>NC_133975.1:36724480-46724480 GCF_047716275.1 Strix uralensis
CTAAATGTCTTACCTAGGAGTGACTTGGCAACCAAACAGCTCTACAAAAGACACAGTCTTCAGCTAATGCAGACAACGTCCTGGGCCGCCAAGAGGTTTCAAGTAGCAGGAAGTGTCCCAAATCCAGCCCAACCCCAGGCATTACCAACCAATACAATATTTATTTAGAAGCTTCTGTGGTTTTTCAAGGCATGTGACAAATTTACCCTCTGATTTATAAACTGACTGTGTGAAGAGGAGACATCTGTCAACATTTTCAGTTGCTTAAAACAAACCACAAGTGCACTGGTCATATTCACCACTGGTCCAGTACTTGTAAGTTGTATGCTATTTCATGGGATGTTTATTGCCATGGTATTAATGTCTCGGGTCTAATTCTGCCAGTTTTAATGCTGTTATGGACCATTTATGAAGAAAGGCATTATGCAAAGTAAGAAAGGATGGCAAAATCTGAAGGCACTATGGGAGTATTTTTGCCTCGAAGGAGCACGTTGATGGGGTAGCATCAGGAAACAGCAATGGCACAGCTGTGGGTTTCTTTTTTACAGGAAGTCCTGCTTGCTTGATTGGAGCATGTGAGAAGACTTGTAGTTTAAACACTTTACCATTTAAAGTCACTCTTCACAGTTTACAAAGGAACCAAGATAAAAACCTTTCACCACATCAGATAGCCCATGGAGATCAGTGCAAAACCTAGACAGAAAAAAATTATATAGTGCTGGATTATGGGAAAAAGGCTTTGCAGATGAAAAAGAGAAAAAAATCTGGAACACGAGGATTCACAAAAAATCCAACTGCAGTTTTAGGGCTTCTTTCCTGGACTGCTCCTTGCCTCTCCTTTCACCTCTGGCAGCACTTTAAAAGCTGACATTGTTTTTTTATGATGCCAGGGTTGTCACCACTTCAATGGGATGAGCATGAAGCTGAGGTTGAAGCTGTGCAATATAGTAACTTTTACAGATTTTATTGGTAAGATTGGAGGGGAGCCAGCTTCAGTGAAGGGCAGCTCGTCTTACAGCCAGAATCCATCACCAAATCCAGTGTGTTTATACAGACAGATCTTTCATTGCCTCCTCTTGCTTAACTCATTCAGTGACCTTCTACAAAGAAAAGAGAAGGTCAGCACCAGTCCTTTATGAGAGGACGATGTGTATTGCAGTCCATTAGCCTATTAGTGGATAGGATAGCCAAACCCTAAGGATTACATCCTAAGATGCCCACTGCCTTTTTAGTTATACTGGTCGCCTTAAAACAAAGACATTTCTAAGCAGTAAACATTCCTTTGAGTTTTCAAGGTGCTCTCTGCAAGGTGCAAATCTCTGCAAGATTTGGCAGCTTTTGGTAGTTTTAGTAAATATTTGTCAAAAAGTTCAGTCTGAAGATTTTTTTTTTCTTTTGCCCTCATCCTTTCCTATCTTTAAGTAAACAGTAGTTTCTCAGGTTATTTCACAACCATGTTTTTTATATTTCTATTCTATTTTTATATTTTTATATTTCAGGCATAAAGAGTGAGACAGGAGGCACAACGTGATTGATATTTCTGAGAGAAGCTCAGAGAGACTGGGGCATTCTTAGAAAACACAAAGGAAATGACAGTATGGCAAGATTTCACACAGTACGATGAGGATTTCATATGTTATGTACATCTGTTGATGTTATCTTAGTTTGACCTGTGTTGAGATTTCAAAAGAGGAGCTCACTTTAGTCTTCCCAT
The DNA here is from genome assembly GCF_047716275.1 of Strix uralensis. Taxonomy (NCBI): domain Eukaryota; kingdom Metazoa; phylum Chordata; class Aves; order Strigiformes; family Strigidae; genus Strix; species Strix uralensis. Next base: position 36,726,195 of record NC_133975.1, read on the forward strand.
CTTTATCTTCGCTTCTTTTTAGGTTCTACTGACAGAATCACCACATTAGTCACACTCCTTCCACACCATTCTAAGCTCTTTCTAACCCTCAAACAAGTTTCCAGTGGGATCTGAGTCATCTATAGGCCTTGTGATGGTCTTTCTAAATAGCTGGAATACTTCTTTCCTGCTAAAATGATGAGATTATAAAGGGGTGCTGTTGTGTATTAAAATGACTAAAAGTCATGTTTAATCTCTACACGTGAGATTTCTGCAAGGAAATTTTTTGTATTTTGATGATATTAGTAAAGAATTATGGCAAGACCACAGCGTTAAGCATTTTTGTCTGTGCTGTGCACAAGAAAATGACCATTTCAAGCACATTTCCTTTTTCGTTACAAAAAAGACACTGAAAGCAATGGCCAAGAATGCTAACAAGCAAGAAAGAGAAAGTTATATTTAGGTTATTTTGTGCCCTCTCGCTCTGTGATCTTACCAGCCTGTGCTGAGCCACTAGCATCTTGACCATTTTGGTTACTACTGGGGGCAAAAACCCAAATCCTTTCCTGGTCTTGGAATGACTCCAGAACAGAGCACATATTCCCTGCTGAAGGTGACCTGTTTTACGTTTCTTTTATCTCTGCTAGATTCTGGTTTGCCATTATTAAAACTCCACAGCAAAGCATTTACTAGCTTTGTCCCTATATTTACAATACCTTTTGACTGAGATGTCTAAGAGCTTTAAACATATGCTTTAAACAGTGGACGGTCAGCGCTGACATTTGTTACAAATCTTTTCAGAGGGCCGTGTGGAATCGTTCTAATCCGGGAAGAGCCACTGACTCGCTGTGTGATCTGACAGAGTGACATATCACTTGACCTCAGTCACAGCAGCTGTAAAACGAGGTGGAAAAACAGGGCCTGACAAAAAGCAGAGGATGCCTCTCGGCAGAGCTTTCTTGAGCAAATAAATTTCAAATACGTGGCTTGGCTTCTTTCTTATTCCTCCAAAAGCCTGTGATGAGTTTTAGATCAAAATTAGGTTTTGCAACATTTCTTCTGAATTTCTTTTTGACAGCGGAAGGATGTGTTATGCAGTCATCACGTATTAGTTACTTGTGGTGGAACAAAACGCAGAAGGCTGGTTGTTATAGATGGGCTGAGAAAGCGACCTCCGATCCCGTCATTTTTGCAGGACGGAAGCAGAAACGTTTCAGTGAAAATATTCCTTCCTCAGCGCCCCTCCTGAGCCAGGGGACAGCTGCCGCGGGGTAAGCCGCGGCCGCCGCAGTTGCCTACGGAGGGTTTGTCGCTGTGGCCGCGGGGGCTGCAGAGGGCGCAGCGGCCCCGCCACAGCCCCGCCGGCCCCACCACTGCCCCGCCACAGCCCCGCCGGCCCAGCGCCCCCGGGCCCTGCCCCACACCGCGGGCTCAGCACCGAGGCGAGGAAGGGAATTGGTGTACTCCAGCTGCAAACCTTCTTCTGGCGAATCCAGGAAGAAACAGACCAGCATTTCCCCCGCCTGCTTTGGGGTGGGAAAGTGGGGTTTTTGGTTGCTTGGGTTTTGTTGGTTTCTTTGTTTCTTTGTTTTTGTTTGTTTTGTTTTTTCTTTTTGGCTAGCCAGATCACTGGAGAAGTGCTGGAGAAGGTTTGAGATGCCACCAGATACAGTGGAACGTATTTTCTGTGAGATGGCTGTGGGTTCTTTAAACGGCAGATGAAACTCTATCCGGGTCAGGCAGCCGTGTTTCTAAGTACGGGAGCTCCAGGAGAAGTCCTGCACTTGGGCAGCAACGCTTTCCCCTGCCAAATCTTCTGACATTGACATTACCAGTGTTCAGATTTCAGCTCTCTGGTGTCTGAGGATCACCTTAAACAAGGGTCCATTTTGCTGCCCGTTCAGCACACTTACTTACATTTAACCTTAAGTTTTCTGTTAATTTATTCATGTGAAACTTCTTCCTCACCTTAGCTGTTAGATCTTGAATTACTAAACCTCTGGAAGGCCATGCTGGGTTGCATCTGGATGTCCCTTTCTGCAGAGAAATCTTTGGTGGGCAAAGTGCTCGTGCGCTGCAGAGCAAGAGCGGGAGGCAGCAGGCAGAGGCCAGGGGAACTGAACTCCAGTGAGCCATGTTTTGGAGAGTGACTTGACAAGGCAAGGTAGGGGGAAAGGAGGAGGGAGAACTCTTCCAACTGATGAAACTTTAAGATGGATTTAAGGCTGCTGTAAGATGTTTTAAACCCAAAGTGGTTTGAGTCCAATCTTAACAGGAACTTGGGGGGCAGACTGTAGGGTTCATCCTCCATCCTCAAGTATGTGACATGCTCAGACATACAAAAACACATGCTAAGCCAAGCTAAACTGGAAATAAGTGCACAAAAGCAATCTCATTCCAGCCTATAGCACAGTTATTGTAGCACAGCCTCTGCTAGAGCCGTCTGGCCAGCCGCTGGAGCTGATGTCCTGCTTGAACTGTCCTGTCCCACTTGCATTCCTGAGCCGTCAGACGACAGCACATGGATGCGCAGGCAGCAGTCAGCAGCACATGCCAAACAAGTTTGTTACAAAAATAGAAACACAAAGGATCTTTCCATTTGCCAGTGCAACTTCCCCAGTCCTTACCCTTTTTACTGCCAGTGAAATGTAGAGGCATGTGAGGTGCTGTGTCACAGCTGGACCTGACCTGTACTCAGCCTGGGGTGTTCCGATCTAGTTTTAGTCCAGGCAAAAGCAAATAGTTTTGATTTGAGTCTGCCCAAAGGTTTGAAGCAGACGCGTTGTAAATGGGATGTTGGTATGGGCCTTTTTCATAATTCTTCTATTCATTATTTGCTTCATCTTATTCTCATATAAATCAAACTAAATCAACCTGAAGGGCTGAAGCAATTACAGACCAAGGAATCTTGGCAGTGGCAGTCCATGGGAAGCCTGCCGCCTCCCTCTTCCCGGTGTACCAGCCATCTTACTATTGTTCCCATTGCCATTAGTGACCTGGTACCCAAGGCACAGACAGTTGCACTTGGGTGCCTGACTGTACTAATGTCGGTGGCCTCAGCAGTTGATGCATGACAACTAGAATCACTCTGGGCCAAGAGCACGTTGTGTACATCCCACACGTAATGCCATCGCTACCTTTAGGTGGTTTCACCAACTCATACAGTTTAGAATTAGGTATTTAGGAATTGCTTCAGTTTCTCTGTGACTGGTAACAATTAGGTTCTTATAACTGGACAGTTCTTTAAAAATAAAAATTAATTTTCAACAGCGACCTTTAATTCAATGTGCCATGAACACAGAAATAAACTAGTTAAGTTTCTCGTTTTCAGACACGTGCACATGAATTGCCAATAGACCAAGAGGAGTTGAGGTCTATACAATATTTTTTCACTTTTATTTCATAATTACATGTTGGTTTTCTAACGTGTTTTTGAATTATCACTGTGACTTTCTGTGTTTCTGTAAAGAAGGAGAAAGAAATGTTCTCCCTTCCAAGGATATGTGATGTCATACCTGCTTTTTTTTTTTCTTTTTTTCCTAGATTTTCTATCTGGGACATCTCATGAAAAAAGAGTGAAGCATGATGATGGTTCTAGGCAAAACTCTTGAATCATTTAGTCCAGCTTTCTGAATTGGACAAAACACTTTGCTGTGTATTTACACTTGACTTTGAATTAACTCTTGGATGTCTGCAACAACAGCATCTCAGCAGTCAGGGAGACCTTGTGAAGCTGTTTCCCTTCACTTAGTAGCATATTATAAGATTTTAAAAAATTAATTATAAATTTTGTTGGTTTTTTTTCCCCTGGCAGCTTCTAATCAACATGAAATGTGAACATGCCCTTTCTTCTAATCAGCAATGTATTTGATTGTATATAAATCGCATTTTCATATGCTTATCCCAGATAAAAGTATAAGAAATAATATGTATATTATCTCTGGAACTGGCAGAGTCTCTACAGAACAATATTACTTCTGTAGACTTTTTAAGGGGCTCTGTTCTGGTGGTATCCAGCAAAATAATTCCTGCTTGTTCCTGTGACTTCTTCTCCATGTCTTCCCTTTAAAGTAAACCAACCAAATTCTGTAGGACCACTGGAAAATTCTTTGAGAGGAAGGCCGCAATATGCATCTGTGCCAGACAAACAGCTTTCTAATTCCCAGCTTCATTTCCTGAAGACACCTAAATAGGGCTGAGCTGCTGGGTGTCAACTCCTCCCTGCTGTATGTATTTTATCTAATAACTCAGACACTGTTCAGAAGACTACATACTGTATAAAAGAGCATACAGAAGTTGTGACCAACCACACAGTAAGTATATTAAAGGTTCATTCTTCCTCCCGCAAAACGTATTTAAGGTTGTTTAATATTACAATAATTGAAAAAAGTCCAGAAATGTTGTAATTTTTTTATGACTAAGCAGAGCAGTGTTTCAGGGAATAGATATGTTGCTAGTTCAGAATGCTCTAGTATATCGGACCCTCCAACTCTTGAAGCTGGGGACTAACTCAGTGTTTCAGTGAGTATACTTGCACATTTTGAGTGGCAGGGAAATGATCAAGTGTACTTGAAAACACTTGTCATCATGGACCAGACCCCAAAGGGCAGATTTGCATTGCACTTCCCACCTTGGTGTTTGACTTGCTGAGTATCTGATCAGCCAAGCCAAACTTCCTTTACTCGAAGGAGGGTTCTTTGGGTCATTTACTGATGTATTTATTAGTGCAAACTATCTGTTCAGCTTTGATGGTAATTTTTTTAATAATGTCTTTCTTCATATTTTTCTGCTTTTGCACCTCTTTTTATGATCTTCTGCATTTTTGTCCCCCTTTACCTTTAGCCTTTATGCTGACAACTGTTTTAACAGTAGTTATCCATTTAAATGGGCTTTGTCTGCTTCTTATTAAGAAGAAATCTTTGTGTTTCTGTAAAATCTGTGGATCTGTTTGGAAAAGTCCTTTATCCAAAAGAAAAAGTTTTCATTTGAAAGGTAGCATAATTTTCTACTTTGTCTCACTTATCACTTAGTCAACCTCTTAATTACCGTTATTTTTTTTCTCCCTGCAGGGTGTGTAAACATCCATGCACTTAGCTGAATAGAGAAACAGCACACTAATTTCACAGTGACTTTACACCTATTTGCATAGTGAAGGCTGTTCTTTGTAAAATGCAAACATCCCAGAAGTCTGTAACAACTAAGCTATAGCTGCTGCACCTTGAACTTAGAGACAGGACTTTCCTGGAGCCTACTTGAACTGCCTCCCTCTGGCTCAGCGAAGAGTCTGGTTTCCTCATGCTACTTCCTGGCTGCTGAAGTTTTACCTTCTTTTTCTAATTTTCCTTTTCTGATATATTTCTAATATCTATGGATGTTTGATTAACTTTACTTGCAAACAAGTATCTCCATGTATGACTTCCACTGCCTCTTCCTTGAAGGCTAGTATGAAATCCAGCTGAGAACATCTCTGGTACCGTCCTTTACCTTCTGTGTTGTAAAAATGCAAGGGATTTCAATAGCTTGGCTGCCCGAACTGGGGGGTGCTGAGAAGCTCTAGGTGGAATGTCTACATGGATCCAAATCTTAAACTAAAGTCAGTATTAGAATTAAGAAAACTAATAAAGGAAATTAATAATAATAAGCTGTGATACATCTTAAATACAAAAGCAGTAGGTGGTCTGGTCTCTGATTTACATACATGAAAACAGAGGCAGAAACTGTGCCTGCATGCATCCTTAAGTGCTGTGGCAAAGATGGGACTAGAGCACAGCCTTTCTAACTCTGAGCTTACCATCTTACGTACTTGTCTACACAGTCTCTGGAGTGAGAGAGTTTTTCACTTGAGGCTTTTAGCAACAGGACACTGAAAAAACCACAAAATGTTAGAGAAGCCAGAATTTAGTAACAATAAATGAGATCTCTGCTTTCAGCTCAGTCTTGTACTCCACATGAAAGGCTAAGGAAACCTCTGGTAATTTTATATCCTGTAGTTTGCAATCACATCCAATAGGACTTTGTAGGTAATGACAACAAAGGCATTAGTTGATGGCATCCTATTCAAGGCTGAACTTCAGCTCCTTGAAGTTCCTGGAAGAATCTTCTCTTGGGGTTGAATTGTGTGAATTCAGCTCTTTGCCCATTTAACTGTGCAGAGCTCCAGATGCAGCAAAGTCTCCCTGTTCTAGTTTGCCCATATTGCTTTTCATAGACCTACCAATCTAGTGTTTTTGTAATCTACTGTACTGCTGCTTCATGAAACAGTCCAGGCTACCAGATGCCAAAAAACGTTAATGAATGAGCAAAAGGAAAGTTCTCCTGGGCACCCCTTGGCAAAGTGTACTGAGTACTAGGACAGTTTAAGCTACCTTTTACCCTTGTCCTCCCTCTGGTCCTGAGCTGAGCCCTGCCTGCAGAACTCAAGTCCATATTTCCATTCTGCCTTAAGGCAGTTCTTTTCACTTATATAGGTAGCCAGCCTCTTTCCCCAACAGAAGAAGGACTCACAGACAGTTTGACTCTTCTGTGTAAAACACCAGTGAGACGTTAAGCAAAACATCTTAGTTAGCATCAAAAAAGGAATTTTAATTTACACAATTCGGGAAGTGAACACTGAAGTTGGAAAAAGTGGGAAATAAAGAAATCTTAAAAGGAGTAAGTGGGGAGATAAGTGGTGAGAGAACCTAATATTGGAAGTATCCTTTAATAATACTGATGGAAACTATTAATTTCCATTAATAATACTAATGGAAATACTAATATTTAATGACTTTGATACCATAAGTAGGCAGGTAGTGGGTGAAGTTTGCCCATGAGATAAAGCTAAGAAATATTGTCAATATAGCTGAAGTCAAAGACAACATGGAAGGTAACTGGATAGTCTTGAGGACATGAAATTTAGTCATAGTACTAGATCATGCCCTTGCATACTGATAATAAGTATTTCTCTTAGGAGCTGGGACTCCAGCCATTCGAAATGATGAGCAAGAAGAGGCCTGGCATATGCTGCTTGTTCCTGAGATGATTGAGCTCTCAGTGCTATGTAACTCTGCTTTTGGCTCCTCCGCTGACAGCCCATGGAGTAAGGCTGTAGCTCAGCAGGCTCCCTGGTTGTCACAGCTCTCAGTGGTAAGTAGTAGTGTATTAATGACATGCTGGCATTCGTATTGACAAATTCATCCTCACATGTTAATGTTCAAGGGAGAAGGGAGGGCTTTTTGGCTCCGGGGAGGAAGCAGACTTTCTACATGACCTGTGTTTTTTTGCATGGCCTGGAAAATTCACTCATTGAACTTTTAATCTGAGGTAATGTTTTAAATTTAGTATTATTAAAGACATTTGTTCTTTAAAATGCCCTCTATTTTTCACTTTAATAGTCCTTACTCCAAAGTGACATAAAGAAGGCTGGTTTTAAAAAGAGGGCCTAAGAATAGCCAAGAGGAGGGAAATATCATGTGTGAAGCAGAAGTCTGTGAGATGGCATTCTGCATAAACCTGCCTGTCTGGTTTCAAGATGTGTCTCATGGGGAAGTTTTACTATCCCCAGCATAGCTACTGATGCTTGTCCTGAAGAAAGATAATCCATTGTGATCTGTCCTGCCCAAATATCTACAACCCCTTTCTGGATTTAGTGAAAAATATTCCTTACCAGCCAACCTTCAAGTGTATCTCTGCAGAAGGACGTAAAACTCAGCAGGACTCCCTTATCACATGGCATTAACTGACATGATGCTGTCATTTTCGATATGTGTGACTTCTTGCCTCCAACCCCCATGCTGAGATCTCATGTTCCTTTTTTCCCCAAGGTCATGTCATACACAGAGTCCCCACTGTGGCTTTGCTCTGCTGGGTCAAGAGAAACATGATGACAATTTTTACCCTTTTCTATTAATGGTTAAATTTGGCAAAGGAAAAACAAGAGGTATTTGTGGATTTCATCTTCAAGATTGATTTTATAAATCAGGGCAAAATGTAAAGATGGACCCTCTCCAAGGCTTTTGACCTCCTGTACCTTTAAGAGAGGGGTAGTGGGATGGCATCTAACACGGTCTGTAGCTGTCCCAGATTTTAACTGTTTTCTTCTGAATAGCAAGTATGTGATTCAAAGAGTGCCTGGCAAAAGCTTCTTGTAAATTTTGCAGTAGCAGCACTGGAAGTATTTCATGCATATAGAAGATGCAGTATCCACGTAGACTGTTGTTGTTTTCTGCAACTTTTTGTAAGTTTGGGGAAAACTTAATAAGTACTGTTTCTCTTTCTTTCTTTAAAAAAGACAGGGAGAGAAAGCCTGCATTTTCTGCCATTTCCCAAGAGGCTTTTTATCTGTTTAAACCAACTAGGGATTTTTCACATATTGACATAAGCATTCATTTGCTAATTTGCTGGACATTAAACTGCACAGCATTCTTGAATGAGACTGGAATACTTGGTACTTAGTGCTGCTCAGACCCCGCATCATTCCCAGTACACATATGGTTTTCCTCCTCTATCTCCTAGATAAAAGTCACTGTTTGATCGCCTTAAGGAAAAGAATGAGTTAAATGGACCAATATTCTAGCCTTGGCTCTAAAACTGGGCCTTTTCAGAAACTCCTCAGCACCTGCAGCAGCTAGGTCATTTGCACATACATAAATAAATAAATTAACAATGAATAAATAATTTAATCCCACCACACAATGCCACCTTGCAGATCTGATCCTTTGCTCCCAGTGAATTTGTCCATTCCTAATTCTTTTTGATAAAGTCCTCAGATACTTGCTGACTGTCAGTCTAATTTTCTTATTGTTTTCGCTTGATTAGTTCTGTATGACCTAAGGTCGCCCTTAAAATCCACATCTCTCGTGAAGACTCCGAAAGGCCTTCTTTTTTTCAAAGGGATGGAAAGTGCCTGCCATTTCTCCGGACAAAAGCCTGGAAGGTTTTCTGTTATTAGCCTCCTGAAGCAGCCCTTTCGCTCACCCAAGCGCAAAAAAAACTCATTAGGGGGCACCTTTCTTTCTGGCTTCTTTATCTGACGCATGTAGGGTTTACGTGTTTCAAGATTTGCAGGTCTTGGATGAATTTGGACAGCCTCCCTTTTAACCCTGCCGGCCTGCGGTTATGCCCACCACAGACAGTCGCCGTAGCTCCGTGCCCTTAACCACCTGGAGATGCTTCGTCTTTTTAAAAGCTGCTTTACACCCTGCTTCGTGGTGAACAGGACATGTCAGCGTGCTGCTGCACTTTGAAGCCGCACTCCCACGGGGTATGGGTGGAAAGGCAGGCAAGGCTGCCAGCTGCTGACAGGCTCCACGTTTTGCACTTTGCGATTAAAATATGAAATCAAAGTTAATGTCTCAGTCACACAACCCTTATTACCATTGGAGGGATTTGCAAGTCTAAGGTGATACAGCCCTGAGAGCCTGCCATGGCTGGGCTGCATTATGCCCTGGCCTGCTTATTCTTTTTCAGGCAGTAAGGTAAATACTCTTCTTATGTAGGCTGAGTTGCCTTCTTGAGCCATGCCAGGTGGGCTAGAGAGACTTCCTAAAGATACATCCTCATATACGTTATATCTGGGCATCTTGCCCTTTAGAGGGAATGTGCAAAGTTGCTGGCTTCTGCGTTCACTTAGGCTGACAGAGGTTATAAATCAGGACAACATCTGATCTGCCATACTTAAACAGTGCTCCCCAGCAATGCCATACCTGTGGTTGCCTTTTAAGAAGAGAAAAAGCCTGAAATTGTACTGGTAGGTATTACAGTAAGGAATGTTTCTCACTTACCTAGGCTTTGGTATATTTGTTAAGGAGAGATTGTGATTGAAAAGAGAGGTAGGAGCAAACGGATTATGTTTTCTCTTTCAGAAAAGGGCTGCCTAGTCTTTTTGATGAGAGGTCTCAGTTCAGGCTCGGATCTGAGCCTGAAGAGGAGAAAGATGCACAGAAACAGAAGGAAAATAAGCAGGTCCTGGGCAGGTATAGAAAAATAGGTGTCTTGCTCCTGCAGTACTACTTCTCTTTTTCCTGAAGAGCAGCTTGTCTTTCACTGGGGTAGAACTAACTATGATCCCTCTGGTTTAAAATTTGGTAGGAGAGCTGAAGGCTGCAGCTGAGGTCCTACTTCCAAGCATGCAGGTGACAGTTCTGTGGTCACTAATCTTGGTCTTGGCCGTTTTCAGAGATATTGTGCTTGTTAGGTTGGAAGAATGAGCCCTTATGACCACTGTTTTTTTCCTAACTTGCCAGTTCCTCTGAAATCCCTGTGATACCAACACTTTACCTCAATCTGGTTTTCCTCTGAAATCTTGTTCCTCTGCTATGTGAGTGAAACAGTAAAGCAAGCCAAGTGCATAAGGTTGAGCTTATGTGCAAATCCTTGCAGTGTCAGCACCGTGAACTGCATTAATCTCCACTAGCATAAATTTTGAGCAGTGGTTAGTTGGATATAGTGTAAAATAATGTGGAAACTATGTGATCTACTCCATAATACAAAGTAATAGTTACATTATGGTCTGAAGAATAGCAAAACCAAGAAATGAGAAATGAGGGGGGAATTTTGGACTGCAACCTGGCAGTAATATGGAGTTTAATCTTGACTTGTGGTCCTCTGTCAGTAGGGTCCTACTCTCTGTTTCTAATCTGCTGACTGAGTAGCTGTCAAAATTCATTCCATTCTTTGTAGCCTGGGTAATCTCATCTCCTGGAAAACTTCAGGACTACAGTGGATCCTGGAGACATCATTGGGACCACATAGAAATTGTGATATTGTGATATATCACATCTGTAGAGGCAGCTGAAGGCATCAGGAGACAAATCACAAGGAGAAATTGTATCAGCGTGATAGCAGACTGAGTCTTGTTTATAACTCTTTGCATCAGTTTCCTTCCCTGCCTCAAGTTGTGGAGGGGTATTAAAAGCTTACTGAATAAACACTACCCAGCAGTAGAGAAGGAGTTTGAAGATTTAGATGAAATTAACTCCTGCTGTCTCACTCAGGAGATCATGTATCTTCTGTTGAAGTAGTAAGATATATGACCCTGGAAATCATGGTAAAAATGAGGTAGAACCATGGTGGGTGGTGATGTCCCTGGAGATCCACTGAATGATCCTCATTCAGAAGATTTTCTATCTGAGCAAGCATCATTTTAGCAATCTGATGTCTGCTGGCATAAAACTACAATCCTTAGAAAAATTTTGGAAGACATCAATGACTTTGCTGGGAATTTGCTGGTTAAGTACACAGTTATTTGGCTAATAATGAGAATAACTTCCTATTTTTCTTCAAAATAGTCATTATCTATAGTTGTTGCTCATTTTAGTGCCATTACATTTTGTGTTTTGGTGTATCGAGGGAAGGTTTGACATGCAGTTTGAAATAGCATGTGAACTCTGCAAGCTTGAGAAACTTCAATTATAGATAAGGACAACATGTTGGGTCTTCAGGAGTTTGTGAGACATTTGGCTACTCCTCGAGCTTTTCATATTTTCCCAACACCAAGCATTGTCCACCCTGAAAAGGAGCGGATAACTTAAGGTTATGAAAAAGCTCAGCTGTGATTCTGACATCCTGGTGGTCAGGTGTTCTGCTGATTGAGGGTGCCAATTAAACTCGGACACCAGAGTGAAAAGAGTAGGCTGATTTTACTGTTAATAATCAAAGGATATAACTAAGTACTACAGAAAATAAGCAGTAGGAAAGATACAGAATAGTACACAGACTTATTACTACATACAGTTAAGCCAGGTAATGCACCTAATCATTACTACACGATGGGGAGAATAGTGATTAAGAAAGATACATCGCCACTTGCATACGTTACCAACATCCAGATCTACCGTGGCTGGGGAGCCCCTGTTACAGCGAGGATTTGGAGAGCCTTTCCCTGCAGGTGGGAATTCCTACGCGATGTGTCCATCCATAGGTGAGGCATCCAAAGTCGCAGCAAGAGGGTCCAGCCTTATATACCAAAAATCAGCAAGTCAGGATGACTTGCACCTTTGTTTTGAGCGGAAACATCTGGTTTCATTCTCTGTTGGATTCCGCCCAAAGCCTGGCCAGGGCTCGGGGGGGAGAACCAAGGGAGTTTCTAACAAGGCCAAACACTTGGGTTCTCAGCCTTGAACAAGGCTAAACGAAGAAAGTTGGATACATTCTCGCAGCATTTCATCCTCACTACATCCTCACTGTCTAAGCTACATCTTTCACTAGTGAGCATACATATTTCATTAATGATCAGATACTAATAATTAACACTAATGGTAATACAGATTTTACTAATTAGCAGATACTAATAATGGATATCGTTTGGTTGTGAGGTTCATCTAGAAGTCAACTTTGTTTCGGGGCCTATTATTCAGGCCCTAGCACTACATGCTAGGCTGTGTTCTAACATGGTGTGATATTCCAAAAATGTAACAAAACCGGATGAGTAGAGGTTCAGCGCCAAAATAGTACCTGGTTTCTTTTTAAGATTTCTTTTAAAAATGCATGAGGCACAAGCTTCAGCAGAAAAACTGGCTGATGATGAATCCTAAAAAAATAAATTCTTTTTCTAAAAAAGGGATTAAACATTGTCTGTCCTATAATGTATCTATTTGTGATGAAATGCCAATTCCGAAATACATTCACGAGAACACAGAATTATTCTGTTCACTCATGTTAGCAGCCAGAGCTGGTAAAATTTCAGTGACTGTAATGAAGAGGAGAGGAGAAGAGAGGAGAGGAGAATTGGTTTCCATTGAAATCAATGGCAAAATTCTCCCCTAGTATGCATGTACTTAACAATATTGATTTTCTGATTTTATATGTAGATGTTTTATACATGGAGTTCCTGAAGCCCTTTGCCTCATATTGGCAAAGGTGGCAGGGGGATAACGTGGCTGCTATTATGCAGCCATCTCGGAGCTAAACCAGTGCCGTGGAGGGGCTCAAGTTTCTGAGCTTGACATTTTGACAACCAGACTAGGGAGAAAGGACACTGGTTTCAGTGGATGGCTAACAGTTTTGTCTGAAACAGTGCTTGCTGGAGGAAAATAGTATAAACCTGTTCTTCCCCACCCAAAATTCTTTCCACCTGTTCTAGCAGTACATGCAACTAGTACATCAAAAATATCTGTCAACTGGGATAATCAATCATTGGGAGCATTAAACACTCATCAGCTCTTTCAGTTCAGTGGCTGGACTTGCTACATCTTCATTCTGCATAACACACAAAAAATGAGATTTTTTTTTTTAAATGAGCAACAGGTCTTGCAGATGAGATAGAATAAGTTTTTATTTGGCTGAGTATTGCAAAATGAGTGATTATGGATCCTACACAACTTTGAGGTAGCAGCAATTTAAGATTTATTAGCACTATTATGGTAAATCACAAGATTAGGTTGTATGATTTTTAACAATAATTAATCTTCAGCCAATTATCAGAGTGATTTAATAAAATTTTCTGCAATCAACACAGTGACTTAGTTAAAGATTTGAAAGTGGCAAGGTTCACACCAGACTTACAACAAAGTTTTCTAAATCAAATCACACGCACACAAACACACACAGATATAGAGGCTAACCTATGATCAAGATTTTTTCTCTCTTTGCAAATTGTAAAAAATTATTGGTATCAAATGATCTTTAAAACCTCATGAAACCTCACTGCAGTGAATTATTCACTACTCTCCTTCACCAGCGCTTGTCAACAGATGATCTTTGAATCCTTCTTCTTTGTCAGCATCTATTAGTGGACAATCTTGGAAATCCTTGTGAAAGTCTACTCTTTGAAATTCTCATGAAACCTACCCTAAGAGGTGTCCCAACTCAGGGGGGAGATACTGGGTCACAGCCTGCTGCAATCTGGGAGAGCTCAGAGGGTCTCACTTAGGATCACTATTAATAGGATGGTAAGATGACTGACTCTGGTCAGTATTTTTCCATTTTGGCCACAATTCTTGTCAAGTAATTCTTGTACCTTCCAGAGAAGGCTACAATCCAGGCAGCAGGAGTTTCAGGTACAGTTAAGGAGTGCCTAATTGTCCTAAGTCACTGTACTTGTAACCAGGACAAGAAAGTACCAGATTGTCCCAACTCACTGCACTTGTAGCCAAGATGAGAAAGTGCCAGATTGTCCCGGACCACTGCACTTGTAACCAAGACAAGAACACAATGTTGACTGGTCCTGACATTGCAGTGTGGCCCGAGGGGTCTACACCACCACATTCCATACTGTTGACTGAAGTCAATCTATCTTTTCCACAGAATGGTGGTGTGGTCACTTCTTGCCTCTGTGCCTATAAATAGACACTGCTGCATTTTTGTTATAATTTGAGTGAACATTTATGTTAGGTTAACCTCTCTAACTACTAAAGAAGCATGTATGTTATTTCATCAAGTGAGATTAGACAACATTATATACATGGGGAGGTTCTTGTAATAGCATAACTTGTTTTGTCATTTTCTAAACTTTGATATATAGAACAATGTTCAATAACAAAGAGCATAGCAAGAGCAAATAGAACCATGATGGGGTGTAGCATCAGATTTAGTGTCCCAGTTGCTGTTGGAGACCATCCAAAAATGGTTTCCCACCAGTGATGTTCTCCACCTTTCTTCATTCTTTCTAGGATATGGTGTATCTTCTCTGCATCATGATGGATGGTAATCAGTGGTTTTTGTCCTTTGTTCCAAATTTATTTTAGCAATTGATTCAGGTCATCATGTCATAACAGTTTTCCTAACAATGTGAGATTCATTCCCATAGGGGTAGGTATTAAATCTTGATACAATATATAATTAGATTGTAGCAATTGGTGGGTTGTGACAGGAGGCAAATAATTAAAGTTGCATTCTATAATTTTGGTAAAATTACAAATATAGATAATTGAGTGATTATTTGTTTTTATAGTGGTGTCGTCTATAAATACAGAATTACAAAGGGTTCTTATACAAACACATCTATTTCCGATATATATTAGTACAGTTTCAGAGATTTCATGAGGGTGTGTTTCAAAACAACAAACATTTTGTTCAGTGGCAAAGCAAATGTCTTGGGTCTTAATGGTATTATTTTCACAAATGAATCCTTGTTGTTCCGTTATAATACATGAATCAACATCAATAGTTTGCCATTTGTTCCCATTTTGTTGGGCACATACTAAATGTTTTAACGACAGAGTTCCATGGTGATTTAATCCTAGCAAAATGATTTGGTATATAGCATATTCCAAAGCACTGCGTATTGTCAGAACAAAACCTGTGGCTTTACTGTTGGTAGGGTCGTAAGTGGAATTAACTAGATACCACCAGGAGTGGAATTACCTTTCAAATTTAATTGCATTATCTCAGATTACCTTTTGAATTTCAGTGGGTAAGATGCCACCTTCACCTTCACTTACAATTGCTGCCACAGTAGATTGTACCCACAGTTGAGATTGAATACAGCTAAGAGCAAGAGAGGTATTAATTTGGGTTGCACCTAGTGCATTCACAATTAGTTGGTGATCTTTTTCATTAATTCTTTCCCATTGGGGTAATATATCAGATAGGAGCCATTGGTTAGTTCCCAGTGCTGATGTTCTAATTCATGTGAATTACTTGTTGTGGAGCTTATTTTGTTTGCTAAAACTTAAGCATCCATGCTGTTCAATACCCCTAATCCTTTTCCTAGGATGCCAGTCACATCCCTTTTTCATCGTTTTGGAGAAGTGAGGATTTGCCCATGCAAACATGCTAACCATCCTGTGTAAGATATATTCAGGAATGGTGAGCAGGTAGGCTTAATTGCAGAGATATTAACCTTCATTGATAGTTCCACTGATCTGAGGGACTGTGATGGTTTAAACAATATTCGTTGTTGACCTGTATTTTTGATCACATACGGTTCCATTTAACAAATATGTGGGGATAGAGTTTTCTTGTCCTTTATAATTGCTGTGGATATTAAGTGAGGAGTGGTAGGTGGTGTTGTGCTAAGCTTAATAATGTCTATTTTAAACCTAAATGATAGTCCCACATTATCAAAAGCCCACATGCAAATTGTAATAATAGGTTATACTAAGGTAAAATTGTGCCAACAGCTCAATTTTCTTTCAGTGGCACAAAGTGTTGTTTCCCAGTCTGCTGTTGGGTTCGATGTAAGGTTGTACGCAGAAATCTTGTATGCCTTTTCACAGGCAGACCCGTTGATCATCCAGCACCCTATTTTAATTTCTTCCCCTACTGTTCCCGAAAGTAGGGAAACTGCCATAAGCTTCATCTTCGTATCAGCTCCACTCATTTTCTACGTGTACTTCATTTCTGTGTATGACCATGGTGGAAAGATTTAGATTTCCCTTACCAGAGAGTGTTCCCACCATTCCAATATAGTTAATATGAGCTTGAGATGATGGGCATTCTAGGGTTTTCTCAGTAAGACTCCTTAGTAAAACTGAGGGAGTATTCAAAGTAGGCACTGATGTAGCTGTGATAGGTTTAGTGATTTTGAGAGATAATGTTCCTAATATTATGTCGCATCTCTCTAGAGTATATACATGATATTTTAACATCAGAATGTATTGAAGAGTGATTTGTTACAGCATTTTCTCTATGGTGTGTAAGAGTTATTGTAAATAAACATACTATATACACATCCTTCAGTAAGAGGTGGTTCTGTTTTACAGGTCATGTTTATGCTATTGTATGTTAAATACAAAATGGGTGGCTTATCTGTATTAGCACAATTGTGGCTGATTCCTTAACTGATGATCAAGTTGAGACAGGTGGGTGTTCATGGGGAAGCAAGTATTATCGAAAGCTTCAACAGCAGTAGGATGATGTTTCTTATTTTCATTTTGGAGGAAGCTGCAAGATAAAAAGATAAAATAGACTGGTCTCGGAGGGGTTTTCTGGACAGGTTACACCATTATTAAAAAGGAGACATCCACTGTGCACTAATTCTATGTTTTGCACCACTGCTATCGGTAGCCTCCCAGGCAAGTGTGCCACAAGGTTTAGTTAGAGTCATTGGCACAGTACCAATGGATGGTAGCTTGACCATTACAGGCTGTCCTGTCTGTAATGTTGTTGGATGTTCTTTTTTCCCAGAAGGTGGAGTGCTAAGCTTGATTTTTGTGAAGAATGCTCAGTTTATAGGGCTTCCAGTGGGCCCATATGGATTATTCAATTGATGAAGTACTTTGGAAAGTTGAGTGTCCCACTGGGCCTCATGTGACTGAAGGCTCTTTTCAATAGGTCATTAGCTCTTTCTACCATCCCATTTGATTGAGGGTGATAGGGGGTGTGAAATACCCATCGAATTTCTTCCTGCTTTGCCCACTCTTGCACCTCTTTACATGAGAAGTGCAAGACATTATCACTTTGGATGACATCAGGAGTAGGTAGACTTGAGAACCAAGACATATGGTATTTCATCCATCAGTTGCCATAAGTAAGCCAGAGACTACTTCCACTTCTGTGAGGATATATTGATATCCTGCAGAGGGTTTGAATGGCCCGATACAATCAATTTGCCATGTAGACCATGAAGTTTTCCCTTCACTGATATGCAGAGGCAGTGCTTTAGCAGGGTGATCTGTTTGCAATTTCAATTTACATTGAGGGCATTCTGTAAGGATCTTTTCACATGTTTTTCTGTTTAGAGACTAACCTCGGCTTTGGGCTGCAAAGTAAGGTGCTTCTCAGCCTGTGGCCTAATTTTTGATATAACCATTCCCCTGGTTGGTACCATTAGGAATCTGACATATCTCCTGATTTTATTTCCCTAATTCTGGCTAATTCATCTCCTTGTTGGTTCCAGTTTGTGGCTGCTTTATTAGATACATGTCTTTGGTGTGAACTTTTACCCATCCCATCTTGAATGGTGTTTTTCTGGCTATGTTTAGTAATAGTTGCCAATCCTTGGTTCTCCAGTCTGGGGATCTATTTACTTTCCAGTTTAGGGCTTCCCATTGTGTAGCACCTGCCCACACAGCATAGGAGTCAACATAGATAACCTTTGCTCCGCTTTGTACTGCTAGAACAACGGCCCTTCATTCTCCTACTCGTGCATTACTTTCACCTTGTCCTATTGTTTGCTGGTGTTAATTTCTAATGCAGCAGCCTTATATTGCCATTTATCATTAATTATTCTTTTTGCTAAGGCATCAGTAAACCAAATGCCCTCACTTGGTGTTTTCTCAGTGAGGGGAGATGCATCTAGAATTGGTGAAGGTTTAAACAGCTGTTTTAGTGCTAGTGGGTCAGTGTTTATAGGCATTTGTAGTTTGGAAATTTTTGTATGTCCTTCAGTGAATTGCATTTCATTTCCTCCTCCCACCAGGTAGCCATACCATCTCCTGGTGGTGGCTTTTCGTGCAATTCCTTCTGGGGGAACAGTTCCTTGTATGACTGTTTCTAGCAAAATAAATGTCCCTCTAGTCTGAACAGGTTGTCCCTGGTGTATTTTCTCAACTTGTTTAACTGCTTAGACCAAAGACAAAAGTCCCTTTTCCCATTCAGAGTATCTCTATTCTGTTTTTTTAAATGCAGTTGAGCTGAATAATAAAAGTCTCTGGTCTGTCAAGACCAGTTTGAAATAGATTGCAGTAAGTACCATGTCCTGCAAAACCTATTCTGCTGTTATAGGATTGCAAGGGTGAATTTGCCCCAGTGGCTGATACTTTTTTAACGCCTGTATTAAGGTTTTGTCTGCCTCTTCATGTTCCAGGTCCCCTTTCCACAGTTTTCTCTTTTGTAAAAGTGAATACAGTGGACAAGCAATGACAGAAAATGCAGCTACATGCTTCCTCCAGTATCCTAAAGTACCCATGAGCTGTTGTAATTCTTCCTAGAAGGGGGTTTCTGCAATTTTTCTATTTTACTTAGGTTGTCTGGTGGAATTGCTGCATTACCTGCAATCCACCAAGTGCCTAAAAATTTTTCTTCTTTACCTGGTCCTTGACATCTCTTGGGTGGAGATCTCAACTTCTGCTTTGTGTAGAGCTTGTCACACTGCTGCTGATGCTTCCCCCACCATCTCAGGGGAAGTTCCTCCAGTCAGAATGTCATCTATATATTGGTATAGTTTTGATGTTGGATTATTAAAATAAATGTTGAAAGATTAGAGGGCAGCTTTGTTAGGAACACTGTAGAACCAAATGAGTAGCTGTTAGGATAATGGTAGAAGCAAATGATTAACTTTGAAACAATCTGCTATTGTATATGCATGTCAAAAGTAGAAGCCTAGGTAGGATTAATGGCATGTAGAGACAGCGAGCTATGATGACCTGCCTATGTCTGCCAAATTATAAGGAAACTAGGAAGAAGGTATTTTGGCAGGGGGAGATCGTGACCACCAACTCATCAACCACTGACTCTAATTACACCCCAGATTCAAAAGAAGGCAGAGAGGGCAAACTAGGTATGTGTGCTAATTTACATGCTAAGCAAAGAGATTATGACCAATCACTTAGTAGATATGTGTCAGTGTATTGAATAGGTATAGATTTCATGTATAAGTAGTCGTAGTTTTTGGGACCATGGTGTGCTGTCTTGGGACAGGCACCCTTGCATGCACATTCACATAATAAAGGAAAATACCTCAATCCTGTGTGTGAATTGGGCATCTGCACACCAGGTGATGAACAGATGAACAGGGACAACAGTTTCACATCTCGGGGGAGTGAGACTCTATGTAAAAGTTCAGCGAGTGCAGCATGAGCTACTGTGGGAGAATGTTTATATCCCTGTGGGAGTCTGTTAAAGGTGTATTGTACACCTTCCCAAGTAAAAGTAAATTTATTTTTATCCTTTTCTTGTAAGGGGACCATAAAGAACATATCTTTCACATCTAGTGTTGCCATCCATGGGTGTGCAGCTGCTTGTAAAGTAGCTGTTGAGTTTCCAATGTTTGGTACAGCAGCTGTTAGAAGGGCTGTATTAGCATTCAAGCACCAATAATCAATTGTTAAACGCCACCTCCTGTCTGGTTTCCGAACTGGCCAGACAGGTGAGTTATATGGGGAGTAGGTTCTGGAGATAATTTTTCATTTTTCTAAATCTGCTATTACCTTAGAAATTCTGTTTCGTGCCGCAGCAGAAATCACGCACTGTGGTACATTAGTAACCTTTGAATCAGGGAGTGCAGGGCTGTGTGGGGTACATGCACTGTAGCCTCCAGATTTCTGTCAGGGTTAGGGTCGGCATTTGAATGGAAGGACCACACACTGCCATCTGGCAGGCACCAGATTCGGCAGTTCAAAACATCAAAATCCAAAATATTTTCATCATGATCTCTAACTGCAAAGCAGACTGTTGACATGCCTTTCTCAGCCGGGAGCCATAAATTAACTTTTGCAGTTTGGCAAATAACACTTGCTCCGTTTACTCCGGTGACCTTAACTCTCTGCCATCCAGGTCATATGCGCAGCTTCTCCACATCTTGTTTTGTTAGTATTGAAATCTGTGCTCCTGTATCTATTAGGAATTTAACTGGTTGTCAGTGAGGAGCTACAGGAGGAGTAATATAAGGGCCATCATTGCTTATCCATTGGTAAATATCGACTTTCCAGACAGGCGGGCCCAACAGCTGTCCAGAATTTACCTGTTCTTTGGTTTCTGTTCCTGCAATTCCTTTAATTCCTTTCACGGAGGAAAAGAAGTGTTGGGAGGTCCCTTGTGAGCTGACTGAGGTGAAGCAGTAGCAGGCGACAGTGCTACATTTTGCTTTTGAAAAGCTTCCATCAGGCTTAAAATAACTCCAGTCGGCTGTCTATGAATGGCAGCTCTGGAAATACCCATTGCCAGGGCTTGTTTCCACAATTCATTCCTTTCATCCCAGACTCTGATTGTCAATCAATGGGTCTCAATTCCTGAGAGCCGCTCTGGGGTGCTTGCTTAAGCTGTCTAACATTTCGACCTGTATTTCTGGTTCCACTGGACACATCATCCCATCCCATTTCTCACCCAAGATTTATGATGTTGTGCATCAGTTCTGACCAGGTGGGAAAATGCCTTATGGCTCTTTGTGTGGCATTGTCATCAGCCTCTATGGCTAAGACAACATTATATTCTGTGTCCCTTTTAATTTAGTCTCACTTTACAGTGAGGTAAGGTTTAAGCACAGCTGGGGCTCCCCTAATTAATGGTTTCAGTATGGCAAAATCTATAGTTGTTGAGATTGGCAGATCATGTGGGGCACATACATGCATAGCCTGTATACAAGCAGCCTTTGTCACTGCAACTGAAAGTTCATCTAGAGATTTTGTAGCTATGATAGATGGTTCTCCTCTCTCTAGTGCATCTATTTCTCCAGCCCAATATCCCACTCTACTCGTTATTGAATGGGAATCTTCCAGGAGGTTGGGGCCAGCATTTAAAAAGACATCTGGTCCCCAATATCCCTTTGATTCATCCCCATTTAATAAATTTCTGTCCCCTCTGGATAAGCACACATGCCGCACATAATCTGTATGGCCATAACATTCCTGTAGATTGGCCGTTTGAATCAGATCAAATGGAATTGTTTTTCTAGTGTGATCTCCTACTCCACACCATGGTCCGATAGTTTCTTCTGTTTTTATGATTGGTGTAGAAGTGTACTGGGGAGGCTCAGTCAGGTGGAGGGGGTTATCTTCATATGGGATGTTTTTATTTGAATCATCCCAAATCTTTCCATCCCAAACATCAGGGGATATTATTAGTTTTCTGAATTGAACTATGTCAGGGGATTTTGGGGCTTGCATTAACATCATTTCAACAAGTTTTCCTAACTTCTGTGCTTTTAAATGAGCTTCCTGAAGTTGGTTTTGCAGTTGCTCGATTTTTAAAGATTGTAATATTTCAGTAGCTTTACGTCCCTCTATTTCATCTTGCATATCTTTCATCTTACTTTTTCTTTCTTTCCTTTCCTGGTATGCCACTTCTAAACTTGTTTCTAGCATTTTACAAATTCTACCTTTCTCTTTTCAATCCTTGGTCGAACCCCTTGCATCATTCAACTGCTTCTCTACAGCTTCCCATTCATACCATTTATCATGGACCCATTCTCCTGAAAAGATGGGGTTTGGATTAATACCGTGCTTTCGTATGCAATCGGTGTTACTACTTGCCATCCTGCCGACTACACCAATTTGTCGTGAAATGAGCGATTATGGATCCTACACAACTTTGAGGTAGCAGCAATTTAAGATTTATTAGCACTATTACGGTAAATCACAAGATTAGGTTGTATGATTTTTAACAATAATTAATCTTCAGCCAATTATCAGAGTGATTTAATAAAATTTGCTGTAATCAACACAGTGACTTAGTTAAAGATTTGAAAGTGGCAAGGTTCACACCAGACTTACAACAAAGTTTTCTAAATCAAATCACACGCACACAAACACACACAGATATAGAGGCTAACCTATGATCAAGATTTTTTCTCTCTTTGCAAATTGTAAAAAATTATTGGTATCAAATGATCTTCAAAACCTCATGAAACCTCATTGCAGTGAATTATTCACTACTCTCCTTCACCAGCGCTTGTCAACAGATGATCTTTGAATCCTTCTTCTTCGTCAGCATCTATTAGTGGACAATCTTGGAAATCCTTGTGAAAGTCTACTCTTTGAAATTCTCATGAAACCTACCCTAAGAGGTGTCCCAACTCAGGGGGGAGATACTGGGTCACAGCCTGCTGCAATCTGGGAGAGCTCAGAGGGTCTCACTTAGGATCACTATTAATAGGATGGTAAGATTGTAAAAGGAACAAGCTTTTAGAAAACTCTTTTCTCTTAGGATATTATTAATAGCAGGAATAATTAATAGATTTTTTTTTATAGGTTTAATTAATAGAGCACAGGTGCTCTAGAAACAATACTGACAGTTCAATGCATATACTGCTCATTTGTCCCCTGTACAGCCCTCGTCATGGCTGGCTTAAAACCCAGTCAAGCTGAATTACTAAAAATTAATCTTAGGTATTAAGTTTTAGACATAACAAAAGATAAGAAATAAGTGATTAACTTGGGGTAAGCAATTTAGAAAGGCTAGGTAATGAAAGACATAAAGTATATGTTAAACAGAACATTTTGAGTCTTTTCCACAAGTCTAAAAGTGAATTGTGAAGAAGATAAGTAACCATGATGACCAAAGACTGCATCAGTGAGCAGTGGCGTCAGAAGAAGAAATGGAACAGAACGATGAGAACTAGCCGAAATTGTGGAATATAATGGACTTTTGAAATTGATGATAAATTGAGAGCTGAAAATACCTGGGAAATCACCAAAGACTCTTTGTATTGCATGTTATGTAGAATCATATATATAGAGGGTGCTTTTTGTAAACCGGTGCCACTCACTGAGGTGATGGCCCAACTCTGAGTTGTTAACAAAGCAAGCCTAGAGGTACCGCAGCCTGCTGTAATCCTTTAACAAGATGACTGACCTTGGTCAGTATTTTTCCATTTTGGCCACAATTCTTGTCAAGTAATTCTTGTACCTTCCAGAGAAGGCTACAATCCAGGCAGCAGGAGTTTCAGGTACAGTTAAGGAGTGCCTAATTGTCCTAAGTCACTGTACTTGTAACCAGGACAAGAAAGTACCAGATTGTCCCAACTCACTGCACTTGTAGCCAAGATGAGAAAGTGCCAGATTGCCCCGGACCACTGCACTTGTAACCAAGACAAGAACACAATGTTGACTGGTCCTGACATTGCAGTGTGGCCCGAGGGGTCTACACCACCACATTCCAAGTCACCAGAGGCTGAACTTCTTTTGATTAAATGTGATATTTTAGCATGGAGATGTATAGCCCCTCTGAAATATCTGAGCAGGTAAATTAGGCTACTTGCCAGGCAGCAATGAGGGTGGGATTCAGCAGCTCTGCTTTTTCCTCTACTTGTATATCTGAATCTGACCTATTGATCCTGCATTCCCTCCTGATTAAAAAGGGGAAAGTTACATATTCCAAGGAAAATCAGCTCATTTTTAAGGGAGAAACTAAAATCAGTCTGATAAATTGTCCTCTGGAGATGCCTGTTTGTCCCTCTTGACTAGAGAGTTTGCTTAGAATGATTAAATCATTCTTAGACCTCTACCTTTGAGAAATCTAACAGTTTTAAGTCAGATGCTCATAAATTTCAGTATGCCCTTCTATTATCAGACCACTGAAAAAATTTTTCCTTAATGGTATGATATTGCTTTATGACAAAATAATTTTTCCAAGTACCTGAATGAAAAAATCCCATTGGTCCCATCCTTGTATTTTAGTCTGGTAAGAAATAAAACTTGACAGCATCCTGCCAGTGTGTTTGTGGACCTACAGGCTCTAAAGCACACTATGTCCTCACCTTATGCCTTGACTAGCTGTGATGAGATGCTCAAAGGGGTTTTGTGCCCTACCGAATGGTCGTCATTTTCCTGAACTAATTATCACCTTGATTTTTTTCTGTTTGCTGTTACAGTGCCTGGAAGACTCTTTGAAAGGCCTTTAGGAATCTGGATGCTGGCAGCAGGGGTTATGTCTCTGTTCCAGAACTCCAGTCCCCAAATCTCCATAACTTCCTGCTAGAAGAGGGTGAAGTTTATAATTCTCTCTCTAAATTTCATCCTAATCTGAAAAGGCAAATTTATTACAAATTCTTTTTGGAAGAAGCTTGTAAAAAAGCTAGCCAAATACAGCCAAAAAAGCCTTTGCAAACCTGCTATAAATTAACATAGAATATTCCCATGAGTAGAAGAACAGCATTTATGTTCTCACAGTTGCCTATCCTTCTAGCTGTGTCATATACTTCTCATAGGGATGCACATCTTTCACCTGCTTGTTGCTTGCCATATTCAATACTGTAAGTTGCTTTGTCAAGGGGTGGTAAAAGCTCCTTCTGAGAACATAAATCTAAGCTAAATGTAACACGATTTCTAACTGCATTTAACATACAACAGACTAAGAAAATTAATTTTATGAAAAGCAAAGGCAAAAGTGCAGCATGGAGAGTTGCAAATAGCTTTTGAGAAGATGAAATATTCAGTGAAGAACAGCATGCCATTTTGTTGCTTGGAACCTCCTCACTGTGGAAAGGAGATCCTTTGACCTCTTAGAGCTGGATTAGCTCTTGCATATGCACACAGATGGAGGTTGGCCTTTCATTTAAGTATAAATTATTGTGCCTAGTTGTGGTTTTTTTCTTGGAGGAATATTTTATGCACCAAGTCCGAGAGACAGTAGGATCTGTTCTGTAGCTGTCCTGTACATGACTTCACTTTCATTATCAGAGTAATTGTGTGTTTAGAACCAGGTTAGGTTATTTGCTTTCCAAATATCTTTATAAACACGTGGCTGCATAGCTGAATTAATAAAATGAGCATGAGGAGCCACTGAAATATGTATCACTTACCTGCTTGGTAAGCTCTCTGCTGATGCAACTCCGTTGTGTCTCCTCATGGAAGCAACTATAGCTTCAGGGATCTCCAGGAAGCTTTGTCCACCTGCACTGGCTAAGGATTTGGTCCAGAATCTATGCACATAGGTAACAAGCATGTAGGAGTTTCCTGTTTGCTTTAACACACTGGCTTTCCTGCAGATGGTGATTTGTAACCTGCTATAAACAGTGGTACCTTTAATAATCATTTTACTGTTTTTCACAAATCTTTGCTGTCTAACAGATTTTGGCATTATGCAGCAAAGGATGTACTCTTGCTCTTGCTCTTTTTCCAATTACTTTCTCTCCTTCTCCAGACATCAGAGAGAATTTACAATACTTTCAGTAATAAAACTCCAAGACATATTTTTTCTCATTTCCTCAAAAGAGGTCAAGGTACTGTATGAAAAAAGTTTGTGGCATAGAAAAATTATTATTACATCCTATGATAAAAAGGGATTTAATAGTGGGATATCCAAGACTTGGGTTATATTGATTCCCTTAGAACATTCCAATATATAGTTGTGATATATGTAATATATATATTATCTCTATGTTTCCTCAGATTCTTGAAATTTTGTAATCTGTGCTTGGTGAATATCATTGATCCTTGTTACACTTTTCTCATTTTGAAACTGAAGCTATGTGGGGTTTGTTCTATAGGTTTTGTTGTTATTGTTCCTTCTACACATCCCAGTCCTGAAAACCCAGCAGTCAGTTTAATAGTAAGGGTAAATTATTACTGTCCTACCACCTTTGGTAGAAAAACTCTGTACCCTAGCTTTTACTCACAGCTATTGTGGCATCACCTGTTTAGTGAGTAAGGTTGTACAGGTGTATCAAGTACATGTCTGCATCAAACCATGAGATTGCCCTAGGATAAATTAAAGGACATTTTAGTTTTGGGAAAAAAAGAAAAGAAGACCAGTCCTATATCTTAGTCATAAAAGACTGGCCTTTAAAGGCTAATCTCTGTGAATTCAACCCCTGGGATGGCCCTATTGTAGCACACATGGGAAGCTATGAGGATCTAACAAAGTCACATTTAAGCAAAGAACTAACATGTATGCTAGGCTAGAAAATACTGAGGAAAACTAATCTGGATCCAGCTGTACTACAGAAGAGGGCCTGTATAGGCTTCCTATGTATGTAGTACATTGTAGTATACACACATTAGACAAAGCACATGGTACACAGGCCACATATACCTCCAGAGGAGAAGGGAAGTGCGAAAGCCATAGTCCCCACTCCCCCCTGGTGTGGAGAAAGCACGCAAATCCTGTCTCAGCGTCATGCTTGCAACTCTAAATTGGATGTCTCCTTGTCTCCTTCGACTCGATATCCTGAGATCAGACCCCCTCCGGATGAACTACCATCTAATCTCTCCTTTCAAAGGACTAACCAGGGCACAGTGTTTCCTTCAGAGACAACAGAAGTTGCTTTGTAGGGGCAGAGTGGTTATGAGCAGGTGCTCCCAAAGAGGGACACCCAGTTTTTAGCCTCACAGACTTCAGCCTTGAGGCTCCGGCTTCCTAGACGAATGTCTAAGCCTCAGGCTAGGAATGAAGGGCTGGGAGATAGAGGCAGAGGCTATTGAATCAGAGTGAAGGCACTTTTTGCCATAATCCTGGTCTTAAGGGTTTCAGTTGGACTGCACCCTACTCTAAATGCCTGCAACCTTCCTGGGACTGAAAGCATAATTTTGGTGCTGGAATTCACAAGAGATGAGCTCAGAGCTCAGGAGTGGCCTGTTTTCCACAAAGCTAGCAGGAGACTGAGATAGTCTCTAAATAAAGGACCACGAAGTGAGCTGGTGTAAATCCTTCTACGTGCTCTGGCTTAAGCCCTCAGCAGGGGTAAAACTACCTTCATAATGTTCACCAAAAGCATAACAACTGAATCATAGACCCCGTCAGGGATTCCCTGTTGCCTTGCAGGACTCCCTTGTTCAAAGACCCTCATTTTTTTAATTACACAATCATTATGTAGATTAGGACTGCACTTTGAGGTGTTGCATTCTTACAGTAATTGAAAACTAAATTGCCTTTAAACTTTTCAGAGCATATGTGCAAAAGTTTAGATTTCCTGTTAGCAAAAGCATTTTTTTCAGCCTAATTAACTGTTACTGCTGATGGAGCATAATGCACATTTCAGTTGCTGTAGTTTGAAGATTAATGTTAAACAATCTGTTTCCTAAATTGAACTGAATTTAATATTCTGAGTTTGAATCTTCCAAACTACTCCTCTTTCCTCACATTTGATGTTTCATCCAATTGTTCTCAGTGTTGCTCTCTCTCACCTTTTTTAATGAGTTTTGTTTGTTTTAACATACCACTCTGTATGCAGTATGGTATGTGGGTAGGTATCAGAGCTTTAACCTTATATACATATTAAAATGCCTTTCTTATACATTTTGCCATAATTACGTCTTCTCTTCAAGAGAATCCAGTGTTCTTTTCCTAAAACAGCTTTTACGCAATCTGCGGGCAAGCTTGCTAGAAATAAACATGATGATGTGAGGAGGGATAGATTCATCCAAGGCAGGAGGCAAATCTGTGAGATCAGCTGCTGCATCTCAGCAAATATGAAACTGTCAGCTGGAGGGTTTCTTTCCAAGAGGCTGCCTTTGCGAAGGGGTTGCTGGACAAGCGTGCAGCTGCTTCAGCAGCATATGTCTAATACAGACTGTTCCCAAGAGCCACAGGCAAACAGAAGGTCTCCTCTTCCTTATGCTTGAGTCACTTTAGGAAGGGAAAACACCCATCTGGGCACTCTTTACCTCTCTCTGAGAACGTGGTAGCAGGGCAAGAAGCTGATCTGGACAGGGTGGTCATTGTACCCTGGCACCTGAGACCTTCTGTTCTCAGCACTCCTGGTATGACCTGGTCGAATCGTGCAGGCTACCTGCAGGGGTACCTTTGAGCCTGAGGAACAGCAGCAGCATCCCGCAGAGCACTGGGACAGCGAGACTTACAAACTGGCAGGGTCTTTAGTCCCATGGGAAAGGGATCAT
This sequence comes from Strix uralensis, assembly GCF_047716275.1. Lineage (NCBI taxonomy): Eukaryota > Metazoa > Chordata > Aves > Strigiformes > Strigidae > Strix > Strix uralensis. The sequence continues at coordinate 36,754,529 of NC_133975.1, forward strand.
ATCCATACCACTAGGAAGCCAGCTCTGACATGCATCACTAGTGGAACGGATCTGTGATTAAGAGCCTTCTGCCATGCTGTTCCTCCTCCTTCCCTCAGCTGCTTCTTCCCAACCCATGGCTCAGCCTCTGTAGATGTGCTGATGCAACTGTCTGTGATCCAATGCTGTGAGCAGGGGTCGCTGACCCAAGGTAAAATAAAAATACTCTTTTCTCATTGGCTGGTGACCTGATTGATAAGTTGCCCTCAAAATGACTGTGTTGGCATGAATTCGGGGACTGTGCTCTCTGGCATGGGCTCTGTTCCCAAGGCTGGAAACTCCACAGTGTGGCACTGCCACCAAAGCCCCCTGATCTTTGAATGATGCCTTCAGGCTGGTGCAAAACCATGGGAAGAAAGAAGAGTTCTGATCTGTGTTATATATGCTCAAAGTTCATAAACATTTTTTACTTATTTAAAGAGCAAGAGTGGCACAGTAACACTTCCTTCCTGGCTTCGCCTCTTGACTGTTTAAAACGTAAATTTTTAAGGTGGAGAGTTTGTGCACAGGCTACTTATGTCTCTTTGATCTAATTGATGATATTTTACTTCCATGATAATGCAAATAAATCCTTATGATAAATTTGGGAGTTGGAGATTTTTTCAGTAATGCAATATTACAAAGATTGGCGTAAACTCTTCTGTTGACTGAGTAAATGGCAAGTAAGAGTCAGTATCAGATACAGAATGGTAAACTCCCATTTTGTTGTCCTTTGATCCCAGAATGATTCTTTGCCTTCAACAGAAAGAAATTACTGAGATGTGACTATGCTGTACAAGTATTCTCTGCGGTGAGAAGAACTGCAGCATATGTAGGACTTGGAAAACGTGAGGAAAAGAGAGGAGTTCAGATACAGGAAGAAGAGATGGAAAAGAGGATGTGAAAGGCACAGGGAAGGAAGGCAAGGCAAAATGGGGCAAAGGAGATTTGGAGGTTTAAGAAGGAGAAAGATGCTAGCTGAAGGAAAGGAATAGGAAATAATACAGCAAGTCATTCATCATCAGGATTTTTAGCTAAGCAGGTGTGTAACAGAGAACCTAGTATTTAGGGGGCTTTGGGAGTTAAAGTGGTTTATTTTCAGGAACAAAAGCCCTCTATTTGTTCCCATGCTAGCTGCTGCCAGACACCAGTAAATGGCACTGCCATGTTGGAAGACGAGCATTGCCAGCCCAGACGGGCACCACACCTGAGACCAGGTACAGCCTTCCACTGCCCTGGCACAGGTGACATCCATCTCCTACCTGCTCCCACCAAAGCTGGTGGGTGATGCTCGTGGCAGAGCTAAAATAAGTCCAGAAAAAAAAAAAAGCTAAACATGTCTGCCCTCCAGGTGCAGAAATGTAAAATAAAATAAAAACAAATGAGCTGGACCTCTGTCAAAACACAGGGGATGCCTATCTCAGGGAAGCTCTGTACCCTAGTGCCTGTGAGGATCCACCCCCGTGTGCCATGCTCATGGCAGGTGATCCGAGATGGGAAAGGCAACTGGGCTCCCATTCCCGGTTCCGCTGGCTTTAGTGGATGCCAAAATAATTCTGGAGGCAAAAGCTGGGGTCTGCAGGGCCAGGGGGCGAGCTCAGAGCCCTGCATGGGTGGAGGAGGGAGACTTATCCTAAAGTCATTGTAAAGCCAAAGAGGGGTTTATCCTCCACAGCTAAATGAAAACAAAAAGGAAAAAGAAAAAAAAATCCAGAATAGCAACATTACAGATACAAAGAACGTCATGGACCAGTGCGAGTTTGCAAAATTCTATGTAAATGATCCCAGTTTTGACCGTGGTGGCCCTCTGCTAATCCCAGAGAGAAAATCTACTTAGCAAAGGAAAGTTTTGCTTAATTTGGTTAACAGGGACCAAAATGCTGAATATATTAATAATTTATATTTCCAGGAAAACGCTGTATCTTTAATGCTTCATGCCAAAGGGGGTTCACAAGAGCTTAACGCTCACAGAATAAAAATCGTGTAACATTTCCTCCATATCCCGCACCCAGCGCTGGTGAAAATGAGTGCAGGACATGTGTTTTCTTAGCAGGCACCAGACATTCTGCTGCTGCTGACTGCATTTGGCTGATCCCATGTCGCTCTGTGCACACTGAGCAAGGGAGAGGTTCCCGCTGGATTTACCGTCCTAAAGGTGTCCCGCGGAAATGAGGGGTTTTGTCCCCTCTCGGGCTGACGCATTACGCTATCCCGCCATGTGACCTTTTCCCCACTAATCTGAAATAGCAGCTTCTCCTGTATTTACAGGTTAAATGGAAGATACACATGTTATTTTTTACTCATTGTAATGAAGATCTTTTTTGTCTGTCTCCGAATAAAGGGTCGGGTTGGTTTACAAATTGCGGGTCAGCCCACTCCGTGACCTGGGCAAACAGCCTGGGTCAAACCTCCTCAAAGCTTCCCCACCCAACTGGAATAAGTTAATTTACCCCTCGTCGGATACCCGGCGAGGGGGAGTGGCTGGGGTCCCCCTGCCCTCCTGCCAGCGGGTGCGGGGACACTTGGTTCGGGTGGGACCGACATTGCCCGGTTAAGCCCGGCAGGAGGGAGCCGCGCAGCGAGTCTTGAAGGACTCGCTCTCCGGAGCTTGTATTTGGTTTATTGTGGGGGCTCTGCACCTCCGCAGAGGCCGCCTCCCCTCTGCGCCCCGTCCTGCACCTTCCCCCCAGTTCCTCCTCCTCCGCACAGGCTGCGCCGCAGAGACATTCGCCGGCAAAATCCCCGGGAGACGCCGGTGCCTTTCGGACGCGTGTCCCCGGGAGCATCCCCCCCCTCCCCGCCCCGGGCGTGCGGGACGGCAGCACCCACGCGGTTGTGGGGAGGAGGGGGCGCCCCCCACTCCGCGGGGCATCGCCGGGACTCCCCCCCCGCCCGGCGCCCCCAACCCCGGGGAGGGCCGCGGAGCAGAGACCGGGCGGCCCCGCGCCCCGCCCCGCCCGGCCGGGCGCCGGTGCCCCCCCCCGGCCGGGGAGCGCAGCCGCCTCCCCGGCCCTCGCGGAACCACGTTTCGCTCGTGGTTTTCTTCCCTGGGGGGATGGGAGGGTGGGGGACACCCTCCCCCAGCGCCCCCCGAGGAAGCTCCCTCCTAGAAACATGAAAGGGCGGCGGGTATAAACATTTATTCCAAGGCATCCCTTGTACAGGCACCGCACCCGGAGGCGGGAAGAAGGGCGGGGGGGGGGCAGAGCCAGGCCCCCCGAGAGGGCGGGCGGGAGCAGAGCCGGGCCCTGGGGGGGCTCCGCGACCCCCGCCCCTCTCCCTGCCTGCGCCCGGCAGCCTCCCCGTGCGCCCCGGCGTAACTCGCAGTGTCCGCGGTCATAAATAGGATTTTCTGAGGCGGGGGCGAGTCTCTATAGCATGGCGGGGTGCTGGCCGGGGGGCAGCCCGAAGGCGTTGGGGTGGGAATGACCGAGGAGGTTGAGGTAGTGGCGGTCCAGCCCCTGCACGGAGGAGAGGAAGGTGCTGCGCTGCTGGCCGGGGCTGGCGAGGGGCACGGCGGCGTTGGGGAGGTGGTAGGGCAGGGGGGGGCTGCGGGCGGCGCCGTGCCAGGGGAAGGGCCCCCCCGAGGGCGGCTGGAGCACGGCCTCGCCGGGGCCGTGGCCGTGCCCGTGCCCGGGGCACTCGGGCCCGGGGTGCAGCTGGTAGGAAAAGTCCGGCTCCGGGAGGGAGCCCAGGGAGGTGAAGAGAGGCTCCGTGACGAAGCGCGCTTTGGACTGGAGGAAGGCCAGGATGCGGGCGTATTTGGTGTCTTTGGTCTCCATCCTCTCCACCGTCGTCAGGTAGTGGACCAGGTTCTTCATGCACTCGTGGTAGCCGTAGTGGAAGTAGTTGGCGAACTCGGAGAGCAGCTCTGCTGGAAAGGAAGGGGCAGGGGAGCCCAGCTCCTCAGGGGCCGGCCGGAGCGGAGGGGGGGGGGGGGCCGGGGCCGCCCCCACGCCCCGGGTGTCCCAGCGGGGGGCCGCGCCCGCCCACCTACCCTTCTCCCGGCCGCGGGGGAAGTCCGCCGAGTGCAGGGCCCGCAGGTACTGCACCGTCATCTCCAGGATCTCCGCTTTCTCCAGCTTCCCCGAGCTCTGCAACGGCGGGGGAGAGGGGCATCACCTCTCCCCTGCGGCTGCCCTCCGCCTGGACGCCCCCCCACCCCCCCCCCCCGGGCAAGGTCGCTCCGCACCGGGGCGAGGGTCGCAGGGGCTGTCCCCCCGTCTCCCCGCCCTCCCCCCCCCGCCTACCTGCTTGGCCAGAGCCATGGGCACCGTCTTCCCCAACTCGGTGAGGCAGCGGTTGATGCGGTCCCTCCTCCGCTTCTCAATCACTTTGTGGGAAACCGGCGTCCTCTGTGGGAAAACGGCGGGGCGCGTTAGCGGAGGGAAAGCAGCCGGATCCGGCCTCACCGGGGCAGCCGCTCCCGGCCCCGATCCCTCCAGGGCAGCCGGTCCCGACCCCGCTCCGAGCAGCAGCGCCGGGCGCGACGCGGCCCCGGGAGGGATGCTCCGGCGGCGGGTCCTCTCCGCACCGCCCCGGGGGCTCCCCGTCTGCGCGGCCGGCCCCGGCAAGGCAGGCTTGGTGGTTGGGTTTGGGTTTTTTTTTGAGGGGGGGAGTGTGTTTTTTTTTCGGGGGGGCTTTTTGAAGGGAAAGGCGGGGAGGGGGCCGGGGTGGCCCCGCAGAGCCGTGCGCGCAAGGCGGGCGGCGACTCACCCTCCGCTCCTTGAGCTTGGAGGCCATGGTGGGCACTGCATCCCCGCTCTCTCCGGGCCCCTTATAAAGCCATCACTTCTTGGGGGGGACCCCGGGGGGCCTCCACGGGCCCGCTGATCCCATAGGATTAGGGGCGAGCGGCGCCGGGGGAATGTATGCATTAAAGATCAGGGTGGAAGGGGGCGAGAGAAGGATGAGGGTCTGTTGTGGGTTTTTTTTTTTTCTTTTTTTTTTTCCCCCTCTCTTCTTCCTTTCCTCCCCCTTCCTCGCCCCCGTCCACGCAGCCGGGGGCGGCCCAGCTGTGTCGCCCCACGTGGACCTCGGGGACACACGTGACGGTCCCACAATAGCGGCGGGGATGGGGCCGGGGATGCGGCGAGCGGGGCGCAGGGCGCGGTACCGCGCCCTGCGCCCCGCTCGCCGCATCCCCGGCCCCATCCCCGCCGCCTGCCTGCAAATCCCCGGCACCCCCCACCCCTCCCCTTAGCCCCGGCGCTGACTGCATTTTAAAGCCTGTCCAGAGTCATTAAAGTAATTAAGTAAGCCCTTAATAGGCTGTTCCGCCCAGTTCAAGGGAGAACCCTTGGAGACGGAGTGGCCCCGTTTGTTCTCAGGCTTTTCTCACACGACTTGGTGACACGTCCATCTTTATAAGAGATGGCAGCGAGGCTTTTTTTGTTTACACCGCTTTATGCGCCGGGGACACCCCGGCAGGTGTGGGACCGGGGGGCTGGCACACGATATCCCCCCCCACCCCCACCCCCTTTTTTTTTTCCGCCGGCCCAGGGAGGCTCTCGCCAGCCTTTGGCACACGACGCTCCTTTTTTGTGTGGTGTGCGCGTCTGTGCGTTGTTGTTTTACCCCCCCTGCTCCCCCCCTCTGCTTTGGAGAGGCTCAATTTGTAGCCTATTATCCTATAGGAAAATGTCCCATTGAAAAGTATGAATAGTTTCATTGGGCCTAAATTTTAATAATGCGGGTCAAAGAAAAGAGGGGCAAATAAAGAGGGGATCGCAGCTGGTCCGAGAGTGCATTATTCGGTGTCACCTGCGAGCGGGATCGCCGACAGACCCCCTATTCATTTGCCTAATTTTGGTCAATTTAACAAACTTCAGGAGAAATTATTGTGGCATTGTTAAGGAGGGTAAAGCTTTCTGATCGAATTAACAGCATGTTTTGATCCGGTAAATGTCATTAAAAAGAAAGAAACAATCGCGTTTAAAGGGGGGCTCCGAGTTAAACGCGCCAAGTGGAGACGCCGGAGCGCAAAGCTCACAAAGGGAGCAAGTAACTGCCACAGGGGAACTTTTGTACGCTCACATTGCTGAGGTTTTTTACACAAAAAGGCATTATTTCATACTTGAATACGTTTAATCCAACAATTGTCTATTTTCTGCAAACATATTTTCACAGCATTGTTAGCTTTCCTTTCCGCGGCCCTCCGCCCGGGCAGCCGCGCTCCTCGCCCGGCGAGCGCACCCACCCGGCCCGCCCCGGCCCGCCCCGCGCCGCCCCCCCGGGGCCGCCCCGCCGCGCCGGGGGGGCCGCCCGCCCCCGCCGCCCCCCCCCCCCCCCCCCCCCAACCCCGCACAGCGCGGCGGGCGGCTGGGGGCTCCCCCGAGCCCTCTCCACGGCCACCGGTGCGCCTCCGGGGCCGGCACCGGGCCGCGGGGCCGCCGGGCCGCCGGCCCCGCCCCGCCCGGGCCCGGCCCGGTCCCGCCGCCGCCCCCGGCCCTGGCGCTGCCGCGGGGCGCCGCCGGCCCCGGCGCGGGGGGGAACCCCGGGGACAGCCGGGGAGGCGGTGGGACCGCCCGGCGCCGGAACCCGCCCGCCTGCGAAGGCGCCGGGCCCCGGGCAGCGCCGCGGACACGGCGTGTCCCCCAGCCGGGTCAGCCTGGGGAGGCGTTTTCTCAGAACCCGCCGCGTCTCCTCCCGTGTCCCGCGTTGCCCCCCCCCTCCCGCCGTTTCCCTTTGTGCTTTAAACGGGGAAACTCATCCCCGCCTCGCCCTCCCCGGGCGGGCACGGCGGAGGGCCCCACCGCTCTCGCCCGGTCAGCTCCCCCGAGGCGGCCGGGGGCCAGGCCCGGTGCCGGCGCTCACCCCGCCGGCCCGGGCGGGCCCGCAGCCTCCCCGGGCGGGCCGGCAGCGCGGAGCGGCTCCGCGGGAGGCGGCGGCGGCCCCGGGGCGCGTCTCCCCCGGCCGGCGGGGCGGGCCGGGCCGGCTGCCCGCTCGGGCGCCCCTGCGTGCGGTGCTGTGGGCCGTATTATTCCTCCAGGAGCCTTGTAGGTTTCGGTATATTCATTCTCGTACAATGGGATTAAACACTAACCGTTATCATCCAAATTAACTAAACTCTGAATAGCAAACGCGGGGGCTTTTATTTTTTTTTTCCTCCTCTTTTGCTCCACTGGCGGAGAGGGAGTTGATCCTCTTACTGTGTTAACCGCCAGCTGCAGGCACCTGCGAGGCAACTTTTTACACGAGGAAAGTTGTTTATTTTCTCGCTGGCTGCTCCCGCGTTGCCTCCCCCGCCGGCCGGGCCGGGGCAAGGCGGGACAGCGGCGGGGGGACGCGGGGCGGCCGCGGGGCTGGGCGGTCGCGGCATCCCCGCCGCCGCCTCGGCCTCAGGGGGCTCTCGGCGGGGCTGAAGCCAGAGGGGCACCACCCGACACGGCCACGGTGGGACTGTCACCTTGCAGGGAAGCCGAGCGACAGCTTTTTAAGAATTCTGTTCGGTTTTTAAGTCCCCGTGAGCGCCCGTTGGGTCTCCTCGCGGGAAACGCGTGCACGGCCCTTTGGCAACCCAAGGCGGGCACCCGCGCCCCCATCTCCCGCCACCGGTTTCCTGCTCCCGCCCAGGTCCCCCGCCGGCTGCAGCTCTCTCCCGGGGCGCGGAGCTGGCCGGGGCCGGACCGCCGACCCCCCAGTCCCGTGTCCGCCCCCCGCCCGGTCTGCGCGGAGCGGGGCTGAGCACGCCACCGCCCCGGGGCCGCAGGGCGGGGGGGAGGCTGCACCGCCCCGGCCGCCCTTCGCCCTCTCCCCGCGGCCGGCCCGGGGGTCCCCGCCTGGTGGGGCCGAGCCCCGGCGGAGCGCCCCGTCCCCCGCGGTGAGCGGCCAGCGCCCGGCTGCTGCGGGAGCGGCGGCTCCGGCCGGGCGGTTCGTCGCCTCCCGGTGGCGTTTGGCCCCTCCTGCCCTGGGGCACTGGCGCTGCCGTCCTCTGCCCAGCCACGGGCCCTGACGGGGGGGGCGAGAGGTCCCTTGGGAAGTGTCAAGCTGCTTTGAAGTGGCATCTAGTTCTGTTTTGTGAAAACGGATCGTCTCCCCGCTTTTTCTTCCTTCCTCTTTTCTTTTTTTGACTCCTATATAAGCTTGGGGTTATACGCAATTACTTCACCAAGGAGTTGGAGCTGCAGCTATCATTGGCGCCACGCACACGCCAGAAGCCAGCGAACGAGTCTCCCGTGGGAAGTGTTGTCCATGCAACTGGTGGATCCAGTGCAGAAAGCCAAGTGTCTGGGGCTGCCGTTGGCCCACTGCCGGCCGCTCTGGGTCAGGGCGCCCAAGGGTGGTGCCGGAGGTCCTGCTGTGTAACGCGGAAAGGCACTCACGGTTCTGGCCTGTCTCCTGGCTGGTAGGGAATGGGAAAACGCAAGACGTGCAACAGGTCCTACCTGTAGGAGGAAGTTGCTTTCTTACTTGGCAATCCTGGATCTGTGAAGAAGCAGTGACCTGAACCATGAGAGAAGGCATTTCCTTCAGTAGGAGTTTAACCCTCAGCTGTACATGTAGTGGTTCCTGATGCTGTACCGGCTTTTGCTGCGAGTCTATTTACTCTGGCACTCTCAGTGAGGCTAGGCTGGGCTAGCAAGTTTGGAAGAAGAGTTTCCAGTCTTTTCATAGCTCCTAATGCTCTCTGCCTCCAGGTCTGGAGCATCTGAATGCAGGAGTAATAAACCCAAGTAATAAAGCTACCTCCTTGTTCCCCAGCTGTGCAGAGGTACCTCTTACTTTGATGCTACTGTTGCTTCCAGCTATAGTCCTCCTCCATGTCTTCCTCCTCTATCCCAGTGGAGGGACCACGCTCCTCTATTTTGCTCACCTGTCATGAATGGTGGTGGCATCAGCAGGGGGAGGCGATAACATGGCAGGACTTGGGACTCCATCCCAAGGTGGTCCTTCACAGAAGAAGCTTCGTTTGTAGCCATGACTCTGGTATTGTTGGGTTGATAACAGCGCACTCTCCTCAAAAGCCCAGGGTGCTCCTGGAAGTGCTGTTGGTGCTTCAGTAGATGATGTTCTTCTCATGCTGTGAGATACAGCAATGCCCGTAAGCTAAACTTTGATCCTAAAACCTAAAAAACTTTGATCCTTATTTTAGGAACTTGTCAAGTATCTCTTGGTGCTTGTGGTGGCAGACAGGACTTCCAGGTCAATAGTGCTCCTCAGTGCTGCTATGTGCTTGTCTTTATTCTTCCTCTGAGGAGGCACATTTCATTTTAAGTATGTTTTGTAGTGTAATTTCAGTATAACCCACTTTGTTCTTTGGGATTAAAATCTGATCTGATTTGCTTTTGGATTACTCTGGTTTGTAGGAATGCCAGTTAGAAGGTTGTTATATTCATAAAGACTCACTTTCTGTAATTTTACACCTTTTCGACCTCACTGATTTGAACATGTTGCAATCTGCAGTCTGCGTGTCAGACTCAGTATCGCTATTCTGTGGATGACTGTGGTAGCAGAAGAGGAAGATTAAAAATGAGACACTTGAAAAAGGTCTCACTTTATTTAAGGACTTAATGGAAGTGCATAAAACCACCCAAAATGATCCAACCCCAAGATAACACAGAGCTGACTGTTGCCTTACTTGCAGTCTCATTCATTTGCTGTTTAACTGACTATGATCTTTTATTGACCATCTTTCTGGAGCAGTCCTGTTTGGCAGTCTGGCTGGCAGCAATGTGCAACCTGACAGGATATCTCCTGTAGTAAAAGGTTGGAAACCTGCTGGTGGCACCTGCAGAAACCAGGGCTTCAAAAGGGGATGATTTTTGGAGTATGGAACATTTGAGAGTCATTCTCTCATATATTCCTGTAATTTGTAATATTCCTTTGTTGACTTTTTTTTTTTTTTTTGTCAGACATGAAATTTCAGGCTTATATGTAGTATAGCTAATGTATGCTTATATAAGAAAACTTCACTGATTAAAACCAGGTGTAGTTATATCTGTTACACTTATATCTGTTTACAGAAGCTGATTTACATCAACAGAAAACCTGACATAGCTTTTACCTGTGAAATATTTGTATATATATGGCAAAACTTGAGACCGTGTGCTGTGTGTTTGTAAGAGGTGAGCCCCCCAAAGCGGTGCAGAGATGTTTGCCATTTTCCTGATGACAACTATCTTCTCAGTCATGTCACCGTTGAGACAGGATGTGTTGCTCTTTAAATGACAGCCTGCCAAAATGAGAACTGAGTGCTAAAATAAATTTCAGTGGGATTTAGGTAGTCTTGAATCTTTGGTGAGGTGTACCTTAGATTGCTTGTGACTGAGGTGGTCAAAATAGCTAAATAGCTACACTAAATGGCTGCCTGGTTTGAGTAAAGGCTGAAAGATTTGGCTCAGAAAGTACAAGGGCTCTTTCTGCAATGACAATGTATGATACTGATAAAATGTCTACCCCTTCCTCTCCAGTCTTAGTAAAAGCAAAAAACTAAAAAAAGTAAAAACTAAAAAAGGTAAAAGCTTTCCCTCAGCATGGCTTCACAGACGGGAAGTCATTCTTGATCCACCAGATAACCTTCTACATTGAAGTGACTGGCTTGGTGGATAAGGGAAGAGCAGTGGATGTTGTCTATCTGGCTTTTGACATTGTCTCCTGAAACAGCCTCGTAGAGAAGCCGATGATGTGCGGGCTGGATGAGCAGACAGTGAGGTGGATTCAAAACTGGCTGAACTGCCAAGCTCAGAGAGGGATGATCAGTGGATGAAGTCTATCATCCAGTAACTAGTGGACCCCCTGGCAAACTCTGGGGGTCAATACTGGGTCTAGTCCTGTTTAACATCATCATTAATGACCTGGATGATGTGCGGCTGATACACCAGTGGGCTGTGCTGCTATCCAGAGTGATCTCAACTGGCTGGAGAAATGGGCTGTCAGGAGCCTCATGAAGTGCAGCAAACGGATGTGCAAAGTCCTGCACCTGGGGAGGAACAACGCCGTGCACCAGTACGTGCTGGGGGATGATCGGCTGGAAAGCAGAAAGGGACCTGGGGGTCATGAGCCAGCAACATATCCTTGTGACAAAGAAGGCTAATGGGATCCTGGGCTGCATTAGGAGCAGTGTTGCCAGCGAGCCGATGGAGGTGGTCCTTCCCCTCTACTCAGCACTGGGGAATCCACACCTGGAATACTGGGTCCAGTTCTGGGCTCCCCAGTATAAGACAGAGATGGACATACTGGAGAGAGTCCAGCATCGGGCCACGAGGATGATTAAAGGGCTGGAACACCTCACGTATGAGGAGAGGCCGAGAGAGCTGGGACTGTTCAGCCTGGAGAAGAGAATGCTCAGGGGGAACTTAAACAATGTTTACAAATACCTGAAGGAAGGCTGTAAAGAAGTTGGAGTCAGGCTCTTTTCAGTGGTGTCCAGTGATGGGACCACAGGCAATGGGCACAAACTGAAACACAGGAGTTTCTGTCTAAACAAGGAAAAAACTTTTCTGCTGTGAGGGTGGCCAATCACTGAAGCAAGTTGCCCAGAGAGGTTGTGGGGTCTCCGTCCTTAGAGATATTCAAAAGCTGTCTGGACATGGTCCTAGGCAACTGGCTCTAGGTGGCCCTGCTTGAGCAGGGAGGTTAGACCAGATGACCTCCAGAGGTGCCTGCCAACCTCAGCCATCCTCTGATTTTGTGATTCTGTGAGCTGCCTGTGCGAACATTTAGTCCTGATGTAATTCCATCCCAGTTTGGTTTGACATAAAAGAAATGCATTTTAATTTTTTTAAATTACAGAGCAGATTCAGCTCTTTGACTCTATTCTCAATAGGATGTGATTCATTTAGATTCAGGGCTTCTACACCTGTGTCAAGCAGAATAAATAGGAGGGAAGCAGGGCCTTTTTGTTTATTGTACTTCACCACGTGTTGCATTGTAACTCGACTCATTAAAGACTCGTTAACATCCATTATACTTATGACTGCTTTGTAAACAATGCTAATTCAATGGGACTTCAGAGCTTAATTCCCTCTAGAGTCCTTTGTAACTCCTAGCCATGATTTTCTTTCTAGCTGAAGTGGAAAAGGGGACCCCTGTGAGAGATTTATGGACTCTGCAAAGCCTACTAATTTAGTAATGCCATAGTTCAAGCATCCTATTATTATGAACCCTCAGTACCGAGCTTATTGTGTGGACTAGGAACTTAAAGGACTTCTTTTCAGCAAAGCAATAACGTTTGGATCAGCCCAGCTTTGGTCTGACTTCCCAGAGATTGAGTGGACCAAACACTATTCCCTGCTACATCGTCTTCCAGAGAATTATTTCAGAAATGTGCACTTGTTGCTAACTCTGAGAGATCTGGGATGTTGGGACTGCATTATGGAGAGGCTGTGCCCAGCTTTTTAAGTTCAAATGTTGGGCTTGTAAGAGTCATGGCACAAATGCAGAAAAAGAAGCTAGATGATGGGAACCATGCCTCCATTTCCCTTCCTCAGTAGAAACAGTGAGGTGATATCAGCGGTCTTGCACGTCACATGGATGGTTTGGCTCTTGTGAGGTTTATCCAGTGTCAGCTTATGGCAAGCAGGATAAATGTGAGATCTCAGAGACTTTGTGAAGGCAGCTAATGTAAAGTTTATACTGAGAAATAAAAAAGAGAAAGGGGCTGATGCCTCAGGGTTCCTGCTGAGTCTGTCTTCTAGTCAAGGACTGCAGCCCCATCCAGTTGCCTTTTGCAGCTTCATTATTGCTAGGTGAGTGGCCTTCCCACTTGCTGGTTCTTTTTTTTGGATGCTGAGTAGTCCTTGTTACTGAAGGCTGAGTCATCACTTGTTTCTCTGAATCCTGTAGTAGCTTTGAGTAATCTAGCGTCTTGCATGTCTCCTTTATTTAAAGAGAGAAGAGATGGATACAACCAGAAAGGGAGGTCTGGGACATGCAGCTGAGAGGCACTGTTCTGTTTGCTGCTGGGAAAAGGTATGTTACAAGAGTTAAAAGCTTTCCATTGGTTTTTGTTTTTTTCCATTGTTTTTGTTCTGGGAAAGTCCTGCCTTTCTGGCTGAGCACTGAAAAGTGTCCTGCTTCTGGAAGGTTTATGTTGTCCTTCTTCAAGTAAAGATCTTTGTCTTTGAACACTGACAAGAGCCCTCTGCTGTTTGCAAACTTGTGGCCTGAAGGCAGTCCCAGAGGTTATCATAACGTGAAGATCCCACAAATTTCTCAAAAACAAGTGTGAAATTAGATTGCATGTCCTGTCTTTAAAATAATCACTTCTTGTATATGTACACCTTTGGCAATAGCAAGGTGAGACCTCTTCTGCTACACAGGCAAAACCTGACTATTAAATACAAAGATCTCCTTTAAAAGCTGTCAAAGTATTTTGGGTAAGCATCATCCTGTTCTTTGATTTTTCCCTAGTGCATCTCTATCTAATGTCAGAGAGAGAATAACGGAGCTCTGGCCCTACCTCCTAGGGCCATTCTTCTGCCAAAACTGAGTAGATCTGACATAGGGGTATCAGATGGTGACCAAATATTTCTCCAAACCCCAGCATTCATAAGTCACAAGCCGAGCCCCCACAATGATAAGAGGATTGAAAAGTCAGGAGCTTAAAATTGTCAGCAATAATTAATAAGCCATCAGAAGCTTCCTTCTCCAGCCTTTATGGCTCAAGTTTTCAAGCATTCCTCATAACGGTTAGAATAGAAAAGTAATTTTTATGAAATCGTGGATCCTGAAGCAGAAGTGTAAACCACCAAACACCATTAGAACTGCTAAATGAAAAGAGGATGTTTTTAGGAACACTAAAAAGGGTGTCCATGCTAGACACAGTGCCACCTCTTTTCATTTCATCTGGCTCATTTTTTAATCTAACCATACCAAGCTGGGAAGAAGTACTCATGTCCCCTCTGGCTTTAATGCTATGCCTGTCCCCATGGACCATTTCATGGGAGGTTGTTCTACATGCCGTAAGAGTGTGTAGCCAGCTCATGCATGGTCTCTGGGTCCATTTTTCCTTCACATTCATACCCCACCCCCTTGATGGCACAGACAGGAGTGTGGCTGAGCACCCAGCCTGTCATTAAGCCTAACATTAGTTACTGTTTTTTCTAACAAACTGTGTTTTGGGATGGGATGGGGAAAATGAAGCACAAAAGCCAGAAAAGAGAGCTGGTAAGAGTTTGTTGGTGCCAAGCATTGGAATCATCTACTCTGTTTGACTGATCTCGCATTGTTTCACTGAAGCAATTATATATATAGCCTTGATATAAAAGGTACTAATTTCTGCACTGCTATCTTATATACATATATGAAGATTGATATAAAATGCAGATTGGAATGTCATCACCGTGCTTCATGGCACATGTGGCTGACAAGATAGGAGGGAGCAGAGAATTTGTCCCATGGTTTGCTCCTGGCATTTGCAAGGTAGAAACATCCTGATTCTTCCACACCCTGCCTGTGGTGCTAAAGGCAGGCACCATTAGATAAAGAAACAGCATTGCCTGTATTACTTGTCACCAGGAACTTTTGAAAAATAGCTTAATGTCGAGGAGCATTAGCGCTCGTAGCAAGCTGGAAGGTGTCTTCTCCACCTTCCAACACATAAGCATCTTCACTGGGGAGACTGCTCCACCCTTTCCTCGTGTGTAAACCTTCAAAGCTCTGTGGGAAACTCTGGGGGCATTAGGGGTTGGCTACTGCCCTCTAGTGATCTTCACCATGATCTAAGGCTTTTAACTTGACTTTTTTTCTAATGAAGTTGCTAAAAATTAACTTTGTGTGTGATCAGATGCATGAAATTCTGTATTATGAAACAGAGCCTGATTCACGGGATCTCAGGATTTGCACCAGGTGACAGTGCGGTCTGTCCCTAGTGTGGACAACAGCTGATACATCTCTAAAAATACAGTTAATGCAATCCAAGCATGCTATGTTAGGCATTGATAGTATCACCTAAATTAGTTCTTTCCCAATTCTTTACAAATTGATATACCTTGCTTTGAGTAAGCTTACTGATAGATTTGTTCCTTAAATAAAAACATTGCAGCATTTTAATAATAAGCAAGTCACCCTCCTTTCAAAATAATACTAATAACAACAACAACAACATTTGGGAAACATTATAGCATATAAATCATTGGGAGACAGAATAGTTTGTTCAAATACTAGATAAATAGTAGGATGTGTGCTTTTTTGCTCAAGTTATTGATTCAAAATGCTAGGTTCCCTGACTAGGTTCTGGTCAAGTTTTACCTAATGCAAGTGCTGCCTGAGCAGAGTGCTGCTGTTGGCATTAGAGGGCAGTCTTGAGGGTTTATTTGATATTTTGCATATCAGTCTGGCTAGGATCTAATTTAAAGCAGCATGTGGCTATCTTTGCTCTGTTACCCAGGTTAGATGCCGTATGGCCAATTAAGAAAAACTGTCTCATTAAGTCTAGCGCCTAGCTGTGTTGCTCATTGATGAACATCAACAACCACGGGTTAGGGACAGCTGAGTAGTTCTGCAGGAGATCCTCAAAGCAACAGGTGTGTTATCTAATTGGCCTATGTAACAAGCACACAAGGAAAGAGAGTCACCTTTACTTTTATCCTGGAAGACTAGTTGAGTGGTTAACAGCTTTGACTTGTTTTCAGCAACACAACCTAGTGAAATGAATGCGTTTAAGTTCTCTCCAGAGTTACACAGACTGCTCCAGGTTTTGATTCAGGGACATGAGACCGTCACATGTATGAAGAGTGCAGCTCATTTGGTCTGTCACGCCTTTTGTGCTCTTGCTTCTAGGCCAATGAACACTGCTTACCATCATCTTTAGGTACAACATCTGCATATTTCATCACTTTTCCTTCAGAATTATGTAGGCCAAAGGTTACAAAAGTTCTTGGCGTCTGCCATATGATGTAGGAGGAAATCATCAGCAGCAAAGCCTCTCTTGTGTAATCTACTGATATTTTTGGAGATATATTTGGGTAATAAAATATTCACTTTATCTACTGATCAGACTGCTTCCTATAGAGTAAAAATTGCCAGTGTAAAAAAATGTCTTTGAGGTAACTTTATAAAATCAAACCTTACAAAGGCGTGAGGATCATTTGCAAGGCCCAAATTTATATGATTTACAAAGAAATGTTCTGGAGCAAATAGAAAGCAAATGATTTTTCATGAACATGAGATTGTCAGAGGATCGTGATTCACCATTCAGCTGAGGGAAGGGGAAGAGTCAAAAAATATGGGTGGAAAAAATGGTGAGCTAGAAGAGAGCGTGTTTCAGATCCTGAATAACAGCCATGCTGTCAGCTACTCTGTTCTTTGAGGGCTGTTCCAAATTCAACATCACTTGTCTTGAAATGATCTTGAATGGTCCTAAAAATAGCTCGGTACTGGAGACGCCGTTTTTTCCGGTAATTTCCCTAAGATGTCAGCAGAATCATTGGCTATGAGAAGCAATGCCTTACTGTTATCTCCATGGGAAGATGATGGTTTGTCTGCTGTAATACAGTACTTTAGAAAACTGCATCCTCTCAATTTCCATGATTTTCAGTGTGTCCTGGATATCTTTGAAGATAAACCCAATTATGGCTGACAACTGAAGAAGTAGGAAGGTCTCATGTCCCCTAAACTGACAATTATGTCATTCCAAAAGGTGAACAGGGATCTTGCCAAGTGCTGTGCCAGCAGAGCAGATTTTTCCAGGTAATGAGGTAAAACAGCAACTTTAGGGTAGTTTCAGGATACCTATAATCTGGCTAAACCTGAGTCAGGCTGTTACTTCCCTGCTGGTTTCCTGACAGCCTCCTTCCCCTGCTGCCACACAGATCTGTGCAGAAGAAACCTGATAAGAGTTTTTCCCACCCTTATCAGAGTCATACTGGTTCCAGCAAAAGCCGGGAATCTGGGAAAACCTGATTTCCACTAAAATCAGCCCATGGCAATGCATTTTGATGCTAGATAGAGAGGAATCTCTGAGGTATCTTTAGGAGTGCAGCATTTGAGATGTGAAAATCCTGATCACCTTGGACAAATGGCTGGTCCGGATGCATCAGTCGGCCTGCAGTATGTGTAACAGCTCTGATAGCAACCGGAAAGTCCAAGAATTGTCCCAAACCCTTGGTAACCTAATAAATGGCAGTTCAATGAAGCAATAGACTGCTGCTGCCTGAGCACATCTTGTTGTCCCAAAATGGGGGTTCATCACTCGGTGTGCAGACACCCAATTCACACACAGGATTGAGGTATTTTCCTTTATTACGTGAATGTGCATACATGGGTGCCTGTCCCAAGACAGCACACCGTGGTCCCAAAAACTATGACTAGTTATACATGAAATCTATACATACTCAATACACTGATATGTATGTATTAATATTCTACTAAGTGATTGGTCATAATCTCTTTGCTTAGCATGCAAATTAGCATGCATGCCTGGTTTGCCCTCTCTGCCGCCTTCTTTTGAGTCTGAGGTGTAATTAGAGTCAGTGGTTGATGAGTCAGTGGTCATGATCTCCCCCTGCCGAAATTACCTTTTGCCTAGTCTCCTCCTCATTTGGCAGACATAGGCAGGTTGTCGCATCTCACTGTCTCTACTTCCCATTAATCCTACCTAGGCTTCTTCTTTTTGTCATGCATATACAATAACTGATTGTTTCAAGGTTAACCATTTGTTTCTACCATTATCCTAACAACTAATCATTTGGTTCTACAGTGTTCCTAACAAAGCTGACTTGTAACCTTTTAACATTCCTTTTGATAGTCCGACATCTATCCCATGCTGTTATTTCTGTTGAAGCCCTTGCAGGTGTTTGTCATACAAGTCAAACGCTCAGGACCAGCGTACTGCGCTTCAGCAGAGAGTGTGCTGCCACCTAAAACCACACAGTGGAAGGAGAGAAAGAGTGCATCTCAGGGAACAGCATCTTAGTGGCTTTCTCCAGTGTTATAACTGGCCTCTTCCTCCGTTTAGAGGCTGTGGTCTGTAGAGCCCCATGTTTCTTCAGGCTGTCCTCCTGATGGGCTTGCCTCTGCCTTGCTGCTGGTTGCCAGTGTCCACTGCCTGGGAAGAGGGAACCTTATAATAATTAACAAGTGCTAAAAATGAGTTGACTTTAATCCTTGCATCTGAATCGTCACAAGTTATCCCTTCTGCCTAGTTTGACAACTGGCAATCCCATGTGAAAAAAACGGGCGAGGAAGGAGTCCTGTCACAGCAGGTCTGATTTACAGGGATGGGCTGGGTTGCATAAGCTCCCTCTCCACTGGGGAGGCCAATGGGAGCCACCAGCATCTCGCCCCACTGCTCTAGTGAGCAGGCTCCTCTGCTCAACTAATTGAATAATAAGGGAGAAGGGTGATGAGAGATAAAAATTATAGCTGGGAGAGTAACAGTGAAAGTTTTTCTCTCGTGCCTGCTGCACACAGGGCTGTGAAACAGCTGTTTGTATGTCAGTGGTGAACTTGCCAGTCTGCTTGGTAGGTGCTAGCTGCTTGCTAGCTTCTCTTAGCACAGAGGAAACTACCAAAACACTGCAGATCAGCAGAGAGGAAATATTACATTAACAAGGCATACAGGGAAATTTTGACAACCGTTTTATACTGATGGAGTAAATCATATTTAGCACCATTCACAGGTACATAGGCTAGCCAGTGGCAGCTGTTAAAGGATAAGAGATAGACTGGTAAGGGAAGATCACCAAGTTTCCCAAGAAGACTGTCTTCCCAGCATCTTTCTGTCATTTTCCATTCCCTTTCTGTCCCCTCCTTTGTGCTTTGGAATCCATCCCTCTGATGCTTTGTCCTCTTGCCTGTGGCTGGGATGTACACAAGCAGTCTTTGCATATTGCTATTTCCTCTCGCTAGTGTTTTCATGGAGGTGGAAGTCACAGCCTCCTCTGTTTGTGTTCGACCTGTGATCAGAAGCCTATAGCAAACATGTTTGCTTGATGATTAGGGATGCAGCCTGTCCAAAGACAGTATTGTAGGAACAGATTATTAATTCAGCATGCACCTTTGCAGGTTGTTTTTTACTTAGAGTGTGTTAGCCTGTGTCTGTCTGAGAAGAATTTGGTTTGAAATAATAATGGGAAAATACATGGCTGTCTGCTATGATGGTGCTCAAGAGCAAATGCACAGTGAAGAGCACCATCAAGCAGCACACAGTGCTGTTGAGATGCATTTCAATGTATTTGCTGTGTAAACAGGAGCACTGCTTGTGGGTTCAATTCTGTTCGTAATCCCCATGCATCAGTATAAAGTCATCTGCAAAATAAACAGAATTTGACATAAAATCAGAGGGACATGTGAAGTAATGTTGACATATTTTTCCTTTGTGAGATATTTCTGTAGCGTGCATCAGCTGATTTTTCTCATAACACTTCAAACTGGTTGAAAGCTAAAAGCTTTAATGAAACTGCAGGTGAAATTAGGAGAGTGCAGGGCTCTCTTTTCCTTTTGGTACCATCATCTGTGATAAAAGTATCTTTATTTAAAATGTCCTGTTAGCCAGATGACATTGCTTGGCTGGATGGGAAGGAGACTGTGAAGAAATATGTTGATAACTTAATAGATTGATGAACACTAAGGGGCTATGAAGCAGGATTAAATACCTAGGATATTAATTTTATATTACCATCAAGGAAAAAATCTGTGCTGTCCTTTAGATCATTGTGACAGGAGCGGGGGACAGAATTGAGTCCAGGATGTACATGAGAGGGTGGATGGACACAACTGTGCCTGATGGCACCTGGAACAGGGTTGTTTAATTCTAAATTATAACTATTCTATTTTTACTAAGCAGTGATTTTAATCCACAGTTTTCTAAGTCCCTGCATTGTAAATTCTGTTATTTGGATCCTCATCTAACCTTGGCCTATGGATATTTCCCTTTTGTATGATAAACACAAATTCCAGCTTTTCATTACACCAAATGTGTAGACTAAATACACTGACCAAGTCATTCTGCTACTGATGTCAGCACTGGAGTCTTTAAGTGTATTTTGATCATGGTCGAGAGATGTCCTTTGCTGTGATCAGCCATGTCAGCCATTTAAAAGATATACACCGGGGACCTCGGGTATATACTGGGTGCCTCTCTGCTGTCTACAGAGGAGTGGTCAGGCTTGGCAGCTGATACCGCAGGCGCTGATGCAGGGCTGTAGGCACTGCACAGTGCAGGTCAATGAGCAAAAGGAGGAAAGGGGCCATGGCTACTGTCTCTCAGTCCTGGGTGTTCTCCTAGAGCAAAACTAATTTTATTTTGCAATCACTGTGCCTTTTAACTCCAAAACAGTCCATGTGAATCTATTGGAGTCATTCCATTAGCACCAGAGGGCATTAAATTATGTCTCTGATGGCACTGAAAGCCTCTGTTTTCATTTGTTGGCAGTTTCAGCCTATTTAATGTTTATCTTTACACTTGCATGTTCATCTTCTTGATTTTCTAAACATGGAGTTAAAATATTGAAGTGTCAGTACAAACTTTCTCTGTTAATGATACTGATTTTTGCATTGAATAAATATTTATTTCCAGGAAAAATGCAACTTTATTTTTTAAGGCAGCTAACGTCTAAAGAAGGCTGTGTTTTTTCAGATATGTGCGGAATCAACAGGTTAAATTCACCTCTGCTCTATTGCTTCTGAACTTTGTGAATTTACATTAGGGATAAGTTTGAGCAAGTGTTTCCGGGCAGCTGTTGACCTGCTCTGGTCTTTAACCTCAGTGCTACAAAAGCTCTAAAATAGGTCTTGGGGATCTGTTTGGTAGCAGAGAGAGATTTCTTCTTTGTTCACATCTACTGAGTACGTAAAAGACGGCTTGAGCTGCAAAAATATTTACTATTGCTGATGTTCAAGCACAAGCAATTGCCAGACAGGTGCCAGAAGGAGAAAGATCCGTAAGGGATCTGAGAGCCTGAAAATGTATACCATGCAGCAGGGCATGGTGCAGGGAGCCCACAGCTAGCACCAGCTGGGATGTATGCTCCACAGTGCTGGATGGAGGTACCAGCTTGTGCCTGAGAAGCAGCAGAGCCTTTTAGGCAGGTTGGGCATCTCAGTACCATGCTATATGGCACATTCGGGACATACATGGGAACACACCTGGGAACACTGAACATGGTACTGCTCAGGGGACAGCAATGCAAAAGACCAGCTTGTGGTCTTTTCGAAGTGTTATTGCAAATATTCAGGTTTTTTGGTTTTTTTTTTTTGTGAAGCTATGGGAGTCCTGAAAAGAAAAAGAAACTGCTTTCATTCATGACTTCTATACAGATATTCTTCACTGGAAGTTGTCTTGTTTACCAAACCATGGGACATACCTTCTCTTTCATTCAAAGCATTTTTTTATGTGCTGCTGTTGTGTTATGAGGCAGTTGGCGAGAAAGATAGTGTGTGGCCTCAAGAAAAACAGGTAAAGGGAGAAGAAAAAAAGAAAATTTAGGAAGAAAACCAGACTGATTTTCTTGATTTGACCTATTATACTAAGGCATAATCTTTCAAAGAAGCTGCAGTAACAGAGCCATCTTTAAACACCCTGGGCAGAAAGCTCAAGGGAGCACTGTGGGGAATTGTCCAACCTGGTAAAAGGGAGAAGTAAATTGCTTAATAAGCAATTCTCCATTTGTAATCCTTATTAAATTTCACCCTAATCACTGAGCATTGACAGCAGTGGCTGTAATAGCAAAAGTCATACATTTTTTCAGGTCAGACAGTTCTCCCTTTTTTTCTGAGAACTTAATTTTTCAGTGCTATTTTGGGAGTTCAGATGCCTTTATTTAGCAATGTAAATTTTAGTCTCCAGACGCACAGAAGTGTATTTTGTAATAAGCTTGCTGAAGGCAAATTATCAGTATTCAGTATCCATGAGACATATTATCAGAAAGTTTAAGGTTTCAGAAATTTAAAGCCAGATAAGCTCAGGTACTTAAGCATTTTGCTAAATAAGACTGCATATAAGGCTGTCTCTTTTCGAGTGGAATTTGTACTCTGAAATCAGTGTGAAAGGTTTCTCAGTGAAGTGCTTAACTCGATAAGCAAATAGCTGAACAGCTAAATAAGCTGTTACTGAGGGTTTTTTGTTTTCCTGTGGTGCTTGGAAAAGAACATGCATGAAAGGTGATACAATCTGACCCCTAAACATGCTGTGAAGATTGGTAAACAATCCAGGGTTATCTCCCACGGAATGAGAAAAGCTCTTCCAACAGATACAGGCTTGTTGCAGCAATACTGGGTTTAGAATAAACAGTGGATTTGAGTTTTTCCACTATTTGACCTAATTTTTGCTGTCTTTTTGGAAGAAAATAATGTTTTCTTTATCTGACCTTTTTCATATTTGTGGGCTGCATTTGAAAAGCAGCTTTGAACCTCACCCCAGGTGTCCCACTGGGGAAGCAGAGTCCTGACCCCTCAGTTAATCACAGGGATGCCCTGTGCAATGCTTGAGGCAATTTACATCCCTCAAAACAGGATTCAGAGTTGAGACACTTCTCACTGGTTACTCTCACCCAGCACATAGGAGACAGTGGCTACCCTCCTTCTGACACCGATGCACCACTGCCTGCTTTCCTTTGCTTTTCCTGCATGTTTCATTTTCTTTGTTGGACACATTTGCTTCTACAGCTCTTATGAGTGTTGCTTTCCAGCTGAGGCATTTCACTGAGGTTTTTCAAGTTCTGCATGATTGCCATTCATCTTTTCTAATGCATCATGCTAGGAATTAGCTGCCTGTCACCTTCAGATGAAACCTGGTTTAATTCTTAGATCCATAATAAGGCCCAAAAAATGCTGGCCCAGACTATCCCATGCTAGGAGATTTGATGGCTTTCTTCAGGGTTTGGTCCAGAGCAGTTCATCTGACAGCTGCATGCGCAGTCCATGAGAGACCAAACAGTGTGTATTTGACTTGGATTGACATGTCACCTCAGCTTTGGACTTCGCCCTTCACCAGTCTTTCATTCAGCGTGTTATATAAGTTTGTAGTCTAAATCACAAATCATCTATTTGGGAATTAAAAAAGTTAACATTTTTCAAGGGAACGGGGGGAGAGGCAGGCCCTTTCGGCAACAGCTTGGTGTGCTAAGAGCACAACAATGCTGACATGTGACGTATAAAAAAAAACTTGGCATTGGCCATCCTTCCAGAGTATACTCTGATTTCTTGTGGACTTTGGCACCGCTCTCCTTCATGTGTCTCTCATTCACATCTGCTTTTGTCTGCTACTTTAGATTCTCTTCTGTGCTTGCAGTACCACAGAGCTGCTGTACGCTGTGGAGTTGCTCTGTGTCAGTATGATGGGGGTGCTTTTCTTTGGCAAGCAGGTTTTCTTTGCTTTGTCCCAAGTTAATTCTGAATCTCCCTGTAGCATCTTGCTAAATGGCTTCTGGTCCCAGATCTGAATTATGTCTCTTGTTAGAGGTTTGCCAAGCTTCTCAAAGGTAGCTTTTAACCTCTCACCAGTCACAAATCCTGTTGCTGTTTCCCCTTTCTTTTTGTACTTAAAACCCTACTGCTTACAGGTCTCAATTTTATGAGGCACCTTACTCTTCATTCTTTTGTATAATATTTCACAGTTGGCTTCATCTGCCTTGGTTAACTGGAAGCTCCTACAAAGTGCTTTTGAGCTGCCTGTTACCTGATTTCTGGCTGCCTTCCTTTTTGCTGGGACTCAGGGCTTACAGGTAAAACATAGGTTAAGTCTTCTCCAAAACGATTCTCCTGGTTTCTTTTCCTGGGTTCAGTAAACACTAAGAGCCAGGACTGTGACGGAGACCTGCATCTTTTGTTGTCTGAGCTCTACCTGCACAGCACCAGGACTACTTCTACAGCAGCCTAATAAAGATCTGTTTCCCTGCAAGAGTGATTTGCTTTTGCTCTTGCTCTGCACATGGATGTGATGGGCAGTCCAGTGAGGACCAGAGAAAAGAAAGGAGGTGTGATGCCTCAAGAGGAATTGAGCTGTGGAGAACATGTGGCTGGACTGATGTATGCTGTCTGGTAAAACGGTGAGCTGGCCAACCCCTGGAGTTGTATAAAGTTGTATAAAGACGTTGATGGAACTGGTAGATGTTTTTAGTGGGGTGGCATATTTTATTCAGGAGGACCTCAAGGAGCAAACCTGTATTATTTTGACATTTCAGCACTGAAAAATAATACTGATCCACCTACAATCATACCTCCTCGTTCTGTTTCTCTTGTGCTTCAGGTAGTTCTTTTCCCTTTTGTGGGTGTGTAAAGAAAGAGGAATACTAACCCAAAATGCAGTGAAAATGTAATGTCTTAGGAATTACTTGAGGTGGGAGGCCTAGAAGTATTGCCATTTATTAATTTTCTGCCGGGTGTTTCTTTTGATCTATGCCTTGCAACTAGAGGCTCTCCTGGGAAGAAGGGTTTGGTGATCTTCGGATCAGTTTGTTTACTTGCTTTGAAAGCAGCTTTCAAGCTAGGTACTTAGCCCTCTGCTATTACTCAAGAGACCCTGTCATTGAAATCAGGAATTTTAGCTGAATATGTATTACCATGATCGAGTCAGTCTGCACTTCGCATTTTTAGATAAAATAGAAGCATTTTAACCTGAAATTTTCACTAAAGAGTCTCTAAATGTAATAAGGAATTTTAAGAACAGATGGATATTTTTAAACCTTAAATGTGTTTAAGAAGAAAATAGTTTTAAAATGTCATCATGATATGGTGCTAAAACAGCTTCGGGGCACCTCTGCCTGCATACTCTCCTGCAAATATGTGAATTTCTCTTTTATATGGAATTGTAGCATTGTTTACAGATTTTTTACAAATAATATAATACAAATAAGCTTTACAAGCAGTAGACATGTATGATGTATTTCAAAAGTATAATTGAGTTACAGTTGTATAAACTGGTGTCATGTGCATGTTTTTCCTCAGTGACACATTGAGAACATTTTGTGGCTTGGGATAAAGGCTGTTAGAAGGATTTCAGTGGGACCAAAGAGCTGCTTTAGCTGCCAAACAGCTGCGCAAGGGCTCCTCCAGTCTTTGAACGGGTTGTGTAAACCCAGTCTGATCTGGTAAGCCTTTAAATATATGGGCCCACGTATAAAACGCGATATGTATAATTATATTTATGTGGGCCCTGGGCCAACAGTGAGAAGCATGAGTGAGTTAGCATGTTGAAATGTGCAGATGTGAATATTGATATGCAAGAACGTTAATGTTTCTGTGTGTTTTTCATTAAGAACTGCTTGCCATATTCCCAGGAGACCTGAGGTTTTTTGTTCTTTGTTGTTGTTGTTGGGTTTTTTTTTTTTTTTTACGTAGAATCACTTAGTGAGCATCCTGTACAGGTTGTACCATTATTGTGAAAATGAGAATCAGCTTTTGTAACTTCTCCCTTCTTTATTAGGTTATCACTTGCCCCAGTGATCCTCTCCAGAATAATCTCTAATTATCTGTACCAATGGGAGCAGAGCAATCCTATTTTGTCCCCTCAAGGCACCTCAGCATTTGTGAATGGTTAACTCTGATCTCAGATAACTGGTTGCATTCTTGCGGGAAGCCCAAGCCAGTGAGATTATTTTAACCTTTTACCTAAATAACTTTTCCCATAACAACTACAGTTCCCTCTGCTCTATCTACCTTGCACACTGAGCAAAAGGTTGAGGTGTATTCCCAGCAAATACATAACACTTGTTACATGTAAAGGACATACACTTGTTACCTGCAAAATACTACCTTGCCCGAGATGTTATTCTGCAGTCTTTGCTGCTTAAGAAACTGCAGAGACAACCACTTTTAAGTAGTTTTGCAGTTTATGGATGGGTACATGTTGCTCCAACATGCAGTGTCACAATGGGGTTGGCAGAGACAGCCTGAAAGAGAGTATAGGCCTGAATTGCTACAACAGTCTGATGAAATGCTGTGGAAAAAGCAGTGTTGCAAGTCAGGCAGAGGTGAGCCACAGGCACGGCGCTGGCAGTGTGGAGAGTACAAGTCTAGGCCCCAGAAAACCCAATCTCCTGGAGCCTCAGAAGGTGGAAAGGTAACGTCTGTGTCAAGTGTGGGAAGCAGTGCCCTGCCCCTCTTGCCCACGGTGCTGGTGACCCTGAGAAAGGAGCAGAGGTCAGCCTAGCTGTGCAGATTTAGTGTGATCTACAAGGTCAGGATGCCACTTAGATGTCTTTTGCTGGTTGGTGTGTTTAAAACACAGCTTGCGTCCATGCCAGGCTTCATGGACCTGACCTCATCTGCTCACAGAAACTCTATAGGGGCTGATGGACGGTTGTGGGAAGGGCACCTGGAATATCTTGGCTGCTGCACACGTAGGCCATAGGGATGTGGCCACAGGGTTTGCAGGGACATTTCCCCAGCTGTCTGCCTGCACAGCTTCACGCAGGGGTGGCTCTTGGGCACGTAGCCCAAGCCTGTGCTTTGTTGGAGCGTTGTGCCACCAAGGTGTGCTTGGACCTTGTGAAGAGGTAGAGGGCCATCAGATGGCACTCAGGAATCTGCAATGGGCTTCCTGTGGCAATGGCACTGGTAGTGTTGGTGGAAAAACTAGCGTTAAAATCTGTCCATTTTTTTGTGGCACTGGAAAGCCAAGAGAAGATGGTGTACTGTCCAGGTGAAGGCAGTTGCTTGCAGACTGCAGTTGTGCTAATAACATTTTTCTGGGTTGGTGAGAATGGGAAAAAAATGGAGAGATGGAAGTAATTTTGGCTTCAGTTTTTTTCTGAAACAGAGATCCCACAAATCTGTACTGGCTTGAAAAAAAACACCTTTTTTGCTTTCAGTCTCTTTTAAAATTAAATTTAGTTTGAAAGAGTAGTTTGAAATGACAAGCTGAACTTTTGTATTGAAAATGTCAAAAGGAAAAAAGAAAATGTAGTGGTGAGTAAATGGTGAGGTGGAGGCCTGAAACTGTTGAAATTGATGCAAATTTATGACTAGCTTTACTGAGCTGCAGCAAAAAACACAATGACCTACAGATCATGGGTTTGAAATCTCTGTGTACCAAGCCAGGAATTAAAACGGTAATTGTTCAGACAAAATTATTTCCAGCATAAAGGTTGTTGCCTTCCGGGAATACTGCCATTCTGCTTATCCATCTTAAGCTTTCTGTGCCTTCTTCTTTCCTCCCACTTAGCCTGAGGGCCAGTAAGACAGTTGAGTAAAACAGGTACTTAAAAACAAAATAGGAAGGAAATATCTCCTTATGTAAAACAGTGAAGCTGTGAAAAGTTCTGTCATAGGTGACTGAACTGTTGTTATTAATTACTGTAGGCTTAGAAGGTTGCTCTTGGACAGGTGCTAATAGATTCTGAGCAAACAAATATCCCCACCCAAGGAGCTCAGTCTGGGTCAAAGGCTAAAGGTGTTTTGGCAGGGTAGAAGGAAACTGGGAAGCTGTAGTACAACTTGAAAGATGGTGGTCCCAGCAGACCTTTTCTAAAGGTCTTTTTGAAGGCATTCTTAGTGTAGCAGTGCATTAAGAAAGCACTGAGATGGAAGGAAGTAGGAAAATATGGAAGCATCTCAGGAAGGCAGTGACTAAGTGTGGATGTCAGTGGTTGGGAGAGCCTTTTAGATCTGTACTGGGAGGGGAGAATAGCAGGTTTAGAACCAGTGGGGAGGAGATGGGAGCAGGTGTGAGCTACATCCATCACTCAGATGGGACGGGGTCACCAGTGCAAGGGAGGAGTTAGAGAAAAGAGCAGTGTAACAGGGAGCAAAGGCTTTTAAGGATGTAGGGGAGCAGCTGGTCCTGGACCAAACAGGTGCTGGGATTGACCCCAGGGGCATGATACCCAGTTGATATACTGGGTCCCAGCACAAGAGGAGTAAGTAGGGTTTGAGGTTCCTCTCATGACTGCTTGCTTGCCCAAGGAAGGGCCCTGCTGGAGAATTGTGTTTGTAGCTAGTGGTTCTGCTCTGGATTATTTTGAGGGAAGCACTGATGCTTGTTCTGAAAGGATGCTGAGGTATTTTGTTCAGGGATCAGAAAGCTCTTTTCCCTCTCTTGTTTATGGAATAAGCTCTGGCTGACAGATTTTGGGGTTTTGCTTGGTTTTTTGGGGTGGTGGGATTGTTGGGATTTTTTTGTTTTGTTCTGTCGTAGTAGTAGTGGTATTTGTTGCCATAGGCTGGAAGCAAGATTAGTCCCTGTGAAGATGAAAAAATTCTGATCTGGTAACATGGGAGGATAAACGAAGAGTTGTGGGAAAATGAATATGGTTAAATTTTCCTGGATGAAATCAGCAACATCTTATGCAAAGAGAACTGGTGTAAAGGCGTAATGTTAGAGGCAGCCCCAAACTGGAGGAGATGGTGTCTCTGGAACAGGAGAGAACACTGTTGTGATGAGGAAGACCATCCTTGCTACAGGATTTCTCTCAGAGATGATTTCTGGCATCAATCCAGGCGATAGGTGTTGATGAACTAGTAAGTCTGGGTTAGGTGGAGAGAAGTTGAAATGGGAGGGAAGGGAAAAGGAACCAAAATTAGAAGAAGATATGGAACAGTGAGAAATAGCACCGTGCTAATAGGTAAGAGAAGGTGAAGCCAAGAAGAAAGTGACAAAGTGTAATTATTGCTTGCAAACCAGATCTCACCGGATGAAGGAGTATCACAGGGAAAAGCTAAGGGAGCTGTTGGCTGATGAGCAGCTGCACATTAGATGAGTAATTGGAGAGGAACTGTTTGTAAAGGACATCTTAATTCAACACCCTTCTTTTGAATGGAAGAAAAAAGAGCTGTGAATTGAAGTTGTGATGATGATAAAACATACAACTGAGGGATGGGGTGGTGCCTTGAGCAGGAAATAGAATTGCTCTGGATGATTGTGACAAATTGAGAAGACAGAGGAAAAAGTCTTGAATCAGAAGGCTGCTGGGAAAGACCTGGGTGAAGTTCAGGCAATAACACAGCACAGATTGTATGTGAGGATGACAGAGATAGTGGGGATTGCAAGCACCAACAATACAGCAGAGATTACGCTCCTCCTTAAGTCTGTTCTCCTCCCTTTCTTGGGTTTGATCCAAAAGGAGAAGTGTGAGAAAAATTAGATACTGTACTGGATTTTCAGGTCAGGGTATATTTGTAAGTCTGGCTGTAGTGCTTGAAGGCAGAAGCCTTGAGTGTGATTAAGCATCATTTTCAAATACAGTGATCCTCTTTCAGCCGAAGTGGGTTGGGTTTTGGCATAATTTGAGATCACTTTGGACTTTAACTGCAAACAAAACAACATTTTGACCTCATGCTCCATAGTCTAGTTTTACTCTTGTTTTTCCTGCTCACTTGTGACTCCTAAACAGAACAGATATTTTCCCTTTGTCTCTCTGAAACCATTCTCTTACAACTGTTTGGGGAATAAAATAAATGTGTAGATGCCAGCTGTGAGATAAAATATACCTGTGGTGACATGTAAGAGAGCCCTAGTGTTGAGAACACATACGCTGACATGTTACACTCAGCTTTCTTTGGAACCAAAGTAAACAAATAGGGTTATGCAGTGAATTAGAATTAGTTTTGCAAGAATACCTGTATAACCGTTCCATAAACAAACTTAACAATGAAAAAATGATGTAGAGAATGATAATAACCTAGCACTCCATTCCTCTTCTCTTTCCCAACCTCTATTGAGATGAAATATGATTTAATAAAATAGTATCTGCTAGTACATAACAGCTCAACAGCTGAATTCCTTTGTGCAAATACTCTGCTATTGGTGTATAATGTGATGCCAGTCAATCTTCTCAAACACTTTCAGTAATATTCACACAGGAGGTTTGTACAGACTTATCAAATGAAACCAATTTGAAAGCTATTTTAGTCTAATTAATTTGATTTCTTTGTGCAGACAAACTTTCAGTTTTCATGCAGCGACACGGCTGTTTGCACCATACTATGTCAAAATGCTTTGAGAGGGATAAGTACAAACATGACACGTGTAAGCATAAAATTAATGTCGCACCCAGTCAACTACAAAGACAAACAATAAATTGGGAAAGGTGATCCATTTTGAAGACCGGAGTAAATAAGTGGTATTTCTGTGGACTCTGATACCAGTTTATCAGAGTACCTCATCATTGTCAGGTAGTACCAGCACAGTGGTCTGCAAACAAGAACTTGGTTGTTACTCAGTTTTAGAGAAGGGGAAAACTGATACTGAATGGTCAGAAGTCCTGAGATAACCCTAGGTCTCAAGGTCATACCCGAATTTCTGTCTCTCTATAGTATGTTAAACTATTTGGTAGTATCCAAATCTGGCATTAGATGCAAGCAAAGTTAATAGTTGCCCAAGGGTAGACAGACATGGGTGTCCTGAAGAAGGTGTTGGGGGGACACACAACATGCCAAGTTGTTTTTCCCTGTCTCTTCTCCCCAGGTCAGCAGCACCATTTGTATTTTGCAGGTAATGAGGTGACAAGAATAGGGTGAATATTGTGACCATTTATGCATGCAAAGAGCTGAACTAAACTGTGGCCTCCTATTCCTGGGATCAGGGAGCTCACTTAGCTTTAGTACTGTGAGCCTCTCTGAGGCAGTAGTGTCTGTCAGAGCCCTTCTGCCACCGTTGTTCAGTTGAATTTTGATCCTTCTAAAGGGGAGAGCAAAATGTGCCATTCTCCTTCATCCTCAGAGCAAGCACAGTTCAGCTTTGTCTAGACTGTTGAGAAATGCTGAACACTCAGGACCAGCCATGTGCGATTGGTACAATGGGGCTGCCAGAGCAAAGTCAAATCTCTGGCTGTACATGAGAAGGAAACGGAAACCATTGGACTTGCAACACTGGACTTCAGCACTGTACTTAGAGGTAATAGCCTACAGACTTAAGCATGCAGAAAATCCATGACTCAGGCAACCTTAGTTAGCGGAGCTCAGAAGACATAAATCATGCTTTGAGGTATTGCCTTTGGGAACGTTTGTAATGGCTTATTCTGCACGTTTCAAAAGACAGGCAAGGCATCTAAATGCAATATTTGTTTTCTGATGATATTCAGGATCAAAAAGAAGTCATGAGGCAATAAAATAACTTCATAAACACAATATTCCTAGCAGGTATGCAACATAATATAAAAGCATATCACCCTGTGTAACATAAAAGTCGTCAATAACTGGTCATCTTCAGAAATTTAGCATTTTTCTTGCAACAGAAGGAATCCCTCTCAACACAAACAGATTTCAGGAGAACATAAATAGGTTTCATGACAGCAGTAGGTTAGGAATAGAGGCAACTTCCTCTACTACTCTGAGAATGTTATAATAACATGCCAAAGATGTGAAAGTTCATGTCTTTAGAAGTGGTCCATGCCTCATTTTATCTACCAGTAGTTGATCAACGCCATCCATTGATAAATCTGTGCCACCCTAATGCAGAGTGGATCAGGAGAGCTAGGTATCCCATGCTAGCTGAGCTCTGCTAGACTACAGAGTGGGGTGGTCACCCCACCCTTTTCACTTGCAGTCCTGGAGCTGATGGTAGAAGAATATGAAAAATCTACACAATGGATTTGATGACCTGGATGAAATATAGTATAGGATGTATATGTGTAAAATCCATGGATTCTGATGATTCTGTAACAAGAGAGACTGGCTTACAGATGAGAAGATACTGGAGGGGTTCCATCAAAAAGTCTCCTCAAAGCCTGTAAGATGTTCTCTGTGGGATCAGGGCTGGTTGTAGGTGAGAGTTCCCTGCCTAGGCAGCAGGCGAAGGAGTGCTGAGGGGCTTCAGGTCACGGAGGCATAACTTGTTCCTCATTTGACTCTGTAAGCCTCTTCCAGAGCTACAGGAGCTGTCTTGTCCTTTCTGCAGACTCTCTTCCTCCTGATGGTTGAAGAGACAAGGTGAGATCAACAGCTGATGGCTGTAAAGAGCTTCTGTGAGCCAAAGTAGGTAGACTTTGCCTCCCATGGCTTGCCAAGGAGATGGTCAGTAGCTGTGAATTAACTACATTTGGGGTCGTAACGAAGTCTTTTCAGTTCTTAAAGCCATGAGAGGCTGTGTGACTGCTTCAGTATTTCTGTAGTAGCTGCAAGTGATCCTAGAGACAGCTGGGTAAAACTGTAATTATGAAATTGCCTACAGATTGCTAAGTATAGACATAGTGCAGACAAAAGGCTTCAAAGCAATGCCTAAATGTCTCTCAGTCATGCTTAACCTTTGGTGACTAAAAGCCCTGCCTCGTTCCCTGCCAAAGGTGTGTATGACAATTTTCATGCCCTCCCAAGCTTGGAACAAAAATAACTTGGAGGCAAACGGTCTATATGTGTTAATTTGAAATAATTTTCTCTACACCTGTTGGTCTAAAAGGTGTATTTCAATCATGTAAATTACACCAAGAAATATTTTGATGAAGTTAATTTTCTAGAACAAGTGGCTATTACAACACTTGTGGGGAGGTGGGGAAGGAGTGGCTTACTTGAAATTCAGAGTTAAGATCCAGTGTAAATTGTTGGTGGTTCTGTGGGAGGGAGAAAGGGTGAGACAGCAAGACTGAGTGTGAGGCAGGCTTGATCAGATTTGGATGCAAATCAGATAGCAGTGTTGGAGCCCTGGTGGCAGTGCCCCATGTCAGTGACCACGGCTTTCCTCGGTGATGTTGGGAAGGCACGCACACCGGTTCAGCACAGCTCTAGCAGACTAACACCATTGTACCAGTAATAGCAGAACACAGATCAGCTGAGGACATACAGCTGCATTTCCATCCAGTGCACCAGAGCAGCTGACATAAAGTTCATGGCATCCATGCACTCTGATGCCAGTGTGAAAGAGGAGGGGACAGTAGCCCAAAGCCTGCCACTACAGTGTTAACTTGTCACAACTTCTTAAAGAAATTTGACTTAGCAAACCTTAGGCTGCCACCATCTGATGCAAGGTAAGTTTTGATTCAATAGCAGGAGTTTTGAAACTAGGTTCACTGTTGTGAAACCACAACAATATCTATATAGTCTAATATCTAGGGTGGTAACAAGCTGATGTTATGAAAACCTTTTGAATGCTTTGTATGGAAACAAAGATGGGATCAGTGCAGAGCAAGTGCTCTTGCAGCTGTTGGGGCTGCTTCTCCACCGCATCCAATTCTTGCTGGACGTAAAGGGTGGATGCCCAACTACATGCAGCCTGGGTAGGGACGGAGGGCACTCCTTGGGTGTCCCAGGTGAAGCAAAGCTGGCCAAATACTCTGCTTCAGGGAGTGTTTCACATCTGTGCAGGCTCTGCTTTTTAATTACCTGTGATTTCCAGGATTAGACCCTGGACTGTGTTCTTGCTGACTTCAGTGAGAGCATGACTGCAATAATTCACCGGCAACAGCAGCCCTGGAGAACTTCCTGTATTATGGCCACAAGAGCAGTAGGGTTCTATACATCATCTGCATTTTAAATACCTATCTGTGCTGTACAGATGTACAGAAACCTAGGTGTCAGGTAAGAGTATGTGATATCTGGAATGCAACTGCAGATCAAGGCTGCAGTGCAGGCGGACAGCAGAAAGCAGATAGAGCCTCTTTGTAACACCTGATCTTTGTATTTAGGAGCCAGGAGGTTTGAATTACATCTAATGCTGACAAATAACTTATTTTAAAATCCTCTCTACCACCTGTGTTATGTGAATGAAGTATAGCTCACTTCAATGGCAAATCAGCAGTATAATTTTGAATTAAATATTAGGCGACTTCATTGAAAATGAAGTCCAAAAGCATGTAAGAGGCACAGAGCATGTGAGGTGTGTGGGGTGCACTTGTATGCATGGGCATGCCTGTGCTGGGGATGAAGAGGGGAGCAAGGAGCAGGGAGGGGCAGGCTTGATTGGATGTGAATAATGGGCTTGATTTCCAAGCTTTTCATCATGAAGCCTCTTCCAGACTGAAAACTTTCCTGTTCTTCCTGTCTAAAAGCAGATTTCATGGCAAAACAATTCCAAGACTTTGGCTGTCATCCAGACATACTTGGAGCTGTAGTATTTTAGCTGATCAGCAGGCTCCTTTAATTTTTTCTGTCATGCAGCCAAGATCTTGCTGTATAAAGATAATCCTCAGTTCAGCTTTACCATCTGAAGTTACTTTTCCTTAGGAAGGAGTAGGAAAATTACTGTTTGGCCTTAGTGAATCTGGGATTTCTGTAGAACGTTAACAGATATTACAGAAACATCAGTGTGATTTTTATATATACATCAGCTATATATATGACTCTTAATAGGAGTTTAACAAACATAATAAATTCTGTCTAAAAATAGGGGATGATTGATATTTACATAAATTTCTGTAGGCATCGGGTAGGGATACTCTTCCTTGTAAAGTTTCAAGTAATTTTAAAAAATTCTTGTATATTAAACTGTAGATTATTACACACCTTCATTGTAAGCAATAATAATGTGGGCTTGTGGGAAGAAAAGTCGTGTGTTGGCAAGCTATGTGAAATGAAGTTGCAAACTTGTACTGTCGCTACTTTACTTTTTGGTCTAGTCTTCAGGTGTCTTGAATCATTTTCTGTTTTCAGGGCAGGATCCAAAAACTCTTATTCAGAAAAGTAACCTGACCACAGGCAACAGGATTGCTCCACGTAAGCTATATTGTCTGCAAGAGCAGGATGCACATAACCTGAAATTACAGCAGATTAGTTGGATTTAATGCATTAGAAAGCACATTTTGAATTTATTTGGGTCTTCTTAATTTGTTTTTGGATTCACTGAGCTCAGCTCCTTTGTTCTTCATCATTAGAAGCTGGGGAGAAGACAGCATGGTGAGCACAGCCTTGCAGGGCTGAGTACTGGGAGCTGCGCCTATATGCTATATGAGCTCAGACCAAAGAGTTGCTTCTGCTACTACATCCTGATGGTGCTGGGCCTGTCTTACACACTTGCAGGGAAAACAGAAAATTCCCAATCTTTTTCTTTTCTTTTTTTGGAGGGGTGGTGTCAGAGGGGGAGCTTATGTCACTAAACCAAAAAATAGTATAAAAAGATTTGAAATCACTTTATGCATGGCTTTTTCTGGATGTGGATTTTACCCCCTCTTCGAACTACACTGCTCAGAATCTCAGTTAGGTTTTACCTCTGTTTTGCTCACTAATTATTTTGCTTTGGGCTTTGGGCTTTGATGATCAATGCATGTTGCTTCCAGAAAGCAATAATAATTGAACGATTGCAGTGGGCTGGATTACAGGCATCTACACTAGCTTGTGTTGATGACTAATGTATAAGTTTCTATATAGTCTCTGTCCTTTTCAACAGGCTGTGGGGCGACTGCTTTGCCTTCAGCAGGGTGACATTATTTTCTGCAAAGCAGTAAAGTCGAAATGTGTCTGTGTCCAAAATTCCTCAGGGATATCTTTTTTATAATCCTAGGATTATTGTATGCTTGCATTAATGTCTCCTGATGGATTGTACTGAAATGACCTTATCAATGACATTCAAAAGATACAGCTTTTTTTTTCCTTTCTTTTCTTTTTTTTTTTTTTTTCCATCTGACCATAACTGTGTCACATTCAAAAGAGGATTGCTGGCTTTCCAACGACAACAAGATTCACACCATGCACACTTAACTGGGTGAAATTTCTGTGCTTACTTTTAACCAGTGTTTTACTTTGCAGATTTTTGTAAACAGTGAATGTCAAGTATGTGAGGAACTACCAACAGTTGCATTGTAGTAACTTGGAGGGATTTTTACCATCTCCTGAAGGATAAGGATTTTCAGTTCATGATATTCTCTTTATTCATTAGTTTGTGTATTTTTAGAAAAATAATATTTCTGCTCAAACTGAACATGACTTCTATTCTGCTTGTGAGAAAACCAGCTCAGGAAGCGGCACTGTGTGTATAAACTAAATTTGCATTTACTTACTTTTACTTCACATCCTGTGAACCTGCATTTGGCTTCCTTCCCACTTTCCTGCCCACCCTCCCCCCATATTTTCAGGTAAATCTCAAATCTGGTATGTTTTTCCTCAGATCTTGTTGTTCCTGTGATAATCTCTGCTGTTCTTCCTGTGTGCAGCTTAATAATGTCTCAAGCCTGCTCCAGCAGTGGGACAACTGCCCAGGGAATGCCACATAAAGGTCTGGAGAACCTCTTATCACACAAGTGACACCCAATTTTTTACCAAAGCCTTGCATCAAGGAGTCCTTCTACTACTGTTTTCACCTGGGCTTTACATAGTCTTCACTACATTTTCTTGCAGCACTGTGTCATTTTTAGTGAGTCATTAAAGGAAGTGATGCTGCTTATTTAACTCTGCCTCCTGTAATTTACTCTTCCTGAAACTCCAGAAGGTCTTCATGCTGACCAAGAGGTTTGTCCATAGTGGATCAGCATAGGAAGGAGGCTTTACCCTGGAAAGAGACTAGTTTGAACAAGTTTCTAATATATCTCAGGATGTTCAAATGAGCTTAAATTCACTTTAAAAAAAAAATTCAGCACAAGTGATACCCCCCACCCCCAATTTTACCAGAAAAATTAATTTATGAAAGGACAAAAAACAAATGTCACCACTGGAACTCCAGATTTCTGCTCATCAGTTTGAAGGGAGAATAATTCCTGGAGCTCAGTGCTGTTATCCTGGGGTTTTGCAGTCACAAGGGGGAATCTGAATCTGAACACCAAAATTTGCATCTCATCACTCAACTATTGTTAACTCTGGATAGTTTTTCTGGATTTATGCCAGTGTATTTGACAGATCCTAACACTAGTTCTTATTTTTACAACTTGAAGAAGCCCCTGATCTTCTCTTCCTCAGCAGTGTGCAAACAGAAAGCAGAAAAGAGAGTCCCTCCCCTCCTCAGATAAACTCTGACCTAATTCGGGCTAATCCTGGGAAGGGCAAGTGCCACCGAAAGCTGCTGGGGAGCTTTGAGAGGAAGAGGACAAAGAAGAGCTTTGTGTGGCAGTCCGACGTAAGTCAAAGCTTAGTCACGTATTAGCTTGGCTTGATGACATCAGCCACTCTATTCAGCCTTAGATTCATTCCTTCAAATGTTTTGTTGTTATGGAGGTTTTTTTGATGGAAAAAGATCAGATAAAACATCAGCTTCAACACATAATTCTGCTTAAGGTAACCAAAAATCCCCAGAGCACAAACTCATGTCCTACCAGTAGTTTTTGCCTGAGCATGGATATTGTAGACCTTTTTCTTGACAGTTAGATGAGAGAATCTTTTTTGCTTCCTTTTGTTATGATCACCATACAGAGGTGAATGAGCACGTTTTGTGCTCTGGCTCCAATTATATTGTGGGAATCCTGAAAGGTTGCGGAGAGCACAAAGATCCAAGTATCATTTTAGAAATAAGAGGTCTCAATGCTGACGTATTAGTAAGTAGTTAAGTTCATGACTTTGTCATGCACTTGAACGTGAGACCTGCTAGCTTTGATGCCAAGTCAACGGTGTGATTCAAGTTGTGGTGTCCCTACATAATTTCTAAGGATGTCTGCAAGAAAAGAAATTCAGGAGTTTGTCGAGCTGTGAGCACCAAGAGAGTAAAAAAAGTCACTGCTATGGTTGCAATAGGAAGACTAGTTTTTATTGAGTCCTACTGCAATAATCTTAGGTATCAAATACACTTTATACAATGGAAAAAGGTCAAAGCTGACAATTTTAAAGTAAACTAGAGTGCTGACATTATTCGCTTTGAAAATTGTTTTATCACTTTTTGTGTTAAGAAAAGTACTTGATATTGGGAAATGTGTAAAAGAGAATGTACAGAGAATGGGTGGGTGTTTTCTTTCTTTTTTTTTTTTTTTTTTTTTTTTTAGCTAGTACTCAAGAAGTGACTTTAGCACTAAAGAGAGTTATGAAAATACCAGCTGCAGCAGTCCATCCTGAGTGGAGCAGCACAGCCAAGTCTGGGGAAGGAGTGTTTTATCAGGGCACTTACAAACCAGCATGGACACAGCAAGACTCCTTATTTTTTTTGGGTGAAATAAACCATGCCAGCTCTTTCGAGTGTCGTTGTGTTGACACCAGAGACCCTTGACAAACTGTGTTGATATGGGATTGTATCTTTTGCCACCTTTCCCTGAATTACATCAGGGAGGTTTTGCAACATAGATCTGATCTGTCTAATTCGAAATGGAAGTAAAGATCCTTGGTTTTTCAAGCTTATTCTCTAATGAGTAGGCACTGGAGTAACAGAGAACAAATATATACTTTTATCTTGCCACTTTCATTGAAGTCTTAGTAGTAGGCACAGAGGCAGAAACATTTCAGGGTTTTGCTCTTATTCTTGGTATTCATTTTGATGTGTGGGCAAATCAGTGCACTTCTCTTTGCCCTTCTTTCTCAATCTGTGAAATGGAGATAACGCTGCTCTGAGATTTGAAATGGCTGGGCAGTGCCATTGTGGGCTAAATCCCAGGGCAGTTTCAGAAACCTAAAGCAGTCAGCATCACTGTGACTTAGTTGGGAACAGTCCTGGTTTGGTCTGGGTATGTGTCAGCAGAAAAATTGACCTCAGGAGGGTAAGTCTGAAACTGTGACTTTTCTACTAGTGATGATTAACACTATGAAATATGAGGAAAGACCTGCATTGTTAAAGGAGACGTGCTTTTGATGTAATCAAAGATGTAAGTGTCTTGTGGTTGGTTTTGTGCTAGCTGTAGATCTGGAAGGAAATTAGGAAATGTAGTTGTGAAAGAAAAAAATAATGTTGACCAGAGCACTAAGAGATGATTACTCTCTTCTCTATAGGAAAACAGAAACTGACTGTTTTCTTTAATGATTTGAAATAAGATATATTCAACTTCAAAGGGAGTTCTTGAAAGTCTGGCTCAGTTATACCAGCCTCTCCTCAGTCACACTCCAGCTTGCCCTCTGGGCAGCCCTGTAAAGTTGTCTGTGGTTTGTTTATAGCCCTACCACCTCCCCTCTAAGACTTGGAGGAGATGCTGGAAAAATAGCTGTACCTGCAGGCAGTGTCTGCACTGTGGGAAATTGTGGTTCTGCCTGAGTGGAGGCTTTTCAGCTCCCTCAGTATTGCTCTTGTTCCTCTCTGCTTTGAAGGGAACAGAGTGTATCTGAATGCCTCCACTTCAGGTTATATGCAGACTGTATCGTTTTCAAAACTACCCTGGCAGCAAAAAGAGATCAGACAAAATCCCTGCAGAAGAGATTTAACATACTATAGGGCTTTGGTCTAACGTGACATGTTACCTGAAAAGTAAAATCTCAAGACAGCGTTTATTGGAGTGACAGGAGACCGGTGTCCTCACAAGTACTTGTTTCTAGCTCTCCATTCCCCACACAAGCCCTGCAAGGACTCCATGCCAGAGCTTCTGCTGCATAGTATAGAGCATTCTGTTGGCTGATGTAGCTGGTATACTCTCAGTTTCTCTCTGAATGGTGCTTGGGGTAGTTAGGGGTCATCAGAGAACCAATGCATACAAGGAGTGAAATTATAGCTGAAAATTGTCTCCTTTCAGTTTTAAGCCATTAGGATTTACAGGCTCCCATTGTCCACAGTTGGCTGGCTACACAGCCCCCACAAAGTTTCTTAATGTACCAGAAACTTGTGCTGACACAGAATGGGTCAGGACTTCCTCTTCTGTCTTACTGCATCACATGCGTAAGAGGCTGATGATCCATTGCACCATGCAGTGGAAGCAGGTGGCTTCTCCTGGCAGCTGCTGCTGCAGATCTGTCTCCAGAAGTTAGTCCCAGAGTTACTCCTGGGTTGTACCTCTGTGCCGATCAGAGCTTGCCTTGGTGCAGGGCAGTATGGGCCACAGCCTGTCCTTGTATCTCTCTGGAAAGGGAGGAGGGGGAGGTGTAACCTCACGGAATGTAAGCCATAGCACAAAGGAGAACTAGGCTCAAGGAGCATCCTTCAAGGAGTGTCATACTAGTGCTCCCATTGTGGCTTCTCCCCATGATGGCTTTGATTGGGGTGTGCTCAGCCCCTGCAAAGCAGAGGCCAGAGCTGCTGCCAACAAAGTGCATCGTATAGATGTCATCCTTGCCCCCAGAAGTTTGTTGTTCAAATTTAGATCTGAAGTAGGAAGGGATTTAGGAATCTTTTTCTTGGGTGTTTATGCTCCCCTCTGTATGTCCAGACTGCTGCTTAGAGCAGGGGTAAAAACAGTGATGGCAAATTTGTGGGTTGTCTTCTTGAAGCTGTAAACCATGCTGATTATGTGCTTTGGAGAAAAGTTGGGCATAGGAAGGGAAGTTGGGGTATGTGCTGGGGTTATGTGACTGGAGTTTTAGAGAGAGCAAGCAGGAAAACTACTGCCAGGAGAGAGGAAGGTTATGCCTTGGGAATAAAAGAAAAGGAAGAGGGAATACTTGCCAAGAGAGGGAGACTGGAGCAGGGAGCCCTTGGTGTAGAAATGAAATTGTGATCACTGATCCAGCATAGCACCTGGGAGTGAGTGAGTAAAAAACTCTGCTGATGGACAGCCTGCTTGGCTGTGCAGGCTCAACAGCCAGGTGGTTTGTGGTCACAGGCACAGTGGGTCTGAGGGAAAAGCCAGACTATTTCTCTGCTGTTATCTGACCATTGGCCAAACTACATATTTAAAATAAATAATCAGTTAAGTCAGTGACCAAGTTTTATAGACTAAATTTGTGCAAGGGTCAGGTACTGCCCCATCTCCCAGATTCCTGATTTCTGCATTGGGCTTTATTACTCTTCCTGTTTCAGAACTGTGATCAATACTTTAAGATACAGAGTCTATGCACTTGTTTTTCAGGTGTGTCCAAACTTTTCTGACCTTACTGCAGTGCATAGGTGTCTTTTGCTTCTTACTCTGTTTGTACTTCTCTGATGGCATTGAAAGCTTTCTCCCTTCGTCGTGCACTCATGTAAATTAGCTGAGTTTATCTGAATGCTTGAAGCCTAGTTAGGGCAACTCAGTCTCAGGATTGCTGTAGCACAGCTTAATCCAGTCAGACCTCAGACCCCTGCCTTGCACCACAAGAGCTCTCTGAAGCAAAAGGAGTTCCTCCTTAAAGGCATCTGCAGCATTAGGATATCTTTGTACCACAGAGGACAGCTCAGGACTCCTTGTTTCTTTGTCATGTCCTTGAACAAACATACCAATGCATGTATAAACCTGAACAAATACTATTTTTCTTGGACTTTCACAAGGAGCACAGATGAATGTGTGGTTGAAGCCCTTGCTCTATCAGAAACGTGAAGTGCTTCCCAGCAGCATGGCTGTAAAGTGGCAAAGCTATGAAACACCACGGCAGAGAGAGTTGCTGAATTCAGAATTCAGCTGCTTCATCCTTTCTGAAGAGCTGTCAGCTCTATAAACAAACCTTTCAGTGCTAAGTTCCTCTCTCCAGCCAGGAAAGGGAGGAAACAGCCTGCCTGGCAACAAATTAACCCTAAGCACTTTCCCCCTTTCCAATTTATTAACGTAGAAAATCCTTGACTGACCCCTGAGTAGATTTTTTACTCAGAAGAGAGGGTCCAGTGGACTTTTACCAGTATTGAATTTATGCAGATGATGGTCTGGTTTTCATGACTGTGATCAGCAGTGCAGAAACGCGAGAGCTGCCTTTGGACATGGTGGGTTTAGAGTTGGGAGCTAAATCTCTGATTGAGTTCCTATCACTATGTGCACCCATGTTAAGGAGAAAGGAAGCAAGAGGTATGTAATAACCAGACAGCTAGAGTTAAAAATGGAAAATAATTTCCAACCCATCATCTTTAAATTACTTTGTAAGCCTTGCAGGTTCCCAGCCCTGCTGTCTGTAGACACCATGCCTGTGTGGTGTGGATTTGTGTGGGTAACATACGTACAAAGCATTAGCAATCCACGCTGCATAAACTGATAAAGTAATCCAGGGGAGTAGGAGTTACTTGAATACCTTGTTTCAACATACTACAGTAGCTAACATTTTGTTTGGGTAGTCAGCAGAGGTTTTCCTTCTAGCTGGGCTAGTCAGGAGGTAAGAGATGTGTACAGAGCCATGTAAGAGAGTAGGTCAGAGTTGTGGTTGCTACCTATGGAGACTAAGGGCTTGCTTGGAGATGTAGTTATGACTATTTTCACTGTTGTGCTCTCCTCTCCTGTTGTGCTCTGGTCAATTGTCTATGATGGACTATGTCACAGACCTTAAAACATTGCTCCCCATCTCCTTGTGGGTATTCCCTCTCAGTTTTTATGGTTTTGCAATGCTGTGTCCGAGCAATAGTGATCAAGTACCCTGCCAGTGCTGAAATGCCACAATTGGCTGAAGATTGGCCTTGCTTTTTATCTTGTCCATCACACCCACGCTCCAAGTGCTCTTCCTCCTATGTGCTTGAGATTTTTGTTGTATTTTGTTTGAAGTGATAAAGCCTTCATAATAAAATCCAGGCTTGCATTTAACCCGTCAGGACCTACCATAGAAAGGAGGTCCTCAATAACTGTTAAGATCACTGATGGTTTACTTAAATGTAACACTGTGAGAACAGCCTTTCCTATCAGTCAGAAGGTATCTGGGGCCATCTGTCTTCAGGTCCAACCTAGCACTGTATTACCCACTCCTGTCTCATTGGGGGTTTATTAGTGAGGCTTGTAAAGTGCTTTGATGGTAAAAGACTGTAGATGTTTGAGATATGGCTATCAATATTCTACTCAGAATTCATCAACCACCTATATGTAGATGCTTTGCACTAGTTATTTCCTAATGAAAATGGAAGTGCGTTTCCTGGAAAATGGTAGCATAACTGGTAGGGGAGTAGAAAAGGAATAAGGAAGCTTGCCAGCAAACCTTGTGAGTCCAGGGGTTGTTGAGCCTTGCATTGTATAATGGAAGTTGATGCTGGTTTGGATGTGCTGACTGAACATGACCTTCCACAAACAGATGTGAGGAACATAATGTAGCAAAATATAAATATTCAGATGAGCTAATATTCCAGCATTTCTATCAAAATAACGCTCAGACACTTGGTCTTTCAACAGGTGATGTATGCAAGCAGCACAGCATGCTTGTGCATGTATGAGGTTTGAAAAATTAAGTTGCTGTGTAAGTGAAGCAGGAAAGGGGTTAGGGAAGAGTAGCATGTTATAGCCAAGGGGCAGTATGATTTCATATGTCTTTGGAAGCTGGGGAGTGATTGAGCTTTTCTTTGGGCTCAACTCATTATGTAGAAGAGAGGATTGCTGGAAAGAACAGTTATTGATCCTAATTTCTTTCAGAACTTAAAGGTTAAAGGAGAAGTTTAGTCTGTCTTTACATAAATGAAGCTTGCAAGCTTTTTGAGAAGAAAAGTGCATGTTTTCTGAAGGAACTGGGGAGGACTCAAATACACTGGCATACAGTATTTGGCGTTTGACTACACCCGAAGGCACTGCAAGGTGTGCGATGCTGCAGAGGGTACACAATGTTGGAAGAATTCCCTGGAGTTGGAGACACCTCTAGTTTTCCCTTCCTGCAGGATGGTAGGGATGGCACTAACTAACTTCCCATCTTCTAATGACTACAAATGATAATGAACAGCCCTCTACTGTTGTGCAGTGGTGCTGGCTTGGAACTCAAAGCAAAGGCAAGTCTTTGCTCATTGCTCATCTGCTGCTGTTCCCTGGCAGGTGATCCATGCGAAGTTCTGTGTAGCCTGCTGTGAGGAGTCTTGGATCTGCTGTATAGGAGGGAAATAAAACTAAGGCACAGTCTGGGGCACAGGGACTGAAGAGCTGCGCCGTGCCATGTTCTGCTGTGACAAGGAGATAAACGGCCACTGAAGGCTGAGCCTCTCCAGCTCCTAGTGACTGCAGAGAGGGAGCTGCGTTCATTGAGCTTCTCAGGTCATGCTTGTTCTATGCAAGGATGCTAGATAATCAGCTATTCAAAGCCATCTGGACTCATTTGTCTATTTAAGTAGAGTGTCAGCTCTGGGCTAATCTTGTCAATTATCTAATCGTCTTGTACTACTGAGAGCACTAGTACAGAGATGTCTCTGTAGCGCTTATTCATTTGGGTGGGTTTTATTCAGTTTATACCTGTGTTTCCTTTATTTTGCTGCACCATGTGAGCTGCCTGCAGGATCTGGGTGTACTGAATGGAAAGGCTGTGGAAGGCTTTTCTGGGTTGGGGCTTTGCACCCAAGGTGCAGGGAGGAGGCTTTGTCATGAGAATAATGATTTTCCCCTAGCTTGTGGAAAGGTCCTTGGTTTTCTTTCTTTATAACCTTGCTTAACCCAGCAGCTGCTCATGAAGGTTTTCATTTCTGATTTATCTCTCCTAGCTCGCAGCCATGCTCAGAGCCAAACTGGGAGTGATTCCCAGTCCTTTTGTGATAGTAGCTCTCTGGAGGACCCTGCTGCATAGAGAGAAACATAGTATATGGATGGTTTTAAGTAACCCGGTGATGTTGGTATCATAAGTCCTTGCTGGCTTTGTCTTTTTATTCAGTCTGGGATTTGGATTACCCAGCAGTGCATGTGTCAGCTCAACCCTGTTCCTGGTTACATACGATAGTCCCTTACAGGAGCCTCAGATAAATGTTTTAAACACTGCATCTTTCAGCTTGGTCCACAATTTACCAATGTGATATGCAACCTATGCAAGACTGATCATTT
This sequence comes from Strix uralensis, assembly GCF_047716275.1. Classification (NCBI taxonomy): domain Eukaryota; kingdom Metazoa; phylum Chordata; class Aves; order Strigiformes; family Strigidae; genus Strix; species Strix uralensis. The sequence goes on from NC_133975.1 coordinate 36,798,952, forward strand.
CTAATGCTATAGAATAAATGTTGATGCCAAGACTGGCCTGCTGTCCTGGTGTGGGAGAGGTGGAATAACTGTGCTGGGGTAGCAGTGTAGCGGAGGAAAGGGCTCCTCCTGGAAAATGGTCATGGTGTGGCAACAGCATGCAGACTGTCAATGCACAGACTCACTGGAACAAAAAACAAGTTAGGAAGTAATGATTAAGATATTAAAATAAATTTTCATCAAGTAATGGGTTTACCCTGACAATAAATATTTTTTTCCTATCCATAATCCAAAGATTTTGCTGTTGCTATTGACTTTAGCTGAAAAGCACTCTTATCAGGACAAGTAGCCTGATGAAATTTAGGATGGATATACCATTAGATGCCTGGTGCTTTAGTTATGATGTTAAAATACTGATAAGGTGTGTAGTCACTACATCCTGTACTTATTTGCAAGCCCGTTCAGTCAGGGTAAGATACCAATTGCATGCTTCTCAGCTGTGCAGAGATCTTTTGATTAAACATATCTCCATAATCTTTCTGAATTTCATATGCACTATGTACTTTCAGGTGCCATACATATAAACGAGAATATTCCCCACTTAGTTGGTCCCTTGACAAACCTGGATATCAGTTGAATATTGGTTTTTTGGTTTCCACTCAACCTAATTATTCTTGTCACTTGTGAAATTTGTAGCAAGTCTAATATTATTCAATACATGCAGTTTTCTGAACAAGTCTACTTCAAATATACGTATACAAACTGTGTATGAATAAAACAGATAAAGCAAAATGAAAGTCTGCAAGATAGCATCATGTTGGAAATTAATGTTTCATAACCATCCTGAAACACAGTGTATGAGTTGTAGACTTATTTCTAATATTGCAAACAGGAAAGAGAATTACTAATGCTGACTAATCTATCCCAAGCAAGTGCTTTTCTATGACCTGAAGGACTGAAATAAAATCCATTTGTTTGCTTGCTTTGGAAAAGGATCAGTTTTTCTGCGTGGAAGGAAGCAGGACAGAAATGTGGCTCTCTGGGAAGAAAGGGGAATTTAACAGGGCTGCAAATTCCCCCTGGTTCTCCCTACTGACCATGTGTTTTCACTTTTGGCCTTCTTCCCACTTTGCAAGGAAAAAGGTATCCTAATACAAGGTTTTATAAAAAACCCCCACACTTTCCCTAACTGAAAAGCTGGAACACTTTTGTGCCAGAAAGTTTCTGAAAGAAGGAGCAAGTGTCCATTGAACTGAACAAGGGTGTCTGAGGAAGAAGAATGAACTTTTTTTTTAAACTAGGGATTTAAGTCTGGATTTGGAGTTGCTGGTTCAAACACTAAGCAAATTGGAGATGGCCTTCTTTTTACTAGACCTTACCATGTGGAAAGCCAGGGGAATCTTGTCCTGTATTTCAGTGGAAGTAGGGCTGAGGGAGCCAGACTAACCTGAGAGTCCCTCAGTACTAAAAGTTAACTTGTTTCTGTTGGACTAGGAGACATTTGTAAAGAATTTTGATGCACAAAAATAATTACATAAATCTTAAAATTAGAGTGTTATCTGAAAGATACAAGTAGCTTCCTATAAATTTGAAACCATATTTTTGACCTTTCACTTTGAATTTGTTTCACGTTTTTATTTCTTAAGGATAATTAACTAATTACTTCTACAGTTGTGGTCTCAAATGAGTAAAAAACAAGACTTACCCTGCAAAAGTTCTGCTTCCCAAGATTTAGACTGCCCTTCTAACCAGATGTGCCATGCAATTGCAATTTGGTGAGGAGGCCCTCTAGTATTTGCATGGCCTGCAGAGAAGTCCCTGCTTGGAGGGAGGATGCTGCTGCTCTGCCAACACATCACATGCTCTATCAGTGGAAAAGCTTAGTAACGGTTCTTTCCTGAGAATTTTTTTTAATATCATGAAGAGTTTGGATTCTTGAAGCTTTTAAATTGTCAGAGACACTTTGGTCAAACCCATTTGCTTTGGCACTGTAAAACTGTAGGAATCCTTTATGGATGCTGAATGAAATTTTTTACTTGCTGAGGAACTTGCATTTTAAGACATACATGTTCTTAAGTTATATGTGTGTTTAAAATCTGATTATACCAAGGGTAGATATGAGTGTGGAAAACCAGTGCCATCTTACTGTAGATAAAAACTCACCAAGCAACACTAGATCTTCTAGGCAGTACACTGCACTCACTGTGAATTATTAATATCCTAATCTAGATTCTGTTGAAGCTAGGGGAAAGATTTTTGTCAACTCCAGAAGTTGAATGAGGCTATTAGCTGGCCCCAGTGTTCATTTGCGTATGTAATCATGCTAAAGGACTGCTAAAAATTGAGTGCTGGCTTATTAGTTACTATAGTGATAAGGAGGAGATCATTACTGTATATGGCCTGTTTGGACTGGTTGAAAAAACTTGAAGACAATCTCTGCATTCCCTCCTGCTTTGTATTTCCATTTCACAATTCTTATCAAAGTAACCTGTCAGAAATGTCCTTGTGGTTCACCACCCTATGCTACATACAGTAGGCGATAACAAATTTCAGGAAACATCTGTCGCCATGCTTTAGTTGGGTAGCTTTTCCTGAAGTTTAGGATGATGTAGCTTTTACTTTGTGTTCTGAATGACTGCACGATGCTCCTGGATGCTGACATATTTTTGTGTCATTCTGGGCAAGCTCAGATCACCTTCTCATGGGAGGGAACACCCCTTCTGCATGGGGCAAAGCCATGCCCTCAGCCACTTTCTGGGAACGTGATAAAGGTCCATTCATCCCTGTGAAAGCAAGATCTCTGATAACTCAGCATAGTTTGTGACTGTGGCTGCTCCAGGGTTTATAGCCTGAGCTCTGAAAGAGTTTTCTTCTGTGCTTAGTGGGGTAGACAACAGTTGAGAGGAAGTTGCATTCGACAAGCCTTTGAAAGCAAAAAGAGCATATTGAGTGTACTGAAGGAAAATTAATGAACACATATTTTTACAAAGGTAAAAGATACCTTTCAGCTTCAGCACTTACCACCAAGAGTTCAAGATGAGTCTGTGCTTAGTAAGAGGGACTTGCAACAGGATGCACCTAGTGTAACGTTGCTTTCTTTCCAAAGGGGGTACAGATCACGGGAATCATTCATGCTCACCTGCAGGGCACCCTGCCCTGGCTAAGGAGGCCACAGGGGAGCTGAAGGCCAAGCAGAGCTGTGCCGTTACAGAGGATAAAGCAGTTGCCATGAGGGGAAAAATATCCCACTTTCTGAAAAGGTGACTAGCTCTTGGATTTTTTTTCCCTTTATATTTTGTTTACAGCCAATTTTAAATTTCCAAATGTTCTATTTTGTTACCAGCTAATCTCTAAATTGTTATCTAAAGGTTGCCTCTGCTTTATATTGCCTGTTAAGGTGTGTTAGTCAAAGAGAGCAAAGGGAAATTTGTACTCTTGTAATGCGAAAAACCCTACCAAGCTTCACGTTTGCAAATTATTTCTTTTAATGCCAAAACCTGAAGGGCAAGTATAGGATGCTGAACTTTTTACCACACTTGAGATTTGCTAAGCAATTGTGAAGCTCGTGGTTTCACTTGAAGACACCGTGGGTTTAGTGAAAAGAGCAGCACCTGCATTTAACCTTGTAGGTGTGCAGTTAATAACCTGAGCACAAAAACAAGTAAGCAAAAACTCTCTTGTCTGGGCCTACTAGACAATTTTCAGCTTGTCATTAACTCAGTCAAGCCAAACAGATAATCTGTTGCAGTCCTCAATGATTTGTGCCAGATCATATTGTTTGAACTCTGAGTAATTCAGGTGGAAATTTATTTTAGTATTGTCTTTTCTTTTTCTTTTTTTAAAATGTACTCAGCACTCCACACTAATACCCCTGGGTCCTCATTCTTCATGGTCACTTCAGGCAAATGAAAGTTAAAAATAAAGAAATCTGCCCTAAATGTTTGGGGTTTTGAAGTTCTGTCAGCCAATCCTCATATAATGGAAACTGCATGTGTAACTACAGTGGTACCTGCTGCCACGCAGGTGAGAGGGGAATGCGAATGCAGTTTTTGTTCCCTGGCCACTGATGTGCCAGGCATGGACTCCTCCATGACCTTGGGGCAAGCATTGCCACCTGTTGCCTTTTTTATACAAAAGCAGCCTGTGCCAGCCATCAAGAGAGAGCACCAACCTCTCTGGGGAGAAGCAAACAGAGCCAGGAGGCAGTGAAGCACCCTGGCAGAGCAGTCAGGTTTAGAGTACACAAAATGCTTGTGACTTGCACGAGAACCCTGGGCTTCACGCACTGTCACCGCGGCCAAGAGCCCCGGCCTGCTGGCCTTGCAAGCATCTGCACCCAGCACTGCTGTTGTTATGACCAGATACTGAAGTGCCAGCTGCTATTGTAGGGAGCATAGATTGAAATTGCTCTTTCAAATTGATCGGTTGTATGATTTCTCTTTAAATATCTTTGTAATATTAATTAACTTCAAAATACAAATAATGAATCTGGGATCAAATAGGAAAAGAAATTGTAAAATGTTTATATATCTTGAAGTAAAATAATTGCTTTTAGTTTAGCTAATCTAAATTTAAGTTTGACTTAATCAATTTAAATAATTTTTATTTAACATTAAACTTTAAGTCTGAACTTAAAATCGTTGCTCTTTTCACCTGTTGTACTGATCTATTAATTTCTTAGTTCCTAACTCTGTTTCTTTCTACAGCTAGGGAAAATATATGCTGCCATGCTCTCTTTGCCTTGTGGAAAAAATAGTCATTCTCTAAATAGTGACCTAACCGCTCAGGTGTTTTGCCTATATATCAAAATTCAGGGTGGCCATTTGTTTTCGAAGGTGCTATATGGTTTTGTTGAGAACAGGTCCTAGCTACTGAGAAACAGTGACTGTACTGGGTTGTTTGGTGACATCTGGGACTCACTAGCCTATTCTAGAGGTTCTAGTTCTCTTTCCTTAATCGATATCTTGAAGTTTGAAAGAGGCAAGGACCATCATCCTTATTGATGCTTACAACAAAAAGACTTGGGTATCATAAAGGCAATGAAAAAAAATAGTATGGCAAGAGCCTGGTTAGGATTTTGAGGTGCTCACGTGTTGCTTCAGGCAGAAGTGGGCCAGGGTTGGTCTGCCTGGTCCACTGGTGGACTGCACAGACTGGCAGCCAGCAGAAACCTGTCTGTGTGTTCTGTAACATGCTGTAGGTGTCATTGTGCTTCATTTTAGGGTCTTCATGTACTTTAGAGATTCCAAATTTATGGTAGTGACTAAGAGACTCGGATCTCTTAATCTGAGTGATCTCTTAATCTGGTAGTGATTAAAGCCTCAGAAATACATAAGAGATGTAGTCATATAAAATTTGTGTTATCACACAGAGGTTGAACAACCTTGCAATAGGATCTGCCACTGTTTCATAGCAGAAAATATAAGGAAGGAACTTAATGTAGTTATTTCTGAGATAGAGAAAATTAGGGGGGTTTGTGTCCCATAAAAGTTTGTTGCTGCTAGATATTTCTAGACAGAGATTTTGAAAAATCAGTTTTCTAAAGTACTGACATGTAGGTGTCCATGAATATTACATAAAAATAAAGCTAAGCACTTCAGATAATAATGTTTAATATCATTAAGTGATTTGTTACATGAAGTAGTACTCAAATATTCCTCCAGGTCTATCTCTATATAAGAAATAGGAAGTTCATTACCAGGATGCATAGTAAAAGATATCTTTTCAAAAATAAATGCCTACCCATCACTTCAAACAGTGTTGGATGTAGCTGGCTCTAGGAGGTTTGCATCTTAAAATATAAGAAAACAAAATAGAGAATAAACTTAGACCATTAAAATATCCCTGGACATGTTCATGAGCCCCTCCCACAAGACAAGAGGTTGCACATCATCTCTTCACTGAGTCACTTCTCAGTAGTGACCACTGATGTGCAACTCCTGTCTTGTGTAGGGTAGGAGAAAGGAAGCAACCTCAAGCAGCCTCACATGTGCCTCTGGGCACAAGCTTGAACACTGGCTAGGGGAGGACAGCTTGCAAGGGCAGATGTGCTCCTGTGTGGGGCAGAGGCTCCTGCATCCCATACCAGGGATTCCTCTGCTTCAGCTGGGCTGTGGTGCTGCATGAGGTGATGGAGAGTGGCACTGATGGCTGGCCATGGCTGGAGAGAGGGACGATGAGGGGTACGATAAAGTGAGGTCTCCACGGTGGGTAATTGAGGTGGTAGGTGTCATAAGCATGGCAGCGGGATGAGCTGGGGAAGCACCAGGTCAGCAGCGATGGTTTGGCCAGCTGTTCAAGAATGGGATAGCGAAACTTTTATTTCCAATAACTACTCAGTGTCCCAACTCTAAAGCTTGTTTGGGTCCATGCACGATGACAGAGTGCATGCTAGTGAGCGCTCACTGGCAGGGAAACCATGTCAATACCTTGTAGCTGTTTTGGGTAGACAACTGGATATATGCTCAGCATGTAATTTGATTTACGGTGGTTCTTGATAACACCATATCAAGACAATGCTTATCTTCCACTTATTAACATAATTTTACCAAGGAGAGGCGTATTTAGCCTGTTTTTCACATCTATTTCCTAAAATACAAGTTTGCATAGGAAGATTTGTTATTCACAAGCCAGACCTATTTATTTTCCTGTGCAGCAACAGCTCTGTGAATCACCCCATCGCAGTGCGCAGTGCGGTGGGTGGAACTGTTCCCACCCATTTCCAGAGACAACACAGGTGATTTATGATGAAGGGCCTTGACAAGTTGTTCTTTTAATCCCTGGATTGGCTTTCATCCCAAATGAAGATGTAGTTTACTGACATACCTTGTTGTGGAATACTTTAATAGGGTGTATGTTGGCCACGCTGATCTTATCCACATCCAACAAGCCTTTTATTAAAAATATTCCCAGGGCTCATATTCCCCACAATGTTAACCTGTGTGTTGGCTCTAGCTCTTGCCCTGTCTAAACACAGCCTTGCACCGAAGCGTGAAGGAGTATGCAACCTCAGTTTTGTAGCCAAGAAGAAGCATTAACTAAAGCCTGAGCCACTCCGGCTGCTAACCTGAGCTCCCTGCACTTAGTCCCCCTTTCCCACAGGAGCCAAGCACTGGAGCAGGGCATGCCACACGTGGGAATCATAAGGTTTTTCCAGAAGCCTGTGCTTCAGCGTCTTTTTGTGCTGAGTGGCTTACATGGGTGGCTCCTGTGGATCTTCTCCCTCTGTTGAAGCTAGGCAGCTGATATCCTCCAAGGCCTGCTCGCCCATCATCTTGGACTGGCATCTGCAGGCTTGCCTTGCGTGGCACTTGATGGGCTTGGGCAGACGAGATGTGGGGCTGTCCTTTCAAAAGCAGAGTTCTGTTTACACACATGGTTTAAGCGTTGTGACGTAGGTGTCATACGAAAATGCAAATGCAGAATTGGTGTACATATTCCAGTATGCAGATGTGTTTTGTAAGAAATAAGGAGGAGCCCAAATGAATCCTTGCAGTGGTAGAGCATGCTTTCTAGCTGGCAGGTTTGGGGAGGTAAGCATGCTCAACTTGAGACATCCTGTAAAAGCAGATGTTCCTTGGCGTGACATCTGGCCTGCTCTCGGGGCTGAACTTGTGCTTGTGCACCAATACTTGTTAGAAATAGTTGCAAGTAGGTGTGGGTATGTGAAGAATGTGAAAACATGCTGTGCACTTGGAGGTCATTGCTGGCGAGGGACGTTCAATATATTGTAGTCTTCTTGAGGCTCTGCTGTTCGGTTTTGTGTTAAATGTGTGCTGGTGAACTGTAAACACTACCAAATAAAACTTACTCCTTTTGACAGCCAGAAAAGATTGTGCTCAGGATAAGTTCCAGCAGAAGAGATGGTATTTTATTTTTTGACACAGACGCTTTGTTTCTTAGTTCTAGTTTAAATGTAATAAATATTTAACTTCTGAGCTTTCTTGCTCTGATTATCTCTGTGTAATATATTACTTAATTTCAGTTAAGCAGATGGAACATTATTGTCAGTTTATATATTCCTGTAATACAGCTTTATACACTGCAGCTTCTGTTCTCAAGTAGATTTTAGAAATAATGCCTGTAAACTTTATCTTTTTTGTGTGATGCCTTTGACCCGCAAAAAGATAGTTATACAGAGGAAGGTGATTGGGCATAATATTTTACAAGAGGAAAAGTGAACACGTTGGCTTGTTCATATTGCACTGGTAGAAACAACCAGCAGAACATCCTTCTTATGTTTGTGGTTTTACTTAAATAACTCTCAAATTTGAAAAGCTTTACGTTGATGGTTTGGATGAAGCAAGTAGTGAACTTGCGCACATGTACAGCTTGGAGGAGGAAGTGGGGGGAAATGCAGCCGGTGAACAAAAGTTCAGAGGAAGAAGAAGGACTGGTGACAAATGAACTGGCTTTAGCACAATTTAATCCACTGTTGCTTTATGCTGGCTTTTCCAGTTCCGTGTCATTACATAGGTACCTTGTCATTTGAGGAAATAACATTTTTGTTAGCCTGACATAAGCAAGCTGAACCAGTTATGGCCAGGTTGTCATCTTTTTACTGGACAGAATACTATTTCCATAGGACTCCTCTATCTCCTTCATATCTTCTGGGGCTCAAACTGACACCCCAATGCTGTGGGAAGGGCAGTTCCTATGTGCTGTGTGTGAAGTAAACAGGGACTTTGTCAGTTCATACAGCTGCTGGTCATCAGAAGATCCCAAATCATAAGCTATACATTTATCTTCAAGGGGGTAGGGAGCAGGAGAAGGAGAAATACTTGATAAACAGAGACAGTAACAGAAAGTGGAAGAAATAGTAGGCATAGCTGAAAAATCTTTCCTGTATTTAAAAAAACCCCACAAAATCCTCAAAATCCAACAAAGTCATTACATGTTTAAAAACATGTACTTGATATTTAAGTTGGCTTTCTAGTTTTGTTTCTTTTTTTTTTTTTTCCTGAAAAATCTCTCTATATATTTGTGTATGTCTATTATGTATGTATATATATATCATGGCTCTTTTCTGGTATGCAATAGAAGTTTTGCAAATGTTTTTTTTCTTCTGTGCTTTTATACAGAGGATTTTGTAAACATTTTATTTTCCTGTTAGGTATCTCAATGTCCAGAAGACCTGTATTTCATGGAAGTGAATACATTCATTACTTCCTTACTTCTGTCTTTCTAGGTTGAAGAACTATTTAAGGTAACATAATGAGTGTAACCAAAGCATGGTTTAGGCTGGCTCTGCGTGGACCTTTATCCAGAGGCCTGCCAGTACAGCTCATTCATGACATCAGTATTTTGAGTTTGTGTTCATTCATGTGTAAGGAAGACAGATGACTGTGGTCTTCAGGAATCCCCTCAAATACATTTTTCTCTCTGAGCCAGAACATAGTTTCTTACTTCTGGGAGGCTCTTACCTTTGGGATGTTTGCTGTTGTGCCCAATATGATGTGTTATTTCTTAGATGAAAATGCACCCGTATAATGGCATAGACCGGCATAGAAATAACCAGATTCAGTTGTCCTCAACAAACCAGTTCACCTGTTGTAAGCCTACAATATCTTATTCTAGTCTCTTCTTCACACAGTAGCTTTTTGTCCCAGCTCTAGCTGTCATATAACCTCAGATAAGCTTAGGTGCCCATGTCACCACTGTCTCTCGATGTGTGGCAGGAATACCCCAGGTGACATGCAACCAGACACATGCCATATATTTCTGTGAGAGCGGGGAGCACTGGTGTCACTGCCAGGGCCCTGGGGACACCTGTAGACCTTAATAGCCCTGAGCAACCTTGCCTGGGACCCCCACCCACACCCCAGTGGTCCAGGGGCTCCACTTAAGCTCAGGCCTGGGCCATGCCATTCCCAGCCCTGTCCCTCACTCTCCCAGCTTCCCAATTTGTTTTTTCCTGGATGGAGCCTGGAGGGACATTGCAGGTAGCTTGCCTCCAGCCCTGTCTCCTGGATGAGCCCTAGACATGTGTCCCAGCCTTGTCTTCAGTCCTGGTGCTGGCTCCTGCTGTTGCTCCCCACTGGGTCTCTGCGTGGACCCCAGCCCTGACTTGTTATCTTGATTTGCCAAGGGCTGTTGGCAGAACCGGGTGGTGTCACCTACATGAGTGCCCTCAGGGGAGGGCATTGCCTCTGTTGGAGTCCCCATCTGCTCCTTGCTCGCTCCTTGCTATGAAGTGACCTCACTCCCCCTTCCTGCTCCCTGGCATCTCCTATCAGGATTTAGATTCCCTTTCTCAAATGTATGAAACAGTTACGAATGAAAACCAAAAATTATTCCATTTCCCACTATGAAGAGGGTTGACAAGACATAAGTCACTATGCCTGCTCTGTGGACCCAGTAGCTCATGTTTTTTAATTGCAATATATGCTAGACATTTTGAAGTGCTTATTTACATAACATTTCTTTGTTTTTCTTCTCTTGAGATTCCATGCAAGTGTTAGCAGATGCAGATACAGTATGGTAGAAGGCTAGGCAGTCTGTTTTGTATAAAAATGATACACTTGGGATGGCTCTCAAATGGTACGCTTGGGATAACCCGATTCAGTAGAGTGACGTGCATGCCCTGTAAATCAAACTAAAAAAGAACACAGCTAAGTATTTTTTTTTCTGGCAGATGCTTAATTTACATTGTCAATGATAGTCAATACATGTATATAAGAACAGTACTTCAGTATCAATATTACTGGGAAAAGCAATTGCTGGTGCTGAAAATTCTCTGATACCCATAAATCGCTGAAATGGAAATCCTCTGTTTTGGATATCTATTTACAGGATAATTGCCCTGTTAACATAATGGCCCTGGAGAGAAGAGAGGTCCAAGGAAGCTGGTTGATTTTTCAAGGATCACCTTCTCCAAACTCAACAGTGGTCCATCCCCATGTGCAGGAAGTCAAGCAGAGATGATCCTTTCCTTCTACTCAGCACCGGTGAGGCCACACCTGAAGCGCTGCGTCCAGTCTGGGCTCCCCAGTACAAAAGAGACATGGACATACTGGAGAGTCCAGTGAACGGCCATGAATATGGTAAAGGGACTGGAGCTTTTGTCCTATGAAGGGAGGCTGAGCAAGCTGGGGTTGTTCAGTCTCAGGAAGGCAAAGCTTGGGACTGGGGGGGATCTTGTTGGTGTGTATAAATACCTGTTTCAGGGGGAAAGAAGATGGAGGCAGATCCTTCTCAATGATGTCCAGTGAAAGGACAAGAAGCAATGGGCACAGACTGGAATACAGGGGATTCCCTTTAAACAAGAAAGACAGAATCTCCTTTTGGATCTCTTTATTTACTTATTTGGTTTATCTGATGTACTTGATGAGCGTGGATTTCCCTAGTGAAATGGGTTTAGAGCCTGTATTCCCTGTACACTGATAAAAAGAGTTGGTGACATCTCAAATTTACATATTAAAAATGTGTATGTAGTTGCTAAAGGGTCCTAGCCCTCACTGATCCCCAGGAGCCTGAGGTTCCTTAGCTCCCCTGCGTAAAACAGTCCAATATTGTCATTGTAGATTTTGTTTATGTACAGCTCCTATTTCCCTGTTGCCTATGTATGTTTTTCCACGAGTTTGGTTGAGACTGGGTCCCCCTCTTTTCTGATCAGCTGCAAAAAAGCCAATTTTGAAGAGTAATGTAGTCCCTGGATGTATAATCTGGTGAGTGTCGAGTAGAGAGGTGATACCTGGCATTAGTGAGATGTGCATTTAAATACTGTGTAGCTGAGACTTTTACAGTTTCATGTTGATGACAGGATTCATGAAAGGGTATGTATGAGAGAGAGAGAGAGAAAGAGAGATACTTTTTAGAAACCCTCTTTCCAGTGAGAGACAAGAGAAAATAATTTCACTGAAGTTTCTCTGAGAGAGGGCTGAAACGTGTTTTATGGCCTTTAGAAATGCAGATGTCGAGAAAGATGTGATAATGAAGGATTAATTAGCATAGTAGATGAAATCATAATGAGTTTTGGCGGTTGGCAGATGGAACCTATATGCATTCGGGACACAACATGAAGTCGCCAGTGCCTGAGATGGTGTATTTCTGCATCACTCGATTCATTCATCTGAAATCCTGGATGTCATGCAGAAATCACTTGTGAGAGTCTGGCTGTGTCTACATGAGCATGAAGTGTGGTGCAACAGGAAAGAACCAGCAGAGCCCAAGCATGGCAGAGCAACTGATGTCCATGTTGCCTATGCTTTGGGGCTTTATTCGGATGAGTTTTAGGGGTGCTATGGATTCCATGCCCATTAGCAGCTGCAGTCAGTGAGATGTGCTCCTAGATTATGTGCTTCCACTTCCTTTCCTGAGAAAGGAATTTATTTTGCATTTCTAAGCCCCCCACAGTGTGAACCCAAGTGCAGTTAAGTGGGTATTATCAGCTGCTTCACAAGTGCCCTCCTCCTCTCTGCTAAAAAGTGAATACAGGTTCATTCCTTTGTTAAAAACCCTGTTTTGCAGGAAGTCCTATGCCTGGTATACTCCAGTATAAACGGAAGCATCAGAAAACAGTGGTTGCCTTTATGTAAAATTAAAGTACCTCCAATAATTTACAAAATATTTTTTATATATATATATGAATGTGTATAGTCTGAACCCACGTACGCACTTAACCCCAATAATACCCACAAAACACAGGAAAACTATGGCAATGCAGAGTGCGCAACGCAGTGGGGCTTTGCGATGTGGGCTGATGATTTGCAGGCCGCTGGACTGAGGAAGCTTACGGCTAAACCCGGTCCAGGGACTGTCAGAGTCGCGGACACGGCCCCAGCTGCCTCTGCTTTACCGGGACGCACCTCGAGCCCGCAGCCCCCTCACAAACAAAGCGTAGCGGCAGCGAACCGATGACTCGGGATGGCAACAAGGTCACCGTCCTCTTCCAGTGCTCCCATACGGGAACACACGTCCTTTTAGCCTACCTACACCGCGCGCAGATGTCTTTCCAAGCTGTCATCTCAGCGTTGGGGGGTGTAAAGCGCCGCACGCGGCAGTGCCTGTGCTCCTGTCGCTTCCCTGCGCTTCCCCCCGCGACGCGGGCCCGCCCGCAGCAGCCTTCCCGCCACCCTCACCGGGCTTTGCTATGAACTGCCGCGGCACCCGCAGCCCGCCAGCCCCAGACACCCGGGCGATGCCGCCCCCGGCGGCAGGGGGGTGGCCGCGGGCGGCCCTCAGGCGAGCGGCCGGGCAGGGCCGGGCCGTGGCTCCGCGGGCAGGGGCGGGGGCGGGGAGGCGGCCGGGGCGGGCCGGGGCCCTAGCGCCCGCCGGGCGGCGCGGGCGGGAGGGCGGAGGAGGCGGTGGCGGAGGCGGGCTCGGCACACGCACACGCCGCTCCCGCCGTGCTCGGCTTAAATAGGGCGGCGCCGGGGGAAGCCGCGCACAGCCGTGGTCGTTGTTGCCGCTGCCGGGAGGTGAGCGGGGCTCGGGGGTGCTGTCGCCGCCGCTCGGGGATGAGGGGCGAGGCCGGGCGGTGCTGCCGCCGGCGCAGGGCCAGGGGCTGTCAGGGCCGCGCCGGCCGCAACCTGCCCGGCCGCCGCTGAGGCGGGCTGTCTGGCTCCGCCGGGGCCTGCCCGAGCCGCCGCCCGGCCCTTCGCCGCGGGGCTGGGGCGGCCTGCGCGGCCGCTGTCACCTGCGGGGCGGGCGGTCGGAGGTGAGGGGCGGCGGGTGCCGGCGGGGCGGTCCCGCTGCCTATCCCCTCCGGCTGCCTTTCTGGGGCTGCGGGGCTTTCCCTTCCGCCCCGCGGCGGGGTCAGCGTTCCCCGGAGCCGGCTTGGCTTCCCCTCGCACAAAAGCCTTCAGGAAAGCGTAGCCGGCTGTCTCCGGCCTCCCCCCGGCGCTGCGGCAGCTCCGGCGGGCAGGGCATTGTTCCGGCCCCAGCGCTGCCCTCTCCCCCGGCCCGGCCCGGCTCGGGTAAACAACCGGGGCCGCGGGGGGGTGGCCCCAGCCGGCCCCCGCGCCCGGGGAAGCCGCCCCTGCGCTGCCCGGCCGCTCAGCCCGGCAGCAGGTAGCAGGCTGGGGAGCACAGTGCTGCCTGTTAACGGGAGGGGTTTAACATTTAGTTGCTGGACCTTGTCTTCAAGTAGGTTGTTCTTACGGGTGTGAATGCGGCATGTACTTGAAGCAGATTGTTTTTTCTCTTAAGCAGTTGGGAGTGTGTATGGAAATGTCGTGTGAGGCAAACTGGCCTAAAATGGAAGGTTGAGTGACTTTGACTTTGCAGGCCTCCTCTGCTGTTAGGTAGGACTTGCAGTGCCACAGCTCTGGGATTTAGCCTGGTTACACGGTGCTTTTGTTCTAGTATGCATACATTTCTCGTTCCTGTTGAACAGGAATTGCAACACTTGAAGCCTTCTGAATTTCTAAAGGACAGGTCTCTGAGTTGTCTGGGGTATTCTAGACATCGTCTTGGAACTAGTAACCCATCTAAACATACGCCTCGCTTGGGTTTAGAGTCTGAGATATGATGGTCAGGTCCTGCAGTAGGAAAGAGTGACATCTAAAGAAACTGCTATCAAGCCCCATGGTTCTGTAGGTGGACCACAGAGCTATTCCATGTGGTGCTAACAGACTTTTGTTTTAATCCACGTTTCTTCACAGGGAACCATGCAGTCCCCTGAACCTGCTCAGGAGTATTTGTATTTGCCTCTCTGCTTTGGAACATGCTCTCAAACTCACAAGCTGAGATTTCTCAGTTTAAGAGATTTAGATCAGATTTCTTGGATCAAGAAATTCTGAGTGTAAGAAAGCATTGCATTTACTGAAAAATACCTTTTTCTCTTGCAGCAAGAGCAGTATTAATAATGCAAAAACTGAAATACAAAGTTCCTTGTGGAACCGTACTGTTATTGCCTGATTCCTTGAAGTGGAGGGATATCTAGCCTGCTTCTATTGGAATATGAAAATGTCTGAGAATGGCTGATAGGGAAAATCTAGAGCTTTTAATCACAAGTAGCTGTTGTGTGTAGTGTACTCAGTTCAAGGTCTTGAGCAAATGGCCTTAGCTTATTCTGAGGACTGCACGATTATAATGAATTTCAAAAGCAACTTCTATATTTGGTAGATGCTGCTTTACAACTACAAACCAGCCAACATCAGGTTGGAAGTAAGTCTTCAGTCCTTGAGAAGCAAACCCCCAAGTAGCCTTTTTGCTTCAAGGGCAAGTAAAAGTTGGTGTAGGTGGAAAAACAAAACCAGTAATTCAAAATGGAAGGAAAGACAACTTTGAAATGGTTATTTGGGTAACTCTTCTGTTTCTTGAGTAATGCCTCTGTAGCTGATTCTTCTACCTCATTACTCCACTAGAAATGAATACCACATGGGATGTTTTGGAGGAGATGGAGATGGGTTATACCTTCTCTGTCTTGGGTGTGTTGATCTCCAGTGGGGAAGAGCAAACGTTTTCTCTCTCTTCCCCTCCAAGAAAACACCACTTTAACTAAGGTGAGCAATAGAAGATAGTGGTAGGTTTTTGTGTTTTGTTTTTCTAAATCTTGATAATACAGTTGATTGAAATGGATAGACTCAAAAAGGCTAATGGCACATTTTTTTAATGTGCAACAGAGAAGGGGAGAGAGATTCTGGCCCAAGGGGATACATTGCTTGATAAATTGGGCTTCTGGTAGTCCAATGAATAGACTCCCTGCCACATCCTACCTCCCTGCTGTGCTAAATTACAAGTTCAGATATGTTAAATATAACCAGTGGTAACTGCAGAAATCCTCACAAATAAGAGGGGAGATGGTTTGTACATGGGTAAGTGGTTTTGCGTGGGAGTTCACAATGTCGTGTGGCTCAAGGAAGCACTGCTGTACAGCATTGACCTTTTCAGGCAGTAGGCTGAACCCTGGCTGCAGATGGAGGGGCTTGCATTTCTGCAGATCCTGCCTGACTCCTGAAACAAGGACACTTGATAACACAAGGCTTCTGCTCTCTCTTGCTGCCTTTCATGTTGGGAGTTACTAATTTACAGAGAGTAAAATAGGATAGTAAACTACCGCTTTTTGGTTAGAATTTGAATCTTAGTAGTACTGGTAGTTTGTCCAAAACTGACTGAAAACAGCTTGCATGGTGTTAAAGAGATTTAGAGGAGAAATGGTTTTTGTTTTTGTAGTTGAACTGTTTAAGGCTTATAGCAGAAGTGCATGATGTCCTCTTTGCAGAAAAGGACTTTGGTTTCCTGTATGAATTACTGTTCTTAAGCCCAGAACTCCTAAGCTTTTTAGTTTGATACTGCGTGTGCCTTGTTTCAGAAACTTGTCCTCTGCAGCTGGGCCACATTAGTAGTCTGGTGAGGATGGATTAGTTTCCTAGGAAAGCTAGAAGAAAATGCATACTATCACTGACTCTGAGGAAATACAGGGGTGCTGTAATACCTGAGGTCAAGAGGTTACTTGGTTTGTCGTAATCTTTCTTGTGATACTGGTGTTGGGAGATCACTTGGTGAACCAGTTGTTTCTTGTAAGTGCTTACTGATCTGCCCAGTCTCATAGCGTTAAGGGTTATGCCTTTTCTAAAACATCCTTCTGAATGTAAACATTATCTAGTGTGATGCAGTGTGGCTTGGTGTGCCTGACCCAGGTTGCCTTCTGCTAGACTTCAGGTGATAGAAGTATGAGTAAAACTCATTCTTGCAGATCCACAGGTGAGCACTTGAAGCATGTGTTAACTTGATGTTGCATACTGGGTTTTCTGAATAGTAGCCTTTTCCTGGGAGGAACGTAATGTGTAAGTTGTGATGATCTACTCAAGCTGTTTAATGCCACAAGAAGGCTGCTGGTTTATAGCAATTTGCTTCTATAGGGTGACTTTCATCTAAACTGTATTTGAACTGTGGTTAAATTAACAGAGTAGTGCCATAATATACTTGCAAATCAGAGTTGTAGGGATGCAATTCTGATGGATAGTAATTTAGGCTGCAAAATCAATATTTGTAAGTATCTTTTGTGGTCTTTGAGGATGAAAAACCAATAAGACAGTTTTAGTGACTTGTGTGTGTATAGACATGGATCAAAGGAAACTTAAATTGATCACTGTCTCAAAGGTTTTAGTGGGAGGTATTGGTTTTCCTTAATATACAGGGTTACCAAGTGCTGCTGGAGGACTGTAATTTCACAAAAGGCATTGAGCAGGTTCTTGTCATGTGGTTCAGCTCCTGAACTTGAATAGACTCCAGTGACCTCACTGGTGTGCACTCAAATTACTTGTTGGACACCATTAAGAGGCAAGAATCCAGCTGTTGTTCCATTTGATTGCAGGAGGATTGCAGCCAAACGTCTGAAGACAGGGCTGTGACTTTCCTTGCAGATGGGGAGCAGAGCCTCGACACATCAGTATTGGATGTAGTGTTCTTTAAAGGTTGCAGCAAGCATCTTAACTTCAGTTGCAGCTTATGAAGTAAATCACCATGGGCAACTGATGAGGCTGAATCCAGCTTGTAGGCTGCTTCCCTCCAGTCCTGCCTTGTCCCACATATAGAAAGATAAACTGAACCAGAAGAGGCAACCTGAACCACTGCATGATGCCTTGTGGTTGCTCAGAGCCAGACTGGGTGGGCTGAAGGGGACTGGAGGTGGGGGTTAAATATTAAGGATCTGCTGGTTCCTCTCTGCATGGGATGGGTTCCTCACTAACAGCTTTTTAGTTCCTCCCTCTTTACTATTGCAGGAAAGTGAATCTATCAGTTAGTGCTTTAAAAGGAGGGCTTATAGCTCTGAAGCCTGGTTGGGCCATCTAGGTGATTATGGGTAAGATGAGATATTTAGTTTTTTAATTGGGTGAGGGGTGGGTGGAAGAGGAGGGCAGACTAGTAAATTAGTTCAACAGTATCTGGTTTGTTCAGCGAAGTCCTTTGTAGCTAAGGAGAGACTGGCATGTCATACATGACATGCCAGGCTGTACCACAGGAGAGATCTTGCTGTTGTATTCATGTTGTACAAGGATTAAAGTGAGGATTCTCCTTCAGGTCTCAATTACCTAAGCTCCTTTGCTGTATCTTGAGGGTGGCTGTGGTTTCCTTGCTGGTTACAGTTTGGCTCTGTCACAGGTGGTTGCAAGATCTCAGTGAAGTTTACTGCCTTGACTGTCAGGGCAGGGGGAGAAAATCCTGGAAGGACTTGCATGCAAGTTTGGAATTGCATGCTTAAGGTGTGGTATTACAACAGTCCATCCCTTTTGCCATCTGTGCTGTCTTCTTTCCTTCTGGGAGCTAATGGCTATCTGGTCATCCAGACAAGAGTTGATCTAGCTGAAGGCTAGCATCAGAACTAACCCAGGAAAAGGGTGTTTGCTAGGTCATCTCCCTAATGTGGCTGCACAACCAGATGAGTCCCTGGCCAGTGCGAAGAGGGTTGTGGGAGCACGTATCTGGGACAGGTTGGACCGACTCAAATTTAAGCTGATTGCAAATGCACTCTGAGATTAGGATTATGTATTTTATTCAGACAAAAGGATTTATCTTGTTAATAGCCGAAGCTATTTGTTGCATCCTCTTTTATACTCAATAAAGGATCTAGAACATGATTCTGCACTTGCTCTTTCAAAGGATGAGTGGAGAAAGACTTAAGTAGAACAGAGATCTGTGGGAGCTGTGCAGTGTAATCTGTAACAGTAAGAAAACAACAAACTGCAATGTCAAGTAGCTGTCAGGATAACTCAAAGGTATATGGGTGGCTGATCCCCTGTTCCAACATATCATAGTGAAAACATCTTAGTGCCATATTGCTGATAATAAGAGATAGGCAACTTGTAGGTTTCTCGTGCGTGCAAGAGGCTGTAGAAATAACACAGCCGCTTTTACACCATGTGGTGGACCTGCCTTCATGGCAGGCCACTGCAGTGCTAGTGTGCTGTTCATCTAAATATTAGGATAGAGAGGAAGAGGCCATTGGTTCTTGGGGTTGTTTTCTTTGCAATACAGAAGCTGACGGCTGCTCTCCTGTTCTCTTCTGTTGCACTCGAATGATGTCTGCTATGGATAGACAATAGGCAGACTGCTGCCTGCTGTAAATAGCCCATTGTATGCTGAGAGTAGGAGCAGGAGCAGCAAAGAACGGAGTCGTCCTGCCAGCTTGGGTCATTGCCTTGAGATACTGGCTCTGCTGTAACGAATGAATCTTGGGTGCTGTGGGATGTGCGTGTGTGTGAGCAGGGAGAGCTGGCTTTGTCTGAGCATACAGAACTCCTTAACTGAATTGATAGGATGAGTTCAGAAGGATGCTTTCATGGGCTGGGTTTTGGGAACTACTGTTTCTGTCTGTGGAGGTGGCAAGGACAGGTAGTTGTCTCTAAAGCAGTTTTGCCCGGTTAATAAAACCACTTTCCCATGTCTGTCTAGTATTGTTTCTAAACCTACAAACAAACCAAGGTCTACTGGTTGTATTGAGGAAGAAGACCTGCACTGAGGCAGAGTTTGAGTCCGTTCCTTGCGGTCCAGATCCTCTCTGGATGAGAAGCAATTGCAGGACCTGAGTTTGTCAAGAGAACATGGCTTTTGCTTGTCTTGAGTAAGCAGATTTAGCTGGGTCCTTCCTTGAGGAAAAGGACTGAAAGCCAGATCCTGGCTCCACTGGGAAGATCTTTGTGTCTCAGTCTGAAGGCTCTAAACTGCCCTCCTTGGTCGTGGTAAAGACCCTGAATGTCTGATGTAATTGGAGCATGATAAATACAGAGATGGATCTAAGAAGACTGTGAGGCATTGAAGCGACCTTTCTTGATGGGGCATATTTGGATGCATATGTTAATGTGAATTTATTCTCCTGGTTGCATCTGGCTTTGTCTTAAATACAGAAAACAAGAGTTGATACGACTTAGCAGGTAGTGTTAAAGCTAGAAATTGCTTAGTCTTGCAGAAAAGTCTGTAACATTGTTTTTTGTGCTAATGAGGCAGAAGGTATAATAAAAAAGTCATCCTTCAATATAAATGTAAGCAATAAATGTATCATCATGTAACTGATAACTTGTGTTATAACTGCTCAAGAAAGGTTTTATGTTACAGACTGCTCTACAAACAACCGGTGAAGGAAGTGAAAAGTAGTGGTGTGCATCTTTCTTTTCACCTAGGCTCAAATCATAGCAGCTCCTTGACTACAATGGGACTCTTATGTGAATGAAATGATCATATTTACTTCAGTTCTTGTTAGCTGTAATGGCACCCCAGCCTTTTGAAAGAGTAATTCTCTAATTAGATTGCATTCCTAAATCATATAGTGTGTGTGCAGAACACATCATGACTAATGCAGAGAGGAAAGCATGTATCTGTTGTTTTAAAGGTCAGAGGCGCTTACTGTGGGGCTTGAGGAGGAAAGAGCTAAGTTTGCTCTTAGCCTTTACACTATAGCCCCTTTTTTTCTAGTTTCATAACATGGTGTCTATGATATACACAAAATACATATGAACTTGTAAGCCAAGACTTCCTTGTTGGAACGACTTTTTATTCTTACTGTTCATCTGTGTATATTAAATTAAGAGGTAGTTTTTATGCCTGCAATGCTAATGAGCATGATTTGATGCATAAAAGGCAACAGCATGGTAATCCTAACTATTGAGTCAGTAATTAAGAGGTTCCTTGTTTCAGTTCTTCTCTACCTTCTATTACTACCACCTGATGTGTTGTGGATTTTGAGTATAGTCTGCTGTGTATCACAGTGCAAATAATCAAAAGGCATTTCTGTAGTGGCCCTGCACTGTGTATCTAGGTGATGTGGCCCTGTACCCTGAGGCTATGCTATAAAGGAATAGCGTGGGGGAGAGGGCAGTGCCTGCAGGCTGGGAAGTGCTCCATGGATCTGGGACCTTTCCAGAGATGGAACTTGATTCCATCCTGACACTGCCCCCGTCCATGACCTTACTTCAGCCTGTCCTTCTGCTAACATTGTGAAACCATAGGCCCTTTGAACTAATTTTATGGCTTTTTTGCTCTCTAGCAAATCCTTGTCCAAATACTGGTTAGACTTTCTGTGAACTGGACAACTCTTCTGGTTGCCTGGTTGAGTAACTGATTGCAGCAGTAAAGATTTCAAGGGCAGACTGTAAACTAGAGATTTTCCTGTAGAAATGTGAAATTTTAGCCTAGTATAGTTGGTCTTGAAACTAATAAGCATATAATTCTGCCTGTTTGGATTTCAGCATCTCCTACGCTGCCATCCTGCAGTGGTCTATTGTTACCCAGTGTGTTCCAGCTATTTAAACACATATTTTGACGTTCTTTAGGTCCTTTGTTTAATTTTATTGTCCATAGGAAATGGCCGGACCTAAATTATATGAGTAAGTACATCTCGTCCCTTCAAGCAAGCAGGAAAGCGTTGCTTCCCCCTACCAGACCCCACCAGTGGCCACTGTCAGCCGTCCCTGGGTGGCAGGAGGCTGAGCTGGTGACAGGCGCCTGTGAGTGCTGCTGCCAGCCGGGCAGGCAGGGTGGGTGGGCAGGGCAGGCAGGGTGGGCAGGCGCCCTTCAGCTGGTGGGCGGTGGGGTGACTGGGTGCGGGTTGCCATTGGCCCCGGGCAGGCAGGCTGCCTGCCGCTTACCTCTCACCTAGTGGGCAGGAGCTGGTGGGTCTGGCATGTGACAAACGTCCCGGGAGACCTTGGCTGTAGAGGAGAGCACCAGCTGAGCTGACTGCAATCCCTTTTTTCCATGGCTGGTTCTTGCTGTGGAATGAATATCCATGACGGCGAGCGCTGGCAGGGAGCAGCTCCTTTCAGCTCTTCCTTCTGTGTGAACGTGACAAATCAAGTGTGCTTCCTGTGCTTGATTGTATTGCTGTGTGCTGCTGCCTTGGGCCTCCTTAGATACTGCTTTAGTCTGCCTCATGATCAGAGATGAATTGCTGGCATGGTGCTGCGTGAAATAGGAAGCTTGCTAGTGTAGAGGAGCTATGGGAGGATACCAGCTTTGAAGGCAGCTTGCTGTAGTGAGCTTTCTGTGTGTGATTGGAGGGAAAGTAGAAAGAGGAAGAGTTTACTGGATTTAAGAGATGAAAAATCCTGCTCCTGCTATGCTATTATAGGATTAGGATGCTCTCTGTTACATTAATGAAGGCAAGTTAACATTTTTACAGCCCTGCCCTCCCTCTCCCAGACTTCCCTGTTTGATACTTACCGTTTAAACAGTTTTATAGTACAGCTACTCTACAAATAACTATTTTGCGTTTGTGAAATGCTGTTCTTCAAAAAAATAAGTCAAAAGTTTTGTTAAAATGCAGTGTCTGTTAAAAGCAATATTAAAACCCTGAAGAAATAGCCTCCTGTCAGCTCTACCTGTTCTGGAGTATGAACCAGTAATTGCTTGCTTACTTAATTGCAGTACAGAAGTCTAAAGGTATTGCCTGCCTGGTGGCAGATCAAATTATTTTGATAGCGGGAAGCCAGAAGGACAAAGCATACATCCTTCTACCACAACAACAGTGAATGGAAAGGGGATTTAAAATCTTTGTGTGTAACTTTCTTTCATATCAACAGATTCCAGCATTGGGATAACCACGCTGAACTACAATGCAAGCACATGAATTGTTTAGACACCTACGAATGCCAGAACTTGGGGATGTCAGACAGTATGTGCGCACTCTTCCGACAAATACGCTGATGGGCTTCGGTGCTTTCGCAGCTCTCACGACATACTGGTATGCAACAAGACCGAAAGCACTAAAACCACCATGTGATTTAGCAATGCAGTCTGTGGAAGTAGAGGTGAGTGTTGCTTGATGGATGCTGCTGTTCATTGAATTTTGAAGCCTAAAGGTGGCATTGAGAGAGATCAAGGGCTGATTTACATAAGAGTGTTTCTAAACTTGTAGTGTGGGGGGAATACATTTCGGGGCATGTTTTGTTTTTTTCTGAAATATGGCTTGAACTCAGCTTTTTGGCTTTCTGAATTTGAAAAGCGGTTTGAGGGTTGCGATCATAGTGGTAATAACTAGCATGGGAGAAGACTGAGCTGAGAAAACTGAGCTTCTGATCTGACTGTTGGCAGGAAACTTGTGCATGTTAGAATTGGCACAGTGTAGTTTTCAATTCCTGGCCATGTGTTTAGGTGATGTCTTGGGGACAGAGTATGTGTGCTGGTGTATAGTGATGAGGCTAATACTTTTCTGTTACAATATTTAGTTTATAATAGCTGACAGATGAGATTTTATATTGGGTTACAAGCATGAAGATGGTACTAACTGTCCTCAAATGATCTGTGGAAAGATATATTAGTCCTGCTGAGAGATCCTAGCCATAGAGTAAGTTGAAATTAAAGCAACCACCTGCTAAACTTTGGATATGCTAACTTTGCTTTTGTCTTATGCTCTTTAGAGGCAGACAGAGTTGCTGTCAGGTGGTGGTTTTTTTTAATTGTGAAATCAAATATGGAAACAGTCTGACTGATAGGAACTGTTGCTTAGAAGCAAACATAGACAACTGATTACATGGCTGGGGTTTCCTGAGCAGCAGTTATATCAATTCTCCTGTTCACTACAGAGTCAAGATTTTACTGCTTATTTCATTCTTTCAAGAGTGCCTCTTTCTTCAGGGTAGACAAGGTGTTTCCTCCTTTTAAAGGAAGGAGATGGCTTTGAAAAGTGGTGATCTTCAAGGGAGATACTTAAAAAATGTAGTACTGTAAGGCTGACAGTTTCTTGCATTATTCTTGATAGTCAGAAACTACCATTATAGATTTTTTTAAATATATACTTGCAACTGAAGTCTCCCTTTACGGCATGTTCCTCTCTGTGTGTAGACTGTTGTGATCTAGTTGTCCTTATCAGATGCAATTAACATGGCTTCTTGTTGTAGAGCATGTGTGTAGATGTGGCTACAAACAAGAAGAGTAGATGTGGCTACAAAGTGATGTAAACAAATGTGGCAGAGCAGTTTGAAATTTACAGTAGGTAAAGTGTCATGAACTTTAGCAAAGCAAACTCCTGCCATAGCCTCAAATCAGGCACTTTCTTTGCAATGTTTCATGATACTGAGATTGAAGAATGAAACATTAGTTGGGTCGTCCATTCAAAAGTTTAGTTAGTACCATTTATTTCCTTCTTCCCAGTATGGTATACAGTAAGCTTACTGACACATCATGTTACTATAGCAAGTAATGGTCTGTTATTAGAAGTACACAAAGGGGAAACAAAAATATGCTCTGGCAATGTGATAATTGCCAGAAATACAAGGAGTGTGTAGAGTAAGGATCCAGAGGTTAAATCTTGCTTCTCTTGATGAGGTTTCCCAATCTGGACTGCAGCCACTTAGACAGTGGGTGGAATAGTCTTGTAGAGCAGCACGTTTTAAACTAGCAGTAAAAGCTTTCCAGCTGTGGGTGGCCTCACTAGTCAGTATAGACTTCAGCAGATCTGGGGGGCTTTGCATTGGAAGATGATAAAACAGTGGCTCTTAACTGTCCATAAAACCAGTGACAAATGCTTATTTGCTTGAGATTTTTGGCAGCAGGCTCAGTTCACTGCCTTTACCTCTTCAAGCTAAATAGTTTGTCACAGCTGGATTCTGTGTTTGCTCAACACAGCTGGCTTTCAGTTTGAAATCATTGTTTGGTAGTATGAGACATCATTAAACTACTTAATGCATCATTGATCCATATTGTACCAATTAACATCAGCTGTCTGAGCAGAGTAAGATGGGTATAACAGCATTATTTCTCATTGCCTCTTCAGAAAATACATATTGCTAGGAAGACTGACCAGTAGTAAAACTTAAATGAAAAACAGCTGAGTGTTAGCATGTCTTGGTGATGAGAGCTCAAACTTTGAGAACATGTTGAAATGAGTAAGATCTATGCAGTTTTGTTTACTGACAGTTCAGATACAGCCCCTAATGTTGTAAACTGTACCAAGCTGTAATCAAATGAGAATGTATGTTTTGAAGCAAGTTTCAAGTGTCTCTTAGAATTGGTACTTTTATAACAGTAACAAGAATATGATATAGTGCTTGTGATTCAGTTTCTCACTACATTTTGCTTAGAATTTCACTTTGCTTACTCCATTCTCTTCTACATGTTAAGATGGGTTGTCACTTCCACAGAAGAAAAATAGCAAACACTGCTCTCAAATTATGTCTTTAACATTTTTTTTTCCTGCCTAAGTGATACAATATAAAAAGGTCTAGGGATTAAGCAATGTGCTCCAAAAAGACATGGCAGAAAGCAATTATTTACTGTTTTAATATCTAATCTACGTGTTCATTAAAGATAACAATTTTGAACTATAAATAAGCTTCTGCTTAATTCTTACTTGTGACTTACTTCCTTGGCTTCTAACAAAGTTAAATGAAGTCAGAGACTGGAGTAGGGTTTCTACATTTTCTGATAATAAATTTTCATAACTATATGGGAAGAAAGTTCCTATTTACTGTTGTTACAGGTCACTTTCTGTCTCTGGAAAACTTTGGTTTGGTAGGCCAGTGCCCAGTGACGCATTTTAACAATCACTGAACATAAAGATTGCACGTTTAGTTGAGTATCGGTATAAAGAGTTACTGAAAGTATCAGCTCTCCTAGAGTAGATGCCAATATTAAAAGGTGTGGAGTATGATCTTTAAAGTATGCATACTACAGTTACATTTCACTGAAAGAAACTCTCTTGTCTTCAAAGCTCCCAACCTGATCCCTTTTCGGGGGAACTTCTCAGAGGTACAGGTGAAAATCTTTCAGAATTCACTTGAATCCCGTCTCAGTAGGACAGGAGACAAGATTAGTGAAGTGATTCTAAATAAAGTCTGACTAGTGCAAGACTGCATTGCTGAGACTCATAGAGCATGAATAAGTATAGCATATTGTTAAGAATTTCAGTGCTACAGTGATGATAGAAATAGGGCATTAGTCCTGTGTTTTGCAAAGCTTGTGCACCCTTAATGTCTGTAGTTGTAAGCTCATCTGGATGTCTGCTTGTAGATTGCTCTTCCTACTGGTGACTGACAGCAGAACAACTTTGGCTTTTGATTTGAGTGCAGGTATATGGCTGTGAAATATATCAAATCTTGCTTTAAAAACCCAAAGCCTTCTATTTGGCTCAAGTTCTGCTAAAGCGTGTAGAAGGACAGGATATAAATAAACACTAGGATATCAGTATTTTCTAGCAGTAAGAGTTTGACTGACTTTTTTTCTTAAGAAAAGCCATTCAAGTATGGAGAGAGGTATTCAACTCATGAAAACTTTTAAACCTACTTATATTCTCCTGATACATTACCAGAACTCTAGTTTGCCCAGTCTTTCAAGAATCATTTGATTAGACATGTGCTTGTCTCCCTATTAAGTGATCAGTTTTAGCTGTTGCGTGCTTACCCAGGGATTAGCATGCTCAAAATTATATGATTGGTCTGAAAACTCTAGTTTATATTTCTTGCTGCTTAGAATATGCATGTTGGTGACCTAAGCATGCCTTGGTATACTTTCCCTCCTAGGAAAATGGAAATTGGGTCTCTTGCCTCTGAGGCATTATTGAGCCAACAGCGTGTTTTGACATTATTGCTAGTCCTAAGCAGCCAATGCCAAGAAGAAGTAAACCCATGGCTTGAATAAAAGCGGCTATCTTATGTGACCCAAATAGGCATTGATAGAGTAGTATATGCCTCTGTTGTAGAATAAATCTGTTTCCTTCAACTGCTGCTATTCTGAACCAATGCCAAGGTTTTATTTGATGTCCAACACTTGCTGTGTAATGGGTCAATTTCCTGCAGCTCCCTGAGCTGCTGCAAGGGCTGCCTTACATGAGTAGCCAGAGGCTGTTCTCACATTAGTAAGATTTTATTGTCTAACTCCTTAAGAACACTTTGGTAAAACTGACACCCCTTTTGAGTGTGTAACTTTGTACTGGATAGGTCTGTGAGACTCCATTTGTGTGAGATCAGCCAAACGTTCCAGTTCTGAGAATCAGATGTTTGGTTGTAATGACCAGTGATTTCTAGAAAAGTTTGCAGCAAACAGAACTTGTGAACAGAATATTGCAGAAATATTCTGGATAATGACCCTTTGGACAGGCTCTTAAAACAGCAGTTCTTGCTACTGTCAAACAAAATATAGACCAATACCATAATATTGCCTAGTAGATGAGTTCAAACTGGGAGCGTAAGGTAAGGTCTAAATGATCTTCAGCATATCCAGGTGTATTTCACTGCATCTCTGAAAAATAACATTGAAATCCTGAGAATCTCCACACAAGGAGCTGGGTGTTTTTCAGCAAAACTTTTACTACAGAGCTGTTGAAAATTCAGTTAATTTCACTTTAGGAAAAAGAATAAAGTAAGCAGAACCATAAGTTGTTTATGTTTCCCTTTACTGAAAACTCATGAGAGCTGATGGGGTCTCTTCAACAGTAGTCTGTTACAGAGGTTCTGTTTTTTCAGCATCCTGGGCTGCATCAAGAGCAGTGTGGCCAGCAGGTTGTGGGAGCTGATTCTCCCCTCTGCTCCACTCTCATGAGACCCCACCTGCAGTGCTGTGTCTAGCGTTGGGGCCCCCAACAAAAGAAGGGCATGGACCTGCTCGAGTGGGTCCAGAGGAGGCCATGAAGATGATCAGGGGGCTGGAGCACCTCCCCTATGAGGACAGGCTGAGAGAGTTGGGGTTGTTCAGCCTGGAGAAGAGAAGGTTCTGGGGAGACCTTATAGCAGCCTCCCAGTACTTAAAGGGGACCTACAGGAGAGATGAGGAGGGACTCTTTATCAGAGAGTGTAGGGATAGGACAAGGGATAACAGTTTTAAACTGAAAGAGGGCAGATTTAGGTTAGATAGTAGAAAGAAATTCTTTACTGTGAGGGTGGTGAGACACTGGCACAGGTTGCCCAGAGAAGTTGTGGCTGCCCCCTCCCTGGAAGTGTTCAAGGTCAGGTTGGACCGGCCTTTGAGCAACCTGATCTAGTGGAAGGTGTCCCTGCCTATGGCAGGGGGGTTGAAGCTAGATGATCTTTAAGGTCCCTTTCAACCCAAACCATTCTGTGATTCAGAAGGACAGTGCAGTCAGTCTTGTATCTAAGCAGTGGGGTGTCATAAGTCTCATCCTCAGATTTGGTTAGTGCCTCAGGCCCTGCAAAAACTCCTTTTGTAGTGCTGAGTAATAGGGTGTGTAAACAAAACAGTAGTAGCTCAGATGAGGAGAAAACAAATATTTCTTCACTGTTGCCAGGGAATGGTTTAGCATACTATATTCCACCTGATTCAAGAATTGCAGCACATCAAACACCATATTGATACACTGCACTTGTTGACATTACCTATGACTGTGGTTGCAAACTACACTGTGATCTTCCTCAGGTTAGTTCCAGAAGCGGTAAAATTGGGAAAATATAGAAGCTGACCTTGGTTATCCAAGATATGTGAAACTAGTGAAATAATGCAAGCAGACTTGCTTTTCTTTTCAGGTGGAGACATGTACTAGTGATCCGTTCACTTTCTATAGAGTAGATACAGGTCTGAGTGCAAGTAATTTCTAATGTTATGAATTTTTAGAGGTAAGCCAGTCTTTAACTTTGTTTTGGGTCATGTTAACAGTACGTTTCTGCTTACTGTTAAAGGAGTGGCAAGCACTGCATTACGCATAGCATTTTGCTAAAACAAGTTAGACTTGTTCTAGTGTTAAAATATTTTTTCCTCTCTGATGTGCCTTTAATTTGCTAACTCCTTTCTGTGGACATGGGCAATATGACATCTTCTGTAGCTGAGTTTATCTAGCTTATACATAAACAGATGCTGTCTGGTCTTTCAGGGTACTTTGAAAAGAGGAAGATAAACCAATGGCTGGGAAGAGTCTGTGATTGCATACAAATAGGTTTTTGACATTGTGGATGATGGCACAATTCAGGCACAGTTTTAGTTAGTCCAGGATTTGACTTTGTGAAAGAGCTGGGAGTTGACTACAGCCACTAATAGACAATCTTATGTGATGTTTACCCTAGACCCTCTGTTTAACCAGCTAGGCTCTTTCTGCTAAGAACTTGCCTGTAGGTGTCTGTCATCATAGCAGGACTAGTAAATGTAGCCCAGTAGTACTTGCATAACTGCAATTTGTGAAACTTGGTTGATATAAAATGAGATTATTTTATCAATCACTCTAAAAAGGGCTATGTTAAAAATATGAACTATTAAATTTTTGTATTGACTTCTAATTGTAGCCTATGTAAATGCTTACCTGCTGAAAAATGGCGATTTTAATCCTCCAGGTAGTATTGTCTTGACTGCCTCTAACTAGATCAGGAGGAAACCTTTTTTGTAAGATGGAACTTTAAACTGGATTAAAGGACTCAATTTTTATCTGGTACAGAGTATTTTACTTATGAGAACACTTGTTTAGGGTGTTGTCGACCACCCTTAAAATCATTTAGGTTTTGAAACCACAGTTTGAAGTGTGATTAAGTTTCTAATTGAGATCCTAATCTACTTTTTGTAATCTTTAGTACTGTATCTAGAGAGCTCTGAGGCTGGACTGATTTAGAAAACTTGATGGAATTAGTTATGCTGAATACTACAATAATAGAGTAAAACATTTCTAAGAAAAATTCTGTGTCTAGTAAGGAACGTCAGAGGGCATTTTGTTCTAATTTGTTCTGTGCTATCATAGGTAGCTGAGGAATAAGATTTTTGCCTGATAGGTTTAGTGGTGCAGGGAGCAGTCTGACTCTTTAATGTCCTGGGAAACCTTGCAGATATCCACTGGTGGTGAAAAGAACTGAAGTTCTCTGAAGCAGAATTTGCCAAGGCTCATAACAAAACTTAATGGATGAGTTGTGTTTATTCCTTCAGGAATTTCCTGTTCATTTATAACAAGTGTGTCTAACCTTTCTAATTGGCTTTCTTAGGGTGGTGAGCATGCGCGAAGGTCCTCTCTTCTTAACAGTGATGAACTGTTGATTTACTACTATGATGATGTGAGAACAGCTTATGATATTTTCCAAAGGGGTGTGCAAGTATCAAGTAAGTCTAAAATTAAAAATTTTTTCAACAATATGTTAAGAACTAAAGGTCTGGGCTTTTCTGAAATGTAGTTGGGGATAGGGGATGTCTACCTAGCAATATGATAAACGTATTGGAGTGAGCTTTCTTGAAGGCAGATTTAACTGTGACCTCTTGTGAAGCAGAGTTGTGTGAATAAAGTCCAGTGCTGTGTTCCTTAGCCTAAATCGACTTGTTGCCTCTGTGTCCTTTCCCAGCTTCCTTCCCTGCTCCCCAACCCCCCCCCCCCCCCCCAAAAAAAAAAAAAGGTTTGTCTTCTGAAAGTGTCTGCAAAGAATCTAGAGGCTTAACACAGACTGTAGTTAGTGTGGTGTCAGGGATTAAATTTGGGTAACTTTTGATTATCTTTTTTAGATAATGGTCCATGTCTAGGTGTTAGGAAACCAAACCAGCCGTATGAGTGGATCTCCTATAAAGAGGTAAGTAGTCTCTCTAACTTAGTGCTAGACCTGCTTTTTGTTTGCTGAGACCATTGATACAACATCCAGTAATGTGATGTAACAAATATTAATTATTTATAATGTTTTAAAGGAGTAGCAGAATATTGCAGAAAAGTCTTAGTTCCTATTAGAGTATCTTAAAGGAACAGCCTCAGATATGTGCAAGGGGGAGAAGAGTATCTCCTGCACTTGGTTTATTAATTTATTTTTTTTCAGAAGTTTTTGGGTTATCTTGGCAGCTTTTAGCATCTCATGGCAGAATTGTTCAGAACTTGGACGCTGCCTCTGAAGGGCTGCAGCTTTGAAGCAGCATTCAGGGACTGAGACTGCTACTACTTGAGGTGCTTGCTTCGGAGAGGCTCATTTTACACTGGGAAAAGTCCCATCTACAGATGTTACTTGTGCTTCTTGACAACTTGTCTCCATAGTGCTGAGTGATGGTTGTATAAGGCGTTAACAGAAACACTTCTAACTAGTAGCATGCTTCTTCATGATTGCTAAAAATATCTTTATGCAAATCTTAACAGCTGTGCACTTTTAGGTCATTCCTGATTTAATCAGTTGTCTTCAAATTTGCATAAACCTTGCCTATTGCATACTGCTAAGGTCATTAAACGCCTTTTGTATGTAGCAGACCTCACTTTTTCCAAGGTGATTCTGCTGTGCGCTTGTTAGGTGCAACCTCTCTTTAATAAAGCTTTGATGTTTGAGTTGTGACTAACATGGATTCAGGTCATGTGCTATATGGAAAGAATTTGGAAAATGGCCTTCTGAAGCTTCATATATAGAACTGGCTGGGTTTTGCCTCCTTATTCTCCTGCTTTTTGATGGGAGAAATGCTATTCCCATAGGCACCAAATGAAGCAGAAGGGGTACATGTGTAGTGCTTGTGATTGAGCAGGAATATAATGCTGAATCATTCCAGGTTCACTTCTGGGGTTTAATACAGATAAAACAGCTTTTTCTGTGTATGTGAGCTTAACATTTAAACTTAACGCTTTCAAGTCCAACTGGATTAAGTGTCTCCCACTACATACTGAGTGCAAGTGTAGTATCTACAATCAGTACAGTGTAATGAAGCTGCAATATTGGGGTTATCAAGGTCACAGAGGACATCCAGAATAGCCTAGAAAACTTCTGTCTACTTCATACTAGTTATTGGCCTTCTTTTTCTAAGACTTAAGGTAAAATAATGTTGAGGGGTGTACACTGATGTGCTTGCTCTCAATTATTTGTCTTCTCTCTTTTGTCCCTCCAGGTTTCAGACAGAGCTGAGTGTGTGGGCTCTGCATTACTCCACCGAGGCTTCAAGCCATCTCATGTTCAATATATAGGAATCTTTTCACAAAACAGACCTGAGGTAATTTAATTGACAGTGTGTGTATTGGTGATCTAGCTGTTACTGAAGTGGCCCACAGTGAGCTTCCCTACTTGGAGTCCATTTGATGTTGGGAAAAGGCTAAAGATTGATATTGTAGACCCCCAAACCATAGCCATGGCATCCTTAGCCAAGAACCAAAACTGACAACTGACACAACAGTTAGTGTCTTGCATTGTTGGTGTGGTTTTTTTTTTTGCTCCCAGAGCTGAATGCAGAAGGCTGGAGAGCAGGAAGAGAATCAGGGAATCCAGAAGAACTTATTCTCTTCTCTTTCCAGTTTATAGAGGAGGCTTGTTTGATGGGAAGCTAATGTGGTACTTAGTGAACGGTATCACCATTTGCTTTGCATTACCTTGTACTCCAATGTCACTTTTTAAGAGAAAGTGGTTGGAAGTCAGGAGGGGGTGTTAAAACCCTTCAAAACACAAAAACGCATAGTAATTAAATATTGGGACAAATAAGAGATAGCTAAAGGTGGTAGTTCTATCTCTGCCAGAGGCCCTGGGCACAAAGATTCTGGGAGGGAGACCTGCTGATGAAGACAGAAATTGAAAATCAATTGCAGTTTAATAAAGGGGCAGAAAGACTAAGGGAAGTGACATAATTAAAGAAGATCACCTGACAAAGCAAAATGATGTTATGAAGCTGAGACAACTATGGGGATACTTAAACTGATTAGTGTTTATCCATTTTAACCCAGAAGTCATTCTAGATTGCTGTTTCTAAAAATGCTATGAAATATTAAGTCAATATTTATTCTCTAGACTTGTTCATTAAATCTACTTAATAGGACTGAAGTTCTCAAACCTATGTTTATGTGCTTAGTAGCTTGAGCTGGTGCTTGCTGCATTAAGCTAGTTCAATCCAAACCTGTATTAAGATAGAAGACTGGTTCCTAAGTTTTTGTCAAAAATATGCTGTCCCTCTTGATTAAACACTCCCAGCTGGATGCCATTATCTAGAGCCATCTACAGTGTTGACAGGGTTAGAAATTGCATCCGTGTCTTGGGTCATGCTGGATAACAGCTTGCTGTTGGATCTCTTCTGATTTCAGTTTGTCACTGTCTTCCCTGCTGTCATTAAAATGCAAGCTGTGTGACGAGTGACCTTGAACCACTTCTTCCTTTCCCAAACTACACCACAAAAAAACCTTACTTCTAGCCTTGTATAGATGAAGAAAAACACTTTTCCCAGACTCTTAAATCTGCAGTAGTTTGCTGCTTGGATTTTCCTGCTGGAATTTCAGTTCTAACAGCTCGTTCTATTTCTGCAACAAAAAAGGCTGGGATATCACAACTAGGAAGCTGTTAAATGACATGATGTTACAGACTCTTCAGTTCAGTCTCCTGTGCTTATAACATTATGAATGGGAAGTAAAAAAGGGAGCCAGATGTTAGTGTTGTGTCAATTTGAACTGTTTCTCTCTAGACCTTTGAGTGCGAAGTCTTTGACTGCTGGGTCAGTGCATTTTTCTAAAGGAGAGCACGGTAGTGTGGTCTGTTCTTGTATCAGAGACAAGATGTGCTTGAGTTGCATTGCTTCAGCAGGCTTTGAGTTGGGTCAGGAATGAGCTGGAAAGACTTGTTTAAGACAGCAATTTTAAATCTGGGATTTTCCCTGCTGAAAACTAGTGGATGGGTGTTGTGACATCCCCAACATAATTGCTAATCCAGACAGGAAATTATGTGAAGTTTTTTGTGTGAAATGATTCACATTTGTCAGTTCAGGGAAAAAACTGCTGGGGAAACCCCCTAATGGGGAAAACCCTAACGTGTTACTTAAATATCCACAAAAAAATCCTAAACTTGGATTTATAAATAAAAATATTACTTTCTCTAAGTAACTGGAAAACAGATGATTTCTTCTGCAAGCAAGGAAGTAATGTTTTGGATTGAGAAAACAGGACAGTGATACACAGTGTCCCTTAAGAGAAGATCAAAGCCATGTCAGAAAATATATTGAAACCTTCAGACTGTTGTCTGTATTCAGTACTAGCTGTTTGCTTGGGCTTTGAGAGAGAACTGAAGTGTCAAGGTTTGATATTTGCATTTAAATACTTTTAACTTTAGAAGCTAAAATCAAAGAAAAATGTCTTGGTAGTCTAGAAAATAAAGATGCTGGCTGTTGTATTGAGAAGGATGGTGTGAAGAACTGTTGGAAGCTGCAACAGGAAGCTTTTATTGCTCTGTGCAGCTTCTGAAGTCTACTGTAGTAGACCCTCACCCTATTAACTACTAAACTTCAGTCTGCTGAACAGCAATACAGTTGCCCCCTTGTTACATGTACAGGTGGATGCTATCTAGGAAAAAATATTCAGTGGACCCTTTCATGGCTGGTATAGGTGTGCCTGCTTAGACTTATCAGTATGTCTAATGTCTGCATGAAAGTCTAGCTACCTGTTAGTTGGCCTTGTACCAGTTTTATAAGAAAACTTTTTGGACAAGAAGAGTACAATTTATCTATTGCATAAATGCTTTCAGAAAAATTCCCTGCATTTAAGGCTGTCTCAATCGTACAGAACTTACTAAAGTAAACTTGCCCCTAATAAACGGTTCATAAAACTGAGATTTAGCAACTTTGTGAACATAGACTCTATATTAGATATTATATGGAATAACCAGCTGAATGATGTT
Organism: Strix uralensis; assembly: GCF_047716275.1. Lineage (NCBI taxonomy): Eukaryota > Metazoa > Chordata > Aves > Strigiformes > Strigidae > Strix > Strix uralensis. The sequence goes on from NC_133975.1 coordinate 36,833,325, forward strand.
TAAATTTGTCATCGTATGGGGATGAGGTAACTGGCTAGCGTCCTGCAAAAACACTGGAAAGTGTGACAGTTTGGGTGTGGGGACGGGAAATAAGCACCCTTGTTAATGCAATCCTTATTGAATTGTAAGTTCTGATAACTTTTAAAGATGCATGTTGTTTGGTTCATGTAACTGGAACTGGGTAAAGGTATTGTCTAAGAATTTTTGTCACTCTTTGATGGGGAAAAACTGAAATGTTCTGGTTCCACTGGCCTTTTCATGTTGGAGGCTCCCATTTCAGGAATAGCATGCTACCCTGTGTTTTGGTGTAGCTAGCTGTTTACAAACTATACCTAATAGCTACTATCTGGAAAAAGAATTACATGACTATCTTACCTTGATCATACTTTGGGTGAAACCAAGCTTGCTGTGAGGCATTGTCAGTTTGCATCACACACAATAAGGCTGCAATATCCATTATGTTTGAGTACTGCAATTGTTAGCAGGCAAATCCTTCTTATTGCAGCTTGCAGGGATGTAATTGCATTTTTATAGAAGTCTTCAGATTAGATTCCTTTAAAGAATGGTTAGTCTTTAGAAATTCTGAGAAACTTTCTGGGGCTGGTTTTCCAAAGGAGTTCTAGTTAACGACATATATTTCATGTCTGGCCATCAAATGAGATGCAGATAATGTAGAAGTAAGAACACTGTATATATAAATTTGATGTGTCAAGACATGAGCAAGTCTTTCTCCAATTCTTATACCATGGTAATACAGAATATTGAAGGCTTTGGCTACCTCAGTAACCTAAAACAGAAAAAAATACTGTGCTCTTACTCAAAGTATCTTTCTGTTAATAGGTAAACTAAGGAGACAGTTAATGTTTTACTGTTTTTCAAAAGTACTTAAAATTACTCTTAGATGCAGAGTGGAACTTTACTGGATTGGATTCTTTCCCATAGGTCCTTATTGTTTGTTTTTTCTTTCTTCCATCCACAAATTAAACTTAGGTCTTCGAAGTAAACAAATGATGCAAACTGCTGCTTATTTTTTATAACGACTTGTCCAAATGAGCTCTGTCCTATTAGCTTCCTTCTTAGAATCCAAATATGAGTCTTGCTCGGAGGTCTGTTACAACTTGCCTAGTGACTTGCATCTCTTCTTTTTGTGCAGTGGGTTATCATTGAACAGGGATGCTATGCATTCTCCATGGTGGTGGTGCCACTCTACGATACACTGGGAACTGAAGCAATTACCTACATTGTGAACAAAGGTAGGACACTTTCAGTAGTTCAGCAACTGTATGTATGATGGCAGAGCTGAGCGAGGACAGAACTGTAGTCTTCTTCAGAAGCCTTCCATTACCATGTTCTGAAGTATCTATGGATCTAGTCTAAACTCTGCTTGTCATATTGATAATGTTGTTCTCCTTCATCAGCTGACTTGTCACTGGTTTTCTGTGACAAACCTGACAAGGCTAAACTTCTGCTAACCAATGTGGAAAAAGGGGAGACTCCAATACTCAACACCATTGTTATCATGGAGTCTTTTGGCATGGATCTTGTGGAACGTGGCAAAAAGTGTGGGGTGGAAGTCTTCAGCATGAGAGAACTAGAGGTAAGCATGCTTAACCTACTTTACTGCTTTCATCCCGTTTACTTGTGGAAGAAGACAGTGTCTGAACAGATTTTTAGGACTGAACAAAATGTGGTAGGTTAGTTTCAAAATACTTAACTATCTCTTGATTGAAGCTTACACAAAAAAAAAATAAAAAAAAAGGAAAACAACTTGCTAATAGTATATCACAATGGTCAAAACTTAAGTGTATATGCCAAGATGACAGAACAAAAGCTTGTTAATATAGTCCAGACTGAACATCAGATCTGAGTGTTAAGGCTTGCCCCTGTGAAACAGATAATTATATACTGTGACTAATACTTCAGAAATACTTACTTCAAAAAGAACCTGTGTAGGTTTTAGTCTTGCCAAAAATGACATCTTCCCCTGTACACTGAATCTACAAAATGTTTTCTGGGGGAGGAGAAAAATGGCAGTAAACTGTTCCAGGATAAGCTTATGGTAGTGCAGGGGAATGAAGACTTCCAGCTTTTGGAAGTAGAAACCAATTTGTTTAGCCACCTAATGTTCAAGTCTTGGTTTTGCTTGTAGTTATTTTGTCTGCATAGATATTATGCAAGTTTATTTCATAACTTCACTCATTATTTGGAGAACAACTCTGTCCCAGGATCAAATTGCATAAAGTACATCTTTACTGTGAGATCATGAAACCGGGTTTAGCTTGGTTCCAGCTGGAGTTCTGGTAAAGGCTTGGCTCAGTAGGACTTGAATATCTCCGAATAAGTGTTCTTGTCTTGTGCAGGTGTCAGTAACTGGTGTGAAATACTTCATTTTGCTGAACTTGTTTTCGCAGCAGTCTTTACTGCTATGTTAACAGGGCCACCTTCTGGTAAAGATGCAAAAATGCCAGCATGTCTTTTTAAAAGATGATTAACCATATTGTAGCTATAATCTCAGCAAGACTGTCAATTTGGGGCTAAAAACATTACGTAGAGTAAGTGACTTATATAGCTCATTAGCAGAAGGGTTGGGTTAAACATAGAAAAAGATTGCCCAGCTGCAAGCTGGTACACTAAAATCAGCTTCTTTCCTTGAGTTGAACTCCAGTTTTTGGCAGAGGAAGATGCTTTCCACTAGATCTTCTAGCCACAGAAAAACAAAACCGGGGGTGAATGTTAACTTTAAGTTAGAAGTTTAGATGCTTAATTAGTGACTTCCAGTAGTACTTTGTAGCTCTTACTTAACAACACTTGATGTTTGGATTAATGCAGTAATAGATGCTCCAAGAGCCTTTTCTCTAAATCTCAGAAGTTAGGCAAACAAATATTTCTAATAGTGTTTCAGTGAGCAGGAATAAGTTTTGTCACACTTTTTTTTTTTTTAAAGGGTTAGAGGCTTTTAGTGTCTCCTGAAAGGCAACTATGAACTGTTTAGGAGTTTAGATTAGAATTGAATTAATATTTCTAGCTTTAAGTACTTTTTTCTGGATTTCTGGCTTGAGTTTATTCCTCATCTGTGTCTTATAGGTTATGTAATCAGTTCCTCTCTATCTCCCAGATGCTGTAAACTTGGTTTCTGATACCTAATATTTGTGCGTATGTTGTGACTACTTAGAGCTGAGTAGCTGCGAATAAATGGCAGTTCAATAGGAAGACATGTTGGAGTTCTATTCTAGGAGATCAAAAGAAGTGTGTGGAGATCTTAGCTGTATATTCAGTAAATTTTACTCAAAACAGGCTGTAGGGAAGTATTGAGCTTCCAGTGCTACTTGAAATGCAGATGCTATTTTGAGCAGACAGCTGTGCTGTCATAGTGGCAAATTTTTCTGTTTCAAAAGGTCAAATTTACAGGTATGGGAATGTTACCAGACATTCCTTTTTTCTTAAACCTATTTGGGTAATCTGAGGTGCATCATACTAAAGAGAGTCTAGGGCTAGTAAAGGAATGCATGGTGCTATGTGTACTTGGAATGTAAAGACAATGGTTGATGTGTCTGCCCTCAAAGGGTGCTTCCAAATCTATACTTAACAAAAGGTCCATTTTAATTTGCATAAGTCCTTAAGCTAGTATTATTTCTAGTCTTAAATAGGCATGAGAGTAATAGGTCTTGATATGAATCGTTAAAGTTCATAGATACTGATTATTGGCTTTCAAGTCTTTTCTCTTAATCGTTATGTCCTTGATGATAAAAGGATCTTCTTGGTATCCAGTCTCTTCTGCCTAAAGAACTATGATGTCATTAATGGTCAGGCCTGTATAATCATGAGGAGGGAGAGGGAAGAAGAGGTTCTGGAGGAGAGAATCTTGTGCTTTCTACTCTTCACTATAAAAGATGAACAAACCACCAATGACCCTTCATGGGGAAGCTCAGTCTTCCTTCCCACCAGCAGTGATGTTGGTGCGAGGTGCTTACTGAGATGAATCTTGTTTCATCTATTCAACAGTTGTCAGTGGCACGTGTCTTCTGCATGAGGAGTAGGATTGATTACCTGATGGCCATGGCTTGTCATAACACTGTTTAACCTTGAGCTTTTCTAGTGAGTGACTTCTGGTTTGCTAGCTGGGAAAAAAACCTATGAGTTTGTTACTAATTTTGTACCTGTAGGACATGGTAGTTATTCTATATATCTTTAAGAAGTCCTTTGAAGCCTTTGCTACTCTACAATAGTTAAAATACCTTAACAGACAGTCTAAATAATGGAATATTATGGTGTTTGTAATGTTTGTCTGGTAGACTTAAAAAGTTACATGCTCATGTCTAAACTGTCACTCCCCCTTCTCTCCTTTCTGTAGGAGCTGGGAAGATCACACAGGCAAAAACCTATGGTAAGTATGAAACTAGTTCAAGTGACAATCTGAAGCTGGATAGCATTCTCTAGATGAAACTAGGAGATCTCCCTATTTCCCTTAGCTCAAAAGTCACATTAGTATTTCAGTGTCTTGTGCAGTAAAATCTCTTTCCTTGTTATCTTAACCATACTAATATTTTCTTAACTCTCATAGCCTCCAAAGCCAGAAGATCTAGCAGTCATCTGTTTCACCAGTGGAACGACAGGTACACCTCACTTTATTATTCAGAATTTATTATCCTGTATGTGCAAAAGTAATTCAGAAGCCCTCCTACTTTTTTCAAGCCTCTCCCCTGCTGCTGCATCTTTTTGGCAAGTAGTAGCTGGGGAAGTTATATGGTAAGGCTCCCTTTGATTTTTCCCATTAATCAATACAGACTTGCAGTACTGGGAGGGTGGAGGTGTTACATTTGTGGGCTTTGAAATAAGTACTGAACCTGTATTTCCACTATAATAAGGGCTCTGCTTCAGACTTTCAATTATTCCATAGTCTTTTTTTTGTCCTGTATTAGCAAAATTTGCTGCTTAACTCTAAGCGACTGTACTGTAAGACCAAAACAGAAAGACTGTCTAGATGTCACACTTGACATTTGCGAGTTAATGTCCAACACTGGCAGGGAGCAAAAGGGAAGAGTACAATGACAAAGTATGCTTAAAGCAGATATGAGAACAGAAATTAGTCTGGTTTTGATAGCTGCATATTCACAGAAGTGTTGAATTTTGAATGAGAAGCTTATCGAAGAAACATGACATTTTCTTAAGGATTTGCTCTCCTTATGAAATTTGAGGACTTTGCACAAACTTACTACTTAACTGTTACCAGCTATTCTTGAAAGTGTTAGCTAATTCTCTACCTTTGTTTAATTGATGTGCAAAGAAAGGTATTAATATCAAAGAAGGGACTGATTGATTGAAATGCTATTAGATTAGTTTTACCACTGCTTGGTAACTTAAAGGATCTAAAAATTTCACTGTTGCATCCTGATGTGCTTCTTCCTTAGGAGATCCCAAAGGAGCTATGATCACTCATCAAAACATAGTCAGCAATGCTTCAGCTTTTGTGAAAACTACAGAGGTAAACTGCAAAGGTTAACATTGTGGATTTCCATGAAGGGAAGAATCTCAGGAGTAAAACCAACACTGAAATCTCTTTAACTTTGGTCTTGTCTTTTAGTAAGATCCAAGTGAAAATGTAACTTGACAGCACTCTGCCCATGCTAGGTCAGAAGTCAGTGTTTACTGGTTTCTTCTCTCAGGGTCAGGAACCTGACAAACTTACAATTTGGTCTGATCCAAGCAAAATGTTACAAAGATCCTGATGTAGATCTAAATTACATTCTGTCACAGGCTTATAATGTTTGTTATTAGCAAGGAAGCAGCATGACTCTATTTTTGTGGTACAGTGTTAATTTTAGTTTACAGTAGATTACTAAAGTTCATCTGCAGGCTAGCTAAGACAGTTCTAACATAGACAGATGTAATCAAAAATACAGTTTTATTTATTTTGCCAAGTATTCTGTATATAGAATTGTTTTTTAAATTAAGCAACTGGTCTCACAATTAGATCATGTAAGGTACTTTTGATACAAACTTTATGGTAAATTGGATAAGCAAACTTTCTGATCTAAGATGAAAGTGTGTATTTTTTTTTTAAAAAAAACCCTAAGGCATACTACTTTAACTGTTTTTATTCCTCGTCCCTCCCAGTGTATATAATGGACCTTTCTGTGGTTTCTATCAGACTTTGTTTCTATTCATAATTGTATGAATGATAAGTTGTAATAATCTGCTCACTGTACTCATTTCTTCAGTGTGTGTTTACTCATACTAGAAGTCATTGCTGTAATCTTTTTAATGAAAGACGATGCAGCTTCATTGCAAACAAAACTGAAGCAAGGACTGTGCTAGAGTTTAGATACTAGATTTCATTGTTGTGTTTAACTTGGGCAAAATAGAGAATCAATGAGAATAAATTTAAATTTTACTAACACTTTCAGAAAACATTTATGCCTTCCTCTGATGACGTTCTGATATCTTTCCTGCCCTTGGCTCATATGTTTGAGAGAATCGTTGAGGTAAGCATCTGTTTGTTGTAGTGAACTATAGGGAAGCTTGCTTTTCTTAAAGAATGTATGTCTCTTGAATCCCAGTGATACATGCCATTCCTTTTTTGACTCTTGCACATGTGTATGAAAGCTTGAGGTAAAGTTCAGGAAAACAGTATCCCATAAACAATATCCATTGAGTCCTAGACAGTTGGTTTTCATGCTGAAACGTAAACATTAACCTTAGAGCTAGGGTTAATAAACTGGTGTACTAGAACATGAGACAATCCTTTAGCACACACACACTGCCTAGAAATTCCCTGTAGTATGATCAGTGCATTATGAATTCATACCATTCTTTAGTCTGCAAACTTTACAAATTTATAATGTGGCATCCTGCTTGCTTACACAAAACTAATTTTAAGTTGGCTAGACTTACCATTGCTTCCAAGAAACTTCAGTAAAAGGAAGGGATTTTGTTTCAGTGGAGTTCTCTTCCAGGAAATGAAAATGGCTTTTAGTGCCATATAATGACAAACTTTGAAGTTCTCCTGGATAGCTTGTTTTGCCATATACCAAAACCTGGGGCTTCATTTTTGAGGATGAAGGGGCTCAGGTTGTCTTAATACTGTTAGTCTTAAGGACCCCTGAGCCCATAGTTAGGTGGTATGCATTACTGAAAGGGTGCAATTTTCTCAAACTTCTTATATAGAGGCATGGGTATTTCATTATTGTACTTAGTAAAGTTGAATTAACACCTCTCCCTTAGTTGAGATTGCAAACTTCTGTTGAAGGTAGTCATGTCGCAATTTATGTAGGGAAATAACAGGCTCTGTGCAAGTGTGAAAAGGCACATGGACTCAGGATTTCAGTTGGGAATCCTGAGCTTTCTATCAAAAGTGTGTACATATACACATATAAAAATGCATATATGCATGTGGGTGTATATATGTATGTTATGAAGACTGGGAATAGAGCCTAACTGAGGTGTACAGGTGCCCTTAGGCTTTCAGCACTCTTTCTCCTGGTAACCTGGATACCAGTTATACTTCAGTGTCTGTTTTACTGATGCCTGTCTTGCACCAGAAGGTACAAGCTCTGTAGATAACAGCTCTGCTCTTGATCATGCAGTAGAAACAGGATGGGAACTTGTGTTCTAAAGGATAAAATGAGAAGAAAGTGTTGGGATCTCAGTATTCTTCTGCTGTTTGAGGTTTTTACAAAGTAGGTGATTACTTGCTCAATCTCCCTATGTTCTATACAAGAACACTTTTGGTAGAAAGGAGAAAAGATTTACTGTTTGGGGTAGGTATGAACACAAGCTATGCGAGAAGCTATCTTTAGAGACCTACCCTTGTTGTAAAGTTGATGCTTGCTGATTTTTGGCTTCCGAAGTTAGAGGGTCAGTGAACTTGACAGGACAAACGTGTTCCCACCTAGCAAAGGCAGTTACTGCTCAGTCCATCTGGACTGATGCATTTGCTGCTTTTTAGCAGATGGTGACAAAGCACAGGTGAAGGGGAAAAGTGACACTTCAGCATGTCTCGTGCAGAAAAGATAAGAATGGATGGCAGGGAATGAAGGAAGAGGTGTTACGGAGGAAGCAGGAGTAAAAAACCAAGTAGGTATAGATAAAACCAAGAAGAGTAGAGATGTTAAAAAGAATAAATTAAACCTAAACAAATAGGTGTGGGGGGTGGAGCTTCTAGACTCTTAGTAGAGAATGTAGAACACAACAGGATTAAGTCTGCCTTCCTTGGTGTAGGTCTGAAGTGATGCGGAAGTAAGCAGTGGTTCTGCTAGAATCCTCTAAAGAGTGGTTTGATCACCTAACAATAAATCCTCTGCTCACATTGGTCCTGTGAAACAGGAAGGAAAACCAGAGTGCAAGAGAATGGAAATCAAGGCAGAAATCCCTGCTGGACCAGCAAATAGCGTGTACTGACTTTAAATGCAGAATTTCTTAGCATATAGCAGGGAACAAACAAAGGTCTAGACTTTTTAAATAAGCTTGTTAAATACTTAAAATAGAGAAGTTCTGCTTTTCAGTCTTGCTACCTCTGAGTCACTGGCACTGCCTTATTTGTCCAACTGCTCCTTTTGGATAGGGGGTTTTGTGCTATATCTTATTCTGTCAAAGTCCTTGGCCTGTATACACCAGACATGTCTTGCTACTTGGTCTTTCTAGTCCCATCCTATAATCTGAGAATGCTGCAGAAAACTAGTCCAGAAGCTTGAGAGGATTTCAGGTGGATCCTGCACAGTCCACTCTGCATAGGATTGTTATACTTGTACAGCTAGAATACATTATACATCCCATGTTTTCAGAGTGTTTAATTTTTTCTAACAGTGTGTTGTTCTGTGCCATGGAGCTCGGATAGGATTCTTTCAAGGGGATATCAGACTACTTATGGACGACCTAAAAACACTGCAGCCAACTATATTTCCTGTAGTACCAAGACTGCTGAACAGAATGTTTGACAAGGTAAGTCCACAGGCACAAGTCTAGACCTGTGCAGGGTTTTAAGAGACTTCATGAAGTTTGTGTTGCCAGGGTAGGAGTAATTGTTGTGCTCTGGTATGTTAAATTGCCATGCTAACAAATCTGTGTATCTCTTTTAGAAAGAGTTGAAAGTGTGGGGAATAGTACTGGTTGTATTAAAACACTTTCAGGCAGGAAATACAAGTGTTGAAAAGTCTGACTAGGGGGACTTGGTTCTCTCTAGCTTGATTAATGACTTAGTGTTTTGCTCTGACCAAGTTATTTAAGTCCGGTCTACAACACGAACATGAGGCTTAGCATTTGCATGCCACGCTTTTAGCATCTGACTCATGGAGTGGAACTTGCAAACCAGGGTCAGGTATTTGCCTGTGCTTGCAGGGATGTGTACGCAGGGAGAACCATAAACCAGCCAGTCGGGACTGCTGGGGAGAAGGTGTGTCTGCAGCCCCAGTCCCTCCTGTGCTTGCTGCTTGCCTGCTCAGGGACACCTGAGATGGGAATTCAGAAGTAGATTCTTTCTTGGACTTCAGATTTTAAATCATCCTCTTGCATATGGATGACTGACTCTTCTTAGGATGCAGTCAGAGGAGTTGAAGGCTATAGTAAGTCCTGTGACTGCTAAAAAACCGGCAGAGCTGTCTATGCTGTCTTAGCCAGGACAGTGCTCTAATCATGAGACTAGAGGAACAGCAAGTAATACAAGGTTCTGTTTGGCCCCAGGAACAAATAGTGCAACTCGGATCCATTTGGAGGGGAGGAAATCCTGAGACCAGCCTGTAGTGCTTAAAACATAGCCCCTTGTTCTGCTCACACATTCGGTACTGCAATTTGAGAAGCAGAGCCAAAGCCGGGGACTCTTCTCCTTTCATGATGTCCACTTGCTTGTTAACTGTGGTGCCCTGAGGCTTTCACGCTTCTATGGCACTGTTTCAACCTCACCCAGCCTTGCAGTAACCTAGCATGTGAAGTTAACAAGAGGGAAATTGGGGTGACAGAGGGAAGCCATAATGCTGAATAGCTGCTGGGTCTTTCCAAGCGAACATACTAATCTGTGGTCTGCTGTTGAGCCTGCTCTGTGGCTTCCTGAGAATAACTAGAAGGAGCGTTTGAAAAATTACCTAAAAAGCAAGTTTATATATGGAAGACAGATCTCCATTTAGTGTTTCTGAAGGGACCTGCATCTCCTCAGAAAGCCCTGTGTTACTTTACATATTATGATGGTGTGGTGTGCTTCTCAGAATATGCTGAGGATTATATACTCAATTTGAATTTTGATCATAGTGGAATAGAAAATTAAAACATCCATTTTCATTCATTAATTTTAATGAAAAACTATACATTGAAACAGCATTGCACAGTATGATGGGAAGAAAGAATTAGTTAAGTGCTAATTTTGGTGGACATCTCTTGAACTGAGGTAGAAGCCAAAATCAAAATCTGCAAGTTTTTCTTACTAGAATTAAGATGCCTACCAAGAGGTTGTTTAATTTACTTGGTTTTCACTGTTAAGAATCTCTATGCATGCTTCTGTAAGAAAAAGGGAATGGTAGTCTGTGAGGCTTCTAACCAGAGATCATCTGTCTTAATAGATTTTTGGACAGGCAGATACTTCATTAAAGAGATGGATGCTGGATTTTGCTTCCAAGAGGAAAGAAGCAGAACTCAGAAGTGGTATAGTTAGAAATAACAGTTTCTGGGATAAAGTCATCTTCCGCAAAATACAGGTATGCTGAGTCTAAATTTGCAATTGCTGAATTTCATATGAATGGTTATAATCTGGTATGGCTTTCATCACTGATTAAAGACTACCTTGCTACTCAGAATAAGAATCAAAGCTGTCTCTTTATTTCTAACTCCATTTTTTCAACTCCCTTTGTTCTAGTAGTATCAGCTAACTGTATTAAGGAAGTTACTCTAAAACAGCCTGGGGATTCTCTTACTACTTTGAAAGCAAACGCTGTCCTTCTGAAGGAGGAATACTAAATGTGACACAGTGCCACCTGTAGCCCCCACTGTCTCCTCACTGTTGGTCACCAGCAAGTTATGCCTGCTATTATATCTGGCACTCACTTGCTATGGCCTTGACTTTGGTTGTACAACGTGCTGCTGTGGCTGCTTTTTATAGCATTCAGGATGTATGAGAAGCTGATACAAGGCAGTTAAAAATAAATATTGCTGTAAGGCCGTGACTTAAGCTCTTCTGACTTTTGGCAGAGTCTGCATTGCAGCAACACCACAGCATAGTCTTTGTAGATACTGTATGTTTGAGATACTGTTTCTTCCAACCACTAATGAGATTAAAAACACTGCGAGAAAGACAGCTTGCAATGGGAGACTAAACGTTAATCTTTAACATTTGTGGGTGGCACTGTGGGTGAATAGTGGCTGAGGATAGGATGGAAAAAGACTCTGGAAATCTCTCTAAAATGCTTTTGGTGTCCACAGTATCTTGTGTCTGTTGTAGGCAAGTTTGGGAGGAAAAGTAAGGCTGATGGTTACAGGAGCAGCACCTGTATCTGCAAGTGTACTGACCTTCCTGAGAACAGCTCTTGGCTGTCAGGTGAGTTTCCTGGCCTTAGTTGTAAAACATAAGATTCTAATACCCAGTTCCATCTTTGATGTTGGAGCATTTCTAGAAGTCTGTGATTATATGGATAACTCTTTCTGGCATTCTTCTTGGAGACCACACAAGTGGGTACTCCTTTCTAGATTTTATCTCTCAGTCCATTGAGATTTCTGTATTCATCCCAAAGTCTTTATTATAACTGAAGTAAGCAGCTGGTTACTGTCTTAAGGGAAAATTTTGCGGAGGGGGCTGCTGTAAGCAATAATGAATGTTCTTAGATTAAGTTTCTGGGGTTCGCCTCGCTTACAGAAGTATTCATAACTACTGTAGAGAATTTAATCAATGTGATGATATTGTAGTGGTGTTGTGTTGAAGATTAGACTGTGGAGAATCAGACTGCACACGTTGCACTTATTTTCAGAGCCTCTTCAAAGTATATGCTTTTTGAGGTAAAATATGAATAACAACATCACAGGATGGAACAAATGGGTTGAAATAAATTTCAAGGGTATAAAACATGAAAACACTCTAAAGTGTGAGGCTTCTGTGACTTCATGAAGTTCTTCAGTAGTGTGCTGGTGTAGCAATGCGTTCTGCACAGAAAAGGGACACCTGTCTTGTATGTAGTAATCACAGAGCTGTGTTGGGCTATAGGGATTCTGTTCCTGGCTGCCTTGGACAAACCTGTCCTTAAATGATGTGAATGAAGTCACTGCTAATGCCACTGTTCTTAGTTTTTTTCTCTTACTCCCTCTGCTTTTTGTTTTGGTCTATACAGGTGTCACATAGCATGTGAAATTGAGTGAAACTTTGAGTAAATGTTGGAACTGTAGGTGGAATATTGGCACTTAAAATTGTGTATTGTGATACTGTTTTTAGAAGATGCTGGGAATTTTGCTAAACTCAAATTTAAACAACTAGAAAAATAATTAAATATTACTTTCATTTTAATGAAGAAACTGTATGTTGAAAAGTAAGAATCTTCTGGTTTCACATCCTAGTTCTATGAAGGTTATGGACAGACTGAATGCACAGCTGGATGCTCACTGTCACTACCTGGTGACTGGACAGCAGGTATGGTGTTTTAACAGTCTGCCTGTTTGTTAAATTTCAGGATGCTACAGAGTCTGATCACATGTAGTCTTCACTAACACCTATCATGAAGTATAAGATTCTGTCTGTCTTCAAGTGAAGTAAAGTTTTGAAGGGATCCCTTTAAGTTTCTGCCGCTAAATTGCTAGGAATGTTCAGTAATCCAAACTTAATAGGCTTTGTCCTTGTAAGTTGAAGTGGATTTAGGAGAGGGGAGGTCATAGTATCAACCATTGTAATATTTACAGAATATGAGTCTGCTGTATATAAACACAGTGTTGGAAATTTAAATGGAATTTTTCAGTGTTGGAACAGTCTGCATTTTCCTTGGCTGTTATATTTCTGTCTCCCTAACTGAAATAATACTGATAGTTGAAACTGTAGTGGGACTTCTGCTACTTAAATGCATTCGTTGAGAGCATCCTAATTACAAGAAAAAGCAAGCCTGAGTACATGGTATAGATTGTAACATTCTAGGGATATCTGAGAATGTTTCAGTCCCAGCAAATTTAAGCTATTACTGTACTGGTATTGGTGTAGTACATTAGCAGAAATGAGTTTTCCATCTTTTTTTACTTTAGCATGTAACCAGCTTGTTGTTTTAAGAACCTAACTTTTTAAAAAGAGTTCAGGCTGTTGAAGTGTTACTGTATTTAATAGGTCATGTTGGAGCACCCATGCCATGCAGTATCATCAAGCTGGTTGATGTACAAGAAATGAATTACTTGGCTGCCAAAGGAGAGGGTGAGGTAAGTAATTTCAAAAGGTCCATGTGAGCCTCTTATGAAATCTTGGAAAATGTTTTTTGTTCCTGAAATAGCTAACTGTTTGAGTTTAGTAACATGGCCTGTAACCTAAAAATCAGACACCTGTCTTGCCTGCGTGCAATGTCAGATAACTGTTCACAGAAGCAAAACAGAAAATAGTGTATTGAGGGGAGAAAAAGCGGATTACTGTGGGATAACAGATTACTGTGTGTTTATGGTTGTATGACCAACATGCCATCTTCCAGCTGTGGGATAGCTGAGAAGCTAGCTATCTTGTACTGCATTTATTCTTCAGTAAAATGCTAGTAGAGGGCTTCCCCCAACCCCCACTGCCAAGTACTGGAGAACAACTGATTCATGTAGCTTGTTACCCAGCTTGTGATGTGTGAGATGAGGTAATTTAAAGTGCCTGGAACAGTGTTAAGAGAAATGGAGATAAAATGCTGTGAAGGCTGCTAATGATTTAACAACTGTCTGCACATCCTTCTAAACTCTTTTCTACAGCCTGCACTAATTAAACATGTATGTTCTACAAATTGCGGACTCAGCTTTGTATGTAATGCTATATACTGTCTTTTTCAATATTTTTTCCAAGTAAAATATATACAGCTTGAACTTTGTTTTGAGCAAATGTCTATGTAGTAAGAGCCCTGAAGCAAATTAATGGTAGTGTCTTTCATATGCTTTCAAGAGGCCTTGGGGGCAACTGGGGGGTGAGAAATGGATAAATAAAAAGTGGCTTAAGCAAGTAACTAATTTGTGACTGCAAGCAATATATAATCTTTATTTGTTTTGGTTGTAACTTGTATGAGACTAGAGACAAATCATTGGGCTTTAATTCCCAGAAATACTTAAGGATTTGGTTGGGCTTGGTAACTGTTTGCAAGTGGAGAGCAATGTCAAGATTCTTTCCTGTCTTGCATATGACCCCATGTTTAGTCTTCATTGGCAATTCTGCTTCAGTTCATGCTTTTAAAGCTTGGTCTGCTAGAGGAAATGTGTATAAACTTTCATAATGAGAAGCAGTTAAGTAGTTTTTAAAAAACTTCTAAAAATGTTTTGCTTGCACTTACTGTGAAAGTTTGCTGCATTAGGAGTTACTCTGGACCTGAATAAATGTGGTAGCCTCTTAATATATCAGGTACTGTCTTAGTCTCTCAGTCCTAACTTCCTCAGTGTGAGCTATTCTGAATTTAACAAGTGTTGTAACTCGTTTCACAGAACTGAAGCCCATAGCTATAGAATTGCTGTCATTATTGTTTGCCAAAAATAGGTGGTCCTCTTCATTGTCTATCTGCTCTTCAGCTGGATTAATACTCCTAGTCCTCTCTGAGAGTAAGCTTTCAATATTCTCTGTTCTGTCAACCTTGCTTTTCACTCTTGCCAGTTATCCATGTTCAAGAAGGATAAATTTGTGAGTAGAATTATATATGCTCATATGCAGATGAGGTCTTAGTGCCAGTTAACAGGATACAGATAAATGGTTTGCTGTCTCTACTGGGAAAAGTTGTCATCTACTGTTGTCCTGTGATTGTTAGAGTCATGGAAAATGAAACAGTTGTCAGTCAGCCTTTGACTTGACTGGGACACAGCTCTCCTCTACTTGTATCCTTCCAGATAAGCTCTGTTTTATAGCATAAATGAACTGGTTCTTAAAACATGACCTTGATTTGGTCACAAGTTTGGTACTGTTTCTACAAGGTCATTAGAACCATCACTAATACTCTGATCTCCCTCCTACTGATATCTGTGGTTCACCAGCATGCCTATATTTTTATGCTGAGGTAAGCACTGAAAATACTTGGAATGAGTTTTTCAAGAACTGGTCTTTGAACTACATTAGTAATTTCTTCTAGTCTGAGAATTGATATTAGTGCCTGAAGATTCTTTAGCCAATTCCTTGTCCACTTTAGGATTGTACAAATCCCCTAGACTAATAGTTGGCCTGGTATTTTATCAGCCCCTATTGATATTTATCATCCCTTTGGCCTTAACTTAAAACTGGATTTTTCTATCCCATTCTTCTAGATTTGTTCTAGAGTCCTGATACTATTGCCCAGACCCTTTTTATTGTTTCCTGTCATCCACACATGGTAAACCACTCTCAAGCTGATGGGATGGCTCAAATCCTTTGTTGCTTCTGAGGACTCTTGTGTAGGGCTTTCAGGGCTTTTGGGACTCCTGATTCCCCAACAGTTGTGCACAGTGGGCATCTTTAAGCTTTGTTTCAGTATTGTTTATCTTGCCTATCTCTCTCTGTCCTCACTTCTAAGGAGGTATTTTATAGTTCTGCTGTTCCTTAAATAATAAGAGTTCTGTCCTGTGTGTCTCCCCTCTCACCACCAAAGAAAACTTAAACAACCTTTGGTGTTATATTGAGAAGAAATTACTTAAATCTGGAATCATGTCTGGATACTTCAGGTTCTACTCCATGTTCCTGACTAGTTGCTTTACTTTTATGTTCTCTTACTGACAGATAGTCTACTAATTGTTTTAATTTTGTAAGGTCTGACCTGATTCTCTGGCATCATCTTTCTCTCCAAACCTTTAATCTTGTTGGTCCTTTTCTCATACCTTGTAAGCATGTTTTTTGATCCTCATAATGTCCGTGTATCCAGTTTTATCCAGAGAAGTTGTTCTTGGTTTCCTACTTGGTACACAAATCCACACAACCTTTAGTTTAAAGAAATTGCAGGTTTCCTTTATAGAGAAGTCTTGAGTGCTCTAAGCCCTAAGCTATTAACTGGTTCACTTTTGCATAACAAACATGTAATTTATTTGATAAACAGCTTTTTCATCACTAGTTTTAGCACAATGCCCCTGCTTCTTACTGAAGCTGAAACAAACATGTTGCCAGGCTGAGGGGTAATATTTCTGGATCCAGCAGAATTTCTTCAGATAAATAGAAATAAATTTTCTCTGATAAATTCAGGTTATTCCATTAGCAGGTAGGAACACTGCTGTTGGACTAGAAGAGACAGATGCTTCCCAATTGCTTCTTGGTATACTTTATACCAATGGAAAACGTTAGGTCTCCAGAAACCATGAGTAGAGATTTCTGTACTCACGCATAAACTTCATTTTGTATTTTTAGTGGGGGTTATTGAGAACAACTGGAGAAGCATTTATTGCAAAGGGTGTTTAACTTCCCTTCATGGTAGCATACATTAACAAATGGTTGTTTTCAGGTGTGTGTAAAAGGGCCAAATGTATTTCGTGGCTATTTGAAAGATCCAGAAAAAACAGCAGAAGCTCTGGACAAAGATGGCTGGCTTCATACAGGAGATATTGGGAAATGGCTACCAGTAAGTTAACTTACATAGCTGAAATGTACTTCTGTAGTTATTAGCAGTAATTTATTAAATAAAATATAAAATATTTTGTATTAAACACAATGAATTAGGTGAAAGATGAGTAATTTTAGGAGGAGGGTAATTACTGTTGTAGATAAATCTGTGTGCCTGGGGCTGAAGTATGAGCAGTGTCTGGGGCTTTCCCTAGTTTAGGTTGGATGGGTGCAGAGCCTGTTTCCTTCTTATATTAGTTTGACAGTACTCTGGCTCTAGCACTATTTTACTGTACCAGTGTTGCATGCTTAAGCTGTGGAGATTGGTTTTTCACTTGAAGTGCCTCTTCTCAGTGAAAGTTATTTCTGCCAACAGAATGGTACATTGAAGATCATTGACCGGAAAAAACACATATTTAAACTAGCCCAGGGAGAGTACATTGCACCAGAGAAAATAGAAAATGTGTATTTGAGATGTGAAGCACTTGCTCAGGTGTTTGTCCATGGAGAGAGCTTGCAGGTAAGCATTCTTCAGGTAATTTTAAAAATGAATGCAAGAAGAGACTGCAGGAAAGTCTTCCTTTCCTCCCTCCCCTCACCCCAAACTTCGGGACTGAAATCTTAAACTTTTTAACACTACACACTTCGGTTCTGAATGTACTTTTTGACTCCAGCAGTTATATAGCATGTTTCTGGATTTAGTTTCAGACCAGGTAGTGGAGCTGAATTAATTTGAGTATTAATGACTAAGTTGCTAACAGTGTGCAGGAAAAATAAAAACCACCCAAACGAAGATGTCCAGGTTTTTACAAGTGTAAATTGAAATGTGGTTGTTAACAAGAGTAATTCTCTTAAGCGCAAGCTTCTGAACTGCACTCTGGTCAAGTTGCAGAAAGCAGCAGGATCAGAAATGCTGTCCAAAAACTAACGCTGACTAGTAAGAAATGTGTAGGAACTAAAGTGTTGACTTTAAAAGGAAAAAAAAAAGCTTGACAAAAATTCCTTTTTAGGCCTTCTTAGTAGCTGTTGTGGTACCTGATCCTGAGACTTTGCGCAGCTGGGCCAAGAAAAAGGGATTTGAAGGCTCCTATGAAGAGCTATGCAGAAACAAGGTGAGTCATATCTAACTAAACAGTTAGTTCTTCTGCATCAACTCTTTCAAGCTATACAATGTATTCCTGTATCCACAGGACCTCAAAAAACACATCCTGGAAGACATGGTGATGATTGGGAAAGAATCTGGTTTAAAGTCATTTGAACAGGTAAGATACTTGTGAGAACCGAACAATTCTTTAAACTTCTAAACACCAGTATAATCTGACTCTCCAGAACTGCTTTTAACTTATATCTGGAAAATTTAAGTGATGAGCTTTATGATGTCTGGGCAGTTTTTTTAATAGCCTTGTCTATTTCAAGGAGTGCAGTTTGGCTAGTAACTGTTTACTTTCCAGGTCAAAGACATTGTCATGCACACTGAAATGTTTTCTATTGAAAACGGCCTGCTGACACCAACACTGAAGGCGAAGAGACCAGAACTGCGAAAATATTTCCAGTCACAGATAGATGAACTCTATGCTAATGCCAAAATGTAACTGAATGGAATGAGGAAAGTGGCACACGTCTGATGTCTACTGTTGGCCTTCATATCTGTAATTTGACTACAGCAAACATAGGGAAGGAAACTGTGCAATCATTAACTTGTACAAAAATGGGTACTTGCCATAGGAACACTGAAGAAATGGAACACTGCCTTACTGTCAAGTTGTGTTGCATACTGTTTTTATGGTGACCTACAATTTCCAAAAAGAGCCTTAACTATAAATGGAACTATATGTAAGTTATTTAAGACTTCCTTGGCCAAAAATGGGACTCTCCTTCAACAAGGAGCTAAGGTTTTCTTATTGTCAGCATGTTTGCTGTCTGCAGTGTATTTCTGCAGTTGTCAATTCCACAAAGGATTTGGCAGGTTTGAAAATGCCTCTAAGTATCTTGCATCCTCAGAAGGATTATTTAATCTGTTAAAAAAAAAACCCCATACCAACACCACCACCACCCCCCGAACCCCCCCCAACCAACCACAAAAATAAAAAACAACCCAACCCTTACAGTTGTATAGCTGGTATCACATCTTGCATTAGTCCTAATATTAACTGGGGCAAGGCATCTGAGTTTTTTTCTCCCTTCTGTATCTGCAGCCAGTTCAGAGATGTACTTCTATAAGGTAGAAGTCAGAACTCCACACAAAGGAGACTGATGAATAAAAGTTCCTCAGAGTAAGTCTCCATAAGGTGGTTCTGCAGTGGAAGTGTGGATGCAGTTAATGTTCAGCAAGTGTAGCCTTTGCTACATTAACACCATTCCAGAGTGGTGCCAGCTCTGTAAATGAACAGATCCTAACTCTGGCAAGAACACTAGAGACCTAAAACCAAAACCATTCAGGAGGCTGGGCTATGCTAACAGTCAGGTAAACATTGCACCTGTACTAGCCACTTGTTTCCCTATAATGAATGTGTATTTAAAATGCATTTTTTAAAATGTGCCAGGTCCTCTATAAGCAGAAGAGCTTCTGACATAACCTCTCAGTTTTCTGTGCTTTATGTATGAGCCACTGAGTTCTTCACTGAATAGCAAAATAGGTCAGGTAGAATGTTTTTGCCTGATGCTTTGCAGCAATGGAAGTATTTATATATGTCAACAGATCAGTGTGTTGGCACAGGATAGGTATTTGTTCAGGGATAAAAGCCGAATTCCTGGATAAATTACAAAATAACTAGTTACCTTTTGTTTGAGAAATCAGCAGAAATCAGCCTTATTACAGCATAAGTCTTTTGCTATCCTTAACAGAGTTGGTTTTGCATTAGCATTCATTGCTGTTTTTGAAAACATGGATATATGTAAAATACAAGCACAACAAGGTTTGCACTAAGATTTGTGTGTGACTGTAATGCACTACTCTGTAGCATAATTTCATACATGTGTGCAATTAAGGTACACAAATCCAAGTCAACTGTTAGAGCAGTGGTTTGTTACATTGGAATTCAAATGTTTGCTTAGTGTTGGCTATTTCTATGTTTTATAAAACCAAAACAATTTTCAAAACCAATGAAGGAAACCAAAATAAATATTTCTGCATTTCAACTCAGTGAAGTGTTTGTTTATCAAGGAAAGATGCTGCTAACAAGCCCAGGTGTTATTTGGTAACTGACAAGCTGTAAAACTCCACTGCTACAAACATAAAGGATAAATTCTGGTTGTTGACACTTTACTTTTGGAAGGTAACTTTCTGCTTTGATCTGATATTTATGTGTAAATTTTTGGCCAGTGTCTGTAAGAAAGGGATGCTGTTGTATGTAACTTGCTCCATCAGTATTCTCAAACAAAAGAGACAACTTCATTTTTGTCTTCAGTATGGTTTCTGACAGCTAGGTAGTGTTCTTACCATCATCATAAGTGATTTTTGAGTAAAACCTGGAGTTTTCTTAAACTCTTACGCTGCCTTTGGGTGATAGTGGTTGTTCTTCCTGCGTTGTCATCATTCCTTACCTTCCCACTTAAAGTGTGCATCTGGCTTTAATCAGTGGTGTGGTGTGAAAGACTTCATGGGCAGATTTAGATGAAGCATCACCACCAAGACAATTTTTAGAGCTCAGTGTTAACATTGATGTTATTGTGAAATAATAAGCACAATTCTGTTCCTAGCCATAGTAGCCTTTCTCCTTTTGAGTGATTTTGTGCATTCCTTTATACACTTCTTCCCTACTGAAAGAATTCTAAACCAAATTCTTTGTCACTTATTCAATACCTCAAATTGTGTATGCTGCTTGGAAAGACAAAGTCTCACCACATCTGTCCTAGTGGAGATGGCTAAGAGATAGATGAGGGTTATGTTCTTAACAGATTGTATCAAAGCAAGCCTCCTGGAAGAGCCCTTTATCACTTACAGAAACAAACCTGCACTGTATGTAGTCTCTACAGCTGCTTGTTACCTGCTAAATGGGGCAGGGTACTACAGCCAGCAAATTAGAAGTATAAAGAGTATTTACCACCTGTTAATCCTGAAGTGGTATTTCACTGTGTTTTATCTTATTTGGTTGGACAAAGGGGGGGGTGTGGCATGGCAGCAGCAGATGATCTTTGGAATTCGAGTCACAGAACACCAGCTTGGAAGGGACCTCAAGGATCTTGGCAGAAGCAACCCAAAAGCAAGAAAACTCTTCCCTGGGGATGAAGAGATTGTGGCATGAAAAGGGCCCTTCCCATTAACAGTTTAATTGCTATGTGCCAGAGAACTCCAAGTTTTCAATCTGAATCCTACTTTTTTTGGTGCATGATTATAGCAAATGATCTTTTTTTTGGTATGTTTTTCTAGCTAGAAAGTCTGGGCCTGGTTATGCATAGCACTAGTTCATGGCATGTGTGGGGGAGAGAAGAGGGGTGTGGTGATTTTTTTTTTTTATAGCATAGTCAGACTAGTTGGTAAAAAAAATATTCAGAAAACAACCGTTAGGTGAATTTACTAAACATGAACCCAGACTGGACTGCTGCTCAGCACACACCTTGGATATGCTTGGGCACTGGGGAAAAAAAAATATCTTGGGAAACAGTCTCTTAAAATGTAAAAAATGCACCTGCCAGTGCACAGGTACCTTGGTAATCCACTGTGAACGAGGCCGAGTGCGTTACCAACCGCACGACCTCCCCCCAAGCGCGCTCTCTCCTTCCTTCCGACAGCTCCTCCGTGCCCGGGGCCAGGCCACCCCCCGGGAAGGACAAGGAGGCCCCTTCCTCCGCCCCGCCCCGCCCCTTCGCTCTCAGGCCCCGGCGGCCGGGCCCCGCCCCAGGTCGCCCCGCCCCGCCCGGAGGCGGGGGCAGGCAGTGCGCCTGCGCCAAGTGCGTCTGTCTCGGGCCCCGCCCTTCCGGCCGGCGGCCCCGCCCCGTCCCGGCTCCTGCGCGCCCCGTTTGAATCGCGGCGGGAAAGCGGTGCCGCCGCCGGCGGGAGCGTCCCCTGAGGAGGTTGGGTCGAGGGGCACCGGTGGCCGCGGGGAGCCCCCACCAGGTGGGGCAGGGGGAGCGGCGGGGCCCCGCCCGCCTTCTCCTTTCTCCTGCCGAGGCGGTGGGCCCCGCCTGCGGGCTTCTGGCGCTCGGGGAGGCGGGTCTGGGGGCTCCTGCGTGAGGGAAACGGCAGCGGTGAAGCGAAAGTAAAGGTGTAAATGGCGCTTTGTGTTGTCTTGCATCGTCTTTTTTATTTGAATGTCTCGTTACTAACTTCTGTGTGCTATGCCAGGCGTCGGGCTGGTCGAATAAAGTAAGTTTTACAACTTTTAAAGTGAGTTAATTAACAGAGATTTCCCGTTCTCCCCCAGGTATCGAGACAGAGAAAGCAGATTTGTATCGGGGACGGTTTTTCGGTACCTTTATTCTCAGTTGTATATTTAGCAGCATATACTGACTAGTGAAATGTCCTCAGAGAAGAAAATGAAGGGAAGTCATTCCAGAAATAAATTAAAGGTAAGTTTTGCTGGGTTGAACAGAATTAAAGCAGCAAGTGTTTTATTGTTTTCCCGTGCTCTTACGGCCTTGGCTCCGGCGGTGGCCGCAGAGGTGGTGGTGCGGGGCTTGCTTTGCACAGATGCTGAGAACTGTGCGGTGCAGGCCCTGGCTGGCGCAGTTGGGCGTGCCTGGGGTTTTCTGGTTTTTCTTTTGTAGGAATAGTACATCATCAGGTAAAATGGGCTATTGCCTTTCAAACAGGCAAAAGTTTGAAAACAGTCTTGTAAAATTAAAGGAGACCAGTTTATAGAGGAATTAGTTGATGGGTCTATATTTGCTACTGTAACAAAATTTGTGAGGCACTGCTAAGTGCTGGTAAAATTAAAAGCTCAGGAAATCGGTGTTTTCTGGTTGTAATTCCCTCTCCATGCACACACACAATTAGGAAATTCACTCCCACACAGTATGAATGATGCATTCACAAATATGTCATAAACTAGTGCCATTCTTCTCTACCCTTCTGCTTTACAGAAGTGGCTGTGTAGTACTTGCTTTATAAATTCCATTCTTTATAAAAAGTCTCACTATAGCTTTTCATTTTTTTAAAGTGAAAATAATTGAATTGGACAAGGATGGATATTTATGTAATATAGAGATGAAAGAAGAAATATTTTAATGCCTGAAAAGGCCACAGATCATAGGAACCAGATATTAGACTGTTATAAGATTTATAAGCTTATGCACTTAGTTTTATAAAATAAGACAAAGCTCACACTACAGTATAGTATCAAATATCAGAATATATCAGTTTTATTCCATCACTTCTCTTAGGGGAAAAAACCCCATACCCTAAGGAAAAAACACATGCTTCAAATGCTTTGTATCATAGCTCGTGTAGTCATGATGAGCTTACATTAGTCAATACGGTGCTTGTTAAATGTATTCTAGTCAAATGTTCTTGAATTTCATTGTCATATTTAATTTGTTTTACACTCAAAAAGCTGGATGAACTAGCAGTTAATTTCATACCCTTCCAGGAACACAAAGCCAACTCCCAGCCTCGGAAATTATTTCCACTTGAAGAACCAGATGTCTCAAGGATATTGAAGGTAGCAGAAACAAATCAACTTGAGCTTGATGATTCATTTGGTTAGTATTAACTTGATTGTCATTTAATGTATGATTTCCATGAACAACCCATATGGGCAAAATATTTCAATGCTTACTTAGAAACAGGTATTGTTTCTTTGCCAGATGAAGTTACAGGTGGGAGAGATAGAGGGTTTTTTGAGGGCAGCGTTATGTTCTGTCACTTAGGAAGTAATGAGACTAAGGCTGTAACATGTGCAAGTAAAGTCAATGGAAAAATACTGACTATTCAAGTTTTATAGTCTGAACGGTAGAATCTCACACAATATAACATTGCAATTGCCTAAGAATTTACATTTTGAAATGAAAGTTCAGTATCTTAAGTTATTCTCTGTTAAATTACACAAATTATGAAGTGAAATTTTTGCTACTGTAAGAATATTCATGGCAGCAAACTTAGACATTCACAGGGATGTTGTACTACCACTTTCAAACGTTACTTAAAAAAGCAACGTCACAAACACATACTGGTTTTGATGAAGCGTTAAAACCACTTTCATGCTCTGTATGGGACGTGTGGAGTGAGGCCTCAGAATATTTGAAAAGAATCAATTTAGACAGAATAGGTACCTCTGTGAAGTCCTCTGATGTTAAATATATATAGCTTTTATATGTCAATGCCCCTAAGCAAAATATTTGAAAAACTGTGTAATTAGAAGTTGTAGAGAAAATGTTAAGAGCTGCTTCTCAGCTGTAATAGTTACTATTCTAAGAAAATATGAAAATATACATGTAACTACTAGAAACAGCATTGAAAATGAGCTATAAAGAACAATAGAGCAAAAGGGTTGACTTAAGGGAAAGGCTGGAAAATGAAAAGCTCTTTTCCTTACCTCTATGGTATGGTATTAAAACTGTAAAAAGGATGCCCACTAACACTAATGTAAGCTAACACTAAATTTTTGTGGTAATGTGCTTGAAAGAAGAAATCTATACTGTGGAAGGCATACTAAAACCTTGAAGTTCTCAGAGTTCTAATCTATTTTGGTAGCTACCTTAAAGAATTCTACATTTATAAACATTCTGTAGCAGCTGTAGCTGCCTTCTTATAGCATCCAATAAAGCAGCTAAAATCAGTATTAAAACAGAAAGGTAAAATTTAGAAAGTAGTTGTTTAAATGTGTAGAAGACGTATGCCATAGCAAAGAGAGACTTTAAACTGTACAAAATGTTTTGCTTGCTGTATGCCATACGTATGTGCTGAGCTTTCCTGCACCTTTGCTTTTGGTTTGTAGAGAAATAGCAGGTGGATGAGTATAGAAACTATGAAGCTTTTCACTATATATATATTTCCTAATCCTCAAATAATACTTAACAGGAGTGTTAGTGAGCAAGCCACAAATACTCTAACTAAATGCTTAATGGCAGGCAGTGCTAACATCCCCATGCTCTTTGCCTGAACACATGGGAACAAATTTCATACAGCTTATTTTCCGTTCTTCATAGATCACCCTTTGCACAGTACTGCTGTGGATGATTATGGAGAGGAAGATTCACAAAACGAGTCACTTGGTCATGTTTCAGCACCTCAAAGGAAAAATACAGGAAGAAGGTCTAGTGAAAAACATAATTGCCAGCATTTAATTTAATCTTCAGATTTTTAGATTAAATGGGAAAAATGTTCTGCTTGTCAGGATTTCCTAGTTGCTTATTAAACAGATGTTTTAACTTTAAACTTCCCAGATGAGAAACCAAAAGAGTAAGTAAGGTTGAGGAATGTAGAAAAGAAATGGGAGAATAAGTTAGACTCTGCCTTCTGTAAGCAGTACATTGATTTAAGTAATTATTATATTTTTTTAATATATGAAAGGATTTTAAAATCCCTCTGTGAGGTGTTAATTAGTTATCTACATGATGGTGTCTGAAGTTAAAAGGTGGAAAAATTTAAAAGTAGGTAGAAGACAGTTAAATTATATGTAACAAAAAAATTATTTTAAAAACCTTTTAATGCAAATTTTAGTATATTTCTCATTTGTTAAATCAAATTTGGTTTAAATATGAAAAATCTGAAATAGTTCTTATTTGAATGAAATAGAAGCATTATTATTGTCTTGCTAGAGTATGTATTTTTTTGTGTGTCTTGATTTCCAGCCTCGCCCCCCACCAAGAAAGCCTTCTCCATTCCTGCTAAAATATCCTCAATGATAATTTTGTCTCTGTTTCAAAGTTTCTGCTCAATAACAGCACAGCTATCCCAGTGGTCAGTTAGTACTAGATTTCTAAATTGTGAGGGTTGCTGTTGAGGGATAAGGATTCTGTTCCCTTTATATACCATTTGCAAGTTTTTATGTAGTCCATTTAGGAAACACAAGCTAAATACATAGCAGTACAAAATGTTCCCCAAAACACAGGATTTTGTTGTGAATATTGTTGAAGATCATTCTTTCGCAGTGTGTAGTGGGTTTCTATGTGGATATTTTTCTTTTCCTAGTAAAAAACCACATTACTCAAAAACGTCTGCTGGTGATGTTCAGGAATGCAACACAGCTGATCCTGAAGATGAACCCCTTAAGAAGAACGTGGTACAGAAAAAGTTGCATGAGTATTATCAGTCAATTTAATTTTAACTTACTTCATACCATACCTGCATTAGAGCGGGGGGAGAGGAAGACCTTTCATTTGTTTGTTAGTACTTAACTGTATCCAAAATAATTAATCCTCAAAGTATTCCTGTGAGATGGCCAAGTGAAAAGTTTAAAGCTACCGTCATCATGTCAATGGGCAATATAATAGCCAGGTGTTCCTGGATCTGGGAGCCATTTCTCCTGCTCATTTGGGAATATGTTCTTTTCTTCTTTCAAATATTTTCTCCATATCTGGAATGTATGTTCTTAAAGAATGTCATACTAAATGGAATATAAATCCTCTGTACTTGTTCAGTATTGAACTAAAACGTATTTATGAAAGAACTGAATTATTTATTGATAAAATTAATTTTGAATACATATTAGAATTAAACAAAACCTGCTTGCTTTTGAATGAGTGTTCTTCCACACTTAGACCACAATGAGTGTAAAATGCTTTTGGCCCACTTAGCTTCCAGGCATACAGAGGATGTTAACTATCTGCAGACATGAGAAAGTAGGCCTATGATAAAAGAAGCTATGCAGTAGTTATCATAAAAGTTTTTTATGTATTGAAATTTATTGGAATTGTTGAATATCATGTTGTAAAATTCAGTATGGGGTGTTAGTCTTTCATCAGTAAACTGCATGTATGCAGCCCTCTTGTAGAAGTGCTGTTGGTGTCACAAAGTAGTCGAAGGAGAGAAAGAATTGGGACAGAATGTGGCTGAAAAGGAAGGTGAGCAGGCACTGTTGATCAGTGAACTGTTAATACTGGGCAGTGACTATGCTGAACCGAGGGTCCGTATGCTCCTTAAAATGTTTCTACTCCTGCTGCACGGCCAGTGGCTGTCAGCTGGTCTGTGCGGTCAGGCAGCTGCTCTCTCTCAGCAGTGTGATCACTGCGCTGTGGTCTGGCGAAACAGGCCGAAGTAAATGTTACAGACATTTCAGTCGGGAAGCGCTTTCCTGCAGTCTGCCTAATTGCCATCTCTCAGAAGTTTAAATGAGTAAACCGAGGGGTTTTTTTGGAAGTTAATCTGCTTTTTATATCACAGAAGGCTCTGAATACTACTCAATTCCAGGCGAAAAAGAAGCAGCCTTCAGAGAACACATCAGATCCTTCTGGTAAAGTAGACTCTTCAAAACTTCTGTGTAGCTTCTCCTCATTCAAGATTAATGCTTTTCAATAGTTTTTGTTTCTGGTATGTAGCAACATACTGCTTCTGGAAATGGGAGGTTTTAGTTTGAGTTTTGGTATAGACACTCATGAGCAATGGTTGAATTGAGGGGCTGGTGTGCCACACAGCTCTGATCCCTGTGGTCTGCATCCCTGGACTTGCCTATTGCTCCCCTGAAGGGGTAGAGCATAAGTGTGCATTATCCCTGCACACAGCCTGGTTCACAGAATCACAGAATTGTCTAGGTTGGAAAAGACCTTGAAGATCATCCAGTCCAACCATCAACCCAACATTAACAGTTCCCAACTACACCATATCCCTCAGCGCTGTGGTTCCCTCTGGAGGGAAGCCTGGGTCCATGGGCAGGGAGCTGTAAGACTGTTCAGTGCATCCCTTGGTCTGGGGGCCTGGAGCACCAGCTGTGGGGCAGAACTTGGAGTGCCCTGACTTACAGCAGAGGCACAGCTCTTACTGTGAAGACCTTTGGGATAGGGAGCTTTGAGACTGGCATTTTTCTGAAACAGTACCCCATCACATTCCAAGTACGAGATTTACATTTGGGAGTGTGTGAAGAAACATGGTTTAACTTTCTTGTGAAATTAGTTAATAATACTATTGCAAAGTTTAAAGAACATCTTTGTATATAGCTTTTTTTGGAAGCATATATGGTATTAATACAGAACGTCTACAAATATAACAACTCATTATTCCTTGAGTAATGCAGGTTGCCCAGACTCGGACTACTAGTTTTTACAGCACAAACAGCTATATCTAGGGTACACTGTGCGCTTTATCAGTTAGTTTACTAACATGCTCCTGGACTTGCTTGAAATGATGAAGAATAAGTTGTATATGATTGATCATCCAAATTCTAAAACGTTCCCAGATAAATGTATCGTAGTTGCTCAGCCAAAGACAGATGAAATAATTCGTATATCCCGCTTCTCAAGTTTCATATTCTTAATTTTTAGATCACTATTTTAATAGTGGGCATAATATTTTTTCTGTTATTTTAGGACATGTACCTGAATTGTACAATGCTTATCTTCATTCTGTTGTTTCAGTGGATAGCCCATGTTCTATACAGGTTTGGTGCCCCAAAGAACTGAAGAGATCTCCTAGAGATATTACAGAACTGGATGTTGTTCTGACTGAATTTGAGAAGATAGCAGCAAATTACAGGTAAATATTCTGCTTTCCTATGGCTGAATACTCAAAGTTTTTAAAAAAAAATTACATGTGTTTTTGCTAGTGGGCTGTCCTTTTGGGAATGCAGTGTTGTATGGTTACATTCTGATGTTATTTTAATGATTATTAGGTTTCTGTGATTCAAATATTTTTTCGTATGTGATCTTGAGGTGGTCTCCAGGTATTTGATATTTTTCCAAACATAAGAACAACACATCTCAGCTGTCATTTTTCAATGTAGAAATTAAGCTACTGCAAGTACATGAAAGATCTGCAGTTGCCTGTGCTTCTAGCTGCTTAACATTGGGTTTTATTCATTACTCAAAGGACTAGTTTTGGATGAGATTTCTCCTTACTAAACCAAATGGGTTGTGTTTTGTCCCTCTGACTTCTCCAGACAAAGCATAGAATCAAACATTTGCAGAAAAGCGATCAATGGCTTCTGTTCTGCTTTCAAGGACCAAATCACTGATCTTGTAAGTACACCATAAATAAAATCAATTTTGTGGTAGTGATTGCAGAGCTGTATATTACATTGTAGTCAAAATGCTTTTGGTTTTGTGTTGTCCTTTACGCATTTATTTTATGGTACTTTAAATTTTCTAATCTCTTGTCAGGATAAATAATATGAAAGCACAGTTTGTTGTGTGCAGGTTATGATTTGCTGCCTCTGTGCTGGCTTTCATGAGAATTGCCTTTAGACACAACACTGCTGTCATGCAAGTATGTTGCAAAATTGTCAGCTTTTGAGAATAGGGAAGCATCTAATAATCCTGAAGCCTTTGTCATGTCTAAAGCATTATGTAGTAAAACTGGAGAGCTGCATAATTTGAATGAGCAGTTATGTCAAACACTGTTTTAAAAGCTTATGGACTAGAGTTTTAAAAGGTTGATGATTTAATCTTTATACTGCGTGACAGTGACTCTTGTGTGGAGGCCTGACTAAGGCCTCTAACATAGTTCAGGGAAAATAATCCTTTTTTAATTAACAGTTTGAACCTAACTGTAAAAAGCTTATTAGCTTGGAAGGCTAAGATTTCTTCCTAATTACAACAAGTAAAATAAACTCAGAACTTTGTAGGAGTTCTGGTAAGTACAATGGATAAATACTAAAGCTATAGTTCTAAATGATTCATTAGGATGAGCAAATTTTAAAATGACTAGATTTATGCATTTTATAAAAAGTTATAGAAAAATTAAGCTAGGTAATATTACACTAATTGATACAAGGAGCATTACTTGCTCTAACTGGTGCAAGAGGACTAATTTTATGCAACAGTCTTCCTCTGGCATAGGGAGAGAGGAAAAAATTTCTACACAACTGATACACTTGTAATCTTCCTTTGAACCAGTGTTGATTTTTTTAAAATAGCTTTTTATGTTATTCCAAAGTAATTCTTGCAACCATGTTTTTAGGATAGAAATGAAATCAAGATCCATAGTCAATCTGTAATTGTTCTTTTCATCTGTAGATAGTGGAAGTCCAGGAATTAAAGAATATGAAGAAAAAAAATGCTAAGGTAAATACATATATATCACTAGATTGCATAGCATACAGAGGTGGGCATTGAAATTTCAAAAAGTTGACTAGAAGAAATAAAGTAATTCACAAAAAAGTGTGCAGTAGTACAGAATCAGCTGCACAAATAGAGGATAGGGAAACACCAGAGGTTTTCTGGAGAAGATCTGAGTAAATATGATAGATTGCAAACTCCATATGTATACTGCTATATGGGTGGAAAAAGCACATTAGGATGTGTAGGTATCTATGCATGTGAATTACTTTTTTTTTTTTTTTTTTTTAACTGAGCACTGATGGGGCCT
Organism: Strix uralensis; assembly: GCF_047716275.1. Taxonomy (NCBI): domain Eukaryota; kingdom Metazoa; phylum Chordata; class Aves; order Strigiformes; family Strigidae; genus Strix; species Strix uralensis. Next base: position 36,863,387 of record NC_133975.1, read on the forward strand.
CTGGAGAGCCAATTAAATATTGAGAGCTAACCTTCCAGAAACAGATGAATATAAAATCTAGGAGAGCAGCAAAGATGGTGACCTGTGAGGGTAGAATTGTGTTGCTTAGTTTAAAGGAGAGAAGTCTAAGGGAGCTGCATTCCCTAAATATATGCAACATCTTTGTTCAGAGGAAGGCAGCTCCTCTGTTCATTCAGAGCGAGTAGTAATTGACTGAAAATGCAACAGGGGAATGTTGACAGGAGGAGGAGGTAGTGTAAGAGCAGGAAAACATTGCAGTGGTTTCATTAGGAGAGGTGAATGCCCTACAGCAGAGAGATTTAAGAGCAGGTTAGGCACTGTCTGCCAGAGCCTTTCTGCCCAGATTAACATCACCTGCAAACTTTGATGACAAAATAGCTTTTAACAAGTGAAGTCAACAGAAAGCTTATTCTGGGAGGTAGCAATTAATGTGCTAAAGTCTTGTTAATTTGAGGTGATGTGGTAAGCTCTTCTGCATGCAAAATGAAAATTTTAATATATATCTAGCATTCACAGCCACTTAGTTATCCTTATTTTGCCTCTTATACGTTTGTTTAAAATCAGATTTGTAGTTGCTAAAGTTAAATTTATGATTAGTTTCTGGGTTTTTTTAAAATTGGATGTTGTATTAAAGAAAACTTAATTATGCTTAGTTCCTTAGTTATGGTGATCATACTGAACATACGTTCATACTAGTTTGCTTTTTAAAAACAGAACCAACCAAAACCTTCTAGAGTTGGTGATTGAGTTACAAAAGGAGTTTGTGGCATTTTTATTCTTGTAAATCCAGCGTTCCTTAAGAGAAATTTTGGATGGAGATGAGAGTTTGACATTTTAATAAGCTTTAAAGTGTTTAAAATACGGACATAGAATATGTCCATTTATAAGTTCTGGTATCTTGGAATCTTCCACACCCAGCATCAGAAGCATAAAACCTCAAAGCAAAAAAGCCAATGAAATTTGAGTTGTTTGCCTTTGAAGTTACAGAAACCGTTTCAAAGACTTTCCTCACTATTTGTTTCAGGTAACAACAGACATCAAAAAGAAAAGGCAGCGACTGTTGCAACTCAGAGAAGAGCTAATTGGGTATGTTTCTAATGATGCACAATAATAGCCTGAAGAACTTAAGAAGTCTGGTATTTTGTAACTCAGAAATGAAAGTAATTTTCTTTGTTCTTTATTTTGATGAAACTCTACTTCTGTATTGCTTTCTGGTTTTACAAAAGATCAGGATATAACCTCACCTCTCCATATTTCAGTTGTCTAGATAGTCATTCCCGCAAGTTCTCTTAGCTAACTAGTTCCTGGGATGGTATTACAGACCATACGTTCATAAGAAAAACACTAACTTACAACGGTAATTGCAAAGGTGATGAATCATAAATTTACAAAGGTGATACAGAGGGCTTTTTTGGTTTTGAGGTGGGAGAATGTATTTCACCTGTAATTTGTCAGGGATGCCTCTGAATACACGGTTTGCTTCCATCTCATGTGGCCACACAGTTCCCCTTCTCTAATTTGGCATTGATCTTAATGCCACGTAGATACACAACACAGAAATTATGTTCTTTGGAAGAACGATTAGACTTCCCCAAATCCAGCTGGTTACTAGTGACAAGCTTTATACTGAAGCTGCATGTAACATACATGCTGTAAGTTAATGCTGTAGGGAACCGTGGGTTTGGGTCCACAAAGGCAGATTAAAAGCCCTTTCTGTATGGCCGTGAGAGTTTTGTTTCCTTTGCAGTACTATGGACAAAATTCATGCAAAGAACTAATTAAAGGCATCTCTCAATATGGGTTTGAACCCCCTCACAGATTGAAAGCTGTCTTCACATTTTTTGTTTGTTGTATTTTAATCCTTTGATCACCTTAAGAAAGCTTTTATTGCTACAACGCTGTTAAACAAAAATGGCTGGTGGTGTTCAGTTCGTGGAGCGCTATTTTAATGGGTTGAGCCCTCCTGCTTACTTAGGCAGAGGTGTATGTAGTTTGTAGATTCTGAGTATGCTTCAGCGTAAGCACTGACCACCTCGGCCTACAAGCAGGTGTGTGCAGAAGCAGAACACCAGGTACTTCACTTGAAAAACTTAAGTGCTTAAGAAGGAATGGCTATATTGTCAGACTCAAAAGAGAAATGTGGAAAAAAAGCTTGGGGTTTTTTTGTTGATTTGGACCCATGCTCCTGTTTAAATAATATGCTGGTTGTTCTAATTAAACAGTATGTTATATTAACCTATGTTTTTGTATTTCTGATCAACCTTTCCCTTAAGCCTTCAGAGGAAATAATTACTCATTAAATAAATATGCAGATATAGTCATCAAAGCCTTGATCTTTTTCAGAGCTGAAGCACAACTGATACAACTACAAAGAGAATATGCTGAGGTACAAGAAAGGAAATCTTCCTTGAGGCAAGCAACTGAATTAATTACTGATTTAAAGGAACTACAGCAAGAGTGTTTGGATTATAGAGAAGAAAACCCAAAAGAAAAAGTGGTAGTAAGTACATATTTTGTGTGTGTTTCTGAACTGTTCTGGATCAGCCCCTCACCCTTCTTTCTTTCCTGGACTGATGGGCATTTCTATTAATGTTTAACTTACACTAAATAGCATTATTTTGTTAATTGTCTTTGTGGAAGCAACTTGAGAATCATTGCTTTAACTGTACTGTAGTATCTCATTTTTTTGGTCTCATGTTAGAAACTAAAGTATTACAAGAGAGGATTCTGCTACCTTGCTGTCTGTGTCCAGGAGTTCAAAGGACATAAAAGTGTAACAGTTGTCCTCAGGTCTAACATTTTTTTTATAGAAATTGAAGAAAGATTAACAGTGAGAAGCAAGTAATCGTGGTTTTTTGTTATTACTGTTCAAAGGTAGGGAGAGCTCTGGTACTTACATGTCCGTTCTGTAAGGTATTGAATGCTAGGAACAACACTTGTGTTTCATGACCAGAGTAACTTCTCATGTAGTCTTAGAACTCATTCCCTGTTTGCTGTGGCTCATGACCTGGTGTGGTATTTTCTGTGCTACATGCCTGCCACGTGTAAGGGAAATCCTACCATTTCAGAAGAGTTCCTAATGTTGGCTATTCTTCACTTTTAAAAATCATGTTGCACCATTTCAGATAGAGGAAAAATAAATACAGATATGTAAGTGATTTTTCCAAGAGTTAAAAATGTCGCCTTGTCATTTTATTTCCTTAACAACAGTATGGAACTTCCAGCCTCCCTGCTCTTCTGGTGGAGTCGCGGAGAATTCTAGGAGCAGAAAGACACTTTCAGAATATTAATAAGAAACTAGAAGAAGCTCTGGCTGTACAAAGAGGGAAGTTATCAGAGAAACATTAAGTGTTTTTTAATAGATTGACATTCGTTAGGAACAATTCTTAGACTGGTCGGTGCTTTGTTTAATCATTGTTGCTCTATTTTGCTTCAATGTTTAAAAGAAGTCAGTGGCTTCATCAGAGACTGTATCTTTCTATTGTCAAATAGTCTGTGTGAGAATTTACTCAGAATGTCAGTGCAATTAATGAAATAGCGATTCCAGTTAAAGTAGTAAAGCTTTTCTGTGCTCTGTTAGCAATGTTGGTTTGTACTCTTGGGCTATTAATGTGATCGTGAAAGTAATATATACTTTTAAAAGAGAACACATAGACTTTAGTTGAACTATTGATAGACAAATCTCTTTATTGAATTTGTATTTGAAATAAATAATTTTCTCCCATTTCTGAAAGTTATTGATTTTATTTGGCTTATCAGTAAAACTTGGACATAACAACTAACAAAACAGAAACCACACAGCAGAGAGTGTTAAAAGCGCTAAAATTGGAGCAGCATTCATAATTAGTTTTCAGTCCAGTACTCTTCAGCCTCATGTAATTGTCTGCGATCTCCTCATGCCTGTTGAAGATCATCGTTGTGAGGATACTCAGTTTGGTGCCTGACAGCTCTGGAAGAGCACTTCTGAACTGCATCGCAGTATCTTTCACAGAAAGCCTGTGATACGCAAGCTTCATTGCTAGCAGTCTTTGCTAGCCAAGTCGGTGGTTAGCTGCTGCCTTCATTGCAAATGTCCTGTTTCCTTAAAGCTTCCAAAAGAACTTAATCAGGAATTTCTTCCATGGTGTAATTCAGACTATCATTTGCAGCTTCGGCTAGTTCCACATCTTCAGTAGCTTCTAGGAAACGGGCATCATCACTTGCATTGTCCCACTCACTGTCTGACAACTGGAAGTCTTGAGACAAGCTTTTTTCTAAAGATACTGAGCTTTTTGACAAATCTGATGCATTAGAATGTGGTTTTACTTTTTCTTCTGTGTTCCCCCTTTCATCCTCTTCTTCCTTTTAGAAATGAGAATACTACTTACTCCATATGGAAATGGTCTTCATACTTTTTAACTGCTCTGATCTGAAAGTTTGAAACTCGTACTGTTACATGTAATGGATACTACAGACAGCTGGCCAACAGGACAGATTTTCTAGCATGTTCATTTATAGCCACGTTAACCTGTGGAAGCCTATTTTAACAGGAATAGAAATTTGCTGTTTCTCTAGCAAGCTACAAGTAGTCTGTTGTATACAGCTTCTTAAAATAATACAAGGTTAAAACTAATTTCAGTGTCAAAGATACCATCAGGATCTGAAAATGCATTTATATTATACTTCCTATGAAATAACACTAATAGCTACTGATGATCTGCTTAAGTAGAGCTTAAAGTGCCATTCTGCGGTATACAATTTAAAAGTGTAAAGTGTAAAATTAAAAGTTGTGCCAACTCTCATTGCCTACTCAGTGGGAAAACTATTATGTTCAGGGCTTGGAACCTAGGTTAAGTATCAGGTTGGTTTAAATGTTCTACGTGTATGGGTAAACATAACTGCTTTAATACACTGAGATGGACACTCAGATCTGAGTCTCTGACTCCAGTGTTCCACAAGCACTTCTGTTTTAGCTGGCCCAGCATGAAGTCAAACTTGCACAGCAGAGCTTAACTTGGGCAGTTTTTCCACTCTGAACCTGCAGTGGTCTTGTGGTTTATGCACTGGGAACTGCTGTTCAGACCAAAACAGGAGAAAGTCTTTAGTCCCAGGTGAAGTTAGGCTGTTCCAAGTAACTTAGCTTTATCACGTTTTGTGCTAGATTTGCTGCTGGAGAACTTACTTAAATATTACTGCCTGGAGCTACTGCACCAGCACAACTGCTCTGGGAGCTACTCTATACCAGTGTAACTACTGTATGGAGCTCAACAGACCATGTTTGTGGGGATTCCCAGTGACTTCCAGAGACAGCTTTACTCTCTTGAACTTTAGCATATCAATAGGACAAAAACATACCTCTTTGAAAAGAAACGGGAGACATATCCTAGTTGGTAATGGAAAACCTAAATCAAATATATGGCATTAGTTAAAGTCAACATTCCAAAAAGTATTAAGTATCATTGCTTTGAAATCATAGAATACATACTTTGTGATTTGAAGTTTTTTTCTCTGCAGACTGGATCGTGACACTTTTGATACCAGACTTCCTTCTTTAGATCTACCAGAATCCTAAGATTGAAATAATACAGTTTTTAGTAACAGCACCTAAATGAACTGAATGCATACAGTAGGAAACTGACACTAAAGGAACAGGTTTTATTTGTCCCCATCTATGGATATTGCTTCCATACACTGACATACTTGTTACGTACAATAAACTTCAGGTTTCTTTAGTTAAAAATATATTTCTTTTAAGACTAACATTCAAAAGTGAAATTTAGTCAACTTTGTTACATAAAGCTTGGAAGAAAAAGTCATTAAAGTAAGGTTAGTATATTGGACCTAACTGTAAGATAAGACTGTGTTGCTGCTGCTGTTACAGATAATTTTACTATAAAAGCCAGATAAAATCACTGTTTCCTATCAACTGATAAGACATCCATCTTTTTCAGCTGTGCTTTAGAAACACCAAGCTTCAAGCAACTTGCTTGAGAAACACCAAGTTCATCTAGCACAGTGTCTGTGGGTTTGTTTTTTATACCCTTGCTTCTCAAAAACACATTCCTTATCTTTCAGTTATTTTAAATGTTATATAGAATTATTTTTAGTTAAAATATTTCTACTAATGATATACTGCAATTCTAATGTCATCTGAAAAACCTGGCTCTTCAACACTTATTTTGCTAAAACTGTAAGTCATCCAAGTCCTTGTAGGGTCACTAGCAAAGCTCATCTTGACTGAGGTGGTGGCAGGAATTATCATCTTTGTAATTCTGATGACATAAGAATGTAATTTAAGATGCACTGTAAATTAAAAGTGGTCTGTTTTCTTTATCTTATTCCTGATTGCTCAGCTTCCTAGCTAAGAAGCATCAAAGCACAGTACCACTTAATAGCTTTAACATACTCTGACTTGTTAGGCACATGTTTTAAATAGCATGAAGATTACTTCATAGAAATATTAGAAATTCAAGTTCAGTTACCACAAAGTAAATTTAGGGGAGAAAAAAGTTTGTTTTGTTTTGTTTGTTTTTTTTTTAAAAAAAAACTCCATTGTATCCCCACAGAGCAAGAGAGCAGAGATTGTAACAGGTGCTCATAAGAGTTTTTCAGCATTTTTATAGAATTAATAGTTGAGCAGGAAAATAAAGCTGCTTTAAAGTGAATAGTTAAAGAACATACATTATGTTGTTACTTTTGTGAGCTCTTCCAATATTTTCACACCAACGGTAACCAGAAATATCATATACAAGTATTTCTTCCAGAGGGAAATAATTCCATCGCCGTATCCCTGGGGGGTGGGAAATTAATGAATTCTTTAAAAACACTGCTGCAGAATACTCGTTTGTAAACAGTAGAGTGGTCTTTACCTCCTTGTACCCCATCTTTATTAACCAAAGAACGAACAAAATAATCAATTTCTGGATATGGTGAATCCTGATAACCTTCCATGGAATCTGTTAAAACAAAGGCCACATATACATACTGTTACTGGTTTTGCCATTGTAATACGTAACACTGTTACACATTATATAGACCATAGACAGAAAATGTACATGAATCACACCAAATCTTTAAATAAAACGAGGGATAAATCCACTGTTACTTCCCTGTAGATCTCTAAACTGCTACCCCCACCCCCGAGGTACAGAATGGAACTGAGACAAAGCCTGACAGCTATGGGAGCAGGGGGCAGGGCGCAGTGTAAATGACATTCAAGTGCTGCAGAGCATCCTTCAGTACAGGTGTGCCCTGCCTCCTGCAGAAAGCCTGCTGAAGAAAAGTCCTAGAGGTTATCAGGTGTGTAAGCCACAGTACATCTAATTTAAGAGTACTTTTTTTTCCTATCCAGTAGAAAAGGCTTGAGGTACCTCTACTGCTTCTGGTAGTTTTACTGTTTAAAAAAGTAGACGTTTTTCTCTGCTCCTCTGAAAAGCCAGATGACAGAACTTTTGTGTCATCCGTCGCTCTGAAGAAAAGAGAGAATACAAAGGAAAATGTGTGATTCTTACAGCATAACATAGTATGGTGTAATATACTGTAACATGTCACAGTATGGCATAACATAGCATAGGCCTGGGCCACGGGCTCTAGGTGGCCCTGCTGGAGCAGGGGGTTGGACCAGATGACCTCCAGAGCTCCCTGCCAGCCTCAACCTGTCTGTGATTCCATATGCTACCTTTTGCTATTCCTGTAGCACTTTTTCTTCTCGATTTGACAGTTTCCTCTGAGTTGCACCAGCAGAGGGAAAGGTTTCTTCCTCCAGAACAGCAAAATTCAGTTCCTGGCAAAAATCCCAAGACCCAGCCCTTTAAAGACTGCTGGTCCACACTCTTACAGCAGTATGTACTCTAGATGTAATATTTATGCATCTATACCCTTTGAAAGGTTTAATTTTTTTTTTTTTTCTCTCTACAATGAACTACTTTCCCTTGCCATATCGCTAGCTGGAAGCCAGATGATCACAGAAGACTAAATTCAATACAGCACAATTTCTCATCCATATTTACAACAGCTGAGGCTGATACCTGTGATCTGAATGCACTATGTGATTTATGGTACGGGGCTGCTGGCAACAGTTCAGGATAATGAACATTTCGGGATATAAAAACTGAAGTCACAACAAATACATGTTTTTAATAAAAATATTATACATATTATACAGATGGATGTACCATTTTAACCTTCTTTCCGCTGCAGTAATGATTAGGATCAATTTAAGATGCAGTCAGTGCAGGGTAAGATATATCAGAGGTTTACATTAGGTCCAGAAAACTTGATTATTTTATGTGTCAGAGTCCAACCTAAGGAGGTATCTACCAGATGGGAAATCTGGTATGCAAGTAAACATTTACAAAAATACTTTTTTTTTTTTGGTCATACTTTGGAAAATATTTAGATTCTTCATATTTAACTGACTGGAAATCTGTAATTTTTCCTTTCAGAACTATACAGAATCTGACCAAACAATAACGGTTACATTTTGGCATTTTGAGTGTGTGTAGTGAAATGAGGCACAACTCAGAAGCCATACCACATGTTCTGTGTTCTTTAAACATTTGAAGGTACATGAAATAAATAAAAAAAAGACCCCCAAGAAATTTTTTCTTCAGAGAGAAGGAATTCCACTGGAAACTCCTAAATTACACTGTAACAATTTTCATGCAATAACTGCCCATTGATAGAAGTTATCTGTAACTGTTGCAAGAGAAAAATCACTATGAGATGTATTTTAAAATATTTTATATTCCACCGGAATTAAACAACTACCTAATGTTGCAGATCAAAGAGGAAAGGAAATATGCTTCTTCCAAGGAAACGTTCTCTTCACAGTTAGGGACAAACTTATTATCCTCTGCTATCTTCAGAATCACATTTTTCCCTGCTTTTGATGATTTATACATCCGGAAATTTCTATTCTTTGTATAAACTCCTACAGGAAAACAAATATTTCTTAACATAACAATTCTGGCTAGGATTTAAGATACTTAGTACTTGTAAATTAAACACTTTTCCTTAGACACAACTGAGCATAAGAAGCTACACAATTATTTTAACGAGAAAAGACTTAATATTCAAATTTTGTTTTCTGTGGACCAGACACCACTTGTCTGAAGCATGTATCTGCAAAATTCAATTCCAATCTCAAAAACAAACAACAAAAAATTGAACAAGTATGTTAAACATTGCCTAATCTGTCTAAGGATTTCTTGAGGAGTTGGGTGTTCTATTTCTGGGTTGCATTTAATTTTCATGAAGATAAAAGAACTTAAAGAACTCATACAACAAGTATGTCACAGAGCTTTCTAACACTGCAACCTCATGATGTAATACAGTATTCTAGCTATTTTGATTTTAACTTTCCAGTTTTGAGGTAATGTGTTTAACATAAATATTGAGAATGGTTAACTTTTGGGGACTAACATCAAATTCTTAAAAAGTGATACAGTAAACAATTTGTTTTTCTTTAATTTCTGTTCATGAATATGCTTGAAGGAATTTTGAACAGTAGGTGCAAAGTAATCCTTCTGAATCAGTAATGGAGGGCCAACTTTGGGATCAATTTCAACAAATCAGACATACTGAAGAGGCTGGCAATAAAAGTAATCCTGAATTCCATGAGAAGAATTTGAAGGAATGAGGGTTCTTCAGAGAATTCTGAGAAAAAAACAAGATTAAGTTCTCAAGTACACAACACACTGCTGTACAAAAGCATGCTAAGCTGTTTTCATTTCACTGAGGGCAAAAAGCAGAGAAATCAGATATGCGGATAGAGAAGGGAGGAACTTGCAAACTTTAGTTTGACTATGGGTGTTGCGCACCTGGAGATTTTTAACATTTTAATACCATGAATAGGCTAATCCCAGCTGGGCCATGAAGTGCCCAACCCAAAATTTCTATTATTCTGTCATCAAAACCTAACAACTGCCATTCCAAACAGGTGAAGCAGGCTCAATTCATACATGCAGAACAATACAGAAGGTCACTCCTGTAAGACTTGTTCCATAATTAAGCCTAACTCAACTGAAATGACAAAAAACCCCAATATATGCTACCCTCTTTTAATCCAAATAGGAGCACTAAGACCTTAGGAACAAAATTAATTAGAGAGAGTCTTGTGTGGCAAGAGTTTCTTCAAACTTCAGAACAAAATAATTAAATGTAGTAATATAAGAAGTTCCATGGACCAAGAATCTAAGGCTCCTTTAAAGTACAGCATTATTTGGTTTAAATTCTGACCGTAGGAACAACAATAAGAACACTGTTGTTCTTATTGTCTGTAATCAAAGATTAAGGAACATCTCATTTAAGCTTTGTGGCATCCCAAAGAGATTTAAAAGCACTTATATTTACCTAGATCCACAAAAAGTTGCTTGTCACCTTCTTTATCATTTACTATTAGAAAGGAAAGTTCCACATTTTCTCCCTGGTGTGATGTTTCCATATCCTTTGTCTTGTGAGCAATGGCTGGCCAGCCTTTGGAAGCATCTTCAGTGGCTGTGAGGTTTGTAAGAGAACCATCTAATCCAGCCCCTTCTGCAGAACACTGGAAAACATGTCCTACTCCTTCTTCTGGAATCACAGCAGCAGCTTTACTCTCCATTAACCTTATGGCAGGCTGCAAAATGGTTCTCACAAAGTTACCTTAAAAACAAAAAAATTCAAAAGCGGGTAATGTCATGTATGAGTCAAGAAAGAATTAACAGTTCCTGTGCAAACATTTTTCTAAGCAGCCAAGATGGAAGCGGTCAGAGTTTGGGGCACTTTTTTCCCCTTTTGGATTTTTAAAAAAATCTTTCAACCAGTCCAGTGTACAAAATGGTTCTGGTTAGTAACTAAGAAACCCATGCCTAGCAAGAGTTTTTAGTAAATTTTTAAAAAAAAAAAAAACACGAGAAAATTTAACAATTGTGCATATATTAGTTGCATCATACAGCCACAATCTTCCCCTTTGCAATTTTACTACTGAGAACAGAGAGGACAGAGAAGCCAGATGGCTTGGCAATCACCTCATTAGAAATAAAGACAACATAATGAAACCAAAAGGCATAGGCTGTCACTACAATTTCCCAAACTAAATATCCCAGATAAAAGTGCAAAATTGAAATAAAAGTCTTTGGCATCTTTCAAAATAATTTCTCCTGCTCATCACAACACTGGTACCATTGCAGTTATTAAAGCCTCTGACAGACAAGATCTCAAGCTGTTCCCACACTTGGAGCACAAATGATCTTGACTTGACTACCACGAGGAAGACTTTTGCACCAAAATTTCTGTGAACCTGAATTTTCCACTAGAATGTCAGAAACTTACTGAACAAGTTTAGTTTGGGTCTTCATGCTAGCTTAGGAGGAACATTTCTGCATATGAACTAAGCTGTTAATAGTAAGACTTACTAAAATGCTTCATGTACAACCACTTTGTTAATGACAGTGATACCAAAAAATAAGTAGTCAAGGTTCTTTATAAAATGTAGTTTGATTTAATATTTCAAGTACCCCTCAGTGAAAGTCTTCAGTACATGAATAAAGCATTCCTATAGCTTTGCTATTACACAACTTATTTTTTTATCCAATCATAGGTAGTTTTTAATCAGCTGAATATTTTCGCAGTAGTTAATGACAGCATGCAATGACATTAACAAGCTCAGATTTAGAATTCTGAAGAGCTTGTGATTGTCCCTCTCACTACTGCTTTCCCTAATTTCACTTTCAGAATGATTAAAAAGGTTTACTTGCAGTTTCACAGTGTATTAACTGATGTAAGAGTTTGACCAGGGCTTACTTGAACAACAAATTACTTTTCTAGAAGTATTTTGTAATGACTTTTCAAACTCCCAGTATTGTAATTCAGCTCCCATAGTACCTCCAGGCTTTGCTAGATGGTAACCAAAGACAGACAAATAAAAACCATGGCCCAATTACTGTCAGGAGGAAAGAAGAGAATAGAACAAATACAGACATGAAAATAAAACTATGAAGCGGAAGGAATACAGGCAAGGAGGATTCTGCAGCGGTTTGATGAAGCTTCAGTGGGGAACCTGAAAGAATATGAAATATGGGTCCTCCTATGCTACATATCAGCAGAGTGACTCAGTGATTCAAGCATCAATATCACCATCCTCATAATTCATTACAGGACTACTGAGGCACACAAATGATTCATAGTCATAGACAGTGTTTTGACCCTGTGTGTTCAAATATGCACACAGAATTTCTTAGGTTTATAACAATAGTTACTCAGCTCTTCAGGGAAAAAATGTACCTATTTCAGAAATGAAATTTATTTCAATTACCATAAAAGTTAAAGTATCTTTAAAAGTCCTGGTTGACCACTTCCTTTTTTTGCATGTGTAATTAAGCAGCAATGACTCTGGCGTCAGAAGAGAAAGGGTTCTGTCAGTGAAAGATTATTTTGGGAGTTAGCTCTTATCATTCACACACAGTTTTGTTTTCTCTCTTCCCATTTCTTCTAACTGGTCAGATGTGGGAACCAAACCTGCATTTCACACTTTTGATCCTTGAGTGTATTTTGTATTTTTATATTTGGGATTTGTCAACTGTGTAGATCAATGTAAATTCATTGATCTCCACAGCTTTCCTGTGGACCTACATGATCTCCTGTGCTTTCTTACATGAGCTATGAACTCAGTCCCTGTATTTAAATTCTAACTAGTAACTAATTATTCCAAATATTATATACTAAATGTTTTTAAGCATACTTAACTTTAAGTCCATGCACTTTGTGCATGACTCCTGACATAAAATGTTTATGAAACACTATCATCCAAGATGTGATAGTTCATGTCCTAGTTTATCCCATATAAATACCACTAACTCATCCTAAAGTATTTTTTATTAGACAGAACACCACAATGATGAATTTAAAAAGACACACTTGAATGTGTCTGAAAAATATATTAACGCTTTTAAGTTTAATTAGAAAAAAATCTTTTTGCCACCTCAAAGAATATATAAATTTTCATGTAGATTCTGTGAAATTACTTTATGAAGTTATCTGCATTTTTAGTTAGTTACTACAGCAAAGTATTTTGCACAAAGCTAATGCGCTTTAAGCCAGGTTTGTCAAGGAGGTTACTAAAATACATTAATTAAAAGTCTAGAGTGTAATATTATTGGTAACATGCATGAATTTAACACATTTACATATCTCAGTTATAAAAAAATCAATTTTTACTGCAACTTCAACATTTTGTTGGAAAGGCAAAGGCAGAACATGAATACACAATCTCTAAATATATTTTAAGTCGGACAGTAAACATGTCAAATTCATGTCACAGTGGAGTCACAGCACTCTTACTAATGGGCTAGAATAAACAGCTCAAGCTTCTACGGAAGGAACTGACTAATGTAATTTAGTTATCAAGATCGCATGCTATAATTGCTGTCATATCAAATTATTTATCATCCATGTATCACTTAGGAGTTTTAGAGTGGCAGAGGAGTTAAACACCATACTTTTGAACGAAAAATTGCAGTAATCCCACTTAAGTCTCTGAGGTTTGCAGCTGTTACCATGGTGTCACATCAAAAATAATTGTTCTGCGTCACGCTTGGGGCTGGCAGCCAATATTATAAGCATTTCCTTATAAATTTGGCAATCTGCTTAGCTTGCCATGTGATCTGTTCCTGGTTTAGGGACACAGATTCCACTGCTCCTAAAAATGAGAAATAGGTTTTTTTAATGTTAAAAAAAATCTGAAAAAAAATGGGTTCTGAGAAATGCTATGGCCTCTTTGTGCTGGAGTATAGATCTGAATTGTGGCCTGAAGTGATGCTTAGGCTATGGACCACGTGCATATATTAAAAATATTTGGATTAAAAAAAAAAAAAATTTGCACGTACATACAGACCTGTAAGATCCAGCCTCTCCTTAGAGTTTGCTCTACTCCTCCAGTTGTTCATGCTGACAAGAGCTTTCATAGATGATTCCTCAGAGCAATAAAAACACGTGTCAACCCTACGAAACTTTTATCCAACAGTACATTTGTTGTCCCCATGAAATAACTAGACAATTCAAAAAGAAAATAAGATTCTCTCTAATGCTGTACTGGGCTAGAAAGAAGCCCAGCATGTGTCATTAATGATAGCACCACTGTGCTGTCATCAAGTACTAAAAGCAAAGAGCCCGTCTTCCCTGTGCTCTTGTGCTGGTTTTATCTGGGATAGAGTTAATTTTCTCCCGTGGATGAGTCCACGTGGGAGCAGGACACCCCAAAGCATCTGTGGCTAAGTCCACACCAGAGCAGGTACACCTTGAAGCATCTGTGGCCATGGTTAGGTTTGACCTAACCTGTGGCCATGGCTACACCCTGAAGAGACTGTGGCTCATCGATAAGGCTCCCCTTGGAGCAGGTACAGCCCTGAGGGACTGCAGTCTATGGATAAGACCAGGCCAGAACAGGAGCAAGGGGAGGAGTTAATTGCAATGTTCAACTCTATAACCTGGCCCAAACGGACCAGGGGTGGATATTGTAATGGAAATACCTTAAATTGTTGTAACCCATGATTTGAGTTGCACGTTATAGGAATTACTACAGCAGGAACCACCTGAACCAATGGAGGAGAAGCCTTACAAGCAGTGCAAGTGCAGCAGTGACCCAACGTGAGCTGGCTTTGGTGCCCAGTAACTCCATGCAACACACCACCTCTCCTGTCCTGAGTGACCGCCATAACAGAGGGAGCCCAAAGTCATGGACTAAATGAACTCACTGGACATTTGTGAACATTTTACAGACATTTCACAGGGGTGGTCCATAGACTACGGGAATGATATCTATGTATTATATCAAAGGGTGGTGGTGGCTAATGAGAATATATTGGATGGTGTGAGACCTGAGCATGATGTAAATGGCATGGAATAAGGGGTGGAGAATGTGCTGGTTTTGGCTGGGATAAAATAAAATTTTCTTCACAGTAGCTAGTATGGGGTTATGTTTTGGATTTGTGCTGAAAACAGTGCTGATAATACAGGGATGTTTTAGTTACTGCTGAGCAGTGCTTACACAGAGTCAAGGCCTTTTCTGCTCCTCACCCCGCCCCACCAGCAAATGGGCTGGGATGCACAAGAAGTTGGGAGGGGACACAGCTGGGACAGCTGACCCCAACTGACCAAAGGGATATCCCACACCATATGATATCATGCTCAGCAACAAAAGCTGGGGGAGGAAGAAGGAAGGGGGGGGCACGTTTGGAGTGATGGCATTTGTCTTCCCATGTAACCATTACACGTGATGGAGACCTGCTTTCCTGGAGATGGCTGAACACCTGCCTGACAATGGGAAGTGGGGAACGAATTCCCTGTTTTGCTTTGCTTGCGCACGGGTTTTTGCTTTACCTTTAAACTGTCTTTATCTCAACTCATGTTTTTCTCACTTTTACCCTTCTGATTCTCTCCCCCATCTCACCAGAGGGGTGTGAGCAAGCGGCTGTGTGGTGCCTAGTTGCTGGGGTTAAACCACAACAGCTCTCTACAATCCCCTGCTAGGACACACACAGCGCACAGTAAGAAGTTACTTAAAAAATGCAGGAGGTATAAAAAAAAAGAAGAAATACAATATAAGCTTTACTCAAGACTGGAATGAGAGAAGGTGCAGAGCTAGAAAAAGAGGTAAGGGTGAGAAAGGAAGACTGGGCATGAACACAGTCAGACAGATTGTGGCCAAGCAGACAGCAGAATAAGAGTGGGAACCAGAGTGGGATCAAAATTATGAACCCAACATCCTCAGGTCTCCCTATTCTACTGCCAGTAGAAACCCAGTAACAAAGCACATAATTTCTTGTAATCCTGCTGCTGCTGTCACAGTTCTTCCTGAACACAAATGGTAGAGGTAAATGTCACAAATCTAAATTTCATCCCTTCTAATAACCAATGAGATTATTAATACGGTATTATATAACAGCATTTCTGATTCCTCTCCCTCACCCTATTGGTTTGTTTGAAACAAACACAATAAGGAAACAAAGGTTACAAAATCAAACACTCAAATATTAAGAAATTACAAAACCAAGGCTGCAGGTGCAACTTTAAATAACCCGAAGTTCTGCATTTGTAGATTGATACAGATTTTAATTCCACCATTGGGGAAGCTGTTTTCTATCAGTTCCTGTTTCACTCAGACAAAATTCAGCTGATATTCTATTGTGCCCTCATTGTTCAACGTATGTCTGTAAGTCTGCTTGTATATACAGAATATATATACACAAGAAGAAACTATGAATTGCAACATTAACTTATCTTAGTGCTCACTACTAGCACCTCAGTGCTTCACAAACAGTATTTTAAGAGCATGTTCAAGATACTTCTGTGAGGTGAGGAGCTATTATTATACTTATTTTAAAAATGGAGTCAAGACAACCCTGAACTGGCAAATCTTTGTCTTGGAGTTGCCATATCCCATGAAAACCCAACTTACATCAACAATTAAAATTGCTTTTGGCTTTTTCTTAGCAATGTTTATGCGTGGGTGGCTTGAAACTGTCCTGCTTTTCTGATCCTGCGCTTAGCACAAACCGATTGTATTTAGAGCCAATAATTGTAGCTGTAATTGTCAAGACTGACATTAACCTGAAAATTAAGGAGTGATAGTCATACTGTAAAACAATTTGCAAACTAAAAGCCAGGTACAAAAAAAGTTACATTTTTGCAAACAGAAATGCTAATCATAGAGAAAGGAAGTTGAAGATGAGCTGAGAAATAACGAGGCTTAATGAAATAGAAACAGGTAGTCATTTCTGCTGGGAATACATATTTGTTTCCACATATAATTCCATTAAAATAAATATTCAAACATGAGATGGCACTGAACTAAGTCAAAACCTCACCTTTTACTTCCACGTGTAAGAGAAAAGAACACACTTACCCACATGAATATTATCCTTGAATACAGTCTTTTGGGGTAGAAATATTAAATGTCGACTAAATTTTTCATCAGTACTGGAATCTAAATTCAAGACATCTTTGGCTGAACAATTTACATCATAAAGTTCTTTTAATTTTTGGCTGACAAGCTGAAATTATAAACATTAATTAGGCTTTCTCTAGCATTTTTAATAGTGTTATCTATAAAATGTAACAAAAATGCAGATTCTATATCTTTTTTCAATTTTTTTTCCTCATTTTGAGCATATAATTAATTTAATTCAAACTAATTCATAGCAAATTCATAGCAAATTTTAACCAAATTTGACATAGACTGTATTTCCTGATATAAGCAAGTCACTGCATATACTAACACTGATAAACTGAGCAGATTTTCAGTTTTTCAGGTCAAAGACTAATTTAGTGGCTGTTTTTTTCTGTTTTTTTCCAGCACAAAGCAGTTCACACCCACAGTGACAATGTGTGTAATGCATGCTTACCCAGAATGGAAGGCAGAGGCTATCATGATACAAAGGGCTGATATGCTAATTTACTTTTATGACCCAATGAACACTAACTAAGAAGAAAACAAGATGTCTGGCTCTAAAATAGCTCTAAAAACCTTGTATAAGCTAAGCTTTCGATTACTCATGCTTAGGACTGGGACTCAGAACCTAAGGGTCTGGAAGCTTAGGGTTTCAGCATCTCAGATCCCCTGCCCAGCAAATCCAGAGTTCTCTTCTTAACCTGAGGAATCTCTAGATTTCAGAACTGATCGACAATGGAGTAAACCCCTCTGGATGCTGTATCAGTGAAGGGTCCTTTACGAAGGAACGACCTCAACCATCTTTTTCTTTCTTTCTAGCTAGGGACATGTAAACATCAGAAGTCTCACAAATGGCCACTCAAAGAGAGATTTTATTGTAACAGAAGATATTCTTCTAAAAACTTGTTTTATTTTCCACCTCTGTCATATCGAATTTGCAGGGAGCTCATTTTCCAACCAAATTTGGAATAAAATGGAAATTTGCACTATTTAATAAAATCGATAATTAGCAAAGATATTTAACTTTAGATACCAAATTGATAAGTGCAGTCACCTGATGTTCTCTACGTCACCACTTAACTCAGCTACAATGAACTGCCATCTGAAGACACCTAAAATCAGGAGGGATTTATCTAAGCCTTGATCTATAACTGCACCAGCTGGCAAAGGAAATGAACTGAGGAATACCTGAATGCAACTTTTATTGATGCTACTCTGAAAAATACCTAAACACTCCTTCAGTTTCATGGCCTCAAAGTGGCAGAGCACATAAAACAATCTGCAAAGCAAACTTATATCAGTAAGCCTACAGTGAATACAAGCATTCCAATAACCATCGTTCTCTATTTTTTCCTTTCACTTAAAGGAGAGAATCTTTGTTTTAATTAAAATAGTACTTTCTACTTCCCTACAAATAACCACTAGGTCTACAATTCTTTTTCATTTTACTACAGAATAATCAAGATAAATTGTTAAATGCTTTGGTTTCATATTAAATCAACCACAAATTCATATTAATCTACAATATGACTTTGCTCCAGTTTACCTCAATTAACTTTGCAACCATGCTCTTGCCATCTGCATCCGGATTTGCTGGTTTGTAGAACTCCAAATCAAAATAAAGTTTGCAAGCATCTTTTTCGGGAATTACTTCATAGCAATGCATAAGACTTGTTTTATAATCTTTCCTAAGGAAAAACAAAATTTACAGCCTCTCACAATAAACATTATACATACTTATCAGTTGCAAACAAGGATCCCACAAGTCCTAAATATTCTTTTATTTTTCAATCAACCACCCATGTCAAAAAAGTAGCAGCCCTATAATGCTTTGAAAAATCTGTAACCAACTTCAGCATCAAGTATCAGCAAAGGTACTTGTCTGGCCTAGGATTTAAGTTTGTATTCTTCTCCACATCCCCCCAAGTCTTACAATAAATACTGTCAACAGAAATGCTGTTGAGAATTTAAGGAATGATGGAAACTACAGTAGAAAACTTATTAAGTTATCACTCATATGTCTTAAGCACTACAATTGAGATTATATAGATTTTTTTCCAATTAAATTAAAAATTAATCTCATTTTCAAATTGAGAAAAAAAATAAGTTTGCTTTTCACATAAAAATTGACTCTTAGATTTCTTTTACTTTATAACCAAATGTTTTATTGTAAAACAAAAAATTGGGAAAAAAGTTCAGTGCATGATCAAATTGTCAATACTTGAAACTACATCACAGAGATACAAAATCATAAATCGGTAACCAGACATTTATATTAATGCCCATTTAAACTGATGTATGACTGATCATAGAAATGTATGTGTCACGTGTTGGTATGACCCCATGAGGAAAGCTGACAGCAAAAGCAAATCTACTGCTATTGGATTTAAGTTCAGTAGACAGGGCCCTTAATTCACAGAAAGTAATGGCAGTCTGCAACTCAAAGTTGAAACCCACTATAGAATAGATTGGTTTGTCCTTATGAAGATTTTCCCCATGGCCAAGATCAAACCTCATGCAACCCATCACAGCTCTGTGCTAGTCAGAGCAGCAGATGGCTACTGGGAATAGCTATCCAGTAATAGCTATTACTAGATAATAGTATATCCAGTATATGAGTATCTTGTGGTAACATATAGGGGTACCTTTTCAAATACTCACGTGTAATAAAACCAAAGCTCTTTATATGTTGTCACAAGGTAAAACCTCTGTCCACTTTGTGTGTTCTTTTCCAAGGCAAATACATGAACATCCTTTTTAAATAAAAACATTGAAGGGTTTGGTTTTTTTCAAAGAAACAGTTAAAGTCTTCAGAAGTTCCTATTTGACATTCATTTCTTTGGTCAAAGGTTAGTAAATACTAGAAAACTGCAAGTAGATCACTTAACCTTTTTCAAGCTAAGTAGCATCTGTTTCTAATTAAGAACATTATTCTGATTTCAGTTACATGAGTAAAAATTTGAAGCTTTTCTTTGTTGTGCATTAATGTCTAAACTCTGTTTTCTCTATAAAGTTGTTTTTCTGATCAGGGGCAAGTGCATCTAACAGAAGGAGGAACAATGTCCTGAAAGGAACAGCATCACGGACATGATGGCAGCATATGGCTTTATAGCAAATATTTAGACTTTGTATTATTTAAATCCAAAAATGGAAATCTGAAAACACAAAAAAACCCCTACTGCCAAGCCAGCAAGAGTACATTTTGGAAAACAGACTGTTGGGATTACTTAAACACCTAAAACAGCGTGGAGAAAAACCCAGTACTTTCTTTAAAAGCAGCAGACAATTTGAAAAGTATTAAACTGAAAACAGAGGATACATTTTGCATAACAATTATTTGGCTCATCATTTCTTATCATCTGAACTTGCTACTCTGATGTCACTGTAGAGTTGTATTGTTTCTATTTTGTCTCTGCCTCCTGTTTATCTCTTTTTCTTTGTCGGTTTTTTCCTCCTCTTTCTTCCTACTCAACTCTCACTACCTTCCCATTCTTCTGCCAACCCTGACTGCTCGCTCATCTTCAGAAGGAACAAATCTATCACTACAATGTTACCAAATGTTACCAAAAAGCACTTTTACTGTTAGAGGTTAACATCAATTCGTATGTTAGAACTAGTATTTCTTAGAGCTACCTCCAGTGTACTCACTGTTTCAGGATTGAGAAGGAGGGAAAAAAAAGAAGACAAAAAAAAAGAACTTGCAATCTGATAAAGGCTTTACCGTCAACCAAGCTTTTAAGTGAAGTTCAACCTTGAAAGTACCTAAAGAGTAGAGACATTCACCTAACAAATAATTTACCTCTTTGCAGGTTTTTACATAATTGAAAGCTTCAGCCTGCCGACAAAATATTTTCCAAACAGAGGATGGCAGAAAGGGTTTGGACAGTTTCGGTCTATAAACTGGAGGAAGAGGGTTTCTTTCATAGTGAGATGCTAGTTCTTCCACTTTCTTCAGTCTTTCTTCCCATTTTCTTTTCATTTGTCCTAAAGCAATTACAAGTAGTCAAATCAGTATCAATTTCTGTTTGTGACTCAATTTTAATATATCCTGTACTCATCACTGCTTTAGATTCCAGTTTTGTTGAGCCTACTTTATTTATTAATTGAGAGTAGCCAATATTCCAAATCAACATCCAACCTTGCTGTGATACTCATATTAACATTAAATCTTTCCACACAGTTCTGGAAGTAAGAGATCTTCATATTAATACTATCAAAGATAAACACAACAGAATAGACACAATAAGGGAAGGCCTAGGAACTTTACCGAATGATATCACACTCCTCCTCGAAAAGTATACAAACTGTGTTAACTAATCACACTTAGTAAGGAGTGGAAAAATACTATTACTTCTGCTTTATGGTTGGAGAGACAAATGAGATAATTAGTTTGTATGAGTCGTGCAGCACTTGAGTTCCTGAGAAAAATTAAGATTTCAGCGACTCTAGTGCTGAATCTCAAACTAAAAGAACTGAAATCCAAAATGAGGGCTCCAATCTCCACTGCCAACCTTTGCTGCTGATCAGCAATACTTCCAACTCCTTTAAAATCTCATGTACTTTCTTGCAAACTTAGGATAGCAAGATAGCACGTGATGCAGTAATGCTTGCTATCTTGCAACCTTTAAACTTCTAATTACATAAAGTAATCCAAATGCTACAAAGTAATGTAGTAAAACATAAACACACATTAACATACATATAAGTATTTGTAAGTTTAATTAACTTTTTTCCTGGGATAATTCATTGTCCCTCTGAACACCTGCAAATTGGTAAAGAGCATTGCTAAGAAACTGTGAAACAGGAAGAGGGGCAAAGATGAAGGTGCATCTTTTTATTCTGCCTGGCATAACCATCCAGTTCTCATAACAACCCCCAGTTGCAATGAAAGACAAAAATGAAACTGACTGTACTCAAACGTATTCAAACCTTTAACAAGCTGGATCCACAAGGAGAGTTTAAGTATTTAAATATTCTCGTGGGCCCCAAAGCCCAAATTTTAGATCCTCTGAATCCCCCTCCAAGTTTTCCACAGTAAAGGTTCCTGGACACCTACATGCCCACAGTACATCTAAGCCTGCCAGTGTTTTGATAGTTTAGTGTCTATGTGAAGTCTAAATAACAGAATCGGTTTTTTCTCTTAGAGGGATCAAACATATTACCTCCACAGACCTTGTCAGTCTCCTGACCTGTGAATTTCCTTCACTCCCTTCCTTTTCATGCAATTAATTTCTTCTTTGGGAATGAAAAATGAAATTATAGACAGCAATCAGTGTTTCTCAGAAGTGCTAGCAGAACCTTCAGTTTCATTTTGATGCTGTTGGCTCTGTTGTAAATTAACTGGGTGCAAAAGACAGTCCCTAGATCAGCAGTTTCCCACAAGGTGACCATTAAAAAGAAGGGAAGCAAAGGAGAATTCGCATAATTCTCTACACATTTTAAATTTCCTAGTTAGATCAGGATATATTTTTGCAGAAACACAGTTGGGAGGATATCTGAACCTGGGATACAGTTGATGACCCTTACTTTAAACTGAGATCTATCACTGTTTTTACAGTCCAAATATTCTCAGATTCTCAGCAGTCCAACATCAGGTCTTTTCAAGATAACTACAGCCCCTGTATCAACTATACCTCATACAACACATCTACTTCAAGCACATACAATCTACACTTACAGACTAGGTGTTAACTCCAGACTAGCCTTCTGAGTTTACTGGGAAATGCCCACCTCATCTTCCTCTCTTCTATCCCACCAGAAGTAAAGGGAGTACTTATTTTTATTTTACTTGCCAGAAGGAAATTTTGTCACCAACATGTTTGGCCTGCAGTGTTTTTTGACTCAGCAGAATGACTGCATGAAGACCCTGGGAAAATAAATCTCCTGGGAGATGACTTAAAGAACTTGCTATTACATTTTCCCCTTTGGATGGAAGACTACTACTTTTTTTAGTTATGAGGCCAGTGGACATCTGGTATTTTTATACCTTAGATGGCTTGGGGGTTTTTTGGTTTGTTTTGTTTGTTTTTTAAACAAATGGACTTGCCATCTCAGAAATGGCAATTTTCTCCCTTATGCTACAGGGAAAAGACAAATACAAATGCATGATTTCATATGTGTCCCTACATTTTAGCAAAACAACAACAACAAAAAAAATGCAAACAAAACAAACATGCTCAAAAATGGGGTAATGACTTTAAATTGAAAGGGGGTAAATTTAGATTAGATGTAAGGATGAAGTTCTTGACGGTGTGAGGGTGGTGAGACACTGGAACAGGTTGCCCAGAGAAATTGTTGCTGTCCCCTCCCTGGCAGTGTTCAAGGCCAGGTTGGACGGGGCTTTGAGCAACCTGGTCTAGTGGAAGGTGTCCCTGCCCATGGCAGGGTGGTTGGAACTAGATGATCTTTAGTCCTTTCCAACTCAAACCATCCTATAACTCTATGAAAAATCTGTAACAATTATGACAAAACACACTATCCACACCTGCTGAGAAATGAAGCTTAGACATGCAAATCAACCGCTGCTCAAAATAACATGATTACATTTGTTTCCTGGCCAGTGTGTATCATGCAGCACAGTTCTATGGCAGAATTCATGCTCCTCAACACTTATTTGTGTTGAAGTTTTCTCCCAGCTACTGCTTCAGCCTTAGAAGAACATATTAAATAACTTTCCCCCTAGTGCTAAATTTCTTAACATTAATGAAAATTAGCTTAGTTACCCTTATGTTGAGCTGAACTGACAAACACTACTCATCTTCCTTCAGCAGTAACAAGGAGCACCAAATTTTCATCTTGCACTCTTAACAGAAGTAGCTTCTACAATTAAGATTTGAGGAATTTTGTGTAAAATGCAGGATATTACACTTGATGATAAGACCTCAAAAAGAAGGCTACTGACTGTTGGGAGAAGCTGGAAAACTAAGTTTCTAATGTTAAACTTACTCCGTCTCAGAATCACAGAATCATTCAGGTTGGAAAAGACCCTTGGGATCCTCGAGTCCAACCATCAGCCCTACTCTACAAAGTTCTCCCCTGCACCATATCCCCCAGCATCTCATCTAAATGACCCTTAAACACATCCAGGGATGGTGACTCCACCACCTCCCTGGGCAGCCTATTCCACTGTCTGACCACTCTTTCTGTGAAAATTTTTTTCCTAATGTCCAGTCTGAACCTCCCCTGTTGCAGTTTAAAGCCATTCCCTCTTTTTCTGTCATCAATTACCTGTGAGAAGAGACCAGCACCAACCTCTCTACAATGTCCTTTCAGGTAGTTGTAGAGAGTGGTGAGGTCTCCTCGCACTAAAGGCCAATCTACAGATATTAAACTAACTGACCTGAAAGTTGATGATGAAGCTGAAACTAGCCCTCAGCCTCAGCTGTTGCATAAGGATGAACAGCAGGATGCCAGTAGGCAGGTATATTCAGATGGCATTTGTTGATCGGCTGTACGATTTCCAAGCTTTCATCCTGCAGCAGTGGGAGATAAACCCCGCCGTAAGTGGAAGGTCCTGCTCTGATACAGTCCAGTCCATCCGTCTTTATGTAGCTCACTAAAACCTGAAAGATAGCCTCTCATTGGGTAATCATCCCCACAAATTACTTAAAACGGCGATTATCTTTATCAACCACCATTCTGTCAGAAAGGTACATTTTTTCCAGCACACGGCGGCACTAAAGCAACAGGGCTTGGGGTACACACAGTCCAACCCAGCAGCACTAAGCGCAACGCGCCGCTCCGGGGCGGCTCGAACAGGCCCGGCACTCAAACCCGCCCAAGGCCCGCGTGGGGCAATGGGGGCGCGGCTCCAGCGCAAGGCCGCGGGTGCTCGCGTTTCCCCATGGGACAGAGCGCACCGAGCGGCCCGGCCCGCCGCTGCAAGCCCCGCGCTAGGAAGAGGGGGACGGGGGACCGTCACGGCACCGTGAGGCCGGTGGGGAGACGAGGGCAGGCGGGCGCCCCGCGCGTCTCCTCAGCCAGGGCGCTGGGCTCGGCCTCACGCCGCATCCCCTCAGGGCCGTGAGCTGCCTCACACGGCGGGAGAGAGCCGCGGGGTGGAGGGGGGGGACATGGGAAAGACTCACCGCCACAGCCCAGCGCTGCCGCCCTTGGCGTTTGAACTGCGCGTCGTTGGGGCGGGCTCCCCCGCCCTGCGCGGGGAGGAGCCAGAGGGGCCGCCCGGCGGTTGCCTACCCCCGGGGCCCTGACTCCTTCCTTCCTTCCCTCCCTCCCTCCGTCCTTGCCGAGCCGCGGCGAGCCCCGGGGAAGGCAGGTCGGAGCGCGGCGCCGGTGCAGCGGGCGGACGGTAGGGCCGGCGGGCGGCGGCGGGGGGGAGGTGCCGGGCTGCGGGCGCGACGGCGTGGCCGAACAAAGCGGGGGGGGGTGTAGGGCTGGCCGGCACCTGCCCGCGGCCGGGCTGCGGCTCCGCGGGGCCACGGTCCGGTGGGGCTGGCCGCCCGCGCCTCTCCCGCAGGGAGCCGGCTGAGGGGAACGGGAGCTGCCCCACACCTGGGCCGGGGGGGAGCCGCGTCTGGCCCGGGGCGGGCCCGTCTCAGCGCGCCGCCTGCCCGCTACCCTGGCTGCCCGCGGGGCTCCTGCCACGGCAGGGCCGGTGGGGCGGTGGGCTGGGGGGCGGGTGTCCCCTCTCCGGGCGCGGTGGGGGGAGACCGGCCGTGGTGCCGTCCCAGTGCTCGCCGCTTCCCCCGCCCCGGAGGGAGAGCACGGGGGGCTTAGCCTGTAAGTTATCTTAGTTACTCAGAAGCTTAATGCAGACTGCTTGCTAATTTAAGCCTGTTTTTGTGGAGAAGCCGGCTAAACAAAAGAAAAGGGGGGGGGGGGGAAAGAAAAAACTGCTGTAATTTTAAACTACTTTCTGGTGTCCCTCCCGTAGACTGTTAGCTAACTGGAAACAGGGCCTTAAACTGCATTTGGATCTACCAAAATAAAGCTTTGCATACAGCGGGTTAAACCTCATCCGGAAAACGGCTCTGCAGCGACCTGGCTGCTAACAAAGAGTGAGTGTGCGACGGCTGAGAGGCATCACCCCAGGCTGAGGGTCACAGCGGTGCGGACGGTCGCCTCCACTGCACTGATCCTGCCAGGGCGGGGGAAGGCATGCCTGAGGCCCTCACAGACGCCGTGACTAACTTTTTGTAGCATGTAGAAGGCCTTGTCCAAGGTGTTGTCAGTCTGGTCTCTGCTAGGTTGAAGGATAGTGCTGGTAATCTAATCTTTTACCCTCTAGCTGGTAATTCTCTTCTTTAATTATTTGCTTCTTGTCAGTTGGTAGGTTTGAAAGTAACACACCTTGCCCTTAATAGCCTTGTCAGGCTCCTTACTATTTGTTGCAGTGGTGATGTGGTTACTAAGTACAGGTGAAAGAATAAGGAAGGGTCCCACCTACTCTCAGAATAAATTCAGGTTTTGCTGATTTTGCAGATTAATGCTGACTAAGTAAAAGTTTGTTTGCTTTTGGAACATCAGAGTGCTGGCCCAGTGTCAGTGCTTTCCAACAACCACATCCAGACCAAAAGGAATGTGGAGGGCTGTCACAATATTTGCATGCTTCCATCAGTGGTAGCAGTATTTAACAAGGGGATAATGCCACACAGAAAATTTGATGGTATAGTTCAAATGTTTTTATTTTTTTTCATACAGTCAGCTTCTATATTTTCCTTCCTTTATTAATTAGATAATTACTGGTTATCATTATATATTGTAGAATGGAAAACTTAATTTGCATGTCTGCATTAGTATTGCAATGTGCCATGTATATATTTATGTACATAAAATACGTTCTTTGAATGCTTGACATCTTCTCTTGCAGACATGTGAGGTGGAAAACTGCCCTCTTCTAATCTTTAAGGACATGTTTTACAATACTGGTTTCTGTTTTGGACATGTATTTTAATTCTGCTACAATCATTGCTTTGTAGCAGCTGACATACTGAACATGTGTTGTCTTGTCTCCTGTGGTTTGCATATTTCAAGATACAGTTGGTAACTAGACACAATTCAGTTATTTGCTTCCTTCTCTGTCTGAGAAGCTTTGGTATTATTTTATCACAATATTTCTATTGTTGGATCACAATTCAAATAAATACTGCTTTAAAAAGAAACCTGATGGTTCTTATGGCAGTGGTGATATGTGATGATGTGAATTTATTTTCATTAGGTCCAGGCAGAATAAGTAAATCCAGGCTGGAATGGAGTAAAAACATTGTTTTATTTATTATTTTCCTATCAAAAGAAAAGCATTGGATCAACGCTTGCTGAGCATAGTTTTGGATCTTTTTGAACCACTTTATTTTTTACTACTCAGTACCTGTAAATGTCATTGTAGCATCATCTTTATATTCACTATCTCTGTCTCATAGGGTTTTTCAAAAACTTTGTATTTTTTTTCAGATAAAATATTGTAAAATAAATTTCCTAAAACCTACAGAACATATTCTACTAGATTAGAAAAATGCTGTTGCTCATTTCAGCTACTTGTTTTTTAAGTTTCGTTACAGTTGAAAGCTCATCTTACCTAAGCTTTCAGAGAAAAGAGTATCAAGGAGCAGAATAACAATTTTTGATTAAATTCTTACTTCATTGTCCTGATTTTTTTCCCCTATCCCTAACGGCATGAGATCATCCTCTACAGGGAATGTATTCTGCTTGACATGTGCATTCTGCTTGACAGAACATGACATCATTGCATTACCTAAACCAAGATGAGGCAATTCTTAGTAGTCTGTTAGAATCAGCACCATCCTCGAGAGAGCCTTGCTGTTACCCTGACTAGTGCTTTAGAGCAGAAAACATGCTGCCGATTAAAACGTGCATTTGAGTGCCTAGCAACAAAACAGATACCTTTGTGGATGTCTTTTGTTCTTTAAAGAAGTGCAGGTGACTTGGTGCTTTAAGGTGCTCAGAAATTGATGGATCTTAAAGGTCAGTTACAGATTCTATTCTGAAGATAAAGCATCTGTATTTTTAAATACTAAGGTATTATATACAGTTTTTCTTCACTATCTCTCTTGCTTCTGTAAACACTCTTAGACAAGCTCCAGCTGTGATGCAGTAGAGTGCAGTAAGCTCTAACACTTCATTAAACAATTCAAACTATAAGCTGTCAGCTAGGCTTGCATAGGCTTTAGTAAGAAGTATTTTTATGATACGGTATTAAAAAATGTGGCTTACATTTTTCAGAAACAAAGTACTGTAGTTCATTGTAATTGTAGGTTTTGCTAACTGCTACTTCAAAATTCATTGTTTCTTTGGCGTTGGATCAAGGAAAGCAGTGTTTGAGTTTTAAGGTTGCAGAAGGGTCAAGGAGATAAGTCTTTATTTAAGGTCACTGAAATGCTGAAGGTCTCTCTTACTGCTTGTAGCATGCTTTAACATTTGTCTTATAGAAGCATTCAGTGGTCCCAGTCTGTTAGGGCTCCAGTTTGCCTACTAAGTCTGCTGCTGTTCACCAGTGTTATTCCCACCAGTTTACTAAAAACCAGTCCCTAATGGGATGCAACAGTTTGGTTGGAGCACACCTGGTGTGAACCCAAGGCAGCCTAATGATTCCAAGGTCTCATCTGTTGGCCAGAGGGTTGGTAGCTTTCCCTGTACTTTAGCTGAGCTTTTCTCTAAGTAGTTATTGGTAGCCCAGGCTGGCTCATATGAGAGACAGGAGGTGACCACAGCTCACGTAGGCACGTGTTTACTGGTTTACACTAGCTGGCTCATGTACTTGCAGCGCTGGCACTACGGATCTTCACAGTGCCAGACAGCTGGGATAAACACCTGGGCTTTTAGCAGAAGTTGAATTCCACGCTGACATGGCTACACTGCTCTCAGCACGCCTGCTGACTAGTTTCAATAATGGAGTTGGTATGTGATACTGTGGGTTTTTTAGATGGTGTGGTTCTTCATTACTGTTGGCAGACAAAGAACAAACAAGATAGAAAGTTAACTTTTCCCTGTCTCTCCTATTAATCCCAGCCACAGTGAAGGGTTTGGTTGTGCTTCTGCAGAAGAATGAACAGCATGAGTTGCATCAAAATTATGGGTCAGTCTGGTTGAATATTTTCTTACAAAATAAAGTTTTGTTCAAAAGTGTCAGGCTAAGAGCTCAGGAAAGCTGGGAACCAAAGCCAGGGATGATTGTGGTAGGGACAGGGTTGAAAGAGGCATAGAAACTCCTGGAAGCTGGGCTCTGCTGGGGCAGGGGCACTTCTAGTATTCTTGTCAATGAAAGCCATTCTTTCCACCTCCCAGGGATCAGAAGCTCTGCTTTTCAGTTACAGCTGAGTGGACACACCAATTGTCACTCTAGACTAGATTTTGTTGTGGCCCTGGTTTGAGTGACTGGTGGGGTTTTTTGGTAGCAGGGGAGGAGACTACAGTAGTGGCCCCCTGTGAGAAGCTTCTCAAAGCTCCCCCGGCTCCACATTGGACCCGCCTTTGCACCAAGGCCGCACCAATTAGCGATGGTAGCCGTGCCTCTGTGATAACGTATTTAAGAAGTGGAACCTGGGAGGAGCGGTGAGGACATGTTGAGAGGAGAACATCTGTGTGAACACCGAGGTCAGTGAAAGAAAGGAGCAGTGGGGGAGGTGCACCAGAGCAGAGACCCCCCTGTATCCCATGGTGAGAAGGCAGGACCACCCCCCCTGCCACCCATGGAGGTCTACAGTGGAGCAGATACCAATTTGCAGCCTGTGGGGGGCCCCATACCAACCCACGGGTGCCAGGACCCCATGGGAAGAAGGCCCTGCTGTTGTAGCTCAGTGCTGGGAGGACTGTAACACGTGGGGGTGACCCACACACCCGTGGAAGTGACTCATGTCAGAGAGCTTATGAAAGACTATCTCCTGTGAGAGGAGGACCGTGGTGGAGCAGGGGAGGAATGCCAGAAGTTCCACCCCTCCCGAGGTGGAAAAAGTGGCGGGGCTGACTGCACCCCCCATTCCCTTCCCCCTGTGCCATTGGAGTGGAGAAGGTAGAGATATCGGGAGCAAAGTTGAGCCCGGAAAGAAGGGAGGGATGGGGGAAGGTGTTTTCAAGATGTGGTAATGCTTCTCATGGTCCTACTGTCTGTTACATGTTGTTGTTGTTGTTAGTGTCTGTATTAAATTTTATGTTTGTTTTTTCTTCCTCTAATGAGTCTGTCTTTTGCCTGTACCTTAAAGGATGAGATCATCCCTCTCTGTCCTTATCTCAAGTTCATGGGCCTCTTGCTTCCCTCCTTCCCAGCACTAGGGGAGAAGGGGGGAGTGAGTGGCTGTGTGGTGCTCAGTTGCCCTCTGAGCGCAAACCATGACAGTTGTCAATGCTAATGCCCCCTGCTCAGTGATAAAGCATAGGGTTGGGACACTGTCATGCCACAGGTCTTAGGTACTTGAATTACCCTTTGGAAGTGTTTGTCTTTTTTCACATAGGGAACTTCTACGGAATTAGACTTTGAAGTTAGTATGAATGAATCCAGATCATGGTGCTAGGCAGGCAAGTTCAGCATCATAGTTGTAGTTCCTGACCCATGATACTGTCTTTAAAGTGAGTTTCTAAAATATAAAGCAATCACGTATTTTAGAAAATCAAGCTTATTTGATACTTTTGTAATTTGGTTTTCAGGAAATTTCCTGTGTGCTGCTATTTTATATGATACAGCTCTCAAGTCTGGAATAATTTTATGAGCAAGAAGACTTCTTAATTACATCAGTGCTCCAAGATACAAAGAAATAGTATTCAGAGTAACCTGGACAACCTTTTGAAGTCACTAAAAATGTAAGTAAATGTCTTTTAAGAAACAAGGAAAGAGAGTTATATATACCCAGATTAGTGCTTCTGATGCATCGGTAATTGTTTCCACAGAAAATAGATATTCATGTGTACTAGCTAGAGTACAGATATGAAGTTTAAGAGGTAATATAATATGATGGTGTAGGATGGCAAATATAGTTTGCCGCCAAAGAACCTAAGTCTTAAATAAGAATCTTCATCATATCTGACCAGCAAATCTTACTACTTGGTCTGGTTATTTATACATCCCTACTTACCATAAATATACCTGCTAAGTAAGTTTCTTTAAAATTCTTGTCTTGTAGTGCCTTGTTTGTTTCTTGAGGTCAAAGCACTTATTTCATTTATAAGCACTTATTACTTTGTCCTATCTGGCAATTTAACTTTATGATGCTTAATCCTTTTCTGAATCCTGAGTTAAAGGTAACTTGTGGTAATGTGTTCCATGAGTATACACAAGAGTAATTGGGAGGGAGGTTTAATGCTTTTAAATTGATTTCTGGCTTGGTATCAATCATCATTTCTTGTCCTGTGTTCTGATTGAAAGTAAATAGCAGCCCATAGCATAGAGTTCATTTCATCAACTCTTTAAAGTTACATTGTTGGTTTTCTGTTATTTATATTGCAGTTGCCTTCACATACCCCAGTTAGGGTTGGATGCAGTGATGTTTCATTTGAAATGGAATGCAGAGAAATTATTTATTTCTCTAATCTTCTATGCTAGTCTTTGCACATATCCAATAACTTGTATTGCTTGGGTTTGGATATCAATTTCTGTATTAGTCAGATGGAAGGATCCATATATGACATGATAGTCATAATATTAAAATGCTACTAACGCATGTAGGGACATTACAATATTTTAAAGGTTGTTTTTAATTTGTTTGTCTCTTATCCTGCTTTTTGTAGGCATTTTCAATGATTAAGTCACAGGGATCTGCAGACTATTTTTCCTAGAGTTGTTTTAGAATGCAATAATTTAGAAAAATATTTTATGTTGTTCTTTCAAATATAAGATATGTAGGGATTACTCAGAAATGATATTTTTTGCCTACCAATACTAATACTCCTAGCCTAGTTATTCTGTGTGAATATCCTCTTCTAACATTCCTGTTTTCTCTAAAAAAATGTTCTCTGATTGTGTAAGGCTTTAAGGAAACCTGAAAAAAATTAAGCATTCTGAAGGTATTATTTCATATGAAAATTAACTGTCATATATTTCTATTTTCTTATGTTTTCAAGCTGATAACTGAGAGCCATAATGGCAGCCACGGGAGATGGACCACATTCGGGGGAAGATCTGGCAGATGCAAAATCTATTCCTGCTTCCAAAGGGTAAGTGAAATGCTGTTGGTTTAAGTCTTCAATTTAAGTCTTGCAGAATCTTGTGCTGTAGCACAAAGTGAGAGCCATGGAAGAAATAATGCCAAAATGAAAAGTTTCAATTATGGTTAATTATAATAATCATAAACAACTACTAGAGTTGTTGTACTGAGTTTGAAAACATACAGTCTCTGACAGAACAGGCCACGTGTATGTACAAGAAACTAAAATGCAAAACATTTGAGGTGCACTTAGACTTGGCTTACAGTATTATCAAGTGGTTAGCTGTTCTTGAAAAGAGACTTCTCTGTCTCACCCTGGGCTAAATGATCACCTCTTTCCTTGAGCTGCTTCTAGACTGAAGCAGCTGAACCTGTGGCAGTCAGTTCAGCTGCTTGAGCTGACCTGCTCTAGGGTTATATGTGTGGAAGCACAAGTGTAAGGGGAATTTACAGGGGTAGGAGGGGGGAAACGCAGGCTTGTTCTTCCTGATGACAGCTAGTTATTAGGCTGGTGTAGCACTATCATCAGATTATGCTCTTTCTGGGAACTTAATTTGTTTCTGAAGTCATTCTCTTCAGTATTTCAATGAAAATTAATTTAAAAGCATTACAGAATTTTTATTTGTAGAATACAATAGCGGGCCTGAATCTTGTAACCACTTACCCATGTACTTAAATGAGAAAATCTATACTAACTTCAGCATATATGGACTGACTAAAATTGGCAGCCATTGCAGAGTCATGAGTGGTGGTGTATCACAGAATCATCTTGGTTGGAAAAAACCTTGAAGATCATCTAGTCCAACCATTAACCCAACATTGACAGTTCCCAACTACACCATATCCCTCAGCGCTATGTCGACCCTACTCTTAAACACCTCCAGGGATGGGGACTCCACCACCTCCCTGGGCAGCCCATTCCAATGCCTAACAACCCGTTCTGTAAAGAAATGCTTCCTAATATCTAGTCTAAACCTTCCCTGGCGCAACTTGAGGCCATTACCTCTTGTCCTATCACTTTTTACTTGGTTAAAGAGACTCATCCCCAGCTCTCTGCAACCTCCTTTCAGGTAGTTGTAGAGGGCGATGAGGTCTCCCCTCAGCCTCCTCTTCTCCAGACTAAACAACCCCAGTTCCCTCAGCCGCTCCTCGTACGACATGTGCTCCAGACCCTTCACCAGCTTCGTTGCCCTTCTCTGGACACGCTCGAGTAATTCAATGTCCTTTTTGTAGTGAGGGACCCAAAACTGAACACAGTAATCGAGGTGCGGCCTCACTAGTGCTGAGTACAGGGGTAAGATCACTCCCTGTCCCTGCTGGCCACACTATTTCTGATACAGGCCAGGATGCCATTGGCCTTCTTGGCCACCTGGGCACGCTGCTGGCTCATGTTCAGCCGGCTGTCAATCAACACCCCCAGGTCCCTCTCTGACTGGCAGCTCTCCAGCCACTCCTCCCCAAGCCTGTAGCTCTGCTGGGGGTTGTTGTGGCCGAAGTGCAGCACCCGGCATTTGGCCTTATTGAAACTCCTACAGTTGGCCTTAGCCCATCGCTCCAGCCTGTCCAGGTCTCTCTGCAGAGCCTCCCTACCCTCGAGCAGATCAACACTCCCACCCAACTTGGTGTCATCTGCAAACTTACTGAGGGTGCACTTGATCCCCTCGTCCAGATCATCAATAAAGATGTTAAACAGGAGTGGCCCCAAAACCGAGCCCTGGGGGACACCACTCGTGACTGGCCGCCAACTGCATTTAACTCCATTCACCACAACTCTTTGGGCCCGGCCATCCAGCCAGTTTTTTACCCAGGAAAGCATGTGATCATCCAAGCCTCGAGCAGCCAGTTTTGCCAGGAGAATGCTGTGGGAAACGGTGTCAAAGACCTTACTGAAGTCAAGGTAGACAACCTTGTCTTGTAGTTGGTGTGCTCATTAAGGCAGAATTACAGCTGCATATAGAGTCTTGGTCTTTCTAGGTTTTGAATGCTTACTTGTGAAAATTCAATGGTAAAATAACTTTTAGTTAGAATTCAGAGTAGATTTACTATCTTGGAGCTGATCGTGCCTCCAGGTACATAGCTTTCAAAAGGTGATAGTAAAAAAACCCAACTGATTTCTTATTGATATAATAATTGGTTTCCTTAAACTGATTTTTCATATTCTCCTGTGCAGAGGCATTATCATTTTAGACACAGTTCTTCCTTGATTCTTTAAATTTTAAGCTTGTTACAGATTGCACGGAAGATTACTACAAGTACAAATGAACCTCCACTTTTTTAAAATTATTTGTCTATGTGCACATTTTACCGAACTCGAAACAAAAGTTTTATTTGGGAGCATAACTATACAAAGTAGTTTTATTTATTTTAACCTCTGGGCAAGTACAGTCTTCACTGGTCTTAAATCAGATCTACCAACTGATTTCACAGACATAACTTAGAATCACAGAATGGTTTGGGTTGGAAGGGACCTTCCAACCTCTTGGGTTGCTGCGGGAACTTCTAGAGGACAAGTAGCAAACCTTTCCAGTTTCATTGTTTTTTCTAAAATAACTGTATTTTATTATTATTTTGAATTATTTTGAAACTAGAGAAGAGTGATCAGAACACCTAAAGTTTGTCTGATTTCTATACAGAAAGAACCTACCTGCTAGCAAGTCTATGGACTCTGGAATTCTGCCAGACTACAGTTACAGAATGGACTATCCAGAGATGGGGGAATGTGTAATAATAAACAACAAAAACTTCCACAGACAGACTGGTACCACTTTCAAATGTTAAAGTTTTTTCCTTAATTTAGATAAACTAGTGACATGTATTATTCTTCAAAATTAAATATGCAGACTAATTTTGATTGCAATCTAAAATTAAGTGGTTTGAATGGCTGTGATTCATTTCAGTGCATTCTTCCAAATATACATAGAGGGAACATGTCAGGATATAGCAGTAATGGGGAGAAAAATTGATAGGCAGTAAAAGTCCATCTTACCTTTTAGTCAGGATTTTTGTTTTGCAGATGAAATCCTTTTTTATGTCTTTAGATAGGTAGATATAAGAAGAAGGAGTAGATAAATATACAGTATAGGTACAGAGAGAGGGAGATGATGTGCATATGTAACAGTGCAATGTTTTTTCTGTTAAAGTGTGTCTGGAATAATGGAATAATATTTCAGACTGTTACAGATATGTGAGAAAATAATATGGCTCAATCATACCGTGCCATCTATATCATATAAAAAATTATACATTTCTCTTCTGATAGGGATGTTACCCCGTTCGGGTACAGATGCAGATGCTGCAAGTGTCAGAGAAGTTTTTATGAAGCTGGGATATAAAATAAAGATCAACAATGATCTTTCAAGCGGGGACATTTTTAAGCTATTGAAAAATGGTAAGTAATATAATGATCAGTGAGTGTATTAAATCAGCTGCTGTTTCCAAATACGTCTCTAGCCCTCACATCTCTTCTTCCATGGTTCTTTTAGATGATATTTCACACCTATCGGTGGTTTATTACTAAGGATGGCATGGCATGTACATCATAGTTTCTATGTTTGTTCATCTTTGCTATCTCTCCATCTTTTGTGCCATGACTGTTGTCTCTGTATCCTTTCTCATATAAAGAAGGCTGGAAAAAAGGCTGAAACTTAAATGCGGACTGATTTATATTCTGACCCTGGGATCACTGAAGCTCTGTGAGTTGGAAAGAAACCTGCTTAATTGAGTAGAGGAGTTCTGGGCTATATGCTTAGTGGTGTGGCCCAAGAGGCGTTCTGATCCGGGGGGGTTCTGATTGAGGGACCAGAACTGCAAGTGTGTGGACTGGAATTATATCGTTTCTTCTAGAGAAAGAACTCGTGTTTTGTTTGACTTGTGAAACAAAACACCCTTCTGTCAAGTTGAGAGCTTTATACTGCTGTTTGTGCTAGTCCTGCTTTGTTTGGACTTGGCTACATCTAGACCAGTAAATTAAATGATGCATGGAGGTATCTGTAGCCCTGGAAAACAGTTTCTTCTAGTTAACTGTTGGAAAGTTCTCTGGCATGCTAGTGCTCTCCCAGACTGTTCCAGGTCACAGTTCCACAGTAAAAGTGTTCCTAGGATTATTCCCAACAGCCAGTTAGCCTGCAACAATCCTGTTTGGTCTTTTTTTTTTTTTTTTAATGTGTTTGCTAACATATATGTAGGTTCTTTAGTGCCAGTTAACGTTTATGCCAGAGAATGCTCCCGGGCATGGATAATTCATTAGTATAGTTGCAGCCTGTCTGTTGACAGTAGCTGAAAGTGGAAACGCCTCTGTCTTATCTGTGGTATAAGGCCTCCAAATAGACAGTTTAAACTACAGACTGCAGCCTAACTAGAGATTCCCAAAAAAACAGCCTTTCCTGACTCTTCTAGATGCAGGGTTTGTCCGTAGATTGTAGAAATACTTGAATGTGCATTGCTTGAGAAAAATCTAAATAGTTCAGTTTTTCCAGAAAATAAATTCAGTGTTTTGGCAAGCTTTAAACAGAAGACTTCAGCTTTTGAGACGGTTACACTTTTCATCTACAAAATCTTGCACCTTCTTGAGTTTCCCACTGAGAATTCCTTTTGGATCCTTTCTTTTAAATGATGTTTGTATCTTTTCATATATTTAAAAGAATTGTCTTGGTCCTCAAGTACAATCCCTGCAATGTCGGGCAACAAAAGACATCAGAGAATATCTGTTCTATGCTCTTTGCATACCACAAGATGGAAAAAAAAAAAATCTACAGACACTTTATATGAACCTTAAATGTCTTTCAGTACAAAATTCAGAGGCTTGAAAAATCTTTCTAGACCTTACTACAGGCCAAGAGTGAGATAGAGAAGGGTAATGCTAGTACCTAGGTCCCTGCAGCAGCAACAATTTTCATGCTTCATTCAGTTCCTGTGGAATCCAAGTAGCTGAAGCATCTCTGATTGGAAAGAGAGGCAGAACTTCCCCATCCTTTCCCAAAACTCAGAACTTCCCATTAGTCCAGTCCCAGATCACGAGACTCTTGGTCATTACTGCATGAGCAAAGTGTACCATTCAGACACTGTGGGAACACCCTCTTTGTCTCCTCACAGTGTTCCTGGCTCAGTTCTGTGGCCATGTCTTAGAATGGGTAGGGTTGGCCTTTATTTTGGGGGTTTCTGTGTCCAGCCTGCTGCAGTAAGTTAGGCTGGCTCCTTTTGTTCAGAAGTGAAAGCTGGTTGGAAGTTTCTAAACATGAGAATTAGAAGACTTCTGTCACATAGGAAGCATCAAATATTCAAAGCTTTTAGCATATGCAAGAAGTTAAGATAATTCTCTTTTTTTCTTTCAAGTTTCTGAAGAAGATCACAGCAAGCGAAGCAGTTTTGTTTGTGTGTTGCTAAGCCATGGTGATGAAGGATTAATCTATGGTACAGATGGCCCTCTTGAACTGAAAGCACTAACAAGCCTTTTCAGAGGTGACAGGTGCAGAAGTTTAGCAGGAAAACCCAAGCTCTTTTTCATTCAGGTGATGTACAGCTGAACAATGATCATCAAATCAGCTGGATACTTAACAAAAATATTGTTTCCCATTAATTATTAGTGCAAAAAAGTTAATTATTTCTAAAATTGATTTAAATGGATTCTCTTCAGGTCTAAAAGTGATACAGCCTGCCCTATTAGGTAGGCAGTATTTGTAATAGCTGAGGCTGCGTTCTATGGATTGAGTAAAATCTTTCTGAACACTGTTCAATATTTTAGTGTGTTTCTGAATGAACTTTTGAATGAATATCTATCTTAACCAAACTGTGTAGGTGATTTAAATAAATGCTAGTTACTTTTCTTCTGAGCCTGTCTAATGGAAATGTGATATATAAATTCTTGTTATTTTTGCAGTTTTTTAATTGGGATATTATTGTCTTTAAAACAGGAAAAAAAAAATCAGTATTCTGCTCATGATCACTGCCTTTCTTTATTTTTTATTTTATTTTCCATTCTTTTTCCCACTAAATAGGCTTGTAGAGGGACAGAATTGGATTCTGGTATTGAGGCAGACAGTGGATCAGAAGAAACAATGTGCCAAAAAATACCCGTAGAAGCAGACTTCCTGTATGCATATTCTACAGCTCCAGGTGAGAGACTTGCAAAGCAGATCATTTTCCTGCCTTTTGATTTTCTACCTACTTAAAGTTCTCTTAGATTAGAAAAGATGAGAGGATTATAAAAATCTTTTGAGTTGGAATTTGGAGAGTTGATAAAATCTGTATTTAGTTAGTGGTTTTGAGTTTTTATTTTAAAATGTGGATTTCTATTGGAAACAATGCATTGTTCCCCTAATTGCTATCCTGTCCTGTATCAGAGGCTGCTACATCTGATCAGTTTGACATCTCTTTCTTCCACAGGCTATTACTCCTGGAGGAATTCAGCTGAAGGCTCCTGGTTTATTCAGTCATTGTGTAAAATGCTGAAGGAACATGCAAGGAAACTTGAACTCATGCAGATTTTAACTCGTGTAAATCGCAGAGTGGCAGAGTATGAGTCCTGCTCAACTCGGCAGGATTTTAATGCAAAGAAACAGATTCCGTGCATTGTCTCTATGCTCACCAAAGAATTTTACTTCCCTTGCTAAAAGAATTTTTCCGTTCATGTTTTTATCTGTAATTTATATGCAATGTGAGTATGGAATACCACTTTTAAATCTGAATTACTGTTCACTACTGTGTGTGGCATAATGAACTGTCTCAAAGTTAGATATGTCCATTATTAGAAGTAAAACATAGTATGGCTATGTTAGAAATGCAAATTTGAAAGTAGTGGTGCTCCGACTATCTTGAAAAATTAGGAAGAGGAGGCTGAAGAAAGATCAGATCACTTATCAGATCTATCTGGTGCTACATTTCGCTTTGAAGGGGTAGAGAAGAGAAACAGTTCTTGTAAATAGGTTCATTTCATATCTTTGCCAGTAGGAAGAAGATTCAGGATGTGATATGTTTAGTAATGATGGTAATAATGATAGTGGTGGTGTCATACATTTCTTCTTAACTCAAGTTCTTAAAGTTTAGGTTATAAATAACCTAAACTGTTTTTATAACTTAGGGCATAAATGGTGGAAAACAGCCATTTCATTTTTTACATACAATTAGGAAGCACCTTTAGAATACAGTCCAATTTTTCCTGATCATTTTATAACATTTTGTATGGAATCTTAGGTAAAGCAATCACATCAACATGGTATCTGTTTCAAAATAAATTTTGTATTCTGACCTTGAAGCTGAGTGACTAAGGGACCAGTCTTGCAGAATTCCTTTTCCTGCAGCTCCTTAAGTGGGGGAGCTGTTGAGGCATATTTTGGGCTATAAGAATCAGTGCAAAAAGAAGTCTACATTCTGATTAGTCTGCTTTCCTCTTTCTGGCCATAAATAAAAGTGGGTTTCCTTTGTGCTGTGTGCATACCACATTTAATCTGTGTGGAAACCTAGATTTGTGGTACTGGAGAAATTTCACTTCTTAACTCTAACTCAAATTGATATTAATTACATGACTTCAGCCAAAATATGCTAACAAATAGTAAATTTATATTTCTTGACTCTGAATTTTGTGGAACAGGCTTTTACAAAATTGTAAAACATTTTTATTGATGTTTCAGCTTGTGGCAGTGTTTTTGAGAGGAAGACAGAATGGTAAATGACTATAGGGTGCTTACAAAACAAGACTTAAAACTCTTTAAATTGTGTAGCATAAACAATGTTAGCAAATTGATGGTCACTTCCAGAGGCATCTGGGGTTTTTTTTAAATTAAATACTGTTTCCTAAATTATATCATGCTTTCCTACGTGTATTATTTGTTAAAGATCTGATAGCTTTTGCAAATTGATTTTAACTTCAATTATGTCCCTTTTTCTCAAAATACTACTTTCCCTTTCCTTCTCTATCTGCCTTACATCTAAAGTTGAAAAGAAGCTGCTTTAAAGCATTGTATACTGTATAGTCAGGTAATAAGAGTAGTGACTGAGACATGGGAAATGCAGGTTCAAAAGTTATGCACAGGAGGCAATTTTAAACATTGTAGATGAGTTCTCTGTGACTGCCTGCTGAATAGGAGGTATCTTGTCTCTCTCGTAGAAATGTTTTGTAACTGATTGAAACTTTAGTTAAAAAACTAAATAGGCCCCTGTTAAATGCAGCTAAAAATAGCATTTACAAAAACCTATATGTAGGTTTCTTCATGTAGGTTGTGAATTAGAACAAGCAGCCGCACAGTTATATGTTGTAAATGACTGACAGGACTTCTGTTAATCTGCTTCAAAGTAATTGGGAATAGGAATGTTCCGTGAATTCTTAGTTATTTTGTGGTGAAAAAGTCCTGTCGTGGAGTTTGCTCTTCCCTTGGATTTAATAGGTTCTGGTCTTGATCCTTCTTGGTCTTTTAAAGGAAAAATGATTCTACAACTTTTCCAATAGTCTTTAAAATGGAGCAAAACAAAATCAAAGCTAAGCTGTGATGAGTAACGAGTCATTTAGGAAGACGTTAGAGGTACAGCTTAGGGAAAGAGGTAATATTCCCATCAGTCCTTTCCTCTCAGGACAACAGCTGTGTTTTACTCCAAGTCAGTAAATTCCTTCACAGTGCCAGGAGGGCTTCTGGGTATTTCTAGCTGAGGACTGGTGTTCCAGTTAGTGGGACTTGTGGGTAGAGACAGAGCCTCTTGGAGAAGGGAGAGCGAGAGGTGAGAACGTCCTTGAATGCTCACTCGGTTTGGCAAGGAGGTCTGACTAGAGCTGGTGAGCTGAGCATGAGATCAGTAATTGGGAAAATGTGATCTAGTCTAAAGGTTGAATTTGGTGAAGAGGTACTGGAATGGAAGATTGTAATAGTCAGCTTTTCAGAAAGACATGGGGAAAATAGGACAACTTAAATGGTTGTCTTGTAGGGTGATGCTCAGTGTGTGAGGACCACACAGAAATAGATGAAGGCCATAGTATAGAGACGCAATTGCCAGTTAATCATTGCTATGGGTTTTGACTGGGTAAATCACAGAAAATTTGGAGATGAAGGTAGAGGAGTGGAAGCAACGTGAAAGGAGGGATTGCATGATGTAATGAGAAAGAGAAAGCTGCTTTAGTTTGAAGCTAAAGGAGAAAGCAACAGGTGATATATACTAAAAACCTGGCAGGAAGCACATGTCAGTTTTACAGCAGGCTCCACTGGTAAAGGGGCAGTTGAACTATCTTTTTTTGTTGGGTTATGTGATGAAATCTTGTCTGCACACCCACAAAGGTGCACAGAAAGACAAGGGCAGGAGGGGAAGCTTAAATAATACCCTGCCCTGCAGGGCTACTCCCAGGCACATGGCGGGAGCCATCAGCCCATCAATGGCTCATCTCCACAAGCCCAGACTTGCACAGGAGCACAAATTAAGGACTTGTAGGCAGGGACGGGCACCCTGTGTGGGCTCCTCCCAGGGCTGTCCCAGGAGACCCTCAGCCCCAGGACCCAGGTGTGAAACCCATCAATGTGAGTCAATGCAGGAGCACCTTTCATGTCATGGTGGGGCACATCATGGGTTGCAGGGGAAGAGTGTTGGGGGATTGCACAAGATTTATTGTGGGATGTTTAGGGAAAGAACCAAAGGCAGGGAAAGGGGTGGATTTAGATGATTTGGGGAGGACCAACTGGGGAAAATAGAGGTGTAAGGGGTAAAAAGGGCTGGTCACACATAAGTAATTTCCTGGTCAGTATGCTTGTCTGGCCATGCCCTGAGCCTGACCAGCACAGTCTGTCCTGACTTCTTACTAAATTCTGGTTTAACTTCCTGAGTGGGGGGCTCTGCTCTGCGTGTGTACGTGACAGGGCCAAGTGCCACCAGCTGGAGTCAGAACACAGGTCAGAGCACTGGTGTCTCTGTGGCACAGTGACTGGAGTGACCTGATTTATGGGCCAGCAACAGGAGTAGCACCTTGGGTCACAGTGGCTCATGTGCCCATGATGCCAGCACCTGGAGCAAGCACAGATCTGGGTTCCAGCAGCTGGGCTGGGACCATGGGCTGAAAGGCCTGTGCACCAGTGACCAGGGAGACCCAAGTGGGTGTGACCAAGTGCCAGCCCCAGGGGTGGGACCAAGGGCCAGAACCCTGTGCCTGTGGTGCAGCACCTGGAGCAGGGGTTGGGTGTACAAGGGAGTGTGTGAGCACCAGTGAGGATCGAGCCAGGCAGGAGGTGAAGGGGCCTCAGAGCCAGTGGTGGTGGGATGTCT
Source organism: Strix uralensis (assembly GCF_047716275.1). Classification (NCBI taxonomy): domain Eukaryota; kingdom Metazoa; phylum Chordata; class Aves; order Strigiformes; family Strigidae; genus Strix; species Strix uralensis. The sequence continues at coordinate 36,905,657 of NC_133975.1, forward strand.
ACAGGCAAGGCTGCAGGAGGAGCTGGCTATTGTGGGGGACCAGGAGAGTCCTGGCCATCTCCGTGCCTGCATGTCTCTACATGAGTGAGATAGTCAGCTGGAGTGAGGTTGTGGCCTCGAGGGCTTGTATGTTCAGGTGCCAGCAACAGGGGAGACTGGGCTTCAGGGTCAGCTACAGGGCAGGCTGAATGTCTATATACATGTATGTTCCCACCCATGGACCCCCATTCTGCTCAGTCAGAGGGGAGCAGGATGAGGGTCTTGATGCTCTGTATTTGCATGGGTACTCTTGAGTGTCTGTGTTATCACTGTGTGTGATTACATACTGTTGTGGTTTGAATTCAGCCAGTAGCAAATTTCACATGGCCAGTTGTTGGGACAAAAGAAGAAATTTGTAGGTTGAATAAAAAAATTTAGTAACACTAATAGTAGTCCAGAACGGGTAAAATGCAGTAGTGGCTCATCAAGTGGCGACCGGTACAGGGCTCATCCCCAGCAGCAGTCTGACTGCATCAGAGAAGCCTGCCCTGCAGATCCAGAAACTGAAAACAAACCGCAGGCAAGAGAGCACGTCTGCCTATATGCTGAGCGTGACATCACATGACATGGAATGCTCCAATGATAGATCAGGACCCAGCCCTTCAGCTGTGCTCCCTCTCAGTCCAAGGAAAGTTAACTCTATCCTGGCCAAAACCAGGACACAGTCATGTATATGTATGTGGTGTATATGTGTGCTCTCTGTGTGTGTGCCTACTGGAAACTCATCAGCCTTGCTACTGGTTGGACCTGGGGACATGGAGCTGCAGCACCCTTACCTCTCCTGGGCTGTTGGATATGGCCTGATACGTTTTTCTCCTAACATGTATCTTTGTATATTTGGGAAGACATACTGTCCAACAAACTTCTGAAATGTGAGGAAGACAACTGATTTTTCCAGAAGGGGAAGGAAATAAGTATGTTAAATATGGAGACCTTCACAGAGAACAATGGTGAAAGGCTGGGTGAAAACACTTGCATGAAAGTATTACACAGTTTTGAATATACTAACTGATGGGAACAACTCATCACTTCCCTGGGGAAGGCCTTCATGCCAAGGATGGCTGCAGTTTCCAAGCTGAGCTGGAACGCACACGCCTGTGTTTTCACCTGAAGATATGTATATTTGCATAGCTAACTGGATCGTCAGTTAAATCATGTCCAAAAGGCTTTTGAAAAGTATTAAAAGTTAGTATTTTGCCGATTTGAAAAGCTACCAGAACTACAAACTTTTCATAAATCAATGACAAAGATGGCATAGGAGACACCTTAACAGCTTTTACTGTTTGCTTTTCTAGCAAAACTAAAAAAAATATTTTTTTTTTTTTTAATTTTAAATGCATTTGATGCTAAGCAATGTAAGGATGAAGAAAATAAAGACCCAGGCTGAAACTGGGGAGGCAATTCATGCTGCCTGGTTTATACCAGGTTAAGTGCTCCCTTCTGGCTAAGCAAATCCTTGCATTGAATGTAGTCAGTCTGCCCTCTCCCCACAACAACCTCTGAGAGTGCACATTTCAAATCTCATTTTGTTAAAAGAAAAAAAGGCGAGTCAAACACTGATGCTGGTAAGTCCCACAGGAACAGTGTTCTTCAGAACAGAATCCACACTTTTGGTACTCTGCTCCATAACAGAAGAAAGCCCATGCAACTTACTCAGAATATAAATTTGGGATTGTTTAGCCTGGAGAAGAGCAAGCTCTGGGGACACCTTACTGCGGCTTTTCAATACTTAAAGGAGGCTTATAATAAATATGGGGACAGACTTTTTAGCAAGACCTGTTGAGATAGGACAAGGGGTAATGGTTTTAAACTAAAAGTAGGTAGACTCAGACTAGATTTAAGGAAGAAATTTTTTACAATGAGGGTGGTGAAGCACTGGGATAGACTGCCCAGAGAGGTGGTAGATGCCCCATCCCTGGAAACATTCAAGGTCAGACTGGACGGGTATCTGAACAACATGATCTACTTGAAGATGTCTCTGCTCATTGTAGGGGGGGTTGGACTAGATGACCTTTAAAGGACCCTTCCAACCTAAACCATTCTATGATGATATAGTTGTTAACAAGTTACTAGGTCCTTTTTCATACATAATGCATTTCTCTTGGAACAATATATGGTTTCTCCTTACATTTTAAACTAAATTGCTATATATTCATATGCAATTTATAATCTCACATTTATTTATTTTCTGCTAAAGCCAGGCAGTGTGTGCATGAAATCAGCTTTTAGAAATATTAACAGTATGAATAACAATGGATAAATTATAACAGTGACAGCAAAAGTCTTGTCTCCTCATATCCTATGAGGGATGCTACTCATTACCAGGAAAAACTACCTTTCAGCTCTATATTTCCACCTGCTAATGACTGCAGGCAGCAGGACAGTCACTGAAATCTGTTTTTTTGAGATAACAAGGTCAGAGATAAACTACTGCTTCATCACCACAGGGTGTCACTGCAGATAGCATAATAATCTCCAAAACTCACATTAATGAGGTATTTAAAACCAAAACCAAAAGCCTCCTGAATGAAGCAACCCTTTCACACCTCTCAGTGGTTGGTTGCTGTCTGTCAGCTTGAGTGTTTATTACATCCTGGGACTTGCATCCCAAAGTACATGAGAACATTGCATTGCTGCTTCCCGAGAAAACCTCCTTGCCTTTCTCATTGCATATCAGAGTAAACCAGAATCAGTTCATTTTGAGGCAAAAAGGGGTGTCTTTGTTGTCCTAGACCTACCCAGAGAACACTTCCAACTATGGAGCATCTCTCCCTGCAGATCCCTGGAATACCACTGATAGTCCTGTAATAAAAATAAAAAAACCCCACAGCAACCCCCAAAAAAGCTTCTGCCATACCTGTGGTGATGGTCTTTAAGCAGAAGGATGATGCAACAGCTTGCTTTGTCGGCATCATGAAAGGGGATTACTGGAAACAGAGGAAGTTCCCTTGTAAGCTCTTAAATTTTATTTTTATATCTTAAAAACAGAATTCTGAAGTTGGGATTTTTCTGGATAATCACAAAACAAAAAATTAAGACCTGACTTTTCCAACCAAACGAAACAATGTTTTTTTCTTGCTAGTGACCAAGATGTTCTGTCATAAAGACAGTCACATAATTAGAGCACTTCAAAAGAAAACAAGGTGCACAGCAGTCATTTTCCAAGAGTGTTTTTGTTTTGGACAAGATTTGTTTAGGCAAGATTTGGCATCGGATTCAATAGCTCACCACTGCTGCCCACAGTGTCAGAGAACCAGCAATGGTTCTCTGCCTCTGCCTGCTGTGCACAAGACCTAAATGTTTCTGCCTAGCTCAACATGGTGAGCTTCATAGGGACTTATCTAGTGAAATTCAATAGCATGGGGTGTGTAGAAGATGAACCTAGATGATCTAATAAGTCCTCCTGGCTTCAAATTGTACATAGAAAGGGACCATGCAAAACCATCTCACTACCTCCGCAGGAGGACCAGGTAACAGTTTTTCCTGCATATGCATAAAGCTATAGTAATATCTGAGTGATTTGAGATATCTGATGCAAAGATGCACCTATGGATGAAAGTATACTATCATAGTACTCCATGATGATTAAGAAAGTAGTGATTCTATTTATTTAAGCACAAGATCTTTAAAGAGAGCAGTGGAAACAACCAGCACTGTCCAATTTACACTCTTCTATACAAAAACATGATTAATACTAAACGCTAACTTACAGGGGGATTTAATTTGTAGGATCCTTCTTAGCAGACACAAGCATTTCCTCTTTCTCTCCCCTGTCTACTTCTGGTACTAAAACCAGAACATTTTGGGTTCCCTTTTATGCCATTCAGCTAAAAGCAGCTTCCTCAAATGCACAGCCCACACCTCTCCTGCATGATGCAATGCAAAAAGACTCGTTAAAGTCAGATGTAACCTTCTCTGGATAGAGCAGTTCTCCTGCAGAGCCCCTTCACCCTTCTTTGACTCCTCATCCTCAGCTGGTTCCCCATGCTCAGCTCTCTCACCTCGCCTCAACTGAGGCCATGAGCTTTCTGGGTGAAGGCTGACTTTCAGGTGATGGTGATGCTGCTGCTGCTGCAGGAGGTCCTGAGCCTGGACATGCACTCGGCGGACCATGGCTTCCTCCCCTGATGTCTGGTCCCATTGGCCAGACTGCTGGTAAGACTGGTGACCCCACTTGTGTCGCCTTCTCCATTCAGCCTGCCTGTTACTAATATTAAGACCTCATGGAGGCAATAAATAACTCCAAGTGAGCTGTGGTCTCTCTACCTTTTCAGGCTTGACATTTAAAGCAAACATAGGTTCATCCAAGAGTCCATAATTCTTGATTAACGTTTTTTTGCCCAGGATAGGGTCTCTATAAGATTACATGACATTATTATGATAAAAATGTCTCCTGAGACCTATGGAAGATGGGAGAAGCCTCAGAAGAAGGAACCAGCTTTACCGAGTCTCCAGCAGCATGCTGGGAACTGGTACCACCTCTGCCTTATGCTTGGCAGTTGCTGCTTGCTGCAATGCTACTGAGTGAAAGCATCTAGGGGCAAAATGAAAGCCAGACTCTTCCCCCCCCTTCCACTAGTCCCCATATTTTATGCCTGCAATCATCCCGGGGTCTGTATGTGATGTATAAGCCTCCCCGACTGGAACCCTGCTGTAGTGGGGCCTCCTGGTCCCACTGTAGACCAGCTCTAAGGGCCAGTGATGCACAGAGCTCAGTGGCCCACAGCACTCTGGGTTTCTGTAGGCAAGCCCAAAGAGTGGCACTGGCTTATTTTTGTAAGTCAGTCATGGAAAAAAAGAGTGGGGGTTTGGGTCATGCTGAAATCAGTTAAAAAACAACAGGTGGCTTAGCTGCCCAAAGCAACCTGGATCTGTGATGATGGCAGGAAAACAGACACCTACTGCTGAAACCCTGAGCAGCAGGGAGGGACAGGAGCCCAGTGAGCATTGTCACCTGTGCCTCCTGTCCCCAGCTGGGTGCTTCGAGGACTGTATCCCCTCGGGGCCAGACAAAGCCTGGGTGAGCTGGAGAGACCCTGCTGGAGTATATGGTACACAGGCTTGACCTGCTGAGGCATGTCAATGTAGGTACTTTTTGATCAGCTTTCCCCAAATGTACCTCTGCAGGAGGCAGTGGGGAGGGCAGGGGAAGAAAGAGGAGCAGCAGCAAGGTGGGAGACCTGAGAGAGAGGTGGCACCTCCAACTGCAGCCTTTAAATACCACCCAGCAGCTCTGGAAATGTCTCCAGGAGAGGAGGCTTTGCAGCAGTGTATCAGCCACTCCGAGTATTTTAACTTGGACGTTGACCTCAGGAATGTAATCAGAGAGCTGATTATAAATAGTTTGTGCAGTTGTTGATGAGATTAAAATGTGCTGCGGCAGGCGGTTGGAAGCGGAGGGTTACTCCAGTGTGTGCCTGGGATGCTGTACCCTCAGTCATCTATGGCTTCATGGCAAGCCTGAAAAAGGGAAGTGGCTAAAAAAATGCTCAGAAAATGGTCCCAGCAGGGGGGGAAGGAGGAAGCAGCCTGGCTTACAAAACATGGGGTGAGGGGCAAGGGGAAATGGGTCAGGGAGCAGAGAAAATTAAAGAGGAGGGAGGACAGTCGCTGTGAGGGATCATAGTGTAGGCATGGGGTGGACTTACCTTAGAGCTAAAACACAAAAACATCCTGCAAGCAAAAAGACTAAATCAGAAAAACCCTAAAACCAGAGGAATGTCCTAAATAGTAGAACTAAAAACCTCCAGGTAAACCATTCGTGCTAATTTGTGTTCAGATAGCAGAGTGTGATGGAGCTTGGGAGAAAGAGAGGGAAAAGGAGGTGGGGAAGGGGAAGTGCAAGAGGTGGGTGACCCAGCAGGTCAGGTCTCTTGCTCTAGCCGAGAGCTCCAGCAGCACTGTGAGATCGGCACAAAATGTCCCGAGGAACAGCCAGTTGTATCAGCCATGAGTTTCGGCAGGAGTTGCTGCCAGACCTGTGATGCCTCGGTAAGTGAAGGAAAACTACTGCCTCCCGCAAAGCCCCAAACTTTACAACCTCAAACTCTTCAGAAGCAAAGGGTGGTGAAGGAAACAGCAGGCACGTCCAGTGGGGCAGGAAAAGGAGGTGAGGAGACGGTGCTGGGCAGTGTAGAAGGCAGCAGTATCAACCTGCTGTGGGGTTTTCTGCAGTTACTATGAAGAGTTTTAAGCAGAAATTGGAGAGATGCCAGGAGCTGTGCAGGATACTGCTTGAGAGCATCATCCAAATGTGGGTGGCAGCTGGGAAGAAAATGGAGGAGTGCTTGTTGGGCAATGGGGCAAAGATTGCTTTGGTTGACGATGGGGACCAGGAAAGGCCTTGAAAGCAAAGACAAGCAGGCTATGTCAGAAAACCATATTTGAAAGAGAACAGTAAGCAGCAGAGAGATTCAAGAGGAATGGGGCGATGACCAGTGGTGGGTGGGAAAGTCACCAGTACAGCCACCTCCAGGAAGCAGTCCGTGGGGAAAACCACGAGCACGAGGCCCCAGCAAAGTATTGGCTGTGGCCAAGATGTGGAGCTCTTGAGCAAGAATTGTAGCTGTATGGATGCCCAGGAAAGGCTGGGTCACCGGATCCTTCGCAGGTGAGTGTCTAGGTAAGGCCAGCTCTGCCAGAGTCCCTCGTGGGCTGCTCCTACATTTGGAGAGGTGCTGAGGTGCCCCCATGCTGGTTCCCTGCCAGCTCACAGTAAAGGCAGATAGACAGACGGATCTGGAAGCTTTAGGTTTCTCTCTGTCCTGCCTCTGAGGACCACCTGGTTTTTAGTTTGACAGGAGGATGGTGCTGGAGCACAGGGTGGACCTGTCAGTCAGCAGCACAGGGGATGGAGTGGGGTTTGTGTCTGTGGATGAAGAAATCCCTGAGGAGAGGTGTGTCAGGACAAGAGGAGGAGATAAGTATAGAGCATCCCTCGTTCACTGCTGAAAGCTGGAGGATTTGGGAGAAAAACTGCTCATCTGCGTAATTCATAGGTGGGAGAATTTTGCTGAGAGAAGCAGTAAGAAAAATGTTGTGAAGGATTAAAAGGAGTGCTCTGGGAGATGCTACAAAACACATTATTTTCTCTCCCTTACTTCAAAACAAAGAAGTAGTTACCACCTTGTCCTGGTGATTGAAATGCATAGAGCAACTGAAGGATGTCTTATTACTGACACCTGGGTGCATGCACAACGTGACAGCAGCAACTTTCACAGATGCCAAGCTCTACAAACCCATTTAAATCAATACAATATTCCCATTGAGCCTGTCTTCCCAAATTCTGGCTGGAGCTGTGTCCCTATGGCTGGATTTCAACATCCCCTGCTGTGAATTTTTAGGGTTCGGTGTTACTAGGTTGGTAACATTGCAGGAGGCAGAATGTAAAGCAATCCATTACCTAAAGGTCTGACCAGAGTGAGAAAATGAATGCTCTTTACTGACATAAGACATAGTGGTAGAGCTAGTAAAAATAATGCTTCTATGAACAGTGAAACTTCCGTCATCGAATTTCCTGTGGGTTTATGCTTCCTGTTTATGTTCCTTTCATGCCACGCATATGAAGGGGTGAGCTCTCCTCGGGGCTTTTTGGGTGCTTTTCACAGTCCTGCCTGCCTTGGCTGGTGCCCATGGCCGTGGCGGGGCTTGCCCTGCAGCACCGCAAGCTCCTCTGCACCTCTCCTCCATGTGCTGCTCAAGTCTGGCGGAAGCCATTTGGGATGATGAGGGCCAGGGAAAAGAGGCATTGACAAAACGTGGTCACAGGTTTGGCCTTTTTGCTTTGGGAAAGCTGTCTTAAAAATAAAATACAAACCTTTGTCAGAACACATGACTCCTGTGCACATGTTTCTTCACAGGGGAGAGGGTGACAGTAACAGCTGCCATGGGTGATTTGTTCTTGCACTGATTATCATGGGGGTCTCCAGCACCCCAGAGATTATTGCGATGTTGAAACCTTTGTGCAGCGGAGCAGAGTGAAAGCAGTGCAAAGAGAGCATGACCTTCTAGGATTCATTAATTTTAATGCCAGAAGTGACTTAAAAAGAAAACCAAACCTACATTTCACAGGTCTGGTAATAACCCCACTAAACTAGCCACCCTTCCTTTGCTATCTAGCATTTAGGTTACAATTAGGAAGCACTGGGGATCTTCATGGGGAGCCAATTCACTCATTGGCTTTACTCTGGGTTTGAGCTGAAAGCCACATTACTTATAATCAGGCCTACAGCCAAACTGTGATAGTAGGGGAATAAAACTATGGTAGTATGAAGCTTAAGCTGGGAAACGAGGTTCCAGCGTGGACGTACTGCAGATGTTGGCACTGAGCGATGAGGCATTTCTGTGCAAGGACCCTGCAAATAATTGGAGCAAAATGTCACAAACCTCTGGAACACAAAAATATGAGTTGAAAAAGTATAAAAATACAGAAGCAAGCTTCCTCTGCCTCAGGCTTCTTGTTTTGACTGTGTCCTGATCTCTCCATAACTGCAAGAGATAAGGTATCTGCAGTGGTGTTCACCATTTACCTCCTTTCTAAAACAGAGGATGGTTTATTTTGCCATCTTGCAAAATGTTGCAAAACACTCCAAACACTGATTACAGAGGTAACTCAACAGCACTGCAGGTGCCGCCCATTTCCAGGCTGCTTTTACTCCCTGTCTTGGAGCATATACGAGAGTCAGTAGCACTGCCACAGCAAAACTCATGCAACTCAACTCACTGAGGTCCTGTGGGGATTTTGGTTGGGAAATGGGAAAACTGAAACTCAAATCTAAGGAGATTACAGTGAGATCCTGAGGGAGGAAAAAAAAAAAAACATCAAGGAGAATTTAGCCCAGGATTTTCAATGTTGTTTTAAGGTGCAGGCAGCCCTGCCAGCCTCACCACCATTGTGCTGAGCAGCGAGGGGAGATCTTACCTGCATGCTCGCGCTTACTGCTGTGGTACCTGGCAGCGCATCAGGCCTTGCTGTATTCCAGCCGGGCTTATCTGGCTTTGGCCCACCAAAATCAAAAAAGCTGTGTTGGGCCAGGTAGGCTGAGGGCTGCGCCTCTGCCATTCCCAGTTTACCATAAACATGGAGTAACAGAGATGACCTGTGGACAGAAGGAGCCCTGTGATGATGGACACTCAACAAGCCCTCCAAGCCCCATGGCTTTTGTCCCTTAGGCATTTCCTTCAAGTTAGCAAAATAACCAGCAGCTTTGCATGCAAACAACAGCATCTGAGTTCTGGTGGGAAGTGGGAGATGAAGAAATGAGGAGCAAACCTGCAGCACTGGGCTTGTAGACAGAGGTCATGTCTTTCACCAGAACCATTAATAAAGAGGGAGAAAGGGGCACTTTGAGCAACCTGTCTTCTTTTGCCTTTCTCATGTCCTCAGCTCATCAGGACTACCACAACCCAGAGCCTGTGACTTAAGGAGAAAAAACCATAGTGTCTCTTCATCTTCTTTTTTGGTTGATACAGTTTAGCTGTGCTGTCAGGTCAAGGGACAGAAGAGCAACAGTGAAGTACTTGACATGAGGGGACGATAGGCCAAATAATGAAGCTCTTCTCAGAGCTACCTTCCATGTCTGTTCCCTTTTGCACATGAAACTATTTAATGCAGCGGCATTTGGCTTTGGCCAATGGGGAGAAGCCGTTCAACTGGGCAGGCTGCGATTTCTCACTTGGAGGAACGAGAGATGTTCCTGCTGAGAGAGCTGGGTGCTAAAGATTGCATGGCTTTGGACAACCGGCCATGGACCAGCACCTGCAGACAAGCAAGTACTTGCAGATGAGCTGAAATGTTCTTGAACAAGATTCCCTAGGCTGGGAAGAGAGGGGAGATAATATGATGAAAACTTGAAATACACAGTCAGAAAAAAGAGGGGAAGCCTGTGCAAACAGCACCAGCAGATCTGCTAACAGCTTTTGTGTAAATGTTCTCTGCAACTGTTCCACAAACTATTTACAACTGGTTTATGTGCATTAAGTGTTGGCTTGTCAAGCAATGAAACGCTACCCTTTCTTTGAAGCTGACTGGGAACTATTAACACCTGCTTATCAGGATTTTACATATCTAGCCCAAGGTATAATTTTATGAAGCTTTCCCACACAGAGAACTCTTGACTCTTCAGCCAGATCCACTCTACAAGTGAAATGGTGGTGCGGGAGGAAAAGAAATGCACTGAAATTATACATAATTGCTTTGGTGCGGGAGGAAAAGAAATGCAGTGAAATTATACATAATTGCTTTTCCTCCACCTCTATTATACAGGGAGCAGGTGAGTCAGCATTGCCATAGAACTACTTTGCTGAGAGAGGAGGAGCTCTGCCTGGGCCTGGCAGCTGTCTGCCCTCACCTCTGCTTTTCATATCTGCATAGTAGAACTTTCCTGCAGGGCTGGTTGCTGCTTATCAGTGCCCTAACATGCATGCCTGTGGAGTACTCCTTTCTTCTTTCATTAGAAGAAGGATTTGCTACACTACATGTAATTATTTAAAGCAAGGTGCAAATAGGCAACTAGTAACCACAGGCATGTGAGTTTTGTTTTTCAAAATAGTCCCACTAATTTAATGTACCGCTGAAGTCCATTTGGGTTCACGGGTCCAGGTGTCATGTCATGACCTACAGAGCTAAGGAAGCAAGCCTTCTCCTAGCTTTAAATCACCTAAATAGCTGCTTCTGGTGGTTGTTGTTGTTTATTTCTTTGAGATACTGAAAACACAAGAGCAAATAAATTGTGCTGCTGGAGAACCACTGTACAGAGCAAAATTATTTCTTGTAGCACCATACAAGAGCAGGGTTCCTGAGAAAGCAAGACACATTTGTACCAGGCACTGCAAAACCGACAAAGACGAGACAGCTGTCATCTCTGGGAGCTTATCGTCCACAGGGACATAAAAGACAAAGTCTGAGAGAACTAAGAGTAATGGGGAAACCTCATGGTGGGCAGGCAAGGCAACTTAAAATTTCCTGAGTCTGAGCTGGCACTGACTCCATCAGCCTACATTCAGAGGCCGTCTCTCTGAAGATCAAGGTTGATTGATCTCATGGTTATTTTTTAATTTGAGCATTTTAGCTCAACCTATTTAAAACTCCCCTGCATAGCAATGTTTTTTTATCTGTCTGCCTCTCTCTGATCTGCACTTGGGAAGTCAGCAGGTAGAGTGTATCGCAAGCCTTGCTTCTGTATTGCATGTCACTAATTAAAGAAGCCATTCAAAATAAAGCTCCTACTCATATCCTCTATTAATAGCCAACAGTTTTCCTCCTTCCCCCACCTCCCACAACCTCTTTCTTTTAAAGTGATAAAGCAACCCTGCCCAGGGTTTTGAGATCCCTTGCACTCAAATACCAACTCAGCACCTTTTCAGCCGCATTTCAGCAGCTTTCCCCAAGGTGGTTTCCCCATCAATACCCCGGTAGCCCCATCAATACCCCAATAACAATGGCAAATTCTGGGAACAGATGACTTAAAATTGATGTTGGCTTTTATTATGCCATGAAAGGTTTCTTGTTCAGCCTCTGATACTGATTATCCGCCTGCCTCTTGAGTCTCTCCTCAGTTATGTGGGCTTAGCAAACCTGAGAGTGGGGCAACGGTCAGAGCGACAGAAATGACTTGTCAAAAGAGAAGTGCAGCGAGATGGGCTGCAGGAGAGATGAGTCATGGGTGAGCTGTGCTCCAGAAACAGCTCAGCAGGGCCAGCTGCTGCCTTTCAGAAAATGAACTTGCTGGACTTGACGGGCTAGCAGCAAAGGTGCAACAGAGGAGTGCAGCTTCAGCTAGTTCAGTGCATCCAGAAGCTGTATCTGCTCTTGCTTTGGAAGGACAGTCAGTTAGGTGGGCAGAGGCTATGGAGAAGCTCTCTGGAGATCAGTGTTGCCAGGCCAAATACATGCAGGAAGTCAACAGATGGGACTCATTATCCAAAAATTACTTCTTATCAAAAATTATTACTGTTAATAATTAAACACTGATTAGGAAAGGAAAAAGAGCCAAAGCTTTAAGCTAAAGAGGGTGCTGACTTGGAAATAGTTTTGTAACTTGCAGTGACCATTTTAACTTAAGGTAGAAGAGTCTTAAATCAAATGTTTATAATTGGCTCTTTTTTTTTTTTTTTTTTTTTTTTGAGTCACATTGGGCTTACCCAGGCCAACACAGCCTGGGCTGGGGAGTGCACCAAAGAGGAAAGGCTCGAACTATGTTTAAGTAGCCCCCCAGACATGTAGCGTTAGAGGCTGCTAGAGGGTCAGACAAGCTGTGGGGCACACAGAGCACTGCCTGTTTTGCCAGCAGGAGACCTTCTGAGCAGGACCTCCCTTATTGGCACCTCTCTGCCTCTGCCATCCTCGAGGGGGTTGATGAGGTGGCCACATCCCAGCAACTGCCTCTCCTCCTGAGCTGGGCAACAGTCCCTGCCGACCCCTGTTGCCCAGCACAGGGGTGCACTGGCTTGGACCACAGGAGGCAGGGATGGGAGGTGGGATGTTGATTCATCCATGCAGGCACATGTGCCAGGTGATGCCCAGGGTGGCCTGGGGAAGGTCCCACAGATGGGTCAGCTCCCTCTGTCTTCCCATCCTTCTGCTCAGGAGGGGAGAAAAATGGCCCTAGCATGGGGTGGGACCTTTCTCCCTGTCAAAGCCATGGGACCTTGGCAGGAGTTGCAGAAGAGCATTGTCTGCTTCAGATGGTGATTGATGGGTGAATGTTCCTGGTGAGCATTTCTGTGATGAGTGTCCCTGGAAAGACTTCTCTATATGTGAAAATCCACTACAAACAGAAAGTGAAAAGAGAAAAGTCCCTTCTCCCTCAACAAAGAGAATTGACCTGATTTTAACAATAAATAAATTCTGAATTAATAAATCAAAGCCTGTGTTTACACATGATATGAAGCAAAGCTCTTAATATCTCATTATTATCCAGAAGAAAAAGTATTTGTTCTGCTTTGTCAAGCCAATAGGCGATATATCACTTATCTTTTTATTCTACCTCAGTTTCACTGGGAAAATTGCCATAAAAGCTTCCACTTCAGCGAAACGCTCTATTAAAGCAGGGCTAAGCAGGATTGCTTTCAGGTAGGTTCTGCTGAAGCAGCCTGGCTCCTGTCCAGGTTTTATCTGCCAAGCTCCACTCCAACCCTGAAATGTCAAGATTGCTGTATGTGTTTTTAAAGGACTGCTTTCCTCCCTAAAGTTTGCTGTGAGAGCCAAGAGACGTCAGTAACTAAAACCGTCTCACAATGCTGGTGTTAAGCAAATTCCTTGTTCCTTCTCTTTTCTCCTGGTAAAAAAAAATGAACTGTGTACAGCAGCTCAGCTGGCAGAGCGATGGACTCAAGTACTGCAGCCAAATAAAAGCAGGGATGAGTAAAATGAACTCTAGCCCTCGGCAGTGTTCTCTATCATATGTATGTTGTTTGCTCAGAAGACAGGCTCTCCCACCTACCTGTCCTCCTGGAGCACCTGGGTGCAGCCAGACCAATATGATTGGGAAGGTATAAAAATTCCTTAGTAGCAAAGATGTCTGTTGTAGCTTATTATTTTATCTCTTGTCTCTTTCTGACTGAATTCACTAAGGGCTGGATAAAGCAGCACCTTAATGAGGACACTTGCCTTTACTGAAAGTGTTAAGAGGCTTTGAGTTGTGATGGAAAAGTTTTATTTTGCCAGCTAGAGAAGTTACTGTTCAGAGATCTGTTTTGAGCAAATAGATTTTTCCATCCTGGAACAGTTTTCTGTAATTATTACTTTAATTTTATTACCAATAGAAACAAAGCAACACTCCCACCATCTAAATTCTTAGCAATCAGAAGATCAGCACAGCTGGAATATGAGAGCTGAGAAGTACTCACTAATTTAGACATGCTGTTAAGCCTCTCAAGGATAGGTCTCTCTGCTGACGTAACCCAACCAAAGACAAAGAAATTATCCCCTGGATGGATTTGCTCTGAAATGCGTTAAGCAAATTCCCTCCTCCTGCTGTGAATAGTGTTGGGTTGTGCTGCTGGCATACAGCATTGCTGCTGTGGATGGGTCCCTGCTGCAGCTGGCCAGGAGGCCCTCAGGCCATGCTTCTGTCCCCTGAGATGACATGGCTGAGCCCCACCAGGAACAGGCAGGGGTCCACATCCCACAAGCAGCCTGACCAAACTACATGACACCCTGCAGCTGTTAGAGCGGGAAAGAAAAGGAGGGAAGACCTCAAAAAGGTTGAGTTAAGGAACCTGGGCAAAACGAAGGCAAAGAGGGCAAGCCGGGAGGCTCTACCCATCCACGCTCCTGTGTGCACATGTAACTTCAGGCATGTGAAGACTTTCTCTGAACTCGAGAGTAATTGCTCATGTCCTTGCATTTAGCTGGGACTTAAGTGAGTTAGTTTTTTCCCCCCAGATGTTGGGTAAGGAAGAAAAGATCCAGCTGGATCTCCAGGGCTCCGCCCATGACAGTTTGTGGATGCTTCCTGATGGCCACTCCTCTGCCCATCGCGCTCCCCTTGCCAAGGCTGGGGCCACAGCAAAAGCAGCAAAGGAGCAACAAGCTTTAGTTTCTATGAACATTAACATGAACATAAATACTTCTAGAATACTGCAGAAACACCGAAGACCAGACAGTCCTTTTATTTACAGCAGTATAAACACAAAGTAAATGAAACAGAAAACCCCCTCCAACGAATAAAACTCATTTGAGAGGAGGAATGAATTACAAATTATTAAAGTGTTAGGCAACATTTTTTCCATTACATTTGGGGTGAGTACTTGTGTTACAGTAATATGCAAATACTTTAAATTCTTAACTATAATCAGAAATCTTGTGGTTTGTTTTGTTTGGGTTTTTTTTTTTATAAGAGAGGTGCCATTACTATGTTGTAGCTAAAAATATCAGTGCTACATCAGCATCAGAATGTTCTTCACAGGACAAATTAAAATTGAAAATAAAGTTCACTGTGCATCGTGATTAAAAATGGGTGTCGGCACTCAGGAAGACATGGGTAATAGTATTAAAGTAAGAATTATAGGACTCTTGCAACTGATTTGTTTTCTTGATAAGCACTGGCCTGTAATACAAATTACCAACATGGTTTCTGCTGGAGAGCTTTCCTACTTTAATGTACCAAAAAAATAAACAGGTCAGTTGTGGGTGAGTACATAAGCTTGGGGTCCAACTCCATGAGAAATTTCAACTACTCCTGTTCTACAGATAAAAAGTCACAATGCCTGTGACAGTGGTTTTAAGAACCAAAATGATGGTATAGTCAGCTCCACTTAAAGACAGTATGAAGCTCCACAACAACAACAAAAAGAGAAAATTTCATAAATATTATTAAACTTTTCAAAAATATTATCAAACTTTAAAAATAAGCTGGATGGCTTATTTACCCTCTGGAACTTAAAGGATTCCTGATTTCAAGTTTTTTCTCACAGAAATGAAGGCTAGGCCAGAATAGCAGATCTTTTGGGAAGGAAAGGTGGAATGCTAATGGAAACAACTGTTTCCAGTAGTTGGATCCCTAAGGAAGGTGATTAAAAGAGTACGTTGCAAACTTTGGCAATTTTGCAGAGAAAAAGCTGTGGATATTTGATGCTTCTGGGTTAAATTTTCCAATTTTAAAACTGCCAGGTCTTACTGAAACAGCAAAGTCATGAGAGGTAAAAGTCTCTTTTTGGAGGGAATGAGTCACTGCTGAAAGTTAAATTTAGAAAACAAAAGCTGCCCATTCCCATTACCTTTCAACATCAAAAAAAGAAACACAACAGAAGATTTAACTTCTGGTATATCCCGTGAACTTGTGATGCTAGAAGAGGAGGGAAATGCTTTTGTTAATGCCTTGAATGTGCCCCATCGAGATCCTTGAATGTGCCCTACTGAGATCAGCTGAAGGTGGTGGGAAGAAATGGCAAGAGCGAGCTACAGATTCTGCTCAATGGTTTGGCTAGTGTTTCTCAAGGAAGCCAACTGTGTTTTATTTGACCAGAACCAATTAATGTCATTCACAGCATTGCCACTTTGTGAATAAGCAGTCCTCCGAGTGTAATACTAAATTATTAATATGATGGTAAGCATTTTTTCCCCACAATATCTGCTGATACATAAACTACAGTCTTTTTCACAGCTGGCTCATTCTGTAAACAAATTAAAAGCACATACTAGAAACAACAACAGCTGCTGAGCATTGCAAAAGTCAGCCCCAGCCACTCTTCCCTTTGCTCGGAGGGAGGTGTTGGAGCAGCACCGGGCACCTCTCCTGTCCTGAGCCATTTGCAGGCATTCCCTGTCTGGCCTTTTTCAAGGCTTAGGACAAGGGCATCCTCCAAACAGCTTCTAGCCCCTAGAAATTCGTGGCTTAGGGGGCTGCTTGAGGCAGAGTGGGTATCTTTGCATTTAATAGTACCTCGTGGGTTTTTTTTTCTTCTGTGAATATGTGTGGGTGCTTTTTTGGATCCTCTGTGAACTTCTGGCACCTCAAAGCAAGATGTCCCACTGTTTAATTACCTGCTGCATGAAGATCCACCTCCTTCTGCTTGCTTTAAATCTGCCACCTGCTAGTTTCACTTGATGCTCTCTAGTTCTTATATTAGAAAAGAAAGCAAATAATTAACTCCTACTCTTCTCTATTCATGATTGTGTATTCTCTCTCGTCTGACTGTTTTCTGTTGGTTATCACTTCTCCATCCTAAATAATCCTGGTCACTCGAATCCTTGAATCATTCTAACATTGAGGTCACTCCGTATTTTTAGTTATCTTTGTTGCTCTTCTCTGGATTTATGCCACTTCTGTAACACATGGGCGAGAGCCGCTGGAGGCAGACACGCTGCAGCTCTCCCTGTGCTCTCCATTGCTCTCTGTCCTGGCACATCCCACCAACTTTGTGACATTTTCCAAGCACCGAACTGATCCTTCCATAGAGTTACTATGACTGCAAGATCTTATTTCTGAGTGGGAACAAGTTGGTTAGAAATTTCTCACTTTCCATCACTTGACTGATCTCTAATCACACCTGGTATAGTAACCACCTTCATCCTGGTCAGAGAGTTATTAATACCAACTTAATACATTTTCCTAGTTAGACCTTAAGTGTATAAAAATTGAGCTTTAGTAGCTGGAGTTGGCTGATTTGACTCCTTCTTTTGGCATAGAGTGTATAGCCCCTTTCCCTCCAGCCACAGCCTAGTCTGACCCTCCTATACAAGCTGTGTCCTGTTACCACTGTGTCCTGCTGATTATCTCCTCTCCCCACACATCTGTTCAGGCAACATGCCATTTCAAAGCCAGGCATCTCAGGTCCCTCATTCTCATTCCACTGTGGCCTCATGGAAATCAGTCCCTCTGGTCTCTTCTCTTCTCTTCTGGAAGTATCTGGGAGTATCTGCCATGTGACTATGACCCTTCCTTGCTGCTCCTGCGCAGCTGCTCTGGAGACCTGTGTCCCTCCCCATCAGTGCAGACCTCTCCACCCTGCTGTGAGTGTTCCTGGAGAAGTTTTGGAGGAGATGTGCAATTTACCATCCTGCCTGGCACCCTACATCTTGCTTCCAAAACCTCTCCCTTGCCCTTTCCTAATTCACTAGTGCACACATGGACCACAGCCACCTGCTAGGCCTCAGTGTTTTTTGAGAGGTCGTGGGTTCCTGACATCTATGGGTCCCTTCCAACGTAAATTATTCTGTGATTATGCTCTCCTCAGTGCAAGGAGAGTACTTTCCAAAACAGGCGGGTGGACTCCCCACCCTGTCACTAGCTCAGTGTCCTCTGCATCTCCAGGGCTGCCACAAGCAGAGGGTCCTCACAGCACCCAGGACCTGGGGAACAGCTCCCGCTCCATTTACAATCCACCGAGGAGCAAACCGCTCCTTGACCCTCCCCCTGTGCTCCCCACTGCACAACCCCTCATGTCCCAACATTCCTCCCACCGCTGATGGCAGTGCATCATGTATCTGCACACGTAGCTATACCGCCTCCTTACCTGAATGTATGTATGTACATACATAAAGCATACATATAGACATGCGTGCATGTGAAAGATGTGCAGACCTCTCCCTCTCCATAAGCAACCTTTTGTAATGACTACATTTCATATCCCCCCAGTCCCACGGTGCTTGGGGCCTTTCCTTCGTCATCTATGGGTAGGGCTAGCAATGACGTATTGCAACCTCTCCTCAGTCAATTTCATATGCTGTAGTTTGCATCGGGATTATCTAAATTTTGCAGAATAATACCCTTGGTCTCTACATAGACTCCATGACCAACGGCAGTTTGCAAAGTCTGTTGAAATCCAAGAGCTCTCTCTTGAAGTAACCCAGCTGCTTGAGACTTGCTGGGCTCAAAGGACGTGGTCTGAAATTTGTCCTCGTTGTAGGACTGTGACATAGCCCTTTGTGAAAGGCAATGACAGTCCCAGCACGCTGTGTACCAGACCGAAACCACGACTCCCACCTCAGCGCGGGGGGGGAAGAGACGCAGGGAGTGATGCAGCCCGTGCTGGTGGAGCTGACTTGCAGGGATTCCCCCAAGGTCTCCGGGAGAGCCTGCTGTGAGCCGTGGGCTTGTGCATCCCGGGGCAGTGCCCCGCCCCGGCTCCTTGCTGCCCGGAGCTGTCCCGGGGCTGGCGGCTCCCGCCCTCGGGGCAGCCCTGCGTGGGGCTGACACCCTCTCCCCCACGCCGCGCCTTACTTACTGGGCGTGGGAGGGATTGCAGCCACGAGGCAAGCTATGAATAAAATGTCAGATTTCTACGTGCAGGTCAGACCTCGAATGAAAACTATTTAAAGATGCTGTGGGAGCCCGTGGTCCTATAGCAGCACCCGTGAGAACCTTTAGCACCAAAACCACCCACCACCGAAACGATCGGCCGGTTCCCCGGGATGAGCGGGGCGCGGGGCTGAGGGGAGGAAGGGGCTAACCGGGACAACCGGCTGCCGGGGTCGGGGCGGGGGGGAGCGCCGTGCCGTGTCGTGCCGTGCCGTGCCGTGCCGTGCCCTGCCCTGCCGTGCCGTGCCGCGGCGATGATGACGGGCGCAACGCGCTTCCGCGCCCGCCGCCGCAGCCCTGCCCCCGCCGCCTGCGCGGCCGGCCCGGCCCGGCGGAGAGGCGGGGGGATTTCCAAGCGCCGGCGGCCTCGCCGCTTCCTCTCCTTGTTTTGCTTTCGATCTGGACCTTTCTCCGCCCGAGCGGAGGCAGTTAACTTTTAGTTTTGCTCCCGCGATTATTCAGCGCCTGTTTTCATTTCCATTTCGCGTCCCCTGGCAACGGCGGTAACCTTGAGGAATTATATAAGGGCCGCGAAAACGGGCCGGCAAGGTAATTTTTTTCCCTATTTTTTTTAATTTTTATTTTTTTCTGTTTCAATTGGTTTTTTTTCCGCATTGCCGCTGTTTTCGCGTGCGGGGCGGCGGGGCTCCCGGGGCGATGCGCATCGGTTTAAAAACAAAAGGTCGGGCTGCAGCGGCCGGGGCCGAACCCGGTTCCGCCGTTGCATTTGGGAAGGGGCGGAGGGTCGGGGGAGCGGGGGAAGACAGCGTCGTGTTGCGGCGGAGATGAAGCGGGTCGCGGGTCGGAGGAGGGGGGTACCCGCCGCCTCCCGGGTGGGGAGCTCCGACGGGCAGACAAAGGCGGGGGCGTTGGATCTGGAGGGCCAGGGCGCGGCGCGGGCCGGGCCGGGGGGCCCCCCGCACTTGTTGCGGGCCTGGAGGCTGCCGGTAGCCCCGGTAAGGAGAGAGGGGGGAGCGGGAGCGGCCGGAGGGGCTGCGGGCGGGGGTCGCGCTGTGAAGGGGGGGGCGCTGCCCCCGCGGGTGCCCGGGGCCGCGCGGGGCGGGGGAGGGGCGGCCGCGGAGGGGGGGGCGGGGCCTCGAAGAGGCCCCGCCCCCGCCCCCCCGCGCCCGCCCCTCCCCCGCCCCGTGGCCGCTCCGTTACACAAGCGGCGGGGCGGGGCCTTCGCGCCTCTCCGCGGGTTAAGTCGTCCCCCACCCGATGGCGGCTGAGGTGCCCGGGGTGGGTCCTGCCCCTGTGAGGGAACGGCAGCCGCGCGGTGCGGAGGGAGGCGCGACAAGATGGAGCGGGGCCTGAAGGGCAGTCGGGCCGCCGCGGGTGGGTTCTGTGGGAGCAGCGGAAGGAGGAAGTCCTGTGAAGGGCCGCTGATGGGCGGTGGTGTTTCCTCGCTCCTGTGCAGCAGGCCTTTCCGCCTCTGTATCTAGATCTTAAAGTAAACACACCTCTACGAAGCAAGCATCTCTGGGGTTTTTTTTCCCTCTACTATATGGTCTTAATGAATCCAGCGTTAGCCAGTCCATCATCTGGACACTGAACAGCCTTGAACTGCGCTCTCCGTTCTGTTTTTTTCAGGAATAGCCTCTTTCTTGTGGGTACAGGCAGCCCAGCCGCGTCGCGCCTCATTGCGTGGCGGTTTGCAGAGCGCTGGCCTGCTCCACGCCAGCAAGTGGAGGGGCAAGCCCTGGACGTCTTCCCCCGGAGGAAATTTATGAACAGGGGGTTTGTGTGTAGCACAGAGGGTCAAATTCCAAGCCTCTTGCAGTGTCTGGGGTCAAAGTTGCAAGTGCTTGAAGAATTGGATCCCTTAGCCCAGATTCCCAGAGATATTTGGGTCTTTAATTCCCATTTTGATTAGTGTGAGCACCTTAACAACAGAGTGTTTGAGGCTTATTTACTTAGATACAGAGCTCAGATAAAGGAATTTCAGAGTGCAGAACTTTGCTCCTGGTTAGTGTATGTTTATAATTTATAGCCCAGCTTACCATGCTAAGATCTTGAAGACAGCAGTCTCTTGAATGTAGGAGCAGTTGTAAACTACAACCTCAGTTTCTGGAGATGAAATACGGCATGTTTAAGTTTCTAGTTATTTTATTTAAGTCTTAATGACTTTGCATATAATAACCTTCACAGAATGTCTGCATTAGTACCATAAAAAGCGAGTTGAGTGGAGCAGTAACATTTAAATTCACCCTAATACGGAAACAGTGACATAAAAGTAGCAGAACTGATCTGTGAGGCGGATGGTTTCCATCTGAATTGCAATCTTTCCATGCCAGCAGCCCCTTCGGAGACATCAGTGTCCTTCTCTGGCCCCTGTTAGTAGCATCCCGCAGTGGAATTGCTTCATGTGCCCCTTGTGTGCAGTGGTTCCTCTTCACTGGCAAATGGTGGTGGAAGGTCTGAGAGTGCCAACTTCTTTGACACGGTATTGCTTTATCGTGGTCGTGTGCCAGACTGCAGTTCTTCAGCTAGGTACAGGCACAGCAAGGTGGCAGTCCGCTGACCCCGGTGTTATCCCTCTGAGGCTGGGGGTCCCAGCTGGTTGGCAGAGGTAGTTAGAGCAGGCAGCCATTATATTTGACACGTATCTTTGTGGTGCCATCCGTTACTTTCTGACTACAAAAGTGACAGATTTCAGAAGTTGTAAAGTCAGTCTCTTGAGAAGAGCTGTTCATCACAGGCCACGTTACATGGAAAGGAGTAGCTAAGAGGTACGAGGAGTAACATGCTGGCATGGAGGTCTTTGATATGTAGGACCAGGTGAAGTTAGAAAGAGGCAGAGTCTTAATGCACAGTTGAGAAAATGATGCAGAAAAATAGAGCTAAGATTCAAGAGGAAATGGTAATATTTTTGGAATAGAAAGAGTGTACATTAGAAGAATGGGCTGTATGTAAATAAATTTGCAGCCAGGCTATGTATGCCTTAAATGAAAGCATACTTATTTATATATACTATGTACATATTAATATAAGTTTAAAAACCAAACAGCGGGAAAAAACTGACGTGAAGAATGTAAAATTTGCTGTGACACATCCTCTCGAAGAGGAGCATCATGCTCATGGTCTTAAAACATCACCGTGATAGAATACTTGGAGTATGAGAAACTTTGTGGAAGCTCAGATACTGTAGAAACAGACTACAGATGGCATAGAGAGGACAGAGTGGGTTGCACGTGCGTGAAGTGGGATACTTTTTGCAAAAGAGGAAATAGTTGTTTTGGAAAGTAACACAGGATCTCATGAATTGATGTTCTAGGTCTGTATAGGAAGAGTAGAGATGAGGGCTATATGACTGTCTGCCCAACCAAGATGTTGACAACAACTGTCATATATTAAGGGAGAATAGAGAAGCTACAGAAGTAGGAAATACAATGATAATGGGAGGCCTCAGTTGCCCCCACATGGATTATGTCATGCTCCAACATGAAATTTGCCCAGATACTAACTTTTTAGATGCCAAAACCCCCTTCTTCCTAGGTGTAGCTTGTAAGGGTGCTCTATGGGTAGCAACTGTGAACGAGGTCCTGGCCAGCAAGAATTACGTTCAGAATTTTAGGTTAAAAATGCCAACCAGCTATGACATGACAGTGATCATAATGTACTTAGACCCAAGTGTGACTTCAGAAGCAGTAAAGCCAAGGGTTGTTGTGGCAGTGTTTAATTTTCTAAAGTAAATCTTCATAAAGTAAGGAAAAAAATGAATAAAGTGGTGAGAGGCAGCCAAAAGTGTAAGATACTTTCAGGTGGCATGTAATTCTTCAAAGACACTATAGTAAAGGCTCAGAGCAATTGCATGGCATCTTTCAGAAATACCAAAAAAGCTGAGCAGGGTGGCAAGCAAAATAAAGGAGCTCAGTAGAAGTAAAAAGACATCTTTCAAAAGCTAAAGCTTTGCCTCCAAATGGGAAAGGTGGGAAAGAACATAAAATCTGTGTTAAACACAATAAGGTAGGCCAAAAAGAGTCATGGAACAAGTTGCTAAAGGCATGAAAACAATTAGTAAATCCTCTTTGAAATGCATCAAAAGCAGGAAGCCTGCTGATAAGTGATCCATGCGTAAAAGGAGTGCCCAAGGAAGATAAAGTCATAGCAGAAGAGAAACAAATTCTGTGAGCCTTGCTTCACTGAGGAAGAGTTCAAGGAGACTGCCTTACAGGAGGCTTTTTCTTTTTTTAAGGAGTGAGCATGTTTGAGGATTTCTCCCAGATTGAACTGTCCGTAAGAGAGGGTATCAGAATGAACCATTAGAGAAGGGTGAAGTAGATGGCAGGAGGTGATACTTGTTGAAGAGTTTTGAAGGAGTTTAAAATATGAAATTGCTGATACATTGCCTGTTGTGTGTAACTTGCGTAGACCTGCCTTGGTGCCAAAAATAAATAGAAAGTGACAAATGAGCTGTGAGTTTTTCAGAGTTTCTGGGGAGACTGGAGAACTCCAGGGTGGTCATTTTTGTTTGCTTGTTTGTTTGCTAGGGATTAGTGAATGGGATTAGCGAGCATGGGTATAAATGTGATACATTGACAAAGACCAGGCTTGACTTTTGTTGAGGAGGAGTTGTGCGTTGCGAGTCTTCTGGAGTTCTCCAAAGGCATTGCTGAGCTGTTGTTGAGGTCTGGTTGCTACAGTCCTTCTTAAAGCAGGGCCAGTTTCGAAGTGGGATTAGATTGCTCCGGGTTGTATGGTCATGGTCAGTTGTGTCCCCCCCCCAGAGTCTGCCCAGGGTCTGTGCTGTTCAGCGGATGGAGGAAGTGATAGGTGGTGATGTGACAAGTTTGCTGGTTGTATTAACTCATTCGGAGCATGAAAATCCCGAAGACTGAACTGCAAAGACTGCAGAAGGATCTCATATTGAAAGTCCAGATGTAAATTTGCAAATGAAATTTAGTACAGACCAATGTAAGTGTAAAGCACATGGAAGGGAATGCAATCTTAATTTTCTATACACAAGGATGAAGTTTGAACTGACTTTTTACTCAGGAAAAGATCATACAACACAGATAATCCTATAAAAAAATAAGCTCTGTGCCCAGAAGTAGCTAACAAAGGAGAAGCCAGGTTAGGAATTATTAGGAAGGAGTAAAACAAGAACTAGAAAACACCATCATGCCACTATAAATCCATGTTGCTCCCTTCTCCTGAACAGTGTTAACAATTTTTGTTCCCCCATCTCAAAAAGGTTGTAGTGAAAGTTGATGAGCTACAGAGAAGGGCATCAAAGACAATCAAGGGTATGAAAGAGCATTTGTGAAAGTGTAGGTAGCTTGGAAAAGAAGTGACTGAAGAGGATTTGGGGATGTTCTTTAATATTGTTACTGTCACTAAGAAAGTGAATAAATAATAGTAGGGATAAGATAAATGTGACCCAGATAAAACAATTGAGAGTCAGCTTCAAAACAACAGGAGGTGTTTGTCCTGCAGTACATAAATTGTGGTGCTTATGGCCACTGTGTGTATGTCAGGAGTTTACGTGGGTTCACAAGTGATCAGGCAGTCTGTTGGAGAGAAACTTGCAGTGCAACTTAGCAGTCAGAACAGTTCAATATCAAATTCTGGGCACTGACTGCCCACAAAGAATTACTGCAGATGCTGATCAAGAATTATTGCTGAAAACTGCAAATAGAAACCTCCACTGAGAAGCAAAAGCTATGGTCCATTTGCAGCTAACACAGAGATGCCCTTTGTTATGTGAATCTTGTGGCATAAGATCTTATGAAACTTCCAGCAAAACAATGTTTCTGTGATGATCCTCTTTAATCTGTGCTGGTTACCTCTGGATTTGTTAACGTGACATAAATTACAGTCAGGTTAAGTGCATCCTGTATGCATTTAATATTGCATAAGAGTGGTACCCCACCAAAATTCCTCTGATGTTTGCAGGATTAGAACCTCAATTTATATTCTGTCGGTCTTAAATGGAAAGTCATGGTCCATTTGTAGGTAAAGAGGTAAAACTAATCACGTGTTACTTATCTCTGTGACTCGTTTGTAAAGACTGCCCTTTTGAAACTCGATTCTTCAAAGGCCTACAATGATTGTGATATTGAGGGCATAAATCATAAGGTAGTGTTTACGGAAGTTTTATTATAGTTTATGGTGCTATAAACTCTGATTAGTGTAAAACATTTTCTGGTTTGTCCTTTGAGATCAGAAGTGCAAAAGCAAAACAACAAATAAGCAAGCCAAAAAGATTCTGGGTACAGTTAATGAGAGGAACAGATTTATTAAGTTGCATATTTCTCATGTATGAATAACATTATGGAAAAAAATCATTGAGTGTAATTAAATAATTTCCCCTTGGTATTTTTCAGAAGTTTTGTTGGAACTGTATGAAGGTTCTTCCTTGTATTCACTATGTGTGAACTCTTGTGTTAAGATTAGAATAGATTAAAATAGCCAGTAGGAAAAACTGGAATCAGCAATTAACAGTTATTAACAGTTATTGGAAGGGAATGCATGTTAACAGTTAAAGAGTTTAATGTCTGCATGTATATATATATGTGTGTGTGTGTGCACACATGCATACCTACATGTATATAAAAATATAAAATCAGATGTTTTGTCTATAGCATAGATAATATATTGTATAGCACACAATTCTTGTTGACAGACTGTAAAACAGTTTTAAAACTTGCTCTTCCAGTTGGTGCCGGATATCTTTTCAATTTCTTGGAAGTTGATGAGAAATTACTGGTTTTTTGAATGAGCTAGCGAGAAAAGAAAGAAGTGGTAAGCAGTGAAGTAAGGTTTGGTTTCTTAATGTGTGATATAGTGCAAGGCTGCCTTTGTCTATATTGGAAATCTTCTGACTGCTTTGTTTGCTTGGGGGCAGATTGCAACAATTGTACAGCAGTCTTTAGTACAGGGCAGATGTTTTATCTTGTTGCAGCTTGGACACAGGCATCCAGGAGCAAATCTGCCTGCATGTGGCATGTTGTTTCACCCAAGGTGCAGAACTCAATTCTAACTTCAAATTATTTTAACATTCAATTGTTGCTATATAGGTTGCTAGCTTTCAAGATGAGCTTGGAATTAATAATTTCCGTATTCTTGGCCCTTAAAGAATAGAGCAGGTTATGGTTTGATAGTTTTTCAGCTAACCTTTACAGGCTTGGTTTGTAGCTCCCAGCATATCTGGTGTTAAGAATGGAGTCAAGGTGTGGCAAAAGCAAGAGTATTTAAATTTGTCCCTTAGTTTGAACTGCACGTGACCGTGGATGTTGGCTAACCATTTCCCTTTTGCTGAAAAATTATTTTAAGTACTTTTTAAAGACTTACATGCTTAACATTGATATAGCACAAAAGAAGGAAGGATTTGCTCATAGGTTTTGTTTTAAAAAGTCTGAAGTGTGGTTAAGTTCTGCTTTTTGACATATATGGAGGGATATATGTGACTTGAAGGACTTTATGAGTGCACAGAAGACAAAGTCTGTACTGTAATATTCCTGTTTATATTGCACGGTGCTTGACAGCATTACAGGCAAACCTCTTACAGCTTTATCTAAAGAAGATAATGCCTTTATTCTGTAATAAATTAAGGTATCAGTAAGTTTAGGTCTTCAGGGGCATTTCATGCATATATATAACCTGCATTTGGTTCACGATGTGAGCTTTTGTGCATTTGGTGCACTGGCTGCTCTTTTAAGGTGTTTTGCTCAATCGTGTGAACGTACATTATATGCAACTGAGAGATGAAGCCAGTGGAAAATACTGAACTACTGAATTTAATTGGATGTGGCATATAAACTTGTAAAATCAAAATCAAACACCCCCCACCCCCAAATGCATTCCAGAATTGTGACAGCATCTTAAAAAATTTACCTAAAATAAAAATAATTCCACAGTAGGAAAAAAGGGAGGGTAGGAGACTAATATTTTTAAATTACTGAAAGGTTTCCTGCAGGATCTGAAATCCCAACAGTGTTACATGAAAAAGATGAAAGCAAAACTTGAGGATAAAATTGAAACCAAATATAAACAAAAGTGAAACCGATTCCATTGGTTTTCATTTCCCAGTTGGCAAAAATGAAAGAATAAACACAGAACAAAGAAGCATGAGAGCTGAACTTTAAAAATTATTTCAATTTTATTATTTGTTTCATCTGTCAGTAAATTCAACTTCTGCATGACAGCACTTCTTTAGCAGACTACACAGTAGGGAGTAGGAGTTGCTCTCCCGGGTTTATCTGGGTACCAGTTTTCCCACCCAGTGGTCTGGGCAATGGCCCCACAGTATGGGAGGCGGTGTCTTCTTCAGTCACGGAAGTCACGTTTTGAAATGCTGTGGCAATGTGGCAAATGTGTACAGAAAGTACAATGGAGGTGATGACATCGAGTATGTTGAAAGGGTGTTATTCAGCTTGTAGGTGAGCTTGAATTTTATTCGTGTTGAGATTTGAGTTATTAATAGGATCGGGTATAACACATGTGATGGGCTTTTTTTTGCTCCCCACCTTTGGGATCGTCCACTTAGATCTGGGTCAGATCCACAGTAACCAAAAGATGTTATCTGATATCAGCTTTGCTGATGACATGAAATGACTGCGAACGGTTTCACTCCATTTCCACAGATCAGTCAACAGCTAGAAGGTCTTTTTTGACCTTGAGAACTAGCCTGTGACTTAGTCAAAAGATGGCCAAACATTGGGTGGCTGTGGAGTCTTGAATGAATATCTTTCTCATATGTAGAGACGCATGCTCCTGGGCTATATCGAGAAAAAGGTTGGATGTTGAGGAGAAGCTTGGACAATCGCTGCTCTGCTGAAGCTGTACTAGGGTGAAATGAAGGACTTCAATTCCAGAGGTCTGATTCTCACACATTTGCACACATTACATTTGAACATATAAAAACTAAATTCTTTGGATGCCGAAACTGTTCTGGAGGTTTGAGATTGATGAGGGAAGCTGATGAAGACTAGCTTTGTTTACATTAATAATATTATCTGGCTTAGATGAGAAATGAAGATGAGTTCAGTGGTCTCACTTTAGCTCAGTAGGATTTCAGGAAGCGGAATTCCAAGATAGAAATAGCTGCTGCAGATCAGAAATTGAGGCTGTCTCAATGCTGTTGGTCTGTGGACAACACAAAAACTTTAAATTAAGAGCACATCTTGTAACCGATCCTATTAACTATTCATATCTCAACATGAAAATGAGTTAAGAAGTTCCTGTGGCAGTGGAAAAAGTAGCATTTTTATAAAAAGGAGAATTACATCATACCATTTCAACAAGCGTCAGTATTAAACATTTAATACTTAGCACTCTTTAAGTGCAAGCCTTTCAAGTGTATGTACAAGAGAAAGACATTTCTCTCTTTAATTCTCCAGTGTCAGGCAATATCTCTATAATAGCTAATTCAATTTATTTTTTGTGCTGAACACATCTGCTTCTTTCATAGTGCTATTTTTGTAACTGTAAATAAGTGCATGTGACAGACATGTTTCCAGTTCGCAGTGTGGATGATTCAGAGGATCCCAGCCCCCAAGTCTGTGACTGCTGTGGTCTGTCTGTAAAGAAAGCATCTAAGTAACTGGCAGAGTGTTCTTTACAAATCCAAAATAGTGTATACTTTGCTTTAATACCTTCTCTTGGAAGTAAAGCAGAAACTGCTTTCTTGAAAGGGCTGGTTTTGGTGCTCACTGTGAGGTTAAGCAGAGGTAGTTTATGTTTTTTGCTCTTGGTTCTGGGTGCTGCGCTAGCGATTAGAAGTTCGGGTAGCAAAAGTTTAGGTGTGGGTTAGCTATTAACTTCAGTGGTAGAAACTGCCCTTGCCCAGACAATAAAATGAAAGCTTTAAGCAAATATTAAATCGCACTTTAGTGTAGTGTGCAAATAGTTTTTGCTGTGTGTTGCAGAACAGTATGTTATACAAACAAAGGTAGCTGTGAGAAACAAGCCCAATCCGAGCAAGGTGGATTACATCAGGTGCAGGTCACGGCCAGTGAATGTGAAAACTCTTCCTTGAACACATTTCTCAGTGTTAGCTATCTGGAATAATTTTTCTGCCTCTCTGAGTGCCTCTAAAATGTCATTGTCTTCTCTGCAATCCAGTCGGAGCCTCACAAGCCACCAGTGTGGAACATTGAGATTAAGGACTTTTGTTTTACGATGGCTGCTTTTCATATATAGCACCCTATAAAGCACTGACCCTGTACTTAGGCAGAAGAATGCTAGACAGGACATGGAGATGAAGTCTGCCCAGGCTTTAAAAAGTATTTTTACAATTTAAGAACCCGATCTTGCAGATACTTGCATGTGTGATTTTCCGCTGTTTTCAGAGGGACACATGTAGGAAACATGCTGTGCTTGTTCAAAGTTTTAGGGATGTCTCCTGTAAACCTAGTCACAGAGCGTGTAAGAGCGTTGGTGTAACAGAGCCACGGAGAGAGTTAAAAAAATGCTGTTGAGTTGCATCAGTATGATAAAAGAAGTGATTGTGGATAATTGTTTGAGCCTTAATAATCTTTTAGTTTTCACCAGGCTGGAAAATTCTTTATGAATCAGGTGTCAAATGCTGAGTTTTCCTGGCAGCTTTCAAGAACATGCAGAGTTTTGCTTCCGTGGATACTGACTGACCCAGCAGCAGCCAGCACATGTGGTATTCGGGAGTGGATTTGTATGTGAGCACTTAATTCTGGAGTAAAATTGATTTATTGGGGGATAACTGCTCCCCAGTGCAAGGAATTAATTATTCCCTGACAACCGTGCCAGCAGTTTTCTTGTTGTAAACAAGCCGTTCCCAAATTTGCCTGAGTCAAGTACAGCTCTCTACTGAAAAGTCACCACCTCTCTTCTAGGTGGCTTTTGGGGAAAAATAGTTAGACATCCCAGATAGTAAAGACAGATCTTAATCAATCATCAGATGTAACACAAAGCTTAAGACAAAAATAAATCAGGTAGAAGTAATGGCTGCTTTTCAGACTCCTGGAGGAGGTGGCAGGGGGAGAGTTTTCGTAATCACATGCTGTTGACTATCACTTGCATAGACGAGTTGTCATCCTGATGCCACCAGAATCTGGCATCTCCATGCAAGACCTGGGAAACAGATGAAAGAAACCCTCAGGAAACAAAATACTCCTTTACAGCTGAAAGTAAAGCAGTAATTTTGTATTGTCACCAGAC
Source organism: Strix uralensis (assembly GCF_047716275.1). NCBI lineage: Eukaryota > Metazoa > Chordata > Aves > Strigiformes > Strigidae > Strix > Strix uralensis. Next base: position 36,935,575 of record NC_133975.1, read on the forward strand.
TTGCAGACATTGATGTATGTGCAGATGATCATCATGGCAAGGGTACTGCGGAAATGATCTTTAACAAATGTATTTGTTGGAAGCCTGGGCCAAGTTCCCAGCTGATGTAAGTCACTGCGATGCCAGAGAAGTGAATGGGCTCAGCCACAGGCATCGTGTTGTTCAAGTGTCATGATAATGTTCGACATAGGAGTCAGTGCAAGGGAAATTTTATTGCAGGTATTGAGAGGTTGAGGTGTTGTTTCATTATGGCTAAGTCCAGAAGCAAAAAACCAGCCTTCTGGTTCTGTTGTATTGAAATAAGATGGCTTTCCTTCATTGCACTTCTAGTCTGCAGATCCGAGGGCTACCTTTAATGGTGCCTGAGATCACTGCAAAATAACAACTCATGTCTTTGCTGGTGAGGGATAATAAGCTTTGCATGGAAACCAAAGGAAAGAGTCTGTTTTGATGTGTAATGTCTGAATCCCAGCCAGGGCATGTTAACACCCTTTGGGTGGAACAGAAATGCTATAGGGCTGATGAAACACACTCTATATACAGTATGAGTTCCCATTGTACATTTTCCTGGGCATGTTTCTCAGGCAGTCTGCAATGCTGATTTCAATACAGGCTTGAGGTATTTGCTGCCTTTGTTTTGTTTGTTGTTGTTTGGGTTTTTTTTCCCAGGGAATGTTGGGTTGGTTGGTGTTTTTCACCCTCTGTCCCTTGAAGGACAAAGGGCTTTTCTTCTTTCTACCTCTGTGTATCTTTCTTGGGTACAGCAGCACGAGAGGAGGGCCTGCCGACTGCCTCTCTCCCCCTCCACCTACCTTGCACCTCCTTACAGCCTGAGGTGAGCACAACCTGGCCCCTACGAAGCAGGGGCTTGGGAAATTGGGTAGCTGTTGCAGCCTGGTTCCCAGGTGCTTCACCACCTCACAGAGCTTTCCCTTTACCAGCCGTGGTCCTGTTGGCCACATTTGGTTGCCTGTACAGGTTCTTCCTAATGGCCAGGCCTGGCTGTCTGCCCAGGACCGGCACCATCCCACCTTGCCTGCTCTCCCTCCAACTGTTGGCTTTCCGGCCTATCTTGATGGAGTTTCCTCCTTCCTGCAGGCACCTGAGCAAATAAGATACCACCTTTCCTGCCTGCGTTGAATTATTTTTCTTGGTGATGGACAGGAAGGATATAGCATGCTCATGGTGTCTTTGCTGCTGCCACCAAAGTGTTAGGAAAGAGCAGGAAAAATATTGCCATTGCTACAGTGTGGATCAAGTGTTATAGCTAAGGCAGGAGCTGGGTCTGTGGAGCAGTGGGCCATGGGGTATGCTTTAAGGGAGTGCAAGGCAAGAGGCGCTTAGTGATAAGCAAATCTGCCAGCAGAGTTGTGATGTTTCCCTCATCTCTCCCTCTTCAACAGGATATCACTAACAGTATTCTTAGGGAATGCAAGAGGTGCCATTACATGTCAATTAAAAGACCAGAAAGGGTAGGTTTTGCTGTCTAACTATCAATGAATCCAGAAAGTCTCTTACAGGGTTTTATGCGTTTTCTTGCTTCATATCTGTTTTCAACTCCAAGATCTTCAGGATTTTATTCTGGACCCTTAACCCTTGCACCTCTGAGAAGAGCTATGCCCGCTTTCCCTTGTTCACTAATCCTACTTTATGTGTTTTGCTGTTGGTTCCAAGAAAGATACAGATATTGCATAATTTGGGGTTATCAGAAAGATGGCATGTTAATTCTGCTTCTGCAGCATCAATGGTGAGATTCTCCCTTCTCGTTGTGGTAGATGGGAAATGCGCCGGGCAGAAGTCTGTCTCCCTGTGGGCTGCGGGCAGGGGAATTTCACATCTCCAAAATTGGAGCAGCTAAGTAAAGTGCAGTTCAGTTGTCTGTGTTTCAGTGTCAACCTCACATTGCTGAAGTATTTCTGGGCAGGTGAGGCTAACAAGTTTTCTTACCCAGGAAAAGTCTCTATGCCTCTGATGAGTTTGTCTTCCAAGCAGGGCTTGGTCAGAGTACATACGGGTAAACATGTACTTAGCTTTGAAAGGGGCATCCACAGTGGAATAGTTGAAAAAGGTGGTCCTATATGCAAAATCCTATATGAAGGGCGAGTCCAAGCTGTGACTGAGGGGCAGAATTTTGCTCCGAGTACTGTTCCTTAAAATAAGATCATGTTTCCTTGTATCCTGGAACAGTCTTGGCACAGGGACAAATACAGAACCCAGTTCTCTGAATCCTAAAATTAGCATATGGTCTCATTTCAGCATATCTGTTTGGCCACACAGGGTGATTGATGCTTTTCTGAACTGCAGCAGCGTTAGCAAACAAAGGGAATACTTTAAAACTTTATCAGCAAAGCACAAGTACAAGATAGCTTTAAAAAAAAAAATTGTCAGTTCTGTATTTGCAGAGAAAAGAGAAATAGATACCATGTACGTGTTCTTTGGGGAACAACTGTTTTTTCACAGCTCTGGGGAAGGTCTGTGACCTACTTCACAAATGCACCTCCAAGTATCTTATCCCACCTTACCTTCTCACAATCATTAGTAATATTTCCATATACTGGAAAATCTTCTGACTGTGTACTTTCTGATAGGGAAAGAAGAATTGATTTTTCAGATTTATTTTTTTTTACTTCCATAGAAATACATTTTTTAAAAAAAAATCCATAGACATAGAGTGGCTTGTGTTTTTAGGATAACCTTTGAGCCTTTTCAGTTATCCAGATGCTATCGGAGGGAGTGAAACTGAAGGGAAGAGAACATCTTGTACTGCTCAGATTTAATGCCTGCGATGCCGTTGCTTTCACTTTCTGTCTACAGCTGCCGTAATTCTAGTGAAGAGCTCTTCATTCTGAAAGGTTACGCTTTCTGTATGGCAGGAGTGTTATATCCGTCAGGGAAAAGCCAAAAGTCAGACTTGAGGGAATGTTTTAGCAGAGAGTAGGGAGGACTACAAGGTCTTCATTGAACATTACGGAGTGAAATTATTTATATGTATATATGAATTGGAAACATCACTTACATCTTTTTCTAATGTCTCTTTAAAGACAAATAGCTCTTGAAAATAAGCAATATTTTTCTAATATCTCTTAAAAAATAAATGAGTGCTGTGAGTTTTCTTCTGAAGAGTCTTGCATAAAGAATCTTAGCAAAATACATCTTGCGAAGAAGTATAGAGCTGAAATTCAGTGTGGTTTATTGTGTCTTAAGGATGCTGTGATGACAGCTACTTGCTCAATGCCCTTTGTGTGACTGCTCCTAAAAACGTTGCTATACCTGTGCTTCCCTCTCGTAGGCCGTTACAACTCTTCTTTCAGCCGTGCCTATCTTAGGAAGCTGGCTTGCATGCTTCACCCCAGGCTGCTGGTGTAATTTCCTTGTAGAAAGCTCATTTTCAAGTGCAACATGTGGTAGCAGGAGCGGTGTTACTGATTGGCTGTGTCAGTAACACCAGTCTCTGTGTTCCTAACTGGGTTATGCTGGCCCTGGCTTCAGCAGGGGCCTGTGTTGTCCGCTCTCCTCAGCACTCTTCCTCCGGGTCACGTCTGCAGGATTAGGACAGTTTATAGCTTGTCAGGGGGTAGTCTCCACCATGTTTTTGCAGTATCTAGTTGCAAAAAAAAGGCTGAACTGACTTCAGGACTAGCACAAATAGTGCAGTAAATAAAGTTTTGAAGAAGGTCAAAATAATCCCTCCATAAACTGTGGCATCAGCGCATCTGTGGGCCATGCTTCTTGCACAGAGCTTGGCTCCTTGCAGGCTCCCAGTGGCCTCCCCCTCCAGGCAAGGGCCATTGAGTTGGGGTTAGTGTTTCGCATGCTTGGTGCTTGTTGGGGAATAATTTTATTGATGTCTTAATGTCCATTGATACATTTAAACTCCCACCACGAAAAGGCAACCACCCCTGACTACGGCCCCCTTTAAGAAGGAGGCAGGTGGTAAAATTGGAGCAAGAAAAGGGCAATGATATTCATGGAGCTACCAGCCTTAATACATTTGTAGGAGGTATGGTTAAAAATTGCAGTTCTTGAAGATTGGCTGTTCTGTTAAGAATGGCAAGTGTTCATGAAATGAATCCAGGCAGGTAGCCCTACTTCATGTCTAAATGAGCTCCTCTTTTCTTGTAGGGCAGAAAAATGCTTTCTTACGTCCCATCTGCATTAGCATTTGACTGTGTTTCTTGGCAGTTATTCTTCCCTTCCCCCACCATGGGACAGCGATAAACCAGAAGAAAAAACAAACAGGAGTTATTTGCAATGTAATGCCAGAAAGTTTGACTCCGATGTGGGTCTCTGGGACTGTTAAGCATTTTCCTGAGCTCTCCCCAAAGAGATGCCGGGGGTCAGTACTGACCAAGTTTGAAGCTGTTGTCTAAAAGCAGAGGACACAGAAAAACACGGGACAAGGGATTCCTTCCTGTCCTCCCCAGCTGCTCCTTGCCACTCCCATGCTGGAGTGGCCTCCCTCTTGATTGTGATGTCACACGTGTCTTTTAGCAGGATAAGACCTATGGTCTGGGTTCAAACAGACAAAAAAGGCCTTACAGAAAGAGGTGTTGCTTGTAAGCCTGCTAAGTTCCCTGGTCTTGTTTACAAAGCTGCCTATGAAAAGAGTATCATTAGTGTGCAGTAAAAATTGGGATGGGACTGAAGGGTGGAGGTGATGGGGTGGTGGAATGCGAGGTGCTTCTTTGCTGCTGGTGTAGCTGGAGCTGCTCCTTCCCCCTGCAGCCCCAGCCAGCTCCACTCCTCTTCCCTGGGCATCTCCATCCATGCTCTCTCCAAGGTGGAGGAAGGTTGTGCCAAGTGACCCACAGCAGGCATTAAGCCATTCTTCTCCCAGTTGACCTGAGTATGAAGGTTCAGGCTGGAAAGGTAACCAGGCTTCTGGAGCAGTTTGCTTAGGCCATTGGGTGGGTCACCACAGCTCAGGAGCTCATGGTGGTGGTGAAGCCGCTGGGGACTAAATGCCTTGGCTGCTCTGAAAATACTGGTAAAAGTCCACTTGTCCTGCTACAAAAAAAAGACAAATGCATGTAGCTTCTTATATGTGTAAATGTGCAGGGGAAGTGCAACGTTAACGTTGATCAGGAATGGGAGATAGCTGCATAGGTGCTCCCGGTTTTACAGCCTGCTTCAGATTATAAATGTTGATGTTTCATTCTCCTTAAAAGGATTGACTGTTTCTGCTTTTTCTTTTCTGCTGGGTAAACAGTGGAGAGAGGCTGGAGCGAAGGAACTTGGCATGCTTGCTGTTTTGTATGGCTCACCTTAGTTTCTGGCTTTGTAGGTTTCATTTATAATTAATGTATTCTGATGGAGGGTGAAGCTGGTTTGATGTTAGGTGATGGCCTCTGAAACTTTACATGCCTTTGCTGTCTATTTTGGAGAATCTCAAAGGTCTTTACAAACTTGAATGACAATAGCAGAAGGTGATTGTCCTGCTACACACTGATGGATGGACTTCAGGTTCTCCCACCTGGAGCCATCGGAATAAGGTTCCCAAGAGCACCCATTAACCGTGCTTAGGAACAGACAGAGGCTACTTTTAAGGCACTACAGAAGTTGATGTTTCTTTCTGCAGAAATAAGTCATGCATTTGACAGCTCTGGAAGGAAGATGCAGCACCTTCATTTCTCATAGGCAATTACTTGGTAGAGTTGACTTGGTATTTTCATCACAAGGATGTTGTTGACATGCAACTGCCAAAAAACCCCACATTTTAGCACTGTTGTGGTAGTGCTGTCCTGAGTCAGACAGGTCTGGGGGTGTCTTCTAAAGACATCAGGCTTTATTTTCAGCAGCACATGCTCTTAGAGGAGCATGGGGTGTGTTTTGATGAGCAGAAGCATACTGTGCTTGCTCCTTTATGAAAGACGTTCTCCCAGAAGATGCCCATTGTTCCCTCCACCTGGACATCATTGCTGGTTATTTTTAGCTGGGTTTGGTTTTACTTTCAGATAAACAGATCTTGGGAGCCACTCCTCCCTTCTCGACAGCCAGACCTCTTTTCTGATTACCTTGGATTAATTTGCCTTTGTGTGGGTGATGGGTGTGAAGGTGTGTGCTGACAGCTGCAGGTGCTAATCCCAGAGGAGTCCCAGGGTACCGAAAAGGAGATGAGCATCGCAGCATCTTCGAGGGAGCAGCTGGGGAAGCCACTGGGGATGTGGGAGGGAAGAGGCGACTGGTTTGACTGTGCTGTTTTGGGCAAGACAGGCTTCCTTGTAGTAGCAACGTTGGCAGCTTTCTCGTCTCCTGAAATGCATTGCTTTTGCACAAGGGCAGCGTCTGTTCTTCTGCGTTGCCTGTTCCAAATGGGATTCGTTGCTGCTGCCTTCAAGATGACTTTTCTGCCTTCTGTCTAATTTTTTCATTCAGATGGGCTTGAAATTTGTCTTAGGGGCTCATTACCCAGAAGGCAAGATGAGTCCCACTGCTAAATGGGAGCACTCATACATTGAATGCTGAAGATGATGCAGTGTTTCCAGGAATTGTCTCAAAGTGCACGCATACTTAAAGATGGCTTACAAAGAAATGCATCTAAGATGATTGTTGCATCTCCTTGTTTCTTCCTTGACAGACAAATAAAAATTTGCTCATGTTTTTAGTACATTGCCATTTGCATTTTTCAGCTTTGACCCAAGATGTAGTAGGTAAAGATGGTACAGATCTCCTGTACACACTCTGCAACCTGGATGAGCATCATTGGTGCCAAGCAGAGGGGGCTGCATCGGCATCACTGGCTGCTCGCCACCGTCCCAGGGGCTGAAAAAGCTGCACCCACATCGCCCTCACCCAGAGAACAGTTTCCCTCTTGCAGAGAGAAGGGATTTGCACAAGGGCTTGGACACTGTTGGGTTCTGGGGTTGGCTGTTTTCTCATGCCTGACATGAACCTGAAAGGGAGCTGAGCAGTTGCAGCCATTTTCTGAGCTATGTTAGAAATTCATAGTTACTGGAAAAGGCTACGGCTGAAGCGTGAGTGACCAGCTCCACACAGTAGTGAATAAAATGCCAGTATGTTTGCTAAGAGATTAGTGTGAACATGGCTGCTGGTAAATTCTCTGAACACATCAAAGAGCCTTATTGTTGCACTCAGGTTTTAATTCCTTATTAGTTTCAGGAAATACATGTCCTCAGAGCAATGAGAGGAAACTTTGAACGTTTTTCTTCCTCTTATGCTGGGTGTGGGCTTGGTACTGCCTAATTGTTAGTCTGTCTGATGCCTGTACTCCCATAGGAAGCAAGAACAAACGCATTTACATTTGTGTCATTGCTGTGTGCTTTCAAATATGTGGCCTACTCATTTTTTTCCTCTCCTTTTTTTTTTTTTTAAGATCAAAGGTGACAAGAATAGCGGAGCAGAGAAGTTAAGAATGATGCAGAGAACACAGATGTGAAGAACAAAGGAGAGAGGAAGGAGCTGAGCCTGGTGCAGAGAGGGAGAGGAGAAGCAGCAGCCTAAATGCAAGTACTTGAATGTGGAAATGATGGGTTGCAGGCTGCTTAACAGGAGTTTAATGTGGTGCTTTAACATGTGTCTAATACCGATTGGCGCTTTTAGAGCAGTGCCTGAGATAGGTTAATGTTTTTAAAATTTTCTGCCTCGGGTTCAAGACTTTGGACTCTTGTGTCAATAATTTACAGCTCTAAACAGGGAAGTGGCATCAGGGTCACGTGTGTGTGTATGTGAGAGAGAGAGAGAGAGAGAGAGAGAGAAAAAGTCAGTTTGAGTCTTAACTGAATAATATAATGTGGTGTGGTGCAGCTGAGGGGGCTGTAAAGCGCTCACTTCTGAGCTAAGCAATATCGAAATGTAAAATAGCAGCTAAAAAATCAGTGATTGAGTTGATCAGAGAAAGCTGAAGGGAGGGGGTCAAACTACTCAGCCAGAACCAAAGTGGTCTGATAAATTGCTGTGATGTAAAATGTATTTTTCATAATTTTAGTCAAGTTTATGGGACAGAAACAGCCATTTGTAAGCACTCTTATTAGCAGGTGCATCATTTTAGCTAGTACAGTGATGCCTTCTGCATGTGAATTTTTTTGGGTAGGTTTTTTTTTTTTTTTTCAAAAAAGTCTTGTGCAAATGCAGGTACGTGGGCCAAAAAGAGGTCTCTTCAGGAGCATAACTGTTTTTCTTCGTGGGCTCTGTATCCCACCTATATCAGCAGACAAGCTTTTGCCGATATGATGTGTCTTCTTCAGGTGAAGGTTTTCCTAATCCAAGTGTACCAGAAGAGTTTTCTGCCATAGAGAAGGCTTTATTATCTCAGTTGCTCTTAGGGAAGGCTCCCACACAGATCCAAAGTCACTATTATAATTGTTTGATGCCTGCAAAGCTTTAATCTCTGTACTGTGCAGAGATGTGGAGCTGCCTGGGTGTTCTGTCTGGAAAACAAGTAACCTCGTCCCTTGTTCTCTGCAGCTCCTTCCTGGGTGGGTGACAATGCCTGTCGAAAGGATGCGGATGCGCCCCTGGCTGGAAGAGCAAATCAACTCTAACAGGATACCAGGGCTGAAATGGCTAAATAAGGTAAGGGGGGTGCACGTATGTGTGTGTGTACGTTTGGTCAAGAGGGACTTTATAGCAGTGGCTGAGGTTTGAATAGGTAAATCAGCTCATTCCTTGTTCTCAAAGGGGTGACATGGGGAGGAAGGGCAAAGCTGAATGCTTCCTGCTGAACCTGTTCCTCCTGCCTCTCCTGCCAGATCTGAGGCGTCCTGCTTTGGCCTGTGGATCTGTGGCTCCTTTGAAAGCATTTTCCAACTCTTTGTTGTTGAAGTGAGCATTTCTGGAGACTCCGCTAGGGTTTTTTTTAAGCTGGGAACAGATTGCTCACCAAGCAGCGTCAGAGGGATGTGAACAAAACGCTCTCCTGAGGGGGAAGGCTATAGTCTGTGTTAGACTCTGGGTTGAAGCAACGATCTCCTCTTTCAGACTTGCATGACTTCTTATACTTTTCAACCTGGGAGAAAATGGGGGAACTTTTCCCCTGTCAGACCCAAACCTAATATTCCTGGTCCTGAGCTCTTACTGAGAGCTCGAGACACTTTGAGAGCACAAGCATGGGCTCCAAAATGTCAGTGCCCAATTTGATTTTTTTTAATTGGCTCAATAAAACCAAGGAGTGTATTTGAGACTTTGAACAGTAATAAACCCTGGAAATACTGCATGCATTCTGCAGTATGCAGGAGAGTAATTCACCACACTGAAAAGCATGAAGGAGTTCTGGCTACAGAGTCTACTTTATTATCCGAATGGGTGGAAATGCACAAAATCAGGTGCAGAAACAGGAGCTGCCACTCTGGTTAAAACACTAACCCAGTTAGTCTGGTATCCTCCCTATAGTAGTAGTTGTGGTGCTCAGGTGTTCATTTTTAGAGCTGAAGAATGGCAATTAAGATTACTACTTTTCATTTCAGCTTTCAAAGCTAGAAATGCTTGTGACTATAAAATTATCAGGAGCCCTTTAAATTTCAGCTACAAATTTTGCTTCTCAGGAACTTCCTGCATCAGCGACTCTCAGATGCTGTGGCTGGGTAAATAAATATTGCTTTATCCATTCCCTAGTTAGCTGCCCTGTGAATTTGAGTAGGTCCTTGTTCTTGCATAATGGGGTCACAGCTGAAGAGGAGGAAGAGACCAGTTTTTACTGTTGTCTTTGTAATTTGAGTCCCATGTTCAGGTCCCTATGGATTCTTCTCCTTGAGTATCTGTACCTTGGTGTCAGTTCTCTCCTGCTGACAGTCGATCTCTGCTGTTCTTTGCTGGGCATTCCTGCCCAATCCCAAAATAATTTCTCTGCACTTAGTAGGGCACAGTATTTCAGATTTGAGCATATTACTCTTAAATAGAATGTTGTCATCTCTACGTTATGTTCATGTAACCTTTTTTGGTACACTCCAGGATTGTACTTGCCTCCCTTGCTCTGCAGTGTGAAAATGCTGCCACTGTGCTAAGGGCTTCATTTTTCCAAGTTTAGCCCACCAGCCCATAAAGGCAGTTTGCAATGTGTGTCATGTTGTTCAGTGTTTGCAGCCCTCTGATTGTGTTGTTGCAGTGGTTTCTGCCTTGTGCTTCTGGCGTAAACTGTTTGCATGCAAGAGTCGGTAGGAGATTTTGTCCTTAGAATATTCTATATTGACCAAGGCTTGTCTCACAAATAAAGTATTGTAATTTTTTTTTTTTTCTAAAACAAAGCTCTGGCTTCTACTAGAAAGAGGATACCAGGCTAAGTGGCCTGCCTTGAGGTTTATTAAATGCTGATTCCCCACTTCTGCCCTGTGATTTGGCATCATTCTGGGTTGCCTTTATTGTACTCAACATTGCACTTCTGAGCATTTCTGTTTAAAAATGTTTAAACATTCATTCCAACAATGAATCATTAAACCAAAAATATTTCTGTTCTTGCTGTAAATCCTGACCGTAAACAAAGCCATGCATGGAATCAATGATAGTGTCATTGGAATCACAGCCCGTTCTGTACCCACGGAATTGACTCTGGAGGATGTAGGATTTTGGGATTTGTGTATTTTAATCAGAGTTTGGTAAAGGCAAGTTCACAGTACAGAAAAGGAAGGTGGGTCAGATTAGCAAGAGAGTGGCACTCCTGTGTGGGTGTGTGCATGTGTGTGTGTGTGCATGCACTTTTGCTTTTAAGGAACTAAGATTTACATACTAAAGAAACAATTACCATTCTGAGTTTGTCATTGACTGTCTCTTCTTGGGGAATTTTTCCAGACTGAGAAAGGAATTAAACCTCTCTCGGTTAAAAATGACAAATCAGGTACAGCTGACTTAACGTAATTCCTTCCCCTACTGTCAGTTGATCACATTATTAGGCCTGCTTTGTGTTCCCCTCCAGAAGAGACCCTTCTCTATAGGGCTTAAAAAATAAATACTTGTGTACCTCCCTGGTGAAAATGTTATCCTGCTGAATGACATGAGGGAGGAAGGAATTTCTTTACCTTCCCAGAGAGACAAAACTGGGAGGTGTGAAGGAAATGACATAGTTCAGTAGAGGGCAGAGGTGGTGTGAGGAGGGGGATAATGAGAGGTCAGTGTCCCTCATGGGTCTGGAAAAGGAAATTAGAGTGTAAACATTCAGAGTAGCTGTAACAGGAGTCGAGAGGTAACCTGCTGCTTTTATGAATGCTTGGAGTATTACCCTCCAGACAGATGCTGCTATTTGTAATTTGTCCTATGACTTTCTAGCTAATATGTGATTGCATGCTCGTTCACCTGCCTGAAGCATTTTGCAATGCTAGGGTTGCAAGCATTCGATACTATTTTCCTCTTCTGATTTCTAAGAATGTGACACCTTTTCCCTTTTGATGTCCCCACTGGAGTTTGTTCACAATTCCTGTTATGCTGCAAAAGTTTTGTGGATTGTGCTTTTGACCTTAGGTGAGGCTCATTTTTTAATAGCAGCAGAAGACTCCTACACAAATGTCCAGTGATGGAGTGCTGTACCGGACAGCACATGGTTTTCCAAGTCTAAGGGAAAGCACTGATGAGCCTTTTCTTATTAAGATCATTATTAGGGAACATTGACTGAAGAAGGATATAGGTAAATGTTTGATAATGTGTGAAATCAAAAATTAGTATTTAAATAGAAGGCATCTAGATAAACTAGAGCAGAACACAAACCCACATGGTATTGCTGCAAGCAGCAGTCTTGTGGGATTTCAGAGAAGATTAGATATTTGATAGTTGATGAGAAAATCTGTAGTTTCTATATAGGTATGTAAAATTACATATGTATTATAAAATTATAATACATGGATTCAGTGATTTTTTTTATTTAAATTATAATTTGCTATAAGTCTGTGTGCTTCAAGTCATCTGGGATTGGAAAGAACTTTCTGTAATGAACAGAAACACTATAATGAACACTGAGACGGCTGTTGAGAGTGTCCTGGCACCTTCCTTTGAAGCAGTGAGTATGGCTGATGATGACAGGATGCTGTGTCTGGAGTCTTGTTCAGTCTGCTAGTTCCTGTAGAACTTTCTGAATTATATGGAATATGAAATCCGTGGTATAACCTCCGTAGCGTTGTGTAGCATTGTTCAAACCTCTCCCCATTACTAAGCATGAGATGACTTTTTAATCTGGTCAATTCTTAAAGTTCTTGTTGACAGAAATTTTTTTCTATGGAAGTAAGAATTTTTTTCCATGCTCATTATAGTCTATGGGAGAGTAGAGGCAAGGAAGCTTTTTCTAGCTCTGATGAATACAATAGTGCTGTGGACCACAGGATAGTGGGGTTGAGGCTTTCTTTAGACCACTTCTACTTGGGGAAAAAGGAGAGCATCTCTGTAGGATGATTTAACTACATAGAGGGGGAAGAATAAGGAAGCAAAAGGCACGTGAGAGAAGTGATGGGAATAGATTAAGAGGAAGGATGAGAGTGTGAGGGTTTGAAGGGGAATGAGGAATGTGTTAAATCTGTGCTTTCACCAAAATTAAAGATGAAGCCAAGTGAGAAGGGAAGAATGCAATTCGGAACAAGTGAATGAATGTAAATGAGAGAAAGGATTGAAGACAAGAGTTGAAGGACGATACAAAATGCAGGCTCAAAAAAGAAAAGATCACATGGTAAGGAAGGGAAATAAACCTAACCTTGACAGTAGTGAAACGTTAACCAGACAGACAAGGAAGAAAAATGGTTATTGGAGGAAGGGGAAAGGGCAAAGAATTTATCTCACCCGACTGCAGACATCTACAATGCAGTCATTTAAATGGGAGCTGCCTGTCTAGAGTTGTTTGTAGTCAATGGAGGGAAATAGGCTCTTTTAGGGTGTAATTCAGTTGATGTAGCACGGGTGGCCACCTCAGGAGGAGGGTGCATTTTGCCCTGGAAGTGCTTTTCTCTTCACAGACTGAGAAGTGGATCTAAATGTATAGTGGCAGTGTTTATAGTGCAAGATGTCTTCATGTGAAGCCAGATAAGATGTATTTCCCCCAATAGGGGAGAAAAAACAGGTGTTCTGGAACAAACTCCTTTTGTATGGCTTTGCAGAAATGAGCGTGAAGAGTTCTGAAGCAGCCCTGTAGGTCATCAGCACATAGGAATTTGTTCCCGTGTTGTATGACATAAAAGCACATCTGACACAGCATCCATCTGGCCCAGTATCCTATGTGCTAAGTGCTTGTGGAAGGAGTATAGAGAACATGCTGTCCAAGTTCTGAAGGCCATTGGGCTTCCAGAGCTTGAGCTGCATCCCAAAACTATGATCTTTAATAGTCACCAGAGTACTGCCTTCCATGAGTTTTTCTGATCCCTTTGGGAATCAGTTTATACTTCTGCCACATAAGGCATGCCCTCGTTTAACTACATGTTGTGTGTTAAAAAAATAATTTTAAAAATGCCTTCCTTTGGATTGCTTTAAATGCACTTCTCTTTGGCCTAAAGTTTCTAAACTAAAATACATTCAACTATCTTCAGTGCCACCCCTTCACATGGGTGTCTTGTATTTTTTATCCCCACTGGAGAGATGTCTACTGTTGGTATATTCATATGTCCATTTGCTTGGCATATAAATTTGAGAGATCCCTTTCCTTTACCATGCTAGTATTTTACTGGCTGAAATTCTAAATCCCTTGAATTTGCTCTGTTCCTAGGGTTGTTTAGTTTAATACCCAATTTTTCTAATCATAAAAGTGTCTGTGCTGCCAAAACTAGCCTTCATTTGAATGTTTAGAAATGTGTAGCACTGCATGTTTTATCCATGTGTCAGCTTGGAAAGCTGCCAGGCTCATCGTCCGTGAAGGGGCTTCTGAGTATTTCATATACTTAGGGCTGTATTCTGCTTTCAGTGACGCCAGTGGATATTTTCCTGTTGAGTTCAGTGACAGCAGCACTGGGTTAGAAGGAACCATAACACTTGCCAATGCTGGAACTTGCTTTTAAATAAGTGACTTAAAGTCATCAGAGGATCCCTCAAGTCAATCAGTGTCAGCATTTCCTGTTTGTTTTCCCTTCCAGGAGAAGAAGATTTTTCAGATTCCCTGGATGCATGCTGCAAGACATGGGTGGGATGTTGAAAAAGATGCTCCCTTATTTAGAAACTGGGCAATTCACACAGGTATTGGAACTCTCCTGTAGGACAGATTGTCACATTGTTTTCCCTTTTAAAGTTACATTTTCCTTCTTTCTTGTCTTTGTTTTTACTCACACAGAAAGTGGATTTAAGTTTCTAGATTTGTGGGAGGATAAGTGCTTTTTTCAAGGCCTGTGATACTTTCCAGCTTTATTGAAGTACCATAACTCATTTGCATTGAGGAACACAGTAAAACTTAATTGATTTAAACGTTAACAAGATTGGGTTCAAAATTGTTGGGAGTAGAGCACAGTCAGCACTTTGTAGACTTGGGCCCTTAGGCTTTTTATGCCTTTCTGTTGATTTGAGCCAGACATAATAAAGGTAAATGCTGTGCAAGCTTTTCCACATTGTTGTGGAGTCACATCTGATCTGCAGTGCCCTGGGTCTTTCTTGAGCAGAAACTGTTCATCATGTGTTCTAGAAATGTGCGTGGGAATGAGATCACAACACTCTCCTGCAACCTCAGCTAATGTTTGAATGCTTGTCATGGGAACCGAAGGCTGATACCTTGAAGTTAACTTACGGTGTTATTAATTCGCCTTAGGTTTTCAATTGCACGTTGTGTGTACCTAACTTTCTTTTCTTGCTTAGGAAAGTACCAGTCAGGAGTAGATAAACCCGATCCAAAGACGTGGAAGGCAAACTTCCGTTGTGCTATGAACTCCCTGCCCGACATAGAAGAAGTGAAGGACAAAAGTATAAAGAAAGGAAACAATGCCTTCAGGGTATACCGGATGCTGCCATTATCTGAAAGACCTTCCAAAAAAGGTAGAGGGGAGAGTTTGTCAATATGAAAATGGTGTTGGGGGCATTGTTATTATTTTGGGGCCCACAAAATGTGCCGGTTCTGCTTCTGCTGTGAAGCTGGATGTTTTTATCCAGATGTTCCCCAGAACTTAGCAATAGCTGTGTGGAAGATGGGCTACATTCAGTTATGAGAAAAAGCCACTTGGAGGGAGGATCAACAAGATGCAATGTGTCCAAACTGGTGATGTGTGTAAATTGTGTTCTGTTAAAGCTGATAGAGTTGTGTTCAGATGGTAGTCCCAGGTCTCCTTCAGTCAAGGAAGATGATTAGGGGAATATTAGAAAACAATGCATTTAACTCAGTAGGGCTCATTCAGAGTACGGTGGCAGACATTTTGGTATCTTTTTTCAAGGAAGGGTAGAAATAAACTGGCGCTTTGTTGAGCTGAGTGGCAGCGTTGCACTCTCTGCTCAGAACATTAAACCGTGAAACCACTTTGTTAGTTACGTAGCTACACTAGGCCATGAAAAACCAGCCCCCACAGCATGATAATGGTGAAATCGGAAACTTATGTTTGAATCCGCAATTTTAGGGATTAGGTCTCCCACCTGCCAGGAGAGGACCTAACCACCATGTCAATCTCATGGGTATTTGGTTTCTTATGGAGTAGAAACATAGGCTTCTTTATGACTCCTTGATGTCCTTACGGCTTTGTTACTGGTTTATGGAGTAGACAATGGCTTCCTTAGTCCTCTGGTATCCTCTAGTGTCTAGAATTTTTGGACAAAAAATAACCCGCAAACCAAACACACGGTGTTCCTCTAAAATCCAGTTCAGTTCACCTGTAGCTCAGTTTGCTATTTCTTAAATTGAGAAGTGAAAGGCACATCTTCAGTTTAAGGTCAGTGTGTTTGGAAATTATGAACTCTGGCATTTTTGGTGCAGAATCATAGTATGGACAGGAGATCAATCTGCAAAAGGTAGCACATTATCTTTGAAACTGTTTCCAGTGTCTTGTCAATGGTGTATTTTTTATGTTCAGGCATATTTCCCTGAACCATAACCTGTCCCATTGTGGTAGATTCATTTCATAGCTGTAGGAACTAGAAAAGTTCATCATGAAAGCTGAGATTCTGGAGATGGGGGGCTGTAGCAGGAGAGGATTCTGCAGCTAGTCCAGTTACGGTAAAACTCTTGACATATTTTGGGCCCTGTGTATATTCCCACATGCCCTTTCTGCATGGCACATGGTTAAATTTGTGTGTGAGTGAGAGCAAAAGAATTTGGCTGCTAACATTTCTAATTCTCGGTGCTATCTTGTAGTACAGATGGGAGAAATTCCTGGGACACGTCTGTGCAAACAGTGGGGTAGAGCTGAAATTGCACCAGCAAGTCTGAGCTTTCACATCAGGGTCTTGTCAGGTCAGAGCAGGGGCAGCAACACTGGGGTCTGCCAAGGCACACGACATATTCTGAGGGTCATGTGCTGTGTGGTTTTCTGGATTCTCAACTCCAGCATGATTGTGTATCCACTTTTGCATGAATTATAATATATATTTCCCCCCTCAGGTTGCAACTGTTCAGAAAAATATTTTCTGAAGTTTATTGTGGTCTCTTTTCATGTTAAATCGATGAACAATCTCCCTTTTTCTATAGCTACAGTGAGAGTGTCACGGATATGATGAGACATACATTTTGATTTTTTTCCCTTTAAGAATATTTTTCTCCCCCTTCTTTTTTACAACAGACCTTATTTATTGCTTAGTTTGTCACTCTTCCATATTTATCACCTTGATTTTTTTGACTGCAGTTGTTTTCGTCAGTCTCACCATGGTTCTTTTTTGTAGCCCTTAAATAACAAAACACAAAGCCAGAGAGTTCAAGGTGAATTTTTGACTGCCCTGGCCTTAAGGGGGGTTTAAAATTAGGCAAAATGTGTTCTCCCTTCCTAGGAGGTACTACCATTTTAAGGCATGTTTTGGGGCTATTTGTTGATGAATATAGAAAGTGTAAGGATAACTCATGGCACACAGGACTTTAAGAAATCTTCCTTCTGTTGTTGCAGGAAAAAAAACGAAGTCCGAGAAGGATGACAAATTCAAACAAATTAAGGTAAGAAGTGGCTGTTTAATAGTGTGAGAGCTTGTGAAAACAATCTGTTGCAATTTTTTTTAATAGCCCCAATAGTATATTGTGGTGGATATTTGCAAATCTCTCATGCTTGTGGTTTGGTTAAGTAGCTACAGTTACATGCGATGTTTGTTGTTTTTTTTTAAAAAAGTGAAGGCTGTTAGAGCCTTGACTGACGTCATCAGTTGACATAGGCCTGTGTTACAATGCCTGGAGGTTGGAAAACTGGCAGCCTCGGCAATACATTTGCCATTTGTTTGTCTGTGAAAGTAGAAGTATGGTAGTTACAGAAGGAATGCTTCTGAACAACAGAGTTACCTTTTGTTAGCAATTAATTTCTGTGTGTAAGGCATTGGAAATTCATTGTTGTTTAGTCAAGGGCAAGAAGTTCTGTTAGAGCTGCACCTTCTGCTCATGTTTTGTCAGTTAAAGGACCTCAGTTGTAAAGCTCCTCAGTCAGTGCTTGAGATTTCTGCTTGTTCAGGGCATGGATCCAGACTGATGTTAGCTTTCCCTGCGAAGCATGGTGTTTCCTAGATTTCGCACTTCTGCCAAGCGCTTCTATGAGGTGGCCAGTATTACACACCACCAGGATTTGAACCGCCTTTGATTTTTTCAAAAAGCAAATCACAAAGGTTTCAGACTTTCAGCCTTCAGTAACGTTGGTGTTCTTGGGTTGC
Organism: Strix uralensis; assembly: GCF_047716275.1. Classification (NCBI taxonomy): domain Eukaryota; kingdom Metazoa; phylum Chordata; class Aves; order Strigiformes; family Strigidae; genus Strix; species Strix uralensis. Next base: position 36,953,239 of record NC_133975.1, read on the forward strand.
ACGTAGCAGCCATGTCTGCAGCAGAAGGGCAGCTCGGTCGCCTGCTGCTTGCTTGTGAAGGGCTGTGCCACCCGCGCCTGGGTGCAGGTTCTGCACCCACTGGCCAGGGAATGCTCTGGGCCAGGTGAACCCAGAGGCCTGGGAAAACTCCTCCATTGAAATCAGGTTTGGAAGGCAGACACTGTCCTGGAAGTTGTGACTTGTGGACTTATATGTCAGAATACTGTGATTTTTAAATTGTCTTAAAGTAACCACTTTTTAACCATCCTATCTGGATCATGCAGCCATGTGTGCTTGTTATAACATGACTCTGATGGTAGCCTGTGTTCAGAGGGAGTCAGTAAACTCCTTTGGTCAGAACAGAGCAGCCTGTGGTGCCTACCAAAGCTGGCAGCAGTACTTTGTCATTCCCCTCCTTCACAATCTTTTAGTTAAAATATTATATGCCTGAAAAGCTGTAGAGGTGCTTGAACAATCCCATCCTGTCCATTAATATTAATCTCACAAATAGGCATTGCTGAGGGAGTCCCAGTGATGTCTGTCAGATTAGTACATGTGGCGTTATGCCTGGGAGTAGGTGCCGGCGGGGAGCATTTTCCTCCAGCTCAGTTGTCCTGAGCTGTGCAGAAGCATGCGGCCAGGCATCCCAGGACAGTGAGCTGAATTGGCTATGCCTCCAGCACATACACCTACTAGCAATAACTACTACAAGCATATGGTTCATCAGCCACCAACCATGCCACTTAGCTCTTATAGGCTTTGAGCTGGGGCCAGGTAGTACTCCTGTCTGTTGCCCCTTATTCTGACAAATGCATACACAAGCTGACCTCCAGATATGCCTGGATTTTAAAATAGATGCTCCTTCCAGTCTTAGACTGAGTATTGAATGTTGAAGAGTATAATAGCAGAGAAGGGTGCTGGATGAATTAGTGCAAATGCACATTTCTGAGCATTGAAAGCTGCTTATAATTGCTTTGCTCGGTGATGTGAATTCCTGAGATCTGAGATGCGTGTTTTGCATTGAATGCCTTGCAGTTACCCTGAAATCCTCTCTTTAGTGGAGGTGAGTGGGAGGCTGCTCCATGATCTGCCTGGTAGCTGCAATGGGGTAATACCAGCAGAGCAAGCAGCTGAGGATCTGATTGCAGATCTACGAAGGGACTTCAGTGTACCAAGAGTCTCACATTGAGCCCTCCCACTGCTGGACCCTGTGGGCACCCATAGCAACTGCTGGTGGGGGTGAAGAGCCCTGCCAGACCTTGCTGAGTGCTTGGGGCATTCACTGCTTGTCCCCATGAATGTGAGAGACCTTGGCCTTAGCAAATACCTGCTCTGCTCTAGGCAAGGGGGACTGCAAGCAGGTCTCCCACCTTGCAGATAGGTCTCCTACCACTGGGCTTTTGGGCAAATGGAGTCTCTCCATTAGAAAATGAATTCTCAGCAATGGGAGGAAGCCGTAAGTGTCTGAGTAGCCTGGATAAAAACAGGCTCTTTCATTTGAAAGAAAGGACTGAACTGCCTGCCTGAGGCTTTATTTCTACCTTATCCTAGATGTAACCTTTTGACTATGCATGCAGCTCCCTGTTGAGACATTTTTTAAATCTAAGTGACACCTTTCCCCATGCATTTAGCTTAGGCTAGACGTCTGGACACTGAAAATTTAGGTGAGTTAACACCAAGTGTGCCAGTGTCCAAGGCCCTTTGTGGATCTGGCACCATCACCCGAGTTCCATGATGCATATTTGTTTCTGCAGCTCAAGAGAGGCTACTAAATAAAATTCTCTGTAACCAAGCCTCAGTAAAGCTGAGCAAGGTGCTGTGTGTGCAGCGTTACCATGGGGGCTTCTGTATTTGCTGAGGCACTGCACAACACCAGAAGCTCAGGGCTCCAGTGTGTAGCCCTAACCTGTCTCTGCAGTCATGATCCTCAATGGATCAATAGCAGCTAATTTTGTCTTTTCCAGCTCTCCAGGTCTTTGACCTGTGGGTTGACACAACCAGTGCAGCTCATCAAAGGCCATTAACACTAACTTTGCACCCTTCTGATGTACACAGGGGTCTTGGGACAGGGTGCATGTTTGCCTTGTTTAATGGCTAAGAAGGTGTGGAAGTGACAGGTCTCTTTGAGTGGATCACAATCATAGCATATGTCATCCACAAAAAAATGGCAACAGTGTGACAGGTAGTTTTTGTCCCCATGATAACAGTTCCTACAGTTAGTACTGTGAAGGGCTGGCGCCACAAGTCTTAAGGCTCACCTTGCCCTTGCTGAAATGCTTTAGAGCAGTGAAAATGAGCATGGGGTGACATCAAATCCAACTGGCAGCTCTGCACCTCTCTGCAGATGTCTCTGGGTCAGCAGTGAGGTAGAACTTCTCTCACAGGGCTGGCATGGCCAGCCCAGAGTAGGAGCAGAAGACTTTAGACTTTGAAACCAATAACCCTGTAAGGGAGCCAATACCAGGAAGGAGGTTGGACCTGTAGATAATGCTTTAAATGTGTTTATAGCTTTTTAAAGAAATCCTGAGTTTATGGAATGAAACTTTTTGGTGTCTGTTCTGAAGGGAGCTTTTTAGATTCCCACTCGAGTGTACCAGACCTAGAGAGATGCATCTTGTGGAAAGCTCAGTCTATGTAGAACAGGTGGTGTTTTCCCAACGCTATTGCCCTGTGGTAATGTTTATGATGTGATCTAAAGGCTGTATTTAGTGTAAACACTTCGGTTCGCTTTCAGGCTTGCTGCAGAGAAAAATTAAAGCTAGAATTTAGTAATTGCTGTACAGAAGCTAAGGCTTCTTTCAGAGAGCGCTAAGGCATACAGCATGTTTGGAAGGGAATGAGGATGAATATTAAATAGAGTACCATTTTAAATCAGTGTTTCTTCCTTGTTTGTTCCAAATGTTAATCTCTAGTAAATAGCAGACTAATTTTTTGGTCTCTGAAGGCTCACTCTAAATCTGAAAATTAAAAATAGCTTTTGTTTCAAAGCAAAAGATTTGGAAATGGAGTAGACTCTGGCTTCTTCTCAGAGAATCAAAATATTCACTCTAAGATCGTGTCTAGCAGAGAGCAGGGTGTATATGGCAGGCAGAAGCAATATGATTTATTACAGTCTCAGATCAAAGAGATGAACTCAGTCCAGGCTCCTAAAATAAATCAAACCTGACCCAACTGTACTGTTTTCATTCTAGCAAGAGCCAGTTGAATCATCTTTTGGGATTAATGGGCTAAATGATGTCACTTCTGACTATTTCCTGTCTTCCACTATAAAAAATGAAGTTGACAGTACAGTGAACTTTGTAGGTAAGTACTCCTATGCTTTTCTTATATGCTAAGCATACAGGTGACTTCAAAAAACCTTTTGACTCTGCCAAACTCAGCTTTCCATCAGCATTTTCCACTTAAGCGAACGCCAAGGTTGCAGTCAGGTTGACCCATTTTTCACTAGCCCAAGCCACGTGAGGTCCTGGTTGCAGCTCAGTCCCGCCACCTTGCAGAGACAGCAAGCAGCACTGTGGCAGTGTGGTGGTGCCTGTGAGAGTAAAGCACTTACAGACATGCTCAGGTGGCTTCTCCTGACATGAACTTACTCCAGAGGGTAGTCCTCAGCTATGAGGAGACTGTAGCCAGTGTCACATGGGAGTTAAACTGCAGTCAGGTGGTAGTTTCCCATTGCTCAGAGCAGAGGTTTATATAGCATACCATTTTATTTGGGAGTTTAAACCTGCAGATGAAATGGAGGAACTTGGTTCCTTTTACTGGCATCTCAGTAGCAGTTTGTTCTTAACATCACTGAGTTAACAACAAGGATCAGTGAAGAAACTGGTACATTAGGAATTAGCTGTCACCTCAGCATGTGAATAATTGGTTCTCGGCAGAATAATTGAGCTGGTTTTTGACAGCTCTTTTTTGGCTGAGGTTGTCACTGCAGCAAGGGCTCTTAGAAATGTGACCCATATACCATTTTGTCTAGAATTCCACTTTTATATATGATGAAAAAGTGTTTGAAAGATACGTTAGTCTTCTGCTGGGAGAGATGGCAGAAATTACGTGCAGTGACACTATGCAGGGCTTTGCATAGTCATTCTCCTCAAGTACTTCTGTGGCTGAGGAGTCTGTTAGTATTTTTTCCTCTTTTTATGGCAGTCCATTTAACCAGCTGTTGCTTTGTAAGAGTGTTAGAACATGATTGTTGCTCCTACTATTACAGAGGGTTTTATAACTTGAAGGAGTAGCACTGTAGTGCTATTAATGCTTCCTGTTTACTGACTGACTCATAAACAAATCTGAAACACCCCAAGGCCAATATGCAGTCCAGGGAAAGAAGCTTCATCCACTTTTGCTTTGTTTTACAGTCTTAAAGTCAAACAGAGATCAATTAACAGCAGTCTTTGGAATGTCCCCAAAATCCTCAAAGAGGGTAATTTTGCTGCAAACATCTCAGTTTTCTACAGTGCAGTGTATCCTGAACTCCTGTTTGAGGTTATGATGAGGTGAATGCATGTTGCACATTAGAAGATCTCAATAATTTACAGGATAGGACCCATAGTTGCAACATCAACATCTAAGAATCGTCAAAGGTCTGTCGTGGTAACCAAGTAAGAGGTTCAGAGGAACAGACTGAATTTGCACCTTAAGGGCTTTATTTTTTCTCTGGACTCACAGAATCCATTTTCAGGGGTAGGACAGCAAGGCTCGGGTGGGTATCTCATCCAGTGTTGTTTAATTAATGGCTTGTGAAATGTGCTGGTTATTCAGACTGGAGAGAGAAGTCCTTATTTAGAACTGCAAGCAGGATTGTAATGTAAAGTGGGGGAAAACAGTAAAATAGATCTTTTCTGCAGGAAGGAGGGAAGTCAGCTGGAGGGGAGGAAAGACAAACGGCACCTTCAGTGTTGCTGACATACGTGCAGCTCGCGGGAAATTTGTGGCATATTGCCCAACTAAGCAGTAATTTTTGCTGTGCAAGTTAATCTCTCAGGGTGGGAAAGAATTCATCAGGTATTAAGGAGAGAGATAAAACACTGCAGATGGCCTGCTTGTACCCTGACAGGGTTGCACAATACTGGTTTCTCCCAGATAAAAATTAACTCTGTTGTGTGTGTTCTTGCCCCCCACCCCCCCGCCACTCAATAAAAAGCTAATTGTTTCAGAACCAGGAAAGGTGAAATACCGTTGAAATGAAATTTCTGGAATGAAATCTTATAATTGTAGTGATTCAACTGAAAAAAAAAAAAGACTATCCAGAATGTATGTAATTTTCTTTATGCTGGAATTGTCTCATAAAATACACATCTAGGTTTGGGGGATTTTCCAGTGGATATCTGGCTCTTCACAAAGCAAAATGATATGCAGCTTTTCCCTGAGAGAAAAACCTGTCACTTTTCTTTTTCAAAAAGTTGTGTTCTAGCCTTGTCTAAAGATAGAAGACAGGAATGGATTGTGTATATATACATGTGCATTCATGTATATTTATCTTAGTTCATCCAGCAATAGATGCTATCTTTTGCCTTTTTTAAACTTAATAATTAGAGTACTTAGGTCACTTAACAGAAGAATTTCAAGATCTACTGTCTTTCATTGCCTACATGTTTTTCCCATCATGGGTCTAGAAAAAAATGTACTGTCTGAATTTCTAACAACACAGCACCACGTTTGTACAGAATTTGTCCATATGAAGATTGTTCCTTTATGTTCCAGTAAAAATATCTATAGTTCTTCCCTTTCTCTTGGACACCTGTGGATTCAGGTTAGCTATCCCTCTAAGACAACTCCATCACTGGGTGCTCTTCCCATCTAGCTAGTGGCTTTCACTCCATGCTGGATAAATGCAGTTGTCATGTGTTCATACTGCTGGGATCGATAGGGGAATTGTACAAGACAGAGGGAGCTGTCTCAAGCAGCTCCAGAGGAGTGAGATTTTGGCTTTCACCATACTTTTCCTTTGCTCAGTAACTTCCTGGTACCTTGGTTTATTTCCCTGTTTCAAAAGGGTGTTGTGTAGTGCAATTGATGTCTGCAAAGCATTTCATGACAGTTGCAAAGCATCCATGGTGCCTTCACTTTGTAGAAATAAATAATGTTCCTTTGGTATTAAATATCACGTGCCTGGAGCAATAGGAAAACCCTCTGTTAATAACTAACCAGATTGTAGCTTTCTGTCACAGACCATGGGGATCACAGACTACAGGTACAACTGTGGTTTTCTGCATACCATCAATGACATTACAAGGAACAGTGAGAATAAGCGTCTAGTCGGAGGAGAAATTTTCCACAGATTCATGTTGTGTATAAATCAGAGCCCCACCATGTTTTACATGACCACGTGGCCAGTTTTCTGCATGCCAATTCTGGTCTTCTGGTACCTCATGTGCATGAGATCATCCAGAGGCCATGGGATGTTGGCAGCTTGCTGGGTAAGGATGCTTTCCCAGATTAGGAGAGATTGCTGTGGTCCGTATGTCCTGGTGAGACCACGTTTCTGTGTGGAGGAGCATGGCAGTGGTTTTCCCTCGGAAAGCCTCTGGACAGCTGGTATGTCAGGGAGGGCTCAAGGATGTTACTTGTGAGAAACAGGGGAGAGTTAGGCATTTTCAGTTGTCACAAGTGAGGAAAAAAATGTCTCTGAAGGTGATGGAAACTAAATAAATCACAGTTCCTTTAGAAGTCCCACCGAAAGCAGGTGGTGGGTGTGGAAGAAAGTGCTGAGACAGTATTGAAGACTCAGTCAAATACCAAGCAGGCTCCAAGGACAGGCTGTTGGAGATCCAGCAGGGCTGAGGTGTTATGACTAATAAATTTTTTATTTCTAACCCCAAGTTGTAGGACAGCCGCACCTTGATGGCAGCAGTGAGGAGCAGGTGATAGTTGCCAATCCTCCTGATGTTTGCCAGGTAGTAGAGGTGACAACAGAAAGCGACGAACAGCCCCTCAGCATGAGCCAGCTGTACCCCCTACAGATCTCCCCTGTCTCATCCTATGCAGGTAAGCATTCTGGCATTTCTTTACACTCTTTTTACACTGGGGGAAAGGGGGCTCTTCTGGGGTAGCTGGCAAAGATCCAGAAATGTCTATTCGACTGCCTTCTACATTTTTAATGAAGCTCAAAAACTCACAATCCTCTACACATTTCACCTTGGGAAACAACTTGGCAGATCTGAGGTTGGAAATGTAAGCTGCAGATTTTAGCCTGTGACTAATGGAAAAAGAACCTTTTTAGATGTAATGCAGAGAGGTCTTTTCATCTTTTATTAGAGGGGCATTTTCAGTGGTACAAATGATGTGCTGCAAATACAGTGTGTGCCCTTTGCCCCCTGACTTACTAAACATTAAAGGTCTTCTCTGCTATATGTTTCCTCAGTGCCTAGTACAGTGGGCACAGTGTGCTAAGGGCTGCACTAATAGTATATAATGCAGACGTGAAGCTGAGGGCCCTGGGGGAGTAGATCTGTCTTGTTACACATACTCTGCAGACTAGAACAGTCATGTAGCAACTGATAACAAGTGGTCCTGCAAGCAGCAGAGCTGTGGAGGTCTGGCTTCCAACGTCTGCGTCCCATCTGGATTGTCTTGATATCTAAAAAGGGGTGAGATAACAAGCTTTTCCTTGAGTCAGGGTGCTAATGGTTTCTCTGTTTTTGTCTGGCCCCTTATTTTCATAAAACTGGTAGGAAGTCAAGAGTCTTTGGCATTCATTTATCCCTTATCCAAGTCTGACAGCGTGTTCAGAAGTTGTTAGGGGAGAACAGACACAAATGCATACATGGGCATGCTATATAGAGTCCCTACAATCACACAAGCCTTATTTCCTTAGGAAGCAGGGAAAAGCCACATTTGAAAGTAGAAAAAGTTTCAGATCCAACCTGTCCTTCCTTTTTCAATGTGTTGCTAACTTGCAAGCCTCAAGAGACTAGGTAGAAACACAAATGTCATCTTTTTAGGCAAACTTAAGTATTAATTGTTCCCCATGCAATTTATTAGTTTACACATGGTTTTGCCTTTGACTCATTAGGCTGAAATTACTTCCAGAAACATTTTTATAAAATATGTATTTAGTAATTTTTATCTTTGGGTCTGAGTGAACAGTACAATGTTCTTTTGAACAGCCTCCAATGTTAGTCTCACACATGTTGATAAACGACTATGCTTCCCAATGTGTTTAGTCTGTAATGGCCAAAGCATTTAGAAGGGCTTTGCAAAGTGTAAGGCAGGGGGATGAGGGTGCCTTAACTTATTAGCAGCTGAGAGATGGGGCCTTTGAAACATTTGTCCTCTTTCCAAATGCTTCTTGCAGAACTTTTCCTGTCTCTGTGAACACGACAATAATGCTTTCTTTTAACCTCAGCTATAGGATCTAAGTTCTTGGAATGCAAACAAAAGTCACTGTCTTGGTCTGGAAGTCATGGTGGTTGCTTGGGCTGGGACGATAGAGGGGGATGGTCTGGTGACAGCGGAACCACCCTGACATGAGCAAGTCATAAGTTACCTCCCCTAAAGTCAGTGCAACAAGCCTGCATAAGGAGAATGAGGCATGACTGAAGTACTTCTGTTATCCCCTTATGTTGTCTTAGTATCCTGGTGGCCTTCAGCTGTCCTAACTTATACCAGGACCTGCTAGCCCATAACTCAGATAACACAGAGATGATTTCATGGCACTGAATGCATCTCAAGGCAGCTCTTGATGATCCTGGTTACTCTAGCTAGAGGCCAGTAAGAAGTGCGGTACTGCAAAGGTCTGTCCTGGGACAGGTCCTGTTTAATAGATCAATGAGCAGAAGAAGTGTTCACACACTTGTGAAGTTTGCAGGTGACACCAAATAGGGGACACCAGTCGATATGATTGAGGGCAGGGCCACCATCCTGAGGGACCTGAAGAGACTGCAGGAATGGGCTGACAGAAACCTTACGAAATTCAGCAAGGACAGCTGCCACGTCCTGTGCCTGGGAAGAAAGAGCCCTTTGAAGCGATAGAGGCTGGGGCAGATGGGTTGGGGAGCAGGTCTGCAAAAAGTCGGGTGGGCAGTGAGCTGAATGTGAGACAGCAGAGTGCCCTGGCCACAGAGAAGGCCACCAGCTCTCAGGAGCATGACCAGTAGATCTAGGGAAGTGATTATCCCCCTCTACCCAGCACTAGTTACACTACTTCTGGAGTGTTGAGTCCAGTCTTGAGCCCCCCCCAGTCCAAGAAAGGTACAGATAGATGGGAGCAAGTGCAGGGAAGGACTACCAGGATGATCAAGGGCTGGAGCACTCACTCTGTGAGGAGATATTGAGGGACTGGGGCTTGTTCAGTCTGGAGAGGAGATTGCTTTGAGGACCTCATAGCCACCTGCCCCTACCTGCAGGGATGTTATTGAGAAGGCAGAGCCAGACTATTCACAGTGGTGTGTGGTGGGAGGATGAGAAACAGCGGGCATAAATTGAAACAAGATAACTCGGTCCAGCTGGATATAAGAAAAAATGTCACCTTTTTTACCACAAGGGCAGTCAGGCAGTGAAGCAGGATGCCCAGAAAGGTTGTGCTGCCTCCATCCTTGGAGGTTTTCAACACCTGACTGGATAAGGCCCTGAGCAACCAGATCCAGTCCTGTAGTTGGCCCTGCTTTGAGCTAGAGGTTGGGCCTCCTGAGGTCCTTTACAACCTAAATTGTTCTATGAACCTCTGTTTTTTTAAAGCATGCATTTGCCCTTGAGGGAGGAGTGAGGACAGGGGTCTGTGATTTGTTAGAACCTTGAAACTTGGTGGACACTCTTGTGACTATTTGTGTCTTTGTCTTGCTCCACACAAACCTATACAGGAGAACCACAGGAGGTCTAGCCCTGTGCTCATGGTTTTGCTGGGTAGAGCTGCCTGCTGTCAGGTGCTATGACTGAATGGCAGGAAAGAGTATGACCATAACAGCTGTGCAGAAACAGTTAGTTTAGCTCTTCTGAAACAACTAACCAAAAAAAAGTAGCCTAAGGTATCAGCTGTCCTACATAAATCTGTTTTATTTCAAAACCACCTCTAGTTCCTTTCTGAGGTTACCAAGGCAAATAATGTGAGTGGCCCTTGTGAGTTTTCTCATATTTCCACTGATGTCCATGAAATCCATTTTTTTAATACTGAGGCTGTTGTCAACCTCCTCTTGTGTTCAACACTGATTCAAATAACCTTCTTGATTGAAATAACCTCTCTAACTTTCCATGCCCGAGTGGCTAGCTTCCCTGGCTTTGCTAACTATAATGCTATCTCTTGCTCAGCATTTTGTTATGTATAAACACTGAGGATGGATTCCTTTTCAGCTGCATCACTCTTTTTTTGTTGCCACATGTTTCTTCACGTCAAGGAATATCTGTTTCTTGTCTCTATGTGGATTCCTCCTATTGATTCTATCTCTGGGACCATTTTTCCTTTGCACAGATTAATTTCTGCCTCTCCTCCCCCTAGTATGGCTTAATTAGCCAGCTTAATCATGTTGGCACATCTCTCTTTACCTGGGCCGGTGAATGAGAAGCCCTGCAGAGTGTTAACTTCACAGGGCTTCACAGTTAAATTTAATGTTTCAGACTGCTCCTCTGCTTACTGCATGTTGTGGTAGAAACTCTGGCGTAGGGGAAGTGCTGGTTTTGGCAGTAGTAGTCTGGAGTAGCTGAGCTGCTGCTTCCTTGCCTCAGAAGGACTTTGGGTGCAGTTTAGATCCTGGGGCCTGAAAGAGCAATTCAGACTATTGATTTACAGCCCTCTGCCTAAACCTAATGCTTAGCCAAGCCTCGAGAGAAGGGGAAGGTGCTGCCAGTCTCTGAAGACGTGCAGGGGCATGATCCACAAGGCACAGTCTGTGCACCCTTAGCACTCATGTTATGTCTGGTGCAGAGCACGAGGTTGCTCTCAGGGAAGGCAGGATTGTGCTTTATGGTCACAAGGGTGCAGGGGCTGTGCAGAGCTGTCTGCATGGGCTAAAATGTGTAACACAGAGCAGAGAGTGGAAACTGGGACTTGAGAGCTCCCTTGCCTGCTACAGTAACTCATCACATTGTTCCTTCAACTCTGTAATTTCTGTCTTCCCATTGGTTTAGGGCGTGGACGAGCCCTCTCTGCTCAGCCCTGGTGGTGGGGTTGGAGAAAGACCTCTTCCAAATGCTGTTGGTAGCCTGATAGATGCCTAGGCTGATAGATGGCTCCCAGGAAACAAGACAGTGGTTCAAAACCCCATGAGCTGAAGGGGATCAGGCCTCTGCTTTTCTGGGTGAGGGTCTGGACACTGGGCAGCTGTGCAGAAGGAAGCAGTCATCACTGTAGACCGATCCTGAAAAGAGGGGTTTATTCCCTGTCTCAGATGTGTCTGAGGCACAGCACTCTCAATCAGCCCATGGGCTAGGAGCCTGACCCTGAGACACTGGGAGATCTGTGCTCAGACAGATGTGGGCTTGAAAATACAGTCAAAATTCCTGGATTTCAGGCTCTCCTGCAAGGGAGGGATGCAGCTGCAGGAGGATGGCCATCCTGCTGGAGCTGCAGCCCTGTGTTTGTGCTCTGGTTGAAGTGATGAGGGTGAGGGAGGCTGTGTGTGGTGGGGGAAGGTGATGGGGCTGCAGATAGTAGCATTGCTACTTGCTTCAGTGGTGGGTGAAGGATTGAGAAAGTGTTGGGGGCAGGGGGGAGTGCTGGGCACGGGTGGCAAAAGTGAAACAGGAGCAAAGTATAACAACAGTAATAAAGTGCCAGAAGTGACAGCAAGCCCTTGAGGCGGCAGGCTGAGATAACAGTTCATGAAACAAAACCACACTTATCTCCTCTGGGGTGGAGTTGTTATTGCTTTTGCAGGGAGATAAAAATAAGGATTTGGACAGGACTTTGCTCTTTGCCAGGCCTGGAGCTGCCAAGAGAGGGCAAGGGAGAGGGGGCATTCCCTGCTTGCGGGAGGCTCTTCCCTCTGCCCAGAAAACACAAATCTACTTCTGCCCTCTCCGTTGCTGTTTTTTCCAGGGTACAGCCATTTTTACTGTGATAATCATGTGAATTTACCCCAGTTGTTCAGTGCAGCTGTGCTGTCTAGCCCTTGGATTGCTCTTGCTGTGGCAGGGGGTCCATGCTTCTCTGTTGTTTCCTGGTTGTTTGGCTTGATTCTGTTTGTTACCACTTGTTGGAAGCGAATCAGGCCTCTTGAGCTGGATTTTGCTACTGTAGACAGAATAGCATGAGTTTCATTTTTGTTTCTGTTTTGTTTGACAGAAAGTGAAACGACCGACAGTGTTCCAAGCGATGAAGAAAATGCAGAGGTAAGTGTTTTCTGATTTTTTTGCACTTTGGAGCAAGGTCTCAAGAACAATGTCCTGAGGTATTCTTTCCCCTTCTCTGTTTGCAACTCTCTCTACCAGTAAAGAATTCATTTTAATAATAGCTGGGGGAGAAAAACAAACCAGGAAGATTCAAGGAAGACAGACATTTGGATGATTGTCGCAGAACGGATATCTCTACAAGTTCTTTCCTCCTCATCTGTCCAAACTACAAGGAGATTAATTTGCATGATAAGATATTTGGGAGAGCCATCAACAGTGCCAGCTAGTTTGTTAATGATGTATTGACATTGCTGGGTAGCGAGTATTTTATCTTGATTGAAAGCATGCTCGCTTTGTTTTCTTAAATGGCACCTGAACTCATACAATTGGAGGAAATGCTTACACGTATAATAGAAATGCTACTTGAATGTTTGAGGTATGTGAGGCAAAAAGCTTTCCCGAGCAGTCAGTTGGGTATTGCTGGGTGAAAGGAATCCGTGGAGAAAATACCCACCCCATGAACATTTCCTGAGCTGCACCTATGAAAAACCAGCACTCGGCTTCTCTTTTGGGGCTGCCATCAAGTGACCAGAGCTACTGATCTCCATGAGTACTTAAGAGGCCAGAGGAAGCTCGCTGAGGGCACTTAGATGTCCTGTGCTCCAGCTGCTTTTTGCAGAAGGCCTCTTGCAAATCTCTCCCCTGCGGTGCCCCCCAGAAAGCCCCCTGAATCCTCCTCCTTGGAGAACTGCAGGTTGTGCAGCCATATAATGGAATAGCTAACTCTCTTGGTTTTGTCTCTCATGCCTTGGTTAGGGTGGAGCCTGTGTGTAGACTGCCAGTAATGACTCCCCAAACCTCCTTTGACAGAACATGCCATTGCAGCATGTGTGATGGGGAGAGGACTGGATGCTCATCTTTCCTGGGTGAATCTCTTCCCTGTGATGGGGGACGCACCATCAAGTGACAGTGGTTTTCCCAGCAGCCTCAGCTGTGTTGACAATTTGGGTGGTGCTGTTTGAGAGGTCTTGGGTCTCTGTGCCTCCCTGTTGGCAGGAGGATGCTCTCTCTGGTAACGGAGGAGACACTTCCATTTGGAGCTCTGAGTGTTTTGTTGTCTGTGTCCATTTTTATCTCTGGCATACTGGGAATAAGGCCTTTATTTCCATCAGAAGAGTGGGCAGAGCCTCTTGAGTTCTGGAGAGCCACCAAGGTTTAGGCACACAACTTCAGAAAGGCAGAAATAGCTGAGAGCAAAGACAGTCAAAGCCAGCTGCTAGAGGCTCAAGCTTTTAGAGATGGGTTAATTCCTGTGCAATTTGTGGATGTTTCTGTCTTCATCTTGTTACTCGGAGCACTTTGCAAAGTTGCATTCACTCATATAGTCTTCCCTTCTTTTTTTCCCCCTTTCCTAGGGACGACTTCATTGGCAGAAGAAAAACATTGAAGGCAAACAGTATCTCAGCAATCTGGGAATGAGGAACACTTCTCATATGCTTCCCAGCATGGCAACTTTTGTAGCCAACAAGCCTGACCTCCAAGTCACCATCAAAGAAGAAAGCTGCCCACTGCCTTACAACAGCTCCTGGCCCCCTTTCCCAGACATCCCTCTGCCACAAGTAGTGTCCACAGCCTCCACAAGCAGCAGCCGGCCGGACCGCGAGACACGGGCCAGCGTCATCAAGAAAACGTCAGACATCACCCAGTCAAGAGTCAAGAGCTGCTAAGCCTTTGACGGTGTGGTTTTTTGGCTTTGTTTTGTTTGGTTTTGTATTTTACATTTCTCTAGGAGAGGTTCATCCCTTGACACACACAAGACAAATCTAAGGTAAAGCCTTGGCAATATAAAACATTGCTGTGTCCAACTCCAGTGCCGGAGTGTTTTTAACTCAGGACTCCAGCCGTCAGTACGTACACCTGAACCCAGGCGGATTTCCAAGGTTGCTATGTAGGAAAACAACCCAAGAACTTTGGCCCACTCGCAGGTTCCAGTGTTTCTTAAGAGGACCAACTGACCACAAGGGAAGTGGTGCTGCTGCGCTTCTTGCTGTCAAGGCTATGATGGAACTGAAAGCCTCAGAATGGAAGAGAAAATGTGAACTAGCTGGAATATTTTTAAATAAAGAAAAATCTATTGTGAATATTGTACATAGTGCAGTACTAGCAATGTTGCAGTCTGCTTCTGCACCTTATTAAGAAAGCACTTACAAAAGGCCTTTTATTACCTTGCTCTACTTAATGGCACATTGAAGGTCCCTTCCCACCTGTATTCTTTTCCAAGGCTATTCTTGCTAAAGTGTCTTTAAAGAATAGAGGAAAGGAAAGGAAGTTAAAACTTCCCATGTGGATTTCATACATTTTAAGACTGCTTTTCTCATGTTTGTTTCTAATCTGCTATGCTTGAATGCCGCGTGGTACAATAGGAAAAGAAAAAAAAGAAACCTATTACAGAGATATTATGCAAATTCCCAGATTTAAAAGAAGAAGAAGAAAAATACTCTAATTCTAACCAGAGCAAGCTTTTTTATTTTTTATACAGGGGAATATTTTATTCAAAGTAAAATTCTAAAGTGAATATAATTTTTTTTAATCTTTTCTACAGCAAATTTATAATTTTAAGATTCAGTCCTTGGTTATCAGCAGTTATTACATCCTTGTGGCACATTTTTTTTTTTAATTTTGTAAAGGTGAAATAGCTTTTATGAGCTCATGTAGCAATCAGATTATCCTGTGGATTGATAATAAATATGGTATATAGTTAAATTTTTAATAATCCTCTTGTTTGTCTCTCTTTTTTAATCTTTCAAAAGCCCCAGATGGCATGGGTTTGATAGGTGAATATGACCTCTCAGAGTGAGCAATTAGCATGAGCCACCTTAAAATTTCTGGAGTACCCATCTAGTGATGGGAAGTACTGTGCTTGAGGCATCTTGAGGAGGAAAGAGGAGCTAGAGTTTAAACGTGGCGTACTCAAGTTTGGCCTCATGTGCAGAGGTGGGAAGTTGGGGCACCTCTTCTGCTGTTATTCTGTGGTTGGGCTTTGAGCAAGTCACCTCATGGAGGGGATCTTGTGAAAGTCCATCCCTCACCCAACACAGGCTCAGTTGTGCTTGCCCCATTCCTCATAGATCTCTGTTTATCTTGCTCGCAGTTTCTTTGTCCGGACAAATTTCTTTTTGCAGAGTTTCATGCGATAACTCCTTATTGGTGGAATGAATCAGAAGTCAAATATACATTCCCCAAGGCTTTCAGCCATCTACCAAATGATGGCAAGTTCTGATTCCTCTGGGTCTTTGAGGGAAGCTGTTGAGTATCTAATTAAGGGTGTGCAGTGGCTTGCAGGGTTTTGTGATGGTGGTGGACAGGCTGTGCCATAGACTCTGTGAAGTGCTGTACACTTCGGGCTGTCACTGGCTCAGGCAGAAGTTGAGAGCACTTACCCTCTTGCAGTTTTTTAAGCTGTTGGAAATTGCACAGATTGATTCAGGTATGTAAAATATGTGGACACAGAGTGTCCTTCAGGTGTGATTAGCATTCTGATACAAGCTCGACAGATAGCTGAGCCAAATGCCGTGTATATTGGGCTGATGAGCAGTAACGTGCACAAAAATGGCTGTATCACAGGGAGACGTGCTAATCGGCTATTGAAAATGAAAAGCAAACAGTAGGATTTTGCTGTGTTCTTAACCTGATGCCACAGTTCCAAATTTTGTCACAAGTCCATGTGAAACTTGCAATTTTGTCTTGCCAACCCACTGCCCGGAGGCCTGGGAAGACAAAGTTAGAGCTTTGGTTAAGGTTGGGAGGAGGAGGAAGCCCCGAGCAGTATTTAAAGTGAGGCTGAAAACTTGTAATGGTTAAAATCATCATATGTAAACTTTCTGGTCTCTGTCCCTTTCACTTGGTTCTGCAGAGGTCACAAGGTTTGGTCTTCCTCAAGGAGGTTGTGTCTCAGGCATGTGCATGATAGTGAGTCTCCAGCATCCCAAGCCCTTTGACAGCAGGGTTATGAGGCTCATGGCAGGTTTCTTTTTCTTGATTTTGGGGCTCCCTTGGGATTATTTTCATATTTTCTTAACACGGTCTGTTTTGGTTTTTTGAAGTTTTTCCAAACTTCCCAGCTAAAGTTTGGAAGTTGCTCTGTAGCATCTCCTAGCCCCTTTTAAGATGATGGGCTCTTGTTTGTTAGGGAGGGACTTTGTAGGGCCACAGACAAGCTGGAGCTGGAACGGACCCCTGGGGCACATTGGGTCCAACCTTCCCTTGAAAGCAGGATCTTAGAGTGGGTTATCCAGGGCCCTGTCAAACCACATCTTGAATATTTTCAGCAAGGAAATTTTCTTCTAGGCTTCATGAATCCATTTCTTCCAGCCTTTCTTTGTGTGGCAAGTTACCTGCCCTGTGGCTGGCCCTCAAGGTAGTGTTGTGGTTTGGGCTGGGAGCTGCAGGTGGAGAGTTGGTTGGAGTCAGGGGAGACTTGGGACTGGGAGAAGAGTCATCTCCTGATGAATTTTTATTGTGAGGAAGGAAGAGTTGCGTTAGGTAGAAGAGAAAGCCCAGAGCTGCAGTTGTGCTGGGACTGGGAAGGGGCTGCTAAACTCAGTGGAGGGCTGATGCTTGAACCCTCCTCTAGGGAAGGATTGTTTTTGGATAGGAAGGGCTGCAGCGCTGAGCCTAGGGCGAGGGTCAGAGCTGAGGGAAAGAGAAGGCTCCGTCGTGTGGGACTGGAAAGCATCTTGTAAACTAAGCGCTGGTGCTCATCTTCCCTTCCGAGGAGTATTTAGTCTGTGGATGGAGAGAGCCTCTTGCCTCTGGCGCAGCCTGGATATAGTATTAAGAGTTAAGGCTGAGAAAAAGCCCAGAGGTGGGGTTGTAGGGGGGGCTGGAAAGCATCTTTCAAAGTAGACAGAGCTGACTCAAGGCTTTTGCTTTTGTGAAAGCAGGGCTGCTGTTTGCCTCCACAATGGCTGCTCTCTCCTCACTGTTAGATTGGCGGTGTTAAATGTTGGTATGTCTCTGCAGGCCTCCAGGCAAGCAGCCGTGTCCTGTGCATTATATACTGCGAGAGGCAGTGGGCTTTCCTCGTTCATAGCAGCAGTTTGAGCTCCCTGTCCCTCACCCACGGCACTGAGGAAGCATCTTGGAGGCTTTGTACCTTCCTGCAAAGCCCCTTTTTATATCTGACCTTCTTGCACAAGTGCTTCCTGATCTCAGTCCTGTGTGTCCATCTGAGAGATGGAACACATTTGGCCTTTATGGTGAAATATTTCATCTTTTTCAGTCCCCGAGGCTTACTCAGGTGCCTGCATGGAGCCTGGCCTCCAACAGGGCTGCTGAAGAGGAGTGAGGACTGAGCTGCCTTTTCTGTGTCCTATGTGACTTCAGGTGAGAGCCTGCCTTCAGCAAGCCCTGCTGGTCACTGGGGTAAGGAGGTGGTTGCCCAGAGGCTGCCCAAGTGTTTCTACATATATAAATGCTTGTCTGCAAAGTAAAATGTCACTTGCCAGGAGAAGGATTTGCTACTCTTAGCTTCAGCCATCTGAAATTTAGGAGTAGTCAGTGGGGAAAGGCAGGCACCTCCAGTTTAATGCATTAACGTTTACGTAGCTAAAGCAAGTTGTGTGGTCACATCTTGCCTCTGGTCATTTCATGCAAGGGTTGGCGCCAGCATACTGATGGCTGGGTAGCCTGTCTCACCCTCCCCTGGGTCCTGTGAGGAGGGCAGCTGAGCTGCAAAACCACAAACCCCTACCCTGCTCCGGTAGCTGCACAATAGGAGACACACACACACACGTACCTCTGGGATGGGTGTGCATACTTGGTAAATTCCCCTGTTCCCAGGGCTTATACATTTGAAGCTCTTCCAAGAGGTATCCAAGCACTGGAGTTACAGTATGTGTCCATAACACTGTTGCATCAAAGAGAGTATCCACCGTGCAAAGGCAGTGACGCTTCTGCAGCTTGCTCAGACCAAAAGCAGTTGGCCAGCCTCAGGGTGATGTAAAGGCAAAGGAGGATTTCTTCAGGCTGGGACATCAGATGTTTTTTCTAAAATGCAGTGTTTGATTAGACTTGTTATCCATGCTTGCAAAACTATGCAAAGTCATAAAAAAACATCTAGCCTTTAATAGCGCAGTTCTGAAACACTGGAAACCAGATGTCTGTCCATTAGCACTGCGAGTAATACCAAGTTAATCTCGTCATACAATTTTGTGACTTGGTCAGTAGGCGAGCCTGCAGAAATCTCCCTGAGCACAGGCTGGGAAGGAGGTAAGGACCAGGCTCTCCCTGTGCAGCTCCCACATGGCTTGTGGCCAGGATGCTATCCATGCTCCGACAGCTCAAGCAGGGGAGCTCAGCTAGCAAGGAGCAAGGAGCCATGATACTATGGCCTCTGGCAAAGTCTGATCCCCTTGAAAGAACTGTCCATGGGACTCAGGTAGGAGAAAAGTCATCTGGGGAGTAGAAGAACTGGAGAATACAGATTTGTTTGGGGTCTGGGTTGTGTTCAGAGTTATTTCCTGGGGTGGGGGATATTATTGCTGAAGCTCCCCTGTTGGCTAGGGCACTCATACAGCCTCCCCTCTCTCCCACCACCCAGTCTCCTTACAAACTTTCTAGTGAAGGGTTAACCTACACAGCAGCCTCTTCCTCAGCGAGGACCTAGTGAGAGGTGTCTTTATTATCCAGGCACATGTTTTCTCAAACTTGCAGGAACTTTCCATCTGTAGGACATGGCCTACTGCAGAGCTGTAGAACAATTTGGGTCAGGCGGGACCTCTGGAGGTCACCTGGCCCAACCCCTGCTCCATAACTTAAAAGGTAGGTCAGGTTGCTCAGAGCCTTATTTGGTCAAATTTTGAGTATCCCTACGGATGGACACCTCTCCAGATGAAGCTGCCTCTCTGGGCCCCTGCTCAGTGGTTTCAAAGTGTGAAGGGTGGCGGGGGGCACAGGCTGATGGGGTTCAGCATGATGACACGCTTGGGAAATCAAGAGGTTCAGTCTGTGGAGCTGAAGGCTCCCCGTAGTTTCATCTGGGGACCCGGCTGCATGAGATACTGCAGCCACAGAGAGACCTGCATTGAAGTCTGAGAAAAAGCAAGGAGCAGTGGTATTTAGGGAAAAGCAGATTACAGAGCACAGGGTCCCCCTGTATTTGCAGATTTACCACAAGTGGTGTCACACCCCTTTTACAATGGGTGCCTTTGGCCTTGTCTATTTCTGACATCCATCACCTGGGCTTGCATTTCTTGTGTTTTTCAAAATTGCCTGGAGTCAGCCTACCATCACTTGGAGAAGGCACCAAAGTATAAATATTTCTGTAGCACCTGAGAAAAAATAGAGGTCAAGTACAGGGTCTTGGGGATTTAAAAGGTGCAAGTCTGACACATGCTGTGAGGCTTATTTAACACGCTCTTCTACTCCCATCCCAAACATTAGTTTACTGAGCAGATGGTGACTTGAGGTAGATGGTATTTCCATAGGGGGAACATATATACCTGTGTGTAGTAGATGAATTTACAGACAAAGCACTTAAGGGAAGCTGGGTTAGATCTGTTTGGAGGGGATCTGTTCTCTTGTCCGGGAAAGGTAAGCCCAGGCACATCCATTTTTTGCAGGAGAGTTAATAAACGAATATAAACAATTTTTTTCTGGGGTTTGGAAGGGGCCAAGAGAGCTGGTGGAGGACTTCTGCAAAGGCAGGATCATCATTTCTGTAACTCAATGGAAATAATGGAAAAAATGAGGGAGAACAAGAAAAAAATTAAATAATGGCCTCAAGCGTAAATTTATCCAGGTGTGCTTATGAGTCACATAATGTTACAACCCAGGTTTCTGCTGGTGTCTGGGGCTGCCACTCCTGACATCCTCCTGGAGCCCAGCAAGATTTGTGCACACAAAGATAGTCAAATTCCATTCAAAATTACAATAGGTGAGTGAGCTCAAAATTCCCCAGGACCAGGCCCTTAACTTTTTTCCCCAGCGGGGACCATTGGCCTCAGTTTCTGTTTGTGTGTAACCACCTGGCCGTCTCCCTCCCTCCCTCACCTGCGTGCATTGACATCGGGGCAGGCGGTGAAGCCTGGTTTACATCCTGATGCGCTTGCACTTTTGTTGGAAGTACCACGAAGGCTGTAGTTGTACATAACCTGCACACCTCTTTGTCACAGGACTGCAAAATACATTCACTCTGCACTTGGATAAACGGGAGAAGGATGCATCCATAGGAAGTGTGAAAACTGCCCGTGCCTGTCAGTGCTTTGGGTTTCCTCAGGGCTCCTTGGAGACACCAGGTTTGCCGCAGAGCTTCTGCCTGGGACAACAGAAACCGGCTTCAACTTTAAATCGTTTCTTTCTTGCCCAAGATGCATCTCTTCCTCTTTTCTTTCCCTCCCATCCTGCTTGCAGCTGGGGCTTCCCCCAAAGAGGGAGAACGGGAGCTGCCACATGCCCTTCGCTCCGGCCTCTCCCTCCCTGTTGCGGGCTCAGGTTGGCCACCTGGCAGGGGAGCTGGGAGGTGGCCGTGGCATGGGGCTGTGCAATGGTGGCCTCGGAAGGGTGTGCACAAGGGCCAGGGCCTCCGGCTCACATCTTCAGATGCCTGGGGGAAGTACTCCCTGCCCCGTGCCCTTACGGCAGCATCCTGCTGGTAATGCAGGCGGCAGGCCAGGTTAACTTCATGCCCGCTGCCTCCTGTTAGCTGTTTTGCTGTCGGTCTGGATTTCATGAGGAGGGGCTGGTGGTGGGGACTTGCCGACCCTTGTGTGGGCGCTTGTCCTGCCGGAGAGGCTGTGCTGCCTGCCCGCCGATGCCGCGGCAGAATGAACAGCCCAATGACCTTTCAGTGAGTGCTTGGAGGAGTGTTTCCTCCTCTGCGGTAAGAGCAGCAGGTGCAGGATTTTTCTGTCAACAATAATGAAAATAGTGGTGGAGAGGAAGGAAACCATGGAGGCCAACAGCAACTGCTGTCACAGACAGCGCTTTGTCCAGGACATTGGGCTTTCTGAGGAGGTGAAGGCGGTTGCGGTAAGGCTTGAGACACATGAAATTCAGCTATTGGACATTACAGCTCCTTGAATGAGCTCTTCTCTGCGTGTGGCAGCTTTAAATAAACCAGCAAAGGCAGAGGAAGCCCTATCCAAGTTCAGTGTATTATTTTTTGATGAGTAGCTGATGATAGGTAGCTCCTTTGGGCCGGTTCTGCTCTCAATTACACGCCTGTAGACTAAATAATTCAGCAGCAGCTAAAAGGTGTGCTGTTGAGCTTCCTGCAGCTGCAGCACCGAGCACTGCCCAGCCTCCTCCATGAATTTGTGTTCAGAGCTCATTTTGGACTGGCATCAGGAGGTGAAATGACAGCGGAAATGGTTTCTTGTTTTATACAAGCTAATGTTGGTGTAGAGATGGTGGAGAGGAATCAGAGTTACTGTTTTTATTTTAATTTTGTAAGGACTACTTCTTGCAGAGCCTCTGGAGAATACTTGGTAGTGCAGCTTTCATTCCCTCCACTGATTTGATGTATGGTTTCTCAGCTGATTTATACACCTCATCCTGCCCTTTAAACTTAGTACCTTTCCATATGTTTTTCCAGACTGTTTCTTGGGAGAAGGTGAACTTTTAAGGTGCCCAAACCCAGTCGGCAGGCTGGGGATTTGCTGGGGTGCTGCATTATTAACCCCTCGCAGTTTCTGCCCTGAAACATGGGGAAGCAGCAGGAAACTGGGCGGGTGCTGAGGACATTTGCTGTAGCTCTTGCTTTTGCATGTGCCCGTTTAAAGATGTTATCTCACAGTCAATGTTGTCAAGTTTCAGTTTTCAGTAGTATTTTTACTCTCAGGCAAATTTGTTGTGTTTTTTTTTTCTTTTTTCAAAGAGCTAAAAAAAATAATGCCATCTGACTTGCTGTAACATTTTAAAGGCCATTTTTGGTTCCTATCTCATGTGACAAGGCACAGGTCTGTCAGGTGCAGCAGTCAAGATACCTTTCTGAACAGAGTTCTCTTAAGGGCAAGAAAATATGGACACGTAAATAAGGGTGTGGGTTTGTTTCAGCTGTGAGTGCCCAAGAGCTGTTAAAACCTGTTTAATGCCTGTGGCGGCGAGGTCAGTCTCACCACCCAGGCCAGGCTGGGCCGAGCTCTCAGGAGGTAGCGGTGTTCACCTTCAGCTGCCCGGCTGTTCACGGGGCTGCTGCAGCATTGGCCCCTGCTCCTCCCGTGAAATTTTGTTTTTGTTTTCCATTTCACTTTCCCTCACTGCTTGCTTTCTTTGGCCTGATTTTTACTGTTTCACACATGTACGGTGTGACTCCAGCAGCTGAAGCCTGCCTCATATCCCTTTTGTTCTGCTCCTCCTTTATCCCTCACCTCTTCTCACCTTCCCCTGCACACTTCCCCAACAGTTTGCATGGCCCCACCAACCCCTGCCACCTCAGCTCCCAATTTTCTTTAGTTAGTAAATTAAAGAGGAGTTGTATGGCTTGATGCTTTCACCTTCTCATAAGTAGCCTCCAGCAATGCTCTGGGCATCTGTAGGGAACACACTGACACAGTCCCGTCCCTGAGGCAGAGACCAGCATTGCCCATAGCGTTGTCCAAGCCTTTTACCTCCAGTGGACAGCCATGCAATGAAAGAGGATAAACCATTTTACATGGATTATATAAAACATGGCACAGAGCAGCCCCAAGTCAGCAGTGTGGGGTTTTCCCCTGCCCCAAAACACTGCCTCACTCCTCCTGACACAATGGGGGGGGCACAACTTGAGCAACCCTGTGCTGGCGGGGGTACGCATGCACCCATGCACCCATGCAGCCTGGCTGCCTTCATGGGACACTGCAACTTCCCGTGGGGTGCTGTGCTACCTGGCTCCGCACAGCCTCATCACCACTGGCATGAGGGCAGAGGGCCCTGCAAACAATGCTGTTCAAGATGCCTTTCCCTAAAAGCTGTTTCCCTGAAGGTTTTTGCTGCCCCGGCACATGCAGCGTGACTCATCCTTGTATTTGCACTTTCTGCAGCTTCCTTTTGTGTTTGCCATACTTTGCTGGAGAAAATGAGAAGATTCCTGTTTTGCTGGAAGACCTTACAGTGCCATGGCATAGTGCATTTTGGGAGAATATTGCTATGTCGCTGGCGACTGCTGTTTCAAGGCACAAGTTTCTTGGTACTACAGAGAGACTTTATGAGCATTTTTTGTTTGGTTGGTGGAGAAAAGTGTACAGGGAAAATATAAACGACGAGCATGAGCAAAGCTGATATAAGACCTCTTCACGAGCATTACAAAGGGCTCTTCTCAATGAATCAAATGTCAGTGCAAGCTTCCTGCAAAAAACCCAGAAGATCAGTTTAGGATCGGTTACCTGGAGATCAATGTCCCCCTCTGCCATGCCCAACCCGCTCCGCTCCCCTGGGGAGGCTGCCCAGTCACCCACACGCCCCATGCCAGGCTGAGCGCATCCTCCCTTGGGGACTGGGATGCAGCCGAGCATCCCAACTGGCTCCTGCCGCAGCTGGAGAGCAGCAGCAATGGTGCTCCCCACTGGCACAGCAACGGGTAAATGTGAGCTGGGAAGTTCATGACACTGTAATAGCAAGTCTTCCTTCACACAGATGTGTGGCCACCTCTGCTGAAGTTATTCTTACCAGAGCCTGTTCATTTTATGCTTTTACACAGTTTCAGATTCCAGATGGGATGGAAGAGAAGCAAAACCAGAGCAGAATGATAGATAGCAAGGAATTACATTTACCACAAGTCCACATTTATTCATGTAATTCTGGTTAACTGGGTTCTAAATAGTTTTATTTAAATCTCTTAAGTTTCAATCTGAATAAGGTCTTTAAAAGCAGACAGATGATACTAAATCAAATTCACTATGGGCTTAGCTGTGGGAACAAGTTACCCCATGCCACTGATCCACTCTGACTGTCTGCAGCAAATGCTAATTTGAGGTAATGTAGCCTTGATGCAAGGGAAAAAAAGGGAATTAGCTAAAGGAACATCCGTCCCAGCAGGTCAGGGTGATGATATTTTTATTTAGGTGCTTTAATTAACCAAACACGATCTCCTTGTGTAAGCAGCTTCTCGCTGCTCCGGGGGACGGAGAGCATTCAGGTGCAGGACAGCCATATCTGTGGCCACTTCATTAGGATCATTACCCCTCCTCCTCTCTGCGCATGGAAACACCGCAGACATGCCAAGCTAAAGCAACGTCCCAGCTGGGTCACTTCAGGTAAAGCCAACAGGATGTGCAGTGACTTCCCTTCCCTCGGCAGCAGCACAAACAGCCCCAGCGCCCCGCTGGGAGCCAGTACCCGTGGCCAGATGCACACTGTCCGTCAGAAGCGGCAGCTGGCACCCTCTAAACAAGAGTCTTTTTTTTTTTTTCCTGTGCTAAATGACACGCAACGCCAGGCCACTCGATTGCCTTACAAAGGAAAGCTCAGGCTCAGCAGGGGTGCAGCTGCTTGGTTTATTTTTGTCATCTTTTGGATGTTTCTTCATGTGCTGACTTCAAGGAAGTTGTTACGAAGATAGGCTTCAGTTTTAAAGAGCGGCATGAGGAAAAGCAAGCTGCCTGCCCCGAGCCAGTTGCCTCCCATGGAAGGCAGGGAAGGCCGTCAGGGATGGGGTTGGTCTCCAAAGCCCAGAAATGGACCTGAACACTGCTGGAGACCAAGGATGGAGGAAAGAGGGGTTGAGAGTTTCTAGAGAAGTGCTGTCATGGGGTCTGGGGAAGGATATCCTGCTTTTTCCAATGGCTTTTGTTGATCTGGAGAAGAACGTGGCTTGTCCCTTAGAGCTACAAGACCTCTCATGGTATATCCCTAAAGCCTGTGCTAAGTAACCCCCCAAACTCCTTGTTAGGACAGAGCTAGTTAGCAACGATATCCTTCAGGACCGCTAACCACACCAGCTCAGGTGCTGCTGCCCAGGGTACCTCTGCATCAGGAGCACAGGGTCTGTATGGCCATACCCTCATGGCTAAAGGGCTCAGGCTGGTGGGAACTGCTGTAGCTCACAAGGTGGTTGCATTTTGCCCACACACCTCTCCTGTGACAAACCAGCTGTGCTTGGCCCAAGCCTGGTCCCCCTTTCTGAATGCTATATCTTGGTTTGAAAAGAACGGGGACCCTCTTTCTTGGAACCGTAAATCATGCTCTTGGGTAAAAATCTGTGCCCAGTTTATACCCAGAATTTTATCCGCATGATAAAATTTGCAATGGGGCCAGATCTTCCAGATTCTTGGCAGAAATCAAGCTGGTGAAAACTTTACTCTTAGGACTGTCCTCTGGCCTTCAGTTTGGTCTGAAGGTCATTTGCATGCCCCTTATTTTATCAGCAGCACCTTTCACAAAGTTAAGAGTCATTCATTCAGTCAGTCCTGTCCTTCATCTGATAGTCTGCACATCACCTTACACATCAAAAAATACCAGTAGCTGGTTTTGCGACAGCGCTGCCCTGGAAACTCACACTTGATACTTTCTCCACTGGGAACCCCACACCATACATCACCACTGCTTTCCAGAATCCAGGGCAGAGCCTGACCACCTTGTTTTCAGGGTGCCTACCTTCATGCTTACAAATAAAGCAGTATAAATAATTTAGAAACTTTTTTAAAAATTAAAGATCATTCCTCTTTGGACCCGTTTCTATTTAAAATCCTGCTGAACTGAGTGTCTCCTGCAAATATGGATATATTTGCTATCAGAGGGGCAGTACTGCCCTAGAGCATTGGGCTCAGCTCCATTTTCATCATGACTGGGCAGCAGGTTTGGGGAAGTCTGACCATACCTTCCATAGGGACTGCAGTCTCACTCTGCTTTTGTGTATCTCTGGTACGTGTTTCTGCTCTGCTTGGAGTGCAACTCCTTTCCTCATTGCTTCCCCTGACTGAGTAAATATGTGCTCAGTGCCGTGGCATTGTTCTTTGGGTTTGGGCTGTTTCCAGCTGATTAATTATTACAGACACATGGTAGTTTTTACAACAGGAGGACAGGGATGTGCGTCAGATCACTGGCCTGACTGGACCAGTATCCTGTCTCCAGGATTTTGGTCGGGTATTTTGGACAAGATTATTGGAGCCAGGGCAAGTTTAGAGTGAATTTTTCCTTGGTAAATCCTCCCAGCATTTACTAATCAGCATTTTGGAGAGTTTCTGAGCTGGAGGTTGCATCTGAATGACTGTATTTAGTAGTCCTGATAGACATGTCTTACACAAATATGTCTGATTCCTTTTTGACCCTGTTCATGCCTTTAGGCACTGCAATATCCCCTGGCAACAAGTTTCTCCATCCAGCTGTGTGTTGTGTGAAAAAGTAATGCTCTTCAACTGCTTCAGAGCAATCGCCTGATAATTTAATCATAAAACAAGCATTCTGATTTTGTCAGATATACAGGCTAGGAAGTGAAGACATGCCATATGTGCTCAGATTTCCCAGAACCATGTGCATGGTTTGGGCACACGTTAAATCTCACCTGGACAAATGTATTAGCAAGTGAGAGTCTTCAGTGACACTCCCTGAGCACATGCAACCGGTCCCACCTCTGTGGGAGCCCGGCCACAGAAGACCTACAAAAACTAGGTTTACTGGGTCACTGGGGCACCAAAAGGCAACAAACAGTTGCATGAGAGTTGCTGTTCATCAGCGGGTGCTCCCGGGCGAGAGGCAACGGGGTGGGTGTGCAGGGGCCCCGCAGTGCTGCAGCGACAGCAGCAATGACTTCCCAGGTCACCAACCTGAACATGGGGTTGACCTTTGCTTAAGGGTCCCATGGCATGGACTGGAGCAGCATAACCCAGAACCATACTGAGGGACTAAAAATAGCAGCTAGCTACTTGGTGCCGTGCTAAGCACGTGGGGGCTTGTACAAAAGTTGGGTTGGACAAAGCACTGCCGATGCCGGGAGGCCTGCCGGCATGAGCGGAGCTTTCAAGCATCAGCAGCTGGGCATTAGCAAGTGTATCACCCGTCCCCGCTGCTACGGAAAGGGCTCCGGGGCTGCCTGCCGTCACACTGCCTGCCTGACCGCAGGAGTACGGCACCCCTCGAAAAGGCAGAGCATGCAAATGTCTTGCACATCTCTACTTCCGACTGTGCAAAGAAAAAAGCCTATCATGTGCAACGAACCTTTTTTTGAGGGTTTTTTTAAAAGCTCTTCCTTCACACTGTTGTCTGGTTTTCACTGAAGAGTGTTAACTTTCTTTCAAAGAGGAAGCAGGTGCTTAGAAAGGGTTTTGCAGTGGGTGGGGGGAAACTGCAGGACGTGTGGCCTTAGCTCAGCCCGCTTTGCCTGGCTGAGAAAGCCCTGCTCTCAGTGGAGCCACTTGCACTGAGCATCCCTCCAAAGCCCAGCCTGCGGGATGGCGGGCTGCAGCCAGCCTTACCTTCCCAGGGCTACCAGGGTGCACACAATCTCACGCGTGTGCACACGTGTGCCTGCACGCACACGCACAGGCTGTCCCTGCAGTGTGAAGGGCAGCAAACTGTCTTTTATTTTTTCTATTCGATAAAAAGTGGAGATAAAAGACAAGTTTCTAAGGTGACAAAACGGAGATGGAAACAAGCATCGCTGTCGGTCAGGGGCCATGCACAGTCCTCTGTAACTTTGGGAGTCTTGCAAACTTTAGCTACAAAGCCTCAACTTGAAAGGGAAGGCAAGGGGGAGGAGAGAAAGGCAGTACCAACTGTTTCTCTGTCCTTCTCTCTGCCTGCAGACTTCTGCTAGCCTTTCTTTCCAACTTGGGTGAAAGTAGCCACCAGGCTGAGAAGCTTTTGAGCAGGATTTACTAGCCAGACAAGCAGCTGGCATGGCCACTTCTCCAGAAACCAAGCTGAAACCAATAATTTTTTCTCCCAATTCACTGACTTTTCAAAGAAATAAGCACAGGTAATCAGTTTTAGCCAGAGATTTACTTTATCTCATTGCTTCACCAATACTTTGATCATTTCATAGCAGCTGTGGATGAAATGCTGGACTCTTACAAACCTGAGGAGAGCTCCTGCTAGCCACACTCACTTCCTTCTCTGGCAGCGGTTTGCACGTGTCCTGAACTGGGGTGGGTTTCTTGCACATGGCTGTGCTGTCTGCGCCCAGACGGATGCTCCCTGTGGCCTTGGGGACCAGCAGCAAGATGGAGCACATTAGAGAGGAACTGACTTCCAGCTGTCCACTGACAAGTGACCCTTGGGGCAAGGCCAGTGCAGTGTTGAGGTGCAGGGGTCGGCTCCCTCTTGACATTCTACGTGAGAGTGCCTGTCCCCTGAATAAAGCTGAGCCAGGAGAGAACCGAGCTCCGTGTGGTGCTGGGGATGGAGTCCCCATACCCTGAGCTGGTCCCTTATTTCTGCTTTTCTGTGCCATGACTGCAGAATTCATGAGCATATGCTGAGACCTGAATTGATTTATTTTTTTCTAGCAGCAGTGAGGCAATTTCCAAATGCAACAAAAAATGATATATGATGTGTACATGAGATGTCATCCCCACTTTACTGGGACAGTGCTAAGACAGGAGGCTGGCACACAGCAGTCGCTGATCTTCGTTAAGCATGCAATCACCTGTTTTAATTCTGGTTTACCTATCTGAGGGAGAAGCATACATTTTGTTCGTGCTTCAGGAGTGGGTAACTGCACCCCATGAGGGTTTATCACTTCCCGTAAGCCCCATGCAATGAATAGTCATGCAAGTTCTTGAGCATCTTCCTTGTGCATGCTGATACAGCTTGCTCTGTTCGCAGGCAGGAGATGCTCTAGCACGCTGAAATATTCTGGTCTGCAAAACCTGTGTGTTACCCATGCATTCAGCAGAAAGCAATCAACCTGCAGTATTTTGGTGTGTAACCCGTGAAGACTTTCCTCTTTAAAATTGTTGCTGTGTTGTGTTAGCTGTTTGTAGCAGCTGCTTCCGTCCTCCCTCAGAGGTCTGGTATTGCTCAATGCAGGGGCTGCCTGGGCATGAGCAGGGGAGGGGGGCAGCGTGCTTGGCCCTCCCCTTCAGCAGTGCTTTGCACAGGCCCTGCTAAACGGAAGGGAGAAAAGAAAAAAAATGGGAACTGTCTTTTGGAATCATATCATCCCAAAACTGAGAGAAGAAGCGAAATTTAAATTAAAAGGACTGGTTTTAGCAAAGGGTGGTGAACTTGCTAACCTTGCAGTGAGCAGTTCCCATGCTGCAGTCTGTGGAGGAATGGCTGGATTCAGTGCAAGTTTCAACTCCTTATTTCCAGTCACTAATCTGTATTAAATATCAGCTAGCATTATATGAAACATTCGCTTGGTATCTTCCAATGCGCAGGGGGATCTCAGACTACCTCTGGAGTGAAATTTAGCGAAGGAAAACTCCTCAAGTCTCAGTTGTTGAGTTATTAGCAAAGGCTTACATGAAAGAAGGTGCAGATTTGTTCTTCCATATGTACCTGTATAAATATGTGATATGTATGCCATTTATCTTAGCCTAAAAAGAAATAGCACTTCCACTATTTTTCTGTGTCTGCATTAGAGGTCAGAAAAAGAAACATTACCAAAAGAGAAAGAAAGAGAAAAAAGAATAAATGCCAAACTTACAGTAGTGAAATCACACTTTTCAACTGAAATTTCCCTCAAAAACATCTGACACAATAGAAATGTGGGCCTGATTTTCAGATAAATTGTTGTTACGATTTTCACTTATGAAGGCCGATAGCAGCACAGTGGGAACTCACACCCAGCAATGCTTTCAGAAGTGGGTGGGTGATAAGGCTGAATGGCAAGTCAGGAAGTTTTTGGCATCAACTGCAGTGCAAATCTGGCCTGAAATCCTTATTAAGCTCTAGGAAGAGAACCTGCTAGGAGGTACCTGTGGCCTCGCAGGTATCTCTGGGCACTCGTCAACTCTGCTCCAATGGGAAAAGGGCCCTGAGATTTCAGGTTTCCTCTGGTTTCATCACTGCATCTCCCAGGTATGGTCAAAAGCAATTTTGATCAAAAGAGAAAACCCTGTTTGCACATTGCAAAAGGGAAAACATGGGATAAACCCAAGCGTTGTTCTGTAGTGTATATGACAAATCCATAAAAGGATGCACTGATTTACAATTTCTTTAGGAAAATAAATAAAAACTATGAGATACTCTCCATCAGATTCCATAAGGTAAAATTTCCAGATCTGGAGCTCAGAAAGCAGTGTCTCCTCTCAAAGAAATGCAGAACAAAGCATTTCTTAAAATGTCAGTGAAAAGTATTGTACTGGGCATTTGATAAGCTTCCCATCCTCAGGATATTTACATCTGTTGCTCTGGGAGTAAGAGAACATTTCATATTCCTTAGACAAAACTAGGCTAAGATGGAATTACAGCTAGGAGCAGATTAATAAACTCTGTGTAAAACATATTAGAGGACTGTAGCAATTATATGTCAAAACCAAGCATGCTAAAATTCTGGGAAAATCAGACTTGCAGGTAAATTTAAATGGAAATGTAAACACAGGGAGACACAGGCAGCCAAGCATGACAGGGATGATGGTGCCCCTGCGAGCATGATGGCAGTCCAGCCCCACTATTTTGGGGCAGCGCCTCATGGGATACCCCCCTCCATCTGTTCTGTGTTCAGGTGATGGCCCTGGGGTCTTGTTCTTCCACAATTTTCATCCTGTTTACATGAAAGTCTATGTGAAAAATGGTGCTGATTTATTTTCATCAGGACTAGATATTATCCTGGAGCTCTTCCATTTTAGCTGGTATAGACACTAGAGTATGTCCATCCAAATCCTCTAGTTTATGATTAGTTCTATATTAAGCAAGATCAACTACAGCATATTTATATAGGAACTAAAACCACTTAAATCTTCTCTTCATTTATGTGGTCCAATGTAAAAAAAAGAAACTGAAAAACAGATCAAAGCTTTAAAATTATCTACCCACTACCAAAAGAGGTATCAAGCCATAATATATAATTGCCAAGCTGCCTGTTAAAAAAGTGTATCTATTAAACTAAAGCATTTCATATGCTGTTATGATTTAACCCCAGCTGGCAACTAAGCACCACACAGCCATTCGCTCACTCCCCCCTGGTGGGCTGGGAAAGAGAATCAGAAGAGCAAAAGTGAGAAAACTTGTGGGTTGAGATAAAGACAGTTTAACAGGTAAAGCAAAAGCCATGCACACAAGCAAAGCAAAACAAGGAATTCATTCACCACTTCCCATGAGCAGGCAGGTGTTTGGCCATCTCCAGGAAGGCAGGGCTCCATAATGTGTAACAGTCACTTGGGAAGGCAAACGCCATCACTCCGAATGTGCCTCCCATTTATATGCTGAGCAGACATCATATGGTATGGAATATTCCTTTGGTCAGCTGGCGTCAGCTGTCCCGGCTGTGTCCCCTCCCAACTTCTTGTGCACCCCTGGCCTACTTGCTGGTGGGCAGTGTGAAAAGCAGAAAGGGCCTTGACTCTGTATAAGCACTGCTCAGCAATAATGAAAACATCTCTGCATTATCAGCACTGTTTTCAGCACAAATCCAAAACACAGCCCCATACTAGCCACTATGAAGAAAATTAACTCTACCCCAATCAAAACTAGCACATATGCCTTCCACCAAACTTCATCCCAGTCCACCAAATCACTTCAGCACGTCCTCAGACTGATGGAAATTCTCACATGTTGAGCATTAAATACATACTTTTGTGCTTGGTGGGATACTGGCTTATCAGAACAAGCACCACCATGGCAAGTGGGCCAGTGCCGGTGACGCTGGTGTTAATGAGCCAGCACCACAGGACTCAGAAGCTGCTGGTTCAGATGAGGACATCACATGCTGTTCTTTCCCGGAGATGGTTATAGGTTTAATTCCCTACCAGACATATTTTATCATACACTGTAAAAGGTTTATGTACGACTTGTTCTAAAAGCCCTGAACTACCCCCTATGTACTGAAATAAGGGTTGGAATACATATAAATCATATTAAACCATCTCGTTAGCTATATTTGCATTATACTGAGTATGTAGTAAATGGGGGAAAAATACAGGATTTGTGGCATAATAAAACTGTGGAAATGTCATAATTAGGAGGGATAATTGACTTTGTTGAAGATAAAATTATTTCCAGGACCCTAACTGGAAATGCACTTGCTCATATTTGGATGCTTCTATCTGATCGGACAAGTGGTCCATTTGCAATACAAACTTGGTCTGCGTGACAAATAGCACTAGTATAGGGCTGTGACAGTGCCCTGCAGTCCTGGCCACAGCCACCTGGGAGGGGAACTGCACAGAGGTGCCCAGAGGACTGCCTGGGGGTCCAGGCACTGCTGCGTGGGGAGGCTTTCTCTCCCTGTACGGTATGTAACGCTACGTGTAACTATCTTGCAGAGAGATATGCAATCTTGCAGGGCACAGTTGCCTTTTAAATGAATTCTCTGATCACTATCACGATTATTGCTTTAAATTTGACACGGACAGGGACCCCACGTCCTGCTGTATTTCAGAGCATGGCAGCACCTGGCAATGAGTTGCCAAACCCTTTCTCTAATGAGAGGGGTGGTCATAGGGAAACATCATGCAGAAGGGGGATCTTAACTTCAGAGGCTGCCATGATGGATGAGCAAAACTGTTTGCCTTTGGGTGATGGGTTTACAAGAAGCATTTAAAAAAAAAACCCAAACAAACAACCAACACGGTTGTACTGTGGCACTCCAGCTTCTGTCACAGAGTTCTTCTTCCCATTGAAATAATTTGTGATGCCTTGAACTCAGAGCTATGATGCAGTTTGCAGAGGGTAGGGCTGATACCCCTTGCAGAGCGTAGCTTTCTGAGCACAGCTAGATTGATCAGATAGCTGCAGATAGCTGTGTCTCAGTAAGTGTCACCATGGTGCCATGGCACAGCAAAGCACATGGCAGAAAAGGAAATGGAGTGCTTCATCCAGCTATAGAAGTGACAGGCTGAGGCTGGACAATGGTAACTTGCAATCTTTCTTTCATCCCTTTCTGGCAAGTAGCAGCTTCCTTTCCCACGCAGTCCTACCTCCTTTCACGACATCTGCTTAAAGAGAAACAAAAACAGAAAAAACCCCAAGCAAATCCTAAACATAAACACAAAAATAAAGGGAAGATACTGATGCAACACAGATGAAAGATACTGGTTTAGCTGTTGTTGCTAGATTGCTCAGGAAAGCTTGCCAGTTGAAATATAGCCCTGTGTGCTGTTAGAGCCCTTTGCCTCATGGCATCAGGCCACGAAGATGTTAAGGCTCTTCTGCATCATGTAGCTGAAGCCGCCTTGGAAAGATGATGGCTCCTGGTGGAAACATGCTCCAGAAGCCACCAAGGGCACTAAGTGAGACCTTTTGCTCCCAACCCCTGCTCCCTAGGCAAAGGACAGGGCAGAGAGGAAGGCTGCCGCTGGCTGCTCCATGGCCAGCCATAAATCCCTTTCCTTGCTCAAAGTTTGTAGCTGTCCACTGTCATTTCTCCATAACCTGGTCTTTCTCTGCCAGAAATGTAGCCAGGATCAGCGTAGAGGTATGTCCATGGTAATCTATCCCTCACATCCTCCTGTGTCTTTCTAGTGGTCTCCACCCCCATTGTAAGCCCAGATAAGACCCTGCCTGACCCCTTCTCTTAGCTTTCCAAGCATGCCACCTCTTTGACTTTTTATAATTGTATAAATCTTCATATTGAAAGCAGTTATATCATCTCTTTATATTAAAAAGCAGTTATATCCCTCTGGCATTCATGGGAACATGCACCTGAAATCTCTTGTGTTTGATATTTTCTGATGTTGAGGTCCAGCTTATGGTGGGTTAGCTGACATGCTTTGTTCTTTCACATCAATTGCTCCCTCACCCAAATACTTACTCTGGGCTGCAGTTACGAACAGCAATCTCACTTACTTCATACCTAAGGAGCCAGGACCACCATCCATCCTCCCAGCTCCAGTTCTGCCTGCTGAATGAGGAATAACCTCTCCCCCCATGCAGGGATTTATTTAGATCCAAGCCTGTAAACAAACCTACTTTGAGGATAGAGTTTCATGGCATTTTTAGGTCAGACTGAAAAATGCTTCTAGTAACAACATCCCCCTCCTTTCATTTCAGCTGAAGTTTAAAAGAGATCTCATCCAAGTTGTTCTTGTAAAAAACAACTTCTCACTCTCTCTCAAGTGGTTTGAGAGGGTTTTTACATCTTCTTCTGACCTGCAGGGATTTTTCCCTGTGTATATGTAGTGCCCACTGTCTCTGGGGAAGGTAAGCAGCGTTGCTGGCTGGTCATCAGGCTTTGCTTCAGCTCACTTCTTAGAAAGTACAAACCATGCTGAAAAGCTTGCTGAAAAGTCACTGCACGTCTTAGAAAGCAAGAAACCTGCTCCTGGGCAGGCCCTGAAAGTCTGGGTGTTAGCACCACACTGTGAAAGCTCGGAGGTCATAAGCTGCCCTGCAGACCTGGGCAGACAGCGTGTGGATGGGGGGGTGGCAGGGCACCCTGATCCCACCCCTCCGTCATCCCATGGCTTCACTGTAAGCAATTGGTAAGTAACCATCACGCAATTTAATCGCATATGTTGTTATGCAAGAGAGCTAGTTTAAAAACAGGTTTCGTGGTGTAAGCCCAAGCTCCCCGTCCCCCTGCCATGTGCAGGGGGCTGTGCAAGGTGGTGTGTCTGAGCCTGGCTGTGGTGGGTGTGCAGGCAAGAGCATCACCCAGCAGAATGTGATGAGTCCTAACTAATTGCTGCAGATATTTTGGAGGGTGCCAGTGAAGGCACTGCTGTGGGTTGGTTTCACCTGCGTTCTGAAATTGAAATGTCTTCTTTCTAACAAAAGGGTACAAAGAAGGAGAAACACTGGGACCTGCACTGCTGTAAGTTCCTTGGCAAAGTGGATTTGGATGCAAATCAGACGTTCCACCGTCTGGACCAGAGGATGCAGAAGCGTGTCGTGTGAGCAGAGACAGCCCCAGCAGCGACAGCCCACCTGCAACAGTCCTCAGACGAGGTGTAAGGAAGAAACAGGTCCTGAGGTGGGAGCATTTCTATCCCCCCTGCACAGCAAAATGTTTTTACCATTTCTAAGATTTCAGGCTTTTGCAGAAAACCAAGTTACTAGGCCGTAGTCCGAGGACTTTTTACTGTTACCTGGTAGGCTGTGCTTTTAACAGGCAGCCAGGGGGTGTTAAGATCATTCTTACAATGTGCGTTCTCAAGCGAAACTAATTGTCAAGTACTTGTTTTCACCATACAAGTGTAAGACTACCCAACAACCTGTTGACATACACCAAAACAGGTATACAGTTGGAAAAACTGCAGTTTGCATCAGAGGTTGGCTTGAATCAGATGGCTTAATGACTGCAAGTTGCAGATACAGCCTGTTCTCTGTGCCTTCCATATTCACCCGCACATAGAGGTTTGCAGATGGTTTATGAGATGTTACGGTCTGCGCCCTGACAGCTGCAAGATGTTCAAGTTGTTTATACAGACTAGAAGAGAACAAGTTCAGCCCTGGCCCCTTCCCCACCTACATGCAAAGCTATATCTGGAACAAAGTATTTAATGTCTGTGCTGAACCTCATCAACCTCAATTCCACTTGCAGAGCTGAAGACGGGAGGAAACAACAGCAGAAGACTGCAGGACCTGGACACAAGTGCAGACGTTCACCTGAGGCTTCTTCCACTGTCCAGCTCTGCAATATAGTTTTAACCTTTTCACTGTTATTCTTATCGATGCTTCTTTTTAATATGATCTTTCAGGGGAGAAAAGGTGCTTCATGAGGAAATCTACAGATGTTCATCCAGAACAGATACAGTAAAGTACCTGTAACCTCAACATGACAAGAAACCTTTTGCCCTGCAATGCATCCCACCAGCCCTTCTCAGGCTTGTCATCACTCCACATTTTTTGGTGTTCAGGCATGCTGGTGACAGCGTTGTGTGAGTTGCTTAAACAGGACAATCTGTGCTCTGGATAATGACAATGAATCATGATGAAACTTTTCTGAGAAAAGGTTTTCACCAAGATTAGCCAACAGAGCTGTAAAGTGACCTACCTCATAGAAAGATGCCACATATCAAGCAGCAAAGGGGGAAAAGTCTTGGCTAAGTGAGGGAAAGGCTTAAGAATTGACATTACCTTCTAAGGGAAGAGATAACTATCATGTAGGCTTTTGTTTGCTGTGAAATAAATTAGATGTAAAGGTAAACAGCATTTAGAGACTTCTGCCTGGCCCTGCAACAGCTATGAAACCCAAGACTACCAGAAAAGCAAAATCTGGAGTCTGCTTGGTGTGTGTTGAAGGGACTGCTCCAAGCTGTTGTCTCTGACGGGTCAGCCTTGCCCTGCTGCAAGGTGTGACAAAAGCTGACTCTGCATTGTGCAAGTCGGTGTGGTTGAGGAGCTTCATCTACATCTAAGATTACCTAGCTGACTGAGGCAAGAGCAGTGACGTCTGAAGGCTTGTGTTTCATCCTCCCAGAAAAGGTGCTTCGGGGATCAGGACACTGATAACAGGCTGTGTTGCTCTGGGTGTGAAGAAGGTCCCTCGCCACACAGTGAGAGATGTGACAAGGCAGAAAGCCTGGTAAGAATTATGTCTCTTGAATTAAATGAAAACATGTGATTTTCCCAATTTCCAGGAATTAATGGTGAATAGTAAGATCAGCTGGCTTGACTTTTGTGAACATTATATTATTAACATCTGGGAAGAGCAAAATGTGATTGAAGACTCATCAAAAGAGCGGCTTGCTCAGGATTTCGTAAGGGGCACAGCTTCTCTTGGGACTCTGAAAACAAAATAAAGATCAGATGCATCAAACCAGGAGCCCAGCTGAGTCCAGAGCAATTGAAAGGTCCACCTGGATTTTTTGAGCCACAGAGGTCAGAGCTCAATTTCAGGACACTTCTTGGCTGATGCCATGAAGAGCATTACAATTAAGAGACCACAGAGCACAGTACCACTATCCAAATAAGTTGTCATGCTGCAGAGATCAGAAATGGCATAAAAGGCAATGAGCTAAGGTCTAAAGTTTTGCCTTAGTGGATTGTTAAAAGAAGTGTAAGGTCTGGATTGTGGGAAGAGGGGAGAGAGAGGAGAGGAGAGGAGAGGAGAGGAGAGGAGAGGAGAGGAGAGGAGAGGAGAGGAGAGGAGAGGAGAGGAGAGGAGAGGAGAGGAGAGGAGAGGAGAGGAGAGGAGAGGAGAGGAGAGGAGAGGAGAGGAGAGGAGAGGAGAGGAGAGGAGAGGAGAGGAGAGGAGAGGAGAGGAGAGGAGAGGAGAGGAGAGGAGAGGAGAGGAGAGGAGAGGAGAGGAGAGGAGAGGAGAGGAGAGGGTTAAAAGATGCAGTCACTAGAGGCACAAAGGTCAATGCATTAATCTTGATGTTATTTGACTGGGGAGGCCCAAAACTTCAGATGCATAAGGCTCCTCTTTCTGTGTCACAGTAGATATTGCTATTAGCCATGAACATTTTGTTCACTTTGGCATTGAACAGATGGCAAGAAACTGGAAGGGATTCAAACAACAGTAGACATGATTTAAGAGACACTAGAAGAACTGGCTTGAGAAACAAGCAAACAAATGTAAAACTAGGGATGGGAAATGTGCTAGAACTATTTAGAGAATATAAAGCCACCAAGAGAGGGGAACTATTTAGTTTTACAGAACAGAATATAAACAAAATGAACATACCATGAGTAACCAAGGGCTCCGCAAAATTAATACTAGCTGGTCTTGCTGCACTGATTTAAGTTACCAGTCCTTTTTCTTGCACCTCTGCTACAACTGGGGCAGCAGCAAGGCAGGCAGTGCAGCCTCCTCTCCACTGGCAGCTCACTGCATGGTAGATTTAAATCTTCACTGCTTCCAGGCCAAAAGTGCACACCAAACCATGAGCTTGGGTGGCCAGTGCAGGTCTGCTACCATTGCTCCTGCCCCAACATCTCCAGAAGAAAAGGGATGAAAAGGAAACAGTGGGTGGCAATTTCCACAGCTACCCCAGAAAGAATTTCTGGGGACCTCAATAAATCCATATGGAGGTGAGGTAACAGGAACAAACACCTTGCTCAGATGGATGTCCCACACCAGAAACCATCTTTTCAGTACAGCCAGCTCCAGTATGTACTGTACATGACTTCAGTTGCTCACTTCCCTCTTTGAATGTGTTACCTGTAGCGTGCTGACAGACTGAGTGAACCCCAATGACTTCAGTTGATCTTTCCCACTCCTTCACAAGTCCTGTGCACAGCAGGAGAGATGACCAGTAGGAAGGGTGGGCTGCCTCTGCAGAGAAGCTCACTCCTCCTTGAATTGCTGGGTGCTGGTTTTGCTTGTCACCTTCATGACTTGCACATGCACAGAGAGCTAGTAGCGCACTGAGCATCCCTGCAGCCCCACGCCCTCCCTTTCTAATACTCATCCCTGTTTCCAAAGCAGACATAAAGTTGCAGATGTCCACACTGAGCCTACGCAAAATATTTTACCGCATTCACATCAGAGCTTTTCTGTGATGCATGGCTTGCTCATGGCTGGTGGCAGTTTGTAGGATGCTCGTGCCTGCAGGTGAGCAGAGAGATGCTGGGCCCTGGTGGGATGCCTGCCCATGCACCCGTGCACTCCCACACCCATGCACTCATGCACCAGTGCACCCATGCACCTGCACACCCATGCACCCACATACCCATTGTAAGGAACTGAAAGAAGTAATGCCTCAAACATTCATCGACACAGAAAACCTCAAAGATAATCTGTGGCCTTTGGATTAGTCTAAGGAATGTCACCCAAGGAAGCAGAAGGGTATTGAAGGATGCACCCCCCACTCCCTTGCAGTTGCATTGACAAACTCCTAAGCCTCAGAGGGGAAGACATGGACTGAGTGAAACCAGGTGTTTCCCCTCAAGCACAAGTACCGCAAAGCCCAATACTTTGTGACTCTATTGTGCAAGCCAGACACCATGCTTGCCTTGCTAATGCCTTCGCACCTTCACCTTCACCACGGAAGTGGTAACAAGAACTGATAAGAGGTGATCATTTCTGGGATGACTGATAAGATCTCTGGGAACAGAGGGAAAACTAAAGCTGGGCAACTACAACTGACTCAAGTGGAACTCATGCTCCACCTTTTTCCTCGTCTGTCATGGAAATAAATTTGTGGAATACCTCCTCTCCTCTCCTCTCCTCTCCTCTCCTCTCCTCTCCTCTCCTCTCCTCTCCTCTCCTCTCCTCTCCTCTCCTCTCCTCTCCTCTCCTCTCCTCTCCTCTCCTCTCCTCTCCTCTCCTCTCCTCTCCTCTCCTCTCCTCTCCTCTCCTCTCCTCTCCTCTCCTCTCCTCTCCTCTCCTCTCCTCTCCTCTCCTCTCCTCTCCTCTCCTCTCCTCTCCTCTCCTCTCCTCTCCTCTCCTCTCCTCTCCTCTCCTCTCCTCTCCTCTCCTCTCCTCTCCTCTCCTCTCCTCTCCTCTCCTCTCCTCTCCTCTCCTCTCCTCTCCTCTCCTCTCCTCTCCTCTCCTCTCCTCTCCTCTCCTCTCCTCTCCTTGTCTCATTTCACCTTAATTTAATCCGAGGGGATCACAGAACTGTTGCGATTCTCTGGGCTTCCAGTCCAGGTCGTAACACCGGTGCACCCCCGTCCCCATGCATCCATGCACCCAGGAAGCCGCAGCAACTCCTGCCAGTGCTGTGGCAGCGCTGTTTGCTGCCTACCCTTTAGTGGCCATGGCAACTGTTGTTGTGTAATGAAGTGTTGCCAGGATCCGGCCAGAAGCAGAGCTTCGTAAAGAAAAGGAAAAAAAAAAAAAAAAACAAAACCAAAACCAAAAACAAAAAACAGGGAAAGGCATGATGTCAAGCTATTGAAATCCAAGAACCCCTCCTGCCTGCATCACATGCACTTTTCAACATTGGCCCCCTGCAATCCAGCCTCATCACAGCTCACCCTGGTCCCAGCAGCTGAAG
The DNA here is from genome assembly GCF_047716275.1 of Strix uralensis. Lineage (NCBI taxonomy): Eukaryota > Metazoa > Chordata > Aves > Strigiformes > Strigidae > Strix > Strix uralensis. The sequence goes on from NC_133975.1 coordinate 36,993,408, forward strand.
AGTCACTGCTAGGAGCAGCCTGTGTCCTTGTTTGTGCTGCCTTTCTTCCTCGTGGTAAACAAGAACAAACTGTATCCACTGCTCATCTAGTTCTTTAAGGAAGTGGCTCGGACAATGAAACACGTATCACTAAGGTGCTAAACTGACAGAACAGGCTATGTATTGTAGGATACCAGTCTGGAACCGCTTAAGTGCTTGTTATTTTGATCCACAATTGTTTGCATTTGCTTTACTGAAAATCCCTTCACTGAAAGACAGAAGTATTTTTAAAAGTGCCAGACCTTGAAGGTCTGTCTAGGTTTGTCTCCACGAGGGGCAGATTCACGGAGGAAGCAGGAGAGCTGGATGCAGGGGTGCCTGAGCCCTTTCTGTGCCAGCCAGCTCAGACCCAGGAACCACAACCTACCACTGCGAGCCCTTGCCAGGCCAGGGGTGCCCCAGGCAAGCGCACTGGGAATACGCTGTGCCCTGCGGAGCTGCAGCTCAGCTGGGTTTTGGCTAGGAGATCTCTGCCCGCCTCTCATTGCACAGCAAGGTGCAAGGAAAGGTAGGGACTGGACAGAGAAACCAATACATTAATCTTTTAAAAATCAGAAGGTGGGAATGTAGGAACGGAGGTGTAGGAGCAGGTGTTCACTGCCTACCTTTAATCTTTAATCCCCAATTTCCACAAGGGCGAGATGCCTCTGCAGCCTGGAGCCCTTGTCAGACTGACTCACCACAGTGGGAGTTGGGCAAAATGAGAGGGAAATAGGGAAGAAACGCTGTTTTCTAAACAAGGGAAGGGGAAATTGCCTCTGTTCCCAGCCAGGGTGGAAATAAGAAGAAACACTATTTTTTCCCCTGGGCAGTTTCTGTTGTCTTCACAGGGCTTTTGGTCAACACAAGCCTTGTTTACCAGTCTCTGTGAGCTAAATGCTCTGGGGCAACAATGCCACAAGGACAAAACACACTAACAGAGCTTTTAACTAATTGCAAAATGTACCCAATTCTGTCCTGTTTCCCTGCCATCAGTTTCACTTCACCGTAAAACTGAAAGCACTTGCTCTGCCCTGTCAACTGAGCTCAGGACAGCCAGCAACTTGTAGCTTCTTGGAAGTAATGGTCATAGCTGCTTTGTCTTTTAATAGCAATAAAACGCCCAGAGCTGCCACTCTTCCCCAGCAAGGTCCACTGGGATGGCCTCAGTCTGCCCAAAGAGACAGGTGCAGGGAGCAGGGACACTACTGCTCATGGTCCCCATGAGATGTTAGCCCCATTCCAGTACTTCTGGGACAAGGGCAGAAACCTTGCGTGGGAGTTTTCATCCCATAAAACATGGCTCCTTTCAACTTGTGTAAAAACATGTTTATTATAAAAGGGACTTTGTGCAAAGATGTGATAACCTACCCTCTTTCTTCAGGGGTGAAGACCGCCAGCATAGACAAAAGGCTCGCCCAGGCAGCTTCTCCATGGGTTTGCATGAACCTGTTTGCAGTTCAGAGCAGAAGCACTCATGGGTTTGGGCTGACATCTAGTGTCAGTGTGGACGAGGCCAGAGAAACCAGCTCACTCATTTCTCCAAAGGTGTCAGGGGTGACCTGGAAGGAAGAAGGAAGTTGACATTTCTTTGGCTTAGTGCTTCTAATTTGGTTAGAGACCTGACCCATAAGCCCACAAGTACCTTTGTTCCATTAACTACTGAAGAAAATAATAATAATGGAACACTAAAAAAATATAAGTGAACAGGTAGTTTTAGGCCTGGAAATCATAAAAACAGCTCAGATTGCTCGGGTATGCTGTTGTCTCCTCATTTTGAAGCATCACAAAGACTAGCCACTGGTCTTGAGCAGTAGAGATTGTTTATAGGGAGGAAGACGCTTGATGACTTATTCTTGAACGGTTGGATATGGTTTCAAGGGACTTATCCCATCAAAGGTATTTTTATGACGAGTTTCAAGAAATCACACTGCTGCTGCCTTGATGTGTCATTATTTGCTTGTCAGCCACATCTCACGTGGCCTCATTCTTTTTATCCTCCCTTAACTGTTGCAAGATCTTTCCACAAAAGCCAGCGTACAAGTTCAAGTCAGTTCACCATCATACTGTCTCACTTTTAAGACACTTTCCTTGAAGACCTTCAGTGTTGGTCAGAAGCCATTCGTGGACTGAGCCCCTCCATGAATGTGTGGGGTGTGACAGGGATGGGCATTGTTCATCTGGCACAAGGAGAAAGAGAAAAGCAGCTTGTATGGATACTCAATACCTCTCAAAATCGTGTATTCAGGGATGAACTGAAAAAACCATGCAGCTCAGCTGTGAAAGTATTTCCTGAAAGATGCTTTGGGTGCTCAGGTTCACCCAAAAGCTCAAATTCACAAGACTGGAGGAATGACTGAACAGGTTCAAGGAAGAGACATTAAACGAGGATAATCAAGTGCAGAAAAGGGGCTCAGATAGTCCCTGAATTGTTGCAGGCAGGGAAAGTATCTGGGGGAAGTATCATCAAGTGCTTGCCCAGTTTTGATACTGTTCTGTAGGCATCTGGTTTTGGCCTCTGTCTGAGGGAGGGTGCTGGGCTGTAGATGACCCTTTGGTTGGGCCCAGAAGGGCTGTATGGGTATCACCTTGTATCACCATTTACCTGTGTTTTTTTTAATGTAGGTCTCCTCTAACACTTTCAAATGACACAGGCATTAAAAAGAAGTACTTTTGCCAAAGAAAGGCAGTTTGGGCTCTCTTCTAAATATATCCTTGCCCATGTTCCCATGTGAAAGCTGGATAGGCTCTTTGAAACTGCAGAAACTGGCAAAAGGGGAAAAAAGGGGTAGAGGAGAGGGACACAGGACAATCCTGCTTCAAGTTCACTTGGGAAGTTTGTCTTTATTTTTGCCCTGATGCTATTAGCAGGCATGTCGGCATTTCACACAGAAAGTCACCTCCTGCCCCGCTGCCCTGAGCACCAGCAGAAGACCTGGCTTCAGCTTTGCCCGACTTCCCATGTGCCCTTTGGGGGTCACCTCTCCCATGTGTGCCTCGTTTCTCCTCAATGGTCCCAACAGTGCCACCTTGACCATCCCCCTTATGTCTCTCGTAGATGAAGGCCGTTAGCTTTCCTTACGGTTAGAACCAGGCAGGTTACAACCTGTCTGGCACAGCAGGGTCAAGGTCCCAGTGGCAGCTTCAGAGGAATGACAACCACATCCCACCTGCGGTCACTCTCTGCTCCTCACCCCCTTTTTCCTAGACAGGTTTCCTTTCAGTTGTAACAGGCATTTTATCCAAAGCTGCAGAAACAGGATTCAGGCTTATGAATACATGAAGAAAGAGGAAAATGGTGCTCCCGCTCTACTTTCCCCATGTAACTGCAAAGGAGTCTTGTGCAAGAGGGCTGCCTAAGTGCTGTTGGTCAAAGTCAGTGGTGTTTACACAGGAGTCAGCCAGATGGAGTCAGGGAGCAGATCTTACCATTCTGACAGTGCAGGCATCCTGCCGTTGAAGTTTAGAGTTCAGGAAGTTCCCTGCTATTGTTTAACCTTTAAAGACCTGGTCTCACTTTTCAGATTCCCCATCAAATACATGTTTCAGACAACCAGGGATTTCGTACTTAAGCTCAGATGGTGCAGGACACCTTGTCCAACCAGAAAGTATTTGCTCTGTACACACACTTGAACTCCAGAAAGTACATGGAGATACTTTATATAACTTTGAACCATTTAAGGACAAAGTATTCCCTCATATTGTTTTAGTTATAGTGTATTTTACTTCATGCAGTGTTCAAATTATACACATATCTGCATTTATGGCCACTGTTTATATCTGATACAGTCCCTCTCCTTTTCTTCATGCCACATTAATGATATTATTCTTTGCTGCTGTCATGTCACATGCAATACTCTTCCCCAGTATAAAACCAAAATAACAGAGAGTTGATCTTGGCATGTAGAAATGACCACTGCAAACAAACCTCTGAAGAAGAACAAGTCCTACACCAACCACTGCAGTTACTGAAAGCATCCATTACTGACAGACCTCCTCCCGGCTCAGCCCTGATGCTAAGGGGTACATTCCTATGATGGTGGATCCCCTGGGGTGAAAAGGGTCTGACATAGCATGAATAATATGCATCAAGGTTAATATCAAGGGTTTGGGGTTTCATAACCCTCTTCCATTATACCAAGGCCATCTTAGCACTCAAAGAATTAGAGACAAAAGCCTTCTTCCTGAGGAGCTCTCCTGACAGGCAGCTGCTGCTGGAGGTGCCCACTTGGGCCAACACTGCCTTTGCCATGGCAAACTATGGCAGAAGGGGCTATTCTGAAAGTGTACCTCAACTATAAAACCCGGTGCCTTGGCTCAAAAGAAGAATACAAAAACCACTTCTCTGTTACAGTGTATGATTTTAGAGCAATTGCTATAAAACACAACTGGTTTCATATTTCGTAAAACCATATAATGCTTTTGTTTTGAGGAAAGGGATACTAACAGCTGCAGAAGGGCCACATAAAACACAACAGCTTTGGATGAGTAATCATGAGTTTCTGCCTACGGGTGATCCAGAATGAAACTTGGTTCAGAAACTGCTGCTTCCCTTCTCTTCTTCAGAAAAGCTTTCCCAAGCTCTCTTGATCAGTATCCCATGGATGAAGTTGCTCAGACCAGTGTTTTGGCTGCTGAGAGGTGGCAACTTGCTTCCAGGGCACTTTTGACTCTTGCCTGTTGGCTGGGGGCAGCGTTGCTGTTGTGGGAGGGACCCCCTGCATGGATAGTTTCTAAGGAAACCATCCCACACTGGGCTATGAGCAGCCTTTCCCCTCCAGTTTCCCATGTTCAGCTTCAGATGTGCTCAGAGCATTGTCACTAGGAATGTGTTTAATGGCTCGTGCAACATATCTTTAATTACTATTCATCCAGTGCCTTCCTGACAGATGCTCATGTCATACATTTTAAAATAAAATGCTTGTAATTCATCTTTAGGAAGTATTGGTCCAATTTTCCACTTGCAGGTTACTCCTGTGGCATATTCCACCGTGGCAGCAGTGCTATTGCTGGTGAGGACTGAATGAGTGGGGGACAGCGCCTGACCCCACAGCAATCCCAAGGGATGTGCCCGACCCCCATGCAATACTACTTCCCAAGTGAGAACGGATATTGGAAATCATCTTCCCAGCCTGTCATGAAGGCAGACCCATGAAGGATGCTGGAGATGCTGGGCATGAGAGATTGCCTGGGGAATGGCATGATGACCAGCAAGGGGCAGTGGGAGCCGCTGGCATATCAGATGAGAGACTGTGTCAGGGAGATCCGAGACAGTGTTGCCCACAGTGACACTGACCCTTTTCCCCAGGGAAAGGAGTGGATGACTCCAGTGCTGTGCACAGAGCATGGAGAGTGGCTGGGGCACAGGAGGTGTTTCCACAGCAGAGCACCATCTCCTGGATTTGGGCCTCGCACCCGGGCATGGAGACCATGGTACATCTCCAGTCCAGCCAGGGCAGAGGCAGTAACATTTGGATGCAGTTTGGGGTGCCCCATTAAAGCACCTTGTAAATCCATGCATGCAGTACTGGAAATATTCCTGCTTAGCCTGAGACTCTGCTGCCTCTGAGCGGGTGCAACTGTTTCCAGCATGTGAAAGAAACTGCAGCTGTACAGGAGTATAACAAAATAAACCAAACTCCAAACAAGTGGAAAAAACAAGCTCTTAACCTTATTTCTTGGAAAAAAAAAGATATAAATTTTCAAACGTTTCTTGCACCTGCTAAATGCATTAGCAGCAGTGTTGTATCTCAAATGGGCAGCTGCGATGAAAGAAAAATAGCTTCTTTGTGGTGATCTGGTGTGCTTGTGACAGCCATTCAGGAGATGATTTACTGCTCTGTGCTGGAAGCTGGACAGCCACACTCAGTGCTCACATGGCATGAGGTTGCTGTCCATCGTTTCCAAACTTCCTTGAAAGAGCTAAGTACTTTGTCACCCATTTTCTCTTTTAAAAAGCTACCAGAGCAGGGTTTTGCAGGTGTTGGCCATGCCAAGGAAAATAAGTCCTTACTGGGAATTGGAGGCAGAAGGCCATTGGCCCTGAAGGTTATTACAGGGTGTCCACTTCCAGCAGCTGACAGCACCATAGGAAATTTTAGAGGTTTTCTTGCTGTCACACAGTGGAATAGAACATCAGCATAATGTCAGGAGGGAAAACATAGAAAATATGAGCCATGTGCTATTAAAACAGATTAAGCAGAGAGCTTTGCTGGCGTCGGGCTGCACCAGGGGACTGGTGCTGAAGGAACAGCCCATGCTTTCCACTTCGGGGCCACCGACTACCTCTGCTCTGCCTATGTGGCCTTAGCCACACTTTTCCACTCTGCTTCATGGAAGATAGCCAGGAACGTGCCAAATGGGTTGCAGTCCAGAGCCTGGTACCGCAGCCCTGGTCAGCCCTGGCCCGGCGCAAACAAGAAGCCATTTTTTCAAATAGGTTTGGACTCAAAAATGTTGGGAGGCCATGGCTACTTCTGACATGGTATCTTCAGAAGAGACAGTGGTGGCCTCGAGCACTCGCAGGCACAGCCATGCTTCCCTGGAAACAAGGTGAAAATGAATTTGGGGAAGCATAAACTTCTCCACAGAGTGAAGCCCCCAGCCACAAGGCCTGGGATCAGACCTTGTTTTGGGTCAGTCAAGCAGCAGAGGTTTTATATTCAGTGCACGATAATCACCACTTTCCCATGCCTTTCTGTGGTGGCTGCTGAGAGTAAATGGCACATTATTTTGTCAAGATGCATGTGCTGTTTTCATATACTATTTGTTTTGGTGGTAAAAGAGGAATGATGAAAGAGGAAAGTTTTTACTGGTTAGCCTGAGCAGTGGAAAGGGCACGTTTCCACCTACCTGTCTCTGTCGGTGGTCAGTATGGTGCCTTCCAGCCCACCACCACTCCTCCTTGCCCTGTGTCGGCCTCATGTCCCCCAGTGTAGCTACAGAGCACAGTATGGGACAACAAGCCCCTGAAGCAATTTGGGTTCATGACAACCTTCCTTGCCCCCTGAAAGGGTGTTTGATCAGACAGCTGAGGTTGGAGCAGTCCCAGAAGAAAAGCACGTCCTGAGGCAAAAGTCTTGAGCCAGAAAGCTCATCTTGAGCCGCTGGAAGATGGTTGCCCAAGAAGGAGCAAACCTTCCTACTGTTTATTTCTCTTCATTTCAGGTGATCAGAGATTTGTTTAGCTTCTTCTCAAAGAAAACCAGAGAGCCACTCAAAACTACTTACATCCTTAACTCCTCTGAGTCATTCTGGCTAAAGGGAACAACTCAAGATCAGCACACTGCAGTGGCCAGCCACTCAGGCTAAGGGGGCAACAGCATACGAGTACAGCCGTGCTTTACACATGCTCCCCCTTCACTTCTTTGCCAGTATATGGAGGGGCTGATCTGGGCTAGAGGAAAACCTGTGCCGCCAGAAGATGTGCAAATAGCACCACAGGCAGGATCCCCTCTGTTGGAGGCAGCGAGGTCTCTCTGCAGGCAGGAGATGGACCCGGCAGATCAGAGCCATTCACAGAGCAAGGGGAAAAGGAAACTGCAGGTTCTCCAGGTTTCCAGCTTCTCCTGCCAGCACAAAGGGGATGTAGGAGCTTCAGATATTTCTAGGAAAGGTGGGATCAGTTGCAAGCATATTGACCTGAGGTTGTCCATACAAAGAGAAGAAAATTTTTATGTTGGGTAAAGTTAGAGCATTAAAGAGGACCCTCCACACTGGGGACAGATTTCAGGGAAACAAAGGTATGATTTAACTCAAATGTACGATAAGCTGCTTGAACAGAAGAGCAGGATGTCAAACAGTGGATTGTCTCCACTACTGGAGTTGGAAGATGTGATTATAAATCTCAGGAATGTGGCAGAAGAGCAGTGATCTAAAGCCACTAAGTCGAGGCAACTCAGAAAGAGGATGCAAATATGGCATAGTGAATTCAGAGCAGACTAAAGTTGCTATGCCATGTCCACATCCCACTGAAGTCCTGCCGAAGTCTGCTTTGGGTTGCATTAAGTCAGAGCTAAATGGAACAGGAATCAAGACAATTTATCTCAGCCAGAGACCTGTGAAGTACCCAGGTGGAAAAATCAGATCAGGTCTCCCCAGGGCTGAGGGCTGTCCTAGCTCTTGTCCTCAGATAAAAAATTCCTGCAGTCATTGAGAGCAGCTCAAGCCCTAAGAGATATGTTAGGATTTCCTAACCTGAGCATTCAGCTAGAGAGAGAAAGTAATGCTGACCCTCATGTAAAGATATGACCTTGCCCTCCTATAGGAAAGGACGTCACTGATGGTATTTAGACAGGGATGGGACCTTACCTGTAAGAAAATCTGACGCAGATGCGGCTTTGCTTGAGAAGTTGTAGCTTGCTGATGGAGAAACACCCAAAGCTGGGAAACAGATATCCTGTAAATATTGCTCTACCCAGAGCACGGGCTGGGTTGTAAAACAGCTGTCTCTTCTCTGTGGAAGCAAATTCTCCAGAGGTGACTCAGCAGTCAGTGAGATGAGAACCAGATACCCATTGTTTCTTTGGATGATGAGCAAAGCCGAAACTTTAATATGTGTCCTCCAGGTGAGGGCTTCAACCTCCAGCATAGCCTTATTGATGAATGAGATACAGTAACTAAAAGCCAGGATCAATGACATCAAAAATATGAAAGCCAAAATGAACAAACTGCAGTGGCACATGACAAAAGCAACGGCAACTGTAGGCAACAACTTGGAAACTCTCTACAATACAGGGCATGTTCGCTGCAGGCAGCCTGGCAGAGGCCAGCCTTTGGGGCCTAATTATAAATATTCTCAGGTTAGCTTAAATAACTACTGTCAGAATAAAGGCCTTTTTCTTCATTAGGTCATGCTGCAAGCCCAACTCCCACAGTCCTTAAGCACTGAAGTTAAAGCTGAACTCTGTATAACCTCTGGGCTATAAAGGATGCCAAATGCAAAATATTTGGGAGTTTTAAAATGGTATTTTATCCTAGCCCTGGATAGTTTACTTTGTACATGTACTAAGTTCAAGCCAATGTTGTAAGTCTCTTTTGTGCTCCGTGTAGAAGTGTAGCAGAAAGATCAAACATAGAATATTATTTTATTCTTGGAAAGTAGGCACGTGGGCACTGATTCACCAGATATTTAGCCTCTCAAATTACCCCTCATTTAATGGGAAAATCAGAAATCTGAATACTTTGCTGAAATAGGTCTATATTTGGCTAGCACTAGATGACTGTAAGATTGTGCAAGATTGTTAGACTTTCAGCTCATACTGTCATCTTTTAAGCCTGCTGCTCAATCAGGGTAATAAACTGGCAGAAACTGCTGTGCGGGTGACTGGTGGACATGCAGAATACCCTGTTGTTCTCTTGGAGGAGCCACTGGCATATGAATGCATGTGTTGAGCTCAATGTCCTGAGGAACATGTTAGTGTCAGGGCACAGCAGGATTAGTAACACCTACTTTATTTTGCTGATTATAATTTTATTTTGTATACTGAATAAATGAACTGATCTTGATCAACTTGCTTAGCTTGCCAAGTTTCCATCCCCACCCACATCATTGCACGTTTCTAGAATAGCAGTAAAATCCTTCACCACAGTCCTCCAACAATACAGGGAAACAACCAGACAGCAGAGCTGAAGCAGAAGACACAGTATCCAGTTACTTAGGACTATCTGGTTTTGCCATCTAGCAAATTTGGCTAGGTGATTTCAGCAAAGAAATACATTGCACAAGGTTTCCTCAATGAGGTAAAGACTCCTGCATTACAGGACACTGGCGTCCAGGCAAGCACCATCTTGGGCTAATTAAGTAATAACATTGCAGGGACATGAGTTAGAAATGTTCAGGAGGTACTGGAGGTGGAGATGAGTTGATATCCAAGAAAAACTCAAATCTTTTGGAAGGAGTGAAGGCTGGTTTCGGTCCAAGACAATGATATCCTCTCCCTGAGCCGGACGGTCCTGTGCTCAGGCTGACACACCACGGGGTGAGGAGGAGGTGGTCTTCTGCCACACGCAGACATGAGATGCCATCACCTGGTGCAGGCTTCCCAGTCTTTCCTGACATGAACTCCTACATATCTTCCAGTGGCAGAGGCTTACTGCGTAGCGAGTTTAAGCCCACTGGTGATGAGCTGCTTTTTCTTAATTGCCTCATGACCACTAGGAAGTAATTTATAAACCTCCGTGGTTCTGCAGGGTTTGAGTTAAAATTGTTATTTCAACCCACACTAGCCATATGAAACATGATTTTCCTTAGGGGCATCTTTTGGGGGTTTATTCCACATGATGTTTGCAGTCTCCTTCCCACCTCAGCCCTGCAGATGTGCAGCCTCTCCTGCTGGCAGCAGCAGCTGGCAGATTTAGGGCATTGCTGACCATGTTCAGTCCTGTTGGAGACACATCACTCCCTGCTGCCATCCCCTCAACCCTTTCCTTCTCTCCTTCACTATGAGTGTCCGCTGCAGCAGTTCAGATAATTTGGGTGGTTTTGAAGCGGGGAGAATGAGCTGCAATTACTGCCCAAGAAAAACCATTAAGAGAAGGTATGCTTGGAGGCCTGGGTGCTGGTCATGAAACAGCTGGGTTAAGAGAGGTACTAAGCAAAATACTTAAAAGGTTCTCCCACTGAATAAATACTCCTGTTCTTCACTCTCGGTAAGCACATAAAGTTCTAGGATTGCTGGAGCCAGTGGTCTTTGTGTTTCCCAGCCCTGGGTGAATTTTTTCTCTGTGAATTTATCCCACATATATTTTTAACAGACATGTTCTTCAGAAACAAGGTGTTGCACACCTGAATGGTGCTTTGATGTGAAGACCCACCTCCTTGGTTCATTCTAAACCTGATTTAGTTTCATTTAATGGAAGCACAGCCCATTCCCCAAGGACAACATTGTTGGGGAGCATTCACATGGAAGGGCAGTGCTGGTGATGATGCACCAACCCCATGCGGCAAGGAAATTGGGAGACACTGAGGGGGTTCCACAGGTTCGTTATGTTTCTTCAGCTCCACTAGATTTTTCTCAAATAGAAAAGTTATTAATATGACTCGTGACTGTCGGATGGAGTAAGAGATCTGGAGAACTGCTCTCCAAACACCACTGAGACACTTCAAAGAATATTTAACCAGCCCCTGCCTGTCCATCAGGGCCACCACTGTCCCACTTTGATGTCCTCATTATCCAGCATCCAGATGCTTCCAGTCAGGCAAGTCTCATACCAGTCACGTAGGTTAGAGGAAAACTGTGCCTCAAGTAGCTGTAAAAGATCACTGCTTTTCTCCAGGAAAACTGGAGTTTCTAGCTTTGAAATGATCTGTAGCTAACAAGTATGTGACTTTATCATACACATCTGTACACGACTGACAGCAAGAGCAACCCATATCCTATGTCTTGAATTCCTCATGACTGAACTACTGCATACCAAAAGATTGCAGAAATAACTGACTTTATGTTAAATATCATCTAGAAAGATCTGATGGAGCAGCAGATGCCTTCCCTAATGTGCCACGCCATGCAGAAGCATTGCTGAGAATGTACAGTACAGGAGCAAAGAAGCTGATATCAAACTTCTGCAGCAAATTACTTCTACCAAGGTAAGACCTTCTGTCAGCTCAGAAAGCAGATGCATGGCATTGCCAAAGGTTTTCTGTGGAAGTCAGCAGAGGGGCTGGTACCACCTGTGATGTTTTCAGCTTGGTTTTGGTGGGGAGAAGAGGAAGAAGGACCTTAGTCCAACAGAGTTCTGACCTTAAAACTTCAGACTGGCACAAATCCTCTTCCTCTTCTTCAAAGAAATGCATGCAACTTATCATTCCCCTCAAGGCTTTTATGCCTGCAGGTGGCCATGCCTTCTCTAATGAGAGTAAAGAAACAACCAAACAAGTAAGTCAGGCTGTGTTTGCTAAAGTGTTCAATTACCACTCTGTGTGAAGGAGAACAGGAACTGAAGAGGAATTACAAGCTGACAGTGAGTCATGTTATGCCTTCTTGTCTTTCTTCCAGAAGTGAAAGAAGGGCAAGCTTCCCCTTTAGATTCTTTAATTCACTGGGGAAAAGGGAAACCATGTTTTACTTTTAACAGCTTTTGTTCTTGTGTGTTGTCCTGGACCTAAGGGCACAGATAGAGCTGCGCTGGTGGGGAGGTTGGTACATCTGACAAGCCAGACTGAACCATCAGTGTGAGCCCAGAGAATTTTCCTTCATTTCTGTCATCATGCTTGTGATTTCTGCAGAACAAAAAAAAAAAAAAAAAAAAAAAGATTCAGGGACACTAGAGGCAGTTTGCCAGAAATGGAAAACTGCTTTCTGCCAAGAGGATTTCCTGAGCAATCTAAGTGGTTGAGGATCTTGTCTCAAACAAAGTTTGGATCAGTGGGGTATCTGCTTGAGCACAAACTGGGCTGAGGGATTTTATTTCCTTTATGCATGCTTCTTCTTAAACCTGGTCTTGAAGCTAACTAGTGAGGAATGCTCTCCCTGGACACCAGCTCAGGCTCTGATAGATTTTGTAAGAGCATTTGTATCAAAATATTGTTGTGCTGGAGTCTCCAAGGCCATCTGGGGCTTTGTGCAGACAGGGTGCTTACAAATGAATGTGAACCAAAGCAAATCAACATTGCCTGGCAGGGATGAAATGTATTGCTAGGGTCTGTCTCTGCCAAGCTAGACTGTTTGGCTCCAGTCCCACTTTTCGGGGGGATTGTCTGTCAAAACACAATTCGGTATTGTACAGCGTCATGGTTACATGGCTTACTACTCCTTTAACCCCTCTCAGGCCTTATGCTCTTGTTATTTTTTGAGTGGAAACCTGTGAATCCCAACTTCAAAGCAGACCTCAGGCTCTGGTACCTTGCACCAATTGCCCCTTGTGCTGCTGTGTAGGTTCAGGTAGCACTTTGTACCATCACATGATGGAAACCTTGCTTCTTGGCCTAACCACCCCAAAAACCTGGTCATCCAGGTGGGAGTCCAGCTTGGATACTTGATTGAATCTCCTTAATTAACCCATTCCTTCATGAGCAGCAGCTGCTGCTTCTGTCAAGCCCTGCTGGCAAGTCCAGAGGCCACCCATCAGAGGACAAGCCAAAACATCAGTGTGAATGTCCTCATGGGTTTGCTCTCCCCACTTCTGGACATGTTTCTGAGTTCATTCAACGTAAGTATGGACATAGTAAATTACCACAGTGGCTTGGTCAAGACACGGCACTACAGGCAGCTCCAAGCCCATTACATACAGTTTTTGCTATAGTGGAAATTCTCAGTAAGCACTGGTAGAAGTGCTGTCTCTGAGCACAGGTTCTGCAGGGCCACCTCACATCCTGGAGGCCCAGTGAGGGGCAGCAGGAGGAGGACATGCATATTCCCTTCAGGATGCGGGTGAAGAGGCAGATCCTCAGCTGACGCCCTGCCAAGGCTGGAGATGGCCGAGAAGAGTGGTGGGTCTCCATAGGTGTGACACATGGCACGTGCTGTCCTGCAGGCAGGCAGCTGCCTGCACCACTGCCCAGGCCGTCACGTCGCCCATCAGCCTAGCACGCAACTGCAGCCTCATCCCCAGCGGGCAGGGCAGCGGCAGCCTTGCACAGGCTGGGACGCCAGTGAAACGCAGCCCAGCTGCCTAAGTCACGCAGCCTTGTGGCTTTCCCCTTGCGCTGCAGGATCTGGGTGTTTTCCTTCGAAGCTCAGTCTAGAGCACATTGGTACTGCCAGGTCTGCTGATGTCTGCTCCAGAGGCTGGGCTGTGGGTCTGGGACCTGTTATCATCCCAGCAGACTGGGGACTGCAGTCCATCTGTCCTTCTGGGCTGTACAGATGGCGCCAGGGCTCAGCTGTCTCTGACCGGAGGTGCAGCACAGCTGGGTTGGTTTTGCTGAGAAAACTGCTGCTGCACTGTGAAGAAATACATGAACTAAAGCCAGGTAAGATAAGAAAAGTCAAAACATAGACCGAATTAAAGTTGTCAAGACAATGATAGCTAGCAACGCAAGGCTCCAAAAGTAAATGCTATCTGAAAAGGGATAAACCCCTGAAGGGCTGGTTCTGTCACTATCTTGCTCTAAAGATCCCTGGGCTGGAGCGTAGAAATGCTCCGAGCTCTTGGCTCAAGTGTGAATGATGTGAGGGTACATCCCAAGTGCTGGGCTCCGAGATGGGGGATAGAAAAAGGGGCACATGAGAAAAAAAGGAAGGAAAAGAGTGGCTGGGCAAGTCATAGAGAGGGAGATGTCCACCAGGAGTGCATTTAGTCCACTGGCAGGGAGGCATGAGGAATTCAACTGAGAAGGTGAACACAAGCACAGCCAGCTGAAGAGCCTGAGCATCCTTGCTCAACTGCAGGCTCCCCCTCTGTCCTCTTCCACTGCCTGGAATGACTCCCTCCTACAGAAGATCCCAGCACCCCTTTCCTTGCAGGGCATCTTCTTGCTTGAGCTGGAAGCCCCATGGGAGAAGGGCAGGGACAGCATCTATCCAGCCATGTCCCGGGAGCAGTGACCTGCAGGCAGCTGCTTTGGCTCACGGGCACCAGCAGCCAGTACAAAGCTGTGCAAAAGGCAAGCCAGGACATGAGGGGGTTTTGCACAGGGGTAAATAAGCGTTTGGGGCAAGGGAAGCTGAAAGCCATCTTGCTGAGCTTTCATCAGCCCAGTGTTTGGTAAGAGGTGACTAGACACGCTGGACGTACAACTGGGAGCTTTGTAAGGAGCAAGCAGAGGTTCAGACATTCACGTCAGAGTGGAGGTCAGCCATTGCAACCTTCCCCAGGTGTGACGGGCTGTTCCCACGATGACTGAGACAACGCTATGAATTCCTTTTGTTTAGGAAAAACAAACACAATTCAATAAAGTGAGTTAATATGTAATTATAGCATACAACAGGTGCTGGCATTGCATTAGAGATATAGTTAGGCTCCTGTGGCTGGCAGGAGAAGCAGCTGGTGGTGACTTGTGACTAAGCTGTGAACAATTTTTCATTTTTAATATGAAATTTGGCAGCACCCAGATCTTAATATCCCAATAATATCAACAGCCAGAAAATAAATGCATAATTTGTTCTGTCTAATGCTGAAAGTTAGATTTTTCTACTAGTGCATCAAGAGCTGTATTAGTCCCATGGCAGCACAGAACAAGTGGAGAGGACAGGGTCCTTTGCAGGGACTCGGGTCCATGTAGAGGTGAGTTTGCTCAGACAGTGCTCTGCCGGTACAGCTGTGCCATCAAAATGCCAGACCCCAACTCACATCCTCCACCTCCCGAACCAGGGAGATGCTTTGCCTTAATCTCTGTCTGAGTTTCTATCACAAGCCACTGCCAGAAACATACGAAGAAAGTGCACGTTCATGTGGCCAGAGATGTAACACTCCCTTTTAAAGAAAGCAGCCCCTCTCTGTCAGACCTCTGCAAGCCTCAGCCCTGGCACGGAGCTGGGCTGGCTGGCGAGACAAGCTCTGCTCTCTGCGAGTGAGCGGCTGTGGGAGCATGGCTGGGGGCTGCGCTCCCTCCTCACCCAGGGCCAGCAGCCAGTGCTCCCTCCCTCATGCTCCCTCGGGTGGCTCTGCGGAACGTTCTGACAGGCTCCGTTTACTTTTGTGCTGTTTTCCCCATCGCCACGAAGCCTTTTTTCTGTAGCTGGGAAATACCGAGCTCTTCCCTCTGCTCGAAGTTAATCATCTGCTTGTAATTAACCTGTGACCTCCCACGCCTGCAGCTTGCGCGGGGCAGTGCTGCAGCTTTAACGCAAGCAGTGGAAGCAGGAGGGAGGACAGCAGTGCCAGGTCCGGCCCCGAAGCTGCTGCAGATCCCTCACTGCTGCCCAGCCCTGGCCCTGGCAGCGCTGCCCGCCATGGGGAGCCCCAACCTCCTGGCCGCCCTCCTCGCCGCCGCCATCGCCTCCCTCCTGCCGCTCTCCGCTGCCCCTTCGGCCCACCGCAAGCTCCTGGTGTTCCTGCTTGACGGCTTTCGCTTCGACTACATCGACGACAGTGAGCTGGAGGGTCTGCCGGGCTTTCGGGACATTGTGAACATGGGGGTGAAGGTGGATTACATGACCCCAGACTTCCCCAGCCTCTCCTACCCAAATTACTACACGCTGATGACGGGTGAGTACTTGCATTTCTGTGCTGTGCTGCTCCTTGGAGCTGCCAAGCTCCCCGTGCTGAAGTGGAGGGCAGCTTCCCATTACATTTTCCTCCAAAGACAATGTAAAAATAACACAAGTCGTGCTTTTAGCTGGGAGTTTAAAAGCACTGCGCATTACAGCTCAGTATTGGTTGTCTAAAACCTGCTCTGAACTTGGAAACGCCGCTTGGAGCTGATTTTTGAAGTCCCACTTTGCTCTCCCATGGTGCTGCCAGGTCCCTACCTGCTGCCACTGCAGCAGCACAGCCATCCAGGGCTCCCTGGTGGGAACACTGATGGGGGCTATGGCATATAGAGCATAAAAACGAGTGGCAAATGAATGGAAAATTAATACAGAACCTGCTCAGAGCCTTTCCAGTTAATAAAAAGGCGTGTAAACTAAGGGTGGCTAAGAGAAGAACTTTTTTTCAGTCACCAGGTCTGTTTTGGCATGCTCAGTGTTAAATTTATTTTCAAACTTAACAGACTTTCTGCTTTCACAGGTCTCTGTCTTAACTTTGCCCCAAGTCCTCATATCTGTAATAATCTGAAATAGCCAAATAGAAAAACATTAAGGATTTTTGCTTTTGCTCCCCTACCGTTTTTCTGAATACCCAGAAGAGGCTTTCAGAAAACTGAGATGATATAGTCATAGTTTTCATGATACTGAATTGCTTTTAATCTAAGTGGAGTGACACATGACTACATTGACACTGGGAAGGTGCCCAGAGTACAGCTGGGCCATTTCCATCAGAGAGAGACATCCTGGAAACAATGCTTAAGTTAAAAAAAAAAAAAAACAGAAAAGTTTTTCTGGAGTTTCTGACTGGATTTTTCTCCAGAATTATTTAACGAACAAGACCTTCCACCTAAAGGGAAGGAGTAAGAGAATCTGTACTCTCCTATGATATGTGGCATCTTCTGCTGTCCCTGGAACAATACAGTGCCCAGTGGATCATATACCGCTTGCTGGGAAAGCAAATAGATGCCATTGTAAGACAAAAATCTGACATCAGTTGTGCCCAGCTTGTTTTGAAACCACTTAACCCCTTCCTCCCTCTCTCTCAAGAGAAACGCCTTGCTCATCTCTGAACAGCAAAGAGTACAAAACCACCACAGTTTCCTTTCATGACTTGGTGCAAATGCATGAATGCAGAGCAAATGTCATGACTGAAAATAGAGGAGTCATTCTGCCCCAGACTATGTTCTTTAGGTGTATATAGGCAAACCAGCTTAACACTTCATGTGTGCAAAAAACCTTTGGATGGAGTTGTTAAAGAGAAGAGGGAAAGCGACTGCTTTTACTCCTTACCACATTTAATCATTACTCCTATTAAGTGCATATGCATAGAGTGAAGTCTATAATCAGCCTTTCAAGGAGTTTTGAAAACATCCTATTTTATACTCGCAAAGGAGTGTTGTTTTAGATGATGAAACACCACTACTAGACTTTTCACATTTTTAGGGTATCAGATTTTCTACACCCCAGCCTGAGGCAATGAGACAATCTAT
The DNA here is from genome assembly GCF_047716275.1 of Strix uralensis. NCBI lineage: Eukaryota > Metazoa > Chordata > Aves > Strigiformes > Strigidae > Strix > Strix uralensis. The sequence goes on from NC_133975.1 coordinate 37,011,046, forward strand.
GAGACCAAACTCAACTCTTCTTGCAAGTCTCCTGGCCTTCATGATGAGCATCTCAATGCAAATACAACTTAACTGCAAATAACAATTCACCTTCATAACACATGAGTCACAGCAGTGTTAAACAGGTCAGGAACCAACTGAGGACCAAGTTTAGGTGATGAACATGCCCAAAGGAAGATACAAGTCTGCACTTGGGCCCTCGGGGTTTTAGTGTACTCCGTGGTTGTGTCCTGACGTGACAGCAGGGTAAATCCCATGGCTGCACTCTTCTTACTCCCAGTGCCATGGTGCAGTCTCCACAGAAAGGAGATGTCACATTTTAGATGATGGTAGGGTTAGGAGCGTTGGGCATGAGGCAGGTGTAGCAGTAGCTGTGTTCAGTCTGCGCACATTTGATTCAGAAAGCTGGGACAGCTTTTGGAAAAAATGCAGCCATGGCAGGGTGACATAAGCATCACACTGTAGCGACCTGTGTGGGGACAGGCAAGTTACTGTCTCCCCATCGCTGCTATACAGGTTGGGAAAGCTTCCATCACATCTCACCGTTTATGTCTCTCTGCTGCAGGGAGAGGTCTGTAACTGGGTTTGCTTTCATTTGCAACTGGGATGTGTGGGACTTAAACGTTGTCACGGTTTCTTCTGGGAAATCAGGGACTACAAGAACAGGCTGTTCTTGTCTTGTCCTGAACTGCTGCATCACGAGCTGTTAAGAAACTCACATTTTAACCACCAAATTGTCATATTTTAGCATTTGTGAGTACAGTTTCATAGCATATTGGCTTTTTTCAGCTAAATCAGCTTAATTTCTGGCCCCACCTGCACACTCCCACCCCTGACTTGTTCATTATATCCCACCATTTTTTTAGATAAACACTCCAGTCCCTTCCTTATCTATTTGTTCACAAGGTCTTGTGGCCCCACATCCGTTCAGAAGCATATGTGACTGCCAGGTCCAGGACAGCGTGTGCTTGAAAACACAGCAGTTGGGATGTATTTCTCTCTTGCCCCTATCATTTGTGTGAGCAAGGCCTCTCCTTTCTGCATACCATCCTTCACCCAGTATCTGCCCGAGATTCACAACTAGACAAGGGTAGTTTTTACGGGGGATGTTTTCCTTCATTTCAGTGGCTTTGGAGGAGGACAGTGGACTCTCCTCCTTGGACACCATCACCACTGGGACAGGTCGGTCCCCTCAAATCTGAAGTTACCTCCTTCTCCTGCCCAGAGCTGCAGGTGGAGGTTATGGAGGTCAGCAGCATCTGCCCCACTGCATGTCAGTGCAGATGTCAACCTGCACCTATCAGCCCTGCCAGAAGGTAGCTTTCCCCTGCAACGGGAAACTAGCAAGCAGTAGTGCACAGCACAGCCGCCTGATTATCTGCAGGATCTTTTAGTCATTACATTTTACTCTACTGATTCTTTCAAGAAGGCAGCCTAACTGGATTTAGTATTCATGAGAAATAGCAAGTTTACTGAGCTTTTCAAGCTATAACCAAATAAATGCAACCATAACTGATGATCAAGAGCCATGGATCTAAAACCAACTAACTAATGTATGCTAATACGAAGCATACCCCGTTTTGCTGAGACTAGGTGCTAGGTGAAGCACAGACACAGTAGAAGGAACAGGGCCCAGCCGAGGTAAACTAAACAGATTAAATTTGGAAAGGAAGCAGAGGGAGGGAGATGGCTTGCCTGTGGTCATGCAGTGCTGCAGGGTGGCCACAGAGCTCTCCACAGCAAAGCCCCTTCCTACTTAAATCTGCTGCTGCTGTTAACCTGTAAGAAAATATTTGCTGCAACTTCCTGGAGTGACGCAGAAAGCCTCAGCTCAAAGCCCAGGGCCTGCCTAGAGGTCTCTTCCCTTCCTCCACATCTACAGCAATTATGAGAAAGAAAAGCAGAGCATAGAAACAAGAGAAATGCTAATGGTTTGTCTTCTTCGTGTAAAGTTATTGTTTCAGAGCACGGGGGAAAGTTCCCATCTCCCTGTGAGCCAGGGCACTACATCATGACCCTCTGTTCTGGGACATCCCTTCACAGGCGCCCAGGCTGCACCCACCATGCAGACCTAGGTCACACTGTCCTCCTCCAGCTTCCCTTGCTCAGCAGTGCCAGTACCCAAAGACACCACACGTCACAGCTGCCACCCAGCACCCTGCAGGGTCTCCCACCAGGGCCCGGCTGGGGTGGCAGTCACAGCTCAACAGAAAGGCAAAGCACTGCCCTCAATTAGCTGAAAGACAAATGGTGTTTGCTTGAAGAAGCACCAAACACCAGCCAAGTCATTGCTGAAGCAAAGGGATCTTACTGATATGCAACAGGAGATGTTGTTTTGCTACAAACATCTGGTGGTGTGCAAGGCAGCCCAAGGACACACCAAGGGTGTACTGGCTTAAAATCCCACTCTTCTTAAAGCAATCTTCTCTAACAACTTCATTCATGCCACCTTTCTCAGTTTTGGCTTCCACAGTGGTGTAAAGACTGGTTCTTGAGTGGCTGGGTCATTTTCTGAGCTGCTAGGCTGAATCCTATCTGGTGTGCTAGCTCTCCATGCGCCAGTTAGGATATTGCAGTCGTTGACCTGAAAGGCATGATATAAAGTGGTGAATTAGGTAAAAGGAGCTGTTGCTTCTGATACGTGTGTTTGAGAGAGCTTTGCAGGACTCAGTGTGGGCTTGGCAAGGGAGGGAAGGAGGTGTCCAAATACACGTATCCCAAAAGGCTCACTTAATGACACTGCGTGCTGTTTGTTTTGCAAAGAAAGTAATTAAGGCCACAAGCCACCTTGGGTTTTTATTCTGTGGGGAGTTTTTAATTTTTCCCATTCCTTGCCATGGCCTGGCTCTGCAGGGAGCTCTCATGCCAAGCTAAATGGAAAGTCTGAGGTCTTCCCCATTACAGCTGCAAGTACAAGTTATTGCTTCAGAGCCCTTCATGCCATATCTCTCCAGAAAAGCTGCTCATGCTGAGGGGTTTCGGTGTCCCTCACCTGCCAATCTGCAGGTGTTAGGGGGGGTGCTGGGGGACTCCCTGGACCCCAGCTCTGCTGAAGCAACCCCAGCTCTGCTGAAGCAACCCCAGCTGAGGGCATGTAGGGGCCCCTCACATTTCCAGCCCCAACCAGCATAAACACGGATGGACGGTATCACATCTGAGCTGGAAACCCAGAGAGGATTTATTTTCCAAAATTCTAACAACAAATGAGATCTTTTCTGGCAGGTCCTCCATGCAGATGTGCCAGTCACCTGATAAGCTGTGCAGCCCCATGTCCAAGAGCTGTATTTCTCTTGGCCTCCGTGGGAGGTGGAGGGAGACCCTGCTTGCAGAGGTGGCGGGGGGGGAGCTGCTTGGAGAGGAACCGGCCAGGGGCCCCCATGTCCCTTTTTGGACAGGACCTGATCTTAAATACTTGGCAGAGAGGCTGGGAGGTCCCATGAAGCTTGCAGGATGGGGGAGGAGGTTGAACAGAGGTTGTTTCAAGTCTCCTGCACCCGAGGTGAGGACTGTAGTCTTTGCAGGGTTCTCCCACACTTGCAATAACTCAGTGATGGCATGTTTGAGGCTTCTCTAAAATATAAGGGTGATGTGTAGTGTTTCCCCAGCCATTGCAGCTCACCCTTGCCTGTGCCATCACCTTCTCCTCTGCATGACAGGAGGGAGAGGGGCAGCATGGCAGAGGTCCCAGGGATGGCTAACAGTCAAGGTCTACTCTGTCAGACTGAAGGTTTCACCCATCTTCCACATTTATGCCATCCTTCCTCCATTCCTCACTCTCAGTGTTGGCGTGCTTGACTGCTGAGAGGCTTTGGTGGATGACGCTGCTGTCTGATAAATAGCCAGTCTGCTGCTGTTTTCCCCTGAGCACAGCAAATCTCGATGTATGCCACAGCCAGTTTATTCCATGTTTTCTGGGAGCAAATGTCCTTTGGGCTCCCACCTTTGAAGTTCTTTGGAGTCTGGCTGATGTGTACATGTACTAGTATACTTATTGTGCTGTGAGAGGTCTCCATGTTTACAGCACAGCATCTCCACTCTCCATCCACTTGGTACCCAGAGGAAGCCCCACCTGGTGATGGCTGTAGCAGATGCTTCTTTTCTGCTGCCCAGTTAATGGTATCCAGACTCCAGCCTGGTCCAGGAAAGGATGCTGGCAATTTCTGTTTAGCAGTTAAGCAAGCTTTTAACTACATAAACAATACTTGCACATTGTCTGAGGCATAAAAAATGGAGGGCTAGGAGTACAACAGGGTGCAGATGAACTGCAACTATCTCAACTTCACTGTCCAAGCTGAGAAAAAAGCCATAAGGACACAGAGAGCATGATGAGTGACAAAGGAATAGGATTTTTTTATTTTTGCTCCTCTTTTAACCACCACAGATGCCAGCAACAGCAAAGATTTAAATGATTGTGTTTGTGACATACAGTTTTTAAATAAATACCCTCTTCTTTTTCTTGGATTCAGTAGCTTTCCATTTCTAAAATTGTGTGTTGGGAAGCAAAAGAGCACAAAGAAGTTTGTGGTAATACTCTTAACTGGCAGGGAAGGGGTACTATCCTAGCAAGGACAGGCTGGAGAAGAGAGTGGGAACCAGGAGGGTTTTTCATTTTCACATTCTTCATCTTGCTTTGTTTACTCGCCGCCTGCAGAAAGGCTGCAATGCCAAGTGCCAAGATTTTTCTCTTTCACACATACACAAAATGTTGTAAAAATCTGTGTTTGCTTTCTACCAGTTAAAAAAATGGAAACACTTTCAAAGTGGAGAACAGAAAGTTTTCTCTAGCACAAGTTCATATGCTACAAATTGAAGCACAGAGGTTTTCCCTTCTTACTAGCTACAACCTCACAGCTCACAACTAGTATACCTGCTACCAGCTATTCGCAGCAGTAAGTGGACATTCACATATATGGTATTTCTTTGCCCAGAGCTGAAGTCACAGCTGATGAACAGGAAACTGCCAGAGGCTCGTACCCTCTCTAGTGGTGCAGGCAGCAGCTTTGCCCATCATTTTGTTCAGGTCCTCTGTAGTGCTTGGAGCTGCGGTGTCCTCAAGCCGTACCCAGTTGTGGGAGGTCAGGGGTCCCAGCCTGGTCCCTCAGCCCACCACTGCCACTCAGGTCAGGAGATCAGCTGACAGCTCGGAGCGTCTCCTCTCCAGGGACACAAGACCTGCCTTACCACACAAGCAAGCACCTGCAAAGCCTAAGCTGGATGCTTTGGAAGCAATTTTCGTTCACCCCAGGCCTGGCTCCATTATGAAAGCATTGAATTAAGAGTTTCACGCTCTTATGAAATGAATCCCCTTCAGGGAAAAAAAATAATGCTCTGTATAGCAGAGATTTTCCTGTGCCTTTTGATGTGATCCTACTTGGATTGCAAAGTCTTGCCCGATGTAGGCTAAGGTGTTTCTGCTCTGGATCTGTCTGGTATAGGAGGTCATAAAAAAATTGGAAAGACTTTGCCAGAAAGCTCTTCTGGGAACATAAACTGTCTGTGCACATCTTGCAGGTACTGTTTTTGCTTGGGGGCCTGCAGATGGCAGGGCCACTTTGCCCAGACCAGCACTCCCCCCCTGACTTCTCATGAGCCCTGGTCTTCTCCAGGCCACTTAAGGTTTAGCACACAGGTTTTGTTTTTTCCCTGTGGTCTTTCTTTTCAAAGCAGGGCAGATGAGACCCAGCAGGGGAAAAGCAGAGCAGGGCATATATCAAAGCAGGCAGAACTGGGCTCTTCAGGATGCTCTGCTCACAGCAGGCTGGACTCAGTCCTTGGGGACAGCAACACCACGATAGTCTGCTTTGGAGTGGGAATACCGTGCTGGTGACTTTTGAAGTCCTGCTCTCTTCCTCCTCACGGCAGGCAGCATGAGCAGAACAGGGCAAGACACCCAGCAGGTCTCCAGTGGGGTTGGAAGTGGGGTGAGAAACTGATAAATGAGCAGGTCTAGGTTAAAATTTAAGTGGCTCTTCAAGCAAGGGAATAGCAGAGGAAAGACACTGGGGAGGGAAGAAAGGGGAGAAAGGGAGCAGCATGTCTCTCTTGGGCTGTTAAAACCTACCTACGTTACATCTGTGAAGCTGTTTGAGTGGAGGAACTTAGCTCTTCCTCAGCCTATATAGCCCCACGGCAGCCTGTGCTTGCATCTGCCCCCCTGGGAGTGGGGACATCATGGTGGGAGGAAAGGTCTCACAGTAGCAGCAAGGCATGCATATAATATTACACAGTACAGTAGATTTAGCTAAATGCATGGACTTATGTTCGTCATCAGGTGGATACCACGTGGGTACAGATTATTGTACCTTTGCTGTGCTGACTAATATACTCACCATGGGTTCTATGATAAATCTGATTTGCTCAGTGCAGAGACTGTTTACCTCTGGTTTGTTGCCCGATGCGCCAGGTATAGCACTGCACATCTTCCACATGCTGCCTCTCTTTAAAAAAAAAAAGATGACTGAGTGTTTCAGAAGAGCATTTTCTCTTGTAGATTTAATGCAGATGGTCCCTGTATGATATATCATGCCTACTGGTGATCCTACACACTGTCCTGCAGTCAGTGAAAGACCACCAAAGAAAGAAGAGGTCATTCCTATAGCAAATGCTAGAGGAGCATACGCTCTGGTTTCCAAATCTCACATACGGTTAATGTAGGGTGCACAGCACTCAGCATTACTGTGCTATTGTTGTGGGTGGTCAAGTGGCTGCATGTTTTGTTGGTTTTGTTGGCTTTTTTTTTTTAATTTCATCTTTGTTTTGCAGAGATTCATTTGAATGCTGACAAAAGTGCCTGGAGACATGGGAATGTGCTTTAGACAAAGCCAATGCTGTAAGAAGTGTAGTGTCCAAGTAAGCTGTAGCACGCAGACTTGCAAATGCTTTTGCTGGCTCTCTTCCAGAAAGATACAGCAGTTATCATATTCCTGGGAACTATACCCTCTTTGTTTTCCTCTGTTGCTTGAGGAAAGGGTGCTTTTTACTACAATTGCAGTGAGGTTAAATAATGACATCTGTATGCTGAAATTGCTTTTTGCCCTGTTTCTACTTCTGAAACTCTTTAAGATAATGTTTGATTACAGAGGAAAGCTGCAGTAATGGAAGCAATAATAAATTCAGCGTGTTATGGTGTCTGTCTAACACCATGTTGCTATTTTGATAATTGTTAAAAAGGAGATCACCAAAAGATCATTTTCTCAGGCTGGAGAAAATAAGTTACAACAGGGGATGTAAAGAACTGGCGTTGTACATGTGACCCAAAAGAAATTTGAGAAGTGACCTTAATTCTGTGTATAAGTGTCTCTGGGGTGGCAGAAATGCCAGCTATTGCAGGGCTTTTTACTCCGGTGAGCAAGGCACAGAATAGCCATGGTTGAAGATTAACAAAAGTCAAAAATAGAATTGGAGACCAGACATATTTTTTGAACAGTGTTTACTGATGATCAATATTGGGACAAGCAACCCAAGGAAGAGATTGATTAGTTGGTTATTGATGTCTTCCAGGGAGGTCTGGGGTCTTTCTGGGACACAGACTTCAGGCAAGCAGACACGGATGGCTCCAGACACCATTAAATGGTCATGTCTTTTGGTCTGTCTGCTCATCTGATCGTCCCTTCTGGCCCTGTGAACCAGGAATGTCTGCAATGAAAATCGATGCCTTATAGTCTCTAGGCCTCTTTTTCAATATAAAAAAAGGAGAGTTGGAGTCCATAGAAGAATGAACTTGCCTGATGTGTAGATCAGAAGAATACTGTCCTCTGTATTAGTGCACAGTGTTCATTAAACTTCCCAGCAACTCTACAAAGAACAATCTCTGTTCTGTTCCTTAGAGAGGTGGGCAAACTGACAGCAGACCTTAAATCCTATAGGGAGTTCACATCAGTAGCAGCTAGAGCTCATTGTTTTTATATGAAGACTACACTATACATCATACAAATACATGACCTAACATCTTGAGCACCAACCTGCAGGTTTCCCAGGCTGGCACTAGTTGACTGCCTGCAGTTTAGCAGGTTGGTATATGCTCAGGAGTACATGGATTTCAAGAAGGTGAAGAGACAGGGTTGTCCTCTAAGTAGGAAGACTGAGTTTTTGATGCACTATAGAGGCTTCCCTCTAGCTCTTTGAGACTTACAACAAAGAAAGCACTTGGCAGCCTAAAGAGGACAGATTACTGCCCATCCAATCTACCAGTTCTCCTATATTAAACCTGTTTGGTTTAATATGGTAAATAGTGACTGCCACAAATTGGGATTGCTTTTCTCCACTTGGGGGGAGGAAATGTTTTGCATAATTGAAATACTTCGTAGTAGGGAAGGAGAGTTCAAAATCCATTTCAAGATCACACGTGCCCAAAGTATACAGAGTCCTCTGCTCAAAGTGACACCTTTTCAAAACAAGCATACCAAGGTTATTTCAGTTCTGATCACCACACTCGGTTTCACAGTAATCAAAGCCTGTTATCTGGATCCTTGCAGTATCGTGAGTCATCAGCTAATGATGACAGTGTCTCACATATGCATCAGTCATTGTTTTTTAAGGTATGGAAATCATGAACTCCCAGTACAACTTATTCTTCAACATTTCTTTTCCCATCTTTGGTTTATTCACCTGCAGATTAACTCTTAAAATACAGTATCTTCTCCTCTGACAGTGACAAGAAGTGGAAGACCTCTCTCAGCTATTATATACTAGTGCCTTGTAATATAAAATTGCCCAAGGGCCCCCAAGATGCAGTAAGAGGGCTGAAAATGTCTGATGAAATGATTGCTGTTCCCACAACCAAGAACAAAGTGTGTTCATTTAAAAAACAAGCAAACAAACAAACCATAGCAAAAAATAAAAGTAATATATAAAGGTTTTAGCCTAGTTTTTGCTTGTTTGTGGAAAAACAATGGGCCCTATGGCTAAAGGAGAGGGAAAATGTGAGTTTCCCAAACTTTATTCTGTTTCCAGATTGTGCTCTTATCCATTCCTGTTCATAGACTGCTTCTCGCAGCCCTCTGTGTCTGTGCACTGGTGGGTACCTTAAAATGGCCTTAGACTTCCAGATGTTGTGTGTGTAGAAGGAGCCAGGCATCAGACAAACATGTGGCACTCGCTTGGGCTGCTGCTGCCATGGTTTTGTGTGTGTAGACTGGGTACGACATGTTGAGCAGGCCATGGGGTGTTGGATTTGTTTCTTCTGGCCTCAGCTGTCTAAAAGTTGGCTGTATGAAGCTAAGTGAATGATCTTTCTCTACAATTAATAGGGAGAAATATGCATCTCCAGAGGATAACTCCTCCCGGATACCTTAGATGTCTATCTTAGGATGGCATGAATTGCTTTCTAGAGATGCCTCTTCTTCTTCATTGACTGTGAAGGGAACACAGGTGGCTGACAAGCTTCAGCAACTAACTTTTAGGTGGCTGAACTGGGGGTGGATAGAGAGCTACCTAGAGGACCTCAGTAAGAGGTAACAGAGTTCAGAAAAACGTATGAGTGGTTGCAAAGTAAGAGGTCCCTGAGTTCAAATCAGGGCTTTTCAGCTAATTTGCTGGATGATCCAGTGGTGGTGCTGGTGGTATCCTTCTGCTGGAGAACACCGATCTGATTGTGTTGATTTTTTTCTCTTCCCCCAAAGGTCGCCACTGTGAGGTCCATCAGATGATTGGAAACTATATGTGGGACCAAAAGGCAAATATATCTTTTGATATTGGTGTGAATAAAGAAAGCCTGCTGCCTCTCTGGTGGAATGGATCGGAGCCTTTGTGGGTCACAATGATGAAAGAAAAAAAGAACGTTTCCATGTACTACTGGCCAGGTTAGTATGCCAGGAATTGCTACTGTCTTAACAGTGCATCTTTACATCTAAGCACTCCATACGCTGTAGGATGACTCTTTAATATAGTTCTGAAATACAGACAAGAATTATGAGTGCTTTGCTAACCACTCATAGAAATGAATTATCTTTTCTTAGGCCATGACAATTTGTATATGCTTAGAAAGGAAAAGACTGAAGTGTCACTGGAGGTAGCTGTCCACTAAATGTTACCTTCAGGGGGGTGCTGGCTTGCAGACCATCCCCTCCTCCACCAAATTCTCGATCCTCTTGCCCACCTGTAGCTTCTGCTGTGCTGAATCGTTGCTCCATGAATGGTTCATGGAGCAACACTGTAGACCATGACACTGACCAAAGTTAAACAGTAACCATCCTCCCCCAATGCTTGGAAATTAGCAGCTGAGAGCTGAAGACGATCTACTGTGTAGGGACAGCAAAATCCAGATGAAAGCAAAGTATCCTTTGGTGAGCTGGAGTGAGCACTCTTGTCCTCCTTCATCATTAACTCAACTGGGGTCCCGGTTGCTCTGAATCTGAGCCATTCACTTGGAGGGACTTGGCCTTTTCATTCCTCATTTGTTGGATATTGGACAACTGAAATCACTAGGGATGTATAATAAAAAGTCTTTTTTAACAAACAGGAGTATACCCTTAGTCTGTCCATTTAAGAACCCACATGGAAATAAATGTTCCAGCTGTGCAGCCAGACCAAATCTCTTACAAATTACCAAGCTTCTCAACTTGATCTTTAAACTCTGCTACCTAAGCAGGACCCCAATATCCTTATACGTGTAACTGCAGGCTAGAGGACCACATGTTAGAAGAGGTGTACTGAATACAGCCAGTGCCAGCGGGTAGGGCAGCGGCAGCTGACTCACATCGCAGGCTCCTGGCCAGCTCTTCTTCTGCATCCCAATGCACATGTGCCTGGTCATGCTCTTTCCATGAAACGTGTCTAATGGCATCCCACAAAAAAGGCCACAGTTCTCAGGAAAGGGAAGAAAGAGTGAACCAAGATGAAAAACATTGAAAACCCATCCAGACTGTTTCTACAGTACTGAAGAGGAAAAAGATCTGAGGGTGACAATATTGCATTATGGATTCAAAGGCAGTCCAAGGGATGGGAATTGCAGACCAGATATAATGGTTTGGATAGGCCCTCAAAAAAAAAGCTTCTTATTGGAGATCACATAAGTGACCTAACAGCAATGCAAATAGTAGGATATAGAAATTATACAAGAATGTAGACATTCTTCTAAAGATTTACAAAAACACCTGTTTCTGTAGACTATTCATTTTTAACTACTAATGTAACTGCACTGAATAGGTATAATTATATACTGAATAGATGTAACAGGCTACAGAGATCTACTGAAATCCAAAAGAATAGTATCACTTCCATTAAATGCCTTCAGACTTTACCTAGCTCCTTCATGTTGCACTTTGAGCAGTATCTCCCAGGGAGAAGACGTATGAGGTGTATATGTATGTATCCTGTATACATATGTGTACCCTTCACACGTACGTGTCTACTATTTCCAGTGAAAGTTGAAAGGAACAATAGAGCCTCCCTTTTCCCAGTGCTTATGCTGCCAAATGTATGCATCGACTCTCTTACGAAACAGAGGGGGAATTTTTTGCGTGAATCTGGTATTTTAGCTGTGAATGTGTACATCTGTCTATCATTAATTATTTATCTCTGACAGACAACCTTTGGCAAAGTCATCAGTGCCTCAGTTCAGCAAACGCATAAGCACATGCTTATTTTAAGGGTGTTCATGGTCTCAAAGGACGCGTTGGCCATACAGGGTCAGGCACAGGGCAGGAAGCGGGGTGAAACATAGAACTATTGAACTAAAACACAGGGCAGTTGGGCTGCAGTAGGACTCCAGGTGTAACTGGAGTAAACAGAAGTCACATCAAATGCGATAGTATTTATTACATTTTCCCTATATAATTTTTTGAACAGTTTTCTAGTTCCATAGTAAGGATGCAATCCTCTCTAAAAAATCTACATCTATTGTTTTAAAGCTTTAATTCTTAACAAGGCATTTGACTGTGGAGCAATGCCAAACAAAATGAAAGAAAAAATAAGGGTTTAATAACCAAGGTGGGGAGAGGTCCCACTGACATTGGCATTGCATATGACCTGCTATTAGTGATTAGCCTTCCAGCCTGAGGATATACTGCTGCTTGGTAATGAATCTTGCAAATTTGATAAAGATCCAAATAGGAAATGTTTGGGAAACTCTTAATAGGAACTGCAATGTACAGCCAAATTCATCACACTTTGTTCTGGAAGATGCTATTTTCTCTCTAGCCAGCGGTGAAGACAAATGAGACCGATCAAATGTAGCAGAAATGCACTGTGAATGCCAGCAAGCTGATTCCCAGGGTTAATTTACACCACTGCCATTTCCTTCTCAGAGCCAGTTCCAAGCTTTGCAAAGTCTGAACCCAAAATCTGCCACTTCATATTCTTCCCTGTGTTCCTCTCTCCTGCATAGTCAGTGCTTAAAGGAAGAAAATCCAGACCCCAGCAAACAGGGACACAGATCAGTAGGGCTGCCAGATGCGAACATCCATTCATCACAGCTTTATCTCTGAGCCCAACACAAACACAGCAAAGACAACTCATGGGCAGAATTCATCTGGGCTCTCCTGCCTCTAGAAGCAGAGGACCCAAAATACCATCGTGCCGGTGGTCCCTACCACCACTTCTGCCAAAATATAAGCACTTGGCTTGTAAGGACATTTTTCTCCTTTCTTCACAGTGTTTATAAGGCAGTTTCTGTTCTTCAAGGCATTCCTAGGGAAAAAGTCATGTATACTCCGACTGTTTGATTCCTAAGTGTAACAGGTAAGGCTGTACGTGGGGTGAAATGCACAGCCGCACGCCCAGGTTGCCTGTCTGAAGCACTGCAACTCCAGTGGATGGAGCAGCCCCAGGGGAGTGAGAGAGCATCCCAGCGGTACCACCAAAGTCAAAGCTTTATTGCACTCCTTACGGTCAGCCTGGTGGGTGATGTTACCCCAGACCCTCAAACTCTTTCATTTTCTGGCAGCCTATGCAACATCCTTTCTAAACACTGAAATGAGAGAAAGGGAAAAAAAAGGACCGTAAATCCAACTTTTTGCCATTTAAACACAACATTTACCAGACCGTAAAGCTAGTCTGGGAAGTTTTCAAAATCTTCTGTTATGACATGAAGTGTCCAACTGTTAAATCAATGTTTAGAAATGCAATTTAAAGTTGGCAGAGGTTTGGGTCTCTATGTCAGATAGATAAAGAGGAGCCTACATATATCACTGTGAAACAAGTCCTTATTCCTGCTCCAGTAGTTCAGGTTTTTAAATAAAGGTTTAGCGTAATACAAAACTGTGCAGAAAGGTATCTAACATTACATCATAGTAAATACAGCTCATCTATTTGTAATTTAACCAAGAAAAACTTAACATTCCCTTTGGCTCCAAATCTTTTTAAATTTTCTTTCCCATAATATTTAAATGAGAAAATTTACCATCTGTCCTGGCCTCTACCAAAATTAAATTTAAATATTTAAGGGTCTTCATGGCCAGTATTTTGGAACTGTAACAAGCCTCAACATCAAAAATCCAATTTTAAGTTCTGTTCATCACAGAAGATTAAAAAAAAAAAAAAAAAAAAAAGAAAAAGGAAGCCCTTGTTATCTAAGCAGCCTGAATTTTCAGTGTTACTGCCAATGAACTGCACACTTGAAGACCAATATTTAGTGGCCAAAATTATTTCTAACTGTTGCTGCCTCTGTAGCCTTTTATGTCATGCTCATCACTTGACAATCTAGAAATAGCAAAGATATCTCAGCAACTAAAATATCCCAGATCCCCAAGAGGTTAATGCTTCCAGTTAAAATTATCGCTTGAGTAATTCTGAGGAACATTATCTGAGAAAATTATAATCTGATGTCAGTATCTGAAGAGGAAAAAAGAGGCAAAATCATCATATTAGTCATTGGCTATGAGCAATCATCCACCCAAACTAAAATAATAGGCATTTCAAAATGCATACTGAACTTCTTGCCTGGCTTTGGAGTCAATCTTTCCCCAAACTCAAGTGTCAGAGGAGAAATTGGATCCGAAGTTCCAATTCAGTCCTGAAATACTAGCAAAGCCCACAGAGGATTACTGCCTCATCTCCAGCATCCAAGGTAGCTCTGAAAGCCCATGTTTTGATGCTGGTAGCACCCAGGACATCATGCAAAAGACTGAAGCTGCATGCCCTCAGGGCAGGGGGCAAGGGCTCCTGCTTCCTGGAGATGACTTTAGGTCACTCATGGAATACATTTTTTGGATGATTTGGTTAGGTAGCAGCTGGGACCTGTCTCTGTTGTAGAATGTGATTTCTTGAAGGTGCTGTGTACAAATGTATGGAAGTTTTACTATGGGACAGTATGGACAGTCAGTTCTTGTCAGGTAATCTGCAGTCTGTTCATCCAGGTTGCAGATTACTTTCACGGTGGGGAGATAAACACTGAAGTATCTCCATACAGAAAGGGGAAGACCAAGTCATATAAGTTTGGGGCAACAGGGGAAGAACAAAAAATGAGCACCATCACACACTCCTACAATTTTTATTAAAAAATAATTAGATAGAGGTTCAAAATTATCTAAACATGTTTTTACAGAAAAGTAAATTAATTGACTACATTTTATGTTTATTATTGCAAATAATTAATTCTTACTAACAATCATAATAGATAGAGTCCCTTGAAACACACAAAGAATTGGAGACCTGAGACCTGCTACCGTGGACCACTGGGTGAAGAGACTGAATCTGCCATATGTGCTAAGGCTCTTTAACTTTTGGAAAGGGTAGCCTCCATCTGACTTATCTGGCTTTCTACAAATCAGTGAAGATTTTTAAAAATTTCATAAGCTTAAATAGTTAAGTTTTTCTAACCTTTCATGATATTCCTGAGAAGTCACAATCAGAAGTCTCTTAGCCAGCTTAGCCTGCAAGCGGTGTGCTTTTCCCTGTGTCCCAGTCCTGAACCTCAGTGATGTCAGCCCATGCAGGCTGAGATGCAAGACACTGACAAATTCTCTTTGCTGAGTGTCCCACTAAGCAAACCACTGTAAATCATCTCTGAAGGCAGCTCTGCTTGCTCTGGTGCCCTCTCTGTACTTACACCTCCTGTGTCGTCTTCACCCCCAAGAAATGAGTCAACTTATGACAGTCCTTAATGCTTATTCCTTTCATCCCAAAAGAGAAGCAAAGGGACCCAAGTGTGGGCAGATTCAGGCTATGGCTTAGCGTTGCCTTTTTGACCTAACTGTATTGCTGTATACAGAGACCATTTTGCAAGAGATCTCTTTCCTTTTTTTTGTCCTTGCACCCCAGGAGTACACCAGAAAAAGTCTAACTGTGATGGGAGGACTCTGGGGATCTCAAAAGAAAATCTGCATGAATCCAGTGTTTCTGAAAGCACACTTCTTTTTAAATATTAATGTTATTCAGCAGCATAGTAACAGGAGAGCAAAAGGGCAAGAAAAACCACAAAAACATGTTTTTGTGTGTTCAGGGCCATGTTCTCCTGTAGGATTTGTTTCCATAAATTTCTGGGCCACAAAACAGACTGTATTTTGCAAGGAAGGCTGCAAGTTACCAAGAGAGTTAATTGGTTTATACTGTTTTAATAAGACCTCTTGGGAAAAAGATTTAATATTGAAGTGCCAGTATCACATAATAAAATATGGTTTATAGAGGATATTACGACGTAAGATACAGCGTGTCTAACTGGAAAGTATTTGCTGAACTTTCAGGGAACAATATCTAAATCTATTATGTTGGAAGCCTGGAAATGAGGGTATGTGGCCGCAGTAGTTAAAATGCAAACAAGCGAGTGATTTAGGTGGAAACCATCTGCCATGAGGCAATCCAGTTTTATTGTGGGAAGGTCACACAGAGACCTTCCTTTTAGAGAGGGAAATAAAATGATCCAATGTACAGTTTGCTACAAGCACTTCTCAAACCAATCTCTCTCCCCTTTTCCCTTCCCAACCACAAGGTTTCCTGCAGAGAAGGTGTAAGGTAAGTAATGTCACAGGGAATTTACAAACCTGAACCTGGACCCCACAGTGTGGGGTCTGTGATCAAGGTGAAACAGAAGAGCTTACCACATTTTTTCCTCACAGGTTGTGAGGTCGAAATCCTTGGAGTCAGACCAAGTTATTGCCGTGAGTACTTCAGTGTCCCAACAGACAAAAACTTTGCGGATGCTATCAGCGATGCTCTCCAGTCTTTGCGGTATGTCACTAGACTTCTGCAGTGTGGGGTTTCCTCTCTCAAGGATGAATATTTGGATTTACTATCAGCCTTGCTCTAGGGAGATTTTCAGGATTGGCTCCCAGGTAGGAAGATGGTGGCCGAGACTGCTTTATAGTACTGTCATAGAAACATCACTATAACAGAAATAGGCCTTTACATTAAGATCGGGGGAAAGATGTGCTCCTCTTTTCACATGTAGGTTACAACACAGAGGAGACATCCTGACTTACTATTTTTAATTTTTTGTTTCAAACAACTTCAAGATCAGTCTGTGAGTATCTGTTCACTGACCTGCAAGAACAGACGTTGAAATGCTTGGATTTAGAGAGAGCTCCTCGGAATGAGGAAATTCTGAAATTCAGCTCCAGTCCCTTGTTTACCAATGCTTTGGTAAACCAAGAGACCAATGAGACCAATGCTTTGGCCCTTCTGCATTTTACAACATCTCAGGTGTGATGATTTTGAAGCGGGTGTTCATTTTGTACAAATATGAATAGAATAGAATAGAATAGAATGGAATGGAATGGAATGGAATAGAATAGAATAGAATAGAATAGAATAGAATAGAATAGAATAGAATAGAATAGAATAGAATAGAATAGAATAGAATAGAATAGAATAGTTCAGTTGGAAGGGACCTACAACGATCATCTAGCCCAAGTGATGGGAACAATGGGAATACATCTCTCAGACAACTCCTAGGAAAAACATATGCTCCATGCACAGCTTTCCAGTTCCACCATCTCTCATCCAAATATTACCAAGGGACAGTTCCACATAGGTTATAAAATCAGGGAAGATGGCACCACCACATGTGGAGCCAATACCTTACCTTAGCTATAACTAAGCTTCCTGTTTTAAAACCTTGTTGGCTCCACAGTTTATCCAAGCTCGAGAACTGCCATAGCGATATTGCTCCCAGTTGCTGAAGCCTGCTGTACAGATGCTCACAAATAACAGTGGTGTTCATAGCATGGGGCTTAGAGGGAAGCTGTCTCAGAACATGTGAGACATTTGATCCTGAAATGACTTAGTTTAGATTCTAAGAAAGTTATCTGCATGTGACATGAGGAGGTCATATGTGCCATAGGAAGCTTTCTGGAGCATCTGCGACATGTCTAATTCAGCGTACAAAAAAGGGAATGGAAAACTGAATACAGACACCAGCTCTGACTTCTGGTGGAAACCCAGAATTACCATGGAAAGCTTTTTTGGTCAGGTATCATTTGGGAATGGGTCAATATATGCTTGAAGTTTCCTGCCTGGTTTCTATGAAGCAAGGTGCATAAGGTTGTTCAGGATGGTTTGCAGCTTTGTAATTGTGAACATGATTAAAAGCAAGGCACAACCTGTTAAAAGCTCCAGCCCTTCAAGCTGCTCTTTTGGATAGCTGGAGCCCATTGGAAACATTTCAATAGCTAATTCACCACAAGTCACAAGGCTGCTTGCTGCTGCCTTTGGTGGAAAAGAAGAAGAGGGCAGGGACACAGCAGTATTGGTGGGGCAGCTTGCAAGAGGCAAAAGCTGGTGATTTCAAGAAACGAGCCAACCCCTGCCACCACAACGTCTGCCATAAACACCAGCTACAGCCTGCTGAGGAGCCCAAATCCTACATATCGTCCTGGAGCTGCAGGAGGTCTGGTCTCTGGTGTCCATTTACACACCATCCCTCTTGAATTTCTGCCTAGGTTCCTTTTCTTTAAACTAAGTGCCCTGGCTGCAGCAAGGCAGGAAAGAGGAAAAAGGAACAATCACTGATAAAATTAACAGTCAGTTGTGGGTCTAAATACCGCAGGGACTTACAGTAAGAAAGGAGGGTAGGGAATTAACAGATTAAAAATCAAGTAGGTTTTCCTTACCCTTTCTCTCATTCATTCTCTTTGTCTAGTCCTTTAAAATTTAGCAAACAATTTTAAGTGCTGCTGGGCCAGCCCATAAGTAAAGCCTTTATTGTAGGCATATTCATTTAGCAGGAGTTAGCATCTCTGGGTGGAAGAGTCTTGAGATGGGTTTTATTGTCATCTAAATCTTTTGCAAGAGCTTCTGACTCTTGAAGCTGTTCAAAGGCTGACAAATATAGTGTGTTTCCTTTCCACACCCAAACTGATTGAAAAAGCCCATTAGGCTGAGTCCGGCACTAGCAATCTGTGGGAAAACAGCCTGTGGCAAGGGCACTCTGTTGCCTGGAGCAGTGCCTTGCTCAGTTGCCCTAATGACAGATAGTAGTAGTTAATGAACTGCACTTATGCTCCCACCATTAGCAAACCTTACAGGGACTTCAGGGTAGAGAGAGTAAGACCTCTATTGTGGCTTGGTGGCCTACAGGTTAACTTGAGTTTGGGTATGGGAATATCCTGACCCATCTTAACTTCACCGGGATCTAAGGGAGTTTTATCAATGCCCTCTGCAGGGGCAGGAGTACCTAACTCATCAGGGAGCCACTGAGCTCCTCTTGCAACCAAAGGAAACCATCCTTCAGGAATATTCTCCGGTCTCTTCAGACAGGTGCTTGAGACCATTATTTAGACCAAAAATATTCAGAACTAAGTCAAGCACCTGTTTTTGGCAAGTGAAACTAAAACCTCCCTGATATCTTTTCCACGACTATAATTTAAGGGCTGTTGTAATCTACCTACCTTCCTGGACAGGTGTCATGAAGTTTGCATGGTACTTGAAAAGTGTGTTGATAAAATTTAAAACCCTTTTTGGTACTGCCATCGATGCCATCCAGCTTTCTTCAGCAAGACTTCATTAGCCATTTCTTTTGAAAGTTACTGATGATGGGAGAAGACAGGACTAACACAGTTAGAAAGACAGATTACTTCTCCCATGCAAACCATGATCAGAGATGCCTTGTTTTCGTAGGCAAAAAATGGAAACAAAGTCAAACTCAGTCTTACAAGCGCTGAATGTGCTGTACCCAATCCTGTAAACTCCTAAGCATACTGCATAACTGGAGCTTGTCCCGTTGAAGTCATGTGCAAAGATGAACATTCATCCTTGCAGCACTGAGCCCTTGAGAAATCTCACCACAGACGAAATAAGACCACTTGTTTTACACAATAAATTTTTTCTTAGCTTCTATTGTGATCGAAATGATCATTTAGTTACAGGTGAGAAGGCACAAAGCAATCTAAGTAGCTAATTAATACAGGCACTACAGCAGAAGAAAACTGTTTCAAAAGGTTCAATGAGTGTGTATGCAATATAGAAATTACAGGGTTAAATTTTAGAAATTAATTTATGCGTAATACAGATGGAAAATAATGCTTAAAATGAAATTGGGAGGAGGGAAGGGTTGCTTTATTTGAATGATTTTTAAATCACGAGAAGTGAGAAAGAACACTGTTATGCAGGGCCAGCGGTGGAGAAATTCCCACCACGGCAGAGACCTTCAGCTTCCTACAGGACTGCTCCTCTGAGGCCTTCAGCAAATTTACAAATGCAAATGACAAACCCTAATCCATTCATTTAGTCCCTCACCTCTGATTTTTTTCTCTGCTGTCTCACTCATTACACCAGACTACTCAGGTGTCTTTAATCAAAGAAGCTAGACTTGGCAGGACATCACACAGTCTTTTTGTAGGGATCTTGATCTGGATGAGGGCATGTATTATGGATGACATGCCTGGTCACATATTAAGTACAGTAGAAAACGACTGGGTTTGAACTTCATGAGCTCGGATTTGCGATTTTATCCACACGACTGCTCTTAGGGAGCTTACAGTGAACTGTAAAGTGGCCATGAAAATGTAATTAAGCACTGATGTATGCACAATCCCCACTAATTAGTCTGAGGGCATTCAGTGCAGAAACGTGTGATCAGCTAAACTTGTGTAACTCTAAGACTACCTTAGTTTTCTTTTGGTCATATTCCTGAATAAAAACCCATCTAAAATCTCACCTCAATTCATACCACTGGGGATTTTGCAAGGTCATGGAAAAGCACGTCCTGAGTTGACCTCAGTGGTTTGGAAGACCTCAAGCAGGAGAAAGCCAGAAGTGCCAAACTTTAATTAAAGCACATTTAACTGGTAATTCTCACAATACTTTTAATAAGGGCATTCAGCACAGAACTTAGTAATTCTTCTGGGTCTGTGTTTGTCATTAAAGGAAAAACCTCCTTCCTAATTCAAACAGGTAGTAGAAGACTGCCAGGCCAGCTTGTGTTTGCACATGGCAGTCTCTACCTGGCACCTCTGATAGGAGTCTCAAGCAAACCCAGGTGACCCCGAGCATGAATAATGAGCCCAGCCATGCAACAGCCAGTAGGAAAGCCCAGACTGGAAGCACAAAATGTTCCTCTGGGGTTTTGTGGCTCTACCCGCTGGTGAGGACAGTAATGCCAGCAGCCAGGAGGTGAATACGCCCAGGTGGTCCCCATGTGCATCAGCCTCTCATCCTTCCCCTTCTTCCACCTCCAGCAATGGCAGCGCCGAAATGGCCGCAGTGTACTATGAGCGTATTGATGTGGAAGGCCACCACTATGGCCCTTTGTCCCAGCAGCGGAAAAATGCTTTGAAGGAGGTGGACAAAGCCTTGAGCAACATGATCACGCTCATCAAGGTGAGTGGCATCCAAAAACCCAGCTCCTGGGTGCATTTGGAAATGGCTTTTAAAACTGATCTTTGTGGCACTGCTGAGAGCCTATTTAATACCTGCTAATTGGATGCGTTGGCTGTAAACTTTTATTTCCTGAGCAACAAAGGCTACCAAGATCATGTGGAAGTTAAGGCACCATTCCCCTGATTTTTATTTTCATCAATGGCATTATAATCCTTCTAGTGGATTATTATACCGATAGCCCCAGGAAGCCATAAACCAATATACGTGTTGCTCTGTTTATAACTTGTGTTGCTGACTGGGCTTTGTAGTAGGTGAACAAATCAAAACTGCTCCCTTCCTAAGGTTTGTGGAATCAGACAATTAACTTTTATAGTGTTTTTTGTGGCACCATTCAGAACTCAGTTCTTTAACCTTTGTTTTAAAAAACATTATCTAAATGATTTTGTAGTGAGAAAGGAGAATACCAAGCTTTTGGGTAAATGTCAATTCTGTGAATATTTCTGACAATGATAAATGCGTGTTGGAGTTTTTCATGTGTTTCAATGAGGAGTGGAGTATGAATTTCCAATTTCACTAAAGTATAAAAGCTCTAATTCTAAGTGCTTGTGTTTGGGAAGGGAAAAGAGAAACACCCCTGCCACAGGTGGTACCATAACAAAGTTGCTCTTCCCCAGCCATTTTGGCCTACAGATGAAGAACAGTTGGATAAAATCCTGTCTAAGACAAACTGGGACTAGGATGTAGTGCCTGGTTATTTAGCAGGGGGGTGGATTTATTTTGGCAAATCTCTCTTTGGCACTAATTTCTCAGACTCTTCCAGGGTAGTGAGAGTGGACGTCCACCACTATGGATGGTGGCAAAGCACACTGCAGGGTGTTTGTGACTGTGCTCCTTCTGGCCCACTTCTACTCAATCAGTGGAGGTTAAACAGGAATTAAAATTTGCCAGCAGACAAAATGAAGTGCTTTCCCAGCCATAACAGCTGTCATTCACTCGCTTCACAGAGCATGGGCCTTCAGCATGACATCAATGTCCTCCTCTTCTCTGATCATGGGATGACAGACATCTCTTGGGCAGACAAAGTGATTGAGCTGAAAAACTATATCAATATGAGTGATACCATACAAATGAAGGACCGAGGTCCTGTTGTGAGCCTCTGGCCAGCTCCAGGAAAGCATGTAGAGGTAAGTACAGCTTATTCATATTTATTTAGTTTTGTGTTTCCTTGGTTTTTATGACAATTGTGTCTTTTGTTTGCTCGTAACATCCAAATTCCGCTTTCAGAGATGTGTTTAAAAATCATCCTGAGGCTCTTATTGGGAGTCAAACTTGGATCATGCTGGTTTCTGAAGAAAAGTCACACCAGGCAAATTAAAAAGCATGAACTTTCATCATCCTTTGGCACAGATATGTGCTTTCAAACCTCACTACTATGTGCTTCTGACAAATAGCTAAAAGATTTTAGCTCAAAATGCATTTTTAGGATTTTATATATATATTAGTTAATTTACTGACCCTCTAGCTAGGATTTTCAAATGATCTGGAGTAGGTCAGGCACTCACATTCCAGTAAACTCCCATAGAGTTTGAGGAATTAACTCCATTAGACCAAAATTACAAAATCTCCTTTGAAGAATTTTGATGAATAAGCATGTTGGATTGAATCAACCATAAAAGCCCAAGGCTAGAACTACAGGATTTTGAGGGACAAATTAAAACAATACATAAAAAAATTTGGAAACCACTTGAAAAGAATGAAAATGCACCATCTGTAACTAATAGACTAGTACATTATAGTTTAACCAGAAACCAATGCTTGAGAAGTTACTATTGCTGTCCTCAGAATATAGATGAATGGATGTACAAAATGGGCAGTCCATGCTCCAGGTGAGTAATTTTGTTTTCTATATTATATTTTAGCCAGTTCCAGATTATTGGAGCTTGTGCAATTTTTTTAAGAGAATATTTGCTAATTTTCACACCCAAACAGGCTCTCCAGGAATTGTATAGCTGTGATATTGTGACCATTTCACATTAATGCCAGAATTGAAAATTGTCTTGGAGGCATGCATAAGCAAATCACTCAGGGTGCCTGCAGGGGATCACAGCGTTTATATATGCTCTCCTCCACTTTAACTCAGAGGTCCCTATTTTTGTAGGCCAGACCTTCAAACAGGGGCAAGTATAAGTTGGGACTTCATGCAGACATGGGGCTTCATCCGACAAAGCTCTTAAGCATATGCTTCTCTCATTAAACAGCCTAATATCCCTAAGGAGAATAAATTACAATGCCTCATACCAGGGTTTTGTTTTCTTTCTTCACTTCTTTTTAGGACTGGAATGATGCTTTTATAAGTGAAATAAAGTTGATTTTCTGTTTCCCAATAGCCAGATTCCTCTATTCTGAATTCACTTTAAAGAGCCATGTTTAGGAATTAGATCGTATCATAACATAGTGGTTATCACCTTTAAGAGTTATGCCGTTTTGAAGCACCAGAAGTACTGGTGAAACACCAGGACCACTCTTTAGCCCAGGTCATGGTGGGAGGGTCTGGCTGAGTCATGCCATCACACCCTGGTGCTGTCCTTATGGCAACTGCATATCAATGCAAATCAATTGCACACATATACACACACAAGGGGGACTTAGCTAAAAGGCTAGTGAAGGACCTTTCATTCTTTGCAGAACTGAGCTGTTTATTCCTGGAGATTACTTATATTTAAGCAAAAGAGTGATATACACTCTGTGGACTCCAATAACCTCTTTCTTTATGGCATCTGAATATCTTCTTCAAGCATTTAGAATATTTTTCTGAATAATTTGGGGTTTAACTACATTTGTGTGATTATATTCCAGATGGTATGATTAATATTAATAAACCACTTGTATGGTATTGTGAAGCTTCAAAGCCACAGGCATTGGCTGATTAATCTCATGGCATCTTTATGAAGCAGAATAACTAAATACTATCAATCACTTTAATAGGGATTGACTGATTAAGTGTAAGAAACCCAGGTGAGATGACATTAATTGTTCACTTAAGAGCACAGAGAGAATGAGCGACAGAGGACAAAAGCAATATGCCTTTTCCGCATCTGTACCCACTCCACATGATGTCTTTGAGCATCAACTTACTTTACTGTCTCCTGTGATGGTTTTGTTTCTGCTGGTCTATCTCTGTAGGTTGATATAGTCACATGCATACATTTGTGAGTGTGTATATTATATATAATACACAAATTCATGTGTTCCTGTGTGTTTATGATCCAAGTTTTCAGAACCTTCTAAACCACATAAGCAGATTTTGCACAGCCATCATCTTTGGACCAGCGAAGCCCCAGTTTTAACATGCAGATGATTAGCCATTAAAGAGGATTAGTCATTTTACAAATTCAGGTGTTTCCATGTACCCATAGGTGTGTATATGCTCTTTACAGCTTATGGTGTCCTAACATTTGTTTTCTTTGCAGATATATCAAAAACTGAAAGCTGTGGAACACATGGACGTTTATAACATACAGGATATTCCAGACAGGTTTTTCTACAAAAAAGGAAAATTTGTGTCTCCACTAACTCTCGTGGCTGAGAAAGGATGGTTCATAGTAGAGGTAAAGTATAGAAGCAAAATACTTAGACATGAATGTATGAAAACAGTAAGAAAAATGTACAATTCTATGCTGGGCATTGAGTTAAAGTGTTACGTGATTTACTTGGGCTGACTACAAAACTAATGTCAAATATTACTGTGCTTAAAAGAGTCTAAAGGCATGGCAGCTATGTTGAAGGTAGACGAAGTTAAATAGTCAAGACTGTTCTTTTTTCTGTGTCGTCATAAAGCAGGAGGAGTTTTAGTATTTCCCATTTCAGTTCTGTTGCTTTATTCCTTTTCCCCCTGCCCATCTACCTTCATCTCAGGCACAAAAAAAAAGTGTTTCCATTTCAAGACTTTACTATCCCTCCATTCAGCAGTACTTTGTGGCAACTTTTCCTTCTGCCTGGCTTCCCATCCACCAGACTGTCCAAAAAATGCCCCATTTCTCCCAAGCCCTCCAGTCTCAAAAGAGTCAGACTGGGGTTTACTCCTCAGAGATATCCAGTGCACACACTGAAATCTGAGATTTTTCATACCAACTTATTTTGTTGTAACAAATTATTATTGTTGTTATTATTTTGTACTTGTATCACTACTGAGCATCTCCACATTACAGATATTAACTGCACCTCACCACAGCTCAGAGGGTGAGGCAACTTATATATCTTCTAAGTGGGTAAACTGAGGAGCAGTACTAAGTGATTTGCCCAAGGCCATACATTAAATTGGTAAATTGGCAACAGAACCAAGGAGTCCTGTTTTTTTTCAGTGTCCCAGCATAGCCATTGCCCATCACTGCCTTGCAAATTATGGCAATTCAGTTGAGCATCCTCTTTCATGACTCTCAGACCTATTGCTCACCAGGCTTTGCTCAAGGTGGTCCACACCACATTTCTCACTAGCCAACCTGACTTTAGGATAATAATTTCTACAGTTGAATAAAAATTCACCTCTAAAAAAACCTGATTGCTTTTGAGTACGGATGGATGAGCACCACATTTCTGGTTTAAAAAAAAAAAAAAAAAAGTAAAAAAGCCGGAGTTAAGATTCAGACTTGTAAAGTAGGAATCTGAAACATTCCTGCCAAAATTATTTTTAAAAATTACAACTAAACTCTTTTGTACAGAAGTTCAACACAGAACATTTTTACATATTCTGTAAAAAAAATGCACTTTAAAAAAATCATTGAAACTCTGACAAACCTTAATAACAGTGCAGCAAACACTGCTGCTATGGTAATTATTTCTGTCTCTCTGCCCATTCCTTCCCATTGTTTCTGATTTTCAAGAATGTCCTCTCATTAATGCTGTCAGATTTTCCTTCTCCTCGGTACATTTTCATTATCTGTGAATGGGATGTGAAAATGAAAGTTTCCTGTCATATTTTTAAAGCAATAATTGAGCCTTCTATTATACTTCCTGCCCAAACCACTGAAGAGAGAATGTTCAGCTCTTCCCTATCATGCTCACAGGGTATTTTGACTCTGTTGGCTAACGGATAGCTATAAGCTGTTTGAAAAAGGGGTTTTTTTGAGAGACAAAGAGGATGTATCTGGAAAGTTGGTTTTTTTTCCCCAGCAAGGAGCATAGGAACAAAAGCCCATCCACATTTTGGTTAAAGCAGGATGAGGAGGGATTTCGCACACCTCCAGCTGTACCGAAGCTAGTCTGCTAGCATTATCTTGTTCCCTCGGCACAAGTGAGTGGTCCCCCTCCTTTGAGCAGAATTTCCCCCAGCTGCTCTCCTGCATGCAACAACGGTGTTAGCCCTCAGGGCTGTGTGATCACCCTGTACCCATCCCAGTGTACTTGCCCAGGTTTTAGGGAACAATTGCTGTACAGCTTCTAAACATGCACATGCAGGGAAAAGTTCGTCAGCAGTCCCAGACATGCCTGCTTCATCTTTGAGGAGCAGCGCTAGCCCAGGCTTAGGCTAAGCATGAAAAATTAATGTCTTGGTTGAGTCCTCTGTCCCATTTGGGTTTGCCAAGGCAGGCACGTGGGGGTGCTGCTGGCATCCTGGCCCCAAAGAAACCCCAGGGCTTTGTGGGGTTTGCTGTAAGCCTAGAAGGGTGCTGAGCTGCTTGCACAGCTCTTTCCCTCAAGCTACTGCTGTTAATGGCTCCATTTCATGAAGTCTCACTTCAGATGCAGTTGTGAAAGAAAGTAGTAAGTTTTCTGACCCAACTAGCAGCAAAAATAATGAAAATGACTGCACCTTTGACTGCACATCTAACCGCGAGTAGGTATGTCCTGGTGCCTGGGTGGGTGATAGAAAGGCACACTACCTCCTGTGTTTGACATTCCTGGGGAAGCAGCTGAGTCCACAGCATCTGTCAGGACCATGGAGGGTGTAACTTCAGCAATGTCATGATACTGCCAAAGAAACACTGCAAATTAGATGTGACTTGGCTTGTCTGGAGCTGATGCTAACAAATGCTGTACAGGTTGCCTAATGGTAAGCAGCCCAGTGACAATTAGTCCCAGGGAACCACAGTAAGCAGAGCCACAGCGTAAGGAGGTGCTATGGTAGGAAGAGAGGAAGGAGTCTATTTTCTCTGGCTTGCTCTGAGCGCTCTCAGTGAAATAGATGGGGACCAGGAAAGAGATTTAATTTGTCAGCTAAATTTGTTTAACTATCTGGTACATCTGCTGACTATTAGGTACAAAGAAACACAAGGGATACTCCGGGGGTTCCCCTGGAAAGCAGTCAGAAGAGGTACACACCAAAGCATCATCACTGCTGTCCTCAGCACTCCTGCACACGGCCAATTTTCTTCTTGGGCAGAGGACTAAAACAAAAATCAAACAAAATAAATTGTGAAGGGAAAGGGATCCTCAGTCAATCTGCTTCGCCATCTGCAGGGGTTCCAGCACCACTCACCCAGGGTGGGAATGGGGGAGACTCTGTTGGGGCATCTTCTGTGCTCCTGTGACAGCATGCGAAGTCCAGACCTGGCCACTTTAGGGAACTGTAGCTCCTTCCCTGCAACCATCAGAGAAATTAATGCCAGGGGCCTAACAAACTGTTAGCTGATGTTCTTCATCTAAGTGAAATTCCTGCCGTAGTTTTGGGGATATCTGGAATGTAGTATCTGCTGCCATCCCTAGGAAGTATGGGACAAGAGAAACTCATGGAGAGGGTTGGTCCAGCATTCTGAGCAGCCCTAGTGTCTGCTGCTCCTGAGGGGGGCCAATAAATGGCACTATTGTAGGTAGTCTCTAAGAGCTGTAAATATGGAGCAGGAGAAAGTAAGAAAGGAATTTAAAAGTACAACTTAAGTGCAATATGGGTAAGGAAAAACAAGAATTATGATGACAAATTATTAAAGCATGGGTCCACTGAGCAGGGAGAGAAAACTGAGAATGGTCTATGCAAGGGAGAGGGGGACCGTCTTAGGCCTGAGCCTGTGTTCCATGGAAGGAACCTCATTGCTTTAATACTACAACAGGCATGGAGAATAAAGAAATAATAATTAGAAAGTATATAGTAGGGGTGATATTTGTATTGTTTAGGCTGACTAGTCAAAGGAAGCAAAAATGGATTCTTTTTCTATGGTACTAATGGTATGTCAGACAGAACAACACACCATTAAATCCACAGGACTGCGTGGCGCTGGATGGGAGATCACTGCTGCTGGCATGCAACAGAAGAGGGACACCACCTTGCTTACATGTGTCACATATGGTTGTAATACTTTGTGCTCACGGCAGAAATTTAGATGAGTGAGAGGCAGAAGGTTGTCCTCCCCGCTCAGCTGAGAGGTGGCTTACTTGCTGAGATGGCAAAGCCAGGGGTCACCCCTCCTGGCGATGAGGCCCTGTGCAGCTGATGGCACGGTGCAGGGGCCTGATGGAGTGGCACAGCACACAGAGACACACTGCGGCACCCCAGGCACAGCCTGGCAGGCAGGCACTAACCGCGCTCTGCTGTTGTTGCCCAGAGCAGGGACAAGCTGCCCTTCTGGGAGAACGGGACGGGGAGGAAGGAGGCCTGGCAGAACGGCTGGCACGGCTATGACAACGAGCTCATGGACATGAGAGCCTTCTTCCTCGCGTATGGGCCAGGTACAGTGCCACCATCCCCGGTGTCCCATTACCCCCACAGCCCCATGGTCCCTGCCCCAGCATCTCTGCAGCCCCTCACACGTCAGGACCCTGATGTGGCACTCTGCGACGCCCAAAGATTACAAATAGATGGCAGGATTTCCTCACTACAGCTGGATGCGGGAAGGTTTCTAGTTCTCTATCTGTTTTGTAGCTAGAGAAACAGGGCAGATAGATGCGAAGGGATTTGGTCAGCCCCTCTCCAACATCCCGGTGCAGCAACTCTTTGCCCTATTTTCCTAATTTTGGCCTGAATTTTAGTTCTATTTGAAACAGAGGAATTCTCCCTTTGTTGGTGGATTCGAGCTCACTAACACAGAGCACTTTCTTTGGGAATGTTGCAGCATACCTCACCCACCTGTCCCATGGGCAGACACAAACCCCCTGGTTTCCACTTCATCAGGCCTTTTAAACACTGCTGAGCACCAGGCTGCAAGTACAGACAGGAGAGAAAGCAAAGGAGAATGTGCAATACAATTATTTCAAGCTATTAAATCTACCAAGCATACACAGTAAATTAGCTCTTGTACTTAATAATTTTTAAATTTTTTTAGTTTTTAGAATAAAATTGGGCTATAAGTAAAAATAATAAATAAAAACATTTAAAATGGCTTTGCTGAGCTATGTTGTAAATTGTATTGTGTGCCACATTCCAGCCTGCTGGGTAAGTCCTGGCAAAGGCAGAGGAGGCCTTGCCCCACAGCACCCTGCGTTTCAGGACCTCAGCCCCAAGTTGTATGACGCCAACTCCTCTCTTTTGCCCATTTTTGCTGCAGATTTCCGATCCAACTTCCGAGCACCTCCCATCAGATCCGTGGATATTTACAACATCATGTGCAGCCTGGCAGGAATACAGCCGCTGCCCAACAATGGCTCCTGGTCCAGGGTGGAGTGCATGCTCCGAAACACGGCCCCCGTGGCACCGCTCCTCCCCTGTGGCAGCTGCGCCCTGGCGCTAGCTCTGCTCTCCCTGTTCGCTGAGCAGATCTTACTGTGATCCCCAAACAATGTCAGTCAGTGTCACCAGCAACTCCATCTTTCTCTTTTCTTTTAAAGTTCTTCATTTGAATAATAGCTTCATTAATAGAGTGCTGTCCCCCACTCCTCCACTGTGCTCCACCAGGCGTGAATCTGACCCATCCTGCATTTACAGTGGTTATAATGCGAGGCCAAGTTTTCTGCTGCTCCAAACACAGTCAAGGAAGTCGGTGTCACTACTCTGGATTTACAGCACTGGCAATGAGAGCAGAATCCCGGCTGGCTATCTGGTGGGTGCACATGGCGACCTCTGAGCATCAAATGCATCTTACCCCAGCATCTTTAACGGAGGGGCTCACCCTGGCTCCCAGTACTGAGAAGCTCAGTGGTGCATTTAATTGGGTTCTTTCTGATTCACTCCTTCATCTCCAGCTCCATCACCAGCAGAGCCCCACCTTCCCCTTACAGTGCCAGCCAAGGCCCATCTATACCAACCCGCCCTTCAAAGAGCCAAGCACTCTGCTGAGTGATCATAAATGCCGAGAGAGGTGGCTTGTTGGGAGAGCAGTAAGAGCATCCTACTTCTCTCAGCCTTTCCTTCTTCA
This sequence comes from Strix uralensis, assembly GCF_047716275.1. NCBI lineage: Eukaryota > Metazoa > Chordata > Aves > Strigiformes > Strigidae > Strix > Strix uralensis. Next base: position 37,041,018 of record NC_133975.1, read on the forward strand.
TTTTCCCCAAAGGGAGCCCTGGCCCTGCACACCTCCAGGGCCAGGCTTTCCTCATGGACCACAGCAGGGGGGAGGGTGGGGAAAGGGGAGAGTGATAGATATCTTCCACTTCAAAAACAGGAGGAAAGTGAAAAAGCATCTGGACACACAGGGGTTAAGGAGAAAGTAGGATGAGGAAGCCTAGCATTTTACAGCCTCTCTGCTTTTCCTGGTAAAGATAATATCATCTGCTCAGGTTTTGGGGTTTTGTATCCAGTTGCATTTCTGACGTTTTTCCAACACTTACTGCTTTTTTACCAGGTCTTGCTCTCTACACCTCTACCCAGTGAGCAGCATGTTCCCCTTTATTCTGCATCAGGGAGAGAGGTCTACACTGATGGATCTTCCACCCTCTCAGTTAATCCTATTTCCACCACGGGCTATCAAGCCCAAAGAAAGTTGTAATGGTAAAGTTAAATAGCAAGAGAGGATAGAAGTGTTGTCGGAGGTGCCTTTGGGAGTGCTCAGCACTATTTCTGATATACCTCTGAACCAGGAGCTTTCAGTGATAAACTGCCTTTGGAAGGATTTAGGTCCCTCCCCATGCAAAATAAACCTCTAGGACTTACTATTCTTATGGATCCAGAGTCAAGCACGATTCTGGTATGTGTGGTACAGTGAGTTTAACGGTGAATGATTACACCGTGGAAAAAAACCCAAACACCAAATTAAACTTGACAAAAGACTTCTGTAATAGCCGTAAAGATTTATGTAATGTGTTTTTAAAGCTCAAGTGAACCATCAAATCAATTGGGGGAAAAAAAGGGAGAAAATCAGTCTTTGTTATTAGACTGTTGAGTATAAAAGGCAATTTAGTGCTTTCGAAGCATTTGCAGTAGCTGTAAAACAAGCACCTATTGTTCAGAGTTCCCTGTTGCTCTTTAATGGACCAGGCTCAATGAATTCACTGGAGCACGTTTTTAAAGCGAAAAAATTATCAGTATACAAGATAACCAAATGACTAAATTACCAAGTTTTGTTTGAAAATCAACAGGATAGATAGTCAGTGCCTGCTAATCCCTTCACAGCCTGCCATTTTAACTCTTACAGTGAAAAGAACCCAAGGACCTCTTACAGTAGAAAAGATCCTAAAAATATAAGGGTATATTCAGATTCTCAATTATACAAGCAGAAATTGGAAATAACAAATCAGATCCATTGAGTCATTCCAGGGATGGGCCATGACACATGAAAACAGCATTGCTCCTTGTGAGTACTTTGTGTAACTCATTTTTGTCACTGTCCACATGCAAATGCTGCAGAGTAAATCTTCTAATTGCAATATGATTTGTTTGACCTTAATGCCAGCATTGTGTGTGTTCGGCAATACACCTCAAGAGATACTTGATCTGTAAAAGAGAAATCTGATGGTTGACCTACAAGAAGCTCTTTAGCTTCTGGAGAACTACAGCTGATTATTTTTTGAGAAGTGCATGTTTCTTTCTCAGAAATGTACCTCTGAATCAGTTCACATTCTCATTGAAAAATCAAGTGTCTTGACTCTTGCCTATTTTTCTGTATACTATGCAATGGAGGTGGGTGTATTTTAAAACTTATTTCTGAATGATGTTTTTATACAATGACTGATTGTGAATGAGTGAATAATTCCAAGAATGGTGTTAGAAAAAAAATGCATTTTTTTGTAAATACTGTAAGATTTTTGAAGGAAAAAAAAAAAAAGCCACCCCTGTAACACCTTGCCTTTCTTATTTGATTGCTGCATCAAAGTGTGATAAACAGTGTTTGAAGCTTGTGCCAGTTAATCATCAGAAAGATGAATGATAACATTGCTTAGAAATGGCGAAGTTGTCAGCACATAAATTAGGGACATTAAATACATCACGTAAGACACTGTATCTTGTATACGCAGTCCTTTTTTCCAGATGTATTTCTGTGTTTAACCTTTTGAACATCCATCCAGGGACAGGTAATTGACACTAGCAAGTGGACATGACAAATGCTTTTGCTCTCCTAAGAAGTGAGGTGACCCCTGGATGCTGTCTCCAGATCCACTTTTCCAAGCTCACCGTGTTACTGTCTCATCAGCTGCTTGCACAGAAGTCAGAGGTGCATTGTCACTGGTACCAGGGTTACCAGTTGGTTCAGGCTTTCTGGAGGCCTGATGATACACCCCACTTCCCAGCACAGGAGACACTTTCCCATCGGCCTCGACACTGGCCACATTCCTCCACAGGACTTCACAACTAAGGGGTGAATTAAACATTTTATGGTGCTGGCCACCTTCCTTGTCTCCTAACTGCTCAGCAGAAGTCAAAACATCTGTCAGACATTAAACTCCACACCTCAGGGGCAGATGCAGACCAAATGAGCTCTGGGCACTGGGAAGTGAAAGGTATTGGAAAAGCTCCACATAACATTTCCCCCTCCTCTTTTTCCCTGTAAGGCTGCAGCAGAGAGGGCAAGCGGCTACAAATCCAATGGGAATTTTTAAAGAAAACATGGCCTAATGAAGGGAAGAGATTGGGACCCTCCATTTTAGCATGATGAGTCTTTAATAGTTGTTTTGAAATACAACTTGGAAAAACGTTTTCCGTATAGGTACTGAAACACATTTATGTTAAGGGAAGGTTGTTGTGGAGTGCTCAAAAATAAGAACATTTCAGAAATACAGTTGACACCGCCATTCTCGAGCTTCGTACCGATGTTTATAGCTGTATAGATTATTCCAACAGAATTTGAATTACGTGGGAGTCGCTATGGACTTGCAAACTGGTATGACATCCCAAACCTGGCAAGTCTGGACCAACGGCACCGTCTCCGCTTTACCAGCCCAATTTACCAGCCAGCCACCACGAGCTGCCCGCAGACCTGCCCCGCTCCCTCCCTAACCCTGCCCGCTGCCTGCTCGAGGGCTCCCGCGGAGCGAGGCCAGCGCCTCGCCGTCACACAACCCCCCCGCGGGGACGCCGTTTCCCGCGGCTCCCGCCGGCTCCCTGGCTGCCCGGGAAGTGCCACCCCCGGGGCGCGCGGATAAGCTCCTGCTTAGGAAGGCCCCGATCAGCCGCAGCACGGACATAACAGTATTTTCTCTGTGGGCCGGGCGGGCTGAGGAGCGGAGGCGCGGAGCGGCCCTCGGCGGGGAACGGCCCCACCGCACCTGGAAGTGCTGATCTCCCCACACGCTGCTTTTACGGCCTTGTTTGCCCCCCCCCCTTTTTTTTTCGTGTCGACAGCCAGCAAGGCGGCGGCTGCAAAGGTGGCAGCCTCATAAATCGCGGCTGGGTTTGCCGGGGCAGGAGCGGGGGGACCCCGTTTGGGGGGGGGCGGCTGTCAGCGGGGACCCCGCTGGCGACCCCGGCCCGGCAGCGCCCCCTGGCGGCCGGCGGGCGCGGCAGCCTCAGGGCCTGGTGGCGCCCCGCCGCCCCCCGGAAGGGGGAGGGGGTGGGGGGCGGGAAACGCGGCCGTTCTGTGGGAACGGGGCGGGTGCGAGGGGGCAGCGCTGGGGTGGGAGGAATCAGTAAATGTCAGGCAGGAGGGCTGTAGTGAGCAAAGTAAGAATTGGGACTTTTCTTTCATTCTGTGTTTCTCATTACAGTTGTTTGGTTTCTCTTTCTCCCCTTTAATTCTCTGTTACCCTTGACTCCCTCCCACACCACCGAGCCCCCCCCCCCCCAAACCTGCTGCCCCCACGTAGTTTCCTGAGCGAGCCTCCTGCCCTGTCTCCTGCCTGCTTCTGCCCTAATTTCAACAGGAGGATGAGTGGCCTCAAAGAGACCTGGGTGTTTCTGTGGCCCTTAATGATCCGTGACAGGAATCAGCTGGATGTACTTCCAAATACAGAGGACTTGGGCTGCATCTAGAGCTGCTTTTGTTGTTATTAAAGGCTGATCCCACTAGCTGGAAACAAAATATGCATGCAAAAGAGGGGAGCAGAGGGTGGCAGGGGTGAGCGGTGCAGCTCCTTGCTCTGTTACTCGTTCTCACAGCTACACTCTAGGGATCCTCTGGTTAGGCAGTCCCAGCAGTGCTGCTCAGGAGGACTCTGAGCCTTCATCAGATCAGGGGGACTCTGATTAAAGCAATAAAAGACAGCAAGGAAACAGGGAGGAGGGCTGAGGGGGCTGAGGCAGGGGAGACATGGTGCCCACCTCCCACGCCAGCATGGATCAGGGCTTAGCTGAGCTCTGGGGAGCTTGTTTCGTTCCTCCCTTGGCCACAGCAAACACAGCATTTTAATATCAGGATTGTAGCATCCTTTGGGAACAAGGGGCACTGGAGTGTGCACAGGAACTTCCCCTGTGTCCCACACCGAGGGGTCACAGGCAGCTGGCCCCCAGATGTCAGCATCCTCCGCCGGGACTGCGTGGGCATCTCCCGCATGACCGCTTTTCTGTGATTGCAGGAATGGGCACTGACGGCTCTTGAGCAGCCTTCTGTTGTTCTCAAGAAATTAATAATATGTTAAAACATTACTCAGCACTTACATATATCACTTGGTGAATACTAACTGAGCCTCAAAATTGGCTGGAGACACTGGCATTGCTTCGTTTCCAGATAGAAGAAGGGAGACTGTTGCAAAGGCTGTGGAGTGCAGGCTGGGCTTGTGGGGTATCAGCCACAATTGCCACCAAACGCCCAGCTGACCTGCCGCTTGCATTGGGCTGCCTCTGTGTGAGGGTTCCCACCATGTAAATGTATATAACCGAGCCATGTGTCCATAACAGGTACTTTTAACCTTTCTTCAGTGGTCCAATGTGCTGCTCACCCTATGGCACTAGAACCACCAGTGCATTGGCAATCACTGTTTTGTGCTCCCCTCTTCAGGTTAGTTTTGCTCCTGCAGGCCATGGCTGTACACAGTAACAGGAGGAGCCTGCTACTGATTTCTGAGAGCAGCTTCCCACCCTCTACATGACCCCTGGGCAGAAAGAGGCTCTGGCAAATTCAAAAGTGCTTACTTGCCTGCCAATGTATCCATCCATCCATCCATCTGTAAATCTCTCTCTTCTTTGCTACTCCTTCCATGTCTTCCTCATATTGGTGGGGCTTTTGGGGGCAAGAGTTTGTTTCTTGCCAGAGTAGGTAGCACCATGGTTTTCAGCTTGCAGCTCACTGATTGTCCCTGAGGATCTGAGGGGTGGAAGAGGGGGTAACCCCAGCTGGCCACATCCTGCACCTTGGACACATCTGGGCTGAGAAGATGCTTTAAAAGAGAGGGGAAAGCACCCCTTGCCTAGCCATGGAGGGCTTCTCCAAGCATGGATCCAATAAGGAAATCACTTTGGGCTTAAAAATAAGGTTTTAAAGCAGCCTTCCCATAGCAGCTGTGAAGGAGGACAAAAAAAGGCTTAGTATTTTTTAAGGTGGAGTTCAAGCAGTTTATGAGCTGGATTATACAACCTGCTTCAGGGGCTGGATGGAATGACCTGGAACATCCCCTCCTGCCCTAATCTCAAATATTTCCTTACAATAACAGTTTTGACAAAGAAAAATAACTTTTTTCCCCCTCTAAACAGAATAAATTTGAGAGAGCCCTGAACTTCCTTTGCATTTCATACAGCCCCTTTCTGCAAGGACAAATGGGATGAACAAACACAAGTCTCACTGACAAGATATTTAATATCCATGATGTGAGGAGCTTTCCAGCAAAAGACAGACTCTGTTTTATGCAGAAATAGCTGAATGCAGCCTGTAAAGGCCTGGCAATTAATCATGCATTTGAAGAAATACAACACAGTCATAGAGGCTGAATTTTAAATGCTTGCTGCTCCAGTTTGGACAGTGACAAATTAAGGCCCATACAAAAGCAGGTGTGGCTCTTGAAGAAGCCCTCTGAGGGCAATTAAAAATGGGAAACCAGCTGGTAAGTGTGCAGATGTGACAGCTAGAGCAGCTTAAGAAATTAATACAAAGGAGGATGATGGAGGAATTAATGGTGTAGGAACTGAGGTGAATGAAACAGGACCTGCTCTCCGAAGGGGGTTGCTCTGTGGTGGGTGAAGGGCCTCGTCACGTGGGATGGGCAAAGTTGTGACAGCCACGTGTCCCCGCTGCCCTGCAGAGCTGTCCTGTGCCTGCCACAGACAGGCTCCAAATGAAGCCCCCACCGAAGAACCTCACAAACTGCAGGAGCTGCTGCCCCGTGCGTCCCACAGCTTCCCCTGGTGCCCAGGGGAGAGCTGTGTTTGGAGATGTCTGAAGCTGATGGCCTGGGCACCTCCGAAAATATGTGTGGTACCCCGTGAAAAGGGGCTAAGATCAAGGCTGGATTTTTCCAAATAAGCTCCAATGAGAGACAGGTCTGCTCTGATCCAACAGGCAATATCCAGCCAGGTTTCACACACAGTGCTTCATTGTGTCCGATCAATTCAACGTCTCCAGTGTTCGCTGTTCTGAAGCAGTCAAGAAAATGGTTATTTTTCCCATTGAAAACACATAAAATAATTCAGATACATGTCAAATTATGAAGGATTTGTAATTTGCCGTTAGGGTTACCATTTAGGAAGTGTTAGCAGATTTATAAATAGTGCCATGAAAACAAACTATGAATCAGTACAAGCCAGAGCTCCTCATCCTGTTTGGAAAAGGATGCCACCATGATTGTCATCACAATTTCTCCATGCTGTTCTTCCCACATTTACTCCTACCTTGCCTCTCTCCATACATCCAGTGGGTGTGAGGTATCCCTGGGGCAGCATTTTGTAGAAATTGCCCTCTACCAAAGTGTAGACTGGGGGACTGGTCCCATTTGCCTCATCAAAGTCTGTTCTTCCAAAGTAATTTGTTGATACAAATCTCTTTCCTGCTGTGAATTATATGGGCTATTTCTCAGAAAAAGCTGTCAACACAGATTACTATAGATGACTTGTTTGATTTTTCTCCCCCCTTGTCCATAGGAAAGGATTGCTTCCACTAACGTAAAGCTTTGGCATACAATAATCCTTCTGGGAAGCTGAGCACAACAGTGTTTCATTTGAGGCTGCTGGTAGCATGGCAGAGTGGACAAGGTCTTTACCAGTTTCAGCCTCTAAGTAAAAAGAAAAAAATTTCTAGTGAAGAGCTGCTCAGCCCTCTGCCTGTGTTTGTGAAGCTGAGTATTTAAGCCACCTCTTTCTTGAAAAATAATCTTATTTTCATTAGCCCTATTTCCAGCACAGTGTTGATGAAGCATGGGAAATTTTCAGTGTAAAAGGAGTTCTTTTTCTGCATTCACCCCCACACTAGCCTTGCTGCTTGCCACCAGCATGGGTAGTAACAGCCCTAACTGTGCTGTCCTAGCCAGCATGCTAAATAATAAAGCAGGTGAGCAGCTTCATCAGGGGAAATAGCCATTCACAGTGCCTCTACGCTTGGACACAGATAGTCATTGCAGCACGGAGACCCAGTTCGGCCTAACAGCTTTCAGATTAAAAAGCGCATCCTAAGACTGAATAATTTCTCTTATAATGAGCTCGACATCCAGGGCCTCGTCCAGAGAGAAGGGCCCCAGCCAGCCAGTAACAAAGTCGGCCACAAAATGCAGTCCTTACCAAAAATCCGGCAAAGGTGGGAAAAAGGAGGCAACCAGAGAGCCATGAATGCAGCCTGAGGCTCTACTGAGCACATATACAGAATCTGCAGGGCAGAGACAGCCTCAACCAGTGTTTTTCTTCTGTTTGAAGGGATGGGAATGGGCTAATTTGGAGCTGGCAGTAGGTAACCAAAGAGAAGATATAAGATGAATCTTATATAATGATCTGAAACTGTTCTGCATCCCCCTTCTAGTTCCCTGTGACAACCACGGATAGAAACAGACGCCTCCGAGTGATGTTTAAAAGGTTTCATATACCAGTGTGGTAAATAGAGCCAGTGCCAAAACTTCCCTGACTCTGACAAGGGGCATGAGGAGAAGCAATTACTCATTGCTTATCCATCACCCTCCTGTCATCTGTTGTGTCTGGAGACTGCTGCCACGTGCAAACATCTGGGATGCATCACGGACTTTCTCCTGCTGGAGAGAGGAGATGGTTTTTTGGACACAAACTAAGATTGGAGGCGCTTTGCAGCCTTTGCAAGGGAACAAACAGCAAGTTACTGCACGTACGATAGGAACAGAGGGAAAGAAGGAAGAAGGTTTTATTCGAAGATGAATGTGAGAGCCTTGAGGGTGAGCAAAACCTTCATGAGCAGAAACCTCCTGTGCACATGGGGAGGGGGAAGGCTGATGGGCTGAGACAAGCAATTATGACTTGCATTTTAGGGGGCTGCCTGAGCAGAGGGGAATACCGCCAGGAGCACCGAACACCTCACTGGTTTTGCAAGCTGTGCCTAGTTCCTACCTAGAGGGTGAAGGATAGCAAGTTGTTCTTCAGGCCCCGAGTTAACCAGGAGTAAGGGAGGGCCATTGCTCTTGGACAGCAGAGAGGAGGAGCACCTGTGGCAGCGCTGCTAGGCAGGCCCTGCTGGGATCCCTCTCCATTCTCTTCCCACAGGGCTTCTTCCAGGATCCCACTCTGCCTGCAAATGGGGCACCTCCAGGGAGCCAGCCCCAGCTGCCCTCAGCAGCTGAGCTCCGTCCCAGCTCCTGGCTGGGCATCACTCAGGGACACCACTTCCTTACAGCACAACCGCAGACACATGTTAGAATATTCCAGGATCAGTTGCTCTTTATTTTAGGTCTGTATAAACCATGAAGGCAGGCACATGTAGTTCCCCACCTCAGCTAGCTTTTGGGAGCCCAGGATCTTCAACCTCCATGTAATGCAAAGATCTTTTTTCTTCTGTCTTGAGCTGAAACCTTTCTTCTCAAACTGCTGGTCCCAACAGTGACTCCCCTGCTACTGAAGTACACCCTCACACTTCTCTGCCCTCTTTGAGCTTTCCTCTTTGTTTTAGTGAAATCTCTCTATTTTTTAAGCCCTGATACTCTGATTCCCTCATTCTCCTTCTGGGAAAAAGCATCTACCCTCCTTCTGTTCCCCTCAAATTGCAGAGACTCCAATCTAGAAGAAATCTGGGCAGAAGATTGCTGGTTGCCTACTGACCCGCCAGTTCATGGAGACCCACAGCAGGGTTGCACCACTGTCCGCATTATCCATGGCACAAGGCAGCAGTCATGAGACACAGAATTCACGCACTACATGTCACTATAGTCTAGAGATTATTTTCTTCTTTTTTACCAAAAAATAAATGCCAACAGTCTTTCTTTTTAGCCTGACATGTGGTACTAACTCAGTCGCAATGTCTCAGTCTTGAGATTGAAGCTGGTGGTCTCAACTGGACCTGAGGATTAGTTAACCCTGCTACTAATCAGTGTCAAAAAGGCAGCTTCCTCCTCAGCAACATCCTAAGCAGCTCATTTTTAGAAAGACAAACAGTTCTGAAATCTGCAGTGGTCTAAATATTTTAAGATAATAGTCTTTTATTAGTTTCTGGTTCAAGGAAAGTCCACTTGTCTCCAGGCAAACATTTTAAACATAGTGAAACAGCTTTTCAAAACTGTTTGTCATTCTGTAAGGCTTTAGTTTTCTGCAATTTTTTTTTTTTTCACTTCTGTCTTCAAAAATAAGTGGGTTTCTCATTTTGTTTTTTTCTGTACAAACTGTGATTTGGTGAAATTGTTATCTCCTGTCTAACAGCAAAACATGAGAAATACTGTCCATACTGGGTTATAGGTAATAATAAAACTGTAACAGGTGAAGGGTCTGCCTTTAAGGAGGAACAATAAATACATTGGCTGCCTTAGGTCTGAGGACTCTTGAGTTTATTCATCGTGAATGAATAATAAATCTCCAGGGTCTGCTGGTGACTATTTACAAATAAAACTCTATGGTTGGAAGATAAAATTACTCTCTTCAGAAGTAAGTGGGGAAGAGGAGACAGGATGCTAGTACTGCCCGTGCTGCTGTGGAGGGCTCCCAGGGGCTCCCAGGCGCAGGAGACAAGGGACAGCAGAGCAACAGCAGAGCTGAGGAGATTTTTGGGTTTCTTCTCCCACTGTGTGGGCTGTCTGTGTCCTTCCCCTCCATGGGATAAGGCAGACAGCCTGGGCTCTGATTGGGGTCCCTCTGTGGGCTTTGTTCACTCCTCAGGCTGGGCAGCAGGGTGGCCTTGTGCACTTGCACCACGATGGCCAAAGTGGTCCCTGCCCCCCTCCTCCTCATGGTGCCTCCCCTGACTGATGCTTCTGCCACAGACTTTGGCTGACAGTGAGACCTCTGCCTCAGCCCAAAGTTTCCTGGGAGGTTTCAGGCAAGGTGTCTTGACACTCCTTTAGAAGAGAAAAAAATGTACTGAATTGTCTAGGGTTAAAAAAACAGAAAAAAAAAGTGGTTGCTCTGAGCAGCTGAGTTTTACTGAGCAGCTCTGCCAGGGCCATGCCTTAGATGAAGGTTATAGCTGGCCTGGTTACAAGCATATGAAAATCATCACCAGCTTGTGTCCAGCAGAAGCACATTAAACTGCAGCAGCTGGATGCTAAATAGGACTTCTCTGGCAGGTTCACTTTGGGCCCGAGCCAGAGGCAAGTGCTAAACTGGACAAAGAGCCTCTCCCCCCATGGCCTCCCCATGCAGGGGGTGAGCAGCAGCAAGGGGCTGGGGCTCTATGGCTCACCAGGGAGGGAGCCGAGAGCAGGGGTTCAGTTCAAGGAGACTGGGGTGGGCTGGGCAACTGGCTGCAAGGAGCAGCTTTGCGGACGGAGGAGGGGAGGCCTCCCTGTGGAGGCAGGCACGGCATTCGCCTGCCGTTGTCAGAAAGGCAAACACCTTTCTCTGCTGTCCCCATCCCAGTCGCTGCCCACAATCCTAAGGCACACCTAGCTCCGTGGTTTGCACTTCTGGGTCCTCGAGTTTGCAACCTTGATGGCTGCTCCTGGCAGTCACTGCCCTGCAGTACGTGTGCAGTGGTGTGCATGTGGTGGAGACCACGGCTCATGGGACATGGTTTGCATTAAATCCCTTCAATGCACCAGCTGCCCTGCAGAATTAGTTGCCTCGGTCCTTATTTTCCAAAACCCCAGCTAATAGGACCCAAAAGGGCCGCAGTGCCGTGGCTGTGCTCCTGATGTGCATCCTTTGGTGCAGAAGTTTTATCAGCAAGGGGTGCAGCCTGCCTGCACCAAGACCACTCTGCAATAGGAACTGCAGCACAGTGAGTGAGGGTGGGCAACCAGGAGAGCCCTTGCCAGAGCACAGTCCCGCTCAGAGCTAAAGCACCCACGCTGGTGTACCCTTCCACTTTTGCATGAGGAAAGCCTACACACATGGCAGAGGCTGCTGGCTCCTGGTTGTTTTCTCACTACTGAGTAGTGCAAAGTCTGAATGCACTGGAAGCTGCTTCTTTTGCAGCTTCCTACCAGACTGACCCTCTTTGGCACTTACTAGACAACCAGTCCAATTTTACCAGCGACAAGCAGAGGGACAAGAGGAGAGAGATGCATAAAAGTCAAAACAAAAGGCTCCAGCATTCCCTAAGAAAGCAAGCAAGCAAGCAAACAGGGTAACTATTCTAGTGTATACACAGACATGCTGGTAGATTTACTTACTGTGTTTGCTTACTTTCAAATAGCTGGCAGCATAGGGTTAGGTTTTCTGTGCTTATTAGGATGAGAGATAAGAAAAAAGATGTAAAAAAAAAGTACTTGGGATTTCCTGTTCCCAGGCCCCATTCATCACTTCTCTGACAGTTGGGCTAAAAATACTTTGTTAATCATAAGGACCTAAAGGCGTAGAAGGAAATTGCTTGCAAATGCAAGCTCAGCCATCTCAACACAAAAACCACTGGCAGCTACTGAAGTCCCAGCATCTTTGACTTTGCTACAAAACCCTTCTCCCTTCACGTACCAGCTACAGTGAATGGCGGTGTCAGAGCAGTGGGCTCCCTCCTTGCAGGAAAGGCTAGTAAGATGAGGCCATTTTCCTTGTAGCCAGTTCTGAGAAGCACAGCTGGATATTTTTATAATTGCTTTTCTAAGCATTTACCTGGGGCCTTGCTTGGTGACCTGAGGAAGACAAACATGACCTGTTGTTCTAGCGCTGTTCAGGGTTTTGGGTCTCCTCTTTGAGCTCTCAAACCAGAGAGATGCTGGGCAGAAATGCACATAATCAAAAAAAGGAGCAGCAGTCAAAAGAAGGAAGAGAACAGACGGGACTAAAAGCAGGGGCATATTTATACCCCTAAACTTTTTTAAAATCACAAACCTGGAACAGCATGGTTTGAAGGGAAGTGCTGACAGGAGCACCTATCCTGAAGCAGCTGACAACCTTTTCTTCTCTGAGGTCTTTCTGATGAGCGGACAGAGCAAAAAAGTAACGGAGAAGTGGGGAAAAGACACTATAGGATTAGGATAACATTTTGAGAGGGGAGGGTGAGAAAAGGGGCAGAGGACATCTCATGTCAATTAATGCGTGGGAAAAAAGCCCAACCTGAAGGAGAAAAAACATCAAAAAGGAGCAGAAGAGGAGGGGATTCTGAGAGATAGAAAAGAAGATAAAATGGAAGAAGGACATTATGGAAAATGAGTTGAGAGGAAAAAACTGACTCTAAAGAAACAGTGGAGAGGCTGATGGAGGAAAATTCCAGAGAGAAGAACTTTCAAAAATGTTGTCTTATAGATGTAAGATATCTGTAGATAGAGGTACGAAAATCCACGGTTTTGACTCAGTGCTCTCAGCAGAAAGGCACGATCCAACAGCAAGAGAATAGTTCTTCAGCCAAGTACTGGCCCTAGACACTTTAAGTATGTTATAGGCCACATTTCACTAAAAAGATGTCACTTGCTTATGATCTTCAGTTTCCCTGTTAACGGAACAAGTATAAAGAGAATTCAAGGCAGGTGTCTAAGCAGGTTTTGAAGTGCAAGGTGCGATGGGTTTGGACAACAGCAGTTTCTTTCTAGCTAATGATCAGCCTAATCCTATGGCCTAAAATACGAGCCCACCATCAGGACAGAAACAAAGCTCTCTGTGAGGGGGAAACAGTGCTGGCAAACTTCTCCAGAAATACTGAAAAGGCCTTGAAAATCTGAGTCTGACCACCACCCACAACTGGCTTTGCCTGTGCAAGGCACTAGGTCAGTGCTGGCATAAAGCCCTAACCAAACCCTGCCTGGCTTTGGCTTTTTCCCCCTCTATAATTCAGAATTCACAATTTCAAGGAGATGGATTACAAAGTGAGAAGATGGATGAAGGGGAACCAGGCAAGACTACACATAGCATGGTAGTAGCATGTGCTACTAACAGGTGACAAGCCAAGGTGCTTATGACAGCACCTACTTCCAACAGACACTGCTTAGTTTTTTATCTTGTAAATCTTGTGAATACACATAGCCAACCTTGGCAAACAGGAGTTCTCAAAGCAAAACTCTGGCAAAGCTCCTGGAGCCTAAACCTGCTCAGAACCTTCTTCCAGGTGGTGGTAGAGGGCAGGAAAATGGCACCTGCATGTTACACTGTCCACTGAGACCTTTCCAATCAGCTGCTGTCACAGTATGGAAAAAAAACTCGAGTAAATATTTTTAAGAACGTGAAAAAAACCTCCTTGCTAGAGCCCTTTCTCTTGGGTGTGTGCACCAGGTCCTCCTTTGGCTCATGAGGATGGAGAGGAGAGGAAAAGAGGGACCTGACACCTGTTGCTCTTGGCATGAGGATGCTCTAATGGACTTCTCATTTCCTGGAGCTCAGGTGCATCTCAGCCGGGTGCTCACGCTTTCAGTGGGGATCACACTCCCCCTGCACCCATCATCTTCACGTCCAGTCCAAACCAGGATGTTTCAAAATCAGTGAATTTTCTCCCCTTGTGCTCTTACTAGAATGGCTCAGAGACCTTTTATGAAGCGTACATGAACACAGCAAGTTGTTATGACCCTTGTTTTTCCGAGATTTCTTGTTTGTTGTGCAAGGTTTCCTAAGTGAGGGAGAGAAACAGTGTGTTAAATGGAAATGTAAGTATTTTCTCTAAAAACCACTGATAGGAGCAAAGAATCCACTTAAAACATATAACCAAATGTTATTTAATATCTTAAAAAGTAACACAATCCAAAATGGATATTTCACACAACACTACATAAACAACATGAACACAATATTACCATATGGAGGGACTTTCAAATATAGACTTACAAAAATCCCTGTCCTTTTTTTTCCTTTAAATTATTATACTAAGCATGACAAGTAATCATCATTTACAATATGGTACACCGACACAATAAAAACCATGTTACAAATGTGCTGTTATAAATCAGTAACGTTAGGGAAGACATTTCATGAACTGCAATTATTTCATATGAAATACTATACAATATAAACAGAACATCCATCTTGGATGACCTTTACAGCAACCAGAGACCAAGTAATTTTTAAATTTTTTTTTCAGTGCAAACACATTTATACAAGGCAGTCTTGGCTGCAAAACTCCCTTCTAACATACAGTAAGTCCCACTTGCATTTATTAACTCATTTAAACCTAATGCAACAGCCACATTCAGTCACTCACAGAAAATTACCTGCAGAATTATGATCCCTTTAAACTTAAGTCTCCTCCACCTATAAAAGTAACATCTGTGCCAATTACTCCAAGGGCCTTTTCATACTTCTGGGTGGGTATCCTTTGGGCGGCTCTAACTGCTATACAACACAAGGGCAGCGTACCGCACGGAAAATCACCCTTCCGAGGTGGGGAACGCGTGGTGGCTGTCGCAGGCATCCCGGCTGTGCGTTTCACCAGGGATTCAACCCAGGCTGCCCCTCCAGAGCCAGGTGCGTGCGCGTGGCCTTCTGCTCCTTCTCTGCATTTAGTGTCTCGGGGCGGGGGGAGGAACACGGAAACCCTCAGCTCAGAACTGAGCTTCAATGGAGTTAACGACCCACTCCCATCTCCATCAGATCCACGGGAGATCAGGGGAGTTACGCCAGATTTACACCCGCATAACTGAAACCAACGTTTAGAGCGCCGCTATAAAAGAAGCGTGATAGTCCCATTTTCTTCTAGCACCAGCGTGGCTTTCGGTGGGTCCACTGCATGCTTCTCATGCAGTAATGATGCACTTTACTTATGCTGGGGGGAACATTTTAGATATATACCTTTTTTTTAAAGAATTTCGTAAAAAATAGAACTTTTCTCTCTAATACTGTACAGTTTTCTTCAGAAGAGCAAAGAGAATTGTAAACTGTGGGCGTGACACCAGATTAGGAGTGCTATTTGCTTTCTCAGCACAACCATTTGAGCAATTATGTTGGGAAAAGCTCTGCGAAATGTATTTGAAAAACAAATTTTTAATTAAAATAACTGTTTCTAAACCCACTGCTAGCAGTACTCATATGACTGAAAACTTGGGTTGGTTTTGGCACTGCTAATCCAAGAGGCTCTGCAGGACCACAAAGTAGTTTCTCTCTTATTTAAACAAACTGCACGCATCAAAAGAGAAACTTCAGAGTATAAACATGGAACACTTTGGTTAGCTATTAAACTTATTCCAGTAACTTTAAGAAAGCAACTGGTTAATCAATTAAGTCTGCAGACTCTTAGCCTTCATTTTTTCCAATGTGCCTGGACATGAAGCAGGATCAGTGAACTCTGCCTACCTCACGGACTCGCGAGGCTTAGCTGGTACCACGTCAAGTGCTTCGAGGCCCTCAGGCAAAAAGGAGTGATTTAAGTGCAAAGTATTATCCATGTTTATGATGGCCTCTGAATACTGGTTTGCTTGTTCTCTTTTCTAAAAACGACTACTGCTGGCAAGCACTTAGGCCACGGTTTTCATTAAAATATTTGTTTTCCAATACATTTTACTTTTTAAAGTTGAGGGAACATTGTTTCGTGTATAACGGACATCTTACAGTGGTGCAAGGAGTCAAATGGCTAATGATTTCTTACTATTTTTAACTGAAATACTTAAAATGTCAAAATTAGCTCAACTGATGATTGTATATTAATTTGCATCAGGATAGTGATACTAGGTTTGCTGAAAGAGGTGTTCAAAAATCGGGATTTGTATATAAATGTGATCTGCTTCGGTTCAACTGCCACTTTCTTCCTTTGGTTTTTGGAAGAATCCTTCTTTCTTCCCTCTTGAAAGGTGGCTTGTTGCAGCTGGCTACTTTTCAAATGCCAGCTTCATTTTTCTTGGAAACTCGCCCATGTTCTTTGAACAATAGGCACGTACCTCGAGTAGGGACCCTAATACTGCTCCCAGTAAAGTCAATTAAAGGCTGTTGGTAATTTCTATAGGAGCAAGTGTTTCAGATGCACACAATCTGGAGAACAGAGTGCGTATCATTAAAGGAAGAGCTGTTTTAACACCCTTGCCAGTTCAGAGAAACCACGACCTGAAATGTTGACAAAGATGGAGGCAGAATAGGGCCCAAAGTATTTGAAGGCTGCCAAGAAAATACCCAGAGTGTCTTCTGTTAAACCCCAAACTGTCAATCATATTTCACAGACTGTAGATGTTCCTAATTTGCTAAATTACAAATACATTTTCAAGTTCTACCAGGCAGAAATTTTAGCAGTAACTGGGGAGAGGATGGAAGGTTTCAGCCTCCCTTTCACTTTTATCCCAATTATGCAGCCTTGTCAAAGTCTTTAAGTCTGAAAGCCAGATTTTTAGTATTGTAGAAGGAAATTGTGGCAATGGAAACATGATGACTTCATACGCAAGCATTGACACACAAGAGAACGCCATGACCTAATGCTTCAAAGTTTTTAACCTTGCTTTGTACAATACACTTTTCATGTTGCTGCATTTCATCAAATTCATGGAGGTAGTTATATGTGTAAAAAAAATTACCATAAAAGTAACATGTTGTATTATAATAATACATATTAAGTGTGCAAAATGCCGACAGATTTGTGTTGACCCTTTACAGTTGAACACAACACAGATTCAACCTAATCTAACTCTGTAAACGTTAAATTGATACATTAGAAGAATGATAGATAAGCAACCATGTAATACAAGGCTATGATTTCATCAAAGGATTAGGGTGACATAAAGCACTCAAGCTCCACTCTTGTGGTTTTGTTACCAGAACCTCAAGATGGAATTTCCTTATATTCCATTGTTGATTTTTAAAAGAAAAAAAAAATTCAAGATTAGAACGTTTCTATTTGAAACTTCTGTTTACATTCCATATTCCAAGAGTCACATTAATATTGGTACAGTGCCATGTCAACATTAATATGACATTTATGTTGTCTGCTGGTCTCTGGGAACTTTAGGAAATAACATACTACACAGTTTATAGGTATGTACTATCATATTTTGTTGGAATTATGTCTTCTGTACAACCAGCTGCCTGCATAAATTCTGATTTGTTTGACAAACAAGTATTTCCCCCAAAGGTGAAATTTGTTTTTGCTGTTCACATTTTAATACTGCTGTTAGTACTTCAGATCATCACTGTAAATTTTATCGTTTCGACATTTTTATTTACTGAATTGATACATACTACTGATGTCAGAGCTCATCTCAGAAACAAAATCACAGTCAGCCACTGCATAGTATATGACAATTCCCCACAAAAACTCTGACTCTACAGTTCGCATGGAATAAGTACGGCTGGAGTTACATACTGAATAATAAGATGCGTCATGCAAAGCATTATATGGTAATTAGAGCACATCTTGGAAGGTATGATAAGGCAGAAGGCTAAAGGCCAAGTGACTTTGATAACCAACCAAAAGCACAATAATTTCCTTTATGTGCACTGAAAGGTCTTATTGCTCCTATGAAATGGAAATTATACACTGAAACCAAGGAAAACAGACCTGTGCATCGACTGGGTGTTCTTGACAGAACTGGAAACTGATTGTGTCCAGAGTTAGAGAGCTGTTTTGTAAGTAAATGAATTATATCCAACTGTGTAACATAAGGCTGAATCTTCAGTAAAGACTTCTGATGACAACAGAGAACATGAGTGAAGCTCAAAGGACTTTGTGTACAGAGTAATACATGTCACCAGAACCTGACGAACATACTGGTTTTTAGTATGTACAGTTGGGTTTCATACCTGTGTACTACAAGAGCTAGACAATGTAAATGTCCCTTTTCTATGCAACAATTTGGGCTGTTGAACATTTTACTACCTCTGTTATTCTTCCACCAATTCATCTGTTCCAAAAAAAAAAAAAAAAAAAAAAAAAAAAAAGAAGAGTTAAATTTGGAGTCAGTTTGTTGCGCTACCAGGCTGCATGAGTAACAGAGCAGAATGTGGCCCTATACCTAAAAATTACTCTTGGAGTTTAACTATCCTTAGAAGTTACTCTGCAGTAATTAGCACAGTACTAATTACTTTGAAGTAACAGTTTAGGGGAAAGCAATTAGGATATACCATACCTACAGAATTCAGATTTCTACTGCCAACCATGTGGACACGTTTAATTTCTAGAAACTAGACATGTCCATAAAATGCTAAATTGCAAATAACATCCACTGAATAAAAAGGCCAGAAGTTTATAATTCTCTAAATTTTGTTCTCTGATAATCACTACAATGTATGCTATTTTTAATAGCCTAATTTAGGCACTCTATTTAATAAGCTACATAAAATAGATTTATGTCCTTCCACTAGAAAGAAATCAATTCTTCAGGCCATACTTGTCATTTATATCATAAAGAATATTTTTGTTCCAAGAAATTAATTATCCTGATTCCTATATTAATGGCAAGTTGCAATACCAGAAGTGACACAAGAATTAGATAATCTTTTTTAAATATTTGATTTATACTGAAGACATTTGTTATATTTTGCGTCACTCCACGTTGTAGCTCCATGACAGTTAAAACTTTCCCTTCCCTCCCCACTCCCCCCCTCTACGCAAAGGTCCACCTCCTCATTTGTGACTATGGAAGGTCAAGTAGCAAGTCTCAGTAAGTAAACGTCTCTCATACTTTTGAAACACAAAAGGAGAAGCCACCTCCCTTCCCACCCTCCATACTTAGAAAAAAATAAACCAAAACAAACCCCAAACCTCTTTTTACTCGCTTAAATGGGTATTTGCAAAATTGTGTCACAAAAACGCACAGTGAAAATGACTGATTAGTATTAATAATTCACAGATAGAGCTGAGGTCATCACTTATCATGTTTGGCATTGTTTTTCCTCATGGTGATCCTGGCTGGTTACTTTCAGCAGTGGCTCAGTTTTTGAAGTAAAAACGATCAACTCTGCAGCAGAGTTTTGCCTCTGACCAGGGGCATCACACATCTGTGGCATTTTTTTAAATGAAGTTGGCAACTGCATGGACATTGAAAATGCAGATTACACTTACAGTGTCTAGACTTTCATATATGTGCTCAGTTACAATTAAGTGAAGCAAAAAGTGTACATATTATCCCTACTGCTATTCTGTCGCTACAGAGCCGCAAATGTGAAAAGCAATACCTTGAAATAAAGATTTCTTTGTTGCCCCTAGTCTACATAGCAGCACAGTTTAAGTAAACACTAAAACTGTGGTTGAGATGCTTTTTTATTTTTTCTCCAAAGATGTAAACATCAGTCCCAGTGTCGTAAACTTTGCTGTATAGGATGAGACAGACGATCCGAGGCAGGATGACTATCAGACACTAGTGACAGAAGCTTGCAGGCAGTTAGCAGGTTTCTGCAGTTTCTCAGCTTCACTGGTCGGTGGGTCTGCAGTGGCTCGGAAGTTGAACGTTGGGCCTGCGCCACCATGTGCGGGGCTCAGAGCAGGGTTCTGACGTCTGTTGCTTTCAACAATACTTGAAGTATTGGATGCCAGGCTCTCACGAGTACTAGAATGGAAAAGAAATATATATACACACTCATACTAGAATGGAAAAGAATAGAAAAGAAATCTTAAAACAGAATTAGGTCAGGAAACGAGAATAGAGTGTTTTGTAACAGGCTTCCTGTGTTTGTATGTAATGTCACATCAGTGAACCATCTAATTTTGACGGTATACACATGTTCCTCCAAAACAGATTCCGGAGGTACTCAGCAGCCACCATACTGTAACACAGGTATAGCACTAAGCAGAGCTGAAGCTGTCACACAAACTGTAAGCTGAACCAGTATCAAGCATCTGGATTTTTCATTCAAGGAAACAGCTTCCATCTTGCAAGTGGAACATATTAATTTTCTTTCCTGCCTGGTGCATTTTTGCACAAAGTAACTTCATCAAATCAGCTCTGTTGACTAGGCAGAGCTAGAAAAGCAATCATGTAACACAGCTTCCTCTGTTGTCTCCTCTTCTACCTGTCTTTGTACACAAAATATTAACTCAAAATGCTACTTTACATTAAACCCACAATGTTTCTAAACACAACGCTTCAATTTAGCTTTGCAGCTGAGACAATTGCAACTTACAAGACACTGAGAAATCTTAACTGCCTGGTCTGTGATCATGCCCTAAACAACTAGTGCTGCTATTTTATTCATAAAATGGACAACATTCCTTCAGTTCTAACGTATTGTTTATCCATGGCAGTGACAGGACACTGAGCACTTTTAAAGACTAAGCCTTTTAATGACACATCTAAATACAAACACAGAGGAGCCTGTGTTTTAGGCTACAGCTTTAAAAAAACTCAGCCAAGATATGCTAAGGCTAGTTTTGCCACTATTACTCATTTTGTTCTCTTTCCGCTTTTAACAATTTTTGATTTCCAAATAATGTCTTCATGTGAAGACAGAGGTTTGGGTTTTCAAATAGCCATGTGGCCCCTGGTCATGTACCCTTCACCTACATCCCTACTTCTTTGCAAAATGACATCACCACTGGCTATGGAGATGTTTACAGAGGACATCTAGAGGACTGAATGGGTTTATTCAATAAGAGCTAGAAACAAAGACACTAATGACAGAGTTTCATAGTCAGTTTAAAGCCAACCTAAATTTACCTGCTACTGAAAGGGGCAGCTCTTGCCTGCCTTGTGTGGACCTGACCCTGCCACATGTTCCTGCTGCTTCCCTGATGCTGAGCCTTGCAGCCAGCCACATCAGGGACCGCTCTCAGTTAAATACTAGCCCTAAGAAAAAAAAAAAAAAAGATTAGTGCTAGCATCAGGGGAAGAGTAGGAATATACAGCTTTGGATGTGGCAGGGGAGAACTGTGTCAGTGCATAGCACGGGAAGGAAGAAACACCTTGTGCAGTTGTAGGGCAGATTTAAATCATCTTAAACTGACTGAATCTGAAAAATCAATGTTGTTACGAAACTTGCATAAATCTTTTAAATTGATTGAAATGGTACTGATCATCTTCTGCCAATTATCACCTTATTGTCAGTAGTTCCTAACAGCTGTGATGTGTGAAGCACACAGTAAGAGATCTCTCTGAGCCGCAATGACGTATGGTGCACTTCTGTTGCTCATTTTTTGATTCCTCTCCCTCTGCTTTTTAATGAAAATAGATGCAACCTTTGTTTTCCAGGTATTATTCGCTAATTGTATCATTCTTTATGGGATCACCAATTCCAGATCTTCAAACATTTTCAGTTCTGATATTACAAACTGACCATTACAATATGTATACACAAAGACTAGTGAGAATTTTGCATGCAGAGTAATGCCAAAATTAGCTCTTCCTCTAGGTGACATAAGAACAGCAGTATTATATAAGCTATAAAAATAAAGGAATAAAATTAATAGACAGCTAACATTTACTATATACAATTTGCATAAAAGCAATGAACAAAATACTGTGACGCTGCTTTCCCAATGGTGATGTGTTCACGAATTTCATACACAAATTACTTTTGAAGTCAAATGACCACTGCAAATCTCTAACTACATCCTGTGGTTTTTTTTTAAATGCCCCTTTTTTCAATTTGCCACACTTTAAAAATATACTTTTTCTTTCACAGTGTGGAATTGGTAATCTTGATTCCCCAAGCAACACTGCACACTTCCATTTAAATGAAAAGATACCACCACACCTCATGAAGTTGAGAGTTACAACCTCAGTGGAGGCTAGAAGAGTATACCTGAGGGATATCACTACATGCATGTCCTGTTCTTATACTCTTCCCTAGGCATCTGCTAACGGACACTGTCAGATCTAGGTGAATCTTACCAGATGGATGCTGGATGTTTTTTTCTGTATTTCCTGGAAAAGGGCTGTGGAGTACATTTTTTGTTATAAGGTAGGAAAGTAATAACAGCATGGTAATTATAGCCAAAGGGCTAAATTCACCCTCAGTTCAATTTATTTTTATAGATTTATACCAAAACTCAGCAAAATCATCCAATTTAATCATCTTGAAGCAAAACTCATTAAAAAGCCTTTGAAATATCCAGACTATACACTGGTCCTGGTCTTACAAAACAAATACACATGAAAACCCTGTGGAACGTTGACTAGTT
The DNA here is from genome assembly GCF_047716275.1 of Strix uralensis. Classification (NCBI taxonomy): domain Eukaryota; kingdom Metazoa; phylum Chordata; class Aves; order Strigiformes; family Strigidae; genus Strix; species Strix uralensis. The sequence continues at coordinate 37,063,320 of NC_133975.1, forward strand.
TTTTTTTTTTTTTAAAGCTTACTTTATGTGGCCTTGCCAAAAAGAAGACATTTGTTAATAAGTTTTGGGTTTTTTTAAAAAAAAGGGATGTGTGGAACACAATCATTATTAAAAGCTGCTTATCTATTTCCCTTTTGATCTAAACAAAGTGGTATAGCAGCACTAAATCCAGTATGCTCGCCATATTATCTTCTCTTGCTAGCTAAGTTTAAGATTAACATCAACAGAAATTTTAGCTTTTGTGTAAATAATTAGGGAAGGAAAGTCTGCCTTTGTGTTAACCAGAAACACAAGCTTGATATACAGCTAGCAAAATAGTAGTCTTAAGAACCGATTTTTATCCAGTTGACATCCTATCCTGAAGGTGAAATGCACTCTGCGGGGTGAGACAGTCTGAGCAAGAAGCAACCACCACCTTACACTCCCCCACAAAAACTGACTGCAAGTATAGAACTTCAACTAAAAGAAGAGATTACATTTAACAAAGAACAGCGCAAATAGCCTCATACAACAATTGTATGTGAGAAAGATGCCAAGAATCTGCAGAACAATCGACAACAGGAACAAATTCAAAACCTTAAGTTTCTTTTTTAAGCTAGACTCAGTGTAAGTGGTACAATTTACTCAAATTATTTTTCAAATTTTTTACTCAGAAAAATTATACGTATGTTAAAAGCCTGCTCTAGTTTAATAATCACTGCATGCTCCAACAGGCCCAATAATTGCTGCCTTGTCATTAACATCAAGTGGGAGTAGCCATCAAATCCAAAGGAATTTATTCCAGAGAGACATGACTTTAACTGAAAATGAAGTTTAGTCCTGTGTAGAAGCAGGAAATCCTTCACATGCCTTTCTGGGAGCCTTTGCTATAGATTAAAAAACATATGTAATTCTGAGGAATAAGAACACCTTTTACAGGGGAAAAAAATGACAAACCAACACAAAACCCGAAAAACCCCATTTTCTTTCACCTAATACAAATCCAGTCTTGGAGGTTTTATTTTTAAACACAGGCAATAAATAATTTAAGCTCAAGTATGACACTATAAGAGAACTACTACTGTAAATGATTTCTGTGTTCTTAGAGTCATTGTTCTGAACTCTGATGGGTTGCTATCCAGGGCAAACAAAACCAGTCAAGGTCCATTCCAGCAGGGACCTAGGACTGTCAAAGGTCAGAGAGAGAAGGAAGAAGGCTGAGTGAAGGATTCTTAACCTGGAAATGAGCTTATGAAATCTCCAGGGCAGGGAACACACCAGCAACTCTCTCATCCCTACACCTGCAAGATTCCTAGCACACTGAGACTTCCATGATGTCTGAGATCCCTGGAATGGAAATAACTAACCAGCACCACCACTTGCAAACTTTTCCCAAGTGTATTAGGCAAGGCACCTCTCTCTCTGCTGATGCAGTGCTGGGTCACCTCTGAAGTTCAAACATCCTGAGCACTTTCAGCCTTGTGGGGCGAGTGGCTGTTCCAGTCTCACCAGTTTGGAATGGTGATAGATACACTTCAAAAATTTTTGAAGAAAACAAACAAAAAAGCCCAAACCCCCAAAAAATCACTTTTTTTTGCTTGTTTGTTTTTTCATCTGAGCCAAGGATTATGCCACCTAGTCATGTCTAGTCTTCCAATTAGTCTTGTTGATGGTATTTTAGAGGGAAAGGGAAGAGGGGGGGGAAGTATGCAGAAGCTCCTCTCTTCTATTCTAAATGCAAACACAAGTTTAATACAGAAAAAAAAGGATACAGGAAGGTTTTCAGCAAACAGAAAATGAACTAATAGAGAGTCAATGCCGCACATGGTCATTGGTTTCTTACGGTATGTTGGGAAACCCACACATCTGGATAGCTGATTCCAGAGCTGTGGAAAATAGTCTGAAAACATGTGAAATTGTTTAATACAGCCCTACGTCCTGTCACCAATATCACACACACATTACTATAAATGGAACTTTCTAGTCTGTAAAGCTGCAATGAATGTGACAGTCCTACCGTGGAGAGTTGAACCCGCTGTCCACAGTAATGCTGCTGCTGTCCATGCTGTCCAGGCGGGCTGAGTGGGTGGCTCTCTGGTTGTTGCTATTTTCTGTTTCCTTCGGGGTGAGAAGAGTAAGATTTTTCTCAAACTTTCGCTGCAGATCTCTCTCCTTTTCTCTCTCTAGGAGCCATTGCATCGTACCAACATCATCCCTGTTCTTTTCTTCCTCAGCATTTTTGTTGGTTCCTTCCTCTGAGTCGTCGTCGTCAGACACATTGTAGTAGTCGAAGGAGGCCTCCTGGTTCCCAGTTGTCTCTTGCTGTCTCTGTGAAGCGGGAGTGACTTGTGTGACTGAGGTTACTATCGCTTGTTCAAGTTTCTCACATCTGACTGGCAACGTGTCAGGGGGGGTCTTTTGATGGGGCTTTAGCAGGGGTGTGCTAGACTTATGGTAACTATTCACAGAAAGAGTGTTGTGCAGGGGTTTAAAGAGTGTATCCTTGCTAAATATTTCTTTCCTTTTATCAAGGCTGCTTGACTCAGCGCTATGGTGTTGAACCAGCCGCCCGTTTGCAATCACCTCTGGAGTTTGGCCAGCAACCGCTGAACCACCGTTTGGGCCCTTTGGGGACTCCTCTTTGTGCACCCCAGGCTCCCTAGCAATATGTTGAGTCTGTCTTTCTGCAGGAGTCATTTTTTTGAGCCCATCTGTCCCTGTCAGCGTATCATGATCCTCTTTATTCTTTCCCAGTGGTGATGGAGCGGTAAGCACAGTCTCACTGGATGTGTTGCACTGAAAATAGTCATCAACTGCAGATTTTGTTGTGCAGGAGTTGAGCTCGCTATATGATGGCAAATTCTCTGCAGGCTTGCTTTGTTCCAATAGGCTACAAGAACTGGGGGTTTCTACGCTGCCACTAGCGATTTCAGGGATGCAAGTCTCTTTGTAGCTTGCAGATGAAATCAGAGCCCTTTGATGACTGAGAGACTGAGATGGCCTTAAAGTACTATCATCAATGTAAGTTTGGCTAGTCGTTTGGTCATCTGGGCTACAGCCTTCACCTATATCTTCAGGTGTGCCTAAAGTAGCTGAGCCCAGAGGTCCCTTGGAGTTATCCATGGATCTAGACCTTTCTTTAGCCTTACTGGACCGCTCATTCCTCGATCTTCTATCCTGTGTATGGCTGTGGCTCCGATGGACCTTGGAGTGGGAGCTTCCCCTGGAAGGTTCAGGGAAAGGCATTTCAGTTCTTCTTTTGGCCAGCTCACCAGACACGTCCCACTCTGGTGTCATGGGAAAGTGAGATTCAATCATGTTAGGATTGCTGTGCATTATAAAATTATCTCCCTTGTGTTCTATTATAAAACAGCCTTCCCGTGGGGATCGAGTCAAGGGATCATAGAACTCATACTCCCTTTCAGCAGGTATATCCAAATGAGAGCCATCTGATGGGTCTCCTTTGGACACCCGAGTCTTGCTGTGTGACCTCGATTTCCCATGAGACTTTCTGTGATTCCTGCTCTTTTTACTTCGTCCACTGTGGTGAGCTGAAGATCCTGCTTTGCTTCGTTGAGCTTTTTCTTCTTCAAGTTTCTTCATTAGTGCAGTGTGCCTCATGACATTTTCCACAGTCAAGTCTGGGTTAATGCGCCTGATAATCTCCATTTCTACCTCTCTAGGTATAGTGGTAGGGGTGTCCTCATCCCTTAGCGGCCACTCCTCTGGAGGAAACTGGGCAGAGAAATTTGCCAACTGTTTTGTCTTGTCCTTCTTAAAACTTAATCGGAATAATTTGAGTCCAAATTTCTTAGACTGCTTTTCTACATCCTTAGGCTTTGTGAGTGTCTCTGCTTTATAAGAAAAATTGACAGTACTTTTACTTTTCTCAGTAGGTGGGACCTGACATAACGAAGGAGGACAGTATGAGTCTTTACAGTCTTTTGCTGATTTCCTCTGTAGAGTAGATGCATGCATGCTGTGCATGTCTTCTCTGCAACAATGGCAGGAGTCGCAGTGGTTTTTGGGTAGTGTTCGGTCCCTGACGCATCCCGAGGTGGAGGGAGTTATAGTTCCTTGTTGTGGAGAGGTACATTGAGACCTGTCAGGTATCCTCTCATCCAAATGGTACCATTTACTGTTAGTTCTTATGAGAGATGGTGTTATGAAGTAAGTCTGTGGGGTTACAATGAAATAACCATCCGGAGTTGGGTATATTTTCCTCTCCCGCACAAGCATATTCAAGGTATGTCGAAGGATTTCTGGACTGGGTGTTGGAACTCCTAGAAATGACAGTAAAAACATATCAGGGAGTGCATAAAACCATGCAGGACTCTCTGGCTCCCCACTCCCCAACAAAAAGCTGTTTCTTCCAATGTGCAAACTGGACTATGCTGAACAAACAACTTCAGTAAAGCACTTTGTTAGGCATTCTCTTGTCTGTTTGTTTTTCCACTTATCTCCTACACTTCAGACATATCAATTATTAATTAAATAGAAAGGAGGCCATTAATGGAGTATTTAAAAAAAAAAAAAAAAAAGAGAGAACTAGTCACTTCCATTGCACAGGTGACCTTAAGCTACAAGATGGAATCACTGGAAATCAAAGGGTGTCAGGGGAAACATTTCACTTTTATTCTTCTTCCAACTAAATATTTATATTCCAATTCACCAGAACTATTTATTATAATGCCCAGTCATCTATAAAACAGTGGTTATTTGTATGCCTAAGTTGTTTTTCGATGGAAGAGTACTACACAGAAAAAAAACCATACTCCCAAACTGCCCCTTTATCACCAACTTGATTGAACTGACTTGCTCTCCCATTAAAACACGTTTCAACTATATCAGCTGCTCCAAAAAAGACACGCTTTGAATACCACAGTACATCTTACCCAAACAGACTTTTCCACTATGCTGGAAGTTATATATTTAGCTCCTAAAAATTTGCTTCTCAGAGTTCCTTGTCCTTTGTGTGAGATGTGAGGGACACTGCTTAAGTGCATATATCACATACCGAGAGAGGGACAAATATGACAACCTTCATCAATGCCACACTAGCCACATGGTAGACTTGGCATTGTGAGCCCGGTCCTTTCTACTACCACTACTCCTGCCGGCTTCAGCGGTGCAGGACCAACTCTTCAATACTTTATTGTATAATAACCAAGTTAGCATGCTGTGCATAGGAAAAAGTTCCATCTAGAGCTAAGGAAAGAAGTGGTTTATAGTTCACAAGCTAGTTAAAAAAAACGTGTTTATGCTGAATAAGAAATAAAAATCCTTCAAAATTTTCAGTGGAAAAAGCTATCTTCAATCAATACATTTTGTTGAACTAAAATGCATTTTAATTTTAATTTAATGCTGCGTACTGACCTGGTTTACATTTTTAGAACTAGAGAAATATTCTTCAAAAGTTTGGATGGTCTATTTTAAACTAAAGCTAATATTATTTACTCTGGTTCTTAGTTTTATTTTCAATGAAACTGATTTAGAAAAAAAAAAATAGAATTAGAGAGTAACTTAGGTTGAAAGGGACCTCATGAAGTCATCTGGTCAACAACCCTACTCATAGCCAGGCCAACTTAGATCAAGTTGGTCAGAGCCTTGTCAAGTCAAACTCTTGACTATCTTCAAGAACAGAAATTCCATGGAATCATGCATTCAAAAACATTTCAACAAAGTATATGCTTTTACAAAAATACTTCATGGAAAAATCTCAACCAGGTGTACCTGCCACAAACACAGTATCTTCAGTAGCACAATAGTCTCTGGTCACCAGTTCTTCTCCCACATGTCAAAGGCTGGAGCCTGCAAGCTCACCGATCTCCTTGTCTTAGCAAACATGAGGATGACAGCAAAGGCTCTGGCACTATGACCAACACTCCATCAAAAGATTAGCAACAAGAAATAGAGAAGTTGTACTAATTCCTTAACTCACCCTCTTCCTTGCTACTGGGTTGCAGGCAACATAGTAAGTATTCTTATGTCTGGCTTTGAATGTTGTTTGAATTTAGAGACATGACCATACTGCTCACATCCAGTAATATCTGTAACTAAAAATCTTACAATGGAAACAGCAAAGTGTTAGGAATAACATGGACACATGAGTGAAAGCAGTTACAACAGAGAAGGTTCCACGGAGGATTACATAGGGGCAGTAAATATATTTCATGCACAGTCCACAGAGCTGAAAGACTGGGGCCAATCCAGACAAAAGAAGTAAAAGAGATAAAGAAAGGATATAAGTTGAGAGAATGACACTGAAAATTGGAAATAATACGCAAATGAAATGGAGAATCAGGAATGTGCATTTTCTCCCTCAAATGTGGGTGTCCTCAATTTATGTGATAATTCTGTTGAGAGCAACAAAGACCCCCAGAACTGCTGGATGAGCAAACATGCCAGAAATAGCAACAGATGGGAAAAACTGAAATCCAGAGAGCTGGGGCAAAAAAAGGCTACCCCTCCCTAGCCCAGAGTCTCTCTGGACTGAAATGAACATGCTGAGCTTCCTCTGGATTGTGAGGCAGTGGCAACTGGAGAGCAGGCTGCCCTCCACATGAGCTTTCAGTAAAGCACAGGAAGATGAAGAGAGATTTCAATTTCCATAACAACCAGCAGTCATCATCTAACCTCTTCTTTCCTGCAGTAGAGCTGCTGTGTCTGCTTGGGTAACACCACCCCTTTTACATTATGCCTTACATCACCACAAGAAGAAGATGACCCCGAACTCAAGCTCACATACTTCTCCATCCTGTGCTGCAGGGTCCAAACCCGGTCCAACTGAGATGCACTTGCTGTGCAGCAGCCAAACTCTCTGCCTCTACAGAAACAACCTGACTGATCCATTGTATCTTTCAGGAGCTTACATGTAAATACGTCAACACATACTTACCTTTGTCTGCAAGAACTAGGTTCTTCATCCTTACTTTACTTAAAGACTTTTCTTAACATACTGTTTCAAGAACATTGGAACAAAAATAAAGGAGAGGAAAACATTCTCCTGGGAGTTCACAGAAAACTTAGGGAAAGAGATTGAAATGGGTCTTCTGATGTTTTACATTAACTTAGGCAAAAATGCATTGCAAATACATGGTAAAAATAACGATATGTATTTTTTCACCCAGTAAACCATAATGACTACAATGTGGTGGGTAAATGAGTAAATCACTGGATGCACAGTAGTTACATTAATTAAGTCCTGTGAATAGAGAATGTGCAGATAAACACCAATTAAAAAAAAATAGTGTGCCTGGGCAGTCGATGATGCTGTAAAGTTAATTGTGTCAGCCTTCTCCCTGGAGTTGGAGACTATTCCTTTTATCACTCCCAGCATACAGTACATCCCTGTGGTTCACTAAGCCAGCAGTGACGATGGCAGATGCAGACCTCTGGAGCACAGCATTGCCAGCTAATGCTAGCTGTGGGTTTTGTTCAGATCTCTTTCAGGTACTTAGAAAAGCAGAAACAGACCCAAACTCGAATTAGGCTTTCCTGCATGGTAGACAGGAGCAGTGACACTACTCTGGCTCCCATTGTTGCTATTTTAAATACAGATTTCCTGGCTTTCTCAAGACCTTTCCCTTTTCAGCAACCCGTCCACATCATGTCTGTACCTAACCTACCCCACTGCATTCAGAAGTCTCCTTATGGTCTCCCTTCCTCCATTAAATAGGAACAAGAGGAAAAAAACCAGTAGTTTAGAGACTCTAGCATTTAAAATATTGCATGACAGCAGTGGTGTTATTTAAGATTATGTAGTGGTTTAATAATTCAAAAGCAGAAACTGTCTGGACACTGAATCATCAGACATGTACATTTTCTGCATCTCAAGAGAGTCTACTATGCCATCCACTGAGCTTCCAGACAGAAGATTATGTCTTGTTTGCTGCTCACAAAGAAGACTGACCTAGAGTGAACTCAGTTAATGTAAGACACTTATTTTAAGTGCTACATATACATTTCACATATTTAAAGAGTGAACAGTTATAAAGGTGAACATCAGAGGAATTTGCCAGCTTTCAGAAAACTGTTCACTTCAAAAGCAACCTAGTCCAATACACACGTATTTCCTACACTGAAATTTTGAACACCTTAAAATGATTTTAATAAGTATGTGGGCAAAATTGGGGAAAAAAAGTCCTTACTAAAGGCAGCATAGACTAAGGCTTGATGTTTTCTTCAGCCAGGTTCATACAGATAAGAAGGTCTGGCTGCCATACACAGGAACAGAGGTTACATTCTTAGCTCCTTATACTAGATTTCAAAGATTTACATTTAATGTATAGGATTTAAACCACGGTCAATAAATTATAAAGTAGGGCTGTACAAACATCTCATTGTTTAATTCTAAGTTAGAATAATGGGAGCACGTGCAGCAGGAGTCCTCTTGCTTTTTTAAAAGCCTGACAAATAACAAAAGCCACAAAGAAGATGTGCATTATCATTACAAACTTTTTCAATAAAATAAATTCATGAAAAATACATCTGAAGTAGTATTTAAATGGTGTTAAATCTGCTAAAATGATTTTCTCCTGAGCTGATGCTAAGGCTTAACAAGGGATAAAAGAAATACTCTGATTGGCTCATGAAATACTAGTTAAGGATGTGGAGTGGTTGCTATGTGATGTTATAAATAATTAGCATACCTTATTTCAGATAGAGCCGTGTGGCCCAGATTTATGCCTGCACAATGGCTCAGCAAACTAGAGGGCTAGACTGCAAGTGTAAGACCCTGCACTGAGGAAAGAGGTTTATTATTCTTAGGCAGTTTGAGAATAGCATCTGGGGTCTTAGGAAATTTACACACGCCACAAAACGCAGTGAAGCATCTGTTCATTAAAAAACAAACAACACAGGCAGACAAGTGCTGCTACAGGGTGAGATACAGAGAGGTTATGTGACAATGACAGATACATCTACACTGGAAATGCTCTCCTCTCTCTCAGAGGATCAGTACCTAATTTGGAAAAATAAACTATCAGAATATGGGAGGACATCAGATGTTTTAAAATAGCCACAGTGAATACAAGGGCTCAAAAAGTCATAGCTGATTTATGAGAGACTTTGGGCAGACAAGTGAAAAATATCACTCAGCACAAGAAGAGATTCTGTTTATTGGAAAGGACAACTTTTTTTATAAACCTCATACACCGGGACAACATGTATGTTTGCTATGTTAAACATGTCACGGCTGGGAGAGAAAGGCATTTCTCTAGAGAGGGGAAAAAATTGGACAACAAAGGGCAAGTTATTTATTTTTTCCAAATAATTTTCTTTATGTTTTGGGAATTGAAGTAGATAAAACAAGGCTCTCCTTTTTTTAATCTCAGACTTGAGAAATGCACATGTTCATGGCCAGTGGAAAAAAAAAGAGGCAGCAAGAGACTGTACTAACTTGCCTCAGGCTTCTGAGCAGAGTCTACACAATAATCCAGCCTGTTGAATTATTTTTGATGTATGGTTCTGTCCAGAAAGAACAGCACAAGACACCAAGTCAACTGATAATCACACTATCAGAAAACCCAAGGGATGTCACCAATAAATTATTGTTTCCACCATGCCATAATGTTTATATAAAAATATTGATAAATAATTGGAAAAATACTTGCTATCTATGGAACTCTTCTAGTACATAGCTATATAGAAAACATGACTTTGGAAAAAATCATCAAAATGAATTAAACTAGAATTATAATTGTGAATTTTGCTTTTTTTGCTTTCTATCCCTTACAGCTTTTACCACCATTTTCAAAACCAGCCAAGCATACTGAAAAATGCCCCTGAAAAACAAAACCACAAATTGGAACAGAAAGCCAGTATTTAGAAACTATACTTGCAGTAATTTTTTCCAAAGTGCAAATATTAAATGTCAGACAGAATTGTTTATTCTGAACACAGCTCTCAATCCAGAATTATATTTTAAAATCTCAGAACTTAGTACCAGCTATAGCAAAAGCCATGTAACCTTCAAGGTTTTAAGTAACACTTGCTCCAAAATGTAAGCAAAAAAATTCAAAACATCAAAACATAGCTATGCTTAGGCTGCCTAGATGAGGCAGATGCATCAGTAGTTTTCCTACTGAAGCATGTTTAATTAGCTGCTTTTTACAGCTATAAAAGAGGGACAATAGAGTAGCTTGTTCAGAGAATTGTAACTCAGGCACAAAATAGTTAAACAACTTGCCCAGGATCATACAAAGCACAAGTGAAAAAGTTGTGCTCTCCTGAGCAGTAAACCTCTGCCCAATGCTTTTACACCACACTTTTAGATGTCTCTACAAGATGCATTTTGCATGATTCACCAACTCCAGATACAGACTGCCAGTAGGGAAGTAGCATATTCAAGAGTACATTCTTAATATAGGTTTCCTTTTTTTGATGTTACAGTATCTTTAATCCAAGACATTTTTGTTTTACCACTTAATAAATACTATCAAATGCAGACAAGAATATCTTCTGAACAGTACACCAGCATTTATGAACACAGCATGTGTATCTATGGCTCTCCAAACCTTTTAGTCATGGAGTTACCAAGTTTTTAAAAAAAACCCAAAACAACCAGATTTAAAGATTTTTTTCAAGCAAGGGCGGTACAGAAGCAAAACCCAGAACTGTGTCCAAGAAGGTTCTTAACACCCCTGGAAACCAGGCTGACAACCTCCTTTCAGTTTAAATATAACTTCTCCCTGAAGCAGGCACGTCATTGCCATTGGACTTTATTACTTGCATCAGGCCACAGCAGTTTTGAGAGCGTGTGCTAGGTGGAGGAAGACATGCAGTATGTAGAACACCTGCTCTTTAAGAGACAATGCTCTACACAGAGACATACCTCCATGAGGTTACCTCTGTGGATACTGGACAATGACACTTGAAATGATTGAATGATGTCAACAGAGCTCTTATGAGTTAGCTTACAACTGGCTTGAAAGCCACAAGGTGGAATAAGTCTGCTCTGGCTATGATGCATGCTTTGTTCTCTATAACTACTAAAGAAGTCCTAAACTCTTTAGACTATGATGATAAGGAAGGTTATTTTTTGAGAAAATAACAAAAAAGCTTATTCTGATACCAGTCTGAAAAAAAGAAACAAGCCAATACATTACCTCAAGTAATTTTTAATAGCTACATAAAGTCAGGAATTAACCCTGCAACATGTATCTCACATGAATGGCCCTGTCAAAGAGAACTCAGTTCTATGTTTAAGAATAAAGAAAAGGTAGGATTAGAATCCTAAAGCCTCCTTTTACTTTTGGGTAGTATCCCAGGACTAATCAATATTCCCATGCAGAAAAGTGAAGAAAAACAGACTACCAAACACCAAAACTCCCTCTTTTAATTAAGCAAAAAAAATAAGCAACCTTTTGGGTAGGGATTGGGGATTCTTTAACTGCCCTTTTACAGACACGCACCCACCTGACCAATGACTCATTAATGTCCAGTTACCTGGGAAGCAGGTTGTTAGGTGCTCCATTAGTGCTTCTTGTGTGACTTGTTTTCGGGCAGAGTTCATTGCTGAGATGGCCAGGCAAAGGATTTCACCAAGTGGAATAAACTGTGACTGACTGATGGGAGACATGCTGATGGGTGATACATCACCTGGAAAAAGACAACAGATGTGCAATGAAGCGTGTTTAAAAATCTGCTCATAGAACAAGAATGCAGAGATACAATTGGAGAAGGTGCACACAGGTCAGCTCTGTAGTTTTTGTACTAGGCTGGGAATAAAAGTCCTACAATGGAGAACCATCCAACAGCTTATTTCAAAACTTAGACATGGTGAGCTTTAGAAAATGGGAGATACACACTGTGCAGACATAGTTTCTCAAAGGGTACAATAGACAGATTCAGAAAAATGCCAACAAATTAACACTTACAGTTGCAAAACCTTTTGCTTGAATATCCTACTAGGTAACTGTGCAAACAAAATAGTTGCATGTATTTCTCTGGACATAAAAGGGGAGATTACATTCCCCTTTCAAAGGTTAGTAGTTATGGATCACCCACCATTTCCACTTGATAGAGTATTTTTTCTTAACAGTAACAAAGATCAGAAAAAAATGTTGCTAAGTTAATGAATAACGTTTTCACTCTGGTGATAAAGTGCAGAACACTCTTTAGAGGCACAAAAGCATCAAACACCTTAAAACTGATACCCTCAACAAATCTCTCCTGGATCTACATGTCAAATTGTACAGACTACATATTTATTAGAAGTTTTAACAGTTCCAGGATGGCTTGAACATTAACTGTGGTAACTTTTCTCATGTTGTCTTTAAAAATAATTCATTAACCCATACTTTAAAAAAATCATTGAAAGATCTTAAAAATTAAAGTTATACGAGAAATTACAATTTGATAATACAAGCATGACTACACAAATACACATATATATGTGCATTTTAATGTACCTTATATAAATACAGAAATGCTTTTAGATTCTTCTCTGTACCTCCCCTTGAAGTGGTAACAGTTCCCCAATGATCTCAAACAGAAAGAAGCAGCAGGCTAAAAGATTTCCTTTGCCAGTGGAAAAGGAATAATAAAAAGTAACAGACAGAACAAGGGGTGCTTGACTACGAATCCTCTTCTGGCCACAGACCAGTCAATAGCCAGGGATTAAATTTTACCTAAGTGGCTTTGAAATCTCAGGAAAATCCCCCTATTTCTGCTGTCACAGAGCAATACCTTGTGATCAATTCAGGAACCAAACTACTGGAAATTAATTCAAATTCAAACTTTCCTCCACAATTTAGAGAATCTAATATTTGCCCTATTAATTCTATATTCCTATTATGTCTACTAGACAGGAACAGCAGTTTCTAAAACTGATTATCAAAATGCATTTAATCTTGCATTATACTTAGCACTTTAGAAAAAAAAAATTGGTGGGAGTAGCAAATCGCGTAACTGCTTCAGTGAGATTTATGAGCAATATTTTTCAATACAACAGCTGTACAATCTATTGTACAACAGTGATACACATTACCCAAACCACAGTGATTTAAAATACACATTTGTGCTACGCTGTCTCCTGATTGCTTCTGCTTCATCAGGCCTGACCAGATCAGTGCTGCAATCCCAGCACAGCAGCATCCCTCCAGCTTCACAGTGCACCCCAAGATCCTCCTCATCGCTATCTGACCACAGAATGATGACCTTAAAATATAACCTTTTCTGGACATTTTTTATTCATATTCACCTGAAAAATTCATGCCACGTGCTTTACAGACAATGGTAATCAAAAAGATCATAGGCAGCTTACAGGGAAACATCAGAGATGCGCTTTCACATGACTTGGGAGCAAACACCATTTGGCCCCTCATCATTTGAGAATGGATAAAGAACACCACAGTTATTATATTACTATTTACTAATTATACCTGCTATCAGCTTAAACTTGGTCATAGATGGATCTTTGTAATCAGCCAGACACTCAAGTTTACCAACTTCGATCACCAGTCACCATGCACTTTGTGTAGGAGATCAGTTGCTTTAATGATTAGTTTCATGACTAAAAAGCATCAAAATTATGATAAGAATTATGCAGATTTAGCTAAGCAATTTAAGAACTTGATGTCTTTTACACAGAGATGATCTGTGTCATGGGTATCTTTGTGAGCACTACTCAATTCAGTTCACTGCGACGTCATACGGATGAGCACGTATTGCCCTCAGTTGAGGTTTAACCCTATCAGGTTCACTGGGCACTTAAATGGGCTCCCTGGGTAGCTTTAGGGGCATCCAGGTGAAAGAGAAGTAACTTCCTGAATGGTTTTATTTGGATCATCAAAGACCTGGCAACTTCTTAAACCAAAGCACCGTGGCAAGAGTATACTTGTGCCTACTCCCAGCCACATGCTCACACTGCCACCTACGCCTGACACCAGGATGGAAGAGCAGGAGGAAGACCTCTTTCTTTTCCTTACACGTGGAAGAATGATATTTAGGATGTAAGGAATGGGCCTTAATACCATAATCAGCTTCCTGAGTGGGAAAGGGACTTGTGGAGGGTTACACATGAAACCTAGTAAGTGCTGCTAAGCAGGTTTGCTCTGCAGCCTCCCAGCTGGCCCCGGAAGGAGGCCTGGACAAGAACCCAAACCAGTCACTCTGCTCACCTCCAGGAGCAGCCTGTCCCTCTCCCCTGGCTGACAAGAGCCTGTGGAGATCCACCTCTGTGATGACTCACAGTCACGACTTGTTAACTTAAAACTGGCTAAGTACAAGTTAAGAAATAATAAAATTTACCTGGATTTTAGTAACCTTGCACTTTGCACAATCTTTCCTTTCAAAGCAGGCCTCCAGCATGGAATTGCTTTTCTAGGTTAGTGTGCAGAAAACATTCAGTCTGCACATTTGACTGCTGCCAGTTGGGCTCCTGTCAGTAGGAACAAGCCAAGACTTTCCACTGAAATACTAACTATACTTACCATAACTTATCAATATAAAACATTCAGTATCAGTTCCTTAATGTTAACACAATCTCTAGTGAAGCATGTTATAGTTAGTGTATGCCAGGGTAACACACATCCTGTTTGCAAATATTTGAGAGCTTAACAACCATTTAATTAACTATAAAGATGACTATAATTGCCCATAAAATCATAATTTAAAAGGCTTTAAATGCAGTAGAAATGACCAACAAATACTGGTTTATGAGAGAGTCTTTCTTTCTGTTTTGTAAGGGACTACTGCCAGTTAAGCCTTACTCTTCTCCACTGAGTGCTTTTCAACCTTCTTCACTATGACAAGGGAACTCTTGTGTCACCTCTGTTGTGCCAGAATTACCTCCATAGCTTGTCCATAACTATCTGCTGAAGATAATTACTGGCTCTTGGTTTAAAAAAGCTCACACATATCTGTAAAACTTTCAGCAGACCTAATGATAGAAAGCCAAACCCCCCTCACTCAGGGAGGCTCTAATTTGCCAAGTTTTATCTTAACTACCCTGTGGCTCTGGGAAATTACAAGCACTCTGTGGTTATAGTTAAGTGAACAAACTTCTTTGATGCACAACAACAGAATATATCTTGTGTCTACAAATTAATATATTAACATCAATTATGTGCATAAATACTGTTTAGCCTGTTGAACAGAAGGTTTACTACAACTTCTTTAGGAAAGATCTGCTTAAAAAAATCAAATATGCTTTTCCTAATTTTTCTTTTGAAGACCACATCACTTACATAAAACATCTAGCATATGGCTCTTGTTAGCTCTGACTGATGCTTGTCTCAAGCAGCTTTCTTTTGAAATCAAATTACTATCCTTGATTTTCATATGTTTATGTTCCCAATTAAATGAAAACTGGAGCTCAGAAAGCAGTTTTCACCAGCTGACTGCATGTTTTGTTTAAATACGATATATTTTTTTAAATTTTACATACATTTATTTTATATATAGTTTTAGCTCTGTTTCTGCAATGTCTTTCCAAACTTTTCTCTAAAGAATTTTAAAAAAACAACATTTTCTAGACTTCTTGTTTTAAGTGGCACTTAATTTTCAAAAATGTCTAAGCACATAACAAATAATTAATGGGATTTGTCCTCGTTTATGCCTTAGGGATTTGTAGTGCTACCCTGTGGGGAGAAAAATAATTATTGTTACTTAGAACAAAAGATTATGTAGCACATAAAATCAACACATAGCTCTTACATAGCACATTTCTTCAGTGGATTTCAAAACATTCTGAAAAACTGGGTAGCCATAACTATCCTTAACATACAGATGAGAAAGTGATAGTCTGTAACAGAGCTGGGAATGAAAATTCACAAATCCTGAACCCATATCAGCCGGAACCTTTCCTGTGCCAGTTTATTTAGTGTCTCTGTTCTCTGAAAGTCTGGGTACCCCCATCTTGGGAGAAAATGTGGTAGACTACATTCTACACCATGTATCATCAATTAAACTATCAACTACATACTGATGACAGAATTTTTATTAGTGATTCTGCTGCTGGAAAGAAGTGACCTGGAAGCCAAACTCCCTGCCTCATGAAGTTTGCAAGAAGATTGAAAATTCACCTCTTGACTTATAAATGGAACCAATTCAGTAAAGTCACTGTGAAGGAAAATTAAGGACATTACAGTGCAAAGCCACACTATATTAGAATTTATACACACAATTTCCCTGAAATGGGGAAGAGACCCTCTGATTACACTCTGTATCCTGTAAAATATAGGAAGCCAAAGCCCAGTTTCTCTTCTCCATTCAGCCTCTCAAAGCCTTTTTAACCTTTTGTTTCCTATGGATCAAGGCAAACTTTAAACATGATTTTTAGCCTGGTTTCCACAGGAAATTACACTTGCACAATCACAGTCTGTGTGCATGTATGTGCCAGACAGGTCGAGCCTCACTAGACAACAGAGATTCTAAAATGAGTGTTTGCTATGCATGCTCCATCTGCACAGAGCTTCAGGCATAGCCACCTCCCACTAGACAGGAGAGAATCCAGTCAAAAGACACTTGTCAAGGGAAATCTGACTTTACTACTTTTACTGCTTACAGAACTATGCTATTAACCATAAAACATCAAACTAGAGTACAGTAACTTCACAGCACCTCATGATTATTTATAGTGGTGGTTTCAACAGAAATCTCCTACAAAAAATTTCTTGCCAACAGCCTCTTCTGGTCAACACTCACCTAATGATTTCACTCAGCAAAGAACTACAGAAAGGTCCTTTTCAAACAGAAGGTAGCTAACAAAACCAAAACTACTGGTAATGGGAAAAAAAAGGGCTCTTCAGCCGACAATATTATCACTTTTTTTCCAAGAAAACTGTAAATGAAAAGCCTCTTCTAGTAAAAGCACATTTTCAGATTTACTTAAAGAAGGAACAGATGCTGAAGAAATTAGATGTCTGGCCTGGGTTGCACATTACCCCTTTTTCCCCCAAACCCCAATGTGACTGAATCACTCTAATTATAGAATACTTACATAGATGTAGCAACAAAACCTATCTTATGTGAACTCACAACAATGATATATAATTGGCATTTTAAGCAGACGTTTCCACCTAATTAAACAACAAGAGGGAACAGGAAGAATATGCAGATTTCTGTGGTATTACTCAGATTACTCTGAAATACCTTGAATCTGCACTAGCACACTAACACAGAAAAGAACACATTTTACCAGCAAAATCTGAAATAAACTAGAAGGTGTGTTGCTTGCACTGTTCTCAGCCATAGCTAAATCATCCTTTTAAACCACATTTCCTGGAGTATTTTATGAACAAACCTGCAGGTTGTGTTTACTAGACAGTTACACATATCAGAGGACTGTTAACAATAAGAAGAAAATACATTAAAGATTCGTCCATTTATTCCTGTTTAAGAGCAGCTTAAACAAAGGTTTGACAAATGCAGTAACACACATTCGCTAACCAGCAAGCTCCTTCTGCACCTCTGCAGGCACACCAGAACATAGCTTCCCTTGTAGACACAGATCATGAACACTTCAAGAATGTGATCTGGCAATGTGACCACTCTGATTCTAACCAGCCTGAATAAAAACCAGCAACCTTAATAAAAACCAACCATATGACAAACGCTTGCCTTTGAACAAAGTTCTAGTCCCTTGCCAGTTACTAACTTCAACCATGTAAACTGATCATTTTAATCGTTCGGACCCAGCTAAAATCATGATTTCCAGGTTCACCAAGTGGCACTAACTTTCAGAAACAGGTGCTAAATTGCCCAGTCAGCAGACTTGTCTTACATGCATTCATCCTGTGTATTTCCTGTGATTTAAATTTCCTTTTCTTTGTTCATGTCCTGTGGCCAGCTGCCTCCTGATCCAAAGTGATATCCCAGCACATGCTGCAACCATGATCGTAAAGTTTCTGCTGGAGCACGGAACTTTCCCAGAGGATTCAGTTGAGATTTTGGTGGCGTTGCTTATCCTGGAAAGGAGGGTGGGACTGTGTTTTTTTAATATATTGTGTGCTTTAGAATGTGTTTCCTCAAACAGTATTTCTCAAATGCATCTTTTTAATAAATACCCATGTCTATATTCCTGGCACACAATATGTTAAAAAAGGGGGACTTACCTGAACCCTTATGGTTTGGTTCCATGCTCCAGTACAGTATCCAGAGTAGCTGTGATGTAACAACAATGTGCATACTGGGGCTTTATATCACTGTGGAAGGTGGCTGGCTGCAGCACAGGTCAGTGCCACAGGTCCTGAAAGAAGAAAAACAAAGCATGCTTTTAGGCAGTAATACGCTGAACACCCACCTCTTAAAGCAGGAAACCGGGGCTTCCAGAAAATAAAAAATAATGCAGTATCTATGCAGGTTCACTGAAAGGAATGCTATTTCACACAATTCTCACATAAACACAAAAAATAAATGGTTAAGAAATGACAGGGGAGGTGGAGGTAGAGAATCTAAAAGGGACTACAAATAGAACTCCCACACAGTGTTTTGAAAACATCTCTCTCCTTTTGCCCTACTTCCACGGAACGGTTGGAATCACGTTCTGACACCACCCCCTGTTCGGAAGGCACTCACAGTCTTCGCAAAGCACCTCTCCACTGCAGTGCCTCAGGATTCTGCAGTGTCACTCCTCTTCTCCCTGGCTCTCTGCAAAGTGAAGTCATAGGAATGGATCAGCCAACCTGACTTCTCACTACCCTGCCCAGAATCCTTTGTGAACTGAAAT
This sequence comes from Strix uralensis, assembly GCF_047716275.1. Lineage (NCBI taxonomy): Eukaryota > Metazoa > Chordata > Aves > Strigiformes > Strigidae > Strix > Strix uralensis. Next base: position 37,081,972 of record NC_133975.1, read on the forward strand.
GAGTCATCGCTCTGAAAAAATCCACGGCGCAACGTTCCAGGTTTCTCCCTCCGTCTGCACTGGCTTCTTTGTCTTTGAAACGAAGTGCCTCTGCTTCTGGAACGATGCCCAGCTGCATTGTACAGGATAACAAGCCAGCCTCCTCATTAAGTGGACAAGAAAGCTATTTACATGCATTAGCAAAGACAAGTTAAAGCTTTAACCCTCTAGTCAAGACAAAAAAATTACCCCAACTGTATCTTCCTGATGTAATACACAACCCCCCAATACACAAAAACACAAATGCACAGACATACGTGCACACACACACTTACACAGAGCAGTATTTTCTTAAATTATTCACTATTTACCATGACACTTACCAGTTTTTACTCTTTTGATTAAAAAGAAAGATTTATTGTTCTTTGTCAGTCCCGAAGAATGCTGCAGACCTGCACGTAACAAACAGCTCTGCTGTACACTGGATCAAAGTTGTGCTGCTGCAAACTGTTTATCAAAAAATTAGCAGCAGTGGACAAGTTCTTGCAAGCTCATTTTTCATTCACCATTTGGGCTCACAACAAAGTGAGCCCTGAAACCATGCCAGACAGAAAATGTCAAACTGCTCCAAGTGCCGAGAGCCAGCAGAGCTGCTTCAGCTTCTGCTGCTACTGACAAAGAAGGTAATGCTCAGAACGAGGTCACTGTGTCACGATCTCACTCCAGTGCTAGGTTTTCCCTTGCTTGGTGAGGATATGCTATGCTAAAGCATCAAGAAAACACAGAAGAAGAGGTAGGAATAGCGTGTGGTGAGAGACAGATGCTGCTGTTTTGGAGAAGCACTGTTAGTGGTTTGGGGATTTTCTTTTAAGAAGGAAACACTTTAAATTGCCTTTACCGCAAAAGAACTATTTCTAGTTGTGATCTAGTCATCAAAATGAGAAGACCGATATGCAGAACCGGAGGGGCAAACAAAAAAAGGAGTGCAGCCACGAGGCATTTCTTTAAACGTTCCTGTATCCTAAGCACTCTGTAATAGTTTGGAGCATAATCCATAAAATCCTGAAACACAGCACTTTTAGGACTCACCTGTGCTGTGCTGGAGCAGGCAGTTCTTTTAGGTTCTCCCCTAAATGAACACACAGGTGTTGAGAACTAAATGAAATACAAAGGTCACCACCTCCCTATGCTGCAAGCCCATGCCTTACAACTACCCTGGCAGTGAAAAAGAGCCAAACCCAGCCTAAAACAGGTCGATGTGAGTGTTTCAAGAGGACAAGTAAATAACTGTGTTACACAACTAACAAACATCACTTTTGTTTACAGGCCTATGGCGATTGTTACATTTGTAAATTAGCCTCTTTATAATATGGCTTTGTTGCATAAGGTAAGCTGGGTGCTTTGCTACACCCATAGTTACACAGTAGCCAAGATGTTAACATTAAAAGCTGGGCTTTTGCTATACACACAGTCATCAATTTCTGTGTTCCCTGAAAGGCCTTATTCCAGGAAATCTTCCTGCAACGTTACAGGAGTTTTGCCTTCCCTGGGGCTGCAGGATCAGCCGCAAAGCCTCTAATGAATCCAGCTTGGCATGTGCAGTGTTTGGGTCCCCCAGGATCATCCTGCGGAAACTCTTGTTGTTTGTCTGCTAAGCCCACACCCACTTTACAGCAACGAAACTAATTCCAAGAAGAAAAATTTCTGTGGGCTTAAAAGTGAATTACAACGGGCACCTACTGAAAGACAAAACGAGCGCTCCGATCTGCTTTTCCTTTCCACCAGACAACATACGTCCAAAGCTAAATGGCTGGGCTTCAGCATGCGGTGCTGTTTCACACACGTGCACAAGTTCTTGCAACAGTACTCATGCTACTGGCACCAAAGTTAAAATACCGGCAGAAGAAAGATGCAGGTAATACCACAACTCAAATACCCTTTTCTCTCTAATTTCTCTAGCACTTGGAACCCTAATTATATACTCAGGACCAGCCTGGCTACTCTGAACAGACTAATACAACTGCAAACTCTTTGAGTGAGACAATTCTTCTTGCACGTGTGATGCCCCGCAGACACCTAGAATGCACTGAGCGTGCACATGCACATACATCTTGTGTGCACACTCACCCAGGCATGCTCAATTTCTCAAATTCATCAGCACCATCACACAGTCCTTTAATCAGTATTAAGAACACCAAGAAGTGCCTGACACCTCAAGCATGGCAGAGAGCAAAACTGAGAGACCAGCAGCAGGGAAAATGTAAATGAGAATGTTTAGAAGAGCTGAAGTGGATGCATAAACCAGTGCTGCCATCACCAGTGATGTTACTGCAGCATGACCTCACAGGAGGCAGACCTAGCCAAAATACCACATGCACTTCCCAATCAAGGCAGCTACTCTGTTCCTCCAACCCACATCTCCTCCCCAGCACATGGCAGAAGTTGGTACTGAAACAAAAGCTGTCTTATTGACAGTGTACGGCATGAATACACCATATACTTCTCTCCGTATAATTCCATGCATGCACATGCATCTGAATAGACCAGTAGAGAATACAGCATAGCCTGAGATCGATCTCCATCATACACTGAGAAAGCAGATGATGTAAAGATCCCATTTTCTTCCTTTGCACATGCATTGTGTTGAACACAGACTCCTTGTCAAACTCCACATTAGCCTGCATACATCCTTGAGCCCTCCTCCAAGCCAGGGCCTGGGATTCCCTCCCTTTGCCATAGCCCTTTCACCATCACCAGAGTGAAACTCAAGAGGAGAAAAAGAATCTGCAAGGCAGGAGGTGGGGGACAGAGAGCAAAAAAGGTTAAAAAAAAAAAAAACAACACATTGCCAAAAGAAGCCAGGAAGGTTATCAAGAGCATGAAAAAATTCAGACTAGCCTGTACCAGTTTCAGTGGATCCTGAATTTCAGAGGCTAAAATCAGCCATCAGCACTCAGCATTCAGAGTCTGTAGCTGCAGCGAGTACGGTCATCTACCATTATGATTACTTCTACAAGAACCAACTTCACAAAGCAGGAGGCACCGAAACACCAGACTGGGAACACAACCTGTGAACCCTGTGGCCCCAGAAGAAACCAGACTAAGGAACATCAGAAAGATACAAACTTACACTTACATTTCTTTAGGAAATCTCTTCATACTAAAAATTTTGACATATTAGTGCTCCACTAATAACAACTTACTTGCAGTATGCTAATAAGTTCCACTTGGCTTACCTGAACAAATCTCCTGGTTCTTTAAGAAATCACTTAGGAAAACACACGAGGGACCATGAGCAGGGTATTAAATTCAGCAATATCCCAACAAGTAATGCCCATCTGTTTTCATGCTAATGTTTTCTAGGAACTTAAATACTCTTTCTTTTTTCCCCCCCAACTGCTTACACCCCAATTTATTTGCAGAGAACATACCTCCCCTCCTTCAGATTTCATTCCACTGGCTTTAAAAAAATCATGCTCTTTTCATGTTCTTTCATATGTCTGTCCCTCCTGTCCCTTTAATCTTTATAGAGGAGTCTTCAACATTTACTCTAACTTACATAACTTTTCTTTAAAAAGCAATAACCAGAATTCTGCACCATATTCTCGTGCTCCAGCTAACCTCTCATCTGCATCAGGTACAAAAAACTGAAATTTCCATACTTTTAGTGGAAATACCCTGCCCTATATATAAGAATGAAATCTACTTTTTTTTCACAGCTGTGCTACACTGGTGGTTCACTGTCACCCCACAACTGAACAACCGATTCCAGGTATCTTTTTTAGGCTGGCTGCAACTAATGAGTTTGAAGCAAATATTCCTGGGTTTGACTCCCAAGACCATGATCTTGCCCATGATACTTTAACAGCTCACTGTGGATATGATTAAGGATCTCTGACCATCCAATTCTTATTTGTTATCTATTTTTTAAGCATCTCCACTGTATCACATGCTAAAAAGTCACAAAAACTAAAATGAAAAACAAACAATACTTTAAATGCAGAAAAGAACCATAACCCAGTGCCACAATGCTAATACAACTACTCAGTAAACTGCATTTGAATGAACCCATCAAGTCTTAACAGGAAAAATAAAGCAACCCACAAAACTCACTCCCCCAAAAGCCCAGTAGCTAAAATAATTGTGTTTTAGAATTTGACTACTGAAAGATGGTTCTTAAAGTTATAGTTCACTGGAAAATATGTGATATTTTAAACCACACAGAAGAATTCTCTAACAGATTTTATAGCTAGGACCATGGGACAAGAGGGGAGAAGGGTTTGGTTGTTTGGGGTTTTTTTGCATAGAAACCTGTTACTATTAATTTGATTAATGTTAAAGCTATATTGTCATCGACCACACCACCACTCCACCCCCTCAAAAACAAAGCCTGCCTGTTTTCTGGCAGCAAACAGTAAATGCAAGGTAAGACAGAAGCATTAAAAAAAAAATCTGATACTAGAGGAGATTTGGCAAGAGAATGCGCACATGAGAAACAAAAGAAAAAAAAACAAACAATGATAAATCTAGATGTTTTCTTTTAGTGTGGAAATTTTATAAAGACAGAGAGAAATATTCCTTTACAAACACTCCTGAAAGCACAAAACATGGCTGTTGAAACATAACAATCAGCCTGTCTTAGCCACATGTTCTTCACTATCCTCTTCAGTTTAGCCAGAACACATTTTCAGTGTGGCTGGGGATGCAGCAAATATTCAGCAAGAGTCTAGTCAGCAGCTAAAATTCTTGAAAGGTGAAGGGATGATTAGCAATAACCCAACACCACAGTGTGCCCTCTCTCATTTATATTGACTGCTGTAACCGTAGAAGGATTTTCAGCCCAAAGCTGATACTGCAGTGGTTACAGCTTTTCAAACAAATAGTGATGACTGGCAGGTAACTTCAAGTTAAAATAAGAACCTGCAACACTGAACACAAGTCCCATGGTACTGCAGCAGCCTTTAACAGCCCAGTTTTTCCTGGCTAGGAGAGAACTGATGAAAAGGCCAGGCATGGAATCAATTAAAATAGTGCCGAAGTAGTTTTAAAAAGAAAAGGTTAGACACTCCAAAGACTTAGCAGTTGAGAGTTTACTGGGTCATTTTTTTCCCTGTGGTGGAAAGCAGAGTTTTCACTATGGCTGGAGTACATTTAAGAAGATGTACTTTAATGCTTATGACATCAAAATATCTTACACCCTAACACATTAGGTAGCTATACTAGAATATTCTGCCCCTATGCTCTACTTGCATGGGGTAAATGCAGTGTGCCTGTTTCCTGCAGTGGCTCAAAATACTTCCAAATTCTGTCCTTTGGTCTCCCCTGTGTGGGGATCAGCTGTGAGGATGGGAACATGGGAAATGCCATGGCACAACAGTTCAACAGTTCACAAAATCTGCTGCATCTCTCATGCTCATTAAGCATCTTAGAGGAAGCATCAGAAAACCAACTGCACACATTGCCACTAGTGTATACTGCATCTTAAAGGGAAATGCCCTTGTTCCAGACAGAAACTGTTCTTTTGAGATCCTCAAGGACCGGCAGGGTTTCAGTTTTTCTCCCAATTAATATGACTATCAGCAAACGCAGCGATCAAAAACTACCTCCCCAAATAAATGACAGTACCTGGAACCAGGGGTTCCCACAATTCAACAACTCGCTAGATTAAATGTTTCCTCCTATTCATTTCACATCGGTGTTGCTTCTTAATTTTATTGAGCACTCGTTTTATTACAGGAAGCAGTAAACGAAAACCCACAACAGGCATTTTACTGCTATTACAACAGTAACACCTCCCTACCTCCTGCTCTTTTCTTTTTTAAGTGAAATTTCAGGAATCTCCCTGAACATCTCCCTCTACATGAGCCATAAAACCAAACACAGTATCCAAAACAAGGATAAAATTATCAATTGCACAGACAGAGCATATCTAATTTACACAGTCATGTTTAGATTTTTAATTACCACCCCCCACTCATCTAACACGTTCACCACTGACTCCAGCAATGTGCAGGCCATGCCCCTAAAAAAGTATGAAACCTAACATATTTGAGCACGTTCTTTTCAGTGTTCACTGCAACGCCTTACACTACGTTGCTGATGTCACCATTTTGCAGAATTGCTCAGCTGTTTTACTCAGCTGTCACTGGTGCCTTCTGAAGTCCTCCTCAGCAGTCTTAATGAACCTGAACAACTGTGATCTGACAGACAGGGTTACCACTTCATCCTTCCATCCTTCAGATTTCTAATATAGCTATTAAACCCCAAACATTTGGTATTGATCCCTGCTGCACAGAACACTGCTAATCCTTTCCAGGGACCAGAACTGGTTGTTCATTTTTCTCCTTTGTAATCTAAACAGCTTGACAAGACTTTTCTCTTGGACTTTCACCAATCATTTATAAAGCACTAGAGCATGGAAGAGTCCTTGTGCTCCCCAAGTGTCGCTATGACCCAGTTTTCTGAAAGATGAGAGCACATAAAAATAGTTGTGTCTTTGCCCTCTTATTCAGTATAGAGAGACCTAAACTAGGCTATCAAGACTAGATTTCTGAGACAATCTCAGAAGCTGCTGCTGATCTCAACTTACATTGAACATAGCCCTTACATTGGGATAATTTCTTGAACAAATTTGGCAAGTAACTACTGGACACACAGAGAAAATCACATATTACAAGATTTTGAGATCAAAGCATAGGGGATGTATAAATCCAAGCTCTGAATGACTACTTTTTATGCCATAGCAAGATAATATTTTATTAACACACATTAAAACAACAACAAAAAGTCATTCCTTATCTTGTCATTATGTTGTCATTCCTATTCTGGACCATAAGAAAAAAGAACTTACAGTCACCGCCATATTCTTTCAACAAGCTACTCCCACAGGCAGTACTTTAACTCACCAGAGCTTATGGGCCCAGGGGCATGACTCCTATTTAAAAGGATAAAAAGTGTCTCTGTCAGAGCCAGAGCTTGACACGGCTCTCTGCTTCAAAAGCATTTCTGTTCATCAGTAAACACTTCATTGCATATGGTGAAGGGGATGGTGCATGCCCCTCTCCTTACCTGGCCACACGCTTTCGGAGGCTGGAACTGCTGCACAGACCAGTCCTTGGAAATGCCTACTGGGGATGCAAATAGCCCTAAGAGCATTTTTTGAAACCTCTGCTTTTCCTCCTGCCTGTTTGGTAGCTACAAGTTTTAGTCTTAAAGAGCTGATATAGGGACTACTTAAAGAAAAACCTAGGCTAAAAAGATTGAATTAGCAGCAGCAGAAAATTGGCAATAAAACCAAGAAACAACATAAGAAAGAAAAAACACAGGAAATTTAAAAGGAAATGTTAAGAAAGAGATTATTTTTGTTTGATTCCCAAAGCAGGCGATGCAGCATATGTGATGCTAATGATGAAAGAAGACTTGTTAAAAGAATCCAAATGCTTAGAGGGGCTAAACGGAAGCGGGACTAATAACCAAATGATAAATAAAATTAGTACCTCCAGCTGTAGGAAGGCTGGGAAAATACAAGGGTCTACAGGGTTGCTGGAATAAGCAAAGTGGGAACGTCTGCATGTATCAGTGAAGAAAGAAGTGAACAAAAGGACAGTTGTTTTGTGAAGGCCAATCTGCATGTGCTCTGCATCCACTTGGTGCTTGCCTTTGTTTTGTTTTCTAGGCTGACCTTCACCCCACACCACACAAAGGATTCAATGAAAGCCTACGTTCAAAGCCTCAATGAAAAGCCTGAAAGAACAAACGTATCTTGCACTGCAGCCCAAAGCCTGAGCCCAAGTGCCAGTGACCCAGTAGCAGGAGCATCCCCAGCAGCTCAGGCATGAGCCAGAGCCCCTGGCTCTGGCCGAGGGAACCTGTATCGTGCAGTGGCTTTGAATGAGCCCTCCCAGTTTTTAGAACAGGCAGAACAGCCAAGAAGAAACATTTAGCTTGTTCTCCAAAGGGTTGCTCCTAAGCTTTTATGATGAAAGATCAAAGCCAGGGGAAGGATGGGAGCTTACAGGACAGTAAAGAAAGTTGAGAGTAAATCAGTAGTGTGCATGCTGATAAGGCACACATGCAGCATCCTTCCACTGAGGGAGCATGCTAACAGCTTGAGTAGTTTGAACCAAAACATGTGAAAGCAGTTAAGCATGTCATCACCAACACTGTTTTTAGAAGTGTTCTGCTGCTTTATGAGAAGCAGTTAAAAACACACATGCACATGTAGTTTCATAGAAAGAAGGTGTAATCCACAAGAACTTGAAAACGCCATGCTGCCCAAAGCGCATCCTGCATGCCATGTGTGGTCTGCAAAGCCTCTACATAAGGCTTGTGATGTTTTTCTTTTAATTGTGGTATTGTATTTTAATTCTGGTACTACATTTAATCGAGGTATTGCAACGTGGATTTGTTATGCCGCATCCAGTTTGGTACCCTCTCTGAACATAATTTGGGGAACATCTGGGTAACAGGGATAAGATGAAAACTGACCTCAGGGCTTTGGTCTAAAAGTAATTTACTGCCAGAATTATCTTGGTGTAATTATACGTATGTAAATCCCCATCTATTCTGGAATCAGATAGGGTTTTTTTTAACGTGATTTAGTTTATACAACTTCCAAAAGTTGTATCAATGGGGGCAGTTGTACATGCATAATCCTGCTAAATTCCTCTGCATGACCTTTCATACATGCATTAAAAAGTGAAAATTAAAAATTGAATAATCAATAGTAAAAATAAAATACTAATTTTATTAGCAGTAAGAATGTGTCTTCCTGTTGTTCAATCATATGCTCCCTAGTGTATTCAAAAAGTAAATATTAAAACAAAGGAATTATCCTTTTCTTTTACTAATATTTTTTCCTGGGTTCCAATAGCTTAACTCTTAAAGAGTAGATAACCACTGACATTTAGAGTTGCAAGTACTATTTCTCTAAAAACTTCCTGTTATGGACAAAGGCAGAGATATTAAAGGAGCCAAATTTGGTTCCTATTGCCATATGTTGTTTTTAATAGTCACAGCTTGAGTTTCAAAACTGATGTAGATCTGCACTTCCCTTTATCTCCATTGAGTGCTGCTGTACTCTCAGTACTTCTGAAAATCAGGACAGTTACTTAGGAGCCTAATTTTAGGCACTCATTTCTGGAACCTGGCATAAAAGCTCTGACTTGAAAATGTGAAAAGAATCCATACACATAAGCTATTTAGGAACAACTGAAACTCTTGGACACAATGCTTGAAGTTACGTATCTCCTTCATGCTTCCATTTATAAATAAAATCCTAGAAGTCTACTTTAGGGCATAAAGATTTGAATGTGATTTACATGTCTTTTGCCTGGCCTCTGACAGATTTTTTTCGATGCAAGTTTTCATATAATTAGCATTTCCAAGAGAAGTTTTGGGTTTGCAAAATTATACTCTTAAGATGAAGTAAAGAGGGATACAGAGTAAAGAGTTCTTGGTTTTAGAGAAAATAGTTCTGGTATTCAGAGTCATTTCCTCATGGTATCTTTGGAGACTGAGGATGTAAAAGCCTTGTGTAACTTCCCAGCGACATTTTCCTCCTGATAACATAACTTCTTTCAAGGGCAGGAGTAACCTTGCCAAACATAATCACCATGAATTTTCCCCTCATACACAGCCTCTGACTGTATCATTCATCACCTACGCAGACAGACATTATGCAAGCCTGTTTGCCACACACTGCTCCTTAGGAAGTGCTTGCAGAACACCAGAGGTACATAAACTCTCCCCCAGGCCTCCAGAGAGTGGGCCATCTCCTTCAACTACCGCTTCCCCCAACAGTGAAGTCACAGTGCTGGCTTTGTGATATCACAGCACTCTCCGTAGCAACAGCCTATGAGGTCACAAATAAAGGATTATCACTTTGCTGCAGGATTAAGGGAACTAAGAAGCTGGTCTTCAGGAAGATGGATTTTACTTCAAATAATGAGAATTAGGAGAATACTGAAAGTAAACAGGTTGTAAATTGTCTTTGTCTGGTATACACCTTTTTTTCAACAATACTGTAAAATAAGATATTGCTTTGTTTGACAGCTCCCAAGTAACGGAGTGAACTTCAGGCTGCCTCTTGAGCTATTACACGAGAAATGAATCCTGAAACAACTTCCATATCTCTTGACTCCTCAGTCATTTGATTTTGCAAGTGCAGACAACACTCAGACCACTCTCCTCTCTAACTGTCTGCTGGTTAGCTCATTCACAGGTGTTCAAAGCAGGCAGTAAGTTCCAGAAAGTTACCAAAAAAACCCAGGAAAGGAAGTCTGGAAACATCTTGCCTTAGCCCACCTTACTGTTTAGGCAAAGATTTGTGAAACCAGGAGTCTATGTTCCTAAGAAAGACTGAAAAAAATATGCATTGTAAGTTACTGTGCTTCAAATACTTGTTTAAAATGCAAAAAAAAAAAAAAAAGTGATTATTTAAAAGAATCTTCCCTGCAAAATATACTTCCAGTTATAGGAATCTTTACTGCAAACATTACTGTTAGAATAAAACACTTGTACAAATAATTTCATGACACTCTTAGTAGTTCATTTTTTTTCAACAGTATCTGGTTTAGTCCCCAGTGAATACCCTGTTTAAAAGTTTTGTAAAATACAGAATTCCAGAATCTGTTTGTAACTATTCTAAAACCTTTATCTCCCCACTTCCCCATCATTGAGCAAATAAAAAATAGCACAAATACAATCACTCGACGAATGCTTCCTGGCCCCTCAAGGAACCGCTGAGGCTTCCATGCAACTATCCAGAGCACAAATTAAAAGTTAATTTGGTTTCAGCTTTTAAAGGGAGTTATAGTCCATCAGGGGAGGGGGGAATGAAAGGAAGGGTGATAACAGGTGAGAACAGCCTCACTACATTATTTGCAGAAATCCTATGCTCCAAGCACGCTTGCACATGAAAACACTTCACCCGTATTTTTGAAGCAGTTGCCCACTTTTCCAGATGCCTGGCAACTCAGGCTGCCTGATGTCTGGAAACTAGCTACTGCATGCATATAGGCTCATCTCACATGTGCAGCAGGTCCAACACATCAGGTGTACTGTGCAGGCATAATTTATCTGTCAGGGACTGTCCCAGATTTTAAGATTAAGATCTAAAAAATCCTAAAACAGCCTGGTTTGTAATAAAACCTGAGCTGTGATACAACCATCAAAGCAGTTGTAGTGTGAGAGCATATCGCAACTTCAGGAAAATTTTGAGTAGCTTACTAGAGCTGGATGGAGAGACTTCCAACGTTATGAGTGCAGGCACTAATACCGATTTCCATTCCAGGACAGGACGAAAACATTGGACAACTTTGCAGTAGCTGATCAAAACTTAACCTGAAGCCTCACCCACCAGTCTGGAAAATTTAGATCTCTATTTTGCAGTTAGACAACTGTTAAAAACGTCGAGAAAAAAATAAGGTAGGCAGACTGATAAGATGTTTCACAGTGTTTTGAATATGCTTTGAAATTTTGTAACCTATTTAAAACATTATTTCTTTGCCCTCCAGCAGTAGCAATAAAGAATCTCAAAGGAAGTGCTTAGGTATACCAGATTTACTCGCTTTGCCACTAACCTCTACAACGCTCTAGGCCTGTAAATAACGGCCGAATTCAGCCGTGCTGTAAGACACTACCGCCTTCAAACGAACGGTGTACTTAGGCCAGAGCCGGGTTCGACCCGGACCATCTCGTTAAACCGGCACTGAAGAGAAACCTCCGGCCTTTACCAGAACGGTAGTTTTCTAGCGGCCCGCTACAGCACAACGCATGTTTAACCGCCAAGACACCCCGTGCTGATCCCGAATACAAAGGGCAAAGCACCATCCACGCTTCCCGGGGCGGAAGAGCAGCCCCGCCGGTACAACCGGCCCGCCCGGGCCCTCCTTCCCTCCCAACCGACACCCCCCGTGCCAGCGATGGGGGCGCGCAAAGCGACCACCCACCGCCCCGCGCTGCCGCTGCTGACGAAGCTTTTATTGTGCAGCAAAGCGGGTAATCGACTCAAACGGAGAAGCAACGCGGCGCGGCACGACGCGGCAGCCTCCCGGCGACGCCGGTACCTCACCAGCGGCACCTCCCGGCGGCGCTGAGGCGCGGCCGCCCCGCCCCGCCGCCGTCCCGGCATGCCCCGCGCGGGGGCACGGCCGCCCGTCGCCAAGGCAACGCGTGGCGGCAACGTGAGGGGCTCGTCGCCAGCACCTCCCTTCCTGCATCTCAAAGGAAATCTGGCAACGTTGCAGGGTCCCCAAAACAAGTAACAAAAGCAGTATATACCCAGTTCGAAGATGCGACATTACTCCTACCTTTGCACTACACAGTTTCAACCAAAACCGGAGGCAGGGTTCTCCTTCAGCAAAGGCCACCTGCACCCCTGCCATTTTGGATGCTGGAGCAGTTCCCACGGGACATGCACCTCTGTGTGCTACTGCTGCCTCAGGAACCGCCTGGGTCCCAGCCAGGTGGAGCTCAGAAACAAAAATGGTTTTTGTTGATTGGCTTCTTTGGGCTTGGGGTTGTAGAGTTTCTTTGTGTAGTTGTTTGAGGCTGGAGATTTTACATGGTGGTAAAGCAGATTTCCATCTAATTCCCCTATCGTCACTCTGTCCTCATGAGAAACCTTCCCACCTGAAGCAAGGGCGTGGCAGGGGCTTGGTGCTCCAAAAAAGCACAAAACTCCCTTTGCCTCCCCAGGGGCAGTGTGACGGGACGTGTACTGCTGATGCCAGAAGTAAATCTGAACAGTCACTGCTATCAAATCCACCCTCTTCTTCAAAAGGCTAAACCCTTCCAGTATTTTATGGAACTTTTTAACTCAACATGACTTCACAATTGATCCAAGGTTTTTGTTGTTTTGGTTTTGAAGTTTAAGAAGGTAAAACAAAGGACCACAGCAAAATACTCCCCCCTGGCTGCTACTGAAGTAGAATCTAAACTTGTACAGAAGCTCAGGCCAATTTTGCACCTTCTTAAAAATAAGTTGTTGCCTAAAAAAGACAACCATAAAGGAAATGTTTTTGCACAAGAAGGGTAGAAAGACCCGCTAACTCTATCTTGAATAGAAGCAGGAGCTTCTAAGACCCAAACATGCTTTATAAAGATAGTGACTAGCACACATGCTGAAAACCAAAGCTGTAGAACAAATCAGAAAGCTAAAACAAACCACATTCTCCATCTCTCTTGATTCTGCTTATTAAATGATATCTGACTATATAGTCTTAAAAAAAACCCCAAAAGAAAATATCAAAAGCCATCAGGACAATTAGTTTATAAAGGCAAATCACAGAGTAACAAAAGGTTCCTGCTGTGGATTCTGAGGATGAATTTGAACTTTTAACGTGGGCTGAAGGCTCTCTTCGCAAGCGTAAATGGGCACCTTGTTTTTTAGGGCTGGTGTGTCTCATGGTCCACAGGCATTAGCGACATGTACAGCCTAACCACACCAAGCTGATAACTGTTTACGAGGAAGCTAAAGCAGTATTTGTGTCACAGTAACACTGTGTTTGGGATACAGCTGATGCAAGCGCTGGTAAGACATGGGAGGTCTGCAGCATGCTGTGGTCAAGAATCAGCACCATGACCTCATCCTTCTCCAGCACTCTGGCCCAAGGGAAGCTGAGATCAGAATAGCAGCCAATTAACCACTGATTCAGCCTGCATTTCAATGTTCTCCCCTTTATGAGCTCACTCATCATCTGAATTACTTAAGGAAGCTGCACAAATGTTTTTATTCTAGACTTTGACATACAACCCATTACTGGAGCTGGCTAACTTGAAAGAAATGGTAACTTTCTGCTTGAGCAATGGAAAAAAAGATCAAGAAAGTAATGCAGCAGAGCAATACCAATTTTGAAACGGAACTGCCACCACTCTAAGCAAGACGGAACTGCTGCATGGCAGCACAAGTGCTAGGATCTCCCTCGCCCTGCAACTACACACTGGAAATGCACACGCAGTCCACAAGACTACAGGCACAGCCCTTTCATACTAAAAAAATAGCTGAAAGAGTGAAAAACAAAACAAAACAAAACAAACCCAAGCTGCTATAAATCCTATTCTCCCATGCCAGGCAGTATAAATGCTGGCAATCGTCTTTCCTTCACTAATGCCACTGAAACCCATCACTTCCTCTACAGGTCAGGTATGAGGAAATGCTTCTTTAGCGGGTGACATCAGCAGTGTCTTGCATTTTATAAGATCTGGAAGAAGACCGGCCCTGCCCCAAGGAGTTCACAGCCTAGTTCAGACAGAGACAACACGTTTCAGATACAATCTATGAGGCCTTGAAAGCATGAGATCACTTCCTCCTTGTGATCTTCAGCTTTACATACTTATCAAATTCTTCTATTTAAAAGGTTCCTTTGGAAAAAAAAAAAAAAGTCTCATAATGATTTTATCAGTTTTACTATTTGGCTTTGGGACCAACCATGTACCTTCAGTTATTAAACATTCATTATTCCCTTTTCCTCAAGTACAGGAGGAAGAACCTGGCAAACAACCAGTGAAGACAACATGACTGACAATAGCTTACAGCTAAACTAGCAACTGCTCAACCAAATTGCACAATCCATAGAAGATGTGCCATGACTATTAGCTTAAGGATGATAAGCCTACAATCAAAAGCCATCCTTTCTATTGGCATCTCCTGTTTGTATTTAAAGAAAATAAGGAAAAATCTGGTGCTCACATATTCCTGCGATATCTGAAAGCAAAGGATTCCTTAGGTTTCTCCACATAGTTTGTTAACTGGAAGCCTGGAATGATGTAACTACTACCTCCACATACAGGATTTGCCGAGATACTAAAATTCTGCATTTGTGCTGGAAGCTTACAGATGTTTTTGCTCTTCTCTCCTTCAGTGCTAAAAAGGAAAGATTATAGCAAAGACTAAACTAGGCTAGGCACTCAATCTGTTACGACTTCCCACCTCTCTTAGATGCAGGTTCAAAAATGTCAACCTGAACTGAACTAACATGATCATCAAGCACATTAGTTACAGCAAGAACCAAATTTGAGGCCCTGCACTGACCTCACTGAGTAAGAACTCCAGGAGAAGATCCTCAAACAGCACACCTGGATTCTTCCAGCCACCAGGAAAAGCTCCAGGACAGGTCCAGCACACCTAACTCCTGCAGGCTAATCATCAGGATTCCCTAAATGGCACCAGGAAAACAGCTTTGATTCAAAAGCAAGGGGTGGTCAAGATCACAGAATCATTCAGGTTGGAAAAGACCCTTGGGATCATCGAGTCCAACCATCAGCCCTACTCTACGAAGTTCTCCCCTACACCATATCCCCCAGCATCTCATCCAAATGACCCTTAAACACATCCAGGGATGGTGACTCCACCACCTCCCTGGGCAGCCTATTCCACTGTCTGACCACTCTTTCTGTGAAAATTTTTTTCCTAATGTCCAGTCTGAACCTCCCCTGTTGCAGTTTAAAGCCATTCCCTCTTTTTCTATCATCAATTACCTGTGAGAAGAGACCAGCACCAACCTCTCTGCAATGTCCTTTCAGGCAGTTGTACAGAGTGATGAGGTCTCCCCTCAGCCTTCTCCTCCTCAAACTAAACAGTCCCAGCTCCTTCAATTGCTCCTCATAGGATTTATTCTCCAAGCCCTTCACCAGCTTTGTTGCCCTCCTCTGCACTCGCTCCAGCACCTCGATATCTCTCTCATATTGAGGTGCCCAAAACTGGACACAATACTCAAGGTGTGGTCTCACCAGTGCAGAGTACAGGGGGACTATCACCTCCCTACTTCTGCTGGTCACACTATTTCTAATACACGCCAGGATGTCGTTGGCTTTCTTGGCCACCTGGGCACACTGCTGGCTCATGTTCAGCTGCTTGTCAGTTAGAACCCCCAGATCCTTCTCTTCCAGACAGCTCTCCAGCCACACCTCCCCAAGCCTGTAGCGATGCATGGGGTTGTTGTGGCCCAAGTGCAGGACTTGGCACTTGGCCTTCTTGAAGCTCATCCCGTTAACGGCCCACCGACCCAATCTATCCAAGTCTCTCTGTAGAGCCTCCCTGTCTTCATGCAGATCGACATTCCCACTTAACTTGGTGTCATCTGCGAACTTACTGATGATACACTCTATGTCCTTATCAAGATCATCAAGAAAGACGTTAAACAGAAATAGTCCCAACACCAAGCCCTGAGGAATACCACTTGTGACCAGCCTCCAGCTGGATTTAACCCCACTGACCACCACTCTCTGGAACCATCCATCCAGCCAGTGCTTGACCCAACAGACCGTATGCTCATCCAGGCCATGAGCAGCCAGATTTTCTATGAGAATTCTATGGGGAACTGTGTTGGAATGGATGATGGAAAGATGATGGAAAGCTACCTGACACATTTGTGGTGTAGTCAGTGCTGTGACTGTAACTGATAGAAATGTGCCTGGGTCAGCTTCACACTACTCATATGGGGAAAGTCCCTGACCATTCAAATAGTTTTCACAGTCTGTGTGAAACACTGTGTTGCAGCAGTTACACTGCTTATGTTGACAGAGCTGACTAGGTCAGAGTTAGCTCTGGCCTGCCTATACAAAATGAAGTCATGCTTACAGCCCCTAGTACTCAGCATATCCTAGATATATGCTTGGCCCTTTTAGACTTTATTTTATTTTGAAATCTAAGCATCTGGAAAACCTTACTGAATAGTTTACGCAAAATGGTCTCTCCCATGTCAGAAATCTTCCATTTATAACAGAGAGATAGGGTTAAACAGGCAATAAAAAAACCCATACATACCCATATTGCTCTTGAAACACTCATGTCAAATGCATACATTAGAAATTATATACCCTTGTCTGGGCTTAAAACCTTACTAGGAAATCAGGTGCTTTTAGTAGGCGAAACATGTAAGTTGGCAGTAGAACCAGAACCAAACTCCCTTCAACAGCCCTGGAGAAGCTGAGCCACATGCTCAAAATTGGCTCACAGCACTCAACCCCTGTGCAGCCACACTGCCAACAGGTATGTTTGGGTAAGCCTCAAAAAGACCAAACCATCCCAGCCTGACCTACAGCAGAAAACAAAGTCACTGCTAACAACTATTTTCAGCTAGATCCTCTAGATTTATACTGAAAATGCTGTTGACTGTATGTCATCACTGCTACTTCAGATGGCATGAGGAATCCATCACCACGCTGGTGACGTTTTGTGGTATTTCTCCTTTGTTCGCAGCAAACAGGAAGCCCTTAGACAAGTCATTGTTTGTCAAATCATTCATAGATGCCTAACTGCACAATAAAGCTAACCAATCTAAAGGCTAACATTGCTATCCTCACCCAGGACAGTCAGCATTTATGGTTGACCTTTCCCTGTGAGTTAGTTTAGGGAGCTAACCCAGCAGAAGGCTAGTCCTGCCAAAAAACTCTGAATATTTTATGCCAAACCCTGACTGGGTGCCCTGTTAGGACAGAGGAGGCCCTGTCTCAGGCCAAAGTAAGAGGCAGTAGCCCACAGGAAATGCAGGTATGGAGAAGGAGGACCTGCTGCTCTGGGGGCCACTCGTTATATGTAAGAACTGTTCAGTTATCATGAAACTGCATCCACTCACCACAAAAATGACTGACACAGTCACCACTCTGACAGCAAGTCCTCTGTGACAGCTGGAATTTTGAAAGGGCTTTAAAAAGTCTTACTAAATTCCATCTGTTTTAATGGCAGCTGGGTTCAGGTGTATCAGCACTGGTTTTATCTACAAAGGGCAAGTTTTGCAAAAGCAAGCATGGTTTGTCATATCCAACAGACCATCAAGACTTGAACAAAGTAAGAACGCATAGCTGGAATAAACAAGGATATAAGTACCAAGCACACATTCCAAGAATGTGTTTAAAAATAGTGCTGTTCTGACAGAGACAGCATGTACCCATTTTCATCAGTAGTACCAAGGATCTGTTAAAAACGATCACCAGCAATGACTGAGTTTTCCAAGGAACATGGTCTATCGGACATCAGATACCAACCATTCTAGAGGAAAATAACATGCAGCAGAAGACAGGCAGAATCCTGCATTTCTCCACCCACTGAGTATCTCCCCAAAACACAGACAATGCACAGACAGAAAGAATGGCTTCACATGAGTGATGTCCTACTGTGTAGAATACAGCTCCACTTATACTAAAATGTATCAGAAAACCATATTGATATTGTGAAATATTAATTTTGTAGAGGGGGGAAAATATTTTTACAAATGTCAGAACTTCCTGTTACTGCATTCCTACATGAAGTGTTTCCTTCTCTCCCTTCAAATGTTTGTTCTGAAAGGCTGCATTAGGTAGAGTATTATTTAAAACATTTAAACAGTCAAATTTGAAATAAAACAGTTTGACCCTGCTGGAATTATTTCATCTGATCTAAAAATACGGGGTTTAGGATTTTCTTCCACGTGAAATTTGACTACTTTGGAGCTCTGCTTCAAATCAGAAAACGATTTCCTTAGAATCCGAAAACCTCCACAAAACAGAGCTTCTGTCTACTAGTCAACCATATGTAAGCCTCAAGTTTTACAACACAAGTTTCAGCATATGTCCTTACAAGAATATCCAGTATCATGTATTTCCTCATGCGAAACTTGAGAATCTTAACACATTAGTTTCAACTGAAAACTTTCATTCAGTCTGAGCAGGATTTGAACTTGAAGCAGTTTTGCCTTGTTCTGCATCTCAATCCCTGCTTTCTTAATTTATCTTGCAAACGCAACACTTGATTGATTTACATGTGTTTATAAATATGTATGTGCAACTCAGAGTAGGAAAGCAGCAACACTATTACATCAGCCTCAACACCTGCACCATGTTGACTAAAGCAGATTTTTCTTACTAATTTCTTATTAATGTCTAACTTCCCAGTCTTACAAACTCTTTACTTCTCTGCCAGTAACAGAAATCATGCTGATCCTGAATTGTAATTTCCACTGTGACTAGAGAGGCAGGTCTTAAAGAAAAAAAAAAAAAAAAAAAGAAAAACAGTGAAAATATCTAACAAATATTCTTACAATTTTTATAATGACATTTGCCCCAAGTGCCCATTTGTGTGGAAAATGTTTAAATTGTTCCATTTTAAAAAGTCTACAGTCCTAAGGGAGCTTTTAGACTTATGTACAAAACATTTTCATGCAGATTGAGGGCATTAAGCACTTCATGCATGCAAAAAAAAAAAGCTTGAAGAAAAGTTTCAAAAAGAAAGCAGGAATATTTTAAGTCTGAGACAGCGATCTTGTCCATCACGCTCACAGAGAAAACAAAACTGCAGAGAAACCAAAAGGAAACAGCTGATGAACTACAGAACAGATTCCTTCCAAAGACTTAGTCAGCATCTAATGTAAATGACTGTCACAATAATTCTTCTTCTAATCTAAAATGTAGACCTTAAAAAACAACTCATTTGCACAACAGAATTTTACCACTCTTTATGCTAAGCTATGTGTTTAGACAGCAAGGATCCAAGAGAGCCAGCGCTGGGAGAGACACTCACCATGCATCACCCAGAAAACAGCACTGTTTCAGCAAAAAGAAAATTCAAACAGGAACTGAGATTGCTAGCCATGACAGCAGTGGGGTAATGGCACAGCCTTCTAACAGAAACAGTAGGGACCAAATCCGGTTTTAAAAGGGATCTAGAGTCATTTGTGAAAACGTTTAACAGTTACTTGCAGCAGTAGCAAAAGATGGGACTCAAAGACCCCAAATGCACCTGTCTTCAGATTCAGGCCCCTACCAGCTGTGGGAACACTGCTAGCTGGAGAAGCATCTGAATACCTGGAAGACAGGCTACAAAGGAGCAAGCATTAAGACAAACTCCTGCAGGGCAGCAGGACTGCTTTGGAAATGTTTATTTTTAATTTCAAATCTTGATTCTGAAGTGATAAAGACAAGCCCCAAGCAAAGGAACCAGAACGGCAATGTCTAGAGCATGATTTCATTCTCCCCACCTTGTGAATTGCTTATCATCTCGGAAGGACACTGTCAAGCTTAGCAGCCCAGGCTTGCTGCTGGAAGAATGTGGAGCTAGCAGGGTTTTTCAGGTCAGGCTGGGGCCTGGTAAAAGGCTGCAGATTTAGCAACTTGAGTGAGTGAGGCAGTAGTCTCAGGAGCAGACAATTTGCTCCTAGAAATAAGATCTGGAGTGCCTAACCAAGCATTTCTGTAGGAAGAGATTGCCAGTCCTCAGTTTGTTCCGACTTTGATGTTCAAGGGATCAGAAAGAGTAAGCTTTCTGTAAGTGAACAAATCATACTAAGAAAACATTCTGTGTCACCAGTTTCTAATACATACAAAAATACTCTGGAAAAATGAGTTTTAGTTGCTGCATGGCAAAAACTCCAAGACTGTCTTAAAGATCTGCTACAGTTTTGCCTTGAAGCTCATCAACACTCAAAGCCCATGAAAAGCTGGCATATTCTCACTGCTAGTGAACATATCAAATAGGATTAATAAACAAGCATTGTGAAAAGAGGATCTAAGCGGTGGGCAGGTTCTTGAAACCTGGACACAACATTCAGGCAATTTGTCTGTTGTGTCTGTGATCTTATGCCTGAGCTCTGTGGTCAAGAATATAGATTATTTGCAAGGCTTTCTACTGTCTCTTATTGGAGGCCCAGATCCTTAATAGCAACATTTAATATTAATTATCTATTACCAAGATGTAAATAAGCAAGTCCTACAACATTCTTATTGCCTGTCACAAAGACAAGCACCTAACACCAGCTGTTTTAAATGGAAATTTAATGATGGATAGTGTCTCACAAAACAAGGTAGACATACCACTGGGAATGTCCCCATGCCTCTGTTGTATAGGATGCATCATTCTTGTAACAGTCAGAGCTATTCATTAACCAGCTACTAGTGGAAAAAAAATAAAGCATCCATGAAAAAGTAATGCCAACTTTTTGAAAGTGCAGTAAACTAAGACAGATAAACTTTAAGAGGCAGAAAAGGATTTTAGCTAGAAATTTCACCCTGAACTACTTTATCTAACTGTATCTCATACCTTGTAGAGAGCTGCCACAAAAATCCAGGTAGATTCTGAGCATGTGGAAAGGGAAAAAAAAAAAAAAAAGAAAATTATGATTCAGGAATACCATGGATGAAGCCATGCAGCTTCTTCAGAAGAGAATCCCTCATCTTGGAAGTTAATTTTGTGCTGCCTTCTATTACAAACCCAAAGGATGCACAGAAAACTGTACAAGTGAAAGTGATTTAAAATGTGTTTCTAATTATGCTGGAATGAGGAGCTGCTTGTGGAGTTATTCACACAAACTATTTCCGTTTGTTAAAGCTATTATCCTGATATTCTGACTACTCCCCCCCCTTAAAAAAAAAATCCAAGAAGACTGAGAACTATTTAAACGTTTTGATATGACAAATGCCAGACTCCAAAACACGTAAATGTGCTTGAACAATGCACTTAAAACTCTCATCCCAGTACCTTACCTCTTCAAATAAACCTCCCTGAGCTCATTCAAAATGCAAGCACTTTAAACATGCAAACAGCTTTCTAGCTCTCATAAGAAGATAATGAATCACAAAGTTAACTTTTTGCTTTCAAGACAACTCTCAATCATTGCTTCAGTGATTTTGCTTTCAGCCTCACCCTATCCCGAACCTGGTGTGCTCTGCTCCAGAACACACACAGAGATCAGAAAGGCTTTGCTTAAGATTCAGAAAGAAGATAAAAAGTATGAGTGATTACAAGTGTGCTCTATCCTGCCTGAAAGGATGGGGGAGAGATGACTGTGTTGGGGGGGGAGCAAAAGAGCACACATGATACAATGAGAAAGGGGAAATGTTCTTCCAGAATGAGATGGAAGATTAAGAAAGGGGGGGGGGGGGGGGGGTTAGATCTGAAGAGTTATGAAGAAAATAAAGAGACAAACTGGCAGTTTTTAAATTCCTGGGAGAAAACACATCCACAGCATTAGGGAAAGGGATGTATTTTTTTAAAATTTAAGCTAAAAGACAAAGAAAGATTTAAAGGAGAAAGTGAGAGAAAGATACCTATCCTGAGGGTGTTCCCAGCAGACACTGACACCATGAAGCCCTGGCATGTAAAGGGGAAGGTATCTGGAAAATGCTTTTCCTCCAAAGAAAAACTGGACAAGTCTATGATTGGGGCAAGCAAACAACATCAGCACAATGGGCCTGTTGGCTATTCAGACCAAAAAGACAAAACTACCGAGCTCTTGACCACAGGAAAGGAAGGGGTGGCCATTTGGGGATGACGCATGAAAACCACAGCAGAAGCCCTAGGCTGACCCACACCGCTAAGTAGGCTGAGCATCCTGAACACATTTTCCAAGCATCTACTTGGATACAGGCCTGGGCTGCTGGCCTGGGGGATGGCAGGACTGAAAGTGGGGTGGAACCCACAGCCTCCAAATGCTGCTCAGCACTTCCAGTCGCAGGACAACCTGGTGCAGAGAGGAGGGATTTCTA
Source organism: Strix uralensis (assembly GCF_047716275.1). Classification (NCBI taxonomy): domain Eukaryota; kingdom Metazoa; phylum Chordata; class Aves; order Strigiformes; family Strigidae; genus Strix; species Strix uralensis. The sequence goes on from NC_133975.1 coordinate 37,104,409, forward strand.
CCCAAGCTACTGCAGAAGTCAGAATACCTTCCAGGCAGCAGCACCCTCACTTCATCCCCACGACCTGCCATCCAAAATCAATTCCCAAGAAGTCTTTTTTGGGTTGGTGGTTTGTTTTTTTTTTTAATTTTCTTTTTCTTTCTTGGTTCATTCTTCATTCTCAGCATGTAATTAAGGTTCAAAGTGAAGAAAGAAGGGGAACCAGCTCTGTGTCAGCTATTAGCTCAACATCCTGTTAATATCCACCCATAACCTCTCCCAGTCTAGGCATGTATCACCTGAGAACTCTTCATTAAGAAGAAGCTCAAGACAGTTTATGAGACCCCAGGTAGATAAATTTTCCAGTAGTGACTCCATGGGTTACCAATCTCCATTTCGTGTTATACATTTAGTTACACAGGCAAAAAATAACGTCTCCTGTGAATACATAACCAGGTATTATACTTTATTTCCACAAACCCTATCCTCCTCATACCAGGGCCTGTACCCCCCACATGAGGAATATAAGCTCAGTTATGAGAAGCTTTGTTTTCCCATGCACTAGGACATCGTTTATTTTACACATTTAAAGCACAACACAACTGAATACAGGCAGCTAGAATTACCTCAAAAGTTTTATTATTTTTTTTTCCTTACAGTTCTTTTACTTGTTAACAAATTGGGTTAGTTTCATGGTCTACGGGTGTCAGTGCTCAGAAAAGAAAGAAAAGATCAGCAAGTTACAGTCACAGCTTTTAACAAGTTCTTAAAGTTCCTTAAAACCTCCTAAAACAAGTAACACGTCCCCATCACCTAGCACAGTGATCTGTATTGAACATGTGCCACAACAGCATATGCACACCATTTCCCTTATAGCACTGCTCACTCAAGTCAAGCTGACATGCGAGAATACGGTACCCCACATTTCCATTTTTTCCCCTCTTCCCAGCCTCGGTGATGACAGGTAGCAGGTCTGTAACCCAGCTTTGTCTTGAACATTCCCCAGGCAAACACTACTGAGTCTAGCCTTGAAGACGTCATGGAGGACTTCACTAGCCACTGTGGCTATTTGGGTAGCCACAGTGATTTAGAGGCAGGCAGGCAATTCCCAGTTTTGCCTTCTGCTTTCCCAAGGTCTTGGGAAAACAAGGACTAATATCAAACCACTAGAGAGAGGTAACCTAAATGCTAAAAAACATACTACATCCTTGCTGCTGACAGGACTGCTCATTTCAGAATGGATGGGCTCCGTCTATCTTCCCAACAGTTTTTTCCATGTATATACATACTCCCTAACACACACAGAGGTTCTCATCATAAGAAAATGGTTGAATGACAGAAGGTTAAGAATCATTCCTATCTCTTTTTTTTCTTGTTGATATTTTTTAAACAAAAATCAATTCAGTTTATGCATCATTTATGGAGGCTGTTTTTAATTCCACTGTTCTGCACGTAACTACAAGGATAGGGAAGGTAATGGCCCTGCTGCAAAAAAGGGAATAAAAGCTCCCAGAGGATGATTTATTCCACACTCCCCAAATGCCAAAGTGAGGTCTTCTTGCAAACTATAGTTAATAATCTGGATTCTTCTTTGCTGCATTATTATTTCACTGACAGAATTTACTGGCAGTATAAAATGTAGAATATTTTACTCTGCATATATTTTTCGTCTCCATCTTTTTTTGCATCTTACTTATCTTTGAGCACATTGTTTAGAGCCTAAGGCTTCACAGCATTTACAATCCTTTATTTTCTGTGCCCAGCACAACGGGTACCCAATTGCAATACAAATAAATAATTACAATAAGAATAAATCGACTTTTTCTCTTCAGCTGCACACCAGGCATGTGAACTTCAGTGAAGTCTATGTGCTTGCAGAGCCAAGACTTGAATTTCTGGTCATGGGCAGGTCATTGTCAATAGAAAGGGAGAGCTGTGTTGGGTTGGGATAGAGAGGAAGGGTCAAGTCCAAGACTTACCCAGCAGAGGTCAGGCTAAACCAAAATTTCACCATCATTATGGGTCCTAAGAAATTGTCTCCTTAGGTCCTTCCCACTGTTTCCCCTCAGAATCAGCCAGTAAGTTATTTCTACAATGTGACAGATACCTACAAGTTACTGTGAGAAGTTATTTAAATCATCAAAGGCTCAAGTTTGTTGGCCAAAATACTCTTGAAAAAGACTGAGACCAAACTATCCGACACCAAATATTTGAAGACCTCAATATTATTGTTGGGAAAAAATGTATCAATTCAACAAAATAAGAATGAAAATCTATTGTAGCAATATCAGTAAAACATTGTATTTGATCTCCAAGAATATTTCAACTGCATTTTGCTCAGAGACACAAAGCATAGTAAATGCTTGTAAAAATATGTATTCATATGGATATTCTATTCATGACAGTGTTCACAGGGAAATCATGAAGGGTCTCAGAGTTTGGGAGTCATCTGTCCACAGAATCAAAACAAGAGCATCACTTATGTGATTTAACCCATAGCACAAAACGAGGAAGACAAAAAACACTTAAAGCAAGAATCATGGAAATAAGAGTAAAGTAAGCCTGCATAATGTGCTCATATGCATGACAAAGAATCTATATAGGCCCCCACAGCTTTCACTTAAAAATGTAAAAACACCACAAAAGTCTAACAAAGCAGATGTAGACCATGTTCAGTACCATAGTACACCGCATTGAAATAAACTAAATGGTATAGAACAAAAAAAACCCACAGAAAAGTTAAAAAAAAAAAGTGCAGAATCAACTATGTCTGTGAATTTGTGATATACATACATACATGCAAACATGTATTATTTGTTGAATAAACTTTTCTTCTACAGACAACATAAGTGCTGGGGGAGAGGTTTGGAGCAGGTGAGAAAGACTCTAGCACGGGTAATAGGTTCAGTACCATTTCTTATGACAGCTAATACTAGAATATTGCAGACAAAGCTAATCACACCCTGAACATTGTTTAAATCAAGGGGTTTGACACATCATCCAACACTAAGTAGGGCAAGCTGCAATATCGCATTTCACAGGGGAAGACATCAGAGCTGTTACGCAGCTGCTACCTTAGGTATGTAAGGAAGTAAAGCACCATAAGTTTGGCTTGGGCAGAGTTGGTGGGCAGAGGGTTGTTTTATGTTTAAAATGTGTAAATTTACAATCCAGGGCACTTTTCTTGTTGCAGCACAGACATCTAGCACACTAGGTTATGCTCTGGTCTCCTCTCTTTGCTGCCTACTGGAGAACACCTGGTGAAGGCAACTTTGAATCCCCTTCAGACTTTCCACCCTTGCCCTGGCTCTGTGGTCTCAGCAGGGTTTGATTGTAACTGTCTCCCTGAAGCTCCATGGCATGCAAGTCTTATCCAGGAATATACCTTCTTTTTTTCCCCAATAGTCACCCTATTTAGGGCTTGTGTGCTGTCCTCTAAAGGCATCCCTAAGACTGCTTTCCAGTTTCTGCACTGAGAACAGTTTTCCTCCAGGCAGATCAGGAGCTTAAAAAGCTGCCCCTCTATTCCTCTTGCTCTACATTAAGGGGATACGTACAGTCTAAATGTTCCAAATGACTACATTTAAAGCACAACTAGAACTGACTTGCAACCCACCTGTATTGATATTTACACTTTGATGGAGGGTTGCATTCAAGTTTCATCTGTGCAGGAAGTTGAAAAGAAAACGACCCCCCTTCAAGGGAAATGTATAGTGCAATGCAAAGTTCCAAAATCACTGCTGCATTATTACAGGGCACACAAATAGTTTTATCCATGTAACATATGCACAAACCTTTCAGCTCTGAGTAAGAAAGAAAAACATGGTTATGTAAGATACTGCAGGGATGCCAGAAATGGTTCTTTTCTAAACAGAACCCACACCGTACGTTTCTTTAGCGTGCAATTCCTGCAAAGATGGAAATGACTACATGCAAAGTCCTAGAGAAGTAACTTACAAACTGTTATATTTATTAGTCCAGCAACAGTTTCAACTGAGAATGAAATGAAATACAAAATGCGTTGTGGAATGATTAGTAAATACTACTGTTAACCTTTAAATACCTCTTCTGCAAAGCAAGAATCAATTACAGTAATTGCAAAAGCTGGAGCAGTCTCTGACGTGACCTGAAAACCATCTACTAGAACTTGGGATGAAGTCAAAAGGGAGACACAATGCATGACATGAAAACAAGACAGACACCACCACTGGTCCTCCAGACACAGCCCATTCATCTGGGCATCCAGCAGACAATTTTGTTTCTGACTGCTATGCCGGTCACCCTTGTTCCATCTCCCGGCTAGTGATTAATCACTCTTCTGTGCAGCAATTCATCCAAGGCAAACCTTGGAAACAGAAAGGCACTGTGGGAATCTTACGCTTCACTTTTTAAGTGCCTTCCTCTACTGGTGAAACTGGAAGTAGTAAAGCCATGTGGTATCACAAGATAGTATTTCTGACTTCTGAAAGATATCCAAGACCTTGTGGTAGAGAAAAAAAAAACCAACCCAACACATTATGCGTCTTCATATTAACTACTTAGTTGCCACTGAGTACTTACTACATCATATATATAGTTCAATGAAAGTTTCTTCAATGAAAGAGAAACACTTTTCAAAACCAAACCTACAACAAACATGTTGTACAAGTAACACTCAGTTTTGTGACGATGTGTGCTGATATCCCAGCTCAGCCCTGGCTGCACTTTGCCAGCCACAGAGCTGCCTCCTTATACTCTGCTTTTCCAGTCTGGAGTTCACTACACTGCTGCTATCACCACTTTGTCGTCCTCCTCCATGCTCTTTTTGACAGCTCTTGTTAAAAACTAGCCAAAATGTAAGCTTGGCTTAGACAGGCAAATTACCTCACTTGTATGAAGGCAATCACCAAGCCTGCCTCAGTAAATTAAATTTACAATAATAATAAAACAATGAGAACCATTCTTATGGGCACATCTGAAATCTGGTGCTAGCTATGAGACGCAGCCTTGGCTAACTAGCACAGGTCCACCTCAGGAGGCAAAATGCACAGGATGTGAGAACAATTTTTCTTCCTTCTGCTTTGTTTATTCTTGATAATGTCACTACATACTTTCTTGGGTTATTCCATCAACTGGACACAAAACTGCACAAAAAATGAGAACAATGATACAGAAGCTTTATGTAATCAACAAAATCAGTATTTGTGCAGTTAAAGCAAGAAATGGCATAAACCAGACCTAGATTAACAAAATACACTTCTAGGTAAGATCATTAATGACAAAAATGGGTAGCCCCTGAATTAGGAGTACAGTTTATTTTAGCATGGGTTTCAAGCTTTTGCTTAAGGACAGTATGATTTTCATGTACTATTCCCTAACAAAATTTACTTTCATTTAAAAGGCATTGTTTGTGCACAAATATTCAATTCCACTTGAGAGAAACATCCTGTATTCACAATGAAGAGGTTGGAATATAATCACCTGAGATCCCTTCCACTCTGAATTTTCCTCTCATCTTGATCCTCCAGGTGTTCAGTTGGATGCCAATTTGTACAGGCTACTGGGATGATTGGAGGCAGGGTCTGGAATCCAAGACCTGCACACTCCTACTGAAAATACATATCAGTTCTCATGCTAAACTTTCAATGCGTGTCATGCAACAGTCAACAGCAAATCAGTATCAGGTCTCAAATTTGCAAACTCTGATATACCTGTATCCTGTGACTCATACCATCACCTTGGATGTGTTAGCAACACTGGTTCAATTAACCAAAAGTGTAGAATCTGGGCCTTAATGCTATCAACTTATGTATATTTTGAATAGAATATTTATAATGAAAACTCAACAGTCAAATTAAGTAGAGTTCTTGTTGTCCTTCCTAATGCATCTTTAGATTTTGCTGATGATGTTAAAGGGTTTTGTGCATGTTTCAGATTTTCTCCTTTGTTCTGCTGGCAGGACCAGGGAAGTCCCAGAGCTGAGACTGGTGGAGAAGCAGTGTTCCCAAGGACTGTACAATAGAGCAGTGTTTCCTAAAGTAGGTTATGTGAAGGACGAGCAGAAAGGCACAAGAGGGAGGGGTGACTGTGGAAAATATGGATGATGTCATCCTTAGGATGAGCAGACCTTTGAAAATATATGGTAATGATTTATTTTCCTAGTGGGTGCTATACTTCCAAAAGTTGGGGAAAATGCAGACCTATCCCAGTGTTTTCTTGTTTAACTGAATCCTTTTAACAAAGTAGTTCTGGAAATGTGGACAACCTGGTTATAAATGGCCACATGCTTAGCCTTTGTCTTAAGCCTATGCCCAGATGACCCATTTTGCACATTTCAACCAAGAATAAAGTGACCTCATTTTCAGAAGTGCTGAGCACCAGCTGTTCCTATTGTGTTCACAAGCTGCACTATAAGTTCCTGTTTTCAAATTCTTGACCTCAAAAGAATTTTGAGGCAGCGGAGTGATTATATGTTCTTCCACTTGTCATATGCCTATTTATTTGAGTTCAAATATACAAGTCTGACTAAACTACTTTAAAATCCTGAATGCTCTGAATTAGAACAAGTATTCTTGCCACTGGAACATAAGTGCAACATAAGTGAGCCACGTGATTTAAAAAAAATTTTTTTTTTTGCCCAGAAGAATGACTAGATTAAAGGTCAGGGTATTTCAACCTTAACTCTTAAGTTTCTTTTTTCTTTTCCTTCTTTTTAATGAATGGCTTAAGAATGGAGGAAAGGTAGCATCCCAGATCATTTAACACCTGGGTTTATATTTCAGGGATGAAGTTTCTTTGCTACCTGCTATATAGTTAAGTCAACAAATTCAAGATCATTTTACTACAGTTGTCAGCTAGTGACTTTTACACAACAAACATGCATTTGCCTCTAAATAGTTTTAAACTGTTACTCCAGCATACCACTGTCATGTTGGAAGCCAAAATATCTTATTGCTTGTGCAAAAAATAAACACAATTACCTTATCTCTGCCCCCTAAACCCTAAGGCTTCAAATCAGCAGAAACAACAAAACTTACCCACAAATAACAAAATGAGCCATGCCAATGATCAGTGTACAATATTTGGTTTTGATCTTTAATTTAAACTCCTTTTTAATAAAAAGGTAGCAAGAAAAACTCAAAATATATCCAATTTTCTACAACTTCTTGTTGTGTCTTTGCTGAGATGTTCTGATTTGCATTAAGCTGAATGCACTCTACAGATCACAGTATAACATCCTGACTAGGTGTGAGGGAAGTACCAATACTTCTGGGTGCAAGTAAATGTGTCCATATAAAGAGAACACATATATACACGCCACCTGGCAATTAAAAAAATCATAAATATTCTCTCTCCAATTACAGTATTTAATATTCACAGTAAGTAACTTGAAGAGCAAATGCTTGTAGTCAAAAATCCAATAGGTCTTGATACCTTGCTGATGTTGACTAGCCAGAGCTCTGTTTTGATTCCTCTGTAAAAACAAACTTGGTTTTGCTTCCTGAAACCTCCAAAGCCTCACACTTCAAGCTCTGCCTACATGATACGATAGCAGAAAGTAAAGTTGTGGGAAGGGACCTTTCCTGAAAGCAGGGTCATTGGTTGGGGGCAGAAAGCCCCAAAGAGGTGAGGGTGAAATAAAGGCAGGAGGGTCTCAGGGTAAAGGCCAGGAGCAAAAATGTCTTGCTGCTGCACAGATGGACTCTCATCCGAGAGAGCCGGAGGTAAAGCAGATGTGCTGGTAGCTCTAAATCAGTGGCTCAATCTGGGTTTCTGAAATTCTCATACTTGCCGACATCTTACAGGTCAAACTTCCTACAAACATCACTATCTGAGAGCTGCTGGCAAAGTGCACAGGAAGAGGTGAAAGTTTTCTTTTGGAAATAACTCCGAATAGAGCCATTCACTGTCAGGACACCAACAGTCCTGAGATGTTTGAGGGTGTTTTAGAGGACACCTTAGGATATCAATAAAGGAAATAAATAAAAACGTAGTCTCTTTCTCTTGGTGACACAATCTTTGAAATGCAACTTGCTTTCTCAGTGTGAGGAAGGTTTGTCAGTGTCATTTTGAGAAAAAAAATGGCTATAAATCCTACAAAAACACAGCTTATAAATCCCTCGATATGTCAGTGCTTTTAGCTTCAGGGTTCCTGAGCTATTTCTCTACTTTCATTTGTCCGACTGCTCCTTCAAGTACCTCAACTCAGCTCCTTCCAGGCAGACTCAACTCCCCTTTGTAAAACAGATGCTAAGCTATTTCTCTCAAGAGTTAGGGGCATGATCAAAATTTCTACAACGTCATATTGGACCTGAGGTTCCACTTGACCAATGTCTGGAGAGGCAAGGCTAGAAGGGTAGTAAAAAAAAAAAATCACAACACGGAAGCTGGTGAAGTACTGTTAAATGTGGAAGGTGGCATTAAGAAGCTAGGAACCAGCACTTGAATACCACCAAGTTGCTGGGTTCCTTGTCTCTTTGGCTACAAAGTACCACCTGCTGCTTTGGCTTCACTGGTCCCAATAGGGAGCAAAATTTAGGAATTTTGACACTGAACTTTCTACTTATTCCCAACTGCAATTATGGAGAGTGAAAGAGTGAAGAGACTGAGAAGGGAAAGGAAAAAAAAAAAGTTAATCTTTGATTAGTCAAGATGAGAAGAACAGGAACTTCAGGACTGCTAGATTTGAAATCAAAAAGAAACCACTTAAAAGCGTGTGCGCTTACCGTTAAGACCATAAAAAACACACTTCCGCTTGTTCCGTACTGCTGATGCTTTGAGAACCACCAGAAAGCACATCCCACCTTTGACCTCCAAAGCCAGACTGCAGTATTTCCGAGGTTTGCTCTACTGGTGAGCCACAGGGTATTTGCTAATGTCACATGAAGAACTGGCTGGTCTTGTTTGATGAACAAGAAGAAAAGCTATAAAGCCAGTATTATTTTGTTCCCTAATGTTATTACTCCATGTAAACTATAGCTGCAATCACAGTGAAGACATCATTGCAAACAAGAGATCATATTATCTTCTATAATCACAAAAGTGAGGACAAGCAATGTAAGAATCCAACTTCTGTGGTTCACACATGAAAAGAAAAAATCTCTGTCATTTTAAACTACACAGCAAACATGAATTTATCTGAACGCAAGCTACAAAATCAGGTTATGCCTTTTGCTCTTCACAGAACAAACACAATAAAATAAATGCACATGTACCAAGGAAGATCTGAGCGTAACTACAATTTCTAGAGCTCTAAAAACAAACCATGCCTCGCTATATTCTCACTGCTGCTCTGAGCTGGTTTCAGGCAGCTTTTACAAGTATACAGCAAGAGCCATGAGACATCCAACAAATTAGCTAATGGTATTCCCATCCATTCACAAATGCCTGGTCAGACAAGCTTGGTGGCAGGCCATCAGCTCCTCGTCCTACCACTCTGCCCCTGACCACGGGAACAGCAACTCTACTGTCGTCAGAGCCCTCTGTCACTCTGAAAGAGGTGACGAGATGGGGGTGCAAGGTTTACACTCATACGGTATAAATATTTCCTTCAGAAGACTTCCAAAAATGGCAAAGTTGAGATGCAAATGCTAAAGAGAATGTTTAAGTGCAACTACAAACATCAGCTCTTTGCAATTAAACTCATTAGACTTTGGTCTTTTCCTTCCGACTACATTATTTTTGTGTCTTCAAAGATAAAAGTAGTCAGGCAAAAAAAAAATACCCAAAATGCTCACACATAAAACCCAGCTGCTTAGCATATTTCATTACCACACTGACTTCAAAAATACTGAGCCATTTAAACCTGCAAGCCACTTGGCTTTAGCTAGAGATAAGTGCCTGAGATAAGAGAGGTATAATTGTTCAGTGTAATACTGTAGCATGCTTTATATAAACATTTGCTAACACTGCACTTCATATATTCTGTTTCAGAGTTGTGAAATGCTGCTGAATGTTCCAACTTTATTTGTGGCCTGTTCCTTTAATATCTACACATCCAGGGTTCTCCTTGATCCTGAATTAAACGAATTATCCTATACCCTAAGTAGAAAGGGGCACTTACACTTTGCAACAGAAAGCATAGCCTACAGGTTTCTAGCAGTTACCCAGATTTATTCCTCTCCATTGCTGAAGAGGCAGAGGGAAAACCTTAAAAGAATGTGTTAGTGAAGAGCTCTGAAATTGGGATTTACAAGACCTTTTGCTCTAAATAAAATGCTTAGGGTTTAACCATAAATTTTCTATAACCTAACTATTAAGTAAATACTCTTAAGTTAGGGCCCCCATATATTTCTAGACGACATGTTTGTAGACTTTTTGGGGTGTCTGGTTTCACGATGGAATGTGTGGTGTGACACTGCTGTCTCTCTTTGCCCTGCACTGTCAGTTCTTCCACATCATAACTCTTGGATGGTATCAAGCAAATTTGACAGAGGGGGAGCAGTCTCAAAGATCTTACATGTTCTCACAAGTTTTGGTGACCCATCACAAGGTGTACTGAGGAAAGACTGAAACCAAAGCTCAGCCATACAAAGAGACATCAGAGTACCCACAAGGGAGAGAAGCTCTATGAAAGAAAGCAATGGGAAAACACAGCTCAAAAACTTCCTGGCTTTCTTCACTTTAATAGGTAGTTGTGAATAACTACCGGAGAAAGCCCTGCAGCCTCCACTCAGAGGAATCTCCCTCTGAACACTTGAGCTTCCTACCTGCTTCACTCTTGCTTCACTTAAGTATCAGCTTAAGTATTAAGCTTCACTTAAGTACCAAACTTCCTGTTCTCCTAACTATCCGTAAAAATCAAGGGGAGGGACTGTCATACTGCAATGACAGCAAGTCACAGCTCAGGATCACAGAAGGGAAAGGTAAACTCCAGGGTGTCACACCATAGCACGTTTCAGCAAGGCATGACATCTTACCACAAAATCTGGCACCTTGCCCTGATTTTAGCATTGTCTGCAAGTAATACTCAGCAATAACTGCTTCAGGCTCCAGTTCTTCCCCTTCCCTCACCTACATGTAATCAATTTCCTGTGAGAATCCCAGTGTTACACAGTGGTTAACAACACTTCTGCAGATGAAACTAGAAGTGACAAATTCAAAGACTGCTGAGAGAGAATTTTTGAATTTTTTTAAACTAAAATCTATTACTAAAATTTCATCACTTTTCTATAACTTTTACTGTTTTGCATTCTATGTTTTCTACCATTTGCATTGTTTTTCCAATGTTTATATTTTAGTCTTGCTAGGAAACACATCTGCAACATCAATTACAATTACTAAAAGCATGCACATCTAAATTAAACACCTGTGGATGTACACAAAGCATAAACAAAATACCCTCGCACTGGTATATAATATAGTGTCCTCAAATGGAGTATATGAAATGGGTGTGCTCTGATGCTGTATTAACAGGAGGAATATCAAAACTTCACCAGAAGAGTGAAGATTAAAGAGAGCAGTCTTAAAAAGAACATAAGGTAAAACTATATATAACCTATATTATATAAATATATTATGACACTCAGCACGTGCAGTAAAGTTGCACATACACAGCAAACATGAGTCCCATGAGTGTCACTGAGTGTGCATACAGTGTCCCTTGGGAGGGCTGGACCACATGTGGTGCACACACAGAACATCACTGGAAGAACTACCACATGCAGTTGTCTCCATCCACGTTTACACAACACACCTGAAATCTATTTCAGAAAACATATTTCTATGATGCTGGTCTATGAATTAACAGGGCTTGGGGACATAAGTTTGATGGATGCTTTGGCAGCTCTGCAGACAGATGATGGCAACCAGACAGGTGCTCAGCTCTATGTTCCGCCATCATTTTCAAAGGCAGCCTATTTGCCAAGCACATGGGTGGAGTCAGTTCAGGCCCAGGTGCAAATCCAGGTATGTGGATTCTGAAACCTGAACAGTCAAATTTAACAGCCTTCAGAGATGGAGCTCCACCTGGGGATGCATGAGGAGCCAACCAAGACCTAATGGGTCACAATTAAAGGCAGGGCAGGGACAGGTGGGGATCTGCTATACTTGATCTCATGAACAAGGAGGGGCTGGTGGGGAATGTGAAGATCAAGGGCAGCCTTGGCTGCAGTGACCATGAAATGGTGGAGTTCAAGATCCTTAGGGCAGCAAGGACGGTGCACAGCAAGCTCGCTACCCTGCACTTCAGGAAAGCAGACTTCAGCCTCTTCAGGGATCTGGTTGGCAGAGTAGCATGGGATAAGGCCCTGGAGGGAGGAGTGGCTCAAAAAAGCTGGTTAATGTTCAAGGATCACCTCCTCCAAGCTCAGGAGCGACGCATCCTGATAAAGAGAAAGTCGGGTAAGAACACCAGGAGGCCTGCATGGATGAACAAGGAGATCCTGAACAAGATCAAACATAAAAAGGAAGCCTACAGAGCATGGAGGCAGGCCTGGGAGGAATACAGAGAAACTGTCTGAGCAGCCAGGGATCGAGCTAGTAAGGCCAAAGCCCTGTTAGAATTAAATCTGGCCAGGGATGTCAGGGCAACAAGAAAAAGCTTCTATAGGTACGTTGGTGACAAAAGGAAGACTAGGGAAAATGTGGGCCCTCTCCAGAGGGAAACAGGAGACCTGGCTACTCAGGATATGGAGAAGGCTGAGGTATTCAATAAGTTTTTTGCCTCAGTCTTCATCAGCAAGGGCTCCAGCCACACTGCCCAAGTCACAGAAGGCAAAGGTGGTGTCTGGCAGAATGAAGAACTGCCCACTGTAGAAGATCAGGTTCGAGACCATCTAAGGAACCTGAAGGTGCACAAGTCCATGGGACCTGATCAGATGCATCCATGGGTCCTGAGGGAACCAGCGGATGAAGTGGCTGAGCCACTATCCGTCACATTTGAGAAGTCGTGGCAGTCCGGTGAAGTTCCCACTGACTGGAAAAGGAGAAACATAACACCATTTTTAAAAAGGGAAAAAAGGAAGACCCTGGAACTACAGGCCAGTCGGTCTTACCTCTGTGGCCAGCAAGATCATGGAGTGGATCCTCCTGGAAACTATGCTTGGGCACATGGAAAATAGGGAGGTGATTGGTGGCAACAAACATGGCTTCACTAAGGGCAAATCGTGCCTGTCAAATTTGGTGCCCTTCCACGACAGGGTTACAGCACTGATGGATAAAGGAAGACCGAATGATGTCATCTACCTGGAATTGTGCAAAGCATCTGACACTGTCCCACATTACATCCTTGTCTATAAACTAGAAACATGGATCTGATGGATGGACCACTCAGTGAATAAGGAATTAGCTGGATGGTTACACTCAAATAGCTGCAGTCAACAGCTCAATGTCCAAGTGGAAAGCAGTGACGAGTGGCATTCCTTGGGGGTTAGTACTGGGACCAGTGCTGATTAACATCTTTGTTGGCAACATGGACAGTGGGATTGAGTGCAGCCTCAGCAAGTTTGCTGACGACACCAAGCTGTGTGGTGTGGTCAACACGCTGGAGGGAAGGGATGTGCCATCCAGAGGGACCTGGACAGGCTTGAGAGGTGGGACCGTGCAAACCTCATGAAGTTCAACAAGACCAAGTGCAAGGTCCTGCACATGGGTCAGGGCAATCCCAAGCACAAATACAGGCTGGGCAAAGAGTGGATTGAGAGCAGCCCTGTGGAGAAGGACTTGGGGTTCATGGTTTACGAGAAGTTCAACATGACCTGGCAATGTGCGTCTGCAGCCCAGAAAGCCAGCCATATCCTGGGCTGCATCAAGAGCAGCGTGGCCAGCGGGTCGAGGGAGGGGATTCTCCCCTCTACTCTGCTCTCGTGAGATCCCCACTTGGGAGTGGCAGGGTCCAGCTCTGGGACCCCCAACATAAGAAGGACATGGAGCTGCACAAGCAAGTCCGGAGGAGAACCATGAAGATGATCAGAGGGCTGGAGCACCTCCCCTATGAGGACAGGCTGAGAGAGTTGGGCTTGTTCAGCCTAGAGAAGAGAAGGCTCTGGGGAGACCTTACAGCAGCCTTCCAGTACTTAAAGGGGCCTACAGGAAAGATGGGGAGGGACTCTTTATCAGGGCATGTAGTGGTAGGACAAGGAGTAATGGTTTTAAACTGAAAGAGGGTAGATTTAGATTAGATATAAGGAAGAAATTCTCTACTGTGAGGGTGGTGAGGCACCGGAACAGGTTGCCCAGAGCAGTTGTGGCTGCCCCCTCCCTGGTGGTGTTCAAGGCCAGGCTGGATGGGGCTTTGAGCAACCTGATCTAGTGGAAGCGGTCCCTGCCCATGGCAGGGGAGTTGGAACTAGATGATCTTTAAGATCCCTTCCAACCCAAACTATTCTATGAGTCTATGTTGAATGTTTGGCTCTTGCCAAAAACAGTACTTTCACTGAGACACCCAAGGTGTCAGAAGCTCAGGAGGCCATGCTGCAAAGTTATGGCCTTTAGCTACTAGCTGAACAATTACCTCTCAACCAAGATTAATCTTGTGAGCCAGCCAACACCTCCAAAATAAGGAAAGGGGATACCTTGGAGACATGAAACGTTAGGATCCACTTCTGCAGTATTTTCTCAGGACAACTCTGTCCTGAAACAGCAGTTCTGCCTTATTAATAAGCGAAAGACTTGGAAACAACTAGTATCTCGGCACTAGATCCTGTTTGCAATGTGAATCGGAGTTGACATTTTTGGAATGTCAAGAGTTGATATAACAAGAAACTCCTGCTTAATGTAAGCCTTTAATCTAGGCACATGTCACTTTACGATGAGAGAGCTCATGATGCCCAGAATTCAGAGGGGAAGGAAAGGGAGGGACTAAGGGAATAAAACTAAGTGAAAGAAGGAATAAGCAGAATTACAGAAATAATTAACAAATGTTTCTTTCATGACTTCAGAAGAGGATGTGTGATGACGTGAATACTATTAATATCCCAGTTATAGGAATCTGGAATTTGCATGTGTTGTATTTGGAGAGAGGGGATTGATGTTGCCTCTCGACCTAACAGCTGATCTTCCACCATCAAAAATACCAAGAGCCTCAAAACCTTCTTCACATGTGCGTATATTCGTCATTAGCACAAATGCTCCAGTACAGGACAGGATAAGACCTGACGCCAGTTTAATATTGATAATGCACACAACTCAGGGCTGCCACAGGGCAGCTCCTCATATACAAGGTGAGCAGTTTTCACTCCCCTAATATTCCCACAGGTACCACAGAGTATATCTGCAAGAGAAACCTTTTGAGGACTAAACAAACCACACTGCCCAAACCAGCTGGAAGTGGGGAAGCACCACAGGCACTGGCTCTCTTCTTCCACTTCCCTGGGCACCTGTTTGTGGTCACAGTTGGACACAGCAGAATAGGCAAGAGAGATCTGGGTCTCAACTGGCATGGGCACTCTTGGGTTCCCATTTGTGGTAAAAAAAGGAAAATTTTCCACACTCCTTCCAGCTCTTGCCGGAAAACTGTCATCAAAAATCGTCATTGCATAGCAACATATACCAGAGCAGCTTTTAGATTTTTTTTCTCTTTGCTGGTCCCTCATAACAAAATAGCCCTCCCAGTGTTATGCATAGCAATCACATACACACATCCACTTAGGCGTATAAAACACAGATTAAATGCTCTGATCTGAAAAGTTGGGTTTGAAGCCAATTTGCTACCAGAGATAACATTACAGTTCCCAAGGGCAGCTGTGCTGCCAGACAATTTTGCCACACCTATCATTGACAGAGCTTGGTTTGACACCAATCCATGAGTAAAATTCAACATCAGCATCATTTTGTATGCTTTCTCATTGCTTGGAATACACTGTCCTATTCAACTGCCCCATTAACTAGGGAATGAATTATGATGACACAGGCAGATAAAGCTTTCTTCCCCTTAACTTTTTTAGCTTACCTTTTCATGACTTAACTCTAAATGCAAGTTACAGTGAAACACTTCATTTTACTGTAGTACACTTCTTGAAGGTGTGAAAAAGGGAACTGCTAGGATAAAAAGGGATAACCACGAAAAGCTGAGTGCACTGTATTGCTGCGTGCCTATGACGCTATTTGGAACAACCAGCACTGGGATGAAAACTGAATGAGACTATCATCTATCTGGTAGGCAGAAAAAAGTTGCATCAATTATTAGCCTCTGAAATGAGCTCAGACACACACAAGTGAAGGAGCGATGGTCCTGATGTAAATCCAGTGAGCTAAATGACTTAAATTGAAATCTAAGAGTGAGCTGGGGAAACGTACTTCTCGTGGCCAGGATGCAAGAATACAAGCCTGCTCTGGCAGAACAGCAACTCTGCCTACGACTCCTCTTTTTGTTCGCTGCCATCACACCCACCCTTGTTTCTGGAAAGCCTGCCCCAGTTTCTCTACCTGTCCAATCTGTAGTCCTTATTCAAAGACAAACTTCAATTAAAAGGGAGCATTACTCAGCAGTTACAGCTGTGCCCTCCTCAGCCTTTCCAATTCCCTGATGTAGGCAAAGACTTATGTGAAGAGAGATGGCTATGTGCATCGTTCAGGGAAGCAGCACTGCTGGGAGTTAAGGTTTCCTACCTGAACAGTCAACCAAAAATGTGTGCGCTTTTCCCACTAAAGAACAGAATTGGACCCTTGGGGACTTAGTGTGCATTCTCATGTTTAAGCTTTCGCACACATGCACAGAGCACGGGTTTGCTACATATAAAATTTAATAAACTTACATAAACTATGCTTTACTGTGCTGCACAGGGCAATATGGCAGACCACGTATCTGATGAAAAGTTATCACCTGTGGCTTTAAAATAAACAATACTTTACATAACTACTTCACCCTCTTGTACAAAGAGGTAGTTAAGAACGTGGTTTTTAAAATAAGGTTTCCAAAAGATGCCTTAATTTTACACTCACGGTTACTGGATAATATTTCTGCAATGAAAATAATTACACAGACTGAACCCAAGATTGACTCAAAGGAAAACATCTCATGATTTTAGAAAAAAAAAAAAAAAATATGTTTCATTTAGAGATGGCTATACCTCTTTCCAGAGGAATCCTAAAAAGTTGTTCAGAAACTGAGACTTCATTAGAGCAGGCTGGAAAAAAATGCAAAAAACTGTTCTTTGCTCCTGTATTCTGTGAAAATGTCCCAACCAGATCTATTCTTATGCAGACAGGCCATGCAAATATGATTTCAAGATTTCACTCCTGAATTTCAATGCCTATGGAAGAACGCTTGTCCCATACAGAAGCCCAAATGCTTTTCACTGAGCCCTGGTCTCACAGCACATCCATACAATGATCCTATTGACTAAGTGTATACATATGTACCACTCCTCATAATTTCCCTAAGATTTTTCAATGTTTTCATCACAAAACAATGTAACATGTACAACTGTAAAACATTTGTACCTAAAGAGCAAGAAAGTAACTACATCCATCCACAGTGAAAGCAGAGACTAAAGACCTAGTAACATATTACAAACCCCTGAATATTCCCCCAAAGATGGATTTGCTTTATTCATAATTTTGGACTGGACTAGTGCAAAGGGAGGGAGTGAGTGCATGAACAAACAGCAGTGGGCCATGTTGCTCCCACCCATGATCCCATCTCTGCATCAGTAAATCTGCCCTTTAGCACCAGAGGCTGAGGGACCACTTGGACCTTGGGTGAACTCTCCGTGGCCAGTGGAATCTGCCCTCCATTTCTCAAAAAAGATGTGCTGCAGACATGCCCAATTTACACATGGGAGTCGCAGCTGTTTCAAACTTAATGTTAAAGCCAATAAACCTTTTCCTCTTAAGTTTTTGTTCCCTCTATTCACCCAGCCAGCCATGCAGCATTTACACCTAAACACACACAAATCTTAAGAAAAACTTGTAAAAAGTATCTCCGTTTCACCCTGTTTAAAAAAACATTTAGTTTAAGGCTTATGTGTAGTAAAACAAGGTCACTGTATGATCCAAGAATGTAAATTCTCAGGAGAGCAGAATTTAGAACACCCTATGAAAATGAAGAATAGTACTTTGCTCTAAAACGCTGTGAAAATTTAAGAGGCAAAGTTAGTTAAGTACCACAATGAAATTTAATACATCATCTTTACTGGCTTATAAGATAAATGGTCCAATTTATAGCATTTAAATCCTTATCACATATGGTCAGAAGTTCATCTTCTGAAACTAGGTCACAGGTCATCAACAGGAAATTCATAGGAAATTATGAAGGAAATTAAAAAAACACAAATGGGCAAGAAAACTAGTTTATATAATCTAGGTTCTCCCAGCACAGCTTCCTGTGTTATGATGAACTCAGCTTTCATACTGAATTTTGCCTTTTCCAGGCCACATTAAGTAAGTATTTCTGAATTGTCTATTATACTCTTTGGATCTCAAAATGTTGAGGTCAACTTCACTACAAAGGGCCATTCATTTTTTTTCTTTGAACACTACAACTTGGAAAGAAAATAGTAGCTGGAAAAGGTGTTTTGATATCACTAAATGCAGATTTCTACTTGTTATCAGCATCTCAAGAACGTGTGTGTGAAATGCTTCATGGACATGCATACCACACTGAGGAGAGCACCCAAATTCAAGAAGATATTCTTGTATTGCTTCAGTCCCAGCATCCCAGTCAAACTACAGCTGCATTCTCCATCACGTTTGGGAAGATCACGATTAGTGTCCAGGAGCCTGTTCTACTCTAATGTTAGACATACTTTTCAAAATAGAAGCCCTGGTCAATAAGGCATAAGAAAGAGGGCTACAGTTCATCTAGGCTATCTGGACAACTTTGGTAAAGAAAACCTGCTAAACAGAAGCAGTTACTGCTTAATTGTTTCAGCTGAAAGCCAAAGCCTGCAACGTACTGCCTAGCTACCAATACCTCTAACAGATCACAGAGAAACAAAAGTTAGGAGTAACTTTACAAGACAGATACAAAATGAAAGACTTGCAAGATGCCTCTGCTGTCTCTCTTCTTGCTACTTTCATTAAATAAAAAGACCTAGTATAAATACATTCAACTTCTCATTCATTCTTTTTCACAATACCTGAAATCCATGTGCAATACACTGGCCATCCCTGCTCTCAAGAATCAGGTCCACATAAAAGTTCACAAATTAAAAGCAGTTCCTCAAATAAATTGTTCATTCTTTCCCTTTCGTGTTCTGCTTCCACACCCTATCAGATCCAATAAAACCATCGAGATGTTTTTTCAACACCACAACTTGAAATTTCTAATAAATTCTGCATTTGTAGCTATCTCGTACAGATAGCATTTCCCACCGAAGCAACAAGAACCACTCCTATGCTTTAAAAATTATAGAAATCACATCATCTACAATTTGATGAAAAACAGAACTAACTATCTTTGGGTTGTGAGGAGTTGGTTGACAAGGTAGAAATGATAACTGTACTGAATAACAATCATTCCACATCATTTACTGCTGGTATTATAAACAGGCTTTCTTTTTCAGCTTGCAGGAAGGCGAGATGGAAAATTCTTATGAACACCGTGGTGTGCAAAAGTTGATCTGAACGCCGGATTTCACTTGCAGAATGAGGACTGCTCTGTTCACACTGAATACACCTGGTTTTGGATGTTCATTCTTACCCACTGTTATCAATTCAAAGCCTGGGTTGAGATAGGACCTTTTTTGTGATGGGCAGCATTACAGTACAAAATAAAGGAGACAGTTCTTCTACCGAACAGATTACAATCTGAGTGTAGGGAACTGGAGAAACAGTTAAAAGTGCCCAGGAAAACAAAGATGGCCACAACTGGGAACACCTCCCTCACCTTCTGACTTACAAACCCAGTGATTTTAACCTCTCTTTGGAGGAAGGAAAAGGAAAACTTGCTATCCTTTTTATAGTGAATTGAAGCCTGCTGAAAATCAAGTTTTCTTGTTTCGGTTACCTTTTGCAAACTGCTTAAAAGCTGCCAACAGAGCCCAGGGCTCTGTCTAAACTAGACTGCTCTACCCACTCCATCATGTTGTACGCCCAAATATGCTTCCTGTAAAGCCAGGTCTTCCTTTTTTCTTTTTTTTCCCCCCTCTCCTCCACAGTCTATTTGAGCAAGATAATTCCAGCACCTATATGTCATCCAAGAGTGAAATACAAAACAGCATGAGCAGAACAGCCAACTCGATAAATGTGCTGAAAAAAGCAAATCAGCAGCTATAAACAACTTTCATACCCTCCTCATAGCTACAGGCAATCACTTGGGAGCAACAAATGCTGGTTTGGGAGAGTTTTGCAGCTTCCATATTCAAGCATTTTCCCTAGGACTACTCTGATTGCCACTGGCCTTGATACCAAAAATTATTGCAAAGACAAGTACAGAAGCACACAGAGATTTCTAGAGAAGCTTTTAAGCCTCATTTCTGCTTCCTGTCCTCATATTTAATCTACCTAGAAAAAAAATAAAATACCTATAACTGAAAGTGTTCTGGTTAAGTTCAGGCATTCAGGTCTCAGTTTCAACAGTCATTACTCCTTTTCCTTTTTCTGGTGACAATTAACCCCAATGGTTAGGCAGAATTGCATGAAGTATTCATTTGATACTTCTTATAAAAGGCAAACCATATTTCTAGGCTCAGATTTACATCTACTCCACCAAACCCATCAAATACCCAGTTTTGATAACTTAATGGTAGCTTTATCATTTAAAATCATGTAATGTATCATGCTTTTGAAGAAAAAAACCCACACAATTAATATTGTATTATTTAGCAATTCTTACACAAGTTCTAAATTAGCTGACAACTTTTGATCATGGCTTTAATACTGCCTGGCCTCTTCCAACCAGGTAAAAGCATGCTCAAGAACAGTCAAGAGTAATTGTATCTGAAAATTTTTTTCAGCACTGCTTTACTTGACTCATGGCCCAGAGTTAGGTGGCAGGATATTCATTCAGTTTTAATGCTGTTCACAGAGATATTCTATAACCTGCTATGGGTTATGAAGCAGTCACACTAAAGAAGCTCCCCAGAACACTGAAAAGAAACCCCCAGTTTTTGGAGGACTTCCACAATGGGCTTAGCAAAATATCACCTTTTTAGTCTTCATACCCAATTGTGCTTATACGTCTTTAGACTGTGCAAAGAACATTACAAAGATGGTAGTTTACTCTGGGATGAACTCTCCTGCATACAAATGAAGGCCTATTGTTGCTCACAACTGAGCAGGTCACTGGGTAAACCAAGGTGATCCACAAAATCCTCACATTTCAGCCTCCTCCAACAAGTAATGCATTTTGCAAAGACATGGCTGCTATTCAATTCCAAAATGGCAAGATATTCAACACCCTTTGGGTTTTATCAACTGTTGCCAACAAAGATAGAGTATAACTTCTACACCTGTGAAAGACTGGGAGCTATTTGTGATGAATCAGTACTGTGTTTGTTCTGAATCCTTGTCTGTTCTAGGAAGAGGAGCTTCCTCTATCTTCAGTAGGCTATCGTGATGTCTAGTGTACACATAACAATCACAAGACTACTGGAAAACACACCTAGAAAAGTATTCGAACTCAGACTGAAACCGCTGCGCAAACGCCAATGAGAGGACACCCTTTGATGACCTGATCCTGGAGCACTTCTGTGCACCCCGATCTGACTGAAGGTCCAAGAAACCAGCAGAGAGAACACACGGACTTTGAATGCAAACAGCAACAGAGGCTGGGGAGGAAAAACAACCTGAAATTTAGCTCTGCAGGGAAGAGTGCTTTGAACTGAGATAGAAACGTGAACAGGTCTAGGTAAGACAGGCACACACAGAGACTTCTGTTTCCTATTTTACTAATGCCATGAACAAAAACGCCACTCTGGATCCCCTTGCTCATAGGTCACAGCAGCCAGGAAGAACAGCAGGTACTCAAATGCAGTTTGGTCAGCTGAATGCACAAGCAGTACACAGGACATTGTCCACAGCTTGGTCTAAAAGTGAATTTATGGATATGCAGAAAATATCTTGGTATCTGGTGGGAAAGGACCAGGCGTGGAGACACTGGCTAACACACAGGCATGGGCACAGCACTGTATGCGAGTTAATAGTGCACAGGCAACCACAGGGTTCAACAGAAGGAGGAGAGAGAAGATTGTCTTTTGTATTAGTTTAGGCAAGAAACCAGAGGGAAAAACAAAATGAGATAGAAACTGTGCCAAAAATGACTGGTCCATGGACTTGGACCAAGTTTGTGGTCTGCAGACAGAGCACACTTAGACCCTCCTCCCCGATCAGGATGCAGTGAAAGCTCCTGTTTCTCTGTCAAGGTAAGTGGGTGTCCCAGAGGCCAAAAGGGACTGAAAGGCACAGCGAGCCCAGGAACAACTTCCCAAGCAATAAAACAAGCATAGCCCCTGAAGTAACTGAAAAGAGTGACCCACTTGGGTTCACCACGTCAGCACAGGCTGAAGTAAAGGAGACAGAGCATGAGCCAGGAGGCAAAGCTAGCCCTGCTAGCCACTGACACCTACACGCTCTCAGTTTTTACTGTCCCACTAATGGGTCTGGTCTAAGACAGCCTAAAACTACTCTGAATTCAGGGATGCAAAAAGATCACATTACTGTTAAGCAGATGAATTGGAAGGTGTTTCTTAACACCACACTGAGAGAAAAAGAAGGTGATGCAATACTGATTATACCATTAAATATTAATTACAATACAGCTACTTTCAAGCTAGAACATATTTCTTTAGATAACTGAATTAAGGGACAGGAGAACTGAACGAGCTTCAAGGCTTTGCATGTATCAGTCATTTCTCAATTATGTTAAACTGAGTTCTTCAGATCATGCATTGTTATCTCCAAACACTAATTTTTTTTAGAGTTAGAGGTTCAAGCTTAAAAAAAAAAAAGAAAAATACAGAGGATTCCCCAATTTGTTCAGAATGACTCCCAAGATCCTTCTTACTGTTCAACGAGGCTGAAGAGGCAGTCCTAGACCTTCCATCAAACATCCTTGAAACTGAGAATGAGGATATCTTTTCCTCCTACAAATATTAATTTGCACACAGATACCATCAGTTGGATAGCAGTGCTACATGCTTCTCTCCTTTCCCTTCTGCTTCAACTTGGTAATCAAACTCCAGTAACACCAAGCAACATCAAGACTAAATTTTACCCTTCAACTTTGGAGCTCTGAAACCTCTGCAAGGAAATTTTATAGCAAAGAGCAATAAAGTAACTGCAAACTTTTCAGAAGGTAACCTGCAAATAAGAATGCTTTGGAATTAGATTTTACCAGTGTAGAAAGCTCTTCAGACATTCCTTCATGCTGCCTGTGTTGGACTGTTACCCTACACCACCACCAACTCAAACTGACACTTTACCTCCAACACCAAGATCTTCAATTAAACGTAGCTCAAGAAAGGCTGCGGAAAAAGTTATTTCTTTCCAGAGCACTACTCAGTTCTGGTAACATTTAATGGCTGGGTCAAACACAGGGTGCAGTTCCTCTCTCCACTCAAACAAAATCCAGGATTTGCCTTTGTTCTTTAGGAGGGAAAAAAAGAAAAAAAAGCAAGAAGCTTCCAACATTTCAAAAGCTATACATATTATTTTGTGTGACTGTTTGAGGCCCTCCTAAGTTGTATCCTGCTTGGCAGTTTCATACGATTTCTTTATTTTCCCTTCATTTAAGCAGCAATCTATCAAAAACTTCAAGTATATTTCCCCTTTTTCAGTAACATGTATGAATTTTATAGGATTCCAACTTTTCAACATCTCTTTTCATGCAAGGTCAAAGCTCTACATTGTTGTAGTTTTCTTTTTCAGTGTTTTTTCTCCAAGACAGTCCTCCACTGGGAAATTAATATTCCACATGAACAATGAACTCCTTGCACGGCCTTTGAACCTAGTGGTTGCTAGGAGGCCTAAAGAAACCCTGGAGTACAAACGATTTAATAGCATGTATCAAGAGATTATTCAGCAGTAAAAATGTGTGATTTTCTAAATTCCCTGCTTTTTTCCCTCCTTAATTCCATCTCCCTTCATCCATCAAACAATCTTTAATTTCAGATGAATTGCATCTGCATCAATTTTCTATAATTATGGGCAGTTTGTTCCCCAAGTATTGAAAACGTGACTGCCAGACACCAATGCTGCTACTAATCAAGCAAATATTAAACTGGTCCTTACTCAGTTTTACTGAAAAGGCTGCTTAAAATTGGGTGTGCTTCACTACTCTAGCATGAGGTTTGCACTTCCATTATAAACACGGTTCTGCTTAGAGACTGTATTTTACCCAAAACACCACAGCATTGACTGCAACACCATTACTCAGTATTTTTCTGTGCTGAAAGAAATATATATACAATTCTCCACGCCTCAGTCAGGCATACTTGAATATTAACTTTGCAAGCTTTTTAGCATCTTGACTGTCTGCTTTTTCATATTTCCCCAAGCAGAGTAATTGAGGCAAAACTCCAAGGTTTCTTTCCCACCCTCCACCCCCTCCCAAACAATGTAGCATTTAATTAAAAGAGAACCACAACAGTGCTAATAGTGATGAGGTTAAATGGTTGGATAAACAGAATGCAGTCCTCTGAAAAGCCCATGTGTTTCAGGACACTTTCTCCCGTACAACGTTCTGGGTGACAAAGAATGCATTTGTGTTCCTGATCCCCACAACTTTTACACCAGAGGACTTCCTATAGACTTCCTGCAAGAAAGAGAGTTTCCTTCAAATAGTGAGAAGTGTTTAGATACAGTAGTCATTCCTCCCAAAACTAATATTTGGAAAGGCAGTGGACAAGGATCCTTTAAAAATAAATGAATGTGGAAACTATCCATCAAGAGAGAACAATTGCATTTCCAGCTAAAAGCCTAAGTTGTTTGTTGATTTTAATTTTCAATATATTCTCCCTCCAACAACTTTAGCAAATTACTCAAACTAAACATGACATTTGTCCTTCAGTTGTTGCAATTGAAATCAACATGCTGTATATTCATAAACACGGTATTCTGGGGGTCTGGAGATTACGTTAAAACATGTATAGCAGATTACAGATCTATCCCCTCCCCACCCCCACTAAGGACACAGGTATCTGCCAAAAAATGCAGGGTGACACATCTGATTCTGCAGATCTGTGCTGGTGTTTGACCGTCTGGTTGGATTGTACCAATCTTGCCAAGATCAAGCTTTTACAGAGCCAGACTGCTTCCCTGAAGAATTAAAAACAAGCAAAAAACCACACTGGCTTGGCATAAAATGCTCACGTGAGCTCCTTCTCTTTTAAATATGGGCTTCCACACTGAAAGAAAGGCCTCAAAGTATGAACTTCAACAGAACTGACACAGTATATCTTACAGTGGGAATATCAGGACGTTCATGCAGAACAACAAAAATCTTCGCAGTATGAACAGCTTTGGCTTTCCAGCCGCTTTCAGGTACTGCAGCAGCAATGAAACAAAACAACTCCTTCACCAGCACCATTCTCCTCTTCTTCAGCTGTTCAAGCATAAATTATCGTTGTCATTTCCTCTCAATATGTGGCTTCCCAGGAAAGGGAAAAATCAGAGTGGCTATTGCCAAAATAGCACAATGTTCTTACACAGGCAGATTTTTCAATAAATGCATATTATTTCCCTTGTGCTTGGGCATTAAAGAAAGAACAGTCACAAGACATTTTTTTTTAATAATATGAGAAACCAAACCTGACTAAAGAAGTACGTTTATTAGGGCCAGAGATAGGAAAGTGAGCATGTAACTGACAACCACAATCTTTGGCTCAATCTTTGCAGCAAAAATGAGGGGGGAAATGGGGCATGGGGCTGGAAACGTTTTCAGTAATGCATAATAAATACCTTCGTTTTCTCCCTTTCCTTCTTTTTCTCCTTTAAAGGAATCTGTCTACTCAACCTAAATTGAGCTTCAAAGGGAAAACATGCCTTTACGATAAACTGGAATTTGCCATCGTAGTAATGAAACGTTATTTCCGATCATCACAATAAGCAGGCAGCAGAACAACAAAGGAGGTTTCCAGGATTTTCCCCTCCCCATCAGCATATTCCCAAGTCTTTTTTCAGGTGTTTATGAAATCTCTGAATTCCAAGGCCATTAAGATGCATTTCAGGATGGAGCAGCTTCCATTAACAGTACCGAGGCTTTCCGAAACCGCACCAGCACTCCATCAGAGGCCAAGCCTCTCCTCGATGCCTGCCTTTCCCTGCGCTGTTTTTTGTTTTGTTTGCGCTCTCTCTTTCCCATGCACAAACATGTTGGTGCAGTGTCCATTATTTCCCTACAGCCTCCCTTGAAAGCAATCGACAAATGAATATACGTGCACGTGTGTGTTCCCCCACATACACAGGTCTGGTCTCCTTCTACACCTCGAATAACAAATGCAAATGTGTTTACAGTCATTTTCACCAAAGC
Source organism: Strix uralensis (assembly GCF_047716275.1). NCBI lineage: Eukaryota > Metazoa > Chordata > Aves > Strigiformes > Strigidae > Strix > Strix uralensis. The sequence continues at coordinate 37,130,717 of NC_133975.1, forward strand.
GTGCTTTGCCTCTGCAGAAACATGCAGCTGAAACCCGGAGAGCCTGTAACAAGGCGAGAGCACTTGCAATCACAGGTGATCCTTTTCCTTTCCAAAATGGAAAAACACGAAAGCCCAATGAGTTAACTAGAGTTAACTGCATTTAGAGGGGAATGTGTGGGGCAGCAGTAAATATCCAACACATGCTTTTACGCACAAAAGGAGCAAAGGGCTCCATGCTCTGTGCGCCCAGTCATTTTTATCTGCCTTTCCACCACAGAGAGACACGACCGTTTTCCTGGTACATTTATTTCACTCGACTAATGGATTTTAAACACCATATTGCAAGGGCCCCGCTGTGAATCTTGCAGAGGTACAAAATGGTGGATGTATGCTTTTTTTTTTTCATTACTCATAACAACTTAGGCTCCCGGTGGCAGGCTCCCCTCCGTACCCACCAACACAGCGTTCCCGGCCAGACACGCATCCCGCACCAGCCTCGCAATAAAACCCTCTCGCACACACAAATTACATTACGAACCTGATGTCATGTAGCCCCGTGACGCCTGGGAAATAAAAGCTGGTGGGAAGTGTTTGTGCAGCCGGTAGTCCTTCTCGCTGCGGGACCTCATGCGGTCTGAGGCCCGGTCGGAGAAGTCGGAGCTAGGCCAGGCCCGCCGCAAGGTCGTACTCCGCGTCTTCTTCATGCTGAGGCTGCCCGAGCCTAGTCCTCCCGCCGCAGCATGGGTCAGGCCTTGCGGCTCGCCGGGTGCGCGCTGCCTGGCATCAGCCGAGCGCCGGTATCGCCGGGGCACAACCTGCGCGCATCTCGCCACTACCTCTTCTAGGGCGCCGGCCGCAGGTCCCTTCCTTTTTTTTTTTTTTTCCCCTCGAATGATCCAATTTTACACACGTCCCACAATGCATTACACTTCATTTGCAATCGGTCCAGCTTACAGCTCCCAGATTCGGGTGGAGGAAAGGCACGTTATATGGCTTCTCAAGCAAAAAACGGGGGGGCGGGAGGGGGGCGGGGGTGGGGACGAGAGATGTGCAGCGTAGGAGCTCGGGGGTCCCGAACAATGGCCCGATTCAGCCTGGCCGTGCTTAGCCAACTGTGAGCCGCGACACAAAAGGCCCAAACAAACGAGGAAAACCCCGCGGCCGCCGGCTGCGACCCCGACCGCGGCGCACCCGGCGCTGGGGAGGCGGCGGCAGTTCCCGGCGCGGCGGGAGGAGCAGCGAGAGGAGGAGGGACGGGAGGAGGAAAAGAGCAGGAGGAGGAGGAGGAAGAGGAGGGAGGACCCACAGGCGCCTCTCCCGGCCGCGGGACCGGCGGAAGCAGCCAGGACCCCCCCCCGCCGCAGCCCCCCTCAGGCCCGAGGCGCCCGGGCGGCCGGCAGCGTCCCGCGGCCCCCGGCAGCGTCGCGCCTCGCCATGGCCGACCCTCGCCCGCCCGCCCGTCCGTCCGTCCGTCCCCGGGGCTGGACCGCCGCCGGCTTCGCGCTAGGGGCGGCCGGTGCGGGGCCCGAGGCCACCGGGGAGGCCGCTGGCCGCCCCGCCCGCCTGCCCGGCCCGCCCGCCGCCCTCCCTCCGCCCCGCCGCGCCGCGAGCAGCTGCTGCTGGAGCGCCGGGCGCCGCGCTGTCGCCTAGGCGCATGCTAGTCCCGGCACGGCCAGCGGGTCCCGCCGGGCTCCGCGCCCCCCCCTGCGGCGCCGACCGGGGCTCAGGCCGGCTCGCAGGCACCCGCGTACGAAGCCCCGTGCACCGCGGGCGGGCCAGACCCCCTCCCGCCCGCGTCCGCTCCGCCTCCTTTCCGTTCGTCCGTCCGTCTGTCCGTCCGTCCTTCCTGGCTGTGGCTCTTGCGGGGGAGCCCCGGGGCCGGGCCGGGGCAGGCGGGCGCCGGGCACCCTGCAGCGCCGGCACCGGGCGCCGCCCGCGGCAGCCAGTGAGGAGGGGGCAGCGGCGCGCACCGCCCCGAGCGGCGGGAAGGAGCGGGAGGGCGGACGTGGTGGCGAGGCCCTCTGGGCCTCCTCTCCCGGCTCCTTCGGGCACCGCTCCCGCCCCGGGCCAACCTCGGGGCGAACGGATACAGCGAAGGGAAGCGTGCCGGGGGCGATCTGTATCCCCGCGCACCCCTGCGTGGGGCCGGTGGGATTCAGCCACGCATCCTCCCTCAGGGCGCCTTCTTTCCCCCTCAGTGCCTGAAGGGCCGCCGCTTCTCGGCTCCCCCCAGGAGGGCCTGGTCACTCACGCCACCACGTTAAAAAAACATTGCACCCCACAAGGACATCCAGGACGCCCGGCCTACACACCTGCCCGTGGGAAGGAGGTCGCCCACCCTCCCGCCCCTGTGGCACCTGTATCAGCGCCCAGGGTGTGCCATCTTGAACCGGGCCAGGCCACCACAGAAGTAGTTTTATGAACACTGGTTAACCAAAACTGTGCGAAGGGACTCAGTGTCTCCTCTATGAGACAGCTCTGAGCACACTTGATGTCAGGTGGTGCCAGAGTTACCAACAGAGACAACTGCAATGCAGGGATTTGAAAATGTTGCTAATAAATTACTTGCATTTACATTTGTATAAGTATTTAACCTTTCTTACTTTTCTAAGAGCATGGAAAATCAGAGGGCTGTGATTTTGTCAGTAACTGAAAATTTTCAATAGTGGTGAACCAGTAAAAGGATGACCGTTGGTGAATTGATTGAACAACAAAGCCAGTGGACCTTGAGACATTATCCCTCTGCTGCCTTGCTGCACAGCTTTGGGTTAATCACTTCAGCACCCACCTCAGCTCGCCTGGTTCTACTACTGTGGGCAGAACACACACCAAAGACTCATTCAGGATTTCATACGCAGCCATCCCTTTCACATGAGTAGAAATTATGTGAATGAAACCCAGCAAGAACATTGAAAATTAAATTCTATGGGGTCCTCTCTCATTCAGTCTCATCTCCTTCCAATTGTGTGAAAAGCCATCAAGCATGACATGTTTCCATTGATACTCTGTATACTGGTAGCAACAGGAAAAAGTAAGATGAGCAAAAAAAATGGCCTAGAGCTCCACTAATAAAAATATAAGATATTTTCCATCATGCAACTTACTCATCTAGCAATTTACCTATCAACCTACACAAAGCTTATAATAGAGCACGTTTTCACCCTCAGACCAGAAAAAACTTCTAGAATTGTTCAACTTTTCTCATCAAAGGTTGAGACAGATTGGTTAGCACTACCTAGCTAAGCCAAACCTAAAAAACCTACCCGTTTTACCAGATATAAAAGCAAATTAAACTCTACCCTGGAGTGTAAACTCTCATTCCACTGTCTGAAAGTTGAATGAATGATGGCTATGCATTTCCAGCTGTCAAAAATTGGTTGGATATAGCTGGCCAGCTAACTTTAACCTACAGCTGAACTAAACTCAACCTTTCTCCTAGTCTAGACACAGCCCTAGATATCAATCTGTTCCATTAAAAAAGACATGAGGCAAGAGACAAATAGGAATAAGCAATGAGGAGGAAAAATGAGGTCAAGAAGTAGTAGAAAGACAGAACAAAGCAGGGACATATACACACACACAAGACCACAGTGATCCTTACGCTGGCTTTCTGCATAATTATTCCCAACTAAAAATATTTGAGTCTAGTTTCAGAGATATTCTAACAAATACCAAACCAAAAACCAGGGCATAGCTATGCAACTGTTGGGTAAAGCAAACATATCCCAATTCTTTTTGAGCAATTTGCTGTGCACTAATGAACCGGTAACCGTGCACAGAACTCTTTCAAGTACTTTTAATTTATTTCATTTGTACACTTGCAGGAATTGTCATGAGAGTAATACAGTACATACAATTAACACATGGTATCTTCTGCTTATTGATTATAGGAATCAGACTAGTTCATAGTTTTGGGCACAGATAACAGGATTCATTTTCATTGTGTGATAATTTTAAGCAAGTAATAATTTGCTCCTACAACTATGAAAAGTTACTTTTATATTAAAATGGGGGGAGAAGGGAATCACAGGAATAAGCAATCCATCTAGCAAGGTCAACTTGGCCTTCCCAAACGTGGGGAGATTTGTTTAAAAGCAATTTTGGAGGCCTCCTCTCAGTACTGAGACATTGTTCCTGTGGTCAGCTAAAACGCTTTGTATTCAATCTTTTCACAGTTATCTTATTCAGTTTCAGCTTAAAGTTTTCTGACATTGTATCTGAAAGAGTTCTTCTCTTTGAAGAGAGGAATTCAGAGCAAGTTTCCTCCTGCTTTTGCACTGTTTGAAGTCAAGTGTTGTTACTGGGATGAATCAAATACATAATTAAAGACCAAGTTTAAGTTTTGGCTGTTTTCTTTGGAAAAAGAGCTAGAATTGCGAGTACAATTGATTTTTTGCTTCAGTGGCCAAACTGAAATAAAATAATTTTCTTCATATGAACTAAAAGCTAAAATTTGAGGGCTTTAAAAAAAACCCCAACATTTTATTCTTAGACATTTAAAATTACTTTTTTTTTTTTAATAAAAGAAAATAAATGTCTGGATTCATATGGCTATGTTAGAGCAGGGTAAGGAAGTAAGAGTTCACAGCTACAGATGGCTGTCCTGCTTGGTGAACAATAGTACAGTACCCTTATAAGTACAGTTTGAAATAAATAAAAATACGCTGTTTAATCCAGCAGTTCCAACAGGGGCAGGGAGGACCAATTTTCTTTGGCTGAAGCCACTGGGAAATTCTGCCTTAATTTACAAATATTATTGCCTACCTGTTACACAGTTGTAAAGTTTTGCCCAATTGTAAAAAGAAGTCTGGATATAGTCTGATGGAGCTTGCTAGGAATAAGGAAAAATCATAGAATCACAGAATGGTTTGGGTTAGAAGGGGCCTTAAAGACCATCTACCTTCAACCCCCCCTGCCATGGTCAGGGACACCTTCCGCTAGATCACGTTGCTCAAAGCCCCGTCCAACCTGGCCTTGAACACCACCAGGGAGGGGGCAGCCACAGCTTCTCTGGGCAACCTGTTCCTGTGTCTCACCGCCCTCACAGTAAAGAATTTCTTCCTTATATCTAATCTAAATTTACCCTCTTTCAGTTTAAAACCATTACTCCTTGTCCTACCACTACATGCCCTGATAAAGAGTCCCTCTCCAGCTTTCCTGTAGGCCCCTTTAAGTACTGGAAGGCTGCTGTAAGGTCTCCCCAGAGCCTTCTCTTCTCCAGGCTGAACAAGCCCAACTCTCTCAGCCTGTCCTCATAGGGGAGGTGCTCCAGCCCACTGATCGTCCTCATGGCCCTTCTCTGGACCCACTCAAGCAGGTGCATGTCCTTCTTATGTTGGGGGTCCCAGAGCTGGACACAGTACTGCAGGTGGGGTCTCATGAGAGTGGAGTAGAGGGGGAGAATCCCCTCCCTCGACCTGCTGGCCACACTGCTCTTGATGCAGCCCAGGATACGGTTGGTTTTCTGGGTTGCAGATGCACACTGCTGGCTCACAGTCAGTTTTCCGTTCACTAATACCCCCAAGTCCTTCTCCACAGGGCTGCTCTCAATCCACTCTTTGCCCAGCCTGTGTTTGTGCTTGGGATCGCCTCAACCCACGTGCAGGACCTTGCACTTGGCCTTGTTGAACTTCATGAGATTTGCACGGACCCACCTCTCAAGCCTGTCCAGGTCCCTCTGGATGACATCCCTTCCCTCCAGCGTGTTGACCGCACCACACAGCTTGGTGTCGTCAGCAAACTTGCTGAGGCTGCACTCAATCACCACCCTGCTTCAATCCAAATTCATATGGAACCTGAAGGCTTCTGGAGAAGCAATTTAAAATCTTAGCTTCTGAAAACCTTCTGTGCTATCTTTTAAAAAGTGAGAAAACATATATTACTAAGGATATCTATTATATATGATTTTCATAAACACCCATTTACTAGTTGCTAAGCAGGTCTGTTCCCATTTTATAGATGGAAAATGGCAAAAAGAAAAGGATATAACTGGCCCAGAAGAGTGTAGCAAATCAGTGGCAAATACATTGTTAAAACTCAAGGGTCCTAGCTTCCACTTCATGGTTTTATTTTCCTCAGTTGAAAAATAATAATTATGTAGCAGAGTACAATATGGTGAGCTCTCTCTATATATATATATATATTTTTCTCTGCATGTGTGTGTGTGCATGTGTGCTTGTGCACGTGTGCATTATATGGTAATTGTTCTCGTGTAATGTGGTATTTCAAGTTTAAGTTGAGGCTACTTCTTTTTTCTTCCCCATGACAAACAAGTTTTCATAGGGGAGAGCAGCAGGCTTCAGTAGCAGGGTGGGCTGCTGTTACCGCCTCAGCTTGACAGGCTTGGGGACTGACTGCGTAAGGTTTTCAAATGAAATAAGCATGCAAACCAAACACTAAAATAAAAATGGCAAAACAATAGGACACACAAGGAGGAAGGCAATCCCTCTCTTCACTAAGACAAGCTACACCTCTAAAATCATCATCTCTCAAACTATGCATTCAAAGCTTGGGTTCTCCCTTACTCTGTCACTACCTTGCCTGTTGCACATAGTTAAGTGGCTGCCTCACAGGGAGGAAACTAAAAGGGCTTCGCTTTATTGTTGTCAGCTGAGATGGTGTCTGACAAGCACCCAACACCACCAGAAGAACCAACACTGTCAAGATGCTGAGTGCTCAGCACAGAGCCTTCTGGCTTTACTCTCTGCAGGTCTATGATGAGTCCTTTCCTAGTCCCCAGCTTCAGAAACAAAGACTACAAATAGTGTTGATATTACTGGGACACAGGGGAGACTTTGCCCTAATGCAGGCCACAGTCACCAGCAGCCAGGTAAAACAGGGAGCACAGGGTCATTTTGTGGCCTATGAAAACAAAACCATCAAATTCTATAACTTTTTAAAAGGTGGAGAAATGATGCTGCAAGATGCTTGGAAGTGAGAGAGGGAGAGCAGAAATGAATAAATAGAAAATGAAGAAGGAAAAAAGCCTGTAGTACAAATAGTTGAAAAGCAGTAAAGCAGAGGGGAGGAAGGAAAGTTGAGCGCGAGAAGAGGTGGAAAAAATGTAATTAAGAACTTGGGAAAAACACCAAACTCGGACATAACATCACAGGCCTTGGCAATATATGGTTTTACTAGATCTACAGCTCTGCATAATAGCATTCCTGAGAAAATACATTACCTGCATTTCTAATATTAATAAATAAATCCATGACAGGAGAAAATTGTCCACTGCATAAGCTCACCATTTTCATGTGTGGGTTCTTTTGTCTCTGTATTACAAATGTGAAGAACTCAGACTCTGAAAAAGATAGTTTTGTGCAATCCCTTACTGGTTAAGGAGATCTGGCAACAAGCTGCAACTGTCCTTGGCTGTAGGAAGCACTAGTTTTCTCTTCCAGGTCTTTGTAACTGGATATACTGGCAAGAACAAAGCAGAAAATTCATGATGCAGCGCATCCTCTTTCATAGACTTAAGACTTCTGACACTAACACTATTAATTTGTCTCCTCTCACTAGGACTCGTTGTTACTCAAATATGCAGAAGCCAAGTACTTGTAATCCGTGCTTGTGGTCCAGGTCACAAAATAAGGCAGCCTCTCTTGATGGATTTATTGGCAAGGGAAAAGTCGGGCTTGATCAGACAACCCTCTTTCCTTGGAGAGAGCATTTGAGAAACTCCACCAAAAAGGGAAAGAAAAATCCCAAGTGCAAAGGTGTAAGTGAAAAAACTTCCAAATATAAAAAAAGGAAAATGTTTCAGAGCTTATCACAGGCAAGTCTTCAGTCTAACTCCAGAATATTATCAAGTTGTGTTATACTATGGTAGTAATCCAGGCTTAATTACAGCACCTCTTAAACTAGTTTCGGATCATATTTCTCCCACTGTTATGCTTTGGGAATGTCTGATGACAGGAACGCAGTACTGCTGCTGCACACATGCTGTAGCTCACCAATTCATTTTTCTGTGTGCTGGCTTATGCGCTGTGGTATTTATTTTAACTTGCATGACTTTTAAGAAAAACCTGACTCCGTTATGAGAAGAAAGGCTCCCCTGGCTTTTTTTTCATGCCGGACCATCTGACTGCATTTGTGCTTCCTCTGCACGGAAGACAATTGATGCAGAAGGGTTTTAAATCTGGGTACCCAAGACTACTAAAAACACACCGAAAGGAACATAGGCTGTAGGATATACAGCCTTCACTCTGACGCATGCTTTTCCTCTCCTATTATCACTGACTCAAAGCTGGTTAGTTAAAATGGATGGAAGCTAGGCTTGTAACTCCTCAGTGCACAAAACTAACTGGGGAGGTAGGCAAGCCATGAGTCCTGCACAGATTTTCACACGGTCAAGCATTTATTAAACCTCTCACATATAACAGAATTCAAAAACTTGGAAAAGTAGAGTTAGGGCAACTCAATTCATTCACTGACTGCTCTTCCAAAGGATATAGTAGTAAAAGATGTGCCAAAAATGTTGGCCTCAACTTTCTTGTTTTCCACTGGTGTCACATATCGTTAGTACCGTGGTATTTAAGTAACATACTGATATATGGAGGCCAGCTGTACTGTAAGTTAGAAAGACAGACTATCCTTCTGCTTCCAGAGTTGAAAAAACAAAGAGCGATAAGTAGCCCATGTAGAACCCACCAGCAGTAAAAGCCATTACAGATTATGTTTTTAAAAACTAATTCATATATCTCTGTGTCTCTTCTCGTTCCTCCACAGAGCCTGTGTTTCTGCTTTACGCTCGTGTAACACCTCACGAGACTGCGAAGATGGCACTAAGCACAAGCAGGCCTTGGGCTCTGCTGAAGCTCCTGGGTGCTACAGCAACACAAACAACAAGATCCTGCATGTCAGGTAGGTACCTTTAAAGGAAAAATCCATTGAGAAAGAAAAGAAAGCCCTTGGCTATAGCAAGTGGGCCCTGTTTTGCATGTTGCATGGCTATTATTTATCAGTGTATATTGTATCAGTATATTAACTCTAAATTCTTGTCTGGAAGAATTACTTGCCATACACAAAACTGAACAAAGCACCGCAAGCATGTTGCAAACAGGACAATGAACATATTTGATGGGCAGTCCTAAAAACTGAAGCAGCATACCAAGGCAACTAGATCCCAGCAGCTGGTATAACTCCACAGAGCATTTGCTGAACAACTCAGTACTAATCTCCCTCTCAAAATTCTTGCTTATACAGCTGTACAATATAGTCAGTATATTTTATAGATGTGTATATATAGCATGTATAACAGGCAGAGATCTTAAAAACCTTGGAAAAGTTGGGAGGCCTGAAAATAGGCTACTCCACCCTTTGTAAACAACCTCTTGTCATGAATTTACTTCCATATGTGCATGAAGCTCTGCCTATATTAAACAGGCTTTCAAAATAGTGGTTTAGCACTGAAAATGTATGGTTCCCACCCATCAGTTTGAAGAGAATGAAAGCAAGAGACAAACCCAAGAGTGAAAAAGCACTGATTCATCACCTCACAGAAAAGTAATTCAATTACTTGGATATTTTATTATAGTCTTAGATTCAGAGGCTGTCTCACTGCCATATACTGGTATTTGAGCAGGAAAAAACTCTAGAGAGAAATCATAAACACAGACAGAAATTAGATGACTCAACACATGCCTGACCCAAAGGCTTCCAGAAAATCAATGCAAAACTATCAGCCTGCATGTTCTCTGGACCAGACTGCAGTGTTGCAGAGTCAGTTTGTTCCCACGAAGGTGGTACTCTTTAGGCATTGGTTTTCAGTGGGACCCTGGAGCTTCTCTGTTCTCTTCTGATGCCGCAGTAGTGCCCATCAGAAGGAAGACTCCAGTCCTGGGACAGATACCCTGCCTATTCCTGGTTACCACAGCTTATCGCCACCTTCTGCTTGGCTTTTGAAGCTCTGACATTACCCACCTGTGTGCACCCAGAGACAATTTCCCATTGCCCTGTTCAGATGAAGGTTTATGCAGGCACCACTTGCACTTGCCTCTCTGTAGAAGTTGTTCTGAGCATTTCTCCTGAGTGCAGAGATTTTTGTATTCTAGTAGAGGAACAAGAAAAAACATTTTATAGTACTGGGTCTCAAACTTCTTCCATCACCTTGTAAGAAAGTTGAATTCTTCAGCTGGGGACTAGTCCAACAGAATAATTTTTGTCTAAGTGATGCCCTACATAACAGTGCAATCTGTTAAAGCAAATGTATCAACCACAGGGAGCTCTACTACTTTTATCTATCTATAGATACATCCTTCTATATTACTGGGTGGCTGTCAGTTGCTTTGTTATTAATTAATTTGTTTTTAAATATGAAGAGGGACTTAAATCCAGCAGACCACTGTTACCTCCTAGATTTTCTGAAGGTCAGTTCAAGGTCTTTAACTCCTGTGTGGAGATAAGCAGAAGGGAGCAGCACCCAAAGCCTCACCTTAGCAAAATGCTTCTAACACAGCACTTGAGTGTCACACTGGATATAAGAACAGTCTCTGGTGTGAATTCTTCAACCTACAACTTTCCTACTAGAGTCAAGGCTGAGAACAAGTGAAACATGTAGATGCTATGAAGAAAAATATCCCCTATTACAAAGGAGTATCACTGCAATAGCCAAGTTGAAATAGTGAAATTAAGTAAAATAAAATCAAATTAGAAAAATAAAGAAAAAAATCTCCTCTCTAATTCTGAAAAGCATACTCCTCACTCCCACCACACAAGCGTACTTACAACCTTTAAAGCATGTGAATGGCACTGACATAAGACAAGGTTTCTTTCAAAATGCTTTTCATATTATAATGAATTTTTGTAAGGCATAGAGAACCACTTATACTTAATATTTCTGGAAATCCAAAAAGATCTTTTTCAAAAGAAACAAACTTCTTAAGTAAGTCAATTTACTTAAGTGAAGGTGAAATTTCCTAAGCATTAGAATTCTATTTGAAAGAATCACGTACAAAATGAAGAGCTAGAAAATCTTTAGTCTTTATTAAAACTGATCACTATTGAGCTGAACTCAATACCTACACAAGCCAACTGTGGTAAATCTTATTAGTTATGGTGCTCATCTCGGAAACTCTTGCAAGGAGTCACCATGTTTCTACACATAAAAATTTCAAGTGCTCTTTACCCCCAGCTATTCCAGGAATCAACAAATACTCAGAACAAACATTTCTTAGGTTCTAACAGAAAGTAAAAGAAACTCCATATGCAAGTGCTCAGCGACCTTTGATGTTTTTCTTGATGGGGGAGATGTTTGGTAACCTTTCCATCTCTCAGACATGAGGTAGATCAGGCAATCTGCCTTCACAACTGGCAGATTTCAGATTTGTCAGAGCATGATGCTAGTGCCAAATTGTTTTTGTCTTCCTTCCTCTCCAAAGATGGATCTTACTATTACCCCAGCTGATGGAACCAAGACAAAATAAACACAAACATCCAGGACTGAAACAATGATAAAATATCTAAGAAGGCATTCAAGTGCCCTCAGTTGTCCAAGAAGTAAAAAGTTATAAAAACAAGTACTTCTTTTTATTGCCCACATCCCCATATCATTGCTGTGGTACTTAAAAAACCACAAACCCTATGGATTTTACCCACCACACAGCAATTACTGAAATAACAAAGAATTGGAAAAAAGTATTTCCAAAGCCTGATGGTATTACTGCGCTGCCAATGAAAAAACTCTCACTAACACTCCTTAAGTCTATCCTTCTGCACTCCTAATCTGAACACAAAAGGTTGGGTTTAAACACACACACACACACACACACACCCCCCAACCCAAGATTAAAACCGCCTGCAGTTTTCAGCTTCAGGCCAGCAATGACAATACTTTAAATCCTTGGCTACTGGCTTCATGAAGACATAGCCTACAGACAGTCCCCCAAAGTTCTTTGAAATGTTAAATACAAAGCAGGAGGAGGTCATAAAGGAAATATTCCTTATAAAAGGAATGGATATCATATGCAGGCTTTTCAAATACATTTCTCAGTTGTTTTGCTTTCAGCCACCATATTCTCAATCCTGCATTGTCTGAAGCTTTTGAAATAAAATTCAGGAATTAGATGAAACACACAAATTAGTGCTGTAAACAGCTGCCAATATATATGTTAGCTCTCATAAATCTCTCCAACGTATATTGTATTCTACTTATCTGGAAAGACTAATTATTTACCTAATAAATGGACCTACAGCAATTATCAAAAACCCTGCCACTTAAAAGTAACATATAGGTTTTGTTCCATAATCTTCTGTAGCATCTGCCCAATTATTTCAATACAAGCCAGTGTGGTTCCTTGCTGCACTGGAAATCCAGCTATCTTTCTGCCAAGAGCCTTCCAGTACACACAAAAGGAACGAGGATTGCGAGAGATCTGTTTTATCCCCTTTTATCCCATAAACTAACAGGCCTTTTCTCCGTTGCAATTTTTCTCAACAAATATAGGCAGGAGGATGGGATTTTCAAGGTAGTTAAAAAAAAAACCCAACCAACCAGTTTAGCATACCAGCTTTGACAAGCACTGTCAGCTTAAACTATGAGAGAGTTGCTTGCAGAGTAGGGAGCAGGCAAGCACAACAGTGTCCTGCCACTGACATAGGCCCCAGCTGGAAGTGATGAGCTTTGCGGTTCAAAACTGTTGGTAGATGGTCAAGTATTCCTTGCATTCCCCTGGAGGTAAACAGGGTGGTAGGAGTTTTATTTCTGGCCCCTGCCCTACCCTGAACACTCAGTGCCTCTCCTTCCTCATTTGGGTATCTTAAACTCAGTGAAAAATTAGTTTTATATTCATTTTGAAGAACTTGTGTTTGGTTTGCTTGTCTCGTAAGGTCTCACAAGCCCAGTCCATAGCCTAGCTTCTGGCTAGATGCTCCACTAGACATCCATAGAAACATCCCTGTCCAGATTTACAGATTGTGTAGTTGAGGAGGAACGTAACCGGTTGCCACAGTGATGTCCACAGTCTGAGGAGTCCTTTGGACTTTCTGTCTCATGAAAGGTACCAAGAGTTAAAAAATCCCTAATTATAGATGAAGTGGTTAATGGAAGCAAGCGCTCCAGCCAGCTGCGAATGCGTGTTTAAATCAGTGGTGATCCTGAAGAACCAGGCTACTGCAGTTTGCAAATTAGTGTAGCCCAGACCACAGAAACTGCCATTGCTGTGACTGTGCATGTTTGACAAGCTGCTGTCCTCTGCTTCTAGACATACTATTTGGGTACCTTCACAGAAATATTCCAGCTACAGAAAAGGCCTGAAAGGTTATAGCAAGCTCAGGAACATCACATGCTTTTGGCAAGGTGAGATGGAGGAGGATGAAAGGCAAAGGAGGGTAAGCAGAAGAATTATTCTTCCTTGATGATTAAACAAGCACAGAAACTATGATTACAGATCACAGACATCTTTTATAACATGCCAAACTAGCACACAGAAGAATATGCCTCAATAATTCAGTTGCACAGGCAGTATTGGCTCTCCACAGTTTGAAAGCAGACGGGGATCTTCTGAAACTGCCTTAGGCTAGTGAAGCAGGACAAAGCCTTTGAAGTACACTGGAGAACAGGCACTGCTGGACATAGCCCTGGCAGGCAAAAATGCTCCTGGTATTCAATTCTCATTCTTCATGGCAGGAATCAACACAAGATACATAGTGATCTCTGCCTGTCTGTTGGACTCCTTACCTCTATAAAACAAGCAAGAACAAACTCCAGATAGTTGTAACCTGCACCTAGGCTTCAGCAAAGTGTGCAGCTAGAAAAATGTCCCTAGAGGAACCCTGGTAGGTAGGTAGTTCATTGTTGGAGGAGATCAGGTCCACAGAATTTCCTAGGAGTCAGAAGCAATGACTCACAAACACAGTTCAGGCTTGCCTTGACTCACACTGCTTGCAATATCAACTACAGTCAGTCAGCCTGGCTTGTCCAAGAGAAAAAAAAAAATCAGTATGAAACAAAAATATTAGTATTCTCTGTCCTCAACTAAAGTAACCAACCACCCATTAGTTGCAAAAGCATACTGATGATTCAATATTAATATATTTTTTAAAATGCACCTATTTTTGATGAGTAAGATTTCTTGTCAATTTTAATGAGACATACATTAACACTATAAAAGTATAAATTTTTTTTCATAACTATGCTATCAAGAATTCATTTAAATATTTAGTTCTACTTCTTGTTTTGGTGTAACCAGTTAGAGAAGTTTCCAACACATTTTACTTTTTCCCTATTTAATGAAAAAAACCACGACAAAAAACCAAACAAGAACACTGATCTTTGACCACATGACTACAATAATGCAGACTCCTTTTTTAGCAAGTTGAGATGTTGAGCAGGCCACTTCGAAAGAGGTAAGATCTTCATTCAGAAGGTGTCTGAACAGATTCCTATTTATCTGTACCACTTCAGAAAACTGCATTCTCCCTGATTGCTACGCCCTGAAAAACAATGCAAAGCCCAGCGATTTCAGAACAAAGAGACTGAGAGAAGCCATGGCTAGAAACACAAATTTCACCATATCCATCTTCTAATAACAATATTCCACCACCTCTGGAACAATTCGGTAAGAAATGCAAACCTTCTAACTCATAAAATAATGTCTAAGAAAAGAAATCTGAGCTTACCAACTGTGAGAAAATCCAGTGGTCAAAAACAAGCACAATTTCAAGAAAACTTTCAGACTACCTTTGCCCTCTCAAAGAAAAAAAAAAGGTGACATTACATACCTTTAATGTAAAGAACTGCACAAGTCCTTTCCACAACAGGATGCGTAGCTTTACAGTCAGTTATGGAGATGTATCCAGCAACCTGAATACAAATTACTACAGGTACTACAAGCAGGAACATCTCCCAGGTGATGGAGGCAAGTTATTGGGTACTGAACGCTCCTGAAGAAACTATGTTTAACCATGTTTGAACCTATTCCCGCACAAGCTAGTGTTCCACATTCACCCAAAAGGGTAATTACTGATTTCAGATTAAAAATAAATAACTTCAGTAACAAAACAGTAATTCTGACAAACTGGATAAATCATGTTCATCATTCATGTATGAGTTCATGGTTTGCTTGACTTTTTTGGAAGTCAACTTTTTCTTGGATATGATGATTTTCATGGTCAGAAACAAAACATAATCACCCATCATTCCCAAGGATGACTGCAACAACTGAATTATCTGAAGATGACAAGCTGAAGCTCTCTGTGATACATTTTAGTATCCGAAAAGCAGGCAAGGAAAACAATGTCGCAGAGAGAAACAGATGGCCAATGAGTTATCACTCTCGGTCTGATGACTTATGTGGGCTGAACTTGTTTATTTACTCACATATTTGCAAAAAAGAAACTTTCCTTATGTTAGCGGCAGCTATATTATATATTATGTATATGTTATATACACAGTACATACCACTACCTACACACAACGTCAAAGGATCAAGTATATACCCTCAAATTACCAAGTGTTCTCCTGCAATGACAAAAGTCACAGCTGACCCTTCCCAGGGCCAGGAGTTAAAAACTGGTATGTCTAACACCACAGCTCAAGAAAGGGTTAAAAGGGGATCACAGAGTTACAACTGCCCTGCTCACTGGCTTGGAGTCAGGACAGAAGTAGCTTGGAGTTTTCCAGAGCAAGGAAGTGAGCCTTTAATTACTGGCTATACTCTTTACATTATCCAGGAACTGCTACATCTGCCTGTTCACTACCCCCTCTTGATGCAACCCCTGTGCTAACCCTGCATGATGCATGATGAAACCATTGTCATATGGTCCTGAAGCAACAGGCACTATTTGTGTGTCAGCGAGCCCTGTCATATGAACCAGCCTTGAAAATACAGATTCTTAGATCATCTCACCTCCTCTTTAGGATTGTTCTCATTATCTTCTGGGCATAGAAAAATAATGCAGCCTTTCTAAGCACATAATATCCAATTATGTATAAATACAATGTTGGGAAAAGAATTAAAATATTTTAGCTGACAAATTAGCTGCTGAAAATCAGGAAAGAAAGGTCAGTGTGTGACCATTTAACCCCCTGAAAATCACCAGAAGTATTTTCTGTCTGCAAGTTACAGTTAATGCTACTGCCCTCAGCTACGGTTAATAACCAGCCTTACAACTGTAAGGTCTATTGGTAACCACCTCCTAGACCGTGTTTTCTGGACAAAGAGCTTTTACATTATTTTACCACTAGCAAAAGTTTCACTGTGTTCTTCTACTGCAACTAAAGTGAGTAAAGGATTAAAAGTAGTTGGTGTATTTTTACATACTGGCAAGAGTCCTGAAAGTACAGCAAGACATTTTTCAGTAGATTATTTGAATTACCAGGATATAAATGTGATGCAGGATGTACTTATCGGCACCCTCACAGATCAGTATGTGCTGAAAAGATCCACACAGGACGGCTGCATGTATCAGCCAGTTACGGATCAGATCCTCTTCACATTTTCACATCCATAGGTATATTACCATGGGGATGGACAGGGAAGCCTCTCTGAATAAACTACTGAGCTCCAAACAACTCCTTTTGCAACAAGTACCCATGCAGTCCCGAGGACTTCAGCAGGACCGTGGGTACAGCAGATCCCACAGCAGCAGCCCAGAGACAAGCCCGAAAGAATGAAGCAGGTCTGGTGTGAGAAAGCCAGGCTCCGAGCAGGAACACTCACATCTGACCCATCAACATCTGGTGCAAGACAGCCCAGCGATGTCTCTTGTGCAGCATCTGAGCCTTTGTGTCAGTGTAGAAAAGTCTACCCCCATCCCTCCACCCACTCTGTGGTGTAGGAAGTGTTACACAGACAGACTCATGAACACCATCTGCTTAACTGTAGCATTTGACTCCCTTCCTCCAGCATATAATAGTCTGAAATGGTCTAGGTGCACTAACACAATTCTACATTTTCCACTTCTATATGTTGTGAAGAAAAAAAGTCAAAATGCACTTTTCATCTCCCACAACATTGCTCTTAGTTTTCTAACTGAATTTGCTTGCACTGTTTCTTTAAAAAAAAAAAAAAGGAAACAAATTCTGTGGGAGCATGAAGTTTAACTAGAAGAAACTCTTACTGCAACAAAAATTAACAGGCATAAATATGCACAATACTGACATTTGTACAGGAATGTAAAGTCTACACAGGAAACAACTTTTTTTTTTTTTTTTGGTGGCATCTTTATTCGTTCTACTATGAGGAAAGAACACTAAATTTCATGCATTAATCCAAATACAATGAAAACTTCAATCTAGACCAGGAAAAAAACCCCTTCTTCCTAAATATGTGAAATCACTAGCCATCTTTTTCCTATTCATATCCACATTTTAAAATTAAAAGAAAAAAAGAACAAAAGTATTTCCAAGTACGTGGGTTGTCATGTCATGTGGGGTTTATTAATCCCACATGACAGTGCGGTCAATTAATTACAGAACATATTACTGACAGCATTTCTGTAGTTTGGAATACAAGTGACTGAAATAGCCTCCCAGCACACTGGGAGATATGACAGCTAGTTAGACAGAGGCACACAATATAGTACTCTCCATTTTTAAAAGCTGTCCAGTGATTTCACTTGCCTCATCTTTCACAGTGAAAAGGACGATAGTTTTAAATTTATTTTTCACAGAAGTCCGAAGTCCCACAACTGCAAATGCAGCCACTTGACTCTCACTGGGCTTCAGCATCCCGGGAAAAGACAAGGAAAAAATTAGTCCCCAGCAGGCTCCAACCAAGAGTCCTAAAGGGGAACATGCCCGGCATGCTGCTTGCTCTCCAGAGCATCCCAGGGAGCTCACCCAGCACCACACAGGGAGCAGAGTTAGAAACAACACTTGCATCTCCTAGTGCCAGCCCTGCATCCTAACAAGAGATCAAAAAGGTGTTCCTCATGCACGTATTATCTGTGGGCTATATGTCAGCTTTCTCTAAATTGACATGCATAGGTAGGACAGGGTAGCTTTTGAGACACACAGATACAAATGATCCCGATCTTTTAGTTATCTTTAATGCTAAACTATCTGTACAATCTCCCCTGAAAAAGACTAATTAAAAGGATTTTATTTTTTTGCTCAACTCTAAGATAAAACAGCTTTGTCTGACGTGGGGAACAATGGCATAGGAAAAGAGAAACATACTTTTAACTTAGCAGTGATTTAAGGCAGGAAGAAGAATGAAGACTGCTCACAGGGCTCATTACCACACCAAAACCTTTCACCTGTAAGAGGAAGCCCCACCAGCCCCAGGCTCATGCAGCGATCAGCTTACATCTGAAAACTCGTTCTGCCCCACCTCAGCCCAGTTCCCAGCGGGCATGCCTGCGTGCCTCTAGACCATCCCACCGGTCCCACCACCGGCACTTTCTGCTCAGAGCTAGAAAGAAGGGAAAAGCAGAAGGATTTGAAATACTGATGCTTATCTGAAACCATATACACAAATAACCAAAAGGGCCCACTCCAAGCAAGGGGGTTGCTTTTGATTCTCATAGAAGACTGCAGTTGCCAAACTAAGAAACATATGAAATGTTAAATGAAATGCAAAAGGATGACACAATTTGACACAGAGTATTTGCATGTGGACAGGACTGGCTTGTTTGAAATGATTAAAGCAATGCAGATCAAACCTCGGAGGGTGTACTTCTGTGCGCTCTCCCAAGCCTGGGCAGGCCAGCCGGCCACAGCAAAACCCAGCCAAGGGAAAAGCTGTTCCTCCAGAGGCTGGCAAAAATACAGCACGCACCACTCACCAGAAGCTAGTGCTTGCTTGCTCCAGGCATCCACAGCATCTTGGTACCCCCTGGCATTTCCACACCCTGCCCTGTGCCCAGCTCTCCCAGGCAGACGCGGGGAAGATGAGCCCTGCTCAGGCAGGAGAACGTCCCACCAGCAGGCTGGTGCGCCTCATCTTCCTGTGCAAAGCCCTGCATGACCCACAGCTGCGATGAGATGGGCTCCCCCTGCTCAGCAAAACCCCATCAGTGCAGGGTTAGGAAGATTACATGGCCGCTAAATGAAAGACTCCCTTCAAAGACGTTGAGCCTTGCCTTTGATGCCGGCGGTACTCTGCTGGATGGAGATGCAGCGAGTGCAGGATGTGCAGTGTAATTACCTGCTGGGACTGGGTGCCTTTCTGCTAGAAGACAAGACTGGACTTACTACTGTGGCCACAGGACTCCTATAATGAACACACATTAATTTAGTCCAGAATTCTACATTTCGGTCATTTGAATAGCAGATAGCATTTGTAACCTGATCAAACACTTGACTGTCAGGATAACATGTTAAAGAAAGCAACTATTCAACTTAGTATTCTAACATCCTGCAAACTGGAGATCTATTAGTAGAACCGACAGAATACAGGAGATCAGTGGGAGGAAATATTAATATCACAACTATTCAGTTGATACCATTTTAGTGAGCTATTCAACAACCAAAAAAAAAAAAAAAAAGAGAAGGTAGCATTTTAAAACAGTTAGAGAAACACATTCTTAAGTGAGGCCTGAAAGCCATCTGAATAAATACAGCAGAAGTCTTCCACAGGTGTGGATTTATAACTATGATTTATATTCTGATAGCCAAGCAATGAATGCAGTTTGTCAGGCACCTGAAACTCCTTTATATTTATGATTCATTTGCACAAGAACTGCTTTCAACAGCTTCATTTTTAAAAATCTGAATTATAAGACCACTGAAAAAGAAGAAAGCACCCAGCAATCCCCAATACATATTGAGACCAATATTCAGCCTTCTAAAGAGGCCAGAAGCGCACAGTCAGGGAAGAATAAGGCAGCATTCATACCTCTCCCTAATAATCTCTGTGTCTCCCCGCATTTTCAGCTCAAGGGAGTTACTGTCCCTGCTATGATTCCTCTATCAAGTAGTCTCTGTGAGACCTCCCTGCCAAGGGCTTGCCCAGTCTCCCCATCAGCCTATGTAAACTTCTTGCACCCATAGCATCATTCAGCCAGAATTCCTGCATGTTACTCCATCTGGCATGAAGAATCACCGCCTCTTTCTTTTGAACCCAGCTCCCTTCATTTTTATTTCCCCCCAAAATTATTTTGGCCATGACAAACAGTACCTGGATGAGCAACATCTTTAAAGTGTATCACATGATGCATTATGGCTAGAAACTGAAGCATACATGTTGTTGCACCTTATGATCATGTCGTCTTTATATACTAGCACAGATTTATACAACATTATTGACCTTATCTGATTTGATGGGATAGTGGCTACTGGGCACTTCAAAGAGTTTTATTTTTTGAGGATAGAATTGCTCTCAATATAGAAAGAATTCAGCAGTGGAATTGTTGAATACTGGAATTTATAACCAAGATTGAATGCACAAACATGCATGACAAAGGCTGACCACAATATGCTCTTTCTTCAGAGAAGAAACAGTTCACCTCCTCATCTCTTACTGTGAAGAATGTTTTCATCCCTGATGTGTTGTATTTAAATACAGCGGACTCTTGCCTTATTTTAATTTATTTCTGAACCAGGCAAGTTGAATGTACTCAAGAGATGGTAGTGATATAAACTACTTTTTAGTGTAGGGTTATGAAACTTGCAGTGAACCATCCCACACACTTTTTATATCAGACAGCTTTCCAGAAAAGTTATTTTAGATTATTTTTCTGTTGAAAAGTGGTTATGGCATTGCACAAAATATCCTGCCTGTAGAAATAATGAAAATATTTCAGTCTGCAATCCTGTAGTTGTTGCTCTAGGTTGGCAAATTCTTCAAACTCTAACCCTTTTTTTTTCTAGGAGTTTACCTACACCATCATTGCAAGATGAGGGATCTGTCTAGGTCTTCCCCAGTATCATCACGATTGTGCCTGGAAACTTATAAGGAGTCACAGTGACAGGGATGACTGCAGGTGAACTCAAAAAATGAGTATAACGTTTGATTTTTTTTCAAAACATGTAAAACTGCTGACAGACTGCCCTTGCATAGGCCATTTCTCCAGATTTTTTGAAGACACAAAGGAAAAGAATCTGACAAAGGCACACAAAAAAGTACTAGACAATAACTGAGACACACAAGAAGTATTCTTAAGACAGATCTCTGGGTAATGAAGGAAGAAAATGCAGAATTTTGCTGTACTTTAAAAGCTGAGCACCACATAGTGCCCTCTGCTGCATACAGAGGTAATAGGCGAAGCACCACTGAGCAATGATATCATTTAATATTAAACAACACGGTATGTTGTATGCATGACAAATATTTATTTCCTTAATTACATTTGTTTTTCTAAAAATACTAATAAATTATGCAAACATCTTCAGTACCAGCTTAGAGCAGATGTTTTTTTACACACTCTTCCCATCTAGTATCCTGTGTTCTGTCTGCGAGCAAGCTGTCAACTCGCCTCCCACACCTACAGAGTGGGAAATTCATACTGAGAGTGAGCCGAGATGCTGGGTGACTGGAGGGGAGTAGTGTACAGCACCCTCAGCATGAGACTTAATCACGAGACACTCATGATGGCTAAACAGCTCAGTGGGACATGGTCTACACACTGCCCTCGCCGCTCCCCCTAAATTCAAGTGAGCCGGAAGTGCCCATCTCTCCCTACTCTCAGTTAAAAGAAACAAAACAAAGAAAAACAAACATAAGGGAAGGCCAAACCTCTGATGTAATTTTCAACTTCCAAATAAATGTGCATTAACAGTCTATAAGAGGTCCTTCACGCACAACATGAAAGAGGTAAATACAGACTGGAGGAACCACAAGCCTGAAGAGGATTTATTGATTGTCACACAGAACCAAGGAGGTCTCCTAATGTGGAATACAAATATTTAATCTGATTCTGAAATCTTATCTGCTGCCTTTAAGAAGATTAACAGAAATTGTCTTGCAGCAGACTATGAATTCTGATCCACTTCATGAACTAGGAATATTTTCCAGAAGCAAAGCTGATGCATTTAAACTAGTTTATTAGGATTCTACTCAAAATCAAATTCAACAAAGTTGATCAAGATAAAAACCTGTTCAAGGAAGTTAGGTCATAAAAAACATGTTATTTGCATGTGTACATGTTGCATGAAACAGGCATGTCACATGCATGCAGAGACCTGAAAATGTAAGGTATCCTATTTTACGAGACATGAAATATTCCAGGTCTCCACACTGATCTTGAACAAACAACTGGCATGAAGATGTTATGGTAGAATAATTCTTTCTAGAAAAAAAAAAGTTTTCCCAAACTGATAATCTCTGCTGGAACGAAAAGAGATATTGTGAAGAAGAGGGAAGAATTCATACATATGTCCTTTTTTCTGTCTTGCAGACAGCTAATATCATCTCTGTGCTTGGTTCTGCCCTATGAATCTATGTAACTGGCCAAGTTTCAGGCTTCTCCTTCATTTTTCCTTTAAATAAAGTGACAAGAAAAGGGAAGTACAGCCAGCTGGCATGCTGCGGCTGCCTTCCCTCCCCCGGAGGAAAGCGAGGGAGCTGTCCTTCTATTTCTTTCATTTCTGCCCATAAGCTAAGATGGCAATGTGCCAGATAGCCCAGTCCTGAGTTTTCCATATGTTTTTCCCAGAAATCTGTGGGCTCCAGTAGGGTCTATCTGAAGTTAGAAGAGCACGGTAGGCACTACAGTGGAGGAGGGGGAAGACCTCTGCCATCTCTCCCTCCTCCTACAAGTTCCCCCTGACAATCCCATGTGAGACGAGCTGTTGGGGCTCTGCTTCGTGGTCACGAGCCACCCCAGCCAGCTTGTCCTGCAGCCCTGCTGAATGCACAGCATCTCTGCTGGGCTACAGGAATAACGCGACAGTGATGCCAAATATTCATTTAGAGAAGGGCTGAGAAGCATCACACGTCAGGCAACCCTCGAGCATTTGGCAGGTCTGCTTTAGATCTGTGTTGGCTGGTTGAATTCAGCCTGCTCCTGTTTAAAACAAGCTAACCTGCATTTCATCATTAAGTAGGGCTTCAGCTGGGAGCAGTCAGTGCAATGAAACCAACCCAGCAGCATGTAATGCCAACATTCCTGCTTTTTTCTCAATAGTCAATTCATAGTGAAGCTACCAAGCATCGGTTGAACATTATCTCTTTGCTATTAGCCCCAGGGCTTTTACCTGAGATGTAAAATAAGTCAAATAACCTTGCATTTGTCATGAGCAAAGAGTACGCACACAGTTGCAGCACCTCATCTAACTCAATCTGAGCCTTTAATCTAGATGAGACCTTGATTCAAGGGCAACCCAAATCAGTCCTCAAGTACAACACTGTGTGGGCTTCTGCTTGCTACCCAAGAAGGTAATGTAATGCACCACTTGTATGTGTGAATGCCTGTATCTTTCCTGTAGTCAATGAAAAATTTTAATTATATTTTCATGATGAAAAAGTCCAAAGGACATTGCTCTTTTAAAACTCTATGTTAATTCTTTACATTACCTAGAGCAGAAATACCTCTCTCTCACACAGAATGGTACAGGATCACAAACACTTGGGCCTGTTGCCTCCCAAGCTCATGGGAACCCTATGCGCCAGAACCATCAGCAGGGCATGAGTACTTCATAACCATTATTTTTGCACATAATAACCGCAGTCACAAAATGAGTCTCCCCTACAGCAAAAATAAAGTGTTTAACAAGGATCCTTGCATAATTTCAGGTAAAGCATGTTAGTTTCCAGAAGATACCCAGTTGGTGAGAAGATGTATGAACACCCGAGGGGATGCAATAATGCCACAAGTGCACTGCCATAAGACACCCTTCCTAGTACAACAGCCCAGATTCAAGTGGTCCTCACTGTATTTTCCCACATACACCTACTTTGTAGCTAGAATGAAGCAGAAGTCCTAGGGAAAAACATGGTATGTGGTCATATATTCTCTCCTGCTCTCAGCTCTAAAATGCCAACAGTAACACATACTTCCCTAAACTTCTGTGATCATAGAGACAGAAAACAGTCATGTATGTTCTGGTACAGAGATAGTGAGGTCCATACACATACCCCAAAACAGTCTTTGTCCATCATAACCCAGATGCAGGAGAGTGTCAAAACTTAAGGTTGTACCAGAAATTTTAAGTTTGCCATTTCTTAAGCTGAGAGTGGTTGCCTTCAGAGTTTTTAACTTTAGGTTTCAGCATATAAATTCCTATGGGATCTTAAGGAAAATAGGCTGCTAATTAACATGCATATGCACACCCTACACTATAGGTGTACAGCCCTAAATATCTGCTTTCTTACATTGTGGAAAGCCATTATTCCAGAACATATTGCCCTGATGGGCTTCGCTACTGAAAGCTAATGTCACATTGCCTCTATCACTGCTGCCACCAAGAGTACCTTGTGCCAAGTTTACAGATTTTAAAAGTTATTCTTTCTTCTTTTTTTTCATCTTCAGCCAAAACACTAATTTTCTGTGCGATATACTCAGGAATATATATACAGAATACTTGATGGCATCAGCAACTACTACATGACACTCATCAAAAACTATAGCAAAAAAATCTTCAGATTAGACAGGTTACATCTGGATGTTGCCTGTTGAACTTGATCCTGAACTTCAGCACACATGTTCTCCTCTTAAAGCAACATCAGATGATAGGGAAAGGCTGTGGTTACTCTGGGAGGAAGCAGGAACAAGATAGAGCTGCATCCCCAGCACTGAATGTAGGGCCTGGAGGGTGCTCCTGGGCAACTCCCAGCTGGAAGATGAGAGACTCTTTTATCACTTGGTGCCCTTCAGCAAGGTACTCCGGGTATGTGCTGGGAAGCTCTTCTTCATCTCACTATTTCCTAGGCAAACCCAGAGCTGTTCTGGCTGCTGCTCCTTTGAAGGCTGCATGGCCAGACAGAGTACATATTTTCTGGCACATCTAAAGTTTTCTCAAGGGATGTAGGCCATGGTAAGAAAATTTTCACTTTCTAGCTCTCTCTCGGTAAGAGCAGAACTTCCCAAGTCAAAGAAGAGATGCTGCCCTAAGCAAAAGGCAATATATATGCTGGTGCAAACAAAACCAGTTTTAGAGTTCTTCTCCCCCACCTCCTGCTTCCCCTAAAAAAAATGAAAAAAAAAAAAAATTGTACATAACGCAGTGCATTTGGTGGCCTAAATATAGGTGTTACCAGATTCCCCACTGACGCAAAGAGGTCATAACTTGAGAAGGTGAGAAAACAACTTAAGCTTCCATATGAAAAATCGACCTGGAACAATTAACCTGAGAATGGCACCAGGACGATGTCCCAGAAAGCTCATTTCCAAGACAAGTTTCTACCGGGAAAAGTTTACTTTTCCTGCGGAGAGTAAGTTCTCACATTTACACTTGACTCAGTGAATTCATTTGGACATGCAATACTCTCAGAACCCATCTGAAAAAACAACTGCTTTTTGCTACCATGTTCTTACATCATTTCCTAACCTCCTTTTACAGATGCTAGGAATAACATGCCACCATATCCAGTAGTATTGGCATCTGCCTCCAGTATAGAGAAAGGAAAACTTTGTTACGCACTTGCAAAACCATTGAGGTCCCTTGAGAAATATCCTTGCCTTCCAGGATACTGCCTGCTTCTCACACTGATACCTAATTACCACGCACCACTCCCGATCTTCTTTACAGGTTTTTGATACACTTAAAAATGCTTTCTTCAACTATAATCAGTGTTCTTAACACTTCTTTTTCTTAAATGTGAGAAGTAAAACACCATACTGTGTTCTGTCCTTCAATAAAATTGCCTACACAACTACTTTTGACCTATGAGTGCTTGTTCTCTCCCAATTTTCTCTGTAAACCCACACACATAAGACAAACAGATTACTTGATTTTTTTTTTTTTTTATTAGCCGTCTGCTGGATCTATATTAATGCAGACAAAACACATGAAAAAGTTATAAACCAAAGAAAGAGAGGCATATAAATGGGCTTTCACTAACCTTTTGTCAGGGTGGGGAAGCTGAAATGGCCTGCGAAGGTTGAGCCAAATTTGCTCCCATCGGCTGGTGAGCAAGTGAGCAAGCAGGGAGAGCTAGTGGCAGGGAAGGGAGGAGGAGCGTACCAGGGCAGATGAGTGGTTAGCTACTAAATTAGAGAATAAACAGCTAGGAATTGCAAATAACTGTACACCGTCTGGGAAGCGGAGAGGAAGAGTTATTTTCTACCGAACTGCCCTGAACTGTCAAACATCTGCATTTTTCACTCTGCAAGGGTCTCTGCCCCCCCTGCATGCCAGCAGAAGGCTTCTCCACAGCACCTGCAGAACATGGCTTTTCACTGGGAATACCAGCTCAGTTTGCAGGGAAGCACAGGGAGCTGGTGTGTGTGCACACACCTCTGACCTACACCTTTGCTACCCAATTTTCTGTTAGAACATACCTCTGATGACTGTAACACCCTAAAACTTGTAATTATGAAGCTGAATGCATTTTCATCATGGATGGATGGTTGTGGGTGAAGTAACTTTTAAAAGCAAAATGGCTAGAGACCTTTCACAACCAGAATCTCAGATGTCATTTGAAAAGCCAAGAGGATTCAGATTCAAACCCAACAGATTCAAACCTGATCAAGATTGTGCTGAAGCCAAAACAGCAGAGACCTTAATTTTCCAGTCAATTCTCATATAGGAGAAGAGATCGTGAGGGTTGCCAGTGGGGGCAAAAAACTTCTCATAGTCCTCAAAACATTTCTGGTTTAATATAACTGAAATCTGGTGAGAATAATCAACCATTATTTATGGCACTTTTTAGCAAAATCTTGCAGGATGTGCTCACAAGATTGCAGCGTCACTGAAGCAAATTAATCATGGTCTAGCCCCCAGCCCACATGAAAATAATACCTCCTCATACCATCTCTGAGTAAAATTAATAGCCTTACAGCACCTCATCCTACTTTAACTGCTCTTTTTATTCCCATTTCCACTCATAGAAGTAATACTTAAACCTCTTTTTCAGCAGACTGTTTCTTCCTTGTTTTCTGTAATCATCATCTACCTCAAATTGCATTACAAGGGAACAGGTCATAGCATCACCATGCCCCACTGCCTCCTCCAGCAGCGTCCTCTGCCCTGCATTGTACATGAATCCTTGCTTAGTGGTTAGCATTAAGCTTTCATGTTAGTGACTAGCCTATAGCTCTGAGAGTCTTCGGTGCCTTGCCCAGGTTTAGCAAATAATTACATCGTTAAGTGTTTCTGCTTTAGTTGATCCTAAGACTCAAATTCTTTTCTCCTAGCAGAAATGCAAATACATATTGAAGTAAAATGCATCTTTTCCATTACAATTTCTAGCTGTGCCATCTTCTACCAGTTGGTTCCAGTATTTCTGTTTCCTGGGCTCTTTGTAGCTGACATTTCTCTTTAAACCCATACAGTTCTATAGCATGGGAACACCAAATTTATTTCTACACTCCTCTCAGACCATTTTTGATGGCAGAAGTGTTACACGCAGTCTTAACACACCTTCAGTCTGCAGCCCATCTATTCTCTGGATATTAAGGGGGACTTTGCTTTACAGTTCAGTCAAACCAACACATTTAAATGAGTAAAGGGAAGTAAAAAAAAAAAAAAAAAGGATAGTTCTATAACATAATTGCATACTTATAAATAGCATGTTTTCCATGTGTGTCAGATATCAAATAGCTTAATGACAACTGATAACTGGCTGATTTCTGCAATCTGCCATCAGCTGCTATTTTCAAGAGAACAGAAGCTATTCCTAATACCACAGTAGAACTCCACTTAGTTGTGTAGGAAGCTTACATTTTTCAACCAGATGGCAGGTATATACTATTTTAACCAAAACCCTGTTTTAAGAACAGCGGTCAATATAATGACAGTGCTTGACAAGCCAAGAGGCATACGAAAGTAGATAACTACATAATATCATTTAGTATTGCCCTTTAAAAAAATAACATACTTATGAACGGCAACAGATGGGCCAGGCAATCAGGCTGCATGACCTCATTTACCGGGAAAAAAAAAAAAGTGTTTTGTTTGGTTTTTTAATTAAACTTCAGCCTTTATTTCCAAAATATACTTTGTAAAAGTTGGATGTGATTCTTCCCATGCATGTATCAAGCCAAAAAGCCTCTGCTCCCTGAGTCAAGCAGGGACAAAAGCTGTTCAGCTGCATTATAGTGTGATTAATCCACATGACTGCATTAACACCCAATAGAGGGAAAAAGCCACCTCTAGAATACAGGGTTTGATATGATACAAATAAGTCGTTGTTAAAGATCTCTGTCATTAGAGCAATGTCTACCTTACTTACACCAGCATTTCTATTGCAGCAGAAGACATTATCCTGTTCTGTTTTGCTGCCATCTCTTAAATAGCCACAGCAAAGAGTAGCTGTGAAATCCAGTTTACATCTTGCAGGAGCAAATAACTCCACATTTTTAATAGGCAAGAATTCAGAACTGCCTTAGCCTGCACACATCTTCTCTTCTTTCCCCATTCCGGTAACAATATCAGCCCCTTTTTGGATCTGACCCACTGCAGCCTCATATTGCTGCCCCTAACAAAGAACATGGTTTTCCCCTCTGTACTTACATTATGTCTGGGGTCCTCTCTTCAAATACAAATGAAGAATCAAGAGAAGTAGACTCTGGGTGACTAAGCAGCACACTGAAGAACCCCAGGTGATCACCGCAGCTTCTCCTCTCTTTCGTGTCAGAGACTTCCCTTGTATTCAAAGCTAATTTGAGTGGAGAAGATCCAGTGTCCTACCAGTGAAACACACTGAGCCTTTGAATCCTCTAAAGCCCTACCAAAGCATTTAGGAGTAGCTGTCTGTATATTTACTTTTGCCTTTTTTTGGATGCATGCCTATGCGAGAAGGAAGCAAACTCTCTTTATATTTCACACCCATTCACACTGCATTTTTTCAGGGTGTTGCTAAAAGGAAAAAAAAATCCCAAGCTAGTTCAGCTCCAAATGGCCAACCACACAATCATTTATTTTCCTCTGGTTATTCTGACTGGATTATTTTCCCACACGCTCCTGATGTGGTGAATGACTTGTCTAAGCAAGCAAGATAATGCTTTAGGCAGCACATTAGAAAATGCAATTGCGCAGGGAGCCCAATAGGCACCTCCTGGCCTGCATCCTGCCCGGCAAGGCTTGGCTTTCCATCCCCAGCTGAGGCTTTGGGAGGTGCCCACCTCACCAAAGGCTTACGCTGGGGATCTTGGGCACAACATGAGGTGATGCTACAACACCCCCATGCCCCAGCCCTGTGTCCAAAGGAAAACAGCAAGAATTACTTCTGCCAGCAGCAGACACCAAGGTTCAGCCCTGCTATTAACCACATTGACAGCTACCACGTCACCAATCCAGGGCAGACTATTTCAGTCAGGACAGATGTATAGCTTACTGGGGAGAAAGGAGGACAGCCTGGGAGCACCACAGTCCCTATTCTATCATTTAGATGTGACTGTGGCAAAAAGGTTAGGGAAAACCATGACAGAAGGGGTTGGACTGTTTCTCACCCCCCTGGTTGGCAGGATGGCTTTGTTTGCCCCACACCTACCCCCAAAAGAGGACAAAGCAGGTCCTCATCCCTCACACCCACCTCTTCATGGCAGGGAGTGCCATGCAGAAGTGTCCCAGGCTTGTGGGGTCATTGCTTACACTGCCTCCTAAATGAAAAGAGTCTCAGGAACATCTTCTACAGAGCAAGAGAATGATGGCACCTATTTACCTCTGACCAGCTCTGACTGCTCCAAGTGCCAGGTGGTAATGAACAGCAAATTACCAAGAGTGTCCTGGAACAGGTTTCCCAGCAGGGCGGTGCTATCCACATCCCTGGAGGCATTCAAAGACCTGATGGGATCAAGCCCTGAGTAACTGGGTCTGATCTCACAGCTGGCCCTGCCCTGAGCAGGAGGTTGCACCAGAGACCTCCTGAGGTCCCTTCCTACCTGACTTCTCCTGGGATCCTCTTCTGTTTGACCTTCTCACTCAAACCACTGCACTGCTGACTATCCTGTCCAGCAAGTTCTCACAAGCCCAGCACCCTCACCAGGATTTCAGGGCCAATTCACTACAAAGGCACAGCAAGGTACCCTCCTCCAGCCAGGAAGGTCTCCAGACCAAGGTTCTCCTAATAGCCCCCACTGAAGAGCTCCTAACACATACAGGGTTGGGAGCCAAGACGTGCAGAGATAAACAACGTCTCAGCTATAAAGAAGTATTTTTAGATTTCTCTTTAAGCTTTTACTTTTACTACTTTCTCTGTAAGCTTTTACTGCTCAGTTTACTTTTTTTGCATTAAAAAAAAAATATCTGTATGGATCCAGAAAGAATAAAAGACATCCCTTTTTAGTATTTAGAAAAACTGTGTCACATTAAAATCTTAACTGGAATTGGGAGTGAGTTTTACAAGTGGCAATAATGAAACAATGCTGAGAAGGAGCACCCTGACACCTCTTTTCACAGGCTCTTCACTTGAAATTGCAATTCCAGTGATCTAGGTATGAAGACAATTCTGACATTAAAAAAAAAAAAAAGTTGTTGTAATAAAAGAAAACGCTGGTTTCAGGTTTTGGGGAGATCCTGAATAACAGGTATGCCTGAACCACAGAGTACACCCCAGCAGCTGGCAGGATGGGTCTGTCACATCCCACCGCTCAGAAGTGCAGAGTGGCTTGGTATCTTCTCCTGGGCAGGAGCACAGTTAGGGGCTATGGTGAGGTAGGAACACAAGCTAGTCCTGCATCCCAAGAGCTGCAGCATCTCACAGCGCCAAGTCAATCTGGCTTCCTTCCATCTGACTCATGCCCACGTACCAACGCAGCTGGTGCATGGCTGTGCAGGGAGGGAAGCCACATTTCTGCCCTAAGGGAAAGCTTGATTCATGCTAAAAGGTATACTGGTCTGGATCTCAGGAGAGGTATCTGCCCGTTCTCGTCAACACTAAGGTTGTTTAGCTCCTTCCCAGTGCCCAACCCAATAGCCTTGGCAGTTTGGGTACATCACACCTGAGCAGCAGTGGTCCCACAAGAGGCAAAGTGATTTATGGACCTCAGATGTTCAGAGTCCCCAGATCCCATTTAAAGTTTCACAGCAGGAGAGGAAAGGGAAAAAGAGATGAAGAAAAAATACAGACAGATAGTAGCTCTGTTATCATTGCTGAAGCTCCTTTAAAGACAGTACTTTTCTACACTGCAGTCACATTTCCAGTTCCTTCGCAGACCTACCTGGAGGGACGGAATAATTTGCATCTATCTTTTCCCAACATTCCACATATTATTTGCATTTATCGTGAAAGGGTGGAGAATAATAGTGCTTAGTGCAAGAAATAAATACATTTAAAAAACAAATCAGTCAGCGCTGCCAGTCAGACAGATGCAAAAGTTGACAAAATACAGCCTTTCATTATTTTTTCATTCCAACCAATGCACAAAATACATGAAATATAAAAGAGTGCCTCACACAGATTTTTCCAGCTGAATGGAGCTTTGACAGTCAAGAACACTACATTTTTCACATAATAAAATGTGATTTTCCATCAATTGTACCAGTAATGAAAATGTAACATACAGCACAATCCCTTGAAAGCCAAGAAGTCAAAGCCAAGGGTGAGGCTGAAAGTTGCAAAACAGGGAGCCTCAAGGAAAAAGAAGCGGGAGATAGAGAAGAACTGGTCCCCCGCCATTCATTTACTCTTCTACCAATGCCCCCCCAAAAAGGGCTCCCCCTCCTCCCATTCCTGGTGTTCAATGGAAGAAGCAGACAGACCAAAACCATCCATCTGGTTCCCATCACAGGAAAGACTGCTTAGGCTAGCTCCTGCCAAAGCCTGTCATTAGCAATCAGCATGAGAGAGAGCATGAGAAAACACAGCACAGCTAAGACAACAAACCTAATAACTTTTAATACGCTAATCATAACAACAGTACTCAATTTTGCTCTTTATAAAAATATACAGGAGTCCAATGGGTCATCCCAGTAGCCTCATTTTATCAGAGAAATTAATGTAACAGGCAATACAAATGTTATTTTCTTCTGGCATGGTATATCCATCAGCACCTATTAGAAGCATCTACAGAAGTGAAATATGGCAAAGAAAGATGATTTGATTAAGCGGGTGCAAAAACCTTGCTACCCATTAATATACTTTGTCTCCTTTTAGCCACAGCATAATAGACATGGCATTTAAAACCTGATGCAGCCACTATAATCCAAGATCTACTATTTTATGACAGCTGGAGAGATGACCATCAAACTGCCCATGTTCTCTTGCCACAGAAGTTCAGCACAACCCTTCCCACCTCCCCTAGCCTAGCCAACCTGGCAGAGCAATGCCAGCATTTCCACAATTTCCACAAAGACACCACCCTTCTTGCATATCATCCTTTAAGATCTATTTTATCACTGTTTCATTTCAGGTGACCAGGAAAAAAAAACAACAAAAACCAAACCCACATCCACATGGTCTATAGCAATACCTCCCACAGCTGCTGCCACAGGGAGCGAAGACCTGCAGAGGTATTAGGACCTTGTACTGCTGGACACTGCACACAGATGAAAGCAGTGCTGTCAGCTGGACTTTTCAGCCACAACTTTCCCCCCCCCCCAGGAATATAATCCCACACACCCTAATTACTGAATAAGAGTGTCTGTCAATTACCTATCCAAAGTAAGTAAATCTGACTGGGGTCAAAAACGATCTGCCAGTAGGGAACAGAGAGGGGCAGCAAGCTCTAAAGCCTTTGCAATTCTCCAAACCTGCCTCAAGCCTCAAACCAGACCCTGCAGGAGCTCATTCTCCTCCCCAGAGGCAACACAGACTCCTTGATCAAAGCATTTGTCCAGCTCTCTATGAGCCACATTTTCCCCCATCACTTCAACAACAGCTGCCCTTGCTCCACTGTCTCAATCCTGTCATCCTGGAAGAGCACATTGGAGCAGATGAACACTTTGGGATCTCCTGGAGAGCAACCTGAGATCAACTCTGCATCACAATGCCTCCCCTGAACTCCCTGCACGAGAGTAACGGCAACATCACGGCAACATCCCGACCAGCACTTGCATAGCAGCAATCAAAGCTGCCGAGTTTCTTTTTAAAGACCCCCCCTCCCTCCAGACCCCTGTACTAGGAGTAGGGGACAGAGATGGGAAATGGGGAAGAAGCCTCCTTCGTTAAGAATTTCCATGTCTCTGCCTAAAGATGACATGGCTCCAACTCCCTCAGGACTGTCCCCATGCACATCACTGTCACCTGGCTTGCCTCTCAAGCTTCCTCCTTTTGTTAGGCTGTTCCCACGCAGATCTAAGAATATCCTGAACAGGTAAGTGAATACAAATAACAGCTCTTTCTTCCTCCTTTCAGGAAACTATTTCCCCATTTTTTTCTCTCATCCTCCTGCTGCGGTATTTAGCTCTAAATGTTAATGACCCATTTAAGAAGGGGAAAGCGTCTTCTAGGAATGACTTGCCCTGGGCTATTCCATGGGCTGCTCAGAAGTGAATCTCATCATTTACACCCTCTTCAGTCGAAGAGGAATATTCCCAGGACCAAAGGAAAGCACAGCTAGACACAGATGTAAAGGGAGGGGAGATTTTCTTTGTCTCATTCTCTCTCGCACGTTTTGCTGTGTTTATTATCCTAGTGCTTTAGAAAGTAAACATCACTGGGAGATCAGAGCTGAGCCCCAGCCCAAGCCTGCTCTGACTTGCTGCCAGATAATCAATGAGAAACTTTTCAAAACGTCTTTTTTCTTCCCCTTTGTGGCACAGGGACATTTATGTCTCAGCCCTCTATGCTGAAGCTAACACAAGCCTCCAAAGGGTCAGACAGGCATCGGTGCCACAGCCCAAGGTGGGACCACAGGAGAGGGAAAGGAGGCAGCACCACTGCAGGAGCTGGGCCAACGTCAGTCCTCATCCCTGACCTGGCTGGGCTCCATCACACCTCCTGCTCTTCATTGCTGCTGTCTTGACTTGACACTGCACGCTCACCTGTGGGTTGGTAAAAGGCTATGTGCCGGTTTGACTCCTTCAGGTTGCTCACTGGATATCGGGGACCATTCCCCCTCCCAGGAATGAGGTGCACAACTGTGGGACACAAGTAGGAACCAGCCACAGGGCACTGCATGTCCAAGAGATTTGGCGATCAGGATGAGATGGAGAATGAGGACAGACAGCTCTGTGAAAAGCCGGAGGAGCAGCTTTGATGAAAGAGATAGGGTAGAAACAGAAGTTGACCCCTAAAAAGGAAGAACAAAAAAGGCTGTGGAAGAGTAGCCCAGACGCTGAAGACCCAACAGTTATGATGGGGGAAGAAACAATCAGGCTACTGCTGATGGATGAGAGTTCAGTTTCTCTCCTAGATCTCCCATCATAAGAAGATGGAAAAGGGTGTGTCAAAAACCCTCAGGAACAAGAGCTAGTAGAAATGTATCTTCCTTTTACCCCTAAAAGTCATGGATCAAGAAAGCTTTGCCTCCCTTTCACCATTCTTCTCATCTCTGAAACATTTTCCTGCAGTCTTTCCACTCTGTAAACTTTTACTTTACAATAGCAGAAGATACTGCTTATAGAAAGCTAGCCTGTTGTTTAGACACAGTCGTTCAAACCTAAACAGTATAAAAAGGAAAAAAAGCGGAGAGGAAGAGACAGGCAGATGGCAGTGAGCTGTGCAGACAGGCATTGCAGGCCGAGTGTTATGGCAACATGCTGCAGCACGGTTTGCCAGAACTTCTAATTCCCTATTTTTTACAAGCCTAAAAATGCAAATACAAAGTCTCACTGTGAGGCAAAAAGTTGGGAGCTCAAGTTTCATCTCAGAACTACATTCCTAGTGCTGTCATACATAAGATTATAAAAATAATGCATCTATATTGAAAAATCTGATTTGGTGTGCCTCTAAACGAAAAATAATATAAAATGATAAAAAACAAAATAATAAAAAATAATAAAAAACAAAATAATAAACAATAAAATAAAATAATAAAACTAAAATCATAAATAATAAACAAGATAAAATAATAAAAATAAAATAATAATAAACAATAAAATAATAAAAAATAAAATAAAATATAAATTTTGCAGAGGTAAAAAAGGGAAGAAAAGTATAAAACATGCTTTTCATCAATTGACCACGTTTGTTTTTAAGTGATTACATATATATCATTTTCACAAAAGTGTTCACCCAAAATTCATTAAAGCTTCTGAATGTGAAGGAGTACCTTAATACTGTTGGGTTACGATACATTTGAAAAATTGCTTTGGACAGTTTTTAAATGCATAATGCTTGCTGTTATATACACTATATGCACTATGCTTAATAGGATAGCACCCAACAACTGTAAAAATATATCCAGGGATATTCACATTAGAAAAAAAAAGTATTTCTCTTCCCTTTCACTTGAAATTACTGAAAGCCCCAATGGGGCAGGCTGCAAGGAAAGGGCAAGCACCCAGAGACACCTTCCCCAAGCATGCCAAGCATCCAGGCTCCACAATCTGAGCCCTCCCCAGAGCTCAGCTGCCATCCGGGCATCTCAGCTGTGATGAACTATCCTCATTAACTGTGAACTTCTTTGTTTTGATGAGGTAAACGAATAACTATGTTTGTGCCCGAAGTGGACTATAAATCACCAAGGCATTTAGCCACTTAACTCAGTGCTGTCAAATACACTTTGCAATGGCCAAACACAATTTGTATGATAAATTTATGCAGCTGAAGTTTTCAGACCACCAGTAACTTCTGCCTTAAAACCCTCACAACTGAGAACAAAGATAAGAGAGAAGGGACAAAAAAGAAAACAAGGAATAATATAAGTACCAGTGACCGAAAGTGTCACAGATTTCCCAGAGAATGTGATAAGCAGAGGCAGAATAAAATAATTTAGAACTAAAAAGGCAGAGGTAATACTTTCAACTTAGCATTTCTGCAATCTTGTGCTGTGTCAGCAGAAAGACCAGTGCTCACAGAAAATGGTGCAAAACACGGGATCTCTTGAGGCCAATCTGCAGATCAGATTTGGAAGGGGATCTGCCTCGGTCCCCCGCTGGGGCTGGACACGCATCCATCACCGCTGTTTCAGCTCAGCTTGACTCATGTGGGGCTTGTCCACGGAGCCGCTGCACGGGCTGGTGCCAAAGATCAAAAAAAAAAAAAGAGCGCCACGGCGCATCACCTCCCTCTTCCCTTCTACTGAGACGATTTTAACCTTAAAAAAAAAAAAAAAAAAAAAAGGATCTTTCTCCTCTGCCGGCCCAGCCAGCGGAGACCACGTCTGTGGGGAAGCCGATGAACCCAGGGCTGCGCCATCCCCGCGCCTGGAGGGGCCTCTAGCGGCACCCGCTGCCGCACAGCCCCCCGGCCCCTCCACCCCGGGCAAGGGGCTCCCCGACAGCACCCCTCTCCCCACCCACCCCAACAGCAGCTGCTCCACCCGATTTCTGCTTTTTAAGCAGTTATCACTCCCAACCATCGCTTTCCCTGCGTCAGCGATCCTGCTGTTTTTAACCAAACACCGAAGATGCGAGAGCTGTTGCTGCTGGCTTTGTGAGCTGCGCACGTCATCCATACTCACCCATGCAGGGAATGCGTTCACAACATCCCCACGCACTCCACAGACTTCGCTTTCCAGAACTGGCCCCTGGAGTTGGTGAAAATGCAACTGCAAAACGAGTCGGTGCTGGCGAGGCTGCAGATCAACCCACGGCTGCCACTCAAGCTGCCGACACCAGCCCCAGGACCACTGGACACCACAGCTCTTTCCACAGCCTGCTTGCCAAGGGCTCGCCATCTCGCCTCCCCCCAACCCCTGACCACTGGAAGAGGCACCCCAGCAACTGAAGGGCCAGCATGCCTGGGGTGAGCAGGCTCCAGCCAGCACAGAAAACCTTTATTTTATCTGATTTTTCTTCCAGTTTCCTGCAATGAAATCTGGATTTGCAACACAATCTCGGGTCAAGTCATATAGTCTCTCAATGTTAGCCCATCAATTTGGGAAAGGGGGATAATGGTGAAGCTGAAGGGTAGGATGACTTCAGGGCTGTATTTCCTGCATCACAGACAACCACCCCACTCGCCCTCCCAGTCCTCCCCCACAGGGATGCAATTAGGCAGGCAGAAGTCAATTGCTTATGGAAACATTTGCTGCTACAGAATTTCCCACTAGCACCAAGTTTAGCACAGTCACAGTGGAGTCCCTTTTTTACTCCCATTTAGAAGTGGAATACCAAAGGGAGTGCCAGCTCAGGCCACACTACATTTTGCTCACCTCCGAAGCCCATGTTTATGGGTAATGTCACTAAATAAGGTTGTTCAGGTGGGAAGGGACCTTGGGAAGTCTCCAGCCTCCTGCTGAAAGCAGGGCCAACCCTGACTTGACGTGAGGTTGCAGAGGGCTTGGTCCAGCGAGGCCTTGAAAACCTCCAAGGACGCAGCTCCTAGACCCCCTCTGGGCAATTTGTCAATGCTTAATTATCCTCATGGAGATTTTATTTTTTTAATATTGTCAGAAAATCCCATTTCAGTTTGCAACCATCGTCCCTTGGAGCCTAGCTCCATCTTTTCATTAACTTCCCCATAGGCAGGGACAGGCTGCTGTAAGGTGTCCCCCGAGCCATCTCCTCTCCATGCTGAACAAGCCCCTGTCCCTCAGCCTCTTTCACAACATGTGCTCCAGGTCCCTGACCATCAGATAACCCAGTAATTCGATTGTTTTACATGATGCATTACTCATACTTTATAGAAACTAATGCAAATGCTAAAACATGTGTGAAGCCACATGTTAGAGATTCAATAGTTCTCTAATAAAACAGCAACAAACTTACCAACTATGCATTTGCTAAAGGGAAGGCAGACAGCAGAGATCATCTATAGTTTAAAAAAGGGGCAAGTCTCCTGCAAGGCAGCAGAGGGAACCTACTTACCATTTTTCACATGCCTCACTGAAATACACATGAATATACTTAACTCCTTGAAAACTTAATGCCTTCAATATGAGTCATGCTCCAAAATGCTAGCGTGTTTTATACCAAAACAGTTCGCTGATTCACATACCAAACAGGAGTGTAATGCTCATTCGATGCAGGTAAATTATTTGTAGCAAGACAGATGTCATATTAGAAAAATACATGCTGTGGTCCAAGAGACGGTGTTCAGTGCCCAGCACTTGAGGAAAACTAGAATGATTAGCACCTTTGTATACATTGACGGAAATGGCAATAATTAAATATTATGAGGCCTGAATAAAACTCCCAGGTGAAGGAAGCACAGGAGGTGTATCTGGCCAGCCTGAGAGGTCACTCTGGCAGCAGCCCTCCTCCTCTGCTACAGCCACAAGCCACATCCATAGGCAGAGCTGCTAAGAAGTGACAGCCGGAGTGAGTAGTGCACCCCAGCCCAGTTTGTGTACACATTCTGGTGCCCTGGCAAGTCATTGCTGTATACGTGGGAAATTCAGCCTCTGTGCAAAATTACTTCAGCACCCAGTGAGCTGCCACTGTCAAGAGCTGCCACACAAAAGTAGGGACAAACACAGCACCCTGGCTCAGGGACACCAAATAAAACTCACAGATAGTTGCTTTTCTGCAATCCAGGAAGACAACACCAAAACCACCCAGCCAGACAGGTTAGCTGGCTACTCTGCTCCCCTGCATCAGAATCAGGATTTCCAAGCTGGAAAGATGAGTTGTCACCATTTCAGAGCTGCACGGAGACATGATGAAATCACCACCCATCGACCTCAGATAACCTCACCCACACACCATGACAGGCTCCAAAGAAACTTGACAAAGACAAAAATTAATACCACCCTTATTCTGGATGCAAAAAAAAAGTTATTGTTCTTTTTCTTTACATTTCTGGGGACATCATTTGGAAGCTTATCTTCAACTAGCAGCTAACCACTGATGTTTTTCCCATTGGTTACATTTCAAAGAGAAAAGCATCACACTAGTTCAGAACAAGGAGGTATCAGAACAGTGAGCCGGACAGGCTGTCTGTGAACTACAAACCTATCGATCTGGAAGACACTTTCAGCTGTGATCAATTGCTATTTTTCAAACTAACCAATGCAGAAAAAGTCTCCATTACCATTCAGCCTGCCAAAGCATACTCGAACTGCTCTGACATGTTACACTGGAATTAAAACAAAGAGTTATTTCTGGTTTGTTTTATTTCCTTGCTAATGTGGCAGCTGTTTTAGGATCCTTTGCTGAGAGCAGCTACCTTTTGCTGAGAGCTAATAAAGTTAACATCAAAAGCAGTTGTGCCCTGGACCAGACTGATGCCAGGGGTCAGGTGGAAGCTGCAGGGCTGAGCAATACAGCACACTGTGTTCAGCACTGACATGCTGTTTAAAGCATGGACAAGATACTATAGATTCTGTACTAACCAGAAGTAAGTTAAAACTGTCAGTACATTTGGGAGGTTGCTTACTGAACAAGATAGGCTTCCCCAGGTTTTAAAGGCTGCTTGTTAGCTACTTTCTGCTTGACTACCCAGTGGGGGCGTATAGAGGTTAATAGCTGTGCCTACTGGCAGCGGGTCACTGCTAGACCAGTGTTAACCACTACCTGTCTATCTCTGTTCCTGAGAGCCTTATGGGAGAAGTCAGCTAGGCATAAAGCAAGGTTACAAATGGGGAGCATGTGAGATGGATGCTGATGCTGTGTCCTGGGACTGTGGGGGTAATCTGCAGTGCTGGGGAGTAGCAGGGAGCCCTCCTTCCTCCAGCTCCGGGGATCTCTGCAGTCCAGTGTCACACAGGTTGGATGGCAAATACACCTTGCTGATCCTCTGCCACCCCACAGCTCTGAGCATCTTGGGGTACTTCGGGAAGGAGGGCGTGAGGCACCGATGCCCTGCCAGCCTTGGACGGAACAAGCAAGAGGTAACGAATTCAGTGTTAAGGGCAGCAGCAGGCCTGGGGCAAGCAAAGATGAGTCCCACCTTGTGTGCAAGAGGCTACCAAAAGGCTTTGAGAACAACCCACTGCACCATGGCAGGACGAGGGTCTGGACACCAAATGCCACAGAACAACAGAGAGACTCCCGCCGGCTCGAGCGTGTTCACAGCATGAGAGGCATCACAGCACCCTGCCGGAGCCAGGACCTGGCTACAAAGGGCTGGCAACCAGGGTGCTAATTCATAATGCATCCGTAAACACCTTTATTTTTCTGGAGCTACATCAAGGTCTGGAAGCAGAAAAAACAGTTACTCCAAACCAAAACTTGGCATAGTGTCCCTGCTTGTGATTATTTAAGAGCCAACACATTCCCAGGACAGTTAATAGCACCGTGCTCTGCTTAGAAAGGAGGACTCCACAGAAACAAAAGTGGAATAAATGGGGAGGCAGCAGTACCACCAAAACACCGAAGTTGCAGTTACTAAGGATTGCAAATGGGTCAGGGGTCAATGACACACAGCTTTTGCAAAGACCACCAAAGCAAGGACTTGGGGGATATCATAGGCATAGCTTGAGAGGCAGCTATTTCTCTCTGCTCAGCAGCTGTGGGTCTTCAGATGGAGACTTTGCCCAGCCTGGGAAATAACCCTTTCAGAAAAGGGTGGGCACCTTTGGGATAGAGTCCAAGAAGCAATCAACAAGAGCCAAAAAACATCTGGAGACTAGATCTATAGGTAAAAGCTCAGAAGTTTAAGAGAAGGTTACAGAGGTGGCAAATACATCCTGAGACCAGATAACTGTATGAAAAGGATAGTCATCAGTTGTTGTACTGCATGAAGAAGAACAAAACCCTACTCTACACCTAATAAGTTTTGAGGGTATTATGAAAAATCTTTCTGACTACATGGGGAATAAAGGCCTGGCACAGGATTTGTTGATGGGTGGTGAAATTACCCTCATGAGAGGTTTTGAAGATAAACATCTATCTTTCTTGGGGGCAAGTAGATAGATTACAAGATATCTTGAAGTCCCTTCTGGACCTGAATTTCTAGAAGTACTCCAGTTCCCCTTTCTTGTCAGTAGGCACTGATTATTAGCCTTAAAAAAAAAATAATTAAAAAAAATTAAAATCTTATCCTTCATTTAGTTTTGTGATGCTAATTCTCATTTTCTCCCTTCTTTTTTTACTATTTTATTGAGTCATTAGACCATACCTCTGTATCAAACCTCAATGAACAGAATTTCTTGTGTTCATATGTATAATGAACATGGTGGATACAGAAAACATCAGCCCTGCCAGCTTTATAACCAAATACATTGAATTACTCCATAGCAGCATACCCTTGAGTCTTGCACAATACCCAAAGATACTGGCTTATCAAAAACACATAGAGAATTTTGCTGAGCAGTGGAAAGAAGGTCAGAGGTGAGGGACAGCAGTAGATAATTGAAAGATTTAAAACAAATATGTAATAGTCAAATCTGTTTCCTGTTTCCAGAGGTAAAGGAATTTCCTGTTTCCAGCACTGGCTATTTAAAGAAAATCCTGACAGCAGAGGGGTTGGGGTTGTTGGTTTTTTTCTGATAATGCCAAATAAAATAAATTAATAGGACCAGTGTTCCTGAGCACATTCTTTGAAGAGGAGTGGCTGCTCGTTTGTGAGCCGCACAGATCACAGCGCTGCCAGGTGCCTCAGTGGCTGGGCTCTGCCGCAGCACCAGCAATGGAGGAGGAGGAGAAAGGCTTAGCAAGCACCTGCAGCCTCTGCATAAGGGCTCTGCCATCAGCCTCTTCTTTCAGCCCATGCCATAAACACTGAGGTCAATCCAGACTGACTAGTAGGTACATGGGAACAGCAAAGGGGCCCTACAGCCAGCTCCAAATCTCAGCTGCTGCAATTACTCAGCGAAATACCCAAAGACTTCTCTTCTGCAAGCATGAAGCTGGATGCTTTTCATTCCAGCTGTTTTTACAGATTAGTCAGTCAAGGAGAAAGGAAAAAAAAGAAATCCTAGATTGTTCACTTGTGGAGTATTTCTGCCATGTTGTCATTTTAGTGGTTTTCATCTCTGCTCCAGGGCAGTTCAAACAGGTTAAAAAGAAAAAAAAAAAAAAGGGGGGGGGGGGGGCAGGGAGAGAGATATCTCTTCAGTTCACACTAGCAGTTGAATGTATGCTTTAGTGTAACATTTAGCAAGGCACTATAGGGAGAACGTTTGCTCACTTTCAAACCAATTGAAAGGTACAGTCCTGATGATAACTGCAGGAGACCTCTGACCTCTCCGCTGTGAGAAAAAGGTTTGAAATTGGAAGTACAGTTGTGTTGTACACTCTGCATTTTGAAAACTTGATTGTCTCAATTTTACATAGTTATAGTTGCCTTTTTTTTTAAAAAAAAAAAAAGAAAAAAAAAGTTACATTTGCAGGTTTTCAGCACTTAAGAAGTGAAATTCTGTCCAGGTCAGTCCAGAGGAAGAAAAAGCTTCACGGCCATTTGTAATGTTTTGCAGCAGGATTTCATAGTGATTTGCAAAGGAAAATCAAACCAGTTGGGTTGCAGAGGGGTTAGCTGGGCCCAAGACTTACATGCAGGAGATCATGAAGGTAGAGGGAAGTTGGTGCTACTTTTGCAATGGGACAGAAATGGGTGGTGTGACACCCACCAGTCTGCTCAGCCCACATGCACACAGGCTTGTGGCTAGGAACCGTGTCAGGGTGGTAGAACAAAAAATACACAATAAGGTATTTTTAGTGATGCAAGGCAGCTGTGACCAGCCTTCTCCTTCCTGCCCTCCACGGGCCCAATTTGTTCTTCCATACCTAAAGTGACATGGGGCTCGTAGCTGCACAGTTCTAGCCTTCATCTTGATCAAGGAGCCCAAAGCAAAAATCTTAGTGCTCTGCAATTGTCCTGATCAGTCTGAGAAGTTCCACCAGTCTTCATAACACAAGGGTTTCCTGAGGGTCCTCTTATTCCTGACTTCACAGGAACACATAGACTTACCCATCTACCAGTTACGCAAAGCACGTTTAAGCAGGCACAAATCTGGGGGAGAGGAAGGGAGTTGAACAGGATTGCCACTAACAACCCTTCAGCTCCCTTGCATCACTCCTGTGATTAAGGGAACCAGAAAGATTTGTAATGGGGAAATGTGAGGAGTGTCCAAACCGAAACAGGGGAGCAGGAGGCAAAGGCAAATGGGTAAAGGAAAGGGGCTAATGCTTTCTGTAGCTACCACTTCAGGCTACACATAGTGCTGGCTTGGCAATGGTAGCTTTGGATGGGAGCAATATTCAAAAAATGTTGCTTCAGATTTTTACAACATTGAAATTAAACATTATTCTGTTATTGACATTATCTCAGCTGTGAAATATTTGGGGCATTTGAGTTAATGCTCAGACAAGTGTCCAAGGGATTGAAAGACCAGATTTCCTGCCATTTTGCACGGAGAAACAGATGCTGAATGGAAACACACCTGCTCACCCCAGCTGCCAAAACCCAAACTGCCTATTGCAAAAACTTAGTGCATTTTTCCTGGACATTTTTTCCAACTGTTTCCTGGTAGGTAATGACATCCAGCAACATCACAGGAATAGCAGTGTTTAAGGGTCATGGTAATAGCACCACCCATACAAATCAGTGCAAAATTTGTACTCCAGATCCGTTCCCACAGGGGATGCTTTTACCCCACTGCACTCCCAGTTTGCAGGTTTTCTGCGCACAAACAAAAGCCATCCTCAGCACGAGCAGTCTGCAAGGGACAGCCTTCCTGCGGCCGGCACCAAGGAGGGCTGGCATAAAGATCAGCAAAATGGCCTTGTGGCAACACCGTCTTGCTGAGCCTGCTCAGAGGTGGCTGGTCCATATGATGGTTTACCTGAGAGACTGCCATGGGCAGCCCTGAACATGGAAGCTCCTGGGTTGACGTGAAATCCTTTTTCTAACATCCTTGACAGCCCAACGCTTCTGAGCTGGACTTTCAGAGAGGGCCAGGCATAACCAGGCTAAGGAGACCCAGGAAGGTCTGCAAGAACTTTTTACAGTGGCATTTGATTTTCTTTCCACAAGTTAGAAGACCTTCTTGCAGCCAGTACCTACCACAGGGCTTGGTCAGAGTTGTAAAGCCATCGTGTCCATCCAGCCACTCAGGAGTTGCAAACATTATTGCATGCATTTCACAGAGACTATGGTTTTTGCCACAGTGCCGTAGGACTCCCAGTGTGCAACCACAGCAGCACTCCCAGGATCTCAGGGCCTGAAAAGGCGGTGAGCTTGGGACATGTTCAAACAGCTCCAAACCATCACAGATGCTAAAAGGCAAATTCTCACCTCCTTGCTCACTCTCCCTGTAGAGGAATACCAAGCTGGCCGTGTCAATCCCCTGACAGTATCACCAAGAGCCACATGAGACATTTCCTATCAGAGAAGGACCAAGCTGCCTCCTGAACAAGTGTCCCTCAGAAACAGAGCAGACATTGAAACAAGCCTGCAGAATTATGCCCAAAAGTCAGGATAATACATCACAAGTAGCAGTAAGTTAGTCAGTGATCTGAAGCACCAAACCTCTGAGACCTGCAGTCATTCAGGAAGTCTGGAAGAAGGCAAAATTAACTCTGATTTCAAAAGCAGCAGAGCAAGTGCAAGCTTGACAGCAAGCACTCTACAGCTCCTGACCTTCTGAAAATATTGGAA
This sequence comes from Strix uralensis, assembly GCF_047716275.1. Classification (NCBI taxonomy): domain Eukaryota; kingdom Metazoa; phylum Chordata; class Aves; order Strigiformes; family Strigidae; genus Strix; species Strix uralensis. The sequence continues at coordinate 37,175,209 of NC_133975.1, forward strand.
AAAGTATTACGCAGGGGGAAAAAAAAATATTTAAAAAAACAGTACATGCTTAGACTGCCTCTACCCTACCATTTTACAGCTGAGCACTTCCCAACATACCTCTCCCATGAGGTGGAGGTGGCTGGCAGGGCCAAGAAAGGAGGGCTCCTGAGGCCAGTGGTAATGACCTAAGTGACATGACTAATGAGAGCAGGAATCAGTAAGCCTTGCTTACACGCTCCCCATCATCACTGCTAACACCAGTGGGAAGCATCTGCCAAGAAAAATCTGGTCTAGACCACAGCAAGGCATGGAGCTGCCTACCAGCTGGGGAGTGCAGCCACAGATGCTTCCAGTTCCATTTCTCATTCACTCCACCAGACTACACCACCTTGCTTCATTGGGAGAAAACATATGCAGAGGAACCAGACGTGATGTTTTCTTTTCAATGTCAAAACAACAGACAGGAGCAAGTTTCTCCACTTCTTGGCATATAGACTGTGTCACACAGAACGCAAATGATGACACCAGGTATTAAATTGAGGGCTTGCTGAATGGGAGTTTTTAAGTGTGGCATGCTGCAGGGTTTTCCTCCCTCACCATGTACAACTAATGGCCTGGATCCTGCATATTTCTGGCTTTCTGCACTGTGATTTAATGCCACAGTGACTTCAGTCTGAACTAGTAAGACAGCTTGCACACCAAGAAAATATTTAACTAATATTTTAAAAAAGTTCTGGGTTTGGGTTTTAAGCATAACTGAAAAAAAAATTAAAATCGTGGTTTGTAGATGAGGTGCTTGAAAAAGTTATTGTGAGATATTCTAACACCATTCCTGCAAAAACTTGGTGATCATCATGAATTACTCAGTGCACAGATAATTCTCCAAACCTAGGTATCTGCAGACCATACGCATTAGCAGAATCTAGATCAAAGTTATTCAGGCCATTCAGATAAACAAGCAATTGATTATGGCATCAAAACCAAGTACAGGGTCACTTTCTCCTTGTTCTTTTACAGCTAAAACAATTTCATTATATGTACTTAAATTTTTAAGTCCTGTTGAGATACTATTTACCTTTAATAACTTCCATTTCACAGAGGAGCTGTGGAGGTCAGTCAGCTCTAAGAGACAAGAAGATAGGGAGCACACAGAGGGAGGGTGGCAGCTTACACATGCAGAAAAGAAACATCATCAGCATCATCTCCACACAACAGGAAAGCAAAACAGTAATGAAACTGGAAAAGGGGAAAAGCAGTGGAGGAAGCAAATAATATGTCACATAGGCCACACTATGCAGAAAAACGGCTAGACTGAAACTAGCTCACAAGACATCAGCAACACTCTGATACTGAGACTTTTTTCAGACCACACCAATGAATTTATATTTCACCTACCTCAGAGAAAAATCAGGGTTCTCCATTTTATCTGAAGGACATAACTTTGTTACTGGAAGATACCACTATTGGCATACACTGGATAAGCACAACGAAATCAAATAAAAGATGCAAGGCAACAGGACAAAAACATGAAAGAGAGAGTGAAGATTTCATCAGTTGCTGGATGGCAAAGCAACTTAGGGCTTCTCAAAGTTAGGGGCACTCTGAACTATTTATACTTGATATTCATTTTACCTAACTGTGCTCTCATATTTATATCTATGCAAACCTTTTGGACCACTACCAGCTCCCCAAACTTTTCAGGGAGCAACGTGCGACCCCACAACCAGATTTCTCCTTGAAGACGTGATAAAGATTGACTTTCAAGATCAGCTCCAAATCCCTTAAAATTCCCTCATTGATTGCGTACTGCTTTCAGGCCAAACTGCCTTAAATCAGGAGACTGAGGAATAACTAATAACAACAGGTCTTACATCTTGAAACTGTCTCCTCCTACATGCAGTTTCTACAGTGAGACCAGGACGCACCAGATATTCCTTAAACCCAAGGCATAAGCCTTTGCCTATAGGCTTGGTATGGCTGGTGTAACACTACAGCACAACATAATCCTTTGTACAATTGCTTCATATTACACTTTCTTTTAAGTTACTGGTTTATTTGCAGGGTTTAAACATTTACTTTTAAATGGGAAGATTTAAAATATACATATAATATCTAATATACATACAATATCTATACCTATCCTCAGAAGATCACAACAGGTCTGGATAGCATACTCATCACTATCAGCCCTCTAGGGGCTGGTTTAGCCTGCCTCCAAAATTTCAAAGTCCCTTCCAAAGCAGATTCCTCCTGTACAAAGTTTAATACTGTAAAAAGTAGTAAAAACATGCTATATGTGTTCACAGAGTGTGTCTTAGGACCCCAAATCTGAAAGGTCATTCACCTGCAATTTATTAGGGAAGGAGAAATTACTATTCCCATTCCCTATTCCCACATCATGAAGGGAAATGGAGGCTCCAATATGCCTTGACCGAACCCCAAACAGCAACTTCTCAGGGCTGACGGACATGGATTTCACCACGTACCTATGACAACAGTTTACATGGATTAGATGGTTTGACTCACTTCTCTTTTGAAATATTAATACAGCTTCAAATTCCCTAGGAAGCAGCACTGCCCATGAATTCCGGCTCCCTGGTCAGAAGAAGAAAATTTTGCTTTATTCAAGTTCAAAGCATGCTTCCTCCCCTGCAAGTTTTCACTCCCTTCTCACCCTTTGACGTGGCCAGCTGGCTAATGCCAGCTGTATTTGCCAGCTGGCCATAAGTCATGGCCCAACTGGGCAGGCTAGCACCACTGCCTGAGTGCTGCCCAGATAGACGTGGGAAGCCCAGGTTTCCCAATTACAGGTGTTCCCATTGTATGGTCAGACAAATTGAGTACAAGCAATAGGCCAAATAATTAAATAGCAAGCTCATATTTGGTGCTTTTCATCTGTATGCTCCAAACACATTAAAAGAGAAGTAGTGTATTATTATTGCCATTTGCAGTATGGGGAAACTTGAGGCATGGAGAGATGAATTTCCCTACTATGTTCACATAGTGGGTTGAAACAAAGCTTAGGAGGGGACCTGTTAGCACAAGTTTGAACCTAAATAGCAAAGAAAATGAAGTTGTTATCTGCATTCCATCGACTGCTGTACCATATGGTTAGACATGGGCACGAGTCCAAGCTAAGCACCCAAACGATTCCTTCAGCTCTAATGTAACAAACAAAACCCAAAACTCGCGTCCTCGTATTAATCAGAGTAATCCTTTAAGCTTTGTCTGCGTTTCTGCTGACACTATGTTATGAGGACCTATGCTGAAAATTTAACGAAGGATAAACTCAGCAGATGAGCATAGTCTCTAACATTACATATACCTGATCCCATCTTTCCAAACTTCTCAGCTTCTGAGAGGAGGTTTTTTTACATGTCTACAGGCTCTTTCCATTCCTGGTAAGATGGTATTTTAAAGTATGTTTTAACAAAGGTCTTACTAAGAGCAACTTGGTTCCTGATTACATCTCTAGCACATGTCAGGAAGATACTGCACACGCTAATTACTCTCTAGCAAAATCAGAGATTCTGAGATTTAATAATTGAGTGTCTGCGATACAAGAGCTAGCAAGTCTTTTATTATTAAGTATTGTACAGTTTACCAAATAGAAGAAAAAGGAAATGAAAGCCAGATATAAACTGTCTTTATTTCCTTTGAAAACTGCTTTGTTCTGCTGCCCCACTGCTTGAAGTATATGACCTCATGTACACCAAGAAATGGGGAAAATGAACCAGGGGACGAAGGACAGGAGAGGGAAACCTTTACCTGGGTGCCCTGTGCTGACAGGCTGGATATGCAGAGATTTTTTCTATGTTTAAAATCACACTTCCTTGGGTTTCTGCTCTCAAAACTAGGATCAAGTCATCCTGGGTTGCAAACTCTGCCCTCAGAGACCTGCCAGAGTGCCTCCAAGGAAAAGCAGGGAGAAAACAAAGGGTGATACCACGATTGTTCCAATGACTCTGAAATCTGACAAGCATGTCCAAGACAGAATGAATGCAGCAACGCTACTTCATGCCTCACATCCAGGGGCTTTTCCTCCTCTGTATTTTAACAGTTCAGGCATTTAATCCAAGAAACAGCAGTGACAATGTTCACTGTGCATCTAGAGGGGGGGAAAGCGGGTACATCGACAAAAGGCTGTTTCTCCAAGAAAGCCTACTTTCTTTTTATGCCTTTCATAAATTCACAGACACCCTTGCAATTAATTTCTAAAGTGCCCCTTTTTTTTTTCCTTACAAAGGTCAGTATAAGAATTTAACCTCACTGACAGGCAATTTAACACCAGGGATGAGTTCACTGGAGTTGTTAATAAATAAAGAACCGAATAGGATGCTGTGCACTTCCCAGGACAGACTGAAACGTGGAAGCACCCTTATCTAGAAGGGTGCCTGCCTGCCTTAGACCACAGGAGAACTAAGGGAACAACAAAAACAGAGTCATTATTGTGAGGCTGAGCATTCACAGGGGGCAGGAGATGCTGAAGAAAAAGTATCTCCATGCAAAGGTTATGAAGGTATTCAGAGGAGGCAACCACCAAGGGTATTTCAATATGGCAAAAGTAACACCCAGCTAACCCAGAAAGACACTGCAGATACGCACGAGTGAGCCCTTCCTCGCCAGCTTGACAGGGAAGGGTAACGTGGGGGACGATACCTGGCTCAGCAGATGGAAGGAAAATTAGGAGGAGTCAGGAGCAGCTGAAGGAGGCATGCCAAGAGGCAGCGACAGCAAAGATCCAGCGCAGGTGATCCGATGGTTGCACAGGCTAAAGACCTGGGGGAAATAGGGATGCTGTATATGTACGCATGTGTGCATGTGTGTCTGCGTCAGGTAAGCCAGCAGGAAGGAGGTCTCAGCGATGACGACGAGAGGTAATTACAGCCTGCAAAGGTCTAAGCTCGTAAAGACTGAATTAGATTTCCTCGAAAGTTTGTAACCAAAGATTGTGCACCTAGTCCGGACGCATGGGATGGGCAAGAGCCAGAGACTGAAGAATTACTCACTACATGCCCAAATGGGATGGGGCAGGCAAAAATTGTGGAGGGATTAAGAAATGGTGTTTGGGAGGGAGGGTAAGGAGATGGCTCATACCACCAGTAAGCTACACACAGAGGAACGTCACAAGAAAGGCAATGAAAGGTTAAACAGAAAGAGATGAACAAGGGAGAGCAGGCAAGCAATATGGAAACAGTAGCTGAGACTCTGGACAGGCTGGTGTACAGCAGGCAAGGGGCCTGACTAAACAGAGAGCCAACAGGAACATGCAGGACAGCCCAGAAAAGGGGCAGAAAGAACTGAACCAAGGAGGTGTCGGCAGGACAGCCAGAGAAGTCAAAGAAGATCAGGGGATAAGAAAAGAGGAGAATCGAAAACAAAGCACCCAAACAGGGATGGTGAAAAGTACTGACCTGACCAAGAAAGGGTCGTGAGAGAAAAGATGTGAATGTAAAGAAGAGTTCAAAGAGAAAAGGTTCCTCATGCCCAGGAGAAAGAATATAGCAAAAACAGAGGAAAAAAGCCTAAAAGTTTTATATAGTGTTAATACCAGAATCCCAAACAGAGGTAGCCCACAGGCACAGAAGTTAGGAGTTTATATAGGTGTTTTGCCTTCTGCCTGACCCTGAAATACTTCAAACCAAACATACTCATTTTGCGTTTAAACTCTGCTCACCTTCCCACCTCTCTGCAGAGGAAAACTAAAGCCTGCCAAGATCCCTTTTACTTCATGATTTCCTTTCTCATTGCACCATGGGGCTGAACCAGCATAGCAACAAGATTCAGAGAGATCCATGTTTATTTCCGTATGCCATGTAGGGCGCAGTCCAATCAGAACAACGATGACAATTGTTTCCTACAATTATTACCATGTTTCACACCCTTTCCTCTGGGTTATGAAAAGCAGCACCCCTTCCTCAACAACAGCTTCAGCCAGTTTCCTTCCTCACCAGAGACCTGCAGATGTTCAGCATCTTTCTGGGTTTGTCACTACTGTCCCAGCCCCCTTCCCCCTCACTAAAGAAATGGGTTTCATTTTCTAACAGAAACAACTCAGTCCACAATTTCATTTGAAGAAAATAATTCACTTGGCACTTGTTAAAATAATTTATAAAAACATTTCAAAAATCTCATTTACACCATTTTTGCCCCACTCAGAGTCAAACTTTGGTTCTTCTTTAAGCCGTTACTAATTTCTGGCAGAAAGCCACATCTTGCCCGTCACAAGAAATCACAAGGTTGGGTGTTTTTCTGCAAAGCAAAGGGCACTGATCTCCTGCATGCCTTCGGCAAGGAAGGTTTTGGGTTTAGCTTCCTCATCACTTCAGGATGCTACAACATTTACTACTCCCTTGATGACACTACTAGTTATTTTTAAAAGAATGGTCATTTTACCACTACAAATAAATTTCCAAAATTTCAAATGCACTAATTTAGACAGAAGGGATTTCCTAACCTCTTAATGCAATTCTGCACTTGCTTAGTGTCCTCTATCCATAGATCTTCCAGGGATGGATAAACAGGGAGCCAGAGAGCACCAGCCATTTTCAAGAGCTCTCCAACAACATCCCTATCAAAGTCACTCCAAGGGAAAGCCATAACAATAGAAGGGCACGCAACAAAGACTTCAACTTTATTTTAATTTTGTAGATGAAGGAGGTTGAAACAAAAGACACAGTTTGTTTCCCTGAGGCCTGAAAGGTCAGTCACAGCTCACAAGGAAAGCTGTGGATTGTGTGAGATCCTAAAATAAAATACTTCAAACCAAGCAGACACACTTTGCAGGCCACATTTAAAGTCCGTGCACCTTCTCACCATTCTGTAAGTGAAAATAAATAGTTTCATAGGAGAAAAATGCTTTATCTCAGTTAGATAGAAACACCCCATACATTGATGGGGATGATTTGAGGAGAGCTATGCAGAGGTTTGCACCAAGTGGCAAAAAACCTCTTCAAATAACAGTGTAAATTGGATGTTCTGGGACCAGAAATCTTCTTTTTCAGTATAAAGGTAGTCTGATAGCTAAAAGACACTTACAGGCACCATCTTTACCAGACATTTCACATCCACAGGCCCAAACACATCCCACCTTGGATCTGGCTCCAGCTCCAGCTTCCTGACCCACCTCCTCTCACTCCCTTCCAGGTAACACTCTCTTAATTATAACCGAGTTAAAATAGCTAAACGGCCACTAGCAGGCTAATAATGACAACACACCTACGTGCCTAATTTCACAAGATTACATCAAGCATTCCTCGGCGAGCTGAAACTGCTCACACAACTGCAGGGGGAAGATGGTGGCAAGTTCAGCTCTTAACCAAAAGTTGTGTATTTTACAGGAGAGAGAAAGCAGAAGGAGCAAGGTCCTGTAACACCTTTAAATGAGGTCACAGGAGCAAAATATGGCTATTTCTTAGCCTTCGTTACCTGTCAGATAGGTCTAAAATGCAGCCCAGTTTGACAGCAGCACTTAACCATCCTGCATTCTTCACCAAGATAATTATGCCCATAATAACTGAACCTCAGCGCTGCACTGCGTCAAAGGGTTTTACCTTTTGTAACATAAACTCAAGAAATGTCTTAGAGCAAAATGAGTTAAGCTTTACCAGTCAGCCAGCACGACGCACATATCTCCACTTCCACAAGGCAACTAATAAGCTGGACAATGACAGAAGCGAGAGAGAGGGCAAAACCAGTATGTTTATACACATCAATGCATTTTTCTAGATTGCTGCCCTGTAACAAAAAAGCTCACCCAAAGCAAAGATAAAGGCCCTATTTCATAAAGCTCTGCCACTATTTTAGAAGCTTAGGTTAGTACCCATAACGCCAACAGAACCACACTGGGATAAATTCTCTAAAATACTCGGCAAAGCAACCCTACACAATGGCAAGGAAAGCCACTGGATTCCACACTAATACATTTTGCCTCATCTGAGCTTTTTAATGGGAAAGGAAAGTTTGGATGGAAAGAGGACTGAGAACCCAAAATCCAATGATAAAACCCATCTCCTCAAGAAGCCACTCCTTGCCTATTCTGTTCAAGTTTTGATCATTAAATACTCCATATCCAATATTACATTAAACTTGCAAATTATGTCTAAATCTTCAAGACGGGGTCTTTTCAACATTCTGCTTTCAACATGAAGGCTGAAGCACTGGAACCTCAGCTACATCAGGGCATATGGCTACCACCACAGCACAATATACACACATACATGTACAAGACCCAGAGAGTAACTTGCATTGGCTTTCCTCTCCAAATAAATGTATATCCCAACTGTTATTTTCAGTTTTACTATTTCTGTCCAATTCCTTTCCTTCCATTCTCTCTTCCCTCTGTTCTCCATAACACTGAGTTAACAGTAGAGATGTCCCACACAGAGATGCTGTCTCTCTGCCACCAATCTGGCTGGCTGGGCCAGCTGGGTCACACAAAGGACTAAGCTCTGACATTAGGATTTGCTTCCAAAAGTTTTAGTTTTCTTAAGCTTGAAGGCTTGATTCCCTTGCATGAAAGTTACAGCATAAATCCTTTTTAATATACAATCCTACTCTGCTTTTACAGGTATCGGTGCAATAAATGCTCTGTCAAAAATCTGGTTTTGTGCACTGCCCAGCAGACTGAAGCATAAGGGAGTGATTATCTCAAAGCACCCCCTGGGATTTAAAGCCTTCTCCTAGGATGCGGTATTTCACAAGGCATGTTGCCACGGTAGGACGTGGTCTGGGTGAGCCACACTAGCAGATGCAAGAAAAGAAACAAGGGTGTGATTTTGAGAATAATATTCAATCACGCTGAAGCCACCACAGCAAAGAAAAGTTATTGCGAAGGACTAATTATTCAAAAATTTCTTCTTTCTCCTCAGACTGCCATGCCAACATCAGCAAGCCTTGTTCCTAACACTGTCGTCAGCCTGTCTTGCACACAAGCACAGTGGCTAAGGGGGCAGTACCTAACATGCTCAGCTTCCCCTCTCACTACCCCAACAAATTGTCAACACCCTATGTGGGCTGGGCCTTACACCCCGATCTGCAGGAGCGAGCCCTTTCTCCGTCCCCACCACTCCTGATTTTTGCCACGTTAAAGATGTGCATGGCTCAGCTATTTGTTTTCTTTAGGGCTGGCAAAGCAAAGCAATTCTTGGGGACACCCCATTATAGGGGTCAATGCAAGGTAAGTTGCAGAAGCACGCTGATGAGCTCTTCATTCAGCTTGTTGCAACCCCATGAAACCACCCCTTGAGCAGGTCTGTGCAGAGAAAGATTTCCAAATAACTACTTCTCAAACCACCACATAAGATGGTGTAAGAAAGGCCTCTCTCAAGTGAGCGTCTAGTTACCTGGTGTTCCCTATGTTATTTATAGAGGACCCAGCTACTGCATTCCTTCCTACTACCTGTTAAATATAACCCTATACAATAAGCCAAAATTGGGAAATCATTCTCATTGGTGTACCCAACCTTAAGGAATAATACCAACAGAAAGCAAGCCCACTATGACTGTTTCATGCTATGTTATTTGCCACACTCAATTATTCCACCAGGAACATTAAAAAACAAACAAACAAAACCCCAAAACCACCTAAGCAACAATCAGAAATGAGCAGAAATCCTAAATGAGACCCTATGTGAAACCCTATGTTCCACAAGAGTTCAGCAGGTATATGTTTACTTGTCAAATAGTTTCACTTTTTTTTTTTCTTTTATTGGAGGTATTAATGAATTGTGTTATCTTTGTTCTGCTTGTACTTTTCAAAAGAGGTGACAAAAGAATTCTCCCCACCTCCCTACATTACACGTTATCCCAAATGTTTGTACTTTATGGTCACGCTATGGAAAATATTCACATGAGTAATCACACCAAAGTCATTATAACTACCCCTATGAAGAAACATTTAATCTCCTCTTCGGGCATTTGCAGAGATCAGGACCCAAAAACCACTACTGTGCTGCACTCAGTTTGTTCCAAGCTCAGCATTTTTAAGTAAAACAGTCCATTTTTAAATGAATACCCTGACACCAAGAACCCCTAGCTTCACGTAGGTCCTTACAACTCTATAATAAGCTCTTGGGAGGTCCCCGGGTTTTTCTTTCAGCGACAGGGTAAATTCCACAGACTCACTTTTCTGGTCCTCGAAGCAAATTATCAGATGAAGAAAATGATGTGTCTGTAAAAGTAGAAGGAAGATCGTATAATAGGTGGCATACCAGTGCGCTGACCCCCTTCAACCCACGATGGGGAATTCAGACGCAGCATTTCCAGGCTGGGATCTTTTGCCCAATGCAGCCCGTGCTTTGGCTTTCAGCGAGAAGGGCTCCCTGTCTCCAGTGCCTACTGCCCACCTTCTCAGCCAAGTCAAACTGTGGATGGCAAACTCTCACTGCTCTAAGACCATGGGCAAGGTACTTTCACCTGGCCCCTGGGACTTAGCGACCACCAGCACTACACAGAGCAGAAAAGTGAGCGTCTCCACACGTGACTCCTCCTGTGAACTCTTCTGGGAGCCACCTGTGGCTACAGAAGCCAAATCTGGGTTAGTCACAGGGGGAGCTACGCAAGGCCTGACAGCACACAAAGAAGTTCTTGTGTATACCAGATTTTTCTTCTGTGACTATATCTATTTACTTTTGAACAGAAGAAAACTTTCAGGTTTTGGGGTAAAAGGTTGTTTTGTTAGGATTTGTTTTAGTTTGGTTTTTCGTTTCATTTTTTTAAGAGAAATCTTTCATATAAGATATAGAGGATGCTAAAAGATTAAAACATTACTTTCTCATTGTTTTACTATGTTTTCTGAAAAAGTAGCTCATTTGTTTCAAGCTTACCTCCTACTAATTTAATTTCATGCTCCCAAATCCTTACATCAGAAAAGACAGAAAAACATCATTGTTCCACTCATTTTCTCCACAAGACTTGTAATTCAATCAGCTTCCACAACACAGCTGCTCCATGCTTTGGAGCACACTTGTTACCTTTCATTGCATCTTTTCTAGTTCTCTGGCTTTTCTCATGTGCTTGCTTTCTTTTTTTTTTCTTTGGTGGTGGGTTTTTCCAACTTGGGGAAACAAACCACGCAGCATTCAACATACCTATGTACCACAGTGGTTACACATTAATATCCTATCATCTTCAGTTTTATTTTCTATTTCTTAAACCATAAGTTTATGGAAGAAAAAAAAAATTATACATTAAGTTCAAAACAAACTGGTAAAACACTGTAAATTTCAAAAAATCAAAGAGGAAGCCTAAGTTCCTGCCTTTGTTTCTGCAGTTTTCTATTTACCTTTGTTATCAACTCGAGTATGTTTTTCAAATGTTTTTCTATCCTTTAGACAGAAAATTCTCGAGTACTTGGGCTGCTGCCTAAAGAAGGCTGAGCAAAAACCTTTGGTCCAGTTGTCTTTTCAGCCAGAATAAATACACAAGAGCTCCTCCAGTGGAAAAGGTGTGACCTTCAAAAAAAAAAACAAACCCTAACTGTAGTTACAAAGGTAATTCACACCCTTGCATTTAAACATACCTAACAAACATGTTCTTAAAAGGAACAAAGACATTTTAATTGTGTTTGCTGTGCATCTGAGTTGTTAGTGTTGTCCAGTCATCGGCATTGAACTCCCGGTCAGGAGTACCAGGAGTGTGGGATGCCCAGCGCCACCACCATAAACAATAATACACTCGCTGACACCCAGCACAAACATGGGATGTGGAAGGGAGAAAGAGTTCATTTAAATGAGTGGCAAATGGACTAAGAGAAGGAAATACAAACTGCACCAACAATAATCCTTTTAACACAACATCTATATTTTTCCCTTACTTGTATACAATATGCAGTAATAAATTTCAGAAACTTCCAAAGAAACAGGATGATGCTTTTATTTTCAAGAAGTCAGGAGCGAGCAGCATGAGATAGCTTGCCCAGTCACTGCTAGCTAGTCAGAAAGAAAGAAAAAAAAAAAAAGATAGGAGTCTATTCTTTGATCAAGTCGCTAAAGCTATCTAATAAAGCCAAAAAATAGACTCCTATCTAATAAAGTCAGGCGTGCCCTTACCAATGTCTTTGTCAGACAGGCAGCTTTGGATTCTACATTTAGAAAATCTTGTATATAATTGCCTGGGCTTGCAAATGCCACTATATGGTATTTCTAACAATGCTTTGGGCAGCATATTTTGTATGAGTTATACCATCAGGAAAGGTATACAATCTCATTCAACTGGCAGCAAACTTCACTTATACACACACACACTTTTGAACTGTTTAAATGTAAAGCAGAATAACTGGAACACATGAGTAAAGAATTTCTTGGGTTTATCCCACCGTATCTTCTACAATTCACCTGAAACCAGCCACTTATGGCACTACAAAGAAAGCTAGTTTGTTCAGAAGACAATATAAAAATGTATTTACTCTTGCTAGCAACTAAATAACATTAATATTCAACTTTACCAGCAGCCTTCATAGTTAGCCTGGAGTAACAGTAAAAAGTAAACAGTAAAAAGAGAGGAAATAGGTATTAGAAGAAAGGGTAAGACAAATCACAAAATCTGTGTTTTCATATGTTCTTTCTCTCCTGTGTTCTCCATAGCTTGAGCATCTCTATTTCTCATTTTACTAGAAACACAATCTAACTCCTACTGTCACTGGAAAATTTGCACTGATGGAAAAAAAAGTTGGATCTTTTATATAAGATGGGATGGGAGGTGATACAGAGAAATGATTACTTGTTTTAAGACTTATTTACTTATAGAAAACTGCTTAGCAACTTACTAATAGCAACTTACAGTATTACTTATAGTATTTTTTAACATTGCTAAGAATCCTGCTTGCCCAGATTGTTCTGTGGAATTTTACCAAGGACTACTGTGTCCATCAAAACAAAGCAGTTTACTGTGAAAATCTACCAAGAACTGCAGTGTTCAGCAAAATATCATGTTTTTGTCCTTGGGGAACAGGTGTGCTCTAACTAGTTGGGCCTCGGTAATGAGTAAAGATAGCCACATACGGGTTGTAGAAGTTTCATTGGTTCCCTTAAATAAGATAGGATGAGTAAACCGGCTGAAAAACATTTTTGTTGTTCAAGAAATTGGCCAAGAGAATCTGCGCATGCTCCGGGGAAAAAACAAGGTGAGAAAGACTACGAGCCTTCCTCCCAAAGACCCCCGGAGACGCCCCCCAGGAGGCAATGCACAGGCGCAAAGATAACATAAACTGCTGACACCAGCCTTTTGAACTAACCCAGCCTTACTCATGGACATGTATGTTTGTGTTATGTAATCCAATGAATATGTATATCCACACTCTGTAAGTTTTGGGTAAAAAGTGCTGTTGGTGTGCAAGCTTTGTGGAGAAAGCCCCTTGTACCCCGGCCGGAGTAAAACATACCTGCTTTATAACTCTATTTCGAGTTGTAGAGTCTTTTTTCCGCAAATCAGAGGCTCTATAGTTATCAAGCTTGCCTCCCTCCAGCAACCCACGAGGGTTTAGGTTACAGCTCCTAAGCACAAGGGTCATCCATCTACTTGGTTTCTTCCTTTAACTAGTCCCTTTCCAGATCCACTGTGGTGTAGACACCCAAATCTGCTGACCAGCCACAGTGAACACAACCAGTCTCACCCAGCATCAGGACCAGATTAACAGATCTGTTGTATTAGGAATTGTAGTAGATGAGCCAAAGAGCTTACAAACGTTGTATGTTTTCTGTGGTTTTAGTGACATCACAGTTTAAGCAAAAATACATAACTAGAGTTTCTTTCCTTTTTTATAATTTATTCAGAAGATTAATTCTCTTCGAATCAATGAAGCACGTATTTTCATAGCCCAGAGGGTATCCATCAGGCTGCAGAAACCCTGAAATTAAGGTGTGAATGGTCAATGTCTCCTCCTCCCCTCTATTCACTAAGACCAACTTCAAGGCCCGCAGCCCCCATTGAGTGCTTTCTGTTAAAAGGCTGAGATAAGAATGAAAGGAAGGAGATAAGAAGGAAATGCTCACTAACAAGAGTAGTTTGTGAGTCTAAAGCTAGACTGAAAACATTTAATGAGCTGAGTGAAAAGGCTGTGGTTGCAAAAGGAGCAGATCAACTGCACTCACAAAATAAGTGGGAAAATGAGGTTATGAGAGAAAGAAAGAGCACTTGGTTACTTTGTCTTCTATAACTTCCATTTACCCAGTCATTACAACCTAATTTCTCAGCATTTAAAATTAAAGAAAGGGCAGGCTTACTGGCCATTTCAAAAGATCTACCACAATTACATAAAGCAGCTATTGCTGGGTTTCTGGTAAAAAAAAAGAAAATTAAACCATGGATTAAGTGGCTGGCAAAAAAAAAAAAAAAAAAAAAGTCTTTCGCAAGAACAACCAGTGCGGTAAGAAGAGATCCTCCTATAAAAAGCCGCTGACTACTATATGGCTCTGTCGATCACCTTAAGGATCTGTCAAAAGACAAATACGGCTGAGGCAGGACATTTTGTGCGGGCTTTTGTGCTTTTGGTTGGTTGGTTGTTTTTTTAAAGAACAAGCACATTGCAACCGAAGGCACCAGCTGCCTCATCCTGTTCATAGCTCTGCATTCAAGAAGGTATTCCATTTGCCTCAAAGAAGCCGGTGTCCAAACAGCATGGGTGGAAGAGCCAGCCAAACAGAGCTGCGTGCTCCCAGGTCTCCCATTACGCAGAGCAACTGGAGGCAGGAGGACCAGGGGAACCTGTTATGCAGGAGCCAGTTACAAAAGGACATGTCCGCAGCAAAACATGCAGGAAATGTGGAAATCGTCCACGAAATCCACCAGAGTTGCTGTTAGCTGCTGCCATCTTCAACAGAGCGTTACATGTTAGATGAAGGGAACAACCTGGCCCAATGTCATGACTGTGAGCAGAAGGTTGGACCAGAGGTCTCTGGAGGGCCCTTCCCACGCAAATTACCTTACGATCCCACAAATATCTGTCTGCAGACTAATGCAGAGAAAATAAATCTGCAGGTCCACAGCAATTTAACCCAATCCCTCTCCCCCCCCCCCCCCCCCCCACCGCAGGTCAGGTTTTTGCCTTTGAGCTGGCTCACTGTGGCCTCCTGTGTCAGAACAAAAGGGAGAGAAAAGGCTGGGAGACCTTCCTAGTGCTGACCCGCCCCAGCTCAAACCACTGTGGCAGTGCAGATACAGAGGGAAGTTTGGTTCTTGCTAAAAATGATAAAGAGGGACTATACTCCTGTAGTCAAACATTTGAAAATGGACCTGCACCTTCCTCAATGAAGAGGAAGCAGAGATAAAAAAGCCAAGTTAGGGACAACACTGGTAAAGACTGACTCAAGCACTTTCCATGGCTACCCTGTTAGGTCCCAGCAGATGGTTTCTCAACCCTGTTGCTCCCACACTGTTTGGCACCATGCTTTGCCTTAACCATCTCATGTTTTTAAGGGTCAAAACCATGCCATTTACAAAACTGTGGTCTGACTTCAAAGCAAAATAGCACCATATCCACTCCAAGAGCCAACTTTTGAAGGCTCAGCCACAGCTAGGACCAAATGCAGCCAATGACATTTCTGGAGCCATCAGGAGAGACAAGATGTCTCCAGGGAAGGTGGAAATTGTAGAAGCAGCTAGAGCAGAGCCAACAGAAGAATGACAACGCTGCAAGCAGCGAGGTGGCAGGTAGGCTGGGAAGGGATAGGCTTTTATCGACACTTCATCAGGCTGGTGTGATCCTGGCACAAAGCCACTGGTGGAGAGGAAGACAAGAGCTTGCATGCTGTCTCAAGCTTTTAAGCAGAGAGATAGCATTGAGAAAAGGTCAGTCACAGATAAAGGTAAAAGCCACACTTGCTAAGTTCACAGAAAAAGAAATTTAAAAGGCAGGAAGAGAAAAGCCCTGAGGAATTCACTGCAACAGCTCAGTTTGTAAAGGAAGGTTACATTATCCCAACGCTGCAGTGTAGTCTAGATAAACCTGAGTTATCTTTAATCTAAGGATTTAAGTCACGGCAGCAGCTCATCAGAGGCTGCCTGAGCAGCAAGGGTAGTTAGCCACTGCTGAAAACCATAATTATTGCTGGAGTTGAAGAATGCAAACCATACCTGAGCTGGCTAGCTCAAAACTAGCTCAGATACATTTATGTTCAGCTGCAACACATGCAGGAAAAAAAACAGGGAGCCTAACGATGAAACAAAGCTTGGTCATCTTGCAAAGGAGCTGAGACCTGTGGTTTTAGGAAGGGAAAACTCCACAAGATACCACCACCCTTGCTTTTCCAGGATGACAATAGGTCACTTCCTCAGATGTACTTCTGGGTGTTGCCACAGAGAGAAGAGAAACAGACAGTACTGTAAAACGTGCTTCAGTAGAAGACGCAGAGTTGCCTTCAGGTGCAAATCTCATCTTTTTTTATCATAACTAGGAAAGAACAAGCCTGCGAGAAATCATATACATTACTAAAACCTGTAAGAAACATAACATGAGAATCATTATTTTGCAGTTTAGTGAAAGAAACACCGTATAAACCATCACAGGCTCGAGTTCCCTTCTGCAATACAATCACTGCTGGCATTTTCACAGCATATACCAAGAGTGCAAGACTACAGACTGGGACGGCCTAGTCTTACATCCACTGACTCAATAGGCCCTGCACTCATTTTCCTAATGAACAACCAGAGCAAATAAAGTAAGGATGGCCATTTATGAAGTATTATGTGTTTATGGCTCCAGACTCAAGCCAAACACATATCTCAGTATGTGTGATTGCAAACTCACCATAGCTCTACTAAAGCTTTCAAAGACTTACGTATGCAACGCATTCATGAAGCAAGCTGAGGGGTGCCACAGCAAGTAATTACTACAGCCCAAGCAGTGAGAAAACAGGTAAAGCAAATCCAGGCAGGTTTTGAGCAAGAATTCTTTGCCCAGTTGCCTATTTACAGATTACCTCTCATTCATGAGGAACCTCGTATGCGAGTGTAATTATCTAGGGGTTTGCACTGTGAGAGTACCTACAGACTTCAGCCCCGGGTCAGCACTGCAATGTCCAGCACAACATCAATCTGACAGAGCCACCAAGTTTTCTGCCCCAAAGCACTTCTGCTGTCAAACACAAGACAAGAAGCAACTTTTGGACCAAGCTTTCCAGCATGCAGCCCTCGAAGTGCCAGCCATCCCTGTACACGGTTAGGCAGGCTGCTCCAAAAAGTTACCACCGCAGGTGTCCTCGAAACTAAGAGAAGGGGAAAAGGTGCAGAGCAAGCACTGAGGTTCAGGGTAGCTGCCACAGATGATGAATGGTGAACTATGAGAAGGGAAGGTTTGATGAAGTCTGCAGCACACTGGTAGGGGAGCACAAGCTTCAGTTGCACAGGTACCTGCACACTCAGGTGTTAAATGGTGGGCTTGGTGAGGTCAGTGGTTTTCAACTTGGAGTCCGCAGAACCCCAAGTGATCTGTGAACTCCTTTCCAAAAGGTCTACAGAAAGAGAAAAGTGAAAAGCGCTGCTTATATTTGCTGCATTTCCACGAAAGTCAGCAATCTGCAAACTAAAGAAAGCTGAGTACCATTACACTAACGGTTATTGCTCACTGAACAGGAGGCAATGTAAATGATTCAAAGCAATGGAAAATCCTCAGGAATTGGAAATGGGTGCACAAGCCACTGAGCAAAAGAAACAAGAAAAAAATTAAAATAGCATGTCCCAGTTGTTCAACATTTTCCTAGCTAGTGGGAAAAAAGTTATGTCAAAATTATTTCCTTTTTACCGCCCGTCACTCATCACAAAAATCAACTCAAGTCTGTAGCTCACATTTCTTCCATCTCACAAGATGATTGGTGTCTAGTGGCTCCCAACAGGCAGAATATGTTTTGGCCTCTCTCTCAACACAAACATTGAAGAGATTGGAACGACGGCACTGGGATTAATTTAAGTAACCACTGAAACACAAAGCCCAACAATTATCTGAGCAGAAAAATTAAGAAGACTCATATGCACTGGCACACAGATAAATCTGCTTTCTGTCTTAAAGATCAAATATGTCATTGAATGAGACTAGTTATTGACAGAAAAAAGCAGAACAATGATAGATGTAGTAATTCTGACACTAAAACATTTTACAGCCATACTACACTTGAAAGGTAGCCAAGAAGCAAGTTCCTACAGACCTTCCAACAGCTATTCAGCATTAGCTTCACTGAGGAGCTCTAGCTGTACACCTCTAACAAAGACAAACTAACAATCAGAAAATATCTTGGAAACAAAACCAAAGAACTTGAATTAATAAGAAATCTTTAAACTAAAGGTTACAAGCTAGTGCCATAAATAAAAATCACAAGATGATAGCCACTAATTCCAGCCCAAGGAAAGAAACCAGAATGACTGTAGCCTACTTTTTGTGACTTCATCTTTACTGACAAAGTATTAATTAAGACTTCCTCTTCATACTTTTATTGAAGTAGTATTAATTAAGGCTTCCTCTTTGTACTTTTCCTGAAGGCACCTACAGACCCTGGATGAACTCTTCCGCTGTTTATTTTTCAAAGGATTGTACACAGTAAAAATAAAAATGCAAAGAATACTAGTCCTGATTTTACAAGCTTAATTCTCAAAGTGCTCCCAGCTTAGATGCAGATGACCCATGCTGGGATTAACCAGGAAAAGATTCCTCTGGCTCATCTCTTAACAACAGTCAGGCAAATACAAGAACATACAACATGCCTACATTTAAAAATGTGAGTCCTCCCACCAAACTCAGACTTAACTTACTATGTGAACATGTGGGCATCTGCATCTTGTTGAATCAAGACCAGTCAAAGTTATGGGAAACCTCTGTTCATACAGCACTTAAAACATTAGATACACCCTCACACACATATCTATATGAAGGAAATCTAGCTGAAAATCGCCCTAAGTGTCTACTGTGGAATGCTTAAGCACACAAAATTTATTTGAGAAACACTGCAAAGCTTCACAGACCTACGAGTCCTATATTCCACCAACTCCACCTTACAGGCACCTCTCAATCTGCTGAAAGATGGAGATGATACCATGTAGCTAGACCTCCCAGGAAAATGCATTAAGTACTGTCAAAGTCTCCACTTTCAATAGAGCAGACCTGACACCTATCAGACTTGCTTCCCTACCACATGAAGCACTACATCCAAGAAAGATTATCTGTTCATATCACTAAAACCATGGCCGACTTCCCTTCTCTTTTGGTCTCCCACTCCTTCCAGATGTTCATATTCATAAAGGAGGCTTCTCTACATGGCTAATGTCTGGTCTGAAGATGCCAGTTTGAAAAATATACTTGTTTCTAGAGCATCTAAAGTTGTAGAGACTGGAAGTTATTTTCCTGCTCCATGTTTACCCACTGTTTACCACTTTGACGTTCTTCTCTGCAGCTTCTCACAAAACCAACGTTTTCCTCTTTAACTGCATAGGATTTTTCAATCAATAACACCAAGGCGGCATTTCTTTTTAACCAAAAGGATAATTGTGACAAA
Organism: Strix uralensis; assembly: GCF_047716275.1. Classification (NCBI taxonomy): domain Eukaryota; kingdom Metazoa; phylum Chordata; class Aves; order Strigiformes; family Strigidae; genus Strix; species Strix uralensis. Next base: position 37,194,669 of record NC_133975.1, read on the forward strand.
TTAGCAATGAGGGCAGGAAAGCTCAGTGTCCTCAAAGATTTTTTCAGCCCCATTTCAGAAACAGTGGGTGAATGTGCCCCTTTAACATCTCTTTTCTCAAATTAAACTAGGGAGAAAATTCCCACCCTTTTCTTTAGTTTTTTAATAACCCTTCCTGCTAATAATGTCTACAATGTTAGATACTGTCTTTGCTTTAAAATAGACCTTAAAATCCTGCTTTTCAACTGGTTAAACGGCCTTGTGAACATGTGGCTAATTAGCACATCCCTACAGCCCAGGCAAGTTGCTGACTTCTCACAGCACAACACCAGGAACCTGAAAACCTCTGTTCAGGCTCATCGGACTGTCCACAATTTGCTCCTCCTTTGACTTAAATAGCCATATAAACACCAAGTATGTGACAGTACATCAAGACCTCCTTCCTCTACTTTCCTTTGCAGCACTATGGATGTTTCACCCTCTTCTTTGGTCCAGAGCAGCCTGAACCACCCTGCTGGACAGGAGCCATTTGCAAAGCCTCACCGGGAGGCTTCTGCTAGCAGGCAAGCTGAGTGGATGAAAATCTTTGCACGGGTGCTGACCTACTTCTGGCTTCAGAAGCTACAGCATCTCAACAGCACCCTCAGATTAAGCAAGGTGTACGGGTTTCCCTGAGCGGAGATGGTGGAGACAAAAGAGGCCCTTCAGGGAAGCCCAAAGAAAACACTTGGCTTGCTCTTAATGCCAGCTATTGTTATTTCATCTGTCAATGAAAAGGGAACTTGTCTGGGCACTAACCCTGCAATACGCTCAATCAGGAGAGCAAACATTTAATGCCGGTCTGCCAGAGTGGGAGGCAAGGGCAAAGTCCACTCCCACACAGGCTGAGGAAGGGCTGGAAGGCTCAAGGGCAGGCTGAGCATGATTGGCAGCTAAATAACACACCAAGAATCCTTTGATTAAAACACCCCCTTAAAAGAAAGGGAAAAAAAAAACCAACAACAAAACAAAACCCCCAAATCCCCATCCCCAGAACAAAAAAAAAAAAAAAAACCCACTGCAGCATCACATGGAGCTTACAGGACTTTGGTTACCTCTCTAGAATTTAAACACAATAAATTAACAGGCAGTGATAAATCCCATTTATGTTGGGTTGATCTCTTTGGGAAGGGCATCAGTAATGAACTGTATGCGTTGCTACTGGCACAGCTGCAGGGCTCTATAAACTCATTGACCCAAGGATAGAAGTAAGACAAGATAAGTAGACACAATATATTTATTAGGCTATTAAGTCTTCCTCACCTGGAGAAAGGCTGATGTATCCAGAAAACTATCTATTTCTTCCATATTCTTTCCATATAGAAAGATATCCATGCATATTATGACCAAAGTAGAAAAAACAACTACAGCCTGAAAGAGAGAATATTCATTTGTCTTTCTTCTTAAGCTAAAAGTTTCACTAGACTTGGTATAGTCCTTTTTTAAAGGACAAAAAAAAAGTTCCCATTTTTAAAATACTCATAGCCCCATAATAATACCTAAGACTCTGCTGCCAAAGCTCGAACACACTGGCAGCACCTAGCTTCTTCTAACGCTAACACCTTGCAAGTTCTACAGCTGCAGTGTTAAACATGATCCTTGCAGTCTCACTCCTCGAGAGCCTCCGAACACCCAGTGAGAGGTGCTGCGTTACTGCACACACAACTTCAAGGTGGCAGATAAGCAGGAGTGACTGGACCTGCGGTTACTGGTGAGGATGGACACAGCGAAGCACTACCCCACTACCAATGCAGGGACCAAGCCACTGCTCAGCCACAGTCCAGCCCCAGGTCTTCCCTTCCCAAAACACACCTTTCTTCCCCTTCTGTTGGCACCAGGAGGAGGAATCGGCCTCCCCTGTGGCCAGCCTAGTCCTGCTGACCACTGCATTTTAGGCCATGTTATTGGGAAAACCACTGGGACTTGTCACCTTCCAAGAGCCCTCCTCCGCTCTTTCAGTGGGATTCCCTGTACTGGGGACAGCAATGGGCCCTTTGGCATCCTCATTCTCCTCCAAAGGCAAGCATGAGCTAGCATATGTACCTTCTGAAGCACTAACAGCTAGAAAAAACTGCTTTAAAACTTCATGGAGGTACCCAAACCATGCTCTTCAAATAGCAACATTTTTCACTGTCACAGTGATTTTGTAAAGAACCAAGTTTGGAGTCATTTCCTAGAGTTTAAGTGAATTGGTTTGCCTTTCTTAAAGAGCAATCTTTGATACACCTGCATAACCCTTTGTTAATCATCTGATAATGGCATTCAAGGTTAAGCTAAAGGGCTGCTGTATTTTACTCAGACTTCTGCTGTTTCAGTGTCCCATCCCACCCCCCCACAGAAGAACAACAATGAATTCTCATATTGCATGGGTTAGAAGTATATCCAGCTCCAGAAAACACACTACAGAAGTCATTATATTGTGCATATTTACATGCACAGTATAGTGACTTTCTTCCATAAGAAAATGAAAAATAGGCAATATTACAACCATGGCTTTTCTGCTACAGAAAAAAAGCAACTAGAAGAACCACTATTCAGATTCCCTGGGTAGTTATCAACCTTTGAATGCGTGCTCTATTGCTATTGTGGCTCAGAACAGGAGCCCAATTAAAAAAGGAGCTGTGAAGACCTGCTCAAATGTCAATGGGAAAGCACTTTGTTTCATCAAAATATACGTGTTTGTACATTCTTAACATTCAGATATTTCTCCTCAGAGGTCTCAGGTGAAATCCCAGGTCATAAACTGAGGGATCAAGTACACCGGACAGAAGAAAGCATGTTTACATATTAGGTGAAGGGATTTTATTCCAAGAAGAACATAATAGCCTTAAAAACCTTTCCAGAACGGGCCCACCCAGGGAGCAGTTTTGATACTGGAAACTGGAGACTGCAATAACATTTCCAGCCATCAACATCATTAGAAAATAATCAAAACATTTATGCTTTTGTATTTAAACCAAAGAAACAAAGTTTGTAGAGAGCTTGAATTTTCAGAACCCCATTAAATTTCTGCTACTGCTACAGAAGTTCCTCCCATCCCCACGTTTCACAGCCACAGTTTCTGAAGGGGAAACCACCATCTGGTTGCAGATTTTATTTTCTTCGAACACTTCAGCCTTTCCTTGACCACCAAAAGAAAAGAGAAGCCTGGCCATGGTATGTTTGTCAAAGCCAAGGGAAGGTGTGATGTTGCTCAGAAGGTAGTTTTGGATGCCAAGAGTCTTGGAGGACACTCGATCTGTCTGGGTTGCATCTTTGCTGCTGCCCTCTCTAAACGGATGTCTTGAATGCAGACGAGAACGTGGTAAAGCTTTAGCATGCCCTACCCAGGGGACAAGCTGTAATTCTGCTGGCCAGCAGAAAGGACAGGTTCACCATCCGGATGAATGGCCTGAGGCAACAGCACCAGAAGAGCTGGGAGAGAGCGCCAACTTCATTACCGCGCCATTTACAAAGGAGTCGAATCAAAAACCTGTCACTCAAGCCCAATGATAGCAGTGATTTCATACACAGCTGACCTTCCTGTAGCATCGCTGCCCTAAATGCACATTTCTCCAGGAATCAAAACAAACCCATTTCAAGCTAAATTTTAAACTGTGGGAACATGTGTAGAAGGTGTGAACTTAGCCCACTAAAATCATTACAAGTTGATAATCTGATAAATAAAATATTAAGCAACGTGCCTCTAACTAGCAAATTACAAAGACGGGACAAAGTTGGGAATGCATTACTGAGTTTTCGTGCTGCAAAGCCACAAAGAGGAGCAGGCAGGACAGGGGTGTCATGGCCCCCAGACACCCCATCCACCTCAGCCTTTTTAAAACCAAAAATTACTATGTACAAAAGAGGAGCAGGACAGATGGAAAGGTGATTTAGCGAGCGGCCTGGCAGCACATGATGCTGGCAGCTCAGGAGCCCATTTAAGCACTGGGAGTAACACCTGACAAGGGCTTCATTCAGTGCACACCCTCTGCACCGCTCCCCAGCAAAGACAAGGGCCCTTTGAGGAGGGAAATGAGGAGTGTTTAATTAAAGACCAGACCCTCACTCACAGATAAAGAGATGGAGAGAGTGAGGGCCCTAGTGCCACTTGTGCTTCTGCAGAGCCCCACAGCTGAGGGCTGCTCTCCTGCTCTCGGCCACCACAGTTCCCTTACAGCATCACTACTTTGTAAGGAGTGTACACTTAACTTGCAAGGCTGGATGACTTATTTGCTACCAGGAAGTACTCTACCATACAATGGCAGTCTTTGTGGGGTGGAAGGAGGTGGGGAGACAGTACTAGCTGGCCATTAACTTTATACATCCTTCCCTTGAGTTGCACAATGAATACCATGCGTCAGTTTGACTTTTTCAAGAGAAGCTTCTTCGAGAAAAAAAAATAAAAAGAAATTACATTTAATAGGTCATATCTTTCCTTCCTGTGTTTTTTATTTTCACAATACATTTTAAACAACCTGCATTAGTCTTGCAGACTATCCACAGCTTTCTTTAAAGAGCAAACAGCATTTCTGACTCCTAGATTTCACTCTCCAAAACACAAGCACAAACCACATACTGAGAAATCAGGCACTTTACATGCAGTCCATACTCATTTAGCTCTTGCCTCTTTCTCCCGAGTTTCTAAAAGCTGCTTTTACAAAGTACATTAAGGGCCCAATCCGACACTTCTGAGCAGTGAAGTTCTTTGCTCAAAGTTGGGAGTAAATTCATAAGCACCTCTGCCAGGCCATTAGCTTAATTTTACCTTCTGTTGAGGTTTTTTTAAGGCTGCAGTAACCACCTCACAAATATAAAAAGTGCTTAGTGGATCTCTAACCAGCTCTAAGTTGGGGTGGGACAGAAGGAGAAATTGTAGTTTACATCCCCTGAAGTTCCCATGGTAATACCACGAGGCATACAAAAGGTGTAGATGACTGTGCAGTAAACTCATCCTCAGAGGTTTTATTACTATGAAACTTAATGCTCCCTCACTGAAAAGAAATTTTTATTATATAAAGGAGATAATTGGGAGGAAAAAAGACAATTCACGGTTTATGACTGGGTATAGATGAATAACATTTAATGTCCAACAGTCTACACTGCACCATAATCATCCGCTAATGACTGGAAAACTCACGGTGAAAATTACTGAACCTAAACTGGTGGGGTGTTAATTTAATTTTTGGTGGCAAGAGAGAACATGGCAGGGAGAGAAAAGAAAGGGAGCACTTAGCTCCAGCTCCCAGCGCAGCAAAAAAACGTTTCCCCGCCTATGCCTGGCCGAGCAGGAACAATGCACAACAGCCCGGCCCTGCCGACTTTGCTGAATTATAACTCCTGCTAGTTAGTTTAATTATTGCACATACATTTCTTGAAAACTCCATTTGAAACATCAGCTTCTAATTGGAGAAATTGCTCTGGGCATGAACGAATGGTTATTATAAAGTTTGGTCACTTCTTTTCAAGCAATCATTAGAAAAGGGCACGGCCCTTCCACGAAGCGTATGAAAACCTCTCAAAGATGCCCATTGTCCGAGACTCAGAATCAAGTGCAAAAGATAGAGAAGGAAGTCTCAGCTAGGAACACAAAAGGCAATGAAGACACGAAAACAAGGTAGAGCATCCTGCTACACCAGCAGCGCCTTGCGTGGAAGAGCTGAAAGGGGAAAAAAAAAAGCTCAGCTTACAGGATGACAAATATTAGTGGGTGCAAATGGAAGGTGTGTCAAAGACAGAAATCTTATTAAAATAAGAACGCTTATTAAAGACTTAAGTTGCAAAAGCCTTGCAAAGTTACAAGAAAGCTTCAAATCACTCTTACCAAAGACAACGAATTTCATCACGGGACCCACAGGTTTGCATAAGGTTTCCTTGACCCTCTAAATCAGCATATTTAGCATGCGCTGGTTTGGGGGTTTTGTTTATTCAAAGACTGCTCAGGTTTCCCAGAGCTCTCTCTTTAATTTAAAAACCTAGATACACCCACCAGTTTCCTAATACCTGAGTAACTCTGATCATCACAAAAATGGACACTGAGCAAGCTTTTATGGTGTAACCATTTAGTTTAAGAAAACTAGCAAAGAAGTTTTAAAGTCACACATTAAACACTTTATCCCCTGTATCCTCAAGCCCTAAGCTGTCAGCACTAAAGCAACTTTCTGATGTGCTTCATATTCCTGCCCTATTTCGTAGTAGGGCCTAATTTTACAGTTCAAGAGTTGAATCTCGACACTGAAATCCCATGTGGATTTGAATCCATTTACTTTCTGGCCCAGATACACCTGCACCAAGCATATTAGGACTGTCCAGTCTCTGATAACTACAGATTACACTTTCATGAACTTTTCATTATCAAGCCAGGGTGACTTAAACGTGGGAAGACTATTCAGCAACGAGTCTCTTCCTGGTTTATATTTTACAATCCCAGCAGCAGAAAACACGCTATGCATTTTAGAGGTTTAGTATTCCCTCCTCCTCACCAGCTACTTTTTCCTCCAGTTATTATCTCCATGGCCATCACAACCCATTAGTCATCAGACTAGCTGAGCCTCTGGACCACAACGAACAAGAAATGTCAGAAACACCAAAAGTCAGGCTGCAGTCATAACTTCTGGGTCACATTAGCACTTAACGATGCAAGTGAGGGGAAGCATTGTTCAAAAGTCTCCAGTACCTGTGCATAGAGGTCATGCAGCCAAGAAGAGGAGGCATTTCTGCCCCTTGCCAGGCAGCAGTGGGATGTTGGGACATGCTCCCCACACTGCTCTGGGGCAGGCAGCTTGTTGTCCAGCTACCCCAACCCAGCCAGGCTGCAGGGGCAGGTGGGGCAGAAAGCCATCCCCACCTTTCTGCAAGCAGCCAGACAACCCAGAGAAAAGGCCAGAACTGACCCCATGGTCTGCCACAGCATTGCCCAAGTACCCCAATGGCTCTGGGGTGCAGAGCTAGAGCCCTCTGGTCATTCCCATGCACCCCCTCACTGCTATGCTCTGCCATAGCACCCCCCTATTCCACTACAGCGTGGGGCCTACAGGCTGGGCCAGAGCAGCAGAAAACAGCAGCTTCACTTTCATCAAAAATACCATGCCACTTTTTCCCCTTGACCCCATCAGTTATTTATTAACAGTAGTAAAATATTACTGTTCCTCACCTCCCAGCCAGGCAGGTTTTCCTCTCAGCCCAAGATACCCACCAGTTTTTTTAAAAAGCTGAAGAGTATGGAGCCTTTTTCTTTTTGTCTGTAGGTGTACTGTTCACTGCTTTAATGCTGCAAAGTGAAGAATAAAGTGTGAGAGAGCTCCTAAGTAAGTCATGGCCATTTACACGTTAGGCACCTAATTATGTTGAAAATACAATTACACACATTTCAGCAGATGATCATGCCCACGGGCCAGGCCCGTTACTTTGATTCTTCTTTAACTACCTAACTTTACAGTAAATGCAAGTTGAACCTACTTAGATAAAAGACCTGAATTATCAATCTGGGTGTGGAAAAGAGACAGTGAAAAAAATTTAAAAAAAAAAAAAAAAAATCAATGTTCCATCTCATTTAACACAGTTAAGGACACTGCACAACAGGTCCCTGCTCTTCTTTCATACTCTTTAATCAAATACTGAGAGGCATTTTCTATTTTTAAAGTCAAATTAAAACTTTTGGCTCCAGCCTTTTGTAAATTCATAGTGAAGATAACCCCCCAAGGAATGCATATTATTTACACACCAGTGAGCTTACTTATTAACGCGGACTTCTAGCAAAAGTTGTGTTTCCGTATCTTAAAACAGGCCACAAAGACCTGTTTACATTCCATGTCTGGCTTTAATAATATCAAGGTCAGAGCGCACCCTTCAACAGTCCTCCTGTGCAGTGGCCTGAGGAATGTCGCCCAATGGGTAGGGTCCAGGGACACCCCAAAAATCAAACACTGACCCTTACACTCCATCAAGCAACGGCACCCATTCGGGAGCTCTTCCTCCTCGGTCCAGCTGGAGCCAAAAAGCCCACACGAGCTACACTGAGCAGCTGGCACTCACCGCTGCCTGCATCTCTATGCTTACCACCACACTTTGTTCCAAAAGGAAAAGCATAAGCATTTAACAGACTTGGGTGGAAAGCACATGCAGGTTCTCTCCCCTTGTTTGCTGGCCACAAATAGCAGTTCCATCCAAACCTCAGCCACAACCCAAGTCCACTACCTGCCTATCAACTTTTTATTCTCTTCTAAATATTGGTGGGATGCAGAAAACTCTTCCATCACCAGAATAGGATTTACCACCTGCTATTCAACACTCATTTGTTGTCAGAGGTTCACAGGGAATTCCTCTACAATGAGGAAAAAAGGTCCATCAACTCATTTTTAAATGGGCAACTTGTCCTGAGCTTCCCCCTCAGCATGAAGAAACTGTAATATTCAAATAAGTTTGATAGGGAAATAGTGAGTGACAGCAGTGTCTGAAAACTGTGTGAGAAGCAAGACTGCAGATGAACAGAAGTGATCAGACTCTGTTCTGCCTATTCCAGAAGGACAGCGACAGCTAAATACATTCAAAACCGAGATTAAAAAAAAAAATAAACTAAGACACACCAAATATTCAAGCTCCATTCTTTGCAGAAACTTTACTCAGATCATTTTTTAAGAGAAATTTACGAGAGCATCCTGTTTTGAGAATCTGAACCTCCCAGTGCAGAGCAAACATCTCCAGCTCTGTGACATGTTCCAGGTGCCTGCTGCATAAGACACAGATGATAGAAGTTGTCCATACGGAAAAGGCACCGTCACCACTGCAGCAGCCGTGGGAAGCAACGAGACCTTGACAGCGATAAAACAAACACTCACAATTTGTCTTCTCTCCATAAGAGAAGGTTGACGTTTCAAGCTGTGAAGGCTGAAAGTTACCTTAAATCCTAAGGAAAACTTCAGGTCTGTTGCTCTTCACGACTACCCAGTATATACAACAAATAGCCACAGTTTTATTTCTTGTTTTGGTGGGGGAGGTTTTTGCGTTAAAGTAAGTGCTACAAAAATTTTTTCTGTCCATGCTATTTTTTTTCCCCGAAGAGATATGCACCTTCCTAGGCCGCACTGCACACAAGCAGGACTCCCGTGGGGGATCACACCGTAACCGGAATCTTCAGCCCACTGCGGCATAACAGACTTGCCATTTACTGCTCCAAAAGCCACCTGTCCTGCACTGCAAAAGAACCATACATTCCTCATCTCCTACTCCTGCTTCTTGCTGTGGAAGGCACCTTCACAGCAATACCGTGACACAAGTTCGAGCTACCAAGCTGATCCAAATATAAAGTGAAATAATTGGTTTGGCAAGCCTAGAAATGCTAAAATGAAGTTTTAAAATTTCGAATGCTAGAAATTACTATTTTTAAGGAACTGATTATAACTCTAATTAAAAGCTTGCACTCTTTGTAAGTGTTAGCAGTTACTCCCGAATTGTGTAAAGGTCCCGTAGCTCAGGAGGATGCGGGACCCCCCGGCAGCGGAACGCCCGCGAAAAGCATGCCCGAGGAGCGAGCCGCCAAAGGACAGCAGGCATCTCCCCCTGTTTCCAAAACCTACAACTTATGGTTTTAACCTCGCCCGCCGAAGGAAACGGGGGAACGCACCGCTCCAACCCGTCCATACAGCTGCCGCCCGCAGCTCTTCCTGCGAACCCCAGCGACTCGCAGCGCATCCTCGGAACGCCGCCGCTCGCCCTTTCCGCGCCCATCCACTTTTGGGGGCGCAGATCCCGCGGCGCGGCGGGGCGGGGCCGGGCCCCCCCTTCCGCCCCCCCAGCCCCTGACCCCGGCGGCGGGCGCTCCGGGGGCAGCTTCTCCGCGGGGCCGCCGCCGCGCTCGCCCCCGGCGAGGTGTCCCTCCCCCCGTCCCCCCGGCGGCACCTACCCAGGCACTTGATGTGGAAGCCGCTGGGGGGCTTGAGGGAGCGGCGCGCCCAGCCCTGCCGCAGCACCTCCAGGTGCTCCTCCTTGCCCTGCACCAGCAGCACCTGCTCGTCGATCCAGCCCAGGAAGAAGGTCTCGGCCACCGCCGCCGTGGCCCGCCGGTCCCAGAAGTGCTGCATGTTCTCCCGCTTGAAGTCCGCGAAGATTTCGTAGCCGATGCGGTGGCGGCCCAGCTCCGCCGCCGGCCCCGCGCCGCCGCCGCCCCCCGGCCGCCCCCCGGCCGCGGCGCCCAGCACGATGGCCAGGGAGTGCGGGGCGATCTGCAGGCACCGCTCCGCCCTGCGCGGCATGGCCGCTCACCGCCCGCCGCCGGGCAGGGGCAGGGGCAGGGGCACGGGCAGGGACATGCCTTCCCGCAGCCGCGCTGCCTCCCGCGGCCGGCTGTCCGCGCTCCGCGCCGCTCCGCCCCGGCCCGGGCCGCTCCGCCCCCGGCACACCCCCGGCGCGGCGCGGCGCGGTCCGGCACCGCCGGCGAGGCGGGCACGTTCTCCCGCGGGTGCCGGCCCCGCAGCGGGCAGCGGCCGTCGCCTCCCGGCGGGAAGCCCACGGCCTCTCCCGCCCCCCCAGCACGGTAGCGGCAGCACCGTCCCCGCTGCGTGTCCCGGCTGGCGGTGTTGGCTTCCCGGCACCCTCCGGTCCCGGGAAACCTCACCCTTCCCTCCCCGGTGTGAAACACGGGGGCATCCCGCAGCCACTTCCAGACCATCCCAGCGAGTCTCACGGTCGTTATATTTGTGCTTCTTCCGGCGGCCACACGGCTGTGGGTAAAATACACAGCGAGCAGCACTGACCCCGCTGCACCCAAACGTCCACAACCACCTTCTGCGCCCGTAGTAATCCTGTGTCGCTTTGTGTCTGAGGCGTACTGAAGTCTGATCGTGACAGAGCCAGTGCAAGGTTCGCTCTTGACTTTGGTGACTTTTTTCCAGCAGTTTAATATTTTGCCTCCTTTGTGCTCCAGGTCACCGGCTGCCCGTGAGGCTCGAGGGAGAGCTCAGCAAAAATGGGCCATGCACGAGCAGAAATGGAGGGGCCCAGGTCCTTCCCCACAGAGCCCGGCCTGGGCCGTGTGTCGAGGCGGTAGGTGGTTGCTGAGCTGTAGGCACCAGTTGCACCAGTTACACCTGACGGAAAGCAGATTGAGGGACCTCACCGACATCTTCCAAAGACCACAACAAAACCAAGTCTCTCATCGCTGAAAGTGGCGCTCGAGTTCCTGAACTGGCTGTAACCGTTGGTCGCCTTGGCACTGGGCGGACCACGCGGACCGTGCGGGTGGCTCCGGCAGTGCCCTCGCCTCGCCCCGGGGAGTGGGGCACTGCGGCACGGAGCAAACGGGCGGCAAAGCATGGGAATGCACCGGGAAGGCAAAGGACGCAAGGAAGAAAACTGCTGTAGAGAAGAGGGGCAAAAGCAGAGGCAGAGGAGAGGAGAGCGAGAGGAAAGAAGAGGCAGTGGCCACTCTGCTGGGCAGTGGTTTAAGAGCTGCAAATGAAGAGGCTACAGCCACCACCGTATGCTGTGCATGAGCTACAGTGTTTTACTGAGTGCACTCACAGCAACATCCTTTGGCACTTTTGGCCTCCTTAAACTGCCACCCATTCGGTTCTAACTTCATTCAAATCCCATGGCACTCTCCATCTAGTTTCATCCATTTCCTTCTCCAGGACACAGGCTCCTCTGATATTCCTGCTCCCTACTTCTTGGGTTTCATCCAGTGCTGTCTAGGCACTGTACCGAGGAAGGTCAAATTTACAGCATCCCGAAAAGATTTACGAGGAAGAAAGCTGGAAAGTTTCTTATGAAACCAACTCTGTCAAAGGGGAAATCAGAGGTAAAATGAATTGTCCAGAATCACAGTGAGTCATTTTGAGCCAGGAACAGAACCTAAGCTGGCTGGCAAGTTTCTAACCCCTTCCCAAATGTCCAGCACAGCGAGATCTCAAAATGTCCCTCACCTCAGCCAGCAATAGTTTTCAAAGGAGCACTTTCACATTGTCATTCAGCCCTAAGCTTTGCAAGAAGACCCCCGGCATCCTCATTGTCCTCCAAACTGCTTCCCAAAGTTCACCTGAGCCGTTGATTGCCTGTTAAAAGAGCTAGTCTTAGTTGTTGAAACTACTGTCATGATCTTGTCATACTCGTGTTATTCTTACCTTGTGCCTTCCTCCTCTCTGCATTATATCAGTCTTTTATCTTGCCCATCATACTTGCATTTCAGTTCTCCTGGGCAGGGCTCACCTTTGTGTTGCCTTTGTGTGGAGCTCATCACTTTGACATCTCAACCGCTGATCAGAGTCACCAGGTAACTTAAGGGCTTGGATGGGTTTTCAGTTTTTATTCCTAACTGCAAGAACAAAGGAGCCAAATTAAACCTTTTGACTGTTTTTAGGTTTCTGCACCAGATATGTACTGAGTGCTTAGAAGCAGGGCCCCACATTTTACCTACAGCCCCGAAATCCCAAGTGCTGGCTCAATCTGTGATCCTTCTGCTGTCTCTGGAAAAAGCGCATGTTCAGCCTGGTGTGCCTGGCAGCCTTCAGTCATGACATTGGCGTTGCTCTCTCCATTAGCTGAGCTCCTTTTCCTTTCAATATTAATTTCTGAAGCAATTGGTATGGCGAAACAGGCCACGCAGTCATTTTCCTCCCCCTGCAAGGGTTTTGCAGTAACACTTGTGGGCTGTCAACATCTTCCCTAATTCCTGGCTTGTTCTCCTGTAAAGGCTAATCCTCAACCTGCTGATCCTCTCCCACCCTGCTTTCATCATCACCTCTTCCCTTGCACCGCTTTGTGCCTCTCCCCGGCACTTGCAGGCTGGCCCTCCCTCCCTCCATCCACATGCCACCCCTCTCTGCAGCTTGCACAGATGTGATGTCACACACAAGTGTAGTGACAAGGTAATGAGAGAGAGTATGCTATAATTTGTCCATGTGGCACAAATCAAAACACCGTGCACTAGGGATTAGGTGCCATCCCCATAAAAGCCCATGCCAGGATTGCCTGAGCCAGACCTTGAGGTCCCGGTTAAGAGCCTCCCCTTGTTTCAAGGGTCTGGGGAAAGGCTGTGGACAGCAAGTATGTGCTGAGTAAATTGTTCCTCATTCGTTATTCCTCTTTTTTTTTTCCCATCTCATTACTGATTCAAATGATTTTTTTCCTCAGAATTTTGGGGGGTTTGGCATATTTACATTTTGTTGCTTGCCAGTTTGGGGTTGAACAGCATCTCCTTCCTTTTCATTCACTCTCATTTCAAGGGAATTCTTCCAAGCAATGAAGATCTATAGCCAGACTAAAGCTGATCTGGTATTTCCCAGTAGAAATACAAGCAAGAACACAGCCTACAATCTTCTTAAGGCCAAGTAATGAAAGCAGGTGAAGTGGAACTCCTAAGCGCTTCTGAAGTGTTTGGAAAGGCAGAAGTTTACCTTGCTAGCGGGGCAAAACCCCTGAAGATTTAGACATGTCTCTTTGAAATGCATCAGCAGAGGCAGGAGGTCTGCAGCAAATAGTGTCGTTTATTCTAGGTAGGAGCAGAAAGCTGAACAAACCTGAGGGAGCTGTGTTCTCTGGCTGTCTGTACTGATCCAGGGCTCAGGTGTGGTATCCTGACTGCTGCCAACGTCACCTTATTAAAAACTCTCTGGGAAAAGAATAGTCCCCCAGAATTCATCCAAGGCCACAGAATGAAAGAAAGGAAAAGAGAGGCTGAGGTGAAATATATATATTTAATGGTGGTTGTGCATCCTTAATTTGTACGTAGTAAGGCAAGTTACACAGTTTCACAGCTTATGTAGTATGTCAGCAAGTGATTGGCTTCAGATGCAGTATTCAGGCACCAAGTCAGCAAATGCCTTACTCAGGATTTCTTCTGTGAGAGGTTTTGAAAGAGTATTTCCTATCAGAAAACTATTTTTAAAATCCCTCTATTGGTTTTATACAAGAAGAAACAATACCTTCCCTCCTCACTGCCTGTCCAGTGTTGCTACCTGGCGAGAGAGTCCTGCATGCTTCCCAGCCAAGTGACCTCCTTTCCAGGAAGAAGCTACTCTTACCATTACATGGACTTTCAGGTGGCTGAAGTGTGTTTGGCAAGAAACTGCCGAGACATTGCAGAACTACCAGCTACAGGATGCCTGGGCTTTTTTTGAACATAGATGCATCATGTGGAAGGCTGACGGAAGCTGGAGACTCACACCAGCGGCCCAGTGACACAGAGCTCAGTGCGACTGCCATTGTCAAATACGGCATTTACCACAGCCCTGGCGAGACCAGAGCTTACAGACCTCCATAATAAATTTTGAGAAGAATTTCCCCCTCCTCCTACCCCAGTCAAGAGCTACATGAGCCCAGCCAGACTTGCTTGAACACAGAGTCGATGTAAACTGACTCTGGCTTCTGGCTTTGCTGCTGTGGATGTGCAGATAGAAGGGGGGCCAGGAGCAGGTATGTCCATAACACAGGGGCCAGATGCTCTTCTTGTCATACCCTGAGATAAACCAGGAGCAATCTCAGAAGAGTGAATGCTGTAAAACAATAGAAATCATGAACAGTGATGGTGACTTGCATCTAAGAAAAGCAAGACTGTGGAAGACAGGTGTTAAAACTCTTTCCTGAAGTGCAGCAGATTTTGAAAGTAAATAGAGCTTTCCATTTGCCTGGTTTGCATAATGTGAAGACACTGATTTGCCGCCAAGAATTCCTAAAACAAGCACTTCATTTAGCTTTACCTTTTTGCTTTGGTAACCAGTTTTTGTAATACTGGGATAATACTTCTCACATTTGTGAAGTCCCTTGAGACCTGCTATTAAAAATCATCCCAGGAATGGCTGTTTGACGGTCTCTGCTCTGGTAAGAGCCAAGTATTTCTGTGCTTGATTGTGTCCTGCCATCCTTCATCAGGAAGCCCTGCTCAGAAGTCCTTGCTTAGGCAAAGTTCCCAGTGAAGTCAATGGGAGTTTCCCACGTGAGGAGTGATGAGCTAGGTCCAAACTAAACACCCAACTAATAAGCAGCATAGGAAACAGCTGACTGCATCATTTTTAAGCTCTGCGCTTTCACCTGATTCACACTTGCTGGCATCAAGAAGGATCCCGGGGGCAGGATGCGACCCAAGGGAGGAGAGGAGATCCCTGGCATAGCAGGCGTGCCTATCTTCCTCTTCAGGAGAATCTTTGAGAACGGTATTAAATCTTTGCAACGAGCTGACTACTGCTTGGATAGGTGAGCTGGTAGGTAGACAATTATCTATTATCTGCTTAACAATAGCCTACACATACTGGTGAAGTTACACTGATCAGGAGAAAAATCACTTCCTAGCAGACGTGGAAAACAAGTTCCCACTTTGCTCACAGGACACGTATAATACAGGGTATAAGTCTCTCACATTCAGACTCAGGTGCCTACATTTAGACACTGCACCAAAAGCCCCAGATTGCAAAGACCTTTGATTGTATTTATTTATGAGGTTGCAAAGAGGGAAATAAGACTTACAGATGTTATGAAGCCAAAAAGCTGCTAAACAGCTCAACACAACAGTGCAGGTAAACGAGGCCAGAACAGACTCCCTGCATGGGAAATTCTTGGCTGGAAATTAATAAGGAGGGAAGAGAAGGGTATGTTTATATCTTAACCCTCTAAATATATTTGTCTAGAGTAGAGAAATTTTAACGTGCCTTCCAACCTATAATTGTCTCTTATCTGCTATGACATTGATGGTTGCTTTTTGGCCAGATTACAGTCAGACACTAAGGCGGGAGTTTAGATGATGTATTTGACAGGGACAGGATTTTACTTCAAACTCTGCAGTTCTGCTCTATTGGAGCCATAAAGGACTCACTACTTGCAGGTAAGATACAATTTTAATTTTGGAAATGGCAAACCAGTTTTCCTAAATTATCTGCTTGTGGCATTGCCTTGCAAGACCTGCTGGAAACACATTCAGGCAGCTCAGGTGCTGATATACCAAAAGAACTGGGTTTTGGTTTTATGATTCCCCTACCAGTAATGGAAAGAAACTGTGAAGGAAATGGCCATTAATTTTCATGAGCACTCTGAAAGAAAGAGCAATAAAATCTATTTCTCTCCTCCTTTTCATATTTCCTCTCACAGCCCATGGCCTGAAGCATGGGAGCTCTGCTGACTCCTGACCCAGCCAAGCAAAGGTGTGAGGCTGATCCCAGGCGGTTCTCACGTTGCCAAGTTAATGACCCCAAAGTCAGCCCAAGGAGATCAGAAGGTCTCCACCAGCCATGGCATTTTCATCTCAAATTTCTCTGCTTTGAATAGATGTGTTTTCCTCCTACTGCCCCTTCTCATGTAGTACAAGGCAAGTCCTGTGAATAAGTGCTGCAGGCAGTGCAGTTGCACTTGGGAGAATGAAATTACAGTGAAATATGTGTACCCCTAAGAGTATGAAGATGTAAATGGCATACATAGGCAAAGCGAGGTAAAGGGAAATCCTTGTTCATGTGACATGCGTAGCCGAGAGCTCCAACCTGTATTGGCTCGATTTTCCTGTAGGGACAGGGACAAAAAGCAGAGAGTGCTGACCCTGCACTTTCATTTTGCAAGTATATTCTGAACCTAAGCAGGAAGGTGAGGTAGGCAGAGCTGACCACATCTAAATGAACAATTGAATGAACTCTTCCACCTTCTAGAAGGGTTTAAGCAGGGGCTGCTATTGTAATACCCCTCTGGGGGGAAAAAAGAAAAGAAAAAATTAAAAAAAAATTTGAAAGATAACTCTGTGCAACAAGCCACTCTGCAGGCAGGGTGATCAGCACACAGGGTGCAGGAACCAGAGCTGGTCATGGGCTTTGAGAGCAGCCTTGGCTTGGAACTGTAGGTGATGAGTGGGCATCAGTCTCAGTAAACAGCTCTGATGTGGGCTTGAAAAGGTTAGGAATACCAGGTTTCTAACCAAACCTGGAGCTATAAAATACTTCATTGGTGGGAACCATACAGTCCATCCCTGCAGGCAGGGGTGAGGCACCTTCACCGGTGCCCCAGGCATGGGGGAAGCTGGCACAGGGCACTGGAGGACTAGTTGATGCATGTTGGCTTCTGAGAGAACCCCTCATTGGCACAGATCTGGGGAGGCTTTCCCAGATCAGAGGATGGGGAAGCTCCATGGTCATTTTGGCACAGCATTTTTTGGATGACAACGTCTCCTTTCTGACTGGGCAAAGGGAAAGTGATCGGTGTTGCTGACTGGGTAAAAGCCCCTTGAGAATTTGCCTTGCCTTTCAGGCAAGCACCCATACTGATAAAGTAAATCAAGACACAAAGAGGCTTCACCTGTGCCAAGACACTCTTGCTTTTCCTGCCAGAAAGCACAGGCTGGCTGGCAGGCTCACTTTCTGTAACCAGCTGGTGACATCTTCCCATTGTCTGTGCATCGATCCACTGACCATGACTCAGTTCGGAAAATGTGAACCAGGCTCATAGCCTTACTCTGGGGTCCCCTAAACGAGGGTTGTCTCTTTCCAAACCCTAGAGCTTTGCAGGAAGAGGATTTTTGCACTCAAGCAAGAAAAAAAATGCCTGTGTGAAGGGGGACTAACATCTACCACCATCTTTGTGCTTAGGGGAAGGCTGGATGTAGCAAAGGATGTTGGATGACGTGCCTGCCTTGGGTTTTAATTCACTGCTCTTGCTCGCTGCTTCTCCAGCTGCTAACATCCTACCAGCGTGTGTTTAACACATCTGTGTCTTTTCTTGATCAGGATACCAATTTTTGATGTTTCTTTGCTTGGTACAGATGCTTCTGGAAAAGAACAACATAGCTCTGAGAAAGAAATTCCCACCATGTGGGATTTTTTTCTTTTTCCTTTTTACAGAAATTTCTTATTCAGTTTGCTCTGTTCAATATTCTTCTCTCTTTTCACTTCACTTCAGGCCTTAAGTTTCTTGTCCTCAATGAGCTAGTTCAGTCAAAGCCATGCTTGGTTTACAAGTGTGTAAGTAGCAGGCAGCTTAGAGCTGCCTACAATAAACAATTATTACTTTAAAAAACGGTCTGATACCTGTTATGATGTGGTTCAAATCATCCCCTTTTGCTCTTTTAACTGGTGAGGGGTGGTGAAATAGCCCAGCGAATGCTCATATGCATGGGAAGGGAGGTAACAGCCACCTTCTCCAGCAGGACCAGCTGCAGCTTTTCCAGCACTGATTTTGTACTTGTTGGGCGAATGCCAAGAACTGGCACACATCAAGATTACGGTGTCTGCCAGCCATTGGCTAGCTTATCTGCTCCTCTATCATTTTCCTTTCACTCAGAGCAAAGAGAGAAATATGAAGGTTGATGAGCTAGATGCTCACTTTCAGGTCCCCTTTGGCAACATGGAGTTAGTGAAACAAGTGGTGGGGTGGGTGTAAGAGAATTTATTCCTTGTTTAATAGCCCTTCATTATAGCTGAGCCTTCTGTGTAAATGGCAATTTGACTCCCATCTCCTGAACACTGCTTCCTTGTATTAGACTTTTTATAATAGCTGTAATTATAGATGCAAGCTTTGCTTTTATTTTATGGGAGCCAAGGTAAACCAGGAGTCTGGTGTCACAACTGGTGATCCTCAAGTACAGCCAAGTCTGTGAGGCAGCATCTCCAAATGGCGGGATTTGATGGGTCAGTCATGGCAAAGAGCTGCGGGTTTCCTTGCTAGCTCTGCCCGCGCTCGGGACTGATCTCTCTCACAGGCATCTTCAGCAGCCATCCTGCTGCTCTTCTGCCTCTTCCCTTTGCCTCAGCTTGTCAGGATTAGACAGTTTAACCAATGACCCCAGCTGTCATCAATCTCAATATTGAATGCACTGAGATAATACAGGCAATTCTCTGCTCTGTGAAGACAGGCATTTATGAAGTATTTGTGAAACCATTTTAGCTAAAGAAGACAGACAGCTCTATTTTGTGCCTAATATTGCCTGACAGGTGTGGACACACCCTGGGATAACTCTCTTGTCATCCCAACTGGAAGGTCAAGAGTCTACATTTGACAGAGAGAATCGCCTTTGGCACTCCAACAGAAAAATGAAAACAGAGCAGCATGCAGAAAAAAACAACAAACCCCTTTGTAAACCAGGTGTGCAGATTTAATATTTCCCAGAGCTTAATTCCTTTTAAATCTTGTAGCTCCTCTTTGAAGATTATCCATGGGCCCAACACCAGACTAAACCAGAAAGTTTAGCTTTTGTTCTTTTGTTAGCCATTATTGGCTTATTGTTTTAAACATCTCAGGCATGGTAAGCAGTGGCTATCTCTCCACTACGCTCCTCTTTTCTCCCTTCCTCCCCATGCAGCACCACCCATCTTCCCTCCTCTGCCTCGTTCATTTTCATGCTTTCCCTAGGGATCTCCATGTGATGCCACCCCATGTTTCCCTGTCATCCCCAGCACGCAGCAGAGGTCAACTGTGAAAGAAGAGAGCAGGGACTGGCCTCAGTCACCATGGCTCCTGGGGGAAATCCCAGCCCCACAAGGATGCAGAGGGTTGGCTCAGATGGAAAGTTCACCAAGACCTCAAGAGCTTGGTAGCAGGGCTGTAAGATGTACCAGGAAATAGTCTGAGTTCTCCTGGGTTATTTCTTGGGCTGGTGCAAATTTCAGCAGCTAAATCTGAGCCCGCTTCATTGGCAAGTGTCAGACCCAGGAGAAAACATAATTTCCTGCTAAAGTAGTAAAGGTGACTTGTTTATAAACAAATTTTGTCTTGGTTTTCATGAAAATGAGGTTGTCTGTTTATAAAAAATGGACACATTGCTGCTTCATATTTGTGCAGAAGAGAGTTACATGATAATAGCCAAAAATCAGATAATTTCTTTGCAAGGAAGAGGTGGGAATGAGTAATTTTTACCATGGGTTTTATGGGAGGAGCTTTGCCAGGGTATGTGGTAGATTTAGAAAAAACTACTTAGGCCTTTCCTTCTCTTTGCTGTAGGAAATGCTGCAAGTTAGAGAACCTAACAGCCAGCTTTTGTACTCCTGCTTCCACATCCTGAAAGAGCACATTCAGAGATGCTGCAGCTATAGACCGTGGTCAGCCCATACTTGACCTTGTGGTCCTTTTTGAGGCTAATCTACTGTTGCTCTCAAAGGGTGGATGGCTTTGGGCGGTTCATACCGACACGGGCATGAAGAAGGCATGAGTTTATTGGAAGGGAGGAGGAGGGAGGAAACTTCAGGGTTTCCTTATTTCCTTTTCAGCTCATGCTGCTTTTCTGTATGAAACACTCTAGGCGGTGCACCTGCAAAGACCCCCATGGAGAACAGAGCTGGATGTAACCCTGCTCCGACTGTCCGGCAGCTGTGGCAATCCCGCTTCAGCAGGTGCCACCAGACAGTGCTGTACAGAGGGCATCCGGAGCAGCTGGGTTGACTGCTGCTAATCTCAGCCTCCACGACTTCTGTTTTCAAACTTGTCATCTTTTTGACATGCAGAGCAATATGCATGGAATACGTGGGCACCCACAGGGCTCTGGCAGAGAGTCCTGTGCCTTGCCCCACACCCTTACCCATGGGCACCCTCGGGGGAAATCTGAAAGCACAGAGGAGTATAGCTGACAGCAGAGCAAGAATGGTCGCACATGGAACTCACTGAAAACCAAGGATGGAAGAAGTTCAGCTGACAATGTTGGGATAATGAGGGACCTAGCAGACGCACTGCTCCACCAGAGCTGGTGTAGGTGGCCCCTGGAGCTTGGCCTCCATTCCAACATCTTTCCCTTCTTCAGGGCCAGAGGAGAAGAAGGGGAAGAAGGAGGTGGCAGCCAGGCCAGGGTAGAGAGGAGATGGCTGGGCCATCTCTCTTCCTGGGGGTCAAAGCCCTGAGCAAGACTTCTTCAGGCCTCAAAGCAGGCAGCAGTACTTCACAGCTGGCGGTCCTCACTCCTCCCCATCTTGTGCCTTCCACTTTCCATGGCCTATCAGGTTTTTCTTTCACACTGTTTAACCATTGCAGCCCCCAGCATTCAGGTTTTCCCATAGCGCTGCATTAATCTTTCAACAGATCTGGTCCTTTATCCCCCATTTAAGAAGATTTATGGACATTTTACTGCTCTTATTTTACAGTAATGTCCTTCTTTGCCTCAGCTGAGCTGAGGTGTGATTACTTCCACTTGATCCCTGTGCAAACCTGGGAGACAGGTGTCTGTTTCTGCTTGGGAGCACAGCAGATGCCCCCTGGATTCCATGGCAGCATGCCTACCAGGGAAGGAGCAGCAGTATATGTTACCATAGGCATCTTGATCTTGTGTCCAGCCCTGGACTGGGCTGTGGCCATGGCTGCGTGCCTTGGCAGTATGGGCATATTCCAGATGTGCATGAAGCCTTGCCGAGGGCTGGTAGGGCAGAGTATCTTGCTCATGTGCATTCTGTGAATGGCAACCGCTTGATTGCAAGGAAAATACATAGGTAAGTCCTTAGCAACACCTGGTTCACCCCTTCACCAATCAGCCCTCAGCAGCAGTGCTCCAGGCTATAGCACTCACCACGTTCGCACCCCATCATGGCTTAGCTTGAGGAGGAGCTGGGGTTCATCCCTGCCAGGGGTCAGGGAAAGCCCCAAGGGACATCACCTGCCGAAGGGGATGTGAGGCCGTGCGAGGGTTCAGGGTGGCCTGGCTGTGGCCGCTGGTGCGTGCTGTCTGCAGGAGCCCCTACACCTCCCTCGTGCAGTGCAAACAGCTCAGAGCACACTAGAAACTAAACATGATAGAGAAGCAGAAAAATACAAGATTTATGTAAGTTTTGGAGGCTTGTCTTGCTGTAAATAGCTGTACAAAATCAATCACGGATGTGCATATACCCTCAGGAGACTTTATAAGAGAGGCATCCCTGCAGCACACCCCCTCCTTCCAACAGCAGTGCAAACTGTGGCTCCGGGACACAGCAAACACAGAGCATAGCTCACCATGCAGGACCTGTCTGTTCACCACACAACCAGTTCCTGTTCTTGGTGCTAGCTGGCTTTCCAAGGCAAGGGCAAGGAAAATACCCAGCTGATTTGGAAATGCCATGTGGTAACTAAAATGTAATTTCATTATTTTGCAAGTTATCAGCAGAACAGGTGAGGGTCAGTACAATGTCTGAGCAACAGCACAGGGTGGGAAGGGAGCCTGGGGCATGCCTTAGTCCTGTGGGCTGCAGATTGGCTTGACTTCCAACACAAATCCATAGCGCAGACCAAGTGCACCAGTGCTATTGGGAGAAAGACAGTCTACAAGCAAGAAAATGAAGTTTTAATCAAGTATTTACCAAGTGTCATTAACCCAAGGAGAACTGAGAGCTTCCTAGAAAGTTGTTTCTGTGAGGCTTAGTGGAGTGCAAGTGGAAAAGACCATCCTTTTCTTTTTTACAATGAAAAAAATCACCATACTTAAGAAACTGCAGCATGGGCTGTAGCTGCCCCAGGAACATGTGCTTGGGGAGCGCCCGGCAGCTTGCTCCTGAGCGGGCAGGAGCAGTGTCTTCCTTCCAGCCTGGGGGTAGAGAAAACTCCAGGAGATCCAGATCCTGGTTTGCAGGGGACAGCCATTTGTTTTAGAGCCTAAGAAGGCATGTTAATTACAGTAAGGCCATACAGCAGACTTCAAACAGCCAACATTTGTTGATCTCCTCATATGGATAAATTTATAAAACATCAAATTAATTTACCTAGAAATAGGACAGCAATTGCAAGCCGAAGTTTACCACAATGATTTGCATTACAGTAACAAACATGAAGCTTAATCACACCTGTACATCTCTGTTTCCCTATAGAAAATGCTATGCGCTCTCATCATCATGGGTAGCTGCTAATTGATAGTGCTTGTAAGTAATGCAGTTTTTCCCCTAGCAATGAAATCCCAGGTAAATCCCACATGCTTTGCTCGGCAGTACACATTTCATCCCATGGGGTAACCCTGGCACAAATAGAATCATGCCAGATTCCCCCATGTGCAAAATAGGCACAGCTCCTTTCTGGTCAGTGAGGCAGCATCAGGTCACTCCTGCAAAGAGCACAGCCTCTTAAGGACATGTAACTAACCTAGGAAATAGAAAAACATTTCTGTTAAAATTATCCTGTGTACTCAGCAGTACCCGGCTGAGGGGAATAAGAGCATTACTCTCTCACTACTTAAAAACTCCTTCACTGAATTCATTAATCATTCTTATCAGCATCCCCTTCGTTCCTGGGCTATAAGCATATTTGAACTAAGAACTTCTCAAGTCCAAAACCACCCTAAGTATCATGAGTATCTTCAAGGTCATAAATTAATGCAGGCAATTGTTATGTTACCTACATAAAAGTCTTCAGTGGAGGAGCAGTGACCCTGAGAGAGACGCTTCATTAAAAGATAACATTTGTCTGACCTCTCTGCAACCTCCTGGCCAGTTAAACGTCTTATAAACAGGCTATTTTGTAGCAGGTAGAGAACAATTAACATTTTCCTTGTTATAAAGAGGCTGGTAGTTGAAAACTGGACTAAGATATCTTTGTTTTGGTTTTAGCTTTCTAATGTTGGCCCACAGAAAACCACCATACAAAAAGCCAAATAGTAAGAATTCTAATATTTTCAAGTCATTTCTAATTTCCTTCCCTCTGTGATTACCATATATGTTTTGATATTTATTACAGCTGTTTGCTTTGTCACTTGTGAACTGTCTTGAGAGAGCACAGCTCTTACAGGGAATCTGTTACTGAGCACGTATGTCCGGGTACCAAACTTCCAGATGTTAAGGTGGGATTCTCTGATGTCAATAACAGAACAGAGGATGTCTGTTTATATATATGCACACACACACACGTGTGTGTACATATATGCTTACACCAGGCTTATAGCTGGTCACTCTGAGAGAGACAGGGTACTGGCTGCTGTGAAGCATCTCCATGGTTTTGCTTACTGTTTAGGGCTGAAGCAGGCACTTTGAATACCCCCAGCTGAGGCTGCAAGGCAGTCACTCCTACTTCTACCGTCACAAAAACAGGTGGCAAGAAGATTTCTAATATGGCATCATGAAATCAAATGGTGCAGAAAAATCAGGCTAAGTTCATCCCATGCAGCAGGCTAATGGAATATCTTCTGTGCAGGTCAGGGAACTGAAATACAAAGGGTTTTATCCTCATTTGGGTATTCATTGCTTTTTTACTGGAATTTATTTATTTCACTAGCATATATACATTTATGTATATATAAAAGTTACATAATAAGAACCATCTAGATTCAATACATTACAATAATTACTTATTAAAATAGTTTGGGAAATTAATAATTTAAGTACTGGTGGTCAAAAAAATATTCAAGTATAGGAAATCAAATATTTTTAAAAGTTCAAGCTTCTCCTTTAATGACTTTATTCAAAAAACCACAGTAATTGCTAAAGCGTGCAGATAAGACAGAAAAGCTAAACATTTACATACAAAATGGTTTACAGGGAGAAAGTACGTGCATGTTCTAAAGTAGAAATACTGTTTGAAGATGAAGAGTTAAACTTTTAGAAAGAATAATTGAAATGTCAGCCTGAAGGTCAGCTTCAAACCTCCCAATGGAATCAAATACTATGTAGCAACTCCTAAATGCAGGCAAAAAAATGACAGCTACGTGTTTACATTTACTTTCCAGGGAGAAATTTTTGACTTCCAGATCTCCCTGTCCCACCAACAAGTTCAGACTATGGTAACTAGCACGCATAGTTAACATAGTTTTGCATTGATACAACACATCCTATCAGCATGGCTATACAAACTTCATTGCCTTTGCACAATATCATGTTCCCCAGCAAATTATCTAGAGATCTGGCAAGGAAATTTGACATAATTTTCTTGAAAAAGCTAGAATAAAATATTTGCATTCTGTTCAGGTGAGGGAGTTTCTACTGTCTTGAATAAATCTTATAGGCATTTTAAAATTCTATTTAAATACATAAATGCCTGTGTTTAGTTATCCAACACTTGACATCTCTTTGGAAGTAAGAAAACTGACAACACTGAGAAATGTAGAGTTTTGCTTTCTTAAATTCTGATTTGTTCCTATTAGTATTTGTGACATATGCTCCTTCCTCACCTCCCCCAGAATTAAAACTGCTTCTGTAAGGCTTGCAAAGACAAAGGACAAACAAGATTAATCAAGCTTATTCTTTTTCATTTAGCTTATCATGCTCAAGTCTACCTAATGTGACATGCTGCAATGTGAAATGGTCTTGCCTTTCATGAAGTTCCACTGGCAACAAGACAATGAACGTGAAGCCTTCTGCAGTAAAAGTCGAGGAAGATTAGTTACTTCTAACATGAGGGGCTTTAAGATATATGACCAAATATGTGTCCACCAAGGTGGGAGGCTTTCCCAGCTCTGGATGACAGCCCTTGGGGTGTGAAAGAAGAGGTAGTTCAGAAACTGGATAAAAAAAGGAACAGAGCTCTTTTGGATGAATTGTCTAGAAGGGTCAGAATTGCTTTCTCCCAGGAGGACTTTGAAATAGAGGAGAAAGAGCGAGCTACCATCTTTCACATGCCCATGTATGTGATCATGCACGCAGGTCACACACCATGAAAAAGCCACAGTTAATTGGTAGGTAACCACCCTTTCTCCTGTGAGCTGCTGTCCCTATGCCTAGTCACACTGCAGGGGACACTGACTGGTCTCCACTGGTCTCTGCAGAGTAAACAAAGGCAAGTCTCAGAGCTACATTAAGACTGGAAACTTTTCCACAGCAGGATAGTACCTATACACATTCCCATGCAGGGCAATGCCAAGCAGTATTCCCTTCTAGTCCAGAGACTGGGGGAGCTCTCTCAGAGCAGGCTTTTATCACAGAAATCTATGAGCACAGTCTCACAGCAGGTCCCAATGCAATCTGCAGTAGAAACAAAATAAGGGTTTTCCCAGGTGTGCTTTGCCCTGAACAAGCAGAAAGCTAAGACATGTCTGGCATCCAAGGTGCAAAGGACATTTTAGCTGTAGAGTTCTGGGATCCAGGAAAGGCAGCAGACGAATTAGTTCCCTGACTAATTGCAAAAATCAGAGCTCATTCTGGAGAAAGCTTGCAGAACTTTGAGAAAAAAACATATCAGGAAATACAACAATATAAAGGAGATCAAACAGAAGGTCACAGTGATCTCTGGAAGCAAGTACTACCTATCTACACAGGCAAGCAAGCAAGCATGCTGCCTGGGTTTGAAGGGAACCTTCGAGTGATCTTTTTGAGAAGCATGGACCTCCCTCCTGCTGACCCCCCTCTGCCAGCAGAGGAAGGGCAGTCATGTTCTGCCTGGATGGCATCTTTGCCAGTAGAGAGAGATGACATCTCCGAAGCAGAGCAGAACAGCTGGGATAAGTTTTGACGAGTTTGCATATTTCAGGACCAGTGTGTATCGATATTATCTGAAGTCACCTTTTTTTCAATATCTTTTTGATATTATCTGAGGTCACCAATTGTTTTTGGAGACCACACAGAGGTGTAGCCCAGCATACTAGCCCTTGAATTTACCAGGATTAAACAGGTTGCAGGTGGCACGTAGGGGTTTACTCATCCTCATTTAAAAAAAAAAAAACCCAACAAACCACCAAACCAACAAAAAACCTGAAAAAATACTAGGGTTTACTTAGCAGAAGCTTCAAAGCAGTTGAAACTTTTTTCCTCTTATCTAGTTTGATGAGACTACAGTACCCAGAACCATCATGCAGAGAGCTCTAGAGAACCAATTCTCTAAAATGATTTTATATGCTATATAAACATTTTCTGAATCTTCTTTAAGCACAATGGCTAATTGAGGTATAACCTAATTTTTATTGACCATACAACTCACTTTCAGCAGCACTTTTACAGCCATTCAACAACCATGTTCCTGGTGAGATGTGTTATAGTCATGAACTATTTTACAAACCAGGTTAGTAGAAGCTGCCTCAGTACCCCACTGAGCAAATGTCTGTCAGGGCACACCTGATACCCTGAAAACTGAGAGGTGCAAAGCAATCTGCGTAACTATCCAGAATTTGAGAAAGCTGAACACAGTCACAAGTCCTGCACAGGTCTCCATCCTCCACTTCAGTTAACCAGGTGAAATGCTTAGTCCTTGGAATAGAGCAGAGACTACTGCTATCAGCACTATCAGTCTCTTGTCAAAAGCATCCCTGGAGGAGGACTGGAAAGGTAGGATACCCACATTCACTGTTGCTCTCCTTTAGCCTAACTTCTTCACTGAAAAGACATGAAGGAGCGGGAGCTCATTGTTTCTCGGAAAAGGAAGTAGCAGAGCAGGTTTAAGGAATGAGGTGCTTTTGATATGGTTGTTTCTTCTTCCTACTCTACACATGGCAACATTAAAGCACTCAAAGTGACTGATAAGGCAGAAGTATTCCTACCTAGAGACTTCCAATTTCCCAAGTAAAGGCAGAGAAAGCATGGAAGCATCTTGTTCATTAGGACATGCAAAAAAATGAAAGCTGGTAAAACCTCCAAAACCCCTGTATAAATCAATGATCTGAGAAGACATCATGCAAGATGCTAAGAACTGATCAGGAATTAAAATCCTTTCTTTTAATCTTTCACTTCTCCTGAACTTCTTATAACTAGAGTTTAGTGGTCACAAGCAATGAAGAAGTGATAGAGTACCTTTCTTTGCTCCAGACTTCAGTGTAGGCCAGGAGATCTGAGGTGATGGGACATGTTCCTCCCCTCTCACGCACTTGGTAGCATAAAAGGGGAGGAAACAATACTGCTAGGGCTCAGCCTCCAGCTCACTAGCAGTCTGAACATGTTGATCTCAAACTTTTTTCACTGAAAGCTATTTTTAAACTAGTCTAAAAGTAGTTTCTCTTTTCTTTGATGCTTAATTAGTTCCAATTAAAACAGACTATGTTTAAGTAGTATATGTTCAAGTTTGAATGGTGCTCATCAAAATACAGTAAATGATAAAAAACTGCACTTAAAAAGGGCATATATATTTCAGTGTATCTCCTCAAGACTTCCAAAGGGATTTGGGTTATGAATCACAAACATTCCCCTCAGCATTAGAGTCTTATGAGTCAGGAAGATAGTCATCATTAATCACTTCTCAAGCATTTTTAACAAGGTGGTTCCTGCTTGCTGCATGTTTTCATTCACGTCAGTCATTTACATAGCATAAAAGGTGTGCCTAGCACTTTACAAACAACTAAGACAAAAATCTTTGCTTTGTAGTGTTTACAGCTACAATAAGATCACACAGAACAAAAGATTCTCTTTGCAAATGAAAAAAAGAATAGAAATTACAACTATGGCAAAGTAGCAAGTAATTTTTTTTTCCATGGTGTTAGATTAAGTTTGCATTTCTGTATTTCTGTACTATTTTTATACAGTTCCTACTTTTACTACTCACCATTTTAAGTAGAAACCTATTTACACAATTCACTTAAGACTTTAATATCATTGTAACCATGAAAGCATTTTATGCCATCCCCTTTCTCAAAGGAATGCAAATCACTATTTTCAGGGGAGGAAAAAAGGCACCCCAGTTCTCCACTAATCACTTACACCACTTGCATCAACATGTCTTTTAAGAAGCAGGAGCAGAGATGCCAGAGTTGCTGTAATCTGAGTGGCTACTCAGAAGAAGGAAAAAAAAATCTGGAAATGAAATACATTTTCCACTTAAAAAAAAAAAGAGATAAGACACTTATTCCATGACTGCCACTTAGTTAACGATATTTAGGCAAAGAATAAGGAAGGTTTCATTTGATCTTCCCAGCATGGTTTGTCAGCCGTCATCTTTTCCCCCACTATACACTGAACAAACATCATAATATGACTATATCTGCACTCCACGGAAAAGCTGTATACGCTCATGCATATTTTTTCAGGACTGCCAATTAGCCTACAGTCCTTTCACTGGTAAGGAATGTTTACATGCTTCTCTAATCCTTCTCTCCAAGTATTACAGCTGTTATTTTGGACTTCAGTGCCATAATGAATGTATCAGCCTGCAGGACAGACCAGAGTAATGAGACAACAGCTGTGAAAACAATGCAATTAAGGACACAGTTTCAGAAGTACTCTGTTACAAGCTGTTTATTAGAACTTCACTTTGACAATAAATAAGGTATTTCCCAAGCAATCAAAATGTAATTATTTAGAAAGTTAAACAACTGAGGTTTTCACAATGTGTTTTTATATATACATGATTTACTGTATTTTAAACACCAGTTCATCCAGAGCTGTACGACAGTAGGATGTCCATTCCTTAAATTCACACAGCAGGAAACTACCAAGACATATCTTTAATCTGGAAGCTGTGTGTGTAAAAATAATTCAAAACCATGTATCAGCTTCAGGTTGAATAATCCAACTGTAATGAATTAATCTCTCTGTTCATTAGGCTAGCTGCTGAATTCAAATTTGGATGTATGGCTTACATAGAAGAAATAGTGCCTTTTAGATTTATGGTTTTAAAGAACTAGTAAGCCACTCAATTCCAACAGTACAACGTAACCATTTGTAGTTTACTGTGCTACTGCACACCCTGTTCTGCCCTCAACAGAAGTGGCATAGAACAAACTTCTGTAAATGATGGTCATTTTCAATGTTGTAAATCTTGGTTAAGTACAACCTTTGCACTTCAGCTTACTGTTAATTATGAAAATTTTGGTTTTGGTCACATGAATTAGCATTTCTTCACTTAAATACTCAAGCCATTTATATGCCTTAATAATACTTTTAGGAGTTTGACATTCAAAGTTAACTTCAAAAGAATGTTCCTGTTAAATAAAGCACCAAGTTTTCCCCATACATTTATTCCTTAAAGAAAGTCTACGAAAGACTAGGTTTTTTTAAAACATTAGTTTGCTAAGAGTTGTAATTGAAAAATAAAATTTAATTCTTATGGTTTGATCAAAGCCATGTTTCCAAAGTGAGCTTTACATACTCTGTGCAACATCCCATTTTCTTTAAGTGCAGAGGTACAGGCGTCAGTTATGCAGCTGCAATCGAGTTATCATCTGCTTGACGACCCTGAGGCTTTAAGAAAATAAAGACAGAGAATTAAGAAAAACCCAAAACACCACCTCACACACATAAAAGACTAAGGCTGTTATAAACCTCACTTTGCAATACACTGTGTTGATCAAAGTAGCTCTGGTACACAAGTGTACCACATCTTTACTCCTAATGGTTTCCAATAGTAGCACAAACACAGAGGACATCTAACTTGAAGTTTCAGTTTGGCCCAGTGAGCACTTGGTAGAGGCCTCAGCTCCTTACCTGCCCTATTAAATGCCAAGAGCATCTCTGTACACATTTGGACAGCCTAGCACAAGGCCTGGCTGATCAGAGTTCCAAGTATGACTGCAGTATGAAAAGCTGATAATTATCAATGCATAAAACAGGAATGAGACTGACAGTTTCTTGGAGGAATTTTAAGCAGAATCACTAGATATGGAAGAGAGCAAGGAGGAAGTTTTATAGAAGAAAGGCATCCTTACAATAAGGTTTTTTGAGGTCCTGACAACTCCAAAGCAAAAGCAAACAATTGTGAAGCCTGAGAGATTCCATAGGAGCATTTAAAACACCATGCTTTTGAGGAAAAAAGCCTTTTGTATTGACTTAGGAGAACATCTTGACAAGCAATCTAGAAGAACCATTGATTGACAGCATATGCAAAAAGTAAATTCTGCCTATCTTTTTTGGCTAAAAAAATTGAGAGAATGCCAGGCCTGTTTCCTGGAAACAGGATTACAGATGTCTGAACAAGTCTATCTCAAGTCATATAAACAAACTCTTCAGGCTCCTTGCTTGCTAAGAGTCTGACTAAAAAGTGAATACAATATTCTGGAGACAGCAGCAGTGGAATGAGAAAGCATTGTTTTTAGGCAACTGGATTGAAACGATTCTTAAAAAGTCAAAAGGAGCCTGTGATCTATTTTTCATTACATGATTGAATTGTCTTCAATCATACCTTTTAAAAAAAATCTGGACTGATCAATTCACTGAGAGGATGTGTTTTTAGAATTTCTTTAGGGAGGTGTGGGATGCTACAGTGTTTCTGAACATAGTTATATGGGTTGCTCAAACACTTATTTTCAGAAGTGCTACAAATTATGGTATAAAGTCTTTAATTACATTTAGCTCACTCCCTTGTGGTCAAAATACAGACAACTTTAAAACTCACAGAGTAAAGTCATGGAGTAAAAAGGACACGCTAAGCACATTCAGCTAATTTGTCTAATGGTAACTAAATACCTGTTGCACTTAAACAGATTTCTTAAGGATTTTGACAACACCAATGCAACCCAAGATTTTTCAAAGCAAGTAACTCTGTTACAAGATGGCCATTTGAGTCTGCTTAGGAACACTCAAGTTTGAATAGAGCTCCCGTGGTAGACCCTAGAAACTGAGGAGCCCCACAGGGAACCTTTAAACACAAGGCACTTCCCACAGTCTTACCTTTACAAAAATGTGTGTCGGTATGAATCGTCTGAGCAATTGATTAGTGAAGTTTGGGAATCGCAGCAAGTTAACATGAAGAGATGGTAACTGCTGATATCCAGCCATCAGAGGATAGAAGTTATACAACATTTCCTGCTGTGTGCCAGGAAGGATTCTTAATCGGATCTTGAAGAACATAAAAAAAAGCCACAAACATAGTTAAGTTCTGTGACCAAAAGTACTTCTCTGTTCACTTTCCATTTATACACTGTTTACTTTCTGAAGTTGGAAAGAATGCAACTACTTTCCTATTCTAGTTAAACTATTACTTCTACACTGAACCACCATGTTACCCATAAACAATATGACAAACGGCTCCTAGTCAGGCTTCCATTTAGCCCTTTAAATGGAGCCTGAATCCATGTGTTCTTCCAGACAGAATTTACCATACTTTAAACATCTAAAAAACAATAAGTTTGTCCTCTCTGCACATCACTAAGTCTAATCAATGCATTCTTCACTACCAGGTAAGCCAGCAGGATCCATAGATGTGAGAATTTTGTACCTGTTTAAGGCCAGAGAACATGAAGGCATCACTAGGTTCCACTGACACCTCCACATCCTGGACTAAGTTGGTCTTATTTTGCAGGTGATATCTGACAGGTAGGGATTCTCGGACTCGACCAAACGATGGCAGATCTTTAGGAAAAAAAAAAGTAATCAATCTCAAATACAAAATACATTTTAAAGTTCCATCCCAAAGTCTACCGCAAAGAGCAGTGAAGAGTTTGAAGATACAATAACTAGGCATCTAAAGCCTTTCTGACAAGGTTTTTCAGAAAAAGATTAAAGAAATTTATTACAACTTTTCAATTACACTTCTTCAACATCTAGGTACAAAACCACTAACTGCTAACACTGTCCAGGAATGCTAGTTAGGAAGTCACTTTGGTTGCTGCTGAGCATTTTCAGCTTACCAAAATCTTGTCAGATACTGTCAGGAAACTCCTTCAAATTGTAACAGGAAAAGATGGTGGAAGAGTCTCAGTACAAATGAACATGAACGGAGGAAAGCACAGGAATTCTGTGCATTCAGCGAGCTCTCCAGTCCCCCTCTGCTCTTGTGCAGGTGAAATGCTAGAAGAGCCACAGTTCACCTGCCCGCAAGCAGCTCCAATTCTCCAGGCTGTTTCTTTCCTGAGATGCAGCCAGGTCGTGGGCGGATGGAACAATTCCTGCCATAGGTGTCTAGAGAAACCTACTGGGAATGTAGCATCAGCAGAAATAACTCTGGTCTCTGTGCTGCCATGTAACACAGGTTGATCTATTGGCAGCTTTTAAGAGAATGCATTCGTGTAACTACCTTCCAGTCTTCCCTTGAGTTGAAGAGGGTAAAGAGGAGCAAGACTCAAGGCAGTCTAAGTGATTATACAGTTTCTTTCACTAGCTCCATAATATCCAGCACCAGTTTTCTGTCTTTTGCTATGGTAAATGCAAGCTCCGGACACTGTAAAACTTTGGCAGTCCTTAAAAACCAGAAACTCTAACAGGGACATATATGTTGCCAAATTAATATTACCTGCATTAACATGGAGAGGAATGCTCTCTACAATCACATGCGGTAGAGTGATGACTGTATTAACAACAGGTACACTTTCCACAGGTGAACTTCTGCAGGAAAAAGTCAAACGCAGACCACGTTGAAAGTTAAACAACAAAGTATCAAGTGAGTACATCAAAAAAACATTACTTATATGTGACTAAACTAAAATTACAGTCATTTCAGTCAAGGAAAGAAATCCTAAATCCTTACATTGGATTGTTTGAAGTGAGGAAAAGAAGTGCCGTGGAGATAAAATAGCAGAGGTGAGCGAGAACACTAAACAGCTCTAAAACTAAATAAAAGCAAACTAGAAGAAAGATATATCTCAACATTTGTCTTTGAAAATTGAGTGAATACATAAACCCACAATCTAGGGTGGGGTTTTTTTGTTTCTATCACAAAACTATTCCTTTGACTTGGCTTCTCAAGTGAAGTATTTCATGACTGAAGAAAACAGGGAATAGAAGGTGACAAAACAGCTCTAATTGACATCAGATCTTACAAAGACAGCTTCATAGAATGTTAAAACCATAGCCACATAATATTTATCTCTTAAGTGAAATATGTATTTATTCAGAAGTCTAACAAGCTAAGCAGGAATTAGTAAGGTCCGAATTCTAGACAGTGCTTGCTACAGGAAGATCCAAAACTAAAAAAGCCAACACCCCCTCACAGCCCTCAACTCATCATCACCCCTAAAACCAAGTTAACTTATTTCCTCTCCCCATCCAGGCCAGAGATACTTACCTCTTCCAGGAGATGATATAACATCCAGTTGCCACTCCGCTAGCATTAGTAACTGGAGGACATCGAAGGCAAAAGCACTCACTGGCACTCTCACCTGTCTGTAAAACAACTATCAGCAAGATTTTGTTAAAATCAAAGTGTAATCATTCCTGCAGAAGCCACCAAGTCTAAAAATCCAATATGACACTAACACAAGTGTTCACGCAGAAAGGCCTTTGAAGTGTTCTGCAAACTATACAATAAAGATTGTGAAGTATCCCAGTATATAAAAGGGTGACATATACAAATACCTGACAGTTTACTTTTTGAACAGCATTATGAGATCTTTCATGTATGCACAGAATAAGTCATTGCAAATTTAGAGTTCATGCACAAAAAAAGCAAAATAACACCAATTCAAATTTTACACTTCTCCCACAGCAAATTCCAAGACATAAGCACAAATGTGTCTCATGTTTTAAAATTTCTCCTCTTCCACTCAAATGGATGACAGGTGGGGAAGAGAGGGAACACAAGAAAAACCTACTGGCTTCCAGTTTTCACTTTTTTTTTTCCCCCACTTCCTCCCCCTCCCTCCCCCCCCCCCCCCCGAATGAACTAAAAGAATTGCCTTTTCACTTGGAGTGGGTTTTTAAAAAAATACTAGTAAGTGTTTCAATCATTCAAAATAATAATTAATATTTATTAAGTCTTACAAGGAAAAAAATAAATAAAATCAACCAAAAGGTGGACAGCTGAATAGCTGGTATCTGAGGGGGTTCATGCCTCCTGGCAGTTAGCTCTTTAGGAGCGTCAGCTAGACGCCATGAAGCACAAGGTGCCAGAGTTAAAGATGAAATCTCATAGTTTGAAGACAAAAGGACCTGGGAAATAATTGCTTTTTGCCAAGTAACCCTTGAATCTATAAGAGGAACTACAGTCTTGCAAGTCCTTTATTACATGGGTAGACAGCTGCCCCACAATCAGGCTGCAAGCCAGACTGCCTCGTTTTATTCCAAGTTTTGATAGAATACACACATTTTCACATCTCTGACTCAGCAAATGCAGAGACAATGTCTTGTTGGAAGATTCTGGATCAGCTCTACTGCTAAGTACTCCATTTATATGGCTTTAAAGCTAACATACTGAACTCTTAAAGGCTGAAATCAGTTAAACGTAAAAAAAAATCTTACAGATAAGTTATTAAATTGTGTTAGTAGATGCTTACTTCTAACTGTTCTTTATAGCCTACCCTGTCTAGCTTCACATTTTTCAGCTTCATGACTGCAATCATGCACATGGATCACTTCAGCCTTTGGATGCTGCCTCTATCACATGGTAAAGTGTTTGCATTCCAGAAAGCATATGTTGTCCATAAACACTGGAAATATTCAGTCTCTTTTCATATGGATATCTAAGAAGTTGCACATCAGAAGTACTTTCAAGTGCTTTCCCTTACATCTGTTATATTCAGAGTTTTGGTTACCATCTATCATTCAAGTCCGTTTATTTGATCCAGTGCAGAACTACATTTTGAAGCATACTGCTAAATTGTGTGAAGCATACTTGTCTAAGTTGTGTTCTGGTAAGCAACTACAGTATTAAGCAGCTTTCTTCCATTTAGAGTTTGATAAGCAAAAGTTGCTTAAAATGTTCCCCTTTCTTATTTCCAACTTATGCAGAAAGTATCCTCCTGATAGTGAGCATAATCTAAGAAAACTTACCATTCTCCACATAAGATTCCAGTTGATCTACCGGGGTCATGGAAGCTGACAGCTGTAGCTGGCTGGTCACAATAGTGAGAGGCCACGGAGAGGCACTCAGGATGTCTGTCATCAGTAAAAATGGTATATCTGCAAATACTCTGTCCAAGTGCTCCAACTGTCAAAAACAGACACAAGATCTGGCTGTTTCTAACTAAATGGGGTGCAACCATTGAAAGCGGTGCGATTTCAAAATATCAACTTTTCAAACATGTACCTTTGTGGAGACAAATTTGACAGCAACATCAAAAGGAAATACTGTTTCTATGGTTACAGTTTCATCCTGTATAGGGGTGGGAAGAAGAGGGGGAAAAAGTTATATTCAGTTTCAGAACTGGCTACTGATATCAAAGGTTACTAACGTAAAATTACTTTTAATCATCGTTTTAACAAAGTCCTCTCCAGGGCAGTATGTATCTGTAGTTATTTTTAAAGAACAAATATAGAAAGGTTTTCCTCTGATTATACTTATGAAGCTGCTCACCCTAAATTGGGCTACCATACTGCTGATTTAGCATTTTTTCTATCTAGTAGAAATGCTTCTAAGAAACTTAGAATTACAGCCTTTAGATTGAGAATGTTCTTTGTATTTCATGAATGTATCTCCAACAATTGGTGCATCTTTACATCCTACCCGGTGGCACTTGCAGAGTATTTCTTTCCCCTCAACGACAGTGTTGATTAAGTAAGAAACGTAAACCAGAAACATTCTTGCACCGACCGTTCCACAACGAATGTATATTGGTTTTTCCAGCTGCAAAATAAAGGACACAACATGAGCCAAGCCATACCTAAAATACACTAATTAGGCCTAGAGTTGTCCAAAATTTGTTAGCCATCTTACTTGGTCCAAGAGGGCAATAGTAGAATAGATATTATTTTGACCATAAAGAATCTCCTCCAGTGCATGACCTTAATCATGCAGTGTATGATTTTAATCAGAGCAGCACAGCTCCAGTTGCTGTGCTACTGGTGATTGTCTGTTACTTAACAGTACAAGAAAAAAGAGCCATTACTATGTAATATATGATACACCCAACTTCTAATTTACTAGTCACAGTTTCAGCTTGGTGCAACATCTGCATATGTCATGCTCTACCATGTTGAATCACACTTGCTGACTATTGTCTACTGTCCATTAGGCAGTGCATTTAAGTAACAGTTGAGACCTATCTCATTTTATTTATCTGTCAGCTGTATCATCAATCCCAGAACACACCTTATTCCCAAATTTAGTCTGAAATGGGATCTAGCTAAAGAAATAAACTGCCAGTAAACAATAGGTAAAATATGCCATAAGTATTTCATTTATTCGTTCAGATATCTGAAACTGAATATAGGTCCTTTTTTGAGAGTCTTGTATTAGTTGATCCCTGTTTTCTTAACTGTCACATAGAAAGAAGGTTTTAAGCCTCCACCTTTTGTCCTGGTTGCAAGTCTCCTACAGGGATATCAGGAAGCAGGGCAGGAAAGGAGTCATCACATGTGTCTGTTCCACGAAGAGTAACCTGAGTTTTCTGAGTCAAGTTGGCATCTTGGCCTAGGATTAAAAAACAGTCTTTATATCTACCCAGGCTTATATCACTGAAGCATGAAAGCAATAACTAAAAATTCCAAGATACTCAAGGAATTAACATTGTTCATTTGATTGAGGGAAGCTTTCAAAAGTACCAGCAGAGGATAGATTTGACAACACCTGACTTGGAGGGATCATATCCTGTAAGGTTTTTGTTTCATCTATTTAGGCCAGGAAAAAAAAAAATCTCAAGAATCAGAAATCATATCTAGATGTTCCCTACCATAGACAAAAACATAACATGATTATGTGATCAAAGTTCTTCTTGGTATTTTATACAAAGTAAAACACAAGTTTCACAGTTCTGTGATTCTTCTGTTTTCAAGAGCATGGCTTAATGATTTTACATTTTTTTAAAACTGTTCTTCAGTGTTGAAACTGTTGAAACAGTGTTGAACTGTTCTTTTCAGTGTTGAAAATACATAAAAAAACAAATGTATAGATGTTAAATTATACCATTCTTCAGTCAGATATTCTAGAATAATGGCATTACTGCAATTGTGGGATAATTTTCAAAGCAAACCAAGCCACAATCTTGCCAAAGAATTGCAACTGGGGAAAAAATATATCACCTTACCTACAAATGAAATGTCACATTTCAATTGTTTTTTTAATGTAATCAGGAAGCCCACAATGACCTTGCATATCACATGTTAAGAGTCAAGATCAAGGACGGGGGGGAAGGGGGGGGGTGGGGGAAACGAAGACCGATTATTAAACACTGCTTTAGGAGCCAAGCCCAAACATCTAATTAAATAAGCTTAAAGAACATTATACTGACTTTAATGAACTATACAATCATATAGGGAATGTGGTTCTATTTCAGAGTACACAGCACATATTGCATCCTACATGTTAGTGACTTAGAAATTATTTTTACCTTTTAGGATAATTGCTACAAATAGGCATACCAACTATAACATATTGAAAAGTGTCAGCAATAACTACATACTAGGACTATATAGCAATAACTAGGACTTAACCATACAATATTTGCACTTTTTCCTTTTCAGTCAAAGGAATACTGTCTCAGTTCTCCACCACTTCCTAGATTTCGAGTGCTTTAAAAACTAAACCACATTATCCATGATGGGGGAAAAAGCCAGGAGTGGGTGGGGGAGAAAACCCACAAAGACTATACTTAGAAAGCACTGTCTAATGCTTTCACCTCAACAAGAAAAAGATCTACCTCTTGGGAAAAGAAAAAATTAGTTATAAGTGAGTAAATTAAATAAAAGGTTAGGAAGGCATACAAAAAACTTCTGTGTTTTCTTCCAAACTTGTAAAGACTTATGTTTTGAAAATACCCACGTAAACACTGCTGACAAGTAGTGGTTAAGATAACCATAACTGAATGAATCTGTAAGCTCTTGTTATTACCACTAATATCTCATCATTTCCAACTTTCATTTTGGTTTGATTCTTAATCACTGCTTCTCTGCATTGCATTAAGAACAAGGAGTCAATTAGGAGACTGTTAGATTAAAAGAAAATAACCCCAAATACCTGGCTTTAAACCTGCTGTAAGCTTAACATCTTTGGCCACTGTCTCCTCATGTGACTGGACTGTCACAATCAAACAATACATTTCATTAGTCAGGGCAGGAGGTTCATGACGGAGCTGAACAGAAATGTTTGGCACTCTAGAAATAATCCTTTAAGAGAAAAAACTTGGTTATTGTATGTTTTTTAAATAACAAGTTTTAAGCCTAGTTTGAAAGAGATTAACATAGTCTACTGTTTAAGAGAGTTCTGACAACTGGTGGCCTATTCAACTAGGAGACATGAGATTCCCAAAAAGCAACATGATGGGAACAACTCTATAAAACCAGTTTGGTACCCTGGTAATAAGCATTAATGGTTCAGATGTTCTGCCAGGAAAGAAAAAAAAAAGCACCCTCACCAACAGCAATCAGATTTAATTCTTTTGAATACATCTAACTTAGCATTAGGCTATTCATTAATAATTATTTTCCAATACAGTTTCTTAGACATTCTTTGTTTGTGTGATGGCTTTTGTAAGAGAATAACACTACCTAGTTTGCACAAAAACCTGGGAAACGTCTGCCGAGCGAAGTTTGGTGAAGGTGAAAATGTAAGCATAGCTGGTACGCTCAGAGATTAATGCAAGCTTTTTCTGTACTTCTAGCTACCTGAAGTCTCAAAAGTTATAAAGAATTAAGATAGCATTTATCCTCAGTTAAGCAAAGATATATTGAAAAAGCTCATATTAAAGAAGTCCCAACAAGTCTTTCTTCTTCAAGCACAGTGATCAGGACTTCACAGGAGACTCACAATGATACATCATATGTATTTTCAAGCTTTTACTCACATAGTGCTTGCCTGAACAGTCAAACTGTCCCAGTGCACTTCATTATCTGGAAGCTTAGGTCTTCGCCTGAAGGAACGTGCTGCCTGCAATGCTTCTTGAGATGAAGCAGCATCTCCACCTCCTCCACGCCAGTTCAGAATCACACATCGGCCAGATTCACTTCCCAGGATCAAATCCACAGAGGTGATCTGACAGACACAAGTTTAAACACATACCAATAACTGTGTTCTTACAGTAGGTGATCTGAAGACATAGTTTTCCAACAGACACATCTTTATTATGCCTGTATATCACCAAAAAGCTTCTGGCAGCTTTGCAGACTGAAAACACCTCACTACTCCACGATTTCATTTAACAAAACAGTGGAAGTATCTATGCTCTCATGTGTGCAGGGTAGTATTTTGTAGTTTCCTATCATCCCATAGCGCTATAGCACTCCTCCTCACAACTTTTTTGTTTTTTTAACATATTACACATATTTAAACAGACAAACAAACTTGAAGCAATACTTAAGTTTGTGACAATTTTTTGCTTTGGTATTGTCAATAAAATTTTACTCTCATTTTTGGTACTCAGTTTCAAGAATTCAAACATTTGGAACTGCAGTGGCATTAGTAACTGGTGCCAGATGAGAGGCAACTTTGTAGTTTTGAGTTCTCTGTAAGCATGAGCAAGAAAGGTGCAAAACAAATTGACAAACCTCAATCTTCTTTCCTACATCTTCAGTTTTTGCAACAAATTTGAAAGTGAACTTTCTTGTTTTTCCAGGGACTAAGCACATTGTTCCTTGCGATGACTGTTCTAGAATATCACTTTTTTGATAGGCTTCTTCTACCACACAGTATTGGTTGTAATCCTACAGCGGAGGAGTGGGGAAAGAAGTTGATAAACCCAGACTTAAATCATCTGTAGAGAGTAACAGTAGTATAGCAAATGTTAAGGCTCTGTGTTACTGGATCAAACCATATGGGTTCTTGCTACTTTTCACGCTACTGAAGTTAGACTTCGCAAGTTAATTACTATGCAATTCTTGACACAAGGTATCCATTACATTAATGTAACTTTATGCAAGAACATGAAGAGAAATAAGGCATTAAAATGATCCTTCTGAAACTTTAGAGAGCTTCATAGAAAAACAAATATATGATAGACGAACTAATCAAACTGTATTTGGGAGTTTTATCACAGTATCAATATACTTGTCAAAAGTGATAGATAATGTAAGAAAAACACCCCATCTTTTCAACTTACATATTAACATAATTTTTTGGAAAAGAACTTTTGAATTTTTATGTTTAAAAACACTAATAAATATTATTCTATTCTTATAATAAGCTTCTGTCACTAGGTCATAGATAGATAGAACATAGTTACCTGATTATTGAAACTGATGCAGAGCTTAGAAAACCTGATAGGATGAGGACAATCAGCTCTCAAGTATACATCAAACTGCACAGGAACATCAACATGAAAACTAGGAGCAAGAAATTTTGCTTTGCACTGCACTGGAATTAAAAAAAACAAAAACAAAAACAAGAAAACCCCCACCAAGAAGTAAGTGTTAAACACAAATTATGACATTAAATTTCAGAAGCACACTCTTTGAATAATTGTGGTAAGGATTGTTTTGTGTATACTCTTCAAACTTTGGATGCATGTAAGTGGGACAAATTTGGCTACTAACACCGTCACAGAAAGCTGCGACACTTAATAATCCTGTACATTTAGATACACCACTTCTGCAGGCAATGCCCACTCACATCCCCCTTTCTATGGGGAGTATTACTTTGCACACATCTGCCCTCTTTCCTCAGAATCATACTTCTGCCACACTGTTGTCTTTCAAAAAGCAAGGGTTTACTACTTCTACCATGTTTAAAGGCAGCCTCAGCTGGAAGTTCAGAGGTTTGTCCCCCCTCAGACATGATGCTCAAAGGATTTTTCTTTAGTCATCCATACCGGGGATAAGAGATCACTGGCTTCTCTCATGATTTCTTATCTTACTAATTTAGATGAAGAACAAAGCAGTGATGAAATGAGAGCTTCAGTGTTGCTGGCTTTAATATACACTTTGTATTTTCTCCTAATTAATTATTTTCAAGCTATAACTACATCAAAATTTATAATCTCGTGTAAATTTACTTTCTTACTTACCAAACGGTATAAAATCTTGGACTTCTATTGTAAAAACATTACTGCCTGCCAAGGAAACACGGTCAGCCCACAATTTTTGTGATGCTTTCACAGCAGCAGCGTCACAATCAGGTTCAGGATCAGGGCTTTCATTCTGTATCCAGATAGAAGATCATAAACAACAATAAAAGAAGGTTACTAAACAATGACCACTCAAGATTATTTAAAAGGATAATAGGAATTCTGCCACTTACCATTAGAACTTTTATCAGATTTTTTTCTATTCGAGACTTCTGATCTTCTTTAAGAGTAGATGCTAGCAAAAAGAACAAACAAAAATTGTAAGACAGAAACAAGTCCTTTTTTTTTTTAATTTAAGAATAAATCTTTCATTTAGATTGCATCTTTCAAAAGACACATTCTGGGGGAAAAAATTCTAACATCCATCTACCAGTAATGAACAATTCATTAACTTTTCAGAACTTCTCCCATTTTGTTTCCTCTTACTTCCACTGGAACTAAGTAAAATATTTGAAATGCTTGTCTAACCAAGTATTTTTTGGTTAGACAAGAGTTTCATAATTTATCAGAGGAAAACCCCAAGAGAATAACGCCTATACCTTCCTGCTATTTATGTTTAAAAATTGAAGAAACAGTAGAAAAGTCTGGTACATTCAAAGTGGCAACCTCAAATAATGTTAGAAACAACAACTAGAGAAAGTGACAGGAAGAAAAAAGGACCAAAATAAGCACTCTTCTCTTGAAGATGAAGAAAGGTGGGTTTGTGTCACTGGCTATGCTTTAATACAAAGCAGAGTAGCCTGGCTAGCTAAAAGAAGATGCAAACTCATTTTTACCATACCTACCCTAGTAGTAGTATTAGCAATTTAGGGCACAAAAAGGATTATTTCTGCAGTGTAAGTAACAGATGTTATAAGAAGCAGAGTGCTTGCATTACTGTGCAGCCACCCTATGTCACTTTTTTTTTCCCCTAAAAGATACCACATGCATATTTCATCAGCAGAGTTCTAGTAAAAAGTCTAAGAGAAGCACATCTTGGATTTTAAAGTCCAGAAAAAATGGTGTTAGCTATGTTACTTACTAGGAAAAATGTTCTTCCCCTTTAGGTATATTACAGTTCTTTCCTCAACCCGAAGCTTAGGAAGCTTCTGTTTCATTATTTGAACAGTCTCAAATGAAGCTCTGTGCCTCAGATATCCTGACACAGTCTGAATGCAAGGAATTTTATAATAGAAGATCAAGAAAATTCAGCTTCCAGCATATGAGAGAAGGTAGTAAAAATTCAGCACAGGTATACAGTTATTTTGTAGCTAAATCATTTGAAGTACTGTAAGCACTGTGTCTGACTGATTTGTCAGATTTTCAGATACTTTAATTTCTCTGTATAGGCTGAGTATTTTCCTTAAAAGAATACCTCTACCAAGTAGCTCTAAAGAGTACGTTATATAATCTTTTAGCTGGGCCATCAGATATGAACACTTGAGAGCTGTCGTCAATATGGAAGTGAGAAGAGTCCACCATCCTTCACTGCGATATTCACACATTACATAATCCAAGAGCCTACAACACAGTAAAATTGAGAGAAAAACAAGTTATACACACCAATATTTTTTAGAAGCTCACATTTATTTGGTATCATTAATACAAAATCCATCCTCACCAGTACAAATGCTAGATTAAAATCAGATCTGCTGTTTACACATGGCAATGATGTACTGAAGACAGTATGAAATTATTGTAAAGTAACACATTTATTCCATGAATTTTTTATTTCAGGCTAGAACAACTTTCACAAGAGAACAACAGGAAAACTCACCCATCTTCACATAAAGAACTAGCAAGACAGCAACTGGACAGAATACTCTTAGTCCAGCATTGCATTAAAAATATGCTTTGAGTATGTGGTAAGTTTCAAGAAAAACTAAACCAAAGCCCCACATAAAGTCCCTTTCCACACTGAAGAATTTTAATGTTCCTTAAGCAGAGGTATTTCTTTTCCCTCCTACCTCCTATCCTCTGCTCCCTTCAAAGGTTTTGAAGTTTTACAAACAACACATGCAACAATCTTTATCAAGCAAAACTGCACATCTTAATATGTTTTTAATACTGAGCAATGTTTACTAGTACTAGAAAAGCAGAGAAGTGAATTTTTTTAAACTCTGTTCACCTGTTCAAGACAAGAGAAAAAAATTTACCTAAACAAAAATAAAAAATGTTAATTTGTATAAACATTAGGCTTGATACCAACTGATCTGCTTATCCTCTCCTCCATGTAGCTTCCAGTCACCTAGTAATAACAGTAAACACATCCCTCCTACCTCACACATGCTCCTTTTACAACATGTGATCTTTGAAACCTAATCAATGAAAACACTGTGGGACTCCTACTTAACATGACCACTGTTTCCCCTTAAAAGTACAGAAAAACTAAGCAGTGAAGATGGTAGCTGTACTTCAGCACTATGCTTCCCTAGCTCTGTAGTCATTAATAGCAGAAAACTACACCAATAAAAATAATTAGTTTTGCTAAATTGCTGGTATATAAGCAAAAATTAAATTCAGCTGCATTTTCATGTTTTTTGAATTTTGTCACTATAAATTCTGTAATAAAATGTAACTATATTCTCATTGCAGTAGCAGGCAAGTTTCAGAAATCATTTCTGGAAGAAAGAGACAGACAGCACTCAATCAGTGAGCTAGAAATATTTGCCTAGTCAGGCAAATCCCCACAACAGCTTACAGCAGGAATTTTTTTTACTCTAATAACTGACTCATCATATCTGTTTTGCTTTTTTAAATATAAGTGGAGTTCATAGACTCCAAAGCTTGTGCTTCAATCAAATCCAGGTACAAGGAGCATCTTAGATGAGCTTCCAACATTATTCCATAGCAATAAGACATGGGGACTTAGTGAGAAGATTAGCATGTAAAAGCAGCAGTCATGGATGATACTCACTTCAAAGCTTTGGCATAATCTTTAGCGTAGTAATATTCTTCTCCCATTTGAACCACTGATT
Organism: Strix uralensis; assembly: GCF_047716275.1. Taxonomy (NCBI): domain Eukaryota; kingdom Metazoa; phylum Chordata; class Aves; order Strigiformes; family Strigidae; genus Strix; species Strix uralensis. The sequence continues at coordinate 37,239,171 of NC_133975.1, forward strand.
AAAAAAAATAAAAATAGAAGTGTTCCAGATCAATACCAAAAGTCTTTGCAAAATTAATTAAAAAAAAAAATGCATCTGATTATCTATACTCACTCAAGTGACTTTTCATTCTCGGACATTTGTATTTCTTGAACTGCGCGACAGCATTACTCAACAAAGTGATTATTAGCTCCTAAAAGATAAGACCATTACTGATATCATTATATATGCAAACATTAGGATAATGTTAGAAAACAGATTTTTTTTGTAGAATAAAACTTACCGAGTGAAGGACATTTTTCTCTTTCAACTGTAGGGATAAAATCCCCATCTTCTCCTTTTCAGGATCAGAAAGATCAAAGCCTGCATAAGACAATGAAAAATCCATGAAATTGGAATTTTGTGCAGACCCAAAAGGGAGCTATTTATGTGGCGAGCTATACGCAATGCAAGCTCCAACTGAAGCACGCTCAAACTCCCAAACATTCTTTTATCTAGGAGACAGATGTATCGCTTTAAGAACTCATCCATCCTCTGTGTTCTCCAAGGGAAATTCTGGAACAAATATCTTGCCTTTTGTTTAAAAGAAGTTATCTGGAGCTACCCAAAAATAGCAAGCTACAGTAAGACGACCTAGTCTTTAGACCGCATCTATTAACATTTAAAGTACGTATGTTAAGACAAATTTGTAGCCCTTTTCATATCTGAGCTCAAGTAAGGTTTCAAGCTTATGTTCCTCTAGCAGTAGAGAACGCCAACATATGAAGAACTATATAGGGCTTTAAAAGACTATAAACTCTTACTGGAACCAAAAAACCTGAATATATTAACAAGTGAAGTTTCTCTTCATCTTAAACTATTTAACCTCGGCAGTAGATTCTAGCTAATTTTAAAACAGTAACATTTGAAGATAAAAGAGGTTAGGCAGTACTGTATTTACAGTAAATGAAATAGTCTTTTAAAGAGGGCAGTGATAAAGTGGCAAATCCCAAAGGATATGCAGAGAATAAAGGAGACCAAATAGAGAGGAAGAAAGGGAAATAAACCTACAGTCAACAATGAAGATCTCAGAACTGCAGGTGTATTCATACATAGCTCAAAGCTGTACATTTGAAGCCTGAATTTCTGAGAAAACATCCTCCTTAACAGGAAAACCACAAATTCCTTTCTTAGATTAAAATCTGATTTAAGAGATCACATCCTCTCAATCTGTTTCAAAACCCAAAAAGCTTTTTCAAATAAAAAAAAAAAAAAGAGGTCATGAGTTCCTGTCTACAGTTGACAAGATACACTATGGACGGCAAGATGAATTTGTAACAATCATATTCAGGGTCATCATTATCTTTGCTGCATCGCGTTCTCCAACTTCTCTTCCCAGGAGTGCATTTCACTGCAGTCAAGCATTCCTGCAGCACACTGATTACAGGTAGCTGAGGCAACAATAGAAACAAAGCAGCAGCAGCAGCGCTTCAGTACGGGCTACTTCGCTGAAGAGCTGATCCTGCATAAACTTGAGGTTCATTTTTCTATTTGTTGTAGAGATCAAACACACTTTCTGCACTTCCAGTCAACATCTGTTTAAGTCATACCACCAACTATCAAGAGTGTGGTCCCAGCCCTGCGTCTGTCTCAGTGGAAAAGGGATTACATGCTGATGCCCACTAAATCAGCTGGCAGCATCAGCAGCTGAAGAAGTTTGTCCAAACTCCACAGATACAAGACAGAAACTTACTTAATATTCCCTGCCGCCATGGTCTTTGCCCATAGAAGTCAAGCACTCCAGTTTGCGTTTCCAGGGGATCCGGATTGGGGTATATCACAGAGGACTGTAAATTCAGCAAATATATTAATAAAAAAGGGTTCATGTTTCATTTTAAAACATTAAAAGCTATTTGATGCTCCAATACACATGCACATAAAAGAAAAAATTTGCTTTAAAACATATAACCTTTCTGATCACCTGTATAAAAACAGTACTTCAGGAAACCCAAACATTTAAACACTTCTCATTCAGTCTGACATCCTGCTTCATACACCTTCATTCATCTCAAATACTGTTAAAGAATAACTGGATAATCCTTTTTAAAATTAGTTCCTAACAAGATGATTCAAGAACAACAAATAAATAGCATCAACAGGAACATTTTTAAATAATGGGGACATGACAGCTGGAGAGTAGCTACATATAATTAGCATGTATGCTTAATCGACTACAGAGACCGATTTTCCGTACAAGCCTTTCTGCCAGACAAGTGTCAAAAACACCCTCCCAAAACAACACCAACCACCCACCACCCATACACACTCTAATACTAATGGTCTTGCTCCTCTGCTTCCTGCAAGTCACCAGATACAGTGCATGTATAGACAAATAGACCAGAAAAACAAAACGGTAAGTTTTCAAGTATCCACAGATGTAGAAAGTATACTATTTTTTATAATTATCTTTTAAATGTCAGAACTAGTGTTTATTTTATTACAAACAACACATCTGTTCTGGAGTAACTTTTCCAATACATAACTGGATTGAGAGCAGCCTGGAGAATAAGGACTTGGGGGTATTAGTGAACGGAAAACTGATGATGAGCCAGCAATGTGCACTCATAGCCCAGAAAGCCAACTGTATCCTGGGCTGCATCAAGAGCAGTGTGGCCAGCAGGTCGAGGGAAGGGATTCTCCCCCTCTACTCTGCTCTTGTGAGACCCCACCTGCAGTACTGTGTCCAGCTCTGGGGCCCCCAACATAAGAAGGACATGGACCTGCTCGAGTGGGTCCAGAGGAGGCCACGAAGATGATCAGGGGGCTGGAGCACCTCCCCTATGAGGACAGGCTGAGAGAGTTGGGGTTGTTCAGCCTGGAGAACAAAAGGCTCCAGGGACACATTATAGTGGCCTTCTAGTATTTAAAGGGGGCCTACAGGAAAGACGGGGAGGGACTCTTTATCAGGGAGTGTAGTTGTGGGACGAGGGGTAATGGTTTTAAACTGAAAGAAGGTAGATTTAGATTAGGTATAAGCAAGAAATTCTTTACTGTGAGGGCGGTGAGACACAGGAACAGGTTGCCCAGAGAAGCTGTGGCTGCCCCCTCCCTGATGGTGTTCAAGGCCAGGTTGGACGGGGCTTTGAGCAACGTGATCTAGTGGAAGGTGTCCCTGCCCATGGCAGGGGGGTTGGAACTAGATGATTTTTAAGGTCCCTTCCAACCCAAACCATTCTGTGATTCTATGATAACAAACACTTGTAACGTTAGTAAGCATCAGAAAAACACATATCCTTTCCTTGGATTTCGTTTACACATATTACAGATTATTCCACTACCATTTGAGACTAAAACATTAGCTATTTTACTAGCTGGTTACTTGCAAAGTATCTTCTCCCCTCCCAACTTACATCATGGTTACAAAGCATACTTGCTAGTTGTTTCCGTTCCTGTGCATAGTAGGCTGCCTGCTGGTAGTAGAAACCTGGATTCTGAGTTTGAATTGCTGTCAATCCCAGCTTAATTGCTTCATCAAACAAGTCACCAAAAGCCTGAAACCTATTAAAAAATTTCATAACTGAGATTATGTACAGAACAGCAATTTGAACTGAAAGGTACACTTCAATTAAAAGTTCTGGTTAGTCTTAAGACAAATGATACCTCTCTGAACTTTTGCATCAAAGTTCTAGGCTGCATTTGTGTCGGACACTGCTCATTCCCAGAGAAAAGTGGTCGATAATCAATGCAAAACAGAGTAACAGTATACAGTTTTTATGATCTAGTGTACCTCTCTCTTAGATAAAGAGCTCAGAATTTGTATCTTGCCTAGACAAGTAAAACAGTGAACTCCACAAGGTTATATAAGAACTAAAACAGAAACATTACTAAGCAAAAGCATACTGTTTAGACATCCAGGCAGCATGTTCAAAAGCCAGTTCTGCACTTCCTATTTTTTTCTTGCACAAGTCAATATGTTTCCTGAACTGAGCAATTGCATCCAGTGGAGTATTATGCTGAAAACAGAGGCGACAGATCTAGAAGAAATCAAAATAAGAGGAAAAAAATAACTGTTAGGCTGCTAATGATTAGCTTTCAAAAAAACCCCAAAAATGCCACTCACAAAAAAAATAAACTAATTTTATGTATTTCTGAAGAGGTCAAATTCAAGACAGAACTGCAGAGCCACTAGGAAAATTATTATCTTTAAAGCCTGCAGTCTGCAAATGGAACCTGATGGAGTCCAACTCCAAGATTGTTGTAAATGGTGGAATATTTTTGTTTTACTTAAAAGCCCCCAAAATACCACAAAAATATGGTCGGGTTCTTAAAGAGTTCAGAAGTCTTCCCGAGTCTGAGTGTAATTGGTATTCCACTGATAGCTGTTTCTAATTCATCTCTTTAAAAGCAACATAAAATGGAACATTTAAACCTTTACATATTAAAGATGCATCATCTTGGTTTTTTTTCTTTTTTTAAGTAAAGGTTATCAACACTTGTTACCTTATAGTTTATAAATCCTGCCATGGTCTTGATTTCCAGCATGTTTGTTTCATGAGCCCTCAGTTCATGCACAAGATTATAGGCAGTTCTGTAATTTCTAAGCAGAAATACTTGAATTAGAGTTAAATCATACAAGAGAACACATTTTAAGAACAGGATGGCCAACAGCAGAAAACAGCCTTCCAATCAAAGTGTTCTTCTCAGATAAGAACTCTCCCCTTACACACGTTTAAATAATTTTGCATTTGGGAAAATATTTATCATAGTCTATAGCTTAGCAGTGATTTGGGTAGAGAGGGTGGGGGAAGATTACATGAGTCTTACTTGAGAGCATTCTGCGTATCCTGTTTCAGCTCACTGAAGAATGCTATTTTGAACTGGTGTCTAACAAATAAAAGCTGCAAAACACAACCAGTGTCCATCATTCATAAACATCCAAACATACCTGTTACCTACAAAGCAGATACAGGCGATAATTTCAGAGGTTTACATAATATAGCAGTTGACTTGAAAAACTGACTATGCAACTGTTTCCTAATAGTTCCCTTGGCCGCCATGATGCAGCAGTGATCTTTCAGCAGATTTAACGTGTTCCAAGCCTTTTACTCTGGAACAGGCAAGAGGCTTTGTAACACCCCAAACTCTCTACACCAGTAGTGTTGATTATTGGTTTGGAGCTCACTGGTTGGACCCCATCTTCCAAGAGACAGAAGCTGGCAATCGCAACAGAATGTTGTGTGTCTGATATTTAACAATTTGAAAAGCAAAAGTTAAAAAGCCAAATCAAGTGCAACTTTTAAGTACAAAATGTCTAAGGGAAGCGCTTCCCACAAATTGTCAAGATACTACATTCAAATAGGTTAAACCATATAGATAAAACTTTTTTTTTTTTTTAAATCGGAGAACTTCATTTTTGGGCTGCAGCTCTTCCTCTAAGGAAGATGTGAGGAAGACAAATAAACATAAGACCTAAACCAATCAAAATCAAAGTTTAAGTTGCAGAAATCAAACCAGACTTACTTTCTATACCAAGAGAAGGCATCTCAACTTAGAAGGGAGAGAATAAAAATGTTTAAGATTAACCCACCCTTATTTTCATGTTTTAACATACAATATGACTTGCACAGTATTTAAAAAAATAGGGTAACATTACCTGATGAGTGGTTTTGTTCAAGAACTCCTTATGAGTTTTAACTCTTCGTATTTCTGTATAATAGTAAGTCTGTGCATGCTCGTAGAAAGCATTTTCCAACCTGCAACAAAGTTGCTTGTAAGTTTCACTTAGTTTCTCCCACATACAAAGAAATTCTGAAGTTCTTCAGAATAAGTTACTTCTAATCATGCTTATTTTAGGGTTGGCAAAGTAACCTGAGGTATTACCAAACTCTTCTGTAAGTTACCCCACTGGGTAAGTCTGCAGACAAAAACCCTTCAAACAAAATCTCATACAGGGGTAGCAAGAAGTAGAACGAGTAGGCTCGACAGCTTTATATATTGATTTCTCATACAACAATCTCTAGTATTTAACATTAAAAAATCTGAGGATAAGCTGTTCAGATTTTGCAAGGCAATAGAAATTGGAGACATGCCTCAGTCAAAGCAAGCAAGCCTTGCTGAGGCTCCTGGGATCAGTCTGAAAAGGTCAAGATCTTATTTGTTGGACTGTGGGGGGAGGAGTGGGAAGGGAAAAAATAACAGTAAATAAAATTATGAGGGCACAGACTAGGTTTCATCATTCTGTCCAAACATCAACAGCTACCAGTGTTGCAGAGGTAACAGTTGAACTTGTGTTTGCAAGATAAATAGCCCAATGGCAAGTCACAGGGTGAGAAGAGAAAGACCAAGAGGCCCAGAACACCAAATACAGTATGAGGTGGAGGGGGATCTAAGAAGCATATGTTGTATGATCAAATTATAAGTAGTAAAATCAACTACAGCAAGAACAGAATCCAGGAGAGGAAGGAATACATTCAATAGCACTGACCCACACAGGAAATAAAGGATGAAGTACCAGTTCTGTGATTTGGCCAAGAAGAAATCTTTGACCAGGGCAGATCACAACTTGTGTTCTGCTTGCCATGTGACAGAGAGGATGGTGACAAAAACAATGGGACAGACCAATGGGCAGCAATTGTTAACAATGAGTTCAGTCACAAAAAGAAGACAAGATAAATTAAGTCTACCTATCATACTTATTTTAGCATTATATTATGGCTGTATAAGAAAAGGCAATCCAGCCAAGGCATAAAAAAACCCCAATATTCTTTTTCACTACTATGAAATCTCAATTAAAAATGTTAAAAGAAAGATTTGATACCAGGAATTCTGACATAATTATATGTTCAAACATTTATTTATTTTTTTTTTAAATGTACATGAAGAGCTATTAATCCCTAATGATATAGCCTTATCTTCAAATTTGGAGACAGTTGCAAATCTCATATCAAAATACAACTATATGCAGTTTGCAAAGGCTTACACCAGTTAACGTGCAGTAAAGATTCCCTCTTTAGCAGTAACAAATACTTGGGAAAATAGCTACAACCTTCTCTCAGGTAGTTGTAGGGAGCAGTAAGGCCTCCCTCAGCCTCCTTCTCTCCAGACTACACAACCCCAGTTCCCTCAGCTGCTCCTCATAAGACTTGTGCTCTAGACCCTTCACCAGCCTCGTTGCTCTTTGGACACACTCCAGCACCTCAATGTCTTCCCTGTAGTGAGGGGCCCAAAACTGAACACAGTATTTGAGGTGCGGCCTCACCCAGAACCGAGTACAGGCGGACCATCACTTCCCTAGTCCTGCTGGCCACGCTATTTCTGATACAAGCCAGGATGCCATTGGCCTTCTTGGCCACCTGGGCACACTGCTGGCTCAAGTTCAGCCGGCTGTCAATCAACACCCCCAGGTCCCTCTCTGACTGGCAGCTCTCCAGCCACTCCTCCCCAAGCCTGTAGCGCTGCTGGGGTTGTTGTGGCCGAGTTGCAGCACCCGGCATTTGGCCTTATTGAAACTCCTACAGTTGGCCTTAGCCCATCGCTCCAGCCTGTCCAGATCTCTCTGCAGAGCCTCCCTACCCTCGAGCAGATCAACACTCCCACCCAACTTGGTGTCGTCTGCAAACTTACTGAGGGTGCACTCGATCCCCTCATCCAGATCACTGATAAACAAATTAAAGAGAACTGGGTGACCAGCCACCAACTGGATTTAACTCCATTCACCACAACTCTTTGGGCTCAGCCATATAGCCAGTTTTTTTACCCAGCAAAGAGTACACCTGTCCAAGCCATAAGGAGACAGCTCTCCATGAGAATGCTGTGGGAAATGGTGTCAAAGGCTCTACTAAAGTCTAGGTAGACAACATCCACAGCCTTTCCCTCATCCACTAAGCGGGTCACCTTGTCACAGAAGGAGATGAGGTTAGCCAAGCAAGACCTGCCTTTCATAAACCCGTGCTGACTGGGCCTGATCACCTGGTTGTCCTGTACATGCCATGTGATGGCACTCAAGATAATCTCCTCTATAACCTTCCCCAGCACTGATGTCAGGCTGACAGGCCTGTAGTTCCTCAGTTCCTCCTTCCGGCCCTTCTTGTAGATGGGCATCACATTTGCTAACTTGCAGTCAACCGGGACCTCCCCAGTTAGCCAGGACTGCTGATAAATGATGGAAAGTGGCTTGGCGAGCACTTCTGCCAGCTCCCTCAGTACCTTTGGGTGGATCCCATCCAGTCCCACAAACCTGTGTGTCTAAGTGCTGGAGCAGGTCACTAACCATTTCACATTGGATTACGAGGGCTTCATTCTGCTCCCCCTTCCCGTCTTCCAGGTCAGGGTCTGCGTACCCAGAGAACAACTGGTCCTACTATTAAAGACTGAGGCAAAGAGGGCATTAAGTACCTCAGTCTTTTCTTTATCCTTTGTATCCTATCTTTTCCCCTGCATCCAATAAAGGATTGAGATTCTCTTTAGCCCTCCTTTTGTTGCTAATGTATTCATAGAAACATTTTTAATTGTCTGTTACAGCAGTAGCCAGATTAAGTTCTAGCTGGGCTTTGGCCCTTCTAATTTTCTCCCTGCATAACCTCACAACATCCTGTAGTCCTGAGTTGCCTGCTCCTTCTTCCAAAGGTCATAAACTCTCCTTTTTTTCCTGAGTTCCATCCAAAGCTCTCTATTCAGCCAGGCCAATCTTCTCCACCAGCTCATCTTTCGGCACATAGGGAAAGCCTGCTCCTGCTCATTTAAGATTTCCTTCTTGAAGAATGTGCAGCCTTCCTGGACTCCTTTGCCCTTCAGGACTGCCTCCTAAGGGACTTGGTCAATCAGTCTCCTAGACAGGCCGCAGTCTGCCCTCCAGAAGTCCAAGATAGTAGTTCTGCTGACCCCTCTCCTTACCTCTCCAATAATCAAAACCCACCATTTCATGATAAATATGCCCAGGACTGCCTCCAACCATCACATCACCCACAAGTCCTCTCTGTTCACAAACAACAGGTGCAGTGGGGTGCCTTCCCTAGCTGGCTCACTCACCAGCTGTGTCACGAAGTTATTTTACACACACTCCAGGAACCTCCTAGACTGTTTCCTTTCTGCTGTATTGTGTTTCCAGCAGACACTTGGTAAGTTCAATTCCCCCACAAGAACAAAGGCTACTGATTGTGAGATTTCTCCCAGCTGCTTACAGAATATTTCATCTGCCTCTTCATCCTGGTTGGGTGGTCTATAACAGACTCCCAGCCATGATATCTGCCTTGTTGGCCTTCCCCTGTATACTTACCCATTAAACACTCAACCCGATTGTCACCATCATCAAGCTCTAGACAACTAGCACACTCCCTAACATACAGGGCTACCCCACCTTCCTTGCCTATCCCTTCTGAAGATTTTATAGCCATCCATTGCAGCACTCCAGTTGTGCAAGTCATTCGACCATTTTCCGTGATGGCAACTATTTCATAGTTTTCCTGCTGCACAATGGCTTCCAGCTCCTCCTGTTTGTTGCCCATGCTGAATGCACTGGCGTAGATGCACTTCAGCTGAGCTATTGATCCTGTCACCTTTTTTAGGGGAGAAGCCCCAATTCCTATGTGATCATTCTCAGGCACTTCCATGGTTTCCAACACACCAATAACCCTTGAGTCTTTGCTACTGCATGGATCTCCGTCCCCTACCTCCACTGAGGTGGCAGACCGAAGGACCTAGCCAGCTCACCATCCCTCAAACACTGGTGTGCCACTCCCAGGCTTATCTCTAGTGAGCCTGGTTTCTTATCCCTTTCCCCTTTCAAGTCTAGTTTAAAGCTCTTTCAACGAGCCCTGCTAACACTTGTGCAAGGATCCTTTTCCCCTTGGAGACAGGTGGACCCCATCTGTTGCCCGCAGGCCTGGTATCAAGAACCGACCCATGATCAGCAAACAGAGCAAAACATCAATTAGCAAACAGAGCAAAATAGTGGTTTACAGTAACTTACCTTATAATATAACCAACAAGATGATCAGTGTGTGGAAGTACAAAGAGGGATTTTCCAGAAAGGTCACAAGCGTTACATAAAGCTGATGCCCTCTCTGATGCAATAACATCTTCCCCTAGTGAAGTCAAGTAAAGCACAAGTAAGCAGTATGCAGTGCTGCAATGTCAAACTGGCTCTAAAAGCTTGACCAGTACAGGTATGAAAAAATCTAATACATATAAAACAAAGACTACATTCTTTCTTCTTTCATAGTACTACATGCTTCATCCAGCAGATCACATTGCAGAAAATTTCTGGGAGTGGCTTAGCTAGCAATAACCTACAAGTAAGTTTTTTATCTCTCTCACAGAATTAAATATCCTATGTCTTGAGAAAGGTAATAGCATCCAGAAAAGACAAATTTAAGAAGCAGGTAAAAAAAACCCCCAAAACCCCAAAAAGTAGTTTGCCAGACACTAGTGAGTATGCAGCTACAGCTGAAGCAGCAGCTCTACAGAAATATAAGGTTAAAACCGTGTTAAAACGGTTCACATCTCTAGTTGACTCCAAAATTTTATTGATTAAAACTGAGCTAAACTAAACTGCTTCCATAGGTACCAAATACCCTTCCTCAACATTCTCATTTCTTTTACAGCTTTTCTTGATATCAAACAAGGTTTAAAATGCAACTTGCTTACAAGGAGGCATGTCACATGTATTAGACTAGCAAACCCTTTCTAGTACTGTGTATCAAAAGATGGACTTGGACTTAAGGGGGAGAAGTTAAGGATAAAAGTATCAAATGTTTAGAGTCAACTGCCCTGAGTACCCTTTCCCTCTGTACACCTTCCTGGAGCCACAATGCATTTAATATATGTAGATGACATTAGATTAAAAACTGCAGATAATGGGAGAAATGATAGTCAGCTCAATCCATCAGACCTTCTGAAAAACGATATCACAACTGTGCACAGTTTTCTAGTACCTGGAGGTAATGGTGTTTTTTTCTGAATCAAAACCACAGCAACTTTCGTATTTCTTCCCTGCAAACTTTGCCTAAAATAAAAACAACACAGCATAGCATCAAGGTTTCGCTTCTTATTTCTGAATTATCAGAACAAAATGAGATTTCGGTCTAGATGGAAGCATTGAAAGAATGTTATATAGGGGAAAAAAACAACAACCAACATGCTGCATCATCCACAGAATGCTGTCTTCCCTTTTTTGTTCAGATGGGACAGAATAATTGTGCTGAGTTTAGCAAGAAAAACTTCAGGGGCTGTTTTTACTTAAGTAACTTTTACAAACAGACCGTTAAAAAAAAGTTTCTTTACTGTCAGTTTTATGTTAAAAAGCAAAGTTCAAATTCCCCTTAATTTATATCTAAGAAAAAAAAATATTTGTATGTTTTAGAATGTAAAAAGGATTCTGCAATTCACACTTACCATTAGCTTGTAGTACATTACGAACCAAGTGAAAAAACTCTACCTGACAATTTCAACTCGAGTAGCACATTCCGACTGTTTTTCTTTCCATTGTGGCTCATCCCAGTCTAGTTCATAGAACACCACCACAAGTGCTGGAACCAAATTCAGGTGTTTGTTCATCCAACCAGTCTTCAGGATTCCTTTTGGAATATACCATTCATAGGATGTCCTCTGAAAATATTGAGGTTATTAAAGCAAGCTACCAAATCCAGTTACGGGCATCTATAGCAGGAGAAAGGGAATTGCCTCTACATTCTTGTCACTTGAGCATGTTTGTCATCTTTCCTTTAACATTCTTCCCCTCAAGCCTTTGCTTCCTATTGAGTAAGACATACCCCTCCTTACCTAGCATCCAGGGCCTAATGTCTGAGATACCATCAACAAAGAACAGATTCCATTTCTGTTCCAAACTGTTTCTCCAAAGAATAATTGGAGAAAAGGGTCAAGTTCAGAAGCATGCTTCACACACTTTCATGAAATATTAGGCTCAATTTAAAAGGGGACTCTCAAACAGAGCCAGGACAAAATCAGTTTGGATTCTTGTTCTTTGCCAGCATCACAGAATTATGTAGTTTTCCAAGAGTTAAACCCATTGACATTGCTTCTTAACTGCCATTGCAAAGCAGAAAGCAGAGCAGAGATATTCTTTCTGCTGCATTTCATTTAAAGGCTTTATGCTTTGTCAGAATACGTTAATTTCACGTATCTAGTTTCTCCAGAGTTAAACTTCGGGTTTCATTAAAGTTCAAATTTTACAAGTGTACCTTAACGCTGAGTAAATGAACAGCAAGTACTTTATAAAGTAAATTATATTGGCTTTCTCTGCTTCTGGCTTATGAGCCAAGGCACCCTGTTTTCCTCTGCATCCCTAACACCCCATCACGACGCCCTTGGCTTCCCCTTAGTCCTGACAATTTTTCTCAGACTTCCAGCTCCCACGCTTCCCCTCCAACAGCGGGGGAAGAGATGAAAGGCTGGCTGAGCGTTTAGCAGTGCCAGTGCTGCTCAGCTGCCTGCAAACCAGGCAGCTCAGCCCAGCCCCTTGCTACGTCCCTTCCCCTCAGGAGCCACCAACTCCCACATCCCCCCCCCGGGCCTGCCGCTGGCTTTCGCTGCGCGGGCAGAAGCTTGAACTCCGTGAGGGGCCGGGCCCGCCAGGACGGGGAGCAGCCGGGGCACACGCCGCTCGCTACCTTCGTCCTGCACTTGGGGTACTCGTGGTCGCCGGGGAGCACTTTGAAGGAGATGGGGACGCGGTCGGCTCTCCGGTTGGCGCAGAAGGCGTCCCACACGGCCCGGTGCACGGCGTTGTACACCACGTCCAAGCCGGTGAGGGTGACAAACGCCATGGGCCGGCAGCACAGCTCCACCGGGAAGTCCCACTGCGTCGGGGTCATCCTGCGCCCGGGCAGGCGGCCTGCGAGGCGGCAGGAGGGTGGCTCTCAGCGCGGCGCCTCTGCGGCCCAGGCCGGCCGCTCCTCCCCGGCCCGGCCCGCCCCGGCTGCAGGAGCTCCGCGCGGCTCCGCCGGGCACTGACACGGAGTCGGGCCCGTCCCTCCGCGGGGCGCCGCTCACTGCCGCGGGCTGGAGCTAGGCGCTGGGCAGCGGCAGCCGGGAGCAGTCGCGGGAGGTGTCGCGGGCAGGGAGAGGGAGGGCCGCCGCCTCAGGAAGCGAGCGACGGGCATCAGAAGGGCAGCAGAAACGACCAATCGGCGCCTCCGCTCCACCGCCGGGCCAGTCAGGGAGCGCCCGGGAGAGACGTCACTGGAAAAGGAGCCACTTAGCTAAAGAAGGAAGAGAGGCGAGACAGTGGATCCGGCCAGTGGGAAGACAGGGAGGAGGTGACGACGGGAAGAAGGGACCAATAGCAGCGAGCGACCGGGTGACCCGTGCTTCCCTCAGGGGAGGTGTGTCCGTCGGGCGGGGCCGCTCGGGCCTCCCCGTGCGACACCGGCGGGGTCGCGCCGCGCCAGCGAGGCCCGCCCAGCCCCGGCGGCGGTGAGGTGGGACGGGGGGGATCCCCGCGGCGCGCGCGCGCGCGCCATGGCGGCCAACGAGGACCAGGAGGTGAGAGCCCCGGGCCCTGCCCGCGCGGAGCGGGCAGGCCGTGAGGCGCCGCTGCCTGAGGGAGAGCCGGCCCAGGAGACTCCCGCAGCGCGGCCGGGGCCGGGAGGGAGCCGCCGTGTGGGGAGAGGGGCCCGGGGGGGAGGCGACCCGGGTGGCGGGGAGCGGGAGGGAAGAGCCGGCCGCTTCAGCGGGCGAGGAGGTGGGGAGGAGGGAGCCGGGCGGCGGCGGGGCTGGGGGGGCCGGGGGGAGGGCGGGAAACCGGCGGAGCCGTGCACAGCTTCGCAAACCGACCGCGGTTAGGCGCGAGCTTCGTGTTCGGGCTGAAATCGGTAACCTCCTTCTGTGCTTCTTGCTGCAGATGGAGCTGGAAGCGCTGCGCTCTATCTACGAGGGGGACCTGTGCTTCAGGGAGCTTAGCCCGGTTTCCTTCCAGTACAGGGTAAGGCGAGGTGAAGGTCTGCGAGTCGCTGCAGCTCAGGCTTCGCCCTGAAGTTCTGTCCTGTAGTTGATGGACTGTGGTTTTTCTAAAACAAACGGGTATACAATGTGCAGTAAAGGCTAGAGCTGTAGGCCGTTCTTTCAGGATCTTTGGTACGATGATGCTTGATAGCACAATGCTTCATGTTTAGGAACCTGTTCCCAGTGCGGGTTTATTATCCCTTAGCTAGGCGTCCTACTTACACATCTGTGTACTGCATAGCCAGAACTGTCAAACTGGCTGAAGGAGCCAGCCTGCTGACTAGTACTTAAACTAGCTGGTCAGAAATGTCACTTATAGAGACCTTTGTATTTAAAACTTTGAACCTCCCTTATTGATCAGTTACAAGGTTCTAGTCTCTTGTTCAGAGGCAGTTGACATGCCTTGTCTACCTGCTAAAGAGAAAATCCACAAAATGCTTTGGGCGTGTGCACTGATACAGTCTGCTCAGGAGACATACAAGGAGTGCTGAGCTTGAGATATGCAATTAGATTCTGGCATTAAATTCTTGCCAGCTTTCTTAAATGCAAAAACCTGGAAGTTCTTCTGAGCATGGACTGAGGTAGATCTTTGGATCTTTGGATTTTATTGATGAAAACTTAGGCACTCATGGGACAGAAGGGAGACTTATGAAAATGCAGTATGCCTGTAGTGGGGAGGAGGCATCTAAAATCACCTTTTTGTGACTTTTCAAATAACTTCAGAATAACATCAGTAATTGTAATGAGATATAGATCAGTTTAATTAATAGCACTTGAATCCCATCCATGTAAGTGCAGCCTTCCTCTGCTGATAGGACCATTCTTAGTAAATTTAATTTCCTCAAAAGAATAAATGTGACACGCGTACAAGTCTACAGTGTATCATTCTACATTTTTTACTGGCTTTGGTCATTGCTGATTTTTATTAGATGAAAAATAATTGTCAGAAGTTAGGAGAACTCCATTTAAATACTGTAAAACTTAGTGTCAGACAAAGGCAATAATACATCTTTCCCATGAAGAAGAATTTGTATTATGAGAAGGCATAATTCAAGTAAGAACATGAGAAGGTAGAATTTGAATGCCATTTTTCTGAGCCTCATGTCTCCCATGTCTCACATACAGAATAGAGCTGTTTTGTAATTAGTGTGCTATGAAATGGAGATTGAAGAAATATTTTTCAAATGTTGAGAAAATGTAGCACCATCGTTTAACATAAAGCTACACAGCTTTTAGGTTTCACTGACAAGGAGAAGGAGCATGGTCATGCAGCTTTCTGTCTGGATTTGCTCAGTGAACAGTTGACAGCACTTTCCTGAGAGAACTCTGTAAACCTTACCACCACTTCTTGGTAGCAATGGGAAGTGGAGTGCAACACTGTATATGACGTCTTGAAAAATGTTGCAGATTCTTGATTTAAAGTCTTACTTATTTCACCTCTGAAACAGATGCTTCTGAGTTAGTCCACTGTGCTGAAACAGACACTGTAAATAAAAAAGGACCAACTTTTTTTTTTTTTTTTTTTTAAGTACAGTAGCCTTACCTTGGTTAGGACTTGTGGCTACACTTCGTTCCATGCAATTTGATGAAGCCAAATTTTGACTATTCTGTAATGAGGGAAATAAGGGAGAATTTTTGGGTTATTTCAGAATACGGATTTAAGCAACTTTGTCACGTTTGTTTTCCAAATCCTTGTGTGAAACAGTTATTTCTGTTTGTATAGTATGCCTTTGGTAGCACCTGTAGTAGTTTTAAATTTTTTAAAAATTATTTCTTTTTTATTTAACATGATTGTAAGGATTGTGTATGTAATTTGAGTTCACTAAATTGGTTTGATGTGCATGATTACTTATATTAAAGCGTGCTTTTTTTAATGCTGTGATTTTTTAATCCAGTGTCATTCTACCGACTTCTTAAGTCTTTTTCTACTCATTCTTTCTTATAGTGAAATATCTGTAGGGCTGGGACATAAATATTGAAATTCTTACCTATTATTTTTGCTGTCTTAGGTCACTAGTTTATCTTCATGTTTATTTCAACACTGTTTTGTGGTTTGCTTTCATGTTCTGAGCTTGGATGTGGGGACGGCGGTTAAAAAGAAGGCTTCTTTTCAGTTCTCATATGATTGTGTAATGTTTGGCTTGCAGATTCTACAAGCAGTAGCTTTTAAAACGAAGCAATTAAAAAAAATAAATCAAGTCAGCTTTGAATGTTTCTGCTGTTTTTTCTAAGACGAAAACTGCAGGGTAGAGGTTAATATTGATGTCAAAAATGTAGTGCTTTTTCTAGATAACAGCTTTATTTTCTAACTGATAACTTTATGAAAATAGTTGTTATCTTATGGAGTTTGGATAGTCTTAAAGAAGTGAAAGACTTTCATATTGTCATTGTAAACCATAATAAGTGACTGGAAACTGTTGATTTATACAGGTTTTTCTTTCCCTTCAGATAGGCGAAAGTGGAGATCCTAAAGCCTTTCTAATAGAAGTTTCTTGGCCAGAAACATATCCACAAACAGCACCAGTCATATCGATGGATGCTTTTTTCAACAACACAATGTAAGTATTTATGACAGCTTCTCTCCCTAGCCTTGTATGTGGGGGCTCTTTAGTTGACAAGCTTTTCTTCATCTGTCTAGATCACAGTTGCGTTTTATGATTTCTTTTAGATCTTCAGCTATTAAACAAAGTATATTGGATAAGTTAATGGTAGAAGTTGAAGCAAATCTTGGAACTGCTATGACATACACACTTTTTGAATATGCCAAAGATAATAAAGAGGTGTTCATGGAAAATCAGCCGGTTAACACTGTGGTAAGTAGACAATTCAGATTTTAATATCTGGCTTTTAAAATTGCAAAAAAATGGTCATTACAGCTCTAAATACTTCATAACTCTGCCTTTAAGTTGTTAATCAGTATATTGGATATACACATTAGTGGCTAAACAGTGACACACAGTGTATGGTGTCACAATCATCTGTGGTCATAGTTGTTATATTTAACTATTATTTTGCTGTTATACCAAAATGTTTGTGAGCTGCAGTTCTGTCCCACAGAGTGACATAAAAATGGAGACTTGGAGCAGAAGCAAAACTAAAAAGAGCTGATTAAAGGCATGTGCTGGGGGTGGGAGGGTAGCAAATTACTGCAACCTTCCTGGGATGCAATGGATTGTGTAAGTGCCTCTCCAGGGTCTTGAATGAGTCAGGCTGGGTCTATTTGTGGCTTCTGAGTTGTGTAAGTGCATTATTGGCCATTGTAGTGCTGCAGATTTGCTTTGAGGAAGAAGGAATGCTTTCCATGCTTGGGAAGTCTGAATCCCTTCAAAACTAAATCACACTCCATGACTAAATTTAGAAAGTGTAAGAGATGCCCTTTGCAACTCTGAAAAGGAATAATTCCAGTCCCCAACACATGTTTTTTAAAATGCCAGTCATGATTATATGTTGATTAAAAGCTGCAGACTGCTGACAGCATTGCTTCTTTCTGACAGTCAAGATATTTCAGAATGTCAGGTTTGGTAATCACACACAGAGCTATCTGTTCAACTGATATGCAAAATATTAACAACCATTTTTATCCTTCTCAGACTTCAGTAAGCAATAGTATTGCAATTGGAACTCCTGATGTGCCAGCAAGTAAGAAAAAAGATAAAAAGGAGCAGTTATCCAAAACCCAGAAACGAAAACTAGCCGATAAAACAGGTTTGCTCACTATAATATTGTTTTGTTTCAGCAGTATGAGAATCCAGATTGTATAGCAGTGACATCTTGCTAGAGTCAGAATCAGTAGTCATTTGTTTATATTAACTGCTTTAAGTCTGTGGTCTCTGTTTTGCTTGTTTTAGATGAATTACTCTCGCCTGAGATGTTAATTGTGGTCAAAGCAACTTCCTATAGAGTAGGGATTTCAAGATGTCATTGGTTTTGTTTTATTTTTTTATTTCAATTTGGACAAAAGTGCAATTTTCAAAAAATACTTGTGGGAGGAGAGCATTTGGGACTTCTACAAATTCACTTTCAACAAAAGACATGGTTTGTTGATGGGCCCCCATGAATAATTCACGTTATTAAAAATGTAATTTCTAAATGAAAGTATTTGTTTTGGAACCCAAAATAAAACATTTAATTTAGTTTGTATCTTCGAAATAGAGGTGCTTCTGCAGATACTTTATGCTTTCAATGAAATGGTAGGTTTTTGATTGAAGTGTTCAATATTTCAGCTAATCCTGCTGAGGGCTTTTATGTGTTCAGCCTTAATCTTTTATAATGATCTGGATAATATTATCCTCTTGCAGCAATATGTTTTACCCTGTGATAGCAATTTCTGCATTTAATTTACCTAACCTAATGTATAATTGGCAGATTAAATGTTGACAGTATCGAGGAAAAGCTGCGTAAAATTTTGTTCTTTGACAGAATGCATCGTTGCTGGTCAGCCCAGCGCATGTTGGAGTTGCCTTCTAAATTAAATGTCAGATGGACTGAGGTGTTTTTATTTAACCAGAATTACTTTAAAGAACAAGATGTGTTTAAGACATTAATATCTGGTTTTGTCCTCATGGCTTTGTAGTGGAGAAATTAAGGGGTTTGGATCTTTAGAATTTTGCATGTTGATTTTAAAGAAAGCTAAAGATTCCCCTTAGCTTGTGTGTTGAAAATAAAACCTTCTTTTCTGCAGATAACAAAGGGGAGCTTCCACGAGGATGGAACTGGGTGGACGTAATTAAGGTAACATGACTGTATTATATGCAGTATTTTGAAAATGCTGCATATGTACATTAAAAATAATTTGTACTTATGGATGAAGAAAACTAATCTGATTTTTTTTTTTTTTTTTTGCTTTTCTTGGTTTGGATTTGACTGTGGTGTCTGATTCATTTCTATATGCATCCAGCATGTAAGTATTTTCAAGTTATCTTTTTTTAACGTTAAAAAGATTTTCAAGAAATAGTAAGAATTGTTGCTCATTTTGGATTGTAATTTAATGCGTTAAAATGCTTAGTCCTGAATGTTAGAGAAAGACTTTGATTCCTCTTTGAACTTTGTTGGTTTAGTATTTCTTTTTTCTTTATTGAGCAATTAAATTTTAATCTTATGGTGAGAGAGCTGTGCTAGCCAAATGGACTTCAAATATTCTGTCTTCACATGGCAACAAGATGTAAAATAAAGTTAGTGGTGCTGCCAGGTTCTGGAGGGCAGTGGATAAGTAAGCAGAACAAGGGAGCTGTCCCAAGTAGGAGCACCTTGCTGTCTCCTACAAGCCTGAGCATTCTCTGTCACAACTCCTCCAGTGAATAATTTTTTTCTACTTGCTCCCTCAGCATTGATTTCTTCCACCCTCTTGTCTTTGCTGATTCAGTGGAAATCAGTGTAGCCATTTGACAATTCTGAAAACAAACTATTTTATTTTACGCAACTATAAGTAATTCTCGGCGTAAGACCTAACACCAGTTCCAATTGTTAAATAAGAGCAAGTAAATGATGATGGTGGGTTTGGGCAGAGTTCTTCTGACTTAAAAGTGGCTATTTGTAGTGGATGTCTTGGATTCTAGATAGATTTCATGATAGATGCACTACATTTAATAATTATAAACTTAGATTTTAAAAGTGAGAAATAGTGTAATGTCTCTTTTTGCATTGCGTAAATTTCTATATGGGAATTCTCTCAGAGATGTCTGGAGGTACTTTTTCCGTTACTTCATCTTTTTTATTTTGGAGAGCTGGTGACGGAGTCTTCAAGTTATATAGAAACAGTACCCTGAGGTTTTTCTGGGGGTTTGTGTTGGTGGTTTTTTTAAATCAACTTTCATGTTCAGGAAATAAGCTCATTTAGTGTTTAAGCTTAAGAAATATTTTTTTACGCTTCTCAGTCTCTTGGTACAGTAGCACAATCAGTCTGTATTATTAATTAAATATACATGTGTTCTATGTAAGATGGAGATAATGTTCTTGTTTCCTAATAAATGGAATGACAGTCTAAACTTTGAATACTTTCTTTTTGTGTCTCTTTTATAGTTAAGCAAAACTGGTTCTAAAGATGATGAATAAAGGACTTTGGTACAAGGAAACTCCACCTTTTAATACAGTACAGTTTTGGGTCACCATCTTTCTCTTAATAACTTTCATATTTGTTGAAGTAAACATTTTCTAAAGCTCAATTTCCTAACTCACAAATCTAGTCACACAAGTTTATCTAGAGACTATGTGGTCTTCTCTGGAAAAAAAAAAAAAAACAAACTTGCCTTAAATGAAGGTTAGAATGTGACAAAGGATATAGAGAGCCAATGTGGTGAAGTGAATAGTGCTATATGCAGTGTTTTATTAATTTATATTTTACTCTGTAGTAAAATCCTGTTATAGTGAACCCAATGATATTGTAAACATTTCCTGATGTTCTTATTCCAACTGAAGAAAAAAGCACTATAACAGTGATTGGTCACTTGACAACATAATTCATCACAATAAATTATTCCATGGAAACAAGACCTTTGTCATTTGTTTATCTAATATGAACGTAGAAGGAGAACATAAAAATTGTTACATTGCAATACTAGAGCTTGTGGTCCCGTTTTCACTAGTTACTGGCTGAAATAGTAAATACTAGCAAAAGCAAGGCCAGATATTCTAGTCTGCTCAAAAATGAGTGGTTATAGCAGGAGTATGTCATCTTTATTCTCTGCAATACCCATCTGTTAGTCTTTCTCCAGTGTGCATCTTTACAGAAGGTTGGATGTGTGAGGGGAGGGAAAAGTGCTTTCTTGCACGTCTCAGTGAGTGTCGGGATTTTGTAGCTCTTTCATTGGAGAAATGGGCATTCCTTGGAGGGGTTTGCTGACTGAGTGGTGGGACAGTGGAAGTCAGCACTCTGCCAGATGTGTTGGGAGAACTTTTTTTTTCCTAGAAAGAGAAGTCATCTTTACTATATGAACGGTTACTGAATACAAGATGCCTTAATGTCCTTTATTATTTTTGTTTGTTTTGAGATGAACTTTAATAAATGCCTATTTATCTGCTGTGTTATGTGTTTATTTTTTTTTAAATTGTGTATTGCCTACTCCACTTCTAGGGCCAAGTTTGAGCTTGCAAAGGGTTTTCAATAACAAAGAAAGCATTCTTAAAAATTGGTGGAAGAATTGTATATTCCCTCTTTTGGTATGTGTTTGCATGTTCTTCAGGGTAGCTGTGTTTGTTGTTAACATGAGGGCCGGTCATTCCACTGAGAGTCAGGAGAATATCCATTACGTTCAGTACACACAGCAAGTCCAGTGCACACGCTAGGTATAGCATTTGGTGAGAGGCATGTTAGAGGCGCAGGCTGGATGCTCTGATCAGTGGTGTTAAGAGCCTTTGTAACCGATAGAGGATAGTTTACGTGACTGCCATATTAGGACTTCGGTTGATGGAGTGGAAGTGTTTATGCTACTGTCTGTGTCAGGAGATATATGCAACATACATTAATATAGTTCTCTTAAATTCTCTGAAATTATTTCTGTTTTACCAAAGGAGGATAAACTAATTATATTGCAAAATTCCTGCTTGTCTTCATATATATATATTTATATATATATATATATATAAAAAGAGAAAAAGGTTACATGAAATCTTGTGACTGCAGGTGAAGGAAAAAATTTGAATTTGTTCTGTGGTTTTCACTCTTCTGAAGAGACTGTGATGAGATCTGAAAGAGAAATATGGTCTGTACTGCTGTTACCCAGCAAGAAACTGTAGCGTTTACTGAAACACTCAAGTTACAATCAGTAAATGTATGTGCTTCCTAGATAAGGAAAATACTATTAGTTCTTAATTCTTCATTTCAGAAAGTCATGATTTCTCTTTGAACTCAACTCACGTTTAGTAAAAGCCAGCAAAGTATAGAAGGGAGGACTTTTTCCAGATGATGCAGTCTTGCCTTTGACATAAACTGGAGGCTTATGGCTGCAGTCTGAGCAAGAGTGTCTGGCAGAGAGTAACGCTGAAGGGAGAGGTTGCTCTGGTAGTACATGGTGAGCCTGTATCAGGGAAGGGCATTTAGCTTTAGCCTCTGCCAGCATCAGAATGGGCAGGACTTTTTCTATTCACAAGTTTTCTAGGGGGAATTGACTTGTCTTTGCTAGTATCCTTGGTGTATAAATCAAGTTGCCATGACAATTTATCTGAGTAGATTAGTTAGGGAGGGTAGGGGAAGGACAAATGAGAAACACATCTCTTGCTTTTATAGTGTTACTGTGTGTAACAGCAAACTTGTTAACCTTGTGAAATGCCTGATTTTTCAGCTCCTAAGCTGCCTATAAATCACATGCTCTTGTGAAGATATCCAAGCAATCTTCTCTAGTTCAGTTAGTAAACATGTTTGTTTGAAAGTCTACTTTCAAGGGAAGTATTTTGCATTGGGAATTTTTGTATTGGTTCCTTGCATCTGTGTAAATTTTGAAACGTAGTTTGTGTTGTTAAACCATTTTCTTGTATGATGTGATGGTTGGAACAGGGTCATTTCAAGAATCTAGATACTTGGTATTATGGAGAGGCCTAAGCACTGACAACTGAGGGGAGGGAAAATGTAATGATTCTTATTAAGAAAGGCACAACTGTAAGTAGAGATCATGACTACTGAGGAGTTCTAAACACTGTTGAAATTCAATAGACCTCCACCACGACCTTTTTTAAAGTAAAATCCACTGGCAGTAGAAAAAGGGTGGTTTATGCTTTATTTCAGTAGGGCAAAAGTCTGTTGATTGTAGGGCTACACCACCTATTTAAATTAATGGGTTTTGCAGTAGAGCTTTGGTTGGCCTCAGAAGACAAGTGACAATACTAGTAACAGTAAAGTAAAAGGAGCAAGTGTCCAAAATACAGGATGATTAAAATGGAATTTGTCAGTTTACAAAATTTTCCATACTACATGGATACTAATTGCCTTTCTGAAGCACTAGTTGAAAAGGCTTTTTAAAAAAATACTTTTTATGTACAGTGTTGTTGCAGTAACCGCTTGGAAATCTCATCTGATCAAGCATAGCTTACTTTTTTCCCTTTTTCAAATTTATCTCTCAGAATCTTTCCTTGGGGCAAATTTGGTGCAGAAAATTGAGGTAGCAATACCAATGCTCAAATGAAGTTTCCTTTTTTTAACCGAAATTTAATCTAAAATATTTTTTCTCTTCAGTCTTTTAGTATGGATTTGAATTGGTTAATATCCCTAATGCCTTTGAAAGTTAATTAATTTTAAGCTATGCTTTTTTTTTTCTTCCAAGACTTTTCTCAGCAGGTGATCATTCTGTGGTTTGTTTGCTGGCTGTTGAGGAGGTGGGGAGTCTCTTGCTCCCCTTTTTTTTCCCTCCATCAGTCCTTAAGGTGCCCTGGAGCACATCACTAGGCAGTGCGCTTTCCAGCCTCAGTTTACAGGAGCTATTAGCATAGGATGTGTGCAGGTTTTGGTATCTCTAAAACATATTGACCTCTTTCTGTTGTTGATTATGGGTATTTGAAGAACACACACACAAAAAAAAGTATAGCTGAGGACACAAGAACTATCACTATCATGTTGGTATTTTATACTTTAGTCTGGATGAAGCTTCAAAGAAGTCTTTAGTTGTATTTGTATGATGTTAAACACAGGTTCATTCAGTGCTGTTAGTACCAAGACCAAAGATCTTTGTGTATCTGTAGTGTATCAAGTCCCAGGGAATAATGCAGACTGCCTTTAAGTGTGTTGGGTGGAGGGATGACAGCTGTGACTAACCAGCAGTGTGTACCTCACCCATCCTGCTCACCCCCTTGGTCGGCCTAGCACAGCTGACACTGAAATCAAGGCTGCTAATGTCTGCAGTACTGCTGCAACTGGTTGTAGGTGGGGTGACTAGATAAAGCATGCTCAAACGATGAGCAATTAGATTTTGATGAGGAAAAGAACAGTAGGAAAAAAGCCAGCATTTCTTCATATAGGACCTTTGGTAGACATGCAGACAGAAGGAGACTATACTTCTTTTGTCTGAGGCAATACAAGTGGTTTTGTACTGTGAATTTTGTGCTGTGAAAATCATTGAACTGGTCTGAACCAGAAGTACTTCCCTTTTGGAAATTGTTTCCTTCAGCTATGTTTTGTGTCTTATAGTATGGCACCCTAAGCACTTGTACTTAACGGAAGAATGAAGCGGGGAGGAAATGTTCATTCAACAGAGAAGATAGCAGAAGTGTGAGAATTCTGGGTGGACTGGAGGAGGAAGTGGAGGGGGAAAAACACCCTCATATGCAAAACTAGAAGAGCATAGGGGATAAATCTTTATTGCCGCAGGACAATACAACAAAAAAGCTAAGCTTATGGTTGCAGAGCTATAAATTCTGACATTGAGGTTGGGTTACGGTAAAAGACAAGAGGATCGTAGATTTTCTTTCTGTCACTGTCACCTATTCTTTCACCAACATGGATTTGGCTTCATCTCAGTGAGTCTGCTCCATGGCTGTCTGACTGTTATGCTTCCTGATACTCTCTTTCTGAGCCCGTGGAAGCAACCTCCAAAAGTCTGGTGTACTCTCAGAAATAAGACAAAACATATTGACTAGGCCCTGGAAAATCATGTTAGAATTTTTGATGTGGGTGAAAGAAAGAATTAACTGTTTCTCTTCTTTCTCCTTCATTCAGAGCAAAATGAGGAGTGACTCCAAATGGCTGAATTACACAAGACATATGAGAATCTATATCCAGACACGCGTGCCCTATGCCAGACTGAAAGTTTGTCTGTCTAGTTTAAAGTTTTACGTAGCTATCCCTTGTTGCTGTGTCTCAGCATTCATGCTTGTGGTTGCTACAGTTGTATTTGTTTTAAGTATTCATGTTTACAATAAGGCAGAAATTTGAAAACTCTTACTATGATTGCCTACTGCAAGTTGCTTATGTTGTGAGATGGAATAAGGTCACAGCAATGAGAAAGAAAGCCAAATTATAACTGTGCAGCCTTAGTGGAGAGGAGTGGGGTTGTGTGGGTGTCTCTGAGGGCATAATTGCTTCTGCAGTGTCTTTATTACTGGTAATGATCAGTGAAAGGGAAAAGTCAGTCTAGGATGAGTTTGGAAGATATCATTCAAGAAAAGATAATCTTTTCCTTCTCAAACAATTATCTGTTATAGTGTCACTGAGAGGTGATAAACATAAACAGAGTCTTGTATGGAGTCACTCTTCAGAGCAGGATCTTACTTTAAATCAAGTAAGTGTCTCTGTCAGTAATGCATTTTATGATTTCCTGCAGGAAAAATGAACGTGAAGCAGCTCTAAAGAGCTGCTGTCTCCACTGTAGGGAACCATTTGATCCCTACTTACAGGGAAAACTATGGTTCAATTGACCTTGAGGAGAGATTTATAATAGGACAGGGAAAATGTAGCAGCCCATTCATAAAAAGTACATGGGCTCTATAGATGGTAACAAATTTGCATTATCAGTTTTATATTTTTCTCTGAAGATCAGCACTAGAATATTACCAGGTTTTAATTAACTGGCATACAAAATGATTATGATTTTTTTTCCCTCATGCCATATGTCTTTAGATGATAAAAGTACAGGATGTAGTATAGAAATTTATTTCCTAGATTAAAATAGTGCTAAAGTTACGAATCCACTCAAAAGAAGGAAATCAGTCTTACTCAGAAGTAAGGATGTGCCAAAATTAAACTGCCTATGTGATATTTATATGAGAAAGAATGCATAGGAAGATTTTCCTTCTGTGGCTACATGGTTTTGGGGTTTTGTTTGTGGGGTTGTTTTCCCCTGGTAGTGTGTGATGGTTTAGCCCCTGCCGGGGTCTGAGACCACACGGCCGCTGCCCCTCCCCCACAAAGGGAGTGAAATACAAAGCCCCGAGACTGAGATAAGGAAAGGTTTAATAAAACAGAGAAACAGCAACACAACAAACAACAACAATAACAGTGATAACAATGAACAGAGCAAAGTATATACCGATACAGCAAAGAGAGAACCGGCTGCGCCAACCCACGCGATCACCGATTCTTCCCGTGCTCGCGCCAGGGTGTGACGTCAGCATGATATATGAATAACCCGGCTAGAGCTTCCCCCCCACTGCTGGGGAAACTTAACCCTATCCTGGCTAAACCAGGACATAATCCACCCCTTTATTCTATACCATGTGCGTCACATCCAGCTGCCATTTAGCAATTAGCATTGACAAAGAAAAATTAACAAAAGCACAGTATAACTCACGGTGCATTTTCATCCACAATCAAGTCCCCTTGTGGCACGCATCGGACCTCTCCATCCTTCTGCATCACCCACCAGGTGCACCCAGGTCCTTGAGCAAAAACGATCCCGTGGATGGGTTTGCCTTTGCCCGGCGCAAGACTAACCCAGACCGTTTTTCCCAACATGTCCCTCATGCGCACCACAGGGACTTTATCCCCGTCTACAACACGTGGAAGTTTTGACTGAGCCGGGCCAGCTCGATTGGCAGATCCTCTTGTGTTCACTAACCAAGTGGCCTTTGTCAGATGTGTGTCCCAGTGTTTGAAGGTTCCACCCGCCATTGCTCTCAATGTAGTTTTTAACAGCCCATTGTAGCGCTCGATCTTCCCAGAGGCTGGTGCGTGGTAGGGGATGTGGTAGACCCACTCGATGCCGTGTTCTTCTGCCCAGGCATCTATGAGGTTATTTCGGAAGTGAGTCCCATTGTCTGACTCAATCCTCTCTGGGGTGCCGTGTCACCACAGGACTCGCTTTTCAAGGTCCAGGATGGTATTTCAGGCGGGGGCGTGGGACACTGGATAAGTTTCGAGCCACCCAGTGGTTGCTTCCACCATTGTGAGCACGTGGCGCTTGCCTCGGCGGGTCTGTGGCAGTGTGATGTAGTCGATCTGCCAGGCCTCTCCATATTTATATTTCATCCATCGATCTTCATTCCGCTGGGGCTTCACCCATTTGGCTTGTTTGATTGCAGCACACGTCTCACATCCATGGATGATCTCTGCGATGGTGTCAATGGTGAGGTCCACCCCTCGATCTCAAGCCCACCTGTATGTTGCATCTCTGCCTTGGTGGCCCGAGGTCTCATGGGCCCACCGGGCTATGAACAGTTCACCTTTACGCTGCCAGTCCAAGTCCACCTGAGCCACCTCAATCTTAGCAGCTTGGTCTGCCTGCTGGTTATGCTGATGTTCATCAGTGGCTCGACTCTTGGGTATATGGGCGTCCACATGGCGCACCTTCACAACGAGGTTCTCCACCCGAGCTGCAATGTCCTGCCATACTTCAGCGGCCCAGATGGGTCTGCCCTTGCGTTGCCAGTTGTTCTGTTTCCATTGCTGCAACCACATCCACAGGGCACTTGCCATCACCCACGAGTCAGTGTAGATATAGAGCCTCGGCCACTTTTCTCGCTCAGCAATCTCCAAAGCCAATTGGATGGCTTTCACCTCTGCGAACTGGCTTGATTCACCTTGTCCCTCAACAGCTTCAGTGGTTTCTCGTGTGGGATGCCACACCGCAGCCTTCCAGCGTTGATGTTTTCCCACAATGCAGCAAGACCCATCAGTGAACAGGGCATATTGTTTCTCTTCCTCTGGCAGCTCGTTATATGGTGGGGCCTCCTCAGCACGTTTCACCTCTTGTTCTGGTGACATCCCAGCATCCTTGCTCTCTGGCCAGTTTATGATCATTTCTACTAATCCTGGGGGGTCGCGGTTCCCTATTCGAGCCTGTTGTGTTATCAACGCAACCCATTTACTCCACGTGGCATCTGTTGCATGATGTGTGGAGGGAGCCTTTCCTTTGAACATCCATCCCAGCACCGGCAGTCGGGGTGCCAGGAGGAGCTGTGTCTCAGTGCCGACCACTTCTGAGGCAGCTCGAATTCCTTCATACGCTGCCAGTATCTCCTTCTCAGTCAGGGTATAGTTAGCTTCAGAGCCTTTGTATCCCCGGCTCCAAAAGCCTAGAGGTCGGCCTCGGGATTCCCCATCTGCTCTCTGCCAAAGGCTCCAGGAAGGGCCATTCTCCCCGGCTGCGGTGTAGAGCACGTTCTTAATCTCCTGCCCTGTCCGGACTGGCCCGAGGGCCACTGCCTGGGTAATCTCCTGCTTAATTTGTTCAAAGGCTTGTTGTTGCTCTGGGCCCCATTTAAAATCATTTTTCTTGCGGGTTATGTGGTAGAGAGGGCTCACAATCAGGCTGTAGTTTGGGATGTGCATCCTCCAGAACCCCACAGTGCCCAGGAAAGACTGAGTCTCCTTTTTGGTGGTTGGTGGGGCCATGGCTGTTACCTTGTTTATCACCTCCATTGGGACGTGGCGACGCCCATCTTGCCATTTTATTCCTAGGAACTGAATCTCCCTTCCAGGCCCCTTAACTTTCTGTCGCTTGATGGCAAAACCAGCCTTCAGGAGGATTTCAATTATCTTCTTTCCTTTCTCAAAGACTTCCTCAGCTATGTTCCCCCATACAATGATATCATCAATGAACTGCAGGTGTTCTGGAGCCCCACCTTTCTCCAGTGCAGTATGGACCAGTCTATGGCAAATGGTGGAGCTGTGTTTCCACCCCTGGGGCAATCAATTCCAGGTGTACTGAATACCCCTCCAAGTGAACGCAAACTGTGGCCTGCGCTCTGGTGCTATTGGAATGGAGAAAAACGCGTTAGCGATGTCAATCGTGGCGTACCACTTGGCTGCCTTCGACCCCAGCTCATACTGGAGCTCTAGCATGTCCGGCACTGCAGCACTCATCGCTGGCGTAACTTCATTCAGGCCACGGTAGTCCACGGTTAGTCTCCATTCGCCATTAGGTTTTCTCACTGGCCATATAGGGCTGTTGAAAGGTGAATGAGTCTTGCTGATCACCTTCTGTCTTTCCAGTCGATGGATCAGCTGATGGATGGGGACCAGGGAATCTCGGTTAGTGCGGTACTGCCGCCGGTGCACCGTCTTGGTGGCAAATGGCACTCGCTGCTCTTCAACCTCAAACAACCCCACCACTGAGGGGTCCTCTGAGAGGCCGGGTAAGGTGGACAATTGTTCAACCTCCTCCAGGGCAGCTATACCAAAGGCCCACCGGTACCCTTTTGGGTCTTTAAAGTACCCTCTCCTGAGGTAATCTATACCTAGGATGCACGGGGCATCTGGGCCAGTCACAATGGGGTGCTTATGCCAGTCCTTCCCAGTTAAGCTTACTTCAGCTTCTAATAGGGTCAGCTGTTGGGACCCCCCTGTCACTCTGGAGATGCAGATGGATTCGACCCCACTGTGGCTTGATGGCATCAAGGTGCACTGTGCGCCAGTGTCTACCAAGGCCTTATATTCTTGTGGTTCTGATGTGCCAGGCCATCGGATCCACACCTTCCAGTAAATCCGATTATCCCTTTCCTCCACCTGGCTGGAGGCAGGGCCCCTCTAATCCTGCTCACCATCACTCACTTGATCTAAGAGTGACTCCTGCAGGAATGACTTCCTGGTCCCCTCAGGAGGGTCAAGCATACTGTTGGCCATTCTATTCTGTCTGGGGGATTTCTGACTAGACACTGGAGCTGCATCTCTCTTGGAAGACTCCCCTTTCATGGTGGTCTTCCCTTTCAGTTGCTGTACTCGTGCAGCTAGGGCGGGAGTGGGCTGTCCATGCCACCTTCTCATGTTTTCCCCATGGTCGCAGAGGAAGAACCACAGGGTGCCCCGTGGTGTATGTCTTCCACTGCCCTTCTCTTGGGTGGGGAAGCGCCTGCTTCTAATAGCTGAGACATCGGCCCGTGCAGGTGGAACATAGGACATGTCCTGTTCCACTTTCTGGAGCCTCTGAGACAGTTCCTCTACAGCTGAAACCAAAGCATGTTGGGAGGAAGGGAGACTTCCCTCATAGTGCCGGAGCTGGATAATCACTTCATCCACTGTCTGAGTCTGGGTGTCTTGCCGCCAGGACGCTACTGCTAATGCTTTGGAATGTCCTTCTGGTCCACTTTGCAGGAACTTCCGCCACATCAACTGTGTGCAAGGGGCCTGATCTGGACCCATTGGTGACTGCTCATCATTCAGATCACCATAGATCATGTCAAACACAGCCATTTCCCTGAGGTTTTGGATGCCTTTCTCCATGTCAGTCCACTTGCCTAACCAACATAGAGCATCATCCTTGTAGGGGTACCTCTCCCTCACAGCGAGCAGGAGTCGCCTCCAAAGGCTGAGGGTTTGAGCTTGTTTCCTTATTGCCTTGTCAATACCAGCCTGTTTTGCTAAAGGTCCCAGCTGCTTGGCCTCTCTCCCCTCCAATTCCAAACCAGCAGCTCCACTATCCCAGCATCGGAGCAGCCAGGTGCAAATTTGCTTGCCTGGACTGCGGCTAAAATCCTTCCACATATCTCGCAATTCACTGAGGGATAGAGATTGGATGATTACCTCCTGCTCTTCCTTCTGCTCTCATGATGGACCTGGTTCATTATCACCCTGTACATTGCAAGGGGATTTTTTGGTATATTTGGTTTTCCGTATCGGGGAGACTGATATTGGTACTGCTTGTCCCTCTGGCTCTGCTGCTGTGCTTGTGGAGGCGACTGGTACTGGCACTGCCTGTCCCCCTGGCCCAGCTGCTGTACCAGCAGGCTCACTTTCAGATTCTGCAGCCCCTTCTCCCCCTTGAGGGCAGTGAACAGTGTTAAAGATGACACAGTAAGCATGGGCAAGCCCCCAGCACATCGCAAGGATTTGTGTCTCCCCCCAGCACATCGCAAGGATTTGTGTCTCCCGGGGTTTGTCAGATTGGCAGGACACCTTTTCCAAATGCTCCACCAGTTTATCAGGACTCTCCATTTGTTCGGGAGTGAAATCCCAAAGCATTGGGGGTGACCACTGACTCAGGCACTTGCCCGTCTTTTCCCACACACCTTGCCATTTGTAACTATCTGCCCTCAGGGCAGGTTTCCGGGTGGTGCTGTTGTTGGAGAAGTACCGCATGGCCCAAAACAAGATCTGGCAGACATTTAGAAAGCATTGTGCCACGAACACAGTGGCCTGGATGCTCCAGGGATAGCTGAAACTCTCAAAAACCGAGAGAATCTCTTCCCCTGGCTCACCCACAGAGGGGGTGAGACCCCAAACAAAAGACCAGGCAGCAAACAGGTACCGGTTCACCCCCACAAGCAGCGATATGAGCCCATTATAAGCAGACAGTAACCAGTACAGCAAAACAAGACCCTTGGCACATTTTCCACCGAGAACAAACACCAGCACTGGGAACACACAGGGGATATAAGGATTAATCCAGCCCCACCACGCAAGCAAGTTGTCCAGCATTGCAAACATTTCTTATCAAATAAATGCAAATAAAAACAGAAAAATTACACCTAACAGATGGCTCTAACACACCTTCTCCTTTTGTCCTTATCTCAGTCTTCTCCAGCCCCACATTGGGTGCCAAAGTTGTGGTGATTTAGCCCCCGCCGGGGTCTGAGACCACGCGGCCGCTGCCCCTCCCCCACAAAGGGAGTGAAATACAAAGCCCCGAGACTGAGATAAGGAAAGGTTTAATACAACAATGCAATAGCAACACAACAAACAACAACAATAACAATAACAGTAATAGTGATAACAATGAACAGAGCAAAATATATACCGATACAGCAGTGAGAGAACCGGCTGCGCCAACCCATGCGATCACCGATTCTTCCCGCGCTCGCGCCAGGGTGTGACGTCAGCATGATATATGAATAACCCGGCTAGAGCTTCCCCCCCACTGCTGGGGAAACTTAACCCTATCCTGGCTAAACCAGGACATAATGTCCAAGCAGATGCTTAGTGCTTTGCTTCCTAGCATCCCTGTTAGTAGGAAAGCAGTACAAAAGCCTGAGTTTTAATATGCTCCTAAATCTGAAAAGGGAAGAAAGTTTTTGCTTTACAGAAGTAAATAAAGTAACGGGACCATCCCTGGAACAAAGTGGACATTTGTCATAAGATGACCAGGTACAGAAGTAAATGAATTTGCTTTAATAAAACTGACTGGATCTGAGTGGCTTTAGTGCCTGCTTCAGAGCCTGTCTCCATGCAGTGGATCTGTGATATAGAAATGCTTATGGATAATTTTAGGTTGACTGTATAGCTACAGACCATGTGATTAAGCATTGCTTTCAATAAATTTGTGTTACAGAAGTCAGTGCAGATTCTAATGTATTGTTAATGAGCTCTAGTTCCATCCCTTTTCATTTGATGGAAGGAGAGGAGATACAATGCTTACTTCTCTGGGACGAAAGAAATCCACATGTATGCTGTCAACGAAGGCTACCTGGGCTTGGTTAACAAGCATTACAACTGGGCTGAAGGTTAAAAAGCCGAAGTTCTAGAAGACAATTGTTGTGGCTTATATGAATGTGGGTCCACTATTTTTGTATATTCCTTTCTTTGTTAACTTGCTTATTGTGATGTTTAAAATGTTCTGAATGCAAGCAGATATATTAGCTTATTAACTAGTGTGTATATATGTCAACTAGCTGTTCAGTCAAATTTATTCAAGAGCAGTTAGCATGTCTTTCCTAATTTCTTGGCACAATGAGAGTTCTCTAACTCTTTTCATGGTGCATACTTACAGATAATATCCCTCCCCTGGTTTTCTTCCCAGTGTGGGCAAAAAGTGGTACTCGGCATCACTGTGTGTTTCCTTCATAGCTTTTATATAGAAAGGTATATTGGGTGGGGGAGGAAGAAAAAAATTAATATAAACTACTGATTGGTACTGATGCTTCACATCTGGAACTAATTAGGAAAATCTGTGTCATACTGCATATAATATAATGCACAAACTACAGTATGTCTCCTTCCTGATTTATTTTCTCCTGTTTTAAATGTATATACTTGAGGCCTCTACTGCAACCTCTGACTGGTAAAGATTGGGCAGAATCTCTTCAGGATCATCACAGTAATCTTTGTTTCACAGACATAAGCCCTACTCTGTTAGATGCTGTATCAATGAACTCAAAGGAAGCAGGGGTGGTCAGTGTCTTGCAGGATCAGGAAATGGGGAAGAAACGGATTCTATGAGGAGACACATGCTAGATATGAAAAGCGAACACTGAACTTTTGGATATTTGTTCAGGGAGAGAAGATGACAGAAGTATTGAAGAGGTGAAAGAAGGAGGGAGGAACAGCTTGAGGTCTGGAGCCTTAAGAACATGGTTGGTTACTCTTCTAAAAAATACAGTTGATAAACATGCATTGTTTCTCCATGTGATAAAACATCTCTAAGGTATTTTAAAATATGATATAATATTTTTGAAGGTGTTAAACCATTCAGGGGAGGAAAGAACATCACCAGAAGAAAGTTATACACAGGAGCAAATCTGGAAGTTTTTATTTGAAGCTGTGAGATTCTTGTATACCAAGCAAATGCCATTTACATTATGTGAAAAGATGGAGACAACTCTAAAATCTAGCTTCATCTTTCCTGCCAGATTCTGAGTAGCTTAATATTTTGAGTGTTGCAAGCTCACAATTTTATCTGTTGGAAGGAGGGTAGTGCACAAAATTTGGATTTAGATGTACATTTTGCACATGCAAGTTTGGCTCATCGGTATTTAAATCTCCAATTAAAGTGTGTATTGTGAGCAGAATGGTTAAAATGTTATTTGCCACGCTTGTGCATATGTGCTCAATCTTGGTAAGGTGCATCATTACATCATTATCACTTAAGTTATGAATGTACGAAGTATATCATACCCTGTAAGAATATCTGTCTTATTTAAGAAATATTTATCCTCTGACTCATTCAGAGCTTTTGTTGCCATCAAATGCAGCAAAATAATCAAAACTGCAATGATTTTTTATTACAACAACCTGATCTCGTGCTTGTTTGTGCTAGAATCAGAGGTAGAAAGAAATGCATTAATGGAAGAATCCTATCCTCAATTGTACATTTAATGTAAAGAAAGAGGTTGTAGCTCCAGCTGATGGACCTGAGGGTGGGGGCTTCGGTGCTGTCAGGAGTGATGACCACAATGTTTTACTACATCTGGAAATTTTGAAGTTGTCAAGAGCTGAGACATCAAACATTTGTTGTAAGGTTTACAGGATCTTTTTATTTAATTTTGGAATTCAATTGAATTTATATTTTTAGGGTACAACAAGTGTATTACTGGTTTTATTATATAAAGAAAGGGCATACTGTAAACCTAGAATGCAAAAGAAGAAGGGATAGCGAAGCAAACTGTTGACTGATACACAGTATAAGAAACCTGTTAGGTTGGCTTTTGTGCTGTATGTAAATCAGGGTTGTATTTGTCTCCTTTGTGTATGTATTCCTTTTTTCATTGCTTTCAGGTTTTTGTTGGGCAAAAGCCTGATGATCCTGTCATCCCAGGAATATTATGAAAGAAAAACTTAGAATTAATTAGAGGTATAATTGGAAGAATGAAGCTGAAATAATGCAAGAGCAGAGTATGTTAAGTGCTGCATCTCATGAGGAATCAAAAGAGTCAGTTCTGACTGAAAAAGCAGTGCAGACGGATGATAATCAGGCAGGTGTTACTCAACACTTTTTGGGAACTGGCAAATCATCAAAAGAAAATACAACTGAAATTCACTCTAACAGAGAATTGGACTCAAACAATTCAGATGAGCAGGATCTGTTTCATGTGTCATCTTCATTCCTCAAGCATAAACCTGCCATTGAATGTCACAAAGAACTGCAGCTTCTTAACCGGTGGTACAGACAAGATGAAAATTTTGTTTCAAGTATTTACAAACTGCAGCCTACCAGGTTAGTGCTGAGTTTCTTCTATTCAGAAGTTGTTTGGTAAAGGAATAAACATGGTTTTCCTTGCAATCCATTAAGGACATGAATTTATTCTTCGTTAGTCTGAAAGTGGTTCACTTCTTTAATCACTGGAAGTTTTGTTGCTAAGCACTTGCATGAAAGAAATACTAAGTCAGAAGAGTTTCCTTCAACATTATATCCCACAAATGAATAGTATTTTTAAATGAGCAGCAGTGCTTTTCTCATTATAGTATGAAGTGCAGCATTAGAAGGTATCATTTGAAGGAAAATTTCCCCTGAATCTTTATTAATTAGGCTGATAACACTGTCATCAAATAGGCACATGAGATTTTAACCCCATTTTAGAGATGGTGTAGCTGAGGCCCAGTTGAGATATATACTTGTTAAAACAGAGGTAATAAGACTTAAACCTGTATCTGTCCATCTGCCAAACTGTGCGGCAATTTGGTAGGCTAGAGCTGCACCTACCTGAAGTAATGTTCTTTAATCTTGTTTTATGATTAGAGCAGCTTCTAATTTTCCAGTGTGTTCTCACAGCTTGCCTTCATAGCACATTTTACAGGGGTATTTTCAGCAGTGATCCTGCACACAGGCAGCAAGCTAAGAGCAAATGGCTGAGCTCTTTCCAGAAACTACACAAGATATTTCGAGTATGCTCCACTTAACCTCAGGGAGGAAGCGTCCACTGAGCTGCTTGAGACAGGTGAGGCTAGAAATGCAAAATGAAGAGAAGGGCACTCCACTGGAATAATCAACAATACATTTTTTCCTAAAAGAAGGAGAAAGGTTAGTTTCAGTAATAAAATAAGTTAAAGGAGTTAGAGACATCACCGGTTTTGGCGCTCCTCAGAATCTTGTGGTAGGACAAGCAATACTTAAGTGAGTGTGTTACTGCTGTAATAAATAGGTAAAATAGACAGAACTTCAAAGACATTACTTCTCAATAACCCTGAATGCCTATTCCTGTTCAATGTACTGTTTAGTCCACTTAAACATATGTAACTCCTTCTACAATCTGCATGCAACTCTTTAGGCTCTACTAGAGGAGCAAAAAGCCTGGAGTTTGGCCAAACAAAATAAAACACATGCTGTGAAATTCTGTTTAACTGCAGAGAATAAAATTACTACTGCAGAATAAGCTTAATAATGCAATAATAATTTAACAGAAAACCGATGCATTTCGTGAGTTTTTTTACAAATAGATCTTTTCTAGTTTTCACATGAAGAACAGAGGAAAATCAAATGTTTTCTCTGAGGTTGAAAATGGTTGTGCATCAGAGCTGAGAAAGTAATTTAGTGCTTCTTTCTGCCACCCTTTCCGCAGTATGGTGCTCATAGTGCTTAGATGAGCAGTTAAATTATTTAGAGAGATTATAAAGCTATTAGCTTTCAATCCAGTAAAGAAAGTTGCTCCTTGTGGGATATCTTTGGGGTTCTTTATGTATTTGAAGACTACCCCTGTTGGTTAGTGGTTAGGATGACTTAGATCAGTTTAGTTCTTAATCAGTCCTTGTGGCAATTTCCCCATTAATCAGAGTGGTTTGTTGATGTTCTTGGCCTGCCCTCCACTTTGTTGATACCTTTCCCTAGTGTTTTAGAAATAAACTCAGGTTCTTATGGCAGAGCCACACTTGATCACAGATTATTAATGCCCTGTTTCATAGAAAGAACAAATCTTTGAGTTTAGCACCTAGAATGACACAGGTCTTTTCTTGTATCATGTTGTGATGTAGACATTTCTACACTCTTTCAATTCTACCCTTTCACAGCATTATTGTCTTGCAACTTTTTTCCATCACTTAACACGTTTTCCATTATGTTACCCTGATCCAGACCAATTAATTAAATTCCAATCAACAATTTGTTTTATCAGAGTTTGTTAGAAGTTTTCACAGGTTTGTAGTAGGGTCTGTGTTGCTGCAAGCATACCATTATCTTTACTGTCATCCTCATGCATGCTGTGTTCTCTTCCAGCATAATCTTTTAATAAATACTTTTGATGGTAACTTTTAAAAATAGAGTTAAGAATTAGAACACTTTTTTTTCCTCTCAAGTCTTGCAGCAAGAGGTTGATCAAGGATTCAGGGGTCTCCAGAAGATCACTGTTACTGCTTCAAGAGGAAGACCTGTGACTTAGACTACAACCTGTCAAGCAAGCAGGCTTCATGTTTTGACATCCACCTTGTGAAAACATAGGTTAAGGAATGGAAGTATGAAACACATCAGAATGTCATAGAAAGCATCCATGCACAGGTATGCCTACCATCACTTTATTCACCTCTGCCCTGGATGCTGGGGATTTCTTTTCATCATGTTCTAGAGCTTTAAACAAGGAAAAATTGAAGATCACAATAGTTTTTGTCTTGTCTTGAGTGTAACTCTGTATTTTTAAAGGTGCATCCTAAACCTGAAGTACTTTTGTACTCCCAAGTCAGGTGCCTTCTAAATACCTTCTCCAAGTTCCCTTCTTTCAGCTTGGTTTTCCCACTTAGGTGTTTCTGCTGATGTTCTTTATCTCTCTCCCTTAATTGTCTGCCATCTTCTAAGACTTCCTGAAGACCAGTCTTCAGTTTGCTTTGCCTGTTACCTCAATTCTCAGTATTCAGGAAAGGCTATACAGAGGAGAGTCCATGTCACTTTAAATCCTTAGAGATGCATGCTGAATTGGAGTGATGTAGAAGGCTGACACATCATTCTTAATTTGCCCTGGATACCCAACTTCATCAGCAATCCCATCAGAAATGGTGAGATTGGCATGGAATTAAGGTAATGTGAATCAAGAATCAAAGTCTTATCAGCAGTTGTTAATTTATGTTTAATTAAAATCTATATCTGCTCATTTATTGCTATTAATTCTTTGAGTTAGTAACAAACTCAGCTGTGTTTCCCAAATCTGAAGAAGCCAAGGAAAGTATTAGGCATGGCCTAGAATAACTCTTTTTCTCTTAACTGTAAAATGAGATCTAAGTGGACTCATTCAGCATTGAGGTTTCAGGGATGCTTTTCTATTATATGAACTCACAGACAGAACACTGGATTAATCTGTTGAGAAAAGGTGTAACACCAGATATGATGTATCTATTTTTGGCTTCACTTTATCTTAATTCTTCCTTTCAACCCTCATCTTAGATCACCTTTCTTGTCTATGGATATGTGCTCCGGGCTTTACAAGTTTGTAAAACAAGAAGTACATTATTGAGCTCTGTGTTTTCTTCCTACCTAACCCCCTTTATCTCCTCTTTTGCATCTCAGTGAAACAGATTTGTCCATTGCTTGTCTTATCCTCCAACATACTCAAAGCACGAACAACAGAATGTTACTTTCTTTTCTTGTTGCAAACCTAAAATTGTCAGGTAGAAATAGTAATGCACAAGCTATCATCTAGGATTGTTAGAAATTAATTTAGTATGACTTGTGCAGAAAAACATATTTATCAGTGTACTGGATATAATGCAGACATTACTTCATAGTATCAAGATTTATCACTGGTTGCCTTTCAGTATGTTTTGATTCAACTAGTTTCCATGCTTGATAGGTTTATTCTCTCTATTTAGCATCATCACACCAAAATCTATAAGAAAAATGTAACCTAGGGCAAAGATGGAATTGAACCCATCAACAGCAGATCCTGTTCCTTCTACCTTGAACGCCTACACAACGACTTTCAGAAAATTGTCATCACCCAATTCCATTGGTCAGCTCTTGACAAGGACCTTGTCTGAGGGAAAGTAACAAAGATCAGAAGATGTAGGAGCAGCAGACAAAAAGCTGTGTTTTTTAAGTACTCTGAAAAGTTACAGTGAAAAAATCCCCTTGTATTTAAGTGAGTCTGAAAATGGTCTTGAGACTAACAAAAACATGGGCAATTTACCTGGTGTGAAGTGAGATGTTTCTAGTCAGCTGACAGCACACTGCTTACCATGTGAGGATAATGTTTACAATATATTTTAATTTTATTAATAGAACAACTGAAGAATAATTAGAAAATCAGCTTGGTAGATTTGGGGAAAAATAAACCCTTAAACTAAATTTTGCCTTTCCTGTTAATTTTTTTATTCCTTTGTCTCCATGTGACACTTAATATGAATATATAGGAATATTTTGTTGTTTGCAACTGTATTTGCAACCCAGCTATTGGGTTGTACACTAAATGTCATACTAGAGACTTTGGCATCTATCTTTGAATGTGCCTAGAGTTAACTAGGGCAGTTGAAGATAATGGCATATTTTGTGTGTACTTACAAAGGGCCTGTCTCTGCAATTTTATGAAGAATTTGTAGATAGGGTTTAAGAACATAGTTTGCATATTAGGTAACTTTCATGTGTACTTCCAATGTCATTATGAAATAGTGGTGTTTGGGTTTGCTGCTCAGGGACCAGGAAGAGTTAGTTATTTACTAGTAAGACTGCTGGTAGTTTTGAAAATAAAGAAAAAGGAAAATGTGTTTAGTGAAGGCTTTCTCTCTTTATATTTACCTAGAATGAGCGATTCCAAGTTTTTCCTCAGAAATGCTACATGTCAGGAGGAAAAGGGAAGTGTTTACAATGGGGATGAGGAAATTCTGGTACAGGTTCAGCAGGGTCAGGCTCTGTGAGTTCAACAGCAAGCTGCTGTTTATTTTATGTTCGTCGGCACACAGTTAAGTAGAACATGGTGTGGTGCAGAAAACTTGGAATATCTCACCTGTCTGTAAAAATTGATGAGGTTTTTTCCTTTTGAGAGTAGCTGTTTGCTTTCTTTTCCTTGTTCTGCACCCCCCCCC
Organism: Strix uralensis; assembly: GCF_047716275.1. NCBI lineage: Eukaryota > Metazoa > Chordata > Aves > Strigiformes > Strigidae > Strix > Strix uralensis. Next base: position 37,278,592 of record NC_133975.1, read on the forward strand.
CCCCCCCCCCCAAATGGGTTCAAAAGTATACGTGTGATTTACTTTAGTAATACCCCAACAGTTTATTAAGGGAGTCCTCCGTACCATTGTAAGAAGGGACACCATTTTCAGTGCTGCAGTGCTCTACAGTCTAGAGCTTGGGATCTGAACACTAACGATTTTCTGTGCCATCTCAGTGTACTGCCACCATTCACCTGCTCTTACCCCAGCTTGCCTCAGTGTTTCAAGGAAAGACAAAACACCTTCCCTCTCTTAAATATATCTCATCTCAAATATGTCTAATACGTGTCTATATGCACAAATATATCAGTATCTGAGAGCAGAAGGTTATGTACATAAGAGGAGGAGCAGCCTTGCTCCTGAGCCCTACAGATGAGTGCCAGAATCATGAGATTTGCTTATATGTATTATCTTAGCACAGAACTACGAGTGTTGTACAGGTTGATATAAAACCATTCTGTTTCCAGGCCATGATACACAAGCAGGAGGATTCATGAATTTACAGATTAATTAGCCAGAAGAGACTACTTGGAGGATTTTATTAATAGAACATGGACAATAGACTACATGGAGAATCCAGTCCTACATGTCTACAAACAAGTCAGTCTGTACTGTATATGACTTGCATGTAAGCCCCTCACCCCATAAAAGCCTTATGTTAGTTAATGTTAGTTAATGTAAGATGCAAACATATGAAGCAGCATAAGGGGAGAGGGAACTATTTAAAATAATTCTAGGAGAGTTTTCTAGGGTATTTCATCCATTGCTTAGCATTCCAATTAAAACTAGTGAAGAGCTTCTGATATCAGATTCTCATTTGTACCTGGAAGTTGGCTAGTTTCCTTTTTAAAAGGAGGAAAATATTAATTAGAAAGAAATGTCTCTTATAAATTCTACAGTTTTCTTTCAGGATGAATGCTGTAATGTGAAATACATGCCTGCAGATTAGTTATCGTAGAATCATAGAATAGTTTGGGTTGAAAGAGACCTTTAAAGGTCATCTAGTCCAATCCCCCTGCAATGAGCAGGGACATCTTCAACTAGAACAGGTTGCTCAAAGCCCCGTCCAGCCTGACCTTGAATGTAACCTGGGATGGGGCATCTACCACCTCTCTGGGAAACCTGTTCCAGTGTTTCAGCACCCTCATTGTAAAAAATTTCTTCCTTAAATCTAATCTACATCTAGCCTGTTTTAGTTTAAAACAATTACACCTTGTCCTATCACAACAGTCCTTCTAAAATGTCTGTCCCCATCTCTCCTGTAGGCCCCCTTTAAGTACTGGAAGGCCACTATAAGGTCTCCCTGGAGCCTTTTCTTCTCCAGGCTGAACAACCCCACCTCTCTCAGCCTGTCCTCACAAGGGAGATGCTCCAGCCCCCTGATCATCTTTGTGGCCTCCTCTGGACCCGCTTGAGCAGGTCCATGTCTTATGTTGGGGGCCCCAGAGCTGGACACAGTACTGCAGGTGGGGTCTCACAAGAGCAGAGTAGAGGGGGAGAATCCCCTCCCTCAACCTGCTGGCCACACTTCTCTTGATGCAGCCCAGGATACGGTTGGCTTTCTGGGATGCAAGTGAACATTGCCAGCTCATGTCCAGCTTTTCATCCACTGAGTTGTCTTTAAATATGATGTAACTCCATAAGCAATTTGATGAATAGACTATACAGTTGTTTAAGTTGGTCCTATGCCTGAACAATACGGACTTGATTCCACTGAAGAACATGAAGTCATGTGACCATTCTTACCCCAAATGTTCTCACACTCCATCACTGTTTCCTGTTGGGAACATTGTTATTTTTCCAACAAAACAACTGTCAGTATGTGTTTCAGATCAACAAGTAATCTTCTGAAATTAAAAAAAAAAATTTTAACACAGAGATCCAAGAGTTATAATTTGATTTATTGGTGCCACTGGTGAGAGCAGAAAGTACAATTAATTCTAAGCCTCTGCTATCAGATTGCTGATGTTTGGAAAATTTCCATGCATTTTTATGAGGTAACCAAAATTTCAGCAGTTTTGTAGTGCAGAGATTGCTGGTGCTTATTCTAATATTATAATTATCACAAATTGCCATTATCATAACCCATGTATTTGGGATACTGCAATATAATGTGCACATTGTTCTTGTGGAAGGACTTAGATTTGTGCCCAAGAATATAAATTATAAAATATGCTTTAATTTTCAGTTGTTTCAGCTGGTAAATGTGTAAACATGTATGATTTGTAGGTAAGATATCACAGATTTAGAAGCATATTTCTCTTTTCCACTGGAACTAAACTCCTTGTAACAAATAAAAAATCTTTGGGGTATGACATTTGTGAGAGAATGAGTATTTTCTGAATCCTGAAAACAAAAATATTTTTGAGAAAGGATATCAAACTCTAGGCCTCAAAGTATCAGTCAAGAACAGAAATCAAAGCGATTGTTCTCATCAAAAAGAATAGTGTTTAACTAGTTCCTTATTTTAATCAACTTTAGGTGCTGAAAATAGATTTCTGCCTGGACTAAAACCCCCTTCTCTTTTCTTCTCTGAATTTGAAGGGAGTTCAGTTCTGGCAGGAACCTTGCATCTTCCTCTTTTCAGGATGAATGTGTCAAGTTGCAGCTTAAAGCTCTGATCTCATTTATAATCATTACTCAGCTGGTGTATTTCTGTGTATTTTGAGAAAAATATAGCAATCTGTGTGTTGTTTTGTTTCGTGGTGGTTACCTTTACCAGTAGTTGCTGTTCTCTGGAGTGTGCGTTACCCACCAGAGGGAGCTGAAGCCAAGAACTGTCAGATTTTCGTGGAATCACTTAGGTTGGAAAAGACCGGTAGATCACTGAGTCCAACCATTAACCTAACACTACCAAGTCCACCACTAAACCATGTCCCTGAACGCCATGTCTACATGTCTTGTAAATAACTCAAGGGATGGTGACTCAACCACTTCCCTGGACAGCCTGTTCCAATGCTTGACAACTCTTTTGGTGAAGAAATTTTTCCTAATATCCGGTCTAAACCTCCCCTGGCACAACTTGAGTTGGCCCTTCAATTCCCAGGGGGTTCCCTGGTGGAAGTCCTCTCTTACATTTCACAGGGCTTTGGATTTGGGCATCTGTCCTCAAGTTAGCTTGGGAGCAGTTGGGGACCAGGTCGGAAATCAGTGCACGTACCTATGCCAAAGCAAGCAGAGCAAAACCTTGTGATATACATGTCTTCGTTCTTTGGTTTTATGTATGCCATTCTTTGTAACATGAATAAGGACACCAAATTTGTATAAAAGAGAAATAACTTTGAGAGTAAACTAATTATCCCTGAGAAAATTAGGCCAGGTAGAAGCAAGGGTGAATAGGTTATCTGTGTCTCTAAAAGGAAATCTCTCAAAATTCCTGACTACAAACAGGCTGGAGGATATTTCTGCTATATATTAAACTGACATTTTGTTTATCAAGCAATAAATTGGCTGAAAAAGGGTAGAAGTTTGTGCATATTATGTGTTTTGATTTTGTTCAGCACAGAAATATGCATTAAGTGTCTAAAGTGTTTATTTTGACTGCAAATTTTGGAAGAAAATGTTTAAGTGTTTCCAAACTTACATATCTTAATTTTTCCTTAAAAATCATAGTATTTTGACATATTCCAATTCATCCCAATTCATGATGATATACTGAAGAATGTTCTGAATTTTTTACTCAGCCAATTTTTTATCCAGCTCAACTGCAGTGGTTTCTTAAACGTATGTTGATAGAAGCTTGTTAAAATTCAAGCCATTTTTAAATTATATCAAGCTATGCATTCATTATTACATGTAAAAACCCCAGGCCTCTAAAATAACTTAAAATTAAGTCTTAGTGCTGTGATTGAACAGGTTAGGAGCCTGACAAGTCCCATAAAAAGGAATTTAAAAAATCATCTTGAGAATGTCAATATAGCTAATTTTTTTACCAGTAAATGTGAGGGATTAATACATACATCTCCTTGCCTTGGATGTGCCGATACTGACATGGGCAATGAACAGGGAACTCCTTGGAGGTTTTTTTATCGTAACCAGCTGGTCAAGGTGAGAAGGGTTTTATTATTCTCGTTCTTGGTTTTCTTTCTCTTCGTTAAATCATAAGATCAATTTATATTTCATCAACTTTTAATAAAAATCTTCCTTTGACTTAGAGGACAGGAGAAGTGCTGGTCCTTCTGAACAAATGAGCTTCTTTCCATATGTTTCCTTCTGCACTTGGAATAAGTTATCCACAGAGAAATAAGTAGATGTTGAAACATGGAGATTAGCATCTGAAAGGTGGAAAGGAACAGCTTCTTATACCATTTCTGAGTTGTAGCTGACCATATGAACATAAAGAGTCTTTAAGAATAGGTGGAGTTGACTTCTTTGTGCTACAAAAGGCAGGAGAGCTCACAGTTAATGATAGCTGACCAATCATATATAAAGCTGGTCCTTATTGCCTCTAAACTGCTTGCTACTTGCTCAAGTAATTTGTAATTTTCAGTGCTTCTTTGACTTCTATTAGTCTGTTGGTCATAAGAATTATGACCGATGTGAGACATTGCAACTTCCCTAGATAAGCAAATTTGATGGTTTCTACACCGCCAATTGAGGGTAAACACTTAACCTATTAGACCTCCTATGGGATTTTTTTTCAAATTCAAAATCTTGTCATATGAAAATGGTAACAGTCACATCAAATAACCTCAATTTCAGCTCAGGTTTCTGACAGTATTTTGTCATGTCCTTCGAAGGAATATACAAGACACTTTATATCAAATTGTTGTCTAATGGACTTCGCTCAGTTAAAAGTTGTCTTATATACTGGAGGTTTAAATACTTTTTTTTTTTTTTTTTTTTTTAATGTCTGGATCCTATCTAACTTACGAAGGGCTCATTATCCATATTTCAGCATTTCAGAGAGGAGGACTTCTTTCTGTATTTATTTTGTTGTCAATTTCATTAAATAATGGCATAACATGTTAAGATTTTTAATAAGCATTTTCCTGTATTTCAATGGGAATTAATCTGTCAAATGTAGTAAATAAAAAGAGAAACATAAATATTTTGAAAAGATTAGCAGGAGACTCATAAATTTGAAAACCAAAACAAACCTTAAATTATGCAGTTTACAATTGCACCTCCTCAGCAGTGGCTGTTTGATAAATTACAGTGCTGTATGACACTTTGAATGTGCCCTTTAGGATTTTCTTAATTAAAGAAAATAGAAGGGGAGAAAATCTTACAACTTCTTTGGAAGAGGACATACATTATAATTTCTTTCAGATGCAGTTAACTAGCTATAAAATGACCCTTGACACCTCTTTTTTTAGTTTTCTTGGATTACTTTTTACGCTCCGCCTAATTATTTCTGACAGCTTTTTTCTTCTGTCTCTGTACTTCATTCCCACTGTCATTTCAACCTTTATTTCAGTTCTCTCTCTTGTTTGGGTTTATTTTTCTCTCTTGCTTTGTGGTTGGGTGATACTTTCATATTCTCTGTTTTCACATTTGACTTCCCTTCTCCTCAGAAATTTATTGCCTCATACTTTATTCTGAGGTCAGGGTAGGGAAAGGAATATATGGTAACTGCAGACTCGGGAAATGTACTGAGCTCTGTGTTTGAACCTATTTTTTTTTTATTATTTCAGTGGTTTGATCTGATGCACTCATGCCAGTTGCTGCATTAAATACACGTTTTTTCAGCAGATACTCCTATACACAGGGATTGCTCCATACTTATATCAAGAAATTCAGTGAAAGATTATATTCTATGTGCTTGTAGAGTAGTAGGCAGTATTTTTCACCAATGAGAATTTAGGATTAAAGAATTTCTCTTCATAACTCAACTAAATATCAGCCTTCCATCATTATATTTTTGTGAAAGTTAGGTCTGTTAAAAATGTCTTTATATTTACTCCATTGCTCTGTAATTGATGTATAGTCATTATACAATCCAAATCCAAATGTTACAAGGGATTAATCCTAAGGGTGCATTTTGTAGATATTAATTCCCTCATCCCTTCAACAACCTACTATATCTTCCACTAACAAACTCTACTCAAGTAGTACTTGAGTACTTCCAAACATAAGTTGAAGAGCATCCTTTTGTGGTTTGATACGCCAGTCCAGCATGCAGCTTCACACGAAGTTTGTTGAAACGGACAAACTGAAATTTCCGAGAACAAGATTTGTGCTACTGCAGTGCAAGAGTGTTCTCTCTGTTGGTGTCCTACTCCCAGTATCAGCTGGGAGTTTGTTATTCATGTTTGCTCTGTGTAAATATTGTAGTCATGTAAAAAAATGGTAGGTTTTCTAAGGGTGGCTGGTCCACTTCTATAGCATATAAAGGTAGGAAAGGATGGTCATAATTACTTATGCAGTATATTTGACAGGATTTGAATGATGGGGTTTAGGAGAAGTCCAGTGTCTGCCACTCACATTAATTTGATTTTCAAATGGCATTGGCAATATTCTATATCAAAGACAGAAATAGTTTGCAAAGGCAAATCCAGCTGCAAGGAGTTAAGATAAAGTGTTAGAAAGAAAATTGATGAAAGAGGAAGGAAGCAGTAGTCCATACATAAAAGAGATTATAAAGAGAATCATCCAAAGTGTATGTTGATGTCTTTATTCAGTCCTGTATTTTATCACTGGTATGTCTGAAGGGCTTAAAAGCTAGATTTGCAGATGGTAATGACATTGGGAGCACAGAAAAATCATAATGTATGCTGCATCTAGATTCAGTGCAGGCAGAAACAGTGGCAAAATATTTAAAAGAAGTAAAATCAAACCACATTAAAAATCCCAACTACTGTACATGACAATCTTTTATAGCATTAAAATGTGCAGTTAACTAGCATATTGGGCAAAGTTTTTTATTCCTGAACTATCACTGCCAGAGCAGCAAGATTGCCCTTCCAATCCTCCGCCTCCCAGTCATGTGATAGTTGGTATAAAAAATCCAAATCAGACTGCATCAGAGCATCTGGGGTTCATTCTGTACCTTGCTCATCTAGTTGATTCTGACAGTATAGACCTGGTGTTGTCATATACCTCTTGCAACTGGGTTGTGCATACACATTTGGAAACAATTCAGTCTTCCTTGTACACACACTTAGTCTTCAGGTTTTATTTAGTAGTGTGACAGAATAAGGCTACAGATATGTTTTCTCTGTTTTAATTGACTCTATTTGTACAGCAATGAAAAGAAGCCATGGTTTTCAGTGCTAGCAAAGGAGATATGGTTGTTAAACTGATATGCCAAGACTCTGTGGCCACTGTTCAGGGAAAAGCTGTAACTAATGACTACTTCCTTGTGATCTTCAGGTAATGAATGTTTAGAAACTACATTCATACCTGTCCAGAAAAGGAAGCTGTGCCCACTTTTTCAAAATGTTTGGGTGACCCATGAGGTCTTCGAGAGCATCTTTTCTAAATACCTCTGGAGTTCTTGAAAATTACACTGGGCAGCCTTCCAGCAACTTTAAGTGCCTAATTCCTCCTAAAAATCTGGGCTTTTACCCCTAAGTTTTTCACCCAGCTATGTTCTGTCTGAAGGAGGTTTCAGTTCTCTTGCACCTCCGTTAAACCTTCCAGATTCTGGTACCTGCATCCTATCATGCCTGGCAGCTGCTCCAAGAGCAAATTCTGTATTACTCCATTACTTTCAGAGGGTCAGCAGGGCTGCCCTTGCTTTACACTGAGGTGAGTTTGACTATAAAATATTCTTGAGAGAGCACATTTTCTTTTCAGATAGTGTTACAGATTTAAAAATAATTGCTGGTGTAGTACAAACCTCCCTCTTGCTATGAACAGCTCTGCTGTTCCTTACAGGGCAGAAGGCTATTATGCAAGTAGAACTTTTCAGTGTTAGCACCTTTGCCTGCTCTCGCACTCCTCAGGGTTGCTGCAATGACTTTATTTGCACCTGCTTCATTAATCATCTGGGCTGTCATCTTGTGGCATTCAGCTGTATTCCAGACACTAATACTACTGAGATAATACTCTGGAATCCGAAGACCACAGGCATGTGGCCAAGTTACCTTCAGTTCATCTTGGAGGGGAGTGGTTTAATTTCTGTTGCCATTTGTTAAATAAAGGAGAATTGTTTTCTTCGGATTGATTCATTTCTGAAAGGATCATGCAAATGGAAATCTCAAACTATCGATATTGTCGTTCCATATTCTATTTCAATAATCTCTTCTACTTTACTATGGTACATTATTTAATGTCCTACTGTTTCACGTGAACATCTGTAACAAGATTGCAATGAAAAACAGTGTGCCATGAAGTTAAAAAAATGAATATGAAGTGACTTGAGTGAAATCTATCTGTGACTGCCCTGATTTTGGCTGGGATAGAGTTAACTTTCTTCCTAGTAACTGGTACAGTGCTGTGTGACAATAATGTTGATAACACACTGATGTTTTAATTGTTGCTAAGTCGGGCTTATCCTAAGTTAAGGATTTTTCAGTTTCCCAAGCTCTGCCAGCGAGCAGGTGCACAAGAAGCTGGGAGGGAGCATTGCTGGAACAGCTGACCCCGACTAGCCAAAGGGCTATTCCATACCATAGGGCATCATGGTCAGTATATAAACTCTGGGGGAAGTTGGCCAGGAGGGGTGGATCGCTGCTCAGGCATTGGTCAGTGGGTGGTGAGCATTGTGCATCACTTGTTTTTTCTTGGGGTTTATTTCTTTCTCTCTTTGTTATATTCCTTTTCATTATTATTGTTATTGCTATATTTTATCTTAGTTATTAAACTCTTCTTGTCTCAACCCACGAGTTTTACTTTTTTTTGGTCCTCCCCCCATCCCCCTAGGAGGGGGGAGGAGTGAGCAAGCGGCTGCGTAGTGCTTTATTGTTGGCTGGGGTTTAACCATGACAGTGACAAAGGAGACAGGCTTAAGTGGCGAACAAGTATATTCATTCTTGTGAGAATATAAGATATCTGAACCAAATTTCATGCGAATTTTGTGGAACGTTAAGAGAATTTAAATTAAGTTACAAAGGTTATGATTGCTCCTTATCACTGAAATGTACTCTTTAATCCTAAAAATCTCCACATTCTGGAAACCAAAGATATGATTTTCAGTGCTGAATTCAAGCTTCTGTTACTATCTCAGTACTTTATCAGTAAACTGAATACTATCATCAAAGATCTATAGTTGAATATACATTTTATCTCCTCTTGTAAAGATGAGATTCAAACATATATTTGATGGCATTAAAGTCAAACAATAGCTTATTCTAAAAAGTGTCCAGGTCCTTAAATTCTGTGCAGCTTAACTCAGGAAAAGGTACCTGGAAACATTCCTTCTGAACACAGTTGTTGTGGTAAGACAGTTGCAGAGAGACAATTTTGCTAATTGCTACATTCTCTGTAAGCCGGATCACATCAGTCTTTATACATAGTGATCAGTACCCTGTATTTCACCTAAAAAGTGAAATGATCACCAGTGCAGACATTTGTGGCCTGGCCTTTGTGTACTGACCAAAAAACATGGACAGCAAAATTCACATAGACTGTTCAAGCAACCTCACAAGAGGTCCCAGTAGAGCAACCGCAGACACATGTGTTAATTCCAGAATATTCTACTCCTGTGCTACAAATGCTTTTTTTCCTTCAATTTAACCATAAATACGTAGGTATTTGTCCTGAACTTCTTTGTTTAGCCTTCTGTGGTGGACAGAACTACCTTCAAATGTGGAACTTGGCTGCAAAGATCAATGACCAGTTTTTGACTGTTACTATAAATAAGGGAAAAACCACAAATGGAATTTGAGACATTGTGGCTATGCAGAATTGTCCCAGTCAAGTTCAAAATACACAGGTATTTGATGTTTAAGATTCAGATTAGGGCAGGTAGCAGACAAGACAACATGACAGGCACAATGCTGCATTTGAAAACATGACTGAAACCTTTAAAAGGTGGTTCTGTCAAAAAGAATGGGCAAAATATACTAATTTCTGTAATTTCTGCCTGAATTGCCTTGCCCATTTCTGAAGAAGTCTACACATTACAAAGGGCTGGATTCAGAACTAACATAAATGAATGCAATGCTGAGCACTGCTGGAATCATCCAGTTAAAAACAAGTTGAGCATAAAAGCGTTTGCCAAAGGGCTCATCCTTGCAACACTTTGATGTAGAGACCTTTTTTAGAATGTATCTCAGGCAAATTACAGCAAAAAAATGAAGAAAAATATTTTTTCTTTTTAATCATGAAAGCTCAGAACTCCGAAAGTGAACTCCTGATTCCCACTGGTTTCCGTGGGGTCAGGATTTCAGCCCTGTGTTGCAACTGGATACATATATATCTGTGCTGGGGACTGGAGATCACTGTCGTGGGAGTGTTCAGAAGATTCATAAACCAAGCCGCTTCAAACTTTAAAACAGAGCAGGGACGAGTCTGTAGGCAGAATAATTACTAGTCATAGATTGGTCAGTGTTTTGGGGTTTTTTTGTCTTGGAGATATATTGTATGCAGGAATCTCACTGCTGGAGTTATTACAGTGTGGAACATAGTGAAATCAAAATGTCATGCTTTTAGAATGGAAAGGGGACTTGTAGAAAGCATTGATACTGTGCTGGTGAGGGATACAAAACTCTTTGTCTTTACAAAGGATTGACCTCTCAGGGATTCTCTGACACTCATTTTTCAGGTACTAAATGCAAATTTATTCAGAAAGTAAGTTGCGGGGGGGGGGGGGGGGCGGGATTCATGCTTATGGATTTTTTCTACATTTCTGTAAAACCTAATTAAACAAGACATTTACTTAGATAATTAATTACACAAAGCAGGCAAGGTGGTGGGTTTTTAATATATTTCTACTAGACTCTGTTAAGTTATGACCTTTTGGAAATAAGTATGTGAAGAAACAGTTGGGTCATTACATCGTTCCTTGCCAAAGTACAGGATTGCTGCGGGAGGGCTACTGCTTGGCCTTTCTGAGAATAGGTAAGAGTTTGTCTCTGGCACTGACTGCATCATCCACAAAGTTTTACATATAGAATAAATCATATGTTCATCTTCTGTACAACTAACTGCTAAAAACTTTTAAATAGAATGATTGTTCAGTCAACCATCTTAATTTTTTATTTCCTTGAGTCACACTAGTCATTAGCATAAAGGACATTCTCTTAAAATCCATCAGATACTCATGGAAGTGTCTCTAAATAAAGCTAAAATCTGAAAATAAGCAGTTCTTTACAGTATATTGTGTATCTGAGTGGAAACTTTAAGTTTGGTTAAGGTCAGCTCTGCTTCTTAGTTTCAGAGCTACTGTGGGACCCAAACTATGAGCTAAGGCTCTCTTTTCTAGAAATGGAGGAAGACAAAAGAAGTCACTTTCTGGGGATAAAACCCTCTAACAGTAATAAAGACCTCACTGGAGCAGAAAGATGCAACTCGTTCTTCCCTGTGCCTGTTGGACTGAGTTGGTTTTCCCTAGCGTTTGTGAGGTCTGTGAGAAATGTTTGGATAAGATCTTTTGGTGCTGTTCCCAGAACATGGTTCATGTGATATCAAAAAAATCCTGATGTTTTGCCAGGGACCTTTTTGTCATTGGGAATTTAGAGACTGGGTTTGTAAAGGGTTGGTTAAGCCAGAATACAAAGAAAACTCCTAAGCAACTATTGTGGCAGGCCATCTTCTGTCAAAGGCTACCAGGGGCCTGTACCAGGAGACTCCACCCAAAAGGAGAATGAGCAAGGGACCAACAGGTGACAATTTCTTTAGCCCTGCAGAGCTGGAGCTGAAACATCAGTTGTCTAGGCCATGGATTTGCACTGAAATAGGAATTATTGGAATGAATAAATAAATGAGGTCATTGTAACCTTCCATAAAGGCAGAGTGTCATTGTCTTGAAGCAGGGAGATCAAAGAGGCAAAGACCAGACTGATGTACAATTATTATTTTCCTTCAACTGCAAGAATTAGTGACCCTAGCTGCCTGAGAAGTGGGAAGGAGGAATTGTGACTATGCTCACTTAAATACTATTTAAGTAGCATTACTATCTCTCTAGACATCAATCTAAACACATGGTTTCCAATCTTTTTTGAATCTGTAGACCATAAGTTTTGTCCACTGGCAAGGCAATCCTGGGTGGATGGAAGGTAAGCATATTGACAGTCTTCCTCACTACTTTCCATTCTTGTCTTAAAATCTGGAGTTGCAGACAGCCTATTTTTACTTCTGAGTAAATACAGGGAGTTTATCTTGAATTTACCATTGCTGTTCACAGTAGTTGTTTAAGGTGCAGTCTATCACCACCTGCTTACAATATACAAAAGACAAGAAGGAAGCAAGTTTTCCAGAAGCCTTAAAATTGTAGCGATCACCTATTAGGTAAATTGTGCATCCTTCCTTCTGGGGAATTTTGCCTCAATGAGTGTAATCAGAAGGTTGTATCAGGTGACAAGTGTCAATATTTAATATTTTTTCAGAACTTTGGACCCCATGGGAAAGGTGCAAGGAAATTAAGACAGGAAGGGAGACTGGAGAAAAAGGTAAACCAAGAAATGGAAAAAAGGAACTTACGAGTGAAAAACGTAATGCCATTGATCAGTACTTGCTTAGTGGAGATGAAAAGGTGAGAAACAACATCCAAATGTATCATGTTTATACAGTTTCTCTACAATCTCAAAATATTGTTCTGCTTACTGATGGGTATCTTATGTAACAACTGTTAGAACTCTGAGAAGCTATTTTGTCCTACTTCGTATTCCTTTTTTTTTTTATGATGTCACTTATTTCTAGCTTATTTTCACTCCATAGTTTCCATTATGATCTGGTATCAGGGAGGTCTCAAATAGGTAGGTGATCTGGGGTCATAATCATAATTAAGTCTGTTTGGCTTTACTATGAACAGTTTCCCATCTGACTTACTGTAGTCTCAGTCCTGTGTTCCTTTGACGTGATTTACCTTGATTTTCTCAGTCATCACTGCATTGGGTCAACAGACAGATCAGCTGGAGAAGTTATTACAAGTGCATACATGTACATATACAATAATTTGTATGTCCATGTGAAAGAATTTATGCCTAGAGGTCCAGTTGGTTTCAAGGTTCATTGACCAACACCCATGCCACTTAACTACTTACATAAATAAACATGCTAAGACTGAGAAAAGGGTACATATTTTTAATTAGATATTAATGAGATAAAAAAGAAAAGTGCTGACATAAATCTGCAGAAAAATTCTTGAGCTTGGGACTGACTTGCCAGATGATCTCCTATTCCCTAGGTCAGAGTGTGTTCATACCACATGCACCATCTCTCTGGGTTCAGTTTGCAAGCCCCATGCCAACTCCATCTCTGAAACCAGCACATCCATCCTCTTTCTATACACCACTGCCTTGACCTACACTGGCCACTATCTGGTGCTTCCCAGCTACACCGAAGAAGAGAAAATGGACTATATCATACTGTGGAACTTAGAAACCAGAACGGTTGGTATTATTTTTTGTAGGCTTAAATGCACTTTTCATGTTGCAAAGTGACTGCTAGATGTGGTATTTATAAAAATAACCAAGAGTTTGGATGGTGAATATTTGCATGAAACTACTCAGAAATGATCAACACAGTAAGGATTACTTACTGAACATGTTCTCTAGTTGCTAAAAATTCATGTACTCATTTTGCCAGTCTCCTCCACCAAAAATTAACACTTATCAGGGAAAGTACTGTGAAACATTATTCCCGTGTTTCTTGAATAGGTAGAAACCAAAGCATAGTATCCAGGTTTGCTGCTTAAAATACCTGAACATCTACCAAATTTTCTCTAAGTGTGGAGAATATGATTATTTTGTTACTAATTAATTACATACGCAACAAGTACAAAGCAGATCTGGAAATCCGTTTAGGAGGTAATTTATTTCAACAGTATTGAAACTGGGCCTATCTTTCTACTGTAATAGGATGGGCCCTTCATATATACAAACATACCCCTATTTTCACTCCAGCAAATAGGTAGTACTTCTGTACAACAGCTAGAATCTTGTCCCTGAGTAGTTGTGTTCTGCAGCCATCGCCTGAATCACCAGGTATCTTTAGAAACTTCCTCTCCCTGATCCTAGTCTCAATGCCTCTGGAAAATTGCACCATTCCTCATATCCTATGCCTTTAAATGTTCCTCAATTGTGGATCTGGATTTCTCTGAGAAGAGAAAGGTAAGCCTTCCCCATGGACTTTGTGCTGCTGTGGTAGCATAACCTTCAACACAGTTCAGCTCACTTTCACCAGGGGAATGCAAGGAACATGCAACAAGTGTCCACCCAGCTGGCCACTGGCAATGCTCAAAACGTGCTGTTAGGTAGGGCGGATCTGATGGCTCTGCTCCCCTCCTGTCCTGCATGCTGAGAGTAAATATTACATTTTCCAAATGATTTTCAGAGAGAACTTTCAGGGGAAAAGGTAGGAAGAAGGAGAAAAAGCAGATTAAATTCTCCTGGAGCTTTGTCTGGGCCTTCAAGGATATGTCAGTGCCTTCCCACAGCTCAAGAACTGCTGATCCAATCCATTTCCCCTGCCCAAGGGCAGGATCAGTTATAATTAAACTGATGCTGACATGATTGCCTAGCCTGTCTTGTAGCATCTTTGTCACTGGAGATCTTTACTTTCCAAAGTAATATATTCCAGTGCTTCACTGTCATTATGGTTGGGCAGTTCTTTTTCATTTTGTTTTCTTCCTAGTGTCTTATTTAAACCTTCAGTGCTCCATCCGAAGGACATTAATTATTGTCCTTTTCACTTAGACAGACTGTCCCTTTCCTCTCAGTCTCTTGTCCTCTTGTTTTGAGGCTTTGTTCTATTTTTCATTAGAAGTCATTGTCTTCTACACCTCTTCTCTATCTTGTTGCTTATTTAAACTCCTTCCACCCGTAAGTGTGGTTTCCAAAACTGAATAGCATATAATTACTTAACATGTCTTAAAACAGCATTCCTATTTATTCATCTCACAAGATTTGGTTTTTTTGAAATAGCACAAAATTAGTGACATGTTGATCTTACTCTCTTCAAATCCTATTTTTTTAAATTGTCATTGATTATTGTACTATATTAAATAATCATTAAAGTGCTATTCCTTAAGACTAATATCAAATTAATAGTACAGGTGTTTATCTGACAGATACTCAAAATTACTATTTTTCTAAATTTTAGGTTTAAAAATGATTGAAAAATGACCCAGATGTGTACTGCTTGACAATTACAGATGATGCCAATAGAACTGGTTTTGGAGTCATGGTGGAAAATGGGTAAACTCCTGAGTATGTTTCTCTTTTGTTATTACATGAATGGTACACTCCACAGTCACCAAGTTTCCCCACTTGCTCAGAAAGGAAAAATGAGGAAGCTAGCTAATGCTGATTAAGTAATTTCATGAAATGCAAAGAATAAGTTAATAGGTTTTGTGCTTCTGCTGATAGATCAATAATTTTGCATTTTTGTAAAAATTAGTTATCTTTTCACACAAAATTACTCTTACATCATTTTCTTCCACTCACTTGCACCCTTTCACTAAGTATGATAAAACTGTGGTTGGTCATCTTACCAGGTTTTTGCTACCTTAAGAAATGAGATAAATGACAGATAACCAATGGTTTAGAATGACAGTTATATTGGTTTCTGCTTACATGTTCTGATCTTCTAAACCGGAAATGAGCAGTAACGTTGGGCAGCCATTACTAAATAGCTGCACGATTTGTTTGAAACTCGGCTTTGTTGTGTGTCATCTTTTTTAACCAGTGCTTTCTTTATATGGAACGCAGGTTTTAAGTATGACTATTTGTGAATCGCCCCCTCTTTTCCCAGATGAAGTAGATGATGATCATTCCACTCTGGAGTAAAAATCTAATCACAGTGACACAATCAACATGGGGAGACTGGGCTAAAGAAGGTACAATTTAGAAGACCGAGCATCAAACAAAATAAAGGGACCTAGGGAAAATTTAGTGATAAATGCAGCCAGCCATCCCCAACTACCCAGTGAGATTCCAGGAGAAGTTGACAGGATTCCAGTGTCTATATCAAGATAAGACTTAGAAGAAACTTAGTGATTTTAAGGCTTGCATAGTAGTAGTGAGAGACAAGTGAGAGAAGCTATGCATGCCATTTATTTAGAGCTACTGGAAGTCCAGTCAGCCTCCATAGTTGTGTTGTTTTGTGATCTTTCCAAGTATTACAGCATACATGGTGATCTCTGATGGGTCTTATTTAAGGTTTTAAACAGATATCTGCTTGAAATGATACACTGAAATAAAACTATGCCAAAGCTATTATACAGTCTATTTGAATGGAGTTGTCTATATCTGCACCATCTTCAACTGAAACTCATAACACTCCATTAAATATTATATCTTCCTATGTGTTCATGGCAGAAATAGCAATACCACAGTTACTGCTTCAGTTACTTCCCATAGTGTGTTAAGAACCCCGGCCCAGCAGAAGGTTAGCCATGTTTTAGAGCTTTGAGTTAGATGGCTTTGACTAGGATACCTTAGTTAGATACTTTCAGTTGATGCACTTAAGCCTTCAGTAGAAATTTGGGCATTTTGCTGAAAACACAAGCAGTATCTTACAGGAATGAGCTTAGTGCCATCTCATTAGTCAGTATTTGCATGACTGGCTTTAGTTCAGGAGCTTGTACCCAGTGTCTCTCCTCATTTTTACTATGAAAGGCAAAAATAAACAGTTTCAACATCATTATGTGTTCATGGTTGGGTTTTTTTTTTTAATAGAGCCAGCTTTTGAACAGAGATAGAACCTGCTTTGTGCAGATTCCATATTTTGCCAAGGCCACAATTTAAAATCATACCTCAGTCTTATCAGTTATTCAGGCTGTTGAATAAGAGATGAAGCATCTGCTGAAGAGCGTGTTTGCACAACACCTTAGGAGAAATGGGCAGAGAGGAAAGGCAGAAGCTGTTAGAAAATAATATCAGTTTATATCAGTGGAAAAATAAAAGGTGTTTGAAAGCCCAGTCAGCCTAAAGAACTTAGCTTCAGCTATAAAGAATTGGAGTATGTGATTTTTATATTCATCAGATAATTCCATTTAGAAGCTGTGCTTAATTTAGCAAGAAGGAAAACTAGGACTATAATCTGGGCACATTTTACATATCTTTATATGCAGATTTACTTTGGCCATAAGGCTCAAGAAGGAGCCTTATCAAATGATCTGTTGTTTTGGCAAGCATGCTAATATGATCTTAATTTAATAACAGCTTCTTCCTACTGAGTTTTTTGAATAAACTTCTGCCTGGAGGCTGTATTCCAAACTACAAGGATTTAATTTTTTTTTTTGAAATCCTTCATGCACATACAGAATAGATGCAGGTATGTTTCTGGTTACAGTCAGGACGTTTCTCCTGTGAGAGACTTGCATGATTTGAATTATTAAGAAAAGTTTTCAATTTCTTCTCAGTTCATTTAATTCTTGTGAGTTTTAACAGCCCTTTACAGTTGGCAGTTACTGAAGCTGCAGTTCAGTTACTCCGGTGCACTCCACAAAGTCAAGCCTTTGAAATCTGTGGGTGCTTTCTTCTCTGCTGTTGTACCTCATGCCAGCAAATACAGATGACAAGTCATTAAATACAAGAGAGAGAGGTGTTAGCAAAAAAAATTTTATTAAATACGAGACTTATGTCTGACCTGCTTCCCCCAAACCAATTCTGTCTCCATGGCAACAGCCACAAGCATGTGACAAAACATTTGGGATTTCTCTAAAGAAAAATTTAAATACTTAAAATGTCACTTTTTAAGGAAGCATCATATTTTATCCTCAAGCAGGTTTCAAAAGTGCATAGCATATTTACAGAAGGACAAGCCTTATGGCTTGTAAAGCTTCATCAACTAATGTATTAAGTATGCTCCCCACAGCAAGCAGGGCCAGCTGCTGCCCAGGCATAAGAATGAACACATACTCTTAACTTACCTGATCTGGCCGTGCTCTGAGAATAGGAAGGTATGTCTTCAGAAGTCGAGTTTAGAACAGCTCTGGTATGATAATCACAAATTTTATTGCAATAAATCATCCAGAAGTACCTTCGGAGTTTACTACAAATATTTTAATAGTGTAAGAGGGGAAAGACTCAAAATTATTCTTACCTTCTATTGCTAAATAAAATGTAATCATAACATAGATGAATTTGCCACTCCTGTATATACTATCATTAGATTACAGATTACTGCATTGAAAAATCATAGCCAACAAAGTATGTATTTTTACTTAGAAAATGCGCAATTGTCTGTTTCTGTATGATTTAAATTATTATTCATCATTTCCAAATTTTATGAAATTAATATGAAGAGCTCTTCACTGATGCAGGAATTCTGATGATCTAACTGGCACTCAGAAATCCAAATGAATTACCATTTTTTAAGCTTCTTAAAAACTATCCCAAAAGCCATTTAATTGTTGAGATTATCTTGCATCCCATGTCCCAGCTCCACTGGTTAACTTGTACAATTCACTGTGTTCAATTGACAATACAATTGTGTGTTAGCATCTCAGTATCACACCTTTGGAGAAAAAACATATTTGGTTGGGTTTTTTTAATAGAATTTACTATCTATATGTATTTGAGTATGTTTTTGTTATCTGTTCACAGGATAAAAGTCTGGGATCCATCTGAACACCAGCATACCATTATTGCAGGTTATAAAGGTGTACATCATACTGTGATCAGCAAACTCCAGCTGCTGGAGGAAAGGGCAAAAGCAGTCCTACTTGCAGGTCCGTAAAACTGATTATTATACAGGCAATGCTTCTACAATCCTATTTCTCATCCTTTTCCAGTAATACACAGCATGTTAGTATTAAACATTTACAAGGCAAAATTTCTAAGTAGGCAATAATGTAGGCATATAGTGGGCTGCAACTCTAGTGTGGTTTTGATATTATCTTAAGTTTTATTTTTATTTGAGAAATTATGGGTACTTTCTCCTTTTAAATGGGATATTGAGGACTTAAACTTTGCTATCTGATGAGGTGAAAAGGAGCCTCAGAATAATTCTGTTACTGCCCAGCAGCAGCTGACAGACTAGGAGCATGCAGCCCCCATTTTTGTCCCTGCACTGGAGAGCAGGATTGATGATCCCAGTTACCGATCCCTCCCTGTCTCAGGCACCAGACTATTTTAATGGCTCCAATAAAGTGTTTCTCAGGCAACAATTAAAGACATTCTTCAAGGCCTGAAAAGCACATAGTCCAAAGAGGACAGGGTCAAAAATAGTCAAAGGACAAGAAAGCAGAACTAAGGAAATAACAGTACCAGATGATCTTCATGAAAATAGCAGAAATTTAGGGGGGGGGGGGGTGTGATGTTCTTGTTTACCACAAGTTCCCTTTACTCTAGACTTTTAATGTCCATTTATATTCATTTCCACCACTCAAAATGATTACCTATTCATTGTTAACCTCAAACAGCAAGGAAGCAGCATCTCCACATGAGCCTGAAAGGGACCGTAGCTTCCATGGCACAAGTATGAATGGTTGGGGCAGCTGTGAGCAAATATATTAATTGCACAACCTCTGTCCATCTCCCTCCTCTGCTTGTTAAAATAAATAAGCCAATACTGTTCCTCCAGTGCCAGCAAATCCAGGTACTGTGGTAACCTCACATTGTACCTGTCCGGGCTGCTGTCTCCCAGATGAACCTTGCTCTATTCCTCACTGGAAGGTTACAGTTGCAAGTAAATTGCAGTCTTTTCCCCAAAAGTATGAAACAAATTTGCGCACCTAAAACTTGTCAGATTTTTAAATTCATACTGCATATAATTATATAGCATCCACTTTGCCTCTCACAAAAATCTCTCCCTCACTGAGACCATGCAGGGGCAAAATTAAGTTTGGGGTGGTATCTATAAGCCTACCATTTCCTAGCCTGACTGGTGACCTAAATAAAACTTTCAGTATTAGGTTTTTCCAAGATGTAATTTATACTATGGCTGTCAGGAGTTAAGATAGCAGTTGCCATGGAGCTTTAATCTTTTTTTAGGCTTTAGTCAAAGGAAGCTGGAAATCTGTATGCTGCGTAGAACCCTTTCTCAACAGAATTTTATTTAAATTGGGACAGGATTTTATCCTAATTTCTCTACTGAAAGTTATTCTCAAAGGTTCTAGAATTCTTTTTATTTTAATTCCATTTCTCAGCAGGAGCTGAAAGTTCCTTTTAGGCTTCTTAAATCACGCTACATTCAACCACGGAAGTATCCAAGTTGCTTCCCCCCCCCCCCCCCCAACTATAAACTGTAACTTTCTACTAGCCTTAGTGTGTGCAGCTAATCACTGTAGTGAAATTAATTCACCCGTTTTACTGTTTTCAGTGGAGGTACTCCGTAAGTATGCAGAAGCAAAACTCTAGGGAGGATTTTATTTTCTATGTCCCCACTAAGTGCTAATCCCTATACTGGAGAACAGGTCCTTGGAACAGAAGTAATTGCAGTTTGAATATGTGTGTATGCTACTTACAAGTTCCTTGATGTATATTTGAGGAAAAAAAGCATGCAATGAGTGAAGCACATCTCTGAGAAGTACGAAATTGGCCTTGCTATAGTCAGTAATGTTCTGCTAGAACACAGTTACAGCAGAAGAGAGATGCAGTCCAGTCTGATATTTGCAGCTGACTTAAAACTGAACTTGCCCTACCAGGTAAACCAAAAGAATACAGAAATAGGTGGAAAAAAATGCAGAATTTTTTCAAAACAAGCTTTTAGAACTCTTACCCTATTCCACATCACAGCTTCTTTTAATGAAAAATTTGCCAGAATTTTCACTAATTAGAACTGTTTACTGGCCAGCTGTAGTGGAAATCCATAATCCTTGAGCTGTTCCAAAGACTGCAGGGTAATCAGAAAACTGGCACTAAAGAGAGGATTTCAAACTTTTTCAGGTCTTTCATGGCATGTATTATAAAAGAGGCATGATAATAGTAAAAAATAAACATTTTTCCTTCTAGGATATGTAAGTCTGTGGGACTTGAACAGTTGCACACCTGGTTTTACCACTGACAGCAGTGTCTTACCTAACTAGCACTGGACAGAAAAAAAACATTCTTGTGGGTCCTCATCTTGAGAGGATCAGATACAAAACCAACTGTCCATTCCACTGAAAAAAGACTTCTTTGGAGAAGTATCCACTAGCAGCCAGGAAGAACCTGAAGAAAACTAGACTGTCCGATGATTAAAGACACAAAGAGCATCTCAGATGTCTTAAAGACAGCTATTCAGAGATGTAACTGTTCACTGTGCCCAAGAAGAGCTATGCACTGTGAATAGGATTCAGAAAGCCATAATGGTCAAGGACAATGCTTAAAGTAGCTTGAAAGAGCTTTTGAGAGGTGCGGTGAATAAGGTAAGAAGTATGTATCTTCAGGAACAGATGCTTTATGCTGAATTGCAGGGAGATACACATCTTAATTCAAGGTTTTCAAATTTCTTGAGTTAGACTCCTATAGGAGACTCTTACAAAACAGGAAGCGCCACTACTTTCCTAACCTCATCTGACTGGTCTAGTGCAGACCTTCCCAACATACATCTCAGTTAATTTGTCTGGTCTGTGTCATTCCACAGGTCAAACCATACTTGGCCTGCCTCAAGTGTCCTTCACAGAGACTAGGCAGGGTTGCTAGTTCTGACAAAGGAAGATATGGTACTCCTAAGCTATAGCATAAATAAGTTGCTTTTTCTTTGCCCACAATACATTTCTTTGCTGAGACTCACTGCATAGATAGGCTGCCTTTCAGGACTAATACATCTGCCATCTGAGTTTAAAGCAGGCTTCAGCAAGCAATAGCTACCAATATAGTATTAGCTTTGAAATATGCAGTAGAGCTTCAGACATATTACCTGATGTGATAAAGTATCTTCATGATTTGCAGGGGCTCTTATCATTGCTCTGTTAGATACAGGTATGTATGTGGGAAAAAAAAAAAGGTCTAGATTAGATTGCAGCATTTAAAGCAAGCTGGGCTTTTATATGAAACCTGTGGGATATTTTCAGTCTTGGATGCCAATGTCAAAGACTTGCAGAGCTACTAGAGATGAGACCTCTTAATAAAAGAAATATGTATGCAGGTAAGAGGGAGAAAGCAATCACTGCAGTTTTGTCCCAAGAGACTGGCTGTTTTAGGGGAGACCGAAGAGGGTGCTGTTCAGCCCAGCTGAGTCTAAAGAATGAAAACTCAGATTAAGACTTTAAGAATCGGATCTGTTGCAGTCAGAAATGGTACAAGCCACTGAAGTGCCAGACTGCTCATTTTTAAGTATGAATTCAGACAAGCTGTAGTAGTTTCCTTCAAGCTGAAGTTAGAAGCATTTAAAAGAAAAATCTTCGAAGTTAGAAAGCACCATCTTCTTTACAAAGGCCCACTTCAGCTCTAAAGGAACATCCAAAATGGAAAATCCTTAGATAAATTCAGGGAAGAATGGAGCATTTCACTTACCACTCTTCTGTACCAGTTTCAGGACTTGTCAGTACACCATTTCTGGATGTGTAGACTAGTTAATGCTTGTCAGGGAAATATAGTTAAAACTAGTTTAAATATGGAGGTATTATTGTGCTTTTTAGCAATCAATGGGTATGAACATACAACTGCATGCAGAAGACTACACTTAGAGACTTGGCTGGTAATTAACTGTATTTGGATTCAGGCAGCTTACACAACAGAATAAATACACAGCAACTGGAGGAAACCTGTATTAATCTTGTATACTATTTCAGACCTGCCAGAATTCCAGAGTCCAAAAAAACTGCAGTAACTGCTGGAGCTAGCAAGATGGCCTTATAATATAGACAGCAAATATTAAATTGCTTATTTTGCTTTCAAAACAGTAAGCTGTCTATTAGGTGTATTTTTTGTTTTGGTTTAAAGTTTTGTTTGATTAAATTATTATTTTATCAAGATTAATCAAACTGGTCCATGGGACAATGATCAAGAAACCCTCTTACTCTGATGCCACTGCTTCTAAATAGTTTATGGGGACCTTTGCTGCTGCTGAACTGACATGACTTCAAAACTGAAAGGCAAAAAGCAAGAACTTATAAGTGCACCGTATTTTCACTTCAAAAAAACAAAGTGTAACCTACACCGAATTAGGATGTAGCATTAATTTTCATGAGGAAGCAGTTTCCTGTGTAGTTACATACACTTCTATCAACTTCAAAAGTGTTTGCCCAGATTTGGGGTTTTTTTGCAAGCAGCTCAACTTACTTCATGACAGTTAATACCTATCTTGAAGATGAACTCATTTAACAGTGTTTACTTTTCAGTGAGGTTCATCCCTTTAAGAAAAGGAACTCAACATTAGGAAGCAACGTAAGAGTTCTTTACTTACCTTTCTGATTTCACACTAGCAGCTTATGTGCGTCTTCAGCAATTACCATTGATCTTCTATGAAAATGGATGCAAAACCACAAAATCTGGATTTGGTTAAAAAAGGTGGTGAAATGCTAAATGCCAGATAACATCAGATCTTTTGTTATGTACGTTATAACAACAAATTAGCATAAGTACTTAAAAGAGGTAGTTCTAGATGCATCCATATATGTTTGAGGCACACTGCTAATCTGCTTATGAACTGAATTATTTCTGCATTTGAGCAATTTCATGTATTAAGCAAGCAAGTGCTGTTTCCCCAGCAGTATCTTAACTGGAAACCCTGAGAATTCATATTTCCTACTAGAAGGGCCATTAGCATAAAAGAAAGCATCCCTGCATTACAGATATTTATCTGGACCACTTTCAGAACCTAAAATTTTCTTTCTGTAACACCACAACATGCACTTCCTACTTTAGCAATTATTCCAGATGAACAATTATATAAGACTCCCAGCTTTCTCCTCTGCTTGGGAAAAAAGTATTCTTGATTTAGCCAGTAGAATTTCAAGCAATACTTTTCAAGATAAATTAGTAATGTTAATAGTTACAATTTGACTTGTATTTGTTCTACAGCTTCAGTGTTTGCTTAAGTGATGTTTTTTAATACTAGGAAGTATCGCCACCTAGGTAGACATTAGTTCTTGATACAGTCCCCAACCCACAGCTTCCAGTCTTCCCAAGAAGGAAATTTAAGCATCATTAAGCTGTAACAAATAGAAAAAGCACTAAAATGCACAGAGGATGACTTGCACCACTTGTCTCCAACAGCTGGCCTGACCCTTCTCCATCAGTAGCCATGATCCAGCCCCCTCAAGAAGCCTATCTTTGCCACCTCAGATTAGCCACTAGGCCTGAAAAGCAAGATAGGGCCTTGGGATAAGGTTTACCTTCTCTCCTACCCTGCTGATGGTCAGCACCCTTACAGTAGTTTCCTGCAAGAGCTCTTTGCTTACTGTAGTACAGGTCTCCCCTCTGGAACTAGTCCACTTAATACACCTACCATTTTAGAGCAAAAATTCAAAATACTGGCTTTACGCTCCCCTGCCATATGTTAACTAGTATTACTTGCAAATGCTAAATCCTGTTAAGGAATCAGATCATAACTGTGGAAACAGGCTCGGTATTTTACGTAGTTTATAATATTTAGAGTCCTGCGCACTGATTCATACCATCTGGCCCGACAGCACTGAGGCTTTCTTTATGCCAAGCGCGGTGCATCCAGCCCTCCCGCCCTGGCCATCACAGCCCTCCAGTGGAGATGCAGGAGGGAAGTCTGATGGCATCCATCCATTGTGGCTTGCTTTTGCTGGTCTGCCTTCTGGGCTGCTCTCAACCCAGCACAACTGCTTTTCAGTCAGGCTTGGCCAGACATGGCGTCACTTCTTCCTCTGTGCTGTCAAGGGAGAGCTTCACAGAAAAGAGCAGAGACCTATGGGGACTTCTGAGCACTTGCAGCCCACCCAGAGATAACCCCCACACCCAGCCCTGCAGAGTTGCTCTGTCTGTCTTGCCAAGCCCGCCAGGGCCCAGGCAGTCTCAAGGAAGAACGTTGTTAAGCAGGAACCCGAGGTACAAGCTTTGGTACACCACTCATTTCTCCATTAGCATCTCTCATTGCAAAGCAGCAGGAACACCTGTTTTCATCTTTTTTTCCACCTCCTCTAAGGTGTGGGGGGGTGAGGAAGTTCACTTTTAACTACCACCCAAGTAGTGTTTAGACACTACCAGCATACTTCAGGACAAGACTGTTACATAGTCTGTCAGAAACCTGCTGGGATTTGTCTACTGGCTCTGTGCCAGTCATGCTTATGTTTTGTTTTTTATTATCTATCAAAACTTTTATTGAAAGCTTTTGCCTTCAGGCTTTTTAGATAGTTGCCCAAGTCCAAGAACTGTGGTGCTGTGCCTAAACCCAGGTGTGGCCACATACATACACAAATACCACTTAACAAAAAGCAAAGTTTACATCCTAGAGAATAGAATACCCGTCATGTTTCAGCTCTCCAGAGATTATGATGAAGACTTCATCACATTTGCAATTTCTGTTCCCTGAGATGTCAATATCCCCTCCTCTCAAGGGATCCTTCTACCATTTCAAGGCTTATATAGGGAGTGGCAAAACAAATCAAGGAAATAGTTTTGGCATTAGAGAAACCATCTTAAACAATAAAGACCACATCAGGATGCTTGACAGAACCCAAACAAAACCTACTAAGAATATCCATAACTACATATATACCATAATTCTATCATATCCAAAAATTGACTCCCAAGTGTAAAGTCACAAAGACAAGAGTTTAATATTAACAAAAAAAAAAGCTTAAGTTAGTGGTATTTTCTTCCTTGAAATAACATACTGGTCATATGAAAGTCACCGAAGAGGTCTGCTTTTAGCTCGGAAGACTTTTACAGTTACAGCTGAATTCAAAAACCCTAATTCCAAATGTGTGATGTTAACACAAAACCTGAAAACTTAAGACCTGGAATAAAGAACAAATTCAGTTGTTAAGATTCTAGCAGTTACGTGAGGCCTTTCAACACCTTTACCATAACATGAAAAGTTCTTCAGCATCTTTCCCACCACCATTATTTCAAGATTCACAAGGTTCTTTAAAATACTAATGGGGTTAAATTGAAACCAAGCGCCATATGCTTGTAATGTCTTCTGTGAAGTTCTGAAGCCACCCTGTTTCAATTATTTGGTTATTCAGTGCAGAAAGTTAAAGATCACAGAAGGTATAACAGCTTTTAATACTCCATTAATATTATAGATTAAAAATTATTGCATAGTCTTATGCATTTCCTAAAAGAGCGTTCTCTGGAAATTAAACATTTTAATATAAAAGGAGCAACTCTTTAAAACATGAATTGCTTTCACTACCTCGATCTTCTATCCTTTTTTGATTTGTCAGTACATTTGTCCATTGTTTTCTCATTGTCTCCTCTGCACTTGGGGCAATACCATTTCCCCTTTGGTTTGTAGGTGAGTCCAACACAAGAAAAGTGGAACCACTCAATAGGACACTGTTCGTTATCACATCCTATCATTTCGCCATAAGACACTTGGTTGCATAAGCAGTAAGTTGGTTCATTGGGATCAATTGCAAATTCTACAGGTGAAACCTCTCTCTCTTGTTTGGCTTTAGAGCGTTTTTTCTTCTTGGAAGATTTAGACCTTTTTTCTTTAGGTGGCTGATCATCGCAGTCATCAATACCATTTGCTATATGGCACAGATCACGGCTTTCGCTGGTTCGCTGGCGACGAGGTCTACGTGAAGATCTCTCTGGCTGGCAGGACTCCATCTTTGCCTTTTCTAGAGGCTTTTCATTCTCAGACAGATCTTGAAAACACTGAGAGTGTGTTTCCATTTGCCGGGCTCTATTCTCTACCAGTTCTAGCATCTGAGTAACTATTTGAATTTTTTCATCTCCAAGTTCTTGGCTGTTGATTAATGCACGCTGAAGATGCTGCTGCAAGCGTTTCTTCTGAACAGGATCATTTTCTGACTTGTATTTTTCATAGACATCATCTATTTCTTTTAATGCTTCTATAAAATAAAGATAATAGGAATAATTACACAAGATGCAACATGCTCAAGAAAATATAGAAATGTATCCCTTAACTGATGAGAAACAGTACAATTATAGTATACCCTAGTGGGCTAGATCAGGTATTTTACTCAAGCTGCATGTGGTCATCAAATCAGTGTTTAAGATCACAATCCATTGCAAGAAAAAATTCTCATGTTCTAAGAAAACGTCAAGCTTATTTTAGCCAATGGAAAAAGAAAGGGTAACCCAAGAAAGGGGACCATAGCTGCTGGAGCGTGGGTAGTTCGGATCCTGCCTCCATCTGAAAAAAGCAGGAATTTCTTTTAGGAGTCCATGACAGTAGTTCCAAACCCCTGGCCTACAAACCAAAGCAATAGCTTATTCTATTGCAGCAAGAAATGTAGAATTCATATAATCATTATATATCATGATATATAAGACTCCAGAATTAGGATATGCAGGCCCTCTGCCTTCCCCTTCTTACTCATCTAAAGGTTTGGTATTACACTTTCAAGTAGACATAGTTATAAAAGGAGTATGACAACTGAAGTTACACAATAGAAAATTTACAATCAGGACTTAAATCAACTTAAACCACTCAAAATGCTTTTCCTATGACCAAGACAAATTACAGCAAGTTGCATTTTAAATCGAGGCTGAACTTTTCAGAATAGGGGACCTACCATTTAGTGCATCACAAGATATTTTTAAGCAACTAGTAATGAGCAGCTGACAGTTTGACTTCTAAGCTTTTCTTCTTGCAAGTCATGCAAAATAACTGGATGAGCTGCTATGAATCTTTCATAAAATTTAGTTCTTAGAAGCAAGCTTCATGAACCCAAATATGAGATTAACAAATGCCTTATAAGCCAGTCTTAGTCTGTACTCTATTGTTCTATATTGCTGGATTTAAAAAAAATATTTTCCAGACCAAAAGTTACATTAGATATACACATAAAAGACAGAGAAATTGATAACAAGGAAACAGATTAGTAGAACTGACAATGAAACCTGATGCAGTGTTAGATACAGTACCAGTTCCTTCAGAAACAACTTAAGGATCTTCTTTGAACAGGCAAGGGAATTTATGAATGATACTAAACTATTTACTTGTAAAGTGAGAAGATACGCAGTACAATCTATCTTCCTAAAGATCTGCGTTTCGCAAACTGCTTTTCATTTTTAAAGAATCTGTGTGCATTGTACAGTTGTGAAACGATTCAAGCTTGTGCTAAATGGAAGCCATAGATATTATCTCAACATTGTTCACAGTGATATTTTTTCCTGCTGACATCTTGAAACAGTAGCTTAAGCATGAACGGCCACTTTTTACTATAAATTCTGAAATCTATATGACAACAGGAGCCAACAGCATTTTGTTCTGTTCCAGGCTTTCGCTAGGGGAAGATAAAAATCACTACTCTGCTCGTCCAATAACTCAATCTATTTTTTCTCAATACTAGCATTCCAGCTACCATTAAAAACACAAGCTTTGGTTCCCTGCATCTTCAGCTGCATTGCTTGACTGTTGCCCTTACAGGGGGGGAAAAAAAAAAAAAAAAAAAAAATCACCTTACTCTCTGCTCCTGAAAAGCATGGAGCAAGGTACGTTGTATACTGTTGAACTAGCAAGGCATAACCAGAGTACAATATTCTGCAGCCTCATTATCTCCCACCCAGGGTTTTTATACGGGGGAGGGGGGAAGTGTAGGTGTAGTTACACATATTTCCCTCATTGGGAATGCCCGGCCCAGAGAACCCACAAGCAGTATCTGTTTGCTTTTTCACACTGTGACAGAGAACAACATTCACCCTACATTGATTATTTCCTGGATGCAGCCTGTGAAGATACACTGAACACTTTAAATGGATTACCACCCACTAGAAAGAGGAAAGGACTTTTGGACTGACAGAGGTGCAGGTTCACCAAACTCCTTGTTGGTCCCTAAGATTAGAGAAGGATCCATATACCATAGCTCTAAAACCTGTTAAAAAGAAAAAAACACCACCAAAAAACCCACAAAGACACCAACACAAACCAGGGCCAAGTGTTCATTACAGATAATCTGATTAAGTTTGGTGGAGCTAATAAAAGCTAAAAGGATTTCAGTTTTCCAAGCACAGGAGTGGCTTTGTCCCTCCTGCATGAACTATCAGTACCTTTTAAATTAGCTGAAATTATATATCACTGCTTTTATATCTTCAGACTTGGGCCTAAAATATTTTTATCCAATTTCTGGGGTTTCGGGTTCTTGTTCTTTTTTTAAAAACAGTTGAAGGCTTTGGTAAAACTAGCAGCAAACTTCTGCTTTGGCCCAGTATTGTATTAGTGGCTGGAGAAATACATATAGGAGAGATAGCGTGAATAAAAAAAT
Organism: Strix uralensis; assembly: GCF_047716275.1. Lineage (NCBI taxonomy): Eukaryota > Metazoa > Chordata > Aves > Strigiformes > Strigidae > Strix > Strix uralensis. The sequence continues at coordinate 37,307,888 of NC_133975.1, forward strand.
GAATCTATTCGAGACAGATATGGCGCGTTGGCTAGTCACCACAGGTCAGGTAAAGAGCCTGCTAGGCAGTCCAGCCTTGACTAAGAATTCAAAATGCTGCAGACAAGCCTATGAGCCCTTTAGACTTTTAAAAACACCAAACTTACAAAAGCCTTTTCGTATGTATCCTCCCGGGTAATTAGAAAGATAATTGGAAGAATCCGTTTACAATAGCGATCTTCTGAGGTGGCCCGTTTAACGTCTGAAAGGCTTTAACAGTCCCCCCTCACCCAGACCGGAGAAAGCCTCCTCCCACCGCGCAGGTACGGCTCCAGTTCCCACTCCACGGAACCAAATCCCCCCCCCCGCTCCTGCCGTGGGTCCACGCCACTCGGCCTCTGCTGCCCGGTTCAAGCAGCAATGCTCCTCAGGAGCAGATCCCATCTTACAATTAGGCGGTAGGGCAGTAATTAGGAGTTAAAGGTACCGCAGCCCGAGCGTGCGAGCTGGAACGGATCTAACTGATACTGAACCGGCGTTTCGAAGCCGCCGTGACCCTGGCTGAAGTTCGGGGGAACTTCCCGCTCTACGGGCCCTCTCCATGCCCCCAGGGAAGGCTGCTAACGCTTCACGCAGCCTCCCCCCGCCCCGCCCTCCGTGCGCCAACCGGCAGCGCCCCGGGCCGGAGAGGAGCGATTTACCCCAGGCCGGGAAAGGGGCGGGACGGAAAACTGTGAAACCGATTCTCGCGTCCCCACCTCCCGCAGCACCGCCGACAGTTCAACCAGCGGCGCTGCCCGCCGGGGAGGGGCGGGGCGGCCCCCCCTCCCCCCGCGGAGCCGGGGCCTAGCACCGGGCAGCGAGGCACCGCCGGCCCCCACCGCCCCCGGGGCGGGGCCGCCGCCGCCGCTGCGGGGCGCCCTCCCCCGGGAGGGACCGGCCGCCGCCCGCCCCAGCAGACACGGAGCGCCGCGCAGGCCCCGGCAAGCGGCCCAACCCGGCGCCCACCCTCCCCCCCTCCACCGGGCCCGCCCCGGCTCCAGCCCCTCCGCGCCGGGCGCATGTGCGGCGGGCGGCCGCCCCCCTTCCCTTCCCTCCCCTCCCCCCCCGCCCGGTGCCCTGTGGCGGAGGCCGCGTCCCGCGGCAGCGCCCACCTTGGCACTGCGTGTCCATCTCCCGCAGCAGCGAGGCGTTGCGCTGGATGTCCAGCGGCAGCGACTCCACGCACTCCAGGTAGTCCTGCACGTAGAGCGAGAGCAGCCGGGCCCGCTCCCCGCCCGGCGCCGCCGGCCCCGCCACTAGCTGCGGCCCCGCCAGCATCATCCCCCCGCGCCAGCAGCACATCCGCCGCCGCCGCGCCGCCCGCACCGGGCGCGGGGTCCCCGCGGCGGCCCCGCTCCGCTCCCTCCTCCTTCTCTTCCTCCTGCCGCCGCCCCCCTTCTGCCCGCCGGGGGCCGAGCTGCGCGGGCCGGGCCGAGGCGCCGCGGGGGGCGCTGAGGGGTGAGCGCCTCACCGGGCCGGGCCGGGCCGGGCCGCCCCTCCGCGGGGTCCCGCGCCCCTTCCCGCCGCCGTGCCGCCGCCGAAGCAAAACCCACTCGGAGCCCCCGCCCCTGACCGCCCGGCTGCGCGCATGCGCGAGGCCCTGCCCTTATAAGGCGCGGCTGGCGGCCCTGCGAGGGGTTCGCATTCTCCCGCCTTCCCCTCGTGCCCGTTCCTATTGGCCCGGCGCGCGGCAAGGGGCGGGAGCCAGCGCGGAGGCGGAGCCTCTCTTAAAGGCGCATGCCGGCACTGTTCCGCGCCCGGGCGGAGCGGGGACCTCGTCGGGGGGCGGCGTGGGGTCACCGCCTGACGGAGGCGGCCGCCGCAGGGGGGCAGGGGGAGCCGCTGCTCGCGCCCCGCAGCCCGACGGCGGCTCAAAGCGAGGCGGCTGCGACCGAGCGGCTCGCCCCGCCCCTCCCCGCGCCAGGTGCCCCGGCGGCGCCCGGGTGTGGGCGGGGGCGGGCGGCCGTTGCGGGGGGCGCTGAGGCGACACGCGCGCGCGGCGGGGAGCGGGGGGGCTCCCCCAACGTCTGGGCGCGTTCGCCCGTGGGGCACCGCCGCGGTGCCTGCGCCCGCCATCTCTGCGCCCAGCCTCCGCGGGCCGCCGCCCTCCCTGAGGGGCAGCCGGGGCCGGCACTAGTCCGCCTGCCGCGGGCGCCACCCTGCTGCACCTGCGTGAGGTGAAGGGAGCAGAAATGACCGCCAGGGGCGGGTAGTCCCGTTCTATCTCCGGCTCTCGGGCAGCTCCTGCCGCTGCACAGTTGTTGGCAGGGCAGGGAGCTCGGAGGTTCCGTGGGCCGCCAGTGGCGCAGGGCAGAGATCCACGAGGGTCCCTCAGGGGCGTCTCCTGCTCTCGTGAGGTGTGTTTGTTACCACTGGTGAGCGCCTGTCTTCGCTCAGGCCCCTCCGTGTTCATTTGTTCTTCCCAAAACATTCTTTGACCCTGGAGACGTTGAGTTTATCTCAAGGATAGCTTGCGGCTGTCATGGATTACACTTGTTGCTTGTGTAGGCCGTGACGCTCTTCACTACATTTTCAGTGACAACCCTGAACCTTCCCACACTTTCAGGAGATAATACAAAAAAAAAACAGAGCAACCAGAAGAGTGCATAAGTTTTACATGCTGTGCTGAAGCCTCACCCTTTGCTCTGTCCTCTCATTTTCTTGGAAAATTTTGGCACACAAAATAATCTGTTAGCACTAACAGCACTAACTCTCTCGAAATGCACCTTTCCAAAGGCATTGTGTCTGTCAGGAGGGGAATGCGAGTAAATTTTATTGCAATAAAATGTATATACACATTAAGTTGTTTGCAGGTGGCTTGTGTATTTCTTTCCCAAACGCTGTTGTGAGCTGTATCTGCAACAGTTTATTTCTGAAGAGCAATTTTCATCATGAGGTGAGGTTTGTGCCGATAGCACAGTGACAGGCTATGTGCAGGGAAGGCAAATTTCTGTCTGATAGACAAGAGTGTGCTCCATAGTCAAGCTCTTCTCACTGTAGCAGTTGATAGGGTGAGGCATCTAATTAATTCATATCCTCCAACTGTAAGAAGCAGCAGTTTAGACTGTTCTTGCCCATAATAAAAGCTACCTGATTTAGTTTTAAAGAGCGAAATGATTTGTGATAAACTATTACTGAGTGACATTTTATCCTGAGGAATCATTTCAGAGAATTTTAAATAAGGTGTCAAAGAAGTTTAGCCTTTTAAAACACACTCACCTGCCAACAAATCTCCCAATTTTGACAGAGTATACTGTCTTTCCCAAGGCTGTTGCAGAATTTGTATCAAATGTTGGCCACAACAAATAGAGTAGGAAACAAAAGTAGAAATACACTTTTTAGCTATGTACTTTTTCCCACTGGAAGAATGATATAAAGCAGATAGAATTACTAAAAGGTTGAGATTTCAACCCCACCTCTCTTTCAGACATCTTTACTATATGAATAATAATTGGTAAGCATCAGGAAGAAAAACAATCTTGTGGAGTCTTGAAACATCCTGAGGAGACCTGTACATTTTGCAGTATGTTGCGTTTATATTTCAGGAACCTGAAAAAAAGTGGGGAAAAATAAGACATCTGGCAAACTTAGAAAAAACAGCATCAGAGATGACTGAATTCAAGGGTAAAATGAAAAAAAATAAAATCCAACCCCCAAAAAAACCCTTCTGGCGTACATTCCTACCTATATGTAAGTGGCCAGCACTAAGAGAGTACCCGTACTAGTCCTGCAGATAACATTGCAGGATGGCATGATCTGGAGTAGTGGTTAAGCAGCAGCACAGGCTGCACAGAGAGCTTGCATGGTCTCCATCTTTGGACATTTTCAGAGCCTAACTGGATGAGGCCTGGCACAACCTGATCTGGCTGTGAAGCTGGCTCTGCTTTGATGGCTTCCAGAGGATCCCTTCCAGCATACTTTTTTTCTATGATTCTGTGAATACATGATCTGTGCCAGATGGCTCCATGGCTAGTCCTACGACAAAATTAGTGTGTTGAACTTTGCTGACTTTGTCTGACCAGCCCCACAGATCAGCATCTCACATGATGGCAGTCTGCCAGTGTTATTTTCTTAAGACCCCAGTTCACAGAAGTATTTAAACATGTTCTTAACTTTCAACTCATGCAGCTGCTAAGCTGGTATCCTACGTTGACAGTGATTTTCATACGTCTACGTCTAAGATGTTGAGTAATTGTTGCTGTAGATGGATGACTTTGCCCAAGTCAGCAATGTGTTGGCAAGTTCATAAAAATGAATGAAAACAAAGTTGTAGGCAGTACTTTCAAAACATTCGTTATTACACTGATGTCACTCTGGCCAAAAAAACAGGAAGTCTGCAACTCGGTATGTTCATGTTTGTAAGAGGACACCTTAATCTTAAAATCCGTAACAGCAGTAAAACCAGCTGCTGCTTTTTTGTGTGTTGTGACAGCTCAGATTAATGAAGCTAAACTGCAGATCACTTCATGCTCCTTGTCTCATTTTTGTGCAAATAGATTTAGAAAGTGAAAATAACATAGTTACCTTCGCTTCCATCAGCAGTAAACCGCTGAAACTTTATTGTATGGTGTTCATTGCTGTCACTTCTGAGTAGCTGAGACCTCATCAACTGAATTCTTTCATATAATATTAACAGATAACACTTCCTGTACAGGCCAAAAGCACTACCTGTATACCATTGCAAAAGGACCTGAGTTAATATAAGTGGTACAATATTCTTTAGAAGGATGTTGTCTGTTTTGAGGGGTTGTGTTTCTGCTTATAGTAAGTTAGAATGACTGTATCGTTCTGCCATCTCATGAAGAAATAAAGCTGGGAAATAGAGATTTCCCCTAGAGAGCAGAAAAATAAAGCAAAAATGTTCGTTAAAAATGAACATGTTATTGAAAAGTAAAGTTAATTACAATTAATTTAAAAGTAACACTTCAGCATCACTTTTTTTTTCCAACAAGAAACAGTGTGTTGCTAAAGAAATAGCCAATAAAGTCTTTTTAAAATAATTCACATTTGTTACAGGTGGTTTCTGTGCTAAAAACTTGCTGTTTGTCACTATGGGGGAAGCAGTATCTAAGGTACAGCAGAGATCAGCTAACATTTCCTGAATTTAAATGTTGTCTGCTGCTTTTGAACACTAAAATGAAGATTTAAATTTTGGATAGTCTTAAGAATGCAACAGTAATGTTAGACCAGATTTCCCTAGGAAGAAGAAGCCTTAGCTTGATGCATGTTTGAAGCCTTAGGGAAGAGGAAAGCAAGAGTAGCAAGCTGAATTCTCTGGTTTGATTGTGCCTCAAAATGGCTAGGAGCAAGCGCTGGAGAACTTTGATGCATTGGACTGAAGTTTGCAGGTTGATAGCCTCTGCGACCCAATTATGTCTCTTCTTTCAATGACTGTTTGTGAGAGTAATCTGGAGATAAGAGGCAGCATGATAGAGCAAAACCCTGCTATTTGTGGTGATGGACAAGCAGAATAACCACACATTTCCACCAACCCTCTCCACGGAGTGGAGAATTGTCAGCTTCAGTTGACATTCACAGTGGTATCAGGGATGTGTTATTAGGGTGTATTGCATAAAACCTGCCTCGGTGATTGTCTTCCAAGAGTAAATAATACACAGAAGCCCTATATTCAATTTATTCAGATTTATTTATATGTCTCTAAGCTACCCCCACTTTTCATGGAGAATAGATCCCAACAGTTTTGTTTCTTTATCATTTCCCTGTATAGTTTTTAAAAGTCACAATCAGAGTATTCCCCTTCTCGTTGTGAAAGATTATTTCATTATACTATAGATTTTACTATGATAAAATATTTCCAGATATATAATCCAAATCTTATTTTCCCTATTTTCAGCTTTGCCTCTCATCTTTCATAACCCTGATTTTACATCCTCAAATCATAGCTGATTCCTGTCCTGTTTCACCTAATAATACACAAGTTGGTTAGATTTTTTTCAGATTTCCATTGATAGCCCAGGAAGAGTTTCAGCCCATGGAAAAAATAATGAAAAGCAGCATTATTGATGAGGACAAGTCCATAAGGAGCTGTAATTGTGAAAGACCTACTTAGCATTTAGTGGAAATGCTCAGTGGATGATAACAGGATGCTTCTTTTAAGCAAATGGAACAGAACTAATTTTTGATGATACGTATTTCTTGGCAGGTATGATTCTCTGGTTTCCATGAGATGAAGAGGATGAAGAAGTCTCCAAGATACCAAGAAAAAAAACACAAAGAAAATAATGAATCAGTATGGCCATAGTTGACCTTCATATAGGTGATATTCCAGGAAGAGGCTATCCTTGCCAGAGCTACAGAGGTAGTAGCATGTTTGTCCGGGTAAGCTATTCTTGAAAACTTCTCTAACATCAGGTCATTCAAAAAAGATACTTTCCTGTACTGACAGATGTCATTGCTTTTGACTTTCCTTAAATATTAGGCTTGATTTATCTGGTGGAACACAAATCATATGGAAACCACCATTATTATTTTTCTTTTTCATTTACACAAGAATAGGACACCTGAAAATAAGACATGGGCTAACATCAGATCATTTCAGTAAGGTGAAAAACTAAACCAGTACATTTCCTGAAAACACTGGTGTGGTTTTTTTGCCCTGCTAGCCCCATCCTCAGCTGTGTCAAAGAGCTCTCTAGCACCAAGTAACAAACGTCCCACTGATCAGGAGATGTATATTCTTCCTCATCCAAATGCAAACATCTGTTGAAAAACTGAAGCAGATCCAAGTTTTCTGCCAATATGCTCTAAAAGAAAATCCCTTCCTGAGCCCAAATTAGTGATCAGTTGACTTCTTCTTGGAAGAAGGCAGCTGCAATATCCAGCTCATCTTTTTTCTTCAAACTGATAAGTTCTGTTTATCTCACCACAAACAGAGTGAAAAATTAAGTGTGCAAACTAAGTTTATTTCGTGCTTTGTTTTGTAGTAACTATTTACCTTTTTTTACAGTTCTTCCCATTCAGCTTCCATACTCTAATCCCATGGCTGTACCCAGAAGTGTTTTGAGAAGTTGATAGGCCCAAGGCAGGAGGTGTTAAGGAATTCACTTTTATATGACATCATTGCTTCCATCAGAGCATAATGACATGTTGTTGTTTTGTTTTGAGCAGAACCACACTGCTTCTTTTTGAGAGTATCCGCTCTGTTCAGAATGCCCTCCGGAAGTCGGCAGGACTGGACACCACCAACTTCTCGCAGGTGCTATGGAGCGTGCTGGCTGGTACAGGAACTGCACCTCCTTAGAGGAGGGGGATGCTGCGAACCAGCTGAGGGGCAGCATCTGGCTGCTGCCATGAGTAGAGAGAGCCACATGGATCATTCCCTGTCGTTTACAACATGGATCTGGCCACTCATGGCTGAAGGAAGATGTCCCTGTTTTCCTCTCAGAGGAAAAAGAGAGGAATTTTCTCTTTTCTATTTGTGAAAGAAAAGAGCTTTCAGACAATAACTCTTCTTCCTCACCTACTGTTTTAAAGCATAAATGATCGGTGGATTTGCTCCAGAGCCAATCACCATGCCAAAGAACTCGGGAAGTGTGCAGATGATATTTAGAGAAGCCCAGTGAGGAATGGTAACAAGTTAATCTTATGCAAATACGTGGCAACTGTCTTTATTGTCTTACTTGAGCCCTGAAGGTTGATCCACTTTCGTTCAAGTAAATCGAAGAATCCAGGTGACTTTAGTGAAAAAGAACGGAGCCCCTCCTGCCCACAATAAACAAAGGATTTTTTGTGTGCTCTTACCTGAGCTACATGCTAACATGCATGCTGCGTTTCTGTGATTCTGCTATTCAGCACAGCTCATGTGAAAAACACACTCTTACTTCTTCCTCTTGCGAGGCAAAAACATACACAATCACACCTTTGTAATCAAGATTGCGAAATGAGGGCAGCAGTGCACCTGCAGGAACCTTCAGTAGTTGATGGTTTAAGACATTCATAATACTCTCCCATATGTGGATGTTAATTTTCCTTTCCAACTCAGGAAATAAAGGTGGGACTCATCCAGCCAAATATGTTGAATGAGAGAAAATCTTAGTATACATAGGTCTTGCCCTAAAAATGTCTCCACTGAATGTAAGGAGAGCTCAGGTCTGTTGTCACAGATGTCAGTGAAATGAATTCCACTCTGTATGCAGAAATGCAGTAATTACATGCCTATAATTACCATTTATGAATTTCAGAGTTCCCCTGAAAACTCAAAGAGAGTTTTGGCATACGTCATTAAAACTCCACACTAAACAGGAGGAAGCCTCATTTTATTTCCCTCCTAGTGTGGATTTTTTTTTTTCTCTTTAGAATGTGCTTATCCAAACCTAGTACAAATGATTAATTTCTACTGCAACTGAAAAGCCACTGCAAATAGCACCAGAGAGTAATTTCATATCTTCAGAATAAGTCTGTAGCACCAAGTCACTTGCATTATGTGTTTCTTAGGGGTGCTGCTGCTATGCAGATTTTTCAGTCACAACGCTTACTCCAAGTTACCAAAAATTAGTACCAGCAATTAAGCACCACGCAGCCACTCACTCACTCCTCCCCCCTCCCAGGGGATGGGGAGGAGAACCAAAAAAAAAGTTAAACTTGCAGGTTGAGATAAGAAGTTTAATAAATAAAATATAATAATAACAACAATAATAATAGTAATGAAAAGTAATATAACAAAAAGAGAGAAATAAAACCCAAGAAAAGACAAGTGATGCAGGGTGCAGTTGCTCACCACCTGCTGACCAATGCCCGAGCCGTGATCGGCCCCTCCTGGCCAACTCCCCCCAGTTTATATACTGACCATGATGCCCTATGGTATGGAATAGCCCTTTGGCTAGTCGGGGTCAGCTGTTCCAGCAATGCTCCCTCCCAGCTTCTTGTGCACCTGCTCGCTGGCAGAGCTTGGGAAACTGAAAAATCCTTAACTTAGGATAAGCCCGACTTAGCAACAATTAAAACATCAGTGTGTTATCAACATTATTGTCACACAGCACTGTACCAGTTACTAGGAAGAAAATTAACTCTGACCCAGATGAAACCAGGACACTGATGTACGCTTTTTTCCAAGAACTGACAGAATTTACATTTGCTTTATTATTCCGTTGTAATTGTGAGAAAAATGATTGGTTAAACAAGATTAATAGATCCTTAGCCTCTCAGCCATCCTCTTCCCCAAAATAATAAACAGAAATGTGACATTTTCTCCAAACTAAGGAAGGATTCGGGGTGGAAGGCTATTGTCAAAATATGGGCAGCATCTGACTGAATATAGCTTGTCTCTTAGACCGCAGTTAAAATGTAAAACACCAGAGGATTTAGAAAACCAGGCACACATTGGTTAGGTTGGCTTTCTTATTAGTGACAATATCTTTTGCCCAGTGTGATTCATCTCTGACAGTGGCATGTAAAACAAGTCATTTCACAGTCCACTTGGGCCTAACAATTAACGTTACTTGACCATCAGTGACAACTGAAAAGTAGGCTCAGATGTCGGAGCTGAACAATGCTTTTCTAGTTGCAGCAATGTTACTGGAGGAAGAAAATACCTAACTAGTAACCACTGGCACCCAGTCTTCCATTGCCTTAGCAACAGGCAGTTGTGCTCAGAAATTATCATGTGCCATTTTCAAAATTAGTCTACAACATATTTGAAACTATTAGCAGGTATCAACATTAAACCTGTTTTTCTGATGCTCATATGAGTGTGTCTTCAATGCAGGTGGGAAACTTCTGCTGTCATGTACAAAAGGCCAGCCATACGTCTGAACAGTCATGTGTAAGTGCTGATAACACTCCACTCAGGCCAGCTTTACACTGGCAAGTATCCTAGCTCAGCCACGTGCAGGAACTGTCTTCCTGTCATCACAGGGGTTCAGTGAAATTGCACAGGTTTAAATTCATGCAAGGAAGAGGAGCGGAATTAATCACAGCTTCAAAATTGATACATCCTGACAGCAGACTTAAAATGGGGGGTGGTGCAGGGGTAACGGGCATAAATGACAGTATTTTCTTAAAAACATATAACCTAGCTAATGGCAATATCTTTGCCATGGCAGTGGCAACTCACAGAACCATCTAGAAGGCGCACAAATACCAGTTAATCATTGTTAAATGGACAAAGAGTGTGGCATATTATACGCTATGCAAAATATTGCAAAAATGCACATTTTAGCTGAACAAAAAGCTTAAAAAATATTCTACAAAGCAGATATTGCTGTTATTTTCTCTGCAGTTTGCAACTTACAAAGCTGGGGGACAGATCTGCCTGGTGAAGGAGAGAGACCGTATCAGAACTCTTTCAGTGTGTGCTTTTTCCCCTCAGTCTCTGGACCACTAGATCATGTCAGCTCATTGTCAGCTATAGTCAAGATGAGTTTGATTTTTGACATACTCTCTCCTGTTAACAAATTTCCAGACCAACACCCACCATAGCTGACGAGTGAGAGAATTTTGTCCACACACAGAGAAAACCAGTCCAAACCGTTAAGGTGCTATAGTGCAATCTTTAGGGCCAAAAAAGAAAAACAAACCCACATCAGTCACTGCACAAGCTTCAGCTTGTCTACACAAGCTTGTCTGCAGTCTTCAGCCTGTACTGCAGGTGCTACCTGCACTACAGAGGGATGACAGCTCATGAAACGTTAGCTTCATAGAGCCTTAGCTAATATCCTTTTTAGCAGATGAAACTAGGACACTGGGATTTCATTACAGTTTCTCAACCAAAAAAACCCAGAGAACTTCATAGAGCTGTGCCCTAGTTTAGTTGTTTCTTTTGGGATGGGTTGATAACATTTTAATTTGAAATCTCTTATTTTCCCATGTACATATAGCCAATCACGTGAAGAGTTATGGGAGAGCAGAGAGAAAGACACTCAAGTAGTTCAAACGGCTGAGATGGCAACCAAAATGACAGCTCAAGCCAGGAGGTTTGTCAGCCCCTGGTGCACTCTTTCAACGCTCTTGTGTGAAGCAGTCAGAGCTGTCATAGCTAGTTCTGCACAGAGCTGCTCCTGCTCTGCACGCTGGTCTCCTCTGCCTGCCACAGGGGTCTGATGCAGCTGAAAAGGTGTCACTGTGAGGATGTTGCTGGAAGAAGAATAGCAGATGTTGGACACCAATGGGGTTTGCAAACTGTACTGTGCCTACAGATAGGCCATGTGCCTGTCGTGCGACCAGGAAAAAGGACACTGCTAGTTCAGCAGGCCTGGGCTCACTGCAGGAGCTAGGAAAGCAGGAACCAGAAGGAAGGGGTGGCTCTGGGCTGCTTGGGTGCTGTTTGAGTAAGGGGAGCATTAATCATGTTTTTTGTGCCTGAGACACCTGAGCTATGTTATTTTGGGGATCTCTGCTAGTGCTGTTCTGTTGTGCTTCATACCCAGACATGACCGTAGGGCAGCAGCAGGTATAATTCCATGGCGTCAGGCATGGTGATGTGTTACTTGCTTGACATACCAAAGGCAAGAACAGTGCTGCCTATGAAATTAATTCAGTTTATCAGCATGACTTGTACTTACGTGCACGATTGCTGCAGGCAGCAGCATCTTGTAGTAGTGGGGAGTGTAAGCATCAGAATCTGCCTCGAGTGGGCTGGTAACACTGGTGGCACTCACAGCTCAGCAGTGCTGCCCTTCTCTGGGGATGGGGGTGAGCAGGGGAAGGCAGGGGTATGCCCTGGACAAGCTTGACGTCTGTGCTCTTTGTACTGTCACTCGGCTACGCACCAGACTCTCCCGTTCGATGTTTAACTTCTGCGTGGTGCAAACAAACGAACGTGACAACATAGTGCTGACCTCTTGCTTCTTCCTGGTGCAGGGAAGGAAGGATAAGCCTCAGCGGGTGGGGAGAGGCCGGACCGAGTCTGTGCGCCCGGAGGCGCTCTGAGCCCGGAGGGGTGTGAGGAGATAAGGGTGCGGGACCGGCGGCCTGTCAGCCGGCGGGCGGCAGCGTCTCCTCCCGCACACCGCTCCGCCGCAGCCCGCTGTCCGCCAGCGCTCGGTAAAAGGGGATGGCCTGAGAGTGAGCCCCGTTCTGTTGGTGCGCCTGCGCACTACCTGCGTGTCTGTGGCCGTGACGAGAGCCCGCCCCGCGCTCACCCGCTCGGCCCGGGGGCGTCTTGGCGGGGAATGCGTGAGATGGGGGCAGGCGGGGGCGCGGGCAGCGCCCGGCACTCTCTGCCGGCGGTCCGGGGACTTTCCCCTAGGCGGGCGTGGGGCCCATGAGAAACAAACGTTCTCCGTGCGTGGCCTAGCGAGCAGGTCTTCAGAGCATCCCGCCCCTACGACCGCCTCGCCGCCGCCTTATATGAGTCGGCAGCAGGGAGCACCGGCGGCTTAGAGCGAGGCTTGCTCAGCGCCCCGCTCGTCTTTTCGCTGGCCTCCGAGAACGCTGCACAGCCGGAGAGGCCGCCCGGCAGCCCCGGAGGAGCGCCACGCTCTCGAGTGGCCGCGTTATCTCCCACGGAGGGGACGGCACCGCCCCGGGAATATGTTAAGCAAATTGAGCGCCGCGGCTCCGCCCCCGAGGCGGGCAGCCTGAAAGGCTGCTGGGCGCGGAGCCGCGCCCCCCGCACCGCCCCTGGGCGCGGAGCCGCGCCCCCCGCACCGCCTCCGGGCACGGAGCCGCGCCCCCCGCACCGCCTCCGGGCACAAACCCACGCCTTCCGCACCGCCGTCGCCAGCGCCTGCGTATGGCGGGAGGCGGGAGCTCCGCCGGCGGGACGCTCTAGCGCCGCCTTGGGGCCGGCGCCCCGCGCCACCGCGGAGACGCCCTGCAAGCGGGGAGAGGCGGTTTCGCCGCTAGCCCCCTAAAGTGGTGCGTACCCTGTGACCTGCTAACGGCGAACCACTGGGGCAGCTGTCTGTGAGGAACCAACAGGACGGACGGACTTAAGCTGTTCTAGCAGCCCTCAGAGGAAACAGGAGTCATTCTTGATGACTGCAATTTCCTGTACTCCCGCAGAAAAAACAGGATCAGTTTTTCCCTCAGTTGGTTTCATTTGTCTCCCTGAGACAACTCTGCACACCTACGGTGTTAGTGATTTCTTCTGGCCAGTCCTCATCAGCAAGGTCTGGCAATTAAAAGACCAGTACCCCAACTGCTAGAGACCAGGACAGCACCTGGGAGACCCAGAGGTTTTAGAACTGACAGGGCTGCACAAACACTTCTTGCCACTGCCAGTTTTTTGAAATTCTTTCTTTTCTTCCTCTAGGGTTGATGAAATGTTAATAAATTTTCATTCAAACACTTAAATGCTTATTTATTTGTATGTTAGAGTCTCCTTGCTGAGCTGCTTTCCATGCAGAACATGAAATAAAAATAACACACTTTGACTTTCAGTTTCTATTAAGAGTAGCTACAGACTCGTCCTTTAATGAATCACAACCAAACATCAAAGAGGAATAACATTCAAAAATTTTTAAAAAAGTAAGCTTAAATCAGGACTTTAAAAAAAGGCATCTAGCACCTCAGCCTTTTAACACAGTTACCCTAACACCCCCTTGAGGTCAGTAAATACTGTGAGCTTCTCTTTACAGACGGGAAACACGGGTTTTCACATTGCAACACATGCTGCAATTCTCAACCAGAGATTTGGAGGTGCCTGAACTAACAGCTAGAAAAACCAAACTTCGGAGGGCACAGGACACAATTCCTGCCCCGCAAAAACAGTCACTCTGTGTCTCCACCTGAACAGGGCAAGGATTTCAAAAACAGATCTCACGCTTCCTGGCATGAATACCACAACTCCTAAATACAGCACAAAACTCGCTCTGCGCTAGAAGCACGCACCAATTCTCATGCCATGTAAGATGCTATTTAATGCATCGTGCCCCGAATGTCAGGTGGTCCTCCAGAAACACCACGGGGGAACTCCTGAGAACCCTAGCTAGAGCGAGGGGTGACCGAGGGCACAGCAGCACAGGGGTTGGCCAGATGGAGGAAGTTATCAACTGGCCCTTGGGAAGTGCGAGGGCCTTGCAGGCTTCAGGTGCTACGGACCAGACAGCCACTGCCGTTCAAAATCACATAGGGTACAGTGTAACATTGCCATTGTGGTTCAGTCCCAAAAATCACTAAAGAACTTGGAAGTCTTTAAGTGGACGTATATACTACCGAGATCCCAGGGATTCCTATTCACTCCTGGAGGACTCAATCCATGGATCTGTCACTCGAGTTTAAGGTCACCAGTACATGATGTTAGCTATCGTAGTCAGACAAGATTAAGTCAAAATAGCACTGAAGACATTATGTTTTTACAATTACATGTCATTATCCAATATATCAAAACATGCAGTTTGTGCAGGTATTTCAGTAACATTGAAAATAAAGGTAATCTCCCCCTTTCTTTGCTTCAAACCATTCTGTACATGGCGTAAAAATGTAGCAAAGGGCAGGCTTGATTAGTGTGAATGCTTTACAACACACTTGCTGTCTCTATCAGACAGCAGCATCTTCATTTTGCCTATCTTGGTGTTACAAAAGTAGAAATGGATATTCTATAGGTCCACCCTATCAGCTTAACAGTATTTCAGCTATGTATCCAAAGAAAATAACTCATCCTTGTGGGATTACACCTTGAAGCCACTCAAAGTAAAGCTTTTCTTAAGGTGTTGCAAAGTTATTGAAATGGCTGGAACATTTAATAGCCACAACCAAAGTGCTATAAAAGCATATCCCAGAGGTTTTATTGTTTTAGCAGCAGTCAAAATATGCTTAGTATAGAAATCTGTGTTTATTTGGAAAAAACTGTAAATGATATTTCACAATATAAATTAAATCTGCTTACAGACTTTTGGTGGCTGAAGTAGCTGTGACTTGACTGCTAAGTGATAATTTGCCAGTATAATGTTAAATGGGATCTAACCTGCTAGTATAATGTTAAATGGGATCAGGGTATCATTTATATTGCAAGTGCTATGAAAACATCCCATAAAAATAGTCAACCAACTATTTTCTCTCCTAGTATGAGCAACAGTGAACATTATGAGCAACAAGCCTTAAACAGGTGATTCAACTTTTTGATTGAAATTTTTAAACGACTTCCAATCATTCAAGTATTATGGTCCCTATATACATACTTCTATGTGGCTAAAAAAGACATGGTAGACAATTGAGCACACTGCCATCAAATTGTAGGAATTACAAAACTGTCAGGTTTTAAACAGCAAACTGTACCTTAATTGTTTAATTAAAAATAGAAGAATTAGGTAGACTATTTTGCAAATAAAACAGCACACTAGTGTGCTACATATTAAGGCATACCTTTAACTGCGCACTTGTCATCTCTAACAAGTTTTATACAATTGCTACCAAGTGAAAGGACTATCATTGTCTTGCAAAACTGAGAAAGAAATACAAAATATCTGGAAGCCTACATTTTTAAAGTACAAAATTAACCTTCAGTCCTTATGTTGAAATACTATACATGGTACAAACAGCGATTCTCCCCTACAAGATCTCACGAGGATTTCTTAAAGCTGGAGGTAAATTCGAAGGTTTTGATTCTTCATCCAGAAGTACCAAATCTTCAATTTCACTACCTTTGTATTTTCTTTTACATATCTTCACAATAACTTTCTTCTTCAGGAACAATTTCAAAGCTTCTCTTGAAGCAACCGCTTTGGCATTTTCCATACTTTTACCACAGCCAGTACCCAAGTAGACAGACTTGCACCTCAGTTCACAAACTATATTTTCTAGAGAGCTCTTATTTTGAGGCAAGTCTGCAAGTTCCTTCAGGGGAACAAAAGCAACATCTAATGTAGCTTTTACAGACTGAATAGATGAGTTTAGAAGTTCTGCGTGATTTACGTTAGGACTGAAGCCTCCAACAGCAACCAGTTTCCAGGCTACAGCTTTGTATAGTCTGTTGAAAAAAGGTTGTCTTTCCTTTGCATCTTCGCTTGTTAATGGTTTGCACAAAGCCTTAGCAGGGCTTTCACCCGCCTGCGAGCCACTCTTGGAGGCAAGCTGTGGTGAACCTGCCTGTGTGCCACCCTTGGAGGCCAGCAAGGAACCACCAGCCTGAGCTCCACCCCGGGATGCCAGTGACGAGGGACCTTGCTGGGCGCCACTCCGAGAGGCCAGCAGCGAAGCAGCCACCTGAGCGCTGCTCTTCGAAGTCAGCAGCGAGGATCCCTGCTGAACGCCGCTCCGAGCGGCCAGCAACGAGGCAGCCACCTCAGCGCTGCTCTTGGAGGCCAGGAGCGAGGAGCCTGCCTTAGGAGTGCCCTTGGAGGCCAGCAGCAGCGAGGTGCCTGCCTGAGCGCCGCTCTTAGGGGCCAGAAGCAGCGAACTGCCCGCCTGAGCACTGCTCTTGGACACTGATGCCGGGGCACTCACTTGGTTTTTGGAAGACAGCAATGTAGCACTTGTTTGTGGAGTGCTCTTGGTGGTCGGTGGCACCGCCGCTGCTGCCTGCGGGGCGCTCTTGGTGGTCGGTGGCACCGCCGCTGCTGCCTGCGGGGCGCTCTTGGTGGTCGGTGGCACCGCTGCTGCTGCCTGCGGGGCGCTCTTGGTGGTCGGTGGCACCGCCGCTGCTGCCTGCGGGGCGCTCTTGGTGGTCGGTGGCACCGCCGCTGCTGCCTGCGGGGCGCTCTTGGTGGTCGGTGGCACCGCCGCTGCTGCCTGCGGGGCGCTCTTGGTGGTCGGTGGCACCGCCGCTGCTGCCTGCGGGGCGCTCTTGGTGGTCGGTGGCACCGCCGCTGCTGCCTGCGGGGCGCTCTTGGTGGTCGGTGGCACCGCCGCTGCTGCCTGCGGGGTGCTCTTGGTGGCTGGTGGCGCCGCTGCTGCCTGTGGGGTGCTCTTGGTGGTTGGTGGTGCCGCCGCCGCCACTGCTGCCTGCCGTGTGCTCTTGGCAGTCGCTGCCACCGCTGCTGCCTGCGGGGTGCTCTTGGCAGTCAGTGGCGCCATCGGTGGCACCGCCGCTGCCTGCAGGGTGCTCTTTGCTGCCGCCGGCACTGCCGCTGCCTGCAGGGCGCTCTTGGCAGCCGGTGGCACTGCACTTACTGTAGTTTTCTTTTCAGGTGACGGCACATTTTCACACTTGCTTTCCTTAGGTGGATTTGAGCAAGGCTTCTCTCCTGACTCTTTTTCAGATGAAGGTGGATTTTGCTCAGCAGTATTTTCAGCATCAGCAGGCTTTCCTTCTGTTTCTGTATCTGATGCTGCGACCATTTCTTGATTTGAACTGCAAGTTGACTGGGAGCTTTCTGGATCTTTGCTAGTACCTTTTTCCTGCTTTTTTGGCAATGTACTCTCTGTTTCCTTTGGGGCTTCTGCCTTGGTTGTTTTCACATCTTTTCCAGTATCTTTAGAGTCTGTGCTTTTCTCAACAGCTCGCTTCTTGGAGGGCTCCTCTATCCCTTCTATAAAACAAGTAAAGTATGTTATCGTATTTAATTTCTGCACTATGAAATATCCATCTAAAGACAATTTATCTATTTTCTAAAAACTTCTAGCAATAATCTCTGTGAATTTAAAAGGTATATATTAGAAATACACCTTGAACTGTAATTTCAAGTATTAACCTACTATTTCAGAATATTTTATTATTTTTTGACAAAAAACTAAAAATACTCAGGTGCAAGATTTCAGGTTTTGGTTTAGGACCCATAGGCAAGTATGTATTTCTATTCTTGAAATCCAAACCAAAAATGACCAAAGTACATTAAACAGACTATCTGACCTAAAAAAAGTGTATTTTGTTTCCTAATATAATAAAAACATCTTTAAAATATCACTTTAAATATTTCTTTAAGAAACTAAGTTTCTCACAAACATCTTGACTAGTGCTAAATGCAAAGTAACAAGACTGCATTTAAGCTGGAGTACAACAGTCTCCATCGCATTACAAAAATAATCAGCTTAAAGTGCACCCGTTATAGAAATTCAAAACAAAAGATCTATATTACCAATGGAATATGTATGCATTACATCTATTACAGAGATAAGGAAAAAAATAGCACAGAGAGGGGAAACGATTAACAAGGAGTTTAAAAGGAAATGATTTCGACTGCTTTCTAAGCCCGAGGTAACCCGAGAACATTCAAAAACAAGCATTTTCTAGACTCCTATGTATTGTCACAGCTATGATCTGCTAACCATTGCTACTTGATATGCCTCTTTTCTTCACCTTGGCAACCAGTTCATCTCTCGTGGTGCGGACAGGCGCGCCGGTCACTTGGATGCCTTCCGCCATTTCCAGCGCCTTCTCCATGACCTGCGGCGGGTACCTGGAGGGGCGACAAGGGGAGGGGAGAGGAGAGGAGGGGAGGGGACGGTGGAGAGAGGAGGGGCGCCGTTAGGCGGCCGCGCCGCTCCCCTCCCGGGCCCGCCGCCCCGGCCGGCACTCACCGGCAGCCCAGGAAGACGTGGTTGGCCCACACCATGGAGAGGGATACCAGGCGCTGGAGCTGGGCGCTGCCCGCCGCCGGCGGCTCCCCCACGTTGCGCAGCAGGAACTCCCGGCGGTGCCGCCAGTGGTGCTCGGGCTCGCAGGCCCCGCGCAGCGCCTCCGCCCAAACCACCTCTTCCGCCGTCCGCCCCAGGGGCTCGGCCGCCGCCTTCCCGGCCGCCGCCTTCCCCGCCGCCATGGCTGCCTCCGCCCCCGTTCCCCCCCGCCGCCGACCCCCCCCCCCCCCCGCCGCGCCCGCCCCGGCTCCGCGCGCGGGGCCCTCCTCCGCCCCCCACGACGGAAACAACCGCTCCGTTCCTTCCGGCCGCGCGGGATGACCTCACAACCGGCGCGCGCGGCAGCCCGCCGCCGCCCCAGGCTGCTTTGCGGCGCGCGAGGGAAGGAGGGAGGGGCGATCGTGCCGTCAACGGCCTGAGGGGGAAGCGCGCGCGCCCCGCCCTAACGGGCGGTGGCGAGCCCGGGTCGGGGGGTCGGTGCCTCACGGAGTGGCGGGGCTGTGCCCGGGCGGCGGGAGGGGAGCCGGGACAGGGCTGCCAGCTGGCGGGTGGGTCGCGACGAGCACGTCGCCCCTCAGACACCGCTCTGCCCATTCCCGTTAGAGCGAACTCCGTTATAGGCATTTTAATACGGCCGACGGGTTGGGTTCGGTTTGGCGCTTTTTTTCCTTTACTTTTTTTTTTTGGGGGGGGGGGGGGTTTGGTACTGTAGCTGAAGGCTGTGATTTTTCACAGTGTGCGTGTGGATACTGCGCACAAATTGTTGTATTCAGGCTCATAGAGGAGTGTAAGCTGGAGAGCTGCTCACCTGCCATCAGCCCTTGTTTCCCCATCCTTACCAGTATTTTGAGGCGCTAGGGGAAAAGAGGCACGTTTACCCACTTTGTATTCTGCCTGGTAAAAGTGTGGACAAAAGTTCTGCTTACAGGTTGATTCCAGCCTTGCCAAGTTCAGAATCCGTGTGATCAATTCATGTTTTTACCTCCTTTGCATGTGATAGGAAGGTAGTGGCAAGGAAATTGGTTGTTGCAGCATTTTGGTGGAACCATTAAATGAGTGGTACTAAGTATGAGGGCTGCTGGCTACACAGAGTTCTGATAATTACTCATGCAACTGTAGGCTACAAAACTGCAAAAGTTTACCCCAGAATTTGATTGGAAACCACTTGGAGAAGTCTGTGTGAAAAAGTAATAAGCCCGCGGTGAAAATAGAAGCTTCAGTCTGCCAAGATGGTGCTTGCTGAATTAGTGCAACACAGGAGACAGTTTTGAATTCCAAAGGGCTGTCCCATGAGAGCTGTATTGATTTTTTCCCCCTGAATTAGAAGCCTGTTCGCTTAAGTTCTTAATTTTTAACACCTACATGTCATCATGAAGTGAACTACAAGATAGATTGCATTTAGGGAAGGAGTGTTTCTCCTTAAGTGACTTTAACATCTTATTTCATGGAGATTGTTATGTAGTGGTTTAACTTGTAGTACCTCTATGGTGCAAAACTAAGTGATTAAGGAAACTAAGCCAGAAAAAAATAGTCCAAGGCACTTCTGGTCTGTATCCATTGTTAGAGTGGAAGTGCTTTTCTTTCACTTTCTTGGTTAGCCTGCGCAATGTTGTACATTGACAAGAATAAGGCAGTGACAGAGTGTGAGAGAACAGTAATGAGTGGGATGGGACCTGACAAACTCACTATTGTTTTGCCTTTGCATGTGGAGGAAGAAAAGGGCAGAAAGTTTGTATATTCTTTGGTATGGGTGTCTTGGAGCAACAGGTTTGTTTAGAAACAATGTTGGAAGGTTTAGAAACAGCCCTGTGGTCACCACCAGTGCAGCATTACCCATCTGTTTCCAGGCATTAGTTTTATCAGTCCTGCATGTTGCTATCTGGTAATGTAGGCTCAAATATCTGTCACACTAGGGTTTCCACTTAGAAATGAGGGGGCCTGTATTCTAGATCTCTGAGTCTGTGATACCACGATTCTTGACTTCATGGTCAATACAGACCCTAGAAGGGAAAATCCCTGGCAAACAGGTTTGAGTTTGCACTTGAGCTGAGATTGGCCATGCTGCCAGCGTGTTTGTTACAATCTTCAAGGAGCCAGTTTGCTTTCTAACAAGGCCAGCTGGGACTTGGCCCAGGCTTGAGATCTGCCCTTCAGGGACAGCAGGAATTCAACCAGGCCTGAGTAGCTGTAGCAAGACTGCCTGTACTCTTGTAAATGCAGCAGAGCAAAGAGCACAGCCTTGAATGCCCTGTCCTCCTCCACAACCATTTGTCAAGTGAAGCAACTAAGGACTAGTCCATGTTAAACTGCTCATATACCAGTGAAGAGTAGAAGCTGGGGAGGGCTAGACTCCAGAAGGTGATAGGGGCATCACATACACTTGGAGGAATCCCCAGAAGTCATATTCTGGTATTGCTGGGTGAATAACAGCTCCTGATGCCAAACATCAGACATAGGCCTCCATACCTCAGAGTTTTCTATCTGCTCTTGGTCACTCCATGTGCATAAGATTACATGGACTCACCTGTGAATCCCGGGCTCTTCCAAAAGCATCGTTCTAGATGGTGTTGGAGACTTGGCACAGCTACAGAGCCTGATACATTACGTGGTCCTAGAGTGGCTCAAGGACTGATTAGAGCAACTTTTCTTGCCCAATTTTAGAGGACAAATGAACTGAGAGTCATTTCATGTCTGCCCACTGATCATGCAAGTGAACACAAACATAGGTAACAGCTGGAGAGAAGTCAGAGGACAGTCCTGCACGCTTCTGGAATGGCTCACAACAGGTTTTGGCTGTAGTGAGCAACTTCTATGGTCTGGTACCTTTCTGGCACCTTATGCTGTTAATTTTCTTTAATGCTCCTTCTGAATCAACATAGTCTTGTTGTTTATACAAAGATGACTTAAACCAAAATCAAGCCTTTTGTCTTCCCTACCTCCTTTTTCAAGACATATTCTTTCTACTTGATTATTGTGTGCTTGAATCATACTGGAAAGAAGCTAGATCCCAGCCCCAGAGCATGGGATGTCCTGCATGTGCACACAGGGACAAACATAGGTGTTCACCTGCAATGCTTCCTGAGCACTAGATACATACCCTGTTTTGGGTTGATTAAACAAGTGCGTGTAGTAGAAAAGAGGGAAAAACATTGCTGTTAATTTTAAAAAAGGAAACAAGTAGCATTTTCATTCTCACCAGGAAAGGCAATTTTGAAGTTAAACACCTCATTGATGGTGCTAATACTGTGCATTTAATTTTCAACATTGGAAGAAAAGAGATACTTTTGTTCCCACTAGGGAAGGAACTTCTCAATACCACATTGATAGGAGTGTTGTTAGAGTCATTTGGGGCTTGATAATAGCTTCTTCTGGCAAGATATAACTAAAATCTCAAGGTGAATCATGCCAGAGTCTGTAATCACAGTATTGCACCTGCACTTCCTGTATAATAAAGAAAGTTTATTTCTGCCTTTGTAAACCAGTGAATTATTATTTCTTCAAAGTCAAGTCCCGCTGAAACACAGAGGGCAGTAGCCCCACTGAGTTCAATTATGTTCTGTGCAGTTAAGGTTAATATATAGTGACACTCTTTATTCAGCTTAATATGAGAAGTGTGCCCTTAACATTACAGCTATGCAAAGATAAAGCTCAGAGTTATTGCTGCAGAAAGGCAGTAACAGTGGGATCTTACTGGCCTGGCACAATAAATCCTCTGAGCACCATCTGTAGGTTGGTCCCTGCTATAAGTAAACACTTGAGAGCTCTGTCTTAAATTCATTAGAAATGCAGCTTGCAGAAGGATGGGGAAGAGACATTTTGCTCTTTCCTAAGATTCATACGTGTTCTGCTGGAGCAGATTGTTGAAGGTCTTGTAGCCAGGCAAGGGAGAGCACTTCTAGGGAGACATGTTTGCATGTGCCAAGGTAGCCAGTTGTTACTGTTCAGTAAACTAATCCTTGGAATAAAAGAAAACACTTGCTAAAAGAGCATTAATGACTATGTAGGCTTGTCAGTGGAAGGAAAGTTAGAGTAAATCTGTGTTTCTGTTTCACCACAGTTACGCAACTGTTGTTAGACTACTGAAGCAGCTCTGGATTACGCAATCATCCACTCTTCTGAGATTTCTCAACTGAGGAAAATTGTGTAATTTCAGTGGATAAAACTAAAGGTAAAAATAAAGAGCTTAATTGATAATAATTTTTCTTTACACATATGTGCTCATTACTAGCTTAAATACTCTTCTGCATTTAGTAATATGTTATACTTGAAATATATAGCAATGCCTACAATAGGGTTGTCAGTTCACAGAATCACAGAATCATCTAGGTTGGAAAAGACCTTGAAGATCACCTTGAAATATGACCATTCTCAACTACACCATATCCTTAAGCATTATGTCAATGCGACTCTTAAACACCTCCAGGGATGGGGACTCCACCACCTCCCTGGGCAGCCCATTCCAATGCCTAACAAACCATTCTGTAAAGAAATGCTTCCTAATATCCAGTCTAAACCTTCCCTGGCACAACTTGAGGCCATTCCCTCTTGTCCTATCACTTGTTCCTTGATTAAAGAGACTCATCCCCAGCTCTCTGCAACCTCCTTTCAGGTAGTTGTAGAGGGCGATGAGGTCTCCCCTCAGCCTCCTCTTCTCCAGACTGAACAACCCCAGTTCCCTCAGCTGCTCCTCGTACGACATGTGCTCCAGACCCTTCACCAGCTTCGTTGCCCTTCTCTGGACACGCTCGAGTAATTCAATGTCCTTTTTGTAGTGAGGGACCCAAAACTGAACACAGTAATCGAGGTGCGGCCTCACCTCTGCCGAGTACAGGGGCAGGATCACTTCCCTGTCCCTGCTGGCCACACTATTTCTGATGCAAGCCAGGATGCCATTGGCCTTCTTGGCCACCTGGGCACGCTGCTGGCTCATGTTCAGCCGGCTGTCAATCAACACCCCCAGGTCCCTCTCTGACTGGCAGCTCTCCAGCCACTCCTCCCCAAGCCTGTAGCGCTGCTGGGGGTTGTTGTGGCCGAATTGCAGCACCCGGTATTTGGCCTTATTGAAACTCCTACAGTTGGCCTTAGCCCATCGCTCCAGCCTGTCCAGATCTCTCTGCAGAGCCTCCCTACCCTCGAGCAGATCAACACTCCCACCCAACTTGGTGTCGTCTGCAAACTTACTGAGGGTGCACTTGATCCTCTCGTCTAGATCATCAATAAAGATGTTAAACAGGAGTGGCCCCAAAACCGAGCCCTGGGGGACACCACTCGTGACCGGCCGCCAACTGCATTTAACTCCATTCACCACAACTCTCTGGGCCTGGCCGTCCAGGCAGTTTTTTATCCAGCGAAGCTTTCCTTTATCCAGTTACTTTCCTTTAAATGAGTTTGTTAAGCTTTAGCTATAGCTAAATGTAGCATACTACTTGCTAAATTTTGCTTGCTAAACTATGCTTTAGGTAGCATACCACTTGCTAAACATCCATGGCTTGACATGAAATTTTCCATGCTGAGGATGGAAGTTTAGGATGACTTTGCTGCTACCAAACATGATCTAAGAAGAAAGGCAGGAAAAAAAGGGCTTTGTCTAGGATAAAATGTTTGGAGATCTTGTCTTTGAAGTGCTTAAATGCCTTCATGCTCTAGAGCAGACTTGGAATTTGTCATGAAAAAACGAATTGGGAGGGGGTGTCTGATCTTCTGACTACACTTAGCATAATTTATAAGCCTTTGAAGAAATGAATTTTCCACATTCCTGACTTAGCATGTGTCTGAACCATCCTTGCTACTGCTGCAGGCAAGTCTACCCCAGCTGTGGACTGCAGGGCCTAAAAGAGACCTCTGTTTGCCACTATGGACTGGGGCAGCTCTTTGGACTGAGAGTGAGGCTATGGAGACCATCCCCTGTGCTCCCACTCGGCTGCTGTTTTCTCCTCTTCACAGGTGCTTGAGCGTGTCTGATAGGAATGGTGAGGGGACAAGGACCTGACTGAGGGGAGGGAAACAGTAAGTATGGAGGCAGGGGATATGGTGAGACTGAAACTACTCGGGGGTAGAAAAACTTGGCATGAGAGTAATAGGGATAAGATACTGGGATTAGGTGTCCCAAGGAGAAATGAAGGTGAACAGGTTCAAGGCAAGGGGACAAGTACATACAGATGAGGAATTGGAGGGGGACTGTATGCTAGGAGCCTAGGACTGAGAGAAATGAGAGAGGATAGATGAGGAAGCCAGTGAGGAAACCAGAGGAATGAGAGCACATTGGTAGAACAGGCAAAATCAACCAGAATCAAGTCTTGACTCTGAGCAAAGGAACAAGCTGTGGTGGGAAGGGGAGCATTGACAGACACTGGGATTTGAACAGAGACTTAGAGAAAGGAAAGTTAAAACTCAGTGAGCACAGACACACTAGCATTTCAGTGTTTTTTTCTATTGCAGCAGACATCTGCTAGAGTAAGATCAAGAAAATATTCTGCCATTCTAATTTAGTATATTTTCTTGTCTTTTCTGTGTTCTATAAAGGAACAGAAGAGGTAGAAATCTGTTTGTTTGTAAAAATCCATCTTGCAAGCCACCTTTAAAGAGTTTTTAGGTAGGAAGCCTTAGGCCTTTGGCAGACAGCTCTACCCTAGAGTTGGAAAAAGCAAGAAAACAGCCTTAGGAATCTTAATGCAAATATTGGCATGAGTTCATTGTAATTCAAGAGGATTCAGGAAAGCACTGGAAAGACAAGGAGGTGTTACCTGAAAAAAGAATCTATTATGAGGCTGTAACATACTGAACTTTTATTTGTGTGTGTGCATATATATATACACAGCACATATGCATGTCTACATACACACACATATGTAATGCAATACAGGTATGTGTGACTATGTTTTTAAAATACTTTTATTATTGAGAGTGTAAGCACCTATAAATCTAGATACCCCTGTTCCTTCGGTCAAACTATCCATGCCTTGGAGGAAAAGAAAAATTACAACTAATATTTTATTGGCTTGGGTTGTGGATAGGTGCATACACAAATGGATGCTATTAAATCTTTATATCATGCTGTACCAGTATGAATTTTGTATGTGCTACATATTTTGCAGACACAAATAACTATTTTAGAAATGATATAAGAAGCTTTCCTGAGACTCCAGGCAACAGTGTCAGATCTAATTTGAATTATTGCTATTGCAAATCATGGTTCTGTTTTTCATTATTGTTATACCAATGTTCCTGACAACCTGCACTTTACCTGGTATGAACAGCACCTCCTGAAAATATAGAGCTGTTTTGTGTGCTGTGGTATTTTTGTATCCTCCCTGTACATAGGCATGATATTTCACATTAATTCCACTGGATGGCACTGAAGGAGACAAGATTGCATGGAAATATCTCCAGAAGTTGAGTATAACTCCAAAAAGTGAGAGTGGCTTACTTTTTCATTCCATTACTGAAATAGACAAATGTGGACTCATTTTCCATCCTGATGTAATAATTTGTCATCAGAACCAGCTCTTAAATACTCCTAGCTGTAGTTCTAGGTTTTGACAGTAGCAAAATTACAGTGGAGGCAGAGTCAAAGCTTCTGAATCTGAATACCCCTTCCCTCAAAAAGGTAAGGGCTAAAAGATGTGGCTTTGGCCTATTCTGGATTCTTATGTGAAGGTTTACAAAACATCTGAAGAATTTTTGGTCCCTGTCTTCCATGGCGATGCTGTCAATACTGGCCACTTCTACCATTATAAGCAAGTGCAAATATGTTAGTTTTTAAGCTCATTTGAAAAAATGACATAGGAATTCATTCAGAATTAAAAGCTTCCACCTGTTGAGGAAATGTGGTATAGTGTTTCAGAGAGCCTCCCAACTTGAAACTCCATCTGCAGTCCCCACACAAGGACCCCTGTTTTTTCCTGGGTAGGGACTTTGTGATCTTGCCTGGAAGGCACACGATTACCCTCCGTCAATCAGACCTATAACCTGGGAGTCATCTTTGACTCCACTCTCTTTTTGACCTGTTTATCTTGATGTATATGAATTTTGTTTCCTTTTCTTCTCTAAAGTCTCTTCTTATCTCTGTCCACATCACAGATATGCTTTTTTTAGGCTTTTGTTATCTCTCATCCTGGTTATGACAGCTTTTTCTCTTACGCCTGACCTGACCTGTCAAAAAGGTCCCTTGAAACACTATTCTTGCACTTATCTCCCTGGCCTATTTCTATGGCTCCTTTTTTTACTTACCTCTTCAGTATATCTCCATAGATTTCCCTGTCTCTGCAGGCCCTCTAGCCCTCTGAGAGTGCAGTTTGACTATTTTTTTGGCAGCTGTGCTGGCCTAAGGCAGTCTCTGCTCCCAGCCATTCGCTCCTGACTCTTTGATATGCCCGCTAGTTTGCTGGCACAGTTGTTTTGTTCAGCTGTGTGGTAAACCAGATTAGGAACCTGATTTGGCTGAAAAGCAGCATGGGGGAGGGAGGAGAGGCACCTTTTTCAACCAGTTTATTTCTCCAATCTAGTCTATCAGGCAGCACTTCTGCTGGTGCAACTGAGTGGTTGGGTCTGGGGCAGAGGCAAGTGATGAGAGATGTGGGGTTGCAGAGCAGCAATGGCTTGTGCTGGTTTATGTAGCACTGTTGCTGGCTGTTGAGCCGTGACCTGATTTTGATGATAGAGCTAAGCCAAGCTAATAGCTAGCTGCTGCTGAAAGGGTAGTGCTGCACCTCCTTCCTCACCCCTCATCATAGGTTGGTGCCTGGCACTTCCCTTGTGCCAACACTGGTGCTTATCTTACCCAAGTGAGCCAGTTGTGGGAGCTAACCCAGCTCAGAAGCACTCACTTCTTCTAAAGGTTTGCCTGGCTGTTCTGCTGAATGCCCATGGAGCCCACCCACTCAGCAGCAGCTGGGTGCTCTGTCAGCTCAGCTGCGTTCCCAATTGCATCACCGCACTTCACAACTTTGCCTTTTCCTGTCATCTGCTGTCCTCTTCTCTCTCAGTCTCCGTATCTACTCCATCTGCTTTTCTCATAGCTGTGTTAATGATGTCCTTTTGGTCACCCTCAACATATGGAATACCCTCCGTGAAGCAATTGCTGCATCCTTCAAATCTCTCAAGATTTCTTCTACTATGGCACATATGGTAAACTGCCAGCTGATAATGCCCAGTTTAGTTGCTTGTAGGAAGTTTGGATTTTATTACTACACTTAATGTATCCATGTATTAGCTGACATGGGCATACTCTATCAGTTTATTTGAGAAGCTAAAAGGCATTAAACTGCCACAGAATATTTCTTTTGGAAAACAAAAATTCCCAGAGCTATGCCCTGAAGGAGATGTAGTTCCCTAAGGTCATATATAAATACCAGAGGCTGATTTTCTGTTGCTTCACACCTTGGATCATCATTCATGCTTGTGCAAATGGACATAGCATTGCTACTAAGCAGTTTACAGTAACATCTTACAGAATTGTAAATTAGTGCCCCAGAGACAAGATTGCAGAGAGTCAGCACTTACATGAGCAGCTGAGCATAAAGGCTTAGGGATTTCTTTTCACCTAGTTGTTTTCATTGTTTGGGTTCTTTTTAGACACATGTAGAAGCATATCCTAAACATATTTATTCCTAGTATTTTGGTATGCTGAGCATTTTTTTTTTCTATTCAGTTAAATAGAAAATGTATGGAAAAACAGCGGTGAGTGAAGTTCACATTGCCTTGGAAGCAATAAAATACAATAATCTGTGTTTGCTATTAAAAAAAAAAAAAAAATGACAGAGGGCACCTCTACACCATGCAACAGAGCACAAACTCATCGAGTTGCTCACAGAATAGGAAGCAGCAGCTGTAAACTTGCATATGAGTGCTGCTGCACCCAAAGTACTTAACCCTGTTGGTAGGTGGTGCTAATTAGGTTGGACATGGTGCTAATTAGGTTAGAGACAACACTTTGGTCATGCAAATACACAGTGCCTGTGACTCCAGCTCAGACCTGGCTGGAGGATTCCACACATACTGCTGTATCAAGCCATATGTGTGCATCCAGAGTGAGAAATTGTTTGCCCGTGGCCTCTCGTTCATTACCCCTGCAGGGTTTAGCTGCAGTAACAGATGCATTTGCCACATACAGGTGTCAGATGTGGCTTTGTGCCAGGGATTACCTCCCTCTTGGTAAAAACAGAAGATGCCCTTTTAAGTGTGTATTTCAGACTGTGACATGTTGCTGTGGAATAATGGACATCCAACATAGCTGCTTCTTAAAACTGTTCTGTTTTACTTCTTAATTAAGACTGTAAGTACTGAGAGGAGCTGGAAAGAAGGGGATGGTAATTTTTTCAGCCACCATAACTTTATAGAAATTGTGAATCTGCTGCAAGGTCATGGAGGCAGACAGCAGTATGGCAAAGAGCAAAGCACAGTCTCCTCCAGCACATTTATCAGGAGACCTACCTTCCCCCTTCAGTGAGACAAAGCAATGTTTCAGGTTGGAGATACAATTGTGACTACAGCATAAATTCTGTCTGTAAGTGGGTGGCAAATATATTCCCAAAGCACTGACTGCAGAATTGCTGTCTTTTCAAATAACCGATTAATATATCCGTAAGCATAGCATTCTTTCAAAATAATTTGAAGATTCAAGTTGATGTTTGTATGAAGGCTGGTGCTTATTAGTAAGAAAAAGGTAAACTGAAGAAGCAAAACAAAACATTGTTCAAGAGGCAGTGTTCAGAATGACCTATGGGTTGGAGGGTAATGGAACATCTTTTTCCTCTTTTGTATTTGTTAAAGGATCTCAAGCGTCATTTTGGTAACTTTTCTCTGTTATTTCATTTCCATTTGACAGACAGATGAGATAGAGATTTTATTAGAATGTAGTGAACCATCAATAATTAGCCCATGGCAAGTCAGCGAGGAACTATGCAGCATAATATATTTGGCATAATGGATTAAAATTTGACACCTGTGAAATTATGAAAATGATGAAAATTAATAGCTTCTTGATATTGGAATGATTGTTCCTGGTGTTTTGTAAATTGTTTAATGTCACAGGGAGGGATCCGGTTCCCTGAAGATCTGAGCAATCATTGTAAACTTTATAATGTCATCAACGTATTTTTTTATCCAGGGTATGACAGTGATAGTGAGCACACGATAGCAGGAACATAGATTTAAAAAAATAATATTGCTAAGGGAAAGGCGCACACAGAGTAAGTAGTCAAGGAAATGAAGTTGGGTATTTTTTTCATTTTTTAAATCCTTTTTGATGCTATCTTCAATTAGTTTTTTTTCCACTGTGTCTGCCAGGAAAATTTATGCATGCACAGCTAGATATCTCTGACTTTTAAAGTCACGGCACTTAGCAAAATGCTTTTAAAGAGAAACACACAAAAGCCAACATTCTCCATGAAAATTACGTAAATATTTATAGGCAGTATATGTTGATTTCTGGTGTGGGGTTTTTTTTTATTTAAAAAATCCATCTGCTGCTAGCAGATAATAAATATTTAGATCAAATTTGTGCCTGGGATACAAGGGCACCATTTCCTCCAGAAGGGACATTATAGATTTGATACCGTAGGCCCAGCCTCAGTTCCCCAGACCAAACAGCATAGCAGGCACTCTGTTGGGGTACATTCATAAACTTGTATGAAAAAGTTTCCTGGCTGGAAGGCTATAAGCAACCTTAGTGATCATTTTGCCTAATCTTCAGTTTTCCTAGAGGCTGAGCTAAAGTACATCTCCTGGGAAAATAACTCATTTTGCCTTAAAGACTCCAAGCAATAGTGACTCTACTGCCTCCCCTGGTAAGTTGTTCCAGTGTTTAGTTACCCTCACTGCTAAGAAGTTGCATCTTATTTCAATCTTGAATTTGTCTAGCTCCAGTTTCCAGTCATTAGATCTTGTTATGTTTCTGCCTGCAAGACTGAAAAGTCCCCCCTACTATCAAATATCTTTTCCATATGTATACATGTGTACACAGTCACCACTCTCTTCTAATAGATTTCATAGATTTCTTAAACCTTATACCCTAGAGATCATTTGTCAATTTCTGGATCATTTTTGCTGCCCTCTGAATTTTTGCTAGGGTTTACATATTCTTCTTGAATCATGGGCACTGTTTTTTCTGATGCTGTGTGTAGAGCAAGGTCACGTCCTAGCAGTTACCTCCTTTTTTCATACAGCTGGTAAATAGTTACTATATATTGCAGGTGACATTTGCTGGATACACTGCATGTACTGATAGGTAGATACAGTCCCTAGAACTGTGGAGGTGTGACACTTGCACTCTGAATGTGTGTTCATAAAACTTAATGTGTGCTGTGAATTAAAGGAACAATGCCTGCCAGAACTTCTGTCATGTTATGTCCCTTTTTGCTACTTAGATGATCCATAAATCCTACTAATACATATAAATTGTAATCCCACATTTTCATAGAATAGTAGAATGGTTTGGGTTGGAAGGGACCTTAAATATCATCTAGTTCCAACCCACTGCCATGGGCAAGGACCCCTTCCACTAGACCAGGTTGCTCAAAGCCCCGTCCAGCCCGGCCTTGAACACTTCCAGGGAGGAGGCAGCCACAGCTTCTCTGGGCAACCTGTTCCAGTGTCTCACTGCCCTCACAATAAAGAATTTCTTCCTTATAACTAATCTAAATCTGCCCTCTTTCAGTTTAAACCCTTTGTCCTATCGCTACACTCCCTGATAAAGAGCCCTCCCCATCTTTCCTGTAGGCCCCTTTAAGTACTGGAAGGCTGCTGTAAGGTCTCCCCAGAGACTTCTCTTCTCTAGGCTGAACAACCCCAACTCTCTCAGCCTGTCCTCATAGGGGAGGTGCTCCAGCCCCCTGATCATCTTCGTGGCCTCCTCTGGACCCACTCAAGCAGGTCCATGTCCTTCTTCTGTTGGGGACCCCAGAGCTGCACCTCCCACTGCAGGTGGGGTCTCACAAGAGTGGAATGGAGGGGGAGAACCACCTCCCTCGACCTGCTGGCTGCACTTCTCTTGATACAGCCCAGGATACAGTTGGCTTTCTGGGCTGTGAGTGCACATTGCTGGCTCATAGTCAGTTTTCCATCCACTAATACCCCCAAGTCCATCTCCACAGGGCTGCTCTCAATCCACTCTTTGCCCAGCCTGTATTTGTACTTGGGATTGCCTCGACCCACATGCAGGACTTTGCACTTGGCCTTGTTGAACTTCATGAGGTTTGCACGGTCCCACCTCTCAAGCCTGTCCAGGTCCCTTCCCTCCAGCGTGTCGACTGCACCACACAGCTTGGTGTTGTCAGCAAACTTGCTGAGGGTGCACTCCATCCCACTGTCCATGTCACCAACAAAGATGTTAAACAGCACTGGTCCCAGTAACAACCCCCAGGGAATGTCACTCATCACTGCTCTACACTTGGACATCGAGCCATTCACCGCAGCTCTTTGAGTGTGACCGTCCAGCCAATTCTTTATCCACTGAGCAGTCCATCTGTCAGATCCACGTCTCTCCAATTTAGAGACAAGGATGTCATGTGGGACAGTGTCAAATGCTTTGCACAAATCCAGGTAGATGACATCAGTTGCTCTTTCCTTATCCACTAACGCTGTAACCCTATTGTAGAAGGCCACTAAATTTGACAGGCACGATTTGCCCTTAGTGAAGCCATGTTGGTTGCCACCAATCACTTCCCTATTTTCCATGTGCCCAAGCATAGTTTCCAGGAGGATCTGCTCCGTGATCTTGCTGGCCACAGAGGTAAGACTGACCGGACTGTAGTTCTGGGGTCTTCCTTTTTTCCCTTTTTTAAAAATGGTGTTATGTTTCTCCTTTTCCAGTCAGTGGGAACTTCACTGGACTTCTCAAATTTGACGGATAGTGGCTCAGCCACTTCATCCGCTGGTTCCCTCAGGACCTGCAAATGCATCTCATCAGGTCCCATGGACTTGTGCACCTTCAGGTTCCTCAGATGGTCTTGAACCTGATCTTCTACAGTGGGCAGTTCTTCATTCTCCCAGTCGCTGCCTTTTCCTTCTGTGACTTGGGCAGTGTGGCTGGGCCCTTGCTGGTGAAGACTGAGGCAAAAAACTCATTGAGTACCTCAGCCTTCTCCATATCCCGGGTGACCAAGTCTCCTGTTTCCCTCTGGAGAGGGCGCACATTTTCCCTAGTCTTCCTTTTGTCACCAACGTACCTTTAGAAGCTTTTCTTGTTGCCCTGACATCCCTGGCCAGATTTAATTCTAACAGGGCTTTGACCTTACTAGCCCGATCCCTGGCTGCTCGGACAGTTTCTCTGTATTCCTCCCAGGCCTGTCCTTGCTTCCACCCTCAGTGGGCTTCCTTTTTCTGTTTGAGCTTATCCAGGAGCTTTTTGTTCATCCATGCAGGCCTCCTAGTGTTCTTACCTGACTTTGCCTCTGTTGGGATGCGGAGGAGGTGATCTTTGAACATTAACCAGCTTTCTTGGGCCCCTCTTCCCTCCAGGGCTTTATCCCATGCTACTCTGCCAAGCAGCACCCTGAAGAGGCCTGCAGGGTAGCAAGCTTGCTGTGCACCCTCCTTGCTGCCCTAAGGATCCTGAACTCCACCATTTCATGGTCACTGCAGCCAAGGCTGCCCTTGAACTTCACATTCCCCACCAGCCCCTCCTTGTTGGTGAGAACAAGGTCCAGCACAGCACCTCTCCTCATTGGCTTCTCCATTGCTTGGAGAAGGAAGGAAGGAATTTATTTTCTAAATAAAAAGGTAAAGGCTATGTTGTAAAGAGTGAATTTTGTCCTTCCTGTAGGAGAGGTCCTACATTAGGAAGAGAAGCAGAGGAACTATTCTATTACTGTGCTCAGAGCAGAAGACATAAGAGAGGAAGAAGGTCAAAGAAGCACTGAGAGCACGTGGTGGCAGTCCTTTGAGAAAGCTCTGAGTGACTGCTTTCCTGGGCAGCATGACAGTGGAAATAGCACCCAGTTAGGAGTGCTGAAATTTAACCAAGCTGGCTGGCTTAAGTCTGAACACATGGAAAACTGGTAAGAGAAACACTGTCATTAATAGCTTATGCAGGTTTAAAATACACTTATCAGCATAGTTCATTTAACACATGTACAAAAACTACTGTGCGTACTGGTGTATGGCTTTTAATTCCTGTAGTAGGGAATCATAAAACCACAGAAATGTTGTTCAGAAGGGATGTCTGGAAGTCATCTAGTCCAGCTGTGTGCTTGAAGCAGGCCATCACCCACATTTGCTCAGGAATGGACCTCCTTGGATCATCTGAAAATTTTGTCCACAGCTCCTCCAACTCCCTTGTCTACTACACCTTTCCGCTTTTTCTTGTTCTGCCATCATGCAGGCAATTCTTATTCAGCTCTAATGTGAACTCAATCTGGGAATACCTCTGGCGGAAAAAAATAATTTTTTTCTCCAGACTTGAGTTTAATTCAGTCCTTGATCCTGTCCATCACAAGGCTGTATGACTACAGATGCTGGCACACAAATGGTACAGGAGCAGAGACAAGCATTCAAAGGGAACTGCTTATGCAGCACAGCTTTGCAATGCAACCGCACAACTCTAGCCGTTTGCCAGTGCAAAAAAGTGAGGTTCTACTTCTCCTCCTCGGCCATGCATTTCCACTTTTCTGGTGGCCATGGCGAGCTGAACTAGAGAAAAACAAACCTTACCATAAAAAGTGAGTAGTTATTGAATGGTTTATTGAGCAGCAGTGCCACTTGGGGCAGACTTGTATGGAACTGCTCCTTTCAGTGGCAGCTAGCCATTTGGTTGGCTTTGCTGCAATGAGAAATTTCATCTCTGGAGTGCAGTTCCATAGCAGTTTATCCTTATCTAAGTCAGAGCTATCATGGTCCCTCCTGGTATTTGTGCAGCTGAGCAGTGGGTTGGTCCAGGGAGCTTTGCAGCCAAGAACTAAGCTTGCCAAAAAAAAAAAAAAAAAAAAAAAGCTGCTCATTCTCGACTGGTTTCAGGGAGTTGATGTGGCTGAAAATGAATCACTATTTTATACAGTGAGTTTTCAGCCAAACTTGCGACCTGATCTGATGCAGTGTGCTGGTACATGTGCTGAGAAGGGGAAGAGAGAAAGGCTGGATGCTGAATCTGTGTCCTCAGACGCTGACAATGTCCATGATTTCACTTGTTCTTTTCCTGAAGCACGTTACTGATGTGATTTTTTGTGTTCACAATAGGTCTTAAGATTATTGTAAGATGTTGAAAGAGGCCTGTTGTGTATGAAGGCATGTGGAGTCAATATTCTGTGGATCATTGTGGACTCTGATTATTGAATGACAGCTTGTGTTTGCAAGGACTGACTCAGTGACCCAGATGGTCTCTTCTAGTGTTATGTTTCTAGCAGAGCACTCTACTATTATAACTGTACAGAACTAATTTTTCTCTATCCTGTATTTTACTTTAGCCACTTTCTGATTTGTTGAATTTGCTACTATTCCATCGTTCACTACTATATTTCTTTAACAGCACAGAGAGAGAGGGAGAGAGCGCTTTTGCTCTTAGCTGTTGTAAAGATTTTCCCCAAATGCAGCCATTAGAGACGAGCTGCAGACAAAACAGCACAGGCAGTTGATTTTTTTCGACAATGTTACATTTTGAGCTCCTGTCTGCAGTAATTAATTAACATCATTGCTGAGCTGACTCCCTGCGGGACTGCATGATCATTAGTGCCAAGGCCAGGAAGGGAGCAGGGACTCCCAAACCCCTGAGCAGGCTACTGCAACAACTGTTGTCATCTATAGAGCGTTTCAAGAACATTTCAAGTGACACTGGTGGAAAAGATTCACTTTCTCATCTGTATGAGGGATTGCCCAGATTCAGTTAGGCTGCTGGCTGGGATCAGGCAAATCTACTTCCTGGGCCAGATTTTGTCAAAGGCTATCTAAAACCTGAAGGGTTGCTCTCAGCTAGTTCATCTTCATTTTGCTGATATGCAGGGAGAATTACAGAAGACTCAAGAGACATCAGGGTACAAATCAACGATGATGTACAGTACTGGGGCTGCTGTGCCAAAAGCTAGCCCAGAACCAAAAATCCATCAGCTAAAAATCAAACTTAAGTCCAGTAGAGACACAACTGAATCCAAACAGCCCAAAATGAAGGTGCTGGCACGAAATTAAGCAACTTCCTTCAGGTGCAGAAAACCAGCAGACACTCAGAGTATTTACAAGTCGCTTTTATGAAATATTTTTTGTAGGCTTCGGATGCAGTATAATATAGTTTAATCTCTTCTCTCATCCCCCATGCCTGTTTCAGAAGAGAACAAGAAATTTAATCCAAACAAAGGATTAAGAAATTTCAATAACTGGACTACTGCCATTATCCAGACAATGGGCCAGCTCTTTAAATGCTTGTTCTTGATTGAATTGAAGTCAATGACTACATCAGAGGGAACAGAATTGGAATGCAGAAAAGAGGAAATGAAAAGTCTAGAAGAGCTGCACAATTATTTTACCTATTACGCCCTTCCAGCAATGCATTCTGTAAACAAAGCAGCTCTGAGAAAGGATCTCTCCTCACTGGAGAATAAGGTTCGGGACAACTTTTGAGAGGTGGACAGAGGAAAGAGGAATGAGATTTAATATAGATAAATGTAAGGTAATACACCTGGGAAGAAATAATATTCATTATATATATACAAAATCAGGAGCTGCTGTTTAGAAATAGTAATAGAGAAGAAGGCCTGGGAGCGATGGTTTATAATTAATTACTGCAGACAGGAACTCCAAATCTAACACTGGGGCAAAAATCAAATAGGTTCTTATTCTGGGCCAGCACTAGAGGTTTGTTTCTACAGTGAGTGCATGGAGATCATTTACACAAACAAGAGGGAGCTGGCAACAATACAAGCAAAATATTAAACTTTTGGCTACTGTGTTATTCGTATTATTTATAAGCTAGAGCCTTGGCTGCTGATACCATAAGCACAAGCTTGTGGTTTTCTATGTGCTGAATACAGTAAAACAATAAAATAAATTATCTTCAAGGTGCAAACTCCCTATGAGTTTGTAGAAGGGTACTTTGTCTTTTCTTGTCCTCATATTTAAATGCAGAACAGTGGCTTAAAAGTGATCAGATATGATCTAGCCATGATTGAGGCAACAAAACCCCTTTCTTAAAGAAAAACACTACAGCTGAAAACACTATAGAGGGAGCTAAGACAATGTAACCATTCCATAGTTGTTAAGAGGGAATCTGTTGGTAAGAAATGAACCTCAAATGTAGAACTATGCTTTTATTTAGGTAAGAAGTGTTGCTCAATAAATGCATTTAACAGATAATGAACAAAGATATCAAAACTATCTGTGTTCCACAAAAGACCAGATGAAACATTACTATGCTGAGAAGACAGTGTCATGTGAAAGCCTGCCAGACAACCCAGACGGAGTGTCATAAAGAACTGTCTGACTGCAAGACCTGATGGCTGTGTATTTAGAAGTTCATAGACTTGTAGATCAGAACGAAACACAAATTGCTTCCAGTCCTAGAAAAGGAAAGGGGGAAAACCCTAACAAGGCATAGAATGCAGAATATTAAAGATTTACAGGACTATTTAATCTTGTTAGTGCTGTGAGCTAGTAGCACAGAGTAGTCCTGTCCAATTCCTTAAAGGCCATGCTGGAAAGGTGCCACATCTCCCCCACTATAAGGCAACCTTGGGGTGGTACCGTTTCTTCCCAGGCTGGGTACTGCTTGGGCTCAAACCACCATCAGGCTGTATGCAGGCACAGAAAGAGGCATTGATTATACGAGGGCAACTTCTTCTCCTCCTGGGAAAAGGATGATGGATCATTTCTTAGAGCCCTGTACCTCAAAGAGCATTTGTTTTGATAAGTGCAAAACTGAATAACTATTTTTTAAAAGCAGAAAAAAAAATATGGCAAAACTATATAAAAGCTTTCAGAATTGAAATTCCATCTTCCATCTGAGAAGGCAAAGCTACATAATTAGTCAGGGGAGGGTCACTCCCTTTCTCCCCACAGCCTCGGGAGGATAAACTACAGATAAGCTTTTCAGAGACTACAGAGCTTCAACTGCAGAGGGTTTTAGTCTGTGAAAAGAGGTTTGGAGCACACAATAATTAGCAGCTCACAGCTGAATTTTCCTGGCTGTCAGAGTATTTGCTATCACTGCATTAAAGTACTCCTGTAGGTCTCCCAAGTCTCCCTAAATGTGTGCTGTAGACTGATTTGTCCACATGGAACTTTTTAATATAGAATTTGGCCTGTATACAACACTTAAAGGCTTATGGCAAATCCCATTTCCCTGGCAGAACACCACCTGGACAGAATGAGAAAGTAAATGTTTTTTTCTTGGACAAAGCAGGAACTGTTTACTGTTTATGCTATACCCAGACCCTTACAGTATGGTGGGAGAATCTATGGGTAGCCTGCTAATCCAAATCCACATCTTCTTTGTATCCCCAAATCAGTGCTCAAGAGTTCTGGCAGGAGACAGGCTTTTTCTTAAGACTTCATCTCTGCTTCCTCACAATTTTTAAGTCCCAATGGGAAAACTATAGAGACAGTGGGAGAAAGTAACTATAATGCAATTGCTTTCAATTTAGTTGAGGTTCACCTCTGTTTTAAGAAAGCAAACACCAAGAACTGTGCAGTTTACCTGAAGTTCAGCATGCGCTTAAGTGTCTCAGGACTGACACTGTTTCTGAGTTTCCAGACTGCAGTCTCAGATTTGTATGAATTTCTTACAAAGTATTTCTAACCTTTAATTACAGGACACTTAATGATAGAATGCACTTGTGCTGGCTCTTGTCTCATTCAAACCAGCTGTTCAAATTGTTAATCTGTGGGCTCTAGTCTGTTTTCAACAGCTGATCTCTGTCCTGTTACTGCTTTTTATCTTTTTCAGGCATGTCTTGCTTACCTTCTCAGCTCCCATGGCCTCTTACCTCCCTCCCCACCAGAACAACCTGCTGGGAACTATGTGCATAGCATATATGCACTTAATAACAGTTTCATTGTCTTTCAATCCAATTGCAAAGGTCATTTTCCTGGCTTATTCCCCTGGACCTGTCACTCCTCTTTTTTGCAAAATGCCATTGGCTCCCTTTTCTTCACTCTGTGAAATACAAATGACTTCTCTTTACTTTTTAAGCCACATCCCATCTACAACATCAAGAAGTAGTCCCTCACTGCCATTATATAAATGATGCCAGTCTTTCAAAGCACTCTTATACATTCACTTTCATGCTTTCACCCCTGCTGCTGATTATGCATAGCACAAAATCAGTGTAAATACCCCTAAGCCCATCTTCCTCTGCTTTTTCAAGCATCTCGTCTCTGCTCCAAGGTTTGTCAGAGTCCGAGCATAGCTGCATATCTGTTTTGCTAGATACACTTTTTCATATGAACCAGTATCACATCTTCTTCCCACTCATCTCTCTATAAGCCTAGTAATAAATAATAAGCACTTTAGAGTCAAAACAGCCTCTTTGTTGTATGGACGTACAGTGCAAGCTACAATGAAGGGTGGGTTTAGGTGTAATTTTAAGAGCAATATTAATAGTAAAACCAGAGTAAATGAAATTATTTGTCTGATTTGTAAGTCTGTAACAAACTTCCAGGAAGTAGCTCCAACATAGGATGTTTAATTTGCTATACCAAAGTTGCTTAAATCTCTTGATTCCAGGAACAAATTTGCCATAGCAGCTATGACTTTTGTGGCAGATGACTGTTACTGGCTTAGTAGTATCATCAGACTGAACCCTGAGGGGCTGTAGTCACCCTGTTTGGCTCACCCAGTGAGAACCATGCTCAGGATGGTGCAATGGGGGCACAATGGTATTTTTTACAGGCCCCTTACCAGCATCATAATCAAATTCACCCACAACGCTGTCTGGACAAACACCTGGCTGCATCTGTTTAGAATTTTGATTTTAGAATGGGGATACATGTGGTTCTGCACAATTCTGTTTTATGGAGAGCTAATATGAAATGGCATTTTTTCCCTGTTTCTGTTCCTCTGGAAATTCTGTTATTTTATCATCTCATGTGTAGGTAGAGAAAAATAAATATTCTGTTTTAAGTTATACCTTACAAAAAGCAATTGGAAGTGATGAGACTGAAGCAGAATTTAGGCTAATAACCAGTGTATGCAATTTAAGATTTTTAGAAACTTAAGACATCACTGAGAGGTGGACAGAAAGCTACAGAACTGTGAGATCTACATGCTTTCAATATTTAGCAGCTAGAATATCACATTTTCATTCACAACCATAAAGTGCCTGTTTTATTCAGGAAAAATGGGTCTTGTCAAACAACTTTGATACTGTTCTCTGGCAAGATTACAAGTACATTTGATAAAGATGACTTTATTGACATAATACACTAGAGTTTATGTAGGGCATTTGTTTTATTCTGTAAGGCAGCCTACATAAAAGAGATATATGGGAAGCAAACAAATTAAACCTGTTTTTCATATGGTTGTTTGCTATGTCACAGCTCCCTGCAATAAGCCTCCCTCCTTTCCATGTTTTCCATGACTTTATTACCTCATAATGCCTCTAGTTTAAGGAGGTCCAGTCTTTGCATAATCTCTAACATATTGAAGTACTCAGAATACCAAATAATGGGTATAGGAACCAAAGCAGTTTGTCAAGAATCTGTCCTTTTCTAGTTACACCCCAAAACTGTAAGGTAGATACATCTTCTCTGTTTTATAAAATAAATATTTTCATATTCCTACTTGAATAAAACACATATGAATCAGTGATATAACCATGGAATAAAGCTCATGAACTGCTGATTTAAAATGAGCCCAGTGCAGGGCATGACTCAATCCAGTTCACAGTGGATTATACCTTTAAAAATATCCAGCTATCATTTGCATGCTGTTGGACTAATCCCAAGAGAGTCTATGGATTGAATAGTGAAAGGGTGAAAACTACTCTCAAAGTCCTCAGTAAGACTGGAGCCCCAGTAGTGTGAACGCACAAGCCAGTTGAGAGTTGAAGCCCTCTGGGATGGCATTCAGTCCCTGATGCCATTCACTGATACTAAATTATACAAAGTTTAATCTCAGTGATTTCAGTACATTTAGCACAATTCTCAGTAGATTTCTTGTAATGTCTCCATGCAGGCAATGAAAGGCAAAACTGTTTTTTTTCTAGCACTCAGGAACAAAAAGCACTGATAATAAAAAGTCTCTTTAATTGTCTAGTAATTTGGCTAATTAGGGTGACAGGCCATGAAGTTTCAGAATATTTAGGCTTTTAAAAGGTGAATTATAAACCCAATAAATACTGCTAGATATTTGACTCTTTAGTATTCAGAAAGACTTGATTCCCAAGCTGCAAACCCTATTAATCATCTGGATGTTAAGTATTGATTCTAACAGGTACATAGTAAAAAGGCCTTTGACTTAAGTCGTTCAAATAATGTACGCACTGTATGAATAAACCATACACAGACAAAACCTCTCTGACTACAGATAAGGAAGGCTCCCTCCTTCTTTATGTGAAAAAGTCTCAAAGGCCATGCATCCATGTCTTTTTAGCCATGAATGTGTAGAGAGCTGAGGCTCTGAATATTTGTCTGGTGCGTGTAGGAAACAAGGCACTAGAGAAATTATTTTGTATAAAATCAGTTCATTTGTCAGCAGTCAAAACATTTTGTTTTCTTCAAAAGTATATTTGACTGAGACAATGCCATAAGAAGACAGGCATTCTTAATCTGACTTTTTTAAACTAATTTGCTATGAGAGAGACAAAATTAAATATACTTTTTAGTGGCTTGTAATCATCTGATATCTCCTAAAGTAATAAAGTGCAACCTGTCCTGTGCTTAAGAAAGTTTCTTGGGATTATGAATATGGCTGTAACAAGCGACTATTGTTATCAACAGAGATTTTAAGTGAAGGCTTTACTGTGATAGACTTGTCTGACTTGGATAAAAAACTCTTTTAGTATTTCAGCCCATAAATCCTGAAGAGAAAGATACTATTCTCTTAGGTCACTGACAAAGTAAAAGAGAATCTTTGTTTGCAGAGCTCCACAGAGTTAACACACTACTAGTTAATGATTTCACCATGGTAATTACTTTCTAGGGTTTGTCAATCAGGCAATTTTAATGTATTCAGCATGGGCTGCATTAATTTTGTGCAATACTACTATTCTACCTGGTTTCATGCTCTTTGTCTATCAATCCATCTATAACAAGTTTTGAATCTATGGACCAATTTCTGCCAAGTTTGAGAAGAAAATTGTCTTTAAATATCAAAACCAGTTGGAATCATGCAAGTTTTGTGAATATTGACAGGTGGGTAGAGAGAAACTCACATGAAGGTTCCCATGGTGAAAAGGTTTTCGAAGGACCTCAGCTGTTACTGTTTCCCTAAGGTATGCTAGATGACCAGTTGGTATATGCCTAATTCAGAAACTGCACATGATGTGTCGAACTCGCGGGTAGGGGACAAGGTAGACTAAAGAGTACATGCAAATGATGGTTGTGTATTTTTAAAGGTACACTTATCCACTGTGAACTTGATCTAGTCCTGCCCTGCACTAAATTAGCAGTTCATGAGCTTTATACCATGGTTGCGTCACTGATTCATATGTGCTTTCTTCAGGCAGGCATCTAATAATACCTCTTCTATAAAATAAAGAGAAGGCAGGTCTAACCTTATATTTTTGCAATGTAACTGGAAAGGGACAGATCCCTGACAAACTGCTTTGGTTCCCGTGCCTATTATTTTGTTATTCTGAAAACCACAAGACATTAGAGATTATGCAAAGACTGGACGTTTTAGACATGAGTTCATTGAGTATGCTTGCCAATGTTTGTAAAGGACTCTGGCACCCAGTTGGAGTGCTGACATTGGTTTCAATTAGTGTGTGATGAGTCCTTTTGTTGTTGAAAGCATCATGTTTAATGGTATAAATAGACAGAGCAACTGGCTAATAAAATGTAAAGTGAAATAAAATCGGTTTTAATATGTTTGTAGGAGCTGGGTCATGACTTTTTTCAGCACAACAGTTGGAGTCACAGCTTGGAGAAACTTGAGAACATCTGTTATTTCTGTTGAAAAATACAAGTACATTGAGTAACTCACACCTTTGAAATTCCTTTGTGGGGGTGGAAGACAACTCCTCTCCAACACAAAGCTGATTTACTCAGGATTTGGAGAACATTTGACTGGTTCATCCTTTAGGTCTCTCATAATTCAGACACAAATGTTCTTTGGAGGGAAGCTTTGAAAAGGTTTTTTCCTGTGTGACTGATCAGTGAGGTTAGTTGATTCCAGAAGGAAAGGCTAAAATGTCTTACAAATTTGCAATACATAGTAGTTAATTTTGCATATAAGCTTATTTAGTTTGTAAAACATGAAGTTGCTGGCTTAAAAAAGCGAGAAGAAATCTAGTTACAATTAAACTGTGATCCAAGGCTAAATTTCTTTTGTGCATCTTAAATG
Organism: Strix uralensis; assembly: GCF_047716275.1. Lineage (NCBI taxonomy): Eukaryota > Metazoa > Chordata > Aves > Strigiformes > Strigidae > Strix > Strix uralensis. The sequence goes on from NC_133975.1 coordinate 37,350,744, forward strand.
TAACTATCTTACTGTATTTTTGTAGTAGATTTTTGGAAATCTATTTTCTTTTATGACAGGTCCTAGGGGTAAGGAAAAAATCAGCAGGAGATGAAAACATTTCTTATCATCAACACATCTATCATGTGCACATGCATGTTAGACCCCTGGGCATATACATCACAACACATAATTGAAAAATGTTCTCTTTTTTTGTGCTTGAAACTCTTTGTTGGTATGTCATCTTTTTTTTTTTTTTTTTTTAAATACCTATAAATATGTATCCTTTGTGCCAGCACACAACAAAGACTTCGTGTTTTACAAACACACTCACAGCCTCTATTGACCCCTTAACTAGCATCGACTAAGAGGCTTGTTTTCTGGGCTCATGAAAAGGGTATGAGTGACAGCCATTTAAGAATGAAGATACCTGGACAGGCTGAGGTGCTCGAAATACCAAGGAGAGCATATTACTTTTCACAGCAGACATACTAGTCTTCGCAGCAGACAGTGTCTAGTAGATAAGGATGAGGGCAGAGAGAAAGTGGCAGTAATGTGGAAAGTGATGTGGTAATAGTGGTAAGAGCATGGAGCATGAGAAGAAATATCTTTGGGTGTGAGAGGAGATGAGGGTAGGAAACAGAAAACCTTATTAAGGCTGTGGACTGGAAGCAAATAATAAGTGGGAAGGGGGGGGTCTATGAAAGAAACAGTTCTGTGCCTTATTTCCATTTTTATCCCTAGACTAGGTGTCTGTTTAGGCGATGTCTCCTGTGACATACTGGTTTTCCTGCAAGTAGTGTATAATGTAACAGTTTTGGCAGATGGGAAGGTGCAATCCTCCTTGGGAAAGTTAATCCATTGAACAGAATGTGGTAGTTGAACAATAACTCCCCAGAAACCCTACAACAATTCACACAGGAAAAGTTTAGTTAGAGATTAACCCCAAATGAGGGGTTTTGATTGGTTAGGCAAACTTAACATCAATCCAGTTTAACTCAGAATAACATATTTTATTCTACTTTTCCTAACAGAATAGAAACATTTCAGGAAAACTGTGATTTGGACACTTCGTTTTCCAAGGAAAAAACCCATGTTCTAGAGCTTTCCTGCCTTCCTCTAAATCAAACAAAAGTGTGTGTAATTTAGATGAGTTTTAGTACAAATGAGAAAATGACAGATAACTTAGGGTTTTCTTAATTTTTCATGCTTTTCCCTCCTTTTCTAGCTCCTGTTTCTTTAGTGTAGCTTAGTGAATTTTCCTGGTGATTTTAATTTCTTCTGCATGTGCAACATCAGCACTTACCCTGTTTTTCCCTCTTATGCAACAATCCATGTTTCTTTGCTCACATCTTTCTCATGCTTGTTCCTTACTCTATTCCTGTACCTCTCTGTGATATCCTGTCAGTCTCCCTTATTTCTACACATCTTTTCTTCTCTGCGTTCATCCTTTTCTTTGCTCTTCACCAAATTCACCAAATTCACCGTCTCACGTGCTTTGCTAAACTTACTTTAAACTGCAATTTCTGTCTGCCTTTAACTTCTCATTCTTTCCCTCGGAGTCACATACTGAGTTCTGTTTCCTCTCACATTGTTAGAAAGCAGGTCCTTCAGTTTCCTTCCCTCTTCAGTCTACTCAGCAGAGCCATGATTTTATTTTTCTAGATCAAGGCTTCTTTGGTTTTTTTCTCCGTTATTTTTCTTCCAACTTCAACTTTGCCCCTAGGAGGAAGAATAAGATAGTAAATTTTGCCACTTGGATGGCATTCCTCTCTAAATGAGGAAGGTTATTTCTGTTCTTGATGGTGTTTAGTCATTAACAAAGAGAGTTAACTTTGCAAATATTTGTCAATAGTTTAGCTAAATAGTAACAAAAAATAAACTGTTTGATTGCAAATCCAAAATTCCTTCTCCTGTAGTGGTTCAAGTGGTTTATGTCATACATAAAAGGGAATTTCAGCTTATAGAGTAGAATATTTAAAAGAGGACTTTTTTGCATGAACATATGTATATGCTGCAAGAATAATTACAAAAAATACTGTTAAAAAGTACATGTAACAACTAGAAAATAAAAGTTACAAGTTACCTTATTAATACTTTAAAATCTATTAAAACTAACTGAAAGAATACACACATTAAACTTTAGACAATACAAAGCTTATTTTTCTCCAGAGAAAAAGAAATCATGGCCAGAGTACAAGAGTAGAGATAATTAGAGATTTGTTTCTCCTCTAACCTCCCAAGGTAAGGCTTAATCCTACAGTAATCTTTTTATTGAGAGCCAAATGTTAGTCAAGAAGCCTGCTGCACAGATTTGAAACTAGCATTTAGCCCATATTTTCTGTATCTGGGAAGGAGCTATCCTATGAATTTATAGTGTGCATTGTTTTCAAGAGGTATCTTGATATGTTTTTTATTTTATTCTGCACTGTAATGCATTGGCATGGCTTCATGATACATTTGCTAGCTTATATTTTGATATAGAGCGAGACTTCTCATTCATGACCAGTAAACCTCCAGAGTCCTTCTGGCTTTTAGCAGAGAAAAGGGGTTTGTATTGAGCATACAATGAATGGCACACTCTGTGAATGTGCATAAACCGATTATCCCGGAACAGTTTTGCCTTTGAGCATTTCAGCATCGTGTTGCCCCATTGTCAAGTGTGTTTTATGGATAAATGCCCAGTGAACTTGGGGTTCATTCGAATGGCGTAGAAGTTAAGCAAATTGGCCTCTGTCTTTTTTATTTTCAAACTGTGATTTCTAGCCTTGTTATAAACTGCTTGGCTCTTTTAATTCCCACGTTATATGGGAAAGAGAAAAGCAGCAAAGAGAGAAAAATACCTGCTGAGGTTAGTTGTTTTTTTAAAAAAGACCTAAAATTTAGATCCACAAATGGATTTAAGTGGCTTTTATGTATGTGAGGTGAAAATTTACACTTGGCTGCAATTCTGCATTGAAGGATCTGTAATCCACAGGTGCCTGCTTCTCTGATAATAAAGTTCCCACACAGCACGTGCCATGCCCAGGCGTGTCTCAGACTTGGTGGTGCTGGAGAGCTCTGGGCCTCTCTCATCTCTTTTCCATTGAGGTTCACAGATGAGGTACCTCCTTCATATATGGAAATTAAATTAATCCAGCTGTCATTCTGGACTTAACGAGCACAGGCTCTATGCAAAACACAGCTATCTCAGGAACAGGTAGTGGTACTTTTTAGGAGAGGAAATATGGAGAAAGGGATACTCTATAGGCTTGGGACAACAGCCATAATACTTACTAAAACAACCTGTGGGTGCTTGATTCATATTCAACTGTGCATATTTGATACCAGTGCAGAAGAGAAGTGGGTGGTCTAAAGATGAGTGTCTCTGGAAGGGATAGATATTCAGTGGGTGTGGGTATCCAGGTGACCCTGTGCGACGGTGGCCCATTCCTACACTCTGGCCTCAAGGGTCAGATAGAGAAAGGGTAGAGAAAATGTTTTGCTGCTTGGTGGGTTGACATGCTATGGATATTTTTTTGTTTGTGTTTAAAATTGAGATAGAAAAGTTTTATTTATTATCTTAGGCTGGTAAAAAAGGCAAGAGTGGCCTATACCCTTCCCTTGTTTATCCAAGGGCTTAATGATTAGAGCATTTATGCAGACAGTAGGTACACAAAGTCCATTTCTTTCATTGCTTGCAGGAATTTGAAAGGCAATGCCCTAGTTGCCAGATTACAAAGTGTTCTAGTATTCTGCTTACTGAATTCCCTTTAGTGACGTTTTGTATGGAATAATTAAATATGCTTTGGATCAGGAGGAGTGAGTGTGTCATTTGCTGGTGAGAGCACTCCTGAAGAAAAGGGAAGAGGGGGGGTTCTGGTTCTTACAAATAATTAGCATCAGTTGCCAAAAGAGGGACTGAAATCCATGTGTCCTCCCTCGTGCAGGTCTAAGCACTAGGGTGTGGAGGTTACTGTCTTTACACGTGAAAAAGAAAACTTGGGCCATTCAGTTGAGTACTTTCACACTGGTTGAAGAGCAGCTCCTCAGTGTTGTTCCTGAACCTGATGAATTGTGGTGGTCACAGTACTTTGTGTTCAGTTTTGCTGCATTAAAGACAAAAATGTTCCTGTTTTGTGGGGGAGGGAGGTGGTTTTGTTTGTTTTTAGAAAGTGCTAGTTTGGTAACTCAGCAGTTTCTGCGAGAATACTCATTCACTGAAAACTTCTCCGGTGTAACTGGCATTCCTAGTCATAAGCAAGTACACATGTGTGAGCATACCCACGCTCCCATGTAGGACACTCATTTGAAATCTAAGGGACAGAGGTCAAAATCTGTTTCAATAGAGTCTCTTTGATCTCAGCTAAACAACCAAAACTGTTTACTCTTCTGGAGCAAGCAGGTCTATCTCATTTTATTCCTGTAGGTTTTCAAAAGGTCCATCTCAAAGCAAAACAAAGTATTTTTCTGAAACTGCCACAAATCTTTGTAATGGCAGAAAGCAAGCTGTTTCCTGCCTTGTTCTATGTAAAAAGCAACCCAAAACCTCCTAAATGCCTTTTGTACACAGCAGGGGTTGAAGTCTGCCCTCTTTTCACAAATGGTTGGTAAATTGTAGGGTGACCCTAAATTAGCAGGAAGGAGGGTACTTGATTAGCTCTCAGCTGTGCCTGGGTGTGTGAGGAACCTGTGGCTGCAGCAGGGCAGGTGGGCAGGAAAGACCTACAAGAGGAGAAAAACTTCTTGTGGTGATAGTGCTTGGCTATGAGAAAGTCACGAGACCCATGTGAACTGAAAGAGAAACAGGAAGCTGCAGGAACCCAGGTGGGAGCAGAAACTTAAGTTTACAGTTTGTGCTTTGAGTGAAGGAAGGCTGAGATTAAATGGGAGCTCTGCAGAGAGTTGTGCTGTGAGAGGAGCAGACCTACTTGCTCTGCAGTGGTGTTCAGTAAGCGATGCAAGAGCTGAGGAGGTTGTGCTCCCCTGTGAGAAGTGCTGCAAGGCCTTGCTGAGCACCCTGAAGGAAGCTCTTTTGTTTGTTTGGGGTTTTTCTTGTTTGTTTTTGTTTTGGGTTTTTTTTTGGTGGTGCTTGTGCTTCAATCTTGGCTGGGGCTTCACTTTACACAGTCCAGCAGGATTTGTGTGGCAGCACTGGTGTGGAAAGTCCTTGTTTGCAGATAAGAGATTAGATTGAACAAAGGGAAATGTTGAGTGGCTCTTTAGAAAGAGGCTGATACCTTTGATGACTTGCCCCACAAATTAACTTTTTCCCTCCCTGAAAGAAGATGTAGCAAGGTCTGTGCATGCTTATGACAGGGCAGTGGTGCTATATAGCTTTGGTATTCATGTTTCTGAGACATACTTTTTCCAGTTGTTTCCTGGCATTCATAAAAAATGTCCCATCTGTCCCCTTGATGTGAATGTCTGGTGATACCCAGGTGTATTGAATGAGTGCTTCAGGATTTCTTTCTAATGCCTGAGATGGAGACTTTTGAAACTTTGCTTTCCAGAAGAGGTATAGGCAGCATAACTGACAGACTGGTCATTACCACTATGAGTTTTTGACTGTAGGACTTGTTTGCTCCATAGGCCTACCTGACCTGGAATTTGTGACTTAGAAGGGCTGATGATATATACCCTAAGGAAGGGGCAAGCAAGGAAGCTTTTTTTTTTTTCTCTGCATAGTTCTAACTAGCTTCAACCCTCAAGAAGAGACACAGGTGATGCACAATTTTCTATCTTGAGCTAATTGTATCTATAATGGCATTGTGAGGAACTCTGTAGGTACCTGAGGCCTTTTTGTAGCCATAGAGTTTACTGCTGGTGACACAGAGCATGTCTTGCATTACATTGGTGTGTTGTATTAGCCGAATCTTGTTGCAAAACTCTTGCACAGGGCAGGTCTAAATTCAGGAAATCTGTGTAGGTAATCAGGGGCTACCATTTTGAACTTGCACATTATCTGGTGGAGCTTTACTAGATTCTTCTGTTTCCTTTTAGTAGTTACTTTGCTTAAAGGGAAAGCATTTAGTTGATTTAAAGATCTATCCCAATTTTGTCTTGAGCAATTGTCTCTTTTGCAAAAACAAAATGGTCTCCCTGTAGCTATGATACATATCTTGTCTCACTATATAAAGGTTCTCTGCTGCTTTTTCCCTACTAAGTTATAAACAGGAGTTTTCTCTCTTCATGGCATATATTGGAAACTGTGTGTGGTTTCTGTCACAAAACAGGGCTGAACAAAGAAGCAGTACTATTTATCTTCTAACCATTCGGAGCTTTTGTCTTTTACTGTGGCAGTGTATAATATTAAAATGTTAGCTTCTGCTAACTGGCAAAACTGAGGTATTCTAATAAGAAATCCTACTAAAACTGGCTCATTACATCTATTCCTCTTAAACATTAACTTTCAATTTAAATTACATGCTGGAAAGAATTGTATTAGAAACACTTCTTTGATTAAGAAGTTATTAAAAAAGTCACTAAAATCCTCCTTATGCATACTTATGTCATGTTATACTTTTATCTGTGTGTCTTAAGGCTCTAATGGCACTAGAAATAATATCTCACAATGCATCTCTCCATAATTCCCACTGGTATGCTGAAAGGTAGTATTAAGGAGATCATTAAGAACGTAGTCTCTTTATGTTCCCATAAGCTTTCCATTAATTTGCATTTAGCTGTCTAAACTACAGCAAAGTTAATATTTACAGCAAGATAATACATTACTAATAGTAATGTGAAGCACACATTCCTCCTGATTATTGATACTAGAGTCTGGGCACAGATATGTTTTCACAGGGTTTATCTGCTTGCTAGATATGTGCTAATGACAAGTACACCCAGAATCTTGCTGGACATGCTCAAATTCGTAAGAGTGTTCTGTCCTAAAAACTTGATTATACACCAAGCTGTGAGGCACCTCTGTGTTTCCAAATGTCCTTGTAGAGTGGTGTTGGAAGCAATAGCAAGCAGGCTTTACTCTCGATAAACCTAATATATGGACTGTAGCGGAAGTATTTTGGCTGAGTCCATTGTGTACAGCTCTGTTTTGGGAGACATGCATGTTCTGTGGGTCTAGCAGTGGGTCATAAGTTTACAACCCATGCATGGTCAAGAAGTGATTTCTGTTTGCCAGAGGAATTGAATTAGACTTTCTGCACATTCAGGCATGAACTGCTATGTTTGATCAAAAACTGGGAGCATAGATTTGGATGAAGTAGCAGTACTCCATAAGCTGGTACTCCAGGCATCAGTCTACTCTGCCTATACTACCAGGCTGCTGCTTTTATTTGCTGGTAGGGAAAGGGACAATGCTATTTCCATATGTGATAAAATAAATATTTTGTTGGAACAGAATGTATTTGCTACAGTCTGAAGAGACATGTTAGCTTCCATCAGATGGAGAGGCAGTAAAGTACTTAAAGGGGGCCTACAGGAAAGATGGGGAGGGCCTTTTTATCAAGGAGCATAGCGATAGGATGAGGGATAATGGTTTTAAACTGAAAGAGGGCGGACTTAGATAAGGAAAGAATTCTTCACTGTGAGGGTGGTGAGGCACTGGCACAGGTTGCCCAGAGAAGCTGTGGCTGCCCCCTCCCTGGCAGTGTTCAAGGCCAGGTTGGACGGGGCTTTGAGCAACCTGATCTAGTGGAAGGTGTCCCTGCCCATGGCAGGAGGGTTGGAACTAGATGATCTTTAAGGTCCTTTCCAACCCAAACCATTCTGTGGTTCTATGATAAGTTTCATTGATTCAGCTTGTTTCTCAGTGCTGGCAGATTTCTGTGCCTTACAGATCTGGTTTTACTGAGACCGTTTCTAATGTTCCAAAATTGGAAGCAGTTTTAAACAACCGTTTGTTTAAAAGCTGTCAGCTGAGGAGAATGAATGTTTCCTTTAACTAGCCCAAGGCTGCCCATCTGATCATGGACTGTGCTCCTGGTAAGAATGGGGACCCAACATTAAGAGCAGAGAAAGAAAGTTGAGGCAAGTGTTGTTACTTAGCGTGGCACCTAGTTTTATTGTACACTGGTTGGAGCCTCAGTGAACTTCTGCAATAGTATTAAATGTGGCTTTTTCATCAGGCCTGCAGGGAAACTGTTACAGAACGTTTCAATCTTTTTTTGACTGAAAGTCCTTCAGGACCAGGCACTAACACTTTGTATGCTGTCATAGCATGTCTTGCAGCACTGCTCCATTTGTGCCTAGGATCACTGAGTAGTCGTATAATGAAGGAAAAACAAATGGTGAATGACTCTCAATTGCTTTTGCATTGTGCTAACTGCACTAAGGTATTTGTTTAAATGAAAGCTTTTAGCATAAACAGCTATGCATACAGAAACCAATTAAATCTTTGAGAGGTCTACCTAAAATTTCTATTTGCTTCTGCAACAGCTGTAAGAATGAAATAAACAGAATAGTTTGACAAGAACCATATGCCCTTTCTTATGTTAGAGCAATAACAATCAACTTGTGGTACATTATTGCACTAGTGTTAAAATGTTTGTAAGCTATGTAATAAGGATGTTTAGCAGTTAGTCTCAGATGCTGAAGAACTCAAGCTGCATTTAATTGAAAACTTAATCTTTGAAAACAGTCAGCTCAGGTTGTAGCATAAGAGAAGTTGTAACATAAGAGAGGTAAGTATAATGTTAATCAATAGTCTGTTGTCACTTTCTGAGATATGCAACCAATTGTTTTGGTTTATGAATACACATAAAATGTGTGTGGAAGTAACCCCCTAATTGTCTCTCATTTAAGTGGGGAGGAAACTTATTTGTGGGGAAACTGTCCAGAACTGTTACTCATCACTTCAGTACTATTTGATCATGGTTTTGCACAAGTACACTTTTACATTTTGCTTGTTTAAAAATTGTGTTCTTATTAAAGGATATTAGTATACATAGCAACAGAAAACATTGTGTATGTGAATAACTTTTTATGTGACTTGTTTAAAAGAACAAGCCTTACTTAAAGGTAAATCTGGCAAGTCAGGGCTAGTTTATGGTACAGTAAATGATTCCAGCCTTCTTGAAAGTGAATACCTAGAGACAATAGCAGCACAAGGATGTTCTTATTCTACAGATAAAATAAGCTTAAAAATGCTACCACAGCCCTTCACAACACACCATTTTAGAGTTGAGCTCCTGATTTGCAGAAAAAGATTCTACAACTCAGAGTTATAAAGCAGGTATGTTTACTCCGGTGCTGGGGTGCAAGGGGATTTCTCCACAAAGCTTACACACCCCCAGCACACTTTACCCAAAACTTATAGAGTGTGGATATACATATTCATTGGATTACATAACACAAGCATACATGTGCATGAATAAGGCTGGGTTAGTTCGAAAGGCTGGTGTCAGCAGTTTATGTTATCTTTGCACCTGCACATTGCCTCCTGGGGGGCGTCTTCAGGGGTCTTTGGGAGGAAGGCTCGTAGTCTTTCTCACCTTGTACTTTTCCTCGGAGCACGCACAGATTCTCTTAGCTACTTTATTGAACAACAAGGGTGGTTTCAACCGGTTTACTCATTCTATCTTATCTAAAAGTACCAGTGTATCCACTTCTACCATCCATATATGGCTATCTATTCATTACAAAGACTAGTTAGAGCACATCTGCTTTCCAAGGACATGTTTCTCATTTTTGCTGAACATTGTAGTTCTTGGTGGGTTTCCACAGAAAACTGCTTTGTTTTGATGAACACAGTAGTCCTTGGTAAAATTCCACAGAACAGTATGGGCAAGTAGGCTTATTAATCAATATTAGCAATATTCAAAAATACTGTAAGTTGCTATAAGTAAATAAGTAGCAGTTTGCTATAAGTAAATAAGTTGCAAAGCAAGTAATCATTTCTCTGTATCGCTCCTAACATAACTCTGATGACTGCCAGATCTGACTTTTAAGAATTTAAATAATGTCAAGTATAGCAAATTCTAATTTCCATTGCCATATATGTAAGACCATATCTTGGGATTAAGACTTCTTACACAATCTGAGAAGTTTTCTATTTGAATACTTATGGGATGTCTGTAAAGGAACAGAGTTCTGCTACAGCTTTCCAAAACTGAGAAAGAGAAATAGAATAGAGGCTTAAGAGGAGATGGTTTAGTTCTGCTTCGCTTGCATTTAGTTCTTCAGGCTTATGTTTGCCATTTCTTCTGGCTTTCCAGTTATGCCTGGCATCGTAGTGTAAGGAAGGTTTATATAATTCTCAGAGCTTGTTCCTAAGTAATCTTTTAGAGACATGGATTTTTTTTTAATTGATTTTTTTTTTTTTCCACTGTCCTGTTAGGATAATAAAATGAAGGCAGCTATTCTTTACCTAAAGGCATATCAACCTAGTGGCATTTGCCTTCAGATTAGGAATATAAAGCAGCAGGAGATTGATTAAAGCAAGATCTTGTTTCCTTGCGAATGTTACCACTGTCAAGTCCTGCTAAGTTCTGGCTTGTGTTGATATTGACCTTGGGTGCCTCAGTGGTACCTGGGTCAGGAAGAAAGATGGCTATTATTATTATTTTAATCAATACCTACAGGGGAGCATCTAGGACAAATTATGATGTATTCTAAAGGGACAATCAGGACTGTCTGGAATAGAGGCGGGGGTGTGTGTGTGTGATACAAGAATAGCGAGAGGTAGAAATATTACTTCCTGGAAAGGAAGGAAGCACAAAGTGCTTCTTAGCCTTCTGTATCTAGTTGTAATGTTGCTGCTGTAATAGATCCTGAAGTCAAGATTTTTATTTTTCCCCTATCTGGATAGCTTGTTTAGAGAGAAGGTGACAGACGACAGGGTTACAGCTGAAGTTGATACAAGGTGTCATTCAGTTCAGAATTGCTTATTTTGGCACCAAATAAAATAAAAGTAGCTAATGCAATTTAAAAAAATATTTTTGGATTCAAAGATTGGGGATAGGTAGCCCTGACTGTGATTATAGGGCTTGAGATTTATAGCTCACTTGTTATTTACTCTCTAGGATGCTAATAGGATCCCAGAGCTATGTGTTATTGGAATTTATGGGCAAATGGCAATGTAGCAACATGCTGAGTTGTTGGAAATTTCCATATTTGCTGTGTTTTGATGGAAGACTCACTGTGGAAATGCATTTCCTAATTTGGTTTAGTTTCCTTGCTGCTAGCAAATTCCTTGTGAGGTTATGTAAAATAATTTTGTAGTTCCTGCTAGAAAATGCAGAATGTCAAGATATGTGGGAATGTAAGAAATTAGTATTTTTAGTCTTCTGTATGTGAGACTAAATACAGGCAGCTTGGAGGGGAAATGAGGTGTCCATGAAGGTGTGTCCACCAGAAATTCTAGAAATCCAATCCTGTTGTGCCACATGTTCTTTTTTGACACTTGGCAGCACTAAGTCAATGTATCTTTCTATGAAGTAAAGGCAGATCCTCTTTTAGGGATGAATCCTGTTGCATCCTGTTCTTGGGATTTGTGTGCAACAGAGTTTTGATTAATTAATAGGCATTGCACTATCTAACTGTCCTGACAGTATGTGCTCGGGGATGAGAAGGAAAGGTATAAGGAACAAAACACATACATCTTACTTTTCCTTTTTATGCTTGCCTCACCTGGAATCCTGAACAAATCTGGTGTCAATAGGTGATCAAAAAACGAGACCATTGCAAGTCTGTTAATAAAAACATTGGAGCTGCTGTGTAATTTTCATCTATTCAGTGTCACAGGATGAGGGAGTTACAGTAGGGTCACTCAGTTTCAGATCTAAGACTCTGTATGGGTTTATCCCCCAGGTAACTTAATTCGGTAGGCTTAAATAGCGAATTATGTGCTTCCTAAATTACAGATACTTGCTATCCTTGTGTTGGTTTGTTTTTTATTCATTATTGGATTGTACTCGTGGCATGTTCTTATGCTTTCCTGATTTATAATGGATCTCTATTGAATTATTGAGCAAAACTTTTAAATAAAACATCAAAGAATTCTCTCCTACTATCAATTCTCCTATAGTCATAAGATGTATCAACCCTCAGGACCACTTTCTTCATCAGAATACTGACACTGCTAGACTTACTGCTAAATGTGCTGTGCACGAAAATGTTCATCCAATATAGCCTTTTTTTCTTTTGAAAGTGAAATGATTTGCCTTATAAATATGCAAAATTAGATTGCTTCTTGTACAGATATCTTATGCAGTATCTGTTTTGTTCTTTCTGGCCACCTTAGATATGCAATAGTTTTTTTTTTCTGCTCTGAATCCCATTTTGTAGGTGAAGAAAAACAAAGTACTTACAGAAAATGTAGTTAAATTGCTTCTTAAAAGTAAGTCCATTATCAGAGTTGAGAAAAAGACTGAAGCCTGACTTCCAGCCCTTGGTCGTCTTCCTTGTTCTGCATGTTATATACTGCTTTGCTTGGGCTAGAGAGCCATGAATCCAGACTATATTATGAAATATATCTCCAGTTTGTTAGAGATCAAGACTTGAGCTCAGGTCTTCTTATGGCCACTCATGTAGGCTCTACTTACTAATGCTTTTTGGGTTTTGTCTGCTTATTTCAATGCATTAAAACTGATTTTATGGTTCTGATTACTGTTGTGCAATAACTTTACGCTACCTTTGAGGTTCTTGTCACTTCCATAGAACCAGTAAGTCTGTTTTCTGCCTGGAGGGGATTAGTGTTTAGTTTGCATGTAACAAAACAAAGAGAAGGCATAAAGCACTGCTTAGTTATTCCAGAACCCCAAGAAATAGTTTGTAGTGTAAGTATTATGCTTTAAGGATAGATGAGATGAGGCTACTGGGAACAGCATTCAATTTCTGAAAGTAAAGCATAAGCTTTGATTCACAGAAAATGAAATTTGGAACAGCTTGGCATCTTTTTTTGTTTAAATAAATGAAATTCCAAAAGGAATATGCATGTTTATATTCACATGTTTAATTTCTGTGGGCACTCTTAAATATATATTTCTGTCATCTGGCTATTTTTCTAAAGGCTAGAATAGGCTTGCTAGGATATCTAAACTAGAAAACCTTTCTATTATGTCTTGTTGTCTAATACAATTTACTCTCTCAAAAAGGAATAAACTGTATAAGCAGAAACAACTTATTTAGGTGCTGATTTTAAAAAAGGGGGGAGAAGGGACTGACTTTCACCACCAGCTAACACTGTTTCACTGGCAAGAGTTTTCTGTAGGCTTGGCCTGAGATGAGAAATTTTTTTGTAGCTGAACATGATGTCAATAAGTACTTGGACAAAATGATGGAAGATAGTGTAGGTCTATTGAAGGCAAAGACAGCACCTCTAGACTTAGGAAGCCCCTAACCTGCATTTAGGTGAAAGCTGGAAAAGATGTCGAAGAAGTAGGACTATCTGCTTGCCCTGTTCTGCTCTTCCCTAGCATCTACTACCAGCCCCTGACAGAAGTAGGATACTGGCTAAGCATGCTTTTGTGTATGGCTGTAATCTGTGCTCTTAATACACTTTCTTGGATTTGACATGATCTGTGTGTGTCTGGGCAACAGAAGACTTTTCTTATTGTTTGGGGCTGTCAGTATGTTTTCAGTTGAAACTCCTTGAGCTCTCATAAATAACTGATTCCCCAACTCCCCCACCCGTTTAAAAACAAAGTGAAGCAAGGTAGTCAAAGACAGTTCAAGATGTATTTGGATACAAACTGCCTTTTGAATCCAGCAACAAGCCCACTTCCTTGACTGCTTCTCATACCTAATTCTCATAATGGGGTCTCTTTGCTTTATGATCTAAATTCTTTATTTTTTGCCTTCAGGGCCTTAGATATGTCTTTATAAATTAGGTTTTTATCTGAGATGCTCATGGCAGTGCAGAGTCTCAAGTTTTCTATATTAATTTTCTGATATTTAATATACGTAACATTTCAAAGATCTTTTTATGCTTTAGTTTGCAGCATTTCTGTGAGGCACACTCTCAAAGAAAGCTTCTTGTCCCAGTTTGCCCAGCTGACTAAATCTTTCTTGCCTTTACTGCTGAAATGTTAGTAGGCAGCTCTTGGGCAGCTCTCATCTTTCTATCAGCTACTGCTTCTTCCCTGAGCTGTTGGAAACTCCCAAATTATGCATCTGTAGCTCCTGTTTCATTTGCAAGAGTCAATCATTTCTGCCCTTAATTCCTATTCCAACTGGCATTGGGGATTGTAGCAGTCCCAGGCTGTGCTGCAGTACTTGACACTGTAGATCCTTCTACTGAAACTTGAGTATCTTCCTTCCATCACACTCCAAGATCTTTTCATCTGTTATTGGTTGTTTGGGTCACTTACTAGGCTCTAGCAGTGTATTTTTCACTCCTGCTGTTCTCTGATACAGAAAGCTAAATCACACAAAAGATAAAGGAGCCAGGATTTTTGTTATCTTTCTACCATGAGAGCTCCCAGACTTCTGCCTGGCCCGCTTCTCCTGGTCTTGCACAAATAACATGGCTCTGTAGTCAACAGCGGGTCAGAAGATTCCTTGTTGCGTTGGGAGTTCAGGGCAGTGATGCAGCACTATTGCTGTATGCTGACAAAAACTGTTCCCTCCTCCAACTGGTTTAATCGCAGCTGGTCTCCTCAGCCCGATGAGGATTGCTGGCTTTGCAGCTTGGGCTACCCCAGATCAACTAGAGGCAGAACTATGTTTTCCTGTACAAGTCTGAGAAATCAGTTTATTTGCGATGTTTTGCAGGATGTGGTCTGATGACAAGAAAGGTAAATGTTCTGTGTGGTAGCTGTGAGATGATTTGAGCACTCTAATGTTTTCTGAGCCCTAGAAAATAATCCAAGAGATGTGACTGTTCTGTAATTAAGAGGGAGAAAGTGCCAAAGCTACATACTGACTTGCCTTTTCTCTGATACACACTATGCCTCATGTGAGCACAGTATTTAGGAACTGAGCTCCAGATCTTTTAACAAGATGTTCCCAAGCTATATTCTTTCCCTTCCCTTTCCTCAAGCCACTCCACTTCCAGCCTTTCACAATTTGGATGTAGTTTGATTCTGATTCAGGAATCTGAAAAGGGCCCCCTCTCTCTTGGATCTGTGGGGATGTAATAAGGGCTCAGCAGGGAGCTCAGTGATCAAACATTTCTGAAAGCAAACCATTTGCAGAGGTGAGAGACAAAGGCTTTTCTGTCAGGGCTACATAGAGGGATACCTGCATGTTCTCCATCACATCTAGCAGGGAGCAGAGGAAGGGGAATGCCTGTCAACCCCCATCTTCTTCTGTACATGTGCTAGGAGCTGGGAAAGGTCCTTGTTTTCTCAGCATCAACAGAAGACAGAACGTGTGTGTGTGTGCGTGCTGCAAGGAATGTGAACACCATACCAGAATTCAAAATTATAGCAAATCATAAACTGAATGTGATTTAATGATGGTGTCAACAACACCAACAAGCTACTTCCTTTTAGAGATTGCAACAAGAGGAATCTTGTTTGTAAAAGAGCAGACAATGCCCATCTCTGACATTAACCACTAGGTGCTATTGCTTAAGAACGGAGGAAGAAAGGGAGAACAAGAACATGGTATTAAGAAATATGATCTGTATTCTAGTGCTTCATTAGAATAGGTTGCTTAAGAATGCTGTGTTTTTTCTGTCAGCAGAGATTTTTAAAGAAAAGCTAAGTAACTGTCTATTAGCCTAGGTTTGCTTTATCTTGTCTTGTAAGAAAAAGATGGACAAAAATGACTTTTAATGCTTCTTTCAATTTGTATGGAAACTACATTAATTTTATTCCACCTTTGTGGGGAAACTCCCCAGGTTAAAACTATTTCTGCACCCTGCTGTCAATGGTGTACCTGTGGGTTGTGATTTGTGCAACTGCACATACGGGTCAGATAAAGAAGAGGGATATAATACCCTATTTTTCCCTCTACCCCAATAGCAGCAAATTCTGTGATCGTTGTCCTGCAGAGAAGTGATAATTAGGTAAAGAGAAAGCATGATAATATGATGTAGCATAAAGGGTTTTCACATGAATACAGATGCATTACTCCCAACCACTGAACCTATACTTTATGAAAATCATCATGCACTTGGTGCCAGGAGCACTTTCCTAATCTCACGCCATCTGTGCATCTGGCAGAATATTATACGAAACTCATTTGTACATCCACTTGGGAGCGTATCCTTCCTATTTAAAAAAAAAAAATACCCATTTTTAGATCATATCTTACAGTGGAAGATACTATATTTCAAGCAGACTACTGTTTAGAGAATTCGTTTTTTTCTTTTTTATTTCTTGGGCTAGAGTTCTTATTTTTCCAAAATGGCAAAATGCAGATACCAACATACCAATATACCAACAAGATGGTGCTGTTCACAATATTTCCAACTTTGGGAAAGATTTTAACAAAATTTTTTTTGGTCTTAAAGTGTATGGCAAACAGGAGTATAACTCTTGACAGTCATGATGGTAGTGATGTGAAAGAAGAGGTTTATTTTCCCACATTAATTCTCCTATGGAATGATAGTGTGCACACTGTATTGAACCCTGACAGTGGGAAGGTAGGATCAGCACAAGAGAGATCACCACTCTTTCATCTGTTTAGAGATAACTGTATATATAATAAGCTAGGATCTTCTAGCACGGGAAGGACCTCTGCATAAGGATATTAAAGAGGTATATACCAAAAAGAATAGCTTTGAGGTGGTGAATTAGGAAGAATACTGAACATCACATATGAACTAGGGACTAGTAGATAAAACGATCTAGGATTGAGTTTATAATTACAGGGAATAAAATGATGCAAGGTAAAATTAAACTGTGGAGGTCATCGTTGTAAGGTGCTTTGAATGCAGCAAGTGTGTGCTTTAGGGGCAAATTCATAGGGGAAGTGTCCATCAAAGGCTACTAAACATGATGATGTAGACTTAAAGTTCAGGCTCAGGGATCTGTACACTGTAGGATGGAGACAATATCAATCTATCCTTATCATGTTGTTATATTCTTTTCCTGCTGGGCTAAATGAACTTTTGGGTTGGCCTGGCCTAGTACTGCCATTCTTGTATCAGTGACTGTAGCTTTGCAAATGAATACCAAGCTCAGTATCATGTATGTCTGCATTGTCATTATACATTCCTTTTAACTCATGCAGTCACTACCTTTTGTCTACATGAGTTTTCTACAAAATAATAAAAAGACTGGAGTATATTGCAGAACAGTCACTTTCCCAGTATCTCTTTCTGGGTACTATGTAAAAGAAAGTCTTGTGACTGACCAAAGAATTCAAAGCAGATGTCTGCTCAAGTGAACACAGGTTAACTTTATATTGGGAAATACCAATTGTAATTAACTAATTATTGTTTTCATGCAGTCAGAGCCTAAGCTGTTTCGCTACCTTTCATTTAGGATGAAGCATTCTCTGTTTAAATGTTTGAATCCATGGTACAAAGGTAGCCCTCACCTCTATCCAAGTGTGTTTAGAAAGCGTGTGATGCTTTGCAGAAGATACTTAGTACCTTTCCAATATGCAGTCATCATCAATTTGATAAAACAGAAATAACTATCACATAAGTATTGCAGAGGCATGATATTAGAAGTCTTCAGCAGATATCTCTCTCTGGGTTGATACTGAACATGGGCAGGCATTATCTCAATCTACTGATGCAGAATTAATCAGAACTCCTGCAGTCTCACTTGTCTCAGCTGTACAGTATTTTGCAATACATCATGCATTAGATGTGTTGGTGGATTCTGTGCATCATCCTTTTCACCTCTGCAGGCAGTATTTGACATCTGAGGATGCTGCTGGGTGGTCACAATCAGTGGGAGGGCCAGGGGAAAGTGAAAGGAGGAAACTGCTGTTCCTCCTTCCCTCCTGACACCTGTCCCTTCCTCAGGAGTAGCCATAGGCATCTCTACTTGACTCCCTCCTGAAGGAACCTGAATAGATTGATGCTTTTTAACTTTTTTGATGTAAAGTAGGGAAGGTGAGAGGAAGTAGAGAGAAGGGGTGGGGATGAATATTACAGAAGACTACAGTAAGTTTAAGTTTTACCTAATACTGACAAATGTTAATGGTTTAATTTGTTAATGCCAGGATGTCATGAGCTCTTTAAACTATAAGCTTGCTTAGATTTCGGTTGTGGGGTGGAGATTTAAATCCTGGGAGGGAAGCCCAAAAGATCTGCAATGTTAGAGAGAACAGTTGCTTGCTAGGAAAGACCTTCCCTTTCTGCATCTCCTAGCTCCCTGCACCTTAAAAGGTAAAACACTAAAACAGTTTAACCCACTAGAATCTGAAGAACAATCATATTTCAAACAACTACCATAAATTTGTTTAGCTTCTTTTCTCCCTTTCCCCAGATCTCAATTATGGCAGATGAGCAAAACGCCATAGGTGCCTCACACTTCCTTCACTTGTCAGAAATTCTCACGGCTCATTTCACACTCAGGCTAGCTTGATGTTAAAAGGTATGTGCAGTCTTCTAATTTATGGTTACAAGTCCATATTATCTTTGTAATCCCTGTTGTCATACAATAACAATCCCCATGTAGGTTCAACTAGGTACTACAAATAATTTCTCATAAGTTTACTGATAATAAGAAACACATCTTAAGGAATGAGAGAAAGCTTATTATAATTGTTTGCAGGCATTAAATGAAGACCATTATAGAAATATATGTGTAACGCTCTATTAAATCAGAATCTCATAATAAGGGATGGATAATGATAAAGAAGCCTACACATTTTACAGCTCAAATTAATTTCTTAGACTTTCATCATTCAAGGAAATCACATTCCAATCACTGTTCAAGTGACATGAGTTTTCGTACTTACAGTAATCTCCTGTATTGACAGTACATCAAAAATAGTTCCCTGAAGAATAAGGCTAATTTTCTAACCCAGTCAACCCTCACTTTGAAGTCTGGATTGGGATGGTGATGGAAAAGTTTCTGCAAAGGTTGAAGTACTGAGCCTTAAAGCATTCTTTATTCTTCCAGTATAATGATGGCAAATCTACCCTCTCTCATTTCAGTCTTTTGAATAAGTCCCTAAAGCAGAAATAGGCAGTTTCACCTTGCTGTGCTTAACTCTTTCAGTGCCTTTCCCTTCTAGATCTTGTCCAAGTACCATTAATCCTACATGACACCAAGCTTTTGATTAATATTACAGAAGTGAAACTGTTAGCAAGGTCTTTCGCTCCCAGAAGTACGTTTCTTTTGCATACATAATAGGCTCTTGTTAAAGTTGCTTAATGAATTGCATCCAGTGTTTGAAGAGGGGAAAGTATGCAGGATTGGGTAGTCCTTGCAATACTGAAAAGGTGGGAATATGCCCACCTGTGGTCCTGTTCAGAGGGCCAGCGATGCCTCTGCCTTTTTCCCATGTGAGAAGGTTCGGCAGCTACTTCCTGGCTCTTCTGAAGGTACTGAGATGCTCATGTGCTCACTGAGTCCTTGCCTTCCACTGCTGCCCTCACCCCAGCTTTGCCTTGCTCTCTGCATGCTGGCCCTGGTGCATCAGCAGTGTAAAATCATCAGCAGTGACTGCACTGCTGGTGTGTATTCTGTCTGCATCAAGGAGGATGGATAAGAAGAGGTGTGTGGCCTTCATGACGATTTGCTTTGTCTCTGCTGGACTGTACCCTTCTGCTGTAACTTCTCCACAGAATATTCAGCTGTTTGGTTTGTGATTTCTTTGCTCTAGCAGCGTCCTAGCATTCACCGAGGGGCACTATCTTCAGATGTAATAAAGAAACAAATAATGTAGTCTTGTAAATCATCACCTCTAAATATTGAGTTAGATGTTTTATGAAGGTGTAATGACACCATGAGCTAACTGTGTGTGTGTTTAAAAATTACTCTCTTTTTTTCCCCTTCCAAAATGGAAATTGTCATTATCTTCATCACTGGCCTACCCCTCTCCATGCTGCCTCTCTTCCCTGCTTTCGCAACGGCCTCAAAATGTCCGTAATTAAGGATCGCTGCTGTGGATCACACTAGGGTTCAAGCAGGTATATAACAACAGTGCCACTCATACACTGGAGTATGGAGTATTTGTGGATGTTGGTTCAGTTTGATTCGCTGGACTTCTTACGTGAGCACTACATCTACCCTTTCAGTTCTATATGAGGCTGCATCTAACTTGGTACTGTTATTTCAATGGGGGAAACAAGGAAGAAATCAAACAGGAGAACCATAATAACTTTAGTAATAAATAAATAAAATTCAAATCAGCCCACTTCATTAGCAGGCTAGAATGTACCTGCTATCACTCTGTTGCAAAGCTTTTGACTCTCAGTGGTTGGAGACACACAGATAATTAATTATTGAGGGAGAAGTGAACCTCTCTCTACTGTGATTCTCTCTGAAGCACCCTGAAACTTTACAGTCTACCAATACAAATAATTATTTTTGTCAAAGTTCACTTAAATGCAGACTAGAGTAAGTCAGTATGGATAGCAGTATGGGTTGTGTTCTTTCCTTGAGGTATCTTTTGGTTTCGCTGAAGGGCACATTAGATATGCAAAACCAAAAGATGATCCAGCATCACAAAGAAATGAGTTCTTAGTTGGGTAAGAAAATGCTAACTGCCACAACTTCCAGTTCAAGCAATAAGGTGGAAAGCAGAAGACTGCCAAGCTGAATGAATTAACTCACTTGTAGTAAGATGCTGAAAACACTCCCTTGCCAACTTCTGACAGCATATATGTTTTACTGGCTGTAACTAACATTCAGTTATAGAAAATCTCTATACTGGCTCTTATTTCCATCTTTTGCATATGTATCTATAAGATGGGAATCTAAAGACAAGAGATCCGTGTGAATGATTCATGAAAATACTAGATATTTAAATGAGCAACAAAAAATATTTAGGGAACACTGTGACTATCTTCAGTTTAGCAAAAATGATGGTGGTGTCTGGGGAACGTTATTGGAGACAATTGTACTTCACAGATGAGCACACTTTTGGACCACTGGAGGAGAATAAACAAGCCCACAACATGAACATGCTTATGCCTTATGAAAGAACTGAAAGTATAGGAAAGAGTCAGTCTGTTATAATACACTGACTGCTTTTTGTGGGATTAAATTGCCTAATCAGCTCCCAAAGTGCTGCACCTGATATTTCTTTCCACTTATGCTGAACATAAAACATTAGGATAACTGTGTGGGCTGCAGAGCTGTGTAAAGACAACAATTCCCTAGTACTCTTTGCAGGGGCTAGAGTGTTAGTGTATCTATCTCTGGCCATGGAGGTCCCCAGAAGAGTTAGTGTAGTGCTAAAACTTTTAAGGAAAATATGTATTACTTGCAATAAGATTCAGAATCCTTGTGTTCAGCCTGAAATGGTTTTATGGGGAGTAAAAATATGATGTGCTTACCTGCATAAAATGATACGCATGCTCACCACCCCTGTTCTGCTGTAGTCTAGTAAAATCAGTTTGCAAAATGATGCTTGGAGTTAGTTTGAATGAATGATGTGATCTCCAACGCTTCAAACAATATCACTGAAAGTGTAGGAACTTGATCATGACCTGTGCTATATTCACAGAATCATCTAGGTTGGAAAGGACCTTGAAGATCATCTAGTCCAACCGTTAACCTAACACTGACAGTTCCCAACTACACCATATCCCTCAGCGCCATGTCAACACGCCTCTTGAACACCTCCAGGGATGGGGACTCCACCACCTCCCTGGGCAGCCCATTCCAACGCCTAACAACCCATTCTGTAAAGAAATACTTCCTAATATCCAGTCTAAACCTTCCCTGGTGCAACTTGAGGCCATTCCCTCTTGTCCTATCGCTCATTACTTGGTTAAAGAGACTCATCCCCAGCTCTCTGCAACCTCCTTTCAGGTAGTTGTAGAGGGCAAAGAAGTCTCCCCTCAGCCTCCTCTTCTCCAGACTGAACAACCCCAGTTCCCTCAGCCGCTCCTTGTACGACATGTGCTCCAGACCCTTCACCAGCTTCGTTGCCCTTTTCTGGACACACTCAAGTAATTCAATGTCCTTTCTGTAGTGAGGGACCCAAAACTGAACACAGTAATCGAGGTGCGGCCTCACCTCTGCCGAGTACAGGGGCAGGATTACTTCCCTGTCCCTGCTGGCCACGCTATTTCTGATGCAAGCCAGGATGCCATTGGCCTTCTTGGCCACCTGGGCACGCTGCTGGCTCATGTTCAGCCGGCTGTCAATCAACACCCCCAGGTCCCTCTCTGACTGGCAGCTCTCCAGCCACTCCTCCCCAAGCCTGTAGTGCTGCTGGGGGTTGTTGTGGCCGAATTGCAGCACCCGGTATTTGGCCTTATTGAAACTCCTACAGTTGGCCTTAGCCCATTGCTCCAGCCTGTCCAGATCTCTCTGCAGAGCCTCCCTACCCTCGAGCAGATCAACACTCCCACCCAACTTGGTGTCATCTGCAAACTTACTGAGGGTGCACTCAATCCCCTCGTCTAGATCATCAATAAAGATGTTAAACAGGAGAGGCCCCAAAACCGAGCCCTGGGGGACACCACTCGTGACTGGCCACCAACTGGATTTAACTCCATTCACCATAACTCTTTGGGCCCGGCCATCCAGCCAGTTTTTTACCCAGCAAAGCGTGTGATCATCCAAGCCATGAGCAGCCAGTTTTGCCAGGAGAATGCTGTGGGAAACGGTGTCAAAGACCTTACTAAAGTCAAGGTAGACAACATCCACAGCCTTTACCTCATCCAATAAGCAGATCGCCCTGTTGTAGAAGGAGATCAGGTTTGTCAAGCAGGACCTGCCTTTCATAAACCCATGCTGACTGGGCCTGATCATCTGGTTGTCCCACATGTGTTGTGTGATGGTACTCAGGATGAACTGCTCCATCAGCTTCCTGGGCACCGAAGTCAAGCTGACAGGCCTGTAATTTCCTGGAACATCCTTCCGACCCTTCTTATATATGGGCATCACATTGGCCAGTTTCCAATCTGTTGGGACCTCCCCGGTCAGCCAGGACTGCTGGTAAATGATGGAAAGCGGCTCGGCGAGCACCCCAGCCAGCTCCTTCAGCACCCTTGGGTGTATCCCATCTGGTCCCACAGACTTGTGTGTGTCTATGTGATGCAGTAGGTCACTGTCTCCTCCTGGAATGCGGGGGGGTCATTCTCCCAGTCTCTGTCTTCTGGCTGAGGAGGCTGGATTCCCTCAATACAACTAGTCTTGTTATTAAAGACTGAGGCAAAGATGGCATTAAGGACCTGAGCCTTCTCCTCACCACTTGTTACCATATTTCCTCCTGCATCCAGCAGGGTATGGATACTCTCCCTGGTCTTTCTTTTGCTACTGACATACTTCTAGAAACATTTCTTGTTGTCCTTGATTGCTGAAGCCAGAATAATTTCCAGCTG
The DNA here is from genome assembly GCF_047716275.1 of Strix uralensis. Lineage (NCBI taxonomy): Eukaryota > Metazoa > Chordata > Aves > Strigiformes > Strigidae > Strix > Strix uralensis. The sequence continues at coordinate 37,374,016 of NC_133975.1, forward strand.
GGCTTTAGACCTCCTGATTTCCACCCTGCATAGCCTCACAGCATCTTTGTAATCACTGTGAGTGACTAGCCCCTTCTTCCAAAGGCTGTAAACTTTCCTCTTCTCACTGAGTTGCAACCAAAGCTCCCTGTTCAGCCAGGGTGGTCTTCTCTGTTGCCGGCTTCTCTTACAGCACCTGGGGACAGCCTGCTCCTGAGCCATTAAGACTTCCTTCTTAAAGAGTGCCCAGCTTTCCTGGACCCCTATACCCTTCAGGATCGTCTCCCAAGGGATCCTTTCAAGCAGGTGCCTAAACAAGACAAAGTCAGCCCTTTGGAAGTCCAGGATGTCAGTTCTGCTTCCCCCTCTCCTGACCTCTCTAAGAATAGAGAACTCTATTATTTCATGATCGCTGTGCCCTAGTCATCCTCCGACCGCCACATCATCCACCAATCCTTTTCTGTTCACAAAGAGGAGATCCAGCAGGGCACCTTCTCTGGTTGGTTATCTCACCAGTTGCATCAGGAAGTTGTCTCCCACACATTCCAGGAATCTCCGGGACTGGTCTCGCTCTGCTGTGTTGTATTTCCAGCAGATGTCTGGGAAGTTAAAGTCTCCCACAAGAACAAGGGCAAGCGATCGTGAGATTTCTCCTAAGTATCTATAGAATATTTCATCCACCTCTCTGTCCTGGGTGGGTGGCCTATAGTAGACTCCTACTACATCATCTGCCCTGTTGGCCTTCCCCCTGATTCTAACGCAAAGACACTCTACCCTGTCTTCACTACACTTGTACTCAAAGCAATCATAAGAGTGAATCATTCTTTGTGGGCATTGTCTGTAATGAGAGGTGTGAAAGCTCCATGTCTCGCAGAGTTGGCTGCTGAAACATTCAAATGTCAACAGCAGCAAATGGCAGATGTACCAATCTGTGGCTGTGGCAAGTGCCTGGCTTTGGCGGGAGTGATGCTCTGGAGAGACTCTGCTGGCTCCTGCATGAGGCAGGCACTCACAAATTGACCAGAAGTCTCTCTTCTCTGCAGCTCAGTTCCTCATCCTCAGATACTGACATTATTTTAGCTGCTTAAGCCTCTGTAGGATGGTATCCCTGAATGTTACATACATTAGTCTTTAAAGTCTAGAGAAAAAAAAAAAAAAGGAAAAAAAAATGGTCAAAACCCCCTCTAAATTAATCCTCACCTTCCTTACCTGAAAGCACACTGGTCAGTGACATCTGTATCCACTCTTCCTTTCCTTCTTGACAAGCTCATGTTAGACAAGCACAGTCCTTGCTGCAGAGGCTGGCCAGGGGAGCAGAGGAAGGAGAAGGGGCAGAGTTGTCCCGGAGCAGCTCACTTGTGCCCAGTGGTCATCGCACTGGCTGGGGAGGTCACTGGCAGGCAGCTTCCCAGCCACATTGGCTTGGGGACAGTGGCCATCTCCACTGAAACCCCTTGAGATGATCTGTTGTTTCAGGCTGTGCAGATGTTTTTTGTTATCGTAATATAATAGCGCACCATGGGTTTATGTTTCAAATCACCCTGAGCAGTAGCACAGAAACTGGTGGGAGCCCAGTTCTAGCCCTAAGGCTTTGCAGTAACTCTGACATGTTACCTTCTGTGTAGGCACAGGTCTACCAAAATAATATTATTCTGGGAATGAGACATTTTTAGATGTGAGAGAAAGAAATAAATAATGGTGGGGAGGAAAAGTGTGAAAAAAGGACAGGGGAGATAGGACTAAGGCAGTTACTAGTCCGAAAACTTGCATATCTCGGTTCAGCTGGAAGACCTTTTGTTGTTTATGGATTTGCTGAGATTTTCATAAGATCAGTAAGTTCCAAGTAAAGGCATTTCAGACCTTGTTACTAGCCTGGCGACAAGGCAAGTCTTACCTATTTTTTTTTTCCACTGAAAGAACAAGGATTCTTTTATAATCTCTCACAGGATAGTATAAGGAGGCTTGGCTTGCTCTAAGTTAGTGCATGGTTAATAGTAAGTTGCAGAACTTAATTGGCAGATGTTACTGATGCAGCAGTCTGAATGCTTCTGATTGCTAAAATTTAAAGGCTGGCATACTGCTCCAGCTGTGGTCAACATTGGCAGAATGAATGGACTTCACATGCCTGATCTTGCTCTCTCACACTGTATTGACTGTTGGAATTAAGAGCAGAGAAGAAAATGTTAAATGTTCACAGAAAAGAGAAGCGCAACAGGCTTCCAGCAACAGTCTGGCAGTAACCATGGTTTTAAAGTCAAATAAGTGTATAGCCCCTGAATGAGCAGAAGCACTCCTGAAGTGTAGTTGTTTTATCTGAAGAATTATTCAAATGGCATTATGGAGTTTCTCATTGAATGTCGAGATGATTTCCAGAACTAGCATTTTTGCTCTGAACAGAGAAAGGGGAGAGAAACAACACTGCCAAATCTGAAAATACAATCTGGAGTTTGAACGAGTGCAGGGTCGGTCTTTTTTCTTCTTCTTTTGCCTAGTGGATGGCCAAAGTTAGAGCCTTGCTTGCATCAATTTGTTCCCAAAGTTGTTGGTAATATCCTTGGTGAGTCCTGCTCTGTGTGTGGTAATTTTTTGACCAGGTGTAAGCCGTTGGACTGAGTTGGTACACAAGCAAAAGGGAAATAGATCATCTTTCCTTGTGTTGGCTCTTCACAGCTTGTGACAGGAAGAACACAAGGGTTAGAAATGAAGACTCGATACAGAAATGAGGGAGATCATCTCACAGTGAAAGTTCTTAATGATACCCTTCAGGATTTTGAAAACCTTCAAAAGCAGCGTTATGTTTTTCCATCACCTGATAGCCCATTTTGAGCAATGGAGAATTAAAATATGCAGATGAGTACATCATCACACCTAGGAAATTAAGTCAAGAAAGACTGAAAAGCATCTCTGGGTTGTATATGGCTGTATGTATTCACACTGCTCAGCTCCCTCCCATACAGGCTGTGCTGTTACATCTTTGGAGGGGAATAGCAGACTAATGTTCTCCTTTCTGACCCTGTAGATAAGCACAAGTGTAGCTGACATGAGAGCAGGAAAAGAGCAGGGTTTCCTAATGGGGTAATGGCATAATGATATCTTGCTTTGATCAGAAAGGTACTAGGCATTCCTGGCCCTGGGAGCATTGAGTGCCAAATGTTGTTAGACACTAAGTGTATACACTCTGTGCCATCTGGGACACGGGCTCTAGGAAAGGGGACACTCTGATCTGGTGTAAGCTGCTACCATGGTGTTGCTGAAGTCCTGGGGCAGGTAAAGTTTACGCTGGCTGATGATCTGCCTGGGTTCATTATGGTGGAGGGATGTCTAGGATTTCATTTTCTATGGTACTTTCACCATACCCGTCTCCTTTTCCCTTTAAGAATCAGTCAAAACAAAGCCCATTTTAAAAGAAATGAATGTAGAAAATGTGAAACATAAGGATCTTTTACAAAGCGTCTTTTACAGTGCTGGGGACATAAAACAGGGCAGTGGAAGATAAGCCATTATGTATGTTGAGGAAGCCTAAGAATAAAGATTATAGGCAAACAGTCTACCTTTCTTTACAAGGCCTTGATTTACATCCCTGAAATCTCAAATTTAGCTATTACAATGAAGTCCTGTTGCACACAGAGCTGACTTTTTATCACCACTTAAAATCTAATTAATCCGTATTGAAGCACAAAGATTTCTGTTGTGTTTTAGGGTGAGGGGTCATAGAGCCCTCTTTGTTCATCCTCAGGCTTGTAATCATCAGGCATTGGGATATAATTTTACCAAGCAAATTGGAAGGTAACAGATCAAATCCTTATCGGAAAGCCTAACTCATGGTTTAGTGAAGTCCTTCGTCCTTTATGTGAAACTTTATATTTGTGAAGAACAAAAAAGTGTTTCAGAGCCTACAAAGGGTTAATAGCAAGGGCTTATATTTGGGGCAGCAGAGAATTAAAGTCATCATAGCTTCCACCATCACTCAAGGTAGCCGTTGTTACAGAACTGCTGGGGAGACCTTCCTCCTCAAGCTCTTAGGACTCTGCTCTTATAATGGCCTTGGTCTATCGACCAATGATGCAGTTAAGTGGCATACTCTTCTCTCTGTTGGGATGGGTCCTATCCTGTCTCACTACCTACTTACCCCAGTGGAAGAACCTTAACTTGGAACTGAATGAACTGGAGATCTGGACCATGGGACTCTGGCAAGCTTGTGTTGTCCAGGAAGAAGGGGGAATGCAGTGCAAGGACTTTGATTCTTTCCTAGCTTTGCCTCCAGAGCTCAGGTTTTCTAGGATTTTGATGTTTTTTTCCAATGGATCGGGGTTTTTGGGCCTCTTGCTCTCGGGATTTGGGTTGGACTGTTTGAAAATTGGTGAAAGACAACAGGAACAAAAGAAACGGCTGTTGCTGTTTGGAGGAATGCTCTTCTGGATATCGGGGATTACAGCTATTGTCCCAGTTTCTTGGGTTGCCCATTCCACAGTCCAGGAATTTTGGGATGAGAATATACCAGATATTGTTCCCAGGTGGGATTTTGGGGAAGCATTATTTGTTGGCTGGCTTGCTGGATTTTGTCTTCTATTAGGAGGATCCTTACTTAATTGCACAATCTGTTCAACTGAAGTCCATCCATCTTCGGTCCATTATGCAGTAGCAGAACAGCAAGATCAGTGTCAACACTTGGAAACTGAAACTAGGCCTTAAAACTGAAGGTTTTAAGTAGTACAGAAAGACTGCCCTATCTTTTTCAAACCCTAGTGCAAGCCAGAAGCTTGTTCCAGTAGTAATTCAAAGGACTCTTTGTTACCTAGCTGATTTCCTAAATTTATGTCTGTTTTCTCCATAATTGGTATTGGAAGGTGGTGTGTTTTCTAACCTGCAGAACTGTTTAAAACTTTGTTTCACTGCAGAATGCTGACATTTTCATAGGCTGCGCAGAAAAGGTGCTTTTGCTTTCTCAACTGCACTGTAAAATCCTGAAAATGAATATGCACGTTCCCTTACAGCTTGGCTTTTAACCAAAGTATGCTTCCTTTTCATATGCAACCAATTAAATGAGCCTCAAAGCTTGACTCCCTGTTGCAATTATACACTTGCCTAATGCAGTGATGTACAAATTTGAGTGTTTTCATACCCTAAATAGCCTAAATACATGCATTGCATCAAATTGTTTTTCTGTGTACTTGAAAGTGTTGCGCTAAGAAAACTATAGGTTTCTGAAATTTTAGCAAGCTTTGCAGACGTCTTTTTGTGCATGGGGTGTTATGGGGGGGATGCTTTTTATCAAAGAAGTTGTGTTTTCCCAGTGTAGCACATTAAGCTGCCCATACAAGTTATTCTGTGCATTTCTGGCACCTGCATACTTTATGCACCAAAAATAGGCTGAGAAATGCTGCATTAAAAAAAATACTTACCTGTATTGGAAGAAGATCATGTATTGAAGTATTATGCATCCTATCAAAGGCTCCTTAAACTCCATTCACTTACAGTACCATGGTGCTCTGAACATGTAACCTTTGACTTCAAAGTATGTTTAACAGGCCACAAAGCAGACAGCTTCATTTGCTCTAAGTAGAAATGTATCAATGTGGTATTAAAACTTAGTTTAATAACAAACTGTGAGATGCTAAAACTAGCAGAACTGTTGTAATGATTTAGCAGATTGATGGAAAGCAAAATACATGCTTTTCTTAAAAAACCAAAATTACTGAAAGGTGAGCCCAGCTGTGGCCACACCCTTCAGCTACTGGTTTACCTTACTACCTCCCTATCCCCCAAACACTGCACATGGAACCAGGCAACACAAAGCAGGAGGGGGACGAGTATTTCATGCTTTATAAAGCATTGTTTTAACATTTGCTTATGTTCAGTATGACAAAGAATTGAGCAGAACAATGTCTGCAAAAGCAAGCAGTTTAGTGCTGCTGTGACTGCTAAAAAGGAGCTTGGCCCACAGACACAGGCGCTACAGTTAGTTGAATTTCTGTTGTTTGTACTAGGATGGATTTTAACCAGTACCTCTAACTATTTACCAGACTGGAAAAATATCAACTTAGACTTAAATGTACTGGAGCTTTGGACCATGGGACCCTGGCAAACCTGTGTAGTCCAAGATGTAGGAGGAACAGTGTAAAGATTTTGATTCTGTCCTAGCTTTGCCTCTAGAATTCAAGATTTCCAGGATTTTAGTATCTACATCAAATGGACTAGGACTGCTGAGCCTTGTGATCTCTAGTCTTGGTTTGGATTGCCTAAAGATGGAGGATACAGAGCAGAAGCTAAAGAAACAGCTGTTACTACTTGGAGGAGTACTCCTGTGGATGTCTGGAGTTCTGACCTTAGGCCCTGTTTCTTGGGCTGCCCATACCACGAGTCCAGGGATGAAGACATCCCAGAGATTGTGTCTGGATGCAAAATAGGGAATGCACTGTTCAGTGGTCGGTTTGGTGGAATTTTTAGAATTCTAGGGGGATGTCTGCTCCTCTCCACAATCTGCTTATCACCTGACCATCAATTACCCCAAGCAGTATGCAATGGCAGATATGCAAGACACCCACGAACATCTGGAAATTGGAAACAGAAGACTTTGAAAAGGGTAGATACCAGGTTTTCAGATTTCTTACTCATGCACTACAGTAAGAATGGTCTGCTGGACAGGTTACTGTTTACAAGATCAGGGGGAGGAATTGTTTCTTACTAAGTTGTTCCTTTAATCTCTACTTACCTTCAATTTTATTAATTGATGAGCTATGGAGATCCAAGTCAGCACTGTATTTCTCCAAAATCTGATTAATTTCAGATTTTGTTTTGGTAGGTTTTTATAAGGATAAGTGAGTACAAAATTTGTAATCTCTAGGCATTGCATGGAGAATTGACCATATTTCAAATAGCAGAACTCCTACTGGGGCTGCTTTAAACAATGTCTTTTTTACAAAACTAATATTAAGTCCTGAAACAGTTTGTAGTGCCAGTTCAACATGCATTACAGAACCCTAATACAGTACAACCCTGAATGAAGTTCCCTGGACCTGTATCATTTACAGTAAATTAAATGTTCTCAGACATAATGTCATGTAATACAAGATTCTCCACTGTGAGCCAGAGGGGGGAGAGAGAGAGAATGAATGCATCCCTGCACACGCTCTCTCTAAGGAAAGCCAGTATTTCTGAATGATAATGAGACATTGTCCAGTGGAGAGTTGACCATGTTCATTGCTACTGCAGTTTTTACTTAATGAATGTAAAGAACTAACTTCAATTCAAGAATCTGTTCTATATAACTTACTTATCCTAAGACTTGTCAGTGATTGATGTGAACTTTATACAAATTGCAATGATTTTACATTGACAAAGCTGTAGCAGCCATCTGTTTCTGCAAAGAGCATACAAAGATATAGAACAGCAATAAAAATTAAATAAAACACTGGTCTGGAAAAGAGCTTTGTTAAAAAATGTATTTTCCAATCACTGAAACACATGGAAAGTGCAGAGACAAGTTAATCTATGTGATGTACTTGCATACTCTTACAGACAAAATTAGAACAGAAACACATTCAGAATATAACCTGATTAAATATTTAGTTCAGTCCTGAGCATTTGATATTTAATACAGTATAAACATAGCAATAGTAAAAAAAAACCACCTTAATTATTTGATTTGTGTTCTATTACAATTTCTGCTAAACTTTGCTCATTTGGCTAAATATTCCTGTACCAGTAATATTTAGATTTTGATATATGCAACTGCTGTGACATTGGTACCTGGAAATAGAACTAATTACATTCGTTATACCCTGCTGTGCAGAGTAAATTCCCCTTCAAGAGCAATACTTATTAATTTTAAACCAATGGGGGTTTATTTGTATGTGTGATTTTAGCTTATTCTATTGAGTATTTCAAGTGTGAATAATCTGAATTAGTAAAAAACTCCCAAAACTCCAAACCCAGAATTGTTAAAAGCTGCCTATATATATGTTGAACTTTACCAATTTGGAAAACAAGAAGCATGAATATGTTTGTCTCTCATTTTTAAATGAGCTTTGCAAGCTATAAGCCAGCAATACTTAAATTTTGACCTCACCTCATGCTTACAAATCAGAAGATAATACTTTTTTTGAAAATTATTCAATATGTGAGGAGAAAGAGCTTATCTGGCAAGAATTTAGACAGCTCTAAATGTTTTTCACAATAGCATCCTTAATGTAAAATATTTTTATGGCCAGAACTGAACTATATTAAACAGAACATAAATAAGACTGTAAATAAATAAAAGAAAAATCATAAAGTACACCTCTAAACATAATTCTACAAACAACTTATATAATCAAATTGAGAAGTTGAAACTGTCAACCTTCATTTCACCTCTACATTAAATAATTCCAGATTTGTTTTTTTAAAATTGACCTTTCAAACATGAATGTTATCTCAAACCCAAGAAACAAAAAACAAATGGGGCATTCATAAAGGATGTTCAATCAGTCATCTTGCCCAAAATAGCATGTTTGGCTATACATTTAAGTGAACTGATGTATGTGTGCATAAGAAAACCCTTGGGTGTTACACAGACCTCTCATTACAGAATTGTCACTTTGAATTTAAGACAGCTGCTACCATATTGTGGTTATATTTGCTTCCGTTTTCTCACCAAGTAATTATAGCCTTTTTGAAAGACAAAGTCCATGCATATGCGGCTTGTTGCTTGGGGAAGAAAACTTTAGCCAGTGAATTAAATAAATCTGAGTGCAACATATTAAGTAGAAAATGAAATACTTCTGTTATCTGCAACGTCCACCTACTTAGACAGTACCCACAGAAGAGAAGACGCCAACTGCTTTTACCAAGACAGGGCTGCTTAAACACCTACATCTAATGTTCTGGACTTCTGACAGAATGCATCCAAGTTGATGCTTCTTCCTAGCTGGCTGCTTCGCGTAAGACAAATTTGAAACATGCTGTTTACATAATACCTGTGCATCTTCAACTGCATACAGGGTCAAAAATGTTATTTACTGTATTGAAATATGTGAAGACTTCTAGTCAGGAGCTCTTCTTTTTTCAGAAAGGGTTTACCTTACCAACAAGACTTCTGATATCTGAGTTAGCATGTGACATATTTTTCTCCTGGTACAAATACTTTAATGAAACATCTTCATATCTGTAAACCTAACAAACACTTTTATGTATTCTTAGTTGGCAGTAAGACAGCCTCTAGGATAAAAGATTAACATAGAGAAACTGTCATTTTTGAGTGTACAGTAGATATAACTACTCCAATTTCAAGGCTGGTATTATGAATGTGATTCAGCTCCCAGTTCAGAAAGCAGCTGCCCCTTTTGGTAGTCTCATAATAAGTTTTTAGGGTTACTTGTCTGCCTTGCCTTTCTCACTCTCCCGCAGATGCAAGAAACCTTTTAGTGCAGGTTAAAGTACTGTACATTCACAAACCTAAACGCCAAACTCTGTCTCTTCCTACAAAGTATTAAAAAACAAAACCAGAAAAAAAAAATCTGTTTTCAGAAAAAAAAATTCCAATGTGAGTGATGAATCTAATTAGCAGCTGTTGTGAGGCAGCCTTGATGTTTTGGAAAGGAGCTTACGCTTGTGGTTAACTTTAAACTATAAAAGTCACACTCTTGTACAAAAATATTGCATGGCAAAACAGCCATCTTCACAGTCTGCTCACATGAAAATAGTGAAAAGATAAACAATCTTCTGTTGAACGTAATATTTCTCAACACAGTGCAGTTCAACAGGATACATGCTTAGTACTGCCTTTGTTCCTTTGATCCATCTTTACAAAATAAAAACACACATGCAATACATACAAACTGTACAAAATCAGCATCAGTATACCAAAATTAATCTACTTTGGTTTTCTGGTTGTTGGGTGGGTTTTGCCATTTTTTAAGCATACAATTCCATTCACTATATTTTACAAATAAACATATCAATAGTGAATGTAAAACAGAAGATCTTTAAAAGCAGGTCACTGGAACTACAAAGTTCATCTGAAAAGAGATGAACAAGTGGAAAAACACTTCAATGAAAATGCATAATTATACATCATCAGCTGGAAGGGCTGGTATACTGATCTTTGCTCTTGTGAAGTATGCTATCTTCTCCCTGAAATTAGAAAACAAGTTATTATTTTACTATTTATGGCATGACTCCAATGTCATCTGCTGTAGAGTTGCTAATGTTACAGCACAGTTCTTTAAAATATAGGTTTGGAAAATATACAGTGAAGAAAATACACAGAATTTATTTACAACAAATGTAGCACTCTGACATAATTCCCTTCTCAGGCAGATTTATGTAAAAAGCAGCTCCAATTTAGAAAATGAAAAAAATCAATATTTCATTAATAACTACAATGATGAGACTGAAATATTGATCTAGTCACTGAATTTTCTATGATACTTCGGGGGGGGGGGGGGGGGGGAGGATAAAAAGGCAAAATAAAACACTTTATCCTGACTTGGGAAAAGGCGAGGGGGGGTGGGGGGGGGTGGAATATGGCTCTGAGCAAGACTCAGAGAAGCAGAATTGTCAACCCATTCTCTAGTTGCTTCCCCTGTGCTGTTACCATTCCTGTCTCCTATGAACTGAGAGATTACTGGAGCATAACAAGTTTACACAAGCTTGTCTGCCAGCAGCCTAGAAATCAGATGATAAGTACTGGGGACTTAAAAATTAAAGCTCAGGTGGGTCATTCTTCTTGAGAGCTTCAAAAATTCCTCTGTGTGATTAGTCTGTGAGGCCACAGCACTGTAACAAGTCCAACTAGCAGGGCTTGTACCGTTCAGCCGTAGGAGGTCACTATTTGTCCAGTAGACTAAACCATGTTTTCCACTGGAAAAGCTCGAGTTCCTATGAAAAACAGTAGTTCAGAGCAAAATCAAGCATGTAAACTGGATTCCTCAGCTATATAAGATAAAAGGAGAATGGAGCCTTACGATACCTTTCTTGCAGGGGCATGATGTCTTGAGCACTATTACATGTACCTATAAATTTGGGCAGCAGTCTGTTTGTAATGACTGTTAAATGACCAGCACTGACCAAAATTGTCTCAAGACTTGCACAGAAAGTGGAAACTGTATGAAGATGTTCTGAATTTCATACTGAAAATAAATAGCTCAGGTGTAACACTTCTTTGCTGAGGAACCCCTTTCCTTTCTCTCTTGGTTTGATTCTGCATCGCTTACTGCAAACCATAACTGTATGTGCCCTACAGGCCCCTATTTGCTTATGGATTTCTCAAACTGCTCACAACAGATGGGGCTAAAAAAGGAAAAAGTCCTCACGCTTATTAGCAGCTGACTTAATTTTTCTATACAGGAATCAAACTTTAAAATCATGTGTTAGTGTCAAAACAGATTAAATTAGCTTATAGTACTGTTTCTATGTGGAAGAGTAAGCACTGTATTTTCAATCAACAGTTTAATGTTTATTTTTATACAGAAGTGTGGCCTTCAGGCTGCTAGCCTACCACGTACTGTCCAGCCTTTTAGGAATTTAGACCAGTTAGAATTAAGGTTTGAGACGGAAAGTGTTCATTCTGGCTTATGCTAAGCAAGAACACTTGATTAATTGCTTCATGTAATCAGTTGCCGTTCCCACAACCAAAAGGAGGAGGGAAACAAAAAGGAGGAGGGATTCAAGATCTTTCTTGAATAATAAGCCTTGAGCAAGGCACAAAGCAGTGGTTAATCAGCTTCCTGATGAGATGTGTACTGTTCTGCTTCTCCTTGAGGGGCCATTTGCTTCAGGCACCTGCCATTATTTAAAGCCCAGTGTCAGTCTACTGTGGGTGAGGGGAGCCATGGCAATGGTCACACCCATGCTTGCCCACAGCAGATGCTATACAGAGGTCTGAAACTTTTCACTCTGCTTCCTCACCACCACAGCTCAGCTGACACACTGCCACCTCTGCTGCATGAGCGAGTTACCGAGGCCCAGTCCTTTGAAACTCCAACTTTGAGCTATGTCAGAAATGTATGATGTTTCTTGCAAGTCAAAGGCTTGGTGATTTTTGACTAACATTACGGGGCATATCTGATTAAATTTAGATATAATCCATGTTACTTCACTACAGTAAAAAAGAGCATGAAAAGCAGAAGGCCATACCTGAATGACTGCACCTGCAGTGGCACTTTCTGGCTCTGCTCCCGTAACCGGCATACATCCTTAGAAGCTTTCCTCATCAATTTCTCAGCACTTAAACCTTGTTTCTGTTCTTCTTTTGACTGTTCAGCCTGTAAATGGGAAAAATAACTATATTTTGCTAATAATGAACAACTACTAATTTCAAAGAAATGACAAAGTCTTCTGTGTCAAGCAAAACACTTGGCAGTGTTAGGTTTATGGTTGGACTCTATGATCTTAAAGGTCTTTTCCAACCTAAATGATTCTATGATTCTATGAAAATCTCTATACCAAGGGTCAGCAAGACAAAAGACTGATATCAGAAGCCTAAGCCATGGGCATGAAGTAAGAGCTTTTCCTAAAAAAAAATAAATAAAGCCCATGCCAACACAGGTGGCTACTGGGAGTTGCAAATTTTGATCAGGTATTCCTTAGAGCTATAGACAATACCTAAATTTGTATGAACAAATGTTGTCTATCCACATATCTTTCTAGATCTGTGAGCCAGGGATTCTCTTCCCATATAAAATACTTTTATTTCTTAATGAAAGCTCTCAGGAAAGTTGCCTATACCTACTCTAAAATGACAGACAAAAAAAAAAATAGAGAAGGCATGCTCTCAACATACACTTCCAAGTTTTGTTGACTTTGCTAGCAAAGTTAATGTTCATGAACTTTTGTGCTTTTATTCATGACAACACCTGTTTTGCATGGGAAACTCTGCATTGTAGAGGCGTAAAAGCCAAGGCAACACCAGTGGTAACAAGATCAAGGATCTTTATTGATGTGAACGTTGTTGAGCAGCTACATACCCACCAGTAAGTTACAGTATTACCATACCTCAGTATTGTTGGTTCTATTACATGCGTCTCTACTGCCACATCTACAGGACAGTCACAGCTGTACCATCCACCGTTTCAGTGATAGACTGCTCTTAAGAGTCGTGGTTTCTTTTTTAAAAATAATTTGCACAGCAGCTCTCTTTATGTGGGCAGTCACCTGGATTTGTTCGACAAGTGGCCACCACTCATATGCAGATGAGTCCCATAACACACACATTATCACCCCCATCATGTGTGGGGTGCATGGCATAGGCAATGCCATCTTGTGTGTGCACTTAGCTTCATTTCTAGACTGCAGGGACTGTCAGACAAATGTTATTTACTGTATTTTGAATTCTTCCAGCCATCAAAATTTAATAGAAGCAGTTCATGTTCTTGAACAATTTTTGAAGTTCTTTAGAGGTTAATTTTTGGTGCCTAACTTTAGGCACTCAGACTTGAAAATGCTGTTCTGTTACCTCAAATTAAAACACACACCCAAGCCAGAAATAGCGATGTTCAAAGCTGGTTTGTAACTTAGGAGTTCATGTCTCCAGTTCTGAATTCAACCCAGTAGACTCCCAAACAACAAAACTAACTAATTCAAAAAAGTTAGTCCATGCTATCAGTTTCATACTGGGTATTTATAGAAATCTGTTCACAGCAGGATAGCGGTACCCTCTGTTGAAACGCACTCCAGTGTTTTATATGAAAGTGTCTTTACATGAAAGAGCACCACCCTCTCAGAAACTCACTCAAAATCCAGTCAGCTTATACCGCTGTTAACTTCTTCAGTTCCCAACTCCAAAATAGCTACGATTTTGAAGTGAAATTAATCTGTAAATATTGTTTTCCTTACTAGTTCATGAACATAAATTTGCAAGCTACAACTGGTAGTGTCTTAATTAATTTTACATATGTCACTGGCCATATGTTTTATCAGCTCCCCTAGTTAATATTTATAATAAAAGCACTAAACGGATAATTCAAAGTTTTCTAATTTTATCTTTTCCCTAACTATATACGATACTCTTGTGCCTATTGCATTTCAGGTTAATAGCAGAGATGACTTCTTTATTTTCATACTCTCTATTACCATATACTCCTTCATTTTTTTTTTAATTCTTTTAATTTTTCAGGATGCTCGCAGAGGAACTTTGATTTCAGCCCAATGTCTCTAAGAGTACGCATGTGAGAAGGTATGTATATGACCAAGTTTATATTTACATCATGTTTCTTGAGTGATTTATAAAGATAGTGAATCTTCCATCTATATAAAATACAGAAAAGCACACTAATACATTGGTCATACATTCAATAAGTGCCAAAAACTTGGCACTTATCTGCCAAAAGTAAGTGCCAAATAGGAATCTCTGTAACTGCACTTAGCTTAAACGTGACATAAGACACACTATCAAAATTAAAGCTGAAACACTACTTTCTGTCTTGTTCTTCAATGTTTTTTCTATAGTAGAATGAAAGTCAATCTTAAGAAAAACTTAACTGTGCTAAACACTAACACTGGCACAAGGACATATTTGTGGTATTAATGACATAGTTACAGATTACCTCTACATAGAAGGTGTACTGGAAGGAAATAAAGATGATCTTTACAGATATTTACAGGAATCCTTTTTGGACATACACAAAGAGGAAGTACTTCAGAGGACACTAGGTGTCTGAAAACTAACTTGTATGAGGATTTAAGACTCAAACTTTGAAATACTGTGTGATTTCTCACAAAAATGCCATCTAAACAAGAGAAAATGTTTCTGGTGCACAGAATTACCTACTGTTTTCTGATCTGCAGGTATTAGTGGGCTTTACATACTTGTACTTAGGAAGGTGTGGTAGGAAGGGGAGGGAAGGTACGGAGTCTGCATTTGGTTTCAAACAGAGTAACTGTGTGTTAGCAAGCAGCCACTGATTTTCAACATCCCCCATATCTACGGTTTCATTTTTCACTTGAGACTCTCTCAATTTCTCTGGCACTTCCAGCTGCTGCATTAGTCTGCACGATTATAATGCCTACAGGATCTAAAAAATAATCTATGACAATGTTCTCTAGGCTGCTGTGTTTTGCTAACCCAAGAGGAAACACTGACAGCAGAATACAGCATTCTCAGGGTTGTTTTGCTCCACAGGGGAAGGCTGCAATGATTTTAAGGGTAGAAATATTTCTAGAAACTTTCTAAGTGCTCTTCAAAGAAGTGGAGTGGCTGTAATCATTGTTCTGACTTTTTGCTTGGAAAGAAGGACTTAAATGCTGTGCTGCAGCCTGCATGTATTTTAGGAATGTATATTATTACACTTATTCCTCATCACAATGTGTGTCATGGTGTTGATCACCAACACCAGGGATATAAAATATGACAAACCTATCTGCTGCCTTGAAAGAGCCAATTGAAATAAGAAAGCACAAACCCAAAGAGATTAAATGTTGCAGAGACACACTCTTTTCTAGTGGAAACAGCTTGAGTGGGAGTAGTTTTAAATTAAATAAACAATTTAAAATTATCATTTCTATCCTGCATCCAGCATGAAACTATGAACTTCTAAACAAATTTAGCTATGCTTCTTTCATATAAGCTACAATTTTTACAGGTTAAAACTTACAAAGATCAAATTCATACAATGAATTCACATGGTAAAAAAAAATCACAGTTACACCGCATGATGTTTAAACATTGCGTTGTCTTATTCCATTTTGCCCAAGGGTTTTTTCAGAACGCTTGTCAATGCTCAGTCTAAACTCTGATATATTTTATAGCCGTTTTAGAACTCCACTAGCTACAGCCAACAGCAGATGCCAAGGAAAGAGAGACAACACGACAGAGGACAGAATAGGGCATAAACATAGAGTTGGGAGAACATATTGGGAAAAAGTTTTGTTTCCTAAATGATCAGACAGTCAAGGAGTTCTGGAAGTGATACTGTTACGGTAATGACCTCTGATGGATTTTTCTTCCATGAATTTATCAAACTGCTTTTTGAACCTATGCAGACTTACAGTACTCAATGTTCTGTGGAAAATACTTTTACAGTTTCTAAATGCTGTGCTGTGTTTGCTTGCATTTAACCTGCCACCTCTCCAATTCCCTACTTCCTATATAATGAAAGACAATTAATTGTTCTCCTCTGCTTCAATCATGATTTTATAGACTTCAGTTGTAGCTACTTAGCCACTCCTAACATGGAAGCTGTCTCCTCCTTTGACCATCCTTGTTGATGCTCTGTAGTCTTATTAGCCACTTTGAAAAGGGGAACAAGAACTGAACAATGTTTAAGTTACAGGCATAACATGTATTTATATCATAAAATTGAATGGTTTTGTTCCAACTTCTTTTCTTAGTAGTTTCTGTCTTATTTGCTTTTTGACATCTGCTGATCCCTGTGATGTTTTTGCTGATGTTTTTGTTTCTTACATCTGGAGTACCTCATTCCAAACATCTAACTCAGGGCTCAGCTTTGTCTATGATCCCCTCCCTCCTCTACACAAGACTATTTACCGACATTTAGCTTTTAAAAAACAAAACGACAAAACCGACAACTATTGCTTACATATTAGGAGGTCCTCTGCACCTTGTTAAAACTGTTTTCCATTTTTACTACTCTGAATAACTTACGTGTCATCAAAACCTTTACCTCTATCACCCACAAATAGCTAAAGAGTACAAATCCCTCCTGGATGTCACTAGCAACATCCCCTCATTGAAAACTGATGTATATTGACTGACATAGATGGGCAAGGGAGCTCCAGAGGGCATCTACTCCAACCTCCTGCTCAGAGTAGGTGAAGCTAGAGCTTGCTACGCAGGGTCTTGTCCAGTTAGGTTCCAAATACCTCCCAACTGTGGAGGTTGGGGTTTTTGTTTGGTTGGGTATCTTCCTCCCCTAACAACCTCTCTAGGCCCCTAATTCTAGTGTATGATCACCCTCACAATTTAAAAAAACCAGTCGCCTCAAAACATAACAAAAACTCTACAACATCCAACTTTTTAATGTATCTTGTTGGAATTTTCTGTGTTCCAAATTGTTACTGTTGCCTCTCACTCATTCTATCTTGTTTCTTGTCTTTTATCCACATGAGGGCAGTCCATTACCTTATGCAGTTTAGAAATAGTGCATATATACTTGTATTGTTTTAAAGAACTTCACATAGAGAATAGAATTTGACTTTACTTTGCCAAAACTAGAACAAGTATGTCCTGCATAAAAGAAATAAACCACAGCCGAAGTATTGCCCACGTGCCCCTACCACTGCAAGTAATGGTCATTGCCTCTCTCTGTTACAAACATCTTTTGGCTGCAAGTTCTGTGCAGACTGCAAATCAGCTGATGCTGAAGGACAAAAAGCATATGCATGTCTGTAGCAGTATGGCTGGGACGTGAGAATTTCAAATTAACTTTTAAGTAAATGCTATTTTACTACACCAACCGTAACTTACTTAAAATAACAGAGCTTCTACTCTGAATTATTGAAGTATTTAGAGGGCACTAGAAAAATACTACCTCAAATTCTAGGTTTAAATGCTGTAGTATTGGCTAATAAAGAAATACTGTTTACACTATGTAGTTCAGAGGTGTAATTACTCAAATGTGAGCTTCTATAAAAAAATCTTTAACGTGATAAGACAGAATTCTTTAATGAATTTATAGAAAAAGTAGGGGCATACGCATATTCACTCACACAATATCTGTATGCTTCTCATACCTGTTTTTCAGCCTGTTTCAAGAGTTTCTGGAATCGTTCATCTTCTAGCACACACAGGGGAAGGTCTGTCTCTCCTCTACCTTTCATTTCCTCAAGCTTTTGTTTAAGATCCCGCAAGGCCTGAAGCTCATCATTCAGACGATTCTGTCTTGTGCGTGATGCCTGGAGGTCCAGCTCCAAGTCAAGGGAAGTGCGTATGGGGCACTCTTGCGTAGCTCTTCGCATGATTGGTTGGCAAACAGGCTGAATCATTTGGGAAACAGAAGAATAAAAATTATTATCTAGAGAGGCTAGTGTAGGGTTTGACATAATGCAGTCAGAAAAGCTCAAATATTTTTTGTTTTTCCTTAGCAGAAAGCTGCTATGATGAGATCCATGTCCAAAAAATTCATCTATTCTGGAATTTTTCTTCAGTCACTAGCTAAAAATACATGCAAATGTTTCTCCAACGAGGTGTGTACAATGATATATTTACAGGTTAAAAACAAAAAAACCATTCCGATCCCCAGGACAACACAATGCCAGGAGACCAACACTACGCAGGCTTCTGCATAAATTTTAACTGAATTACTTATTTTTGCTTTTTACTTTTGCATTTGCTTTTTCAAGGTCTAAGCAAACACCTAATGTTACAAACTCTGTAAACATACATTTCTTTAGTGTGTTTCATATTATTTACTGTCCTTTCACAGTGACTTTTTACATGAATAAGTTGGGCAAAAGCCATCCCAGACTCTTCAGTATTTCTTTCTTATGCCAAATCTTAATCCTGCTACCTGGTAACAACCCTTCCGCAGAAGATTTTTTTAGTTACAATCAAGATTGAAGTATAACTCTCTCAACTTATGTAAGAATGAACTCTGTGCAAGAGACATACAATCTTAATCTCTTGTCCTTCAATCCTTTTGTTACTGTCAGAAAAGAATACATTCCCTTTACGAGGACATCTGAATCCTTGAAATTTCCACCAAAATTTGCTCAAGATTTATGTTGCTGGTGTTGACTTTACACAGCGTAAGCCACCTTGGGTCACTCTGTAATATTTGGGTTCTTTAACCCAGATCCCTTTGACAGTAACAAGCTTAAGTTCAACAGTAAATGCCATGATGCTAAGCACCAGTGTCTTGCTGCTGGTCTCAGCCACAACTAGAACAACAGAAGCTTTACCGGTGGGGGAAGATGTAGGTCTGAGACCACCGTGTTCAACCTGAAACTACAGGACTACATGTGGTACTTGCATTGCTTTTGCTGAAATACTTGAAATAAAGCATATTGTTGAAGCCATTTGTTATTACTTCTCTCCCCATGCTTTGTTTTAAACCATGTCCAGGTAACGTAGCACATACCCGTTTAACTCTTAGGCTCCGCCGTTCTGTGGCATTTCTCACAAAGAGAGACTTTTTGGCTAGTGTTGAGCTGTCACTGTCACTTCGATTCAACTGTCAAAATGTACATAACAGAGATATAAAGCACATTCATATACAAATACATCTGTATTGATATAACCAGTCAGGAAACCTCAGTGTTCATATACATGTACGTCATTCTTAGTATAAAGTAAAAATTTTTTCAACTAGAATATGTGTCTAAAATTCTATTCCTAAACCAAAGACAACTATTGATCTTACTGAATAGCAAGTAGACTCTTTAGGAATGCAAGGAAGGTAACTATGGTTATTAAGTACTGCCAGATAACTGTCTGGCTGCAGGTTATAAACTATGGATTTCATTTACCTGGGGCAGGCTTTTAACAAATTTACTACAGGGAAGATAAATTACTGTAGACATGCACCTGTCCAACAAACAGTATTTTTGTATTATTATTTGTAACAGGTATAGGTGTGCCTACAGCTCCCTTCAGAAGCACTTTCTGCTTCTCAAAAATATGCACCACAGCTCAGCAGTAGTTTCTTCTTAATTATAGCATTAGTTCCACATTCATCAGTGCAGACTGATTGTTAGATGCATCAGCATGCGTGGTGGTAACCTTCAGAGAAAACAGAAGCATCTATCTGCAGGATATTTATTTCACCTCTTCAGAAAACGACAGACAAAAAGAATCATTTTGCTAACATTTCAATAACCAAAGCTAGAGCCCTAAAGCATGCTTACACAGGACTGACTGGGAGTTGGGGGCGAGAAAGACAACCCCTTGCAGTATGAATGCACCTCTCAAGAGGCAAATCTGTGTCTTCACCACGGAGCCGCTACTGGGAGCTCACCCCTGGATACTCACAGGTGGCTGTCATCACTGATGTTCTTTAAGCACTTTTCAAGGGAGATTTTCAAAGGCACCAAGAGACTTTGGGTCTGTCCTTTAGGCCTCAAAAATCTTTGTGTTTGCTGTAACATCATATGAGAGTAGGTGCTTTCTGAAAGCTATGCCATCTCTTCTGAAGATGCTGCCTGCTCTTAGCTGGCAATTAGCCAGAGTGTACCCAGCCGGTGCTTTCCTCTAGTACAGCACCACAGAGCAAACAAGGCTGGATATGCTTGGGGTGCAAGCTGGGGACTAGGACTGAGGAGACCCGAGTTGTTCAGCCCTTTCCGTGGACTTGGATTCAGTTACAGTGCCCACTCTTGATCCCCAAGAGTGGACTACAAGTATTTCTGAAACTGCAAAAGATTCATCTGTGCAAACAGGGGTTTTTCCTAGGGTACTTTTCTTCCAGGCAATACTGTACACAATGAGAAAGAATGGTTATTCAATGTATAGTTTTTTTAGATTCTGGCTCCTGGCAGCAGGTATGTAGCAATGTTCAAAGCTACAAAAGCCCAATATTTTTCCAGGTGCAAAAACCTCAGGAGTTGATACTAACTAAACCATCAGAGCAACTAGTGTTACTTCCTGTCTAAAATCTCCACAGAGAGTAAGCTAAGGCTGTATTTTTTTGCCAATACAATTAATTTCCAGTGTACAGGAATTAACAGGAAGGCTACGTTCTGAATTCAGCCAATAATCTATCCAAATTATGGAAAGATTGTTACAAAATGATCTGTGTTTCATTCTGGAGGGTATATGGAATAGTTATTTAAGTATGTAGCTATTGACTATAGATTATTTTTTATTAGCCCAATGATAATCACAGAGAAGTGACCAGCTTTAATGTTCCCAAATGATTAAGGCAACCACCTCTAATTGAACTGAAAAATAATTAAAGCATGAGTTTTTTTTTAAAAAAAGTCATAATTATGTGAGTATCCTGTAGAAACTGAAGATCAGAATAAACTGCCTTTTCTAGGGTGCCTGTAATTAAAATCTATAGAGCTGGTAAACCATGCTTAAATCTTTAAATGCATGATTTTCACAGTTTCACAGCTGACAATTTAATATTTTTTTTCCATGCTACCACAGATCTAGAGACGAGAGACTGTTGCCAAAGCCATGTTTAAAACTCAGCCCCTAGGCAGCGCTCACACATCTTTCAAAGACATAATTACAGCAGGATTTGGGCTGCCCAGGTTTAAAACCAGTTGAGATACAAAGTGAGATTTAAAACTGATGACTGAACTCTTTCCACACTGTTACCCTTAAATGGTTACATTATTAAAATATGGTAATGCAATGGCAGTTTACAGTGAACTCTATTCTATGTTTTAACAAATCGTTTTGCCGTGAGAGCTGTAGTTGCTGACATGCAGGGAAACATGCTTTTTGCAGGCTGCCAGCACAGGCATCCGTGTTACTCCTCTCCAATAGGATGTATTTTTGCCCTAGTAAAGGTGTTTTGCAAGAGTATGCAACTCTGCTGAAAGTCAATTCTACTATGCATCAGGTCAGTTAGGGAAAGAATCTAGAGAAAGCACAGGCTCTGCCTCTTGCAGGGAAAACTGGTACATGACTCACTGTCATTAATGCATCATTCCCAAGAAGTTAAATGACTCTTTATTTAATAGCTCTTCATTCCAAGTGTTTTTCCTCTTACCCTACAGACGTATTGGTTCCGCTCGCCTGGAGAGAAGGTTTGTGAGCGCACTATCATGCTGTTCCTGACAAAGGGACGCTGTCTTGAGCTCCAGCTGGCTCTGTCCTTGGGTCGGACTGTTGTGTTCTTGTTAACTGATTCCTCAGTGTTAGTCTCTTTATCAACCTATGAAAAGGAATTTAGTTTGTAAGAACTACTATATCCAGACACATGCCACCATGTAGTCTTTGTGCCTTTGGATTTTACAAGTACTCTTGTTACCTTGCAGCAGGTGGAAAAAGACCAGCAGCAAAAAGCATCTCGCACATACAGAGAAGCTATGCTAAGTAGAGAAACACAGAATTCCCCAAACACTTAACAGTGTGTGGAGAGTCTCTGAAGATACTCTTTGCACCCAGAAAAACCAAAGCTTTTGCAGAAGGGCCTCTGCTGCCCTGCAGATGGTCGGATGCAACCACGGTGCAACAAGCCTTTTGCTTTGCCATTTACAGACATTGTTGTTCCAGACATAGTCGTATGTCCCCCCAGCCCCAGCAGCGGGGCTGCTTTATGGCAAGCTGCAGAGCTGCACCAGCCTTGTGACCCCAGGGAAGAAACACTTCTAGCTGTTGTCCCTCAGAACAGCCTGCTGCCTACTACAGTTGCCCCACATGTGCCTCAGGGAGCCTCAGGTGCCACCATCCCGGTGGGTGGCGCAGCCTGTGCGTGCTTACACGCAGCAATCATCTTGACAGCCGGGCTAGAACAAGCACTGCAGCAGCTGGCACATCTGATGTTACTGATACGCACTGGGGCGTTTTCTTCAACTCGGGTAATTTAATGAGGTTCATGGTTTTCAATGTGCAGGTGATAAATACAATGAACTAAATAGCATAACTGCAACCCTGAGAGGATCTGGCACACAAAGATCTATACTGTGGCTGGCTTTACAATGAAGTCTGCTATGTCTTTCACTCATTATCCAGGTCCAGCCAGCCCGGGCTTAGCAAAACACTTGTGTGCATGCCTAACCTTCAGATGTTGTCCTTGATGTCTCCCCTTGCTGAGTTAGGGCTTTGATCTACATTTGCTCGCTACCCAGCAGACTGTCAGTCCTTTTATACCACAGCCTTAGCTCATTTGGCATCTTGCCACATGAAATGGAAGTTAATTACAGTCTCCAGCAACTCCAGTGAGGTGTTGGAACTTTTGTATTGTCACAAACTCGAAGGAACGAGATGTCATTCTTTGCCTTTTTACCTTTGCTATTTTACAGAACCTGTGGGTTTAACGCATGCAATGGTGTTTTCATTAAGATGCAGAAAGGTGTTCTAAAACTTTTATTTCTAGAGTATGTGCTACCACATCGGGGATGTTTACTAAAAATTTACTGAAAGTGCTTTCAGAAAGGTGGAATATAATTTAAAGCAAACAGTGAACAAGAACATGGAATTAGAATTTGTTATGTGCAGTGTGTGGGTAGTTCAATAGTACACAGTTTAATACACAATTTGGAATTTTCTGTTTATTAATCTTTCCTCCTCTTCTCTGCTAAGCCAGTTTTTGTATTTCACAGCCTAAAATAAAGGGAAGAAAAAAAGAAAGCCCCTCATTGGTTTAAAGATCTTGACCCCTGTTCTGTCTTTCCTCCTGTTTATCAGATGAATCGGGGAAAAAAAGGACCCAATGAAACAAATGGGCAGAAATATTTAATATGCACAAGTTAAAGCTACTGAACTGCACTTGTATTTTGAATATTCTCCCTATGCAACAAAAAATGTGAAGATACACATTTCTAAGCCTTTGACTTAGAAGTTCTGCCTAGCATGTCTGTTAAATGTCCTCTTCACAGTTCAGAAGCGACCATGCTGATTTAATTAAAAGTACATACTGACAAGTGCTACAGCAAAGGCCACATCAAATTGTAAATGCTCAGACGCAGCAGACTTCTACATTAACTGCTCAGAAATAGATCTTCAGCCATAGGAAGATACCATAGGCATGGTATTTTAAGATATTCACCAGTGTTAGTATTGCAGCAGCTTGCTGGCTTTCATGGGCCTCATCACTGTTCTCTCTGTCCTTATCTTCATTTGTTTCTGATGCATCAATGAGTAACCCCATGTCATCAGTACAGTTGCCTCCTATTGTCAGCTTAATGCCATCTTCCTCTTCATCCACGATTTCATCAGAGGCTTCTGTGAGCATTCCTAACCTGTATGAACAGAAGTAACCCAGGCTTATTCTCAAACTGAAAAACCCCACCAAAGATATCAGAAGGCCTGGGCCTTCACCCATGTATAATGTACGCATTTTCCTGATGGGGAAAACAAAGAGTATCACCCAAATGCTTCCATTAAGTTCACATGAAGGCACATTTCATTATATGCTCCAGTAAAACCCAGCAAGCTCTACTACAGTTCACCATCAAGATCATTATGACAACACTGCACTACATTCAATAGCTTTATGTTGATAACGTTGAAGGGCTTAAGTTGCAATAAATTCATAAAACAAATGGGCAAATCTCCCCTTCCCCCATAATAAAGCATGTATTTATTTCTACACTGCAGCTAAGAAATTGCACAGTTCTGAGGAACAGAACTCAACATAGCAGTTTGGCAGGAAAACTGTTTCTTGGGAAAGCTCACAACTTCTTCAAAAACAAGACCATCAATGGAAGCACACACACACTGACTTTGTCAGACAGCAGCTCTCTTTTCAAAGTGTATTAGTTGCTTATTATAATTAATGCAACTAATATTTGACATGAGACATTCTAGTAAGCCTCCAGCAGCTTAGACTCCTTGAGTTTCACAGGAAGATGTACATGGAACAGAGGAGCATCAGCAGTGGGAGTTAACAGAACAGCCAAGACACCATAAACCTAAAAGAAGGTGAATGAATTGACCATACAAGAGAACAAAACTTTACCCCAATTCCAGTGGTGGTGAGGCACTGGCACAGGCTGCCCAGAGAGGTTGTGGCTGCCCCCTCCCTGGAAGTGTTCAAGGCCAGGTTGGACGGGGCTTTGAGCAACCTGGTCTAGTGGAAGGTGTCCCTGCCCATGGCAGGGGGGTTGGAACTAGATGATCTTTAAGGTCCTTTCCAACCCAAACCATTCTATGGTTATATGATCTCAAAAAGTACAGCCCTTTCATTTGCCTAAGAATAGGATGAGTGAGTGAATCATTCAGGCACGAACAGTGAGGGAGGAAAAGTGGCTTTACCAGTCTTCCTCAGAGCCCCTTTGCTCCTGCTCCTCTTCCTCCTCCTCCTCGTCTTCAGCCAGCTCTTGTTCTACTGCTTCCAGCTCCGCAGATGTCCTCTCCAGCAGAGCTGACACAGCATCCTGCTCACAAGGAAAGAGAAGATGGAACCAGAATTGAGCAACATGTAACATAGGTCAAAAAATGACAACTCTTGCAAGGGCTGCATTACCCTGTTGCTTCCTGACGCCAGCAAAACCATGACCCAGATCAAAAGTATAAAGGGTTTAAGTTGTCAGTGTGTAGCACATAACTGATCTTTTTATACAGAGCAAATCTCAATCAAAAATAGATTGTTTGTAAAATGATGATGCAATCAAATATACTCCTGTCATCCTTTAATGTCTCATCTCTCTTTCCTCTCATAATATCCCTGGGTAAAAAAAGGTTGTTCTTAGAAGTTACGTTTTTCTTATGTGGTTCTCTTAAGGAGGTATTAAAGCAGAAAAGCTTATTTAACCAGAAGAATTAGTATGTGTTTTGCATAAACAGCATTTTCAGTGCAGTGGCTTTAAGTATGCAAATCCAAATAATTAATAAATAGCAATTTTCAATGTGTGCATATGAAAACAAATGGTAAACTTAAGGAAGCTCTTCAAGTAACATTCTTTTTAAAATGAAACACAGCTAAAGTGTTTCAAATTGAAGTGCAATTCTGTATTCCACCAAGAAGCATCAGCCCTATCCACACTTACTAACAAGTCTGAAACCCCATGTCGGACCTACTCACACAGAAAGCCAGTATAGACAGAAGTGCCTACAAGACAACAGGGCCTTGGACCTTCAGGGAGGACAATTCACATACTCAAATAACCACAGTGCAATGGCACAATTGGAGTCTATGGCTTTTTTCTTGCTATTACAGTAATGGCCAACACATTGCTCACCAAGTCCAATGAGTCCAATGACTGCTTGCTTAACAGAAACATGGATTCTTCATTTTGTTCCTTTTTTTTTTTTCCAGGAATTTGCTTGCAAGGCAGCAGGTTGTACCACAGAGTACAAGTCTCATCAGAAAATGATAAATCTGCCAGACTGATCTGAGTCCCAGCCTGCACAAAATAAGAAAGGGGAAGAAAATTGTTTAAATTTGTTTTATTTCCTGCAAAACAGCTGAAAATGAGTTCTACAGTATTTATCATGTAAAATATGCAGCACAAATTTGACATCAACCTTAATCCCCTTTTTAACTGTACAACTGTCTATTCCCTCCACCTCTAGTTAAAACAAACAAATACAAGTACATGAAACAGTCCTTCATACTGTCCATTCTGCCATCTTTTATTTCAGCCTGTGCAATTTCTCCCCACATGGACACACACACAAACCCCTCTGTATCACTGTAACACATATGTCTGCTTTTTATGGCATTCAATAATGAAAAACTGTGTCAATTAAATCTGCAGCATCAACTCATCGAGCAGCAAATTTCAGTGATTTTTTCAGTTGTTTTACCACAAAAATCATCGATAAGGCAAACAATAACAGATGACCTTGTTTGCTCTAACCAGTGAAGAAGCAGATGAAAAGACTGTAAAAGAGATTCAGAAACCCTTTTATTTGGACAAGCACTGACATCCACCCAGTTGGCGCTCTTGGGAAAATTTACAAAGTACTTGTGTTTGGGCTGTACCTTGGAGATTAAAATCCTCTGTTCTTCCTCGAAGCAAATCATCTTCACAGCTACTGGGCTGCATACAAAGCTCTTGCCAAGACTCTGGTCATGTTGCCCAGGGCTTTCCGCTGGGGGTGGTACTCCCAACTCTTTCTTTTGATCCTGTGATTAACCCTTATGCCTTTGGTGGGGTTTTTTTGCTGTTGTGGTTTTTTTGTCACCTTTGTATCCTGCATTCTGTTGCATTTTTGTTCTGCTGCCCTTCCCTTACCTGAGGCGAAACCTCTTATATACTGAAAAAGGCCAACATATTCCCCAGGAATTAGGTTAACTTCTACATTTTTGTAAGTGAGAGGCTGTTCACAGTAGTC
Source organism: Strix uralensis (assembly GCF_047716275.1). Taxonomy (NCBI): domain Eukaryota; kingdom Metazoa; phylum Chordata; class Aves; order Strigiformes; family Strigidae; genus Strix; species Strix uralensis. Next base: position 37,400,822 of record NC_133975.1, read on the forward strand.
AGAGCTGATGAACCCCACCAGATGCCAGCATCTCTTCAGCATGTTGTAACTAAAAATCTTGCTGTTACCAAGTCAGACTCATGGTGAAAAACTAAACTGAGTTGTACCAGACCATGCAAAAGCAATCTGAAAGTGAATGAAGCATCACTCACTAATTAAGTGATGACCACAGTTAACAACAAAATTTTAAAAGTGACAGTTTCCAATAGGCTGGTCTATGAATGTCATGCCTTTTTATTATTTCTACAGATCATAAAGACTAAAAAGGTGGACATCATGTAACATACAACAATGTGGAAAAATGTAATTTAGTCTTTGTAACAACTTGAGATGAGGGTTTGCTTTTTTTTTGACATACTGTGGCTCTTATTCAACTTTAAAATCCAGTGTTAAGAGTAATATTGCAATAAAGTTTATGGGGTTTTTTTAATGTATAAAACCGCAAAGATGGAATATCAATCTGTAAATAAAGGGTTATGGTAATGCAGTGTTAGAATTATCAAAACACCTCCTAATCCTGGATGGAAGTTTTAGATTCTGTATCAGGAATTTCAGAGAAAGGCAGCATTTTAAGTACTACAGCAACAACAAAGTTAGGCTTCAGAGTTTGTCTCCAAGTACTGTGGAATTTTAGCAGCCTTGACCATCAAAATAAGAGGGGACACTATAAACAAATGCATGCCAAAAAAAAGCCAGAAATAAAACCGCATACCAAGCATTCTTCCCGACGGCTCCTACTGACAGCACAAACATCTACTCTCAGCGTCTTCTGTAGCAGTGTTACTTGGGAAATGGCTACTCTGAATATCTCGTTGAATAAAATGGTTTCCATGGCAGGATGAACTTTAGTGCGGAACAGACAGCTGATATCAGTTGAGGATGGAAGTACAGCTACTCTAATATACCTGCCGGAAACAAAACAAAATCTTTACCTGTATTTAAACTAGCACTTGCTGGTGATGCATGATAGAAGTTGACCCCATCAACTGAAGGACTGCACGACAAGAAAATGAAACAGCAACAAGTCAGAGGTGGAATGGAAAAGAGGTGAAAAAGAGGAGTGAGAAACTCCTCCTGCCCCTTGCAGAAATACTTCCCAAAAAGGAATTTCTGTGCCTGGTAAGGTAGTAGCAAGAGAGGTAGCTATTTCTGTCTCTATCCAAATTTATCCTCTGGTTTAGTACTGTGAACACTTAAGATCACGTCACAGATGGGAGGAAACATGATCTTAATGTTAATTAAAAAATGAGAAAAATTTGGGTGGATGTAAAAATTAAACTCTGAGAACGATGTGAGCAGCACTGAAAAGCAGTGACGTCTTTTATCTTTCAAAGAAACAAACAAAACAACCTCCAAAGGAACCAGAAAACTAAGGAAAATGAGGAAGAAAATAGCTAGGGCCATTGCTGCTTGAGATCATTCATGATATATTAACTGAGACATAGAAGAATCATCTTGCAAGCCTAAATTTAATCACACGGAATTGTTACAGGACTGTATTTTTTTTTTATGTAACAAATATGAAGAGATATCATGTGGAGAAAGGTAATACTAGTTAAGTTGCTGGTCTCACTTTAGTAGTAGCTTGATGGATTAAAAACTTTCCTAATGCAATTTGTACATGTTATTTACCTATTGCACAGCTTCTCCTACACATGAATGAGCATACTAATTGTTTTACATCTTTTCTGTGCCTATGCATTAGTCTATTTCTGGTATTGGCTTTAAATATAATTGACATTCACTGTAGAACAGAATGCAACGAAGCTAGCTAAAACAAGAAGAGAAAGTGGGCCAAGGAAAATTATTCTGGAAAAAACCTTTTTCTCCCAAAATTTATAGTACTATTGCTATGTTTTCTGGTAATGACTTTGCACATACTGTTGTTATTATTAAAAACTTAGTTTTACATTACTTAAACCAAAAGAAATCAGGCCTGTGAGAAATTTCATTTTGTTATTTGAATTTGGGTATAGCCTTTATTCCCCAGTTATGCGAAACTTCTTGGGATAAAGAGTATGATCTGAGTTGTTTGGTTTGCGTGTATATCCTGGAGAGCAGGTATCCAGCATTTTGACAAACCAATCCCGAAGTTAAGTGGTAGTGTAATGTAATGCCAGTACTGCTCTGCTGTATTCACAGAAATGTAGGTGAGCAATTTGCATGGTCTACTGAAAACAGCCATTTCAGTAGATTACGCAATTAGGAAACATTAGAAAAGATGTAGGAATAGAAGATAAAGTATATTAAAAGTATATTTTAAAAGTGCTTCATTGGAGCTTTCTTTTAAGAATTGTTAGCCAATTTATTGGCATTAGGCCAGAATGAGGGGTAAATTGCTCACTGGCTTTGTTTTACAAGAGTGTTTACTTTCATTTTAATTAAAAAAGTTAAAAAGTCAACCACTGTCTCAGATTTTGCTGTGACAAACCTATGACTTCTCAAGTGATGAAAAATTGATCCTGACAATAAGTATTCAGCTAGGCTCTACCTACTCTAAAAGTGAACAGATTTTACAAACAGTGTGGAAGCAGGTATCAGTAGGACCCCATGTCAAATTTATTCCTCTGTGTGTAAAAGTTCAATAAAGTACTAATCTATCCAATTTGATGGCCTAGAAAATACAGTTAAAACATAGCATAATTTTCCAGACCCAATTTTTATCACTGTACATATCTGTACAGTATATACATATATGCACACAATGGCAAGCGACAGAAAGTGCTATTTGCAAGGTCCTTTCTTCCTCCATGTTTTGTGTAGCTTTAGTTTTATTAAATCTTTTTAGCAGCAGCAGGGCTGGACTTCTGCACTGAAGACACTTGACTACTAATTACAACTTCATACTCTAATTCCTAAAAAGATGCCAGCTATGACATAACTTTATCTTACTGAACATTTTGTTGACATTCTTTTTATATTCTACATTATTTACTTTTCTTCTCAGCTGTGTCAATTTATTCTTCTATAGCTTTTCTATGTTCTTGTGCTAAATGCTAGTGGACTTGGAAGGTCAGCAGGGGAAAGATGGAGAACAGAGAAGGAAGGATGGTGGCAGACAACCATCTGTTATTAAAAACAAACAGAAAAATCCAACAAGTACCCAGGCCTGTATCCCTATACATCCTTTCCATATTCAGTGGCTTCCTGTTGGTCTCCAATCAAATTCAAGGTGATGGGGGACAGGTGGAAGGGAACCAGCAAGAAAACCTAATCTTCCAAGGATTGATTATGTTCTACTCTAATCTTATTAAGCTTCTCAACAGTTTAAGATAGCTTTCCAGTCTGTAAAAAAGCTCACTGAAGTGTCACAAGGAGCCAAGGCAAGTTGTACTTATTTGTACAGATGAGAGTTTTGGATTAGAATCTCAGTGGTAACACTTTCTTATTCAGGCATTTTTGTTTGTTTCCTACATAGGATTTCCACTGTAATTACTTTTGGACTTTTCCTGTTGGTTCAATTCAACACAAAAACTAATTCTTAACAGACCTCTAAGCTCCAGTTGTTAGGGACGGTGTATCTCAATGTGGCTGTGCTTGTCCACTTGCAATTCATCAAATTACCCCTTACCTTTAAAAGCTCACTTAAAAGACACATACTATTTTAACATTATTTTACATCAAAATGTCACATAAATCTAAAAAGACAACATACTGAGCTGAAAGAATGGCAAAATATCAAAAGAATGTTTTTAGTAACTACAGAATAGCTGTTCTGCACTTGTAAAGCTACAGAATGTTTAAAAACACTAAGTGAAGCATCCTTTAAGAAAAATCCCTTTTGTTCCACTTTAGTGGAACATGCAAATTTCCTGGTAACTTCTTTTTCTTGCAGCATTGCTGGAATATGCAAAAGCTAAGTACTACTACAGTTTGAAAAGTTTTATACATATTTTAGTGCTGTTAAGCAGCAAACCAAGAGATTTGTACAATTTATTATTATACTCTTGTATTTCAACACTACTGCTCAGCGATAGTTTGACTTACACTTTAGAGCCAAGAGGGACAGAAAACACTGGAAGATTTCTGAGCCGTACTATGATTATCACAAAACTTGAATTGCTGTGGTCGTATCTGTTAAAGAAAGGACAACATGAGGGAAGTCTACTATTCGCATTTATGTACAAACAGAAACATTCCCTTTGCTCGTCACTTACCTGAGTCCTACTTGTACCTGGGCAGCTTCTAGAGTTGTTGCATCATCTTCACTATATACAATGTCCTCAGTTTCATTTGGTCTAGGGCAAACAGGCAAATACTTGAATTTAGGAAAATTATAGTTAGCTTTCAGCAGTAATTAAGGTATGCATACACAGAATGTGTACGTATTCTCCTGAACAGCCTGATTTAATTACAGCATGGACTCCAAATGAGAATTTCAGAGCCTACACAACAGCAATGCCTGTTTTAGGGACAGTTGCTGCCTGAACAGTTTGACAGCTCCAGTAATGAGTCAGAAAGGCTGATTACTGAAGCAGGCCAGACTAACAGGCAAGAGAACAACTCATTACATTTCCCTATACATACCTAGTGCTTCTTTATCCCCCTGAATACAAAATTGAAAATTAAAATTTGTAATAAACAGAGCACATGTAAACTTGCTATGAAATACTGCTTTGGAGAGTATTTGAGAAGCAGGAGCTCTGTAAAATAAAAAGGTTTCTGTGCAAACAAGAAGCATCTTTCCTCTGAGTCTGTTTTCAGAAGCATTCAAAGAACCAAAGGGACTCCAGTCTTGCAGCTGAAGAGCAACTCTATCATTGAATGGAATTACAGAGAATCCACGTGGCAAAATAATTTCCGTCATTTTCTGGGAGGTTTGAGTGAGGATGTAGTATTAATGGGCTTCATTGATTTTTGAAACTAGACTGTTGGGATCAATAAACAAGATCAAGATAGGAAATGTGGAGAATGACACAGACATCTCGTAAGACATGACAGCATTATTTTAAGACTTGGCATTTAGAGGTTTCCTTTTTACTATTTCTTTCCTCGCTGATGGCTAATTTGATAGAGTATTTATTTCCTCACCTGCCTTAAATTACTCAATACAAAGGACTGGTCTATACAGCAGAAATCACTGTACTGTAACTTCAGGAGCACACTGACAAATTGTAAGTCATTCCGTATACAGTGCTCATAAAGACACTTCTACTAAACATAAGCAACTCGCACAGAGGCACTCATTACCTCTTCACTACTTCCTACTCAGTAATAATTAAGGGTATTCACACCTGGAGCTTTCATGGAATAACTACAGTCTGTAAATCTTAGCTTGCACAAATGGCAATAGTTTCCTTTTCTACACGGGCTTAGAGGATGCAACTGTCTTCTTTCCTCTTTTCCTGAGTAACGACAGGAATTTGTTCTGTTCTCCACCTATCCCACCACTCGCAGTCATTGAAGAGGACAGCTAAAGACTTGCTCCACACAACATTCACAGTTTCTGGTCCAGCATCTGTTCATTTCTATCCACTAGACTTATATCTGGAGCAGACAGTAAGCTTTGATCATAGTGGCTCAGAATTGAAACAAAATGGAAAGACAACAACGGTTATTGAACCAAAATACACAGTCACAGCCACTCAGTCAAGTGAAGGCTGAGTTTTTAATAGATGGGAGTTTATTTCAGCCTAAGAAGTTGCATTAGGTCTAACTGAAGACATGGAACAAACTAATACTAGGATTCAGAGCTCAGGATGAAATATGGGTCCATGACATAAGGTAAGAGTGAATGGGTGTTGTAGCCCTTCAGGACAAATCTCTTTTGTATTTGAGCTTTTTTAATTTGATTTCATCTATTTTTATTACCTTTTAATTTGTGAAAGACTTGACAAGTAGAAGTAATTTTATTGGAGGCCAATAAAATCCATTATCATACCATAATACACCTTTACCTGTCCTAAAAAAAGCATTTAGCCTGGCAACGGAAGACATGCGTCTACATCTTTGTAACCATCCTGCTAAAACATCTCTCTCAATATTCAAAAGGACAAATTCTTCATGCCAACAACTTGCCAAAACTGAGGTGAAAAATAAAGATTTTGGTTTCTCTCTTAGTTTGCAATAGTCTTCTGTTAGGCAGTCTAAAGTTCATTGTTCTCACTGCCATAAAACTGACAGTACTATATAAACTGGTATGAAGAATCCTGTAGAAGTTATGTCTTGTCAAGAAGCAACAACAGCAAACACATTCTTTGTATCGTGTTCATCACAGTGAAGCATGAACATTAAACCCTAACCCAGATTATTTTTATACCAACATTACAACTGAGGATTTTCTTATCTTTCCTATATCTTTTTTAAAAAAGAAAATAAGAAAAATGCTATGCAATCTTAAGATTATATCTAAGCAAAACAAGAAGTAACAAGAGTCACTCTGAGGAGAGTCAATACAGCCACATGGCAGAACCTGTATAGTTTAAATCCAGCTTTTCTCCTTGGAACACTTCTAGCAAAAAAACCTCCCAAGATTAGAAGGTAGCATATTAATGCTACTCAACCAAGTCATACAAGCACTCTAATGCAAATTTATTAGCTTAAAAAAACCAATCAAAATTGTTTGGCAAATGTGCCTTCCTTTCAATACAAAAGTACAAAATATTTATAAAAAAGGCAAGACCAATAAACCACTTGTGCTGGTATTATGTAACTGCTTATAGATATATTTTCATTTTTGGTGGAAAGACTTGCATTATTTCTCAAACCTACTGTTTCACAGAAGCTTCATATACACCACTATCTCCAGCTACAGACTCATCGGACACAGCAGCAGATACACAAGCTGTTTTCTCCTCAAGCAAGTGACTAGCTGTTCTTCTCGGTAAGTCAACACCTACAAAAAGAGGAATGAAAATTAGTCAAAGAGATTAACAGTCTGAAAAAGAGAGGCGCACAGCTTAGAAAGTTGTCAAGTTGAAAGCAGTGACCCTTAACCGAGTATCACAGAGTAGTTTTGTTCCACATCATTAAACATTCTGAGACCATACTGCTGTTATCATATATTCTGGCTAGGGATATAACCAAACTGATGAACTTGAAAATGTACAACTATTATTCCTTCCCAGAGATAGATGCTCCTATCATCACCCACATCCACTGAGCTAGTTACTATCCTTCATCATCTTCATTATTAACCCTCATTACCCTGATCTTTAAAGCTATATTTGCCATGTTCACATTCCGCACGGTAGTAACACTTCAGCTACATGCAAAGTCCTTGCCTACTGTTTATTAAATATTCAGAAGTCAGAGAGACACCCTTTAGCCAGTGATATAACTGCTAGAAATGAAAAAATCCCTGCTGGTTTACATTTACAAAAACTTTTTATGCTACAGTCTCTTTACTATCAACTACTACTTAGCTTTAATCTCCAACTTGCATTCATACGCTAGTGTCATGCAGTGAAGAAGCAGCATCCACAGAAAGCCACGTTCTGCAGCACAGTACGTTGAGGGCCTATGCGCTATTTTTATCCGCCAAGGGGTGAGGAGATTGGTATGCATTATCATCCTCACCTGAATCATGACTTTACATCTTGTTAAGATGTTTAAAATTTAAGGCTTCAGATTAGATGATTGATTGCTGCATTTGTGCTTTTATTTATGGCAGCAGGAATGCTTTTTCCTTGATGATAAAGTGCTCTCTCCTGTCCCCCCCACCATGTGAGGGGTGAAGGTGATGACATGATTTATTGATTACCCTTAGGAATTACCACAGCAGCCTGAATTGACTTTGACAATGACAGAGACTGACTGTGGAAGAACTACATGATACTCCAACTTGGTTTCTGACAGCAGGGACATGTGCAGAGGAGCAAATATCTGTATGGTTCACCTGTACAGAAAAGTCAGAGACAGACAGAGAAGCAGGTGAGCACTGCATCTAACGAGCCAATGCAGACTATTACATGAAAATACTAGTTGTACTGTCTTCAGGTATGTTTGTCTACCTCCAAGTGAAGATTCAGCAGTATTTAGATTTGTAGTTTTGTAAAAACTTAAGTGTGTGGGCTGAAATTTTCCATGTAGGTTTTATGCCTCCAGCTGAGTTTGTGGAAAACCTTCCTATTCAGCGTCACAGAAGTTCCAAGAATGAAATTGGAGCAGAAACACTGAACCAACCCCAGGTCTGCGTCTCACTGCTAATGTACTCACCATGAGGCCCATTTTACTGTGGCAACTAGAGGTACTGAAGCATAATTAATCAATGTCTGGCTTTTCAAAATGTGAGTGCTTGTTTTGGCAGTCTTAACATAGATTTAAAGATAATTTGTATCATACATATGACCCTACATGAGGAAGTATCAGTATGAAGAATCATGGGATGAATTCATATTTTAAAGCCATAGATACTTATAGACTTAAAAGACAGCTTGACACTATCCCGAGTAACAGGTCCTCAGAAAAGCTCAAAAATGTTAGAGAACCACATGATGCCTTTGAAAATAATGATATAAATAAATAAATTTTAAAAAACCCAATTCTGATTCCTCATAGCTCTACATATTCTCAAATTCCAAACCATCTTAAATTCAGTTCTTGGACTAGATGACTTGCAGCCAGACTGACCACAAGTTACTGTTAATTTGGAAAGGATGTGCTGCTGAGATATGGGCAGGAAAATTAATAATTTTTTCCATCATTTATAATTTATAAATAAAGCAAAATAACTACTGTGTTCCAGTATACTGAAAAGACGAAGGACAAAATGTCCCACTCCCTGCCAAATCCCCTTCCATGTTTCTGCACTTTGCATTTCACAGGTTCAGACCATTAGGGCATCGGACAATTTATTTTTTTCTTTCTGCACAGTTGAACAGAGGAGGGACTCCCAGATTGTACTATGTATACCATACATTTCTCTTCCAGTGCCACATTGCTCTGGTCAATATTGAAATCACTACAGTATTGCAAGAAGCTAATCTAATTAACAACAAAGTTGTTACAACAACTCAGAGAGATAGATAAAAGCAACTTTCTCATTAAAATGTATATCTGTATCAATATGTCCAAGTACTTTTATTAAAAACTGGCAAACTCTAGGCACAAGGGTTCAAGCTTGGTGGCAAATCTGGACAATGCACTCTTTAGAACTAGGCTGTATTTATTCTAAGACACCCAAACTCCTTTGTTAGCCACTTCACTATCAACTCAGGCCCGGAAATGTGGAGCTGGGAACGCTGGGTGCTGATCAGGTTTCAAACAGGGCTGCCAGTGCTCAGCACTAGTGGAAATCTGGCTCCCTCAGTTCTTCCCTGGGAAGACAGAGCCACTGTGTAATGTAAATACGTGAATGGTTTGCAACATACTTACAAGCCAATGACACAGAATGGCACTAGAAAAAGTCAATAAATGTACAGAGAAGGCACAATACACTGTCAACCCTAAGAAAAGGCAGCAAAGTCAATGCTCTGAGACTGAGGACAAGCCATCAATTCTTGACAGCTGGGATTTTTAAAGCTCTGACTCTGCCAAAGGCTTTGACAATACAAGATGCCTAAGTATGCTGCATGGCTTTTACTGCAGACTGTAAGTGGAATTCATTATACCTAATTCAACCATCTCAAAGTTAGCTAGTTACTAGTTACTAAGGGTACCTCGATAACTCACAGGGTCATTCATCCCATCTTCCTTAAAGGGAAGTATGTTTTAGGATGAGATGGTTCATCCTTTTGGAAGTCACCCACAGACTGCAGGGGGAGCCTAGACTAGCTTAGCAGCTCTGTTCTAACTCAGATGAATAAAAAGCTAAAAGCTATGAAATCCATGTTAAAAATGGGAAGAGTCTCACTGCAACTTACATGGCATGTGGTCACTTGTCTTTCTCAACTCACACAAAAAAAAAAGAACTGCAGATCTTTCAGTGACAGCAGGTTCAAATAGCTACATACACATACATACGCACATAAAAATTCCAACTCTTAAATTCAGAAATGTCTTTTACTGAGGATGTCAGTTTGTAACATATTCTTCAGTGAGAAACAAGGTATCTGATTTCAAGTTAGCAAAAAACCAGCAGAAGGTATTTTTGCTCTATCTCCATGAATCCTGACAATACCTAGGAACACCATGTCTTCAAGATCCAGCGTCAGGTTTTTGTTATTTTTTCATGACAGATTCTGTAATACATGAACTTCCTTCTGAGACAGCTATTGGAAAATGTAGATGGAATCAGGACAATCATAGCTCTCTGCAGCCAAAACTAAAAGTTATGTAATGTCCCTCAGAAGTACTGACTGCCCACCGTGGCAAATCTATGCTGATCATGATACTCTTCAGTTACACGAGGTACCTCCCCATTCAAGAACCAGCTGTTAGTTCAAAATTTTCACGTTACATATACATTTGATATCAGGATTTTATTACCTGAACTTCCTTCACGTAGAGAAGGCAGAGGCTGCCTAACGCCTTCACTGAGATCTTTATCATCTGTAGGAATCTGAGATGCTGCTCTGGCTTCAGAGTCCAACAAGATTTGGTTCTCACAGAGACTAATGCCTGCAAAATCACCTGAAAGGTCACAGTCTTCAAAGTCTGTAGTGAGGTGATGCAGAGGGGAATTTTGAGCTGACACTGAAAACGCAGCTTCTAAAACCAAAGGGGAGCCTGGGGGGGACAAGGAGGACAGCGAGGATCTGGAAGACAGTGATGTCACAGATTTGGGAGGTTCAGTCAATTTGGGATGGTCTGCAGCTGAAGGAGAGTCACTGTAACCCAGTCTCCCATGGGAACCGACCACTTCATTTTCATGAATAGTAGTGATAGGCCCCGAAGGAATGTAACCACTTTTTTCTTGCAATATGAAGTCAAGTTTATACTGATAGTCCAAATCTGTTATTTGATCGCCTTGATTATAGTAAAGATCCGTGGAGCTGAGCGAGTTTAGTGACCCTCTGCTTGACGTGTTCAGAGATCCCCGGCTGGATGCCAGAGATCCCAAACTGCTCCCTGAAGACACAGATAACGTACTGGCTGAGAGGCTGCAAAGAAAGCACAAACACATACACTGATGTTACTAAACTAAACCAGCACAGAATAGTATGAGGAGAGATAAGATTGACTGGAGCTGCACTTAACTATTTACAACTGAATGCTGCTTGGGGCATTATGTTTTTTAAGCTCCCATACTTGGCTTAGACCAATGTGCCCAACCTGCACACTATCAGAGCAATTTATCCAGCTTACAGCCTGTTGCCAAAGTCCCTTTTCTTCTGGAGAAGGCTGCAGATCTGACAAACTGGTCCAGCCTTCTCAGCTGCTGTACTCCCTCAAAGACCTGCTCCACTCTGATGTGGGCACTCATGGGGTCAACATGACAGGAAAGGGATCCCCAGGAGGAGGTTATGGCAGCAGAGGAGCGCTGCCACCTCTAGAGCAATTTATGCAGCCTGCCCTCCACCCAAGCACCAGGGAAAGACGGCAGCTAGAAGGAGACAACTTACAGCAGAACTGCTTCACATCTGTAAGACAACACACACTCTACATGCACAATAAATCCAACTACATAAGTATGCCAAAGTTCATAACATGCAATCTTTTGTTAATAACAGAAAATAAGGAGCCCTGTCAGGCCAGAGAAACTAAGTGTTACTACTGCCTTGGCTCAGGAGGATTCTGCTGGGAAAAAAAGTCAGGAAAAATAATTCAAGGCAGCCCTTTCTAAACACTTAAAAAATGTTTACTGAACAATAACAGAGCTACCAGCTTTAAAAAAATTGCCACTGGGCTAGAAAACTGCTTTTAACAGGACAAAGAGACTCCCAAAAGTCCAAATGAACACAAGCACAAAATACTTTAAAAAATAATATAAAAGACTCTTTCCCTAACTAATAACCAATCAAGATGTAATTTATGGGATCTGGCTGAGATGTCTGAAATAGCTAAGCCAGCCTAGATCCAAGGAATAGGATGGCATGGCTTATACCTTCACACAATGCTTAAAAACATTTTTCCTCTTAAAGTCCCGTTTTGATTTCTAAGACAATAGGTAAACATTAATGCAGTGTCTGATTAGTGTAACCCACCAAGACATGCAAGAAAATTCAGGATTTTCTAAATAAATATAACGGACACATGGTTTGGTAGCCCAGGGTAACAGTCCAGAAGTGAGAGAAACTCCTCCCTAGGACATGTATCATTAAATATTAAAATTCCCATCAGAGAAATGAGTTTGGAGTTCACAAGTTGCTGTAACTTACTACTTTTTTTGTTATCACTATGAATTTCATAAATCCAGAGTCAGATTTTGAATTAATGACTGTCAGGAAAAAAAATATCCTGCTGAGGATACACTTCTGTCTACAGAAAGCATAAGTCAGTGTTGAAGAATAAAGCCAGAATCACATAAATATTTACCATGCATGTACTCATGAAGCCTCTCCAGTTATTACGTAAGGGCCACAGTTCTAATAACACGTTTTAGCCAGAACTCTGAGAAACCATTTGGTCTCCTCAATGACAGGATTTTGAGCATATGACCAATTACAGAACTCCTGATTTACTTATTTATTTACATTGAAGCAAAATAATGTCTGCCTGCTTAATTATGGAAGTTGTGCAAAAAATCAACTTGATCCAGTCTTGAGTGCTTACTGAAATTATAAAGGTACACCAGATTTGCATGGTGACAAAATGCTTGAAGCTATTACACTTGCATTTTCTTACTTAAATATTAAACAAATTTTGTTCAGCTTCCAACTAAAAGAAAAACCTAAGAATGAAGTTGAGACATCCAGGTCCACTAGCTTGTTGCTACAAACAGGTTTTACATCATGCATTACAGTCTCACCTCCTAAGTTGTGAATGCAAGTAAGTAGTTAACTTCGTAGTTTCTTCAAGTTTCTGTACCAACTCTTTTCTTCTCTCCTCCAATTTCAATCTGGAAAGAGGTACATGTAAGTATAGGAAAGCATTACAAAATAATCTGGAGGCTAAAATACTTTGTAGATAAAACAGAAACAAAGTAAAGATCCCTCATATTTTCATCTGGTTGCGCACTACTAAAATCCAAGAGACTGTTAGCTCTCAGTCCTATCATAAACCCCTAACCACTTCAGCAGAATGGCTTTACCTGCAGAATACTAAACACTGTAACAAACCTGCTGAGTGTACAAGCAATCAGAGTGTTGGTACATTCACACTTTACCAAGAGGAACGTGCACCCAATAAAAAAGTAACAGATGAGCCCTGGGAAAATAGCTGCAACTTCAGGTAAGATTTGCACTAATACAGTTATAAAAAGCCATGCTGTGGACTGGCTCCTCACTTAATATAGTTTCAGAAAAAAACCCAAAAGAACGCTAATACCAGTATTCTGATAATGCAGTAACTTGGGGTAGCACTGCAGGAAGTTTAAAATTAACGCATTCCCTTTGATTTCCAAGTCTTCATATAGAGACAAAGCACAGTAAATCAAAGCAGCATTCAAGCACAAGGTTCTGAGATGACGGACCATATTCAGGAGTCCCTGGTAAAGATTTCTACATCCCCAACAGTTTTGTCATCACCTCAGACCCACACAGCATTGTAATGCTCATTATCAAGGTTTGCCTTCATGAAAAAGCAGGATTTATTGCCTCCTGCACAGTTATCTAGTGTAGCTCTTAAACCACAAATGGTGGAACTCTCCTATTCCTTTTGGCTGGCTGCTAGCAGAAAGGATTCATGAATCTTTACACTGATTTTTTTCCTTTTATAATTCCCTTTTATCACTCCATTTACAACACCAAATAAATTGCTTTCCCTCAGTGGATTCAGCTAAAACCCTCCTGTAGTTGTGGATTAGTATATTCTCCTCTAGCCCTTGCTCAGTCAACTGATGCATGTCAAGTTCTCAAGCAACTAATCTGAGAGACAAGAAATCCTCCCCTCCTTTTTTAAAAAAAAGTTGATGTTCGTTCTCAGAAACCATTCCTTTGGCCTTTCTGGCATCTCAAGGATGTATAACTTAAAATTCAAATGCAGAGAATACTTTGAAGAACAAAACCCCAAAATCAACCATTGCTTTCTTATGCAAACTGAATGAAATACTCGAGAATTCCCAGAATTCACTCTCTTTGAGTGTCAGATACCAGTAAAAAGACATTAAGTCCTCAATTCAGCAAAGCGTGAAATGCACTTGCTTACACCCATGCTTATTCATCGAGCAAATCTGGGTTATGCAAAGGTGAATAAGTTACCCCGAGGTCAGCCAGGGTGTGAACTTCCACTCCACTGCCTACGCTGCGTGTGCTCTTACACTGCAATAATGTGTTCATCTACCAATACCTGCTAAGACTGTTAAAAGCATACATGGTATTTCATTCTTTGCTCAGGAAGACATACGCACACGGGTTTCCAAACCAAGAATTACGCTCATCGGTGGTATCAGACACTCTTTCCTACCATTTTACTATTTATCAATGCCTTCTGTCTTCTTTTAAGGCCTAATCTATCCTGCTTTTCCCAAGCAAGAGTGCTCTTCACTAGCTCTTTTGTGGCTTTTCAATAGTGAACTATCATTTTATCTTCAGGGAAGAGGCACAAAAATTGCTATATGTGTTCAACTACTAATGGCAAAAGGCAAGAAAGAAAATTAAAAGTTTAGAAAGTTCCCTGACTGGAGTCCTCAAACCAGACACCTATAGTTGTTCCACTGAATTTGTACTATTAAACTAAAAGGTTTGTTTTTTCCCTCTAAAGCACAAGCAAAAGTTTGTTTTCCTTTATCATCTTAAAGAAGTTGATAAAATGTAATTTATCCCATATAATATAGCACCTGAAAAAAATTGTTTCCTGGATGTAATTTCATCTACTAGTAATAAAAAAAGTAGTATTAACACCTGTAGGTATATTTCAGGAAGATGTTAGTCACAAGCCACAAACACAATCTAGATGATGAAATCACTACTGGAAGTTCCAAGACATGCATGAAATAATTTTACTATCTCACAACAAATTGAGATTCAAGGAAATTTTTTTCATTTCGCATCAGGCCATATTAAAAAAACAAATAAACAAAATACCTCCAAAATTTTCAAACAATGAGCCTTCCTTCTTTATAGCACAAGCAACTTTAATATCCCCAAACCCATGTAAACACCTGAACAGCCATTGTGTTATCTATTCTGACATGGGCCTCTCAACCTCTCCTGTTTGCACCCCTCCTATCTATATTAACCTATAATTAACCTATTACTGCTTGCAGGAGCGACTGGAGTGTTAGTGAGACATCCTTGTCTGGTTTTGATCTTAAATTGTGATGCTGAGAGGGGCATAGAATCTTTAAAAAAATACAGTAAAAAGATAAAGAGCACATACCTCACCTTTCAATGCAAACTCACATGGACATGTTTATGACTGGTACAAGGGCAGGGGCCAGTTTTGCAGGCAACAGCACAATCAAGTAGTTAAATCATGCATCCATTTAAATGCCTGTGATTACTTAGATTTTGCCAAGGTCTAAAGCAGTGATAGAATCTCCCTGACATGAACGAAGAGGCAAGTAGCAAGAGAAGTAGCAAACAGTTCTCAACAGTTCCATGACCCAGTTATTTCTACATAGTTGCTGGAAGGCTTCTTAAAGCAGTCAGAGTATGCCCTGTCTGCTTTTTTGAAGCTGATATGTTATGATTTATACCCTCCTTCTGTAAATTGATTCCGAGTACATCTACTAGTGGCAATTTCAGCATCCTACTCCAAAATAACTGAGGGCTATGCTATGTTTTTGTTTTAAGTCAGAGCAAGTCTTCTGTTTCTTCCCCCTTTAGAAAAAACAAAACTGAAAACAACCAAACCCAAACCAAACCAAACAACCCTTGTCACATCAAGCTCTGATACAATCCATAGCTTCTTACACTGCTGCTCTGTTAACAGTACCTGTGAAAACACTGGAAACCTCAGGCATCCATGGAACTTCATGAAAGAGAATAGTAATGCAGCAACAGTGCAGCACTTTGAAGATGGTGCAGCTTCTCTACTGCTAACAGAGAGAAGAATCTTCCTCATCTCCAAGAAAGAAAATGCTGATGGTTGATCTGATACATTTAATAGTATCCTTTTCTCAAATTAAAATTTCAGGAAAAGTTTCACCATCTGAATCCTTCTACAAAATGAAGATTTTCTTTATGTTTATAGCAGACACACCAGAAATAATCTTCAAAATAGCCTGGCGTGAAAGAATTTAAGTGCTCTGAAGTCATCAAGGGAGACAGTTTTAATATGATAAACAGCAGGTAGACATTCACTAGAGATTCACTGGAATAGCAAAAAAGCAAACCAGAAGCCACCATAAATGCTACCTCAACCAGCAGCTGTAACCTCAGAAAATTCCACATTTTCAGGGAGGGAAAAAAAAAATCTAAGCTCTATCTAGTTGTGTCACTATACGTGGAAAAAATCTGGCATTTCATCTCTTCTTGACAGTGGGAGACAATTTTACTTGCCCCTGGTACTCCAAGTCTGGCATCTGACATGTATGGGAAAAGTCATGTGCAGAATTTCCTTTGTCACTAAACAAGCAAATCCAAAACATGAGACTAAGAAACAAACTACCTATTTACAGCATAAATCAAGATTTAGCTATAACAGCATACTATCAAAATCTTAGATTCAAATTATTTATTTGTGAATGTGATTTTATTATTGACCCCTTATTCTCCATTTATTAATGAAAGTCAAAAAGCAACAGATCCATGGTACTTTAGATACTACTAACACAAAGAGGTAATTTCTCCTGTAAAAATACAGTTCCAGTAGCACATAACCCTTCTTCTAAAACATGTCTGGATTATCAGTGCAGTTTAAACTATTATAAAGTGTACAAATATGTTTAAAAATCATGCCTAACACACACATATGTACTCCGTAAACAAAAAATTTCCTCACTACTCAGTTGCAGTTTAGGACCCAGCTTCTAATGTCACTAACAGGAATTTTGCCATTCAGTGAAACTGGAGAAACATCAGGTGCTTCCTAGCAGAGGGAAGTAGGAAAGGCTTACAATGCTGATTGTATTACTTCAGTAAGGCATACTACACTGATACACACAATGACATTTTGTGTTTATTGCATTTTATATGTGCTAGAGGTGCCCATAAATTTATTTCCACTTACAGTTGATAAAAAGTCCATTTGTGACAGTCATCTTTGATTTTCTCAAACTCTGAATCTGGCTGAAACAATTTATTGTGGGAGTTGCTTCAGTTACCAGTTAGGTAGCAGAAAGTTAGGAAAGTTTTGCAGCAATTATAATTCTCCTCTGAACTCCTGCCACCCCCCCTTTTGGTTGCGTTTTTTTATGTAATAAAACTCACAATGAAAGGCTTGAGATGTTGCAACAATCAAGATAATCTTTGTAACCTGAGTTCAAATAGTTTACAGCTATTATCAGAAACGAGTGAATGATGTATTGCCCTCCTGCTGGTATGTTGACATTCCTCAGTTATTTAACATCTGTCACAGACATTTTCATGCTGGTAACAAACACAGAGAACTGATATTGCAGAGCACATACAGGGTGTTCACGTTCTCTCACTGTACAGAAGACTTCTTTGTGTTTCTGCCCAGTGGGCTAATAACAAATTTAATTAAAATCTACATAGAAGAGTTACTGAAGGAAAACAGCCCATCAAGGCATAGTTCAGGGTCTGTAATGAGTACAAAGGTTAGACTGCAGAAAGCAACATTTAGTATTGGCAAAAGACAACCCCTTACCTTTCAGCAAGTGCTTGACTGGGTGTGCTTCTTACAGACAGCAGCTCTTCTTCAAGCCTCTTCCTTTCTGCTTCTAGCTGCTCTAGCTCATCTTGAGTACGTTTGCGTGGTGTAATAAACTGGAGTTCCTTTAAAAGCTCTTCTTTTTCATTGATTAACATCAGTTTTTCCTTTTCCACATCCAGTGCCCCAGGCCAGGCTTCACTATCTAGCTTAGAGAGTTCAATCTTCAAGTTAGCCATGCTAAAATAAAACACAGCAGATTTGTCTGAGCCCAGCACAGCACGCAAATCCCAGGAAAGAGAGAAGATATCAGGATGTAACAACATTTTCTACTCAAAGCCATACTTTTAATTAGTTTTGCTTCACACGAATGCAGACTACGCCAGAAAAGCAAGCCACCTATCCAGGCCAACAGCAATATGCATATGTATTAAAAATTAGTTTCTCCTGTTTCAATGCCAAGTTGAAGTCACAAGGTTAATAAAAGCTTTATTGAAAGCAATCTGCCTGGTAACATAGTAGTGGCACTGTGCTGTACTCATTGAATAGGAGGATGGATTTCTCCTAAGTTGTTGGAGGCTGACTGCTCCTAAAGAACATGCACCATAGCAAGTGCTCACTTAAGCAGCATTCATATATCTTAAAAGGCAAAAGCATTGCCCTTCTATGTGATTAAAATAAAAGGTAATAGGACAGCAGCTACCTAAAGAGAAAGGAGATTATTAACTCAAAAGATTGAATTTGTGCAACTGCTGTTCCCATTGCAGATGTGAAATCACAGAGTTAAGACACCCAAGACTTGGTTATCCATACCTACTGCATAGATATACACATATAACAGAAGCAGAAACTTCCCTACGTTATTATTGTACTATAGCTCAGTCCTGATCAAGACAAGTTATTTCCAGTTTCAGTCTCCATAATTATTCTGTCTATGGGCTCAGCAGCATATCGGTGCTGGTCTTCCAATGAAGACTCACTATCCACTGGGAAAGCCTAAAAATTCCTGCTATAGGTGCCACATATCTAGTAAGATGGTAACGTCCAGTCACTTCCAGCCTTAGCCACACCTGAACCAGCTGCATAGCTAAAGATATGGAAGCTCTGAACTATGTAACCAGCTCCTAGCCTTCTGCACCTATTTCTTGCAGGCTGGGAAAAAGGCAGAGAAAGAGTCAAGATAGAAAAATGTTCCCATACAATCTAGGGTAAGAGAAACCGATTGTTACTTTTATTTATTTGTAACTGCCATAGTTAAATAGACCTAAGTCAGCTCAACAACTGATATTATAAGTCTGTGCAACTTCAGTGTTACCAGGCACCACTTAAGGTAATGACCCATGCCATACTTCATAATACACACAGATAATTTGGTATGTATAATCTTTCTGTAGTTCCAACAGATTTCTATGAAAATGTTTTTCTTCTTTCTAGTTTGTGATTAACAAAACTAATAATAGCATGCTTATTTTGCATCCCCAGCCTAATTTTACAGTACATTAAGGCTTTTATTTATGGTCAAAGCTAAGAATAGCTAATGTTGAATCTAACTATCCCATTGCTTATACTAGAAGCTTAAGAGGAACCACTCCCTTTTCTTTTTCCATAGGTAACATTTCCTTCTCATCTGCACCTCAAACAAAAAAACATCAGCTTCAGAAATGAAAACAACCCATACTTCCACCAAACCCCTGCAAGAACAAGTTTCACTCAGGGTATTTTCACAGAAAAACAATGTATAATAAACAGAAATACTATCAGCAGTGCTACCACAACGTAACGGTGAGATGAAATGAAATGAAGCATTTCAACATACTTTGCAGCTGTTACATATATCATTTATATTCAACAGTTCTTTATAGAGCAGCAATACTCAAAGGGAAAACAACCAAATAATTTCAGATGGATAATGAAATGTTAAGACTTTCATCTCCAGGTCACTGGTTCTAGCTAACTGTGTTCTGAAAGTAGCTGTTACTGACAGCTGTTTGATGGCTTATGGGATGGAATGGTGATCTCCGAACAGTTCTTTTGCTCCCTCAGCTATAGACAACTCTCTGCTCTGACACTCTTTTCAGCTGCCTCAGACAGGCAAAGGACTAGATGGATATGAAAACTGAACTGGTCTCACTCTTCTGCGGAAGTCCTTGCTCAGCAGGTCAACAAGGAATATTAGCCAGATCTTTAACACATCAGGATAGGATTGTCAGCATGCTCTATCTCCTTTTGAATAACAATTGCAACTGTACGTAGTATAGTTAACATCAACATTCCACCTCTTCAAGTCATTCTGCTGGCTAAGCAACATAAAATATGCAACATACAAAATTATCTGATAATTTTCAAGTAGAGAAGTTCACTTGAAAGATCGTCTCAGTTATTTTAACACAAAACAACTTAGAATTTGCACATTTAATATTTCAGAAAAGATGGTCAATACTTATTAAATTATAGTGATGATTACAATGGCCATAACAACTGGGGGGTATGTAATTAGGTACTGAACTTTGTGCAAACTAGTATGTAGGGGTTTTTTTTTCCAAGGTAGAAAGGGTAAACTCACTTACTGCCAGGAATTTTCTTCTTCCTACAAAGGAATGCTAAGACACAATGCTGGGACTTCTTGGTATCAAGATGGTAGTCAAAACAGAAGATGATCTGGTTTTGGATCAATTATGTCTGAGAAAAAATGCCATCTATCTGCATCTAAAACACCATCTGACAATTACTATTATGTACATGATGATTCTGAGCCAAAATCATACATGTTCAATACTGAACAAACACAATAGCCTTAGCACTTTTTGATGAATGCATTGATTATATAATAAAGTTTTATGATCCGTAATGAGGATATAAAAGTTTACTGTTGTTACCGGCAAGGATGGTAGCTACTACTGTGTATGAGGAGGGAATATATTTGAAATTAGGCAAAAAAAGCGTTGGTTGTGCAGCCTCCTGACTTTAAAACATGAAAACTAACTATGCCTTTACTTCGTACTTATAAACTGCAAATTTATTTTCCTAGTTTTCTAATTGACCATGCCACAGTATTTCAAGTGAAATTATACTTAAATCTCAGATTAAATGGCATTTTAGGCACAGTTTTCATCTAGGGAAAAATGCTGTGTTTTATTTTATTGCCTTGTTTAGTTCTTTATAGTAAAAAAGGAACTTTGGGTGTGGGATAACTTTCTAGATTTATATTCTCCTTAAATTACAAAGCACCTCCATAACAAAAACTATAAGGTTTCTGAATAGCTGACACTAGTTTTGTATAAAATATCAGAAAATAATACAACACCATTAATATAATATTAAGAGAGATATCACACACACACCCCCCTTTTTTTTTTCTAAATAGTACATCTTCCCCTCATATTATTGCAGCACTTCTGGTGCACCAGAAGACACGTCATTTTGACCCCGAATGTTCTGCTTTCTGATGCCCATTCTTCAGCACTGTGCCAATTCATCAAAATGGCACTGCTTTCACAAGCAACCACTGCAGAACTTTATTTGAAAGGCATTCCACATTCATCAGTGGAGCAGTTCCCGATTTCTTTTCTCCTCAGGTTAAACTCATTAAAAAACACCCAATCCCACAGTGATAACAAGTATTTAAATTATTCAAAGTCCCAGTGGAAAAAGAAATAATTAAGCCAACTAAATCTGTGCTGGAAGTCTGAAGCAACTCTAAAACTGAAGAGCCTTCAGTGGCACAGTAAACTGAAATGATGATCCCAAAGAAGGCTTTAATGGACATAAATAACCTGGCGATTCTTTTCAGTGGAAAGCCAGCTCACTCTATTCCCTTAATCCTGGAACTACCATTAATTGGTCACTGTCTGCATTTTCTTAACACATTCAACCTCGCATTAAATGTAAAACCTGCTGTTCAAAAGCACCGGCTGCTCCTGAGAGTCCGCTTGCATTCTGCGGGAAAAGAAACACTTTGCAGAAATGCCCACGGCGCCTCTGGCGAGCCTCCCACTAGATGTCACTCCGAGCACAAGGTTGGTGCTGCAGTCATCAGGCACCTTCCCAACTCGAGACTCACTTATCAAAGCAACTAACGCTATTACCTTCTTTTTGCCTCTTCATATTGAAGACTTAGTCTGACCTTCTCTGCTAAATTTGATCTACTTCTTCCTCCAACCTGTTGGGGAAAAAAACCCACAAATTAGCCTCATTACTGTGTAAATTTGTTAAATGAATCAACAAAACCTATGCACCCACTAGAAAAACTTAAAAAAACCCACACCCACCAGCAGCCACACACTTGCTCTTAGATGCCTAGTTAGTGATCTACTCAGATGTACAAAACAGTGCTGTTTTCTTCTGATCCAGTTTGTCTATTTTTAACTACTGCACTACCAACTGTCCATATTCGATCAGATTAAAGAGCATTTTCAAAGAATTCTTGCAGTGATTACACCTAAAATTTTGATCTCCTACTTTTAACTCTGCCGAACTCAGAATTTAGAACTACATCAGTGCATTTCAAAGCAAGACTTCAATAAATTTACTACAAAACATAGATAAGCTCAGCTCTTTGGAAAACCTTGTAGAGTCTCTTCCTTATAAACTTAGCTCACAGAACTTCAAAGAAGGTACCAAAATTAAGCACAGCCTTCTGTGTATGTAAAACATACCATCAGTGAAACAGAGGTTTAAATGAATTACTGAACAACTAGTTCCACTAACAGTTTTTCAGCTGCGTGAAATGAAATTTGCACATTCAAATTCCAAGATCCTGTTTCTGAAAATTAAAAACATCTTAATACTGAATTAAGTCTGTAACGTGAAACATATCATAGACAGATACAAACAATACTATCTACTTTTGCTGCTCTTCACTGTACTGGAACTATTTGATTAAATCAGACTGTCATAAATGCTTCATGCCAAATATATAAAGTTTATCTGAATCTTGATTTAAAATTTAAGGGAAAAAAAATAATCAGATAAACTGATTCTAAGTAATTCTCTCAAACATGTATACGTATACACCTGTTAGCAAGAGTAAACAACCATTTGATTCCAACTCCATTAACCGCAGCATTCCGATTCAATTTCTCTTTACATTTTGACAAAATGGAAAAAAGCTCACCTCACCAGAAATGTCAGTCTGAGAACCTGTATCCAGAGTTTGTCTAGAAAAACACAGCTGGGAGTTTACAGAGCTGGAATTCAAGTCTGGTTCAGATGTCCCAATGGTTTGGTCAAGACTGAATTTCTCTCTCAGCTTTGCAAGACTCTGTCCAGGAAACAGAGGAGGAGGAGGAGGAGGTGTTAAAGTTCCTTTGCACTTTACCATGTTTATATCCGTTTATCTTCAAGAGATGTTTACATAAAAACTCCAATATAAAAATTCTGGGTTTACTTCATATTAAGCAAACTACCCTTTTGATCAAGCAGTTGGTAGGTGACACTAAGGGTGACCAACACCTGTGATAACGTAAAAACTACTTGCAGGTTTAAAACTACTCTCGTTTTTGTGGTTTTGGTTTTTTATTGGTTTTCTTTTACATTTTCAACCAGTTAAAATATTTGGCTGACTATAAAGGTCTGCTTTCAGAAATGGAAATAGGGCAATTTAGAATTCAATTTTGTCCACAATATTTTAAATTGTGGTTTAGAGGTAACATATGCATTGTACCTTACATACAAGTTCAGAAATCTATATTCTCTGACTCACAGAGGGGCTTTTTGAATTAGGAATGTCACAGGCTTCAGTTTCTGCATCTGAAAATTGATTTTAATACTAGCTTGGCTCAAAGAATTTTGAGAGTCCCTTAAAAAGTATAAAATGCAAAGTATTTATCATCAGGAAAGTGAGTCATGTTAAAACAAATCCACACAAAACTTATGTCAGCCGTTCAAAATACCTTCATTAAATCTTGTTTTTCTCTCTCCCCAGAACTTATCGCCTTTCTGATGGACTTCAGTTCACTCAGGATGGCTTTGGCCTCACACAGTTCATACCCGCTCTGGCCTCCAGACATTTTTTGGTCAATTCTGTGGAAAGAGAGAATATTAATACCATATACAAAAAATAATACTAACATCTCTGCTGTTCTGCTTCAGGCAGAAGCATAGTTAGAGAACAGAAGGGAAGGAGATAAGAGATACCATTTCCTGTAACAGACACACAAAGAGGAAAAAGGACATTGAAGTCTTCATTAAAATACTTACTACTAAATCCTTGGCAAAAATATCAAGCTATCTAACACACGCACAGCGTCCAGTGAAGAGCTTTTGCTGACATCACGACATTTCATGGAAAAATACTCCTGTTGGCTTTAAAACCACCTCAGCTAAACTACTGGAGCCTTACCAAAGGCAGAGAATTCACAAGCAATTTTAGTTGATCCAGTCTTAAAGACATAAGGGGCACAGAGCACTGAAGACTCCTACACATGCCAGCCGGAGTATACCGTTACTGTTGACAACACTATCAAAATTCCCATCCCCACCATAACTCTCTACAGCATAGAAGCCCCTTTCACACTATTAACTGTGATCCTTACAGAAGCAAAATTTATTCCTCTACCCAGACCCACATCATGACATGGGCAGACACACAAGCTTCTTGGTACTAATCAGCCTTGTAGAGAAGAAACGTAACCAGCACCATTCTTGTCTCAGCGTTCCTCTCATTCACCCTAATCCTCAGCATTAACCGTCTGGAACAGCTGTTCTGCTCAGCCAGTCACCAGGTGCTCTGTATTCACAAAAATCTCTCAATAATTGATATCATATGTCATACACCAGATAATCTATTAAATTCCTGGACTATTAATGATTTTAAAAACTGTAACTTGAAAATAACAAAAAGCCCCTAAACTTAGAAAGATATTTCATTTTAGTATTTCCATATTTACTTCAAGAAGTACCGTTTGTAAACACATGATGTCTAGTTGGAGCATTTCATAGCATCATGGAAATTACTGCAGCTATGCTTCACAAAATTAAAACCAACAGCCACCTTCATAAAAGTCAGGCATTTAGAAGAGAATACATTCTTTTATAATGCAATTGGTTTTCTGTTTTTATCATCATCCATCATGGAAGACATTAACCTTGTGAGGAATGAACGAACATTTTAATGATCAGAAGTGATCTCAAGCATCCCCTGCAAGAACAGCAAGTCCCACGAAACACCTGTAACTGTATTCTACTTTTCTTCCAGTTTTGTGCACAAAGATATCATCAAGGTTCTAAAGTGGTCTTTAAAGCTGTGAGCATGTCTGTTTTTCTTTCTTCGCATTTCAGTTTTTGTGCAAACTAGAACTGCATTTGTATAAGAAAATTACCTATGTGACTCAGCACTCAGATTCCTATTCAAGGATATATTTGTTTCAGCTTCAAAGTTCCTCAAACTCTTTCATAGGTAGACACTTACTGTCTGAAAACTCTCAATTTTTGGGAACTTACCAGGTTGCTAAGGTCAAACAGATACAGCATATGCCAACAACTGGGATCATGAATGAGCAGTTGGGTAATACACCACATGCTGCCTAGTAATATGATGTGCCACATTCAAATCACAACTGCTTTATTCTGCATATAATAAAAATGGACAAGAAGGATCTCTGACATATAAGATATTCCGTCTTCCTGTTTTAAATTAATGGGATTAGTACTGTTTGAAAGTGTCTGACTGAATGTTAAAAACAAACGTCCATTGTGTTTCTGTGGAACGCTGTTGACAGTTTCTGAAACATGCTTTGGATTCCTATCAAAATGGCTTGTGAGCAAGCTGCTTTAAAACAATACTTCATTGTTGAATTAATATAATAAAACCAGCATGATTGGCTAACCTTTAATCCTGGGACAGCAGCATGAGTTTTTATTACCTTAAGCTTTAGAATCAATACGTCTTTCCTCTTCTAAATTTTTCTTCAAATGAAATCTGATTTATGGTTAAATAAATTCAATCAACTATCCTTTTCTCCCTTCACTTCTTGCTAGTCTTTATATATTTAAATAACAAACATCTTACATTTCTATTTTAGTCAAAATGAAGGAGAATAAAGACTTGACTGGCATCCTCCTAAGGTGCTGAGGGTTTTTAGTTCCCAATTGACTTCAAACTCTTCATACCAGAAAGACATTTTTTGTCCATTTTGACATGTCTATAATTATGATTGGCCACTTCCTGGACCAGATTTTTTTTCTCCCACTTAAAAAGATTCCTGCTGTATAGAACTGATCTATTAAAACACACAGGCAATAGCCTGTAAGACATTTTGGTTAGAACTGGGAACTGAACTCCAGTGACTCAGCTCGAAACACAGATGCTCTGTTATCCCTTGCAAATCACTTCTCTGCATTTTAGTACTCTACCTGGAATATGGAAATGCATTTCCCTTCTCCCACCTTTTGTCCATCTTCCCTATATATTCTGCAAGCTCTCCAGGATAGAGATTATTACTTATCTGACAGTACACTGCCATACACAAGGAGGTCCTGAGAAGAAGGGTAAATTAATCCAGACAATATTACGTTAATGCTGCAACATTGCTTCTGCTACTGGAACTAGTGTACTAAGAGCACACAGCTCTGCATTTTACCGTCTAAATGTATCCTTAATGTATGGGTACATACCACAATACAGAAAAAGACTAGCATTAATAAATTTCTGTTTACATTAGTCAAGAAAACACACTTGTTAGCAAGGTTTCCTCTGCAGCAAGTTCTCTGTGGTGACAGTTCCAATAATCTTCAATATTTTAGGGCCCAACTTTGTAAGTCAAGAGCAGCAGGGAGTGCTCAGACTGAAAAAAATTCATTACCTAATAATCCAACTGGTTAAATACCCAGAATTCTCACCCGGTTCAGCATCAGCCCTTTGGACACCAGGCATCCCAGCAACTGGAACAAAGAAAGTCAAGTCTCTAATCCTCAGATTGTGACTCATTTCAAAAACTCTGCAATGTTGTGCACAATTTATACCTCCAAGAACAGCACCCTCCTCTCTCTTTTGAGCTTAGAGGTGGGGAAGGAGGAAAGAAAGACCTAATTAACTTTTCAAATTCTTAAAAAAATTTTTTAATGGGACATGAAAAGCAGCTAAATTCTTCCTTGGGACCCTCAACCACTGCCCTTTTTTCTGCCTCTTTGCAACACAAGCTACCTCATGGGAATAAAACAGGAGGGGGAACAGATGTCATGTTAACACTTGCACAATAAGTTTGCCATTTCTACAGATTTCCTGCTTCCTAACTACAACAAAAAGTTGATTCTCATTTTTCCCCCCAATAATTCTCTCACATAAGATGGATTCGATCCCATGCAAAAAAAAAAACCCAACAAAACAAACAAACAAAAAAGGGTGACTAAGTCAGTTTCAACTATTTCTTTTACTCACTGTTGCAGTGTTTCAAAGCCCTGTTCCTTGTACAGCAGCTCTTGCTTCATCTGAGAGAGTTCCCTCTTCAGCTTCTTAACCTTGCGTATTAAATCAAAGCAAGAGTTAGAAAATTCCTCTTGTTAAACAGCGTAACATATGGCTTTGAACAATTAATGTATTCTCTACATCAGATAAGACAAAAAAAGAGTAAATTGCTCTACTGACACATATTAAAAACAAAAGGATCTGTTCTCTTCATAATGTCTATGGGCAACATGCTTTAGTATTAAAGGGACACAAGCAGATTAAATCACATTCCTTATTTGTATCAATACCACACTGTGTTATTAAACCTGAGAGAACTTTAACAAGTAATTTACTTCTCACTTGTTAAGCATGCATTCCAACTGTCCTACAGGGACATGCCTATTTATTTTTAGGCTTATTATATTTTCACTTTTTCATTCCAGGAAGCTCTCAAATCATTTGCACTCTAAAAGACAAAGTGTGGACTCCTTTTTCTTTTTCCCTATGACCCACCCTTTCTTATAAAGCTTTACAGACACTGGATCCCTAAATATATAATTCACAATCATTTAATTCAAAGACAACCATCACTAAACACATTTGGATCGCAAATATATCCACTTATTTAATGGCAATGTCTTCAGCAAAACATTCCCTAGTTTCCCTGAATTTACATGCTCAATTGCTTTTTAATCTTAATATTGCTATTTCAGATGTTAGCAGATATGAGTACACTACAGAATATTCAGGAATCAAGATTAAGTCAAAATATCCTCCATTTAATTTTTTATGTCATAATTCCCAAACATACTAAAACAAAGTTTCTGGACCACCTATAAATGAGAGTACTCTAACACAAATTAGAATTAAACCTCAGCATACACACAGAGACAGAAATGCATCCTTGAAGTGCGAAGTCCCAAATTTTGGCATTTATACATCTGTACCTGGCTCGTTTGTACTCTACATACTAGCCAGATATTGTTAGGCTTTTTAACTTTGCAATCAGGAAGGTGAAAAATGGAGAAACCTGCTGGAAGTCCCCTGTTCTCACCTACCACTGTGAAATTCTTGCTTGTTTTCAGATAGGTCCTCAGATACACAACTCTTCTGAAAAATGGTTTCTATTAAAATGAAGAATTCTGACCACTTTAACTGAGATTAATTTCAAGATATGTCTACAAGACTTTTTGTATCCAAATCCCCTTAGACTTCCTATTTGGTGCTATTCTTCAAATTTTAAAAAAAAGTGAGATTCCCAACATGCCAGGTGACTAAAAGTACTGAGCATCAGCAGCTGCTGTAGCTTTCCAAGAGACTTAAAACGTTTTGTATGTCTAAAATAACAAGTGATTTGTGGGGTCTTTGTATGGGTTTGTGACTGATAATTAGGCATTCAAGTTTGTAGCTTCTGGCTAATGAATTTTCAGTGACAGAAATAAAATGCTTTCAACTTCCATTTTTCTCCAAAGCAAAGCCTGTTCTCTAGATGAGGGGTTAGGTTCAGACTTCTGGAAACTATCATCACTAGTTGCTTTACTTGGCAGAAAATGGTTTTTACTTTGACCATACTGAATAGTTAGCATGATAAACAGACAATGTCTCTAAGTACACATTCAGATCTCCCTATTTCTTCCCTCACTAGCACGAAAACCCCAAGAATAATCTCTCAAGTGTTCTGATCAAGGTTATAGAAAATGAACAGATATCACCTCTGTGTTCCTATTAAAGTAACGTGTAAAATATGAAAGAAGTCCCAACTTCTCTGAGTAACACAGAATGGCTAAACTTTTTTTTTTTTTAATTGGAAATGTTAATTTACAGTAATAGTAGAAGGCACATTTGATTTCAACTTAGAAGATTGGATCTCTCAGAAACCCTTACATTTTTCCTCAAGATCATCTTCTGAGTGACCTCTGCTATAATTCATCATCATTTCATTATCAAGAAATGTGAGTTAGGCACATTATCCTAGAAGGACATGAACTACATCATAATACAGACTCTGTGTTTACTGCATCACACTCGCACTCAACTATTCTTATGCTCGTTTTCTCCTTCAAAACTTCCATTTAGTTCCCTCTTTTTCACAACTCTTCACTTGTTTTATCCTTCAGCCCCTTCCTACTGCTTCTGCACATCATCTTAAGTCACCTGACAGGCCACTCGCTTCCTCCTTCCAACTGCATCTTCAAGCAGGCTCCTGTGTCAACCTCCTTTTATTTCTAGCACTCGAGTACTAAAACCCTCCTTGTTATTTTATAAAGGTGCATCCCCTATTTGCTTCATATGCGTAACACATATGCTTTGTGTTGTTTGAATTATCTTACTGATTACTAATTAAGACCCCAAATTCCCCCACTCAAAGTCCACTGCAGGATCAGATCCTTCAATTTTAATCTTGTGAGAAAGGTCTTCTCCTTAGTTCATTTAACAGCTGTCCAATTTCCGCCAAATTTTCTTCACGACCTATTGCGCAATAGGCATTTCGTGTATTCAGAAGGCTCCACATACATATATTAAGCACAGCTAACAAGGAAAAGGCCAAAGGCCAATTCAGAACTTCCTTGAATGCTGACTTTCCGCCCTCCAGCCACCATTAACCTGATGATACCAGTAAGCCTCAGCCAGTGTGAGAGAAACAAGTTTAATACCTCTGACCTAATAGTTCACTAAATAATGTGCAAATTTTAACTAGCTGGCTAGCAGCTTACTAATGACTAACTTTGTTTCCCATTAAGACCACGCATGCATATACTGTAAAATGCCAAAAGGTGGCATATTAGCAAGCATCCTCAAACATTGAAATAAGGGTAAACTATGGTAACAGTCATACCTCTCCTGCCATCTTCCATGAAAACCACTTTCCAGCCCTAGCATCATAGGGCTCCGCTTTTTCTTATCTCAATGATTTTCATATCCAGTGGCTTTGGATGACAACACACTTTATGCTGATACAGATATTCTTGGACTGCACCCTTCTAAACTCTGCAGACAAGGTCACCTATTTTAGGCACATGGACAACTTGGACTTTGTAATGCCAATAAATCAGGTGTTGGAATCCAGCAGGATATTAGGCTCCTTGACTTCAAGAAACAATGAAGAGAGGAGAGCACCTCCAAAAAATTAATTACTGTGATTAACACATCTGCTTCTCTCCTTAGCGAACAAATTGTAGATTTGCAGCCAAGAGGTGATTCAGTGTTTCTGCATCCTGAGCTGGGAGGCGATCAGCTAAGATCAGGCGATCAGAGGCGATCAGCTAAGAAACAGGAAAAACTGAGCACCGGACCATGTCTGAATCTTCCCCTCTGACTTGTAGGTGACTATATTTAAATTTGGTCATGGGTTTTATTCTTCAACAACATTTAATTTTCCAAATATACTAGTGATCCCCTTGCCAAAGGGAACATCTGTTACTACTACACTCATTTTGGGAAGAAGCTCTTGACTTGTCTTCATTCTTGTTCCTGACAGGATCCTTACTGCTGTTGACTCTCCCTACTAAGCTTACCATTTTTTTTTCTCCCACCTCTTCCAGTGTTGAAATAAGTTCTCTCACTAACCATCTTCCCTTCTCCTTAAAGGATAAGGGACTACAAATCAAGACTGGTAAGGATGAATAGGTGTACAAGCAGCCAGGAAGGCAACATCCAGATGCCAGTTTTACAGTGTATTCCATGCCTGATTTATACTGGGTTTTAAAATTTTAATGAGCTATTCCACAGTCGCTTTTAAACATTAATTGTTTAGACTCCTAATCAAAACTCTTACTCCAGGTGAAGGAAGATGTTACTCTCGGAGGCTTCTATCAGTGCTGCTCTGTGCGGAAACCAGGAGGGGGCAATGGAAGAGCTGAGTAACTGCTGTTGCTTGTGCTGCTTCTGCTCCTGCAGAGTCTGTATTCCAGCCCTCACCCAAGGACTATGCTGTGAGGTGCTGCCTTTTTAACCTACATGGTTTGACCCAATTTTTTTTCATTACTAACTACAGAAAGCCTAGGCTATCCACAGAGCATTATATGTCATAGCTTAAATAAATGAACTCCTGATATAGATTTTAAACATCTTCCACACCATTTCCTCCTTATTCAACATAAATTCACTAGAGATGAACCTGTGAATACAAGTTCCTTATATGGAGTCTGTTAGTGACCATACTGAACACAGTTGACCAAATAATGGATTTTTGTTCATTACCAATTTCAAAATGCAAACACAAACTTTCATTCTTGATCTGAACTGTTCCATTTTGACAAAACACAGCAAAGTTTCACACCATTACTGAAAAGTGGTTTTTAAATCAACAAAAATTTGTGAGGCAGTTGACGTAGGTGACGGTGCATTTCTTGCAGATTCTGTAAAAAGTCATCTGGCTGCAGTGCACCTTGGCCTACTACTTTTCTAGTTTTACCTAAAGATTTTTACTCTCCCTTTTAAAAACAAAACCATACAAGTGAAAATAGTTATCGGATTTATTTAAACTCACATCTAATTAGAATATTTGTCAAAGTTTTCCCAAAATGTGTTATCTGAAAGTAACAGAGACAGCTTTAAAAATTAATTAAAAACCTCTGAATGGTATTTACGAGAATATTAGGAGGTTTCCGTACCAAGATACATCTGCTAGTTCAAGCTTTGCTTATTCTACAGTCATAAACTTTGCACACAGAATACAAATGAATGGGAGTTAAGCAGTCTCACCCTTAATCTTGTAGTGGAGATTTCAGCCTTCAGAATGTCAGGGTCATACTTTGTGCTTGATGAGGAGCCTGAGAACACTTTTTTAAGACAAAAAAGGACAAATATTTAAGTACTTTCAAATCATTAATTAGTCCCTTCCTCAATGAATCCACATTGATCTAAAAACTACAAAGTGCAGAAAAACATAATGCTTTTTTAAAAAAAAATCCTTTTATAGAGTAGTCAGCATTGCAGGATGGCAATAACTGATGAACAATCAAACTTTCCCCCTTTTTTCCCCTAGCACTATTTGGTATCTCTCTTTGCTTATCCCAGGATCCTGAAGTAGCACCTCATTCTCCCTGGCTTTCTACCCCTTGCTTTCTGTTCCCATTGTTCTAGCTGAGACATCTTGTGATCACTTCTTCCTGGAACTTGTAATTTCTAAGGAGATTTCTGGAAAGCAGAAGAAGATTTATTCAGAAGCCTCAGAGGTCTGCCACTCAGTTCTTCTGCAGCTGTATATGTTGCTTTTATCACACTGTCTACTTCCAAGAGAGATGTTTGGCCAACGACAGGCCACTAACAGCACTCCATGCCAATTCTTTGGCCAGCATTGTAACATGTATCTCTACTTCACCCTGATCACAGCACACAGGCTATGACATTACTGTACGCTATTCTTATAAAGCAGCAACAAATTCCCTTTTTGGTCTATTGCAGACACCTGTCAACACAGTAGAGTCATTTCAGTATGCAGCCATGAAGTGCAAGAGATCCTATTTACTTTGAACTAAATTTGGCAGAATTTTGTTCTGACAAAGTAGATTTCAGAGCCAACTTGTCTACACTACGGCTCAAAGGAGTTCAATTGTATCAGAGAGAAGAGGGTTCTCTCCAGCAGAATATCTTTATATTAAATAAATTAAAAAAAAAAAGTAGGGATGCCATCTCTAAAAAGCCAGAGTACAAGGTGTTCATAGCAACCCTTGAAAACTCATCCTAAAGAGAAACAGGAACTCCTGCAAGGCACAGATCAAAGAAGTTACATACTGTACTTACAGCTTGTACGGGAGCTTGATTTTTCTTTGTAGGCATCATTCAACCGTACATACTCATCCAGTGCAAGTGCTAGCCTCTGTTCTTTCACCTGGTACAGTTCTTTCTGAGTACTGAGAGCATCCTGGGCTATCATAAGATAATCTTTTAACATTCTCTCTTGTTCTTGCCTCCATTGTTTTCTGGGATCTTCTATTTGTGTTGTTTCTTTATAGGAGAAAAAGAAAGGATTTAAAGAGATCTCTGCTGAAATCTGTTGACAGCCAAATTGTTTCTCTGCCTGTAATCCACAGTTACAGTAGTCTAAACCATAGTTTGTCTTTCGTTACTAAGCAGACGCTCAATTTTACGCGTAAGCTTTTCTTTGCTACAATAGTGTGTGTAAGAAACAGTATTTAAGGGATCAATTGCAAAATTAGGAATTAGGGTACAATAGGTAAATGCTTATGTAGATCATTCCTACATCTTCAACCTTGAATTAACAACATCCTAAAACTCAAGGAAAAACTTACTTTTTGCATCACAGTATATGGAAATAATTGGATCAATAAAGTCTTTCAATGACACCTTAAAAAATGAATGCATTTCTGAACAAAAACGAAAACTAATCTTAGCTATTACATTTCTTTCAACCCCCCCTCCTCCCCACTTCATTAAACTTTACAGACATATGTTATTCATGTTTTATAGTGGTTATCTCTCTCCTTCCCCTCTACGAACACGGTTTTATCTTTTCCCCTGTAACTGAACTAAAAGATCATTAACTCTCCAGATCATCTCACCTAACTCTATCCCTATCCCTGCTAGGCATCTGATCCAAGACACAGCTTGCTTTTTTGGTCAGTAGAGAGGGCCACTCTCAGAGGGCACTTCAATCCATCAAGGAGAGGTGCCCAAGATACATGGGACCAAAATGCTTTTTTGAGGTGTCTACTTCTTTCCACTGACTACCCAGGTAATATAAATGAGTAGGCTGGAACAGGCCCTTAATTCATGAAGGGCTTAGGTCAACCATTTTAACTCCAGTAGCCACACAGAAGACAGACTTGCAACAGAATGTGTAAACAAGAAGATCAGACATAACATATTTATACATATTAAGAAAGTATGTGATGTGATCAATCTAATTGTAGGTTTTAAGGTACTTTTTTCTTAATGTAAACATGCAAAGAGGAAGAGTTAAGGCTGAATGTTCATCTTATTAATTCGTGACTTAGTTCAGCACTTTTTGAAGTTGTACAATGAATATTCTTCCTTTAAAGCAGTACTAAGTACAAAAAACTTTGTTGTAAGACATAGCCATGAAAAGTTTGAAATCTAAATGCAAATGCGCACCACACTGCATTTTCTTTCAAAGTTACATACTATAAATCTACATAGATAGAAAGTAACATTCAACACTAAAGTATTTCTGCACAAAGAATTTAATTCAGTTTTTCTGCAAAAAGAAGGAGGGAAGTTTATTCTCTGGATTAGATTTCTGCCACTTAGTTCTCTGAATTGCTTTACTGTGAGAACCATTGCAGACGGGAAAAAACAGGAGCACATGGCTGAAGACATCAGGGGAAAACAGAACTGCAGCAGAACCAATCTGACTGCTCTAAACTGTAGCTGAAGTACACTCTTGGGGAGAGGGCACTCTTTCAACTCCATATATGAAAACAGATTTTGTAACAGCAAAAGCTGGTAAGGACAGGTTCTGGGTAAGAACCATTTCCCATACTGACTGACTACCAGTTTTTCAAAAGCCTTTTTTGGTGTTAATATCACATAAAAAGACACGCAAAGAAAAAGCAGCATCCCATAAAACTAATTGTGTGGAATCCCAAACTGACAATGCCTATGGAACTGCTGATGCTTTTAAAAACAAATACATATAACACCCTCTCCTCCACCACTTACAAACATGACAGTATTTCTACTTGGGAAAAGTATTTCTTAGATGTGCACAATGGATACATAAAGAGCATAAATCACAAACCCAAGTGTGGTGCATAGCAGATTAAAGCAGAGAGGCTTTAGACAGAGTTTGTTTTCCAATAACCCCAACAGGAACACTCTCTCCAAGAAACTAACTATAGCTACAGACACACACACATATATCCATGTTTATAGCCACCTGCTCTTTTCCACAAAGATATCAGGCACACAAAAGCAGCAAATCAATACCTTTTCTCTCCTAAATGGTCAACACATGTCCCTATCTGTGGCCACTTATTGCTGTTGTGCTTTAACACACCTCCACGTTCACAGTTATTTACACAAGATAAGAAGTGCTAGTTTCCAGAGTTGTCCTGTTTGTTGAAGCAGGATGAAGAGCATGAAGCAGGATTCTCATGGGTCAACGATCAAATAGGATAAATGCAGTTATGTTGGTTTTTTAGAAGAATGTAATGATGTGATTGTGTTTTAAGAGTGCAACCAGCAGCCACCGAATAATCTTAAAAGATTGGAAGGCCTCATCTTCGAGCATGTTGTAGGTAATTGCCTTGTTGGTTTTAAGTGAGGATTGCTCAACATGCAGCCTAAAGACCAAATGTAGCCTGCAGAGTTCTAAAACGTGGCCTACAGATGCCCTGTCCTTGTGACTGCAAGCGAAGGACAAAGCTGATCAACAGCAGATTATTTTGTATTGCTGACAATCAAACATTTTCTTTTTGCCTCTCCAAGATGCATGTGCAAAACAATACTATGATTACACGAGCTAACATCTTTTATACTGATAATCATAAACGAGTTAAAGGTGACCCTGCATTTTAAAAATTGCACGCTAACTTCAGCACAGTGAGGGAGGTTTGGGTATTTGCCTGTGTAGGTACACTCACTGGTCAAATTATTCTGAGCCGATTCTACCTGCAGGTATCCCAGACCAAACACTCAGTTGGGAAAAAACATAATCCTGGAAAAAGCAAAGCAGTACTGGAATGACTATCCCAGAATTGTTACTCAACTTTTACCAAGCAGAAAAGGCTCTGGAGTATTTTTCACTTTGTCTTCTTAAATATTAGGAAGTGGAAAAACAGAAAAGGGTATCACTCATTTGGCAAGTTGTTCATATATATATATACACACACACAAAAACATGCACCTGTGTAGCAGCACCATATGCTTGTTCATCTATAATTTTCAGTTGTCTCAATTTTAATCAGGTTTACTGCACAGAGGGGAAAAAAAACCCCAACGACAGAACTATGGATAATATTTCTGGTACTGTAGTGCTGCATTTTGAAAAGTATGTTCATTTGAGCACATGTACCTTCCAAGAGCCAACAATTTTTTTTTAAAATGCAGAGTTCTTTCGAAACCAAATATTTATACTTCTCAGAGTAAAGCCTCACAAAGATAAGGACTTTTTTCCTTTGACGAGAATGTTTAAGCACCTGCTGTTAAGGTCAAACTTGTATACACAAGAATATTGTTGGGATAGTTGCATGTCATTGAGGGAACAGCTTGCTGAACATTTCAAAATGAGATGTGAAGCTCTTTATGCTTAAACTGAAGAGTGAGATTTCAACCACAAAGAACATCCAAACATTTTCCTACCCTTACTATTCAACAGCTGACATAAAATAAACTTGGGAGATCTCATTCCTTTTTCAGGGCATATGAATGCTTCCACTGGTGACCGCAACAGGATGCCTTACAACCTGGTCTGCAGCAGAGATGAATCATGCAGCAAATGCATTGCCAGCTAGACACATAAGGTGACGTTACTTCTGCTGGTCAGGTGAGGAGTAAGCACTGGTTATGAACACTAGACAGAGCTGTAGGGTTGTATCTGTTACAGAAAATGCTAACTGAACTTCAAACATCAGCACTGGACAACAAACAAACCATCCCCCTGGGCACAATCTCTCCAACACTTTCTGCATCACCAGATCATTAAATTCAAGAGTTCAGCTGTTTCTTGTAGAGAGAATGAAAGCGATATACTGGCCATCATTTTTCATGGCATAAACTAAGATAGGAGCTAAAGGAATCTCCTTAAAATGGGTATTTGAAAAACTAAGAGTTGTACAACAGGGTCTATCAAGAGCACTTCTTGTATTTTAAGAAAAATCTTTATATATCAACTTGCTCTGTCGAATCACAATGCAAAAATAATGACCCATAGTAGCAGAATGAGGAGGGTGGTGGTGTGCCTAATATTCAGGTTACACATTCCTAATTTGACTTGGTTTTAGTGTCATTTGGCAAAGCCACTTGCAAATCAAAATTAATTCTATTAAGAGATCTTGATTTAAAACCAATTAATTTAACTTTAAACAGATTAGTGCAAATGTGTAGTTAATACATTTATAAAAAATTATAAACAAGCAATTTATTTCCTCCTATTTTTAAAGATCTGAGTGTCTACCCACACTAGGGGGGAAATTCTGTGAGACAGAAAACACTTGTGGTCTTGCCCAGCGGAACTGCACAAGCGGCAGGATGGCACACTCCACCCAAAGATGTTCCTGTGCACTGAAATGATGACAGCTCTGTAACACAGAAGAGGAAGCTGCACTGGTGTTAATCATACTGCTATTCATGAAATGCACTCTTCCTGGCTCACTGCCAGCCAGGTTTGATGCACTTAAACTCAGCAGAAAAATTTGGCCCAAACAATAATTCCAAACCAAAATGACAGCACTGACTTTAAGCCTTGAAAGTTTTGTTTATTCCTTTGGCAGGACTTCTTCAAGGGCAGCAATGTTATGCATGCTCTGTGTAATTATACATAAGATATATTATATATGTAGGATACAGGCAATAGTCAGGCATATGATTTTTTTTAAATGAGATATTTTCATGTTATGCTCCTGTCTGCTATCAAGAAGCTCTGCCAAATTTTACAGTCTACTTGAACATAAGGAAACTATTACCTTATCAGCAGTAGATCATATTTCCCTTAAAATACATGAAATTAAAATCCCACTAGAAAATCCCACAGGGAAGGGAACAGCTCCCTGATGCTCTACTGCTAGACATGAGAGAACTGGACATTTTACTACAGGATTAACAATATGTGGAAGCAATAGTTTTCCAACATCTCCCCTTGCCAAACAAAATAATAGCATTGCTTTGCTCTAGAATGACCCGCATGTAAGCTGTCTTCAGTCAGACATGCTGCATTTAGGCAACACAGAGAACAAGTACTCTCAGGGAGTCCCACTAAAAAAAATGCCAGAGATGCCAGATTGCTACTTGAGAAGGACAAATACATAGCAAGAGGAGACAAAATTGCAACATTATGCTTTTCTTCCTGAAGAAAGAACTCTCATCTGTTTAAATACATGTCCATATCATTCCAGTTTGTAAATGTAGCAGAATCACCATCTCAGAAGAGAGGCTATTCCAAGAGAAACTAGTTGACCTGGCTAGAAACGAAGACCAGAAACCCAAGATCTGAAGGCAGGAGAGCAGGGGGGAGTTGTGTGCTGTTACAGCAGCTGGAGCTGCTGTAATAGCCCTCCTTTTTGGCAGCAATGGTTTCTACGATGTCACCTCAACCTGCATTCCCCAACGTTATGCATTCACATGTTCTCTTTCATACAGTCTCTAATGCTCACTCAACTCAACACAAAGCCTATTCAACTAACTAAACCTACCCAAACACTCACTGGCTCCAAAAAACAACATGCTTGACAAACCTGATCTCCTTCTACAACAGGGTGACCTGCTTATTGGGTGAGGGAAAGGCTGTGGATGTAGTTTACCTTGACTTCAGTAAGGCCTTTGACACCGTTTCCCACAGCATTCTCCTGGCAAAACTGGCTGCTCGAGGCTTGGATGATCGCACAATTTACTGGGTAAAAAACTGGCTGGATGGCCGGGCCCAAAGAGTTGTGGTGAATTGAGTTAAATGCAGTTGGAGACCAGTCACGAGTGGTGTCCCCCAGGGCTCGGTTTTGGGGCCACTCCTGTTTAACATCTTTATTGATGACCTAGACGAGGGGATCAAGTGCACCCTCAGTAAGTTTGCAGATGACACCAAGCTGGGTGGGAGTGTTGATCTGCTCGAGGGTAGGGAGGCTCTGCAGAGAGATCTGGACAGGCTGGAGCGATGGGCTAAGGCCAACTGTAGGAGTTTCAATAAGGCCAAATGCCGGGTGCTGCACTTGGGCCACAACAACCCCCAGCAGCGCTACAGGCTTGTGGAGGAGTGGCTGGAGAGCTGCCAGTCAGAGAGGGACCTGGGGGTGTTGATTGACAGCCAGCTGAACATGAGCCAGCAGTGTGCCCAGGTGGCCAAGAAGGCCAATGGTATCCTGGCTTGTATCAGAAATAACATGGCCAGCAGGGACAGGGAAGTGACCTTACCCCTGTACTCGACAGTGGTGAGGCCGCACCTCGATTCCTGTGTTCAGTTTTGGGCCCTTCACTACAAAAAGGACATTGAATTACTCGAGCGTGTCCAGAGAAGGGCAACGAAGCTGGTGAAGGGTCTGGAGCACATGTCGTACGAGGAGGGGCTGAGGGAACTGGGGTTGTTCAGTCTGGAGAAGAGGAGGCTGAGGGGAGACCTCATCGCCCTCTACAACTACCTGAAAGGAGGTTGCAGAGAGCTGGGGACGAGTCTCTTTAAGCAAGTAATGAGCGATAGGACGAGAGGGAATGGCCTCAAGTTGCACCAGGAAATGTTTAGACTGGATATTAGGGAGCATTTCTTCACAGAACAGGTTGTTAGGCGTTGGAATGGGCTGCCCAGGGAGGTGGTGGAGTCCCCATCCCTGGAGGTGTTTAAGAGTCGGGTCGACTTAGCGCTGAGGGACATGGTGTAGTTGGGAACTGTCAGTGCTAGGTTAACGGTTGGACTGGATGATCTTCAAGGTCCTTTCCAACCTAGATGATTCTGTGAAAGCAGATACATTACGTTCTGACAGGTTAGGCGAGTTGTGTCATGTTACCAAAGGTCCAATGAGCCAGTATAAAGAGGACCCCGGCTGGGGAAGAACCAGACATGTTTTTTTTGGCAGCAGCAAGCCTACTTAAGGATTCAGTCATCCATTAGAATCTTAAGTATGGATCTACTCATCAATATCATGCACCTTCTCCCTCATATACTAACTTACAAGAAAGTTTCCAGACTTGGAAACCAGAGGTACAATATGAGAGAAGCGATGGCAAAACTGCAGTGGCTGAGCCTTAAAAAGAAGGTAGTTCTGACTGATGCAGAAGTGTGCTGCACACTGACGGCTGTGCTCTGGGCTGCACCATGTCACAACTCAGCTAGATACTGTGTCAGGGTGGCAGCTTCTCTGCCTGAAATAGTAAGCAATGAAAAGATAACTCCATTACACCTGACATCTCTGGTTATCTTGCCTAACAATTGCAGGACTACTACACCTCCAACCAAACAGAACCCCACCTTCAAGAGAGTAAACACAGGCTTCAAAGCCCCTCACCCAATAGCTGACTACACTCAGGATCCCTCATCACTGGTGCTTCTCCTGAACCCCAGTGGCTGAAGAAGGTGCTCAAGCTAAATCCAGATTGGTTTTTGAACAGCCCCCCATGCCTTTGCTGGGGTAGGATTACATCCTACTCTGCAGAAGTGTTTTGAGAAGGAGAGGATACCTGGAAAGCAGTCTAACACATGTTGAGGGCAAGCCCCCAGAAAAGGGCTGCAGACAAGCCAAACTGGAGCCAGTCGCAGCAAAGGAGAATAAAGATTTCAATGGTATCTCACACAAAAATGTTTCAAGATGGCACAAACAAAATCAACAACAACCCTTTGACACATAACATCAGAAGAAAAATGGTGTCTGGTACCAACCATCACAGGATAACGCAAGTTAGCTTAGTGCTGGGTGGTGAAAGCAATTTTATCAACATTACGTAATCACTATGGATATGTTTATTCTACAAGTATATCCCACATTTCTTGATAAACTGGCTTTCAAATCTCCAGTACTTTTACCTGCAATCAGACAAAAATACACTTAGGAAAAAAAAAAAGAGTGCAAATATTACTTCATTGTACTTCAACTGGCATAACAAATAGTGCAGGCAACTGAGATGCAAGTCTTAATGAACAGCAAAGAAGCAAATGCACTAGTGCTAGTTTCAGGAAGAAAAACCAAGTGTTACTAGACTGGTTTAAGGAATGCACTTTATTGTTTACATACCAGAGGCTTTCTGAATGCTTTTTTTTCTTCTCATTTCCCCCCCCCCCCCAACTTTTAAAAACACTTAC
Source organism: Strix uralensis (assembly GCF_047716275.1). Lineage (NCBI taxonomy): Eukaryota > Metazoa > Chordata > Aves > Strigiformes > Strigidae > Strix > Strix uralensis. The sequence continues at coordinate 37,441,825 of NC_133975.1, forward strand.
AATTCAAGCTCAAACCACAAGAAATGCAATTTGTACCCCAAAACTTGAGGAAGTATTCACAAACAAATATTACATCATTTCAACACTGATATATTTGTTCAATAGGTACATAAAAATAAAGAATAGCACATTACAGAGAGAGCAGTTTCAGTAAGACCGTGCAGTCCAACAAAATGACATCTACAGTATCTTCAAAATGATCTAACACATTGCTGAGTACTCAAAGAAAATCACATTCTACCACGTAATAAGATGCAATATGGGTTCTAAAGAGAAATATGGAGGAAAATTAGGTTATTCAGAGTATGCTTGGAACTGAGCTCTCTACAGTTTGTTTCCTGCCATAGAACTTGCACACAAAAAATGTCTCCTTTCTTCCAGACACCTTCTTCACTTTCTCATAAAATAATTCTGTGCTTGAATTTGAGTAATGAGAGAAAATTAGAACGTTTTCTAGCTACACTGTGCAAGCATGAGCAGATTTCCAATAAATATTTATTCAGAGATTTTTATGAATATTGAAAAGGTTATCCTTATGGCACATTAGTTTCCTCTAGATATTGGGTAGCATATGCTTGTATATCTCAGTCAAATGCAGTAGAAACTCAGAGCATTTTGCTCTACATTATCCAGTAAGTAGGTAATGTTCTACTGCTATGGCTACCAGAACTAAGACATAAGAAAAACATACAAGTATGATCTTTACATAACAGTCAGCAGCTGAACTCATATTTAATCAGAGCCTTCATTGCTGAAGCCCTCCTTCTGTAGCCAGCATGTACCAGATTAATCTCTTCCTACAGCCAGGGCACAGAGAAGGTATATACCTATAAATAAGATTCAAGGTAAGATATACTGCACTTGGGTTTTCATCATGTGAGTTTGCTGACAGTAAAGTGTCTTCACAATTGTCTCCCAAACGCTTGCATGTCACCACTTGCTTAGAAGATGGTGATGCGCGTGACTGTTTGATCAGTACCGATCACGATACACCATTTGACTGTCTCAAGCTAATGGTAACTGCAGACTCATGGTGGGATTTTCAGATGATTTCCTTGTTGAAAATACAGTCTGGCATACTTTCATAGATGCAGATTATACTAGAGTCCCAGGCTGGAGCAGAGAAGAGTCAATCTATCAACAAAAATCCTTGTGTTAGATAAACCAGTTGCACAGGTGTAAACTAGCATGAAAGTCTGTAAGATTTCAACAAGAAATAGATACCTGTAGTTAAAATACTGTGTTATAAGTGTCAAACAGTGTAGGTAAATAGCTAGGCTGTGAAATTTTAAGAAGGAAGCCAGGTGAGGAAATAGAGACCTCCAATTAATTCTATTCTCAAGCTAAGCAGACAGAAATCCCTCTACCTTCCTGATGTTTTAGCATCACTCTGACTCAACTTTTTTCTCTGTGGATGAAACAGTGGTAGAAAGCTGTCTCTGGAAAAGGTGCATTCATGCTTCCAAAGTGGACAATTAAAACTAAGTAGAGAGGAGCTGCAGAAGCATAGAAGGTAGATGTCCAACTCTGTTTTGAAGAAAAGTGTTGTGGTGGAGGGAAGGAGAAAAATCATCATACTGAATACAAAGTAGAGAGTGACAAAAAGAAAGTGATATGCTGGTCTGAAACACTACTGGGCTAGGAGTAGCTATTCCTTCCCATCCTTATCTTCTAAATACTATCTGTTACTCAGTTCCTTTCTGTTACCTTTGCCACTAAACATTACTAACAGCAGAGTACATGTTTTATAGATTAACTAGATCAGTGCAATGAAGAAAACTGCCACTCACTTGGTTATTCCTGAGCCTGAAAATAAGAACTAGAAGTAAAGGGCATAAAATATTTAGGAATAGGTAGGGTGCTGAAGGCAAGGCAGAACTTGTCCCAGCCCAGGATTCCCTCAGACTATTCATGTCAAGCCAGAAGTAGAAGTCTCCTTTTCTTGCTCCCATTAACCCCATAGCTGTTCATCTATACACATCCCAACCAAAGATCTGGATCAGAAAACCTGAGCAGCCTGAGGAAGGAAGAGGAGGTGGGGAAAAACAACTCGCACATCTCAGGAACAGAGTGCTTCCCGGTTGTCTGTGTTTACTACATATCGTCACACTGACACAATGAGGGGGCAGGAACCAGAGCAACAACTGCTCCTTCAGCTGCCACCACCACCCAAGAAGCGCACCTGGAAATCACAGCCTCAGAATCAAAACTGCTTCCTGGAAAGCCTGCACAGGGCGCAGAACAGATAAAGGGTGTCATTTCAAAATACCTTTAACCAGTGCTACCATGTAAAGCAGCTGTCCCCTGTCTCTTCCACCTGACTGTTCATTCATATCCCCAGGTCACCTTCCCTCTCTTGCTTGCATAAATAGGGGTGTGGAAAGGAGAACAAATAGTAACTTTTTTTTTTCATACCGGACTAGTTTCAACTCGAATCAGCTCCTTGATCTGATTCACTGTCTGGCCATGCAAATGTTCATGCCAGTATAAGCAAAAACATTGCAGGGACAGAACAAAAGGCCAGAGGTAGCAAGAGCAGGACCAATTCTTTCAGAGATTATATCAGCTTTAAAGTGTTTGCCAATCAAGCTCTAAGAGCATAAATGTTTGCATCTCAGCCACTTAGCACCTGATGTTGAAAACCCTGCAGATGAATTGGAAAAATTTGGAAGTGATGACTTTGCCTGTAGAGATATGAAATAAAATGGAGTAATAGGTTTGTGTTCTTTTTGGTACTGCCTTGAGATCCTAACCATGTTATTTAGCAAAATTAGTAACGTTAGCAAATTAGCTGAGGTAGATGGATACACAAGTATATATGTGTAATAACAACCGTAAGAGTGAACAGCATAAACTACGAAATCTTTGGACTTGCCCAAACCACAGTAAGAAGGATCCTGCACAAAAGAAACTCCTTGGTCCCTGACCAGCGAATAATATTCCTTCAGTCATCCCTCTAACAAAGGGTGCTACTGAAGCACAGGGTAAGTATTTAGGTTCTTACAGTATTAGCTACCCACATCATATGCATGTTCTGCCTTGCCAGATGGCCTCTAATCTGGTCTCCCTTGAAGCTGAAAGCATCACATTAAGACTCCTAATTGGGGTAATATATTCATAAAGTAATGACCTCAGTCAATTTTTCTCAAAGTGGGTTACATCATCCAAAAGGATCATGAGAAAGCTCTAAGGCAATCAGTAAGAGCTAGAAAAAAAACAAACTGCATTTGAAAAAAACTCATTAAAATATATAAAATTATAGAAAATGTGTGATGATAATAAAACCAATTATACTTAAATATATTGATACCAAAATAAAGTTCCTCAAGTCTGAGGGAGTTTTTACAATTGCAGACTGCTCACAGCCAACTCCTATCCCTTTGTGGAGGAAAAACAGAGTTTCCACTGGCAGTTAGGGAAAGTAGGCTTTTCTCAGGTTTGCAGAGGAAGGTAAAGGACTAAGACACAGATGTGGAATTTTTTTTTAAGATATATTGATTTAAATAGTTTTTGAAGAATTGACATCATAGAAATTTAGTAGAATTTTTAGAACTTTGCAAGGTTCAGCCTAATAGTGCTTTCTTGAAATCTCTGGGAGTTTTGCCAATATCCACCCTTCAAGAGGAGCAAACTAAGTCCTGCACTGACCACTAATGGAAATTCCATCCTTAACATTTTCAGCCTTGAGTTTTTAACAGAAAAGGAGGGAACAGCCATGAATAAGACCACCTGAGTTTACAGTCTATTGTGCCTGCTGCTCATAGGTTATTGGGTTGGCGTGAGAAATTTAACAAGACTGGCCAGTTTTACTACAGCAGCTGCAAAGTCCTGCGGACAACCTGAAACTTCAGAGTGGCACACAGTAGGAATAATACCAGAAAAAGAAATGAAAAATAGGACAGATAATAGAGAAGCTGTTCAGAATAATTAATTATGGGATGCAAGAGGAGAGAGAATCAATGGGCCTTCCCTCAAACATTTTGCTGAAATAAATCCAGCCAGAAGGTAATGAACATGAAATGTCTTTAGTCACCCCTCCCTACCTAACACATGGGAGCAGATTTCTTCCCAGGGTACTATCCCTCAAGCTGCCATTTATGGGTCCTGAAATTCTGCTTAATTCAACCTGTTTTTCAGGCATCTATCCATTTGGTCCTCCTCCTAGCAGTGGGTACAGCTATTCTCCCTCATTGGGCTTCTTTGTCCAGTAAAAGAGAGAATTAACAAAATTATAATCGATACAGGTGAAAGTAAAGGAGTCTTCCCTGTTCTAACACAGCCAATTTTAACAGTTCAACAGTCGAACAGTTTCAACAGTTCAACAGTTTAACAAAAATCATATTCAACACATCTGAATTATTACACTGCTAATAAAGGAGTAAGCAGGCACAAAAACTGCTTTCTAGAAAGGCTTTTCCCCCCCTAGTTATTAATGACCTCCATACTAGAGATTTCAATAGCATCAAAACAATACAAGTACCCCAGTCAGATGAATTTATAATCTCCACATTTGGCACGTCAAACAAATGGCCTACTTAGAAGATTCTTAGGCAGTTTACCTCCCAGCAACTCAAGAGTACTCTCACCAAAATACTGTGCAAAATACAGTGTACAAAACTCAAATATACCACTTTACAAAGTAAGAAGCTTCAGTGAAATTGCTACAAAGCAACACATATATTAATATAACAGGAACCAAATGCACTACTGAACTATGGATGGAAACCACTTTATGTCCAAAGTACACCATTTTGTCAGCCATCATATGCATTAACATAATAAGAAACCTACCTAATCACACTCATTTGTCCCAGCCACAGAAAGACAAGTGTAGAAATGGATATACACAACTATTCTCTATTAAGTGGAAGCATTAGTGTTTGCAGTATACTAACAATTTTCCAGAGAATTCCAAGACAATGCTGTCCAAGCCTCAACATCTTAGATGTGTGTGAAGCAGAACTTCAACCCATGAACACCTTATAATATTCAGGAATTCACCTTCAACGTACAGAAATAGCACTTAAAAGAAAAAATTTAATCTCTGTCTGAAAAAAGGGAAAAAAACTAAGGTACAAGACTGAGATTTTTAGAACTGATTACAAGTTTTGAGCAGGCATGAACTAAAACACAATTGTCAGAGCAGTGATCTAAAAGCACTTTCAAAAAACCCAGAAACGCAGACTGCCTCTCAAAATTTTATAGCTTTAAGTGTTATAGTTTTGGCCAAAGCAGAAGTTAAAGACATTTAGATTTAGAAGCAAATCCTTTACTTTCTGCACCTTTTGAATTCAATCAAGTATGTCCCTATTTTTGAGATCAGAGGACTCATTGTTACTCCAATAAAGCAGGGCTATAAAAGCCCAAGTGAGGTTATTGGATGGGATTCAGTTCAAGATTAGGTGTCTATCTGCCTATCTCTCTGTCTATTAGGTGTTCAATAAGCACAGTAGATATCTAATGTAGATATCTAGTTATGAGAATTTCAGTCCAACCCGAAGGAGCTTACATCAGCTCATCTTCAAAGCAGCTGAAGTTCACAGAATCATCTAGGTTGGAAAGGACCTTGAAGATCATCCAGTCCAACCGTTAACCTAGCACTGACAGTTCCCAACTACACCATATCCCTCAGCGCTAAGTCGACCCGACTCTTAAACACCTCCAGCGATGGGGACTCCACCACCTCCCTGGGCAGCCCATTCCAACGCCTAACAACCCGTTCTGTAAAGAAATGCTCCCTAATATCCAGTCTAAACCTTCCCTGGTGCAACTTGAGGCCATTCCCTCTCGTCCTATCGCTTATTACTTGGTTAAAGAGACTCATCCCCAGTTCTCTGCAACCTCCTTTCAGGTAGTTGTAGAGGGTGATGAGGTCTCCCCTCAGCCTCCTCTTCTCCAGACTGAACAACCCCAGTTCCCTCAGCCCCTCCTCGTACGACATGTGCTCCAGACCCTTCACCAGCTTCGTTGCCCTTCTCTGGACACGCTCGAGTAATTCAATGTCCTTTTTGTAGTGAAGGGCCCAAAACTGAACACAGGAATCGAGGTGCGGCCTCACCACTGTCGAGTACAGGGGTAAGATCACTTCCCTGTCCCTGCTGGCAATGTTATTTCTGATGCAAGCCAGGATGCCATTGGCCTTCTTGGCCACCTGGGCACACTGCTGGCTCATGTTCAGCTGGCTGTCAATCAACACCCCCAGGTCCCTCTCTGACTGGCAGCTCTCCAGCCACTCCTCCACAAGCCTGTAGCACTGCTGGGGGTTGTTGTGGCCAAAGTGCAGCACCCAGCATTTGGCCTTACTGAAACTCCTACAGTTGGCCTTAGCCCATCGCTCCAGCCTGTCCAGATCTCTCTGCAGAGCCTCCCTACCCTCGAGCAGATCAACACTCCCACCCAACTTGGTGTCGTCTGCAAACTTACTGAGGGTGCACTCGATCCCCTCGTCTAGATCATCAATAAAGATGTTAAACAGGAGTGGCCCCAAAACCGAGCCCTGGGGGACACCACTCGTGACTGGTCTCCAACTGGATCTAACTCCATTCACCACAACTCTTTGGGCCCGGCCATCCAGCCAGTTTTTTACCCAGTAAATTGTGCGATCATCCAAGCCTCGAGCAGCCAGTTTTGCCAGGAGAATGCTGTGGGAAACGGTGTCAAAGGCCTTGCTGAAGTCAAGGTAAACTACATCCACAGCCTTTCCCTCACCCAATAAGCAGGTCGCCCTGTCGTAGAAGGAGATCAGGTTTGTCAAGCAGGACCTGCCTTTCATAAACCCATGCTGACTGGGCCTGATCATCTGGTTGTCCCACATGTGTTGTGTGATGGTACTCAGGATGAGCTACTCCATCAGCTTCCTGGGCACCGAAGTCAAGCTGACAGGCCTGTAATTTCCTGGAACATCCTTCCGACCCTTCTTATAGATGGGCATCACATTGGCCAGTTTCCAATCTGTTGGGACCTCCCCGGTCAGCCAGGACTGCTGGTAAATGATGGAAAGCGGCTCGGCGAGCACCCCAGCCATCTCCTTCAGCACCCTTGGGTGTATCCCATCCGGTCCCATAGACTTGTGTGTGTCTATGTGATGCAGTAGGTCACTGACTGTCTCCTCCTGGAATGCAGGGGGGTCGTTCTCCCAGTCTCTGTCTTCTGGCTGAGGAGGCTGGATTCCCTCAATACAACTAGTCTTGTTATTAACGACTGAGGCAAAGAAGGCATTAAGCACCTCAGCCTTCCCCTCACCACTTGTTACCATGTTTCCTCCTGCATCCAGCAGGGGATGGATACTCTCCCTGGTCTTTCTTTTGCTACTGACACACTTCTAGAAATATTTCTTGTTGTCCTTGATTGCTGAAGCCAGATTAATTTCCAGCTGGGCTTTAGACCTCCTGATTTCCACCCTGCATAGCCTCACAGCATCTTTGTAATCACTGTGAGTGGCCAGCCCTCTCTTCCAAAAGCTGTTAACTCTCCTTTTCTCCCTGAGTTCCAGCCAAAGCTCCCTGTTCAGCCAGGGTGGTCTTCTCTGTCGCCAGCTTCTCTTACAGCACCTGGGGACAGCCTGCTCCTGAGCCATTAAGACTTCCTTCTTAAAGAGTGCCCAGCTTTCCTGGACCCCTATACCCTTCCCTTGGGATCCTTTCAAGCAGGTGCCTAAACAAGACAAAGTCAGCCCTTTGGAAGTCCAGGATATTAGTTCTGCTGCCCTCTCTCCTGGCCTCTCTAAGAAGAGAGAACTCTATTATTTCATGATCGCTGTGCCCTAGTCGTCCTCCAACCACCACGTCATCCACCAATCCTTCTCTGTTCACAAAGAAGAGATCCAGCAGGGCACCTTCTCTGGTTGCTTTTCTCACCAGCTGCGTCAGGAAGTTGTCTCCCACACATTCCAGGAATCTCTGAGACTGGTCCCGCTCTGCTGTGTTGTATGTTCAGCAGATGTCTGGGAAGTTAAAGTCTCCCACAAGAACAAGGGCAAGCGATCATGAGATTTCTCCTAAATGCCTATAGAATATTTCATTACATTACATTTACTGTAATGACTACAAAAGCAACTTAGACGTCTCAGGGTTGATCCACTTGCCCATACATTTGAGATGCCATGGGGTAACAAGCCTTGTCTCCAGCTCTTGTTCCAGAAGGCCATTGGTCTCTTACTGTCCATGACCTTGTGCAGTTGTCTCTCCTAACCGGAAGCATCTGAAATGGCCATAGACACCTTATGATTTCTGAAGTACACAGCACTGCTAGTACAAATGCAGGCACCTATGTTCAGGCATTGATCTCAAATAGAATCTCTTCTATTTCGTTATTAAAAGACAATTTCTGAGAAAATAGAAAAATATATCAATCCATCTGGAGTAATAAATGCATAAAAAGAAGCTAGAAATGCTTTCAGGAATATATTCATTTCAGTAAGTCTAGTAAGCATTGTATTTCAAATTTTGCTATACTTTTGTGTAGTGTAGACATAATTCCCATGCAATTAAAAATATATGTAGAAACAGATGTAGTCATTTTGTACCAGCAGATTTTCTTGTAAGCCTTTTAAAGCCAATAATGTTATACCGAAGAGCAAATTTTCCCCAGCATTCCGATTCCCCATTCCATTTCCAATTACTACAAAATATAACATTATTTATAGCCTGAAATGTATTGTACAACATTCTTAGAACTACAGTACATTTGCCAGACCTCATATACATGATGTTACAAATACCTGCCTCCACTCCATACTACCTTATCTACAATAGTTCTTTTCAGCAGTTAGATGGAAGCCAGTTTTTGTTACTTGTATCAGACTATCTCCTCCAGTGCACACTGCTGAATATTTAATAGCCAAACATCCTACACTTCACAGATACCAACAGATGTAAACCATCTTTATTTGCTACACATTACATGGACTTCTTCCACAGCAAAAGATGAAGAGTCATATGAATAATTTTGAGCCAGCTATAATACATCTGCAACAATCCCCAACAAACCCATGCACACAAATGGGATAATTTGTCTACTGAAAGTCAGAAATTGTTACTTTAACTACACTTCTCTCACAAGATATCCTTCCCTACTCCCAGTCATGCTTTAGAATCTTCTCAGGAAAGTCTAATCAAAATGAGCCTTCTTATATAACCAATACGGCAAATTGAAAAACACTTACGGTTGATGTGATCAATATAGTATACACCAATCTGAGGATCATATGCAGCTTCCCATCCCCATGGCAGCTCATCCCCAACACAATCCGCAAATGACAAGGGCTTTGTTAACCTAAAACCAAAGAAACAAGTTAATGGTATAGCTTTTCTCTCTTCCATACATACATTTGTTATTCATATTAATTCCTATTATGACAGAAGCTAAAGAAACATAGGAGGAAGAAAGGAAAGTAAGTTGTTTTCTCCATCTTAAAGTTGGCTCTTGTTTTTTCCGTATTCCATCCTTCTGAATTAATTAACTTCAAGAACATAATATAAGTCATTGCATAAGTACAGGCATTCAAGTGAGAAATTCACAGCAACATCTTCCACATTTGACAGTTTAAAGTTAAAAAATAACCAATAGCTTGTAAAAGAAAAAAAAAAATCTACACTCCTATTTGTCCCCAGAAGAACTGGACACTTCAACCCCGAGTCTGTGATGAGAGTTCAAGATTTCAAGGTCATCTTCTCTAATGACCACAGACAGGATACTCAGAAAAGAGCATACAACCATCTAAGATGCAGTTAGCAGCACTTACCAATCCACATACTTGAATAAAATAAGCAGCAGTGTGGAAAAGGAGTGCATAGAGTAGACATTTTATAAGTAACATTTAATGGGCCTTCAGATGTTCATATGGTGCCTTTTTAGGAAGACTAAGTTTTTCATTTTAATAATGGAGTGCCTATTTGTGACAAGAAATAGATTGATAATAATACATGGGCTCTTTTCCAACTGAGGCTGAGCAAAGCTTTACATCATCATATTTTTGCCTTTTTTTTTAAAAAAAAAAAAAAGAGAGTTTCCTATTGATAAACCCACAGATAAATACCATGTCTGATATACTGACACATTTAATAGGAAGAACAAGAGATTTAAGTTTTTATTGGCACCATAGTGACAATAAGATTAGTACATAGCCAGAGTTTAAATTAAAAAATCCCCAGAGTAAGATTACCAAGGGCAGTTTGTGGGACACATGAGCATCACCTCCTTTGCTCACTGCTGCTTAAGTTCTATCACCTTAACTGTTTTTTCATCTCATCACTAAAATTCTATACAAAAAGCTAAAACCAATTCACATAAGCTTTTTGTTTCAGTATTTTTTCTTCAATTAGTTTCTGACCAAAAGAAACTGGTTTATTGACATTTTTGTGAGAAATGAAAGAGAATAGTACATTTTACTTTCTACAAAATGAATGGGCTTTTTTGTATAGAAAACGCTACATAGAAAATACTTTACAAAACTATTGAATTAAATTTTTCTTACAGCTGAGAAAACAGAAATTTGAGCACAGGTTTGATTTAGAAATCATTGTCCCACAAATATATTATTACTACTGATGGATCTGACCTATCAATTCTTTAGGTAGGGCAACACTTTAGTCCTCCAAACTAGGGTTGCAGAAATTACAAAGAACCAAGCTCTTAAGATCCAAAATCTCTGCAGAGTATAGACAGATTTATTTTTTTTAATTGTAAGTATGAATCCACTTTCTCATGTTTCTCCAAAGCTTACAACATCCAGCATTACTTCAAAAATTACAGTTTTGTTTGCAAATAGTAACAGCTAGACAGAAAGAGATGGCTCTTAGGAAAGCAGGAGGAGCCTTTTAAAGTCAGGATAATGCACACAATCACAGTTCAGCCAGGCTGTCCAGAGCACGCAGCCGACTGAACACAGGGTACCCATGTCAGAGAGTTCCCAGGCCACTACTGCTCAGAGGAAGCATCAATCACATAAAGCAATAGCCCTTTGGTGGGTTTGATTAGTCATGTGAACCTGTGCCAACTACTAGGGCACATCTCGCTGTGAAGAAAGTCCTGCCTCAAATCAGATTACAAATGTGGATTTTCAGAAGAGATTTCTTAAATTGATTAAAAAAAAAAATCATAGTTCAACGTCATTCTTTGCCTTAATGTTATAACATTAACTCAAAACACAACTCTTGTAGCTCAAGTAGAAAAAATATTTGAAATACCATATAGCAGAGTTGGAATCACAACAAACTCATATAAATATGGCCAGATGGTCTCTAATAAATTCATTTAGAACTTGCATAAAGATTTAATACTTTCACCAAAAATACACACCACAGTTATCAACAATCACAAGATGCGATTTTTAAACCACCTCTACAGGAAGGATATGAACACAGTACTATCCTGGCTTTTCATCTGCACTCCACACCAATTTTATTCTTAATCAAATACTGACTTCTTACTATTATAGTGCATTCTGCAGGTTAGATCACGGACCACTCTGGCCACGCGGATGTTTTGTCCAGTGTTATCACCTGTCAGAAATCAGACACCGTGAGAATGAATAGCAGCCACTCTCTCAACCCAGACACTCCATAAATTAAAACAACACTAAAAAACCGTGGAAAAGTACTTGAGTGACTCACTCTGGACCTTAAACAAAAGAAGAAGAGGGAGACAGAGGTCCTGAAACACAGGCAGTACTGAACAAGTTATTTTATGAATTCTGCTCTGCTGGATCATGCTTGGACATCACAGCCTTAAGATCTGAACTATGTCAGGAGAACTGTTCCTGAGTAGATTTTTAAAACATGAAAAGGTTTGGATAACAGGATCACAATTACTTAAGTGTGTTACATCTCCATAACTCTCTTTTTTGTTCCAGAGTCTTTTAATAGCACAAGATTTTCGAGCCCGACATGGACTTTTACAATTGAGCAGCAACCAGCACAAGGTGGTATCAGACTGCTTAGGGCCCTCAGAAGTGTCTCAACATAAACAGTATCTACTTTCAAAATATGTATGGCAAATGGATGAGATTAACATGACATGAAGTAACATGCAAGAGAAAATTTGCAAGACAAAAGTTGAAAGCAAAGAGAGCTAATGAGATGTAATTGGAAAGGAGATAATATCTAGGAGCAAGGACTGAAGGAATCCTGTCTGTGTGAAGATCATTACCTGTGACATAATAACGTATGATAGACAGACTGCCATTACATACATTAACCCTGACCCAAGAAAAATGAGGTTTATTGCACCATAATAGAGGATTAAGTGCTGTGTCTCAGGGTACTGACATTCTGAGGTAGTTTATAATACTTTTTCAGTTTGTCATCATCAATTTATATATTCTTAAAAGAATGCTGATACTCTAAAAAGGATGACTTAAAAGTCCACATTTAGTATATTATAAAGTTTAATTAGATAACAAAAGGTGAGGGTTTTTAATGCATATCATTATGCTCAAGTATTCTCACCTATGGGCACTTTTTTTTTTTTAACCTTCTAGAACTCCTTCCAAGTGAAGGCTAATTTATTAGCCTTTAACTCATATATAACATTTTTATGTACTCAACCCTATACGGCTGCAACACTCCCATTTCAGCATATGGATTGAAGCATACTATCTGGACACCCCCTGGACAAGGAAGCATTCTGTAATTCCATTATGTAAACAATACATAATTATGTTATTGCCAATCACTTCACAGATGCCCTGGGAAACCTAGGAGACAAATACAACTTACAAACTGAGAAGCTGTATTACCACCTCAAATTCACGTTTTTCTTTAATGCTTTCAAAGTTAGCTAAAATCTTAAAATGTAGATTCTATAATGATATATGAGTTACTAACAGTTGCTATTGCATCTGCACCCATGCCTGTAAGAATAGGTCTGTATATACATCTAAATAAAGAGGCTGATAATACTGTAAAATGGAACTGTTACTAGAGATTGTCAGTGCAGTATTGTTCCATTTGGACAACTTTCCTCCTTGACATACTCCCTAGACCACAAAAATACATAGAAGAAAGGTTTCATCCCAAGGTCAGGGTCCACAAAAAAAAAAAATTTACTACATATACACTAGTAAATACTATCTTTCTGTCAAGCTATGGAAAGTCCATAGTATTTCACACTTCTATGATCTAAGATTATCGATATGCTTGTTTTTAAAAATGTGTATGCATATTTATGTATATACATACACAATATACATTACACAAGAGTAATGATGCATTCTGCTGCATTCCTTCTCTGACTCCTTTTTTCTCCAGATCCATTCAGGATTAAATCAATTGTAACACTGAACCAGAGGTTATCCATATTATGATTTGGACTTTACTTTATCAATAGGAAACTCTGGAGTTTGGTCTTTGCTTTCTTCTAAACTCAGCTGATACCAGTATCACTGACCTCCTTAGCATACTTCAAGACCTGATTTTATCCACACTCTGAAGGACTACATGAGTACAGCCTGACATGTTTTGCCCAGATATAACTATCTGCATCAATTTTGTAAGACTGATCTATTGTGATTTATAATATATGTGGTGGAGGGTGTGGGGAAGAGAGAAAGGTTACAGAAGGTTACAGTAGGCAGATCTCAGAAAACAGGGGCGGGGTAGGGAGGAGTGGGAAGAGACACACACCCCCAATCCCATCCCTCCCCCCAAATCTGAGGTACATAAATACCTGAGAATTATGAACAGATTCATCTCAATCTCTTTCAAAATCACTTCCAAGAATACCTCCTTTGCTGTGTGGTGCTTGACCTGCAGTCAAGACTTGGGAGTTTTGAATTCAATTATAAGTAGGGCCAATGCTCAACTTCTATGGCAACTTCAACACACATTTGAAAACTTTCTCCAAATCTCAATTATCCCTACCCAAAATGACCTGATGTTCTTTGCCATCTAGCAAGATCTTGTGTGACACTTAGATGTTGCACTCATTAAATTTCACACCCATTCATTCTCATATATAATGATGTATGTTACACATTATTAATTTTCTCTTACAATGCAGTACTTGCTAGTACTTCTAGACAGAAACCATTCTGAAAAATATACCTCTTCTCCACACACTAGGAATTGAGAAGACAAAACCTGAATTACTATTTAGATGTGCAGGAATGAGCATCTATCAAAACGTAACAGAAGAAACCCAATGATGGAAGGACTATGTGCACACTTACCTGGAATCTGGCTCATTTAACTACATACACCATTACAGAAGGGTGTACAGATGACTTACCAATAACACAATACAACAGTAACACAAAATTTCCTCTGAGCACTTCCCCACAAATATTTTCAGTTAGCACAATGACACATAACAGAAACATATGACCAGCAACAGCTAATTTCTTATTTTGCAAAAGGACGAATGAAAGTATTTAACTCTTATTTTGATCCAGTAGCTCAAGACCAGCAAATGTAAAAATTTAAATCAACTGATCAGGAAATGTATAAAGAGAAGAGGAATGTTCCAAATTTTTCACTAGAATTCCTGAATTTAGTGCTCAAGTCAGATCTTAAAAATCAATTCTTCCCCAACTTTCTAATTAATGCTATAGGCATTGTGACTTCAAAGGATCTATAAACACGTCTTTGAATCCCATCCCAAATATCCTCCTAAACATGGATTTTACTCACTTCAGGCACCAAAGATGGATTTCTTATACAAAACTCAGGTGTGTAATTCATCTCATTAACTTCAAAAGTAATTTATCTAACCTGAATTACTCCTTTAGCTTCCCTAGAGAAGCTGATTCACCACATCTATTTAGATTGAAGATGAATCACACTGAAGGTTTCCTTGTTTTTCTAATGACTACAGAAGTCTGAATGCAAGGCAACTAAATTTAAGCGGGATGAATGCTATACCAGGCAGCAGGCAGAGTGCATACAGAACTGCAAACGAGACAAAGCTGTAGCTCCACATTGCAGGTCAGAGTTAAAGAGAGGCATTGCCGCTCCATATGGCTGAGCTCAGTATCCATTAACAGCATGAAAATTACATCAGGAAGACAATTTTCTCTTCTACAAATTACAGTGGCTGAAGCTGCAACCAAATGCATTTACTTTCTATTAATAATACTGATGTCACTTTCCTAACTTTTGAAAGTGGTAACTGGCCGTTTACCTGTAGAAAGGGGCAGCATTTGCATGCCCATAAAACACCTTTTTGCCATATTCTTTGTTCATTCAATTCTATAAACTAGCAAACGCCACGCACAATCTCTCTCCTCTTGAAAAAGCTCATTCGTGAGTCTGTTGTCAGGACTTCAGCTTCTAAACACCATGTTCTTAACACAGTAGTACCTCCCATTCAGATACCAGCCCAAGACATTATGTACAACCTTTGTATTGCTTAAGTACGTTCTCTTTTAATAAGGGTATTATTAAGATATACTGCATCTTTATTAGAGGTATTACTTTGAAAGAGTAACTAAGTGGACATCAGTACCACATCAGAACATATCAAACAAGGAGTAGCATGGTGGCAGCCCATTTTAGAATACTGGTGTAAAATAAACCATGGTAAGGTCATGGATCTCTTTACCTTGTTCATAAGCATACAACCAAATGTTAACAAATGCCTACATTTAAAAGACAGCAAACATGCATGTTATCTTTTCTACACCAATATAGAATTACTAAGAGTAGTTCAAACACCATATCACCCCATTCTGTAATTATGAAAAACTCCAAATAACATTAAGTTATGCTGCTTTATGCCTATAGGCACTAGCATGTGCACCATTAATCTGCTTGTTTCATATTACACATGCATGCACACAACAGTATAATAGGTTTACAGTCAATCGTTTCTAGCATTTACACGTAACAGTCAGCAGTACAACAGTACCCCAACTTCGCCTTTTTACACACAACTGGATACTCTAACTGCAGAAAATAAAGTCAGTGTGGAGTTATACATTTTTAGGAGACAAAGATTTTTTAACTCCATCAGCAAGTATTTCCTGGATACATGTAATGAATTTTCACTTGTCTTCCAGATTTCAGATTATTTTGCTCCTGATAATACAAATACAGGTAAAACAGTCAAATTTTTATAAAAAGAATGGAAATTTGAGATATTTAGGCACTGATTATAGTTTTCTAAAAAAACATACAGGTATATAGTATCTATTTTTAATAGCTTGCAATTTCTATTGTATGATTCTTCTAAGCCCCTGAACACTTACTACAGGCAGCAGGCCCTAAAGAAATATGCTTCTTGGGTTTTAGAGGGTTTTCTTGATAAATGAAAATGTACACACATGCAGATAGGGAGTTATACTAAGAAACATACGTAAGTTCATCACCTTACAGCAACACAGAATGGCTAGACATTATTTGGGTATATACTACCAGGATAATGGGCTCTCACAACTATTTTACAAGCTCAGAAAATTGGTTTCCAGTACTGAACTCGTACTGACAGTGGTTTACAACATCTCCCATATTACAGGTGAGCTGTGTGTTCACATACGTAGGACTAGACCACATTCAATGATGTTTCAGGGAACGAAGACTTTGAAAAATACAATTTCCATTAAAAGATTCTTGTCTAGCTAGCCAGCAGCCCAGGTGAACACAATAGTGTGTTCAGGAAGCACACAAAGATCAAGTAGAAAGTAAAATCTAATTGTTTTCTGTCCTCGTAGGATTTGGGGTTTTTTTTATAGAGTACTGAATAAGCTGTTTCTTCTCTGTAATTTAGGCAAAGTACATCAAGGCTGTTTTGAAATGCTTTGCTGAAAAGGGCAGTGTGCTGAACGGTGTCTTAGTTCTCAGAGCCCTCCAGAGAGACAGTTGCATTGATACTACCATGTGAAATGGCAGTATCAGCCCATTATTGGCCCTGACTGCTACTGCCAAAAGGCCTTCCTGACGACCAACTCGGTTTCATACACTACCATGACACACAACCATTCACCATATTCAGTAAGTACTACTTAGAAATAAGAAGATGATACCTCACCAATGACTGGCTTTGAGACAAGCACCGACCACAGCAGAAAACTGTACTCCATTCCTCAAATATTTTCCAGGAACTACTCTTCTTGATTGAGTTAAACATTTAACTGCCAGGGCAAGGATGAAAACAAACCAACTAACTTTTCTTCAACCTCACTACAACAAAAAATCCTAAATTCCATATATTTATACATAACTTCTACAACATCAAAAATCAGAAATCTGACAAAAGTTCTTAGTTTCCAATATCTATTACAAATATAGCCACTTTTAAGCCAATAGTCATGTATTTACTAGAAAAGATGAATTGTACATAGAGAGCAACAAGTTCCTCAGAACAAAAATCTACTTATAACTGCAAAGAATCTGAGTCCACTTATTTTAACAGCAGCACAAGTCTTCAAAAAATATAACCTGATAATAAAAATAGCTGATCAAAAAACCTGCTACAGAACAAATGCTATCTCTTTAGACAAATAAAGGACATATATTTGGGGTTTTTTTTGCCTTAGAGGGGTCAGTAAAATCTGCAGAAGTAGTGAACCAAACTAAAAAACAAGAAACACACCAAGTAAACAAAGGGGAAAAAAATAATCAAACCAAAACAAATTAAAAAAAAACCTTACATGGTGGGACACCAGTTTTCCCAAACAACACCTTCCTACTTCACTTAGCAGTTTTGCAAGTGTCCTGCAAAATCATCAGCAATTAAGTGCTTGCAATATATTAACAAGAATTACTATCCCTTTTATTTAAATTCTACACATCTCCAAACTCCCTAAAGCTTTATGCAATACAGAAAAATTAAGGATGGAAATATTCAGGTCCTCTAAAAGATCTTGCCCATTCCCTCCACAGAAAAAACACAAAACAGGGAACTCAAATGCATACACACAAAAGGAAGCAAGCAAACGGAAAACACACAAGATTTCAGAACAGGAGGCAGAAGATAGGGGGAGGTGAGCACAGAGACAATATCCTGCCTTCCAGCTTACCCTTAGATGTTATGTGCATGTTAATGACTGACATAAAAATACGTTAGAATTGCAATGAAGCAGAGCATAACTGCCTCTTCCCGGTTACAAAGGGGTTAACATCAGCTCAATGTCAACTCAATCTGTTCCTTCACAGGTGCTTCTGAAAAAGCACATGAACTAAATAGCTGAGACCCAGAAGGGGAAGAATGCTTTGGGAAGGAAGGGACCCACACCCTCTGGTTGCAAGACCAGGTCAAACTGCCTGCTGGCATGTTTTTTTTGTTTCCTTTTCCTTTTGATTATGATAAACTGTTCTGGCTTTCCACTTAACAATTACCATAGTGAAGAAAAAAGTCCCACGCTGAACACAGCTATACATTTTGCTACATCATTTTATCATTGAAGGTACCGAAAGAAACCAAATACTTAAGTGAAAAGGAGAACCACTATTTTCCAGCTCAGCATACTAGCTATTTGTTTCTGTAGGGCAAGAACCCCCAACCAAATCACCACTTTTAATTTGTTTATCCCTTTAACATTGCCAAGTTCAATGCAAAGATGACATTTTGGGGGGGGGGGGGGGGGGTGTCGCAGAGGGGTGGAAATGGGTAATGCCGTGAATGTTTTCTCCTGCGTTTTTCTTTGACACAGCAGTTGGTCCTGCACTGGTATGTAAGCACTATAATATTAGACACCTGGAATGTGAGGAATGTCTGATAACCATACCCTAGCACAGGGATAATTCCACAGCCATAAACTAACGATACGACCTTTGAGCTTCCCCCGGAAAGCTGAAATGCAGTGACATTATGAAAAGGCTATTATGTGCAGTGTTGCTATAGGTTATTTGTATATACAGGACTGTACACTGTTGATAGAGGGAAACCATGTTGTCATCAATTGAAAACACTGTTAAGAAACTTAGCTATTAGTTTTAATCTGAATCCATAAACACCATTACGTTTTCCCAGTAATTTTAAGTGTTCCAAATCCTACAATCTCTACCTGCAAACTTCACTTGGAAATGTTTCATTTACCTGTCTTGTACCACTCTGCTTCTCATTTCATACATTTATCAAACAATTGCTCTACAATAGGAAGATGTACCCTTAGAAATACACAAGTAAAAAAAAAAAAAAGGAAAACAACGACGACCCCAAACAAACAGAAAAACAAACCTAGTCAAGCACTGGTTTGTGAAATTCAAAAAAGGCACAAACTCTGCAATAATTTCCATATGCAAAGAGTAGCAACATCTGTCCCAAAAAGCTTACTATTTAATTGAAGCATGATATAACAATGGGAGGAAAATGTCCACAGATTGGAATACTTTATCAGAATAAATCAAAATAAATACACTTATAATAAAGTATTAAAACATTTATTCTGTTATTTTGGATGATTTGTCAGCTTGGCTATCTGTAAGGCACTAAGTATCAAAAGCAGGCTTCCTGGCAGATAGTTAAGTACTAAAGGGTTAAATATAGGACATTTCTGTAGTGTGAAAATTAAATCTGGGAAAGAGAAATGTATTTCAAAGAAAGAACACAGACAAAACCAGAAAATAATCATGATTGTTAATGTCAGCATTAAAATATCTTCCCTATCCCTAAGCTTTCCCCTTCCTCCTTTATGTAATTTCATACACATGCTATTCCAAATCACCCCACTCACCTCATCAGCTACAGAAAACGATTTTGAAAGTTTTGTTCTGTGAACTCCCCTTCACTCCTCCTGCAAATAAACGGTTGCATTGCAAGGAACCTTTGGATTTACAGAGAGGATATTTAAAGACTCTTCTGGCCTAACTCTGCTCCCACTGAAGTCAGCAAGAGTGTTACCAATTTCAGTAGCAGGAAACTTAAATCTCTGACAAGCACTTTTGAAAAGTACCATCCATCTGAACATCTCAAATAACCTCACAAACATTCAACTTCAGCGCTGTGAAGCACTCCAGTCAAGTACATCAATCATTCCAGAAGCAGAGTGAACCCGAGTTAACAGTCCAAGGCCACTGCAATTCAGTTAAGAGACCTACAAACTGTGCCCGAGGAGAGAGCACCTCACTCTAACCGTTATTCTCAATACTGAGAATTTCATGTCCTAACTTCTAGCTTCTCATTCAACTATTTGTTTTGAAAAAATTTTTAATGCATGCTTCATTAAATCATTACATGTTTTGCAGTACACTGCAGCTCCTGTTGCAAAAGACTGAGATAGATCAGAGCTCAAACGGTACGCAACCACTTGGCCAACCTCTGGGCACCGGTAAACTCTTTCCAGATGCTACAGGAGAAGGATGAATCTTTAAAATGTATTAACAATTTTTAACATGGAAAATGAACAAACACACCACTGATTTTATACAACTGCAAGCAGCATAATACTAAAAATAAAAAAGGAAGGGGGAATGAATTTTTATTTTAATATTAACAACACACCATAAAAAAGTCTGCCAACCCTTGGTGCAGCAAGTTCCCTCCAATCATTTCAGCTATGGTTTCACAGAAGACAGCATCTAGAAAAATCTTTACATTCTTGAGAGCAGAGTGATGGAAGCCACAGCCTGACTTACGTATTAGTAAAACTGCACAAAACTGAAATAATGAGTAAGGGCTGTAGCAAATATGTTTGCTTCATACAAATCTAACATTGAACTTGTAAGTGCAAGATGCTGAAGTGTCAGGGTACTGTAAAATTACAGTATTGTAAAATTACATTTATAAGAAAATTTCAGATATATGACTGGCCTACATTAATCCCTCCAATCAATTATTTTAATATGTAAAACACTTTGCAATGCTTTTATTAAAATTAAACAGCCTTTCTTTGTATTTACCAAGACACTTGCAAAATAGTATTAAAATCAATGCAGAGTTCCTTCAGCACCTCTACTGTTTTTACATTTCTTTATTCACAATATTAATTGAATTCAAGTTTTAGATTAAGTTTATTCCCAGTGGCGGTAAGGTTTGAGGAATGAAAAATATGCAACAATTATCCAACAGGAAACATCCCAGTGTTCCGTTGTGACTTCCTTCCCATACACCCATTCCCAGAAGCCACACTGAAAAAACCCAACACCCCAAAACCTGTAACAAATGCAGCAAATTTTCTAGTAGTCACTAGCAGGAATACAGCACATACGCAGTTTATTGCGGCCATGGCTTTCTATTTAAAAAAAAGAAACCAGCTTTTGCCTCAAATGTGTTTCAGGTCAGATATGCTTTCAGTTGTCCTAGAAGGGTGAAGTTCAAAAAAGAAAAGAAAAAAAAGAATAAGAGGAAAAAAAAGGCAAAACAAAAAAAAGCACTGAACCCTTATAAGTCTTTCCTCTACCCCCAGCATACAATTGCTTATCACACATCCCTCTTCACGGAGAGCATTTGGCACAAGCAGTTGTTCAGAGCAGGGGAAATACTTCCAAGGCAAAATTTGCAAAGATTGTTGAAGAACTCTGTGAGACACTGTAAAGGGGAACCTGGAGCTGCCAGATGAGCTAATGCTCTACTTCCCTGACTGGAATAGAGCTGTCTACCTTTCCCACATGTGGAAGCGCACTCCCTTCAGGTTTATTAGCAGTTTGCATCACTGACTTAAAAACATTATTCTAATTCAGGTTAAAGAATTACTTCAGAGAACACAGTACATATTAAAAACCTAGTCCCTGGCTGTGGTCACTAATAGTACAGAGCAAATTATCATAATTTCTTCAAATAAGCATATAAACGTCAAAACAATATTCACAATACCCCCATGAGTAAGGTAACAGCAATGTTTTACCAGTCCTGTCTTTCAAGGTGAAAGCATAAATAAGAAGGGGAAAGAACAGAACACCAGAACGAGGTTTCATTTTCAAATACACATTTGCAAATTCCATTGCTTAAGCTAACACTTAGAAACTCAAAATTAAAAAAGGAAAGAGGTTATGCACAAAAAATTGTGAAGATATTTTGTACCACTGAATCACTTTTAATTGGAGCAAGAGACATGAATCATTTTGCTAACACCACTGAAGAAGTCATTCAACTCCTTGTGGATGGCTCTTTGAATCAGCTCAACATTTAGCAGAAGCCAAAATGCCAAACATCTTATTTACAAGTTACAAGGAAAGAAATATAAAACAAAAAAGAAAACATCACCACACAATTTCTATAAAGCTATTGTGTGATTACATTTTAAATACTGTGTTCAGCTCGGACAGTCCTGTACTTCTGCAGCACAACAGCTAGAAAGTAAAACCACAGACCAAGATACAGAGAAAAGCGGGCAAAGGTAATCAGGGTATATAATGCAATGTAACTGAACAGATTAAGATTATTCATCTTGGAAGTTACTTACAGAGTGGAAATATTACATGCAAGGAAAGGAACACTTATTCTCCATTTCTTACTCTACAAGGTGGCACATGCTGAAAGTACAGAAGAGCAGTCTGAAGTTCTGTACAACACACAATCATCTCTGGACCTCACTGCAACAGCATTCTGTTGAAGTCAAAAATGTAATTGCTTTCAAAACCAGAACTGACAAAAAATACAAAGAACAGATCCACAGTGACAGTAAAAATTATATTCCAGATGCAACTACTTTCCTTTTGGAGTTTCTATTCTAAATTCACTCCTCTTCTAGCACACGCAGAAAGACGAGTTAAATCTGCCACTCCTTCCTTTCCTGAGGCTGTTATGACTGGAAATCTGAATTCCAAAGACAGAAACCATGTCAGACACAGTACCTTGTCTTAAAGTAAATTTCAAGAAAAGACTCTAGCTACATAGAAGCCACTGACCTTTACATTAATGATAAAAAAGACAACAAAACACACACACAAGAGAGGTGATACTTTTCAAGATAGCTACTAAAATAGCAGCATAGTTAAACAGTATGCTACAATCTTTATTCTTTGGCAAGAGGAACGCATAGTACACAAATCCTAAGAGTTAATTTACAATGATGAAAGTGAAGAGAATGCTTCCCAGTGGGAGGAAAAAAAAAAAAAAAAAAGACTTTGGCCTTGTGCACACACTTCAAATTGGACCCTTGTTAGAAAGGATTCTTAAAACTGCCTCACTACAGAGAACATTATGGAGCTACTGCAACTCATAAGCAAATATATCTTTGAAGTCCTTTTAATGTATTCTTATTTAATAAACATTTAGTTATTTAAAATGTTATGAATCACTAGATTTTTTCCTATTTTTGCTTCTGTTGAGTTATAGTCACAATGGATGTTTTTTAAAAAAAGTATTAAAGTTGACATTTCTTAATTTACATTAATCCCATTTATGGCAAATAATACGGTCAATATTGAATGTTTGTAAAAATGGAAAGCTAACCTAGTCGAGAGAGTAACAAGTTATTTCAGCAGTACAGCTCCCACAAACCTCACAGCAACATGCTCCATCTTGAGTGGTACCAATTCTCTTCATCTGTCCTAGTCTTGTAACAGCAGCCTGCAGTCCAGGCTTGCTGCCTTCTGCGCTGACAGTCAATGGGTTGTATTCTACCTGGAAGCCAGTAAGAAGTGGATTATTGGATAGACCTGTCCTGTTTAACATCTGTATCAATGATTTGGAGGAGGCCTCAGAATGCACTCTCATCAGACCTGCAGATGACACCAAATGGGGGCAGGGGGGAACAATCAACACTGTCAAGGACACAGCCACCATTCAGAAGAACTTAGGCTACAGGAATGGGCCAAGTGAAACATTCAGATTCAGCAACAACAAATGCAGAGTCCTGCATCCAGAAAGCAAATGCCCCTTACAGCGATACAGGCTGGGGCTGATTAGCTGTGGAGCAGCTCTGGGGTCCTGGTGAGCAGTGAGCTGGCAGTGATCCAGCATCCCGGCTCCAGAGAAGGCCAACAACCTCCTATATCAGCAAGAGTGTGGTTAGTAGATCAAGGGAAGTGACTACCCCTTCTACTCTGCACTCAGACTGCATCTCAAACACTGCATCCAGCTCTGGTCTCCTAAGGCAGGAAAAACATCAACAAACTGGAGCAAGTCCAGAGGAAGGCCATCAGGACAGTTGGGAGCTGGAGCACTTGCCCTGTGAAGAGAGACTGAGGGACTGGGGTTTGTTCTGCCTGGAGAAGGCGCAGCTTCGGAGGGATGCAACCACAACCTGCCCCTACCTACAAGGAAGTTTTCAAAGCACTGTGTCAGGCTCTTTGCAGGGGTGGGCATAGTGGGAGAATGAGAGAAAGAAGTTGAGACTGGATATAAAGAAGAAAAATTTTCACCATGAGGACAGGCATGTGGTGGGACAAGAAGTTATACCTAATTCTGATCTCACAGCTGACCATGCTTTTTGCACATAATTTTTAAATCTTTGCTATCACCACACTTGCAAGCCATGTGCGCACATATACATACATGGGTGCTCACTCCTGCCCTGCCTTCATTTCTTGGAGCTTAGAACTCCAGCACTGTGTATCCTGACTACAGGAAAATAATCACACCAAATACTGAGTTTCCATATCAGTTTAAGTGGATCTAACCTGGCTATCACAGTTCTGCTCATGCTCCATGTTCGTGTCCCTTCTCTTTTACTTGTGCTGGCACTCATCTGATTTCATCGTAAGTTAGTTCAAAGAAATAAACTAGTAGGAGAGATTAAAATTTAATTTTTTTTAACCAGTTTAGCTGCCTAACCAGTTCACTACTGGTACAAATGCCAATGCAAGAGAGAGGGTGGAACCACTTGCAGTCCCAATTCAGATTGGTATGAACTAGTTATGAAAAAACAGAGTTCCTAACAGACACCGAAACCCTGGTCCTTGATGGAGATTGTAGGCAGTACTGTAATATACATGATTACTGCTACTACTTACAATTAAGCTATTAAATCAGACAGATAAAAGTAAGCATGCAGAATTGGAGGTGCATAGCTACCTCATGCAGTTTTTATGTGGTAAAAGTTAGGAGGCTGATTTTGGTAGGTTTTTTGGACTAACAATGAACCTTAACTGGTTGCAAAGCCCTGGGAAGAAATTACAGAGAACAGTGTTTAATTCCTGTTGTATTATGAAATGGAAATGCTTGGGCATTTAGGAAAATTTCTATTTATTGCAATACCTTGATCTACTGGCTACTTGAATTTTAAAGTAGAACAATGTAAATCAGTGAAGTGCCCGATCCTGTGAAGGATACACAACTTCACAGAACAAGCCAAGGAAACTTCCATGTGCAGCCTCCTTTGACACCAAAGGCAGCCTTGCCATTGCCTTCAACAAGGATAGATGCAAACTTCGTATGTGATTAATAGTTACCTGATTTTCAGCATGTTTGCCAAAATAAAATCTAAAAAATATTTTATGCTTCCGTGAGAGGCTTTACTTTTGACTTTTTTTTTTTTTCAGTGAAAACCAGATTCTTAATGAGGCTCTAATAAGGAGAGTTTAAAAACAATTGCTAATGACACTGAAAACTACAATACTGTCTCAAATACTGAGCAGAGGCACTTTCATAGAAAAACAACACCTAAGCATAAACAACTGATTAAACAGTAATCTGCCATACTGTATATATCTTTTGTACTGGAAGAGGCAAATTACCATATAAGCAGTGTTTCAATAAATTCAGCTGACTAGAAAGCTGCAATTTCACAGACTTCTGGAATTTCTTAGACACAGTATTTTTAAAAGATTACTTCATAAAAATCACTAAGTATTTAATAGATGTAAAGTTTTCATACAGTTTGAGTAATGAAAAACCTCAGCATTAGCTCACACAGTGGAAATACGCAGTCACTCCTTGCCAAGATAAGCATTACATCTCCATTTGCCATTTATTATTCTTTTAAACTGAACAGAGAACATTGCTCTTAAGAGATAGTCCAGATACAAATCTCTACTATCCAATTACTTATGTAATCTCTTTAAACTTCTCAATGGAAGTCTCTTACTATCTCTCATAAATCAATCTAAATCAGTTGCTTTTGTAAAAAAATCTTTAACATAAATATTAATACATTGAGATACTATTTTTCCTCGAATTCTACATGATATCCTCAGGTTCCTTTGGGAAACTACTTCATGTATCATTCTAGCTTTTAAAACAAAACATATCTACTTGGAGACGTTTCTGACTCTCATCTTATAAACATCAGTCATCTAAAACAATTTCCAAAAGTATTAGAAAGTAGGTGCACTGTAATTAAATAGGAGTCAAACTTCTAATCTGTTCAAAATGCCATTAGGTGCCTGCATGCATGCTCTACAGTATATTAAATAAAGCAATGAAAACAAATACCAGGAAAATTAACATTCAGTCAGAATGTGTAAGAGCATGGAGTTTGACCTAACAAGAGGACAGATTTCCAAGTTCATGACAGTCCATGCAATTCTTTTTCAGATTAACTGCAGGCACCCAGCATAGCTAAAATTCTATTTCAGAAAGTATATGAAAAGGTTAGGGAAGAAAGAGGGGATCGTGATTATTCACAGTCCAGCAAAAATCTGTTTTCTGCATTTTAGACTCTGGGGATTCCATAGTAAATTTAAGAGAAGAAGCTGGAATTTCCTGATCTGGCAGATATAACCTAGGGTGGGGGAAAGGATAATTCTCAAAAGAGCTTTCAAATGTGGGCTTGGAATTTTGCCAGACAGAACAATGATTGATTTAAATCAGCCATAAAAAGAGAGATTTTGATCTTCTGATCTTCAAGTCTTTGAAATGGTAGAAGTTAATAGGAATCATCAGCGCTGTGTGCTTGTTTAATGAAAAATCCATTCTTTTACATTTAGTTCTAAACATTTTTAATGCACTTGTGGGCTGATCATTTCATGCTTCCAGTTCTCAGTATACCAAGCATCTCTTTTTGTGCCATACTATGAAGAACTGAACTTCCATAGGCAAAAACAATAAGGAAGAATGGTAGGTTTCTGCAATAAAATAAAGCACTTCCATTCCTTCCTAAAGGTATCTGCATAGCTCTTCACTGACTTTTTCAATATATGGTAATTTTATTCTCTCCCAACCCAGCTCCTGTGTTTCGTCAGTTTTTACACTGAACAAATAGTGGAAAAACTCTGCTCTTTATTGGAAGTCCAGGTGAAAGTGTCTAAGTTCTGTCTTTTTTGTGGACTCCACTGCTTCACGCAAAGACAGAAAAAGCATTTCATTTTGCCCATCACATTTTCTCTCCTTTATCTTACTGCTTTCTGTGTTAAAGTAATTGTAAATACAAATAATAGAAATACAGTAAACAGATTGTAACAAGGTCTCTGGTTCGGTTTACATAAGCTTACATAAATAGTAACATCACTATAAAGAACTAGAGACATCCACCGAATGGTACCAGAGAAGTCTCATTTCTGAGAAATTCTGAAAATTCTCATTTTCTCATTTCAACAGCACTGCTCATTTCTTAACTTCACAGTATTTCAACCATTATTAGCATTTCTGCATCAACACATACAAGACGTTCTGTCTGTAAGTGATTTCTGCCTTCAAGAATATAATCATAACAGCAGACATTTTATTTGGAATCCTAGTAACCACCAAAAAACAAATGCCGCCACATTTAGTTTTTGATAATGACACCTGGCTTCATTTGACCAGAGCCTGTAGAAGAAATGCATGGCCTTGCACAACAGAGACGGATAGAGTTTGCAGAGTAACTAACATGTTGTCATCTTGTTTTTCCATGCCTGGATTGTTCTTCCTGTTGTCCTTCTAAAGCCAGCTGCTGGGAGATATGCAAGGAAGCAGCAGTGCTTGGTGACCCTCACTGGCAGCCAAAGAATTAGTCTGGTTGATGGAGCATGGCAATCCACTGTGCCAGCTGAAAAAAGCAGGCTAGAGCATTTTTTGATCCCTTCACTGGGCTTTGGGAAGGCAAAATCTCTTCCTTTCACAACCCTGACTAGGAAGCTTAATTGATGTCCAAAGGACCTTTACTGTACTGACACTCACTACGCTTAGGCTATAACCAAAGTCCATCATGGGTGGCCCAAATACTTGTGAATGGGCTGTAACTGAGTGTTCTGCAGTATGGATGACTGCTTCAGACAGCAGGAACACAGGCAAAATGATCCATGTGGCACGATGCTCCTGTGACACATTAGGCAGGCAGACTCTTAAGTCTGTTAGTAGAGCAAAGTGGGACAGAGTATAGTTTGCAGAGCATGATTTGCAGTCACTAGGTGCAGAATGAGGTAGAGAAGGGTCAGAGAAACCCCTCAGCTGAAGTATGCAGGATGTCTGTTACTTGCAAACTCCCCACCAAGACAATACAAGGACTGAAACACCCCAACCCTAACCTTCATGTCTTTGTTTCCTTCTGGTTTGCTTCCTCCAGCCACTATACACCTCAGAAAAAGAAAGCAGAAGGGGAAGAGCAATTTCCAAGGGGAAAGGTGGCCCACAACACACCTATGGCCTTCTGACCTCAGTTTTTGGGGATCTGGAAAGGAAGGCGTGGATAAGCATGTCCTTGTGGCCCAAGAAGCAGAACTAATGCAAACTGTACAGAGCAAATCATGCTCCTCCTGCCAGACACTAACATTCCTAGTTGTGTTGTTAAGCTGCCAACAAGCTAAAACATATTGTGGACTTCAGGGCACTGAAAAATGCTGGATTCTCCTGCTGCCATCACCCTTACCTACCTTTTGTTTATTCTATACTATTCATACAGATGGAGCGATATATTTGAACAGGCCAAGATCCACTCTTTCCTTCATACTCCTATCTTCTGCTTATTCACTCCAGCTGTTTTCTGCACGAAAAGAGTAAAGATCAAATGCTAGGAACAGAGGGCATACAGGACATGGCACGCAAAGCTGGAAACTACTGTTGATAAAAATCTGAGAGGAATTTATGGAGATTACACATAGTCTTTGGTTAAATATTTCTACTGATAGGCACACCTCTCAATGCTATCTAGAGGACAACAATTACATTTCACAGGAATTTCTACATCATTGTTTCTTTTTAGTCATTTGTCTGCTTCCCCCCCCCCCCCAAATTTTCACAATGTTCCATTTTCAAAACAGAAACCTAGATTTTCCTGTTGCAGGTTATGGCAGTTCAGGAAACAGGCCTGGGATGTTCAGGTACGTCTTCCACCTCATTCATTCAGGGAAGATGGCTTTTCAATAGCAGCAAGTCATTCTGAGCCAGGAAAGGGACTGGAATCTGATTCTTTCACATTCCAGAACAGTACCCTGTCTAACAAGCAATAAAATCTTCCAGTCTTTTACACTCCCAAAAGGGCCTCTGACAAAAATTTTTCACCAAAACAGAAAAGTGGAACATTTTAGACTTATCAACACTGCAACTTCTAAAAAAAGCTGTTTATTCAAATATTTCAACCAACTTCAACTGTCACTTTGTCTTAATGACATTCAATTTCTCTCTTTTCTTCTGTGTGTCTTGTTAGTGACAGTCCAAAGAAACATTCACCTGTGGAAAAACATGTAGCATGCTACTGCTGTATCAGTATTTTCAATAAAGTATTAAAGCAGTATTGCTTTTGTACACCACTGTTATGGATGTCACTTGGAACTTTTTCTGTGACAAATGTCTCTCTTATAAATTAAACAGTTTCCAGCCTGTCAGCAGCTATTAGTATAATAATTATCTATTACATAATTTACAGATTCCAGTGGAAGAATAATGCAAAATAAACAGCATTTTTATCATTTTTAAAAGAAGCATCTCTGTATATCTTAGCTTGAAATGACACACTTTTTTTTAAACAAGAAAAAAATTAAAGGTAGAATTACTGTTCTTTCTAAAATTGCAAGAATGTAAGAAACAAAAAAAAAGGCCAAACCAACATGCAGTACAAAGAAGATTAGAAAATGCTAGGATCATCAAGAGCCCCATGTAATTTAAAGGCAACTTCAAGATAGCCCCCAATCAAACCAAATGTGCAGCCAGCAGGCCAATTCTTTCAAGTATTCATCCACAGGTAGTAATTTAAAAAACAATCACAGTGGTGAATAAAAGCTGTTATGATCTATGAAGTACAGCAAGGTGCCATTCAGGAGAGTTGTTTTCAATCATCCATCTCTGAAAGTGCCTTCTGGAACAAACTTTAAAATGTTGTCCCTTCCAAAGTCACATTTGAAGGAACAGAAAAAAAATCATAACTATATGCTTCTAGTACATTTAGTAGAAGTAACTTTAACATTACACTGCAAATAATGTAGCCCCCCCCCCCAGGTATCTTTATTAAACAGATCACTAGATGTAATACACATTTTCCTCATCAAATTCTAAAATTCATGTTAGAAATACATGCTAACTCCTGGGTGTTGGAGATCTATATTGATACCACATAGAGCAGAGCTAGTCTTCAAAGTGAAAAAGACATTTAATTTCTATACTTTTGCTTTAGGATTGATAACTACAGCAAAATGAAGCTTTAGATCATTTTATAGTCACTAAAGTGGACAGTGGTTGAGTTACTGTCATTATACTGCAAAACACTGCTAGTAACCCTACACTACCCTCATAATTCCCATTGCAATAGAGCAAATTTTAGTGTCCTTGTTCTGCAGCTACTTGATCATCACCTAATTTTTCTGTTAAAGGCACAGGTGTTTGGGATTAAGGACTTAATGTCAGGGTATGATAGTAAGTGCTTTCCTCGAATTTAAACACATTACATCAGTGCTTTACTTCTCTGAAACTAGTATTTTTTCCAAAATACAATGTTTAGTTAATTTGATGATCTAACCCTGATAAACCCCTATTTACCTACATATGCATGGTAAATAATGAAGGAAAGGCCAGCTATAAAAATCAAAATCCTGAAATATTCGCTTTTAGTAATAGCAGGCCAGTCTTCCCCAGACAACATTTTTTTCCCTGTTTAAAAAAAAACTTAATCACAGAATAATGTATGTGGGAAGGAACCTCTGGAGCTCATCTGGTTCAACATCCTACAATGCAGGACAACTCTGAAATCAGATCAGGTTGCTCTGAGTCACGCCCACAACCACTCAGGGTAACCTGTTTTAGTGTTTGCCCACAAATCTCGGTCTACATTGCCCATTCTTTTTGATTCAGTAAATCACTGCGATTTCATTTGCAATTATTTTTAAAGCTCTTATGGGATACAGATTATATATCGGCCCATCAGTTTCAACATAATGAACAGTATAAATTCTATCTCCATGTTAAAACACTGTGGTTTCTATTAAAAAAAATTATTAATTTTCATCAGTTGCCTGCTGTCACTTTCACATACTTCAACATCTGTATGGAAGACCCAAGTCAGTATTCATTCAAAATGCATTCTGTACCTAATTTACCCTTAGTTTCCACATCATCCAGAGATTGTGCTCTCACAAAATGAAGCCTTCAGTACCAAACCTAGTTTAAGGAAGATGATCCATCTTGTCAAAATAAAAAAGGAGGTAAATTCACTTTTCACTGATGCAGTAGTACTATAAGCTTTTGTTGAGATACAACCTTTAATGGGATTTTTTTAAATCTTTACTCCTGCTGCTTTTAAGCCTTTCTACTCTGGTTCAGAGCAAAGATGCACAAACAGCGGCGTAGTACAACTGAAGGGAGGGGTGTCAAACAGAAACTAAAGGTGGAAAGGGAACTATCTTCAGCCTTTACCAACACAATTTTTCTTCACAAAATCAAAACTTCAGTGTCTGCTAGTCTCATTTCTTTCACAAATTCATCTGAGCATCAGACCACCCAAACTGACAAGCAACAGTTGAATACTGTCCCAATCATATTATATCATGAACCATCTTATTCTCTGAAAGAAACTTAAAAGATGTTTTCACATGAAAATCAAGTATATCTCAACCAGATAGGCAGAACTGAAATACAGTAATGCACTAATTTGTTTCTCTGAAACGGGACAGTAAACATGGATTTTGTAAAATTCTGTGTTTGCTTCTTTTTATTTCAAAAATATTTAAAAAGAAACAGATTTTTAATCATCATATAGATTCTCTGCTCACTCTCCTCTCTTCCAACTTAATATCTGATTTCCATTACCCAGTATATTCTTAGGATATTTCTACAGCAGGTCTCAAAGGTCTCAACACTACAGATAAAAACCCTGTCCCTAAATTATCTAGTTTGAATCTTGATGAATTTGTCCACAGCAGCAGGAAGTTTATTTACCCTCCTTGATTAGCTCAGAATTCTAGGACTTCAGTGCAGATGTTCTTGAGAAGAGAAATAGATCACCCAGTACAGGAATGGGCAGTTTGAAAGGTTTTGCCATCCCAATATTCGTTTTTACCTTTGTCATCAAGCAACATCAGGCTGATTGACAGCCAAAGGAGATATCACAAGGAGAAAAAAGAAAGGTAGCGCTCTTTTGCTACACCTCAACTGGAAAAAGTGGAGTTTGGGAGCGCTTCCAATATCCTGGATTGCCAGACACTTTATAATGAAGTGAAACTCTGTTAAGTACCAGTCCCATCTCTCAATGCTGACTTCTGGATCAGCTGGGCCAAGAGAGATCTGTGATCTGTTCTGGTCAGGAGTACAGTTCAGGTGACTGTGGGACTAGGTTTCCAGGGTATGCCCTGACACACTTCCTTTAAGCTTCTTGTCCTTCAAAATTTTTGCAAGTATCCAATCATCTTACATTTAAAGTACGAAGTTCGTATACAGTTTTTAACGTAATCGAAATAGCCCCACATCCGGACATCACCATCAAGGCCACATGAAAGCTGTGATGGTATCTGAATGTTACTGTGTTCATCAGTGCAACATCAGTTTTAAATATACTGCATGTCTTAAACAGATGGGTACTATTCACACCTACGGAAAAAGTGAGCATTCAGATAAAGTTCTAATACTGGCCATTTTAAAAAACTTTTCAAATGAAGTATTACAAAATAGCTATTTATGAGAGCTTATTCCCAAAAGATCTGTTGGAAACCTACTACCTCAATAAACAATGACAGTACTGCCACAAAGAGGGTCCTCTGATAAGCACTGTCACTCAACACTGCAATGAAAGCGTTTCACAAGAACTTCAGGCAGCTGGCTGAAGCTGCTTAACTATCTAGTATACCAAATAGAGAATAAAATTAAAATTAAATTAAAAATAAAATTAAAAATGAAGTATTGATTATGGAAACACTACTTTGACCGGGAAGAAGATACCTCACAACTTTTCAGCAAAATCTGACAGACAAAAAAGGACACGAAATATCAAGTACAGGAGATTCTAAATATTTTTTAATACAAAACCCTTAACTGTTCTACATTTGTCCTCAAAGCTTATTTTCTTGTCAAAAGTTTTGATGGCTGTCATGTATTCTGAGCAAATGGGCCAGTCAGGTCCTGAATGCCAATCAGCAGCCTGCCACAGCACAGAAGTCCACCACTCATTTTAGATCATTGTAAGTCATGCTAGCAAGCAGGGCAGAACAACCACCAGACAAGCAAACAAGAGCATAAGCAAGAACCAAAAAGCCTAATCCATATCACCATAATAATTTGTTTTAATATAAGCAATTCACCTTCTAGACCATAGTATCATTAATTTAGCTAACACAGCAGTGTAACCAATTAACAATTCCTTAGCAAACCTAGAACTTTAGTTCACCAAAGTCTTTCTCTCAAAGAGTAGATATAAAAAGAGAGCCTAGGGATTATAAATAACAGAGGAAAATCAGAAAAGAACGTGCAAAGCTCAAACTTGAACAAATCATCTGTTTAGCATGTAAGTTCCTGCGTATTAAGCCTTACTGCAGTAGTAAATCACTGACCGCACTAGCCTGACTAAAAGGCTTACAGTGTTTGTGTGCTTTGCTGCATCCCATAATTTCTCTAGTCATTTGAACACTATTTCAAGAATGTCCTGTAGAAGTCTCAGATGATTATTCGCATCCGTAGTATTCTACTGTTCACCAGAACGATTGTAAATGTGTTAACAGTTCAGTTCAAGCACTGCAATACTCACAACATGACAGAAAGATGTCTTTACTCCTTGTCAGATCACTGTCTTGAATTGCATCCTCTTATGTACAAGCATTTATTACTCAAGGCTTCAGCAAAATATATTTTGAATATTTAATACTTCCATTCCAAATGATCCTTCTTCATGCTGTAACCCACTAAAGCACCACACCTCAGCCTGCCACTTCTGCACCAAAGCTGACAATTGCAAAAGAATGTGGGAAATATGAAAAACTTTGGCAAAACTCTTACTGTCCAGGAACACTAAGATATGAAAACACAGAAGACAAGATCTCGATTTCTGGCGCTTCTCTACAGGCCTACATGCCAATCTAGTAAATTAAAGGGAACACTATTATTTACTTCAGAAGGGTGAAAGTCAGGTCAGAGCCTCAGAGATCACATCATCTGAGCAGTATCCTGCTTTCTCTATTTCACTCCAACTCTATGGACATTCCAATTCCAGTTTTGGCAATTTGTCACCGTTCACTCCGGAATTTTGTACTGAACAGTTGTGTGCCTTAAAGTCATATCATAGCTTATTTTGCAAATCTCTGAGAGAATTCCATAGCACTCCAAACTAGAATTGCTCACACTGTACAATTCTATCCCAACTAAAAAGAGGGGGGGGAGGGCTAAGCATGAGTCTTTGCAGTTTGCACTAAAGGTCTCAAGCAACAAAAAAGCAAAATACCATTTAGGTCAGATCCTGAAGACAATAAAACCGTCAATTACTGGGAACATGATTAAAATCAATGCAATGCCTCAGAAAAAATACAATCATATGTAACATTTGCAAGGCCATACTTTAAAACTTATCACAAATTACTGTACAAGATGGCATAATGCATTAAGACAGTGCTGACAGAATGAGCTGAAAAGGACTTGGTTTTTCTTTTTAACAATGTGTGAATACACTAAGTTCACATTGTATAGGTCTTGGAAATACAGGGGTCAGATTTGGATGGACAGTGGGCTTAGGTACACCTGGAAATACATCCCCAAGAGTATAGAAAAAGCATAATTAAATATAGTCCTTAAGGTAGAATCATGACCTAACTTCTGTCAGTTTTAACAACAAATTAAGAACAGAAGTAATGTGTTAAGACTTTCCTACCCACTTCCTAAAGAAAATAAGCTAAGCTCCTAAACTTATGAAGGTACATGAGTTTCTCAAAGGATGCCTGTCATTACCTTCTTAAAAATAAAAACTGTAAATGACATTATTTGGTGCTGCACCAAGAAATGATGTATACAAAGATACCTCAAGCTGGGTATTCACAGTGTAACTCAAGACCACCAAAATGTTTTAAAACTTAAACCAAACCTCAATTAACAACACACATTTAACAAGACAAGTACACTTGAGTGGTGGATGATTTATGAAACAGAAATGTCACTTTGCTCATGAGAAATTTTGTATCATATGAATCTCAGACAAAAACACCAAAGAAGGAGCTTTATACGCAACAGTAACCACAAACTATTTTACAGAAGTAATGTCCATCAGATTCCATTACATGTCCCACTTTCCCCATTGCCCTCCCAAAAGCAAGAACATTCAAATGTTCCCTCCCTAGTTCAGCTTCCAGCTACTCCAGCCTTTACTGCGCTATAAACCTTTCTCCATGACAACTGGTCTCTACTGAATCTTTGTGGAATGGAAGCCAAAACCAGCACCCCCTGGTCGGGCTCTGCGTCAGTCAGGCTACAGTGAGGACAGCAGCATGCACATAGAGGTCCTACACAGCCAGAACCGCTCATGAACATGAATCAAATCACAGAATGAGACTGTAATCATTTGCTAAGTAACAGCACTTAAAGAAATAAAAGTTCATAAATCTGGATCACATCTCTTTCTCTGATGCACAGTAACTGTTTATTAACCAATGAAAATTTTTCACAGTTTTTTCTAACAGTAATTAAGAGTTTTCATAGAGACATATTGTTAACACCAGTGAAGAGGCAGAAAGTTATAAGTCTGCATAAACATTTTTAGTGTAATCAAGGAAATCTGAATTAAGAATGAAGGGACTAGGCTTTGAATAAGAGTATTCTTTCTCGGTCAGATCGCCAGGCCACGAGACAGGCATTTCTGGACTAGATTACAGTTTAACAATTGACGGTATTAAACAAAGGAAAAAACCCACCCCATTGTTTCCTCATCAAGAACAAATAGATGTCTTTCCCTGACAATTTTCTGCAATCCACCACAGACAGTGAGCAAGGTTACAATACCTACTTTTTCACCTGAAGCAGGCCATACCTCCTCTTCTGGAAGTATTATAGAACCACATAGCAAATCACCCTCTCCTCCAATGATGAGAAGTGTCCTAGAGAGTGACAGACAGAAGCGACCGGAATTGTTCCTCCACAGTGTGATCCCAATAAAAACACTGCCATGCAGCTATCTGACAGGGGACAGCTGCACTTCGGTCAAACCCTGTTACTTGATAAGATGCTACTAAGACATACGCCTGCCACATCACTAAAAGGCAAGCACCATTCATCATGCATTGGGCATACTTATTGCCGTATGGCATGACATGCTTGTACACAACCTGCAGAATAACAAAAGTTCATCTGCCACATGATTAAAAATACCTGCATCTTTGTCAGACATTCCTAGCTCTATGAGGGATGTAAACTCTTAAGAGCTATGGGCCAGGCATTGAATCAGAGTAAGAATTCTTCGTACGTCAGACCTGTAGGCCATAAGACATGCTTATCTGGGGAAGACTACAGCTTCAAAGTACTTTAAAAAGAAACAATAGGTGTGTAAAGCATTGTTCCTTCATTAACAACACGAGAAAGTTGCAAAGACAGTCTCCTAGCAGGATTTAGTTAAAATACAGATTATTCTTCTAGATCTTTTTTCCTCTATACCAAAAGTAAAAAAAATTTGGTATTTCTAGACACTGAAAGCCTGATTATCAGAACAAACAGCATATTACGGAAGGCATCCTGGTATGGTTGTTCTTTTTGTTTTTCAAATAAAGATTGAAGTTTGATTTAATGAATTGAGAAAACCAGCACAGACATATCAAAACCAATATTCAGAGTTGAAGAGATAAAGTTGCCTTTCTTCAAGTACGTACAGTATCCAAGTTCAAAGGATAGCATCTGATCATGTTCTATGAGATGCAAATGATTGTTTCAGTTGACAGAATACATTCATGCCACTGAGACTGCCAGAAGTCGTAACCAACCAAAAAATTCCAAAAGCAAATTAGCCTTCAAGTACACTTAAAAAAGCTGGGGGGGAAGCAATCTCTCTCCCAAGAAGACCTTTCATTAGCCTTTTAAAAACAAGAGCCAGAGACTGGCTTTGTCAGGTAGGAACTTCACCATCACTGATGGTTTTGCACAGAAAAAGTCACTGGGAAGAGCAATAGTTTTCAGCAACACTCAAAATGTGCTATTAAAAAAGACCCAAACCCTACACCCACAAAGCAAAACCCTACAAAATACTTAAGCAACACAAAAGGGAGATAGTAACTACTGTATCACTCCCCTTTTCAACCACTAGCTGCTCCTTCCAAATGAATGACAAGTCAATTTGTCCAATATAGACAACTCCCTCAAATACATGAAGACAAATGGCTCCAGTTCGCTTCACACAATAAACCATTCCAAGTCTTGAATTGCACCGTCATTCTGGTGAGATACTTTGCAGCAGAGTCTAAAACATGTTTTATGAATAATTAAGGAAAAAATGCAAAGTCAAAGAATTTATGATCTTTCATACACAGTAGAAATTAGCTATTCATAAACATATTGTCAACAGCAGCACGTTCCCAGAAAATAGGATCTAATTCTGCAACCATACAACAACAAAATTTCTCCTCAACAAGAGCTTCACAGTAACAAACATGTAAAAATCTGTAACATCATAAAGGTTTCTTGGTGACAGAAAACATGTTTAGGACCAAGATGTCTGTGACAGTTGTACTGCTGGTTCATAGGAAAGCAAAGGTGAACACAAAGACACACACAATAAAACAATGGAGAACTCAACAAAAAAAACGGACACCCAAGACTACAGTTCCACAGCAGCTAGGATTGATCTGCATCTTGGTTTCTACAGCACCACTCTCCCCTTTTGCTCCCAGCTCTGGACTTGCCTCCTGCCTCACACCAGCACTAGTATCCATCCAGTGACACAAGCTGATTCTACTGGAAAACAACCCTAAGAACAAGGGGTTTCATTTTAGCCAAACCATCTCCTGGAGTCAGCTTACTATTTGGTGACAGGAGAAGGATAGGTAAACAGAACAATGACAGTCCAGACTCAGGGGGCTGCGTTACTGCTCTGCAAGGGTTGCTCTGCAACCCTTTTCCACATCCCTCACAGGTTGCTGTAATAAGAATTTACATGTCCCAGCTTAACAGGTGTGGAATTTTAGCACTGTTTCTATTCATGCCTTTCTGACAATGTGTCACCATGGAAATATTACTGTATGTTCGTCCAGTTTCAACCTTTTCCATTACTTCCATGAGTAGTGTTCTAGTTTTTAGCCATCTGTGTGATATAAAACTCAAATACCTACAACTTTTTTTAGGCTAAAAAAGTAGCAAGAAAACCAAACCAAAATCTATTTCACAAAATTCAACTTGTCTCTAAATGTTACAAACACTAGTAAGTGGAAGTAGAGAAATCCTCTTATCTTAATCTAATAACCTTAATAACATGTTCAAAACATAGAATTTTAACCAAAGGGTTGAACACAAGTTGTTTAACTACAGAAAAACAAGAACTAATGTAATCTGTACAGATCTCTGAAGCTGTAAATAATTTATCCTGTTTGCTCTATATATTGACCCTTACCTGTAAAAATGAAAACTTTCCACAGCCGTTAAAGTAAAGCCAGTTCCCCTTCTCTGAAAATGTAAGATAGTTCTGAAGTTATTCCTTCATTTAACCATATTGTAGTAGGACAGTATCTCTAGCAAACAGCTCATTCCTTTAGAAAAGGTCTATTTTCCTTCATGTGGACAACTTCTCATTAAGGCTTAACTTGTGCATGACAACTACAGTAATACTATCTTGTAAGTCAAGATAGGTTCTAATCGAAATAGCTCCAGTAGGCAAGTTCTACAGACATAGGTCTGGAGAAACCAGTCTAGACCACTTGCCCCACTTTGCATTCCAGGTCACAGTCCTTTGCTTTAACCAATCGTACATACTTTGCACACATAAGCAAATACTCCGTAGCATTTCCTGACTTGTTAACTTCACATGCTCTGAGATGAAAGATACAGTGCAGCTCTATCACTCCCAGAGAAATCAAGAATAAAAGCATTATCTCAGAGTTAACATAGCCATTTTCACTAATGCTAAAATCAACAACACATAGCCCCAAGCAAATGACAGACTAGTTAAAAAACCCACATACACAATCACTATGCATTTTAACACTATCTGATGCTATCACAGCTATATTAGCACTGTAATATTAGAATTCTGCTTTACACTGGATAAACAAATGAAGGTGTCAGAAGTTCAGACACAGCTAGTCTCTCATTGCGAGTTCAGTACTTGCATCACGGGTTTTATTTTGAATAAATATACATCAATTAAGTAAAAGCAGTTCCCAACCTGTCACTGAAACCAGAATGAGATACCAGACAAGTTTCACAGGGAATATGCACATTCCTGAGCAGAAAAGGAGACACAAACAAATTATGTGGAATTAGGATAAAAACCAGCAAATGATAATACAGGATGAAACAAGGCAGAAAGATATTGGGGGAAAAAAATTGTTGTCCTATCTCACTACAGGATTATTACAAGTTATACACCTTGGAGTGTCATCAAACGATCCTCTATTGATTTCTCAAAATAGGCAGGTGACTATTTCTTATTAAGGTTAGAATTTCATAAGGTTTGTTGAGGCAATCATTTAACAGCTCCACATCACCAAAAACATAAAAGCCCCACTCCCTCCTCAGCTTCTAGCAAACAAGAGAGATGGCAAGGGAAAATAGGAAGGGAATGAGAAAGGGAACCTTTCAGTAATGGTTTGCCATTAAATTCATTCTTAGCAAGCAGCAGTCTAAAGAAAGGATTTATTAGGTAGTTGCTCTAGTTGTGCCTTAAATCGGTAATGTTGAGATTTGCACTTAAAACAGAATTAAGATCCATCCCTTTCAAAATGTAATGACTAACACTTCAATTTAACTTCTTCAAAGGACAGATGACTTGTACTCCCTATTTCTTGCCTAAATTTTGTTCCCTCCCTCCCTCCCACCCACCCAGAAGTTTCAACATTTCAGAATTTTTTCCTATTTTAGCTGAAGTCCTACAATCACCAATTTCACACAGAACCGTACTTGCCTCAGACACTTCAGATAGTAAGTTATTCTACTTAACCATCACAACACAGCTTACTTCCACGCAAAAAAAAAATTGTTCCAAATGTATTTTCCAATCTCTGATGATGCCTCCCATCATGCTGTTCCCTCTTCTGCTTGCCTCGTTTGTTACCTTTAACTTTTACCAGTACAGCATCTTACACACTTCCTACTTCTCCAAGTCTCCACTGTGACAGGAAGTCTTCTACCACACAACCCTGAGCTACAGTAGTGCCCAGGAGACAGGATGAAAGTCCCCCTGCTCAAGTAATTTCAATCTCAGGATCTTCCCTCTGCTGTTCACAGGACAAGAGAAAGCAAGCTGCAAGAACAAAGTGCCATTTTCTTCTAAGGGAAAAGGGCACGCAACATTTAATTGCTGAAACCTAATAAATGTTCTAATTCAAACAAATCTTGCACAAACTACAGATTCCATTATAGAAATTGGAGTGTTTTCATCTCCCCAAAAGACGAAAACAGCAATGGAAACTGCATTCCCTCTCCATGTCACCACAAAGAAAACTCACAATCTCTTAACCTGTGAAGTTCTCTGGTTTCTGCACATTCAATGTTTCTCAAGCACCTTCTTGGTTATATAGTTAGTGAGTACTCTAGAAACATTCTAGTAAAAGTATACCATGAACTGTTTCAAATGTACAAATGTATTTTAAACAGATTTTTCTCCTCAGTGGAAAGAATTGAAAAGGGGGCAGAAAGAAAGGATAGTTTTGTTTTCATAGCAGCTCAGTCCTCTGACAGGAGTGCAGATAAACATTTAAATACAGATCACTTGCAGCTTCAGAATTTGTGATGTGGAACTCATCTTAGGCAAGCTAAAAAAAAAAGATACCTGTTTTGAGTCTGTGGTGATCAGCAGTGGAGCATGGACAATTTACTATGTAGAAACCAAGATATGAGAAGCCCTGCATTCCTGGTGAGAAAACCAAATGTCATCCAGCTGCTGAAGATTTGAGGGTACTGAGATTCCCACCTCCTATTCCACTCCTCCTTGGTGCTCTACTCTGTTGGCTCCACTAAGGAATATAACAAACACGAGGCCTACTTAAAATGTGTTGGAATGATGGAAAAACAAAAAAATTTTCCTTTTCAAACTTCTGTCTCCACCCCGAGCCCCCCTTAATTGTCTATCAGAGAAAAAACCACACCAACACCTTAACATAACTCAGTATTCCAGGAACCTGAAAGAATTTCAAGGGAACTTCAAAGAAAAGTATGAATTCCTCCACCCCTTTCCCACCTTTTCATTGGCTCATCCTCTTCGGTCTATAGTTGTCGTTTTATAACTTTGTCAAGTAGGAGCAGGATACAATTGATATTTTGGGCTATTTCCCTTCTTACAATAAACCAGGTTCAGAAGAACTGTCAAGATCAGTGAGTTCTCAGTTTGCTGTAGCTTGGAGGAGTCATAAACAAAGAAATAACATCTATATATTTAGCCAGTGAAATTGTTAGTACAACTCCCACATTCTTGCCTTTATGTTTCTCTTTCTCACACTTTATATCTTAAAGTGCCCTCTCTTTTGGGCCACCAGTCTTCAAAACAAATCAACACAGTACCCTAAGTGTTTGGAGAGAAAAATCACTGTTGAATAGTGCAAAACATTAAAAACCCCTGAAGAACAGTGCAATTCAAATAGCTTCCACAACACTCCTAAAACACAACAAGCCAAGTCACTCTTGCCCTTACAAGCGTGAGATTCTCTAATGTCAATGGGATTACTCGGATAAATGAAGTGGGCAAAACTGAAAACTGAGCCCCAAGCTTGAAGCTGATGTGAGGTTTTTTTCACAGCTGTACACAAGGCTGTCATTATATTAACAGACCTGCACCATAGAAGCAGTAACAAAAACATGTACTATCAGAACAGACCAGAAAAGCATGACAAAAGCATCATTATTTAAAAAAAACACCACACATAATTTTCCAAGAAGTTTTGAAATATGGCATTTTCAATCCTCAGCTTATTTCTAGACACGAATATTTTAAACCAGTAACAAAGAGATTCCTAATTTTGCCCAAATACACCTGGGAACCCACAGACATATGGCTGGTGTCTCACAGCACTACTCTTAGGTATTTGTATCTTCTAAATCAAAGAGGATACAAATTATTTTAAAACATAAAGCGTAACTTTTTAATGTGATCATCCAGGGAATGCAGTGTTAACAACAGCAGAAGGAATATTGTCCATAAAAACTTATCTATTCTACACTTGCTTTACCAATGAAAGATTTTTAGGAGCCCATGTACTATAATATTCCACAAGTACATTATAAAAACTTTATGACCTCCATCAGAGAAAACAGTTAAAAAAAAAAAAGTCCTAAAGTATCGTCAAACAAGAGAACGTGTTTTCAGTTTTTCTGTAGAACCCATTACCTCCATTTTGACAATTTATGGTAAGTTTTAGAAACAGCACAAATCCAGATTTCATTGTATTGACAAACTTGGAAGATCACTTTTCAGTTTTTCTGACAGTAAGCCCTAATGATGTCCTGTATGGTTTCCGAACATATATTCTCTAAACACCTAGAAGATACAATGGAATCTAGAGCAAAGTCATCACTGGACTTTCATGCATTTCCTACTCACTTTTCCAAACCAGGTCACCAATATAAATACAGATTGTAAATACAGATACTGTAAATACAAATACTGTAAGCTGGACACTGACCGGGCTTGTCAGTCCCTCTTCTGTGGAGGCAATTCAGCTTCACAGCTGAGCCATGTACACATGGATTCTCTCAAGCACCTAGGGCAAAATCCCTATTTGTTTGTTTTGCATGACTGACATAGGTTAACAATTATTTCAAACACCACTCTTTCTGAAAAAGGCCTTTACTTCCTTAGTTCTCACTGCAGATTATCAAGTCTCAGGGCTTGATTTATCTTTCACTTGTAATCAAGATATTAATGAAGCAATATTTATCCTAAGTGTTACTCACTTAGCTGTCTACTCTGTTAATGAAAGTGAAGACTCAAATTTTACCACCAAATATGAATACTCTTGAACTTTTCAGTACTACAGAATGTGTAAAAAAATATTTAAATTAGTGTACTCATGAGGCAGTATTATAAGTACACTCCAAAGTTGCATTTTGCTTTACCTTAATCATATCATCTTGGATTCTCTTTGCAAGCACAATTAAAAGTCTAGAAGTAAGCAAAACTTCAAATCCACTATTTCTAGAGACAGTAAAAACAGAAGTTTTTGTTGTCTGCAGTAAAAACATAAATAATCACCTGAGAAGACCAAGTATAATAAATAACACTGTCCTGTATACCTTACCACCTCACTAATATTTACCAGGTATTTAACATGTTTTGAAGTAGAAAGGAATTTAAGTTTGCCACTACTGGAATTTGCTGCTGTAGCAAATAGGACAGAGAAGTACGCTTAACACAGCACATGATGCTTGTCAAAACTTTCCCTATGCAACTTACAGCCAGCAAGCTTCGTCACAACTACCTTTTCTAATTTCCCCAGAGAAATGTAAACCAAGGCCTTCATTTATAATTCAGTGCGGCTTGTTCCATAAATTTATAATGCCTTTTAAAAGTTTTTGATAATTGGACTGCAGTGTTTTCAATATCAACATTGTATTTCATAATACACACCAAGTTTTGGGGTTTTAATTACTTTTCAGCACCACTTTGGACAAAATTCACGTTTTACCATAGGTATCCTGGCGCCCATCACCCAGCTATTAAAAACAGCCACTGAAGCCTCCTCGAAGAGCCTGAACCCCTCCCCAGCTGAAAGACCTGCCCCGGTGACTGCTGGGCGAGGAGCCTATGAGCTGGTTACCTCGCTCACTGAAGCGCTTTCAAAGGAGGTTTGCCGATTTACAGCGCTGAGACCTGGAAAGGGCAGCAAACACCCCGAGCTCCGGCTGGCGGGGGGGGGCCTGGAGGATTTGGGCTTGCTGAGGCCTAGCGAGCACACGAGGCCTCCCGCAGCCCCGGCTCCTTCTCCGCCAGCAGCGCAGACCTCACCGGACGGGCGGGCCAGGCCGGCCACGGGGCAGGCGGTCCCCGGGGACGGGGGGGGCGGGGGAGCGGCCGCGGGAGAGACAGGCGTCCGAGACGCGCCGCCAGCCAGGAGGGAGGCGGCCCCGCTCCGCGGCGCCCGGGGGAGAGGGATGGCGAAGAGCCAGCGCCTCTGCTCTGGGAGGCACTCGCAAACTTCGGTACCTGTCGGGAATCCCCCAAACGCCAGAGACCCCCGTCGACTGCCGGGAAGAGTCTGTAAGGCTTCGCCCCCCCAACATCAACTCACGCAGCGGGCTTACAACAGGCTGTACCCACGCCGAGGGGAAGGAGGGCACGACGTGCCCGGCTACAAACAGGCTCCTGCCCTCCCCCCGCTCCCCCGTCCCGAGAGGGGCACCCTCCGGCGCCCCCCCAACACCCGCCCCGTCCCTTCGCGACGAAGCTGCCCCACCGCCGAGGGGCCCGGCAAGCGCCGCTCCGAACCTCCCCCATACACCCCCCCCACCCCGGGGCGTCCCCACCTGTCCCGAGGGTCGATCCAGCTGGTCTGCTTGGTGTTGTGGTCGATGTAGAAGACTTTGCCGTCGTAATCCCTCGCCTCCTCCCAGCCATCGGGTAAGGGGAGCTGCCCATTC
The DNA here is from genome assembly GCF_047716275.1 of Strix uralensis. NCBI lineage: Eukaryota > Metazoa > Chordata > Aves > Strigiformes > Strigidae > Strix > Strix uralensis. The sequence continues at coordinate 37,486,663 of NC_133975.1, forward strand.
CCCGCTTTCCTAGGCATGGTCGAGAGGCGGGGGTAGCTGCTCCATAGGGACAGAAAGAAAGACGGGAAGCGGGAAAAGCCCCCACCCGAGCCGGGGGCACGGGGAAGGGGCCGGGAGCGGGGGCTGGAGGGGGCACGGAGCGAGCCGGGAGCGGAAGCCGGGGAAAGCCCTCCTCCGCGGCCGGGTCTCAGTCCACCATGCCGGGGCTGCCGCCTTGCCCGCGCCGCGGCAGCCCGGGTCAGGGTTGCCGGCGGAGCCCAGCTGCCGTCTGGGCGCGGGGAGCCCGGCTGAGCCCCGGGCGGCCGCGGCCGCCGCTCATTAGCATGAGATTAGCATCCATCTCATCTGCATGCACATTCCTCCCGCCGCATTCCTCAGGGTTAACCCTGCCGGCGCTGCCCACCGCCGCCGCCGGGCTGGGCAGGCCCCGGCCGGGGATCCGGGACAGAAAACGTCCAGCGGGGGAGCGCGTAGGGCAAGCGGCAGGGGGTGGGGGGGAAGGCGGTAAGGGGGGCCCTCTCGCTTCTAAACGAGCTCTGCCCGCGTCCCGCAGGGGCTCAGCCGCTGTGGGGGTAGGAGGCAGCCACCTGGGGGGGAGGGGGGGTGAGACCGCCAACAGCCCCTGCCCCCGCGCCCTCAGCTCCCGGGCGCTTAAGCACTGCGGCCGCGGCCCTGCAGGCTCTGGGCAGCGGGAAGGGCGCGGGAGCCCCCGCAGCCGCCACCACCCCGCGGGGGAGAGCGGCGCGAAGGGGCTGCTGGCCCGCCGACCGACCGACGGACCGGCCGGCCGGCGGCGTGTCCCTTTGTCTGCGAACTTGCCGCCGGCCCCGAATCAGGTGGCGCCGGCGGCTTGGGCGCGGGGGATGTCCCGGCCCTGGGGGCGCAGGGAGGGTGCCCCGCGAAGAGGCGGCTTTGCCACTGCCTCCTTGCCCTGCCGCCGGACCGGGTCGAGTTTCCTTTCCTTTCTCTGCCCTCCCGGTCCCGCTAACCTCTCTCCGCATCCTTGTGAACTCCTGCTAAACTCCAGCAAGGCTCAAGGGTTCCTAAAAAGGACCTTGACATTTAAAATACACGAGTTAAAAATTTAAATAAAAAAAGGGAACCCTTCCTTAACCCTGGAAGTACCTAAACTTACTTTGTTTTTTCTCTTTTTAACAGAGTGGAGAATACGTGGCACATACCATTTGCGTCCTGAACCGTTCTGGCCCAAAAAGCAGGCCGCTCGGGTGCATTAAGCATAGAAACCAGGTGTGAATTACTGTGCATGTATCTCACATGTGCCACAGGAGAAGAGTACTCCAGGCTGGTTACCATGGTTCAGCTGATAGAAGGTAACTTAATGAGCTCTATTAATTTGCATGTGTATCTGATTCCCAAGATTTGGCACCAGAAGTAGAGCGTGTATGGGGGAATATGACTTGAGTTTAGCAGCTAGGACTTCTAGGTAACCCAAATTTTAGTCCCTGTTTCCTAGAATGTTCTATTTCTTTCCACTTAAACTTACTGGTTTAAAATACTAAAAGTTTCTTGGGAGAGGAAGTCTGGCACCCAGAGCTGTCTTTTTTTTTTTTTTTTTTTTTTTGTTAATCCATTTATCTACTCCATTATAGTGATCTTTAGCATTCAGCTCTACTCAGTGCGTAACAAGTTTATGGATTCCACTTTGGAGGCCACATACCTGACAGGTGTTGCAGTGACTACTTTACAGCTATCTAAGTCCCATTGTTGGATTTGCTCCTAAATAGAAAAAAAGTACCAGAAAGATATGATTTTAATTTAGCTAATTGCCAGTCTGTTAGAGTTAAGACCTTTATTATTTTAGTCATTCTACTTATTTTACTCTGTAAGACTATCTCTGCAAATGGCTCATACACCCCCCAAAATACCTGTATGTTGAGCTCTAGACTATCTGGAAGATTTTACTTTCACATCTGTTGTATTAACGTAATGTGCAGTGAAGCTACATACATGAAGTAAGCCCCAGTGGAGAAAACCTGAGCTGTCCTAACTTCTGGATATCCTGAAGTGTTCAGCCACTTAGGGAAAGCCAACAGGATCATTGCCTATTAAAGTGTCAGACTCATTTATTTTCATTGACAATATTAAGTTTCAGTGAGCTGATTGGTTTATAAAGTCCAGTCCGGTTTTCCATCAGTGTAAAAAAGCACTTTTGCTATGCATTTGCATTTGTGTCCATTTAAATAGTCTAATTTTATAAACTTGTTTACTGGTGACATCCTACAGTGAGAAAGTACATGTGGCAATTGTGGGACAGGGTAAACTGGATTTCCTTTTCCCTTCTAAAATTCAGTTTGCAACACCAATAAGACCTTTTGTTATGTAAATTGATAAAAAAACTATAGAGGATATAGTTTTTCTGAAACTAGCTGCCAGTTACTTTGGCATTAACTAGGAGCTTTTCTAATGATATAGCCTTTTTCATCCTGAAAAAGCTAGCCTGTTACACAGCAGCACTTGTATACTCCTACTCTCTAAATAATCCACACGAAAGAAAGCATGAGATTAGAAAATCTGTAATACCAAAACAAAACTGAAACCTCATGTCAGTGAAACCTTTATGTCAGTAATTCCCCTGAAGTTAATTGTGGCACCTGAGGTAACACCTAATTCCTATTCTATGTCATGACCAAGGCAGTCAGAACCACATCTTTGATTCCTGATCAGATGAGATCCATGTGGATGATTTATAACCATCTTTACCAGGGTAAAACTTCTCATCAGAAAACATCAATATTTTCATTCCCACAAATAAATGAAAATTGCAGTTCTTAATTTTTGGAAATAAATATACTAAGATCATTGCATAATTGTCTAATTTCTATGCATATGCTTGTGTGTGCCTATACAGATGTGCTTACACTTAAATATAAACTGTTGCATTGTAAGTATTAGGCTTTCCCCTTCCTCCCTCCATTTTCCATTGTCTGAGTACTTCATTGTGTTTGTACTTGTAGTTAAGAGTCTACAGTCCAAAATGCCAGTTCAGAACTACTTAGAAATTATACTACTTGAAGTCAGACTGACAAAAAGTAGGTAATATTTGTGTAAATAAATGCCAGACCTTTAATATTACCAGTGAGAACACTTAGCTTTTTGAAGGACTGCTATTATTGTACAAAACAGAATCCAATTATCCTCTTGTTTGTTGCTCTTTTGCAATTTGGACTGGTAGAAAATAATTTCTTCCACTATCCTTTAATATTTTTTCATATGCCTCATATAGGAAGGCAGAACAGATGTTAATAATCATTCTTTTTAGCTTAAAATATGCTATAAATTCTAACTAAAAGTAGTTTTTCAAGTATACGTCCTACATCTCATCTGATAACCTGGCTAGTGTGTTGTGCTGACATTGTCAGCTGACAGCATACCACAGATTGTTTGGCTTAATTGCATAAGACAGCATAGTTCAGAAGATGTAAGCATGCTTTATTCAAAACACAGAAGGGTTCATATGAAGGAGTTGTCCAAAAGCACGGAACAATGTAGCTATGGCCTGACTTAAGTATTTATCAGTAAGTATGAGAAATAACAAGATGTGCTCAACAAAAAGGAGCTAATTGTGTCTCTCTTTTGCTTTGCATATGCCTGTTTAACAGGTCTGGAAAAGTTCACTTTATAAGTAGTACATAGTTAAAGGACTGAGTTAAAGGGAATTAGAGTCATAACTATTTTGTGTCCTTTCTACTTACTATTATCAGCTAGAAGAAGAAAAAATGTCTATGCAAAAATTCAGAACGCAAGTATGGAAGTGGCTGAATCCAGAAAGGGTGTCCACAAAGGCAAATGGTTGTGCACCATCCCATAACGAGAGGCATACCTTATTCCAGTCTGTACTGATGTAGTTAATCTCCTGGTACTCTCTGCTTACTGCTTCTTGCACAGTAAATCTGTTCCTGGGACTGACTGTGATCAAAAAAGGCGTGTTTGTACCCTGTCCTTCCATAACAAGAGACTCCCTTAACTTGATGATCCACCAGAGTGAAGTCCCTGAAGAAATTTACAGCTGTTTCAACTCTTAACTTGTACTATCCACAAATGGCTCTGAATCAAGAGCCGCAGCTGTCTTCCTGAAAATCTGCATAGTTAGTCTCCACTGCTTTCAAACAGCATTTGGGTGCAAAATGAATTATGAAGTATGGTGACAGAATGAATTTCTAAAAACATCTGACACAAATGTTTGAAACTATATATTGGTTATGTTGTGGGTTTTTTGGACACTTAAACCACCAAATATGGACAAGTCTGACTTCCCTCACATACAGCTACTGTAGAAGTCTAAAAAATAGTATTTTCAGCATCATAAATATTTGTTTATTTAAAAACAGTGAATTTTACTTGACAGCTATGTTTTCCAGAAATACCCTACCAAAAAATAAGATTCCTTTATGCAGTGAGATTTTTAGTTTTAAAAAGTCCTGTAGAGAAAAACAGTGTACATGCATGAGGGAGGAAAGGAGGAGGAGTGCTACTTTTACTGTTGTCAGTCTCTGACGTATGTATACATCTGAGAGTAAAAGATATTTGAATAATATTGTTTCTGGTTGAATTTATGATGACGCTCTGCGGAAGCAATGGAGGCAGATAAAGTTTATGCTCATTCAGCTTTTCTTGTTACTCCAAAGCTTGCTCTTTCCACCTATATTCAATTGGACAGCTTGCTGCTAAAATAGGATGTCCTACAAAGATGTCCTGGAGTATGAGTGGAAAAGACTATACCAAGTTCTGCTTCAAATGAGTATATACTAGCTTTTTTCAGAATTCCGGCCTTATTTTTGCCTTCAGGCCTGCATAGGAGAAAGTAATGAGCAATTACACATTTCGAGTTCTTGCAGGCATAATTCTAATCCTATAAATCTGAAAATAAGTGCACAGAACAATTTTAACTGATTGTTAGTCTGATTAAAAGTTTAGGATAGGTAGAATGGAAATGATGTGGTAAGAGCCTATGAAAACGTGAGTAACATTTTCATGGTAAAATCTTCCCAAACTCACCCCAAACCACTCATTAAACTAACTTTGCATTCAGTTCTGTAACTCTGATTCATACTGCTGATATTTCTGTGGACAAAGAAAAAAGAAGATGGAGAATTTTGGTTGTTCCAAAAACCCTAGGATTGGCAAGGTCCAAATTAGCCTCCAAGGCATATTCCCACAGAATTTCTTGATGCAGTCTTGGTATGTTGTCTTGATGTTACATCTTCCATAGAAACAGTCTCACTGTATTTTTTTTTAAATATATCTCTGATACTTGTGCACACAGATTTAATTTCCTACGTTTCATCATATCTATTGAATTGTGGTGGCTATTCACTGCTGTCTAATGTTTTTGGAGAACTGCAAAAGCACACCTGGTCAGCCAGGAAGGTTCCCAGGAGCCTGGTCGTGTCTTGTGGCCACATGCAAGACAGAAGTAGGCCAGCAATAGAGGGTTTCTGCTCATTGGCGTGGAGGAAAGAATGAAGGAGTTTCTCCAAAACAGCTTCTTTGGTGGAGAACAGCGGTTAATTTCTTCAAGTATTTAAGATACTCCTTCAAGTAGTATACAAGTGCACAGGTTTACAGAGCTAATACTTTTAACAGTCCCTCTCTGATGGTGCAAGGAGTGCTTCCACCACAGCCAGAAGAAAGCACTTAATGTACTTCTGCGGTGTTGTATCTAAGGGGGGCAACGGGTGAAATACAAAAAGGAATGTTTTAGCAACGGCATCCTAAAGTACATTTCTTCTCTGTATCATCCATGTACTTGTGGAAACAGTGCAGTAAATGAAGTAGACTGGACTAATTGGTTGAGTATTTAACACCTGCATTACAAAACCAAAAATGATCCTCTGACTGATGGAAAGGCTTATGGAACCTTTCTTCTAACAAATGAAAAATCTTTGAAACACAAAACAAGTACGAACCTGCCAAACTATAATATGAAAAAAAAATGCTTCTTTTATCCACTTTTCACCTCTTCTTTCCCCTCAAAAAAGTAGGGTTTCTTTGTGTGAATGCAACGTACTTTGACATCTGTCCTGGCCAACAACAAAGGAGCCTCAATCCCATCTCATTGCTAACAATGCTGCAAAAATAAAATTAATCCGTGCAATTTGTAGCAAAAATAGGATTGATGCATCAATAGCAAGATTTAGCACTTCTAGACTGCTAGAGGTGTTGCTGAATTGTATGAATCATCCCATGGCAATTTTCATTCTAGTCTGGTTATCCAAAACCCAGAATCCCAATGTTTGCACTTTTTGGAGGACTGAAAAAGATCGAAAAACACAGCATGATATTATTATGTCCACTTTGCAGTGAACATTAAAAAAAAGTGTTAAGTGACTTGATAGAGTGAAAAATACCTAAATGAAATAGGATAGGAATTAGAACATAGGATGCTTTCAGCTCCTGAGCTGAATCTGTTGAACTGCATTGTGTCATTTTTATTATTTCAATATGTGGTCTCAGAAATACTTGGGGTAAGCTTTCTTATCACAAGGAAAAGATTATAATTTATACCAAAATTCCTTTTATTCAGTATCTCATTCCCAGGTAAAATGTGTATAAAAGTTATCAATTCCATATGGTCAACCACATGTTATGAAATGCTTGTGTCCACATATAAGACACATGACAACGTTTCAACAACTCTCTCCTTTGAATTTCTTGGTGGAGAAACATAACAAAAGCATAAATTGTAGTTAGCTGTAGTTTTGTGTTTATAAATGAAACGTTTCATAAAAAAACAACCTCCAACAACATAAAAAAATTACACTGAATGATCATTCAAAAAAAAAATTCAAAGTTAGGAAAAGTCTGCAAAATTCAAGTATTAAAACATAATCCTTGGACTATGAAATGTCAGAGCTGTTGCTTGATCATCAGCTGTTCTGTAAGGGTGTGAATGTAAAGCCAAAGGATATACAGTTGATGCTTATACCAAAGAAATCACAGACTCAGAGGATAGTTGAGGTTGGAAGGGACCTCTGGAGGTCATCTTGTTCAGTTCCCCTGGTTAAGCAGAGCCACCTAGAGATGGTTGCACAGGACCATGTGCAGACATTTTTTTAGTATCTCAAAGGATGGAGATTCCACAGCCTCTCAGGGCTCCAGTGTTTGGTCACCCTCACAGGAAAAAAGTTTTCTGATATTCAGGGGGAACCTTCTTGTTTCATTTTGTGCCTGTTACCTCTGGTCCTGTCACTGTACACCACTGAAAAGAGCCTGGCTCCATCTTCTTTGCATCCTCCCTTTATATACATTGATGAGAAGCCCCTAAGCCTTCTCTTCTTCAGGCTGAACAGCTCCAGCTCTCTCAGCCCTTCCTCACATGTGAGGTGCTCCAGTCCCTTAATCGTCCTTGTGGCCCTTGTTGGACTCGCTCCAGTATGTCATGTTCATGACTCTTGTGTGGGGAAGCCCAGAAATGGACCCAGAATGCCAGGTGTGGCCTCACCGGTGTTGAATAGAGGGCAAGGATCATCTCCCTCCATCACCAAGGATCACCTGGGCAACACTACTAATCCAGGATCTTGCTGGCTGTCTTTGCTGCAAGGGCGCTTTGCTGGCTCCTGGTCAGCTTGTCCTTTTCTGCAAAGCTGCTTTCCAGCCAGTTGGCCTGGAGTGTGTACTGGTGCGTGAGGTTTTTCCTCTCCAGGTGCAGGACATTGCATTTCTCTTTGTTGAACTTCATGAGATTCCTGTTTGCCCATTTCTCCACATCTTTAAAGAGCACAAAAGCGTGTCATGTAATTCAAACATACCAAAACAAAGAAACTACTATGCTGCAAACTGGCTTCTTGAACTCTACGCCAGAGGTTCCCCTGCAAGCCAGCAGCTGGGTATTTAGAATCAGTGCTGCTTTCCCTTTAGTCTCGCTAGACAACCAGAACAAGAGATAAACCTCCTTGGGACTGCAGTCTCTGCAGCTTTTAGTGGTATCGTGGACATCACTCATAAAAGACCTTGGTTATTCTGTGGAAGCATTAATACATCTTTGTACAACTCAATATGCCACCTTCAGCATAAAGTGTTCTTTTATATAAAGAAGAAAAATGGTGTTTTCAGGCACTATCTCAGAAACTCTCTGATTACTTAACCATTGATACCTTTTTTTCAGAACATAACAAATGTGAAAGAAGTGCAGCAGCCTGCTTCTCACTCCAGGAACTTGGAAACAGTTTGTTTGGGCTTTTTTTCAGATTGCAGAATGAGGCATTTCAGCCTGAGGAAATAAAATGCAATGCATCTTCAAAATGTAGCAGAACAAGGGTTGGTCGTTCTACAGCTTCCATCTAGTTTCACCCTATATACTTAAACCAAGACTCACGGTAATTTTTTATATATCACTGATGGGGGTAGGAAAGGTAGTGTCACCTTTTTCTATGGCAGGTGCTGGCTCCTGCTCTTTTGCTTGCCTTCCCCTTCCCACCTCCTTTCTTATACTTGCTCCCTCCGACGCTGCTGTTGTTCTGCAGCCGTCAGCTCTGATCTGCCAGGGCCGGGGCTGCAGCAGAGCTACTGTGAATGGACCTGGCTTGCTCTATGCAGCTGGCGTGTCTCTGTGCCGCACTTCCCAGTGTATGCTGTCGTACCTATATCAACCATGCTGCTCCCTTCTCCGGAGCATCCCACATCCCCACTCCCTGGAACAGTCTTGTTAGTGGCTGTAGTCACCTCCATACCTGTTGCTGTGATCAGCCGGCAAAGGACCGTGCTGCTGACAGTGACATCTGCTGTTAGAGTCAGTGGCTGGGGTTGCCACTCAAACCATCCCATTCTTGTGAGACAGAAAAATAGGGTCAAAGACAAAACAGAAGTGCTCATCCCTGGATTCTGCTCAGGAAGGGCTCTGAGCAGAGGTGAGTATGCTGTACATCCTTCAGTGACCTTGAAACAGCACCAATAGCCACACCATCCGGTGAGAGCTGGAAGAAGCAACTGGAGGTTGAGAACCATCATCACCCCTGGAATCGGTGTGCCTTCTACACTAGTTGGAGGGAAAGAGCCATTCTCAAGTTACACATAACCACTAATCACAGGTGCCGAGATGCTGGTAAGAGAAAAAAATGATCTGACCAATAAAATACATATTTTTAAAGTTTTATGTGGTTTTCATAGATCATGAGCAAGCTAACACAAGCTTATGTTTTGTTTAGGTAAGAGGAGGCAAAGAAATACACTGAGGCAGGGGAGAAGAAGGTAAGAGTTGTTCATGAAAAGAGGTTTTCTTGAATCAAGTAAATCCTTGAAGGAAATCATGTTTCAGAAAAAAAATCTCAAAAAGAACATTCAAAAATTCTCAAAAGACCATATATGCACATTTTGTGTCCATAACGCCACATGAAAGATTAATGCTTTTCTGTATATATCTTTAAGAGATCTTTTTTGATGTATCAACATAAATGAAGAAAAGCTAAAAACAGAGAAAACTTGTCTGCTGTAGTGAACCTGTAGTGCTACTCCTGCCCTTTATCCTGTAAGGCAAGAAAGAAGTAGTGTACACTGCCTTTTAATGCAGCAGAGGCCTTTCGTCAGTCATTTTGTTTAGTGTCTCCATCTGTGGAATATGCTTCTCCAGCAATCTTATTGTAATAACATATTCTAATCCATTAAACTCACTCTGGTGAGCTTGCAGTGAGCCATGACATTTCCAAATCAAAGTAAAATCAAAAACCTTAAACCAGACTACAGAGCTAAATTTTTTTTTCACATCCCTTCACTTTATTTACAGAGGATTCATATGTTCAAATACACCAAATCATCATGACAGAACAATTATGATGTCTTGTCATGTCATATTGTTTGAAACAATGTCAAATACTGAACTGAAGAACCTGCAGAAAACTAAGAAATAGCAAAAAACCCCAAAGCCAAACAATGGTGGATGAAAGACAACCCATAATGAGCATGTCAGAACTTTGTTTTCTCTGCTGCTTTACCTGATGGTTGATACTTTTGCAGCACCAAGTGAAGTCCTGTTAGTCCAATGATTTAAATCCTTAAGATGATCCCCTATTCCAAATGCCATCCAGCTGGGTACAGGGCCAACAGTGTCAATTCCAGGGTATGACAGGGCTTCTTAACCTCTGCAAAGCCTTGCTTTTCCCGACCAACACTGGCATATAATCTACATGGATTGTTACACATCATTTCTGACGTGAGATTGTCTCGATGTGTAGTTAGGCTTATTCATATTTTTAATTTGTGTACCTGTACAAGCAAATTGTTCTGGGACAAGTCACAGGAGCAGACTTTCTTGAAAGCAAACACGTAGCAGGTAGGAAGAAAACTACATTGCTAAAGTAAGCAAGGATAATGGAACACCAAACCAAATAGCAAAAATAATTTTTAGGGTTGCCTTCAAATGATTGCAGGAAACCCAAAGAGCTGAGTGTTAGTAACTGTTGAACTTTTGTTTTAAGCAGGTGATTTTTGCATCCTCTTCTAATGCTGGATTTTAATTTTAGTGCTCTATACATAGGAGAATTAAGCATAGCTCTAGAAAAGAGGTAAACATTTCCATGTCAGAATTCTTCACTCTTGTGTTTTATCAGATGTGTTTAAATCTCATCTTGCACAAGTGGAAATTACTATTTCTATTTTGTAAATGTACATAATATGATGAAATCACTTCTTAATCTCCTCTTTGGTAAGTTTTCACTATAAAGCTCATTTTCTAGTCCTTTAATAGTTTTCATTTCTCTTCTGTGACTCCACTCCAATTAAAGGAGATCTTTCTTCAGTTTGAAATATCAGAAATAGAACTAACTCCCCAGCAAGTCACACTAATGCCAAATATAGGAATATGCGGCCTCTATCCACTTCTACTATAGTTTCCACAGTTTTTCGGCCATAGAGGGGATTAACTCCTTCTGCCACAGCACCTCACTGGGACTTGTGTCCAAGGATTGCTGTTGTAACCTAAGCTCTTCTTCTGTGACAGGGATTCCCAGGACCAAGGCCACCGTCCTTTAACGATAACCTGCATACTTGTTTTCCAGTTACATGATTTTATATTTTTCCTATTGAAACCCATATTGTTTACTTTCGGCCATTGTATTCCAAAGCTCTAACCCCTGTCCCACTGCCATCATACCTGTTTTTTCACAATATACTGTCAGAGCAGAAGTATTTTATCAGCATAATTTATTAATATTTAATGTGCCTTTTCCCCAGCTACAAGACAGAAGTATTTGGGAGCATGTCTGCTTTTTTCTGCGTTACTTCTGTTGTTACCATCTGTGAATGGACCACTATCACTGATGCTATCAGAATATGAAAAGCTAAACTACACAAAGTCAAAATACAGGACTGAAGGTAGACCTGTCTTTTTGAGCTCTGATGCCATCAAAATTATTCTATGGAAGTTGACATACATTTTAAGGTTTTCCAGACAAGGATTTGTGTATACCTTTATTTTACCAAAGTCCATTTTGATTTAAATAATGTAGCATTAAAAATAAAAAAAGGATTATTTTTCTTTTTTCACAATTTTTAGTATAATGTCATCGATTAATCCTAAAATCCATAAACTTTCTCTAGAAAGGCCACACAATTTCCTATAATTTTTTAAAAATAAGGCTAATAGTTATAATAATAACTAAAATATCATTCAAGACCTTACTTCAGCACTGCTGCTCTTGCTTTATGTCATTGGTGCCTTATGTCACAATGTGTAATTTTAGACTAACTACAAAATAATTTGGACTATCTCTTTGTTAGCCTGAAATTGTTTTGTAAAGATATAATAATTATGTTTTTATAAGGTAAATATGCAACCCAAGAAAACACATTCAAAAAACCCTGGGCTTAAAGAAATTCAGTAATCTTGAGTTTCTTCTGCTTGATATTTTAACAAGTCTCCTGAACACTTTTTTTTTCCATCTATTCCTAGACACCTTTCCTGTCCCCAGCCCTGAACCCTGTCCCCTTTCCAAAAAATCTCAGTCATCTTTCCTTCAGGGACAGCTTGACAAATCGATGCAGTGATAAAGTTTTATCACTCCTGCTGCTGCTCTGACTCTCCCCATCTGCCTGGAAGAGCTACAGTAAGAGCACAGAAATGGACGTAACCCCTTGCTGTAGCATATCATCTTCTGGACATTTTCCTGCCGTATGAAATTGTGATTTATAGCTCAAATTAATGAACGTATACTATGGCCTTCCCCAGGGGTGTTTGAGAGGGACCTTTTGGAGCTGCCGGTCTGTGACATTGGAAAGCAGCAGACCCCTTTGGTTTCTGTAGGAGCAATACCTGCACCTCTCCTTCCTCCTGGGAGCACTAGGGACAGCATGAGGTATTTTGTCTCCTGAACCGTGGAAATGGGCAGCTTCTGCCTCAGCAGCCAGGCTGCATTGCTTCACTGAGCGGGCCTGGCTGACTGCATCCTCATACTCCTGCCATCAGCACAGTTGTAAGTAGGGAGGATGCTGGCATGCCTCTCCCCTCTTGGCAAAGCAGATTAATAGGACTTTTCTTATTGCTCAAGGTTTCATGTTTTGTACAGCCACAGGCAGACATTATGACAGGTATTAAACGTATCAAGATCTGCTTTCAAACTTCTTTTCAAACCACTAGCCTAGGCACTTGAGAAATGCTGATTACCATCTGATGATTTTGAAATAATAATAATATAACTCTGGCTCTAAAATCAAGTTTATGTCTGAAATGTATGTAGGAAGGGGATGAATCAGAACTAATTATGTTAATGCATTAATTATTATACTCATATTAATAGATCAACTTGTTCATATTATTGTACCCAGGTTTATATTATTAAATCCAGAGGGGAAACAAGTGTCACAAACAAGTGAACAAAAAGTTTCTCCTGGCAGGATGAAAATATGTGAACCTAAAGATCCACAGTATTTCAGAAGGCTTGAGGCACTTTCAGAATTCAGTCTAACTGCCTATGCATAAAAGATTCAAATCTGTTTGCATGCTTAGATTTTAAGATAACATGTAGGTAACAGGTCACGTGCAGGTACAGTAGAGCATTTGGAAGAGCTGAACTTTGTAAATTAGCAGAAGCTCAGAAGCTTGGCAAAATACAACTTTAAGTTAAATAGCAAAAATAATGGTATGTGTATACATGTATAATTTGACAGTACATTAGGTTTTGCTATTCTCTGCTAAGAATGATACCTTTAATCTCTTGCTGCATCTAAACATTTATTTGACAAACATAACCACGATTTTTTTCATCAATATTACAAAAATTCTGCCTCAAATAAAAATATTGTTGTCATGGGACAAAACTTTAGATAATATATGCAGAAGTTACAGTAGCATCCAGGAGTTCATATTTTGTAGCCATTTTCATTAGGGAAAACCTTTATTAACAGTTAGCATTTTTTTCCTCAGCACAGCGCTTTCAAAACATTTGCTAATTAAAACCTTTATATCTTTTAGACAGTAAAAGTGCCTTTTCCAACCTGCAACATCTATGTAACTTATTTTATTAGTGGTTTAGTAATGAAGTCAGATAAACCTTTGATTTAATAATTAGCATTTATAGAGTGCTTTCTGCCTTCAAAGCACTTCACAAACATTAACTAATTAATTCTTGCAACTCCCCTGTAATTTGGGGAAGCAAATATATTCATACACATTTGCCTGTGGTTTAGGGAAGAAAGTATTATCTCAGACATTTTATGAAACAGAGAATTAAGACATATAAATTAAGTTATTCACTTAAGTCCACAAAGATGGAAGCTTCATCAGAATAGGAACTGAAACTAAATTATTCTCCTCATCCTCTTCTGTACTCCAGTCACTTCCACTGATTTTCTCTGGAGGGGTCCAGCCAGGTCTGGCAAAGCAAAGCAAAGCTTTGGATGCCTAGCCCGTCCCTCCATCTTCCCTTTACCCAGCGTCTCAGACCACTTGCCCATGGTCCGTGCATACCTCAGGAACACATGTGGCGGGTCACACGACAGGTTTGTCCGTGCGTGTTGACTGTGGACGTGCGGCCATCAGACAGGGAGCGGGCCGCAGCAAAGGGTTGCAGTGGGGCCTCTCCTTGGGACTCCCAGCCCCTGCACCACACACAGTCAGTCACATCTGACAAAGCAGGCGTGTGGGGCCAGAAGCAGGGAGAGGGTGATGCACCGGAGCCTCAGCAGCAGGGTGCAGCAGGGGAGCCAGGCGTTGGACTTAATAGGTCTCTCCCAGGAATGCTCCTCTGGGCTCTCTGACCTCACTAATGAACTCTACCCACTCTGGTCTACCTGCTGTTAGCTATCCCTGGCCATTACTACAGTACCCAGACAAAATTTAAAAAAGAAACAGTATTCTCCTGCTGACAGCTTGCTTTATTTCGGCCTTGAATACAACCTGCTACAAGTATTTGTTACTGTAAAAGAGGAATATTGTTTGTTCCCTTTCTTGACTATGGGTTTACTGATTTGTTGCTTACAATAATATAGCTTTCCTGTCTACTGCAACCGATCTAGCTACAATGTCATACTGAATTTTAGCCCTATGACAGATACGTAGCTCTGTGTGTGTGGCAGGTGGAATGAGTACAAGCTGCAAGAACGCTGCACCATGGCCCTGATGGTATCAGAGGACAATGAGGAGTCATTTGCAGTGTTTCAACTGAGCAATGCAAGTCAGCTCTTGACTTGCAGGCTTTAGGAAATTTCCTGAAATTAAGATACTTTTTTACAGCAAATAAAGTCCATTAACAAGATTTCAAAATGAATGGCTTGTTTTCAGTGAATTTAAGAATTCCATCAAGTACAAAGGCCCAATTATTTTTCTTTGTTTTTGCTGAATGTTGGGAATTAATATTACTGTGTAAGTTTTTGTGTATTTTTGTTAAGAGTATTTTTGTTTGAGTGATGAAATAGTAATCCAGAAATCAATTGTATATTTGCTGTGTATCAGTTTCTCTTCAACCAACATTTAAAAAATCCAAGAAACTTCAGGACATTTTTAACAGCTCAACTGAGCCAAGTTTTCATATGTCATGGTGTCTTCTTCAAGCAAGAGAAACAGAGTGAAACAGCAACAGAGAGATATCTGCTAACGCACGCTTCATCATTACATTCAGATAAAGAGTACAATTACATAATGTAGGAGGTTCATAAAGATTAGAGAATTGGGGGCTAAGCATTCCTTGGTGATCAGCTATTTGTTAAGTATCGGAGAGTAACTTTTTGTGATTCTGTTTCTGTAAGCTGAGTCTGTCAAGTGGAGACTACTAGAAAACAGAACAGTGCTGCGTTTTGTATTTGGTGTGCCAAGCACTATTTCTCTATGGAGATGAACAGATTTTTTTTTAATTTGCTACTTTATTGTATTTATAATTAGCCGTCTGGAAAAAAAAAAGTTCTCTTTTAGCATCTGCAGTGATGCATTGATTCTTTCATTACAGCAAATACACATGACCCCCGGTGTTCAACTGTAAACAATAATAGTTACTGGCTTCATTAGGAAGCTAGCAGATGGCTTATAAGTTCTCATGGTAGCTTTTATCCATTTGAGGCTTGCAGTGTGCAAATGTTTGTCTTTTAAACAGGATAAAACAATGTAAAAGGGGCTCTGTGCTTTGTTTTTATTAGTAGCAATTCATTTGTATTGCAGATTTGAATCTGAGTATCTAAGTGCACTGTCAATTTTTCCTGGCTGCAGGTAAAATACTCTCTGGTCCTTGCCTCTGCCTGGCATTTTCTGTTCCAGAAGAAATGAGGTCAGACACTATTTCTGGAGCTTTGACAGAGCTGTATTCTTCTTCTTGCTATTTTTCTTAGCAGGACCCATGTTATAAACCCAACCCTCCTTCATTTCCTCTTCCCCTTCCCTTTCCCCTTCCCTTCCCCCCCGCCCCCCCTTTCAGCAGAGAGACAGCACTGCCTCTAGTTTGCCCTACATGGACTGGGGATCTGACCATGGAAATGATTAGTGCCATTTTGTCATTCCAAAGCATTATTTACACAGCCAAATTTTTGTGTACAGCTTTGGAATACCTGACAGGTCATTTACTGTCATCGCCAGCCTGGTGCTTGGAGTGTGATGAACTTCAGGATGCTTCCCAGATAGGCTGCAGGCAGTTGCAATGATTGTCAAACATAACCACCACATTTATTACATAAGTGGGCAGAGCTATCTGAAGACTAGTTAATCTTCAATAAAATTTGGTAGAGCACAGTAGTTCTTTTAAAGCAGAACAGTTTTATTTTAGTGTGTGAATCTTTCATGGTTTTTCTCATACTTCTAATACAGCCCAGGCTCCAGTTACTACTTTAATGTACTCAATTTTGTTGGTAGCTGGAATCAAGCTACATTATTGAGAAATAGAAGCAGGGGTCATATATTAAATATGATGTTAAATACCTTCAGTTCTCTTTTAAAGCACAGGCACACGGTGGTGCAAACTCCCTCAAAGTGTTGCACTGCTGTTTCAAATGGACCTGCATATGGAGGAGCCAATAGCTTGTTCGTGTTCATTCAGTGTTGGCTGCTCATGTTTTCTTTGCACTAAGGCATAAGCATTTGACTGGTTGATTTTTACAATATGAATGCCTCTCTTCAGGTAGAAATAGGCAATTTGTTTCAGAAAGGACCATAAAAAATTAGAAACCTTTGATAGGAGAAGTCTTATTTTGAGAGTTTAAATGAACCTGACTGCCTGGGCCTCCTGTTTCCTTATTGTACAGTAAGGGCATGACTATCAAACTAGGGGGCTTTTTTGAGTAAACAGTGATCTAGTGAATCTTTAGGGTTTCATACTATATTTTTATGTTCTGTATTCAGTTTTAAGGTTCAAAATTACTTTTGTTTGGAGGGACGTGTCTATCTCCTGGAAGGCATATTGGAATTTTGCTTTCAGAGCATGTATTTTCAATTTTTTTCTTTTCTGTTTTATTAAAAATAGTATTTGCATAAAAAACTTTCTTTCTTCTAAGCACATCTGCTCTGGCTTCTGCCTCACCTGAAGATCTAACCCTTTGCATGTGACATCTTCAATGAAGAATAAGCAGCAGGAGCAGATGAGCTTTCAAGAAATAAAGATCCTATTTTCATGCAAATGTACTAGTAATTAAAAACTATGGGAGGAAAAAAAAGCAACTCAATATGCAATACCTTCAAATTTAATTTGAAGTATAATAGTTTCAAATTTTTCCATAAGAACTCCCAAACTCTTTAAGTGGTTTAGTTTTGAGAACAGTAATAATTGTCATTCAGATTAATGGGTTAGTTTTTCTTATCAAAAGACACCTTTAAAATAAATTTGGGGGTAATAGTAAGAAGTTTTAAAGGTTTTTTTTCCCTGTGGCTTGAAATAAAGTTAGTTAAATTCCTAAGTAAATGAATTTCCATTCAAGTCTGTGGGTTAAGTAAGCTGTACTCAAAAAGCCAGCCTAAGGCCTACTACAAGCCCCACATGAATTCCACTACAGAAAGTATGCCAAGCTGTATCTTCAGCATTTACTGTTGCTTCATTAACCATCTCACCTTTCCTGAAGGAAGCATTTTACTGAAAAACGAGTCTGTTTTTATTAAGTTTTACCATTCCTTATTCATCACTTCAAAGCTTACAAAATCAGGAAGGGGAAGATGCTTTGTGGTAATAAGGCATCCCACAATTCTATCCTTTTAAAGCCACTGCAGAAATTCAGAGATACTTAACTTATACCTATTCTATTCTATTCTATTCTATTCTATTCTATTCTATTCTATTCTATTCTATTCTATTCTATTCTATTCTATTCTATTCTATCCTATCCTATCCTATCCTATTCTATTTTCTGTCTACAGTAAAATGAGTTTGAGTTTGAGATCTTGAGCATTTTTGATTCTCATGACACATAAGCACAATTCACAATAAAATAAAATCATTGCCTAAACTTTGGACCTAGTTCCATTCATCTTCAAAGTTGTAAACTTGCAGAGTTGGAATGCATAAACAACTTCTGCCATTTTATCCTATGCTATTTAAATTTATTACTCAGTATATAGAAGTAGTCACAGCTCCCAAATGATAGGTGCACCTTCACTGATTAGAAATAAGTTTATTTCTGAGGGGTTTGGAAAGGCTGGGCATTACATATATATGTACAAACACACATATATATAAAAACAATGGAAAGCTGCATAATTTAAATCTCACAGAATAAAGAAGTGAGGTATTGATGATTTATTGATTACAGCTTACATTTAGATGTGGAGATGCGGGAGCTGATAAATAATGTAAATATTTTAAAATTCTGTCAGCGATAATCTAAAGGGAATATTGTGATTTGCAGTAATACTTGGAAGAATTCCTTCACTAATTCTTGCAACTAGAATTTCTTGTACAACAGGCTGAGGTATGGCCCATGGACTTCACAGGGATTTGGTAATGCCCCATCCGCATCAGCTAATTCTTTTTTCCTTTGCATTTCTGGCTTGGTTCTTGCTTTTGTTTTTGTTTTTTCCTAGGGGAGGGAGTTGGACCATAAGAATAAAGTGAGGCAGCTCTATGGAAAACCATTACTGTAAATGCTATGAATAGAACCTACCACTACATTTCAGTGCTTCAAATTTTGAAATTAAGAAATGGAGGAGGCTAATGAAGGTTGGGTGTAGCTATGATGGGTATGGCAATCCATGCTCTATAGATTTGTTCCTGGATAAGATTTAATCAAATATTTTAGCTTCACTTTCATGCAAACTATTGGAACTTCATCATAGGTTTGCTTAGCTGGTGCCTTAGGCAGGTACACCAAGTGTTTGAATTTCCTGTGATAATGAACAATTACAATTGACTGAAAGTGCCTATATTCTTATAATTGATGTAGTAGTTGATTGTCTCTCAAGATTAATGATTCCCCTGTGCTCAGAAAATAATGTCGTCAGTTGATGCCTGAAGCCATATTATTTTTATTGCAAACATCATGGATGAAACATCATTTTTGTCGATTATGATTTGAGGGCATGAAACGGATTGTTCATAAAAGTAGAGAATATAAAATACAATTTTCAAGACCACCATATAGACCATAGCTGATGACCATTTAGTTATAAAGGAGCTACCAATAAGTACATTTGATATATTAATTCTTCTCCATATAATATAAAGCAAGGAACTCACAATAAGTCCTTTTTTTATAGTACAGTAGTAAGATTGCTTCTATTTCTGCTTCTACCCTCATTTCATTTTCATAGCTTCATTCACTACATGCCTGTTAAAAACATTATTATATTTCTTCCAACCTATTAGAAAGACTTATAAAAAAATTCTGGATATCTGGAAAGCTTTGTAAAAGAAACAATTAAATGGAAAACTGTCCAGAAAGGATCCCAAGAAACTATTCTCAAATGCATTGGGCCTATTTGTATTCATCATTGTACTCACAAAGAGTAGGAATAATACCACTGATGCCAGTCGTGCTAACAGCAGATTGCTCTGTTTTGCATATTCTACCAAAAATGGTCATTAGTATTGCAAAACTGAGCATTCAAAAGTTAGAAACTGACAATAGTATGAAAAGAAGCATTAGGAGATTGCTTTAAGGAGGGAGAGTAGGGCTAATTTGCATTTTAATGTGTGGATACAAAATCTGGAAATCTACCAGAGGTGGATATTTGAATGTCTTTGAGGAAAAATTCTTTATGAAAATATTAGATATGAAGTATAGATCTAAGGTTCATCAGAGAGTTTGACAACGCTTTTATATTACCATCACCCAGTAAGATGATGAAAATATCTGAGATATGTTAAAAATTAAGCAAGAACAGCCATAGTCTAATTCAAGAGAATCATAAAAGAAAACCATGAACACCCTCCATACTGACTTAGAAAGATTTAATAACATAGAAGATCTACAAAAACCAACACAGAACAGGCTAGCATGGCAGAGATTAGTTCATCCCCTTGCTGTGAGAAGGATTCAGGTGAGTCAAGGAAGAGGTTTGTTTTCTTCTCTGTACTTTGATCCCCAGCACAAAAACCTCTCAGAAAGGATCCCCCCAGAATCACTGCTTTCAGTCCTATTTTCTCCATAAGCATCTGACATCAGTAGGAAGGCAGCTGTATTGCTCTAGGTACGAAGGTTAGAACTCGCTGTGAAAAAAGACCCTATTCTATTCTATTCTATTCTATTCTATTCTATTCTATTCTATTCTATTCTATTCTATTCTATTCTATTCTATTCTATTCTATTCTATTCTATTCTATTCTTGCTATGCTATGCTATTATGCTGCACTTGCTATCTTACTATTTTAATGCCTTACAATAATGAGGTGTGATGACTATCCTCATTTAACCTCTGTCCTAAGAATACTAGGGAAATACATAGGCATCTTTAGGGTTTGCTTTGTTGAGAGGGGTCTGTTTTATGGTTTAGCTGGTCTTGCACATGAAACAGAAGGTAGTGACCCTGTGTGATAGTCTTTCCTTTCTTCAAGAACTGATTCTATATTTTCTTCTTTGCCCTACCCTCAGTCACTCCAGAATTTTGTCTGTCATACAGGTAGATGTTATCCTGATAGAGGCTGACAAAGAAGCAACTCTGTCAAGTCATAACCTCACATTCTTCATCTTCTAGCTTTCAGTCAGCTTGTCTTGAGGCTGCAGAATACAGAGATCTCAGATCTTCAAACTTCAAATCTGTGAAAAAGCAATATGGAGAGCGGAGCATGAGCTTTACGTGTCCAGAATTGACTGATTCTCAGAAGATGAATAACAGGTTTGAGCTTCTGGAGAGCTGCAGGTTTCACACTGCTATGCTGTAATCTAGGTAACTGAAGTATGAATAACAAAGCAAGATCATCATCTAGTGCAGTTCGATAAAGACAACTGCCCGAGAGCAAGCATTAGTCCCAGATGCAAAAATGTAAGAATCCACAGTCCCTAATTATGGACTGAGTTGGCCACTTACCATTTTGTATTTTCAGTCAGAGTAGACTTAGTGCCTCTGTGAGCTCTTCAAGTAGCATCACTTCTTTGCTTCAGCTTCAGCCAGGTGTTTATTTGTGAGCTGCTGTTGTCAAAAGAATAAGCAATTTTGATGCTAATGAGTATGGTCAAATGCGGTGAAGTGTAGTTTGCAATTGTTGTCTTAATCTTGTCTAACTGTTTCTCCTAGAGGCTGCATTTGGAAATGGAAAAGGCAGGTGGGAGACTAAACCTCCATGTGACTTACATAAATCAAGGATTTGGTAGCAATAGCACTGTTTCCACTCACTGCTCTTGAGTATGCACCTTCAGAGGGAACTCACACTGCAACACTCAAAGTGCAATGATATATACAGCAGTGATGTATTTAGCATGTACTTCACTAGTTAGAGAGTATAGCAATGAAGATCATCAATTAGTGCTTAATATACACGCTTTTGAAATACGGTGTGCTAAATCCCTCTTTATTAGGTATCACAGCAGTCTTCCAACAAGTACTGTCCTCTACCTGTGTACCTCCTTCTGATTTTCTGAGAATAACTTGAAGATTCTCAGAGAAAAAGACAGATTAATTTTGCAATTCTGTCAATCACTAATGTGTCTAGAGGCATAATTACCAGTTCACTGCACAAAGACAGCCAAACAAACTGATGGAAAGAACTGTTAATCTTTGTCTTCCTGGGACAGATTCAAACTAATATTCTAGTTTTCAATTCTTTTCACACTTCTTTGTACATGAGTCTGGATTTAGCATTCTCCATCTTCTGCATATAATTTTTGTCCTTCTAGTTGCTGCCAGATATCGAATGGCTAATTGTATTTATGTAGTATTTTACATTCTTACCAAATGGTTTGAATGTAATTTAATATAATAATTTATCTAATTACCTGATGTTTTAAACTTTGTATTGAACACTGCCAGGTCTTTGACATGCTCAGTACAGCCCATAATTTAGAGCATAATCTCTGTTAGTTTTTTAACTTCCTTATGCTTACTTTTATACATTTTAAATTTTCACTTCTATGGCATATACATATTCATGCTTTCCATTCAGTTTGTACTATATTTTCCTCCTTTCTGATCATGACCAGCTGTTACCTGTGTTCCTGACACATCAAATTGCACACCTTGAAGATCTGTCAGTTGTCTGGTTCATTACTACGGTGAAGATGAGGATCTAATGCTAAGCTCTGTGGTGCTGCATTCGTCATCATCTTCCTTTTACATTTATGGTCATTCCTTGACTTTGTAAGCAAGCCACTTTGTTATCCAGTTGAGTATTACTTCCTTACCTTCTTACCCTATTCATTAATAATGTATTTGGTACTGGCTTAAAAGCTTCCTTGGAATCCAAGTGAATAATGTATACTTCTTTACTCTTGTCTGCTCTTACTGTCATTTCCTCAAAGAAATTAATCTAGTTTGTTATGCATGATTTCCATTCTGGTAATCTTGACACCGAAATATTAAAAATTCTTTTTGCATGGAAGGTCTGGGCAGTTTACCAAAACAGAAATGTTCCTTTTGTATTTTTAGATACCTGTCATAATGCCATAAGCAATATTTAACATTTTACTGACAGTACATAGAGCAACATATTTGGTTCTGTACCCAATGCAAAAATGCATTTTCACATAACAGAAAGGAACTATAGCGTAATAGAGAACAAAGTAAATTCCATAAAGAAATACTTTAAAATGTCATGAAACATATATTTTACACACAAAAATCTGCCAATCAAGTTTTTACATCAGTTACAGTTTCATAAAGTACCCTGGGGTGCGACTCTGTAGCAATGTGAAGACAACAAAGGAAGGAAATAATGAGTCTGCAAAAATGTGACAAGCACATTAAATCTAAAAAGTACCCATTAAAATTGATGGAAGAAGAATTACTGTTCCAACCTATTAGGCTATTATATATTTAGAACTGGAATTCCTTTAAAATTCCTTGCCACTGAAACACCTATGAATTCCACAGGGAATCATGGTGAAAAGAAGGCTGATTTGAGACTTTTGCCATATGCTGTTCTTCTGACTTCACTGAAAATTTTGTGGGCACGTTAAGGGCAATATAGACTTTTGTTAGCAACACTTTTTTTTCCTTACATACTTCATTTTTTGGTGCTTTATTAATTGATACGGATTTTAAATAATGACAAAAAATAAACAGAAAAATGTAAGCATCTTCTCTTTCGGCTGCATGAAATCAAAACAACAAAGCCTGAGTTTGTGACTCTCCGTGCAGAGAGAACATAGTTGTGTTCCATATGCAAAGCATGGTCCCATAAACTTGACCACTACAGCCAACTTCACGGGCTGGTAGTCAGCTTCAGACTCTAGCTTAGAGGACTGGTTCTGCAGCCATTCATATGCCTTAGTGCTTTTACCACACTGGCTGACGTGTCAGGCTGACCACTCCTGAGGAACATCACTCGTCACTGCTCTCCACTTGGACATTGAGCCATTGACCGCAACTCTTTGAGTGCAACCATCCAGCCAATTCCTTATCCACTGAGTGGTCCAACCGTCAAATCCATGTCTCTCCAATTTAGAGACAAGGATGTTGTGTGGGACAGCATCAAATGCTTTGCATTAAAGTATCCACGGACCAAGCTCAACCCAGTTAGGCAATACCCACCTGACTGCTAGACAATGGTCATACACAGAAAAAATAAGAAAATCAGCTCAAGTCAAGAGAAGAACAGACAGGTCCTGAGACTCTGCACTGTCAGGTCACTACAGAGTCTGGCCTTATCTAGGATTGACAAAATCCTATTTACTGAGCTACCTCTGAATGCACTGAAAAGAGTAACACAGTGAATAGTGTCTCATTTTACCAGTAAGAGGTCTTTTATTTTCTGGGCCTTTTCCTCCATCTGGGAACAAAAGCCACACATTTTCCAACTACTTTTTCTCAGTCTTGCCCCAAGATCTGTCAGAGCTATCCAGGTGTCCCCTAATTCTGTTCCTTATCATGGTTTCTAGTAATTTGGCCAGTAGACATCAGACTTACATTCCTACCATTCCCTGGATTTTCTCTGGAACCTTTTTAAAGAATTGATGTTGTATCTGCTGCCTTCCAGAAGCAAGGCAATTTTAAGCAATAGGTTACATCCTGCCGTGAGTAATTCAGGTCTTTCGTACTTGAGTTCCTTTAGAAATTTGGAGTGAATACTATACGGTCCTGGTGATTTTCACTTTATCTATTTATTCCATAATCTCTTCTACAGTAATTTCAATTTCAGACTGATCTTCCAATGAGTCCCCCACCAAGAAAGGTTCTGGTTTTGAAATCTTCCCAGTTCCTTTCAGACCAACCACTAATGCAAAGAGTTCACTTAGCTTCTCTGCAATGACCTTGTCTTCTCCGAGTACTCTTTTATGCCCTGAAAGTCAACTGGCCTTACAGATTTTGGCAAACTTCCTGCTCCTGATGTGTTTTGTAGAGAAAAGGATTATTAGTTTTGATTCCTTTGTTAGTTATTTTTCAGATGCTTTTTGGTCTGCCTTATTATGTTTTCACATTTAACCTGCCAGAGTTTGTAACTCTTTCTTCTTGTGTCATTTCAACATGACTTCAGCATTTTCAAAGATGTATTTTTGCTTCTAACAGTCACTTACCCTGCTGGTTAGTTGCACCAGCTTCCATTTGTCCTTTCTGAAGTCTGTCTTAAGTATGTATTTCTACTACAGTATCCTTAAATAGGTTCCTTGGTGCCTGTACAGAGTTGAGACTCTGAGCTGCCCTCCACTTCCTTTTTACAAACTTCCTCTTTCTTACTATTTTTTTGAATTAAAACAAAACTGTAGGGAAGAAGTACCTGGGTGTAAGCCCCTAGCTGTTCCTTGACCGTGATCTAGTCTAGAGATGTTGAAGAAGATTCCTGGCAAGGTTCCCTTCCTCAGAGATGGGTTTGTAGAGAACAAAAAAATGAAAATATGGGGAGATATGGGGGGATATGTGCTGTTCTAGGACAGTGTTCTTACCTGCCCTTGCTTTTTCCCCTACTCCTATGGATAATTAATTCATGCAGCTGCCCTGTGCTTCTCTCCCTCATACCAATATCGATTTTGGTGGACAGTTATCCATGTTTGTATTTTTGTGGCACTCTTACTAACATTTTGGAACCATGACGGTGGGGAGTGACTGGACTTCTCTGACAATCAGAGTGGTCCTCTGCACAGTAAGGCTATAGATATTAGCATGTGCCTTGAGCTTCCCTGCTAAAGCATCATACTCTCTATAGTATTTGTTCAGTGACCTAGCTGTTTCATGACTCTTGCACGCATAGGGTCAGCAGAACCAAAGCGAATGGCTCAGTACTGAGGCTTCCGTGTAGAGTCAGTCGTGACGATTGCAGTGAATGATTACGAGATTATGCAGAAGGAAGATGTAGGGCTGCCTTCTCATCAACGTCACATAAGGGACCTTGCATGCTTTGGGTAGCTCAGCTGCCAGTCAGGCTCGTAGGAAGGTCCATTGCTTAGGGTGATGGCCTGTTTGTCTGAAGTGTACTATACCTTTGGGTATAGGGGAACTGACTGTCTGGTCTGGGAAATCTGTATCATGGCTAAGACACTTCAATTATGGCATTCACAATCAATGACTTTTCAAAATAATGAGGTGTGAAAATAATAATGGACTGGGATTCTTCTCACTTCCTTCCTGTGGTACTTCTTCAGACTTCTATTCTAAGGTTTTTTTACTACTCATGTTTCTGTGCAACTCAGTTCAGAAGCCTTTTGAAGAAGAGCTGAGGAAAAGCTGAAAAAGTTAAAATTTTTCTCCATGTCATGGCACTTTCCAAGTGATGGAAACCAGTGAGAAAATTGAAAGTTGGGTCCTGCCTACCACTTTAATTAAAAAAATATTGTCAAATATGAAAATAAACATATAGGATTAACCTATTCTGACATATTCTAAATTTGGGATCAAAGAGATAAGCTTGTCACAGTGGGCTCCCGCAGAAGTTGGGGAGATAGGATTCCTGAGGCTTTGATCAGCTTTGGCTGATCCTGAGCTGTCATTCAGTGGTTTATATCCCTGGAATATATAGTCATGGTTACAGTATGTTCCTCCTTTAGTATGCACAGATCTCTGCTCTGCAGAAAGTAAAGGATTTTAAGCTCTTTTGTAAGATCACAAATAAAGATTAAGATCTTGCATTGCATAAATACTGTTTTTTTATTTATTTGTCCTCTAGCAGTGAGGCACCGCTATTATGGGTGGGATTTCTCCTTTACCAGTACACTTGCTATATCCCATTTTCAGCACTATTGATTTTGTGCTATAGCTATCTTATTTTTGTTCTGTGCATTAGTATTTGCCAGCGGGTGATCATGAGTACAACTGAAGTTCTGTGCAAGCAGTCGGTACTTCTGAGAGGGTTTTCTTGGTCCTACTGCCATTGAATTATCAGGAGAATAGAGCAGAAAAACATTTTTTGGAAGCTTGTTTTTGATGGCAAGTGGAAACAGACGACTACGACCATCAAGAAACCTTTCTTTACTGGGTACCTGTGTACTACAATGAGCTAAATATAAATAACTTTATTAATATTTCTTACAGCTTCAGGCTTTGAGAATAAAAGCATTAGCTCTTACGGACTGTAGTAGTTCTCATATAATCTGGAGCTCATTTCCGCAGCCATCATCTTTCATTTGTCAGCTCAGAAAAATTGACAAACTCAATCCAATGTCTGTTATTGACTGCAAAAGCTGCTATTTTCCTGGTAATTATCTTAGTTCATGCCACAAGTCTGAATTTAAATGCATAATTCAAATTCTTTTGAAGTTATATGAGTCTTAGCTGTTTCATTCTTCTGCGTTATGCTTGACAAATTTAGGTCCTATTTAATATTTCTAATTATTTTTTTTATCTTCAAGGAAATTATACTTGTCAAGCTGTTCCATAAATACATAATTTTGGAGTAAGAATTTACTCATGGAAGCATATTGTCATCTTCACATAAGCAAAAATTATGAGTCAGCTCCCTTCTCCAATAAATTAAGATTTGACTTTATTTGTCTTGTGATTTTAGAGGCTTTCAGATTCACTTAGTTCACTTTCAAAGAGTAGTTAAAATTCACTTTTTATCTACAAAGTCTAGAAAAAATGTTTTTCTGTAAATGATAACTCATATCTTCATACTAGCATTTACTGGCTCAACCTTTAAGTAAACCATCAACTATCAGAAGTTTGGAAATAAAATAATCAGAAGTGGTAATTATGAAAGCACCATAGAAAGAAAAACTTTGATAAACTAATAGTATAATTAGTAACTGAGAGAGCAATGGAAATTAATGTTTGATAAATTGCCCTTTAAAATATAACTGGTGTTGCATTTCTTTGCAAAATCGAGGGTGAAATTACTTTCTTACATAAAATGATGATTCTTTGGAATCAGAATAATGTCAGAGAGGCTGCTCTGACATTAAGAGATGGAAAAAGAGACTGGGGTTTTTTATTATTATTATGTAAAATCTAGAAAGATAGCATTCTAAACAGGGTAAGCAGTACCCACTCCGTAAGGTGAACTTTATTTGGAAAAGAATTGAATTTTAAATTTATCTTGAAATGTAGGCTTGTAAAACACAGAAGTGTTCAAACATTTCTGCAAATAAAGTGAGGTAGATGACATGATTAAGAATAATGGAATGGTCAGCTTAGACTAGGACAAAGCATAAGACTGTAAAAAACTGTGAGTGTTAATATAGTGTATATGTATGTTAATATATTACATATAGAGAGAAAATAATGTAATGTAATGTTAGTGATAACTACCATTATTTTTTATATTAAAAAAAATTTGAAAAGAGACTTTAACTCAATAAAATGTTTACTTTGCCTCTGTAGTTGGCACATGATTGTAATTGTAAATACTTGGATATCAGTGAGTATTGTTCTCCTGACTAATAAAAGGTTAAGCAATGTAAAGGGGAATAACCTGAAATGGGGTCACAGTGCCAGACAATTTTTTGCAGCTGATTTCTGCAAATGAGGCACCAAGGAATTTATCTTGGTAGCATAGGAAATACTACAGACTACACAAATCTTAAGACTCCAGCATTCTACTGCCTGCCTGCTGAAGTGAATGTAACCATTGTATGGGATACACTAATGAAATAAAACATCTGTGGGTGTAGTTTCTTCCCATGCTCTAGGAAATTTATGTTTGTTTTATATCTTGAATCATGAGAGTTTATATCCCTCATACATTTTAATACTAACATAACTCTTGCTATTCTTATTATTCATATAAAAGCATACTATTTTTAAGTCCTCTAAGATGTCTTTCAGACATGAGTTTACAGGTTAATTGTATATCAAGAAAATATTTCCTTTTATCATTATTATGTGTCTCATTTTTTTTTGTTTCTCAGTGTCTTGTATTGTGAGAAAGGGTAAATAAAGACAAATATTTTACCTAGTCATAAACATTATATATGTCTGTTATGGCAGTATGTCATTTTATCTTCATTTTCCCTTAACACGGAAGCATCTAATTGCCTTTGCTGCCTCCCATTGTACTGTTTCCCCTTCTGTTGTATCCTTTAAAATCCTGGTAACAAGAATACTGAATACAGTATTTAAGAGATGCTGATGGAAATGTCTCATCTTACAGTGTTTCAGAATAGCACAGAAAGCACAGATATCCAGCTTAATTTTATTTTTAATAATGTTGTTCAGAGAATATGAATTTCACCATATGTCTTGGCCAACAAACCTAATTCTTGGGATTCTGAGGACTGGATTTATGTGCAATTGTCCACTAGAGAGCAGGCTGAGACCAACAAACCCATTTTGTTCTTGTCATAAACTGACTTTGAACCCAGGTGTCTTAATGTAAATCGTTAGTACATTAAAGCACTGCACCTTCTAGCTTCAGCTGTGAGTATATATACTGCTATCAAACTTGATGGATATGGCTTGTGAAGCTTAGTGACCTAAGGTGGTGATAATAAAGTATTCTGGAACCTGGATAACATTTTATTCTGTCACTATGGTTTTCTTGCTCTGGTGACATCAACTAATTTGTACTGCTTTACAGGGAATTTCTGTATCCAGCTTTTTAGCCAGAGTCTCTGTTTCCTTGCACTGCTTTTACTCTTCTCTGTCAGACTTAATTTCTTTCAGAGACAAAATATTGCTTGATATTGATTCCATTGTGCTAGCTAATTTCAGGTTCTCATACTGCACATCAGCTGAAGCGCTGTTCAAAATCTTGAAGAATTTTCTAACACAAAATGTGCAAACAAAATGACCCGTATAATATCTCCCAATAATAATAATAATATCTCGCCTCTGTTGTCTAATCCTTTAAAAAAATGTTAAAGTCAATTTAACAGACTCTTTGCATGGAAACATTTTTATCCAAAAATTTGTACTAACAAGAGTAGCCAATTTTCACAAAGCCCATAAAATTCTTCTGATTTTTGGCCTGTTTCTTATTTTGCTTGTGTAAGACGTTCATCTTCTGTGGAAAAATGCTCACCCCAGAGGACATACATACCAGTGGAGAGATTCAGAGTTCTCCCTGTTACTGTCCCTATAGAACCCACTGAATTTTTGTAGCAGTAATAGGGAGTTTTTTAGTTTACTTCCCTGTAAATGAAGAATATCACAGTTCAGTTCCCTCTTGCTTCCACAGTTTTGAAAAAAATGAAGTACATCTGTTACTTAATTTCTTTATCTCCCTAGGCTGCTGTGAAGGCTGGCCTCAAAAGACAATTTTTCTTCACTACTTTGAACCTTAATAATATTCTGTTGTATTCCGAGAAATAAGAATTGGAAATATCTAACTAATGTCTGTCTTCCCTTTCCACAATCTATAGCCCATCCACCTTTGAATTCCCTAACGATTCCCGCTTCAAGGATCACTTCCTGCTCTTCACCTTCTTTACCTAATCATGTTTTCTATAGCACAAAGCTGCTGTGGCTCCATGCTACAATTCCTCATTTACCATATACTGTCTTTACCATCTGAGTCGATGCCTTCCTAATGTGAATGTGCTTTTATTTATGATGGTTTTAAAGTTACAATAGCATAAAAAATATGGATACAACCTGAAAGATAAAAAATAATCTTAGTAGAAGCAAATGCTCAGCTTGGGTTATTTCAGCCTGATCAAATCATGTTTGTCTGATGTAGACAACTAAAAGCAGAATCTCATAATAGGAAAGTGCCAGGAAATCTTGAAAAGGAATCACACTGCCAACTCTGCTTATGAAATAAATTAGGTTTACTAATGATTATATTTCCCTTCATATCTACAGAGGGAGCACAGAGTTCCTGTTCTCCAAGCTGGGATGTCAAATGTATTTCCTGACAGCTCCAGTTCACTTTTCATTATTGATAAGTTAAAGCAGCGTGGCTGTTAGCTGCTCTTCTGCAATTAGTTCGAGTTTAGAAAACAGCCAGAACTTAGTCGGAAGAGATGAAAAGAAGTCACATATAGTATGATAGTGGCACCTGAGCTCCCTCTGCCCTGCTGCCAAGCTAACACTCAGGATGTTACAAAATGAAGACTTTGTGCTTCCTCTTTCACACTTGGTGCTATGTCCTAGGAATGGAGCAGTTATTACTGAGGAAGGAGAATGCCATTGGTGCTAATGGGTATTTGGAGAAATGGGAATATTGGTAAACTTGAAA
Source organism: Strix uralensis (assembly GCF_047716275.1). Lineage (NCBI taxonomy): Eukaryota > Metazoa > Chordata > Aves > Strigiformes > Strigidae > Strix > Strix uralensis. Next base: position 37,517,214 of record NC_133975.1, read on the forward strand.
AGCAAGTAGGTCAAAGGGATCTCATCATGCTGAGGTGAGATACAGGACAAAACCAGGGTGATTGCAGCAGTTATTTCTGTTTAACTTAGTTTACTTTTGCTAGCTAAAGTGGTATATCTAAGAATCCTGAAGTATTTGTCTTTTCTTTTTTCTTTTACCCCAATCCACACGTTAGCTAAAAGGGTAATTCATCTCTTTTCACAGAATGGATTTAGCACATTTACTTAAAACCTTCCATGCTAAATCTCACATAAAGATATAAGAAAATTATTCTGTATAGCAGTTCTTATATGAAGATTTAAGTATTATCACACAGTAATAATGAAATCTAAAGATGCAGCTAAAATAAATGACAGGAAACTTCTCTATAGAATAAATCTAAAGCTTATCGTAAACAATGAAAAATTTGAAAGGAACAAGAAAAAACTTGGAGACAAACTCCACTGAGGTTAAAGGAGACAAGCATAAAAGGAATTTGTATCAGGAGAAGGAGAAAAAAAAACTCCAAAGAGCAAACTGATTGCCCAGATGTGAAGGGATACATGTATTCAAGATTATTTGTATGTGATGGAAGAGTAAAGGTTTCTTTCTGCAGAATGTGTTTGATGTAGTGATTATGGGTAATGTTACTGCCCAATTGGAGTTTTTGCAAGTTGATACAAGGCAACAGACTTTGGGACTTTGTGAAAGTTCATGGAAGTAATGTGAAAAGCTACTGCATCATGATAGGAAAGTCATGCTGAATCGGAAGGGATGGAAATAGAAAATAATCTTCTTAGATATTAAAATAGCCTTGAAAAATAAGGGGAAGGTAACAGAAGAAATAGAAACCTGTGAAGTATGTAGGCAGATGCTGAGTACAGAAGCAGCAGGCCAAGAAAGTAAAATTTTATACTGAAAGCAGAAAAATAACTTCACACTTCTAATTAGGGAATAGCTGTGATTATGACTAGTATGGGTGGGTAAAGAAGGTAATTCATATTTTGAAGGAAAACACTAGGGTTGCCAGAAGACTTGCCATCTGAGACTTCTGTCTCAGTTCACTTTCCAAAGGACAACTTAGCAAGATTATCTGTCATTTCCAGTTCTGGATGGAGATAGGAGAAAAGATCATGTGCAATATCTTCTGGTTTTTCTAGCACTTGTCTTTGTCCTTTCAATTGTACTAACTGGCATAAAACAGGGAATTTGAATGCAAGGGCAGGTATGAATGGAACAAGGAGTTTCCAAAAGTTGACGACTGGTTAGAGACATAGATACAAACATTAAAAAAAAAAAAAAAAGAGAAAGCATCAGCAAATAACAGACAGAAAGAACAAATCTAGCTGGAGAATATACTGATATCAAAGAAATGACAAGGTGATCAGATAATATTTTCCTGTAGAAAATAATATCAGATAATATTTTCCTATAACTAGAACTGTCAGTATGAATAAAACAAGAAAATGGTCAAAAACAGAAAAATCACCATATGGTCATAAAAATTTTAGGTGAGATGAAAAATAGCTGTAATGTTAAAAATGGGACAGAAGACTGTTTAAAAAGTATTATTTATATACTTATTTGTGACCACAATCAGAATAAAGTTCAAATAAAAGACAACTCTCAGAGAAAATTCTAACTGCTATTCACCAAGGTGAAAAACTGAATTTAGGGAGTTCTGGATTTAAGGAGTTAGTAAACTTCAGAAATTTTGAGTCTGGAAGATTGAGAATGGGATACTCAAAATAGTGTCTGACTTGGACAAGAAGGAAGAAAACTTACATCCAGCACTTAATTCATTATTTTCAAGGAACAGATGCTATAGAAAGGTAAGGTAATACACAAATCATTGAAATCTAATAGAGAAGATGAAAGGTTTCCATTAGGACATGAAAATCATAGAAATACCTTAGTATTGGCTGGATACTGTCAGAGATAATCATGCACAAGAGCTTCTGACATTCAGTGTTTACAAATCTGTAAAAACGTAGGCATCTAAACATAGATTTCAATGTCCTGAATTTTAGCACCCAAGTTTGACAATACTGGATTTGCAACAGGCTTCTATCTGAACCAAAATTACCACGATACCATCCTATTTGGTTTTGATCAAAGGCTCATAATAAATTGCATTTCTTACCACCTATATTAATAAGTAGTTCCAAAATTATACAGTGTATAGAGTTACGTGCTGAAGTTAAAACGCCTGTAGCAATTCTGAAATGCTTATGCTCCCTATGCAAAATGCTACAATATAAAAATCTAACAGTTTCTTGGAATCTATTAATGGGCTGGTTTACTAACAAGCTACTGCAGCTAACCCTGTTTAGGTCTTCCAGCAAGAGGGTTTCATTAATAGGACTTTGTTCACTGAACAAAGCCTGACATTGCAACAAACGTCATTTGATCAGTGAGGAAGCCATAAATTAGTACTCTTGATTAAATTAACTATAGAAATTGAGAACTGCAGCATATACCAGCAGCTGCATTTGTATTTAGTATGTTCTTGGTGTGTAAGCAAGCATAGGACGAAAAGTTTAAGTCAAGTAGAAATTCCTACTTGGAAAAATATTTGGAAGATAAGACTTGACTAAAAAATAATCCTCTATGAAAATTATCCTGTCAGCAAACAGTACTTCTCTGAAAGACAGAGAAGAACCAGATGTTAAGATATAAAGACACAGTCATATTTATTTATTTGTCTTTCTCTCCAAATCTAGTAATTAGTTCCTGAATAATTCATTCTATTAGAGAAAAAGACAACAGCTCATTAGCAATTTCTTTTTACTTTTCCCTTAAATTTTGAGAGTGATTTCAGCGTGGTCTACACTCCACATTGCATACTCCATATCCTGGCAAATAGCAAACATTACTCCCTGAGTGACAACTTATACATATGCTACATTTGGGGAGAGTTCTTGCTTGCCAACAAAATTAAAAGAGTCTGTTGGCAAGCAGCAAGAAAGTGGGGAGGGGGTCTGAAACCTGGGGTTTCCCCAAACTCAACTTGGATTTGCATTTATCAAAATTGACAAAAGGTAGAAGATGTGAAAATTTCATAGGCAGTAAGCTAAAAATATAAGCATCTTGACAGATGGTTATATATTTACTATGTCTTTCAAATTTGTATCACTTCTCATTAATAAGAGCATCTTAAATATTTGTAGTCAGCTCAGACTGTTTATTGACATCTACACAGCAAGGTCATGATAATCCATGCCCAGGTCTTTCACCTAGGAAATGAGAGACAAACACAAATAACCTATGAAAGACTACCTGAGGTACTCCATGCTTCATATATCCTCCTTCTGTGGAATAAAAGAGGAATGTGTAAGGACAGGGCTAGAGCGTCAGATATGAAATTAAAAGAAATTCAGCCTACTTGAGTGCATGCCTATCTTAACAGGGGCTTTGAGCCAGAGCACTCCAGTTCTGTCACAGAGATCTGAATGGTCGTGAGACAGAGGAAGGGCAAAAATAAGCTTCTAGAGCGCAGTGTAAAACAGAGTTAATGGAGAGGAGGATTCAGACAGCAGATCCAGAGGAGCTGCTGCTTTTGCAAAGCAGGCAGCCACCAGAGAAGTCTTATGGAACCTACCAGGCAGTGGGACTTTGCCTCACACCTGTAGGAAGTCAAGCTACCTGCCCTCAGCACAACCCTAAATTTAGACCACAGGATCCTGGCCTCAATCTCACCTAATCCAGGTGTAACTTTCTCTAGATATCTGTAACCACATAACCTACTTCCGACGTCTGCATGAAGAAAGAGGCTGTCATGTCAGGTACCACCTCCATAGCACATTGTCAGAAGAGCAGTCACAACTTGGCCACATTAGGAGTTTTCAGTATAATTCTTAAAAAAAAAAAAAGACCAAACCAGGAGAAAACTGAAATGTAGTTGGGTTTCCAGAAAATGTGTCAGTTAGCAACACTACTAACTAAAGTTTCACCAGAAGTCTTCCTTCTCAGGCCGTATATCACTGCTGTATTATTAGAAATGCTGAATGTTGTTGGTGTGTTTTCTGACGAAGAACAAGATAGAAGAATCAATAACCTTTGAAAAATTAAAAAAATGATACATTTGTGAATTTAACAGATGGAGATGTAAGAGTAGTTCACATTATTATGGAAACTTATTTGCTAAGCATCACAAAAACATTTAAGTTCTGCATTTCAAAAATAATTCTTATGTAATTTTATAGAAAGTTGAAAACCGCACTCATTGCTTAATAATATAACCAGTTATTTTGCAGTGTATATTTCTTCTATGATGGGAGAGAAAGAGAAGGGAGCAAGCACCTTAGTTTGGTTTCTTTTTGGGAAATGGGGATTGTATTATTTTGAATTTGGTTCTAGCTGATTTATAGATATTAGCTGGAAAACGTGATAAATTTAGAGGAAGGGAATAGTTTGTAAGAACTCCTAATCAGTGTTCACAGACTAGAAAATCCATCATTCACTGTGTATGATCAGCATATAAGCGCTGCTTTTTAAAGGTTAGTAGTTGTTATGGTTTATCCTCAGAATCTTAATTATGAAAAATAACAAATTTGGCATGGGTAATTGTAGCACTATTAATTTTAATTCATATTTCAAGAGTGCAGAAACACATATACAGATATTAGAAAACTTTTTGAACTCAATTGCGCTAATTTTTTTCTCCAGATTAATTAAATGAGTGCTCTTTAACTCTCTTCGTGATCAACCATAATCAGACCGTTCATTTCACTTTCAGGCTTATGCTTTCCTGAGTGATATCACTTTCATTAAATTTCCTTTCTTTTTCTTGCATTTAAATTGTTCCTTTTCATTCATTAACAAATCATACATGAACATTTGTTGTCCGTATGAAATTGTGATAATAGAAGTCTTGCAAACTGAAATAGCTGTATGTTTTCCCACTCTGAGGGCTGGAAAACTTGTCAGTTGAAATATAACAGGCTGCTTCTGCCAAGTCTTGTGGTTACAACTGAATAGGAGTATCTGTGAAATTAAGTAACATTTTCATACTTGATGGTTTGTCATTTGTTTTAAAAAAAAAAGATAGCTAGCTGATACAGCAATCTAAATATGAAAACATATTAACAGTGTGTTCTTCTGTTTTGATCACTGCAGGCTCTCTCTTTTGGCATAGCTTCAAGAATAACTATGAGCATGGCAGGTTCCTTGATGTAACTGGTTTCTTGCAGACATGTTGGTGTACTAACTTACCTGGTGTAAGCAAACTTGTGGTTTGCTATGCATATGGTCAGTAAGAGAGAACTATAAAGACAGCTTCTGGGATTCAGTAAGAGGGAACTATAAAGACAGCTTCTGGGATAGGACTGCTATTTGCCCAGTTTCGCAAAAATGTCCTTTTTTCCAACCTGAATTGTCCTTCTTGATGAAGATTTTTGACCAGGCTGCAGGAAACCATTATCTCAGCCATGTCTGTTGACCATGTTCAGATCAATGGTGCAGCACACGTGTAGTGCGAGCTGCACGGCTCACGCACACAAATCCCTCTTGGGGATACTCTCAGAGGCGAGTGTTTTCCCTTTGTCCATCACTGCTCTCACCGAATTTGTTGCACCTGTCACTGCCTCCAGTGGGAACCAAATCGGACACGTACGGCTGGGTTTGGGCAGCCTTCACCTGATGTCTCAGCCTCGTGGAGTGAACATCTGCACCTTGCTCCCATCTGAGTGCTCCGTAAAGGCAGGACCCTGTGGCAACCAGCCAGCCAGGACAGGCAGCTCCTCACAGAAGGATGACAAATACACCATACCAACATTTAATATTTATTATTAGACCACTTATTTTACACTGTAATGAGCTATATATATATGTTCAGCTACCTGAGCATCCTGGGAGACTTCTAAAACCTGGCAGCAGCTGGAGGTATTAATAAACCATAATTCACTTTCCACATCAATTTCATATCCAGAGAACAAAAATCCGATTTTTAGACGTTTTAATATGCTAATGCCAAGCTTTCATAAATAGCATTTACCTCAAGAGCGTGAGTTGCGTGAAAACATGCTTGTGTCAAAGCACAACGCTCGAAGCAGCATCTGTCAGAAAACTGAAAACCGCGAGAGCAGATACTGAAGTAGCTCACTGAAAGCGCCGCGGAGGCTCACAGAAGCGCAGGGCTGGAAGCGGCCTCCCCCGGGTCGGGGAGGTCCGTTCCCGGGCGCTGCAGGTGCGCTGCAGCAACAGCCTCACCGGCCTCCCCGCCGCCGGCCGGGGCCTGGGGGCCGCCGGGCTCCCCGCGCCCGCCCTCACCCCGGGGCCGCGGCGCGACATGGCGGCGGAGCACCCGCGCCCCCCGCTGCGCTCCTCCCCGCCGCCCGCCCCTTTCCCCGCCCGGCTCGCTTTGGCGCCAAGCGGCGAAAAGGATCGGGGTGGCGGCGGAATGAGCGGCCAGCAGCCCAGCCGCCACTTTAACGGGTAGGCTGCCCGGGCCCAGGCCCGGCCCGCGCGGGGGCTCGCCTCCAGGGCTGCGCTGAGGGCGCAGCGGCACGGAGGGGCCGCGGGTGCGCGCGGGGGTCCCCGCGTGGGGCCGGTCCCAAGCCCTTCCCGCCCGTCAGCCGGCGGTTCCCTCTGCCACGAGCACCGCGCTCCCCCTCGGCCCCCGGACCGACTGCGCTTTCTCCCGCCTCGGCCGGGCAGCTCCCGCCTGGGGCTCGAAGCCGCGGTGGCGGGGGACCGGCGGGCCCGCGGTGCTGCCGCCCGCGGCCTGCGCCACGTGGCCGGCCCCGGCGTGTGGGGCCGGGGGAGAGCGGCGGCGCCCGCCGCGGTCCCCGTCCGGCTGCTTTCGGGGAAGCTGGTGACCTCCGGCACCGCGCAGCGGGGCCGGGCCCGGCTGGGGAGGTCTGAGCGGGGCGCTGACCCCGCGCCTGTTTAGGGGGGGGGTACCCGTGCCCGCGGCCGTGCGGAGGGCAACGCCGCGCCCCCCCGGGGAGGCGTTTCTTGAAGGCCCTGTCGTGAGGGTATGGCCTGTTCTAATTATTTTTTGTAATCATTGGGATAGGAAAAAGAGCAGGTGGGGTATCTTGTATTCACTATTTCCTGAAATGGAGACCTGTATGAGCAATATGCAATTAATTAAAGTCAAAGAAGCGGTGCTGTAAAAGCGAAGTACACTCGGTGAAGGGAAATACCGTACTGCTCAGTTGGGGCTCAGTATTTCTACAGAGTTTTTTATTTACAGGTTTGGTGGTTATCCCTCAGGAAAAAGTTGAATATAGTTAATTTTAAATGCAGAGGGTATCGTTTTTCTGTAAGGTTGATTTTTCTCTCCGTCTCTCAAAACCTTACCTCCTAGTCAGGAATAGGTAATGACCATATCATAGTACCTATGTGAGGGGAAAGTTGACAAGCCTCAAGTAAAGGAGATGCTACGTTTATTTGATGTAATAGTGATCATAAACAAAAGTGTGAGACTTGAAGCTAGAATTGAAAGTCATCAAGAACACATATCCTGTTTGTCTTTTGGGGAACAAGAGCACTGCTGAAGACGTTTTATTTTTAATACACGCTTTACCTTTTTTTAACTCCAAATTCTGTGAGTTGGGTGATAAAATATGATAGTTGATCTTCAGTAGCTTATATGATACTGGGGAAGAAAACTACTACAGTACAGTTGGAACATAATCACATGACATCAGAAATAAGAAAGCAGGGGAAAAACTTTAAAAAAGAGGGAGAAAGGAAAAAAGTCTGGAGAACCCACCAGTTCTCCAGTTGCACTATATTGTTGTGTAGCTGACTGTCATAATTGTCCTCTGAAAAGATTTGAGGTGATGTATTCTGTTTTAGGATTCTCAACTAAATTTTTCATTAAGATAGACTTTTTTTTTAGTAGCTGAATTACATTTCTTCCATTTTCAGATGGTGTTAACTGAAAAGGGAGGCACTGTCTGCTAACTGCAGAATCTTTTTCTCTAGTTTCCTTTGAAGTAGTGTTTACGCAGACTTTTCTACAGACTACTAGTCACTCTAGAATTTAAGGATATTTTTTTCCCTTCTTGAGCAGTGTTACCTTCATGGCTTTCAGTTCCCATTATTTTTATTCATAAGTCCTTAGGAGTTATCACAAGGATATGCCTTAATTGCTTATTTTACAGCTAGCTATAATATTTTCTAGAGTAGCTCTCATTCATGCAGTTCTAGAATTTACAAATGAGCGTAAGGAAGATGATCAGCTGCCCCAAATCCATAAACTTAATTTTCCTGTGTGTGCTTAACTGCTAGCCAAGGCCTTGGCTTCTGCTCAATCAGAAATGAACTGTTTTATACCCGTTTCACACTCTCGCCTTCCTGTGCACTGAATTGAGGGAATTATCTCTCCAAACATGGTGACGTTAAGTAGAAGTAATTGAGTAAGGGGTTTGGTTTATGTTCTCTTTGATGTAAGCCTTCTGCTCATTTTTCAGACACACTCCTCTCCCTGTGAAGTTGGTACTCCAAGGGACTTCCACTTACATACAGTTCTGTATTTGCGAGAGAATTAAATAGCAGCTATTGTTGTGTTTTGAATAAATAGGGTTGCTAGGGAGTAATTCAGCAAAAGGAGATTGCACGATCTCTTAGTTCAGAGTACTATTGTCTTTCTGGAGCTCTTTTCCCAGAATGTTTTATTCAGTCTAGTTCTGCGTTGTGTTACGTGCCTCTCCAAAGGCATCACTGTGAATGCCACATAGTTAGCAATGTATTAAACTGATCATTTAAAGTCCAATGGTGTTTTGGATTTTGTAAATTGCTTTTGTGAGATATTTTAAATGATCACTTAAATTAGCTGAAGCAATTTCTTGGCATTTCAGTTAACCTGTCAAAAGTTCAATTTGGCACAGACAGGTAGGAGAGTACATCTTTAATTTCCTCTTTCTGCAATGAGCTTCTTGTTCTCCGAACGCTTTTCTTTCTTAGTAGGATAGAGCCCCAGCCTTTTAGTTATGATGAGTCAAGCCAGTTTGGGTACTCTTAGAATCACATGTTTGATTTGTGTGTTTGCTTTGACAATTGGTGGTTCTGGGCACTATTTATAATGTTGTCAAAGTGTGAGAGAGGTGTGCTGACAACACCAAGAGTGCATGTTTCTCCCTCCTCAGGTTGAGACAATGGCCTTAAAGATGATCCTCATTAATTCCCAGAACAGGCCAAAATTGCTAACTTGTAATGTGCCATATATAAGCTATTCAAAACCAGCAATTTATCTTTTGTAAATAGTACCCTGTAGGTTTCTAAAGCACAATTTTATCATGTGCTGGCATTGTCTTCACTCAAATAGTGTAACCTCTTTATGACAAGCTAACTACAAGCCTTTAATAATGTTTTTAGTTATAAAAATAATAATTAACAAAATACTTGTCTTCTAATGTTTGTCTTCTGAAAGTGCTGGTAATAGTGTTGCTAGGAGATGTCTTGCTGCTTGCAGTTACCTATGATGTATTCTTCTGCGTGGCTGTACATTGCTAGAAGGGTATCTCAGTCTTAAGCTGTAGTCCTTGGTAAGAGGAGCCAAAGAAGAAAAGTACTGTGCCTCTTGTATTTTGATAGGCTAATTACTGTATTTGAAATGTTTCATTGTTTTGGTTTTCAAGTGTAGCAATGATGGGTGAGAGTTTGGGGAAATGTATTTGAATTTGATGTTTTCCTTGAAATTTGCAAATCTTAAATAGAGTGGGGGCGGGGGGAGGGAGAGAGAGGTATGTCTTTGTTTCCTCTCTTTGAGCTGAAAAACACAGAAATTCCCCTGTTGCATCTTGCACTGTCCAAGCAGTATTTCAACCATATACAGGCAAAAGAACACAGTGCATCACTTTTTTTTTTCCTTCCTCCTTTCCTCAAATAAACCCCCCAATACAGGGAAAGAAGCAACCTTTTGTGCCACTTCTATACATAAAAGCTAAGGGAAAAGTTCTTGAACCCATCTCTTCCCAGTTTTTAGAAGATTTTCATAGGACATAATCTCAAGAGAAACTTAGCAGGGGACTATCAGAATGGCCTCAGTTTTTTGCTGGTAAGTGTTGTAACAAGAGGCAAACTCATGGCAATAACTGCGTGGACAGAAATGAATGACTGCACAGGAAGCTACCAAATAAAAATCTAGCGAGCTCTTGTCATAGACAGAAGTATAAAATAGCTTAGATTAGAGGCTTGCAGTTAGTGCAGTCGTCATAAAAAAGATTATGTTGTTGGGTGAAAAGAATGCCAGTACATGATATACCTGAATCTTAGAAATATAGAAGGTGTTATCTCCATAGGATAAATTGCTCTGTCTTTGAGTAGCTCAGTGCTCTGAATAGCTCAGCCTTCTTATCTAAAACTGAAATTTGCAATCTCGCTTGGATGCCTTTACCCTGAAAGGAAATGTTGCATATATATAAGTTCCTGGAAAGTACATAACACTGATGGTATTACTGTTAAAATATTAGTGAATGTGCGGTCTTCTTAGCCACATTCTGATCCTGGTTACTTTAAACTTGTGCACATTGAAATAATACAATCCGTACTAACTCTAGCTATGTGTTGTTTGCTGATGGCTGTTTCTTTCCATAAACTATAGTTTCAGCAATGAAGTATCCTGCAAAAAACGAGAGGATTATTTGGAATGGCCTGAATATTTTATGGCAGTAGCGTTTTTGTCAGCACAAAGAAGCAAGGATCCGAGTTCTCAGGTAAGAAGGCAACGTATAAGAATAACATAACTTAATCTATATTGCACATCGCATCAGATGCACATGTAGCACTTTCAGAGATTTCTTATTAAAAGTTATTTCAGTGTATAGCTATTCAATTTTTAACATGGTCAGCACCTTTTGTTGCAGAAATTCTTTTATTGTGCCTGACCTTGTGTAAAATTCTGTGTGTATATTTGCGGCTTGGAGTTTTGTAAATCTTCTTTTCATCTGGAGGTTGAAATAACACATGCGTTTTATCTCCTTTTTCCAGTAAATATAGTTAACTATTAGAGGAGGATAAAACTACTGAAAGTTTTAGATTGTAATTTTTAAAGACACAGCATTTTACAAGTTCCTTTTCCTCACCTGTAAGACTATAAAAATTCCTTTTTGTTTGTTTTTGGGTTGACTGGAGTTTTCTTCTAATTTGATTTCTCCCTCAGGTTACCCTTTCCCCTCTGCTTCACTGTCTGTCCCCATTCTTCGCTTCTTTCATGTGCCCCTGTGGAATACTGGTGTGAGGCGATTGCTCAATCTCCTGAAACATGCTGTTCTGCAGGACCCAGTCATCCGCTTAGTCTTCCTTTGCGTGAAAAAGTTCAGGGAGCAAATCCCAGAAAAGCCATGGAGTAAAACGCATGTTAACAGTCTGTTCAGTTACTTGCTGGCTTCTGTACATTATGGCTCTTAGTTCTCTGAAGGTTATTCACTTAGGGCTAATTTTTTGTTACCTAAGACCTGCTTGGTAAACACATTGTATGAATTAAAATCAGTACTATTGCCATTTCAGTAGATCTAAAATATGGGTGTAAAACATAAAAATGAGACACTTCATCATTCACATGAGTGGTGCACGTTTGCGTAAACAAGCCACAAAGGTGTGTGAGCCTATCTCTGCCTAGGTCAACACTACTGCATTTCTGTTCCATCTTCCATACCTTTTCTTTTGCTCCTGCTGCTCATACTGCTACTGGAAAAGCTAGTTTGAGGAGTTGAACTGACAGAAAACGTATGTTTGGTGGGGTTAATTCAGTGCCGGTTCTGCTCTCTGAACTAGGTTCACTTCATAGTCGGACAAGGAACAGTGCTGGCAGGCTGGGATGGGCACTGCATGACAAGAGGGCTAGCAGGGTTACATCTGCTCTGATTTATTTTAAAGGTCCACCAGTTCGGTACAATTGAAGCCTTGCTCACTAGATGGTGTGACCTCATGTAAAGTGAAGCTTGTATCTCTTAAATGGAAATTGTAGGACTGACTTTTCAGGTCTCATCTTTCTAGTTGGTACATAGTTTTGCATGCTGTTGGTACTATATAAATCTGATTTTATTTAGGTTGGTGCCTGCATTGTAAATTCAGAAAACAAGATTGTTGGAATTGGATACAATGGGATGCCTAATGGCTGCAGTGATGATGTACTACCCTGGACAAGAACAGCAGCACATAGACTAGACACAAAATATCCTTATGGTAAGGCTTCTTGTGGTTGACAGCTTATACTTGTGATGTCTATATATGTGACAGTTCAGCTCGTAAAATATCGATCAGTTTTTCTTCCACTCACCTGCTTTTGTTAATGTGCCCATATGTCATACATCAAGATAAAAACCACAGCTCTGGAAATAAATGACAAGAGTCTTTATGAAGGACTGACTTCCTGGTGAAGTATGTTCATAAATAATTAGCCATTTTGGATTGTGTAGTGAAAACTTGTAGATATAATGCCACTCATTAGCATTTAGTTGCAGTGTATGGAGATGATTCCTGCTTCTGTGTGTTTGTCTCCACAAAAATTACAGAGAGCATGTATCTGCAAAACAAATAATCGGGTCTAAAATACAGGTATTAAAATTGTAAACTCCAGTGGTTGTGGAAAATTCCAGTGTTCAGGTGTTGATGACATAGACAATACATATTATGAATGAGCTGAATTTTGTCTTGAAGCATGTGATTGTGTTCTGTCATTCCATGCCATTTTTGCCTCATCTGGTGCGCAGTGGATCTACCCTGTTGTGGGTGAGGTGACTTTCATTATTTCAGTCTCTGATCTGGTTCACATTTACTAAATCGTAGAATCATAGAATGGTTTGGGTTGGAACAGACCTTAAAGATCATCTAGTTCCAACCCCCCTGCCATGGGCAGGGACACCTTCCACTAGATCAGGTTGCTCAAAGCCCTGTCCAGCCTGGCCTTGAGCACTTCCAGTCAGCTACAACTTCTCTGGGCAACCTGTGCCAGTGTTTCACCACCCTCACAGTAAAGAATTTCTTCCTTATACCTAATCTAAATCTACCCTCTTTCAGTTTAAAACCGTTACCCCTCGTCCCATCACTACACTCCCTGAGTCCCTCTCGATCTTTCCTGTAGGCCCCCTTTAAGTACTGGAAGGCCGCTATAAGGTCTCCCCAGAGCCTTCTCTTCAGGCTGAACAACCCCAACTCTCTCAGTCTGTCCTCATAGGGGAGGTGCTTCAGCCCCCTGATCATCTTCGTGGCCTCCTCTGGACCTGCTCTAACAGGTCTATGTCCTTCTTATGTTGGGGGCCCCAGCACTGGACACAGTACTGCAGGTGGGTCTCACAAGAGAGGAGTAGAGGGGGAGAAATGGGCAAAAGGAAGGAAGAGCAAGGATGGTTTCACGGTAAATGTGGCTAAGTGCTACTTTGGATCCTGTCTTTGTCTTTGCAGCAGGCACAGTTTGGCCTTCTGCAAGCCTGCTTTGAAGGGTCCTCTGTGAATCTTGGTGTACCTATCAGCTGAGCTGTACAGTTACTCTTCTGGGCCAGGCATGGTTTGCACAAACCAAGGAGACAACTTGCTGGACTGCCTCAGGCTTCGTGCCATGAGTGCTGTCTGCTGGGTGTGGAAATGGAATTGAGAGCTGCCTTGTAGCCTGCAATAGCTGATGTTGGGGAGGAAACATGGTTAGGACTGATAAGGAAGCAGGGAGTGTATGCTCTCTTAAATCCCCCTTCTTCATCTTTCTGCTTCCACACCAGCTCCTGGTGCGCCTTTGTGGGGTGAGCGATGGGCACAGGGAAAATGGGTATTAGGAGCTCCTTCATTCTGTGCTGCATCTCAGCCTGTGCTGGGCTCAGGAACGGCAGGGAGAAGAATCACAAAGCTGAACAAGAGCCCTGAGAAATTTTCCCTTCCCTCTGCATCGGTGGGGGAAATGAGCACCAGAGTTGAGCTTTTGCAAAGAGATACTGACTTTTTTCCAGTGTACAGTATTTATCTCTGCCTACTAATTCTGTTTTTTACTTGTAACTTCTAACAATTGGTCTGATACAGAGATTAGACTTGCATGAGTTTTGACGTTCCCTGTGTTCACCCAGAGCCCTCTCTAAAAACCAGCATTACATTTTCTGGTTTCCCATGGCATTGAAGTGAAAGATGATATGCAGTGGCTCAGCACATAATTCATCAGTTTCATATTTGAGTTCTTAAAACCCCGGTACTTTGTCCTTGTTCACTTTACCAATTTATTATGAAACCTCTAACGTTTAACTCTTAAGCTTGAGACAGTTTCATATTATTTTTCATAAGAGATTTATTGTCGATACTAGGGCCAGCTCCTGCCAACTTTTAAGTCTGCTCTAAAGCACAGAAGCACTGGTTTTATGTGTAATGACGGTACCATAATGGTACAGCTTGGTATGACTGCTCTTTACTTACAGGGTGAGGAAACAAGCGTTACCATATTGATTGAATATAAAGTACTTAAAACAGAATATTGATCTTGGTTGAATCTTTATGCTTCTGTTAGGTCTCAGTTCTGAACTAAGATCAGTGCGGGTGGTCTCTGGGACCTAACTATGTTCCAGGCACTCAAATTTAAGCTGACCAATTTAAACTAAAAATGCTGTATGAATTTGTGAGGAATCTTTGTACAAAGTGACTTGAGACTATTTTATTTTTTTTATTTAACTCTTGACTGATACAGAGAAATGATTACTTGTTTTAAGACTTATTTACTTATAGAAAACTGCTTAGCAACTTACTAATAGCAACTTACAGTATTACTTATAGTATTTTTTAACATTGCTAAGAATCCTGCTTGCCCAGATTGTTCTGTGGAATTTTACCAAGGACTACTGTGTCCATCAAAACAAAGCAGTTTACTGTGAAAATCTACCAAGAACTGCAGTGTTCAGTAAAATATCATGTTTTTGTCCTTGAGGAACAGGTGTGCTCTAACTAGTTGGGCCTCGGTAATGAGTAAAGATAGCCATATACGGGTTATAGAAGTTTCATTGGTTCCCTTAAATAAGATAGGATGAGTAAACCGGCTGAAAAACATTTTTGTTGTTCAAGAAATTGGCCAAGAGAATCTGCGCATGCTCCGGGGAAAAAACAAGGTGAGAAAGACTACGAGCCTTCCTCCCAAAGACCCCTGGAGACGCCCCCCAGGAGGCAATGCGCAGGTGCAAAGATAACATAAACTGCTGACACCAGCCTTTTGAACTAACCCAGCCTTACTTATGCACATGTATGTTTGTGTTATGTAATCAATGAATATGTATATCCACATTCTATAAGTTTTGGGTAAAAAGTGCTGTTGGTGTGCAAGCTTTGTGGAGAAAGCCCCTTGTACCCCGGCCGGAGTAAAACATACCTGCTTTATAACTCTATTTCAGAGTTGTAGAGTCTTTTTCTGCGAATCATGACTCCAAAATATGTGGCGTAAAGTAAAAAACTCTTAATATGTGATGTTTAAAAAAATGCACTAACCAATATAACAGCTTGGAGAGAGTTGGTTTAAATACTGCCCTTCCCCCAAGAATCTTAGTCTTCACCTCATTAAAAAAATCACAACTTTGTAACATGAAGTGTCTGCTGTGATGAATAAACGACCTATTTTGTAATTCACAGATGATTTAAACTCTAGCAGTTTCTTATTAATCTTGATAGCACAGTTGACAGACCAGACAAGTATATATATAAAAAAAAATCTTCTGCTTTAAAAAATTCTGCTAGATGCGGAGACACATAGAATTGCTGCTAAAATCTCATTAAACTGTCATGTTTTCCTTCCTGCTTTTGCTAATCATCACAGCGTTTGTGTAAATTGAACTTTTTATCCTTGCTTTTTCCTGACTAGCTTGTTCAGAGATGGTACGATCTTAACTGTGTGCTCCATTAGCTTATCATGGGAACGCTGGCACTTTCATCACTAGAGCTGCAGTGTAACTTATTAGGTAAAGCTGATGGTAATTGTGCATGTACCACCACACTAACTTGGAAGATGTCTTCTAGAGCTACTTCATGCATCTGCTATGCATGCAAGTGCTACTTCATGCAGTGCTATAGAAAAGGGCTGGGGGTGGATCTGAATGCTGACCTCCTAGTTTTGTGTATTGTTGTTAGGTTAGGCATAAACATTAGCTCACTTCCCATCTGTTTTGGACCACTCTGGCTAGCTTTCTCCAGAACAAAGCCTGAGTATTGCTCTCCGAATGGCTCACTCAAAGGCTGCTCCGGAGGGCAGGGTGGAAAAAAGGCTGCAAGAAAACTGTCATCCTGTATAGGCCTATAATGCAAAGCCTGCTGAGATGATATGCTTAACCCTCCTCCCTCCCTGAGGCCATACTGGGGGATATGCAACGCATACTCTGTTTCATGCTGTGAAAATACCACTCTGGTGGGCTGCAAAAAAGTCATCGCACTTCTTTATGCACTTTGAACTGAGACATACAAAACAAGTATGTGGTATGGTGGGACTCCTGAGACGTGGAGCCTTGAGGAAACCCAGGGCCAAGTGCTGTGTAATGCTGATGGAGCCCTGAGTAAGATGAACATGAGCCAGTCTGTGCCAGCTGGCCTCCGGGCCAAGGGTCAGTCCCTGGCCCTTCTGTATTTAGCAGCATAGACATAGCAGGGGATTGGACCCAGAGGCTATCTTTGCAGAAGTAGGTTAGATGCTCCTATAATAAATTATTGAGCTCTAGCAGAACAGATGGATGCATTAACCCCATAGCTCTGATCAGATTCACTGTTTCATGGCTAGAAAACTTCCAATTTCTACCCTAAATTTATCTGTGTTAGTTTATACATTCTTATGTGTGCCAGCATTGTTCTTTTAGCTTTTCTTATTCACTGCGATTAATCCTTCCTCCTTTCCCCCCCTTCCCCTGTGCACTTACTGATAACAGTAACCTTTTGAACTTCTGTTGTAAGGCTAAACAAGTCCTGTCACTTAAATTTTACTGTATCTTGAAACTTTTTGGCTTGAAATTCATCAGTGTCTCAGTTATCTATGTCTGCTGCAATATACTGTACATATCTAACCTGCACCCTCAAGTGTGGGTTCTGCTCAGCTCGGTGGTAGGGAAAGGTTCATCCTTGATTAAAAAATTTGTATTTACCCATATCTAAGTGTAACCTGAACTGCTACTGAAAGAAAGCATCAAAATGTGGTAGGTAGTGCTTACTTTACCTTAGAGGATGCATTTGAATGTTACAGGGGTAGTGATGTGGATCACCTGTATTGATACTATGCATTCTTTGTGAGAGTGTTGAAGCAGATGAAAACTTTTTTCCTTCCAGTTGTAGTGTGTAGTTGCACAGTTCAGTAGTATTGTTATGTCAGAAAGCACTGGGTGTTTTGCAGAATGCCATTTTTTCACAGCACAAAATCAGGCTTTTGTTTTTATGTTGGAACTGGCTCTTTCCAGGCTGCCAGTCAGTGACAGGAGCGGGGATATTTCTGCGCAGATGAGAGAAATGGAAGGCCACTTTTAGATACCTACTTTACTAAGATGTTATTAAAAGCTTTTCCTGAAGCATTGTGTTCAGTACCGTGTGCAGAAGCTTAATAATTAGACAAAATTCTGGTTTTCACAGTCAAAAGTGAGTGCCCTCTGTTTCTGTTAGATGAATCCAAGGATTTGATGATGCTGTTTCCTCTCACCGATGATTTAAAATACTACATTTTTCTCCTATTAACGCAAGTCTTCCCACTAATGCTAGTTGCTATGCTCCTGTTATGCCCTCTGTCTCCACTGCAATCTAAGAACACCCATTTGACAACCAGTCTCTAATTAAGAGAGTTTTAAATTAAAATGACTGGCAAATTTAGAAACCTCTGAGCAATAGAGAAAATATTGAGTAAATATGCTTACAAATATTTATACAGGTTCAGATACGATAAAATATGTGCTGTGGCAAAAAGTATGCTCTAATTGAACAGTACCTGCTGTGTAAAATGAAACAAACTGTTATCAACATTTCCTCGTGTTAGGATTATGAGCTTTTCGTCAATTTTTTAGAGATGAACACTCGAAGATATTCAGGCAAATGTTACTTTTGTAGAAGCTGTTATTTTGACAGCACAAAACTTGATAAGGCACTAAGAAGAAGTGTGATGCTCTCTTTCCAATTGGCAATACAAAGCTGAGGCTTCAGCTGGAAAGGGGATCTACAGGAGACAGTCTCCACCTACAGCCACTCACTCTCTTGTCCTGCATGGATTTCTGTCCAATTCTAGTGTCATACATCAAATCTCTAGAAAGTTTGAAGGTTTGGAAACACTTGGAATAATTTCTCTTGTTCGGCTTGCCCACTAAGAAATGCCTCTGTGTTCTGCTGAGAGTAGAACAAACTTGGAGCAGGATGGGAGGAACTGGGAAATGGGATGGAGTAGCTAAAGCATTTCAGGTTTTGAGAGTGGCTTCTCTGGTCTGCCTCCAGCAGATTTTGTGATGTTCATAAATGGGCTGAGTGGTTTCCATCTTCACTTCCCAGTTCTCCTTTTTCACGAAAGCAAGCAGTGAGGCTGGGACTGTTCCCTTTTTCTGACTGCGGTCTGAAGAGACTAGGACTCCAGTGAAATCTGGGTGTTATCCTTGCCTCCTTGCCCTGACCACAGCAACTGCTCATCCTCCAACACACAGAGCAAGAAAGAGAGCAGCAGGAATGGCTGAGGGCAGTGTCAGCCCTACATCAGTGTCCTGCCTTCCCCTAACACAGTGAGAAACCA
This sequence comes from Strix uralensis, assembly GCF_047716275.1. Lineage (NCBI taxonomy): Eukaryota > Metazoa > Chordata > Aves > Strigiformes > Strigidae > Strix > Strix uralensis. The sequence continues at coordinate 37,535,842 of NC_133975.1, forward strand.
TCCCTGCGCTTTCACAAAGGTTGAAAAGAGATTGATGTCATGCTACAAATTCCAGATCGATCAACCACTGTCCCCAGTGGTTGTCATTCCAGACCCTGTTCCCTTCAATAATATTTTGGTCCCTTCCATGATCCTTACTATGTCCAGTGTCGGGGGTCCAGCGAGTAAAGGATAACTGGTAGGTGGAGCTTGGACAAAGATGGGATGGACAAGAGATGAACACGAAAAGATGAAGGTTTTACCAAAAGGCTGAGAAGTGGGCCAAATTACAGAACTCCCTGTATCCATTTCTGTGTCAGGTTTATGTTGAAGAATGCCATGCTGTTACCATGTATCTGTATTGGGAATCCGTATTTGTCAGGTTGGTTAACGTGACAGTATAAAAACTTACGTTAATAAATAAGGCAAAACTTGCTGTGTGACAATCTATGCATTGAAATATATTCTTTTCAAATGTAATACTATATGTAGTGCATAATTTCTCAAAATTCCTAGTCTGGCTCAGTTAGTTAGTAATTAGTCACATACAAAGGCCACTCCCCTCAGCCTCTCCTTTGATTGCTTCTTAAAAGGTGGCACATTATGGTGGTCCCTACTCCAAGCTCTTCATCAAGCATGTAAGCCTTTAAACAGTATTAAGAAACACTTTGATTAGTCCTCTGGTTCTTAAAAAGTCACTAGTCGGAACACATTTAGTAGGTGGGAAGTGTACTTCTGACTCTGCAATCCACTAAGACCATGTTCATGTGAAGTGGTTAATCCTGAAAAATGACCATTAATAATGTAAGTAGGGTTCTCTTATTTACAGGTGGGCTTAAGGATGAGTGCAACCTCATATATGCAACAGAAAGCACTGTGCAGTGAGAAAAGATAGAAACATTAGCAATTAATACTACCAGTAATGAAGCAGTCATTGCTCTGCTTTACGCCCCGCCCCACCCCCCCCTGCCCCAGTGAATATAGTACAGGTGGTGGGAATGTCAGAGCACACACTATCTTCTTGTTGCATGGTTATTTCTTGAGCTAATGAAGCCTTTTGAGAATACTTTTCAAGCCACTTTTCCAGAATGGAAACCAGTGTTGCAGATTTAATATTATGTTGGCTATACATGAATATTATTTTTTTAAAAAAACCAAAACACATAGGGTATTGTAAAAATTCTTAGTTTTACTAGTCTATTTAAATATACAGTTTTCAGAGTTCTGAATACTGTGCACCTGTGAAAGGTTAAGTTAGCTGCTTATTGTCTGAGAGAGAACAATATTTGAGTAGGAGCTCTTAACAGGTTAGAAAACTTCGTAACACCCCAAATGTGAACTACTGAGTTATTACCAAGAGGGATTTTGTACTCCTGGATTTGTTTTCTGCCCCTCACGAATGCACTGTACAATGCTGGGCAGGTCTATAAGAAAAATCTGGGGATGATAGACTATCTTGTCTATAAATCAGTTAACAGTCAATGCCTATCTGCCAGAGAGAGGGGAATATGAGAAAGGGGAAATGAGAGTGATGAGACAAAGCCTAAAAATATTTGTCTGATGCTTGTGCCTTCTTAAGGATCTTCTAGTGTAATATCCCTTACAGGGGCCAGTAGCAGATGTCTAGGGAAATGTATAAAGCAAAGACACATGTCATGATAGATCCCCAGAATATTCTTCCAGGTTCCAGCAACTGAGCCATTAGTGGTTTTCTATTTAATAGCCCAGTAAACTAAAAAAAGAGAATACTGGAAGGAAAAGATGACTTATGGAATCAGTACAAACTTCCAGTTCTGTACTGCTTTCTGCAGTAAGTGCAGTAAGAAATACTTTGTTAGACTACAATGTGCATGAAAAACTGACCTCCTTTTGTTTTTGAAAGCCTGCTGCGTTTATTGGAGACCCCACTACTTTTTGTCTTGGAATGATTAGTCTGTTTCTTCCTTATTACCATCTCTGTGTCTTCTTTCCACACTGGAGAGTTGTAATTGTTCTTAACTTCAGATTGTTTTAAGATGATCAGGAGGCAAAATTTTGCTTTTCCCTTGCTCCAGCTGATTATCTTCCAGAAGTTATTTTTGGCCTGAACTTGTTTTTGCTTAGGAAGAGGTTTGTTATTGAAAGTTTGTAGAATTCTGCCAAAACAGCCTTTCTTTCTCATCAGCACAGGAAGGAAACTTGTTGCAGTACTAATAATGAAACTTGTCTGGTTTTATGGCTGAAGATTTCTGAGTTATAGTGAAAGAAAAATATTTACTGAAGGAATCAGAGTTGGTTTTTTTTAGTTCTGTGAGCCTTTGAAAACATTCCCTCATCCTTCTTTCTGGAGGCCTTCCATATTTTAGATGCTGCCTAGGACATAAGTATATTGTTCAAAGAAACTTAAAAGTGATGTTTCTGTCCTGTTGACATAACCTAGTTCCCGTTGAGGAAATAATGACACTCTTTTTCGCTCAATCCTCTGTAACCCCAGAAAAATAATTCTCTGACTATTTATTGTGAAGGCTACATAAGATTAGTGTAACTCAGTAATATACTTGGACTTAAATGTATTTTCTGGATTTTGTAAATGTATAGATTCATGTAATTGTATAACTTGTACACTTAATGGCATATGTTCAAAATACAGTGTGACCCAATTACACTTGCAACAGAAACAATAATAATAGTAATAGAAACCTTAATGTGATGGTGCTTGGTTGGTTCTTTTTTTGTTAATTTCCTACTTTTTATGGTAGTTTCTGCCTTTACTGGTTACAAGAAGGTATGTGGACAGCATGGTCATGGTGATGCTGGGGACTGCTTGTAGAAGTCCATACTGAGCTTTCTTTAGCAAGTGTTTGGTCCTTTGTGACTTGTCTATATGGGAAAGCTTGTGTGCTGGAAGTTAGGCTGTAAATTTGTAGGGCATTAGCTGTTATATAGAAAATTCCATGTAGACATTTAGCACATACAGAAAACATTTCCATTCAGCAAGGATTCCTGCGTTGAAGGCACTGCCCTTGGTTATTCTTTGTGTGATGAGATCATTCACACAGAGGTCAGTATATAGTAGCAAATATACTATGAACTTGTGCTATGAAACTGCCTGTTTTAATTTTTGCATGTACGCAAAGGGGAGAAATTTTTTTTTTAATCTGTTCTTCAAAATAAGCAGTGGGAAAACTTCATGTTGTCTGCACACGCAGGTCTCTAGATGAGCTCAGACCCACACCACACCTGTTTATGAAGTAAGTCAGGGCAGCAGGCAGTTTCTTAGGATGTAGGTAAATAAATTATGCAAGTTGCTGTCATTCCTAGGAGTAAACAGGAAGTTCTCGCAGAGATCTTAATGTTTTTTTCAGAGGTTCATGGTGGTTGACACAGAAACTGCGCTCTTCTCACCTGTGTTGGTAACACATTAGATAATCTGCTGATGTGTACAGCATAAAAACTTAAAACCCTAAGGTGCGATCTGTCCAGAAAGAGCTATTGTGTTATGGTGGAATGAGGCAGGGTAGTCTGTTGCTACCTGGCCTAACTCAAATCCATGGAGAAATAGAGGACTTTGTTTTCCTGCTTGGGAAGTCTGGCACCTTTTAATGAGCAGTAAACTCACTTTAATATTAAAGCTGGGACATTTTTATGGTTGAGTGTGTCTTGTGTATTCTTGGGGTGAGAGAATCACGCAGCAGTGCTGAGCCGTTCTGAGACCCTGAGGACAGAGCTGCTCGGTTTTACTTTGCGATTCTCCTGCCTTTAAGAGCGCACAGCGTGCTCTTATAACCGTAAGACTGTTCCTATCTGTGCATGTAAACACATAAATGAGCTGTTTTATACCGGCAATTAGATACTCCAGAGAGTTGTGAAGCTGTGAGATATTGCTTCACTTAGGGTGGTTGCAACTACTTGGCCCACAGCCTACGGCTTTGTTGCCTGCAATAGGTGTTAGCAAATGGCAATGCTAATGCGCTTAATGATATCATTACTAATCGGCAGCCTGGTCAGAACAATTGACCTTCATTGATCTTCGTATTTCTGCTTTTATTTCTTTGTCTGCCCTTTATGACAAGCTGTGCAAGCTATTTGCCTTTGAAAAGATGTAAGCAGTTATATTGTAACACTTTAGTTTTAGTTTGACTGATTTAATGAACGGTATTATGAATTGTTTCTTTTTTTTTTTAAATCAGTGTGCCATGCCGAATTGAATGCCATCATGAACAAAAACTCAGCTGATGTGAAAGGCTGCAGCATGTATGTTGCCTTATTTCCATGTAATGAATGTGCAAAGCTCATCATCCAGGCAGGTAAGGAGTAGTGCCAGCTTGATTTGTCAGCGTTGCAGTGCTGCTTGCTCGTTGGTATCTTATCACGGATGTATTTGATGTTAAATTGCTGCTGTTAGATCTAAATTAATTGCACTGTCAACTTCATAAGATGCTACTTGTGGGGTTTTTTTGCATCTGAATGGTGCCAAATTTTTCCAGTGCTAATTGCATCTTCTGTGATTCAAAGCGTGCTTCTCATTTAGGTTTGTAACTTCTTAGACCAGGAGCTGCCAAAGAACAACACAGGCTTTGCATATAATTACTGTCAATTTTACTGTGCTCTGACACATTGAATAGAGTAGGGCAGAAAGAAATAAACTTCTGCATGACAAAAGGTCTGTTGGGAGTATATACATGAAATTTTAATTTGAATGTGATGCATGGTAGATATTTGAAGATTTTAAAATATCTTTGCTCATAAATGTCATAAGACTTCTATGATCCTACTTTAATTATGTCTTTCATTACAATTGTTATAAATCTGTGCCACTGCAGTAAGTGTGCTGGCCTAAATGTGTCTCCTTTTTTTCAGATTAGGCAGTATCTGCAGTAGGCTTCAGTTCTGTAAAAATCTCTGCTTAAGGTAGCATATGTTTTGCTCGTTGAGTAAAGTCTTGCAATCCTAGCGTGGATTGCTGTTCTGGGGAGTTTCTCTCACCATTTATGGCCACAGGAATCTAAGAAGAAAGTAGCAAACAGAACACTTATTTCTTTTGGTCAGTAAAGTTTGAAATGAATAGAGGTGAAGGGTGAAAGATGATGATATTCTGTATTTGTGCTACAATTCTCTTATTTATAGAATCAAAATCAAATGATCTTCAAGGTAGATTGGCTGCTTGTTCTCAGTGTAGTCCCTCATCCTTTTCCTTTTGCACTTAGGTCAGCACTAAATTGTGGTGTATTGATATTCATGTTGTCTGGTAAATACAGTAAGATGTTGATAGGCTCTGAAACGCTTGTGAATTCTCTTGGGTCAGCCTTTAGGCTTCTCCTCTGCCTAAGTAATTTAGGCATAGATCATTCAACAATTTGAGACAGCATGCATTTATGAGGAATTGAACCTGGACTGAGGGTTATAAAACAGAGAACAAAAGAAAAAACCATCCTTTTATAGCTATACATTTGGAAGGGGAATAGGATTTGGGGTTTAAGTTCTTTGTGAGGAATTTTAGAGAGGTAGGAAGATAAGTTTTCAATTACTTTTGCAAAAATGCTTAATTTCTAGTCTGTCATGTAGTTTTGCCTATGAGTTTTTGGTTCTGGTTTTCTGAGTTAAACTTAGGTGAAAGTGGAGAAAAACATTTTCCAACATTTATGAAAGAACTGTCTTCTAAAACAGCTTTACCTTACATAGCCTTACTCTCAAGTACAATATATAGTATTTTGGAAAGTAGAGGTGTACCAAGGAGTTCTAGAGCATGTGGGTGAATGCTGCCTTTTCTGATTTTGTGCACCAGACATTACTTTTTTTTTTCCAGTGTAATTCTAACATTTTTTCAATATGACTTTTTTAGGCATAAAGGAAGTTATTTTTATGTCTGACAAGTATCATGACACTATGGAAATGACAGCTGCACGGCGGATGTTTGATTTAGCAGGTGTTATATACAGGTAAGAGAACTTTGGATTAACTTTGGTTTTATTTTGGAAAGGAAGAAAATGGTGTGTGAAAGAGACCAACTTTAGGCAAAAATTTTTCTTCTTTGCAGTGTGCAGCATTTTATTCTTCAGTAGTGTTTGTAGATGGCTTGCTCTGTATGCCTGCAAAAGATACCGGATTGACAGACAGTTGCACCATTCTTTTTGCATTGTACATGGTTAAATTTCAATTTCATAACGTTTGTATGAGAACATGGTCCATTTGGAATACTCATTTCATTGCTGTAATGCAAGTGAAATTGCGAATGTAATGGTTAGTTGTTACATTGTACTCGGGAGAGTCATCGCTGACCCTGCTTCGAGCAGGTTAGACTCTATGGTCTCCTGAAGTCCCTTACAACATGATTTTTCCCATAATCGTGTGAGTTGGACTGAAATGACCGGTTGATTTTTTTTTGTGGATTAATTGATCCTTATTGAAACTGCAGTATCTTTTTGTTGCAGTCAGTTTGGAAAGGTGTCAAACCGGCCGCCCATAAGTAATTAATTCTTGGTGCCTATAGCTGTCCAGTCTTCTTTGGTCAGCTTTTCTTGTGAGAAAAGGGTAAAACTTGGAATATCTGCCTTAAAGTAATGAGAATCTGAAAAACGTTTGAAGAGTGGGGTTTTTAAAGACACTGACAGAGATACCTAAAGACAATCTGTTCAACAGCTAGTTTGATAGCCATAACATGCTGTGGGTGAGGCTAATTATGCAGTTGGAGGCTTTGCAACCCTAAAAAGTTTTACAGTATTAATATAAAGACTTCGAAAAATTTGCAAACATAACAATTCTGACATAAAATTTTAGGATGAAAGCTACCTACTGGGTTAAGAAACAGCCATGAAAACCAGCAGTACTTGAAATTCTGTTTTAGTCCTTCAGTCTATTTCCTGTCTACTAAGAGTATTTGACTAAGAAGCATAAATCATTCTCTTGCAAGTCAAATCTTGTAACTTCCCCAGGGTGAGAAGTGTTCCTTGCATTTCAGATTGTTATTCTGGACAAAGTATTCAGAGTTTCTGTGGTCAGCAGCATGTGGTTTTCTGTGTTGACTGTTACTCATTCTTGTATTGATTGTTAAGGATGTAGGTGGTACTTAATGAATCTCTTGAACTGATCTGCAGAGCTTAATTAGGCACTAAATCCACACTATTTGCATAATCCTTTGTTTACGGGTAGACTGGAAAATATATGCTCGGTCCCCAAATACCTTCCTTGCTAATTGCTGTAGCAGATGCTCTAATGATAATAAAAGGAAACATTTTGTGGCAGTATTAATTTTACAGTTTTGAAGTTACAATTTTTAAATGATTCCCTCTTAACTAGTTTGGTTTTTCCCTAGTATGATGCATAATGTGATCTATTCCCCTAGCACAAAAAGTATTTTAATATACTGAGGCAAAGTTTGAAAGTGTTCTTTGAAAACTTGGCAGGAAAAAAGTGATCAAAGCATTTATCAAATTGTATTCCAAATATCTTCTATATATACATATGTGCACATATATGTGTATATACGATACATACACAGTATATTAAAATATGTTTATGGATACATATATGTGTACCTATATCTGTAAATATATACTTAAAATATTTGAAATATAAATATATATGAACCAAAACCCCAGCCCTGGTAACATGATGCCACCACCTGCGGCTAAGTTGTTAAAAGTCCTTTGACTCCTGGGTAACTTATGAACTCCAATAGCCGAAGAATGTACAGGCTAACCCACCCCATGTGTCTTTTTTGTCTTAGTCTTTCTTGTCCAGGTTTCTCTCAGTGTGGTGCACTATAATTGGCTCCCATAGAGATGAAAACTATGTGAATCCAAGGAAGGTTTTTTTTTTTTTATTCCTTCAAAAATTTAGCTGGAGCTAAAGCAAGCAAAATGCTTTAACTAGTCACTAAGTAATATCTGTATTTTTCTTTATTTTAGGGAATTCAAGCCAAAGTGTAACAAGATCATCATCGACTTTGATTCAATTAACAGCAGACCAAGTCAAAAGCTTCTGTGAATTAAGTCTCATTAAGTCTCTAGAAGAGTGTGATTATCCTTTTCTAAAAAGCTGCTAATGCCTTTCATCTTGAAGTTACTTGCAACTTTTTAATGGCTTCTGTAGCTAAAGTAGACTTCTAAGAAATCGAAGGCATAAAAATGTCCCCCTCACTTCATCTTGTCATGTGGAATCTAAATCTACTTAAATTTTTTTAATGCCTTTATCAAAACTGCTTAAAAAGTCTTGAGACACGTAAATGAGACAATATAATGTATGTAAAGAAGACTGTTCTGATTCTCAATGTATTCATCACCACATGCTCTGATAGGCTGTCAGCATTGTTTTAGACTCTAACAGTAGTACTTATTGTAACCAGCAGTACATCGTAATACGCTAATATATGTTGATCTCTCTACTGGATATGTGGATCTAAATAGTTGATCCTTATGAAGGACAAAAAATGTTATCCATGCAAATACTAATCTTCCAACTAGCATAACACTAATATTTAAAAGGTTATACAGCTTTAAGAATGTGTGATATTGTGCATGCATTACCCAACAAATGAAATACTGATTTTTCTTCTAGTTGCTGTCTAACACTGTCATACATGGGGAGGGATGAGAGAGGAAGTTGTTCTGAGAATGATCCATGCCAGACCAAACTTTACAGGTGCTTTCCTTGTTTTCCTCAAGACTCCAGAATTGGAGGGGGTTGAGGGAGTAATCGTTTGTCTCTTTACTTTTGGGACTCATTTGGAGTTGGTTTTCATGTGTAGAAGGAAATTATTTTATTGGTCTAAGCTGTTTCTAGACAATCCAACATAGCTCAGTCTTAAAATCAACCTTATTCAAGGTAACTGAATCATTTTTTGTCCTCTGAGAGAAATTGGAGATAGTCAACCCATATCCATATCTGTGCCAAAAGAGGTAATTATGGTGTTAGCTTGTTTCCCAGTGCTGGCGTAGTACTTTCATTTTCATCAATGTTGCCTAAAATAATACCCTTTTTAATTTTATCTTGAGATCTGGGAATAGATTTGAGTTCCTTTCCTCTGATTTGATTTTTTGAAAATTAAATATGCCTAATGGCTTTGTTTAGATAACATTGATGATTGTTGTTGGTTTTTTTTTTAAATGTGGTTATACTTCAGTGAGCTTTTATTTTCTTTATAAAAGCTTTGTTTCATATTTTGGGACATTATGTAATTTGGCTTCATACCAGTATTATTAAAGTCTTACTAAAATCTACTACATTGAAGTAGACTCATTATTATAATGTTAAGCTATGTGCTTGGCTCCCAAGTGCTGCTGTTTTTGCAATCATATGCAAAGCATATTTTGTGCATTTGTGACATTACATAAAGTGTAATGTTCATGAACCATTTGGCTACTAAAGAGAGCATTGTAACGTATTATAAGATGTGTCCATTTATAAAGTAATTTCTTACTTTCTCTTTTTTTCTTACAACTGTTTTCCACCTCAAAATTGGTCTGTGGCTTACTGCCAGAAGAAGAAATTTGCACATATGTGGAGGGGGAGGGTGAAACCTGAAAAATTACTTTAATAAAATGTTACTAGAACAGCTTATGCACATCTTTTTCTTTGGCCTGAATTAATAAGCAGAAGCATTTTGAGTTATGCTGGTCTTACAATGGGACAGAGGGGAGAGAAGAAGCAGAATTTTTGGTTTTGGCAGCAAAATTGCTGTTTTCTTCATAGATAATTGCTGATCTAAGTTCGGACTTAAAAGATATATGTATTGTGATTCTGGTTACTTTAAGTATTTTTATGTCAGGCCTTGGATAATGGGAATGTATGATGTGCATGAAAACTCAGGAGGTTTTTGAACCAATGTCCAGGTGTTTTTAGGAATGTACTTTTTTTTATAATGACTCTTTTTTTTTTTTTCCCCAGGACTTTCCTGCTTGTGTAACAACAGAGCAGTACTGGAGAATGTGATAGGATTGTAGATTTCTTCTGATCAGTTTTTGATCTAATAGAGCCACATATACAGCTTTTCAGAGTAATTGTCAGTTGACTCAGGCTAGTAAGTGGGTTCTCTGATTTCCAGGGCAAATTTATGGAAAGGGAAAAAGCAAATGCACAACTCTTGAGAGAGCATGTGCTTTGAGGTTAATGTTTTAGAGCAAACCTTAAAGGAGGATTGACCCTTACTTTGTGTGCACGCCTAAAAATCTGTATGCTTCTGGCTTTTTTTTTAATAGTTCAGGAGATAGTGCTTTGACTTCCAAATAAATAAATATTACTAGAGGAAACAGAACAGGTAAATATAATAAACTGTGTTTCTCCTCCTGAAGCTCAGGTTCAAGATGAATAGAACCGTTTGGGCTTACCCCTGTACTCGGCACTGGTGAGGCCGCACCTCAATTGCTGTGTTCAGTTTTGGGCCCCTCACTACAAAAAGGACATTGAATTACTCGAGCGTGTCCAGAGAAGGGCAACGAAGCTGGTGAAGGGTCTGGAGCACATGTCATACGAGGAGCGGCTGAGGGAACTGGGGTTGTTTAGTCTGGAGAAGAGGAGGCTGAGGGGAGACCTCATCGCCCTCTACAACTACCTGAAAGGAGGTTGCAGAGAGCTGGCGACGAGTCTCTTTAACCAAGTAATAAGTGATAGGACAAGAGGTAATGGCCTCAAGTTGTGCCAGGGAAGGTTTAGACTGGATATTAGGAAGTATTTCTTTACAGAAGGGGTTGTTAGGCATTGGAATGGGCTGCCCAGGGAGGTGGTGGAGTCCCCATCCCTGGAGGTGTTTAAGAGTCGGGTCGACATAGCGCTGAGGGATATGGTGTAGTTGGGAACTGTCAATGTTGGGTTAATGGTTGGACTGGATGATCTTCAAGGTCTTTTCCAACCTAGACGATTCTGTGATTCTGGAAGGAGCTCTAGAGAGCATTTAGTCTTACCCCTTGCTGAAAGCACCGGTGACTTACAAGTTAGATCAGTTGCTCAGGCCTTGTCCACGTGAGTACGTCCAAGAACAGAGATTCTGCAGCCCTTCTGGTCATTCATTCAATTTTTGACTGACACCCTCACTGGGTCTTTTTCTTTTTTCGTCAGTCAGAGTTCCCATTGCTACAGCTTATATCTGTTGCCTCTCAATCCTTTTGTTGTACATGTCTGAAAAGAGTCGCTGTCTTCTCTGTAACCAGGTAGCTGAAGTCAGCAGTTAGGTTCCCCCCACCTTTAGCCTTCTCTTCTGCAGGCTGAATAAATGCCACGCTCTCATCCTTTCTCATGCATCGTGTGCTCCATCCGCTCACCGTCTTAGGGTCTGTGTCATACCGGGGAGCTCAAAGATGACGCTACTCCAGATGTGGGCCTACATAAACTGAATAGAGGAGCTGTTAACCTGCTGCCTACACACTTTCTGGTAGAGCCTGAGATGTGGTTAGCCTTCTCTGTTGCAAGGGCACTTCATCTCTTGTTCACCTGGATTCCTGGGTCCTTTCTCCCCAGGTGCCTTCCATCCAGTGGGCACCCAGCCAGCATGGAGTTGTTCTGTTCCTGGTGCAGGACTTCATCGTGTTTCCATCAACCCATTCCTCCAGCCATTAATATAGCTGGACTTTGAACCACTGACTCTTTGAGCCTGATGGCTCACCAACGTGAAACTTCACAGGTCCCATTGTGGCCACCAGCACCACTTCCATGGTAGAAGCACCCCTCCAGCCTGCTGGGGAAGGGGAGGTGACTGCAGGCTGAGGCTTCATTAAGGATTGCTTGAAAAACACAGTACAGGAAGCTGAAGACAGGAGTAGTTACTTCAGGAACATTAATTGGAGGAAGAAATCACATTGAAATAAAATGCTGTGATCCTATTCAGTTCAATATAACTTTATCTTAAAGGTTAAATCTAAATCCTGCCATCACCTAGATTTTGCTTCTAAATATTATTTCATTCTCCTGTCAGAGAACCCAAGGAACTGGCAATCTTATTTACATAAATTTCATTTAAGAAAGGGTGGTTTCACAGGCTGGCATACTGAATAAGAGCATAATCTCCATCTTTGAGGCTTTGATCACTGACTGAGCATTTTATTGCTTTGTATATTAGGAATATTTTCACAAAAAGTATGCTGTGACCAGTACAATTGTTCTGATTTCCAAACTAGCCTATGATAACATCAGCAGTAAAAGCACTTCTGGTGCATCACTTGGCCTGAAAGCTCTATGTACATAACTGCAGAAGCTGCAGTAGTTTGTCAGCTACCAAAATTAATCTTGTAGGGATTTTAAGCTGTTGAGTACAAGTAAAATAAACAGAAATTCTTGACTGGTCACTCTTGGCTTTTCTCTCTGAAGCTGGGTGATGGAAGCCTTTATGCAAGTGAGGTGGGACAAAGCGCAGAGGCCTCACCTGATCACCCTGAAGCAGCAATTACACAGGGTTCAGTCTCCCCCGAGGGCCTGGGACAAGTTTATGAGGTGCAGCTGGGGCTATGGGGAGCAGGTGGGCTGCAGGGAGCCTGGAAGCTGCTGTTGAGCCGTGTGGGGCTCATGAAGGAGCAGCGAGCACTACGCTAGTAATCCAGCAGGGTTGGCTTGGGTTTCTGCTACACTGGGAGCACTTAAGAATGAAGTACAGAAGTGACCACAGCTGAAAGACCATTTATTTGCAGCTGTTTCTTCTCAGTTGTAGGTAAGAAAAGGATTTATGTAATACAGGGCTGAAAGTGTGAGGTACCAACTCTTTCTCTTCAGTGGTGGTGGCTTAAAGAGTTTACACCACTAAAGCCTCTTTTAGCAGATTTCTCTCTCCCTTCCCTTTAAAATCCGGGCTTATTAAATTTAAAACTCTCTCTGATTTGAGAACAGAGGGGTAAAACTTATTTCAGGTGCTTAGTCTGAATCTGCTCTGTGTTTTCGGCTTTGGGAACTACGGCAAGGCACATGGTAGAAAAGCATTAAACAGCTGATTGTCTAAGAAACCCTATGTGAAACCTTTAAATCCACGTTCCCTTCCTTTTACAGTTAATTCACCTGTTTACTTTCTCTGGCTTGAAGGAAATGAGGGGGAAAAAGAGGAAAGAGGGGAAAAAATAGGGTTTGTGAACTCTCTCTGCCTCATTCAAAAAACCCAACATCTTCCTGGCATTTACAGCTCAGTTAAATGGCAGCAAAAGCTTTAATGAAGCATGTGGTTAATCAAGCTATGGAAGGAAGCAGCATTTGATTTTTTTTTTTTTTTTTTTTTGCCGGAGTAGGAGCTTAATCGCTGCAGTTTGCTTCCTAACGCTGCTCATCTTCAGGAGCAGTGGATTTACGTCGTCTGAATGCTTCAAAGGCACCGATGTGGCTGGGCTTTGAATCCCTTTCCTGCTGAGGAGGTATCCCAGGAGGAAGGCGCCTTGGGCAGCTCCATGCCTGCAAGGCACCACAAGATAATTGTGGCGGGAGGGCTGGGAGCGCTCCTGCAGGTCCCTCAGAATAGCGAACAAGAAGGGCACCATCTTTCTGTGAACTGTGCAGCAGAAGGGCAACACTTAAAACGAAGATGTGTGTGATAGGGTAATGAAATTACAGTGATTTGTTTTGTGTCTCTATCTGATTTTAAAAATTTTTTTCAGGAGGAATTAAGGAGTAGCATTTGGAATGGGAAACTGCTATTTCTGTCTTGTACGCTTCAAGGTTTGTGCTTGAAAATCTGGCCTCTGTCAGCACTCCCTCTCATCCAAATATGAGGCAAAAAAAAATCCAGCACATCAAGCTTGATTTTTTTTTTTAGTTGTTGACATTATTTACTGCACTCTTAACAAACGGTGCCCTAAGGAGAATGAGAATAATGTGCTCCAGCAGCAAAATATGCATAATAAAGAAGCAATTGCCTACAGTTTCCTGGGATTTCTTACTTTGCTCTCTACCTCCCTGTTCCTTCATTGTTTCAAACTAATGTGTATTTCAATTCTGCCATGCAAATATTCAGAAGGGCTCCTTGCACCAAAGGAGAGGAAACAAAATATATTGAAATCACTGCTTCAGTGGCATAAGTTGTGTCTTGTTTTGCCAGAGATCTGGGTACAGTCTTTAGTTGGCTGTATAACTCTGCTGTTGCTGCTTGTTGACTCGTGCTCAAGTCTTTTATGTAGCATATCTTCTTGTGAGTGGGTTTTTTTTTTCCTCCACTGTTCAATCAACTCTGCTAATCAGCATGTTGCTGGGTAAACAGGACTGATTAAAATTAAAATTTTAATTTTGTGTTGTTAGCAATATGACACTTTAATATTTGTACTGTTATTAAAGATACTAATAATAATGCATCTAGTGTTTTGTGGTACAGTTTTCATATTTATTTCTTGAAGCACTGACAAGTTTTGCTAAAGAGCTTCACATTCAGATGCCAGGGTTTTGTATTCCATGTATTCCCTTTTTCAAGAGTGACTGTACTTAATTATATTAGATATGGGTATTCTATTTATTCTTTCTGGTTTTACATCTCATGGGGAAAAAATGTTTCTGTGACAACTGGAGACATTACACTGTAAGAAACAGCCATATAATGAATGCCTTAGTCTATATGAATCTACTCATTGCTGTTAACATTGCTTATCTATCTTCCAGAGCAGGAAAAAAAAAGCTAGTTAGGTGTGGAAACACCTTAAAAGGGAGTTGGCTGATGTTTGGAGACTTGCCCTGAGGAAACGGACAGGGGAGACTAGAAAGTTCTTGACAGCAAAACAAATTTGTGATGGGATGTTGAAGTACTAGGATGAAAGGGAGAGGGAAAAGGATGCACAGTTTGCGCAAGAGGTCTGTTACCTGTCAGGCCCTTCAAGGTCAAAGGAAGCTGTCTGGAAACAGGAGGAAAAGAACCTCCCTGTGATTTGGAGAAAAAGATGAAGTAAGAAGGAGGGCAGAGAGCCTGAGCATGTCAGACAACCCTGTTCTAAACTGAAGGAGCTTTCAAAGTAGGTAGGGAACATGTATGCCAGAAATCTGTTTCTCTTCTGCTAACTATAGTCACTGTCTTTTGAAACTGGTAGGCTTCAGAGTGCTTCTAGCCACTGCAGAGCACCTACGTGGTTAGTTTATGGGAGTACACTAAAATTACTGTGTAGGCTTGATGCAGCTGGACTACAGCCTCTACTCCAGGGAGCCCCCACGGACAGCTGGTAACCTGGGGGACTGTGAGGGAGAGTGACTGTATCCCACTAAGAGTCAGTGTCTCCAAAAATAAAACTTGCCAACAGCTTTCACAGCACAGTGGCTCCTGGTGATTTCCAGGTGTGTGTTTTGACTGCTGCCGCCTCCTCCCCTCTCTGCTCTCTTGAATCCTCTCGCTGTCTCTTCCGGTAGCCCCCATCATCTCTTGCACAGCCTCTCTCCCTCCAGGGATTTGCAGAGATGTGAGCAAGAGGGCTGCATGACAGAAGTGGCATGAACATGGCAGAAGCAGCATGGGTCATTGTTCACCTGGCAGGGCTGTGGGTCTCTGCACCTTCCACTCCCCCTCCCTGAAATATGGGGTCCTGCAGCACTGTAGCTGCCTCCCCAGGGTCATGTTGTGTGGAGAGGAGTGGAAGCCATGGTGAGCATCTCCATCTGAGGGACACTTGTCCTCCCCTGGGGCGACACCATGGTTTGGTTAAGGTAGGATGGCTCTGGAAATAGGTTGTCCCTGCTGCTCTTCCTCTCATTGCTCATGCTGTGTCGCAGATGAAAGTATTAACACTGTGATGGTTTAGCAGGAAATCTAGATTTATTAATGACTAACAGCAATTTATCATTACAAAATAATTCAGAAATGCTGAAAGAAAAATGACTTATTTACAGATTCTAAAATGACAAGATTCACACTAACTTAACAGTACCTTAATTTATACATATGTACATGCACATACACAAAACATACAAACACACACACAGAGACAAAAGTATTTGGATTCAGTAGAATGAAGTACATACCCACACACCAATAAACAGAGGAAGAACAGGTGAAAGAGAAGCTAGCTCAAAGAAAAAATTCCCTCTCGAGTTCAGAGTAAATACTCACAATGCCTTGGCATTCCTCAACAGGCAATAATTGAGACTTGAGCGGGTGGACTTCGCCCTGGCCTTCTGGCAGCAGACGACACCTTAAGGGTCTGGTACCTGAGAGGTGTCCCAGCTCAGTGGAGATGCTGGTTACAGGCCTGCTGTGATCCAGGAGAGCTCAAAAGGTCTCCCTTGTGGTCACAATTTATAGGGTCCAAGATAATTGACTTTTGTCAAATGCCTTCTGGTGCCTTCCAGCAGTTGCACAAGAACTTGATGAATGTGCAACTCTGTTATTGTTCCCATTTGACCACATCCCAGGCACAGGTGTGTCAGGCCCTTAGGAGATGATGGGCCATTTTAACAGTTTCCGAACAATCGGGAGGGGCAGGAGCCAGGCTCCTTAAGGGGGTGCCTTAACGTCAGCAGTCCTTATCTCCACAGATTGGTGTATAGCTCAGGGGATGTGGGTGGAATCACACCTAGCACCAAGCAGCCCAACAAGGAGGGGCGGGTAGGGGTAAGAATTGCACCACCACATGCTGGCTCATCTCCCTGGTCAGAAATGCTGCTGCATGAGCACAGGTGAGCCAGGTCAGTGCTGACAGGATACATGTCCATGGTGTTGGGCTTTTGGGATCCTAGACTCCCTAGGACTGACTTAAGCCTGCAGAAAGGTCACTGATGTCTGGGATGATTCTTGCTGTGAGGCATAATAAAATGGTACCTTCATACATTTGGTTTGAATAAAAACCTTAATAAGTTGATCCCATTGTTCACTTCTGGCCAGTTCCTTTTCTTTTCTGTTGATCATAGCTTAGAGTGCAAGAAAAGCTGTAACCATCCTTTGCAGTGAGCTAGGTAGCCTGTATAAGTGTGTGTATTCCCCTTGCAGCTAAGGTGACTACAGTACTACATATTTCCTGTTCATGACAGAATGTAAAATATGTGCTTAACTATCCTTTAAATCAGTAGGGCTAAAGCTGATGATGTGCTCACATCCTTTCCTGACCTGAGGTCTATAAAGAGATGGAGCCTGACGTCCCTACTGGCATTCGAATAACACCTTCCTGACAAAGTCTTCGAAAACACAGTTTTACAGCTCTGTAAAACATACTCTGATTTGAGATTCTGCCCTCAAGTGGGGGCTACTCATTTCCTGGATTGATTTTAAATGCACTTTTAGCTCAGACTGATGTAATTAAGGTATTCTTTTACATATCCCATGGTGGGGGTGTGGTGGTGGGGGGTGGACAGGGCAGAATGGACTGGGGAAGAGCAGAGGAGAGCTGCTTCAGGTCAGTCTCCTCTAATGGGTAACTCCCTATAAAAGTTGAAATAACTGTGTGGTATTGGAGCTTCACTATATTTGTTTTATTTCAACCACTTTTTAAGGTTAAGACATAACCACCAGCATCGGGCATGCAGAACCTCAGGCAGAGAAGGAATGTCTAGTAAGATGAATGATGTTTCTGAGAATTTGGCATTCAAGAGAAAGCAGGTCGTGTGTTCACACACCCAAGAGTGTTTTCTTTCTAAGGAAAAATCTCCAAAAGAGAGGGCAAATTCTGATAACATCTGGGGGATTTTTGCCTTTTCTTGGTTTCCCTTTATTTTTTCTCCCACAGAAATCTTACAGTCTTGGTGCTCAAAACTATCTGGCAATAATGTTTATGAGGTTCCTCACCCATGTCATTTTTACTGACTACAGAAAAAGAGTCCTTTCCAAGCGCATGCCTATACACATGTAGAAGACACCTCTCATCCCCACTCCTCTGCTGTGCTATCCAGTAATGCAGGCAGATTGGGTAGTAACAGTCAGATGTGAGCAGTGAGCACTGCAAAAAGCATGTCAGCCTGTATGGGTTGTCTGTTCTGATTTGAAAAAATCTGTTGAAGGATGCAGCAGGGGAGACAGGCTGTGGAGAGGAGCTTAGGAGACCAACATCTAAAAAGGGAAGCCTATTGAAAGAGCCAGAAGTTGTGTTTAAGGAAGGCAGATTGATCTCCTTGATGTCGGGCAATGAGACTTGACAGGTGAGCAAAGTTTTTTTTTAAAAAAAAAAGTTTGTATCTACCCCAGAGATAACGTTAAAGCTACTTAGAAGTAGAGAACAAACAGAAAATACATACTTTGAGCCTTGCCCCTGTAGGGTATACATTCCTTGGATTTCAGTTTCTGAGAGGAGACTACAAAATTGCTGGACACTCTGCCTGCCCCAGCGGCTGAGTAACAGGCAACGTGTATCACCCCAGCCTGATATTTGCATTGAACCTTCTGTACCAGAAGGGAGGACGTGAAAACTTTAAATCGCTCTCCCTCTGGCTGTGCTGAGGGTTAACATCCGTTTCTTCTCAGCTAATGAATGGGCTTGCTAGGCAGGAGCCTGCAAGCTACAGGGAGGCTTTTTGTGGTTGCCCCTCTGCATGCTGCATGAGCCTGGGATAAATAAAAGCAAAAGTAGTGGGAACTCCAAGGGGCTCCGTGACTTTCAGCTGCCGGCAGGGAAGCTTGACTTTGCTTGCGAAGTGTAACTAAGGAGTGACTTGAGAGATGCTGGGGAGATGCTATTAGGGCTTGGAGAAACACAGTGAGTGAGACATTCCTGGTGCTCCTGACTGCCATGCTCTGACCACCCTTGGACCGGGACTGTGCCTTGGTGGCTAGTGCTCTCCTGTGGGACCTCTCTCTGTAGCTCTGCTCCCAACCCTGCCTTGGACTCTGGCCAAGTTTCTTGATCTCTTTGCATGCATTTCCTTCCCTGTGAAACATCTGCTTGCCTTTGAGATACTGAAAAGAGGTAGATAGATAATGGTGAGGGCTTTATAGTTATGACTATCTTCCTGCATCTCTACAGGTCATGCATGTTACCATTACATCCAAATATTGCAAGGACTTGCCTGCGAGTCACATCAGGGGTCCCTGGATGAATGGAGACTAGAGTTCTCTCTGCCTACTCTGCTGTTTGCTTCTGGACATTTCTCTTCTGAGCTAAATTGAAATCCCTGGGACATAGTCTGATCAAGGTTATCTGAAAAATATTTTTTGTATAGTTACAAAATGAGAACACTTGTTCATCCAAAACCTGTTATTAGAAATGGCTTTAAACCAAAGGTAACATATTCTTCAAATGATTTTTAACAAGACACAGGTATCAAAATCCACATCAGACTGTGAAGTAATTCAGTCTTGTGTAGTTGTGCAGACACACTGCATTAGATTGCTGTACCTACTGATTAAACAAATGCATTTTGAAACTTTGTGTTTTCTTTGTTATGTCTTCACTCCTTACTAGATAGATTTTTATTACACTTATAATTATTTGTTGCTAGTCATACTACTGAAAGCAATACCTTACCAAGATGGTAATGTATTACCAATTAATGGAGAAATCTACCGTTTAAATTTCTGAATTAGCAAGTTTTAAAGTTTAGCTTAAAAAATTGCAAATTAAAATGGCTTTTTTCTCTTGTCACCTTCTCAAGTCCTGAGTTTTGTTCTCATTGAGTAGCAGATAATATTTGAAAGACTGAACACATTTAAACAAGTGGGGACATTTTTGACAAGAGGGCTTGGAAGGAAGAGGGACTGGGTGGGTTATCTGTGTGGATGATGAATTGATTAGATAAAGCTTTACGTTTTGTTTATGGAGTTACTCAAAAACATAGCCAAAGAATAAAGCAGTTGAATTCTCTCTTCCTTATTTCTTATCCTTTAGTCATATGCTTGCAACATCACATACAATTGGTATCCATGGAAATTATATCATAGCAGGAGCAGCTGATGAACTCTTGGGAAATAAAGATCCCATTTTCATGCAAATATTCTAAATAGCAAAGAGGTGAGGAAGAAAAATGGTTGAT
The DNA here is from genome assembly GCF_047716275.1 of Strix uralensis. Classification (NCBI taxonomy): domain Eukaryota; kingdom Metazoa; phylum Chordata; class Aves; order Strigiformes; family Strigidae; genus Strix; species Strix uralensis. The sequence continues at coordinate 37,555,630 of NC_133975.1, forward strand.
AAATAGAATTATTTCTGTCTTAGAATATATTTCAGTATTTTCCTTGAGGCAGCAGGAGCTTTTTGAAATTGTGTTCTTACTGAACACAAACTTTCATAGATCAGTGTGTGTGTATGCAAGTTATGAGGAAGAAAGCAAAATTTAAAATAATGCACATTGATTTTGTGATGAAGTATTCTAGATAGTCCTTGTGTAATTTAACTTTATTGTCAGAATATAATCCAATAACTCCAGAAAGAGCAGGAACCTTTGATTTAAAAGGTAGATTGAGAGAGAGATTAATTGCTTGCTAGGGGCTGGACACTGGTGATTAGTGTAGTCTTCCATGTCACATGAAAGCTGTCTCTCCATGTCCCTTCAGCAATGCACTAAAATCCTATATTTCTCTCTGCTTTTAAATGAGAACAGTATAGTATTGAAAAGATTTCTCTTTCTGTAGTATTTTGTTCCAAATTTACCTGCGCTGATAAGAACACTTGCCCAGCAGTACAGTATTATGTCCTGCTGCCAGCACATTTTAATGTGAGCTCCTGAAGTGGGATGGTGCTCCAGCCTGTGTTTCTGCACAGGCAAAGGTGTAGATTAATTTCCTAAATTGGGCTTCCTGACTCCTATTTCTGTTGAAAACTACAGATGGAAGCTTCAGTGAAGTAGAGGTTATTATAACACCTCAGACAGCAATAGTGGGAAACTTGCCATAAAGAAATGCAGTTTCTTGACAAAGAAACCCTCTAATACTCCTCTAATACTCTTTGGACACACACATAGAGCACCCTTCCTTAACTTTGGCAATGTTTTGGCAATCAAGATCCTCAAATTCCTTCCTCTGCCACTTTCTAAGAATGCTTGTAGGACAGAAACATGTGTACCAGTTGTGTTGAGCTAGCTCTCCTCTTACATGTCTCCTCCTAGGTCTCTTGAGCAAGACCTTAATAAAAGTGTTGTGATAGTCACATATATTTACCATCTAAAAAAAACCCCAAAATAACTTAAAGAACAAAATTGTTTCCTTGTTCGTTACTCTATAATTACCTCTGTATTGTGGTCATTAGATCCTCAGTTATTAATATGGAAAGCACTGTGATGCTGTTGCTGAAAACAAAGGTGGGGAGGGATTGATGCCAGTCATTAGAGCTGATGGGGTTTCGATCCATTTGGTAGGCAAGACCTTCATTAGGGGACTTGTCTGGACCATCGGAACGGTCTGCAATCTAATCAAATACACATATGGTCCGTTTAGCCAGATACTCTAATGGGGATCAGCATTGTAGACTTCAAATCAGTGTTAAATCTGCCCCCAATTTGATGATCAAATATATAACATCATTTTATGAGAATTGTCTTCCTATAAATTCAGGCAGTTACTGTTTGGTTGATATTCTGCATCACAGTTCGTTGTCTCTAGATTACAGTTTAGTGTGGTCTATTTAGGATGTACCTTAGTCACCTGAAAGTAAATACCAGGGAAAAGTTATTCACAGCTGATCCTTAGTAGGAAAAGGGAACAGGGAGAGAAAGAGGGTGGTTAAGTTTCATTGACTTTTTTCCTTCCTGTCTTAGACTGTGAACAAATCAAGGTCAAACATTTACTAACCAAGGTGGTACACGAGACTAATGTGTCTGAAGTGTGATAGTTTCTCTTATTAGTTGTGTCTGAGGAAGGTATCGTGTTCAACTGATTTAGACTTCTCAGCATAAATGAAGAGTTAGTTGGGCTGATTGGGTCTTGCTCCAGGCTCACACAGGTAATTGCCCTCAAGGCTGGCTTCATTGCAAGACTCCTTAACCACTCTTCTGCCATTCTCCACCTGGACACAAGAGAGAAAAGAAAATTACTGCAGCTGGGGAAAAATCATCCGAAACACCCTGAGAGGGAGAAATTTTGGAAAAAGTTATTAAGTAGTGTAAGAGTTAGTCAGTAGTACACAATAGATGAGTTTGCAATGGGACACAGTAGCTCAAAAAACAAGCATGACTTTTGGACTATGTCTGTTGTGGAGAAGTTATCCTTCCTCACAGGACCGTTCTGCTAGGTGTTCTGCACACTGTTAGGTGTCAGGGTCCTGTCTAGGCCGGTTTCTGCTTTGAGTAATACAGACAGGGCATAACAATCATTAGGAACCCAGGGATGAGGGGAAAACTTGAAATAGGTAATCTCTTTAAATGATGCCTAAAATGGCACTGAGGTGTTTCCAAATATTTGAAGTTATAGGGAGGGACTACTAGCTTCAAAAGACTGTAACTAGGGACAGTATGTTAAAATACAGGAAGGGGGAAAATTAAATATTTGGAGGAATTGTTTTCTGATAGCATCACTGCAGTCTGTAACAGCAACAACACAGCTTTGGGGACCAAATCATTGTTGAACAAGAATGTCTGCAGTTTGATATGTGTTCCAAACTAACAGATACTTGAAGGTTTCTTCTTTTCTCTCTCTTTTTTCCTTTTCATTTTTCTGCTACTGTTCAGTGGAGTGATGTACATACCTATACGCTAGTATATATCAGGTGTAGGCTGATATAACAGAAAATGCTGGCATGAGTATTTGCTTAGGAGGGATTTTGTTTCACACCATATTAACTTGTCCCTGCTACAGTAAACCTGTTATCAGGGTTTCCACTGCAATCCACATCTTCAAGAGTCTGTAATTTCTTGCAATAAAAACTTCCAGTCTGAAATTTCCCTCCTGTTGTGTGAGCCCAGCGCAGAGCAGATGTACATTTAAAATACTTATTTTAAATACTTTCTAAACTAGACTACCAGGACAACTGCTGATGTTTGCACCTGCAAGTATTATTCCTGGAGAAGAGTTTGACAGCGTGGTACTCCTGACTCATGGTGGGAAGAGGCAGCATCATGACACGGGGATGCCAAATGTCACCTGTGTGACACAGGTCAGAACTACTGAGTATTTAATAAAACAGCTAAATTGCCCAAATTGCTTTGATAATAAAGTGACTGCTGAGCCTGCCAAGTAAATAATTAATTTCCAGTATATATTTGGCTCTTGTGGCTGGCAGCCACCTTTGTTTCACGGACCATAACTAGTTGGCACTATTAGGCTAAGGCAGAAGCCTTTAAATAGAGATTAACAGGCACATTAACTTTTAGCACGTAAATAATCTGCATTCTTTGAAAGGTTGTGTGTGTATTTACAGAACAAAATGCCGTAGTGTGCTCTTCTAGCCCTGCCTTGCTAGTCTTTTGTGTACCGAGATCACCAAGATCTCTCTTCACTGGTGTTTGTAGTTGTGGCCAATCTCCCCATCATTTTACAGGGTTGGTATGATGGCTTTGTATTGTTTCCAGAAAACAGCCACACTCAGTTGTTGGGCAATACTCAGTGCACCTCAACAGGGAGATTTTTGTTCTCTTAAAGAGGAGAGTTAGGAGTGAAATGTTGGCATTAAGATGATCTGGGGGTGCCTCCTCTATAGGGCCAGCACAGCCGACAGAGGCAAGGAAGGAAATGTGTGCTTGTTCTGGGTTTGAGTTTTAGTCCCTTATTGTAAAGTAAGTACCTTATTGTAAATTGAGTCCCTTGTTGTAAATTGAAATAGTACCAATTCTACTCACTTGTGTAAAGAGCTAGTATGGTCAGTCCTACCCTCCTTTTAATTTCCAAACTCTTACCAACAGGTGTTTATGTGTCCCTGCCACCATTGTCAAATACAGCACTGATGAAAAAAAAAACCCAAACCAAAACCACCTCCTCTTCCCAAACTCTGGGATCTGATGCTCTGTCTTTTCTTGACTCCACCCTTCACATGCCTGCAGATTCACAGTGCAAAGTCAAAGGGGAAGAAGCAAAATGATACTGAGGACTCAATAATATCCACCTTGCCTCTGACTCTCTTCACGCTCTGTCACAACCTTAATGTAATTTAAGACACCTAAGAGGTATTCATGGGTATGCTGGCTGGTGCTCAGAATCTTAGGGAGCCTCTTAAAAAATTTATGAATTTGTAATATAAAACAGGTAGTTGTGTGAGCCAGCTAAAGCCATGCTTACTTTATAATGGAAAAGTGGCAGTGAATGCAGTATAGCTTGCAATATCCAAGAGGGATATGTACTCACCTGTGATTAACCTTCCTTGGCCATTAAATGTCACAGTTGGTGCATACACATGGAGCAGAAAGAATATATATTTGTCAGTAAAAAGGTGACTGAATGAAAGAAGTCATGAAATGACATTTTTCAGTAGGTTTGTCATAGCTGGAGCATGGAGGAAAATTGCTTTCTGTAAATCTTGGCCCAGCAGAACAAAACACACATTTCTTTCCAGTTGGGAAGCCATACTCATAGACATAATGAAAGCATTGTGCGCTCTGACTTTTGCAAACTCTACTAGAAACCAATCTGCAATCTTGACAGATATGATCTTTTGCAGGATGCACTGTTCATTTACAGCAACTAGAGACCTCAATTAATTTATGAACAGGGACAGCAGGCTGTGAACTCCCCAGCTCAGCCTAGGTGGAGATGTCCCTGTCTGAATTTATGTTCTGGTAATTTAAAAAGATTTATACAAAGCTTTTCTTTCATTTTGCGAGTAGATTAAAATTCTAATGGAAACCATTTGTATGCATTTGTTGAATTGAATAATATTTATTGCTGTATAAAAAGGGGAGAGAAAAAAGGAAAGAAATGCTGAAAAACTTTGCTAGCAATAAAGTTAGTGAGGCAGGAATAAATAAGTACAGAGGCAGAAAGAGCCCAAACCAGAAAGTAATACTTACTAGAGCCTGTTAAAACCTACTGTTTTATATAAAAGCATAATGAAAGCAATTTACACCTGCTTCTGAACAAATAGAAAATAGGATGCTACCCAGTGTGCATGGTCTCTCAGTTCTTTAATTCATCTGGGGAGATACTTCTTAATGCTTAAAAAACACAGCTTCATTGTGGACATGTTGTTTGCAGCTCAGAACATGCACTCTCACTCTGGTAGGGTTGCAATTTTTCTTTGGGGGGTGTGATGGTCACACAACCTATTCATTTATTCCTGGAAAGACTTTCTGAAAGCTCGTAGATGACTTTAGAGCAGAAATCCCATTGAAGGAGAATATATTATTAGGATTTATGCTTCTGAACCCAGTTAACTCATAATGTTTGTTCCAATATGACCATTTGGGTGGGGTCAAGCTTTTGGATTTTCTTTTGATGGAATAGTTTACAAGCAGCACTCATCACACAGGGACACGTGCCAGATAATATCACTGTATATAGGAGGAGGAATAAACTAGAAGAATACCTATCCAAGAATTACTATAATTTTACTTGGCAGTTGTCTGAGCTGTGATCAATAGAGTCAACCTGTGAGAGTTTTGCATGAAAAGGAGCATGTAAATATTTGAGTTGTTCCTGAAAAGACTTCTTGGTGAAAGAAATGTACTTTCATTAGCTGACTTGGTAAAGAGAATGCAGGTACTCCTAAAGCTATCGAGAGTGCACACAGATGCAAAAGTATTCTCCCTGAACGCCTGGGAGCTGGGATCCTGTTTCCACACCTGAATGTGAAAGTCCAGGCAAACGATTGGTGTTGCACAGATACAGTAATGCAGATAAGCTAAAGTAAATTTTGGTAAGGACTGCAACAAGTTCAGCTAACATGCTGTACAGCCATGTGCACCAGAATAAAGGAAGGGGTGTCAGAAGGGAAGGTAATACTGAGGAAGGGGCCAGCTCTCAGTGGGGTGGGCTGTGGCAGGCAAGAACACACTGATAAACTAGTAGGATTTGAAAACATTAATTCTGTATGGTCTTAAGTTAGTTTTTATGATGCACATTCTCCTGAAATGCTCAAACATATCTGGGGAAACCAATATCAACTAATAAATTGTTATGTTTCTTTGGGCATTCCTTATGCCAAATCTGTGAATTTAATTCAATCAGTCCCAAGACTCATCACCCTTGATGATGAGTATCTCGACTATAAATGAAGACCTAATGCAGGATACAGACATCCTAAAATGATCAGGGTTAGTTGTGATAATATTAATGTGTTTTAAAGGCTGGCCAAATTAAACTTAGGACCAATTTCTGACATTTTTATTCACATTAAATAGTATAATTTTATCTGTAATTCCACTGATGATCTGTTAATTTCTGTTAAGAATTTCATCCATGAAAAACAGGGATCACAGAGCATAAAAGAATAGGAATCTCATTAAAGTCAATAATATTTTAATTAATTTCTAAAAGACAACAGCCAAAAAGATGAAGCACTATCCTTTAAAGTTTATCTATATTTTGATAAACTTTAAAAAAAAATAAAAATTGGGCTCATTTTTGGAAGCGGTTGAGCATCTAGGCCAGGTTTTTCAGAGGAGCAAAGTGGCTCAGGTGCAGACTCAGTTGGATTCCTGTGCCCTAACTCAGTACATCTTAATGGCCTTACTTGAGCAGCTGCTAATTTTGAGCAGGATAGAATTGAGTCCTTGATAAATTACCAGCCAGCCCAGCTATCTAAAAGCATTTCTTTTCTGGGCTATCCTGCGGCAAAAGCATGCAATAAATCACTATATCCGTTTATTGTATGGCCCCCTGGAATGTAAATCTTTTTCTTCTGCCTTTTATCTTAACTTACGTTTCATTGAACTATACAGTGAAATTTTTTTGGGGGGTGGTGGTAAATTAATACACTCCATTTTCCTTCCACACACATTCTTTATTGCCTTTAGGGATTTCATTTGACAAAGGCCTCGCTAATGGAAATGCAAATTTTTTACCTGTCATAGAGTACTTTTGACTCTGCTGTTTGTCAGAGCAACATATTCCTCAGAAGCATGGTTACTTTGACTTCCCAGAAGCCAGGGGAATTCTGTCTGCACCTACCAGGGCTCTGTTTGACCTAGCAGACAGTAAAGAACATATTTATGCAAATCTGAATGAAAAATATTAGCCTATTCAGTTCTCTGCTATAAATAAAAACCTACATAGATTGAAAACCTTATTAAGCTTTGATTTATTGTATCCAGTCATCCCTTTCCTGTTTAGTAGTTTTGTTGCACTTTAATAGATGGCAACTTCTTTCATTTTCTAGTGATACATTAGTGATTCTAGTTCTGATAATATTCCATCTAATCTAATCTTATCTTTTGAGGGTTGTAGAAAACCACATACATAACAGTGGAGAGATCCTTGATTTAGCAGATTAGAAAATGTCCTTTGTCTTTACTGTTTCACTTTAAATAGAGCAGATGGCCTCACCAAACTTTTAGTAGTGGAATTGTCCAACACAAATATACATACTTTTAAGGTGGGGAATAGAGAAATGAGCCTCTGCATTGTCATATTCATATAGGAACTGCAAAAAATAAAATGCTTCAAATTCTCAGCAAGAGAAAACCTTTTCATTCACTTTTCGAGAATTTGCGCTTTTGTTACTATCTAAATCTCAGTGGCCACAACAGGTTGTGTTTAGGGCAAAACAGTGTGTAAAATCCTCATGCCTTTTAAGTAGTCTGTAAAATTCCCAGTGACTAGGGAGATCCAGGGATTTCTGTGCCATATGTTAGTCCAGCTGACCAATACTAACAGTGTATATTTACGTAGCTGACATCCATGTTTGACAGCCTTTCCTAGTGGACTTTCTAGCCTAAGCTATACATTTTCTAACTCTTCTCCCTCTGAAACCAATGTCCTTGAGTAATCACACTTCTTAAAATCCTGTCCTCTATTTTCTCTTTTAATTTTTACTAGTTCTTTCCTGGAGGGCTCTACTTATTCCTGCAGAATTGTAGCATTTCTTTACCTCCACTGTCCTCGAGTCTTTCTTCTTCTTCTCCTGATCCACTCATCCTTTACTAGTGCCCTTTACAAAGCCTCTCTCAAAGCTGTCTGTGCTTCATCTCAATGAGGAAGGATGGTCCTTTCATTCTCTGTTGCAGTTTGGCTCTTGGATATAAGAACTAGTGAAAATCATGGCTAGTGTTAATACCTCACCCCAGTAACTTCTGCAGTTCACATTCTCTGTGTTCAAATCAGGTTCCTGTAGGGCCATTTAAAAAATGAAATGCCGTGGTGTCACTCCTGCCTGAACAGGCAGGTGTTTCTTGTTGGCACTGTCTAGGTTCCAGTTCCAAATTCTATTTTAGTGACTGAAGAGTAAAGGAAAGGAATTAAATGCCCGATGCATATGGATGGATCTTCTTGCTTGCACAGGTCTTACAATACAACAGAGAGCAAATGAACAATCACTTAACTACAGTTCTTGCATGATGATGATCTTCACAAACATAGATTCTTGACTCTGCACAGACCAGAGGAGACCAGCAGCAGCCAGGGCTGCTCTTTGTGAAGGCAAGCAGTGGTTTCAAAATGCTCTTTTCTGCAAAGAGACAATTCTAGTGAAATGGAGGATGCTTTCCAAGGCTGAGGTTGCAACAAGTATTTACTTAGCCGTAGAGATCATAATGTTCCATGGTTTATTTGAATTATTAAAATGCAATACTGCACAATAATCATTATTGCAGAGCTTCAAAACACTTACTGACAATGCGGTCTTGGCAAAGTACTAGTCTTTTTAATGGATAGTTGTTGCAACAGAGAAGGGGAAACCTGTGTTTCAGACTAAGCTATGCTTTCCAAAGGGGCAGAAGGTATTGATTGGAATATCAATTCCATACAGATTTTTGTTGTTGCTTTATATTTTAGAAACATCCCCCTCCCCATCCTCTTTCAACAGATCAGATGTCATTTCACTGTTCTTTCCTTGAAATAACATGGGAAGCAGATTGTTGACAGCTTCAGGCTTCTGCACAGTCAGCATTATAAGAGAATAGTATAGACATGAGCAAAAGTCAAATGGTCTCCTAGGAGCTCCAACCCATTAAAACAATTGCTAAGGGCGCAAGAGCACAATAAACATCTGCGGTTTGTCTCCCCAGCATACCACATGCCTTTCAGTTTGCCTCTGCTTGGAAATGGGCTTGAGCTGTCTGATTGGACCCAGATGTGAACTTGCAGAGTTCAAGGCTTTTCAGAGCTTGGATTTTGGTTCCACGCTGAGGCTAGGAGTCATTGTAAAGTTAGGTTCCAGATCAGCACTTCCTCAGATTTGACAATGCGTTAACAGTAATTTTTATTTTTGGCTCTGCTCTGCTAGGAATTGCCTCTTTGCAAGCATCCTGATCTACTGGACAGTCCTCACTGGAACCAAATACTATAATGAAGAAAGTAAGCACCTTCCTCAGGTTCCCTATGCAGGCTGTCTTCCTCACGAGTCAGTCACTGTTTTTAGCTAAATCGGTGTTAGAAACATACGCCTTGCCACACAATCATCAAGTTGCTGCTCCAGAGCATTTGAATACCTTGATTTTGTGACAAAATCTATATTAATATTTTATTTTAAAGACAGACTTTAGCAATCTAAATGATACCAACCTTAACATACTAATTAGAAAACAACAAATTTATATGGAAATATTTATCACAGCTCTATGCTTAAATGAGAAACACCTTTCACTTACAGCACTATCGTGTCTCATTTATGATAGCTGGCTGGCCATAATGAGGTTCAACAAAAAGAAAAGTGAACCACAATGCTGGAAAACTCTGTTTTGCTAACAAATGCCACTCATCAGTACTTCAGCCTCAAGGATGAAATATACTGTAGAGGGTTAAGCAGAAACAAAACAATTGACTTGTTACTTTAAATTAACTAAAACTATTTGATCAGAAGAGATGAGAATTAAGAATTAAGTTGCAATAACTTAATAGTATTGTAAAGGTAAATCAGGCAGTGCTCAATTTATCTGTTACTGTGTGCTTGTGCATTGCAATGGAGGACACGATCTTGTTAGCAATAACGATATTACTCTTAAGTCTTCACTTAAATACTTCATGGAGTAGGAAAAGAGAGACAAATAACATCCTAAATAGGTTGCAATAGGAAGCAACAGTTGTAACTCCGAGTGCCTCACTCTGCACCCACTTCCATTCAGAAAGTTCAAAGCAGAAATCACAGAAGGGAACACAATCCCTTCCAAGTTGGAGTTGCATTTGTTTATTAATTAAAAGATTGTTTCAATGCATCACAATCACGAGCCTTCCTTGCGCTGCAGCAGTGGTATAATTTGCCGGACAGTTACTCTGGTGTGCAATGTAATTGAACTGAGAACACAAAGTGCTGAGAAATGCAATAGGAATAATGCAATACAGATGGCACGTTATTTGCATTTAATAAAGGAGGCACAGTTTCTGTAGTTGAGGAAAGCTTATCTAAGTGCACCTATGCATATCCACATGCATGGGGGAACAGCGAAGGGAAGGAATGGCACCATGTAGGATTTCTTATAGGCAGAGTAGATAAGGCAAAGATATTAGGAACAGAGTCAAGCTCTGTCCTGGAGATGCTGCAAGAGAGTGTGAGTAGAAGCTGGATAGCTGTCCTGGATGAACAATGTCACAAGAGGTATCACCCACTGGTGGCTTAAATAACTTGAACAGGGAAGATTGGTGCCTGCCTGGTTTGGCATTGCACACTCAGTGCTGCAGTTCTGCCAGGCAGAGCCAGTATGGCTTTCTGGCTAGGGACTGGAGACGATGCTGACTGGTACTGGAGATGAAGTAGTGAATAATCCCAGAAGCAGGCAGAGTATGGGTAGAGGGAGCAAGGAAAAAGAACATTATCTTTATTCTGCAAAAGTTCTCAATCGGTATAGGTATTGTTTAATCACAGAGCTAATTCCTGATAAACTGTCATCAGAAGAGGACTAGAAACAAAGAAATCTTAGGATTGCCTCAGGATGCCCAGTGCAGAAAGGAGATTGGGCCTGTTCCTAACTCTGCAATGATGGGGCGGAGTGTTTTGTCAGCACTGCTGGGACAAGTTTAAGAGGATGTGAGCAGGGAGGATAATCACAGCACTCTGGCAGGTGGGAAGGCATTGCAATAGAAAGGATGACCTGCACAGAGTGAGTTAGTGCCAGATGGCTCCCAGCTGGGGGACTTAAGGAGACTGTGATCTGGCCTAATCAAATGCCTGGCACCTTCTCTCCCTGCAGTGTCCAGAAAGACAACCCCCACTGCCGGAGATACAAAGGATAAGGAGTGATGAGACTGCCTTTTACAAATACAGTCTGGGCAGTGCATGTAATTCTTTTTGTTGGCTTTCTCTCAGTGGCATTACCTTGAATATGAGGAAATTAAGGAGAAAAATTGCTATGAGCTTTGTAGGCCCTTTATCGCTTTAATCTCCTCTCCTCTCTGCTTTCTATTTTCCTGTCTCATCATCCATCTTTGCAGAGATGGTGACCAAGTTAAGCTAAACAACAATTCAGATTTTTTTGCGACTGGATTTCTGCTTTCAGAAACTGTTTGAAATTGTCTACATGTATTATTTTAACTAGGACTAAATTTTCAATGCAAATTCTGGGATTGACAGAGCAAGCATTCAACACAGATCTACCAGATTTAGGGAAGGGAAAAAAAATACCTGGCATGTCTATGGCATGGAAAAGTAGACTATATGATTTCTGGGATTCCCTTTAGAAGGACACAAGGGAAGGGCAAGAAAGACTGCATTCTGGAGCATATGCCCTTACAGAAACTTGGCATGGTGGTTGTTAAGGTTTGGTATTGCAAGAGGCTCTAAAGTTACTGGTTAGAGCCTTCTGGATGGTTAGGGCAGAGCCTGCAAGGGCTGTTTGTGTTAAGTCGTATTGATTGCTTTGTGTATAATTTAATAAAGTTGAAGCCTGCTTTCTTTCCTCGCAGCTATACACTGCATCTGTCCTTGTTGGAGTGTTCCCATGGCAATCGTGGGCTGGATTTTTATTAGTTTGATTTATTTGATAAATAAATAGAAAAATAAACCAAGGTAATTACCCAACAATGAATAGCTACCATATGAACACAGTGAAAACTACACCAAAGGCCACTGGCAACAGGCAACACTTCTAGTTTAGAAGTAGTGCAGAGATTCCCAGTGTAATTTTTTTGACCTTCATTGGCCCTTCCTCCATTAGGTGTCAGGCTCTGTAGCTTACGCGAGTTTCACCGCATACAAAATGTCTCTCCTGACTTCTCATGTTCATACCATTGTTATTCTTGTTTAAGCAGTGGGAGCAGCTTTTATGCTCTCCTACTATTTAGTCTGAATAGTTACATTTGTGGGGAAGAAACTTCCCTCTTTCCTTCCCAGAGAAGTGGTGAAAAAATGTGCACTAATAAACATCTATGCTTCAGCTGAGGTTTGCTCTTCTAACAGACTATTACATGAACATACAGGCAGGCTGCTAACAGGCCCCCAAACCACTCAGGAAGCCAGCATTGCTGGGGAATGTGGGGATCTGGCTGGACTCCTGATAACCTTGGGGCAGACAGAGGCATGACACAGGCGCCCTTTGCAAGGGGTATTGCAGCATAGTGTCTTTTATGGAAGAACAAGAGAGGACTAGTCTGCAGGTTACTTAGAGGACAGAAAGACTTTGGTAGTAGCTTATAAGGAAATCACATCTGATGCTTAAAATATAGAAGCATAGGTCACTTCTTTTACAAGGTGGTTTGAGTTGATTTTCAACTCACTGTTCATAAGGGTTAGGAGCTGCTATAGCAGCACAGCATTTGGTGCAGCACAGAATGGGAGAGTTATAAACATGGCAGTGCATTCATCACTGACAATAAAATTTGACTTGGGTTTCCCCAAGCACTTGCTCCAAGCTCTGGGAGATGCTGATAGCTAACCATTGCCTGGCCACTCAAACAACCAGTGCCAGTGGAAAACTAGAGAATCTTTGCTGTGACTCCTTGTATCCTTGGAACAGGAGGTGTAGAGCAGGAGCGACTCTTTCTGAACAGAGTCAGTCCAGGGCTGTCTCTGCTGACTGCAGGGTACTTGTGTTTGAGTCAAGAACCATTTAAAATCATAAACTTCATGTCAACTAACTGGACAAGGAAAATATTTCTTCTGAATGTTCAACGCACTGCTGATCAGAATGTGCTATGCAGGATGCACCCAGTGGTGTTCAAGCAGCATACTAAGCTAGGCTTTTAATCAGAAGTAGATACTGTTATCCCTTTGAAGATCTCCTTTTTCTCTAGAGGATCTCATACAAGTGCAAAACTTCCTAAGAGCAGCTGCCGAATGGCTTAAGACATGTCTGAGTATGAAAAGATTCTAAAATGATGTTTGTAAACTGGCTTGAATGTTCATTGAAAGGCAGCTGTTAACATTTGAGGCTCTTACAGGGAACTGTGGGTCCTGTTTCAAATCTCATTTCCATGAGAATTATTACATCAGCACTTAAGTCTTCCACCACTGTTGGTGGAAATGTTTTTAAAATTAGTACTAAAATGTCAGTGCCTTTGTGGAGAAACTGTCATGATGAGAAGATTCCCATGATGGCAGCCTGTTCCCACCATTAGACCCTTAGAAACTGGGAGACCCAAGGTCTGTTTCTTGACTCTGCTCCTGGACTACTGTTGCCTGCAATTCTTACTATCTCTCTGTAAAATAGGGATAAAGCTTGGCTTCTTTTATACAATGTTATGAGTACCTCAAAGAGCGAGGTTCAAAAGAACTAAGTTTTATTAAGAACCTCTTGTTCTCATCTCCTCCCCTTCCCTGCAGTGTGAAATATTACAAGACCTGTGGCCTTGGAAGGTGGGTAGGCTCTCTCATGAGCCTCTTGCTGCTGTTTCTGAGGGCAGCTTGTCTAGCAGGAGTGCTGAGCAGTGGGTCAGTAATTGTACAATTTCACCCTAGGAAATTTTGCACTAGGGTATTACCCTAGACAGATACTGCTCTAGAGTTATTACAGCCTGAATCAGAAGTTTGGGAGGAGGGAAGAGTGAACAGTCTCACCTTGGCTTTCCCCAGCTGAGTAGTGAGAGAATATGTCCTAAAATAAATGGGAGGAAAGCTCTTAGATGGTCCTTCTCAGTTTGAGGAAGTAATAAGTGCTCTCTCTGGGCACGCAGATTACCAAGAAACCATTAACAAGATTTGTTTGCTGTCTCTGTGAGCATGTGGTGTGTAGGTCTTCTCAGGTATTTGCAAAGCATTCAAGGGAAAAGCTTGGTGGCTTGAAGATAGGAAAAAGGACCCTGCCCCTCTGCCTCTCCCATGGAGGCTTGGGAATGACAAACAGAAGTTTGTAACCCTGGTTAGATGGTGGGACAGCCCCATACATCTGGTCTTCAGTCACTGCCTATTCTTTTAACTTGTGGAGACATATTAGGGAAAGAAGACGGTGCCTGAGGGACAGATGCAGAGGAGGTCCTGTATGGTACATGACTACGTGCAAGATCAGGGTCTCGAGCCTTCTTCCCTGCTCCAACCCCTGTGCTACACAGAGGCTTTCTTCCTGCTCCTTTACTTGCTACTGGTGTTCTATTTAATCAATGTTCTCTTTTTTAGCTAGCATTTCCTTTTCTTTTTCTTCCACTTTGCTTCCCCTCTTCTATTCAGAACCTGATTCTGCTCTACCCTGTTTAGGCTGTGTGTGTCACCAGCGCTGGGACATGATCTGCTTTTGCACTTGACCTGCGCTGTGACATAGGCTTAGTACATATGCCACAGCATGAGCTTGACTAATGATTTTTTCTCTTGTTAGACAAGTCCCTGAAGCCAATTCACAGGGCAAGGTCTTCTGAGGTCCCATGCCTGCAATGTAGTGCAGAGAAACTGTTCCTCCAGGCACCAATGTTAAGAGTGACTCTGGGCAGGGAGAAAAGCCGGGTGGCTTTCTGCCTTCTCCAGCTCCCCTTATGTGCAAGAGGCTTCTGGTCTGGAAGACAGTACAACAGCAAGGTTATGCTGTTTGGGTCATCCCCTCTACAGCCTCTGCCTTTCCTCCCTATTAAAAAGATACTCACACTACACACTGCTCAAGCACTTTTGTGTTGGGGATAGTGAGTTGGGATATACCTGACCATTAACTACTGTACTGTTCATGTTAACTGGTAAGTAATGGGAGGTTTTTACTATAATATGCAGTTGTGTTTTTTAAAAAAACCTCCTAACCCTGCAACACAATCCAGGAATTTCAGTGGAAGGCTTGTCATATCCTAATTGGTCTTACAAATTTTGTACAGTACACATGTTTTGGCAATGGAACTGTTTTGATCAAAGGTTGTATAAATCCCATTAGTCACAGCAGCTGAACCTGTGTGAACCCTCTGATGGGGATGAATTCCTACGGTACCATTACAGCTTCTATGTATAGATATGCTTTTATGTGAGCTCCTCTAGCTGTCTGTTCTGGTGGGTTAAGGCATGGTGTGATCTGATGCAATGTGTGGGCTGCAAGATCCAGGCTCACCAGCCTTTCTTAACTAGGAGTTGCCAGCTCCCCATGTCCCTTTGTCAGCTAGCGTCACATCTGTAGTGTTTTGGTTGAATGTTTCTTGTCTGCTCTGACTGAGAAAAGAAATAGGACTGTGGAAAACAAATGGTGCTGCTTTACTGAGTTGTAGTGATTTATGCACACGCCAAGAGGAACGAGGAAATGCAAATCCCTTCTGCTTCCAGATATTTCAGATTTCTGTTTAATAACACTCCAGGCCAGCCACTTTGAGGGCACTATTCTATTTCTTGCATTGTTGAACTCATTTGGCCTTGTGCCTCACAGCACCACATGGGGTATGTCTTAATAGACCTGAAAGGTATGGCGTGCTGTGACTAGATTTTATTTACATTTATGTAAATATTGCCATGATTATTTTAAAATGACTGAACTTCTGCAGTTGCAGCTCTGGGGTGGTAAAGATTGCCGAAAGGACAGTTAGGTTCCTACTATCTAAATCTGGAAGACCTCACTTAAAATCATGTTCACTGTTTGCCATTTCTTACTTTGCTGAGCTCATCCAGTGAAACTGTACTGGTCTGTTGTCTGGTCTGTACCAGTCTCCTGCTTTTTTTTTTTTGACTAGCTCTGTGACACTACTTGGATTTCCAATGACAGAAGTGATAAGTATAATTTCTTGATAATACGAAAAAACAAAATTCCCCCAAAGAATTAAATTTGGAAGTATATTTTCCTTCATTTAACTGAAACTCCTCAAGCTCATAACTGACTGTCCTGGACCCCTGTGTCTCTAATGTCAGAGCTCCATCTCAAAAGGACAACTTGACTAGCCAGAAAAGGGAGCTCTAAAGCACTACAGGTGTAATGAGCTAAATCAGTTTCTGGCTTATTGTGTAGTGCTGGTCAGGAATTTTCTGTCAAAATGTTTTTATTTTCTCTAGTCAGGACCCACTGATTTGACAGCTGTTAATGGAAATGTACCTATCAGTTTTGGCATGCAGGAGAATGAAGCTCTGGATCAGGGCAGACGCCTGTCTGTGGAGCATCCCACTCAGCTTGGTGGAGCTGGCAGCCCTCCCTGGAACCTTGGAGGCTGCTTCCAGTGCTCTGCCGCCCTGGAGACTTAAAACCTGGAGACTTAAACTTCCATCTCTAATAGCCCAGATGGGGAGAGCTCCAGGATGCTACTGCTAGTATGAGGTATGGCTTTCTCAAGTCAGTTCTATTTTGTGTTTAACTAAGCTCTGGGGCCAGAGAGGGAGCAGAGGATTGAAACTGTCATGGGACAGCTGCTTAAACTGAGTCTCGTTAGTGAGGCCCTGCCTCTGTCTCCCCTTCACACCTAGCCTGGCTGCATGTTCCTATCCTCTCACTTGGGTCCACAGTCATGCTCATCTCAGGCTGCCTGGAGGCATACCAGAGAATGAATCTCAGCCCAGGAGGGCATTTAGGTCCTCAGGATCACATGTACGTAAGTGCTGGCACAAGTGATGGGAAGCTTTGCCTGGGAAGAGGTGGGAGAGTCATATGACTATCTCTTTGGACAGCAGCAGGCCATTAGAATGGTTTAGCTATAACCTTGCTCAGTATCCTGATCTCTGAGCCTCACCTGGGATGTATACAACAGTATATATATATACATCTCAGGGGGATGAATACATATACCACTGCTGCCAGTAACCAGGTGGTTAGCATGTGAGCTGAAAACATGTAACACTCATGCTCAGATTTCTGGTTGTAAACTCTTACATATCAGCAGCATGCCCTAACCAATAAACAAATGGGTCCTTCAGGATGTCTTGCTTTCTCCCCAGTGATTTCCCCCACTGGAAGAACATAGAGATCTCTAGGTTTCATCCAGGTGTGGAATCAGGAGGTCCATCTTCAACATGGCCCATGGCTACCTCTTTGCTTCCTTGTCTTCTGCAGCCCTCTTCCTCTCTTTTACTACTGTTCTGCTGCTCTCGCAAAGTAAGTAAAAAGCCTTGTAAGACCCAGAGACTCGCAGACCTGGCAAACGGCTTTGCACACATGCTTCCCCAGAGGTTTCAGTCCCAGAAGTGGGGTGCAGCTGGCCTTGCCTGGAGCCAGTAGAGCCCATTCAGCAGGACTGAGACAAACACCTTATTTGCAGCATGTCCTGTCCCCCACCAGCTGAAAACCACTGTTTTAGGAACATCTGGTATGAGCTGAAGTCTGTGCCTCCCAGCTCACAATGCATTCTGTGGGATTATTTGTATGCATAAGGCTGGTTGATGCTGTTATTTTAAATATTTCCTTTCTTAAAGTTAGCTAAGTGAGATTTCTTATTAAGCATAGTCTACATGTGAAGCTGAGAGCCTCTCTGCTTCCAGGCACAGGGTGCAAGTGACCGCTGAGCCGCTGGGGAAGGTAGCAGGTATTTTGACTGGTTCATTGCTAATTATTGCTTCAGTAAACAACAGCTGTTCAGATGCAGCTCAGCTTCTTGCTTTGAAAAGATTACAGTGCCCAAACTGTAGTCTGGTATTATTGAAAAAAGAAAAAAAATGTTATAATCATTTCACTCCCCTACTGCTACAGATTTTATGGGCCTTGTAGTGCACTGTTATGTCAGGCATATTAATTGCTAGTGAGTCGATGTTAAGCAAATGAAACAGCTTTGTGCAGTGTTTGGACACTTGGTTATAGACAGTTTAACAGCAGTCTTCTGGAGAGACTGTGCATTAGTCTTAGATTATTTTTCAGCACTAGAGGAATGGCTCTTTCAAAGTAACTATAAAATGAACCATTGCTGCCATGCAATAGCAGTAATAAGCTGTTAAGGTACATTGCAAAGCATGAGGTCAGAGACAGTGTGTTCTTCCAACCACCCAAGAAGTGTAATAGCAACTAATTAGTGCAGCTCCTTCAGAGGCTATTGCCATTGCAACAGGAGGAAAGGCAGGCGGAAAAGTGCAAGGGGGGCCCCACTGTTACTATCTGCCCTTTAGATGAAGGAGTTGTTGGTATTAACTTAGTAGAGGGTGAAGGCCTGACCCAGCACAGCGCTGAGTGTCACTGATGTGCTCTTGGCACTGAAAAGAAAAATAGCCCTGTTCTCTACTCCATGCAGTTCCTGGCCTTCTGCTTTCTTCCTGAGGAGCTGGATTTACAGGGGCATCTGTCTTGATTTATTGAGGAGCAAAAATTACAAATTAACTTTCAAGGCACACGTGCACATACGCTGCGTGGCACTATACTAGACCAAGCCCTTCCCCTCTGCCCTCCCAGCCGAGGCGGCTGTTGCCCTGCAGTAGCTGGCTGAGCTATTGGCCCAGGGTTGGTATTAGGCTGTGGCAGTGCCCATGGCCATGGCCAGCTACCAGCTACCGTGGGGCTGCCTCCAGCCAGACCACGTCCCCTCCAGCTAAGCTGAGAAACAGGCTGCTCTTTGTCTGAAGCAGTTGATCCCTACGCTGTTGCATTTCACTGGCTACAGATGAAAGCCATCTGTAAATACCTTTTGTGCAGTTAAAAACAACAAAAAAACCCCACATGTATTTTACTAAATGCATATACCAGCAGTCAAGCTGGCACCTTCTGATTGCATTTAAAAAGGTACAAGGTGGTATTAGCATAGCTGCTCATTGTCGGGTCTGATGAGTTGGGCCAAATCGCCATGGAAAGGGCCCTGCTTTAGGAGGGCAGGTCAGGACTCACCATTGTGGCTGGGCGATGCAGCAGGGGCTGGGGCAAGTACGGGGCAGTGCTGCTGGTCTGCAGGCAGCCGGGCTGAGGGCAGCAGGCAGGGTCCTACAAGCTGCACTGCCCTTCCAGAGCACCTGCCACCTCCTCTGCAGGGCTGCGGCACATCAGAGAGAGACTGGAGAGGGAGAGGTACCATTAACTTTATTTATTTTTGCCAGAAGCCGGCCTCAGCGAGCTGGGCCGTGGAGCAGCAGTAACAGCCCGCACCCCAAGCGCCGTGCGGGCGCCACCGAGACGATAAAATGGCGGCCAAAGCCGCCACACGCCAGGGCCGTTGCCCGGGGCCGGCCGCTGCCGTCCCTCCCCTGCCCGCCAGGGGGCGCGCGAGCCACGGCCGAGCGGCCCTGAGGGGGCCGGGCGGGCGGTGCGGCGTCCCGGCGGCGGAGGAGGGGACAGCGTGTGCCAAGGGACAAGGTGAGCGGCCCCGGCCCCCTGCGTGGGGCAGGGCCGCCGCGTCTTGGGGGCTCGAGGGGCGGCCTCGCTGCCGTCCTGCGTGCTGATGGCGCGGGGGCAAGCACTTGGGGGAGCCGGTGTTCGGCCCGGTCCGGCCCGGCCCCCGCGTCGGGCCGCCATGCCTGGGCAGGCAGCAGCACGCTTGCGGCTGGGAGCGCCCTTTAATCTCTTCCCTTAAGTCTGAGTTTCCTTGTGAGGTGGGGCAGGAGCCGGGAGGGAGCAATTTCCTTTCCCTGGGTAAGGCAGGGGCAGGAGCTTGGCGATCCCCGCGTTCTGGGTGCCGGCACGGCCAGCCTGCCCTGGCGGCGCTGCAGGCAGCAGCTCCTCGTTTTGCACCGTCATGACTAGATAGTGTCCCACCTTCCCCGGAGCTGACAGCATGAAACACCTGGGAAGGGAGAGTCGGTAATTGAGGGCAATGTACGCTCAGGGCAAAGTGCAGTCCCTGTTGGCGCAGGCAAGGTTTTATTTATTTTTTTTAACCTAAACACTTGCCTCTGGATGCCTTGGAGACATAAACATGCAGGCATATTGACTCCTACTACGCTCGTGAAAAGGATTTAATAGAGAGTGAGGAGGTTTATTTTAGTTAGTTTTAATAATCAGCTGCTATAAAAAGTAATATAACACCACATCTCTGCTGTGGAAACCAAGGGCTGTTTTTAAAATGCCTCAGCCTTGTGCTGTCCATTTAAAAACTCGTGCCTTTTTAGAATAATCTTTGTTGGCTTCAGTCAGTATCAAATTAATTTGAGTATTTCGGGGTTGGAAGAGGGGAGGGGATAAGGGGAAGACAAATCCAAGCTCTCTAGTCTAGCATTTACCAGAGTTACAAAGGTTTCACTTTGATGTCTCCTGTGCGGCTAAATGGACAGTGCCATCATCTGGTTTAAGTTCCCATCACCAGCATCTATTACCTCCAATTCCAATAGCCTCCTATTTTGCCAAAAGCTTCTGGAAACTACTTCTGTAGTTTGTTCCAGTGGTCATGAAGCCGAGCTTCCCCCCGCGTTGTGGTTTTTTTTTTTTTGTTTTGTTTTAGTACCCAATTCCTACTGTGAAGTTTTATCAGAATTGCATTCTCACCCACTGCCTCTTCCCTCCTCTCCCGTTCAGAAGCACTTCACTACAATGTGAGGTTTTTTATTGTGAAGGCACTTAGAGTCTATTGTCACAGCACCCTTTGGCTTTTTTTTTTTTTTTTTTGTGAGCTGTTTAAATCTCTCCCTGCAAGATGTTTTTTTTTGCCAAGCCTCCGATTTGTGCGTGATATCTCCTTGTGTTCTCTCTTCAGGGTTTTAACAGCATCTTCATGATGGGTGTACCAGGACCGTACGCAAAAGTGGTGTTGCTGGTGCCATATGCAGAGATAACATTGCCTTCCTATTTCCCTTGTTTAACAAGGCCAGTAATCTGATTAAGTTTCTCCACCTCTATGAGCTCTTCATTGCCACCACTATTGTACTGGCATCTCACAATGAGTTACTTATCTGTTATGCGTTTCTCATTCTTTCCAGTCATTGCTTTCTTGTAGGCAGCTACATACCTTTCATAGCAAGATTTGCATTTCTTATTCTGAGATATTTTACTTCTGGAGTTGCCTGTATTAAAATGCATTTTGTTTGAATAGGCTCACTTCAGCGAGTGATCCATATTGTTCTGTATGACTGCTCTGTCCTAGCCATTATTTGCCACTCCATCAATTTTTGTCATCTGCAGATGCTGGCGTCACTAGTTTTTTTTTCTGTATGTACTTCCCCATCATTGTGGAAAATGGTGACCAGCACCTGGTCCTAGTATTATGGTCTCATACACCCCCCCAGCCTCCTCAGCCCATTTTTTCCCCATTAGTTCTTGTCCGCAGTGAATGGACGTTTTACAGCATCACATGCTATAGTTATGCTCAGATTTGAATTCTTAACTGATTCTTCTATTAGCTTTCCCCCCCCCTTTTTTTTTTTTAATTGATGTAAGGTTAATTGGTTCATTAGATAGCCATTCTTGTAATTTCAGTTTTAAAATGATTCCTGTGCTTGGAATGTGGAAATACTTCATTGCAGTGGGATAACAATTTCCCATGTGCCTCTGTAAAGCATGGCACTTGCCCTGCTGTCTCAGACAGCTTAAGTGTGATTGAGTAACTAGAGCCAGTTGAAACATGTTGTCGCCTTCCAGCTTTGTTCTTAGTTTCTGAATTTCCTCCTTTTTCTCCTGAATCCCAAAAGGCTTTATTAAGACAGCTTTGTGGGAACCATTAACTCTAAGCTGCATAATTATGTTACTATGAGCTTTGACTTAGTTTATAGTAGGAAAAAAAAAGCATGTGTCTCTAGAAATTTATATTCCTTAATGACAGAATTTTAACTTAGTAAATTAAAAGGTTTACTCAATTTACCTAGGAAGTTTTAGTAATTACCAGCAAGAGAGTTTACCTGCAGAACTACTAAACACAATAAAGTAGGTTCTGTGAAAACATGACACTCTAAGGAGCTGCCATGTTATTATGCTTGTTCTTCACCTTCCAAATTGCACCTAAGACTCTCATGTACTTAAAGAAAAGGATGGTGATGCTGTATAGCTTGCTTTGTTTATAAATGGGGACCAATATTTAGCACTCAGAATTGTATGCATTTGTGATGCTAGAAATCAGGCCAGGATATTTATTTTTTCTATTTTTTTTTGTTTTTAATTTAAGGCATGTACAAAGATTAGTGTAGTTAATCCTCATGCCAGTATTTGCATGGTACTGTGTGACTTCACTCTCACTGTTGCATTTTAGACCACTTAATGACAGGCCACTTCCCTTTCACTCTCCTTCCCCTGCCATCCCCACCACATCCAGTTACTAAAGCAAGGCAGACTGTGTTCCTCTGTCACCCTCACAGTGCCAACTGCAATAGCCAGTCTTGCATCTTGTGATTAGGAGGTGGCATGAGAAACAAACCTTTCCACCATCTTTTCACCCTGAAAGGCCTAAGATATTTTATTTTATTTTTTAGTGATCTCCAACAAATACTCAGGTTTCTGGGATGGATGAACAGGCAAACTGAATTTTTTCAGATTTTGGTGATGGACTTAATTAATTGCTGGCATCCTTATTTATGTTACTCCTGTTGAAAAATGGGCTGGGGGGGAGGAGTGGGGGTTTTATCTGTTATTAGTGTTTTGACTTTTTTTATAGGTCTAGCTTAGGCACTCACACAGTTAAATTTGCCTCATATGGTCACTTCGCCACAAAGCTGAAAACTTCAGAGGAAAAAATTAAAGTCTTCAGCTCTGTCCATCAGCACAACAGCTATAGACCATGTGTTCCTTTTTTCCAAGGGAGGGAAAATTGGCACCTACCCATCAATTAGCTGGTTTTCATTTTGGCTTTTTTTTTGGATCACTGAGCCCCAGCAACTTGTGTGTACAGTCAAAGATCAATTTAATTTTATAAGCATTGCATATTTAGTCCTTAGCACTAATTGGCTGTAGATGAGAAGCTGATCAGTCTGGTTGGTTTGGATGTGGCTTTGCAGTTAGGGGTATGATTTCACTACGCCTGTGCTGTTCAGTTTATGCTGTGTGATGGTTTCTGCTCTGGCTTATTTTTAACCCTGGCAGCTTCTAATAAGTGTCAAATAAGCAGCTTCTAATAAGCTGCTTAGAAGCTGTTTCTAATAAGCATCTTTGCTTTGTATTTCCCATCCCCAAAGAGTTGCACACTAGTCTCTTCCTCTTTTTCTTAAAGGTTCTCAAGCTGGCCATATGTATCGCTGTAGCTCGCCATTCTGGAGCTAGCACTAAAACAGCGTATTAACACTTTTAGATTATTTGTTTTTCTTTTTTTTTCTGAAAACAGAATTCAAACATTTTGTCATCTCAGATTCTCTGTGAATGCAGCCTATTCTCTCATAGACAATAATTTTAAGTTGTTACTTTATGCAGTGTTTTTTCTTCTACAGTCTTTCAGCCACCACTTTAAAAGTGCCTCTGAAGAGAGTGGCAGTGGTAACTGGCTTTTTTTTTTTCCCTTGTCAAATGCAAATCTCTCACCTCCCAAGTGTGAACATTCAAAGCTCTCTTACTGGCTTTTTTTAAAAAAAACAAAAAAAACAAAAAACAAAATTAGGCCACAGTTAGCTAAGCAGAGTGACCTGATTTGTGCTGGATCAACATGTTATCAACTTGAGGTTGTCACTACAAAGTGAGTGTGGTGAAGTCTGCCTGTTCCAACTAAAATCAAAGCAGTCTCTTGACATATCGTAGTGCTGAAGTCAGCAGTTTCTGCAAAGTGGGTCTAAATGCAGATTGAAGGATCTCTTCTGTGTATATATGTAATTACCAGTGCCAACCTACTTATTTATAATCAAATACTTTTTGTTGTATTTTTACTCAGGAGGACATGAGAGAAAACAGTTCTACGTGATTTTTTCGTTCTTTGGCTTTTCCTTATCTACAAAAGATTTGGCTTTGTGAGGTATATTCAATGTTTTCTCTAAAGTAGGCCGCCTGAGAGATCCCATGGAGTAATTCACTTTGCTGAGTTAGCAGGTGAGGCCATTGGACAGAGTCAAAAAAGATACTGCCAACTGTGAAACAAATGAATCAATACCAGTGCAACTGGATCAGTTCGCGTCTTCCGATACGAGAAAAGCAATGGCACAGATGCAATATCTGACATACAGATTTAAAAAACAAATATAAACACACACACACACACACACATTGGGTTGGCTTTTATTGGAAAGCCTAGATGCAATCTATAGTTATCAATTTGTGGAAAATTCAGGACACATATAAAGTTAAGAAGGCAAATTAAAAGAACAATACAAATCAGACGAAATATACATCTCAAAATATCAGGATAGCATTTCGACTGGCATTGCCTAAAATACTTAGAGTCTCCTTTCTTTTTTTTTTTTGTAATATGCTTCTTTTAATTATGCATATTTTTTTCTTTAAAAGATCTTTTGTTTATATATTCCCCAAGGTCACTATTTCCTGCAGGAGCATGTCCAGATCACAAGTCTTTTTTAGCAAGAAATAGGCTCATTATACCTACTAACAAGGCCACTAATTGGCTTGATTTGACTTTATCTGAAATGATCACCAACAGATACTGTAATTTGTTGTTTACGGGTGCCAGAACAAAGGAGAAGGAACTGGTACGCATCAAGTAGAAGATATATTTCATTGTTGACATGTTATACAAGCTTTTCATATTCAAACAGAACAGAAACATTTGACATAATTTAGAATATGAGCCTATTTCAACAGAGAGCACTTACAGCATGCTAAATACAGTGCTGTGGAAGAGCCACCCAACAGAACTGCAAACACCTAGCATTTTACATCTTTAGAAAGAATACGTAGATCAATGACATGCCTCTGGGGTCTGACATATCATCCTCTCTAAATTTAGGGCCCTCAAGACTTCAAGGGTAAAAATACTAACAACTAATCTGTGCTTTCATTCTAATAGATGATTAGCATTCATTATATGTGTAATTAGTTCTGTATGTTCTACCAAATACACACATACAGTAATAGCACTGATACTGTAGATTCGGTAGCAACTTGGCTGGGAGAAATTCAAATCTGTTTATCAAACAATCCTAATGTGCAATTTAGAGTATGTAATACCATAGACTCTCAGAATACAAAGCAGTTAGAAAACTATTTTTATTACATCCACTTGAACCATTCATAGTTAAGACACGTTCACTTACTATGTTTTGTCATTATAATACATGGATAGAAATACTGTGTATATTTCAATGAACATCAAAAAACCCCAATTTTGTCTCATCTTAAAAATATTTATTTTTGTGGCTGAATTTAGTGCTCATGAGAGTAAAGCTCTAAGAATGGTTTCAGCCAAGATGTAGAACAGATGCCATAGATGCCACCACAGGCTTCCTGTAAGGAACCAGCTGCACACTTCAGTTCTGTCCTGCAGCAAATATACTGGGCCTTGGAGCAGAGCATGCCAAATCTATGCAGTGGTCTGGAGATGCAGCCTAGGCACTAGAATTGGACCTTCCTCTCCATCCCCAGGTTCAGTGTTCACAGTAATGGGATTTGATCTGCCAGCTGAAGGCCAGGAAATGAACCTACTGAACAGCCTGCCTGCCTGCCTAAAGAGCAATTCTGTAGCATCAGGTCAGAGGTACGCTTCTTCTATCTGGAGTTATTAACATCTAAAAGAGTTGTATTATACAGAAGACAAAGTTGACATAACTGGATGAAACTACATCATTTCTTCTTCTTCTACATACAATTTGCCAAGCACCTGAGACACTATTCTCTCCATTGTGAAACAAAGCTTCTAAAAAAACAACAGAAACCCCACCTGGTATGAATAAATGTCCATTTATTACGTTAGGGCTGGAAAAAGACAAGGAAAACCCAACCTATTAAAGTCTTCCATCATAATAAACGAGACTTATTTGGTTACTGTGCCTTCTAACAATGACTGATGAAGTGGCACTGGCCTGGGTGACAGGAGAGGTACGGGAGGGGAGGGAGCTGCGGTCTGATTCAGCCAGCCACTTCGGAGTGTCCCATCCTATCAGCAGAGTGATAGATGCACAGCTTTAAACCTAATACAAAAATATTAACACTTTTGGACATTAGTCATCACTGTTATATCTCTACAATATAATCCTTTATACTGTACAGCTATAACATAAAAGGTGCAATTCCTTTTTCTTTAAAAAAATCACACACAGCACATGTTTTTATGATTTTATTTTTAAGTATAAACTTTTTTAAACACTTTACATAAATTAACTCCTCTGAGACTAATATTTGATGTACAGTAAATTGTAATTCATATAAAAATCCATAAACAACTTGTCTCACATAATTTACAAAAAAATCAGGGTTTCCTTTGCTTATCTGCAACAAGGATTCTACTTGCCATTTCCCCCCCAAGGCAAACCATGTTAGCATTGTAAAATCCATTATTAAATTCCCATGGTAGCATAAGTCACTTGTGCCAATGTCCTTTTAGAAAGCAGCACAGTTTAAAGCAGTTGGGTTGTCTATAAACCGTAATTTTTGCCCCACGTTTTAAAATTAACAGATACATACCACATCCTATGCAGTGAGAAAGAGAGAGAAAAGGAGAGAGAGAAAGAGAGAGACTACTTTTCGTAAGCAAAGGTCAACAATTCAGTAATATTTGGAAACACTGTATGGGTCTGTATCTTAATTAAATACAGTGCCTCAAAGGAACAGACAGCCTGTTGCAAAATCTGTAGGCCTTTTTCTTTTTTCTTCTTTTTTTTAATACTTTTCAGTCCAACTTGAGTGCAGCGATATGCATATGTAAACATATTCTTTAAAGCAGATCACCTTTAAGGTCATTGAGAAAAAAAAAAAGTTTTGTCATTAGCAGTATCATTCTTCTGGAAGGCGCTCTTTTCATTACAGAGTCTGTTCGGATTGTGCTACAGAAAAAATCTGAGCAAAGATGTAAGCTTAGGCTCAAGTAGTAATGCAGCAAAACAGTTTGGTCTCCTTTTTAGAAGACACTGGTACACAGTCTCTTTGGCAGCCTGAGCTAAGCCAGTGTGTTACCTCTTTCCTATCTCACTTTGTCTGAGGAACTGTATATTATTAGCGCTGTCTGCTAATTCTGGATATTGCTCCACAGAGAGTACATAGTACCCATCGTATCCTTGTACCTTTCCAGCACTTAGCAACTGCCTCTTTTCTCCTTCTGTCCACAACCTGGCGCCTTCCTCTCCATCCCTTACTCTCTGTTGTTCTCTGGCCCAGGCACTGGAAAGAGCTCTTTGCCTGGCTTGCTCCAGTATTCGGGCCTTTTCCTCATCAAGTGTCATGCCATAGCGGACGTGAAGCGCTAAAGCACCGTACTGCATTTCAACATCAGCAAACCTACGAGTCCTGCCATTTACCACAGTGGTGGACTGGGAAACAGTGACGTTGATGCCGTTCTCCAGGGCCTTCCGCCCGCTTGTCAGCCTCAGTGTCCCAAGGTCACTCTCGGGGGAGGTGGTCTTGATAAAATAGTGCGTGTCCTTTCCCTCAACGGTGAAATGCAAGTTTTCTAGGTAGTAGGCATTGTTCAGAACAGCTGCCACTTTTATGCAGTCTTCATTCGCAATGTTGAGCACGTTTGTTTGTACTTTGCCTTGATTGACAGCGAGCATCACCCCTTTCCCAATCAGAGACTTCACCGTGGCAAACCACAGCCATGACTTCTCTCCACTGGATTTCCGTCTGCTGACCTGCACTTCTGCCATCCTTCCCAGGGAAAGGAAAGCCTTTGCTTGTCTCGCCACTTGTTGTTGCACTCCAGAAATTGGCTGTAAACAAGAACAGACAGAAGTTTTACCAGCCATCTGTAGCCCTCTAGATGCCAAACAGCCAGGCTTTCTTGGTGTGCTGCCCGTGGACGACAACAGGATATGCCACAACTGACAGTGCCAAGGAGTTAATTAAATCTACATACTGCTTGTTCTGCTGAGTTACAAGACTATTTTGTTTGATAACGTTCAGTGTTTTTTCTCTTTGTCTCCCTGAGAACCTGCACAAAACCAAGATTTAACTTCAAAGGCTACTTACTAGGCAGCACAGGACAGACCTTTGCAATACTAATACTTAATATGGGTGAGAGCAGTCCTACTACAGTGTCATCTCATCCTCTGAGCTTGTTCAGCTGTGATTCCTGTCTAGCACAAGTCCATCCAAATTGAGATTTTTGCAGGTCACGAAGCTGCGCTTTAGAACTGTAACAAGCCCTTCTTTACGCTGAGTCAGGAGATAGAGTCTCTCAGGTAGCTGCAGTCTGAGACCAAATTGCAGGGAGGCTCTCATAGCCCCTCAAGCTGCTAAAGGAAGGAAGGGAATCGAACTGTAATGATAGTCTTTCTTTACAGTAAAAGAGAAGAAAGCAAATGGTACAGAGCAGTGAGGTGGAATACTGGGGACAGATACCCCTTCTTGCAAATACTTGCAGAAACTGATAAAAAGAGCTGTGGGAAAAGGCTGTGGCCAATTCAGCTGCGTGAGCTTCCATTTCACTCCAAGTACCAGCATGCTGCCTAAAAGACATGAGCAGCTTCTCCCCACAGAACTTCAGACAGGTGCAATCCTGAATACAGCAGAGTGCTTTGTTGATAACTAGCAAAGACAAGGGGCAATGAATGAACCAATGGGCAAGTCTAAAATACGCTTGCTTGGTATTCCATATTTTAACATATCTGGGGTGTTCTTGTTGAAAAGTTGTGTGTAAAAAGGGAAGGAAATAAGAGGTTCAATTGTGAGGTGCAAAAGCACAAGATGGAAAAGCTAGGATAGGAGAAGCTGTTAAAGAAGTTTACTTTGACTGTTAAGAGCTATACGTAGCCCAAGTATGTCAGATGCACTCTTGGATAGCTGGGGAGCGGGACCTGCCAGCATAACTACTGTCGTTAGCCAGAACAGGTAGAAGAGCAGGAGCGACTAGCAGGAATGGTTAGCTTAGCAGGGCAGCTCACATCAACTGTGGTTGGGATGAGACCTTACAACTGTGCAGAATAGGCACATCTTATCTGTCTAACCCTGGGTCTTCACAGCTACAAGCTGTGAATGAGCTAGTATTGACAGAGATGGGGAGCAGACAGCTGCCTTAGCAGTTGTCTCAGCAGGAAACAGAGTAAGATTTAGATAGGTTTGGCTGCACTTTTGAAAAGGAGTACTTAGTTTCTGTAGATGATCCAGTTTATCTTTCAACTGACCCCTTCTCCCTTCAATCAAATACTGTTTAACCCATGTGATTAATTGCTGAAAAATGAGGCAAAAACCTGTTTAGTTTTCCCAAATTTCTGGGTGGGAGACCAAGCAGGAGTTTTTAATAGACTCCTACATCCTTAATTCAGCCTTGCTGCTAATCAAAGCCTGGCAAAGGGCTTGCAAAGGCTTCTCTGCTCTGCCATGAGGCCAGGTTTCTGGAGGGGACAGTTCCTGAGGGAATTATGAATTGACTTGGACTCTCAACTCTTCTTGAATGTGGCAGATTCCAGCCTGCACTTGCTAACAAGTATGGATTTCAGCTGTTGTAAATCCTATGTGAAAGCCATTGAGCACAAAATATATTCTAGACAGCACGCTCATCAGTGAGATGCTATAGCAACTTCATAATGACAAAGTTTGTTTATTTTTAACATGTAACCTCAGAGCTCTGAAGCAAAACCTCAGAGCTGGGTAAAGCTCACTCCAGAATGTTTCAAAATACTAAGTGGTTTGTGTGTTTACTTCTGGCTCCTGGTTGTATTTGCTTGTTCAACAGTGAATATCATAGTCACAGCTTCTTCCTACCTCTGAATTTTGATTCTTTGTTTTCCTCCCACTTCTCTCTCTCTGTCATGTCACATGCCCCTGGCACTCCTCATGTTGTTGAGCTCTTTCCTGAAGACTTCTGACAACTAGCTGTCTGCTCTCTTCTCTTTGGCCAGACTGGTTCTCTTCTTGGTGCACCTTTGCTGGTGTTAGTGGGTAACTGCATTCTTTAGCATTTGAGCTCTAAATAAACAACCTCTGATAGTTCTTCACAGCCATGCCTGATGACAGGTCTCTTATCTCCTGATACAACCACCTTGCATGGAGTACTTGCAGTGCTCCTCCTTCACTGCTTCTACTGCTCATGAGAGACACTATTCTCATGCTGTGCTCTTAAGGTCTTTCCCTGCTACTCAATCCCTGGCTATTAAAAATATATGTATATATTTAGTGGGTCACTTCATGCATGCAAAATTAGCTTCCATATGCTCCCTTCTGCTGGGCCATCCTTCTGATGATTTTTTGTCTTAATTAGGTTGTAAGATTCTTCAAGATCGTATTATCTTTTAATCTCGTAAAGTTCTCTATCACGATTCTTGTAAGAAGAGATCTGGTTTTGACTGCTCACAATGGGATTATCTGTTTTACTGTCTCTTAACACTTCCTTCTTAACTGAGAACTCTAGGATTTTTGAGAGCATAGATCTTTGATTTTTGAGTAAATTTGATTCGTAAATATAATTTTCTTAAATAGCAGATTTAGACTTTAACTTCCACATTTGTTTCTTCCATAATTTAAAACTGTAGCAGGTTTTCAGGACTGAAGTTCATTTTTTTCCTCCCAAAGAACTTCGTCAGCACCTGGAGTTTTGGTTTTATGTAATGTAATGGGTTTTACCTCAGGTAATTTCATTTTCAATATTTTATCTTTACATATAAAACATGGTTAATATTAAAGAGAAGTAAAATTGTAGTGGTGCATGGTATGCATAATTTATATCACCCGTTCTTCTGTTTATTTCAGTCTATTTTTTACTACAGTGTTCAGTTTCTGCCTTCAGGCATAGTATTCATACAAATCTAATCTCTCCAGTTTCTGCTACGAAACTTAGACATCTTTAAAGGGTCTTAAACTTCTTTTCATTGATTATTGTCTTTCTGAATTTTTATTATTGCTGAAAGCAAACAAAAGCTTATTTCAAATGGTACCTAACTTAGCAAATCTGTAAGAAAAAACACTATCTGTAATTTCTTAAATTCTTTTGAAAGTAGATAAAAATGAGAGGTTTGAAAAGCACTGTTCAGATTTAACTTAGCAAGTAACCCTGTCAGGACTATCCATGTCTAATAACATCTGAATAGAGGGAACATTCTGTCTTGTCCCATTTGTATGTTTAGTTTTGTTTCTTACTGGTATGTCCTCCCATTGCTGGCTCTTCACAAGTTCATAAGAAGGTTCTGTTAAATCAAATTTCGGAACAGGGAAACCAGGAATGGCATTGTGCAGATGGAAGCCGAATGTCACCAGCCAGCTGTTAACATCTGAAAGAGAATTATTTAAAAAAAGAGAAAAATATTAGAATTGTTCTGTATTTTGCAATCAATTGTTGCATGAAATAGCTTTTGGCATGGTTGATTTCCGTCTGTAACATGAAAATTGTTCAACAGTCCTCATTCTGATATGTGTGGTTTAGATTTGTGCTAAAGCTAGAATAGCAAGCCTATACAGAAGACTTGAAGTTCTAAACCTACAAGAAAACATCTATTCCATGCCAGAGTTGCACTGTGCTCATTTAAAAGGTATTGCAGGTTTCAGCGATTCTGAAGGCCTCAGTGACGTCCAGAACAACTACAGGAGCACAATTAAAGTGAGATCTCCTTCTAATATAGCCTAAACTTATTGGGATTTCATGGTCAGGCTGAACATGCTTTATGTTGCACCTTCATCATTAATACTTTAAAACCTAGTAAAAAAGAGAAAGTACTGCAGAGCACACCCTGTCCTTTTGTTATGTATGTGTTCTTGTAATGTCTTCACACTAGCCCTGAAATAATACCTATATGGTCAATTACCTTTTAAATGATTTGGCCACTATTTTATGTTGATTCAAGAGAAATCTCGCCCTCTTCAAGATGAAGTTGGACCAATGAAACTAAAAGCTAATGAAATGTATTACAGTTCTATCAGTAAGCAGGTAGGATATGAAATTAGCATTAGATAATATTATTTATGATACATTTTGTGTTCTGTTAAAAATAAATAAATTAGGCATGCCAACAATTAATTAGTTAACAATTGTTGGGCAAGAATGGGTGCTCTGCCTTGTTTCTGAATACCCTTTCACAAATACTAAGCAGACGTTGGCAGAGTGCTCCTTACCAAGTCTAGTAGTTTTCATTTACGAAAACCCCAAATAAGTGGAACAAGGAATGAAATTTTTCCAAATGTTGAAAGAATAAAAAATTATTTACCTTAAAATAATTTCTAACCTTTCCAGATATGTCTCATGAGGCTCTGCATCTAAAACTGCCAGTCAACCAAATTACTAATTATGATAACCTTATATGAGCAGTGTGTGTCTATGTATTCCATACATCAAAGATGTTAAGAACTAAAACTGTATTTTGAAGGCAATTTTTGAACCAAGTGCATCATTTTCAATGCCACAAAGAATCTGATTGCAACTGCATTCCCTACAGCACATGCTGCTAAAAAAGGGACAGATTCAAAGGTCTGTTATTACCCTTGCTCCCAGGCAGCCTGTTAGCAACCCTGTTAACAGGTACTGTTTGTTAAATTAATGCAAACCCACTTGATTCCCAGGATGCTCTGGTAGTCTTACAACTTGTAAGTAAGTGGGGCTGAGCCCCTCCTGTAGTCTGGTGCTGTCTGTGTAAAATATTTCGGATTATTTACATCTACTCAAATACGAAAATTCAAATGTATCTGAGCCATGCATTTTTCAGAACTTCTGGTGACATGTAATCATCACTAACTCTAGACCCACAAAAAGCATATAGGTTCCCTAATAACTCAGCTATACAAGAGGTGGCACATTAGCAGCTTTTTGTTACCAAAAGAGAAGTTCATACTCCTTCTTCTATATCCTACTCCTTCTTCCCCGCTCCTGGCTGTGTACTCATTACTTTGTGCTGGCCTTGGAGCTTATTGGTCTTCTCTTTCTTAGCCCATTCACATTAGTAGTCTTGCAAAAACCTACCCTGGCAAATATCAATCAACTTCCAGTGAATATTTTCTGCCATGTTAATGAGTTAAACTGGTCACAGAAAGACCCCTCCATTCCCTTGCTACCTTACAGTCTTACTCCCTCTTGTCTTTGGTCTTTTTGGTCCATGAATATGCACTTTTTACTGCTTAGTAGCCCAGAGCCATGAAGAAGCCTGACTAATCCACATGTAAGGAGATTCTCATAGAGGGTCTTGAGGAGTTCTTACTCCTCTACTTGCTCAAGGAGTCTATTTTTTTCACTGTAAGAGCACTGGGTAATGTGTAACAGTATTGGAATGAGAACCTAGGGCTCCTCTTTCCTCTCTCAACATCTCTAGCTGAGGCACCTTGTGCTATAGTTCAGTCAGTGGGAGAGGAAGAGATGTATTCCTCTGGTACTCCAAAATGGACTTTGGAAAACCCAATCCCTCTGTATACTGAGATGCTTTGAATTATGTTTTTGGGTCAACAGTCTAATATTAAAGCACCATAACGGCGGTGTAGGGCACAAGGTTTATGTTTAGTTACCTGAACCTGAAAGCTAATAATGGCCTGTAGATCTTAATTTCTTACACAGGTACCTAAATCAATGTCTAAAGCTACATAAGATATTTTAAAGATCTCCCATTTGCCATTTCACTATTCCTGATAAATGTGTTTGCTGTAATTATTCTCATTGTTAAGTGCTTAATGCTTCCTCATAAAGAACTTTTCCAAATAGGACATCTTTAGGTACTTCACCAAAATTGTGAATTCCAGTCTAAATTGGATGTCTGCAGTTCCAGCACCCCCAAGCTAAAATAATTTTGTCTATCTGGTTCTAAATGCCAGGTACTTTTCTGAACAATTATCTTCCCTGAGAATTTGTTTACTAACCTTCCCCAGACAATATCCTCAGCCTGTAACCCAGATAATCAGATTCCAGATTATGAGAACACAGAAAGGTAAATTTCTGAGCAAGTGTGAGACAGTCTTGCAACCTGTGGTATGATCTTTTACCTGTGATATAATCCTTCACATCATGTATTTTACTGGCTGGGTTGTTATTTCTAAACATGTACAAATTAAAAGGAGCTGGATCCTTCCCAATTCTCTTCCAGATTTCAATATCAGGAGTTGTCCACCGGCCTGCCAGTATGTCATAATCTCTTTCTCCAAAGTGGACTAGCTTGGTCAGTGGGTCGTATAAGCCTCCGTGGAATCCGATTACCAGCTGGAAGTCAAGATTAGAGTCGAAATAGATCTCTCCATAAGCAGTGTATTGAATCTGTTTAAGCATGAGACCATTGCTGCTGAAAACAGCCAGTGGTGTCCCCGTATTGTCTGATGCAATATAAAACTCGTCTCCACTGCTAATTTCCATGGCAAAAAGGTGTCCTTGGAGATCATAGTAAAGAGATGTGATTTCAGAACTTGAGTGGTTATATACATGAGTTATCCTGGTTGGGTAAGTAAGGTCTGCGTAAAAAAACTGGAGGTGCTGTCCAAGACTAGTTTTACTGGAAACTCGTCGTCCAAGTCCATCATAACGGTAAATCACCGTCCACCCACTGCCTTTGCTATAAACTCGAGTAAGAAGGCCCTTTGAACTGTATTCAAAGATTTCAGTACCCCTCTGCCGCAGAAATCCGTCTTCATCTAAGCGGTACTGAACATCGCCTAGCCTAGTTATTCTGTCTCTCAGGTCATAGCGAAGTGGCGTTAAACGGGCGCTGCTACTGGGGTTGAGCAAGTGGAGGTTGCCATTCAGGTCATAGTTGTATCGCCACATTATTTTCTCATTCAGATAAACTGTCTGGAGCTGACCATCTACATCATATTCGTAAGCATATTTTGTGGTGTTGGCAAATGGCCCGATCTTAATTTCTCTTTTTGTCACTCGTCCCATGTTATCATACTGAATTGTAATCCAATACATTAATGACCGAAATATTTCATACTGAATTTCCTTGATGCGGCCATGTGCATCAAAATGTTTTGTGTAGGTCATTACAGCTGTTGAAATGATCTGGTTAATATCATAATATATAACTCCAAATTTTCCAAACTGTTCAACTTTGCCAGAGATATCATCAAACTGGTAGAGATCAATAGGCAATGGGGTTTCATTGATGACACCTTGCATGCTAGTCACTCTGAAGCTATTGTCATAGCTGTAGTCAAATCGGGCATTTACCATTCCGTCTTCACTAAAGCGGAAAATCTGTCTGTCAATCAGTGGGCCAATTTGCCTGTATCTAATGGTGCAGATAAAACCATCGCTTTGGAGGTTTACTGTTTTCAGGACTCCTGCTGTCTCATCGTAAGTAAAACTAACTCTTGTACTATCGTATAAAATTTCTGAGAGCTTCGTCTGCCGTCTGTACTTGAATAATACTCTTCGGCTTGTCCCCAGGAAAGCAGTTTGAAGGAGCTGCCCTTCTTCATTGTAGTCCATTATAACAGAAGCATTACTTTCTGGGGGGTTGTATATATTCCGGTAATAGCCAATGGAGCGGATAGTCTGCATGGTATGACGAGCAACACTGGGCATGGTGACAGCAGAAAGTCGATCCAACAAATCATATTCGAAGATATACTGCCGTTGGCTATGAAGCAGAAGAACCATTGACTGAAAATTAAGAACAGATTTTTACCATGTGACAAATGGTGGAGTACCCGCCCCCCCCAATATACCGATACTATTTCTTCACAAAAAATGTGACATTCCCACTTGAGAAAATTATCTCCTCTTTAATTGAGTTATCCTTGACCTTACATGTTGTTAACATCTCCCTGCCTAATTTACTTGGATGCTTAATTGTAAGGGGTTCTGTAATTAGTAGTTCCACATTCATAATTTGCTACTTGTTATGACTGTATCACTCTTTTATCAAGCACTCACAGCTAAACAGCAGATTGTCAATGGATTCAGATAAGTCATGTTTAATATGGAAAGAAGTAAAACTGTCTTAGAGCCATTAACTCACGGGGAGAACAACATATGGGAGATACAATTTCTTCCCTACAATTAGAGATGATTTTGAAGAATTTGAATAGCCTGAGATCTGTGAATACTATGTTCTTGTTCTGTAAGCTTTTCAGACATAGGCAAAAGAATGGTTTGATTATTTATATCAAAAGGAGCTACTTGGAATTATTCTGACATTTTTCTGATGTGTGGCCATTGTGTATCATAGGTCTTGACTAAATTATGTCTGCAATGACTAGTAAACAGTATTTGCTGAGCCACAGCTTCAACAGAAATACATTTAAACCCCAGAAAGAAATGGCTTCTCTTTTTGCATAGCAGGCATGAAATCTCACAAGGGTGATTTTCACAGATATTTCTAGAGGGAGAGCTATCATTCAGCAATCATTTTACATAATGAAGATTCCTAATTTTTTGCCTATTGTTTATTTTGATGCTACAACATATAGCAAGTACAAATTGATAGCTGTAACTATTTAGAAACAAGAGCTTTTCTTGGTAGTAAAAAAAAACAACAGTGAAGAATTTACAAATTCTTATCAACTGAATTACATTGCAGAGATCTAGTCCCTGTACCTTATTTTAAGTGTTAAGATAAAAGGTAAATACAGATGCTTCTTGTTAGTCAGTGGCCTTAATAATTTAAAACCACATCAATTCCTAGCAATTAGCTACAGTGTGATTACATATCTATTGTATAAAACATTCCCCTAGGAATCTCATGTTGATACTTAGAATAATTGAAATGTGCTTCTGCAACCTGTTTTTGCTTTGTATGCAGCAGTCAGATGCTGTAGAATTTCAGCACATTCCAAGCATTTTGTAAAACCTGAGTGTTCTTTACCTTTTCCAAATATGTGTAACTCCAAGTTTTCCCATCAGCAAACACTCTAGACACTATCCTTCCCTGTCCATCATACTCTATTTTTTCACTAGTTGTCCCTCGCTGTATGCTGCCTATTTGACCTGTGGATGAATAGGTAACATTGACAGCCATCAGCTTGCTGCTCGGTAGCCACAGAGTGGGGTGCCCTGATGTGTCGTAGGCAATCCTCAGAAGAAATTTACGGTGGTCATCGTAGATCTTTTCTGTCTTTGTGGTTCGATCAAAGTCAACTGAAAGGAGGTTTCTGCCATTAACCTTTTTAAAGCAAACAAAATGACACAATAAATCATGCTGTTCAAACCCTAGCCACCTATTATTTCCACAAAGCTAGCTATTCTTTAAATACCATTTACAGTGATTGATTTGCTTTGTGCGTAAATTATTTTAGCAACTTCTTGATATAAATGTAAGGCACTATATTAGCATCTACTTTAGAAGGTCTCATTATATGAAGAGATGGCCCATAATTTGTTGCAATGTGTTCTTTCTTGATGCTTAGTTAACTGTTAAGAAAATACTGAAAGATATGCACTGAAAACGTCTGTAATAAATGGGTCCACTTCAGCAAACAAACTACTTCTTTTGTAGTCAGTCCGAAGTATATCTAGCAAATTAGTATTGAAACATATTCTCAGAAACTGCTTGTCCAGCTTATAACAATCACGCTAAGAAAGAACTGAATCCTAATCCTCCACAGCAAGTATTTTTCAAATACAAAGAGTAAATACAAAATTAAGATCTTCAAAAGCATGTTAAATCTTCAAATTAAGATTAAACAGTTTTTAGAACACAGGCTTTCCCCTTCTGGGTGGAATGGAAGTTTAACTCAGTATACCATCCACTGTTGCAATGTATTTATGAGGCTGAAATCCTTAGTAGAGGATTATGTCTTCTGCCTAGTTAACTGACCACTTAAAGCCATAAATGACTGGAAGACTACTGAACCACTGGAAAACATTTATAAATGCTTTGAAGGTTATAACTATTTTGATTTGAAATTAAAGCTTAGCCTAGATACATTTATGTTGAAAACTATTATTTATATATGTAAACTATAGTGGTTGATAGTGATTTTCTGTCTAAGACTTTTACGTTTAAATACCGCCCCCCCCCCGCCCTTTAGTGTCCTAAATACACTAACCTTCAGTTTCATTTAATCAGCTCTCATCTTTGTATTTATGAAAGGAAAATGTCTGTTTTTCTTTTCCCACATCAGTATCTTTGTACTTTTCATTCCCCTCTGCATTGAACTGTTTTTAGTGGTCTCAAACAGGCTCCCAGGATTTCTTTGTTCGTCTGTAAACTACTTATCAGCTGTGTCTTTTAAAAGTTATTCCAGCTGGGTGTGAAACACTGTTAACTAAGATTTTTTAACATTGTATTTGCTAACATATGGGAAGTAGGGAACAAATGGACATATAGCCATAAGTATTAAGAATTTTTTTAAAATTCCTTTTCAAGTACTTGATGCATACATTACAAAGAGGTGAAGAAAGATGGCTAAATAACATTCAGAAAAGAACAAGAGAATAGATATCCTGAGCAAAGAAACGAGTGGAGGATTTTTGCATTTGTCAGGGCTGCATGTTCAAAAATCCATATATCATGGATGTTGGTCCTTACACCCTGAGGCTGATAAGCTTCTAAAAGATCAATATAAATTAGATCCTTTATTATTGGCATAAAAGGTATAAAGTGCTGGTGATGGGTCATAGGCAAATATGAAAAAAAATCCTACAAATGCTCAGTTTTGCTTATATCTGCCTATCTATCTGCATAACCTTTCTCTTTTTTAAGATGAAATCACTGACACGAGAACAATCTGCACTATCAATTTCAGAACAAAAATCATATTTTCATTTAAATCTAAGTAAGGAACACAAAGTCTAGCAGATGCAAAATAGGCACTTTATCTGTTTAATGAGACATCAAATGTTATTTAAATATTTTTTTAAGAATTAACACTACAAGATTGATTCTAGAAGTAGGTTAAACTTAACTATGAAGCATTCCCATTCACTTCCTTTTGTCTTTTTTTTTATTTCTTAATTTTCAAGTAGGTTTTGTTCAAATTGTCCAACATCTAATCTTTCCTAATTTGCCTAAATTCACTCTTAAATCTTGTTTATCTCTGGCTTTTATTCCTGAGCTTCTCCCACACATGCCTCCACTCATCTCTGCATCTCCCTGCCTGTTTTGCTTCTCCGATCTTTTTCTTCCTTCCTTTCTCTCCATCTTCCCTTCCTTATTTTACATTTAATTATGATTTTTATTAATTTTCTTGTCACTGAAGTGAGAATGGGCACTTCTGATTTCTGAATTGGCAAAGAGGGAAGGGTGGTTTTATGATTAAGGCAGATGTCCAAGCAATCGTGGTTAATTTCTTGGCTAAGCACATCCTTCCGGTGTAAATTGCAGCAAAGTACTTAATCTGGCTGTCTCGCTACCTTATCTGCTAAATGGGATAATAACATCCCTTGCCTTCTCACTTTCCATCTGTCTGGTCTGTGTAAAGGCAGGATACGAGGGGAAAGAAAGGAAGTGCCTCTTTCTCCAGCTAGATTCATGCTTCCAGATTCTGCTGACAGAGCTCTTGCATTCAGACATGCAAGCTTTTGGTGAAATTATGGCTGTGTCTGCATAATCTCGTAATACAGATCGCAGTTACAATAACAACAAGTGTTGGTGATATAGCTTCTTTCATTGGTCAGTATGGGGCTGGAATAACATATGTCAGCTAAAGTACTGCCTTCAACTTATAGCTTCTTTCATTGGTCAGTATGGGGCTGGAATAACATATGTCAGCTAAAGTACTGCCTTCAACTGAAGCGTTTCTTATCAACAGCTCTGCTACCGAAATGCTTTTACAGCAAAACTTGAATGTTTTTATTGCGTCTAAGACAGTCATACTCCAAATATATTTGAAACCTCTGGGTTTCATTATGATAAAAATAGTAATTCAGGAAATTTTCAATGAAGAAACACTTAATGACACAAAACTGAGTCTCTTGACAGTCCCTACCTACCATTCTGCTACGTTTCAGTATTTTAGGGGTCCACCTATCCTGCTCTGCTTAAACTCCTGTTTTTCTTCCCAATGAGAAGTATAAAATCTGACTCTGATTCCCCCATTAGGAGTAGAAGTATATTGCTGTGTCTTACAGAGAGATTCAAGAGGTAATGTGAAAACTGGGGATCTCTGCGGAGCTTGGAGCATGCCAGGTCTCAGGAGGAGGCAGAGCAAACTCTTCCTGTGAGTTCCCTCATCTCTGTTACCTGTCTACTCTGGGGGCATCCCTTGAGACAGAGCTCATACCAGTTCCTTTATTTGAGACCCTTGCCCTTGTGAGTGAGGATTTGTCTGGCCTCAATACAAATGCCCTAAAATGGCTCCTTCATGTAGAGGACTGTCAGGACCTCTGCCAGAGGCTGGTCTACAGACCAAACATACAGGTCCACGGACAAAACTAGCTTACTGAACAATTACAAGACAAGTCTGAACAAAAGTTAAGGGAGGGTGACATAATTCCTAATTAATTTCTTTATAAAGACAACTACTAGTGGGTAGAACTAATACAAGATAGAAAACCAAGAGAGTACCTGAGAATGTACTTTGTAATGTTAGATACTGCATATATATAAGCCAGTGAAAGTGTCATATATATGAGTACATTACTGGCAATACATTTTGTCACTGTTTTTTGTCTACATTTGTCTTCGCAGTAAAATGTTACTGATATGTCTGTAGATGGAAATGATGAGCTCCCTAAGTTATTCCTGTTCTTCTGTTGTTTTCTTTTTCTACTTTCCTATGTTCCCCCATCCACCCCCGAGCAACATTTCTGTAATATCTTCCCATGTAAATCAACTTCAAAAACCCTTCTTTTTTTCTTTGCTGACAAGTTTACTTTTTTTCTGAGGCATTTTTCTCTTATTAGCCCATATTCTCCACCGGCCCTACTTCTTCCGTTTGTATATACACTTTCAATTATGACTATTTTATCCTACTCTATAATCTCTCACTTTCCCCTCCATCTTGTTAAATCTTTCCTTTTTCTCTGCTGTTCCTTTTTTCCTGTTAACTCTTCCAAGTTAAAGTTGCCCATGACACTTCTTTTACCTCTGCACTTGAATGCCAAAATTTTGCTTCACTTTTGCGAACTGAACTCATGGTGATTTGTTTCACTGCTGTCCTAGTTTTGGCTGGGGTAGAGCTAATTTTTTCTTCTTAGTAGCTAGAATAGTGCTATGCATTGGATTCAGTATGGGATTTGGTATGAGAAGAATATGGATAATGTACTGATGTTTTTAGTTGTTGCTAAGAAATCAAGGACTTTTAACTTCCCATGTCTTGCTAGTGTGCCAGTGCACAAGAGTCTGGGAGGGAGCACAGCCAGAGGAATGGACCCAAACTGGCCAATGGAATATTCCATATCTTACAACGTCACGCTCAGTATATAGATGAGGGTTGACTGGAAAGCTGTCTCTCTTCTGGGATTGCGGTTTTAGCATTTTTTCTCTTCTGGGATTGCTAGCTGGGAACGGGCTGGGCATCAGTCGGTGGTGAGCAACTGCATTGTGCATCACTCATTTGTATGTTCTATTATTATTATTATTATTATTATTAAAATTTTATTTCAGTTATTAAATTGTTTTAATCTCAACCTATGAGTCTCTTTACACTTACCCCTCCAATTCTCTCCCCATCCCCTGGGGCAGGGGGAGGGTGAGGGAGTGGCTGGGTGGTGCTTGCCTGCCAGCCGGGATTAAAACATGACACACTGCCGAAACCACACACCATTGGTATGGTTATTTTATTTTCTCTTGGTCTTCTTTCACAAATGAATTGGCAGGTGGATTATCCCACTGTGCTATGTAATGACATGCCTATCAACCAGAACCACAAGGATGAGCTCCAGAAGCATGGCTTCCTTTTCTTCTTCCTTATCCATTTAAGACAGCTGCCATAACTAGGTACAAGTATGCTGTTCCTAAGGAGCAGCTACTGCAAATAATAATTCTTTCTTCTTGGAAAAAAATCCATTCTTCTTGCAGATCAAGTGGTAGAGAGGAATATAAGGTCCATGACAGCATTCCTTCCTTTCCGTCCCGAAAGAAGGTATAAACTATTTTAAGATTTAAAATGACACGTTACCTCTTAGAAGTTTGAGTGGTCTGAAATTAGTTACCTTCATTTGATATACTGCCTAGGTCTTAGTTTAAAGAACTGAGTTCAGGTCTAATAGTAAGTCACACCTCAGATGTGGTCTTGAAATGGTACCCAATTTTAAATGCTTTATCTATGCTGTCTTTACCAAGTAGCTGTCATAAATCGTACTTTGCTTCCTACTTATATTTCACTCACTATATAAGAAGAAGAAATGCCAACAAAATGGTAAAGACATATGTTAGAGGAACATGTCGTACACATGCACACACAGTTCACCCCTTTCTACTATAAATAAGTATTAGTACAATTTTAATTTAAATTAAAAAAAAAGAAAGAAAATCCTAGGACTGTGCTAACTTATGGTAGAATAATTTAAAACAAGATTCAAAATCAGTTGTGTAAATTCAGTACCAGAAGCAAAAACAGAGAAGGAAAGCAAAAAATTATTCTTTTATCCTGACTCATTCCAATGCATTCTAGGCTAAAAGCAACAGTTTAAAGTCCACAGAAAAGAGTCAAGGAAAAACAGCCAATAAATGAAGTAATAAAAGCAAGTACTGCCAGCTCTACAGTAAGCTTGTCTATGGTAAGTATTCTGTGGTTGTTGGATGGCAATACCTACAGGAATGTATTTACATTTCCTCTCACATAATGAGAATGCAGTAGATACCACACATGCCTGAGTGCTTACCCGAAGCTTTCGGCCAAACACGTTGACTTTTCCCTGGGCTTGCTCCTTCCGGAATCGCCACTCCACCAGGTTCTGCCCATTCTCCCCTGGGAGGGTCATGTTTCTCTTTGCCACTGTTGGGTTGGCAGTGCCAGCCAACACGTGTGGCTCTGTCTGATAGTGTGAGTCCAGGCCGCTGGCATACAGGATTCTCAGGGAGCCATCATAACCAATCTGGTAGCTGTTTCTTAACTGATCTGAAAATGCGAAAAAAGAGAAGCACAGGTTACCTACATGGGTTAAGAGTCTGCCTTTGTCTGCACACTTTACACAATATGTGCATGTAACATCTTGACTTCACATAACTGACACAGTGGTAATAAACACCCAGGGTGTGATTAGTAAGAATATGTGTATCACATGAGAGCACAAATGCCTTTGGGACCTATCTTCAAAGTTGCTTAAACACTTAAGAAAATCCCACCCTTGGAGTATATTCTTTGGACTGTCATAAAACATGTTTTCTGCTGTTTCATTAGGCATTTCTGGCCTAATCTTAAGCCTGCTGTGACTACTGACTTTTGTTAGGATGTGGCTGCTGGGATGTCACATGCTATTTTAAAGCTAAAATCTCACATCACACAATTTCTGTACCTCTTTCCCCTTCAATCCATTTCTCTCTCCTTTCCAAGATTCCCCTTTAATGCAAAGTAGGTATTCTGACTCCTTCCCATAGCTCTTTACAAAAGCAAATTGGTTAGAAAACATATTTAATTCTACTTTCATTGCAACTCAGTCTTTCCCAGACCAGTTCTTTCTATGTAAGTATAAAAACATGCATGTATCACCCTTTCCTCCAAACACTATGTGTCTAATGTTTCCCTCTAATGCATCCTACTGGAGCTGCTTGTACCATAAGAAAACAGTTTTAGGTCAGTATCTGCTGAGAAATCTTTTGTTTACAGTACCTTGAACCATGGTATAGAAAGAATCAATTGATGATAAGTTGGAAGTGATGCTGACATCTTCTTCTCTGCTGGATGATTCAATGTCCACTGTAATGGCCCTTTCCATTTCCCCATGAAGGTTAGTGACAACTCCAGTTGGAAATGTAACATTTGTTAGACGGCCCTCGCTATCGTAGCTAAAAAAAAAAAAAAAAAGAAAAAAAAGAGTCCAGAAATGATATATAGCAGGAACAAATTGTTTTCATTTACAAGTAAAATGAACAAAAATACCAGCTACTCATATTGTTAAGGCACGTTTGCTTTTTTGTGCATGGGGTAGGCACAGCAAAGACTTCAAACATGCTTTGAAGTAGTCAAAAGACTGCTTAACATACAGGAGCCTCAGTGGTGATAGCAAGAGCAAACAGATGGATCTTCAGCTCTGCATATTATTCTTTGAAGTGTGACCAGATCCTGATGCACATCTAATTCACCATTTCAAAGAAAGCATATTTATTGGTGCTAAATTCAGCAGCATTCTGTACTTGCTCCCTATTATTTGACTAGATTTTACTGTTATTGTAGGAAACCTCAAAATTTTTCATAAAAAGGGTATCATAATAAGAGTGTCTCTTGGGCCTTTCCTTATTCAATGATTATGCAGACCAGCTGCCCTCCTGTTCCTGAGTGCTTAACATTTCTTGTATTATTAAGAGAAAGAATCTGGGGTAATATTTAATCTACTTAAGCTGCTTGTAGCTGGAAATCAGTACAGCTAGCATATATAACTCCTTAACTGCCCGTGTATCATAGCTTGAGAATTGTGGCATAAGCCACTCAGGAGATGCTTTTTTT
Source organism: Strix uralensis (assembly GCF_047716275.1). Classification (NCBI taxonomy): domain Eukaryota; kingdom Metazoa; phylum Chordata; class Aves; order Strigiformes; family Strigidae; genus Strix; species Strix uralensis. The sequence continues at coordinate 37,600,069 of NC_133975.1, forward strand.
TCTGGCTCCACTGACATTTCTTTAAACCATCAGCTTTACATCTATTTAATATGAATAGGTAGATACAATTTCTGTAATTGAAGTAGACCTACAACCTCTAAACCTTGTCTTTTCCTATGCTGTGTTAGGTATACTCCATTTGTACAAGACCTGAGACCATGCTCACATCCAAACATGCACTGTGGTCACAGTATAGAGAGGTAAAGCATTATGTGAGCTTCAGGTCATAAAACTGCCTTTAAGATTAGCTCTTCCAGTACTACAGCCTGGATTCGTCAGCCTAGGAGTTCAGCTGAGGCTCCTCCTTTAGAGGTATAGCCTGTACCTGCAACAGGGAGAAACAAGTATCCAAAGGGAGATTCCAGGCCCACATATGACCTGTTTGCTGTCATGAGTTTTCCATCCCTCTCCCAAGACCGTGTAGTGAGAAGCTGAAGAAAGCTTTAGTCTCTTAAAGTAACTAGAACATGACCCTGCAGGTCCTCACAGTGTGCTAGACATTTCATGCTTACAATTATCATCAGAATTGCTCCTTCTGGGAAAGAAATGCAAAACCAAAAAAAGACCCCCAAAAGCCCCAAGCATATCACTGAGGCTACAGAAACTCTTTTCTTAAATTGAGAGAATTAATTCCAAACAGTTTTAACCCACAACACACTTTCTCTGAATAGCATGAGTACTGCAAAGCATTGCTGTAACTGAAAGGATTAGGTTAAGAAATGTTTCTTTCCAGTTTGCTTACTCTGTAGATTTGACAGCTTTTTGCATACAGTCATTTCCATCCTTTTAACACAGTTGATTTCCTTTGTTTATATAAGACTTTCACTTAGCAACAGGAAAAAGAAAAGAATGTTTAAAAATCAGAAACCATACTGCAAGCCAGGGAAATCGAGTGGGGAAACTTATTTTTTGAAGTTAAGTACATTTCAAGATGATAATGGGGTTTCTTCCAGTGTGTTTCTAGCCCTAATTTTGGCTCTTTTTCACATACTGGACTTGGCAAGCTGAGATACTGCATTTATGCGAGAGACCGAAACAAATGTACCAACGTTCCCTGTGCATGAATGCGACTTCTAGCCTATTCATGACCTTCAGTCTCATTCCTCAGTTCTATAAACTCATTTTATTTTTATGCACAACTTCCCTTTTCAACTCCCATGGGAATGTATATTGTACAATTAAGTATCCTCTTCTATTTTCTGCTTTATGGTTGAAAATGGTACCAATTTACTTGCATCCTTTGATTCCAGTAGCCAAGTACTGGTCTTTATTTCAAACACTTCTGACTAAAGCTCCAGAAGGTAAGATTTCCCTCTAAGAAGAATTTTTCACACTTCGAATCACAACATTTGTGAGAGATCAACTATCATATTTCTGAGTATACCACTTCAGTTGGAAAATGCTACACATCAGTAGTATTCAGTACAGTGTGTGGCTTCACTGCAGCATACAGCGCTGAACAACGCTATTCTTGTTTTATGCATTCTTGCTTCCACATTATTATTTTCTGACTCCGTGCCTATAGTTCCTGAACCGGTCCCTTCTTTCACAAATACATGAAAGCACATCATGAACCTGAGATAAGCAGCTAATAATACTACAGTGGGGGAGAGTTCAAAGATCAGCAAAAAATCATGCTACACACTCATGTGCTTAAAAACATGACTTTAAAGCTGAAATAATCTTAAAAGCCATGACTGCTTGGTTCAGGCATCCTAGTGCAAGAAGAAAATGTGACTGAGACCTGAAAGGTAAGAATAGGATTTCTCATACTTTTATAGCCAGAACAAAAAGAAGGGAAATAGGTCTTTCCACAAGTTACTACATATTCCATTTTATGATGGATTGTAACGTGTCCTTCATTTTGTTCACAGCACACTGAATACTAACCTTACTTTATACTTGATATCTTTTTGCCCACAATGAAAGCCTTATCAATGCTCAGCATAACAACATCGCTCATACCTTTGGGCATTCCTCTGCCATTTTTCTTATTACATCCAAATATCCTTGCATTCTGCTGCCAAGGTGAATTTATTCATCCATAATTGTCAGTTTTAGACTGAGAGATTTCTTTTATCTGCCTAGTGTTCTAATATTGAAATTGCCCTAAAAGGAGTGAGATGTAAAGTCTAGAGGGCGAGCACCTATATTTGGCATTTTACAGCCTCTTTGATCTTCTCATCCAAACACAAGCTCAGGCACATGTGTTGCCATGGAGCCCTCTGATCTTTATCCTATGCCAGGCTCCACAGCAAAGCCATTCAACCAACCTCTTCCAATTCCTCAAGAGAAGTTGCACATAAACTTTTCAAGAATCTAAACCGGAAACTTGCTCACTGGCCATGACCTCATGTGCATTAATCCCATCAACTCACTTCCATTCGCATTAACATAACAATCTTGGTATTTGGTCAATAACTGCAGAAGACAGCAGCAGGGGCAGCTGCCACCACTGCTAGCTGAAGTTCCCTTTAGATCAAATTCTTTTTCTTCTTTAGGATGATCTGCCACTGGCAGATAGTCTTCCCCTTCTGCACTGAGAATTTCTCAGAGATAATGATTATCAGCTTCCCAGATTCTTGACCTTTTGCTCCTCACCTCCTGGAAGTCTCTCTTCCATTGTTCGTCTCCTTTAGTTTTAATTACATTCCTTCCCAGACCATTTTCTGTTCTAGTCTATGTAGGACACTTCACTTTGCAGTGATAACTTCCTGGTAAGCCTTGTCACAGATGGAAATGCCCTACTTTCTTTATTTCTGACTTGTTTCTCATGTGCATTATGTCTTAGTTTGGAGCACATTTAGCTCAACCCCAGCTTGCAGAGCATTATTAATGTTTTATATATCAGAAGTTACTTCAGCATAAAATAGGGAGCTGTAGAAATGAAGTGTGTAGTAAAGGTTGCTGCTAAAGCCAACTGCTAAGTTATGACTGATACTGTTTTTGCACAGACCTCTGCAGCACACTCCCTTAACAAAATAAACTCTGTAATACTTTTTTTTTTTTTTGCTATTGTAAACATGTCAGGTTGAAAAGCAAGGCACTCTGGTTCCTTCACATTTCAAATAACAAGACATACAATGCAAATGTGTATTATGTATTTCTTTAAAGACTGGTTACAGATTATACTACTAGTTGGGATACTGTAATAGAGAAATGAGGCACGAATGCACTTCATAATATAGACATGTATAATTTTGACAGTAAAATAAAAAGTACTGTTCTATTCTCACTCAACACACATCAGGCATTTTCTCTATGCATCTTGAATTATCAACAGCGGTGAAAAAATTTATGGAACATTACCCTACTTGTTTCAAATTATTTGTTGTAAGCCTTATATACTGAGATGCTGCTTCTTGGCAGGTGAGAAGATTCAAAATTGACTTTCAGAAGTGCAGCATGCTGTTGTTTTAGGTGTGTAGTCACCTTGTTGACACATACTGAAAAATCTGTCCTAACCCGGCAATGAAATGTCTCCTTCAGCTTGTTGAGGCCATTAAGTTCACATTTACACAGAGGATCATTGACTTTAACATTGAAGAGTGTTGGTTTGCAAATACGTTCTTTCACTTGTATTCAGCCTCCCATAGCATACTGCAAGTTTAGTCCCTCACAAATAGTGAATTCACAGCTGGAGAACTACTGTAAAGAGAAGTCACCTTGATAGGGTATCACTGCATTGCTAAACCAGGAACAAAATAGTTATCTTGCTGATCAAAAGAAAACAATCCCATAGTTTATATAACATCATTTTTTATTATCATTTTGTCACCTGTATGGAGCTCTCCTGTCCTCCACTGGTTTAAAACAGGGCACAGCAACTTACTGGGAGCTCTACTTCTGATCATCTTTAATCATTATGCTGGTTGTTGAAAGAGAGGAAAGACTCAACTTCAACATAATGAAATTTGTTATTTTTTTCCCTTCATTTCTGAGTTGCCTTCCTCATTTTGATAAGCATTTTTGATTTTTATTTGTCTGAAGAGTGACTGAATGAGCCTCATAAGAATGAAAAAAGTGAAAATAATCTACAGATGCATGGCTAGATAAATGATTTCTCCTTTTTGGGGGGCATTTCTTCTTTAGTCTCATTGAAATACAAACTTCAGTGGATCCATAACTACTCATTTATAGCCTGCCTTTTTAAAAATAATATTAATTGAAATACTTTATGCACATATTCCTTTATTTCCACACAGTGTATTTTACATCTTAAAAGGTTTAGCATCTTGCTTGTGAATTCACAGTACGAATATATCAGGAAACCCAAAATATTAAACTGTAACTTCCTTTCGAGATATAACATATTTTAAAAAACTGAACCATAGACAATAAGATAGCTGTATGTCTTGCTAATACTGTTTTGCTTATCAGGAAAGAAGCAAATGTGTCATAAATGACAATTTGATGTATGTTTGTAGGCTTGCAAATTATGCCAAAAAAAATATTTACTATTGTCTAAGAATGCTAGCGTTTTTCTTTTGTTCTTATCTGGAATATTGTTAAGCCTGAGAAAAAAATTCAATATTCTTTCCAGTCTTACAGAATTTTAAATATATGAAAAAAGAAGCTGCCTTCCCTTCTTTTCCCTCTCCTTCCTGCTGTACTTTTGTCCCCTCTCCCTCTCCCTTTCCCTTTCCCTCTTCCTTTACTTTTCTGCTGTGCCTAGCTCTGAGAAAATAGTGGATGAACAGGAATTACAGAAAATAGGTTCAGGAGTGATTGTAGCAAGGAGCTAAAGTGAATTGCAGCCCAAAGTCCAATTCTGGACAGGAATTTATCTACCTGCTTGTTTTTTTAATGGAATTTGGGCAGAAAATGCAAACTCACAAAACCACAGAGGCTGGAGGGATATTAAAAGTATTAGTATCAGCTAAATTTCTCTGTCCTGCTCAACCAAGTGTCAGATGACTCAAGCTTAAATTTGAGCAGCTGGTCTGCTTTTCTGGTTCCTTTGTCTGATGGTTGCCTTCCATGGGGAAAGGGTCTTTATCCGGTTTTATCTGGGAAAGTCTTATGCAACTGTTTGCACAGCTGGTTAAATAATTCAGGTAATGGTCTTTTATCTTAGCAATGTGGTCAGGTCAAATTTTTCAGCCCAGGTTTAATGAAGAGATTTCCTCAACTGGAAAGTGATTGACAATTCTCTTTTCACTCTCTCCTGTTATAACTGCATCTTTTGAGGCTTTTTCGGTGTGTCTATTTTGTCATAACATTAAAAGGATAGTTTTCAGTCTTTTTTTGTAAACTGGCATTCAGCGCACCACACGTGTGAACAATTCACCTAACTAGGCCATTCCTGACAGCCATATCTCATCTGCAAAACAACAGGCACACTCTAAACGAAAATCACTGCAGGAAACGTGTCTGTTGGAAAGGGAGCTCACAAAAATGAATCAACACCTTCCCTTTCAATAGCTCACTCACTTTTGTACAGAGAAGTTTTTGATGCTCATTTTCCACTTCATTGCACGACCAGGCAAAGAAGTGCGAGTTCGGTGCTTGTGCTGCAGTACGATTGACCACCTTCACAGCCTAATCCAAAATGACTTCCAGAGACAGGTATTTGGGAGGAGCGGTGCTTTGCAATGAAAGAAGCAATACATGAATTTATCATGCCAGGGCCGCTTCTTTACTTTTTGCCAGAAGACTGAAAAGCTTTTCACTCATTGCTGTAAGGTGTTGCAGTTCTCCCACACTGTGCTGTTTGCTGCAATGAGCGCCTGCCATGGATATTCTACTAAGGATTCACAAAACCAAGAACTCTTTCCTAACTTGCATTTCTGACCCACACCTTACATGCACAAGAACCTGCACAAATAAATAGCGTTAGTAATGACGGTGCTTTCTGAAGAGCAGGAAGAACAACTCTGGTGTACGCGCAGCGGGATGGAGGCGGTGTGGCTGAAATGAGAGGTGTTACCTGGGCATGGAGCAGCTTCTCCGGGCTGGGGGTCTGCCTCAGCTGCTCGTACCCTTCTGAACTGAGTGCAGGCAATTCAAGAGCAACTGAAGGGGGCTTGTCCTTACGAAGATGAGACTAAATTATGGTAGCCAGGCTTTTATCTACAAGGCCTTAACACTCATCCCCCACTTTTCAACTTCCCTCTAATGGGATCTCACTGCCCCCGGGCCCCATGGGGTCCGCAGGGGCCGGCCTCTGGTTTTTGCCAGGGTGTGCAGAGCCAGCTCCTACCCCACAGCAGCTTCCCGCGCATGATGTCTTTAATCTCAGGGCTCCTCGGGGCTGCTGGTTTGTTTCTGTGTCACTTCCCCCCCACATTCTTAGCTCATCTATTACCATACAAATAAACTGTGTGCCTTGTCGATATAAATACCAGAGTATGGACTTTCAAATAAAAGAAATGCTGGTGTATATATACTTTGTATGACAGATTGTCCCTTGCTGTAAGGTCTGCTTACAGTATCAGAACTGAGTGCATAAGCCTTTAGTGAAAAAGGGATGTAAGGCTGGTCTGTTTGGCCAGACATTTTGTTCACAGAATAAGCTGTAACGTTGCTTTTTTTCCCCTTAATTCTTCTTTTGTTTTTCTTCTTCTTTTTTTTTTAATTTTATTTTGAAAGGTAAAAACTCTATGAAGGTGTTTTTACAGGGTCACAGGAAGTGGACATAATGAACTTATTAAATTGCATTATGTTTGAAAAGCAAATTTAGCAAAAGGAAAGCAAAATTATATAGGTGTATTTTTTTTCTTTTAGGACAGTGGAATACCAAGATGGTAAACAAGTATTGTTAGATTCAGGTTCTATGGTTAATTTAGAATAACACCTTTATTCTTTCAGAGCACGAGTCACAACCCAACCAATGCAGGCTGCAGAAGTGACAGACTCTCCCCTCTTCAGAGCGAATTAGGTGGGACTTTCAGCTGCATGTACCCTGTAGGCTCCCTACAGAGCTGATCAGTCTGTCCTCACTGGGAACACCAAGGAAGACCAAATCTCTTGATGAGGCTTGAAAATGAGGACTGTGTGTTTGAATACAGCATGATTGAAAATAAAAAGCTGCCTTTTCATGTGCAGTCCGGAGCTGCCTTTCACCCTCACCGCACCAGGTCCCCCATGAGGTGAATGTAAAGGAGAGAAAGCTAGCTTGGCTATAGCCTCCCTGATTTCTGTTTGACAAAGAAAATTAACACGGGACAAGAATAGTAACATGTCAATAACTGAACAAATGGTATTATTAAGTCTCTGCTAAAGCCAGAAGTGAAATGGCTACTTTCAGGAGCCTGAGCAGAGCTGACTGGATTGACAATGCAGGACATCTATGTCATTAATACGAACAATATTGTTTTTTTTTTCCTGAACTATCCTTCTAAGTGCTTTCCAAAACCACAGAGACATCACATGCTGATTTTCTTGACAGAAATCCAAGCACTGTTCCTTTCTCATACACCTAAGATATAATAATGTTGATATGTGTCCAGCGGTGCTATTTTGTTACTTATTCAATGGTTTCTCAGTTTTGCTTTTATTACTTAGACTAGTAAGGACAAGGAACAGTAAACATTCAAGAATGAAGAACTGGGTAAATGTCTATTAGATGAGATAATACTACTGATAGCAGGGCTATTAGGGGACACACTACAGTTCTCTAAAAAATTTCACATTGATATCTAATGGTATCTGATAATGGATTATTTTTAACATGGCTGCTTTGTCATTAAGCAGGATGAGTCTGAAACAGCAAGTTCGTGTGCTCCACCATCAGCACAAGTCTTACAAGACTAAAGTATATAACAGCATGTTGTATGAAATTTACTGTAAAGTTGAGTTACAGTTCCGGTTTAGAAAATCGGGAGATCATAACATCTATTTTTAGTAAAAGGAAGTTGAAGTTAGAAATTTAAAAATATATTTAATGATTTATCTAAACAAGAAACATGGTAAATATGGTCAGCAAGCACAACCATCACTAAGCTTCTCTCAGAAGTTGCATGTTGCATGAAACACGGTTACATGTTTGTGTACTTGATGTATCTATGGGAAGGTTTAAAACTCCACATCATTCTTCAGCTTGTGTCCATGCACAAATCGAACATGTCAGCTTGACATTTTTCCCTACAAGTTCTCTTTGGGTAGGGGGAATACTGAGCTTGTTGGAATAGAGGGAAGTGTTTTAACTGCCTTTTGGCCAGCCTTGCCTTCACAGGTCTACATGAAATGGTGAGAGAGGGTTACACCCACTAGAGTTTCAATTTGTGCTGTGTTGAGAGGAGGAGAAGCACCAAATCTTGACTAACAGAACCAGCTAGTCCCTGAAATGTGCTTTAAGAGAAAAAAAAAAAAATATCTATGAGAGATACATATGTATTGTGTGCTGGATTGAGATGGGCAATGTGGATAAAGAGGCACTTATGCAAGGACTGGATACCTCAAAAATAGTCCCCAAAAGACAGTTCAGAAATGGTTAAGAATGAAGAGAATATGTCTTTTGTTGCTTGAATAAATAAAATATGGGAAGATTAAAGACACTGCACTTGTAAGTCATGGCTGGCAATCAAGGGCTCATGTGATGCCACAAAAGTCAATGCAAGACTATGATAATCAGCTGAACAAAACTGTTTTAATGAGTATGGTTAATTACTTCATAGCCACTACATTTTACACTGATGAAGCAAGAAGAAGCATCAGCAGTAAAAGCAGAAGGTACAGAAGGTCGCTGATGGTAAAAGGATAAAAATATCTAAAAAGCACTACAGTGCTTTTTAGAGACATTCAGAGAATGCTGTTTAGAGGTGAAAAAAAGTCCAGATTACAATTTTGTACAAAGTTCTGGTATTTGTAAGAAAACAGAATCAAATTAGAATGCAAGAAAAAAGAAGACTGGGCATTTTTAGATATTCATATTACTGAAACATAAATGTGATAGAAAAATGAACACAAATAGAAACACAAATGTTGTAGGAAAATAAAACCCCACAAATGTTACAGGAAATGGGAGAGAAATATTCATTACGAAAACTGAATTGTAAACCTCTTAATACACAGTAAAAGTGCAAGTGAGCTGACACTACTATTGGGGGATAATTTTTATCTGATCAAAATTAAATACTTGCTTTCATCTAAATTAAGTCTTTCAGCAGAAGTTCCACAGACTTTTTACAAGCCAAATTTCAGTATTTCCAAGTCAGACTCCACAAGCAATGCATTAAGATGAAGCAAGAGGAAAACTGCAAAATATCATCTGTTCCTTGTTGCCAAATGCTGACAGTTACAGATGACGTGCCTGATACGTGGGTAAACTAAACAAGTCCAAGCCAGAGGCAGTACCTTACTCTGCATCACAGAGTTTTAAGGAAACCACAACACTGAATGCATTGTTAATAAAAGCGTAATATGCAAAGGGTGATACTCTGCAGCAGGCAGGGAGAATAGATTTTACCCTGTGATTCTCTCTAGTCTATATATTATCATAAGGATTTAATATTCTGCATGATTTTACCACCTTTCCAGAATGGCTGGAAAGCTCGTTAATTTAACTGTGGAAGCAAAGTAAACTTGTAAGGGCTCTGCTTGCTAATGTCACTCTCTTTGATTTCTGTTGCATTCCCTTGGAGACAAGAACTGAGCGGGAGAAGGAGGGGAAGGAGAAGACAAATGAGCCCAGGGCATGAAGTGCCTGGGGAAACACTGGATGGGCTGTCAAGAGGTACAAGAGGGGATTGAGAAGAAATGCACTGCTGGGAAAGGAAAGGCAGGGAAGCCAAACACGCCTTAGAGAAATGGTGGGAGACATGGGAAGGAGCAAGATACAATGTAAGAAAGTAAGGAAACATAGGAGGGCACAGTCTGGAGAGCAAAAAAGAGGCATGAAAGAAAGGCAATGAATTTAGGGGGAGGAGGAGAAGGCATCTTAGTCTGGATCAGATCTCTGCCTGCTGATATTGCTCCTAAAAGGAGAGGAAAGCAAGAGGGGAGAAGGCAGGAAAGAGACAAGAAACAGTGGCTACTGGAGTTAATTCATGGCTAAGGGAGGAATGTTCCTGAGTGTAACCAAAGGGGTTAGAGGAGGCCAAAGGAGAGCACATGCAGCCTGCCCCTTCCAGGGGAGCTTTGCGATGGAGGAACAGTTCCTTCTTTACAGAGGAGCCTGCAGAAAGCACCTGGGCTGGGACCACAGAGGGACGGATCCCAGATGCCTGACACTGGGCTGACCACCATTTGTCCTAAATCACCTCTATGGACTATGTGGCTGTCAGAGATTGCCTGAATGCCAAGAGCACCAGTGCGTACACAGGTTGCAACTTAGTGGCGCAGCCCAACCTCAGCAGGTGCTGCCCAGACAACTAAGGCTGTTGTCTTGCCTTGGAGGGATCCTCCCTCGCAGAGCAGCCTCTGCCAGTTCCTCCAGCAACCTGAGGAGCACAAAGCAGCAGGAGGCTGGCAGGGCAGCAGGCTGACGCCGATTCAACCGAAGAACTTCCCTATAACGTCCCACCTGAAGTTACACAAAGTAGTCGTGGAGCAAGCTGAATGGGAGCAGCAGGCTTGTGACAGCGCCTCAAACGTGTGCTCAGCTTCCAGCGGTTCTCAGGGAGTGACTCCAGATAGTGAGATGATTCAGAAGAAGTGGGGCTGAACAAGATGCTTGGGACCTTCTCAGAGGGCTGTCTTATGCTTCTGGTCAGATTAAATATTATGAGTAATAGCTTTTTCTCTGGAATAATTTGCCCTCTTGAGCATTGTCAAACTTTCAATTAATAGTGAGCTTTTTACCTATTTTCAGCTGAATTTAAAGCCTGGCTGTCAAGTCCTGGCATGCCCGGGCTTTGACAGAGACCTGAAGTTGCAGGCTGGGGGCAGGCCTGACCTCCAAGACTGAGCGATTGCACAGGGGCACTTCAAGACTTTTTAGGAGTTCACTTCTGATACTTCAAAAACTTAGGTCCAGAGAAAGTGCTCCTTCTGTGCACCTGGCTTAGCTATCTGTATGCAAAAGCAGAATGGAAACTGCTGCACAAAAATAATGTCATCTAGGCTAGCTAGTAAGTGTCACTTCCAAAATGCTAAAATGCATATAATTAGTTCAACTTTTAAGATTTATCTATTTCAGTGTTCATATTATGCATACATAATATGCAGTTATAGTTAATAGTTTCCAGCTCAGATATCTCACAATTTTATAACAACAGAATTTGATTAGGCTGATTACTCTTACACCTCGTTTAATATTATAATTTCATTATAAAACCTCATCTGGAGGACTTTTAACTCCTTATGGCTCCATTGGTGTTTTAGTATGCGTGTATTTTCAATCCTTTTTGTGAACGCTTTGTTAGTGTCTTTTTTATTCAGCAAGGGTTTAGACCTTTGATAATAGATAACAATTACTACAAATTTTAGTAGCAGTACTTTACAGACGTATGCATTCTTGAAATATAAAGCGTCAATTTTGATCAGCAGACTATAGTCCTTAACAAAATAGGAATTTAGAAATCCATTTTGCCGTAAAGATATTAAAAAAAATCAAAGTCTGTAAACAAATACAGACAAGAGATTATATGATATTGTAAATAATTCAAGTTAGTACTTACAATTTTCACTGTAAAAAACACAGAGTGTAAAAAAAAATATTTCTTGTATGTTAGTCCTTCCCTTCTTCAGGAAAAGTGGAGACTAGATAAAATTAACTCTAGATTAATTAGCATCCAGACTAAATGAAATAAAAAAGTAAACTTCTTTTGGATCTGATATTAGTGTGATCTAGACTGTGGAAAAAAGCCATGAAAAGAAGCAAGTCCAAATGCTTTAATATGTGCCAGAGCAGTGCTTGCCAATTTTTTGGATGCAATGTTTTTTCAAAGATTTCCTCTTTTCACTGAAAAGTTCTAAAAAAGGAAAAAAAAGATTAAATCACTTTCACAAATCTGCTCTCAAATCACTGAAATGATCTAGCTTCTCTGGATCCATGCTCCAGTTATACAAACAGATTTGCACAAGAGTAGTTAACAAAGCTACTACTGAATTGGCTCCAAAGACTGATCTTTTTATTACTAAAGCCACAGTATTTTTACTCCAGTGTAACTTCTGCCATTTAAACAGATGTGTGACAAAGGGTGAAACAATGCTACGTATGTATGGCTATACTTGGAGCTAGATGAAAAATGACACTTCTAGTCCATTGGACATTCTAACAATTAAAAGTTTTAACTCTGAGTGGGAATAAAGTCTAAATTCACCATGGAATATAAATTCTATCCCCTTCGCAAAATCTTTTGGGAATCTGGACAATAAAATAAATAAAATACATAAACTCTAATATTAAAAGACAATGTATCCAGCAATGAAACTGAAATATTTTGCTATTACTAAAATAGAACAAGGAACTTGGAGTGATTTCCTCTCCTAATTTCTTATTCCTTGCCTGATGTTTGAGGGAAACCTTTCCACTTTAACAAGACTTCATTTTTTTTTAATAGAAAACTCTTCAGCTGAAAATTTTTTAGCCCACACTACCTACAAACATTGAATATGCAAAAGCTAGGAGGGAGATACACACATGTATACCGTGTCACCCCCACACAAGTCCTTATACGATACACACGGTTTTCATCTATTTTGGCAATAGTAGCAGAAGCCTCCGGAAACCCAGCCTAGTCATATTTAATGTTACAAATCATCAGCACTGGAAAGTAAAATCACAATAATGTTTGCTGACCCTAGAATAAAAAATGGGAAAATAGTTGTGTTTATATCCACTTTTTCTTCAAAAGCGAAATACAGACACAAATTTGGTGCATGGGGATTTTATGTTAAAAAGAAGTAAGCAGCTATGATGCCTGATGGATGTTTATAAGAATGGAGTTTTGGCAAGAAAAGTAACACGGTGATTTTTTAAAACTTATTCCCTGTAACTTTACATAATCAGTGCAATTTTTTATTTTTGGTATTAACTTGTACAGAGCACCATAGAAAACATGACTGGAAGGAGCCTTGGCCCGTCATATGGTCCAACCCCGACCCCAAGGCAGGATCTGCTCTTCCAGTGTGAGTCCTGAAAGATGTCTAATCTGTTCTTAAAGACAGTCTGTGAAGGGCAAGGGGTCACTATTATTGTCTGTCTGCTCCAGGGCTCCAGAATCTTCACCGTGAAGTTTTTCCAAATGTCTAATCTGAATTTTCCTTGTTGCAATTAAACAGATTAGTGCTTCACCATGGCTACGGGTAGGAGATTAATATCTTTGCATCCACAAAAGCCTCATACACTTGCAAATTCGGGGTGAGTGAAATTGCCTAGCTTTCTCCGTAATTATTTCAGCCTGGGAATTCTAACAAGACATTGGTTGGAGGTAATTGTTTAGCACGTGCATAAACAGCAGCCTGGAAATAACACTAATACTTACTGAGGGGAATAGCTTGCCCTTTGGGTTCTCTGTAGTCCAGCTGGACATAACTTAACTCGGACCAGAAAGTCTGCATGAAAGCAGATCAGGTGTGAAAGACAGCTATTTACACACTCAGTAAATAAGCAAGTACTTCATGACACACAGTACCCTAAATTCTCCCTATGATGAAAACTATAGACCTAGCAACCATTTAATAGTGATTATAATACCCACTTTTTTGCGATCACGCCGCCGCCATTAAGATGCATTCAGGAGCCATCAGCTACTTCTGCAGTACACCACAGTAGGCTACACAAAAACTACAGGCAACATGGTGAGAAATTACAGCCCTGATTAAAACTCTAGGTCCTCAATTAGCCAGTATGAATGCCAGCATGATTTAAAGTGCCTGCAGTACCCAGCAGATGCCTTAATTTCAGTAAGGGACTTCACTATCCCCCAAATTGACTGCATGGCCCAACTTGCCTGCTGGAAAGAAGTGGTTGTGTGTGTCACAGTTAAAGACCGAATTTAGTCTCTGTGGAAATGGATGACTATTCCCAGCCCATCTGAAGCTGTGCTTTGGTCTCTCAGCATACAGGACAGGGCTAACTCACGAGGACACATGCCCTCCTGACCAAACTGTTTCTCATTCCTCTGTGTACCACTGCTATGCTTCTGCGTCCTTTGGCAGGACCTAAAAAGATACGCAGCGGATGCACCAATGCACAATTAAATATTACAGATGTGCGCTAATGCTTTGGGAACGTGCCCGCTACCAAAGCCCTGCCAATTTACAGATTACTGTAAGAATACCTTAAAACTGGCAGCAGCGCTGTTCCACCTGCTGTCTTTGTTAGGGATCAGCATTTCTAGCCCTGTCTCCACTTCAGGACACAATATGCAGTGAAGCAGCACCTGCTGCTCTTTGTGTCTCTAACGGGCGTATGTAAAGGCTGGAGAGTAGATACAGGTGCTCAGAGTCCTCCTGCAGCCAAATGTACGCTGACAGAAATGTGAAGTTATCTCAGAACACAGATGTTTGGCTTTGCTGCCACTGCCTGACATCGGCACTTTATTTTCTTTATCATGTGTGTTGAATTGAAAGCTTTTTTTTTAGGCCCTGACCTTGGCAGCAGTTGCTACTGCATTTCATCATAAAGATAGGAGAAAAGAAGAGGGGAAAAAAAAAAAAGGAAAAAGAAGAGGGACTTAGTGGATTTTCATGATGCCCTTTGTAATCCTGAATACTTCAGCTGAGGGCCCTCTAACACTTTTACTTATCCTACTAACTCTATGTCTTCCATTTCTTCATATACACATTTTTACCCAACCTTAGCACATCTTTCATGGGATTTAAAAAGTTATTTTTCCAGTTGACAAAGATGACTGGAAAAAATCTGTGTTAATTCTACATCAATCTTTTTTGGAAGAAATTGTTTGTGTTTTAAACTGTATTTTTGTTATGTTTTGTTTGGCGCATCAGTTTATAGTTCAGCTCATTTCGGGATGAAGTTACCTATAAAACCTGTATGTGATCTCCCAGGTTCTATTAGTTTATCTATAAATTGTCATGACCTTCCTTAGTCAATATAATTGAGGATTCTGTAAAATGTTTTGCTAATCTGGCTGTTATGAACCAGCACTGATGACTTAATGACTGTAACAGAGAGTAAAGCAATTCACTGAAAAGATTTTTTCTGGGGCTGGAAAAATTACAAGTTCTACTGTTCCACCAATACCTCTCGCTGTTGTGCTTGCACCTGTACATAACATGTTGCTGGTGGTCTCTGTGTTTTCAGTTTATTCCTCCAGGAATGACACTTCCCCCCACAGACCACATTTCTTTTCTCAGCTTCCTCTGCCCAGGTCCACCTGTGTGAAAAGCCTGCTGTGTCATCCAGGAGGTCCTTCCTCAATATTCGTCACTCAGTGAAACACAACCTTTTACACCTTCAAAAAATACCCACCCAGCTTTTTTTTTTTTTGAGTAGAAGACCATGCAGACATGCTTTTACTTAGACAAAAAGAAAGAAAAAAAATATTGAACAGTGAAGACAAATTTCTTGTCAGTATCTGCTGCAGAGCAATGTCAATCTAATGAGCAAATGGGATGAAAATCTAGTTTTTGATGCAAATCTACAAAATCGTGGTTGTCTGAGTTACAGCTTTCTTGACAAGAATGAAATGTTGTCTTACTATTATTTCAATATATAAAACTCAAATTCACAATAATGAATTTAAAATTATTCAGACCCAATGTTCAGAAGAAGTCAGACAGAGGAAGTCAGCATGGGAAACAAAAAGTATCTTTCTGTGCTTTTTGTTATCAAAGGTCATCTTTATAGTTAATTCATCAGTCTCCAGAAATATTACAAATGGTACTGTGTAACCCAATAAAACTATAAGGCATCCAACTTTATTTTATGTACTTACTCAAAAAAAGTGGTCCATCCAGTCTCATCGCTTTTAGTTGCCAGAAGTCCACTGTTGCCATGGTAGGTAAATAAGACAAGCTCCTGCCCTTGTGCAGTCATGCTTTTCAAACATCCATTAGTGCCTATCGTCAACCAGATGACTTGGTTATCAGGAGAGACTACTCTTACTGGCATCCGGTTGGGATCCCGTCTGATACGAAGAGTATTCCCATTGCTATCCGTTACTGCAGTAATATCATTATCATTACTGTAGCTAAAATTGTATAGATAGTCTCCAGTGACTAAACTCACAGTGTACTGGTGAGTACCATTGACATCAAAGATATAAAGCTCTTGGTCAGTTGGAGAAGCAATTTCATAAAAGTTCATTGAATTCAATAAGGGTTTGTTCTTTGACACAGCCCGTATCCTAATATTTCCCAGATCAGCAATATACAGGGTGCCATCTGGAGACACAGCTAAGGAGGAAGGGGCATTGAGTTTGGCATCTTTAGCATAGCCATCTCCATTTTGGTAACAGTCACAGTTGACATCATTTTTGCAATCACACTCTGAGGGTATTCCAGCAACTAATGAGATCTCTCCATCAGTTGTGACCTGTCTTATCCTATTAATCTTTTTTTCATCAGTTTCTGTAATGTAAAGTACCCCGCTGTAGGACACGGCGATGGCAGTTGCTGACTCGAGCGTGGTCTGTACAGCGTGCTTCCCCACCGTGTACTCCACTCCAGGAACCTGGCAATGCATTGGCCTCCCTGCAGCGATGCGAACCTGACGGTTTTCAGTGATCTGCAAAACTACGTTGTTATCCAAAACATAAATGGAGTTATCCATCGGGTTGATAGCTAAATCTGTAGGCCATTCCAGACGAACCTTAATAAATAGAAGTGTTTCGTTAAACAGTTAACCAGTGCAGATTAAATAAATTGACTCACCTTCAGTTTTAGACACTCATGTAAGGATATTTTTCATCTGCTGTAAGCAATCATGACAAAAGGACTTGTATGAAAGTACATGTAGCAAACTAAAGCTTTTCAGGGAAGCAAGGGGAACAATGTTCAGACATCTATTTTATCGAAAAAAAGCCAGTTGCATTGGAGCTATAATAGAGGTCGAATTTCCCCTCCAATAAATGCTATACTTTTTTGTATCACAAATGCATAAATAAAAATAGAGACAGATATCAAAGTCTAAAAGCATACTTTAAGGACAGTACTCACTTTTATTCTTGTAATGGCAAAAATAACTTACTACCTTCCAGATTACAAAACACCTACTGCACTCCATTTTTAAACATACCACTAGTGATGTCCCTTCTTACCTACACAAGTTACTTGAGACAAATAGAAAAATATGGTTTTTTGTATATATCCTCTCATTCACTCTAGTAGGCTAAGGATGTTAGCCAGAAAATATCAACATGCCAAAATAGTTCTAACAGATCTGCCATTCTCCCAGTATTTACTCCCAGACTTAATGTTTCCTGCTGATAGTTTTGCTGTTCTAAACTGATCTGAACTTTATGGGCAGAAAAATTGAATACAGCAGCATTTATAGCTAAGAGAATACACTGTGATTCATGCCCTTGGAACAGGTTTCTTTCTCCCCAAATTCTGCTGTTAAATAGCCATTATACACTCCACCCAGTTTTATTTTCGGGGCAAGAAAGCTGCATTTGGATTTCTAGCTCCAGCTCAGCTTTCCAAATTAGCAGCAGCTAAGAAGTACCTGGCTGATGTGCATGCTGGTATCACAGGTTAGAGGTCGTGCTGAGGTCAGGTCGTTGGAGCCAAGCAAAGTGGATATTATTCCATTCTGATCCACTTTTCTGATCATGGTCCCATCAACAAAGTAGATTAACCCATTCTTGTCTATTGCTATTCCTTTAGTGAAGAAAATAAAAATTAGTTTTTTGTACTAGCAGTGAGTATATTCTCCATAACTAGGCATAAGTGGTATGTATCTAGTGGGAATTAAGGGCAGACAACGTGGTCATAGGCAGTAGGTAGTAAACCAGCTTGTAAACATATTTTGCATAATAAACCAATATTCAGTATGAAATCTACTACTGTTGATCACATTTGCTGTTGCGTGTTGAGAAGGGTCTAGCTTTTAAGTAAACCTGAAACATGGGATAAGTGGGACCAAAAGCAACACTGACTTTAAATCTTCACCACTGCCTGCCAAACACATAATCTAAAAAAATGCTCAATAACCATGCAAGCCAAATATTTCCTAAAGAATCAACCCAGATTCCCTGTAGTTTTCTTCTTCAATGGTCTTTCCAGTTGGAAAAAATTACTCAAACCCACATTTTTGAGCCAACAACTGGGTTCACTAATTAAACACAATCACACCCCCGCTCTGAACTTTCATTATTATTTTGAAAGTTATGGAGAGATAACTCTTTTTACCTTTAGGGCTCATGAGAGTTGCCTCCACAGCCTTGCCTCCATCACCACACCTTGCCTCATCAAATGGTAGGCACTGCTCCCCTGTTCCTCCTATGACCTCAGCATTTTTGGTCAGGTCTTTTGCACCCGTGAGTGACTTGGGCCGATAAATCCTGCGTGTGTTTGTGTCAGAAACGTACAAATCTCCTGTCACGGGGTCAGTTGCGAGGTAGTATCTGTGAGCTGGGTTGTTGCTGTAAAATGGAATTATACATTGCATATGCTGTAATTCTTTGCACCTAACATTGGATCAAGAAGAAAAGGCTTCAGTTCATATGCAGTGTGCAGTAACACATATATAGTTAAAACCAGTAGTGATGCTCTAGGCATAGGTAGCACAGATTATGGCCCCATAACGTTTTTGGGTCACATTTCTTGCCTGTGTCACAGGCAGTCCAATCTAGACTACTCATCCTTTTGGGACAGAAGATCCATCTTGTCTGTGATGCTCACAGGCCTGTTCCATGCTTTGTAATTAGAGACAGCTCCTGTCTCTGTAATACGCCAAATCAAAATACTGGAGTCTAAAAACTCCCAGGCTTTCTGGGAACCCTGATCCAGTTTCAAACTTTGCAGCAGGACCCCAGTCCTCGCTTACACTTTGTTGCTGTTATCGTCCTATCTGTTTTATTATAATTTATATAAGGCTGCTGGGGTGCGTGGTTTATATAATTCATAAACAGATAAGGCAGAGTTTGTATTATTAGTTCACAGGCAAGAGATAAGACATCCTTTATAAGTATTTGTTTAATCCACTGCTTTCAAAGACGTGATATGCATGATTTAACGCATTAGGAAACGTCATCTTTTCCACCAGAGCGCTGAATGGAGCTTTTCTGTTCTTCTTAACTCAGAGTCATATTTCAAATAACTGTACACATTGGCACAAAACCGCTAACTATGCCAACACAGTCTTTATTGCAGTGAAAATATATATTGCTAACCATTTTCCCAGAAACGTACATTTTGCCTCTCCACTGGTGCCACATAATTGAGAATTACTGTCTTTTCTCCCCTGCTGGTGAAAAAAACAGCCCTGGAGAGTACCTTTTGGGTTGATACATTATGATGTAGGAACTTAACCCACTGCAGTTGGGATTCCTGACCTAATTTATGGCACGAAGAGCTGAAATAAGGTCATGTAAATACAGGAGGTAATTTCAGATGCTCTCCTAATGGATTGAAGCAGAGCGTCAGAACAGTCAGTCCCACTTCTGATGTTTGCAAAAGCGCTGCTTAAACAGATCTACCAGTCTTGGTGATAGCCAAACATCTGTTCGCAGAATGCTATACTTCACGTTTTGTAAATACATAACTGTGCTAATGTAACACATTTTTATGTACTGCCACTTGGAAAAAGCAACAAGAGACCAACACGAACAACTTGTGAACAAATGACGTTTTTTAGCGGGGACAGATTTTTATAGCTATTCAATTACAAAAACACAGAAAAAATGTGTTGCATAAATAGGATTTTCTTTGGTTTTAAGACTTTTAACATGTTGGTTCAGAGTGAAGAAACCAAGCGAAGCAGACTAATGAAATCAAATACAAAGTGATTAGCACCTCTTCAAAAGCTCTGCTATAGAGCTGAGTGTTGTACAGCATGTCTGAAAACAATCAAATATAGGCTGACTTTAAATTTGTCTGTTAGAAATCTATTATTGCCAATGTGCTAAACAGTTGACAGGTATTTTCAAAACCTTAATTTACGCAGAGATCATTTCATATGATCACTATGTAGTGTACAAATTATTTATACCTCTGTAGAATGCAAATTAAATTATACCCATTTACATGATTACTTTGGTCTTTAAGAAACTTTGCAGACACTTCAAATATAAACACACTGCAAAATGTGAAATGTGCAATTAAATTTTATTTCATTGTAATTTAAAATAAAGTCCTTTTTCATACTACTGAAATCTAAATGAAAGTACCTCTCCAACTCATCTAACGTTGCCTCAATTGTATTTTTCAATTGTTGGAATAGAGTCATCAAATCAATAACTAAATAATTTATGCCTAACACAATTACTTATTTTGAAAAAGAATTTTTAAAGCTGTTTTCATCATAAATATGAAAATACTTCTATGTTCTAATTAATTCCAACAAAAATGACAAAGCTCTTCTGATTTGTGGATGTTCTCATAGTAAGTAGTGTATCCTCATCAAAACAAAAAATACACCTGATAATTTATGGATATTTTCTCATTTTGTTAAAAAAAACCCCAAAGTTTGGGAGTGTATAGGATATTATTATTGAATCAATATAAACTCTCCAACTTGTCATATGTAGATGTCTAATGGCTCCTTTCTGAGTTAAGACAACAGGCTTAACTTCAGCGTTTCTTTTCAAGTGAACATTAAAAAGTGGAGGTAGCTTTAGCTGATAGGAAAAAAACATTAATTCACAGGAGCAAGGCACAATTTGAGGAACTGAATAACCATCCAGTGAAAACCGCGCTTGTTTTCTAGCCAGAAGACATCCATGCGCACTTTGCAGATCTCAAAAATAGTACAGGGATAAGTAGCCAGCAGTTTATTCTATTTCATTGTAGCTTGAAATGATATTAAGATTCTGCCTTCTACCAATAACGACAAACGCAAAGAAATAAAATCCACAGGCAGTGACTACTTGACGCATTCAGTATCGCCTAATCGCTGTCAGTAGCTGCAAAACATGTAGTTACATACCAACATGGGCTCCTGTAAAGACAAATGACTACAAATTAACTTGTTCTGTCTATGCCAAATAATAAGTGCTTTGAATTTAAAGTGTGCACACACGCACAGAGCTGTAATGATCTATTGCCCATTGCTTTTATCTTGCTTATGTCGATCTTTTAATTCTTCAAGGTGTCAGATCACCTGCATTACTCTCCACGCATAAATTTTTTTAAAAATACTCTTCCTGCTTCAGTCTCCCTCTCTCTCCCATTCACTCTGTGCCTTCTAAATCATATACCCTGAAAGCTGTTTTTATGTTTTGATAAGCTTTTTTTTGGCTCTCTACAGACTTGGGATACTGCCATAGCCTACAAATGACCTCCCTGACATCAAAGTCCTTCTAAAAATTACTTCTTCTATGAATGCCTATCAGCATTAATCACCCACAAGCAGCAGTGTGTATAAAGACATCAGTTCAGCTTTGAGATTGAAAAAATGTTAGGTCACTGGTACATGAGAGGATAAATTTGATCTGCATTGTCTCTCAAATTTAGAGTACAGGCTCCTTGAGGTGGGAGGAGACACGTCACTCTGTGCTGAAGCACTGTTCATAGGCGAGGAAAGTTGAATGCTTGAATAAGGTAATAGATCTGAACTAGCATTTAACCCCGTTCATTAGTTTTACTTGGGGAATATATATTTTAGTGCATTTTCTTAGTTTAGATACCTAGTAATTATATATTGCAAAGTGGTCTGTTGAGGGCTGTTTTCCAAACTGCAGTTTAAACAGAAATCTCCTCAGCAGTTTGAAGGACTTGCCAGTGAAACTGGACAGTTTGCCCCCCTCTCCTACAGGCCACCCAGATGTGCTTCTCTCATCTTTGCAGCATTTCACAGGGCTCTGCATGACTTCACGCAGGCAAAAGAAGCTATTTGGTCTCATGGTGTGTCCTTAAGCTGGGGAGCCCATAGCAACAGGATTTGCTGGATCCTAGAAGTTTACACGTAAATAAAAATCAGCTAAATTAAAAAAATAAAAAGCTTCCAGAGGGTATTAAGCATAAAGATGACACTCTTGGCTTAGGAAGCCCTAAGCAGCAAACCCCTAAGGCTAAGTCGACACTGGGAAAATGTTGTATGATGGGAAAGAAAACTCAAACTTGTAGTAGACCGTGTCAGGCTGCACAGTGGGGTCCACATCTCCTGCCTACTGGCTCCACAACCGCTCCTGAAGAGCCAGCTCTCCACGGCCCTCTGTGCCTCCTCCTGCCTCAGATGGAACCCTCACTTCACAGCTGCTATATGGGCCCATGAAAATGCGGTTACACTAATTTGTGCAGTATGATTGCAGTTTTGCTACCCAGATCTTCTGCATGTGTAGGCATGAATAAAGGAGAAAAGTTTCAATGTTCTCCCTCACCAACTTTTACATGCAGGGATCTAGTTTCTGAAATGCCACAGTTGAGCCTGTGACCACAGCTCTGCCAGAGGCAGGAGAGGGCGTCTCTACTAAATCACAGCAAAACAAACTTCATTACACATCCATTCCTTAATTCTCTTTGCCCATTCCAAATTCCCATTTTGAGTATTATTCCGTATTTCATACATTTGTCAAGACACTGTCTTATCCAACTGCAATCGCAACTTTATGA
The DNA here is from genome assembly GCF_047716275.1 of Strix uralensis. Taxonomy (NCBI): domain Eukaryota; kingdom Metazoa; phylum Chordata; class Aves; order Strigiformes; family Strigidae; genus Strix; species Strix uralensis. Next base: position 37,622,635 of record NC_133975.1, read on the forward strand.
TACCAGAAGGAATATAATTATTTTAAAAGTACTGGAACAAATGCAAATTAAACATAATAGTGAAAACCTAAAACCACCAAATAGAAGAGACTGCTCTGAGTCACACCTGGAAAATAACATAAAACCAGCTAGACTGTGCATCAACTCTCAATTCTGATCATTAGCACTGATGCAAACACCTTACTTAGTCATGGAATTTTTTGCCTAACACATTTGAAACATACGTTTTTAAACATAAAACCCTTCCTCACAAAGAAGTATGTCCCAAGCAAAGTAAATTTAAAAAACAAGGAGGACTGAGATATGACTCTGGGATTTGCTTAAACACAAGGGAGGAAAATGAGTGGCAGCAAAAAAGAGAGAAAGGGACCGCTGGGACTGTTAAGCTCTATATTTAGCAGTTCCGCCACAAAGTCTTGCAGGGTTTCATGTATCCAACAAGACTTTAGCATAACTGGTTTTGTCTCCTTATCAGCACTGGCTGCTGTAGCAAAGCAATTCTAAGCATCCACCTTCTTCTCTTCTGTTCTTGCCACTTTTGTAGCAATGCCAGGACAATCAATGTTGTACTACAATTCTTCTGATTACTATTGCTTTTATGACCAGTCTTCTTAACTCCTGGAGTTGTGTTATTATGGGACAATTTCAACTTGCATTATAAAGAGAAGCTCACCTTTAAAGAAACATATCTGTTAAATGTAAGCCTGAAAAGACTCAACATCAAAAGGTTAATGAAACTAACCCACTTGATACTTTTATAATTTTATTAATTATATGCCATTCTCATCATATTTGGGGTATCTGACCAAAGAGTGAGTTTTGACAGGATCAGCAGAAGTGCTGCCAGCAAGGATTAGGAGTGAGTGGAGACAAGGGGGCAGCAAAGGAGGGTGTACACAAGCAGAAAAAGAAGCCTGACTGTGGACAGAGAGTGATGAGAAAAGAGGAACTCGTATCTGAAAGGACGATACAGCCTGACAGCTGACATAACTAAAACATATGAACTCATTATTTTTGAAAAATACTCTTCTTTTCTAGTAATACATCTCAGAAATGACTTCTCCATTATAAGCATTCATTTGTTAAAAAAGAAAAAAGAACAGTTAGAAAAATACAAATCTTCTTTAAGGAATGCTTACCTATGTCTAAAATCTTTATTTCTTGGTGGGAGCAAGTAAAAAAGAACAGAAAAACATTATTAGAAAAACATTCAGAAAGGATGTTAAAAGATGAAGAGAAGGCAATATTTACATCTATCATTAGTGAAGTGGTGAATGATTGTCTTTTGTCCACTCATGTTGACTACGTGGGTTAAGTCTTAAAATCCTCAGAATCATTACTTTGGGTAGATTAAATTCTCACAGTTTAGGTAAGCATAGTTAAAATACTTTATCAGGAGAAAATTTTTTCACTTTAGTTTAAATACTTTTTCAAATGTTTTAAAATATTTTGACTCAACTTTTTTTGTCCCCCAAAGCATTTGGAAACTCTAACTTACACAACGTCAGAAATATATTCCATACTTTAGTTTGCAACAGTAATTCACAACTCCAAAAATCCGAGATGAGAAAAATACATACCTTAGCTCCAAAACACTAGTTACATTTCCAGATGGGAATATCCGCCGAACATAGTTGAAATCCCCCACGTAAAGACTGCCATCTATCCCACAAGCTAAGGCAACCGGAGCCAGTAATTTATTACCATCAGCTTGACCATTACAACTTGGACAGGAAATGCTGCGTCGTCTTCCATTGCCCATAATGCTACTAACAACTGGGGGTTGCTGAGATATAAATTGATTTTCACCATTTCCTTTGTAGAGAATTCCTGGCAGATAATATAGAAAACACAAAACAAAAAACAGTTTACAAAAACTTTGAATGTATGTACATAATACGATGCGTAAGTATTCTAAATATTCTTTTAGTTGATTTATATAATTTACTGGACTTTCAATTGTTTCACCACCATATTTTCTCACTACAAGTAACAGAAATTTATTAAAACATTTTTAGTTACATTTAAGTCAAAGACACAAAAAGCATTAAATTATCTTGTCCACAAAATGTAGCAGATACACTAGCATTTAAAACCCAAACAAGTTTTCAGTCATTCTTATTTTTAAATGTTAGTCGTTTTAATAGTCATAATTTAGAATAAAAATTGTCATGTTGAAGGAAATGCAAGGTGTACTGAATGAAATCAAGGTCTGTGTCCATAAATCTTTACAGTTTTGAAATTCCCCAGTAATGACTAGAATTCTAACTGTTCATACATTATAAAAAAGAAAAAATTGTATTTGCAAATTGTATTCCTAAAGTCCTACTATTACTAATTATGAATATGTCAAATGTAATCTAAAGTGGATTACTGCTGCAAATTGTAAATATTAATTAAAGAGCTACTTCAAAAAGTTGGGGATTGCCTCAATTTTATATTATAAAAGACTCTTTACTCAGCTCACAACAAAAATGTACCTCTGGCAACAAAGTCTGCCTCAATACCATGTCTGCAGTTATACGCAGTTATTAAAAATGTCAAAATAGCAAAAAAATGTGATGCCAGGCCAACCTGACTCTTAAACTTAATTCTGCTTTGAGGCATGAAAGGAACAATAATTTCGTGAAGACAAAGCAATGCGCCAGCAGTATTTTTCTTCCTTATAAGTCTCCATAGGAAATCTGAGAAGAAAAATGTATGCTTTATGTTAACTCTTCAGTCTTAGGAAAAAAAGTGTGACTTTACGGTGTGTTAAAATGTTGCTGGGACCCTTATTATTATATCTCTCAATGAATCCATTGAGGTGTACTCTACAAACGGTCAGCTATGATGGTTATATTCGTAAGTAACAGTATGTCTTTCCGTGGTATAACCTACGTAAACCACATGTCACTTTGTATTTTAGAGTGATCTGTGTTTTATTGATTGTGTGCCCAGAGTTTCAAAGGCAGTTTGGGGCTGAGGGATACATTTCTCTTCTGAGATGCTTAGAAGGAATTTAAGATGTATTCCTCTTTCTCTCCTCACTCCCATAATGCACTCTTTATACTGAAAGAGATGCGAAAAAAATACATTGTTTTCCTCTTTAAATGTTTTAGGTGTCTTCACTACTTTTTAATGTTATAAAATTTAGGGGATTATAAACATAGAACCAATATACATGATAAAATCAGAAAGAATGAAAATGGCTTATGGAAACCTAATGTCAAGTAATCTAAATAAGTCATCTGAATCAAAAGAGTGAGAACGTATTTTTCATGAATAGTTAAAGCCAGAATGCATTAACAGTACACAAAATCCTCTCTCCTATGATTACATCATTTATGACAATCATGGCACCATAATTTTGCCAGAAATAGCTGAGTTTATAATTTTCATCAGAGGAATTCTACAAGTCAGCACAGTGCATTATTGCACCTGATTTATTCTGTCATTACCTTGAAAAATTGGTCCTTTGCATTTCTCCTCTATTATCACAGACTGAAAGATGTACATTAGGCTATTTACTGCAGTAGTTCGGGACGTCCGTACAAATACTGTCTGCACTCTCTTCTGAATAAATTTCTCCAGCTCATCTACCTTGTCATTACAACTCTCCACTTCGTTTATTCAATTAGACACATGTCACTTTGAAAAGTCATTACTTGTCAAATATACTCTTGAACATAATTTAAGGCCATCATCAATTTACCTTGTGAAGAGAATCAACCATATATACATTTATAATTATAGCTCTTTACATTTTTAGATAGATTACCTTATAATAATTTGCACAGGGTTTTTTTTACATTTTATATTAGGTGCAATGACACCATTTCCCTTGATTTGGTTACCTTGTTTTTCTACCAGTCAGAAGCAATGCTTTAGGTGGCAATTAGCATATCACACAAAATAAGCTCATGTACTAGTGGGAGACCTCCAAGGGACACCAGGTACTGTAGAAATGACGTTCTTCCTGCTGAATTAATTCTGGGCTCCTCCTTTGCATAAAAATCCAGTGCAACCAACTCCCACCTTGAGTCATGTGACTCTGCTTATTTCACCTTTCTCACATGCTTCCAGCCAAATTTTTCCAAATTTCCTCCTGTTCAGTATTGAGCTGGGGTTTCCTTAGCATGGCACCCTCCAACAGACAGTTACTGAGTAGCACACTGGACAAATTTACCTTGGTGCCAAGGCACAGTTCTTACAAATGCGTATTGCCCCTCATCTTTTCACTGAAATCAAGGAAGACTCGCTCACTAGCGACTGGACTCTGTCCTGATACAAGGGGCCCATGTGCCCTTGCTAACTCAAGGCAGCATCATTTGTCACCTGCTGTGTGCTGAGCTGACCACAGTGTCCTGGGGAGGATTCACCTCAGGGAAGGATTTAAACGTGAGGAGAGTGGAAATTAGTGCTCATCCTCCAGAAGAGATGGTACCCATGTGCTGACTGCTCCCACGAGCAGCTGTGCTGGGGCTGGGGATATCATGACATGAACACCTGTATAAATGAGGGATTTAATACTAGGAGTGAGGAGCTCTCAGTTTGGCAGGAATGTCTCTTATTGCTGTTTAATTTTCACTCATTGTGAAAACTGGAAGTGAAAACATCATTCAAGATACTGTTAACATACAAACAGTTAATCCCAATAACAATGCTGACACGTACAGTTGCTTTAGAAATAGTGTTTCTCTAGCATCACTCAATTTTTAAAAACAATTTCAACATTTTTGGGTAGGGGTTTTTTTTGGTAAGCATATGGACACAGGCTGACACTGTTAGATGAAATTATTAATGCATATGCATTTATAGGATAAAGAAACATGACATACACTGTAAAGCTAAAGCATTTACCATATGCAAAGCATTCTGTAATTTCCTTTTTTAAAATAACAAAGCAAACATTTGAAAAGTTAAAATGCGATACCTAAAGTGCAGTGTAGTTGAGTATTAAAATTAGCAAGAAGCAAACGAAGTCCTTACCATTCTGAACATCCAAAACATGATGTTTATCCAATGTCCAGCCACCCATGTTGGAGGCATCCAGTTCATAACCCTGCAAAATGGCAGTCCGCTTTTCCCAGAGGGTTAGATCCAAGCAAGACTCATATTCATAACCTACAGACACTGAAATAATAGTAAATTTCCTCATTAAGTATAGGATCTCACTCAGAAGAAGAGTTTAAGGAATGTTATTTTCTTAAACTACATATGTTCTTCTGCTCTCCCAGGCTACCTGAAAATCCCTGTGGCTTCCTCGGATGTATTGAAAATGCTAAACAGGATTCTAAAATTCTTTAAAGAGCAATCTGGGGTTATTAAAATAATTTTAGTTATTAAAAGTAAGTGTATTAGGACAGGGACAGAGGAAACCCATTTTGTGAAGTATGTCAGAACGCTACTGTGCTCTAAAGTACGAGGAGTGTGTAGACTAAATATCATACTGTATTATTAGGCTGAGGGCTACTTCATAGGGAAGAACAAGAAGTGAAAAAAGACTGGTCTCTTTTCCCTTTTGAAGAAATTTTCTTCTTATAATTCAAATTTTAGTTAGTATTTTCTAATATATTTTAATATCCGTTGTTATTTCTCGTCTTATTCTGCTAAACGTTTTCTACTTAATGAATACAAGTATTTGAGATGTGCTTCTTTATTTTCAAGACAACAGCAAAAATGCAAAAAAACTCCATAACACACATACCAACAGCTTCAGATAATCCATAGACTCTCTGGTTGTATGCATCAGTTTTATCCCATATGAAAGTGTAAGCCAGATTTGGGGATGCAGGGAACCATTTTTGGAAAAGTCTTCCCACCACTGCCACCATAAGATGAACCTTCATTAAATTAAATGGTATAACAGATTGGGTCATAGTGATCTTCAGAACAGATTTATATCCTGCAGCCCTGGAGCTTAAGTATGATAACTTCAAATCAGTTCCTGGTATTGTTGTTTCTTCGTGAAGTACCTATGCATTGGCAAGAAAAAAATACAGTATTTGAATGACTTTGAAATTGAACAGAACAATGCAGCTATCATAAAAGGAGACCTGACATGATGTTACATGACAACCCATTAGGAAGTATCATCTAAACCTAGCCTTCATTTAATAATGTAAAAACTACATAAATAAAAAACATTTCACCTTTTTTTTCTGAAAAGCAAAGTCTAAATTCTTTGTTATACTGAAGCTGCTTAGTTGATACTTTCTGCTGAAGGATTTCAAAGATCTCTCCTTTATTTTTATGGCGGGAAAGGAGGCATGCAGGAGAAGGAAAACATTCCCAACTGCTTTTTCCAAAAGAGGCAAAGAAGCATCTTTCATCTAAGTGAAAATAGCCCCTTCTATGCTGCCACCCCTGTCCCAATTATGGATACGTAATAAAGGCAGTAGAGTCTCTAAGCACTGCAGAGCTTCAGATTTGCGTTGGGAAGTCTAATTGCTCCTGTAGAAGCAGGAAGGACTTTTAGGTGGTTTATTATTTGCATTACCTGTGGATTGTAAATACTTTAAACTGGAGCATTCTTCCATTTATTTCAAAGATAGATAAGTAGGATGCCTCAGGGAAAGCTTTTCCATATTTCCTGATCAATATTCACTACTCAGACATCAGCTCACCACTTTCTCATTTCAGAGAGGTGCAATGATTCAATTTTATTTTTAAAAGGTTCCTCCCCCCTCTACCTTGTCTCTTCCTCTGAGCTGAGGAGCTTCTGTGGGTGATGGATGGATGTGAAAGGCTTCTGTGTAACGTGGATGAAGACAGCCTATACTGTCCTATCGCTCAGTCAGGACATAAACACTGAGAGCCAGCACTTCAGGTGAACAGCTACCAAGTATCCCAGCTTATTGGAAAAAAAAAGAAAAAAAAAAGATATCTAGACACATTTATAAAGATAATGTTTCTCTGGTGGGAAGAGAGGGCAAAGGATGCTGAAGTACAAGCCCAGAGCCTTGGTGGTGTCAAAGGAGCACTCTTGGGGAAGTAAATGTGGAAAGCTTTATTTTACTTTCCTGTCTTCTAGTGTTAAAGTCTGAAAATGGAACACTAATTAATATTAGTGGAAAGCAGACTTCAGGGAGAGCACTGCCACAAGTATTAGGCTTAAGACTTCAGCAGGATCAAAAGCTGGCTACTAAAGAAGTGCTAATTTAGCTCTCTAGCACAGAGAAATCCTTGGACACTGCTTTTAAACAACTGTCTGTCTGTGTTGAATATAGTCAAATAACGTGGTTCATGCTCTTGAGGAGGGCAACCGGTGCAACACTGTCCTCTATGTTAGCATTTTGCTGGGATATAAAGAATTATATGGTATTAATTATATCTATCTCCTTCCCAGTAACAGTAACAAAAAACCAGAAACAGTATTTTGACTCACTGTCTGGCACGAATGGTTATTTACATCTGCTATATGCAGGCATCTAACTCTTCTTCTCCAATAAGACTGTAAGAGAGCTTAGGAAGTAAAGGAGGAATTGGAAGATACTAGACAAATTAAATTCAGATTTAAAAATTCTTAATTCTTAATCTTTGAATGTTTCTTTTTTCCTTACCAAGAACCTGCCATCACTGAGAAGAAATTACAAGCAGTACCATCACTTGGAAGGAGGTGAGAGTGGCATAATTTCTATTTGTAAATCTAGTCTGTTCTCCTTCAGTCCAATATACGCACAGTATCTAAGCCAGAGAACAAGCAATTCTTTTCTACACAAACAAAAACTCCTCTCTCTAGAGATAGAAGTGATTGTGAGCATATTCCTTTTCTAAGACTTTGAAGGAAAACCACAAACCACCTAGGAACAAAAGACAAATTCCTCCTCAAGACATCAGCAGGACTCTCATATACTGTACATTAAAACTAGTCTAACAGATGGAGGTCTCTGTAAGCAAGAGGAGAAAAAGAAATAATACGCTTGTAATAGGACACAATTTAATGGACTTCACCGGTCTCCTGTTACGACCATTGCTTCTTTTACAACTGCAACTGCGGAAGAGCAGCGTTAAGCACTTAGGTGGTCTTCTAGTAGTTTTGGCTGAGATAACAGGCAATAAAGAGGACACCTTGAAGTTTCAATTTCCAAGAAATTCCACTGTGTATTTGGATTACTATCAAATTAGAAACTAGGACACACGCAGTTCTCAGTGAAGTTTAAGACAAAACCTGAACCCCTATTATTAGTTTCTGCACAAGCCTCAAATATCTGCTGGAAATCTGACTTATAACTTCCTTCTTTCCATAAAATATCCCCTGTAGTAACTTAGTTTCTTGAGAACTTTAGAAATGTAGAGGTAAGGTTATGCATCTAAATCTCTCTCCCAGAATCAAGCATTACAAAGAGAATTAAACAGTTTAATGTTCATCTGAAAAGTTAAATCATCAGGCACAGCAGCGAGCATCCTATGGGAGCCATGACAACACATCAATTGTAAAGCAATCAGGAAAGTCACTGGGTATAAAAGTCACATCAGGAATTGCCAACACAACCAAGCTGTCTGTACTTTACCTTTTCCAGATAGAGTATCAAACTACCTTCAGAAAGGCTGATACCCTAAGGGGACTGAGTTATAGCCCAACCACTGAATTCTAACAGTTGACATTTTATTTATGGATGATCAAGCTTCTCGGAAGGACAGCTATGAAATATTTAACCTACAGGACTGAGATAAGGGTCACCTCAGTTTTCACAGAGTTTGTTGTCCTGAGAATTCAAGCTGGTGACTGAGTCACATAAATTGTGCAGGGCTCCTTGTCTCTCGTGGCCAGCAGGACTAAAGCTGTCCAGGCTCTGGAATGCTTTCCTGCTCCAAAATATAATATGATTCAAGTGACATGCTCTGATGGTATTAAGAACCCTGAATAAGGAATTTAATTCAATTAGGGGGAAAAATGCCTGCTGTATTGACATGATTCTTTTGGCAAAATGAGCAACTTCAATAGAGGATTTGAGAACAAATTTCACAAATGAGTGCAAACTTTAGTCCTAATGTCAGAAAAAGGTTCTTTGCTGAGAAGTAACAGCTGAACTAGCACATTAAAATGTAACATCACCTTGGTTTGAGAGGGGTAAAGATAGCATTTTTAGATACAGGTAGATATTGGCAACTACTGCTGTTACAAAAATCTTGAGACCAAGGAGTATTAAAATTATACTTCTTTAAGTAGAAGCTGAAACTGCTCATTTCAAGATGGAAAAATCTTCTCCTTTTAAAAAAAGACTTCCTCTAGAATTGAGGCTCTTAAATGAACTTGTAAAGAAATAACCTTGAGTTAACAATATAAAGCAAGGAGAAATGAAAAGGGGAAAGAATAGTTTTTTCTAGACTTAAAACATTGCTGAGGTACCACAGAGAAGAGGAACAGGAAAAAGCCATACATGTGAAGAAACCTAAAAATGTGTCCATAACAGAATAAATCAAGAGGTGTATATAAAGTTTCAAACAGAAAGCAAAAGAAAACCAGAAAATGTGCTGGAAAACAAGGACACAGAAATGGAGGTATCTGGCTCTAAAAGTAATCTCAATTTTTTTGCTCAGTACAAACTTGAAGTTCTGGAGATTCTAGCTAAGTGAAACTAGGATGCAGCACCCATGTAATAGTGGAATATCTAGAGTAATACTGGAATGTCTAGACATCCTGTTATACTGCCTGTTTAAATGATAAAATAGGTTAATTGTTGAAAATCTGGCCACCCTGAAGTTACGAACAATCATTTGTATCAAGTCACTGAGGCCCTGAATTCTTCTGGGTAAATACATTTTGCCAACTTCTGCTGTACAGTATTGCCAGTAGTGAGAGTGAGTCAGGGCAGAGGAGGAGAAAAGCGGGCAACCTTGAACATATAATTTGAATAAAAACTCTTCAGTCTTCATTCTCCCACACACTTGAGGTGATGGAAACAAGCTGTTTGGGAACTGCAGAAAGCATCTTGCAAGTGTACGTAAAAGTGGATAATGGAAGTTTAGGAGAAGGAAAGCCTCAAAAACTCGATTTCAGAATTGCTCATTGTGACTCACATGGGTTTCTGCCAGACCGCACTGCAATATGTGGCAAACAGATGTTTATTATATTAGGAAAAAAGACAGCAACAATATTACCTAACACATATAAGCAGCTCCATCTTAACCTGATCTCCCTCATCTGCATGCAGTTTACTGTCTTGTTCCACACTGATTAATCTCAGCTAGTTAAGTCTAGGCAGAGCATGCTAACTTGCAATTAAAAGTAGATAAAGTCATGCCTAAGTACTCCAAATTTAGTTAACATGTTATTTATTATCATCCCTCTTGAGTAATGAGCTGTTGGGTCTGTGATCACCCTTTTACCCACTGCATTTGTTCTCTCCCCTTGTTTGCCTTCTGTTTCAGTTTTCTTTTGTGCTGCTTCTTTGGTACAAACTTTAATTCCCCCTCTGATTAATTTGGGATTCCTAAGCCACTAAGTACACTCTTTTGGAAACATTATCTCCAAGGGATGATGATTACAGCAGTACATAATTATCTCCTGTAGTACGTGACAGTGAGTGCTGTCACACCACACAAACAGGGTGACTAATACTCACTGAAGCAACATGGGGAACAGTTTCTTTCTCTGTGCCTTCACCCAGTCTCCACACTTTCAAACTGGCATTGTCCTTTTTTTACAAAAAGATCTACAGCAGTTTCCCTGGAGCTGAACAGATGGTTTTGAATGGAATCTGGTTCTGCCCATCTTTTATCAGAGTAGAGAATTTTCTGGGAGACAGACTGCTGAGCATTATGCATTTCTGAGGGGAACCTGACCCTAAAGGGGTACGTCCCAGGCATGGCTGTGCAGCTCCCACTTGCCAAAGCAGGGGATTATGTGTGTGATGAGCAAAGAATATAGAAGAAAATACTACTTGATTTTTTTTTACACAGTACTGGAACTGGAGCTTTGCATAAATAACGACAGTACTATTTTTACCTCATCATAAATGACCCATCAACACCAACTGCCTAGGATCTGCTGAGAATATGAACTTTCCTTATGGCTGGTTTTCTAGGGAAATCAGCTTGACCCAGTCTCGTCCTGCCTGTCAGCCCTCCCACCTCACTACTTTTGAACCTGGTAACCAATTTCAACCACATTTGAAACACCAGCGGAAATCTCTAAAGACAATTCAGTTCCTTTAGGATTTATAACAGAAAGGGTTCAGGTAGGGAAGAAGTAGCCGAGTTGGTGCTCATATGAGAAAAAGGCTGAATGCGGTCCCTGAGGGAAGGATTAGATGTTAGCTGGAATTATAGCACTGGGTGGGAATTAGTAGGAATTGGCTTCATTAGTCCCTCTGTTCCTCAAATGACTTGTTTACCTAGACATTACAAGTGTTTTTTGAAAGCATGTATTTTCTGACATTCTTCTATTATTACTTTTTTCTTGATTTATACCACATCTATCTAAGCCATTTTCCATCACTTCAGAAACTGAATCTATCATCTGTTGCCAAAACAAGTAAATCAGAACTGTTTTTCAGTGGACTGTGTTTTGTAAATACTTTCTTTTAATTGCAACTTGCGACTATCAAAGGCACAGAAATGATAGTGAGGATAAAAGCAACAATTTCCTACCACAGTCTAGATTTGTATGAGCATTTAGTTGTAATTTCCTTACATCTTTACTTTAAACCTGCTTCTACCATGAATTGCTTAATGATTTTGCTCTTTTCTTTAGAGCTCTGCATGAAAATATTTGAATACATTTTCTATGTCTCCCTTGAAGAGACAAGGACATTTCTTAGTGAATGGGAAAAAGAGTGCCCTATGTAATTATGACATTGTGAAGGTGGGGGAGAGAAAAAGAGAGACAAAGGAGAGAGAGGAAGGAGGGACAGAAAGGAGGGAGAGAAAGGAGAAGGAGAGAAAGAGGGAGGCAGAAAGAGTGCTGTTTCACTAGGAAAAGTTTTATCAGAAATCAATAATGAGATAAATATTACTTTTTGAAATGCAACTCTGCTTTAAGAGTTGAGGAAGACTGTATTAGTGATTAGTTACTTGAGGTGGAGGAATTTAATACATCTATGTTAAGACAAAAAACATTCCAGCCACAGTTCTTTCCATTTAAAGCAAGGTTTTGATGTTAACTCTTAACTTTTGGCACTACAAGTTCTGAAGAAGTAGATTAGCACATATGCTCATTGGCTTGTAAGCCTGTCCTCGGTGTTACAGAGAGTTCTTTCAGTTTATAAAAATCTGAGTGTCATGCTATTTATTAGGACTAAACAGATAAAGTGAACTGTATAGGTCTTTCAGACATAGTGGAAAAACACCTTTCATTTTCAGTTTCTGACGTGCACTTCTAACAAGAGGACAGTCAAAAAAGTCAGATGTACCATAGTGTGTTCATTTTGATGGGCCAGTGCCTGATTGCTGGAGACATTCTGTAAAGTATACGATGCAAACAAATATAAAACCAGACAGTAGTGTACACCAAGTTTTCTTACCTTTTTTTCTCCAGCTGAAATTTTAAAAATCATCCCATAAAATAAATACATTGAAAATAATCACATGTTGCAAATTCTTAGCAGTTAGTCAGAATTATTTATTTTTAAATAGTAGTTTGCACTCTTTTCATTATGGTTGTTTAATACTAGCCTGTGACAATATACTATTTATTTGAAGCACGCTTTACCTGTGTCTCTGGGATGATAGGACTATCTTCAGGAGAAATTCTGAAAAAGGTGGATAAAGGCGATGACACGATAACGGGGTTTGGCCTTACAAATCCGCTCAGATCACAACTAGGAATGTCATTCTCTTCCTTCTTCATGACCAGGGTATCCATGACATAAAAGACATTCCAGGGAATCCATACTGTGTGATACTGTGTTAGGAACGGTGATCGCTCAAACACCAGTGTCAGAGAAGCACCACCATTCGCTACCAAGTCAAACCTAGAAAAAAAATCCAGGAGGGGTAGCTAGTCAGCAAATTCCCAAAGCCATCCACAGCCTCCATTTTACAGATTGATTCTTCATTCCATTGTACTGCTCTGAAGGCAGAATGGCTCTACTGGGAACAATGAAGAAATCAATTAAATTATATTACATAATACTGCACTAAGAGAATGGAGAGTTTAGGATGCTGCGTTTAAATTAAGCAAGCCCTTCTACTTCTAAAGTATATAATCAGCATGTTTAATATTTGAAGAATGTACAAAGTAAAACTTTGGTCAATCATTTTTTTCATGTCTTTTGTTTCCATTATTTTATTATTATCTTACTTTTACAAGCAGCTCTTCAGTAACGCCTTTGCTGTCTTTATGACTTAGAAGTGCTTCAAAGGGAACTTACATTCCATCTTGGCGAGTGATTGTATATCCATAGTCTGGATAGTGTAGAAAGGAGACATTGACTCCAATAAGTGGCGTTCCATCAGCAGTTAATACTTGGCCCCTTATGACAGATGCGAGACTGTGAAAAAGATGCAGGATCAAATTACAAATTTGGTTTTTTCATTCTTTTGAATGAATAAAAGCTAGTAGAGCAAACACACACACACATGCATCTGCACATGGTATCAACTACCATTAAAAAAACATTCCTGAGACTCTAACCCTTTTACAAGTTCATATAATTTACACTGTATAAACAAATGCCTCAAAATCTACAGATAATAACTTTATTTCAATGTTGTTTATTTTACTTTAGTTCATTTTGTCTGTACTGAGTTACTAAGACCAGAAATTCACTGAAAAATTTTAAGAACTTATAAACTCTAGATGTTCCCACTTTAAGTCATATCTCTGGCAGACTCTTAAAGAACAACGTGCTTTTCAATTAGTATCAAAGCAATCTGTAAAACTGCAGGGACTATGAAGTACAAAATTTAAAAGAGCAATAAGGAACATTTGTGCAACAACTTTTAATCAACTGCTGTGCCCAAACACATTAATGCTGTTAAATTACTGCAAACACAGTAGTTCTAGTGTAAATCATCTTCCTTCACTCAGTGAGATCCCAGACACCTGCTTCCTGTTACTGGTTTATTTTCAGGTCATTACTGCTTCGCAGAGCACCAGTCAAATAGTTTATGCAATTATACTGTCGTGCACTTAACAGTTCTATTACATTAATTCATAATTTATATTATTTAGTGAGCTCAGTTTAAAAAGTGCATCTTTGCTTTTCCTTCTGAAGTGTTTTCATTGCTTGGATGTATTTCCAACTGTGCTAGCCCAAATCAACTGGTTAAATACAGATTTATTTAATCATTAATGAAGTGCCCTGTTAGAATACAGGTACTAAGCATGGCAAGTACATTTTGTAATCTACTAGCACTAGCAATCTGAGTTTTGCAGGAGATGAGACAAAATAAGCAATTTGATATATTAAGAGGAAAGGTCTCTGTTGAAAGTCCATGCCATGAAATTTGCAGTCACAGTGATCTTCTCCTAAATGTGAGTCTAACACACTCTTCAATTTCTTCTGTATTCATGAGTAAATGATGAGTCATGCTCACCTCTTATTAAAAGGACTTTCCCCAGGTATGACATGAGTGCTGTCAGCTCCGATGAGAAAACTGATACGGTCATAAAATGCTTTGGCAGCTTGCTGAGATGGCGACTGTTGGCTTTGGCTGATAATATCTTGGGGATCAGGTAGTCCACGACAGTAAGGCTGGTTTTGGCAAGAACTCTGCAAACAGCAGTCAGGATCCATACAGTCAACTAGCCCATCTGTTGGCAGAAATTCACACAAATGAACAAACTCTTCCTCCTGCCTCTTTGCATGTGAATGAGCCAGCCAGCAGAGACATTAAAAAAATTATGTAGTATGAAAGAATACTAACGATTAAGATTTTAATGAATTCACTTTCAATTAAGAAAAGATAGTTTGTTTCCACTGAATTCTTAAACTCCCATGGAAATCCATGCAAGCTGAGTACACTCAGTATCGCATATAAATTAAACCTATTTATTCAATACTCTTCTAAAAACATGTTGAACAAACCAGAAAATGAAGGCACTCAGGCTCTACATACACAGTTAACTTATAAATATTAAACATTTTAGGTGGGTCTAAGTAGCTTTTATCTGAGGTTATTTGGCTTGCTAGAGAAAAGAAACAAGTAACTCCCACTCGGCTGTTTTCCTGAAGTTTTTTAGCATATCTATGCTGCAAGTAGCTTTAAATATTTCACAACATTTATCAAGGTGGATTCCTTTATACCTTGGCAGAAAGATTTTGTTGCTAGTGGCAAAGGCAATTTCCACAACTATTTTGCATGAAAATGTATAAGAGAACAAAATCTGTATTTAACATTTAGATTTTATTCTGAATAAACTGATGAGGAATGCTGGCCAGTATAAACAAGATTTAAACACATGGGTGCTTTTATGCTTATGTGCTGAAATATTCACATATAATGAGCATTAGATCTGTCACATCACTGGAAATCTAATTTGGTGAAAGATCAAAATCAAGATCAAATTGATAACTACTAATTTGCTGTAAGTAAAGTCGAAACGAAAACGAGCCTGGAAATGTCAGCTACAGAAAATTTCTAGATGAATGTAATATGGTATCACATAGCTGATAATTGTTTCCCCAAAAGAACAGCAAGACTGAAATAGCTCAAACATTTTATTATTCCATTTAGATTTGAGAGGGAGCTTGCTTGCTGCATTAAACTGAAAAATATACCAATGCAGCACTTGGAGGAAGCCCATGACTGCTTCTCTCACAAAAGAATCTAGCTTTAGAGTAAAACTTCTTTCTGAAGGGAAAAATATAATTCATTTTTGTTCAATCATACGTTGAAAGAGTGTAAGTAAACAGAGATCTTCTAAAGGTATTCCTCTAAGGATTGCTGTGCTACGTGGATCAGTTAGAGGATTGGCAAAATAGTAAAAGACTGGGATTTCTATTCTTTTGCACATCTAAAATTCTTATTTAACTCAGCTGACATTGAAGTCAGTTCAGAGAAAATAAAAGGGATGAAAAAGTCATCGTTAAGTATATCAAAGTTTAAACTTTTTTAAGAGAAAAGAAAGAACATTGATTTTTCCTGGGATGAGGATACACCAGGGGGTTGTGCTGCCATTGAGATAGACCTCAACAGGCTGGAGAAATGGGCTGACAGGAACCTCATGCAGTTCAACAAAGAGAAGTGCAAAGTCCTGCACCTGGGAAGGAACAACCCCCCACACCAGTATGTGCTGGGGGACAACTGGCTACAAGGCAGCTTTGTGAGAAGACCCTGGGAGTCCTGGCGGACACCAAGTTGTACATGAGCCAGCAATGTGCCCTTGCAGCAAAGAAGGTGCCAGTGACATCCTGGGCTGCGTTAGGAGGAGTGTTGCCAGCAGGTCAAGGGAGGTGGTCCTTCCCCTCTACTCAGCACTCGTGAGGCCACACCTGGAGTGCTGGGTCCAAGCTGGGCTTTCCAGTACAAGAGAGACATGGACATTCTCTGGCCACGAAGATGGTTAAGGGATTGACACATCTCTCCTATTAGGAAAGGCTGAGAGACCTGAGACTGTTTAGCCTGGAGAAGAGAAGGCTCAGGGGAGGAATCTCATCAATGTTTAAAAAAGGTGTAAAAAAGACCACCTTTCGGTGGTGCTCAGCGAAAGGACAAGAGTCAGTGGGCACGGAAACACAGGAAATTCTGTCTAAACACAAGAAAAACTTTTTTTACTGTCAAAGTGGTCAGACAGGTTGCCCAGGGAAGTTGTGGAGTCTCTATTCTTGGAGATACTCAAAACCCAACTGGACATGGCCCTGAGCAACCTGCTCTAGTTGACTCTGCTTTTGAGCAGGGTGTGGGACTAGATGATTTCCAGAGGCCTTTCCAATCTGAAATCGACTGTGACTTAGGTGATTGTCTAGTCTCATTCTTGTACAATATGAAACCCTTTCCTAGCTGGTACCAACCTCCCTTGCTGGTTTTAATTCTAGAAGCCTGGATCAGCGTCAAAGCTGGGGGTACTGATGGTTAAAAGCATAGTTTTGGATTTTCATATCTCTGTATGGTCTCCCAGGCAATATTTGGTACAGTTGCCAAAGAAATGCTCAAATTTCATCATTCATCTTTGTTAGTTTATAAAAAGCAAATGTACATCTGGAGTATAGTCTGCAGGTCATAAAACTGCATGAGATTGACACCTTCTGAACTAATCAGCTGGAAATGCATTTTTACAAGCCTCTCTGCTAACATCAATCAGAGAAAGAATCTCATTTTCACCAGCCAAGATACAGGGATATGCTGTTTGTTATTTTTCTGGGGAGTTTATCAGCAACTTGCCCAGACGGGTGACGGATGGTTATGAATCTGGCTCCTTATAGCTTGAGAAAACATTTTTCATTCTTTCTCCGTACTTATGTGGCTAGAGCTATCTAGTACCTCTAAGTTGAGTACTCTATTGCACTGTGTGAAGCAGAGTAAAATCTTCTTTCTGAAATGGCTCTGCAAAATTATTGATGAATTTTGTTTAGCCTGAAAAATATGAGACTTAGCTCACACTGGCTTATCAGTTATATCACTCAAATATGATAGTGAAATTATAAAGAAAATGAAACTCCTACAGTCAGCTGGACAATCATTATCAGTCTCAGAAAGCTATTTTGTGCTTTTTTGTTCTAGATGTAAGTGGTTCTTCTATATACAGAAGATGTAATGACTACACTATTGTTTTCTTCCTCAGAAGCTAAAGTCTAGCTGTAAAAATCTTGACTAATGTTACTTCTCCCTTTGTTGCAAAATGCACAGAATTGCAATGGAGCATGGTCTGGTGATAAGAGCACTTATTTGGACTAATAAAACCCCCAAAACTTTAAATGAAAGGACTCAAGACAGTAGATTCCCACACTTATGGATGTCTAAAAAATGAGATGCATCAGTGGGTGAGCTTGCTTTTGAATTGAATTTAAAGGGTATGTATAAAACTGCTGGAAGGAAGAAAAATAGGGAGACAAAATTCCTGGGCACAAGTTATGCCAGTGTCAAGGGGAGACTGTGGCCAAGGACCTACATAAATCATTCTTGGTAAATAAGTTGATTGAGATTTTTTGTTGCCCAAATATACAATGAAGTGAAATTCGGTGTCTACATAGGAAGAATACAGTTCTGGAGCTATGATGCTTGCCATCCCACCAGGACAGTTTTGGTGACTGTGGCAAGAGGCTGGAAGGACAGAAAACTGTATTAACAAACCTCAGTTATCCTCACAAAGCTCAATTTTACAACAGGCTGTAATGAATGGACTCAATTACAGACACCAAAATGACTGCCTGTAGGAGCAGCTGGTCGGAAAAGCCACAAAAGCAGAAACAGCCCTTGATTTATTCCTGAGCAGTGCACAAGGACCTTGTTCAATGTTACTATTGCAGTATCTCTATAAGCATACCTATAGCGTACTCAAATTCAACATTCCTGCTGGAATATAAAGTGTCGAGCTCTAAATGAGCTGTCACTCCAGAAAGAAATCCTGGAGTCACCGTGGATAAGTGCTATGGATATATCAATCCAGCACTCCCCAGCAACCATAGATGCTAACAAAAAGCTGAAGAATAATGGAAGTGTTGGAGCACAAAGCAGAGAACATGAGCATGCCACTCTATCAGTCCTAATTCAAGCACAAACTTCCTGAAATTTCATGAGCTTGGGTTATCTTTGTACTTAGTAACCTTTCTGACATTCAGAACATCCTGTGGCAGTAATTTCCTACTTTAATTAGCAGCCTGCTAGTTACTGGCTTTGCTAGTGAAAGAAAATGTAAGTTCACATTTGTGCTATTATATTCTTTTGCTAAACATTTGCTATTAGCCACTATCAGAGAAGAGGCCCTGTTTAGGTAATCTTTAGGCTGAATTTGTACTACCCTGTGACAATTCTTATCAGGAGCATGCTATCCTAGCCCATGCAAGTAATTACAAAAATGCAGTAGTGCCAAGTATGCTTTACTTTATTACAGTATTTATTTTCATTTTAGTAATAAAAGAATATTAACAATCCCTTAAATCCTGCTGGTGGAAACCTGTAACTACTCTTAATAATTGGATAGGAGCTAATAAAAAGCAAACTTATAAAAAGATCTGTTCAATAAAGACCTACCTAAACTGAAGAGTAAACAGCTTATTCTTCCTACAGTGATGATAAAAAATGGCCCACTTTGTTAAAGTATAATAGTGACACGTTCTTCCCAAGTAAAGAAGTTAGGTTTATTCTACCCACAGATGATTCTGACTCCCCCTCTCCCCACAAAGTCATTAAGAGTTTCATTCAGCCTAAGGTCTGCTTGATGCACACACATTCCTTGTAGGTTGCTAAAATGCAAAGAAAATTCTGTATTTTATTATCCAAATCAAACACATGGAAAAATAAAGAGTGATCCTTAAAGAGAAAGGAAATGGTCTGAAATACTCTCAGAAATCTGTATTAAAAGAAATGAGTAATAATCATCCCCATCATATGTCGATAGTATCTAGAAGGGAAAATGATCAAGTATGCCTTGATGTCATCGGCATTTCCTATGGAGAATATTCCCATTGAGGTCCTTGGGATGCTCATGCTGACAGAATTTGAACAATCCCAGAAAGAGCTAAGAATCAAAGGAACAGCAGACACTGTTATTAATGAATTAGACTCATATTAATATATTAAATATATTTTATCCAGTGTAGGATGAAACATAAACATTAACCACAGCATATCAGTTAGCTAACAACAAAGATAACTTTAATCATATAACCACAGAGCCTAGTGCGATGTAAATCACACTACCTGCAGTCACTGTATAAATTCAGCGTAAGTGCTCAGATAACCTAATCTCTGACAATAAACAAATACAGCAGAGGCATCCTTGCGCCATTCCCTGTAGCTGTCTGGAATTTGAATGGCTTGCTAGAGAGATTAGTGGGCTGATTGCAGGTACTATTGGAAAGGGAAGAAACACTGCTTCTCTCTCCAGGTGGGTTTCTGGCAAAGAAAGGTTCTGTTTGGTGTGCTTCCTGTTTTTAGTTTAATTTAATTGTTTTATTTTAACCCTTTTCCTCAGGCACTAGTCAAAGACTGAAGTCAGTATGTTTTGTACTGAAGCATAAATTAAAATAAGGTCCACTGAAAGAGAAATGTCAGTGACAAATAGCATTATATAGGTCAATCATAGCAAAACAACTGTTTGGCCAATCCCTTCCTCATACATTGCTGCATAATGTCTGTAAAGGAAATAATGGAAAAAAAATGAGAGGAAAAAAGCAACAAAACACCAGCATTAGACTTTTTTTTTACAACATTGTCCTTTCTTCTTGAAGTTTAAGTCATCCTTCTGCTCCAATTCCTTGTTCTTTTTCCCTTTTCCTCACAGCTATTACTGTTTTCAGTCTGAAGGAGCATCTTCTTCTCCCTTGTTCTGTTTATGTGCATTCCTGTTCACCTTGCTCCTTTTCCTCCTACTGCTCTATTATCTGCTCTTGACTCTCCCTCTGGTATCATGTCCTTCTATTATCTTTTATATCTACTGAATCTGTTTTAGTCTATCACTGGGCTTTCAACATTTTTTCCCTACACGACCTATTTTTTTATTCCAAGTTGTTTATGCTCTAACCTAGTTTCTCCTCCTCCTTGTTTTGTCTCTTTTCATGCTTGCAGGGTTCTCTTCTTTACGTTCATAATTCCCTGGCCCACCTTAACTTAATTCTCCAAACAGCACATCTCTGAATGGAAATGCTATGGCTAATAGTTCCTCTCGCTCCCTTCCTACATGCAGAAATTCAGCTTCATGCTAGCTCAGATTGCGCATACCAGATTGTGTCAGATTCTTTAGGCCTCTGAATGTGCAAAACTGACTCAAAATATTCAATATGTAATGGAGAAGGATGACAAATCAAATGACATGTAAAGCAATAAACAGCAGCACTGTTTTAACTGTGTTTGTTATTTTCCTTGGGAAGTAAATGCTGTTGTTATTTATAGTTTGTGATGTCTAAGATCCCACCTGCAGTTGGGATATGAGAGCAAACAGTCAACCAGCAATGGCAAAGGCATACACAGTCAAAAACTGAAAACCAAAGTCACAGATGACTTTATCATCATCCAGAGGCCCTAATGGAGTTTCTTATCTCTGCTCTGAATCTGAAGGTATTAAACAAAAAAGAGTTGAGAGAAGGGAAAGAAAGACAATAAAAGCATTATGCTGATCTAATATTTAACTGCATTCACGTTTAGTCTTGTTTTTGTGGGGTTTTTTTGTGTGATTCTGGAGCTATGCCAAAGTCACAGCCCCTTTACCTTCCCTACCCTACGATGATGATTGCAGATTGATTTCTTAAGTCAACAGTCCTGCCTGCATCTCACTGCAGATTGTTACCTGTCACCTAGATGACAGACTGCAGAAAAGCAAGCCAAAAAAAAGAAAGACTTCGGGGAGCATCCTGTCAGTTATCTGAGCATTCACAGGCTATGGAGGGATAAGATCTCTGGCAACCTGATCTCTGGGACAAGACTGGGCAACCAGTTGTTTCCAGCAATAATATCAGAGGTCAAAATGTAAATTCCCCATTCAGCCTTTTCTCTTGGGATAATTTCCTTGTGAGGTCACTGAAAATTTGAACTCCTTTCTTTTTTCCCCCCCTCCACTACAGTTCACCGAATTGAGACTACGTTATATTCCAATATAAAAGAACATTGCAGGGAAACTAAGGTGACACTCATCATTTTCTAAGTACATATCTCACCTGTCATAATCAGCTTGTAAGGCTTTGCTGATACACCATATAAAAGCACTGAATAGTGAAGCATATTTTTACAGGCATAAAAGCTAGCAAAATGCATGTATGGTTCTCATGGCAGTATTTAATCACCTGACTGTAAAATCTCTGTTCCTCAACACATTCTCCCCAGTGTTAAAGATCCGGTTGGTATATCTTACCTCCTTCGTTGTCCTTACTGTCAGTGCAGAGAGTTTCCATGGCTACGTCACAGCCCGCTCCCCTCCATCCTGGCTGGCAGACGCAGTGCCAGCCATTTTGGTCCAGCGTGCACCTCCCATTGCTGTTGCACAAGCCAGGGCAGCCCTCTGTTGAAACAGACAAAAAAGAAAAATCACAATTGATTTAAATATTACAATTATATAAAAAGAAAAAAAAAATACAAACAAGGGACACTTACTGGGAACAGGCCTTAAGAACAGCACAAATACTGTAATTGCACATGGAGTGGAACAGCAACATTACCCGGGGAACGTAATTCTTAACAAAGTGGCATCTTTGATTGGCCTGACACTTGAGACACCACTTACCTGTACAGGCAGGAAATAAATGCACCAATCCTCTAAATACCTGCAGGCCAGACAAAATTGTTTGGTTTTTTGATTTTTTTTTTTTTTTTTGGCAAAGTAACAAGAGATGAGTGCATAGTGCAAACACAGCTGTGTAAAATGATACATTTTTCTGTGCTCATAGAATAGATCATTATTTGCTCTATGCAGTATTGGTTACTTACTGGCACAAATGTTTAAGCTCCCTGTTACTATGAACAAATCCCTCCAAATTCTTAAGTAGGAAAATGGGTATGATTTTAGGCATGTAATAAAAGAGAACATTAACTTTATCTGGTCTCAGAGTTGCCGTATATTCATGTGAAATTACAGTGTGTTAAATAATTGCACAAAGTATAGGCCAGTTTTAATGACTATACTTTATGCCAAAAATACATTCCTTTTCACAGAATAAGCAAAGCCCAGGAAATAGTGAAGCAGCTTAGCATCTATTCTAACAAACATTAGGATTCAGGCTGCATACGGATGGGACAGGACCAACAGGATTTCCAACTAAATGTAATAGCTGTGCGTATTTGATTACTTAGGACGGACAAAATGAAATACCATAAGGACCACAATAAAACATTGATAGACTGAACAAAAACACGGTAGTGACGTGCTTCAAGACAGATAGCAGAGAGTGATTTTTTGTGACAATCTCCCTAAGGCTTTTGTGCTGTTACCTTTATATCCTATCTTGTCTGCTTTTATGGCCAAGGAGGGAAAATTTGGGAAACAATTAAAATAATTTAATATATCCAAAATCGATAATTGTTTTCAGTCTAACATTGCATTTAAAAAAAACAGTATCTGTCACTTTCTAGTGATGAAATCTGGCATGCAGCCAACATGATCTGTATGAGGATGACACACTATAAATATGTAGACTTTGGTGTTCCTTATCTATGACTATGATAAGACACTGACAGAAGCAAGTACAGATATGGCACTACATATCTTATGAGAAGGTGGCTACAAATCAGATATTTTTGGACCCTACAGTTTTCTGTAAACGTTTATCCAAAAATCCTAAGTAACTGGCTAAACACTTCTTCACTTTGTAGAACTACTATCTTTGTGAACTAATCTACTGACCCATTTTGGTTAAGCTTAGTTGAGCTTGGACCAGTCTTTCAGAATAGTCTGTTTTTTTCTTCTACAGACTTTTGAATTTACTGACTCCTTTCAGCCCACGTAGCTCCAAATTACAAATATTAATAGGAAAATAGTTATAAAGGTTGCTTAACTCTTGTCAAATTACTCTTAGAAGGCAGAGAATCAGGAAAACTTCTTGTGAGGGAGGATGGTGATGCTACAGTTACGGATATATTGTGCCATCATGCCAGGCTGAGATTAATCTTGCTACTCTTATTCTTTCAGACTATAGCTGCTAATAGTATTTGTTGACATATTGAGAGCTTTTTTTTCTCTTAATCTTTCTTCTGTTTAATTTATGGATCACTTACGTATTTAATTGCAATACTGACAGAGCATTTTTGGAGTCAACTGGGTACACTCAAGACTTATTGTGTGAAAGCCTGGATATTGCCATGAATATTGCCATATTCTAACAAAAAAACCACAAATAAGGAATAGAGAAAGATACTCAGGGAAAGAGGGGTAGGAATATTTTAAACATTTTTCTCAATCAATTTTTCACCATAACTGAAGATACAAGAATCTTTGCTGTTTCATGTTAGGCTTTTGCATCCTCGAACCTTTTAATTGAAAATGTTGCATAGAGTATACAAGATTTTTCTAGCTTCATACAAAATACAAGTCATAATTTCCTATAGATTTTCTACATTCAGATAAACAAAAGCTTAAAAGCCTAAGGTATTCTATTGATCTGTCAATATATAAGCACACACATATCTATAATTAATCTGTTCTTTAGAACTAATGACACTTGTTCTGTGACAAGAGTATTGCTTTGCTTTGTTTACTAAATATTTACACTTTTGTAGGTAGAGTTCCAATGACCAAACTAACAAAGAAAAAGCACCAAACAGCAAATGAATACTATCTTCAGTTTTTGGTTCAAACAAAATCTAATACATGTATACAGTTTGTATATAAATGTATAATTACTGATAAAATGTTATTATGTAACATAAGCAAGATTTCATTTTTAATTTGAGATGAAAGTCATATGAGTTAAATCTATAATCCATGGAATGTATGTAAGAGAAGATTCTTTTGCCCAGACTAATACATTTGTAACTATATATTCATATAAAAAAAGTACATGTAGGCATAGGCATGTCATCAAAGAGCAAATATACAGTACCTTTCACTATCTTATCCAAATAGTGAGCTTGAGAATTAAAAGAAAAAAAAAAAACAGACAGACATTTCAGAAGTGTCACATAAAACAAGAACTGTTCAGAATTCACATGCAAATCAAGCAGGTGCACCTGACATGAGAGGTCTTACATTACAAAATGAAAACGTATTTCAAAGCTTTTAAAAATGCAAGAAATTCTCTTTTCAGCAAACATCGTCATGATTCAATGAAACTATTTTAGAAAGGAGATCTGCAGAAAAAAGAGATGCTACCTTTCTGAGAGTACGTTTTTCTTCTGACTTCACATGCTTTGATTTCATATAATCAAAGCTAGTTAAAAAATTCCATTTTCATCTCAACGTAAGAGTAATTACTTAGTTTATAAGCTTTAAAACACTGACTATACTGGAAGATCTTTGATTTGCAGGTCATGTATGACTCTGACAGCATAACCAGCACATTATCTTAATTCTGATTGGATTAACAGGATTTTTAGGAGGAATAGTTTTCTTCTGCTTCAATTCAGCCACAGTTATTCTTCCAAGCACACACACCAAGAATGTGAAATAAGAATGTGAAATTAGGTCATATATGTGGGGTGGAAGAGGGAGTAGTGGGATTAGTAGCGTGGTGATCCATTTCATGTGGAAAAAACTGTTGAAAATTAACCTTAGGCTTTAGATGTATAAAAATAATAACATGGTATATCCAAGAATAGCAAGACTTTTTTTTCATAAGTTATGACACTTAAAATTTCACAAAAAATTTGAGGAGGCAGATGGATGAATGACAGACAGAGCACAAGATGGATTTAAAGCAGCAGGCACTACTTTTAATATCTGAAATACAGCAGAGATGGGTTATACGTTCCCTCCTTACTTTCAGGAAACAGACATCAACTGCAGTTGTGTTGAATGGGTTAATGTCATATAGCAAAACTACATAGGACAGGTCCATTGCAGGCTACCAAGCCCAGCCACCAGCACATAAGGTGATGGGATATTACAGACCATTGCAGTAGGGACACACCAAGCTGAGTCAACAATGGATTCAATCCCATTTTGGGTGTGAACAAGGTCTCTCTGCAGAGCCCTCAGGGGCTCTCTTACTTTCAAAATCTGACCTTTTCTAAATCCCTGATGGATGATGGCCCCTGCCTGGCAAGTACTCTGTCACTTGCTATTATCCCTCAACTTTGTGTATTGGATGGGTGAGAAAGGCATTTCCAACCATGGCCTTTTCTCCAGTATGGATGAACAGGAAAAAGCTCTTCCTGAGTCCAAGGAGGAAGCTGAGGAGATATGTAGTCTCATAGAAGCCACAGTCACTGCTACAACTAAGAGGCGGAAACTTTCTAGTCCCTCTCTTTTGAAGAAAGTGTCAGGTGTCCACTGCACAGTTGTGCTTGTTTTGTTTTTTTTTTCTATAATGCTAAGGTTAAAGGGAGACAAAGTAAGAAGATGAAAACATCAATTACAGAACATTTAGAACAGCAGCAACAAACTAAGTAGCTTTTCACATTAACCACAAACAAAAAGAAAAGTGATACAGCTGCATTTCAGGGTGGATCAAATTCTTCTCTTACTCATCCAATATAATTAATTCCCCTTGCTCCTACACAGCTGCTCTTAGAACACAGTGTAGTACGCGTGGAGGAAAAATCAAGCTTTATTTCATAAAATGGAAGCAATAAAGTCTGTCTGGGGAATGCATCTGTCCACCAGTGAAACATTAAATGCCTCTACAAATGTAGGGACAGACAAACAAAACAACATAAAAAACCCCTCCTAGGCAACTGAAAATAGTCCCTGCAATCCAAGGTCCCCACATGCTATTTCCTTTCAGAAATCCGATCTGCACTAAAAAAAACATTTAAGAAAATGCTCTTTAAGATTTCTTGTATCCAGTAGTCTTAAAAGAAGTCAGTTCAAGACCATAAAACTATAAAACTCAGAAAACAAGTTCTACCTTCCAGCAACCTTTTACTCATGGTCAGTTGACATTAAGGACGATGTTAGAAACTATTTTGGTTAACATGCAGCATCCTGAAAGAATCAAAAAGCAGAAAACGAGTGACCAAAAATAGCATAACTTTGTGGTGAAGTTTAGCCATGCTTTCTTACTGCAACTGAAACAGGAATAAACCCAACTCTGTGTGGAAGTACAAAATACAAGACTTTTTCTCTCTGTATAGAGAATTCTTGGTGGGATTTGGAGCATTTCAGTAGGATGGAGCACCTCAGCAAGTACTCCTAGGCAAGATATTTACACATCTAGCACATGTGGGTTATGTTAAGTCCTTAAAAAGTCTAATTATAGACCAGGCAATATACCTATAAGGGTTGTCTTGCAGGGTTTAAGACTATGAAGTTTAAAATCTTGCTATTATTTCCAGGAGTAGAGGAAGTTCACATAGCTCCAAATGGAATAAAGAAAAACAAAAATGAAGATATAAAATTTGTACATTTTCTAGGATAGTCAAAATCCAAGAAGATGTAAATCGCATTCAAAAATCATACAACATAAAATATAAATTATGTTATCAGTGTGTGTGGATATTTATATAAATGTGGCAGATAAACGTATTTTACAAAGAACTGATAAGAGTCAGGCAAATTCACATTTAACATGGCATATTTCATAACCAGTCAGAACTCTGATTTTTTTTTTTTTTATTTAATGTCTCCCATTAGTTTCCTATCAGAGATGTAAGTCAGTGTCTTCCTTATTTGTATGCTACTTCCTCCAGGTATGACAGAATAGCCACAGAATAAAAGCACATATTAAATCCATTTATCCCAATCAGCTCCTGTTTAAATCAGCATGAGTCACATACCCATTGATTTGATGTTCCTTAATTGGTACTTTTAACACTGCTTTATTCTGATTATTCTGTCATAAAGGATAACAGTGACATGCCTCTAAATACTGTACAGGAAATTTATATTTCTATTAGTTTACATTATTATCCTCCACCAGACATCTTCACCCATCATAATCTTTGTAACCTGTACACCAGGCTACAACATGCCACATATTTTTTGCAGTGTATATATAGTCTCATTACAGTGTCAACTCAACAGCTCCACAGGAGTCACGAGTTACTTTGCTATAAGAGCAGAATTTGACCTCATAGCACCACCAGACTTGAAGCAAAAATACAAAAGAATGTGAGCAAGGCCATGTTGATAGAGATCTGCCTAAATTAAATCTATTTTAAGGTTTTTTTGCTTCCTACACCTTGAAAGTGTGAGCTGAACCCTTGACTCCTCTCCACTAATACTATCAGCTTTCTCCCTTCCTTTACTGCATTTCAGCGTCTCCCTCTAAAAGAAAACAGAAAGGAGAAATTAGAGAGAAGAGAGCCAAAGGGGGAAGAAAAAAAATAAAGATGATGAAGAAACAATTTCAGTATGCAGCAACAATGAAGAATGCTGTTCTGTCCCTCTTCATGCAAACTCTGCTTTGCTTACTCTCTTCATCTCCCACAGTTCAGTATAGCAATGACCATTCACTGGCGAATGACTGCATACTTAGCTCTGCTGCTAACACATACTTCATGCTCTCAGACACTGATCTTCTACAGGAAGATGTGAACAACATGTCTTGCATCAGTCATGCTTACACTTCTACATAACCTTGCACCAAGTGTCATATAAGAAGGTAACAGGTAAAAATGCCATCTTAATTTCTTGGTAGAAAAACTGACTGTAAGCAAACTGTGGTATGTTGATAATATTACACTGTTTCCCTTAGTCTTTCTATACATTTATCTATTTATTTAGAGTTAGAAAGTTTTAATAGCTTTGCTTAACGTTTTCATTAATTTTTAATATTTGTATAAAACTTTGTTTACAATCCATATGACAAACCAAAAAAAACACATTACAAGAATATAATGAGTGGCCAAGCCAAATACTCAAAATCTAGACAATGCTGAGTTTATGTCTACCTGTGCAATTTTTATACCCTTCTTCCTTCGTCAATGTACAGAGCTGACAGTCCTCATTCAGCACTCATTCTCTCATCTCATGAACAACGAATGGCTGATGCCTTACTAGCAGGCACGCCATGATAACCTAAACAAAGTAGTAACTGTTTTCTTATAGACTTTTCTATCATCTTTCTCCCTAAGTCAAAGTTATTTAGTATAGTATCTTCACACTACTGGTGTGAACAGAAAATGTATTCTTATCACTTTTTACCAGCGAATAACTAAAGCATAGAAAGATTAAAGTGAGAAGTCTCCATCCACTTGGCTGCAGACACATACGATGTGATTTTCCAGAATACTTAGAATTATATAGGATTCCATACAGAAACCAGCATTTTAGCAATTCACACACAAACAAGTCAGGTCCCCAGAAAATGAAGAACAGTCAGAGGACACTCTTTTAAAGTTTGCCTTTGTGAATGACTAACAGAAAATACATGGTAGAAGCAAGGGTGGAATCCTGTTCTTCAAAATCATTCTTAACCAGATCATCCTATGCACCAGTCTCTGGCACAAATGAAGCGGAGTTTTTGCATGTGACAGCCCTTCGCAGCCTTGCAACATTCTTAAATCAGGTTCATCAGGTGCAGAGGGAAAAGTAGTTAAAGATAATGCTTTTACTCTCAAATTGTGACTAAAAAAAGCCACGCATCCATATGCAATTTCTGAGGAGCTCCATACCTCTACCAGAAAACTTACACGAATCCAGAATTCATAAAATTTTAATGCCACTGTTCTAGCCTGTCTTCAGAGCGGTTCACTCATGTCAAATTCATCATCCACTACAGCCTTTCTGAGTCTCTTCTGCCTAGTGAGCTGCTTCCTAACTTGAATTTGTGCAGTTGATTATTCTTACTTAAGCGCAGAACTCGGCATTTGTTGAATTGCACCTTATTTTTCTGCATAGCCTGTGCTATTTGTTAAAGTAATTTTAAATTCTTGTCCTGTCTTCCAAAGTGCTTGGGGGCAGCGGGCTTTGGTATCATTTGCAAATGTAATTCTCTCTATTCATCACTGAATAGTACTGAAAGCACATGTTCTTCCACTGTAAGCAGCTCATGGTCGTCATCCTTTCTCTGAATTTATAAGAACCTTGTCTTAGACATACCATATGTTCAGAGCATTGCTGCCAATAGAGAAAGATTACAAACACTCTTCCTTTTGATACTTTTTTACTCCTAAATTCCCATCTTGCCCTTCTTGTAAAGGAGAACACACGGATGGAATAATAGTTTCAGGCAATTTTCTTTGTTCTCTTCCCTACACAGGCCAAAACATAATCCTCACTCTGAAATCATACTTTCTTCATCATTTCTGCACTTTTTTCCAATGCCTATGTAGACCTGCAGCAGAGATATCTGCTGCGTACGTTTCTGCAGAGACCTGAATTCACTGCACTTTATCCCTTGCCAAAGCCACAACTGTTTTTTGCAGCAACCATTTATGGGTTTTTATGTACAAAGGCACATAAGCCCACTACCCTTTAGATGTTTTGTTCTGGAGTCCATTCCAATTTTACTATAAAGTAAAATTTCTCATCATTATTACTGGAAAGAATAAAAGGTTCAGTTGCTTTTAAGGATACAGTAGACATAGGAAGTTTGGGACCACTGCTAAGTTCACGAGCAGTGTTGTTTCCTATTTAACATCTATTTGGCTGGAAGAAGATTTAAAAAAAGGGTATATGCTATTAAGGATTTAAAACTGTCCCACATGTACAGGCTGAAAAAGTTCAAATAACTATTTGAGACCTCTAACAAACTCACAAAGACCTGACTCAGATACAGGTAAAACCTGACACTTAACATTAAGAAGTACATGAAAGATAAATTTGGCTTGAAAATAGGATGGGAAGCATTATTGTTTCCATCTTTCTTCCTGACTGGAAGTACTTTCAGAATGTGTCTGACCAGCATGCAACTATACAACGTACAAAAGCACTTACTTTCTGGCCACTTCAGCCCAAGTAAGCTTTGCAACATACTTTAAAATTCTTCACATCTCAGAGGACTCTTCTGTTTTATGAGAATGTGCCTAACTGGAACTTCACATGTGGTCCTCATTTAAATGCAAATCAACCAATTAGCAATTTAAAGTATGCTAACAGGTAATATGTATTTGAGTTCTTGGTCTTGAAATGTGTTAAGTTCTGACCAATAATTCACCTTTTTTCACAGCTTCAGATACACAAGCACTATCTTAAATTTACCTGGTAATTGAATATTTTTATAGTTGCCAAATGTACAAATATTTTGCATATTCAAGGATTGGCCTGGCAAATTAATATCATGCCCTTCAGGCACAGAAAAGATCAAAACCACATTTATTCTAAATTTCGTGAAATCTTGTTAAACTGTGGTTATCAGTCCTCTGGGTGCCAAGAAAGTAATCTCTTTTTCATGGAGTTTTTTGCATTGTGGGTACAGGTATAAATATTGTGGTGAAATCTTAACTCCAACGTAGTCAGGTGTTTTGAAAGTAGGATTTCACTCACAATACTGTGGTCAACTAATTGATATTTGATATAATTAGTTTTGAATCTCTGGTTGATTTTATCTGAGAATACACAGTTTGAATGTCAAAGGTCATACCTTCATTCAGATACAATCTTAGTTTTAAGTGAAATTTGTACTGAACTGTAATTCTATGAACTCAAAACTAAGGAAGAACATAAATGTAGGAATTTTGATAATTACAGAATATATTCATACAGCAGTAATTATTCTAATTTGGAGGACAAAATTTTTCTTTTGATCAAAATTCTAAAATATCAAAAGAATCTTAAAATTTATGAAGAATTCTTGGCATGAATGCATTAAAGTACATTAAATACCTGACACATTAAAACACTATGAAATGTGAATATTCTCAGTAATTTAAACTTTGGAGAAAAGCAAACCATGCTTGTCAACTTCGCATCAGTACTGAAATGATGGTGGTCAGCATAATACTGGTTATCCATGCTGCTCTCCCCCTAACCTGCAAATGTGGAGAAGATCAATCAAGCCCTCAAATTGGTCCATGACTTACCTTGTCAAGCCCATACTTCAAAAATATATAGTATAATGATATATAGCCATATCAAGTTTTCTGTAAGCGCTTCCTTTAATTAACAAGAGGAACACATTCGTCTTGACGTGGTCTCTGATCTTATAAAGAGATAAAGTGTTGTTTCCCTGTAGGCATATTTGACATCTGTAATATAAGGAGCCCTAAGCTAAACACGTGTGGAAGAGAGCAGGGGCAGAACATATAACTTAGTGGAGGAGATTACTTCTTAGCATTCCTCAACACTAGCAGTACTTCTGAGCTTACACTGCCCATGGTCACACAGAAAATCAGCACACAAATGCCTTCATGTTTGTCCCTAGTCAGAAAACCATTTTAATCAGTCACCAGGACAGAGTCTGTACTAATGGAAACACACCTGTGGGAGTCTGCTCTAGGTGGTAGTTGTTTTT
The DNA here is from genome assembly GCF_047716275.1 of Strix uralensis. Lineage (NCBI taxonomy): Eukaryota > Metazoa > Chordata > Aves > Strigiformes > Strigidae > Strix > Strix uralensis. The sequence goes on from NC_133975.1 coordinate 37,654,644, forward strand.
TCCGTAATTCTGAATATCTAAACCAGATGACTTTCCTGTTTTTCTAGCTAAAATACCTGAAACTAGAAACTTCTTGCTGAAGAAAATTTATTTTTGGTTTGATTGGTTTGAGTGTCCTATTAGTGTCTTTTATGCAAAGAAAAAGGTTAAAATAAATACTTTGCTGTCCCTTGTTATTGTTTTTCCCAACTAAACTTTAGGGGAAATTCTTAGAAGATAAACCAATTAGATCCCAATTCTCACCAGAACATAAACATATTATAAACTGTACAGTTCTACAGTGGACCACCATTGGATTTGAATTTCAGTTCCATGTACCAGTGCCTCATGCAGCACTCAAAAGTAGCATTAAAGTACCACGATGCTAACTATAGCCCTCCTGAGGGATTAATATGAATGCTTAATGACATTAATCCACATTTAGATCACTTATGTTTAATGACATGCTTTCCATGCATACATATATAAATATTAATTTTGGACTGAAAGATAATTGTTCAACACAGTAACAATTAAACAGCTGTAACCTGTCTCATGTGTTAAGTAATGGAGCTGCAGGCAAGCTCCATAAACAGATGGTCTTACCCACCCATGCTTAATGTTAAGGACTTTTTAAAAAAGAGGTGTTGACAAATCTGAACAAGAAGGCATAGTTTTCATGCAAATTGGCCAATTTGCAATTTAGATTACCCTAAAACTAATTTGGTCTATAGAAAAAATTAAGCTGCATTGTAAAACTGAGATGTTACACAGCACATGGATAAAGCAGGTTCCCCACCAACATAATTATTTACTAATTTCATTCAGCTAACAGAGTTTAATGGAAAAGCAGCTGGAAAAGTATTCATATTTATGGGTTACTTAATATACTCATGGTACATGCCAGTTATATCACAAAAATAATAGACTATCTGCAATAATATCTGTTCCAATCTCACAAAACAACTACTCAGACAGGAGAGGGTCACTGAACCCATTGCAAGCCAGGACAGAAAAGAAACAAAAACATATTTTAGCACAACTGTGTTATGAAAACTTAATTACAGAGCAAATTTTCATCCAGGCTATCACCTGGGCACCAGCTGTGCATGTGTGGTCTTGTATTACATTGAGATGCAGGATGAGCTTCACAAAATAATATATGGATGTTCACCTCAGACCCGTGAATGTCACTCCCAGACCAAATAAACAATTGACAGGTGATTTTCCATAGCTTTGCAGTAAACTGTTGATTTACTCTGTTCTCACAGGAATACAGGAAATGGTACAACATTTTAGAAGGGCCTGTTCCAAAAGGACAAGGGGTAATGGTTTTAAACTAAAAGAGGCTAGATTTAGACTAGATATGAGGAAGAATTTTTTTACAATGGGGGTGGTGAAACACTGAAACAAGTTTCCCAGAGAGGTGATAGATGTCCCATCGTCAGAAACATTCAAGTCAGGTTGAATGGGGCTATGAGCAACCTGATTTAGTTGAAGATGTCCCGACTAGATGACCTTTAAAGGTCCCGTCCAACCCAAGCTATTTTATGATTCTGTGATTCTATGATTCCAATTCTCAGGAGGGAAAAGACAATAAGCAATTTAGATGCCTTATACTGTTCAGTATTTGAAACATACATTACCAGTGTTTAGTTCAAACCTGTAAGATGCTAAACAATAGCAATAAATCTTGAGTTTTGTTAATGCTTATTAGATTAATTTCATCACAACACTGAGCATATACTTATCTGCTGAACATCTTTGATATAAATGTTTGGAAGTATATATTCAGAGCAAAGGAAATGACTCACAGGTGTGGCATATGATGCCTTAAATTGTTTAGTGTTTGAAACATACGACATCAGGTGTGGTATTGAAGTTGGAGCTACCCTGTGCCAGAGATGCATAATGGAGCAGAGGATATCAGCAACACACATCAGGTTTACTGTATTAGTCAAAACTATCTTGCCAACCTTACTATACATATTGCTTCAAAAAAAGAAAAAAACCCTGCTTTATTTAGTCTATTCTGTGCTCTCTCACAAATCAAAGTATATAAAATATATATGTATAGTGTTTCACAATCCTGGTCTTGCAATCCTCAGCCTTAGGGAAACACTGATGCTTAACCCAAGGAAGTCTGAATTGTTTCTGAACAGAGAAAGCAAACCTTTGCAATCACCTATGAGTTGGCTTCCCAAAGTATTGACGTAAAACCAGAAAAACAGCCTCTAGAAGTTTAGAGCAATTAGAATTTCCTTTGGCCAAATTTTCATGTGAATATCTTGAAGTATACATAAAAATCAACATAACTCAAGAAGCAAGCTAGAGTTTATAAGATACTAGAGAGGAATAAAACTAAGGACTACCTTGTTTTAATTAAGGAGATAGGTTTGTTTTTTCCTTCTTCCTATCCTTTAACATATGTCAACTAACAATACAAACAGTGGGCTTACTGAAAATGAGACTGGACAGATAGCATTTAGAAATACATACAAATCGTTGAGGTGCAAAACATTTTTACCATTTTGAACAGCATTCATGCTTCACAAAAATACCATAATCTCTTTAATCAAATGAGTTATGGATTTAGATGATTCAGTATACATTTCAGTTAGTGTCTCTGTGATTAATGCACACATATCTACCCCATTTTGTGCACCTAGCTAGAGATCTGGTGTGCTCTTCCTTTCCCCAAAAGTGAATAAAGTGCATGGCCTTTAAAATTTACAACTTCTTTGGAATATTCCTTTCCCAAAGAAGTTGTAAATTTAGGCTGTTGCACTTCATGTGACTACCAGCTAATAGCTGCAACAAATATATCTACATATCCAAAACACTTCACACTACTGTAGCTAAATGGTTAATAACTTTTAGAAATACAAAGGATGCAATAGTTTATTTTTACATGTATTAAGGGAGAGTGGGAGTCTTTCATGTGCATAACACAAATTACGTAAACATTCTGCTACCAAGTTGAGAGTTGTATGTAGCATAAAATGCCTGGGTTACAAATGAAGACGACAATAAAAAACTGGCTTTCATGGAGAAACATTCTGATGCCCCTTGTGTTTTGAAATTTATTGCTTAGAAAGAGCTACTACCTACTCTAGGGCAGGTGAGAGAAAGGCAATTTGACTCTTCACCTGCCAAGCTGAGGAGGCATCAATTTTTACTCCACTAAGTGGAAATACTCTTGGAAATGAACAATAAAATGACCTCATTTCTCCATAACACTGGGCTCCTGAAGGAAACAGCTCTAAGAAAAGTAAATATAACAGCAGGCTAGAGTCTGTACCTCATTACTTGTCTTGGAGGCTGTAAGGGCAATATAAAGAAATCAAACTATCTTTACAGCAGCAGCTGCAAAGTAAACACCATTTAAAGAATAAACAGGTGGGAAGACAGACCTGCTTGCCCACTACTGAGGAAAAACTTGTTTGTGCTTAATATGTTGGAAAAATTGTTCAAGCGCAGTTCATCCGTGTATAACTACAACCCTTGAAATGCTGCCAAGGTCAGTGAGACCAACAGCAGAGCGATCTGCTGAGTAATTGCTCGTTGGCAAGTTAAAGTGGTCAAGGGAAAGGCTTTATCCTACTTCTAAAGATTTACTTTATTTTATTGTTCAGAAAGCAGTTCTCTCCCCACCTCTCTACTCTCTTTGTCAGCATGTTTTCTGGAAGCTCCTCAAAAATGTTAACCTTACCCATTCTCCCCAGGATTCTCCAGATGCACCTTGGTTCCCTCTCCCTCATATGTCTGAGCAATCTCATTAGTAAACAACAGAAAAAAATCAATTGTGATTTCTGCAAAAAATAATTCACAAATTAATCACACCTGAATCCCTTGTACAAAATAAAGCCTTGCCTCATCTTCCTTGTGCAATGATGTGGGAATCAGGTAATACATGTGTAACAGGTCCTCATTTTCCCTGCCCTGAAAGCTCACACTACTGTTTCCCATGACCATGAAGCACAGCACCACCACCCTGCCTCTCAGTCAGGGCTGTAAGCTACCTGGGAACACAACTTGGGTTTTACTATTTTCTAGATACCCATGCCCCTGTGATGGCTTAGCTGTGCTAACATATTCAGAGTTACAGCCCTTCCAACACATCCATGAAAGTTAAAGTTCTCCAGCCTCTTTTTACCTTGTGGCAAAAGCAATTCATGCTATCATGCCATTATATAACCATATCCATCAGCTCTACTGCTATTAGACTTATGCTCCTATCCTGTTGCTTTGGCTACATCACCTCTTTTAACTGACTCTCCTCCATCTCTCCGAACATAAAACAATGGGGTTATTTTAGTTATTGGTGGTTTTTTGACTATTCAGATTATCTGTGATTTCCCCACCACTCAATGTTACTCTTGCCTTTGTCTGACCTGTGCTACCTCTTTCGTTGTCTGTTCAATCCACCTCTAAGTGCTCAGCCATGATGCTTCTCACACTTGGGAGATGTGCCCCATAAATACCTGCAGAGCCATGTTGTTAATCCTGTCACAGCCTTTACTGAGCTTTGTGCAATGCACCCCACACATCTAAGTACAAGCTAGCCATGTCTTATGGTTAGACCACTGCCACATCCTTTGTCTGTGCCTCCTACTGGCTGTCATGCACTAGTTTCTCTCTGCAGTTATGCCAAGACAAAAATTGTTTGGATAGGATCCTCCTCCTCTGTTACAGACCTGCAGTGTCTTGCACAAAGAGGCATTAGTGTGGAAGGGAATTTCTTTGCACTACAGCTATACAAAATCAATATAAAAATGATAAAACTTTTGGCAACTTCTCCTCCACTTTTTCTTAGTCCCCTTATTTACATGTGTAATTTCTCATGCCAGCTCACTGTCAAGCCCTGTGCAGCGGAGAAGGATATCCTGCTGCACATGGACATACAGACTATAAATAACTGAGTAAGAAAAGCTCCATTGATAAAGACACAGTAATTTCCAAACATTTCCAGGTGCTAGAGCTAACCTGATTACAGGAACATAGAAGCTGTAATAAGGATGGCTTCTTCTCAATCAGCTGTATTAAACTGCTGTTACATAATTTACACGTAAGAAATCTGATATAATTCTAAAATAGAGCATTATGTTGACAAGATGACAATTTCGGGCAGCTAGATGACATTTATTACAAGGCGGAAGTGACATTTTTGTGTAGCAAGTCACTTTTTAGAGCTTCTTCTCCATAAAAGAAAAAAGAAAAACAATAGGAAGCTTCATTTCCAAAAGACATAAAGCTATCGCATAAAAATAGAAAAGTACAAATCAAACAACATATTTACAGTTTAAAATAAAAGTAACCTCCCCCTCAGCAAAGGGCAGTTAAAGAGAAAAGATTGAAAAGGAAGTTCTTCCACCTCCTTTTCATGGCAAACCAGGTATAAAGAACTGATGAGCCATTATATAACCATTTCCTTTCTGAAAGCATCAACTCCTTTACAGAGACTGACACGTGCAAATATTCTGTTTGAAGAAACAAGCTTCAAAGTAATACACTTCTTATTCAGATGCAGCCAGCAGCGCCAGCAGCGCCAGCTGTTTGAATTTTGCAGCGAAGACAGGGTAAAGCATAGCCAGCCTACCAATGGTACAGTGCTCTCCGTTCCATCCCTGGCTACATTCACACTTCCCGTCTTTACAGGTGCCATGCTCCGCGCAGCGGGGATGGCAGGCTCTCTGGTTGCAGGCTGCGCCCGTCCAGCCTTCCTCGCAGCGACACGTGCCACCCATGCACACACCATGCGTGCCGCAGTCCACCGAACAGATTTCTGGATTTGAGAGGAAAGAGGGGGAGAAAAGGAGGCAGAGAGTGCACACGGGAGAGAGAGGGTATGCATTAATTAGGAGTACTACATTTTAATTCAACATGTGAAGAATAAGAAAGGCAAAATCTCTGAAAATTAAATCAAAGGGATTTACTGTGAAAGTCATTTTCAGGTAGGACCCAACAGCATATGGAGGACAGAGTTTTATCTCTGTGCTAATGCTCACTTAGTTATCCATCAGACTTAGCAGTACTTAAGTGTCCACGCTCTTCTGTTAGCTTTCAGTAATTTTCAGTCATATTTTTTGTGATCGCATATGTCCTAAGAGTAACCTTTTGTAACTTAGATTATATGGCACTCAGACCTACTAGAACTTAAGGGTACTCCTAGTGACTAAATGTGCCATATACCTAGGTCATTGTGTGTTGTGAGTGAAAACCTAGTATTAATGAAAGTTCATTTTAACAAGGTTTCCCCTCCCTACCCTGCTCCCTGTTTTCTTTCAAAGCAAAAATCTGCCATTTCTGACACATTTTTTCATTATAAAGAATCAGCCTTAGTGAGACAAATTAGTACTAAGCTGACATACTGACACATCTGTTAAATATAAAAGATGATTCTTTTTTACTTTCAGTAAATTTGTATCAGTGACAGCTATGAACAGTCTGGTTTAAATAATAGATTGTTAAAAAAAATAAATCAACATACAGCAATTTAACTTGTCATTTACATATAGTAACAGGATCTTGTAACTGATAGAATAATTGAAAAATACGTTAACAGCCAAAGGTAGTCAGAGGCCAAACAAAGTATGTTAAGTCTCAGCTAATACAAGATGATAATTTAGACTGCCAGATTTTGCATTTACAGTTTTGGTTCATTTAGTCAGACTCCAGCAAACTTTACTTCTGCTAAGCAGACAACAGAAAAACAAGAGGAGATACAATACAGCCTGAGGGACTTCAGTTCCTTGGCATACAGCTGGCTGTATGTAACCACGTACTGGTTCATAGAAGTACTGTATTTAGTTTTTGCTTTCTTGTGAAAGACAACAAACCATTTAGTAATAAAAGACTGAAAATTTTTTCAACAGCAAAAGAAAGAAGCATTCAGTGCCAGAAAGGTTTCTAGTTTCCCACTCAACAGTGTTTTTCTTCCCCCATAGAGTATAACCCTCTGTCTCAAAGTGTTGTGGAACATTAAACACGGTATCAAGGAGCTGTGACATTTCCCATAAGAAACAGCCCCAAACCTTTATGGTGAAAGACAGCTGTGATTTCCCCCTCCCTTTTTTTTCTGATACAGCATTTTATATCTACTTTGAATTAAATTTTTGATTAAGAGATGCAAGATGGTTTGATTAACTTGAGAGTCACAAAACGTCAACGCAGCTCCAAGAAAGAAAGGTTTATTTCTCTTGAATCTAATCAATTTTTCATTAGGGTGAAGGTGTTTATCAGCCTTTAGCACACTAGCTTTGAGCAAGGTGCGTCAATCTTTGTAATGAACTTATTAATTAGAGTTAATTTAATTGAAGTGGAATTGAAGGGCTAATTAACGGACAAACTGCTGATGAAGATAGAGGAAAGCTCTGCTGATTTCAAAGCTATAAACTCCTCTAATGGAAAGAACTCATTCTTTTTTTCTTCTAGCAGCTTAACAAAATGTTTATGAGTAAGATTTACTTTTTTAGTGTACCACTCTGAAAGTCCTTTTGCACGACTTTAGCAAATAGTTTGTGGGTATTTTTACAAAGTCCTTTTGTGAGTTTGACACTTTTGAAATATTTGAGAAGTTCAGAAACATTTTATGTTATTTTAATGACCAATCATTCATTGAAACATAAGTAAAAGATGGAGCATAATTGAATCATCAAAAATAGCGTAGAGGACATTGTGTCAAGAAATAGAGGATCCATGTTTTGCCTGAGAACTAGAAACGGTCTCTCACAAATAACCATTTTTAGTTCTAGAAATGTTCAGAGAAGAATTTTTTCTTCTAAACAAATTTAACAGAAGACAACACTTTCTTCTCTCTGTCGCTTTTTCTTGAATGTTTGGAACTCTGTCCTATCACTCTCGTATGCATAAAACATTATGGAGTATCACAGATCCTGGTCAGGAAGTACATTTATTTTAAAAAGATGGTTCCTCATGAAAAAGTTATATTTATTCATAAGCTGGCATAAACCCAGCTAGCCCATGTGTTCAGTTTTCATTAACAAAATCATCTGAGCTGTTAGATGAACTGTTTTAGACAAATATATGTCTCACAGTTAGACATGATTTCTCTTTTGATATGTGGCTACCAAACAATATTCTAAAAACTCCTATTTGTCAAAAGGCTGCTGTCATACTTTATAAATATTTAGATTCTGCTCTCTGTGATAGTACCTCCAGTCATTTTCTCCTTTTGTTTCTAAGCTCAGACTATGGTTTTTATAAGGTCAGTTTCAGACTTCAAGAAATCCCTTTGCTTCTTCACTCCTACCAACTCCTTCCATCCTAGCAGCCTGTGTCCTTCCTCAAAAGCTCTTTAGGATTCATTGTTGAGTTTCCTTTGCCTTCAAACTGGAATGCTGTCTGTTTTTCAAGAAAAATACCTCCAGTTAGCTGGAGAGATTTTTAAAATGTGGCTGTCTCTAGTTTCACTAGTGTAGTTTTAAGTTTCTAAATAGATGTATTAGGTAAGATGATACTCAGATCCACATACTGTACAACGAACATGCTGTACTTTCACGTGAAGTACCTGAAGCTACCAGGTGAAGGCAGCTGAAAGATATCAACAAATACATTGATTTTCAAATACGTCAAATTCATCAATTATTTGAACCTTTGAATCAGTTCACAGTTCACGCTGAAGTCAACTCAAAGACTTCCATCAGCTCAGCAAGTCAGGTCCTAACACAATAATGTCATTAAAATGCAGATATTCAAGATATCACCTTTTTACAAAATGCGAGTGGTTTTAACCCTTACCATTGGAGCAATCTGGACCTGTCCAGTTGGGGTCACAGGTGCAGGTACCACTCTCTTGAAGGTAGGTGCCGTGGCCAGAACACTGGTCAGGGCACATCGTCTTCAGGATTTCACAGTTGTTGCCACCCCAACCCGGGTTGCAGTGGCACTCGCCGTGGATGCACATGCCGTGGCTGGAGCAGGCTGGGTCCAAGCAATCCGCTGCGGGAAGATGAGAAAGACCAGCTTAAACTTGTCATTCCTAACAACAGTAATCAACCCCTAGATGCTCACGACAATTTTGGACTTAATCCACATTTTAAGACCTTGTGAAACTGGCAGCGTGGCACTCATCTTAAAAGTAAACATTAGTAGGTTGAAGCTGAGAGGTTCACATTTGTTTCATTGCAATAAGTGAGGAAAAAACAGAGCAGACCAAGGTATCTTGGTGCCAGCCTCCCTTCTCTGGCTACAAGGTAAATCACTCTTTTATCATCACGAATTGCATAGCAACAATTTTCTTTGTAAAAACACTTTGCTTCCACATCACCTTCTGGTATTACGAAATTTGTGTGTGCATATAACTGGCATCAAGACATTTACAGGCTACCACTGAGTTAATGGAGAACCTTTCAAGGTTTGCTAATTTTTCTGAATTACAAGAAGATTGGCTTGGGGTCTTGGGCAACTGATCTCTGTTCTGCCTAATCACTATGTAACAAGTACTGGATTCCCTGCAGCACTCGGTATCAACTGACCTGATCCACCACTACTGAGTTTTGACAGCTATACAGGACCCTCAACTTGTTTCAGAAATAAATGAGTTGCAGACTGTCTATCTGTCTTAATTCACTTTAATGTGCTTTAGATGACGAGATTTAATTTAGCAATTTGACTCAATAAAATGTTACACTTGTAGGGTCAATGGTCTGAAAATTTAATTCCAGAGACTTAATTGCATTACTTTGTACGTGGAGATCAATAAAATCAATTTGATTGAGGAAGAAAATGGCGCTTTTTACTCCCTAAAAAATTAGAATGGAAAATGAACTGCATTTTGCAGCACACCAGAACGAATATTATTATGCACATCTCTGGAATACAAAACTGACGCATCATTTTTCACTCTGATGCATTTGAATCAGCACTTTCCACAATGTGGTTGGTGGAAAAGATCACTAACAAATGCAATACATTAATGATTTATTCTATACTGTGAAAATTCAGTAAGTCTTCCTGTATCCCAACATCTATTTTTTGTGTGCTTTCTTCTTAGCTGACCTCAGCCAGAAAAAATAAATAAAAATATACTGGCAAGCAAAAAGATATCACACATTATTAAGAATTTTCCCACTGGTTACTTGAGAATAAAGTATAATAATTCTGCAGAATTCAGTGATACCAATGATTCCCAGACTAGATTTTCAGTATTCTAACCTGATTTTTGAAGAAACACCATTAGTGTGTATGATCTACACCTAGCAAAACTGATAAGAGCTGGATGTGCCAGCTGGAAACCTGACGAACAACAGCAAGTGCTGGGGCAAATATTTACTCCTTTACCTTCTTCACAGTTTTCTCCTTTGTATCCAGAGTTGCAGGCACAAGAGCCCATGATGCAAATGCCCCGGCCCCCACACTGGGGATCGATGCACTGAGTTGTAGGCACATCACACTCAGTGCCCTTCCAGCCGCTGTAACACAGGCAGCGTCCTTTGGAGTACTGCCCATTGCCACTACACAGCACTGGGCAGGCTGCTGTGAAATAAAACATGGCAGAAAAATTAAAACCAAGTTCTTCACCAAAGGTTTATAAAGAAGAATATATAAGAAGCAAGTCACATGCCAGTTGCTTTCCTGATGTATTTGTTTTCATGCTTGCTTAAACTGACTTGAGAAAAGCATTGGGTTGATTTACCTCTTGAACAATCAGGGCCCAGAAACCCAGGAAAACAATGGCAGGATCCAGAAACACATTCACCGTTACCATGGCAATTTCGGGGGCATTCCACCACAGACTCTAAAGGGAAAAAAACAGGATAATTCACAGACACCCACCACATGAAGCACCTATCGTTTGAACCACTACTAACTGACAGTATGCTCTTGCTCCAAGAGAAGTGTTTACATTTTATTTGTTTGAAGAGCATGAATAGCTGTGATTTTCTATTGCTAATACCTCTAGTATCTTAGGACACTACATTCCAACAAAAAGGCTCAAATTATAATGGTAAAACCGTATGAGCTCCATACTTAAAATTCAGCCCCATGCCATTTAACAAATACTTCAAAACAGTGTCCTCCTTTCAAGCACTGTTTTACAAGAAGGCATACTCCTTATACCTTAGACCAAGTAATTAAAACAGATATTCTGCATTTTGTTCTGAGCAGCAAAAGAAACACTATGAATGGAAAACCTGTGAAAAAAAGTTAGATCATTTAACTATGAAAACTTATCTTTGTATTCCTAAAGACCTAACCAGAGCCTAGTGTTTGGTAAGAGCTTTGAAGATTATGCTTACCTATAATTATGGTATTAAAAGACACCTGCTCTGCATTTTTCCCGTCGTTATAAAAGGCCAGGTGCCAGATGCCAGAATCCAAATACTGGATAAAACCTGCCTCATGGAGACTGACAGACCTTGCCTGCCGCCCTGCTCGCTCTGATTCCAGCAGGTTGCGTTGCTCCCTCGCTATCAGCCGGCTGCCATCCAGGAGCTCCACAAAGTCGTACTGCAGGGAGGAACAGATAGGAGCTTGACAAGTCATGGGATGACCCACGGCACAGCCAGCTTCCCCACAACATCCTGACAAAATGCTTGTATTTTGACCAAGAGTCTCCTTTTGAGCAGGGAAGCAGGAGCTGAAACCAAGCCTTGCTTGTTTCTTTTCCCCTTGCTAAGACTACAAACAAAAATGCCAACTTATTCTCATGCTTATTAGAGTAACTTTTTTGGTGACTAGTGGCCAGTGAACCTATTACATATACTGAGGGAAGAAACAGCAGTTGAAATGAATTTGCAGTCATGACTGCCACCTGAATCACAGGTGAGAGCTAACTTTCAAAGCGTGTTATATATGCATATAGGTTAACAATAATATACAACACCAATAACCTACTTTGCTTTTCATTTACTTTCAGATGAAGGATTAAATTGTTCAATCCCCCTTTCAGACATTCTGGAGTTCTAGAGGAAGAAGAGCAAGAGCTTAGCTTCCTATCACAGAAGCCCAAAAGAGGAGATGGAAAGCATCAAACATTGCAACTGTTGAAAACAACGAACTGACAAAAAATATGGTACCTCAGGCCAATGGACAGCACATATTGTTTTGCTAACAACCACCAGATTGTTAACAGTCATCATCCAACCTAAATGATTCTATGATTTTATGATCAGTGGGGATTGGAAAAATGTAGTGGCATCTCAGCTGATACAACAAGCAAACTCACCACACAAGGTTTCATGCATGTTAATCTTGACTAGCCCTAATAACACCTGGAGGGCTAAATCTGCTCCCCATCCTGCACTGATTTACACTACCTGGGAGTCTGCTCTCATGGCTTGAAAGATGTCTTCTGCATGTTTATCATATAAAGATCAATGTGTATATAGCAAAATTAAAGAGCATTCTTGCTTGTGGTAGAGAGTCTCTGCTTTTCCTGCCGAATCTGTTCACAGTTTCACCTCTACTCTGACACATGTTTATTGTATGAAGTGCACTGTAACATGTAAACCTTTGATCCTCCCACACATTTGAGATCTCTCTCAAATGGAATTACATCCAGGGCTTATTAAAGTATGTGAAACTGCTGATTCACCTGAGCTAGGATAACATCAGTTACCAGAACCAGAGAATCAGTGGTTTTACACCCTGAGAATCAGTGGTTTTATACTCTGAGTTGTGACCTTCAGAAAGTGCTCCCAGTACAAAATGAAAACATGATAGCCTTTGTCCTGGAACAAGGGTTTAGGTACTTATGTTCTATTCTGAAATTGCAGGCCAAAATTCACTGCTATTGAAAGTTAGTTCCTCCCCAGTAATCAGAATTATCTTCTTACCAGTCAGGATGTGAAGGCAATGTATAGTTAATATGCCTCTATCAACACCTGAGACACTTTTCCAGCTATGTCTGAACCAACAGAATAGAACATAACGTGATTAGGATGTGCAGAAGCTGGTACCTTGGTATGCTGTCACTCTGAATGTACGTGCTGCATCACATGAAAACGAATGCAACTGTTTTGGGAGAGCACCAATTATTCAGAACCATTCAACATTCTCATTTGTCAGAGAATTAAATATTTATCTTATTTTGTGTGAGAGAGAAAAACAGTTTTAGTTGTTTTTTTCCTCCTGCCTGACTCAAGAACACTTTTTTCTGGTTGTGTTTTTCACTAATATTTTAAAAAAGAGAAAACTCGGGGAGTTCTAAGGTTTAACAAGTGATTTATGGATATTAGGAACAACTTTGTAATTTGTATACTGCAGAGGATCATTTTTTGTAGAAGGACAATTTCAGATGAAAACTAATTTTTGGTATAGGAACAAGTGATTACACTACTTGATTGACCACAAAGAGTATACTGACAAGCATGGTACAATTAATGATTTTGTATTTGTAATGTAATAAGGACATATGCCATTATCAGAACACCATTTTAGACTGCATTTTAAAAGCCATACAGAGGGAAATTTACTGTTCAGTCTGTCCCCCAGTAAAAAACTATAATTGATCTTAACCCTTTTAAAGGCTGTTTTTTTGAATTTAGGACACGATAACAGAAACAGACTGGAAAAACAATTATCTTCATAAGCAAAAAACATACCAATTTTATTTTCCTTCTGTGAAGATAAATGAATTACCTTTATATTGAGTCTAAACACACTGATTTGTCCTACCACTCCATTCCATTTCGCTTTAAACTAAAGTCCTTTTTTTATTCTTAAAGTCTCTTTAAATAAACATATTGATTCTCCGGCTGCAATGGAACTGACATTTTTAGAAGGTGTCACAAAGACTTTCAGGCTTGCATTGATTGGGTTTTGAATGGACAGCCACCGTCAATTATTTCTGGTTGATTTATTTATGATTCCCCAGAAAGAGAGAACTATGCATCTCACATTGGTCTGACACACACATAGTGGCTGTGCTTGAGAATGATTTTGGTGCCTAAACACAAGCAAAAATTCTGTCCCGATTACAATATATCAAACCATTTCCTACATGCTGTAATCCTATTATTTTGGATTATGGGACAGAAGGAGAGTTAAATTTGCTGCATTCTGTTATTATTTTACAATGAAATGCTAAGCAACTGATAGAAATGGTTTAGATACAGTCGATCTTGCTTCATGACAAGGGTGTAAACTAAAAGACTTCTTGAGATCTCTCCTAAAGTAATTTCTATCATACTTCTATTATGTTCACTGCAGTGGCAGGATAACTGGCACCACATGTTGTACAGCTATGGAAAGATAGATTCCAGTTTCCTCTTACTCACTGGTTTTAACTGTATACAAAAAAAGAGGTGGATAAACAGGCAGAGGGTCCAGCAGAGAAGTGGAGATCAAGGTGGCAAATGTAACATGCAAATTTTGCATTATAGCCAAAGGTGACATGGAGAGAAGGCAGCCATCCATAGAAACACTGAAGCTGTAAGGAGGGAGCTAAAGAAGATGGTGGTGTGTGGTTACACATGTAGGGTATCATAGGCACATGAACAAAGAGGGGGACAGCTGATAAGGAAACTTTACGAATGCTGGCAGAGTGCAGGTAGTAATCAGTTCCCTATTATTTAACATAAGATCTGAAAATTCAAAGTGACGTTTGAGAAACAGGCAGCAGTTGCTCATTTGCATAAGTTTTGTTATTAGCACTTGTCATGCTGTGACTAGGAGATAAGGGCAGATAGCATTCAAGAGATACAGACATGAAGTGATATATATGGCTGAGATCCTACTTTTCAAAGTCCTCGTGAAACAACACTAGCTTTACACATCCAGAGATGGGCTCTGAGCCAACTTTTATCATTCTGGGATGAGATCTTGGAGCTATGGTAGACAGATCTATGGAAATATCAGTTCTACAATTAAAAAAAAAAAAAGCAGACATCTTTAAGGCATTGTATGAAATCATCATAGTTAAACATCTGCTACATTCTCTGCTGTTCTGGTCTCCCCATCTTGAAAAGGCTGCAGTAAAACATTCAGGAAAGGACAAGGATGATCAAAGGATTGCAGCAGCTTTCGTACAAAGAATGATGAAACAGACTGGAAAAAATACAACTCATTTAGGACACTAGAGATCTATAAATCAAGGGTGGTATGGAGAAGAAATCGGTGAGAAGCTCTCCACTGCTTCTTCCAAAACACTACCAACAGGGTGTCAAACTAAAACTAACAGGAAGCTGCCTCAAAACACACTGAGTATAGTGTGAGATGTGTAGTTAAGCTGTGAAACTCCTTGCTGCAAATGTCACGGATGCTAAAAGCTTCCATAGGTTCAGAGAAGACTACTCAAATTCACAGAAAAAAGAATTTATCAAAGGTTGTAAAACACAAAGACAGTACCTTTGACTCAGGAAGTTCTTCAGCCTTAAAATGTTGGACGCCAGGAGCGTATTGTAGGAAGAGTAACTACAAATCTGTCTGCTGCTACATTAATCTCTACGTATCTGCTAATGGTCACCATCACAGACAGAATGCTGGGCTGGATGGGCCTTTGATCAGACTCAGAGTGGAAATTCATGTGTTTTTCTACTATGCTCCTACGACACTTGAAGCTGTATGAGTAAGTTGCCTTGTCCAATGGAAGGATGCAGTGAAGCCCAGAATTAGCTGTTAGTCTGCCACTGCCAGCTATGCCTGGCTTGCAGTTAAGAAATTTTGTCAGTACAAGCCATAAAGGTTAGGGGAAATAAGACAATAAACAGATCTATGCTTGCAAACCTCTCAATGTTCTATTTCATTAGAGGTCCTTTTGCCTAAATACCTTATTTTGTTTATATAAGCTACTTTGGTAAAACATGTATTTTACCAGTACAAAACAAGTACACCTTTGATTAGGACTTTGTTGCAGAAAGGCCTAAACTGTTGAGAAATATTTTTCTCCATTTTTTCCCCTCATGTGCAGGAGCACATTCACAAAAAAAACCCCAGCCACTCACTGGAACTGCATTTTTAGGAGATTACGTATATCCTTTATCTCAGGCACCTAAACCAGAAATCACTGGGTTCAAGGCCATATAAACATTCTGATAAACCCACACCCTTGGGAATCTTCAGCAGCCCTAGAAGTTCACTAGGGCTGATATGTAAGCATGCCTAATTTTTTAAGGTATCAAGTGTCAGCCAAATGGTTTGTAAAAAATACTCTAATTATATGCCAGGCAGAAATAGGACAAGAGAGCTTGACCTATATCCTGGGAACAATATATCCAAAATGACACAGACAGTACAGAAGATATAGTAGCAGGATTCACATATGATTCTTTCTGTTGTATTATACTTAAACACGAATAAGTACTTGGGCAGTGGGAATCCAAATGGAAAGGACTCTGTGTAACACAGATGATGGGAAACAGATTTAGCTATCTCCTTTTCCCGAGTTTTTGGATAAAGGGTACCCCTATTTCAATCTTTTGCCAGGATAAGGAATCAAGTAAGGATCAATTTTCATAGACATATCTACTTGCATAACTTCTCATACAAGTGCACATTCCAGATCAGCTTCTTCATTTTTATTCATTCTTGCCACACATGTATTCCCCTAGCTCCTGTTATTATTGTTATCATTGAGACGGCATTTGTATTCCAAACCCTTATTTCCAATGGCTGATAACTTTCTGAATCAGTTTTCTTTGAGCTAGAATTTCTCGTGCTTGTTGTCAGCCTGAGGGTGGGTGTTCATATGTGAAGGTCTGAAGAAAATCCATTTAATCATTTTTATGAGGATCAAATTTTTAAATAAACGTTAAGTGCATTTTCTGAGTTCAGCAGACGGAAACTAAACTAAACTAAAAAATAAAGCTAATGTAACATTCTGTGATTTTAGCTGCACGAAACTCTTTTGCTGACCCTAATTCTTCCTTTGTGGTTTGTGACTAAATAGGTGATATAATTAGCAATATTTCCATGTTCTAGGTCTTTTAAAAGTTATGCCTGAAGAAAAAACAAAATAAATTTAAATAGTGCAGTGGCATGCAAACCAAATTAAAAAAAAATGCAGGTTTAAAATAAAATACTTGAATTTTGCAGTTATGGATTTGCTGTTGTAACTGCGTATCTGGCATAATCAGTCAAGCTTCATTCCAAATATACCATTAGGTTGCTATACTTAGAGTTGTGTCCAGGGCAAATCCATACACTTTAAAAAAAACCAAAAATCAGTAAGACATTGCATAATTTTCTAAATGGGGTAGAAGAGCATGAGCTCAACTCCCATTTCAGGTGAAAAAATGGTTCTGAGCCAGCACTTGGACTAATATTGAGCTGAAAGAAACACAAACTTGGAGGATCTTAAATCTTAAAAATAAAATCTGAATACAATTGATTCTAAAATACAATGATTCTATAAAACAATGATTCTCGCTTTTTCCTGCTGATCCAGAAGACTATTCATTCTTTTATACTTTAACTTTTCTACAACTATGGATTAAAAGTGTTTCTTTGTTACTAGGCAAAAGCATGACCATATACAATAAAAAGTGTCATTACAAACCTTTTGAGGGGTGGAGCAGAATAAATCCACTGAAACACTTAAGAACAAAGTTTTAAGACACTAGGTGACTGACACTTTTACAACCCCAGTTCATTGTATCTTTGTAGTCACGTATTACTTATTTTTTCTTGAATGTATTTATTCAGTGAGACACCAAGCTGTAAATACTGTAGCATTTGCTTGTAGAACAAATTGAAACTTCCTTAAAAAACTGTTGTCTTCTTGTTTGGAAAGTTGACTAATGTGGTCTTTGACAGGCACTCTTGACCACATGTGTGGCCATAAGATGCTGTATTAGTTTGCTTAGGTTTTTAAAGATATGTCTATATACCATAGAACTAAAAAAATACCTATAAATTCTGCATGAAAACAACTTTGTATCTAAAGCATCAACATTGCTCAACGTTCAGAACAGCTCACAAATAAGAATACCCTCCCTATTTTAGATCCCATAACTTACAGTATTACGTTTTGGACATCAAATGAGGTCAATAAAGCATAAAAAAGTAAAAATAAAAATCAGCAAAATGGAAAGGGATGTAATCCTGAGAAAGAAAAAGAGATCCAAAAGACACAAGCTCACAGTTTTCAATAATATGTCCTACTTTTAATGCAAGCAATTCTCACCTGAGTGTGTGAAGGTGGTAAGCCTTTTCGGCCATATACTCCAATCAATGCATCCTTCTGAAGGGATATATTGAATTTTAGAAATTGTGGCTGATCAATGAAGAGTTGTGATCTCCAAAAAATTCCAGGGGGAACTTCTTGTATTGCTCTTCGGCCTATATCAAGTTCTCCAGAATCTATAGTGTTGTTTTCTTGTGCAAATCCCCCTAATTTTCCTGATGGGTTAAAATAATAATAAGAGATCAAAAATTAGTATTCCTTTCTGGCTTTCAATTATCCTTCATAGAAACTGTCAAATATTTAGAATCACCTCAGATAAAACATTACCTGGCAATCTTTCTGAATGTAAGATTGCAGGGAATTCACTGATTTGGAAATAAAAAGGCAAAGATACTACAAATACATACCAAGTAAAAGTACTGTAACTTCCCTAAGCACTAGTATTACAGAAACTGTTTTAGGATCTACATTAAACTATTCATTTTTTTCCCCAAAGGATTTTAACAGGGTTTTTCCAGCATAAAGTCTCACACTGAAAGGATTTAAGGTAAAGGGAAATGCAGCATACATAAACACAAGCAGTCTAGAGAACTAATACACAGTAGTTTCTACATTAAATATCAGAGCATTTATACAATACTAACAATGGCTATAGCTCTGGGTTCCTACTCTTTGTTTTTGCATTGCTCCCCCCAAAAGGCCGTGTTTCTTGCTCCACTGTGCCCATGTCCCTATGCCTTTGCTCCCCATAATGCCTACATCCTCTGCACTCCCTAGCCTCAGCCCCGAGCTTGTTATCACCTCCTTGTCCACACTGTCTCCTGAATAAAATGTATAATAGTATATCAAAGTCTGGTACTTTCACTATTTTCTATATCATGAATATGTATCTATCCTGCAGGGCAACTACTAGGAATAAGAACACAGCACTGAAGGGCATTAACAATTTTTCTCTGTAAAGCATTTGTGCAACTATCAGCCTTAGGAGGCCAGTGATGATGGCTTGGAAATGCCCAGAAGAAACAAAGATGCTAACATGCAAAAGACACATGATGTCAAGCACTAACACTGAAAAACTGGACTACTGGTTGTGGCATTAAAAAAGAGGAAAATAAAGTCATAAACTTCAGATACCCCCAACAAACATTTTGTTCAAGTGGGTAAGTCCAGGCAACAGAGACTGAATCTATACTGCAGCTCGAGTACAGAACAGCATCATCCAATCTGCAAGGCTCTGTGCCATCCCGGTGAAGCACCGTGAAATAAATGAAAGGGGTAAAACTGTTCCAGCCCAAGTTGATGGCCCTGCAAGGCACTGGGCTGGACGCTATGGACAGCACAGGTCTCTGATAGCTCTGAGATCTCCACATTTCTCTCAGTTGTAATGCACAGGTACATGCTAAATCCGGTGAAGATTACAAACCCTTCTCATATCTTGCCAGCAAACAAATTGTGGTTTAGTTGTGGTAGTGTTTTCTACCTGCCAGACTCGTAGGAAGCAGAACTACTATGACTGACGCACTAAAGAAGTGGTTTGAGCAAACTGTCACCGCCCAGCTTTAAAATCTGGGATGGTTGAGATGAGCTTGCATCAAGTCTGTTTAAGGCCAAAGACTCAGATCTTGATGTTCAGGCACTAACTCCACGCCGTGCAGCTGGACATAGGCAATCTTGGAAGCTGGTGCCAGCATCAAAGCCTAATTTGATCCGATGGAATCAGTGCTGTCAAATCTAGACTAATCTAGATGCAAAGACGTGTGTAAGAACTTGCTTACCAACACTGGAGCAAACAAGTAATGCCACTAAGTGGCTGGCACATCAAGCTGAGCCTTGAGTGAAACAATATATAGAAAAATGGAACTGTAGTTACAACCTTACAGTCCACTGTGTTTTTACCAATTTATATTCTTTTTTTTCAGCAGCTAGTCTATTATGAAGATTGAACTAAACCCATCTGAATGCGATAAGCAAGTTCAAGCGATGCTGGTTTGTTTGTGCACAAATGTTCTGAAGAACTGACAATGCTCTGTTGCTGTCCTGTCATTTATGTTCAAATTCTACATTATTCATCATTTGATGGAAAAAACTGACACAACCTTTTTGCAAACATTTAGACTTAAAAAAACTAGATTAAAATCTGAAATGCCAGGTGAGGTCACAGATTGATCCTCGCCACTTTTTGTGCATCCAAGATGAACAGAGACTGCTGCTGAATTAAACAGGTACAGAAGCACAACTGAGAGGCCCGAGTGGGGGCTTGTATCATCATCAGTGCTGTGCCACAACGGTGTTGCAGTCACTGAAAATGTCTCACTTACAGGATCATCATATTGATCAGTGTTCTGAAGAGACAGTGAAATATCTGATCTTGGAGAAACCATTTTTATTCACTTCTCAGGATGAATCTGATGCTTTTCTAACTTTGGACTTAACCTTTCGCAATATTCATATGTTATTCTAGAAGATGGATCTGTATTCACTATTTTGGTACATTTAAGCATTTGTTTCTTACCACTTCCTTCAAATTTAAGCATGTTTTGCCATATAAATTCACACACTGATGACTGGTAATCACTAAACAATAAACACTTGTTTGCAGTATTGATCTGCAGCTTCCCCTATTTCTACATTTGAAATGAAAAACAACTACCTCATCACTGAAAAGATGAACTAGACAGCTTGAGCAGGTGCACTTTATCAAACATTTTGACCAACTTGCCAGGCATGCCTATTACTGCGCTTCAACACTTATCCTTAGCAGATAATTATCCTACAGACTCCCATTTTTTCATCAAAAAAGAGGTAGTTTTATCCTGTAGCCACATGTCCCTTTAATGCCATACCACGTCTCTCAAAATCGTCATTAGTTGTTCACCCTCCTTAAGAACAGGGAGTCAATTATTCTTTGCTCCCTGTTGTATCTCAACAGGCATAAGAAAAATCTTAGTAGTGTCATAATTTCGTTTTCACTTTCTAAACAGTAACAGTTCTTAAACACAACTTTAAATTAAAATATGAAATGTCATGTTCATTCACATAATTCCATAATGACATACCAGTCCAAATAAGAAACCAAATTTTAAAATACCTAGCCTCCTGAATATGTTCTTTCACTATACTTCTTCTTTACCCCCAAAATTTCTTCTTTCACAGACCCTCCCCAAAATACAATAAAAATACACATAAATATTTATAGGTAAATATTATTTAAATCATGATTTGTACTTATGTTGCTAGATATAATATTATTTAATTTACAAAATGCATTACTTTGCTGCATCACATACTATCAATATACACAATCATTATATGATGCATTTGTGATACCGATAATTCAATACATTATGACTAATCGGTAAAATATTTGTTATATTTAGTATTTGTAAACTGTATTTTGACAGTCTGAGATTAGGGTGGACAAAATCCTGAGCTAAACAAATATTTAAAGCAATAAATAATATTTAATTATTTTACAAGAAAAATAATTCACAAATATCACTAAAATGACATGAAGCCAAACTCCCTCTCCTTATTTGCATTCTATAGATTAAAACACAAGATACACTGTGAATAACTGAGTATCTATAACACAGAATAAAATGAATGCACAACCAAAACACAAAAATGCTCAACGATAATTGCTGTATAGTGTCACACATAATACCATTTTCCATCCTTCAAAGGCAGTACTAATTAGAATATTAGATTGCAAGGCTGGATTTACAGACAGTCAACAGCATGTTCTCCCATTCCATTGAATAACCTTGTATCTTTTTCTGTGAGACATCTGCTATACAACCTTCTGCAACAACCATTTCAAGAAATGAAATCAAAATCCTTCTTAAAAACATACCTTTTTAGAAAAAAACCCAGAATAACATCTAAGTAAGAAGTTACTATTCCTTCAATTAACATGAGATACTCAAACCAAAAAAGCTCAATACATGTAAGTTCAAGCAAGAATAATGCATTTGAATGAGTATAATCTCAAAAAAGTGCATCTAAGTAAGGCAAAAGAAATGCCAGTTTTCCCATTCACTTTTTTCCTTTCTTGCATTTTAAAAACATCTGCATTAATCACATATTATTATAAGGTATTTCTGAATTGCACACGGATTTTATATGACATAAAATAAAGCCAGTAAGATGTAAGATGTGACCAACTGCTAGAACACAATGGTTAAACAAGCTCTGTTTTTTAACCCTTCTTTTCTATTGCCTAGTTATAAAAACAGATAAAGCACTAATGCAACTCAAGTAAATGTTTGTATTTGATTAAGCATGGCTTACAAATTACTTTGGAGAACTGAAATGGCCTATAAAATTAATCATATCCACAGAAGATGCACATTCTTGTGCCACCTTATGCAGCCCCAATCATGCCTGTCTAGATAAGCAGGTGACATGCTGCCAGCAGTTTACCATTCACATAGAGAGAAGCACTGCGAGAGGAAAAAAAAAATTCACAAAAGAAACAAACAAAAAACCTTTGGAAAAGGCTTGTTCAGAGATGCAAGCTTCACTTAACAAACGATTTGCATTTAAGGACGATTTAACATGCTTTTACTGTCAATTTATGACTAACTGCTTCTAGGTAAACCACAGCTGATTTTTCTTCAGAGGTCATAAGGCTGCATTTTCAAGTTTAAACTTCGCTAATTCATCCACAAAGTACCTGTACTCCTGAATTTGCAAATGAATACTCGGGATTTAGGACACAGTGAACTATGATTTTCTGACCAAAGCAGGCACAGGATTATCCAAAGTTTAGATGAGAGTCAAGGAAAATGCCTGGCCCATAGAACACTGGGAATTTCTCCCATCTAAATCAGAGTATTGGGATATTACCAGGGGACTAAAGAGGGGCAATACTGAAAGTTGTTCAGCTGTCAAGTATCCAAATCAAGGCTTTATTGATTCTTCCTTACAGCTTTCAGTAATAAGTAGGATAGCACAGGGATAGCACAGGGCCCCCCCCCCCCTTAAATTTCACATCTAGTCATCACACTTTTCCTTCTGCTTAACCTTCTTTTTGTGGTTTAAAATGTGTATTCTCTGGTCTGTCTGTTGTTTAGTGTTGATGTATGCTGATAAATGACCACTTACCATATTCTGCAGAGGACAGCATTTTAACAGTGGATGGAATTAACCCTGTTCTCTTGTACAGTATTTAGGGGCATAAGGAAGGAAAATCGGATTTGATATACTTGTTATTTCCTTTTATTTTTGAGGCAAAGTATAACAGATTTTAATTTGTAAAAAAAATTAAACACGATCAAGTGAAAAAGAACAATTTATAAAATATTTACAAAAACATGTATATACTTTATACAAAAAAATATATTGGCTACTGACAGCAGAAGACAGTGGGATGATGAGCTGTCACTGCAGCATCAATATTCATTAACCATACAGTACCTTCACAACAAGTAAGAACACAGAAAGAGATAATGAATATCTAAGTTCAAGAAAAAGGCAGTAGGGTAAAGGAAATGAAAAAAGAAAAACTCCTACTGGAGAAATTTCTTATGCTTACAAAGATGACAAAAAGAATGAACTGAGCTATATCTTTTCTATAACTTGGAGCTGTGATAACTTGAAAAATTTTCAAGATGTCAACTGCTGGCAGAGGCTTCCTCCTCCTTGGTGGTAAGGAGGTCAGCTCTACCTCGTGAAAGGGAAAATGGATTTTTGTGTAATGAAGCAAACGCCGCATTCATCAACCATTTAAATCAAGTTTTCCATTCAAAACCTATTGATTTTAAAGCCTCTGTTAGCCAAAAGTGCACAAGCTCTTAAATGTTTTGAGAATCTTAAAGGGCAACATGGAAAAAGGTCGATAAAAAATAATCTCTTTATGTGGTTTGTATTTTAAAAGCTCCTACAACAAAATTAATAAAGTTTTGTTTGGGTTTTTTTTCTTACTTTATATATTGGTTGGATGATTCAGACTCAGTATCACATGCTAGAGACTTTGAGAAAACAAATGAACATATTATACATGACCTATTAAATTTCAGAGAGAAATTAAAAAAACCCCATCATCATCTGTAGAGAAAACCACAAACCATTCCATGGCGAGGTCATCATGCCATAGGAAGCTCCTTGATCATGAGTTGCCTTCTAAACACAGCTAAGAGAGAAGTTTCAAAAACATGCAAAACCTCCCTGAAGTGCCTTTTGTGGTGCCAAGTCTTCAGAAAAAGAGATTATGTCCTCCCTGTCACTGACAACGCTTTTGTCTGAAAATATTCAGAGATTGTTGGGACTCCCAAAGATTGAATCTTGGTATCAGGTCCCCCTTATGAAATAGTGTATCCTGTCACCCTGGGCTCCCTGACTTTGTTGTGGCGATTTCTGCAGCACAAGACCTTGGCCACCCCAGCCCCTCAGGCAGGATGGTCTGAGCCAGCCTCAGCACCATCCTGCTACCTCTGAGAACACTACAACAATCATTACATTATCACAGATTTTAGAGTGAGCAGAGGTTCTGCTTCTCTGGATGTGATGAAAGCTTTGCTATCCTCATCAAATATTACATGGAAATTCCCATGAGGAATTTTGGTTGACAGCCAGCTTTCCTAGTAAGATCAACATTATCACCCAGGATCCATCACTCCCTTCACATGCTAGGTAGGAGGAACAGTGTGCTCTTCTCAATTGAAATACAACTCCTGTTTAATCTACATATCCATTTAAAATTACTATTACTTACAAATGCTCTGTATTTCCATTAAATATACAGAGTTTTGAAGGAAAAGTGTTAAAGTCTGGCAATGTAAGTAAGACACAAAGAAAGGAAATGCTCCAAAAGGACAGAAATTGGTGCCTTTTTCACTTACCATTTTCTGCAGCAGGTACTGTTACAGGATGTGTTGGCACAGTATCAGAATTCACTTTTCCATTCTCAAACGTATCATTTTCAGTTTGCTGCAACTGCCAGTTGAGGCCAAACAGATGCATTGCTGGTGGTAAAGGATACAGGTTATTTGATGCTCTTAACCACAATGACAAATTGCACAAATAATGGCTTTCCACGCTACGCAGTGGAATAGCAACTCATACATTAAAAAATTAAATTACAGGAACAAGCATTCACAGACTAATAGTTCAACTTAGCAATGGCACTAAGCAATTACTACCACTGTCCTTTAATGATACAGTGCTTTCGGTGAACACAGTTGACAGAAAGCTCACCAGCCTTATTTCTGAGTCTTTTACTGGTCCCAAATCAATGTTCAAAAGAATAGACAGTAATTATGTCCTTTTTTCATTTTTGATTCTTCTGAAGAGATAAATCATTTAAGTGAGTTCCTAAATGACCTACTAAAATAAATGATTTCACCAGCAGATGGATCTGTTCTGGTTAGCCAGAAAGGGAAAACAAACCACACAAGAGGAGAGGAAGGAGGGTGCTGTGGGTGTTGCAGGGCTAACCTAAGACACGGACACTCCTTTTTATGCTGTCACCAACACCCTGTGCAACCTCCAGTTATGTGCCCATTCCCCACGCTAGTCTACAGAACAAGTCAAGACCGTTAGCAGAGCTGGAGACACTGGGGCACTTTGCTCTGATAATGATAATGCATAAGCTAGGTTTCTGAACTACTAATTCCCCACAACCACATTTATTAGAAAGGTGATTCCATGTTAAAAAGTTTAGCTAAGCTAAGTCAACCTTCCATGGTGTTAGGGGGAACTACTTAAGGAACCTTGCTATCACCAGGGATTAATGAACCCCCCATCTAAATTTTTAGAGCAAAAATACGGGAAAAAAAAAAATCACCTTAATGCTATACCGTGATACACATAACATGCAATTTCCTGCTGTCTATAGTGTATTTCCTTCTCTTCCAATGACTCTATGACACCACCAAAATTAATTCTATTGTAATTACTCTGATTTGTGTTTGCTATAACATGGGTTTGCTCATTCCACAACAGCCGTTATCTCCAAAGCTGGAATAGTCTTTCGGTGCTACTGGGGAATACAAATGCACTGGAAAAAAAATCTGTAATAATCTATTTTAATTATTAGTGCAAAATATAAGGACGATAATTCACTGTATCTTGTTGATTCTGCTGCTCCTGTCTCTGAAACAGATCACTGCTATAGTAGTTGATGTTATTAATTTATTCATTGTGTCTATCCAAACGACAATTCTTCATCCCTTTTGGTTTCATCTCTGATATTTCAACCTCTCTGTATTGACCATGGCAACCCTTACTTAAGACAAATGGGCACCAGTGGAAGTTTAGTCAGGCAGACACCAAAACCTACAGAATTAAGACCCTCTCTGTGAGGTCTTTGCCTTAAACCCTCCCCCTTACCCTCAACAAAACAAAAAACCAGAATACAACCAAAGACCTATTACTGAATGCTTCAAAGACTGAAATCCTCACTATAGATGACATATCTCTTTGTTCCAAGTCTCCAACTCTACTATTACTCTTCTTTCTCAGACCTTAAATTGCCTGTCAAAGCCTGATAATGTAGAATGTTCCTTGACCCTAAAACCTTATTTCTTTTTTCCCCCTCTCATCTCCTGTTAAACCATAAATCCAACCACCACCATTTTTGGCACATCACTAGAATTAGCCATTATTATTTTGGCCCTACCTCAGCTGAAATTCTTATTTATGTATTAATTATCTGATGATTGTATCTGTTTTAATATATTTCATCAAAATCCCTAGGGTCAAACTCTACTATCTGTTATACTAGTTCACTTCACTGGCAGCAATGAAAGACTGCAAATAGCTAAATATTTCATGATTCAAACCCAGTACATTTCTTGTCTTTGGTCTGGAGGTCTAAATCACCTTTCCTAACTTTGCTGGCTTCTTATTACTTTTAATACTCTGCAGGAGAAAAAAAGAAAGCAACATTCATTTTGTAACTCTAGAAGCGCATCCCTTCCAAACACTTGAGCTTAGAACATCATTAACAGCTCTGTATGCTGGTGCCGTGTACCTGCCCTGTGACTCTTCATGCTCCGCTGGGAGATCAGAAGGGGAAGCTCCAACATGACCTTCTAGCCATTCCCTCATAATTCAAAACAGCTGGAATTTGAAGTCTTGAAAGGCAAGGACTGTGGGATCTATATTGATTACTTCTCAAAGAACCATAGTTACTACAAGGTAAGTGACAATTACCTTTTCTTTGTGTTTGTACTGATGTGAGTCCTACTGTAGTTCACTGTCAAAGATGGTGAGTAGTAGCTGTATCCCTCAAAAATACTATTGCTCTCTCAACTTTGACACTGAACTAGCACCAAGTTCAGTAAACATCTAATAAAAATGAACAGAAGGATACATGCAGCTGTTTCACGGATTGTGAATATCAGATTTTTGAAGCAGACCAAAATGTTGCTTGACAACTCCAATGACAACCCAAAACTTACAGTGTGTACTAATATGCTAAATAATTCAACTATGTAATCTCTCTGAGACAGCACTGTGGAATTTAGCAAATTCTCCTTTCACTACAAACATATGAGAACATGAAAGAATTAGGCTTGTTGACACAGGATCAAAATACAAGGCACAATTTCTTTAGAAATGGGAAACTTTAAGAACATGGGTAAATTGACTAAATAAGACAAATTTAGGCACTATTTTGTCAATTAAGATTGGTCTCTTCACAGCCAGCCATCTTTATAAAAGCAAACCTTAAGTCCTTATCAGTGTTATAAGGACAGTGAGGCACCTGTTAAAAATTCTTGATGCCCCCATAAGTATGATAAGCAGCACCTGGTACTGGTAACCACACACTGAGAGCATGCCTCAGCTGGGGGTCTGACACCTTCAAGTCAAATGTTATGAACTAGCTCTGAATTTCCACAGGGGGAATGATGCAGGCAGACTGCAGTGGTGTATATGTTTGTTTAATTTCCTCAGGTCTAGGAAAGGGTGAGGACTTTCCTCCACCTTTGGGAGGGGGATGTAAGAGTTCAATCCTCCTCTCTGTTTCTATTATGTTCAGAGAAATGGTAGGTTTACTTCCTTCTATAAAGAATTTGATGTATGAAGCAAAATTAAAGCAAAAACATATAAAGCAAAATATACTTCTCTACTCTTAGCTGCTATTTTAGTCCCAAATCTAATGTAAAGCACTTTCTTGATTTTTGGATTAGATACTGCCTGTCAGGTCTGGTTTATTCCCATTCAATTTGCACTTATTTGGTGTTAGACAATGACAATGAAGACAAGAGACCCTTCCTAGAGTAACTAGTTCTGAGTCTGCCCAATCTATGAGGGTACTAACACTAGAACAACTTTCAATACTGGCATATCTTTGATGGCAGCAAGGACTTGTCAGATGCCAGATGCCTCTAACCAGAAGGCATGCAGCTTGTGATGGTTGTGGTCATGGACCACAACAACTGAATCCAAATAGCCCACAGCTGCAAGCATGGATGAACCCTCAGGGGATGGGAGAAAAGATGGGTCGTCACAATTCCAAACGTGACCACAAACCCTAACAAAAGCCTCCTTTTGCTTGTATCAAGACTGTGATGATTGCTCCTATCATGGAACAGGATGACTTTTTAAGAAGAGAAACAGATTATTATATCCTCTGCCTATTCTGCTGCTTAAGTCCCCATCTCTATTCTGCAAAATAATCTTTAGCTACCAACAGATCTTCTTCGCTTGCTGGACTTATGATAGCATTTTACGCTGGGACTGACAGAGTTGTTTATGGTGGTATTTGTACTGCTGCTGGCCAAATTACCAGCATTATGGCTGGCCTTTAGAGTGTGGTGATAGTTTAAATGGTGAGGACTTCATTCCCTCTAATAGAGTGGGAAGGACTGGTATCAGAGAGGAGGAAGTCCTCTAGGATCCATGATGCTCTTGGCATGAACACAGCACCCGTGTCTAGGTGGTGCTGGTGGATACGGCTGAATTCTTCAGAACAGATCTCAAACATACAAACAGTAACCAAACTAACAGTTGTGCTTTTAACCCATCCCCCTTTATATTTCTGAAAAGCAGAACATGTCAAATGGACTGGGATATTCAAAAGATTTGGAGCTCAGATAAAGGAGCGCATTTATACCTACAGTAGCATTGATGTTAACACAAAAAAGCTATCATTTGTTACAGGCTATCAGGTAATCTTACCATCTGTCAACACACAGTTCACTGAAGGGTTTCTGAACAACCTTAAACTGCTTTTTCAAGCTTGGTTGATCTTACCTTTCACTCTGTAACTGAGGTCTAGTTATTTTGGTTTGTAACCAGTCTACAAGGCCTTCATTTCCACTGAATAATTAAAATAGCAACTAAGAATACATTTCACAGCAAACACTTGAAAAAATATTATGACTAGTTTACACTATATATATAAACATTTTATAGTAATCTGCTTCAGGAAGAAGTTGCTGCTATCGGGTCCTTTCATTCTTTTAAAGTTGCCAGCCCATTTGTCTCGCACCTCCTTTCTCAAGCTAGTATTGCTGTGCTTTATACATTCTCTTTACAAGGAACTTGTTCTTGAGCAAACACACTGTATTACCACTTCAAAACCATCTTCAAGACTTTCTTCAGCAAGCCAAAAAGAAATCAGTCCCTTTATTAGTAGGTGGTAACAGAGATGGATAATTTATGTAACTACGTAGCAAAACTAGAACTGAGAGAGCTGACAACTACCTGCTGCATTCAGCCGGGGAGGGCTTCCCCTTCACTGCCTTGTTCACTAGCTCAAAGCTCTCTTCTGCCAAAGTTATGAGAGGCACAAAAAAGAACTGTAACAGAAAAACAATGTAGCTGTTTCTCCATTTAGCAAAAACTGGGCTTGTCTGGGTGTTTTTTTTTTTTGCCTCCTCATATACTTGAATGGTAAGAGAATAGGGACAGCTAGTTGATAAAGAAATTAGACAGGTGTTAGCATCCTCCAGTATCCAAGATGTAGTTCTGAACAGAAAACAAAGTTTGGACACAGATGTGAATAGACATACAATGCTGGGCTTTATGACTGTTATCAGAAAGAAAGAGTATTTTTTTCTTTGTAGGAAAGAGTAGCAATATGCAGTAAAAAACAGAGCAACTTATTTATTGTTCTGGTCAAAATTTAAGGGTGTCTATCCTAACTCACCAGGATCGACCACATCTTTTTTTAAAGTACTGTAAATGATAAATAGGCTCACATGAAAAACAAAGGGTGTAGCAAATACCCTACGAGCTGTGCAAGTGGAAGCATTAAAGATGCAGGTGATAAGGATGAACAAGCAAACCCATATGCATATAAGCAGAGGCTTTATTCACAGAAGTAGCCCTACAGTAACTGGAGAGGTAACCAAAGTTTGAGTCTGAAGTCTCTGAAGTACTGGTCAGAAATGCCAGTAGTTCAACAGCTTCCATTCTGAATTTGGTAAACTTGCTTTTTGCAGTGAAAAAATTCTAAAAGTGACACAGTGCATTTCAGGGAAACAAGAATTCACAGATAGGAGGATTCTTCTAAGTAGAAAGAAGCAGCAACAGAGTTGCCTGAATTGGGAAATGGACTTCTCATGTTCCTCCAGCTCTTCCTAGAATAACGACAGATGAAAAATTAACACTAGCAGCAGAAAAAACCACCAGCTATCTCTAAGTAACAAGCATCTCCCCAAGACCTCTGGAGATAAGGCCTATGGCGTATGTTCTATAAATATAAAGAACTCGACAGTGTGGGGAAAGTTGGCAAGAGGAACTGAATGATGTTGGCGACCCTCCTTCCTTTCTCCCATGTGTTTTACAAGGTATGGTAATCAAGTCTTATTATTCATGAAACTGTGCTTGAAGATGAGCTTCTTGCTAAGATACTGAACTGATCTTCCAGGACTGCTACAGCTTTTTATTTCTAGGTGCTGGTGCTTTCAAACCATGATTTACAAAATTGCTTCCCTAGAATTAATAGAATAATATATATGTACACTTGCACATAAGGAAAAGTGAATATCATTTATATTTAAAGCAATGCAAAAAGATTATAATTTAAACTAAGCAAATTGCAATTATTGCTCAATCTTGTTGAAGGATTATCTTCTAGTTCATCTCCCCGTTGGCAATACATTTTCAAATGAAATATTTGAACATTGAAGTGGTTTTTAAAATTATCTCCCATATATTTTTCTTGCAATATAATTAGAATCTAAACCCATTTTATTCTGAAGGACCTGGAGTGGACCAGAAGATGTGCAAATCAACTGTCAGTGATTTGCATTCATTTGCTTTTTTCTAAGATAATAGGATGCCTTGGATGTTGCTGCAGATCAAACAGTGAATTAAAAAGTTAATTAAAATTTTAAATAAAGTGAATTAAAAGTTACAAAGATAAATTCTTTATTTATTACTTTTTTTCTCAAATCAACAAAAAGCCTGTTATTTCTAAATTTAAAATAACTTAAAAGTACATGCTTTTGAGCATGTTCAAAAGGTTAGTCACCAGGAGCACAATATAAACGTTTCTGAACCTGTATTCTGAATGTAAGCCATTTCAATATAGCATTATATGAAAAACTTAGTGATACCTATCAAGATCAATACAGTAACTGAAAAAGTTTTCTTTAATCCTGAACTGTTGAATGGGTCCATTGATTTTACTGTTTCACCTGTAAAAAAAATCCAACCTTTATACTCTATTCCTCATTTTTTCTTGGAACCTTTTAAGAAAGAATTAGCAAAGCACATCACAAAAAATTTCTGAGAAAAAAAATAGCAACAAAGATATATCAGCTATCTACTGTGGATAAACTTACTTTCTTTGACCACTAATCAAAGACAATTACATGCCATTTCAAAGTATTGTTGCGTTTGAACTGTTAAGGAAGATGTGTGGTAGTCTCGGTGTAACTATTTTTACTACCTTCACCGAAAAATGGAACGTTTATTCCTCTGAAAACTTTTATGGCTTGATGTTTCATTTTAGTTGTCAAGCCAGGGACTTTTATATAACAATGGTCTAATTCTGTCAACAGCACTATGTGAGGCACATTCAAAGCTTAAGGGAGAATCCAGATTTCTTAAAACAGAAACAAAGATCATTATTCAGTAGCCTCTTATTTAAATAAGATTTATCTCTTATGTCTTATTTCAGATTTGTCCATTTATTCTGATGATCACTGAACATTCCCCGTTATGTAATAGTCTTCAGTATTACCTAAATAGTCTTTAGTATTATCCTGGGCTTTCTCCTGAACATAGTTTATTTTTTTTCAGATAATGTTGTTCACAGTTAACAAGATGGTGAAAAATCATTACAGGTACAGAAATGATGGGGAAGTGCATATTAGATAGCTGACGCCTTTGAGATGAGGGTTGTTTTATCTCTTTTAGTTCATACAAAGGCATGAAAAACATTCCATAAATTTTGGGTTTCTATCTAATAAAGTCATAATCAATGATTTTGTTGTCAAGTATTGTGGGGGAGGAAAAAAAAATTCCCCTGATTTATGCTTTTCAAGACTGGGTTAAGACTGCAGGATAATTACTCCTCTGTATTCCTTCAGGCATTTCTTTACTCTCTTCCTTCTCAATCTTTAACTCCTTCTCTTTCCTCCCTTAAACTTGCTTTCTGGAAAACAGCTGAGGCTCAGGTTTGTGCTTATCTATTTTAGTTTTTTTCCACAACTGCAACAGAAGTCTTGCTCAGGGCGACATCCTTTAGATCGCAGCCCTCATAAAGTGTTAAGAAAAGCAATGCCAATGTAATGTCTCAAAAGTCATTGGAAACATCTGTCTTAGGCAAGAGCATCAATGAATGGGCCCAACCATTTATATAGTTCAAAAGCCTTATTTATTAGAAAAAAACCTCCCAAACCCAACAAAACCCCACAAATCTCTTGAGGGAATATCATCATAATGAAATGGCACTATATGATCATGCATAACCTATTTGCATGTTGATGGCATAGAGAAATGCAGTCCGATGAAAAGATTTAAGAACCAAAGGAACAAGAATCAGGGGCCAATTAATGTGATGTTCAAAGGACACACCGAGCTGGGATTTTATAGTATATAGTGAAACACTTGTGTTGCATATTTCCATCCCATGACAGGCTGAAAAAGATCAAAGCTTTTTTATTCCATATTAAGAATGACAGAATATTACAGCAAACATGCAATAAGGAGAAATGTAATAAGCTTTAATAAACGATGATAATAAAGTTTGATAAGAACTTTTGGAATGTCACCAAATCTGGAATGTAAGATGAAAGCATCTGCATGTAGAGATTGTAGTGTGTTATTTGGAACCCCATGGAGCTAAACTGTGATTAGAACTACATATTTTTCCATAAATTAGCTTTTGTTTTGAATTTCCTGCTGAGATCATATGGAAGTTGATTGAACGTGGAAGTCAATATATAGGTTTTCTAATCCTTTGCTGTTTGTTAGGCTTCATGATATCACGATTACAGTGGTCCACTTGTAGATCAAAGGTATGTGATTGAGGCCAAAACAAAATAACCTATAACCTCTTTACAAAACTTCTTCACGATGATTTAGATCTATCCATGATAATTACCACTCACCTACCTGAACTGTGCAATTATGTAGATGTATAAACCAATCACTACATGCAGATCAGCTTGTAAAACCACAGAATTACCACTTAAATCCATATTTAAAAACAGAATGGATATACTGAGTTCACCACCAAAGAGGCCTTTTTACACAACTCTACCTTGCCTCAACACCTCCAATATAAACTTGTAAGCCATTAGTTATCTGCGTAAGTAAACAATCTTGTGCAAATCTGTGGTTCAAAAAACCAAGGTTTAAGTCAGCTCAGTGACTGCAGTCATCCCCCTACTGAAACCTCTCCACCACACTCTGTTTTAGCTCAGTTCCTCACAGGGACACAGTTCCTCACTACATCACCAGGAATCACGACTGCCTAAGCAGCTGTGTGTCTGGGCCAGAGACACTCAGGAGGGACTGGCTACTAGATGGAGCATCCTTTCTTATATAGTCATTAATGCGTTTTATGTGCATTGGTATAACACACCATGTTCCTCCAGAGGCCTTGCTGAAGTGAGATGTGGCTTTTATGAAACTATTCCTGTGAACAAAGATATACTGTAGGTACATGAAAAATACTGCTAATAATAATTTATCATATACGATTTATGAAAGGAACCTATAACATAAAGACAATCTTACTGCTAATTGTTTGTAAAGCCAGTGATTTGTTGCTTGCAAGCCAGTCTGTAAGCCACTTTGTGCTGTTTAAAAGTTATGTAAGCCTTGGGAAAAACAAGTTAGGATTACAGTTTCACATTGATTTTTTTCCCATTACAATAAAATCAGCCATGACACTGAACTGTAAAATCTTACAGGTAATATTAAGAATAGGCAGTCAGCACTAAAGCAGCAGTCACTTATAAAACTGATGAAGAAAACCAACTACTCCTTTTACTGTCTGAAAAGATATTGGATCAGTAATAAGGACATGTTTCAAAATAATCCTCTTCTTTTGGCTCAATATGAATTGAAATAACAAGAAGGATTTTCAAACATGTGGATACCTCAGTATCATTACCTCTACTTGAGATAACTAACAGGAGAGAGACAGAAAAGAAGCTTCTGGGGACAAAAAACCTGGCAAATAAGTTGAAAACATAAAGAACTATTCCTTGGCAGTGTGAAAACATTTGGAGCGAGTCAAATGAGGACCCACTGTCCAGCAGAAATGTCTCAATAAAAACTGGTGTGAAACTTGGTGTTTCAAAGATGAAAGAGAAGATGAAACAACAGATGAGTTCGGAGCTTTCACAAGTGAAGATAAATTTACTGTACCCAGTTATTGTGTTACACCCTGTGAAACTCACATAAACCAGTGGTTAGCAAAGGGTGTTAATTCTAAGCAGATGGCTGCTGTTTGAGAGTTTTCAAGGTGTATTACTGAAATAAAAATAATACTTGTCTTGTACTATAGTAACAGTAACTTAGAAGTATTTTTCAATAAAAAACAGAGGAAAGATACCTGTTTCTTTACTTAAAGGTTTCTGGAGCTAGCTAATTTTCCAAATGGCTGACACTCATTTATAATATCTAACCCCCTCCTATATTACTCCTTCTATAGAGTTATTAAGAGAGATGCTTTTGTGTGATCCTCTTTCAGCAAATGTTGGCAAAACCACTCTCCTTTTGTTTGATTGGTTTTATTATTGAGGAAAATTAAGCATTTCAAATGCGAACATCCACATCTAAACAGTTGTAGCATTTTTGTTTTTCCTGGATTGTAAAACTACAAATGCTGTTATAGGTGGCTATTCCTAAGAGACAGCATTTTTTTGTTGTTTTTGTGAATGAAATTGTCTGAAATGGCATCAATGTGAAAATGAAGGATCTCGTACTTAAAGATTCCGGTGTACTTCAGAGGACACCTAACCTTCATCCATAATTAATCACTGCAGTGGGGTAATTACACCTATATAAAACCCATGTGTTCTTGCAATCTCAATCATAAATGTAGCATCAAATGATATTGCTCAAAGCAAGTTTGGACACATGTACTTGACCTTTTTATTCTAATGTGCTTGTATATGGAGAGATTTACCAAAATCTCATCTAAATCAGACATTTTTAACAGCATGATTTTTTTAAGGCATTCAAAAAGAGACAAAGCAGTTCTCTTCATAGAAAAGATTCACGAAAAGACTCCAATTTACAGGAAAGATGCAATTTATGCACAAAACTACCAGTTTTAGTACATGTATTATAATTCACATATCACAGCAGATAGCACATCTCTAAGGGCTGGCTTCTTTCTTCACACACACGAGTTAGAAATGAATGGAAACTACCAGCAAAGAAGAGGAGACTGTAATCCTATGTCCGCAACAACTTGAGTAATCACATCTCTGCTTTGCAAAATCTCTTAAACATAAGCA
Source organism: Strix uralensis (assembly GCF_047716275.1). Classification (NCBI taxonomy): domain Eukaryota; kingdom Metazoa; phylum Chordata; class Aves; order Strigiformes; family Strigidae; genus Strix; species Strix uralensis. Next base: position 37,690,590 of record NC_133975.1, read on the forward strand.
TACATTTGCTTACATACTACTAAAACATACTATATGTTTACCTGCATTGATAAAAATAGGAACTACATCTCTGGATTACTCAAAGCTTGCTATTTATAAAAAAAAAAAGTAGCTGGTGTAATTTAACTTAATTTCTTATTAGATTGAAAAATTGCTACTACTTGGGGGTCTGCCAAAAGATTATAGGAGGAGAGTAGAACAGCCCACACCTCTACATAACCTGCTTGCAAGAGATTTCAGTATTCCTGGAAACACCATCCAGATTTTGAAAACTCATCATATTGCATCACAGTATGATGGCAGAATCACACAGTGTGGGACCTATGGACAATGACATCATGTCATCTTGCAGTTTATTACTACACCTGCTATATTGCCAGGATTACTGGGTTTCAATTTGCTCCACTGAGCAAAAGTGGAAGGGTGACAAGACTATTGCCAAAAACCTTGTGATAAATCTTAATTAGAATACAAGCCTTTTTCAGAGCAGAGGTGGGTATGCTCCTTGACAGATTAACTTTTTTAATCCCTTGAAATCTTGTCAAGTCTCTTTTAACCTCCTGACTGCCAATTATATGTTCCTAAATCCTTCTGTGTGAGGATTATCCTTCTCAATGAATGTTTTACTCTCGGTGCCACTAACAATAATAGCATGTGACATCCACAACACCAATCAAATATTAATACTGTGCACTCCTGAAATAGTAAATATTATGCTTTGCACTTAGTCTGAAACACAGTAACAAGATCTTAACTTAAAAAACATCAACTAAAGGCATTATCCATAAAGGTATTCTTGCAAGAGACAAGAAAGTACATTTAATGTTCATGCTTCAAGACATAGATGTTCAACATGTTTAGATTTTGTACTATTTCAATGAAAGATGTTAAAAACACTTTCAGCCCAATTCAGCCCAATAAGGTGGTGAAGTATAACTTCATTTTCTGACTAGTCATTCTCTCTCTCCCAGTTTTGAAAGAAAGATAAACATAAGAAATTACATTATTGTTTACAAAATATTTCCACACTAAAGAGGCACAATGAGCTCATCAGCAATGCTGTAAACATTGTATGAAACTCATACAGATATCTGAAAGTCATAGCTATGGGATACTAGGGAAAATGAATTTATCTCATGTTAGACATAGCTGAAAATCTCTGCAATGCAGAAAGCCATGGAAGTACTAGCTGTAATATTAAGCTTCATGTGAAAGCATAAAAACAGTGTGGGCAGTCACATGTGTATCTGAATACTATGATTTACAAAGCACATGCAGAAATGACTGAAAGGAGTTGCCTGAACCAATGTTAGTAAGACATGGCCTACAAATAGCAATTATCCGGCTTTTAGAGTTCTGTTTTTAAAGATTATTAAGTGATGAAACGGAACTAGGACACTGGTACTTCAAACTTCGAGGACTTTCCTAAGGTCCATTCAGGATGCTAAAATCCTTGAGAAATTTCAGGACGTGGCTTCTACCTGCTAAATAATTGTGCTGTATTGCATTCACCAGGTATATGACCACACACTGAAGGTCCAGCTGAAGAGACTACACACCCTTTGGTCCTGCCTTGTAGTTAGACCACATACCTGCTCTTCTGTCAGAGAAGAGCAACATGTGTCACTGATGTCTAAAACAACAGGCAAACAGATTTTAACAGACAGCAGAGCAGAGCTGGGGTGTTGCCATCAGAGGCAACCAGCTTCTGGCTGCCCATGACATTTGGAACTGATCAAGACCCGGAAATGTTCATTCTGGACAGAAGCAAGACATCACCATGTACCTAATCCACAGCTTCTTACTCTTGAGAGGTAGCCACTTCCAACTCTCACCAAGCTTGAACTGATACCGGAAACCTTTAGTTTGGGAAAAGAAAGGATGACAGGGAACACTGCTGTTGCCTTCCTTCAGCCTTCCCTAAAAGTCCCATATGTATTGTTAAAATGAGAAATTGCCTACAGCTTTGCAAGGAGCAATGTACTTTCTGTAGTGCTGGAGATGGTGGCTGCCTTCACAGCCCCAGATACAGGCACACACTGAGCAAGAACATGAGACATTGATGTGGTTCTCCTAAGTGCTTGGTGCAATCAGACAACACTAAAAAACTGTGCTTAGATAGCTGATATGCTTTCTCAGAAAGATTCATAGAAGAGAAGTTTCCCTGCTGTAGATTTTCAGATGGTAGTTTGAATACATTGTGATATATGGATTTGGAAAACTGTAAAATCTCAGAGGATTTTCTTCAAATGATGACAGCAGACCAAGAGGAAAGACAAAATATTTGGTGTTTGGTTTTTTGTTTTGTTTTGGGGTTTTTTTTGTTTGTTTTTTGGGGGTTTCTTTTGGGGAGGTTTTTTTTGGGTTTTTTTGGTTTTTTTTTTTTTTTTTTTTTTTTTTAAGAATCAGAAATATAAATGTATTAGTCTACTTCAATGCTTCCAATTTGATGGAAAGTGAAACGGGGTGAGAGCATAAACCTGGCAAACTGTAAAAATCTGCCATGTATCTGCAGACAGGGAATGTATTTCCAACTCACACACCTCAGTGAGGCTCCAGTCATAGCTAAGGTCCCAGCACAACCTAGGGAAGCAGGCAGAAATGGGGAGAGAATGTGCAAAACCAAAAGTTCTTGATGAAACTCTCAGTGACAATAGCATTACAATACTCAAAATTAAATGTAGGTCAAAGAGAAAAACAGTTTCTATAAACACATAGTGAAAGGTGATTAATGGCAACTAAACTATATGCTCCCTCATGCCTGCTAATTACAATACCTATGCTGGGTATTATAATAAAAATTCCATTTAAATGGCATTTTTAATTAAGTTGTTTTCCTCATTCTTGGCAGTAATTGAGCTTTACAAACAGCAGAATAATGTTAACTTGGCATTGCAATCAGAAAGAAATATTATATTGTTCTTTATTGATAAAGTAAAATTGATTCGGTTTGATTACAGGTATATTCAGTCATTGTTTTAGTCACAAAAATTCAGTTCCATAATTTCACAGCTTTAAGTCCATTAGTTTTGTGGAGGGTGGTTCTGCCCTACTATGACTTCTGCTACTGAGTCCAACAAGAAAGGCATTTGGTCCTCTGCAATCTGGGAATAGATGTGAATGCCAGCAGCTGTCACACTAAATCCTGAATAATATGGGAGAACCAAAGACAACAAGCTTGGAAACAGCACTGGAGACATGGAAAGTTAACCTCAGTCAGCAGAAACAGACAATTTTCTAATTTTTAAGGATTACATAAAACTCGCCTGCAGGATATTTAATTGACCCTAAAATGTAATTTTCACACCCTGCATCCTTCTGTGCCAGTCTCCTCTAATGATGAAACCTGTTTGCCATTTTTCCTGGCAGCCTCCTTCTTCTCTTTCTACCTTAAAACCTCTTATCTGAAGTTGCTCTGTTATTATTGTCAATAAGTTTTTGAGATAACTCTGAAGATAGTTGTCCATTATTAGAAATCTATTGGCATGTAAATTTTCAGCTTACTTTAAGTATCTTGAGATGATGATAAAACAGTAACATTTTCAGATGGACAAAAAGCATGAATGCACAATGTAATAACCACAGAATAAGCACAATGTATCTATTTTTATACAAGTGTGGAAAATAGGAATTATCCGTAATTATCAAACACGGCTTTCAAATCTGGTATCTCTTTTCCATTCACATTTCATTTGTAATTTGTGTTATGACTGTATGGTCATCTCTGTGTCACAACAGAACAGCAGTTTTTCTACTGTTTCTCACAGAATGAAATATAAACTAAAAGATATGTTTTCCCAGACAATGTTTCAGTTAAGTCTAAATATTAGCTTTCTTTTCTGTTCAAAATGGATTTGCTTAACTGTTCACAGTAAGCAGTAGTGATAAAAGTAGTCCTGTGGCCTTTTTAATTAAATAAAATTCCTCTTTCTCTTTTTTTTCCTACAGAAGAGATGTCCTTCTGTTATCACTGATATTTAAATATTTGCTTTATCACAAAGAATAGCTGGCTGGTGTATATTCTTGTCTTGACCATCGGCCGCAGAGCTAAGGCTAATAAAATGACCAATCCCAAGGTACACAGAAGGTAAAATTCTCAACAGACTTGGAAGTATGACAGATTGTTGTGAAGAAGTCAGGACAGCAGAGGCTTGACTGAATAGGTCAGGTGTCACTGTGTATTCAAAGATTGTTCTGTGTTCGTAGAAACCTATTTAGTAGACATAAGACAACATTCATGACATGCATGCAATCTTTCAGCATACAGCTCTTCAAGCTTATTTGACTGAATCTGGTATTGTGTCATTCCAGCACTGAGTGAGATCACTGTTCACCTCTCCAGTTCCATGCACAGTGAAAATGGCACTAACTTGTTTTATTGACTTCGACAATGCCAAGATAGGGCCACTGGCAATGAAGAATCAACTGTCAGAGCAATTCCTAGGGAAGAAAGAGGGGCCCTGATGTTCCCAAATTCTTATTAATTTCATCCAGCTGTTGAATCCACACTAAAGAAGAAATAATTAGTACAGTACCAATCAGTCTGTTAATATGGCTGGTCAGAGTCTGTGCTGTGCAACAACGTATTAGAAACAACTCCTCCTGACTGATGTAGTTCTCTATAATTGCACAGTGAATTTTTCTGTTAGAAAAAAACACAGAGAGAATATCCCAAAAGGTAAAAATGAAGGATGGAGGCTACATATGAAACTTTGATTTGATGTCCATGTTTGACCTAGGAGTTGCTCTACAAAACTTTCCCTTCATTCGTTCACTGCAAATGATGGATGCTGAATGAGGCAGTAAGCCATGGAGAGACAAAGGACAGAGTTCTGTTTTGTCTTGCACATTGTAAAGCTGGACTCTATTTCTGGCTCTCACACAGACTCCCTGTACAGAGTTTGGGTAAAACTATTAATGTGTATATAGAGAGAGGTCAAACTAAGGCAACTTCATATTTCTTACTCTTTCATGGCTTAAATTTAATACTGCTCTTCCTAGTCTTCCAAACAGGGAAAAAGATTCTAAAATGTTCATGTTGGAAAAAAATTGGTCATTTTCTTCCTCGGTTGCAAACCTGATTACGGAAAGCAGTTAAGCAAATGGGCAGCTCGAAGAAATTCCAGTGTAATCTTTATCCCCAAATGAGGCAGTTTATATTCTTTATTCCCCATCTTTTTAACTCATTATTTCAGGGAACTTTTCTTTGAATCCTCTACTCTAAACTGGAGCTATTTTTTAATTCCACTCCTCTACATGTTGCTGCTCTATCTTTTCGTTCAGCATTTGCATGTTTCTGTTGCTTAACTCCTTGTTTCTCAATGATTTAACAGTGGATGAAGCATCTAACAAAGGACCAACATTTCCCACAACTCCTATTTTCTCTAAAAATTAGGAGGTCTCATTCACAGGAATGGTAAACTTAAACATTTTTCTACATTGTAAAATAGTGGAGAGACACAACAAGGTCTAGAAAAGCAAGACTATTCGGGGAGGCTGGAAGTGAGACTTTCTTTCCTTTAGACTGAAATAACATTTTCAATTCCTTGTGACCACCAGGATTGCACTCAGTGGCCTCACAATGCAGTGTTTGCTCTGGTCTCTACCCATGCTGACACCCTCTGCTCTCATCTCCTCTTTGTAGACTTTGTAAATGTAGGAGTCTTTCCTGTCAGAGTGATGGAAGAAGTGCAAGACAGACCAGACTCTCGATGTAGCTCCTTCCTCTGGCTGGGCTAATTGATGGAGCAGTAATTGACTGAGCAGTTCTGCAAAGGCAGACATGAAGTCTAGCAAATTGTCTCTTCTGCCTTATGTTGCCTGAGCAGAGGCAGCAGGATCTGAAGTCACTTTCTCTACCCTGTATCCACTGCAACTAAAATAAGCCTGGGCATGCCACATTCATCTCTCTGCCTTTCTGAGAAGGGCCTGGTTACATCACCGTTCACCGGGTGAGTGGTCCTATTAGTTCTTCAGTCTGCAGCTGCCACAGTCACACAGCGGACATCAGCCACACTACGTTCCTTATCAACGTGTACTGGCATATTTTGCAGCAAGGGCTGTAGCATTTTCACGCTTGTGGCAATGTCTCTCTGTGAAGTTCAAAACATGTCTCAAACAGGCTTTACAAATGTGACACGCCACCTCAGCTGCTGTAAGCCTCAGCAGACAAGCCAGACCACTGTGTTAGAGGCATGTCACAGGATGCCAGAGGTCACACAATACCGCAGTCCTTCCCATCTTTTTATGTTACGACCAATTTCTTAGTCAGTCATTTCCCTTTCACACCTGTTATGAAAAGGTTAACCAAGATGAAAGACTGTTTCCATCTTAGATTAATGATTTCCACTGATTTATACTTGGATGGCCTATTAAATGGAGAGTATTTCTGATATTACATCTGTAGAGATAGAAAAAAACCACATATATGAATGAGTGTAATCCATTCAAGGTTTTATGGACCCGAAGTTCTCTAGAGAGCGTCCCTGAGTGCTGGATTTTACATTTAGATTGCTGAGTTAGCTGAAATATGTGTAATATCACCAGTAGGCAAAGAGCTCCCTATTGACTATGGGTAGAGGAAGACCCTTGTGCATTGTTTATTTCAGCAAGGATGTGAGCTGGCGAGTGCCCATGAAATGTTGTACAGCTATATTTTTTTTTTTTACAGGGTATGTGAATAAATGATGTGTGGAGCTGAAAGCTCTCACTCACTGGAAAGCTCGGCTCTTTTTCCCGAATACAGGAATAGAGGCGCATTAGACATGCTTGTATTTCTTAATGTGCCTGTGGGAGAAATAATCCGGTACAGCTATCTTCCTGTGCCCCTCAGATTCATAAGTAATCTGGCTCTTCAGGGCTAGCAAAGTGTAGAGCTCAGCTCAGAATCAGGTCTTCAATATTTTACTATCTGTACGGCTGCTTTTTCTAGTTCTTGACAGTGGTAATTCATACTGGATTCCTTCTTTTGTATTTATGTATTTATTTAGTAGCAGATGTTTGCTTCTGATGACTTATGAGGCAATATTATGGAGACTGAGTGCAATTAATTTGTTTTATAAATGGGATTATTTCAATCCCACTTTAAAAAAAGATGTAGTGTCAGAGCTTAACTCCAAACCACACTTTCATACTCCTGTGCACATTCACACGAAATAACCACAAATCCAATGGACAGCACAGCTGGACAGCAGTGCCAAGCCCTATATTTGCATACATGCCTTTTGCTCTTTGGGGCTGGCAGCTGAGGTGCCAAGAGAGTTCAGGGGGGCTCTGCTTTGCCTCTTTGGCAGAGAGGAATTTCTCCAGCTACTCAGGACCCAGTTTTTTTGCATTGTTCACAGGAGCTTCAGCCCGGTAAGAACAACTTCAAAGGCTTTATAGAGTTTACGCTGTGCCTTGGATTGAAATGTAGCAAGCCTGTTTCAACAAAGGCAATGAAGATTTAAGGATCATAAAGCCTTCTAGGCTATATTATTAATTCACACTGATTTTAAGAAGAGGAAGTAAAGATTGACTCTCCTCTTCTTAAAGACTCTGAATCTGAATGCAATCAATATCAAAAACAGACCCTTACACTTATATTTCCATAACTGTGGTGACTTAAATTTCTAATTAAAAAAATCAGGTAAAAGTCTTTGAAGGCCATTTATGGACTCAGAGGTGAAAAGATCTGTAATTTGGACAATGCCGCTGGAAAAGTTACAAGCACAAGAAGAGCCTTTCTGTTCCCTTATTAAAGCCAATGCCAATTTTCTCATAGACAAGCACTGCCCCCGTTAACTGCCTAAACCTCAAATTATATAATATTTATAGCCAACATTTATGAAATTAAATCATTAAAGAGATGAAGAAGTAAAAATAAAATAAAGACTGGGAAATGGAATTTAACAAACAAACAGAGAAAAGAGAGAATAATTAAAAATAAACAACCCACAAGAGAGGAAGAAGTCTCCATCTTCTCTGCACGTTGTCCTTTTGGACAATTATTTTCCCTATCTGGCAATCAGAAGTCTGTATTAGACTTCTGCTCTAGCTCTATACACCAACATGTGCATACATACATAATGATGAAAAAAGTGACAGCATTCCTAGATGCTGTATTAGTTATATTTCATGCAAAATGAGAGGAAAAGAGTTCCATGGATATGCTGCAAGTTATATTCACATTAGAGAATTTTTACAGCCTATGTATTACACATACTTTTACAAGAACTAGACACCACATAGCTTAATTGCAGTTCAAATACTTCTTTGAAGTTAATCCACCCACTATCATGCTGCAGAATGCTTGCAAAATATTCAAATTTTCTATTTCCTCTAATCAATTGGGACTTTGTAATTAAATCATTGTTGTGGTTTTTACTGTCACCAAGAACTTTGCTAGTTAAAGGTTAGTGTGTCACAGTCCCTATACAATCCATAAGACATCCCTGTTCATGGTGATAATTATAAAGAATGGGACTCACCTATAAAGTAGGACAGCAGTATTGCCAGCAGCACTGAGACCCCTACAGCACAGAGTGCAGTACATTTCCAGCTACAGTACTTCGAAGACTTCTTGAATTTAAAAGCACTTCTGGATAGAGTGTTCCTAGGTAGTGGCCGAGTAGGAGGGGAATAAACAGAGCCGGATGCCATTGTGTACCCTGGCGTCGCGGTACTGAACAGCGGTGTGGTCCCTGTTCCTGTTTTGAATAGGAAATGCCTGTGGAAGAAAGAGGGTATAGTAAAGTATAAAAGTAAATAAAGGTGGAGCACAGGCAGTCATATGTCTTTTGTTTAATGTTGCCTATTTTTCAATTAGCTAACAACATCCAATCTACAAAGGGCCACAGAAGCAATATTTGTCATGACACTTGCACATAAAAAAATACACTTCCTCTTTAAGAAAAGACGGAACTCCCCCAAAACATTACTAACACATTGGAACAGAACTATCCAAGATACAGTATAGTAGGGAGGAGGTGTCTCAGAGTTTATCTGACAAGTAGGGACAGGCTTTCTGGTGCTGTTTATTTTTGTTGGCTTCTGCTACAGACTACAGTGAACTCCATTAAAAAGTCAATAATGAGCAATGTGACTATAGGCCACTTATCACAGCTTTCCTGGGTTGACTACAAAGAAAACAGCATTCTCTCAGATACACACTTTTGGCAACTTTGCCAAAATTAGTCAGTTAAAAGATTTTTTTGTGTCCTAAATATTCAGTTCACTAACTCATACCTCCTTGCACGTAACAAGATCTGATTATGGAAACAGCAGCTAGTTACAGCTTGGGAAGTACTCTAAAGAAATATATTTAGTAAGTGCTGAAAGAGAACCACAGCCAGCAACAGGAATGCAAAGCAAAGCTGAAGTTAAGACACACTCTGTGAGTTAGCAGCAAACTTCAATTTTTTTCAGTTAAAATTTCTAAAAGAAATACTATTCCCTGAGCCTGTTGACAGTAGAATCCTTTAATTTTAGTTCATGCAAGTATAATTATTTTGGAAGAGCCTCTAAGTACAGCATATACTACCTGGAGTTTTTCTCCTGATGCATGTATACAACTCTACAAACAACAAAACCTCAGTCAAACCAAGATCTTTGCACCAGGGGTTTTTCCACCAATTTGTTATGTTGGCAACTCTGTAGTGTAAGGCTTGGCCTTACCTAATTGGACTTTGCAAAGTGAATACGTTATAGCTAAAAATGGTAAGAAAGTACACCATGGAGAATTCTGAACTTACCAAGCGCACGAACAGCTAAACAGAACTAGAGAGGTGCTTGCATTTTTTAATAGGTAAGAGACACACATGAATTGCTGATACCCAGGTCCTCCTGAAACCAAGTGCATGACTACCCTGTGTTTGCCTACTGCATGCCACCTATACATTATGGGTCAGAGGCTCTAGCACCAAATGAGCTAGCTGTGGAGGGGAAAGCCCTCTAGTTACACCATGTGGCACTGTGGACTGCTTCTCAGCTGATGGGACTTTCATCCTCCAGGACCCGTGCTTGGATCCTTGCATAGTAATGGACCAACCCATACAGGTATAGCAGCTTCATCAGAAATGTGCTGTAGAGACACTAGAAATTAATTTTCCCCACTGCAGCCTGAGAAAAATACCAGCAGTTGATAAACAAGGTTTGTTATTTGCAGGTGATTTTGCTATGGGAGGTTAACAGATGAACTAGAACATCTTGGCATAAGCCCTCTCCTTGAAAATATCTGCATTACAAACATGATCCCATGAAATATGCCTCATAGGTTACTTCATTTTGAACAATATTAAACTTGCTGGCAGTAACAACAGAAGGATACGCACTAGATCTGCCAATGCACATCCCAATTTTTCTTTCCTTCTGAGCTCAGAGGATTACCAACGATTTCAAAAGACAAAGCCCCGTTGCTTTAAATCCTAAGAAGGTACTTCATCAAAAGCTGTGACATTTTCTATGTAGCAAACACCAAAATAATAATAACTAGCCCTATGTAAAAAATGTTTTACACCTTAAAACACTATTACTTTAATTTTACAGACTCACAGAAGCATGTAGATTCATTAAGTCCTGATGAAGTGTCTTATCCACTTGACCTTTACTGCTCTTTCATTTCTGGCTACATATGGTAAATGCTATGTCCAGATATATTTCACAAACAATGTTTACATAGATCTCAAGAAAATGCCAAACACAAAGGTGGCTGTTTCCCTCTCTGTGTGCAATGTGTACTGTTTTGGAAGACTGAAGGAAAGCCATACAGTAGACATAATAATACTCCTCCTAAACATCAGCTTTCATGTCAAAAACAAGAAGCTGCCTGACCAACCTGCAATTTTCACATCCTCCTGCTCAGCTCCTGTTCACCTCAACAGACTTAGAATGGAAACTGGCATTATATGAGCACTTGAATGGAACTCCATATACTCTAAGCTTTAACCAAATAATGCAACAAAACAGCCTCTGTTCTTTTGCTTTTTGGTTTTTTTTTTTCCCCAAGAAAGCGAGAGCTGAGATGTTGCGTTTGGTACAGCACAGCCTACTAGAGACTGTAATCTATATTCTCAAAGCCTTTGAGGAGTTAATCCCATAGATAAACTCAGGAGATGGCTGCCTATCTGTGGTGGTGTGAGCTGTCATGGCTCTGACAGTCCACCTCGGGCATCAAGACAATGAAAGAAAACTGTAACTTTTATATGTGAATCATAAATTATTTAGGTTGGAAAAGACCTTTAAGATCATCAAGTCCAGCCATTAACCTAAAACTGCAAAGTCCACCACTAAACCATGTCCCTAAGCATCACATCTACATGTCTTTTAAACACCTCCAGGGATGGTGACTCCACCACTTCCCTAAGCAGCCTGTTCCAATGCTTGATAACCCTTCTGGTGAAGAAATTTTTCCTAATAGCCAATCTAAACCTCCCCTGGCACAACTTGAGGCCATTACCTCTTGTCCTATCAGTTGCTACTTGGGAAAAGAGACCAACACCCACCTCGCTACAACCTCCCTTCAGGTGGCAGTAAGGTCTCCCCTCAGCCTTCTTTTCTCCAGACTACAAAACCCCAGTTCCCTCAGCTGCTCCTCATGAGACTTGTGCTCTAGACCCTTCACCAGCCTTGTTGCTCTTTGGACACACTCCAGCACCTCAATGTCTTCCCTCTAGTGAGGGGCCCAAAATCAAACACAGTGTTCAAGCTGCAGCCTCACCAGTGCTGAGTACTGGGGGATGATCACTTCCCTAGTCCTGCTGGCCACGCTATTTCTGTTACAAACCAGGATGACATTGGCCTTCTTGGCCACCTGGGCACATTGCCAGCTCATATTCAGGCAGTTGTCGACCAACATCCTCAGGTCCTTTTCTGCCAGGTAGCTTTCCAGCCACTCTTCCCCAAGCCTGTAGTGATGCATGGGGTTGTTATGACCCAAGTGCAGGACCTGGCACTTGGCCTTGTTGCATCTCATACAATTGGCCTTGGCCCATTGATCCAGTCTGTCCAGATCCCTCTGCAGACCCTTCCTACACTCAAGCAGATCAACACTTCCACCCAACTTGGTGTCATCTGCAAACTTACTGAGGGTGCACTTGATTCCCTTGTCCAGATCACTGATAAATATATTAAATGCAACTGGCCCCAATATTGAGCCCTGTGAACAGCACTTGTGACTGCCCACCAACTGGATTTAACTCCACTGACCACAACTCTTTGGGCTCGGCCATCCAGTCAGTTTTTCACCCAGTGAAGAGTACACCTGTCCAGGCCATGAGCAGCCAGATTCTCCAGGAGAATGCTGTGGGAATTCAGCAGTGGGAATTCAGCAGTGTGTAGTCCTAGGCAGCACACAACCCAACTCCTCACTTTAAGCTATCCCTCTTTTGCTTCCAATCCCATGAATACAATACCACTGTGGTTGCACCAACTGGCTAGAGAATGCTGAGGGAAAATAACGACAGAAAACCCAGCCTGGCATCTTCCTCTGGGTTAAGAGAATTTGCTTGGATCTCTCTATTCCTAATGAGTGGAGTTACTAAAAAAGTTGTCAGAGACTCTCCTGCTACATTAACTCTGAGTGATAAGTATTTAAAGTGTAACACTATCAGACTTACACATCTTGTCTGCCTCACTGAGCCATGCCAAACAGTGTTCCTATGAGACACTCGGAAGGATAAGGTATCTGACAAGAAATCTAGGCTGCTTTCAAATAATGCTGAAATTCTTATGCTCTTGAAATATAATCTATCCACAAATAATTTTAATTATCTATATATCCACCTACCTTGTCTTTTCAAACCAAGGACCTTGAATAGCTAATTTCTAAAGCCTCAACTGTTTGCACTACTTGACCAGGCACTGACTTACTGGCAACTACACTATGTTCCACCTCATAGGGAGCTTACAGCATCTGCAATAGTGTATCTTCCATTCAAAATTGATCATCTAACAAGCACTTGCTAGATCTTCATGTAAATAGCACTTTAAATATTTTATTAAGCTTCAGAGTACAAAAATCCAGTGAATCATGCTAATATTTTACAAGACAAACTAGCTCTGCTTTATTAAATAATTCAATTCACTTTTTAAAGCAAATAATCTTCTACTTTTACATTTATTCAGTATATATTTCTGTCTGCTTATTTGATATATGTTTTTATTAAAAAGTGTCACTAATCTTAATGTTTTAGGGGAGAAGAATTCAGTACCTAACAAATCTAAACTACAGACCGGTAGCAACATACAAAGTTGTGTCATAAACTAATCCTTGGATGCAACGACAGCTGGGAAATCCCCTTATTTCACAAATGGTAGGCATTTTACTTAAGCTTCTGCCCTTAAAAGACAGAAATACAGCCTCAAAAACTTCAAAGATGTCAGCTCAAAAAACAGAAGCATATGAATAAAGGTAAAATAATCATGCTTTTAAGTTAACTCTGTACTCTCTGAGCACCAAGTGCTGGTGTGCACCTGCTGTCATGCAGATGGTTTTCTTCCTCCTCAAGTTGAGGGGGAGGATTCACATAAAATAAGATTTTCTCTGTGCTGCCACTTCCTTGGTGGAAAATAAAATTGAAGTACCCTCTACTAAATTCAGTAAATGGGAAAGCAGGAGGGGGGAAAAAAGTGATAAACCTCATGAATTGGGCAGAAGGATTAAGTTACCTGAAAACTGTGTCTTTAGAGAAATGGAGATAGATTATCAAAACATTCAAGGACAGTAAGGCTCATATAGAAAGCCCAAATACTTCTGATATAAGATAGCCAGGTGTCCAGCAACAGAAATGTGACTTAGAATAACTTCCTTTATCACAGAATCATCTAGATTGGAAAAGACCTTGAAGATCATCTAGTCCAACCATTAACCTAACACTGACAGTTCCCAACTACACCATATCCTTAAGAGCTATGTCAACCCGACTCTTAAACACCTCCAGGGATGGGGACTCCACCACCTCCCTGGGCAGACCATTCCAACGCCTAACAACCCGTTCTGTAAAGAAATGCTTCCTAATATCCAGTCTAAACCTTCCCTGGCGCAACTGGAGGCCATTACCTCTTGTCCTATCACTTATTACTTGGTTAAAGAGACTCATCCCCAGCTCTCTGCAACCTCCTTTCAGGTAGTTGTAGAGGGCGATGAGGTCTCCCCTCAGCCTCCTCCAGACTAAACAACCCCAGTTCCCTCAGCCGCTCCTCGTACGACATGTGCTCCAGACCCTTCACCAGCTTCATTGCCCTTCTCTGGACACGCTCGAGTAATTCAATGTCCTTTTTGTAGTGAGGGGCCCAAAACTGAACACAGGAATCGAGGTGCGGCCTCACCAGTGCCGAGCACAGGGGTAAGATAACTTCCCTGTCCCTGCTGGCCACGCTATTTCTGATACAAGCCAGGATGCCATTGGCCTTCTTGGCCACCTGGGCACACTGCTGGCTCATGTTCAGCCAGCTGTCAATCAACACCCCCAGGTCCCTCTCTGACTGGCAGCTCTCCAGCCACTCCTCCCCAAGCCTGTAGCGCTGCTGGGGGTTGTTGTGGCCCAAGTGCAGAACCTGGCATTTGGCCTTATTGAAACTCATACAGTTGGCCTTAGCCCATCGCTCCAGCCTGTCCAGATCTCTCTGCAGAGCCTCCCTACCCTCAAGCCAATCAACACTCCCACCCAGCTTGGTGTCATCTGCAAACTTACTGAGGGTGCACTTGATCCCCTCATCCAGATCATCAATAAAGATGTTAAACAGGAGTGGCCCCAAAACCGAGCCCTGGGGGACACCACTCGTGACCAGCCGCCAACTGGATTTAACTCCATTCACCACAACTCTTTGGGCCCGGCCATCCAGCCAGTTTTTTACCCAGCAAATCGTGTGCCCATCCAAGCCGCGAGCATCCAGTTTTGCCAGGAGAATGCTGTGGGAAACGGTGTCAAAGGCCTTACTAAAGTCAAGGTAAACAACATCCACAGCCTTTCCCTCATCCAATAAGCAGGTCACCCTGTTGTAGAAGGAGATCAGTTTGGTTTTTTTTAATGAAAAGATCTGTGACAAAAACTTTTGACCGTAGTGTAGAAGAAAATATATACTATGCATCAGTGAATGCAATATTACATAAACACGTCTGGAAGGCCCTCAACTCCAGACTGTCAAAAGCATAGATGTTATACAAATAAACTATCACCAAGCAAAAAGGAGTATTCCACATTACTTTTACATAGATTGGTCTCAATTTGTATAGAATTATTGCATAATTTTAACATTCTTAATATAATTTTACATTACATACATGACTACTTTTTTTTTTTTTTTTTTTTTAGCTTATGCTGAAATTGCTTTACCTTGCAAAAGATCCACTGTGATCTGTAGCTATGATTTCTCTGGTTTTGGGCATCATATATAGAATGCTTTGTATATACTTGGAAGACATGTGAAAGAGCATACCTTATCATTTCCAATAACTTCCTTGGCAGCATTTTAGTTCTGTTTTGAAGTATCTCATACAGCACAACCACACCTGTTCTGGTGCTGAATCCCATAGCAAGTATGTCACAATGTATTAAAAGTTATGCAGGACTTTTACAAAATTCATACTAAATATGGAATTGTGAATAAGGTCCAGACAAATTCTACTGAACTTCTCTAAGGATGTCAGAATGTCTATCATATTTTATCACCTTGCCATTGAGATTTAAAGGCAGCTATTGTATAATATTACTATTTAGATGATGACTGCTGTCACAGAATAAAGGTCAATATTGCTAGACCTTATGCATATTCAACAACAAAACACTCCTCACCTTGAGCTACAATACCACTGATCCAGAATCAAATTGTATTTAGAATAGATGTGCTTAAAAACACTAAATCCCTTCCTCCCAATCTTTGAGTCTTGTGTATTGTTGTATATTACCAGCACCTGAAAAATCTGGAACAGAATAAATCTATGAGTTTGGTCATATTTCTGAATACAGAGATTCCACCGTGATCAGTAAGAAATGTCATAGTGCCATTGCAGTACAGGTTTTCTTGCAGTACTGTCTCCTACAGCGTCCTAAATGCAGTCTGTTTGGTCAGTTCCATGATGGCGTGAAAGATATGTGGCTCTTCTGATCATTACAGACCACTACCAGAAGACCATTGAGCAAGAACAACTATAACACTCAGAAGACTGCACTACAAAAGGCATTCAATGTTAGAAATTGTCTCTGACCTGGACTTTTGAAGGAGGTCTCTGTCTAAAGAACAGTGTGAGGTGTAGGATTCCCGTAAGCATACGTGGTACAAAGAGCAAGTTAGTTAATTCCAAAAATTGTGGAGAAAGAGGATAATCTTATTTGATAGAGAACAGTTACATGTGCAAAATCTGTGTGTAACTGTAATCCAATAAGCAGAAACAGGAATTACTGCAGTAGGGCAGATCACCAGAAACAATACCCTGTTGGAAAATGGTCAGTACAAAGGAGGGGATGAATGCTTCCCAGTCTACTTATTCACTAACAGCTCACTCTTTCTCTAAATAGGCCAAAACTCACCGTCTCACTGATGCCTTGTTGTGGTTTGTTCTGTAGGCTAAACATGCAATGTGTCAAAATGCACCTCCTTCTACCAATTTTAATTTAAATTCAACTGATTGTTCCCTTGTTTTTGTATGAGTATGTAGTGTTTGCCCCACAGTACATAAAGACAAAGTTTTTATAAATATTACTGTTTGATTCACTTTATTTTTAGGGTAAAACATACAAAAGCATTAAAAAGTAATTGCCTAAAGCAAAAAAGCCAAATTTAGGCTCTTTATGGGTCAGGCGAAGGCAACCATTGAGTTGAGGAAAGCTGTTTTCAGATACCTGTTGTTTCAGTGCAGAACATAACAAAACTGACGGAATATAAAGTGACTCGAGGAGAGGTGGAAGAGGAAAGAAAAACTATCCCTAACATGTTTTGCATTTGTTTCTTTTACCCTCAGGTACCAAAAGACCACCAAATATTTAAGTATATCCGTGACTCTCTAAAAATGTCTTTCATATAAGTAACAAGTCCACTAATCTGTTATATTTGATTCATCTGTTCTCCTTGTAATTTGAGAAAAACCCTGGACATATTAGCAATTACCAGCACAGGGGACCACTGTTGGCTCAAAAGATCATTGTACTTTACTTGACTCTTCCAGTCAAGGCAATACCATTGTCTTCTGTAATCACAGATTAAATACTTCATGAAATGAGCACATCAATTTTTGCATTGTGGAGCACAGGTCAATCCTCCCCACAAAACCAACTGAAATCTGCCACTATCTAACTCTATTAAAAATTATCTAGTTTCCTCTAAAGATTATTGAATCTGTGGACATTACTATATGAATTAAGAGATCTTTAAGCAAGACCAGGCAAATGGTCTTATCCATTCTGCTGAGGTCCTCAATCTGTTACCCTGAATTCACTCGAAGGTACGAAGCGGTAATATCTACACCTTAGACATCTAGAATTAAGAACACATCAGTGATACTCTCCTAAGCCTCAAGAGGCAGAGAAAACTTCTATTGAATACACTTTGAGTGAATGCAAGCTGAGAAAAATGTAAATTTTAGTGAATTTATGTTTTGGTGACATATTTACCTCTCAGGACCAATACTTCTGGAGATATGACTTCTCTGCTCAGAATTTGATAATACTCCTAATGACTTGGTTTTGATGTTTAATATAATGGTATTATTGAATTTCTGGGAATAAAAACTGTAATTATTCTGTTTTGTAATGAATATAGCTGTGATGGTTGCTCACCTGAGCTAAAAGTAAAATACCAGATTTTGTAAAAAAGTGGTCCTGATTCATAATGCACCTATCTGGAGACAGCAGCAAGCAGTAATTCTGCTTTTCAAAAGTGTAATGGCATCTTCTACGACAGTTTGGCAGCACCATGAGGCCAATGTAAGCAAGTAAGACCTAAGGGTAGCTGCAACTTTACCTTTTTATTTTTATGATGGTTCAAAGGGGCATAGGAAAGTCAGACAGAATAGACTTCTGAGGTTTGGGAGCTCTCATTCTCTACCTCAAACACATCATTACTGACACATGCAGAGATAGCATGTGCCTATCTCTGTGTGAAGACCTAGCATTCTGTTTGCCATTTCCACACAAAGAAATGAATTAATCTTAAGAAAGTTACTTCAAGAGAGGATGGATATATCCAGCTGCAGCTATTTTAGTTTGCTTCAACTTCTCTCATTTAAGTTTTTGTATTTATCTTTCCCTAACTTTCGTTAATGCAAACCAGCTGAATTTTTCCCTCCTGGGAATAGGTTATCATGCTTCTTGTTTGTTTACAAAAACCCTACCAGATACATTAACTGTCAGAATCAGAAGAAAACCATTAACTGTGGATAAAACGGTGGTCCGAGATCGCAATCAATTCTTGCACTGCATCTGCTGACTGGTGTGCTCTCTCTCTGCTGACAGACCCTATTCATGCGGGATTGAACTGGGTTCTCTGAGTGAAGACCATGACCCCCACCTGCCACTTGACATTAGAGAGCTCCGTCTGGTTCACTAATGGATAGATCACATCAATAAATCTGATTCCTTGCACTGAGTTGAGGAAGCAGATGGAAAGAGAAGATTAATCTCTGCCGACTGACATTATAGGGAAGATGTAAAAGATAACAGAAATTACTGACTAGGTCTCATATGAACTCTGGTTCACTGATGCATGAGATCAGCTTTCCCAGTAGGCTCCAGAAGGAATTGGATTTTTGTTTCTCCATGAGCACTTTATGCCTGTCTTCATCTTCTGTTAACATTCTTCTGAGATGAAACCTTGTAGCTGGTGGTGTTTGCCCTTAGCACAGGCTTATGATTGACTTTCACAGAACCATATGGCTACATTTAACATAAATCCAAGCCAGCACAGAAACTACATTATGCTGCGAATTTGTCTCAGTTTATTTTCTGTGCAGAATTGCAATCAAAAAATTGCTTAGGAAGAGATAAAAGTGAATTTCCGCTTCCTCAGAGCCAATACTAATACTACCATAATCCTGGAAAAAGCTCCAAGATCACATTAGATCAAACGATGATCAAAGTTTGGGAGAAAGGAAGAAAGAGAAGAGAGCTATTATCCATATGCAAAAACAGAAGAAACATCTGTGGGAACTGGAGATAAGCCTCTTCTAACAGCTTATTCAAATGTTTCAGAAAAACACTTTACATATGGTAACACTTGCTTGAGTTTGGTTGGGTTTACACAGAGGACCTGCTTTCTTTACAAACTGAAGACTGAAAGCCAAGAAGGAAAAAAAGAACTACTAGGGCTGCAAGTGCCTTCCTTAACTGCTTGTGTGTTAACCCTGGCAGGTTACTGCTCCACTGCTGGCTGCTGCTGGAGAAAGACTGAAGAAGTCATGCATGGCAACCTGCAGCTGAAGCTTTGAACATCAATTCAGACATGACAGTATCCCAATCTAAAAGCCAGGAGGACATGGTGACCTGAAGGTCTGGATAGTGACAAAAGCCTCAAACTTCCTCTCTTTACGTGTGCAAGAGTAAACCTCTTCCTCTGCAACGTACCTACCTTCTTGCTGGTATGAGAAAGAATATGGTGCTACAGCATGTAGAAGTCACCTGTAAGCATCCTATTATTTGTTCCTCCAAATTCAGATTCCAGCTGCTAGCTCTCTCTCCTGGAGAAGGAGAAATTCACTTCTGTGATATGTAAAGGTATATCTAGGATCAAAAGAACCAGTATAATCAGATGGCTCTGCCAAGCCTGCTCTTTCGTGCTCCTCTCTGCTATGCTGCACCCTGTGAAGATTAGCAAGGGAAACAAACAACGCTAAGCCACAATTTACAGAAGCGAGCAGGAGAGTCTGAAGCAAAGGATGACTCATGGTGCTGGGTGGGCAAGCAAAGAAACCTGACACAATTTTAGTTACTCATACTCTTCGTTGCAGGATTGTCCCATTACCTACTTTCCATTGAAGAGTGAAACTAGGCTTACATATTACTGAAAAAAATATCAAGTGGCTCTGCTCTCCTTACAGGCTTCTTCTGGATCTCTCAGAGGACCAGTACCTACACAGACTTCCATCTATTGTTGGTGATACTCACTTCTGAAGGAGGCAGGAGTTGGAACGAATCCAAGAGCCCCTCAGTGCACCTTCTGATATTAAGAGTGTTCATGCTATTTCACTCCTCTCCAAAGGAAGTGAGAGTACAGGAAAGCATCCAAATTTTGCAGTGAGGACTGGAAATGCTCATGTGAGCAGTAAGAATTTATATTACAATTCCTTATCTTGTTCTCTGCTCTTCTGGAATCATATCCCTACCAAGATAGAGAGAGAAGGGAGAAGGTTGTCTCTGAGGTAAGGTATTCTAATCTTGGCCAGTTCCTGTCTTGAATATTGAGTAAGTTAAGCTTTCCAGGGAGAAAAACAAAGAAGAAAGGTAGGGTAAAAGTACTCCTCCAATCTCTTTTACTACCTTTGCTGTCTTCATAAAGCTGAAAGAGAACAACTGCTCTAAATGTCTCAAAAGGCACATGGAGACAGTTTCAAAAAGCAAATGCGGCTTAAGAGAGACTAGAGTTGCATTATTTACCCAAAGGTTAATTCAGAAGTTTGAACAAAGGTTGAAATTTCATCTGCAGCTGAAAGACCTGGCTGAACTACTGGACATTTTAAAAGGAGATAAAACCAGGGGGAAGTTAAAGAAGTGAACTATTATTATGCCAGTGACTGATAGGATCTGATTCTGCCTCAAGCTGCTAGCAGGCTGAAGCTTCAGTCATAATGGATCTGTGAACCTTAGCTCACTTATTGATGTCCTTAGCTGTGGTTCTCTTGCAATTCAGAGTCCATGCTAACCTGCAATGAACTCTGAGCTGCCACTGCTATGCTACCAGCAGTCAGTCAAACAGCCAAATTCATGTCACTACAGGGACAGCACTGTCATAACCTCTGAGTTACATCCACTACCACCAACTTGGCAACTGTGCATGTACATGTGATGCAACCATCACTCCTGTTTCCCAGTCCTTATTGTTCCTTGGTGAAAACTTGTATACTACACTTGCATGCTCCCTCATATGCAACATGCCAAGATTTGTAGACTTGAGAGACCACCATTCAAGGATTCAACAAGGCAGAGAATTACACCTTGTGCCCAGAAGAGGGTGACGCTTTGTCTTTCATGGTACTCATTTCCACATATGTCTTTCTAAAGCTGGACTTCTCTTTGTGCAACCAACATTATCAGAGATGCTGGATGTTGGTACTATACATTCATCCAGGTCTTTGCTTTGCCATGATGTTTGGTATTGTCTTCTCACCTGTTTGAATGTGACAGAAAGAATCTCTAGAATCTGTTAAAATTCCTTTCTGGTTCAATTCAAGCTGCATTTATTGGGATGGCAGGCTTGACTTCAGCCACACAACCCGAGAGAGAGGTTAGCTTTTAACTTGGTAAATTTTGTGTGCTTAACTTTATGGTGTTGATGGCATTTTTTTACTAAAGTGTTTTTTTGTTTAACTTGCAATTTTTTTAAGCAAGTTTGAAGAAACTTCAGAGATAGTCCATCACAGATGCAAAATCTTTGGTTTGATTATTTCTGGCTTCTGTCACTAGTAAAGCATATGCTAGCAGCCATGTTTCTCATCATCTTGAGTCAGTCCTGTAGGTGATGAGGTGCATGCTATTCAAAAGGATTTCACAAGTAATCACAAGCAGTAAAGGACAAGGAATAATCCTGCTTTTCATCCTAGATATTCAGTGTCTAGTGCTCTAGAATTTTTTTATAAGTCCTACCTTGCCTATCCAACCACTCTCAGCTTCTCCTTCTGGACTACTCCACCTACCCATTTGCACACCCACTCCTATTCCTTTTGCGCCCAGTCATTTCCAGCTTTCTCCACTCTGCACTCCTGGATTCTTCCACTTTTAAATTTAATTCACTATGCCCTTATGACAACCTGACTTCTTTTAAGAGAGCTCTCCCGAACTTTTTCTCCAACAGATGACAAACCTCCTTGCAAAGAATTCTTACTTAAATACAGCAGAAAGTTTTCAACCCCCAATCCTGCAAAAATATGAAATTTTCAGAAAATGAGAAGATTCTATAGAAATAGAAAATGCTAGGAAGCTTTAACTATAACAAGTATAAATATGGTCACTCACTGATAGTGAATCTTACTTTTTTTCAGATTTTGACATCTAGATAACTTGAGGAGAGGACTATCAGGTTAGGTTAAAAACCCCTGGATTATTTACTTCAAACTAAGCTGATTTGTCAATACGCATACTAACATTATGTTTACATATTAGAGAGAACAATAATGGTATCAAGTAAAGCCAACAATACATACTATTAAAATACTTTGAGATTTCCAGCTGTTTTATGATAATTAATGCACTATGCACAAATCTCTTGAAGCTATAAACAACTATTCTTTAGGTCTAGGCCTATGAATCATCAGAATTTTGATGCAAAATGTCTATTTCTATTATCATTATTAACACTAAAATTGTCAAATTCATTAGATTAATATTCTCTCCGTAAGCCATACAAACTAAGAAATAGTATATCATAACGTAACACATGCATGACATGGAAACAAAGAAACAAATATATAATGATTCTAGCTGTGACACATTATGTTAGTGAGGTTGATAAACTGAATCTTCAGGCTGATAGCATGTTGTAGTCTCAAATCTATTACGCTTTGGAACTGATGTGTATCATCTCTGGACAACTTTCACACCAGGAGATGATCCCTGCAAGCATAATTTTTAAAATGAAGGGATTACAAAAACAAGCTAAATTTCATTGTATTGTTACCTGAATTAGTATCAACTAACAGTCTCATATAATATAGTCCCTTTGCCAAAATACTTGCACTTGGTGGTCCCATTACAAACATGTAAAGCATAAACCACGAATGGTTCTATTAACTCTACTTCAGCAATTATGTATCTGAATCAGTATTGTATAGTAATTGGTCTACAGGGAACAATAATATTTGGTTTTGTTCATTTTTAATCCAGTATGCTTACATTTTTACTTTAAAGAAAATGTATTAGGGTCTTCTGGTAAATATCTGCAGTATTTTTGAGTTTGCTGATAGTGATTAACTACGTGAATTTAACATACTGTTCTCTTCCTGCTGTTGATTATAATTGGTGGCTAAGTGAAAGTTTAAGAGTTTTTGGAACACGAAGCAGATCAATGTACAGTGTCAATATATTTTACAGATTAATTAGTTATTAACAGGCAGATGCAGATCTCCTCATTTAATCAAATAGCACCTTATCCCTTTTATAATGTTAAGAGTTACAATTAGCAAAACAGAATTTGGACATAAAGCTCTGATTTTTACCATAGTACAAACAAAAAATAAAAGGTAAATTTATGATTAATAATTCTTTACTAAAATTTAGCATACTGTGCTGATTAACAGGCTAGAACTCATTAGAAATGGTACTGCTTTGTCAGGGTTTTTTAGTGTGTGGATCAGAAACCAAGTATACTGATTTGGCCTAAGAATGCCAAAACATAGTTCAAATATAAGACAGATATTAATGACAAGGTTAAGTAGATATGGAACAGGTCTATAATATAAAGTTTATTTAAAGGAATTTAAATATTAATTTATATGGAATTCTCTATTTCCAGTTAAACATTTATCAGCAGTTCTGATTTCAAACTAGCTGGTAAAAAATATTACAGATTAGATATACAATTCTTTGATTGGTCATTCCTTATGCTATATTAATATGTCATAATATTTCTAAAACAAACATTTGCTAAGTAGTAAATATATTACAAACTAAGGATCAGATCTGGCAAATATGTAATCATGCAAATAGTTTGCAACAGCTTGCAGAATCAGGCCATAGAGAATTAATACAACCTCAACTGCACTCTTATTTTCTTAAGCGAAAGCAAACAAGATTTGGCTGTCAAAGTTTAGCGTTTGTTTTTACCAAAGTCAGTATGACAAACTATTTAAAGTCTAAGTTTAGAAAAATCAGATATAAAGATAAGGAAGTCTGTCCCAGATGTTTTTGACTATTGTAACCAATTTTTTTTATAAAATCACATTTTGTCTTCTGTGTCAACAATTAGCATCATGCAAACACTTAGAGTCACATACCCATAACTGCTATCGTGATATGTTGGAGAAAACACATCCATCTCTATAAGGCTGTCATGACCATTTGCAAGGACTGCTTGATTTCCTAATTCTCTATACACAAAGATACAAAAAGATGAAATTAGAGTGGCAATTTCAAATTAAAGGATGGCAAGATCCCACAAAAAGAATAACTAATTCTGTTGCATAACTTTCTTTTTCCTCAAATGTGCAAAACCGCAACTGCATTTTGAATGTGGGGTTTATCTGCCTTCCATGCTGCCCTCTGGACTATGTGCTGGGTTGTAACTTGAAGACATGGTGTTACAAAAGGCTGCCATTAGGTGGTCACTACCCTTTGGTGATCCCTTATTTATGTGTAAGTCCTTGAATAAAATTCCTGGCTGCTGCCCGTGGCAAGACAGGCTTAAGGACCGAACCATGCATAGTGGGGGATGTCGTGTACTTGATGAGGCTGGACCAGAAATGAAGTAATAAAAGTGAACAAAGACTATTAAAAGACAGTCTATTGCTGGCTACCTGGCATAGCCAGTCAGCCAGAAAATATACAGAGGGCTGACTACCACAGTGAATGGAGATCTCATGTTCTGCAAATGACACTGCACAGCAGCAGGGGAGGGAAAGGAAGGACCACAGACTCTGGCTCTGTCAGGGAATGGAGAGAAAATGAAAGGAGAGAAACAAAGCTAGGCACTATTAGTTTACTTAGAACTGCATATTTCTTCTGTCTGATCTAAACCAGGAAAAGATTAGTTTTGGAAAAAAAAATTTGGGTCCATGCTTGCTTCAATGGCTGCATATCTTTGTAGAGGGGAATGATAAACTCAAGGAATACTGTGCAAATACTACTGGATTCTGGACTATCAGTGCTTGCATAGGAGACAGGGGAGGAAATACACAGTGTGGTCAAATTCCAAGTATTCATGGTGACAGCAAGGGATTTTTGAGCAGGAAGGATGCCAGAGAGATCAAGCGAAAATCTAAAGTAAGACATTATTGACACTAAGGGAAGCTTATAAGCATATGGGCCCACTGTGCTAGGATTCAGGCACAGATGCTTGGTGAGCACCCAACTGCATGAGAATGTCAAAAGAAAACAGAACTTTTTTATTCAAGTTTAGTCTTTGAAAACAATACTGGCTGTTTGACTTAATGAACGTGTCTAACATGTGTATATACTGACCCCATAATTATCGCATGTCAATCTTTAAAAATGCATTCATGCTCTCAGCAATCTAAGTCGAGTCCTGTTTCCTCAACTTGCAGACCAGCAATGTGGCTTGCCCACAATGATACATGGGGTCTTCAGAAAAGCAGGACTTGAACTTCATCCCCAGTTTCTGCCTTTATTTTGTACCATGCCTTCTCAATATAAGTAATGTGTCTAATCAAGTCCATGTGTGAAAACCTGGAAGACTTACAGAATGGAACAATTTTGAATTTGATTAAACCAGGCACTGTTTTAGTGGGTGGAATGCATAAAATAGCTGCTTTGAGCAGACTTTTACATCCAGCAACATTGTGCTTTTGCAGACAATCAATCAGCCTCTACACAAATTGATTTAAGACTTCCCTGGAAACTATCAACACCCTTTCCACACGTTAATCAATAGTGAAGGTGCTAGCTTCATTGGCAGTCCACCCCAATAAAGACATATGGGTACATTCATCACACTTTGGGAGTTTCTAAAATCTTCACATTCTAAAATGAAGTTTGGATCAAGCTTGCAGAATGGTTTTGAGGTAACACATTCTAGGAATTGTTTTGTCTGTACCACTTCTGAGGTATTCTAGTACTTTAATAAAATCCTTCAAAATACAGAAATATTTTCCAGACATCAAGTAATTCTTCAACCAGTCCCATCTTTCTTCTCAGTAAAATTAGTAGATAAGTAACTGAATACCATAATGTTCCTACCCACTCTATTTTTAAGATAGGGGTAAAAGAAGACTAAACAGTATCAGTACAGACTACGAAAAACATGTAAGTTTCTTGGTTAGTTTCTACAAAAAACTCACAGTCCACCATACAAAACACAGTCATTATTCAAAAAATGAGGTATTTTATACAGCAAATCAAGTAAGAAAAAGCAAAGCTCTTGTTTGATTCACTGACATGTTAGCACAGATTCTGAATAAAGTTATATGATAGTCTCAGAGATTTATTCCTTGTCCGGAATATGTAAACTTCTCCTTGATGACAACTTTATTTTAGACATTCAATGCCTAAAATTAATGAAATTTTGCCTGAGAAACACACTAAGAGATGCTACCAGCCTACTTTTACCAATAAATTTATGAATTCTAACATACTTTTCCTCTGCACATCTCTAACATACATAACTGATTGTGCATTAGAAAAATTCTGCACATGCAAATATTTAACAGAGAAAGCATACAAAGAAGTGATTTACTAAGCATTTTTAAATATCAGTAATTTAGATCCTAGTAGAATGCAAAGTCATGAGAATGTAACTAATGATCCTGGAGCTCAATAAGTCATTACTAAAACTAATAGGTGAATAAAAACTTAAAGATCAATGATAATAAAAAAACCTACTAATATTTAATTACTTAATAATGAATTATAATATTCAGACACCTGACATGTAGTCATGCTTTTGCATTATTGGCACTGTCTAACCAGTAATTCAAAGAACAAAATAAAAAGTTATTCAATATAGCCCTGCTTTTTTATTTCTTCAAAAGTTCATATTGTTCTATGGTGCTGGCTTCTCCAGCAGATCTATTGCTTCTACAGCTGAACCTAACTCACAGCAGGTTGGGGAAGAGTCAAATAATAAAGATCATTAAACGTCCAAGGAAAAGGTCCTGCAGCCTGCAGGAAATCTGCAGCAAGTATTTTCTTAAGGTCTTGCCTTTTTTTTAAATGTTGATTTTACTGAGCCCCAGTAGAGTGAAGACAATTTCTGCCACTGCTCAGTCACCTCATTGTCATCTAAAGATGGCATCAGAGATGAAGGAAGCACTCACATAATCCAAGTTACAGCTTTAGGCCCTCATAAAATTTTAAGCAAAGAGTCTTTTTATATTTAAAAAAACATAAATTGGAATTTCTGTTGGACGTTATTGATCTGCCACCTCACAGTTCATCCATTTAACCAGTAACAGCAATGCTTTATACAAAAGTATTAACTCTACACAGAGCCAGATTGCAGAATATTCTATTAAATATACAACTCAATCCAATATTATGAAATATATATTTCAAAGTCACTTCCATTACTACTGCAAAATGATAGGGACTAAAACCTCCCTCAGGCTTTGCAAATACATCCCTCTCACTTACATGCACATACACAAAAACAGCCTATTCACTATCCAGCTATACATGACAGCAAGTTGTATGTCATTTTTATGCCACCCATCACCAATATGAGCCTATAGAGATAGAAAGATAGCTATGTATATATGCTGACATTCACATTCTGTACCTCTAAATGGCCGTCATCTAAGTCAGATAAAAAGAAAAAGAGAGGGCGAGAAAAAAAGCTGACTATGAACATAAGCTAAAATATTGCCAGAGAGGAAATAAACTTTCTTTCAGGCTGAGAAAAGGATGAAGGAAGAGACCTATCACAAAGTTGTTAATATAGTTGAAACTGAGCCTAAGAATCACACTCAGTAGGGAATCTTAACCGAAAAGGGAAAAAATCAATGACAAATAAGATGACTTCTTCACCTCCAGAGTTCCAACCAAGTGAGACTATTAGAGAAACTACAGTGGGCCTCTATCAATTTTTATGTGAAATTTTCACATTTCAGCTCATTCACAAGCGTTCAAAACTTGAACACTCAAATACCCTTAGCTTTTCATCAGGAACATGTAAAAGACAAAAAGACTTGGCAAAAAATATTCTCTCCAGGTTGGAAGTGGTATTCTCATTCAACTCCTATGTCCTTTTCTTTATAAACACAATAAAAACATATATGGCAATAGGAACAAAGATCAAAGACTGTACCCATCTACTGAAGATTAACCAGTGTCTGGAAAACATCAAAAATCTTATGCCCACGACAACCTTATTTGTTCTATAAGAAAACTCCTTCTAAATTGTCTGAGTATGATGATGAAATTCCTTCAATGGAATCCTATTCCACAGTGTCTGCATCTCATAAGCAATACAGGAGGGTCCAAGAAAACTAAGAAAAGGAATAGCCATTCCCAACAGCCTGACAGAAGAGTTGCCTGAAACATCTATGGGAACAAAACTACCTAACAGAGAATCTTAAGGTCATGTATGTTTTAAATTAGTCAAAATCAGCTGGATTATCTTTACTTTGCTATGAAACATAATGTAAAGGGATTCAAAGAATGAACCGAAGGGATTTCATAAACATTTTCAAGAATTACTGTCAGCTTCAATACAGTTATAAATGCTCAGTTTGATGACTAAATTGGAATATTATGGCTTTCGTTAATAAAAAATTAGTTCTGATTGAGTGTTACATGAGTATTAATTAATCACTGTAGGTAAATTCAGCTCTGTGCCAGTAAGTCCTATACATTTTTTTTATAGAACATTCTGCATCATATATCATTCTGCATCTAAAGAAGCTAGTGTCACCCTTTATATTAGCTGCTTCTTTCCTAGAGCCAGTTATCAATTCTAAAAGACAAAAAAAGAATGAAGACAAATTCATCATGATACCAGAACTAAGGAAATTCTTTTGTCTCACCAAATCCTAGGCAACTTTAGTAAACATCTAGTCTCACATGGGTATTTCTTTAAAGGGACCAAGTACAAGAGTTAAAAAGTTACTCAGAGTTCCTTGACATTCAATCTGTATGGCAGCACATATTTGACACAACATACCTGGCAAGCAAGGCAAGAAATTTTTTGCAACAGTCAAAAGTTACCGATTATGAACAGGAAGGAAAATACTCATCTGGAAAAATTAGTATACTCTCTGAGTCCAATTACTCTGCAATAGGCATTGTAAGGGAAAAGAGTGTCATTGTGAATTTTAGAGAGAGGATAGTTGTAGCACTGAGAAGTTTTCAGTTTTGTTTGCTGAAGGAGGGGAAGTATTAGCTGCTGGTCATCTTTCGTCAAGTTGAATGTTTTATTTAGAAGTGCCACAGTCTGTAGTAGTACCTAAGTAATTACCTGCTTTCCAGTGGCGCATTACTGCCAAGGACCCAGCTGTCCTGCAGCTGGACTGACTCAGGTGTGGTTTGCAGCTCGGCGGGCAAAGCAGCCGGCGGGGCCGGACTCTGATTCCTCCTATTTGTCAGTGAGTTTCTGTTAAGTGAGGTGATGGATGGGTGATGCTGTGCTGAATGTTGCTTGTGAGAAGGTGGCAAAGGCTGCAGGGTCGACTGGCCTTGGTTATTTGGAGGTTGTTCTAAGAAGAAAGAAAATTAAAGTTCGTTATACACCATCTTAGCATTTGCTACAACCAAAGCAGAATGAGAAATTCAACATAATCCTATCGTCTAATATATTTGCATATTATTCTATTAGCAGACATTCAGTGACATTCTCTAAGAGCAAGTTTACCCTTGATACACAAAGTTCTAATTAATATACAACAGATGGTAAAATTGCTTTTGGTTTTAATTTGTTTCAGGTTTTTTTTTTAATCTGGTTTTATTAACACCTACAGAAAATAGCATCTGACAGATCCCCTAATGTGCCTTTAGATTTCAGCTTTTTTTAACAAACCAACCCTGAAATTAAATGGGTAATTTCAGTAGAACACAAAGGTTTTCGAAATGCATATAATCCCTATAATTATTTAATGGAGTTTTTAAAGCTTATTTAACTGCAATAAATTATTACAAGCTAGTTGCTAAACAGCAGTAGACTAGTTTAGTGCATTTCAAATAAGGCAGATCTGCACTATGATCTGCTAATAGACGCTAAGTATTCTTTAGCAGAAGGTCACTCTGTGAAGCAGATGTTGCTTCATGGATATTTAACAGACTGAATCACATCTGATTACAACGTCAGAAGACTCATATACTTAATGACCGTCACATCCATTAGAACACACACAGAACAGATTTTCTAATTTCACACTACGCAATATAACTACAGTTTGGAGTAAGTCACAGGTGATCTGAGAGTCAGGTCATCAAAACAAAAGGAAATATTTTTTGACTTAACCAAAGCACGCAACACCCATAAAGCTTAAAATGAAAACCTCAGAACAGCAAAACCTACAATCAAATACCTCCATCAATGTTAGTTTTAACAATCCGTTCTGTAAAATCAGTAGTAAATAAGTCACAAATAGAAGACAAACCTTGTCATACAACACAATGAACACAAAATTAAAAAAAACCTCATGACACTTCACTTATTGTGATTTAACAATGACTGATGACACTTAAAAATGTAACACTTAACAATATGTAATTCAAATTGCAATCTATTTCCTAAACTAACGTAGTAGAACATACCTAATAATATAAGTGCAAGTCTTAAGCAGAGCAGAAGATACAGGGCCTGCACTTTGCTCACAGTGTAAATTCTTTCACATAGTTTTTAAATTAGTTGTTTGATCTTCATAAGCAATTCTCTGTTTGAAACTGGTTATAACTGCAAATTGTTACAAACCCAATAAAATAATACCTCGGTACAGAGTACACAGGAAAAGTATTTCTGTTGAAACAGATGTTTCCAATAACTTACAGGTGACTACTATAAAGTGAGTAATTTCTCATGTCATGAACGTAAGAAAAATCTGAGAATGTTAAGGAATAGATGTGTTAAGCTTAAGCAGAAAATCTAGCCTTTGGAATAATTTCCTTTCTGAGAACCCCATTCTCCTTTCCAGTTATCTTGTGTGGTCAATATCACTTTTGTCACAAACAACAGCGAAGCTGAACCTGTCATTAAAATAATGACAGCATTTACATTGCCAATAAGGTTTTCAACACCAAATCCCTAATACATTAATGAAAAATTACGTTCCAGGAAGGATACAACTGATCAGCTTTGTCTTTACAAACACTGACACAAAGGGTGTCACTGCATGTGGTTACAATCACTACCAAGGGCTTCAAGCCACATTCAACACACCAGCTAAAGGAAAGTTAACAGACTAACACTAGCAAAGACTTTTTTCCCATGTCTACTTAAAACTTTATCTGATTTAGATTACAAGATACTTACTGGCTAGTGCAGAATTAACTGTGCCCCTGTATTTTATAATATACAGGTGTATATAAAAATATATACATGCACATGTGTCTGTGTAAATATTTACACATATGCATAAATGCATTACACATGTATAAATGATTAACAGTACAGAAAAAATTACAAGTGATATTAAATAATTTTCATTAATTCATTTTTAATCAGATAAATTACTTAACCACAATTGTCTTAAGGACCTGACTTTTTGTCTTTGTTATTCCCTTTTTTGACTCTCCTACCTGCCTAACCTTGTTGAACAGTGTTGCCATGATCAGTGCAACACCATCCTCCTCTGCAGCTCCTACCAGCTGAAATGGTATTCCGACATCCCTCTTCTTCATTAATTTCTCATTTAAAATCTCAGCTGAAAATCAATCTTTTAATCTACTGTTTTTAGTACTAAAGATCTTGCACCATCCTCTGCTAAAGACAAAGCAGAGGATAAAACAACATTGTTTTCTTGCCCAAAGGAGGGTGTGAGTAAGGGGACTATGCCAGGCCTGCAGGTTTCTCTCAGGTAGACATCAGACCTTCCCCCACACTCTACCAGCGAGGAAGACGGATAGTAAAGGCTCTGTAAAGGATATTTATGCACTCCCCAAATAAATGCATAGACCTAGTAAGTACACCAATAACATGATGGAGGGATGAAACCGAATTCCTCAGCCCACAGGCCAGCTACTCAGGCCACTGTTTTGGATTTAGATTATTCCCCCAGAAATTTACTACAAACCTACAAAGCCCTTCTGCTATATAATGTATAAACATTACTAACATTGAAACTACAGAGTAACATAAAATTAATGAAGAGTTGTGGGATGAGCTTGTAACCATAAGGCGCAGGCTAGAAGGCAGCTAGGAGAGCAGAGCAAGTACAACTTTGCAAAGATCACATGTTCTCAAAGCCCACTGGCTCTCTCCATAAGATGCTGGCAGGTGACATTTTTTAGAGTGAATTCAAGTGGCAGGAAATCTACAGTCTCCACAGAATCAGAAATTCCTGAAAAATCTGGAATGATTTATTCCTCTTCTAATTACGCAAGAGCTACAGGTAGAATTGAGCCTAACAAGATTAATTTTCCATAAATCAATAGAGCAAAAATCTATATTCCTCTAAATTTCCTCAGTCCTATATTGTCATTCTGAATGAGAGATCACTGACGACTGCTCTTTCGACCTTTTCTTCAACCTGCCAGATTTCCTGAATCCACAGTTCTTCTGATTGCCATGCAATTTCTAACAGAAACTTCAATCTTGCACCACTGATTTGTGAGGAAGATATAATTATCACAACAATCATGTTTTGAATGCTGTTCTTAAGCTACAGCCAGATTCCCTTTTTTTACTCCTCTTTTAAGGAGTCAATAGCCAAAGAACAGCTTTCAGTATTACTGTGACTTTCACACAAAGCTATCAGTCTTATGTAGGACCTAAGCCTCTCAACATACCTGTGACACTATGAAAATATTCTCATTGTACATGAAGGGAAATGGAGGCACATATGTTAAGTGATTCACACAGGTCTCCTGAGAAATCAGCATGACAGCCAGAAAAGTAGTGTTTTTTTGCTTCCCATAATTAAGGAATTGATAAAGACAGTGGGAGTTCCATGACACAGATATGTACTTCATGATCCCTGCAACACTGGAGACTACTCCTGGTGAAAATACTCCTACATGTACCACGATGGCCAGTATTGAGAGTCTGTAACTTTTCCTTCCTCTCTATCAATCAGCTTGTTGGAAAATGGGAATCCTAGAGGTAAACAGTTCTTCCCTTGGTTAGTGAAAAGATCAGCAGTCCTGGGACTTGGCCAGGGCCCTCACAACAAACCACGCATTGGAAATTTCCTTCTAGGAGACTATCAGAAAGAAGAAAGAGCATTCAAATCTGATGCAGTGCAACTGTGTTGAAATACATAAAAACTATTGCAGAAAGCTACAGTTGCTTTGCTTTAAATTGGATTTTAAATGCTATCCTAATTGATTTAATCTAGATGCGAATATCTGGTTCAAAAATAAGCAGGTATAGATACAGGTGGGCTTATGTTTAAAAATGGTAAGTTTTAATTAAAACTTTGTTTGGTCTAGACCCTAATGATTGTAGAGCAATCTCATTCATTTTAAAGAGAAGACTGCTGCAGCAAGAATCAAATGTAAATTGGCCCAGCAACTAGCCTGTGCATTCAAGTTGTTCAGGTGCAACAGAAAAAGTCCCACATTTTTGATGCATTTGCTGCATAAGTCACCATCAGGTAATTATGCATGTGAACATATGTACAAAACTTGGAAAAGTCACAAGAAATCGAGTAGAAAGCTGTCTTACTACAGTTACATGAATTTTTCAAAACATATTTAAATTGTTATTTACCCGAGGGAGCACAGTGAAGCAAAGCAGCGATTTCAATTGTAGAGGTAAATCATATGCACTCTGTAGCCTTTCACAAAACCTTTTTCTTTTTTCTTTTTCAAAAAGTAATTTACATTTAATTAATTTTATCATTTAATTGTTACAGAATTTGAACAGCATATGAAAGAATACAGAAAAATGCATACATGAAAGTAAAAAATAAGGAGAGAGAGACATTTATGAGAACTACTGCCATTTGGGGGAAAGGGGTTAATCCAGAAGGAGGAAAGCAGGCCAAGTATCCATGAAAAAAAGAATTTGTTACACATTGTGTGTGATAGCCTTTCTACAACAGACAGATCACTGAGACCTGTCAGCTAACTACTCATCTAGGAAAAAGAGGTGATTTTCATTTGGTAAGGATTAGGGTTTTTAATAGTGTATAATTAACATTAACTTTGAGTTTCCATGACAAACACAAAAGCAAAGACTTCCATTATGATAGAAACATTTCAAATGTGAGCATAATGTAATTCAATATCTATGTCTGTGACAGTCTTAACTCTTTCTAGTCAGGTTGCTTCTTTTTTCCTCTCTCTTTAAAAGAGTCTCTGCCATGGTACAGCAAATACCCAGAATATACACCAGAATTAAGCAGCTGGAATAGACTGACTGTTTTAGAGAACTGGTAAAAAAGAGATAACCTTTCGTTTCCAGGTCACTGGTCCCTGGTTTGCTTGCAGTCAAAAGTAATTTCCATAAGAACTAGTTTGATTTCCTCAATAAAACACTTTGATGGACTTGAAATTTCACCTAATTGACATATAGACATATTTCCAAAAGTACGGTAAGCAAAAGTAGGATTTACCTTGGAAATCCCTGCAAATTGAAGAGACTGGGTATTATGGCTTAATTATTCCTAGAGCTCCCAAAGGAGCTCTGTTTTTTTAAGTCCCTGCTTATGGAGGGGTAAGACAGGCTACCTGTACCACTATGGCCAGGGCTTCAGTGATTCTTCAGGCAAGCAAAACCATTCACTCTGGAATTCACTGGTCTGAGAGCACCTTTCATGTGAAGCTGTATTTAATTAATGAAAACAAAAAGAAGGTTATGGGTTTAGAGAAAAATTGTGTATTTAAGTGTTCATTTGTAATTAGGCAGATCTGACTTTTGAATGAACCACTGCTTCAGTGTACCTTTTCTGCCACAGTGTGCAAGACTCAAAGCTTCTTTTCTGATCATTTACTACAAGCTATAGTGGTGATCCAAGATAACTTGCTGTTTGTGCTTCTTTTGTGGTTAAGCCCAAGTATTTGTTTAATCTTATCCATGTCCAGTTAGGTCTGCCCTGCCAACTGGTTCAAGGATCCAAATCACACAGTCAAACCAAGAAATGAGGTGACGCAGTGCCTACAACCACAGGAGAGCCCCTTCACTCTGATTTGTTGTCAGCCTGTACTATCCTTTTCTGCTTGCTTTAGAGTTAATGGATGTACAGATGGAAACAGAATTAACCCACAGCCACTGCTGCTGACTTCCTCTTGGAGCACTGTGCTTCTGTGCTAGCTACGTGGTGACAAGAATGTGGAGAAGTGACAAGGACACTTTGATCAAGATATACATCTTGCGTGTGTGTGTATGTGTATACTATTATAATATAAAATAGGAAAAAGTCATACAAGTAGCTTGATCAAAGTGGGCCAATGTTTGTCTCCTCATCAGTACACTGCCTGTAGGGTCTGACAACCTGTCAAGCTACCCGGCAGTGAGAAACTACCACTGAATTTAACTGCAGGATATGCTCTGTAAGATTGCATCGCCTTGCTTATACATCCTGAGTTTGGAAGAAATGATAAAGAAAACCTGAATTTTGTTATTCACATTACACTATTTTTAAATCTCAACATTATTTTACTTTTTAAAGGTAAATAAAGACTTCTGCTGTGAAAGGGAAGAAAGTCTGATTTGATTATAGAGAAACTCAAAATGGTCTCATGGTGCACACGTGGTAAAAGTCTAAGACCTACCAGATGACAAGAGGAGAGAAGTAGCTGGAGCTCCCTGGAGGGCAGTAGGATAGTCCATAACATGTAACATTGGTATTTTAAACCACAAAGTACATGTTGAGATTTTCCTATACCCTATAAGGAAGCTGCTCTTTACCAGTTAAACATACACTGGAAGACAAAGAAATGAGTCATGCACAAAAAATGCACTCTTTAGAAACTGAAGAAAACATATTTTTACCAATGTCTTTCAGCTGTGTCTTTCAGATGTGCTATCTACAGGAGTGTTACTTCAGGTTAAAGGCACACCTGTAATTTTGTCTTTCCATTTTGCAAAGTATTTCCCCTCAACAACTTCATACTCATAATATCTGTGCATGCTCAGCTATGTTTTCCAATTCAGTTCTCCATAATGTTTTAGAAAACTTACCGCAGCAAACAGAAACCATCAGTTGCTAACAATCTTTTCACAGAAACTTTGTAAAGTGTATGAACTGAACTTTAAACTTACTTGAAAGACAGAATTTTTTGTCCCTGGTATTTTTAGAATAAACAAGCTAAAAAGCTATACACTCTATATGATATGTGACCCTGTGAAGATAGATAAAATAACTTTCTATTTTATGGCATTTACTTTGAAAATCTGATTAAGATAGATGTCTCTAGTTTGTAATTCTTCAATGTCATGTTGTCATAGTTCCCATCAGCAAGATGCTTTAAAGGCTTTCGATTAATATTGCATGCCAGAACTGAAATTACATCCTTTGTCGTTTAGTTCTTAATGGTGCAAGTGATATCTATCAAGTAGTGTTTTATGAAGCATGTGTGATTTTTATTACAGGCTGTTTTCACAAATCTTCTTCAGGTTTCATAAAGACCGTTCATGGTTCACAACAAATATGCCCTGCTTTTAAAGTCATGCCATTCTCAAATGCAAAATAAAACTTGGATTTTTTCAGTGAGGTTTATTAATAAAACAAAAACTCTTCCTTAATTTAAATATGTATATAATAATCTTAATTAGCAATGCAAAAAAATTACTGTAAGCCCCTCAACTCTGCATAAGAACTACATAGTAAAAAACCACAAATGTAATCATGTATTCTTTTCATAACTAACAGGTTGTTTGCCAAATGTTATAAGTGTCTTAATTTTTAAAATGTAGGTGACATACAGATAAGTCAAAAGATACAACATTCCCCCATAATCCAAGTACAACACAGATTTTCAACAAGATGCATAGAGTTAAAACTTCTTCAGTTTACTGGAAACCTGATAGTTGGGGTAGTTGAGCAGGAATCTTAGGTTTGGTTATTTTTGGTCAACCTGCCATTTAAACAAAAATGTGCAAAGTCAATAAAGCTTAGGTCTTAGAGGACACATGAACAGAACATATTTTTCAAATATTTTTTTGTCCAAAGACATAAAGAGCTTTCGCTTGATACTTAACATAGTAAGGCAAATACACTGTGGGAAGAAATACTGCCCATTGAGAAGAAAGCGGGCATTTCTTCCACAGATGGTGGTGAAAGGAAAAATCAGAGGATTTACTTCTGAAAGGTTTATTAAATGTTGTTTCCACTCTCTGTTGTTCACTGTGGGAACTGAACCAGCTCACTTTTAAAACATTTTTTCCATTAGCTGGAATCGATTCTCAAAGCATTCCAACACATCCACCTCCAGCCTGCAACCGCTCCATTAACCCCTTCAATACATATGTAACATGCGGTCAATATTATGGCAGGCAAAATCTGTTTCATTTAAATACCATATAGTGACACATGCCTTCTTGCCCATAGTACCATACAAGAGATCAGCTAACGGAAAGTAGTTACAAAAGCGTATGGGGGGAAAGAGCTCAGGTTGGGAGAACAAATTCACCTGGATCAAGGAAAACTGATGATGATGCTGTCATCCACAAGCCAGACATTTTAAGTAACAAAGCAAACTGAAACTTTGAAGGTTTTCGCTGAGTTGAGTATGGCTTAATCACTTTATGAAAACTGAAACAGAGATAAATATTTCAGCTTCAGTGAAAAAAGCTATAGTGGAACTAGTTCAGCAAACAACCTTCCTAATAGTGGTCTCTTTATCCCCAGAGGGATTTAAGAAGAAAGATGAAAAAAGAAAAGTACAGAAACACTGCTAAAGTAAATTGAAATTTAATCTGCTGGGGTAACATACTTATGATCTTGCTTTACAAGAAAAAGAAATAAAAAACCATAAAAAGCATGATGGCAACTGTGCACACAGAATGAACTAGAAGCAACAGTGTACTTACAATCCTGCTGTCATTACGTGGACACCATCTCCTTCCACCTCAGGCTAACCCTCACAGTAGTTAGCAGGAATACTAACAGACATTATTTCTATTTTCTTTTTAGGACCTGAGGTCTGTGAAACCAAACAAAACCCTCCAATGGTAAAATGTCATTGACTGACTTCCAACAATTTACCTGGAGATCAAACTGGGAAAAGATGCTATCACATAGTAAGAAATGACAAAAGCTTGCTCACTTGATACACAAAAATGATGTTCAGTTTACATTGTGCAGCGAATCAAATCATAATAATGGAACCGTTAGTGGTGTGCTCCTGTCCCGGCATCCCTGCAGTGGGATTCAGATGTTTTTCAGGACTGTGGGCTCAGTTTTTTTCCCTGGGGGATAGCAGTCTCCCTGTGGCTGGGGATCACCAAACCCATAGGCTTCACTTAAAGTCACACTTGTTTCTATTCAGAATAGACTTTTCTGCATCTTCATCAATCAGATCATCGTCTTCCTTGTTGAAGAAATTGAGAATTGAGGAAGTTATGCATTTATTGCTAGCTTCAGATAATCTTCTTTCCTGATAACTCATGGAAATCAGTGGAGAAATAAGTTTTGACTTCACAAATTGAAGGCTAGCTTTTTAACCAGAGAATTCAGGTTTTCATTGAAAGAAAACAAAAAATGAAACAAAAATGGAGAAGTCTGGCTGGAAGACTTTGTAGGGCAAGGAAAAACTCAGCTTTCTAAACAGCTGACAGCGGACTGGAATCAATCTGAAAAATCTTTGAGTACGTAGCCAAAACCTGTCTGTAAAACACAGGTAAAATGATAAGGAGTAACCCCTTTCCTGCTTTGTTTATCCTGTACTTTATGTTTATACCACACACAGATAGCCATTTAATTTCAACAGCAAAAACTGTGATTTATAAATAAATATTATAAAAGAAGTACCATGCTTCAGCTGTAAGCTAAATTCTATAATCCTGATTCAGGCAAAATGACAGTGTGTTAATATATGTACTCATTTCATACCACATGTTTAACTGGAGTGCAGTATGGATTGTGCAGTCTGATGCATGACTTCTTAATAGATTTCCTAGCATTTTCAAGTGTTAGATAATTTTGGTTGCCATCCAAAATCATTAATCCAAAGTGAGCTATGACTATATGTTTTTCTTTGTCTTCTGCTTTTATTTCTTAACACTTCCAAGAAAAATTATTTGCCAAAGCTATTTATTTTAGAAGCACAGTTACTACTGTACAGGTTAAAAAACCCTGAACTTTTAAAACCCTTAACCTGAAAAAATACACTCGTCATGATTATGTAATGCTTTTAGCTGACACAACCAGTGCGGCAAAAAACTGCCTTTCTTCCCAATAAATAAAATAGCATCTAAAGGCTCTTTTACTACTTACTAAACCTGACTTCTGACATATGGCTGACATTCGCGAAGAAGGAGCAAGCCACTAGATTTCCTTAATTCCAAGAGCCAGGGGGAAAATTCTTCAACTAATTAAGTCAACTGAATTTTTGTCATGGACTTGTTAAGGTTAATGGTGCCTCTTGAACATTTTGTAAATTTACAAATACAAAAGCAGTCTGAAAGCCCCCCAAATTAGTTCATTATAAGTGATAAAATTCTTGACCAATTTCTGCATGCTCAGCCTTGTCTGGGAACACAAGGCCACACTAATAAAATCTGTGAAAGATAAGCCAGGAATGGGAAAACACAATATAAAACTTCTAAGCACAAATAGGTGAGTTTGGTTCATCAGATTTGAAAGAACTCAGATAAGAGGGATTCATGTTTCGCTTTGGAGGAAATGAAAAAAAAAACAGGGGCAGTGAGATGAAAAGAAAACCATGGGGGGAAAAAATGGTAGAATTGTACAGAAAAGAGGTTGAATGAGTAATACACAGAGATGCAAAAGTGAACAGCTAAGAGAAAAATTCTAAGAAAAATGGGAAAGCATATACAATTTTATTAGAAAATCATAATAACCAAACTTCTGTGGAAAACACAGAAGTGAGATGTGTACTCTACCGCCTTGACTTTTAAAAAAGGAGTTTAGTCCTGGCTTTTAGAGTTAAAGGTAAAAATTCTTATAGACTGCAGCTGGGGTCTTGGAGCAAGACAGAAATAAAGCAGTAGGTCACCAGATGAAGTTTTGTCTCCAGATCAATTAATTAATCTAGCTGTTATCAAGTATAAGGAATATGCAGATCATGAAAGAATGGAAAAGTATAGGGAACCAAGCTTCTGAAATAGGTTTTAAATACTTTTTTCTTTGAACTGTGTCAGGGAAGAGAAATGCAT
The DNA here is from genome assembly GCF_047716275.1 of Strix uralensis. Classification (NCBI taxonomy): domain Eukaryota; kingdom Metazoa; phylum Chordata; class Aves; order Strigiformes; family Strigidae; genus Strix; species Strix uralensis. The sequence continues at coordinate 37,730,817 of NC_133975.1, forward strand.
AAGAGGGGGAGGCCTCCACAAGAGCAAACTGAGGAACTATTGTTCTCTAATGACTTTAAATAAGTGTTTTAGTCTTAAATGTGAATTAGAATTTTGCTCTTTTTCCTTACGTTAAAAAAACCCCACAAAAAACCTCTTGATTTTAGTAAGATTTTACTCTATTCTAATGACAATCAAGACTAGTTAGGTATCAATCAAAAAGAACAAATCAATTGCGAAAGATTTCTTAAAAGATGTTCTGGGTTTCCACTACAGCTGTTTCCCTTTTCAGAAGGAAGATAAGAGTCATTAACCCTCAAATAAAACACAAACTTTGAATTGCTAAGAGTTGAAACAAAAACTACCTTTCAGTCAGACTGTCTCAGTTCATGTAACTTATTAACAAAAGTCTCCCATGTCTAGCATAGCATTTGAAGTAAATCTATGATAATTTCAGAGGTATCAGTGGACATGGAGAGTGATTTAGTGTGTTCACTATTTATTCTGCAAATGCTGTGACGGACAGCAGTAAGCTGAGTAGCTTAAACAGACTGTACTATAATTAATGACAATAAACAAATATGTCCAATAATAAACAAAAAGTGAGGAAATTCCAGAAACTTTTAAAAAATTTATAAAACACAGCAAATTGTGAAAATCAGTCTTTCTTACAATTAAATTCCATTTATATTTTCATAAATGACTGTAGGCTTTGCCTTTTCTTGTACATATTTTCATTACGTCCTAGATGTGTTGCTGCTCCAAAGCTGTTTCCAGCAGGTGACCTTTCATATCAGTTTCTAGCTAAACCTTACAGTTTCTCGCCTGAATCAAGCTTCTTAAAAAAACATGGCTGATTCACATTGTAGTAAGCTCTTCCTTTTAATAACACTGCTGTAGTTCCAAGACAGACACCAACAGAACAGATAATAGGTAGAGAAGTCACAGCTCACAACTACACCCTTTGATTTAAGTAGCCAACTGGATAGTATACACATAAAGACCCCAAAAGAGCAGAGCTAAAATAAATGTTTTTGAAACAATGGCAAAACTACACAAATACACACAAAGTAAATCACCACCATGGTGCGGTGAAAAGTGATGAAATCTCACATATACTGTTAGCAAATGCAAGTTGAATTCCACAATGCTTCTGCCTTACAGGCAACTGCAGCAGAAAAAGAGACGTTAGTGCTTCTTCTGGGGTAAGCAAAAGCTGAATAAAATGATTCATCACAATTCTACGTCTTTCTGGCAGAATTACAAATTCTGCATATTATTTAGTTCTTAAAAAAAGATTGATCTGAAACCTCCTAATAGTAATCTAATTTCTACATAAACAGAATTTGAGTTTCAAATGATTTGATGTGCAGAAAGCATGTAAACTCCCTTTATACCTAACAGCTGTCATTTCACCAGTTACAAATTTGGCAAAAGCATTTCTTGGTATGCTGGGAGACCACTTATAAAGACAGCTTGCTTGCCACGTAACACTGCTGATTTATAAAGCAAGTTATGCCACAGTCAAGGGAGACAAGATCGTACACAGACATAGAGCCAGAGGAGATCTGAACGACTGGAGGCCCTGGAAGCCTGCTGCCTTCTACTTGTGGGGAAACACCCCTCTATTTCTAGTGTAATCACACCCCCTCCGCTTGAACACATTTTTCTGGCCCCTCTTCTGGTTAAACTATCATATGGGAAAACGCCTTTCTTGTTGTCTTCTGCTGTAACCCCAACAGTGGCGACAACCAACCCGTGTGTGTGGGCGGTACACGACTGTGAGGGAAACAGACAGTCTCAGGCTGAGAAGTCTGATATTTAACGTGCTTTTATAACTACTACCAGGGGCTAAACCCAAACATTTCAGGAGGGAGAACTGTCTCGTGGTAAGACCGCAGCAGAGTAAGTCAGGAAATCTCTTTACTTTATTCCTGGCACAGCCAGTGGCTTACCGCATGATCACAAGCAAGCGAGAACCTTTGTACGTCCAGTGGTCTCACCGCTGATGCTGGTTAATGATACCCACCAAGGCTGCAGGAATCAATTACGTGCCCAACAGCTCTTTGCTGCTCTTGAAACGAAAGATGTTCCACGGGTGAAACTTGAACAGATACAGCAGAGGTGAGTAAAGGTCCTCTGCTCTCAGACTGAATTTAGATGAAGAGCATGCAGACCCATGTGTTTGAGGAGAGGAGGAGGAAGGGTACGCTTTGTGTTCTGCTGAGCGGCGACCCCACACTGCTGCCCCAAAGTGGGGCATGGGAGAGGATATTCAGAATATCAGATTTTTTCTGATACACGTCAAGTTTCCATCACTTTGCCACAGAGAGCGCTGTGGGTGAGGAAGTGCATGCAACCCATCCCACCTGCTCCCTGCAGAACTCCCTACAGCCCAATTTCCCTGGCTTCATGCAGGCGTAAGCGTGAAAATTTCACGCGTGCACCCTTCCGCAAGGTGCGAGGTTTCATGGTTTACATGTGGCATTACAGAAGAACATTCTGTCTTCCACAAAGATAAACCAACCTCACAAACAAGGTAACATTTTCAGCAAAAGCTACTGGGTCGCTTTACAGTCTCAGGTGAATTAAATCTATTAGAGAGATTCACACTTTGGAAAAACACATCTAAAGAAAATAAATACAAACAAACAGTGAAGACTTTGAGGTACATTATCTGCAAAATCTACCTCAGAAGCAAATGCTTTTAGAAGCCGCAAACACAAGACAATTAGTTGCATTTCTGAAAGCTGAAAGTCTAAATAGCTGTCAGCAACTCCACCAGCAAGTGTAAGTTATTTACAACAGCAAGCAGACAGATTATCAAGATAACAGAAGCACTGATTAATTGTGTAGCCTAAACTGGCAATAAAAGCAGTGTAAATCCCTGTATGTGTGAATATTTATTTTTAAATAGGTACGTTCTGGTTCCAAGTTTCCTCTTTTAGTTGTTACCATTTAATAATAAGCACTGAATCAAATTGCTCTTTTAATTTTTTAGAACCTTTAAAAGTAAAAACCTGACTGTGTTGATAGCCTCAAAAAGACTTCAAATTTCTAAATATCAATGTGATACTTAAGAGTGTCTAAGAGCTATTTCAGAGTTTGCTGCAACAGTTACAACAGAGACGCTTGCATCACAGTGTTCTTCCACAACAGCACAAACTTCAAGCCTAGATTCCAAAATATTTTATAGCTCTCAGTAAAGTTTGGGTGAAGACCTTCTAATGAATTTTGGTAAGCATGGACTTCTTCATGGCATGTTACATATATTATACACTTTTCTTAAAGACAATAGAAATTGAAGAATTTTCACATTCAGTGATTTATATTCAGAACCTCTTCCAGCTGTACAGGACTTCTCAAAAAGGCAAGGAATAATTTATCTTCAAACTACCTACCAAGCTACCAGCCAGACCTCAATATGCTGGAAGTCTAGACACAAGAGAAACTTAAGCCCTCATCCCACAAAAGATGACAGATATACTTGTTCTGGAACCCTGGCTGTGGTTGCTGGCATGCAAAAAGTCTACCCTTGGCCAACAGACAACTACATGGATGAGCACATCCTGGTTTTGACTAGCTCTGACAATAACCACAGGGATCAGACTGGTAGGAAAGTATATAAAAGGAAGGCACTTTCAATGCCCCTGGACCCCATGTTTCATTCAAGCTGAGAGACCTGACATACATCATCTTCCTTCTTTCTTTCCAGTAGGACCCTTGTAGCTTCTTTAAGTAAATGATTATTGTCTATCATGTCTCCAAAACATGAAGTTGCAGAAAAACATCACGTCTGCCAGAGGCATGATCCCTGCTTTATGACAGTTTATATTCAATCCTCACCCATACAGTAGGCCATGGGGGCACTACTGAATATTCCTCACGCTATGTGAATACAAATGAAAATAGTTTGTTTGGGCCATCAAAATAAGTGACTCATATACTGAAGTGAGAGATGATGCTAGCTCTTCTCTAGCAAATCCCAAGAATGAAATTTGATGACTGATGCACTGCTGCTCATGTCAGTGTGGTTTTCTGTAAGAGTTACATGTACAGCTAATCTCGTGTCAGTTTTCATAGTCCCAGCTGGTCAACTCATCAGGTTTGTGTACATCGGGATGTGTGTACCCCCGCTACGCGATAAACTCTCCAGATATTCCAAGCTGCATTCACGCTTGGTACAGGTATTTGCTGAATGTAGGCAAAGATGCCAGATTTACTACCCCTAGAGTTAGTGCTCAGGTGTTTAATGGCCAGGGCTTTTGCTAATACCAGTAGTCTCAATGAGCTTTTTAATAGTTTCCTCTTCCTGATAAAACCAAAGGAATTCTGGTTACTGGTACACATGCCACAAAAGTCAACCCCGGTTGGTGTGTGTCTCTTCTAGATCAGAAACAACTTTCACTGAACAGAGAGATGCATTTCGAGCCTTCTTTTGATTTATGCATTGGAACAAGAAGGAATGGCAGACTAGTTTCTATGTGGATGGGTTTCTCCCCACTTGCAGAGAGTATCCTCAGTGTCTATCAATTACTTGCTTAAGGCCATTTTATTAAGGACTGAGCTTAACCATATCCACCATTCTTCTACTGTACTTACCTTTTTTGGTAGGGACAGGGAAACATGCGCACACAAAAATCATTACTAAGCAAATAAAAACTTATTTGAAAAGCAAACCTCAAAAAAGAATATTCAAGAAAGCTACTAAGTTCAGTCTCACTGCTACGACAGTAAGAAGGTCCCTCTTGGCCCACAATTTCTTTTGCCCTTATACAGGAACACCTTGAGGAGCATACGGCTCTAGGAAAGGCATTTACTCTTACAGCATAAAAGAATAATTCAAGTTGTCTTTGATATTTGCAGCACTGTTACAGCTCTTGGAATATGAATACTTTGCACTATAGATATCTGTGCGTATGCATACAAAATTACTGTTAATAAAAATATAAATATGTGTCAGAAGTACATTTTAATATTACTTTATGAAGATTTATTATATTTGTGACATGTCCTTGCTGTTTACTAGAACTCAAGTGAGAAGTTACTGTGTCTAGTGTTGTCTGTGATAATTTACATCTCCCTAGGGATAAGGGTGCTAAGCTTTCTTCAAACCACTTATTCTTGGCACCAAAACTGAGCAATTACAGCTATGTCTCACACTTTGTATTTTAAGGATGTGGAATGTTTATTACTTGCAAGAGGAAAATGACTCCTGCAATGATGTTTTAAAATCACTGGGTTCAGACAAAACCCAAAGTGCTGGCTATAAATAACAAAGTTAAATTTGTATACAGCATGGCATGTAAGCACAAAAGCCCCAAGCAGAAAAGTATTCTTTTCCTGCTCCTTCTCTTAGCAGAACAATCACACTATGGAAATTGACAGTTTGGAAAAGTTTTCACAAACGTTTTGCTTCTATACTAACAACTACTGGGCATTGACTTAGAAGATATTTAAAATTCAATTGCAGATATAAGGTGCAATGATAAGTTGCAATCTTCAGAACTACAAGAATAGCTAACGAGAGCTTGTTTCAGACTTCTAACTTGTAAAATCACAGGCTTAGTCCTGCATTTCACATGCCTAACATGTTAATGCAAAATTCACAGCAGCTTGGAAAGAGACCTCAAAACACTTAAGAACAAACCCAAAACTTCAATAACCAACTATATGCATAAGTGTAATTAGGAAATTGGTCTTCAGTTGTAAAACGAAAATGTAACACTGAATGCATAAAACTGTCCAGTAAAATATATTCATTGCATCAAATGAAGGATATAATAATTACAAGTACTTTCCATAAATCTGAAAAGTAATGTAATAGAAAATAAACAGCCAGTAAAATATGAACAATTTGGAAAAAAATAACTCAAGCAATTACTTCTGAAATACAAAATTATATTGGTCTCGTTAATCAGTTCAGAGTGTTGTATTAATGAAAGGAAATTAGTTTCTTGTAAGGTGTTTCTTTTACTAGGTAGTTTCTTCTACAGTCAGTGTGTCTCTTCTCTACATACTGAGTAAGAAAACAAGAAAAGAAAATATCTGTAATTAGAAACAATAAAGGCGTAAACAGATTTGAAGGATTATAATACTAAATGTGAAACCCACTCTGGTTTTCTTCTTTTTTTTTTTTTTTACATTTCTTTATGTGATTGATTGTCAATCTAGATATACCCTGGATAACTCCTATTGTTCTGTTACACAGTATCTTACTGCACTATACATGTAATAATGACATATTGAACATATGGTTGAGAAATGTGATTGAGAAATTCCTAGACTGATAAACTGATAATATAATCACAAGCAAAATTATCACAAAATTCTAAAATATGACAGGAGATAAATAAAAAATTATTTTCCTTGTGCTTTAAGAAAAGCAACTTAAATATTCCCCCCACCTTTTTTTTTTTTTAGAAATAATAGCTTTAAGCAATGAAATCCCTTAAAAATGCAAACATCTGGGAAAGGAAAAAACAAAGCACAATGGCAAATCTGTAGAGATAACCACTCAGACACATTGAAGATGTTTCTACCAGCATACAACAGAAATAAAAACCACTGAAGAATGGTGAAGGATGTTTTAAAAAAAAAAAAAAAATGGAGAAAAAAGACTGACAAGGGAAGGACAGAGGCACCTATGAGAAACTCTGTCCTAGGACATAAAAGCAGCAGCTATCCTGTTCTTACAATTTGCTTCAAAGAGCAATTCTGGTTTTTTTCTGACCATGTTCCACGGTGCCTCAGAACTATACGGCCCCTTTTTTCTTTCCTTTAAAGTAGACTGGTCCCAACCACACTACTAGAGCACTGGAAGAGATCCTGGAATCGGTTATCTATGCCACAGGCATTCATCTGCTCTGCGTTATGATGCCAGCTAATTCCCTCTGACCACTCAAGCCCTTTGGAAACCACCAGCAGAACCAGAGGGCTGCTTTGCAGGGCTGCCATACTTGTGCTTGGAGGGTATGTGGCTGAGGGTGCTGTGTGCCCGAGAGCAGGTGTGAAGGCACGTCAGGCCCACTCAGATGTTGTTAGATGACTAGTTAGGGTGCTGGGAGCACAACTACTGAATTAATTGCTGGGCAAAATTAACTACTGAGCTTTCTCTGAGGAGACACATAGCTCCTCTGCTCTAGAAGGACTCTCAGGTGTGATCTCACCTGCATGCAACGTGGGAGTCACCAAGGCAGCGGTGTGCGTCTACACACAGTAATTTTTTGTAAAAGCTTCCATGCACTAGATAAAACGCTGACTGTTTTTCCCAGCACATCTAAACTCTTTTTATCCTTTGTCCACCAATTAATCATTCATCTCACATGTAGGCACAAATGTGTCACTGCCATCGTAATCATATCCTGATGCCACTCTAATATTATGATCCTTCCACTTATGCGAAAAGCAGTGTTTTACATGCAGTGATGCTGTTGAAGTCCTACTTACTGACTGCCTGTCACCTCTTGAACAAAAATACTTTCTCGAATGGGACTATGTGAGCATGAAACACTACAGAAAACACAGTTCCTAAAACTGCGTTCAATAATTCATTTACATCATTAATCTCTTCAGAGGAACCTCCAATTCCAAACTTGACTTTTGTCTGTTCAAAATCTGACTGTTAAAATATCATCTAATAACATTAACAAAATTCCAGCAGGAAAGAAGTAAGACCCTTATTTCTAAAACATATTCATTTCTATACCAATCCTTAGCTTCAGTTACTTAAATCCAGCCATTTGCACAATACTGTGCATTACGAGCAGGAATATGAAATAAAGTGGAAGTAAAAGAGATGGAGAAAATGGTTGGGGAAAAGCACAAATCCAGATGTTAACTTCCGCACAGTGAGTGTAAAGAGCCACTTGACATCAAACTCACACATTAAGGACTGTGGCATTTCAGGTTAAGTGGGAGCATCTCACTGAGAAGTCTGAAATCAGCTACTCTCTATAGCAAAAGTGGTAACATTTCGGGAAATTAACGCCATTACTGGTAGCAACAACTCCTTAATTTCTGCTTTTAATCCTCTTATAAGGATATTAGGGTATCCAAGAGTATCTCAGTTCCCTGGGGCAGAACAAGTAGCCCAGCACACAAAAGGTTAAGATTATTCTGCACTCTTAAAACCACCTGGGATTGATACTTTTCTGTATCTTTATCTCCCATTGTCCTCTCTGCAACTGCAAATTGGCCCAATAACCACAGCAGACATCAAGAGAAAAGTCTGCTGGGTTTTTTTGATCAATTCTCATCGCTTCTAACAGCTTTCCTGCCATAAGAGCATAAGAGGGATCAGAAGCAGGCAGGATGTTAGTTTTCATCCCCAATTACAAAGGAACTAGATTTCTTATAAGCGTTCATGTTTGTGTTTTTGTTGACCCTTCTACAGATGGCTGGAATATTCTCAGAACAGAAAAGAAGGGTTAAAGAAAATTCTGGATAATGAGGGCTGTAATATGGATTAGAAACATGATTTTTATTTTTTGTTTCAAAAACCATACATGCTGCATAGCATTCCATTCCTTTAATGTGAAGACACTAGTGTTAAAAAAGAAATACGACATGGCTATTTTAATTATGTAAAACTGTAATTGGCATTTATTGTGTAGGGCTTCAGAGGGATAGGAGCATGGAATGGAAAGCTGATTTTTTCATTACATAGCTGCCCCAAGGCAGATACATTCTGAACAAAGCACCTTTTCATGAGATATACCTGTCCCATAGAGAGAACAACAAAGGGAATGAGGAAGGGGTGGTAGGAAGCCTGAACAAGGAGAGAATGATATGAAAAGAGTCCATTAGAAAAGAGAAAAAAGGATAAAGGAGAAAATAAGAAGTGGGATGGAGTGGCATGGTATGGTCTAATAAAGGTTAAATAACATAATCAATAAGAAAAAGAAGCCTTGAAATGAGAAGGGGCAAAAAGAGGGAAAGGAGGAAATTAAAAGAGCACACTTAAAGGATGAGAAGAATTAAAACTAAGATGGAACAAGAGAAAAAAACCCCACAAACCTCTACAAAAATTGGGGAGAAAAAGGGAAAAAAAAAAAATCACATCCATGCATACAGATCACTTCAGGGAGCAAAAAGCTCGTGCTCGTCTGCATCTGTTGTATCATACATTTGACTCTATGGCATTCCTCAGCACTTCTGCCTGCTTAAGGAGCATTAAAAAGATGAGTCATCAGGGATGGAGGTAAGGGCAGAGTCCAAGACGATCTTTACTTTCTCATCTAAACTTACTTCTTCCCTGCTTTGCCTCAAGGTACCTACCCAGCACTTAGGCTCAGAAAGAACCCGGAAAGGACATCTCCCTGACTATTTTTCCAAGATGAGGGGTGGTGTCAGACGAAACTGTCCCCTAATCAGCTGCATACGCTCCTAGTGGAATAGGGGATTCATGCCTGCCTCTCCTTAAGAGAACTGAACATTTGACACCACCAGAAATTGATGCGAGGTGGCAGATGAGCAGTCCCCATTACTCATTTATTTACTTTTCCACATGGGGGAACTGCGCTTATGATGCCTGCTGACACTCTACAGCAGTAATGTAGCAATGGAAACCATCATTCATACTATGATAAACAATGAATACACCAAGAAAAAGGGATCTACTTTTGAGGCTTTGATGCATCACCACTTAGCTTCGCTTATATCTCATAGTCACTACTAGCAGACAGACATGGCAAGGGGCAACTTCTTTCCCTTCAGAGATTCAGATAGTGTAATGGAAACAGCACACCATTTTAGGATTATTAACCTATCAAGCAGCAGCAGAGCTTTGCTCTCGGAGGCAGAAATCATGGCAAAAAGTAGCTGGCTGATACTTATGTCTGCAGAGAGCATGTTTTTGAGTGGTGGAAATACTGGACCTGCCACTACTTTTTTCCCTTGCTACTCAACATCTCCCAAGGAACCAAACAGAACTAGAGCAGCACTGATGAAGCAGTGAAAGAGCACTGAATCCTGAGGTTCCCATACTTCATAACTCTTCAGAGATTTTCCCAAAGGCCTTCTGCAGATGCTGCTTAATTGTTCAAGTCTTTGTAACCACGGGAGTATATTTTTCACATTTCTTTAAATATATTTTAAGTTCTGTTGTAATCATGGGAGTACAGTAACAGGAACCAGAAACATAAGCATACAGTAACTACAACTTAATTCTGCCAGCTTTTAAGCCTTTATTTGTGCTTGTGTAAACTGAGAGTCACTAATCATCATCACTAAAATGAAAGGTTAATGCATTGATTATAGACTATTTAGTATTCACGTTTTACTATTTCTGGATCAATGTCAGACAGAACTGCTATACTACTAACCATACACAAAAAAAGCTAAAAATCTTTTAATCGTTCTCTTGATTTTCTTTCTGCCTTCGAATTTCTTGAACTCTTAGTGGAAGCAGCATCCTATCCATCACTCCAAAATACATACATAAATACGAGCTAGTTTAAAATTCCAGGTGCAAAATTCATAGTCACTGTCTGCTCCTTCAAGATATGACAGAACAGATTAAATCTGGGGCAGAACACCATACAAGAACATCAACATTGCTAAAGCATGCATGAATGATATGGAAGCTTCCCCAACTTCCCTAGCACAAAATTAGTACTACAGGGCACTTACTTCTAGACATGTGTGGTTAAAATGCTTAAGTTCAAGCATTTTATTCTTTACTACCTTGCATTTTAACTCTCTTAAGGAATTCTCCACACAGAGAGGGAAAAAAAAAATCTGGTCTGTTGTGGCCACAATCATAAAAAAAATTATTATATGGAATGAAGCAAAACTGAATCCAAAGTTCAAGGCTGAATCAAAAGAACTTCCAGATAAGTTTATTTAACAGGAATTTTGATCTGAGTATTACTTATGAGAAAGCACTGGATAAACCTGGGCAGGCTGTACTGTTTTACTTGGCTATTATTCTGGTAGTCTTTCTCTACAACACTAGCCATTCTAATGTTTACCTAACTATAAATAACTGTAATAGGAGAGAGAAGAACTTCCCTTTCAGGTTCAAAACAGGCTGATTCCTCTGCCCTGCCCAGGAATGTCCCTCAGGGCCTCCTGTCTCAGAAGGCTTGCAAACCAGTCTATTCTGGAGGCCTTTTTGGAAGCTAGAAAGGAGTTTTAAAAATATCTAACCCATCCTCCCTCTCTGCCTTTGGGTTTACTGGCTTAGGCACACAGTAGCCAGAATTCATTACAATAAGGGGAGACAACAGAGACTTGAATGGGAGACTAGATTAAAAGAAGAAATAATCCAACCTGAGCGAGGAAGAGATCCATATGTGATGCTGTGAAGCATTCTGATGTCAATTATTTTGAGTTATTCATACAAAACTGTAAACAAATAAAAAAATATTCCATATTACAAGTCACTGATTAAAGGCCTTGAGGAAATAGATCGGGAAGTGCATCTGAAGAATACCACTGCATTGAATTTTGAGAACTATACATTACATGGCATAAGTAACAACTTTATATTGTATCTCTTGAAAAATGCATTATAAAGACTTGGGAAAGAAGTATTATCTTTGAATTAGCCAGGTAAATATGCCAAAAATGATGCATACTAGGAGACACGTTAAGATCTGAGGGACCTGGAAAGTGAAGCTTATGAGGGACCAATTATTGTTTCTATCGGTGGATACTTTTTATCTGAGCATTATTTTATATTCTGAGGTCAAGAAGATTAAAATGGTGAAATGATTCTGATTTTTCAGTACCAGTAAAAATTATTTTAAAGTTAATTAATGAAAAACATATCTTTGGACAGATCACATGTTCATAATCACTAGCAACTTCTTTAATAACATACTGCTGCTTTAAGAAAACATATCTTTCAGCTTTTCCATTTTTATCATCCCCATTTAGAGTGCCTGCTGGCAAATCAGCAGCATGTCGGAAACGGGTGAAGAACATGAAGATATACAAGTGTGAATTTCATGAAGTCTGTTGCTCCCACTATGCTATCTACTTTTGGCCAGTAAAACAATGTAAGTACTTAGCTTCAAAACCCCATGTTGTGCATCTCATCCCAGTAGCAATTACAGCAAGAGTCCAGCTGTAAAAACCTGATGGAGTTGCTGTGCAGAGTCAAAAAATCAAAAGCGCAATTCATTAGAAGTGCTTCAATTGCTTTCTGAAGCATTTTCAGTGCTGGTGTACAGAGAGAGAGGGGTGCAAGGTCACCCCTATCCTCACCTTTTCACTGCTCAACAGAGGACAAGGTACCAGAAAGTAACCCAGACTCAAGAAACACTACAGACAGTATTTAAAACCTTTTCTGAATACACTGTAAGAGAAAGAAGGGAGCATGTGACAAAAAAACCCCCTCCACCCTTGCAATCTCTGGAATTAAGAATGATCAGAACAACAAGCCCCCTTACACCAACTACTAGCAACAAAATCAAGGGAAAACTTTACCCTTCTTTAAAGCTTTCTGAATGAACTGAAAAATTAAACAACAGCAGCTGATATTTTGTACTCAGTGATAGCCAGGTCAGTCTTCTGTATATTCAGCTATCATAACATGGTTTTGTACAAATAAATTCCATTACGTGTTGGTTGAATAGGTACTGCAGTGTTAAATTAAAGCTTTAAGAAACGCACATAAACCAATAAGAGAATATTTCATGTGGAGTTTCCGGGTTATGGCAATGATGGGAGAAGTTTACTGCTGCTTACTGCAAAACACAGTATTTATCAATGCAAAGATGAGTTGGACTGATAGCAGAATTTACAGCAACTGACTTCCTTTCAATTTGCAAGTATCCTGCACTTACAGTATTTTCAAATTGAGGTGGTTTGTTTTTTTTTTTTTTAATGACAACAAAGTATCATGCTACATACACAGAACTGTTCCTTGACACTGTAACTTGATGCTAACTGTTATGGGATTTATCTTCAAGAGAAGAATAGCAATAAAGAGGCAAATGAATTCATTTTTTTGTAAGTGTAGCCAGGATACTAGTGTAAACATACAGAATTCCCACGGAGAGAATATTTTTAGTCCTTTGTAATAAATGATCAGCAACTTAGCTGACAGAAATATCCTTACTTTTTTTTTGCCTGGCTCAGAGAACATCTCATACCTATGAATCCTAACGATTAAAATAATTCTACCAATTACTTTGCTACATTCCAGTATGCATAGTCAAGTATGTAATGCAATAAACTATGCCTGAATGGTCTGTTTACCCCACAGCAAGTTACAAGGAAAACTCTTTCCCCTTAAAGGACTTGTCTCTCTGGAGCCAGCAGGCTGGCAAAAAGCCAAGGGAAGCTGGTGCTTAAGCAACCAAGACTGAGCAGTGCCTGTGTGCATTGCAATCTCAGCCAACCGCAGTAAATGTTATTGGAGTTTTTGTGCTGTAAAATTGCTGCTTTCATGCCCACTGCATCTGACAATAGGAATCCTTGGCCTTGCATGAGAGAGGAAGGCTGATGTGCCTTCTAGTCAGATTTCTGCATCCTTAAAAAGTAGGGTTACTGCTCCTGTGTACTCCTAATGGGTTAGTGACAAAGAAATTCATGTCAGTGCTACCTCAGATGTAGAAAGATACTAAATGGAGAAGCCTTTTGTGTATGAGATAGAAGAACAGAGAAATTATGCTTTAAGCATAGTCCTTAAGCTTTTAAAAACATTGATAATATTTAAAAAGATAAAGGATATTAAGGTGCCAAATGCTTAGCTTTTTACTTTTCATAGCAACTTTGAGATAAGCTCTGTTTTCACAATCATCCAATGCACATCTATTTATTTTTTGCTCAGTGATTCAAGCGCAAAATCCTCAGTATTTCTCCTATTAAAGACTGCGACAAGCATCTGCCAGCAGAATTTGTGAGAGTCCTGTTTACTTCCAGCGAGCAGCATGTTTAAAGCATTAAAACATTGTCCTCCAACTTACAGCTAGCCAGAACAGAGTTCAAGTGGAAGCCAAAAGCCAACAAGGAAACAAACCAGATTTTTTATTTTTGTCAAATGCTCTGATTTTTTGCTACAGGGATTTTTTTCAAGACTATAGAATAAAATGTGTGTTATAGTTGCATTACAACAACTTGACTCCTGTATTAACCCCCACTGGCAACTTCCATTTAATCCAACAGCAACCTGCTTTTCCTCAGAAGTGCAGAATCAGGCCCTAGCCATCACCAGCATTCAGCAGAACTAAGGAATAAATTACGTATTTTAAGTATTTGCACAGCTCTCTTTCTTCAATGGTAACTAAAGACTCAATCCCAGCTGAAGGAAGAAACTTTTCCACAATCATCAGGACATGATATTGCATGTTATCCTTACTAAATTTATACATTTTGTACCACGCTGGTAGACATTTGGTGCTCTCCAAAGCACCAGCTCCTTACAACGACCATGACTACATAACTAATTTTAATTCAGCTAAAACAAACAAAAAATGAAATGACAGACCAAGCTTTCACAGCTGGGAAAAAAACATGACTCTTTTTTTTTTTTTTTTGAAAAACAACCCCCAGTGAGACTAAGAAACCAAAAGATAAAAATAAAATTTAAAAAAAAAAAAAATCAAGACTTTATCAAAACCTTACAACCTCCAACTCATTCTATGTTTCGGGAAGTACTTTTGTATTCTCAAAGCTATCAAGGCTTGGTGAGCGCTACAGTTGATAAGAAGGACTTGTAAAACCAAGTTCAGACTGCTGCCACTGACTGATGAACAAATGGGAGCATGCGTAAGATCTTCAGTCCTCTCTTCCTAAATAAGGCTTTTAAAAAATATTTTGTATTGTGGTACACAGTTTAAAATATTAGACCTTTCCCTGAAATAAAATAATGAAAAAATCATAAATAACAGAGTTTAATGTGATGATGTGAGACATTTGGGTCTGATCCTGAGCTCACACAAATTATTTGCTGTGCGCTTGCACACCATTTGTACCTCTGGAAGTCAGCCTAAGCAGTAGCTGGGAAAGTCCTCAGCTTTGTAATTTAAAATGAAAATAAAATCTCTATGTGACTATTTCTTTCTCCTTTTCCCTTCTGTATTACAAATTAACTTTTACGATAAATTTGTTAGAGCCTACTTTTCCCCACAGGGGCAATACATCCTCATTCCTGATCGTGACTTCAGGATTCTTCCATTAACAAACTGTGACATAATTTAAATTCAAGCTCCTTATCTTGCAATTAGGAATGTCTGTTCTGTAATCAAGTAGTCAAAGGAAACGATGTGTGTGCAAGCACTGGCAAGCAGGGAAGGGATGCATTTTTGACTCTCATGTTCATCTATACTGCCAGGTACATGTTTGTTCAGTTTTAAGTGATCTGACTTTCTTCCTTCGATAAAACTATATTCTGCTTTTACATTTCACTGTGTTTCAGAATCAATTTATCTTCACAGATTTTCTTAACTTGCATGATTTTTTGTAATATGATTTTTGATGGGAAAGGGAGGAGGGGAGGAAATGTCTCTACATCAGATCATATCTGCAGTATGATACACAGTTGGCAGGTTGTCCCATCTGGCATGCATTCCAGTGTAAGACGGATAATTTGTCACTCTGAATCCTCTGATTTGTGAAGAGGCCGAAATCATCTTTGGAAAGATATTTTGCAACTAACGATACAGGAGGTGTGGGGGAGACTGTTCTTTGAAGGCTACAAAGGCCACAATCTGAGGAGGAATAATTGGTCTTGGCTCTTTTATCAAGTAACAGAGACTGAAAACTACAAAAATCTTTAAGAGAAAAACATGACTTACAACAATCAGATATGAGAACTAATTGCCCACCACTTTGCAAAATTTGATTTTGGAGGGGTGAGGGTGAGATTGGGGAACTGTAATTTGCTCTTGGCAAGCAGACTGAATACTTAATTAAACTGAACAAATGTACATTTTTGTACATTAAGGGAACAATGTTGACAGAAGTTTGGCTTAAAAACCAAAGGAAGAGGATAAAAAGAAGGATTCATGAAACTGAAATCAAATATCAAAAAGGGATCAAAAAAATTGGCTAGCATTCAAGACAATTTTTAAGTTTTTAAAGCAACTATATTTGCCCCGAGCATGTGGAACAGATAAATTTGTCGATCTGTACCTAAAGAATACTTGCCTTCCTGCACTGTCTGATTTTGACTGTAAGAGATTAAGTGCTTCTGTAGCTACCAAGGAGGCCTGCAAGCCCTGCTACACAGTGGTTGAAATATAACAGTCTCTGGCCTCAGAAAAAAAACTCAGCATGTATTTTATAGCATGACCTTATTCCATATTTACAGAAAGCTTGTCAAATACCTCTCTATTCAGCAACATGGGCATTCTAAATTTATGGGTATCAAACACTTTTGCTTACAGAATATTTACATGAGTATGCACATGCCCAGAAGACACTGGCAGTTTTCACTGAGAACAGGCAACCCTCTTTTGTAATTTTGTAGGACGTAAAACGGTCCAGCAAGTGGGATGGAAAAGCGGCTGTTTTGCAAATGATTTATTGTGGAAAGTGTGGACAACTTCAGAGTGAAGTCTTGGCTACGGGATAAATTGTAGTTTCTCTTATATTTAAATGGACAATACATTGCAATGTGCATGCTGCTAATGAAACACACCACAGCTTAGTGTGATAACCTCTGTTATAAACTACAAACTCATGCATACCTGGTTTGAAATGCACACAGGTATTACTAGAAAAGTTCCAGGAAGTTACCTCAGTTCACCTTCTCCGAAGCAGATGTAGGTTTGTTCTCAGCAGTGTGACTGATGTTTTTATTTATTTTCATGTTGCAAAGTGACAGACTTTCTGTCACTTCCCTTGGTATAGACTTAGATATCTTAATACAGTTCACTGTTAGACAGTTTTTTCTGATAACGTGCCTAATCTTTCCTTTCCTTCTTTTCATCCTATTGCTTTTAATTGTATCTCTACACAGTATACAACATGCTCCATTCCATCTTGGGTTATTGGTTTCTCCTTGTCAGCACTTAATTAGTGCTTAGGCTATGTACTTAGTCAAAGTTTTATTCTCTTACCTATTCCCATATATTAATACCTCTAACCTCCTAATTGTTTTCATCTAAATACATCAGAACTGTAGAATAAACAGCAATAATTCTAGAAGAATAAGGAGAATTTGACAGGAGGCCCAAATTCAGAACTTATATTCCATTGATGTTATGTCCACGATTCCCTCTTTGCTGATGTATTTGTATATCCAGCTCAAACTGTACTTGTTAGTCAGACCATGCTGCAGATTTATGTCTGATTAAAATTATCACCATTTTTCTTCAAATTTTTCCTGAATATTCTGCATCTCAGACCAGCTTATATTTTTCAGTTCTAATTTCTCTTTGCTAGGTTCTAGCCATACAATTAATGATCTTTTCTTGTCCTTTTCTATTAACATTTTGTCCCCAGTTGGCACTCAGAACTCTCACTATTTAGTATCATTGGGAAATTTTATTAGTGCTATTTTTACTCCTTCATCCATATAACTAAAGACAATGTTAAATAAAACCAAGATTATAGCATATCCCCATGATGTTTTTCAACATTGCTCCTCCTAGTTTGATCTATTATTCTTAATTTATTATCATGGACTATTTCAAACCAAACAGGTCTGAGTTCATTTTTCAAGCAACGTGTCTTTGGACCTGTCTCAGACCTGAGGACAAATTGTATGTACTGATACAACAATGACAAAACTTTATTTATCATGAATTATGAGATAAGAGATAAAAAAATTTCATTAGACTATGAAAACAAGGTGTTTGGATACCCACAGAGTTTCCATGGAATTTGGATGGACTGCCAGTCCTCAGAATGATGGAGAGAAAACCCAGCAAATTTACACTTCACCAAAAAGCAGCCCAAATAGCTTTTACACATTCAATCTCACACCCATCACGTTTGTGTTTCCTTCTCCCCTAGCACTTTCCCCCCCCCTTACTTTTGTTCTCCCATAATCAGAACTAAACTGTGACAACCTGGCTGCTGAGTTGGTCTAGTTCAGCAGTGCATGCAGTCTTCCTTGTGGAATAACTATGGCAAAGCAGGGATGGGATAAGAGCTGGGGAAGTGTTTTTCAGGCACTAAAGCAAGACTGCCAGAAAGTTACATGAGGTACTTCCAAGATGTCGGCTAGGACTGACTTAATTTGCCGTGGGTCTTTTCAATATTCACAGCTTATTTCCAAACTTCTCACAAGCCAGTGGGGTATGAAGGGGGAAATAACACTGACCTCTTCCTACCCCCATGGGAGCAAGAGCAAGAGCTGCAAAGGAGAAAAAGATCCCTTAAAGTCATTTGCCTCTTCCACTAACTTTTAACACAAATCCCTGTGTGTACTTCCATTCACACTTCAATTTCATTTGCTTCTGTGGGAAAGAAAAGGCAGAAGTGAGGAGAAAAGGAAGTGGCAGACTGCTTAGTTATGGTGCTTATCTATTAATTGAGATATCTATACAGAAAAATAAAACAGGATAGTTGGAGGGAAAATCTGAAGTGTAAAAAAACCCAAACAAACCCCTAACAAAATTGACACCTATGCTTTGTACTTGTGTTGCATCTGGTGCCGGGCTTGAGCATTTGTCCTGTATTCTCTCAGGTGTTTGTATAAAAGCAGAAGGTTCTGATGGTTTCTTGACACGGTGGTAAGTTAAAATTATAATCATTTCTGTATGACAGGTACTTTTGTATAACCTCTCCCATCAAATTCTAATGAGTCATGATGAACTAAAGTCCTCAAATTATGTTTATAGGAGAATTACGCCACAGAACATTTGGTGTCTGTAGAGTAAGATGTCCTACAACAGGACCTCTGAATATCAAGAGTTCTTGTATGTTATTATTCAACCAACCTTATTAGATTATTTTTTCTCTTTCACAAATTGAAATTCAGAGTTATGCTCTAGATTTCCAAATTTTCTCTCCTTGCAGGAAAGCTTAGCTATTTTGAACTGAAAAGCCCATCAATCTGCAACTCCCATGTGGCTGGAGCAAAATCTTGTTTATTGTGCATTACCTGGCAGATCCTTGGTCAAGGACAACTGAAAAACATTTTATATCATATTGAAATTTTTTTTCAGATCTTTCCATCAGATGAACTATCATCAACTGTTATCAGATGAACTATCAAACTGTATTAAGAAACATAAGAACCTCGTACAACTTAAATGTTCAAATCCACTGTACAAATACTGCTGTGAAATACATCTTTCTCTATTTTGCATTTGATGGTTCTGGCATAATATTTCCAATTTAGGGGTAAAATTCCTCAAATCTGAATTTCTGATTCAGACTCTTCATCTCCATTGTCAGTAGTAAGCATTAATGTTTAACTGTATCTTTTCTTCATAGTCTCTGCTTAACCTGGGAGTTTAGCACTGTATTTCACATTATAATATGTCTGTGTTGGAAGATAAGTTACTGCTAATTTCAATAAATTATGCTCCAAATTCAGACTAATCTCTAATTTTTGCTGGAAAAAGATTAAGCAGCTTATCAAGATGCTTAAATACAGAATTTACATGTCTTCTATTGTTTATAAGCAGACTTTATTACATAAAGAAACCCTCTCCACCTCAGTCACATTCAAGAATCCTCTCCTCCCAGCTCCTAGTTCACTCTCCCTCTTGCTTAAACAACTGTTCGTCTTCCATGCAGACATATTCAGATGGCCCTGTTTCTTATAAACCAGTTCGCTCTTCTTTCTAAAACCAATAAAACTAGTAAGTTGTTCCGAAATCAGTAGACAAATAGGCTGACTGCTGGAACAGAGTCAGTATACTGAGCTGCACTGTGGAGGAACAACAAGTTGAATAAATTGGAGGTGCTACATAAAAGAACACTGTTATGATGGATGGCCCTAAAATTTATCTCCTCCCAAATTTTACAACCTATTAACACAATGCTTTTAGAGAAATGAAATGCTTCCTAGCAAATTGTCCACAACAGTCCTCACTTGAGCTGAATGTTTAAAGATATTAGCAATACCTCCATAAAAACCTTTTCTTCTCATGTAGTAAGTATTTGATTACTGGTTTTAGTAATTCTTATTTCTCTTTTAGCTAATTCCTCAAATGAAAGCTAATTCCCATTAGTTAACAAAACAAACTAATCAAATCCAAAGGCTTAGATTAATATCATTCTAAATACATAATCAGATCCTTTAAATTTTGAGGGAGTTGATCAAATAAACTACATTGATCCAATGAACTCAGACTAAAGGAAAACAAACTGATGTTTGCATAGACTAGAGAGAGGGTAAATTAACTTGCTATTCACATAAAGTCAATGTAACTGAAAACAGTTCAATAATATAATTGTTTTTGGTCAGTACCTTTTTATCCTAAATGCTTCAAAAGTGATCCCCCACCCCCTGCCAATATAAACATTGGACAAAGTCATCCAGAATATGGCACTGGAGTTATTTTGTACCCATTAACACTAGATAGCATGGAAAGCTTAATTCATCCAGATGCAAAAGAAAAGACAACTGGTGAAAAAACCCCACTTCCTTCTGTGAAAGTGCTACACATGCTGTATTACTTACCATTTTAGCTAAAAAAAATACAATACTCAAATAAGAATCTACCAAAGGCCACAATTAAATGATATTTACTTTCTAGATATGTAGAGATCCACATACTGGTAAAAACGCTACACAACAATGCAAATCATTGAGTCAAAAAAAGTTGTAGCTAACTTGGAAATTATTAGCTTAAGTATTAAATTCTCTTGGTATTTTACAAATATTTTTTCAATATTTACAAATATGTTTTCCCCCTCAATAGGCCAACAGCATACAATATGAGAAACCAACCATAAGCAAAGCAAGTAGATATTCCAAAGCAATATTCATATATGTGCTGGATGAAAGCATCCTTTCCTCAAGTAATGCAAACCTTAATCCTGCAGATGACTGCAGGGATGGAAGCCCACTACCAGAACACCTATGGTCATCTTGTCCAGCAGAAAAATAAACAAATCCTGCTTAAATTATGACAATCACAAATACAGTATCTGTGGTTAGCAAGCTGAACCACTTCGAAAAACAAGTCTAATCTTGCGGAGAAAGAGAAAGATCATTAGCTGTATTATATGACTGCCAGCACGACCACATGATGACTGTGTATGTATCATTGATTTAATTCTTTAACAGGGGGAAGCAGAAACTGCAAGCACTTCTGTTGCACATATACACTGAAGGGGCAAATCTCAGACATCTGCAGACAGAGGGGGCAGGGGAGCACAGCGGGAAGAGATGGAAGTGGAAAATGAACATGTACTTACAGAGTATGCTGCGCTTCCCTTCTGCTTAGCAAAAGTCTCACCAAGAACAATACTCTCAACATACACCACTGTCCTGCTGTTAGCTTCTGTCCTGCTTGTTATGAAAATAAATTTTTGTCCTTTATTTTGTCCTGCTAAATGGCCGAGACTTGACTTGCCAAGGGATCAGCTGAAATTTTTTTGGCTAGTTTGGGGTGAAAGGTGTTAAGGAACATTCCTCAAGGTTGGCAAACTCTGACTGGCAAGCTATTGTTGACAATTTCAGAAGCAGCAAAATGCTAAAACTCAGAGGAATGATGAACACTTACTAGCTTCCTAAGAGGCTACGAGGTATAAGGAGTACATCCCAGCTATTCAAAATTTTTAGCAGCTTTCTCTTGCTTTTGCATTTTTCACTTGCAGAGAAAGGGCTGGTGGATACAGTAATCTGAATGTACTGACTTATTGAACTAAACCAGGCTACCTTTTGGATAATGCATACCTTTTCTAACAGATTTCATATTCCTAGACATAAAGAAAAGGAGACATCTTCATAACATACCCTGATAATGACAAAATATTACCATTTTTTTTGGAGGTCTTCACAGATTAAATATTGAGCAAGTTGACATGCAAAAATAAAGTTATCATTGTTAATTTTAAAGATCTTAATCCAAGCCCCTAACATGCCAAAAAAAAAAAAAAAGGTTGTCAGATTCATACACCTGTTAGCAGATTGACCTTTCAGACACAATACCAAAGTTGCACTCAATGCTACGAAGAGAAGGATGAGCTAGAGGTTTTACTCTGCAAAATAGTTCTGTCCAACCAACTAATGTGTAATTTGCAGAAAAATATTTCTCCAAACCCCCTCTAGTGGTTCATTTGTAGGAGAGTTCTTTACAATCAAAGGACAGAAATGGTTCTTAGAGAATGAAGCAGCTTATTCCAAGCTCTGTTGATCTACTGGGGAAGGGCTGCGAATTAACAAATTATTCTTCCAGTCTGTCTACCCCAAGAAAATCTGGTCAATCATACAGTAAAAATGGAACCCTGTGGCTCTTATTTTTTATGTTAAAAAAAGAAAAGTGCGGGGTTTTCTGGGCATGATGTATAAGTGGGCCCTGGTGTTTCAACTACATGTCATTCCTGTTGGTTACTCATGCCAGTTGGGAGGATGAGAAACATGAAAACATACATCTCAGGAGCCACCACTCTCTTCCTCTAGATCCTTTTCCTCAATCTAGAGTGCCCTATCCCGTAACTATCCAGTACCAATCCCATTCTCCTGCCCCAGGGAAACTAAAGGAACTGCTGGACCCTGCTGAACTTCATAAGGTAGTAAAAGATAACTTTTACATTATTCTGAAGCTAAACATCATGACAGTTTAAGCAACTTCAGCCTACCCTTTAAAATTACATTACATAATAAATCATTAATGGCTATTGCTTCATAGAGGTACTGCATTTTAAAATAACTTAAATGAGCTTTTATATATTAGAAGTTACTTTCTACTCTTGCTTGTCCTACAATAGAAACATCATTTGCAACATTTAAAGGAAAATGAGTTTAAAATACGAAGTCATTTTGATATCTTTAATTTTTATTAGGCAATTTTGTAAGACGATGGAAAATAAAAGGGTATTTAAACTACGGACAAAGCGTCCTCTTCTTACCATGACCTGGGACAGACACTGAAATAGTACCGGTCTGTACTAGATATGAGCTGGCAGTATAGTCCTCATCTGTATCAGAGTCCTGAACTGGCTGGCTGGCATTATTACTTAATAACCACTTCTGGTTGTCATGGAGATTGGGTGATGGAGGAGGGGAGTGTAAATGTTCAGTAACTGATGGACTAGATGAGGAGGATGGCATGGGAGGACCTATAAAAAAAATAAAAAAAATTTAAAATATAGGTCAAGATATCACATGAACAACAAATCATTTACTTTTTGCATCACCGAAAGGTGAATAGTCTACTTCAAACAATAAAAAGTGATGGACAAAGAAAATATGACAATTGCCTGTAATAAACTGGTTTAAGTGCTTTAGAAAACATAACACAATGCCATGGCTTGCTATCTCAATGGACAGCGTCTATAACTACCTGGAATTCCAATGTCTCTGCAACACAGAATGAAAGAGGAACAGGTGCCAACTGAAAAGAAATATCTTTATTGTACTACCATTTGGAAAATACAGTATTTTCTATTTTTCAAGCCTTTAAGCAGATTGAAAGTACTGAAATACATGGCCAAATACAGGGCTGCTTATTTCAGTGGGACACTCCTGTCTAAAATCTACTTGGAAAAAAATAATACAGATAAGCAAAGAAACAGGAACACTTTTCCAGGCTCACACACAGAGCCCTAAATTTCTACCATATGAGTTATTCTGACAGAAATTTAAGTTTTTAGCAGTGTTTCTCAGATACATATACTATTTAAAACCTATTAAAATGTTTCACCTGTCAAATTTGCGTCCATCTGCACAAGTTGTTTTAAAACATGCATAAACGAGTACATCCCATTTCTACATCTTGAAAGTACCATAAAGGCATCATGGAGGAAGGCAGATTTAAATAAAGCTTTAGTATATCATAACAGTGCATTTAGTCCTTCAGTGAAACAATAATTAAATCCAGTAAGCAGCAGAGAGTTACCTAATTTACCCTGTGAATATATTGGTTCTTTATAGTATTCAGTCATCACAGATCTCACTCTGTGAGACTAAGACTGCTGGACTACTTTTGAATAAAGTATTATGTTGCCTGTAAGTGGGGAATTGTACCAGAAATGAAGTAGATTTATTACATATTTATGTTAAAAAAAATTAGATTAACCTGCATGGATACTATTCATAACTATGAATCTAAACTTAAATTAAAGGAAAAGAGAAGGTTTTTTCATTCTGTAATGATTTGTTTTTATGGTACTCAGTAGTACAGTTATGCTGGAGAGGTGCAGCACCTCTCAATGTTATATTTAAGCTTAATACAATAAATCATATTGGCACCAATAGCTTGAATTACCTTCCCTCCATCTTCCTTGTACACTGCTAGAATCATGCTGCTTTTTAATTTTTTTTCTTTCATATTCAGTTTACTCCATCACATAGTATCTTACAGATGTCTGAAACACATTGTTAAGACCTAACCAATTGGTTTCCCTGGAAAGAAACCTGTGACAGCCGCACCATAAAATGTTTGCTTAATTCTTCCACATGTCATTTACCTCTTCTTGTAGTGAACAGCACAATATATATGATTACCAATTTAAGACTCAGGTTTTGTTCTGGAAGGAAAGTGAGCACTTACTATTACTGAAGGTACTCCTGTGTGAAACTCAATGTTTATAGCCAGGGAAATAACAAGGATGGGGGAATGACATTTTACAGGGCTTTACCTGGGAATCTAGAAGCAGAGAATGGGCACATTTTCAAGTTCAAGATACAATGCCACCATATTTTCTTGCTACACCTTGATTTTTCACATTGCTTGCTTCAGTAACCTGGATTTGTGGTTAATTCTTCATGGAGTACTTAATGCATTATTTATGATATACCTAACCCAATTTAGATAGCCATTATATTTCATTTTTTGAATAATTCCAATAATAGTCAACGTTGGTTTTTTTCAAATACAAATTAGCTCTATGATTTTTATTTTTCTTAGCTTGGAACACATCTCCTTTACTTGCTTTGGACTTCTTTGACTAGAGGAGAGCTATAGTAATATATTCCAGATGTATACTGTCTGAAGCAAATCAGCATCTCAGTAATACCTATGGAGCTTATGCAAAACATTGTTCTCAATATGCTTCCTCTCCCCTTCTCAATTTACACTCATTAACTTTCATACACAACAGAGCCTTGATTACACAAACCCTAATCATACAAAATACCCTGTTGCCTGAAAATGTGTCATGTCCAAGGTTCCTTAATTATTTTTTAAATTTCCTCATTTTTCCAAATTTATTAATTGTCTCAGTGCTATGTGGCTAGTTGACATTGCACTGATGAGTAGCCACCCAGGAAGAGCATCACTTGGGTGCTCCGGCTTACTGAGTTTCTCAGTTCAGAAAACACTGTCAGGTGTGGGCTGGAAGCGTACGGCTACCAGCAAAGTTCCTGCTACTACACTCAGTAGGGACAGATCTTTGCTACTGCAAAAACCAGGTGATTAGGGCTGTACCACCACCAGGAAGTTATGCGACTTTTATAAAAAACAAATCACCAATAAAGCTAATTCTGGCAGGCAGGTCTTTCTTGTCACAAAGTTGGGTGGTCTGCAGAAAAAAGGGAGCCGGTTATAACACAAGCCAATTCTTCACAAGAACCCTAGGCCAACCAGCTGGGACATGTGTTTCTGTGCAACTTCATCCAGCCCTGGCAGGCTTCTGCAGTGAGTTCCTTTTTGATTTCAAGTGAAAAGACAGATAGCTATCCATACTGCCATTTACAGAATAAGCTGCGTGTTAAGAAAAAAATACTTAACACACTAGAAAGAGGTATTGTAAGTGATGGGCATATTCCTCTTCAATTTTTTTTTTTTACATGGAATGAAAGGCATTTAAAAATGTTTGGTAATATCTCTTACTGATGTCCTAACAAACACATTTATAAATCACAAAAATCATTAAGTATGACAAAAGTCAATTACATTGATTATAACACTTTTTCTGTACAGCTTGGAGGCACAAGATGATGCAAAGAATATTTCATTCTAAGGAAAACCACAAAAATACCAATATCGATTTTTTCCCCTGTTCTGCTTCTTTTGGTATACACCTAGCAAAAATTCTGCTTTCATTTTCTTGCCCATACTTTAAAAAAGCAAATATTCTTGTTTTTACTATGTGACTTACAAGATAGTAAGCTATTTTTCATGAGAAAGTATACTGGGTTTAGGAGTACTTAAATCTTATCTTTTAGGTTAGTTACAAGGTTAAACACACTTTAATTTGTTGGCATTTTCATAACTGAAAATACATGACTTTCAATTATCTACATCGGAAAAAATTCTCTCACACAAAAAATGCAAAAAAGATTTGTGGCAAATATAGGCAAACTCCAGCAGGAACAGACTCGATATAGCAATATGTGAAGATGTGAATAAGTTTGCTAAGGAAATAATACGAATCCCCAAAGAAAGTAAAACTCAAAGAAAATTGGTTGTAAGAAGAACATTAACAAAGAAATACACCTGAGCTAATAATGGATACATTAAATACATACGTACAAGGTAATTATGTTAAAAAAAAGTACTGTTCTGTGCAAAGATCAGCACTGATCTAAAAGATGGTATAAAAGTTGGAAGCAGAGCTGATGTCACATATGGAAAAGCTGAAAGGGACAAGTACGGTAAGTGCAATCCATAAAAAGGCACCAAATAAACAACAGGGAGGACTGGTAGTAACGGAAGGCATACAGACAAGTGGGACTTTCTGTATTAAGTATATTAAGGCTTAAGTCATTCCAAGTCTGAGCCTCTGGCAATTGCTTCTGCCTAACAGCATCGGTTTGAGGGGAGGGAAGCGAGGGGGCTATTGCAGAGCCCAGGAAGGGCTGGGGGCAGTGCAGGGCAGACCTGTGCCTTCAACCCCAGAGCTTCAGAGTGACACTTCACAGAGTCATTCAGGTTGGAAAGGACCCTTGGGATCATTGAGTCCAACCATCAGCCCTACTCTACAAAGTTCTCCCCTACATCATATCCCCCAATATCTCATCTAAACGACCCTTAAACACATCCAGGGATGGTGACTCCACCACCTCCCTGGGCAGCCTATTCCACTGTCTGACCACACTTCCACCCAGCCACCACCCACAGCTTACACTGGTGTACAGGTCGCCCACACCCTTTCCCTCAGAAAAAAGCCATCAGGAGCTTATTTATATCGTATTATGAAGAATGGATCCAACAAATGCTCAGCTTTCATCTTTTATCTGTCATCACATGCTAGAGAAGCACTTTGCTTCAACACCAATGGGTGCGTAGATGAATTACACACTGCATCTTCACTAGATGTGTTTTAGAGAAAATAGTATTGGACACTTTTGGAACATGGCATTTAGGAGAAAAGTAGGATGGAAGAGAACCAGTATTAATGATCTCCTGCTGTTGCAGGGTGGGCGGGCTGGAATAGGTGACCCAGAAAGTCTCTGCAGAGCCCTAAAATACATGCATTTATGAAAACTTCCCAACAGATTCAAACTCTTAAAGACAGAAACATTTTGCTGGCAATATGAGATCAACAAGAAAGGAAAAAAACCTTGTTTGTTTGCTTTTGTAATTATAAATTTACACATTCTTAAGATCATGTTTTAGTTCAGGAAAGTCTTTGTTGCTTCATGAACTTCTTTAATGCTGAACTTTTGCTCGTATA
Source organism: Strix uralensis (assembly GCF_047716275.1). Classification (NCBI taxonomy): domain Eukaryota; kingdom Metazoa; phylum Chordata; class Aves; order Strigiformes; family Strigidae; genus Strix; species Strix uralensis. Next base: position 37,758,438 of record NC_133975.1, read on the forward strand.
TCTAGATTAGTTCTCAAAACCTGGCATTATCAATTCACTTTGCATAAGATATATTGCGAGTTACGTACTTTGCAAAAGTAATTTCACTATAAAAATTTGAAGGGCCATTACTTTCATCTCAGTCAGGATGCATAAATCCTATACCTAATTCTTACATACCACTCTGATGGCTGCTTAAGGCAATACAAGAGTAGACAGCTCTGTTTAGGCTGTTTAGCTATGGCAGAAGAGTGCATTTTTCCTTTCACAGTCTTGGCAGCCCTTGTCACTGAGATGGAAAAAAATTCCTCTATCTGCATCTCAAAGCTAGAGGGGGAGAGTCTTATTCTGAAGTTAGTGCTAAAAAGTACTTACTGACTTCAACGTCAGTAAGAAAATGGTATTTAATTACAAATTTCAAGGTAGATATCTCATTTCTTTACTTAAATTAATGGATTTTTGCTGGTGACTTCATGGAAATGAAGATTTAATGTTATTTTAAATGGCATTATTATGTCATATAAACCCAAAACTGTACCACATACTGTGGAAAAATATGTTATACATATAATGTCTCACTAACAGTAGCTAGATATATCCATTTTGTGCTTTGCTCCTCACAACAGGAAAAGACAGGCTGATTTGTTGGGTTTTTTTGTTTTGTTTTTTTTTTTTGTTTTTTTTTTTTTTTTTTTAATAAAACAGTTAATGGGATCTTTTAAAACTGGGATCAGACAGGCAGTGGTTTGTGAAGGTCAGAAATAATGTGTCTTCTGGCTAAATTAATTAGAAATCAAAACACTTTCAAATAGGCAGAAGGACACTTACAGCCCTTCTGAATCAAGCTGAGATGAATCTTTGCAATCTGTTCTAGGACTTCCCAGTGTGCTGAAAGCTGTAACACACTCTTGTTAAATGGGGGACCTATACCCTCCTAACAAGTTTGCTGATAGCATCCCAAAGTTCAAATTTCCAATGTATCACATGTAGATTGACACAAAAAAGCCCCCTAGAAAACCCCAAATCTCACACCTGGTATGTAACCCAAAGCAACTGGATTTTGGACCTCTTCATCTCTGCATATAACACAGTAAGTTAGTAATAAGCGAGTTTTAATTGTAAACTCATTTTTTATTATGGACTCCCTGTATGCTCTCCAACCTGTATGACTTGGCATTGGCATTCATCTCTCTGTTGGATACTGCAGCCTTCTGCAGTCAACCTGCAGTGACAGTTATCTCTTAATTAAAACTCTACATGCAAATATAACTACTGAAGTGTTGTGGCATAGCACACAAAGAATGATTATTTATAACCAACACAGTTCATTTTATCTACTTATACCAGAGTTGACCATTGTAGCTACTGTGAAGATCTCCCCAAGAAAATACATGCATATACAGTCTTTCAAATACATACACACGCACATATACACATATGTGTATGAGTCAGGTTGACATAGTACTTAGGGATATGGTGTAGTTGGGAACTGTCAGTGCTAGGTTAACGGTTGGACTAGATGATCTTCAAGGTCCTTTCCAACCTAGATGATTCTGTGATATATAAGTAAGACTGTACAGATCCATCTATAGTGAAAACCACTTCAGTGAGAACTACATGCCAAGAATTCTTTTAAAAATAAATGCCTTCAAACGCATAAAAATGATGCTTGCAATCTACTGTGGGTTTCCATTTAATTTTGTTTTGCTTTGTTTGTACACATAACAGATAATGACCCTTTTATCCCTGAATTGGGAGGTGTATTTTCCAAGTTTCCAATCCTTCTGAGTGCTGATGAACTGTGACTACATCTCAGATGCAAGTCTTAAATACAAATGACATCTACCTTTCCTAGATTCCCTTGAAAAGTTATTGCCTCTAAACAAAACAGGTACATTATCTTGACATGTATTTTAACTCACAAAGTTGCAAATGCTTCTGTAGACTGTGAAAGCTGAAACTTTACAAAGACTATAATAAGAGGACGTTGATTTGAAAACAAGGGTAACCCATTAGAAAGCAAGAGAAATGCTGGCCTGAAATATTGTAATTTGGTTGGTTTTTTTTTTTTTTTTTCCATTCTTGGAAGTGTAGTACAATAATCACAGTCTGTAATATAAAGCTTGTAATTGTCTTCTGAAAAAGAGAAAGATTTCTTAAGAAAAATGGTTATGCATTAGAACTGACATTCATTTCTGAAGCACACACTTTCTGTTTTAAGGCATTTTGGTGGTTTCGGAAATTTAACAGCTGCTGCTCAGCAGATTGCTAAATGAAAAGGAGTGCCCTGTTCTTACAGGGGTCAGACTGCATGATCACAATGGCTCCTTCTTCAATCCTGAGTTCAGGTAGTGCTCATCTTCGCTCTAAATGGGAGTTCTGTCTGTAAAGAAATTGCAGAATCTGAGCCTTAACTGGAAGATTATCCTAACTGCAGTGCATTGCTCTCACTACCTTTTTTTATTTTTTATTATTTTCAGAAGGAATTACCTTGTAACAAAAGAGCCAGGTGCAGAGCAAAGGTCCACTCAGCTAGGCAGAAAGTTCATGAACTGAACTAAAAACTCAACCATCTCTAGCACCCAGGTTTTATTTTCAGGAGCTGTTCTGCTCAACACAACTGAACCTTCCACTTAATTTCCCCCAATATTAATTAAAAGTGGCCATGCAAAATGTTGGAAGGGGAACAGAGAGCTACTTCCAGAAGAGTGAAAATTCTCATTCCACTCAGAAAATTATTTTGATAGGTCTCTGTATTTTTAGAAAAAGATCCCTATTTTTTGGTTTTTTTTGTTTTTTTGGGTGGGGGGGGAGTGGGAGGAATGGGGGTTTTTGGACAGAAGCAAACTGATGAAATCAACACCACATTATAAAATGTTTCGATTAATTCATATCTCTACTTGAGAAGTGAAAGTTCTCACACAAAAATGTCACCTCTCCATTTAGAGCATCTGCTGGGATTCAGGCTCCTTTGCCTTGTGATGAGAGCCTCATCCAGCACAGCCAGGGCAAGAAGACACCAGCTCAGTCACGGACTCAGTTGTACAAGTTACATGCTCACAGTTTTGGCTAAGCCACTTGCAACCAACTTGCAAGGCCTGGCAGCAAGCACATGGCAGCTGGAGCATCGGGGCCAGGAGGTCTCCAAGGGCACATAGCACTCTGACCGTGCAGGCATTCCTGGGGTCCTCATCTGGACCTTGCGTGGCTCAGCCACAGACCTGGCCCCTTCCTACCACAGCCACTGAGCTGGTACCTGCTCAACTCTGGCCAAATTACGGAGGTGCACAGTCTCTCTACACGCAGGCACGTATACACAGCTGCATACCCATGCAATGCAGAGGGCACCCGTCTGCAGCAAATGACTTCTGCCTCAGTCACAGCCCTGCACTGCTGTGCATGTCTGCCTGGGCTTACTGTTTCACCGACCACTACACGAGGGTGGGAGAGGGCAGGAGGGGTCTCCCGAGTGGAGGGGACATGCAGCCAGTTGTTCTCTCTACTCCCTATTCACCAATGCACATGCAAAACAAACAATTAAGCATCACACAGTGCTGTAGACAGAATGCAGCCCTTCTCAAAAACCTGCCAGGATCTTCATGTTAAAAAACCCCAGACTACAAATCCACCACAGACACAAGCAAAAACCAAGAAAAAATTCCCACCACTGGGTGTTGTGTGGGGTTTTTTTGTTTGTTTTGTTGTTGGTTTTTTTTTTGTTTGTTTTTTTTTTTTTTCCATTTCCAGAAATGGAACCAGGCATCAAAACCAGAGTTGCTGGCATATACTATAATTGGTGTACGGAGGATAGCTGCTCTCAGTCTCCATGTATCTTATATTCACTCAGCAATAAGGCTGAAGAGTTTACCAAGTTTCCACTCTCAGTCCTGACCTTTGTAAAAGAGTAATTTTTCTGGATGCTGATATTCTTTTGGATGGCAATTCATAAAGAGTAATCGCCTAAAAAAGTAACCTTTGAAGAAATGCTTCTTTATTCTTCCTATCCATGACTTTTTATTATTAGAGGTGAAATGGATTGAGCCATGTCACATCTGGTTTATCATTCTTCCAGCATGACTCTGTGATAGCTTACGTACTTTGTATTTTCAGTGTTGCTTTGGGCTAAATTAGGGGGGGTGGAAAAAGTCTTTTTGAAATAGGACAGGAAATGCATCTTAAAGAGCACAAGAGGACTTAGGTGTGGTTTTTTTTTTTAGGGAGTTGGGGAGAGGCTTGTTAAAGAGAGAAAAAAAAAATCTTCTGCAAATGACTCACAAATCATTCAGTTTTCAGAATCAGGTAATCTCCCACCCTCATTCCTCCCACACCAGTAAGAGGTAGTCTAAAGAGGAATCAAAATAAATACTAAGTAAAACTGGCTTTCTTAATTCTAACGGGCTGTACATGAGCAAAGCAGTCAAAGCAATGGTAGGGATGCCAGTTTTGCCTACTTTTGCTACCAGGGTGGCTGCTGCCTTGCAGCATGTTATAAAGAGAAGCGTATCTTCAAAGCAAAGTATCCAGAGAAGCTCTTAGTGACATGGGATTGCCTATGCTTGCAGACCACAGAATGACTTGTTTTCTTAGAAGGAAACATGGCGATTTAAAGAGATTTTGACAGAAGCTAACAGAGATCAAACTGCTGAAAAAGTGTTCCATAAAACTCACCTACAAAAGTAGTATCTTATTTCTCAATATTCAAATCAATTCTTTTAGTGTGGTTGTTTATATCCCTTTTAGCTGCAGGAGGAGGAGGAGGAAGGATGAGATGACTTGCCATCTTTACCAGCTCTTGATGGAAAACTGCCCCAGGGACTGGCACGTGCCCTAACATGAGCTCTGTGCATCTCCCAGCATGGCCCTGCAAAGACCAGGAAGCCACCAGAACGAGCAGCACTACTGCCAGAGCCTTCCCATATGAAATAAGACATCGTGCTGCTACACCCTGTGCTTTCCCAATAAAATGCACCAATAAAATTTCCCATAAAACCAAAGAACCATATGATGCTTACAAAAGTGTAAGTTTAGCAATGAGAAAGGAGAAAGCAGTCCTGCTAACAAAATATCAAACTTGTCTTACCAGTGAAGAAATCTTGAACTTCATAGGGTTTGTACACCTGAAGGTAACACAACTGAGTAGGTACTTTTGTTAGCTCTTTGTTGCTCCACTTTTAAAAGCCTTTCCCTTCCTGCTGCACTTTCAAGTTTCATTCCTTGTTGGGGCTTTTTTGCCTACTATATTAAATGTAACTCCTTAACAAAGGAATTTTGGGGAGGGGAGGAATTAGAGAATTACCAGGAAATTATCGACTGTTGTCTCACGCAGTACCACTCTTGCAAGCAACGGGACATTTACTGGACATTGATGTCTCATTACATCTAGTATGTAATTTATTTCTCTGCTGGAACAGAACTTATCAGCTTCGCCCATGTGGAGAAAATGTTTCTACCTTAGAAACAAATAGACCACCACAGGCAGGAAGCTGGAAAGCTTAAATGAAAACCCGCCGCATGATCACCAAAGTTAGCTCGCTACCAAAGCTGCTAAGGCAGCAGTGTTGAAATGGGCTGGAGGTGGCATTTTAGGGCCAGATTTTTGACAAAACCTAGTCTTGTTGAGGGATGATTTAGAAAACTGAGAACAATAAAAACTGTTGGGTACTGAGGACTTGGAGAAAGCTGGACTCTTTATTTAGGTGTCTCTGGAAACTCAGCATTAAACAAAAACCCCACATCAACAAAATCCCTTATTTTTGCCTGAACATACAAACAATAATGTTTTAACTAGTGAGAAAATTTATACACTATTTGTGAAGCACTACGGAGTTGCACATTTTCAGTCACTCTCTTCCACCGCAAGAAATTATTGAGATCTAAAATGGAATATATTTTGACTAGTTATATAAACCCCTTATTTGATAGTTTTTAATTTTGTAACATTTTATCTGCATTCATATTTGGCAGGACTTCACTGTGCTTTAGCTATATGTACAATTTAAAACCATAAATTTCAAATATGGTTAGTTATCCATTCAAGTTCAGAAAGAACAGAGTCTTAACATTTCTTAAAAAAATATACAAACCCCTCACATTAGCTTAGGTAGGTCAGAAAATGCTGAATGGAGGTAAAAAAATCCCTTTGGCCTCAGACTAAACATGGAAAATTTGAGTCCAAAAGTGCTTTTCATAAAGTTATGACCTAATGAACAAAAGGGGGTTCTAATATAGTTTCATGAAATGTTAGCTATAAAATCCAGCAGTAATAACATAATCTTTATTTCTTTGCCAATCTGACCACTTCAGAATAGTAAAAAACAAAGTAAAGTAAACTACACTGGTTACTTCTAAGAGGTTTTATCTCAATGAAAATAGAAAAGGCCCAAAAGGCTGGGCCAAAATACATATAAGTAAAATTCCAAAATAGAGAAAATACTTGTTTACGCCTGACTGGAGCCAAGGGTAACAAATCCTCTTTACCAAGCTGCTTTCAGAATCCTTGGGTCTTTGTCCAAGGACAAGGGAAATGCCAACTGGGCCATCCAAATCTGCCGACAGGCAGAGGTTATCCATCTCTTTGAAACAAGATGAAAGGAAATTCTCATCTGAGTGCTTTGCAAACTCCGAAACAACTGCTCTTCATCTAAATGGCAGAATCGCCAGCAGAAGCTGTATAAGCCTCTGTGTTCCTGAAAAATTATTAATGTTGAAGCATTATACTTTCAAGATGCACCTCTCAATACCTGTAAAACCTGCCAGACAAAAGCCAGTTACTACACAGAGAGCATTTAAAGGCAGTCTGAAAGCCCTGCCCTGTAAAACTAAAATTCCCCATATGCTTTATTGTACATGCTTTCCAAGATTATCCACTCCCTCACATCAACCTTCATGAATCTCTACTGCCAAAACATCTACCAAAGCACTTACTGATAAGAAAAGACATGAACAAATTTCTTATTTGACTGCTTTTTTCCCCCTCTGAAATAGGCACTTTTTAACAGGTTCTTGGGCAAGATTACATTTGTATTCACACAATGCTCCTTTTATAAAAAGAAGAAATGCAACCAATTATGAGAGCAGCCCCTGAAAAAGCCAACTAATGGCTTGACTTTGTCCACATTCATATCAGCACAAAGTAACTAATTTTATATGGTGCTTGATAATGCAGCACTGTGTAAGGAAAAGATTATGCAGGAACACTTACAAACTAAACATATTCGTTCTGAAAGGATCAGAGTATATAAAATGCAATTTATAAGTGTAGAGAAAAGAAGAAACACAGAATTGAAACCGGGTTTACCCACTTTTCATTCCTTTTGTACTTTGGCATGCTTATGCCTAACACGCATGCAGTTGCTGTTACTACATGGTACTTGATTTAGCCTCCTACACTCTAAATGCCATGGTATGTACACGAAGAGATAGACAAAGGACTAGTCTTAGCTCTCTTGCTCAGTTATCTGAGACGCTTTCCTTTCTTTGTGTTGTTCATATTTGTTATTTATCTTCGAGGTATCCTAGGAGTCCAAATAATCATTCATTACATGTTTTCTGAAGCAGTTACCATTCATTATGTGTTTTCTGAAGCAGTTACAGCCTGCAAAGTCAATTCTTGGTCAGAATTTTTACATCCACAAGTAGAAAACAAATCACAAGATACTTCAAAGTCAGATCCTGTCAAATAGAGGAGGATGTTAATCAATGCAGTTTACTACAAACCCCTCTGTCACACTGCTGTTAAGATTGTGTGAGCTGAGGTGAGCAGGCAGTGATATTAAGCACCATACACAAATTTCTTTTGAATAAAAATGATGCATCAGCCCATAACATTCATCAGCCCATGCAAACTCTCAGGAATCCAACTTTCACGGCAAGTGTCTTTTTGGATCTGTTTATTTCAGAAGATGTGGTATGAATGATGGTATAATAAGTTTTTACTATGTTTTAAGCATAAATGACTCATACACCATTCCATTTGAAAGAAAAAATCCTAGCACGCAAGTACAATATGTTACTGCAGCTGCTCCATGGGAACAACAACATATCCATTTGGAAGGAAAATACATTTATGAAAATGCCTGATTAGCAGAAAAAGCAGAAAACAATTCATTATAAACAATAATATACAACACAACTGCTTTATTTGACATTTTTATGGTTACAGTCTGTTTTCATGGAATCTATTGGATTAAAACATATCCAGCTCTTCCCCTCCCACCCCCAGCTCAGATTAGTCTTCATTGATGTTATCCATAAAAAAATTCCCCCAAACCCCTTCTAGTTTTCTATAAACCAGGCTTTGAAGGAGGGGCTCCCATGCTAGTTCAATGTAAAGTTGCTGGACAGAGTGCACTAACTTATCTTCTTGCTTCAGACATCTCCTACCAGATCCCAGTTTGCAGGCAGAAATCTGTGTTCCCTTTTCTTTTTGCTTTGCAAAATACTATATTTTTATTTTGCATGCCTCCTATCCCCTGCAAAGGTTCTGAATTGAACGCTGCAAAGCCAGCAGTGTACCTCTGAGAACTGCACAACACACACAAAGTCAAGGCAGTGCCACCTACATCACGGCATCTATGGCCTCCTACAGACAAGGCTTCCCGATGTCCCAGTCTTCCCTTTTACACCCAAGGAAGCCTCCACCTCTCTGCCATCTTCCATTTACCTCTCCTTGCCCTTTTATTTCCATACACCCTTCTCATTAATGGACACCCTTTTTACTTTCCCTCCCACTGCAATTACAAAGTTTCAGATGCTTCTTCTGTTACAAATTAATTAATATGTTGTAGAAAAGGAAGGGAACTTCCATTAAAAAATTATCAAGACAAGAACATGTGGGAGTGTTGAATGTAGCACTAGTTAAATAATTATGCCATTTAATGTAACCACTGGCATACTAAAACATACTTGGAAATGATTTACAGCATTTTGTGACATGTACATGGAATAACATAAATACACAGGTAATATTGGCAATGCCCTTGGTTCTTTTGATGAAAGCAAACTCAGACATGTTTAAAAAATATGGGCTAAGTGGATACAGTTGGGCACTTCTTTATGGAGTATCCCCCAACGTTCACCAAAAAGAACTGCAGACACTTCAACACGGGAGGGGATTCAGAACTGCCTTCATTCCCACTTGCTACTGGAGAAGCACCTCAGATGGTTGCCCCAACTTTTGGTCAACGTAAGAGAGACAAACAGGCAGAGACAGCAGCTAATCAGAGAAAAGGCACTTGAATGTTTTGCTTAATTCATGCCAGAGGATTAAGTCTGGGTCTCCCACCTTCCAGGTGAGTGCCCCAGATAATGAGCTCTCAGCTAATAGCAGAGCAACTTGTTCTCCCTCTTTTTTTTTTCATTTTTCATTAAAATCTCTGAAGAACTGTGTTTAGTTCCTCATCAAGATGAATGCCAAGCCTGCTAAATTTTTCATGACACTGAATTCTTGTTCTCCTGCCAGCCCTAGTTATGTGTGAACATTTTAGGCTCCCTCAGGCATTTATTTTACTACAGAGTCCTGAAATACTTAAGTCTATTAAGACCTAAAATAAACATGCAAAAAGGAGGAATCTGCTAGTTGTTCTCCCAGTCTACATTTTAAGGAGGCAGTGCCCACACCAGTGAAGTCTGGAAATTATTCTCAGTGTCACCAGTGAAATGATGGTACATTCAGCAACAAACCCATCAAGCAGTGTTGGCTACCGCAGTGGGGTTCAGCTCCACGTCACGGCAGGAGCAGCACCGTCTGCAGGCTGAGAAGAACCAGCCAAATGGGGCTGAGTCTGAGAGAATCAGCTGGACTGCAAGTGCACAGCTGGAGCGGAAGGTGTAATGCTTTCCAGAAAAGCTGGATTTACTAAACCCGCACACAATGACTGTTCTGCACAAGAATTACCCCTGGGTTTGTGCCCAACTGAGTCCCTGTCTGCTCCCTTGCTGCCAGGAAAGGGGGTGGCTGGGAGCAGACCATGACTGAAGAATAATTCACACACCTTGGCCTTCGTTACCCTTCTCAGCAAAGGCCTCTCTGGAGCAGAAAGCGCGCTGGCTGCAAGCTAGGCTGGCCTGCTGTGCGTCGAAGAATTGGGAGCTTGAGAAAAGAAGGCGAACCACCAAAAGACATCAGCCAGGCCTTGAAAGGCAGCAGACAACTGACTGAATTAACCACTGGGCTGCAAATCTAGCACGTAGGCTACAAGCTGTAGATCCCTGAACTGCAGAAAGGAGCTGAAAGAACACATAATGAATTCCCTACACAAAATATCTGGATTTAAAGTCACCCAGTGAAATAATTTTATGGTTGATCCCAGTTTATCTATGCATGCTGTAGCTGTTCAAAGAAAATCTGGAAATAAGACCAAGCTTCATTGTTTATCTTCACATCTTTTATTCCCTACAGCAACTCCAACAGCACTTCCACCCACAATGCTCCATCATTATTGTTATACTTATTGCTATCATATACTTAAAAAGGAAGCACAACTGGCCAATTTGTGGCCAGAAAATACCACGCCTGATACCAAATCTGAAGTTCAACATTGTTGTCTTAGAGACACTCCAGGCAGGTGTGAAAAAGTATAGTCTTATATTGGAGATGCTATGTACTAAGAAGGCACAGTGGACATCTAACTCAGCTGTCATGACCTGCTGCTATGCACAAGCCCACAGCTCATGCCTGTCCCTGGCGTATCTTCAGAAAGCTCTCAAAGACCACACCATCTTCTACATAATGCCTCTTTTCATCCTTACCTAAACTCCCACTTTGCCTTTTTTGTTTCCCTCTTTAAATAAGTAGTTTGTGTGTCTTCTTCCATATCTGCTTTATGTTTGAAACAAAATTTCAAAATCCTCTTGTTAAACAGTTTCTCTCCTACAGTTTTCAAATTACTATTATAAAGATGTTAGTCCTCAGGAAACCAATACTCAAGGTCCCTGTAATGAACTGGATTTAACATGGGTGTAATACATCTATATAATCCTAGCAGGTGATACTCATTGAAAGCACAAACTAAGACAAAATGCCTCAAAGTTTTTTGCCATTCAGACCTGTGAGGGACTTTTCTTCCCTCAATACCAAAGCTGACAGCTGGACCTTGCTAATGTCCAAGCAAATTGGAGTGCTGATATCCAACTTATTCCTTCCCCTGTTTCTGACACTCCCAAGACTCTCTGCCAAAGAGCTCTTTCCAAAGGCAAAGCCTAGAAGATTTCTCTAAAAAATTATGAATACAGTGGGGAGGGATGTGGGGAAGCCTTCCTGAAGCATGCAGTTCTGTAAAGTGCATGTATTTATCATTAAAAAAAGGGGTTGGAATAGAACTTGGCAATTCTTTTACTCTGTATTTCCCTGTGTTGGTGAAGAATTATGAGGGTACTTCATTTTCCTAGTCTGTCCACAGTAATTGAAAAAATGAAAGAACAGGAACGAAATCACTATCAAAACCCCTACATAAGCAGTGCTCAGTACTATAGGTAAATTTCCATCTAATCTTTGCCTGCCAAACCATTTAAGTTAAATGCACATGATGTTACTTCCATGTATTATTTGTAATTCCTTTTATCTCATTACCTGGTCATTTTTGCCCTGTTTTTCTCTCTCTTCACCTTTCCTACCTTCATCTTGACAAACTGAAAACTTAACAATACAGAAATTGTTTCTTCCCATAATTGGCAAAGTCCTTAAGCATAACTGGAAAAACGTTGTAATCCTAGTTACAATGGTATTCTTTCCTCATGCCTCCGATACGCGCATGATGGAGTATCAGACTGAGTGGCATGTCTGTGATGAATCATACCTCCTGCCCCTGAACACCCATGGCAGAAGAAAAAGAGAATCAGTCATTTCTCCCACTGAGGGCTGACAGGACATGAAATACAGGGCAAAGTGGAGTTGGAAGATCAGAGCTGCCAGTTTTTACATCATGTGGGACCTTACAAAAGGACCACAAAGCCCATTTCCTTAAGATAAACGCACAAGAACAGACTTTTTCTCTGCCTCCACCCTGAGTGGGAGGGAGCTTTCTTATGCTGAGCTTTGCAGTAAAATTGTGGCTATGCTTCTGCAGACACCTGAGGAGCCTTATCGCTCTGCTTTCAAGCGGCTAAAGGACCTGCTGTCAAGCATTTCACCCACAATGTTTTTCTGCCTTGTGGGGTGGGGACCCTACTTCAGGGAGTTAAAAGAGCTCAAAAATCTGATGGATTCAAAATTTAAGTCCAGTGTGACTAAAAACCAATTCTAAATCCCTAAAATCTGAATACATAATACAGACAACGACACAGTTTTGTCAATGATTGTGACCCCAAGCTTCTCCTTCAAGTTGTTTATTTTTGGGGGTGGGTTTTTTTTTTGTTTGGGTTTTTTTGTGTTGTTGTTGGGGTTTTTTTTGTTTGGTTGGTTTTTGGTTTTTTTTTTTGTTTGTTTTTTTTTTTTTTTTTTTTTTACAGAACTCGTAACTTTGCTCAGCTTTGAATGAAAGTTGTGTAATGATGAATGTCAAAGGAATATTCCCCAAAATTGAAACATCACAAAAGCTTCACTCAGAAACCAGACATAGCACTTGTGCACGTTTATTATCCATGAGCTAAAATTTGACTAATGTAATTTAAGACTGATAATTACTGATGGAGGCCATATATGTTTTTATTAGAAGGAAACTGTCAAATTAAAAATACTGCTTCCATCTGACTTTTTCTAGAGTACCATGGTTTCAAATAACATCGCAGATTTATATAACTGAAATAGCCACTCTATATATTTTCAGGATTTTAAAAGTCTCATTCTCTGTAAATGAAATCTTGCCCTTTCTTCATCCATTTGTATTACTCTCTCTAACACCATTAAGGGAAATGAAAATATACAAAATCAAAAAAAACCCAACCCAGAATAGTATATTACTAAAACTTGAAAATAATAATAGAAGCAAAAGTCCAATTTTTTAACCCCGTTTTTAATAACTGATCTGATTTTGATTTATGACTATTATTATGTTAGTGGGTACAAGGAACTCTGTTGGATGGACATTACAGAAGCGTGTAACAAAAAATGCCCAGTCCTTTCTCTGTATGAAGTAACAAATGGCTGGCACCAGACAGTATTCATCTGAGAGTGAAAATTCAAAGGTAGCATAGCTGAATTACTAATGAGGATGGTCATCCCTCTCCTCAGTGCCTTGCTACTTGAGGTCTCCAATGTGGCTAATGTGCTGCCAATTTCTAATACAGGTTCCAGAAAAGCTCCAGGGAACTGCACTCTGCAAGCCTGATGTCTATATGCTAGTTAATAGGAACTATAATTACAAATAAACTAAGTGGGCACATGCCTGAGAAAAGTAAAATTTCAGTTTTCATAAAGCGAAGTCCTGCCTTACAAAACTAACCCGATTCTATGAACAGCCCAAACAAACATGTGAAACCAGTGATCCAGTCAATGCAGCCTATGTGGATTTCCAAAAGGCTTTTAACAAGTACCTCACCAAAGGCTTTTAAAGAAACTAAGCACCCATGGCAAAACAGAGGTCTCTGCATGGCAATGGAACTGATTAAAAGACACAACCTGAAATTAGTGGTAAATGGTCAAGTCTGCCTAGCAGAGGAAGCCTACCAGCAGAGTAACACAGGTATCTGCACTGAGACCTGCTCCTCTTTCCATACACCTATAATTAACCTGGAAAGGTAGCTGAGCACTGAAGCAACCAAGTCTGCAGATGATACAAACTTACTCCGGGCAGTAAGGATGAGGGCAAGCGGTGAAGAATCACAAGACCTTATGAAATTGAGTGACTAGACAATGAAATGGTAAATTAAATTCACTGTGGGGAAGTGTAGAGTGATGCACATGGAAAAATATAACCTTAACATCACATGTACAGTGATAAGCTCCAAGCTGAACATTACTGCTCAGGAGCAAGACCTTGGGGTTACAATAAATAGCGCCACCAAAATGTCAGCTCAGTGCTCAGCTGCCAAAAGAAAGCAGCCCAAGTATTAGGTATTGTTAGGAACTGAACAGGAAGCAAAACTCAGAACACAATTATGCCACTTTGTAATGCCACCCAGTTCAAATACTGTCTGTGCTTCCAGCAGGGAGGAGTTTCCAGGACATGCTTCATCACTGAGTATTTTGTGTTTATTTTTACAAAGGCAGGAGCAAACCTAAAAGATGCTTAGTGCAGAACAGTGACCTATAATTAGGGGGACAAAGACAGCAGTTTTAGCACTGTCTGCATCTCAGTTTCCTAAGAGTTTTCTCTGAGACTGTATCCAATATTCAAGGAGACAGCACCTTCTAGATACTTGCTGATAACCCATTCAAAAAAGAGGCTGACAAATTACACACACGCAATCAATGAGGACTATTAAAAAGTATTACTGTGTATCAAAAGCTTAGCTATTGCTAAATGCACAAGCTTTACTAGTATTTGAAATAGCTGGGAAAAGACAAGTTTGAAGATTTGCCTTCCCTCTAGCAGTATACAGCCAGCTAAAAATCACTTTGCTGTGCCATTTTGAAGCGACTAAAGATTTTAAGCCTTAAGGGTAAGCACGAGTACCTGCCAAAGGGTAAGTAGAAACAAATGAATCTAAAAATCTTTAAAGTCTTGCCTTTCTCACTGCTCTCTTTTCCTCATTGTCTTTCCTATCAGCTAGCCTGCTCAAGGTGCCAATGGAAACAGAGTCTTCAATGCTTGAACAACACACAAATGTTTTTACCCACTGAGATTCTGTACCAGGGAACAACTAAATTAAGTCTAGGCCTTCAGATTTCTAGCTAATCTCTACACATCTCTACTCAAACATCTACTACTTGCTTTTATGAGAAAGGATTTCCCTGTCTGCTAATACTACTCGTAGCTTTGTCTAATTGCATGAGCCATGAGACTATACTGGTTTTCATTTGGATTCTTTAATATCAGACACAAAATTTGTCTATCAATACCGGCTACTACTTACTTGCATAAGATACTATCTATTCACTTCATATATGCACATGCATGTATATAAGAGAAATACATTACCACTACAATCTATAAACAATCTACACAGCAGCTTTGCCTATTGTGTAATAGAATAAATACAGAAAGGTAGAAAATATGTTGGAAGAAAAAACAGAATTATGAGGAAAAATTATTCTTTAACTGTAAACTCATAATATGAATATAATTATTTTCCAACAAGAAATAAAACTATGCAGGGTATTTCATTAGTTTAAACTGTTAGCTAAGAGTTACTACAGGAGAGTGAGGACAGACTAATAACACATGTTCTAAAACAGACCAAGTCGCAAATTATTTTTTGCCTTTGTTCTAGCCTTACATTTCACTAAAAATCACTTAAAGAGTTATTTCACCTCAAATGTTATAGCATTCCACTATGCAATAAGGATTTTTTTTTTTCTATTCTTTTCCTATAGCCGTAATTCTCTACCTTGAGCTGTAATTGAAGTTTCGTTCTTTTTTGAAGACGCACTTTTCAGTTTGTCCTGTCCAAGCACATTTTTATGACAGGTCATGAAGGACGCTCAGCAGGAAGTACTCTGGGAAAATAAGTAGTTCCAACTAACAAAAAAGCTTCTACAGGAAATAAATGGCATGAATTTAATTAAAGTAGAATGAAAAAAGCAAAGTAAGTATTAGCTGGTAGCAACGCACTAAAAATTTCATTCACTGCAAGTAAGTGGAAGTCAAACTTCTCACAGAAATGCCTTCTATGTTCTTAAAGCAGTGGACTGAATTGGTGATGCTGTGACAGGCAGCAGGCTTGAACCCAAGGCAGGCACTTCAACTCACTAAAGCTCTGTGTCCTTCTATCACACAAGACCACTTATGTTCCAGCACAACTACAGTTTCTTGTTAACCAGAGAAAAATCAAACAAAAATCAGGCGACCACCTCTTCCCTCTCCTTATTCTGCTGTTCACTACAAATTAAGTCATTATCTGTCTCCTGAAGTGAGAGAAGAAACATTAATCACAGAAACCCTTGGACTGCTAGATAAATCGCTCCCTTGACCCCGAGTTGTTTTCAAATGGCAGGGATAAGTCGCTGCAGCTACAGCAGCTGCCTTCGAGCACTGGCAGTAGCACTGGGCAGCTACAAATCACCAGCAGAGCAGGTGAAGTGCAAAACAGTGACTGGCCCCTTTAAAAGTCCTGACGCACCCTGAAACTTTAATTCTGTCATGCAGTTAGAAAACGCTGAATAAATGAAGTTTTTCAGAAAGCCATTCTAACTGAGCTCCTCATTACAGATCTAATTACAAGCTATCTTTATAATGTACACCTGACGACATCGTGTAAAGCACTTCTCTTTAAAGGTCAGCAGAACTGAAAGAACAATTTTGCTATTTATAGTAAAGGGTGAACTTTTCTTATTTGGCTGTTTAAGCAGCCAACCCTTGAGTTTAATGTAATTAGGGAGGGGATATTCAATTTACAGTATCCACAAGTAATGATAATTACACTGGTTCAAAAAAGCTGTTGGTAAGCATAAGAAACCTTTGTAATTACATCCCGTTTCCAAAATGACTTGAGCACTGTGAACTCGAAGCATTTCAGCAAATGAAGGCCAAGGCACATAAAAGGAGAGCTACGGCACTTTAAAAGCTGCACTGTTTAACATAATGAGCCGCCCGACCGGAGGGAGACCGCAAAACACGCTCCATAACTCACCCCGACAGCCCATGCCATCTCCTTCCCGCTCACAAACATCCATTAAGAAAAACATAAGCCGGCTCCCTCATCGCCTCCTTCCCATCCCTCACCACCATCGCTGAGCTCCCCTTGCAGAGCAGACCTGGGAGCCAGCCCGTGTAACTCCGCCGCGCTTCGGGAGCCTGTCTCAGGCTCTGGCTGCCGATCCTGTCATGTTCAGGAGAGCGCTGGTGCTGTGAGCAGGGAAACGTCGTCGTGTCCCCCCCGCCGCCGGCCCCGGGCGCGCGGCAGATTAGCTAGGTCAGCAATCCGCCAGGACCAAGGTGAAAAATAAACAAATAACCACGTTCACAGCAGCTGCGGCGATCGCTCTCCGGAAAATTATTCAGGCATTATGAGGGAGACGGTATTAAACGCTGCCACTTGCAGCTTCACGGCTCTCTGCATATTCACATCAGCCTGGGATAAGCACTTAAGGAGTATCATTGGAGAGCTCGCCCAGCTGAGCATCTTCCATTAAGTTTTTGTCTTAAAAGGAGATAGCAGGAACCTCTCTGCCTGATAGGCAAAAGGCTTGTCATAATTCATTAATAACACAGCCTTGCTCAGGTTTCCTTCAATGAAATCAGGCAGGCGGCCTATGAAGAAAACGCTGAGTGAACAACAGCTTCTCCAGAGACAATGCAATAAACTCGCCACTACTTGGCATCATTTGGTGTCTGAGACAAGGATGACCAACGCTATTCGACAAGACCTGTCAGAGCCCCTTAAGGGTCCTAGCGAAGAAATCCACAAAACAAACAGTAATTCCTCAGCAGGATGCGATTCACTGCTTGGAAGTGAAAACTTCACATTTTAGCTGCAGAGATAAATGTACCGGTCTGCTTTTGCTATGCCCAGGGCAAAGCTGGCAATTTACTCTGATAAACTGTTTATGTCCAAAGGGAAAAAAGCTAGAAGAGGTGAAGTAAAAAGCAACAACGACAATATCAGATTACTGCAAAAATTAACACGACTATCACAACTCTTCCATCAGATTTTAAATTCATCTGAAGCCTCATTTCCTTCAGAGCAGGAAAAATAGAAAATACAATTGAAGTTATCTGTTAGGTAAGGAAACAAGCTCAGGCTAACTGTCAAGATAAAGTCATTAGTATGGCATCAAAGTAGGGAGGGCAGAACATGAGGCTTTTTTCTGCCATTTTTTGTCTAGTGCATATCCATTCATACAGAGGTAAAATGCACTTGTTACACTGTTAGGTTTAATTGAGTCTCATGTACTTCCTTCTATGAGATCCGTTCCTCATGAAGAAGAAAGGTACTCTTACTGGCATTTGATCCACTAGCACTTCATATACACAACATTGCTTCAAATGACAAAATAATCTAGTAATATAGTAAGTACCCGCCTGTTCAATGTACAGCATTTGTTATGATCCAAGGTTTAAACAGTCTTTAGCATAAAAACTAGTATCACAAATTTTATATTTACTCTGACAGGGCTTCCAGGCTTGCATTCTATTTTTAAAAGATGCTTTATCATCATGTAACAGAAGCAGTTCAAATACATAAATTAATTTTGTACAATTAGAAAAAGCAAGGAACGTACAGAAGATGGCTAATTATTGATTTTTGAACATCTGTGTCACAAAACCATCTTTTGCAATAAAGTAGGTTCAGGTAATTTGCAAACAGTAATATTATTGCTTCCCTAAGCTCCTTTATGTTTCACTTAGGCATGATAATTTATTTTGAATGTAATATCTGTCTTAAAAACTATGGTCTATAAACATTATTAGAAACAGCACTATTAGCATGTCTAGAGATTGCTGTATTTCAGCAGAATGCAACCGATTGAACAGAAATCAATAAAGGTATTTAATGACTTCATGAGAAAAATAAGTGACCCTCACACCCTTAATGGATTAATGTCACTTATGTGCAACACATTGCATAATGCTGACACAGAGCCACTCAAAGCAGTGTCACTTTTCATATGAGTGCCCTAAAACCTTATCAAAGGGAAATTGTGTTTTAATGCTATTTCAGATGTCATTTTTGAGAGGATTTTTACAATCCCATTTCATAAAGCAGAAAGCATGATCTGAATTGTTACAAGTAGCTTTTGTCATTGGCACACGTACTAGGTCATCCTCTGAAGCTAGCTGGTGAAATGAAATCCTGAACACAGAAGGAGGATAACACTTTGAAACATTACTCAAACAACTTGTTTACTGTCGGCTTTCGTCTCTGAAGACACCTTTATCTGTATATCTGAATCTTTAATTAATTACCAACAGCATGCTTTGCTAGGGAAGGGAAACTACACCTCACAGTCAGTCCTACAGCATGAGACAGACAGGAAGAGCAGCTCCCCGATACGCTACCTGAGAATCAAAACAGGAGGAGGGAGATATTGTAAAAGACAGAGTACTATGCCATGAAATGGATGCTTGCCTCTCAGTGACTGAGACTATGACCAGATCTCCTAAGAATATGGGTATCTGTCTGTTCATCTTCAATATACTGCTTTTGTACCCCATTTTACACCTATCCACTGGAAAGCAACTGTGGGTCACAGCAAATCATTCCATGCTCTCATTCCTTTATTTTCACTTCAATAGACTAAATTTGGAAATATGCAGTATCTACTAGATATCTTTTTAGTGACATGAAAGCTTCTTTTTGGGAAAGAAGCAAGTCAAATTCACAATGTCAACATGCACTGTCTAGGCAGGCTTTGCCATCACCAGGCTGCATTGACAATTCCTTTGGAGTAAACCCAAATGTAACTGAGGGAAGCTGACGTTCGAGTTTCTTGTTCTATTTGTCATATTATCTACCATAATTCCATGCTGAAGATGAAAAAATAATGAAAGAACTAAAAAAATTAAATCTTTTTCCTAAAGATAATTTGGTCCCAGCTTTTACATGCAGTTTTCACCTGAAGAAATAGGAAAAAAATGTATTGAGATAAAACAAGGAAGCAAATGCAAAAGCTTTTTCTGACTGACTTGAACATTTCCTTATTCCTCCCCAAAGGATATGAAAACTCCTCCAGTAAATGTAGCATCATAATTGGCTATAATTGACTCCATCCTTCAATTTTTAAGGCAATCTATAAAATATGGATTGTTTTGTCAACTGGGAGACAATTTTGTGACACCACACTGTTTATCTTGTTACAGTGATCTCAGCTGCACTCAATATCATTTGTTACCCCTCAGACTACCTTATTTGTGCTGTAATCCTGGACCTCTCTACATTTAATGCACTGCACACTATTTTAGCTATAATACCAACCATTTTGAGTGCTACCAAAAGGAATTACTTGCTGAAGATCACTGTAATAGGTGATAACAGTAGCAATGACATGGTAGCAGGTGAAGCACAGCCGCCGTATTAGGGCAAGCAAGCTCTGTTCCAACACATCAGTGTACTTCACGCTATACTGTCCTTCGTCTGTCTCACAACTTGTTGCACGTGAATCAAAAGGGAAGGGGGACAAAAAAAATAAAGGTTTGACCGCTTTGCTGTTGTTTTTCTATTACACCTGCTGTTCTACTGCATTTGCAACATTGCAATGCAAACCAGTAACACTCTGGCTGTACAGACTGGTACCAACCACATCAGGGTAGTTTTGCACCAGACTCTGGGTCACAACAGTATGATGACTGCTGAATGGGAATGACTGCATCTGGCCATTTCTATTAACTGAATAAATGCAAACACCTCTCAAAAACATCGGCTTCAAACACAGAGTCTGAATGACAGAATTGGCTTCTCTTGTTTTCCTGTCTTCCAATAATTGATTTATACATCTCTATGTGATGCAATGCTTCAATTGAAAAGTAAGGTTAAGTAGAAGGAAGGTAAAAAGTAAAACCTAGAAAAAAAATCTAAATACTGATAGCCACAAAACTGCAGCAAATGACTGATAGAAACATTGATGTAATCCTGTCCGTAGCAGCAGTTTAATTATGAGCATCTTGGCAGTGAGCCTGCTATATGTGTTGATTTTCCCCAGCAGAGAATGCCATACAATCCATCTTTGTGTTATGCGCTACATGACTACATGGAGAGGCCAATCAAAGGGGAAACAAGGAACAGAGAAGTTGTAGTAAATTACCGGGGTGATACAGGAGTGAGTTTGTTGGCCATGAATAATTTCACTCCTGAGGATAAGCAAGCCTGAGAAAAAGGAGGGATAGAAAAAAATACCAGGAGGGTGCTAACCACAACAAAATAGTACTACAGTCCTTAATTACAGTGATTACAGCATACAATGTGAATACTCCTCTCCGATGAATGACATGAATTCCTGGTACCCATCTTAAAGTGGCCCCTCTCAGATTCTCATTCCCAGGATCACAACTGTGCTGTTACCAGCACTGACAGGACCAGGGAAGGACCCTGCAATCCTAGGCAAGCAGGTCCCCCACCAGGGACACAGGGCTCGTGGGCTGTGGCTACATTAGACACCGTAAAGCAAAGCATGCCAACTGGATCTGCTCTGTGGGGCAGCTGCTGCTGAGAACCCGAGAGCCAGATGATTCGTATTTTAAGGGTTTTGCTTCGGGCTAGTTCCAGGGTGGTCCTGAGAGCAGGCACACGTGCAGACGAGGATGGGAAGAGCACTTCTGGAGTGTGTTTTCCAGCCTAGTGGCACCCCGCAGGCACCAGCGCCTGTGCCCTGATAGCGCTCCATGAGACAGTCAAAGTATGGTAAGCCAGGAGACCTGCTGAAAGGCCACACTCCCGACCCACGCTAAAACACAAATATAGTAGGCACATCATAGCAGAGGTGTAACATCATCGGTGAGGTGCAGAGTTCACTCCAGTAAACCAGAGGGCAAGGAAGCAATAGCGGCCACTTTGTAGTAAGGGCGTAAGGGCCAGGGACCTTAAGAGGAAAAGACAGCAGTGCTGGTGTAAGAAGTTTTTAATAACTGAAGTCTGACTGTGACTGTTACTCAAGGTACTTGCAGGTAATGTGACTGTTACTCAAGGTACTTGCAGGTAATTTCCAGACAGAAACAAAAAATACAATAGAGTCATATTTTATAAATTAACCTTACTTCCAATTTCTATGTTGGAAAGTGTTTGTTAAAAAAAACCCAATCCCACTAAGTTATGATGTAATGAATCAACTCTATTCAACCAAATGAATACAACAACATATTTCAGTCTATATGCAACTGCAATCTACAGCGTTTATTTACACAAAAAATTTCCCTTACTCTCCAGACCTATTTTTTGAAGCAACATTTAGGAAATCCTCTCTGAAATACTGAAGCAGCAGTTGAAGATTATACTATCTGCTCTTTACTTTACAGAAATGTTCTGGTAATTTTTAAGTATGTGAACTAAGGTTTTGTGAAATCCTATTAGGCTATTACATGTGGTAAGAAAACCATCAATCATTTCTGCAGCCTGGTGTCCACATTCACAACTTAACTCAATAAAGACTGTTTTTAGTTTCTATTAAGGTATGAATATTTTATATATGTAACCACATAAATCAATGAGAATACTCATGTATGTATATACATGGATCATGCCATTTATATGCTTCTTTGAAGAACACAGTGAAAACAAGTAAAAAATTTGAAATAATGGCACTCTAAAAATGTGCTTCCTAAAGTTTACAGTAATTACTAAGAGACATATTCAAATCAAACACATAATTTTGAACTTTTAAGAGTTAAACTTATGCCACACAACTGTCGTTCCACTCTCCATTTTTTTATTTGTAGATGTGTGACTATTTCCATCTCGAAGACACTGTGGCTGCATAGGAACATGAAAACAACTTTTTTTTTTTTTTTTTTTTTTAAATACCAAGTGTATGGGCATGCTCTACTTATTGTGCATTACCCATGTAAGAAATTGCTTTTAAACACAATGTGTTAGAATCTAGGAGACTCTGCTTTACCTTCACTAGCTCTTCCTCATTAAAATTTACTTAAAACACTGAAAAAAGGGATTTTCCTTTCTGTGGGTACAAGCTAATGTTCAGTTCATTACATTATAAAAACTTACTAAATTACAGAACTAAAACTGGATTAGTTATTTAAGCTTTGAAAGCATAAGATACTCATCTGCATTCTTCCAGATATGGTAATTTTTAGCTCTGAATTCAGGTCTCATATTTCAGCTCAGAGCACTCAAGAGGTACTCTGGCTTTCTAAACAACAATGTACTAAGAAATGTCCGTACTTGATAAAAAATCCTTTTGTGTATTATCTGACTTTTTTCAGGACCAAACATTCTAGTTTGCCAACAACAAAAAAGTAATTGTTTGATTATCTTTTTACTGTAGAGACTCTCTCATAATAAACATATCACCTTCTAAAATACCTATGTGACTGTACTGATCGAATGATTACCTGAATAAAACACCCAGCTGATTATATTGAATATTCAGTTAACTTATTTACGCTTCAACAGCCAGAGAATACAATTGAAGAGAAACCCACAGGAACTCCCGGTAAAGATACTTTGTCAATATATTAATAAGAGCTAGAGCAATATGAACAGTTACATCACTCCCCAGTAAGTTCACCTTGATATTTCCACAAAGAGGTCATTTGCAATATCTTCAGAAAAAGAGAAAAAATGACATATCCCTGCGCCATGCCATGGTTTGTGGAAGTCAGGGAAAATGGGAGTCTGCTCTCAGGCATAGGGAAATACATAGCACATACAGTGCTATTGATGCAGGTCTTTTAGTCGCAATTATTTGTGAGAGAGAGCTTCTAAATACAAGAGTGACTGTGCTTTGTAAAAAACATATTTGGAAACGTTTAATGGCAGCTATGACAGAGGGCATAGAAATTTTGCAACTAACAAAACAAAATTCTGAAGTCCCAATGTAACTGCAAATTAAACAAATATATATTTTTAATGAACCAAGAACTGAATTAACGATTACAGAATACCTGAAATATCTTAATAACCACTAAATCTGACATTAACATTTGTGGCCATTTAATCTTTTATTACTTTTGGTACATTACTTTAGATCAAAGCACACAAATCTGTGTGGAAGTATTTTTGCCCCAAGATCTGTATCACAACTGTTTTTCCCTAATTGAAAACCTAAGAAAAAAAACCCCTGAGATGACTACATATCAAATCTCAAAGACAAGAGAATGATTTGCCATTTAAGAATTCTTAGCTATCAGAAAAGGTAGCAAACATCTTCTACTTCAGAATAGTTATTTTGGCCAACCTCCCACTGGGCAGAGTTGGAAAGCTGAGATACAAGCCTTGCGGAAGACACTCAGCAACATTCAGCCTGGAGACACGCTCCTGACAGTCTCTGCTAAAGTCAGACACACAACTGTTCAGTTATCAACTGCCTATCTACAGAGAAACAGTGCCTCAAAGTACAAGGGCAGTTCAGTGAGAAACAAGGTGCTACTCCACGTAAAGAACTGCAGTGAAATTTGGTGAGCTTTTCTTAAAAAAAACAAAACAAAACAACCCAAAAAACCTACACAAAAATAAAAAGCCCTATGTGCTAGTAACTCCCAGCACTTAGGTTTTATTCATTGCTGTATTTAGAGTCCAAGGTCCCAGAGACCAAAGGGAGTGTGCTGGAGATGTTTCACTTTTTACTGAAGCAGTGGAAAAGACTTAAAGCTTGGGAGGGTTTCCTGAGTGACTGTCACCCACTGTATGCTTCTGATTACTCTGCCTGGCTTGGTTTTGATTAAAAGGTTGAGAGGTATCATAGCTCAAGCAAGCAGGAGACAACTGTAGCAGCTGACAGATGAACACTGATTCAAAACTAACCTGCGAGATACCTCTCAAACCATGTTAATTAAGTCTGACAGTGAATATGGAGCTTCTTATTAGGAATGCACAATGAACACACCCAGCTATGGGCTTCACTTATTTCACCCTGCCACCACAGGAGACACTGTCCTGGGCAACTTTAGGTTTACAAGATTAACCCTTTAGAAAATAAATACAAATTAAGTGCATTTTGGCACAGAGCACAGCTGAGATTCTCAATGAAAAAAAAGTTATTTTGGGCCACAACTGTAAAGAAAACTTTTCAGTTATTTACATGTACTTGAATTAAATATTAAAATGAAGGCAAATGTTCTCAATAGGCCATATGTTTGAACTATCTCTGATCATTTCTACAGCAGAGGACTGCAGCACAAACAGAATAAAAGCTATTTGAGGGAGCTGGTGTATTTCTACAATTCAACAGGATGCCAAATGTGCAAAATAGTAGCTTGCATCTTGGGATCAGTTCAACTACCTCACTGCAGTACTGAGTGCAGGCTATTAAGCCTTGCTTCTGTAGTGAGCTCACATGGATGCATTACTTTTGATTTGGGAAGTAACTTGGGTACCTCTACACCAGATTCTTTGTGGATTAAACACATATTTGGATCTACTCAGAGTAGCAGTACCTGGAGAAGAAGCACCAAAACATACATGCTCCAAGATTTATAAATTAAACAAGCTAAATTAAAGTAACAATCTCACAATAAAACAGTCAAATTAATAAAATTAATTGAAAACATTCATACCAGAATAATGGAATTAGTTTACTGCAATTACTACATTAAATAAGCAAGTAACTTCTTATAAGAACTGATAATATTAGAAACTTGGACTTTGTTTAGGCACTAGCCCCTAAATGAGAGGGTATCATAAAGCTCTGTGTGAATTGAAACTGTGTTCCAGCTAGCCACTGTACATAAAAGGATCAGCTCATCTCCATTCTAAAACAAGTACTTACATTGAGGTTCCCATGCCAATTATGGAAGCCTACTAAAAACATGTCTGATTAGATAATAACTTTTCTTCCTCCCCTTCACAATCAGATCTGGATAAAACAAGCTATTCCCACTCTCTTCAAGACATTTCATCTTACTACATTTAAATTCAAATACAAATTTGAAACGCAAACCTCCTGTTTGAAAAATACATGTCTGGGATATGTTGGGCAGAAAAGACATTTTATAGGCTACAAACTGTTATATTAGGACTATACTCAGAAAAAAAAATCTGACTGGCTCTGCACATTCCTATACTACTTGACCATACTCTCAAACGGGGAAAATGCTAAAAAAGATACAGATAGCCATTAAAAATACTAAAACAAATTTAAACAGTACAGTGCTTAAGCAATATACTTGTTGCTATTTCTGATTTTTAATTATGCTTCTGGAAGTTGGCATATTTGACAAGATTAGCCATCAATTTTTTTGGCTCCATTAATATCAATGGAGTATTGGTTTTTTAAGCCACACACTTATTTGCCAGATACCTATCCCCTTCAGAAAGCCAAGGAAGCACAAGCCTTTCAGCAAGCCTAGTTTACTATATGACCAGGTAAGAAGGCAAAGTTTGAAAAAAACAGATTACTTTCTTTTTCTTCATCAGGCTACAAAGCCTGCCTGCTTCTGCTCATTCATCTCCCTTAGTCTATCAAGCCAAAACACGACAGTTTACTTTCAAGGCCTCCTTAGTTTGGATTGACCATTGTAGGCAGAATGTAGTCTGAAAATACTTGGTGTTTTAGACATTTACAGTCCATTCAACAGAAGTTCTTCAAAGGTGTAACAAATTATTATTAAAAAAAGTCCAACTGAAAAAAATCTTTCCAAACTATAGAAGTCAGGCATAAAACTAGGAAAAAGATTGGAAAGAAAAAGCCTCAAAAGCAGTACTGCCTCAGTTACAAGCAAAACAATTCCTCCTCTGTTCTGCACACAGACTTGAGATCCCATTTTATATATAAACACACCTAATATTCCCGTCAGCAGTTCAATTTTTTAACCAAATTTCATAACACAATAATCAGGATAAAAATATTGGATAACCAGAGTAAAACTATATTGCTCTCAGAAATTATGAGTTTGATTTCTGTTTTCATACATAAGCCTACCTGCTTCACCTTAGCTTACAGGCTGAAAGATCTTGTTTGTGCTCACACAGACGATCTTCTAACCAGGTAATTGTAGCTTTGTTCACAAGACTGGGCAACAGTTTTTTCTAACTTAAAAAAAAGGAAAAAGGAGTCCTGGGGGGTGTGCGCATGAAGCACAAAGAAAATGAAAAAAAATACAGACAACAAAAATGTAAAAGCAAAAAAAAAGCATTTTAACTGTGTAATTTTAACTTGGTTTGTTTCTACGTTGATTTTCATTAATATAATTAATATTCTAAGTCTTCTAACTGTGGCTCAATCCCACATTTTCTTCCATGTGGGCAGATCTGTGTGCTTGTAGGGAACTCCATTTAATTCAGTGGGTTACACAAGGCTGTAGCCATTTTCAGATGTGCTGCCTTTATTTTTTCCTTTCTCTTTGTCAATGCATTTAAAAAAAAAAAAAAATGCAACACACAAAAGAAAACCCCTCCTGTCTCACCCTTCCCCAAGCCCACCACCCCTGCCTGTTTTAAAGCTGGGCACTGTGAATTTTCCACTTACTTCCTCAAGCAATTTGCCAAAGATCTGGATTTGCAAGGACTAGCAAACCATTTGCAGCACTAGGGAAAATTCTCAATCACTGCTCTTTTGAAAAGGTATAGTGAATTTTAAGGGTTTTGTATTTTGAAAGCAGTGGTAATTATTCCAGATTTAAATCAGTACTCTTGGTCTGTAACCTTTCATTCTCATAAGAGTGGCTTTGCTGTGAAGCTCACTGCTTTCTTTACTTTCTCTGGCAAGTAAGTACAGTCTATAGTCTGGAAAATGACTTTTTTTTAAATTCAGAAAACTTACATGTATGAGAAAAACACTGTTAGACAGAACCATTTCATTGTCATTGAAATCCCAGCAGAAATAAGCCATACAGACAGGGGCTCTAGTCAATTAGAGAGGCACAGATAGAGGTCCTGATAGACCTGCTTCCATTTTTTTTTTTTCTTTTTAATGCAACATAGCTACCATACTAGCTTCTACCAACACAAATTTGAAGATCTGTATGGCAAAATTATCAAAACCGAAAACAAAGGTTCAGGTTAGCTAAGTTACCCTGGCTTGATCAGCTCTGCCTACAGCCTTGAGTGGAAAAGGCTGAGACATGTCTTGTTAAATTGAAAAACAACTTCCTCTTTAACACAGTTGACAAAAAAGCCAGTTACACTTCCACAAAGCATGCAGCCTATAATTTTAGAAAAATAACATACATTTTTTTTACCTGTAAATTATTATTTTCACTATTGAACAGTATTGTGCAAGTGAGGAAAAAAAAAGTCAGTCTGGACCAGTTTCAGCCCCAACTCAGTCTGACACTGGTTCCTGCAGCTCCGGCCCATGGCAATTCAGGCTGATGTTGCTATGTGAAGACCGTTCCCTGAAGCCACAGCAAGCCAGTGGCCTACAGACATACCATAACCCTGTCAGACAATACCAATATTGCATAAAATAAGGTGACTGTTAGTGCAGCCTCGGTAGATCATAACAAACACTGATGGGCACTGCTAAAAGCTTGAATATGAAATTGCAGTAGTACCCTCTCTTCAGAGGGGAAAGTAGCTTTGGTAGAAAGAAGTACCTTTTCCTCTTTTCCCCACTGTTTTCTTCTTCCTTCAGTAAACCAGAATTTAAATAGTCCGATGTGTTATATCCAAAAGCATGGAAAAATGCTTTTGTTTTTAAACATGCGTGTTTTAGTACACAAAAGGAAATTATGCAATGTAATCCTCCCATTTATAATTCCTCCCCCCAAATAGCAAAATGATTCCCTACATGGATGTACACACACACTAGAAGAAATTTTGCTTCAACCTTTGAAACTCAGTCTAGTGTGACCTCTCTAATCACAGATTTAAGTATTACAAAGGGAGACACGAACTGACAAGTACATGAAACGAATGGATCAGAATCCTTTTCTCCACCCCAGCATTTAGTCATCGTTTCTGAAGGAAACATGCAAGTGTACACCTCTCACCTAACACTGCCTTGTTAAATGTAATCTGCACCAGCCAGGTAAGAAGGGATTGCTTTTTGCTTTGATAAAGTCCGAAGGAAAGATGAGAGAACTGATGCTAAAACTATGTCACATGCTTTAAGAACAGACATTTTACTTTAGCTCCATTTACTATAATTTTATGCCACTGCATTTAGAGAACTTAGATATCAAAGTCAAAAAAAAGGGGGAGCAAAGTGGAGGAAAAGAAAAAACCGAGTTATCAAGTCGCAGTTATGCAACAACATCAAATATGCTCGGGTTTTGGGGTTTTTTTGGTTTGTTTTTGCTTTGTTTTGTTTTTCCCCCCCCCGGAGTACGCATCCATTTCCATGTCAATCAACCCAACACCACATATTCTGAAACAATATTTTGTAAATCTGTAGCTGTAGACAGCATGTATTTTGAAATGCTGTTATACTAAAAAAAAAAATGTGTGTGGTGGTGTAATACTCCTATCTTGGTTTTTGCATCAAACGCCTCTTTCCAAAAGCGATTTAAAATTTCTGAATGCTATACTTAAAGGCTCCTTAATTTTGGAGGAGACACTTCACTCAAAGCTTTCTGGAGACACTACAAAGCTGTGCACTCCAAAGCACTTCCTCTGCAATCAGTTTGAAATAGCTCAGAAATATTCCTATTTGCCCATTTAAGATATATTGATTCCAAATGTAATCTAAGCAGCATTAAAAGTTATTTTATATAGTTTAAAGCTAAACAAAGCATTTCAAAATTATCTTTGGGAAATGTTGCCAATGAATTACAGTGCAATTGTTTTTGGGGTTTTTTGGGGAGGTTTTTCGGGGGTTTTTGGTTTTGGTTTTTTTTTTGTTTGTTTGTTTGTTTGTTTTGGGTTTTTTTTGTATTACCAATCAAAAATTTGAGGGCTTCTGTTTTGTCCCGATTTGAAATGGGAATATTCCTCCTGAAACACAGAAGCTGTTTTTTCTTTAGTTCTGTTCAAAATATTTATGGAGATTATTTACGTTGCCTGATTACCATGCAACATACTTCAAATGGTAATGAAAAAGGGGAATGAGCCATGGCGTTGTCTGCTTAGAAGCATATACTTCAGGTACACAGTTAAATCACAGTCAAGTCATCTGCCTGGTAGGACTGGGACTCAGGCGAGAGCTATAAAAACTTGTATATGCTTACACTAGGAACTTTTGTGCCTCAGTGCAGGAACAGTAACCAAAAAAACCCCTACCTTACGTGCCTAAGAACTCGCAGATGCCCAAGCTTTCACCAGCAAAGATGCAAGAGCTTCTTTAATTCTGCCACTGAATATCTTAGCATTATCTTCTCTTACTCTCACTGAATATACTGCATCTCCAGGCCATTCGCTACCCACAAATGAGACTGGCCAAAATCCCTTGAGGCTCTCAAGGCTTAAGAAAGCTCTGACTGCCTAAGGCCATCGTCAGATGCCTTGCCCTCAACGCATCTGAGTGGGGTGAAGAGGTTACTGCTCCCAGCTGTTAGTCGCTGGAGGGGGGAACATCACCTCTCAGCATCACAACCACACTCTCGTTTCCTAACCTCCTGATGTCAAAATGACAAGCTAAAAAGGCTTTGTTATCAGAAATGTGCCAGGGAATGGAAACTGTCTGGACAGGCCAGGTTAGGGAGCAGGTACCTGGGCAGCGAGCTGGCATGGGTGGCAGGAAGGCTAGGACAAGCAGCTGGCAGCAGAAAACCCGTAAGCAGCTCAGCCGCTGCCAGTGCGGCTTGTCTGACCGCAACCCTCACTCGCTAACGACACAGAGTTCAGCACAATTCCCTGTTCATTCAAATCAGCACCAGGAGAAGAAACAAGACCCTTTTTAAATATTAAAAGAAATCCTTTTCCTCCTAATAGAAGCTGTGGCACTTAGTGCTAAATGCAAAATCTCTAGGACCTGAAAGTGACAATAAGGCACAGCATGTCCCTGACACCAGCTACAGAGAGCACTGACAGTGACAGGAGAGAAACTAAGGTTTGGGGCTGCTTACCTAAGCCTTTGGGAGGACAGAAGGCTAAACAGTATACCTAAAGTCAGAAGTCACCTGCAGAAGAACCAGGAAAGTAACCTAGATCTGAATCCTGCCCCACTCCCCAAATCAGGATTAATCTCTTTTTTATTTTTCCATTTTTGCAAGAATGTAAACATTATTACATAGTTAATCCTCATCAGAATTAGAAAATATTTATAAACTGGTAAGCACCAAAGTCAATGTTAACAAGTATTAACAGTGTTAAAACATAGAAAACAATTTCACATGCACTATTATGTGGTAATTCCATATTTTATTTCTTAAATATGAGATATAAAATCTTCACAGACGGGATACAATTATGACCAATATCTGTCAAGATCAGAGGTATACGACAACGTTACTACTTAATGTCTGCAGTAAGTTTTAGTGCCACACTTCCCTAAAAATACCATCTGACTTATTGTTACTATGTTTATGGTATTATGCACAACATTGTGTAGAGACACTACAAAATACCATAAATTCTGTTTCTATAATGACTGTAAACATGTAACAGAATAGAAAAGAAAAAAAGTGGAAAGGAAGGGGAAGAAAATAAAGATATAACTGTGGAAACTCAATCATGCATTCCAACAGAATAAAAGCTCCCAAACTTTATCACAAATTGGTAAGGGAGATGAAATAACATCTCAAAGGCTGTTATATAATTTATCTAACCATTGTATATGAGGAACAGATATTCACATTATACAAGGCATTCTCTAAACTTACTTGTACTTGAAAATTAGAGTACATTCAGTCACCATTTCCCATACAGTAAGATAATTTTTTTCCAGTAATTACCTGAAAATATGGCAGCTGGGATTTGAGTAACTGAAATCATACTTTTGTTCCTGAGAATTATCAGACCAGAAATTCAATGTATTGCTAGAAAACTCCCACACTCTCTTTGGACTGTAATACTGCAGCAGCTAGGGAGTTCTGACAAAACAGGCCCATTATTATTTAATTCCCAGAAAATGCAATTTGGAAAATGAAAAGAGGACAAAGAGAGAAGGGAAAAAAGACACAGAAGTTTGGTAAATATCTTGAGATCACTTTATAGCCGTCTTCCACCCAAGAAGCAGATATAGCTTCAAATATTTTGTGAAGGTAATACAGAAATGGTTGCTAAAATGCACTTTCAAATAAAAACAACTTTACAAAACAAACTGTCGTCCCTCTTAGGCTGCAGGTCTTCTCCACACCTCTCATAATCCTACAGCTCTTGTTCAATAGCCCTTCTCTCACGTTTGAGCAGGAAGCAAGCTGTCAAGTTGAGCTGCACCATTCTAGGATACTACCTGCTGTGTTATCAGCAGACTTTAACAAATAATTAGAGGTGCTTGCAGCCATCCAGGACCGTAAAGGCTGCCGACACACCAAGTCAGTCGGTGACATTTCCCACTAGTGACTGTGCTGCTGAGAAAGGGACAGCTACCAGAGGCTTCCAGACTAGTGTCCTCTCACCTTGTTCAGAGCATTAGTTAAAATAACAATGGTCCCTAAGGTCTCGCTGACCCTGGTAATGCCGCTCTTCTCTACGCTAGTGCAGCTGAATGCCTAAGTAGTAGCAACAGTGGGAGTGAAAATGTCTTTACGTAGAAGGAGACAAGTTTTTCTTTCATTACTCCATATGAATTGCACCAGCATCTAAAGCACTGCATTTATTTGCCACATCTGAAAGCACAGTCAAACACATACAGAATCTACTGCCAAAGGTCAACTTATGATTCTTACTTTTAATGAGCATGAAGTTGCTCAGCCCTCTAGGGTAGGATTCCTTCAAAGGAGCCATTCAAGTCTGCTGTGTCCAGAACACAGGACCTAATTCACTCCTAGCCCTAAATTTAAGCACATTTTAAAGTTCACCCACCTACTGCCAGAATAGAAAATTTAATGACTCAAGCATTACAATGGATCTAGACCACAACTCTGGAAGTAAATTCTCAGCATCGGTAAAGATTCTGGTAAAACTCCTCTAAAATATCTGTATTATGGCCACTGTCAACATTCACAACCCATGACAGTGGAGAAAAAAGTGGAATCACACACAAATATTTCTGATAAAAACTGCTGATGCTTGTTTTCTTTATTTTCTGGCCTCAACTTTTTCTTCAAAATAGCTGACAACTGAAACTGTCTTTCACAATTCCAGATATACAACTTTCTCTGCAGGTTTCTCTGACAAGGATTTTCCTCTATGCAACATATTTTGGCTTACTCAGAGAAATCATCTCATCTACTTGCATTTTAGTGTGAATTTCTCAGACAAGCTACTCACTGAATTTTCCACACAAAGCAGAGTATCAGTCATCAGAAGACAATAAATTCATTCAAATGGAAATTAAAAAAAAGATGTCAAAGGATCAGTGTCATACACATGAAAATGTCATTTTTTTGAGTACACAAATAGTCAGATATTGGCCAAACTTGAGAAAATACAACAAAAAGTAAATTCTAGTAGCAATGTTACAGAGGTTAGAAGCGCAGCAAATTACTTAGTAGCTGCACTGCATCACAACTGTAGTTTGACATACAAAGATGTTAGATAAAAATATGATCAACATTTTGTGCTTGCAGCTTAGCAGAAAGGTTCAATAGAAATACTGAGCAGAACATCAGAAAGTGAAATGCAGTATTTCAAACATACAGGATAAAAAGTCAGAATGCTGGGAAAGACCTGTAGCAGGGAATGAATTCCAGTCATGGAACAGAGTGTTATTGAAATACAAACATTCACATCAACATCCAGGAATGAGCAGCCAGCAATTCTCCTCACAAAAATCAAAGATACAGAAGCATGAGAAAACTACACTAATTTTGACTCTGCATCGTAAGAAGCTGTGGTTGTATACTGAGCCCTGTATACGTGTCCTCTTAACACATTTTATAAGCTTTCTGAAACAAGGTTAGAAAAAACCACAGGTATTTAAGAATAACTTAGGAAATGGAGAAGCCAGATCCAATACACGATAACACAGGAAAAACAAAGCACAGCTTTGCACTGACCCTCAAAAGCTAAAGAATACAGAAAACATAATATTAAATATTTCAATCTGTGGGGACAGGCTAAAAAAAAAATCTTCAGTACATACAGATGTTGCTGGAAGACAAATTTAGCTCCTTTTGCAGCAACGTTCCAAGATCTGTACTTCCACTTCTCCATTTGGGTCAGAAAGTACTCTTTGGGATATATTGAAGCTTACTACTTTTTGAATACATAGTGACCCAGATGACAGAAGAGCAGTGCACTCACTGCCAACACAATCTCGGCTGCAATGATGCTCAACACCAAGAACAATGCAAAGAGTACAGGAACTTGCAAGTAGTAGATGCATGAAACTGTACAAAACCAGGTATTAATCTCCCATGATTGAAATCCTTTATTCAGAAAAGAAATAAGACCGCGAAGGGGAAATGCCTCGTTATGTTAAGGTTTAAACCATATTAATGATGCAGACTAGAAGGCTAACAACAACATAAAAAACCCCAACAAGAACCCCAAACCTAACCAAACAAAGTCAAAAAAAACCCCACAAACCAAAACACCAGAAACACCCCCCCCCCAGAATTCAGATACTGCAAAGACTAATGAATTAGGAAAGCCAGCTCATACCTAGGCAAACAGAATCTAAACAGCTCACACCCAGAGTATTTTCCTGCAAGACTGCAAAATGCTTAAACTAAAAGCAGTTCTACTATGTCTGACTCACTAAAAACAGATTGAGCTTCCTACTGCAGCTTCACAAAGAGGCACAGAAACAAGTGGATGTGGTGATAAGGTACTGTGTCCCCCCTGAGAAATATGACAGCTGCAGGAAAAAAAAGAGAGCATACATAAATACTTAATGAGATGACCAAGTTATATATGTCATAAGAAGTTTAGTGATTTGTGCTGATCCTTTGTTGCTTTTCAGTGGTTGTAGGTCTCGAGACAAAGTAGTCTTTATGTCTCTGATTAACTCTGAAAAGGGAAACAAAAGCTCCAAGAAGATACCCCTTAGGGCACTAGTGACTGAGTGAATGTCAAGAGCACAAAGTTCACTTGAATTGTTTTATAGCTCCCTGTTCAAGCTATTTAACAAATACACAAACAAAAAGTTCACATATTGCCAGGAGTGTGGAAGGGAGTGGAGGAAAACTCCACCACGGAGCAAGCGTAAGGGGCAGCAACACAAGATGTAAGTAATGTTTGGGGGAATCAACACCTTGTGTCTTGACAGCTACAACAGAGTGATGGGCTTCCAGTGAGCTCTGCCGTACTTTGTAGAGTTCAAGAATGCTAGCTTGTGCAGAGATGAGAAGAACAAGCTGGAAACACATGAAGGACACAATGGAATTGTATAACATTGTAGTAATAGGAGTAATAAAAAGAGCCAGAGAAATTGGACTGTGCATGTTCTTAAAAATGTAATAAAATGATGGTGATCGGTCATGGGAACTGAAGTAAAGAAGTGTGAAAGAAGAGTGACACCATTATGAGCTAGTGTGGCTAGCACACTGCTTTGCTGGACAGAGTGGCCATGTCCCTCTTTTGCTTTGAGAAGACATCAATTTGAAAACATCACAGTCCTATTTGTCATCACACACATTTAAACCTTATTCCCATTGATTTATCTGAAGGACTGTGGCAGTAAAAAAAGAGACCACAAAACTGTAAGCTTTGCAGTAATGTATGCACGTAAGTCAATGTAAGACATCATAAAAACAACATGGTCTCAATGCAATCAATAAGCAAACAGATTAGAAAACATGTAATGCTTAGATGCCCCAAATAAACAAAAGCACTTAAACACTAACTAGTCTTTTCATGAAGTAAAGAGACTTTATTCATGAACACAGAGTACAAAATGCCGACATATATTTCATGCAAAAAGAGATGTCACTCTGTAGTTGCTATATATAGGACAAGATGACTGTTTTAATCTTAAAAAAAGGTTAGATCATTAGAAAAACCTCAAACAGTTCAAAAACAGAGACAACGTTAGAAATAGTAATATGTGGAAAATACGTAGTAGCTAGAGTAAGACACAGTATTTAAAATACCATGTTTCATATTCAGGTTTCACAGAAAGCAGAAACACTTCAAGAAATAACGAACTTTTACAGCAGGGATGAACGGAACACTAAACAGAGCATGCAGAAAAGCCAGAAGTATGAATGGATTGGGTCCCTTTCTGACCAAAAGCAAAGAGGCTGGAGTGCCATACAAAACAGACAGGCCCTGCCAGCAGGCCAGGGAGACTGGTGAGGAACATCTGATACTATCATAAAAACACAAAAGGAAACAAGCTCTATTCTTGTTAATTTTATGGAGCAGATTAATTCACTTTATAATAGGGGGTGCTGGGGGGGGAGTGGTGCAAGTTCGGTAAGTAGGGAATCCCAAGCAAGGACACACAGAAGGACAAAAACTTCAAAGGCACACACACACACAGAGGTAGACACCAGCATATGTGGGCTAGATGACAAAGTCAAATTAAGAAGGCTAAGATGCAGGAGTGAATTATCTACCTGTCTCTAAGCAGCAGCTGTCACGGATGCCCACGCGGGAGGTTCCCTCCATCTTTGTACGTTGAGGTACTCCAATAGTAGGAGAAATCCCAATGAAAGCCAAAGTCTCTGCTGCCTTTTCAAGGCCCGCGTCCTACTAGTCTATGACATTTCTTACTGTGGTTGCTGTATATATTTCTATTGTGTGTATATTTTATATGAATGAACTGTGCAGTTCTTCTGTGAGGGAGATCCTTGATCATCAAAGTGCATTGCTGGGCCTTGCGTATTAGGGACTGTAATAATCCTCACAAGTCATTACAAATTAAAGAATTTGTTTTCCCAGAGCTGCTTCTGCTCAGCCGATACTAGAAGGAAGTCAGAAAAAACTGGCTGGCCTCAGTTAATCTTACCTAAACAACAAATTTTCTGTCCATCTGCCCTGATTGACAGAGCATCCTCCTGGACGGGGCTCTCCAAAGGCCCAGCTCCCCAAACCCAGCCAGTTTGCAGGATCATCTCGTTGCAATGTCCTCCCACTTGTGCCTTTCCCCCAGTGCCTCTCCTGTGCAGCGCAGCCACAAATGGCACAGCAGAGGCTCCCCTTGGAGCACTTTACTCATGCCCTTGAGTCATCCAAATTAACACTTGACCACCAGACAATGGCATTTTATTTCTAGTTGTTAAATGTAGTAATTTGAATCAACATCTGTTTTCAAACAATTAGAATAAAACTAGATCTGGAATCAATTTGTACTGTCGTCAATTTGACTGAAGACAATAAAATTTAGCTATAAAAGGCATTTTTCTAGCATTGGGATATTCTCTAGATGGTAAAATATAAGACAGGAGCAGCCAGGAAAGTGACTTATAAATTTCATTCTCTTTAGTATTTTTGAACATTGCAACTGAAGTTACTTTTTTAAAAACCAAGAAGCTACAAGCTTTTATAAAATATAGAAAAAGTGTGAAGGAAGAGCAAGCAAACCCAAATCCACATCTATTTGCAGTTTCTCCTTCCAAATCAGCCAACCAACAGCTAGGCTGAAGAAAAAAGAGAAACATTTGAAGTTTTACTCGTAAATTAAAATAAAAATATATAATACAGATATGCGATTGAGTCATCATTCCCCATATATCCTTTGTTTTATATTACAAGCTCCTCAGCACAGAGCCGTGCCTCTATATTGTTGAAAAGTGCTTAGTACAAAGAGGCTCTAAAGATGTGTGGAAACTTGTGTGACTACTAAATATTAATATTTTATACTTAATTTTAATATTTAATATTAACAATATCAAGAGCTGCAACAAATATCTCTGTGGGGCTGCCAGAGGTGTAATCTTGGCAAGGGAGGGAAAGCTCAGGAAGATGAAAGATGGGATTTTCAGACACTTATGCCTGCAGATCCCTCCAAACTGCAAAGAGACGGCCCTTTGGGCATCCTGTCCACTGTACATGGTAGCTGCCACTGACTACATTTCACACCACAAAATGCAGGTTTGACAAGGTCTGCATTGGCACTATGCAACTTTAAAAAAATTAAAAAGGAAAATAATGTCTATACTCAACTGTGATCCACTATATGCTCTAGTGCAAGAGTTCTCCTAAGTTTCATGCCTGCACTGTCTTCTTTACCATTATGTAAACTCCTCCCCACTCATTGCTAACATTTTTATATTAAATTAATGTAAGCCTGAGTTAGAATATAATTTACAGAATTCTTAATTTAGTTTTGTAGCAGACCACTATTACTGCATGAAGAAGAGTGAGCTGGCTTTACTTTACTAAATGCAGGATACAATTTCCTTTCAATCAACCTACCAAAAAAATAACTAATTCTTCACACATCTCCTACTGAAGAGCAAACTTTATGGAAATGATTTCCCAATATTCCCTAAGGGTTTCCCAAATGCCACTTTATAAGCATAATTAGAGAAATAGTGCAAAATGCCTCAAGGTTGGACACTGACAAATATAGAAGAGAATTAAAATTTCTCATGGTGAAGAGGACCAGCCAGGATACAAGACAGGTCTAAAACCATAAACTTCTGTTGCATCATC
The DNA here is from genome assembly GCF_047716275.1 of Strix uralensis. Lineage (NCBI taxonomy): Eukaryota > Metazoa > Chordata > Aves > Strigiformes > Strigidae > Strix > Strix uralensis. The sequence goes on from NC_133975.1 coordinate 37,796,589, forward strand.
TATATTTATTGTACATTACACCTAAAATCATACAACTATGTTGGCTTTTGTAAACTTAAGTTGACCAACCAAAACCTTAACCTTCCACAGAAAGTGCAAGCTTCTCAGGATATAAAAGCATACTTCTACAAGGTCTGGTATTTGGAATATGTGAATAACCAAAAGGACAAGAGTGGAAAGCTGCACAAAAGATGGAAAAGTGTTCACTGAATACATGAAGAGAGAGGTAACGGCTGAATTCCAAGCTTTATTATCCTTGTCTTTTTCTTTGTGTGTGATCAGCTAAAATAGTTAATTTTAACTTTATTCTGCAGTTCCTTGCTTGAAAAACATCACTCACTAATTTTCTTTATGACTTGATAACAGAATGAAGAGTTTTCAATGCATTGGTATTCCGTAATCAATACATTGGCTTTTCCATCACAAAGCAACGATGGCACGTTTAGAGAGCAGTATGTTCAGTTCTGGTTTTGCTGTCACACAGAAACCCTCATGAAAATGAAAATAATAATTAAAAAAAAAGTAGACATGGAAAATAAGCATATTTCTTTTAGGCACAGATTCCTATGCTTATTTATAAAGAATGCCAAAAATAATATTTTTAACATCACAAATGAGGAATATTACTTCCATTTCAAAAGAAATGCCTCCCCCAATGCTTTCTCCAAACACTCAAATCCCAGCTTAATAAAAACAAATGGCATCCCTCATTTCTTCAAAATTGCATATTTGATATCCAAAGGTTTGCTGTTCTAACAAGATACAAGCACTTTGAAACCCGACAATTATGTATTCATGTGCCAGAAGTCAGACACATCTTTTTTTCAAAGATGTGGGTGAATATAATAAATATATTTATAACTCTAAAATTTCAAGACCTTGCTTTTGAAGCATGAAAAAAACATAATGGCAGATATTAAAGGCCACTGGAAACATCACAAAACCATTGTAAAGGCAAAATTTTATTCCCTTGGCATGTAATCTCCACAGTCATTTGCAACCACTTTTAGTAACAACAAGATACTAACTCCTTTTTCAGTTATGTTTGCAGTCTTATTTACACAGTGAAGCTACAGGTGACTTCTTACAAAGAAAAGAGTTTAAAGAACAGCTCCAACAGCACGTAACTCATGTTTCAATCCAAATTACAAATACTGTACACTTCAAACTACTTAAACACATGAAATTCAATATATATCAGAGGAAAATGTCACACATCCTGCTTCGAAGTAGTAGTAAACTGAACACCACAACTTAAGCTGCACATCGTAGTTATTCACATAAAATTAACCAGCCAACTATTTAAGGATTATAAGAACCTATGTCTTAAAATGACTCTTCATTTCCAAAATGACTCAGTAAAAAGAAAATGAAGAGCTATTTATCATTAATAATTGAAACTGTATTGAATTTATCAGACTACAAGGGCCAACTTATTTTTTTTTATATATTAGAAAGTTTTACTAAGAATGTCCCTGAAGCTTTTCTTGTTTTTCCTCATTTGACTGCTAGTTGCTAGGTGGTAGTCACATGCACCCAGATCTCACAGAGCAACATTTAGAAGGAAATGATATTAGCTTTCAGTTCATCAGTGAAGATATATTTGGAATTTCTCACTTGCAGCATTTAGCATCACAATTATTCAGAAACAAGATCTTGCCTATCAGAGATAATTTCAAAAATAATACAATAGTATGAGGTCCCCTGAAAAAAAGGTCTCAATTTGTTTTGTATAACACTTAGGAAAATAGTTAAGTATGTATTTGATAGCTGCAATTTAGCATAAGAAGACTTCTAATATGCATATGTAGAGGTCTAGCATAACATTTACATCAAACATTCTCAACAGCATGTGTATATTTAGCAATATGATACGAGATGATCACCATCAGCAGTTTGAATTTGACATTTAAGATGACATTAATAGCAACACTAGAAACATGACAAACCTTGGGCAACAATAATGGAAAAGTAAAATGATGCTGTTATAATTAGGTTTCCAAAAATAAGCCCATCTTTCAGTCATATCCTTCTGCCACTGCACCTATAAGCCCTCCATGAAGCTGTACAAAATTTTTTAACTATTAAACATGCCAGAAGTAGGGCAGTTAAAAGCAACAAGACTAGAGTTCCCCAAATTACACAGTTTACTTTGCCTGAGTACTAATACATCATTTTACTCCTGCACAACAGTGACAGAAATGCCCTCACCAGACACTGCAGGATGACATCTGCTGACATGCATTTTCTCCTTCCATGGATTTATGTCATGACAGAGCATTTTGAAGATTTAACTTCATAACGTACCAAATTCAACCAGATAAATGTTGTCATAGTTAAAACACAAAATAAGTTCAGAATATGTGAAATAATGAAGGTTACTTATCAAAATAAATTTCACAAACCTGTACTGCTGAGCATCTGTGGGGCCTGACATCTGCATTCTTCACAGTTATTTGCAGCCACGATAGCAGTGACTGTACGGCAGTACTTGGCATACAATTAAAAAAAAAAAAGTGGCCCACCAAGGTACTAGCAGTGTACATGGGCCACACAAAAATGTCCTACTGACAACAGATCAATACTCAAAGCCTTCTGAGGCCATTCAGACTTGAGGCGGCTACGGACACTGCCTGTGGGATCCCAGCCTCTGGCAGAAAAACGCTGATGGGGTAAGGCCTTGAAGAAATGTTCATCCAGACAGGGACTTCCACCTTCCGTACAGTCTGGTCTATGCCACTCTGAGCCTATGAAAGCTTCTGATCCAGTTTTAAGAACAAAAATCTGGGCTGACACAATGTTCAGTGATCCCTTCCACAACTGCCATTTTAAGGAGATAGTGCACGCCCCTCAAAATGGAGAGCAATTCCATCTCTGGGAAGCTGCAGAGAACCAGCAGTGAACCCACCTGCAGCACAGTAAGACACCATCACGGAGAATTTGTAAGATTCTGCCTCAGATTAGGTTAGGTTTGGTTACAAAAAAAGCACAACAAAATTCTCATGTAGAAATTTAAAGTGGCATCGGCACTTATGAAATGCTTCCTGTAGGGATTTGGGAGCATTTCTGAAATACTGACTGACAAAAACTTGCCATGCGCCAGCGAAAGGGTCTAGGATGAGAATTCATGGATCTGGCAATCTGTACCCAATGAAAGGGCAATCAGCATTTTTATGCTCAGTGTTAGCCTGGAACAAAGCCTCAGAAATGAAAGCATGCTTATTTGATTTAATTTGGTTTCCTCATCTACTCTCAGCAAAGATTAAGTACAAGGCAGCAGCTACTCTGAACCTGCAATTTATCTGGATTATCTCCTCTCTTTACAAATATCTCCTGCTTTACTAAGAATTAACTTTTACACATGGAGTTGCCTTGTTCGTCCCACACTGAATTAAGAGCAAGAGTTAGTATCGGTCTGTGATCTAGTGAGAAACAGAGTGGATGGTTCACTACAAACCAACAGTCAAGTACAAAGCTAAACAAAAAATAAATTGTAAAAAATAAATTAAAAAAAAATCTTCACTTTTTTCTTGTCCCTTAATGTTTCCTCCCCTCAGCTGAATCAAATTACATGAAAAAGTTTGGTTTTTGAAAGCATTTTATGTTAAAATTGGGAAATGAAGGGTATTGTGGAAAATATAAAATTTTATCTGCTGGTAGTAATTTTAGCTTTATCAATAAACAGTTACCTCTCGGTGCACTAAAGCTGGTGTTTATCCCCCACCTAATTCTGCAAAACAGTTCAGCATATTCTTAACTTTACACTTTATCTGAATCTCAGCAAAGGTGATAAAATACAAATATCGCACCAAAGATACATTGTATCTTGGTGCTTTGCAGAAGAGGGGTCCACATCAGACATTTCAATGCTTTGCTCAGTATTATTATGTTCTCTAAATAAAAAGTAGTTCGTTTCTTGACATACCACACTCTCCTGTCAGTAAAATTAAATAGTTGAAACTAAATGATATCTGAAGAAATACACTTCTTCGGACATTGTTTTGACACAAACTGAACTTCGAGATGGAGACATTCATGCACCCATTCAAAATTCAAGCAAGCTTCAGAACAACCACCAGTACAGGTTCAGTGCCCAGAGGCAGGGTGCTGTCCCCACCCACTGGTCTACGGGTGCACATGTGAAGAGCATACTCCTGTAACACTGATGACAGGAGGTCTTTTAGCAGGGATTCGCTGCCCAAAAAGGCTGTACAGCCTCATGTCATGTCTAACAGCTCTCACTCTTAACAAAACCAAGGAACAAACCTGACCTCTCAAGACAAGCTTTAAATCAATTAGCAAGAGCCTGCAGTAAAACAACTAAAATGCAGAATGACCTTACAGAGATACTGTTTATCAGATAAACCTTATTTCAAACAGCCACAGTAGGTTTGAGCTGATGTTCTCCACTATTCATCTTCTCTTTTAAATATCCATTTGGTTGGCAAATAGTAAAGCTGCACAACCATAAACGATCGCATTGGGAGCACATGCATTCCTTCTGCCCAGCCTTTCCTCCCTGGCAGGCTACAGGACTAGATGGTGTCTCTTTCCTGAATTTTGCCCTCTTTCCCATCTCCCTTGCAGACTTGTACAAAATGAAGTGCTGGGAGAGAGCATGGATGACTTAACATAAACCCTTTTGCTTATTAAAAAAAGTAAATTAAAAATTGAGCAATGACTTCTGTTCACTGTCCAGTTTTGCTCGTCATTGCCCGGTTTTGCCCAAGAGATTTTAAAATCACCACACCAGTAAGGTTGAGGGGCCAATGGCAAAAAGACTCATTTGTAGAGAGCAAAGCATATTTTTTTTTCCATAATAAAGGTTTAGGCCTTTTATTTCTCATTCTTTCAAAATACTTCCTCATCATCTCTCATAGAAATAGGAAATTACCTGTTACTGCAAACATGCACAATTATGAGTAGCAAATAATAGAAGTTCACAAGCGGTACCTGAAGCCAAGCAATACAATTATTCTTTTCAAGGAACGAGAAGCAAATAGAAGTGCAGTTGTAACAAAAAGCAGCCTCCTTATAACCTGTGAGTAACCAACTGTGGATACTATATGACACTTACATGGCATCTAGCTATGCCAAAGTGATCGCAAACTGTCATTTTTCCTTAGGGGTGTATGCTACAGAGGAACTGGGCAAACATTCAGCTCTGAAAATCAAGAAGCTTAGCTCATCTCACTCTGCTCTAAAGACTAGCTATTAAAGGAGCCATGTTATTTAAAAGTGCTTGCCTGCATCCACCTTGTGCAGCTGTTTGAGAGGTGTTTTTAAGGAGTAAATAGTCTCTGAAAGCAGGAGGGGGACAAGATTGAGCAGCAGGGTTTTGGGGAGAGGACCAACTGAAGTCTAGATTGTCCTGTATCACGTTTTTCAGGCAGGACAACGCTCCTGTGCTGCCAGGGCACAGTAGCAGCAAGCCATAGAGTGCAAACTCACAGGACGACTGCGATAGGCTCCTTTTATTTTTCTGTGGAGAAAGCCCCTACAGCTGCTCAGGTTTACGAGTCTATTGTAGTGATTTTTTCTTCACAGCAATTGCACAAATGTGCACAGTAAGCATACTGAGGCTCAAATAAGAGCAGGACAAGTTCACTCTCATATCCCACTGGGTAGCCCAAAAAGTAAATAAATAGCAAATACACTGCAAGTCAGCACTGAAACCTTCACTTTCACTGATACTGCAAGTATCAATGTACATGTTTAACTAGTAGACTGTGCCCTACAGACATTCCAAGTGCAAGGAAAAAAACCTTGAAAGAACAAGAGATTAAGGCGGGGCACAAAATCCGATATCACACCGCAGTAACTCAAGCCATTCTGTCACCATGAATGCCTTCAGTTGAATGCTAAAAAAGATGCAAAATAGGATGCAGGTTTTTAAAAGGTCACAGGTATTAAGACACCAGTGCTGCAAACAAAGGCTGAAGTTACAGTTTAAGGCTGAGCTATTCTCATGGTCTGCCACCAAAAAAGGGGACACCCCACTCTACCTTCTCCTTGCCCCACTGAGCCATTTCTGTCCCATGCCCTCCCCCCTCCCCCAACCTTTACTACCCATCTATCTGCATGGGGAGCTTATTTGATTTGCTAACCCAACAGAAAACTGCCCTTTTCACCCCGATGTGTTTTCTTCCGGGTTTTTTTATCAGCAGTGAACTGTCAACTCAAGATTGGCTCAAGCCTTAGAGCACAACCCTACCCCAAGATTTAGGGTAGTAATGGGGTGGGGGGAACAACTTTCCTTTATCCTCTCCTGTACCTGAGAATTGACTTCAAATTTGAGCTAGTGCAGAATTTGTCTGATCTAGAACCCTATGGTTTGTATTTCTTACACAGTCAGTGTAGGTGAGATCTTTGCCAAAATTTTATTGACATAAGCAGGTACCATAATTCCTACCTAATATCATCAACTAGCAGGACAGAATAATAGGGCAATGCTTGATAAATGTAAAGCCTTGGGTAGCCTGCAGGTCTGCAGAGCAGCTAGAAGCAGCAGTGTGAGCTGCTCTGAAACTGTGGGTGACAAGCTTGAGAAGCAGTTACAAGTAAATGGCAAGCTAGAAACTAAAAGAAAGCCACCTTAAAACAGTATCCTCAACAATACTGGAAGTATAAGGTTTTTGTTCAGATCTACGCAGCACTGCATTTATTTGGGAAGCAAGCAAAGTTCAGTTGGATATCTTCATTTTCTAGCACACTGCTCACCTTTACTTGCAATCAAAACCCAGTATTTTATGCCAGTCATTCTATGCTCATGGTCAGATTCTGAAGCAAAAAGGGAACTAATAAAGTAGCTCTAGAATTGGGATACTGGAATAGTAACTGCTCAGATATATGCCAATCATTTATGATTCACTCAATAAATACTTTCCTTTTAGGATTTATCTTATCTACTTCACAGATAGAGACACTGTGCAAGAAGTTTGGGTTTGTCTTTTTATTGTTTGGGAAAGGCAAAGCTAGCCAATTACAATGCTAATACGGAGTTCTCATAATTAGCTACAACCTCCACAGTATCTCTTTAGAGGCGCTCACAGGTAATCTGAAAACATTTTGAAGCCAAAAAGTATTACTAATTGAAACATTTCAAGGCTCATAGCTTTCCTTTAAGAATGCAAATTTAATCTTAGAGTAAGTTACTTAATAATTATCTACAATTTGAAGAGGATTTGATCCTTCCTCCCACATCAACTTGAAAGCGCGAAGCATAAACATACAGGTTCCTTGCAAAGTGCCAAGGTCCTGGTTCCTCAAGATAGCAAGTAAGCTACCTTTTATCTCCTAAATCAGTATTTTCCAACCTTGCTGTCCACACCAATACTGACTTTGGATTAGGAGAGGCCAGGACTGAACAGGAGAGCAGTAATGGTAAAAGGAGATGCACCAAACACTGCATCAGCAGCCGCAGTGGATTAAGTGGTGAGGAACTTTTCTAAAGTTAATCCTGCAACTGGTCCTGCTCTTGCTGAAGTCAGTATGTAAAATTCTTACAGAACAGCCTAAGCACATCTTTTTCTGTCTGGTGACACTTACTCCACCCAAGACACAATCTATATGGAAATTTGCGGTCCCATAAGTCAGCATGTTTTCTAGCAGGGCATTGAACTGAAAGGGAGTTTGAGGGTTTTTAGTTTCTGTAATACCAAGGTTTCATTGATACTAAACCAAACTAACAAAAAGGTGATTATCAGCTGGGGAAGAAGGTATGGATGGAGAAGACGACTGTAGGAGGGCAGACAATGCTGCTCACATCTCCCTGAAACTCCAGAGGTGCCCCAAGCCTTTCTCCTTCTCTCCCCTTCAAACCAGCACACATTGCTTCAAAAATATATCTAGTTGTCAACCTACCAGTCTAAAACAGAACTAAGTGGCCCAGTCCATCCACATATGAGCCCAAGCCAAAAGCACTGCTGGCTCCAGCGAGATGGTAAAGAGGCACCAAAAAGGAGCCCAAGTCTGGGGTGAGGAACAAAACAACACAACTCATCGACCAACAAAGCAACCAAAAAAGCTCATGAGTTAAAAATAAGGAAGTAAAAAATCAGAGCTGATATGAAGGAGAAGGGATAGGAAAATTAGGAAGATTTCAGAACAAGATGTGGAAAAAAAGCACAATGCCTTCAAGCCATTTCAAGTGAGTTTCCAGCATGAAGTACTTTGGGTCGCATCTCTCCTCTTGTGGGGCTGTCCCTGCTGACCAGTAAGAATGGGTAAAACTGTTAACAAAATGCAATCAGGGAGTTAAGCACAGCTCAGAAACCAGCTGCCCCTTAGTGAAAAATCACCCTGCCCAGTACCACACTGGTAGGGAGAGAGTATAAAAGAAAACTACTGCAGATGCCAGAGGTGGGGGAAAGAGGGGGAAGGTTTTTGCTTTTCCTCTTGTATGCTCTCTGGCAACTAGTTTGTTCAATATGAGGAAAAAACAGCAGTTATTTTATTTGATCTTTTTTATACAGATGGTGTTTTTGTATTAAATTAATGAATGCATAGCACATTAAGATATTTAAATGTAAACTGCATGCATTGAAGAGGTTTTAACTTGAGGATGCATTGCTATTTTCTTCTCATTTTAAACATATTTTAGGACATTTCTTAAATACATACAGGCCAGCTCACTGTGCTACAAATAATTATACAAACTCTAAAACAGCACCTTGTTCCAGCTACTTGGATTTGTCCTTTTTTTTTTTTTTTTTAAAAAAACCCCCATGATTTAAAGAAATCAAACACAGACAAATTCTGCCAGAAAATGTTTTCATAACACAGACAAGTAATGCCTACACCAAGTACATCTGAAACAAGAGCTTGTCATCAGCGTCTCTCTCGGTTATGCTAGCTACCCTGAGAAACAGCATGTACTACACGAAGTGGTAGCACAGTGTCCATGGATCACCATTAGAAAAACTTGTAAATTCAGATACTTCATCCTTATTACAGCACAGCAACACAAACTTCAACTTTGATTCTCCTCCACATGCAACAACCGTCCACCCTATCCCAGGCAGCCAGCTGAATCAGAGTTAAACCAGGATTTAGCTCAGAGGGGGTTTTTTTCACTGAAAAGCTTTAGGGACAAAACTTAGTTTGGACTGCCAATATAGTGGAGATAAGACTTTCAGTGCTGGATATAACTGTGATAGTGCATGCAAGAGAAAATGTAACACAGAAAAGCTCAGCTTCCCTCTCCAAGCACCTCTTTTAAATCAGTGGAGCCCCCCTATAGCAAACTTATTACTTAAGGAGGATAGGTTAATACTTCTTTGGTTTAATTGACAATGTTTGAGTGCGTGGCTGCTGTCAGTATTTTCTTTGCGTAGCTGATTAAGTTTTTTTCTTGGTTTAAAATACCTCCATGAAGTTCCCAGGGAAAATAACAATGTGAAATAGTTGACAAAATATTTACCACTTAGAGATTTATTGTTTGTTACAAAACCTGCAAGAAACATATGCAGATGAGCATGCGTGTGATGATAGACTAGTTTTTCTAATAAAAATGGGGAAAAAAAAATAGTGACACCTCTAAATAAAACACATTTATGCCAGTAAACATTCTGCTGGTGATGATACAATTGTATTTATGGTAGAAGCAGAACTCAGTTAAAACTACGGAAGCAAAAATTCTTTCACTGAAATAATAGATGCTTCTACCACTGAACAGGTGGCAGGGCTTGCTGATACACCTCTGTTGACAAACACTTTGGGAAAAGTAAGCCTGTAATGTGTGTTCCTATAAGAGCTATGGTCTACCAGAACTGAGAACAAACAGCTTATGTTTTTTTCATTCTGTCCTTAACATGTTTTATGCAGTAATTCTAAACTTATAACCTCTCACAAGAAGTGATCCACTGTTTCATTCTGGAAATCTATCTACAGTAGTGAGTTAGGATGTTTTACAGTTAAAAAAGAGGTGCCACGGTTTTAATGTATTCTTGGTATTTACAAACTTTAAGTTTGTAATCAAAATGCTGTTACTCCACATACTAACAAATACATCTTTTTACTGTACTGATGTACATTTACACAGGCTACTAAAAAATACACTCTTCAACAATTTTAAGACTGTTTTATGCTATATTCAAGAATCCAGCATCTGCAATCCCTCTCACAGCTCTACAGTATTAAGAAAAAGATTGTCTACTCAAAATAGTTCAGCTGACTAGTCTGAGTTTCTGACTAGTCCATTTTTTATACCTATTCATGCAGGAATTTTGGCATTACACAAAATGCTTTTTAGAAATTATGAAAGGAAAACATTTTTCTTGTCCTTGGAGACCTACGCCTTTAAATTCTGTTCATTACTAATGAATGTAATTTTATTACCCATTTTCCACTCATATTATCAAAGATTATTTATTTTATTGGCTACAGACATGAGTTTTAACATCATAACACGTAAGATGCAAACTTTAACATCAGTCACAGACAAATATGAAAACTACTACTCAGATTATGTTTAAATTTTACTAAGAAATATAGGATGAATGTGCCTTACCATGATCAGCCATATTCCATTATATTTGGATTTCTAAGTCTGTTGGAGTTAAACTGTTCAATATTCTCTAAGGGATGGCAAGGACTACTGCTTTTACTGTATTTATTGTCACAAATATTACACCTATTCGTGATTTGAAATGTAGCCACACTTGTAACCTGTTGCTATCCAATAAAATTACCTTGTAGTCAGCTGCCTGAGAGTGTTGGTAGCATTAGCCATACATTACAATGAAAACAGTGACTTGAAACATCCTTTATGTGAATGAAGAAGCTTAAAATACTTCTATTACTCTGCTTTCTGCAAAACTGCTTTCCAAATCCTTCTTTCAAGAGTGTTTCATGACAGAAAAAAACCCTACATTTGAGCGCTTGTGATCAACTATAAAGTATGAAAGACAGAAGAGGATGCCTCACAACAACAGTAACAACTCTCAAGTAAATGGCCTTTTCCCCTTTCTCAAGGCTTTCATAGAATGAAAAGGATAACAATCCTCAAACACCGACCATCTGAATGGTACCTGCAATTATTAAATAAATAAACATTTTATTACCTTATGATTTTAAGAGTTCCCAACCTGAGAAGCACCAAGCAAGGTATTAGCCACATTAAACACAAAAAAGACATCTGTTTCAGGGAACTCCACTCCAGTAGACAGCACTTCAAAGTTTACAGATGTTTGTAATAAAGATATACAAAAAAGCAAAAAGCTGATTGCTGGTTTCAAATACACTACCCTTTTAAAAATTGATTTACTCTTGTAGGCATGTGAAAACCTGCTAGTGCTGTAGTTGTAAAAATCACAGGGAATTTGTCTACAGAAGTAATGCGTCTCAGTCAATCTTCTGAAACATGAAAATCTAAAGGTGCTTATTTCTGATTTTATTGCATTTTAAATATTAAGTTATTACAGCAGCTCCTGGCATTCCTGTGCTGGAGCTGTCATTTCCACTATGCACTCTGTTTCTCAAGCATTTGTAACTCAGCAGTTTTAATTTGCATCTGGCTGAAATTTGGTATACTAGTCAGCTTGCATACAATTTCCTCTGAAACGGTGGGGAAAAAACCCCGCTTCAGATTTCTTCCAGCTTGTTAACTTTAAGAATCTAAACTATTTTAATAAATGCTAACAGTATTTCAATTTATAATAATATTTTATTTTAATATTTAATATATTGGTCTAACAATCTGGATTAGTGTTTTCCAACCTAAACTGTACCAGAGCTTTGCTAGCCCTGTGTCTTCTGTGGTAGCTCTGTGCCACAGCGTGGAACTGGGGACACCAGGGTGTCTTTGCAGAGACATCTGAGTGCAATAGAGATGAATGCTCTCAACTAACTAGCTCATGCTATCTGGGAATACTTCTGGGGGGCTTTGATCCCAATTTTGCAATAGGAGCTAGAAACTCCACACATTCAGACTTCAGATCCCATCTGTGACCTCCGACAGGTTTCTTAACTTTGTTAAGTTCAGGTTGCACAGGGAACTTGAGCTGTCCCTTAATATACAACCGTTATGACAAAGTCTAATTACACATTCCTCAAATAACTCTAACATAACCCCAAAGTTCTAACATGTATATAGTATGTTCTAATAACGTCCATCACTTTTTGTCTTCAAAAGTGAGTTCATTAAGCTCACTGGAACGCTAGGCGTAGTCTGAATGACATAAGAACTCCTGTCTTATGAGACTGCATCTAAATTACTTCCAGGTTTTCTGTTAATAGACACACAATGGCTCACAATAGTGGAGATTTTAAGTATGGGTATCTGAAGTTACAGGAAACAGTAGTATCTTTCATGGTCTTCTCTTTGGCATGACTCAGGAAATTGCAAGAATAAAATATCAGAAAAACAAGTATAGGCAGTTAAAATATGCATAAAATTTATACGCATTGATTTGATAACCAGTTTGCTTACGCCACAGATATGTAATTACACTGATTCTATAGACACTGTATATACCATCAATTTTAAATTCTAAAATTTTCTATCCATTTTATTACAGATGAAACTTTGGTTCCTCTTTGACAGGGTTATCATGTTCCACTGCATCAGCACATCAACTTACACTACATACAAAGGAATGAAGCAAGTTCATCATGTGGAACAGCACAGAAACCTCATAAAATTTGCTTTACTAACTACACATGGATACTTGCAAAACTCAGATATTTCAGAGAAAACCGTATGTTATTATTGCTTTTTTTGGTATTGGTACATTTTCCTGATTGATCAGACCAATAAGCTAACTCTCCTTTCACAGAGTCAGTGAGACTTTTACCATGGGAGCTTCTTTTGAAAATGCCAGTCCTTCTGGACAGAAGGCACGCCAACTGCACAAGCGCACACACATCTTAAGCATGACACGTCTTAAAGGCTGGCCACAATGACACTGAATTGCCTATTACCTGTTTGGCTGTGAAAAGTAAACAAATATTTTCTCTTTCTGCTCTCTTTTAATCCTACTGTGGCGGAGGAGAGCTAACCAGAGTTAGAAGCAAAGGCAGAAGGTCTGTCTGCAGAATTACAACCAGCATTTGAATGAAAGGGAGAGCCGTAAATGACTGATTAATAGCTCTGCTGGCAAAGTCCACTATTTTACAAAAAAATGGCTTCCATGCTTCTGTGTTAATAATTTTCTTTAAACAGAGCAATGGCGGCTTTATAAAAGGAGATGTAGTTCCATCCAAAACAAAAGCTAGGTAGGTCATTCCTCTGTCGTAGAGAGATACTGAGTCAATTTATGCAGTGTTATAACTGACTTAGAATGGCGTTGAGTGCGTTTCTTCATGCTCTTCAGATGGGTAGCCAAAAGGAAGCATTTATAAATTTTTCAACCAACTTAAAATCCAATTGCAGCAATAGGAATATCATGGTACAAAGGTTTATGACTTTAAGGATAGTGTGGTGTGTAAGCGAAGAACTTGTTTCTATGACCAAAAAAAATGTATTGCATGCATCTATACCCAGCAGAAAACACATCAAAACACTTCGTGCTGCTTAATCATCTCACTTAAGAAATGAAGTGTGACCACAAATATGAGCTACAATATTTTAAGTGTCTCAAAAACTGGAAATGTATATGAAAATGAGGCAGAGCTGAACTTTTTTCAAGCGGATTTCATTGATAAAGGAGAAACAAATCAGGCAAAAACTGGTACATGCAAGGTAGTTATACATGCAGCCACTCAACTAGACCAAGTGCTGAATGGGAATTGACATGTCATAGTCTTGTGTGGTTTTCTCTTCTTGTTTATTTAAAAAGCAATTAAAAAACCCCTCATTACCCAAATTAAGAGCTATATGACAAAGAAACCTGGAAGCAAAAGTGTAATTTGGATGTCCCTAGAGCTGGAAGTGAATCTGTGGAATCGAGTTAGTAAAGTGGAGATAACTGCTATCTTTTAAGAAAAGGGGGACATCTGCTCCAGGTCTGTCAAGACCACACTTAAAAGGGTTCACCTCCAACAGCCCCATACAAAAATCGTCAGGGAGAGAAAAAGGACAAAGAAATCTAGATCTAACTGGGATGGTAGTGTGAAAAATATTCTGAGACAGACATACTAGGTGAATTTGTCCTTAAGTTTGCAATGTTATGCTGGAAAGCATTAATGGCTTCTGTCAAACCCAAATTTGTTTAGAGCAGAGAGGTGTGTCTATGCAAGGGCCTTTGTTTTACTCTTTCCCTATTATCCCTACCATGAGCCCGAGGCACAATGCTTAACTCTGTACTAACTCAACAGAAGTTTACTGCAAGCTTGAGTGCAAGCACTGGCATACAATCATCAATAACTTGGAACTGATAGTGGTTTTCCTGCCTTCATTTTGTGCTCTGACGACCAGTGCTCTCCCAGATAACACCCACCCAATTCAGGGAAAGGTACGGACCAGAGACTGTTCCCAATAGGTCACATGAATGAGGTTCCTAGGCTGTTTGTGAAGGGCATGTGCACATCAGTGATGCTTGGGTCATGACAGTCAGAAAATGGACCTTGGTTTGTTCCTTTTGTTAATGTAGACAAAGACTAGGCATCTCTCTTCCTCTACAATCTAATTTTACTCTCTACAGTGAAAAAGAAAGGCACCTGGCTGGTCTCTTCTCTTCCTTTTCATTACCCTCTTCCACCACATCGCATGATTTGGGAAACCTGCAAAAGGAGGGAACGCCTCGTAGCTATAGCTGCTAGCCAGCAGCGCACTACCCTGCAGCACACTACCCTGCAGCTGCAGGCAGTTCTCAGCAGGCAGACAGAACTGGTACTTTGCAATACTTTGCAAGTATTACTGCTTTGCCAGGCTTCTGGATTTATCAACACTTGTGGCCTTTTAATTACTGGATTCTAGGACATTTTTTAACAGTTTCTGGCAGCAGACAGGTATAATGTTAATGAGTCACTGTGTTGTAGCCACGAACACAAGTGGAACAACAGCCAGCTGCATGTGGGGGGCTCCTTCCCTCGGCTAACGCAGATCTACACACATGCATGCATATGCTGCTTCAGACTAACACAGCTCAGTCTACAAATTACGTTAATAAAGGTTATAATTTCTATACAGACTATACCAAATAAATCTACTTCCACAGAACTATGGTAATTCACAGTCTGCTAAAATAGGACCCACAGTACATTTTCATATTTCTTATTAAAGACCCCCATGTAGTTTATCACATACGAGTTTAATACTGACCCCTTTTGGCGCAAGAGCACACATGGAAACTCCACCTGCATATGAAACTGCATGCAAAAAGACAGGAAAAACATAATCAAAGAACAGATTCTAGCACAAGCTCTGCTCTATGCTACAGAGAGAAACCAAACACTCAGAAAGACCAATTTGTTACCTGTTATTTTATGGGGTACAGTTGCACTACAGGAAACAAAGGCAGACAATATACAAGCGAGATGAAGAATGCTCAGCTCTGCCTGGTTTCACCGAGATCACTGCAAGCAAAACCAATTACCTCAAAGGCAAAAACATAACTTTGTCTGATGTAGGTTTTATTTTTATTCTTTTTTTCACCTCATGTAACTGGTTCTGCTGCCATGGCTGTGATCAGCAGTAAATTAGGATTAGGTAGAAAGGACTAGGATGAGGGGGTAATGTAAAAGCTGGAGGGCAGGAATAAGAAAAGAGAATTGATAAATAATAGACAGGTCTTTTCTGTGAAAAGCTGGCAGAGCCGCTGAGGAATAACTCGAAATACTTTCCAAATACCACTGATAGAAAAAATCATCTGGGGAGAAGGGCTTACATCCAGAGAGGAACCGACTGTCTGAAAAGTCTGTTTGACCTCAGGGGAAAAAAGAGAGTGGTAAATACTGGGATCTCACACAAATGAGAGTAGCAGGGTTTGCAGAATAAGACTATTTGCAATGCTCTGAAGATGCCTACTTAATGTCATGAACTTAACTGTATGTTTTGGAGAAAGGACAGCTGTTAAAAAGAAACTCTTCTGGCAATGAAATACGTGCCTGGCTCCTTAAACCAAAATGGTCGATGGAGGAGCAAAAGAAAAGGAAGATGGGGGAGGAAAAGAAAAATTCTTTGAGGTACTTCTAGGCTATGAAAAAGGCTCAAATATTGACAGTGCTTTTGGCATACTTGTCAAGAAACAGTGAGATCCTCTTCAGCACAAGATCCATCAGCTCACTGCTTGTCTCTTGGTTGATGGGAGAGATCTTAAGATTCAGTATCATTACAAGACAACAGACAGGCGTATCTGTGCGGCGACCTTCCCGGAGTTATCTGATGAAAAAGCGAGTTCGACAGAGGGAGAAGGCAGAATTACGTTTTCAAAATCTGACTCTATGTGTCTGCCTTCAAAAGACTTGTCTTCCAGATGGGCAGATGGAAACACAGACACATACAGATAATCCTCCTGCTTTATGGCAGAAGATGATTGATATGTACCAGGAGACTGCTGAGCAGGAAGCAAGAATAATTAAACAGAAAGAAAAGGTAAGAAAACTCTTTATACTACAAAGGTGAAGGGCACTTCCATCATACAGGCGAGTAGATCAATAGGGCAAGTCTGTGAGGGACAAGGGGAACTTGGCATGAGTGAAAAGGGAGAGTCTTTCTCCATCTGGATGATGCTTCATGCCGAGTACATGCTCTGACTACAACCCAGGGCTACAGACCACACCAAAACATTGCTGGCAGCTGGCAACTTTAAAATCCTGACTGAAGTTAAAGGTCTCAGAAGAGTACTGTACACCCAGGTGCAGTGCGCTTTCCTACTGCTCTGAATGTTGCGAGGAGTCACAACTATGAGATGCTTTCCAGCTCTGAAGACAGAAGTGATGACAGGAAGAAGAACCCTGCTCTCTTCTTGAAAGCACCTATGTGTTGAAGAATAAGAGGTTATTGGTCGCAAAGTGGAAGTCAAACATATCTACCTTCAAAATGGCAACATTTAATCAAAACTTAGGAACAAGGCATAAAAGCCACACCACACTCTGTCATAAAACAAGTAGTAATTGTTCTTTCAAAAAATGGGACGTCGGTAAATTGTGCTGAGATATTTTCCATAACCTCCAGGATGCTGCCATTACAAAACATGTCTTCATACGCAGCTGATATTTTTCTGGACCTTGATTTCATTTTACTGCATCCAGACATACCATCTTGCAGATGGTTCTTCCATTGGTGCAGATCTGTCACATGACTATGCTATATATTTTTTTCTTTCTTTTCATCTTTTCTTATAAATCATTCTCTCTAGTCTCTAACCATTTTTAATGCTCTGCTGTGAGTTTCAGTCAATTAACCTATATCTTAAGGTGCTCAAATTTGGATCCAGTTTTCCTGATACCGTCTTCCCTTG
Source organism: Strix uralensis (assembly GCF_047716275.1). Lineage (NCBI taxonomy): Eukaryota > Metazoa > Chordata > Aves > Strigiformes > Strigidae > Strix > Strix uralensis. The sequence continues at coordinate 37,813,931 of NC_133975.1, forward strand.
TATTTTGTATTTTTTTTAAAATTCCCTTAATAATTATGCCAATGCCTGTACAGAGCACACTATAAAAAGCACAACCGGCACCGAGGTATCTTCAAAACCAGAAATTTAAAATGACACTGTTTGTTTCAAATCAGTGTAGGTTTACACCAAAGAAATAAACCTTTTTTGAGTGAGAAAAGACCGTTAAAAAGCAGGGACGGGAAGACGGACAGTTGAGAGTACTTTGATTAAATACTTAATGTGCAATAGCTGAAATTTTACTTTTTTAAGCTTTTAAGGCATCACTGTTGACTGCCATTACAAAGCATGACACAGGAATTTAAGCATTAGTTATACATTTTCTAAACTATTTGTTTCATCTTAGCCACAGGCCTCCCATGGTTTGAGTATCTTTATAAAAACATAAAATATACAAATAGTGTCCCTGCTGCTAAGGCTTGAAGTCAGCTTGCCTGTCCTCACAGTAACTTAAAAACAGTTTAAAAAAGTAGTAGAATAAAAGCCTGCATGAATAGAAAACAATGGTTATCATTAAGAGATCCCTAAAGGCAGGTATATAATAGTCAACATTAAGGTCACCTTAGTATTCAATTTAGAGATATTTCTGTATCTCTCAATCCAAAGGATAAACTCTTAAGTACTAAAATTTGACATTATTAGAAAAGTTCATTTCAATGTTCAGCCTCTAACTCAGTATCTGTAATTAAGAAAAATCGGATTTCAAACCAACAAGAGGAGACTGTGATAAAGCTATTTGAAGTACTCTCTGGCAGGGATAAAGCCAGCAGAGAGGTGGCTGTCATAAAATAGCCAAATGGCTTTTTCCACCTCCATCAAGGTCACTTTACTGATGATGTGCTCAATAAGATGATAATGCATTTAACCACTTTCCTTGCATCTGACTTCGACCTTATTGCAAATCCAAATGGCCTTGTTTAACTACCCTGGCCTTTCAACATTTCCCTGAACAAAGATAATTAAGGAGATATACTGCCCCCTACTATCACAGGAATTGAAAGACAAATAAACTTTTAAGAGCACAGCCAGGTGTCTATTGTATTAATGTACAATGTTTAAGCAGGGGGTAAAATGAAATAATGGTTAAATAATTATAAAAGGTTAACAAAGTTAACTTTGTTACATAAGGCAATTCTGTTTTATTTAAAAGAAAGAACATAAAAGGCTTTCCAGGCTACTTTTTACAACTCCCCGGACAACCGTCTTTAACTCAGTTTCTGACTACAGAAGAATGTTCTGCAAAAATTAACAACTCTGAAATTTCTGCAGATTTGGAACTGGCTATTTTTCATACATGGGTACAATAATGTTTTATGAAAAAGTAGGTCTATGTGATTAAACCAAGAGCTGCTCTAATAGAAGCATTTCCGTTAATTTTTTTCCTTTGTGTGTGGTCAGCAACTGTACTAGAGATGCAAATTAAAGTAGTTTAAAAATCAGTTTGCAGTTATGACAATCTGGAAGTTTAAGTTAATGCCTTCTCATGATTTATACCATGATGAAAAATGACCAAATAATACCATTCTATAATAGCAGTTACTTTCTTCTTTAATTTTTATTCATATATACTATTGCATCCCAAAGCATTCTCCAGGACACTAATTCTTCTTCATACCAAGGAAAAAAACCCCACATCAATAGCACTTGGACTAATAACAGCTGAAACAGGATAAAAAGAATAAAAAAGCAGGCAAAGCAGTTGAATGTTCTTTCTGTAGTTGCATGCAAGAGATCTTATTTTAGATTAATCTTTTTTTCTTCTAAATCTGTTTTTCTTTTAAGCATCTTGAAAATATTGTTGTATAGGTCTGAATCCTTTGCAGGAGCCAGAAAGAGGCAGAACAGCAAGTTGTATCAGAAAGATAAAAACACATAACTCACTGTTCACGTGACACTAGATATGTGAGCTTACTGCTACTGCAAAAATTGCTGTTCCTCTGCCACAGAAAATACAGTATGCAGAAAAACTGTTTACATGTATTTAATCAGTTTTGCCATAATGCAGATCTTCAGAAATGACAATATCTACCTTTGCCATTTTGTCAGGTCACCATTACTTTGAGTTGTAGACATAGTTTGTACAGAGTTCAAAGCATTCAGGTATTTGACTAAATCTTTTTCTGTAACACTTCTTAATCCAGACTCAACTCCTGAATTTTGAATACAGCAGAATTTAAAACTCCTGTAAAGATACCTTCTACTACCCAATACAGTAATCAGTGCTTCTACCATCACTGATCACCACATCAAACGCCTGAAGTTTGCAATGATTCATATGCTATTACTATGCAAAATCCTTTCTGCTGTATATAACAAGTCATAAACAAGTCTTTCACTCTGAGCTAAGTCTCAAAATTGTAACCCTGTGTTTTGTTCCCAGGTAGATGCCACTAGAATGATACACTGTCTCCAGATATGAGAACTCTACCACTTTCTTACATTTAAAAGACTTGCTTCATAAACCATCTATTTCCATTTCAAGTTTGGGTAAATGGTTGCCCTAGCCAGTCCCAAAAAGACAACCACGCACCTTGCTGTTACCCTCAGTGAGCTCTGAAGTTTTCCTGTATAATTGCACTTTCAGTTCTTTCAATCTTAGGCAAAGAAGGGGAATGATTATTTTCCATTCATTCAGAATATTTCAGCCACCTACCTATTCTGTTCAGAATTTAACATGGATAAAGCTTTCTAAAGAAACACAAGTGCCATTTTTTCCACTTGTTCCTAACACTTTAAAAGCTTCACTCACTTAAGTTGGAAAGCTACAGAAGCATTTTATTAGTACAATTACTTTATTTCATCCCAATTCCTTATTTTGTACAAAAATCTTCAAGTGTTCAAACCTAAAATACGTATACCTCTTCAAAGCATTAGTGAGGTCACCAGCTTACAGCATCATCTGTCTATATGTCACTGAACATTTGGAAGCCCTCTTGCTATTCTGAAATGCATAAATCAGTAACCACCTCTTGAGGAAGTCGTTCAAACCCACACAGAGTGAAGCCTATAGCTGTATTTAGAATGAAATAACCAGCAGTAAGAGATGCAGAAAAGATAGCAAAGCTAATGTCTTTTCTCACTGGAAAACAATACAGTGCAGTATTATTTTCTGATACCACTGCTCAAATGCCTACATTGTACAAAGCGTACATAATGTGACTTTTTATTTTTCCTTGTTTAGTTCAACAAGTGAACTTGGATGCAAAACAAGTTACAGAAAGAAAAGTTGTAAAGTCTGAGCTCATAATTGCTTATCAGATCATTTCAGTAGTTTGATAAGTCATGCTAAGTCTTCATAGATGCACATTAGAAATGCAAGAACACAGCTCAAGACAAATTCTTTAAGTTGGGTCAGTCTGCATCATACACAGATGGGTGCTTAGCACCATTCTTATTGTGGACCTTTAAAATAAACACATAACTGACATGACATGTTACCTTTTTTTTTTATAGCATCAATTATCCTTTTTTTAGACTGCTACCACATCAACTGCTTTTCTTCAAAAGGAAAAAAAACCCCGAAAGTAACCCATATTGCATGGAATGTATTACTTCACATGTTCTAAATTCTACTGCAAAAAGGTTAGAAAGTAAAAATGACAAGTAAGCCAAAACCATCTAAACATTAAATGTTTTTGTAAAGGTTCTGCTGTTGTAGGTTTCTTGCTAAATTGTAACATAGCCTTTTTATAACTCCTTGAAAGAAAAGAACCTATACTGAGGCCACATGTGAGGCCGTTCTCCACACAGAGTTGCAGAGTGATTAATCAAAAAATTTTGTAACATCTAATTTGTAGTTACTGAGCTGCTTGACAGTTTTGAGCCCCAATCTGAAGGGTGAAAAAAAAAAAAAGGTAAACTAGATTTTCTGTTCCGTTTTGAACACTTCCCCCTTCCCAGGTTTTACTCAAATACTTCCACCTGAACTTACTGAGGATATATTAAAAGATTTACCTTTTGAAAGAAAAAAAAGGAAAAGTGAACATCAGCTATGTGCACGCCACCAAGAAGTTCAGGGAAATAAACCTAGCCTATTTAGTATAATTATGCAAATGTACAAATTCTTATCTTAATGATAGCCTGTATTTAACATCAGGCAATCAGATCCTTGTGTCTATTAAGCAATTAATACACTTTCTAATGGACAGGGGACTCTTGCCATCTTCAGCGACTTTTCCGCACATTTTACTGAATTTATTCTGTGGATTAGCGTCCTTAGGAGAGAAGGTGCTTCCCTTTCTCTCTCTCCATTGTTCTCTACCTTCAAAGCTGGTAACAAACAGATCGAAAGCAGCTCAGTCTTTGTCTGAGGGTTTGGTAGTTCACATCCTAAGTTTCTCTCCCCATCGCTGCAGTATCAGAAGGCAAGGTTTCTGAAAGCTTTCCACAGTAACGGCCAGAAAACAGGCACAAAGTTAACAAAGGGGAGCTCTCACTGCAAAGTGTCAGGTTTGTTTACCGGAGCAGATCAGTATTCCCCCCAATCTTCAAAGTTCACATTTTTTGCTTAATAAACTGTTAAAAAAAGACAAACGGGCTAACTAAGGTGAACATAAGCTAAGATGGTTTAAAACAAAACAAAACACTCTACAGACACATGGGCAGTTCAAATTCAGATTCACGTGAATTAACAGGAAAACTAAAACGTAGTGGGCACAAAAGCTGCAACGGTATGTTCATGCACTGGAATACAGACATCATAATGTTAAGTAAATTTAATTGCTGACATACCTTTATCAGGTTTTTTTTTTCCCCCAATCCTTCCTTAAAGTGTACTCTAGCAATTAACAGACAGAGGTCTCCGGATGGCTCACTGAAATATTTAAAGCTGGGGAACAAAAGGTTTATTTTAAAAACGAAAACCTTGGCTTGTACAACTCCAGACGTGAATCTGCTTTCAATTACTGAAAGTATTTCCACTTCAGTGAAAAAGGATCAAATCTTCAACTACACCATCTTTAGGCAATGAATCTGATTATATTAAGCTTTAAGAATACAGAACGACTTTGTGACACAGCTGTATATTCTATACGTATCATTTATTAGGTATACAAAAAAGAAGGAGCTAGCACTTTAAATGAGAAGCAGACAGAAATGTGGCTGCTCACAGCAGCACAGTACTTCCACACCACGGCTCTGCTTTAGGGTTTTCTTTTCAGGTGCCCACATAAACGTCAAAGATTATACTAAGCTTTAAATGAAGGATTTTAATAACCCTTTAGAAATGAACCTAGGCTGACATTTTTTCCCCCATGCTTTTATTTGCATAATTTGCACTGTTGTAAAGTTACATTTTTCTTTCTAGACTTCTGAACCAGCACAATCTCTTCCACATCCCCCCCAGCTCAGCAGGTACCGTAGCCTCTGGGAAGCGTCATAATTAGAAGTACTTTATACTTTTCCCCATTAGACAAGCGGAACAGGCGAGGGAGCTCAAAGGCTTACGCTCCACGGGGAGATGCAACACCTCAAACGCAAATTATGCAAAAACTTCTCGTTTCTCACATCTCCGATTTTCGCACGTCTGTCCTACCGCACCCCCGCCACGCACCGGGTCGGGCTCTGTCAGCGGCGCGGCGCGGCGCGGGAGGCGGGCGGTCCCCCCTCGGCTTGGCGCTACTACAAACGCGGGGCTCGCCCTCCCCAGCCGCCCGCCGGCTCCTCGCAGGGCCGCCCCAGCTGCGGAGGAGCCCGCGCCGCCCCCGACCCGCGCCGCGGGGGTGCGGCGCCACCTCCGCCCGCCCGCCCCGCGCAGCCGCCGGCCCCGCCTGGCGCCCCACCTCGCCGTGCCGCGACCGTGGCGTGCCCGTGCCGCTCCGCGCCGCCGCCCGGCCCCGTCTGTGTCGGCCCGCCCGGCGGAGCCCCGCTCGCCGCCGGCCCCGGCGGAGGCGGCCGCCGCGATAGGCTGAGGCGGCGGGGTTTACTCCCCGGCGAGGAGCGGGGGCCGGGCCTGGCACCGCGTAACCCTTTCGGGGCCGCGGCGGCGGAGCGCTCAGAGCGGGAGGTGGGGATCCGCGGGGAGAGGCAGCGGGATCCTTCCCGGAGGGAGCGGCAGCACAGGCGCTGCCGCAGCGCCGGGCCAAGGCGCGTTACGCGGCGGGCGGCGAGGGGCCGCGCGGCCGGCGGGGATTTCCCTCCGCACAGAATAAACTTGTACCTGCGGCGCTCCCTCCCGCGCAGGGCGGCACCGGAGCTGGCGGGACACCCGGGAAAGGGGACGGGGCCGGCGTTTGCAGAAGGTGGATTCCCCTGCGGGTACGCACGCCCGAGGGCCGGCCCCCGGCACGCGGGCGGAGGAGACCCGGCTTGTCAAGGCAGGGCCTGGACCAAAGCGCCAGTGTTGGCGCACAGATGTTAGACCCGACCCTCTCATCGCACACCACCTGTGCTTTAATTGGAAGGGAAACACCTCCCCCTCCATTTACCACCTTAGGAGACAGTTTTTCTTCACATCCGCATCATGAATATCATGAGCTCGGCTTACTTCAAAATTACGATGTATAATCAAGTCTGCTCTTCGTGAAGCCTTTGGAGTTGCAGCCTGATCTGACTGGACACAGAATCGGGTGCATACTGTGTTATGCATCACAGCTGTCAGATAAAGCTATCAAATAATAGATACAAAATACAGCATTCACATTACTCACCATTAATTTCTGAAATACTGTAGCGAGCCAGAACAACTAGATGCTTACAAAATATGCAGATACAAATGCACTCATTCAAAATAGAAAATCGTACTTTCAACTGGTAATCAAACTTAAGTGAGTGCCTCTGTCTTTAGTAAAAGCACCAGATTAAAAATACGTATTTTATTAATGACCCCCTTGTTGAACATAGAACTCCTTTAAAGCGTTTGTGGGAATGATATCTCCAACTTCATTCTTAACATCACTACACAAACCTTTGAGTTGGCTTAGAGAGTACAGTGATATGTAGTAATTCCTACAAAACTTCTCATGTCATGCTTTTTTTCACCTTGGACCTTTGCTAACACTGACTAACCTTAACTCTCCTCACCCTATTACAAGATCTGTGGCTGGCACAGGCCAAGTTACCACAGCAGCTACCCAGAAGCCAGATATTGCCAAAAATCAGATCAAGATATTGTTAATAACTATACAACACTTCCAGGGAAGATAATACCATTCCAGAATATGTTTCAACACTGTTATGTAGGAGGCTGCAATAAAAGCACATATTTTAGATGTATTATTCATAAGAAATCTAATAATATTCAAAAAGCTCACACAATTAGTGCTCATTTGCAACCTCCTAGAGAAACAAAGACTATACAGACTGAAATAGTGGAATTCTGTGAAATAGGGGAAAATAATGAGCTAAGTAGCCAGGTCCTGATGAGGGCAGTCTTGGCTGGCAATGGGGAAAAATACCGAAAAAATCCCAAAGTAATAGCATTAACACTGCATCTTGAACTGAAGCTCTTTGAGTTAGATACGCAACAGGCTACATGTGCTTTGACTTAGCAGAACGGAGAAACTGTAATACAGTCACCATTGACTTATAGTTTGCTCAGGCTTTGGGGGGGTGTTTTGCTGAAAATTGGAAGCTGTTTCCAGTTCAAATTCTGGACAGACTCACGTCTGTGATAGCTGCAAGACTGGCCAAGAAGAGAGGTATGAGATGAAATCATAAACTAATATAGTCAGTTAGGGAAGCAAGTCTCTAGCAGTTCCACAGCTACACTCATATTCTCTGTGTCTCTTCCAAGAGGTCTAGTTGTAATAAATGGGGCATTAGATCACGCAAATACTACTTTCCATCTGCTTGAATGGCGTACCCACTTTCTGCCACTGAAAATCTACTAAGTAGGTAATTGATTCAGGCATATATCTTTAAAGATCTTGAAAGAAAGAGGAGTGGGACCTGGATGCATTGAAGTCAGCTCATGCAGAGCACGGGAGCCCTTCTCAGAATTACTGCCTTCAGAGGGCAGCTGTAATTGCACCCCATCTACAGAAGACTGCCATGGACTTGTGCAGGAAGCAGGATATTGGGTCCTCCAAGAGCCAGATGCTATGGAAGGCAAGAGGTATTTAGATAATCCCTCTTTCCAAAAGACAGCTACCTTGTCACTACCCACCCATCTGTCCTGTACCATTTTTCTGCAGATATGTACCGCTGTACATTCACTATCTGAGGATTGCAGCCTATGAAAAAAGTAAGATTCCGTCTCTGTTAATTATGTCAGTGCGTGACTACCTTACTTTAGCCAGCTGTCTGTGATCTCATCAGCCAGGAGGAGACCTGGATGTCACTGCAGTGGATCCTCTTCTCTCCATTTTCAGACAGCTGCAATGGAATTTTCCTGTGCTCTGATGCCCCCTGTGCTGCGATTCCACTGTCCCATTAATGCCAGCACAAATGATTTATGAAATCTATTAGGTGCAACACTAAAGACATCTGAAACATAGATGGTTGCATAGAAAAATATTTATATGGAGTAGCAAATGGCGGTGAAGCAAACTCCAGCAGATACCACACTTTATGCTGACATTGCTCACGCCCAAACAGTAGAAAGATCAAACAAATCCTTGGGGATGGGGGGGGGGGGGGGGGAAGAATAGCATATATGTTTCATTCATAGAAATAGAGAGAAGCACCTTTTTTTTTTTTTTTTAATTACTGGGTCAGAAGGATTATTACAGTAAATTATGCAGAGCATTAACCATTGAATTTGAACCCATTTTTAGTCTTTATTAATAACTCATTATAGTCCTTTTTCTTAATGCAGAATAAATTAGAGCTGTGTTAATCCATGCAGCTATCTGCAGGTACATTTATCACTATGGTAGCCACTTTTACTCTCCTTAGTGGAAGCTGCATTTCATGGGCAACAGAGACTCATCCCCTGCTGAACTCAAGTCACAGTGGCCTTTTCAGGTCACTGGCAGGGTCACCTGAAAACTTACTTTTTTTTTGAAGGACTGAAAGGTACTGCACAGATGGCCTTGACATATGTGAAAGAATTTCTCTTTGTCTCTCTCACTCTCTCTGTCATATTGCCACAATTTAGATCAGTAAAAACAACTGAGCTGGGGCCTTGCTGGTATAAAAGGGTGAGGAACTGCTAACAGGATGTTCTCTGTGGAAACTCAAAGTTTTTGGAACTGATTCCTCTTCCCTGATCCAGAAGAGCTCAAATTTTATGGCCTTCATAGCATGTTGCAGAGTTTATATTTTTCCAGAGTGTATGAAAACAGGGGAGAATTGTGGATGTGGTTAGTTTCTGGAGGCAGGGCTTTGTTTCAGCTTTCAAACTGGCTGGTTTGCAGTTGGTTGAGGAGGGAGGGCTCTTGCAGCTTAGTGACGATGATTAATTTTTATATTTGCATTTGAATTTGTGTTGGGTTTTCAGGAATTTACAGATAGTAACAAACAGCCATACTCACTCTCTGTTAAAGATAAGTATTATCACAGAGAACTGACATGTTGGTAATTCCATCACTTCTAGCTGACGCCTGGAAAGGACACATGAGGTTACACTGGAGGTGACTCTGGTAGTCATTAGACAAAAGTGTCCCAGGTATCTGTGCTCCTTGCAGCACATAACAATTCAGTCCTTACTATTATCTTCTCTGAGCACCATCACGCCAAAGTAGAAAACTTTAATTATACCCATTTTTTACATGGCAAATGGAGACACAAAGCTGACTTGTCAATACCACAAAAGTAGTACCATGAGAGAGGGAAAACGTGATGCCTCAGATAGTCTACCGAGGCCTATGCTAATTGTTGAACCTTTCTTCTTCTTAGCATCAGGATAATAATTTCAGCTATTTATCAACATTAACGATGGCCCATGACTTTTGTTAAAAGGGAACAAACACCTTTTTAGCCAAATACTAATCCACCTGTAGCCTAAGTGCCCTGTTAGGACATCCTATCATAAATAGTTAATGTTACAGCTACTTGTACTGAAATGCTAGGTTTACTTTAAAGAAATACCATTGTCTGCATGTGCATTACAAACAAGCATGAATGCCCAAGCACAAATACAGGCTGGGCGATGAGTGGGTTGAGAGCAGCCCTGCGGAGAAGGACTTGGGGGTGTTGGTGGATGAAAAACTGACTATGAGCCAGCAATGTGCGCTCACAGCCCAGAAAGCCAACTGTATCCTGGGCTGCATCAAGAGAAGTGTGGCCAGCAGGTCGAGGGAGGTGATTCTCCCCCTCTACTCCGCTCTCATGAGACCCCACCTGGAGTACTGTGTCCAGCTCTGGGGCCCCCAACATGAGAAGGACATGGACCTGCTCGAGTGGGTCCAGAGGAGGCCACGAAGATGATCAGGGGGCTGGAGCACCTCCCCTATGAGGACAGGCTGAGAGAGTTGGGGTTGTTCAGCCTGGAGAAGAGAAGGCTCTGGGGAGACCTTATAGTGGCCTTCCAGTACCTAAAGTGGGCCTACAGGAAGGATGGGGAGGGACTTTTTACAAGGTCTTACAGTGATAGGACAAGGGGTAATGGCTTTAAACTGAGAGAGGGTAGATTTAGGTTAGAAGTAATGAAGAAGTTTTTCGTGGTGAGATTGGCGAGACACTGGAACAGGTTGCCCAGAGAAGCTGTGGCTGCCCCCTCCCTGGCAGTGTTCAAGGCCAGGTTGGACGGGGCTTTGAGCAACCTGCTCTAGTGGAAGGTGTCCCTGCCCATGGCAGGGGGGTTGGAACTAGATAGTCTTTAAGGTCCCTTCCAACCCAAACCATTTCATGATAGTAGAGTATCTGCCTAGAAGCCGAAATTGCACAGCATCAGTACATCACTTTGGAACCTGTTTTTCTTACAACTCTACAGAAAAACATGGTATTAAGCTATGAAATTTAAACACTGCCTAAGAGAAAGATTTTTGTCAGATAAAGTATCATTTATAACAGCAACATACATTCTTGTGTCTGTTTTACAAAACAGACTTAATCAAGTAAAATATTTATAATTTAGCTTTCCAGTTCCTGCTGGAAGTGTATTAAAAGAAGGCAAATTCTTGTCTAGAAATAAAAGTCTTAAGAATACTATCTGATATCAACAGAATTAGTAGTATAATGTGTTCCCATGAGAAAGCACATGTGCCCAAATACATTTACATGTAGAACATCTTGTAGTTCTTAAGCATTTAAATAGTACACTATATTGACTAGATTTTTCTTACAAGATTAAGATGAGCCATTTTTCATGGAGTAATGATGCTGATTTAAATGAGAACAGACTAAGACCATGATGAGCTCAATTTGAGTGTTCAAATCTGAAAACAATAAACTTTTTTTCCCTTTTTATTCACATAGATAAAGCCTAACTCTATTTGTTATAACCCCTTGCAAGAGCGTATTAAGAATTTTGCAGTTTCAGATCAGCATTTCACTAAAAATACAAGTGGAAATTGTAAGCAAGTAGATGAAACTGGGGTAGGGCAAGAGTTATAGCAAAAATATAGTCCTTTCAATAAATGATTGAATTATGACACTTTTCTTGAATGTAAGTGGATAATATGTGAGTTACTTTTTTCCTAAGAAGCAACACAAAACCACCCAGTGTATATTTGTACAGTGAGTTTTGAGTGCTATAGATTTATATATTGAAGTAAATAATGTTCCTCTGCTCTTTGACGAATTTCCCAGCGAGCTCAATACAGTATTGGGCAATGTAAAAAACGCAAAATATTTTTGTATAACAATACCTAGAATTTTGCTGTTTAACAGTACAACACCCTGCTTAGAATCATTCTACTCTACACTAATTTCTGTCATACAGGTATGGGGAAATATAAATTTACATTATACAAATTTAATATCTTGGTTTCCAAAAGCTGAATTATTGAAGACATAAATATCAATCATTATACTTTTCATAGTACTTACATAGTTTTAGTTACTTCTTTACTAATACATTCCTGTGTTCAAATGCAGACAGCCAGCAGAGAAAAAGGGAACATATGCTTTGAATGATGAACACAGTTGTTGGAAACACAAAGGATATATGTTTTCCTTATCTTATAGACCAGCTAAGTGATGAGGAGGAAGACATTTCATGAAAGTTCAGGGGGGTTAGATGATGTATCAGTGAGGTGTTTGAAATAAATATTTCCTCCCCCCCCCGGTTAATTCTATTTGTTTCGGAAGAACTGCTATATGAATAGCAGCAGTGAGATGAAGCAGTAAAAAAATAATGCTCTGATGTTTTCAGGTCATTTAACCTAATATTAGAGGAAAAGGCAATAGTATTTTAGGAAAAAATTTAAACACTTCACCTAAGAAAGAAAAATGCAACTATAATCTAAGCCTTACCGCTCTCTTTAAACTGAACTCTCTGAATTTGAATCCTGTTTGTATCTTGCGAGACTCACTTCAGTGCATCATCACACTTTAGGACCCTAAAGAGAAGACTATTAAAGATCCTGAAACACGCACAGTTGTGGCACCTTCCTTCCTTAATTTTTCATATTGCTTTCCCATTTTCTCAGTAACCTCTATCAGCAGCTGCTACTGGCTGGCTTTCATCTGGAAGAGAAGGCAAGGAAGCAAGTTGCTTGCACAGCTAATGCTCTAAACTGGAGACTGAGTGTCTAATCTTCATAATAAGCAGCTTCCAACTGACTAAGTTATGATTTACATTTAATACTTGGGTCCACATCTCTAAATCCCTCTGGATTACTGGATATTTTTATTTTTTTTAATTAAAAATTTACACTTCTGTCAGAAAGAAAGAGAAGATATTTACTGCAAATGAAAGTGATATAAAAAAGTAACTGGAAACAAAAAGAGGTCAATTTGGTATGTAAACTCATGAGATACAGGACATATCATAACAAACAAGGTATCTGTAGGCTGTTTGAAACAATCCATTTAGAGTAAAATAGTTTTGTATAGAGGTCTGACAAAGAGAATTGGCTTTCATGAAAAAACTACCCTATTGTGAATCTCTTAGAATTGGTAAAGACCACCAGCAGAGCAATCCTATTGGTATAGGAGAACAAGCTCTAAGAAAAAACACTCTATTCTTCTTAATAATGAACCTGGAATCTCATGCCTCTAGAAAAGTTTAACTTGTATTCTGATCATCTTAAAAAAAAAAAAGAAAGTTCAGGGTACTTATTCAAAATGACATCTTTAAAAAGATATTTTAAAAACAGAGGCACACACACACAAAAAAGTCAATATCCGTGTGATTCTCACAAAAAATATTTCACATATTTCTTGAAGTAAGCATTACACTGATCATGACAGAAACTATGTGGCCAGTACTGCAGGTTCAGCTGCTGCTGTCCTTCATCTTCTATTTTGTCTTTTTATTGTAGGGTAGATGACTGAAAACTTGCTGTATCATTTTGGTCAGATTTTTTTTTTTTTTTTCTCAGTAGAAAGAAACCATTTCTTTTCTCCTAATTACAGCTTCTCCTCCCTCCCTTTACATCATAACTCCTTGGGGAAAAAAAACAACCACCAGAGCAAATTTTCTTTTTACACAGTTGCTGCTTTGGCAAGATCAGAAAAAAGTGTCATCCTTTGGGTAAGTCTGTCAAACAGATTTCTAACATACAGTTTGAAAATGTTCATCTAAAAGTACTATATCTGCACTTATCTATGCTTATATGACATTTATTGCCTTGGAAAGGTGGCATAAAAATTATTTCACACTACTCTGACACCTGGTGTGAGCCATATCCCTGCAAGTGGTCTATATACAAAATGGTTATAAAAATCATATGTTTAAAGTAAAAAAAATGCTTTTGAAAATATTAACTTGGGTTCATATTAAAAAAAAAAATCCATTGCAGGCTGTTGTTAGGTGACACCTTATCACCTTTTCCAGGAAAAAAAAGAGGCTTTCATAAATCATAAGAATAGTGTTTATATACACTTTATGTAGACTCAGAAGTGCCTACATGAACAAACTTTCCCGTGGTACATGTTCAGGCAGATGATGAATGCCTGGTGATAAGTCGTGTGCCTAACAACCGACCTAAATGCCGTAGTACAATTAGAATTGCATTTATGGCACACCTTGAAGTGATTTATTGGATATTAATTCTCCTAGAGAACAGGTGATTTTCCACATCCAACTTAATACTTGCCAACATGCTGAACTGCTAGTGAAATAATTTACTTGATACCAGCAGATGTGGCTGGCATATTCAGAAACAGAGCGTAGTCACTATCAAGAATTTCAAGTTACCATTTACTTAGGAGGGAAGAAAGGAGAAGAAAATATTTCTTCCTTAATTTTATCCATACTTCAGGATTTTTTTGTGTGCTCACTATGTTTTAGTGAGGCTGTTCACCTTGTGCTCACACACAGAGCCATGAGTCTGTACCTGCAGGTCTTACAACCACCACTTGGGCTCGACTTACTTCAGGCAAGGCTAACCATCACACAAGTTTCCAGAACACAGTATATTACATAGAAGTTATCACATGTAATAGTCCCTAAAGTCTTTCTTCCCACTGCCATTTCCCTATACTTCATTTATCTGCTCAGCATGCCACTGCATACATATCAGACTGCCATGGATCCACGTATGCTAAACAGCTTCAGAAATCACGGAGTTCCGCTCTGTCATCCAGTTGCTATTTTCACAGCAGCCAACTTTATCACTATCATTTCCTAATTCCATCATCTAAATGATTTCACTAACAATGCGTTTCACTAAAGACCTTCCCACAAGCATTGCCAGATTTGCAAGCTCTGGTGTTATATGCCAAGAAAAGGAACTCAAAGGCCAGCTGAATTCTGTCATACAAGAGCCCTTAAAATGTGAGCAAGTGGTAGAATATTCAAGTGTAAAAGATATTTCTCAAGGAAAATAAAGAAACTAAATAGAGTATGTATATACTGAGGGCATACAAAAGCCAATGGCATGACACAGGAGTTTTTAGACTGCTGATGGATCAGCGCAAGTCACAAGAAGGGGTTTCCCCCCCGCCCTCTTCTTCCCACACACCATGTGCTTACACTTTAATAGTAAAGCATGCAAAGTGCAAGTCTAAATGAAAACCTACATGGAAGACTGGGGCCACGTTTAGGATTGAAAATGCCAGTGTGACTGGATCAGTTCTGAGGCCGAGAATCTGAGATGGTCAGAGCTGAGCCTGCTGGAGAAGGATTCAAAGATAAGAAAAGCATGCAGTAAAAATACAGCTTTTATTGCAAATGTCTTGAAGATAATCACATTTATAGAAGCTGTCCTTAATATTGGTAAAAAGGCAGATATAGCATTACCTTCATAGCATTGTAATACAATTATTGAATATATATATTCTTGAATTATTATTTTGTATTATTTATTATTTATTATGTATTATTTGAAGTAGTCAGAGAGGGACCTGGGGGTGTTGATCGACAGCCGTCTGAACATGAGCCAGCAGTGTGCCCAGGTGGCCAAGAAGGCCAACGGCATCCTGACTTGCATCAGAAATAGCGTGGCCAGCAGGGACAGGGAAGTGATCCTGCCCCTGTACTCGGCAGAGGTGAGGCCGCACCTCAATTACTGTGTTCAGTTTTGGGCCCCTCACTACAAAAAGGACATTGAATTACTCGAGCGTGTCCAGAGAAGGGCAACGAAGCTGGTGAAGGGTCTGGAGCACATGTTGTACGAGGAGCGGCTGAGGGAACTGGGGTTGTTTAGTCTGGAGAAGAGGAGGCTGAGGGGAGACCTCATCGCCCTCTACAACTACCTGAAAGGAGGTTGCAGAGAGCTGGGGATGAGTCTCTTTAACCAAGTAATAAGTGATAAGGACAAGAGGTAATGGCCTAAAGTTGCACCAGGGAAGGTTTAGACTGGATATTAGGAAGCATTTCTTTACAGAAGGGGTTGTTAGGTGTTGGAATGGGCTGCCCAGGGAGGTGGTGGAGTCCCCATCGCTGGAGGTGTTTAAGAGTCGCATCGACATCGCTTTTAGGGATATGGTGCAGTTGAGAATGGTCAGTGTTAGGTTAATGGTTGGACTAGATGATCTTCAAGGTCCTTTCCAACCTAGATGATTCTGTGATTCTGTGATACCAGTGTCTCAAAGAGTTCACTCTGCTTTCTACAGCAGTGTTTCCTGGTCAAAATAGTAGAAAAGTATGGAAAACAGCTTTTTCTTAAAATTGCATGAAAAATGCACACAAAAAATATTAATTGTATTACAAGAAAGATCTCTATTCCACATTTAATGTCTCAATCCACTTTTGGTAAACAAGTTATTCTCACATCTCTGTGTCCACCACCCAGAGATCCAAATACTTTTTTCTACAATGAGGATGATCTATGCATACACAACTCAGTCATTTATCTAGGCAAAGACAGTGACTGTTGGAAGATGAACTTAGAAATTGCTGCCATCAGTTCGTCCCTCCCTCTCCCCTTCTCTCCTCCCCACCTTGGATTGTCCTTTCTCATCTTGTCCACCTACCTTTGTGATAACTTTGCTGGAGGGGGAGAAGGAAAGTCTCCAGTAGCGCTCTGTCCGGAAGAGCAGAGTACTGATACTGGCATTCATTTTGAGACAAGCCCTCAAATGTGGTATACCAGAATCCTAGATTGTAGGTGTTTGAAATCCTTTTCTCTATGCATGTGGCCTCCCAGAAGTTCTTCTGAAGTTTCTCAGGAGCCAATGCTTCCTGCAGCTGGACAACAGACACTGAGAAAAATAGTCCAAGGGCTGTGCAAGGGCACAGTGGCTCCTACTGTGATTGTAGGGCAAACGTGCAGTGGATTTATTCCACAGAGAATTCAACTGGTTGTGGTTCTCAGTTCTCTATATAAAGGAAAGGGGTCTGTCACTATCCATATCATACAGGAGCTGAGCTAGATGGAGAGTGCTTAGGCATGTAACTACATGATTTCAATACCTCATCTAAAACTATTATACTCTAAAGCCTGGCACAAGAATTTATCAGCTGAAGTCCATCAGCATTCTTTGCCTTTTTGATAACACTCATGCTAACATCCAGTACAAGGGTCACACTGCTATTTAAAACTCTCCTGCACCGAAGTAAACAAACCAGACACTGATAGATTTCCTGAACTACCCTGAGGCAGAAACAGTTTCACAGATGGGAAAAAAAATAAAGATGGGCAAAGGAAAAACTGCTTGAGAGAATTTTTCTCCAGGTTTTCTAAATCTTATCATCTACATTTCATTCTGGAAAATCCTCCAATTAATAAAGATATTTTTACTATTACAATAGATTTTTTTTCCCCATTCGGAAATTGATAAAGTTGGACCTTCTTCTTTGCTGCAAATTTTTGTGTGCTTATTAAACAAGTTAAAAATGTGTCCCACTACAGAGGAACAAGGCGTTGCTAAGTAGTAACACAGTATTTTAAAAGTCAACAAAAATATCCAAGAGAAATCATATCAAACAGTGTCTGAAAATCTGAAGCACTTAGTGATGAATGTGTAACTCCCCCTAATGGAGGTATATTTGAATTTATCTTAAGATCCTAATTTGAGTTTAACTTAAAATCCTAATGCTCAAAATAATACTACTACTGTTATATCACTTTCCCATTTCTGACCTTTTACAGAATCTTTTAAGGTATGCATCTGTGATCTACAGTAAACATTAAACTATTATCAACACAATTTTTTAATTTTCTTAGTTTTATGATATAAAATCTTAAATATATGTGCACTTCGCTGTAGTTGTATGGTACACACTCAGTAGCCATTAAAATTCCCTTAAATTATCTTCTGTCAGTCATTTCAACTTCTGTTTTAGCTAAATGCTTTCCTGTTCCTTAAAAAGTCAGCAAATTGCTATAAAAATGACAGTGACAGGCCACAGTGGTTTTGGTTGTGTGGTATAAAGAAACACTTCTTATATGCACAGCTGCTGGTAATGAATGCAGCATGTTTGAGGCCTAATCTTGGACAGTTTCCTACATTTCTGACTGCAGTTTCCTTGGCAAGTTTTCTGGGACCATATTATCTATATGTCCCAGTATTTCAGCCAAAACTTTTCAATACAAGAGTTTGGCACCGTGCACTGGCTTTCAAAAGTCTGTCCTCCCAGAGTTAACAAGTTTTTAGGAGTCTTTGCCCTAATTATCTTCTAACAGTGGGTTGGGTTTTTTTTTTTAATACATAATTTTCTACGTAACCACCCTGTAAGATGCGGCAGACAGATTAAATTTTTATATAATAAAATCACTACTTGTGAAAGATGCCAGATTGACAGCATCAGAGAGTAAAATTACATTTGTCCACAGCCCAGCTACGATAACAGCAGTAGCAATGCAGTTGTTTTCAGAGCTCTCAAATTTGAGCTACTCTAATTTGTAGGGTAAGTAAATAGCTCTGGACTTTGTCCTGCCAAGATGTCTGATAGGCCTGGATGTTGCTATAATTGGTCTGGCGATACTATAACTAAGTGGTATAAGTAGGACTGCCATTAAACACTGGATTTTACATAGGTCATACTCCCTGAAGGAGGCATTTAACCTACCTCCTCATAGTGATGAAAGACTCTATATCTTACTCCACTACCAAAAGTAGGCTTTAATCTAAACACGTGTACACAGATTTTTTTCCTAATACAGAGAAAATGCAAAAAAGAGCAGTAGTCTGGAATGAAGCTATGGGTATAATCCCAAATGACTTTTCCTAGGTTTTGATTGTGTATTAGAGAGGAAGTTTAGGAAATTTGGTGCTGAACAGTTGTTCTCTTTCAGTTTTTTGGTTTAAATGGGACCTTATATATTTTCCATTTTTCTTTCTGGGAAGTAGTTCCTAGCAAAATATGCTCTTAAATAGGACTTATCTGGCTGTCAAATTCTACTCTGTAATGCCAACAGAGTGAGATTCAAAACTATGGATGAACATATGCTTAAAATTATTACATTGTTAGGCAAAGATAGACACATTCTTGTATAGCAAAAAGGACAAAAATAAGCTCATAAAGCAAGAAGAAGGACATAGATAAAATATGTCTACCTACACCATTAGTCATCATATGGAAATATTTCTAACATCATATAAGTACCTGAGAAGTTAAAAGTTAACTACTCAGAAGCAAAGATCTGTATTACAGAACAGGAAATATGGAGAAGATATAAGGCAGGTCTAGAACTATAAATGAAGCAGGATAAGCTACAATTCACAAAGTGGAGCCTGGCACAGTAACAAGAAAGAACTAAGAGCAACAATTAAGAAAGTACTTAAGAGAGTTAAAACTTTCCCAAATATTTTGCTGCCTGGGATTTCTGCTGATTTTATTTTAAAAAGGGAACTAAAACTAAACACCAGTATCTCTATAAACAAAACTATCAATTTTTCATGTGTTTAATCTTACCCTGGCTTATTTAATGTAATTTTAAAAAGTCTATCAATAATCTTGTGACAGAATAATCATTCCCCACCCCCCCAAATGCAAACCACAACAAAATCATAAGACTCTCTGAGCTACTGTATTTAACTAAGAATCAGTCTAACCATGGTTATGGGTGTTGAAACAAGGATTTTCACATCTGTCTGATCTGGACAGTCAAACAGCAGGGCCAGCCATGATAAGATTTCCTTTCCAAGTTCCTTTTCTCCCCTAACGGAAAGCATTACTGAGATTTGTTTTATATGTTTGACAGAGAGTAAATTACATAGATAGAGGAGATCCTCTGAAGATTTGTGATCCTTGTGAAAGAGGTTAATGTGAGTCAGGGAACATTGGAGTTCAGGATATATAAGTAATACAAATGCTGTCAGTCATTGTCTTAAGACAATAGCACAATTTTGTTTGTTGGATTTCCTTGGAAAAAATCTTTTATATTACTTCTGGGATTGCAGTTCAACTCCAGTACAAAACCCTACTGATGCCATGTTCATGCTTCAAAATATGTTCAATTATGTAGTTGATTATTTAAAACCACTGCTCACTGTTCAGCACTAGTTGGTACAACAGCAGTTTTGCATTGTGGGGAACATAAGACCATAAAAAAACCAAAAGTTTTTCCCTTTTTCTTTGTTAAAAAAAAAAAAAAGGAACATCTATCCCTCCCACCCCTTCAAACCCTAGTACCCACACCATATAAAGTACAAAACAAAAAGCATGTACATACATAATTAAAATGCTTTAACTCTGCTAAACATTGCACCAAAACGTAGATGTCTTTAGATAAAATAAATGCAATCTCATAGCCCATTTAGGACATATACAAAGACTACATAAATCACAGGTTTAGACAATGTATATAACACAGTGTAGCACTAAACTGATGAGTTTCACAGTCACATACATTGCCCTCTTAGAATACTTTCAAGGCTATGATTGTTGAAAAACATCAAGAATTTGGTCCCTCCAGCTCAAGCTGGAGAAAGTCTGGTGGAGAGCCACCAGTATGATTTAAATATTGGAGAACCTGCCACATGAAGAAAGGTTGGAAGAAGGGATTCATGCAGCCTAAGGAAGAGAAGGCTCAGAGGGAGCTAATCAGTCTCCCAATGCTTAAAAAGTGGTTATAAAGAAGACTTTACAAGGGTGCTTGTAAGATTACTATATAGGTTACTATTTTACATGGGTGCGCAGTGACAGAACAAGAGGCAATGGGTCCAAGGTGCTTCAGGGGAGATACTGTCTGGATATTAAAAAAAACATCAGTGTAAGGACAATTAAAAATTGGAATAAGTTTCCCAGGTAAGAGGTGGGATTTCCCTTGGTACAAGTTATTTCAGTCTCTGCTTGAGACACATCCCTGGATCATCTAAGTCTACGGCCCTGCTTTCAACAGAAGGTTGGACCTGATGAGCTCCAGGGATCTCTTCCAACCCCAGCTTGATGCAATTCCACATTCTCTGTTTGCTGTGTTTTGTAACTACAGGAGGAAAGGCCTCCTAGCTGCATCACTGTTTCTCATCCCCAAATTACCATTTGTTCTTAAAGTATCTTGCTAAATAAAATACCATCCCACACACACAAAAGAAAAAAATAAAAGAGTTCAGTCATATTGCTATCAATATTCTTTGTTTACCTACATACTTTCCTTTACATATATTCTTGTGGTGCTCAAGTGATCCTAGAAATAAAAACTGATTTGAAAGTTTTGGTTTTTTAGAAGATATGGTGCATTAACAATCCTACTGTATTTGTGCCTAGAGCTGTAAAATAAACCAAAATAAATCTAGTCATGAACCAGTAGCCTACATGCAGACAAACAGAACATCCTGGATTCACCTATACCTTTTTCCTTCTGCTTTGCTAAGTTGCCAGTGAAGAGTGGTTAATTTCAATGAAGCATATTGACTGTAATAATCTGAATGTTCATTTCTGTCTCTATATAATTATATATATATAACGGTGCACTTCTTGATGAGTAAACCCAGATTTCCTCTGGGAAGCAGGGGAAAAAAAAGAGCATACAGAGTGACATGTGAAGAGAACTAATGACAAAGCATGATTAACTGGTCTAAACAGCTAAGTGAAACACAGCATAAATTAACTCAGCTCTACTGGTTTACAAGCACATACAAGTACAGAGCATTTGAGAAGAATTCTTACCTCATGGTACTGAGAAAGCTCATAGCCAAATGTGTATAACTGCAAACACTACCACTGTCTTTAAGTCCCATTTAGCTACAAATAGACACTTAAATATATATACACAGAAACATCTATATTTATTTCCAGAGTCCAGGCGCACCCATACATAACCAAGTATAAAGGGAAATCTGCTTGCTTCGAGAGACTGCCACAATTCCTTTCCTCACTGAATTACATAATATTTTTCTTTTCTGCTATGGGAAGTCTACTGGAAGCAATTCAGTACTAGCAGAAAAGTCCTCCCACATGAAAAGATGTGTGTGATAGGGCTATATAACTTCACGGCAAGGGCATAAACACTTCTGTAGGTATAGTGGCTCAGGCCTCAGGCAGAGGTAGATGCATATAGGATCCAGAGAAAATAACAAGATGATACAGTTACACTGGACATGCTAAAGCAGTTGGCTGCCAGGCTCAGAGGGTGAGCTCAGATTTCTTTATTCCCTCCTAAATGCTCCATGACAAGATAAGGAGGATCCAAAGCTCACCCCAAGCCTTCATATAGTGCCTGAACCAACTGGCAGGATCTTAGCAGAGTGAAGTCCTTACACCAATGATATTAACAGTTGCATAAGTAATGACTATACATCACTTCAACACTTTTGCAGAAAATGAAATGTATAAAGCAATAATATTTAATTTTGAAATCACAAGAGGAAAGGTTATATTTGTAGCAGTCTTTATTCATGGATTTGTTACTTATAGACTGGAGATAAAAATTCATCACTAGCTGAAACACATTTTCTATTACTAATTTTGAAGTTACTGACTTTGTATGTATTAATTTTGAATTTCAGTCTTAAGATAAATGGAAGCATTTAATTCTCAAGAACACAGAGCTAGAACATTCAATTTTCAAACTACAAAACCTGTCATGATGTCAAAACTTAGGGAAAAAGCAGGGATGCTTTCAGGTAAAATATAGGTAATTATTGTGGCTTGACAAAACTAGCAGAGAAGAATAATTTTTAGCATTATTTCTTTAGCAGGACTCTGAGGAGTAAGTGGCTATTATCTTTTAAGTACAGGACTCAGTGCACATCCCAGCAAACTCTACAAACCCACCAGTAAAATTGTTTGAACAGACCTTACAGAAGGGCAAGTTTATTTTTAATTTGATACACTATTTGTTCTCAGTTATAAAGTAATATTTTTATTTTAACATAATATTGACCATTAATTTCTAAACCTGGGCCTGCAATTCCAGATACCTGAAAGTACAATTACCAACATGTACTCCCTCCTTACTCAAACTTGTGATGAACAACGAAGGAAACAAAGCAACTTTTATCAATCTCACAAACCCAATGGCTGCTTTCAGATGATGCAGCGCTGACTTATAATTCATCAATGTATATGGGATGACTAACATACAGTTACCTCACCTCCAAAATGGGTTTTCCAGTAGTAAACTGAAAAGCTACAAACTTAAGTATTAAAAGATAAGTATTAAAAGCTTCCTTAACAGGAAGTTAAAAGCATAGCTTCCAATGAGTCTATGTTCTTCATCCTCCCTAATAAAAGATTCTTTTCTGGATAACCTGTTCAGAAAGCTACATTATACCAGACAAAGCTAGTGAGCTAGACTAGGCTGAAGTCAGTCACTCTTTCCATGGCTTGAAAATTATAACCACACCCAGAATAAACAAGCTAACAGAATGAGCTGCTTTTCCTCAGACACTGTCAGATTTACCCAAAGCAGATCAACTCCTGCGCATTTCTGTGAACAAAACTCGTGAAGTCCCATGCATTGCTCACACATATGGGGATGTCTGGATAGTTTGACAGCAAGCCCACTCAGCTGGGAGTCTACATGGACATCAGCAATGCTAAGAAAGCTTTTGGAAACAAAGGTGTTGTTCTGAAATATCTGATGGTTAAAGGACGAAAAAAAAAATCGGTAAAGAGGTGAGTGACACTGGAGCAGGATTAATTTATGTCAAATGTAACTGCCTGGCTCCCACCTGTTTAATGGCCCTCACCTGCCTGATCCAAGCACTGGTTTAAAATGGTAAGATCTACCTCTTTAACTTGAGACCCAGTTCCTGAAGCCTGTGAAAATATAGGTGGAACAAATAAGAGAACATACAGTGAATTCCTGTTACGCCTTGTGCCTTCCGAGGAAAGAGAGGTCAAATAAGTTACAACAGTGCAATGAGCTAGGCGTACTACAAGAGAGTACAGGGGTCTCACAGACACTATCAGGACTCGCAATAAATTTACATTTAGTTTTAAAGTAGTTATTTTGACAGGTTAATTATTTATGGAAAGGCCTATCTGCACTTTTAAATTTTGAATTAATTTCTTCCTTTCTCTGCCTCACAAATTATTTTGTAATGTAAATACAAATTGCAATGACTGGTGAGAAAGTACACATGAGCACAAATTAGATGATGTAAAACTGAATCGGACACTTCCAGATTCTTCAGTAAACCTTAAGCAGTTTCATATTACAGCTATACCAGTCTAAGGCAGCCAAAAAGAGGAGGTCCCCCTTCCCACCCCTTGAAGCCATGGATTCCTCCCTCCCTCCCTCCACCCCCTTCTGTTAGATCAGCCTGTGCAGCTGCAGGGTGAGTTAGTTCAGCTGGCTGGTGTTGTAAGGCAATATTTTTCAGGGTTAGGACATGGTTCCATTAAAGTTGACATTAAAATATTTAGTGCTGCTGCAGTTACGTCCATCTTCTTCAATCCCTGCCTCCTGTGTTGTGTCAACTGTGCTGTTTGTCTGATTCTGCAGGGAGCTACTAAATCTTCAGGAAACTGTCCAAAGAAATTGGGCGTAGGGGGAGTGGGGAAGTGGGGAAAGGAGCAGGGAATAATACTCTGCAGGCTCAATGGCCTCAACTAGACCAATAAGAAATTGGACGAAAGCCCGCCCCAATACAAAGAAATAACAGCCACTGCATAGCAAGACTCAGGATCAAGGCAGTACCAGCACAGTGTATGCTAGCATCGACCATCACCCCTGGATCATCCAGTGAACTGACATCCTCTGTGTCTGTGTAATTAAGTGCTAAGTCTGCAAAAGAAATGGCCACAGCACCTGGATGGAGTCAACTGGGATGGGATCATCCCGTTCTGATGCATATGGATATTGTATTGGCTTACCTATCATATGAAGTCTCATCCTTAAAAATAAACTGTATTTTCCATTATAACAACGTAGGGGAAAATTGTTACATCAATAGATTAAGAAAACATCAACATGCTTCAATTCAGCTTTCTTTTTTTTTAATCTTTTGAAGCAGAGATTTGGTATGTTTATATTTTATTGGGAGAAGGTGTGGAAAAGTAACATCAAACAGCCATTTGATGGAGAAAACCAGTGGCCTTAAGAGTTTTTTCTAATGAGGTCATATTCATTTATTCAACTGAAATAATTTTATAATTATTCAAATCACGATTTAAGCAGCCCTATCTGGCACAGGAATTAAATCCCATAAATAGCTAAACGCCCCCCCCCCCCCCCCCCCCAACAGTGAATCAAAAGAAATATTAAACTGAACTAAAACAATCCTGAGACAGCTGGATCGTGAAAAATTGTTCAACTCAGAGAACATTTAAAGGTTAGAGCTCTATTACAGGTAAAAGAAAAAAGATCATAGACAGAGAAGAAAAGATTAATACAGTGAGTACCTAGTCCTTCTTTTATTCATTTCAGTTTTACTGTAAGGCCACCATTTTGCAGATGGTCACATTCCTTACCATCTCAAAAGGCTTTATATCAATTATTCTAACTATGCCTCTAAAAGAACAGCTTACAGACAGGTGCTGGAAATAATATGGACGTTACAGAAGAAGTTTCCTAGTATCTTCCTTCATGAAGACTTTAAATGAAGACTGCAGTTGTAACATGGCGTAAACCTGCCAAGGTTTATGGTCTTGCATATCTTGCATGCCAAAAATGGAAGTCAGACTTGAAGATATCACTGCAAGCACGCAGAACACTGGCCACAGAACTACCATTAGTCCCATTTCTGGTTTAACTTGATTTGTTGAGAAAAGATCACGATTAAAACTTCTGGCAATTGAAAATCTACAAAACCACAGAGATGGCTTCAGTGGTTAATTAGTCTTGATGCTAAAATGCCACTAAATGTTAAATGTTAACGTTAAAATTCACATGAGTGATTCCTGCATCATTCAGCCAGTTATTTTGCCAGAAAAACAGCCAGCCTTGTAAAATTATATATGGTCTGTATTTATAAAGCATAGGGAACAGCACTGTTTTACTTCAATTTCCTTAAAAGTTTTCCACTGTTAGACAACTTCGGAGAAGTCAACATTAACAACTGCAAGAGCTCTTCAGCCATCTCTTTTAATATTCCTAATGGAACTTTATTATAAAGTGGCATCGGTGTTTGCAATCTTAACTCATCTGCCTTATGTCTAACTGTTGTTTCACCACATTCAGGAGTGAAAAAATATATTATCTAGCCATTGCACTTGAAAATATCCTGTATTAATAGCTACAATTTAATATTTCCATAGAAAAAAATAAATATTTTATCATATGATCTGTCTTCTTTGCCTCTTGTTCCTCCAACCGAGTACAGAAGATAAATATTTATTGAATACTTCAGCATTTTCTGCCTTACTCTGGGGAATTCTTCTATTTTCGCCTAGATTTGGTTAACATTGTTAGGATTCCTTTCATTCCTTTCCATCTTAACAGCCACAACAAGAAGCCCAACATCTGCCCCAGGAAAAGAAAGAAAAAAACCAAATCCCACCAAACTTACTGGTCAGAGATTTCTCTCTAATTTGTCCTCCTGCCCCTTCAGTTTTCTGAATTTCTTAGCTGATACATACTCATTATCATCAAATTGTGCTCTCCTCCAGTTGTTTTTCAATACGCATCTTCTCAGACTGATTTAACAGGGCTTCTTGTTTCCTATCTAAGGCACTTTTCAGCACAAACTTGAAAGAATCATTTCAGGTTTTGGATGTGAGTATTTTTTGAGTTTGTAAAATGGACTTTTAATTTACCGAAAGAGATTTTACATTACAGTCTTTAACACAAAGAATATTTCCTGGTTTTCATTTCCTCTGTTTAACAAAGTCATAAATTAATCTATTCACTGACTTAAGCCAACATTAACTGTGATATTTTTTCTTCTTTTTTAGTCATCAATATGATGTTTAATAAAGAATTTATTGCACCAATATTTTAGTTATCTATAATTTTTTTAAATGTCAGAGTCATTTTAGTACTGAGAGCATAAGACACACAGAACATAATCTCTGTAGTCAAGTCCCCATGATAATACAATTTTTTTCACTTAGATGTTATAGGTAGGTTCTTAACGAGTCACATTGTCCCCTGGTGTGATTTTATGTCATAGATACTCGATCAAGTTCAACATTGAGCGGGTTTTCAGAACCAACCCCCAGATACTTTAACTAATGCTAACAACATGTTCTATTAGGTAGTGACAAAAGGGGGAAGAACCCACAATGCCCTCTTTCAATGGAAGCATATTATTTGTTATTTAAATTGTGTAAACTGAAATAAAAACTACAAGAAAAAAAGAATCTGGTTCAGTGTAGCAGTAAGTTTAATGTAATGAATAAATGATCTTGTACCTTGCTACAAATATCTGCACTCTGTACTATCACTTGACATATTATATAATCGGATTTTAGTTCTCTATAAGACACACTCAAACTCAAAAGTATAGATGTTGCTGTAATAATGTTATTACTAAAATGCTATTTGTACTCTTAGCATCTTCATATTTCTTCTTAACGCTTTATTTTCTTTTTCTTCTGCCTTTTGATGTTACTACAGTCTTTTTATTTATACACATTCCCATTTGCAAATTTTGGAAATGTTTGTCATTTGTCTTTTATGTATAATGTAGGTGAATTATATTTGTGATTTCTGTTGTAAGTACATTAGCTTCTATACCTATACTGAAAAAGTAATGTACTTAAAATAAATTTTCGCTACAACTTCAGACATACCTGAATATCATTATGAATACCAGCATATATGGGCTTATTTTTTTCCTAAAGAGGTCTAATTAATTTCCATAAAGTATTAACAGTCCACATTCATGTAAGACATAGTTTTCTTACATACTCCTTCTGCAACAATTGTGTCAAAATATATTTACTTGTATTTACCTATTAGTGAAATAAAGAGAATTCCAACAGAATAAATCAAACAGAAAATGCAGGACTGTATTGCCATCCAAAGAGCTGGCAAATGAATGGACAGATGAGCACTTCTTCCCCAAAATTATTAGCAAAAGTCATTTCACATCAATAATTTATTGCTGTTGGAAAAAAAAATGAATGTAAAGACATTTTATCTTCCACTTCTCACTTCCTGCTTTTTTTAAAAAAAAATAATCTACATGTTAACACATTTCAGATTAGGATTCCTCACTGGCAAACAGATCATTGCCAAAATGATGAGACAATGTGCCATCAGGCTTGAAAATCTCTGTGGTTAGCAAAGTTTGTTGTACAAAAAGGCTGACCATTATATCTTATTTTATTTCATTTTTAAAGAAAGGTTAATTTTGAGATCTGTTAACTCACACAAAAATAGATTTAATGAGGTCTTTCATGCTCCTGGATGAGACTTTGATTTACAGGTTGCCTCAGTAGGTGCTGAACAGAAGAGAGTATCTTGTAGCTTGGACAATGTCAAACAGGTTTAAGTTGAATGAAATGACATTGAAGAAATGCTACAGATTGTTTTACAATGCTTTTTCACAATGCATTATTCACTAGCAATGATTTTAATGACTTTAAAAATATTGTATACAGTAGCTACATGGGTGCAAATATCAAAATGTAGTATCACTTGATAAAAAGTATAAGGGTGTTTTTTATTCTATCTTAGTATTTATATGCTAGCTTTTATTAAATTTCTATATGGAAAATAAATCTCATTTCTCAGTAAAATCAGTGGGACGTTAACAATAATTATCATATAACCAATATGCAAGTAACTATGGTAATGGAAAGATAATAAGAATCTGCAATTCACATCTCTATTCTTGAGTTTCTTGATAACTCTTTGTTTTCAGAAACCAGAGCAGGTTTAAGAATAAATGTGACAAAAAACCTAACTAAATTTGAAGTGTTTGCTACTGATTCTGTAAAATAGGGAAGTCTTCCTTTCATTTATTACAAAAACATATTTCATATTACACATCTAAGGATGGATGTCTACATATCAATGCTAAAATACCTGACCTGGCAAGTATGCAAGTACCTCTGAGCTGCAAAAGATCAAAGCGTGTTAGCACGATGCCGTACCTCTTGACAAGGTCTATTACTCTGGGTGAAGCTCCTGGCTAATGCAGACAGACTTCTGCACCTGAAGCAGCAAGACTGCAGAGTGGTGCTTTTTGACATGCAGATCTATCAGCTGGGGTCAGTCCAAATTGGGACGCTTCTGCTCTTCATTGCTCAGTGTAAATATGCCCCATCTTTTCACCATTTTCTCTGAAACACTGCTACCTTTATTTCCCTATTACAAATATTAGAGTGATGAAGACACAGATCAGATTTAAGGAAATGTTTAATCTTAGACAAACACCTAACAAAATAACCCATGCTGGAATAGCTATGTTTCAGGTATGCTGAAATAGGGGCAAAATGGACCAAAATAAGCCAGGAACATGCAAGCTAACCTCACCCTCACTGCACAGATCGTAGGAAAAGCTGTTGCTGTTCTCTCTTCTTTGTCTCTTCCTTGCTTTTTTTTGTCTTTTCACATTAAGTCTGGCTTATGCAGTTCCATTTCAGCAAGTCACCTTTAACCTTCTGATTAGTAACCTACTTACTCTGTCTATAACATATTAACAGAACAAACCCATGACCAAAGACAGATATAACGGGCTTAGTGGGGAGGAAGTTACATAAATGCTTCTACATTGACTTGCTGCCTGAAAAATATGATGAGTTCTTGTAAAGGAAAATGGGGTTTGCAATTAAACTCAGCTTTTCTGCAGTTTGCTAAGTGTATGCCTGAATTAACAGCCTGATAATACTTGGAAAGGAATAATGTTTCTAAGTTGTGAAATAGCAATTCTTCCTGGTTTCAGAAGTATGTTTGGCTCATTAAATTACAAAATTAATTTGAAATCAAAACATTAAAATACACTTTTCCTGACTTTCGTTTACATCCTTCAAAGCTACAAACAAAATAAAACAAACAAGCAACACACTAAAGATTTTTTTTCTGCTATTCTTGGGGTTGCATTAGAAGTTGCATTAGAAAAGGGGAAGGGAATACCATGCTGGCTCAAGTCTAAGGTACCCTCATTTTTCAAAAGCACCTAAGATTTTAAAGGGAAAAAAACCTACCACCTTTGTCACTCCACTGTACATATTGTTCCCACTTCATGTGTGACCCTCATATCCTTCCCCAATGTCGTAGTGGCCTGACATCTTGCTTCCCAAGTCCATGACACCCCCAAAGCTTCCTGCAAGTCCCCACGCTGCCATCCACCCACATCCAAACGCACTGCAGCCATCCCACAGCATGTCCTCTGCGCTGACACAACATGCCCTTCATGTCTACAACTTCTCTTAGAACACCGTGGAAAACCATTCCACCTCAAACATAATTTCTTGGCCCAACTCCATATATGTCCCCACTCCCTCTTTGAATCAGGATCTCAGTGCTGCCAGTAGGAAGAAGCTTCTCTGAGCAAAGATCACCAGAAATCACAGTCCTTATATCCATCAAAAACAACCTTTGGTGTCCTGGTGTTAATGGAGGAATTGCACCACCTTAATACCTGACGATGCTCAGTCAGACTTGTACCCCCCTCAGGTCCCTAACTCTTCTGGCAGACTGGGCTCTGTGGAGAAAAAGATACAGGGTTTCTTACCCAGCAGTACACAGTGTCCAAGTCTCCTGAGGCTCATTTAAAGGGTAACTTAGCATATCAGCAGCTATATCACAGTTGACAAATACACAAAAACTGGATTTTGGAGGCCTTAATTTCTAGAAGAGCAACAAAAAATCTTCACTTTACGCCCTAGTTCACACATCTTTAGCCTTGACGGACTAGAGGACTACACCACGTAAAAATAAAATTGCTAGAATCATCAACCATAATGAGAATATAGATCTCCAGTGGAAATCTGTGCCTTTAAGGAACTGCAAGTACTTCAGATATAGGCAATTTGATTGGGTTCATGAGGGAAAAAGATTAACTAGGTGCAGATAGGTCTATAAAATTACATGATAAAAATGTGTAGCAGGGTCTGGCCCTCTACTAATTGATTAGCATGTTAAGCAGTTTAAATATTAAACTTCAAGTACAATAAAATGAATGTGTGAAAAGCCAATTAGAAAAAATAGCTGAAAACTAACTGGAGGGGGAATACAGATACTATTTTATATAATGTATAAGCATCTACTGTTTCTGACAGTGAGCTGAAGATCTTAAAAGATGACTTATGAGTTCTTTTATATCAAATCAGATTTCCGTTAATACAGATTTTGTTCACACAGCGTGGGAAAAAACATTTTTAATGTGATTTTGTACTATATTTAAACTGCTGTGAAAGGGTCTGGCATCTGGACCATGCTTCAGAACTTGCTGATGTTCTCCTTCTCTCTTGGTGCTTTACATGGTCTTGCATGACCATTTCTGTTCAGATATTTCAGGAGTTATAAGCAGGTGTGTCTGAGGGTATCTAAGTTCAATTTGTAATTCCCTAGTTAAATTCAGCCATAAATATAAATGGTATCAGCAGCAGCACGGTGGGCCAGAATCTTTGGTGACTAATGGTGGTGGAACCTAGAGAGTAAGCAGGTACAAACACTGGCTGTTACCAAATGAGGTGGCTTTCTGATCAAGGCAGGTCAGGCCCAAGTGACCACAGAAGGGATGAGGCCATAATGATTCAGGCCCACAGGCTGCCAGCTGTTAGAAAAAACAACTGCAGAGCTTTCTGTATGTGAGAGAATTGCATTCTGGCTATATTTACTGATTTCTGGGAATATATTAGAATTTTCTAGACTCTTACAGCAAAATACTAAAACTCTGTCCACTGTAAGCTGCAGCCTTGCTGTCAAAAATATATACTTGCATTTTGTAAGAATAATTCACATGAGGAATGGCTGGAAGAGACAAACTGGGAAAACAACTAATGGAAATTAATTCCAAGTAACCTCTCTCCTGATACAGGTCAGCACTATCTCAGCAGGTTGGGTGCGTATTTCCATTGCCATGCAGAGTTGAATCTTAGCTGCAGCTACTAAACATCACAGATGTTAAATTAATGCAAACTGTATGCCACTATTAATATTTTGCTCAGTTGGTACCTGAAGTGCAATCTCCCTCACTTTAAAGGGGAAAACAGCAGTTCCTTATGTCCCAAATATGTTTTCTGGCCTCTCGCTGTATAGGAAATACAGATTAGCAAATATAAAAAAGAAAAATTAGTATACAATATTACTACAGCAAGGATTGTGTTTCAATATGCTTACAAATATGAGTAACTCTACTGCTGTAAGGGTATATATGGGGCCTTACAGAGGTAAGAAATTCACTATAAAAACACTTTGCATAGTATCTCAGTGAATATGAGAAACACTTCCACTACCCAAATGCCACTAACTTTCTCTTCTTTTGTGTATCTGTAAAATCTGTTCATGTTACTAGTTTAGAAACATCCAAAGGATATACTCCATAAACATGATACTACATACACAATAGTTGTAGAAATGTTTTGAGATAAAACAGTTCTTAAATTCATTTTAAGAACGAGTAATCCATAACTGGGAAAGGGCAAGGGAGACAACGCGTTTCAGGTACACAATATCTCATCTTAAGCTATCAGATGCACAAACATGTGCTACTCATTTTAGAACAAACTAACGTCTAGGGAATATCAATACAGCCTGACATAAATTCATATAGGATGAAGAAGCCTATAAACTATATAATAAATGTAACTCTAATAACCTACTAAAGATTCTTTTCTTCCACCTGCCAAAGGTTAGTGTATTCTTGTGGCTAGAGGCCAGATGATTTTTTTGAACTCTCATGATATAAAAGTCACTTTCAAAGGAGGTATGTGTAGTTTTCAGCCTTTTTTATTAATTTTTTTCTTCACAGAGCCTTAAGAATTTTCCTGTGAAGATGAAGATACCTATACAGCAAATTTAATCTTGCCAAGCTCAATTTTCTTGGTTACCTTTGCCAGGCCCCTTAAAAGTTATCTGTGGCCTGTAATTGAAAACCACAGACTGTCTAGTGGACTCAGCAGTCCTGAGGGGTACATTGTAGGAGCAGCTGAACTACGGGAGAAAGCCTCAGCTGTTTTATTACAACTTGACTTTCAGAAAAGAGAATTGTAAAAACAGATAAAACAGACCTTACCTAGTGAGAGGGAGTGTTAAGGAGGAACCGTGCCTAATGTTACCTTATTACAGTACACCGATGAACACACAGAAGGTGGTAAACCAGCACCGGACAAAGCTTGACTGGTCGCTACATGCCTGAAGCTTCATTAACGTCTAGTCTGGTTCATATGTAAAGTTACATCATGGAAAACTTCACTTCCCCAGCAAACTCCCCAGACAACAGATTTAAATTTCACTAGCATGAAGGAAGGGAAGAGAGAGGAAAGGAGGGGAAGGAATCTCATAGTAACTAATGTGCAAACTAAGCTATGACACACAATGCCATTTCCCATTTTCTCCCATATTCAGCTTTATGTATCACACATGTACAAATACTACAGAGAGCAACAATGTATTTGTGATACAGTAAGCCACTGTATACTTGGCCATATTGACAACTGAGGGTTTTAACAAGACAGCAGACAGAAACTGCACGCTAGAGCAATCAGAGATATCTTAAAACAGACATATAATACATGCATGTATACACATATTTTATTATGTACCTACTCATAAATGCCAGCTGTCCTTATTTAGGAGGCACATCATCTTATTTTCAGGGGAATATTGACAGTTATTCTCTGGACTCTGCAAAAAAGGCTGTTTTATATCCTGTCTACTCAGGATGCTTACTAAGAAAAACAGTATGGGCATGTGTCTGGGTGTGCAAGGTAGAGTTCAGGCATTTGAAGGGAAACTGTTTCTAGCCTATTGCTAGATGGCAACAAACTATGGAAAATGCATAGGAGGAAGGAAAACAGTTAATTTTGTCCCTATCAAATATTGTCACTTTTTACACTTTCTTGAATAACACTACTTTCTTTGCCAGCTGACAGTTGCCTCTTGATCTCATTGTATTCTCATTGCCAATACTCCCCACAAGCAATGCCTCAAAATCATTTAGCTTAAGCATGTCGTATCAAAATAATGTTTCAAAAGTACTTAGAAGAACCTGGTCTACCCCCTGGTATTTACAGAACTGCAACACAAAAACTTGAGACACCTCTCAGAGAAGAGAGCTACTAGATTTCATACACAAAAAGTTGATGTTTCTGAAGCTATTAAATATACTACAGGCCCATAATCCTCTCCCTTCAAAGCAATAAATCAACTTGTCTTAGAACACAAACAAATGAACAAAGAACCACTCTACTACCTTGTGAAATAACAGACCCCACTGTGAAACAGCAGACTCAGTTCTCTTTGGCCAATAGATTGTGTTAAACAGCATCCAAGAATACGGTATTGTGTAGGCTAAAACCACCCATATGGTGCAATTTATAAACAGGTAGAACGCTAGTTAGATGCTTCTGGTAAAGTACACACCACTTAAATACTAATATGATAGAGCTAACATCTGTGTCCAGCACTACACACTGAGCTCTATGGCCTCATGGGTCACTGAATACTTTACAGAGAAGTTGGTACTTAACACAGCCATGCACCACTGACAAACATAGCTTTTAGTTTAAGAGAAACAATCTTTCCTAAACCTCTCAAGAGGACATCTTGTGAGTTTGAACTGCCAAGTATTCCCACATCAATGTGTGTGAGTGAGAGACTTCACATTCTTCCTACTCCGTGTTTAATATTGACTTGAGGTGGGAGTACAGGCCTGGACCTTGGACTTCATAAGCAATCTAGCCATTCTCTTTTATGTAAGAAATTTAAAACATGGCACTAGCCATGGATACATTTGCATGTGGAAGAATGTGTTCCACACAAACCTTTTAGAAGCTCTCTCAGGTATATTTGTGGTTCTCACTGATTGTCTGCTTTGGAATACGGAAAGATTACTTCTTCTCCCATATGCAAAATACTCTGTGATGAAGAACTCTTCCTACCCCCACGCTTTTCCCAAGATCTTGGGAAACTGCTGCTAAACTTTGGTGATACTCCTTTAAATGCTGATAGACAGCTTTGCAGTTGGAGATGGTGTCTCTTCTCCTAGTGTGAGACTGAGTGAGGGGGTTCTGGATATAGTGATAAAGCAAATACAGGAACATACTTTGCTACGAAGCCTGACTAATAAAATCCAAGTTGCCTTTAAAGCTTTAAGCTAGGGAAGAAATGCTTGAAGAATTTCGGTGCCTGATGTTGAATTTTTTTATTAGATCACAGAGCTGTTTTTATTGCTGTAACTCTCAAATTTACTAACTGACATTTTATGCTGCAATAATGAATGCAACTTACGGCTGCACACGTTCAAGTCCTGGACTTTCCATGGGTAAAGATTTTTCTAGTTAATATTAATGCTTTTAAATAGATGATAACAAATCAGGTGTTACAGTGACTGAAGGACATGTTATGCCTAAAGGAATAAGATTCAGGAACTAAGACCAGCAAATACAGATATGAAGTATAATTGAGTGACCAAACCAAGCTTCAGTATGACCCCATGGTTCAAACAGCTCCACAAATAGTAGACTTCAAAGTCACTCCAACAAAGAAGTATCAGATGTGTCAGAGAAAACTGTTTGGAAGTTTTTAGCATTATAGAAAATCACACGCTCGGCAAAGATTGGCCCTGCGTCAATAACTTAGAATTGCTGGCCTTGGTAAAGTCTGTGTTCTGGTTTGAAGATTGTAACGTATGAATAAGAGAGATCTTCATGAGCTGAAATCAAACATATTTTTCACTACAGAGTCTTCAGTTATCTAAACCCAAGTAATATGTACAACATTAAACCTATATGGTTGTAAAATCTGATTGCAGTCTCTTACAGAAAACACAGCAATCTTGTCCTATGGGAAAAAATAATAAAATACAATGATGTTGAACATTTATAAATGACCTTTCCATTCATAAAAAGCTGGAGGTCTCTGAGGAAGCTTGCAATAAACTTGCATATGAATTTATCTATAATCCATCATGGGGGAAAAAACCCAAACTTAAACCCTTCGAGCCAGGAGATTACTTTACTAATCTATTCCAAGTCCAGCAGAGCAGAAGCCTGCATGCTCTAGCTGTAATATTTCACTCCACCAGAACAGCAAGCTGCCCGTCATGGGTCACATACATTGCTTATCAACAGAGGGGCGTTGGTTCACATTTATACATATACATGCACATACATATATATATCTCTATCTTAGAAGTCAAATCGCCAGGCCAGCAATGCTTTTCACCTCCGAAGTTGCATTTTGAATTTTATGCTGATCTAACTGAAAAAAATGAAACAATGAAAAATAAGGCTAATGAGTATGTGATAATGAGGTTATTAATTTTATGGTGCTAAAAAAAAAATCTAGACTAAGGAAATGAACAGATTAAATCACTTTGTAACCACAAAAATCAACATTTTAGTGAAAGGAGGACTTTTTAAAATAAGGAAATCCATTCTAGCCAACTTCTCATTTAATTGGTGATTTTATCACCCTGTAGATTTAAGAATGTAACGTGCTGATTTTCTCATTGTTGCTATTTCATCTTCAAGCCCAGGAGAAACATTTTCACCAAAAAAAAGTGAATTTAATGATAATTTGTGGTGTCTACACCATGACACCTATGCAGCAATTTATCTGTAATCTATGTTACAGGGATGTGCTTAGGGAGCATGTGTAGCTATCTAAGAATGTCCTCATGCAGGATCTAATTGTATCAGAAGATATTTCAAATAAATTATTTCAAACACCAAGGAGAAATTTTTCTTTTCAACCTGAATTCCTAAATATCTGCAGTGGATTCTTATGTGTAATTCTCCATGAGATCAAAAGGAATCTTGCACAATGATAGGTGGATAGTATAAAAAAATGAATCTGCACAAATACTGGAACAGACTCTTGATCCCCAGAAAGGATCTTTTGCTCATATTTCATGTTGACTTTGATGGTATTATGATGTCAACAACAACCAAATGAATTAAAATATTCCTTTATACAAGCAAGGATTTTCGCTAAAGAAAAAAAATCCTAATATATATACATTTTTTTAATTCTATGCTCAAGACTATTTGGTATTCTAGTAACAAATCTTTGAATATAAATACTTCTGTTGTCACCAAATTCAGAGGAAACAGGATGCCAGTTTTTCATAACTAGGACAACTATTCACATCCACATAAAAGTTACTTTTTCAAACACATGTATGACCAGCCACAGAGCATTTCATACATGCTATTTTCCAGTAAAAACCATTGCCAAGTAAGCTTTCATTATACTGGCACTAGAAAAAAACAAACACATTAGCAGTTTAAAGCAAACTGCAAAAGGTGTTGTATACAACAAAAACGTTTACTGGCATTAGGAAAAGATGTTGAATATCAATAAGCTTCAACTCTCAATTCAACTCATTCAATTCAATGAATATTTAAAGTTCAAATGTATTAAGATGGTCAGTTTAAAGAATCACTTACATGAAGAAACTGCAAACAAAGCAACAATCTTGTTAGCTAGCCTGAATATTTACAGACATTAGCACATAAACAGTAGCTCTACATATGTAGTAGCCATATCCAGATGAGATTTTGATAGGCAGGCAAGCGGATTTCATGCATCTTAATATTTATGTAAGTGCAACATGGTAAAAAGCACTAATTTAAGAACGTGGCCTAGCATATATATTTTTCATACTTAAGAACACAACCCAAATTAATGGTTAAGAATAAACCTTAGAAACAATTTTGTCCCAATATCTCTACTCAGCTAGTTTCACTAAGCTCATCTCTTTAACAGGTCAATAACTTTTGGCTTGAAAAGGGCACCAGGGGTATGCTTCACTTACGGACACACACAGGCTGAATCATGAACAAGCTAATGAGAGATTCCTTCTTATAACTTATGTGATTCAGAATCACATCCTCCTGAAGAAAGTGCTTGAAAACAGATGTCTGACTTTCAAGAAATGTGCTCTGACAGACTACCACACTGGATGTCTTTGGGCAGGACTCTGTCAGCCTTCTCTATTAAAACTGTTCTTCCTTGCAAAAGGAGATTTTAGTTGGATATGGGACTTGTACCAGACTCGTCCATATCCTGGATGACTGACAGAACTACTGAGACTCCCGCAGTCTCAAATGTTCCTCATGAGATGAGGTACCTGGGTTCAAATAATTTTGGAAAGAGAGGGTTTAATACATACATGTATTAGATGTATGTACATATAAGTAACCTAATCATCTGTAGTCAGTTTTGAGGGATGCCAAAAGACCGCATCACAGAGGACATTTCCTTCTAATTTTGCAAAAAAGCATAGATGTTCTTGGAGCATTCAAATCCAAAGGAGAAATTCCTTTATTATGAATTTGAATGTTCAAGTGTCACCTTACAGCCCAGGGTGCAAGTTCCTTCCTGGGTATTAATTCTGCAACACCTTCTTCTTTGGCACTTGCTTGGCTACATGAATGATGCCACAAAATTGCTCAGCTTTTTGTGAATATCAGTGTAAGACATCTGTACAGACAGTGTAATTAATACACCCTTAGCAAGTGTAAGCACCTAAGCTGTGGCTTTTAATTCCACCCAATGACAGAGTATCCATAAGTCAGATTTCAGGACTGAGACTGGATCTCACTTTTGTCACAACTCATATGTAACACATATTTAATAATTAGATACAATTTTAAAAAACAAAACTATATTTTCACCTCTGGAGCTACTTCTCACTTGCTGAAATTAATCATGTGCTTCTGAAATCCAGAGGCTCTCTCTTAACTTGCAGATGGATTTAACAAAAACCTCCATAATATACAAAATGCAATGCCAATTTAGAAACCTTATATGAAACAGCACTAAAGCTAAGAATCAATAGCAACTCATTTCCTTCCTTTAGCTGGTTTGTACTACAATCACAATGCTAGTTACAAAACCTACTTCAACAGCTGTGCTGCTTTTCACATTCTGTATATAGTATTCTTGGAAAACACAGAAGGCGTTTGCACAGTTTGCACAGGTGACAACCATTAGAGGCAAAATTATCTTGCTCCTTTCACCAATGCAGAAAACCAAAAGATTTGCAAAGCCTATGCTAGCTTGCTAGCTGTAAGGCAAAGGTCTGCAAGGAAACTTGCACCTTCCTGGGGGCTGTGGAACAGAGCCCTGCAGTGATGCAAAGAGGAGCCTTTCTGAGGGAAGCCAGAGGCACTGAAACATGAAGCATTTCTATAGTTGAAAAGTATAATGGCACAACCATTACAGTAAACATGGTACGTGGTGAATCTGCAAACTATGATCTGGTCTCTGGGGAAGAATCCTCCCTCTTAGCTCATTCTTGTTTCTTATGGACCAGCTTTGCATGAGGGGCCATGTATTACAGTCTAAAAGTTTAAAATTTTCTTCACTAAGCTTTTAATGGGTTAATTTAAACATGGATCTTTCCTGTAGAGGGTTCAATTCCACATTCTCCCTACTAGGATGCTGAGTATATGCCAAGCATTTATCCATTTGTTTCAGAAGTGTCATATCAGGAATAAATCGATGTGTTAAGAATTGCCTGATAATGTTGTTGTGGGATTAATCTTACAGAATAGATCGTCGGCACGACTACCTTTGGCATTCTGTGTGCACATCGTTCCATTTTAAGCATGAAAAGCCTCCTAATGCCAAAGTAGAAGAGCCATATATTGAATGATCTGCCACCATTCAATATTTAATCCTGCAATTGAAGCCACTAAAGGGATACAGCAAAGTAACAAGATGAATGAATTGTGACCTTAAACTTGCAAAAAGACAACCCAAACAATTTATCTTTCTGGCCCGTAGTGCATCCTGTGGCCAATGCTCCTATCACTTCTCTGCAGTTCAGGATCTGTAGATTGATCAATGCCACATTAGCAAAGTACCTGAGAAAACAGTTTAGGAATTCAGACAATCCGCTGCATGTTTTAAGAATATTCTGGGTCAATTTGGCTTATCTGTAGCCGAAAAGAAAGGCTCCTTAATGAAAAATCAATTCCATTTTCACAAATGCATTTATAAACAACAGTGGCAAGGTGACTAGAAATAAAGCTTTTACTAATCAACAAAACACAAATAAAATACTCTGAAAATCAGATCAGCCCAAATAAACCATCAGATTGATTCAATTTTAAGACTTGCTAAGAGATTATTTTGCAATTTGATTTTCAAAATAAATTATTGCTGCTTTCTTGCAAAAGAAAAAAGTATCAATATAATAAGCACATAGTGATAACAAGACTGATGGGACTGAAGGCCAGTGAGACCTCAGAGGCCACCAACTAAGTAGATCCAAATCTTTTGCTCACACCCTCTGTCACAACGAAATAATTTTTCAGGGTACGTGCTCGGGTTGATGTGGTAGTCCTAGCTAAACTCCTATACTAGCAAATATTCTGTGATGCAGTGTGGTAGGAGACACACAGAAAATAATCAACAATGAATATCACGTCTTTACCTGCTAAGAATAAAGCTCTCAAATCGGAGAGAAAACATGTAACCATGCTTGACTTTGAGAACAATTTTCTGTTCATTTATTTCATGGTACCTAATTGTGCTTTGGAAATTAGTATCCCTACTTAGGAACGATACTTTTCTTGACTGAGACTATTGTTGTTTAGTAATAAGGTGTCAGTAGTGTTTATTAGCCAGTATAAGACACAAATTCCAACCAGTGTCATCAAGGAAACATTCTGAGATCTCTTATCATAAAAACTGATCACAAAAGGCCTGGGTATTTGGACATTACCACAGGTGCTCCATCCACCCTGTCTCAGCAGCTTAACTGAAATAATTTAAAAACACCCCCAGCAAACAGATCTTAAACAGGGCTTCTACAACTGTATTTTTCCTCTCAATAATTCTTGTGCATTGAACTAATTAAATTTTTTATCTGCAACTGATGTGGTAGTACAGTAGGTAAGCCGAGCAGCCCAGAGGTGGCTGCACTTGACTGATTAAGATGCAAATTTTATTTCTTTTTCATGAGTGAATTTCATTTCTGCCTAGTTACAGATCAATGGATCAGAAATGAACAGAATTAAGCATGCCTAAATCAAAACAGAATGTTATTAAAAATGACAAAACAAGAACAACTTCTTTGGTTTATAGTATTGTGATGCTGCAACATAAATAAGAAGGGACCAAATTATGTTGTTCAGCATATATTGATCACTCCCACAAGAGACAATGAGAATAGTATATGTAGACATATCCAGGCATAACATATTAGTTAATGCTTACAGTAGTGGATTTTTTTTTAAAAAATGAATGCAGAAGTGCTTCATTATCGATACTAATTATCTGTAGATGATATAACAAACGGGGGAAAAAATTAGTTTCTTAAAAGAAATGTATCATCTATTTCTATAAAATTTTCTCCATAATATCACATCTTCACATCTCTAAGGAGCTCAGCTAAGCAACATCAAGGTAGGAACATGATCTAAAGTCTACTAAATTAATGAAAGTCTTCTACTGAATAAGGTGAGATGGATTTACAACACTTACAAAGTCAAGTGAGAAACTCAGTTCTTCTGACTAAGATTTTGGTCTTTTCTCAGCTAACCTTTTTGTGCCTAGGTAAATACATATCAACCCTAGTTTTTGTTTAATAAGACAGTACTTTTAAAGTAGCAAAGCTACTAAAGCAATCAGCAACTTCAGGCAAAAAAAAAAGTACTTCCCTCTTTTTTTTTAAAAAAACCCATGTCTATATTCGAGTGTAATCATTCACTATTCCATCCCTTTTTGTCTGTCCAACAGTTATCCTGGGAAACTAATCCCTGATCAGCCAGCAATTCCTCTTATAGTTCAGTCTCTACTGTACATCTATGTGTTTCCATTTAGCCCATTCAAATGAAAGAAAATTAATAACTGCTTCTTTCATGAGGCTCAAAACAAAAATTGCCTGAAGTTAAAAATTACTTCAAGTTCATAAAGGAATGAGCTCTTCAACTGTGTTACCAAGTTTATATTTGGCTTTGTGGATGTGTAGTAGTGAGACACATGCTTGTAAGGTGGAGTCTCATCTGAAGTTCTGTTTGCTCTAACAGTGTTAGAAGTCTATTAAAAAAAAATGCTGGCTTGTAAACTTCATTCACAAAGAAAAAGGAGGTTGTTAGGGTTTGAACACAAAGAACAAATACATTAATGATTAATGATCTCTTTTACAGTTTTGTAATTTCATTTGGGTGTTTGTAAAGCCAATTGTTATTTTGGAAACTGTGGGAACCCACAGAGATACAATCTGAGTTTAAAAAAAAAAAGATTGAAGTATTTCATTTTGAAGATGCATTGCAAAACTCTATCAATTGTGCTTCAATAATCTCTATGCTGGATTTGTTTTCTTTACATAGAATAAAATCTCTTTATAGTTTCCCATGCTATGAACTTCTCCTGGTTCTAAACCAGATCTGTTCTCTCTGGTGAATTCCAACTCAGCTGCATCAGTGAAACACCATTGTGAAGAACTTCAGGAAAGCAATGAATGGAGGAGTTTGGAGATGTACTTAAAGTTACCCAATTTTGTTAATTTACAAGCAAGACCAGGAAAGACCAGGACACAATTCACTAATCCAAAGCTATGTTAACTCTGCAAGACCAAAGGATGTATAAATCAGCATTTTCATTACTAAACAGAACTGTAAGCACATAGAAGGCTCCCAGCAGTTGAGTCAGAAATGGTAATTTCCATAGAGCCTCTTTTCATATTAGAGCTACACTTCAAACCTCCACTGGAAAACCTAAGCCTATTCAGGGAAACCTTGAAGGCCTCTCAGCTACAAGACTTGTTTGCTTGCTTTATCTAAAGAAAATAATGTATCATTCTTTACATTGGAAACCAGTTCCGTTGGATGTTGATACCTATCAGGTTTGGTCTACTCTTTTTCTGATATGAAAAGCTTTCACAATGCTCTCAGCCTCCATGGAGACTAAATGCTGCTGAACAAATGAAAAATAATTCATGTTATCATATCCTGATGCTCAAACCAGCATAAAGTCTGCAAGTGCCATATAATAATTATCTCAGCTTTTTAGTAATGAAGCATTGGTGATTTCACAGAAATAAAAGCAGTAACATAGTATGTGAAAATCTGTGCAGCATTGTCCCCAAACATATGGGATGCAGACAGAGAGTGAACACCCTAGCTGGAGTTGGAAAACTCAGTCATATCAGGATTAACTTCTAGCAGTTTATCCTACCACACTATTTACCACATATTTGCAGGTATTCAGATATTCTTTGACTGATTTCCACAAAGCTAAAAAGCCCATTTCTTTCATTTCTTCTGCAGGAGGATTGTCCCTTTGTTTCCCAATACCTATTGGTCCCTCCATGGAGTTTAAGTGAAGTCCTGACACAATAAAAGAGAGGAGGCACTGAACGTTATGAAAGTTTCTAGCTGGCAATCTTTTTAATTTTACAAATGGATAAAGAACAAAATGAAACTGTATTTAAAGGCAAGCTCTGATGCCTCTGTCCAAATTAGTATTTTATTGCTAAATTGAAGGAGTATCCAGATAGCAAAATTTTTATTTGAAGTCAATAGAAAAGTTTTTTCCTTAAAACCTCTCCTCTTAATAGCTTACTATTCTTATTGACACTAATTTTTAGTATTAGAGGCAATTAATTTTTTTAAACATACTATAAATTCTGCAAGCTCATATGTCTTAAATAAAACAAAAGAAATTGAGGAAGTCTGTTTTCTCTCCATTGTATTATTTTACAAAGAAAACCCCTCATGAACTCTATTCCTGGGGCTCTTTTTGTTAAATACCTAAACAAAATTATTATTTTTTTTGAATATAGTACTACACTATTTTTGTATCTGAGCAATAAATATTGCAAAGGTTGTAATTCACTACTGTACTCCAGCTTATGACAGTAATACTATTGAAAATAATGATATCAAAGTTCTGTAATTCTGTGTCATAACTCTTACTCATAAATATGTAACAGAAAATATGGACTGATATTTAAATGGATATCATAAATCTGTATGCATGGACAAGACTGCATTATGCTTTGATTTTCCAGGAGTGGACAGTAGA
This sequence comes from Strix uralensis, assembly GCF_047716275.1. Lineage (NCBI taxonomy): Eukaryota > Metazoa > Chordata > Aves > Strigiformes > Strigidae > Strix > Strix uralensis. Next base: position 37,857,811 of record NC_133975.1, read on the forward strand.
GATTAAAGAAACAAGTGTGAAAATGATCAATTTTTAGCCATTTTTCATTGTATTTATTCAGGGAACCAGAAACCAGAATTTGATTTCTCTTAGCCAGGAAATGCTGAAGAAGTACTACTGTTTCTTCATCATCTTTTTCTAGAGTTGTGGAGCAGGTGGCCTTAAGGAGATTTAACAGCTTGGCAGAAGCCTACACTAACATATTACAAAGGCACAGGTGATGGACAAGCGTATGTTTCCTGAATTTGAAGGAAAGGAGCTGATACATGTACATGCCACATGCTGAGATAGAGATTAGAAAAAGCTGATATTGATAGTAGGTTGAAAAAAATATCAGTAGCTAAAAATAGATATAAACGGGAAAATACATTGTCAATATACTGTTATTTATCATTATTTTGAGGAGGGCATGATGTTAACAAGCTCAAAACATGTTTCAGCCCTGATTTAAAAAGCAGAAATTTTTTTCTTTCATAACAAGGTAAACACAATAAATTCTCAGAGGAGTTCTTGGTAAAAAAAAAAAAAAAAAAAAAGGAAAAAAAGAAAGAAGAAGATTTGGCTTTCTTAAAGACTGTCCTTCTGTTAACTTCTATGTATTTATACTTCTCATTGACTCAACAGCATCACACAGATAAAGCCCAAAGGAAATGTAGCAGTTAATAAATTATTAAGCTGTTCCCCTTTAAAACATCAGCACTGGGCAGTACAAAGGCTTGGCATGCCATGTCAGATGCAAAAGGATCTGCAAATCTGAAAGAGTTATCGGAGCTGGGGAACAGCTGGCTCTGCAGATCCCAAGGCCCACCTGGGATCCACTTACTACAGCCTGTCATTCTTGCCAAGTTTAATGCTTATATAGTCAATGAAACATTAGATGAAGCTAAAGGATACATCCCTAAAGAATCTGACTTATGCTCTGGGAAATGACCTTTAAGCAGTCACCTTCTGATAGAAAATTAAACTACAGCTCCCTGCATCTGCAAAAATACCTTGATGTTTGTGATTTGTTCCCAATGGCACACATGCATTGCGTTGGTACGCTTTCTACTAAACTACCATATACATATATATTTGTTCAGGTTTTCTTTGCACTTTATATTTTCACACTTCAGCACACCAGGCATTAGCTGCTAAAGTGATTAACTTAAAATTATTGCAGTCAGTGGTTTTTCAGTGACAACTGAAAGCCCAGAAATTCATTTGGTTTGTTTTAAAAATCAAACTTGCATTGCCTGTGGAAACATTTTCTTAAGTCTTTGTTTTATCAGTAGAACAACCATATTCTCTTATTTTATTAAAAGAGCAATAGCCTGGTTTTGATGGCTACTATCATGAGGAACATGATTCTTTTTATGACCTGATAAAGAAAATTTCTTTATTAGGAATAGGCCAGATGAAAACTACGTGTATGATATGGAAAGAAGTGTATGTTTGTGAAATAACATGGGAAAAAGTGCCAAAAGAAATGCAAACAAGCTAGAAACGTACTTCAAAGCAGAACAAATGAAAATCAAATGTTAACGTATTTGCAACAGACCTGACTCTTGCCTATTATATGCCTAATGTTATTTGCTGAGGAAAAAAAGAAGAAGATTTGTTTATAATATTGGCATTTCAGAGAGAACTATTTCTCAGAGCTAAAGAGCTGAGAAGTAATTCGCCATACCACAGCCACAAAAACCCCACAAAACCAAACTGAGTTTAGCAGTCCCCTCTAACCATTATTTCTCAGCTTAGACACAACACTCAGGCTTCCAAATTTCAATTGCTTAGCAATTACTACCAGAGGAAAAAGAAGTGTGTCACATCCTGATGATGCCAGCAGCAGCACCAGCACATGTATTCATGCAGAAGAAGATCTATATCAAGCCCCAAATCCTCCTGTTATAAGGAAATGACTGCAATAACATTTTTAACATTGTTTAGTATCTTACATTTTGTAAGCAGTAGAACCAAATCTATTAGAAATATTGCTCTAATAACTTTGTATGCAGATGTTAAAACTCTAGTATGTTTATGGCCTTGCAATTTTTACTGAACACTAATACAACTCCATTCCATCACTTGCAAAATTGCATTTAATTCTATTTGAAAGAGGGCTGTAAACATTACAAATAGTATATGGGAGATAGTGGACCACAACTGCAAACCACTACAAGTTTTGAGACCTCATACTAATGACCTTCTTTGAAGTAATCCCTGCCTGAATTACCTGTGAACACAACATGAACTTGAGGCCATTTAATACCAAATAGTAATTTAAATTTTCTATGCATTTTTTCAGAGGTAAGAAAGTTTTATGGAATTTCAACATCTGTCTGGAAAGCTAACCTTTGCAGGAAAAGTCGAAGAATAATTTCTGCAGGTGGGTTTGGAATAAACTTATGAATCTAAAGTAGATTAATTGATACTAATTAATATTTCCAGTTTTAAAGATAGATGCTACAAATTTTGTAAGGAATACAGAAAATACCATCAGTACACTAAATCCATTGCAAAGCTACATGAACACATTTTAGCTCTACATCCCTGTATAGTGATCTAGGTTATTCTTTGAGGGGTGAAAAAACACACACATTTGACTATGGCACAGAGCATCTGTGCTATTCCCATATTCTGTGCTGTGCACAATATCTGTGGCCCCTAAAACATGTACGCTGAACTAGGGAAAAGACGACAAATACACACACTCCTGAAAAAATAATGAGCATTTAGGAAGTAACCAACTGTAAGAAGAGTTGTATTGGACTCTATAATTTTCCTTCTTCATTCTTTGCTATTTTCAGTCTTTGGAACAATTACACTTTAATGGCATTTTTGCCCCAAAATATCCATGTTCTCTTCAGTATCAGTACCACCGGAACCCTTTCTTTCCTCCACAGCTTTCTCAGTTTTGTTGTCAATGGTGGCTGCTGTGGGGAGGAGGATTATGGTCAGTTTGTTTGGCTTTGCTGCACTTTGTTATCAATGGGTTTATTCAACTCCTCTAGTATAATTTCTGAAAATCACATTTTCCAAAGCAAATTGTGGAGAAACTTTTTGTCCACATAAGAAAAAGAGGACGGTTTGCACTAGGGGGAAAAAACCTCAAAAGCCTATTTCTTTTAAAATTAAGATCCTGGTCATCCAGACATGCAACTAAATTCAGGTATAACGCTTTTTAACACTTCTTCTACAGTCAAAGACACACACGCTTAGGAGCAAATCATCTGTCATAACCTGGGCATCTACTTATGCCCCAAAGTACCTGAACCACAGTCTAGAGCTCCTCTCCACTGAACATAATTGGGATACAGACATAGACTCTGTTCAGACAAATCCTTCCTGTTCTAACTTTGATGAATAAGACTGACATTGGCGCACACAGAACTTATGCTTGTGAAATACTCCTAGATGTGAAATCTTAAAAATCATGGATTTTTTTGAAGTAATGCAAAACAATATATCATAAGAAAAACATAGCTGACATGAATCTAATGACTAAAAAAATCATTAGGCTGTTTTTTGGTAGGGATGGAGCATGTAAGGATCCCAGTTCATTGAATACTCATTAAAAAAAAAAAAAGAGGGATGGGAAAGTGGTTGCCTTAGAACAAGATCTGCTGAAGAACACAGAAACAACAGAAACCTGCAGGAAGATGAATCCCACCTATACCAATACTTTAAGTCAAACAGAATTCACCCATCTGCTTCAATGCATTTGGAAAGCATTAGTTAAGTAGATTAAATAGAAACACCTGTCAGAGGGACTGCGCTAATATAGACAAGATCTCAGGAAGCTAGGAGAGCAGCGATAATGCAGAGATGCTGTAAGAGAATGAGACATGGTATTTAGAAAATATGGGAAAAAGCAATGTAAAAACCGCAAGTGGTATCAAACACACATCACCTTTACTGACAACACCTTAAAGCTTAAAAACAAAGAAAATGCAGACTACTCTTACACTAATTGATTCCTCAAAAGAATAAAGGGGAGGGGAGAAAACACGCAGTGCCGCTTTTATTTTCAAGACAGTTTCACTAGCAACTTAATAATTTCTTAAGGGAATCAGGAAATGCACAAGATCTATTTGTATGTTTGCTTACAATAATATATGAAAACATATATCAAGAAGACATAATACCTGCATTTTCTCAGTGTACCTTTTCCAGCCTCAAAATGACAACTAAAGATCAGTTTATCCTTTCAAAAGGCAAGATTATTTGTTATAGAAGTGATTTTTTTAACACATTTTACTGACAATTTTTGAGAGACATTTTCTGTTTCAGAAGCTAGATACCAAGCACATATTGCGTGTTAAATTTGTAGCAGCTTTAAGTGACATTAAAAAAAAAGGTATTCTCTTAGCTGCCAAACTTTACATTTTGAGGTCTTAACTGGGGTTATGCCACGTCCCTTATGCGCACTAGACCTAAATTATATAGCGTGGGCCCTGAGAAGCTCTGCTAATTCCCCTACTTGCACCTCACTCCTAGTTTGATCTTGTCTTTTTTGTGTTATATATCTTACTGTTCTCACTCTATGGGCCAAAAGAGACTCATTATCCACCTGAAAAGCAAAAAACACAGCACACATCTAAATCTCAAACTGATATTTGCATGTCCTTGTTATTTCAACAGGAGCTATGCAAATTCATTTCAAGGATATAGTTATAGTTTGAGAATATCCAGGAGCTCCCAGCAGATCTGAAATCTCCCCCGTTCCATAGAAGTGAACCAGGCTGGCAAAATGAGAGGCGCTTTAAGCCTCTGACCACTTGCGAACTTTTCTTCTAATTTACATCTGCTGCAAAAAATGTACTGTACACTCACAACCAAAGCAGTAATTCTCACTCTATGTGTTGTCATCGTAAATGACCTCACTGTCCAATTTTCAGTCCAATTACTGTCCACCTACTGCCTACCAAAACCATTCTGCTGCTGAGGAGTTGTATGAATATACCTCAAAATCTTGCAGTGATTTTCACTGGTTTTTTTTTAATTATTATTTTTATTGGTGATAAATGGACAGATCTTAGCTGAAATAATTTCCCATTTCTCATAAAGCCAACACATTTCATCCAAGAACCAGATACTAAAATCTTCACATGTGCCTTCTACCTGTCCATGTACTACTTGACAAACAATTCTTAACTCCTTAGCTGAAAAATACAATACTCCTAACTGACATCCTCAAGAAAGAAATCTGGGTTAAGCCCCAATTAGTAAACCAGTCTTTACATTTCTGCTGTGCATCTGAAGAAAGGCCATACCATCATCTGCTTCACAGAGATGTTGTTGAATTGTGACACCTTAAAAAAAGAACTATGAAGCACTTCAAAACTCACAGATAAAAGGTATGAAACAGAAAAGCTATGTTTGTCATGATGCAAATTGAGAAGGGAATCTATAAAGTTAAACAATCTAAAAGATGTAACTCATGAAACACATGCCAGGACTCAGACAAGACAGGCTACAGGAACATACAAGGGGAGAATAGCAATGCAAGGCCAAAGTAGGGGATCATATGATTTCAAGGGCTTTTCACTTGCTGTAAGACACTGCTATAAGATCCAATGCACCAGCCAAAGCATTATAGTGCTGTAAGATACTCCAGCACTATTTTCCTGTACAGGGGATACATAAGCCATGGCGGAGAAACCTTGCTGAGGGAATCAGTCTCCCACTGAAATCATGAGACCTGACAGGTCTGATAAAAGCAGAGTCCTAGTGCTCATGCCAGAAGAGACCAGGGGGAAATGAAGGCATTTCCTCACTTTGAACTTTTTGTAAGGTTTCCAGGAGGCATGTGAATGCTATAGAGTTATTATAATGCCTTTTGAGGGCAAATATCCTTTGCATAGTAACATGAAAGAATCTAAAGCATGTGGATTCTTTATGCTGGAGAAAGAGCTCAGGTACAATTAGCATGTAGTACATAGAATTTCAGGCACATCTTTTACAGAGAATTATATTGACTCTATTGAGTAGCAAAGTACAAGTAATTCTTAATGGATGACAAAGAGATAGATTGTGGCCTCTGTACTTTAATTCTGACCTTCAAAATTACACTGAACACATTTTAAAGGATATTATAGCTGTGATCCAGCTATGAGCCTGAGTTCCTGTCTTATGTTAGTTAATTTTTTATGCATGACTAATACATATAGCATCATATAATATTGTCAATAAATTGAATACAAAGTTAATATTCAAATTTTTCATTAAAAAGAGAATTATCAATATCCTCATATTAAAAGCATGCTCAAGTATCTTCCTTTGTTCAAAGACTGTACAGACTTAAAACTTCTCTTGCCTCAGTTTTGAATCCACCCTGCCCCTGCTGAGCTCTTCCCCATCTATGACCACAAGCATCAGCCCTCATTTTGCCAATGCTCCAAACCACCCCGCAGCATTTCCAATTAATTCTCTCCTCCTGCTTCATTTCCACCCTGATTTCTCAGCACTCATCTCACTGCCCCTGCCCCAGTATGGAATTTTCTGAATGGTGGCTGGGATGAAAAAGCACTGGAAAGAAGGTGTGCTGAGGTGAAGAGAGCATGATTGCAGTACAGGTAGCAACTCCTGCTCTAGCACATTCTCTGTCTTCACATTTCTTAGTGTTTCCCCCTCCAAGGAAGGAAAGGGTGAGGAAAGTTACTGATTTAGATAACTGTAGACTGATGCTCATTTGTTAGGCTGTAAATACAGTTAAAAGTGTTTTCACATTTGCCAGTAGAATCCTGTAAAACATTTGCTGATCTGTGATTATTTTTTCTCATGCTAATATAGAAGTTTGGGCTGGAATTTGAAATACAGTACTTGGATGTCAAGAAACCTGGCAAATTCTCAAACTGGCAGATGTTTGAGAAAATAAATAAATTATCAAAACAATTTCAACAGTCCAACTTGCAAAAACATTAAAAATAAGAGATATGTATTGTTACTAAATACTATTTAAGACCAGCTAAGCAACCAAGATGGGTGGATGATGTAGACATTTTATTTTTGTCAGTTTTCTCAATGCAACTTTTCTTACACATTGTTTATAGCAATCTACAGGGACCACAGATTCACAGGAATGAATGAGACAGTGAGAAGGATTATCCATTCTTAATATAACACTAACCTGTTCTTAAAACCTCTGGGAGACAGATTTCACGGCCTTCCCAAGAAATCTCAACCACTGCTTAGCTACCCTAATGCCTAAACAAAATCTCTCTCACAACAATTAGCATGTTATTTCTTGACCTGCTGAAAAAATGACCCACAACGTTGGTCCCTGCTCCTTACCATCAGTCTTGTATGTACCTGAAAATGTATGAGGTCTTTCCATCTTTTTCCCTTCTTTAGAAAAAGTCCAGTTTGGCCATTGTTTCTTCAGAGGACATACTCTCCACTTTGGATTTCAGCTAAGTCTGTTTGTGTTTTTGTTTTTTTTTTCTCAAAACTTATTGATTTGTGAATCCCAGGGGTTGGCTGTACTATAGGTGAGGCCTTATGAGTGCTGAGAGATGCTGAAGGAATTACTTTATGACTATTTCATATGACACTCATGCTCACCTGCTAACAGATTTTTTTTTTCTTTGCCTTCACGAAAGGATTACTTGGTTGATTCACACTCTATGAACAAACCCTTGCAGTACTTAGCTCCTTTCCTACAGAACTTCTGCTAGGCAAGTGGTTCTCCCATCCTGAAGGTGTGAATTAATTATTGCTACTTTAGAATTGCATCTGTACTTTCTCTTACTGAATTACAGTTTATTTACTACACTTTTTTGCTCACAAGTCCAACGTATGAATACTGTAATGCTAATCCCTTCCAGCAAAGTGTTTGTGGCTCCTCCTAGCCTCACACTGCTAGCAACAGTTAACAAAACTACTCCAAACATTCAAAACCTTCATGAAAATATTAAGCAGTGGAACCAAGATTTTCACAAAACCTCAGCCATTGGTTGTTTAGGTGGTAGACCGATCAGCCTTCCTCTGCACATACAGCAGTCTATAATTCTGTTCTTGTTATATTTGTGGTGTAACACAATGTGTAACGGAACTTAAAGGCAATGGATATTCCCAAATTCCCAAATTTATGATGCCATTTGCTAAGAAACAAAACAAAATATTCAGTCACTCATGGGTTACACAAAATGGTCTTCTTACTGGTGTGTCTGAAAATTCTAATACTGTGGATGTTTCTGTTTTTACTATTTGGAATACTCGAATTGATTGAAACCTTACATCAAGCCAAATTTATAAGAAATTTGGTTTGCCTCCAAGGCTGTATTTTCAAAAAACTTCATGCATTAATAAAGGTACAAGTCATAATGGTGCACAACTCAAAACTGGTAAATAGACAAGGGTTGGAATTACATATCCTTACATGTAATGGAAACAGGTAGCTTCTGTTTTCACTGTTTGGTGACATTAATGCAATAATAGTGAGTAACTGCTGACAATTAGCCAGAAGATGGAGCAGAGGTCTTGTAAGAAAATTACTCCCTGGTGGCAAAATATTGAAAATTCAATTACACTCTGTTTATTACAGGCCTACATTAGGAACTGCATTCATAATAAAGACCTTGATAATATACAAATTAATCGCAGCACAGGGGAGTGCTTTAGTAACTTTTTTACTCCTTGATGTATTCTTCAATATTAAGTTTTTAATATATCCATATTGAAATGCTTTCTATAAAGCTTTTCAACTAAAATTCCTTAAATACAATAGCACATGTGTATATTGCTCTGAAAGACAAGATAATTTCTATTACAGTCTGTTAGAATAAAACAAGGTATAGATACCAATTTTAAAATATCCTTTAAGTATTCTCCATATCTTAAGGTTCATATTTGTATTTCTGTGAAGTATGCTATCATGCAAACATTGTTAACGTCATATAGGCTACAGCCTTGCATAGTTTTCTGCACATACTCACATTTACATATATGAATACTTTCTTCCAATTTAAGAAAAGCTAGGGACTTGGAGATATGCATATCCAGTTTCTGCAGATATCACAGATTAGTTTGAAATAACATTGAATAATCTAGTTCTTACTATTCAAGTTAAAGCAGTTGCACAAAATGCTCCCAAGAAGACTAGCTAGATATAAATTCATGCAATGACAATGTATATTGGATACTGTTGAATAATTTAGTTTCTGAATGAATTTAGTCAGCAGTTTGTTTAGCCTTTTAATAGTCTATTGCCTACCTTAAAGACTTTTAGTTGAAAGTTCTTCAGCACAAAGGCTTTAAACTGATGTATTTCAAATCTAGCTATATGCTTACTGATTTTAATTGTAATTTGCCGATGAAAGCAGTAAGACCCGTGATACTTTACTGATTCTGAAGTGGAGTAAAAAAATCCGTTGTCTTCATATTTAACTTAATCTTATATGTTGCTTGAAAAATGCAAAACTCTAGAAAAAGTACTGAACACATGCACAGCATTCTACAGGCTAGCTGTCTCTAATTTTGTTTGAGAGCTATTCCTAAGGATTTCTGGCACTGGAATTTCATTACCAAATACTGCAAAGACAGATGTGAAACTCAGTCCTGCCTGACTAGGCTCTATGTTACTGAAACTCTCTTTGGATCCAAATATTCTGACTCACTTGTAAAATCCTTCCACTTTAAGAAAGAAGTTCCCATGCTTTCTGCTTTGTAAAGGGATCCCCTGAATTTGCAAGGTACAGTAACTCTTAGTGGTGCTCAAGCTACTGACATTCAAGACCAGCCCCAATGACTGGATCAGATGGGACCTTGGTTCTGCAAGACTATGCCCTGTGTAGGACACAAGATTGTACAGGAGGTAACTGATGATAGCTCTGGTATTTGAAATTGGCTGGAACAATAACCCTGCAGCCTTGTTGCAGCTAAGCTTTGATACTCCTCTAGCAATCAGAAAAAAAACCCACCACAGAAATTAGTTTAGGATGATTAAAAAAATTAAGGTATCAGGCAATAAACCCAATTCACAATGAAGTAGAAATTATGAATTTGGTATTCTCTTCTGTGGCAAATGAATCTTTCACAGGTAGGTTCCTCCCTCACAATGCCCACACAAACCGCTTCAACAGCCACTTCTAAGTCATCATTTGACTACTCTGAAAATGCCTGATCACTGCAGAACTTATAGAAATAGAGAGTTTATATCATAAGATCTCTTTGTGAGATAGACTGTTTCCTGGCAGAGATGAGATGAATGAATGTCATGTCCTTCTAGCTTTCAAGTGTGTTGTTTTCCAGGACTTGCTCTCTGAATTCAGGCACAAAAATGAGATGCAGAACAATGCTGTGTGGGACAGCATGATGAATTTCAAAACCAGCAAGAAAAACTACGTAATTTGAGTTCATCCCAACATCACATCCCTTGTATCTGCAAGTTACTTGGTCTGCCTCGTGCATTTGATGTGCATAGTCACAACAAGGAAAAGAACAAAGCATGTCTGCATGTTCATGAGATCCAGCCATCAAGCTGGATCTTGCTCCATAAAATCAGTCTGTTCACATGGTACCTGCAAGAGCAGTACACAAACACCAGCCAAACCTGTAGCTGTTATGAGTGAAGTCTTGAAAGCAGCATTAAATATGCACGTATGATTTAAGATCTCCAGCTATCCACATACTGCCTCCATAGGACTACACTTTTTTTTTTTTTTTAAACTCGCCTGATAGGTGATGGCTCCAACCAACTCTATAATCTAGAATAGTGTGAACTGATATATTACAGCTTTCGTGATATCCTAGTTGATGCTGCAGGCTTTACATGATTTCTGACGATGTCAGTCAATCTGCATATGGATTTGGTACCTCCTCAAGCGTGCTTCTACAACTGATAGATATATTACAATGCTTGGCTGTCTGGAAAGTCCTTTTAATTGTATGTTACAGGCCATGCAGTGAAATTGCAAATGGAATACTTCTTGCAGGTTCAGAAGGTGACCAAATGACTCACAAGTTAAAAAGCTGTGCACAAGAAGAGTTTGAAAAATGGGAGCACTGAAATGAGAAGGGCTAACAAGAAACCTATGGATTTCTTAAATCTCTTCAAATGTAGACACCTGACAGGATAAAGCTATCCTACATTTCAGAATGAGGAAATACTATGAATACAAGCATTTGCTCTTGAATTCTGCTGTGTCATCATCTACGGCTCCTAAACAAAAAAAAACAAGGCCAATTCTGATTACAGTAGACTCTGAGGAGGGACCAGGAAGGTACTGCATAGAAAATACAGCATGGCAGACATCATGTTTAACGTGTTGTCAGAGCACTTGGGGAGCAGAGCAGAAAAAGGCAATGCTGACCACACAGGGCTGCTACCTGGGCTGTCGACCCTGTCTTTGCTCTCCCCACAGTATCAACTACCAAATTTGGGGCAGAGATTTCCTTACTCTACCACAGAGAAACTAATATGGGAGGGAGAGAAAACATGAATGAACAGCAGTGATACACACATGACCAGCCGCCTAAGTGTGTGGTAAGTGGCTGGTAAGATGAAAGCCATGTTGGACTTTCTGCCACCACTGGTATTTGGAGGCATCTTCTTTTCCCTCAGACACTGCAGGAAAGCCATAAAGCTCCATCCAATGCCTCTGCATAGTTGAGCATGCTCCTTCCTCATACCCACCTATGACACCAAAAGTGTAAGCATCTGCCTCCTTCCAAGGCTCAGCAGTTGCCTATACTGTGGAATGTTAATTTTGTGAAGGAATGGAGGCTGGCTTATCTACCTGATGACAGACTGTTCCCATGGTTTTGGTGGGATGAGAGAAGAGTGGAGGAAAGGCTATTGCTTTATTTAGATCTGATGAGATCGGTACAAATAGTTTCAGAAAGTTTGTTTCACCTCCTCTTTCTCATGCTTTGTGCATCCTACGGAAAAACATCAAGCACACTGAGCATGGCAGTATGTGCAGCTCTCCAAAAGAAGAAACAGACACACTTGTGCCTGTTTTCTAAAAAAAGAAAATTAATCTGTTACTGAATGGATAGAATTTGAAGCCTCAGGTTGAAGAGCCCTGAACAGGAGATAAGGGAAAACATAAAAATAGTATTACAGAGGAGTGTGAAAAATGTCAGTACTTGATCTAAGAGTACTGATATAATCAAAAATCAAAAGAATCCATTCAGAAGTTCATAGCAATTTAGCCAAAGCCTGGACAAGAACACTAGCTCAGCTGTACTCTGCTATAACGGGAGGTGGCATGTAACCAAAGAAAGGGCAGTAATGTCTTCTCCACTTTTTTGCTCTTGTACAAGTAGATAAAGAACACATTTCCAGTAATAGTAATTTGACATACACTTGAAGAACATACAAAACTACTTGCATTTATTCAGAATATGCAAAAGAAATCATCTTAAAGCTGCTTACAATTTGTGCAGTAACTTTACTGCAATCTCATCTGAAATTACCAGAGATTGTCTAGGTTTTTGCATCCACTTTATTTTTTTAATTGAGTAAAATTTGGTGAGATTATTTGCAGGATACAGAAGACCTTCTGAATTTATAAAAGTTATGCTCTTCTTAAAGTTACTGCAAATGTATTTTTATTTGTATATATACGCACACATACCTATACTAAAAAAAAAAAGATACCCAGCCTTTTCAAATTATTTAGTTCAAGGAGGTAAAAAAGGCAGAGTTAGGAAGTTTGACAGAAAATAAGCATTATGGTGCACATTTATAAGCAGGAAAACAAAATCAGAGAGATGAAGTAATGTGCAAATGCAGAGACAGCAAATTAATGACCAAATCAGGATTTCATTGCAGAATCTCTGACTTCAAAGCAAATACTTTGAAGGCTTCCCACATGTAAAGTTCAGAAGAAATTGATAAGCAGAACGAAAGTCACTGAGATTGGAGTTTAGCTGAGCTAACAGTTGCGCTTCAGTAATTAGAAGTGATCAGGACACTGAGTCTAACCTGAACTCACAGCAGAATACTCAGCACTGATTCAGTACTAAATTTAATGGACATAATGAACCATTATCATCACATCCAGGAGTATGGTACATTTTCTTTGATTACTTCCACAGACTATCCAAAACTCAAGACCACTTAGCTTGTGAAGTCTGATGAGAGCACAGCCTGAGGTAATACAGACACAAAAACAACTCATAAAAGATTAGGTCAGGCTCGATTTAACAGGGAAAAATAAAGTAGGACCACAATGGAAGAAAAGGTTGTGTTTTGGGTGTTGGTTTTTTTTTTTTTTTTTTAATAGTTTTTGTTATTGTTTGTTTCTTAAGGCAAAACAGGATAATCACACATTTTGCATAAAAATATATTACACTGTCTGGCTTTTTTATAGATTCCAGAGAGGAGAACCATTGCTCCATAAAAGTAGAACCACAGAGTATGATTTCTTTTTTGGATGCGGCTATGAAGGTTTTTTTCCATATCTTTTAGTGTATGTATTCAAACTCTACTTTAAAAAGTTTTAAATCACAAGAAAAACTGGATTTTGAGATAATCAATAGTGCCATGTCACTTAAATGGTTACTTCAAATCCGTATTTTGAATTCTGGGATAACCAGAATCAGAAGAGAAGCATGTAATCCAGTTCCCCAAGAGACACTGTCTCTTGTATTTACAAAGCATAGATATCTTTCTCACTGAAAACAAAGCAGAAATCTTTGAGTTCAATTAACTCTCCAGCCTCAACAAAAGTGCACTGCAGTAGATTCTTTTTTAAAGGAATAATTTACCAGAATTCTCTTTAATGCTTTTTTCATAACATTGAAATACCTCGGAAAAGAGGATAAAAAATTCAATTGTGTAGAGCTGATCAGAGGAACAAAAATCCACTCTGAACAAAGGTAAGCCGATTAACTTTTTCATAAAAAATCAATATATTTGATACTGCAAAGAACAAAGAACTTATAAGAAAACAAGAAAGAAAATAATTTGTGGCTTTTTTTAAAGCTAACTGCTAACTAAAAGTACATGGACTCTGTTACCACATTTTCAATATTGTTATTGTTTAAATGTGTTCTCTAAGTCCCAGAAGTACAAAGATGACTCTCTGGATAAGGAGAATGTTATTAATGTACGCAAAGTGGGCACTTCAGCATTTTCTGGGGAAGTTCACTTAATAGTTTTATATGATATGTTACATCTGAAAAAAAAAAGGTAAGAACTCTAACTTAACTTTTCAAAAACGTAGCTAGGCATTTGTAACAACTAAAACTGCATTTCAAAACGTAAATACATGTCACAGAGCCATCTAAGACACACTTGACAAATAATGCCTAGTACGATGGGGACTCCAACCTTATTCTAGTTTAGGTAATGTTGAAAAATAGCTATCTTCCATGTTATTAAACTTTATGAGCTCCTAATTGCAGGCAGCAGACAAAAGAAATATTTTTACCTAGTGTTTATGAACCCAATTAAAAAGCTGTTACATGGCTACACTTAGATTGTAGTGCAACCCACTTTTTAAAGACAACAGGTCCTTGTCTGCTTGAGAACTGGCCTTGCTGGAAATAAGAATTGTAACTGCTAGAATAACAAGAAGAGTGGTTTTCCCCATGGACATGAAAAGTATTTCAGCCTTTTTCAACCAGTAGTTACAGGGCTCAGCTGGCAGGTACAGCCATCTTCTGGCAACCTAAAAAACAACAGAGGTATGACACAACTACCTAAAATTGCCTTTGCAACATCAAGATGGCAGAAGGAAATGGCATTGCAGTCACCCTTGAAGGTATAAACTTCTGCAGCACTGGGAGTGGGTAAGTATCCTCACTGCCCTGTGAATAAGAAATATATGAGTTGGACAGAGAGTTAGGTGAACTTAAGGAACAGGTTGCCAACAAGCAACACTTAGGTGGAGCAGTCACAAGTCATTCCTTCCACGCTGAGAAGGCAGCCACTTTGACTTTGTTTGCTCCCTCTATGAAGTCAAACACTGTTGCATTTTTTATGTCATGAGGATTGTTAGATAGGAATAAAAACAGGCATATGAACTCTCCCCTTGCTTACTTCTACTATTAGCCTAATGGCCAGCAGATCCCAAAACATTCTCATAAATTGCATTTTGGGGTAAGACGGGAATACTCTTAAACATTAAAGAGATTTTTGCCTTAAAAACAATAGTCTTACAAACTGTTGTCCAGAAAATTACTAGCACTGTATAAATTAAACCAAAGTCTGCTGAGGAACTATCAGATCCTGAAACCTTTAATATACATTTTCATGTGTATGAGGAACTGATGTTAAATTAAAACAAACTAGCATAGTTATTTGGCATCTCAGAGCTTTTCTTTTGGAACCAAAAAGCTTGGAGCTATAGGTTCTCCCCACTCCACAGTATTCCCTGCTGTATTTTGATAGAGCAATCTGCAATTTTCAGTTAAATACAGAAAGCAAATTGGGGGGGGGGGCAGGGCAACTTACAACTGCAAAAATGTGAACCAATTTGTCTATCCGTCCATTTCTTCTCTGCAACATCTACACACGACAGGACAGATATAAATTCAGCAAAAGGACTGGTGGAACAATTCTAGGGCCAGGATTGTAGGATCCCCCATCATTTTGCAGCTGCAGACAGAATCAATGAAAGACAGCTGAGCCAAAACACAGCTAATCTAACAAGCAAATATGAGTCTGGAAACAACAGACTTCTACACTCAACCCACTTCTGTATCAAGTCTTTCTGTGAATTTAGTCAACATTCTCTATATTAATTTGATTTTTCTGGGAAAGATTTTCAATAGCACTTAGATGATTTAGGAGTACAAGTCCTATTACAACTCATGAGGATGTGAGCTCTAAATGTCTAGGGCACTTTTAAAAAGTCTCATTCTACCTGTATCATGGAAAAACAATCATTATTTTCTGCCTTCTAACTACACTGATACAAGGACTAAAAGGAATATCCGGTACTGTCCCTGCATGAACTCCTCACTTTTCCAAGGCTCGAGAGGCTAATATAACCTTATCATGACTTGAGGACACAAGATTGAGTCTAATGGACCAATGGAAGGAATTAATTTCAGAGCTCAGGACCTTTAATTGAGAGCAGATGGTGCCTAGTCCCTATAAATTTAAAGTCTGGGGCCTGTTAACAAAAGCATCTAATCTCATCTCAATTGCCATAAGCAGCCAGGACCCAGCAATATTGAGTTTACAAAACAATATAACAATCTCCTAGAACTCCACTGAAAGCAAACAAGCAGCAAAGACAGTTAATGAAAAAGACCTCATGTGTTCTCTGCAGCTAAAGTAGTTAAGGGAACGAGCAGCAGAATTCCCCACTGAGTGCAGTTTTTAAGCAATTTTAAATAGATCTCCTTATAGAACATACAGTAATCATGCAATGAAGAACTTAGCAGCTTGAACAATTCTGGTTACTCTACATGGACAGAGACGGGATACTATCCATTTAACCAAACAGTGATGAGAGAGGCCATTCCTTTCAAAGTCACTGGGACCTAGATATCTTGGAAACTTGGAATATTCAAAAGAATTTCAGATTATAAACTATCTTGATACATTCAATATCCATCTTCCACAGCAGACAGAAAAATCAACCTTCTCCAAGAACTAACTTTTGCCAGAAAGGATCTTAGACTTCTCATTTCTGCTATTTTTCTATAAATGGCACAAGTGACCAATATAGTTTGGTTCAGTGAAACCCACTACAAAAACAAATTCAAGTTTTGTACAGAGACAAAGCAACTCAAATTCTTTATACTGTCACAGGTGCAGACCGAGACTCCATAGCATTAATCATCAGCAATTATACAAGACATTTTATTCATAATTATAAAGCAGTTTATAGGAATATTACATTTATAAAAACCCAGCTACTGGGGAAAAAAAAAAAAAATCAATCTCTTTCTCCAGCATACAGTAGGTCAATGTCAGAATGTGTAACACCAGAATAACTTTCCTTTGCCTATGCTCATGACTGCACATGGATTCTCTATGGAAATGCTTTAGAGTTTCTAGGTTATTTGAAGAAGAAGAAACCAGTCTTCAACGCTGTATATTTAGTATGTAGTAAAACTATGTGTATAAGCTGTGAAAATAAAACTGTTTAAGGAAAAGTCCTTGTAAGGATAGCCATATACAGGCATACATAGCCATACACCCACATTTATGCATCTATTTCACCGCAAAGGACAAAAAGCAATCATAATGTAGTCAAACAGAGAAATCAGCCTGTTGTTAGTCTTTATTCTGTCGTGGCCTTACAATCCAGAACCAGGGTTTCTCAGGTCAGTTGCTTCTTTTTCTGTTGTGAATACTGTACCAGAGGTAGAAGTGCTCACATTTTGTCTCAGACATACCTAGTCAGCAGCTACAGTACCCCAGGGAGGGATTTGCCAGCAGCAGCACAGACCTGGCACGGCAGCAGCACAGCATCTTCAAACACCAAGAAAACTCTTATCTATTATGGATGCTCTTATAGAAGATATGAGAGACATGCCTATTAGCTATCTGCATATTGATAATTTAATCCATAATTAATTTACATTGTTCCCCCTCATCTTTGCTAGCTTGATGCTGTGGGTTCACAATTGTGAAATTAAAAAAACAAACAAAAAATCAAAGTAAGATATTGATAAGTATTTTGCAAATTAACACGGACTATATAGAAACCTGGACTAACCCACAATGATTACAGTAGGCACCAAAGACCCTTCCACTGAAAAGTTTCTAATGTGGAGTAAAAAAAAAATATTCTCCTTGGTTTCAGTGTGCCAAACCCACACTTCTCTACAGCATACTAGTGAAAACAACAGATAAGTAAACACAAAACCTATATAATTTGGGAAGAAAATGGTATACTGAATGAGGGGGGTGGAATAAAAATCAAACCTCCAGCTTCTTAACAAGCATTTGTTTTCCTGAGATTTGAGAACTTATCTTCTTCCCACCTTAAATCAAGAAAAAAAGCATACATTTTGCCAACAGATCAGGCAGCACATTATATACACCAAAAAAAGTTCTGATCAGTTCAATTCACATATTGCTTTAATAATTATAAAATTAATTTTCAAATTTGACTTGAAACTTAATTTCAAACTGAATTCTGATCTGAATCAAAATAGAATTTTTTATCCAGAAAACATCAAAATAAGTCTTTACATGGGTTTAATAGAGTTAGTTTTAAAGAACTGTCTATTCCAAAAGCCTTTGCAGCTTTCTGTAAAAAAAAAAAAAAAAATCATCTTGACAAATTTTCTCCAGCTGTTATTTGACCAGCATGCAAAGGCTGTCACCTATAATTGTTACTGATACTCTTGACAGTAGGACAGACTATATTTACTTTAAAGTTGAAATGACATAAATATGTCATTTCTCAACATGACATTTAATTTTACAAGTAAATTCAATTAAAAATCTTATTTCAAATCAAAATTAGTTGAAGCTTTAAAAATACCTTTAAAACAACTGAATATGAATAAGCCTACTTTTTATATAGATTATATAGATATATATATATAGACTTCACCTCTATCATTAATTTGGTTTTGTCTGATGAATATATAATGGTATGTATATGCATACATATCTGTATGTATATATGTACACAGCCCCCCATATCCACATAACCATACAGGAAATTAAGAAAGCGGTGGCTGAGAAATATGCTTTCAAATAACAACAAACCAAATGATCTCAGAGCTGTGATTTTTTTTTCCTCCTTTTTATTCCAGTGATAATTACGTCAATAAACTTGATTCAGCAAATTTGTTCCTCTCTAATTCATTAATTAAAACAATTTACTGCTACCACTGTGATTTTTCAAGGACATCAAAACCACATTCCAAATCAAAACAGCAGAGATCATCAGTTTATAGCTGTGCAAAGCATACTTTGCTTTCACGGCAACCTCACAATTAAAACACAACTTAAATGAAAGAGAATTGTTTCCTTTAAAATTTTCTTGTGCAAGAACGTCCAGAACAACACAGTTAGGGAAACTGAACAGCAATATTTCTATATCAAAACTAAAACGAGGAGAAAAAAAATTATCTGTGAGAAGTTAACCATTTCCAATTAGAAGAAAAAGCAAGATATAAACATCAATATTAAAGTAAATTGCAGAGCACAACATTTTTATAGACTTCATTTTCTCAACATGCTTCCTGCCTATTATTTTTTGGGTTGAATAACACAACTGACTCACAAAAAACAAAATCAGAAAGGAAGTTAAGAATTTCTTTTGTCCATCCTCTCCCACAAATCAGGACTGATGGGAACGATACCCTCATTTTATAATTGTTTTGAAAACTAAGTTAGATGATGAAATATTTGCATGGTCCCCAGTAGTCTCTTTCACTGAGTTATCCTTGGAACACTATTGTCTGAGTTAACTTCTACTTTTTGGTATTTGCATTGTTTTCTTCTCATCCTATTTGTCATATGTGGCCTTTATAACAGCAGCAATATATAGACAGAACATGTTAGGCTCAACAGTCTGCATTCTCCCAATCTCTTCTAGTGTTCTGTTTAAAACTTCTGATCATTCTTGTTAACCTTTCTCTAGGCCTCTAGTTGGCTGGTATTCTCCTCAAAATGTAGTCCCAAAACCAGTCACAGAGACACAGTGTTTCTGTCTTAGCACTGCTGAGTGCAGTAGTAAGATTATTTCAGCAGCACTGTATACAAAGACACATTATAAGGTTGTGATAGAAACCCTCAAATACCACAGAAAACCACACCGACACACAGCCACTATGACCTTCAGCTGATGGCTACCCAGGAGGAATACAGAAACATTTCCTGGACATGTAGCAGCAGGGATAGAGAACCCAAAGCTCAACTACAGTTGAGAAGCCCTACCCCTGCAGAGGAAGATCGAGCTGTTAGGCACCACTTATACAAGCTGGACATACACAAGTCCAGGCGACCAGACAGGAGGCATGCACAGGTGCTGGCAGAGCTGACCAATGTCATTGAAAGGCCACTCTGTGATTCCTTGAAAGGTCATGGCAATGGAGGAAGGTTCCTGATGACTTTTTAGAAGATAAAGGTCATATTATCTTCAAGAAGGACAAGGAGTGCACTGGAAGTAGAGGCAGTCAACCTCACCCCAGTCTCCCAGGGAAGATTACGGAACAAATTCTTCTGGAGTTATCCTTCATATGCCTGCATAGGGCTCCAGGAAAAGAAAGTGAATGAGAACAGGAAACATGTCTTTACCAAAGGCAAATCCTACGCAAACAACCAGATTGCTTTCTATGAACAAATAATTGTCTCAACAGACAATGGAAGAGCAGTGGATGTTGGTTTCCTTGACTTCAGCAAGGTTTTCAACATGGTCTCCCATAGTATCCTGGTAGCCAAGTTGTAAAGAGATGTACTGGATGGGTGAGCTACAAAGTGCAGTTTGTGGAAAACTGGTTGTACAAAGAAGCTGAAAGAATACTGTTTTGTAGTGCAAAGACCAACTGTTGGCCAGTATTAACGGCATTCCTCAGGGGCTAACACTGGGGCTGATGCTGGTTTA
Organism: Strix uralensis; assembly: GCF_047716275.1. Classification (NCBI taxonomy): domain Eukaryota; kingdom Metazoa; phylum Chordata; class Aves; order Strigiformes; family Strigidae; genus Strix; species Strix uralensis. The sequence continues at coordinate 37,878,267 of NC_133975.1, forward strand.
TGTCTGTACTACATTTAACATATCAGGAATGAATAAGATGGAATGTGCCCTCAGCAAGTTTGTGGATGACACCAAGCTGAAGAGAGCAATCAACACACTGCAGGGCAGGACTGCCCTTCAGAGGGATCTCATGAGGCTGTAAGAATTGGCTGAGAAAAACTCATGAATTCCAAAGGCGAAATAACCTCATCTAACAGTAGTAGCTGGGAGCCCACTAGAAAGCAGCTTTGTAGCAAAGGACCTGGGGAGTTGACGTGGACAACAAGTTCAGCAGTGTGCCCTTTCAACAATAAGGCCTAACCACACACTGTGTTGCATTCAGAAGAATGGATCCAGCACACCCTGGGAAGTGATTAGTCCCTTTTATTCAGTGTTTGAAGATCACATCTAGAGTACAATATTCAGTCTGGGGCTTGCCAGTACTCATGCAACATTGACAAACTGGAATTAATTCAGTGGAAACTGACCATGATGATTAGAGTGCTGAAGCATACAACTTGAGGAGAAGCTGAGTGAGCCTGAAAAAGGCAAAAGTTGGAAATCTAACTTTGGTCTTCCGCTACCAAGGCAGTGGTCATAACTGCAGCAAGGGAAACTCTGATTAGTAATAAAGGGGAAAAAAAATTCACAATTAAGTTGGTTAAGCACTAGAACAGTTGTCCAGAGATGATGTGGTATCTCTCTTCCTGTAAATTTTCAAAACTCAACAAGGCCTTGAGCAATCTCATCTAAATTAATACTAGTCCAGCTCTAAGCAGATGGTTGAACAACATGACCTCAAAAGGTCCCTTCTAAGCTGAATTATTCTATGATTTTCTAAAGGACTGTGATTCAACCACTTGTCTTTCTCACATCTGGGAAATTTGATTAATCTCACATAAATGTAGGTCTCTGCACTTGTATTTACTGAACTACATTTTTTCATGTGGAATTACTTCTCCAGCTTTTATCCTGTCCTACAAAGTGTATGTGATTTTTTCCAGGTTACAACGTTTTATTTGCATTATCCAAGTCATTAAGAAAATCTTGACACACTCTGGGAAGTACTATTTGATTCAAATTGCCAGTTCATGAAATACTGATAGTCATTCTTTACCAATTTTTTCAATAAGTTGTACATTTATCTTGCAATAATGAACCTAGACCCTGTGTCTCTATTTGTGAGTATGTCAGGAGTGAGGTAGTGTTAGGAGCCTTACTAATATCAAGATACCTATTACTGTTAGCATCTGCTCCTTTTTCCTTATCAAGGATTGGCTTACACTATCACAGAAGAAAATAGTTATAGCTTGACAAGACTCATTTAGTACAAACACATGCTTATTGTTATAAATCATAAACTTTTTACTTTTTTGTTTTCTAGGATGTTTCCTCTCTAACTGATTAGGCAGGTTCCTCCTACTTCCCTTTGCCCCTTCTGAAGTTGTCCTGCTTGTTTGTTTTTGCTTTCCAGAACCATATCCATCATCAATGATTTCTCAGACATGAGTCATAAAAAGACCAGAGGCTGTAGACACTCTATACATGCAGGACAAATTTTACTTACCTAAATAACCCCTAATCCTTTATTTACTAATATAAATGTTAGCTCTGTGATCAGTTACTCAGGTAGCAAATGCTGAAACAAAAACAACCAGAAGAAAACATAACAGCAATGTTACCAGTCTTCCTTCAGAGTTAAACATAAATCAACTCCCTCTTTTCTCTTTTCTTAGCATTCATGTTTCTGTAGAACTCTTCACTTTTTTGCTGATTATGCCTCAATTTTATTTGTATGCATGGACCTCCCCAATTTCATCCTTTGTAAGCTCCTCCTCAGAAATTTGACCTTCCTTCTATTTTCCACATGGTTCTTCCTTGAAGTTCAGATCTCTGGAGAAATCCTGAGTTATGACAGTTGGTCTTTAAACACCTCTTTCACCAATCCTTAACATTAGATGGATTTATAAGCTTAACAGCCAAGACTGAATTTTCTTCTTAGATTTGTTTTTCCTTGCAGACCCCAATTCTAATTTTATTGCTGGCAGCTGTTGTTAAGCCTACAGTTCCTGTGCATCAGAAGATTTGATTGTTTCCAAAGAGCCTCATCCTCTGGCCTGATGTTTTGTACCAGACTCCCATCATGAAAGCATCAGTAAGATGGCCCTTTGGAATCTCATGCCTTTCCTCAACAGCAAATCCAGTGACAGTCAAACCTCTGAAATCCAGGAGATCCCAAAAAGTTACTGGAAAAAGGTCAGCCCAGCTGTTCCCTCTTTAGCTACCGCTAGCCAAAGGAATTATCAACTTGATTTTCAATTGCATTAACAGTGAACGCTAAGAAATTTTATTGAAATATATCCACAGAACTACAATTATAATATAACAGAATCTGAAAACTGGCATAACTCCAGAAAACTTGTGATAATATTGCAGAAAACCAGGGATGACTACTTTTGTGTACGGATTTCTGTTCCACGTGTCTGCAACCAAAACCAAATTTGTATGCCCGTTTAGATATTAAATATTATTTCAGAGCTGACTTCTGTCAACAATGAAACAGACTGATTTCCTGGTCATTAAATTTCTTAGCAGCAAAGCAGGATTTAAGAGATACTGGCATGCTTAATGAGGGGTAGATTAATTGCTAGATGGAATACTGTGGGAAAGAGTGAAGAAGCTGTAAATGGTGGTATGGCAGTAAGATGAATATTAATTCATCAGCCATGTGGCTGGTTTTGATCAGTAGGCTCAGCATTTGGCTAGCAGGTACCAAGCAGCTCCTATTCAGTAGAGTACATCTAAGACAAGTTTTGCCTTAGCATAAAGAAGGATGTTAAACAGGTGAAAACGTGTAACACTACTTCCTGAATGATGTGCATTATTTAAGAATGCAGAGTTCAAGTATGTTATAGATGTACTGTGTTAGAGAGAACAGATTTAAAATGTCTTGACAAGTATCTTACCAATGTATTTCTTGGTTTTCAGAGATCTGAATGCCAGTAAATTCACCATTCTGGAAGGACAAGAGAGTATTAGGTTCACAAGAAAGCTATCTTCAGAAACTGTCTGAAGTTGGAGAGGAAGCAAGCAGGTGCCCACGCAGCTGATAAACTGGTATTTTTCTCGTTACAGAAATCCTCAGCAATGAACATTCTACCAGCAATATCTACTTTTCTTTATGTATGAAAAATAGGTCCAAGTTTCAAATCATTTATCTAACCAAGTCAGAATGACAGCCTGAGGCCACGATCTCATACACCTCTCTCCCTTTCTTCTTTTTATTTTGCTACATTCTGATCTCCTCTGGTCTTCTAACAGACCCCCATCAGTGCAAAACTTTCACTAAATAAGAAAATAAACCCCCACATTCTAGTGACATCAGAACTATTTTCTGTATGCCCAGGTAGTCTTTGTGGCTGTGGGCAGAGTCAACTATGTGGCACACATCTATCCGGAGTGCCCAACTCTTTTTCAGAAGCATTGTCAATACTGCTTCCAAAGGGATAAAAGGTGACATGGACTTGCGTAAGTCTTAAGTGAGTGACTTTCCAGTCACAATCATTGCCACAGCCTGAGTTTCAGGCCAGCACAAGAAGTGCATACAAAACTGGTTATGTGACTTTACAATAAATAACTACATTAAGGAGCTGGACTTTAGGAAAGAACTTGCTCAATTAACTTTCATGTTTTGCTTATTAGCTTTCTGATGTCTCATGAAGTTAGGGATTGCAGTTTAGTGGATTTATAAATAAGTGGATTCTAAGATACCTTAAAAATATATTGACACTTTAAGCAAAAGGGCCATTTGAAGCCTAACTACAACTTCTAGCTCATACTCTGCTGGAATATTTATCAAGTTTAAAAGACAAGCTTTAGTAATCTTAGAACAGCTTAACAACATAAAGTTACTGACAAGCATGTAAAAGATGGGCTGCTTGTATTTCAAAGCCACAGCTCCTAGAACAATTACTAACATAAATTCCTTGATGCAGTATTTATGAAATAACTTGCAATAGGAATGGAGAAGAAATCTTGAAGAAAAACATGCGTGCTTAGTGTGCTGCAATTGATACATCATACTGTACGTGACACTGGTATGTTGCCCAGATTAACAGATGCAGGTCCTCCTTCAGGGAGGCTGACATGACAAATATCTCGGAATATGATGCCAAGAGTCATATATGGAACTTGAATGAGCTCAAATAAAAATATTTCTCTTCAGAATGATTTACTGAGCAGCAACCTAAAATTTTGGTATGAAAACACAATAATAAACCTTGTTTGATAAATAGTTCTGATGTTTTCTAAAAAAAAGAAAATAAAAAAAATCTGCTGGCATTCATGGTACGTTATTAGTATATTTAAAATTTTGCAACTTAATCATGTGCAATGTCATTTTTTTAAAGAAACTTCTAATCCTGCCAATATTGTTCACAAATTTAGGTTGCTTTTGTAGGATCTTAGAAACGTAATGTTGAGACCTTACAAATAAAAGTTAGTATCTTCAACAAACTATTTCTACATATTCATTGTAATTACGGAACATAACCTCAAGTTTTGCCTTCCTGAGTGATATGCAATCCACAACTACTTCAGAAGAGCAAATACACACAGCAGTTACAAGGAAGGAAAGGAAATCACATTTTGATGCCAAGCTTCTCTTCTTGCCTAACTGGTGAGAAAGAAAACCCCAAGTATGTTCAACAAATGGTTAATCCTGAGTTCAAAAACCTGTAGGCTAACTCACAGTTCTCATCATCATGAGTAGTCCTATTAACTCTAATAAGGTCTGCTTATGGTGATGGACTATTTGAATAGTGAATAGTTTTACTGGGTGAGCAGTGGGATCACTCAAGAACTGAGGCCTTTAGGTGACAAATGTACAACCTGGTGGTATGCTCATCATAACCTGTTGTCTTTATCTACCTTAGAAGTAATCATGCTGCACAGAACTGCATTTACCTGTAAAACAGTTCCATCCAAATTCAGTCAGGAAGCTTTCACATGCAGCAAAGGGGAACACAGTACAGAGGACTTGCCGTAACAATAACTTGGTTTCAAAGCCTTATCAGATTTGTCAGATTTTAACAGTATACTGGCATAGCTATTAACTTCAGGCCATACATTAACAAAACTTGCACCTGCAGTTTGGTCCTTTGATTAGAGCACTTGTGCCTGCCAGGACAATACAGCTTCCCTGGCTTTAAATTATATTTTCTATTCTACTGTGAGCATTTAACATACTGAGTTCCAACTATGTGTATAAAATCGTTTCTCAGCCAAATCTTCCATGTTCAGTGGAAACAAAAAATTCAGAGAAAAATACCAAAGAAGATTAAGCTTTTCACCACTTCTGTAAAATCTCCACTGAAATGGAGATCCATGACATGGTCCAAGTTATATATGTTTCATAACCCTAGGGGACTCTCAAGCCATCAAAATTTCATTAGCCTCACAGCAGTCCCAGTACCTTCTTAAGTTGGACTGCTGGCCTCCCTATCAATAAATAAATCAACTGGAATCCTTTTCAGTGACTAAACTCTACTTTGAAGTTGTATCAAACATCAGATGTTCCTCGCACAATTTTAACCAGTGCAGAGTAACGTCTTTTCTAACATATTCACAGTCTTTTCACACATGAAAAAATAAAACTCTAACTTTAAGCTCATAGAAGATGTTTTGGCATATTGTAATCAGGCATTTTGCTTTTTTTAAAAAATTGTAAATAAAGTTTATAAAAAAGTATGCCAAACCTATTGTACTTCTGAAGCAGTCACCTCTTTCGTAATGTAAAGATAGCACTCTCTAAGGAAATTGCGTGTGTGTGCGTGTATATAAGATATGTATTTTCAAGTTTATTAACTTAGGGTTTTACAAAAGACTCAAGAGAATCTGTTTCAGCATAGACCTTTCGAAAGAAAAATCACAGGGCTACTCAACAATTTATTCTAGATTGCTTCGCAGCTGAAATATCAAGAGTCATCCAACAGAAACTCCACTGCTGAAAGGAGGTAGGCAAGTACTCCTGTCCTCTTTCAAAACCTGCCTCTAACTTAAAACAAAATTTCCAAGCATGAGACAAGACACCTGTGAACACTGAGAGCTGTCTCCTCCAGTACCACACAGCATTAAGTTCAACACAAAAAGGAGGATCCCATCTGGGACAGCTATCTTGCACAGACATCTTCAATTAGAACCAGCCACCAGAGGAAAGACAAGTATGAATAATAACCAAAATATAGGTTTTGTTTTGTCTTCTTAAACTGAAGTTAAAATAATAAATAGGTAGGACAAAACATTATTGCTTACAATTTAAAATAAAAATGCCTTTTTTTTTTAAAAGGATTACAATACACGCACACCTAACATTACTGTTTCCCACAATGTGTTACAACTATTGCCAGAGGATAGAAATAAAATTGCTCTGAGTTTTGTACAGCTGAGCAAACAGGTTTAATAAATTAATAAAATGACATGTAGACATGCAGGTAATAGCCATCACTAATTTTAATTTTTACCCATTTTTCTTTATTTCTCTTTTGAATTTGTCATATAGAAAGTCATGAAGTTAATAGGACAATCATTTTAATTCTAATAAAGCTGAAAATATTCTGCAAATAAAAAGATGTTAAAGACAAAATGTTTTCTAATGTTTGTACATTTAGCATTTAACATCACATTAGGTTCTGTTCATAACCTCAAGTGGAGGTAAAAAAATTTTGAAAAGCTTTAAAAAGGCATCAGTCAATTGTATTAACCTCTTCTCATTTAAACACTAAGCCTTAATGTACAATGGTCATACCCCACATCCTATAAAGCTGTTCAGATTTTTTTTTTTTTGTGAATTTTAATTGCACAGTAATCTAGTCCCCCAGGCACATCAAAGGCCACATGTCCCTCTTCCCCACAATTCCAATTGCTCTCATCAGCTAGGAAGTTTAAAGCACAATCAAATTTGTTTTCCAAGCACATGAGCCCTGTTAATATGCTATTCTTTGCGCTCATTCATCCATTCTAAGGTTCTGAAACTTCTCTGAGATGTCTCGAAGAAGAGTTTACAATGAAACCTTTGATTGCAAGCTGGCCTTGGGGATCAACTTTATCACCACTTGCTTAGTTGTTCCCCAAAGGGTAACAGGTGACATGGTCTGAGATAAAACAGAGCTAATCTTTTTTGTGATTAAACTCTTTCAGAATTACAGCTAAAACATCACATGCAAAGCTTGCATTAGTTAGGACTGATACTGAATATTGACTTTTCTGTGAAGAGGAGGAAAAAAAAAAAGGTAAATAATTCAAGGCCATTCCTTTAATGATTTAAAATTATCGAGTGTCAACCAAAACAGCAAATAAAACATTGATTTATATATGGGCATATGTGTAAAAACTTACCATTTTCACTGTCGGACTTGTTTTCATGTTCGGTATCAGTCAGAGTGAGGGCTGAGTTGGAACGGCTCGACAGACAGGAACTGCGCCCTGATTTGACCCCCCTGCCCCAAAGTCTCATGGCATGCTCTGGAGACATCACTCCTTCATTTTCAGTATCAGCATCTGACCCTGCACTGATAGAGTAACCTCTGTGGGGGAGCCCCATTTCCGCACAAAATGCCAGTCCTCGACGAGTTGCTGGTTCACAAACTCCTAACTGCCTTAGGGTAAAATTCTGTCCTGATTAGGGGAAAAAAAGATAACAAAAGGTGAGAATCTTTTTTTTTTTTTTTTAAAGAACCTAAAAGTAAAAACTCTTCATGTGTATAATTGTCTCATGTATCACACAAGGTGTTTTGTCAAAAGTCCGCATGTATTACAATCAAGTGGATCCTTTTGTCTCCAGCTCTCTGCGGTGCCCCTTTTCATTCATACTACACCTTAGCACTGTTTTGTCAACTGCTTAAACACATCAGAAATGCTCCTGGATAGGAAAGAAACATAACAGAACCTGCAAACTAAGAAAAGCCAATTCCACACATGAAAGGATTAAAAATAAATGACGAACTTTTAATTTTTTTTTTTAATTTTATTTTTCAAAGCGTGAAAGCAGTAACAAGGTATTTGTCAGGACTATCTCTTTTTTTTTTTTTTTGTGTCCTTTTTTTTTTTTTGGCTAGAGGCCAAAGCAACAGGCTATCTTCCCCATACAGATGTCACCTAATGTGGCAATGGAAAAATTAAATGGAAACCAAACTCATTTGGTCTTTTTTGGATCTCTCTGCCCTACTTTAATACACAAATATAAACAAACAGGAACATGGGCACCCATTACCTGTAAGGACCACAATAAAGTTGTTACTTTTGTGTCTCTATTTTGAGAAACATTTTATGATTTTCTGCTGAAGCAGAGTCTGCATTTTAAACAAACTTTTAGCCTTTATTTTCGGGCAGAGCAAGAGACATAAGTGAATCCCAAATGATTGTATTAATAAATTAGGTGCAATAAATTTGTGACACTTCAATAACTTAAAGTGTCTAAATTATGTGACACTCAAAAATGACTGCCTTTTTAATAGCTGTGTCTTCATCCTACTTTTATGTCCATAGATTTAAGACATTTTATGATATATAGACACTTGGCAAGCTCATTTGCATGCCTATACCCATAATGCTTTTCCACCCTAGCCCACAGTTATTTCATAGCTCTGGGAACAAATTAGAAGAAACATTCAATTTTTGAATCTGACAGGCATCCTAATTTCTCTAAAATTAGTCATTTAACATAAAAACACATTAGTAAGATAATTAAAGCTTATAACAGAAGAAGATCAGAATCCTATCAATCAGAAAGTAATACAATTGCACAAGTGTGAATACAGACGTGTAAAGAATTCCTGAAATATTAAGAGTTAATGTCCTGCTCATTGACTTGTTTTAAGTGAGTCAATTATTTTATTGCTGCAGTCATATGAAGCTGTTGCTATAAGTTCCTTCACAGTCACAACCATAAATTAATTCTGACAATGACTTTCATAAATAATGAAAATCAGTTACTACAATTAGGTACAAATCAAACTGTATTATGCACCTGTAAATAAATATTTGAATGAAAATACAGCTGGGAAGGTAAACATAAAAGGAGTAAACTTATCTATGACTATGTCTGAAGAGTGTGAAGGGTATAAGAACAGGGGATTACCGTGCACGCTGATAGTATCCTGTCATTTTTTAAAGCTATCATATCATGTGAATTTTCATGTTTTGTGAGAGTTGAAACTAATCAGAGAAGCAAACAGGCCAAACAAACCACCCAGTGATAATAGGGTCAGAGCTGAAAGTAATAAAGTGTCTAAAATGGCTATTATTTTGCATTTGGGTAAATATATACTAAGGGTAACAGTCTAGAACACAAGTTTTATGTGTTTGGTACTTTATTATGTGACTCTACATTTTCAAACAGTTGCCTAAATTCAGAACCAAATACAGGAGAAGCCCATGTACATGTGTGTATGTATACAGGTGTACCTACACACACATGAAGCAGCTAAGGTGTACATGCAGTTGCATCTTATTGGTTTTAAGAACAGCATTTTGGGAAGCAAAATGGCAAGAGGTATTTTTGACCAAAGACGAGGTTACTTTAGTCAGTAACAAAACTGCCGTTGACTTCAACGCTACAAGGTGTTATGCCTATGGTCCCCGTAACCTCATGGTGATGAGATCTGGAGGTGAGGAAGGATGCAGGCAGACACAGATGCTGCCTCCTGTGCCACAATTAGGCCAGATGCAGTGGGAAAGCATCACAACCTGCAGCTTCTCAGCCAGCCTGCACCATAGAGCCCTGTGCTCGCCTCCCTGCACTCAGAAAAACACTCAGGGAGACATCTGTGCAGACACATCAATTTGAAGAGACTATCCCCCCCAACCCCCTTTTTTTTTTACCTCTTAAGTAAACTATTATTTTTAAGAGAAACTACTTCAGGCATTATATAACAACATCCTCCATGATCACTTTCTAGGAGACTCAGTCTCAGGCACAACATACCACCTACCATCTATTAATGGATGTTATTATTTACTTTAAGTTTACAGCAGCCTACCTCCACATAAAATATTTTCTTCTTTTTTCTCCTCTTATGAATGGTGAGAAAACCAACATGGCATGTCACAGGGCCAAAACAGAAAAGGGGGACAGGTTTGTATATTGCTCTCTCATCACATTCAATATATTAGAGCTTTTCACTACACTGAGAAGTTTTACAGCATAGCCCAGAAGTGTTGTAACAGCTTTAGAAACATGAGGCTAAATCATCTTCTGAATTAAAGCTTTCCTAAGAGCTTTACTAAGAGGATTGTACTCCATGTAAGTTGCCCACACAAATGAAAAAAAAACCAACCAAACAAAACCAAACCAAAACACAAAACCCAAACCAAAAAGTTGACATGGAAAAATATGTATTCATGTAGGAATTTATAACCCAGAGGAAATCATACATATGTGATACAAAAATTTCACATCATCTTAAGATTCCTGAACAATGAAAACAGGAAGTCTTACAGGACCCAGGGGAAGCTGAACACAGCTGGGATGCAGACCTAGTGGGCAGCAGAATAGCTGGGGGCTTTTACCTGATAATGAACAATACTATGAAATAAAAATAAAAATTGAAAAGGAGGCTGTAGGAGCTCAGTGGAAAAAAAAGTATGAAAAGAGGATGATGTTCTTGTGTTCTTAGCTTCTAATTAACCTTTCCAGAATTACTTCAATGTGAAGGATTTAATCATTGGTTTCTTACACTATACACACATTTGCAATTTCTCCCACTGAAAATAAGTGCCTCAACAGTTCATAAAGACTTAAAAACAACTTGGTAATTGTAATGAACTAATTTCTGTGAAGAAAATGTAGATACAGAATAACAGATAGGCATAATGCTCTGTAGGATTTTTACTTTCCTTTAAAAAATATGAAGGGTAAAATAGAAAAAATTAGACACAACGTTTCAAGGACACTTGTTCTGGAGACAGCTTTGGGGGTTTTGGACTATTTGTGATGATGTATCATGAAGTTAGGTTTTAAAAACTGACAATAATGCTGTTTACTACCACTCTACCATTGATACTGCATGCCTCTTAGCTAGGAATATCAATTTATGGGTGGTGTAAGGACTGCTGACACCCTCCATTTGTGCAGACAAGAACAAAATTAATGTAATAACTCTAAAATAATTTTCAGGAGCTTGTGCAGCAATCACTGTTAAAAATACAGCATTTGCCAACAGTAACAATACACATCTACCTGTTACGTTGCAACTGCTTTCTCTGTAAGCAATGATCCACATAGGATTGGTGTACCTCCTTAACTACATTAAATACACACAAAATGTATACCAACATAATTTTAATATATATATATGTTAACATACATAATTATTAGTTTTTTTTTTAAAGAGAGTGTGTGTATATATTTCTCTGCCAGAATCATGCAGGTTACATTGTCAAGATGGTAAATTTTTTTAGTTTAATCAAATACTATAAGCAAGTTTTATGTATGCAGAAGTTATTATTTTATAGAGTCAGAAGTTAACAGCTGGAATTAAATGGAAATCTGCTGTACTTGTGCCACATTTGTTTCCCTGGCCTAAATTGGGGAAATTACTCAAAGACATCCATAACAACATAAGCTTCAAGTTGGAAATGGGTTTCTGAAGAGGACTACTAAACAAAAAAAAAAAGGTCCCATGGTTCTTCAGTTGTCAGTCCTTGCTCTAAGTTGGATCTATACTAAAAATATACACAGAGATATTCTCTTAAAAACCATGAAAAGGAAAAGGAAACAAACAGAAGGAATTAACAAAAAATATCCAACAGAGCATTTGTCAGCATCTCCAGCCATCAGCACTGTCCTTAGTAATTCATTAACCACTGATAAGTCAAGTCAGGTTTTAGCAACAATAGACTATTTTGGAAAAGAGAGGAAAAAAAAAAATCTGAAAAGCCTCCAAAGCATCTGCCTAGTTAGCATAAAAATACACCCACTCCCCTACCCTTTAAACCAGAGGAATTATAGTTTGAGTGCCTTTGCTGACCTTGGTTTTGTCATAACAGGATTGACATAGTACCAAAAAGGCAGAGGTCCCAAACCCTTCCAAGTCCATACTCAAAATTCTGTTTGGCTCTTGCTTATGTTTCTGATGAAGTTTCATGCCAAGTCTGCTGTCTCTGCATCCTTCATTACTTGTCAGTCCCCCTTCTAATCTATTCTTTTTTTGTATCTTGACTTCTTCTACCTGCTATAACACCTTCATGCCATTCAAACATCAAGTGCATTTTTCCTATAATCACTCTGTGGTAATGCATGACAAAAATACCTATACTAAACTTAGAAAAATTGTGAAACAACTAAAGCTATACAGATGCAAAACTATGATCATGGTCCCTAGGAGAACCTATCTGCTCCCTTACATTTCCTCGATTCCCTACTTAATCCTGATTATTATTTTTTTTAAATTAAAAGAAGTCTCATTTATTTAGAAAGCAAATGAGGAAAAATTGTTTTCTCATGTTTTTATTTTCTGTCTGCAGGCTACTGCATACAAACACGTCCTCATAATACAATGCTTATCATATAGGCTTATTATATAAGCAGCACTGATGTCAAATTGTTACTGCAAGGGCCATGCTGTTTCCTGTTATTTTGATATGGGTAAAGTACTTACTTCCTTTTGTATCCATGTTTAGACATTATATAATAGGAATGTTTTTCCTATTTCTAGCTCCTTACCTGGAGCTCGTTCTCAATACTTCTAACACTTTCTGTAAGGCCGAAGCCAGCACACAGCAGCACCACATCTTTGAAATGTTTCACCGTTTCTGTACAACCAAGAGCCCAAGGCTACTGACCTGATTCAACAGTACTTTGCCTTCCTAACTCATACACATGACAACTATGAAGGAGTAGCTCTGTTAACTCCAAATTGGCTGGCCTGTTTACTTTACTAATTCCTGAAAAATACAAAGTTCAGTTATGTGCTAGTCAAAGATGGAAAAAGGAGCTTCCTTTTATATAACAACATGCAACAAAACTGTCCCTTCTCCTCTCAGGGCACTAGCTAGTCACTACAGGACCACTGAAACATGGGGTAGATGTCATCTTCCTAGATGATCAGCAGAGATGGGTTAGCAAGAATTCCATGCAACCCTATGGGATCTTAAACATCATCTAATTTCAAGTGCCAATTCTAGCTGGTTTCTTATGGAAATCTATGTAGCTTCTTTGTAAATAAATTATCTTTTTTTTTTTTTCCATTTATTGGGGTAAGTACAGTGAAGCACACTTAAAAAGGTCATCCTTTGTAAGGAAAGGTCTTGAGATGAAAGACATAGAAATGGAAGTAAATGTACAATAGGATAACAAATTTGCTGGAAATGAAAGGACAAATATTTTAAAAAAGAAAATAGCTAAACAGATGCCTTGGATGCTCTGTAAAACTCTGATAGGAAGTGTACAAATGCTGTCTTCAGAAGTCAGAATGTTAGACGGGTAGAATACAGTTACACAAAAGAGAGAATGACTAATGGGTGTGAAACCATCCATTCTATCACACAAACTTCACAATATATTTACTAAAAATGACTTTTCAAAGCTGTACTTGCAGAGTTCTGTTTGCTAGGATGCAAGAAATCACAGCAAAGACTGACAAGTAATGAGCTTTGCCTATGTTAACATTTTTTCTTTCTGATTTGGCATAGTATTTTGTTATTACTTCATCCTGATTTTCTCTCTTGTTTTTGTGAAAATTATCTGTGAAATTTAAACCATCCTAATCCACTATATCACATTTTCTCCTGTTTTTAATTCCTATGTTTTTTCTTTACTCATCACAGCCTTCTTCCTTGTCACCTCCTAATCTCTCTTTCTTGACCTTTCTACTCTATTCACTTTTCCATCTTAACCTCCTTTTCTTGTGATTATCTGATTTAGAGGGGAGCTGTAAGATTTGTATGAAAGTTGCTTCTCCAATATATCCAGTAAAGTACATAATAACAAACAGCATTAAATTATATTAGATCTTAGCGACTGTGCACATAATTTTCAAGTGCTCTTTATTCTGAGCAAACATTAACCACACAGTTCTCTCATTCCTTATGTGTTTTCAAAAGCGTATGGGGAGCTAAGTCTCAGCGACTTCTGAAAGAGTTAGTGCCAGATACTGTGAGTTCTCTGAGATGCACTTACTGTGACGGTCTTGGTAGAAGAGCTTTATGTAAGACTCAAAACCTGAGTCAATTCTAGGAAGAAAACCCCACACTTACTTTTTTTGTGGGAAGTATTTTGAACCTGATATTTAAACCAGCCATGTATTTTTGCTAACATCAAACTACAGAATCACAAGGAGACACTGATTGAATTGCTAGCCTGGGAAAGTTTTTAAGAAATAGAGCAGAATCAATGTAAATGAAACATAGTATCTTCCTGCCATTGGCTTTCCAAATTACAGTTCAAACATGCAGACTTTTCCGTGCAGTATGGGAGACTCGTAATTTTATTCCCTGTTAGGTTTGAGGGTGGCAGGGGATCCTCAGTACTAATCCACAGACTAGAACATAAGAAGCACTTCTTAATCCAGTATAAGGATAAAGTACTGCTCATCAAACCCTTCTGAAGTTACCGCAGAGTAAGATTAAAGCCAGCTGAAGATAATTTCACATTTGCAGAATTCAAAGCTTCAAGCTACAGCATCAGCAATCATGTTCCAGTAAATGATTAATAATTTAAACATAATGGTTCCAAATTTGGGGATTTTATATAAAAATCTGGGTTTATGACTGCAATTACCTAATATACAAACTAAATTAAGAAAAATTAACACAGCTGTCCAGATCATGGCCTGTAAGAAAAAAAAAATAAGAAAAAAAAAAGGATTCTGTGGACTTAAAAAAAGAAATACAACTCCATGAGTAGCAAGGAACACAAAGTCTTGATCATGACCAGAATGACAGTATAGATATTTTAGGCCTCTATCTTCATCTTTGGATTCTGGGACCAAATCATCAACATCTTAGCATCCATTTATTGCAAAATATGAATAAAGCCTAAATTTGATAGATGTGAATAAAATATGACCCAAGGGTAAGCAATGTAGAGATGATGGATATCCAGTCTGTAAAGAGCCTACAACCACAGATCTGACAGGTATGAACTGCCACATTAAGGTCAGTACGATGTTAATGACATGACATATGGCTTGAAGAGGAGAAAGGTGAGGACGAAGGAAGCAGCACAAAGAGAAGCACCCAAAATAGAGTTCAGGCTCATTGCTATTCCTCCATATGGGGAGGAGAGAAAATTCTACTGTTATTTCTGCCTTTCCACAAGGGAAAGGCATGTGTGCCACCACGAGTGAATGGACAGACCCACAGAGGGATATGTCCCATAGCATGCTGTAAAACTTGATTAGTTCAACAGGCTCTGAACTGATATAAAGAAAAAACCCAACACACCTCTTCAGAGTAGCCCATACATTTCATAAACAAGTATCCCACATACATGGGAACCAGCTCTGCAATTCATGGCACTCAGACCATTGCTATAAGTAAGTGTAAGAAACAACAGAGAATACAGACCAAAGGATTTCAGCAAAAATGAAAACCTCTTTTACTCCTTCTCTCACTCACACCTCCCATCATAGCCCCCCAAAAGGGCTTCTATTCTGTAAACCCCCATATTGAATGTAGTGTAGCATTGTCTTAATTTAGATTTTCTAGCAAAATGTCCATTATGCTGAGGACAAGAAAGGATTTATGACTCAGACATATTTATGGCACTGCAAAGCAAAAGAGAAGAGGCAAACACGTTCCCTTGGCTTTGCCATTTCCTCTTTCGGCTTTAATAAGCTCAGTAACGCTGAGGACGGGCTCTCAAGCCACTAAGTTGTGACATTTTACAAAGTAATTTCAGAAAGTATCAAGGAACTTTCTGAGGAATTATTCCTACTTTACATCTCTGCTTTGCTTTCCGCATTTATTTGCCAGTGATGGAATAAGCAATCACTCACAGCTTGGCCTACAACCTTAAGCACTGAATCAATGGACTGGACAGATGGGACTCTTCAGTCTCTTTCATTCTTCCTCTCACCCCAGCTCTAACTGCTCACTTTTCTAGCTTTATTCTCTCCATAGATGTTAACACGCTGAAGTCACCTTTCATAGCCATGCATGTGATCCATTTATTTCCCCAGTCCTCAGATTAGTTTTTATTATGAACAGGAGCAGCACATACATCTCAGTATATGAGCTACAGAGATATGTAAGAGCAATTACAGACCCTCTACAGTATCTTCCTTTCCATGAGGCTGAAAGTCCTTGTGAAGGCCCCTTGCTCACCTTATAAATCCTTAATCATTATGATCAAGAACTTAATTCTCTTATTTTGCAAGTAGACTAGTCAAAGACAAAGTTTTTTACTCTGTGGACCAAGGCTATGTAGAAATGCTTGATCAAGCAGTCTACTGCCAATAACCAAGGTTGATTTTTCCCTGGAGAATCACAATTGCCCTTTGTCTCCAGATCTGTAGCTCATCTACAGACCATGACCCACAAGGGGCCAATTTCAACTAGATGAATACCTTAGAGAAGTGTGCATATCACTGAGCATGAGCTAAATATACTCCTAATCAAATAAAAGTGAAATGTTTTTCTTAGTACCACTCTGCAGCTAATAGAATAACTTTAAAAGTCAACAGATCCTTATCACCTGGAACCTGAAAACCAATTAACTTCTTATTGTTGCTTTAAGAAGTAACTAGTATATCAATGAAAGATGATAATATTACTTAGCACTTACAGCGCTTTTCATCTTCAAAGCATTTTGCAAACATAAACCAATTAATCTTCCCAACACGCCTGTGAGGTAGGTAAGTGTTATTATTCCTGTATTACAAAGAGAAAAAAAAAAAAAAACAAAAAACAAAATACCTCTGGCAGAAGGTTATGTGCTTAGCTCAAGGCCACAAAATTATCCAGAACATACTGGCACTGTATGCTGCTTACAGAAGTTACCCACTCAAATTGGGCAGATACTGCAGGTGGCCGTGTTTTAGCATAACAAAAAGGTATCTGTCATGATGAAAATCAGGGCACATTTTGCACTGCAGCCAGGAACATAAAACACTAATTCTAATATCTGCTTCAGATTTTGAGAGACAGCACTTGCCATGTCACTGAATGGTGATTAATTTCCTCATCAGGAGATCACAAAGTCACTTACCTATTATTTCATACCTTCCTGTAAATAATCTGCAAAGCAGGCTGATTCAGTTCTATTGAGAATCACTTGCCTACTCTATAGTGAGAACAGCTCATCAATAAGGCATAGGGTCAAAAATGGCCTTAAAGATCTACCCTTCCACTGTTTCAGACAGGTAAGTTTAAAGTACTCAAGCTTTAGATTTAAAAACATGACCATTTAAATCCTTTAATCCTACAGTTGACATTTACGGTGACTAAAAAGATTAAACATTTTGCTATCCTAATAACTCATTTTGAGCCACTAGTATTTAAAAGCAATAGAATTTGGAGTCATATTACATTAGGATAGAAGTTGCAATTAACAATTCAGGTTTCTGAAGTCTTAAAAATGTATCCCTGACAGTGTTTAATATTTTAAATAATAAAATTGTCAAAGCATATATACCACTGTTTTAGGTCCCTCTTTCACTGAATGGTGAGATTTTCTAGCACCTAAATCTAATTGTCATGGTAGAGGCAGCTGAACAACAGCGATGATATGTCTGCACACTGTGATGTACTGTACATGGCCTCACTTTTCAGCAAGCCAGTGTCAGTGATCCAGCATACTATGAGGGAAATAAATTCTTTTTCTTTGCTTGTTTGGTAAGTTCAGCCCCTCTTTTTGTAGATCTGAGGAGTTATTAGGGCTTTTATTCTAATTTAGGCACTTAAATATTCCAGAAGAGTAAAGGTACAAAACCATGCATACAAGTACTTTCTCCTGCAAAACTCAAAGAGGTCGCATGAAAATAAATTGATGTTGAGGCTTGGCTGACAAATTGTTCTGATTGATAAACACAGTGAACTCATTTTCACCGCCAGCTAGAAAGACCGAATAACTTTACCTGAAGGCTAAACCATAGCTGACTCAAGCTTTCAAAACCTAAAAATTTAACAAAACCAGCACCACCTCATCAGGTCTTCTGTTAGCAAAAGATGTCCTGCAGCTCAGCTTTTCAATTCACACAGTTTGCAAACAGTGCTGTGATTATTTTGTATGAAGACAGGAACACATACAAATCTGCAGTGCATCCTGACACCTGTGCTCATGGGTCAGCCTCCTGCTCCTGTGCAAAAAGTCACTGACGTGACATGTGGATCACTCTGTAGGATCACTATACTGTCCTGCAACAACAAAATTCTTTGAAATGGAACAATGACTACTTGAGAGGTATTGCATATTCCTCTCTTCCCTTTAACATGTATTTGATGGTCAGTAAAACACAGTTTTTGCCTGCCTGTATTTTTCTTACTAACTTAATAAAAAGTTTTTCAGTTCTTGTGAGCCCAGGTTTGATTCATGATCTCCTTGAAATTATGTTCATATTGTTATATTATTACTTCCAATTATTTTTTCCACATGCAGTTTTAAAAATACTACTTACTCCCACTCCAGTCATGTCACACTTTCAGACATTTTTGCATACTGGTCGCCTATGTACTTGATATCACTTCACACAGGAATTTCTCTCTGTACAACAGAGAAATTCAACTTTATACAGTCAGCTTTAATCCTGAATTCAGCAAGATACTTGGGTATATTCCAAAAGACAAGCATTTAGGTTGCTGAATTCAATTAGAGAAGTTGTGCATTTATATCAGGCTGCTCATTACAGTTGGATACTTCAAAGGAAATAGGTGTTGTCATCCCCCCTAACACATAAATGACAAACAATCCTATCATCACACCTTGGAAAGTAAAAAGTATTTCATGGTGCTTCATCCATTCTCAAGGATAAGACTAGGTATCTTCTCAAACATGCAATATAAAGTTGGGTATCTAGCTTAAAAATACTTCTAAAGAAAAAAAGCTCATGGTTTTCATTTACATGGCTAGGTGCTGAGTTTAATTATTCAGAGGCTTACCAGGTTTTTTTGACTCTTATGTGGGGATTAACAACAAAGTGAAAATAAACAACTAAATTAGAAGTTCTAAAAATAGTAGGCTAAATAATCCTCATCTAAAGAGTCTAAAAACAAAGCCAGTTTTGCAGCAGATGAAGGGGCTTGAGAAGAAGGGAAGGAGACCACAGTAGGTCTTACCCCTTGTTGATGTTAACTGAAAGCATGTTGCCTAGATGTAGTTACAATTTCCTAAACAACCACACCTGCTCTTCCAGCCTTGTCAACTGGATTTCAAAATTAACAAGACAATCCCCGTTATACAATAATTTCATGTTCAAATATTTTACTATATGTTTTAAAATCTGTTTTTAAAATTACAATGACAAACATGCATTTTTAGACTCATTTCTATTTAACCAATTGATGTCAAGCAACAGAAATTTGACAGACAAGGAAAAAGATTCTGTGATTGGAACTGACAATTCCAGTCACTCAATCCTCTCCTCAAGTAAAGATCTCCTGAGATAAAGCTATGACTGAACAGGGAACACCCATCTCCTATGGCAGTATTCCTTTCTGAATTCCTGCCATGGAGTTTTGGGAAGCAGGAAGTAAAGACGTGTACTGAGACAACTCAGGAAGAAGAGGAAAGTTCTGATTCATTAGCAGAAAGCTTTGAAAGGCTTTACCCCAAAATATCACCCATAAAAGCACACTGACATTTTAAAATTGTTTCGCATTTGAGAGACTCCAGAAACTCACATAACTGTGCCAGTAGCTTTCCAGCAGACACTGGAAGTTTGATACTGTTATTTTACACAGTCCGGGCAAAAAAAGTGAAACACGAGTCATGATTAATTTTAAAAATTAATTTCCAATTAAAGGTATTTATTAAAGCTTACCGTTTTTGCTTATAGACTTATTTCCTGTTGATTTAGCAGGCTAGAATGTAATTAGACTGTCAACAAAGCCCCATATCTGCACTCTATTTCTAGACAGCGGGGAAAAAATAAATACAGGGAAACGTGTATTATATATTTTAAAACACTTGGAATGACCTTGAACACCTTTTCCACAAAATGCTTCCAAATGCCAGAAGCAGTAAATTCTCTCAGTCAAAGATGAATCAAAGGAACACACTAAGACTGCAAAACAAGCCCTTTATAACCTGACCCTATCAAACCTGCAGGTAGTCCCCAATGGTGCTAAACCAGCACGCATTAGAGGAAGCCAATAAACCATATGAAAAGAATTGAATTGACAATGAGGAGAATCAAACAGGCACAGATGACAGTGTTGAGATCACTGAAAGGTGAAGACAACACTACACATCCCAGACTGACATTTTAGGCCTACAGATGTGCAATTTATTGCATATTGGGCAATAAGCATTAGCTAAATATTACGTGCTTTTCTGAAGAAAATGAAAAAGAAAAAAACCCCAAGCCCCAGTGCACCATCATATGTGACATGACAGACTACATAACTTATTTCATTTTGTAATTGCTATTTAAAAAGATTAGTACTTTATTCAGGCAATAGTTTATGAATTTACTAAATAAATGGTGCTTATTTTGATATAATTTTGTCACTGGTACTAAGAAAGTGTCTACAGTACAGGTCTTAGAAAACTTCCTTTTGATTTTACCTCATTAAAGTAATGAGATAAAGGTGACTAATGACTTAAAAACTAGAAAGTATTGATGACCTGAAGTTTCAACACATCACAGAAACCAAAAATACACAGCAGAAAGCAGACAGACTACAGTAGCAGCAAGCCTCAGTTACATGAGCCTAAGAGAAATATTTTTATTTCATTGCAAACATTTGTAGGCAAAAAAAGTCAACACCATCTGCCCAGATCTAATTCTAATGTAAAGTTATTCTACTTGGAACAAAGAAAAACCACCAATGGGGAAAATATTTTTAAACATTTCTAAAATTAAAACTAAGGACTTCCTCACAAGGAGGAAGCTTTCTTTTTCTACCCTTAAATCTATTCTTGTTTCCTCATAAAAGAAAAGATAGCTTTATACAGAAGACTGAGGCATAGGTTCACACAGCTCTTGGCCTAGCTTTATTCTTTTAGACATCTGGGCTGCAGTACTCCACACATTTCATAACTTTTTTTTTTTCCCTCCTTATATTAAGTAGTTTAGTTGTGGAAATGTAGAAATGCCAATTCCAGAGACTACAGTTTTGAGTCCAAAAGTAATGCATAAGTGCTTAACCCTAACTGGAGCTAAATGCAATCTCCCAGAATAACTGAGGTCCAAAGGGACCACTTGAGATCATCTAAACCAAACCCTCTACTCAAGTATGGCCAGCTGCAGCAAGTTGCCCAGGACCATATCCATATTAATGGTTGGACTAGATGATCTTCAAGGTCTTTTCCAACCTAGATGATTCTGTGATATCCAGTCAGGTTTTCAGCATCTCCATGGATGATCATCCATTAGATCTCTCATGTATCTCCAGTCCTGGACTCAGAAATTCAACAGTGAGCTCTAGCAACCTGTTAGCATCTGATTAGATACCATAGATAGCCACTAAAAAAACCCCCAAATGCATTAATTATGAACTAATTTACCTTACTCACTATAGAGCTGCCCTTGCAAGCTAAATGATAAAGGCACTGAGCTAATGCATTATTTGTATGCCCATCCACACATACTGTGTTTCCCCAAACCTGTTCATAGGCTTGGCCTTCTTGGAACAGTTGTATTTGTTTATTTTTATTAATTTTGAAGCCATTTACATTTTAGGTATATTGGAGTGGCAAACTTTTGGGCCACCTGTTAATGAGTTGAATTTATGCTGGGGGTCTAGTTTTTAAAACTGTAAGGCCTGAATACTTCACACTTGTGTCTGCAATGTTGTCATTGACCCACTGCCCAACATGGGCCGTTTACTTAACTTTCCTGTGCATCATATATTATTTATTTCAAAGATGGTACACAATGCTTTCCCATCTTTGTAAAACATTTAGGGAGATAAAAGTGAAGTGTATTGTGTGTAGAATATTACTAAAACTGATGAAACTGGTATAACAACTTACTTTTCCCACAGCAAGAATGCTTCGTTACTTGGTACTAATGAATTACACACTCCGAATTAAAACATCTTGCCTACCTTGTCTGGTATACTCATCTGCTTCTCTGTGGACCAAGTCTTTTACCCGGTTTCCATACAGCAGCCTAGAGGAATCATGATCAAAAGCTTTCAAGGTTTCACTGGAGCTGTAAGACTTCTGCGTAGGCACTCTGCACTCCTCATTTTCTGTGGAAGAATTTGTATAGCGCCGTTCTTTGTCCCGTCTGCTCTTTGTCAGGGAGCAATAAGGCCTACGTTCCTTCACATCCATACTTCATTCCTTCTCTGTGCACATCAGTCCAGCTTATTTGGAAGTCTTCTCTACATTCAGCTTACATTCACCTATAACAAAATTAGAAAGACAACCGCTGATGTGATACAGTGTTCTCTAAATGCTGTGATTGCTTCCTATGTGGAAGAGAAGGATCAGATCAACAGTGGGTGAGACACACTTCTGTAACGTTTGAAAGACTTCCCAGAGTTTCATGCATGAGCTACCCTAATCAAAAAAATTAGCAAAGAAATTGTTGTGAATGACAACATAATACTTCTCATTTTTATACAACAGATTAGAAGATCAAAAGCAGACTGAGAACTGGCTGGAAAAAACATAGCTTTTCAGCTTTAAGAACACATTGCTTACCTAAAGTCTATCTGTAGGTAAGTTGTTTTCTCTTTTCCTGAGAAGGATACATGCTTTAATGGCAAGTCTGACTTTCTTCTGCTTATTGGAAATTTATGGTTTTAATGTCTGGGATTTTTTTATATACAGACTTCTACAACTTTTTATTCTCATTTCTATTCTAAGAAAATTGTTCTCATCAAGAACATATACACATAATTTCACAAGCTACAAACACATAGGGAATATGCAGGAAGACTTCTCCAAGGCAGTACATTCTATGTAACTTGTGCTAGAAAGCAAGTAACTATTTGATTTGCAAATGACAGTCAGAAATAGTTTTTCTTTCCCTCAAGTTTTTAAGGAATGTTACAGTAAGAATCTTATTTCTATTACTATTTATTTTCATTTACTGTTTAGTTTTCAAAACAAGGCTTCTCAATTTCATCTCTTGGGACCTGTGCACTTAAACATATCTACATTTTTGACAGAGTAAGAAATAGTTTAGAGATTTTGTTTTTCTTCAAAGAGTTGAAGTGCTAAACTAAAATACAGAATATAATTTGTATCTTTAAACAGTTGATAAAACATCTAAATGAAGAACAATTTGGATTATTTTAATGCTTTGCAACTGCACCTGTTAACTTGATATTTCTTGTTTAACACCTTATATATTAGGGTTCTCTCTTTTGTCTCAGGGAGAACTTTCTCCTGGTTGCTCCCCTCAATTTAAAGTATTTAAATACAACAACTAATTATTTTATTAAGTACTATCAGTCCTTTGTGATATAGAAATAAAATGACAGTTTACAGCACACACCACAAAGCAACAGCCAACTCCATTTGCACTCTGTTCACCAAAAACAAAGTTGCTTTAGAACTCTTCACCTATTTCATTTTAAACAGTGAATATCAAAGTTGTCACTCCTGAAAAGATTTTTAAAGAGTATTTAATTTACTACAGAACCGTAATTCAAGTTTGTGAATGGCAGACAGTCTTTTATCATTCTGTTTTGAAATTCTCTGAAAAGCTCTTGCATTTCTTGACCTGTGTGAATCTCAATTTAGACAAAAAGGCAAAGTTATAAAGCCTTCTATTTAAGAAACTCTCTTCTATATTTATTATACTTTCGAATGTTAAGTGGCTAAAAAGAAACTGAAATATTTGTACATGATCAGAAAATCCCAAATTTTTATAACAGAGTATTTATTAAATCTATGACTATTTAGATGTCGACATGTCCATGTAGCATATCTTTTTAATTTATATGAAACACTCAGATTTTAAAATATTTGATTGACTAATGAATGCAAGTTCTTTCCATGTAAAAACAATTTTCTAGACATTTTATAAACTGTGTTTTATTAAACACTAAACTGAATCATGATTTTGAAAATCATTATTAACAGATACACACAGGTATTCTTTTGCCATGTGAAGACTTCATGTGGGAGCATATCTCCCCCTTCATCTAAGCATTTCAAGACTTTAAAGGGCCACTAATTCCTAATGTCTCTAAATTGTGCCATGGGAAAACTAACATACGCTATTCATCATTAAAGATGAAATAATTTTTATTTTTTTCCCCAAGTTTCCAAGCTCCTTTATAATGTAAAAATAAATAAAATCCAAATCCTTCTTTGCACAACAATTTGTTACTATAGCAAGCTAAAATCCTCAAAGATTTCCTCTATGCTGTAGCATGAGGAAGTACTGGTCTGCTTCCCACAGAAGTCAATGAATTCAATAAAACTTCAAAAGGCAGTTTTCTGGGTTATCTATTGCTTCTTCAGGCAAAGAATTAAAAGGTTAAAAAAATACAAGGTGTTTAATAGCACACCATTATTGGAGACACTTCAACAGTGATTACACTGCCACAATAATGAAGACTGGCAGAGTTTTTGTGGACA
Source organism: Strix uralensis (assembly GCF_047716275.1). Classification (NCBI taxonomy): domain Eukaryota; kingdom Metazoa; phylum Chordata; class Aves; order Strigiformes; family Strigidae; genus Strix; species Strix uralensis. The sequence continues at coordinate 37,902,946 of NC_133975.1, forward strand.
TTTTTGAAAAAAAAAAATCCTGTAAGATTTAAGAATCTGATCTTTTTGAATCTGGCATTATACAAAACACCTAGTTATCTCCAGTAACCTTTAACTTTAAAAATTAATAGTATCTCTCAGCAAGTTTTAGGAAACATTTAACATTCTCAGGATCATGCCTTTGAAATTATTTCATCAGTGAATTAATACACATATCTGAAAGGAGACAGAATAAACGCTATCTGAAAGATCTGTCTACAAATAAACATTCTGTACCATGATCAGAACACAGAGAGAACACAAACATATTTGCAGAATACAGAAATAGATACCAGTGTTAACATTTACGTAGTAAGCCAGCAATGAAAAGTCAAACAAAGGAAGACTTGCGGATGGCTTTACAAGATCTGAACCATAAGTCTTATTACTGCAGTGGGATGTTTTACAGTCTCAGGACTGTGCAGAACTTACTTGTTCCATCATGAATTTCCCCCTCCTTTTTTCAAAAAAACTCCTCACTCCCAACTTTTGAGAAATATTTTCAATTGTTGAGAAAAACATTTTAAGAAAAAAACCTAAACTGTCAGTTACTGCATCTGCTCAGCTCCTTTCTTACAAAGATCACTGTAGTTAAAATATTAACACGTTTTCCCACTCAAATATTCAGATTTAAATGAACCACTGTTGCATAAATTTGACCTTATTTCATTTTTTCTACTTTTATGTTTCCTATAACATGAAAGCTGCATCCCAGGGGGACTTACCCAAATGCACTGACTAGCTTTCTTTTACTATGCCTTAGAAGAAGCTCAGACAAAATATTGGTAATGAGTACAATACAAACTCAAGGGAACACAGCAACTAATTTGACACATGAACAGTATTTTTGACAAATCAGATTAAAATTTTAAACCAAATAAAATTAAATTTATATTGTGACGTGTTACAAAAACACTTGTCTTCATCTGCTAGTAATTTTCACCCATATGTCAATATTTACGGTCCATCAAATAGCTTCTCTCCAATTAAATGCAAGAATTTTCATAGAGCAATACTTACAAAGCTATTGAACTACTAACTCACCCGCTCACAAAAGGATGTCAAAACAGCCGTGCTAAATACTGTTACATGTTGTATTACAATGCTAACATGAAATGGCCTGCATATACTGACGAAAAACAAAAAAATATTTCACTGGTGTATGCCACTACTTCAAGTTTCTGTCTAATGCTTTTCTAAGTATAAAAACTGAGGATGCTTATCTGTATCACTGAGCACTGGGATCTCCCATGACCTTTTCAGTGATCTGTCCAATGTTACAGACTCCTGGCTGGATTAAACAGGAGTGTACGCTAATCACCAGACTGACATGTCAGCTCTTATGTAGTCATGTCCATCCCGTTTGTGTACATAGCTTAGCTAATGGCAGCCTCAGTCAGACTACACTTTCCCAGTATCACTGCAAGTTTTAAAAGCAGTTCAAAACCATAAAGAGGAGATGCCCATTTTTAAACTAATACTTACATATTTCTTTTAACTTAATTTAGAAGGGAAGCAGAACCAGAGAAGCATTTCCTGGTCATGACCAGGTCACTGGGACCACAGAGCTCATTCCCTTATGCACCAGGCTACTCTGAGAACCTCTGACATCATTAGCACATTTAGCACAATATTTAATTGTCAAGTCAGATAAGGTACCTACAAATAAGAATTAAAACAAGTAAATTATAAAAATTCTTTTTTACTCTAAGTCTTGTAGAAAGCCCAAGTGTAAACACCAAAACAGAGCACAAGGCATATTCACATACAAGTGTCGAAGCTACCGTGGAAGCCTCAATGACCGAAGTCTCAGACACAGACAAAGCTGACTGATGCAGTGGTAGAAATTTTACACTGTATTTAAAATTCCCCAGGACAGCCCTTCAATAGTTCCTCTTAATCACCTATTACAACCTGAAATAAAGTCACTGTAGTAAAAAGGAAAAAAAAAGTTACATTTTTTTAACAATAAAAAAGCCTCAACACTAAAGCCCTACACTGCAATATAGGAAAACTACAACAGACATAAAGTGTAGTATATATTTTAATTGCCAAGATGTAAACAAGGCTTTAGGGTCATGCTATAGACTGTTACCAAAACTACCCAGCTACAATTTTAGCATGCCTGCAGGCCTTTTAAACTGTTATGGAAAATTATTGTATTTAATTCAGCAGCTTCAGCTCCAAGCTCCCCAAAGGGTTATTACAGTTTGGCAACAGGATGCAATCCTGCCTAACATACACAGTGCTCCCTCCCCGTCTCTCACTCGGAGAACCTTCTTCCAGCATTAAACCTGGTTCAGTGAACACCAAGGTTACTGATCAAGTCTAAATATACCTCAATATCTTATGCTCTTTGAGATCTAAAAAGCTACATAGGCGTGAAGTAGTAAAAAGCTAAGAAATAAAATGTTTGTTACCAAGATGAAGAGATAATTCTATATAGAAAAGATTATGTCACTGCTTGAGTCGATTTATGGATCTGCTATAGTGTGTATTATTCCCTTTCAATATGTATATCCATTTCAGACATCTCAAAACATACAAAGCAAAAAAATGGAACTAGTTCTGAGAAGAACAAGTCATTATTTTAATATATAAAGTGCTGGAATAGAAAAGGTTTCAAAAATGAGAGGATAAGACTTGTAGATTTCTTTGTTACAGAACAGTAACAGAGTATGAAATACTGTTATAAGAAAGGCCAAACAAGACCTCTCCTACTCAGTCTCACAAGGAGAAGGAACAGTAAGGAAAGCAGCATGCTGCTCAGAGCAGAGCCCTTCCTCCCTCCTCGAGGCCAGCAAAACTGAGTCAGGGAAGGAACTTATATATTGCATACCACTACCTTCCCTCCCAACACCTAAACTGAAAAATTTAGGCATTCCTAAGAATGATAGTACTCCCAGTTGTATTCAAAAACCTGCATTATTATTAAATTACTATTATTTTTATTACTAATCACCATTATTATGAATTAAGAATAATTGATCCTTCCACATTGATCCCTTAATACAAGTACAGTCTGAATGCTTAGATCAGGAACAAATTTTGTTTCATGATACACAACTACATAAACACAGGCAGTAAAAGAATTGTTAGACTTTTGGGAAAAGAAGCAGGCTTGAACTTCAGTCTGAAATAAGAGCAAAGGATTTTACAGGCTGCAAGTCAAGACGGTGCCTATTCTCGGCAGTGACAACAGTTGCTGAAAATAACGTCTAAGTAGTGCTGCTGAATAGATATATTACTGCAAGTGTCATTATTTTCTTTAATCGTAATTTCCTTTTAAACTCTAAATTGTTTACTAATGTAAATACTACATTAGTTACAATTTGCACTAGGTATAGTACTTGCATGCCTCTTAATAGCAAAAGAGTAAAGCAAATTCAGCTGATACATGTAACAAGTAGATTAAGAGGCCTAAATGCAATATGCAGAGATTAAGAAAATCTCCTATCCACAAAAAATACTCACAATTCGCACAACTAATCACCCATAAAACCTATTACAAACAAATACTAAGAAAAACTCAAAAGGCATAAAAGAGTGATGAAATTTCCACTTCAGTGGCTGATAAAGTGAGATATGTCAGAAATCAACTGAGCTGGAAAAAATGACACTTTGAAGAGGTGCTTAGGATGATCTGTAGCCACGGTGTGCCATTAGTCAAACTGATGACTCTTAATACATGGACATTTCAGGTCATCATATCCAGAAACTCACTTATTATTATTAAAAGTCTGTCTTCCAGCACAGAAACTAGAGAGGATGCATCCAAAGTCGGCATTCTTAAGAGGGAGTGGGAAACAGAGAGCCTGTCAGACAGGCAGTTCACAAACTAAAATTATAAAAAAAGCCTCCTTAAGTCACTAACTAACCCTACATTTTAGAATCAAATTACAGACAAAAAAGAAGGGAAAATAAAGATGGCGAAAGACCAGTAATAAAAATTGTGTATCCTTCAAGCATTTTTCTGCATCGGTCACGGGAACTGAAACTCATATCTACCATCACTACAGGATTTAATGTTAATAGAAAATTACTTTATAGAGTGTATCGAAAAATCTCAACTAGCATAAACAACAAATAAATGTACTCTATGTTCATTATAAAAGTTTCTTGCAATAAGAATCAGGAAAATTACCAAGATAAAGAGTTCTGAGAGGTCCTGGTTAGTCATAGAGGTTGATGCTTGTGTAGTAATTTTGCTGCTATTACTTAAAATTGAAACCCTTGGCAGTGGCAGGGCAGGGGGGAAAGAGGGAAAAAACACCTCATGCCTTCCCTCATACGGGCAGAAAGAGATGATGCACTCTCTGAAATGATGGGAGCAGAGGGAGTAGTTCTCTGGATGGCATCTTCCGGTGAGGGTATGAAGACCATACAGCAGCATTTGAGATGGAGCTATAGCTATTTCTGTGTGCTGGAAGCCCTCCACACAGCAAGGCTGCAAACCTTCAGAAGAGGAAACTGAAAATAGACCTAAGTCGGCTATGCACGCATACAACCTGGGGCTCTGCTAGCTATTAAGTTGCCAAGCAGGCCCTGCAGAAAAACATAACTTGCAAGGAAGGGCTAAGACACTGGACAAACTGCTCTGTGAACAAGAACAGCCTCTTCGAAGGAGCTCAATATACTGACAATTTCTCTTCCTCCTTGGAAGGAACACTTTGCAGGAACTGTCATAAACTCTGACCCTGAGAGAAAGTGTCTGCCTCTAATTTGGGGGATTTGAATAAAATGTGTTTTACCTTGAAGGGCTGAGAGATCTAAGTGAGAAAGAGAACACAAAGACCAAAATAGTGAAATAATGTGACGTGCTCCTGTAGAAAGAATGAGAGTGAGAATACGTGATGAAATGATGGAGAGGCGAAGGAAGGTAACAGAGCAGAAATGTTGCAGTATAAAGAAAAAATGAACACCAAAATGAGCTCAGGACAGAAAGTGGAGGGAGACAGAATCATTAGCACTCAGTATGGCAACACTGGAGAAGCCTAGAAAGAGAGAATAGTTTAAGGGGGAAAAAAGAGCAGGGGAAGAGAACAAAGAAAACTTCAGAAGGAAGAAACTTTGTGCCTCATTTACTTCAGAGCAAAGTAATAAACTCTGAGGGTAATTCATTATTCAGCAGCCACGAAAAAGGTCTAAATACCTCACTCCTTTAAACTTGAAAATCATCCTTTATGCCATCATCTCTTTCCTTCCCCATCTTTTACACATGATTAGTGCCCCCCCCCCCCCCCGTTCTTACTCAACCTATCGGAGTGGTCTCTTGATTTATGCGACTATCATTCCTTCTTGAATGGTATCTCCTGTTTACTTTTGCATCTGCTCAGACCTCTTCTGCACAGTCCACTTTTGTTCTGGAATAAAGCCACAGAAATCTAGGGATTTTTAAAACTAAAACAAGTGGGATGAAGAACGCAACACAAAAACAACACGTAACAAGCCATAAACATCAGCAAAGGTGCAAGAGTCCCCGAGTGGCCAAGCAGAGAGCACAGCACAATGGCTTCTGCATTTCTGTTTGGAGAACAAAGCTATCAGTACGTCAGCTTCACCATCTGAACAGGCTGTCGATCATTCAACTTCCCCTTCAACAACTCAGAGTTAATTTCAAACAATTTGACAGTAGTGAGGTTTCAAAAGTAATACATCTCTCAAGTCACTATAAGGGAAATGAAGTATATTACATGTGACATGTAAGAGCTGGGCATATAGTCACAAGGCTGAGCTGAAAATATCATTGTGAAGGTTTCTGGAAATGAAAGGAGGACCTGAGGAAACTGCAATGAGGATGTGACTGCAGACACACAGGAGAGGGAAGAAAGAATAGCGAAGGGTAGGTGCTGAAGCTGTTGCTGTGGTCGCATGACATGGGATACACATCACCATCAGCCTTGGTTTCCATGTACAGCTTCTCATAGTGAAAGCTGAAATTCCACATAAAGAGGAGACATTCACAAGAAGATTTTTCTTTTCACAGTGATTGGATTGTTAACCAGATTTTTCAGTCCCAATCACATTATAATTAGGATACTATTGCAGTCTGGAAACCTGGAGAGTTATTTAGTGACTCACCTCAATAAAGAGTCACTAGTAAGATGTATAAGACATGCTGCCAGGTTTTTTTATGCTCAAGAACTCTTTTTTGTTTAAACTTATCCCTTTGCCCCCCCACTTTCTTTCTCAACACAACAAATCAAAAACACACAAACAAGAAGAGTCCCAAACATGATGAAGAATCCCCACAGAAACAGCAGTACTGTATACCGATACTGTCAAAACATTCATTTACCACTCCTAGCTAACACCTACATAACATATAGTAAAGCACTGTTTAACTTGATTAAGTTTACATTAGCAATCCCTACTACTGTTTTTAACTATCCCATCTATTCAGGCTGTATCAGCTGTCATGTCTTCCTCTATACTCCCCAGGTTCCTGCTTCTCTCTCTCCACAAGCTGTGTCCTCTTGTCACAACCTCTAATTGTCTCTTCTTCAGCACCATCCAACATGAGCAGACAGTAAAGGCTGGAGGTTGTTTGCCCTGCTGGATCACTTCCTTTCTGTAATCCTTGTTCTAACTCTCTTTCAAATCATCCCTTTCATAGCATCAGATTTTTAGCCTTACCTTAAAGGTCATACAAAAACTTTTTGTCCTGTAATCACCCCATTCCACTCTTACCTCCCAGGTTCTGTCTCCAATTTCAACAGAACTAAGACTTTGATTAGGGCAAACAAAAGAATAACACATTTTAAAAGAAGTTATTTGGCTAACTATGCAAGACATAAAATTTCCCACAGTACTTAGCAATTTTGTTCAAAGGACCATGTTTCTCTTTGAAAGTGTCCACACAGCCTACTCTGGCATGACCCTACCTGACTACCCACCAAGATCCTCTCTGGTAACAGTACTTAAAGAACAAACAATTAACCTTTAATAATGCAAAGCCTCCTTCAGAAAGCTGGGGAAGCAGGACAAAGAACCACCTCCAGCTGATCTCCTCTTCCACTGGTGTGTGTTACCTGTAGGTAAGGCACCCAGGTGTGCTTCCACATGCTGCCAAATTTCTACCACAGGGATGCAGCAGACCTGCTGCTGGCAGAGCCTAATGACAGCACCTGGTCCACTGCGCTCACATCTCAGAGAAACCTGTCTCGACTTGTAAAAAATGCTTCATTGCTAGAAGATCCCAATTTTGCAAAAGACGCAAAAGACAAGATTCCACAGTAAGTGTTGAGCAGCTTCACATTATGCTTTTGGAGGAAAGTTGCTTCTTTAAATCCTTTAAATTCCCATTTGAGAGAATACTCATAATTTCTTAGTATAATAATAGATTAAAAATTCTTCTAACTGAAGTAACAATTTACTTCAGCAACAGATGTGAAGGTGACCTTTAAAGGATGGTCAATTTCTATCCTTTAAAAAAAGTCTGATAAAATAAATGGAAAGTTGGACTCCAAACACATGGACAATTATCTATAACTGAATAATGAAAATATTTAACAGTTATCAATGAAATCCTTCTTGATCTAATATGAGTTTGTAGAGAAACTCCACAGTTCAGTTACACCAGAACTAAACTGTACATAATTCCATTTCTTACCAAGTAAGTTCATCAAGCACAGGTGCAAGACTGAAAACCAGGAACACTGCAGGCTTCAGCTCATTTACCAGACAAGGAAAGCACAAGCAGAACAAGGAAGAGAATCTTTCCCACAGTGACAGTCAAGATGCCTCAGACAAGTCCATATGGACTACCTGGGTAGATGAGCAGGTAGTTTAATTTCAATCCTGTTTCAAATATTTCCAATTCTGTTTTAATATAAAACAGAGTGGAAGTATCACCAATTCATTATCTTCATGGCCTTATACCTAATATGAAACTATTTGTGATTTTCTTACTCTATAGTTAAGGACACAAATGCCATTTCAGCATAGGCTCTTCCAAGCATTAACTTTTACCTGAATTATCTTGACACTTGAGATATTTTTTGTGGTAACAAAAAGAGGGCATGAGATGCATTCATGAGATGCATGAGAAAGCAGGATCTGGAAGGTTTCTTGATCTACACAATGGAGTAGAGGGGCTCATGACCTTCTTAAAGTGAAGGACAATACAGCATAGTAGGAAGTACAAGAAGTTCCTTCAACTACATTAGCTACATTCAGAAGCATTTAAACTTTTAGGAAAATTCTCTTCTTTCTCTCCTACTCCTGAGGGGTGGGCCAGGACAAAGAAATGCAGGCATCAGAAAAGGGAGAAAATGCCTCGTACCTGAACTTGGTGGCATCAAAATCTTGTCTATTTGCACAGCTGAGGAACACACTTAAAAACGAACAGTACTGAGAGATCTACTCTGTATGGAAAGGTTTTTCCAACATAGTTGAATTTACTAGAAGCCATAGCTTAAGCTAGCAAAATTTATTGTGCAGATGCAGACAGAAGAGTGCACTTTTAAAACCACTGATGTAGATAAGCCCTGAGACTGGAGCCAGTCTGATGAATATCATAGGCTCTTAACGCATCCAGGTGAAAGGATGAGCACACCAGCAGAGTGAATGAAGGGGTTCACACTGCTCAGATATCATCTCCAGACATACTCATCTTTGGGGGGTGGGGTGGGCAGGGAGGAGGGGAGTGTGTCTCATTCAGCTGGGATCAATGAATGGGCTACTCCACACCTCCAATTCATGCACAGACTGCCGTGTTGTGCACTGCGTGGAGTTGTAGGGCGGGATTAGTGATACAATTTGTGTGTGTGTGTAAGTTAATTGGGGTTTCCAAGAAGCAGGTGTCAGAAAGAAAAAGATTTAACATAGGATATACACTGGTACTTGGGAAGTTTATCTTTCATATGCAACAACAGGAAGGATAAAGGAAATCTTAATATTCCTTTATGTCAGTTAGTATCTCCATATAACTGAATTTAAGTATATGTAATCAAAGAATTCTCACACACAGACAGCAAGTAGTGCAAACAAAACAAAACAAACATACCCAAGCCATCCCACAAATACCAAGCACAGCTGTAATAGAGAAAGACAGATTTGCAGAGAGTCTGAGACATAGTGATGGAGACTAGAGCATAGCAGGGAAAAGAGAAATTGGAAAGGTGAGAAGACATTTTATAGCTCTCTCACCTGACTAGGCACATACCATCAGATCTTAACTGATGTGCAGATCTTGCTTCCCTAATGCTTAAAAAGCTTAACTGAATATTACAAAGAGTGAAATGTGTATCTGTGCATATAAATATATATAGATATAAAAATGTATGTTACATACATGCAAATATAAAAAAATAAAACATACCTATGAAGGACATGTTGTGGGAGAGTATTATTAGAAGTCATCTTTTGAATCTAAAATAACAAAAAAACCTATGTAGCTAACCTAAGTCAAGCCAGCTTGGGAACTTTATGTCACTAATTTGACTTGCTCACCCCTTCAGCAATTGTATATTCCAAAACACTTTAATGCTGATAATTTGTCTCTTCACAATAATGAGTTCTTTATGTTAAAAGTGACCAAACCAAGATTACCATGGAGTACTGGAGGAAGGGGCAAGGCAGGAATGTTCTTATAACTATATAAATTCAGTTTTTAAATAGTTTCTTTTCCTCCTCCTCTGAAAAAATAAGGGGAATCTCCCCCATCCAAATAAACAAGGGTAGAAATTTTTAAATTTAGGTGACAAAGTAATTAGTCAAATATGCAAAATGCCATTGTGGAGATAAATTCTATGCTGCTTTTGAAGCTAGAAAAACATAAAACTGAAATTGTCTCCAAATTTCTTTTATCTGTTTATTAATTTAAAATGAAATTTATTATGGAAACAAAACCAGCATCACTAATAATAGTGAAAGATTGCTAACTATATATTGCTCTGTATTGCCTTACCTGTTACCCCCACAGGTTCCTGTGTACCTGAAGAAGAAATTAGTACCTTTTGGCAGAGGTGCCAGATTTATCAGGAGCTGCTGCCTCACAGAGAAAAAGTAGTCTATCAGCAAGTCAGAAACATTGCTGTGAGACTGCATCTTCCACCTCCTATTTAAGCATTTAGTTACCTTTCACAACAACATGGCAACAACAAAAAAACCACTACTGGCTGTTACATGACTCTGATTTAAAGGGCACTGTCACTGTAATTGTGACTTAGTGACAGCTACAATATAAGGAATTAATAAAGTAGTATCTTACCTCACTAGCATGTCAGTCCTGAAAGCTTAAGCGTACCAGTTCAGCATGCTCCACGCTTGTGACAGGACACAATAGTTTTCTTAGAAAGCCATCTGTCAGTCTCAATTTCTGAATGCCTTATCCATAAAATCATGATGCAGGTTGGCTTTGTCAAATGAGACGTAATTCAGATTTGCAAAGTACCGTTTGCCAGAATCCCAGTGACAAAATTCTAGTCTGGGTTTTCATGCAACGACAGAAAAAAAGACTTGTGAGTCTTTTGAAGGAGTCTATGTTCTTCCTATTGATTGAAGAGGAAGCCAAGAGGATTTGGCAGATGCTTACAAGAAACTCGCTTTAAAACTTATTTTAGAAAAATAAATAAAAATAAAAATCAAACAGAACAGCTTTTCTTGTTGTTTGCTTTTTTGTTTTTTGGGGGGTTTTTTGGTTTTTTTTTAAAAAGGAAGATAAAGGGCAATAGCAACTGTAATAGCATAATCCCCTTTGCAGATGTCCTTGTTCGAACACTCATCCAAGAGGAGCAAACCTGTGCTCCAATGCTCTGCAACTGAACAGGCCTGAATGCACACAGGATCATCCCACGCTTCTCCTGATGAAGCTGGGCCTTGGTGTGGCATGTAGGAAAGTCATGAAGCCAGGAGAGCAACAAGGAGGAGTTTGATAGGGTTTGAGAAAATGAGAAGACTACCTTTTCTCCTTAGGCAGCACAGCATTAGCTTATTGCTTGTATCTACTTTGTTTTATAATTTAAAGAAAAGACCTTTGAGTCAGGTTTAAATAAGAAGTTTCCAACCTGCAGCTATTACTTCAGTCAGTCTGTTTTGAGTGCATTTGGTAATGTTGACCGACACAGTTCCCTCAGACAGGAAATATGAGCCAGATGCTCATGATTTCAGAAAGCTTTAATCTAATCATATTTCTATATACGAACTAGCCTAATAAATATGATTCTTGCCAATGCTAATGAAGGACCAGAGGCTTTGCGCTGACCTGGCAGTGCAAGGTCTCAGGAGCTGTCTGGGGTTGTCTTGACCTGAGCTGGTTTTAACAGTTGCCAGGTGGTTGAGCAATTATTGTCTGGCCTGTCCCTGAAAATACCAGGGGGAAAGTCTGATGCCCTACAGTAGTCACTAGCTAACAGAGAGAAGCCCTTTATGTCAACTGAGGCTGGGGAAGGCTTTGGGGCAACTTTCAAAGCCTGAGCTGGGAACTGATGAGAATAAAGCAGGCTACAATAAAACATATAAAACTGGCCCCAATTGGACCAAGATCAAGAAGGAAGCCAGCCCCACCATGAACACCACACTCCCTGCGGTGGAGGTCAGGGAATGCCGGTGAATTCATGAAAACACCCCCCCACACACACCCACCATTTTGTTTCCATCCTCACACAACCCAGAGTAATACTGGAAGGGTGAGTGTAACACCGAAAAGGAGTAGGCATTTGGAAGTTTTGTTTAACAACTTTAAATGTATTATTAAAGAGACTTTTCTACATTACTATGGGCTATTAGACTGTTAAAAAATTACCTGGACTATTTGGAAATGTGTAGTTCTTTATCTATGGCATATGCTCTTTTATCTTGAGAAGATTCAGAGTGTATCACAGAATCACAGAATCATCTAGGTTGGAAAGGACTTGAAGATCATCCAGTCCAACCATTAACCTAGCTCTGACAGTTCCCAACTACACCATATCCCTCAGCGCTATGTCGACTCTACTCTTAAACACCTCCAGGGATGGGGACTCCACCACCTCCCTGGGCAATCCATTCCAATGCCTGTAAAGACGTTTACGTTCTGTAAAGAAATGCTTCCTAATATCTAGTCTAAACCTTCCCTGGCACAACTTGAGGCCATTACCTCTTGTCCTATCGCTTATTACTTGGTTAAAGAGACTCATCCCCAGCTCTCTGCAACCTCCTTTCAGGTAGTTGTAGAGGGCGATGAGGTCTCCCCTCAGCCTCCTCTTCTTCAGACTAAACAACCCCAGTTCCCTCAGCCGCTCCTCATACGACATGTGCTCCAGACCCTTCACCAGCTTCATTGTTCTTCTTCGGACACACTCGAGTAATTCAATGTCGTTTTTGTAGTGAGGGGCCCAAAACTGAACACAGTAATCGAGGTGCGGCTTCACCAGTGCCGAGTACAGGGGCAAGATCACTTCCCTGTCCCTGCTGGCCATTAGATGGGTGTCACATTGGCCAGTTTCCAATCCAATCCAAGCCAATGCAATCCAAGCCAATAAAGAACATCTTCCCATACACAAGGAATAGCTTTTAAAAGCAAATAGAGAACTGTAAAAGCTTTGGAAGATTTAAAAAAAATTGGGTTCCTGAGAGCTGTAGATCATTAGCTCTCTTGCCATATTCTACTCCTTTTTCCTTACTCTCTCCACATGCAAAACCTTTGTCTTTAGTAACATGTAGCAGAGAGTAATCATAATAACGGATGCTGCCACACAAGCTCTCATTTGGGCAGTAGCGTCTGACTGAGAAGTATTTGTTATAGGACACTAAGACATGCATGCTAAATCATGGCATAATTATTACACACTGCATCCAAGTGCTAACTTCCCAAATTTGTAATAATCATCAATAGCTTTCAGAACAAAAAAAAAAAAAAAAAAAAAAAAAAAGAAGAGAGAAGAAACTTTAAAGAACATAATATCCAATTTGACCTACTGAAATGAAAGAATTTTAAACACTGTATCATTAAAGGTACTTCAAGGAAACTATAAACAGTCCATATTTTAAGTAGGCAGAACTCTACATGACATCAATAAAAGCCTTACCTTCTACCACGTATCAGCTATAACCAAAACAATCTTACTGCCTATCTTTGAAGTACATTTTACTACTATGGGAATTGGTTTATTTGTTTAGATGGATAGGTAATTTATATATCTAGTAATTATATTATGAGTTAAGAGATCTGCTTTATTACTAACACTGTAATCGACTCACAGAGATTACTTGCTGAAACAGCAAACCGTTTTCACAGAGCTGCTTTGTTCCATTACTGCATAAGTCCTGTGATTAATATTAACCTTTATTTCAACACAGATCCTTACAGAAGTAAGAAGAAAATATTATCTTTCTTGATCCTTTGGAAGAAACTGCCCTCACTCCTACAGACTTTAATACCCAAATTCCCAGAGACAGTTTTGTGAAATTAATCCTTTGATGAGCTTCAGAATCAGGCATTTTAACAAAAAAAACCCCAACAATTCCTGTCTCTATACTCTGCTGCTGCCACCTTTGCTAACGATTATAAGCTTTCAGTACTGTGAATAATTCAGAAACTCATCTGTTCCTTTCAGTGTAAAGCCAATGTTGAGAGAAAAATGGCACTTTTTCCCCTTCCAACACTGACTTTCCATCCCAGCACTGGTCCGATCGCATGATACACCTAGTGTTTGAAATGCATCCCTTGACAGCTTCTTAGCAGCAGTTAGTCTGTTTAGCTTAGAGTACAAGAATAATAGGAGCACAAAGGAATGACAACTTTCAGCAGTTATACACACAGTACCAGCACTCACGTTTGCTGCAGCTATTTCAGATATTTGATGTACAGTAGGCCTATGTTTAATTATAGACAGATGTCAGCATATGTATTGTAACCAGGCAGTCTGGTTCTGATGCACAGAAAAAGCGATACTTGAAAAACATTTATTAAAAATAAATATGAGCAGTATAATCACCTGTTTTCCAAAGACTAACACTTGAGAATACTCCCCTTCAGGCCTTTCTGAAAAGACTGTAAATTCACTGCCACTTCCTCTTTAATCTCATGATTAACAAGTACACTGGAAGGTTGTCAACATAAATACAAGCAATATGCAGTTTAATTTGAAAATGGTATTTGTCATAGCAAGACAGACTTACGCAATATAGTATTTAAGGGATTAATTACTGTTTACTTAAATCTTCTCCTTTCACTTAAATTATAACCATTTTTTGGCCAAGAAAGCTTCTTTTAAATATACATGTAAAGGATCTGTATTACAGTGAATGCTTCATTTTCCAAATAAAGATGATTGGTTAAATCTTTTTTAACTTGAAATTTTATTGAACTCTAACATGCCCAATTGAAGGCTGCTGCACTGAACTACAAGACTGAGTCTAACCTTGAAGAAAGCTAGAGTATTCTTTGATACTAAAAAAAATCTTCCCGTTAATACAGCAGAGCACAGCATCTAAGTATTTTCACCCATCTATTTCATTCTTTTCTTCCTCTGGCTGAAATCAACTTGATGGTCAAGGAAGATGACCACCTAAGGGAGAGTGAAAGATCATGATGCTTCCCCTCTCAAGTAAAAAATAAAAAACAAAAAAACCAAACCCCAAATCCCCTCCACAGGAATCAAACTGCCCCCCTCTCCCCAATACCTAGTGTTTAAATAAGGTCTAGCAGGTTGTGGTTTGTTACCTGACATCTTTTCCCCATTTCCTTCCTTCTCACAAAATAACTTTAGATATATCACAAAATGTCAAATCTGGTCTCCCTGGTTTTGCTGAAGGACTTTTCAATGTCTTCATTATTGAGATCAATGAACTCCTCTCTCAGACTTCAGCAGAAAGAACAAGAGCACTCTATCCTTAGGGGGGATAACCTTTCTCCCAAGTGTCCTTCACTCAGAACCACCTCCCCACACACCTCCCCAAACATGGCTAAAAATGAACAGTTTCACAAAAATTTAAAAACAAAATAAAAACCAGTGTGTACTTACTCAGCTGCTATAAATTTTGTTTTAATAGTTTCTTGAGAGGAAATACCACAAATAGATATTTATCATTCTGAGAAAAGGACAAAGTCACTGTTTCTAATTTAAAAGCTCCCTAAACACCTCAGTTTTATACAGACTGTCAGAAGCAGGCTGCATGAAGAATCAAAAGTGGTTATAAACTTCCCACCTCTCAAATGCTGCACGTCTGCAATCTCCCATTACAAACATCCTGTGTAAAACTGAGTAATCCAGACAGTCATAGTACATTCTGAGTTCTTGATCCCTTTGTATGAGCATCTCTGCATCTCCGAAAAAATTACATTAATACCATGTGTAGGTCTAGATTATATCAGGTACTAAAAGATTCCGATAAATGCATAGTCTCCTTTGTCCAACTCTAGGGTATCAAGATATTCTTAAGTGTCTGGTAAAGGGAGAAATTCAAGCATCTGTTTTTGTGGTAGAATCTACATATACTCTATATTTTCTAAATGATACAGCGATTTTTACAAGCTTAAGAAAAGGAATTTTTTTTTTTTAAAAATAAACTTCAGGCATGTACACTGCCTGTATATTTGACAGAGAGGGAGAACACTGGGAACACTTTAGATAAGCGACTGTTAGGCTACTCTCCTACCAATTAACAGAGCAGCTACTGCACTTACAGATGGGAATAATATGAGCTGTAGACCACAAAAGGCAGATTGCAGGTTCTCCTTAGCCACACAACCTATAAAATCATAGAGTCATTTAGGTTGGAAAAGACCTCTAAGATCAAGTTCAACCTAAACCTAACACTGCCAACTCCACCCTTATACTATGTTCCTAAGCACCACATCTAAATATTTTTTAAGTGCCTCCACAGATGGTGACTCGACCACTGGGCAGCCTGTTCCAATGCTTGAAAACCCTTTCTATGAAGAAGTGTTTCCTAATATCCAATCTAAACCTCCCCTGGTGCAACTTGAGGCTGTTTCCTCTTGTTCTAAAGGAACACTGAAGTCTTAGAAGCCAGCCTGCCCCTTCAAAACAAAATACCTCCCCAAAGGCCATGACCGAGTAAGATGGCCAGCATACAGGAGGCATATCTAGAAATTCTTACTATAAGTCCAGCAATTTACTGCAGCTCTTTAGCTTTTATAAAGAGAGAAAAAAAGAATAAGGTAAGCTTCATATAGACTGTGTTCAACAGATCAATAGGCACAGTAGCTACCATTTAGTCCAAGACTTTTAACTAAAAAATTGAAGTAATTCACTCCTTTATCCCAATGTTCTGTCTCAAGACAATAACAACCAATAACATCATCATGCTCTGTACAATTTTTGATGATTTCCCTTGTTGGGAAGAGAGTCAAAGTTTGGGTTTCTCACACTTCTACTGGTTAAGTGTGGAAGGAAACTGAGCAGCAGCACAGAAGAGGCATTTCATTCAATTCAATGACTTTAAATAAACTACCAGCAGGTTTTACTGTCCAGCTCAGAAACCCACCTTTCTGGGCTTCTGTGATGAACACCGATAACCAGTGCTCATGAATATGTATTTTTTTGCTGGACTCGCTTACTACCAGTAATCTTTATGATATGCCATATTGAAAAAGAAAGGCAAACAAAAATGAAGAGCTAAGACTTTATCTTCATCTGTAAACAAGAAATACCAGTTGGTATAACGACTGCCATGTACAATTAATTTATTGTGTTATATTCCTCATAACAGCAAGCACCAATGCAAATGATCTAAGAAAACAGAAACACTGATGTAAGACACTACCAGCTTTGATATGGTTTTTAGTTTTTTACACCTCAATTGCTGCATTTTTGAAAGAAACATCTAGGAAATATGCACAACTGTCAGTAACAAATGAAACCAAGTAATGCATCTCAGTTTAAGGTTCATTCCCAAACTTTAAAATAATTTGAAAACACTGATGAATGATGGAAAACACCTACAGAAAAGATTTGCATCATTATTTTAAAGTTTGTAAGTTCAGTGAATGTGTTGTCAACATGAAATCTTAAAAAAATGTTTGTATTTGAGTTGTTATTGATCAGATTCCCATGGTCTCCTCCTAATCTGTACACGCTTTGAATTGTGTGCTTAAAAATGGAAGAATTTCAACAAATTAATTGCTTGTCTCTTTTTACTAAGATCATTAAAGCTTACTGGTAGCAGTAAAAACATTGTTCATTAATTTTTATTGCAGGGGGGAGGAGGGAGGAAGAGGACCCTATTGTCCAGGCTCAGAGCAAAACAGGCATTAAATAAAAAATGGTAACAAATGGATTTTTGGAATACGTACACAGACATATGCTTCTAAACTTGCTAATATGTAATATATGCTTAATCTTACTACAGCAAGGAGTCTAACGTCTGGAACAAAATTATACATACAATTTTCAAGGTCACACATTTATGTGTATGACTTAGCCTATCGCTGTGAAAAATTTGTCTTGCTTGCTGAATGATTTACATCCCAGTATTCCAATTTTAAATAAGCTTTGACAGCTCACCTTAGTGATTAGTCAGAATCTCAGAATTTGTGATGAGTATGAAAAAAACATTGTTTGTAACATACTGTATGAAACTATCTATAATTACCATAGCTGTTTCTTTCATGGCTATTTAATTGCCTTCCATAATCATTTACAAACCACATGCAGCTGTGCATTCTACACAAAAAAAATTCTTGAACAGAATTGTATGAAAATGTCTAAAGCACCTAATATTTTCATATCTAGCTGTTCAGGTTCATATGGAGCCTCTCAAGAGTTTTCCAAATACAATTTTTCACGACAACAAAGCAAACCTAATAGACAACATAGATTAAGATTTATGACAAATTTTCCCTTTTTTAGAAGTTATATTACAAACAACTACATAAAGAACACATAATAGCAAGCTTATTTAGCGTAAAAAATACTTGTCAGTGAAGCTCCACTGGCGCGTAATGCTTTGAAACCCATGTTTCAAACAGAGAAAACAATCACAAATCACAACCTTCAGTAAAAGATACAGCATGTAAACTGTGGCTTGAAGTACTCTCTTGAGAAATGTAACCTATTTAAACATATAAAAATTTGCCTTTATATGCCAAAATAAGCCTGTCTCTCCCAGTCTTGGAATCTTTATAAATTTATATACCTTCTTGACTGATTTTTCTCCCAGAGGGAGCCAGCAGCACATGCTGGAAGAAGCAGAGAGTTTCCTTCCCATCCTCCATAGCAGGTCAAGGTTTGCTACAACCTCAAAGCCCGAAAGCCAAGCTTACAGGAAAGGGGCTGCAAGCATCCTCTTCCTACAGCTCTTCCCACTCCATGTAGTCTTCAGGTTTCACTGCTAACCATTGAACTTAACTCAGGCAAAGCAGAAAAGGATTTGGGGCATACATTAAAGACACAGAAACCCATGGACTTGTTAAGAAGGTGTCTTTTGTATATGGGTTTTACAGCGCTGTTGAATTCAATATCCTCCACTACTTCCCATACAAAGCTTGCTCAGTTTACAAGAATGTGTGCCTTCTCATTAGTGATCTCCAAACTTTCCCTGCAAGGCAAATGATCTGAATTTTGATCATTTTGATCATAATCTGAAAAGAGTAACACCATGGGTAGCTACTGCATGCCATATTGGGGGTAAAATGTGACTTTTAAGGTTTTCTACTAGGTTGTTGAGAATAGAGTTGAAGACAAGACCAGCTACATGGCCCTGAGTATTCTGGGCAACTGTTGTGATCAGCAAAACAGCAAATGTTTTACAATGTTTATGTTAGAATATCTTCTAAGATTATATTATTACCTTTGAAAAATCTACTTTCCCTCTACACACAGCAAGACTGATACTCCTTGCAAAAAAAAGGATCTCAAACAGGAATGATAATTGCAAGATGACACAGGATTCTTTGCATCGCTAGTTTTATAGATGTTGTCTTCTAACTCCTCCAAACTGAAAACTGTTTCAGAACATTAGGAAATCATAAGAATGTAAATGCAATAAAAGCACAATCATAGAGACCAACTGGTGAAAAAGTCTGAATTCATCCTGTGGAAGGATTTACGTATTTATTTATTTATTTATTCCCCACTGACCCAACAATTTGATGACATTTGAGAACAATGTCCTGGAGACATCTGTCTGACAACTGCATCAGGGACAAGAGTTGAAGGTCTTATACTCTGAAGTAGCTCGGTAGCTCATTGAATTGCAATGATCAAATTCATATTTTTAAAGATTAACAGTAGTTGTCAAGAAATGTTAAAGGCATAGTTTGTCTATTTGTACACACACATACAAGATATATATAATACTCCATTGATGTAGTGGAGGTTATGCAAATGTCTGTAAACGTTCTCTCTTTTAGATCTTTCAAATTTGTAGAAGTAAAATGAACACAGTAAAGGAGACATTTGACAAGGTTCCTTGCAAGATAGGCTCCAAAAATGTGAGATGCTATCGTGTAGCAAGGAAAATACTCCCAGAGACAGACCATCAGCAAAATAGGATACAAATAAATGTTTTCTCTGTGGAGAAAGGTCCCACGGAGAGTTCTGCTAAAAACTAATGAGAGATGAATAGCAAGGCAAAAAAATTAACTGACACTGAACACATGACTATTCACTGACTCTTACAACTCAAGAAATAGGGATTTCTTCATACCTTTTCACATATGTCCACATAAAGAAACAGGATATTAAACTAGCTGAATGCTTAGCCTGACTAGCATGGTTGTACCTATACCTTTATTTTAGAATATCCCAGCAGCACAATGCTGCAGCATTTCTTGATTCAAACTACTGAGAGACCACTGCCAAAAGTGGTGTCCACTCCCCTTCTACACAACCTGTATACATGCAGTGCTTTATCTAATAGTTGTACATCAGCATGAGCTAGAAAATCAGCCAATTGATTTTGCTAGATTCATTTTTCATGAGTCCACAGAGGTAGTATGTGAGGGAAAAATGCCTCTGTTTTCCAGAAGAGGAATTACAGAAGTTCATATGTTCACTTAGAATAAGGTTCTCTCCTGTGGAGAGTTGTAAGATACAGAAGTAGCAAGAAGATAGTCAGAAAAAACAGTTGAAAATTGGGCAATTTCATAATTTTAACCTTACTGCAAGTAGATTACAAATAGCTTTTTTCTCTCTGGCATGGCTTTTTAAAAATTTTATTTTGTAACAGTGTTTTATTTCTCAGGGAAACCTACAGAACTCTTCTTCTGTCCTCCCTGTGGAAGCTCCTCAACACAAAGCAATAGGTTTGTACTGGGTCAGTACATGTACTGGATCTCACCATACTGAATACCAGAGCTGGTGTGAGCAGTGAAAGAAATGGCACAGCTCAGAGAAGGGCCTTTTGGTGGTGGTAAGTTTGTTTGGCTCTGCTCTCTTACACCCCCAGTGTGCCTGCATGCTAGTTTACATAGAACAATGAGTGCCATCAAGCAACTGATCAGAAATAAAAAGGATATGAAGCATATAAAACACCATAGAGCACGCTTGGACCTGGTGGTCCAGGGGGAGTTTGTCTTGCAGACAGAGTACTGGTTTTAATATGGCATTTCTGTAAGAGCTCAAAGCACACTGTGGGGAATTTTTTAATTCTTGTGCCCACACCAATAAAAAGAAAAAAAGGGGAAAAATATCTCTCCAGTTGAGGCTACTCCCTTCTGGGGGAAATGGTGTTTCATCATAGAATGATAGAATACCAGGTTGGTAGGGATGTAAAGGATCATCTGGTCCAACCTTTCTTGGCAAAAGCATGGTCTAGACAATATGGCCCAGCACCTTGTCCAGCTGAATCTTAAAAGTGCCCAATGCTGGGGAATCCACCACTTCCCTGGGGAGATGATTCCAATGGATGATTATTCTCATTGTGAAATTTTCCTCATGTCCCTTTGGAATCTCCCCAGGAGTAACTTGTACCCATTATCCCTTGTCTTTTCCATGTGATTCCTTGTAAAAAAGGGAGTCTCCATCTTCTTTGTAGCAAGGCGAAAACATAATTTGTATTTTTAAAAAGGCATAAGTATGAAAAACGTTTATTTTTAAAATTATTTTTTGATGGAAGAACTCACCGAAAACAAAAAATATTACCAATAAAGCAGTTACAACTACTCTTTCATCATGTTTCAGCATTTATGTGGCTACTGCTGCTTAACTCTGCATAGCAATCCATGAACACTTGTCAACACTAGTATCTTGAGGTCATCCTTATGAGGAAAACACATGAAAAAACAGTAGGTTACCTGTGATTTTCTTTTTTTTTAATGATATAACATATACTTGAAAAAGACAGAATATAGACCTGGATCAGTGTACATAAATGAAAGAACATGTTTAAATATTATATTAACACTATTAATAGTAGTAACAAAACACTCATTTTTCTGGATAAAGTCAGAAAAAGCAATGACAACTCAGGAAATAACTGAAAAAAATTGAAAACTTATAGGTAAGTAAAGATTTTTCACATACAGAAAGTATTTTGTTTAGCTTGAAAAGCATATTTATCTTAACACACAATGTTGCTGTTTTATAATTGTGTACTGACCATTATTTAAGACATACAGAATAAAAATGACTATCATATCCACTTAAAAAAATATTTCCATCTCCATACTTCCAAAATAAAATCTACTGCTTATAACTTCTTTGTAATATCTGACTCTTCAAATATAATTGCGTTTTGTTTCAAATATTGTATATTTATCAAATATTATGTTCACAACAATTTTCCTAAAGAAATCACTTCCATATTATACATTTTTATTTACAGCAACTTCCAGAAAGTAGAGAATTTTACAAGAAATATATTGATTCCAGGATAATATTAGATGGTAGCTGTGTGATCTAAGTAGTTTTTCTTCAGAAGAAGGATCAAGTGATAAAGTAGTGTTGTGATTTGTAAAGGTCACATGTTGGCAGATCAAATCAATCTTAATTTTGAGCATGGTGTAAGAATAAAAAAAATTCAATTTCTAAGTGCTAGATCTTATTAATGCCTAGCTTTAAAGAGACAATCATAACCATAGCTCTAATTAAGATATTTTGATGAATTCACTGTATTAATTCCTACTTCTAAGGTAGAAAACACTGTCCTGAGAACTATCTGTTTGTAGCAAGATTAATTTTCTGCTCAGATCCCTTCTATCTTCCCCATCTATCCTAACTGCAATTTTTTTCCAATATTGTATTATTTTTACTACTAATAGAGAAATTGTACCTATAAAAAAATCAAACACAATTCAACAAGATCTATTTGCATTTGGATTTAATCTATTTAACAAAGTCTGCAAAGTGCATCTTGAACTTTGGAGATAGCTTTTAAAACTAAATCTATAAGCTTAAAAGATAAATTTAGTACAAGATAAGTAAAGGACAGAGTCCTGGTCTATCTCATTATCCCTACCCAAATATGTTTCAAGCTGAAATGTGATGGAAACGAACAGAAGACTACTGTTTAAGGGAAATACATGTGTGTTCTGTCTCTGAAAAGAACAATTCTTAGATTTGGGGAACCAAGTAGAATTTTACCAGTGTGAAAAATGTCAGTTCTAGTTTCTTAATTTCACGAATATTCAGAAGAACACACATCTGAAGAAACGCTTCTTTGGAGATGTCTATTTTGTATGAACAATCTAGTAAAACACATTACAGTGGCCTTATAGGCAAACAATGCATAGACAGGCTAGATGAAAGACACTGCATATAAGATTTCCCAAGGTTATGGATTCCTCCATTAGTTTAATAAAAATATTTTGTTGTTCTTTCTTAATAAGTTTACATCATTAGAAATATTTGCTACATTTATATTCTTTATGAAGCTTGCTGAAGAATCTGTGTGGGTCTCTTGTATGAAGACTTACACCAAGTATGGTGGCAAGGGAGCACAAAGAAAAGCAAATACTGATTACTGATGACTAATAGCATAACTATGAACAAAAATTATCATTCAAATTCCTTTCCCTTTATTAAAGTTTTATGCTTTCCAGGAAAATACTAGATTTCTAAAAAATCTTCTCCATAGCAACACAAACTGTTTGATAGTTATTGATCTGGGTCATGAGAAGGTATCAAGAACACTGAGATTACTGGCATTCTCTTGTCCAGGCTGGAGAAGGCTTATCCCTCTTGCTTACCTGCAGATCCCAGATACCCAGATGTGGATGCCAGCCCTTCAACCTCCACCAATATGTCACAGCCATTTAGCACTTTTAACTTTGTGAATGTGAAAAACATTGAAGTGGCTTTAGCTAAGACTGCTCCAAGTAACACCTGCCAAACCCTGAGCGTTGTTCAGAGTGCAGCTGCTGGACACTTCTACAGTGATACTGTCTACAACAGCATCTTCCAGCAGATGGAAACACATGCAACATAAACAGCTGCTAGCTGCAGGAAAATCTCTCATTAGTGTGGCAGAAACTGAAGGACAACAGTGCCACTCTAGAGCTGAGAAGAGTGCTTACAGTATTGATGACAAAGTGATGGCAAGTACCAAAGTTTGGTACTTGCAGCCCTGTCACCTACAAACCAGGAGGAGGGAGAATGTGCTCCCAGGGACAGACCAAGCACTGGGTAAGAGCAACACAAGCAGCCAGGGGAGCTGAGCATCCAGCGCTGCATCTAAGTCCCATAGTAAGAGGGGGTTACCTTGATGTGTACGATGTGCTACCTTGACTGTCACAGCAACTAGCTTAGGGAAAGAGCAAGAATGAAGAATGAGGAGAGAAAATAACTTGGGGTTTGGGTTTGTTTCTTCATGTCTGCAGGTTATGGCTAGGCAGTACCTCGGGCAGCCTGCCTCTGCCCTGCAGATAGGCTTTGCAGTTTGTTTCCTGGAATACTGGCAGACAAGGCTCCTGATCGTCATTTCATGATGAGAAATGGAAGCAAGTAATAGGCAGGAGAGAGTTCAAAAGGACAGAGAGGGAAAAAGGAGTGAAAAAGACAGATAATTCTTTCTCTCCCAAACCTGTGGCTGTGTCACTGACTTGCTGGTCTCTCAACCAGACCATCCTTGTGCAGGATAGTGACAATGGACCAAGGATACTCTTGACAGCAAAGTCCCTTTCTGGAGATGAAAAATGTCATCACTTTTACTTAGCATAGGACAAAATGCTCCCACCAGAAACAAATACATGTAAAAATATCAGTGAGGTCCTGTGCATGTACAGTCACACAGGCAAACTAACAGTGAGAAGTAAGTTCCTTATGGCCTTATCTACGTACCTGCTCACCTTCCAGCAGAAACAGATCAGAGCACTGGAAGTTTCTAGTTTCCCATGGAAAAGTCCCCTACTGCTTATGGCCGAAGCATGTCTCTTGCTCCTCATCAAATGGGCTTGGCACAGACATATGTGAAAATGGCTCTGTGCATCCTTAAATCCTGAATTGACTGGGATGTATCAAGTCTGAAACTGCATTTTCTCCCAAGCTGTACTTTTGAAATCGCTCTAGAACTGACAGTAAACTAGAAACATCAACTGTACACCCAAACTCTTAATATCATACCTCATGGGAGACGAAAGTGTTCTGCCTAGTCCCTGCTCACGCTCTCATTCACCACCAGCAGCAGATTGCTCTGCAAGCGGTCCAGCAGATACACATATATGACAGCAGTAGAAGCATCATAAAGCTCCAGTGTCCAGTGTTGCTTGAACATAAAAGCTCCAACTAGACATAATGAATCATCCCTGCTGCTATAATTGACGTCCTGGAGATGACACTTTGCCTGGCACCTCCCAGATTTCCCTGAAGTTCTCCACACATTTCAATGACTAAGCCACACATACTGTAAACTAGCCTGCCCCATATGTAGTTTTGAACAGCGCAGTGCATCTTGTGACTGACTTGGTATCAGAAACAAATACCTGGATTCAACAAATTTAGTGCCTGCCAAACTGCCTTCCACACTGGTAACTGAAGGGTTCATGAATTGCCACCCCGGTTACATACTGGTATGATAACTGTCCACACCAGCCGCACTTCAAAGACACAGTTACTAGAATAAAAGTATGTAACAGCAGTCCCCTTTTCACAAGTCTACGCAACCTGTTTTGAAATAGTGAATATCAAATCAGAAGTACATTTTTCCTGAATTCCTTAGCATAACCAAGAACTTAACAGAAATAAACCAAAAAACATTTAAAAAAAATAAAAATGATGCAACCACAAATAGAAGGGAATTACTGAGATGTTCAAATAAGCTATAGTGCTTAAAAAACATGAGAAAAAATAATAGCTATACCTTACTGTTCATATTTTAAAGCTATGAAAGAATCACACAGATCGAACCTTTAAATGCATTTCAGAACCATAGTGGATATTATTATCCAGTTTATAAAATTAAACAAGTAACTTTAACAGTAGGTTCATGGCATTTTAGTGAGTATTGTTTATAAATGTCAGTGAGAAAGATAAGACAAGTTACAGAAGCAATATACTGTGCTTCCACAAGGGCAAACCAGAAATTCAGCAGTTGGGGGAAAATAATCTAGTTCAGAAACAAAAAAGGGCTGTCACTGAGCAACAGAAATCAATTTCCACAAAAGTGTAAGGGAGGTGTTCAGTTAATCACTATCTACTTCCTCTAGACCAGTATTCACATGTATAACATCCCCTTCTAGACAAATAGTAAGAACAGAATAAAATGAATAGGTTTTTTCCCCTTACCACAAAATGTAAAGTCAAAATACATAAACCAATATTGCACATTACAATAAGGAACTAATCTAATCTTAGTCATAAATTAAACCTAAAATTTTATTTCCACTAGAAGTCACTATTATAAGGAAGCTTAATGAAAATAATAACTATATGCCTACACCGACAGCGATATCACAATTTCATACTCATATTATGTCATAAATTTTTGATCCCCAGCTCCTATTCCAAAACAGCTCGTCTAAGGATGTCTTATGTTACTCTTGCCTTTATATCTAATGATAGAGAAATTCTTGTTGGAGCCTTGCAGAATCTCTGTTAGAGACATTTAAACTACTTTTCTGTTTTAAAAACAGAACATTCATTCTGCAAGTTGGAAGACCAATCCCAACAATAACGCCTCCTAATAATTACCTGCCTGCACTGTGGCTACTAAGGAGATACTAAATTACAACTGAAAAAAAGCCTCTACAGACCTCTGTTTACTCCTAAAATATTAAAATACTGTATATGGTAGATAAAACTTTAAAGTGGAAAAATGTTTCAACAAAAAAGAAAATTTTAAACTTTCAAACAAAGTAGGAGACCTAAAGGTCTTTCAAAGGCTTCTGGGGAAAATTTCTTTCTTATATTTGAAAATCTGCTAACATTTTGTAAAGGTTTGGATAGAATTAACTTCAAAATATTATACCTTTCAGAGCTACTCTCTGGTCAGTCAGTGAAGTCTAACTGAATTTGTCATGACGTGTAAACATCAGTTTGGTAGGAGCTGATTTTCCTTAGCTCATATTTGAAGTTAAAACATTTTGACTGAAACAAACACAAGCATCCAAATACGCTGTGACCTTTGCATAACTGATCACCTCTTTTCAAGTTCTGCAGCTGTAGCCAGCAACAACACGCTAATGAACAATTTGCCCGCATTCGGAAAATCTCCAAAATGCTTTAACACCTGACATTTAGAAAAAACCCACACTTTTCTTTGGCTGGAATCTGACAGTAGGAACCACTGCATTTCTGGAGCATTATGTCAGCTCTACAGATGTGAGAGCTGATACACTGTCAATACAGGTAAGACTCAAGTCCAGAGCTAGAGCTTTTGTTGCCATTGAGCTCTATGGGTATCACGCAACACCATGGCTTGGGAGTCATTCCCTTGTCTCTTACATCTCACTTGTACAACTGGCTGGTGCTCGTGGGGAAAGCTTCCAGCTTCCACTGCACCGCATAGAGACAGGGTCTTGTTTTCACAAGAAGCACCAGCTTCTAGTTCCCACCAGTCCCACATAAATACATAAGAATGGCAAACCTCTTGGTCAGGAAGACTGACTCTGAATGCAAATGTAAGCTGGGAATGAATTTTAAATTAGAGAAGACACTGAAAGAGATACGAATCAGTACATAAAGTAGTCATGAGGAGTTTGTAGAATGGATCTTGAATAGTTTCCTTTGATACTGGAACAAATCAAAGCAGATTACAAAATGTTCACTTTTTGTCTTGGATCTGGAAGATATCTGTAACAGTAGTTCAGAGATCATCCTGAGCAAAGAAACTTCAGAGGTGAAAACAGGTGGAGTAAACATTGATTTAAAGTCAAAACAAATTCAGCTGCAGTCTTAACTGTGAGTAGTCAACACACTAACCATCAGAGCAGTCTTCCCAGGCTGTCCAGTGAGCAGCACATGCACAAGTCTAACAAGGCTGTTCCAGCACAACCTCTACAGTTTCAGAAGTGCTTATATGGAATAGGATGATAAAGGACATTTGCATCCTGCCCAAAGTGGATCCAAGCATCTTGAAGCTTTATACAGAGGAATGTAGAAGCAGTAGGTAATACACACTTTATTCTTAATCACTAGACCTCTAGAACTGCCAGTTTTCTAAGAGACTGCCTACACCAGTCAACAAGCCAGGGACCTCAGCACTGGGCTTGGTAACACAGGAATACCTTAAATAGCCATCACAGTAGAGGGAGTTTGATTTTTATTATTCTCCAAAAACTGAAGGACCATATGCAATATCATGTATGAATCACATTAAGTGTACTTACACTTTGAAATCTAACAAATGAAAACAACCACAAACAACTTTAAAATTACACTTTAAGAAAATTATACACCCAAGTAACATGATATAGTAGCTGGAAGAAAACAGACTCAAAATTATCTTGAAGTAATATATATGACACAAGAGCTCCTATTAAAATACGCTCGACTGGTATAACTAAGATCTGTGCTAAAATGAAAGGAAAACACTGAAAGCAAAATATATGAGATGGCATATTTAGATTTTGAGAAAGAGAGAATGGTTTCATATTGATCCCTGAAAATGACACTCAGAAAAAGAATGAGCGCTTCTTTCACACGCAGCAAATACAGAGACAAAGAAGGAATAGAGAGAAATGAAACTGTTGAGAGGAAGTTCAGACCACAAGGCACTAAAAAAAGGCCAATGCTATATATGGGAAATGAAATTTGCAGGTAGAGGAAAGGTATCAGCTGAGAAGTTCAGGATCAAATGTGAGACCGAGGTTATTCATGGAAAGTCTAAATAGCAACTATACAAGCAGAACAGTTGATTTGTCCCCAGGAGAAACACTTCCATGCGAAGTATTTAGAGGGAAAGTCAACACAAACAGGCAAAGAGAACAGAGAAGAGTCATTAAAGGTGTCAAGAATTATGTACAGCTGAGAATCACAAGCACATAACTGTCAGTTAGCAGTATAGTTTAGACATGGTATATAGGAAAGAGCAGATGGCCAAGAAGTGACCCTTGTGAGAGGGACTCAAGAGAGCAAGGGTCTTGCCACGTAAGAAGTGAACAAATAAACACCTTCTTTTATTTTTTAAGAGATGTGTAGAAAAATGTCCACAGTAAAAGGATAGGGCAGGCAGTTAGATGAGAGATTTGTAGAAACATAGTGGTTATATAAGGAGGAGAAAATTAAAGAAATAATACCTGCACACAAAGACTGCACTGAGTTCCTCAGGACAGTCATCATTATCCAGAGTTAGGTCAATCTCAAATATCATTTCTTAACAAGTATTTTGGAAAAGACTATGAGTAAGGTCTAACACTGAGTATCTTCTCTTTTCACTACCAAACAATTCATGATAAAAATGTTCCTTAGCTGGAGGATTTTATATCAAGACTTTTATAGATACGACATTTAAAACTTTTATTAACTGAACAATCTAAGCCATCTCTTACAAAGCAAAGCAGCAGGTAGGCAAGCTCACTCCAGGTACTGGATACATTTACCGATTTATTTAAATTATTTAACTAGACAGAATTGTAAAGTGAAAATATCACTTGTCAGCACATATCAGCTATAATTGGTGCTGTACATTCCATGACTAAACCAAAATTGAAGACTCTATAAGTATCTGACTAACTAGCAACTCAGTCTATTTTCTTCTCTCAGAGCCTGAACAGTTTCTAGATTATCCCCATGCTTCTCTCAAACTAAAGATTTAACAGAATATGCTTATTACTTGAAGAAACCAAACTGTCATCACAGGAAACACTTATGATATAAACAGTTAATAAGTATATGTTGGAAAATGGTTAATAAGAAAATAGATTTACCAACTTGCTCAAACCTACTGAAAACAGTAAGACAATGCTATCTATTTTGTTAAGAAATAAGTCTTAACTAACAGCAAATTTTTGTAACATTTCTTAATTTTTTTTACTATCTAGATATTGGCTGAATATTGGGGGATGCTTAACTCCACAGCCTGGAAAACAGATCTAGCTTCTAAGCTTCATATAACTCATATCCCATATATTTATGGCATATGTATGTTTGCTATGTCCTTTGCATGGACTGGAGGTGAAAATGGGAGAGTCCTCTCTACTCTTGTAATTTTTACATGAATTGAGCAGAGGCCATCTTAACAAGCAGGCCTGTAAATCTGAAAACTCCTGTGTCCTTTTTGCCAAATCTTTGCCTTCCAAACAAATAAGAAAATGGAATATCAGAAGCTGCCTTTTTATTACTGAGATCAGGAAAAAGGAATAAGACAGAAAACTAGGAAAAGAATAAATTAAGATTAAAATGTTTTAAATCACAATGATGCATCATATGTACATTGTTACAGAGCACATAAAAACATAATACCCTAATATGATTAAAGTGTTCTATGAGGATATGCATATGATATATTGTTGTGATTTAAAACATTTTATTTCTATTGAAGCAGCTCTACAGCTATAAAACCTGCTGCAATTTTGCATGTCTGCTGCCTTTTACATTCTTCAACATCAAATGACAGATTCTGCCGAATATTTACTCGCTAAGAACCTTGGCAGAACTTGCAGACCTTGATTTTATTGGAGGATTGTAACTCTGTGTGCAAGTTACCAGATCTTCTGCTTAGTATCATGGCATCAAGAACTAGAGTAATCTCAAGCAAAATTTTCATTCAGCTGATTTTTCTCACTGACAAAACTCCTCTGCTTGAAAATCCTGATGATTCGAAGCATCCAAAAATTGTTAATGTTTGGCACGCAGAAGATCTCTGCTGCATTGTCAGACCAAGATTCAGTGGATAAATCAGAAATACAGATACTTTACAGAAATACAGTTATTTCTATTTTACAGGACAGATTTTTAACCCTGCTTCACATGGTAAAGACAAACACAAGCTGAGTACTTGTGAAAAAACCTACCCTTCAATACATAAATAATTGTTCAATACATACACCATATACATACCTACAAGTTACACACATTGCTACTCAGACATAATACTCTAAGAAACCTTGCAATGTAAGTAGATAAACAAATGAATGTATGAATGAATATTCTTTCTTTCCAAGTTTTAAACAGTGCAGGTTTCCAAGACAAACATTAAAGCTGGGAATGTAACATATTGGTCTGAAAATACTGAATAAACCAGCAAAGAGGGGGAAGTTTGTTAAAAACATAGTGTGATATGCCACAAGCAGGACAAGTAGTTTTGCAAGTACTTGAAAACCAGCAGCACAACAACAAAAACAACCCAATCCTGCGACAAAACAAAGATTTCTTTCTGTCAAATACTATTTCAAGTCAAATGATCCTGAGAAATAAATAACCCAATTATCTTAGCTTTCATTCTCAAATCATGATGGAGAAAGATCACAACATGTAAGAAATTTAGTAAATACAAGGATCAGTTTATGTATCACTACCAATAACTCTCCAAACCTTCTCTATCCATTATAAGCACAGTGCTAACAACCCTTTCACATTCAAATTGAAAAGGTTACTGTAAAACAGAATAAAGAACAAATCTAGCATATTTTCACTGATTTTATTTACAGTGTTTCTTTGTGATGAAAACGTCCACATAATGTATGCAGCTTTGCTATTAATATAGCACAATTCTCCAGTTTCCTTTTAGGCATACTAATACTGGTTTCAAAAGAAAACAACCCAACACCCCTATTTTGTACCACAGCCTCAAAAGGTTCCACAGCCACAAAAACATTGAAGAGTCTCCTCTTCCATGAAAAGGGCTTGAGGAAAACTAGGGACAGCTGAGACATCTCTCTCCCATCTTCTCTTCAACTCTACCAGAGATTTTCATGAAGTCCTGCTACTATTTAAATGACCTGTTCAGATGGGCATAGACTGTTTTCTGGGCAACTGACCTGCTTAAGAGCACTTCTGTAAAATGAGCCGGCGCTAAACCAGCTAAAATCAGGTGCTGTGGGTGCAGTGTGCCATCCATGCCACAGGACTGGAGGTGAGCAGGAACAGGCTCAGCCCAGCTCTCCTAAACATGGTGGCTTCCCTCCCCTCTCACAACATGCAGCACGTGGAGTGGCAATGTGAACCGAGAACTGGTAGTGTCCGGCTACAAATACATGGATTTCAACTGCTGATGTGAAGAATCCAGATTTAGGAAAAACTGAAGCCCGTTAGCTTCCATCCATTCCAGTAAGAGCACATGCATCAATATGGGAAGGCTGACTAAATGGAGTCATTTGAAATACAACTCATCTTCACTTTCTGTTGCTCCCCACAGAATAAAAGCAAGTTACACTACAGTCCTGAAAGCTTTAATTGAGGGATTTCACAGATATTTGTATTCTTTTAGTTTGTTTAGTGTTTGTTTTTAAATCAAAAACTTTCCGTCAAAACAAACTGGTAAGTTGACAGCAACATGATTCTGTTCAAGTATCACAACATTACTTTAGTTGGTAGACTGGCAGCCTTCACAAATTTCAGTTATTCAAAGAGAGGCTAGCTAGTTTAGAAAATACATTGGTAGGAAACAAACAAACAATCACAGGGAAATAAAACAGAGGCTAAGAGGAGGATGGCATTTTCAAGGGAGGCAAGCAATCCACAGAAAGAAATCTTTTCTAATAACTACATTTGCGAGAAAGAGTGGAACTAATTATTGTTCCAATAGACATAATGTATTCAGAGACCTCAAATAACAGACATTTATTACCTGGCATTTCAGACACAGTTGTTGAAGTATACTGATTGTAGGCATAAATGTTCATATTACGAAACAGGCAGATGGTCTGCTTCACCAGAAACATTACAGTCTGACATTTGTTATCAATTGTACTGATTTAATACTAATGAGAGCAAATGGAGACAGATTTGCAAAAATCTGTCTCTCAGGAAGATGTATGTGTGCCTTTAAAAATCTTTCACTTCAGATATATCATGCTGTGGTACCAAGAGAAATAATGATATATTTTAATATACAGTACTACTCTGACATTTGCGCAGAGCTTTTAGGCCAGTAACCAAAACCTATAACTACAGGAGAATAAATTCATTCAGGAAAAGAAGCTGAGGTGGTGCTTCAGGATCTCTGCTATAGCAGCAATCAAATAAATTAAGATTAAACTTATGTTTTATGATATTATAAAACACCATTATACCCATTACTAAGACTTTCGTTCACAAGTAGAGCGATCATAAGATAAGCACAGTAAGGGTGAGTTATGCTTGTTCTCCAAATGCCAAAGTGCTCTGCTCCTAGTCAGTGTGTCCCTGCTGACACCACGCTCACTGCAGGCAGGGGAAAGAATGAAGAGCCACCAGGCTCCCCCTGACACGATGAACTATCAGGAACCCAAGACAGGTTAGGCAGGGCAGCCTGCCCCATCACAGGCACTGGCTGCGTTATGGACTATGGTATAAATCAGAAATCCAAACTGATGAACATTAAACAAAGGGCATAAACTATCTGCTTCCTCAAGCCTAACACTTCTCCTTAGACTTGTTCTACTGTATGCAATTACTTCGGGTCTTAAGAATCATTAAGGCTACATTTCTCATAATGATGAAGTGGTGAAAGTGTTCCTTGTAAAGTTAGTGTCTGGCCACCAGTGCTTCTGTAAAGCGACCACATTAATACCTCTGAGATTTCTGTTATGAATGACAAAGCATACTGAATCTTAAAAGCATCTTTTCAAATATAAATTAACAGCAACCACCGTGCTCTTGCAAAAAGGTGCTGAAAGATGGTCAAGGCACTATTTTAAAATTCATTCTTAGATCTAAATATGGTGCTGACCAATAGCAGAGCAGTGAGGCAGGCTATTTAGTGAACTGCTGACCCTCACCACATTGACTAGACATGTAACAGTTCTGCAGAGCACTAACATTCCCTGTCTAGCAGGACATGCCAATGCAGGGACACAGAGCCCCTGCAAAAGGCTACCAACACCAGAGAAGCTCCCTGCTTGTTTTGCTCCCTTCAGATACTTTCCTTTCTGTCCCGTTTCTTCTGCAACACCAAAGCAAGTGTGATCAAACATACAGCAATTTGCTACCTTCTCATTAATTACACAGCACGAATTCCATGGAGATTGAGTTTATTCAAACCACTCTGAGAACAAGTACAATTTAAGACTGAGATGTAACAACACATTGTTATGTCACAATTCAATTATTTCATTTCAATTTATGTCAAACACCAACACCTGAGAGCTGATTCAGACAGACTAACAGTGAAGACATGGATTTCTTCTTTTATACCCAGAACTGTGAATACTATTATTCGCTCATTTACTATTTCAATGAAAGCTTATGCCTATTTATTATCTGAGGATAGATTACTATGGGTTTTATTATGAAGTAAAAATATATTTTTCTAATCATCCATATACTATCTCAAATGAATACATCCAATAAAAAGAGGTGTTAAAAATAAGTCTTTTAACCAATTCTGTCTATAGGCTATTGAAAGAAAATAGATTTTATTGTATTTTTCACTGCTTGGGAACACTGATTCCAGCTAAGATATTCTGATCCTATATAACGCAGGTCAGGCATTAAATATTATATTTCCCCAATTTTGTAACATTTTATATATGATCACTGTCAGTAACTTCTAAAATAAGATTAAAATCAAGATTCTATTCCTTGCACAGATTGCTGGATTAGCATACTGCAAAAATATGTAGAGTACTGTACTTTAAGCTGAGAAAAATGCCTCTGGTATACAGTCAACAGAATTTAAAGTCAGCTGTACACACTGTAACACACTCTCTCTGAAGCTTCTACACTGGAACACAAAACAAAAACAATACATGTCATGTTTAAGCAATTATGCCCTATCAAAATGATCAAAAACCTAATTTACACAAGAGATACCACAGATGCATTTCCAATTCCCCCTCTAGCTTCCCCAAGATAGTGTAAAGCATCTAAACTAACGCAGTCACTCATTTTATATGGGGTGGGGGGGGGGGTAGAATTATTATTTAAGGAAATGGAAGCAGTGTGATCTTGCCTGTAAGGAAGACACTGGAAATACACAAGATACATCACTGAATATTTTACATATTGGGACAGTCATCCAGATCAATATCCTATTTTTTAATATAATTTTTCTTTTCTCACAGAACACTGGTAGCACAAATAGATACTGCTTGCTTTTTCAAACAGGATTTCACAGGGCAAGGAGGGAACTCAGCAGACAGAATGAATTTTGAGTCAGACTCCTGAAACAGAATTTGCCTTTAGTGACCTTGAGCAAGATGTCTGCTCCTGTCTCAAACACTAACATCTAGAACATGAGCAACATCAAGCCCACCTTCCTAACCAAAACATATAAACAAATCAATGTCATTCAGCAAGGGGAGGGGGGACTGGATACCACAATGACAGACAGAGAGAAAGAACCATAATTCTTTCCCCCCTTCATTCTTTCTAGACATTTTTGTGGATCTACAGCAGTGAAAACTTTTAGTCATTAATTTTTTTTTTTTTTTTTTTAAGTACAGGGCTGGGTCTTATTTGTACAATTCTAATACTTCAAAGTGATTTGCTGTAATAAATTAATACACATACACACACATATACTTTGTATATTCTCTCTCTCCTTTGCACAAGATGCAAATCCTTCTAAAATCCATTGCAAATACCAGACCCTAATTTTGAAGAGTGTCTAAAAAGGCACAATATAAAAGAGCAAATGCATTTAGTAACTAAAATACATCTCCTGGAGATATGAACTACTTTTCTTTTTGTATTTTTTTGTTTTCCCCTGTCCCTTTGTGCACACAATCCCACAGCCTTGTATTAGCATTGGTATTGAACTTGAGGCTTTCTGACTAAGAAACAGAATACAATGGATAATTTCTATTCCAAAAGTCAGAAAACAAAACTATTTGTAAATTATTTCTTTTAAATTGAATTGGGCATCTAGATGTTGTCACATACCAGGCAGTAAATACTTTTTTTAAAAAAAATTGCTGAAGAGAGGCAACAGACTTTTGCTTTTTAAAAAAAATAAAAAGGACAATTTCCCAATTTCCTACCCCCACCCCTTTCATTTCTGCGGCTGTCCTCATGAAGCAGTGATTTCCAAATCTGTAGAGCAATCATCCTGGATCAGCTAGTAGAGCCTGATGCAATGTTGTATGAAAATACTGATGGACCAGTACACCCATGTTATATACCTTCAGCTTTGGTTTTGGTTAGAAGCTAAAGCATGCTCATGGACACAAAGACTATAATAAAATAGGGTGTCTTCTCTAGAAACCAAAGTAAAACCAAAATCCCCAAACACTATAACAAATTTTACTAAGACCAGTTAGTAAACACTTAAAGACAAAAAAATGAAACCCATTTTGTTTCCCATACAGAGGTAAAATCTATCACTAAAACCTGAATGGTAGTCTGTTCTTGTCAGAGAACGTGAATCCATTTGTTCTAATATTGAGATACGCTTGAACCACCTTCCTTGGAGACACATACATTAGCAGCATACAAATTATCAGCATGCAGGTACTTGTTCAAGTGCTTGCAAAACTGGGAGTAAGCATGCATGGTAGCTTTTGCTTTGGACAGCTCTTCCTTCCAGTCCCTAAGAATTTCCCTTGGTCCA
Source organism: Strix uralensis (assembly GCF_047716275.1). Taxonomy (NCBI): domain Eukaryota; kingdom Metazoa; phylum Chordata; class Aves; order Strigiformes; family Strigidae; genus Strix; species Strix uralensis. Next base: position 37,938,919 of record NC_133975.1, read on the forward strand.
TAGATCTGTCTGAAGAAAGATGTACCTGGAAGGGGATGGTTCTGGTAAAACAACAGTTAAAAGTTCTGAAACATGAAATAAAAATTTTCCACAGATGACTTAAGTTCCTTCACACTTCACTGACTAAATACATAGCAAGTTAGTTATGACAATCTGTGGTTAACTTTCACTACATTCCCAAAATACAGAGGTTCGATTTTGAAATTTGATCAATATTCATACTATCTTACATACCAAGTTAATTGGTAAAAATGCTGCAATATATTCTTTGAGACATTTCTGAGGAACAATTTAAGTATTTGTTATCCAACATGAATAAATCTCCTGTTTGCGAATACTGATGATGGTTAATGGAAGTATTACATTGTTAGAAGGGGTTCAAAGTGACTTATAGGAGTCATGTAAACAGGATAAAAATAGAACTAAATATATCATAATGAAACCATGAAGGCGTAATTTAGATACAAAAAACACAAAGTCCTTTTTCATCTCAACAAGAGAACTATCAAAACACAAATCACATACAAAAAAGCAGCTTGAACAGACTGAATAGTTTTAAAAATCACTACTATGTAGGTTTGCAGCAGTAAGATACGTATTACCAGTGCATACTCTAAAAAGGCCTCTATTTAAAATTTTGCTACATAATTTTACAGAGGAGATCTAACAGTGCTCAGACTACATGCATAACTAAGGATGAACGTTGCAAACACAGAAAGCCAATAAAAATCTGGGCAAAGACAACTGAAGTCAATTGTACATCTTCTACATTCTTTAACTAAGACCTATTGCCTAGTTTATCATCTGTAAACCTGACAAAATTCTTGGATTTGCACAGTAACAGCACATGCATGTCAATCACTGTTATCATCTAATCCCAAAATCTGCATATGTATTTCTATAATAGGATTAAGATTAGTTTTTATGAAACTTTACACAAGTGAAAGCCCATAGTAGTCCTGAAAGCAGTAACCCTGTATTCCATCCTTCTACCCAGGTCTGAGCATCCCTACCCCTTGTCCTGTCCCAAAGCTTGTGGTTTCTCTGTTATCAGAGCTCACCCTGAGTTAAAAAGTCATTCTCACCAAGTCAGTTTTTCCTTGGGTTCATTTCCCTGCCTGCATCTGCACCCAGCCACTGTAACTCTTCTGCAGGCAGGCAGAGGCTGCAATACAGCAGGCACAGGCAAGGACACCTACAGTGTTCATGAAACTATGATCTTCACCTGATAACCTGGCTTCATATCTGGACACAGCAAGCATTACACAGTGAATTACAAACCCATCCAGACCTGAAAACTATTTCTGATGCAACAGACGCTTTTTGCTGAAGTGCTCATCTTCTCCTAGCGAGGGCACCATGAAAATTTAAGGAGGCCAGATGAGTATTGCTCTCTCTCCTCATCTACTCCTGCTCTTTTCCTGTACTGCTAACCTCAAGAGTTTACCAGAGACAATTCAGGTTTCCATATTAAAAAAAAATCACAGGGTTTTGGAGAATTTTGGCTCCTGGTAGCTAGATTTCTACTGCTTATTTCTCATTCCCTTCTTTACAACCAAAGCTAGGCATCACTACCAAAGCCATTTCATCTTTACACATACAAGCTGGAAAGTGTCATGGCTTTGATGGATGGAACATTCAGTGGATAAGGAATTGGCTGGACGGTCACACTCAAAGAGCTGCGGTCAACGGCTCAATGTCCAAGTGGAGAGCAGTGATGAGTGATGTTCCTCAGGGGTTGTTACTGGGACCAGTGCTGTTTAACATCTTTGTTGATGACATGGACAGTGGGATTGAGTGCACACTCAGCAAGTTTGCCGATGACACCAAGCTGTGTGGTGCGGTTGACACACTGGAGGAAAGGGATGTGCCATCCAGAGGGACCTGGACAGGTTTGAAAGGTGGGTCTGTGCAAACCTCATGAAGTTCAACAAGGCCAAGTGCAAGATCCTGCACATGGGTAGAGGCAATCCCAAGCACAAATACAGGCTGGGCAAAGAGTGGATTGAGAGCAGCCCTGTGGAGATGGACTTGGGTGTAGTAGTGGATGAAAAACTGGCAATGGGCCAGCAGTGTGTGCTCGTAGCCCAGAAAACCAACTGTATCCTGGGCTGCATCAAGAGAAGTGTGGCCAGCAGGTCGAGGGAGGTGATTCTCCCCCTCTACTCTGCTCTCGTGAGACCCCACCTGGAGTACTGTGTCCAGCTCTGGGGCCCCCAACATAAGAAGGACATGGACCTGCTCAAGCAGGTCCAGAGGAGGCCACGAAGATGATCAGGGGGCTGGAGCACCTCCCCTGTGAGGACAGGCTGAGAGAGGTGGGGTTGTTCAGCCTGGAGAAGAGAAGGCTCTGGGAAGACCTTATAGTGGCCTTCCAGTACTTAAAGGGGGCCTACAGGAAAGATGGGGAGGGACTCTTTATCAGGGAGTGTTGTGATAGGACAAGAGGTAACGGTTTTAAACTGAAAGATGGTAGATTTAGATTAGATATAAAGAAGAAATTCTTCACTGTGAGGCTGGTGAGACACTGGAACAGGTTGCCCAGAGAAGTTGTTGCTCCCTCTCTGGCAATGTTCAAGGTCAGGCTGGACAAGGCTTTGAGCAACCTGATCTAGTGGAAGATGTCCCTGCCCATGGCAGGGGGCTTGGAACTAGATGATCTTTAAGGTCGCCTCCAACCCAAACCATTCTGTAATTCTAGGATATTAGCATACTGGTCTGAAGCTTGGGTCTTATACAGAATGCTAAATAAAGATTCAGTCAAAGGTAGGGAAGCTGAACAAGACAGTAATAGTTGACATGTATATATATGTCACCCACCCACTCAAATCAGAACACAATGGTGAAAAGCAGAAAATGGAGAAAATAACGAATAAATCAATTACTGACTAGGAAAAAAGTGCTCATTGGGAATAGGGACTATGGAAAACAAGCTTACTAAAGCTACCAGCAACTGTCTGAATATATATATTTTTTTTCACATTGCAAAAGGTGAGACAGTATCATCGTCTTTCTCCCCGCTTAAAGGCCATTAGCAGTTTGCAGTGATGAAAACCCTTTGAGAGATCGGAGTTGTAAGTGGGTAGAATTACAGGGACTCACTGGATCTGTCTGTGATTGATATAAAACTGAACTTCCTAATACCTTCAGGTCTTATGTATGTAAATTCATAAAGGGAATTTAAGGGACAGTTTTAAACAGACTCAAAACAGACTCAATATTTCTATTAGAAATCAGACATATACATTATGGAACATCCTCTGGCTGAAAGGCAAGAGTCTTCTTATCTGAAAAAACATCTCAAGTTAGGTTTTATCCTGTCCAGTCACAATAATTGCAATCATTTCCCTTCCTGTTTTACTGGGGGAGGGGGGGGGGGGGGGAGGAGGGGGAAATCCATGATCTTATTGGGTTCTTTAAGGAGAAAAGACACCCTGGTGCCATCTGATTGTTTTAGCCTGATTTTTCCAGGAAACTAATGTTGTTATGAGAAGACTAAACGCAAAATCATAATATTTAAACCATGTCGTCCAAGTTCTATCAAATTTGGCAAAATGCTAGATGTCTCAGATATGAATTTCACAGAAGTTAAGAGACCTTACAGAAAAATAAGACTCAACTCAGTGACTCTTGAGGGAAAAGCGACGATAGTTTTGTCCCTTTTCCCTTGGAGAGATGGCAATCTACTAGCTAATCAGAATTCAGGTACTGTTTGTTGAAACCACAAGCACACCACTCCTAGTCCAGCAAAAAACCATTGAGAGAGGCTGAAAGGAATGGCAGACTTCAGGGACATGTCAGGGAGCTGGGTATCTGACACTGGAGACTAAAATACATAGGGAATGTACCTAGAAAAAAAATCAGGTTTTAGGTCTACTACTCATGGAACAACCTGATTCATGTTTATGGAGTATTCTCAAACCATAGCACCTAAGAAAAAAAACCCCAAACAAAACAACACTTGAACAGCAGATACATATAAAACATACACATAGATAATTTGAGTAAGTCAATACCAATTAAATAAAAGGGATGAAAACCACTGCAATTATTATTGTGACTGGATAGCTTTAACTATCTTGGTAGCATGCAATATAACAATGTGGATTTATGCTGAGGTGCCTAAACAAAAGACAGAGCATATCTCTTTTCATCAAAATGCCTGAGTAATATGATAAACTTTGAAATAGAACAGTGAAAAAACCTCCCACCATTTATTCTTCATACAAATAGATATTATTTGTATATGTAGGCTGTCAGGCACACATGCCCCCTTTTAAAGGCCTGGTTTTCCAAGTAGATTTCTTTTTTGTTTTCCCCTCCCTCAAAGAAGAAAAAATTCCAGTAAAATAAGAAACAGAATAACTGATGCCCCCAAAAATCTAGAGCAGATACAAATTATTGTTGACTCATATTGTAAATTGCCTGTCCAGTACAAGCTTTCAGAGTAATGTAACAAGGAAAAAAATATTTTTCAATCACTGCCATCCATCATCTTGGTAAACAAGTAAAATGTATACTCTGCCATCTGCTAGCTATTAGTCTGTGTAATCATAAAATATCATGTTATGTAATCATAAAAAACACTATTATTACCTACTCTTTCAATTTATAAGCAAATATTTCTCTCTGTCAAATGATTTCATGCTAGCACGGGGCTTGAACCTTCTGCGCTGCTTACCATCAATCTAGTCGTCAATCTAAGATAAATCTGTCTCCTCCTAGGTCCTCCTACGTTTGGAAAATGCTCAATACTCTATTTGATCCCAGAAGAAATCATATGAAGAGAAGGGTCAGTAAATGATCCAGCTGTTAAGGACCCGAACACTTCAACAACAAGGGCTATGAGACAGACTTAGACACCAGCAAGGAAGAAAAGAACTCTCAGTTCTAAGAATTTTTTTTTCTGCACCATATTCTATTTAGATTTGATACTTTAAACATACTTGTACGAGAAAGAGCCCTAGAAAAGCTACAAATTTCTCAGATTACATCTTTTAAAGGTACAGTAGAAACAGCTTTTTTTTATAAAATGCTTAGGTCAGAGGAATATATTTTTTTTTTTTTTTTTACATAGATTTACAACCAAAACTATCCATTAGAAAGCAAACATGTTAACAAGCAACTCTGCGCAGGGAAACTGGTAATATTTCTCAGTGATATATATTACTAAAATATTTTTAAACAACAGTACTGATCTTATTACTAGTCATTTCTCAATAAACTGAAAAGTGAAGGTCACATAAAATGACATTCTCTATTGTCACCAGCTCACAGAACTTGCTAGAGTTATTACACCATCAGAGCAAGAGCAACAGGTGGTCCAGTTGTCTAGAGCTTGGACACCTATTCCTTATTACATATTTTTAATTTTTGTCAGGAAAAAAAATTAATCTATGGTAGGGAAGACTATGCTTAAGTAGAGTCTTCTTCCCTCCTGCTAAATACCAAAACCAAAGGTAACAGTGACACACAAGCCATTATTTTAGCTGCGCATAACTCGCGTTTGTTCATGTAGGCATTTCTCTGCTGACTTGAGGGCTAGAATCTGCTCCTGCAGTGACAGAACAAAGTTGAACGGCATACCATGAGAACACCTGAGGTTTTGATGGCCTACCAGCTGTCACTTTAAATTGAAATGGTAACTTTTTAAAAGATATAACAGATCCACTGTGGACAGATGGACTTTGAAACTGAATGAGTATGTCTCTCAAGCTACAGAAGTACCTTTTCTTTCTTCAGTTCAGCCATTTCAGGAGCAACTTGGTTATAACCTGTTGGAAACCTCAATTTTCCTTCATGTCTTGGTCAGCAAAATTCTGACATATTCCAAGAACATTATCAGTATACCTTAAAGTGTGGTCCAGGGGCCCAAAGCAATTAATAGTGTAAAAACACAGCCGAAGGGATAGGTTTTTAGAGCATAATCTCTCTCCTAAGTATGAAGTCTGAAGTTCATGCTACTGAAAACAGCAACCCCTGTGGCAACCCGCTGCTTTTTGGGGTCAACAGCTGAATCCCTGCAGTAATCAGGATTTTGCGGCAATAGCCACTTATGCTGCTGCCAGTCCACTTTGGGAGCCCTTTAAGGAACAGAAGTCATTCAAACTCCTGAAATAAGGAGCCAAGCCACCCAGATCTCTCAAACACATCTATCTCCTAAATCTAATCTGGTGATCTTCTCCATGTGTTTGTTAAATAGTCCTGCAGTTCATATGGCAGACACTTGCTATGGTGAAGAATTAAAAATTCAAAAACTGCACTTAAAAACTACACTATCCACACTGCAAGTGATCATTTAGAAGGTATGGAATGAAAGGCATATGATGGCAAGTGAGATTTCCCATTTAAAACTAAATATTAACACATAAACTGAAAAATGGTCTTTTTGTTTTATGCATTATGATGCAAACTTTAATTACATAATCACATATTTGTTAGAGACTGATACCACAGAATGCATGTACAGGAAAACACAAGTGAGATTGCATCTGCGAGCATCAATCTCTCATTTTCTTAACTTCCTAAACTTTGTGTGTCTATTGTACTCGACTTCAAAATCTAAATTAAATTAATTATATATATATATTTTGCATCTATGAAATATAACTAATGCTGTCATAAAAAGGTGTATATGTATAACAGAAATGAGATAGTGATATTAAAGTGGTTTTCAGTCTGGAAGAGGTTTTGTTTCCTGGGATGCATCCTATAAGTCTAGCCAACTTGACCATTAATGCCACTAACTTTACATCACTGACAGTGAAAAATTAAAGGAAGTCTCCAAAAGCAAAAGGCACTTCCTTTTTTCTGGGTAAGTTCTGTAATTATGCCATATAGTATATGACACAAACAAAAATGAGTGTAATGCTCCACACAAACTGAAGATGACCAGTGTACAATTGTGCAATATTTTTCCATTGGGCACAGGCACAAAGAAAGAAATAAGTCAGGAAAAAACAAACAAACAACAACCCAAACCCACAACTTTCCGGACTATCTCAAATTCCCTCTGTGAAATTTTAACGCAGCCCCTTCCCCTAAACATTAAAACAACATGCATCCTGCACCCTTATAATACATGAGGAGGAGGAAATGCCCCAAGAGAGAGACAATGGATATGTTTTATGTCAACCCAAAGAAATACTAGAAAATTGGTGCAAGAATTAAAGAATATTTTATTTTGATTTTAAGCTTTATGTTAAGAAAGAGTTGAAAATTCTATTCAACCAGAGAAGTTTGACTTTCTTACATTAACCATGATGAATTTTCAGCAAAATCATAAAACTGCTATCATCGGTTCTACACTTCTGCAGAAAAGGATTTCATTTAGTTCTTTACAGTATCTCTCTTTTAGCCTATCTAGGTATTTGTTTTCAGAATTCATAACCTCTGACCACTTCAGAATTTCTAACACCAACTCCATAGAATCTAACCCAAAAGTCTAATTCAGTTTGCAGCCTTTACTCGTGGGCTGTAAAGAGAATGCAGAAAAATGCCTGCTTGACCATTTTCACTCTGTATTAATACCCACCTCTGTCAATGGTTGATGTGATAAACTGCCAGCACTCTAACTAAAAATGTTTACTAGGCTAACAAGGCAGTGATTCCACAACAGTGGCAGCAGAGAGGAACGCTGCTCCATCGCCTAATGGTACTAACTTGACCTGGAGGATTGGGACTCAACGTAAGACTACCACATCTGCCAAACTAGCCAAGAAGCATTACGTGGAGTTTCTGAAAGTTTAAGCAAGATGACATCTAGTTCTCCACCAAGTCAGAATGGTATGGATAGGTGACATGTGATTCAACATAAAAACTGCTTATAAAAAGTGAATAAAGCAAAAAAAAAAATTGGAACAAAACAAACCGAAAGAATTAATCCTGAGTCAGCATTGGCACTGTACGGGCATTTTGATCTGGTTGTGGTGTACTGGATACTCCAGGGACTGATTTATTGCACTGTTAAATTAGAGCATTTTTTGAAGATGAGGAAACAGAAGTACTCAACTGAAAAGATGAAAAGCAGGATGCAGCATGCAGAGCCTGGCCACTAACAGGGCTGGAGCCAGGGAAAAGCCACAGCAGCAAACAGGAAGGGGGGCAAGTTGCCAAGGCCAAGGCTGAAAAGCAGGCATCAAGGAGGTGGGGTTGAGATGGGAGCAAACATAGCTAAAACTCCACTTTCTCCCTCCCACACTGCCCAATGAATCTCCAATAAATTTATGACTTTTTATGCATGAGAAGAAAAACATATCTTAATTGCCACTTGGCAACATGTATCTGCAATAAATATCAAAGTACTATTTTCTAAGAAAGAAAAGGCAGCATAACCAGAAAGTAAATTATAGCTATTAATTCTCCACCCAAATTTCTGATGTTATCCATTATATATCTTTGCAATTGTATTATGGCTATGAGTTCATGACAGTCAGATCTTGTTAGAGCAGCCCACTACTTTTAAATGACAGCTCTCTTGCTTGAGGTATCAATTGGGGGGGAGGGAGTTAATGGGGTTAATAATCCAAGCAGAGTTCAATTTCTCACTACTGCAGTCAACATTTTAACTCTCCATAACAAATGGCCATACAAGATTTTAACTCAATAACAAATGACTATGCAGCATTTTAACAATCCATAACAAATGATTATGCAACACAACAATAAAGTAATTTACGCATCTAAAACTATGGAAGTAAGACAAATATGAAAGAGACTTGAATGCAAGATCAGCACACCTATTCATATTTTTAGGAAACATCTGATTATGGGACCAAAATTGTGCATAAATTGAGGATTTGCATACCTTTATAATGCATACCTTTTAAGATTCAAATAATACTATGTTATCAGGAAAAAATGTTGGTATTCAGCATTTCAGATTCAATTATGTATTTTGTAAAATCTTAGGTAATAGTGTACTTACTATGACTAAAGGAAAACTTCTCATACAGCTAAATGTTAAAATTCAACTGGTTTTGGTAATACATACTCCACCTTTCACAGCCTGTACTCCCATAGCTGCTTGGAGGCCTTCACATGCTAGATTTATCTTTAAGACTATGTATTGCTCAGGCAAGGACTATCATCTTTATCTCTGTGCAATATGCAGTGAAGCAGAGCTCCTTCCCACAAGGGTCTACTGGCAAATAAACATGCTAACTAGAAATGCTGAAGCACTAAAGTGAAGTATGCCAGTCAAGGTCACTGGGGAACATAACAGTGGAACTAGACAGGAGATCCAGTACGCCACTAAGTCAGTGCAACAAGTTCTCTAGCAATCTTTGAAATATATTTTATTAACATATTATTTCTTGTATAATATTCAGTCTCAAAAAACAAATATATACTTACATGATAAAGAAAAAAAAAATCAATAAAAGACTAGCAGATGGATTATTACAAATACTTAGAGCCCTTCAGATATCAGAAAGGTGTCTCCAGGGATTCTTGAAAGTCCAAATGCCTAATTCCATACGTACCAATAGGGTCTGAACCTTTGTCTCTTGACAAGAAATTCTTACTGAAACTCAGAATAGGGGCTGTGCTCCCATTTTCCAAGGCTGGGTCCATGCTTGGCCGTTCACTTCAAGTGCTTTGATTTCAAGTGGCTGTTAACAGGATCAGAGACTGACATAAAAATATAAGCATACCAGGTGCATAGCCGCTATTTGTTTTGCCCCTTGCAATGATGATCCAGTGACCTACCAAGTGAACCTTAGGTGAACAGAAGTGCTCTAATAGTTCACTAAATCAGAACGCATTCCAACTTCTAGGTTTATATTATAGAGAAGACTTGAATTTCTGCTTCTAGTACAAGCAGGTATTACGGGATCTTAAAAAAAAAGTCTTCAAAAAAAATACATCACAATTTTATCTCAAAAGCTATAAAACTAGTTGTAGTAAAGATGACAGTTTAGTTTTATATGCAGCATGAATTCTATATGTTAGAAATTTTTAAAATATTTTTTATAACAGTTTCTCAGTCAAGTGGTCAAAACTTCCAGAACCTGGTACATGGATGGGTTTTCCTGGCACACATTTGGAATGACCAGTACCAAGTTCCCTTAACTCAGGAACACAAATTTCACATCTGTGCCAAACACACTGGTTTTACTTTAAAATATGTTCCCAAAATATATACCCAATTATATATTTTGGAAAATATATACAAGACAGTCTACATAAACACCTCCTCTCTCAATGTTTTCATCATAATTCACAAAGACAGCACCTTAGACTTTCAAAGACACTTGTTATGAGGTATCAGGTAAACTAATTTCTCATTCTTTTGAAAATATCATTTACAACAGTGACAGCTTCAGTTCCTTGCACCTCATTAACACTGCAATTGAGTCCCTTTCTTCACAAGATTGTAGTGTTCATACTATACAGAAAAAAATAATTTCCACAGACAAGAAAAGTGATAAAACTGTATGGATATCTTTATCTTCAACCACTTGTTTAATTTTTATAAGCCCTTGATTAGATAAAGGGTTACATGAGAAAAATCCCACACCTTCCCCCATTTATTTGCCCTCCAAGAACACACATAACAGTAATTTCATGTTTTAACTAGGTTATCTACTACATTATTCTCTTGGGAGTATCACCATTCTCAAGCTATGCAACTTGACACACACACCACAAAACTTTTTTATGAGGCCAGCTGAAAATAATGGTACTCTATACAGAGATAGGTGCAAAAAATCAGAGATAGGTGCAAGCTCTGCATCTCAGCATTAGCACAGAATGAGGACTCACATTACACATTTCAGAAACAGAGCTCTAAAATTTGAAGACATTCTAGATTAACAGGTCATACCTACAGGAAAATGAGTGAAAACGATGGCACCAAAACACTCAGCAGTTCCAAAATTTGGTTTTTAACTTCAGCTAATGTTAAAACAAATGCACATGCAAACAAACCAATGTAAAGGTCTATTCATTTCTCACCAGTGACAGCAACTGCTCAAGCCAAAATTATTCTTCATATCCAAACTTCTCTTAACGTAGCTTTTTCTTTCCATCAGGGAATTTCTCAGCTCCCTTGAAACCAGATTGCACACATTCCTCCCTTCCCCAGGGTGTTCCCCAAATGCTTGGGGAAATAATGGTCCCATTACAACTTTCAGTTCTCTTTGTATGATGGCCTGTAGATCAGGTTCACAAATGTCTTCAAAACCGGCTAAGACATGATTAACTGCTTCTGAATTCAGATGTGAAAAATCAGTTTATCTACCCAGTAGCTATTCCTTTGCCAAGGATGGTCCCTTTAAAAATAGTCAAGTATTAACATCATTATTAGGCCTATGTCAGGTGAAAGCTTTGCACACCACTACCTGTGGGTCTTATTTCCTGTGGTGTTTTCAGCCCAACATTTCTGCATCTCCACGGCCCAGTATCAAACAATCAATATGCAGAAGACATCAGATTACCTGACACATCACAGCATCCTTTCAGCCACACAACAATGAGAATCGCAAGCACACTAGTCTAATGAAGTTAATGAAATTTTGTAACAATTTAAATCAATCCAAGTCACTATTTCTGCTGTCCTCCTCTGTTGCCCTGTCCACAGACTCTCTCCTTTGCTCTGACATTTTAATGATTGCAAGGTGCACTGTTTCAGAAAGTAGCCACAATACCGGAGGAAATAAGAAGAGCTTAAGGTTAATATTTGCTCTGAGCAGCTTTCTGAACCAGCCTTGCATGGTTTTATATAAGCACCAGCGATACAAAAGAACAGCACACCTCTGCCTTTCTTTTGCTTAAATAGCAACAGAACACCAACCTTACAAATGTGAGCTATAATTAAAAGAACAAAAGCCAAATATTTCTTTCTATTTTCAATAGTCTTAGAATTACTCAACACACCTATAACAGCATCCTCTTCCTGAAATACAAAATAATTGGATATACTGTGCCTTCCTGATTTTAAGTTTTTGTGTAAGTATTTATTCACTGCCTAAATGCCAAGTTTTTTGGATGACTTTCAAGGCAGCTGCTCTTTCCAAGTTGAAATGGAAGTTTAACCCCTTGGTTTATACCAATAATTGAAGGTCGGGAAAAAAAAAAGTAAATTTATTTTATCTATTACTCAGAGCCAAACTGAATGATTACCTGTAATCTAAAACACGAGTAGAATTTTTCCTGAAACTTCTAATAATTCTACTGAAGCTTATTTTTAAAATATTTTCAAATAATTTTTAAAAAAGGAAACTTAGAAGGTTAATGTCAATCTCATTATTTCAAATAGTCTTTACACAACTTAAGAATGTAAAACATTCAATGTTGCCCAGGAATTTAATTAGTCTCCAAATCAGAGTATCCAAATTATAGAAGCACCATAAAACCCACTGTGGTGCTAACAGCATGCTAGATGATCACTTTTGTAATGCATTTTAGGAAAAGTTAATTCTCATCCAGTTTATATTGTACTAAGTCAGATTCCTCCTCCCCTGCCCAGAACTTAGCTTGCACAGAAATTCCTCTTTACAACAGTACAACTCTGAAATCTCAATTAGACAGAGTAAATCTGCATGTGAAATTTTAGCATGTTCAAGACATTGAAATCATTCTTTAAAATACTCTACAGCATCATATGGTATTTTATCCAGTTTCATCATTTGTACAAAACAGCTTGCAATGTTTTGTTACATGATATTCCGATATACCCTGCATCTGTAGTCTGCAGGACTAAAAGCTCTCGCCTTTTTTCGATTACTTATTAGGATCTCAGGAATTCTTTAAAAACCTTACTAGAAGATCCACTTACAAGGCCATCAAGTTCTGGCCAAATCAGCTGCTATCAAAGAGGAAAATGATGAGACAACAAAATGTTAAAGATGAATGTGGACAAAATTAATTTTATTGTTTCTCTTTAGGTACCTGTAGCTCTTGGAATATGTTAAGGAGATGGGTTATCACCTAGAGAGGTTAATGTGCTAGGAATTACATGCAAATTTACTTTCATTGAAAGGAATGTCTGTTACGCTTCCCAACAGTAACACCAACCACCTTCGTCATTAAGAAGTGCAACCAATGACTTGTATTTGTTTTAGCATTCAATGCACATTCGATGCATATGTTCAACTGCCTTTATTTTTAAAGAAAAATTAGCCTAACAGAAGCTCAATGTGAAATATCAACAGCAATGGATTCAGTAACAATCTTCCTTAGAAAAGTACTTTTTATGTCCTTGTACACAATAAAGGGAGTTGTTTCTGCTCCACCCCATTCACTTATCCTTTCTGTTGCTGCCTTTGCAAACAGAAGCCTGAAATTCCTTTCAGTATTCATCGGGAGTGGAAAGCATTCTATACTGCTGTGACCAGGCATCCCTGCATGTTGCTGCATGCCACCTCCAAAATGCTACACACCTTTTTCCTTACATACAAACTGAAAGCGCCTGGCACCATGGCAAAAGACCAACATGTCCTAAACCCAGGTCTTTTAGATTTCAGTTATTTTTTTCTTCTGTCTCTATTGTCAAGGTTTACAGTCAATGTAATTTGCAAGCCATAAGGACACTGTGGTTTGTATAGCAGACAAACCTGGTCAGGTTAGCAACTGCAGTTTAAACCAGTATACTGCCTGATCTCTATGCCTCTTCCCTGTGCTTGAAGATACTAGCCCACAGCAGTAACGGAAGCCAATGTATGACAGCAAAGCTACCACAGTTCACAGCCCAACACATTAATTCAGGATTTTAGAAATTTTCCAAGTTACCACTGAATGAAAATAATTCCTTGATGACAATGATGTCAGTGAGACCCTATACCATGTGGTGTAATATTACACAAGCTAAAAGGCCTATGATTTTTTTTCCAAATTGGAAATAATACTCTCCATCATCTTAATTTAATGATGCTGGTTCTACAGTCTCACAAGAGCGATATGAACTAGTATGACTTTCTTCAAGGTAATACTGATAACAGCTTCTACATGAACAAATCATTCTATAACCATAGATAAAAGTAATTTTGGATACTTTCATTAATACTACAAACAAGATAGAGATGAAAACAAGAAGAAAAAGTGAATACTAGTGAGCATACATGGTTAGAATAGAGTTTACAGAGAAGCCATCTAAGCACTGGCTATGCAAGTTGCAGATACAGAGCCCTCTAAATAAACTGGTAAGGATGGTGGAAAAATGCTGTTTAAAGAAAATGTAGGGTCCTAGAATATTAGATGTAAATACATATAAGTAAAAAAAAAAAAGTTTGTCAACCTTACCAAAAGAATCTGAGCTAAAATAGAAAGGATAGAATGTTGTTTCAGGTATTTTTCAGATTTTGTTCAAGCTTTCCAGCATTCCATCAATAAAAACAAAACATACATTCCCTCTTTATCAGTATGCAATACTTGCATTGTCATGTGCTTATTCTAAAACTAGCCTAACTGTACACATGACAATGTATGTAAGTGTGATTACATTTTCCAGTGGCGTGAGTCCTTTGTGGATGCCAAGCAATGAATTTTATTACTATAGTGATAACACTCATGTATGAATCTTACAAAAGATGGATGACCCCTTTTTTCCTCAAAGAGGAGTTCCAGAGTTATAACAATGACTGACAAAATAAACATGTCATCAAAAGCCTTAACTGATTCAGCTGGAACTCAAGATCTATCTGTAAAGCTGCTCTCAAAGGTTAATGAAAATGCTTATGATTCTGGCAAAAATGGGATTAGAAGATGACAGTTTTTCAGATAACTTTCTCTGAAATTATATTAGCTAAGTTAGAAAAGAAAAAATTGTGAGAGAAATTATTCACCTGTTCCATACATATTGAAATTTGAACTTTAAGTATACATTTGTATACTAGCATTAAAAATTGATGTCTTTAAAGACACACATTTGGGGAAGTATCTAGCAAGCGGTATGAACAACAGCAATACTTGTTCTAAATGGACTACAAATTTAAGTCTTGAAACATAAGAGTTAAAACCAGCAAAAAATACTATGCATTGGTTCTTCTAGGTAAGAATCTATTATAATGGCAAATTCTACCATGCACAGTGGTTTTGTGTACTTGGAATAGCATTTCCAAGGAACACTCGCATACAGATTAAAGTTCCACCCACTGCATCTGAACACTCATGGATTAAAGAAATGCTTGCAATGGTGTTACAAATATAAGAAACCTGCTCAGCAGTTACTTACAATGAAATATAAAATATCCCCCCTAATTTACAAGTATAAAAAGGCTCAGTTATAAGTGAGAATACCACACAGAACTAAGCAGAATGCTAAAAAGCTACTTTATATGTATTATTAACAGCAATATTCAGCTATTTAGCATTAAAGAATAATAACACTAAACCCTCCCTTGGAGGTGATCATTTTCATTGTTGATAGGTCAGTAACTGAGATTTCAGAAGTTAACCTCTGACTAAAAGGCATCAAGTCTTTTTAGGTCACGAGGTTCTACATGCAGTCTCTCAGAAGACAAGCATAAAAGTCCTAAAATAACAAGCACACACACAGGTTTCTCTTAATTTGCCCTGTTGGATTCCTATAATAACTGCTTAACAACTCCATCCCCAGAGCAACTCTGCAGTCATCAACAAGACCATTTACTACATGATTTAGCAAACATATTTCCAAGATTTTCACTTACATGTGCTACACAGAATTGGAATAGAAATTAATGTAAGGCAATTTATGTGCAATATCGTTCTTGCCTTCGCAGCTCTTTGTGTATCAGATCCAAGAGAAGAAAGAAGCTGAATTGCCAGGAGGCATACAGAAGTTGTAATGCTATGGGACCAGTCTCCTCCTCTCCCATTCATTGTGTTATAAGCAGTCAGTCAAGGATTGTGCCCTTTGTCTCCTCCAGCCCAGGATTGGGGTTTGAAGGAAGACAATGAAAAAAGAATTATTGCAAACACAGTAGCATTTACATAAACCAGTGGTGAAATTCACACTGTTCGTAACATTCACAATGAAGTATGTATCTACCTTTCACAAAATAAGCCACTTTGTTTTCTTTACCTTGCATTAAACTCTCTAACTGGGAATTTGAAGGCCATGCAGCTATTTGTTAGCTTGCCTTCTGCTGTAACACCACCAGTTAAGTACTGCAAATGGCATGAAGCACAAATGAAAGGTGGCATGCTAATTGAAAACATAGATACCCAGAGTGCAGAGACTATATTTAAACTGGTGGATCAAAATGTTTGCCTGCTGCCTCACACTAACTTTTCCACAAACTTGTATGAGGGGAGGAACCAGTGTGCAAACTGAGAGGTGATATCAGGAACCCAAGGGAGGGGGATCCTAGGCTTTCCAGGAATAGCAATTCAGGTCTACTCTGGAATTGGCTCGACACATCCACTACTCACCTTGTTTCACATCTGATGTGCTCACCAGGAAAGATGGCGTTATCTTTAACAGAGTTAAAGACTAACGCAGAAGTGACTCTAAATGAAGTAAATAAGCCTGATCCCCAGCACCTGAAACATTTTGCAGTGACTTTACTAGTATTTGATTACAATTTTAACAGCCTCTCCCGCTGCCATCTTCTCCATACTTAACAATCTCTATTAAGTCTATCCACATAGTTCTTGTGTGATCATACTGTTTCTTGAAGGACTGTACCCAAAAGAGGACGCACAACTCTAGCCGAAGTCTTAGCAGTACTGATTAGTTTACAGATCTTGAGACAACCTTCAGCTCAGCCTTGGAGTTGCTTGCATTTTTTTAAACATGCTCCCCTCAGCTATAAGACATTGGGATCTACTCTAATCTTATGATAGAAATGATAGTAGTGGTTGGTATCTGCTCACCATCTCGTATTTATTTATTTAGTTTATTCCTCCTGCCCATCAGCAGTAATTTAAATATATCCAATTAAATATGTCCACAGAGAATGGTCCACTACTCCAAATAGTGTTTTCTGAACAGCAAAATAGTCTCTTTTATCAGACTGAATGTCAATTCATTTTGTTAAGATTATTTGATTTTAACCTTATACTAAGGTACTGATGGCAAAGTTCAAACAAGCTTAGTCTCTTCCACCATTTCATGAAAACAAACAAACAAAAATTCAGTAGCACTGGAGGTCACCATACAAAACTTAACTGGATATAACCTTCTGTGTAGGCAATGAACTGATGATATTTACTTTGTAAGAGGAGTTCTCCAAGAAGTACCAAATCCACCTGGAGTAGATTTTGCTCCAGGGGAAGGTTGTTTATTATTATTTCACATGAGAAGTCATCAAAAGTCTTTAAAAATCCACACTGATCAAAAGGACCCAACATGAGAGGAAGTTGGGTTAGACTAGTGTCATCTCCCTTCCTCCCCAAAGAAAAACCCATCCAAACCTTCAATCCTAATTTGTATTTTAGGCATACTCTTATCATCACCTTGACATGTGTGTTTCTAGAAACAGATAAACTGGCTTGTTTATGTTAATTTTTAGTCTTTTGGTACCTCATCTTTCACCGGTTCTCAAAGACCACTCATTACAGCTCTGAAATATTAATGAGTAGGAAAAAAAAAAAAAACCAAACAAAACACAAAAGACCACCACAACAAAAAACCAAACATGGTTTCTATTTTCTTCTCTCTCTCTCTCTCTCAAAAAAAAAAAAGGGAAAGATGAGAGCAGGAGGTAGGAAGCTACAGTTTAACATCAATTGACTTCAGTTTCCAGAGAAATAAAGAAGTAAATAGTGCAGGTTGGATAAATGACTGAACTGCCATCTGCTTCTGTTCTCAGCAGCTCTTTGGAAACACAGCTACCTCAGTGAAGCGTTTGCCAAATACGAAAGAGGGCAGTACATAACCTGAGGGGAGCAAGGCAATGAAGTGAAGCTTTGATATCCACTGTCAGTAGGAGTTACCTACATCCATCACCTCTCTAATCCCAAACAAGAGAATCTCTTCAGATAACATAAGCACCATGTACGTTCTGGATCTGCATCTTCCTCTTTGATGCTCCTACATCTGCTGGTATGCAGAACTATTCAAACAGAATAAATATTTGTCCAGAAGCGTTCCTACTACCTCAGTAAAATAACCTGCATGGAGAAACATTACACCTTTTGTCTGCTTTGATCTCCTTAAAATGCAACTAATCAGATTAATTATAGAGCAGAAAAGTGTAAACTCTTTCTTTTTCAAAAAAGTACTTTTCATCTACTTCCATGATATACTTTACTACACACACCATAGAGATGTCACTGCAAAAAATTATTATTCCAGATACAAATTCCACTCAACTTAATGACTGATAGACAAGAAAACTAACAATATTTTATTCACCCATCAGTTTCTTGCAAATGGCAACTGTCCAAGGAACAATCTGAATCACTGTTGTAACTTTAAGCACTTCACAGTTATGCATATTGGCTAGTATTTCTGACCGGTTTCTGATATACCCCACACAAAGGTATGACACCAAGAAATCATAACGCTTCAGAAGTTATGAAAGACTGCGGAATCAGTGGCATCATAGTGCAACAAACATGCACATGCACACACGCACACAAAAAAAAAAAAAAAAAAATCTAACGATTTTTTTTCCAAGGTCCTATAAAAAACCCTAAAAATTAATCCAGAGGCCTACTAAGTTAAAAAAAAAAAGTAAGAAGCAGACAAGAGCTAGGAAAAAAATGTTAGCGCATACAAGCACAGCCAGCAGAAATATGGTGGAACAAGTTTGACATCTACTGCCTGTTTTTAAGTGGTCACATACATCAAAGCCTCTACATCTCTTGCTCAGAGTTCTGTTTCCTTTCACACCAGTTCTCAGATTCTGGTGAAATGCAACTCTGTGTTATGTGTTGGTTTTGGTATAAAAATATATGAATACTGTACTTTAAGCCAAATTTACACCAACTTAATGATCCAGTTTATCTTGAATTTTGATGACCATAAGAATTAGAGTTTCTGAACACTGCTTATTCACAATTTGTGAGCGAGTAGTACTGGACACTCCCTCTAATTTTTCTAAGTAAACTACACAGAAGAATCCTATTAAAATGTCTAGTTCAGAAACAATGACAGAATTTCTTGACAGGAAAAAATGTTGCATTTTATTTTTTGATCAAAAATTCTAACACAAGAATTATATCTCAATTCCAATTATTCTCTCCTGAAAAGAATTAAAAAGAAAAACATGTCTCTGTTGGACAGTTTAGTCATTAATGATTTAGTAACAGATTTACAATGTGTACAATGCCTGAAAGCAGAATACACGGAGAAAATAAATCCATCCAAATAATCTAACGACATAATACTAATGTGCTATTCAAAGAATCCACCAAATGATTTGCTATCTCAAAGCCTTCGTTTACTTGCAGTTAACACTACAGGAATATAGTTGTCTTGGACTGTACCCACCAAAGCTTCCAAAAATTTGCTTGAAATTATCTTTTTAGCCGAAGTTTTCAAGATAAAACTTCTTAGAATGAAGCAAGCACTAGCAACTTTCTTCAGCTATTCCTAACTTTTAGAATAGAGGTAGAGATATCGTGCAGTAATGGAATATGAAGATGAAATGGGTAACTACAGTGAAATCTGCATCAGAGGAGAATGAGAAAAATGGGCAGAAGAATGACTGTCAAATCACCACCAGTATGCAACTGTTCAGGAGCAGAGACAGATCCCAGGAAGAACCCAGCCACAATCATGAGAAAACCTCAGCTGATCAGTACCTATCATTTTTCTCCTACCTTCAACTGTTGCAACTGGTCTAGAAGGTAAAGATTTTGGCCTTGTTTTGTAAAACTGCCACATTATGATATCCTGGATGGTATCAAAAAAACTACGCTCTTTTTAAGCTCTGAGAGTCAATATAATCTCAAATACACTGAAATGTTTATTTCAGTATAGAAGCTGGCCCCAAATCAAAGCTTCATGACCTCAGAAGGTGGGAATCCTTCTTTCTGAACACAGAGAACACAATGTGCAGTCTCATACGCGACAGCTGCGTGGAACAGCCTCTGTAAAATAGATGCCACTGATAAGAGTTAGCAAGAACAATTATTATCCACCTATTTGCACATCTTATCTTTTATTTTCTATGGTAACTAGACGTGATTAAGGAATTTGGGGTTCTTAAGCATTAGTCCTTAAAGAAAAAATATTTCTCAGGGCATGCCAACCCTGGAAAAACTGAATGCTGAGAGATCAGCTTTAGGTCAATATACAACTCCCTCTCTACACTGCAACTGAGCAGAAACAAAGCTTCTGATACGAGCTTCAATGAGAGATAGCTAGGGCTCTCAAAGCGACATCTGCAGACCTCTTAACAGAGAAACTGATCTCAGTCAAACACTCCTGGATGCAAATGGTGCGTTAAGTCAGATGACTTATGGACAAGTTCTAAATTTATCATGGAAAGATAGCAGTAGCTTAATTAAGGCTGTTACCACCTTCCACTATGAATATTTGCTCTCAGCTCTCCAGTTCTCGCCTCAGACATCTGACTTGATTTAGCAACTAATACACATTAAAGGCAGAGTTCAATACCTGTAGGAAAGTCATGTACAAATACACATTTGTCAGGTTCCAATTTTCATCTCTTTTACCATTAATTACTTGTTCCTTCAAGTGGATTTGCACTAAGAAAACTTATTTTAATTAAGGAACACTGCTTTTGATAGTTTGAGTAATTGGTGCTTCTAGTGACCTAAAAAGGAACATTTAGTTCACGAAGGCATTCACTGATAGCTATACAAGTTTGTTTTATTAATTTAACTCCAAAGATTTCAGTGTCAAGAACCAAGCATTGTATTCATGAATATCTTGCCTTTTATGAAATTACTAGTGGTCACGAAGATTACTACTATGATCTTTCTGTACTGACAATTATTGAAGATCTTCCTTTGTTCTGTAGATAACTGAGGTTTGTGTGTGAACAATATTCTAGCCTGAACATTGGCAATATATGGATAATTTTTAACCTGCTTTCTTTAGTTGAGGTTAATTTTATCCTTTTCGAAGTTGGCCTTTTTTCTACCTTTTCTGCTCCATCTTCCTTGCTAAGAAATCCAGATGTTTTCAAAACCAGATTACAGTTTAATACAAATGTACACAATTCTTAGAAGTGTTCAAAATATCTGGCTACAAAAAAGGCAGCTTGAAAATGACTGAGATTTTTCTTCTTCTTCTATAGCATTTTTGCATCCACTTCATGAAACACATGAACTTAGCCTCTAAAGAACCAGTAGGCTGCACAAGACAACAAAAAAGAGGAGTACTAGAAACCATTAAGAAATTATCATTACTCGGAAACTAGACATGATGCCCCAAGGTGACACTGAAAGTAAAAATTCAGTGGGGGATGTGTCCTGTTCTATCATAGTCCTGCTGTCAGCAGATTCTCTCTACAACGAAAGATAGATATGAATGTGATGTATCGTTGCAAATAGGGAGCTGTAGCTGACAAATACTTTCCATGTTCCTTACAAAAAGCAAGTCCTAATCCTTCAAGTTGATCTATGAAAGCCAGTGATGCTTTAGGCGAGCATACAGGTTCTTCTTGCACTGAAAAATTAGCATGCACAAGGTCACATTGTAGTCACACGTTTCTTGCATTGTTTTTGCTGATATTCTTTTAACAATTTTTAAGCTTCCAAAAGAATACGAGTGTTCATCTGCAAACGTTACATTAGCTTTGGCAACTGCCATCACTGTTTTTACAATGTAGTAGTTAAAATAGACAAAATAAGCATGGCAGAAGCCATGGGGAGGAAAGGAAAAGAAGGGCTTTTAGAACAAAACCAAACCAAAGTACTTTTTAAGAAGCAGCTAGAGCTACCAAGTGAAGATTGAACACTTGCTCATCACATCATTTACAAATCCCTAAAGGAAACAATTTGCCACTGTCCAACAACACTGAGCTGTCAATGATGACATCTATATTTAGGCTAACACTTTCAACTATAAAAGATGGTGGCTTTTTTTTTTCCCCCAAAATGTTCTAACAAATTCATTTTTTGGAGAAGGTTATTACTACTCAATATGGAGAAAATAGTAACGTGCCTTTGCCAAGTGAAATTATCACCATATTTGTCAAAGTTAGAAACTTCCCAAACCATTCGTCTTTTGTCATCTGCCACACCAGAAAAATTTGTGAGCCACTGAAGATACTAGCTTAATGTGGTCTTGCCAACAGAAGACAGGACCCATATCAAGGGAAAAAACAGTGGTGTACAGGAAATCTTGAGAGATGGGAACAGCCTGAAAGGCAAGAACAAGACAGCTGTCCTTGCTATTCTGGGTAACTTTCACAACATCTAGCTCATGATACCTATAAATCACCTTTCTGTAGAAAGCCTCGCAAAACAGCCTACACCTCAGACTCAGAAGATCCTATACCATGGAATAACTGCCGCCTCCTGTTAGTGCCTAACATATCCAGCCCTGCATTGAAGATCTCCTTTAAAGCTTCACTGTGATGCCTCATGATAATCACAGCTGTACAAAACAGTGCCTATTTATATTCCCTGCTCCCCGTCCCCGCCTTGTGTCAGAAACAAAGCAAAAACCTAGGGCTTCACATATGCAAAACTACACAGTAAGACAAGTGCTGTAGGTTGTAGCCACCCACAGAGAAGTTAAAAAGGCCAAAGATTCCTAGGCAGTCCTGTCGCCTTGAGCCTAAGCGCTGTCATGAATCTGTATTTATATGTACACAATCCTTTCCAAAACAAAGTAACAGAGAAATTCTCAGGAATCTAAAACTTTTACCATAGTTCCCCACCCAGCTTGGGAAAACTACATGTGAGGTTTTATGCTGCATTGCTTTTTGCAGCCAAAATGAGGATGGATTCAAACCACTTTGCTCCGTCCTGATCTCAGTCTGTTTTGAGGGTTGGAGTGGAGATCTTACAAACCCATACCTGGAAGTTACAAAATTACACAGAATTTTTACATCTCTACCTGAAGTCACGTTATTTTTTTTTCTGCTTTAAGTTTTAGATTAGTCAGAATATAAGTGAAAACTGACAATATATTTAAAAACTTTCATAAGGACACATAAATAAAAAACATCCTGAAAAGCCTTAGTGATCTGGAAAAAAAAATCTTTGATGCTTAAAAATTTCTCCAAATTCTTTGGCTTTTCCCTCTAAACAAGGGAGAACAAAGAAATTGGAACATGGATTCTATGGCATATTTCATTAAAGGACAAATCCATGTATTTCTTGATTTTTGTACTGTGGTATCTTTTTTTCATTCTTGACAAATACAGCAGGTCTCAGCAAGATATTTACCCAGGCTAAGAGACACCCTAATTGAAGTTTTGAGAACAAAAGCAGGCTGAAAACATGGGTATTAAAAATATTTACTTGCATCATTGTCTTATGCAATTCATAACCAAGGAAAAAAGCCTCAAAAATCTTTAAAATACATAAGATTTTCATTATGTATTTCAAAGAATTTTAAAAATAAAAATACCCAATTTAATTTCCAGTCTGTTTAATGAATCCCATTGGTTATTCATACATTCTTTATCATTCAGTTTGGCTACCAATCAAAGTTCTGCTTGAGAACAACAAGGACAAAAATCAAGCAGGATCAGGAGTACTGTTTGATTTCCTTACACTAACAACTATCATAAATTATTTACTGAACTTCAAAGCTTTGAAACTGATGATGAATATGGTGGGAAAAATAAGATGTGTTTGTTTACTATCAATTATTTATTACATATGTTTTACAGTATAAGATATGCACAAAATAATAAAAATGTATTATGTTCATTTCATTAAAGTTTACTAGTTTTTCTATCCATTCAGAGATTATGAATGGACTATTTAGTAACTTCTCAATAATAAGAGATGCAAAACCTCTGATATCTTGAGAAAAAAAAAAAGGATTACATCCATACTTTGCAGTAAGAAACATCTGTATATGCAAAACATTACTCAAGACTAGACAAAATGAAGTCTTGAATCAAAATAAACTACTTACATAAGCCAACTCAAGTAATAAAACATTTAGAGCCTAGAATACGAATGAAAGCTGAACTAAATTCAGATCCAAACCAGTCAGATCAAAGAATTAACATGTCAGTCCTTCTAAGCAAAGGAGGATATCAAACCAGTCAAGCAGTAACAGATCCAAATTTTCTTCTGATTAAAAATAAGTCTGGGGTGCACAATTGTATGCCAGACAGCTATTGTTTTTAATGTGCCTTAGGTCAAACATGGTAAACTTCACACTTCTAACCAGTGCTGTTTGTAATAGATTGGATGAAACACGTTTACAAAGGAATCAATAAATGTAAAGACTGGAAAGAATTAGAGAGGCTTGCAGGCTTGTACCTATTGTCTGGGGGAATTAGATGTCAGTTCGAGTATTATAACTCCAACAAAGGTTTCCTAGCTTTAATTTACTAGAACACATAATGGGCAATATAAGAGCTGGGAAACACTAGTCAGTCTGAATACATTACTTAACAAACAGTTTAATGAACGTTACAAACATTATTATAATCCTGGCATACTCTCTCTGCTCATTCATTTTTAGTTTGCAATCTTATGAAAGGACATTTCTTTGTGAGGTTGTTCCACTTTAAGTCTCAGAAGCTAGAAACACTACAACATGCTCAAAGCATGCATCTAAGTAAATTGCAATAAACAGCAATGCTGAAAACTATATAAATATGTAGTGATACACAGCTTTCTAATCTGTCTCTCACAGACAGCATATATATTCGCATAGTTTATGCACTTTTACAGGTTGGCTATACTATATCCTAAATATATATCTTAAGAAAATCTTCCATTTGTAAACTAATGTATAAAACCAAATGTATAAAAGGAGATGAGTAAACAAATGCAGGCCACAGTGGAAAGGAAAAAAAAAATGCCACCAGCACATTCTTTAAAATTGAAAAGACTAGCTGATGTCAGAAAATACAGCCCAAGTCCGGTTCACACATTAAAAGGAGTAGTAATTTCCTTCCTGAGCACGTTTAATTCTTCGAGTAGTTCTCATGAAACAGAATATCCGTACCCCTTCCTATTTAAATATTTCACATTCATCTGATTTTTAGTCTTCAGTTCAGTCTGACTTTAATTCAAATGTACAACCTAAATCAAAAAGGCACAACTTTTGCATTCCAATAAAATAATTAAGACATAAGGTATAGTTTAATACCATGCTGAACTTTAAGGTTTACCTTTGATTATCACAACGTTTTTCCTCACAATATCTGATTTATAAAGTAGAAAATGAGGAAACAATGATGAACAAATTATCCATAAGCTTTTCCAGGTAAACCATATGGTCTAGTGTTCCAACAGATAAAATGAAATTTTAAACACACAATAGGGTTGTTTAATGCCATATTCTACTGGGTAAAATTGGATACAGAAGGTTGGATTTCTCCATCCCAGGTTCCCTCTTGAAACCACAAACTGTTCATGTGCAGCTGATAAGTACAGTATCTCTGAAACTCCCTTTATAACCCAGGGCATACATTGAAACAATCACTGGAGTGCATTTTTTCCCAGGGAAATGTGTAAAGAACCCAATTTCTGAAGACAGAATTGTATTCTATCATAGGGTTTTGAATAACAAGTTATTGAGTTCTTGTTCTATTGTGATGGGAAAGCCTCACTTGGGACTTTTTGGTTCATATGACAAGAAGTTGCTATGACCATAAAGGAAAAGGTATACATACATCTGCATTACAAAGAATGTCCTTGTTACTGAGAGAGAAAGACTTTGTCGGTATTAACTACCCCCAGACACAAGTAAACATAACCTATGTTCATTTTTATGTATTAAATGCTTGCATGTTCAGATATGAGGATGTTGCTATATTTGTCCCACTGTATTGTTGCATGACAGTAGTTTTGTTTTCTATCCTGCCAGCAACAACCCAGCTAATATACTCACGTGCTTTAACTAGTATGAAGTATTGCTAGTTGCTACACTACATCTACAGCAACAAATATGCATATTTGACATTCTGCTTTCTTCTCATTTAAATCTACTTTACAACTTGAGAGCCTTGTCGCTTGGACAGCCAAGGTCATGATTTTTGAAGAAGGTTCACTGCAGGCAAATCCCAAAGGGCTATATGAGTCTCTCTTTGTCTGGTCACATCAAAAGGAAGTTTTAAAAGGGTTAATCATCACTTTAAAGTAAAAAGGAAGTGCACTCCACAACAGAAGCTGCTGTTTATGCTCCTTTGGGCTGTTCATTGTGGAAATCTGGTTGACAGAAATTGGGATGAAAAGCTTAGAAACAGCTATTCGTAGAAATAGCTGTCTCAGAAAAAGAGGACACCCGATTAACCTTCCGGTATATCATTAGCCTAGTAAATTGTTACATTCCACAGTGCAGAAACATATTATGCAGTTCTTTCTCTGAAAAGAAATCTTACACAAATTTATATTCCAGCATATTCCTTATATTTGTGTTATTGTAGAAATTAACTACTTTAGATGTAAAAAAAAAAAAATAATCAATAGTTCATTCGCCCACACACACATAAACTGAGAGTTACTACAACCGTTATGCAACTGACAAGTTCCCAGATTTTAAACCTGGGGTATAGGGTCCGGGCACTGCAGTATTTTGGAAGCAAGTAAAACACATCTTGAGTCAATAAAGTTTTTTCACTGTGGAAAACTTAGGGGAAATACTTTCCTGGCAAAAAAGTATGATTCACCTTGCCTCAGCCAAAAACTACATCCCCAGTTACACACTCCTTTAAAATCCATTCTCATTGTGGTTAAATAACTAAACAAATAGCTAAAGTATTATTTTTTTTTTTACTGGCAGTGCGTCAGGGAAGAAGCATTCCTATTTAAAAAGTCTGTTTGCCAACTAGAAGTGGGGGAAGTAGGAAGTTCTGCATTTCAGTAGATGAAGGGTAAGATGTATGTAACTTCAGTAAAGGACAAGCACAAATATTTGGTTATAGGCATCCACAGAAAAAGGGCAAACTATTTTTATACATGGAAATGTCATCTTTCTTAAACACCGTTCTTAGTTTTTCAGTTTCTTCTCACTTCCCTTCCAATATGATACCAAACAGGACTCTTAACAACAGCTTACCTATAAGGTTAATGAAATAGTTGCCTGACTGTTGCCAGTGTCTCAGACTTCCTTTTACCTTGCAATAGATGCCTATGGAAAATGGAAATCCAATTATTGAAGCAGAATCAACGAGGAGAAAAAGTGTACTCTTTCTCACTAACACTCAAAACTATGACTACATATCTTTTTAAAGTATATAAGTATCAGAAGTGTTCTCCTCTGTGAGAGCTGCACTATGAAAGCAGCTTCTTTGGTTGATGTGGGGGTTCAGAGAGGAGAGGGAAATGGGCCAGAGGACTGTAACAGAAAGGTGAAAAATTCAGTTCCTACTTGCTAGTTCATCTGAAACCAGTAAGTTGTTACCATAAGGATAGGCAAATACCAGCACAGGTTGCTCAGAGAGGCTGCACGGTCTTCATCCTGCAGATATTCAAGACTTGGCTGGATGCTGCACTGAGCAACCTGATCTAACCAGGTTTGAGCTGAGGAAGGAGCTGAACAGGCCAACCTCTGGAGATCCCTCCCATCTTAAATACCTATTCACATACAATCACAGAATATTTTATAACAACAATTCTTTTCTCAGTAATTCAGGCCCACTGTACTCCTGCCATAGCAAGCAGCCCAAAGAACATGGCATCCTTCAAGATCTACGGAAAATTAAGTGATCCGCACATGCCAGAAATCGTAAATTTTAGAATTTCTGCAATTAACACCCAGAGAGGAAATAGCCCTTGTGACATCTGGAATATGCTCTCATCTTGATGATATAATAACTATTTCTGATTTAATTTGTACACCCCCACCCTGCTCCCCCCTGCCAAAAAAACCCAACCAAACAAAACCAAGCAGCTTGGTTGAAAAATTAATTCTTAATGGGACGGAAAGCACCCAGTGTTTCGGAAGCCTTTACATACTCTTTGTAAGAAAGGATAACGCTTCCTTAACTCACCTTTGTAAGACACCTTCTATTTGTAGAAACATACTTGAGGGAAAGCCCTATGGCAACATACTCAATTTCTTTTGTGACCTTTACAGCATATTCTTCCATGGTTTATAGTTGTTAGAATAATCTAGATAACTGACGATTTTTTTCCCCTCTTATGTTTAATTCCTTCCTGGATACAGCCTTACATACTACAAAAGTAACAACATAACTTGAATTCTGTCCTGTCACATTTTACAGGAAAATTCCAAGTTAGTATAAAACCAGCTTGATTGCTCTATATAATTATAAATTTTAGGGTATCATTAAGTACCACCCCAGAGAATATTTCAATATTTTAGGTACTCTCATGTAAGTTCCCTTTTTTATTCCGTTATGAATCTGTATGTAGCACTTAGTTCTGCTGCAAATTTTTATTCCAAAGTAGCTTTTCTATGTACATATCTCCACTGTTAATCTAGACTAGAAAGGCAGAGCAGAAGGATCATGTGGTTAACAGATAATACCTTAAATTTAGCACTAACATCCCAAATTTTTCTTTCCATCAGATTAAACCTGTCAGTCCAGACCTGTTCATGAAGAAGGAAGCAATTCAGTATTTCAGCAACTTCTAGTTACCTTTCAGAACAAAAGGCTAGGCTTACTACACTCATCTCCAGTACATGAATGATTAACATAAACTATCTCTTGATTCATGAACATCACAGCAGGTAAGACATTACTTTCTTCCATTCTAAATTTGCAGTTGATTTTTCCATGTTTATGATGTTTGAGTAGACAAGAAGTACTGCGCATTCACCTGCAGATGCCTTCAGAACCATACCTGACAGTCCTTTAGATTAAATACTTAGTGCAAGTACCCATGTGGGACACTTCATCTGCTACACAGAGATCTATAAGAACATACTACTATTAAGACATTAATATAGTTTGGCCTCTTCGAGATCTCTTTGAATGTTGGTGCCTAAGCTGTTTATCATACTACATGTGATACCGGTACAGGTAATCAATAGTATTTGCAATTTAGCAAGACTGAAAAAGCAAGCCTACAACTCAAGGTGACAAACATGTGGCTTGCATAGGTGCTCTCAGTTATGAGGACTGAAAAGAAAGAAATTTTTTGCTAATGATGCATTACCAAAGCTATTCTGTTTGTTAAATGCCATGCAGCCCACATAACATTAATTAGTGTAATCCTCATCTGAATTGTCGACATCATTTACATAAGAGAAGTACCAAGATTCATAAAGACATAACTAAAATTTTAGTGTATTTTCTTGACTAAACAGCACATTCTATTTTTGTCAATTACACATATTAAAAAGAAGGAAGCAAATTAAGCCAAACTAGCAGGAAAAAAAAAAATCATCTTATCATCGCCTTTAGAATGTTCAGGTACTTTCTGCACCATAGACACCACAAATACAAATGCCAGATTTTCTTTAATTATTTTTCTTCCATAAAGATAAAACAGCCAACAGACAATACACTGGTAGATGTCCTAAGGAACCCATTTCAACTTCCTGACACACAATACTATGCACTAGAAAGTTTAGCAAAAATGTAGCTGAAATATCTTTGAATATAACAAAGGTGTTAGCTTTTCCCATTTATGTTCCCATTTTACAGCTTTAACAGCATTTTAAGGAATCAATGCGATTATCCTTACTTTACTGTTTTTTAAAATCAAAACATAAGTACTAAATGAGCCAAAAAGATGGCTTGTAACAGTTCCCA
Source organism: Strix uralensis (assembly GCF_047716275.1). Classification (NCBI taxonomy): domain Eukaryota; kingdom Metazoa; phylum Chordata; class Aves; order Strigiformes; family Strigidae; genus Strix; species Strix uralensis. Next base: position 37,968,624 of record NC_133975.1, read on the forward strand.
GGGTGATCCCCATATCCCAAGAACCCTTCAGGTCAAGTAGTTCTGTCAGGACTCTGAAAACAACTTTTTTTAGTGATTATTATCTTTTCTGATTTGCAGCTTATCACTGTTTATTCTTCTTCTACCAACAAGCACCCAAACCTGGGGTCTTATCCATGAGTCTTATGGTATAAATTACTGTGACAAAGACTGAAATATAAAACCATGTAGTTGATCTACTCATCTCTTTAGCTGTCTTACAACTACAGTTCCTTATCACACAGTTTTATAGAGCTGAAAGACTACATATACAAAAGCAGCAGCCCAAATCAGTTATTAACTGGGATATAAAGTACTGGATTTTTCTACCTAAGAATCCCAGAACCCACTCCTAAACTTGGATTCTGGTTGCTCTACATTACAGCTAAGCAATAGAAACAAAGATATTCCTTAGGTCTTGTCCTAGTTTTGGCTGGGATAGAGCTAATTTTTCTTCTTAGTAGCTAGAATAGTGCTGTGCATTGGATTCAGTATGGGATTTGGTATGAGAAGAATGTCGATAATACACTGATGTTTTCAGTTGTTGCTAAGAAATTAAGGACTTTTCCAGCTTCCCATGTCCTGCCCATGTGCAGGTGTTCACAAAGCTGGGAGGGGGCACAGCCAGAGCACTGGACCCAAATTGTCCAGTGGAATATTCCATATCATGTAACGTCATGCTCAGTGTATAGAGATGGGTCAGCCAGGAAGGAAGGGGTTCTCTCTCACTTCTGGGATTGTGGTTTTGGGATCTTGGCTTTTCTGGGATCGCTAGCTGGGAACGGGCTGGGTATCGGTCTGCAGGCAGTGAGCAATCACATTGTGCATTACCCATTTGTACTTGCTATTACTATTAGTATTGTTTCATTTTAATTATTAAACTGTTTTTATCTCAGCCTACAAGCCTCCCTACCTTTACCCCTCCAATTCTCTCCCTCATCCCTCTGGCAGAGGAGGGTGAGCAAGCAGATGCATGGCGTTTGGCTGCTGCCTGGGTTTAAACCACTACAGCTGTACTGGTCTGTGTTTTCTGTAATTGATTTATGGGACACCATCTGAGGGCATGTGTGGGGGTTTTTTGTTTGCTTGGGTGTTTTGGTGTTTGTTGATTTTTGGTTTGGTTTGGTTTGTGGGGAGTGTTTGGCTGGATTTTTGTTTGTTTGTTTTTTAAGTTAAACAAGTCCAAACCTTTTACTTTACATGGAAAAATAATTGTTTAAGCATGGCTATAGTTTTTTCATACCATATTAACATCTTTCAATCTCTTTCATTATTATTTATAAATGTCTTGGTCATACGAGGGGAAAAAGAAACTTCAAGAGGATTTTCACATTTTTTCGAAGTTCCTCATTTTTTGCTACAAATGCTTAGCTTTTATTTCTTTTCCCACCAATGTACCTGTTCTCACAATGCATGAAAGATAAACACTTCAAGTTTTCTCCTTAACACATATACACTTATTAGAAATTGCTTTAAGCTTAGTGTATTGTTTTAGAAGGTTAATACCTACTGGGATCAAATTGGAAAGTTATTTGTATTTCTACTTGCTAAAATAATGTATCAATAAGAAGCAACTGAAAGATAACAAATTTCTGAATGCAAGGACAGACTTTAATTCTTTTCAAATTTTGTTTAAAATAGCAAGCTACTAATTCCTTTCCGATTTATGAAATTGTGCTATATACTTTGCACTATTATTCAGCAGAGGACATTCCACTGATCAGATATTAAGCTAAGACATGAGCCCCATTTTAGCCTTAAATTTGTATACAAATAAGTAGAAAAAAGAGCATGCAACCAAAATGAAAAAAACTGTCCTTACAAATATATTCTCCTGAACGAGTTCTCAATACCATAGTGATAATGCTACTTATAACATAGAACACACACAGAGCAGATTTATCTTCCACAAGCATCAGAGCACTTGACCAGGACCAGGACTATTCCTATTCCATAAATGGGAAAACCAGGATGAAAGGTTATTTTTATAAATTCAGTGGCAGGCATGAAAAGAATCTAAGTCCATAATTATGACACCTTTACTGTATTTGATAGATGAAATTTAATATATTTAAATACTAATTAACTGTCTGATTTGCAATACTAATACTGATTTCAGGGGAAATATGCTTAACTTTACCCAAATAAGTAATGAACAGTGCTTGCAAGCTGAAATTTAATATTCCTTTCTGTGTAGCTCAAAACTAAGACTATACTAGATGAAAGAAATCTAGTATCTTGAAATTGCACACTCTACTTTTTTAAAATATAGAAGACAAATATAATTGACATTGTATAAATATAGTATCACCCATATCTACCTGAAAGGGCTAACATCTGTTACTAGTTTAATGAAAGTATAGAATAAGCAAGCTGCCCAGTACATCTTAGGGTATGTTTATATCACCATGAAAACAATTTAAAATTGGAAATAATGTTTATTTACATCATCATTATTCTATTCTAGATTTTTTTTTTTTTTGCCATTTTTTCTTTTAAAGCATCTTTGAATACTTTTCAACAGTTGTTTCACTTCTCTCTGCCCCTTTGATACCGGTATATTTGTAATTTCATCCCCAGAATTTTTCTATACTGCCCTTATCTAATTAAATAACACATTTTATTTTTATATCATCTACTTTGTAAAGAAACATGAACTTTGTTTCCTATGTCACATTAACTAACTACATAGTAGCAACATTTTAGATCAGAGATTGATTACTCTAATTATCCTAGGGTTTACACCTCAGACAGATTCTTAACTCATGAAACCTCATGTTTCCTTACAGGAGGGCATATTGAAAGCATTGCCATTTTTTAAAAATAAGCCAGATATAATTTTTTTTTTTCTTTTTTTTTTTTCCATAAGAAGATAGTATTTTCTTCTGAACAATTTGATTTTGCACTGTAAATTGTAGACACAGGTATAAAGGTGCATATTTCACTTACAGATCAATTCAGTAAACAGAAGCAAATTTCTCAAAACAGAATGATTTTGCTTTAAGATCCTTTTTTTCCACTTACTTGGTCAGGAAGCTTGACTAGATACATACAGCATGTGGTATAATTCAGTGATCTCCTCCTTTTGAAGGGTACAGGGTTCTCAGATCACATGGAAGAGCAATAATGGAATTGTAACCGACAAGCACTTTGTCTTTGAGAGACCACTCAGAAAATATTAACTACCCAGCAATGCCTAAGAGGCCTTTGTTGTCTCAGTAAAAATGAAAGTATTTTTGCTATCTGAGGACTTCACTCAAACTCTGACCTTATGTTCTGAAAGTCAGAAGAATCTGCATAACTCAGTACCTTTGGTCAGGTTCACGATAAGGTCTCCACAATGGATCCCTGTAAGGATGTAAAACACTTTCTGGTCAAACACTCAAGTGTTTGCAAAGACTGGGCTGTTTATTCTACCGTACCATCAATTTAAACCTTATGAACATTCAATTAAGAGCTGAAAATGACTACATATAAATATATATAAACATGATATATGGTTCATGGAATCAGCTAGGTAAGTTAGTGAATAAAACAAATCATTGCAGCATGCACTCTGGTTACATTTTTAAACCTTTTAGTATTCATTTTCATGAAAAAAATTTAAAAAGGCTTTTGCAGAATACATATCAAGGATTGTATCTCAACAACAAGAAAAGTCCACACAGCAGACTGCTTTATTTCACACAACTGACTCATCTTGGGTATAAGAGTGCAGTCAAGATGCTACCCAATACAGATGTACATCTTTCCAGTATAAAAAAAAGAAAAAAGGTAGTGAACAAAAGGGTTTAAGAAATGGAAACTGATAAAAAACCTAAGGCCATATATTCCATAGTGTAAACTGCAAGCCCAGCTTAGTTACACGTAACCATTAGTAGTGCAAAACTCTGCATATACAAAAAATTCATAGTAACGGTGTCTAATGTACAGCAGCGCTAAATCCAGCAAAATTAAGTGTTTTTGACATCCCAAGATGGTGTCAGAGTTTTTTTGTATGTTTTGTATAAAGTAAGGAATTATACAGACAATGAAAATAAGGCAGTTTGTTCCAAAACAACCTTGAAGGAATATCATAAAGGTGCCTCTTTGGCCCAGAAAAATATACCAGCACGCACACAAAAAATCAAGACCATAACACCACCTCCACCCCCTTTCCAGAAAAACAATAACTAAACACTAAATAACCTATCACAAAGGATTTTAGTCTCTTTAACAACCTCTTTTAAAAAAATTTGTCTAGCAAAGGTAAACAGCTAATCATTATAGCTGTATTGCTCAGTACTCCCTATTCCAAACCAAGGAGCACACATTATTTTTCATTCATTTAATACTTTATCTGGTCACATCTGGCTTCCTTCCACCTGCTCCTGCACAACCCTTGTTTAATATCTGAGCTTTGTTGTCATGGCACAGGTGAGATTCTAAAGGACCAAAGGCTAAAGCAGGGGATATCAAGTACATTCCTACAACAAACTGTTAAAATCTTTTCAATTGTAAATGTTTTATAACCAATGCATACTTTCACTACAACTGAAAAATATTTTAACATACTGTAAAATAAGACCCAGACTTATGCAGCAGATATAAAAGCTCAGCCATTTTTTGCTACATGAGTCATGTTTTATTTTAATTCTGAGAGAGATTCATTACTATTCCTAACCTTAGCCTATGCAAAGTAAGTCACAGAAAAGAGTCCAATTGTTTCCACAGAAAGTTGAACAACTTGCACTTGTTCAAAAGGTACCCAATTCTGATTTTTAAAAGTCTACCTCTTGAAGGCAGCTTTCCACTCCCTTGCGATACTATATCAATGTTTCATTGATATTTAAAATTTGCAGTCTATTGTCACTGATTTTTTTTCCAAGGTCAGCTTCACACATTATGCCTTGAACTATCAGATATATCTCTAATGGAAGCTTTCTTATGTTTCTCCTTGAAGAACCAGATTGAATTTAAGTTTCTAATTGGAAGCCATGACTTCCAGCTTCACTCATTCCTCAGTAATTACTACACAGTATCAACACCAGCCAAGAAAAACAGTAACAACCCAAGCCTTCTTGAGCTTGGCTACTTCTAGGATTTCTCTGTTAGCAAGTTCCATATGTTTTCTTCATCTCAAAATACCTATTGTCAGGATAATCCAAGCTCAATCTTCTTCCACTGTTGCATTATTGAGTCTGCTCTTGATACTTAGGAACTGAAAAGGTGTCAGTCTGCATCTCCAGGACAGACCATTAAACCTTCCTGTCTTAACCAAAACACATCACAAATCTCCTCCATATGCAAGCTTAATAAAATGTCAAAACTGACAGTACAACTTAAAGATCAAGAAAAGAAGGGGTGGGGGGAGGAAGTTTACATACCTCATTAATACGTTTTAAAACAGCCCCTCTTGTTACTGCTGGTTTTTGTGTATCATAAAAGAAGAATCAAGTATTGTTACACAGCCTGCTAAGCAATTTTTATACCACTAAAACTACAACATGCTATAATAAATCTAATTAAAAGACAGTTTTTGACAGATAAGAAGTCAATATGGATGCCTTTTGCACAATATTCATTTAAATCCAATACTCTTATCACAAAACTTACCTTTTAACAAGCAAATCTACCATGGAAATGTCATTTGTTTTGCAGGCTGAAACACAACTGCTTAAAATGTTTAAAGTTGCATACTTCATTTGTGTGCATTTCAGCCTTTTAAAATAGAACATTTTAATATTGTGGTCACAATTGGCTGTTGTCAGCTTTGTATGTAAGATTTCTGCTTATAATGTATTTACATCATCTGAAGTAGTTAAATCAAGGATCCTGCCTTACCATACTCAGACTTAAAATTGTTTCACAATTCCCAATAATAATGCTCTCTAACCTCTAAAAAAAACCCTGAACAAAACCAGAAAATAGACTACTTTTATACGCCATTCTTCCGTTATTTATTTTGCATTATTTATAAAACCCCAAAAATCAAACTGTGTGGTCAAACTTTAAATGCCAGATAATCAAGCAACAATAAACAAAAGTAATTCATGTCTGAACCTTATTTCTGTCAAATCCCAAATATTTAGAAAGCAAATCTGATTTCTGTTAAATATTATTATTTCAGCTAATCTCAAACCTCAAAACACTCAAACACATTTATTTATTTTTTTAAGACACAACTGTCTTTCTCTTGAGGTTCTGACTGAAGAGTTTTCATTGAGTAATTTAGCAGCACTTCTCTCCCCAAAATTGGTCTAAGGGTATCTAGGAATCTGTGTCAGATTAGCAACAAAATCCTCCCCCTCTCACCAAACACCTACAACACATTTATTACTAGCATTTCCCTCCTCCTTTTCAACCTTTTTTTCACCTTTAGTCACAATGATTCATCTTTTTCTCTCTGATCAAATACAGTTATAATGACCAAACTTTAGTCTGAGCCCATTCCCTCAGGCTAGCTTCACAAACTCAACCTTTCCTCACTCACTCTACAGCAATTACTTCCAACTAGTTAAACTCAGAAATTCTTATTTTTAATTAAAATTATTGAAATTATTGAAATACACTGAAGAAACAAGCACACCTCAAAATTTCATTTTGAAACCAGGATCATGATGTGTTTCATCAACAACAAAATATGGTCACACAACCAAATTTCCAAGAGAATTAAAACTTTTTACTTTTTTTTTTTAAATGAGTTATTCTCTAAGCTTTCTGAAATGGACTGAACATGTTCTCAGTACTCACTTTCAGTTGACACACTGTCAGCTACTTGTATTTGGGTTTTTTTGCAGACAAGGTTTGCATAATAAGATGTGTCAAATAGGCCTTCAACCAGTGCAGACAGGGAAGAAAGAGGCAGTAAAAGTCATAGGAGGAGTAAAGTGCCTCTGTATCATGTAAAACACTGCAGGTCATATACTGATTCTTACGACAGATGGTGACCTCATGATTGGCAGGTCATAGTGAAGAGAGGCCCTCAGTATTTACAGAAGTTAATGGAAAGCTCTATGGACCATTTGTGCTGGAGATGCTGGCCAAAGCTGGTGTAAAGCCATCACCATCATGCACTGGAAATCTTCCACCAGTCCATGCCAATTGCTCTAGACAACTCTTTTCAAGAAGCCACTGGCAAAGGTGAATTATTTGGACACGTTGGGCCCCTGACTACTCTAAAGTATTGTGATACCAACAGACATTAAAGTGTGGGCCAAGAGGTATGCTTTGAAAGGCAAAGCATCCCTCCTTCCTTGGACACAAGAGGTGCATCACCATCAAATCTTGTCCTCCACAGTAAGTTCAGTACTTGCTCTTAAATGGATCACTGCTTGCTCCTAGTTTGCTAAGTACAATGAAAATATTAAAATCTCAAAGGTTTATTTTGTCATGCAGACATTTTTGGTGTTGACAGGACAACATTTTAGATGGGAGGTAGTTCCTTCTTGAAAGGCTCTCCCTTTCAATAACATTAAAATCAAACAAAGAGCACAGTAATTTCTTTAGTATTTATCTTTCAGATAAACCATGATGTGGTAAAACAAGGGAAAAAAAAATGAAATCTAGAGTATAGCATCAGGGATCCTAACATCCTCTATGTTTTCCACTCTACACCATGGCGAGCCAGGTAAATCAGTGAGCAACATGATGTCCTGTCATAACAATTCCACCAACAGATTATATAACTTGCACCTAATAAATACTTCTATTTCATAATATACACTGATTTTATTCCAATCCATAATTTCTTAATTTTATTTCTATTATTTCCTTGTCACTCTTACCCAAATTTTAAGTATAGCTTTTAATATTTACAACATTCAAACTTCTGTACTTATAAACACTTAGTCCCTATTTATATCTCTTTTCATAATTTATGTTAAGATTTGTAGTTTTTTCTTCTTAGCCTAACCATTTAGTGTAATAGATGACCAAGACCCAATTTGGCACCAATTTCATACAATTACCTTCCCCACATTCGACCCGATCAGCTGTTAAATCTAATAATTTATACACTTTCTTCTTCTCAAAAAAATTTTAGTATAACTTCACTGCTTGTATATTTCAGAATTTTGCAGTAAAGTGTAGATAACCAATTTGTAGAGTAAATAGTGTCTTATGCTATTCCTAATGAATCTTTGATTTATTTGTATGTACAGGGCATAAACAAAATCTTGAAATTCTAAAGAAAACATAGCAAAAGTTTCTGATTTTTAGGGGGAAAACACAACTTTAAAGGTGACAAAGATAATTCAGGGCCAAAAGAGAGCAACAGAAAATTGAGATTTTTGCATGTGCATTATTAAAATATCTATAAAATTAAAAATTTCAAGTCAGATAATTCATCAAGATAATTTAGAAATGGTAGTAAAATGCAATCAGTATCATTTTGAAGTCATTGAAGGACTATAAACAATAGCATGGTTCACTAAGAGCAAGAATAATCTCGTATCAACAGTTTATTAGTACAGAACTCCAGTCTAAAGAAATATATCTATGAAGATGTGAATTACATACACAACAAAGTACAGGAAACAACTACTTGCTCATTGGGGAAATCTAGCACTGCCATATTGTGTAAGTACCAACAATATTACATCTAAGTCCTGGAATCAACTGATGATTCAAACACTGTGTTTTTATGTTAAAAAAATGTAGGAGAGAGAAATATTGAAAAAATAATGCCCTTTAATACATTCATACTTACTTGTATCATTGAAAGCAACTTGTGAGAAGAAAGCCTATTACTAAGTTACAGGTGTTCTTTCACCTGATCGTTTTTGTTTTCATAAAAGTCTATACTTTGTTTACTCGCTGCTCAAGTGCTAACCAGGTAGGAGAACTTGGATATCATCTCTAATCAAAACAATCGCTAATAATACCATCTGTTTGCAAATTCAGCAGCATGAACATTTTGAATGCACACTCTAAGCAAGGCTCACTGTTTTTTGCATTTGTTCCTTGCACTCCTAACTGAACTGGGTCCCTATGACCACTTTCAACACTATTGATAATGAGTAATAAAAAGCAATGCCAAGGCATAAAAGATGGCAATCAGGATTATCAGAAAAGGCAAAAAAACCCCCCAAAACCCCCCACCAAAACCCAACCTTATTTTGATATGCTTGCCACAAATGATAACAAGAAATCTGTGTTTTTTTGAGATACCTGTAATTCAGAACTGCATTTGGAAAATGAGACTCTTACTAGTGTTTTGTTTAGTGGAAACAATGCTTTCAGAGTGAGAAGTTGATATAACAGAATGACATTAATGAAGTCCAAGTAAATATGCTCTATATATTATGGAAAGTATTTTTGATACTAGCAATGTACTGTCATGCAACATATACACAATGAGATTTTCACCCTGATATACCAGGATATTAGATCTATACTCACACCCATTAAGTAGGAGCATATTTGTATATACTGTTTGTTCTTTAGTTCTTTTACACAAAGATCAGAGATCTCCAAAAATCTCTCTGTGAATCAGAAATCCAGAACACCTTTGCAATATTCTTCAGTTTTCATCGTGAAAAGGTGTGACATTTTAAGTTAAATTCAGCAAAATTCAGGACCATGCACTACTGACTGCTAAGGTTTTGGTTCAACTTGGCTGTACATTGCAAGTGGGTTTGACTGAGCAGGCATTATGTAAATGGATGGACTTGAATAAAAGGCAGCTCTCAGGTATTAATCCAAGGCCTGGGGTGCTTTCAGAGTAGGCTGGAGACAATCCCAGACACCTGGCTTTTGAAAGACCACTGAGGGAATATGCAAGGGGAAAGGGGGAGGGCAGGTCGGTAAAAGCAGCCTGAAATGAAATTTAACTACATTCAAGGCTGTCTTAAAGTGTCTGGGTCAGCAGCCTTGGAAAAGTTTCTCTTTAGCTACCAGATGCTGAAATACGCTTTTCTATCTTAAGGACACAAAATGCTCTCCAAAGCAACGCATATTACATACTTCAGGATTCAGCAAGAAGTACTACCTGGAAACAAGAGATGTTTTTACCTATAGGTTCAGAATGCATTTTGCCTTGGCAGCTTCAATATTTACAGTCCCTACGTTGGAGTGGTTAAGCCTTTCTGGAAAAGAATCAAAAGCAACTGTGCCATTTGAATTGTTGAGATGCAAATGTGAAGAGCATAAACTTGGCTATCAATTGGAAAAGCTACTGTTAAATAATCATGAACAACCAGGAGTTTAAGCTAGACTGGACAGATGATTTTTAAGGTGTTTTTCCTGAAACTCCTGAAGTAGGAGCAGACAGACTATTTGTTACTTCTTCTTTCCATGATTTTCTTTTAACCAAAGTTATCATATAGTCTCTTTGCCTATATGCTTCTCTGTGCCACTTCCCTTCCATAGAACTGATTCTCCATTATTTATACCTTTTAGATAAATTCCTCCTCCCTCCTTCCTCCTCCCAATAATTTTGCTGTTATCTTCTCACTTAGTCCCCTACACCTTCTACATATTCTTCACCTGATGCAGACATTTGGTTGCCTGTTTGGTTCTCCCCTCTAGCAGCTCTGGGGAAGCAGCCAGTGCACATATGTGTTAGCTCCTGATCAATAAGCCAACCAGCACCCCAGCAGCTCTGCAACAGTCACAGCATCTGCTGCCTCCCAAATACCTGACCCAAAGCAAATGACTCCAGAACCAAAGAAAGGACATGAAGATACTGTGGGGAGAGGATGTTGATGTCAATAAAACGAAACTTTTGGAAGCCTATCAGAACTACCTGATGTATTTGCCATCCATCAACTATTAGCTTGTTATGGGAAAAGGGTGCCACCTGGTGCCCAATCCATCTTCCTTTAGCTAGTCACTTTTGGCTTTTCTATCCTTTGTTCTCCAGAAGTTCACCTACTTCTCTACCTTGAGTCCCCCAGATTTAACATACTCCTATAATCTCTCAATCCCATGCAAGTTTTCAGACCTTGAAATGTTTTCCAACATATTGTACCCTGAAAGGAAAAACAAAAATGCAAGTAATGTCACAAACCAAACCCATACACCTAAACAAGTTACCAAGTAATTTCTAGCTCGCTTATCCAACAGGGACCCCATATAAATCAACATGAAGACTCCTTGCTCAGTAATTAATCAGACAGTAGGGCCAGGATCATGTGTTGCCTCAAAGGATGGGGTGAGAGAAAACAGAATCATTAGATCTTTGCTTTAGAAAAGCTGTTAAAAAAGTGAAACATTTTTCCTCTGTTATTTCGCTCGAGCTTTACTACACTACACCCAGCAAAACGCTGCCTTTATTTCCTACGGTGCTGCTCACTGCTACCCCAACACAAATAAAAATGAAGGTAGTTATATTTTGATTCCTTGAGATGGATATTTAATAATTTCTTGTCTGTACAGGATGCTTTACCTTTGTAACTACATAAAATATAAGGATCACACTGAGTCCAAAATGGAGTTTCTGTCTCTGTTCATCACATGAGAAATAATTTTTTTTGTGGAGATCTGCAATGAATAATAATCCATAGGAAGTGCCCTAACTGGCTGCAAGACCCTCTGAGACTGTTTCTGAGTTGTAGAGGAGATACTTCCCTTCATATTCGCCCTTTTCTAATTCCAATGATCCAGTTGAAATTCAGATTTATGAGATGCGAATGCTTTCTATTATTCTAGATTTTCACATCTCTCTGCTTCCCTCAGTCAGCTCAGTGGCTGTGGCCTAGAAAATGCACATAGGCTCCAATGATTGGCAACTTTGATCTTCTGAAACTGTTTAGTACTAAATACAATATTCATGTGTTTGGGTAAAACACGGTTAAAGGAACAAAAATAAAACCCTTTCTTTTATTTATTGCAAAATGGAATTCCTACTTCATTTGTCACACTGAATTATTTTTTTCTTTTTTTAAGACTCCTTTCAATTTAAAGACAAAACATTTTCAAATATTTATTTATACTTAGACTAGTCTTTGTTGTAAAGCAGCTGGATACTTTGTGCATTTCTACATCCATCTTCTAACTACAGCATCTTGAGCGATAATGGGAATATATTTGACTTGGTTTTATCCTTACATTTGGGTTGCAAATGAACTTTAACCCAATGATGCCAAAAGAGTGCCTTTTAAACCAAGTTTTAAAGTAGTCTAGATGTAAAAAATAGAACACATATATACTACTCTATTATAAGCAAGATTATTTTCCCTTTTATTTTGATAATTAACATATTTTATTGGTTTGTTTCATTGGGGGGGGGGGGGGGGGAGGCCAAACCACCAAGAAAAATTCTATTTTCTCTACTGCTATTCCAGAGATTAACACTAAATTAATAGTAATTTTATTAGACCTTTCTGTAGTCTTTCGCTGAGGCCTTAGTCTAATGGTATTTAACAAGCGGGCATGTGCAAATAAAACACTTTTCCAGTTGCTACATGACTGTGTTCTATATTTTAAGCTTTTAATTCTGTATTGTTCATATATTCACATATACGTGTAGTATTGAGTTCTATAATTACATAATACCTGCATACACAAGTATTTATTACATGTATAATTGTGTGTGTGTAACACACTAGATATACCATTCTTATGAGGTACTTTAAAAATATGTCAGATAGTATCAATTATTGCTCTGAAAAAAAACCACTGAAACAAAATTAAGAACTGTACCCTACTCATTCCTCTAAAATAGAAAGTCTAGAAAGGTGAATGACAAGTTAACTCACGTGATGTGCCTGCTAAATTTAACAGAAATATCTAAGTTTTTGGAGTGTCATAAGGCAGGTAATTGCAAAAGCACGGTAGGAACTGAAAATCCCATTCCCTAAAAGTGAGACAATTCTTTTCTAATCTAAAGTACATACTCCTTTTTAAATGTCAATATCCAAATATCTCTTCCCTAGTTGTGAAGTCATTTATCCCTCCCAGTCAGACCATAGATCTTGCAAAAGACAAATATCCATCAAGTACGAGGCTGTTTACTGTTCATTTATTCAATACCTTAAAAAGTGCCATTGTCTATGCCCTGATTAGTCATAATTTCCTGACCTATAGGCTGATGAAATGATCAGCAGAGAACAAGATGAGCACTTTTATGGAACAAACATATAAGAATCTTAATATTAATAATATGGATAAAATTTAAATTAGAACAACATTACTAGCAAGTAATATTTTAAACCATTGCTAGTTATGATATCTGAGAAAAATAAGCTGGGCTGGACTGGAAGTGAGAGCAGAAGCTCTGCTCTCTATTACTCCACTGCAGCCAATAACATGCCAGACTCTGCATTTATCTCTTCCTGTAATGCTGTTCCCATAAGGAAATCCATAGGCAGAGCTGACAGAAGATTCCTTGGCAGGGCAACTTCTTTAGAAAGGCCAGCCAGCCACAACCAAAAACCAGAAGACACAAGACATTGTTCAAAAAATACCCATGAACCACTATAATACCTTTTAATAGGCAATATTGTGATGTTTACTATGTATCCATTCATTAAAATTGAAGGATTACTATTTCCACACACAGAGTTCCCAGTTATATTTTATGAAAGCTAGAGCTTTCAAATTAATTTTGAAGTAAAATGAAACAAAGCTAAGAATCAAACAGCAAATATTGTTTGCCAAGAAAACGCAAATCATTGATTTTTTCCTAATCATCTAAAAAACCAAGTGCAATATAAAATATTTTTATATATCTTCTTAATGCAGCACATAACAAGCATCAGTGAAAACACTGCTTCAGTCACTTAAAGATTTACACAGTCTGTAATATGGTTGACTAATAAGATTCTATTATAGCTACTGATTGAATACATCTAAGAGATTGTGGGTTTAACTTGGAATAAGATCAAAATGCTTGCAGATTTCAGATTGCTATTAGACACAATAATTATATGCTAAACTAATTACAACTAAAGCAAAACCTGACTTAAAACTAATTAAATTTTATTGCATGAAAATAAAACATAGTCCTTATTTAACACAGGGCACAGCTATAAATGTTTATGAACTCACCAGTCTGTGTATTTATTTCAAGCAAAATGTCTAGGTCACACTGACAAAGCTGGAATGTGGCACAATTTGGACACCAAAGCTAGTTTTATAAAGTCATTCATGTGCAAGACAATAAAAATCAGATGAACATTCCTAAAATTGTTGCTTATACTGCTAAGAAGCAAACCTAAATGAGAAATTCTCCATTAACATCCTATTTCATTTTCATGTAGATCTTCATTGCAGTTTTATAACAAGGATCAGGTTTAAATTTCAGAAGTAGATAAGCAACTTAGGAGCTTAAGTTCAATTATCAAGTCTTAGAGCTAGATCTTTTTAAAAAGCCTATTCGGACCTATAAAGATGCTGACAGGCAGCTTCCACTGAATATGAAGTCAGATATTTCAGTTTAAAATCCCACTACTTGACCAGCTCCTATATGGCAACGGTGTTTTTAATTTTAGCAGAACACTAGCATGCTTGTACAAGCCTAAGTAAATAAATCAATGCTTCTAGCAGAAGAGAGCAAACCAAGAGGATTTAGACATCAAGAAGGAAGGGTGAATATGATCTCAAACAGCAGAGAAAACAAAGGTTGAAAGAACCAGCTGGAATCACCAGACACCGAAATTAAGCAGGAACAGCCTATAGCTTTCTCCTGGTTTTACAGACCCTTTACAGAATACTGAAAAGTGGTGTTCTCATTTTATTACTACCAAGCTACTTCTGTTGAGTTCATACCTCTGCTACATTTTTTTCCTGTCCTCCTCCCCTTAGGAACCAAGAGCACCACCTACCATACCATTTGCTCACTTGCTTGTTGATCTTGTCACAGAATCCTTGCTTTCTTAACAAATGCTGCATAATTTAGATATTTTCTTAACGTAACAACTTATGTGAGAATTTAAGATTTCATTACAGAAAACACAGTAAATATCCCTCACAAAGATAAAGATGATCTTAAAGGCTTAAAACCTAAAGGCAAATTAAACTTTCGTGTGCTCCCCTTCAATTCTGTCCCACCCACTCCTATCAATTATACAGTCTCCATATGTAAAACTGTCCATCCCTTGAAATCGTGTACCTCTAAGATCAGCTTCCTACCAGAAATGTCTTGTAAGTATATAAATGTTTTAGGCTATGACAATTCTGAAAACTATCTTGCCTCTCCCCACATCATGTAAAACTCATCAGATGGCACAAGCCAAAAACGACAGAATGGAATAATGAGGGGAAGGGGCTAGCATTTAAGTGATTTTATGAGCAGCATAGTTAATTAACCCTGGTTTGCTAAAGCTATCTTTAGTCTTTTCTTCTTTCTCCATATAGTGCTGTAGGGCACTGTTAAGGTGTCTCCCCTCTACAAAGCCATCTGGACTCATAAACATTATGGGAACTCACTGCCTTTAGAATATTTTTCTGACTCTCATGTTTGTTTGAAATTGGCTAACAGGTTCAAAATTGTTACAGTGGGACTGATGCACACACAGTAGGACCATGTAAACTCTTTTTCTTTAGAAAACCAAGCTAAAAAATAGAAACAACAAGCTGAGGGAATAATAAAGCAGATGACTAAAGGAAAAAGAGAGTAGATATTTGAGATGCAAAACATTGTACAGAATTAAAAGAAAATAAGGAGGAATAGGAAAAAAGAACAGAAAAATATGAGGAAAAAAGCAATCATGTAACCACTTCAGTAGCACCTATGCATTCTGCATGCATATACTTCCTATGGTTTATCACATTTCACTGAAAAACATGCTGGTTTTATCTGAGCAGAAGAAAGGCATCTAACTATTGAACAAGCAGGGAAGTTAATAAAGCAGATATTCTGAAACAATTTTATGCATCAATGCACTTGTATAACAATCTTTTAAATATAACCATGATCCCCTCCCTATTGAAGATTTTCATCAACTTGGTTCAACTTAAGTTATTTGCAGCAGCCAGAAACACAAGGGGCTTGCTGCCTTAACTTTAATTTCCTAAAAAATGTTTACTTTCTTCCAGATGGCAAGATTAAATTACATAAACACTGTCAGCAAGTTGAATCCTCAAATGTATTCATTTCCAACACAGAAGCTTCAAAACCATCTATAATTTTGTTACCGATGTTTGGAAACAGCTGTAGCTGACATGGCTATGTGTTGTATATGTCAGCGTTAAAGGATTAAATATTCTTAACCCACAAAGGAACAAACCTGCTCTATTAGCCAGACATAGTGTAAGGTACGTCAGAGACTATTACTACAATAGAGATGTCTCATTAGTTCATTGATAAACAAAAAGGTCGAAGATGCTGTATTTGGCTTTCCTCTGCAGAAATCCTGGGGGGGGGCTGGAATTTAAGACATACAGGTATTTTTGAATAGCACATGGTTTGAAGGACATACTAAGCTTACTTAGTGACTATAGAAAAATCTATTTTTAGATAATTTTATGCGATCTTAAAATAATGACATCATGCAGTTCTACAATACCAACTTCAGGAAAAAAAAGATCTTTTATGTTCCATTTTCTGTGTGTGCTTATATAAAAACATAATTTATACAAATGATGTATCACATGAGTAAACCAAAGTACATATTTATGAATAGTCTTCCTTGGGAAAGGTCCCTGATATGACGGAATGCCCCAGGTGCGTTATTGAAACTAAGAACTTGCTGATACTAGTTGTAGCTCCTGGTATCTTCACTTAAGTCAGAAAGGCCAAAGACCAGCCATCAGCTGCAAAGCTGTCTAGTTCAGTCTTCTGATTAGAGGACCGATGGAGTGACAACTTGTCATCGTTAGGAAAAAAAAAAGCATTCCGACAGAGACAGGAAAGAAGGTGGCCATTCCACTTTGCTATGGAACAGACATCGACCTGATTACTTGTGATCTCAGTGGGGCTGAGGGAGCAAGAACAGCTCCAGCTTTGACTGTGAATGGAATGAAACACAGCATTTTTATAAAATTATCTTACATGGATTAATTAAATTAATAAAGCCATGGCTTTTTATACACACACTCTACACATACACACTTTATGTACACTGAGCACATACAGAAGTCTCAAAGCCCAGTTCTATACACATTCCTGACCCTACTATTTCATGGCATTTTCACATTAAGGTGAGTAGGAGATATTTATAAGTAATGTTGCAATTTTCTTGTCTACATTTATTTAAAAGAATCTCCTTTATAAAAAGTGCCCGATCCTAAATTGTCCATGTCAATGGGAACCTTCTCTCCAGCTTGAATGGGAGCAGAGGTAGGACACATCACTGTGGAAAAATGGGAAGCAGAAGAAAAAACTGCGTATGAGCAACATGATTCTTGGTACCTTATCGGGAATTCTGTGAACTCTTGCAAAAATTAGATGATGAATTAGGGCTACCCTAGAGAGTTCAGCATTTCAGCACACATGGAGAACTCATTGGTCTTAGTAATACCAGAGATATTTTCTCCTTGCAGATGGCACAGCATTTTTTCCTCTTAAATATTTCCTGAGGTACATTTTAAAATCAACATGTTTTTTCATTAGACTTTCATGTCTTCCCTTTTCCCTTACTTATCAATTCAGTTTTGGCTATTCCAAGAAAAGCTGTCCTGTTTGTCGTCTTCTACCCTCCACTGAACACTTTCAACCCCTTTCAAAAGGTTGCATGATAGGGAGGACTAAGACTCACTTTTCTCCCTTTTGAGCTCCACAGGTATTGCCAACCCACTTAATTCCAAGTCCAAATTAGATTTAAGATTTCGTTTCCTCACTTTAACACTTGAAGATCCAGGCTGTTCCTTTCTTCCCATCAATCTAGGGTACTGCTCCCGCAGCAGAGACATTGAAAGACATATTCTGGGGCATCGAAATGAACATCAGCAGGAACAGACTGTTCCATCAGTTTCACCACCACTTTCCCACAGATGCAAGCTGTTCAATGCCCTGCCATTGGGAGAAAGTTGTCCTGTGGCAAAATGCTATATAATCACTATGACCAAAAAAAAAAAAAAAAAAATCTGCCTTAACTTATCTGAAATTTGGGGTTTTTTGCACGTCTGACATATCACATCCCAACTGTAATTCACAGTACCAATCTGGAGGAAGAAACAGGATATCAGAGTAGTGGAACAGGTATCTGTAAAATGATTAGCTTTCTTTGTAAATGTTTATATGCTTATTTAATTGCTTGCATGCTATATGAATAAGTAGAAATATTTTCTTAGTGACATAATACTCTAAAAAGAATAAGCTGGTGATTTACAAATACTAGCTTTGTTTCTTTTAAAATCCAATATAACCCTATATATTTCTGCAATCTAAGGTAAAAAATGATGTTTACACAAAGTATTTTGAAACAGAAAAATGTAGACTCTGCAGAAGGCACAGGCAACCTGATTTACAAAGGAAACAGCATATAAAATGACCCCTATATCAAAGTTAGAGCAGATGCACACTTGCAAGGTCACTCTACCACTGCTGTTCAGACTA
The DNA here is from genome assembly GCF_047716275.1 of Strix uralensis. Lineage (NCBI taxonomy): Eukaryota > Metazoa > Chordata > Aves > Strigiformes > Strigidae > Strix > Strix uralensis. The sequence continues at coordinate 37,987,063 of NC_133975.1, forward strand.
GGTCAGCTTTTGAAGACATATTACTTCAAACACGCTTGTTACCCTGACGCAGACCTCACAGGCATACCTCTACCTTCATACTAGACAGCTTAACTAAAATGTCCTTCTTGCTTAAGGAGGACACAGTATCCTACGCTGACAGTCCAATACTTACATACATGCACAACATCAATTTCAGTTGGCAGATACTCTCACATTCAGACTTTTGAGTTACTAAAACAATCAACTAGCTAAACACCTCAATTCCTCACCTTAGGAGAAAATCCTACCATTTTACTAAAATTGTGGGGACTGAGCTGCATCATTATGATTCACATGGGTGTCAGCAGATAAAATCATCTGGTCCTCAAATCTGGAGAAGTCTGAAAAACCATCTAATATAATTGCTTGGCATCAGTACCAGAACTACACGACTTCTTCTGTGGCCCACTGCATTTGTTAACCCCATGCCAACTGAGCAAGCTTTTACCTCTGTCCTGAACATACCTACTCCTTGTGCAATAGCAGTAAGAAACTCCAGCTCTGGGAGTTCCTTGTGCAGAGTGCAGAGCCCCTCTAGGCACTTCAAAGTCTAAAATGAGAAATAACAACTACAATAGCCAAACAAGATCTCTAGGTATCATGTGTTTCCCAGAAACAAGTGTTACATTAAACATTTCAGCAATGCTAAATGCTACAGTCAGACAGATGTTCTGTACATCACTTCGTAATAGGAAGTACACATGCAAATGAGAAAGCAGTAAAAAATTTACACTAGAAACAATGGAGAAAAGAATAAAGATTTAAATCAAATGGACATTGAGCCAGAGTAGTCTACAAAAGTTAAGCTGAAAGAGCCACAAAATAATCTAGCCATCCTTATGGACAAATCAAAACCAATCGTCTCAGACAGGAACCACAAATCATTAATGATCAGCCAACAGTAGAAGAAAGAGAAAGAACATTTCTTAGAACTGAAATTCAATTTTCTGACTCTTTTCTGGAGGACAATGCGTTCATTCAAGTGCCTTCTGAACAGTGACCCACGGACCAAAGCAATTCAGAAAGCTGCAGTTCATGATTCACAATTCACTGTGGGCAAAGGATTCTCTTCCTAAAGACAGCTTAAAAATCTTACTTCTCTAATCTTACTTTTCCAAGTTGCTCCAAGAGCATAACTGAAATCAGAGGAAAGGTGATGGATGAAACGTTCTTTCTGTTAAACTGTCCTTAATCTCACAAAGCACAGGAGGCTTTGGAGACTAAACGTTTTAAGCACTAAATGAGTATGCCTTTTTCATCTCAGTTGTTTTCTGAGAACTTTCTAAACATACAATGAATGCATCACCTGATCGGGAATTCTCAAAAGACCTTTTTCCCCTATGAAACAATAATCCCTTCTGGTGAGCTATATCCTCCATCCTTAGGCTTTTCACACAAGGAGGTGGAAGTGGGAGTGACAGATGCAGATTACGGACCTGAAGAGGCTGAGCGCTGCGCGCAATCTTCCCCCAGCTCCAGGGGAGTACCACTCAACCAGGAGCTCGACTGCCTCCATCCAGCCTCTTTCACCCCAGCACAGCTCAGCCACTGTTTGAAACCAGGTTAACAATAACTACCCCAGTGAGTCAACTGGTAAGAGAGGGTAAAAACCCATTAGGACTCAACAATATGCATGTAGTCTAAAACACCACCTGTTCAGCCTGGGTTCACAAGACAAAGAGGAGAAAAAGCCAGAATTATCATTGTTTTATTAGACAACACAGTTTTATTCTTCTTTTGAATAGGTAACTCAGAGTGGTCCACGAGCGAAACACGCTGCTGTACATCATTATCTTCTCTTTCGACGCTCCCTTACAGAGAAGCATGCTCTGACTTCAAATATTGTCAGTCTCTTTACCTCTCTAATGTTTCCTTTTCTTGATAACTACCTCATCTATGAGACAATATCAAAATTATCTTAAGTTGCAACTATAAATATAAGAGTAAGCTTGTGATCCAGAAAGGGAACCTAAGAATTCATTAAAAAATTAATATTTAAATTAAAAGTTAGTTATTTCTTTCTACTAGCAGATCCTAAGTCATATAGAAATATATTCATATAGTTGTTAATGCACATTTTTGAGGAAATGGGAGGAGATAAAGTTTAATTTTATACTAATTTTAACTGTGATCGATACAAACCTGTGAAGTCATCTGCCTAATAACAGTTCTGTAACACCAAAACAGACTTCTATTACCCAAATAAAACGATGTTCTCAGTCAGTGACTAGATACAAAACATTTCACCTCAATGACTTTTTTCATCTTTGGTTCATAGCTTTATAGGGTAAGATGCAACTAAAAAAAGCAACCAATCTACATTCAGAAGGCGCACTGTGCACCTTCATGGGAACATTTTTGAGACTACTCAAAGGACATGTCTGTGCTACCACATACTCTTAAAAACATTAACTGTTTTCACTGATGGCAGCAGCAAGGAACTCATAGTATTAAAATGTGTGAGCTGCTGAGACTGTCACCTAACAACATGGTTAGTCAGCACCTCATTTCTTCAAATATAGCCAGCAAAGTTTTGGCTGGAAATTTAATCATATGGAATTACGAACCAACAGTGGTGGGTGATTTTCAAAACAAAGGAATTGAATGAAAATGTCTTCCTCTTATGAAGCATGGCCATATTTGAGGACGAGAAACTCAAAACCACAGGATGACACATTATCTTCATTCTATACAGATGTGTGACTGCCTCCCGAAAACTGTAAGACAAATTAATGCACCAGTCAAAACTGCAGGCAAGCCAAAAATAAGCTTATAAAGAATATGAACCATCTTCCATACAGCCTAATTAGGAGTCAGATTATATGAGGGTTTTACTGCAAATTCTTGTGGTCCTACAAGCAAATCATCTTTCATTGCCTCAGTGTTCAGGTCTGGAAAAAAAGGGTAAACTTCATAGGTTTTATCACACCTAATAAACTCCACTGGTAACTTCTATTCATGAAGTACTGAAAAGGGTTTGTAGTGACAGTTGTGTTTCAACCTGTAATGACAGCAGTCATTCTGCTTTTACTGGGGGGAGACAAGCACGCACGTGTTTAGAGAGCAAGCCCAGGATACCCATGCATACAAGAATAATGTGCTGAATTACATCAGAAACACGGTGCTACTGCCAATATGAGAAATAATGATTTATTTTTTTAATCTACTATATTTAATTTTGGAACTGTTTACTTTTCCACATTATTTTCATTTTGTATTTCTTCCCTTTGCATGTACAAAACCAGCCCCGTGTGATCCAGGACCACGATCTGACCCAAAACTCAAACTGGCAACTGCTCCTCCAGAGAGAAAGACAGAAGTCAGATACAAAAAGGGATGTGCACACTTAAACTCAGATTCAGGCTAGGAAGTGGATAACATCCCTTACAAGTAGAAAGTGCCCACGTTTTGCCCATCCTAACTTTTGAATATATATGCATTCATGTTGTAGTTACATGCTCACTTTAATCCCATATAATCCCTTTTAAAAGTGCATTCCCATCCTTCTTAGCAATTTCTTATTCACAGCTTTGGCTACTGATTCCTTCCTCTTGCATGCCGGCACTAGCAACTGTACTGTGGCACCAAGAGACAGTTCGCAAATTGAGCTATCAAAGACTAACTCAAAAAAAGAAAAAGGAAAATTAACTTCAGGAGGAAAAAAACCCAATAATCTTTCTGACAGATAAATTTTGGCTCAGCCCAAAAGCATACCAGTACTCATGTCAGCACCAGAGCACTGGCATGAAGAAGGAAAAGGACACTTCTGGCAGATTAAAGGAAGCTGTAAATTTTCCCCTTCCTCAGATGCATGCCCTAAGCATCAGGCTGCAGTGACACATCCCCCCTTCTCTGCCCTCTTCTGATCCAATGAATCTTTAAGTTCTTCATGGGAAACAAAACAACAGGAAAAATAAAAGCATCAGCATCATAACCTATAGCTGAGTGATTATGACCTTCTCCGGGAAAAAACAGGAACTTAAGTGTGCCACCTCAAAATGGCAAGGCTGCACAAGGCATAACCGTAAGTCCATCACAGGATGCAGAATTACCTGCTGTCACATCAGCTGGTACTAAAGGGTAGGGTTAAAGTGTGAAAACCCCTGTGGTCCCCTTATATATCCATGTCTTGAAAGAGAAATAGGTGGGCAGAGGGAAAAGCTACATAAATAGCTGCATCTCCTCTCTTGCAACCCTGAAGCCCAGCCCTAAATGATCAGCAACGACTTTGGACAAAGCTGCAGTATGAAATATGGTTTTCTCTCAGGTTTGTTTCTCAGACAAAACAATCAATTCCAGGCTACGCTTTCCTTGAAAACTTGAGCGGCACAACCCACCAACACGAGCATTGATAACACTGACACTATACTGACAACATCTGTTTTTTTAAAAAAGCTTGACTACAGAAATGCGTGGTCTAGAGAAATCAGTCCTCTTATGTCCTCTGTAAACAAGTGCTGATTGCTGCGACATCTCTTCTGCTGGTTGAACTCCTGGAGAATGACTGCAGTTCAATTACAGAGCAAGGGAATCTCAGTATTGTTGCTTTTCCTTCTATAAAACAGTACATATGAAAAAAAAAAAAAAAACACCAAACCCCAACATGCAGCACTACCATATATGCATGCACACATAGTTACTGGAGGGGAAAAAAAGAAAAGGCAGTGTTGTACTTCAATTTCCTCTCCTTTATTTATGGTTTCTCTTGGTTAGCCTACTCCCAAAAGTTTTCTGCTGTGATGCTGAGTGGGAAACAAAGGAATTCACAGAGAAGAAAAACATAAGTTGCAAACCCATTTCTAGGAACTCCTTTTCTCCTGTCGGTGTTTCTAATTTAATAAGCCAGGAAAACGTAGGTAGTGTGCTACTCCCTTTTTTAAAATAATAAACTGAAAAGGCAGAACTATCCTTATATTCCTGCCCTGCACCTTACACTATGCTGTGACTGCCTGCTGAACTGGGTCACTAAGCTGACTACCAACCTGGTGAAAAATAAATTAAAAAAAAAAAATCTGAATGGTTATTTTTCAACAGTACCGCTGCTCTGAATTCAGTATATGGCCAAGCAAACAGCTGAGCTTATACAAGGGAGAGGGCAACAGAGTAGAGGACAGGCTGTAAAGGGTGCGCAGTGGCAATTGTTTATTTTTAAAGAAAGTATTGGCAGCTTATAAAAGCTTAAAATGTTAATCAAACCAAAGCCTTACTGCTTTTTAAGACAGTTATGAACCACCATAGAAGAGATGAAAGAACAAGCAGTTCCTGTGCTTGTCACAGAAATCGTATAACCCATCTTCTGGAAGTAGAAATTGGTATCTAACAGTCATTTTCAGCCATCAGGGAGAAATATAACAGGGCTCAGTGAAACAGTCATGCAATCGCACAGTAAAGTAGGAAGAAGAAATATTAAGACCAAGCTTTCAGAACCCCTAGTACTTTTGATTTGTAGGATATGAAATTAAACTAAGTATGTTAGCAATGTTATGAGGGAAAAAAGTCTACAACCATTGTCTATTTATATTTTTGAAAATATTGATGAGTTGGAAGAGTTTTAATAGTAAGATGCACTTAACCCAATGTTTGCGCCTTTTCTAACTTAAAATTCTTTGAATTGCATTTAGCAAAAATATTCAAAATAGTAGTAGATGCAGTGCTTATCAGTTAATCTGTTTATAATGAAATAACGCATAAACTTTTTTCCCCTGAAACAATATCAATCTAAGGCAGAGCTTTAAAAACATATATGGAAACTTCTACATATTTGCAGCAACATTTGTTTCTAATATGCAGTTCATGTACGTTAATGTAGAAGTCAAGGTCTTATTTAGACCTGGGAACAATATTAAAACTAAAAATTTATAATTAAACAACAGTCTGGAAATATCTATAATGTGATTTCGGTTATAACATTAAAAAAATGAAACAAAACTGCAAATAATTATTTCAGTTCCACTTAAAGAAAACCTTAACATCCACACTATTTTTACAATGCACTCATAGCTGTTGATGCAGTTTTGGTTGAGGCAGTATGTATGAAATCCATCTGTTTAGCTTAGATCACTAAACTGAGCTTATGCTTTAGGCATCTCACAAAGCAGTACTACTGCAGTAAGTGTCCAACTTTCAAAGCAATGGAGAGAAGGTCATGACATGCCTTAAAGACCTTCACAAAGATAGCCCGTTTGGGTGCCTAACCTCAGACAGGCAAGATCCCTTGTAGGCTGTTTCATTTATTTTCCTCCATTGAGTGGGTATGAAACTGAAGCACTGCAGAAAAATGCTTCATAAGGCACCTGCCTTTAGGTTTCAGTTAACTGCTTGTGCTACAGCCCATGCAATTTCCAGTTCAGGTACCTAATTGCTGTTCAATTCCATGTTAAGTAAATGCTTTAAAAATCTAATCTATAGATTGCAAGTGTTTTACATCAATGGGATATCTGGTGATGCAGCCTTCGTTTAGGCATTATGTGCTACATGTAAGCAGAGTCTCTTCACATCCTGAAAGTTGAGAGTTAGTGAACAGCAGTTTTTTTAATTATTTATTCCATTAATGTTATAAACCCAGTATTGTAGCTTGCTACTCTTGTCCATTCTGTAACAAGCCACATAAAAAAAACTTTAGGATAAAACCTACAGATTTGAGACTCTCATATTAAGTCAGTTAATATCATCTTTAATCCAGTCTCATAATAAAAATCTCAACAAAAAGCTGTTAACCTGGGTTCTATACATGATGTTGCCCATAAAGAGTAATGCTAGCTATTGCGCACTTAATATAAACCAGTAAACTTAAATTCTGTCAGGTTAGCATTGTGTAATAATTAGCAGGTGTGTACACTAAAATGAAGCCAGTTTTTTTTCTTAACATTTGAATTAATTGTATCAATTTTCTAGCACAGAGCGACTTACTACACCTAACAGTGATTCTAGAGTTCGAAATAAATGCTGAAAAAAGACTTTTTAATAGAGTTCTTTTCTGTGATTAACATATAAAAAAGAGATAACTTCCAAAGGTAAAGTAGCTCTTTTCAAGAATTACCTTGACATTTCTAACACTGAGGGTCTTCATTGTGCTTGTCTACTCACACAAATCCTCTTGATGAGTTAACTATATTATACAAGCAGGGTGGATAAAAACTTATCCCTACAACAGGTTATAAAATAATAACATCAGTTCATTTAAACTGATTAAAATGGGAATAAAATTATTCTAATTCTGAGCCCATTAAACCAAACTATTCTTGCTAATTCCACTGACCACATTAGCATCAGCAATGCTGAACTCAGGTGGGATGCCCAACTAGTAAATTCCACATCCCCAAGAAGGATTGCAAGGAATGCAGCCAGCAGGTGTGGAATTGCAGAATAATCTAGGTTGGAAGGACTTCTTGAGGTCGTCTTGTCCAAAATCCTGCTTAAAGCAAGTCTAATTAAATCAGGTCTGTGCTAGTAAACAGTCTTAACTTCTAAGTCTGGAAGCTGGAAGCAAAGTGCTTATTAGGAACTGTCCCAAGAACACGTCCCCAGTCTTAACTTGCAGAACCACGCCCAGAAATTGTTGGGGGGAACACAAATCAGGACAGATCAAAATGCTGTAAGGACACTCTTTAAGAGGGGTTAAGCCGTATAGATGATTGTGGCCCAGCATGTGGGAAAGGTACAGGGCGGTATTTAATACAGTAGTGTAGGCATAACCTCATCGTGCCCCCTTTTGGACAAGTGTGCTCTCTTGTGTGGTGCAGCAAATAAACAGTCATTGGACTTGCTTATTGGAAATGCTGGGGGTGGGGGTGGAGGGGTGGAAATTACCTTAGATACATTTAACAATATGGTTTGACTGAGGAGCAGAGTGTGGTCAGACAGCTCAGTGCTTTACCATCTCTGTAAAAACTGAATGGTTCATCAACTAATTTCTAGTCAAGTATTTACTAAAAAAACCACAATGCAAAGGTAGACATATCAAAGGTTATGGTCAGGGTGTGTAAGCCTGTATCAAGAAAAAAAAAAAAGACGAAAAAAGCATGCTGATTATTCTCAAACTCTCCTCCCCTTAAACAGACTATCCTCTGAAAGCAATGAGCCTAAGCTTATATTCCACTGATCACAGACACAATGTCTATTCACTACACGATCTCACTGAAGTCCCTGGAACTACCAACTGAATAGATTAGAGATATGCAGAATTTGACTCAACAACAAACACAGCAAACCCACCCAATTTCCTATTTCTGTCCTAAAGTCACACTTAAGAATTCAGAAGCTGAGTTCAAGAAAATCTGTATGCCCTGTAACTCACATGATAAAAACATAATACTTGTAATTTAAGAAAAACTGAGGTACTCACAAGTAAAAAAAATAAATAAAATAGTCTTGTATTTTCTGCTTTCTTTGAAAAATAATCTTTCTAATGAAAAAATCAGGACGATTCTACTGGCATTTTAACTCTTCCTGGATAAATAAAATCTGCTACAATAATGATCACAGCAAAGCAACCAACAGAAAAGTTTGCAGCACATAAGTAAATACAAAATATTCTGCTCTAGATTGTTGAATAAATTTGAATGAGTGTTGCTATTGTGACTGAACGAATTTGTTATTTTGGACGTCAGGAATGAGACCTCCTGATGATGACATATTATGGGGAGAGGAGGGGGGAACATCACGACTCATCCCTTTTTCAATGACAGTGTTTAAAATCTCTAACAGAGTTAAAACATCTTGTTTCCCCCAAAAAATGCTTATGTAAAACACTAGAAGATACTAAATTTCTATTACTAATTCTGCACTGAATAAGTGAGAGTTGACTTATGCAGCTAATATTAAATTTAGAAATTAAATACATGTCCATATTGTATGCAGCCTAGCTGGAATTCACTAGATTAAACATACTAATTAATTTGGTCATGGTGTGTTTTGTATTATAATTCAGCATTTATTTATGAGGCCCACATATTCAGTTTACTGAATTTAATGACTGCACTGTTCTTAAACATATCATTAGAAGTGCTAACATTTTGTATTATTAACCCTGTATCATTCCACAATTAACATAAAATTATCAAAAGAATAATATAAGCAGCTATGCATTTTCAAGCCACTTAAAACATTTCTAAATGTAATTATAACTATTTCATGCTAAGTAAGGGTTGATATTTTCACTCAAAGATATTCTTCACTCAAGAGAGAAAACAAAACCCCAGCGTTTCTGATCACTTATTACTTTTAAATTTCCTGTAGAGCACAGTCATTCATAAATGTATGTCTGGGTTATCACACATTTAGATAGAATGCTGCTTCTTATTCACTGCAAGAAATATGTGAAAGATGAAAACAGGCCACAAACATGAATATTTCGTTACAAGATGGCTCTTGTTTTGTGGTCTAATAATACACAAATGACTGAAGAACTTTCTGAAAGGTGACAAGCATTTCTACTCCCAACACTCACTGAGATGTCATTATGGACCTCAGTCCCTAAGTATTTCAGGGGTTTGTCGACATGTCGACACCTCCCAACATATTGGCCTCTGCTGAAATAACACACTCTTGCAATTGTCAGACAAACCAGGGGGAAAGAAAAAATCCTCCTATAATTTTGTACTGTTGTACATACTAAGTCAAACTGTATTGAATGGTCAACACACACACACACGTATATTTTTAAAAGCTGCCAGGAAAGTTTTTAATTCACCTGCCAGCAATTTACATAAAAATCAAATTATTACTTCTGAAGATTAGACGATTAAAAATGGTGCGTGTATATTACCATTGCAAGTAGCAAAGCAAGATATAAAAAAAAAAAATCCTTCCTACTATCTATATAATTTCACTCACACACAAAGTCACCTATTAAATCAGGCCCAAAACAAAACCAAGAAACTACAGGGCGCTCTGTTGCCCAAAGTCTTCATTTTCTAAATAGTTATAGATGAAGGGAAATCAAATTTGAAGACTTATCAGTCTGACTTACCAAATGCAAGCTAGAATTCCCCAGCATTCCCAACTGTTTTTATTTGTTTGGTGTAAGCTCAAACAATCATTTGTGGAGACTCAGTATTTCTCAAGTTCCACCATTACTTTAAAAATATAATGTTTCTGCCTTCTGAAATGGGAACAACAGTAAACAAATGGCAGTTTAGTAACTGATGCCTGAACATTAAGACTTCCAATGACTTTGCTGCTAAAGCAATACACCAACGCTCACAACTTCAAGCCAAAATTTTAACCAGCTGATCTGTTGGAATATCAAATCTTTCCTCGGTTGGTTTCAGTTGCGTAGTTCTGGACGACACCACTCAACCTTTTGACACTGATATCAAGAGTATCTCTTAAGGGGAGTAGGGAGACATCAGGTACTTTATATATTCAGTATCATGAATAAAGAAGGTCTTTCTAAGAAAAATTGATGTAATAACATGAATTATTTTCTGCTTTGCCAAGTTGTCTAACAGAATGAGTTTGGGATTTTTTTAAACAGAAAATAATGTCTGAGCCACGGCACTTTTCAGGGGCACCAAAGCCTATTCAAATTAGCAATGTATTTTATAACAGAGAAGATGTAAGCTGTTCACAAAAAAAACGAAGAGTTAAAATTAAATCTAAATTGAGAGCGCTTCATGAACATGAACCCTACACTTAGTCATCTATAAGGTAAATGACAATGTCTTCACTCAGGGGAGTAGAGCTATGCTGGTTTGCTTTAGCTGGGCATGTCCTAACTTCACAAACCCTCATGCTCTCATTCATAAAACCAAAATTACTCCACCTACCCAAGCTTTCTGAATGCATAGATGGTAACATAGCTGAGAGGAAAGAATATTAGCAATACAATCTGGCTTTAGATTTTCGCTAGACAACTGTGATGCTATTTGCTTTTATAAAGCTGCTCGGTGCTCATTAGTCTCATAAGCATTACATCATTAGGAAAAGAGATTTTAAAATAAATGAACAATTTGCTGTGAGAAGTAATATTTGGTATTTTAGTGTTAAAAGATGTATTATTGCTCGTGTCAATAGATTACAAACTTCTTGAGACAAGTGCCGGTCAGTTTATTTATGTGGCACTCTAAGCAAAAAGTTTCGGTGTGATTTCTTTCAAAAGGTCAGACAAACGTTCAAAGAATTATAATGAGAATGGATGAGGCCTTTGAAGGACGATGCAGTCTTTCATTTGCTAATCTAAAGTAACACTTATTAGCACTGATGATTTCTTCAACCACTACACAGTCACCCACTCCATGACCCAGACAAAGTGTATCAAGGACTTCTATGATTTAGGAAACTGTTGTTGCATTATAGCAAATCATGTGCTGATTACATTTTTTGTCCCCTCTAAAAATTCTAACACTCAGCTTTCTATTACAATTCCTGCCAAGAAAAATACTTTAAATCTATATTTCACCAATTTGACAGTTTTCTTAAGACACTAAAAATTGTCAAGACTCAAATATGGAAATAAGACACATTAGTTCCTTTGTATGTCAGTTTAACTGATGTCAAAAAATACTATTAGAAATTCAACACAATGTTGGAAAATAACACCAACAGCACTACTGATTTCAGTACGACACATTTTAAGTTCCACACCAACAGAGCTTTTACGACATTTATTGTTTTTCTGAACATTTTTCAAATGCTGTCACAGGAAAAATGAAGGTTGTAATATCTTAAGGATTTTGTAAACGGATATTTTACACTTCTGTAATTCAGATGCAAAAATACAGATGTAAACATTAAATTTTGAATTTAAAATATTTATAGGATCCAGATTTTCGACTGTCATTATAGAAAGATATTCTCCTTCCTTTTAAAATAAATTACTTGAAAGAGTAGATGAGGTTGGCAAATCTGTTTTGCACTAAAAATTTCTGCAATCATTCCAGTGTTTTCACCAAATAAAAAAAAAAGGGGGGGGGGGAACCCAAAACAAAACCAAAAAACAGAGAAACAGAGACTCTGTTATTACATAATTATAATCCATAGGTAAATTCACATTAAGATTCTCATTTCAAACATTTACCAGAAGTGTGTTTTAAAAATAAAAAACAGGAAAGTCAACAAAAATAATTTAACATGTCTTTTCTTATGTTGAAAACTGGTTTTGTTTTCTTTTACACATGAAGATTGCATTTGCACGTGAAAGCCTACTGTAAAACTAAACCAAAGTTGCTACTATAACCTATAGTGCACATTTAATAGATGAAAAAAGATTTTAACACAAAGAGATACTACAGCCTCCCAGTTCAGTAGTACATAGTAATCCAGGTAATTTGCTATTTCAGTGGATTTGCAGGGTACGTTAATCAGTGCTGAATTTAGTACAGCGCTTTCCAACTTCTAGGTTTTGTTTTGCTTTCTGAATTTCTGGGCACTAATGTTTACAATTAACTTTTCTGCAGGCACAAACGTACACATCAAATATCAACACAGACACAAGTTTCAAGATTCAAAATAATTAGGTCAGCTAGGCTTGAACTTGTATGTTGGATTTCAGTCTAAATTAAAAAAGCATACCCACTCCTTTGCAAGACCCACGGCATGTATCAGCACAAACCAGTTCTAGGCTTAAACTCCTTTTCCATCTCATGCCATCAGGCATCACCTTTGCGCAAAAAGTATTTTACAACAACAGTAAATATACTGGAGGATGAAAGCATGTATCATGCAGACAGACCTCCATCTAAGAAGGTAATCAGAGATACAGTTTTGTGTTGTATTCTCTATTTTATAATAAGTTTAAAAGATGATTCCCTTTGTATTAGTTCAGTAGCAGCTATTTCGGTTACAGTATTAAAATGAACCTGTACTGACAATGTTTCTTCCACAGCAAAAGACTGAACTAAGTGGTGTGGAGCATTTACAGCCTGGTATTCATAAACATTTTGTAATTTTATTAGCTTCTGATCTGCATAAGATTGGAAATATTTTTATGCAATGCTGCAGCTGCAATGTTCTGTATATTGTTTACATGTACACTTAGACTAAAAGGCTCATTTAATTAGTTCAATATGCAAACTTGAAAGACCTACTGAATGCAATTAGCACGTCTTGCAAGAAATACATAACTACAATTTAGATTGAAATCACTATCCTGATATTAGACACACATGCATAAATCTTCTTAGAATTGTGTTAACTGCTTTCAGAGGTTTCTCTCTCTTTTTTTTTTTTTTTGTTTAAAGTTTGGCCTTTTTTTACTTATTTTTCCTCTCACTATTGAGAAATCAGTTTTACCTGAACTTTAAATATTTATACACCTCACTCAGCAGTAGCGTGTGACCATATACTATTGGTTAAGAATGAAACAGTGGCGAAGCTGAGACGAGAAGGTGCACAGAGGGAATGCGCAAATATTTCAGTAAATATCAAAACAAGCACTATCCTCACTACTTTTAAAATATAAACAAAGAATCAGCACATCTGTCATTACCTACGCAGGCAATATGCAGTAGACATACACCTTGTGATCTGAAACTAGCCTTGTGAGTTTTGGTTTCAAACACTAAAGCTATTCTTCAAAATAATCTAGCAGATGTGCATTGTTACAGTATGTAGTGATGCACAAAGACACTATCCGCGCATTATACCCGTCACTCCAGACTGTATGTGAAGACCAATACCATAGTTTAAGGAACACCATTCAATATAGGTATAGGCTTTTGGGTTTTTCTTTTGGGGTGGGTTTTTTTTTTTCTTTTTTTCATAAAAGCACACCATTTTTTTCCTGACTAGTCTGTTGAGCTTCAGTCAGGCCACAGGAAGGGCACCTGAGTCGCCTGACCCTGTACTCAAACTCTTGGAAGCCATACACAGTTGTTTTGAAACAAATCACCTCTGGAGATGGAGCAGGCTTGCTATCAATCACTAACAAGTTAATTTCACATAATAAGGCAGGTTTGGATGCAGACTGATACATTGTGAAATGTTGTATCTAAAATTGATTAGAACAGCACTCAAAATGAATGCGGCCTCCAAACCACTTCTTTGCTCAGAAACATTAATCTCAATTATAAGGAGAGCTTCATAATGGTAATGCTTGGTATGAAAAAAGTATGAAATAAATCAGGTTTTATAAGACACAGCAATTAATCAGTTTTAGAACTAAGGAAAGGTTGTTAAAGCGGCACATTTTTACAACTGTACTCTTTAAAGCCTCTGTAACCTCCAAAAAATTAAATGTTTAGGGTTTTGTTTTGATTGCTCAGCTGAGTGTGGATACCTACCCTAACTTTAGGTTTCTAATATATATGACCACAAGCTAAAACTCTTTGTAAATAATACCACACTACTATAAAGTTAAAGCATTTATTTTAAGATCACAAGGTACTCTCAGCCTATGAAGAAGAATCGCGTGCAAGCATCCTGAAAGAACTTACTTATTTAACCAGTTAGCACGGGAAGAAAAATGCATTTCATCAAATCAAAGTCTTTATTATAAAAACACAATAAAATTATTTCTGATAATTTTTCGTGCAGTTGATACTGCACAAACCTGTAGAAGCTAAAGTCACATTATAAACAGTAAGCCTAGTGAGTTCACATGTATTCATTTAACAGAACAGATTATACAGTAAAACTATCCTTAGAAGACAATAATATTATATACATGTTAATCTGATTAACAATCTCTGATGTGTAGTACCACACTTCAAATCTGCCTCTAAACCTTACACAAGTGCAACATACTTTTGTAAAATTCTGAAATAATATTTTAAGGTTTCTCTTTAAGAAATTTATATTTTCTTTTGCACACTGCCAGAGAGATGAGTTTTCTATAACAGAAATGCAGCATTCAGTACAGTAAATGCAGTATCACTATAAAATTAAGAGTACTTCTGACCTGAAGCCTTACCATAAGTCTCTGGCATTTCCTTTTAAGTCACAATGCCCCTTCACAAATAGCACCTGATCCTCCAAGTTGCTAAGCACTCTCAATTTTCATTGGGCCTAATCCAAAACTGATGCAAGTCAATGGGAGTTTTTGCATCAATCCACATGGGCATCAGTCTGCGTAAGGCTCACTTATTTCAACTGGAGAGGCAAAGGTACTCGGTATCTTACTGAGCCAAGCGATTAATCTGTTAATTGTTAGGGCGAGGAGATGACAAAAACATACTTTCAGGTTGGTTATTATTTCATTTTCTGATATTTTATGGGGTTTGTATCAAATAGATGCTTATTAAAAGCTCCTATTATGGATTGATTTGTAACTTTAAATCTAGTTTATATTACTAAATCCTTTTTTCCCTTTTCCATTTGAACAGAGAGTAATTACTCCTGAGTCAAAGAGATTTGACTGAAGCACCAGTCTTAACTTGCTAACTGGATTATGAATGTTATTCTGGCTTTTTTCCCTCCAATAAATATTAAACAAAAGAATCCTCTTAGCATGGTCAAGTATTTCTTCTATCAAACAATATCCTTCATCTCAGTGTTCACTCATGTAGACTCATTTCACTTTTTAATCTGATGTATGCATCTAATGTTTTAGTACTGCTTGCTTTTTTTTTCCCTCCCCTAATTTACCAGAAAATTGAAAATAACCCAGAAAGTTCATAACTGCAAAGCTAGGAATTGTAACACAATATTATTTTTCTCAACTTACTGTATTTTCTCAAAATTTAACTGTTATATTTTTCGTCTTTATTCACACCCATACAGGGCCCATTCTCCTAACTATTATTGCATTACATCAAAGTACACTTTATGAATCCTTGCATACAATATTAAACCAATCTCCTAGATATGAATGCATTAATAATTCTGAATAGCACTTGGGTTGTTTTAGAAGGGAAGAGAAGCTATATTTTTCATCAGATAGTGTCTTTAAGTTTTTTATAATTAACTCTTCTGTAAGATAACTGACCACAGATGAGCAATGTTTATACTTCAGTATGCTCTTTACTAAACTGAATTTTAGGATGTAAGCATCCACAGAATATTGTTGTAACTCTTTAACAGAATGATGCAAAATCCTTTGCATGAAGAAGTGTATCTAAAATGGAGCAGGTAACAGCCAAATAAACCCAAACAAGCATCCAACTAAGAAGGCATGATGTAAAGGACACATAGTATTTAGAAAGTATAGAAATAAAACGCTAAAGTTTTCTTATAAAAAAGTATTTTAAACCTAGAAATTTAGATGAGCCTAGAACTACACAATTATCTTACAGAAATAGCTCCTATTAAAACTTTTAACAGTGTGCGAGCACATACAGTTGTCTTTTTGTGTATTTCATCTTGTTACATTACTTTGCTTTAAAGCAACTTCACAACATAAAACTTTTAAGGCCATGGAACAATGGACCTGCTTCCTACATCCACGTAAAGGAAAAACCCACCGGATCCCAGCAAACGTTTGTCATTTCAGGAGGCAGCCCACCCCTTTCCCTCCACAAGCCATACGGTTTCTTTTGGTCACCGTGTGCCTTCACGGCGCAGTAACACTATTTTCACCACAAATTGTTGAATAAACCCTTAAAAGGCGCTCTCGTCGCCGGTCTTCCCCAGAAGCCCCCCTTCCTCTAAGCGGAGGGCAGGCGAACCCCGGCAGCACTCCCAGGTCTCGGCCCGCCCGCCCGCGCCTGTCACCGCGGCCCGCCGGGCTCTCTCAGCCCCGCTGACGCGGCCGGCGGCGCGCAGAGGGAGCGCCCCGCGCGCACCGGCCCGAGGTAACGCGACCGAAGTTCAAAGCCCACCGCGAACGGGCCAGGACGGGCTCCCGCGCCGCCGCGGCGCTCACCGCGCACAAGTGCGGGCGCTGCCACGTACTCCCCGCAGCGCCGGAGCCGGTTTGGGAAAGCACCGAAACCGCGGCGCGGCCGGGAGCGCCGCGCGCTGCGCCCCGGCGCGAGCCGCCCCTCTTCCCTCGCGGCGCCGGGCGCAGTCGAGCCGCCGCCGAGGCCGCGCAGCGCTGCCGGCTGACCCAGACACCCGCCCCCGCCCCCGCTCAATTTTCCGCACCGCGGAGTTTCCAGATGGAGTTGCGCCCCCAGCCCCTCCCTCCAGCTCCCCCCCCCCCCCGCACCGCGCAGCCCTACCTGGGGCCGCGCTCCGGCCGCGGCCGCGCGTCCCGGGGCGCCCCGCGGCTCCCGCCCACCGCCCGGCGGAGGTCCCGCCGCCAGCGGTGACACCGCGGCAGAGGGGGGGAGGAAGGGTGGGCCGCGGGAACCCCTCGCCGTCCTCCGCGCACCGGCCCCTCGGCCGCGGGGGTGGAGCGCAGCGGCCCCGGCTCCCCGCCGCCGGCCGCCCCCGCGGGCGCGGGGAGCGGCGCGCGCCACTTACCGCGGGCGCGCTGCGAGCCTCGCCGCCTCCGCGCCCCGGCAGCAACGCGGGGGAGAGCGGCGCACGGCGGCACTTTGTCAGGCCGGGCGGGCGGGAGGGAGCGGAGGGCGGGAGGGAGCGGGGGGAGGGCCGGGGGCCGGGCGGGGGGAGGGCCACGAGTTGCTGCCCGAGCCCCCCCCGCCGCAGGGGCTTACGCGCCCCGCGGAGTTCACTTTCCCCGCCTCCTCCCCTCGCCGGGCGGGCCAGGAGTTGGGCCCCTCTTCTTGCGGGAGGGGCGGGCGAAGGTGCGCGCACAACACCGTGCGGGGCGGGGGAGGAGCGCGGGGCGGAGCCGCCGCCAGCACCTACTCGCGCCGTAGCGCGGGGGGCCCAGCCACCGGCCCCGCCGCTCCCCGCGCCGCCCCGGGACGGAGCCCGCCGGCCTGCGGCGCCGCTGCCTCCCGCCCTCCCCGCTGGTTCGCGTGCCGTGCCGTGCCGTGCCGTGCCGTGCCGTGCCGTGCCGTGCCGTGCCGCGGCTCCCACGCTGTGCCCAATCAGTGCATCCACGACGGCGGCGGTGATTTAGGGGTCATCCGCGAGCAGCACTTCAGGCTGATGAATGGCTCTTGGCAGCTTTCTGCCCTGATGAAGGTGTCTGCGTGCTCCTGATTGCAAACACTAATGAACTTACGCGCCTTCATCACGCCTTCCCTGCTCCCGGCGGGGGCAGAAAGCTTCCGTCCGCCGTGTTTCGTTTTCCGCGGGGACGTATTTATTTTTATGAGAAGAGGGGAAGAATTTGGGGAAGTAACCCGCGGTGCCCCGCAGCGCCGCGCCAAGCAGCGCCGCCGCCGCCAGCCCGCCGAGGCACCGCGCCCGCTGCCGGCAGCCGGGGCGCGGCGGAGCGCAGGCGGCGGCGGGGCCGGGGCCGGGGCCGGCCGGCAGCCCCCCGCCCCGGCAGGCAGATGGGGGCCGGCGGGGCTCCCCGGCCCGCAGCCCGTCTCTCGCACGGGCACCCGCCGGCCCGTAGCCTCCCCCCGCCCGCCCCCCGGCCTCTCCGCCGCACCCCGGCAATTTTCGGAGTTAGGCGGGAGCCGGGGCTGAGTGACCTGATTACAGTTTCCACATCTGCTTTTATAAGCCGTTTCTCCCTCGCGTACAAAGGCGCTTCTGCTTATTTTTCTGCCTGACTCCTCAGCATCCTCTCCACTCAAAGTAGTAGCTGTAACTTTTCACACGCTGAGATGTTACCTATCTACCCATCTCGGACCGCTCTCTTTTTTATTCCTTTATCCTTTCCTTTTAAACTCAAAGGCGTTTCACACACAAGATGCGAAACACTCGGGGAACTTAGATACATGAGCAGCTTTGAACGTTTAGCTGGCTACCCGCTGAAGTACTTTGATTTTCCAAACTTAAATTTATCTGCCACATCTCCGACTCTGCCATGAAAGATGCGCGACTGTTATCTTAAACGCTCCCAGGGAAAATCCTTACATTCCTCTGACCCGAAATGACTGGAAATACCTCCTAATCATAGAAGCGTTACTGCAGAGGTTGCCGACGAGCACTGCTAGGCGTGTCTGTGGTCCGTCCAGCAGTTTTCTCTCACATGCGAGTGTTCTACCCTCGTGTTTGCCGTTGAGTTTGTACGTTACTGGGCTCGACCCGAGAGACAAGTGTTGAAACTGATTCGACAGTGCTGAGATCAGCATTTGAGAATTAAAGCAGATACTGCAGGCACACCCCCCACCCCACCCCCCAAATCACCAGCATCACAAAGCACCGTTATGCACCAAGAGTAGTAGAAAACCACAAATGTTTCAAGCCTTTTAAAGTGGACAGCCAATGTGTAATTCATAATATTGAGCATACAGAAAACAAAACGGGTATTTTATAACGGAAATAACTTGTCTTCATCCCCAGGAAAGATGTAATGTTACTAAGTAACTAATTTTAAATACAGGTTTGGAAAAGTTCTTTTAAAGGTATCAAAACTAAATCAATGGCATTGAAATGGATAATCTGCACTGACTTTGGGGGTGACTTTGAAGCGGTGGGATTTAATTTTAAAAGGTAGGAGTCTCAGAGACCTCTCTAGATAGAGTTCTGTGCAGGTAAGTGCCCAGACGGTATAGGCAGAACTGGAATCGTCATGGCCTTGTCTTTCAAATAAAATATCCTAAAAAGGTTTTAGTCCTTATATGAAAGCACCCGAAGTGTGAAAAAGTGCATTGCACAGAATTCTTTGTTACAAAACACATTTGTTACAAAACACACCGGAATAATCTTAACCCTGAAAGTAACCCCACATGCTATAATTGTTGTTGCATAGTATACAAAATAGCATTGCTGCTAAGCCAAAAGCAAATCTTGTAGAGTCAGGGCTTTACATACGGTTTTCTTCTTTTTGGCTTACAGTCCTCTAACACAGAATTAAGAATTACATTTTGCAAATGCAAACATATAAAGTGGTATATTTTTGCACTACTACTTCAGGCATTTGCATTACCTTAGCTAAATCCATTCATCTACTACTAACTCGGACTTTTTACCGCCTCCAAATATAGTGAGTTAAGATGCTCCTCTATTATAAATAGAAAGATTATATAACTCCTTCCCTGTGCAAAGCCCAACGGATAAACAACAAACGTCAACTACTTATTAATACACATTTGAAGTTCAGAGTAAGTTATTTTGGTGCTCTTAACTTGAACACAACTGAAGCAGTATTACCAGGCTTACCAAAGTTTAATTAATTTTCAGCCTTCAGAGTTTAAACTAATTTGAAAAGTGTGCAGTCACATTTGTATTAGAGCTTTGTAGGGAAGTATCTTCCTAATGTCAACTATTAAATATGACCAAACTCTCTAAAATCACAGTCCAGACCTTCCTTACTGTTTTGGATTACCAATAAACTTCCTATTTTAGTAGAGGAAGAACAAAAGGCTATGCATTCCTTATCGATTTAGACTTTTTTTTTTTTTTTTTTTTTTTTTTTTTTTTTAATGTGACTGTCAGTCAATCTTTTCGGACCGTAGGTGTTAGTGACAGAAGAGAGCAGGACGTCCTCTGATGCAAGACATGCCGGCTCCTGCACTAATCTACCAGTAATACCAAAAGATGAGTCAAATTCAAGACATTGTCACGTTCTTTCCAAACTTCTTAAACAGCTTTTAACGTGTCCTTCCGTACTTGAACGGTAACTCGGGCTTTCGCCAGGCTTATCAGCACTTTCTGCTCCCAGGACTCCACACTCTTTGGGATACTCGCGTGTCTGAAAATAACAGATCTCAAAATCTCTGCGTTGTCAAAGGTCCTTGATCTACAGCTCATGGGGAAGAAATTGTTTCTAACCACCCGTTTTTCTTCGGGGTAAGCGGCAAGATGCGGTTTAGTGCAGCCGGGTAGGGGTTGCCTCTATGTGCAAGAAACAACTAGCAACACTACCCTGCGTCAGGATGCTTCCTAATCACAGTCGTGATTAAGAAAATAAACAAGTGTTCCTTTCGACTCTTCCATCAATCTCGCTGGCTGATCCCGACATGGCAGCAGCTATTCCCGTTCGTTCCCCGCACCACCGGCTCCCGCTCCTGTGCGAGCCCCGGGAACGCACCGAGTCAGCAGCGCCGATCCAGCAGCAGGTTCCGAGGGCGCGGCGGAGTTGCCCCACTTCCCTCCGCGGCTGCCCGGCCGGCGGCTGAGCCCGCGCAGTCCCCGCGCAGCCCCCGCGCAGCCCCGCGCCAGCAGCGAACCGCGGCGGGGGGGACGGTCAGGAGGTGACGAGCCGGCCGTGACCACGCTCTGCTGTAACCCCCGGGGAAAACCGCGCCCCCCCTCCCCACCCCCCCCGCTTTGGGGACGGCGAAACTTTGGGGAGAAGGGCCCGGGCCGCGCCGCTCCGCCGCCACGGACGCGCCCCGTAAATAACTGCCGAGGTGCGGGGGCCACCCGCAGGCACCGTGGGAGCCTCCCGCGGAACCAGCCGCGCTACCTCGCCCGTTCCGACCCCGGCGGGCTCTGCCGTCAGAAGTAGATCGAGCAAGGCGCTTTGCCCGAGTGTTGAATTGTGGTGAAACTGTAAAACAAATATTCTAATCTGATCACTGGCAAAGCCATAAAATTAAAGAGCTGTCTGAAGAGGGAAATATGTCTTAATTACCTTAATTAAAGCAAGATAGGGCCTTACACACATTCATTTTGAAGCCACTAAATGTACTGATTATCATACAAATCAACCTTTAAATGGGGGTCGTGCTTTTCCACTACATTAGTTTGTGTTCCACTGCATAAAACAAAGCTGTATGGGAAGCTGACCTCTGGTGAAAATGATGCACTTCAGCCGCACACAACTGCTGACCCTCTTCAGTGGGTTCTTCGGAAAGAACCTGAAGGAGTTGGCGTGTGGTTTGGAATACAAAAATGACTTTCATATGGTGTTAATACTGCATTAGGAACTACTGCCCGAGCTAATCTTATGGCCTTAAAATCAAAGCACATAATCGTTTTAATCACCTTGTATTCATTAAGTAGGAGCCATCTCAAAATGCTGTTATTGCCATCAGTGTGAATTAGTACACGAGGCCATGAAAAATTCAAGATTTGTGTTTGCTGGTATAACACTTCCCCAGCAACCTATAGCTGGGGGTAACTGTCCATATTTTCCATGAACAGGAGGAATGCAGAATATTTATAGTGATTCAGAAGTTAATATACAGACCTTATATGCGCATGCAGAGGTTTACATAATAAAGTCACATTTATTCGGAATTTATGATTTTTACAAGAAGAAAGAGGCCTTGTTTTAAATAAGCTTCATACCCATCACTAACGTTTTTTTTTTCCTTCATAGCTTTCTGGCTGAAAGATGTAAGAAAAAATAAATCATTATAAGAAATTCCACCAATTAACTGTTCAAATAAAGGAAATCTACAGAAAAGATTATGTGAAGAAAATAAAAGATAAGCACATAGAAAGAGGAAAAAAGAAACCAAATGTGCTTTTCTCATCTGTTTCTTTCCTTTTTCCTCCTTCTCTGCCATGTACTCCTCCTAGTAGAAGACATCACTAATAAATGCAGTCTGGGAAACATACCTCTCTAACTAAAAGCTCTAATGAGAGACAATGATCTGCTATCTTATTTTGATAATTTGGATGTTAATTGTTCTGTCTGATGTGCCTAAACAGAGATTTTATTAAAATACTACTGGTTTAAAAAATTTCTTAGTCTGTTGGTAGTAAAATATGTTGTATTCAAGATGACTGCTTTCATTCCTGGAAGACAAGAGTTCAGGCAGTAGAGTGGTAACAATCTGTGTTTGTTCCTGTCTGCTCAGGAGAACTGTTTCTAATTGATCTGGCATGGAATTTAGTTGGAAATGTGTATGTTGCAACCTAAGCACAGTCCCTGTATGCTTTGTAAAGTGATCACCATATGGGCCTTATTTGAAACATTTGAAGGTTTTAGCCATTAACCTTGTTTAAATTGAGCTGCAAATTCAACTCTCGGAGCTGAAAAATATATATAAGTGTGTGTGTATGTATATCTATATATGAATATATATGTGAATATATATATGAATATAGAAATACATCCATACACACACATATATGCATAAAGACACATTTACAGCCATGCGCACACACTGGTCATTGTTAGGTATCAGGAACATGTGTCAATTATTTGTATATTGTTACTAATTAATAAAGGTACTAGTTATATTTTTAGAAAATCTGTTGAGTGAAAATAAATGTGAATCTAAAGAGGAAGTTGCTGGTATTACACAGACATTTTCAATAGATGCCATTTTAATATTTGAGGGTATTTTTATATATTTTGTGGAGAAAATACACTTAGGTCTATTTCCACATATCAGAATATTATTTAACCACTCTCCTGACATTATGGAGATTTAATTATGAAGGCCCAGATAAACTAACAGCAAAGCTGTCTGAAGTTCCTCCACAGGAAACTTTTAGGAGATAATGGTTAACTGTGATTCTTTCAATAGTATGGCCAATTATCAATTTTTAACCCTCAAAACTCTTAATAGCGATTTCTTGTTCTGAATGTAAAGTGAATGGCTAGGCTTTGTTACAGGTAATAGCACTAAGTTATGAATGCTGATGGCCCTCTTGTACAGCCTTAAATTACATTGAAAAAGATACAGTTTCTTTAATTAAAAAAGCTGCACTGAACTAATCCCTCTAGCTGAAAAAAGAAAAGTTTTAAGCAATCTCTTTCTGCTCTGGGAGAGAAAAGCAGACAATACCATAACAGATCAGAAACATAAGCTATAGTGTGCAGCCAGGAGCACAGCAGGGAACTGAATACTGCTCCGACTGTGTCATTTTTTAATCCCCCATCCCAGTTTTCCCCGTCTGACCTCATGCTGAGATGAAGTTATCACAGAAGACAGCTTTACTCTCACCAATGAATCCAACCCTGGATCTGTATTATCCTCAGCAGATCAAAACACCGCTTTCATCAAATAGCATTATCTGCATAAAAGGCATGCAATTGCCCGATAATTTCACCCAAACTATGCTATTCATTTAAAGGACAAGAAGAGAAATGTAATTCATTCCTTTTTTTCCCCCTGGAAAAGCTAACTTATACTTCACTCATGGGAACTTTTCTTTTTTTAACACAAGATCTCAAGAAGAGGTCCATTAAAAGTTTCCCCCTGGTTTACAATTAATTGTTAGAGTACCCCTGTGCCGCTTGAGTGACGTAAGTGTAGCTATGCAGAAGACTGGCAGGGAGAATTCACAAAGCTTGCTGTAGCCATGATACTGATTCCATTAGCCATGGTTCTGCTAACCCTAATAATCAAATCATATATGGCATAATTGTAGCAGCCTAAAAATAAATAGTAGCTGAAGATATTTACTAGAGAATGTATGGAGAATGTACAGGAGAAGATTTGGTCTTTCCTACAAATAGAAATTTTATGTCTAATCATTTTGCCTTAGCACAGAAAAGCTGCACCACAAGATCCCGAAATATCTTCACTAACGTATGTGGTGTTTATAACAAACATGCACATATATTAAAAACTCATGCTGCTGCCTTGTCTTCCAGAAAGGAAAGCGCATGATGCTGCGCCTCATTGGTTTTATTACAAAACAGTAAAGTCATGACGGAGGTGGGCAGATTGCTCCAAATGAGTGCCATTACAATAGCTATTGCATTTGGACTATTCCATGTACTCTGCAGAAAATTGTTGAACTATTCTTGGTATTTTTCTGCTTGTAAAGGGCTTATGCATATCTCATGTTTCTTCCACAGAAAAATTAAAAATAATGGTTTTAAAATTTGTTTTGTTTTGTTAATACTTGTATGAGAGAGTAAAGATTGTTTTGTGTTGGAGCCTTGTGCTTTCTAGGTTGCTGGTAAGAGGTATTCTTGTTTTCTGAATGGCAGTGTGGATGTTCAGCACCAGAAACAAGAGCTGATCAGTATCTGGCAGAGGGAACTCTCCCTTTGTTTTCTAATAGTACAAAGGCCTTGGTATGTCATGGGGCTGAAAATGCTAAACTAAGTACTTGTCCTGCCCTAAATATTGCCTACTTTATACAATACTCTGCCATTTACTTTTCTTTAGGACCACTGGACAGGTAATGTTCTCTATTCAGAGGATAAAACTTCCCCCCCCCCCCCCCCCCCCAGCATGTCTTTGATACTTTTTAAAACAGAAGTTCTTTGAAGTGGCTCAGAGGTTTGGACTCACAGGATTTGCCTCAGAAGAGCTGGATTAGTGAGCCTAACAGAGGCGCATCACACATTTACCATGGGGCTGCAACCTCTCTGTGTACATGCAGACACTATGAAACTTCATATGATAAAAAAAATATCAGTTTAGTCCACAACTTTCTTGGGCCTTTCCAGCTTCAAGGTAGAGCTCTTTTCCCCCCTGATTTCACAAAACTTTTGGATATTCCAGTGCTTCTTTATAAAATCGAAATATATATATATATATATATTCACTTTCCCAGTCAAGTCATATCTTATTTTTCAAAGGAAACACTTTCCTATCATAACTGATAGAGGATCCTGATGAAGAAACCCTGTATCTGAAACCTTGTGTCCTTTTTCCAACTATATCAGCTAATCAGAGAAAATAACTGGTTTTTACAATCCTTATTTCTCATATATTCTCAGAACATCTCACTTATAGCAATATAAATTGTGTATTATTATTGATGAACAATGTATGTAAGTCCAGTTGGCTTTGGACCTGTGTTCCTAAACATTTCCTATTTATACCCTGTTTGTAGGGTTTATCATGTGTTTCCATGCAATGGAATGTAACTTCTTAGTGAAATATTTTTTTTATATTTTTGTTGTTGTTGTTGAAATGGTTTATACTGCTAGGCATTCAAACCAAGATTCTTGTGTGGAAGAAACAGCATGAGGTGAAAATGCTAATTTCCCGTATTAGTATGGTAGTATGCTATGTATGTTGGTATAATCATATATGAAGCCCCACATACTGTTAATCACTGAGGGGTCCTCTTTCTGTTTATGAAAAGCAGGGCAATCTGATCAGGAAGAAGAGTGATAGTTGGGAAGCATGTATGCCCCCTTTCCTCCAGACTTCAGGGATACTTCTTACCTACTATTCTGTGAGGCAAGGACACGTATAAAGAGTAGATCAGCTCTACAGCCACGCCACTGTCCAGGTATCAGGTATGAAGATGAAAGAGTATGGTAACTCTGGCAGTTTACTAGGTAGACATCTTTTTTTAATCCTTCCATCTGATGCCAGAATGGTCATGGCACTGTAATCAAGAGTTCTGTTAATATGCAGGCATGTTATCTGCATCACAACCTATCAGCATTACCTTTTAAAAAGTTACAAGAAATATAATGCAGAAAGGCAATCCTCTCTAGAGAGATTTTTATTTAGGAAAACCAAGGAAGTGACACAGAAAAACAAACATTCATATCTACTGACAGAGCGATCAGAAACTACCACAGATGTTAATATTGATGCCCTTGAATCAACTTTGCTAGACCAGAACTCATTTTTTTAATTTAACATTTATGCTATTTCAGGATATACAAATTATCCTCATTCTAGATTTCCAAATCTTTTCTGTTCAAATGTGTTTATTTTTCTGGCTTGGGAGAAGTTCACAACACGTTAAAAATACAGATTTTAATTTCTTTTTTTTTTAAACGGAAATAAATTTAATTGAATATATAGAGTTTTTTAATCATTAGAAACTAAATACAGAAAACTCCAAATGTCTTTAGTGAAAATGATACACAAAAAGAACTGTTTACCAGATAATTCTGCTCTCAAATAGCAGTCCTGAACAGAATTTATTTCAGTCACTTAGAGTGACCTAAATTTGGATTCTATGATATTCATCTTGTATTCAGAACAATGTGACTTCTGTATGCGCATGCAGAAACATAGCAGCTTGAGTGGGACTCTGTACTCTTTTACACATCTCACCTCAGCATTGGAGAACCACCAACACTGGAGACAGTTTTGGCACTGATATAAATTTGGACTGCCGTAGTCCCTTCCATCATATGCTTTCAACCTTCTGTTTGCATTTTCTTCCAGTTGTCTATTAAATACTGCATATATTAGTTAAGGTGATGTTGAAACACCCATACCTTCTGGATGCATGAGTTCTTTCTGTTCTTTTTTTCAGGAATTTAAATATAGAAAAATGAAGTAGAATGGAGGATGAAAACCAAAATAAAATCACTTTTGCTTTCATTATCTTGATTTTTTAAATTCTCAGCTACTACCATAGAAGTGCAACATTTGCGGTGCTGATTTCATGGCAGTGTAATTGCACACAGCATGTCTGATTTTACATTACTTCTCCTGAATTACATTGGATCAGGACTAGATCCGAAATAGTGTATTCATCAAAGCTTTCAATAGAAGATGAATAACGTCAGGATATTTTAAAAGCTAAATTATCATCAGACCACTGAGTACTTATGATGTGTTGATGGCATCATAGCAACTCCCTGAATTCAGACAAAAGGGTGGAATCTTAGAAAACCTAAATCCCAGTTCAGCACTAATGTCGGCTCTAACATTTGCTGACTCAGAGAAAAGCTGTCCCACTATTTTGGGAACAGGACTTGCAACAAAGGCAAAATGGAAAAGGAAATAGTTCTAACTAGCTTCATTTTACAACATAAATCTTTTTGGAAGCTTTCTGAAGCACACAGCTGTAGTTCCTCTTTCTGAAACATTCAGTATTCGAAGAAAACTAGCTAAACCCCTTGTATATGCATATTGTAAAAATACTGCTTTTCAGTTTTTACCCTAATCAAAGAAATGGAAAATCATAAAGAAGCAGTAGCAGAAATTTATAGCTCATGTGCTGGCAAAACTTGAGTTCTGCATTTATATTTTTCTGTTAGTTGTCAAAATATTCATAGAACAATAAACTTGTAATGTCTGTCAGAAGGAATTCTATCACAGAAAGTACAAGAATAGATAAGAAACCTATTGACTCAGTTTTATGGGGCTTATAACCTTCTTGAGCATTCCTGCAAAAGTTGTATTTGTACAGGCTGACACTTTGGCCATTTCAGGCACTGTGGCAATAGCACTTTCTTCCTCTGGCAGCCTCTTCCCTACTACTGAACTTAAGCTACTTGTCTTCATTTTAAAGATTCTCCCATTGCCCTTTCCCATCCTGCCAGTCATCGCTTCCTTACTGTCAAGAGCTCAACATCCATGTCAGCCTGGCATATGATGCCAGTCGTCGTTGCCAACTCTTAAAGTTTGAAATGCATCTCTCTGCACTTTTTTTTTTTTTTCCCCCCATGATTCCTCTCACACTTGGAAGAAATTCTTTGTAAAAACCATAAACCTAGCTATTTCACTTGTTTTCTAACTGCTTTTTAGAGACTTTCCCTTGGTACCTTCAAAAAGCTTGGACAATATTTGCAATTGTGCTGACCGATACTCCCGGCGCTGCCATGTGCTGCCATTAGCTGCGCTGCCTTGTTGCTTATGTTTTATGCTTACATAGTAAAGTTCTTTGGAAGCAGGAAAAGACTTTTTCCATTTATGTTACATCTAATGCAGCGTGTCTGAGAGCTCTCACAGTCTGAGTGCTCATTGAAGCCATGGCAATACAAATAAGTAACAACATTGGCAATAATCAAATTCACACACCACTTCCTTTGGTAATTTGATAATAGGTTCCATGTCTATGCTGATAATATTCCTCATTTTTCTATGTTTTCTGTATGTGTAAGTACTACTTTGGCTTAAAGAGGTGCATCTGCATGTGTTAATCCTCATATAAATATCAGACTATTAAACACGTAGACTTATTATTACACATTAAAATAAGAAGTGATACACAAAGTGCAATGAGGTTGCTATATCAACCAATCAAAAATCAGCCAATGCCATTAATAATCAAGGCTGCCTTTGTAAATGTAATTCAGTATCCTGCTTTTAGGTATAAGGATACTTTAATGATCAAATACTTAGTCTTTGTAGAGGCCAGTCTTATTTAGAGGAAAGGTAGTTAATCACTATGCAGTTTTATCTCCTACAATCAGTAGATTTTGCCTGATCTTTCTTACTACATGCCACTAGAATTCTGTCATAGGCAGTTCTGTGGTACCATGGGCATGAGTTTTTGGTATTTTACATTGGAAATAAACCTTGTGACTCAGAATTAAAACTCTAGAATTGTCTGACTAGTTTAGAAATATTGGGTGCCTAATCTGGAATCCACAAGTAGGCTGAAGACAGAGAGCACTGTGCCACCTAGCATTGGAGATGTTTCTACAGAATACCTAACCCAGTAGAGTCCACTGTGAACATTTGGGTTTGAGAGACTTGCCCAGAATCATATAAAAAACTCTAGCAGAGGCAAACTGTTCTTCAGGTGACATGTAATGTTCCCTAACTATGAAATCCCCTTTTCTCCTACAATCCATTACAAACACATGTTAGTATTTTTCAACTAAAGAGGGAAGGGTTCTAAGGAAAGCCCATTCAGTACAAACTGGTGATTCATTTCTATAGGAGAATGTCCATAAGCGATCATTTAATTAAACCACGTAACACAACCACAGAAATAATATTTCACAGGCACTCCACATTTTGCTAATTCCTTAATTTAAAGAATTAGAATAAAAAATATGGTTTTGCAAATTTTAGTATTAATTTACTTTCTTCTTATAGTTTCTGAGTGAAAAAACAGGAAAATGAAAAACATATTCTGTGGATAAACATTAGCTTTCACTGTACATACTCAGAAATTTTACACTTTGGTTGACAAATCTTTATCAACTAATAAATTTGTATGATTGGTAGCTGGTTTCTCTGTGGACTAAGTGAAGGGAAAAATCTCTTTATTCTCTTTCTATACAGTTTCAGCTATCAGTTTCTTCTAAATGAAAAAGATATTAATATTGGATTTTTTTCTAGGCCAACATTTTGAAAATGAAATGCTTAACTTTGGAATATGATAGAATAATAATAAAATAAATAATGTCAAATATCAGTTTGAAATGCCTTTCTTGGGGAAAAAAAGCCGACTTGAAAGCAAAATGCTAAACAAAGTTAAATAACTGGAAACGAAGGAAAACTTTTCATTTTTGACTTGGGGAAAAAAAAAAGTTCGCATTCGCAAACTGATTCCTACTCTCTTTCCCCGGTCACTTTAAACCTCTCCATTATTCTGTTTCAGTTCTACTTGAAACAGTCCTCTCCTCTTTATTTTTTCTGTTTGGACATTGGACTAAATTAGTGATCAGTCAACCAGCTTCCCTGGGGGCATTCACTCGCTCTCCCCATGTACATCCCCTCCAGTTTACACACGTCAGACCCAAAGCTACCTTCCTTAAGCTCTGGACTTTTTTTCCACAGCTTTGTTCACCTCGAATTCCTCTCAATGCTCTCTCATACTTGCAATACTTCCTGTTCAGTTTTACACTTTAATTGACCACAGGAGATGTGTGGGCATTGACTCACTAAAATATGACTGTGCTGGGACTAGCAGATAGACTACAGTGGGAAAAGAAAAATCTTTTTATTTTAAATTCCATCGCTCATCATCAAGTTCCCTTTCAGAAAATAGACAGAAAGGCTGGGATGAGAATCCTGCAATTTTTACGTAGGAAATATTTAGTTCAGACAGTATCTTCAGAAACCTCACCTTCCAAAGAGGACATTTCCTTCCCAGCAGGGGACATTATCCTGAACTTAGCTCCACTGTACCTCTTCACTGCTACTAGTTGTCAGTCGATAAGGTTTGCATTAAAAGACGTTTCTACACACTACCAGTCTCACTGAAGTGATTTAGCTTAATCTTGGCTCGTCGAGTAGCCCTTGTGGCATCATTCTAGCACATTTAATTCAGAATAACCAGAAAATGAGAGGAAGATTTTCTAGGTCCATTTTAACCTTCACTTAACTGCACAGAAGTGACTTAAAATCTTTCTCTTCTGCACTTACCCTGAATGTTGCAAAAATGGAGGAGCTGGTCTTGCAGGTTTCATTTTTAAATTTAAATCTCAGTGAAAGGAAAATAAACAGTTTTAGGGAAAGAGTCAATTTTTTTAAACATTGAATTAAAAATTAGTTGGTTTTAAACCTTCTTTCTAGGCTACTTTCTCATTCAATTGTGCCAAGCATTTAGTACTGAGCTGATACATGTGAGACTGCTTAGTTTGCCTAGTAAAATCTCATAATTTTTCTAGAAGAAGCTTTGTAACTTAGCTCACCAAATGATAAAATAAATTAGTCTTTTTGAAGCCCTGATGTAATTGTGGACTTACAAACTCTCACTACTTTGGTATAAACTTTCAGTAGAACATATTGTGTGTTCAGATGGCTGGCAGGTACAATACTCCCAGCCCTGTTTCTACAACTGGTAAAAATTAGAAAATAGAAGAATACATTTTCTGTATCACTGAGAAAGTGTCTGGAGGAAGACCTAAATGAACAAGAGGAAAAATAGCAAGAGTGCTTACAAGCCTGCAAACCCCTAATGAATGCTAGCAACTGATTGTAGAAAATATTTATCACTGACCTCCTTCTATCCCCTATTACTTTTTATTCTCCTGATCCTCCTGCCTTGTTTGCGTCAAATATAGGAAAGTGTTTCAAATGGCCAGATTGTTGCTTTTGCTATTGCACTTATAGCCCTCTGCTTGCAAAAGAAGAGAAATGGGAGGTTTGCAATTTCATTACGGGGCTTCCTTTGATTAGCTGTGGTAACTTGCGATGCTGAGCACCTGGCATACCAATCTATACACAAGTAATTGAAGAGATTAGAGGAAACATTCCTTGTCATAACCAACATGCTGGCTAATTTCCACACTATATTGAAGGCTGTTATAACTCTGCTTCCTCCCCCTTATGGCTGAATTTCCACATTATATGTGGTGCAGCTTATAGTAAAACAAATAGCTATCAGGATAAGAAGCAAGGATCTGAATAATATTTAATATTTGTTACCAAAAAAAAAAAAGCTCCCTAAACAGAAAAGAACCACATTTAGAATAAATATAAGAAAACTCCAAAACAGTTTAAGAGAAGAATAATATAAGTTAGTGGAGAATTTCAAACACTTATGTTAGAATAAAATAGCATAGTTTTACTGATTTCACTTTGTACTAGTTACTAATATGGACCCAATTTTCTAGCAGCAGTTTTTAAAAAATATTTAATAAAACTCTATCAAAAAGTTAAGCAGTGGACAGAACTATTTTTTTAATTTATCTTGCTAAAGCTCCATTAAATGTTTTTCCTACTTCAAAAACTTTTTGCTAAGTTGATGGGAGGGAATTAGTCACCTTTCTTTGTTGCTGTTGTACAGAAATGTCATTTACAGCTGGATGCCTTTCCATCAATGCATTAATAACTCGTGTTTGTGTATTTTTATAGTATATATTACCATTTTATAATGAAATGTTAAATATTTTACTTGTATTTATATTTTACTTTGATTTGTACTGAGTACTGAGCATTTGCAGTATTTCTATTTACTAGAATATTTTATTAAAATTAATATTTAAAATCACCCATTGCTTAAAAAGAGTATTGCTATTTTTTATAATAATTGTCTTCCCTTCAATACTGCAACCAACATTTAGTCTGTTGTAGTATAATATCATGGATAGTGTAGGACTTTACACCACCTTTTTTTGTGAATTAAGAACAGGTTCCGGGCCACTCTATTGGAAGACATCTCCATTCTTACTGTAACATTAGTGAACTTCTGATTCACAGTGAACAGTGAATTAGTGAACTTCTCCCCTACAGAATAACCACTTTGATAGTATCTTCTCAACAACTGCTTTCATTGCTTTCTTCTCTCCAGCACATTCTACCACACCTATTCTTACCTGGATCCCTCATATTCTGCCTACTGCCCAGTAAAACAACAGAAGAACAAAAACGACATGGTTGAGGAAGTCTCACTGAATCACTTGTCTTGACATGTGTGAATTATTAAAATCTGAAATTAGTTGTTAACTGGAATGATGATGTTTTATTTCAAGCTACACCCAACACAGAAAGTTTGCTTCTATGCTCTCCCATAGCTAAAATATAGAGAGTGTGCCTCCTTGGCTTCTCTTACTGCCAATGCATAGTTATGATTGTCCCTCAGGCAGGCTTTCAGCACTTAGAAGCTTAAAAGGCTAAAAACCATACAAACACATATCACAAATGCGTCCCTTTGGTATTAATAATACTCAAGATTTACTTAGAATTTTCCCCCTCTGATTATTCAATATACTTGTCATTATATATGATATTTGTTTATTGTTTGAATTTCTCAGAACTTGGGTAATGAAAGTTAATAAAGCGTTGCCCTTGTATATTCTTTCTAGCACAACATTAAAATTTCATCAATAAAATATGTGATTAAGAACAACTGGTTTTACTGGTCAAAAAAAAAGAGATGGGAATGTTTTTGTTGATTTTGCCTTACACTTGCATTTTGTGTGAAATATGCTCCTAATAATACCATCAACATATATTTGACCTAACATAGATTTATTTTTTAAACCCTGCATAAAATCAATCCCTCCATTAAAAATGATCAAATTTATGATGAGATTTTAATTAGACAATAGGTGCTTATATTTTGTACAAATTTGCCATTTCTTCTCATTGTCAGCATCTGCTGCCCATACTGGTATTTCCTACAGAGAAGATCAATTAATGTACACTGTAGTTTAAGTTACCTTATTGTATGGCTACTTAATCATGTTCCAGCCCAGAGATTCTATGCAATTTCTCCTC
Organism: Strix uralensis; assembly: GCF_047716275.1. Taxonomy (NCBI): domain Eukaryota; kingdom Metazoa; phylum Chordata; class Aves; order Strigiformes; family Strigidae; genus Strix; species Strix uralensis. Next base: position 38,020,611 of record NC_133975.1, read on the forward strand.
ACCCTCCCCTTCCACGGTTGTTAACTCTGATGAAATTCTCATTTGGAATCGAAAATTGAAAAGAGGATTTACGAAATAGTAGCCTAAATCCATGTATACTTTATTCTCCAGTACTCTCATTTTTAGCATAGGTTCTTATACAACACTCATCACTACATTACCTAATCCAATTCTGGGTCAAAGTGCTGCCAAGTTTTTATTTTATTTTATTTTAAAAGACTATAAATTTAGTTGATCAAATCCAATCACAAATTCATCAAAGTATTATTACTGAAGGTAAAAGCGTATGTAATATTATAGATATGTTTTTGAAGATGTGCTTGTATTTCACAGCACAAGCGGAGGGAATATTTTAAAATCAGATGCCCCAAAAATCAAGAGATACTGTTCATTCACATCTATGATTTAAAGTGCAGTCCCATCAGCTGACTTCAAAAGTCAAAAGACTTTGCAGTAACAAAGGTGGGTGTTTGGGTAATTATGGTCCAGGTTATAGGGATTCTAGGGACTCAGAGCAAAGTAAGGATACATGACATGTGCCATCTGAGTGCTATGAAAAAAATGCATTGGCTTCCTGTTCTTAAAACTGGTAACAAGCCTACAAGTCACCTGTAAAATATTTTCTGGGGAAGTTCCACAGATTATACATTTTAACATTTCAGTCTGGAAGGCATAAAGACATGTTTTTTGAAACATCCATATCCAGATAAAATCTTTACTTTTTTTTTTTTCTCTAGGCAAGTGGTCCTGTATACTGCTCTTACAGGCTGTGCTTTGATCAGTTGCTGACCAGGAGATATTAAACATTATTGTTGGTTCCAGATTAACTAACCTGGAACTACTTCCCAACTGTTAGAAGCTGACATGCAACTAAAATGACCAGTGCCATTTGTGTTAAAAACCTACTTTTTGGATGCAAGAGATTTATAATATTTTATCTATTAAAGAAAACTGTAGGTCTTATCTTAGAAACAAATTATTTCTCTATAAACTAATCTATCCATCATATTCACTTTTTGAAAGATCCAGATTTGTAATTTATGAGTTCTGAAATTATACTTAATTTATATTTTTCCCAGTGCTTGTACCTTGATTTGAAAGTGGCCTATTGTCAGATATTGAGAATCAAATTCCTCAGTCAGGAAACTCCTCAGTAGGACTGGGAAGAGAGATGGTGGTTTTGTACAGAAAGCTTGGGATTGTTGTATCTCAGAAGAATGGGTTGGTCTCCTATGCTGGCAGAGCTAAGGGATTCTCTGCACATCCTGACTTCCAAAAGTTCATTTTCACTATCACAAGAAATATTTTCATACTGAAGTTGGAATTTTTCTTACCTAACTTTCACTCAAGGAATGTAAAGAAATGAGCAATACATCCCAGCACTGTTAGCCACTTAAGAAGGGATGGGCTGTTTTCTATGATTGCTGTCTCTCCAACGGCTATAGAAGTTGTTCACACGACTAGATTAAAGTGGATGTATAACTAGGAGATATATGTAACATAGGACATGAATTTAGCGACACCCACCTCTAAATAACTGGCCTGGCATAATACAGCAAATCTGTGACAGAGCCAGAAACTGGACTCACTGCTCCCTACCAACCACATTTTAACTGCATAATAATTTTAAGACAAGTGGTGACTGCACATTGTAGAGGAAGTATAAAATCGAAGATGGTCATAGTTCATTATCACCTGAAACCTCTGCGATTAGAACTCAGTAATATATTCCATGTATATTTATGGAGTTACTCTTAGTTATTTTTATTATCTTCAACATTAAAATACCCACACTAGGCTATGAATCTTTCTGAGGATAATGAATGACTCTTTTGAACTCAAACCTACAAGAATATATCACTAACTTGGGGTTAGCAGACTAATTTTTACCAAATTACAGAATCACAGAATCATCTAGGTTGGAAAAGACCTTGAAGATCATCTAGCCCAACCATTAACCTAACACTGACCATTCTCAACTGCACCATATCCCTAAATGCGATGTCGATGCGACTCTTAAACACCTCCAGGGATGGGGACTCCACCACGTCCCTGGGCAGCCCATTCCAATGCCTAACAACCCGTTCTGTAAAGAAATACTTCCTAATATCTAGTCTAAACCTTCCCTGGCACAACTTGAGGCCATTACCTCTTGTCCTGTCACTTGTTCCTTGATTAAAGAGACTCATCCCCAGCTCTCTGCAACCTCCTTTCAGGCAGTTGTAGAGGGCGATGAGGTCTCCCCTCAGCCTCCTCTTCTCCAGACTAAACAACCCCAGTTCCCTCAGCCCCTCCTCGTACGACATGTGCTCCAGACCCTTCACCAGCTTCGTTGCCCTTCTCTGGACACGCTCGAGTAATTCAATGTCCTTTTTGTAGTGAGGGACCCAAAACTGAACACAGTAATCGAGGTGCGGCCTCACCTCTGCCGAGTACAGGGGCAGGATCACTTCCCTGTCCCTGCTGGCCACACTATTTCTGATGCAAGCCAGGATGCCATTGGTCTTCTTGGCCACCTGGGCACACTGCTGGCTCATGTTCAGCTGGCTGTCAATCAACACCCCCAGGTCCCTCTCTGACTGGCAGCTCTCCAGCCACTCCTCTCCAAGCCTGTAGCGCTGCTGGAGGCTGTTGTGGCCGAAGTGCAGAACCCAGCATTTGAAATGAATACGAATTTCAAGCACTTTTTGTTATCATCGCTTACTCAACATTGTAGTGATGGGGAAGAAAATGTTGAGCCAACACCACAAATTCTACTGTTAATTTTTATGGAGGATCAGCTGAACAATATTAGGAGGTCTGCTCAGCAGAGGGTAGAATACAAATTTCAGTTCTGCTGGCTCAGTCAGGAAGATGCTTATTGCTGCTTGTTTTAGGGATGTGGCAGCACCATGCAGATCCTCCTAGGATGATGTCCCACAGGAATGTGAAAGATTTCAGAGGTATGGGACTTTGAGTCATTCAAAACAATATTTATATGAAGTCTGGATTTGAAACGAAATTCTGTGAATGAAATAGCTGTAATATTAACAGCATGTATTATAGACAACCAAACAAAACATCAGACGTCAGTATAAAGCAGTTCTTAAAGTTGCAAGTAACTTCAAATATCTGGTTAACAAACAAAAAAGAATATAAATAATTACTGGGTTTGTGGTTTTTTTTTTGTTTGTTTTGTTTTTCTTCCCCCCCCCCCCCCCCCCCAATTTGCTTATTCTTTAATTTTTGCTTCATGATCCAAGTATAAAAAAGTAAAATGAATGGATTAATAATATGGCTCTGTGCAGAAGAATGCATATAGGAACAAATGCATTATTTGTTACTGCTGCACTAAAATCAATTTAACTTTCAAATCTGTAGGAATGCACAAAAAGTTATCTTGCCCATTTCCCAAAGATTTAGCAGGCAATGTGCTGCAGTAAGACGTCCTGTTACACAAATTTTATTGTTTTATAAAATATCCTATAAGGTTTTTTTTTGCAAGTATGAAGAATTATGAACAATTCAAACTAAACATTTGTCAAATAAACAAACTACATTTATCAAATAAAAAACCCCTACATTTTGTGATACACTATCCTTTCATTGCATTTGCTTGTATATCCTCTAATTCACAAGCTCAATGATTTGTGATTGCTCTTGCAGTTATTAGTGAGAAATAGTTAAGTTGAATGGCATAATTATTTACATCTCTGCCACTTCTCATGTCATACTGCTTTAGAGCTAAATTTTATATTTCTTTATGGTTGGATTTATAGCAAGCTAGCTACCTCCCTCATCAAAGGATGTATATATATAAATATATATATATATTAGTCTTTCCTCAATAACTACTTGGAAGGTTGGTGCAGTATTCCCCCCAAATTTCTACAACTAGGCCATGAAAGTAATTATTAATTTCCACCAGTATAACAAAAAAGGTCTTGGAATGGAGGTCAAACCAAGGAGTTTAGTGCTAATTTTTTCTTCATTATTTAGGGGAATAAACCCCATGTTGATATTGTATTTTTTAGACTGGTCTTTTCTTTATGTTTTATTAAAAATGTTAATGGAGTATATCTGCAATTCAGATAATTTATTTTTAAATCACTGTTCTCTAGAATAATGCACTGTGAGCACTGTAATACACGGGCAAGTCCTCTTAAAGAACATGCATCAATTCTCTTCCCTTCTGAAGCACACTGCAAATGCCCTCTAACAGGGCACAGCAGCATTACATAAATCATCTTATATGAAAAATTAACATGACATCAAATATTTATAAATATTAATGTGTATGTTAATATAACCAAAGCTGTAACAAACATAACCTTGCCAAGTTTCTTAGGACAGGCGCCGCTGATAATGATATCCATTATCTCTGGAGGAACGCGCAATTATGAAAGTATACATGGGATGCTATATTGTTATCTGCTTTTAAGTTCATCCATTAAACACTCCACATCACACTGGATATTAACCCTCCTCTTAGCTCTTTGTCAGATACTATTATTCTGTGTATTTACACATCCACATGAATGAAAAATGAACAATTGTTAAATGTATACAATTTCCCTACTTCATTAACCTATGTATTTAATTCCATATCATACATTCCTTTGCTCTATGGCAATTATACCTTATAATGTCTGATATCTACCTAGCCACCTATCTGTCCATCCATCCATCCATCCATCCATTCCTCTATCCAGTACATAGCATAGCTCACATAGGAATTTGTGAACTCTTTTGGTTTATCTTTTACATGTGCTGCATTTATGCTATTATGATTTAAGTTGTGACAGTATTTACAGTTGAAACTTTAATTTTTGTGGTGTAATTATTTTAGAAAAATTAATTTAACACTTAAACATAAAATACAGTAGAATGCATTTCACTGTGATCAAATTTGATCAGTTGCTATGAATTTCAAGCACTTTTTGTTATCATCACTTACCTAACACTGTAGTGATGGGGAAGAAAATGTTGAGCCAACACCACAAAAGTAACCATGTTTCTCAGACAGACATGACTAGAGGTTTTATAACTGTGCTTAGCACATGTGCAAAAGAGATTATGCCCCGGGAAACTTCCTTAAAGGTTTAAGATGCACATCCAAGGCTAAGTGATGCTGATTACCATTTAAAATGAAGTCTTCACCTGAGCTGAACAATGAGTTGTGCCTGTTTTGTAATACATCAATTCAAACACATACGAAGACTTCTTCCCATTACTTATTTTACAGAAAAGATCATCATAAATACAGATTCAGTAAAAGCAGTTGCTGAAATACTGTATGCTGTCAACATCCTTTATCATTCAGGATAAATAAATCAAAATTAGCAGTTTAATGTACTAACATTCTCATCCTTATGATTATTACCAGTAGTATTATTAGGTATGAATATAGTGAAATCCATTTCAGAAATTGTTTGAGAAAATAAGCTTTAAAAACAAGGCTTAGCAGCTAGAATATTACTATCTTTATTTCACGGAGGAGCCAACCAAAATGCAAAGTAGATAAAAGACTCACCCAAACTGGGGGAAAAAAAAAAAGGTATAGCTTAGCAAGGTACTACCTGGAAGATTGGACTGCAGTGAAACCACTTTCCAGTGCTGCTCTGTCACATAAATCCCATGTCTTTGCAGTGCAGTTACTTTTAAAGGCGCATCTAAGAAACTCATATAACTTCTACATGATAGTTAAATTTCAGTTTAATGATTTTGCTTAGTTTTAAAATTCATGATATTTTTAAAAACTGGAAATATTAGGATTTAGCTGATTCACTCAGAAGAGCTAGCAATGCATAAGGCAGGAATTGAAAGCTTCTTGCTTTTTAAAAACTGTCTAGGTTTGGGTGAGTCACTTAAGGTGTGTTCTCAGTATTGCATTGATTACCCTTACATTCCAAAAGCATGAAGAACTTTTTTTTGGGTTGTTTTTTTTTTTTTTTTTTGGAGGGGGAGTGGGTGGGGAAGCAAAATAAAATAAATATTCACAGATTTTAAAGAACTCCTGGCCTGACTAATTTTGCCACTTCAAATAACATAAACTGGTTTAATGTTTATATTCCATACCCTTTTTTATTTGATTGCCCATTGTAAAATAGGGAAACCAATACTTTCTATTACATGTGAAATAAGACAAAATCAAAAACTGAGCCTGAATTTAGAAAGCAAAAATATTTACAAAGGAGACACCTTTTTTTCAGGCGATTTCCACCTTTAAGTTTGTCTACCAAGTCCTAAATGACAATTTACAAATCCTAAACCAATGCTGGGAGATTTAGGTAAGTTTCTCTCTCTCTCCTTCCCCACTTCCCCCCTTTATTTACTTATTTTTTAAAGGAATGGAGGAGGGACTTGTAATATCAGGATTTAAAGAATTTAATTCAGTTACAGATGATGTCCCATACCCTCGACAATTCAGGATTTTTTTTTTTTGCTTGAGTTTTTATTGATAAATGGGATTGCTATTGCTTTTGCCAATGTAAAAGCTCACTTACTTCATGTTTATTGAGATTCTTTGTAATTTATCACATTTTAAGTCTCTAGTAACCACTGAAATTGATTGTATAATTAAGTAAAAATAAACTAATTTTTAAAGATAACTATTCATAAACTGTATGATTTTAATATTGCAGATAAGAACATTAATTCAATGCACATGTCTGAGATTAATTGTGTTATACTGGTCAACATCCCTTTAGTACATTAATAATAAATGTACTTTTTAAATAAAAAGAAGACTAAAGAATCGGTCATTATTGTGCTTCAAATGTAAATCATTACATAAATCAAAGCATGTAAAAGTGTAGGCACCAGAACTAGATGCTCCTGTTTTCATTTTTGTCTGCTGTTAATATTTGAGAATGCCAGACGTATTTGTCTTTCTGGTATTACATTTTTGTTATAGCTGTGAAGTCATTTGCTTATAATTGCTCTTGTTTTTTGCAAAAAAGGTGCCATTAGTGTATTTGTAGGTTTTATGCAAGAGATTCAAATTTTAGAGCTCATGTTATCTCTCAGGATCAGAAAATAACATGCACAGAGTGTGAAATACAAGCCCTTTTCTCCCACAAAACTGCCAGTCTGAATAGGACCTTTTTGCATATGCATTTTTAATCTTTACTTATAAAAAAAAATAAAAATTGATATTTGTCAAGTAAAAATGTCGTTCTTGACTGAGTTTAGAAACAAGCACTATTTTTTCCCTACTACATAAAATTATCAGTACAGTTTTTTTTCAGTAATTATTTTTGTATTTCCTACCCTTTCCTTCAGAATACTGCAAATGGAGAGTCAAAACTCTTTGGCGATATGCTTACAATAACATCTAATCCCCACAGTTAAAAAGAGAACATAGATTAGTAGCTCCCACATGTTTCTGTAGCTTCACAAAAGGGCTATAGTCTAGTTAAAGTGATTTGGTATTTGTTTTGTGTCATTATAAAATAAGAAAAATTCCGTGATATTCTTTCTTTTAAGCAAGCCTTTTTTAATGCCATAGTCCTCCATATTAATTTCCAAGTGAAGAAATACCGTATTCCTGTACTCTAGATACATGTACATTACTGCAGACATCTAACCTTTTACATACAGAAACCCTACTCATACCCCAAATAGTGGTTTTGTCTTATATATTCTGATATTAGTATTATTCATGTGGAAATATAAATGCTTTCACTAATTTTACCAATCAACTTAAAAGTTCTTACATTAAAAAAAGACTGACTGGAAAAGTGTCTATTTAAAGAACAGAGGTTAGATTAAAAATCGCAAATTTACTATTTAAAAAGTTTTGATCCCTTTCTTACTGATTTACAGATGACTTTTAAATTCCTGATTAATGTACAACTCTCTCTGGATAAGACTGTGATATTTTAAAAGTATATCCTGTATATTGTTCATACATTTTTTTAAAAAAGAAAAGCTACAAAAGTGACAGCTAAAGATACACGTATTTTCTGATTCCTCTGCAATATCTTTTCCTTGTAGTGTTGAAAAGACTGAAGCAATTTTTAGACAAGTACGCACCATGACAGAAATATTGGAAGTTCCTACTGAACTAAAAAGCCCCCTATTAGACTTCACAGATCCTTCAGAAAATGCCACTGAAAGTACAGGCTTAAAAAAGAGAATAATTCTGGAAGTACATATACTTTTCAAATGTGGCCACTGTGGTACCTGCATGATTTAATTTAGGTATGACAAGAAAACAAATTATTTGAGGCATGAGGAGAAATATATAATTACTTAAATGAGTGGAGAAACAGCTGGTCTTGTGCCACAGTGGATTGTATTCAAAAACCAGCTGAAACTGGGTTCAGGAATGAATAAAGGATCTAAGGCTGGTGGAAACTAAGCATGTTACCAAGGTGACATACTTCATCTTGGTGGGACAGCTGTACTATTATTGAAACACCCTAATTCTAATAACCTATGGTGCACTACTGCTCAAAAGACAACTTGCTTTCTCTGCTTGAAAGACACTAAATGGCTGTAAATGCTAACAGAAATAAAGCAAGGAGCAGAAAAGGATGTGTGTTTTGCAGAATAAGGAATTAGGACAGGGATGAGAAAAAAAAGTTAAAACCTAATAATATTTTTGATGTTTTCCTCTTAATGAAGATTACAAACTAGTCAGTTAACATTGTACTTCTATCTAATTACATTGCTAATTGTAAAATAATGCTTATGAAGTCCTTAATGCCAAGGAATCGGCTTCAAGAGGGAGAGTATTTTCAGAGTGGCATGAACGTGTTAGTAATATGGATTACCCAAAGAAAGAGAGATCAGCAGTTATTATCTGGAAGGCAGAGGCTTTCTTCCAGAGGAGTTGTGAGGTTGGACACAGGCAGTGGGAGACTTCTGTTCCAAACAAGAGAGCCAAGGACTCTATTTCAGCTGATTAACATGTGTGATAGCAATCTTCACTCTCTTGTTTATAATTGTATTTTTAAATTTTAGCTGTTGCATTCCATTAGCGCAAAAACTTTGTTAAGCATAAATATATGGTTAAGTAGGGACTCTAGCTTTTGAGACCGAAGGAAAAAACAATCAGACAAATGATAGAACAGAATTCATATATGTTTCTTCCTTGCCTATTTCCAGTTTCCCTCCTTTTCTCTGCCAGTATTTACTTAAGATATTTCAGGCCTCAAACTTGCTAGGGTAACATCTAATACTATCACTCAGAACATGACAGTGGGGTAAGCATATATTTTTGTGATTGATGACCTTTCTCAAGGTGTCCAGAATGGATCTTTGCACTCACATTCCTGCTGTATGACTCACAAAATACTATCTAGATGAGATTGACTGATTTGCTGATTATTTTTTGTTGATCATAAAAGTGAGCAGATTGCAGATAGAAGAAACAGTCCTGAGAGAAATATTGAGAAGTTCTCTTGATATAGCATTTCTGAAGTTCACATGGTTTTAATTTGAAATGCATTAAAATTAACAAAGTGAGGGTCTTTTTGTGGTTTGAACTGCCTCTAAAGCAAGCCTAAGTTTTTCAGCAGATTGGAACGGAATGAAAAGGGATACAGAATACACAAATTTATCTGAGTCTCACTTTACCAATGTTAATGAAATTTCACTTCTTTCCTTCAGATCTGAATTTGTCTTTTATAATCTACATCTGTTTTAGCACTTAAAGATATAAAAAAAATATATTTTCAGTTGAAAAACATTTACCACAGCTCTTGCTGACTCAACCCAGGGAAGGGCATTGCCCTTCCTCCTACAGTAGAAATGGTGCTTCAGGAACAGTCAAGTATCCTGGTAAGACTATGAGTTTCCAAACAGCAGTCTCCATCAGCCAGCCAAAGCAGCTAGCTGGAGTCCAGATACTAAAGTAAACAGAAGTATTGGGGAAAAAAAAAAAAAAAAAAAAAAAAAAAGGAGGGGAAGCTAGATTGGATCTAAAAAAGCAGCATTAATAATGCATAAGAGGGAAAATACACACAGGGAAATTTCTTCAGAGCCCAGCTATATTGCCTAGTGACAGATTAATTCTTACAAACTACGTCAGGATTTCCCCCCCTGCCCTAGAAAATCATAGTTTAAGTTTTCACTGCAATCTGAAGTAGGACTACATCCATATTTCCCCACATTAACCAAGAACATTAATCCTGGGAACAGGGAAGGGTTGTGGCAGTTGAAAAAACCCAAAGACAAGTTCAGCTGTTGTGGAAAAAAAAAAAAAGTCTCAGGCTAGGACTGGGATGAAACTGGAAATGCAATTCCTGGAAAAGTTGGGAATCTTCGGAGTGCAGGGTTTTCAAAGACTGTTTAACCATAAACCAATACTGTTTAAGTTACTATGCTGAATAAAGAAACAGGTACCTCTCAGGCTGTGCAAATGCAATGTTGTTGATGACTGTACACAAAAAGCACATACTGAGAAAAGCATAACTAGAAATGTATGCATTTAAAATTGCTAGAGTAGCTGTATACATTAAACAGTTTTGGGAAATAAGTGAGGCTAGCACTCTTAATCCTGCTTCAAAGGATCACGCTTAGCCCTGCTCTTATGCTCACTATACTCTGCCTGCAGCTTTGCACAAAGATTACTTAAACATCACTTAAAAATTAACACTTGCGTCTTTTACAGACTTCTTTTACAAGAGTTAATTACCTTGTGAGTTAAAGCACCAATTGTAATTTGAAGTATTAATATACTGTAAGTATGATCATTTCTATTGCTGTATACACACTAAAATACAAGGATGCTTTTGTTACTTTTCTGGGACACATAATTAGTCACGACTCCTCTGACCATGCAGTATCCAGACAGAAGCTTTATAAAATGGTAGATGCAGAAACTAAATTTAAAGCTTCATTTGTGTAATCTTAGAACTGAATTAAACCAACAATACTTTATATGCTTTATTTTTCTTAAACCACAGACTGAAAAAAAAAAAATGTTCTGAAAGTTTTGCAGCTCTCAAAACTCAGGAAAACAGTGTTATCAGCAGACCTGTAATGCACCAAGAGTATAGTGGTTTTAGTTTTTTTAATCTCCAAGCAATTTCTCAGTGTCTAGAAGTATAAACTTGGTCAGGAGATGAGTAATTCTTTAGACGCTGAAATCTGTTGGGACTATGTTGAGCTTTAACAATTAAAAATAATTCTTCTGGTGGATGTCCAGAAATAAGTTGGATCCTGACTCAGTATTGGCTTTATGAATAGCACATTATATTAAAAGTACTCATTTTTAATACAAAGCAATAAACTGCCTCTTTTCCCTAATGACCCTGACAACTAATTTTCTATAGATTTACACTTGAGATCCATGGATGAAACCCTTTGTAATCAGTATAATAATATACAAACACAAAAACTCAACACTTCTTTCCCCTAAAGCTCAGCAGCTTAAAACACTGAAGTTGCACATGAAGCACTGATAATGTTTCTCTATGGTTACATCAGATTTAACATTGCTGCAAAGGTCAACTCAGAGCACCACAACTACCAAGTGCAAGCTTGTTGTACCAAAGGTCATGCAAAACTGTCCCTGCATTGAGAGCTATTTTGTCCTCCTTGTTTATTAATGCTGATCTATCTATACTAATGGATTTAGCTTGTAGGGGGCTGGGGAAAGAATGAGAGTCACTGTATCTCAGCTTCCATTCTTCATTAATATTAATATCATCTTCAGCTACAGCATACTGGTACAGTACATGCTAAGAACTTACAGGACAAAGAGCTCCGTGCTTAACAGGCATGTGTATTCATTTTGAGAATCAAATACACCCTGTAATATGTTATTATTCTGAATTATTAACTGTGGCGTTATATGTTAAAGAAAAGACTTCATGGTCTGAAAGTGACAACATAAGGTCTGATGTTTACTACATGAAAAATAACTTTATTTTATAAAGACACTGGTATATTTAAAACAAAAAGAAAATACATTTAGATATCAGTAATGCAGTTCCCATGGTTAAAAAGCTTCCAGTTTGTTTACTTTGAGTTTAGTTATTTACGTAAATGCTGCAGAATCAATCCCCAGTCCCACAAGAAGTCCCATTAAAAGAAGTAAAAGTATATACATCTGTCAGGAAAAACTGTGGATGAGCATCTCAGACTGAATTCTTTTGTAAATCACAGGGATCTTTGCACATACAATGCTCTGCATTCCTATCACTACAGCTAGGTAAATGAATTTACTGGCCAAACCCCTCGAATGTTCTCACAGAATCTTCCAAAGCAGGAATGGTAGTTCATAATATAATTCTCCCATGTAAATCCATATAAATTACGTGTTTAAATGTTAGCTGTACTTTTGGAAAAAAACAAAACCCCAGAACCAAACTGAAAATATTTGTCCATAAGTGTCTATTAATTAAAAGAAAAAAAAAAAAAAAGTGATACTCAGGAATGTCATACACCTGACTAACTCTACATTGATAAACTCCAAAGGCTACCTCTCAACCCCAGTAACTGCATACAGGCAATTTTGGAGGAAAAAAGCACTCTAGGGATGAGAAAAGTGCGGGGGAAAAAAAAAAAAAAAAAGGAGGAAAATAAGAAACTATATTAATTAAAAAAAAAAAAGAAGCCATTTGTTGAGATACACTGAATGGTGATTGTGGAAATAACATATCTGGATGGAAACCCACCAAAAGCAACCTGGTATTGCATGCAAAATGTGTTCTATTAAAAGAGAAATGTAATGCAATATGTAAAAAGGAAATTGTCATATCAAACTCACTGCATTCCTCAATATTATAGCAGTGGTCCTAGATAGTCTTTTTCTAAATGGAAAATTTCCATTGCGAGAAAAAATAAGACAAGATTGAATGTTTCATTTTGGATAACAAAATGGTGCCTAACAGGCAGTTAGAAAATTAATAAACAGAAAACAGTTTGCTATAATTTGATTTTCATAAATAATGGTGAAATAGTTTTTCTCTGTTAGAATATAGTAATTTAAAAGAATTTTAATCTCTGTTTACTTTGTTCTAGTTATGCTAAAATTTTCTTTTTACCCACTAATAATTTGGGCCTATCTCTAGTTTATTGTGTAATTTTCTTATTTTAATTCCATCTTTTATCTGAACCCACATAGATGTTGCAGATCTAAATTACTACTTGTTTCACTGTCACTCATTGACAACAAATATTCTTATTTAACTCATGTTGAATATGTTCAATATTCAACATTCTTATATCAGAAAGCCTAAATTGAAGATAATTTCTAGAAACTGGTAAAATTTTAACAACTTCATGCATTTTAGAAATTCCTATTGCAAAATAGTTAAAAAAGAAAAAACTGAAAACGTAAGAAGAGGAACAGCTTTTAATACCACATAGAACAATGCAATATATGTGTAGAAAATAGAGTCCATATGAATTAGCATTTCAATGTTTTGTAAACTAGAGTAATATATGCTTTTCATTATTTTAGTAAAATTAAAGAATGGGTTTACAGCAGAATCTTTAAAATTTCATATTGTTCAAGCTTGTTTAGGCATGGCAAATCATTTTAGCATGATGAATGCCTATGCAGCAATCAGAGGTACTTATAGATACTGCAATACTTTCTAAATTCAAAGCTAAGAGAAACAGATACTCTCATTTTTATGTAAGCCATTATGAGAATTTACTCATAAGAAATCTGACATACTATGCCCTATTGCTTTAATATAAGCTATATATTAGAAAATATTTTTTCTGCATTATGTGGAATTCACAGGAGCAAAAGCAATTGCATAATGTGGTGAAAGCACAAAGATTTATAGCATACATGCCAGTGAGGATGGTGAAAGTATTTGACCTACATTTCAACAATATAAAGGAAAAAGTAGTAAGTTAAAAGACCTTGGGAAATCCCACTAAAATACCTACAAGCAACTTTTGCATAATGTTTTTAAAAGCAGTGACTATTTACTGATAACCACATAAGGAATTTTGAGTTTTAGAGCTTGTTCCTTCATTGCATTAGTCCAGGTTTACATCAGTATGCCTGCATTGATTTCACTGGAATTCATCAGTGCTGAACTTAGCAGAGGCACAGATCAGGACCGTAAGATACATGGCATTCATTACCAAGGGCGAGCAGCTTACCGCTAAAGCAAAGGGAATTTGATTACCTGTTACAGATGCTGGAATTTCAGAAGGCACTTCAGAGCCATAACATATAATTCTTTACTTCTTCTCTTTCATTAAAAACAACCCCTGGCATTCAGATTGAAAGAAAAAACCCTCCAAAATGATCATTCTCTGGAATGATTCTTCATACTTTTATAGTACAGTAGTGATTTCAAAGTTACTCTAGGTTTGGTCATCATCTTAGACTGTAATGGGCTTTCTAAGCTTGACTGTTCTCCCAGAGACTTTCATCTTCCATTCACTTTTGATATAGAAATTAATGGGATTTTATTTGTCTAAAGAAGGAAAATATATACAAATGTCTCAATTTTAAAATAAGTTGTTTCTGCATTTACAAGAAGTAAACATATGCTTATTTTCATGGGCTTCCCTAAAGCTGGTTTCAAGTTACCCACAAATGCCAAGATATGCTATTCATAGTGTAGGGTGTTTATTTTTCATTTATTTGTCTATTTGGTGATGGGGTGTGTGTGAACACCAGCATCAAAACTAGCAGTTCTTTGTTACACAGGAAAATTATTATTATTTATTCCAAATACATGTATTACTTTTGATAGAGTTTAAAACTAAGAAACTTATATGGAGAAATATTAAAGTATCTAATATTTTGGGGGCAAAAAAGGATAATGCTTTTTATTTCTTTGTCAGTAAGTCTTAATGTTAAACTAATCATAAGGGAGGAAACTTAAGAACGATTGCTGTGAATTTTAGAAGTTCTCCTTTTACAGAAGCCAAACTAACATAATTTCTTGGCTCTGATCTTGATATCAGCAATAAACAATCAATGATGTCCTTTCTTTTTGATAGACAAGCACTTAGAAGTATTAAATAGGAGTGGACAGGTCCTCTCATTTCATAAAATAATTATTTCTCTGAGGGTAGGAAAAAAAAATCATTTGTATGTTTGCTTTTCTCTTTTAGCAAGCAGTTAGAAACAAATGTGTGACACCGTATTTCTCTCTGGAAATCAACTATTTTTCCAAGTAACGGTTGGGGAGAAGAATGCATTCTCAAGGTGAAAAAGAAGATGAAACTTCCTATAGGTTCCATCCAATTTTGAACGTTGTTGGAATGCCATCTTGGTATTTTATTACAATCACACCATCACCTTTTTTTTTTTTTTTTTTTTTTTTTCCTAGAGCTGAAAACTGTCTTCTTCTGCCATCATCAATAACTTTCGTTACACATTTGTGTGTTAAGTGACAGAGATGACTCCTTTATGGTGCTTAACTTTTCCCAGGAAAAGGTATGCAGATGGTGCTTCTGTCCTCTGTGGTTAGCCAAAGGATTGAGTGGTATCCCACATGATTTTCTTTATTTCAAGGAAACAAAGCAAATGCATGAACCCAAAACCTCTCCAAAATGCAAAAATTTCTGCTGTTCACTATCCAGTTCTTCTCTGGAAACAGTCCCATATGCTGCTAGAAGTGAGAATGCTACTGCATGTACATGCTGTTATCTGACTACTGAATCAAATTTCTCACAGATACTCAACGTACAAATTACTATGCCATAAGCTGAAACCACACAAAGTTTCTTTAACCATTATATTTTCAATAAATCTTGAATCTGTAGGAGGGATTGTAAAAAATTAGCTGGTTATAGTAGTGAAGTATTTTTATCCCTTTATTTTAAATTCAAAGAAAAATAATTGAAATATTATTCCAGTAAGAGAGCATAGAAACTCAGAAAACATGATCTTAAATGTTATATCCCACTATAAAATCTAGGCAAGTAAAAGGCTCTTCATGAAGTAGCGTAATGGTACATAAACCAGCAATACACCTTTTGTGATTTTAAGGGATATCAGTATATCTGAAATACATGTCTATGGACATACATATTCTGTGCTACTTTACCCTCTCTAGCCTTTCACTGCCAAAAAACTCCACAAAGGAGGAGAAATTGATACATTTTATCTGTGTATTTGTACTGGGTCTGGCTGAGCCGGAATTGGTTTTCCCCTGTAGCAGCCCTCATGGTGCTGTGTTTTATGTTGGGAGCTGGCAGGGTGTTGATATCACACACTGGTGTTGTGGCTACTGCTGAGTAGTGCTTACACAGCACCAAGGCTCTTTCCGACATGTGCCCCCGCCCAGGGGGACGGGGTGGGCAAGATCTTGGGAGGGGACACAACCTGGACAGCTGACCCGAACTGACCAAAGGGATATTCCAGACCATATGACGTCTGCTTGAGTATAAAGCTGGGAAAAAGGAGGAAGGGGACGGGGGGTCACCCTTGGTCCTCCGAGGCAACCACTACGCGTATTGGAGCCCTGCTTCCTGAGAAGGCCCGACATCGCCTGCTAACGGGAAGTAGAGAATAAATCTGTTTTCTTTTTGCTTCCGCGCGTGGACCTTTGCTTCTCTTTGCTTATATTAAAACTGCTTTTGTTTTACCCACAAGGGTGGTTTTTTTCCCCTATCTTATCTTTCCCCTTTTTGCCCTGTTGAGAAAAAAAGGGAGAAGGGTGGGAAGTGATAGAGCGATTTGGTGGGTACCTGGCACTTAGCCAAGGTCAAACCACCACAGTATTCTAGCTGGGACAATACTGATTTTTTAAGTTACAAATATGAAGGATATAAACAAGCGCCAATGCAAAACTCTTCTCATCATTGAGCATAACTATTCACAATATTGCACATTAGTAAATAATTCATCTTTTGACCTTGTTCACTTGCTTTTTATCTGACTTATGCTTAACCTGTCAACTGCTATGCGTCTAAGAAAATACCATCATATGCATTCACTAGTATAACAGGACAGGCTGAAATGAGTAGTTTTAGATAATTTAATTAGGTTATAGGTTTTTTAATATAATTCAGTAAGTATGTGAACTTTTAACTTGTGTTAACTCAATTTCCTCATGCTTTCATTTACCATTTGTTGGGGACATTACAGTGATTAGCCAAAGCCCTTCCAGCTCTTAATGTTCTCAATAAATTCTGGTTTAAATTGACTGTCACTTTCTCGCTATAATAAAGTATCTATTTGACATCTCAGAATGAACCAGACTACTGTCTATTACATCTTCTTGAAGAAAATTTTCTAGTTTCACAAAATCAACAGAAGTGCAGTTATACTAAAGATGTGGCAATGAGTAGCCACAGCAGGTAGGTGGGCTGGACAAGTACATGCTCAGACAGCTTCACAATTCTGATTCTTTTGGGAATTAAAATGGCACTGTGAGCTTTTTGTTTGACAAGCTAAATAACACTATATTCATATTTAATTGTTTTGTTACCAAGTTATTAGCAGTGTCTGAACTCCCTGAGAAAAACCAAAATATTCAGCTTGTCAGCAATATATATCCACTGTGCTGAGATACAAATGCAACAGCAGTGTTCTTTTTCTGTTAGGTTCAAAGATTAGTGTGGGCCAAGTGCTTCGAAAGCCAATCTGCTAAACTGCAAAATGGCACACTAAAAATTCTGCAAATTTATGTATAAAAATTCTCTGGAGGCTTTTCTATCTTTTTTTTTCAGATTCAAGCAATTCTAAGATATATTCATAACTTATTTGGTCAAGTAAAGATCAGGAATGACATATGGGACAGAAAAAGAGGAGATTCATAGCCCTAAGTCAGTTCCTTATAATACTATATATTCACATCACAGACATGTATCTTGCAAATATCTGTATTTTGAAATCATGGCCTACGCAGTGCTCAAAATGTGTAGGCAAATAATAGTGTGCTAGACTAACATTTTTTGGAGAACAAATTCTGTCTTCATATGAACTCTGCATACTGGATATTTTTTCCCACTATGGCATTTTTTTTCTTTCTATTTTGGCTCTCTCTCTTGACTTCCTTGAGCTCTAGCATGTCTTGATCAGGTTTTCCCCCACATTTCATCACTTGTGGCCCTCTTAATTAATCTTTAATTTATTTTTTTCCAAGACAACACATTTTGAAAAGTGACAGTCTCTTGTCCATCCTTCCTGGTAACTAGATCTGCTCGGTGATGCCAACTTAAAATTTCCTATGTCTCTTACTCTGGGTTCTCCATGGATTCAGATGAAGAACATAGCTCTCCCCTGCAACAAATTATTCCTCTACATTTTATATTGCCTTATTTTTTTATATTGCCTTATTATTTAGATATTAATCAAGAGTCACAAAAATAGGAGCCTCCAGTTAAAAGTCTATATTCATGCTCTGGTTTTTAGGACCCTAGTATTCTAAAATACTGATCTCAATGGGAAATCTTGAGTGTTAATCACTTTTCAAATATCAACTCTACTATAAAGGGTTTTAATATGGATTGAGATCCTAAACTCAGGTTGCTATTTTACTTTTAATTTTGCCCTGCCCTAGTTTTGCCTCTTAATATTTTTTTCTTGAAACAGTAGTTTGACTTTGGCAATTTATGAATCATTCTTATACCACTATCCATTTCACATTAAAAAAAATAATTCTGATCCTCCCCCCCCCAAAATGTTTTTATAGTCAGTATTTTTATAGTTCTGGGTTTATTTGTTTTTATGTGAGCCATTTTTCTTTCGCATCAGTACAAAACAAGCTGCCTTCTGACATCTATCTTCTTTCATTCTTAGCTTTATCAACAATAAAACTTGTCATATTTTGTATGCATAAAATGCAACAAAAAGAAATGGTCTTGTACTGTGTTTTTCCTTTTTCTGTAGTTCACTGCATCACACAGCTCTAAACCAAGACCAGTATTTATCCAAAGATTTTGATATTAAGTAGCTGAAATCTCACAGAATAATTATACAAAGCAGGAAAACACTGTTTTACATTAGACTTGTAAAATAAATTCACAACATTGACTTAATTTGCACATATATTTTCATAATAGTAGACTTTTTTTGGGAATACACAAGTCTATCTGCCTGCTGTATTACTGTAATAGAGCAAAAGATGGTTAGACTGTAAATGCTTCAGAATGTTGTATTTATGTATTGAAGTATTTAGCACAAGAAGGAAGTAAGTAGATAAAGGAGATTTACCTGCAAATATAAAGAAGGAATTGCGTTAATGTGAGTTGGCTGCCTAGTTGGGATTTTTTATTTGTATTGGAACGTTCAGCTTGGCAGGATTCTCAGGCTCAGATCATATATAAAAATATAACTTTTAGGTCAAATTTTGGATGTGTTAAAGTTTGATGGTGTCCCTTAAGCTTTCTTATTGACCTTATTTATTTATTTTATTTAAATCCTCCAGGATTAGGCAGAGAGCAGAATTTTTACTTGCCATATATTTTTTAAGGGAACTCTAGAAAATAATTTCTAAAATTGCTTTGAAATAGGAAAAATGCATCACATTCAAAACTGTTAACTGCATTAATGCAATTAAGGTACTGCTTATTCTGCTTTTCCATTTTCCATCATGGTCAGTCCTGTCATTTCTATTGAAGACAGAAATAAATTGGCCTATCCATAAATCCTATATTTTCATTCTCAGAACATGTACTGCAATAGAAGAGGACACAGAGTTGTTTTTTGACCATTAGTATGCCATTTGTTTATCCATGTGGTCTATTTTATCTCCAACTCTAAGTGTAATTTTCTATAATCTGATCTAATTTAAAGGATGAAAATTACTTTTCCTGTAAACCAAGAAAGCAATAAAGTATGTAACATCCGTAAAATGATTCAAAAGAAGTTAGTTTCCTAGAGGTATACCTCCCGTCATTGATTGTTGGAAAATTGCAAGAGGATAACAGGAAAAGGATGGGATGCTTTCTGTTCCCGGTGACACCAAAGTCTGGAGTCTGCCCAAGGAGACCTTAATAATTGTAGGGATTCAGACTGATTTCCAAGGACAGAGTTCTGATGCAAAGACACCAGCACTGATCAG
Source organism: Strix uralensis (assembly GCF_047716275.1). Taxonomy (NCBI): domain Eukaryota; kingdom Metazoa; phylum Chordata; class Aves; order Strigiformes; family Strigidae; genus Strix; species Strix uralensis. The sequence goes on from NC_133975.1 coordinate 38,040,536, forward strand.
TGTGGAGGACACAGGACTTACCTTACAATGGGAACTAGGTATGAGGCTTTGGGAAAAAACAACCATTAAACAAAAAACCCTACATAACCTGTAAGTTGGATGACATCAAATCCATGAGTAGTATGTTTATTAAAGAGGAAAGTACTATTCTTGCACAAATGAAAAACTAAATTATTTAATCCTAAAAGGTAGTTTTGCATCAATAACGACTCAGCAACTTTCTGGATTATATGTGAACAGAAATATATAATTAGAGTTATTAGGAACAGTAAAGACCCATCTTTCAATGTGAAAAGATAATTAATAGAGTATACCTGGCAAGTCTGCAGCTATTCCTGTATCAAGCAAAACAATAACAGCACTGAACAGCACTATCTCTGAGCTTGTGAACAATGCTGTCAAAGAACTGCCCTTCCCTTTATAGCTTCCAGTGGGGTTTGAATGTGTATTTTTACATAAATATATATAGGACAGAGTATACTCCTTCTTAGATATTTTGAGGCAAATCTTGATGATAAATCTACCAGAAAGAAATTATGTAAGTGTAAACATTTCTTAAAAGTAGAGTGCATTATACAGTTAATACCAATCTGTCTGTGAACAAGAAGGGAGGGAGAGAACAAGCTCCTTCCTCAGGTTATAAGGAAACCAAGCTTCTTGCAAAAAAATCAAGTAATTTTGTCATGTCTGCACAATACCTATGATGTGGGAAAGGAACTATGATATATCAGATCAGTTTCAAGACAGCTCCATATTGTCTTTCAAAACATGATGGACTTAGTATTACAATCCTCTAACATATTTGTGTATGTATCTGGCTTCTGCTATGCTTCCTCCTACCCTCCTGACATTTCAATAGTTCTCTGCCAGATCTTACAAATGCTCTCCACTAAAAATAACTGCTGACATTTGCAAGTGGCATGCACTAATCACATTCAGAATAGGATTTTTTACGTACACTTATTTGTGGTTTATATTTTTTGTAAACCTTCGCTCTGGTTATTAAAAAAACCCCAACGGTGTCAAATACATTCCATAGCTGCATGAAAACAAACAAGCTATTATAACTGAAGCATTTTGACACTATTATATTACATGGGGTTTTGGGTTGCCTTTTTTTATAAATGTAAATAGTCACTTGCCTATCCAGTTTTCAGTGAGTGAAGGCAATGGCAGTCTGCCTCATTACATGAACAACTCGGTCTCTAAAGGAGAGAATCACACAAACTGAGTAACACGAAACTGGCCTCACCTCTCTGTCAAAAGGGAATAAAGGCTTATAATTTAATTTACTGCATTCATTGTTTAAACTTTACCCTAGGGCTTCAGAAGCCCCTCACTTCTCATTGCTTGTCCTACTCTGAACTACAATGTTGCTACAGGAGCTCTGTCTGTAACTGTCTGTGGCTCTAACCAACTGCCACACCCAGGAACTGGGAAGAGTGTTTTCCCATTAAACCCAGATTGGTTTCAGTTTGGCTTGGTTTGAATCTTTTTGTTTTACAAGGTCATGGAAGAAACTTTTTCCTTTTTTTAAAGGCTTTTGAAGAGTGTGGCTGCCAATCAGTCACTAGGAGGCTGAGGCCTGTGCTCACTATGAATAAGATTTCAGTTGATTTGCTCCCAGAAGTGGGAATTCTCATGCATTCTCCTGGTGGACCCTGGTCCTTTGAATCAGAGATGTGAAGTCTTTGCTAGACATAGTGCCCAGTTTGTATCCTATTTACCTGCCATGGAGGAGAAAGAGGGAGCGTTCAAATTACTGGCAGGTTGGCTGAAGGCACTATGCATTTGCTGTGGTGGAAGTCCTGTAACTCCCTGCACAGAGCCAACTTAATGTTTGGTATATGAAGTTAAACTTCTGTCCTGCTGTTTAAATCCATCTCTGTTTTCATCTCAGTCTTCTGCATATCTTAATGAATGTTTCAGTCACAAATATTATAAACAAGATTCACGAATATTCCATGTAAAAACTCAAACACTCAAATTAAAAAATCATGAAGATGTTTCTATAAATGTTTGAACCAATCTGCATATCATTTGGAAAAGAAGAGGTACATTTTTTTTTTTCCTGAAAAGACCTTTTAATTCTCCTTTAATCACATGATGCAACTCAGAAACCTGAGGTTGTATAACTGCACCAATACTAAGGTGAACAGGGAAGACATCCAGTGTCATCCGACTGGAAAATTCCTACTCTGGGTGATACAAGGAGGCCACATGCTGTCAGACTCTGGTCAAAGATACAGTGACTAGTCTAAGTAATAACTGATTGTCTCTGTAGCCCAGAGGGAGAGGCAGCGTTCAGGAGAAAAGATACATTTAGCCCGTTATGCTGGTTCTCGCATGGCTCCACCACTGCTGTGCCATCTGACTGTCTAATATTCTACTGAAACTATATGATTTTCAGTACATATTCAGAAAATGTGAAAACTGATTGATAATAAAGGTGTTTTCTTCCTTTTTTTAACCTTTTTTTTTAAAAATCAGGTGACTATAGAACACATGAAAAAGGAATGTCTACATTCATTGCATTCTTCTGATAAACATTTTCTCTTTACTACATTAAACGAAAAAGAAACATTATTATTACCTTTGTCTTAGAGTACCTGAATCATAATATCTCATTCACTGCAGAACACACATCAATTACCAACTGAGGTTCTGAAAAGTGAATGAATTAGCACATTCTCAAATGGACATATTTTCCCAGGTGATTCATACACTTTAGGTTTCTCTTTCCTTCCTCCCAAGCTATGCTCCTTTAAAAGAAAAGATATGGCCTGCTCAATCATGTAAATAAGAAGTCTCATTTCTGTCTGCTATTTGAAAGTGTTGAGAACTACCATAAAAGAAAACTGTCACAAAGAGTTAAGCTGGAGGTGAATATTTTTATGTAGTCTGGAACACAAGAGACACCGTTTCATTTTTATATCAGATACTGTCTGTTCCGTACCAACAAAGTTTCATATAAATGTAGCTAAAATGCAAAGCACTTTCAGTTGAGTTCAAACTGGAAGAATCTTCTTGATGGAACTTATCTCTAAATCATTTGAAGTCCAAAGTGTCTATGCAAAACCATTAATCTTGGAATGTGCCTAAACACTATCCTGGAGACAGGCTGCAATTTACAGTTCTCTGTGACAGACAAATCACTGGTAGAGCCCTGTCATTTAACCTCAATGATTTCTTTGGTAGGCACGGAAAGAAAGGTTTTCATACTGCCCTGTCACAGAAGGGCTACAAAATATGTCAACACTGCATAACTTTACATAAAAATTAAAGCAATGTGCAGGTATTTCAGTCACGAACAAAGATCAGCAAGGTGGGCTTTCAGATCAGTGTCATTGACAAAAACTTGCTACATAAAGTATAAAGACAGTTTTTGCATTTTTAGGGGAAAATATATGGGAAAAATATGTTTTTCTTGTGCATCAGGCTTTTGCTCTACATACTTTAAATGTAAGATGGAGCTCTCTAGTTTTATATAAGCCCACAGTAAGGTTTCAGTCTTCAGTTACCTAATGGTGCATGTTTGCTAGCACTAGAGGACACCAGAGCAATGGTCATGTTTACCTACCCAATACACACAAATCTTTTCAAAATTCTGAAAGGCCCAGCTGGCTAAAATTTGGATTATGCTTATTTAAAGAGGACACTATCATTGGATTTCAGTTTAAGTGCCTCTATGTTTAATATGGGTTTCACCATCACAAATAAAATTCTATGTAACCTAGAGGCCATCTTAAAGTTTACAGGTATTTGCAACACATGTTTTCTATACAGTTTTTTTAGTTGCCTTCATACACATTTATTTAGAAACTCTTTAGTAAAACGCAATAAGCCAAACTGATATTTCTTTAACTTTTTTGCACCTGGTACATTACATTACATTTTCATGTGAAAAATTTGTTTCAGGATACATAACTGAGAAATCATATTCCACACCTGCCATCATTGCAACCTTTTCTGTGCAGTGTGCAAAGTAATTATGTTCACATTATGTATAGTTCTTTGTGTAAAACTGTGTTCCTGGAACATTATCTAACAGATATCACTGCTGGGTGGTGGAAAAAATGAATGCAAGAGAGACACACATGGAGTTACTCAAAAGTCATTTGGTGCTTCCTAACTTTACTTGCTCTGATCTTCCTGCAGAAAGACTTTCATCACTTTTGAGGGATATACAGGAAAGTTATGGGATTGTATTTTTCTGGCAGGTTAGAACTGGGAGTGACTTACCAATAAAGGAAACTCAGGGGAAAAAAAAGAAGGCATTCCTGTACACTCAGGAAACTGGGCAGCCTGGCTTCAAGAGTGGTTGTAGTTACAGTCAACCCAAAGAGACATACTGAATGTGTCCTAAAAACCATGGTCTCCTCACACAAGTAGAAACTGGTGAAAGAATCAAGGAATAAATCAAGGTAGTGGAGGGAGGAAGAAGAGAAAAGACCTTTAGCTATACTTCTCAATGTCTGTGACTTTCAAATGTATGTTTTGATTTTAATTCTTTACTACCCACAGACATTCACAATCACAGACCTGGCCATCAACTCATCAGTCCCTGCATTTGCTGTATCAACACACTGAAAAATCATAGTGGACTACAGGATTCACCACCTTCTACTCAAGTCTGGTCAGATGCTAGTAAAAATTAAATAACTCTAAGACTTTAGATTTAAACAAATGAAGTGTTGTCCATGTGCTCAAAAATGTCAGTATGGTTTGGCTCAATCTCTAACAATTCCATATTTCTCTTGTATGCCAGGGGGACACATATGGCAATGGAGCTCCTCTTAGTAATGATCTTTGGAAACTCCAAAATTGATTAACTTTGCCCCAATTACGAGTGTAAAAACAGACGAAGGACTTTATCTAAAACCCATGAAAGGACCAATGGCACCAGTGCAGGGACTGGAGTCAATGTGTTTGAATGATGTATCTAGGTTTGGTAGACAGAGCAAACTCTTTGAAGGAAGACTAGATAAGGAATAACATGCATTTTGTAGGCACATTTTTAAACTGCAGTGGCATTGCTAAGCACATAAAAAACCTCCAATTATTAATTCATTTGCATCTGCTCATTCAAAATTAGTTATCCTTGATGAGTGATAATAGTGTATTTCATGCTGGTTTCAAGGTGCATTAAACTATCAATAACTAACTTAGATAATCATAAAGATAGCTAACTACTATCTTAAAAACTAATCATCAACACTTTGCAGCAGGCAGGGCATAAATACCTTAAATCAGAAAAATATTATCATCATTACATTTGTAAACAATCAGTTTTCATAATAGACTGCATAGCACTGTGCTGTGTTCAGTGAGCTTTGTACAATGTACATGAGTCACGTAAAACGCAACTTGTCACACTGTGCCAAAAATCAATATTTTCTTCAAAAATTGAGAGCTGAAGCTTGTGTGTTAGAGGGACTGATAGCACTTGTTAAATGACATGGCTTACAGAAGGTAGTTATTAGCATTTCTGTGCACTGGTTTAATCCAGATACCTCAACTTCGATTACCTACAACTCAACATATTCTAGTTCTGAGCCTTCCTTACGAAAAAGCACTTAGCTTTGCTGAACTTTGAGAGAGTATGTACTGATTCACTAATCTGGACAAATGCCCATTAGGGCCAGGGCCTGCAACTCCTGAGTTCTAGCCTTCCATTTTCCTCAGCTTCAGGTTTTCTGTGTGCATGAAATTCCCCACTTTAACCTTAAATTATTCTGTCCTTCTGGTGTTCACTGACAGTCTCTGAGGCTTGGGCTTTATTCTCCTTTAGGGTTCATTCTTCTTCTAAATACTCATCATCCATTGCATTCTATAAAGAGAGCTCCCAGCAGTAGTTTTTAAAATAAAAGATAAAATGTTCAGTATCTGAACATTTAAGGCTCTAGTGTCAGTACCTGGAATGCCTCCTGTTGACAATGATGGTTATCACTGGGGGCAACTGAAATCTGTTCATTCTGAACTGTCTTCAGAAATCAGCCTTATCTGATTGTTCTTTCAGATCAAAAGAAATAGGAAGACAAAGCTAGCTGTGCATATTCTTTCACTCTGCACTTTGTTGTTAAAAAAGGAGGAATCCCACTAGGACCCATAAACCACTTTTACGTATCACTAATCTTTGCTATGGATTTCTATTTTTTCCATTTATTGCCAGCTGACTTATTAGATTTTGATATTTTAATGACATAGCACAGCACTGTTGGGAATTATTGTGAAAAACGTATAACAAAATCTAGATAGACAAAAGAGCATTTATTGCTTGAAGGGAAATGACATGTAATTCTCAGCATTTACAGCTGAGATTAGACCTTTTTTTCCACATGATAGATATGTAATCAGTAATAGGAGTACTTGCAATGTCTCCAAAATTACACCTGGAGCTCCTGGACTCAGGCACAGTTACCACATCTTTTAGATATTTGTAGAAGGTAGCTTGCATTGCCTCTTACATCAGGTTCAGTCTCAGTGACTAAATACATAACTACCTTTGTCAACTATGTAGCAAGCAGACTAGAGGAATACAATCATTCATTTTTTCTTTTTTTTTTTTTTTTTTTTTTAAGCAGCATAGTTAACACCGTTGCTGACAAGAGGGATATGAAATAGTATGTAAGTTTCACTGAAAAAAACAAATTGGAATTGGACTGTGTATGGTACACCTCAGGCCTCACATTCAACTTCACATTTGCTGGAGTTGCAATTTTTGGAGACTTTCCCAAAACTTGGTAGGACCCTGTTAAGGATCCCTACTTTTATATAAACAGCATTACCCATGTGACTGATAACAAGTGAATAAATGAAGCATATATTTTACATTGTTTTATAGTCTCTGACACAGCTATTATCATGTGAATTAAAATTTTAACATGGAGCCTATATCTTACATCTGTTTTCTACATCTGAATTTTGGTACTTACTATTAATTCATACACTGTTGAACGATTCTTGGGAAGTTTTAGGGAAGTCCAACCAGTTCTCTATTTTCTAATGAGTTGACCAGGTTCATTGACTTGTGTCATTCAAATTATCTGACCTTGTTTTGTTTTTTCCCATTGAAAGACAATCAGGTCAATGACCATCTTACTGACACCCATAAAGCTTCTGTTCACCTTTGTAATTGTCTTAGTATAATGTTAAAATATTTTGTGAACAACATAATCTGTACAGTAGCCTCAAGTATACTGAGCCAGCGCACAGCCTCTTCTCACTACCTGTCAGATGCTGGAGAAAAGGATATGAATGACAACTGAACCTGAGACCAGTTTGCCATCAACTCAGAAGTGTAGCATGCATGAAAATATCTCTTTCTATCACTATTAACTGAAGGAAATGTCTCAAACCCCTTCAAAACACCAGAGTAGAGCTGAAGGTCAAATCTCAGTTTCACAAAACTTCACCCCTTCCTATAGAGGTCATTAAACTCAAACTAGCAAAAACTCAAATGTTTCTTGTTTTGCACAAAACATGTAGAAATCACAGTTTTTAAACAAAAAGGCAGAATGCTGGAAAAGAAAATCAAGTTCTTTGTTCTTTCAGCAAAAATTCTCACTGACAAATTGAGCTATACTAGCTTCTGGTTCAGCTTGGTACCAGTTCAGCTGGTACCAGTTTCAGGTTTTCTTGATTTCTATGCTTCCTGACATATCTCGCTCGGGCTATTCAGGTTAGATAGCAGACTAAATATAAGAATCACAGTACAAAAACTATCACAAATTAGCCTTAAAAAGTAGTTCAAGGAACCATAACAAAGGGTTTTAGCCTCTTGAAGGGAAACAATGAAATGCTTTTTGAAACAATAGTTCAGTGGCTCAAAAATAATTGAGCATCTTAAAATAACAGGGCTGCAATACTTGTGCAACTCAAAGCATCTGCTGGAGTACTTTTAACCATGTTATTACCAAGCTGCAAAAGTGAAACTGACTGTCAACATTATTTAACATTTTGCTTAAGAAACCAACAAAATCTTCAAATTTTTTCCTTCTTTTTTTTGTTTTCCTTTGACATGCAAGTGATAAATGGTAATTTTAAAAAAAAGGGAGACTTATTAAAGTCCCTGCTCTTTTTTATCTAATGCACTACTCAAAACACCCACACCCTAACTACTTCAGCTGTGTTCATATCTGACAAAACTCAACTTCTATTTCATTGTAAACATTTTTCCTGAAAAAAGAACTTTGTTTTTTACATGGAAAGGAAAACATTACTATTCTACTATCCAGTTAGTATAAATTTTTTACAGACCAGTAATGACAGTATCTTCTAGAATTTATCACCTGGGATATTTACTCTCTGATCCTGTATTGAACAGCATCTCTGCTAATATCAAGTTGTAGAACTAAAAGCAAGTTTTGCCAAACAGTAAAGGATCCTAAAAGACAATACTGAAATTCCCGGATTGTACTGATGTAGCACCTCCCTAGGCACAGTGTTTTTGCCATTGCTCTGCACTCTGAAAGGGAATCCATGATTTTGCCTGTTATCTCTGCAAATGTCCAAAGTAGAATCCTACCAATGAAGACAGAAATGGTTCCTAAGGACAAAAGCAAGTTTTCATGTTTTCAGATTAAAAAAAAAAAAAAAAATCTTAGAATCACAGAATCATTTAGGCTGGAAAAGACCCTGAAGATCATCAAGTCCAACCGTTAACCTAACACTACCAAGTCCACCACTAAACCACGTTCCTAAGTGCCATGTCTATAATGTATATATTTCCTGGAACACTTCATACTGAGTCACTTGATAACCTGTATGCATTAGGTCAGCCCTATCTAGATGAAACAGCACAAACTCTATAGCTACTGTCTCTTGCTTGTGGCTATGCCAGCAGGTTTCACTGAGGCTCAAGCATAAGCGCTAATTTCCACTTTTTGCTGGAATCCAAAGAGGTTCAGGATCATGTTCATGTGGCAAAATAGGAATGTGTTTTAGCAGTCACTTTCCACCTGAGGACATTTGAGCTTTACAAAGGAGGCATCTCTTCACTTTATTCTGCTATTAAACAGGTTAAGTTAGATATGCTCAGGAACTGCTTAATAGCCTGACAAAATTGAGCTCATTACTGATCAAACAGCTCTGTCCACTTCTGATTAAAAGCATGATGTTGATTGTGATGATAATAGACTAAAATTTAACAGCTTTAATATCTTCACTGGCTTGAGAGGTTGAATTCATAAATTAATATATCTCAAGGAGAAGTTTTAAACAGGGGCTGTACACTGGGGGTACATCAAATTCCTGATGACTAAGAATGTTAGAGACAGAAAAATTTTCCTTGATAAGCATAGTAGAAAATGATGGATTTTTATCAGGAAAGGAGAATCTTGGCTCTAATCCATCCTTCAAGATCTATTTACACAAAGTACTGAGCTAAATAATGATCCTTCCTCCTTATGTCATTCTGTGGCTGGTCTTTAGGGCTACTGCTTGGAAGTGAGATATGTGGTTTTGAGAAGGACCTACATCAGAAGTTCTTCCACTTTCAAGGAAACCATTTTCTAAAGACAGATATTAGCATCATCACTAACCCTATCCTTGGATTTTGGATTTGGAAAGAGTGAGAAGCAGTCTGTACAGAAAACAATTAAGTCCAGGAATTCTGGCCTATGACTCTCAGGCTAACTTGATTTGCAGATCAGGACTTCAGATAGGGACCTCAGCCTTGATGGCAGAGAAGATTTCAAACTCATCTTTGCCACTGCCTCTTGGTGACCAAGGTATTTTTTTTTGAGAAACCATTTCTCAAATTTAGAACTAATATGCCAAACAGTGCAATGCCAACAGTGTGTAAAGATGCTGGAAGTGTCTGAAAATATAAAAACATCCACCAAATAACACAGGTCTCCATAACTGACTGAATGATTGCCGTGAGAAGACAACAGTCCAATGATTGAGTACAATACCTTTTTATTCTATTGAGGATAACTTGAAAAAATATTTCCACTGGCATGCCTCTCTACAGCTCATAAATATAGGTAGCCTGACAAAGATTTGATAGTAATGTGGAGGAATCATACTCGTATTTAAACAGTAATCATAGAGATGCATAACTGTAAAAAAAAACCCAACAAACAAACAAACAAAAATGTGTAGTACCAGGGAGGTGGGCCTACTATCAGCTGGGAATTCAGCTCTGATTCCTTTATCAACAGTGCAAGGACTCAAGATGCTGTGACATTTAGTATGTAGACAGAGTGAAGTTACAACAGGAGTGACTAAGTCACTGTAATCCCTATCTACTAAATGAAAAATTCCATGGATGTCCCAAAATAGATACAACACAGCGGAACCCATAAGGTCTTTGTATTGGGGTGAGAACATTGCAGTCTTACTGAAACTCAACACTCTTATGTATGTTGTCATGAAAGGAAAAGAAAAAAAACAAAAAAGTGAAAAAGTCGAGACAATAATAACTTCTGCCACAAAACTATCATCAGGTCATCTATTAAATATAGAAACCTCTACTAAAATACCAACCTTTAACACAGTGTACAACACTATTTGACTGTCATGAATACAAATTGAAGCAATACGCTAGCATTTAAGCCACAGAAGTGAAGTTCAAAATAAATGATCATAAAAAAATGTAATGATAAAAATTGTGAGGAAAGGATTTCATCTACCACCAAAATTAATAAATTTTGTACAGGGTTATTGATTTAGCTTATTGTTTACAGTAGTAAATAGTCATAAAATAATTGTCTGGAAGAACAGTGATTTAAAAGTATTTAAAAATTGCTTTCAATGGAGACCCTCTTGACACCAGGACCATTTGGCTTTTTTATAGCTATAGTTGAGATCTACTGAGGACTTACACTGTTGAAAACTGTCGACAACTGTACAAACACAGACCTACTGAGAACAATGTTACAGGGCTTACTTGGTGAATGAAACTGCCCTGGAAGTCATTATGGGAATACCAGAAAACCCCAAGAAGAACGAGATGCATCATCACATGACTCCCATTGAAGGAGGACTGACTGGCTGGTCACATCTTTCAGGACACACAATGTTTGAGTAGCGTACCAACCTTGGGAGTCATCTGAAAACACTGTCTATTCATGACTTCAGGTATACTGAGGTAGATCAGGGGAGTTCAATTAACCGACTGCATTAAAAAAAAAGAACAAAACAAACCACAGAATAGCTGTATATATCTGATTCTAGTTTTGTGTAAGAAAAGTACAATCCATCTTCCATATGAATATCTGTGAGATCATGTATGTAAGCATTTACTTAGCACAATGAGTCAGTCAGATGGACAATATTATGATCTCTTATTCAGAGAACATAAAGAATTTTAAAAATCAGCTTTTGGAAATGAATGCTAAGCGTACTTAGCATTAAGATGTATGTCTGTATGAACGTTAATAAGAACTGGAAAGATCTGTTACTGTAATCATTGATCTTGATTATTGTGTCCCTGTGTGCTCTGAACTGTTCGCTTTACTGAGAAGGACTTGAGTACAGGAAGGTACAGGTGAATTTCTGAAAGCTGCAGTAGTGGAAATTTAAATTTGTAAAATCAAACTGGTAGAATTACTGGCTTCCTTTATCCTGTAGAGGCTAAATGGGCAGTGGAAGATAACATCTTGCATTGATTAGTTTTACAGGCACACATTAGTTTCAGCTTGTAAGTCTTATCCAGGGATGCATTTGTGTTTCTACATAAAAGCATATCCAAACAGCAGCAGGTACAGATATTACAAAAACAGCCTTGCAGTTTCTTTCTCGTAGGGACACTACAGAACACAGATTCATGTTCGCTATTTTAGTTTAAATGCTTAGTCCAGGGTAAAGGAGGAGCACCTTTCAAATAACCGAAAAGCGTTTGAAGAACTGCCCCCTGCCCCAAGTTTGGCATGTTTTATTAGAGTAGCATTCATACATTTCTTCCAAAGTGGAAACCAGACTAAATTAAATGCTAAAAAATCCAAGAAGTAGCATTTCAGTAGCATAGACTTTGCCTTTGTATGTGTGTTGCAACAAATAGCCAACCAATAGATAGTGTTAGATGCCCAGCTGAATACCAGAATTATATATACAACCTAGAATAAATGATATATACCTAAAATCCCCTACAGGTACTGTTTTGTTCTAATATGAGCATAATATAATCTAATAGTTCTCAAACCACATTCGATTAAAACCAAAATAAATATAAGAACTTATCTGTAAATGTATTTAAAGCTATCTGTATAAATGGTAGTCTGAACATTTTTACTATTTATTTCTCTAATGCCCATAATAAATGCAAAGTAAGATTAAGTTTTTTTATTTTGGTAGGGAAATCACATCCAGAATCTACAAAGCTTTGTCATTAAAAGCTGCTATACCTACCAATGCAAGTCCTAAGCTATGTTCTGAAAGTAAAACAATAAAGAAGACTAATACTGCATAAAGGAAGTACATGGAAATTTTCCATTCCTTCCAGACCTTTATTTCAGTCTTAATTAAATAATCATTTAAAAAAAAAGAAAAAGAATTAAATGTAGAGCTTTGTTATTCTCTGCAGGAGACCAGTTAATGTGCTGGAGAGGGCTTCAGTAAGAAGGCCATAGTGGTCAGTCGTGTTGTATGCAACATCAGAACTGCAAATATCTTTTTTAGGTAACATCTCTTATGTTCACAGTACCATGAGTGAGATATCCTACCCCTCCTTACTTACACTGTCCCTTTGTCAGATTCAAGAAAAAACTGTATTACTCAGCAATTACGGAACACATTTAAATTAAATATGACAACATAGCTAGGAAATGAGAAAGGGATAAGAGCTGGTAAAAAAAGTCTGATAATGAAGACTTTAGTTCTGATGACTAAGTGATATAATATCTAAAGACTTTTCCAGGTTATTGAGATTTTTATTCTTTTACACGAAGAGAGAGCAAGAGAGAAGGGAGGTGGAGGGAGAAGAATCTGTGGTCTGTAAATGATCAGCACAAAAAATAAATTATGGTCAAGTAACTGAACTTTTCTGATGTGTAAATTGAATCATTCCCACACGCTGGTGTTTTATAATTAAAAGACCCTTTTCACTGTGGGAAATTTTACTGAATTTTGTATTAAAAGAAGAAACAAACCATCAGTCAGGAGGAGGTAGGGGAACTCAAAGAGCTCAACCTATTAAACTTGAAGAGTGTAGTCGAATTCTGAATGACTTGCTCTAGGAAACTGTAGCTCTTTTAAGGCAGGATACTGTACAAACATTAATGAGCAGAACGCATACCTGATTGCTGTTTAAAATCTTTTGTAGTCATATAGAAGAACACACTTTTCATTTGGTGTCGCAAGATGCAGAATATGGTTTTAAATGAACCCTTTTTGCAAGGTTCACAAGCTTTAAATTACTTTAGTTACCATTGAGAAAAATCACTGAGCTAAAACCAAAGGAAAAAACCCAAAACCCAGGCACTTGTTCAGTTCAGTACAGTTGCTATGTAAGTACTGATCAGACAGATTAAGGTTTGCCCACAGCCAGACTGCTGCCAAATACAAACACTTCTGAGTGGGCACCAACAGCTGCCATTTCAGAGCTCTGGTACCTTATGTGCTTTCAGCTCAGTTTGAGGTCATGGCTACATGTGACATTTGCAAATTATTAATCTAAAGAGGGGCATCATTAAAAAACATCACAATATGGCATACATAGGCAACAGTAGTTTCTTGAGGAAACTTGAGAACTCCTACAAGAGATTTAATAGCTCAATTTGAGAATTTCATTATTCAGTTATGTTCTATTCTTGATAAGTCTGGGAACAGGGTAGAGAATTTATCACTCTGGATCTTCCTTCTTGAACAAAATACTTACATCTGTTAAAGTTAGCACTACATGAATTAATCCTATTTTATATTTTGACCTACACTGTTACTGCAACAACAGTAGATACAGCAGCATAAATTATTGATAACGGGTAGGTCAGTAAGAACACTGTATACTGAGCACATATGGGCCTATTGTAATTTTGTAGTTTGTTCTATTCTGTCAGTTAGACTACTGTGTGTCATTTAAAAAGTATCAATGTAATATACAGGTCCCACCAGAGTTTGAGGCTGTAGGATGTTTCATCTTACCTTCAGTTTTCTCTGCAGTGGGTCTCTGGTGATCCAGGAATCTGCAATAAGAATAGATTATGAAGAACTGGGTCAAACATATTTTTATTTTTAAAATGTTTAATTATTATTATAAAATACCACAGTAACTTCAAAAATCAAAACATCAGATAATTTTTTTCTGTACCGTTATTTTCCTCTTTGCATTGTGATATACAATGTGCTCATAAACTATGTATCTTTCCTAAAGTCTAAATGAGATGCAGATTATCTGTAATAAAATATTTATTATAGCTGCTGCTGGACTGATATGTTACTACACTGTAAAATGCAATTTTATTTGTCTGAACCATATGGAAGTGTTGACTGTATGTTGAATACTAAATGTAAAAATGACATTTTGGAGATCCATGTTCATTATATCTCATTTACTTTCACATTTTGTTCCTTCAGGTCACACATGAAAAGGTTCTTTCCTTTCTACTACTGTGGAAAACTGATCATGTGTCCTGAGAAATTAAAATAAATTTTAAGAGAAAGGTCTTCCTACCTTTAGCACAGATAATATGGATTTTCAGTTTACAATTTAGCAATTTTGTTGATGCATGCACCAGCAGATATATTATAAAGCCCTCTACCATAGCTTTGCAAAGCCAACATATTCAACAGTAATAAATATAAAACATATGGAAAAGATAATGATTATTTTTTAAAGAAAGATAAACTTAATGACATTTAGAATATATACTAAGAGCTATTTTCAGAATGTATTTTTCATAAGTATTACAAGCTTACAGTGTTCTGAAGTTAACTATAAAATGATTTTTTGAAGATAACTATAAAATTATTTTAATAATCAGGAACTTGGGAGTTTTTCACATGGAAAGTCTGAGCATTAATAAATTAAATGGATACATGGAATAAAGCCCTTGCCAATAACAAGAGTATCTGAAAATCATGTTTCATTCTTATCTTTTTTACATTGTAATTATGTTCACATCGTAGTGTTTGCCAAAAACGGAAGAAAAAAAGTACAGTGTCTTAAACTGCAGAACAAATTTTTTTTAGAACTCCTCTTCAAACAAGAATCCAAAAAGCCTACGCAATTCTCTGAGCCTTTGATAATGATGTGATTCTGCAAGTGACAATAATAATTATGATGATGTATCAAATGTGAAAAAAAAGTACACTTCCTATATTTGTGTAAATACTTTTTCCTATGACAAAATGTTTTCATTTCACTGTGCTTTCAGCATTTTAAAAATGTAGTGTGAAGAAACATTTCACCCGTAATTTTTTTTATTTCAAGCAAAAGAGGTGAAGTGTAAAAGCTCAGCATTTTCTGGGATTTTTTTTCTTTTTAAAAGGTAGGTGTTGGACTGACTGATCAAGGAATCAGAAGAAGGGATATCAGTATAATCCAAATAACGTTAGTTTACTTGTTTTGGCTGGGATAGAGTTCACTTTCTTCATAGTAGCTGGTATGGTGCTATGTTTTGGGCTTGTGACCAAACCATTGTTGATAATGCAGGGATGTTTAAGCTGTTGCTGAGCAGTGCTTACACAGCGTTAAGGCCTTTTCTGCTTCTCACAAGCCTGGCCAGAAAGTCAGCTTGGGGTGCAGAAGAAGTTGGGAGAGGACAGCTGACCTCAGTTGACCAAAGGGTCATTCCACACCATAGGAGGTTGTGCTCAGCAATAAAAGCTGGGGGAAGGAAGGGGAAGGAGGAGGAAGGCAGGGATGTTCAGAGTTATGGTGTTTGTCTTACCAGATAACTGTTACGCATGATGAAGCCCTGCTTTCCTGGAAATGGCTAAACATCTACCTAATGATGAGAAGTAGTGAATGAATTCCTTATTTTGCTTTGCTTGTGCACACAGTTTCTGCTTTACTTATTAAACTGTGTTTATTTCAGCCCATGAGTCTTCTCAGTTTTACCCTTCTGATTCTTTCCCACCTCACTTGTGGGCAGTGAGCAAGTGGCTGCGTGGGGTTGGCTGCCTACCGGGGTTAATCCACAACAACTAGGAAAGACATTCTTAATATTGTCTTCAAAATTCTGACAGGCAGAGATTAAGAAACAGGATAAGCATCCTATTTTTAGCTTCTAGGGAAACCAGAGTGCATGCTACATTAGATCATAATACTGATTGGCTCTGCAGTCTGAAAAAAGTGGGTGGATATTGGATCTGTGCATCCAAGTTCTACCTGAACCATGAAAGGCATTTCCTATGATATCTGTAAATGCAAAAATGGATAATAAAAGTCAGCGCAAACTCTCTCACATGGTACTTAGACACAACACATCTCCCTAAATTTATGCCCTGGATTGTAAACTAAATTTTTTTTATATATATAATGTGCAGACATATATAAAAATGAATACATAGCTTGACTGTACAGTCAATATAAACATGAAAGATGCTTAAATACTAAAATGTAATTGTAGCAATATGGGGGCAAGGTACTGAAAAACCAAAGGCTCAATATTAAAAATCCTCTAATGCATGGTGACTAGTTACCAAATCACTGATTCACACCGTTTGAGAACTTTTGTGCTTGTTATAAACAAGCACAAAATCAAATACAAAATAAACAGACTTGTGCCTAATTTTCTGACTGTCTAAGCATTCCTATTTGTATCATCAGAGTATCTGCACCATAGGTCTTAACATAGACTGCCTCAGGAATTCTGAACCTCAGACAGTAAAGGAACTTGAAGGAAAACCTGAAATGTTAATGTGTAGAGATCTATGGCAACAATTTTAAGTTTCATACTCGTGTTTTCTATATGCATTATCAGTTGCACGAATTAAATCTTCCACCTCTGGAGAGTGGGCTAATGAGTTTCTAGCAATGACTTCAAAATAGTCAATAATAGATATTTAAATTCAAGAAAAAGCAGGAATTCTTATAATTCTGCTCTCTTCAATATTTCCTATTTCTAGATCTAAGTGACCCTGTGCTCAAATTTCTTCCTTTCATAATTCCATTTCTTAGGTGCCTAACTGTCCTGATTTGCTAAACTCATATTTCTGAATATATTCCTAGCATTGCGCACTTGAAAGTCAAGCTTGGTGACACTCACTGCCAACATATTTAACTGCCTTTGATGCTCTGATCTTCATTTACTGGAGCATGATCAAAGAGTGCTGCCCTCAGAAACTTGGGAAGGGAAACCAAAAATAGCAGCCAGTTAAAGTCCAACAAATACCAATGAAGGCTCATCCTTGATCAGCTCCTTCTGAGGTGCTCAGAATTGGAATTCTTCAGTTTCACCAGAATCAGTCTGATTAACTAGTCTGCTGGTTTTAATGGGAAATGTACTTTCAGCAGAGTGGTTATGATCAGGAATTTTAAAATTAAAAGATTGGACTGTTGGTCTATAGTAGTTCAGCTCACACACAAACTCTCACAACAGACCTGGGACAAGAATCCCAACCTTGCGGAAGGCACTGCTCTGCAAGAAAAGTAAGCCGAAGTTATTGCTATCAGAATATGTAAATTGCCAACCTTCAACAAGAAAATTAAAATTTCACCTAATTGTTCCTAACTAGCTTCTGGAAGAAGACAATGGAAGGTTATATACAATGACCCTAGTTCAGACAACAAGGCAGCTGTTGCCTGGCCTCAGCTGCCTTTCCAGAAGGCAGCAGGTCTCCCATAGTTCTTAACCCCTATGGGACAAGACACATACGGTTAGACAATATCATCAGTTTCTAGCAATTCACTAGAGATAGTGATTCTTACCACCCACACAGTCAGTGGAATATTTATTATATGTACTGAGATGGAACCTTTCATCCCATGGAGAAAATGCAAAATAGAAAAGATGATGAAACATCAATACTATTTTATGTACAAGTGACTCAAAAAAGCTTATAAAACTTTACTGCTGCCTGACAGATAAAATCCTGAAATGATCCAGCACATCCTATTTCTTTGACTATCAACTGTACAGGTCTACTAACTTGGAACTTGAGTGATTATATTGCTATGTTAACATCTATGAGAAACTACACATTGATTTGAATTGGGGAAGAATATCCTGCACACTAGAAAAATAGTTTTCAGTTTCAGGATACTCAACTGGAACTTCATCTCCCACTCAGTTTATGTTGAGATGGTAAAAATGGGTAGTGAGTTTTACCATACAAACATTCTCTCTCCACCTTTGTTGGTAAGGACTCTTGAAAACCCTAAGTAACAAAGACTCAAGTGTTTGTCAATTGAGAAGGAGCTAAGGTGGAGTTGATGTTGTTATCTAACAAACAATTTATGGCACAGAAACTAAGCAGCTAAGTACCTTCTTGCAAAATGGGACCCTCCACACAGGATTTCAGTAAAAGTCACATGGAGCAGAATGGATAGGACTAGACATTTATCATTGTCTCAAAGAAGCATCCTGACTACTTATGTGAATAGTGTTCTTTTGTAAATTGTATTTGAGCCATGTCCCTAGACACAGCTGGAAAGAGTCCCGAGCCAAAGATCATGTAGGGCATTTTTATTTACTAGTTTATTGAATTAAATCATTGGTGCAATTGATCCAAAGTTCTTGGTAACAAATTAATTAGAAATAGCCAAGAGTTGCAGTTCTGTGGAGACTAAATAATGCTGGGTCCTCAGCACAAGCCTCATTCAGTGTGAATGAATGGGCCTTACAGCCTACCATGGTCAGCAAGAGTCTGCTACCATAATCCCAGCCATGCAAGGAACTAGACACCACAGTGCTTGTACTGAGAACGGAAGCTCTGGTGTAAGCATCTAAACTGAAAGACACAGTGAGAACAGATTTCTTGGGTCCAGGTAAATTCACTTCAGTATAATTAATGCAAAAAATAAAATTAACGAAAAATTGAATAATATAGTTATATATAAATATATGTATGTATGTGTATATCTAACTATAGTTTTATATATATGCATAAAACTATGAACATACATATAGTTTGTATAGAACAAGTTTGCATAGTACAAATACATATAAAATACTAGTTATGTATAACAAGCTACATATGTGTATATATTTATAAAAATAGTTGTATACATCTTTGATTATATATATCTACATATATAATTGTTCTCTACAAACTTGTTACATCATTGCTTGTGTAACAAACCCAGCACACTCTATACACATATATTATTTTATATAACCTTGTCACAGTAAAACTCAATAACATAACTGTGTATTAGCAATAAAGACCTACCTCCTTCTACAAAAGTACATATTTTTTATTTAATTGCAACAGGACTAAATCCATATGATCTCTACTGAACTTCAACATGCTGTTAATTCATTTGGTTATTAACAGTGATGTGCATCCACTAGAGCTCCTGACAGTAAAGTTGAACAACAGTTTTGAAAAACAGCTTTGCTATATGCAACATTTTAATCTTAAAATGCTATTACATAGAAATTATGTACTTCAGCTCATGAATGACTGGGTTTTGTTTGGGTTTTATTCTGGTGGGTTTTTTGTTTGTTTGGTTTTGTCAAAGGTTTTTTAGTGCATTTTTTATGTCTATGATATCCTTTTCTATAGAACAGATTGTTAACATATTATTTTCATGTTCACAGTATTACTGGTAAAACCTGCTGAGATGCAACCTCACAGCTCTAAAGATGCCAGGTACCTGTCATACATGCTTAAAATAATTGGTATCACAGGAAAAGTAACACGGCAAAAAGTAACATTAAAGAACAGGTCTGTCTGTGATATAATGCAGAACATATGTTAAAAATATGTGTCATAATTAGAGCACCGTGCATCCCTTTTCATATCAAACCTGGCATTGCTTAAACTATTTGTAAGTATGAATTTCCTGCTATAACTACTGGTTCTTGTGAACAAAAGACCTCTTTCTTCAATTAGATGCTCACCCATACCATGGCAAGTTTTTTCAGCTTCACAACACTTTATCTTACACAAAGTCCACTACCAAAAACAAACAGAAAAACAAACTACACTTTCACTAAGAAATATCTACTGGATTTTTCTTAATAGAAAGAAAGAGTAAAACATGCAAGAAAAACAGGGGTAAAAGTTTAAAAGCAATTGGAATATTTAATTGCTTAAATTATTGTGAACAAGACTACATTAATTTCTGCACTTTTATTAACTTTTTAACAAAGCATAAACCAACAATATGCCTTATCTTTTCAACTTGTATTTATTCCTTAAACAGAAGAACGTTTCTTCTGTTTACATGGAATACAATTAGTTTTGCTGCTGACAGCACTATGAAAAATGCATCCTATCTAGCAAGGTTGTATGTACAAAAGTATTAATATATATTCTTGAAAAGTCAAAAGATGGCTCTGTGTATATGAAGACAATTTTAGGTATATAAAGACTACATCTTTACATTTACTTTAGATTAACTTGATCATCGTTATTATTGTACGCACAGACTACTTTTCTGCTCCTCCCTTGATTCTGTATGTTTACAACGTGGTGAACATGCACATGAAGCTGAGAATGGCCGATGTGCATGGAATGATATGACAAGAAACTTTTTACCATAGATTACCACTGAATGCTTAGCAGGATAAATTTTGACAGTTCTGAGAGAAACCTAACATGTTTGAAAGCCGATTGTCAAATAAGGTTAGTATTCAGATCTGTACTGTCTAAAATCTCACATTATTGTTAATTAAATGGAGTCTGGCTTTTAAAGGAACTCTCTTTCTTCACTGATTATCCAAATAATTACTATTTTAATAAGTTCTGAGATTAAATTCTGGCCCATCAAAAGCAGTACTTCTAACAAGAGCCAACAACGTGCTGAAAATGAATGTTTTACAATACCAAGATCTTCACAACTCTGATCCCAGCCCAAGCATGCAACAGTTAAGTGGCTTTTGTCCCCTCATTCCAGCTGTCAATATCACTGAAAGCGGTACATAGATTTCACCAGTTCCCATGTTTAAACACAGAGTAGTTCAGACTCTTAAATGCTATACTAAAATGTCAGACTCTCTCCTTCCCCTCCAAAATCCCAATTTGTCTCATTTCTCTATTATGTTTTATCTATGTATTATCTGTGTGATATCTACTTATCTATTTCTATTGTACTGATAAATTGTAATGAACTGCAAATTTCCTTCAAATCATTTAATTTGTATTGTGTCATGTATTTCCAACAACTCTGCAAGTTATGCAGAAATATAATCACTGTCTGGTAGGTGATCAGGTTAGTATTAAGTAAGTTGTAATTAGAGCAGAAAATTCAGTGAAAGCTGCTGTGTCTTATATATTTTAGAGGTAACATAAAAGCCTCAAATAAATAAAAATTAGTTGAATAGAATGTAATTTATTCTTTTCAAAGATTTCTTTCAATGAATGTCACAAAAGTAATAATTCAAGTCTAAGTTAGTTTTGAAATATGCAAAGTGAAATGAGACCTTGTTCACTAAAACTATAGATGATCACCCTAGGCTAAACCTGTGTGTAGTTTTGGATGCAATGTTCTTTGCACTTTTTATTTTGAAGTCTTTTAGAAAGGTGTAAAACAGTAAGGATGAGAAAAGAGGGGCTAAGCCTTTAAAGGTTTTCATGGTTTGTTCTTCAACACCTATAACTGGATTTATTGAAAGAAACCAAGTGAAATATTTAAAAGCTTATGATGATCTGCAAACATTTGCCTCAAGCATTTTTATTTTTTTTTTTTTTTATCAAAGTCTCTAATAGTACTTTGAGGGGATGTAAATTTTGTCTCTAGCTTATTTTGGAAGTTTTTAATAGAACACATAAAAGAGGATAGGTCTTAAAATCCAAGAAGTGTTTTGCGGAAAACCAGTGTCGTAGACAAATATGGTTACTGATAGACACCGGTGGGATATAATTGCCCCTGTCAACCTTGAACATACAGTGACTAAATATCAGGAAAAAAAAGTCAATATTACACCAAATGTGCACTTAACTACAGTGGTTCTGTGTTCACATGGAGAACACAAAAATCAATTTATTGTGCGAGAGCTACAATCCTTTCAGAAATCAGTCAATCCACTGATTTATTAATGCTATTGATTACACTGAACTAAACATATAATATGAAGACTTGCCATGTCAAAATGTAGCTCTCAGTTTCTAGTTTAAAGATTTGATTTTCTTCCTTGGGATGTGAATTATCCTTGAGGCTAACTCTACTAATATAAATGGGAATTCTGTGAAAAGATCTATGCCAGTTATATTTCCCTAAGTCTGCAGAAAAGTGCTTGGTATTGCTTTTTACTTTTATACTTAAATATTTATACACAGAAACCCCTTTTCTAAGATCTGAGACAAGATGGACACAAAATATAATTGCAATTAGAGATATGCTGAGCTTCTAGAAAAAATATGTCTGGAGACTAAGTCATGAAGAATACCTGCTGATTCCTGGATAGTGTGGCTGCTTAACTCACCTGCATGCTGTGCATGTAGTTACTGTTTGTATTTCACAGGAGAGATCTATTACCCATATCAATAGTGGGCAACCAATTATAACCAGAACATATTACTTCAACTATCATAATATATTAGGTTGCAAGTGGCAAATCATGAAGATGATCTACAATAATTAGAGCAAAGTGACAGCAAGTTATGCATGTGTGTGATTCATCAAAAAACAATATTACCTGCAAAAATCAACAGTAAGTGCCACATTAGGTAGACTGGAGCCTTCACCTTCCTCCTGCAGTTTGCACTGACAGGAACACCAAAGACCAGCTTTCATTGTTTACCCCAAAGTACTAATGCTTCTGCTTTTGAATTAAGATTGCTACTGGCAGATTTTCTATTCCCCTAATGGCAAATATATACTTTTCTGTACACATTACACATTATTATGAGTAAAATACCAATAGAAAAGAAGGCCAAAATACAGTTTGTCTTCAGTGGAAAACATGTCTATTATGAAAAACTTTGCTCACAGACTGTATCTAATTTATGTCTTTTTATTGGTCTGAAGTTGTTTAAGAAATTCATGTTTCCTGTAAAAGAAAGCAAAATCTGATTAAGTTTTTTCAATATAGACTCAACTAACACAGGCAAGAATCAACGAGTTCAGCTGGAATGTGGGAAAACAATGACGTTTCAAAGGATTTTTAGATAAGGTCTCTTGCTGTTATGTGCACATTACAGAATTAGAAACCTAATACAGGTGTCTGTGCACTAAGGTATACAGAAGATATATTGCTAACAAAATTACAGTCAATGAGGCAGTCTTTGTACTGAATCAAAGTTAACTCTTTCACCATCACTGAACTAATTATAGTGGATACAGTGAATCCCATCAAAAGATCTTCTATACCTTGTATTTTTCTTCCTACAGATAAGATACTCCTGTAACTAAAGTTAGAGATTTTAATCTTGTAGATTTTCTGATTTATTTTTTAGTCTTAGTCAAAATAAACAAGGACATTAGAAGAAATAGAGCTTGATTTCTGTAGAATTCTTTTATGTGTATTTGGATTTGTAGTATCTTCAAAAGACAACAGAACTATTGTGCCATGGCATAAATGGCATGACATTTCATTTTATTTCCATGCTGAAAGATAGTTTAGCTTTATATACATTATCAGTTTGATTCTCCATTGATATTAAATAATTGATATATATATATAATAATATGTAGGACTAGCTGAGAAGTCCTGAAAATGTCACAGCTACTCCACAAAATTTAAAACGAATAAAAGCTCCACAGTCTCAAAACTGATATTTAGGAAGTAGGTGACACTAGGAAGTAAGTTGAATAGAAATCGAAGGATAGAAAAGAAGAAAATATAGTTTTAATACTCTTTGGTGTTTATTTTGTATGTAAGTTTTCATTCAGCTACATAGTAATCTGGAAAAAATATATGTAACTATCCAGGATGCAAATCTTTTTGTCCTTCCTTATCATGATTTTTAAAGATTCTCTCTCTCTTCCTCTCACAAAGATCAAGCAAATAAAGATTACTTTTCCATGGCAATTGCATAGCATTGCAGTGTCAGGGTTGCAATTTTGCATCACGAATTTGCTGTGTCTCAACTCAACATTGCTAATTAAGGGTACTTTAAAAAAAGTTTTGGGGATTTCTCCAGGAATGCATAATTCAACACTCATTGCTGATGAACTGTTTTCATCAGGGAGAGCTATTTGTTTGAAACAACAGCTGCGAATGGTACACAGAAGTGAAATGAGTGGAATGGTGTCAATAAATACAACACAGTCTCTGTGGGATTAAATACCCCTTTCTATACATTCAAAATGCTGGATTTTAAATTCTGATTAGAAGGAGAACTTGGGACTCATAGTGACTAGTCCTCTAAAAGCACCAGCTTCCAACCTCAGTCAAAAAAGCAGCATTGGAACATTAGAAATTATTAGGAAAAAAACCAGAGCAGTAAACTTTTTTTAATGCTATAAATCCATCCACTGGATATTCATGTTTTGAATATAATTCATGAATTTCTGATCATTGCATCTCAAAAAAAATGCATCAGACCTAGGAAAGAGGCAGAAGAGGCAGGAAGAATATGGAGGGATTCTGAAGTCATCCCATACTGGAAGATGTGGAATGGACCAGAGTTCTCCAGTTTGAAAAAGAGATAATTGAAGAAGGATACAATGAAGGCCTATATAATGATATATAGGCAATTCTCATTGTTATGACGTTAGAATAGGGATTTTTCAATTCAGCTATCATGAGAGAAGTTCTAACAAAAAAATGGAAAGGTTTCCTAAGCAAGAAACAATCAAATTGTGTAAGTCACCATCACAAGACGATGCAGCCCAAAATCATGAATAATTCAAGAGGTCTAAGAATTCATTGGCACCTATTAAATGTAACAACCGAAATCTGACATAACAAGACTTCAAGCCACCGACTGCCAAGTGGTAGGAGGGTATACACAGGGAAGAATTGTGCAGAAATGCTTCTTTAGATGTCTCCTACTTGTTCAACGTGTTTGTAACTTATGCATCAAAAGTAAACCATGGTAGACTAACCTGGTTCCTCTCTCTAATAAAATACCTGTTTTCTTTCTGGAAATAGGAAATACAGTAGCTCTCATCCATCACCATTAGTAAACTGATGGAATGCCACACTAACTGAGTTCAAAGTATTAGCGGTTAGATAGATAAGGAATTGTCCAAAGGCAAGATACCTGCTGGAAGTGGTGAAATCCAGACAGAGGAGTTTCTCAGAGCCTGATTTTTCAGTTATGTGATTTAATATTTTCATTAGTGGTTTTGGCAGAAAAAATAGCAGGAGCATGCTGATGAAATTTATTGATGACATAATGTAAATGGAGGTGCTCCAATACAGAAGATGACTGTACAAGAAACAATGAGTTTTGTTTCCTTTAGTACGGGTGTAATACAAATAGGATGAAATTTAAAAAAAGATAATGCAAGATTATATATAAGAAGTATTTCTGTTAGGAACTGGAAGCTAAATATCTGGAAACAACTGAGAACAATCTGTTGTATTAGTTGAATTCAAGATGACCATAGAGCCTTATATAACACTGTAAAAGCTAATAAAACAGTAAAGGCTAATACATTCTCAGTCTTACAGATATATGCTTTGAGGTCCTTGTTTTATCCTGAAACTTCTTACATAGTGTGAATTATCCAGATTTCCTAGTATTAAAGTGCAAAATAACCATCTCCAATGTCATTGATGTCCCAGTGCCTCTTTGCTCACATAATCAGCATACTTGTCTGAGAAATATTTGTTAGGTTCTACCTGACTTCAGTCACTACTATAGGAAAATGTGTGTGTGGTGTCAACCACAGAGAAATACTCATTTTTAAGTATACAGTGATGGCTTTGTCTGATTTCCAGTTATATTGATCTTTCTGAAATCTTTCTTGATTAACATCAGTGCCATAAGCCACTGAAAATAAGTTCTTGATATCTTTCCATCACTGAAAGAAAATATTTTACAATACTAAAAAGCTAAAGACAGGTTAGATCTTATAAATGTATAAAGAAGCTGATCTTTTAGAGACAGATCTGAATGTTATATAGAAAATAATTTACCATCTGGAATACTTATGGCTCCTTATGCCATTTCCCTTGGAATGCTTTTGATTTCATGAGGAAACCCCCAGACTTATTTTCTAATGCTAATTTATTTTTCAATGTCATCACTTTCAGTTGTCAATTCCATTATGACAAGTGATTTTATTAGATAAAAATTAGATGCAGAAGAAGTCTAAATGAATTACAAATCACATCACTGAGAGGCAGACAATATAAAATTGGTGTGTAATTTGCATAAGCTACATACAAGTCATAGACAAAACTTTTTGTGAGAACTTCTACAGGGGGCTCAGGTGCTACTCTCTAGTAGTCTGATTTGATTTATTTTATGGAATTGGCTGTACACGCTTCCTCTGTTCTTATACTCTTACCTGAGCAACTTCTACTGATGATGGATTTGGAGAGGTGCTCTTGTGAAATTAGATACCAAATTCAGCATATCAAAAGTCTGAACTGAATACCTAAATTTAGTGATGGAAGCTCAGCTCCTTTCTCCTATAGTGTTTCTGGAGTTTAGTTTTTGTACCAGAAAACGATTAAGCCTTGGATGTTAGCACAAAACAAGAACAAGCTACAAGCTTCTATATCTCAGGGTTGTAATGCATTAAATTTACATGGAAGTTTGCTACAAATAACATCGAGTGTTCCTACAAGACAGTTCTCCTTTAAAAGATACAGTAAAAGTAAAGATTTAATAAAGTTACAAACATTTGTCAAAAACATTCAAATATCTACTTTCCTCCTCAAGCTTGCTATCATTTATAATAAGAATAGGCAAATTCAGGCCTTTACCTTACCTTCCACAGGAAAGAATTGTACATTTGTTCACAATACCCTGGCACTATCTTAGACTTTAACTGAATTTTTCAAGTAGAACTGTGTTACTCTTACATTTAGGGTTTTTTTCCTACTATTTTTTTTTTCTTCTCACCCCTTGTTACTGAGGAATAGTTATATTGAAAAATATCCCATGACTAGATTTTCAAAAATTCACTTATTATAAAGGCTAATCTCAGAATTTTAGAGTGCAATAAAAACATATTTACACACGCATACACAGAAACACATGTACACATCCACAATACATAGTATCATTTCATCCTGACTTACTCTAATTTTACTTATAAGCTTATTTCACCTTCAATTTGATAACATTTCATCTTCAATTTCAGTTGGAATAAAGGACTTGAGCCATGAAAACTACCAGTTAAAGTTCTGTTCATTTTTGTTATTAATATAACAGTATGAAATGTGTCACTGATTCAATATGTATATTTTGTTATGTCAGTCAACAGGTTATTGGATCTTCTCAATATAAATAATTTTTTTCTCCAAGAAAATGACAAATTTGCCTAGTAAAGTTCAAGTTGGACTAGCAAAGCAAAAATGCCCCCTGAAAAATCACCTGTGGGGTAGATTTGTAATTCAGTAGTCTGGAAACTTATAGCTAGTCAAAATTTTTCCTCTTGCAGAAGATATAGACACAATGAAAAAAAATATTCTGGATGAATTATGAATAATTAAGTTAATGTGACATTATATGAAGTCACCAATATACTACTACAGGAATTTTTTTTTTAAAAAGCTGTAATAACTCTTCTACATTTGCTTCATGCAGATGCTTTAGTTACCAAGAATTCTTTCTAATCACTTTGAACATGATTTCATTCTATCAGTGCAAAATAATTTCATAGTTTATATATAAAGTCCTTGTTTCCTATTTTTAAATCTTTGTCTATCAGTTATGCATCAGGATATCAGTTTCTGGTGTTCTTCAAATTCATGAAAATGCTTAAAACCAGGAAATGAATTCAAGTTATTTTAATGGGGTCCAAAATGAAGTTCAAGTGTCTTATTCTTAAACTAATCAGCGACTGATTCTGCAGTGTTTAATATTATTGATCATTAAATTCTGTGCTTTTCTGAGGGATTTCTATTGAATAAGATGGAATTTCTTTCATTTCTGAAGAATCCTAAACACTTAAAACTCTGTATTTGTACAGCCTTAAAATACATGCACGGCTATTGCTGAGTATCAAAAGAGTATTCACTCTCATAAATTTGTACGTAATTCTACTCTGAGCATTCTGCAATTTTATGGGGTATTGATTTTCAGACTATGCAGTGATGCTGGTTTAAAATTGAACTATCTATCCAGTAACATAAATTAGATATCAATTTGTCTTTTGTGTATTGCAAAACATTCATAGTGAACATCAAATGTATTTGGAAAGGTAAGGAGCAAATCACAGTCTAATCTGATAAAACCATGCTAATGGTTTGGCATCTCACATTTTGTATAAGGAAAATTTACAGAATGTAAACATTAAGACAATTTAAAAATAGACCTGTAGAAATACTGTCAAAATGTTAGACATACCTTTGCAAATTTATTAGATCTACAGAGGATATTTCAGAAGACAATATAAAGAGGAAGATCTTCTGTTAAACTCCACATCGCTAGACTTCAGTGATGAAAGACCAGAAACTCAATTATGCAGTCAATAGAGTGATTTATATGTCTCCAAAGGCAATTCCAAAGACCTAGATTAGGAATTTACCTTGCTATCAATTACACAGGACTCAAATTACATAGAGAGGTGTAAGCACTTAAATTTAGGTATTTAAGTTAGAAGGCTGAAGCTAGATCTTAAAGTCAGACACCAACCTGTTGATTACATTCTTATATTTTGTTCTTAATATTGCTTTAAAACTCTTGCATTTTTTTTCACAGATAGTCTGTTGAATTGATGTTAGAGATGTAAGTTACTGTTGTAGGAATTAGTTAATTAATTTATTATGTCCAGAACAAACTTCCTTTGACAGCACAGCCAAAAATGTCATTCTTTCTTATTTAATTACCAGTTAATTAAGCACAGTTGCTTTACATTTCTAAAAAATACTAAAGATCCTATCATTCAGTAAGTTTGTAACTGACAACTGGACAGAAGAGAGAGAATATGAACAGGGAAAATCCAAGTGTGGGATTCCAGGTAGTAGTCTCTTAAAAGATATTTAATGAGTAAAGTTTAACATCTGTAGTCAGGAAAAGAAAAAAAAAAAATTGAACCAACATTACCCCTTCCCCCTCCCCAATAAAACCTTATCAACATGCCTATTAAGACAATGAGGAAAAAACTAATTAAAGTAAATTAGCTTAATGTGCACAGGCTGGATAAAGACAGATCACTTTTAAAAATCCAAGAAGATAATGATACCCGTTTGGGATATGTTTTTGGCATTTTTCATATAAATTGGACAGTTTTAGAGGATAAATATGGTAGAGAAGTCCTTACAGGCAATTATGTCTTTACAGTGCTGGTGGCTGACATCATAAAAGTATAATTTTAATTGCTATTAATTGTGTTAAGTCTACTTTTATTGAATACTTAATGCTATCTCTGACAGTTGTAGTAATTTATGTACTTCAATGAAGCTTCTTGGTAGAAATTTGGACTTATAGGGTCATTTACACTATGTGCAAAATAAGGCATTTTATCAGCTAAGAAGCACAGGTTATAAAGACACTGATTTTTGCCTTCTCAAAATTTGTTCTTTTTCATTAGCCTTATATGGATGACTATAAAAACAATTTCTGTCTCATGTTTTAAATGTATCAGAATTTATTAAATATTACTGCACAATTTTCCAATATGAAGCAACCTCTCTGTTTAGTAAGAAAACTGATTTTAGAGAAGCTGATGAATGACTAAATGACACCAATTCCCATTCATACTATGTCATTTGGGAATAGAGAATGGGTAAAATAAAACCCTGAAATCGCTTTGGCATTCAACTACAAAACCACTCAGGACTTTAACTGGATAGGGTTGACTGCTGGAAGAACTTGGCCCAAAGATTTAAGAACAGATAAAATACTGTAAGACATGCAAAATAATAAAGATAAACCAAGGAAGTATTTAACAACATAATTTTACATAATGCAGAGAAAAATAATGGTATGGACTTTACATTTCTGTACTAAAATTCACATTGCTTTACTGCCAATAGTTGTAGGTCTTCGCTGCTAGTGTGATTTGCATTATTAAATTATGAGAAATTCATTTATCTCAATCAGTGCTAGTTTCAATATTTGTGAATTAGTAATTGCCCCAGTCACACTAATGGGACAATACATCTATTATTGCTTTTCTGTCTGTTTTCATGCCTATTTAAATTAGTAGCAGCATTATATACAAAATAAATTATTGAATGGGTAGGAATGTGTCTCAAAGAACTCCCAGGCTCTTTGAAAATCCTCGCCTGTTGTCAGAACTATGCAGGGCATACTTAACAGAATGGGCTACCAAAAAAAAAAAGAAAAATTAGGCAAAATATACCTCTTTTTTGGCCCAGCTACCAGAGGACATTACAATTAAGGTAATGCCACCTAATGGATCTTGTAGCAGAAGGTTTTAAGTAGCTGCAGACTGAGATGTCTGTGTGTTAGTTCCAAAGACATAGCAGAGTCAAATACACCTGCTGGCTATCCATCATCACTTTCACTCTGCTATCTCTGAATCATGTAAATCAAGTTAAAAGTCTTACAACTAGGATTTTTCAGTCCTGAAGGTGAAGTTATTGTCTTTGTAATTTGGTTCCTGTTGCAAAATTAGGTGGAATTCTCATGGTTAATTGTTAGACAACTGAGGAATGGACATCTGTTGCTTTTGTTAAAAAAAAACCAAACACAAAACCCAATAAACTAGAAAACTTTATAGCATTTGAAAGCCAAAAATATCTAAAGGTTGTGATGTGTTAATCTGAAAAACAGATGAAATTGAAATTATTTTAAAATTAAAAAAAAATATTTTAAAGCTTATTACAATATTAGTTACAGATAACTTGAAAAAAACCTTTTGTAGATATGTCATACAGTCTACATTTTTCATGACCTTTGGTTGATTACTTTATAGGTATATCTCAATATACAGTATGTGCACTTGACAGTTGTAGTATCTCAGAGTAGAGTGGGCTCTAAGACTTGCATGAAATCAGAATGTTTGATTCTGTAAAAAAACTGGTTCTAGGGATACTCTGTTTTAAAGTGACTAAAAGAAAAGGGGTATTTCTGCTTTTCAGTAAGAATTTTTATTTATTTATGAGTTATTTAATTATTCACTAGTTCTATTTGCATTTAAAGTGTTTAATTCTCAATTATCCAGGACATCAGTTAGTTTTGCTTTTTTGTCCATATCCAAATATGTTTTTACCTGAAGACATCCCATAAGAAGAAAGATGCCTGCATATCACTATAGATTTCCTATTCCTGTACTGCTTTATTAGTATTAGTATTAGTTAGGGTACTTGTCCTCATATTAGCAAAGTAAATGTGAATGTAGGGTAAGACTGTATTTTTGCAACACGTAAGGACCAGACATTTAATAACACCTTTCAGTTTGCTTCAGGTGTTTTCACATTATTTGAGCAGAAGTTTTACTTGAACAAAGTCTGTTTTCTCAAAATGACATTAATCAAATTTGCCAGAAATGGAGTAGGCTGCCTATTATTAAGCCTCCCCTCTTGTCCTTGCTTCTGTATCTTTCCTTTTTATAATAACCAGGGAAAAGAAGCCTTTTTTTAAGAGAGTGCAATTTTTAGCCAGCCAAGGAATAACACGACATGACAGTGGGTGAAATGACATAATGAGGAACAAATATGAAGGACTGTTGTTGTATTGAACATCCACCTTCCACTATAGCAAAAATGAAATTAATCTGAAAAGCCAAGGAATAACTAGTGTTAGAGTGCATAAGAAAAGACTCTTGGTTTTCCTGTTTTTTCATACTATTTGTGGTTTGTTAAATCTCAAGCATATGAAGTATCATATATACACTTTTCTTTACATCTCCCAAAGTGACATTTTGCAGCGCACAGGGAAAACAGTGAGAAACCTGATATAGTATATATAACAAATATCTTTAAATCTGTAGATTTTTAAGCATTCTGAATGCTTTTTCTCAGTGCATGCAGAGTTACCTGTGCATAATTCAAAGAAGTCAGAAAAAAAATTTCATAGTTTTTTACAGCTGACTTGAATTCAAGGTCTTTGGAAAATGAGAAAGCATACACTAAAATTAAAGGTCTATAGTACCATCAGAGTGGTGTTTATTTGAAGTGTTTGGTCTGACAGTTCTCTTTAGCACTAGAAAGAAAATTTAACTGCATGTCAGATTTTCCCTAAAACACAGATTTGCAAAATTATGGAGATAATATGCAGTATAGGTGAAGCATGTGATTGTAACATAGGCATTAAGTTTTTTTCCAAACTGCATCTGGAAGATGAATTTTGCTGGATTTTAGGTGACACTGTAGAACATGGTAAAACTATGGTAAGAAAGAACAAGAGAAAATATAGTACTGGACAAGATCAGGAATGAGACAAAGACTGGAAAAATGTTGTGTTGTTCAAATATATATAAAGTTAGATAATTGGAAAGTTAGATTGAAAGTATTGGAACAGGGTACCTACAATAAACACTTTTTCAGCCATTTTTATGAGCTAACCCTCCCCCCTCCAACACTATGAGGTACTGCAAAGGAGTAGAAGGGTGACAAGAATCAGAACTGAAAAATTCAGATCCAGGATTTTATTTAGTTATTACTTATGTTTACTATGAAGATCTAGTGACAGCTTTTCAGTCTTGCACATGGCAATGCATTCATAAGGAGTGCTTGCTTTATCTTCTTCCCTATCTCCAATAACATTTCCCTTGTTTTGTCTCTCTTCTATTCCAATTTCAGTCTCTACTCCCTTTTTCTTTTGTTTCTCAAACTCTCTCTTCTTGCATTTTAGTAGCATATTTACTAGTATATTTTTCATTTAATAGCTGTATGTGTATTTGCTATTTATCAAGTATTTGTATGAACCATCCCTTTTTCTATCAAGCAGCCATTCAGATAAAAGTCCATTAGGTCTACTAGGTAGTTTTGAAGTAAATGTTTCTCTGAGTAAATATTTTTATATTATAAATTGCAGAAACTAGAGTATATTCCTGTGTATTACCAGAGCTGAAGTCTCCACTGATTCTAGTAAGCTATACAGTTTTTGTTGTCTGCACTTATGTCACCACTGGTACTGATAAAAAATTAATATATTTCTAAAACAAATTTATTTCATGACATATTATAAGCAGAAAATGAAATATTAAATAAAATCAGCATCAAATAAAATAACCAGCATCAAGATTTTGCCTTGGAAAATACAAATCCAAACACCTACAGTACAAAGTTCTTCCTACCGCACACACTCTGAAAATATCTTTTGCATTTTCAGCTATTGGAGATTTTTATTTTTTTACTTTCAGTTTCTATGTGGAACTAACATGTTCAGAAATATCAGAAGGAAGCAAGATGCATGTGAAGATGAATTTCCTTTTGCAGTCTAAAAAAATTAATTAGGTTTTGATCAAATATATGGCTCACAGTACACTTTTCTCATATCTACCCACAGAAAACATCCTCAACAAAATGAATATATTCTGTTCTCAGCATTCAGAAATTCTCATAATATATCCAGGATTTATATTAACAGAAAGGACAAAACTAAGAGGTCAAAGAAATGTATATATAGCCAACAGCCTTTCAAATAATTTTTAGAAAAAGATATTTAGAAAAAGCAGTTCCCAAGCTATAACATTTCTTCTGTTTAACTTCTCCCTGGGAATATTCCATCTTTTATAGCAAGGGATCGGAGGGAGACAGATCCAAATTTTTGACTTCTTAGTTCAATTATATTGCTGTAATTAAGAATAACTTCACTGAATCAAATGTAATTACATTAAAATAGGTGTAAATGAAAGGTGAATCAAATCCTGTATATATAACCTCCACAGTAAAAGTCTGCAAATATTGCTGCTGGAAATCAAAAGCTGAGTGATCTTCCTCAGTTATGGGGTTTTGTGTACTTGAAAAAAAATGCAGGTAGACAATCAGGTGTGCTTTACATACAAAAGAAAGAAGAAGGCAAGGAGTATGGGAGAGCATGAAAGCAAGAGAGAAAGATGTTCTCTGAGGGAGCTGACAGAATGGGAATGGCACAACGGAACTGGTGGAAGATCAAAATACAGTTCAGAAAAGTGAGAAGGGATTAAAGGGAGCCCAAGACACTTTGTGGGGATCACAGTAACATGAAGGGGGTGAGAGTGAGGAGATGTAGAGTGGCCACAAGGAGTATTTTACTGGCAGTCAAAATGTCCCAGTGATAAAACCATAAAACATGACAGAAAAAGAACTAAATACAAAAATGTGGGTCAGTTGACTTTAAAGGTCTGTCTGAAACACTTTAACGGGGAAGAAAGAGGAGTTCAGGTATGACTAAGTCTGTATCTGAGGTGCCTTAAAGCAGTGGGGGACTATTCCATTCTTAACACACTTCACTGAGTTTTTGATTTCCACGATATACAGGGTGAGACTGTGGAATGCAGAGAAAAGTTCCTTATATAGAGATATTCACTGCAATACAGCTATGCCTTTATTTTTCAGATAGAGAAGAAACTAGAGCAGTTTTTCAGGAAGGTATCTTGATCCCAGTGGATGTTGATCAATAGACAAAAAGAGGTACGTTGATAACAAACCACTTAAATCCACCCAAAAGTCTAACTTAAAGTATAATTCCTGCTTTTATACCCTTCTCTCCCCCCCCCCCTTTTTTTTTTTAATTTAATCAATTGGCAAGAATGGTTTGATTCTTATTTGAAGTAGAGATTACTACATTAAAGAAGTACTTGTGCTATGTTGCAAACAGACTACTTGTTACAACTGCATGGTGCAAAATTTGGCCCCACTTCCTTCCCTGTGCTCTCAAGTTACCTACGGAAGACCTCACAGGTCCCAGACCTGCGGGGCCTCCCAAGTTTACCTGCATTTGAAGACAAAGTGTAGAGAACAGCATGTAGGAGATGCTGCAGCTTCTGCTTATTGTGCAGTGAGAGAGACTGACATGGAGCAGTGCTGCTGCCTTCTTGACAGCTCTGGGGTAGTGTTAGATTATATCAACAGTGTGGAGGGGATATGAATCACTGAGAAAAAGCCTGAAGGTATACTGATCAGCAGTCTTTTAGTAAGTAAGCCCAAATCTTAACTCTCAAAAGAGCTGATTTACTTTACTGTGCCTATTCTTAGCTAGATAATCATTAGGTCACTCAGTTTCCACATGACAAAATAAGCAAGAAAACATTATTCAATAGTAGGCAATAAAAATAAAATTATAAGAAACATTCAAAACCATTATTCTTGTTTTTAAACTCTCTAGGAAGCAGAAAAAATCTCAGCTTTGCTCATTGTCCATTCTTGAAAAGCCTGTCCAGGAATAGAGCTGAATCTTCAAAAATATTAAGATAAACATCCATAATAATAGTAATAAAGAACAAGATGTCACGTATCTTCTGTGAAGCATAAAAGTTCAGTACATGATTTAAATGCTTGTCTATTGCTTTACAGATGTCATTTCTTGATTTTGCAATATTTAAAGCATTTCAATATTTACAGTTCTTTATTTGCAAAGTTTTTCTTACTTTGAAGACTCCTGAGTGTAACCACTAGTTGCCACATTTACATAGCAAATTGTGGCTAATGGAGGAATTTCTAAGAGGAACAAAAGAGGCAGTGTTTGTGCTTCTAGGGCTGACACCCATAACAGAGGTACTCCACCTGGTAGAAATATGCCTTCCAAACACCTAAAGCTCCCACAAAGTTTTGCAGGAGAATGAGGAGGGTCAAATGTCAAAGGACAAAAAACCCCAGGTGGTGCCTGTTACTTGGTAGCCCTGATCCATCCCAGTGCAGCAGTTCTGTTTCCCCTGCTTTTGGCAGCTGCCTGGGGACTGCAGCACCCTGCTCTGCCCCCCTCACACATTCAGAAACCTGATAGATACACAGCTGTTGCCATCAACAGTGAAATTCACCCTGGGCTATGTGCCAGCATAAGGACTATGGCATTACTTAAGACCCACTAAAACCTTCAAAGGCTTAAGCAGCCCTTAAAACCTGGTGGTATTTGGCAAAGACTTTTACCAATGTCAGGGAAGGAGCACTAGGCTAAAAGTGCAGCACTGGAACCAAATTATTTCTTCTAAAATTGGTGAATGTCACCAGTGAAGAATTTCCTGAAGTGCTTTATATTTTTTTCCCTAATATCTGGAGAACTTGAAGAGCTCATGTTTGTGTTCTCAGAATGTTAGAAGTATAGCTTGGAAATTCATTTTATTTCAAAGTTTCTTTAAAATTTTTGTTTAAATGGGAAGATTTTAAAATGGTTTATTTAATCAATATCACATATTTCAGGATGTCTAAACAACTACTTTTCATTTTTTGATAATAAAAGACCTTTCAATCTTTTCATTTCGGTGTTGGGAATACACAATACAGTGTCAGTGTACTTGTTTTATTTCTGAATTGTTAACAAAGAAAGAGTATTTGGAAGTTCACCTATTTTCCATCCAAAAATGGAACAATCCACAAGTAAGACCTTAGTGCTCTGTGTGTGTGTATGAAAGCAAAAACAGTTGAAAAACAATGGGATAGAAAAATCTATATTTCCACCTTGAAGTGATAAATTATCTACTGTATGTGCTAGGTCAGCCTTTTATACTATAATTATCACCAGAAAATCTGGTGGAAGTCAAGTAGCATGCTCTGCTAACAAGTAACCATACAAAACAGCTGTGTCCTGCCAGCAAATCTTTTAATGACTTACACGTTCCATGTTTCACTTTTCTGATTTGTAAAATGGGAGCAGTAGTGCCAATGCATCTTTAATAAAGGGTTTGCTACATACAGATAAAAAGCAATCTGTATGCTGAGTATTTGTTGGCATCTAGTCAGTAAGGGATATGTGGTCTTCATGACTTCTGTGGTCCATAAAATCAAAAATCCGTTCAGAGTACTGTTAGAGGTATAGGGTTAATACTGATAAATGTCAATTATGAGACAGCCTGCTGTGTGGTTTGGACAAAATTCTGTGTCAACATTGCACCAAGGTGTAAGAGCGGAACTACACTGGAACTGTTCAGGTGACTCCACTGAAACTGCATAAAAGATGAAGGATATTTGGCCTGTTTTTAGTGCAATCTGGCAGTTAAGAACTTAAATCCCATTGTTTTCCAGGAGTTTTTATATGATGCTATTGTCTTACTGCTAGTTACTACACCTATCAATTCACTTTTATGATATATATTTTCTTTTATTCATTAAAAACATTGCCTATTCCAAAAAACACAATGTGAAGGAATTTATATTTCTCTTTTTCCTCGTAGTTCTTTCTTTTGTGTTATAAATGTGTCTATTCTTTGGATTTATTGTGTGCTCATAAATCAATACTTTCATGCAGTAATAAAAATAACTTATTGTAATGGTAACAGCTCCAAAGGACTCCTGACTAAGAGTGGCATTTTATTTAATTCAGATCTATGTTTTGTTCCCCAACTAATGGCACACTGTGGGTTATAAAGTGATTAAAATTGTTGTCAAACTGGCCTCCTGGAAAGAGGGAGCCAAACTTCTTTTCCTGCAGTTGGTGGTTCTGCAGGATCTATATTTGACTTCTACAGTTGGAAAGCAAAGAAAAGCTGGTGTAAGAATAATAAGCCAGGAAATTATGGAAAAATGGCTATTTTTTTTTCCTCCAATGCCTCTAGTAAGCCTGTTTAAGTAAACAACAAAAATAAAGCAGTAATCAGTATTACTGTTTTTTGAAGGTTAATGGAAATATGGACAAAGAGATTTGCCTACAACTACACAGGAAAACATTAGAAGAGGCAGGAGTATAACAGATCTTTTGAGTAAAGTCTCTAGTGTCTTTATTACTGTATTTCTATCTTTAGTTCTTTAAGGGTCACTAGATTTCTTTCTTATTTTTTTAAATTTATGTTCACTCTTTTCAATATTGCTGAAACTTCTCTTTATAATATTCCTGAGAGATACACAGACAATATATAGAACTGCTGTTTTTCTGAACTTCAGCACTTGCACTCCACAAACATGATATTTCCCCATTAATTGAAGGGAAATGATTAGGAACACTATAATTAATTTATTAATTGAAGATTTAAAAAAAAAGAAGATGACATTGATTATTCTTTGTCTTAGCTTTTGCTAAGGCTAAAAAGAAAAAGCCTAAACAAATTATAGTTTGGAATCACCTTTGCAGCTGATTTTCAATTTGCTACAGTGGTGTATGAGAGCTGCCACACAGAAATGCTTGTTAATTCTAGATAGTATTACTGTATATCAGAAATATGTAAAACTCCGGAGATATTTTTCAGAGAACAGGTAATCTATGCAAGTTGTCATAAAAGTGAAACGCAATCAGCCTACTGTCAGTTATGGCTTTCTGGCTTTTACTGTTCTAAGAGAAAGAGATCTACTATCTGTGGTCATTTAGAAGAAAAAACTGTTTCTGAGAGATGGAATACACATGAGTCCTACAATACAGCCAACTGTACATCCTTCTGTATTTCTATCTGCTGAAGTATCAATATATACTGAGTGCAATAAACAATATATAGATAAAAGCTGCAGTGACCTAGTGTCTGTTTATGCTTCAACATCACAATTCCTTTCTTATCTTCTTAAGAGGATGGGTCAAGGTATAACTTCAATCTCCAACACAGCAAATTTAATTTTACCCACCTGTAACCTCAGCTTTTTCTCTGCAGAAAAATGTTACATACACACTCAACAGTCATGATAAAAGGAAAATAAAACTTCTGGATACCAACTTAAAACCTAAGCTCCCTAAGGCTTAACCTAAAATATGATGTATCTGTTTAACATCAATCAGTTTTTAAAACTTTCCTTGAGATTCCCCCCTTCCCCTCACAGCTTTCTCCATGATTCATGATATACCATGTATCTGCTCACACAATGAATTTTCTGAAGTTCAGATTTGTAAGTAATTTTTCTAATAGATCAAAACCCCACTAATAAGTGAAATAAAAATAAATCTGTAAAAAGAATAGGTATTTGCTTAAAGACTGTACATTTATAGCCATGTTTTTTACGAACCCTGAGCAAAACAAATTCTGCAAAAAAGACTTTTTAGCTCACCTTCTAATGAGGAATAAACCATGAATATTCTCAGAGAAATTGTGAACATTTTAAAAGAAAAAAAAATCAGTTTTGCAACAGTTCTTTTAAATACAGTAGAATCTAACACTGGGGTTTTGTACTAAACAGATATCTTCTCTGCTGTTCCCTTGCTCGAGTGATGCTTCAAGAAAATCTGCAAATTGGGTTGAGCTAAATTTCTTTCCTAACTTGTTACCTAACCTTCTATGTACCACATTCAAAGAAGGCAGCACTAACATAAGAGCAGTAATAATCACTGGGGGGAGAAAGCACCCAGGAATCTAACAGGCACAAGATGGTTTGGATTCACTTTCAGCTTTTGATACAGGTTTCCTTGTGACCACCATTAAATCTTACCACCTCTTCATCTCAGGATACCAACTATAAATGGCACACGAGCAGGTCCATGGAGTATAATTGTGACATTTTTACAGCCTTGTTAGCTTAATGTTCTTCCCAGGGCAGTATGTGCTGAAGAGAAGATGTGCCATGCATATGTATTCTGTAAGGGTTAATGAGTTCCAGCAATGCTTCATATTCCCTTTTTTTGCTGTAACTTCTCTATATCTATTACTAGATTTAGGACAACACCCTTCACTGCAGAGCCCCAACACACAGAAGCACTGTTGTGTAGAAGTTGTATTGTAAGATCACTCAGGACTTGAAACTGCCCCGGGTACTTGCGTCACTGATGAGTACATATTATAAGATGGCACCGAGAGAGTTAATGTGCACTTTATAAAAATGTGTTGCGCTTGTATATGTTAATTTTCATGTTTTACTTCTGAATGTTTTTGCTATATCTATGTTTATTCTGTGACCTGTGGCTAATGCGTGTTTTCTAGCTGAAAGCCAGCTAAGCCTCTGCTGGTACTTGTCATATGTTGACACTATTCAACAGTGCATACAGTATTATAACAACTTCATACAGATAAGGGGGGGGAAATGCATCAGCATTCAAGGTTTTATCTCAGATTC
The DNA here is from genome assembly GCF_047716275.1 of Strix uralensis. NCBI lineage: Eukaryota > Metazoa > Chordata > Aves > Strigiformes > Strigidae > Strix > Strix uralensis. The sequence continues at coordinate 38,080,669 of NC_133975.1, forward strand.
TTTGCCCATATTTCAGTGGTAAAAAAACTTGGAGAAAAGAGAAGAAATGAAATTGTGCTTCATAGACACATTAGTGACAAAAGAGAAGGCACCAACGAGCAATTTCCTCAGACTGAACAGGTGTCAAACAAGAATTCTAGACAGAGCCATCAGGTCCAAAACAAGCAAATGACGGGATGAGGCTCAGAACTAAATGTAAGTCATGGCTGACTAGGTGATGAAATAGCGATAGCAAAATCAGCCTTCAACCTTCAACAGATCTTCTCAAAGTTCCTCACATGGCTATCTAAAACAGAAGCTTGTGACCTGAAATCTTAGTGCCCTGCTTGGTACAAGGCTTACTACTATGAAACTTTACATTTTCCTTAAGAATGCTGTGGTTATGTTCTTTTAAGGCCTTTGCTTTCTAATGGCATGATTTATCAAATCTAAGATCCATTATCTTCTAATTATTTTTTTCTGTTGAATCCTTTACACTTATAGCATTTTGCTAAAGGCCATTCAAGGCAAATAGGAACTTTGCTTCCTCATATTCCCTCATATAGTTTCCATTGTTCTTGCATTACTTAAAAATAGTTACTGCAGCATAATTTTGCTGTTAAGGTTACTGGACTTAATTCTCCTCTGTGCTGCATGTTGTTTAATTACAACTGTGTAAATAAATACAAAAGTCTAGCAATTCTAATAGTCACTTGTACTGTTATCAGCATTTTATGCGTACTCTGCTCTGGTTCAAATGGCAGAACACAAGACAGTTAGCAACCAGTTCTGTCGGCTCTGCTCTTCAGAAAAGGATTTATACTGAAATCTTGGTGCAGTGCTTTGTCTTCACCTTCACTAAGCTCACAAATGAACAAAACCACAAACAAGCTATTGTCTAATCATCCAAAAATATTGAACCTGCCACTGAGAAAAAGCTAAACATTCACTCATACTGATACTGAACAGACTGATATTTTTAGAAGTAATGTACACATATTATGGATAACTATTAGTGCTTTTTATTTGTTCTTTTAAGCTTGAATAAGACTAATCATTTATATGCAATCCTTAAAATAGTATAGAAAAGAAAAAGGAATCATTTTGGTCACAGAATGAGACTCTTACAGCCAAAAAATTGGAGATCCTCTGTTGTGTTTTTACCTTATTATGGCAATACCATGCTGTAGCTAGAAAAATTAATTTTCAAAAAGTGCTTAATTAAAAAAACACAATGAATGCATCATAAGCATCCTGTGAATAGACAGATGCTGTTAGCTGCAGAGTTCATCAGAAAGAGATTTGGGAAAATAAGCAGAAAGTTGACTGATTAAAACTTAACTCTGAAGAAAAAAGAATGATCACAAAAGCACAGAAAGAATCCAGGAGAACTCAACAGATGAACTTGTGGCTCCAAGACTGGTGTTACCGTCAGGGCTTTGGATTTTTCAATGATGGGTTAGTATACAGGACGCCAGACCTTTTGGCATCAGATGGGATGCACGTGTCCCGGGGCGGGGGGGAAAGGATCTTGGGGCAGGAGTTAGCTGGTCTCATTGAGAGAGCTGTAAACTAGATTTGAAGGGGGAAGGGGGCAAAACATCAGCCCATCTGAAGTGCATGTATACCAATGCACACAGCATGGGTAACAAACAGGAGGAGCTTGAAGCCATGATGAAACAGGGAAACTAAGATGTAGTGACTATTACCGAAACATGGTGGGATGTCTCCCATGACTGGAGTGCGCCAGTGGATGGCCACAAGCTCTTTAGGAGGGACAGACAAGGAAGGAGAGGTGGTGGGGTGGTGCTGTATGTTAGGGACTGTTATGATTGCCTTGAGCACAGGTATAGTGAAGACAGGGTGGAGTGTCTTTGTGTTAGAATCAGGGGGAAGGCCAACAGGGCAGATGTTGTAGTAGGAGTCTACTATAGGCCACCCACCCAGGACAGAGAGGTGGATGAAATATTCTATAGGCACTTAGGAGAAATCTCATGATCGCTTGCCCTTGTTCTTGTGGGAGACTTTAACTTCCCAGACATCTGCTGGAAATACAACACAGCAGAGCGAGACCAGTCCCGGAGATTCCTGGAATGTGTGGGAGACAACTTCCTGACACATCTGGTGAGTGAACCGACCAGAGAAGGTGCCCTGCTGGACCTCCTCTTTGTGAACAGAGAAGGACTGGTGGATGATGTGGTGGTTGGAGGCCGACTAGGGCACAGCGATCATGAAATAATAGAGTTCTCTATTCTTAGAGAGGCCAGGAGAGGACTAAGCAGAACTGACATCCTGGACTTCCAAAGGGCTGACTTTGTCTTGTTTAGGCACCTGCTTGACAGGATCCCTTGGGAGATGGTCCTGAAGGGTATAGGGGTCCAGGAAAGCTGGGCACTCTTTAAGAAGGAAGTCTTAATGGCTCAGGAGCAGGCAGTCCCCAGGTGCTGTAAGAGAAGCCGGCGACAGAGAAGACCACCCTGGCTGAACAGGGAGCTTTGGCTTCAACTCAGAGAGAAAAGGAAAGTTTACAGTCTTTGGAAGAAGGGGCTAGCGACTCACAATGATTACAAAGATGCTGTGAGGCTATGCAGGGTGGAAATCAGGAGGTCTAAAGCCCAGCTAGAAATTAATCTGGCTTCAGCAATCAAGGACAACAAGAAATGCTTCTATGTCAACAGCAAAAGAAAAACCAGGGAGAACCTTCATTCCCTGCTGACGCAGGAGGAAACATGGTAACAAGTGATGAGGAAAAGGCTGAGGTAATTAATGCCTTTTTTTGCCTCAGTCTTTAGTAACAAGACTAGTTGTATTGAGGGAATCCAGCCTCCTCAGCCAGAAGAGAACGACTCCCCCGCATTCCAGGAGGAGATAGTCAGTGACCTGCTGCATTACCTAGACACACACAAGTCTATGGGACCAGACGGGATACACTCGAGGGTGCTGAAGGAGCTGGCTGGGGTGCTCGCCAAGCCGCTTTCCATCATTTACCAGCAGTCCTGGCTGACCGGGGAGGTCCCGACAGATTGGAAACTGGCCAATGTGATGCCCATATATAAGAAGGGTTGGAAGGATGATCCAGGAAATTACAGGCCTGTCAGCTTGACTTCAGTGCCTGGGAAGCTGATGGAGCAGCTCATCCTGAGTACCATCACACAACGTGTGTGGGACAACCAGATGATCAGGCCCAGTCAGCATGGGTTATGAAAGGCAGGTCCTGCTTGACAAACCTGATCTCCTTCTACGACAGGGCAACCTGCTTATTGGATGAGGGAAAGGCTGTGGATGTTGTTTACCTTGACTTCAGTAAGGCCTTTGACACCGTTTCCCACAGCATTCTCCTGCCAAAACTGGATGCTCATGGCTTGGATGGGCACACGCTTCGTTGGGTAAAAAACTGGCTGGATGGCCGGGCCCAAAGAGTTGTGGTGAATGGAGTTAGATCCAGTTGGAGACCGGTCACGAGTGGTGTCCCCCAGGGCTCGGTTTTGGGGCCACTCCTGTTTAACATAGATTCACTTTGGCATACATTTTATGGCTATGTTGTAAAAAGTTCTTACTCTTAATCCCACTGAAGCTTGGAGTCAAAGTCTTTGGGATATTGCCAGTTCCTGGCAAAACACCACTGAGACCAACCAGTACTAATACCACTCCCCATTACCAAAATAGGTAATGTAGACTACCGGAATCAAACCAAGTGTTGAAATTCTAATCAAAAGCATTAGCTTTGATTCTTACTGCTCTTGATTTTAAAAAACAAGGATAGAAATATGAATTTTATAATTCTAAATATTGTTAAAAATACAGTAGTCTAACATATCACTAGATATAGGTAGAAAGTGATTCCAAGAAATAGGGAAACTTGGAAGAAAAAAGGTTTTTTTTAAACACATAATCTCTGTAGCTCTCACTACATGTGGAACAGGTGGCATTATGTCCTGCTATTAGCTATTAACATGAAGGCAAACAAAAAAGGGAATTAAATAAGTCTTTCTAAAACGAATAGTACTGTATAAACATAATGGAATGAAAGAATTCAGTGTTTTTAGATCAAAGATCCTCTCTAGGTTTCTCCTGACTCTAAAATAAGGCAGTGGCAAAGGGAACAGTATAAAATATAGTTGTTATACACTGGGTTGCAAACTCTTCTCTAAACCCATGAATTTTTACTATTTTTAATGCTTTTTAATGATATAATAAAAACAGCTGACAATAATACTAATAAACATACATTTTGCTCTTCTTATCCAAAGCAAATAAACGATTCCTTCTCTAAACAGATATACAGTCTCTAAAGCACTTATGATATGCTGTCTAATCCATATGTTAAAAGAACATGTTTTAAATATAACTCAGTGTTCTTCCTACCTCAGTTAATTGAAAGCATTCAGCTCATAATCAGAAATTTCTTGAAGCTATTAAATTTTTACTTTAACTCTGTTTGCAAGTCAGCTTTAAATTTGGAGGGAGAGTTCAGAACTTTTATACATTAAAATGGAAGCATATAGGTCTTTGCCCAGAAATCAGTATCTCCAAGCAGTATAATCCTATTTCATTGCTGAAGAAGAAATTTTATATTCAGTTAGTTGTGTTTTTTAAGATCCAGCATACCAAAAAATAATAGGATAGAGTAAAGCATACACTTGAAGTAATCTATAATAAGAACAGATACTATACTAGATAAACAAATACCTCCCATTCTAGCTTGCCCTGAACTTTCATTACACACAAGGCTTGTGCCTTGCTTACAACAGAAACCAATGCTGTGGCCAAAAACTAGCAGCAAGAGTTATTCTGTTCTTAAAGAAAACACACTGTTGATCCAATTATTTTGAAATAGTGAGCAGCTATGGATAATTGCTTATATATACATAGCTAGAACTCAGTGTTCTGTCTTCCTCCTGGTGAGACCTTGTATCCCTTCGGCTGGATTACTCTGTTGGAATGATAGTCACAGGAAAGGTGTTATAACTAACAAGAAGCTTGAAAACCTTTCACAGAACTGGGAACAACAGGTGGTATTCTGCATAACCATCCTCACTAGAAAAAGAAATTAGAGTATAACACACAAGTGAAAAAAAAATCTAATAAACAAGATATTTTTAAAAAGTTATCAACAGATATTCACAGGTTCTCATACAAGCTGTTCCTGAACAATAAGCACATAGGGGAATCCTGGTAGTTTTGAAGCTGGTATCTTCTGTTAAAAAATTATAAACATTGTGAAACCTCCTCACTACTTGAGCAAACATCAGCCTTCTTCATTTAGACATAACTATTTCCCATAACTGTGCCAAAATGTGCAGTAATTCTGCAATACTGTTTTATAACACTAGATTGAGATCACCAGAATCAGTTCATTTGCAACTTGACTTGAATTTAAAGTGCATACACAGAAAACAGTTGGCAGTCATAAAATGTACTAAATTGCACAATGTTAATACCAAATATACAAAAAGAGCAGAAATGAAGAGAGTTTTATCTTTTCATTCCTCAGCTGCTCTCAAGTATACAACAAACTACAGCCACAAGCTTTGCTGCCCATATTTAGAAATGTATTTCCCTAATAATAGAGCAAAGAACCTCTAACACACGTGCTAAAGCAACTCCTGAGGACCCAAACATGTAGACACTGAAAATAAACCATACAGATATGCAGATATTTCCTGCTTATGCAACTTTTTATGAGATCAGAAAAGCAGCTAAGAAATAGTCTAAAACTGCTGAAACTGACAATGACAGAGGAAACAGCTGTGATAGGATGGATGTCCCACGTCTTTCTTTAGTTTGATTGTCTATCAGATTAAAAATGTTTTGTTTTTCCAAAACAAAAATTTATTTTATTTGGTGGAAGTTCAACATCTGTTGTCATCAAATCAGTCCAATTACTATGCAGGCATTGCTCTCACAACTTCAGTGACCTCTCTAATAGGATCCTCCTCACCTCTGTGCATGAGCTATTGAAGCATGAGACAGGTTTGCAGTGAAGGTCTTGTTAATCTGAAATTTGTTGATGAGATTTTATGTCTGAAGTTTCTGTGGGGGAAGGCAAACTCCTGGCTACTGAAGTTCAACCATATTTCTATGGTTGACACATCAAAGACTTCTGTAGGTGGTAACTGATTTGAACTAAATCAACAGATTTTGATTTCTTTTTGTTCCTCTGATGAGCAGTGGGTCAGCCAAGTGTCTCCAGCACTACAGAAAGACAGAGGGGCACAACTCTACATTGGTAATGAGTGGTACAACCAGATTACTATGTTTTATAGATTAAGAACTGCTCTGAAAAATCTAATTTCTAATTAGATTCTAATTTCTAATTTAGAGAAAATTCTAATTTCTAATTAGATTCTGGAAGCTGAATTTTCAAGAAATCAAAGGACCAGAATGGGCAATGTTTTCCTAGTTTGGATTAAAACTAATGCATATTGAAGCCCCTTTTTGAATCAAAGAACTTTCTCCTAGAAATTGTACAAGGTGGCATATTTCTTATTCTAACTGGATCTCCTGAGATGGTTCTTTGGAAAGGGGCAAAATAGGAGCTTAGAATGAGGTCCAAGTTGCTTCTGTTCTCCAGTGTACATCCCTGACACACTTTCAGTCTAATCATCCTTAATAAAAGAGCAGTTGCCAAGAGAAAGATGCGAAAATAACTAGAATGCAAAAAGTCTCAAATGATTCACTTACTCTCAGCATTTTCACTAAACCAGTTTCCTCAGAGAGTGATTAACTCCAGTATAGCAGAGGAAGAGACAGTAGGCTATTTTCAGTGGTATCACTCTACATTCCTCAGTGATTCTTAATTTTCTTGGAAGTTCAAGCAGTCAAAAGACTGGTATCTAAATGGCCCTACTAACAACAATCACTTCTGCAATGAACCCATAGGCTTCCAAGGAGCAAAAAAACTTAATACCTTTTCATAATGTGGTATGATAGGTTCAAAGTGACACGTTTGGTTTTCTCCAGCTGCAATCCCATTATACCAGCTTGATGCCTGCTCCCGGCTGTATAACTGACCTGTGGCTTCCTGGGGGATCCTAAACATGACTGGGGTGCCTGGAGCTATGAATGTCATCCAACATACTAGAATTAGTGTCTACTCCAGAATTAGAGTATAGCCTAATCAAATTAATTGCTCTCTAAAATAAGTTACAGACAGTACTGGTCAGTCAGAGTTAGCTTTAGAATAATAATTCTTTATAATAATAAAATGATAATGAAGAATAAGCTTACTTCATTTTCTCACAGCAAGAATTAAGTAGATTTGCCATTCTAAAAGCTGCTGCAGAGCAGAAACACATCAGCAAAACACAGTTCTAACTCATCCACCAGGACTGCCTTCAGGTGGTTCAGTTTCTCAGCAAGCTCATGAGGCTGGACAATTAGCTTCTTAATGACTTCAAGGCCTCTATGCCTTTCCAATGCTATCTTTTCTAATCATCAGAATAAAGATGGCTGCCATCAATCTTCTAGGGAAGAAAGGAGGATGGGCAAGAACTAATGGCTCCAACTAATGTATTTCTTCATTCTTGTGCTACAATGGCTCTTGTTTATCCTACTGGTGAAAAGGCTTGCCCCCTCATGCTTAATTATTGTGTATGGTACATTATTCAACAGTAAAGTGGATTACCTTGCTCTCTTCTATAGGTTATTGATTTACATTTTTTGCAGGTTTTTGTTGACCTTAACAATGTAAGTATTGCAAAACCATATGTGATAATTATAAATTTTCTGCCTCTTTTGTATTGCTTTCAGCAGGATATCAGTTCACTTCCTCATATCCCAAATATTTAGAATTCATCTTTGCAGTTAGCATGAAAGGGTTCACTACCTCATCTGTGCAGGATGGCAGGAAAAAGTTCTCTTTCTTTAGCAGCTGACATTTTTGCTCATTATTTTCTTTCTGCCTCTCAAGCATTTCTAGTTACACTGACTGTTGCCTGGCTTGGTTTCTTTACACCTTTAAGCTTCCCACCTTCAAATCATTCAGGTTTTCTGGAAAAGAGCTGTACATCTCAGGATAACCAGTAGGGCTGGGGAGGATCACCAAACTACAGCATATATATGAGGGAGTGCTAGAAACATAAAAGATTAAACCATCCTCTACTGTCATTCATAGATTTCTTCATTAATTCTCCTTCTAAAAGGGAAAGGCTATATCCTCCTTGTGGAAGAGCGAGAGAAAGTGAAAAGCAAGAGCTTCTATGTCTAGTAAGAGACAGACAGCATCAACTTCCTTCAAGAAAAACAGATGCTTGAAACAAGCAGTGGTGGGGTAACACATTAGCCTGGTACCACAGTATCTCTAGAGCTGAAAGGAGAGGTGACTGTAGCACCAGACTTGGTAATTACTTGGTGATACTATGTTGAGCTCAGTTCAGAGGCTAGATCTGTGGTCTCAAACTGGTTTATGGCTGACACAGCTCCCCTTTCTGTTTGACCATGACACCAGTTTTCTATCCCCAAACTTTCCCCCACATTATTCACCCCTCCAGGCTGTGATTCCTACCTTATACTGTGAACACTAGGCTATACTGGGCAAAGCCCTAGTCCCGTACTTTTAATTTTTTACATCTTTTAGAGTTCATTTAAACCAGAAAACCAAATCAGTACCTAATACAAATGCTGACAAATAAATACATTAAAAAATTATTTTTGGCCATTGTAAGACTGCAGTATTCAATTTTATCACATAGTATGAATAAAATTGCTCCTCCCAACCCACCCCCCCTAATCAAGCTGATTGGGAATACTTTTACATGACTCACAGATTCCCACACAGGGAGACAAATGTAAAAACTCAGTGGAAATGCAAAGCAAACCCAAAATTTTAAAATCTACTTTAATCAACCTTTCACAACTAATTTGTATAAATTAAAATATAAGGTAAAAAGCTGAAACCCACCCACAATGAGCCATCTTTAATTTACCTATTTACCTTTGAATTCCTTGTTTTTCACTTTTTATATTAACTTCCCTTAGAGTGAACAAAACCCAGTATTGCTGCTCATGCTAGTTAGGTAGAACTGGAACAATCACAAGACCAATAAGTCAAGAAAGGATGTGTGACAGGATTTTACTGAGAAATGACCTGTTTTTCATTTTGTGTTTTCCCCACAGTAATAAACACTGGCCTTTTTAGTGAAGTGTGCAACCTACAGTCACAGAATCACAGAATCATCTAGGTTGGAAAGGACCTTGAAGATCATCTAGTCCAACCTTTAACCTAGCATTGGCAGTTTCCAACTACACCATATCCCTCAGCGCTATGTCGACCCTACTCTTAAACACCTCCAGGGATGGGGACTCCACCACCTCCCTGGGCAGCCCATTCCAACACCTAACAACCCGTTCTGTAAAGAAATACTTCCTAATATCCAGTCTAAACCTTCCCTGGCGCAACTTGAGGCCATTCCCTCTTGTCTTATCACTCATTACTTGGTTAAAGAGGCTCATCCCCAGCTCTCTGCAACCTCCTTTCAGGTAGTTGTAGAGGGCGATGAGGTCTCCCCTCAGCCTCCTCTTCTCCAAACTAAACAACCCCAGTTCCCTCAGCCCCTCCTCGTACGACATGTGCTCCAGACCCTTCACCAGCTTTGTTGCCCTTCTCTGGACACGCTCGAGCAATTCAATGTCCTTTTTGTAGTGAGGGGCCCAAAACTGAACACAGTAATCAAGGTGCGGCCTCACCAGTGCCGAGTACAGGGGTAAGATCACTTCCCTGTCCCTGCTGGCCACGCTATTTCTGATATAGGCCAGGATGCCATTGGCCTTCTTGGCCACCTGGGTACACTGCTGGCTCATGTTCAGCCGGCTGTCAATCAACACCCCCAGGTCCCTCTCTGACTGGCAGCTCTCCAGCCACTCCTCCCCCAGCCTGTAGCGCTGCTGGGGGTTGTTGTGGCTGAAGTGCAGCACCCGGCATTTGGCCTTATTGAAACTCATACAGTTGGCCTTAGCCCATCGCTCCAGCCTGTCCAGATCTCTCTGCAGAGCCTCCCTACCCTCGAGCAGATCAACACTCCCACCCAACTTGGTGTCGTCTGCAAACTTACTGAGGGTGCACTCAATCCCCTCGTCTAGATCATCAATAAAGGTGTTAAACAGGAGTGGCCCCAAAAACAAGCCCTGGGGGACACCACTTGTGACCGGCCACCAACCGGATTTAACTCCATTCACCACAACTCTCTGGGCCCGGCCATTCAGCTGGTTTTTTACCCAACGAAGCGTGCGATCATCCAAGCCACGAGCATCCAGTTTTGGCAGGAGAATGCTGTGGGAAACGGTGTCAAAGGCCTTACTGAAGTCAAGGTAAACAACATCCACAGCCTTTCCCTCATCCAATAAGCAAGTCACCCTGTCGTAGAAGGAGATCAGGTTTGTCAAGCAGGACCTGCCTTTCATAAACCCATGCTGACTGGGCCTGATCATCTGGTTGTCCCACATGTGTTGTATGATGGTACTCAGGATGAGCTGCTCCATCAGCTTCCCAGGCACCGACGTCAAGCTGACAGGCCTGTAATTTCCTGGATCATCCTTCCAACCCTTCTTATATATGGGCATCACATTGGCCAGTTTCCAATCTGTCGGGACCTCCCCGGTCAGCCAGGACTGCTGGTAAATGATGGAAAGCGGCTTGGCGAGCACCCCAGCCAGCTCCTTCAGCACCCTCGGGTGTATCCCGTCTGGTCCCATAGACTTGTGTGTGTCTACGTGATGCAGTAGGTCACTGACTGTCTCCTGGATTGCAGGGGGTCGTCCTCCCAGTCTCTGTCCTCTGGCTGAGGAGTCTGGATTCCCTCAGTACAACTAGTCTTGTTATTAAAGACTGAGGCAAAGAAGGCATTAAGGACCTCAGCCTTTTCCTCATCACTTGTTACCATGTTTCCTCCTGCGTCTAGCAGGGAATGAAGGTTCTCCCTGGTTTTTCTTTTGCTGTTGACATACTTATAGAAACATTTCTTGTTGTCCTCGATTGCTGAAGCCAGATTAATTTCCAGCTGGGCTTTAGACCTGCTGATTCCTGCCCTGCATAGCCTCACAGCCTCTTTGTAATCACTGTGAGTGGCTAGTCCCTTCTTCCAAAGGCTGTAAACTTTCCTTTTCTCCCTGAGTTGCAACCAAAGCTCCCTGCTCAGCCAGGGTGGTCTTCTCTGTTGCCGGCTTCTCTTACAGCACCTGGGGACTGCCTGCTCCTGAGCCATTAAGACTTCCTTCTTAAAGAGTGCCCAGCATTCCTGGACCCCTATACCCTTCAGGACCATCTCCCAAGGGATCCTGTCAAGCAGGTGCCTAAACAAGACAAAGTCAGACCTTTGGAAGTCCAGGATGTCAGTTCTGCTTAGTCCTCTCCTGGCCTCTCTAAGAATAGAGAACTCTATTATTTCATGATCGCTGTGCCCTAGTCGGCCTCCAACCACCACATCATCCACCAGTCCTTCTCTGTTCACAAAGAGGAGGTCCAGCAGGGCACCTTCTCTGGTCGGTTCACTCACCAGATGTGTCAGGAAGTTGTCTCCCACACATTCCAGGAATCTCCGGGACTGGTCTCGCTCTGCTGTGTTGTATTTCCAGCAGATGTCTGGGAAGTTAAAGTCTCCCACAAGAACAAGGGCAAGCGATCATGAGATTTCTCCTAAGTGCCTATAGAATATTTCATCCACCTCTCTGTCCTGGGTGGGTGGCCTATAGTAGACTCCTACTACAACATCTGCCCTGTTGGCCTTCCCCCTGATTCTAATGCAAAGACACTCTACCCTGTCTTCGCTACACTTGTGCTCGAAGCAATCATAACAGTCCCTAACATACAGCACCACCCCACCACCTCTCCTTCCTTGTCTGTCCCTTCTAAAGAGCTTGTAGCCCTCAACAGGCACACTCCAGTCATGGGAGACATCCCACCATGTTTCGGTAATAGCCACAACATCATAATTTTCCTGTTTCATCACGGCTTCAAGCTCCTCCTGTTTGTTACCCATGCTGTGTGCATTGGTATACATGCACTTCAGATGGGCTGATGTTTTGCCCCCTTCCCCCTTCAAATCTAGTTTACAGCTCTCTCAATGAGACCAGCTAACTCCTGCCCTAAGATCCTTTTCCCCCTCTGGGACAGGTGCATTCTATCTAATGCCAAAAGGTCTGGTGCCCTGTATACCAACCCGTGATTGAAAAATCCAAAGCCCTGACGGTAACACCAGTCTTGGAGCCACAAGTTCATCTGTTGAGTTCTCTTGGATTCTTTTTCATCCATCCCCCCAACTGAAGGGCTGGAGGAGAACACAATTTGTGCCCCCCTTAATCACTTTCCCCAAGGACCTGAAATCTCTCTTAATTGCTTTAGGACTTCTCCTGGTAATGTCGTCACTACCTACCTGAAAAACCAGGAGAGGGTAGTAGTCCTTGGGTCTCACTAGAGCGGGGAGTTTTGCCTTGAGGTCCTTGACGCGGGCCCCAGGGAGGCAGCAGACTTCCCTATGAAGCGGGTCCGGTCTGCATATGGGGCCTTCGGTACCCCTCAGAATGGAGTCACCTACTACAATGACTCTTCTGGGGTTCTTTTTAGAACTGGTTTTAATACCTGGTCTAGAATGACCCGGCCTTGGTGGATCTTGGTCTTCCTCCTTGTTTGTCTCATTTTCTTCCTCCTTCTCTTCCTCACTCAAAAGTTCATACAACAGTCGTACAACATCATCCATTAAAAAATGCAGTAATGCAGTGGATCAAAGTTCAATGGCATTTTTTAATGTTTCCAAAGAAAAATGTTATTTTTTTACCTTCCTTGAAAATGTCAAACATACGTGAAAAAACTCATAATTAAATATACTGCTGATATAGTCTCTTCCCAAACCAATACACTTAATAAGAAATAATAAAAAAAAATCAACACAATCTTATCACAAGTTAGAATTTCAATTGGGATCTGAATCCATGAAGGACATAATAAAAAGAAAAGATTAATGCATAGAGTTATAACAAGTTTCATCTATTACTTTTCATCAAAATCCATCAAAAGCATCACTGGTCTCAGTGGCTTTAGAGAGTTCAGTTTTTCCAGGGTAATGTTTTATGGCAACAGTAGTATGAAGTAGCTGTACTTGAATTGTTCAGATGTTAGAAGTGGTTCACCACCATCTTAATCTACAGTATTTCACACTAATAATAAGTGTTACAATCCTTATGATATATTAGGACATTTAACTCATTGCATTGACATTTTTCTGTCTATCTGAACAAAAAAGAAAAAGTTTTATTAAGTATTCAGATACTCATAGAGATATAAAAGAGTAACCCTTTTTTTGTTTGTTTAGTTCTTATATATTACATATATTACAAAATGAAAGACATATACATCACTGGGGTCTGACCACAACTAATTCTGCAATTTTTGATCCAGTATCTTGCTCAAGTAACTTTATAAAAAAGAATGCATGCTAAGGCAAAACCAACAACAGAGTATTAAATTGGCTGTGATACTGTTTGTAGCCCAGACCCTTTGAATTCTAAATCCTTTGTACACAGTAATATCCAGATTTTCTGCAATATGACAAAGAAGCAAAAACACAAACAAAAAATTCCTAGAAAGAGCATCATCCTTATGAAGGCTACAGGTTAAACATTTTCAAATGTTTATATGCCTAGCTTTTTGCAGACAGCAGTGTATGTATCATTCATATAGGACGTACATGTTTTTACAGTATAACAGAGGAAAAAATGAAGTGTACTATGAACTTTATGATTTAGGGAATAAATTCTTTAAAAGGGTATTTTCTCATGTCTTTAACAAGGCATATCAGCTATATTTTAAAGTTACACTAGAATAAATAAATGCAATGTACATATCTGCTTTCTACGTGACTCTACAGTTTGGAGAAGTCTTGGAGACTTGACTGGCCTTGCAGCAGCCTTGTTTATGGGCACAGATGAAGTGGCAGCCTATGCTTGTGAATGTTGCCTGTCATACCAACCTCCTTCAGGGAATTAAGGTAACTGCCAGAAGAGCCAGACTACTGTTCTTCCCCTAACAAAACAGATGTTCCTACCTACACAGCCTCCCTAAGGTTGGGTGAAGAAGAATATACTCACATGATTAATCTAAGCAATTACCTAGGCTTTCATGATGTAATTGGTGTTTGTACTGATCATCTAATAGGGAAAATTTTGAATTGCATACTTGAAAATGGATAAAGTCTGCCTCTCCTACCAGTCTCACTGTCCAACCCATGGAGTTATTATAATGCTCTAGGATACCCTGCAAGGATCACCAGGAGAATATATTAGTCTGAGGATGCAGAAATGATAGAGTTAGTTGCAGCTGGCCTGATGGCAACCATAGTTAAAAACATTATATGAACAGCTGCCCCACTAGATCATCCACAGGGACATGTTTTTTTCAAAACAAAATAAGCATTAAAAAAACCCTTTGCTGTTCCCTCCCTGCCCCCCCCGCCCCATGCCTCCCAAACCCCTGCTTCCAAAACCAGCAGCTGGTTAGGATTTCCACTTTGCCTCATTCCTGAAACAAAAGCTTGATAGCATGGGTTCACAGGTAAAGTCTTGGCTTGGGGAAAAGAGTGGCATGTGACATTTAAGCACCAAGTTTGTCTCATTCATTTAAATAATGAATGATGTGTAAAAACATCGTTAAGCAGTGACTGCCACAAACTTTGCTTTCTGCACACTGCAGCAGTAATACAAGTAGAGAATTTCCCATATTTGTTAACCCACCTGGAAGCAGGAATAAATAACCTACAACAAATGTTTAATATGCTTGATATACCATGCTAGTCAATGAAGTGAGGATTAGTGAAAACAAAAAGTCTTACTTATTTATCTTGTAAGAGATGAAGATTTGGATTTGTAAGCACAAATTATTTAAGTCTTAAAACTGCAGAAGTATATTAACAAAAAACAGTCTTTCTAAAGATTACATTTCCAAATACTTTCTTACCACAAGGTTTCTTCTGCTCTTCCAAAAACTGTGACCATCATGGAATAAGCTATTCCAAGATTTTAACAGTGTACTCCTTATAAATGGATTAAAATGCTGTGTTGGGTGTAATGGGCAGAGACTTGTTAATGGGGGTCTGCAGAGTAACGTGTGGGAGGAATGCCAGGGATGCTCTGCTCCAGGCACTGCTGGTTCCTGCCAGCTCTGTCATGGACAAAACCAACCTACCACCTGCCAAAGCTGGATCCCATGACACCTCTGTGAAAACATGTTTAAGAAAGGGTGGTAACTTCTAGGGGCAGGAGACAACCAAGCAGGGAAAAACACATGGAAGATGACCCGGGATCAGGTGCACCTCTAAGGAGAGTTGTGTCCCATAGAGGAAACCCCGCTGGAGCAGGCAGATGGCCCCCAAAGGTCTGCAGCTCATAGGAGATTTCATACCAGAGCAGGTAAAAGGAGTAGGAAACAAAGAGCAGCAAGAGGGAGCTGCTGCACACCAACGTCTGGAACCACCTGTGCCTCACCGAAGGGACTGAGTGCAACATGTGACATGAGCCACTGGAGATGAGTAAGGGGGAAGGAGAGGTGTCTGGAGTGAAGGTGAGCTATTTTCTCTAACTTTTTATTTGTCTTCTTTCTTTCTCAATACTGGAATCAGTAATTAAAAGCTTATGTTTATTGGCAATAAATTAAGTGAATTTCCTTGACTCAAGACTGTTTAACCCTGTGATAAGTGCCCACCACAAGAAAATAAAATCCATTCTGAGTATGCAAAGGAAGATTCAGAATCATACATTTTTTTAACTTTCCACTGTTTTCAGGTCACACAAAATTAAGATTGATACAGTATTCATCTATTTGTATGAAATGAAACCATTCGGGAGAACAGCCTCAGCTGGTTAGATAATGGAGATCTGTAAAAACACAAATACTGCTATTTTTGTCAAATTTATGGTTTGAGATTAAAGAAAATTGTAATTGTTTCCACACCGCCCATGCTGATATTTTTGAAATGGATGATTGTTTAAATTTTTAAATAAAAATTTGTATTCATTTTATAATGAATTATATATTTTTTAAGAATCCACGTTGAAATGGATTAGCCTACCTGTTAACCTGCACGAAGTCATCTATAATGCCTTTAGTAAAACTGAAGTAAATGTCACTGTGTAGAAATAATATTATTTGGTCTACTGTTTAAACCTGACTTGTCTGTGAGATACATTCAGCGTCTGAACACTTAATGTGTTTTGGATGATTAAGGTAGATCGTGTCATGTGGTCAAATGTCTAAGGTAGATCATACTATATGGCCAAATGTCTAAGTCAGCATCCAGGAGTTGGAACAGGGGAGTTTTAGCAGCTACTCTGAGACAGAGAAATGGCTAATATCCTGAAGGGAAAGTTCTGAAGACTAGGGGTTAAGAAAGAAAAATATTAATTTGAGATGAGGGATTGCAGAGAGGAATTAGCCAGAAGATGTTCAAGCTCACCAAGGCATCAAATCCTCAGTCCTGGTGAAGAATTTATCATTAGAGAATAGAAATAGAAATAGAAAGATACAGGTCTGGGGACCTCTCATTTAATTTTCAGCCTTTCAGGATGCCTGTATCCATTGCTTAGCTTCAGATAACATAGGAATCAATATATGACTATATTAAGAGATGGAATAAGATAACACATGTTATTACCTTAGCAATTATAAGAGACAGTTGGGCAGAATTACCCAGCTTACCTTAATTATAGTATAATAAGATGACCAAGAAACATTACAGATGAAATGACTATCAAAAATGAGCTTGTATTTTAAAAGAGAAAAGGTAAAGCCAGCTGTTGCAAACTAGCCAATAGATGAATTTGATTTCTGACTTGGACAACTTTATATTGTGTTTGGGAGATATTCATTACCTTGGGATAGCTGAATTTAATAACACATTGGATAATTTTATATTAGTGATAAGGCTTCTGAACTGAGACTGTGTTCATCTGGCACTTAACCTGTTTTCATGAGAAACTTTCTGATCAGCAGATGTCCAGTAACCTTCTTTGAAACTTACTTTCTGAATTTAGTTAAACAAGACATTCTTTTATGGTTTCATTTCCTATTAGCATTCCTGGAAGTAAATTTTCCGTTTTAAACATGAACTCCTACTCTACCTTCTGTTTTTGTTTTCCTTATTATCCCCCTAATCCTAAAACACATTAATTCCATGCAATCTAACACGTGAATCTTCCATATCATATCTGCATTACATTGATCTGTATTTGTGCATCACATTGCGTGTGTAAAGTAAAAATTGTTTTTTTAAAAATCAGTTACTGAGAGAGACTACTTTCCTTGAATTTTCTTGATTCCCAGGTGCCATTAGAGAGACCAAAAAGGGACTTAAAAGGCAGAACATTTCATGGTTCTTAAGATACCATCTATTAAAAGGGACTTTTCATCATCTTACTATAAATAAGATATAATTGTCATTGACAGTTAAAAAGATGTATCAGTAAACCAAACTGTAGAATGAACAGCAGGACATGTTATGGTCTTGGTGCAAAAATGCATGCTGTACCTGCAAAACTGTTTTAGCCAGACAAATTGTTGGGTTAAGCACACACCTATAGATGACGGCTTCGAATATTCAAGAGATCAGCAAAGAGGTGTTCCTTTTGGCTTTTAGATACATAAAAATGCATTGTTAAAATATTTAAAAATAATGCCATGGTACAGTTCTGATACCAATTTTTAAGCAGATTACTGATTTCACAGGAAAGGTAATATGCTTCCATACATGGCTTAAAAGAAAATTAATAAACTCAAGCCAGTACACAGGATCTACTAGCTTGTTGAAAGATCAGTTTAAGGGCTGTCTAAACTTTCAGACAGGACACATCTCCAAGAAATATAATGGGTGGAACCTAGAAAGAGTGTGATTAAAGATTCAAAGAAATTCAAAGGGAGGCCTGGTACCTCTTGGAAATCCCTTCATATAATGACATATTTGACTTTTCAGTTGAATTCCCAAATGCCCCAAAACTACAGTTGTGTTCTTCTGTCTCCTACTCATTCAGGCAGCCTAGTAATTAACTGAGACAATGTAGAAGCAACGGAGTTTCCTGATCTCAGTCAGAATGCTGACCATATCAAACTGCATCACTGAACAATTTTCGTTCCCGAATGCTGAGACTGAAAGAAATGTACGGTGATCAGTAAACGAAAGCTGCATGTGGTGATGAATTCTAGAGTTTAAAAAAGAAAACAGTTTTTTAAAATACTTTCC
The DNA here is from genome assembly GCF_047716275.1 of Strix uralensis. Lineage (NCBI taxonomy): Eukaryota > Metazoa > Chordata > Aves > Strigiformes > Strigidae > Strix > Strix uralensis. Next base: position 38,098,866 of record NC_133975.1, read on the forward strand.
AGCTGATTATGGCTTCACTGCAAAGAATGCAGTTTGCTAAAACATTCCACAGTACAAAATGGTAAGTTACATGCAATTTTTGTGATTTCTTAGGAAAAAAACATTCTCTTAATGTTTTCTGTACTTAATGCATGCGTTTCTTTGTCTTTTTTTTTTGAAGGATTGACTCCCTTTTGTACAGTATGGTTGGTAATTGGTGATCTTTTCAGCAAGAGTTTTTGCATGGATTTTTTTAAAGCAATACTGTTTTCAAACAGTAGAGATCTGAATACTAATTGAGATCTGTACCATATTTGCCTCAAGTGTTAATCTCTATTAGTGAATATGGCAAATGTAAGTGATACTGTATAGGCTATGGTCATAGGACTTAGTAAGCACTGTTTTAACTTCTGTCTTGATAACCTTAGGAGATTGATTTCAAAGTCTGAAAAACAAAATTAGAAGTCCAAAGAGATCCCAGGTATTATCTATTTTTCTATAAATGGAAATCACAATAAAATTTATAGAGATTAATTAATCATCAACACCTGCAATCAAGATATTGATGTCTCATGATATGTTTCAAATTACTGTAGGACAATGCAAGTGTGCACAATGACCATTCTCAAAGTATTACTAGTAACTATACTTGACACCGAATTCTAACTTTCCATTATAGACTGTCAACCCACTAATAGCAGCTAAAAAAGAATCCTAGCAGACTTCTCTGAGCATTTTCTTATTTCAGTTTTTCCCCAAAATCTTAACATTTACATTTCCGTATTTTTTTTTTTACACTTCCCAGTTGTCAATACCTTATAAAATGTTAGTCTTTAAATTCAGCTTAGTTTCTGGAACAATTAAACATACAAATAATTTTTTATTAATTTGCAATACTTGATTTTTTTATGTCTAAAATATTAAACAAAGAATAACATAACACTACCAATTCCTCTACTGCATTTTTAAAAGATATCATCAAACTCCCCTCTTTCTTCTCTTTCTTTCCAATCCTTGCACAGAGTGGCAACCAGAATTACGATTTGTTTAGAAATCTGACTGTAAGAATCAGCTAGGGAAAGAGTGTGAGAATTACTACTAGATAACTAAAGCTGGAAATCAAGTTTGAATCTACTTTTTTCCCCTTTTATCAGTGATATCAGCTGAATCTATCAGTTAAGACAGACTGCATCATTCTATCAGGTAGTCACCCAGGGCTTAATCATAACAGAGTCATTTTTAAGTCTAGCTTTTGGCTGAGATAGCAATTCAGTTCACACCCAGATGGCCGGCACATTGAAAATCAGTTTGAAAGGTGAATTTCAGAGTTTAGGAAGTGAGGAACAATGTAAACTAACACACAGTGGCTTTAGAAAATGCTTTCTTGCAGTCCATTTCTACTACAGAACCTACTAAATTCTCTGGCTAGAGCATCTGTTCTTCTGCACATGTACATGTTTATTTGAGCCAATATGCATATGATGGATTATTTGTTTATTAATGCAGAGATACATGTTAATATGTACCATAGAAAACTGATGATAAATAAAATCAAAATGCCACTAGTCTAATTTTTAAAAGCAAAATACCTAGAAGTATCTAGGAATATTTCTAAATCAGAGATTACAAACCAGCTAATTCAATATAAGACATATAAATGCTGATTACCTAGACAGGAAAAAAAAAGCCCTATCCAGAAGATGGACTCTATTTTATCTCACTTTGAACTAGAGAGTGAACCGGCATGGAGTACTGCATGTAAAAGCCAGTTAGGTACAATCAAAAGTCATTTTCATCAGCACAGTTGCCCCAAATTGACCACCATAATGTGGTGGATTAAATGAGTCTTGGAATTAATCACATATGAAAGAACTTCTCTTGAATGGTGGAATCATATGAGACCTCCACCTGATGAGATGTTATCAATGCACTATCTGAACAGCTTTCTAAAATGCTGAAAATAAGCCTTTGTCTTGTAATATTTTTCACTCGGAATTTGATGAATGCAGGCAAATATGGCAAGGAATACTAACTATGCAATTAACTATTTTAAAAGGCAAATAATTCTGTCATAGCGGAGTCTGTTCAGCCAGAATGAAGAGTTTTTAGTAATTTCTAATCATCGTGATGAAAGATCTTATTCTATAACATAGGGCAAATGAAAGAAACAAAAAAACCCAAACATCAGAAAGAAGTGGTAAGGGGTAATGTCGTGTTTTCCTCTCTGCTTTTCTCAAACTGCAAAATCTATTCAAGCTGGGGGACTGGAAAGCAAATGTCATGTTTGCAAAACAAAAGAGGAAAACATCACCAGATTCATAGGGCATATGAATAAATTTAAATCTATTTGATCTTCTGTGCAAAATCTATAGTGAGCTAATGTAACTTCCAAGGTGGGTCGAAGAAACATATCAGTATGGTAAAGTGTCATCACGTGAGTCAATACAGAATCCATGAGCGCTGGTCATTAGGGGCAATGGCATGGAGAACAGACTTAAAAATATGACCTTGGTTACACAGAATTTGTTTAAAATCTGTAAATATAAAGGGGAACAATGCAATCATAATTTTAAAAAATGTCCCTGTCTAGATGAGATTCAATATGTATTAAAGTACATAGAGACAGAAGAATATTGCAAATGTGATAACTGTTAGCTTAGTTTTGGCCTGTTTACATATTTAGGATTTTTTACAGAAATTAAGCTAAATGGCATACATGACTCTGCTGTGAATCCTTTGCTACCTCTTCTTTTTTCATGAGACCACTAGCATGCCTCCCTAACACATGTGCAGTGGCACCTCTCTACAGTATTTTCAGAGGATTCAAGATGTTTTCTTCTCCCCATACAGGTTTCCCTAGAGTTGAGACCTTTAATCTGAATCAATCCTTTATAATTCTTCCTGAATAAATGAGAGTAGAGCCCAGGTGATTTTTATGCTTCCTCTAAGGCTTTGAAAAGTGTACCTTGGTTGTGTTGGGAAAACAACTATCACATATACCAGGGAACCTGACCCAATGCCAACCAGAAAATTTTTAAGAATGGAATTGATTGTCAAAACCATAAAAGAGGCCAATGATTTGGGCAACCATTTGGCAAGGACTTAAAGTCCTCTCTCTCCTTAAATCAGACCGAACACCTCAATTGAGTACTACACCCATTAAGGCAATCAGTTTTTCCTTTTCATCATATTAACTATTTATACAAAATAGAATAGTTCTAACATGAACAGATTGAGAAAGACCATCCCTCAAATAATGAAGAACTTTTGTTTAAGGCATTCCCAATAGGTTTAAATTCCTGATTTCATCTTCTGTAAGGACATCTGGAATATACCGCATTCGAATTATTCAGAAAGGAAAATGAAAAGCAACAAACTTCGAGATACTGACCATGAAACATAATATAAAATCAGGTGCAATGTGTTAGATCAATGCTCGACCTAGCCCAACATTCTGCCTCCAGTATTGGCCATTAATAGACACTTCTGGAAGAGCATAAAAATAGGGCAGATGTATTGAAATACTTTTCCAGAAGACTGGGTTAGTCTCACAATTTATTGGCCAGGGTCTTGCTGAGCAGGAGGTGATGCTTTCTGCAGGCCAAACCTTTCACATTCCATGTCTTTCTTTAAAGTTGGAAAGTTGTAACTTTCACTGTAATGGAAAAAGATTCTGAGGGCTAAAGGAGGAAGAAATTCCTAAAATCAGGTTGAGCAAGGTTGAGGCTTTCACATTTGGGAGATGTTGCCATCTATTTTACATATCTGGCAACCAGATTCAAAGCTAAATTTAAGAAGCATATACAATGTCCTAGTCTTCCATGAATATTTATTTACAGGAGCAAAGCTGAGCTCTTCCAGATGTACAACCGTTGTTATCTTTGTAAAGGAATCCTATCTAAATTTTCCTCTTCATTGTAAGTAAAAATCTCCCTCCCTACAGGGGAAGAGGACACAATCCAATCATTTCAGTAATGCTGCCTTTTATTAATCTTTTCTGTGAGAGAGAATAAGCAAGCTCTAAATATCTAAACCTAAATTATTTAACCTTCTGACAGCACTTCTTTTAACAGCAGACAATTCCCTGCCACAGTCATCTTCCACTAAGAAAACCAAGATTATTCATATACACAAAGGCAGACCCTTACTTTACAATCAGAACTTTACCATTCCATTTTATTAGGGGAAATTAAAGCAAAATAGATTTGCGTAAATTAATTTTATATTGTACTAGTAACTTGGAAATCTCCATACGGCCTTGAACAACTCTAGATCTGATAAGAAAAGAAGATTATCTGAACCACAGAGGGAAAACACATATTTTAAGAGACTCAGCTTTAATCAACTAATTCAAAGTTAGATTTTATTAAACCTTGTTAATTTTTTCAGATCAAATAAGCTTAACAAGGAGAAAAGAGCTATTCCATTTAATGTCTGAGTACACAGTATAACTGCAATAGAAGCAGAATTATTCTACAGATTGTAAAAATCGTATATTTCAAAGAATGCTTTCAATATCACCAGTGAATAGCTTAGAATTAATCATTAATTTTTTTAACCAATTCAGAGGTGTACTTTTCCTCTAAATGTTCATAACATACTAAGTCTGATGTATCAGAAAAAACCTGTTCTCCAACGTGACTGTGACTTGTGGTTGATTTAGCTGTTTAAGAAGGTGGAAACTTTGAAGGTTTTTCTGCAGTTAGGAGGTTTCCAATACTTTTTTTCCCCTCATGTGGATTCTCCAGTATCTAACTGGGACTGATCTCCTGTTGCCTGTTTTCTGTCTTATGGGGCACTCAGAGCTTGTATGTGTTCTCTTCTCCTGGAGCTTGTAAGAACATAATTATTTTTGAGACCTCTAGCCCATGTTAAATTTAGTTGAAGCACTTGTGTTTCAAAGTTATTGAGGAGGTGAGAGAAGCAGATGGAAATGCACAAGTGCATAATGTGACTGCAAGACTCTGTCTGCAGAAAATAGGTTTAAAACATTAAACAAATACTGCCCATTTTTAGATTGATAGAAATCAGTTATATCAAAAAAGGCATAAAATCATATTTAAAAAAGGCAAATACAACTCTGCTGACTGCTGATGACTCCCCTTATGGAAGAAGAATTCTGCTGATCCAGAGCTGGCACACGCTGTCCGCTCACCCTCACTTTCCCGGGATCACACACAGCACATCAGGCATTTCTTGGCAGGGTATTCTGATAACCCTGAACAGCCCAACCTTTTGGAGCACTGCCAGGCAAACATGTACTGAAATAGCCTCTTTCTAACCTGTTTCCAGAAATCTCAATAACATTGCAAAGCCAACCAGGAAATCTGGCTCCATGTGTTTAAGTAACCAGTTTTTGGTTGCAGTATTACCCTGAAGAGCAGAACTCTACCCTGAATGCCTACAGATATATAACACCAGTACAATCCATACTCATTTTCATTTTGGATTCATTAGCTTTTAGTTGAAAGAACTAAGACTTTTTTCTACCTTTCAACATTCATTTTAGTACTGCACTTTAAAGTATTTGATTTAAAAATAGTTGGATAATTTATTTTTTTAAAAGTGATCTCATTAAATATCATATAATATTACAGAATCATCTAGGTTGGAAAAGACCTTGAAGATCATCCAGTCCAACCATTAACCTAACACTGACAGTTCCCAACTACACCATGTCCCTAAGCGCTATGTCGACCCGACTCTTAAACACCTCCAGGGATGGGGACTCCGCCACCTCCCTGGGCAGCCCATTCCAACGCCTAACAACCCCTTCTGTAAAGAAATGCTTCCTAATATCTAGTCTAAACCTTCCCTGGCGCAACTTGAGGCCATTCCCTCTTGTCCTATCGCTTACTACTTGGTTAAAGAGACTCATCCCTTATTAAACCTAAGACAATTAGTTCTCAGTCAGTCCTTATACATTATCTAGACAGGTCTAGCTAAAGGAGGATTTAAGATTACCATTGTATTCTACTATATACTTCGCACCATGTCTTTCTATTGATGTGAACAGTTCACCGCAAAAAAAAATTCTGGTTATCTAAAAACTCATCTCCTTACTTGCGTGGTGTTTATACAAGATAATAAAAGAGGCTTTGGTAATAATTTTGTACCTGATCTCTTCAATACTGTATAATTGATAATAGCAATTTCAGTTGCTGCTGAAAATCTAGTGTACAAGATGTGATTTGGGAGTGTACAGTTAATAGCGTTTGAGAGAGTGCCAGTACCTAGTAACAGATTGCTATGATTGATGCAAAATGAAGTTAAAAGAACAGTAACACTCCAAAGTTTTGATTCAAACAAGCAAACATGCAAAATTACAAAGAATGTGTCTAAGTGAAATGAGAAATGGAAGCTGTTCCCTTCCTTTTTTCAAGTTTTCTTCCATTCTGTCTGTGTTTCTAATATAAAAATCAAATGATATATAATTTCTCTTTTCCATGTTGGTCCATCTTTTATTTACCATGCATTATAGCAGACAAATCATCATTTATTTTCTCATTGAACTACCATCCATAACAATAATTTAAAACCAGCTAATAAACACTATGGTTTGTTAGAACTGCTACCGATTAAATCTTAAGTGTCTAAAACATACAAGTATAAACAGAATGTAATTAGAGCTATTTAAAGAATCCATTTTTAACTTAGATTAACCATACTTTCCATTTGCTAGGGATAAACACTCATAAATGAAACCCATTGCTGAACAAGAAGCAATTACTTCAGTTTAAAATATTAATACACACTGCCTTTTAAAAAGCTGAGGAAAATCATTTATGTACTGTACAATACAATCTCAAGTCATACTGAGAATGAAAATGGGATGGCATTCTGAATCCTAAGTGAGCTGCAATCATCTTTGAGGTACAGTTTGTTCCCATCCATTTACAAGTCCATTAAACTATTTTCTCCAATTAGTATTGCTCTCAAAATTATTATTATAAAATATATATGTTTTTTGTATTTTTAAGCTAATAAAAAACCCCAACTTTGTCGACTAGATCTCTTGCAAGAGCCCTTCTTCGTAATACCCAAGACATGCTAGTAATGCAAACTAATTACTGGTATACAGCGTACTAAATCTAGACTGGATAGACTCTCAAGCTTAATCCAGGCTGCAGGTCTAGAAATGTACACATACATACATATGCACATCCATATATGATATACATATGCACCAGGGATAACATTTATATGTTGTATTATAATAACTACCTGATTATGAAACACCTCTAAGTTCTAGAGATAGTTGATTTCAGGAAAATGATCTATATTTTGATGCTATGATTTTCTTCTGCTTAGACTATTACTTTGCTCCTTCTAAGCATGGTGCTATAAATTGCATTTAAAGGTGTAATTTTGAGCTAAATCATAGAAAGTCTTATTTCTTCATGCTGATGCACGAGAAAGTATTAAGTGTTTTGCTTTCTCTACAGCTGCACAAGACCCTTTCACCATAAAGGGCAAAACATGGATCCAACAGTGCTGTAAACCTGTCTTTTATTAGCAAGTAGTGTTGTGTCAAGGTTGGGGCCTTCTGTCCTTCAGCCTCAGGACAATAAAGACTGTATTCTCCAAGAGGTAAGAATAAGATTATTGATATTTTAAACCAGATTTTTTGTTTATTCCTCCCATAAACTGTCACCTCATACACTACAATTCACCTGGTTACATAGCTCTAAAGTACACTCAAGTGTATAGGAACCAAGCATGGGAATTCTTCCCTCATCATTTACAAAGTCATGATCTACTGTTTTAATACATCTACCAATCCCTCACTCTAAGAAACTACAATTATCACTGATATAAGAAGTTTAACGAGCTATTTTTCTATTCTCTTTGAAGTGGTATTTTTATGCTTATATTTAAGTGTATGTTAAAGGCAATTAGCAATTGAGCAAAGTGGATAATTAATTATGTGCAATTAGAGTGGAACTGTAGACAAATAGTACCATATTACTGGCAAATTTTAACAATGTGATAAATTATGGCAATTATAGACAAAGTAATAATGATTTTCAATCAAACAATATAAATGAGAATGTGTTCTGTACTCACAACAATCAAAGTTCAATCTGTTCGTCTGTGTTTTAAACTGGCTGCAATTTATACACACGCAAACCATTACTATGACTCTTTTGATAAAACATGCTTATTTTCAGCTCTACTTCGTATTATACATTTTTGCATACCTATTAACATTTCCCTCTGGAAATGTGCAAAGGGCTTTGAGGATTGTCATCTGTTCAGCCTCCCTGAGACATTTCAGGACATAAACTCCCTTGCCTGCCTGCCCTGCGTCTCTGCAGGCAGCACCTCGCAGGAGGTATGACGGGTTGCTGCCAGGAACCTGCAGCTGTAAGGAGCATTTCAGACTCTCCAGTTTATACCCTCCTGTAGCAGAGCAAGTCTCCTCTCATTAGTTAACTTAACATGCCAAGCTCTGTACTGAAGAACAAAATTCCCCGCAGCTGCCTCTTCTGCATTGTCGGTAACCTTGGGTAGAAACGTGGAGCAAAGTAATATCTATCTAGTCGCCAAAGTTTTCCCGGGACTTTGAGCAATCCGATCTATAAAAGCCCACCAGTCGTGTGAATTTTGGATAGAAGAAGGTAACCTGGTGTTTGAAAGTGCAAGCAAAGCACCTATGATTTCAGAACCCCAACGCAAGGAGGCAAATGCGTTCCGCAGTAAGGGAACGCCTGCGGGGCGCTTGGGGACCGCCACAGCCGGCTGCGGGGAGCACAGGCGGGTCCCGGCGGTGCGCGCCCGCGCCTCGCCCCTCGCTCCGCTGGGGAAACACCGGGATTTTGGCAGCCGGAAGGTGCCGGAGCCCTGCCACGGGCCGGCGCTCGGGCCCGGAGCCTCCCGTTGCTCCCCGGGCTGCGGCTGCGGGGCGCTTGGAAACCCGGGGCCGCGCTGTGCAGGGAGCCGAGAGAAGCCGCCTCGGGGGTCTCCCGTCCGCCGCGCGGCTCCCCCGCCCGCCCCGGGGCTCGCCGGGCCCGGCTCCGCCCGCTGCGCCCCCCCCCGCCCCGCCCCGCCGAGGGTACCCGGCCGAGGGCACCCGGCGGCAGCGCCTGCGCGGAGAGAAAAGACGCTTGGAAGGGCCTCGGTTTTTAATGACCGCGTTAGTCCTCCCACAGCCACCCTTCAGCGTTTTTCTTTTTCTGGTCGGTCATGCACAATAAGTTAAAATAATATTTAAAACCAGTTCCCGTCGCTGTTATAACTGCCCAGCGTTATATATCAGCATTATAAGATAATACATATTTTTCCTCATGTAAAAGGGAACTGTGTGAAATATGGATATGAGCATTCGCTCTGACAATCTTACTAGTAAAGGCAGTTTAAGAATATGTAAAGGAAACATAAGGATAATTTCCTACATCTACATAGAATTTCCCTTTTGATTTTAATTTCCTGCATTGCATAAAGCATATATAAACCGTAATTTAGATAATTCCTGAAATATATGTGTAGAACTGCAATAGTTACTGTATCATTTCAGCTACTCAATACCCATGAAGCTAGGAAGCTGACAGTACATGATATTACAGCTCTTTTATAAATGAAATGCAGGACTTCTAAGTTAAATATGGCTGTAAACAGAACATGCACAGAACAGACAGGACATCCAAGCTGCAGCTGACATTCAGTCTCTGATTTTTTCCTTTAAGAAAACAGGACTTATAGAAATGTGCTTAAAAATACCCCACTTTTTTTTTTAAAAAAAATGTTTAACATCTATTTTCTTTATGACTGGATGAATTTTTTACTTACAAATATGATTAAATAAATTAAAGGGAATTCGTTTTTTGTGATTGTATGATCTATATACTTCTCTCCTAGTTTCCACCTAGGAACTTTTGAACTTCTTGGCTACTTTTAATCAGTTTGATGGAAAGATAAAGTTTCTCAAGATGACCCTCCTAAATGTCTCATGAAGTCAGACAGCAAGCAGAAGAAAGAGACCCTACTTATGCCCTCTCAAGAAGATGTACCATGATCGCACATAGAATCTATAGAGGAGAAATACTGTCGGAAAATCCTTATTCCGATGAAATGCTTTAAGGTTCTGTCCCACTTACAAGGGTGATCCTAGCAACTATTTCCGGGGTGTCCAGTGCCTGAAAATGGGTGAGCTCCCGATAAAACAAGTTAGTTACTGGATAAAACTTTTCAAGAGCTACAGGGAGAATGAGCAAGTTAGAAGATTGTTAAGCTTCTCACATCTGAAAGGGTGAGATTATTTTTAGTAAATCCAAAACGAAACCAGAAAATTCTAGAGAGCTGAAGTTTCTGCAGGATTTGACCTGGCTGAAAAGGGATTTTGCAGGTCATCGTGTCAGACAGATATTTGCACCTCATATATATTCCATGCAGGATCCACAGGTCCTTCAGTCTATCTGCAGATTAGGAGACTTTTAGAGATTAAATGTACTTGACTATTTACCAGCCATTTTATTCTGACTAAACAAAAATAGCAAGTATAATATATTTAAAGAGTATTTAACTTTTTATAGTACAACTCTACTGTTTAGAATATTCTGAAAAAGATTTCTGTAACTGTATTCTAAATCTGTACCTAAGTGATTTCTATAAGATTTGAGGCATGAGTGATTTTAACTGAGGTCTGTTGTAATGCCTACTTAAATATCAGCCCTGGCTTAAATTTGCTAAATATACACACACATGCAGAACTCCCTATCTGAATATACTGAATACATACTCAGCTTTGTATCTACATGAAACAAAAATCATTGTAAATCTCCTCTTACCAATTTCATTGGTGTCAAATCATAATTACATAAAGGCAGGAAAATGGGCAACTTTTCTGAACTCTGGGATCAGTATTCTGAAGTTTCTACTTCAAGTTTATTCTCTTTCCTGTCTCTACACTTCTCAACCATTTCCTTCTTTTTATTAGCTTATTAGGATGCTATCTGCTGATTTCTAGTAAATTCTTCTGCAGGCTTTGTGTCCTTTGAGTGAAATCCTGGATTTGTTGAAGATTTTGGACACTGACTTCAGCAGAACCCTGATTTTACCTAATTTGTCTCTTTTACAGTCTTCGTCCAGTGAGGTAAATATATCTGTCACAAATTCTACACTTCTAAACTGCCTGTTCCCTATCTAAATATTCTGAAGTATTCTCAGAATAAATCTAACTTTATTTAATTGTATCCCTATTTCTTCCATGAGCTGTGATTCCCCAACTAATATTTTTCTCTCTGTGTTTTTGTTGCCCAACCAACTTTTCCCCCTTAGAAAAAGAAGTCTTATCTCCGCCCCACTTACTTCAACTTTAGTTGCTCTTAAAGCTGTCAAAGGTTTTCATTTATAGTTCATTCCCTGATAGCATACTCCCCCTTTCTTTCCTCTATGAAATCAGCCTCATGGGAAAATTGTGTCTCTCTTGTTAGATAAACCAACAGCCAGTACTATGTTGTACCCAGGGCATTTAAACACTGTTTTTTCTTGGGTTTTGTGCCTGCTGTCCATTGTCAGTGACAGCACTTCCCTGCTTTTGTGGCTCTTCCTCATTTCTCTCTCACCACTTCTTGGCTGCATCACAGACTTCCACTTTCTATCCTCTTCATATCAAATGTTTTACTCTCTACTTCACTTTTCTTTTCCGGTAACTTTCTTTGTAATTTTTTTTCTGGTAAGATCTGCATACCTCAGTTATTTGCAGCACAGGCTATCTCAGATGCCACATATTTAAAAAGCAAAAAAATACATATTTTTTTAATATATTGCCCCTTTTGTATGTTAAATGCCAGTTTGATTTATCAGGAAATACCCAATTCTAATGTTCCACTCCAATAAATCATCTCTATGTATGTTCTTAAAAATATCTGAATCAGCAAATTTACATTGTACAGATTTCTGTACATCAGTCTAAAGCAGAAAAATTTATTCATCTTTTACTTTTAACCATAGCACCAATTGCATCTCTCAGACCTCCTTTCGGAGCCCAGCCACAGACCGCCAGCTGTTTCACATCCATCAGGCTTCCACAGCCTGAGAACAGGCTTTATGTTTCATCATTTCAGCCAGGATGCACATCTTTTTATATAACCCGGCAAATAACACAAGAGGAAAGCTCAGCTACAACAGTGGAGGTCAGCCAGGGAAAATAGAAAAAACACAGTGGGTGTTTATTTATGTTTACCTCTGCATGGGGATCGAGGCTGCCATCCACCCTACATTTAATACATTTACTTCCACAAGGTACAATCTCCACTGACACAGACTATTGTTTCCTGACATTGTCTGTGAACTCTGCTGAGAAAGGACTAACATCTGAAAAGCTGGTTTTGTAAACCTAACAGTATTAAACGGAACAATATTACTGGACAACTGCTTTTAAGACACTTCTTTGTACTGCAGGAGATTCATCTCAGTCGCTTGGAATTGGACAGGCACAGAGGCTGGGATGAGTACTTGAGGACAATGCCATGCTCCACCTCACAGAACAGAGATCCTCCACGTCAGTTAAGGGCTAATGCTAAAGTGCAAAAAGTAGCCCTGCTCCTTCTCCAGTGCCAGAAAAGCAGGTCAATAGAGAAAGGTGTAAACCAGGTCCAAATGGGGACCTTTGGATTCTGTGTGTGAAGGGCAGCACCACTGACATACATCAAAGTTGTGGGAGTTAAAAAAAAAGTGGTGTGTATGTATGGGTTACTTTCATTCTTTCAGTATATATTATTTTTGTTATTAACTTTCATGAAATTGTACCATTAATAATCTGTATATGTTACTTTCCTCCTAGTTATCACTGCAGTCAATTGCAAATATTATTTTACTCTTTTATTGTTCTTTTACTATTTTAACTGTAATATGGCCTTGAAAGTGCAAGCACTATTCATAAATGCAATGTTGAGATTATTAAAGCTAGAGATACACGAACATAGTAAAAGATGAGAAGAATGTATTTGGGTTAATTTGTGGGCTTCTGTTCTGTAAACATAAACTTTGGAAGTCTCTTAAAAACCTCTTGTGTATTCTCAGAAACATCCTTAACTCATTATAAGCTGAACTGTCACTTTTATTATTGTGTGTATTAGACATTGCTTAAAATTAAAAACATTAATCAGAAAACTGCTGTCCTAACCAAAGAAAATATTGCCCAGTCTAAAATTCAAATATTAAATTATTTAATTTACAATCTGTGAGGTTCACAAGATCTGGATACAGTGTGCAGTGCCTTTATGTCACTGTATGAATGTGTATATGTATCACAAGCTTTATACTGGAAATTGCAGAATACTAAAATAGAAATTATGCCAAATCTGTGACATGTACTATGAAGAAGTATCTTCAGCACCTTCATGAATATTTCTGGCCAGAATCCAGAAGCTGTGGGATAAATCTGGACATGCGGGTAAAGAAATCCATTCACATACAAAGGACTTCAGGGCCAGGGACTTTATTCACATGTATAAATAATGCCAAATTATTTTTCTTTTAGAAGGCAGAAAGTCCTTATGGGGACAAAGTTGGTTACAAGACTTAATAAAAATTGTTAATTAAATAAAAATAGTGGTGTTTCCTTGGCATTACTGCCTGGCTTCTGCGAGTATCTATGAGACTGATAACCACATTCACACAATAATCAGAGACACATACTTTCAGACATGAATATTCCTCACTGAATATAAAAAGATGTCAACAAACAAAGTCACACTTCTGTAGACATTGTAAAACCTGTTATTGTTTCAACGAAACCTACCATTGCTATAAATTGAATGGCTCTGCAGGAAGGGATTCTGAGTCTCTCAGTTTATTCATCTTCCGGTAACTGACGGGATTGGGTGCAGAGTTATTTTCGCCTCTTCGCTTTTAATATCAAACAGATAGGCACTGTCTTCTCTTCTCAGACATTATCCAGACAGCAACAGAATTTAAGGCTAGCTATGTCCCTTTTAAAATTTTACTTTTTTTTTTCTTTTGTAAAAAGATGATATATGTATACCTGTGTATCTGTCTGTCTGTGTCTGTTACTTACTCAGTTACACAAAAAAGAATCCATCTTGAAGACTTTCTGCCTTCCTGATAAGAACTTCATATAGAGATAGTGAAATTAGTCAATATTTATTCCTGGAGGAAAAATTAGGGTTTTTTTTCCTAAAATAATTCAGAAGATGATATTTAGAAAATAGGACTCAAATCTACTTTGATATACGTTCTACTTGTTGAATAAAGAGAACAGAATAAACAGAACAAATATAATTATGATATTTATGTATATTTGCTTATATTTTTCCCCACTGTCTGTCTGTAAAATAAAATCATTTGGAACTTCAAGTGCATAAGGACTCATCCTTGTGGCACACAATGTAACAAAGAGTGGAGTAAAACGTGATCACTGAGAGATATAAAGACTATAGAAAGATCGGAGACAGAGAAACAAAAGGATCTCAAAAAGTTTGCATAAGGACTCCAGTTACTCTTTTAAGCTTTTGATACTCAAGCACATGTCATTAAACACTTCATGTTGCTGTCCAGAGCTCTCCTGCACAAGTAACTTGAAGGAAGGATCCCTATTTTGCAGGAAAGTTTTCCCTTCTTGTTTTATAACTTCTCTGACCATATTTTTTTCATCAGTATTACAGTTACCATAAAGAGCACCAAAACTACAGTTTTGATAATGTTTAATTTCTCCATAAACATTATCTTTCTGTGCACCAACATATGGCTTCAGAATTAAATCAGACCTGTCCCTCACAGATATATTTTTTTCTAACCCACCAGAGATTATGTAGTGTTATATATAGTAATATATATAACATTATAGGTACTATATAAACATATATATCATATGTAAGTTTTATACCGAAGTATAATATACTGTCTTTTCAAAGTTAGTGAGAAATACATTTTTATTTGAATTAGTTGTTTTACTATTCCAATCTCTTCAAGTCTTTGGTCTTTGTAACTTATTATCTTAGTTGGTTTTGTAAGATAGCTGCATTACAGGTATATATCAAGCACTATAATTCCTTCATGGCATTTCAGAACAGAAGTGCTACTTCTAAACAAGTAGAGTGGAGGCAGCAAATACAGGCCCTTTGCAATAAATTGCACTCAGTTTTCTTAAGCAACACTGCTGTAGGTATATTCAACTTCTAAAATATGTTTCTTATGAACATGTGAAGGATTCACTAATTACAATTTTATTACATTTAAATTCTTACAAAATGTATCAAAATTGGAACACTCAAAATTTGATCTTTTTGTGAATGAGCCAGAGAGAGAAAGGGAGGGAAAGAACATGGTTAGTAGGTGAAAATATCATCCTTTTTCACTAGTTTCAATAGACTACACTAGCAATTACATCTCAGTGATGTTGATATTGAACCATCTATTCCATCCAGAAGGACAATGTGGTCAGAAATTACTATTTACCTGTGTCAGATACTGATAGTCAGTACATTCATTTAGAAAAATATCATCAGTTCAGAACTGAGAGTTCCAGATAGAGCAAATGTTTAGCGTTCACGTTATTTGTAATTTTCTCCAAGCTGCAATATTCCTATTCAGCAAGGCTACATCTTCTCAAACTGAGATCCAACAGGTAGCACCTCTCAGCACAAACCGAACACAGCTTTCACTGAAACTACCACTGGAACCACTGGCAGAGGTTGACCCACACCTTTTGTATCTCTTATTACCGAGTCTTCAAATATATAATGTATGCTAACTCATACCCCAACAGTGAAGACTCCTGAATTGTTTTAGTAAGAAACCTGTGAGCTGCTATAAATGTTAACATTGATTACAGAGATCCTAGAAGTAATGTTCTTCTGTACCAAGTTTTTCACAGATACTGGTGGGGAAGCACAGAAAGACACTATTTCCACTTTTCTGGTTACTGTTTTTACTTTGCCTGTCTTAGCTGGCAGATCTTGGAAAGGACCATAAATTTTGTTTTATATAAATGTAACTTTATGTATATACTCCCCCCACAGGACACTAAGGTCTATACAAACAGAGAGAGACAGTGGGACTCAATGATTAACAAAACTCATCAGAATTCTGCAAATGATATGTAGCAAAAGCAGATACACTTTCTAAAGCCACATTCTTAAGCTGAAGGCCATTTAGTTGTGTAGCTTGCCTACAAAGAATGGCTTGAATATGAGACACTACCACAACAACATTTGTTCTGCAGTTTGAAGAGAACTGCAGGTATGCTACAAATACAGTGGAATCCTTTAAAGCCCTGAATCCCAGGCTTGATCTGTTTCTCCAGCCATAAACAGGGACAGAAAAGCCTGTTGATTGTACTCCTGAATAACTCCCATTTAAAACCAACGAATGAGGAACATGAGAATGTGGTCCAAAATAGACATCAGGACCATAATGATTATAGCAACAAAATATATTCATATGCTTGTCGCTAGGATGAGGCAAAGTGTATGAACCCCAAGTATAGAATGAGAAAATTGTTCTATTATAAGCACAATATAATTGGTGGTAAAGAAGATTTGCTGGGGGGGGGGGGGGGGGGGCGGGGGGGGAGGGTGTTGAGCCCCTTTTAGTTAAAGAGAAACAAAATCTTTGGGAAATCATTAAACAGGTAATAAAATATTCTTTGAAACTGTCTGGATAAAAAACCTATCAGAGTATTTTAAAGTGAATATAAGAAACAGAAACCTTAAAAACTATCTACATCTTTATTTACCTGTTACTTCTGAAACTGTGCTTTTCCTAGATGTGATACTATCCTGTACATTTAAACTAACTTATAGTATATATAGGCAAAAGTTTTCAGAGCATATAATAAAACACACACTGAAAAAAATAGTTTGTCTAATGTACATGCGTGCTTTATATATGGTTGTGTACATATATATGCCTGTTGTCTTGCAGGGGGAGGGGCAAGAAGAGTGAAGTCGCCATCTATTTGTGACTGCAAATACTGACATGTGTTATTGGAAACTAGAGGGGAAAAGAATTTCCAGTCTTCTAGTTTCATGTCACTGATGTGAGGAGGGTTACTTGATAAAAAGCTTTACCGTATTCCTGATAAAACCTACCTTTTATAAAAAATCAAATCCACTGCTGCAGCTCCAGATTAAAGAGACGACCTTAAAAGAAGAAAAAAAAAATCTACTTGCAAACAGTCTTCCTCTTCGTAAATACGATAAACTCTCAGCTATTTGCTCACAATTCCTGACAGAAATAGGATAATGCCACTCTTCAAATAAGTTCTTATTTGTTTGTTACACCTTTTGACGGGTCTATCTCCTGCCATCCAATAATGGATAACTTTTCTGGTGAAATCAGTCATGTCAGGACTGTAAATGAGAGCATGATTGTGGGGAATTTAAGCAACACAACCAGAAGAGCCTTGGTGTTAAAAGGAGCTTTTCGAACTTTGTAAAAATGTTTCTCTAAGCCACAGTTGGAATGGGTGGGATTGATTTTCATTTTCCTTTTGATTTCTAAGAACTGAGTTTAGTCTACAGATATTTTATTGCACTGGGAGTTTCCTATAGGTAAAAAAATTCAATTATCTGTCTATTATACATATAGTGCAGCTGTGTCCCTGCATAATTAGTATTTTATTTCAACTGACTTGATAATCTCAGAACACATACCTATACATATGTAGCAGCACACTAGGCAATGAAAACAAAATTTTATAAAAAACCTATTCTAAAACAGCTGAGCAGGTTAAAAATTATATGACTATTCAGGATTAAAGAATTTCTACATTAAAGTGTGCTATATGGTCTTTCAAAGATCCTGCAGAATCCAACTGGCCTCTATTTGCAACCAAAATTCTGTAAATAATTTTCTGCAACAAGTTTTGGTTGCAGAATCTCCAATTCTGCATAGAGAAACTCTATGAGCATAGTTCTCCTCTTACTTATGCTTGTTCTTTGCTGCACTTAAATTCAATTTGCTTTAACCCAATTAATTATACATCAGTGAACCTGGTACCAAAAACAGGCTTCTAGATTTTCTGTGAAGTGAGTGGAAAAGTATCATAAACTGGAATTTCTTACATACTTTTACAGAGAAGGAGGAAAAACTACAGGGTCTATTCTCTTAGTCAGCTTGCAGACTGTGGTTAAAATGAGGAAAAAGGGATGAATCAAGTTTTTTGCGGGAACCTCTGTCACTCATGGAGACAATGTCCCAGCAATCAGCAAGGGTGGCAAATTACCACTAAGTGAGGAACTTAGCAGCAGCTGTGAACTGGAAAGAGCTGCCTTTGCAAATCTTGTTTGCTATATTTTTGATGGTTTTATCCCCTGCCAGTTGGTAATGTGTAACTCTCTTGCTTGTTTATCATCTGTCCATTAATGGAAGACTTTGTCCCTGAAAGACTGGAATCTCTTCAGGACTCTCATCTCAAAGAGAGGGCAGAGAGCCAGATTATAGACCTGAGTGAGTGGGAAGTATATTAGAGTGGTGTTTACATCTTTGGAGGCAGAGAATGAATGGCCTCAAAGAAAAGTTAGGTTTTTGGCAATTTAAGGGTGATAGAAAAATAGGGCAGGAAAATGCAGAATGTGCCAAAGTTAAATGAACAGAAGAGTAAGGTTTGTGAATCTCAATCAGTCAGAGTGGGGCAAATAAGGAGAGGGGAAAAAGGCACAATCTTTGGCTCCTATGAAAGAAGGGTGAAGAACAGACCATTGAGTGAATCACTGACAAAAGGTAAGAGTGTAAAGGGAAGAGGCAAAAAGACATTGTGTGAGACAGAAGACCCTGACAAAAGTAGCTGAGCTTTTTCTTTGCTTTTGCTGAGACCATTACTATAATGTATGGAAAGGAAAGAGAAAGAAATCGAAGAGAGAGAAAAAGGTACAGCTGGGTCTAAGTAATGTTAGACAGCAACAGTACCTGAAATTACTGGGACAAGTGGTGTCTTTAAAGGGTAAAAGAGAGACTTTGATATAGGTGAAGGAGTGAAGGAGAGGAAGAGGAGAAAGTATTAGGGCCACAAGGATATGTTGGTTTGATCTCCTCTTTGAAATAATTGGCAGAGAGGGAAGTGAGAGGAATTAAAAGTAGTAAACAGCCAGCAAGAATTGCTAACATGATATTTTATTCTAAGGAAAATTCCACTAATGTATCCTGTGGATGAACAAAACGGGATTTTAAAAAGTCATATTCACTAACCTTTCTTATGAGAGGGTAATATGTTAGCCTGCACAGCTTTTTTGCCAGGAATTCTATAAAAATATTTCCAAATTCTCTTGTATTACAATTGATGACTGACTTATAAAAAAGAAGAAAAACATGCATGGAAATTTGTTACGATTTTATTCATCCTGTAACTTTGAAAGTGATACTTCTTATTGTGAATATTTCAGAATATATTTATGGAGGATGTTACTTCGCATATTACTCATTTTTTTGATTCCTCACTGTGTTGGAGATGATGCAAAGAGGAAGCAAATGTTATGACGATGTTGGAAAGAAGTTCACTGTTTTGCATTCATTTTACAGAAAGTCATTTACAAGGCTTCATAGACTTTAAAATACAAAGCTACAGTGAAGTCAATATAAAGTTGTGGATAATTATTCTCATGAGGTTTCTGATTTAAACCATGGAATAAGGAAATAGATAAACATGAAAAAAATGTGTACTGCATGCAAGTAATGAAAATAACTACATGTAGACACAGTAACGACAGCAACATGTTTACAGAGCTAAGTTTGATCTGCCTCACCCCAGTCCTGATGGGATGGTAATGATTTAAAGCCCCTGAATTGCTGCTGAAATCCCGTACTAACACATTTATGTGGTTTCCTGACTATAGTTGGCTCATATCCTGTCAGTTTAAGGCTGGTCAGAGTAAGCTTGCATCTGTCAGGTTATATACATGTAGGAGGTTTCCCTATCTGTACTGCAATAGCTTGTTATTACTGCATGCCTTTAACATTAGGATGTCGTGTTACATTATGCCTACACATGAAATAATATAGAACTTCATGCACTGCTACTGGAGGCAGCAGAAAAAGTACAGAGTAAACTTAAACCATTCAAGCCCAGTTTATTGCAGCAGAATGTAAGAGAATGTGCAGTAAAGTATTCGAAGAATATTCAGCATGCTGACTAGTCAAAGTACTTTTGCATAGGTCTTCTATATATTCCTAGTTTTCAGATTTCATTTATGTTGGCTCAAGGGAGCAATCTATCACTGAAAAACACATTCAGCATAAGTCAGTTCCTGAGAGGAATGTCAAATATGAAACAAAAACCAAAACAAAAAGGCCCCTGCAATACAACAGAACAGGAGTGTCTTGGTGAATGAAGCAAGAATTGAAAATAATAAACTTACTAGAACAATATGAATGATAATATGGTTTACTTTGTATTTTTTGACACATGGATTGTCACAGTAGACTGTATACATTAAAACACACTGTGTAGAACATACGTTAATTTAAAACCTGTGAAATTCAGTTTATGAAACTGGCATGTATAACATATGAACCTTGGTCGGGTTAAGTAAGCTGCTGTGCATGTTCTTAACTTAACAAAAGACACCAGCTATGAAAAATATGTAATTGAATAAAGTAAGTATCATAGGGCATTTTGGACTACTTACTAATTCCTTTTCATGTTGTGTTGACATAAGTTTACCAATTAAAAGCAGGGATTTAATTTTTCTTTTTATTTGAAATCTCATTGCCCTCAGATCTTCATGGGAAGGGCGAGCCTAAAGCAATAACCATGGGAAGGAAATGCTGTAGGGAACTCCTGCGGCATACTGCAGCAGGCAATGGGACTGCACTTTAATTTCATATTTTGTAGCAACAATATTTTTTTTTCCCTAGTTATGTTGATACCCTCAACATTTTAAAACCACCACAATTTCCCTGGCATTTTTAAATCTTGTATTTAATAATTAATAATATTTTTTGTGCTTAGATTCAATTGTAAGTACTTTTACACTTGGTGAATAAACTACGGTAATCATTACAGTTTGAAAAACGTACTAGTTTTAACTCCTTACAGTAAATCTGAATAAAACAAACTTCTTCACTACTTTCCAAATAGTAAATACTTCTTATTTAGCAATATAAATATTAATGTATCTCATGGCCAGAACTGCTGGGAACAAGTTATAATGACAAAAAAAAGTTAGTGGCAACTATATTAAATTAATTACTTCCAGGTCAAATTGTAAAGGAATAATTACTTGATGAGTTCATATCTGCAGTTTAGAATATCTTTCATGTGTATGAACTACAGCTGAACAGATGCCCACCATGAAGGGTTTTCCTAATGTTGCAGTACCACAACCTAGGGAGTCAGAATACACCAGCTTACTTTGCAAGGGAAACAGCATGACTGAGGAAGTCCTTGAAAACAGATGTTCTTTCAACTAAAGTTTTCATGCTGATGGTTTGGTGTGGTTTTTTTTTTTTTTTTTTTTTTTTGTTTGTTTGTTTGTTTGTTTTGTTTTGTTTTTTTTTAATTCAGAAATTGTCCAAGGACATTGCTTGTAATAGCTCCCTTCTGGGGTTACAGGAAATTGATCCTTTTTGATGTGGGCCTTCAGTTCTATTAACAGTATCAAAACCCAGAAGTCATGAACTCAAAAGTAGAAGGATGAAGATACCTAAAATTATCTTGAAACGCTTATTGCTTTACCTGGATTGCTAGAGCAGAATAACAGAAGTAATTAATATATGCTTTATTACATTCAAAGCCTGAAAAATAGGCTTAGCAGTTACTAGCTCAAAGATGAAGAAATTTTGTCACACTTAAATACTTTGGTCCTCTGTGCTCTGTTCATCCCTGAAGCCACATCTACCCCAGTAGCTCACGTTCTGCCATGCTTGGGCCTTGGCATTTTGCTGACTAATCTCTAACTGACCAGACTGATCTTCAGCCAGACATACCAAATACTAAACTAGATGTGTTCCCTCCAGCAGTGCCTTGCAGCCATACATGTGAATTTAATGCTGTTTAGATCTTGTTCCAATTATAAGCAAAACAAACAAAAATTAAATACAGCCTTCCTAGTTCAAACCACTACTTTTTGCTAGCTAACTGTGGGATCTATGTCCAGAATATGGGGAGTGGATACTTCTTTCCTCTGGAACTAGATTTCAGAAGGTTGAACCAGAGGGTCATGTGTGTTGGACTGTGAAGGATAAAAGCAGTGGAAGCCTTGAATTCTGTGAGAGCAGAAGAACAAGGGTCAGGGCAGCGTGCTGGTGTCAGGATAATGCTCTCCTGCAATGCTTGGGAGTTTGTACGTTAAAGTAGCATCTGCTGGGTGATGGCTGGGGAACATACTGAACCTCCTCCTGGTGTGATAGGAGCTCTTCTTTGCATACATTAATGACACTGTATCCTCCCACATTTGGAAAATTGTTAAGGGTGTAGCGTGAATTTTCAGTTTGGACATACACTTACCCACTCAAGAGTTTTACTGTCACTTATTTTCAGAGCTTTAATATAGCATGAGTTAGCAGAATTGAGATGAGGTGAGAAAGACCTCTGGAGGTAATTTTGGCCTAAATTGAATAAAACAGAGCATTTAGACAGAAATTTTCAGGATTAATTTGAATGCTTACTCTCAAATACACAACTCGGAACAAAGAAAGGTGAGGACAGATACACCTTTGAGTAGTATTATAAATTAAGGATAATTGCCTGCCTTCACTGAAGTTTTTATATCTGTCTGAATCAACACTGAACAATGAGTGAAGAAAGAAGTGCCTGCAGAACACCTTTATGGGGAAACGTCTCAAGCCTGTTCTGGGGAATTCACACACGTGGGTGTATGCAATGCTCCTCTGTAATGCTCATACACTGATGAATGAAGCGTGGGGAACAAACAGGAGTTAGAAGTCAACATGCAGCTATAGGGCTATGACCTCACTGGGATCACGAAGATGTGGCAGGATGGCTCATACAACTGGAGTGCTGCAGTGGAGGGATACATGCTCTTTAGGAAGGGCGGGATGGGAAGGCAAAACAGGGAGAGTTGCCTTCTATGTGATGGAGAGCAGCTGGAATGTGTTGAGCTCTGCTTTCGGATGAGTCAGGAGTTAGTAGAGAGCTGATGGGCTATTAGATTAGTGGGAAGAAATCAACATGGTCTGCTTTTGTAGTTGGTATCTGCTATAGACCTCCTGATCAGGAAGAGGAAGTAGAAGTCTAAGAAGACTTCCAAACAGCTGGAAGAAGCCTCACATTCACAGGTACTGGTCCTCATGGGAGACTTTAGCCACACTGATGCCTTCAACTAGTAGAAGTACAGACAGAATGATTTTGAGAAAAAATACAGAAAAAGCTTTTGGGTTGAAGAATGGCTGAAAAAGACTTGGAGCTGGGAAAGAACTATCTTCTTTAATACACTGTATTCTTGATCGCTTTGCTTGTAAGTAAAAGATTGCATCAGAAATACTTGACCAGAAATGTCATCATCACCTTCTCCAGGTAACTTGCACAGTTCTGACTACCAAGTCAGCCTAAAATGTTCTACCAACTCTCTTCCCCCACCTTGTATGTATCAAATGAAACATTTAATTACTGAATGTTTGTAACTAAGAAACAAATTATGAAAGGTCCATATTTTCTTATGATTAAACTCAGAGTTTGCAACTTAAGTAAATATTCCCTCAAATTACTTGCTTAGATCTGTACTTCTGCAAACAGAAACTTATTTCTTTATAATCATTTTTAAAAGGATTTAAAGTTTCTTGCAAAATATTTTTTTTGGCATCATAATAATGAGCAAATGAAAAATGCATAAATGTAAGATAATGATTTTATAATGTACAAATGTCCTTTATATTTCTATTCACTTTAATTTTTTGACTAATATTCAGAATTGAGATGTAGTTTTGAATCTATTTGACTAATGACAAAACTAAATAATTAAAAAATTAGATGACACCTTGTTAAAACAGCAGCTTCAGGAACGAAACACTTTCACACAAACAGTCATTTGCAATTAGTGTTATTCAATAGAGAGAATTGGAGGTGGCCCATTTGTTATCAATATTACAATTAGTTAATTGTCACATTTGCTTTTTTGTCATTACAGCCCATTTTCAGACTAAGGTGAGAAGCATATTGCACTCAAGTTTCTAACCTATGTACTTCTCTGTAATCCTTTTTACATGAGACAACCATTTCCTCAAAATCTCAGGAAAAAAAATAAAAGATTGCTAGATCTTAAAAATTCTAATTATGTCCTACCTTTTAAAAGTTAATTGAAGGGAGTTACAATGTTTATGTTTGTGATGGTTTTGAACAATCGGTTTAGTACATTTTGTTGTGTCAAAGAAAAGTTCTTTGGGAAATTCAAAACTTTTGTGACAAAGCATACATTTTTTTTTTTGTTGTTGTTGTCAAAGAAGCAGTATTGTCTTATTTAGCTGGAATATTTTTAAGAACACAAAACTGAGGGGAGAGATGCATTTTTGTTATACCTAGAAACTTTGGGTCAGTCTTTGGGTAGTTATAGATTTCCACCCAGAAAGAGTAAATTTTTTTTTAAAAAAAATCCATAATTTGGCTCATAAGTGAGAAATGTTCCTGACTTTCTGTGTTGTAAATCTGTTTTGACTTGATTGAGTTACTACAGTTTTATAAACATTGTTCATTCATGCACAAGTTGCTTTTACAAATTATCACTTGAAGTTTTATTGACACTGTGCACATGCACTGAGCTGAAGCTGAATGGAACTCTGGATCATCTGATTTAAAAAATGAGAAGTAGGAACAGTCTAGATTTTCAAATTCATTGTTTAATTTTACTTTTATCTGGAATTACTTCAGTTAGATTTATGATTCCACTTGAAGATATAATGACCTGAAATATAGTAAAGGAGGCTTCCCGACAATCTTGAGTCAGCTGCAATTTAATTTCTTTTGTTTTACTGCTGCCTAAGCAGAAAAGAAAAGCACATCTTTGGCCTTCACTACTCAGAAGGTAACATAACTTGCCAGCTCTGGAAAAGGGAAAAAATGTCACCAAAGGCATCTCCCGGAGCTCCCCAGGGCCTCTTACAACCCTGCCTGGAAGCTCTTTGCTATCCCCATAGCAGGCATCTCTCTCCAGTGCAAGGCAGTATTCTGTCCCTCCACTGCGAACTAGTGTACCTGAACAGGGCTGGGGAAAGAGGCTGGAGGGATGCCTTCCTGAGCCACAGCAGAGGCGGAGTGTAGAAAGAGCTGAGAATGTGGAAGTTAATGGATGTTTAGTATGTGTGTAATTGCACAGTTCTCACCATATCTCAGACAAAGATCCTTTTAGAGGATTGTTATTTCTATACTTGCACAGGTGTTACTGCACTCCAGTTTGTAACAACCCATATCCTGGGAAAGAATACTATTTTGCAGATGACTTCTTAGCTTTTAAGAGAAAAGATCAGAACAAATAATACTGTTTCATCTCAGCAGCCAAGACTCTGCGTGCCAGCTTGGACCTTATTTTCTATGAATGAAGCATAGTTTTTGAAACCTTTTTGTAAAAGTGCTCTCTTCTGTTCTTTACTTTTACTAATTTGTGAAGCTATGAAGCTCTGTTAGCAGTAGTAGGCTTCTTTTCAGTGCCCATCTTGATCTCCAGTGTCTGTCAAGAGTATGAACTCCTATGTCAGTAAACTAGGTCTGAACATCCTACATTAGAGTAATTGTATTTTTTAGTCAACATGCTCTTAAGGTTAGATTAAAAATTAGTGTAAATCATGATTTTAAGAACCATACCACTGATGAAAGCCAGCTAAGAATTTGGCCCACAAAAGACTGTATAAAGGAGATCTGTGTTTCTGAAATTCACATGAAAAAAAATCAAGTTAGTTCAAAATGTTATGACATCTAATTCATTAATAATTGATCTACTGTTAAAAACTAAACTTTTAATACAAGGAAAGAGGGCTAAATTTACTTAGGTGATAGAACAAAAATTTCTGCCATAATCTGGCAGCCTCAGAAAAGGAAATTCCAGATGAATGAATCAAGCACAGGGCAGTTATAAGCCAGCAGTATGAGGTAGTCAGGAGCAAATTTTGATTGAACTTAGAAGAAGGTTCTGACTGTCAGAGTCATCAGGCTTTGAAACAACCTTCAACAAAAGAAGTGGGAGCAAGTAATCTAATGACTTTCAAATACCTCTAGGATGACTATATGAAATGACTGTAAAATGCCATAGCCTGTGGCTGCCTGGAATTGGTAGCTGAAAAGATCTCTTCCTGTTCTGTGTTTGTATATAGATTGACAGGTCTTGCTTAGTCTGTCAAATTACTTATTAGGAATTTACATTTATGTAAAGGAAAACCAAGGAAAATGTTGGTTTGCTGCTCAACAAAGAGGGTAATCTATAGACTCATAATATAGTAAAAACAATTTAATACCTCTTTTGTATTAGACTTCACAGAAAGATCAACTGCAAGCAGACATAATAGCAGCAAAAAGGAATAAAATCTCACTGTAACAGGAAGAGGAAAGGTTACATAGTGCTTAAATAACATAGATATTCTCAGATCATCTATGCTGATAAACTTCATTCATCTTGGAGGACTTAGCTGATTAAAATAGACTCAGAAGGCTTAGAGGTCTTTGAAAAATTATGGAGGACAGATGAGATGCTGGAGGACTGAAAAAGAGCAAATGGATTGCTATTTTTAAAAGGGAAAAAAAGAATAGTCTGGTCTATTTAGTTTCAGTCTCTCTATCCTAAATCCAACACTGTTCAATAATGGAAAAGAAGGTGCGCTTATTAAATTTGCAGACACCACAAAGCTGGAGAGACTAAATATCTTGGGGAGCGAGATTAAAATTCAGTTATGTGTTTTACAGATTGAAGAATGGTCTGGAAAAGAAAGGATGACTTTGCAATAGGGACAGGTGAAAAGTATTGCAGACAGGCAGGTATACCCAACTGCACAAGTATGGAAGGGGATCAATTAATTAGGTAGTAATTATTCAGAAAAGGATCTTAGGGCTAAAGTGGAAAGTGATGAGTTAGCAATGAATATGCCAACAACCTTACACTGTGAAAAAGGCAAATGACAGAACTGGGATATATGAACAACAGTACAACTGACAAGATAGCAGGCATTTTCCTTATGTTCTTTTCAGAATTAGTGACGGCTCAAGTAAGACTGTGTGTGTTCAGTTTTGAGTGCTGTACACCAAGCAAAGGGATGTGTTTGGAAATATTTCAGAATAAAAAGACTGATCTATAAAATATGATCTATGAGAAAAGATTGAAAAGATTGGGATTGTTTAGCCAAAAAAAAAAGGAGGGGGTGGAGGCTGAAGAGGGGTTTTCTAAATAGAAAAGTCTGTTGTAAATAGGAGAAAAGAAACCCTATTCTTCATATCATGTGATGAATACAAACAGAGATAATGCAGTTAAACTAAAGTAAGAAAGGTTTTGTTCAGGCATCAGGAAAAAAATTTTATTGGAAAGGATTAGGAACAGACTGTGCAGGAAGATTATGGAGTTTGCAGTATTGGAGGTCAACTATGAAAATATCTGTCAAGAATAACAAAGATATGGCTGATTCTGTTTTGGACAACAGGGATAGACTAGATCACCTCCCGAAGTCCCTTTCAACTTTGCCTTTCTGTGATGAATAATGAAAGATGCTGACTATGGTCTGAGTAATTGACAGAGAAACACTGGGACTCTTTAAATTTGAAAATTGGAAAAGCATTTGGTTTTTTTGTTTTCCATTGATAGAGTCCAACCAAATCTAAAAAGCTTTAATTCTTCCAACAGATACAAAGGAAATATTTCACAATATATCTCCAAGTAACTATACTATATATATAAAAAAAGTTCCAATGCTCCTATGGTAGCTGAAGAAAAGATGATCTTGCTCAGACAGTATCATTGGGTCTAATTCAATGCAGTCAGAAAAGCTGACATGACTATGAATTTGGAATAAAAATTCAGTCTGTATAGACCTAATAGTAGGCCTTTATGGTGGCTGGTTTAAAGAAATGTCAGTTTTTTTAAACAAGTAAACTGACACATTAAGTGAAATGGCTAAAATAATATCTTAGGCTGCCTGCAGTATTTTATTTTTTCTTCAAAATAGATTTGCGAAAATTAAAATGGATTAGTTCTTAATATCCTGAAATAAAAATGCTTAGAGTCACAGGATGTGTATTGTCTTAATTCTGTAGAAGTCAGTCAGTTCTACATTTGATAAAGCCTTCAATGATCTGGAGGCTCCCAGAGGCAGAACCGATACCAGGATTGTCCACACAGGGAAGTTACTCTTAGTAAGGTAAAGTGCAAATTTACAGTCCATTAGGCTCACTGAAGTACTTCCATGTGTGGAACTTCTAAGAGCAAGGAACTATTTTCTACTTTGAGGCCAGACTGACAGATGGACAGACAGGCAGAATGTGTACAGATGAATCTCATTTCATTAGGCAGCCAAGCTAAAAACAACTGGAAGGAAAGTACAGTGACTGGATTACTAGTTGCCAGAGATCAAGGGCAATATGATCAGGAACCACTTATTTCAAATCAAAATAGAAAGCAAATAGTTATTTCTTCTGGTGTTAAAAGATTTAATGAACCACTGATTAGCATCTCTCCTTGTTAAATCAATAAGGAAAATACTGAATCGCTTTACCATTGCTAACTTGTATTAGTAAATTGTGCACTCAGGCATTCATAGACTAGTGATGAAACACCAAAGGGATCATCTGAGACTTTATCATAAGCACAAAATTTAGTGCATGTATCGTTAGCAATGTTCAGTTATCTTTAAGTGTCTTTCGTATTTCCCGTAAAGGAAAAGAGCCTCACAAGTAGTGCTTTTTGCTTAATAACAAACAAACTCCAATCTTATTCACTGGGTTCAACAGAAGCAGTGTTTAAAGGACCAGATATTAGCAAAGGTATTCACCTTATTTAAATTCAACATGAATATTAATGCATTTCCAATAAATGAGTTACTATGTAGCTTCAATTAACTGAGCACAGGTTTTTTTGTTTGATGGCATTATTAGGGTTACAGTCACAAATGACTGTTACGGGTTTACAAATACCATGAAGTAAAATTACCATAGCAGGAAAGCAGTAAAACCATAAATTGCTAGAAGTTAGCACAGAGTGTTGCTTTGGCAGGTTGGGCATTATGCCCAACGAGACTCAGTGGCACAGAAATCTACTGCTCCTGATGTGTGCTGGCAGCTGAGGGATTTAAGAGAATGCAGCAAGGGGGAAGGCTTGTGCAGGGAGAGGTGAAGGGTTGCACGGACCAACTGAGGGCGTTGATGAAGGATAAGTAATGAGTTACAGATACCCTTCAGCTCCTTTTCTCAGGGTGACTTTTACCCCCCACTTTCTCACTATCCTGCCCCTTCACTTTTTCCTGCCAAAAGAGAAATTCACACTTGCCCCACAGGAAAATATTCTTCTCTCAAAGTCCTTGCAGAAAATTGCTCCTGCCACACATGCCTTCTTGCAGAGTCAGTTTCTTTAAACTCCAGTTAAAATTCATAAATTCTGTAATCAGCAAAATCTGTTTCAGATCAACATCTTCCCTAGATCCTAGATTTCTCTACACACAGATTTTGTTTGCTTGATACATACAGTCTAGATATTCAGTAGAGCTTTTAGTACCTTTCTGATCATGCTGAGACTCCTCATAACCAGCCTCTGCATCTCACCCTTCTGTACTACACCGTCCCAGGCAATTATTTCTCCTTATTGTTTTTCAAGTTCCTTCTTTCCCAGCTGGCAAGGTTTATATCTTTCATGAAAAAAATGCCTTTTGTTCTTCCCATTTACATCACTGCATAGTAATTTTTAATCAAGCATTTCCAATCTTCCAATTCTTAATTAAATGAAATAATTGCTAGTGCTAAGAATGCTCCCTGAAAGTTTAGAAATGATCGGGCACGGTATATGCAGGTTCTCATGTTACCTTCAGACCCTTCAGACAAACAGATATGCCATGAAACAAGCTTAAGACCTGTCTGCCATGCTCATGAAATACTTTTGTACCTCCATGGTTTCTTGCTTTTAGGTGCTAGAAAAATGTGAGAAGCTTTACTGACTTCAGTTGATAAATCTGCATTTAGGAAAATGTAGATTTAGAAATTTAAATGTGTCACATTTTCTACATGTACATAATTTTCCCATATCCATGATCTCAGTGGTTCATTTTTCATGGGTAGCTTTCATTAAATAAACATGTTTCAGCATTCTTTCTACATTTATTTCCAATTTTGCATGTTTCTATATCATTATATTAGAAATGATAAATCACTAATATAATGGAATGAACAATGTTTTTGTTAAAAATGCATTGCTTTCACCTCTATGAAGAAATTTTATATTCTAAAGTATGTGAATAGACCTAAAGAAAGACATTAAAAATACCATTTAAAGTGTAGAACTTGGAGTACAGAAAGAGAATTCAACCTTTCTTTTCTTTTTGAAAAACTAATGCATTTAATCAAAGGTTTAATTCTTTCTAAAGCTTCAATTTTCCCAACTTTTCAGAGCACAGTGTTAGAGCTGAAATGCTGTGAGCTAGTGCTTTACGAACTTCCATTGACACAACAGCCAGTTAAAATAATGTCCTTTCACTTAACCACATTTAACTGAGATAAAGAAACACAAGATTTAATAGCTTCCAGCAGTGCCTAGTGATGGAGTGGCTAGTCCAGATTGCAACAGAAGGTCACAGGTTCATTCAAAGGGCATGGCACACATAAACCTTCTCACATGGTAACAGGCCAAAAGTAGATTTGATTTGACTAGATGCAACTACACTGGAGTTACGGTTGATTATATCTGCGTTGGATTTAGCTGAGAGCTAGAGTAAGGAAGAGATCATGCATGATCTACTATAACAGTTTGCAGCAATCCTACTTTAGCCCATGAATGAAGACCGGAATACAGTAGACATCAGCAATATTCTTCTTCCAGACACATTGGAAGCAGACGGTTATTTAGCAAAAATTAATTATGAGTGGAAATAACTTTATAAGCTTATAACTAGAAAATGATGTAGGCATGATGTCACTCAGAGGTATCTTAATATCCAAACCAAAGAGAGTAATAAGTTAAAAGGTGTAAGGTCACAATGTTAAATACTATCAGTGACTGTCGTGATATATTATGTAACCAAAATATTGTGACTAGACACACTCTTCACTATTTTAGGGTCAACAGTGAGGCGGTAAGAACAAATGGGTAAGTCATGATTACAAGGCTCAGCTATTCCTTACAATGCTCAGATTTTTGCCTATGTGATGAATATTTCAGATACATCCTGCGATCTTTACATTCTTCACTGACAAGGAGACAAGATGCATTTTGCATCTGCTAAAGACTTCTGATTGGCACATATGTTGAAAGACTGGCCCAAGATTGAAAGACAGAGTGTTCTTCAAAAGCTGTAGCCATGAAATATTTATTCTTTTTCATAGAAATGCATTTGATGACTATATGACATAAAGTGCCACTAATAGCTCTGGACAAAATTATATGCCTCTAAAGACTATTAAACTATTATTCTTGGAGGGTGGAAAAGGTTTTATTTGACACATATGATCACAATAGTATTAGCAAGGTTTTGTTTACAACCTACTCTGAAAAAAATGTGGTGCACTACCAAGTGCTTTTTGCACCGACAAATTCAAATCTGACAATCACAAATGGCAACAATGATATTGGTGATATATTTAGTAAGCACTTTATCTCACAATCTTTTGAATGGGCTGTTTATTAATTTTTAAAAACTTTAAGTATTCAACTAAGGGCAAGTGAATCCTAATGACACTGTTCAAAATTCGTTTTGTTTGTGTCTCAGTGTGTATATTTTATAGAGTAAGTCTTAGGCACATGAATCCCCAAATGTTATTTAAATGTCTGAAGTCAGCTGAAAAGCAAAGACACTCATACATACATAATGTCTAGCATGACAACCTGAAAATTATGTGAAAACAAAAAGGCTCCTTTGTAAAAGCCTAACTAAAATTTTCTGATAAAAAGACCTAGAAGGCATTGCTGCATCACAGAAATCATTATCTTATGAATTTTACATGAAAATTTGTAGGGCCTTTGTATCTGTAAACATTATAAAATACTAAAAACCTTATAAAAACTTAGAAACCTTAAAAAATGCTAAAATACTAACAAGCTAAATGAATACAGTTATCATCCTGTAAACCACATTATCTCAATATCCATTTACAATCATATGTGTTTCATAAACCTCCTGCTACTGCAAATCCCTCAGTTGTATTTGCCATTGAATTGCCTGTTTCTCATTATCAGTGGCTGAAGAAATGCAGTATAGTCATGCAACACTTTCTAAAGTGTACTAAAAATGCATTCTTGAGAGTTCAGTTTATCTTTCCCTTCTGAAGGGGTAACTGCTGTGTTAAATACTTTCTTTTGCCAGAGCAGCCAGAAGAAAGGTGAAAAAAGCCAAAGTAAATTAAGCAGTGGCATCATGCCCAAATCAATCACAGACATTACCTTTTAAACAGTGAGTTGAAACTAGCAGACTGTAGTTTAATAGTCACATGAAGAATTTTTGTTTTGGTAAGTCACTTTGCTTAAAAGATCTTTTAATATACTATAGGCAGTCATTCAAGCCTTGCATGTTGAGTGAAGTATACTGCTAATTATGCATATATACACTCATGAAAAAATAGAGGGCTGCATGAGTCTGCAATTGTAAAGTGGTATGCAACCAGAAAAGGCTACGCTACAACATGAAGTGACAGCAAATATTGCTTCCTCTTGATTCAGATGTCCTCTGAACAGGCTACTAGATTTGCTGTGAATATTTTGTGAAAGAGACAACACTTACTACTGGCACATACTTTCCTCCTTTCAAAGTACCAAGAATCTCTTTTAGGTTATTAAAATTTCAGTCTAATGACTCTTATGTGGTTTAATATTCATATTTGAGTAGTAAACATGGATTGTTATTTGGTTCTATAGACTGGAAATATGTTTAGATGAGCAGTATAATCATAAAGTTTGACATATATATCTCAAGTTGCTTTACTATTCTAATGTAAACATATTTCAGCCACCATATTTTTTAGGCAGAAAATAAAACTAGCTATTTTCATCTTGCAAGGTTCTTGTAACAGTGTGTAAATGTCTTGAACAACTAAGCCTTAGTGTGCCTGTGAGTAGCTGTTTGTAACCTTGGAAGGCAAAAGACATGGTGAAAAGGATGGACAGGAGAGTCTGTTCAGGAAGTCCTCTGTGAGTTAGTGGTAAGGAATGTGTGTTGATCCTTATGCTCCTTTCCTTTCCCCTTTCCTTTTTTTTTTTTCTTTTTTTTTTTCTTTTTTCTTTTTAAAGAGGAAAAAGGAATTAACAGAATCTGTTAGCAAGCTAAAACAGTGCGGCTAGCAGGATCATCAGCATCTTGGATAAGGTCTCGTTACCCAGATGGATAGGGGACCAAGCCATGAAACTTGAGAACTGCAAACTGTAAGTGAGGTTTTACTGCAGGAGGTAGGAAGCGGCCAGCTGGCCTACCACTTGCTTCACCAAGAAAGCAAACAGAAGAGTAAACAGTTATGGTTCCATGGTGGGGATGGAGTAATTAGATATTGTATGTTGCAGTGTTTCCCTGCTGTTCTTTTTGTTTCTCCTTTCAATAAAGTACTCTTGGCTAAGCCATCTGATTCATATTTGCAAGGAGAGAAAATTAGCTGACTGAGCAACAGAAAGACTATTTTAATTTTCCCAATTTTCTGTGTAGGAACACAAAAATGACTGTGTTCACAGTTTATTACTCCTGCAATTTGAGTCTGACTGTTGTTGTGGCTGCTAATCATGCAGCTAAGTGGGTGACAGGGCTGGTCTGAATGCTGGTCATGAATGATTGCTCATAGACAACCAGGTGAAATTCAGATAGCTGTATCAATTGTAAACCCATGCAAGTACCTGAAAATACCTATATAACAAGTAATGTCCATTGATGACAGTATGCTACAGCATGACTTTTTTACACATAAACACATGCTATAATGTCTCATTTGAGAATTATCTCATGGAGTTTAAGATAGGTATACTGTATCACCTTTTCAATTGCATCAATTCTTTACTTTTTTACCAAGTGGAATTCTCTGACAAATATCAAGGTTTGTAAATCTCTATAATATTCCACTTGTATCTCTAGCTACCTATCATTTATTTAGTTGGTCACTGGTTTGGGATGTTACAGAATTTGCATGAGAAAAACATAGTATGTCTACATATTATAAACATCTAAATATATGTACTACTAATAAATGTTTATCACATAACATGTAATATCTAATCTATTGATGTTGGTAACTGTTATGATATGTAGTATATATTATAACTAGTACACACTACTTTTCGGATTTCTGGGTGCATGTTCAGCACTTCAGCAATCCTTTTTTATTTAATTTCTTATATTGCTTCAGTTCTTCTATTTATATTGCCAGAGGAGCAATGTAAGTGACATTGCAAAGACTCCAAAGTCAATGGAAGATTTTCACTCCCATTGTGATAATTGCTCAGACATTGTTACATTGCACGGATGATTCATTTCTGTGATAGCTTCAGGATTCAGAGCTGGCAGCAGAACCACAGTACTGGTGAAAATGTCTGAATTAAACAAAACTGAAAAGAAAGAAATTCTACTTCATGGTGCTGTGCTTTAGGATTATAGTAAATGGGATCAAACATTTTACCCAAGTTTTAATCAATTTTACAAAACAATTCTTTATCTTGGAGAAGGAACATTGTGCTTCCTACTTGTCTTGAACATTCTGTGCATTGCTTGACGCACACTCTTCTTTTCTAGATATCTTTCCTGATGTTTGTTTTGGACTGCGTGATGGATGAAAGCCCCATGGTAGAAACTTAATCCAGGGAAGTAGATGTTGTGCTCGCTGATCTAGGAGGCACTTCATAATAGCTAAAGAAATCTACTAGCATATGTATTAAGGGGTCATTGCTTCACCTGTTGTCAAAGGCTATGTGCATCAGCAGCAATTAAAGCAGCCCGACAGAAGGAAAACTGCAAAGTCAAACTGTTGGTGCTCAGGACCTACTGTCTGCATTAGGCATTTCATGGAAGAGGCAGTTCTCAGGACTAGCGGTAGACTAGTTCCATGGACTGAATGTCCATTACAGCAGGGTTGCCTCAGGTACACTTTGGTGCATCTTCTAGTTTAGTTTTAATCCATTTGAGGCATTCTGAATAGCTACTGAATGTGAATCAAATCTGAACAGTGGGCAGGACTGATCAGGAGATTTAATTCAAAAGTACACATCCTGATCTCAATAAAAGCACTAATATAGAGGTCCTCAAAGAAGACTATATAATCTCATGGTCTCCTTCAGTTTTCACTGCTTTTGCTCACTTGGTTTGCAAGAATAAGAATACTTTTTTTCTTCTGTATATTATACCTAAAAATCTCCATACAGTTTTTGCTTGAATCGTCTATTTCTGATTACATCTGGACTGCACGACTGAAAAGTTTTTCCTGGATCTAGTCACAATACCAGACTGAGTGTACCAATAAAGTGCAGCTGCTTGATTTCTGAGTAGCTTGTTGGAGACTGGCCAGAATGCAGGAAACCACTGGTTACTTCCAGGTGAAATTCATTTTCCAAGACCTGATTCACTTCACTGTTCTTTTTTCAGCTAGTTCACCTCTTTGGCTCACTCAAACCGCTGGAACAAGCCTGTAGGAGAGCATGCCCATGCTACTGCCTGCATACTCCATTTGACTTGCCAGAACAGTCTGCTCCACAGCCCATTCTTGGGCATCCTCCTTCCTGAAATCTGGACAATGAGAGGGCCATGTGTTCTTCACAACCATCTTACATTTCATTTCTCATTATGTGACAAAATGCCCATTTACCACATAACTGTCCTATAAGATGTGTGCACCAGGCTACACAATGACAGGGGACAGGATTTTGACTCTAAGCAAAGGTTGGGCACCAATTGTCTAGAAGATCAACTGAACAGAATTGGAAGGTAAAACTCTTCTGATAAGTCACCTATTTCTGTGGAGTCTTCTCTCCTAAAATTCTATTTTTGAGTCATAGTAGTCCTATTTACAAGAAGATTGCAAGGTTCTTTGTTTCTTTTGCTGGCTGCACTTATTAAGCCACAAACACTGCCAGTAGCCAATTTTTTGTCTCCTCCTTCTGTGATGAAGGACTTTCTTCTTTCTCTTCCTTCTTTCTTCTCTTGCCTTTCTTTTTAATGCCAGTACATAATACACTATCAGCCCCGAGAAAGGCATATGCAGATTAAGAGATGCACCCAATGGTATGATTATATATACTTTTTGCTTTGGCAAAAACCTATTATTGCTTTCTTTCTAAAGCACACACTCTTCATAATATCTAATTAACATTTTCCCCTTTCATGGAAGAATAATGGGTTACAATTTAAGTCTCAGTCAATATTTATTGTGAGTGATACTATATTAACGATAAAATCGGTAAGTCATCTCTTTTGAAGTCAGCTATCCTTATTGAAATATTTGAGTTCCCTTTACATGAAATGAATAGTGACAACCAAGTCCCTAGTGGATTGCAAAGAGCCTCCAGAATTTCCTCCAGTCCCTTAAAGACTTCTTATTTTCCTTTCTTTTCTTTTTGGCAGGGATTTATGAGGTGAAAAGAGCTGTCATGATATCACAACTGTGTTTATGATGGAAATGTCTTTTCAAAGAAGATGTTCATAAAGCTCTAGACACATCCACTGTTACCCAGATTTTTGCTCTTTCTATAGACAGATCCCCTTGATTGTGGACCCTTTATTCTCACTTTGGATTTAATAATCTGTTTTGTTTTACAGGAGAGCAACAAGAATGGGGTTATGTACATCAAAATTAATTCTCATAATTTAGCTAAGAATTAATCCATTAATTGCTTTGAAGATTACTTTGAAGATCAAAGCCTCAGACTGGCCTCAGAAGCTTACTGAAAGCCAGTAGAGAACATAAGCATGGGCTTTATGTGCACAGATGCAAAGGAGAAAGTGCTCAAATATCTTCTGTATCTGCCTATGACTATATGATAAGCTTCTGATACAGTGAGTTTCAGTAATCCAATTCAAGGATAACAGATGCATAGCTCAGAATGTCCAGTTCTTCATTCAGAAGCAAGAGAGACATTTTCTAGCAAGTTGGAAGGAAAAGGAAGCATTCTGAGATCCATAAGAATCTTATTTTTAAAGTGCTCTAAAAGTCCAATTAGATCTTGAAATGACTAGGGACTTTAACTCCTAAAGAATTTTCCTTTCTGATTGGCATCACTTTTCTCTTCCCTGATTTCAATTTATGCTAGTGAATCTTTATGCAACAGCTGAGTTTTTCCTCAGTGTACTGTATTTTGGGTTTCTCCACAGAAAATGAGACACATAATTGAGTTTCAGACAAAAAACCCCAAAATGAAAGAGAAGTTTTCACTCCATGGTCTGTTCTTAGATTTGTTCCCACGTGTTCTCAGAAACCTCCAAAGAGGCAAAACATGGAATTGAATATATATAATTTTTGATGATTATAGATTTTCTGTGCCCAATATAATGAGCAAGATAGCTTATGACTGTTTATATCGCTGAACACTAGAATGAACTACTTCGCTGCCTTTCTTCTGCACTGTCAGATATCAGGTTAGCTGTGGAGCCAAAGGAGGGTTCAAAAAAAGGTGAGAGCATACATGAAGAACAGAATCTACCTTTTCCCTTTGATTTATTCTTATGTTCCAACCCTCTAACTCACAGAATGATTATGCTGAGCTTTTTAGAAAAGAGCTACACCCCCAGAAGATTTCCAAACAAGATATTTCAATTAAAATTTGTACTTTATTTATATTTAGGGAAATTTGAAGACAAATTCATTTAAATAAGGAATTCGTAATTCCAGAATTTTCCTATCATCCATGTAAAAATGTTAGCTATACAGACCAAAACTGAAGCTATGTATGAAAAGAAAATTCATTACTTAAGACAAAATACCAATATTTTGTGGCGAAAGAGGATGCATAAGCTCCTTATAGTTCTTTGCTCTAAGAAAATTGTATATGCTTGATTATATTTCTTCTTTCTTTGTATTTAAAAAGATATAATAAAGAAAATTTCATTTTCTTTATTTGTAATAAGTGTGGGAGAGAGGCAAGTCGACATCGGCCTGTCAGCTCTGCGCAGCCCCTGAGAAGCAGCAAGACTTTGATGAGAAACAGGCCTTGGAAGAAAGATAAGAAACTGCTGAGTTGTGCCAAGGTCGCTGGGAAAAACAATGGACAGCTGCAACACTGAACTGTGGAAAAGTACTGAACTGTGAGAAGTTACCGCCGTGTGAACAACGTGTGAACGAGAGGGTGATTGGTCTGCACAGCACATGTTAGAGTGGTCTTATGCTGATAGGAGAAAAGGTTGATAACTGTCTAATTGCTGATTTGCTAATTATGAAGTAAGAGCTTTGGCGAGAGTATAAGTATGTACTATTGGAAAAATAAACGGCTTTGCTTGATAACTCTCATAGAGTGGTGCAAGTCCATTATTTTCCCGCAAATAAGTTTGAAGTAACCAGTATTATTAAGCAAAATTTAAATACATTATTGAAAATATTTTTAATTTATAATAAATACAAATCATATGAAAGTGGTTTAAACTGACTGGGAAATTGTTTATGAATAAGATTACCATTCAGGAAAACTATTACCTATTCATATATCCACTAATGGAATTATGACAATTTAAAAAATTTCTTTGCTACTTGATTACATTATATGTATGTTCATCTTAATTAGTTATTTCTTTTAGCCATCTGTTTTCTGCCATATCTATCTTATGGTAAATATATAGGAAAGATGTCAAGTCTTGCTGTGTAGCTGCAGAAGTTCCTAACAGAGTAGCAACCTTGTTTCTTGTGCATTTTCTGGACATCTTTTATACCTTTTTATTAGTACAAACTGCTAAAGCAAAAGGAATTTTGATATCTGTTAAAGTGAGATAGCATCTTCTTCCTTAAAATAAAAAAATGTTTTTCTCCAAAGCTATTTCTGAAGATCAGCTGCAGAGGGTCCAGTTCAAGTGACAGGTAAGAAGAAAATGAGGCCTTAAATTCCCCTTCCCCCCATTTAAAAGAAAATCTTTACATGGGGTATTTATTCACGGTTTCATATGTAGATAATCCTTTGCAAATGGTGAAGAACTAGACATTAGAAAAATAGTAAGCAATAATACCACTGGGAGTCATTTACTTGGGCTTCACTTACCTAAAATTACTACAATTATTAAACATGTTGGAAAGAAATAATGAAACACTACATTGTCTCTGCAAAAATGTACAAATTATATTTCCTGTTACAGAAATTGTTTGAGAGATATAAAAGACCATTATGTCATGATTCAGCAACAATTTACTTGCAATTTAATAGCAAATTAGATTCATGCGCTATCATTTATTGCCAATTGGATAGGAAAAAAAATAAAGAAATTCTCTGTCTCCAGAGAGAGATTTTACATTTGGCACATTTGCTGTTTCTTAAATTAATGTGTTTTACCAAGTTTTCCTATGAGTATGTGGTAGCTCAGTGATCTTCTAACTACTCTGGACTGCCTGAGGACATGTGGTCTTTCAATGTTTCCATTCATGCACAGCAGATGATGCCAAACAAGGCTGTAATGCTCTTCGGAAGAAGTTTTCTAGGAAGAGCTGTGCCATACCAAAGAGCATTTGATAAAACTTGATTCATGCTGCAAAGTGTGGACATTGATTTGAAATAAATTGTGACTGCTGATCAGTCAATGACCATTTCCATAATCATCATGCCATCAGCAATTTGTCAAGGTAGTGTGCCTGATGTCACATAGCCTCGGTAACTGAGGGACAGAAGCACAAGCTGTGACTTTAAAATGTATTTCTAAGAATATTTAAAAATATTTCCAACAGTAAAATAATCTATACGATGCTCTAAGCAAATAAAGATCAGCCAGGGCTGTAATACAGTATTTGTGACAAAAATTTTCCCTAGAAAAAGGTGACGATTTTATCCTTGGAACATTTAAATGAAAATTTTCTTATCAGATGGTTCAGCATAATTTGCCAGTATGCTCTGGAACAAAATAACTTGCTGGGTAAAGCAATCTGTCAAAGAAACTCATATAAACTCTACTAGACCCTTCAAAAAATGTGTATTTCCTCTTTCTGTGTTATTAAATATCAACTGTAGCTCAGTGATTTTTGGTTTGCTTTTTATTTTGTTAGCACAGTAGAAAGACACCATATAAAAAAGCATCTAGTATTTGAAAAATGTTCTATAATGACATGCCTTTTCCTATACACAAAACATTAACGACAAAATGAACTCTAAATTGACACAGTTACCTTTATGTCAGGCATAAGTAAAAGGCTAAAACATATACATATACAACATGGATATGAACTAAGTCATGAAGAACTCTTTTTGGTATTCACAACATCTAATTTATGCATTTAACTTTAGGTTTCTAAATCGGGAGCCAAGTTCTGCAGGCAGCCAGTGGAAAGAGACAGGCTGTGCCACCATACAGCGTAGAGCATGAGTGCTTGAATCAGCTCCTAGAGCAGCCTCCCTCTTTCCACTGCTTACGGAGAGAACTTAGTGAGACTAACTTACACATACACCTTAAATTAGATACCTAAAGCAGATGGACTGAACACCTGTCTTTGTTTTCCACAGAATTTTTATGACATTTGGCTTTGAGGAAGATCTTTTGCAATAGGAGAGGATTCTGCTGATCTGAAGGAAGTATTAAAAATATTTTAACAATAACGTGATATAGCTAAGCTCATCCTCAGAATTCTCTTTGCCCCTTTTTCATTTTCAATTTCCAAATGGCAGGTTCATATTTAAGATAAGGGAGAACATCTTCCTTTGATCTGTAGTTTCTGAGCTGTCCCGTTTCCACAAAATATATAGCATTTTGTGGGCTCAATTCCAATGCACTATTCCAAAAACTTTGGCATAAAATCTAAATTACAGAGACTTGATCACTTCTTCTGGCCTTAAAGCAATGGGAAAATAAGCAGACACTACAAAGCAATTTTCTTGAATGTTTTCTGGCTTAAGCAAGAGCAAAACTTTTCTATGATTTTACTTAAGAGCTGCAAGGTCTTAAATATTTAAGTTTACAACTATGAGTTAATTTTTAAAATTCCTTGCAGTAATAGATAATAAATGTACAATAACTGTACATAATCAGGCTTGCAACACATCTTATCCTGTTGTCAGGTCTTTTTCTTACTGTATAAATTCAGTTACATTTTGCTGGCTCAGTCATACAAGTGCCTTAAGTAGCCTGGGTGATAAGAGAAGTGAACTGGTCATTTGGAAGCAAGAGGACATAGTAAATGTAGACACAAAGGCTTTAAGATAAAAAGTTGTGTTACTTTGTTCTCCCTGTCTCCAGATAACGAAAGGCAGAACTGGTTCTCAGTTTCTGGCTTTTTCAGGAGAAGTAGGTGGGTAACTCCACTGGTGCACGGAGGCAGAGCTAGCATGCTGGCTACCAAGGCTGACCTTCATGTACAGGAGTGCATGTAGCCAGCCTGTGAAAACTGTATTCCAGCAATGGAATTTAACTGCCTAAAAGAATGCTTTTTATCATCTTAATTTTTTACAGGGTTCATACATCTTAAAATTCTACAGAAGATGCAGAAAACTTTTCAACAGTTCAAGAAGTGAACCAGCCACCATGCAATTTGGGGAGTTATCGTTTGGAAGGCATTCTGGCAGGGATGGACTGTACACTCAGGGTGACGGGGGCAGAAGGGGTCAACTTAATTTCCTGGAGGGGGAAAGTGTTACAGAGTTTAACAAGAATACAGAGGTGAGCTCTCCTAGCAATTAATAGAACATTTCCAAGTTCCTGTAATAAAAATAATTAGTCCTCTGTCTAGTACTGTTAAGAGTAGCATCAGTCCTCCCCTCTCCCTCTCCCTCTCCCTCTCCGTCTCCGTCTCCGTCTCCGTCTCCCTCTCCCTCTCCCTCTCCCTCTCCCCTTTTCGCTTCGCTTTCACTTTGCTCATATTTTTGTAAAATTGGAGGACCTGCAATGAGTCTTTAGTGCTGCCACTGGTGAAGTGTTTTTCACTGAACATTCTGCAGTATATTAAGTCCAGGAGTTTTAGTGCACCTATTTTTTTTAAGATTTTAGAGAGCCTTCCTAAAGTTGCATTTGAATCAGTTGAGGTCTATACTAGAGCTCCAGGTAATGACCTGTGTAACCAAAAGGTCCCAAATGTCCACAGCAACCTGCCTGGTTTTTGGGCAGTGTTTGTTTCATACAACTATTCCTTGTAATCTTTTATTTACTTGTTTCAGTTGGCCTTTAGATTACTAAGCCCCCTTTGCGATGAGGTTATTGATAACAAAATATAACACAGCCTTTTTTAAAAAAGGGAATGTATTGTTTCTATTAATGATTAAAGTTATTCCGGCTACAATTTTGTACTGCTTGGAAATGAACCAGATATTTACTGCTGACTATTAAAGTAAACAAGCTTATGATTTAATAAAGGCATAATAAATGTCTTTCTCTATGGCAGAACAAAATTCTTGTCTAACATCTTGTGATCTAAGCTGGAAACAAATTTCTGTGACAAATGCACACTCATTATCTGCAGAGATTAGAGACCTACTTAAAA
Source organism: Strix uralensis (assembly GCF_047716275.1). Taxonomy (NCBI): domain Eukaryota; kingdom Metazoa; phylum Chordata; class Aves; order Strigiformes; family Strigidae; genus Strix; species Strix uralensis. The sequence continues at coordinate 38,141,488 of NC_133975.1, forward strand.
CAAATCAAAACCACTCAATGTCTATGCACTGGTTTTACATACCAGTGTGTTGACCCCTCTAAGAGATTGAAAGGTTTTGAACTTCAGCACTGCCACTTGAACAATAATTTAAGATTCCAATAATGTCAGGCATATCAGATGAACAGGAAAAGCTTGATACAAGCCCTTGTGAACAATACAGACACAAAATTGTTGAAGGAGAAAAGCTTCAAGCTGCAACAAGAACAGATAAATTAAGAGGGGGGCTCACTGGGAATGATCAGTTTTCTGGGATAAACACTTTTATACACAGATCAGCCAGGTCCAGTGCAGAGGTTTGAAAAAGACCAGATTAAAAGATAGATGCTAAATCAGTCCTGTAAACTCTGGGTGCATTATTCAGTAATGAATAGAATAAATCTCCACACAAATATAATCACAATGCTATATTACTCAACTAAAATAGTCATCTTTTCTTTAAGCTAATCTTTACAAATTTTCTGTTTGCTCATGTTTCACATGTCATTTTACTTAAGAGAAGACTTAAGAGAAGGTATTTCAAACTAATATCCAAACACTTTTTAAAAAATAACACTGATAAACTGAAACCCCACCATAAAAACAAAAAATCCTTTCTGTAAAATTGATTTAATGTCATAAAATTATACTATACTAGATAACAATATATATTTGAAATGGCTAGAAGTCCAATCTTCTCCTGAGAAAAAGACTGAAATATCAGATGTCTGTGAGAAAACGCAAGTGCTAATAAAATGTTAAGACAAACATGAACTTTCTATATAGAACAAAAAATAATTGAGGGTGCTTTCCTAACGTTTCAGGTTTGGAAGTTTGTTTCTTTTTAAAAGCCATGTAAAGATATAGAAATAATCCTCTACATCTATCAACTGGTTTGATTAATCTCCTAGAAAAATTTCAATAAAGAGTCAGAGATAATTCAGACAATATCTGTGTAATGTCATACAGCAAGGATCAGAAGAATAGAGAATACATCACTTTCAAGGACGACACCATGTTCCATTAGCCTGAGTTTGGCTTGACTTTTTAAGTGGCTTTTAAAAATATTTTTGAATTTTTAAACACATTAGAGAAACACCACAATGCTTTTCAGATTGTAAGTATGTGAAGTACATTTTTCTGTAGCATAATTGAAACCTAATTAATCTTTTCCCCTAGAGGTCTTTTAAAGTTGGGGTAGTGACGATCATAGGAAAAGGACTCTAACAAGAGGCATTTCCATTTACAAATATTTCCTCTGGAGCATCAAAGGAATGTTTAGAAATATGTTGTAACAATTTGGCTTAAATGTTTTGACTATGCATTACGCATGCCATTTAACCTCGTTGCACCTCAATTTCCACATATATGAGAAAAAGAAAATATTTACTCAGTATGCTCACACGATTTTTGCAGAAATGTATTAATTAATGTTTGAGCTATACTTGAGAAATATTATGTAGTATCTCAACTGAAATTTTCATGAAATCCTGAACACTGCCTTGGGAAATAATAGCGGATTTTTTTTTTTTTTCATTGGCCCTTAATAAAATGGCACATTTATATGAAAACAACATGTGAAGATATTTTACTGGAGAGAGGGAAATTAAACCAGCTTTTTATTTTTCTCTAGCTCTTAATAATATTACAGATTTATATGAGAACAATATATGAAGAAATTTTATTGGAGAACAGAAATTAAAGCATAAAAATATCTTTCAGAGAATGAATGAAAAGCCATATTTATCTGACAGCAAAAACTGTAGTATGTGCATAGGACAAGTAGTGTATTTAGGTGCTACTGATGCACTTAGTCTGCTGTCAGTTCATTCAGGTTACATATTATTAGTAAAAAAACCAACAGAGCTTAAACTCTCTATCTCCCCTAGTTAATTCCTTCCAAAACTGTTTCAGTATGTTCTGTGCTGCATTTGAGTTTTACAGTCACACAGAAAAGGACTAAAAAATCTACCTCAAACTTGGTTTTGGATATGTTATACAAAAATCCAATACGGGTGCTCTGAACACATTTCCTTCAAGCCCAAAAGGCACTGCTTTTAGATTTGGATTGACTCTAAAAATAGATTTCTACTGAAAGAAGGGTTATCCTACCATCTTACTTTATGACATACACAAATGAAGACCAGTATGTTCTCTATACAGCTGCAGCTGTGAACACGGACAGAATTTTATCCTCAGAATGTAAATATGTAAGGTTGTATCTGCCAAGCATTCTGTCACATTATCAGTAAAATTTTTGTAAATAAGTCAGTAAAATTGAAGATGGAATGATAAAATACCTCCTAACTTTCACAATATTTTTTTAATAACATGTAGACTGTATAATAATAATGAAGGTTGGGTCACTGTTGAGAAAATAGAAGAATGACATTTCCACCTACGATAGAAAATAACATATCTTAGAAATTTGAAAAGAAATTGTTTTCTACATGCTAGTAGGTTTTTCACATTCATCTTTTAAAATTTTCAATTTGCCTGACAACAAGATGTGATTTAAAGTTTAGAAATTAATTTTGAACAGTTAAATGATTCCTTTTGGTATTGTGGCAACACTTGCCAGTATTACCTATGGCCTACTTTTTCCTGCTTTACTCTTTTCCACCCCCAGAGAACACATTTTTAAAATTTTTATTTTCGGTTTTTATTTATTTATGTATTTTTGTTTTGGTTTGGTTTTTTTGGGGGATTTTTTTTTCTGGTTTTGTTTTCATTTTTTTAGTGTTAAATAATTATGGTAAGTGACCATTCTGTTTGTTTAACTTTTCTAAAAAGTGGTTTAAACTGGTTTTATTATTTTCAGTCTATTTTTAGCCACAAGAAAGGACTTATATCACACAGATGCTGTTCTTCAAACACAAAAGAAAACCAGAAGATTTCATGATATCTGCTTGTGTACCCCTATTAGTTGAAGGGACAATGTTCAATAACACTGGTCCATACAGGCATTCATGTATATTTTAAATAATGATAGAAACACATAAAATGTGTTATGTATATATTGCAAATAGTCTCATTAAAATGTACATATATTTCTTTTGGCATGGCGAATAACAGTCTTGCACTTGTTAAGTCACAGCTACTTAATTTTCACATCTCTCTAGGTACTAAAGAACACCAAATTATCAAAATGACTCTTCTCACATCACATGCAACAGTTCCTGCCTCAGTGCTTCCAACTGGTAGGCATCTGCTCTTGGGTAACACTCAAGCAGTAAAGTCTGGTTGGCAGAGCAATATTGTGTGTCTCAGAGGCTTTCCCCTGGTTTTCCAATGGTTTTTACTCATTTCTGTCTTCAATAGTCTTCTGAACTTGCTCTACAAACCAGCAGTTACTGGTGACTCACTTATCTTAATCACTACAGTTTTAAATATCTATTCACACCAAAATATTACCTCAATAATTAAAAAAGAAATTATTATAGAACTGTTCCCAACGATGAAATGCTTACGTGAAGAAAGAAAAATAAAGGTTTCTTAAATTCATAGGACATCTCATTACAGATCCTATTCAATTCACAATGAAGTCAAAAGAAGTCTTCTGAATAAATTCTCAAAGAAATGAATGGCCTTTGATATGGACATTTTTTTTCCAAAGGTAATCAAATATCCATGTATTTCTCTTTAAACAAGGTATTTAGATGAGAACACTTAATTACAGGGTGCTGCTCTTTCATTTACATCTTATGTAACTTGCCATTTTTCATAACATAATAAAGCTTTTCTGTATACTTTTGTATTGAATGTGTTGTTAAAGGTACAAGAAGATCTAATGAGACTGCCTAGGACTGACAGGTGAAGTTCTAGAAAGACTGATTTAGTCTTTTATCTACCTGAGATGGGTAACCAGAAATATAAGGCACTTCATTGCATGGTGGGTTTTATTTCTCCCCCTTTTTTCAGATGCCATCCTGAAATAAACATGCCAAAACTCTGCTTTGCTGACTGCGTCATCAGAGCTTGCAAACGCTAGCACTTCTCTGAGAGGCATTGTGAATCACAGTTATTTTTTCTCCCAATGTCTATGAGGTCTGCCACCTGAACTGGCATAGTTTGTAAGTGCCATCAACTTCTCCTCAGGGCTTACAAGCTATACTTGCTCTTTCAGAAGAATCTGAAAATGTTGTGAACCATAACTATGTTTCTGAGAGAACTTACAAGTTCTGCCATCTGTGCCTGCAGTGCTTTAGAGCATCATAATATGGATATGGAGATATTTTCATCATGGGGTTTACGATCTCTACCAGCTGCATCAGCAGAGATTGTTAGTGCTGTGAACCACAACCATTTATCTCTCAGCACAGACGCCTGCTTTGCTTTTTCATTCTTAATAGTCTATATCTGCTTGACCCACTGTTATACCTACGTGTATATTTTTCAGCAAAAGAGAAAGCAAAAAGCCAAAACAATCTTTTAAAGTAGATCTTTAATCACTGCAGATCTGTACAAATCTCCAAATATTTACATAACTTTAACTATGCCCTGTCTAGACCGAGATTTTACTGCAAATAAAATTATTGTGATAGCCTTACCCACTTGTAATCCTTTCTGTAGCCTAACAAAGCCACAGCTCTTGCTGCTATTCACAGATTTTGAGAAAGTATTTCCTTTTGTAAATAGGAACCGAATCTCTCTTTATGCTGGTCTGAGATCTTCAGACTATCTCCACTTTAGACAATGCCATGAAAAAACTGCCCTTATGAAGGAATCTTTTGCTCTCATTAGATATCTTGAGGGAGTTTTGGCACTTGGCAAAACATCACTACTCTCCCTACATTGGCCCTGGTAAGGAAATGTGCTGGGTGTTTATGAGGAATCACAGCAAATCCAGATGGGTAAAATGAGGGCTGCATGTGTCAGAGGGGAATGTAGAAAGGAGCTCTATATTTTCCATATGCTGACAGAGAAAGAAGCCACTGGCATGCCAAGAAGCTCTGACTGGCTGTCTAAATGGGGAAGACAGGGGAAAAAAGGAAAGTAGTCAGAGATTTTACTATTGATGTTGTCATATATGTATTGCATTCCTATATACAAGTATGGGAACCGTATAGAGCTGGGAAGTCTACTAGTAAAATGTCTATAAATAACAACTAATGAACTTCCAAATTATGGCTTTGAAGATACTGGGCTCATATATCTATAACTCTGTGTGTGTGTATACACATTGCTGACCAGAGACAATTAGGTGCAATTTAATTTTACTATGATGACATGCCAAACAAGAAATACTTTGTGGATACATGCAGTTTCTGGTTAATTTGTCAACTGAACCATGAGGAGAAGGCCTTATTTCCTCCCAGCCACATGGAGATTTGTTTGATACTTGTGATTTTGCAGATCTTTCTCCTGGGGCTTTCTGGCTGTGATGGTTGCTCCCAGCTGGGGACACGAAGGACCCCAAAGTGCTAGGCCAGGGGAATCAGGAACCTGGTGATTCTGAAAAACCACTAAATCTGCATGCCACAAATCCTGGGCCTTCAGACCAACTGACATTTTCCCTCATAATATGGCTTTTGGAACTGATTTTGGGAATCTATTTGTTTAGGTTGAAGGTAAGCATTTTTGATATTCACTATACTTGTAGAGATCTTAAAAATGAAAACATTCAAGTCAGTTTTCAAGATTTAAAAAATTTAAACCAAAAATCAAAAATCACATACAGGTTATGCTGATGATGAACTTATGGGGCAAATGCAAAGTTTCTAGCTGAAGCAAAACCTTAATTTTTTTCTTTGCTGAATATGAATAAAAATCCTTTGATGAATTTTTAGCAGTTGAGATCATGGATCATATCTAAATCATGGAAGGTAGTAGAGCCTTGTGAGGTTATGTAGTGCTTATCAACTAATACCTATCTTGCCTTTTCAAAAATTTCTTGTATTTTTATTTCTGTGTTGAAAACCTACATATGATAACTTTTATATGAAAGACAAATATTCAAAAAGAAAACAGGAGTATCAGGGCTTTATAACTCTCTCAAATGCCAATTCTACTGTAGTCTTTACTAAGCAGTCACTAGTTCCTTGATCCACATCCTCGGGAGCATTCAAAATTTCAGTCCTACTCCCTATTTGCAATGCACCAGTAAGATACTTGACATTTTGTTCCTTGCTTGCACGAATGTTTTAGCAATTCTTACATATGTTTACATACATATTTTCCATGAACACTTCAAACCACTTTATTAATACTCTCAAGAGTCTATTTTTGTAGCACTGCTGCTTTCTAAACCTCTGTATTGTAAGAAAACGGACTCCAAAAGGTGTGAAGTCAATTAATTTGAAAATCTGAATTGGTGTCTGTTGATATTTTTGTGCTTTTCTGCCACATATAGCAATTAAGCACACAAAAGTTTTAAGTTCATACAGGCTTTGGAGGGAGAAGGATTACATTTTCCTCAGACCAATACTAAATATTTCCCTTTATGAAACAGTGCACAGCTGTAGGAGAGGCAAAATCAAAACCAAAATAAATGTGGAACTGCACCTGCTTCTTGGAACTAAGTGGTATTTAAGCTGAATTTAATCTTGGTATTTATATACATAGAGATAGCACACTGGCAAAGAATCCAGATGAACGTGGTCCAGGTATCTACAATTAAGGGATCATTACTAAAATAAATTATTTTCATGAATAAGTGCATCTGACCATTATGTCTTTGTTTGGAAACCTGCAATCAAATCTGCAAACTGGAGGGAAAACTGAAAATTGCTAAAAAATTTAATTTTGTCCTAATTGATTATGTATTGGACTGCCTGCGTGATTTCCCTCTTTTTCCTAATACGAATATGAAAACATTTGAAGGGCTTATTGATCCCCAATACTTAACTGTTAGGTCATATGAATAGCAAATGAAATATGATATAAAATATGCAAAATAATAGTACATTAGCCTAAACAACACTAATAAATTGCAAAGCTTAGCATGAAATTGAAAATCACTAATGGAGCACTGTGCAGTTTGTTGAAGCAATGAGCAGTCAAAGAATCATACATAATGTAACAGTACAATTGCTAACAGCAGGCTCATAGAAGACAATTTAAACTTATTTTTTATGAACAAGAGGAATTGATCTTTGAAGCGGTTCCTAAGGAGATTCCACTTAGCCCGAACAGCATCTTGGGAGTGAGTTCTGGTCTATCCCTTGCATCAAATACATATTTATGAACTTCCAGAAAGACTGATTTAAATTACACATGAGGTTATGGTTTACGAACTTAAACCAGAAGAGGTAAAAGTACTGGACATGTGGAACTAATATGTGAAACTGGTATTGAATTCAATGGTTATGACAGTCTTGCAGGTTCCACTGAAAAGACAGGTCACATGTAACAAGTTCCACTTAAAATTCTTGGGAGTTACAAATATATATAGCCACAAACACAAAATATGAATAGATTTCTAAATCAGAATAGGCTATATGATATTATATTTCTCAAGTCCAGCTACATGAAAAAATAACTTTTGTTTAATATACTTGATATCAAATGTGCCGATAGGAAAAGTTCTCACGTTTGTGAATGTTCACAGGGAAATTTATAACTAATATCATATTCATTTTATTTTAGCAGAATTTTCCCAATGAAATGCTAGATTTTATGTTGTCATTCAATGTAATTCCACGAGGGTTTATGTAATTATATGGTAGCATAAGATCTGATGTGTTTTAAGTACACTAAAATTAAAAACTGAAAAGACAAATGTGAAAATCTTATATGAGATCACAAGCAAAAAATACTCTCCTAAAAAGTATTGTAATTGTGACATGGTAACTGTTCAGTTTCCTTTTTTTTTAAGCAGCCAACATTTTCCTTGATGACCATGACTTTTTTTTTCCTATTGATTTCAACTTAGTATAAGAATATATGCCTATTTTATGCTGTTATTTTGCACTTGGTGGTTGTGTAGGCCCAAATTCTGGCCTCACTAGCATAAATGTCTTACTGAATCTCTGAAAAAGTTTGCAGAAAAACTGTATGTGTAAAATGGGAAGGTGGCACAGATGGGTCTTTTGTTTGTTAAAATGTAAATTATTGAATGGTGTTGTTTTTTTCTATTACTAAAGTTTTGTGGATAGATTGCTACTACTTATGCCTAGTCATATAGCTGATAAACTTAAAGCCACAATTAATTCAATAGCAAGTAGGTTGCCAAAGGGCAACAGTTCATGTGTTCACTGTGCAAATAATATTGTGGGCTGCATATGTTGAGATCTGAGGTATTATTTAAAAATGTAGCAAAGACAAAACTGTATGATGGAAACTCCATCATTCTGGGGTGCCCACTGATGTAAAGGTGGGCTGACTGAAGGAATGCCGAGTCATTGTCATGGGATATTGTTTGATCCCTCTTAAAGCTGAAAATGCCATATCCAAAGTACTACCTGGAGGTAACAGTCCCAAATTTATACGGACACTCTTTTTTTTTCCTTCTGAACATCCTAGAGGTATCTCATTGGAGATTTAGTGTATTAAAGTTTTATAGTACAACTCAGCAAGTAGCTTGTGACTTCAGGGAAGCAAATGAAGAACTACAACATTATAGCTATATCCCTGTTAAAGACATAGGCTCCAACTCAAAACAAATTACTCATCACAATAACTCAGGCAAAGGTGTTTCTCTATACTGTTGGTATTGCCAAAATGAGATATAGGATGTGCAACTTACACTTTTGGGCACAAAATACAGATAAAATACCTAAGCAAACTATACACCAAAAAGTGTGGTAATAATTTAACATAGATATTTCACAAGTGTAGTGTTTGCTTTGTTCAGCTCTGACCTCTCTGATTTTTTATAGTCTAACTGTAAGTGGCATTCATGCTCTTCAAACTGCATATCAGAACTGTACTGTCAGATAGCTGTTAATCTACTCAGCAACAATAAGGCTATTTTTTTTAAACCTGGCTGATTCTTATTTTTAGCTGATCCAATTCTTTCCACAACTTAAGATGTCCCTCTTTTTTAATTTATTTTATTTTTAAAGGGTCCATTTTCTGCCTGGATGTCAGCAAAGCACAATTTCACAATTTCCTTGTCTCCTAGATTTTGCATCAAACAACTACGAATTGATGAAAAGTATCCCTTTTCTGTAGCATTCCTCTCTGACGCTAGTGTTCAGCTGTTCATCCTCTGGGATGAACTTCCTATCATACTGTGCATTAATACAAGTGTAACAAGGATTCCAACATTTTCAGAAGACGCTACATCAGAAATTGGCACCTTAGTAAATGATATTTGAATAAAAAGAAACTCCCCCTAGCCCTGTGAAAAATAATGTATTCCCTATTCCTCTCATCAAATAAAATACATACATAAAAATGAAAAGCTGATACTGAGACTAGAATGTAGCAGTTGGAAAGTCAAAGTAAGTGGGCTTGAGGGGACTGATATAGTAGAATTAGAAACAGAGGAGCTGAAGCGATATGGAGGATCCAGGATGATGCATGGTTGGTTACATGGGATGATACCAGGGGAGAAGAAACCAGAGTAGTCCTTGTATGTAAGGTATTAACTGCTTTACCCTATGCAATCCTACTCGTCCCCACTAAGTAGAGGAGAGTAGCAAGAGAAGAGGAGTGAGTTAGCAGTAACCTGACATGGTTGCTGTTGTCCTTTTCCTCCCTCACAATGCATTGGAAGGAAAAGCGAAAGTGACAACCAGGAGGGCTCAGAATGTGGCTTGCTTTAGCTGCTTCACTCAGAAAGAGTGGGGACCTTCCAGAAGCCACCACCATTGGGGGGATGTCTGTGTGTGTATGTCTTCAGTCTTCAGGGAGTATTGAGAATCTGTGCTCAGACTGCACCAGAGTTGCAAGCCTCAGTATTTAGGAAACTGATGCATATCTACTTTCTGAATATTTTGATCTGATTCTGACTTACTTAAAATATAAATGATGCAGGCTAAACTAGAGATACTCTAGACTTTCCAACACATTGCTCCTCCCTCCCACAAACCTTACAAGTGGTAATCAATAGATACATCATTATTAGAACAACCCTAAGACACAAAATGTTGGAAATAGTTTTTCTTAAATTGCAAATTAAAATATGTCTAAACAAGGACTATGACTTGTCTTCAAAAGAAATGAATGGGAATTCTTCTAGTTCATCAAAATTGATTTAAAAATCATCGGTTACTTCAGAGAGCTGAGCAAAACTAAAACTCTGATCCAACAATTTCCTTAGTCTTCTACAAAAGTCTGCATTCTCTGTAGCTCTGTTATGAGAGAGAGGAATGATTTCATGGCATGACCATGCTTACTAGCCCCTATACTGTAACCCAGAATATCAGCAATAGCAAAGCAATAGAAAACTGGAAGACCTGTTATCTCCAGTTCCTGTTAGCCTTAGGATAAGAGGTAGATATCAAAAGGCACAGTAAGGTCACATTGCTTCACATTTTCTGTATATTTTATTACAGTTTTATGAGCCACTGAAAATATCCAATACCAGTGACTAAATATAAAATTTTGCTACTTAGTCATCTCTAATTAATATTTTACTTTGTTCTCCTTGCAGTATGTTTTCATCATAAAGACATGAGTCATCACTAGTTACTGGTTTGGGATAGATCTGAATATCTGATAATGGAATAAATCTGGCAAGTAAAGTAGTAAAAAGAACCTATGAAAAAATTTTAAATCTAAGTATAGAACTCAATTTATTGTTTAGGGAGGACAGGAATCCTGGGGCTATTTTAAATATGAGTTTCTTTCTTCCTTTCATTCTTCCTTTCTTCCCTTTCTTTCCTTTTTTCTTTTTTTCCCCTTTATTTCCTTTCTTTCCTTCTTTCTTCTTCTTTCATTTTTCCCTTCATTCTTCCTTTCTTCCTTCCTTTCTTCCATTTCTCCCTTTCTTTTCCTTTCTTTTCTTCTTTCTTCCCTTTCTTTCCTTCTTTCTTTCTTCTTTTCTTCCCTTTCTTCCTTTCTTCTTTTCTTCCTTTCCTTCCTTATTGTTTTCTCTTGCTTTCCTTCCTTCTTGCTGTCTTCCTTTCTTTCCTTATTTATCTTTCCTTCTTTCTTCCTTTCTTCCTTTCTTTCTTCTTTCTTTTTTCTTTCTTCTTTCTTCTTTCTTCCTTTCTTCTCTTCTTCTTTTCTTTCATTTCTTTTTTCTCTGTCTCTGTCTTTCTCCCTCTGTTTTTGATCAAAATTGTCACGGTCCATCAATGAAGATAATTGCTGGCGTATCAAAAATCTCACTCCTGTGTATCTGCTTTGTTTATTCACTCTGTAATGGTGCTATATGAGCCTACTGATACGGTGATATAATCCCCTGCTTAATAAAAAAGAGATCCCCAAATTGGCTTCACATTCTAGTATACAAGATCTTCAGCTGTAGTTGCAGTGTATGTAGAGAGAGTAGTACGAGTAGTAAGTAATTTATTTCACATATTCATATATGTAACTACAATAAATATGTGCTATATTATTTTATACTCAGAAGCCCTCTTGACCACTGGGAAAGCTCTGAAGATCATACAGATAGATAAAAATAGTATCCTTTTGAGAACTCTGAGTATATCTACTTGGTCTACCCAAACATATGGTGATTAGCTATGACAAATCATACTTTTAATAGAATTTTTTTTTTTAACATACTTAGTTCCTGTGAAAAGCACCACATGGACAGCCCTCAAACCCTGAGCCTTACATTGTTCACATTAAAAAAAAGCTATCCCAATTTCCCACCAGCGTATATAATTGCTGCCATTGAACTACTATTTGTGATGGTAAGACAACAGCATAGTCTGTATACCCCATTCAGTGCTTACTGTTTCTACCAACAGTGCAAACTAGAGTGCCAGTTGTGGCATTAGCTTTTGTGGATATAACAACCTGTCAATTAGGAAGTGAATTAACCAGTTCACTACACAATAATCATCGCATAATAACTCTCAGTCCCTGCTAAGCTGAGCTATTTTCAAACTGGCAAATCAGAGGCAATCTGTCTTGTTTCTAGAGCTGTGTGCCATACAGACACCCCAAATCTTTCATTTCATCATGTCTTTGTACTTTACTGCAGCATTAAAACAGAATAGATTCAGATCTTGTTATTCCTTTTACCATTTCACTGGTGTGACTCTGATGGCTGCAGGTAATGAACAAACACAATACACAATAAGGGCAACAATCAAGACACCACTTTAATTCATTAAATAACCTTGGCAATTAATTATTAAACTTGCCAATTTCAGCTGGTTATAAAATATACACAATATGTTTGAAGACTGCAACTTTACACTTGTAACAAGCAACCTGGAACTGATTGTTTTGGTTATTAGAAGTAGCTGACTTTGACTACCCTTAGAGCAGTTTTTCAATGGTACGCTGGAGCCACATTATTACCATAACTACTGTAATCATCATGACAGTAATGATCATGCTGAAACCTAAATGTGTGAAATTAAGCCACTAACAACTGTAAATGTGTCCAGCAATGAAGTCAATGAAAGGTCATTACACCATGTACAACTCAATTCATAGAAACCTAGTGAGGGCATCGTATTCAGATGATTCATGGTTGGAAGATTTGTATTGTGTCTGTATACTGGCTTCTTTGGTGATTTCATGAAGAATGAATGATCATAATAAAGTGTCATACCAAATGTTCACTAGGTCTCAAGTTATATTGTACAAAACCACATCACTTTTTACTTGCAATCAAACTACTCAGCTAATTCACTTTTGTAAGCAAAGGTGAAATTACAGACAGTTTGGTAAGTCAATCCAGTATGACAAGTGCACATATGTTTATATGTAAACTTAATCCACTTGGATCCTTATACATGATCAAAACAGGATATTTGATTAAAGTGTCAGCACTTACAAATTGAAAAAAGTAAACTCTGAAGGTAGGGGGCCAGAGTTTCAGTTTGAAAGTGTTGATCTGCATTGGAAGCAATTTTGCATTTGGTTCCAAATAAAGCCAAAGAGTACACAGAAGAATAAAATGTAATACAGGGGAAGAAGAAATAGTTTTCTAAGCATGATGTAACTTTCAGGAGTAGGTATAAATCTACAGAGAATGCCTGATCTGGTTTTGGTTTACCATTATAGTCTTTCCTTCCTTCAGAAGAGACAGGGCCAATAGATACAGAATATGTTTTATTAAATATGAAATACTGGAAGTCAGAACATGCTTTACAAGTATAAATGACTAGGTCCTCCTGATCATAACACTTACAATCCTATTAGTTAAAGACATCATACTGAGGAGCTTAAACATGACTTAAGGGTTTGCTGGTGAGACCATTCTGACAAAGTTTGAAAAAAGAGAAAGATGTATAGAAGAAACTTTGACAGAATACAAATGCAATGTGGACATGGGTAGATGTAAAGCTTAGATGTAAAGCAAATACATATGAAGAAGAACAGCAAGGAATTAGAGGAGAAAGGAAAGCAATTTTCAGTAACGAGGGCTGAAATATCCCGAATAATAGAAAAATATGAAAAATAATGGAAATGACAGAGACAAGGCAAACAAGGGTTATCGAAGCCAGCCAAGGTTCAGCATCAGCAGAACTGTGTTGGGTCTGATGAACGTGGCAAGACCCAAGCTTATCCCTGCAGTAGTTGGAAGTCTCTGTACCTTGCTCTCAGAACCAAACCCACCTGTGCTGGTCTTGGGAGCAATTCATTTGCGTCCCTGTGTTGCTGTGTCTGCACTTCATAAGCTCTGCTGATCCTGAACCAGCTGTGCAAGGAAACAACTTTGTGTCTCTGATATGGTCAATCTGGCACTCAGGTAAATAATTGGGAGTTGACTGAACTTCAATGTCAAAGATAGAAAGGTGATGGAAAGGGAAAAGCAAGAGAAACTACTGACAGAAGCAACATTATGGGCAGATTGGAGGAGGTGATCTAATGGATTTTTTAAATCTTTAAGTACTACCCAAAATATGTTACTAAGTTTATAAAGAATGAGGTCTGAATTAATATTTTCATATAAAAAATATATACCAGTAAAAGTGTACAAATGTTGCGTTTCTGGTTGAAACTTCTTTTTGCAATAATTTATTTTTAAGTAAGTAACTTATGAGTTTGAGGGTAAAATAATAGTCCTTCAGTCCACTGCCCAATGGCAACAGCCTAATCATTCAACACACTGAACTGAAAGGAAGTATGTCTCATACACTGAGATACACTGCCATTTGGATCAGTTTATTGAAGGTAATGATGATCTCTTAGACTGGAAGATTTCAAATCAGATGGCAAAAATATTATAAAAGTGTACAATGAAAAATAATGCCGCAAAAGGAATCACTTTGTATCATCCAGAATTCAACATTAAATAAAACAGAGTATTTAATTTCTTTTCCTAGCAAGCTAAGCCTTCTTCACTCCTGACAAAATTCAAACATATAGTAAGATGTGTTCTTTCAGTTTTATAGACGAGATATTATAAAAGCCTGTATGTATTTTTTCTTCATCCATGAAAAAGCAACTTACTTTTTCTTGTGGTTGCATTTCTCCTTTGTATTTTGTTTCTTTGATTTCTCACAGTAAGAGTTCTCAAAATCTAAGTGAGGAGTATCTCAAATACCAGTGAAATATAACTAGTTTCAGACAGAGGTACTGAAAGCTTGTGCCTAGGACCTTTGCTACTGGTATCATCTGATGACATGGAAATCTCAGGGTTTATTGTTAAAAAAAGAGAAGAAAAAGAAAAGAAAAGAAAAGAAAAGAAAAGAAAAGAAAAGAAAAGAAAAGAAAAGAAAAGAAAAGAAAAGAAAAGAAAAGAAAAGAAAAGAAAAGAAAAGAAAAGAAAAGAAAAGAAAAGAAAAGAAAAGAAAAGAGAAAAGAAAAGAGAAAAGAGAAAAGAAAGAAAAGAAAAATCAGTCCTCACTCTGTCAATCAAGGAAAAAACCCAAGAGAGAAAAACCCTTGAGAAAAAAACACAAGAAGTGTAACTGATGCAGATGGAAGTCATGATGGAGGACTGGATACAACCCTTACTATAACCCTTACTTACATGCTTATAGATCTTACTGTGTTACCCTTACTATAATTTACAGAAGTAAATATCTCATTTGTCTTAAATAATAGAATTTGATTTTTTTCCTTTAAAAAGGAAGGTGTCTGCTGATACTTCAGTAGGTGATACCCCTGTTTCTAGTTCAGCCTCGCTGTTGTCACAGCACTACAAATTCCACTATGAATACAAACTCTCCACTTAAGTAGGCTGGTGCTGAATCCTCCTCCTGGAGGGATTCCAGTTCACTTGATCATACATGAACACACATCTTTAAAGCTGAGTCTTAACTGAGACAAAGAGGGTTGAGATGATGATCTCCAACCTACAATGTGGAAGAATCTTTCTATTTTCATTTCAAATATGAGAAGGACATAGCAGAGGGGCCATCAATGGTCTCAGGAGATCTTAGCGACGATTCACTGGGAGCTGTAAAAAATTTAGAGGAAGGTGAAAGGGAAGGTAAAACAAGTCAAGTCTCTTGAGTATGGGGAGGAAAAAAGAAATTACCATCTTTGAACCTTTAAACACTTTCCTTGGTTGCTCCATTACCTTTAAAAAAATAGATGTTGTAACCAAGAAATAATTGCCATTGACAGTTGCTCACCACTTATTCTGTCTTGCTCTTTTTCTGTCTAGCAGTTTAATTTTTACCATTGTCAGCTTTGATATTGAGCAGTAATTAGCAAAATTCCTTTTGATCTGACCTCTAGTGAGGGAGAATGTAATCAATTCTCCTCAGCAGCAGGGAAGATGGACTACAGATAAGCTGGTGAAGTATTTGGCAGAACTAGAATGGACACTGCATTTTGATTTATCTTTAGAGATTTGGAATTATTCTAATGACATGAGCAGACAGATTAGGTCAGTTGTAGGTTTGGTTTTTTTTTTTCAAATTAGAGGGATTTCAGAGAAGGGAAAAAATATTCAAGCACTGGAGAGATTGAAATCTAATTGCATATTCTATAAAATTGTATATGTAAATTTTAACTAAAGGCTAATTGTGATTTACAGTAATGCAGCTACCCAGAGGAGTGTTAGTCCAGTCTTCCATGATACATATATTCAGCAAAGGTTCTCAGAGATAAGAATATATAAGAAAAAGAATAGGCCTTGACATCTCTGTGTGAACTGAGGAGTGGCTGAAGAAGTAGCAAACAAGGCTGTGACTTCCTCCACCCCTTGTGCACAAATTAGTAGCAAGAGCCTAGTATGAGGGAAGCGTATGAAAGTGGGTTGTGTGTTGTATAGGCCATAATACCTTAGGGACTCCAGAAAGAAGGGAAATTTAGAAAAAATGAGACACCTTTCATGATGATTCAATTTCTTATTACTTCCTACATAAATTTCCTGAAGAGAAACAGACATATTTAAATGGAAGGTGTTTTAGAGGGAATACAGCAAAAGGCTATGAGATGGAATTGACTAAATCCCATAGACAAAGAAAAGGAAAATTATATTAATGACATTCTGTGACTGCTGCTTTGGTGGACAGTAGCACCTCATTGTACCTCCACTAGAATCAAGGAGGATGGTTACAGAATAAGCTGTTACACTACATTGAGGAAGAAGAGTTTTTTCCAATGAGATTATGCGACATCACCTGAGACATTTAATAACTAGACTAAACAATTAAGGCATATTATGAAATTTTGCTATAGCAGAAAGAAGACAACGTAATACAAATGTTCCACCCTGATTGCTATGCATAATGCAAAGCTTCAGATGCTAAGTGCATTACGTATAAATATTAGCAGCTCTAGCTGATAGACTCATGGAGAGGAATTAATCTAAGTGATGGCTAATCATATTGCCCTTGTTTTGTGAGGGACTACATATGTCACCCATCAGGCAGTGAAAAAAGATGCTGAATAAATTTAACTCACAAGAAGTAGCTGAGAGGAACCCCTTCTTTTCTTAGATGCTTTACATTGTAACTATCAAGGGGTATGTACTGCCTATGTTCTATCTGTTTATCTATCTTCTTTCTACCTATCTATAGGCAGAAGCTTCAATCAAAACAGAGTGAAGAACAAATATTTTATTAAATAGTTTAACACTATTTATTTTATAATATGGATTCTCCCTGTATTGTTTGAGAGTTGTTAAATACAGCCCCAGTCTCTATGTAATCGTCATCTAAGCGAATCATATTCCAATCATTATAAAAGACTTTTGTGCTGAGGATCTCCAGATCTGACTGAGAATTAATCTGGTTCGAATAAGATTGTCATTTTAAGCCACTTTTTAAAACCAGCAAAGACTCATACTGTCATGACAAAGACTAACCTATTCCTTGTCCGTGTACTACTGAAGAGAGAAGTAGATTGTTCCCAGGAGGATTTCATTGAGGCAATACAGGTCTTGTTGCAATACCTTTACTTTAAAATGTCTTGATATATCAGTTTTTAAAATGCATCATTCTTCAAAACCACACAAAAGCCATCACTTCAAAAGCCTCTGATTAATCTGAACACAATCAAGGGCATGTGAGATAGCTGCCATTTAGTTCAGCCAAAGCAATCCATGCCAACTGCAATAAACCCATCAAACTGTCATAGAGTCAAGCTGTGAGACAAAGACTATGGTGATTACATGCAATAGTTTCCTTCAGTGGTTTCATAATTTCAATTTTTGTAACATTTCAAGATTTTCAATACTTATAGTAGCAATCCTTCAGTACAGAATATTTTCCCCGGGAGTTACTATCAACAACTTAGCCTATTGGTTTTTTTCCCCATCATTGAATCAAGCATATAAGCTCATCAGACAAGAAATATTGTGATTACAGTCATATATAAATTATTTAAAGAGATTCAGCCAATCAAAACAGATATTTAAGTACCTATTTTCTTTGATGTGTGCATATAACTCCCATTAAAAGGACACAGTCACGGTTGAGAAGCCTGAAATTGAACCCATACCTAAAACTAAAATTACTTTTTTTCCTTCACTCTGAATGCCTTCTGTCCTTCAGCAATGACCCTCTGGACAACAAAAAACCGAGACTCAGTCACATATCCTGAGATGCAAGATGTAAAGTGAAATATACGATGTGTTCATTATGATGATCAAGAATCGTAGAGAAGACTGACACCCAAGATTAAGGAAATTTAAGACAAACTATTTAAATTGTCCTTTCAAAATCACTGCATTATTTATGAGAATCCTTCAGGCAGATGGAATGTTGGAACCTCAAGGTGTGTTTTCCTCTCCACAGATATATTTTATTCAGCACAAATGCTGTAGGGAACTTCATCATCACACTGCAAAGAGTATACTGCATAGCAAGGGAAGGAGGGGCAAAACTTAGTGATTCTCTGCTCTACAAAGCTCTTGGTTTAGCAGTATGTTTAAACAAAAGTCGCTGTCAGATTTTATAACAATAAAAACCAATAAGCATGAGAGTGTTTATGAGCTTTGCCCAGACTGCATCTTGCTAGGATTATTATTCAGCTGACTAAAATACTGGTTGTCTCAACCTTGAATAACAGAGGCAATGTTAGACCACTGATCTATGTTCTTGGTGTTAGCACGTCCATGTAGACTTCAAAATGCCAGATTCCCTTTCCACCAGGCACCACTCCCTTCTCTACCTTTACAATGGTTTACTAGGACATTATCCATGTGCTGTAGTAAGGTCCATGAATGGACACCTAAGAAAAAAAGCAAAAGTATTTGCTGATGTGAAGTTTTTCACAGAAAAAATATTTTCTGATGAGCATGTGAGAAAAAAAAATAAAGATTAGGAGTGTATGGCACTAATGGTTGGACTATGGCCTGCTAGGATGTAGACAAGAGACTCAGCTGTGGCTGACCTTTTCATTCTCTTGAGCACTCTTGAGCTGGTGAGGGTTACAGCAGAAGGACATCTTACAAAATGGGAAGATCAGATGAAAAATACCCAAAAGTATAACTTGAGCATAAGGGTAGTTATACTCATCAGCCACTTCAGTACCAATTTAATTCTGCTGCTTTCAACCATATTGCTGAACAATAGTCACAGAGGAAGAAAGCTGTCGTCCCAAATGTAGTTCTGGGGGGGTGAGGGTAGGGATGGTGAGAGAACTTGCTGTGTGTCAAAAGATCAGACATCTATGACTGTAGAAAAGAGAAAGAGCACAAGCCAAACTCACCACTTTCAGATCTTTCATAATGAGCAGTGGTATTATTTAATGAAAGCAGTAACTTCTCAGAATCATATAACATTACCATGCAAGCAACAATAAGCTGAAAAAGTAGCAAGTGCCATATGGATGTCACTAACATTGTGAAAAAGGGTGAGATAGAAGTGAGAAGGTAATACACATATCCAAGTACTTCCATATAAACAGGCTTAATGATTTCCATATCTGAATTATCTGCCTCCTTCTGGACCCTGGTAAATACTACATTAGAGCTTTGTTTTGCTTATGGCATGTCTTTCTCAGTCTTTTTTTTGCCCTTGCTATTAATTTCCTTGCTTATAAAAACATAACCAGACTATGACGTTTTTACTAGGATTCAGAAATATGTGTGAAGCTTTAGAAAAAGAACCTGTAAGAGAATTCTTTTTGTGTGGGATGAGAAATGTGATAGAGAGCTCCTTAAAAATGTGCTTTAAATTGACCTCTGAACCTTGTTCAAGTTTCTGTCTTGTATTTTTAATTTGTGATAACTGTTTTCTCTTTTTCTATTTATCAGCTTTCCTAAGGGTTTCACACATTCAAAACATTAATCTCTCTGATTCTGTTATTGTCGTTATCATTTTGCAGAGTGTCATTATACAATATTGTTTAACATTTACATTGACTGAAGAAAAACACATTGTGTAATAATTTAAAGAAGGCTATTTAGAATTTGCATATTCTTTCTCTTCCCTTTCCCATTTTCCATTATATTCTATTTTAGTGATGAATTACAATCAGCTCCTTCTTTGGGACCATCTCCTTCTACTAATTAGTGTAAAAAATGAAAATATTGACTTTACTTGCCAAAGTATTAATAAAATAACAAAGGACTGACATCTGGGTCCTTTTATATTTTGGCAAATAAGCTTTAGCAAGAAGAGTTCTGTATACTAAAGATCAAATTTTTCTAGTTTCTTAACATTTTAAAGCAATTACACTCAGGACTGACAGTATGAAACATGTATTTTAAACTAACTAAATCAAAATTTAAGGGGAAGGAATGAAAAAATAGAATGTTACCTGATTCTTACTTCATTATATGAACATGATTTGATAAAGTTAGTTTCCCACTTTGAATTCTAATCTTAACATGTAAATAACTTTTTCAACAATGTAGCTAGTTTACATTGTTTTTCATTCAGTATAAGCATTTTTCACCTCAAATTTTTGAAAAAAAAGAGCGCATGTTCTTTATATGTTTGCAAATAAATAAACATCACTTAACATTTATTGAAAATATGTAGATGTAAATACCCTTTACAGATAAGTGTTCTTATTAACTATGTTTTAAAAACTGACCAAAATAAGATTTTACCAATTTTCCAGTTCTCAATACAGAGATTCTGGAATCAAGTACATAAAAATAAAAAAGAACAAAGACTAACTAATTGGCATAACATATATATAATATACATAACTACATAATAATAATATACAATACTTAATACAGAGTCCTATAGAATTGGCTTTGGTAGGATTATATGTCTCTTCTAACAGTTTGGAGTTTTCATTTCACTGTGAAAGCTTATTCAATCTCCTACACTGAAACGGCAAAGATGAAGGAAAAATGAAGATCTAGGATTAGAAAAGGCTAAAATATCTGAAAGAACATATATGTCCTTAGAACAGCTTTTCAGTCTAGTAAAGAAAATTTCTTTCTGTTCTTGGTGCTCACAAAAATTCATGGTAGCATGAGTTTAACACAGCTTAAAAATATAATGAATTGTGTCAATTCAAGTGTCTCCTTGAGTGTGTATATATTTTATATAATTTATATATATGTCTATTTATATATATTTTATCCCTCTTCAGAAGGGGTAGACAAGGAAGGAGAGGTGCTGGGGTAGTCCTGTATGTTTGGGAATGTTTTGACTGTCTAGAGCTTGATGATGGTAATAACAGGGTTGAATGTTTATGGGTAAGAATCTGGGGGAAGGCCAACAAGGCAGATATCATGGTGGGAATCTGTTATAGACCACCCAACCAGGATGAAGAGGCAGATGAACTATTCTATAAGCAGCTGGGAGAAGTCTCACAATCAGTAGCCCTTGTTCTCATGGGGGACTTGAATTTACCAAATGTCTGCTGGAAATACAATACAGCAGAAAGGAAACAGTCTAGGAGGTTTCTGGAGTGTGTGTAAAATAACTTCGTGACACAGCTGGTGAGTGAGCCAGCTAGGGAAGGCGCGCCACTGGATGTCTTGTTTGTGAACAGAGAAGGACTTGTGGGTGATGTGACAGTTGGAGGTTGTCTTGGGCATATTGATCATGAAATGATAGTTTTTGATTCTCAGAGAAGTAAGGAGAGGGGTCAGCAGAACTGCCACTGTGGACAGTGCCATCCAGAAGGCAGACTTGGGCCTGTTTAGGAGCCTGGTTGACTGAGTCCCTTGGGGGGCAGTCCTGAAGGGCAAAGGAGTCCAGGAAGGCTGCACATTCTTCAAGAAGGAAATCTTAAATGAGCAGGAGCAGGCTTTCCCTATGTGCTAAAAGTTGAGCTGGTGGAGAAGATTGGCCTGGCTGAATAGAGAGCTTTGGATGGAACTCAGGAAAAAAAGGAGAGTTTATGACCTTTGGAAGAAGGAGCAGGCAACTCAGGACTACAGGATATTGTGAGGTTATGCAGGGAGAAAATTAGAGGGCCAAGGCCCAGCTAGAACTTAATCTGGCTACTGCTGTAACAGACAATTAAAAATGTTTCTATAAATACATTAGCAACAAAAGGAGGGCTAAAGAGAATCTTCATCCTTTATTGGATTCAAGGGGAAAGATAGTGACAAAGGATAAGGAAAAGGCTGAGGTACTTAATGCCCTCTTTTCCTCGGTCTTTAATACTAAGACCAGTTGTTTTCTGGGTAAGCAGACCCTGACCTGGAAGACAGGAACGGGGAGCAGAATGACGCCCCTGTAATCCAAGGGGAAATGGTTAGTGACCTGCTCCAGCACTTAGACACACAGGTTTGTGGGACTGGATGGGATCCACCCAAAGGTACTGAGGGAGCTGGCAGAAGTGCTCACCAAGCCACCTTCCATCATTTATCAGCAGTCCTGGCTAACTGGGGAGGTCCCAGTTGACTGGAAGTTAGCAAATGTGACGCCCATCTACAAGAACGGCCAGAAGGAGGATCTGGGGAACCAGGCCTGTCAGCCTGACATCAGTGCTGGGGAAGGTTATGGAATAGATCATCTTGAGTGCCATCACATGGCATTTACAGGACAACCAGGTGATCAGGTCCAGTCAGCACAGGTTTATGAAAGGCAGGTCCTCCTTGGCTAACCTCATTTCATTCTGTGATAAGGTGACCCGCTTAGTGGATGAGGAAAAGGTTGTGGATGTTGTCTATCTAGACTTTAGTAAAGCCTTTGACACCATTTCCCACAGCATTTTCCTGGAGAATCTGGCTGCTCATGGCCTGGACGAGTGTACTCGTCACTGGGTAAAAAACTGGCTGGATGGCTGAACCCAAAGAGTTGTGAATGGAGTTAAATCCAGCTGGTGGCCGGTCACAGGTGGTGTTCCCCAGGGCTCAGTATTGGGGCCAGTTCTCTTTAATGTCTTTATCAATGATCTGGATGAGGGGATCGAGTGCACCCTCAGTAAGTTTGCAGATGACACCAAGTTAGGTGGGAATATTGATCTGCATGAGGGTAGAAAGGGTCTACAGAGGGATCAGGTTGAGCAACCTGATCTAGTAGAAGGTGCCCCTGCCCATGGCAGGGGGGTTGGAATTAGATGATCTTTAAGGTCCCTTCCAACACAAACCATTCTACGATTCTGTGATCTAGACAGGTTGGATCGATGAACTGAGGACAATTGTATGAGGTTCAGCAAGGCTAAGTGCCAGGTCCTGCACTTAGAGTGGCTGGAAAGCGGCTGGAAAGCTGCCTGGCAGAAAAGGACCTGAGGGTGTTGGTTGACAACTTGCTGAATATGAGCCTGCAGTGTGTCCAGGTGGTCAAGAAGGCCAGTGGCATCCTGGCTTGTAGCACAAATAGTGTGGCCAGCAGGACTAGGGAAGTGATCGTCCCCCTGTACTCAGCCCTGGTGAGGCTGCACCCTGAATAGTGTGTTTGGTTTTGGGCCTCTCACTATAAGGAAGACACTGAGGTGCTGGAGCATGTCCAAAGAAGAGCAACAAAGCTGGTGAAGGGTCTAGAGAACAAGTCTTACAAGGAGTGGTTGAGGAAACTGGGGTTGTTTAGTCTGGAAAGAAGGAGGCTCAGGGGAAACCTTATCGCTCTCTACAACTACCTGAAAGGAGGTTGTAGTGAGGTGAGTGTTGGTCTCTTTTCCCAAGTAACAGGTGATAGGACAAGAGGAAAGGGCCTCAAGTTGTGCCACGGGAGGTTTAGATTGGATATTAGGAAAAATTTATTCACTGAAAGGGTTATCAAGCACTGGATACAGGCTGCCCAGGAAAGTTGTTGAGCCACCATCTCTGGAGGCATTTAAAAGACGTGTAGATGTGGTGCTTAGGGACATGGTTTAGTGGTGGACTTGGCAGTGCTAGGTTTATGGTTGGATGCGATGATCTTAAAGGTCTTTTCCAACTTAAATGATTCTATGATTTTATAAAAAGAGTAGTATTTTGTATGTGACTTGGCATAAAATAGGTATTCTGTTACTGTGTCTTGTGTTTTCTTAAACCCCACTTTTTCAGGACCATTAAGTGCAAGAAATTTTCAAACAGCCATTTGAAAAAAAATCTGTCAGACACAAATATGCTAAATTCTATTTACAGAGTATATGCTGATGTCAAGAAATCCCTTCCAGTTTGGTATCACCACTTCACAGATTTATACGGTTCACACACTGGTTTGTTCTAGTAACTTTCCACACTGTCTGCTTAGAAATTCACAACAGAAATTAATTTTGGGAAATATGAAGTGCAAGTCTCCAATGTCTTTGACATTCCTCAATCATTCAACTTTGCACTAAGTAAATGAAACCAGGGTGCATTTTACCAAATCATACATGTTGAATCTTAAATGGAGTGCACTCAGCTCTTCACACTGTATTTGTGGATGACCATCAGCAGCAAAAGACAGGGAAGGGTGAGCCCCCTGGTCACAGAGAAGGGAGCTGGCAGCACGCAGACAGTTCTAATTCTGCTTGACAAATGTTTCCATAAGTTAAATTTCATACAATAAGTCTATGTAAGTGAATGCAGATAATTATGTAGCAAAACCAACTGACTTCCTCCAAATGAACTGCAGGTGATTGTTACA
The DNA here is from genome assembly GCF_047716275.1 of Strix uralensis. Taxonomy (NCBI): domain Eukaryota; kingdom Metazoa; phylum Chordata; class Aves; order Strigiformes; family Strigidae; genus Strix; species Strix uralensis. The sequence goes on from NC_133975.1 coordinate 38,165,877, forward strand.
CCTTCTGAACAGATCGCGAGGTCTATCTATTCCATACTCGCTTGAGATATGCTAGTAATGAATAGCACAAGTGTTTTCATAGAGTATCATCCCCTCCCTTCACTAGAATCACAGTTTGCCTTTTATGGGAAAGCTGGGTAAGTAGTGAGAGCGAATGTCTTTTTATGAAGCACATTTTAATATGCATTGTACAGTGTGTTGAGTTGCTAGAAGTGCTTCTGCAGGGGGTGGCCACAGTGGGCTCCACTGGCTAACCTCTCTGGAGCCTGAATAAGAAGGTACAAATTAGAGCACTTCTACCCCTGGCTGTTCTAATCGAGGGTGGCGCTGGAGCAGAACTGACCTCAGAATTAGGGATCTGTGACTAGCTTTCTGTCTTGATGAAAGGGATTATGTGACATGGATGCTATTGATAGCAGGGGACTGGGCTTAATGGCAGGAAGCTAAAAATCTGGCCACCCAATAGGGCCTGTGCCTGTCTGTCTTTAGACAGCATGAGAGGCTATCTGAAGAAAACCTGTGATAATACTTTGTATAAGCATAGTATGATTATACAATTTAAAAATTATTGTAGCTGCTGTCCTACAATGGTATGGATCGAGACAGGTCTCTGAGCAATTTTTGCCCATTAAAAGCTGTCTTTATCAATGACACTTCAGAACTCAAGCCTAAATTTGTAAAATTCTGAAAATGCTGTCCTGAAGGTATCTCTTAAAAATTATTATCTTAAATTAAACCATCTTAATATTTATTTTCAGTATAACGACTGCACTGTGTTTACCTTTGTTAAAGAATATTTGTGCTCCTTTAATAACATACTGTGAAAACCTATGGCCTAATTTATCTCTGGATACAGCTTCTCTGACTGCAGGTAGGATTATATTTGCTGCTGTGCATACACGCGAGACATCAGGAGTGACAGTGGTTTTAAGAAACCAAAACATTCACAGATAATATAGGTCATCTGGTTAAATTTGTTCATAGTGCCCCTGGAATAGAAACACAACAAACACAACTACTTTTGATACAATTTTGCAGCCTGGAACAGTTTGTATATAAAGGAAGTAATTTCAGATGCTATTTCTATTAGTAGATACATGGACATTTTCTTGACTTCTTCCTTGCATTGTCATATTTTCTTTGACAAAAAAGGTGCTTCCAGTTTTGGAACAGAACAATATAGAAAGAAAACTACCTTTAGAGGCAGATTATGCTGAGAGGGGAGCACCTGGTCCCATGGCTGAAAGGCCCAGGAACAGACCTTGCCCCGCACCCCAGTCCTCGCTGCCTGCCCGATTGTCCCGGTGCTGAGGGATCTGCTCAAGTGGCCCCGACCAGCCTCACCTGCCCAGTGCCCACTATCAGCAGCCCCACTCTGTGCACCCTGCCTGGGATCACTATTTCTACTACCATTAAAAGAGCAAGGAAATAGTGGAAAACTTGTATATTGCAGCCACCTCAGTGGTGTCAGCCCAGCAATATTAGAAAAACCTTCAGTGAAGTTAAAGAGGATCCTCTCCAATATAGCCTTCATGAAGTATGGTGATAAAAACCTGTTCCTGCTTTGTGCAAGTTGAATTTGCCTTTAGGCACAGCAGGCTTAGTAGTATTAGTACTACTACTAGCAAAGGTAGACAGGTGCTGCAAACGGGGAGTCAAAATCAAATAGGTCTAAAAGATCTACTGTTCCTTCTCAGCATGAAGTGATGATCAGGAAATATCATGCCTGCCCCTCACGTCTATGAATATATTGTCTTCCAAAGGCACAGCAATAACTGGACTGCCACCATGCTTAGCAAAAAATGAAATATAGATTGGGAGTTTCAGTGCCTCTGAAAGCTTTTTCTGGAACACTGATTTTTTATCTCCCAGCTCTTCCAGCTCTGTATCATAGAGCAAAACAATTGTTCAGGCCTTCCTCTACAGTATTATTTCCCAGTAATATTTCTGGCTGCTAGCAAGAGTGTAGAATATAGATTGCACACTTTCCTGTTAACCTAAATGTAATACAACATATCTTTCACTGCCTAAAATTTCAATACAGCACAAAAATAACCCCAAATAATTAAAACATCCCCATATAACTTTGTGCAAACAGCAAAAAAAGTATTTTTTCTAGCTAAGAAATTAATAACAGAACTAGTAGTTAGAAATATTAAAAGATAAAATGAAATATTTAGTGAGTTTTTGTTTCAAGAATTTGTTTACTACAGCTTAAGCACCAGTGGCTTTCTCAAGTCAGTTGTATTGATAAAAAATCTGATGAAATTCATGTTTGTTTAAATCAGGATTGAGATTTGCTTTTTAAAAAAATATCCTTTATATTTAAATGAAAAGTATTTCAGTGGTAATCCAGTAAGATCTACTTAAATAAAATCCAATTTAAATCAGTACATTTTTTTGAAAACTCACTGTATAAAAGAATTTATCATCATTCTCACAATGCATGCAGAGGTGCATGCAGATCTGTAGTCAAATTCAGTCTTAGAGGTCTATATACCTTGTATTATGTTGACTATTAAATTTCAAGGAATTGTGTTCATTATGATTGTGTAATATGTAGTTTTTGTCAATATACAGATAGATATTTTAGATAATGTATACAGCTCTCATCACTTCCATGGAGACTGAGTACTGTTATAATGACAGAGTATATTAAATGACCGCAGTAAACATTTTGGTCCAATCAAAGAACTTTTCGTTTCTTCTTGTTACCTCTAGAAAAGATCTTTAGAAAAGGTAATTAGAAGACAAATATAAACCAGATGACTATGTGTATATTCTCTTGTAGGAGAAAAGACTTCAGAGTACTTAATTGATATCAGTGAATACCCTGTGCAGGTATTTAATAAATGAAGGAAATGTATCTGACTTCCCCCCAGCTATATTGTGAACCAATTAGAATTAGATTAAAGGTATTCTGTCTTCTAGAGCTATTCACTAGAAGTAATAAAACTGGTCTCATATATATTCGTTTCATATTTAGAGCAGTATATAATATTTTCTTAATATTGCTACAAATATCTTTTGAGGTGTTTTGACTTTGGAGCGTAATTATCTTTGACCAGCAGTTTTGCAAGACTTTTTGGAAAAAAGCAATTTTTACAGAGAACATAGATAAAAATATGTGTTTCTACAGATGGCAGATATCAAAGATCCATTCACAATATTAAAAAAGTTTCAGAAACACATTTAAAACATCATATGGTATGTATTTGAATTGCCACATTTAAGAGCAATTTGTCCTTGAAGGAATGGAAAAACACTTTACATCTGAACTGGAAGAAAAGAAACTGTGTCTGTATGTACTGTCAACATTTGGAACTCACAGCTGCAAAAAATCATTGACACAAGCCTTGAATTGATTGGGGTTTTAAAGATAATCAATGATTGAACTATCTTTTGGCAAAAAATGACACTCTTACTCCTTTAGGCAGGTGGCTTCCTTCAGTCATTTGCTAGAAATGTGCAAAACAATGATAACTCCATGCTGTATCTCCAAATTCATAGAGTTCAACGTTTCTTTTGCACCGTATCCTATACAGTGTGCAGGTCCTTCAGGCTCTCTCATTGTTAGACTCTACAAAGTAATCATTTGAGCCACTCAGGTGATAAACCAGCACTTGAAAGACTCAAATGTCAAGTTGTTTTCATCACATCGACAGCAGGTCTTAGACTTAATATTTCCTTGGTTTATGCCACTACTTTGCCTTTACACTGCTGAAAAATGTGGAACTGCCTTGTATACACTAATGGGAACTGCCTTGCCCATTAGTTCTCCAATTTCATCTATATTACCCTTCACCTACCTGTTAGTGAACAAGGCAATGGCGCATATTATTCTCCCCTCGATGCACATCCCATTAGACTTCAGTGGAGAATACACCCCCCTTGTGTGTAACCAAGATGAGATTCATAGAGATTTCCATTTGTGTTTAGAAGAGCGTTGTTTCTTTACTATACAATCTGTACTTTTTATACTCATGTAAGACACTCAGACCCAGAACCTGGATCTGATCCCACCTTCTCCTAAGCTCAAAGACGTGCACATCCAGAGTTATGGTACCTTCCACCACCTCCAGAATATCCAGCATTCCTTCTGATGACACAGATCAATTTGCAAGTAATACCAAGTACTTACCACTTTGCTACAAATTGACATGGGGTGATCACATGCTTTTAACAGTCAATATATTTCCAAACACAAGCTTGTATAAAAGAATTCCTGAAATATAGAAATTCCCTTGTCCATATTTAGAACTTAAATATTATCTATAAATAGAACTTTATATATATTTCCATTCATATAATTGTATGTGAACTTTTGAATTAAGTTAGCATGCTGATGAGTTCAATTACAGTTGATGATTCTGCACTATACTTTAAATACCGCTGTGAATTAGCACTGTATGCTTTCCAAAACACCATGATGTTATACAATCAGAAAAACAATTATGCATCAAAATGGATAGAGAACAATTGGCAATGACATTGTATTTACGTTCTGGTCTTCAATGATAGGAGGTAGTATAAATAAATAAAATGTGTTCTACATTTAAGTATGTGAAAGTCAGTGCTGTGAAGAGATACAACCTTAACTTTACTATGAACTGCCTCTAAAATTTAAGTGCCTATTTCAACAGCTTAGATTTTCAACGTTATGCTGAAACTTGGAAACATAAATTCTTATCTACAAACCTCTGAAAACAACAGAACTGTAATCAATTTTTTACCTGTGGTTGGACACTAGAAGTCATGGTAGATTTTCTGTTCTCTTTCTATATTAAAATATTTAGGTGGCTCGTAGGAGAAATGCTATACTATGTCTAATTTGAACCTGTTTACATTAGAAAGTGAAAGAACACTCTTTGCATCCTGTTAGCCACAAACATTTCTTAGTCTCATCCTGTCACATCCCCATGGGGCTTCCTGGTGCCTGGTGCCATTCTTAAATGTACAATACCCAGCTCTATTGAATACCTATGGGGACTGCTTGTTTAATCGTTTTCATCTTTGATTAAAGTCTGAATACAGAATTTTTTTTTACATGGTGTAGTTTCAAGTCTATAGGGTCTATATCAATCTAGAAGATAATCTATATTTTTAATTTGATGTTCAGCAGATGCAGCCATGGAGGAAATCCCCCCATAAATTACAGCATATTCATAACAGTATGTTTTTGGTGACCAGAGAACTATAAAATTGCTACGTATCCTGAAATGTGTTTATAACTTAGATTTATAATCTAATATGTTTGACTGAAAGCTGACTTCCAAGTGTGCACTCCGTATTAATGCATTTTACTGAAACTAACCTTAGAAAGGGTATTATAAATGAATAAAATAACTCCAAGGAAAATTTTAATGTACAATGTAAGAGTATACTCAATTTGAGTTGCAATACTCTGGTCTGAATCTTTCTAAAAACGTCATAATCTGAGGATTTTATCTTTTATTAAAGCCATAAACATTCTGCATAGACTCTTTTTTTTTTTTTTTTTTTCCCCAGATTTACAGATAAATTGACATGTAATGAAAAATGACAACAAACTACATGCCTTTTGAATGAAACTTAAAGACTGTTCCTCAGCATTTGGATAGAATACTTTCTTCAGGCTTACCAGTATTAGGAATCCACAAACACAGCTCTGAAATATCTAATGAGGTCTCAGTGACCTAGAAAATGCAGTGTATGGAAAGCAGCTTGAAATAGTAAGGTCTGTGCAGAGAGTAACAAAGAACTGTCTTCACGGAAAGATAAGTATGGGTATATTTGTGTGTGTGAAAGAATGGAATACCTGCTCTTTCAATTAACGTTAACAGAGTTGATAGGAATTAGGAAAGCAAAGTGAAAAAATGAGTCTCACAACAGTTACTATATTTGTAAATTCCCAGAACCCTTTTTCAAGTGATTGAGAATTTCATGCTTCATTTAAAAAAAGCATATAGGCTGATCTTCAAAGAAAGGGAACAAAGGATAGTAGAAGATGGAGGAAAGAGACAGCTGAGGGCATATCTGCATACATGCCTGCAGACAGACCTTGGGTATATGTGACCTAAAGATCAAGGTGGCTGGATGTGAGAAAACTCTGAGAAACTGTGTAGTAATGTAGTGAAAAGCTCTGAGCTCATAAGACCAACTGAGATTCCTTTTTAAAAGTTGTAGAAGTTCTTTTTAACTACACCCATTTTTCTATTACTGCAGTTTGAATAGAAAACTGTTCAGCATCCCTAAATGAGAAATCACATGATTTTTTTAATTTGTGTTTTTTCAGATTAAGGCCAGTAAGTTTTTTCAAACTACCCATCTAGATTATGCAATTTAGTTTATGTAAATAGTGAATTGATTAGGATGAAAACTGTGGACAAATTGCCTCACAGTTGGAAAAACTATCTGAATTTAGAGTGCAGACAGAGGACCGTTATCCTTTAATATCTGCCTTTGAGAAGTAAATTATTAGCTACTGGGTTTCCTTGACTTTTTAGGCTGACATAATTATTTTTAATAAAGTAATATTTGGAGAAAAACAATACATAAAATAACCTGGAAATACGCACACCATTTCATTAAATCAGTCATCATGCATAAATAGACTAAATAAAAAAATAGATTATTTACTTGACAGAGAATGAGATCACAACATTCAGATCTTGAAGGAATAGATAAAAGGCAGATTTTGTAATGTGTGGGACACTAGTGAGACCAAGAAAGCAACATTATTAAATAAAACAGATTGCTCAGAACAAAGTAAATATAAAAAAAAAAAAGTGAACACCATTGACAAACCTGATCTCCTTCTTGACAAACCTGATCTCCTTCTACGACAGGGTGACCTGCTTATTGGATGAGGGAAAGGCTGTGGATGTAGTTTACCTCGACTTCAGTAAGGCCTTTGACACCATTTCCCACAGCATTCTCCTGCCAAAACTGGCTGCTCGTGGCTTGGATGGGCACACGCTTCGCTGGGTAAAAAACTGGCTGGATGGCCGGGCCCAGAGAGTTGTGGTGAATGGAGTTAAATCCAGTTGGCAGCCGGTCACGAGTGGTGTCCCCCAGGGCTTGGTTTTGGGGCCACTCCTGTTTAACACCTTTATTGATGATCTAGACGAGGGGATCGAGTGCACCCTCAGTAAGTTTGCAGATGACACCAAGTTGGGTGGGAGTGTTGATCTGCTCGAGGGTAGGGAGACTCTGCAGAGAGATCTGGACAGGCTGGAGCGATGGGCTAAGGCCAACTGTATGAGCTTCAATAAGGTCAAATGCCGGGTGCTTCACTTCAGCCACAACAACCCCCAGCAGTGCTACAGGCTTGGGGAGGAGTGGCTGGAGAGCTGCCAGTCAGAGAGGGACCTGGGGGTGTTGATTGACAGCCGGCTGAACATGAGCCAGCAGTGTGCCCAGGTGGCCAAGAAGGCCAATGGTATCCTGGCCTGTATCAGAAATAGCGTGGCCAGCAGAGACAGGGAAGTGATCTTACCCCTGTACTCAGCACTGGTGAGGCCGCACCTTGATTACTGTGTTCAGTTTTGGGCCCCTCACTACAAAAAGGACATTGAATTACTCGAGCATGTCCAGAGAAGGGCAACGAAGCTGGTGCAGGGTCTGGAGCACATGTCATACGAGGAGCAGCTGAGGGAACTGGGGTTGTTTAGTCTGGAGAAGAGGAGGCTGAGGGGACACCTCATCGCCCTCTACAACTACCTGAAAGGAAGTTGCAGAGAGCTGGGGATGAGCCTCTTTAACCAAGTAATGAGTGATAGGACAAGAGGGAATGGTCTCCAGTTGTGCCAGGGAAGGTTTAGACTGGATATTAGGAAGTATTTCTTTACAGAAGGGGTTGTTAGGTGTTGGAATGGGCTGCCCAGGGAGGTGGTGGAGTCCCCATCCCTGGAGGTGTTTAAGAGTAGGGTCAACATAGCGCTGAGGGATATGGTGTAGTTGGAAACTGCCAATGCTAGGTTAAAGGTTGGACTGGATGATCTTCAAGGTCCTTTCCAACCTAGATGATTCTGTGATTCTGTGACATCTTACTGTTTATACCTAATAGAACAGGTAACCGATCAACAGCAATTCTTTTGGGAGTTTACGTAGAATAATTATAGTTCACAATATTAATTTCCCTACGTGCTTTTACAGGCACAGATGAGTTTAATTTGGAGAATAAAGGAGAATTTGGAGATAAAGAGCTGTATTAAATTACCTAGAAAGGAAGTGGAAGATCCCTTGCTAAAGTTGGGAGAGCAAACGATAGAACCCAACAAGCTCAAAACTGGAATTTTAAGCAGGATTTTACCTCCATTCAGTTCACTGAAGACACAGGAAGAGTAACAACTAGCTTTGTCTCCAACAGAAGTATGTCTGCTAGAGGTTAACTATTTCCTATTTGGACCAGAATTAAATTCTGTACTTTCCAAACAGGATTAAACAAAGATAAAATAGGCACAATATTCTGATCTGGCAGAAGGAATTGAGAGTGTTTATGACTGCATGTGCTCACATTCTACTACATAGGAATGGGGAATTAAAAATGAAACATATAGACAGCACAACAAAACCTACTTTCCAGAAAATTTCAAGCTTGCGTAACAAAGATTCCCTTCTTGGCCAAGGAGGAATTTGTTCCTGAAGTGCTTTGAAACATAAATATCTAGGCCATCAGTTTAGACTAATGACTTAAGAATTCAGCTGCTAGAATTCTGTATTAATAAATTTTATATTTTGTCCTAAAGTTTCATGACCAAGGCATTACCACAAGTTCTTCTAGTCAGTTATTTTGTCTTTGGCAGTGGCCAAGAGCACATGCAGATGGAAAGGTATAAGTACAGCTGTATTAGGGACATGTCTTTTCATGATATATTTTGAATCACTAGCAGGGGCTGCACTTTTCATGACAAAGCACTCTTCATTTTGCATGGGTTATATCTTGACTTCTGTTAGTACCAATGTCTATGTGGAACACTAAATAGACAACAAAAATGAAAAAGTGTGCTGGTTTTGGCTGGGATAGAATTAACTTGCTTCATAGTAGCTGGTATGGGGCTATGTTTTGGATTTGTGCTGAAAACAGTGTTGATAATTCAAGGATGTTTTAGTTACTGCTGACCAGTGCTTACATAGACCAAGATCTTTTCTGCTCCTTGCACCACCCAACCAGCAAGTGGGCTGGGGTGCACAAGAAGTTGGGAGGGGACACGGCTGGGACAGCTGACCCCAACTGACTACAGGGATATCCCACACCGTATGATGTCATGCTCAGCATATAAAGCTGTGGGAGGAAGGAGGAAGGGGGAGACGTTCAGAGTGATGGTATTTTGTCATCCCATGTAACCATTATGCATGATGGAGCCCTGCTTTCCTGGAGGTGGCTGAACACCTGCCTGACAATGGTAAATGGTGAATGAATTCCTTGTTTTGCTTTGCTGGCATGCATGGCTTTTGCTTTACTTATTAAACTGCCTTTATCTCAGCCCATGAGTTTTCTCACTTGTACTTCTGATTCTCTTCCCCATCCCAACAGGGGAGAGTGAGTGAGTGGCTGTGTGGTGCTTACTTGCGAACTGGGGTTCAGTCATGACAATCAGGACAATCATGCCATAGTTTGTAAAATCATACTGAAAGAAATATTAGTAAATATGATTTTTATACTGTTGTGCCAATACTACTTGGAGCAGCAGAAGCAGAAGTGGGTGCTGTGAAACAGGTTTCTGAAACTTTCGGTTCTCAAAAATTCTGTGTATCAATATACAGTTTAAGTATGTAAGATATGTTAAATACATAAGATGATAAATCACACAAAATAGGTATCCTGTAGCCACAAAAGTACACTCCATGAATTTCAACTTTTCAGGCAAAAAGCACCCAATCAAAGAATGATACCTAAGACACTGTAACAGTGGAAAAAGGCACTTAGCTCTTGATTTCAAATAGTTGGAGGATTATTTAATGACATAAACTCAGAGAGTCTGATGCAAAGCCTCTCTTTACATAGCCTGCTTCTTGAAATTAAGTATTAACCATACAGTAGTGGTGCAAATAGGCAATCTTTTAAAAAATTGTATTTTTTCATAGCCTGCATGGAACAGGGAAAACAGCACATTCTTTACATCTTGGGAGTTCACAGAAATCCCTCAGCAATAGTCAGAGGACTGCAGACATTTATGCATCTTGTCCAGTTTCAGTACAGACTTAGGTCCACCTCACAGGAACACAATGACCATAATAGTAGCCATCACAGAAGCTTTTCTCCTCAATTGTACAGGCACAGTGAAACCATGGGGCCAAAGCTTAGCTTTGAAATGGCTGTAAAATTGCAATCGATGAGAAATGTTTGTGCCATAATTTAAAAACCAAGGAAGGAATCTCTGCCCTGGTGTAAAGACAGCATGTATACACTATTAAAACTAAAACATCTCACCTGGAAAACTGAAATGCATTCTTTGTTAGAAAACAGGCTGAACTAACAACTCTCATATTTTCCTGTTACCCGGGATCTTTTACTGAAGTACCAGATCAAACTTTAAAACTTTCTAGTGAAGGTCAGAAAACAAGGAATATTTTTTTTGGTGGGAAATGTTTAATAATTTCCTTCTGGTACATGCTGATATATTTCTCCTGTTAGAAAACTGAAAAATAAAAATAACATTGTCATTATAAACCCAGTCAGCATAAATTATGGAAAATGATGCTGCAATATGTCCAATATATGCTTCCCACTGTGAAACAGTATCCTTCTTAATATTGAAGATTTCAGGAACCATGTTTGCCAGACTTTTCAAGAATAAATATGAAGACACTTATTGAAAGGAGCTACAGAGGACAACTAAGAGAAGTACATCTTTGCAGAGAGTATGGAAATTATAGTATCGAAATTATTTAAAAGATATCATACTGCAAAAAAAACCAGGTGCAGGTTACCAATCAAAAAGGGTTAAGGAGGTTATGACAAAGAAGGAAGTACCCTTCAGATACTTGAGATCATATTAAAATTAAGAAAATAGAAAGAACAATGAACTCTGGCAGATTAAATGTAAAAGCATAACCAAATGGTCTAAAAGGGGAGCTTGAAGAGCAACTAGTAGAAGAAGTAAGTAACAATAATAAATCTTCCTCGAAATGTATGAGGAAAAAGACACATGCCAGAGATTCTGTAGTGCCAGTTGATGAGGAAGGTACAAAAGGAGTGTCAGACAAGCTAAGGCCATTCCAGAGAACCTAAATGAATTCCCTGCTTTCATTGTGCAAGAAACTAGGAACAAGCCCTTGCTAAGCCCTGTATGACAGGGAACCATCAGAGGATCTGACATTACAGAGATTGTAGAATTTATTACAGAAAACGTTAACAAAAATGAAAGGAAATAACACCTGGGGCCAGATGGCATTTGCCCAGGGTTTCTCAGAGAACTCAGAGGTTAAACGCCTATACTATTAGTGGTGGTATAAAATCTCTTCCTTAAATCTGTCTTGATACCAGAGGACATGAGGGAGGGGAGGAGAAATCTGAGGAACTACATACCTATGTGTAATCCTGACGTCTGTGCAACGTAAATAGATATTCTGATTGATGGTCACATGAATAGATGTCTTCTACTTGTATAGTTCTTGCAAAGGCCAATCCTGAAGCTCTTTGGAAGAATCATGAAGCATGTGTATGATCCACTTGAGGTACAGAGTGGTCCAGTTGAAATAACATTGATCTCCAAATGACTTTTGACAAAAATTCCTTACCAAAGGGCAAGTTAAGGTTAGCAGCAGTCAGAAAGTAATCCAAGTATTAGGAATAGACCACAAGGCAACACAAAGAACATCACTGTACTATTTTCATTGTAGCCAAAAGATACTGCTCTGCCACACCTTGAATACCATGTGTATCCTCCATCTCAGAAATCTCCAAAAGTTTCAGAAGAGAGTTCAGTAAGTATCGAAAGTATGAAAGCACTGCTTTATGAGGAAGAACAGCATAGGTTAGGGTCAATCTATCTGTTAAAAGATGTATTTGTATGGTTTTCAGAAGTCTACAACATCAAAAGAATCATTGAGATGGTGCGTAGGGATTGGTCATCTCTTACAATACAAGAACTGGGGACCAGTAATGAAACTAGAAGGTACATTCCAAACAAAAGGAGAGGATACTTATGGATTTCCTTGCTAGGGAAGGCTATACATATGCAAAGTCTACATGGGCTGAAGGGGAAACAGGAAAAAAAGAGAGACAGAAGGAAGACCCATGAACAACTAAATGCATACTACCATATCTGTCTCCATATGATTCTAAGCTTAAAACAGTTGCTAACTGGGAGAATATTAGTGGAAGAATCACATGCCTTCATAGCTCTTCTTCTCTGTGTATCCATGCACGGCCACTCTTAGTGACAGACTCATTGGTTACATGGAACTATTGCCTGATCTATAACTCTTAAGAGTTAAAGCACTTCCAGAAATGTGACATACTGGAAAGGAAACTACTTGTTTTAATTATCTCATGCAATTTCAGTGGCTACCAGCTTCACTGTTTCTTGTAAGCTAATTCTCAGGTTTGAGATATCAAATATCAATCTCTGCTTTCTTTAATATGCAAATAGTTCCATTTAACAGTAAGTGTTTTATTTAGTTAGCTACTGCATTGCAATGATTTGATATGCCAAATTCTTCTAGGTTCTTTACTCCCTTGGACAGCTGTGTAAGCTTTCCCTTTGCTTGCATAGCTCAGCTATTACAATTGTACAAATATTATCTGTTTGATTTTAGGGATGTTTTAAAAAGTAATTGTCAAACAATGATCATACTTTGATTAAATAAATATTGCTATTGCGGCACTAGTTAGGACATAATTTAAATTTGCCATGAATAATTTGTTACCATATCTGTCATCCAAACTCTGATTTAAACTGTGGATGTATTTGTTGGAAAGCCATCCTATTTTGCAAATTTGACATCAATGGTTGTTTCATGAGTGTATTTGACATTATTTCTAACGTTATTTTATGCCAATCACATTTACTCTAAACTGCTTATTACTTTATTGCTGAAAATGGCAACATATATTTATTCAGCTTTTTACTTTAGAATCAGCAGGCTATCACTTGGTTTATTAATCAGATCCAACCTTGAGGATTATAGCCACCAGCTTCAAGTCTATTTAATTGCTCCTACTCAGAAAATGAGAACTTAGTAATGCAGTTATATTTACACCTTTGGTGAGCTGCTTTTTTACAGGATTCATTATGTTTGGAAAGAACAGATTTTTTGGGGGTCTTTTCTCACTGCATATAATATATTTTACACTATTCTAAATCCTTTTGAAATATTAGTTGTTGCATACATACTAAGTGCAAAGATGAAATATCAGTTTTAGGAAATAAGGACAAAACATTCATTGGCTAAAAAAGTTCAGGAAAGTTGCTAAAGCATCACTGACTTAAAAATCAGAGCTACAACTATTTCTTCTCAACTGGGAAGAGAGTTTATCAATACAAAAGGATTAAAAAGAGAAAAGAGCTGAGATTTGTTTCTTCAGAGTTTTCTTTCCAATACTGTTAGGTGCTGAGAGACCCATCAAGGGCACTTCTACTTTCTCCCAGATTCCCTGCAATTTATAATTATAAAGACAGTTACCAACTTATCAATATGGGTAAATAAAATTACACAAAACAGAAGAAACTATGGTTATGTCTTCATACTAGTGTGATCCCATAAGAGTGGACTTGTAAAGCTCAGCTGTGGGTACTGAGACCCCATCATCCACACTTACACATTTCAGACTGTGCTTTGGTATTGGTCCCACAGACTAAATGTCTAGGGATTGGAGCAGATTACGTATACTGCTAGAAGAGCATCTTCCAATTTTGTTTTATTCAAAAGATATCCAGTTCATGTGCTGCGAGACTGCTCTGCAACAAGAAGCAAAGCACATTATGAGTGGCGTAAATGAGATAATTGTGGAGTCCCAAGCAGAATCGGATGGAGACTGAGCTCATGCGCATAGTAAAAAAAAATATTTTTCTTACTAAAATTGATTCTTGAGTTCTAGCTATGTATTTTGCAAGAAAGCAGTATGCACTGCAAAGAGCTGTTGCACTCTTTGATACTCTGGTTCTATAAAGAATACTACACTTAGGACTTGCGTATATCATAGCGATCTCTAGTATCTCCTGTGATACCGCCTTACTAGCCTTAAGGTTAGCAGTCTAATGTAATAGTGAGTTTTCTATGACTGACCAGTACCAAAATTAATGCTTCGTGGTTGTTTTTTTTTTTCCCCATTTTCCTATACAATGCTTATTTTACTTTTCTACAGTCATCCATGCATTTTGCTGTCTGTCTCATTAAAATCAGATTATAGAAGAAATTAATAGCTCTTTGCCAGCACCTTTACCAGAAAGAGGATAATATTATTCTTAGAGACATAAGTCCAGGCAGAAAGTTGTAAGGAAAAAATTACAAAATTTCTGGATCCTCATCCTCTCTCCTGACCTATGGTAAATCAAAAAATCCTTGAGCTAAGCTGCTATTTCTTCACATTATGCATGGAAAATTTCTCCCACTGATCTATTAGTTCAGCAGATAGGAAGAGGGAGATGGGGTAGAAACTGTTTTTACATTCACTAATAGCAGAGATCATGTGAGAATGCTGCAAGCTGCAAGTCTCAAATATATGCTTGAATATGGAGTACCACAGATCTTAATTTTCCCAGATCTCAGCACTACAAAGGAAATGAAAAGTAAAGTGAAAAGCATTAGGCAGGACGTTATAATGGAAGGAGTTCAGGCAGCAGTACTATTCATTGCTAAGCTCTTGGTTATTTTTAAAGGAAAGGCTTATATCTTCTGAGACCTGAAAGCAGACTGCAGCCTGCTGGAAAGAATGAAGGGAGATAACAAAGTCCAAACATGATACTTTGATTGACAGCATGCAGACTGGTCCATGAGTACTGAAATCATAACCAATATTTCATATAAAGTCATATGGAAAAATACTAGACTTGCTCATACAAGTTTTAAGAGTTTGCATATGTTACAAACAAATGTGATTTATAATCATTGTGGGGTTTTGCCCTTTTAATGGCATGCTAACTGACTGGGGATGAAGGACTCCTCTGTGAAGTTTTCATGAAGTCATTTGCTCGACCCTTAAATATCAGTGTTGAAGTGTTTTGTCTGATTCACTTTGGAATTGACTGTGTTAACTCCTAACTCCAATGTAAAAATATTTACAGTGATGGAAGATATTTTCATAAGCAGAAGAGATGTTTTATGTTTTAGGATAATGAAGAAGGGAAAAAATGTTGGACTCAAGTTTACACTCTGTTAGGCCCTGTCTAGACCAGAGTCAATATAATTCAAATAAACTGAAAGTTAACAAGCCACATTAGCAGATCCAAGGTAATACAATTCTCCATAAGTAGGTCTATTCCCCTGCAATGGGAGCAAATCCTTAGCCTGTTGCTGTATTTTCACTCCCACAAAATATCTCATATTATATTCTTTCTGAATGATCCTGTTCTGTTTGAGTAATTTTAGACATCTATCCATACCTCTATTTTTTTGAAGTCCACATAGTCTGGTATTTTTCCTCCAGTAGTTTTACACTGTAACTTGCATAGTTTTTGCCTCATCCTGTAGTCAGGTTTCTTTCAGATATTTATACCATGTTAAAAAGCGTCCCAGACATATTAGAGGAAAAAGTGGATGGAAAATAAGGAGAATGGAAATTCTGTCTGTTCAGTTAAATTTAATATTTAGAGAGAGATATCAATTTTGTGAGATGTAGCCCCTATGTATCATAATCAATTCTCTTATCTTTTTTTTTTATTCTCTTGTGCAGCCACAAAGGTTTGCACAGCTTCTTAGTTACAGTAGAGAATCTACACATCAAAAATGAAAAAATATACACGTTAGCCAAAGCACAATTACTATGTATATTGGAAATGCCCACTTCCTATGAATCCTTAGAGAATTTATAAGGGGGAAGAAGTTTTTCAATCGCTTGTTACACATGAAAGCACAATCACTAAAGGGAACACAGGCTACAAAATACTAGATATTTCTGCAGTAAAATGGGCTGCTTAGTTATCTCCACAAGTAAGCTTACAGATAGGCATGGCTGCCAGTTTGCCAACTTACAAAGAGATGAAATAAAGTCTCCAGCATCATTATTATAGGTCAATGGAATATAAGCCAAAAGCAACACAGTATTTAGGAAATGGATGTTGGTAATAAAAGAGGCACTCTAATTTCCTGTGGAGTTCTTAAATTAGCTCATCCCGTATGCACACTGGTTCAAACTGATAGTTCTGCAAGATAAGCACTTTTACATACCTCATTGGTAAGTAACTGATTTTGTTCTTTAGAGAACAAAAACTGTGTTGAGTTAATATTATAATTGTGGATTTATGCTACAGGAAAGGCCAGCTATTTGTTTTCTATCTGCCTTTGCTGGTTCTTAGACGAACTAAGCTGTAGTGTTTCGATGCAGCCAGTTTTTAATACAATCTCAAATATAGTTATTAGCACAAAATAGAAAACACACTTTATTCTTAATACATGTTTATAATTCCTATTAATTCTTATGACAAAATGCCTGTGTAGTCAGAGAAAACGGCCCTGTTTCTATCTAGAAAAAAATAATAGTTTGCAGATCAGAGAGGCAGTTAAATATAGAGAGCCACATTAGTACACTTTCTGTAAAATTCTCATTTCCTGCAACAGAAAGATATTCATTGCCTTCTATTGCCAAAGCTTGGGTCAGTCAAAACATTAAAAATAAATATATATGCAGCAGTAAAGCATTTGTAGCACTTATTTAAAAACAAATCAAGTTTGCAAGGCAGATCAGACTGCAGTATTCATAGCGCTGTTAGTAACCTCACAGCCACTAGAATCACATCCTTCACACAAAATTATTCAGAGAAAAATTTTCTACTATATCTTCTGGCAACAAAGGACATTTCTGGACATCGTGTGAATTCTGTGTGACTCAAACTCTGATACAAACCCAGGATTTTCTTCTTTGTACTAAGTATGGGAAAGCCTGCTCCTTTGAGAGTTAGAATAGCTTTCGAAGACTTCTGATTTAAATTTCAAACTCTTGATCATAGTGAGGGAGTAAATGTTTTTATCCTGAAATTGAAAATTGGGTTCTTTAGCTCTATACCAAGTGAAAATATTAAGCATTTTGTTGTATCCACTATGTGAGCCAAGTTCCCCACTGTGCCTTCAAATCCACAGTGAATGAACCATATTTGGATCTGCTTATCAGAAGGAGACATTTAGAAAGACAATGAGCCTGTCCTGCTAGACGGAGACTCCTGATGCTTTTAGATAGGCCTGCGGTGAACTGCAAAATGGGCCCTAAAATCAGGCTGACATGGTCGCTTAACAAGCTGTGGTATTAGCTGTTGGCTCAGAGAATTTCTAGTGTCACCCACAGGGCTGATGATGGCAGCCATCATAATTAGAATGCATGAATCAAAAACACCAGGTGAAGATTTTGCCTTGGAAGAAAGAAAAGACAGAAGGAGGGAATTACCATGCCCTTTGACTATTAAGCTGCTGCATGCAGCTGGATCAGTGACCAACAGTGACTGGGCGGATTATGCTATGGAGATACTTGCTATAGTCTTATACTTCCCACACCCAGTGGCTGTCAAAGCAAACGCTGTGAAGGACTTCAAAGAAAGTGATGCAAGAGGTTACATGGGGGAGAAAGGTAACCCCACTAAAGACAGGGGGTGTAAAAACAGCCCATACTTTTCTTAGAGTTTAGCAAACAATTTCATTTAGAATTGGTTTATTTTATTAATTCTATCACTCTGAATTCATCCCTAAAAATGCTAAACTTTATGTTTGCTGAAGCGGAAAATCTATGTAATCTTAACTGATATGACCTTGAAAGGGATTTGCTGAACTTTTGTATGATTGGATTTTTCCCAACCTTTGTAGACTCTTGATTTTAAAATCTGCCTAACAAAAGCTCTGCCAGGAAAGCTGTTATTACAAAGATGCTTCTCAATAGGGAGAAGTGGGCTAATTGCAAGCTCTTCAGTGAAATAAAGGAAAGTTTTACAAATGACTACAGAATTGACAAAATGCACGACATTGCTGTTAACAGAAACTATGGGGGAGAAACATCAGAAATGGCAAATATGTCTAATATAAATAGATGCTATAAGACTAGCTAGAAGAGGCTATACAAGATTTCAGATAATTCATAAACAGTAATTGCTCGTCTGACCTTGATGTGACTACAGAAATTCCATTAACTCACAAATCTTGACATTTAATTACATACTAAAAAATATTCTCCCATTTATTTTGACAGGGTCTACAATAATCCTGCATTTGACTTTTATCCATGTTTTCAACTGCTTTTTCCACACTGCAATTTATTCCCAAAGTCAAAAACAAAAACCATAATATCAGACTATACTGCTACCTAGCATGTTCTTTATTTCTTTCTAAAATTTGAACTGAAACACTGTGAAAAGGTGGGGTTCACAATGACATGGTGCCCTTCACCTGTTATATTATGCAGTTGAACTGAACGTCCCTGCAGATCATTCACCTGAGATAGCAAAAATTCACTAAGGAATACTGTAGTAAATTATTTCATACAGCAGTTTAAAACTAGTCAAACAATAGCAAGCATTATAATAATAGATATTAAATAACAAGGAAAAAAGCTTACTATATTTGGAAATGCTATAGTAGTATTTGTAAGTCAATATTCATCTATAACACTTAATTAAAAAAAAGGAAAATATAATGCAGATACTGCAGCCAAGCTGACAATTGGTGTGATGAAACGTGCTGCTTTAAGTTCTAATGAAGAAGGTTTTGTTTTTTTGTTCATGTGGTCTAAATGAAGTAGACTCTAGGGAGGTAAAAAAGTCAGAATACTGCATATTAACTGTATAAATATACTCTAGAATTACTGGATTCCAGCAATATTTGAAGTGTTCTTTCCTACTTTCACACAATTGTCAACCAGAGTAGGTTTTTTTTCCTCTTTATACTTCAAGCTCAGCTTTGAGGCACTTTATTATTCTGTATTAGTTTTACTGTCCGTATCTACCTACCGTTTGCCTCACCAATTGATAATCAACATATAAAACCTTTTCATTTAAATACTGCACATTTCTTTTCCTGCCTCACAATAAAAGCTAATCTTGGTGACAATTCTTTGACTTTAAGTAATGATTTCATATCATCATTTGATTTGAAAAAAGAGCAATTAAAAAAATTTAAAAAATTAAAATAAATATTTTATCATCTCATATGAGCCAGGAAATATCACAGTTTTCAAAACCAGCTTGATTATATATACTTATCATTCTACCCAAACTATTATGTGCATAACACGTGAAACAAATTGCATCAAGCTTTTTTTTGTGCACCCAGCAGTCTCACAGGATAAGACAATTTCTGGTAGTTCCTTACTGTAAAAAAGCATAATACAGAATCCTATAGGATTCCCACAAATGTTGTGACTCAACAACTGGAACTACGTCATACGCTATATTTGCAAAATACATTGAGAACATAATATTCTACTTAAAAGATCCATAATAGTATATATACACACATACTGTAACAGATCAAGCTGCAAATGTAATATTTTATGGCTTACAAAATTTTTTATGCTTCATCATTATTCCTCAAAAGAAACAAAACCGTTACGTTTAAAGCATCTATACTGCACCTGTGTGTGTATATATATACAAACAGTAGTAGATATTTACTTGTGTTATGCACATGGTTAAATAAAAAAATACATTTATAAAACAGAAATCCTTCCCTTTCTTGGTTCTCCTTATCATGTTACTCTCTTATCTTCTACTTTATGGTAGGAGTTACATTTCAAATTTAATTTTTTGCTTGACTGTTTCTTTATAACACCCCTAAGAGACTCCTCCTATCTGAATCACTGAGAAAGGAATCCTTGACTTCTGCATTGGCTTCTTGTGATCCTCTTCCTCCAGTCCATTTGAAATCATTCTTGGCTTAGTCTCTTTAGTGTGTATTTAAATAGTACCTTTTCTCCTACCATAACAAGTTAAGTTTTCTCATTTATGAAGGATCTCTCTCCAGCTGTAGACCCCTGTAATGCTCTCCCCAGTCTTGTCTTGGTGCTTGCTATTTCTGCAGCACAACTGAATAAACAAAAAAAGCACATTTGCCTGCAAGCAAAACTTACCTTTCCTTAGCTTATTAAAACATTGTTATTAGCATTATAAGCAATGTTTTATCTTTCTTTTGACCTTTTCAAATCATTACATACTATGACAGCTCTATTAACTTCAATACACTTACTGTTTATGCCAGACAAGATCTTCCCAGGTTTTTAAAAGGAAACATTACAGCTAAGAAAAAGAACACAGAGCAAAAAAAATTGCCTTTTCCCCCCCTATCAATTGTGTTCTCAAGAGCAGTTTCCATTTATACTCATTTAACATCCCGTTTCTTTCATTCCAGGTTCACTGTTATTTCAGCCTGACCCCAACAAATACAGAACATGCCTTGTATTTGAGATCAAGCCCTTTAATTGTACACTTTGGGGGAAGCTAGTAAGTTTTCTTATTGTTTTCTAAACACTTCAGCACTGTAGCATATAAAATACCATTTGCTGCACAGTATTTTTTGTGTGTGTAATTATTTCGTGTTTTTAAACACATAATTTGACAGCCTGTTCTTCAGAATTTGGTCTCTTACATTTCACTGATTCTTGGAACTCATCTCCCAGGTGAAAAATAAGGGGGTAGACATCAACTTGATGAGATTAGATGCACAAACATATAAAAAAGGCATGTGACTATTACTTTTTGATTGATTTTGGCACATCATAACAAGAACAGGGATGGTTCTCATTACACCTTTCCTTTTTTCTCCTACAGTGGTCTTGGAACCTCTTGAGAAGAGAATATTCAAGCCTTCCTTCCACCCTCTTTTCAATGTGTTGGTAGTTGCTGAGTTTGTAGTTTCTGCCCTATCTGCTAGTGTATGATTGTCCTCCTGAAATCACATTCTTTGCTGACTTTTACAATCAGCACAGCTTCAGGAATATATTAATGTCCCTCCTACTTCCCTCTTCAGAAGAAAAAAATTAGGAAGGAAATACTGCCCTGCAGATCCTTTTCTCTCTGTCTCAGACACTGAGGGAGAGAAATACATGAATGCAGTTCAGCAAATTTCCTTGCTTTTCTCAGCAGGGAAGCTTGCACGTGGTAGGACATAGCAAGAAACGTGATTTCTGCAGGGCCTCAGGCAGCAGCCAAATTTCACAGCAGGGGGTGAATCCATGGCCACTTCTGAGGCTGCAGAACTGCGCATAACACAGGCCTCTCATTATAAGGTTGGACAACCCTCTGGAGACTTTCTGCTGTTGCCATACTAACAAGAAATGAGTGGTTTGTGTATGTCACAGGAATGCTCTGTTGAATATTACTGCCTTGTATTATGCAGTATGTGTGCATTTCTTTTCTGATAAGGCATGGAGGAATCAAAGGGGGAACAAGGATTTACTGTACAGGCTACCAGCCCCATGTGCGAGGCAACACAGCTTGTGACAGGCACGGTGACATCACTGAGCTGGAAAATAAATGAGAGCTTGAGATTCAGCTTAATTTTCAGCTTTATCTTACATGTTTCAGAAGTTTCTCCTACCACTTTCATGTAATTCTCTAGTAGATTTCTATCACATAGACTCACTTTTAATAGATTTGAATTTTTTTGATCTTCAATAAACTACTTCACTCCTTTGAGAAAAATCTTGGTTACTTTGAAGATATTTCTCTGCTTGCCTGCACTCTGTGAAATTCTTTCTAAAACAATAAAAGTTCTAAGGATAAATTAGTCTCCTAAAAATGACCCCATAGGTAGACAGATGATCATTCACCATGGCACATAAGTTATAAAGTACAGACTACATGACTACAGATTACTAGACTATTTAATTTTCATGTGCTAAATTTGAAGTTCAAAAGAGAAATATACGTATTTTGGTTCCTTAAGAACAAACACTTCATGAAATCGGAACCAGTTACCAGAAAACATGTTAGGGAATGGAAATTAAACTGAAACGGTTAGCGGTAATTAGGAAAAACTGATAATGAAAAGAAACATGGGCTACAAAAAATATAAGAGGAAAACACACAAAGGAAAAAACTGTTGCCATCAGATTTAACCATAATAAGTAAAAATGTCAGAATTATTCAATAAATAGTTTCATTCCCTATTTAGGCAGAAAGCTCATGATATATGTGATGATGGTAATGAAATCTCTTCCCTGTCAACAGTAACTAGAGATAATGTTTAACACAGTTCTTAAACCCATCATTTTAAAATCAGAATGTCAGATAAAGTAGAAGAGTTTTGAAAGAATTAAATGATGAGTCCTTGGGATGAAAATAACAAATTTTTTTTCAATATGTGTTGGAATTGATTGGGCTGAACTTTCTGGAGTCCACAGTCAAAGAAGTATCATGTCAGTACGTGATACAATCAGTTGGAGAGTCCTTGTAAGTATGGACCTGTGACCTGTCAACAGTGGCAGGTAAAACACTGAAGTTTTACAGGGATTATCAAAGATGAGAAGGAAGATAATGTAGCTGGTGTTAGACAAGATGGGTTTATAAAGAATAGGTTTTATCAAAACAAAGCCATCAGTTTTTCATATCCTTACACATTTTATTGATAAGAATTTTACTTTAAGTGTAACAGTTTTTGACTTCAGTGAGGTATATAACTTGATTATGCAGAGAATCTTGCTTACTCAAATTAAGACCATATGCAATCATTTTCACACATATTTAAAGGCAAAAGTACAGGTTAAATAATAGATCTTAGAATGAGAAAAAGGGAGTTATTAACAAGCAGATGGAGTATAAACTTCTACTTTCCCCCTTATCTACATTTATTATTTTATAGCAGTGTACAGTGGGAAAGGAGATGGATTCAAATGTCAATAAATTTATGTAACTGATCTAATAATTCTTGACCAATTTTTATACACTTTAGACTTTAGAAATGAGACTGCAATTGTTTAGTCTTTCGCTGCCAATGGAATTGTACTACTTGTTCTACTTGTACTTCCTATTTAAGAACTACTGCAAGTGCAGTAATCAAAAACTGTCTAATGCTCAACCTATGACATTTTAACTTAATTCATTATCTATCAGATGAAAGCTTGCCAGGCAACTGAGAGCACACCTTAGTTCTCCCACATGTTTATGATAGTCCTTATGGCCAGAAACCTGTGATTGTCTGCTTTTTACCCATACTTCAGCAGAGAGCTCATTCCTTCATTTCTTGCCCTTTCAACATTTTCTTGAAGTTCAATAATACTTAGCTAACTCAGAGCATAATGACATTTTAAGCAAGAAGTCTGGCAAAATATTTTTATTTTATATTGTAAAAATGGATAGAGTTCAGGACTATCCACCTTTGCTTATCCTTCTTGTTACAATTGCATGTAATAAAGAATATTTTTGTTTGAAATTTATAATCTAGACATAAATTACATCATACTTAGATTTTATTATTTTTTAATATTGCATTAAGGCTGAGTTGTAGTATTTTTCCCAGGGGGAAGATGAAGAAGAGAAGTAACTCTATTACACCCTTTAGTAACAAAGAAGAAAATAAGAAAAAAAAACTAAGAAAAAAAATTATGAGCATTGCATGTAGAAGTACTACATTAACAGTGTAAAAATCAGAATGAATCAAGAAGTTTTCATCTTTGTAGAATAACAATGTTTCTAACTGAAGAAAATAGGAGGGAGAAACATGGAGGGAGAAAAAAAAAGGAAATAAAGAAAATTGCTGTCAGCTAATGGTATTACAGTGCTTTGAAACTATATTTGGGAAAGTGCTCTACAGGAGCATTTGACTGCTGGGTTTGTCTGTTAGTCCATTCTGAATCGACAAGGTTCTGCAATCATAATCTGAAAAGTTTTCCTGCACAGCATACAGGCTAAAGTCTAGGTAAGTATCCTCGACAGTTAATCTCTTCTACCTTCCAGTTCTTAAAAAAAGTGTTGTTGCAAATACAAAAAACATATCCAAGCTTTATTTGAACAAAAGTTTTCCACTACACTGGTAGATTCTTATCAAAATACAGTGGGATATTTAATAACTGTGGGGTTTTTTTTTCCCCTCAATGAAACCTGCATGATGTCATGAATTTGGGAACAGAGGAAGCAACTGACAAGACATCTGAGTTTAAAAGTGGAAAATAACAGTGGTTATTTAGGAAAAATACCTGACTCTCCTCTCTTGACTAAAACCCCACATGCAATTCTAGGACACAATAGATGATGATATCATGTTTTAAAACATGAAGTTTCTTAGTTTTATCTGTATTTTTCTTCCAATATTAAATGCTCAATTCTTATTCCCAGATAAGTAGCATTTAATTAAATACTCTATCACAATCTTAAATTGAAAGAATTAGAAGGTGCTAAATACTAAAGACCAACCATACATTTCATAGAAGTACATGTCGCTACTTGATCTCTTTATTAAGATTGAAAAAAGGGAAACATCCAGTTGAGATTTTGATTACTATTCAGAATTTTATATTTCTTTTTACCTTTTTTCCCTTCTAAGCAGGAGGAAAATATATATGCCCTTGTGTAACCTTCACTTTTCCTTGCCATATAATTTTCACAAAAGAGTTGACAAAAATGGAATTTTACAGTCAAGGTAGGGATGTACATCAATTTATGCAATATTGTAATATTTTCCATAATATTCCCTACACAGCCTCAATATTCACTTTTTTGACCTCTGATACATTTTAAGCAGATGTCTTCATTGAGCTGTCTACAGCGATGCCTAGATCTTTGTCCTGAGAGGCTACGTCTAATTCAGAGTCACTCAGTGCATGAAGGATACTGTAAGTCGTTCACTCCAGTGTGTGCTGTTTCCCACTTAGGGAAGATGAATTTCATCAGCCCCTGTTGAACCTATTTTCTCTGGATGTGTCAGGTTCTTCTGGTGTTCCTCACAATTCTCCTTAGTCTTCAATAATCCATACAAACTTTCATCACTGGCAAATATTCTCCTAGTGAACTGCTCCCTCCTCTAGGTTTTTAGCAGCACCAGTTGCAGTGCAAAGCAACTGTTAGCTTTCTTCCAGACTTTTCTTTCTTTTGTCATTTTCAGTAAGCTTCTGCCAGATAACATGAGCAAACGAAGAGATTTTCTTTGCATATTTATGTAATTATTCCAAAAAGATTTTTCAAATCCTCTGCAAAGTCTGAGAGATTCATGCTGAAACTTCATAGTCAAGGCTACATATTAATAGGGATTTCATTATATATTCTACAAAAAATGGCATATATTTTAGTCCTAATCTTCTTATCCCTCATTTTTTATCTGTAAATCTCTTTGCACAGGGAATTCTACAGTGCTCCGATGCTTGGAGAACACCCTAGCATTCTGAAGACAGTACTGGAATGCAAAAACAAGTTTTACATATTTTGTGGCTTCTTACGCTGATGAAAAACTAATCAAAGAAAGAAAATCTGTAGATAAACCTCCTATTTTTCGTTACATTTCCTTAAATTGCATTTTTTGAGGTTCACTTTCTAATGACCACATATGGACCTAGGTTTTGTAATTTTCTTTACTAGTAAAGGCACAGGAAGCATTGACTTGACAACACAGAAAAATAGTTTGCAAATCTTTGAGAATATTTAGTGAGTAATTTCCACTGACATCAATAAGATTCTGGTATTTAGCTGTAGATATTCTTTTTAAGAACATATCCTTTTAAAGAACTATAGCACCCCATTACAGTTGAAATTAATGCAAGTTGCATATGCTCAATATGTTATCAAATCAGACAATGAATTTAAGCAGAAGCATGGATGACTTTCACAATGGTTTCTGATGTTCTGTATGTAAAATTAACTAGTAACAAGAAATCTCTGGCAAACTTTATAAGGCTGCCAAGATTTTTCTTTCATTTTGCTTTGCAGTCTATAAAATGGCAGCTTGTCTGAGGTCTGTTTTGCTGTGTTAGTTTAGACTTGATGTAGTATGCTGGTTTTGGCTGGGATAGAGTTAATTTTTTGCATAGTGGCTAGTATGGGGCTATGTTTTGGATTTGTGCTGGAAACTGTTGATAATTCAGGGATGTTTTAGTTACTGTTGAACAGTGCTTATGCAGAGTCAAGGCCTTTTCTGATTCTCACACCACCCCACCAGTGAGTGGGCTGGGGGTGCACAAGAAGTTGGGAGGGTCCACGGCTGGGACAGCTGACCCCAACTGACCAAAGGGATATTCCATACCATATGACATCATGCTCAGCATATAAAGCTGTGGGAAGAAGAAGGAAGTGGAGGGATGTTCAGAGTGATGGCGTTTGTCATCCCGAGTCACCATTATGCATGATGGGGCCCTGCCTTCCTGGAGATGGCTGAGCACCTGCCTGCCCATGGGAAGTGGTGAATGAATTCCTTGTTTTGCTTTGCTGGCATGTGCGGCTTTTGCTTTACCCATTACACTGCCTTTATCTCAACCCATGAGTTTTCTCAGTTTTACCTTTCCGATTCCCTCCCCCATCCCATGAGGTGGAGTGAGTCAGTGGCTGCATGGTGCTTAGTTGCCGGCTGGGGTTAAACCACAACAAATAGTAACTTCTTTACAGATTAAGATCAGGAATTAAACTGACACTAGAAATGGTGTAAGAAACATTTCTTTTTATGTCATTTTGGTGACTGTATTAATTATAGTCACATTCAGTTCAGAAGGTCTTTCCTACATTGTTTTGTGAACTCTTGATGTATTACCTAAGGGAACTTTGCAGCAAAATTAGACTGTCTGGTAGTCACAAGTCAAATCCTATGTCTGCATTTCTTCTGTTGCTGTTGGTTGTTGATTTGCATGGTAAAGTTCCAGGAAAATCTATGAATGGGAGGCACGGAGTAGCGCTCACAGAATATTCATGGTTGCAGATAAAAGAAAGGAAAAAAAAGGGTAAAAAATACTCAGTAAAATTTGTAATGGCAAATACCAATGTAGTCTATCTGAATGGGTAGTGACTACTTCAAGTGACTACTTTAGGAAAATGATTTTATGACTATTGGTCTGTTACCACAAGGGGTCTAATGACCTCTTGTCTGGTCATCTCAGAAGTTCCTTGTTACTGCTCATGGTTTATATCTCTTGGGCCCAAGGAGACTTAAGAGGAATACATTTATAATTGAAAACCTGCTTTATATATTCAAATTGAAGCATAAACAGCATAGTCATATGATCAGCACAGTACTATTCTCACAGATGGAGATTTGTTTAGGCTGCCAAGAGGCAATGTAAGTGCATGAAAGCTTTTCTATTAGATTAGAATACCAAATCTAGATTGTCAAAATGGTTGTATATTCCTATTTTTAAATTAATGTATTGTCATTTGTAATAGGATTCATTCATTGATCCCATGCTGACCAGTTCTGCAATGAATTAAACTAGAGAGGGGAAAGAAGAAGCTGAGGAGGGCTGAATATAAATAGCTCTGGCTTTTGCAGCTAAAATGATTGGGCAAGAATACTTGGGAATTGACATGGCTCTTTTATATTGAAGGGACCTCAACCTTTCTGCTTTTGAAGAAAGATCCCATTGGACTGTTATTCTGCAAGTGACTACATCTACCCTGAATAAATAAACAGTTTCACAAGCATGAGAAAGATTTCTGTTTAAGTAGTAGCTTCACCATTGTAGCTTGATTCAAGCTACTTTAAAGCTATCCCATATATGTGAAACTTCACATTCTCTACAGGTTTGTGAAATAGCAAAGGTAATCAGATCACTGTAACTCAAGTAAATTTTTATGTTCATGTGAATCTATTATATCTACATAGATTATAATGTGTAAAATCACGTTAGGAACCCAAAGACTGATAATTAGAATTCACTGTTACACACCTGATGAAAGCTTAAATTTGGGCAGTTTATATTGCAGGCCAGACTATTTCTTTTCTGGCATTTTTGCAATTGATAACAGAGGTTCCCAGCAAGCAAGAAGCCTCATCTCTATGTTAAATCAGTAAGGTACCTGTTGCATATGCTATACTGACCTTTCTATTAGTATTTATCAATCTCTCTGTACACGTTCAAACAACAGTAAACACCAATTTAATTTTGAACATGCATTTGTTAGATTTTCATCTTAAATATCACAAGCAGTAGTTGCTACATGTTTTGTATTAAGGTTTCAAAAGAATCCATTGTCCTTGTGTAAACATTTTTTCTGTTGTTTTTAACTATCAATAACTGTTTCAATTATAATATATAGGAAATGATTTTCTTAAATCATCTTAGTAAAATTCATAGTGAAAGTAAAAATTAAATCAATCACTATAAAGCTGTGAATAACTGACATGAAAGCTTAACTAATCTCCAGATTCAAAAGGAACTCATTAACGTTTAGAGAGCTCTACTGATGGCGAGTAGCTTATTACATCTAGATGATGGCCATAACCTAGATATTATCTGAAACAGCTAAACCACACTTTATGTCTTTAGGAAGGATACTTAAGCTATATGAATGAGCACAACGCCATTTGTTCAAAATGGGAATGTGTTTGGCAGCCAGGAGGAAATGCAAGAGGTTGAAGTATTCTCTATTGGATTAGAATACTCAGCTGAGAATGTCAAAACAGCTTTCTTTACTGAATGTATATGCCTGTCTTGATTTCATGTATTGTTATGCTGTGTGATTCACTCGCTAATTTCATGCTGTCCAACACCATAAAAAACTGCTAAACTAGAAAGACTGGAATTAGAAGAGTTTTTCTTTTGAGTTTAGTGTGGATTGAGCCTTTGGGAAGGGAAATTAATTGCAACTCTGACTTCTTGCCCACACAGAACACATACAAGCCCCCCTTCCTGCCAGTAAAATGAATAATTTTATGCTTATATTGCCACACTATATTTTAATGTACTTTACCATATTTTACCCTCAAAAAAGTATTCACAAACTAGTTCTTTCAGACATAGAAGAATATTATTTCTCTTTGCTGGACCCATAGACGAACTGAGTATCAAATTATATTATTTATTAATCAGTATACAAGATATACAAGAGGCTATATTACTTCATGGATTTTCTTCAAGGTTTTTCTCTGGGTATCAATATAAAAATTGCAGTCCTGGAGGAATGACTGTTGGAAGGACAAGAATATGTGCACTCTGAAGCTACCCTGCTCCCTACTTCATGGCTTTTATTTGTCTTTAGAAATGAAAATAATACATCCCACTGTTTAACAGACAGAAAACTATATTGAGAATGTATCCAAGTGTTTCTGAAAGGCGTAAGATAAGAAGTCTAAGAAATAAAACAGATACAGGGGACTTCAAAGGGAAAATCAAAGACCAAAAAGACAATAAGAAAGGAGTACAGATAGTTGAAGAGAAGGTGGCAAATTATTCATGTGAGATATGCATTAAAAAACTAACTGCAAATTTTAATGTATGAAATTATGGGAAGTTCCAAGC
Source organism: Strix uralensis (assembly GCF_047716275.1). Taxonomy (NCBI): domain Eukaryota; kingdom Metazoa; phylum Chordata; class Aves; order Strigiformes; family Strigidae; genus Strix; species Strix uralensis. The sequence goes on from NC_133975.1 coordinate 38,195,368, forward strand.
AAGACTATAGATTATGTCTTTTTAATTAGAAATATATTTTCTACAAGCTGGCAGTGCCAGTGCAGACTTGGAATTTGCTCATATTCTATCCATTATCTTTGCTTTCAGAAAAGAAAACGGAAAAATGAATTTAAAACACCACAAATAAACTGAAGAATTTGAAAATACCTATATTGATCAGTATACTACATTTAATTCAGGAAAAAATTCCTTTTTGGTGAGATACTGTACATGTGTAGCATTATACACAATAAAGTTAAACACTAAAATTGTTCTTCTGTTATTAAAAGTAGCACAACATTCTATGGCAATAATACAAATACCAGAAAATCCTTTGTGATGTTGTGTTTAGACAGTTAAATAAAAAGTAAGTGCAGCAGTCATTTCTGTACACAAACATACATAAATACATAAAAAAAGGATTATAAACTAGCACTGTCATATGCTTGCGTGTGTGTGTGTGTGTGCAGATGCACACATATGCACCAGGTGTGTGTGAGGGGAGGATGAAGCATAAACAAAAGGATAACATCTGGTTTCAAGAAGAAACGCTACATTAATGTTCAAACTCTGATTTAAAGAAAATGACATCAAATAAATACCTGGGCATATTTACAAGTCTGCATATAGGTAGAAGCCAGGGTCTAGTCAAAATATAAAAAATGGTTTACTTACTAACTTTGCCCTGTTAGGTACAATTAGATATTAAACAGGTCACTCTAACGTTTCTTAAAAACTGACTAGCTGCAGGTCAGAAGACATTCACAAAATTCATACAGATAGTCATTCCATGCTGCTTTAGCTCTGTTGCAGATCTCAGACAGAGTGATTAGAAATGTTCCTAGATTTCACAAATAATTAAAAGTGCTCCCTTTATTTCTCCTCTCTTACTTCATTCCAGTCAGAAGGTAATTGTCTATATGAATATCAAAATGATTAATACTAGAAAGCAGTAATATATTAATTTTGATATGGCCACAGTTGTACAAATCTCAATGAAATGTAGAGAACTAAAACCTATCATGCTTATGTAATTTATTCTTCTTGTTTACTCAGTGTATTGGACAATGGTGTCACAGCATGCTAAACAAATGCAACACATTTTCACTTATTTTATTGCAGACTGTCTGTTGTCGTGTTCTGAAGAACACTCAAAGACTGAGCTTGAGAGCAGTAGTTAAAAACAGCAACTGGCTGTCAGTGGTGTAGTTTGTCATTGTTCCACCGACAAAAGGCAGACTGTCACAATAAACAGCATTTATTCATTTCAGATTTGTGGCTTAGGGCTGAGGAAGGGGAGGTGTCATTCGTAGTAATTGTAAAACACATAAATAATAATAGTAGTCTGCAAATCATATATCAAAGAAAACAGTGGGAGTTGGCAGTGATGGAGGCAAGAAAATGGATGCTTCCAGCACAACCTAATTTACAGCTCTTTTAAAAAAATATATTTTTTCTTTCATAACAGTAAAATGGAATGTTTTGTATTAACTGCTTGTGTGGTGGGTAAGCAAGACAGAACATCTAAATCATGACTTTAATGACTTATTTTAAACAAACCGCTGAGTAGCTTTTTAAACATTACTCTGTAGTCAACTGCTGTCAATTTTATTAACTTAATTTTACTAATTAAAAATCATTTAATATTGATACTGACATCACGTCCTCTAGCCTTTTTTCTCAAAAACTGAAGCTTTTAAAATAAATTATACTGCTCTGTGAAAATACTCTGGATTGGTATTTGAGTAGAAGAGGCTCCTTTTACTCTAATAGAATGCTTACATCTGTTTTTTCAGCATGGCCAATCTTACATTTTAGGTAATAATTTCATGGAGAGAAATTATAAAGCAGACAGATTAATCTTGTGAAGGTTGGTATTAATATTTTTTTTCATTTGAATGCAATTTTTGGGGCAACCATTATCTTCCTCCTGTCTTGTAAGCCCCTGTTCTGATTTACGAGGCCAAAGTCCTAGCTCAGTGACATGTTTTAACTGGATTATGACATCTCCTGGACAACCCTTTGAGGGTCTGCAGAAATCTGGGAAGAGAAGTGAGAAGAAAAGACATTGGCAGCTGACAGTGTGTTCCAAAAGGTGAGTTCTAATTTACTACTGCTTGGTGAATGTCCCACTTCATCTCATAACCATTCCCAATGCTGTCCAGAACACTGATAATATTTATTAGAGAGCAACCTCTTCTGACATACCCAGAAAAGACAGATGGATCTGAGTTTTTCTCTGGCGAACCACACAATGTTCACCAGATGGAAACAATGCTCCCTATATAGTTTCTCAGGCATTTTTGCCTACAAATCCTTCCCTCCCAGCATGCCTCAATTCCTATCAGGAACAAGGGCATTAAAGGGCTGAGGAAAGGACAGGTATGTCCAAGAAACTGAACTCATGTTCCAGCATGGATCTCTTCTGTGAAAAATCTTATATAATTTGCCAGAGAGAGGATAGAGTGAAAAAGATGCCCTGCATTGAGAAAGTGGAGTGTCATATCAGTATTTCAACCAGTGAATGTTATCACAGATGTTACTGCTTTGGGTATAATGGAGAAGCAGAGCTCAGGAGTTGCCAGAAGGCAACATGCCCGGCAGTGCAAGGGAAGCACACTGAAGAATGGATGCACATGACCAGATCTAAGATAATTTTGGTGACTCTTGCCTTAATAAGACAGGATTTTTCTTAATTGATTTTAAAGTTGAAAAAGAGGCTCCTGTTGTGAATATATGTGAAAATGGGACAACACATGTAAAGCTTTACACATTTAATATCTATAGCTGGCAGAAAAAAAAATAAAGTGTACTGAAAAAATAAGTGTTTAAAGACCAATTGCTAACCATCTTTTTAGGAAAGACTAGTAAAATTAGAAAAATACATATTCCAAGATTAAAATATCATTTGAACAGAAATGGTAAAATTTGGGATTAATTTTAAATGAAGAAGTACAAAAGGAAGGGTTTAGTCCTTCTAGAAGGGGCATTTTCAGTGTAAGCTCAACCACACTGCTGTAACCTTCAATTACTTAACCATCCATAGCTAAGTGAGACAATTTCATCTAATCTTACTGCTAATAGCAACAAACAGCAACTTGAAAATTTAAGCCAGAATTTATTCAGGATTACTTAGTCTATGTGAGAGAAGTAAGAAATCTAAGCATAACACTTCTCTAGTTAGAAAAGATGTCTTTAGTTAGAAAAGATGTATATTGAAATAATGAAAATATTCTTATCTATATTGACTTGCTATTGACTTCATAGACATTCCCTTGAACTTTTTCCAAACCTCTTCTACTCGTCTTTATAAATTTAAATACATACGTCTGTAGGCTCACAGTACTGCTCTTCTTCTGTGTTTGGTACACTGTCTAAATTCAGCTTAAAATGAGAAAACAAAATATTCACAGTGTGCCACTCCCTTCTGCAGACTACTAAGATGTTTATTTCCCTTTTTCTGTAAAACCTGTCTCTCCTGTTGTGTTACAAAAGCCTGGAACGCTATACTTGACAAGACTGAATATGGGGGTGCATTTTCTTGGTTAGCTTTTGCCTTTTAAGGAATCTGTTAAAAATTCAAAGTTCACTCTTCTGTGGTCTTCATAAAGTCAGTTCCTTTTACTCAGGAATGAAAGCTTGTGTGTCTGAATATATGTGATTCTATCCTGGCCTCAGTCAGGTGTATGTTTTTCGTAGCATCCTATACGTAGTTATTCAGAATGACAAACACATGCAGTCATTAAAGAGCAATGATAACCTTCATTCTAATTACATTAGTACACCAGCTCTCTCAAATCAACACAGATTTCCCATAACAGGAACAGCTAAGCACAAATGTAAATGGATCAATGGTGTGACTCATAAACTATGATCATGACCAGCGTCAGTCAGGCAGTGGACAATCACTCACATAACACCACAATCACTCTGCAGTTAATGCATGTCACTACTTATTTGCAGGGAAATTTTTGAAACCAGAATTTGCATGGTCTATTTGAAACTTCCCTGAGCTGAATACCTAGCATTTAGCTTTCTAGTGGGAGTTGTGACAGTAGCACTGCTCTCAGCAAACTGCCACTGTCGTTTGTTCTGCTTCAGTGCTGTTTGACTGTCACAGCCTGTCATGTAGGAAGAAAGCACCATATCTAACCCCCTGTGACAAGGTTTAATCACCCCTATTACTCCTATTGGCTGTTCAAGCCACCTTGGGGTGTACAGCACACAGTTATAGATCTTAAAAATCCTCGCTTTATAAATGAAAAGGCTAAAATCTGGGTTGAGCCGATCAATCATCTAGTACACAGTTGAAAGGAACTAGAAAGTTAGATAAATAATACTAATGCAATGCCTGAGATAATTTTTAATTGTCATATCTTTGCATCATTAGAAATATTAAATTATTTATTTTTCTTCAAGATTATTTTTTATGGGTTCCAGGTATCAATAGGTATTCAAATTCTCAATTTCTTGTTATTTCTTTCTAGCAATCATTGTTATAACGTGGTCATGTATGCAAAAGAATCACATTTGGGATTCATCTGTTTATGCCAAAATAAATGACAATGGTAAACATTGTATCACATGGTATACTTGTCCAAATGTTAATTCTGGGTCAAAGGGTGAGGGGAGGAATGCTTAGAATAAGTCTTGTACAAAGGAAAGGTTAAAATTAAGCCTTCCTCCTACAAATCAATGCCAATTAATTAAAACTTCATATACGCCTGATCTATATAATGAAACTCTGTGTGAACTTTGCTGTTCCATATGGAAAACAGTATCTTCATGCTAGTTTTAAGAATGCACTTTTTTGAGACTGCAGTCCATATTCTACTTGAAGACTGAAGGGCACATGGATCAACTCTTCCAGTCCTTTTGTTTACAGCTAGTTACACATCCTTTTCCAGAAGCCCAGATAACATAGAGAAATCACATATTACACATTAACAAATCTGTTTGCTTGAGCTGGTCTTATTAAATCCAAGGTCTATTCACTGGGTCAAAAAACCTGATTTCAATATGAAAATATATTAACCCACCGCGAGTTCAACTTTAGCACAGTAATCTATTATTATTAAGTTTTAATTACTCCAGCAGGCTCATCTTAGGCCCGACAAAAGATGTTAATGTGAAACTTTAAAATGAGGGATTTTCTTACACTTGTGAAAATCATTAACAATGGTGTTATTTCAATTGATCTGTATTTGTAAATATCACATTTGTTTTGCATGGACTGGGCAGGAAACAAGTATATCCTGACAGAGCAGATAGCTTGGTGGATCAATACTGCAGCACAAAGATTTATACCTTTATATCGCTGTTCTAGTCCAGTTCTGAAAATACCTAAGCAAATGGCCATCCTGTAGAACCAACACTTACTATGACACTAACTGGCCTTTCATACAGGGCTCAGAATTTAATAAGTAATCATGCTGCTTCCATCATATACCTGAAAAGGTTCCTACAAATTAGAGATGAAATTTTTAAAAAGACGAATATAAAAGACCCCACAGCTACAACTGCCAGTACTCCTTTGTATTGTGATTAAAATGAACTAATTCATTTTCTTTTCTAACAAGTGATTTCAGGTGAAACAAAACCTAATCTTGGTATAGAGCATTTTAAAACTTGCAAAAAGCATGTGAATGTGTGAATGGGTGGAAAGTGCATTACATAAGGGTTTTAATTTTTCATGAAACCTTTATCTAACAGGAAGGCAGATTATTTTTATATTTTCAGATATAAACACACTTATCTGTGTTTCTTCTGGCCAGGTTAGAAAAGAAAAAGCAAAGGTCAAGTTCCTAGTGAAGTTTCAATGCTCCCTCTAGATTCTCTTCCTGAATGACCAAATGTAAAAGACCCTTTTCTGTGTAAAAAGAGTTCATAGTGCTTATAGCAGCTTGTACCACCTGCCCATATCCAGTTCTAATGTATGTTCTTGCTCCCCCAGTGAAGTGAAGCTATGTAGCTATGTTGTCTGATACTGTCAATTAGATTAACATTACCAGGAATGTTTCAGACTTTCTCTTATTAAAGACAAAACATAATATATGTTTTCTTATACCTATCAAGCACCTGCGAAGTATCATCTAGAAATAACCAATAACAGTACCTAACCAGCTGTATGTGTGGGTTGCTGCAGCTAACCAATCGCCAGAACACAGTGCATGCTGGTACTTAGTTATGGTGGGTTGAAAGGCCAGTTTATCAGCTACAGGTTAACACTACACATGTTCTCCATACCTTCTGTCCACATAATTTGACTTGATGTTCTCCTCCCCCAATTTGCTTATCAGTTCTCGACGTCAATAAAGGACAGATCAATATAACACTGTACTGTCACCCTGAAAGTAAGTTCATGACATCTGAATACTGGACCACCTATCTGAGAAATCTGGTTTCTTGAGTGGTCCAGTCACATTGAGTTTCAACAATTTTCATAAATTGAAAGGGATGAATATTTTTGGTCCTTTTTCCACCACAAGGTGTGGTATTGACAGATAAATAATAATCCTAAACTTTTAGATTAACTTTTTCTTTTTTAAATAACCCTACACAATATTCTAGGCAAGGATATTGATATGAATCTTTGGATATGAATCATAATAGCAGATTTTCACATCAGGTATTTGATTCCATCTCTGAACTCTGAAGCTTCTGTGGTGTGAGTGGCAGCAGGAAATGGCTTTCAAACTCTTCCTAACAGATGGAATAAAATCTGCCAGGTTATTAAATTACCACACAACTATTTTTAGTTTCCATTTCTAAATCCTTTTTCTTCTTTTGTCATATGTCATTGCTAATCAAATCTCAAAAGCATTACTATTTTGAAAAACAGAAGCTTCAACTGGCAGTTTATTATCCTTTGCCCTGAATATTTTTTGTTGCTGTTTTATTTTTCTGCTAAAGTTATGGAGTATTTATACAAATTTGTGTATTACAAAACTGGAGAAAGTAAGTCAAACATGAGTTTACAGGAGTTAGAGGCATTAAAAATGTTTTAGTGATGAATAGTCACTGTGGACCCTTATCTAGACTGCAGTCCCAGATTAAAGCCAACTGTTTGCTGATAGCTAACAAGTAGAAATGCCTTCCTAATCACTATGAAACCAAAAGCAAATTCCTCAATTGGCTGTGGCAAACCATATCAGAAGAGCAGTTTTGATGAATTGTGTTTAGGAAGAAGAGGAAGCTACTTAACCGTTGTGAAAATTAAACCAATTGTTTCCTCCTGTGAACTCTGTCATAGTGACAGACTTTCTTAGTGTACAAAGAAACCTTTGAAGGCAAATTTGCTTGTAATTCAAGTGTTATGGAAAAAAATTGTCTCTTTGTTCCTGTTCCGATCTAAACACTAACTCTCTTCTTACATGAGGTCTATAATTACTACTACACCTACACTACAGTACATAAGTGAGGATATTTTTTAAAAAAAAAAGTATTAAACATTGGTTGCTAGTATTGCCATAGTAAATATGGCAACACTGAAAGGAAGTATATTAATTGTAATGTGATTAAGTCAACTGGAAAATTATAGTTTTACTTAAGAACAACAAACTTCAATCAACTAAGGAGTCAAACAACAGCTTGCAAATTGATCCCATATCTGATTTTCAGTAGTGCATCAGGCAATAGTCAGCCTCAGATTGAACATGAAAATGCAACTGAAAAAAACCTGAACACAGAGAGAGATTTAGATTGGAGTGATACTGTACAGCAGACCTGTGATTTCTGGAAGCTGTATTGATTTACATCACTGCCACAAAAGCAATGTAAAATAATGAGAAAAACCCCACATTTTAGTCCAGTTCTATCGAATCTCACAACTGAGAAGAAACAGGGTTGTTTTTTTATGAGACCACTAACCTGACTGATGTGGCTCAGATACAAACAAATAAATACATCAATGGATGACGCTTCCAATTTCTTTCAAGAAGGAAAATGCATAAACATTTTAATTAAGTTATGGAACCTGCTGAAACTTTTCCAGTCAGACATGTGAACTCTGAAATAACTTTGCAAAATGAACAATAAGGTATGATTTCTTAGTAGTAGTAAACATAACACATTGTAAGACTTAACTACATGGGGTTTGCTACCTATATCATATAACCAATGAAAATGCAGAAAAATATAAGAGCTCATCACTTTTTTCAACATTTCCAACATTTACAGTATGTTTCATTTTATGCTTTGTAACAGAGAAAAATAATAGGAGCTCTCACAATCCTGTGTTTTTGTCTTCTTCCTATTGACTTCTCCTTCAATGATAAGGAAAAAAAAATAGAAAATACAATTTTTAAAAACAATTAGTCTGAGACATGAATTTCAAGTGCTTTATAAATGAGGTGTCTTCTGAAAAGGTGTCAATAAGGAAGAACTGGAAGAAAAAAATTGTGCTTTCAAAAAGTAAAGGTAATAACAAAATCTCCACTAAATGGAAGGCTCCTAGGTTAAAGGGAGTTTCACAAAGCTCTTTAAGAGTTGTACATTAGTTCTGTCCAATAAAAAGAAAGACTTTAGGGAACATTTGCTCCTCAGAGCTGTCTGTCTTTTGTTTATTTTAGGAAAAATGTTATCAAAATAGCATCTTTCAGATTTCCCAGAAACCTTGTCTTTAGAGTTTAATTGTCATCTAAATCTAAATACAATATGAAATAGAAAATCCCTCTTTTCCGTGATAGCCTTGGCAATTAAATAGTTTATTGGGGGAGTAACTGGGTGTAGAAAATTTATAATTTGTATTTTTTCATTTAAAATGTAATATTTTACAGTTATTGCAATACGATATTGCATTGTTTAAATTACAGCATAATAATTCATTCCTGCCGCATTCAGTGGCACTAGGCCTTTGGCCCCTTGCCTAACAATACACTAGACAAGAATTATTACATTGTAATTCACACCCTGTCATGCCTTATTGCTTAATTAAAGCATAACCCTTCATGACATGACAAGCAATTTGACTGTTATCATAATAGATTATTATCCCACCTAACATATTTTAGTTTTACAACCTATTCTTTTTTGTACATGCACTGAAAGTTATCAGAACAAATACACGTTTCTTTATCTGTAAAGTGTGAAAAACAGATTAAAGAAGACTAGCTAAGAACACAAGGTGGTTATTTTTTTTAGAGTTGTTCCTTAAGTAAACTTGTGGTTTTTTGCTTCATTTTACTTCAGCTATTAATTCCTGCAAAAATAAGCAAAATTACCAAGATTCAAATATTGGATTAGCTGGCCACCTGTATTTTGTTGTACTGCTTAGCTACCTAAATGGTAAAGTTACACTGTTTTAGTGACATCTAATGTGGAAGTAAACCAACAATGAGGCTGAGGTTATAGTGTCTTTACAATTCCAGACAAAGAGGTTGCCAATTTAGTTCTGTCACAATATAGTAGTTAACTATTCTGTGTTCAATATTAAGTTATGCTTAAAACATATTTTTCAGCAATAACTCCTTGAATCACATTCTTACTAAGATCTCTCCCTCAGAATGTTTGTCATACTGAAACCTGATAACAGAGAACAGAGAATCAGTTTTCCTAAAACATGGCCAATTATTACTAAAAATTGACTAGGTGAAATTCTACTTCTGTAAAAGTCAGTGGCAAACCGCGTTGACTTAAGTGAAACACTCCTCCATGAGGTAAAATGGAAAAATGTGTCAACAGTTATGAAAACACACTTTAATAATCCAGTTAATATTATAATTATTTTAATTAATATTAGATATTGTATTAATGCCTTCACATGGCCTGAAAGTGTGCCATACAACACAGCTTTTAATAATCCTTTATTTTTGGCAACTACCAATTCAAAATTAAAATATGCAAACATGGAACTCTGAAGTTTTGTGTGAACAGAAGCCTGGATTTCTTGAGAAGACATACAGGCAATACATACAAATGGCATACAAACCAATTTTAACACAGAAATTATATATACACCATACCTAATAGATGTGCTACCAGTTTCATATAATATCAAGGTGGAATTTAATAAGGTTTCACTGAACTCTGTATGTCTGCAAGGTGACTGGGTTGTCCCTGCAACTCTATCTCTGCTATAACTATAAAATGTCTATGATGTGACTGTGATATAACTGAAACAGCTGCAGTCTTCGATCATATGCTGGCAGTTTATGTACAGATGCAGAATGTGTAATAAGGGCACACTTTATTAACTTGACTGATGTTCTGCTATTTTCCTGGTTCCAAAAGCCAAAGGAGACTAGGCTCCACCATGTTACCCTGAGAATAATTTATTGTTGCAGCTATTCAAAATGAAATACCTATTATTAATGTCTAATTGACTATCATAAGCAAGAGGCATACATTGGCCTCAGTTCATCTGACATTTGCTATGATCTTTAAAGCTGGTGCTAGAGTTAGAACTATTATTTTGAATTAGCACAAAGCACATTTTAACTACAGTTTAAAACAGCTGCCAACACTCTGAATGTATGCATATATTTCCTGTTAATAGATATTTCCACATATATACAGTCTAGTGAAACTTACAGTGAGCTTTTACCATTTCATAAGTATAAAAATACACAAATTCTGAAGGCGTGATAATAAAGTTAGACCTTGACAGACTACTGGCTGTATTATGTAGTACAGGAGCATCTTTGTTCTCCTTAACAAGCTAAAACGTTTTAGTTCTACGAAACTGTTTGGGTTTTAAACAATTCAGCTTTTTCAAAGTAGCCAATTAGACCGCACATTCTTTCCAAGTGCCCAGCAATAAAGATTTACTTATTACCTAGATGCTATGTCTCCATACATGTAATATGGAAACCACAGCAATGTTACAAATAAATATAAGACTTTGCAGTGGGTTACTTTGGACAAAGAGCTACATCACAATGAAGATGAAATTACATTCTAATAAAAGATCTACTAATAGTTTTGAACTAATCGTAAGAGTATGAAGTTACTCTAGATATGAAGGGCATTTAGAATAGCCACTGTTCTTGTACTGTATTCTTTATTTCCCATTTTTTTCCCTAGCCTCCACTTACACCTCTGTACTCTTAACTCTAAATTTAAGTTTTGTTTCATTTTGTCATATTTTTGTTCGAAGAAATATGAAGGCCTGGAGTCTAAGTCACTCTGCTCCCATACTCCCAGTTTGCTTTCTTCTGTAGTCTTGCACGGGAAATACACATATTAATAACCTTGTTGGACACAAAGGGGATGTTGCAAAGTCAGTGTACTGTTTTGACAGGACATCTTTCTGTCCAGCACCTGCCTTAACATAATCCTGGATTTAGTTTTCCTTTCAGTCCCTTTCTCTATAGCCTTTGTTCTGCAGTTGAGGAATAAAACATTGCAGAAGTTAAACAGTCCCCAATCCACACATATATATGTTTACATTTTTTCTATAGATCTGTTCACTTTTCATCTAGATACAAACAGTTAGATCTGTTTCTATTCCAGATTTAAGGATCTGTCAGTAAGCATTTATACTTTAATCTTCTCCAGTACGGGTATTCCACAAGTAAGTGTAATTCCTCTAGTGCCCAAACTTAGCAGCGCCAAATTAAACCATTGGCTCATTTTTAGAATCCTGAAATATAATCTCTGAAATATGTTCAATTTTTTTTGGCCCCCACACCTTGACTTCTTCCCATTTCTAGGAAAGAGTATAGATACCAGGTAAATGTAAAATATAAACACTGAAATTGGATAGATTTCTTTCATGAAAGTCTGATGCTAATTTCAAGAGCTCCATTTTCAGTGAAATTTGTTATAAGTCACCATAAATTAAAGTTATAAATAAGTAATAAATAAGTTAATTTTAAAGTGTTCTAAATTATCCAGACAGTGAAACAAAAGCATGGTTAGACAAAAGTTGATTTCTGAGACCAAATAAGTTATTATTGTACCCTGGATTAATGCTTAAAACATAGATAAATCTTTATGGAGGCATATGTTTGGCCTCATTTCCAATTTTTTTTCCTTGGCTGCTTCTAGTACTTCCTATATACCATTTGCAATGTAATTCCTCTGCCAAATATCTCTCTGATACATCCCATGCCTTTTGTTCCTCTCCATCCACCATGTTCTTATCAGTAATTTTTTGTTTCAATGGACTTCAGCTCAGATGAGAATACTGGACTTTATTCAGTGACTTCATCTTAAACTGTCTCCAGAATACTATAGAGTTAAATTAAATGCAAAGTTTATTACTAAAGTACTAAACTGAATCCTACACTGCTTAATAAATACTATAAAATCTCTGCTTCTGACTGAGGGTCAAAATTAAGGGAACCTTTACAGATAAAACACCACTCACAGAGTGAAGTAACTCATTTTAATACCAGACAACTTCTACTCAGAAAGCCTACACTGCTATGCAATACTATTTGTGATCCAAAGCATTGCCCATTGACTTATAAGGTAGTCTTGTTTTTAAATAGTGAATACTGTGTCATTATTCAACTACACATCACTGAATTAAAAATGCTAATTTTCATAGTAAAGCAAATGTTACATCTAAAACCCGAAGAGAAGGTTTGACACCCATGGTACTAAATGTTCAATAGTTCTGCAAGGTTTTCCCTCTCAGGAAAATACAGATGACAGCAAAATAGCTTTTCTTATGCTGGTCTGTTCTCCTACCTTTTCTGATGAGTTGGTTGCAGAAAAATGTATAAATGGAAAGCTCAATTAGTGTAAATTATGTATCCTTGGATGTCAATCATTACTGTTGAGAGGTGGGACTTTCAGGATCTCTGTGCTTTAATTAAGAGCTCATCTCAGAAGAGTAGTCATTACACCTAAGGACCAAAAATAAGTTTTAATTAGAGGCTAGAAGACAGTATGTCATCTACTTATAAAACTAGTTCTTAAAGTAAAAAATGAACAGCTATGGGACATTATTAGTAACAATGCAAAGGGCACAAATCTCTTGCTTGTACTTAACTTCAGAATACAGAAGTATTTTCATATATATAAGTCTGCCTGGAAAAACTGGACAATTCTGTAATACTGTGTGGACACCATTCAAATTTCAGCCAGGTTGTATGAATGCCAATGTGATTATTAGACCCTCTTCGAATTATTGATGACGAGCTGATGTTAAAAGAAGGCTATTACACAGCTGAAGTTAGATTGTATTTCTCTTTCATAGCCAATTTTTTTGCCCAGGCTATCTTCTGACTGCATATGAAGTAGGCAAAACAATGCAAGCTCAGCAAAAGGGGGAAAATGGGCTCGTACAATGCATCAGTTTCATTCACTGAGCGATACAATATGTAGGCAGTTGTTGGCTGCCCTTAGACATGTCAAGTCTCAGGAGAGGTCAAAAACTAGCTGCGCTAACTGGTGTCAGCTGCCCGAGAGAGCTTTGCTTGTGGCATGACTTATCTGAGGACAATCAAATATTCTGTCTAGGACTCACTAGGGAAATAATGTATAAATAATTGATTATATCATTTATAAATTAAAGGAAGGAAAACAAATTTAAAAGGATGGTCTGGAAAATAAACATGTCAGCTAATAACTCAGGCATGAAAAAGGGTAAAATTTAGAGAAATAAGTTTACATTCTAGAGAACAAGAAACAACTTGTTTGTCAATGGCTGAAATAAGAAATATAATGAACTAATAAAAAAACCAAAGCAACAAACAGACTACTCTAGGAAGGATTAGACAAGGAAAAAAAAAAATAAAATGTCAAGCTCCAATATGGAAATAAATACTCATACAAATGGGATTTCAGTGTTACAAATATTGTAGATTATTGAAAGACTAAAGCTAACATATATATTTCATGATATAATTAATAATAATTATAAAGGTTATTGCACAGAAAAAGAGCAGAATGGGAAGGCATGTCAAAACGAGAAAAAGATTTACTATGCATCCTAGAATAGCAGAACAAGTGTTATGACCTTCTTCATTGCTATTATATTTCATAGTCTTTTACTAAGTTATTTGTAAATACCTTTAAGAGACAGACATTTTTCTCCAACACTTGTTTGAGAAGCACATGCTATAAATTTCCTACCTAATCAATATACCTGAGGGGTAATGAAAACCAGCAGCAAATACAACTAAAAACCAGCTATTGCTGGTAGATTGTTTAAATTGTTTTCTGCTAAATAACAGTGTGTGATGAAACTAATACTATAGTGAGGGAGCAATCAGTCTTTTAAAGTAATTCAGAAACATGTGGGCAATAATTTATGTTAATGTCATTCCAAAAATTTATGTTAATGTCATTAATAAATATTTCTCACAATGCTTTCTCACAATTTTTTTCAGCCAGGAATTGTTTGCTATACAATAGACATAGAAACACTCTTCAGAATTTACTGACTAGGAATATTACTGTCTTTACTAGAAATTTCAGTGAGTAGATTTAGACTGTGAAATATGATGGCAGTACACACCAATATGCCCTTGAGAATTTTAGTACTGAAACTTGAGTTTTAAAAGTTTAACTTTTATTCTATGAATTGTTACTGAGGTATTACAGTGCAAAATGCGAGCATATCCTACTGCTATGGATATATGCATCCTACTAATTCTGATATCTACTCTGCGGGCCTAAGTTATTTTTCACATGATCATAGATTTCAGGAAAGGACATGTTTAATATTGGCTGGTACCATAGGTAAGTATTTTTAAATGGAAAAGGAAAGGAATTTACCCAAGGTTTGTTACTTGTATTCTCTGAACTGAAGCAAAGTACTGAGTCTTGTTATCTGCGATCTCCTGCTAGTCATATTTAGCACAATTCTTGTCAGCTGCTTCTCTTGATTAAGAGGATGGCAGAGATAATAGACACACTAAACTCCAGAACAGACAGAGAATCTTTGTTCCTCTATATTGAGTTTGTGTGGCAAGGTTTTGGAAGAGGTGGGATTACAGGGGTGGTTTCTGTGAGAAGTTGCTAGAAGCTTCCCCTGTGTCCAATAGTGCCAATGCCATCCGGCTCCAAGATGGACCCACTGATGGTCAAGGCTGAGCTCATCAGCAATGGTGGTAGCACCTCTGGGATAACATATTTAAAAAGGGGGGAAAAAAACCTGTGCAACTCCAGCCAGAGTAAGGAGTGAGAATATGTGAGAGAAACAACTCTGCAGACACCAAGATCAGTGAAGGAGGAGGAGAAGGGGGTGCTCCAGGTGCCAGATTCCCCTGCAGCCTGTGGTCAGACCCTGGTGAGGCAGGCTGTGCTTCTGCAGCCCACAGAGGTTAACGGTGGAGCAGATGCCCACCTGCAGCCCATGGAGGACCCCACGCCAGAGCAGGAGGATGCCCAAAGGAGGCTGTGACCCTGTGAGAAGCCTGTGCTGGAGCAGGCTCCTGGCAGGACCTGTGGCCCCATGGAGAGAAAAGCCCATGCTAGAGCAGGTTTGCTGGCAGGACTTGTGACCCCATGGGGGACCCACACTGGAGCAGTCTGTTCCTGAAGGACTGCACCCTGTGGAAGGGACCCATGCTGGAGCAGTTAATGAAAAACTGCAGCCTGTGGGAAGAATCAGAGAATTTCATGGAGGACTGTCTCCTGTGGGAAGGACCCCACGCTGGAGCAGGGGAAGAGTGTGAGGAGTCCTCACCCTGAGGAGGAAGGAGCGGCAGAGACAAGGAGGGGCAGAGAGTGTGTGATGAACTGACCACAACCCCCATTCACCCCATCCCCCTGTGCCGCTGGAGGGAAGGAGGTAGAGAAAATTGCCAGTATATTTGAGCCTGGGAAGAAGGGAGGGGTGGGGGGGAAGGTGTTTAAAGATTTGGTTTTATTTCTTATTATGCTACTATGATTTGATTGGTAATAACTAATTTTCCCCCAAGTCGAGTCTGTTTTGCCCGTGACAGTAATTGGCAAATGATCTCTACCTGCCCTTATCTTGACCCAGGAGCTTATATTTTTTCTCCCCTGTCCAGATGAGGAGGGGGAGTGGTAGAGCGGCTTTGGTGGGCACCTGGCATCCAGCCAGGGTCAACACACCACATCCTCTAAATAACTATATGACTTTTATAATGGTTTAATTTACTGCTATTCACAAGGGACAATGTCAAGAACTGAACCAGAGGACTGCCTAGCGAAGTACGGATTGCATGTTAGCAGCATGGTGCCTTCTCAGTCCTTTACTTCATGTTTTCTAGTTTGCCTCTTCTGAACTCACACTCCACTATGTGCTTTGGAAGCCAGCCATAAAAGAGGCTAACTCAGACAATAAAATCTGGATGATCTACTGAACTGTGACTGAGATTTGTGACCTGCCTTAAACTGAATCAGATTCAACAACAAGACTTCTTACAAACAGCTCTCACCAATAGCCTGGCAGAATGTCAAGCTGTACTAAATATTTGACACAAAACTTGCCGAGAACCACATAGTATCATGTATTATCATTAAAATAACTTTTAAAGCTAGATGAATTCACATGAAAAGGATGATAAAATGTTTCTTAACAATGAAGAGTGTGATATAGCAACTAAATTATATTGCACAGACAACCAGAAAGAGGAGCAAGACTAAAATTACTTCAGGCACTCTCCTAGCCAACTTTGAACCCTTTATTGAAAGTTGAAAGCTTGAAGTCTTGTCCAAAATTTCCTCTGTGGTCAACAGAGAAAGGGAAAGGCATCTCCAGAGATCAAACCAGACTTAAAAAGTTTCTATCTCCACTCATTATAGTGGGAGCATTGAGCACCAAGGCTCCTAACTTGGGCATGTTGGTGAGTATTATATTTACTTGCAATTAATCTACATCCTACAGTCTGATTTTCAGAGGTGCCTAGTAATTAAATTTCAGTGTAACATTAACATCTAAATTTGCAGATAAATGTTTAACAGGAGGTATGGGCAGGGATTTCCCAACTTTTAGAACGCTAGCCAAATGCTGATGGACAGTATTTTGTGGAGCTCCTGATTCCTGTTGCTACCGATTAGTGCCTTTCCTGTTCCCAAATGCAAAATTAATAACATAAAAAATGACAAATATTTTCCTGTTTATATTTAAGTATTTATTGTCTTTCATATGGTTAATACTTTACTCTTTTTAGGAAAAAATGAATTGCTCTATTTGGGTTCATTTTACTCTGCTTTACTTTTTTTTTTTTTTTTTTTAAATTTTCTCAAAACGAGACCAGAACAATGATACAATTTTGATCCATTTCCCACCATGCCTGTGTTATTTCCTCTGGTTATAGATAAACTAACAGTTCAATAAGATTTCTGAGAGTTTCCTATAAGTAAACTTTGGTGTGGGGTCAGAGCAGAGAAGCCTACAGCATATATACTTGCCATTCAATCTAGAAAGAGAATATGTGTTTGGAATTTGAGGACCATAGTGTATTCTTTGTTAACTGATAAAGCATCAAAATGATTACTCTTGAAAAACACTGTAAGAATCTAAAATTAAAGCTGAATATCAATATGTTTATACAAGAGGTGGAGATAAGCCAATAAACATAGTATCTATCTTTTAATCCCTATTAACATTTGTAATCTTCATCAGTTTCTGCAGAAATGGTAGTGATGTCAGATAAATATGCAAAAGCTCTATAGAAGCATATAAGAAGACACTGGAAAATATAAAATGATAAAGAAAAATGAATGTAAATATAAATGAAATTTAGTAATAGCAAAACAAAACACAATTTTTGCACAGCCAGCATTGTCTATGGACCAAGCCCTCTTCCTGAAATCCATCCATTTATCATACAGCATTGGAGTCACTTTGAAAATGATTCCATTGTAGTCAGCAACACCCAGATTGCAAATGGAAGTTATTAATCAGACAGCAGTACCACAATGTTTTCTACTGTCAAAACAATAACCACTGCTGACTCTAATGAATAAGAGAAGAGTTTATTTTAAATTAGGATGCACCTGTATGTGATAACTTTGGTTTCAGCATTTTGCTGCCTCATTTTGCTATCCAATTAGCCCTTCTATTTGTCAACCTTTCCTTAACTCTTCTTAATCTCAATTTCTGTGTTAGCAAAAGAAAATGCATCAAAACTTGTATTTTCTTCATTATCGATTAAGGAAATTTTGTTTGGTTTTCATTACATTATTGCATTGTTAAGAACTGAAGAAGTTAAGAACATTTTGGTACTATTCTTATTATATCATTATAATATAAACATAGGGGACAAAGGAGATAGCTATAACATTTTATAAACACTTTGGGTTCTTCAATCTGGCTGACTGATATCATTCTGGCTTGCTGGGTAAAACACTGCTAGCAAAATCGATTATCATAGATAAGATAATAATATAGAAATACCAAGACTTATTAAGAGAGAATTGGAAGAACAATTAATGGAGATATTTCTGTCTGTCTTCACCTAGATTAACAGGATTTTTTTTTTTTTATTTTTGGAATTTTATGATCAAAAAGGTATTAAAATATTAACAAATATCATGCAGAAAGGAAGGGATTAAGCCAGCACAGGAAAAACAATGCGAGAGAGATACTGAGAATGTAACAAGGTTGTATAGAAACACTTGCAGTTACATATGAAGTAGCTGGGCTTGCCTAAACGTGAGAGAATAACATGTTTTAAGTAACATGTCATGCTTACTTGTACACAGTCATGCTGCCATGTTCCATTGACCTGGGCAAGAGAACCTATTATGATCTTCAACCTTTTCTGTACTTGTGATGTGTTTCTGCAGGGAATGGATAACACATGACTTTATAGAGAGATTCTCTTTGTAACTATGATCTTTGTCACAAAACCTCAGAAATGTGTCATTGAGAAAACATCAAAATTTACAGTTGGGCTTGCAAGGTTCACCCTATCAAAAAAGGGAGCAGTGTCCTAGGATCAAGACTAAGAACAGTAAAATAAAAGAGGAAACAGTGGCATATTCTATCTGAAGAAACACTTGTAAAGGTTGCATAAAGGATGAATAAGGCACCAATTGACATGAAACTGGGGCAAGAATTTGAGAGTCAGGATACAGTCTAAAGTTAGGTCAACTGCTGGATTCAATCCTGCAAAAGTGTTGGTAAGGTCTGTCGCTTGAAAGACAAGCCTGCAAGACAGACTGGGGAAGAGACCACAGGTGCAGCTTGCCCCTGTACTGTCATAACAATAAATAAGGTTATCTGTCATGATCAAGCCATCTGGAGAAGTACTTTATACTGTCCTGAATAGATGCTACAAATTTATTTAAGGTTACAAAGAGTGCTTAAAATAGCATTAATTTGTTAAGAAATAGTGTGTGTCCTATAATTAAAAGCAGTATCACAGTAAATGTGCAGGCAGAAATCGTAGGAAGGAGATTAAGTGCCTTTTGTTACTACTGATTTATAAGTGATGATACACAACATTAAAAAAGAAAAACAAATGACAGTTCAAAATGTTAGATACAGCAGCTGTGGCAGAGGCTTTCAGTCTAGTACTGAAAGCAGTGATCCAGACATCACTGCCTGGATATTTTATTCCTTTTTATAGAAGTTATTTAAAGCAGAGGCCAGTTACATCATCATATATCAACAAGTCATACTGTAAGAAAAATAATAATCTACCCTGCAAGTAGCAAGTTCACCAAAAAAAAGTGCGCCCCATCTATCCTCTTCTTTTCCTTGATGGCTAGGTATATACTCAAGCCTTGTGTATATATGTGAATCTAGTTGATCATGGGATGATCTGTGGGACAAAAACTAAATTACATCTGAAAGAAAAAGATCTGGATTGACATGTAGCCTTGCCCTACCCAACCCCTTCTGCTGTAGAACAGAAAAGCTATGTTAAAGGACATTTTTTTTCAGAAATCTGAATAATCATTACATTTAATTTCTACTGCTATCTCTTTGAACAGTCTTTAATATAGTGAACTCTTGGCATGCTTGCTAAATGTCATAATGGGAAAATAAATGACAAGTATAATTTTTTTTCTGAGAAGCAGACAGGTAGATTGAGATATATTGTTATGTACTACACTGATAGTCTACAGTGTGCGCAAGTGAAACCAGCACTGGAATTAATTCCAGTTTCTTTGTTTTTTTCCCTTATGATCTCTCTGCTGACAGCATCAAAATCCCCTTAACTTTGCATATGTAGAATATGCATGACCAGGACATATTTGGTACTCTGAGAAGGATCTACCTGTTAATTGTTCTCCACATTAACTCCACTTCACTGCAAAAAGCTTCTGTGGCACCATTTCTGTCCACAATCACAAGGTTGCTGCAGCCTTAACTATAAACTCAGAAAAGTAGCTCTTTCTATGGCTATCTGTTCTTTCCCCAATAAACTTAGCACACTGAACACGTTTCTCTGTAGCACCATCTTTTTGTGGGTTGCAACATATGGAGCTTAATAACATGGCACCAGATCGCAATTCTTAGCCTAGTCTTTCCTGTTCTGCTTCACATAATAAAGGTGACTTTCTGCTGCCCACCTTCAGTGGCTCTCACAGACAAAAAGAACACCTTGTCAGAGATCATTTTCTAACAGGTAAGCAAACCTTCAAAACAAATATGATGTCTTCAAACATAAATCTCCCCCTTAGATTTAAAGATGCAGTTTAACTGAGCAAAGACATCAAAGCTAAAATGTTTCGTAGCTTTATAATCAAGAAGATTAAGCAAGGTCACCACAGCTTTTCTGTGCTACTATTTAGCACCCTTGAATCATTTCATTTGCTGTTGGAGCATTGCCTTAACAACAGTAAGCCAGAAAAAAGTAATAAATTAACACTTCCCCACTTGGGTTGGCTGGCTGAGGTATTAAAGAGAGAAAAATAAAGACCTTGTTAAAGTCACTTTTCTTTACCAGCAAATACAAGTCAGGGCAAGGGAATACCCTTTGAGTCTTTCCAGATAACAAAAGAAAAAAATCCCAAACTTTGCAATAGGGCCACTTACTGCAATGTAATGATATCTCTCTGGACACTGACATGTTGGGGAAGATGTGAGCATCTTTTTTGCACACTTGCCAGCTGACTTAACTTGCTAGAAGAATGAACCTGCCCCTAGGAGATTTCTTCCTAAATTGCAGGCTGTAATTCAGGGTTCCAGTTCTCTCTGCATCCTTGGGAGTGTATCCTGATCTCAATTTCTGTGTTCCATCCCTCCCTCATGTATTCCCTTTCTTGAATCTATGAAAATTCTGTCCCCTTCCTCCTATTTTTTTTTAGTAGGTTTGTTCCACCCACTGGGGGAAACCAGGACAAAACTGTCCTGCCTCTCCACTACTGCAAAGAGACAATTTATTTAAGTAGCAGGTCTGGATGGTGGGATGATTGAAGACAGACTGGGGCAAAACCACATGATAAAGATCAGGGCACAAGAGTAATATTTTTTTTAATTAATCCAGAGTTGTGAAGAAGTTTGTGCTTATTTTAGCCATTTTTCACCTGAATGTTGAACCTGAGGGAAAATTCCGTATTTTCATAATGTGCAGAGTTGTACTTGGCACTTTTTTTGCCGGCCTTTATGATTAGTCTAGAAAATGCTGATTAAATCCCCCTTGATTTAAAAAATACCTTAGTTGAAATACTTTACCAGAATTAAGTTTAGGTTGTTGTTCCCCGCCCCCCCCCCCCCCCCCCCCCCCCCATCTGCTTAAACTGAGTACTGCAGGAACTTGAATACACTGGCACATGGCCTTCCAAGCAGTGCTGTGTTCTCCTCTGGCTGTAGAAGTATCCTTCAGCAAACCACAACATAATCCCTTTTCCCAGCAATAGTGAAACCTGAAACATTTGAGGAAAGCTGTTGCTACTTATCCTCTACTCATGCATATTAATGCCACCAGCATTGGTAACCTAGGAGCAAATTTAGTGTTTTTTTTTTTAAAAAAAAAAAACAAACAAAAAACTACTTCAATAACCAGAAATACACTTTATTTACTTATTATAGTTGATAAACTTGGTCACAGCCCAAAGTCAAACTGAAACTTGTTAATTCTATGTCTTTGTAGCATCAGTGCTTAGTGGGAAAGATTTTCCTGAAGGCTTGGAAAAGCAAAGTTGTCATCAATCTAACCTTGAAAGTCTTCAAGTTGAATGTAGCAGTCTTTTTTATAGTTGTATCTCAGTTGTTGCCAAGTATCAAACTGCTGGTTCAGTGGGTACCCCAGTTTATGAGTCATGATTAAGGATCATAGCACTACAATTGCTGTTGCAAAGTAGTCATGTGGGCAGAAAATATTCACTAGAAAGTCACCGTTTCTTTTCCGTATGCTGTTTCTGTATATATCTCTGTGTCTAGACAATGGAGCAAAACATGTAGTTCACATTACGGATTTAAAACAAAGTGATCTGAATGATGATGGTAAAATTGTCCTTTTAGTCAAGCAGTGATCTGCAAGAGTATCTGCTCCTCCTCCTCATTGGAGTCAAGTCTGTAAACTGTCTTCTCAGTGAATCAAAATAAAAATAGCCTAATAGGGTGTTCAGTTTGACTAAAACAAAGCAACAACAGCATCTTTATACACCAGAAGAGTAAAATAAAAAATAAACTAAATGCATGCAACATTCAGCATTTTATTTGCACCAGTTAAAAGTGTAAAGCAATAATGAAAAAAAGAAAATTTATCTTCCATTGCCTATACCCTATGGCTCATAGCAAGTGTGATAATGTCTTTCCACGTGCATGACACTGCTTCTGTTCACTGTATATAACTAAGGAGAGTGTTACACTTACTAAACTTTCTGTTGCTAATCTAATAGGCTGCTTGATTTCTACTTAAAAATATCTGTGCACATATTTGTTATTACAGCTCCTCTTATTCAGTCGCTATCTAAGTCAACAGAGCGATCTTCATCAAGACAGCTTGTATTTATCACACTTCATGTACTTAAATCGTATGTCACCCGATTAAGTAACGTCCAAGGAAATTCTTGATTGATTCTGAAGTTAACCATATGGTTAGCTAGCAAGTCAGCAGAAACTAAATTCATTACCAAATTCACTTTTATGCAATTATTGTTAAATATTATTGTTTTAATGTTTGTTTTCTGTAGTCTTTAGTTGGATTAAAATGGCAATGGTAATTTACTGGTCACTGTTTGTAATCAAACCAAAGCACATCAACATGTTGTAAAAGGGCACAAACCCCAAAATAGTTCAGAGAGATTCTTTCCTGACAGCTAGAGTGAAATAAAGCATGACTTTATGTCACCTGTATCTTTTATTGAAACTCTAAGAAGTGAAACGAAGCTCTTCCTTACTTTCTCACAACAACCCCTAACCAATTCCACTCACTTCTCTCTCTTGTATGAATAGAAAAAGCTCAAACCAAACTAAAACAAAATTCAAGGAGTATTACTACATTTGTAAAAGCAAACTCTGAGAAATGAGATTTTTTCTTTCTTGGGCATCTTCATTTTGATATATTCTATATCTGCATGATTATATACTGTTTTTCCACAGCTCTTCTGCCTTATTGAGCAAGGAGTGTGCTCTGGGCATGAATGGGGATCACTTAGTGAAGGGTGCTGTCACTTATTAGACTCTTCTCATATTTCTGGCAAAAGTTGCAAAACGTGTAATAAGGAAAGCAGATGTTATCAGAAAGGCTTTTTCAATTAATTAAACTATTGCTATAAAGAAATGGATTCTAGATCCTAACATAGACTTCCTAGAGGATACTGCACATCCCCTAAAACATATTTGTCAGAGCTGGTATCAGGTGGTGTATTTCATTTCTGGGGCCACAGAACTGGCTTGAGACTTTGTCGTCTATTTGAAGAATGATGAACATTTGCAACTTCAAATGTTAATGTGGTTGTAATAGTAAGCTGTGTCATGAACATATAAAGACCTATATGATGCTGATTTTCACCCCAAATAGGAGTCAGCATCTTAAATTGTGTACTCAGATCAGTGGATTATTTTACTTCAGTCCCTATGCTTGACTGACACTGAGGATTTTAGGCTTAGCATTGTAATAACATAACTTCCTGTATTTCTGACTGTAGCTGAAGTTTTTAACCCCAAGCTAGGTGCTTAACATTTTCAGATGAATATTTTAATGTGAGGTAGGTAAAAGGGAAGTATTATCTTCTCACTAGATTACATATGGATAGACAGACTCTTAGCACTGATCTACAGATCAAGACAGAGTATATGTGCTGCTAGCACAAGAGCATGAGCTAGGTACTGCAACGTCAAGGTCTTATGGGGCCAGTTTCCTGTACAATGCCATCAGAATCAAAGTAGTAGCACACATACTTGGCCACTCGGGTACAGAGAAGACCTTATTCATAAAACTGTAGGGAACTTGAGAACTTTTAAACACTGCAGTTTCTGGAGTAAGTGTGAAGAAGCTATGCTAGGATTCTTTGTGAATCCTTCTCTTTGCTCCCCAAGTCTTTCACCCAGCCTCAGCCCTCTGTGTCAGCTCCTATGAAAAATATGGATAATAACCTCTTACCCCATAGGTGGGTTTTTAAATTAAATTAATAGTAATGTGTGAAACTCATACAATAGTGGTGAGTACCACACAAAAGTTCTGACAGAAAGTAATAACTATACTGAGTACAAACTTAGAACTCTGCACAGTCAGAAATGTCTTGGGCCACTCTTTGTGCCAGGATGATCCAATAAAATATTAAAAAGCTGCTTGGTCATCCCAGCCTGCTCCTATGGTCTGAATAAGGAATGATATGGAAAAAATAGTAAGGAATCATGTAGCTAAAGACTGTATCATATGATATGTACAAAGCATCTAGCTAAAATTTACACAGACAAACTTAATTCTAGTATTTGTAACTCCTGATCACTTGATTTTAGAACTTTAAAGTTCCTTTGTGGGATATTTTTATCTAATAGATAATTATAGGGGTTTTTTAAATACAGAGGACTTTACTAGGTGGTATATAGGAGCTTTATAGGAAAGGGTAGAGTCAAGAAAAAACTTAGAAGAGAATTTAAAATATGTTTAAGCTCATGAGCAACAACTCTTTTCATGGGACTTCTCAATACTGCAACTTCAATTTATGTATATATTTAAGCAACTGAATAAATAACGGAAGTCTGAAGAAGAGCTGTTCCCTAGTGCACTGTTTTTTTTTTCCAGTGCTGTTCATACTGAGAGAAGGCAAGACATACAAGTAGAAGGAAATGGAAAGAGATTATTCATGTTTTACTTAAGCAAAGAAACCCCTTGGATCAAAAAATAAAATCTGGAAATAATAAGTACACTGAAATGATCTTTTGGAATGCAAGAAATGGAACACAAGATGACAAACAAAAAGGCATGCTATAAAAAAGATTTTAAGTAAATATATAGTTTCAGCAGAATAAGTAATACTACATCTGTATTTCAAGGGTTGGATCTAAATGTAAGTACATTTACAATCCAGATAAACCCAACTAAGAATAAATATTACAAAAAATGTGCAAAAAGTTTGTGCAATACTACTCTCACTTCACAACTATGTGAATGAGGGACCTACAGCAACTTCTAATTTAATTTCTGGCTCTGAATTCCCTTAGTCTTGGGAATGCAAATTTCGATAGACACTCTTCATTATTATATATAATAAGGCTGTATAAGGAATACAAAGAATGTTTTATTTCTGGTTGCTCCCCTTCTAAACAAAATAATGACTTCTATTTTTTAGATTATAATGAAAAAGAGAGAAAGAGCAAATGACATGTGGAAACATAGCAGCTGGATAAAGCAGTAATAACATTCCTGTTTGCTCTGGATAATTTGAACTGAGGCTTTGTGCCTTCCCCCCCCCCCCCCCCCCCCCCCATTAAAATAGCATGAGAAACAGGAGGAGCATGAGATTTTGGGGGGGGGGGGGGGGGGGGGGGGGGAAGAGGGTTTTTTGATTTACCTGACATTTAATGCTTGTTCTCTACCTGCTTGTACAAAATGGAATTTTACACAACCATGTTGTTTTTCAGTCATTGCATCCAGCATTCTGCTATGACTACAAAGGCAGCTGGGGGCTATCTGGATCTTGCAGAACTTTTGCATGTGATCTATGCAGTACAGAAACATTAGGATTTGTAGGTTTTGAAATTACTATGTACATTTATGATGCTACATGTTAAATGTTAACAGACATTACATTTTGTTTGAAAGAAAAACAAAAGGTGACATATTGGATGCATCTAAAACAGAATATAGACAAATGTTCAGCAAAACCCCTAGCATAAAACATGCACAAAAGAGGAATGAATGCAACAAAGAACCAGTCATGTTAATTGGTGTCTGCTGTCCTAAGCAGGCCTGTCCTTGAACTTTCAGGATGTCACCTGTAGAAGACAACAAGGCGGGACTTACACTATTTCAGATGCAGTAGTGGACAGCACTGTGGTGTTGTGTCTCACAGCACTTATTCATGCTCCCCAATTGTCATTTAGATTGTATAGCATACTCCTTCGTCTACAATCAGCTAGCAAAAGTTGCAAGTGGAATCATAACTAATTTTTAGCTGTTTTCATTCACTCTGTGAACAACACTGTACATATTCCTACAGGTTCTAGCTATCCAATTAAAGCTACATAAGAAGAAAGATAAATCCCTGACCCTTCCTGTGTTCTGAGAAGCTGCATAAGAGCAAATTAAAAAAAACCCAAAACTAAAATAATTTATATCTTTGAGAACTGGCTGTAGTGCCATATCAGTCAAACACATACAGGCTTTTACTCACTAGTCAGTGTAGTTCATATCCGTTATATGTCAGATCTCACTTGAGCTGATACACACTTATTGAGTAGTAGAGCATCTGGTTGACATCGCTGAATAAAACTGGATATCATGCAGATTTGAGAGGTATTTGAGGGTCAAAATGTTCATATCTTATTTTTAAAAGGGACCTAATACTTCAGTACTTTTGAATTAACCTGGTAAGTTGGCTAGAAATTAATGAAGAAATCAGAGGTCTGTTGGGATTTCCTTCTTGCTTTGCACACTACCACAATATCAAGGCATGATGAATATATGTAATCTTGCCCTTGCAAAGGAGAGCAGTTCATAGCACATTGGACAGTGTTGCTCATATTCAAAATTCACCCTGCAGACTGGTTTTTGTATTGGATATTCTGGCTGTATTAGCTGAGATGAAATCAGGAGGCCACTTACTGCCATTTGGCTAAGGATAATCATGTATGTGAAGTTTGACTTTGATAATATCTTATTTGTAAATAAATCTGTTTAATTTATCAAAGACCATATCTATTTATCAAAATACCATTTTGGTAGCCATTATAAATTCTGTTCTTTAAGTACGTTCATTTAGTTTTGCAAGAGTGACTACTTCAGTATCGTCCACCTAATTTTTTAGCTTATTTTAAGTGATATCCACAGTAACAGAATCTGTTCTACAATGGTAGCTAAGGTGATACTACTCTTGCCTTTTTTAATTATTAGAGGTCTTTTAAGTTGTGCTGAGAAAGACGACAAGGATTTCCACTGCAGAATGTTACAAGACGGAAAGGTACAGAATCAAAGACTTGCCTGCAGGCACCAAGGCCCCTTGTTACAGCAGTTCTTTTTACTTGCACAATTAGAATACTTGTTTGAGCCTGATAAGATTTCAGTGCATATCACATTTATTTTATATTTATATCCTGTGACAGCACTATTCATATGGAATGCACAGGGCTAATTTACTCATGTACTAATATGAATAAGTTGGTTGATGTCTCTTGTGATAAACTGTTGTGCATTAAAATTCTTCCCCTTGTATAGGGTTATAATTATACCAATGAGAGAGGACATTGCTAGGATCTTTTGACATAGCAAGCATCTTAGTTTCTTGAAGTGTCCTCTAGGAAAAAAAAATTTAAGGTGGAAAGGGATGACAGACAAATAAAGAAAACATTTAACACATTCACATTAAGTTTAGACTTTCTCATCTTCTGCAAAGCACTATATCTGCATATAATAAAGTAAGACTGTTCTTCATACAGTAGTTTTCAGTTATCTGAAAATACATGTTCTAGCAGCATGTTCAAAAAATAATGTAATAGTTTCTGTTAAAAGAATTCTATCAAGGTAAAGAAGAAAGGAAACAAAAGAAGCTGTATATTGCTAGTATGTGGTGTCATTAGCTGTGGCAGGTCTTTAATTTTCATAGACAAGATGATAGAAGATACTTGTATAAGTTTTGTAGAGTATTTATATTTCAAAGTCATTAGGACTCCTGAGCTTGTTTTTAAAAAATTAAATTTCATTAATGAACTTTCAATTTTTAGGCAGAAAGCATATCCTAAAGCAATTTTGACCTAAGTCTGTAATGCATGAGTGAATTACATCTACCTAAAAGAAAAACTAGGAAATCCCTTTAGAAGAGGAAACACCATGGTAAGGTAGGACAAGCTATGAAGGACATACCTGGTTTTTGTTTCTCTGTGTGCAGGAGCTGTGATAGAGGAAGGTGGGATTTCTGCTCTTCTGATGATAGAGTGGTTCAAAAAGCAATTGCAAGTGGAAAAATGTTAAAGCAACTTAGTGTTGTTGCAGTCTGGTAGTTGCCTACAATTGTTATGTTTCCAGATTTATGTAATGTTCTAGCAACTGCAGAGATGCAAGGTGATGAATTTATGCAGGTAGGCCTCGAATTTTTGGAAATATGCAGTAGAAGCAGTATGTGAACATTAGATGTGTAGTAAAGATTCCTGAAGATGGCTATAAAGATATTTTCTTCTGCTTAGGTAGTTGTATATACAACATGTATCTTTCTATTAAGAGACAGCCAGAATTCACAGAAGAGATGAGGAAAACATGAAAAAGATGAGCATTTTTCTTTAAACGTCAGAGACTGGGATGCACAAAAGAACATGATGTTGGCAGAGAGAATGGAAAGAGGCTGGGGCGAAGGGGACACCCAAATTCCAATATCCTTTTTGGGCAACACTCTACAGGGGGAAACAAACTCCTGAAAAAGAGATTCTACTATGGAAGAAGGCAGAGGTGTGAACACAAGTGAACTGAAAGAACTGTGAAAAACTATGGAGGAACCAGAAACCAAGAAGTTGTAACCCCTGCAGATTGCAGAGATATGATCTGTTATTGACATATAATCTACATTACCTAAGGGGAGAATCTGAAAGCAATGCCACACACAGGGTGAATTGTCCAGAATCTTCTGAGCTGTCTTTTAGATACTTTTACAAGGAAAACTGATGGGCTTTTGGTGTCCTAGCCAAAGCTGTTACTACAACCGCTGAAATAATGAAACCCATTTTATAATCTATAGTTTACAGAGATAAAAGAAAAACAGTTTTCTCTGGTAACGTATTTGCATATATGCTTACTTCTTAGATTATTCTTGTGTTTCTTATATGTGATCCAGCAAGATACCCAACAAAATAATTATAAGAATGCTGGTGCCTGCATAAATTCCTATTTACTTAGAAGTCAGCAGGCAACCCCCAGATTCAAATTTACACATCCCTGAACACATGATGTGTGTTGAGGGATCAGAATCAAATCAAAGCTCTAAGTCGCAGTATCAGAAATGGCTAAACAAGCCAAGCCTGTTTATCCACCAAAGTTAGGAAGAATGTGTGTTAATAATCCAAAACTGAAAGAAACACTACAGAAAATAGACTTTGTTTTTGGGGAAAAGGAAATTTTACATAATGGTATATTGTTTGCTGATGGAAAGCTACTTATTGTATAATTCTGATGTTTATACAGTGTGGCTTTATACTTCTGCAGTTGTCTTTTTAATAGGCTTTAAATGAATAAAATATACTTTGCCACTGCAGTACAGTGAAAGCTCCCTAAATCATTATAGCCCTTGGAGAAATCTGAAAGAACTGGATACACAAGTTCTATCTTATTTACAGTATAATTAAAGTAATTATTGTAGTTGTTACAGCAGTATACCTTTTATAATTCCATAGCTGAAGTGAGATCTTGGATAAATAATAACTATCCAGTGAACTGACTGGAGACATTATTTATTTTTACAAGCTATTGATAACCTTATAATTTAAAAGAGAAGCAAGGCCACAAATTACTTTGCAAAGGATTTCAATAAATACTCTAAAGAAATAATGTACCCAGAAACAGGCTCAGTGGGTATTTCTTTCATATAATAATACTAACGCATGTTTCCACATGTATATGCAAAAATACTTAAATTTTTTAAATATTACTCTTACACAAATCCATGTCTTTCTGCTTTTCATTTTTAAATCAAATAGATAAATTCTCCCTTGATGCACTTCTTTGTCTGTGTTTTTAATCACAAAAGATAATTTTGTATGTGCTTATATCATAGAAATAATTTTCATCTTTCATCTGCTTCTTCTGAAATTACTTTACGTCTGCAACTAACACAAGTCTGCATTTTTTCAAGTAAGTAAGGTGTCCTTAGCATGAAACTTATCCCCATATGATTGCACTGAAAAGACTGATGATTTTAGAGATAAGCCAAGATATGAAGGTTTTCAGTGTCTAACAATAACTTACAGAGTACTTGCTATTAAAAGTTCATGATTCTAATAGTTATCAAACTAGAATAAATGAAAGGTTGCAGTATTTCCCCAGCCCTGGGGAACTGCTGCAACAAAACAGCTGATATGGCTCTGGGCTGCCAGTATATGCTGCTTTTTAATTGGGAGCGATTATACTCTAAAAAGCTTAAAATTCCACCTGATAAATGAAAAGAGTGAGATGGTTTTATAGAGGAACTTCAATATATTCAACTGAATTTTCCTAAAAATGGATGCCAGCTGTTTTTTGGGTTGCAGAGAGGTCAACAAAAATGTAGATAAAAAAAATTAAAATATCACCAGTCTTTTTTCACTGTCACTATGGAAATACTTCATTCTCTTCATTAGTTCTTATATTAAAATGTCAGTGCTTCTCTGAACACTTACTAAGATCTTTGTAGCATCTAATGAAAATAAAAATAGACTCATATATTGTTTCCCTCTAAAACAAATGTAGCTATTAGAATTTGATAGAAAAAATGTTTGATTTTTAGAAAGTATTTTAGAATACATCTAGGAGATGAGCATAACTGATTTTATTTTCAACAGATACTATTTAACAATTATAAAAGAGATTTCTGTCTTTGAATTGCTTAATCAAAAACATAACAACATATTAACCTTGAAATATCATTTTTTATCTACCATTTCTATCAACACTGTGGTCATTGTTTCCTTCTACAGACCATACCTTTAAAATTCCCCACTTGGAGGAAAGCAAACTGAATTTCTATTAAAAAAGTGTTCAAACACAGAAATCTTGATAGAAATTACATTGAGTTCTTCAGTTCCTTTCTTTATACTTAATGAAAAAAGGTTGTAGTCCAAGGATTTATTTTGCAGGCCCTTTAAAATTCAGTGCAAATGTGTGTTATCTTTTTTAAAGGAATGTCAAGGAGCTTTTTGTGTTTAAAAATTATTTTTAGTTTGATCCTGTTACTTATAAATCTTAATTACCTAATTGCTAGTCTTTTAATGATTTTTCTACATTTGCTAATTAGCATAAGTACAATGAACAAGATTATATCAGTGTATTTATAGCCTACCTCTCTTCTTTAGGGCCATCAGCCTAGATAGGGTTACAGCAGTACAATAAGTAAAATCAAACCTAGGATTTCAGTTGTGTATCACAGGAGTTCCTGAATGCTATCTCTGATACTACTATATCACTGAGTACATTCAGCCACTTTGTTTCAGCTTGTGCAAATGTCTAGCTGTCTCTGTTGAAGGTATTTTTTCCTCTGTTGTTATGGTTTTTTGAGAAAGATTTACCTTATCAGGATAGAGGAACAACCAAAATACTGCACAAATGTAGTTCCTACTGAAATCCCAATATAAGTGGTTAAAAATTTAAAGAACTATTTAATAAATCCTGAAGATATGAATAAAACTTCCAAATATCCCTATCTTATTTAAATATCCACCTGGATATGTAGTATCATTGTCATCCCGAAAATGTAAATTGGCTCCATGCATCCTAACCGTCTTGTTAAGCATTAGAACTATGCCATGCATTTTCTGGCTGAGCACATATTTGACACTTGGCACCCTCCAGATCTCTTTATGCATAATCTCATGTCCATTTTCCACCTTCTCAAAATCTTAGCCTTGTGTTTTAAAAATATCCCTTCTTCACTCCTCTCAGATAAAAATTGCTTCTGTGATCAGGGAACAATACAGAATCTATGCAGTCTATAAAACTTGCCCTAAAGTATCACACATATTCCACAGGTCCAGCAATTTTTTCATGTACTACCTACTCCTGCATTCCCACCTAAAATTTCATCTGCATCACTATAAGCTTTAAATGTCTTTAATGCTTACCTATTATATACCCTCACATTTCACTGTATCGCAGGGATATCAATATGCAAGATTACCTATTAACAAGTAGCATTGTCTGATTATTCCAGAAGGGGAAGCATGAAATAAAATTTCAATACCAACAGCTGTAGCTTTGAAGGAGAAAAACAGCACTGCAAAAATGAATTCCAATCATTCATTATAATATTACGTGTTATGTATATCTTCCAAGGAAGGCTGATCATGCCTCCTGCTTCCAGGAGTGAAAGAAGAGCTACAGGGTGAGCATTTTGTCACACTATCCTATAATATGTTCCCAGCCTTCTGCAAGTTACAACTCAGTGGTCTTCCCTAACTGTTGATACTTTTCTTTCTCAAATCTGTTCAGCTTGTTTTCGAACCATGTAAAGTTTGAGTATCCAAACAATCCATGGCAAGAAGTTCCACATAACAGAGAATCAATCTTCTGTATTATACTAGTAAAAGGTATTATACTTTTGTAATTTGTATTTGGGGTGTATATCTGGGAAAAAGTTCAGCTCTGCAGAACTGTATGCCTATATACATATATATACATAAACTGCAAATAGCATACTGGACTGGGCTGATGAGTGCAGTCCTTACTCGTATAAACATTTCAGTTTAGATTAAGATGCCTTAAATTAGCCTTAGGACATCTATTCTGTAAGTAATTTACGAAAGAAAGCACTTTCTAGTTCACCTCCAACCTTCATTCTTCCACATACCAAAAAGTCAAAAGCAATAAATGAATGACAGAATTATTCAGCCACCTATTGGCTAGTTGCCTACTCGGTTCAAGTTTTTTAACCTCAACTACTTCTGAAGAATAGAAGATGCCAGATATCTTCAAAATCTAGTATGTAAAAGCAAACAAAAATCCAAACTCTCCCAACTCTTCTCGCCCTTTTCTTTTATACTGCATAAGACTGTTGTTGATTTAATTCCTCTTAGAAATACGGTACTCTGTTTAAAGCCAGTCATGGTGCTTGACCATAGGTTGAAAACAGTTAATGAACAATATACAAAATGTTCTATGCTGTGAAAGATAAAGCTTTAACTCCCCACCCCTCCAAATAAAAGTGAAAAACAGACCCTTTGAATAATACTGAATTTGCCAATTGCTGGAGAAGCCAAGAGACATCTACCTGAGAACCCATCCTTGGTTTTTAGATAGCGCTACCTTTCTTATTAAGTGGTGGAGAGAAATGCTGGCAGAGAACATTCCACTAGCAGATGGTACTTAAGTTGGAATTAAATACTGCAACAGTATCACATTTGGACACCATGCAAGAATGAATGTTTACATACAAGAAATGACTAAGTAAGCCAGGACTTCTCAGGCTGGAAAAGAGACTACTGAGTGGGAATATGACAGAAGTCCATAGGCGTGGATAGAGATTAATTGTCCAATTTATTTTCTAATAAAAAAAAAAAAATAGAGGGCATCAAATGAAGCTAGCAGGCACCGTGTTTGACATTTAAAATTAGTGTGTAGGTGAGGGTTACTAAATGCAAAACAGACACGTCTGGCCCTGGAAGTCTGGAAAGATGTAAATTTTGTCATGGCTTAATGTTAGAAAAAGGAAAGAGTTTTCAGAAAATAAGGCACTTCAGGAACGTCAACAGTCACCTCAAATGAAAATACTGTCATCATGCTTAGAAATGCCATACTGAGTAAGCTGTGTTCTGTGCAGTTCTAGAAAGCTAT
Organism: Strix uralensis; assembly: GCF_047716275.1. Classification (NCBI taxonomy): domain Eukaryota; kingdom Metazoa; phylum Chordata; class Aves; order Strigiformes; family Strigidae; genus Strix; species Strix uralensis. The sequence goes on from NC_133975.1 coordinate 38,229,303, forward strand.
TTTATGTTTGAATTATTAATGTCAAGCAGTATTTTTGGGTTACAGCTCTATGACTTCAGATTTGTTTAATTCTATTGCGGATTCTGATTGCTCAGATTAAATTAGACTCAAGTCAAAAGTGGTATGTACCTGCAGAATGTACAATCAGGTGCCATTATTCACTATTTGCAATGCAAATGATCACACTGTACATACTGACCCTATTTATCATTTAAATGAAGACTTTTCATAACCATTTATCACATAAATTCTTCACAGATGTTAAGTATCTTTTCTCCATTTCCTCATTACATGTTCTTTGAGTTTAGCTTACACATTTCTGCATTGTCAATACTTTTGCTTTATCTGAATTATGCTGGACTATTACCCTGAATAATGAAGAACAGACTAAACTCAACTACAACTTATATCTAAACATATGAAGCCTGAGAATAATAATGGTGCTTTTCTATCTTATTTCAAAAGAAACATAGGCATTTCCAGTCACCTTTGAAAACCATATTTTTAAGAAATTGTACTCTTGTAAATTCTTATTTGCTACACATTTGGGATGTGCTTTATCAGCAGGCTTGAGTCCTGAATTTTTTCTGACTGCATTAATTTATTTTCTGTAAGTCACAAGTTAAACCTATTTGAAGAACCCATGAATAAAAACACTTTCACTACCAGTTGTCCTGTGATGTAGGTGATGGAGCTAAAACATTCACACAAAACTATACTTTTAGGTAGGTCAGTAAGATTAAGATTTTGCACAATACAGGAGTGCAATTCCATTTCATTAATGGCAATCGAATTCTGCCTTTTGCCAAGGAACACCAGAGCAAATGCTAAAAATTCTATCAACTGCATGACAGAACAGAATTTGGCCATGTGTTGAATAAAATTGCATCTTTGGGCCATAAAAAAAAGTGTAAGCATCTCTTTCCATGGAATTCCACTGTGTTTCTAAAATTGTTCTAAACTGTTCTAAAACTGTTCAGCTTTCAATGAAGTTTACAAGGTGCAGATGGAAATGAAGATAAATTCAGCCTAGAAATTTCATATCATAGAGAAGACTCACGCAAATAAGTTCTGAGATAAAGGAAAACAAGTCAATTCTTTATTAACTATGCTCTTAATGAAATATTTATTCAATAAAATTTTAGGCAAACTTACATGGGAACACATTTCCTAACACACATGCAAGTGTTTCATTTAGTATACTTTGTTGTGACCTATGGCAATGCTGAAGCAGCTTAACATTATGAAAACTGATTTATTTCAGGATCAGACAATTTATATAGAATCTAAACTTGCTATGCAGGTAAAAGTACTTGCCCTTGGCTATTACTTAGGCTGACCACAGGGCTTTCTGGAAACAGCAAAAGCTTTATAAGTGTTGGCTCATGGCTAAATCAATGTTTATGCATGATGTACCTTTGAATAGCAAACACTTGCTGCCTGCAAGCTAAACAATGTTTTTATCTGTTTGCCTATTTCTGGTCCTTCAACCACAGCACAGGGTGTTGCAAATCGCATTTAGTAACAATTATCTGCTGGAATTTCATGAAGAGGAAAGTAGCATGATTAATGAAAAGTGACACACAGAGATTACTTTGCTATGCTAGTCTCCTTGGTGAAGGGGTGATTCTGCTGAACTGAAGCCTGACCTTTGTTACTTTTAACGAGGTCATCATGAATGCTAAATGCTTGAAAGATTAGCCACTACAAATGTTCCAGTATTACTTAACGATGCTGCCACTAATGAACTGCAGGTAGCCAATTAAATATAATGATACAGTTTTCACCTCTGAAACAAAGGTTGAATAAAAAACCAAAAAATGCCATGTTTTCTGTCAAGGTGTTTAAAATACAACCTCAGAACATTAGAGCATGTTTTCCTTGCACGTAGATAATTAAGAGTCTAAATTTGGATAAGCCAAAGAGCCCAGCTCTTAAGGAACTCACCACTGGATTATTGCTCAGTAGCTGTAATGTTTACATCTCATATTCATCCCCAAAAAGCAGAGTAGCTCAACAACTCAACACTGCAGAGTGGCTTCTACACTTTGCTGTCAAGGTGTGCAGTGTTATTATAAGCCCTGAAATTTTCAAAGTAACTTTGTTGTCACTGAACTAGCATCAGACTGCTTGTAGCAAAGCAGTGTAAATGTGAGATAAGCCTCAAGGTAAATAGCTGTAAAATAAAACCACTAGCAGGGTTAAACATGTTCTCTGTTACAGTATTGACTCACATTAGCTACCCATTAGTGTAGGGAAATGTGACCAAATGAAAGAGAATGGAAGCTTGAAATCAGACCTTTAAGTTACAGTTGACTGAAAAAACATCAACACAGACATGAGGAAAAATAAAATTAAGAAAAAAAAGTTTCAATATTATTCATAATTGCTTTCACACCTGTTAATGCATCTTTGTTCCCTGCAGGAACTATATTTGATCATTTCATCAGGCAGATATTCCATCACCTTTCTTAAACTGACAAAAAACCTCTCATGCCGCAAATATTTATTAAATATAAAACCGTGAAGACATACCACCACAAATGGATGAATGCAAAGTATGTGAATGGCCATTTCCAACAGAACACTGTTTGCGTAAAGGTGCATATAAACTTATGGGTTTTTTCTATCAGAATCCATATATATACATGCAGCATACTGCAGGTTCAGTTCATCACATTGTGCATAAAATGCAGGACAAAATCGAGTAAAAAAAAGTCATTCCAGTAAAACTCCCTGCAATATAGAAAACCACATACCTTATTTGTACTATCCTCTCATGATTCCTCTCTACATTGCAGAGAGGAACAACCCTGCTGTCCTCTGTAATGTCTCCATAAATTACCAGGACAGGAGTAGGGGTGGCACAGATTCCAAGCCAATAATATTTACAGTGGCGTTAATGAAATAGCATATGTGAAAGTCATGGATCTGAGGCTGTAGTACTGGATCCACCCCAGACAGAGCTGAAAAATTTGTTTCCATTAATCTCACACATAAGAGATGGGGCCATCCAGAAGAACAATCCTATGCTGTAAGGATAGAACAAGAGGGAATGGCTTTAAACTGCAACAGGGGAGGTTTAGACTGGACATTAGGAAAAAAAATTTCACAGAAAGAGTGGTCAGACAGTGGAAGAGGCTGCCCAGGGAGGTGGTGGAGTCACCATCCCTGGATGTGTTTAAGGGTCATTTAGATGAGATTCTGGGGAATATGGTGTAGGGGAGAACTTTGTAGAGTAGGGCTGATGGTTGGACTCGATGATCCCAAGGGTCTTTTCCAACCTGAATGATTCTGTGATTCTGTGACCACTGGTTCCTCTCTGCTTTCAGTAGCAGAGAAAGGAGCTAAAAGTAAATATTATGGTTTGTAGGTAGGAAGATCAAATTGTAATTATCTTTCATACCAGAAAACAATGTAAGACTTTGAACATGCTACATCCAGACTATGCTCTGCATCCATGCAGTATTTACTGTTGTATGGCAGAGATCTCAAGACAATGTTACATAGAGCTAAACAAAACAAGAAAGCAAATACAGAATTAGAAATATTACATATGGCAATGGAGCAAAATTGGGTTTTCTCCATGAGGCATCACAACTAGGATATTGAATAACAAAATTTTACTTTTACTTTTGTACAGAAGCTTTAATACCTTTTTATAAGCACTAAATTTACTGTAAATGAGAACAAGTCTTTTTTTATTAACCTGTGAAAAGTCAAATGGTTATATGGGACTTCTATTCAACAAAATGATTAAAAAATAAAATAGAAGGCTTCTTATAAATGCTTGTAAAATATCTTAAGAAACTCATTAGCAAATGTTGCACATTAAGATTCTGAGTTTTTTTACTATTTAACTAGATTAAAAGTAGATTTACTCTATAAAATCTAGAGTTATTTGGCTTGTAGGAAAAAAAGGGAGACTGCAAATTTGGAATTATTTACCCAAACTTTGATGCTGGCCCAGGGTTCAGGGAAGCAAGGAAGCATGTAACTCTTGTACTTCCCCACCTTAGGGCAGACAGGAACCCAAATAATCAGAATAATAGGCGGAGCCTGATTTTATGTTTTTCTGCACCAGCACAGGAGAACCTCTACATGAGGTTCTCATAATTTGCCTTTCTAGAGGCCTGAAGCAATTCATTCAAGTTTCAGGGAAAATTTTGGTCTTTAATTCGTAATTCAAATGGGGAGAAAGAGGTCTTGGGGGGTTTATCTCTGGAATTCTTTTATGTTCAGACTGTGCCTAAAATTAAAATAAAAAATAAGCTGCTACAAAGCTGTGGAGGTCAAAATCTGTGACTTTTACACTTTAGTTTCTGAATGTACATCTAGGTTATCTCTCTCTTTTCTAATAATTAAATTCAAGTCTTTATTTAATTGGAAATAAAAGCACAACACATCCAGTTTTAGTTCATACTTGCACATGTATTAGCGTTCTTTACTACACAAGTAAAATTATTGAACCCCCTTTCAAACCTAGTAAAAAAAAATACCAGACTACTAGAAATGTCAATGACCAGATATCAAGGGCACACATTATCGTGGTTTGCAGTTACCTTTAGCCAATAACCATTACAAACTTTAAGTAAAAACTGATAAATGGGCTATTTCATCCTAAATATGCCTCTTCTAAAGTACACGAATATTTGAAAACAAATTATAATGGTAACAGATTTGGAACTTTAACGTTACTGACTGCTGCTGAAAGTCTATTAAGATACCTTTTTGCATACTGAAATGTTGGAATGGAAAAGCATGTTCTATAATAAAAACTAACTGCGTATAACAAACACTTATTCAACAATTACTCTTTCTGGAGGACTGCTTGAATACTTTTATTTGAGAAAATTTTACATTGTTGATTATAACTGTGATATCTTACCTCTTAATACATTTTACAATTTGCACATAACGGTTCCAAAGGAATTTGTAAATGACAGTAAATCATAAAATTCATTTTGCTTTGCATCAGTTCATTCATCCATGTTCCAACTAATCACCTCATTTCAAAATTCAATAAGCCTAAATACCTGGATTTATGACGCTTTGTCAAAATTAACAAGGGAATATCAACAATGTAGAATTAGAAGTCTATTGCAACTTAAAGACAAGCACCTAGTTGAAAACAATTAAAAAGACTCTGCAGCAATAATTATATCCACAGCGTTAGCAAATAAAATAAATTAAAACGGATTTTATTTCTGCTTTGGGAGATTGCAGGAAACACTAAAAAGCTTTAATTTAGTCGCTTAAAACAATGAAGTTGTTTTGAAGTAAAACTTTAAAGAGAATGAATTGAGCTTGGAGTACTAAGTACGCTAAATTGCACATAAAACATGCATGTAGATGTATTTTTAAAAGTACACTATTCCTATTTATTATTCCATAGCTTCAATGGATCAGAAGGCTTTTATTCTGATAGACAACATTTTGTTTATAAATAATCTCCTGTAATACTATATCTAAGAGAATGGAGTCATCCTATTATATCAACATGGAAAAATAAAAGTGCAACTAATATTTCAAAAAGATAGTAACAGTAGCATTTATGAAACAAGATGTCTTTATTAAGACTCAATAGTTTAGAATCCATTGTTTCTACATCAATGACCCGCCACATAAATATTGGTATTTTTTTAAGACACCACTGTAGGAACACTATAGCTTACTTACAAGCTGTACAAGTTCTGGAGACATGCATTTATGTTCAGTATTAAAAAGGAGTTTTAGTTCTATTTGTGGAAATAATTGGGACAATTACATGTATTTTCTTGAATAATTTGGCCTCTGGTTTTCAGATTCTGTATTGCAATGATTGCATTTAGGATGTAACTAATCTACAGGCAAAACTGCAAGCAAAGGAAAGAAATGCACTATTAGGAGGGTATAGCTTTTATGCAATAAGCAGAATTAAAAAGAATGAGCAGGTGATATAATTTCTTTTAAAAGAATTTAAAAAGTATTGTTACAGTTAAAAAGAAAGGTCCACAGTCCTCTGTTGCCTCTTTAATTAAGTTCTTACAAGTAATCAGATGCAAAACAACTGATGGTGAAAAGACACTGTAACATACTGAATATTTTACCTCTTATTCCTATAACTGTCAATCCACAAAAGGCTGTTTTTTATACAGCACACGAATCACAAGATCTAGCACTTTTTGGTGATTCATGTTAGCACTGTTCTGTGATTTATTGGCAAATTATCTTCTTTCCCTTTCACAGATATTTCATCTTCCTTTTTTCTGATTAATTTATCTGAATCTGAATGAGCAATATTCTTTAAATGGGTATGTATATAGCCAAATATACTCACATATGTTATCAAAGTATTCTTAGAAATACAATTAGCAGTTTAAAACCTTGCATACAGTTCAATAACATCTTTCTGCTTGCCTTACTGAATGTGATTTTTTCTAACCAGCCATAATTTCCCTAATATCCTGTTCTATCTTCATCTAACCATCTGTATCCTAACCTGAGATTTTTACCTTCTGAATATGAAGAATGGAGACATCAAAGTGGTCTAATGAGATCTGTCAAACACTTCAATACTGCTTTCGAGAATATCTGTGAAAATGTCTCAGTGCATAAGGTTAATAATCAAATTTCAGATTCTGATAAGAGATGACATTTATATCAGGGCTTCTATCACATTCTTGTAATTCACACCAAGGTTCTAGTCTTGCTGTCCCAATACGGACATTTTTGAAAACACCAGATACTGTACTTATGATGCATATTTTACTAATAAAGGTTTTTCCCTGTGCTCATATTTAAATCCTCTTTAGTTAATGATATTGACCATTGTTAAAAGATCACTCAAAATAATTTAAGCTAACTTTTTAGTGCAAGAAAAGATACGGTAACTTCCAGGTTGGTATCTATACATATGCAGACATATGCAAAAACTGGAGACACCTTTTGGCATTTTTAAAGTTGAACCATCTGTTCTATGTTTGGAAGATAAAAACCCCCAAATTTTAATCTTCTTGATCATTCTTGATGATAAAATATATAATCCATATTCCTTTGATGCAATGGGGTGAAAATTGTTATTTAAGCAATAGAAAATGACTGTTAAATAATCATAGAATCATCTTGAAAATACAATATCATTCTTTGGATAATTTAATTCAAATCAGAGCCAAACGTAGTTTCTAAAATCACACTCATGAACATTTTTAGAACCAGCATACTCTGTCCATGTCTTCAGCAATGTGTACAAATACTGTTATAAACATTTAATATTTTTAAAATTCTGAAGTCATAAATTCCAAGCACGTATGCAAGTTCTGTCTCCTACAATAACAGAACTTCGCGCTTTGGCTTTAAACTGGAGGACTGAGGGTGGCAATCTGATTGAAGCATGCTTATTTTTGGTGATGAAGCAATGTCCCAAAGAATGTAACTTGACTTGTAAATATCCTCTGGAACAGAAGAGGCAAGGAATTAAAAGTAAAACTGTGGGTTTTCTTTTAAAAAATTTGCAGCTGTTATACAATCATCAAGAGATGGTAAAGCTCGAACCCTTTTTATTCTACATGAACCTCTCATTGTATTCTCAGTGCAAATTTCAGTTTCGGAGCATAACGTTGAGATATTTTAGGCTAGAAAATGCATGTAATTAAGAAATGGCTAGCAACATAAACAACATGTGCACAGGAATGGCAGCGTTCTTATTTCATTGTTCAAAGGCAGCTTGCTCTACCACACAGCTGGATGTCCTCTACTATGGGGCACATCATTGAGCCATTGATGGAGGGAGGCCAAGAAGGATTCAAGGCTGTGAAAAGGAGAAGTGGCTTGGAAACAGAAATGATAATCCTTGTGTTTTTCAAAAACTGTCCAGCAACTTCGTTCTCCTGTGATCTCCCACTCAGTGGCTGATGACATGCTTTTAAATCCCGAGTGCTGCAGTTTCTCCTGACTGCACACATGCACACATTGTCACAGGTCCCTCCTTCAGAAAAAGAAGTGTTATCCCATTGTCCATTTTACAACAGGAAATGTTGAAGTCAAGATGCTCAGTGGACCAGGGTGACATTTATGGGTCAAGATGCACATTCAAATGCAAGCTGATTTTCACAGCAGGGATGTGAGACACAATGACACCTATAAGCAAACCCCTAAGCACTGGTTCTAAACAAGTTTTTTTGGTTTTTTTTTTTTGGGGGGGGGGGGGGCGGGGTTTGTTTTTTTTCCACTGGATACAGCATATCTGTTGGTTTCTCTCAGGAGAAAATACTTCACTTTGGGGGGATTTCAGTAAGAGGAAAAGAGAAAAGAAGGTTTTGAACTTCTATCATCCACTTGAAAAAAAGTCCTCAAATTTTACTTGTATTATTTGCACTGTTAAGACAAGCTGCACAGAAGAGTCAGACACTTTGTGACCCAGCTTGTGAGATCTCTGCCATTTGGCTGTTAAATCTGTGTCTTCCTTCTTGGTCATTTCCACAGGATGAATTTATCTGATCACTTCACGTTTGTATAACAGATAGACTACTGGTGACACACTTGGTGAAAGTCTTGATCCTGACCTAATACAGTTTTTTTGAAATCAGGGGACCAGAAAACAGGAACAAACAGTTGTCTTGAAGAAATATTTTCATCTTTTTTTATCCAAAATAATTCTATGGGAATTTTAGAAAAAGAAAATAAGGGACCAAAAAGATCAAAATCTTCATAGTGAAGGAGAAAAAGGTCTCTACCTTCACTTTTTGATAAAATGTTTTGACTGGGTGTTTTCTCTATTAAAAAAAGTTTAAGCATTCATCAAACACTATAAAATGAGTTATTAGCAGGTGGAACGGATTGATTTTATTGTAATGGAAAAGTGATTTAGAAAATTCTTCTATCTTTATCCTATCAGGAACATAACTTGTATTTAACTCATCTCACATTAGGATTAGTCTCCCTGGAAGTGATTTTGGAATCGAGGGCTTTAGTGTTCTTGACTAACTGAGGAACCTACATGTCACTTTCCAGAAGTCCTGTAGGAAATGAGGACCTTCATTTTCTCACTGGTTTTCTATGAAGCCTAGGCACTTTCAACAAGTCTTAGATGCTTAAGACTTTTCTAAAATTTATACTTTTTAATGTTTAATATCTGGCATAAATTCAAGCTATACTAATAAATAAAAAACCCATATGAATTTTACTTTTATGTTAAATTATTATCTTACTTTTCTCCTCCACACATTATTTTTTTAAAAGCACATATATTTGGTTATGAGGACAATGTTTTCACTTTAATTTTTTTGCTGATACAGGGGCAGAAGTCTGAGCAGTTTATTTTCCAGCTAATATTTTATAGCTTTTGATAATCTTATGAGGTTTTCTATTATCTTTTCTTATTTGACTCTGTAAAGCCACAATTTGTCTTTGAAAATTATTGAAATTATGCAAATAATCATTCTGTGAGCACTACACATTTTGTCATTACTACTGAAATCATGTTTGGTTTTTAGTCCATTAATCAAGGAGAATGGTGGGAAATCTCATTTTTGCAAGTATCTGAATGTGGAACATAGTAGCATACTTCTAAAAAACATGAACGTAATGTTCAGGAAAACCAATGCAGTAAAGAAAAAAATGACAAACTCAATTTAAAAACTCACAGAAAATATAATTTATAACTTTGTTGCCAGGATATTAGTCAATATTAGATCCACTTGCTGTATTAGAGTATTTTTCCTCCTGATGTTAATTAATATGAAACTCAAATGAGGATCTCATTCTAAGTGGGTGATATCATTATTTTTCCTACAGAAATCTTACAGAATTTCATGCCTTTTTAAAAATTATTGTATGAGGAAATAAGGGATAATTAAGTTGGCAGCATACTTTTCTTTTAGGTCAAGCAAGATGTCATGTGGGAGGTATCGCCAAACAAATTCCATAACGAATTAGATGATGTAGTATGTATGAAATCTAAAGAATCTTCCACATTATAAGAAGTCTAAACATCTCTACTTCAATTATACATAAACAGCAAAGAGGGGAAAAAAAATTTCTTTGTATACACACATTTGAGTAAAAACAAATCCAGTGTGGCACTGGCAAGTTCACAGACTACATGGGAACATTTTTAGCAGAACAATGCTGGTCATTTGGACCTGGGTTGCCAACATTTCTGCATAATGCTTATTGGTATTTGAGTTATTTCACCACTTGGCGTCAACTAAGTTCAAAAGCCTGTTTGAAACAGTAGACTTTATTGTACTGAGGCTGCACAGAACAGCAAAACTAGTTTTCCCTCAACAGCAAAGGGCAGAGTGACTCAGAAGAATATGCAAAGTGATTCTACTTGGTTGATTTTCATTTGTCTCCAAAACAAAAATTCCCAAGCACTAAAATGTCATGACAAGTCAGACAAATGGTATCAATTCTCTTGAAACTGTAATTTAAAAGTTAAACCTCATCTGAGAAAGGCACACCAACAAATGGGGAAATGTTTATAGGATTTGGATTGTGGTTTGTATGACATGCTCAACCTATTAAAGAAAAAAAGAGGAACCAAAACATTCTGGAGAAAACAATTGAATTTATTAAAAAATAGTGGGTTTAAATTAATGTAGGTGGTATGGTCATAAAATGTTGAAAGCTACGTTCTCATAGACAACATTTCATCTTGCTTCTTGTACACTGGTATTGGATTGGTCAACTTCCATACATTTTGTGAACACCAACTTTTGTTCATTTTTTTTTTTTTTTTGTAATAGTGGTTGCATTTAATTATAAAATATTAATCTTTTTCATAGGGATCAAAAAATTTTCCAACTTCAGTGTAATGAACATATAATATGATTTCCAGAAAAAAACTATGGATCTTCCTCCAAATCTGCAAAGCATCCAGAAGAGTAAAGAAAATGGAGGATAAGCTCCCCCCTTGCACTACATTAGTATCTGCAAGTGTACATGATGCAGAGAGAAATATGTTTGCCCCAATGCCTACCAGGCCAATGCCTACCAGGTCACATGAAACATAATTAATATATTAAAAAATCTGTGAGAAATTTTTTATACCATCATTCAAACACCTAGGTTTGTACAGTGGCAAGGTAGGGGTCAGATTCTAATCACACATGCACTCTTTTCAGCCATGCCAACTGAGTTACTCTTTGTTTATATGCTGGAGATCAGCACTGGACCAAAGGAAATGTAGTAAAGGAGGAGTTTGTTTTAGTATAAGACCTTTCAGTACAATTGTAACACAGATAAATGTGTTTTCAAGCAGACAAACAAACTTAGAGGTCTGCTGTAGAAGTAAGGCTTTTTTGGTTTTACAAACTAATGTCAACTGATAAACTTGAAGTACAAGAGCTATCTGTAGCCTGCAAGCACACTACACTAACGGCATGTCTCTAACCTGTTCCATTAGGTACTTCTCAATTTTGAAGTCCTATAGGAAAGTGAACAGTTTGGTATACTTTCTGACAAAGTACATGATTTTCCAAACCTGCTGTTATTTGTCATATGTCGTATTGTTTGCATCTGGTCTGGCAGGATACTCTTTAATGGAACCATGTCTGTGAAGGATAATAACTGGAACAGTTTTTGGTTTTAATAAATACACTTATATGTTATTCATTTCAGTATTCTGAAAGCTCCAAAGAATAGCTCTTGGTAGCATCTTTACTTGTGAGAGAGTGACAGGTTGGAGTACAGGGAGAGCCGAGTCTGCAAGGTTACACCATTATAGAACAGACTGGATTGGACTGGCTCATCTACCTGTTTTTGCTTTCTTCAAGACTGATTTCATTAAACAGGATCTGGACCAAATATTTAGACTCAACAGATGATACAGATACATGGCTTTTATTGTCTAGCTTCTAAGACAGATTCAAAATGCTCAGTACTGAAGGAGTATGAGAAACTTCAGCGACAACCCTCTTGAGCAAAGCAAGGAGGAGGTAAGGAGAAATCTACTAACCATCTGGGTGTGTTGGAAATCAAGACAGGCTGTGATGCCTCATTGGGGGCCCGACCAGCATGTTTGTCCTACAGATCAATATCCAGAGCTCCAGCAGGAGATCTGACAGAGAATGCAGCAGGATGGAAAGTTTCTGGGGGCAGCAGGCACGGGGCTGAATTCCCAAGATGGGTAGCTGCAAGGCACATGGGCTATCACCTCACCCACCGGCACAGGCCCACAGCTGGAGGTAGGTGGCCAGGGCACTCAGGTGGTGGCAGCAGGGCTGGCGTGCATTGGCCAGGACAGGGCAATAAGCCATGTTCAAGACTGGTGAGGGAAATCAAAGTGCGTGGGGACAGGATGAGGGGCAGCTAGGCCTGTGGCATCATTAGGGTAGGGACAAGGGCCCTGGCTGGGCTGAAATGGCATCCTGGACTCGTGGGCAGGGTGGGGGAGTCTGGGCAGGGACAGTAAGGCTTGTTAGTGCCCACAGGGCCCTGACAGAAAGTTGGTTTTAAAAGTACAAAAAAGAGATTATGGTGCCATTTGATACAATTTACTTGTTACAGCAGTGACCCAGGAGATAGGGGGTCTTAATTCAACACTTTCCTCATCCTAAGATTAGCAGAACAAGAACAAAAACAATACATCCTTCTCCTGGCAAGGTAATGGCTATGGGTGTGATTCTGAGGCTCAGTGTCAGTAGGTGGGAATCAGCAGTTTTCCAGTCCCACATGTTCCCCAAAGCTGTTTTTTTAAATTTTTTTTCACAGTCAGAGAGTTTTAAAAACAGACAGAGAGGTGCTTAATAATTTCTGGTGTTCCCAGATGTACACAGTAGACAAGGGGAGGAACCTGATGGTAAGTTTAGGCTCAGCAGTAGGGCTGAGGCAGAAGCAAACACTCAATCAAGCCCCAAACCTACAGGTAGAGAGGAATGAAATTAAGAGAAAATGACAGCACCATTAGCACAAGAAGAATTTCAGAAGCAAGAGGTATAGGAAATAGCTGCAGTGACCAGCTGGTTCCCGTTCCATGCCTTCCCCATGACAGTTCCCTCCTTCAAGTCCCTGTAGAGCAGTAATGTCCCAGAAGAAAGAAAATGGACATGCAGACAGCAAACTTGGTGCTGTCACACGCTGCGTTAATCTCTTGTGGGCATTGCTAACGAACAGGGTGGTAAGTGGCATCTGCTTGCACCCAGTTTACTTCAGATGACCTGCTGTACTGCTGTTATCAGCAGATCACTGCATACAAATTGTGATGGACAAATTTATGTCAAATCATGATGTGAGTGACATGTCATAGCTCAAGCCTATTAGTGCAACAAAGTATTTATTTTCTAGGAATAGCATCTGGGCTACATTTAGAGAAAGATAAGCTATGCATTACTATTATTAGACTTAATGATTTGGAAACTGTAAACTACAAAACTAATGAGAGAAAGGGTACACGTGTGCAAACACTCTTGCCATGCAAGTGGTTTCTGAGACAGGTAGGAAAATGTGCTTGATTTGTAGACTTAGGAGGACTCACCAAGATGTCAGTTTGTTTCTATTTAACTTGCACATAGCCAGTATTGTCTTGTATTTAAAACAGTATCTTTTTGGCAGAAATATATACAAACATAGGAACACTGACTAATCGGCATTTGTATTTGTAAACAAGTTACTCAGCAAGATGAATACATTTATCTACTAAAGAAAGCTTCTACTAATGTATCATGTATATTTTATTTGTGGTTATTTTATTTTACACCTCACTGTGTACGTCTGGTTTAGGCTGCAAATTCCTAGAAGCAATACCAAGCTCCCTTTTCTCACCCTTACTCCTCTTCTTCCCCCTCACCCACACCCCCATTTCTGTTTTGTACAGTGCTGTGTGAACTGAAAATGCTTGGAAATATAAGAACCATATAATCTTCTGATCTGGTTAGCAAGCACAGTAGCTGGGGAATGAAATGGTTTGTATAACACTACACCAGGCAAAGGGAGCACGTTACTTCAGAAGGACTAACGTGAGCACCCCAAATAACTGCACTGAAAATATGATTACCTACAGAAGTTACCACAATATTTTATTTATACCCTATTCTGATTATCACTTTAGTCTCTGCTCTATACACCACTAGTATGAAAAGAAATAAAATTAAAATTATATGTTGTATTTTCCTACCACTTTTGCACAAACCTTTCCTTGTTACAACATTAGCAACTTGTATTGCCAGTCAGGGCCCTGTACTAACTGTATTAACTTTTCGTGCCACACACTTCAGACAAAAGTGTGTCTATTTCCTGGCACAATCTCCTGGCATCTTGCCTGTCAGATAAGGAAAGGCAAGACAACAACTCTGGGATACATTTCTTTCTGAAAGGTCTACCTTCCAAGAATTGCTAAGAAAGGACACAGGAGAGCTCAGAAAGTTTTGCCTGCACACAAAAAGTATTTGAACTCTCACATAACTGTGGCTCCTTAATCTCAGGCTTATAGGGAATTTACAAAGGGCACATTCCCTTCTGGATATGCCTGTAATTCCCATTATCATCAATGGGGGTTATAAGCAAGACATAACAAAGAATAAACCCTTGTGGGTTAGCGCTGCCCCTGTTTAACAGTGTCTAAATCAATACAAATGATTTGACAGTTTTAGTTTCAATATATTCTGACTCATTTGAAATTCAGTTTGCACTTAACTAATGAGAGAGTACATTTTAATCCTCCTAACGAAAAGATATAGAACAGCCATTGGAGCCTGAGCCAAAACCGACAAAGTCAATGGGAAACTTTCACTCAACTTTAAAGAACTTTGGATTGGTTCCTTAACAAATAACACACAGTTCAGTCCCACTAAAAAGAAAAAGATTGCACACCAAATGCAATGCTATTCTGATGCTTAACCTGGCAAAACACAGCTGCTGCTACTTTAAAACGAAATTTTCCATATACCCTGTTCCAGACTTCAGAAAACATAGCTAGCAATATACAGAACACCAGAGTTTTAAAAAACAGTGCACCTGTGAGGGAGGGAAAAAATACTGAAGAAACTTAAAAATGTTACCGTTCCTTTCTGATATTCTGTGCCCAACACATTTCTCCCAAAACAACCCCTATTATACCTCTAAGAAAATATGGTATGCACCAGGCTGGAATAGCAAAAAAAGACCATGGAGCAGACAAATACATGTAAAGACATTTGTGTAGGGAACGTGGAATTTTATTCCTGATACAAATCATTTTCCAAACTGTCCTGGAAAAGATGCAACACTGAGGAATGAGTCCACACATGAGATTAGAAAGTTAGAACAGATTCACAGTATAAAGGCTCTTCCGTCTCAAGAGGAAATCACTGTCTTTTTGGATGTCAATAAAGACAGCTATTACAGGCAGCACAAGGACTAAAATATTCTTAATAGGATTCTCCCCCAAGGAAACATGAATGCAGAGCTCTCAAACAATTTCCTATATGAGTTTAGTCACGGATGCAAAGATGATCTTACAATCTCAGTGTAATATGGGGCAGGGTTCCTTTCAACTTGCATATAGAGGCACACAAATTCTGTACAGATGTATTTCTAACTAGACACCTTGACATCATCTTGAATACATGTAGTATCTCTGAACTTTCAGTGGTAATCATACCTCTGTTTAAGCACTTACACTTTCTGTTGTTATTTGATGCTTCACACCAATTCTAAAAAGAAAATTATTGTAATGCTAATGTTCACAGGCTGAAAAAGGAAAGTTAATACTGTTCTTTAAAAAAGCAGTTAGCAATCCGTGCCTTCAAAATGCAGCTCTCGATTCAGTTCAGTTTAAGTAACTGCTTCACTCCTTTAAAATTGTTTTATTCTGAACACTTCTTTTCATAGAGAACATTACCTACACATGTTAGGAGATCACTGTCTATAAATTATGTACAACAGAAATAGTAGTGTATAATAGCTCTACTTAAATAAACATGTATTATTTATAGTGTCACAGGTGAAGTACTAATAGAAATGATACAGTCTGCCAAGAATCTTGTTGCAAAAATAACTTGTCCTAAATGCTGAACATGTGTAGCATTGGGTTTTTTTCCCTACTATTTGGATATTTTTAGTAAAATTGTAATAAAATATTACAGAATAAACACTGCATTATTAATGTACTTCTTATTCGCCCTAGGGCAGCTCTGGCATAAATCTATCATTTCAATTCTTTGCTCTTCTTACATTACATACAATGGAGCTAGTCCTGATCTCATTTATATTACCTTTTGAACTGGTGAAACTCCAAGAACATTATAGAAACCACTCCTGATCTACACCAGATGACATGACAGACAAATGAGGTGTAGCTTTTCTGTACCAGCCTCTCTGTTGTGTTTCTATTTCTAAATCAGTGCTGAAAGCTGAAGTAGCACATGCAGTATTTAATGCTCTAAAATGAACTCCAATCAATATCTTTGCCCTATATTTCTGCTGAAAACCGTACTAGCGCTGTAACAAAGCAAGGCACTTTCTCTAGCATTCCTGATATTTCACAGAAAGAAAATGTATCCTGATTAATGTAGCTCTAATTACACAAATTCTTTATACTTTCAACACTTGTCATTGTTTGTGATAAGAACAATAGTATCAATCAATTCAAAATGGGACTAAAGTACATGGTTCTTAAATTACATTATAGATGTCTTTCCTATTCAGAGGGGATTAATGTATCAGTATCACTTTGTAGTCTGGAGAACTAATAATCTGGAACTATCAGGAAAGAAAACATGGCAACAAATTTATTGCTTTTTTCAGTTGCTGCCACCATGCTGCAATTAAAAAATAAAACTTAGGAACATGCCCCCCAACCTTCATATAAGTATTTATGTATGCTCATTAAAGATGCTTGCTCATTAATTAAAAGTGTACAATGCTTCATTCATACAAATAGTCTAAATCTATAAATTCAGTCAATTTACTTGGAATTAGAACACTCATATATCAGCTTTTAGTAGGAAAGCTTTCAGTTTTCCACATATTTTCTGGCTAAAACACCCACATAGTTCTTTTTGGTTTTTATTAATAAGACACATTTCTTGTTGTTAATGCCCTTAAACATTAAAAGGCTCAAGGTCTGTTACGGTGATCTGCAGGTACCTCTCCAAGTTTTTGGCACATCTCTTTGAGCAAACAAAGCGATGGAAATCAACCCATGCAGAACTTGATGTGCACATCTGGAGGTTTCCAGATCTGCCATCTTCAGTGTTCAGCCAATCACTTACCCAGTATCTAAATTTAAAAATACACTATTGGTTCAAGGTGCTTTATTCTGGAAGCCAAATGCACAGCAAGATATTTGGTAGTTTTCCAGTTCGATTTTCAGAGTCTGGCCTCGATAATTGAGCACAGCATTTTCTGAAGCACATTTGTAATTATACTGTTAGAAGACATCATAACAAATAATCTCAAAGCCTGTAATGCATTAGTCAGTTCTTCAAAGTCAGTTACATAGGTAAGATCATTAAGTTCTTTCACAGTGTCCTCTGGCAAGTGTAGGAAAGAACATTTTGCTGCATTCATGTCACTGAAATGAGGGTTTTGACACACACTTGCTTTCTGACTGTTGCACCCAAATCAGCATTTTAATATCACTCCAATTAAACAATGTTATGCACAATCTAGGAAGCCAATGAATGCAGAATACCCATCTAACACCCACTGTAACAACAGTTTTCAAAATTAATGAGAATACAGTTTTCTTATTTTGGAATAATCTCCATTTTTGTAAGAGAGAATAAAGACTAAAATGGTTATGTATGTAATATTGACTTTACTGTTGCTGGAGAGTACTGTTTCTCTTCTGAAATTTCATTTAGCTGGTATGAAAAAACCACATTTTAACCTTTAAACAGCATGAGGCCTGTGGACTAGGAGAATAATTTTATTTGTACTCTTTCTGAAAATGTTTCATGGGATTAAAATATTTTAAAGATTGGTCTAGATCCATATGGCATTTCTCTGAATGACACCAGCCCAGCAATCTTTATGATAGGAGAACACAGGTTGAAAATTTCAGTGGGGGGAAAAAAAAAAAAAAGTAAATCTCGTCTCTCCATCTTGGAGAACATGGGTTACTCTTCAGGGTTTTTCCATTTTTAGTACAGCTTTCACATAAGTTGGTGAGACAACATGACCAAATCTCATTGCAATGATACAATCAGATCAATTCATTACACTGTCTTTTCAGACAGTTCTTTCTCTAAACCAGAATTTTGTGCACATATATAAGCATGCAGTTAAACAAAGCAGCAGTGTGCGCTACGTATACAAGATCTTTGCTTGGATCTTCTACAGGTTGTCTGAAAGCCATGTGTTTAGCCAACTCAACCAGAGAGACTAGACTATCCACTTTGAGGGATTCCATACTGCCTACCTCCTAGTCAGGTGCTGAATTTCTTATTCACTCACCCCACGACAACTGATGCCAGGCCTGTCATCTGACATGCACATGCATTCCTACGATTCCTCTCTGTAACACTAGGGTGTCTATTTGTCCCTCACTCCCTTGACATCTTTAGTTCTGTGAACCCAATGTCCATTCCTCCTTAACCCAAGGATTCCTTCTAGCCAGGAAGCAGAGCGCCCTATGGTCTTCCTTTCCATATTCCACCATGCTCCCATCCTCATCCAGCTTTTGATTTGATGGTGTCCCACTACCAATACTTTTTTTTCCTTTCAGCATGACAAAAATCTGGAAGATGGGCAAAACTGGTGGCTGCTATGCTGAAAAGCCTTGCAAGAGTGCTACTGAGGGCTCTGATGCACTCACACCACCACTTAAGCTTATAGCTCTACTATACAAGTAGCATAGACCCACATCTGTGACCTATTTTCCTTCTTTTTCTAGTTTTATTTATTTATTGAACCAGTAGGGTTCCATTCACTGACACGTAGAACATTTCCTGAAACCTGGAGCAGATCTGATTCAGAAATACCCTTATAAAATACACACAGGTGTGTATAGTTGACCTGAGTATAAATTCAGCCAAATACTGGAGAAAGACATAACCAAGAATCATCATACTGCTAGCCTCACAATGAAAAGAAAGCTGCATGAGTAAACACCTTTCTTTGTTTCATATTTCCTACAGTTGAATCTATAACTTACATCAGATGATTTATCTACATCTGCTTTCTTGTTCACATGTGATTTCGAAGCCTATAAGCATACCAGCAAATTACTTTATTTAACCCGATGTGAATATTAAAAAATGGTATTTGGAAATTTGAAACACCTTTTACAAGGAAGGACTCAATAAAATGGAGAAGTATTAAGCAGTGTTAGCTACACCACATTCTGCTTTCATCCTATTCCGAGGGGAACCTGATTTCCCTGTCTTCATGATTCTCTCCTACTGTCTTCCACACAATCATTTTGAAAGGCAGCAAGATTCCTGTTAACACAGTAGTGTTGATGTTTCCAATCTTCTGTAAGATTGAGAAATTACCTCTTATCTTTATTTGCCATTCTAATATTGTAGCAGTCTCAGTCAGTCCCAAAACTGTACTGAATAAATCCCATATGAATCTGCCAAGCCAGGTTAGATTCTGGCTACACATTACTATGAACATTCTAAGAACTTTGTTTTTTGCATGGGTACAGCACTTCAAGATGAGTAAATATTTTAGAACTCAGGCTATTTCCAATGTCAGTAATTGTTACAAATGTGTAGCTGGTTTGGTGAATCTTGCAGATTTCCTTAAATCCTTAAAAATCTGAATTCATATGACAGTTTCAGCCTTACAATCCTTTCCTCCTGTTTCCTTTCTCCTCAGAAAACTCTAGACAAAATCTCCAACAGGTTAACTTTTTATGGCACACATGATAAGGAGCTGAAAATGTAACAATAAAGACTCAAAAGCTAAAAAATTCAACAAATCTCAATATGCATTGTTGTACAGTATGTTAATACATATGTACAGGATGTTAATAAGCAATCTTATTATTTCTTCTCCAAACCAGTGAAGCCTAACAACAGTAATTATTCTCTTTACTTGTACAGTCCTCTCTGCTAGAAAATGTAGACTGACAGGGAACAACAGTATATTAGTTGTGGTAGCTGTCTTTCTTTTACTGTATCTGAGGAACACATACTAAATTCTATTGCTCCATTCAGTTTGATAAGAAGAGGAGGGAGAAGAATTCTGTTTAAAAAAAGTAGAAATTGAAATGGCCTGATTGGAATCACTGTGCACAACCCTCTTTGCTGAAATAAAGCTGGTAATTGTTTGCTGTTTTAGACTGTGCAGTCTTTCAGTTAACAGCAAAAAGTGGCCTTTATGAAAGATTATCTGAATTAACGAAAATGTGGTTTGGAAATTATGACATAATCACCCATTACCATACAAGACATGCATTAAAACCCTGAATCAGTGTTTGTTGAGCTAAAAAGATGCTTGGTCTACAAAAAAAAAAGGAAAGCAAAAGCACACAACAGGACATTTGGTCTCTGCATCCATGGCTATAAAAAAAGCAAGGCTTAATGTATTATGCATATGAAACAACTGGGAAAGGACACAAAGTAGAAATAAAAATATTGAAAATTATATGCAAAAATCAACCAAACAAAAGGTTTTATGTAGTGGAAATGCTTTGCGATGCTTAAATTCTGATGCACACAGAGGTATCTCAATAAAAAACTGAGAAGTCAAACATGGAACTAATTCTCAAGTTCCTTACCAGTAGAAGGCTGACAGCTGACATAATTTATTAATGTTAAGAATAAAAATATATTTTATAATGTTCTAAAAAAATATTATTAAAAGTTTTCTCAGCTATGAATAAAAATCACAGCAGCAATAGGAGAGACCTAGATGAGTTTAGTCTGCCTACCAGGTTTTGAAAATTTATTAGACAATTGGCGGTGCTTTACTCTTACCGTAAAAGCTTCTTTATAACTAATCAGAAATGATAATGTGAATGAAAAGTTTAAGAATTAAGCTATTAAATGCCCTCTGAACAATCTTTTATCAGTTTGATAAGCATAGAGTATACTGAAGTAGTTAACAGGGAGTTGAGAGCGCTTTACGGAAAAAAAAAAAAAGATTTATATGTGTGATAAAGCACTGCTGCAGAAGTCCTTATTGCTATTCTGAATGTGGATCAGCATGAAAAGAGAAGATTTCCTCCCCTGTTTTTAATATTTTATTAGTTAAAAAATCCCAACCTTTCTTTGCTTTCAATAAGTGTGGAAAAGCTTCATTAATACAGAAACCACTGTAAGTTTCTGGCCTTTATAACAGTTCTCCCATGACAGCAATAGTGACATATCACCAACCAGTATTCTGCATCCTAATGGTGGTTTTCAAGTAAGCCTCATAGTTCAGACGGGGGCAGTAAAAGCTTACACTATCCCTTTAAGGCTTTCTTGATGTGTTTTGGCATTCTTTTATAATTACAGTTTTTACTGTAAGCACTGTACTGAAGGCATTGTGCTGCAATTGAGTCCTGTGAAATGATTTGAGATCAGTGTAAATGCCACTTTTTAAACAACTAAACTGGAGAACATTTACTTTCTTTTTAGAATACAAACACAACTAGAGCAAATATGCAATTAACTATCAAAATAAAATGCTGGTCTGGGAGATTTGGACAATTTTCACACAATTGCATAGCCATAACTCTGTCCCTCTCCATTTCCAAATTTCCTCTAAAGTCTGCAAGCCAACAACAGATTATGCTCACACATTTTTTTCAGTTGTAAAAGGTATATATAATGGAGGAAAAATATTAAGTATGAGTTTTAAGAGCTGAAGATACAAGGTTTGTAAGAGATAAATATCTAAAATATTGGTGCTGTATGCATGAATGTAATGCCTTAACAGGTATGAAACATACAGAATAAGGATTTGTCAGTAAGATAGAAAGGACTGAGCAGATGTGCTTTGTACCAAACGATTTTCATATTTCAATGTGACAAAATAGATGAGCCACATAAAGCTTAATTTCAGTTGCAAATTGCAAGCTGGAATAAGTTCCAGAATAGTAAACAATTAGCTGCTTTATTTTCTTTTTAATAAGACTAAATTACCAGATAATATCTACTGGCATCAACTTGGCTAATAAAAATCTGTTTAATAGGATTTGCCATTTTTCCAGTTGCTATCATGATCAGCTTTGCATTTTGATTATCTTTAAACTTTGCCTCAATTTTCTCATAGAAAAGCTCTCAGTAGTAATTGCTTTAACATTTATTCCAGGTCAAGTGGTTAAGTATGAATAATGATGTGTCAAAAATGTACAGTAGTGCTGTCAATAGAGCAATTACCATTTAGCTAGAGATTATTATGGCACAAGAGCACATTAACTGGGCACAGTAAACAGAACAACAAAGAAAGAAGGGGCAAAGGGACCAAACTGTTTTCAAAACCTGCTGCTGTTATACAGTGTGTGTTACTGACAGATATTAGTTGTTACATAAGAGCAATTAACGCCACAATCAGCCTCACTCGGCAGCATTGGATTAGGATGTTTCCAATTAGAACAAGACTTTAGAAGCACGTTTCTAGAACATTGGCTTATTTTTTTTAAAATAATCTCACAATGGCTTTGTTTTCCCTTACACATTTTGCGTTACTGTTTGGAAAGTGATCACCAACTATCATTATGCTTAAAGCTTACCCAAATCACTAGGAAGCACACTAATAAAAATACAGCATACATCTGTCTCTGGTCCTTGGTGGTGGTGTAGAAGCTAAGATTTTTCTTTCCACATGTTTTTTTTTTTTTATAGGGGGAAGGTTCCAATTTGATGTCAGCTTGCAATTTAATGCATTAGTGACTAACCTGAAAAAAAAGTTTAACAACAAGTCACAGGTTGAGATTTGTTTTTCTACAGCCTCTAATAGCTAGCAATCTTTTTGGTATTATTCATTTAATTACATCAACATAAAAACTATAAAGTTCTGCCTACAAAAGCTATTTATTCAGGTATATCTTTAAATAGACCTCTAACCCTGTTAAACACATGAAAATTACAGTCCGGCAGAGCACAGAACTGTGACCTCTCGAGAACTGTCTCCTCCAAAAGCAAAAATCACCTGTATTATCCAGTCCACTCACATTGGTTCAAGAACTAAGCAATCTCTAGAAATCCCCACGTTAAAAATGTATGTGCTGTACAGCCTCCAACCTGAAGTATGCAAAATGAATCTTGTAAAACCATATAAATATAAAATCTTGTTTTCTGCATATCTTACTATTATAATCTCTCCTATGCTTGACATGGGACAATTAAAAGATGATCCAAATGAGTGAGCATTGCTTCAGTTGCCTCTGAGTGGTAGAAAACTTCATGATGCTCTACTACAGTTGGGTCTAGACAGAAGTAGGAAAGTGCTCCTTCCCCTGAGAAATTTACATGTGTTTCACAATTAGATGGTGCTAAACTTCAACATGGAAGTGGCGGTAAAATTCCACTAGCTCATCTCTGTATATGCCATTATTTCCATAGCTGAACAGAAATTATGAGCTCTGTTGGATTCTTAATAAAAAGAGCTGACAGTGGATGTCACTTCCAGATGCAGGCTCTATTGAATATGCAATGCCTGGGAAATATGGTATGTCTGAGCTCCATGAAGTATGAATGTTCTCCTATCTTCAATTACAAATTATTTTAATCAATCTCCACTGCCAAAAAAAAAAAAAAAAGGAACAAAATAAACATATAACTTCATCAAGAAGGACTATTTCATAGGAGCTTACTACTTTTTTGAGAGGTGGGAAAGACATTAAATCTTTATTTCTACCTATGCTTCACTGTGACATTTTCCAGGACATTAGTATAAAATATTTATAAATGAGACAATTCAATATTACCAAAAGAGAGTAATTTGTGGCCCTGAATTATACTTAATAATTTTAAAGTAAATTTTAGGTAAATTTTGAATTTTCAAGCCATGTAGATGCCATTCACCCAGTTCTTCAAGGAAAGCTCATAGTGATTTGAAAGCAAACTTTTAATTGCAAATGAACTGAAAACTTGAGTTTTCCCTGCTCCCATGGCTTTACAATGCATTTTCTGAATGTGTCTCTCATAGAATCTGAAACTTTGCTTCGGCCCTTATGAATTGCCCATGCAATTACTGTGTTTATCTTCACATAGTGCCTGTAGTAAGCACCATGATCTGATGACAAGCATCTTCAAAAATCAAGCAGCCCCACACACTGTCTTTTGAATCCTTATTATTACTGAAACCTATTGGTTTCACTACTGAGCATCAACAGATTGCTAACACAACTTACACAATGCAAATTGAGAAGATCAGATGTAAAAGGTATGAAAAGTTAAAATTAACTTTTTATGTGTCTATATACTGTAAATCAACCAGTGTCAATAAGCAGCAATCTGTATCGGATTTTTTCCACTTATATTATAGCCTTCTCTGATTATAACTTTTCCTCTACTAAGAAAGACAGTTAAGCAGACTATTTTAATCTTCAGGATTGGTAAAGGATGGAATGTATTTGTCTACAGTCTTTATAAATAATTTGAAAGACCAGGTAGCTTTTAATAGCTAGAACATTAGAAAATGTGATCACTGATACAGATTCAGTACCGAAGTGCTCATAAGCCCATGCAAAACATGAGAAGGCACAAGCTGCCATTTAAAGAGCAGCTAAAAAACATAATTCTGTCCCATATACCCTGTACCTTGCCTCAGCACATGTATATAGGTTATATGAGTGATCGTAGAAATTTAATCTCTGTAATTTACCCAGGAATTTCTGTCGTGGCTTGACTCACTAAAGGAAGCAAGACAGATTTCATTCTATTGATTGAAAATCAATTGAAATTATTTTGATTGAGTTTAATTATTATTATGATCTGCATGATTAAAAAACATTTACAAAATTTGTCCTATGCCTTGTAGAATCTACTACAAAGAAAGTAAACAGGAACAGTACTGGCAGAGATAAGGCCAGCTTTAAGGAGACCTGGGGAGTTCTGAGGGAGAATCTATATGGATGGTCAAGGTAACCACAAGATGAAGAGGAAGACAATTCTTTAAAAACATAAAAATAGATAAAATAAGAGTTTAAAACTGTAGTAATAATAGGAAATAATTGGGCAATAGCAGGAGAAAACACAATCTTAGAAATACACTTCCGTACTAATAAACCTATATAAGTCATTGGGAAAATTCATACATTTGAAGATGATACTAAAAATGCTCATGTGCTTGCCTATACCTTACATCCATCATTCAGTGGCTTATTGTAGTCATCTGATGTTTCATATCAACAGTGATAGGTTAGAACCCAAGAGATAAAAAATCTCAAACTATTAATTTACTGCCCTAATACACGGTCCCATTTAAATAGAAACACCAATCACATTAAAAGAGAAAAAAAATGCATGGCTATGGTTGAACAGAGTAACAGAAGTAAAATATTACGCTACACAAGGTAGTTCATTGCCCCACTTTATGATTTGAAAAAAATACATTCTCTCTGTGTGGAGACAAATCCAACCCATCAAAATGAACAGTTTTCCATTCAAAATATACCTGATGTGCTTAAAATACTTAAAATTCCATACATTTACTTAGGATAGTTTAAAACATGTTCAGTAGTGAATAAAAAAGAAAAGAAAGAAGAGACCACAAGTTAAAATGAAAGATGAAAAGTTCATTAAGTAGAAGATATCTTAAGTTTGTTTAATATAAAGCAAAGCAGTCTTGTACAATAATTAATTTGCTTAGCTTTATTTAAGTTTTTTTAGGTAATACCTCAAAATGGCATGGATGATATCACAAACAATTATTTAAAAACTTGTATCAAAAAGAAAAGTGTTAGTTGAAGACAATAGGTCTATTTATTGTTTTTATTGTGAACAAGCTCATCTTTCTCTTTTCTGGAACAATACATTTATTTGCATATATGTACTTGCAAAGAGTTTTTTCTCCTAGGAATTTGTTTTGCATCCTTGTGGAATAGGTTTCACTTGGAAGCAGTGAATAAACAGGATGTCATAAAATTTCAATTACTTGTATTGCATTGAACCTCTGATAGTTATTTCAATATTAACCCTTACCTTTCCCCCTCCAGGTCTCAAAATCTAACGCAATAAGAAACTGTATTTATGTTAATCAAAATGAGTCAGGAGTAAGTATAAATTAAAGGAATGCTGATAGCAATTACAACTGGAAAAATGTACTGGGTTACATAAAAAATTCCACTAACCAATTTTAATTAAGAATAATTTGCTAGATTGTAACATATTTTTTCATACTTTTCTAAACGGATAATGTTGTATAGTAAAACCTATGGTGGTACTTCACTATAAAATATTGCATCAGAAATATCAAGTCTGAATGCCAAACTTCTATCCTTAACAAAGCTTCTTACATCTCTCACTTTATTTTACTCTCAAATACATTGATAAAAAAGAAATTTAAAAATTCCATAAATGAAAAAATTAGAAGCAAACATATGTCCACTATGAAAACGTTGCAGAAAGGAAGTGATATAACGTTTCCAGATGTTGTTCTCTTATGTTGCCTGCCTGTATTTTGCTGTGTGCTAGGTACTTTGCAAATATAAAAGAAAAATTGTGTCTTGTACCATACAGAAATCAAAATTAATAATACAAGTAACATGAAAACTGAAGCAGAAAGGACATACAAAATTATTTGCTGGATGTTCACGTAAATGTAGTGCTGATGGGGAAGGCTAGGGAACCTATATAAAGTCTTCCCTTTTCCTTTCCTCCACAAGACACAACTGAAGAATATAATACAGCCTACAGTAGAAGAAGGTCTTGAAAGTGCTCAGAGGCCATGAGAATGAAAGATGAGAAACTCCAATGGCAATAATAATTCAGCCGTTTATGAATCTTTAACTCCCATGGCAATCTTGGATAGCCAGTTACAGAATTAGGAAAATGAGGTAATTCCAGATGTTCTTGTAGCACACTAGAGACCAAGAAATGTGTGAAATGCTGACTTTGATATGTTTTATACTGGGATATCCACTCAAGATTTCTCTCTAGTATTTATTTAAAAAACCCACAAAATCATAATATCCCTAAATATCTATACATAGAATATTAATAAAAACTTCTACCAGAGAACTCTGTCATTATCCTGAAACCTGAGGACTAAAAGGCACTGTAAAGTTATCCCATTTTA
The DNA here is from genome assembly GCF_047716275.1 of Strix uralensis. Classification (NCBI taxonomy): domain Eukaryota; kingdom Metazoa; phylum Chordata; class Aves; order Strigiformes; family Strigidae; genus Strix; species Strix uralensis. The sequence continues at coordinate 38,256,384 of NC_133975.1, forward strand.
TCCTATTAGTGTACTTTCAGGTGCCGTTCTTCCAGAAAGCCCTAATCCTTAAAAAAAAGAAAAAAAAAAGAAAAAAAAAGAAAAAAAAGTGGATTAAGCCATTCCATTAAGCCATTTGCTTTTTACATTTCATTTTAAGTCAATTTCAGAGATTTAAAATGTTGATTTTGATTGTTGACCTAGGCCAAATCTAACAACCTCTCATCACGTCTTAGGTAAATCATCACATTGAAGGAAATGATAAAGATGAATAAACATCTATACTATATCATGCAAAACAGAATAGGATAATATTTGTCTCATGATCAAAAGTTAAAAATTGAGTACCAACATCCTTTATTTTTTCTTTTTCTCCTGGATTAGGCAGTAGAATTGGATTTGCTGTTCTTTTATTAAAAACAGTTTCTCATCACTTTCAGATTCCAATGTTTACAAAACAGTAATGTCTACCCATAGGATGTCTCTAAATGTCTAGACTATTACACTTCTCCTGCTTCTAGTATCCCCTCACACTTTTGTATATCATAGGATCGCAGATACATTCAAATGGGAAAGGACCTCGGTGGGTCTGCAGTCCAGCCTCCTGCTCAAAGCAGGCCCTGCACTTATTTCAAGCAGGCTGCTCAGGGCTTTATCTAGTTGGGCCGGAGCTCCCACAGGCCTACTAGGTCCAATACTTAATTATTCTTGTAGAGAAAACTTTTATCTAGTCAAAGCCTGCCCTGCTTCAGTTTATGGCTGTTGTTTCATCATTCTGCCGTGGGCTGCCATGAAGAGCCTGGCTCAGTTTCTCACTAACCATCCTGTAGGTATGGACAGGATGCTACTAGGTCCCCCAAAAGCCATCTCTTCTCCAAGCCTAAGAATAATAAATCTTTAAATCTGGTATTATCAGGGCTTTATATACAGCCTGTTTTTATTTTCATATATGCTAAAGAATTGCTGTCAACATCACAAAACTACGAAAAAAAACAAACCTAGAAAATGTCTTTAATTTGTCTGCAGAATTTGAAAAATAGCATATTAAAGTACTTCTGTGGTGAAAATGAAGAGTGCTACTTAAAAATCCTAAATTCTGATGTAAATCAGTGGTCATGCATAGTTCATGACTGCTTCCTAATTTTCTCACATAGGTTACTGAATCACTGACAAAATAATTTCTATTCATCATCCAGACCTAGATGCATTTGAATCACCCTTCCTCTTGAAGAGCAGTGGAAGAATAATTTCAGGCCATTCATGTGATTCATATGATACTTTCCTAAAAGCGCACGAGTTCTGGCAATATTTTCAGGATTCAACAGGATACAATAATCCCACACAAAGTCTCCTCAACCACAGGAATTTTTAATAGAATATTTGCATCATTTTGGCAATAAAGCTTAAACCTAATATCACTATCCCTATGAAACACAAATTCTAAATATGCCATTTCTGTAAAAAAATGAAAACTGTTCATTGGATCAGGAACAAATAAATGGATTGAGTAGTAGGCCAAGATGCACACCAGCATGCACAGAGGCAGAATACATGTTCAGCCTTGGTGCATTTTTACGACAAACTAACACGATCCCACTATGCATACATTGAATGCATTCAGTGTTAAGTACCTTGAATCTGGAAAACTTCCCAGATTATGCATCTGCCCTTTTAGCTTGTGCTACACAGGATGAATTTGTAAGGAAGGCAATAAAAGGATGAGGCTAGAGGGCCAGGACTATGTTATCCTATGACTAACATTTTCAAGAAGAATAAAAGCATACCATCTTGCAGATTGTAATAAACCAAGAACAGGGAATAGCTCTTAACGTAATATTAAAACTCTGTTTAAAATTCAACACATCCAACCTTGGCAGGTGAAGAATCAACACGCCTCACCTTCTATTTTTGACAGCTTTTTTCACACTTCACTTTTAAACAGCAATTTATAAATTGTTTGACCCTGTCCATTCAGGCATGCTATTCAGTAATATGAACTGGCATGCATATTCTGATTGGAAGAGATTTTTGTTGTGATAAAAGCTAAATCAAATAAGCAAATAAAAACCTTAGTTCTTGCTAAGTGATAGTAGCAGAAGATGACCAGGAAATGTTCCTTAAATCTTCCTGAAATGTAGCCCATTTTCTGTAGTCCAAGGATCATTCTTGAGATTATTAAATGCTGCATTAGCTTCAGAATATTACAAAAATACTGAAACATGTGCAAGAGAAACCTGCTGTTGTTCCTTACCTTGCTAACAGATTACTTTGAAAATTATACTTTTATACTTTCCATCAACAAAGTGATTTATTTTTATTTTTGAAAATCAAAACTCCCGAGAACAGCATTTTCCTAGGAAGAGCAAAATTATTTCTCTTCACATGAAAAATAATTGTGTTAGCAAGTTAGTTTATTTTGTATTATTATTTCAAATTCAGGCATCACTCATATGATTGTTTCAGCTCTCTAGGTCCGGATGGCTGTAGCTCTGTTTTAGTCTTACAATAGCTAATAAAGATCTTAAATGATCATATGCAAACTTCAAAATGTTCATTCAGAAAATGAGAATTGTCTACTTGTTCAGCTCTGCAGACTTGGAATGGTATTGTCTCTGGTTATTCACACATTTATTATATTAACCCTTTCAGAATCATTAGAATAGGTTTTGGAAATTGCATATAAGTCAAACCTTTTCTATCTGCTTATTATTCTGCCATCTATACTGGGAGATTGTACCTCAGGGTAAGAGTATCTAGATGCTATGAAGAGAGAAGCTACATGAATAGAAACACATAGTTCTAACTGAAGGGCAATGGCAGGACTCAGAGGAGGCTTTTGTCTGTGTTTTGCAGTGTTGAAAACACAGTTATCATTTATTACAAATGCAGCAGCTACTAATGTTTCTTAAGTCATGATTCAACAGTTGCTGGATATGATCCTGGAAATGACTTTTTGAAAACAGATACCTGTACTCATATAAAGTTATTTGTAGTACTTGGACTCTGCACCTAAGCAGATGATTGCAACTCAGCACAATTAAACAAAGGCATTAGCACATTCTTACATAGACATAACAGCTCAGTAAGAACTTATCCTGTAAATTATTGAGTGTGCTCTCCTGTCAATACAGACAAGAGGACTACATGGAACTTCACAGTTTGATGCTCTGAACTATTAGAAACCACAGGGCACAAAGTATATGCTTTGTTACCAAAAAGATCTATTGCAGAAATCAAGGAGGAGGTAGAAATAATAAACCACATTGCTTCCATTACATCATTTCTCTGATTAAGAGTTGGATTTATGATTTCAAGGTCACAATAAAAATCTTTGGTTCCTGTGTTTCGAGAGTGAAAAAAAGAACTCTACATTCCAGTTTAGTTCATTCAAAACCATTAAATGTACTTTACATTAACACGGGATGGCATTATGATTTCTGCATCCATTTGTTTCCCCTAATAGAAGGCCTCTAAGGGAAAAAAGATGGTATTCTAATTTTTTGTCATCACTAACCCTAAACCTCACACTGCAGCTATCTCCCTTCCATGCAGTTAGCATCAGCCTAGTTGTCTTCAGGTCTTTTGTTCCTGCCTAACATTATTACATGGGACTCTTTCCATGAAAGGCAGGCTACTGTGCTTTTGCATTGCTCCTACATCCTTTGGGCCTATTGTCAGTAAGGGAGTGAAGACAGAAATCAGAGAATTTCTCCATACCTGTTACATTATTCAACGGTGCTAAGCAAAATTGAAATATTTAAAACAAATGCTGGAGAGGTGCACTACAAAGCAGCATTTCATAATTGTACTGAAGTACCATATTTCCATGAGAGAAACCTTGTATCAATCAAAATTAATAAAGCCAGTTGCTAAGTATATATAATTTTACACCTGGAACGATTATCATGGCAGTTAATTTCTGTGTTTTCTTACAAATCTATTACCTCTTCTTCAGAAAAAGCTCTTAAGACATTGATTAGAAATTGTCACCTTGTACATTTTATGAAACACGAATTATGTCCTGATTGTGTTTCTAAAGAATGAATGGACTATACAATAAATCTAGACCACTGAAATTAAAATTTAAGGAGGGAGAAATGTTGCAGCATCTACTTAAAAGGCTGTATTTTCATGCCAATTATACCAAAGCAGAGTTAATTTTTGAAGTGGATTTTACAGTATTTTTCTGAGAATCTCTACTAGATCTGGACATTGTGAAGTAGCACAAGATTACTTAAAATAGTGTATTGCTTTTGTCAGCACCTATGAAACTTGGCAGTTACCATCTCTCCACTGTAAATATAAAGCAGCAGATATGTGTGAGTCATTTACTGTAGCTATATTGCTCCTGCTAATGTATGATGTAAATGATTTAACAATTACTATGAACACTCGAGCCTTAGGGAGCAGTTGTCTAACATGTTTCCCTCCAACAATAGGCATCTATCTTCCTCTTGATGTGTTAGGAGCTTTAAGCAGATGCATGATGACCCAGCACTGATCCTGTGGCTTACCTGAGGAAAAACCTACATGTATCGACCAGAAAATAAACCCCTTAAATTACAGAGATAACTCTTACGTAGTTATGAAGTTTCAATTTAACAGTACAAGTCTGCAAGGGGAAAAAATAGCTTCTTGCATCTGCAGATCTCTGTTTCTTCCTCAGCTCTCAAATGTATTTAACTCCTTAAAGTATTTTGAGATACCACTAATGTAGAAGATGAGATACGAGACACTGGCTGTTTTGTATGCCTATAACATTGCAGGTATTTCTGTGATGCTTTGAAAAAATAACATTGTCCTGCTTTCCTCATACCTCCTGTTTTGCTCATAATGTTCTAGTTTTCCTCCCACAGAGATAAGGCTAAATGTGGTTAATATTTAATAGTAAATGCTTGCTTTTAAATGGCTTCATCAGCTAAGCAAAACTGATTTATATACAAAAAATCAAAGTAGATATACTAAGCAAAAGACTGGAACAACCATAACTGCACTGTTCTGTGACAATCAAATGATACTATATTAATAAAATTCATTAGGTAAGCATCCAAATTAAAACATGACTGTAATATTAATGTAAGATGTATGACTTTTACTACAGATGAACAGCTTCTCTGTCCATTAACCTAAGATTGAAAGAAGACTATTTCATGGTTTCCTATGAAAGAAAATTAAAATCTGTATTTCTTCAGATTTAAGACAACAGAAAAGTTAATATAAAATATCAAATAAAACTGATTATATATGATTTCCTTCTATAGGGTATACTGTTTCACTCCTGTATACTGCATTTCAAAGTTTACACAGAAAACCACTGTAAAAATCTGAATTATGATGTTCATATAGGAAAAAGAAAAGGTATGACCCGTTGAGTTATTTCCAAGAAGAATCACCAGGTCTTGAAGACAATGAGGTTCTGGAGGCCACATTAAAAGCTGTTTTTCACTAAGATATGCAGCTAATTGCTCTCAGTTTGCTGAGCTTTAAATTGAATCCAGACACCTAGGGCATAAGAAAATCACAGGAGGCTGTCAAAATTTTAGATTAATAAAGAAGGTAGTTTTTACCTTGGAAACACGTATTCTGGAGATTTGTAAAGAGTGGATAATAAGTGTGACAGTCTCAATCTCCTGAAGTATAGGAAATTTGGCTTGCTTTGAAATAAGTGGTAGAAACACAGTATCAACATGGATCACTCAAGTCAGTGAGTCTAGTTCTCTAAGTTGCAGGCAACAAACCAAGATTTTTCTATTTCTAAGTAAACACACCTTTTCTACATGTTTTCAGAGTCAATACATCTTTCTCAATATTCTGTACTAAATGCAAGACCTGTAGGAAAGACCAAAATCTACAAACATCCTATGACACAAAAAGAGAGCAGGGAGGGATTCAAGACATTGTCAAAGTATAAATTTACTGCAACAGTTAAAAATCTGTGAAATAAAACTCCTGGATGACTCTAAGGAATATTGCATACTGTATATTTTAGAAAAGATGAGGCCTTTAAAACAAAGATCCTTGAAAAAAAAAATCCTTGAACTTCAAATCCAGTAACTGATTTAAAGCTGAACAGACCATATCATCCATGCATTCAATTAAATTTAAGATTCAGTAGGAGCAACAGGACAGCCTATATATGTTTTTTGGCCCTGGACAATTTCATGCTTCAGAGGCAAGAAAACATGGTCTCAATTCTTTTCTTACACCAAAAAATGCATGAGGGGAAAAAAATCCTTTTTGCCCTGCCCATGTGAAAACAATACAAACAAATAACAATGCAGTCTCTATTCAACCCCCTTTGGGGGTATTGTACCTTAGAAATCAAAAAACTCATAGTGCAGGTGTAATTTGATATCTCTGAGAATTCTCCTGCTTACTTCCATAATCCCTTCTACATGCTTATTAGACACCATCTAAACCAGTTTTTGTATCTTTCACCTATTGTCCTATTTGAAGATTATAGGAACTTCAGAACTTCCCTCTTTAGATGGTTGGAAACCTTCTAATTTCTGATCTAAACTTACTCATAGCAAATTTTACATCCCTTGTTTTTTTGACAATTTTATCCTTCAATCCAACTAATTTTTATCCTGTCTTGGTACTTACTCGCCCACAACATATGTCAATGAAGAAATATTATATTCCCTACATCTTCATTTACATAGGTTAAACAAACTGAGCTTTTTAAAACTCTATTTCAAAATAGATATTATTTCCTCTGGATCTCTTTCTGTTTACATCCATGTCTCTCTGTACCTGCACATAACATCAGAAAATTGAAACATACAATGATAGTTCCCTATCTTTAGTGAAAAATACCTTGGTAAGAGATCTTAGAACTGTTTTAGCTTTTTCACAGCTGCATCATGCTGGAGTTCACAGTTACTCTCTGAGTCCTTGTCTTTTTCTTTATTCAATTCTTTTTTCTATTATTCAATTACTGACCTTAGAGCAGAAAATCTTTGATATAGAATGTTTGCATATATATTCCACTGCTGTAGTGCACCCATACAAGATTAAAATACTTTAATTTGCAACATCTGTTTGTTCCTGCCTACTGTTGACTTAAGACATTATTCTGCACCAAAACTTGTATAGATACAGAAGATTAACCGATCCACAGCTTCTTTGAACCTTTCAATTTACATTAATAAAAACCTGACAGTGGTGCGGAAGGGAGAACAGGTTACACAGTACACACAGAAAACATGTTCCATAAAACGGAGTTACAAGGGGTATCTTACTTCCCCTTTTCATTTGAACTTTAGTGTCTCCTGTTGCTGTCACAAAGAGTTTGTCAGAAATAAAGGAAACTAGTGCAAGCCTACTAAAAGGCAGTCCAACAAACATGTACCAAAACGGGCATCTGAATAACATACCTTCACTAGGTAGCAGTGATAGATAGAAGTGTGAACATCATATGTGACAGCTTTATAGATATTACACAAAGGGAAATTTCTGCCAGAGGTTGCTAAGTCTGAGCTCTGAATATGGTCTGATGTTCTTAGGAAACCCCAATTAAGCTACATCATATACTAACTTGTTACAACATTATGCCCATTACGAGATTTTATGGCTGATAATATCAGCAGACCACTTTTATCAACCTGCAATGTAAATAAAGTCTAGAGGAAAATCAGTGTGGGCTTATTCTTTGTATGTAGAAAGACACAGAAGAACAATTTTATTTTTTTAAGGCTTCCATACCTGAAATTAATATGACTTCAGGAATAATGCTGGGAAGCTGACTCAAATGATAATATGAAGCCATATTTGGAAGAAATTAGAATATAATTTACAAGTAATTTCATCTTTATAAAAAACTCTCAACAGTGGTAAATTATGACAGTGTAATTCATCAGTTCTGTGTTCTAAAGCAACTCTCATGAGAAAAGCTGTCTTAATGCAAAAATGAAAATGATGATATTGGTTCAACTGGAAATTCCTAAAACTCGTGAACATCAAGCGAGGATCTCATAAGGATGGTTGTTCCCAAAAGAGGAAGAGGAAGATGAAATAGGTGGAATCTTCACTAAGTCAGTTTGAAAAGGAAGTAGAAAAATTTTGGGTGATGCCAAGTTTGAAAAACTGAAAAAAGATCCGCATAAATCCAGAAAGAAACATCTGTGTCCTTGAGATACAAGAGAAGTGTCTGTGAATAAAGCCTTTGGAGAGTAAGATGAAGAAGTTCTCTGAAAGACAAATGATTAATATGTTTGCACTGTTTCTTATACAGCTTATTATTTGGCTATAGTGTTCCAGGCTTCCTGGAAAACTATATAAAAGTTATTCCTAATATAAAAGTTATTATTTGTATCATCATTATTATTATTATTAATTATAGAAGTTATTCCTAATAGGAATAAGCTACAGATTCTGCACAGGAGAATCCTTCAGATACGCTACTGTGAGGGTGTTATTTTTTCCCCTACAGAAGTAAAATCCCTAGGTATGTAAGGGTAAATAAAAACCTGTAAAGACTTATTAATTTTATAACAAAACAAACGAAAAATAATCCTCTCAAGAGAAAGTTCTTCAAATGTGACTTGGACCCTTTTTGGCAAGCTTGAGGATTATAGGCAGCATGTGACAGCTTTTAACATAGGGCAGTCACTATACCCCAAGGCAGTCATCCAGACCTCAACATGGTGACTATCGCATCTGATGTGCCTGCAGCTTGTAAAGAGGTTCTTATTTTAGGTAATTTTCTCCAATGAGTGGCCTAAAATCATCCCTGTGGTAGGAAGAAACCTAACCTAGCAATGCAAGGACTTTAGTCAAAATTATCTTATTAAGAAAGAAAATTTCATGGATACCTACATATAGCTATAAGCACAATAAAAAATGTATTTCTCTGTGCTAATAAAGTTAACATTTTGGTTTGAGATTAAAAATGGCAATATAGCTTTTTCATGAATTAAGAGACAGAAACAAAGGTCTCCTTGTCACTAGCATTGAAGTAGGTATCAAAAGCAGAAAAAATAGAACCAAGCACTCAAAGAAGGTATTAAAATGCCAAGATAAAAATATAATACACTGCCCACCTTTAATATGTGAAAATTATATCTTAAAAAGAGCATGAACTGGTTACTCAGTAATGGAAATCCATACTTTCGAATGGAATGAATAATCTTAACACAAATAACTACAACCTGTGAAACATACAAAAGAAAATTCAGGATAGAATCAGAAATACATGACCTGTATTGACAGATGTTATAGATAAACAAAACTGTTTTTACAGCAGTTCTTTTATATCTAGAATCTAATCTATTGATCCTACCTTTTTAAAAAGCTGTTTCAAAAGCTACCTTTTTCAGCAAACCTAAATTTCAAGTCATTGTGATGTGACAGTATCCTACCAGGAGGATCAACTTAACCTTCATTTTTCTTGTCAGCAGGTATTTTAGTTTTTCTATTTACACTGTCTAATTTTCAATGCATTAATGTTTTTGGACAGTAGATCAACTTAGTTTGACCCTGAATGTATCTAGTAAAAGTCTAGTTTTTGTCATTCTCTGGAGAAAAAGTTCATTTGTACTCAAGCCAAAATCCCCAAGTCTTAGAACCTTGTATCACAACTATTAGGGGCCATGATCTAGGACAGTAAGTAGCTGATTGTAAGAAAGATAGGTCTCTAGAAGATGAAATTAGATATGGCCAACAGCAGTAAAAAAGGAAGCTAATTCAATAAATTTAAGTACTTCATACTATGTGTGAAGACCAACTAGTGATTACAGGCAGCTACTTCCAGGCATTAGAAATAGGCTTAAAAAATTGAATGTCGTCATAAAAACTTCCAAATGACAAAAAGGCCCTGAGATAAAGATCCTGTGTGCCATTGTTAAGCTTTAAGTATCTGGTTTGTAAAATTCACAGCTCTAAATGAGGTTTGTATGATCTCTTTAAAAACTTTAAAAAGAAACACCTCAGAAAGGTAACAGCCAGACAACTCTCAAATCTTGCTGGGAGCTTTAAGTGTTTGTGCATGTTGCAGAATGAGATTTGCAATCCAGGATGCTCTCCTCAAATTAGAGGCATAAATCACTCCTCTCAGGAGCAGTACCAGGATCACTTCTTTCATTTAAAATACTCCCAGAAGAGGAGCAGATTATAGTATTAATATTCCCTTTCTCTTTCTCATATTTCCCCACCTAACCCAACTGCCCAACAACCAAAGCACCCACCAAAATATGGTGAACCCATGTATCAGCCTGAGCTCAAAATTATGTTTTCCCCTTGAAGAAGAGTAACCAAATCATTATGGGGCATGTTTTTTTCTCTCCATACAGAAAATGGCAAAAGAAAAGAGGAAGAAAAAGAAGGGTAAGATTTTGGAGCTCACTGATTTGAGTAATTCCCTGTTTGGTTTTTTGTGTTCTCAAGTACTATTTATTCATTTTATATTAAATAATCACTGGATGATATGAAAGGATTTGAAATCCAAGACTACTCTTTCATGTCCCAATTATTGTTTTACAGACTCCCAACTCATGCTCCCTCTCTCTGATACATCAATCATGAATTATTTTCTGCACAGTGACACAGCAGAAAAAGATAGAGTTATATCAGTATATCCGCCAGCCTGACAGTCTAACTCAGAACCTGGTGGTCCTCCCATCTGAAGTAAAGACTGTAATCAATTACTATTCTGCCAGGCTGAAGAGAGAAAGGAAGTACCCATTTGACTCCTACATCCTAGTGTCTTTCTCAGCTGAAGTGGTTGTGGCTGTCTGTGAGTCCAATCACGTCAGTATGAGTTAGGCCTGCAGTGGCTATCATTAATTTGTCATTATTTACTAAGCTCTGACAACTCCAGATTCCCTAATTCCTACTTACTTCTTTCAGTCTATCCTGACCTATTTGCAACTCTGTGATTTCAGCTGCTGGTAAATGGAAGCAGAAGGCCACAGGAAGTTAGAGGAGGAAAGAAATATTTTGTTTGACCTGAGTCCATAACAGCTCTTGGATGTCCAGCTCATCACATAGATGACATATCATAATAAAAAAGATAAAACCATATACATATGTTCTCTTGCACATGAAAGAAACAAACTATAATACCATAGATGTGACCTAGACCACTGGGAACAAAGGGAACATAAGAGGCATTTTGGGAACATGATAGAATAACAAAAATTAGTAGTAGTGTAATGTAATACCTAGCTATGAACTATGCAGGAAGGACAGATTAGGCTGAAGAATAACAATATCCATACAGTGTTATTAATCCCCAAAACCACATTAATAATATCCTTGCAAGTTCAGACTTCTGCTTTACAGTACAAATGACAGTTTTCTTTATCCAGCTCCTTACCACCTTATTGGTTTTATACTGATCCCCATCGTCTCCATTTTTACTAATAGCTTCCGATGAAGCAATACATCAAATTTTATGCTGAAGTCCCTACAGATCATATATATCACATTTTCCTTATTAAAAAAAAGCCACCACAAAACAGTTCTCTTGGGGGAAAAAAAATTCTGCCAAAGACTCTTTAGATTAAAGGCAAACCACATTTTATCCCATCCTCAGTTTGATGTCCATGCATGCTTGAACTGCTCTTCCTTATTCTTTAAAGCTTCCCAGGCTAAGTAATTTCTCCTTTTCCTTGACCTTCTTAAATTTAGGTGTAAGCAATTCTCCCTCTTATTCACTATTGTCTTTTTAAGTTTTCAGACTACTCAGATTGTGGAGCCAGGGACAGCAAGCAAATCTATGCAAATATAGCTATACTTTGTGCAGCTACCTGTGGTGCAGTTAAAACTATATGGTAATAGTCACAAACTGATGACCTCTGCTGGATTGTATTGGCTTTGTGCAGTGTTCATCCAGGTACATCTTCATTGTGTTCCCAAGATTGCTGTGGACTGCCCCTTCATACTTTTCCATGCTTAATTGATTGAGGAAACAAGAACACAGCAATATTGCATTTGACTCTGCATTAGCTTCACACTATGCTTAAACTAGGAAGCTTAATGACATTCCTAAAATAATAAACTTCTATAAGCAAGGGTGCTATGTATAGGATGTGCCGGCCAGAGACTTCCAAACTGGTGGCCAGAAACATGCTCTTTCATCACCTGGGACATTCCAGCCCAGCACTAATTCCGATAATGGAAACTGTGACTGAAATATTTACTGTTCTCCAATCGCATTGTATGACACATAGTTCAATAGATTAATTGAAAAATCCTTGTAATGGAGCCGCTATTTCCTTCTATATTGTTCCTGTTCTGTCAGTATTGCACATGAGTGATTTTCTCAACTTCTAAATGATACATATTAAACTTTAGTTTTCTGTCACCTCAAACTTGGCATCATTAATACTACATGAAAGTATTGGGATGGAGCTTTCTTTACTTTGAAAGTGATTTTTTAAATTAAAATTTTTAATTAATTTAGATAATCTTTCTCTAATGTCCCTTTATAGACAAAAGTCACAACAAAGGTGACTGAGAATACAAATACATTAATGAATGTGAAATACAATGAAAGCAACCAGTAAGAGTTGTTTATAATTGCTAAATTATTACATGTTTGTCATTCTGTAAGACCTCTGAGACTTTTCATTGGTGGAGCGATAATACTGGATGACATGCAGCTCAATATGAGAATTCATTAATTCTTAATGACAAGTGCATTACAAACCTTAGGATGATTTAGGGAATCAGTCTATGTGTGGCCCATAAAAACATATAAGCCTGAAGTCCTCTCTTGATGTGGATCAACTAGTTGCTGATAGGTTGCAACACATATTCTTCAGTCTAAATGCACAGGGGAACTGTTATCCTTAGCAACTGTTCTCTAACAACCAAAGGATAACCAGGCTAAAAGCACCCTAGGAAGGAGAGCAGCAGTGTCAAGGAAAAGAGTTTCTGGAGAATCAGAACATCTGCAGTAAGAGAAAGGGTGATCTATAAACTAGGATAGGGCTTTTGGGGAGAAGAGTAAGTAAAAAATCCCATGATTTTATAAAAGATATCTCTTTAGTCAAAGGACAATTCATGGAAGAGCAAGACAAATAACAACTGAGGTGTTTAGGAAAGAAAGACATGGGATGCTTCAGAAATTCTCATAAGTCAGCAGAAGAAACAGTGGCATGAAAATTTAACTAAAATTTACATCAATATAGAAGACATCAGAAAGAAAGAGTGAAATTTTTTTGCTAAGTCTATTATGCTTCTTATCCCAGTACTAACAGTTAATGAAGGAATTCTAGGTCTACTGACTGACAAAACTTGGCATATGAACTATTCTGTGGCTCCCTAACATGCGGGACTGGCCAGCTGGGATATCAAAAGTTAGTGTTTCCCACAGAGGGCTAATTCTACTCCATGGATCCCAGCTAGACTTAGATGAACACACGTACATTTAAAAGCTGTGTTGGGCTAAAAAGGGGTAAGTCTGTCCAAAATAGAACTGTTTATTGTTAGTTCTACTGTCAGCTTTGTTCAGATGGACATATCAAACTATTTGCACATGTAAATGACATCTGTAGTCAGCAGTTTTCCTTACAGACATTCTCAAGTACAAGAGGTTGTGTGTTTTGCAAGTAGGGAAAAGGCAAGTACCCATTGCATCTCACAGGTAGAAAGACTGTATGAAAGAAAGTACAGCTTAGTTCCTGTAACTCTGCTGGGCATATGAAATGTTAGCAGGGCTTCAGGCAAGCTTGCCTATGGAGTGATCTAGATCCCAGTGTGGCACCTGGCACCCTTGGGAGACAAAACACATGAATGTAGATCTGTGATAGCTATACTGCCACAAAACCATCCATGCTCCAGAAGAAGAAAGCTATTGCACATTACAACCTTGAGATGTAACAGCAGAGATTATCCTAAGAGTTAGAAACTTCATAGGTTTTAGCATTCTAATCCTGGGGATAAATAACAGCGAATAAATAACTGATAATATTAACAGTGCCTATTACTAATTTTTATCCTTCAAGTTTTCCATAGTACAACACCTTTCCTTTTCATATACATCTATACATGACATGAGCTGCATTTTAGGTAGAGTTTTGGGTTTTATCTATTTAGTAAATCTTAACATTTAAACAATATTGAAGTCATAGTGGAAAGACCTACTCTTTAGATTAATTCTGTGAATATCTCAGTATGTTCTGACACTTCACCTGCTCTGTCACTGCAAAATACATGTTTGTATTGTAAAAAAAGCAACCACAGAAAATAAGTCAGAAACTCTGTCATATACTTGGCCACTACCTGGAAAGAATAAGGAAGTGGAGATGTTAAATGTTCCCTGATCCCTCTCTCACATCCTACCTAAAGGGTCATTGAGATCTATAAGCTGTTTCTAATTAGTTGCTAATGACCTGAGAGTTGTGCAAGTTTAGCATCTTCTGTATTGCATTTGATTTCCCCTTTGGGCTAAAACAATATCAAGAGGGCTAAAATGAAGATAAAATACACCTCTATGATCCCTCTGGTTACTGGACCAGAAACATAAATACATGAAGGGCTAAGGGGAAAGACCATCATCATCATTAGTTTTATAACCTGTTATTAACAAAAAAATACAAAAATGATTGTATAACTACAGAGCCTATTCCTTTATTCTTTACAAAACTCAGAGTTAAGTCCATGAATGGGAGGGAAGGCTCTGGTGTTTCGTCCCTCATGTCTAGAAGGTGGTTCTTAAAACTCTTGAAAAGGATTGCAAAAAAGTTACATCTTTCCTGAAAGATTCAGTGACTATTAATCAGCTGCACTATAAAGAAGAAAAATATTTCAGCAACAACCTGTCTCAGGTGTGTTGAAAAAAAAAATTTATAGAGGATCAGATTCACATTTGTTGTTCATTAACTACTATTTGGTATTCTGAACAATTTAGCAGTTTAGGAAGTGATCTAAGTATATATGAAACTGGCACTGACTTTAGAAAATGCATAAAAACCTCCAAGGTTTCAGAGTTAATTAGCTAAAGTATTAAAGTAATCAAATTGCTGAATTTTTAAATTTAATGAGAGTAATATTTGTGAATACTGTGGTTACATAACTGTTTCCTATTTGCAAATAAATGAAGAGAGGGTAATGTTAGTCTTTAGTAATCCTTAGTGCAACATTTTTTATTTGGTTTTTAAAATTTG
This sequence comes from Strix uralensis, assembly GCF_047716275.1. Taxonomy (NCBI): domain Eukaryota; kingdom Metazoa; phylum Chordata; class Aves; order Strigiformes; family Strigidae; genus Strix; species Strix uralensis. Next base: position 38,271,476 of record NC_133975.1, read on the forward strand.
GATTCATTATAGCTATATAATTGGTTATATATCATACTAAGAACTCATTCAGTTGTAAAACATCTTCACATATTTTAACTAAGAACTGCTTCAAGGTGGTGAAATAGCAGCAATACAAAATTTCAGGGTTGTAAAGCGAGAAAGAAAGTCTCCTTGAAGAGCTGTTGAATCTATAAATCTCTATAAACAGTCTAAAATATGCCTTAAAATAAAGTGACCAAACTTGTCATTTAAAAGGAAAAAAATACTGACAATATGCCATTACAGCATATTGACTGAGAGGGTAAAGTCACCATGATTAAAATGGAGCAATTCACTTTGAACTAACTCTAGTTGACTCCTTTACTGTGCCTGAGGATTGTCTGTGGCAAGCCCAGAGGAAATCTTTTGTGCTTCAGTTAGCAATAAGTCTTGCAAATCATTATTCTTTCAAAGACTAACATAGATAACTGAGGATACCCATAATAGTTGGGCTTTTGCTTATATTTGAGCCCCTAGGAGTCCAAGATACTATTTAAATACACGAACTTTTAAAGCTAGATTTCTATTATATGATTTACACTATTTGCCCTTCTTAAGACATAACTAGGAGTGTCTCAAGTGAAAAAAACGAAAGTAGTATTGTTCGATAATCCACCAAATATAAGAAATAAAATTACTCAAAGCAATTCACACAGTCTGCAATCTACTAAAAACAGTGTTATCAATAAAATCTCCAGCTAAACTGTTCTTTCTGTTGTCTCAAAGGGATTGGCCACACATTATTACATATTGTTTTGTTTTGTTTTCTGGAAATACGAAGCAATCTGTTACAACCAGCTGTTTTGTAATCCTTCAGTGGCAGAACAGTGGTGGGATTAAGAAGCCCTTGTGATTCTTGTAGTTCTTGCTCTGCACTGATAAACATGCAACTTCCATCACAAGCATACAGATTGATGCCTGCATATCTCACTATGCACACTGTAAAAAGCAAAGCAGATAGTCTATTGCTCCTTATAGGGAAATGACTGTTTTTACTTATGAAGTAATATTGCATCATATTGCACATGTTGGTTACTATCACATCTTTCATTTCTATACCTTTAAAAAATGAATTTTTTATCTTTGTGTAGGATGAATTCTAGCATTCATGTTATAAAGAGTGAGTTAAAGTAGGTAAAACTTACTTCAAAAACTTAGCAAAGCTTAGACTTACTATACTATAGACTATACTAGAATGCCAAAGCCCAGAATTAAATTTAGTCACATATGTGGAGGTAAAATAAATAAATGAAAAGACATATTATGCATCAATATAGCTGCAATAGTACCTTTCTATGGATTCCAAAGAGCAACATCATCTCATATACACTCATGGATGAAGTAACATTAGATTTCCAGGAGCCTACCTACACAAAACAAGCACTGAGTGAGGCCTATACTTCTAGATTTATCCTATTCAAACACAGAAGGCTTGTAGAAGGAACTTATCAGTCAAAGATAGTACTACATTTAAATCTGCTGCAACATTAATGTTGCGGCTTGTCTCCATTTTTCAGCTAAATAGAGGTTTTCTTTTTCACATCACATGGTCTTCAACCAGCTCAAGCCTTCTAATAAATTGCAAACTCTGTTACAGTATATCTTCTATTATGCCGCTTGTTACTTTAGTAAGACAGGAAATTAAAGCAATAAAACACTTTCAAAATGATAGGGCACACTCAGGCAGTCATTTTTCTTATGTTCCAGTATTATTCTTCAAAAGACCTTTTATGATACTAATATTAAATTCTTTGAAGTCTGAAGAATCTGTTGAAAGTGTTGAATTTCTAAGATATAAAGCTCAAATATTGCATCTCCTCATGCATTTATTAAAACTGGGAATGTGGGATAGAATTAAAAAAAGCACAAAATGCGATGCAGCTAAATAATACATGACTTGATACATTTTAGATCCACATTAGAAAGTACATTGTGTGGAAATTTGATTTAATGCTAAGGAAAATCTATTTTGCTTTTGTCTCACCTTACGTGGCCAAATGCACACCAGATGTGGTCATTCATATAAAAGGTTGGTAACTGCACACTGAAGCACAGAAAACCAGACAAATACTATAATGGTCACTTATTCAGCATGCTCACATAAAGGAAATTGAATCAAGCTTATGAAACTGTGCATTCTTTATTAACCCCATAGAAAAAGGTCACATTGCTCTTCTAATGGCATGCACACTAAAAAGATTGAAAGAGATCATGTGAAAGAAAAGCATGGAAAATGCTAAGTCTCCTGATGAAACATTTCTAAAGTGAAATGAATAAAAATGTTGAAAGATTGAGCTCTTTGTTACGCTAAATACATATATTACAAAACTAATATATTTATATATTATATATACATATATTACAAACTAATTACATATATTTGGAGAAGAAAAAGGAAAAAGGAAAAAAGGAAAAGGGAAAAGGAAAAAGAGAAAAGGGAAAGGAAAAAGAAAATGAAAGACAGGGAAAGGGAAAGGGAAAGGGAAAGGGAAAGGGAAAGGGAAAGGGAAAGGGAAAGGGAAAGGGAAAGGGAAAGGGAAAGGGAAAGGGAAGCAGAAAGAAAGAGAGAAAGGAAAAAGAAAAAGAAAAAAGAATGAAGACAAATAAAACTAACCTAAGCTACCAAAGATGATGTCTAATGTCTGTTAAGCATTCATCATGTCAAATATATGGTAGAAATAGATTCCTTGCTTATCAAGTGGGCTGAGTGAAGGTGTTCAATCAGGAAGCCTCAGAGAAGAGTGAATGTTCACCATGTAAATCCCGATTTCTCTGTGATTTTAAGTTCTATACTCACTTTCAGTTTCACTGTAGCTATCAATTACTTTTCCAGTTTCATTTGATCTATTTTATAGAGATTTAAAACAACCTCTGGTGAGAGATCCAATTTAGTACATGGATACTTTCATTTAGCGGTATGTAACAATATATGGTTAGCAGCTACACTATTGCCATTCTGATTAAAATTTACATGTTCAAATTAAAAATAAGTGTTCTACTTCTTCTATACCCTAACACAATGGTAATAAAGTGTAAATACATGAAATACTGAAGGTAAATAGGCTATTTTTTCAATTCCCTCTAGTTATGCAGTCACCACTTTTTCCTTCTTTAGCACAATTTTTCATTTTTTTTTTTAAATCTATGTTTGGCTAGAAATTAACTGGATCAAGTCTAAGATATAATCACCCCATAACTTATGTTTCCCTTCTCATTTTAGACACATTTCTTCTCTGTTGGAATTCCAAAGCAGTCAACTACCTGGGGATATATACTTCTCCAGAGATCTCCCCTCCACTATATCAATTAACTCAAAAGCAGTTCTGGATACCTTCCAATGCACTACCACCATCTGGTCTCCCTTAAGCCTCACAAGCTGGATTAGCTTTGAATTGGTCAGAATGATGCTAATTTTCTAAATTATTTACAAATTGGGCATGTTCTTACCCTGTTTCCTTTCTTCAATTTGTTAAGAAATTTCCTAGTGTCCTAAACAATCATTGGGAATCTTTTTAAACATTTAAAACAAGTCTCAGAGCCTGCATGGGGATCACAGACTCATTGCAGTGTGATACTCTTCAAGGGTATATCCCTTACAATTCCCATGGAGGGAACTGTGAAAGTGTGTTTCAGCTTTCACCTAGCCGGTGAATCTGGCTGTCATTTTTATGTAAAACAAGCTCATGGAGCAAAACGTCAACTCACTGGTCTTATTTGATAGGGAAATGAGATACGGCTGGGCAACATGACAGACCCAAAGAGATGGAAGGTACTTCTAGACTTAGTAATGTGGAGGCACCTAGAAAAGTCAATTCTCAGGGTTACAGAGAGGTCCATCCCCAAAATTAGTAAAAATATAGTTTTGTTCTCTTTTTCTTATCAAGAGAACACAGATCTTCTCCTGTGTTTAGGTTATAAAGCATGTTTACCACTTGATGCATAAAGAAATGTGACTAAAATACATCACATGATACGTCTTTTTCTTTCTCTGCTCAGGAAAACAAGTCTTCTCAACATAAGCTCTTCTGCATTTATGGTGAGGGAGGAAGGAAGAAAGGTAGAAGTCTTCTTACTTTATTCCGTATTCCACTTAAGGTATTTTTGCTTGAGATGACAAGGAAATTTTGCATACCACAGACTGACCTTGTGTAATTCCCTGTGTTCCCAGGTGACTCTAGGTTGATGTCCTTTAGCTTCTGCTCCTTATTTTTGCCTCTTCCTACTGTCATGTATAATAGATTAGGAATCTCTTCATAATTACCAATCCCTCAAGGCCAGTGTGTCTTCTACCACCAGATCTGAAAGCAGCACTTTAATTATGCATTCAGAATTGGAAAAACAACTGTGACTATAACATCACCAGTAAAAATAAGGCATACAAGATCTATGAGAAAAATTTGTTCTGCCACACCTTTGGCTCTAAATTCTAACAGTTACAACCTCTAAAATTTCACAAGCACTCTCCCAGCACTGGGGATTTTGTTAGTAAGGGGGAAGACTCTGCTATAGAGAATTACTGGAAACCCTGTAACTCCTTGACTCATTGCTAGAAAACCTGGAACTCCTAGGGATCCTCCAATTGACTGTAAACCTTATGTCTTGGTGCTGGGGAAACAAAAAAGTTACACTGAAGCCTATCCTCCTAAAATATGGCGTAATCATTTACCGTTACATAAAACTTAAGTTTTGAAAAACAGTATTGTGCGTGAGTGCAGGTTTGCAAAGGTATATGTATAAATATGTGCATTTAAGTGTTTGTATGTGTACATGCAGATGGTCATATTTACTACTAGGTGTCCCAAGTTATGAAAAAATCACATTTCTTGGGTGTTCTTTTTTCATAGATCTATTTGGCAATTCCTTCTAAGAGCTGAGCACTGAAGAAATTATCCATGGCTAAATATGAAGATATACTAAAAAGAAGACTGATTTGTTAATGTCATTTCTTTTCCCTGAAAAGAAAAATCCTAACTGAAATATGAACCCAAAAAAAAGGATTTGTACTCTAGCTCCAAAAAAGACTGGGCTAGGAAAAAAAATCTCTGAAAATCTGAACAAAGAAAGGGAATGAAAACTCTTAGAAATAATTCACAAAATATACTAAATGTGAGCTATGCTCCTCTGGTTTGCTGGGGTAATATGAAGGCAGGGATGTTTCCTGTTCAGAGCAAATGGCTGTGGGCAAGAGTATTCTTGGTTCTAATCCCCACTGAGCCAACCCCACGCAAGTCCTTCAGTTTCGCTTTGCTTCAGTCAAGCCAGTTTAAAAACGCAAAAAGCAGGACCTCAGTGAAGCCAGATGCTGCATCTATGCCAAGCTATCTCTTGGGTAAACAGACTGGGGAAAAAAAAATGTGTAAGAAGCAGACTATATAAAGGAGGGGGAAAAAGGGTTCTTAATGGTTTGCAAGAGGTTGAACAGAGGCCAAATATACCACCATGCTGACAGGGAACATTTCCTAACAGAATTTGAGATGTTATACTAAAGTAGGTTCATTTGCTATTGTGTTTTCTCAATTTAATGATATTTTACCCTGCATAAAATATTTATTGTATTTTGATAATAATTTAGTAATTTACAGTCAGGAATTGGGACCCTTCCAGAGTGACAAATACTTAAGACATTATCATTTTTAAAATACAGGGTTTTCTTCTTACATAAAATGAATCAACAACTCAGTTGTTCAATGAATTCCCCTCTGCCTCCAAACATTTTACTAAAAAGATGAATATGAGAATAGAATCGACAGCTTTAGGGTGTGATACACAAATAAAAGATAATGAAAACTAGAATTAAATTCATGGGCTGCATTTGTTTTCTCTGCATGCTTAATAGAGTCTCCCATTGTTAAGGACTCTGTAAGTAATCATAGATTTCTTATTTAGTCTACTGGAAGAAAAAGTGAGGTACTATGAGGATTAAAATGACACAAATTAAAAAACAGATAAAATATACATGTATGGGTTACTCAGTTGGTATTTTCTCTGTCAGCATGTAAAAAATTATAGATGCACTAAATATTTCAGAAATCATTCTCTTTACAGCATTATGCATGGAGTTGTCAGTTTTTGCCACTGAGCTTTGTTGATTTATATCAAATACCTAATTTAAATATAAGAGGGATGGTTACATTTATTGCACACTTGAGTATTTAGGAATACCTATTGATATTGCAGCACTTCTTTTTTTATTCATATAAAAGTAATCCATACAAATAAATAGGAGCAATGCTGATCTGCAGAAGGAACTATGGCCATTTTTTGCTTTACAAACGTGTTGCATTATAGGCTGTAAATAGACAGAGCAGTCAGTGTACTAACTACAATATTAATTCTAAACACATACTCTAATTGCCCTGATGAAGAAACTATTAGATGGGACTATGATATGCATTAGGTTAGCACACATAATCATCCCGATGTCTCTTTTAACTTGAGAAAGTATCCTTGTACTCAGCACACCTGTGCCACAGTTTACTTAATAAACGTGTATTAAAAGATATTATTCAGCCACACATTGTAAATAAAACTTTGGACTGCTGTAGTGTCAGTAAAGAATGAGATTAAATTCATTAAAATACTGATAGGACACCATTGCAGGAGGGGTCCAAGGATTCCTCATGCTTTGGATTCTTTTTTCTTCTATCTGTTGGAAGATCACTGTAGGTCAATCATGCAAACTGTTTCTTTCTTCCTCCCAAGGAAAACAGTAAGGAAAAACAATAATATCTGTGCTATGACACTGCACTGGGGGCAATGGATTTGGAAAGAAAGGATGTGAAACTGGAGTGCAAGTGTGGACAAAACAGTAACTCTCCCACCAGCATGTTTCTATAGGAATCTATTAAGTTGACAGCTGTCACACACTTTTATCACCGACTTGAGAGAAGTGAATGAAATCTAACCAGAGAACAAGCTGTCATATAAGAGAAAAATAAGTACACTAAAATATATAGGTTATTTTGTACACTTAGAAGTCTGCCAGCAAAAGTAAAATGAACTTGAATAATTATTTCTAACTTAAGAAAAAAAACTTTGTTTGGACCCATTAACAGGTCTCATACAAAATCTCTGCCTCTCCTCCTTAATCTATAAACAGACACAAGAAGAAACTCCATCCATTTCTTAATGTCTAGTCATTATGGGATTTTTGAGAAGGGCGTGGAACCAAATATCCCAAGGTCATAGGATCAAACCTGCTTAGTCACAACAGACAGGAAAAAAAGCCAGCTCTGCCGCTGGGAATCTGGAAATGTCATGCCTGCCAGATTTTCTCTCGGACTTCAGCAAGTCCCAAATCAGAGAACTTCAAAGAAATCTGAATGTTTTGACCAAAGTTTGCTAGGGTTTAATCCTAGGGTTTACTCTTTCACAGCAAGAAAACTTCATGCTAGAAAGTTGAAAATGCTATAGGCTTAATCAATTCTGTATAAATAACTCCATCAACTCTTTTCCAAAATTCAATATTGGTCATAATTTCATATTCAATTTTTGACTTTTTTTTTTTTTTTTTAATGCAGGCTATACTAAATGAGAGTCATATGAAACAAGAACTACTTTTGAAGAACTGTCCTAACAGATATGCTTCCAGTGGATCCATAAGCCTACTCCAGGTTCAAAGACTAATCAATTCTCTCACACCGTTCTATGTTAAGGCAGAGTTTTGGGGGTCATACTTCAAGGTATGCTTTCAGAAGGCACAAAATAATAATTTTGTTTGGTGTAGTCCTACTTCTGCCTCAACAATACAACCAAAAGTATTCTGGTAAATGCATGTTATAATTAGAATATATTTCAATAATCAAATGTGTAAAATATTACTAAATTATTTGGGAAGAGACACAGCACAAAGGGAACACAACTTACTTTCTCTCCCCTTCTCATTTTAAACTCAGAGCAAGACAGAACAGAATTACTGGTGAGGATGAAGAAATATGGTCATGCCAGCTAAAGATGCCACATGCAGGCATCTGGAACTGCTTATTTATCTTCCATTCTGGATTTGTGAAGATGAAAGGGTTAACAAATTAAGACTAAAAGTAACTTTTCTGTTTCTAAATCAGATCTGTTCAGACATGCCACATGCACTTGTTCTCATCAAGGATTAACTGCATGACAAGCTTGAACTTTTAACACCAAACCCTTCTGAGATATGGGAGAGCAAAAAAAGGTCACAACACTTCCATAAAACTGAAACATGTAAATTTTTCACAACATCATCACTCAAAAATGACTCCTCTTATTTTCTTTGACCTTTCCAAAATAACCCACCATTGATCTAAGATTAAGAATGAGAAATAACAACCCAAATGTGCATTTTCTCCCCCTTGGAAGTTTAAATGGGTGAAAGTAGGCCTTGGAACACAGTAGTTCACGTTACCTGCACTTGCGAGTTGCCACCCAAACTTCAGTGCAAGAGCATCTAATGTGAATTCAGAGGCAACAGCCAGACATCATCCAAGAATAAAATTGTGTGTTTCAGAAAAAGGAAAAGCTAGCTACCTGCTTTTCTAGCTGGATCAATTACTCTGCAAATAGTAGAGGGTAAAAGGGGTAAAAAATAGGAGAAAGTTTGTTGCTACATCACTGTCCTGAACCGCAAATAGGAGATTTTTATAAAAAGATGTGTCTCTTGCAAATTAATAAGGTTTTCCATTTATTCAACTATCGATGATGCTTTTTTCAGGTATGATGCTAACAGTTAAATAGTAAGTATGCAAACTACTGGATAAACATTTGAAAGGAAATAAATATTTACAAAATGCAGAAATAATAAAAGCCTGCATTTAAAAAACATGACTGTTCAGAGATTTTTGGCTTGATCCACACACTGTATTTTTTTCCCCCAGTACCTAGCTGTGGATTATGGTAGAATGGCTCATCATTACTGTTCTCACTTTCAAATCAGCTTTTGGGTCACCATCCTTTTGTAAATTTTCCATCCCCATGGAAAAAAGAATATGGGTGTGAGCATTTACTTTGCTTGTGGTTCCCTGTTGAATAATATGATAGCTACTGAGTTTTAGGCCACGTTCATGAATGAAATAAAAAGGTCACCTAAAGACAAGGTAGTTGTAATATTGCGAACTCTGAACTTTTCCAAAGAGCTCTAACTTACTCTACCAAAATGGTCTTTATCTATCTATATAAAAATCCTGTAATTTTACAGCATTTTCAGTACTAACTTAAAAGGGTGATTAATTCATATTCTGCATTTGAACAAAAATAGAAATGAAAAAGTAACTTTGCACCATCATAAATGACCGATGATTTACTAGAATACAGAACTAAATCTGTGAATTAAGTGTGGGAGTGCTAAAGATCTAAAGTTCACTGGAAGCTGGACTGAAAAACACTATGGTTTTGGTAAAATGTTTACTGAATTAGTTTCACTAAAGTCATCAAACTTTCTACCAGAAATCAGCTAGCAATATTTTAATGACTTTTGGTCAAACACATGTGCCCATTCCCCTACTTCTTCCAAAGACTTTCTTTTCCAAACTTACAGTACTCTAATGTGAGTCCCCTACAGCATGCATTCATAATAAAACATCAACCTTTCTCTCTTCAGTGTTAAAAAACACTTTTCAGACTAATTAAGATCTCCTGTGACCAGTGCAGCCAGAGTGGCCCCTGCTGCTCCAGAGCTGCCCCCTGGTGTCTCTGCTCCAGGCTGGGAGAGCCAGGCCACAGCCATGCCACCAGGCTGCACCTCTGTGTCTCTGAGAGAAAATATTGTTATCGTCACTTTACTGTATAAACATCAGCCCCCTGTTTTGCCACAGGTCCAGCCCAGAAGCTGAAAGGGAAAATCTTCTCCTTACCTCCTTGCAGTTTCGTGTGGGGGAGGAAGCAAGTGGCTGTCCCTGAGGGCTGCTGGGGCAGAGGGCAGAGCTGGGAGCTTGGGGAGCTCCTGGGGAGGGAGGCGACCCCTGCAGAGACTCCCCTTCTGCAGGCCTTGAGGGAGCAGTGCTGCCCAGAGAGGCACTGCCTGCTGTCCTGTTGGCAGGAAAGCGCCCGTCCTGCAGAGAGGCTGGTTGTGTACTAATTTGTTATTTGGATGTTTTAAGAAAACACAGCCTGAGAGAACAGAAGCTTTCTGGAGGCCTTCTTTTGTGCTCACCATAAAAAAAGTGGGGGGCATTGGGAGTCACCCACTTCAGAGCTGTGGTTGACTCCAGGTTTCAGTGTGGCATATGCATATTTTGCAAGATTTTTTTTATTTAACATCTCTTGTTTAGGGATGCATCAGAGAATATCTGTCTCTGACTGTTGTTTCTTAATCTGCTAAAGGACAGGGTATCACTGATCATGTTACTGCTGCTCTGCGTTTGGATTCAAGTAGTGCATGGCTTACATGTTTATATCATGTATGACAAAAACCATCAGCTTCCTTCTTCCTGTTGTTTTTTATCCTCATGCGTTTGGATTCAAGTAGTGCATGGCTTACATGTTTATATCATGTATGACAAAACCCATCAGCTTCCTTCTTCCTGTTGTTTTTTATCCTCATGTTGCTATAGCAAGCATGTGGTAGGGAATTAACTATGAGCATAACAACAAGAAAATATTACAGCACCAATTCATCAAAGTACAAAACTAACATGTAACCAAACTTCCTCCAGCTTTTCTCAAACTTGTTTATACAGCTACAATAACTTCAAGAAAATCTGTTCCCCAGAAAGCTTCACTTAAAGCGTCAGCAGTCATCATCTCCTTTTTCTAGTTGACATGCTCTCTATACAGAAATAGATATCAGTCTTTCTTAGGTCTGGATATGTTTATGGTTTATATGAAAGGTACTGTTACTTCATATTAAAGGGACAGTTGAGGGAATTAACTTTTTAATAAAGTGTAGTGACAACTCAAATTTGAAGGACAGCCCACTTGGCAATATTCCCTAAACTGACTCTGGAAATTATATAGAAATGTCAAGGAAAATGTTCTTTTTAAGTATATTCATAAAGTCAGTGCACAGGAAGAAGTTTTCCTTTGTGCTCCCCTTACAGTTCTAGCATCCCTTAATTCCAACACAAAAATCACAGAATCACAGAATCATCTAGGTTGGAAAAGACCTTGAAGATCATCTACTCCAACCATTCACCTAACACTGACAGTTCCCAACTATACCATATCCCTCAGCGCTATGTCAACCCGACTCTTAAACACCTCCAGGGATGGGGACTCCACCACCTCCCTGGGCAGCCCATTCCAAAACCTAACAACCCGTCCTGTAAAGAAATGCTTCCTAATATCCAGTCTAAACCTTCCCTGGCGCAACTTGAGGCCATTACCTCTTGTCCTATCGCTTGTTACTTCGTTAAAGAGACTCATCCCCAGCTCTGCAAAATATAGCAAGCAGCACTGGCAGAGCTTCACCTTTCATGCACTGGGAGTTTTATATAAAAGGCCAGATCTCTGACTTTTTCAAAGGGAATATTTTCTACAAGACTTTTGGTTTTGTACTGTAATGATGTTCATTTTCGTATGCTTTTATGGCTGTCAACATACTGATTGTTCATGCTATGACACAAGGTTGCTACAAATAGCAACTAAGAACCACGAGAATATGAAGAAAAACTAGAAGTTATATTGCAATCAAAATATTGTGAAATTAGTTAATCTTTATGTAAGTATTATAATAACTTCATACAATCCAAATTTTTAAGGAGAAAGTGCTCTAAAAATATCACTAACTAGAAGTTTAAATAAATCCTGGTCAAGATACAAGACCACAAAGTGAATTTACTATACATGCTGAGAGTGAAGTGCATTATTTTCTCTGAATAAGTAATATTTGGGATGCCAGTTTATAAAAATAATCAATTAAATACATAATGCTTTAATATTATTGTTTAAATGTGACCATAAGATCTCTAGACATCTGCATGGTAATAAACACCTTCTTTACTACAGCTATGAGGTATTAATTATTGTCTACCATCAAAAAGTTGATGTTTACTAAGAGTTAATAGATATTAATTTGTGTTATTTTGAATTCAAAGATAAATTTCATAATCTAATGAAAAACCATGTCATGCTGATTTTTAATGTCCACCATTATAAAGATGTAAAAATCTTCTTACGTCATTTACACTACTTCTGAGTAGAGCTGGCATCTTTACCTGTGTATGCAGTTTCTCTTTTCAATAAATAGCTCTACTTTTCTTGGCAATATAAATTTAGAACTTTATCTGACTCCTACCTGAATGATAGATATAGTAATCCTATAAATTTTGTATTTTTGATTACAGAGGCAACCAACTTCAATAAGGTGTGAAATTTCTCAAAGACGTACTAAAATATAGGCTAAGAAGTCCTTGGATGCCCTGGTGTATTTTCTGTCAGATAGTTCTAGGTATATTGCTTGGCACATTGGCTATCTACTTGTGCAACAGAAGTGTCTACTATTTTCCATTTGCTGTATGGGTAGCTGAGACACCTCATTTGGTTGGTGCCAAATTTAACTGTGGCATTGTCTTAATTAGGTACCTAAAGTGATTGGTTTAGATCTTGGCTAATTTTCTTTTTGAGACAGATTGGATGATCCACCTGTTTACTATGTCCACCCATGAGAAAAACTGGCAAATAATATGCAAGAGAGTATTTATTCTGGACTTCAGAGGTAAATAACTAAAAGAAAAGATGCTGATGATTTAACGATAACAAAAAATGTCCACACTAGGGATTCCATGTGTGAGTTATGCTCAGTGAATCCTCTGTGTTCAGGTAAAAATCCTTTGAATCTTTCTTCTACAGCAGCAATTACCTGTGATAGCCCAAAGAGCTTCCTTTTTTTTAGAAAAAGAGCCAGCACTGAAAAAGCCTTGTGGAATCATGTTGAGCCTCCTTAATATCCTGCAGTTAGTCCTATGCATATTCTTGTGGATAACCTAAGGCAGCAGATACTGAATTTAGGGGGAGATTGAAATGATTCCTTCCAAGGTGTGGCATGCTGTGGTGGATTTACTACAGGATCACAGAACTAACACTTTGAAAAGTTAGTGGAAAGGGACCAAATTACAATTCTTGATGTCCACACACCCCTTAACTCCTACAGACTTTGAAGAAATTTGGATCAGGCCTTTGCCTGATGATAGCATATCTACCAAATATAAAAATAACTCATGCACCTAACTCAGCAATAGAAGGCAATACTGACGGCAGAAAAGATCCTCATTGCTTCTAAATAAAACCTAAAGTTTAGAATTAAAACAGATCTGATTTTTTTCTTTTTTTTTTTTTTAATTTTTCTGTGTTTAACAAAACGATGCTTATGAGAACAGTCTCATCTACAGCTTGAAAGAAAATTGATTTGTGTAAAAATGTCATAAATGTCTTGGTTTCATTTGTTTAAAAATTTGTTGTACAGTGATCAGTTTGTTGACAGAACATCTGCTCATTTCATCCTTTGCAAGCTCAAATCTATATTCTGCTTTTGCTCTGTTTTCAAGATAGAGTATCTTGACATATTTTTGGCTCTACAGCCATATTCAGTGTCATGAGAAAGATTTTCATATTTGTCTGTTGCTCCTATGAAGCACTCATGGAACTGATCTTTCACACACATTTTCCCCAGATGTTAATTCAAAACCTGAACCTTCCCAAATGTGTACAGAACATCCAAATTAACTCCAAGAAGTCATTGAAGACTTACACTTTTCAACAGCAGGACATATTTGGAACTCATTGCCACTTTGGAATAAGTTCTAAGGCTGTATCTAACCAAGTCTTTGAAATATCAGAGACTGCCTACACTGATAAATTAAACAGGGCCAGTGAGCCCTCTCAGGCTCTGGGGCTCATTAACATAGTCTACCTACATCTAAAGAACCTGTCCTCCTGAATCACTTTGGTGTCCCACATCATGTTCATGTGGTCCTATAATGTAATTGTGTTTACTTTTTCAGCTCAGAGGATCTATGAAGGCAGTACTGCTGCCCCTCGGAATGCTGCTCTGCTATTATGAAACTGAGGGCTTGAACTGTTGCACACGGGAGTGTTTAAAGGTGTCAGGTGCGCTGGAGTAATGCTGTGGGACTGTATAAAGTAGGGGGAGCCCAACCTGGTGCAGTCTGTGCTTACTGCTCACTAGGCCTGGCCTCTGGTTTACACTATCAAGGGACTGTGCACAGGCACTGTCCCAGATGGTGCTAGTGGGTTGAGGTCTCAGTTGTCACAGTAAAGATACTAAAAAACCCCTGTATGAATGATTAGAAATGCAGTGTTTGAGATCGCTCTTTGTTTTATTTGTCAAGAAACTTCCATTTTATTGATAAATTAACCTCTGTGGGACTTATTAAAACCAAATAATAGTTTTAATAATTGCTTTCCTCTTCCTCAAGAATTATTTCAATTTCTGAATAATTGAGTAAATTTCATGTTTAAACAAAATGAGAAATTGAAATCTATTTTTTTAAATACCAATATTAAAATATATCCATGATAATGAAAAATGTTCAAAATTGTTGTTTGTATTTAAGTTTTTTAAAATGTAAACTACAATTTATAAACCAAGCAAAATTTCAAGTTGTAAATTCTAAAAAATCATTTAAAAAGGAAAAATCAGTCATTTCAGAGGTCCTGCTCTGCAAAACATTTCAGATCTGGAAATGTATCAAAAGAGACCTTGTCTCAGTAACTAATTTGTGTTTAACAAACTGGCATTTTCTGTTTCTATTGATCTGTTAGATTTTTAACTTCAGTGTCATTCTCAGTACTGTATTTTTCTCTTTCTTTGATATTTTGTTTATGCTTTTGTTCTCTTTTCCTCTTTGTTCTAGTCAACACTTCTCTTTCCACTCATCCAAATTATTGTTCTTGAAGTGATCTTAATCATGTCATTCACATTTTTCCTTTAAGTAATTTGTTGTCTTTAACAAAAAAGTAGTTTAAGAATTTCCATTCCCATCTCCAAGTTGTTGACAAAATTATATTTCTGTTCTCTTTTAGTTTCAATCCCCATTTTGCTTATGTTCCTCCCAGTCACCTCAGCTTTGGCTTTACAATTTTTTCAAGTTGTCATCTCCAAATTCTGGTCTGTCATATTTTCTGCACATATTCTTTATTAAGACGCACTTCTTTGATTGATTCTTTGTGTATTTACTTGTTATTAGTCATAGCTAAACTGAAGGAAAGACCGTGTTAAAAAAAAATCAGTTAATACATTGTACTCCATATTTAAAAAAACCCCTCACTAGTATGTAGAAGGTTTAACAGTTTTTGAGAGTACTAGCTCTTTATGATAAACCATAGAAAAAATTACGGGGAGAAAGAGATATTTCCATATAATCTTAAAACCAGAATAATTTATGTAAGTGTAGCACCATAAATTCTAATGGGTCTTTCCAAAACAGTGTGCAAAGATTCAGGAATCATATTCAGGCTCAGAAAATAAGTTCTGCTTAAAAATTATATTAGCTAGTGTAGTTTCATTAGCATATTTAAAAATATTATATTAAAAAATATTATTGCAGAGACAGTTAACATAATTCAAAATGCATAATCTGCTCTTAGCCCTGTTCTCAATGTTTGCTAAAAGACACTAGCACCTGATTCTCATTCAGATACATATGTAGATAAAGTCATTCATCTGAGCCTAAGATTACGAACTTAAAAGCCCTATTTACCAAAGCATACAACTGGCTAACTTCTTTGGAATCTCAGTTTTTGATATTAAATGTTTTCCTTGGCACCTCAACTTACTTTTCTGTTTATATTCAAAACACCTATTCTTGAATTTCATCAGTCTCATGATCAGTCAGCATCCAGAAGGGAAAAAAAATTGTGCTAATCATGCATCCTGACTATGCCTGCAGGATCAAGCTCTTCACTGAATATACTGAATTTATGGACTTCTAAATGTAAATGAATGAACCCCTCACATTGCTTTTTATTTAATAGCTCATACTACAAGAAGATACAGGACAAGGATTCTACTTTGTCTTCTGCCAAAGAGTTGTCAAACCCACATCTCATAAACTATCATCAATCTACTATACTTTTTTATACAAGTACTCTTAATCTTTCCTGTTGTAGCAATTCCACTGTATATAGGACAATCAAAGATCACGGGGATAGAGAAAAGTTAGAATAAGAAGACGTTTCTAGCTTATTGGCTCAGCTACTCAAATCCTTTCCACTACGATGATTGGTTAAGAAAGTTCCATTAGCCACTTATTAATCAGTTGGTAAAATGCATAAACAATTTTTGTAACAAAAATTGCATCTGGCAACTTCCCTCACTGTACAGAAACTTTAGCCATTAGGATGGACTTTTATACCCACACTTATGAATTCTCTCAGAGCTAATTAATATTTAATTATTTCATGAAAAGTAGGTATCTGAGACAAGACAATAGGAGCATTCCTATCTTAGGATATTTCACAGGCTGGTACTTAGACTACTACTCAGAGAGCGGAATACTCACACCTCTGTCTATCACCTCCTCAGGTCATTTTCTATTCATTTAATTTGCATACAGAAGGTTACGCTAGGCTTTAGCAAATTTGGAGTAATTTCCAATTCCAGCTCTCCCTCTCCCTTACTGGAAGCTCAGAATACAGTTCAGAAAATTAATTCTATAAAATTTGACAATTTAAAAATCCAGATATGATGAGGCCCTCATATTTCAGAGGAGACTGGAAATTGCTAGTTCACCTTTAAATAGTGACCCAAGGAATAGAGTTTTTTGCACGAACCAAATTACTCAGATTCAATTTCACCACTGTAAAAGATTTAAGAATACAAGAATATGCTTAATTTCAAATAATGGGAAGAATGCTATTGACTTAAAATAACAGTAAGCCTTATAAACAGTAACCTCAGGAATAAAGATACACCTTGGTTGCTCATGCATCTCAGCTGGATTTTAGATTTTGTGACCACATAATTAGTCTCTGAAAAGTTCTCCAAATCTAAACCTTGAAGTGTACTTAAAGTAATATTTTTGTACTCCTGTTGTTAACGATGGCCACCAGAGCCACGAAAATAGCCACTCTGAGCCACCTTCACTTTTTCTAGCCAGAGAGGGAATGATGCGATCTTCTTTACTTGCTCCTCTGCAAAACTTTGCTTCCATGTTCATTGCTTGTAATAGAGCACCAGGTTACTGTGGAGGGTTAAGACGTTATTATTCTCTTCTTCCTTGAATCTGCTTAATTAACATTTCTACCAAACTGTTTAATTTATCCTACCTAAGTCTGACTTCCCCTATAACAGCCTTCTAAATATGGTGATAAAACTTTATACATCATTCAATGAGAAATATTACATTCACAGTCTCTTAACTAAGTTAAAACTATCCCCTGCCTAAAAGTAATTTTTAAGATAAGTTAGAATTGTTTATTTTTTAAAAGAATGGTCGCAGACACTAACGTGCAAAAGCAAACGTCAGGGCTGTGAATTCTGAACAGTCTCCTATCTCCAAATACAATGTCTAGAGTCCTGTACAATATCAGATTTAGCATGATAATTATGACACATGCTTTCAAATAAGATCCACAAACAGACTAGAATTTATCAGTTGATTTCCAAAGGTAGATCACCATTTTGCATGATGACTTCTGTTGGTTCTCCATTCAGTATTTGCGAATCCTCTTTGAGGACATTTAACTCTGCATAGACCTTCACAGGGAATATACAGTCTAGTCGAATGTCACAGAGGGGAAACCAAGATTGAACAGGCGCTGAAAAGAGGATCAGAGTAATAGTGTCTATCATACAAAGGCTAAGTAAAAGTGCTTATCCTCTTTAAGTTAGCAAAGTAATGGCTAAGAAGATGTATAGTGGTTAAGAAGATATATAATCACTTTCTATAAATAATTATGTTTGGAAAATAATTATATGCCATGAAAGGAAAAGGACTACTTAAACTAAAGGGCACTGTTGGCAGAAGAAAAATGTTATAAAATGTCCATGAATAAAATTAGGCTGGAGATTAAAAGTATTCTTAATGATCAGACAGCAGTGAAGATCTGGAACAGCCTCCCAATAGCAACAGTAGGGTGAAGAAAAAACAAAGCACTCAGAAGCCAGTTCCCATTAAGATGGAGTCTGATCTGTTTATGGAAGTTATGCAATTATATTGAGTAACAGAAATTGGCTCCAGTGAACAAAGAGATACATTTTCTATCCTGTTTTTCTGATTCATCTAATTGCTCTGCTCAGGACTAAAAGATCAGTACAGCAAGACTCATTATATTAGTGCTTTGGTTCTTTCCTTGATTTGTCTCTTAGTGCCTAAACAAGAATCTGTTTTGCTAACAGTGTTAGTTCCACTTTTTTTCTCCCTTTAGATGTAAAGATATTGCATAAGCGAAGACTTTTCAACCTGATTTATTTACCCAGTATGGGAAAATCCCAAAGACTCTAAGCATATTACTTATGAATACATCTACTGTCCCTTAATATGTAGGCTATTTCTATTATTGTTCTCTTTTGAAAAAAAAATTAAAAAGCAGATAGCTAAATGTCACAACTTTAAAAAAGACAAAATAAAATAAAAGCAGGCAACTTTAAACATGAAGTGCTATTAAATTAATTTTTTATGAGAACAGAAATATTGAAAAAATGAGACCTAAATTTTTGGCCTGTGTGGCAGAAAATTAGCTCTTGGGAGCCGGGGAAGAGAATGGGGAGAGGAGGTGCAGTGGGATTTTTTTATCTGCATTTTCTACAAAGAATATCTATTAACTGCCTAATTTGCATAAAGCTGCCACAGCTGAGGCTCAAGTAAGCCTTAAGCGTATAATTCTGAATCATTTTATTCAGTATTTTTCAGCACCGTATTTACTCTTTCATTCTCTCCCATTTTTTCTAGGCACACTGGTGGCAGCAATTTCTCTGTAACACTGGTTAAGACTATCCCTCATGAAGTTTTCTGGAGTGATTGAGGTAAAAATAAAAATGTTCTGATATTTTCTCCTGGGAGAATGCAAGTAGTTTCTTTGGCTTAAATAGGTTTTAACTGCATCCCACAGAGTGATACTTCATAGTGTATTATTACTGTGATCAAAAAGAATGTTACTAGGAAGACCTGAGCGCTAGCCAATGTTAAGCACTGTGTGTATATTTCTCATCTATATTTTAGAAATTCAGAAATTTCAAAGTGGAGTCTTTTTTTCACAAGACTTACTTTGTTCAGTATTTTTGCTGGTGTTTTTGCCTTGTAGGATTCATTTTTTTTTAATTACACATTTTCTATAGTAATACATAAGGCTCACATATTACATTTCCAAGTTCACAAGCACTAACTGAACCAGCTGCATGAATTTTCAGATTTTGTGGCACAAAGGTGGGGTTCTTCTGCCACCCAAACTAAACAAAATAAGTGGCCATGAGGCCATGAGTATTCTGGGACTACAGAAATGAAAAATGTGCACATTTCATTGCAAATCCTAGGCAATTCATCTGTCACCTGGTTTTCCATAGAGGCTCACTGCCACACAGTCATCCTTCTTCTAATAGTCATACAAAATCAAATAATCCATTTTTTCTCATTATCAAGTTTGATTTCATGTGGGATTAATTCTCCAATACACTGTCTAGAGTACTGAATTCTAGGTGTAGTAATTATGTGTGAAATTCTCTAGAATACCTGGAATCAAAACACAGTGGGCCTAATTCATCCCTGGTTCAGCTTTGTTAGTATCACTGCAGTTAGGCCAAAAATAAATTTGATGCTAACTTTACGAATAATTCAAGCAGTGTCATTACAAGTACTCAACTGTTGTTTGAAATAACAATATAACTTGACAGTCATGTTTATTTATAACTTTTCTGCTTGTAGTAAAATCTTTCAAGTCAATTGAATTGTGCTAATCTCACGTCTTCCGCTGGAAGGGTGTCTGTTAGACCTCTCTTAAATACCTTAAATGTGTTCTCATAAAGAAATGCTACTCTTCTGGGATAATCAAAAAGATGCTGCTCTGTGGTGAGTACACTTGGGTTCTTAAGGAAATGCATAAAAGATACTGTAGATCTACACGTTAGTGTTGTTATAAGGGAATGTCTGTTTTAAAATAATTAAAGTTTTACAACCTGATAGTAAATCATTCCATTTGACTGTTTTGAGTAGAATGTGAATTTAAATTGAATTGTCTAGCAATATAAGGACATAAAATGTGATTCTTTTGCAATAATTTCAGTGGCAAAACTTAGCAAAGAGAATTTTCATGGATGCAGTGGAATTTTTCTATTCCAGAGTTGTTGATTATGTTCTTCCAACTTTCTAAATTAATTTGAAACTAATATATCACATTGTGATCTAATTGTGATCTAACCACAATTTACAGTAGCAATTCATTAATTTTCTTTTCTTCCTTCCTTTACTATTCTTCCAGTTATGTTTCAGAATTCTCCAGTCAAGTGATTCAATATTGCATACACACTGGATTTTGGAAGAGAAAGACCTTCAGCTTTTTATCAGCTAATACTTCTCTGGAGTGTCCCAATCACTGTATTTAATTTGATTTCAACTACTGAACTCCTGAAGAAAACTATGGACATGCTAGATAAATACAGTCAATTTCAGGGCTGTTTCTTCTGATTTACACTGGTGTAGATATCATTAGTTTCAGTCTGCCAGTCAGTATTAGCATTCTGAGCCTAACAGTCTCACAAATAAGGTATTATACTTCTTGTTAAAGCTTTTTCTTTTACTATTTTATTTGTAGTACTTTTTTCCAGATATTCTTCATTTTTTTGTCGACTCATCTGCTGCATGGGCATCCTCAAGTCCAAGCATTCTACATAGGAAACGTTGTTAAGGTGATGACACATAGAGCAGACATTCCTGAATTAAAGTCCTATGTATTTGTTTTCTAGCAAAATAAGATGAGATAAATAGAATATACAGTGAGGAACTGAGGATTAAAAAAAATAATCAATCTTTCCTGAAACAAACTTAATAACTGGTTCCAAAAGCTCTCATAAATTATTAGCTTTGAAATCACTCAAAGTGTCTGAAACATTGTATGTGTCACTGATGTACCTGAAGTTCACCTAAGAAACTGTATCATCAAAATGTGCCGACAAAAAATGCCAGCAGCTATGCCACCTTGCAATCAATCACATATCTGTTTTGGAGTTATAAAGTGTCAGAGAATGTAATTTCATCTGCTTCTGCTGCATACATTTAAATGTTCATATTCTTACTGAGGAAGGAAGAAGACTAAAAGCATTTGTCAGTTCTGTTTCCCTCCATCTGACCGACTGTATTTTTTTTCAAGAAAGCTTATGTTTTCTTGTAAATTAATACAATGTATATAGAGATAAATATTTTATATTTTCATCTGAATGTATGAGTTGTGAGGATTTAGAGTCTTTCACGAAAGTTACATCATCTATATAGTCAATGAAGAAACAGAGAATGGTCAAATACCTGTTCAGGAAGAATTGCATAGCTGAATACAAGGAAGACTGGAAATTTGGGTTCAGTGCTGAAAGTGAAGAAATACAATTGGCCATGTAGCAGAAATAAAGATGAATGGGTCAAGTCAAAGCTGCTGCTGCTCTCAAAGGAAGAGTTCCATACTATTCCAATGAACAACTATTTGATCTAAATTTTACATGTGTCATCAAGTGCATACAAAGAAAAACCTATTTTATATTTGGAATTTGACATTGTATTAACCATTACCTAGTTAATGCATTCAGACCAATGGCAATAGTACAAAAAAAAGTAACCAATTGTGAAGCAAACAGATCTATCCTATCCAATAGTAAGGAAAATGCTTAATTTCTGTGCTCAGTTTACCACAGAACAGCTATTAGTAACCTGTGCATTAAATTGATTTTCTTTCTTTTCTTTCTTTCTTTCTTTCTTTCTTTCTTTCTTTCTTTCTTTCTTTCTTTCTTTCTTTCTTTCTTTCTTTCTTTCTTTCTTTCTTTCTTTCTTTCTTTCTTTCTTTCTTTCTTTCTTTCTTTCTTTCTTTCTTTCTTTCTTTCTTTCTTTCTTTCTTTCTTTCTTTCTCTTTCCTTCCTCCTGGACTTTCTCCCTCCTCCCATTTCTCCCCATCAATATAGAGTACCAAAGTGCTTCCTGTTCTGAGTTACAGGACACATGCTGGGTGCAGCTCTTGAAGTTTGCTCAGCAAGGGCTAGAAGTAGGCAGCACAGTGAGTTAATGGAAGAATAATTTAAAGTGAGCTTGGGTGGCTGAAAAAAGGACCCACATAGTGGTAATAAGGTTTGCCTTTTTTGTTTCTGTTAGTAGCTGTTGATAATTTCACATCTTTCCTTTCAAAATCTATTTCAAATCATGTCTGGAATAGTAAAGGGTGTTTAGCTCTTATCTGTCACTTTTTGATCATTTCTATTAACCTTACTCTACGCGCATTGATGATAACTATACAAAGAATAATTAAGTGCAGTTAAGAACAGCAATTTGGAATATGTACATTTATTATTGTAGAGATTTCCATAAATTATTTGAATTTTTCTTCTGCAATAGAGAATACTGCATTCATTAATTTCCTGAATAAATCCAAGGACTGATGATATTTATTTTCTCTCTTTTTAAGAGACTTTCACCATTAGGCTTCTGTACCCAAGCACACTTTATCCAAGTGCACAAATGTTCTGATACAATAGTAAAGATGGCATACTCGACATTTCTGTGGTCAGGAGCTCTACAGATTCTGCTGATTTAGCATATCTTTTGCTGCATATAAACAGATACAGGTTTCTATTTCAGGAAATTAATGTTTTCATATAGTCACTGAAGAGCTCCAGTTCAAACAAAACTCCTTTAGTTTATCCTTTGCCGCTGCTCTTTTACTAGACAAGCCTGCCTTTTTATTCTTCCTTAAGTCTTGTTACTGAAAAAAAACTATGTAAATTTGTGGCGCAAGTAGAATAGAATAGAAATTCAACTCTCTTGCACAAGGATGCAGCTTACAACTTAAGAAGACGACACCAAATGCAGAGATCTGGTCAGGAAGCCGTACCAAAGACCAGTGGATACTACTCAGTGCACTCTTGCCTGGATGCACACATATTTAAGATTGTTAGCACATTCCACAGTGTACAAAAAGCCTTCTTTACCATTCTGAGTTGAGGGAAGTCAGCAATTATCAGAAAGAAGTTGATGATAGTGGTCTCAAAATTTTGTTGGTCTTGGGCAAAACAAACACGAGAGTGCAGTCAGAAACTCAACTCAAGTTGTGATGAAAAATTAAATGGTAATTTCAGCCCTCTTAATAGAGTCTCTAACTTGTAACAAAATACATAAAGAAAGAGCTATAAAGCAAGATTTCTTTGGAAATGGCTAGTCCAGTAAGTTCAAAACAGCTTCAACAAGTTTTGCAGAACAGGATATAATGTATCTCCTTAGTAAGAAATGGACAATGAAATTATTGAACTGCTAATCATCGGGTACAGAAGCAGTTGAATCTTTCACATACTATTGCAATAAACCAGCTCATTTATTATATGAGAGGGACCATGGTTAAGACTGAGGGGATACTGCAGCTATTGACTATTTGTTTCTGCACTGAAGTTCCAACAATGCTTCTAATTAGCACTGACTTTTGCTGTCCTATTTGTATGGCTGTTTCTCCCTAGGGATCTTGCTTGTGCCTGGTTTCAATAGGCAAATGATGTGTACATCATAGTGAACACCTTTGCATGACAGACATTCTCCTGACTCTCTCAAAAGCGGTTCTGTGATTCTGTAATGACAATATTAAGGCCATTTGCAATTACAGCCTAAGAGAGGGAATACATGACTTCTTGACACAAGATGTAAAGTGGGTGGAACTGTGATTTCAGAACAATTTGCTCAAAACTGGAAAGTTTTGTAAGCATATGAAATTAAAAAGAGTAATTTTAAAACTTAGTCAATTCCTTATAGTGCCCAGAAAAGACCTGACAAGGTTGAACTTCTCCAAGATTTAGAGTGGAGGTGGGTATTATTTTACAGAGCTGGCTACACTACCTGTAAAAATATGAGAATCAAATAGAACATCTGATCTGAATCTCTCTTGAAATACAGATGAAAAAAAAATCAGTCTCATTTGGTTACTTCAGCTCTCAGTTTTCTGAAGTTAACAGCTCTATTGTGTATAACATCATCTCAGATTTTGAATGGGATCTACTTCTGCTCTAATTAGCTGGTGCTTAGTTAAACATGTTAAGTCTTTTAACTTGAAATTTCTGACGTGCAGAGTAGCAGCAATTATTTCTCTAGGGTTTTTCAAACTTAACAATTAGTCTTTGCAATCACAGTCTTTATGCTCTAATCTATATTATGCAAAGCATCAAATAGTCCAGCTGCACTTTTAGGGGTTTATGCTATTTAAAGTATGCTTATTTATTTTTGGTTCCACACACACAAAATGGATTCTAAGAAATCTTAATAGGAAGGTGGTAATCCAGACTGGAGCAGGATAAATCTTATCCCTACACATATCTACACATGTGGAAAAGAAGATGGCTTTGAGACTAGAATGATAGGCAAAGACATCAAAAGAAAAAGTGATGTAGGAGACTTGATAGTGGATCCAGATTAAGGAACCAGTGCCCAAACAGGCAATGAGTTATCTCCACATTTAAGAGTAAAATATTTTCCAGTGATTTATTTGCCTTTCCATTTAATGTTCAAGTTCTCCAGGAAGGCCTTATAACTGAATTCTTCCAAAGAACATTGCATGTCAAGACAAAATTTTCCTGTTTGCAACAACAGACACCAAAGATCAATTTCCCTTTTCTGTTATGAAAAGCTATGCTTACACACAAATGCTTTTCTTTTTTCTATTAAAAAGAGCATAAAAAGAAGTTAAAAAGTTCAGTGCCATCTCAAAATGCTATGCTTACACAGAAATGCTTTTCTTTTTCTATTAAAAAGAGCATAAAAAGAAGTTAAAAAGTTCAGTGCCATCTCAGAATGTATTAGGTGTTTTTTGAACTATCAAACTGCCAGGTTTTTAAAGTGGCTTTTAATAGCTTGTAAGTATTGCTTGTTTGGCTTTGTATGCAACTGAAGAGAAAATGATATAAATATAGAGCACACAAGAGCACAGCACAGTTAGTACAACTTTGAGCAAAAGACTAAAATCCTCTCCTTTACTGTGACAGCTTGCTGATTAGAGATTACTTCCCAAGACTATTACTGGAAATAAGTTCGCTAGTAAAAATTAATCTATTGATTCCTACATAGTACAAGATTTCAATTATTCATCCATTTTATTTATTACTTAGTATGTGTAGGGTCATTTAGTCATTCTGCTGTCCTTCCTTAAAGAAGTATGTTTCTCTGGGCACACAGAAAGAATTAATACACTTTAGCTTCATATTTAGGATGCAGCATTAAAATAATCATTATTTATTTCCTATCCACTGGACAAATGAAGGAAACAACTGCATACAGTCTTTTCTGCAACTTCCTGAGGTTTGTGAACTACTAAAGAGAACAGTGCTTAATGTACTAGGAAGACTAGATGAGTGCAGTTCTTTCGATTACAGTACTGTAAATCCTTAAAAGTTTGCTCTTCAATCCTTTATGCTATGTGCCAAATTGTTATAGCTGTTGGTTCTCCCACTGGATTAGTTTGCCATCAGGAAATGAGGAATGTCAAGGTCCATAAAGAAGTGTTGCATGAACAAAATTTACTCATTTTGCTGCTTTAACTTCAAGGTAAGAGGAATGTAATTTTGCCCCTGCCTTCTGCCCCAGGGAGAAGATTAGTATCTTACAAACCAACTTTTCTCATCCTTACCCTTGTCATACTAAACTAGTATTAGACTAAAAAGAAATAATTGTGAAATACCATTTCTGAGGAAATTTGACTGTGACTCTACCCTGCCTAGTAACACAGGTTCTTAACCTCCACCTCTAACCTTGGTAGGAGAGCCTCTAACCAGTCAAATACTAGTCTGGACTTTTATCTTTAAGATTTGAAGCCACAGTAAGGATGATACAGATAAAATATTTTTCCCACCGGTCTTCAATGAGATTAAAAAGTTTAAAGTCCTAAACTGTTGGCATGTCTGTTGCTCTTAAATCATCATACAGTTTGATACCATCAGCACTGTGAGTTATAATTTACATTTACTAAAAAAAGGAAGGCTGGGAATTTTTTCAGTATATCAGTATGGAACAATTTCACATCCATATCTGCTAAGATTAGAAGAGTGGAAAAAGCATATTGCTTCAGAAAATGTTTCTATTCAACAAGAACTATAAATGTGGCCCTTTCCACAGACAAGACACACAATTATCATCTTTTTGTGTTTGTCCCAGTTAGAAGATCTAGGCTTATTCTTCCATCTTTTTTTTTTTTTTTTTTTAAGTCCTTACTCACTTTTCTGTATTCTTTCTGAATATAACTGTTTGCATACTTTTGAGCTGCAGCATTTACCTGCAGGACTGAACAGTAGGTCAAAAAATGCCTACTGCTTTTTGGGGTTTTTTTTTTAGTTCTATATCAAGTAATTTCCATCTCTATTAAAGGATGTTCTAGCTGTCCTTTTTACCAAGACTCTTTTTTTTTTTTTTTTTCCTCCTTGTTTGAGGCTAAAAAGCATGGTTTGATCAGAGAACAGCAGTTATGCATGAGAGACTGCTCTATGCTAAATTACAAGGTTTCTCAAGCCTTGCATTCCTGCCTCTTGATTGGTAGGATGTGCGTTTTGATTTATTATTTAGAATCACTTCCCTACTGCATATGAAATTTGAAGTTTTCAAAAATAGAAATTCTATTTCATGTTATTTCAGTAAGAAAAATGGTACATGTGTAAAAATTCTGTGTATATATTCATCTGAAAAGATGAATTAAACTCTGTCCAAGGTAGCATTTTTCAGTGTGTCAAAACAATTATTACATGGTCTATATTAAGGTCAGAGTTGTTGTTAACTGGTATTTAGCCATTAGTGTTTAAACAAGCAAGTATAAAAATTAATGTGAAATGATTCCAAATTCAGCTGGAGAATTTTAAAGCCCTATTTCACTTACGTGCATTTCAAACATCAGATAAAATTCTACAAATAAGTGACAATGTTAGACCGACGAAAAGTCAAAAGTTGAGATTGTAGGTCCACAATGAAACTTCTTTTCATATATATGTTAGCTGATTTAACCTCAGTCAGCAAAGGCTGGTAAATACACTTTAGTTTACCAACTTTATGGTTTTGTTTAGAGTATGATAGTAGCAGTAATCCACTCAAACCTCCACATAGCTAGATTCAGACATGCACATCCTACTTCTCCTGTCTCTTAATATTTTTTCTTAAGGATAATAAAGCATTGGATTCTGTGAATTTTGCTTTCAGGTCTCCTCAAAGGCTTCATACCTTTCTGATTTTCTAAATTATTTGAATATTAACAGGAGTGATCTGTACAGTAATGTTTATTCTGATCTCACTTGCAATGCTTTTACTGTTCAACTCTAATGGGTCTAATTTTCACTCTTAAAATCTCCTTATTGCACTTAGGCCAAATTAATTTTGGTTGTACACAGAGTCCCTTTACATGGAAAGAATGGGAGAGCGCTATAGTGTAAATAAGAACCATAGATCTCTGTAGGGATTACTCCTACCGATGCTTATTTTATACAGATATAGAAGTAATATCAGGCCAGTATCAGGTGACTTGGTATCAGACACTAGATTAGTGACAGAAGTTTGCATTAGAAATAAAATTGTGGAACCGTTTTCTTAAAAAAACCCCAACAGGAATAGTGACACGGAAAGAAGATATACATTTTTTAACAAACAGGCAATGAATTTAAACAGAGCAGCTGGCCTTTCTTGACATGAATGTTGGAGATCCATGTTTGAACAGTTTAAGTGTCAAGCTTGCAACTTCGATAACAATAGGGGTCTGCCAAACTGAGTCATGGCAATTATCCATACACAATCAGTTACTTTTCAACTCTGCTACAAGTCATGGGCATACATGTTTGAACACTGTGCTTCCTGTTCTCTTCTCTCCTCTAAACCAATGTTTAATTAATGGTTCCAATATTTTATATTTGATGTGCTACATAGAAATAGGCTCTATAAAATATCCTGCACTATGTAACTTGGATTACAAGGACTGTATAATTTTGAAAATTAAACATCTGCCTTGGGAATAAACTTCCTAAAATATAAACCAGAGCTTTCTGTGCCACTGGGAATACGTGCACCTCTGAAAGTGAAAATGAACACTGATAAACCTTCAAGGTTTGTCAGGTCTGCAGCACTCCCAGTCTGAACAGATGGATTGGTTGGTACAGTTTAAGAGTTTTCCTTTTTTTTTTTGTTTTTCTTTTTTTTCAAACAGCATACCCCCTACCTTGTAAACAAGCCTCCAAGCACAGAAAACAAAAAAATATATATTTAATGGCCCCCTTTTCTGTTTTGTTATTTACACCCCTCACATGTACTTCCCCAGCTGAGGAATATCCTTTGATAATTATATCTCCAAAGAACATTGCTGTGATCACGTAATATTCTGTGGAACCATAGATAATCAATCAAAAGGAGAGAAACAGAAA
Source organism: Strix uralensis (assembly GCF_047716275.1). Classification (NCBI taxonomy): domain Eukaryota; kingdom Metazoa; phylum Chordata; class Aves; order Strigiformes; family Strigidae; genus Strix; species Strix uralensis. The sequence continues at coordinate 38,299,977 of NC_133975.1, forward strand.
AAGCAACTTTCTGACTTTTTAAAAACTGATTTAGTTCTTATGAAAATGACAAACTGACAGCTTTGAGATTGAAATAATCTTTTCAAAAGATTAATAGGAATGGTGCAAATTACACAATATTAAACCAATGTGTTCTCCCCCTGAAGGGACCACTTTCATAAACTGAAGATGTCTGTCTTCATAGTCCAGTTAGTCAAGGTCCAAATATGTTTCTTGATTTCTAGCATGGGAGCACCTCTGGTAGTGGTTTTGTAAGACTGACATTAGCAAACTGAGTTCTAGGAATACAGACATCAATTCATTTCATATACTGTAAACCAGTTTCTTTTTGTCACCTTGAAGATGATAAGATCAAAGCTTGTGGCCTACTGTCCCCAAGAGGTGAAAATATTTTTATCATAAAAGCATAATTTTGTAAAACCATAGATAGGTTGGTAATTTGTTCTATAGTTTAGCTTTGAGTGAAAATTTATTTACATGAAGAATTTGTATTACTACTACTAAAACTGATACAAGGCTGTGAAAATGCGTACCTTGTAGACTTATTGGATAAACATATTGTATGAATCATAATGATGATTCATCCTTATAACAATTTAAGTCTGGGAATAAAAATAAACATCAAAAGAAATTTACAGTGATGCTTCACACTTGAATAGAGTAACTTAATTGTTACTATCATTACTAAGACAACTTATTGCGTTTCATTTAGTGAGAACACTTTTGAATATTTGTATTGTTATCAATGCTCAAATTTTATTTTTTTCTTTTCTTTCTTTACTCCACTCCAGCCCTTTAATTGTATTTTGGTCTTCATCTTGCCATGAAGAGCTAGGGCTGAACAGCTACAGATGCAGCTGTTCCACAATCCAAAATCAAAGTGGTATATTAATAAAGATTAACTTCTTCTGAAGTGTGACTTGGTTTTAATTTTTCTCCAATTATTAACAGGTGTGTTAGCATAAACTGGTAGTGTGAATAAATGCCATGCTTTTACAATTCTGATAATGACACAAAATATTTTGGGGGAGCAGTTCAATATTTTTTTCAGAAATTAAAGAATACAGAAATCTCTAAGTATACCAAATGTATTCAACCCTTTGGAACCTCATGGCCAAATGTAGTTTTGGGGCAGTGTTACTTGTCAAGCTAGCTGCTCTTTGAAACCAAAGACCACTAAGCCTACATCTGTCAAGGTATTCTAGGGAATGCATGCTCATACAGAGGAACACTATGAAGAGCTTGCAATAATTTAGCATTCACAGAATCATCCCACAGGCCTCATCTGTCTTTTAAGAAGGATATCACAGGTGTTTATTGTCCTGTGACTATCCAGTGGTAACTGCACATTTGAACATAAAAGGCTGAATAAGAATGGTATCATAGTTTGCTTTTGTTTGCAGGCTAGAAATGTGCTCATCTTTATTACTGCAGATTTCACAGGACATGTATTGATGTACAATCACAATCAATGTGTAAGTTAAAAAGCAATCACCCCACCTCCTCCCTATTTCAAAGATACATTAAAGAGTGAATAGTATCCTGCAGGGAAGAGAACTGGGATAGAGCTATGCTGCATGGAGAATCTGACAGAGCTCCTTTTATGAAGTAATATTTGTGACTCAATTTGCCTATTTAATCTTGTAAAATTGTCATCTATGGAGTTAGCTTCTTTCCAGAGACCTTTTAAAAACGGAAAGTAGCATCTCTGGCAATCATAGCAATGTCATGTTGTTTCAATGTTTTTGTACCAGCAGAGCATGGGCAAAACAATTAAACTTCTGTTGGTTTGACCTATCAATGGATTTTAAATGTGAGTGGGATAAGCAAAAGAATTGATTATCTAATTAATCTGATTAGGGAATCATTAGACAAAAGAAAATGGAAATTATAAATTTGGATAGGGCTTATGTTTGGAGAATCCAGATGGGAGAAAGGAAAAATACTGAGTTCCTTAAGGGAATATTATTTTAAACGTAAAATTCTCAAGAAAAGAAGGAAACCTGAGTAGGAAAGTGTTTAGTGTTAGGTGTTCGTTATTTTAATGATATGACTTTATTGGTTATATAAACTGAAGTGAAACATTTTTGATACGTTTTCTGGAGCTTATCCAAAGCTCAAATCTCTCCCTCTTTCCACTAACATCTTTGAAGAAGCAAGCTATAAAATTAGAGCGATCACAAAGCTTGTTAGCTCTGCAAAGTCTCTATTAAGTTACCCCGGAAGTGTTAGAGGAGGCTGGATTGCACCCAGATGTCAGAAAAAAACCCTAACTTTGCAGGATCTCGTAACTAAGCAGACAGAGCACAGGTATGCCAGCCAGTGTGCCAGAGAAGTAAAAACTCAAAATTGGTGACTAGAGTCTGCAGAGTTCCAGTGTACCTTAAAACACACAGGTTCAACATGATGAAATCTGAATAGAGCATTTGGGTGAATGTCGACCACACTACACTTTTATATAGGCTATTCAGGATATATGACATTCTGAGTGGGAATGCTATAGATCTTTCCATATCAGTTATGCATAAGAAGAAATATAATTAAGCCTGAACAGAGTAGTGTGCCTACTCCAGCTTTCAAAATCTGTTTTTACAGTGCAGTACAGTTTATGAATATCAAGAATTTTGTATCCATTGTTTATGTGCCATTTTTTCTAAAGAAAAAAAAGATTCTATGCAGCCCTTATTGCCTTTCATTATACATCTTGCCATACAGGTTTCCTTCCTTTGTATCAAGTATTTCAAAGTATTATAAAAAAACAATTTCAAACTACTGTTACATGCAATCAAGCAATACCTATGTGGTTTGGGTGATGTGTGGCAAGTAAATACTAAAACTATTTATGGTATTTATAAGAGATATTGTTGCTGAAAGTAGAAAGTGACATGCCTTTATGATTTTCATATAAAGGAGTATTAAAAAACAAACCAAAACCCACTTGGCATAAGAAAAGCTGGTGTGTTACAACAGGCACACATGAATGTAATTCACAGTAAATCCTACAGGACATAGCTTGAGTGCTGTAGAGGTACTCAAGCAGTATATCACCAGGGTCAGAGACTTAAATAGATGAATCTTGCTTTGGCCCATGGCAGCTCAGATTGTGCCTTTTGATTGAATCTGAAGCATTCAGATAAAAGGCCCTAGTGGCATACGCTTCTCATTGAAGAAGCCTATTTTTTGAGCTGTTAAGAAGTCCAGAGAGACATGAGTAAAACATGGAACACATGCAGCATATCCTCTGGGATATTTGCTTTCCTACACGTTAATGAAGATTAAAGTGTAAGAATGTGCAGACATCACCTTAACGGATAATTAATGATGATTGATTTTTTTATATTAATTTACAGTGTAATTTTAATTCAGGTTAAAAAAAAAAAAAACAGCTTGAAAACTTCCTGAGATGCTCAGGGCTTTGGTGTTCAAAACGCACTGACATAAGTTCAGTATAAATGCAACCTTTGGTGTGCCCAAATTGTCAACATGACAAAACAAAGGAAATTTTTGCAACATGCAACTTTTGAGAAATAGTCTTTTGCCAATGCAGTTTTGCTTTACTCTTACCTTAGCTTTTTTGAACTAACCGATACTATCACTTCTTTCAAGGGGTGAATGCCATTGTAGCCAGATTCTCATTTGCTTTTAACTCAGTATGTACAAACTTAGGCTGCTTTTTTTATCCATGCCTTTTGAGCTATCTGCTCTGTCATTCCACTAAATATCTGATCTTCACATTTTGCCTTATTACTAGGAGCTGTAATGGAGCTGTTGTGGAGAAGTAGTTTCTCACTGATAGAAACATGCAAAAAAAAACAGGTCATAAAGCCACAGAAGAAAGTGGAGACAGAATATCTGGCTTTGTAGGTTGCTGTTATGCACATCATGCCTCAGCAGAGGCAGCATTAAGCAAAACACCAAATTTTGTAATTGTTTACAACTGTTAGATTCTGGGGTTTCTGTTGCTTGACTGAATGATTCTCCCTAAGGATGTCAACTGAAACAAGTCACCGAATAATTAATATTTTTGTGGGAAAACTGTTTGTCTGCCAACTGGTATCCAGGCATAAGAACAAACTTAACCAACTCCTGTCCTTAAAAGACTCCTGTTCTAGGTGTTATCTTTAGCTGCATGTCTGGGTTTACATCTACTTACATTTACATCTATTCCATTTATTATTTGAATTGGTAATGCTTGATTGAAAATCTGCATGAAGTTGTCCCACTGCCTCCCTCCCCCACATTCTTGGCCATAAGCACAAGAACTGTGCTCTCCTTGCCTCATTATCTGTTTTTGTTGTTTCATTATCATTTTATCCTCTGAGAGTGGAAAAGGTTAATGCAAGACCACCTGTCCTGATTATGTGTGTCAGGCTACCCTATGGATGATGTGCTGAAGACATGGAATAGCACCTCTGTACCCTCTGGTGTCAGACCTTTCTAGTCTGGTCTGACATAACCCCTTAAGTAGGGATCAAGAACAGATATGGGAAAGAAAAAGCCATGAAATATGTTTGGGAATAGGTTAAAAATTGCAATAGAAAGCTACATTCTTTATACCTTTGACCCATTTATGTACAATTAAAACATTCCAGGTTGCTATGGAACTCTACAGTTTGTAAAATGTTGAAGGAAAGGAGGTCCTTTAAATTTTAACAGTTATTGGAATAAATTCCATCTGCTCTTATGCCTTTAGTTTCTATTGAATAGTTCAGGATTTTTTCAGAAGTACATCCTGTGTTGGCTAAGCCAAAGGCCTATAAAGCAGAAAGGATGTGACAGCTATGTCAATCCATGTAAAAGGAACTATATTGCAAATTCTATTTCGTGCTTCGTTTTGAAGAAATTAATATTTGCTTGTGCCTACTCTTTTACTCCTTAAAAAAATAATTAAAATAGTACCAAAGGTGTTTAAACAAATGACTTATTTCAAAATTAACAAAAATCTTAGAAGTGTACTATTTCATCCATCCAACATGCAGATCACACTGTTTATTCTGTTTGTATTTGCTTTTACTCGAAGTTTTGAAAGCAGCATTGCCACTATGTCCATATGAGTGGTGTAGTTTCAACAATTCTAAAATAAGGAATAGAAGGATTTTTTTAGAATACTTCACAGTCAAGATTTCTGTCAAAGAATAAAAAATAAGTATACTAGAAGCAACAGTCTCATTCCCTTACTACATTCACGGGCAAGACAAACTGGACCATGAAACATTTTCATTAAGCACTGCAGAAGCATTTACCTTCTCAGCTGCATAGGTTAGTGGAAGGGCAAATAATCTTCTACCATGATTTCTCTTGCCAAACTTTACTTGTCAATGTTTTGTGATAGGATGGCTTATCTTTTGGAGGTGCTTGTCTTGGCCTTGACTACAGAAGGAAGACCAGACACCTAACTTTTGTATGGCTTAAGTTAGGTTAACCTAACTTACCCTTCAATACACATAGAAAGTAAGATCAGGAGATCTGCATATGATCCCACATTTGTCAGATATATTATATGATCTTGATTTGATATTGTCTTGTCTCCATGAGTAAAACCAGTAAGCTAGTGAAATGGAGACAGTCATACTCATTCAGTACTCTGAATTACAGTGGGAAATAAATTAATATTGTGTGAAAATAGTAAAATTTTATCAAAAACACTGTAGGAGGTTGAAATAAAACTAATGGCTATTTAAAAAAGAATGCTTATAGAACTCTATGAGATACTCTTATGGAGGTAAACTAAAGATTCTTACTTGAAGCACATTGTTAGAGACCAATAACAAATGGTAACCAGAACCACTTTGCAAAAACCTCAGTCATAACAACTTGCCTAAGCAAAAAGCTACCTTCTAACAGACAAGGATTTTTTTCAAAACATCATTTAAACATGATTCACATTACATAAAAAGTATTTTTTTTACTTTTATTGGTGTTAAGCAAAAAGAAATTGTTCCTATTTAGGGAGAATGGGAGATTAAAAAATTAAATCAGCCCTCTACATAAGATTACCACAACACAGTGACTTATGATAGCCAAACTGGAAAAAATATATTTTTCTTAAACTTCATAATCATATATATAGTGAGGAAAGTTAATATTTTTTAAAGTCTTTGCTCCTTCACGCTAATGACTTAAGAATTGAATGCTTGTAACCGCAGATACAGCTATGATCGATTATTTAAAATGCTTTTCTTTTACCCCCCCCTCCCTTTTTTGGTAGAATTCACTGTAGCTCTCACTCAGACCCTGCTGGTACAAATCAGTTTTCACAGGGAGAAGGTGTTTTACCACTGGATGTGCTTGCCCATCTGCAGTTTTCCAGTCTAAATATTTTCTGCAATTCTCCCTTGGCACTTCTAGCAAATATTTTATTTCCTTCTATGTTAAATGCATTTGTGGTGTTGCCAGTTAGTCCATCAGTCTGTATTCCACAAACTGACCTGATGTCAAAACTTCCTTTTGATGAAGTTTTCCTCTCTACTTATTTAAATGATGCCATTTGTAGCAGCACACAATTTTCTGGATAAGAAAGAAGCCATTGTTGAGTACTGAGCTCCTAGAGATAGAATAAACCCCACAGTTTTAAATTTCCTAGGTTTATGAAGTCAATAAGGGAACTTGTTCTGACAACCCTCAGTTCCAGGAGCTTGCTGCTGCAGGGAAGGGTTAGCAGCAAGAATATCAGGGGAAATGGATATGAGAGAGTGCATAGCCTACAGGTAGGTATGTGGGAAAGGTGTGGAAATGTGGGTGGACTAACAACTTGTCAGACTTTTGTGTAAGAAAGGGAGCAGCATTCCTGTTACCATATGCAAGGATAATTGAATAAAAGACTTCAGTATTGTGCAAGAATTGAAATGAGAGGATGTAGGAATTGAATTTGCTGCATTCTCTGTTTCAAATTCAATCAGCAATTATCCCTTTATGCAACCATAGAACCAAGAGAAAGTAGAGATGAGAAGATCATCCATCATCCAAATGAGGAAATGTAAGTTGGTTTTTTTTGTGGTGTTTTTTTTTTTCTTTGTGTGTATGTGTGTTTGGGGTTTTTTAAATCTCTTCTACATAGATATCTAAGGGTTAAACAGAGCTACAGCTGTTCCTTTAAAGGTAACTAGCTAGCATGTTCTATATTATACAGAACATACAGCATCCTTAATGTTTACAGTGTATTATTGATTTTTGTCACTTTTTTTCTGGTCTAATTGTCTGGCAAGCAATGCATAGGACCAGAACAAGAGATTCCCTAATGTTACTAAAATAATGCCCAAAGTATGGAAAACATTGTTTGTTAATAGGATATGTAACATTTTTATTCAAATTCCATGTCTAATTGTATTTTAGAAGACTTAAAAACATTGACATTTACATTCCTTAGTGAGGAATACCCAGTTTGAAATTTTACCACAAAAGCTAATGACCCAATTAACTCTAATTTGTTTACTCACCAGTCTGGAACAGTTTCTTCCACAGGTACCTCTTTGATGTTTAAAATTAAGCTTCCTAGAGGCTTGAGAAATTAAATGCTAAAGGAGGTCAATTACCCAACAGTTGTCTTAAAGATAAGGACTGCCCCTCCCACATTGTTTTAAAATTATTTTTTCTGATGAACACAAAAACCATGATTGCTAAACATGTCAGGCTCTCCCACAGGTTTGCTAGGACATAATAGGCAGTTCTAAGACTGGCCATTTAGGAGACTGCCTAATTATATCAGGTATTATAAATACATAGTTTTTTTAAAAACCTGAGATTTAATCTTCAATCAAAGTGCAAACGTAATTAATTATTATTTCATAGTCTGTATTTTTGAGTTTGGAATTTGCATAATATCTCAGATATGACCTCCAGCAGTTCCTGGTTAGCATGAACCACTTTCTATGGCAAGTGTAATTTCTGTATTTATACAGAACCTACTTAATCATAGGCTTACATTTATTCTCTGTTCTATTTAGTATTGTCCATAACTACAGCACATACACTGTTTGTCCAATCTTAAAGTTGTAATAATGTTCTTATTTGAAAGAAAACATGACATAAAAAGGGCCTGTTTGTTTTTTTTTTTTTTTAATAAAAAAAGTACGTTTTTGATAGTCACTTCAGCTTATTTTACAATTATGACTCTTAAACTCTGCAACAGTGCACCAAAAGGGATGGGGGTATGCTTTCAAACCCTGTAAACAGCAGCGGTTTTAAGCTCCCTAACACATTGCCCTGAATCAAGCACTGGCTCCCACGGAACTCCTAACTGAAAACTGAACATGAACCCAGAGATTACCACTAATCAGTTCTTGATAGATAAAAGAGGTGAAAGCTGGTGCTTCATACAAAGAGAGAACAACCATTCCCAGCACAGGGCAGATGTTGAGGGATCCCAGCATGATTCTAGTCCATACATGTATCAGTTGCAACTAGGCGGTAATAATGAGTGCAACTGAGCCCTTGCTGAATGCCTCTCTGCAATATGGAGCAAGTTCCCTAACAGGGCATCAAGATCTCGTAAAGTAGAAACCTCCAGTAAGTTTCTGCTGGCATTAAGAATAAGGCCACTCATCTAAAATACAGAGATATGATATAAATCCATAAATCCGTTCATATAAAATACAGACACAAGGTATAAATCCATTAAAACAAAACAAAAAACACACAACAAAAAACCCCAAACAGATCCTTAGAAGACTTCAGAAGACTTGAAGCTATGCTTTCTCCAGCAAAAACTCTTGTGTTTAAAGAGCCTCAAGAGGTGCCAGATGGCTAGTCCCATTTTTTATCTTTGTGAAAGAGCATCCAGAATGTTCAGCCTTAATTTGGTTCAGAGTTTTCTGGTGGATAGGAGGACTCAGTTCTTCCATCATATTTTGATGAGAGGAATATTTATCATCTGACAATATCATGCGTTGGTGGGTATGGAGAATCATATCACTTTCTGTTTTCAGAAGATTTTTGAATCCAAATCCAGCTACAACTAGTGGGTGAATGACGTCCTTCTGAAAATGTTAAGCAAATTCTGGGAAATCAGGCACGAAACTGAACTGCAGATAAGGAAACATAAGGTTAAGGGATTCTGAGAAGCCCTTCAGCTCTCATACAGCAGCTGGTGGTTGTGAAAAAGAAACCGGTTCTCTGTAATATCACAGTGCCATGAGGAATGATGTGGGTTGTATCTATTCCATCCTAAAAACTGCTGAAACTCGTGGGACAGGGGTGTGGCCTGTATTAGGTATTCTTTCATATGAAAAATTACACAGATAAAATACATAGTTGATAAAATAGTGATAAAGTACATAGTTGAAGAAAAAAGGGCTACATAAATGCTAATAACAAATGGGAGATCACTAGGCAGTTTTTTGGATTTGAGAGGCAATGGTTGTTCCCAAGAAAATGGAACTTTGGATTGACTTCAAAATTTGTTTTCAAATCCTACGTATATTGCGACTTCAGTGAAGTTTTGAATACCATGATTTCAAGGCCTATGAAACCTGTTAGCTTTCAATGACAACTGGTTAAAGGTTTTCTTTTTCTGTATGATTGGTACAGTGAAGAAACTACTTCCTTACTTGGCCTTCTTAATAAAGAGAATACATTTAGTTAGAACAGAGTTTTGTGGCTCTCTAATACAGTTATCTCACTTTTTATTGAGCTCCAAAAGTACTTGTGTAATGACAATGTGAACAAAAGAAAAATAGTTTGCCTTATTCCACAGCAAATAGAAGATCAAGTACAACAGCATGTTAGAATGTTGACAATAGAACCAAAATATCAGGGTAATGTGAGGTGAACATCTATAGCACTTACTTGGAATTCAGTAAGAAGTAATTTTCATTCCAGATTGGGTACCTTCTGCTTCTTTAGAAAACCCTGAACTAAGAGCGCTTTGAAGTGTGACTAGCAGAAGTACAAAATCTCTAGAAACTTCAATATGGTGTGTTTCCTACTGCTTAGATTTAGCTCAACAACATCTTTAAATCTTGGCGGTTCTGGAGCCATACTTTTATATGTCTACCTGTGTGGCAATCTGGAAAATGCCAGAGCATAAACTGTAAATAGGATAACAACCTGAAAGAGGAATATATAATTTGGCTTTATTTTTCTCTACAGTTTCAATTTATTTCCCCTGTCTTTCAGTACAAAAGGAACAGCTTTGTAGCCTTCTATCTTGCACTGGAAGTCTATTAACTACATATGCCCCATAATTAAATATGTCCTAAATTCTATATATAATACATTAATATAGATTTATAAACTCTGGAATAATAATGACTTGTCTGTAATATAATATTCAGAGAATGAGAAAGTAAACTAATAATTTGTTGGAGAAGTGAAGAAAAACTGCTGTATTCCTTTACAGTTCTTTCAGTTATCAGAGCAGGGACACTTCAAAACACCAGTTTCCACAATATCCACTTGGTTTCAAGGAAGTTGTGACAATCATAAACACTTCATGTTGTTGCTAAGTCCCTAAGATCATAGCTGTCCCTGCCCCCTGCCCTTTTAAAAGCACCAACACATGTTTTACAACCTTGGTTATGTTTCATTGTTTCCTCTTCACTCTGGTAAATAAAATTACTCCATATAAGTAATTCTGTAAGATTTCCTAGCATAAATGCTCTTAGTGGTATATAGTAATTCCAAATGGAATAAAATTTGGCCAGAGATGTGAAAGACAACAAGAAGGGCTTCTGTAGGTACATAGGTGACAAAAGGAAGCCTAAGGAAAATGCAGACCTGCTGCTCAAGGTAACATAGCACATGGAAAAGGCTGAGGTATGGAATGATGCCTTTGCTTCAGTCCTTACAAGCCAGACTGTTCTTCAGGAATCCCAGGCCTCAGAGACCAGGGGCAAAATCTAAAGCAAGGAAGATGTACCTTGGTAGAAGAGTATCAGGTCAGGCAATAAATACTTAAGCAATCTGGATAGGGGCCCTGAAGGGATGCATGCATGAGTGCTGAGGGAGCTGGCAGATGGCATGGTGAGACCACTCTCAATAATATTTGATTCATCATGGAGTTTATGAATCACAGAATCACAGAATCATCTAGGTTGGAAAAGACCTTGAAGATCATCCAGTCCAACCATTAACCTAACATTGACAGTTCCCAACTACACCATATCCCTAAGCGCTATGTCGACCCTACTCTTAAACACCTCCAGGGATGGGGAGTCCACCACCTCCCTGGGCAGCCCATTCCAACACCTAAAAACCCATCCTGTAAAGAAATGCTTCCTAATATCTAGTCTACATCTTCCCTGGCGCAACTTGAGGCCATTACCTCTTGTCCTATCGCTTATCACTTGGTTAAAGATCCCAGCTCTCTGCAACCTCCTTTCAGGTAGTTGTAGAGGGCGATGAGGTGTCCCCTCAGCCTCCTCTTCTCCAGACTACACAACCCCAGTTCCCTCAGCCGCTCCTCGTACGACATGTGCTCCAGACCTTTCACCAGCTTCGTTGCCCTTCTCTGGACACACTCGAGTAATTCAATGTCCTTTTTGTAGTGAGGGGCCCAAAACTGAACACAGGAATCGAGGTGCTGCCTCACCAGTGCCGAGTACAGGGGTAAGATCACTTCCCTGTCCCTGCTGGCCACGCTATTTCTGATGCAAGCCAGGATACCATTGGCCTTCTTGGCCACCTGGGCACACTGCTGGCTCATGTTCAGCTGGCTGTCAATCAACACCCCCAGGTCCCTCTCTGACTGGCAGCTCTCCAGCCACTTCTCCCCAAGCCTGTAGCATTGCTGGGGGTTGTTGTGGCCGAAGTGCAGCACCCAGCATTTGGCCTTATTGAAGCTCATACAGTTGGCCTTAGCCCATCGCTCCAGCCTGCCCAGATCTCTCTGCAGAGCCTCCCTACCCTCGAGCTGATCAACACTCCCACCCAACTTGGTGTCATCTGCAAACTTACTGAGGGTGCACTCGATCCCCTCATCTAGATCATCAATAAAGATGTTAAACAGGAGTGGCCCCAAAAACGAGCCCTGGGGGACACCACTCGTGACTGGCTGCCAACTGGATTTAACTCCATTCACCACCGCTCTTTGGGCCCGGCCATCCAGTCAGTTTTTTACTCAGCGAAGCCCATCCATGCCACGAGCATCCAGTTTTGCCAGGAGAATGCTGGGGGAAACGGTGTCAAAGGCCTTACTAAAGTCAAGGTAAACAACATCCACAGCCTTTCCCTCATCCAATAAGCAGGTTGCCCTGTCGTAGAAGCAGATCAGGTTTGTCAAGCAGGACCTGCCTTTCATAAACCCATGCTGACTGGGCCTGATCATCTGGTTGTCCCACATGTGTTGTATGATGGTACTCAGGATGAGCTGCTCCATCAGCTTCCCGGGCACTGACGTCAAGCTGACAGGCCTGTAATTTCCCAGATCATCCTTCCGACCCTTCTTATATATGGACATCACATTGGCCAATTTCCAATCTGTCGGGACCTCCCAAGTCAGCCAGGACTGCTGGTAAATGATGGAAAGCAGCTTGGCGAGCACCCCAGCCAGCTCCTTCAGCACCCTCGGGTGTATCCCATCCGGTCCCATAGACTTGTGTGTGTCTATGTGATGCAGCAGGTCACTGACTGTCTCCTCCTGGATTGCAGGGGGGTCGTTCTCCCAGTCTCTGTCTTCTGGCTGAGGAGGCTGGATTCCCTCAATACAACTAGTCTTGTTATTAAAGACTGAGGCAAAGAAGACATTAAGTACCTCAGCCTTTTCCTTGTCAGTTGTTACCATGTTTCCTCCTGCATCTAGCAGGGGATGGAGAAGTGCCTGAAGACTGGATGAAAATAAAAGTCACTCCTATCTTCAAGAAGGGTGAGAAGGAGGACCCAGGGAACTACAGGTCAGTCAGCGCCACCTCAGTCCTTGAAAAGATGAAACCACTTCCAGGCACATGAATGACAAGAAATCATCAGAAGTAGTCAGCATGGCTTCACCTAGGGGAAGTCATGCTTGATCAACTTGATAACCTTTTATGATGAAATGACTAGCCTGGTAGGTGAGTAGAGAGCATTGGATATTGTCTACCTAGACTTCAGTAAGGCTTTCAACACTTTCTCCCATAAGATCCTCATAGAAAAGCTGTTGAAGTGGGGGCTGGATGAGCAGACAGTGAGGTGTCACTGCTGAGGCCACACCTGGACTGCTGTGTCCAGTTCTGGGCTCCTCAGTACAAGAGAAACATGCATATACTGTACAGAGTCCAATGAAGGGCCACAAACATGATTAAAGGTCTGGAACATCTCTCATATGAGGAAGGGGTGAGAGAGTTGAGCTGAGAGAAGACAAAGCTCAGGGAGGATCTCATCAACGTGTATAAATATCTGACGCAAGGGTACAAAGATCAAGCTAGGCTCTTTCCAGTGATGCTCAGTGACAGGACAAGAGGCAATGGGCACAGACTGAAACATAGGATGCTCTGTCTGAACATAAGGAAACACTTTTTTGCTATGAGAGTGACTGACTACTGGAACAGGGTACCCAGAGAAGTTGTGGAGTCTCCATCCTTGGAGTTATTCAAAACCCAGATGGCCATGTTCCTGGACAACCTGCTCTGGGTGATCCTGCTTGAGCAGAGGTTTGGACAAGATGACCTCCAGAGGTGCCTTCCAACCTCAACTACTCTGTGATTCTGTAAAATACAGGTGGAAGCACAAATACCCATAATCCAGAGCTAAAAACTTGGCAAGTATTCATAGTGAAGTGAGCATGTCTGTTTATCTCAATCTGCAAACTCAAAATCATAAACACTGAATCATTTCAGAGTACCGTGTATGTGTCTCAGCATGTACCAGCCAGCCAATAATGGTCTCAGAAAAAAAAAACAACCCACAAGCCCAAACCTCATGTGCTCTGCATGCCTCATCTCAGGATTTCACAGCTCTTCAAGGCTCTATAATGTATTTTTCTTTCTACAGTCCTCTCGAAGTTTAGAGGCATGACTCAGAACAAAGACAATAGTTCTCTTAATGCTGACAAGATTAGCAGTGATTTAGATCCTCAAGGTACTTCACAAGGCTTGGGTGGCTCTTACCTTGGAGGACTGAGCTGCTACAGCTTTCCATAGGGGATCTATAGAAACTATACTAATGTTACTCATGCTGAAGTGCATTACAGGACTCACATGCATTCATACGTCTGCAGAATAGCCCTTCATGGGGATTTTTCTGCCTGTCCCCAAGCTTTCAGAGAGTCATGTAGCAATTTGGACTTAGCACAAGTAACAGGTGTGTAGGAGAAAGTTACAAGGTTCTTTACATGGTAATGGCCGTTTTTCTGTTTTCCAGCATGTAACAGCTAAATAGTACCGCTTCTGCTTTGTACAATATTTTCTTTCATAAACTTCCATTGCTCTGTACATGTATTTGTGTACACATGCACAAACAAAGCCTCCCATAAAATATTCTGCTGAGATTCTCAAGAGCTAACAAGCAATAGAAGCACCTCTGTCACAAACAGAGGAAGAACAGTTTTTGTTTTAAATTGTCCTAGGTCTAAAGTTTTGGGCAGACATATTCTGAGTGATGACATACATGAATATTTCATTTTTGTTCATCACTAGCTATGCTTGGACACAGAAGCTGACAATGAAAGCACCTCCTCAACAAAAATTATTGCACACTGCTCTTGAACAAAAAGAAAAAGATGCTGAGATCAAAAGAATAAAATAAAAGGTTAAAAGGAAATCAAACTTGAAAGAAGGACAGAGAACAGTTAATTGGAGGGTCTGATTCAGATGTGTTCTTGCAGTGCTCGTTCCTAATTTACTATCTGCTCCTCATCTCTGCACAGCAGTCTAACAAGAATTTCACTGCCTCCTCATTTCCCCCCTGGCTGTGCCCCCTAGCTCAGACCAGCGCTCCAGTGTTACAGCATTCCCCCTGGCTTTCTTCTCCTATATTGAGCTTTGGGACCTTTAAACATTCACCATCATTCCTGTAATTCTAGGGCACCAGACTTGGATTCGGCACTGATGGCCTAAGGATTAGAATATTGTATAAGGCAGGTTTTTTGACTTCAGCTCTGTGAACTCAGTACTAACACTAGGGACATACTTACAAAGGCATAAACAAAGGAGACAAATCTACACAAAGAAACTCTGAAATGGACCGGGGGGTGGGGTGGGGGGGGTGGGGGTGGGAGGAGAGTGGAAAGAACAAATCAAGGTATTTTAGGCTAAGAAAAGTGCCAGCGACCTTAAAGGTCTGTAAACAAATGTCAAAATATACATAGTAAGATTTCAGCTTATAAGTAACTTGTTAATGTATAATTTTAGAATAGCGGCAGATAAAACTATGTTTATAAGCAGAACTGTAATGCAGAGATTTGTTTCACACAGACTAAATTAAAATCTGTATTATCACTTTGTCGAATTACTCAGAATCAGCATCATTTGCTTTCACCAATTTCAGGCTTTATAGATGCTGTATATCTACCTACAAAAAGACCTCCCAGAATGTTTGCTTTGAAAGACAGCATTGCTGTTTTTTTTCAGATGCCTCCTTTCCTTAAATAAACGAATCAACAGGGGATGCATTCCCATTTATCCCATATCGTTCTATTTCTGCTTGTTTCCAGTTGACTGCTAAGATCCGCAATTCCAGAGACTGGTATACAATTAAAGCAATACATTCTAAACAACACAGAATAAACTGACAGAAAGAATAAAAGATTAAATTGCTGATGTTAATTTAACTTTGTCTTCAACTACTTCTTTCCTGTTTTTACTGCTATCCTGTCCAGAAAGGTGTGGAGGTAATCTCCTTGACTGCCCTTGATGTCAAAGGTGCTTTATGACTCACTAAGAAGAATATGCTGGCTGCAAGTGATGTGAATAAGTAGTGGTTTGACCTTCTTGATATCAGGTGGACTACACAAAGACAGAGTAAGCTGCATGCAACACGGTAAAAATAGATTAGAAATGTTATAAAATCTGGGATAGTGCATTATTTGTCATAATTCAGATTTGTCCCTGGGGGCCATTAGCAGTCTAACACTATCCTAGAATGTCACCTTTCCTAACTGGGTAGACACTACAGCATTATTAAAAAGAAGTTCGTAACAGATGAAGTGTTATGCACAAAGGTTGTTAAAAGCATAAATAGTGAATTAACTAAATGGCAAAGTAAATAAATGCAATTTCAGAATCTTTTGCAGCCTTTACCCCACAGTCAACTTTAAAACACCTCACAAAAGGCGAAACACCCACTTCAGTCATGTCCGCTGCTGATCATTAATTGCTTTAGAAAAAGACAATATTTTATCCGTCCTCTTTGGAGTTCGAGTATGAATGGTGAAGCAAAAGAGAGTGAAACTGAGTGAAACATGAAAAGCTTGATTTGTTAGGACCCCTGCTGCCTGAAAAGAGATCAAAGCTCAGGAGGAGGCTGTAAAACAGCCGAATGCACTGCACAGAAACATGGCCTGTGGCAGCTGCTCTGGGCACGCTCTCACAACACAGGTGTACCTCCAAGTCTGCTCTGCCAGCTGAATCATGGGAGCAGGTTACCTCTTCTCCTTCTTCATTATTTCAACTGCAGTCACTGAGGAGATGTGGGCTCCATCCATCACAATGCACAAATTCACAGTGCGCAGATTCAGCACAGGCCTAATTAAAGCTTTTCCTTTCATTTGTGGAGATAATTAGACTTTCATCTCACCAGGAAGCTTCAGAAAGATCTATTTCTTTCTTCAATAAAAGCTACATCAAACAAAAGCAGATTTTAATCGCCTTTTCTTTGGGGCATGAGTCAATAATGAAAGATGTCATGGGTAACAAAAATTGTGTGCAGGGGGAAAAAAGGAGGGAAAAAAGCCCAAGCTATGTTCTTTAATTAACATCATGTTTGCAAACACCATTAATTTCTCTCATTAAAATGATTTTTATCTACAACTGATTGCTGATGAAACAATCGATTTGAACATCTCATCTGTTTCACCGCTATGCAGGAACCCATCTGCTGTGCTGTAAAGCAGGAATCATGCAGACTGTTAAGCAACATGTGAGAACAATAAAAAATGCATATGTGTGTGTCAGGGATTTGTGATGCTCACTGCAGGGCAAGGGCCACCTTTTCTCAGAACATGTATAAAAAATGACTTGATAGCAGGCCAAAGGACAAAATGTCGCATAGATCAGAAGTACATAAAAAACAAATGAATTAATATGTGCAGGAAGAAAGGGTTCCATCTGTGTTAGGAAGCATTGGTAAATAGGCTCAGAAAAATAAGATTTCAGACATATTTAACACCACATCATGAGCTGCTGTGATGTAATATTGGATGACAAACATGCCGAGCTTACTGTCTTTGCCTTTTCATTAGTAGCAGTAGCATCAGAGCACAAGCTTCCTTTCCTATTACTTTTCTCACTGGTGAAAGGGAAGAGTATTTTTGGCTCCAGGCCCACTGCACATTATTTATTTATTTAACCATTTGACATAGTGCTTCTGTATGGATTGCCCAGCGCGCAGGCTCACAAAGAGGGTGTAGCTGATGTCTGTGGGAATTGAAGTCTGGCAATCTAGGGGGTGAATAAAGCACTCTTCCAACCTACAGCTTAAAGCAATCCCAAAGAACTGTTAGGCTTATATCATTAAGACTGTGAAGACATTTAGTGAAGAGAGAAAGAGGGAGGCAGCTTGTTTAAGCACCTTTTTAATAATCATACTTGCTTTCACAGAATCACAGAATCATCTAGGTTGGAAAAGACCTTGAAGATCATCCAGTCCAACCATTAACCTAACATTGACAGTTCCCAACTACACCATATCCCTAAGCGCTATGTCGACCCTACTCTTAAACACCTCCAGGGATGGGGAGTCCACCACCTCCCTGGGCAGCCCATTCCAACACCTAACAACCCGTCCTGTAAAGAAATGCTTCCTAATATCTAGTCTACACCTTCCCTGGCGCAACTTGAGGCCATTACCTCTTGTCCTATTGCTTATCACTTGGTTAAAGAGACTCATCCCCAGCTCTCTGCAACCTCCTTTCAGGTAGCTGTAGAGGGCGATGAGGTCTCCCCTCAGCCTCCTCTTCTTCAGACTAAACAGCCCCAGTTCCCTCAGCCATTCCTAGTACGACATGTGCTCCAGACCCTTCACCAGCTTCGTTGCCCTTCTTTGCAGCAGGCAGGGAATTTTTTTTAATATTGGAATCAACACTGGCAGTAAAGATGCACTGTAGCAGTGTGGAGTCCAATATCAGTCTGTTTAATGCCTTCCTGGACAGGATAAAATGTTGTGATTCCTCAGAATCTGACCTGAACTTCCTCTAATGGCAAAATATCATCAAACCAAAAGACTAAAGGATTAGATTTGCATTACTGGGTACTCTGCTTCTGTTATGGCCTGCCTAGGAAACTGAGGAAATGAAAGCATTCCATTTAATGGAAACTTTTTTTTTTTTTTTTAAATCTACAAATGTCTTTAAATCTCACAATGTTGGGGCTTGATTCATAGTGTCTTTATGCTGTTAGTTCTGGCATATGGCAGTTGTTTGGGAAAGCAAAGTTTGTAGGAGCTTGACAGACATTTCTTCTTGATGCATTGAGCCAGTAAGATCCCTGGTGAGTATCCAGATTCTAACAGAGCTGCACATGTCTGTTCTTGTGACTGTAAGAGATGGAAGTTTTTCCTGTTTGGGTTCTTCTTTCTCTTGTTCATTCATTCACTTAAAAATAAAAACTGCAAGCTTCTTCTGTGTATCCTACTTTCTTAAGTAGAAGACTTTATGCTAATCCACTCCCTCCCCCCAATAACTGAGGACTTTTTATTTTAAATTAAGACAAAAACATATGCACATTGCAATGTTTATCCATACTGCTAGGATCTAGTAGTTCAGTGTGCTGAAAAATCTCATACAGCTCAAGCTAGAAGGTTTAAGAGAGGATTTCCCACTCTTTAAAAAGAAAACTCTTTAAAAAACCTAAATTTTGAACTTGGTTATGTTTCAGATAATTTTATCACCATTTCCTGGTATCCTGGGCCAAGATTTGCTTCCATTTCTGTCTTTTTTACCATGTACCTCAATGGAAGTCTTATCTATTCCAAGTTAAGGAGCAGTGAGGGGAAAACTCCAAATAGTAAACATCGAAGATTTTACTAGGAAAAAGAAAATGAAAAATGGTGATGTAGGAAAAAAAGAAGAAAAAAAACCTTCTGACAAATTTTTTGGGTGATATTCTTGGCTGTAAGGGAAGAGAAGCTTTTTTTTTCTTTTCTTTTTCTCTAATGAGCATGTTGCATGCAGAAGGAATAATGACTCATGCCGAAAGACTCTACAGCACTGTAGCCCTCCCTCTGTCAAAAAGCATTCACAACTAAAACTTGGCCTAAAATTAGTGACTTCAGAGTGCTTCTGGGCTCCCTGATCAGGATATACACATCTGATCCAGTATTTCTTTAATTGGAAACTGTCCCCCCAACCATCCCCAGGAAAGTTAGATTATGCAATATATATTGCTTATACTTACATACAGAGGATGCAGCTGAACTTCAAAAGTGAAAAACCTCAGGAATAGGTGAACCCAAACTGAGATCTTTGCTATCTAGATAATACTACTAATCTACAAATTGCTAACAGCAGAAGAAACCCCTTAACCAGATAGTAGATTTGCTCATTACTTATACTTCAGATATTTCACTTGGTAGGTCCTTATTTTGTGAAAGAGGACAGGGAGCCTGAGGTAGCTGACCTGCCAGAGGAGAAGGAACAGAAGTGAAATAGAAGAGACTGTGCTCGGTTTTAAGGGCAAAACTGAGAATGTAGTTCTCCCCTGTTTGCCTTAAACTTGGGTAGGCTGAACTCCCCCACTGCTATCAGCTGCAGAGGAAGAGATAGTTGCCACTGCTTCTAATATTCTCAGCAACTACAGAGCAATATTTAGTTTCCAAAGAGCCTGTCACCCTGTCGGTGGTGCAGGGACTGTTTGGGCACACGGCTGTTGCTAATGAACAGGGAGGCTGGAGGAGGATGGTATCCAAATGTTAAAAAAAGTGGCATGAAATGATAGAATGGGTGAAAAACTCATTTCCCCAACCCCTTCCCATCAAAACATATTTCTGTGGCAAGGGAAAACCCATTTCTGTTTAACAGATACATGAACTACCATACACATAGCCCAAAGATTGGACCTTCAGATTCCTCTATCAAGAGGAAGGAACTTTCCCAAGTGAAGTGAAATCCATCAGTCAACTACAAAAAAAATTAGGCTAGAGGCACTATGAATAGATCTTTAATTCATCGGGAAAATTCTCATAGTAGATACTATATTTAATAATAAGATTAATAAAGGCTTTTATTGCTTCCACTCAACTTCTATGGGAGAACTGTTGACACTATCTTATGAATGGAGAGCTCTGGAGCAGTGTCAGAGATGTTAAAAAAGATGGGTTTTCAATGAAGTCTTATAATGATCAAGTCATATAAACAAAAGCACTGCCTGAGATTCTCAGGAGCAATTCTGAATGCCTAGATTACCTGAAATGACAACTGCCAAATGTCAGTATTTTTCATTTAGCTGCTCTATGGTAGTAATTTTGAGGAAAAGTTTTTAAGCCTGTTTCATACCTCATAGCTGTTACATTTCTAATAAGAATGGTTTAGCTACAGTATTCTGGTAACTCCCTGTGTTGACTATTTTTTTACTGAGTCTAATAAAACCTGTCAGTTTACCACAGCCTACAAATCTTGCCTAACATACTTCTTTCCATAACAAGACAATGCAAGCAGTGCTGCTAAGGTAGAGGGAGATAAGGACAGGTTCCCTTAACCTGGGCATAGGAACAGAAGATCTGGCTTATGGAGAAGATAACACCTCTACCTGTGGCTATGCTGGGATGTGGGCAGCCCTGCTGACAGTGGTGCTGCTTCTGAGGGGGCTCACAAACATCAGTGACAGCCTGTGGATGGGGCACTGCTCTTGCCTGGCCTGGGATCTCTACTTCCCATGCCTTGACTTGTGCAGTGGGGGAGTGAAGGAGCTCCCACACCTTTTCCTTCTTTCTCTCCCTATTTGTGACTGCTGTTATTCCTTCATTAAAGTTATATAGCTGTGTTCATAAAATTTAAAGTAAAAATAGAGTTCCTGTATAAATCTGGATACTTGACATATACACATACAGAGAACAACATGAAAGTTGAAATGTGTTTGTTGTTATTGGCTTTTTCTGTAATGAATTTGAACAAGTGACAATCTTCATTTGTTAAATCAAACACAAATGTAAATATGTAGGAGCATAAAAGGTATCAGCAGGTGAAGAATAGGGAATTTGTGAATGTATATTTGATTTCAGCAAGTGCAAAATAGGACTGTATGTTTTCTCCTGTGATTTACCAGTGTTATGAGATAAATATTTGATTCATACAAGGGAAATTACAACAATGTGTAGATCATAAATATCTCAAATGTAAAAAGTTTTGATTGATGATCTGGCTTCACTTTCCTACACCCACATATGCAGTCTCAGAACATGCAGTCCAAATTCTGCATAGGTATCTACACATGTGCATGTGTATATGTTCTGTGTGACATCATCACAAACGGGCAGTATCTGCTCACCATTATGTAGGAGCATGTACAACATGCTAGGAATGTTTCTGAGTCAAATCAGTGTGTTTAACAGGTAGAACATTTCTAGAATTAGAAGGAGCTTCAGGATTACAATATTTTCTCTAATTTAAAGCTCAAAATACTCTTTAGTGATTTCCTATCTCTTTTTTTAAGTACATAAGTGTCATGGAAGCTTGGCGTGAAGAGAATGTTTAATGGATTAAATTCAAAATATGCGACTGATGGGCCATTTATCAACTCCAGTTAAGACATAAATACAATATCTCAGTGTTTATATTTGTATATATTCTGGGCTTGAGTCTCGTCCTATAAAACTGAGATAGAAAAAATGCAATACCTAGATAATCAGTAAATTTGATTAATGACTTATATTATGAACATATATTTTATGAATAGCTTATTGGCAGTTTAATGAGTTATGATAAATTTTAATGAAGACTACTGTAATACTACTGTTTCGTTTAAACTGCTTGTAGCACACACTGGCTTGTTTACAAATGTACAAATGAAGTGGGAATGTGTCATTCTAGTTTTTAAACCTGAACTATTGAGTGATTAAATCGCCTTTGTACAAGAGTATCCAAGAGCTTTTAAATACCTGTACAAGGATCTTGTCCAATAGAATGAGTTTTTGCACGCACATATCCGATTCCTAAGTAGGTCTGAGATCAATTAACTTTCTGTTGCCTTAAAAAACAAACAAGCAAGCAAACAAAAAATCTCTAAAATATAACAGAGGTTAGATTGCCTTATTTTTAGATTTTTCCCCTTTCATACAACAGTCAGAATGTCTATCTGTTTTATGTTTGTGTCTCTCTGAGAAAGAGAGATGTGTCAGGTATGTAGCAACATTTGACTGTACAACTGTTTTGCAAACTCTGTCCAGATTCAAATCCCACAGTATTTAGTTTTATTGCAGGAATGATGATCTAAAACTTTAAAATAGGCAAGTTTTGTAAAGAAGAATAATATCTTATATTGGAAGAAGTGATTGAAGTTGAAAAATGAGACAGAATTTTGGTCAAACATACTTCTCTTCAGAACTTCCGGATGTCACAAAATTTCACTTTCTGTCTCTGCCTTTTTCTCTCTTTCCAAATCTTGACTTACACTGTTGAATGTTTAATTTCAATGGACGTCCATCAGAATAATTTGTCAATTAAAGTTTTCTTTCAAAATGTAAAGCCCTAATGACAATAAAATCAGTTCCTCTACACTAAGAACTCATGTATGTGTGTGCATGTATTAGATGACATTTTTAATAGAAGTGCAATACTTGGGAATAAAAATATGAAACTTATTAGTTAATAAGAATAAGCTGTGAAAATAAGGTTTCCCTTTTTCACCTCTCACTTAAGTTGAGCTCTATTCCTCTCAAGGCAGGGCATGTAAAATTATTGGGTAAATAAACTGGTATGCATTTTCTGAGCTCTGAATGAAAGCATACATTTCAAAGAATGGTAGTCTCCTAAAGTTAACAGATCTAAATACCATAACAAACAAACAAACAAACAAAGGAAAACTGAAGCAGTCAGACCTGCAGAGATAATTTCTTAAATACTAGGCAACAAACTAGGCCCTGAACAGACCAGGATGTCTACTAGCAAGCAGAAATCACTGGCATATTTCCCAGATAGAGAGCTATATACAGAAGAAACAAAGAAGGATTTAATTCTCTAATCAAGCTTAACTTTGAATGCAGACCAAATGCAGAATACAAAGACTTAACACTGCTTTAAGAAATCTACCCAAATATAGAAGAAATGGTGCGAGCCTATTTTAAAGCTAAAATTACTTTCCTGACTGAAAACTGGAAATTAAGATGAACTTTAGTATCCAAGTGTCAATGAAATGTAAGTGCCCACCAGATTGCTGGCCCACCCATAGATTATTAATGCACAATTAATCTACTAGGGCAACTGTGGAGTGTCATTTAGCTTCAGAGCCCATAAGTATAAAACAGCAACACACTGTGAAATTAATGGTAACACTTAAAGGTCTCATTGTTATTAATTCATTTGACATTCACTGTAATCACACTGGTCTTTAATGAATTCATTTGGCATGTGAATATTGCATGTACTTTCAAATGCACTCCAGTGCAAATCAGTGTTAATTGATGTTCTGAATTGAAATAGTTTCTCTCTCTCTCTCACTTCTTTTTTTCAGTCTACCACGCTTTTTATTAAGGGTCTTTTCCCCAGCACAGTTTATACATGGCATATACAAGCAGCAGCTCTCATAATAATTACTATCACTATGGATGTCAATAAAACACACAAAAATGACCTAGGGATCATACAGTACTGCAGTAATGCATTCTAAGGCAATAAACTCTGAACACCATAGAACTTCAGCAACCTCCTAGTACCACATATCCTATGAATATTTTCAGTTTACTGTTCTCCACAAATTGTTTGCAGACATCTCTGGCTTATATGAAAAGGACCATGGCCATTGGTTGTCATCTTACCCAGTTCAGTTTTATAGCAGGAACTGGCTTTATCTATCCTTGCTCTTCCTGCACTCAGTGACTACAGCTGTGCATATGGGAATTGTCGCATTTGTGCCAATGGAAATTGTCTCCTTCACTTATATATAAGCACTGCTCCCAAGAACTGTGGGGTTCTGAGAAATTCCTCTTTATGTCACATGAAAGCAGTTAATCTGAAAAGATTTAATACATGGGTGGTGCAGCAATTCCAACTCAGAAGCTTGTCTTCCAAACTGGAAAATCCTTCATGCCAATACAATAGTATTATTGTTATAAACTTCCTGACTTATTTCCTTAGCTATCTAGTAACAATCTTCAGATATTCTTGTTTCCCAGGAACTTAAGTGAGTCTTAGGTGGGCCAAAGGAGTCCCTGATGTCAAACCATTTCCTAATATGAACTTTAAACAGTTATTATGGCCCTGTGCATAGTATATCCAAGGATCTTTCTAGTCATGTCTTTAAATTAGAGGAATATAGAACTATGGTGTCTGGCATCCCATTTCTGGGAAATTTGGCAGCCATTCCTAAAAACAGCACACAAAACAATAAAAATGTGTATTTAGAATGATCCAGATATAATTACTCTTAAAAGTAACATCAACAACAATATGTAAATACTAATCTTCTATTAAAGTGCACATAAACAAAATCAAAGCACATAGAATAGGCATGTACTTACTGAGAAATGCCTAAAAAGTTTTAGTGTCACTAATTTTTGGTTGCCTCAGAGGGCTTGCATTGATTTTCAAGAGATGCAAATTAATGTTTTCTCCAATTCCAGACCTTCTTGTGTCTCAAGAATCAAAATCAAGGTACTCCAAAATAGTCAGTTTTGATAACTGTGATGTAACAAACCATTTCAAGCATCCATGCTCGGGTTGAAAAATAATCAAAGAAGTTCCACTGATTTAATTTGTTATCTCAATATCATTATCTGCTGAGCAATATACTTAAAATACACTTACATTTTCAACTAATGTTTCCCATAATAAGTTTCTAATTTTTCTTTTGTATTTTAGGTGAAAGCTAGAGAACATTATTTAAATGTATACAACATGGTACACCATTTTGGTGGTACTGTGTAACTCAGGGGATGCAGAATATGGTAAAAAAAGGAAATAATCTTGTAATTACTTCACAGAAATAGTGTCTACTAGACTCTCGCTGCTGACATGCAAGACTTTTCTGAGATTTGATTGCCAAGGAAGGCCCAATGAATAAAACTATTTTAAGAATGGAGATAGACACATCAATCAGAACCGCAAATCAAGAGTGTCTGGCCATGCAGTACCGATTAAAGTTAATAAGTATTTGCCTTTCCTCACTTTCTTTAACACATTCAGAATGATGAACATACTGTAAATGGAAAAGCATGATTGCTGAATCTTCATCCCTTGTCATTAATATCCTGGAGGTAAAGAACATGTCTTGAGGTCTAACTATATGTTATTTTATTTGGCATTACTTTATTTGAACAATGACTGAGTTCTGGTCCTCTTTAGTGCAAAACTTTCAGTCATCATTTTCTTAACAACTTTTGAGGAAAGAACATTTTAACAAGCTAGCACTTTCCCATTGTTAAAGATTCTTCCCCAAAAAAACCAAAATAGAAATCCTTGTTTCACATCATCATTAAACAGCAATACATATGATTAGGTTTGTCAGACACCTTCCATTCTGTGAATTAGATAACTGAAATCCTAAGGGGTGTGCCAGTGAATTTTTATCATTGACCCTTTGAAAAGTGCACAAATTTGGACATGTTACTAGTCTCTGGGAATTTGAATTTGCATAAACTCACTAGAGACTTGCTAAGAATTTAGCAGCTGAATCATCTGAAGACTTTATAGACCAAGAATGTTGTAGCCCAACACTGTAAGAGCTGGACGGGACCTTCTGTATGGTTGGTTGCTTTTCTAACTAGTTAGGGTTGTTCTAAGATGAGGTGTGAAGGAAAATTGTCTCATTAGTTCTTGGAGAGGGAGGAAGCAGCTAAGGAAACAGTGTGGCATACAGAGAAATCAGAAGGATTCATTATCTCTGCATAAACCACATTATGCCAAGTGGGATGGACTGAGGACTAAAATCCCTAATCCTGCAAGTGTTTTCACACTGCTTCCTAACTAGCTTCTACATTACCAGAATATAGGATATGTGTAGACCTGTTTGGTGTGTCCTCACTACTACTATGAATCCACATTTCCTTTGTAGCAGTAACCTTTCTTGTCTGTCTGGAACTGGCTTTGCAATCTCACTGCCAGGGTAGATGGGACATCCTCGTTATGGTGTGCAGATGGCTTGGACTTGCCTACATCGCAAACAGATGATGAGTGTTGGTGCAGGCATAAATTTGGTGTGCCAATGAGTTTGCTTAAAGTTCTTGTCTGAGTGACAGGACAATATTTCTACAATGTAGATGTGAAAAGGGTTTGGGATGGAGCAGAAGCATGCTCCAGGCATAATATATGCTACAGATGCACATCTTCAACACGCAGATTTACAGCACTCTGACAATGAGTAAGAGCTGTGTAATAAATAAAGTTGTGATTTATAGGACTTTTGATTAATTTTGTGCAAAAGATGGGTAAACAATATTTACTGAAAGGTTTTCTACAAAACTTTCTACTCTTTCTTAATTATTAACTGAAATAATGTAAAAGAAAAAATATTCTGACCTCTCAGAATCTTGAGTGATCTAAATATGAACTTCTCAAAACATGAAATCTGTACAAAAGATACTGACATTGATATTGACAGTTATTCACATCAAGAAATCAAGCAAACATGAATTTAAGCAATGCAGCACGGTCATACTCGCAGTCATTCTCCAAAATAAAAAGGAAAGATGGTCACAGATTAATGAGATTATAAAATGAATTTAGTGAGCTTATTGTTATCTGAATGTTTATCAGAAACATCTGAGGTTTTAAGAACTGCATACCTCTGGGAGTGCACAAAGTATTCTACATGAAAAAGATATCTTTGATAACTTTGGAAAAAGGTGGATGAAGAAATTGGATCCTTCAATGGCAGAAATCTTCCTGTCTCAGCTGTTAGGAGAATCCTGCCATGCATAGACAACATTTTCCAAGTATGATTATGCTCATGAAATTTTTGCTGCACTTTAACCTGAACCATAAAATAAACATTTTAGGTGTACAGACAGCATAGCATTCAGAGATTCAAATCAGCACAGATGCAATAAAAACCCCAGGTATTTTCAAGATTAGGTCCACTGTTTGCTTCTCATCTCTGCTTAATTAAACCCAGAAAACAACATATATTCTGAACTGTGGAAAAACTGTTTATATAATCACAAATTGCCTAAGAATTATTAGGTATTTGTACAGTGTCAACATCCAGCTATATCAACAATACGAAGGGCTCTACTTTATGTGTATTGCACTTTTCTGTAGTTAGCTGCTGTTCCTATCCCAAAGAGCTAAGAATCCAGATCTGAATCAGAAAACAGGAAGGAGAAATTTCAAGAAGAAACAAGTAGAAATATCTTCATTTAACAGATGAAAGACCAAGGCCCTATGAGATAAAAATTACTTGCTTAGAGTTACACTGTATATTTGTGGCAACATTTCAGTATTTAAAAGTTTTCAAACAGAGGCAGTCACAGAGCATAAAACTAGTATAAATGGTAAAAAGAACCCACAGATTTTATATGATTAAATACAGCACACAGTGCTGTCAAGGTTTCTTCCCACTGGAGACCAAATGAACAGTTCCAGATTTATTCGCAGATTCACGTCGGTTTGAACAGTGTGGTATCTTGGCAGTACAAACAACTACTAGATGCAATTAGAACACAAATGGATAGGGAACATTTCCAAAGTAATGATGAAAATCATCTATTCCCTCTTTACAAATGAGTTTCCATGAAGACAGAATTTCAATATTGTCAAATGGGACAATTTGCACAAAATAGTTGACACTAGTCTATAATATTTAAGCTTTCTCAGTTACCCACACTGAGTCATGCAGTTCCTGTCTTACTGCTGCAATACCCTTGCTCTCTCCTTTACTGTAATACTATACTGATTTCTACATCTTCCTTCTTACCTTCCTCCTTGCAAGCAACTCGTTCTCCTCCTTCTCCCTGTTAGTCTCCACAAACCCCAGTGCACTTTTCAATCCCCCTTCCTAAATACCAGAAAAAGGCACAGAGGTTGCTTTGCCAGAAAACCAGGAAAGCAGACAAACAGCACCTAGGAGTAAAATAAAAGTTCTTCTCCTTTGCACAAGTAATCCTATTATGTTTACAAAGAGAGGAAAGCCAGCTAGTCAGAGTGTAGAAGGCAATGTGTTTCTACACTTAATTAGCACACATGAACATCTTCCCTGGCTGCCTGGCTGGCCAGGCAAGTTGCCTGTAACCTGTGGACAGAATGCCTATAGCTGCACCTACTGTTTTCTGCCACTGTGGGCCAGGAGCCCTGCACAATGTGGATGGTCAGCCAGGCAGGCAGAAGGTCCTCGCAGGTCCCTGGCCTTCAGGGAACCAGAGCATGTGTGTATCTCCTCGGCTGCTAGAAGTAAAGTGGTTTTCAGACTGGAGCTGACCTCAAGCCTGAATAGCTTCTGTTATGGAAACAAATGTGCCGGGTATATATCAGATAACCTTAGGATTTGCAAAAAATTTGCATTTTAGTGACCTACTTGCTTAGCTCTGCAAAATACAGTTCCCTTTCCACAGGTGAAGTTGTTATAGTTGGCTCCTTAATAAAGTAATAATTTCAGAAATAATCCTATTAAGATGTTAGACCTATTATTAACCCCATAAAATTATTTTAGCTGGATACTAATTTTTTGTTCTTAACTCCGGCAGGAGGAATATTTCACGTTTTTAATATTACTCCATGCTGGTTTAAATAATTTGCCAGCAGGAGGATTACAATCTTGAACGGGGAACTAGTTACTATTCTAACTTTTAGCTTAAAGCAGACTTTAGAAATTCAAGTGAGACAAATATCTTCCATGATTTCTAAAGAGATCCTGTTGTTGTTTTCAAAAGTTTAGCAGCTTCACCTTAGGCAAAACAAGTGAGATAAAGTTGAGAAACAGGTAACCTGTCTGTAGAGTTTATAAAAATTATTACATACTTTTTCCTCCCCCACCTCCCTGTAATATGTTGTAACAATATATTATACAACTGAAGAAAAGTTGGTGTTTGACATAAGGACAGTGGATAATAATAAATTACTAATTGTTTTGCACCATGTTTATTAAAAGTATATCTAGAATGTATTTAGTACTGTCTTGGAAGAATGATTTCAGCCATGTTTTATTGTAAACTTATTGTAAATATAAGTTCTTAGGATTTCCCTGTGTGAACCAAAATTCTTAATTAAATTTTAAATACTACGATGTCTTTTTAACCATTATGCCACTATTAAGAGCAAAGATACTGCAAATGTATGGGAATATATAAATATACATACATATATATGTATGTATATCTGGTGGGAATTTATGGAAAATGCAAAAGATGTTCAAAAGCAGCTGACTATTAGCATAAACTGTACAGTTTGCTGCTCTGCAATATTTCTACCTTTTTTGATATTACGTGAATTGAACTTTCAAGTGTGCTGATTATGCCTTGGGCAGAAGTGGCAGAAATTTAAAAATGGAGGGTAAAGCACTCTTCTCATTTGATCACATTTATTTTTGGTGCCACTGAAGTAGAAATCCCATGATCTTGAGGAAAGCTTTACACTATTTAACTTAATGTAAGGTTGGGAAAGCATCTATTATGTTTTAAGATAGAGAAACTGTTACACTCTCCTTGTCTTTGATTTGCTGCATGCAAATACAAGTGGAAAATTCTTGTATTAGAAAAGAAAGAGAATTGCCTAATTATAGATGAAAACTATCACAAGCCAGGAATTATATATCCATGTTCTCTTAACCTATTATATTGCATTTGCTTTCATTCTCCTATTACACTGATGTGTACTTCTGTGGGAAAGACTGGCAGTAGCAGAAGGACATGTTAGTTTTATTATAATGTGTGTTACTGTAAAGATATTTCATGACAACAAAATGATCCATTTATATAGGAAAAAAATCCTTTCTTCAGTCACAGAGCATTGTTCTTGAGAACGCCAACAATATTATGACATCAAGGGCACTTCACAGACAGTAGTAAGATTCTAAGTCATAAAAAATAAACTTCCCCAAACCTTGTGTACTAGCCTGTATACTTTTGAAGGCTAGAACATGAAGGTTACTGCAGGATACCCTATTAGAAAACCGCAAAATGGCAGAACACACAAAAGTACTTTTTTGGAAAAGAATTGCATTTTAAATTTGCATACTTCCATTCCATGAAGAGTTTCAAATAAAATTACATTTAAATTTATTAAAGTTTAGCTCAAATCCAAGCTGAAGTGAACAGCGCTGGCATCTCAGGTTCTTGATGATCTAAAAGCTTTGAAAATTGTAACACAGCAGTGTCTAAAAGGGCCATTTTTTCCTCATACTTTCCACAGTGTGCTGTTCTTACAGGATCTAGGGTTTGTAAATAAGCTGAATAATACCAAGGAAATTCTCCTGGTACACTAATAATATAGAAATAGCATAAATCACACTGTCAGACTTCAGTATATCTTTGGTGGCTGCTCATACCTAGCTTGAAACTTTACAATAGGTTTGGGATGAGGTTCTTTGGTTTTGCTTATTTAATTACATTATTTAATTAATTTCAATTTTATATAGAACAGTTGCATTCAGTGACACAATGTCAAGCCAGTAGCTATCTGCAGTCAGTCTCCGTTCACTCTGGAACAAAATCAACAGGTGAAGGTCAAGCGCAACCAACACTAGCAAACTCTGGAGTCAGAGTATTCATCTGGAATGAGTAGATATCTATTCAGATATCTTCTGAGCTGGAAGAGAAGGAAATTCAGTGAGTTTTCCAAAATGCGAGTGAGAAACCTTATGATCTGACCACAGAGGAAAAAACACAGTAAACTGGAGTTGCCTTCCTTTTGTTTGCTGTTTTTTTGAATTGTGCATTACATGTTTGAAAGTATCCCAAAAGAAACAGGGCTATTTTGTTTTAGGAAGAATACATTGCTTTGTTAGTTTCTAGCTATTTTTCATTTCTATTAAAAAGTACTTCTGTTTCACTACAGATTGGTTTTATATGCAAGAAATGGGCAGTCCTAAACCCTAAAGTCTAAGAGGAAGCCAGATAACACAACCCTTAAATGTCACATAATATCACTTTTCCCTTCCTTTCAACCCATACCGGGCTGTGATTAACCTTTCAAAAACCACAGAGCATGTTGTCATGGCGTGAACTGTGGAAAGCCATGGAGAGTCATGGCATGAATCTGGCTTCTTCTGAGGAATATTTCTTATGCTGGTCCAAATAATTTTTTTTTTTCTCTGCTATATATAGACAAAAATTTCATTACAGATTGAGCATATAGCTTGAAAAGGATTGACAACTTGAGAAGCATATATTTAATTTTTACTTTGTGTCTCTATTTATGCACTTCATAATGACAGAATGATCTGTTGTTTCCAAAAGAATTTACTGTGTAGCCTGACAAAGGTGGCTGTATTCTCCATTCCAGTAAACCTGGAGACTGAAGAAACAAAAACTGCCTTTAAACAACCTCTGTGATCTCTTGTCCTGAAAGCCAGACTATCACTTTGGCCATCTGCCAAAATTAATCAAAATTTTGAGCACCTTGTGGTTAATGAAAGTTATCTTCAACTTCCAGTGTTTCCTAAAAAGGCATATTCCAGAAGTTAAGAATCATTAGGACACAGAAATCCTCCAGTTAACTTATTTTTCCTGGGATTATTAATCAGATCAGCCTATGGAGATGTTGGTAATGTGGCTTCTATTTTGGCAGTTCTATGCAGGAAAACCAAAAAGGTTGAATGTGCTCAGTCTACTACTGCAAACTACTAAGCATTACCCACAATACTGTATAATACTTTCATTATGTTTTAACTTACTAAAGGGTGAAACAATGATAGAGTAACAAATATGGCAAGTTTCCATGCTGAAATCATGTTTATCATACTGACTAATTAAGCTGCTTTGCTGATAAACTGTACTGACTCATCAAAACTAGTAACCCTTGGCAAAAGCAGTGTAGGTGGAGGGTGGTTCTAGGACTCTTTAAATGTCTTCTGCCTAAGTCTCCCTTTTCTAGAGAAAAGATATCACAGATAGCTACTATTGGGACAACATGGTTGAGACAGAATATGTTTAAAGATTGATCTGGTGACTTTTCTGATGTTAGTCTCCATGTACATAAATCTTTAAGTTTCACTACATTATTTGGGCTTTTCCACTGCTCTTTCATCTCTATTTTATTTCAGAGGTTTGTGTACCTGATTACAGACAGTGTCTCCTTTCCCTTCCCTGACTTTACTTCTTTCACATGTAGCACAGTACTCTACTCTAGATGGGTTAAAATTTTTCAGGTCCTGTATTCCTTTTCCTTTCTTTGAAAAAAATGACCTTTTCCCTGAAATAGCAAGATTTTAAACTAATCTGCTTGATACAGTTCTGATTTTGACCTGTGCAATAAACTGCACATTGACTTCTAGCTTTGAGAACTATTTTTGATGGTGATGTGTGTCACTGTTGTAATGTTAATTCAGGCAGAAGCCATTTATCATTTCTGAATATAGAAATATATAGTGTTTGGTGTGACACTGTGCAAACTTACTGATAAAATGATGAAGATCAAGAGAAGCACTGTAGCTTAGTCTATAAGGGCTAAGACCAGGACCAAAACATTTACTTTCTATTCTTGCTTTACTCAATGCTACAGGAAAGTCAATTGTTTTCATTTATTTTGACAGCCACTTGCTGATGAAAAGAATAAAGTAAGATTAGATATTATTTATTTTTACAATAAATACTGAGGTAGGTCAATACCTGTTCTCTTGTACCTGTGTTTTAACTATGCCCTTCTTCACCAGCAGACAAAAAAGACAATGATAAAATGAACTTTTTTTCCCTCCTTACTAGAACAGACAAAATACCCCAACAGTGTATCAGCAGATTCCTCAGCTCCATGGTGTTTGCGTAAAAATCTCACATGGGAATATTACTGTGTCAAGACCTAGGAACACAGAATGACCTGAAAAGCCATGACCAGGATAACAGACAGGTTAAAAAAAAAAAAACAGGTTGGACAACAAAAAGAAAATTCTGTTACTTTTAAAAAAAAAGTATCTTTGAAATTAAGTAAAATTTAAAGTTTTAATAAAACACATGGAGTTTAATTGAATTCCATAAGAAGCAGGTTTTTCAGAAATATATCGAAATTGAATTTCATACCAGGCCTTGCTGAGCACAATGGCAGCTCAGCAGAGATGTTGTCCAAACAGAATTGTTAAAAGGTCTTATCATGGAGAAGTGTAATTCCTGGAACAGAATAAAAATGGGGATTTTACATCTCTGATTGCCAGACTCACTGCTTCTATTGTGTTACATTCTATGAACTCAGTTAGAGAAGTTTTATGCTTCAGATTGCTACAGACTGCCTGTGAAACTGGAAAAACACAACTGTCTCTGTGCCTCAGTATCATATCTGTAGACTACTTCATGGCTGTCCTGTGAGTATTAAGTTATTGCTATATTTATCTTGCTTCATTTTATTATTATAAAGCATATCTCAGACCATTATTTTGGAAAAAGTCATTGTTTCATTTAATCATTGTCTTGTTACCAAGTTTTAGAAAAAAGTGTAATTTTCTGTAGAGATATGTTTCTTGGATCACCTTCCTACTCACTATCTTTTTTTTTTTTTGGTCCCAGAAAACACACAATTTTACAAACTATCACAGTTCTTTTTTCATACCTGCTGCAATAACTCCTATAGCATCGCCACTGACTGAGCTAGGTCCTAATGGTATTTTACTGCATGCACAGAAAATAGGAAATGGATGGAGGGAGTCTGCAGCCACTGCTGCTCCAGGATGGTTTACTAACCAGAAAAAGAGGGGTAAACTTACTAGCAGGGGCTTTGAGATAAGTGTGTACTGACAAGTTGCTGATGAATTGTAATTTGTTCTAATGGCTGTACATCAAGCCAAAATGTTAATGGTAGATCTGGAGAATAACAGAGTCACTTCCAGCTTGTGACTTGGTGTTCATGGTGTACCAAGGCATGACAACAAAAAGGGGGAGAAATAGCAAGAAAGAAACACCTGCTGTTACTGGTAATTGTTTCTTTCTAAATCTGCAAATTTGTGGAATTAGATTGAGATATTTTATGGAACTGGAGAAATACAATATCTGCTCACTACCTTTGAGTATTTTATAAATGAAAATATATTTTTCTGTGTATAAAATGGCTGTTTACACTCATTTTCTGTCACATATCTGTTCAGTTATGAACATAAACTTATTGGGTTTTATAGTTAGGTTTTCTTTCAGCTTCAAGAGGATACCTTCAATATGTAGTCATATATATTATTTCAAATTTTATCTCTTGGGAAGAATTTCCATGAAGAAAATCTCACTGATTTTTTTTTTTTTTTTTTAACTCTTTAAATTGATATTTTACCAAGGTAGGTAGTCATTTTCAGGATAGCTAGCATGGCTTTACCTGAATTCAGGCAGGGTAGGCAATTGCTTTCATTACTGCCTTTTACTGTTATCCTTCTCAAAGACTGAGAAATTAATTCATCTGTAGGGCTACATGCTCTTTTAAAAAATAGTTCTGATCTTTATATAGTAATGTAATTTAAATTAGTACCTAATTCTCTAAAGTCCACAATTTAGGACAGCGCAGAATCTACTGCAGCAACTAATTAAACACTTACTGTAAGGTTAAGTTTTTCATTAAATCAATAGGCCCCTAGTGTCAGTTACAAAGCCCTAATTACTATGCTGTAAATTTAGATTGAATTTGAATTAAGGACTGATTTCAATCTAACCACAGCATGTAAATATTGTAAATTACTAGAATTACAGTTCAATAAAATTGAATGGATTTCACTTTAGATAAGCTAAATGCAAATGAGCCTAAGAAAAAAAAAATCTGCAGAAATTTTCCAAACATCTGCACAAGAGTCTTACATGTGCAGGATATGGTATACTGCTTTGGCAAAGAGCATTTCAGAATTTCAAAATGCTGCCACCGTTTACTCTAACGTGTTTTAAATATTTCATTATCTGTTCTGAAAATGAATAAATTTAATCTCTCCCAAGTGATCAAGTAAAATGATGGCTAATGTGCCCACTTACTGTGTTGCTTTAGTTTGATGACTGTATTGTTGTGCTAAAGCACAGTATGAAATCAGGTTATCAGGTTATAACTGGCAGGGATGAAAAAAATGCAGTGCTGGGAAACACAAAACAACCCATTTTCAAGGCATGAATAATGCACTTTGAAGATTCAAAAAAAGTGTAAAAATTACAGACAATAGCACTCTAATCAAACAAGTGCAAAATTGAAAATAATTGGGAGTTTGTGGACTTTCATTCAGCTTCAAACATGCACTGTATCCACAGGATATTAATAAAATTGGGGGAATTGGCAATATGCTAGGTTACACACAAAAGGAAAAATCAAAAAATGCCTATATTGAGGGTTACACATACAATTATTATGAGCTTTCTACTCACCTGCTTACATTATTTCAATACACAGCACTAAAAATTATATTAGTAGCCTTAAGATGTCCTTAAAAAATTCATGAAAACAATGTCTAATTTTTTACAATTTATTCATTAATACAGTTAACTCAGCAGAATAATAAAAGTTGATTGAAAAAAAAATTAATAATGTCATGAAGGCTCAGAAAGGGTGTAGATTAAGGAAATGAATGATAATTTTTGTGATTTTGTGCTTGACAGATGTGGAACACTCTCTCAAAACTAGAAAAGAATGAAGGGGTAAATAATAATCCTCCTTCAAGAAAATTATACGTTATTCTCATTTCTACCAGAAATACAATTATGCCACCTGATTCTTTACTACAGTTATGGTTTTGCTACTTTTTTCAGAACATATTTTATGGGGTCTTTGACCTGTTCATGCCTCATGAAGT
Organism: Strix uralensis; assembly: GCF_047716275.1. Lineage (NCBI taxonomy): Eukaryota > Metazoa > Chordata > Aves > Strigiformes > Strigidae > Strix > Strix uralensis. The sequence goes on from NC_133975.1 coordinate 38,336,075, forward strand.
TAAACAGTGTCAATGTAGTTTGCAGGTACATGCAGGGTGTGAGATAATATACAAGCTGACAGCACCACACTTTCTAAAACTCTTTTTTCCTGTGAGTGTTAAAATTATATCTCAAGCCACAGAGAAGTGTTTTAATGACTTCATGTCATCAAGAAAGGTAATAATACTTCAGCTCAGCTTCATCAGCTGAGCATGGTAGCCAAAGGTAGTAAGTAATCTACTACATTTGCCCTATGCAGACATTTCACATTAGGAAAATAAAACCATTCTCTGACATGTTCATCTTACCAGCCCACTGGAATGTTAAATTACTGACTGCAAAGGATATTTCACTGAAGTTGGGTGTTTTGCACAAGCGGGATGTATGGGCCAAGCTGCAAAAAGCCGTGAAGTAATCAATAAACAAAGACTCATGACACTTTCCAGATTAGAAAATATGGTATGCTTATACCACCTACAGCATGCATAGTGTATTGCTACATGTGGGACATACGGTAGAATGGATGAAGAGTAGTTTTTAAATTGTCCTCCATGTCTCATAAGGGGCCCTTTTCATAACAGCTTTCCACCTTCCTGTTGTACCTGGCTCCCATGCTTACTCCTTAAGGCTAGGAGGACCATCCCTCCTCACAGGACTCTGCCTGAGCAAGGGTAAGCAGGAATATTAATGACTGATGAAATAAGTGACTTGGGTTTTACTCTCTAAACTATAAATGACTTCACATTTCCCCTTCTGAAGTTTAGGTGAAGTTAGGAAGTTACGGAAGTTTCTGGGATGCAGTTGTTCTGCTTGAGATAATTTGTGCTCTATAAAATCTGTTTTCCATGAAAAAAGTATGGTTAAACAGTCTGATTAGCCAACAACTAATGAAATGGCCATGCTATAGGCCAACTGCATATAGACAACTGATCAGTGTTTGGGAGACTTCTTTCAGACAGAAAATTTCAGCTAAGATTTGAATTTTAATCTTGCACAGTTTAAAGTTTAATGGCAGTTCACAATCAGTTTGTTAACAAATCTCCGCCTCTTGTGAAAATGCTCTGCCACTTTGCATGGTGAAGAATTTATGATTTCATCCTGTCTTATAGAACAATTTTGTTATCCTTCCTAAGGTTACAGCTGTTTGGAATACTAGTGTTCAGATCTATAATTCATCCAGTTAAATGGAAGGCTGACTATTCCACATGTAAGTTTCAGCTCATGTCTGTATAGAGTGATACGGGAAATATATAATTATAGTAAGTTTAGCAGTCAAAGTTTTGAACCTATATATGCACAGTCATATATTATATGTTTGCCCATATTTAATATCTGGAAAAATGACTGCTTTATGGAATGTTTGCCTTTGTATTACTGTATGATGCCCACGATACCTGGATGTCAAATCATACAATTAAAACCGTACAGCCTAAATACCATGAAGATAGATTGTTTACAGTGTGCAGATTGCAGAACAGAAGCATGGAGTTAAAAAATGGCATCAGTAATTGAAGACATTTTTAATGGTGTGAATGCCAGAGCAAAAACTTGGGGTTTCAAAGGCTTTTCATAGCAAGTTATTTGTGGAATGAATCACTGAATAGAATCTTAGAATAGTTTAGGTTGGAAGGGATGTCTGGAATTCATCTAGCTCAATCTCCTATTCTAAAGTCATAACATGTTTCCCAGGGCTTTGTCCAGTCCAGGTTTGAATATCTGAGGCACACTGTTCCACAGCTTAGCCCCTCCTGTCTGGTGAAAAAAAAAATCTTTATATCAGTTGGAACTTCCTTTGCTGATGACCATTATGTCTTGACCATTTACTACTCATCTCTGAGATGCATCTCCATGTTCTCCACCATGATATAGCAGAAAACAGTTATTAGGTCCTCTCTTAGCCTTCTCTTCTGCAAGATGAAGAAACCCGCTTTCCCCAGATTCCCTTTATACATAAAAATCTTGCAGCTGGGGGACAAAACTGGACACAAGTCCTGAATACAGAGGAATAATTACTTCTTTCAACCTGCTGGTTATGCTGCTCCCCAGTATGTGGTCAGACTTCTTTGCTACAGGGCAATAAGAAAACTAAAACCTTTGTTATCTAAGAAGCGGTGGTTAATGGTCATTTATCTAGTTGGGGGAAAAAAGGCAAGGTAAGTGACAACAGATTGACCCTGCTCTGTTTCATTTATCAAGCACATGATTTTAGTTAGCAGTGGCAATCAATCCCATAATTTTTACTGCAGAAGTCCATTATTAAATACTGAAATATCTATGGCTAACATATAGCTCATATTTTTATTATTATAAAGTGAATTGTTCACATTCTGTGAAAAAAATCTAGCTGCAAATATGAATCCTCCATGAACAGCGAGCATATAAAACCCCACCTATTGTTACTGAAAATACTAGACAGCATGCTTGTAATGGCTTTGGAACACTATTTGAAAATATCACTGTTTTAAAAAAAAAAGTAAACAAGAACCCACGAATCTCAGACAAAAGTAGCAACAGAAATACTATTTTTGCTATATATTTTGTAGTAACAGTTATTACAGATTTGAATTAAAATATACTTCAGGACAGGCATTAATTGAGCACACATGCAACATGCACTGATGGTCTTTTCTGTCAGCTTTGGGTTATCTATGCATTTTAACATTTAACTTCACTGCATGCAAAATCCAGAAAAGAAAAGTGTGTATAAAAATATACAGGGCATTACTTATTTATATGTAAAACCTTTATTCTATTTTGTTATTTTAGATTAAATCCCGTTTCAATTCTGTTCTCTCAGGGAAGCACTAACAGTTTGAGCTCAGCGTGAAAGCCATCAAACACTTGAGCTGAAATTTAGATTGGGCAATTTTGCCTGGTGAAGTAGAAAAGGACATGTGGAATGGCAGAGAACAGGATGGTTTATGGAAAGGCAGATGTTTTAATAACTTGTTGTCTAGTGGGAGCCTCAAATATCTAAATTTAAACACTGCAATATATTAAAGGGCATTGCTGTCAGGGAAGGCATACTCCTTTACCATACGAATCAGTGTAAATGTGCATATTTAACATGTGTACAGACTTAATACAACATTTATTTTACAGTTGAAATTACAATTAATTGGAAGTTGTTAAAAGAGATTAACTCAGACTGCAAAATTTGGCTCAGGTCTGCATTGAAAAATATAGCACGCAAGAGCCTAAGGAATTTTCAGGCTAGAGTTTTGACTTGGACCTATCTCCCTGTGTGAGTGGGCTGATTAGATACTTGAGATCTCCTGCCTACTAAGATCCTTTTTGTTTCAACATATCTATCTCCTTTTAATTCACACAGGATCTTAAAGTGTATTTATCCTTAAGCACATTGGTGGAAATATGCAATGAATTTACCTAGGCAAAAGTCTGGAGAGAAGCTAGAAACCTCCTAGGTTAATTTCTTTACAGAACAAATCTCTCAGAGTGTCTGGAAATAGCGAGTTAACTCTAATTCACTCTGTCTGCATAATTTACAATCTGGCAGAATTAAGATGACTAGAGAAGAAAAATTCTATTAATAAGCCAGCTTCCCATATGTTCATGAACAACTGGGTCCTATTAAAGAACAATGAAGGCCTTGTCACTTGACTTTTGGAGATATGACACCACTATTTATATACTGTTTGGTGACACAGAACTCTTAATTGACGTCACCTTTCACATTTGTCATGTCATATGCTGTCCCCGTTTTCTAGAAATATCAGACTATGTTTTAGTTATGGATATGAAAAACATATTAGGTATACCAAGCAGAAACAGGAAATAAAAGCTATTTTAAAAAGATATCTACTATTGAGGGCTTCATTTATGGTTTATCAGATATGTGTATACATTAAATAAAAAGACAGATTGAAATGTTTCTATAGATATGGTGACAAGTGAAATTGGGAGTAATATTTTATGAAAGTTAATGACTTATAGAGTATACTAGAATGATTTTAAAGGTTATTAGTTTAACTGTAGATTTGACTTTGCAATAGTATTTACTTGATAGTAATTACTGAACAGATGCCATAAAAATCTGCATATATGAAAACCAAATAAAGCCTTTCAAGCTTTATGTCTCTGCACATTTTCAGTGACATTTTTAATTCTGTTTTAGGGAGTGGATTGCCAGTTAGGGTTAGCAGGGCCTGTTGGTTAAAGAAGGAATGAAGACTGACTGTGTAACTTTAGTGGAATATTTTTACACAGGGACATCACTTCCGGATCAGGAAGTCCTTGAGCTAGCTATTACTGCAGACTAAAAAGAAATTAATGGAGAAATTTTTCTTCTCCTCTTCTCATTTTTTCCCTATTTTTTTCAACTCTTATCTAGGTCTCTGGCATTGACCACACAGAGACGGTATGTCAGGCTAGGCGTATTTCATGTCTGACCATTCATGTTCTTATAAGCCAGGGGTAATAGACACAGTGTAAGAGCTTACACAGGAATCATATGAGAAGGACAAAAAAGAAACAGTGATCTGGAACAGAGGAAAGAGGCAAGACCACAGGAGTTCAAAACATGTGGGAGAGGAAACTTGTGGCCAGGTTGTACAGGCCTTACATAGCCTATTAGAGACAATCCTTGAGGATTTATCTTGCTCTATTAGTAAGAAATCTGTAGAAACACTGTATTATAAACAGACCCTTCTTATGCCTTTGTTCAAGAGGACAGAGCAAACAAGGTGCTCAATGTTTCTGTAAAATCTTTCTGTAAACAGATCACAATCACTTGGTGCTGCATTGCCTACAATAGAGAAAGCCTAGAATTGCTGCTTTCTGCTGAACAGCACACAGAGTGCTGCTGAAAAAAAAAATCTGCATCTCTAAGCTTCACTCCTTTTTTAAACCCTCTTTTGTTGGATGGGAGTCTAGTTGGCGAGATTACTTTCAATCCTCTTGTTTTGGGAGAAAATCTGGCATTCTTGATCAATTAATAAAAAATTAAAGGAAGGAAATCAATGACAGGTATTCTGCAATAATAACCACCCTAAATACAAGCACCTTAGTTAAACTAGCTCTGAAATAGGCCTGCATTTGGGAGCTGCTTGAATAACATCTGCCCCACTTATCCTCCATTTCAATTTAATATTCGTAGTGCTAGTGTTGCCTATATCATCAATGTCAAAAACTAAAAAGTCTTATCTTCAACTTTCATTCCAATGCTTCAAAAGAGCTTTGAATTTGCATCTTACTCTAGGGAAGATGTAGTTTAAAAACATTTTTGCCCAGCTTGCTCCATTAATTTCTGAGGAAAATGCACCTACTGCTGTGAATATGACAGTTCTCAACCTTGGTGTTTTTACAGGATGTCCCTCCCCAGGGAACGACCAACACCATTCTGACTTACCCTGTTGGAACTGCACCTCCTGCTGGGTAATCAGCTACTGCAGCACGAAGGGAGAGACCTCAGTATGATTAACAGAATGCCCCTTGTGAATGCTAAGGAAAAGGAGAACAGCAAGTTTTCTAGGGGGAAAAAGTGCTTTCAGTAATCATCTATTTTCAATTCAAGCAGCTAATTTACAGTTGCATAGAGTTGCTCAATTACCAGCAGCACTTAGTATTTTATACATCTCAGTAAGCTTTAACTTAAAATAATATTCATCACACCTATCAAATATATTTTTCTCCCAATTATTTCTGTAAGCCAAGAACAAAATTCATTTTGTAATGATTATCTGACTCAGGTAAAGCTGATTTTCTATTACTCTAGGCCAAAGCCACTGACAAGGGCACAAAAAGGATTATTTTTCAGCAGTTTTCAGCTCAGCTAAATCAGCAGATAATGCCATCTATGATGCAGAGTGATCCTGACCTAAAGCCCTCCTCATTGTTAATGTTTCTCACATCTCAAATATGCCTCAGTGGCAAAAAAATATTCTAGCCATCTTCTGAGCATCAAGAAAAATTATTCTTTTAGAATTCTTTGGATTTTATGCTTTTTTGTCATTGGTCCCTGAGTTGTCTCCCATCTCAAATTGCACTATCACATGAAGAAAATAGATTTCATATAGTCAGTGGCACTAATTTGGTGTATTGCTTTATTATATGCAGACCATCAAATAAAGACTCTCTGTACTCCCATTAAAAATAGCAAAAACAAAACCAAAATGCAAAACCCAGAAGTGAAACACATGAAAGAAAACTACAAAACTACAGTTGCTCTGCCAAAAAGCAAATAAAGCAAAAGTTCATTGTTAATGACTGCTATTCACATAAAAAGCAGTTTCTCTTCATCATCAGCAGAAAAGCATGTGGACCTTCAACAGAAAATGTCATTTATAGTTGAATTTATTATTTGAATTTTTATACTATGACATTTAAAGTGAATTGTTCTTTGGTTTAAAAGATTTTCAGTCATTAGTTAAAAGAAAAACTAATTTTCTTTTTAGAAGTGTTAATCAATCATTTAGATATTTTTTGGATTCTATCCTTTTTATACTTAAGTATGTATTTTAGTAATAGGATACCAGTGCCACATCACAGGGACATTCTCTATTTTGTCAAATGTTCTCTTCAACCAAAAGCTGCACAATTTTAACTTTTCATATGATTTTTGATTGTGATCTCTTATGGTGATTGTCATCAAAACCATCTGACAAACAGTGATGAACCATACAAGTGCATCTCAGTGAAGAACTATTATTCTGATTTAAACATGGGAAAGCTGAGATACACTGAAGTGTAAAGAGGTTTACAAGATATTCTGAGGCTGAGCTAGGACCAGAAAACAAACCTTTTTGTAATTCTGCTGGATGAGTACTCTAATAAAGATAAAATGGACATAAACAGAAATGTTTAGTGTTACAGCATTTTTAAGTCTCTGATTACTCCTTAAATGTAGTTAGTTATTGTAAACAAGGCAGAGTACAGAGGCTTAACTGAAAGACCCCCTTTCTCTTTGGTTGGTTATTTGTGGAAGGAGGAGTTATTTTTTTAAATGCCATGAGCTGCTGTCACACCGTTTGTTTTTTTGCTAGGCAAAACAATCTACTCATGACTATGCTTCCATTCACTCTGTGGATCTACCTGCTAATGCGATGAGACCTTTAAAATCATCATTGATGAGGCTGGGCAACTAAGGCCTGTATGAACGTGCAACTGTCTGCTGCATTTCTAACAATAAAGAGAATTAAGCTGTAACTGAGGATTTTGAAGATCTATTTCTACAAGAAACAATGAAAACCTGTAACAAGATTATTTTAAAGAGCTGGTGAGGATTTTTTGCAAAATAATTTTCCTCAAGTAAGAAGGTGGTGCATCAGTCATCCACTTACAGAGACACTGGTTTTTTATTTCTTGTATTATTGTTTATATAACACTCTAGCAATATAGACAGAGAGGCTGTGCAGCAGTAGTTGGCTCTACACATGGGATATACTTTTCAAACCTTCATGATAATGGCTGTTATAAAAGTATGGTATAGTTCTTAGAATAAAGAACTGTGGAAATATCCTCAAAGATGTATAAGCCATATACACACAATCAAAACTAAATGAATAACATCCAAGGCACTGCCCGATGGAAAGATTTTCACCAGACTAAAACAGATGTTGTTTTATAAACAATGTGTGACTTCACTGGAATTGGGAAGAGAGATCTTTTTAATACACCAGATACGCTACAAAGGGTGGTAAAGAGTCACTGAAGGTTTGCTACGTTTGATGTGGCAGGGTTCAGTGAAAGGCTTCAGTACAAAGAGACTGAGTAAGAGTTTTACTTATGTGGATGAATGAGTCCCTTGCAGAGATCTTTCTGCACGATCAGTAAAACTTTGACATAGCCTCTTCCCACCCTGTTGTCTGCCATGTACTATGAAGATCCCATTTTGTCCTTCAAAAATCCTGCTTAAAGTATTTCTTTTTCCAAATTCTATGACATACACAAAAAAACTTGACAATGGTAAGGCTGCAACTGTCTGAGGACAATTCCTATCACACTGACCAATATAATCTCATTGTTCTCTTGAACTTTGCCATCCATCTGACTGTCTTGCTTTGAATAGCATGCCTCTTTTGTTCCTTGAACTTTCCCATATTTCCAGCTCTCTCTCTCCATCATGGCTTGCTTGGTATTCACTCTAATACATTTAAGTAATTTAGACATTAAGTTGATGTAGAGGAAGGTAGAAAGCAGGATATGTCATGCCATTTCCTAGTTCCTTTACAGATGATGAACCTGACAGATAAAATAGAGTCAGACTCTGATGTCTTGCTGACTCTCTTTTGGAGCTCAAGAATCTTGCACACCTAGATACACAACAATCCAGTCTGATTTAAAGAAGTTGCTTGTGAGATCCTGTATCATTTGTATAAAAAAAATTAATAATGAAAAGATGAGTGTAATGTCTGGTAGTTGTTACATGCAAGTGCATCCAGAGGAGTGTCATGTATATGATGGTATAGATTCTCTAGACTGTGATAGGAGTAGTACTAGGTCTCATCTTGTGATGTTAGATTATTATAAACTATTTTATAAATAATTTTTATGTGGATTATTAAAATAACAATCTGAAATAATAACTGACCCTGATTTGAGCTGGAGGTTGGACTAGGGCCTCCTAAGGTCCCTTTCTAGCTGAACTATTCTATAATCTTATCAAAACTGTATTTTTCATTTCTGAACTTGGAAGAGCCAAAGCAGACAGTCACTCATTTCTTTTGCACTGTTAACATGTTCACATTTCCTCAGAGCAGTAAGTACTTCATTTTACTCTACACACTGTGTGTTTGCCTTCCCTAAAATAAAAGAAATTGTTATTTTTCTCTTCCTTTCTCCTTCCTTATTTCCCCCTCTTGTCTTATTTTACATTCGATGTTTCTTATCTGTCTGATTTAAACCCTCATCTCTTTTCTAGTTGCAAACTCCCTTTCACTGAATAACTTCAGTCAATCAAAACCACATAACTAAGACTTGTTTCATCATTCTGTCCAAGTCACAATTCCTTATTTCTGGTGAGAACTAAAAATTTACTTTTGGATTTAAAATTTTATCTTATTTATGCTTATACATTTCATTCTTGCTTGTCCATTTTGATTTAATGATTTGTATCTTTGTTTCCACTGAACCCCCCTATATTAAGGACATCCTCACAGAAACAGCCCATGCAGTCATTGCTGTGCAGTTAAATCAGTTAAATAAAACTCCTGTTTAGAACTCATTTATTGTAATGTTCATGGAAAATTGCCAGAAGATAAAGGGCAAGCTGGTAACTGGTCAGATTCTATTTGAATAATAAAAATAACATGGTATTTTCACTAGGTTTTCTCTCTGCTGTGATCATTGGCTCTGCCTGTCAGATCTGTTTTTACCATGCGTTTAAGCTTTCTAGTGTATGGACTGTCTTCTACTTTGATTTTGGAGAATTCACACCGCAAAAGAGCCCTGAAACTTACAGTGATCACTAAACACCACTGTGTTACAAAAATTAACAATATCAGCATGGTTCAGAAGGTGGGGAAAAGATGTTAAGATAGATGCAGGCTACATAATCACATAGCAATTATTAGCCCTTGGAGACAAAGAACAATAATTATAGACACAAGTAAATAATAATTATTTTATGTTGTTCATTATAAATGAGTCCATAAAAAAAGAAAGACTGCACAGTGAAATGAATATATTTCTTAGTTATAGGTAAACATACACCACCAAAGGGGTATAGTGTAAAAGGCACTGTCATATTACATTATATAATAAACAAAATTTAAAGAAAATTCTTTAAAGCTCATATATTTGACACTTTCTGTCAACAGAATGCCTGAAAAAATCTGGGCCCCACAAATCACGATGAAAATTAAACATTCACTTTCTCCTCCTGCTAGATCTAGAAACATAACATATGCTGCCACTTGTCAGTCATCTCAGGGTCAGCAAAAAGCCAGCTGACCGGCTCTGAGATCACCATTAATTTTTAAAAAGTGTTTACTGATTGTCATAAAATGGATTAAAAAAAGCACCAGTGAGCACATGAGGATAAACATTTGCAATTAAAGTTTTGGGTTGAGATGAAAATATTCCAATAAGGTTGGATACAGTGGCCTCTATGGCCTTGTATCATTATATCATTTTGCCATTAAGGTGAATATCCATCTGTGAAAATGGTGAGTTGCACCTCTTAAATTAGAAATACATTTAGTATTTACATGAACTCCTTTGTAAACTGTTTTTATCCTCATAGCAACTTCCAGACAGGAATACAGGTTTGCTTTGGATTTTTGGCTCATTGATTAAACCATTTCATAACAGCACTCTATTACGTAGCATTTAGCATCTCAAGCAGGACTGTGAACACAGGTTACCAAAAGTCAGCTTCCTTCAAAAGGGACTGCCCTCTAATCACTGATAGCATGCACAGTAGGTCTCTACCTTCTGTCTCTATACTGTATCTCTCAAGTTACCTGTTGATCTTAAGCATAGCGATATGACATAATTCCTTCATGTTTATAGACTGCATTGTGCTTTGCACTAAAGGTTAAGCAGTAAGGGCCGTGTAAATGGAGAGAAGGTGTTGGCATCTGTCAGTTTTCTGGAGATATGTCCGTAGTTGCATCACAAACTTGGATCAAAGCAATGACCAAAAGGGAAGTGCGGCTGACCTAATGTAACTAAGTCAGGAAAGGAAAAAAAAAAAAAAAATAGTAAGGCAAAAGGCAGAAAATATTCTGAAGTGGTAGAATGAGTTCACAATATTTTTTTAAATGCTGTGGACTACGTGATTAAAGAAAAATATTTTTCTTGCAACAGACATCGCAATAATAGACAATTAGATAGTTACATAATCACACTTTATCATTTGTAGCCTGTAAAAGTTGGGGGGGGGAAATTCAAATGCTTATATTTCGTATCACATACATTCATAAATTGCCAGTAAAGAAATGGAAAAGAAGTTCAATAAGGTACTAGAAAAGGTGCAGATGGTGCCCCACATCAGGCAGGATCTGTTATGGCTTAAGCTGATTTTAATGCCCAGTTGGAAATAAGCTTTGATGTGTAAGAAAAGTTCACGGGTTGACTCAGAACAGTTTAGGAAAATGACTAATGAAGGCTAGATCTGTGCAAGTGCTTTTACACTCAAAGCAGCCCTAACAAAATGTGAACTTCTTGCTAATTCTGATATTAAATATCTAGCATCTTACTTGATCGCACCGCAGAAGCAGAAAGCATTTTCCCTGGTGTGGAGAGAGAGAGAAGCAAAACACTAAAGATGAATCCTAAGCTAGGTGTCACTGCTGAAAACCAAGTCTTAATTTTAACAAGTTCATAAAAATAAGATTTTAATAATTTAACTGAGAGAAATGCAATAGCCCATCTCTGCTCAAATAATGCATTTGACTAAACAACAATTTGGAAAAATTACAGGCTTGTCTGGAGCACCTGTTTATGGAGCACATGTAAATGATTTAATGAAGGAAATAAAAAGTTTCCAGTGACACATTTTAAGCAAAACAAAAAGTAAATTATGAGAGTCTTTAAAAAATTTACATACAGAGGAAAAAAACCCCAAAAACCCCTAAGGTCATTAGAATATCATAGCACTATCTTGTAATACTGTTAGTTGTAATCTCCTAAATAAATGTAAATGCTTTGGTGAAAAAAAACCCCACAAAACAAAACAAATATAAAAACGTGGGCTGTTAATCTGTTTAATTATAGATAATGTTAACAATTTTATTACTGTTTTATTGCTTCTCTCTGTAGTTTATAGCTTCTTGAACTTTTCCAGTAGTTCTAGAAAATGTGACGAAACTGCTACTTATTTCTGCTCTGCTCAAAGGAAAAATACTTCATATGAAGTCAGATGCTGTTAAGGAATACAACATGCCCATAAGTAATTTTCTGAACTTTCTCTGAAGTTGGAGAATAATGATTCAAATTTCCTATATTCTGTCAGAAGACCAAAAGCTATCACCACACCTATTTTTTTTTTCTAAAACTTAAATTTACATGTATTTCCAATTTGCTACATTTTATGTTCAAATTTCATATATGCACTGAAGGGCTGAAAATAGACTATTCAATGCATTTTTTTCAGAAAAAAAATAATCTGTGGAGAAAAAAACCAAACTGCTCAGAGATAAACAAAGCACCAAATAAATGAGAGGATGAAAATATAATTTTGCACTTGAAGTTTCTACTTAGTCAGTCCCTTGATGTCTGTATCTATTCTTCTGGTGAGATCCTTACTGAGTTGGTGAAAATGCTTTAACATTTAAGCATTTTGTTTCCTTCAGTTTACATCAGTGAAAATTAAATTAGGTTTGGTGCTAGCAGCTACTCCTTCCTATCTGCCACATTGCTGTGTACTATTATATTGGAAACAGACCAGGAAAAAACCATCAGAAACAGAATCCTAATAAACATGCAGTTATCTTCCATACTGGGGTTTTGTTACAATACAATTTCATGTGATACATCATGCTTTTGTGTATCTAGTTTTTGTACCGAATACTAAAAACCCATGAAGATTTCTATAAATTCACATGGCAGGTAAAGGATAAAGAAGTAAATGTACATTGGCTACTAAACATCCCCAAGAAAAGGGTAAGCATATGGTAGTAAAGCAATATGTGGTTTCAAAAAGAGAGTATTTCAGGCAGAAGAAATTACTTATGCTGTGAGGTTAAGGAAGTGACTATACTTATGTTAGAACTGTGGAAACGTTAAATATGAATGAAATGCAGAAATAGCTTAAGGAAAGGTAGTAACAGGCTAGAAGCAAAGGATGTGACAGAAAAGAGCTCTGGGAATGAAGAACAATGGTAATAGAAGAGACAAAGAGGTAAACTGACAGAGAGGAACATTTAGGATTTGTAAATGAGCTCTGTAATCAGTGAATGGCAGACAGGAAAGAAAACTTTGGGAAAAGGGTAGTAGAGAATCTACAACAGAAACATTTTAAGGGATTCTAGAACCAAAACATTTTTGTCAGCTATACTCTAGATTACAAATACCAGAAAATTAAAAAAAGAGAGAAAAAAATGGAGAGGGAAAGAACTTGCTGAGTCAGAAGAAATTGAGAAGAAAAAGGAATGAAAACAGAACATTACACCAATGCTTAGAGTAACTTCTTCGTGTCAAAGAAAGCATTTGGATACCCAAGGAAGAAGTATGAAGTTACAAGCAATTGGTTTTATCCCGCAGAAGATACAAGGACAATTATCTTGACAAAAATTGTTTTCCATTCTGCAGGACAGTACAAACACAGAAGCAAGCTGTGTGCTGAAAGAAGTAGGATAAAAATTCCAGCGGATAAAAATTATGGGCCATGTCCTGTGCTTAAAGCAAGACTGAAAAGGTGGTATTGAGCCACCAGTTGGAAGTCCCAGTTTGGTCTGTCGAGGAATTCTTAGCAGCCTCAGGGCATTTCTTTATTACATTGGCCCCCCAGTGATCACTACGCCAACGAAAAGATTGAGCTACAAAAAAGCATCCAGGCTATGTCCCTCATACTTAATAAGGAAGAAGTCCATAATGGTCATATATTAAATATCACTGTTTTTAAAAAGACTAACACAATGAATTGTACAGCTGATGTAGAGAGAGATTTAAGCATACTTTTATCATACATTGTGGAGTACTTATATGAGAATGAGACCATTTCTTTTATGCAGGAAATAGCATATCTGTTATCATTTTTCTTCAAGGTGGAAATTTTTGCTTTTACCATTTTATATTTAGGCCTTGTTTTGCATTTTTGAGCAGTTATGATAATAAACTATCTTAAAAGGTGTAATAGTGTATTTAATCTCAGCCACAATAAGACCAGAAAGCCAAATAAAATGCATAAAATGAGTAATTGAAAAGAACTTGTTTTTCTAATGTAAAACAAGCTGAATGAGTTTAAATAGTCTAAATAGTCATTACAGTCTGACTGTGATGTGTTCTTTCCTCTACACTTGCTGCAGCATTTCTTGTATTATTATAATGGTTTCTAGAGCAATAAATTACAGACACAGAACCAACTGCTGAAAAGTGTAGGCGGCTCACACAGCATGATGCAAATCACACTGTTGGATACTGTTTCTTTGTAACAACAATTCCATTAGGATCCACGTGATTCTGCCCACCATAATACAATTTCACTACACAGGACAGTGTCTGTTAGAGTAACGGAAAATGGAAGTTTCCATTGCTAAGGCCTTAATTCTGCAAACAGTTATTATGTTGCTTGAACTCTGCGTGCATATGTGATACTCTCGTAACTGCACATATATAACGTAAGCAAATACATAGTCAAACTCAGTTACCAAAAGACATGGCCATCTGACAGCAGTTTAGCAGATTACAGTAAAGAAATTGGTTGTTTCTCAGTCTAATTCCTTGTGAAGTGATCAAAATATCACAAACCCCCTCCTAATAAGCACCAATTAGCAAGCAAAAGACACAGTCTGGGTCACTGAATGATGTAAAGGGTAATAGTAAATGGTTATCCTCTAAACTAAATTTCATTAAATTAGGAGAAGTGATTGACTCCAAAATACTACTTTTCCTATTCAAGCAACTGAGATCTTCATATCTGTTAGTTACTCTGTGCTAAGTAAATTTATATGTTCATTTAATTGAGCCAAATGTAATAAAATATAAAAGGTAAAGATATCCTTTTTGAGTGCCATTTGACTTTAATAAAAATATGCTAACAAAAAGGGAGTCAGAATTCATTTTTCTATGACTCAAAGTTGGTATAGTTAGGATTCATACAAAATAGAATGAGATGTGAAAAAAAGAATGATGAATACCATGTAAAATTTGGCAGCTACATACTAATTTTGAAAAAAAGCCAAACTGACTTTGCAAGTTCATCTGGAAAAGATTTCTCTTTGAGAACATATGGCTTGCAACTGTCCATAAAACTTTTATTTTGCACTACAGAAGATGATATTTATAACACGCATCATGTGTACATTTACATAGGAGAGCCAGATGCAGCAACCTACATCTCAGCATGTGGGAGAAGTCACAGAAATCCTTGCCTCAGGACCAGCAGGTGAAAATCGAAGTGGGATGTTAACTGTCCATGCTCCAGTGCTATTTGACACCCAGTTGCACCTAGCACTGTGTACAGGTAGTTTTCTGAGGAGATAATTAGAAAGCTAGTAAACAGTACTCACTCTTCTTTCTGTGGAACCAAACCCTTTTCTCCTGCCATCCTCCAGAAACCCCTTGACTTTATATACTGAGTTTGGCTTCAGGGGGTGGTTATGTATTAAATCTTGGGCATTCTACATAATAGCCCTAATTAACTTGGTTCACAAAGATTACTGGGCTTTTTTGAGATCATCTTTTCCATTCAGCAGTGATTCATTAATTTAGTTTTAATTCAAGGAACTGTAGTTGAAAATTTGGCCTTGTGGCATAAATAATTCCCGTTCTTTTCTTTCTGTTTTACTCACAGAATTTACATGATTTTATAATAATGCTTCTGTTTGCCACTACAGTGAATTATCATAGCAACTCCATAGTTCTGTAGCAGAACTATCTTCCACACACATACAAATTGTTCATCAGTGTGCTGGAGGAAGGGGAAGGGGAAGGGGAAGGGGAAGGGGAAGGGGAAGGGGAAGGGGAAGGGGAAGGGGAAGGGGAAGGGGAAGGGGAAGGGGAAGGGGAAGGGGAAGGGAAGGGAAGGGAAGGGAAGGGAAGGGAAGGGAAGGGAAGGGAAGGGAAGGGAAGGGAAGGGAAGGGAAGGGAAGGGAAGGGAAGGGAAGGGAAGGGAAGGGAAGGGAAGAGAAGGGGGAAGGGGGAAGGGGGAAGGGGGAAGGGGGAAGGGGGAAGGGGGAAAGGAGAGAGAAGGTGGTATTTTATGAAGAGAGTTAGGACAAAAGATATAGAAATGTCTATTCTAGGAAAGATTATAGGCTGAGCCTTCTACATATTATTTTCAGTCATTCAGCAGATACTCCAGTCCCTCTCTTTTTCTAAGTGCTAATTTTATCAAGTATAGCTTCCTGTTAAGTTTTCCCATTTACTAATCTTGTAATAACTAGCATTAATTTTTTTAATGGCAACACCTGAAAGAGACAAACTTCTTGTAGCAATGTTTGGTGCATCTTCACTTTGCTTCTGCTTTCTGAAATTCCTGTATTACCTCCAGAGGCTTATGCTTTACCAGAGTGGAGGTACTTGCTAGAACTGGGAAGAATGAAAATGTCAGGATTATTTTCTATATCATATTGATTACAGGTTGTGAGGTATTAGACACTCTTTTGACTTTTGCTACTTGTTTGGCATAGTTATCAATTATTGTGCAGTTCACCTTCTGTGAACTTCTTAGTAACACTGAGCAATAGCTAGATATGCTGTAATGTGATATGCAATACACAATAGCTGATGTATTTCAGTTTAAGTCTAGCTTGATTTTGTAATATTATGTAGAATACACATTTGAAGTGCAAGAAAAAAATCCATAGAAACTGCTTTCAAAACGCGTCAAAGAGTATGATTGAGGAATCATATCCTTACAATTTATAACACATCCAGGGTATACATTTATTCATTATCTACAACTGGTCTGTGTTATCAGAATAATTTTAAAATAATCTCAAAATCATGGGGTTTAGTAAGGGTTATGAAAGTGAATATAAAAAAACCCTTCATCTGTGGCTAGGGAACATGGATATGAGTAATTGTGATCTTTGCATTTCCCCAGTACTGATCCTGCTGTGGATCTCCTGGTATAATTTATGGCAAGTTGCAGATTACTCAGTTTATGCTGGATGCTAACAGATTTAAAGGGTTAGTATATCATCCATAGATCAGAAGGATATAAGAAATCTTTCTTTTAACTTCAACCTTTGCCAGGCTTAAGGGAAACCTTAAAAATGTCTTAAGACTTTCAATTAGGCATTGATATATCGGGGGCAGGGGGAGGGGCGCAGTTGGGGTGCTTTCCATTGCAGTGCAAGCAGTGTACATGCTTTGTCACACAATAGGATACATGTACAGTATACCATAAACTGCAGCTGCTTATAACAATATATTCTCTGTTGACAAAAGAGGCAAGGTAGCCACTCTTCTGGGTTAGCTATTCTGATTTCACAGCCATAATTGACAAGTGATGAGGCATGAGGCATTAGCACTACTCTTGAGAATTTATCACTGTAATACCTCTACGTGTTACAATGTTAGCAATTTCAACAATGACAAAGAAATACAAAATAAATATTTACACAATCAGATTTAATGAATTTTAAAATGTCAAAAAACCCACATAAAATGATAGATGAATATCTATCTTTTATTAAGGATAACTTCCCCAGATATTTTTCTTAGGATATCTTGATTTGGATGAGACAGAAATGTGAAATTCTGTATTTAGAAGGTAATTAAAAAAAAAAAATGAGAATAACCAATAAAACTTTTAAAGGGCCAGGCTTAATGCATCTCACTCACAAAGACCTCTAACAAAGTTTTATTACACATCAAAATAAAAAAAAAATTCTATAAGGACTCTTGAAGTATTGATGCTCAAGCTGACATTCAGGTTATTGTAAAAATTTGGGTACATCAAATACATTTGTTAAAAAAAAAGAAGAAAGAAAGAATAAAAAAAGAGGAACTTTAAAGTGTTTCAGAATCCTTGAAAAGAGCACAATCTTGAAATGATGAATTCTGTCACATTTCTTTAAAGGGGAAACTAGAACAGCTTGGTTGTGTGGCATTGTTAAGTAAAACATAGTTAAGATATTGCAATATTACAAATAATTATGCTATTTAAATAAGAAAATGATGAAATTATTACTGCCAAGAGCAATGGAGACTGAACTGTGAAGACCATGTATTATTTATAAATGAGAGATGTTTATATTTGGGAAAAAACACATTCCTATATACAGGTTTGTCCTCTTTCAATCATCCAACCTCTAGCAATAATAAAATATTTAAAGGAAGATAGCTGCAGGCCTATTTTTTTTTTCCATTTGAAATATTGTCACCGATTAACACACACAATTCAAATAAAATTAAATGTCTGGGAGGATAATGCAGCAGTTGCCAGTGCTGCAGAAATAGGCAATGCAAAAGAAACAATTTAAAAATTATTGCATAGAAAGTTATTGCATAGAAAAAAAAATTTAAAAAGGGGCATTTTCAATTTTCCTTGTGCTCTGAGGAATCCATGAAATTGCTATGAAAAGATATTAGGAAGACAGGAGGTGAGATGTTGACTTCCAGATGGAAATGCACAAGAAAATATTTGAGAGTGCTCAGCACTGACGTACAACAATCTAGAAATGGATTAACTCACCGAGACCATATGGGCAGAAAATAACATGAGTTCTGTACGCCAACATAAATGTAGTCGGGTGAGGAAAGAAACAGAAGGAGTAAGAACTACTGAAAATAACTACGACAGAGAGTTTTATAAAGCATAACAACAGGTCATTATCATGGAAGTGAAGCCAGTAAGATTTTGAAAACCCTACAGAGGGTGTGCTTGCACTCCACAAGAACTTAGAAAATTTCCTGCAGCAGACAGGTTTCTTACTACTAGTGATGAAGAATCTTTTTTTTTTTTTTTTTTTCTTTTTTTTTTTGCAACAGCCATTGATCAACAATGTAGCTAGAAGGGACTTAGAAGGCTGAAAATTAAATACTGTGATAGTTAATGTTTAGACAACTGGTCTGCAGTATGGAATTCAGACCGCCTTATGAGAAATAAAGGCTTCTGATGGGGGAAGTGTGGTTCTTCAAAACAAAGCACAAGACAATTTCAAAGACTGAGCTGGGGGTCACTTAGGGGAAACCCAGTCTATGTGCAGGTATCTACAGCTAGGTAATGGGGAACTGCTGACAGGCTGTTTGAAACTTTTCTTAGAGGCCTAAAATCTCAGAGCATAAGAATATAATGAGGTTCCTCCTTCAACTTGGGATCTTAGCTCTGAGAACATCTTTAAAACTTGAGGCTATAAGCCTTTTTTTTTTCCAAAAATGAGGAACAGGACAGTTCTTTTTTTTTTTTTTTTTTCCTCCTCACAGTGGTATTTCAGGAGGATGCACTCCCCTTCTGTTTAATGTATGTTCTGGGAAAAAAAAAAAAAAGTGTGTCTGTTTATTCAGGTGAATTGCCCTGGGGAGAGAGAGGAAACAGGGAATATAAAGGTGCTGACATGTAGTACTTTTATGTAGTTATTGCATAGAAAAAAAGAGTGGTGAAAGCCAAGCCTTTTTGTTCCTGCCCTACTGTTTTTGTTGTCAGGCTACAATTTTAAACTTGTATTTTTGCCATTTTGCTGGCCCAAGGGACCTTGAATTCTATTCTGCACAGTGCATAATTTTAGGTGTCTCAACCCAGAAATAGCATGTAGTATTTAGTGTCTTTAAGAAGGCAGATGTAACCCTAGAAGCTTTGCTGAAGTGATAGCCTTCTTGGACTAAACCACAGGCTCCCTAAAAATGCCTAGGAATGAGCTAGACACAAAGTTACTTAGTTTCTCAGACCAAGGCATTTTTTTTCATGCAAAGGAACATGAACTTTAGTTCAAAACCCAGCGTATTTGAAGCTGAGGTGCCTCCAGAGACAGACAGTAACTAAGAGAGGATTTTCAGAAATACAGGTGCTTAAATTTTTTCTAAGGAACATTTTGGGTCCCTTCTTCTGCACCTTGGTAGGTCAAGAAATATGCCTTGGAAAGTGTTAGACAAAATTATCTATTCACCTATTTATACCACTAACACCTAGGACAATAATCACATCTGTCAAAGGGCTTGGTTAAGCTTGCAAAGACCCTAACATTTTCAGGTACTATGCAGCAGGCATCTCAAAACTGTAGTATCATCTCATTTGTTTAGGAAACAGGTACTTCCATAAGCAGCACATTTATAAAAAGAAAGGTTTTCTGTGGCTTTCATTCTAACTGTCTAACATCTAAGAAATTTCAATAATATAGTTAAGCTCATTTTACTCTATCTATATAACCAGGACATTAATTTGGATGTCTCCCCTCTGCTCAAACATCTATTTTCAGGGGCCTTTCAGGAAAATCCCTTCACTTTTCCCTTCCTCTTTATTTGTCTAAAACTGGTCAACAGGGTCAACAGTTTTGATGTATTCAAAGCATGATATAAAAGCTAACATAAAAGCAAAAGTTACTTATAATTACTTATTGGAGGAAGCCTTGTGGGTTTTTAATCCATAAAGTGGTAGCATGTTGTCCAAAATCTTGCTTTATTCGCTGTCTCCCATGCATATCAATTAACAGTTCACTGTTAACAAAAGTGTGAAAACACACAAAGCATAAGATAATTTCAGGTGACAGATTTCTCGCTTCAGGGCTGTGCATGAAAAATTTAACAATTCTTAGGTAAGCATTTATCCTAAAAAGCACTGTCCTCTGTAAAGACTATGCCTTGAAAGGAATTTTAGGTCCATATCCATGCTTGCATTTTATAAATTTCATCATTTTATAACATTTAGTAATACTCATCATTCTTATTTGCACCTAAACTTTGTTAAAAGTACAACCTTTTCATTATTTAGGTCATTAAAATGTTACTTTTGTGTTATTTAGTGCAAAGAGGTAAGGAAACTATTATAGATATGCTGCTGTTATAGAAATGGGGTAAACTAATTTTTCTGTGAGATTTTTGTTAGTGAGATTTTTTGCCAATTAAGATACAGTTTTTTATTAGAGATCATGTAAATTTCATCAAAAAATCCTTTTTACTACTATTTCTCTTGTTTCTGTTTAAACACATTATAAAATGCTCCATGTTTTAAATTATTTCTCTTGTGTGCTAAGTATTTCCTTTACTCACTTCAAACCCAAATGTCTAATATGAAATATACTAATCTTTGAATCACATTAAAAAATGCATATGCAGTTAAGAAGAATAAACTGATATTCATCTACCTCTTGTTATTTTAACAACAATATGTATTCCACTTCTGAAAATAGCAGGTGACTGTTTTCATAGGGGATGCCTTTCGTTTTCAGAAGTCAATCTGCAATTGCAAAATCAAGATATAAACAGAAGACTAATCAACTAAACAACATATTTGCAAGGACGTACATAGGCACTAGGATGGGTATCCTCTTGTGAAGGTAGCCTTAGTTTTTTAAGTTGCTTTACTGATTTTACAGGGAGCATATGCCTGACATGTTTCTTTCTACCAATTAGTTATCCATGCAACGACCATCCTTATGTTATGGTTGCTTAATTTCCCTAAAACCTTTTGACAAGTGGTTTTGCTGAAAGCTTTTTGGAAATCCATATATGCACTATCAACCAGACAAGGCTTACCTGTTCAAAAGACATTTATCCACATACTTGGCTTTTTAAATTCACACTTAATTAAAAAAAAATTAAAAATTAGATTTGTCTAGCAAAAAAAAGTCTAATCAGTGATCAGATTGCCATGTTTTGTAGTAATGATTCATAAAACCTCTCTTTTACATTTACAGGCATCATATTTTAAGAAAAAGTATTTGGTTGCACTATTGGCTCTAATAGAGGTGTGAATTTAAGAATGATACACTAGTCGTCTTCTAAAAGTGACTATAAATAGCTTTTAAAGTAATGTTAACTTCAGTATAGTGGGGGAAATCTCATCATCATTTTGGTTAGGGAAGAATAAGCTTTTAGTATGCAAATTAGTAAGAAAAACATTCTGAAGAAATGCATCAGGTTAGAGATGTAAATGAGGCCTAAAATGTCTCATTAGGTTTTGAATTGCCCTTTCCTTTTGTTGCATTTTTTTTCTTTTTGTTTTCTAAGCATTATAAATCTTATGGGCTTTGGGGGTAATTTTCTTGCTTGACTAAACCAGAAAGGGTTTTTCCAATAATAAATTAGCAAATGCTTCTCCAAACTCAATTCTGCATGAAAATATATAGTGAATGGAATAGAACTATATAATTCCATTTACAAAATATTTCTTGGTTTTGTCCCCAACATTTTTTGATATGATTTCTAATGACTCCAGCAAATTCTGTAATACATTTGATATGATTAATGATTTACGTTGAAATTGAAACCCAATATCTGAAGCTTAATACAACAAAATATACATACAATTTATCTATTGAGAAAGAGACATTTGAAACTTTTTAATGTGAGACTTCTTTATTATAAAATGGTTCTTCAGTAAGAAAATCATTTAGGCTACTATTTTAGACAGAAATCCTTACAAAGCTGGCTAAATATATCTCTTCCAGTTCATCATAATGTGATTTACTGTACATAACTCTTTTCCCTGGTAATTTTTCCCAAAATAGAAGTATTTCAGTGCAATATCCTAATGCTGGTGTGAGTGTACTCTGGTGTATCCCAAATTATGATGTTGACTTCTGTTTTAAAAACATCTAATTTTGAGCAGGTTACATTATTGAAATGAAATCCTGAGGTATTTATTACTATCTTTATTACTCAAAATAACTATGCTCAGGACAGTTTATAAAAAGGTGCACTTGTTTCCACAATTAATACTCTGCTACACAAATTGAACTACTTTGAACTAAATGCAAGATGATGCCACAATAGAAAAGAGCTTATTATGTTTCTTACATTTCGTGTTTCAGGGCTTTATGAAACAGTGTTTATAAAATAGCTCCTGATAGCTTACATGACATGACTGCAATATGGTAAATTACTTGATGCATTTCTTTGCAGGAATGAGACTACCCATATTATTGCAGCTTGCAGAAACAGACCTTAAGGCATATTGGCTAAGTGAAGACTATGTTTTTCTTAAAAGACTATGTTTTTCTTAAAAGGAGAGCTGTATAAGTCAATTGTACCAAAACTCCATTACTGAGCAAAAGAATTCTGATGGTTCTAATTACTTATAGCATTGTATTTATTGCTATGTGTATATATATATGTGTGTGCATTTGCACTCACAAACACATACACATATGTAACACGTGACAGTAAATTTATCTTTCCCAAAATATTTAACCCACGTCCATCATCTCCTTAAATAAAATCAGTCTATTGGGTGATCAATTCAGATGTTTAATGTAAATATTATTCTTTATTTAGACAGCAGTGGTCCTCTGTTAAGTAGACAGGTTGCATTTTGGTGTATTTTTTTTTTTTTCTTTAAAGGTACTAATCCTGCTTTTTCAGCAAGCAGAAACTTTCTCTTTGACATATGATACTCCGTGGATTTAAGTTTCTTTCCTTTTTTCTTCTTTCCTTCATGCTTAGCAAATAACTGAGCCATAAATGAAAAATAGATATGAGAGACTGCAGTAACTTCTATGACAAATACAGGCTGGGCAATGAGTGGACTTAGACCAGCCCTGTGGAGAAGGACTTGGGGGTGTTGGTTGACAAGAAGCTCTATAAGACCAGCAATGTGAGCTTGCAGCCCAGAAAGCCAACCATATCCTGGGCTGCATCAAGAGAAGTACAGCCAGCAGGTCAAGGGAGGTGATTCTCCCCCTCTACTCCACTCTCATGAGACCCCACCTGCAGTACTGTGTCCAGCTCTGGGGCCCTCAACATAAGAAGGACGTGGACCTACTCAAGCAGGTCCAGAGGATGCCATGGAGATGCTCAGGGGGCTGGAGCACCTCCCCTGTGAGGACAGGCTGAGAGAGTTGGGGTTGTTCAGCCTGGAGAAGAGAAGGCTCTGGAAGACTTTATAGTGGCCTTTCAGTACTTAAAGGGGGCCTACGGGAACGATGGGGAGGGACTCTTTACCAGGGAGTGTAGTGATAGGACAAGAGGTAATGGTTTTAAACTGAGAGAAGGTAGATTTAGGTTAGATGTAAGGAAGAAGTTCTTCATGGTGAGAGTGGTAAGGCACTAGAACAGGTTGCCCAGAGAGGTTGTGGCTGCCCCCTCCCTGGAAGTGTTCAAGGCCAGGTTGGATGGGGCTTTGAGCAACCTGATCTAGTGGAAGGTGTCCCTGCTCATGGCAGGGGGGTTGGAACCTTTAAGGTACCTTCCAACCCAAGCCATCCTATGATTCTGTGATTCTATGACTCTGATCAAGTGATATGAAATTGATTTTATTTTTTGCTAATCGCCCACTTCCAAGGAAAATTCTTTCTCCCAGAAAATCTTTGCCTGAGGACCATGGTATCGTAGGAATCTAAGAAATGTGCGTATCTCTAAATCAACTATATTGAGAACGTTTGAGTGATTCTTGAAGGGTAAAATTCCATGATGGTGTAAAATTCTGCAGTGTATTGACTGAAATCTGCTGTATCACCCTTAGTTACTTTGTCTTGAGGGCCTGTTCTTGTTACTTGGATATAATGGAATATGAAATTTTAAGAATATAAATTAATCCTTTAATGGTTGTGGAGTTAGAGTCACTAATGAGGAAACAATCAATAGATACTCTCTGAGTTAGGAGAGAAGACGTAATAAGATTATGGCCCTGCAATCTCTAGTATTTACTTTTCTCCATAATCATATTGTGGTGCAGAGATATGAAAAGAATATGGGAAATCTTGTTAGATACGTTTTAAAATGTTCCTTTGAAAACTTCTAAAAACAAATCATACATATTTTAGCCCTGGACCAGCAAAAATACTTGGATGACTAAAACTTTTCACCAGTGTAATCAGAGTTAAATGACATTACTCCTATTTAAACATCAGCACATCTCCCAGTATTGATAGGAAACTGAAATATATATACATGTAATTAATATGGCTCATAACCTTGAATTTATAATCATTCTTTTGAAGTATTCAGTATAGACAGTGTCTTTCACAGATGGAGACTTTTCTGTTTCCTTTGCAAAATCATTTGCAAAATCATTCAAAAACTGCTGGAAATATTAATTTTTGTCACAATCCATCACTGGGTATTCCAAGTTATCTTAACAAGAATTTTGTTGGAGTCTTTTGTTGAGTATTGCCCATACTTATTTTCAGATTTTTTTTCTCTGGTGAGATTGATCTTCTGAGGCCCTTCTACCTACTGAGAAATATTCAGCATGTGGAAATCTCACTGGCTACAATGGGAGTTGATTTTTTGCAGTATGCCTGAGTTAGCATATTGCAAGATAAAGGCTGAAAAGGAATATGCTCTGCAGTGCACATGCTTTCTATGCTTGCCTCCAGTGCCTCCTTTTAGAAATTAAAATTGAGTTATATCTTATGCTTTTAACTAGATGTTAGAAGTATAATAGACTATACTGGGATCTGAAAAAGCCATGAACATTCACTAATTCGGTGGAAGGAGTATTGAAGATGTTGATTATATTTTATATTATTATTATATATTTTTACAAATGGAAATAATAATAATAAGCTTTCACAATGCTTCTTAAAACATCTTGACAACTATTTCAATGTTTCAGCTTGATACACGAAACAGCATATAAATGAGGAAATAATTAGGAATGAAATTTGATTTTGACAATGACTATTACATATATACCTATATTTTTTCCAGAGGAATACTCACACCTTTCCCAAAGAGGATAGAGACTTAAGGCCTGTGACTCGAAAGCTACCAACCACAATATACTTTAGAACCAGAAGGTATAGACAAAGGTCTGGAGGCTGCTCAGTTAAAGATGTGACAATCTGAAGGAGACAGGTGTTAGTCTGTCAAACACTAACTGCGTGGTGAGTGGTAGCTGTTCCTCCAGCCATATACAGAATGCTTTTCTCTGCCTTTTCCCATATTTCCCGTTAAATGCCTATGCTTATTATGTGCTCGAAAGAAAAAGACACCCACTCCTGTAATTGAAGGAAAACATTCTTTACCACCATTACAGTTTACATACCTCAAAAATAGAAATAGGATAGGACAGGACAGGATGTGGTGAGATCATGTTTACTTTGTCAAGGTTATTGATGACAACTTGAAATCTGGGGTTAGTGATAAAATATTCTCAGCTGTAGATCCTTACCCCTAGACTTTATGCTGCCTGTACTTTCACCAAAGCCCAAATACTGGGAAATTCAGATTGTATTAGGCATTTTCTGTTTCCATCTGTTTTTTGTGGTGAACAAAAACATACTAGGTACTCATTTCATATTAGGGAAGGATTTCAGGACTACTGTAATTTTTGACCAAAAGCATTGTTTTTGTAGAGACAACACATATATAGAGAGACACTAATTAATTCAGAAGTGGAGCTCACTCTGTGAATCTGTAGGAAATGAATCACTTAGAGTAATCACAGAGAATATAGTGAGGATGCTCTCTTTTGGATAATAAGAAGCACAGAGACATATGAAGGATCCTTCAGGTTGATACATTAATTATACTGAACATTCCTTGATGCCTGCTGTTTTAGTATTGCTACAGAAGTATATGAAACTGTTCACAACAATCACACTCCACAGTCTTTGTTCTTGATACCGCCAAGGTCTGCCATGTTAAGTCATGTTTTTAACCTGTCACAAGAAATCAACTTGTAGGAAACCTCAGACTCACATGGTTATTACAATTGCTGGCTGACTGGGTTCCAATCCATTTTTCCTATGTCCTTACTAATACCCATCATTTTCAAGCCATCAAGTAAAAGGGGCAGAATGTACTTCTTTCTTGCTGAGAAATTCATCATACCTTACTCTTTTAATAACACCAAATAATATTGAATACTTTCACTACCCTCATCTGCACGTCTTTCAAATTATTTTCAAACCCAAGTCTTAGGATTTTGATACTGATAGTGTCCATCATTGTGTCTTAACTACCAAAAGTTCTATAATTTTCCTTATTTTAAAAAGTTGAATCTTGGAAAATGTAATTAGTTGGTTTTTTAAACAGTACAATTATATTAAAGTATGTTAAGAATTAATATAGATATGAACCAGTATTTGCAGTCACAGAGATTATTTTTACAAGCTGTTTTGATGTAGACTGAACATACGAAAGTCACTGAAAGGATTTTATTCCAGTATCACAATGAGAAAGTGTTATGCTATTTACAGTAAAGTTACCATTTGAATTTAACTAACAGCTACATAAAAATACTTCACTCTAACAGAATGAAAAAATATTTACTATAGTCACTGAAGATTCTGCATAAACTTAGATTTTCAAGACCCTGTCCTGATTGTTCCATACTGATCACATTTACCTAAATTGCTATTTTTAGCCTACCAAAATCAGCACAGCAAGACTGCCACAGAAATATATATATATATCTGTGCCTATCAGTAGACCAGACTTAAAAGTACCAACTTCTCTTATTTATAAATTTAAAGAAATGTGTATTATCACTAATATTTTAAGGAAACACTGTTCTTGATATTTTTATATTAAACCGGCTAAGTAATTCTGTTTCCTATTTAAAAAATTTAATTTTAGTATAAGCATCAGAATCACTAAATAGATTTTTTTTAAATGCACGACACAAATGGCCAAGTGCCTTTTGAGATAAACACTCCAGCTGAAATCACCGATATCATTAGGGGTGTGCTATTTAGTAGCTTAAAGAAGGCAGACAAATTCTCAGAGAGAGCAACTGGAGGAAGTAGGTGGTCAGATAGGAGTTAATTGTGGTGAAGGATTATGGTGAACAAGTGTTAATTTGGTAATATACAGGTCAATCAGCATGGATTTTCTCGCTATGCACTCTGTGGATTTTATTCTTTGAACTGTTAGTTTTAATTATTGTAAGGGCAAACATTAGTCAAAATAGGTATCAGTTAAAATGGGGGGAAAACCCAGTGAATTTTCCTAAATGAAGATGCTCTTGTAAAACATGAGAATACTCCATTTATTTGAAAAAACCCTCAACAATATGAGTGCTTTAAGGACCCGGGAGCTACAAGCAATGGGATTTATTCCCATTTGTCTTCCCCTCTGCCTTTTTCTCAGTAGCAGTACATTACCTATGCTCCAAAAACCGGCAGGTGTTCTAAGTTCAACTACAATTTTGCCCCTTGCAACATGACAAAAATGCTACCTGAACCACATCCATAACATCTCACATAAGGTCAAGGATATTCATACATAACAAGCTTTCTTGGAGGGGCTAGTTTGATGTCATCTAATGTACCTGCTCAAAACAGTGAGTTTGAAACAAGATATCAAATTGATCACTAAGTCAGTAGAAGCTGGACCTTGTAAAGGAAAAGCACAGTCTCTCAGGAATCCAGAGTTTGACTGTTGCATTCATAAGCACCCCTTGCTGGCTACAGTCAGTCAAGAACTTGTCACTAGCTGTAAATGTAGCATGCTTTTACTGACACCACCTCCAGCTGGGGAAAAAATATACTGATGGCCATTCTCAAAGGATATGATGTTTTAAAAATATTTATAAAAATACATAAACAATACTACTAGCTTTCCAGTGTAAAGTGCCAACTGTTTCAAAAGGGAACACAGTTTCAGAGCATACTGTTTCTTTTCCTAATATTTTGCCAGACTCTTCAAAAACTGGTAAAAAAATGATACTAAGCTTCATCACAAATAGCATCTGAGGTCACAACAGAGGAAGTAAAAACATAGTGGGCTACAGATCTTAAGGAAATAAATGAGATTCTGGTCTCATTAACTGACTAGATGAGAGATTGAGACAACTATTTGGGAAAACGAAGTGTTGTTTGGGTAGAATTTAGATATTCAGAGCCAAGACAGCTATTCATAAGAACCATGCCTTATTCCTTAGACAGTTCAGAGACAGCAAGCACCTTCAGTTCTGCTACGCTGTGTGTCCTTAGATACTACTAGCTTACCAGAAGGGAGCATCTCAGTTCACTAAGGACACTGCTGTCAAGTGAGGATCGTATTTCCATGGAAGGGAGACGTGGTTGCCTGAGCTCCACAAAATGGTTATGCTTTTTGCATATAAAAGGAAGGAGAAAGGAAAAAGAACTACCTAAAAAAAGATTTCAGTGTTTCCCCCATAATTATTCCTGAACATTACTGTACAGCCAGCATAGCAGTGGACTCGGGAGACTAGGGTTTTGTTCCAATTTTTTTTTAGAACTGGCTGATACATTAATCTATTGCTCCGATCCTGCTTTTTTTTGTTGTTGTGGGAAATTTTTATTTTCTTTTAAATCTGTGGTACAGTTTTAAGTTTCTCCTTAAGATAAGTTATCATATATAAAAGAAGTACTTTCAAAACAGCAGCAGAGTATAAAGATTTGTGCACAAGAATGGCAGTCCCTTCTGTTTCCAAAATCATAATTTCACATGCTTGGCAGTTCTAGTAACTCTTCAAAAGGGCCTCCTCACATTTGGGAGAAGTAGAGTTTCACCTTTAGCACACAGAAGAACTTTAAAAATCTTTTATTCTGGAAGTTTGACAGTATAAAATAATTTGAAGAAAAAATCCCAACCATCCTCCCTCTGCCCCAACCCAAAACATCCTACTAGTTTTGTATAGCTCATAGTTTTCCCATAGTCAAATAAAACTTATCTGGCCAGGAAAAGGTCCTTCTGATCTTCAACATCACCTCAGAGACTTTAGAAATTTAGGGCAACAGAGGTAGTGAAAGATTTTGATGGTTATTGATTGATTCAGGACTAATGTTTAGGCTGAAATCCAAAGTGAGTCTTCTCAATAGCATGAGAACAACACGACCTCCACAGTGCTATCAGGACTTAAGAAGTTTTACTCTTCTAACAGACTCAGTAATAGGTGTTTATTTTTACGAAAACAGTGATCTTAATTCAGCCCCTCGTTTGACTGATGTTATACCAGCATAACAATTATTTATACTGATTTAAATATGAACACAAGAGTGAAAAGTAAGGAAAACTTCACTGTAATTTCCGTACAGCATCTCAAATGGAATTCAAATATAAATACTGTTATGGCTACAACTAAGTGCTACAACTTTCTACTGTACATAAGCTTGAAGGATAGGTTGAAGAACAAGAGATTTGACTCATCTTCAATGACGACTCTTCTCCTAGCCTCTGGTCAAACTCCACACATCAACAGAAAAGTTACTATTGGCAAGGAACATTTAAGAAGACAGGAGCATGTTTTTGCACATATGATTGCACACACACATTTTGCATATCATTGTATATATTTGTGTGTATATGCATGTTTATATGTGGAGATAGAGATAAATAGGAAATAGTAAGAATGTAAGCATCAGTTAATATTAGGATGCTTACCCAAAATAGAGTAAATTCACCACCTTACAGGTATTAAGTGTAACTTATCTGTTTATAAAGGTACCATTGTGAGGGATAAGATCCTCTTGGTGGCTATTTATCTACATTACAGCACCTAATACCCATGTAACACTGGTGCATTACATACAGTACAGGCAGAGGGTATTACTTATACACATATAGTAAATGTATAGCTTAGTTGAAAACAACATAAAATTAAACCCAGGACACAGCAGTATGGCATGCCCACTGATATAACTAAACTTTGAGAGTCATTATAGCACATATCAGTATACTTTTCCAAAAGTATCTCTATAGCTTACAACTATTAACAACATTTTGTTCGTATTTAGTGAAAGAGGGAGTCCAGTTGCTAACTCTGATAAACCAGTTTAAGCCTACATATTTATAGCAAATTTTGCTCTTATTTGACCTTGTAGTCAATGTTTTGGATGTGCTACAAACCCAGGGAAGAAGCTTTCTGTAATACTTCCCAATAGTGCATAAGAATGTCAAATGTACTTGTCTCACAAGCGAAGAGGCTTATAGTCCTTTTCGTTAGGTTGAAAGGAAACGGATTTAAGAATTTAATTCTAAGAGGAGATGAAACTGTTCAGTTAAACTAGGCTTAAGTTAGGTTTGATCAAGGTTTGGAAGCTGATTGCAAGATATGTGATAAAAGTCTAAATCTCACCAGCTATTTTTAGCTGTATTTCAATTTATGATTTATGATGTACTTTTTTAAAAGTAGGAGGAAATTTTCACTAGTATGTGCTGTAAAATATGAGATCACACTCAAGCTCAGTTTAACAAAGAAAATCTTTTTTATGAGGTTAATAATGTAGAGTACGGTTTCAAAAATATTTTTGAATCTGTTATGATAATAAGCACTATTATCTTTAGTTTTTTGTTAGTGAGAGTTTGGAGACAATTGATATTAAAAACCAGTTCACAGTAAATTAAAAATATCACAATAGAATTTTTTAGTAGAGTTTTCAAACTTGACAAGCTTGGAAGCATTACTAAAATGAAGAGTCAAAACAAAGAAATCATAAACCAAAATGGTGTTCCTCATCATCAACAACTAAATCTTCAAAATCTGTATAGTATGACTGCAAATTTATCCTAAACAAGCATGGATGAACATCTATCACCTACGTTAGTTTGAAAACTGAAGTACATCTTTTCTTTCTCTGGCTGTAATTCTTATCACAATGCACGATTAAAACAAAATTGTCACAAAATCTTAAACATCCATTTATAAACTTTCAGTAAATCTCCTGAATTATGCTACACCATGGAGTATGGTAACAGAAATACTATGACTGAGACTAGGTTTTGGTATATGAGGTAGAACTATGCTTTCAATCTACAATAATTGAATTTATAGCTTAGTTGATTGGATATAACATTTTAACATCATTTTGGAGGTTTAAGAATTGCAAGAGTGACAACCCTCCGGGTATTTTGATCACTAGCACACAAGCATGTAACATACTTTGTGTTCAAGAGGAACCTTTATCCAGGATGCAAAGCTGGTGCTGAATTATAATCACCTTCAAAAAGATTGCAAGCCTGTGGGTATTAAGCTTTGCACTCACCAAGCTCAACCAAAAAGATTTATGCAGTCTACTCTGGGACCTGACACTTATTCATACAGTAGATCTGATAAGCGCATTCTGAGACCTTGAAGTTTAGTCTCATCAGAAGTTTTGCATTTAAGGACTCAACCAGTAGACCTTTCTAGTGCTGATCAAAAGCACTTCATTATGAGCTCAAGCACAAACTCTGTACAAGCACATAATAAAGGAAAAAAGGAAAGAGAAGGAGAAAAGGGAAAATAGGAAAGGGAAAAGGAAAGGGAAGGGAACAATACTATACTTCTAAAAATAAAAGTGAATCTTGAAAGCCTAAAAATAATCTCTGATGTTTTAGGTAGCAGTCAAGATTTTCTTTGCTTTGGCTTATCTGAAAATAGTTTGTCAGATATGTTTGCTTTCCAGTCTCAGGCTATATAAATGACAGAAGACATCTGAATCAAAAGACAATAAACTATGTTTTTCTTAACTTTATGGCATCCATTGAATCAGAAAGATAATTTAGCACCAACCAGTATTGCCCAAACAAAATGAAGATCAACAATATCATGATTAAACTAAAAGAAAGAATTTTACTGTGCATTTGCAGTTAACCAATCATCCAGACCATTAATGAAGATGTTGAACAGGACTGGAGCCAGTATTGACCCCTGGGGTATACCACTAGTTACTGGCCTCCAACTAGACTTCTTGTCACTGATCACAACCCTCTGGGCCTGGTCAGTCAGTCATTTTTAAGTCCACCTCACTGTTTGCTCATTCAGCCCACATTTCAACAATTTCTCTATGAAAACGTTATAGGATACAGTGTTGAAAGCCCTACTGAAGTCAAAGCAGACAATATCCACTGCTCTCCCCTCATCCACCAAGCCAGTCACTTCATCATAGAAAGCTATCGGGTTGGTAATGCCTGACTTCCCCTTGTGAATTAATTCTGACTTGCAATGACATCAGCCACCTCTATCAGCTTTAATGGATGCATCCCATCAGGGCCCATGGACTTATGTATGCCCAGTTTAAGTATTCCCTGACTTTATTCTCTTACACCAATGATATTTTCTCCTTGTTCCAGACTTACCCCTGGTTTCTGGCAGGGATTTCTGATGGCTGGTTTTACTAGTAAAGACTGAGGCAAAGGAGGCATTCAGTAACTCAGCCTTTTCCATGCTCTATATCACCAGCACCCCTGTCCCAGACAGCAGCAGGCTTGTGTTTTCTCTAGTCTTCCTTTTGATGCTTATGTACCTATAGAAGCCCTTCTCAATGGATTTGACATACCTCACCAGATTCAACTCCAGCATGAACAATAGCCATTATGTTTCAGGTTTCACAAACTTAAATATCATAGGCATATCTATCTAGTCCAGAATTATTGATTTTTTTTTTCCTTGTGGTGACATCAAACAAGAAAATTTCTGTAGAAATGTGGGCTGTTCCCATTCATCCAACTTACACAGCTGATCATATGTGCAAGTTCCCCTCTGAGCACTTTTTAGATAGATCTGAAAAATCTGTTTTAAAAAGAAAATAAATCTATTGCTAAGGTATGAAATGTACCATGGGAACTTTTCACTGCTTTGAGCCATAAAATCAGGATGCTGATTTATTTTAAGTGAAGTCTTGAGTTTTTCCACTACCTCTTAAACTGCAATTTTTCCCAGAGCAAAAGTCATTTCTCACCCCTATCTTCATGAATTCATGTTGCTTTTATATGAGAAGAAAATCTGTGAGAAATATCAGCTAATTTTTAGAGATGGAGAATACCATTTTTATTGTAACTCTAGCAGAGTCTGCTAAAAGTGTAGGAATTCAAAACAACTACAAAATCTCAATCTTATATATCAATGCAAGACAGTAGCCATCAAGTTAGCTCAATACTCTAATTCAGTCTTCAAGTTCAAATATTCATTATTTCTGTCAAGTGCTTATTTTGAAAGATACTTTTCCCCCTCTTTGATCTATAGTGCTTGTATTCCGTGCTTTATTGCTTTGATGTTTGGTGAAGAATGATAATTGTTATTGCAGGATAGAGGATGGCCATTTGAAATACATTTTGATGAATAACCTCTTAAATTAGTCATATATAGTAATACCTACAGATTTATATAACATATTTGCATTTCTTCTTAAAAAAGGTTTAATCTTAAAAAAAGGTCGGTATAGACTAAAACAACAACTCAGCAGCTGGTCTGTAATACCTTATTTTACATTTGAATCCTTCATTCTGGCTGGTTTTGAGCTTTATTTGGAGTTATTTTTGGGAACCAAATAAAATATATGTTTTTCAGTGACAGGCCAAAAAGACCATTTTGTCACCATGTTAATGTGCTGTATACCAATATCAATTACTAATGCCATTTAAAGGCAACAATTTTTCTGCTGAAAGTTGGATGATTAAAATCATAACCAATTATAATTTTTACCATTATTCCTGACATGTGTCAGATGTATGACGTGACAATTGCTTACTATGTAGTAATTCCTTGAGAGTGAGATTACAGAACAGAACTCAACAGTCATTTGCCTTTAAATTGAAAAGGGATGCCTAAGTTTTGAAATGGGATGTCAAAATTGTACATATATCAGGTGTTTAAAATAAGAAAAACTGTTAGCTGCAGAAGCCTCTAGAAGGGACCAGAAGCAACTAAAAGCAGAAATTTAGATTAACGTGAAAAAAAAATAATCAGAACAAAGAACAGCAGCCCCAAAAAGAACTACAGAAAAACCCCACATCAAAATGCCTAAATAAACAACAAATCCCAAACAACTGAAGAACAGAGGAAATAAAGAGTAAAGGAAAAAAAATAATCTAAACAACCTAAAATGGAAAGGAAAATGTTCCACCAAAAGGCAAAAAATGTGGAAAAACTCCCCACCACTGCCAATCTCCACTATCAGAAAAAAAAGTCTTCTCTGCCAAAACATGCAAAACCATGTTATATTGTGTGGTTTTCAAAACATGCAAAGTGAAAACAATCACCCCTCTAACTGCTGAAGTCTCTCCTTGCTGTGCTTTTGGAGTGTATTCCTGCTTCCCAACTAAACAATCTCCTCTTACATTAATTTTAGTCATACCTTGTGAGTTAAACGCAAATTTGAGCTGTGTGTGCTTTGGCATTGCATGTTGCATGTTTCTGCAAATACATTCATGGACTGCACCTCCTTTAATTTCCAGAAAGAGGCTGTCTTGCACAGAGGAATAACATGCATTTTCTACTGCTAAGTCATTATTTGCAACTGGTGACTTCTTCTGTTTGATTATTTGATTAAATTATCTTGTTTGTGAAAACAACAAAGTATGTCTTGATTAGTATGTATTAGGGATGACTGATTTACAAGTTAGATAAACCTTGTCTTTGTGCCAATCATCATTTTGAAGACATGATCATTATGGAGATAAGGAAAACAGGATTTGCATGGACAAGCAGTATTTTTATGCAGCTTAGTGAGACTATGGCTCCAAAAGAGCTGCTGAACCAATTGAACAACGGACAGTCATTAAAAATGGGAGTTCTTGTTCCTTTATTCCACCCTCCGCATTACCATGTTAGCATTGCACCCTTCTGAAGGCAAATGGAACTCACTAAAATGGCAGTAAAACTCAAACCTGGATAATTTTCTGCTTTTTTAAAGTGTTCAATGACTCGGAGAAGGATTATAGAAATACCACAGCTAATGAAAGGGCACAGAATTGCAGTCTGCAAGCTGGGAAAGAAAAAAATAAGTGAGGGAGAGCAGGAAGAAAAGATAGGAGAATGATCCCTCCTCTCTTGTGTGAGAGAACTTTTATCGGGGAAAAAAACACAGGCACGTGCATTACATGCACCCTTCTTAAGTTCTGGCAAGTACCTATTTATTTAACTTCTGTAATGAAGAATTAATCATATTTAAACAATATTAAGTTTTCAAACAAATCCCTACTGGAATAACCACATTTTTACCAGCTGCAGGCTACTAAGCAAAACTCCAGGGAAAAATCTGTTGAATTTGAGGTGATACATGCAAGATCCATCCCCAAAATAACATATTTTAAATCTGGAACCTCATGTTGATAGGGCCAAAGTAAACAGTTCAAAATCAGTCACATCTTAGTGTGGGTGAATACAACCTGAAGAACTTTCACAGTTGTTAGCATGAACATAAGCCCCCCTAGCTTATTTTTCTAAAAATAACTTTATTTTTGTTGCCTCATTGATTTATTCCAGCCTGGAAGAGCTTGCATTTGGCATAAGCAGGGAATTATTTTAAATTGAAAACAGAGCACAGCCAAGAATGTAACAACTTGTCTTGTACAAAAACTTACATTACTCAAAAGCAAACACATCACCATTATTTAAAAGGTCAAATTATACTAAAATACAATGTTATATTCTTAAAACACCCAAGATGTGTCATTCTTTCTCTTTCCTGATGAAAATGAAAAAACCTCTAGTCAAGATCTTTATAAAGAGATGAAATTCATGGAGGTGAAGGAATACCTTATGTCTATTCATTCACCTCCCTAGCATATGACAGCTCTTAAAAGATACTTTGATCAAAATAAAATATAACTGTGCTATTGAAAAGGCACATTCCTGTGATTACCATTTCTACATAATCATATAGATCTGGGTTTTTCAGTCTTTGCATATTACATGTCTAATTCCTCTTGTAATTAATTTGCAGCAATACAATAAAGTATTATCTTTTTATCAAATGTACAAAGGTTACTAGCTGTATTTCAAAGAGCAAATTAACAAACCTTCAAAGAAACAAGTGGAGCTATAATAAAAAGAAAAAGCATTAAGGTGA
Source organism: Strix uralensis (assembly GCF_047716275.1). NCBI lineage: Eukaryota > Metazoa > Chordata > Aves > Strigiformes > Strigidae > Strix > Strix uralensis. The sequence continues at coordinate 38,372,465 of NC_133975.1, forward strand.
TGCTTGATATTCAGAGTCCCTTAAGAAATCTGACAACATGGTGATACTGTCATTTTTTCTATCTATTTTAAAGTGACTTCTGTAGGATAAGGATCTTACAAACAGTAATAGTGTGTATATATACAAAGACATACATATCTATATAAAACTGTGAATGAAACCTTGAGTCTCTGAAAATCAATAGAAATTATTTGCAAGTGTTACAGGAGACACAGTTTCCAAAACAATCTGTAAAATTAAAGAAATCTCGGTGACTGGTAATTTGATATGTTTATACTTTCGCAGAAGTCCTAAAATGAAAGATTAAGCTGAGCGTGTGTCCTTTCATGATTAAAGTTATTTCTGTGTCTCAGAGCAGAGGTGATGAAATCAAGAAGTTGATCAAATCCTTTGATTGATGATATGGCACACAGACAAGAATGACCAACTGTATGACAGGGATTATTTTGCTGATAATTCTGTACTAGGGAATCTGGGGTCACACAGGATCACACACTCAACATAAGTCAACAAATATTTTACTGTTATGAAAAAGGGAATCAGATTAAGAACAACAACAGAAGGGTAGCTTGCAAGACACATTAAATCAATCTTCCATTCTGTCTGGCACTGGTAACACACCAGGTGCTTTCTGGGTCCAATTTTAGGAACCCACCTTTGAGAAAGATACAACTCAGAGTTATAGAAAGCATAGATTTAGAAAAACAAAAAGACTGAGGGGGAGTACATGAACAAAGGGAAAAGAAATAATATTAATGTTCCTGTTGGACAGAGTAAGCTTTATTGAATTTAAACAGTAACAAGACAGACTCGAGTTCGATATTAGAAAAAAATCTTTCAAACTATAATTATAGAAAGGCATCATAATAATTTGTCTGAAGAGGTTAGAAGTCTTTAAGAGCAAGTTAAAAAAAATGTTTAACAGGAATGACATAATCACAGCAGATTCTGCCTTTGGCAGAAGATTAAATGACCTCTTGAGATGCCTTCAAGCCCTATTATTCTAAAATTTATATGGCACCTAGAAAGCGAATAGGAAGTTTTCAAGATCACCTTAGACAAAGTAATTCATAAGAAACTGTGTGGACATGGAATCTTTGATAATAAGTACAAAAAAGGCAGAAAATCTAATAGAAATATAAAGGTTACATCAACAATTGCTTGATCATGATTTCTGTGATGATGAGTGACACTGTACTGAACAGATTTTGAATAGGAGCAACACAACATGTGGAATGTAAAATTACTTGAACAGTCACAAAAAGTGAGATACCTTGGAAGAAATATTTACTTGAATTGCTATCCCCAACTACAGCTCTTACACCATATGAAAAAATTAGACTTTTTTGGTAAATCATAGTTTTTTGAAACTTCAAAAATAAAGCTACAAGATTGAAGCAGACTTTGTCTTGTAGAGAAGGAGAGGGAGAAAGGAAGTGAACACAGCTTAACTAATCTAGTTTAAGGGAAGACAGACCAAAGACAAGCGAAAAAAAGTGCGCATACTTGGGCACAGCCACTGTATAGAAAACATGGTTTTCTGTTTTGCATTGCAACAGTGAATTGTTTTACAATTCTCTCTTGAGATAAAAGTTCCATGGGGAGTTGCGAAGAATGTAGTCTAATTTATTTTAATGATCAGAGCAGTCAATTAAGTGCCTACACTTAAAAGAGAAGGACTTTTTATGTCTGGTCATTTTCTTAATAAAGATTTCTCTAGACATTGGACAACTGCATTTGGGAAATCTGAGTAGCCATTATTCTCTTAATGACTAGGAAATTCAATACAGGTATTGTTAACATATGTCCTTCAAAATGAGACTCTCTTAGGATATTATGATTTTTACAAAATCTCAATGTTTTGTCCCAGGTTTTGTTAACTAGATAGTCTAAATGTTTTCTTCTTAAGTAACTGCTAGCTATAGTCTTTTTAAACAGAAAAAAATCTATTTCTGAAGACGGAATAACAAACGAAAATGCAAATGTCAGTTTTCATCCAAAATTCCTGGATTTAATCAATTTTTAAAGATTTGTTCATGGGGGTTTTTTTGAGTTTTAGATGAAAGATATCTTTGAGAATTGGAGTGTCTTTTAAATGGTGTTCAATACAATGTTGAAGAAAATATAAAAAGTACAGCATCTTTTGAGAAAATAATGACAAATGGCACTGTGGAGTATTTGATACTGAATTTGTAAAACTGAGAAAGAACTACATGTGTATGTTGTGCTTCAAGGACCAGATACTTAAAGATTAATTTCATATCAATAAGATGCTGGCACTGATATTGACAGGCAGTTGACCTATCATCTTCAGTGGCAACTGAGCATTCACCCAAATAAAATTAGAGACTCCTTACAGTATATCTCTTGCAGGCATATGAGCTGAAGGATTTAAAGTAGGCGATCAAAAAAACCTGTGAGCCCTCAACAGCAACAGACTTCACCAGCATTAGACAACTAAGAGCAGCTTTCAGCTGGCAGAAGTCACATCTAGTCAAAACTATTTTTAGAAATTCTAAATATTACTGTTTGAGAGTTTACAATTTATAGACTCTCTTTTGGGCATTTTCAAGACTATTCAGTTGCCTTCCTGAACACTTCTTCCATTAGCTCCTGAATCTTGTTACTGTGCTGCTGTAAGAGGAACTTGTGCGTTAGTACAGTAGAGCAGATCCTTCTGCCTCATCAGTCTCAGAAAACAGATGCTGACAGGTACGGAAGATGTAGGTGTTAAAGAGCAGTCTTCCTCACCCTCTTTCCCATGCCACCTCCTCTCCCAGGTTTTTTGGTGATGCCTTGTCACATCATATCATATTCTTCCCCCTGTAGCTCTCAACATAAGGTGTACATCTGGCTTTGATGTTCCCTCTGTTCTTTTTTCTTCTCTTGTTCCTATTAATGTACCCCACTATTGGTATGTATTTCATCTGTATCTTCATAGTGTGAGTAAAATTAGTAGATGGATACATAAATAAATGTTAGTGAAAAATAGACTAGAATTAGCGAGATATGTTTCAGTTCTCTTACTACCTGCTTTTGTGTTTCTTCATAAAAGAACCCTGCTTTTTTGTCTTTCTATATATTACGTATTGTCCAGTCCCTTAGTGTGTTATGATGCCAGTATAATACAACGTGTTACATCAGAAAAATAGAAACTAAATGCAAGATTTAGCTAGGATTAACACATTGATTCAAAGCACTCACAACTGCAAAATTCAAAAATTGAGACTAAGCTATAAATACTTATTAATTCACTTAAACTAATGATAAAACCAAATACCTTTTAAATTATATGAACATTTGCAATTTGGATATCTACCTCATTCAGAGAATAGACAGCCATCCAATAAACCATTTCATCTTTCTCAAGCATTTTTTATCTATTCCTGGATTCAAACTGGTTGGAATAGACAACTTGTGCCTCAACAATTTACAGTTGTCATAAGTTACAAGGAAATGAAACTAAAGCAACTGGAGGCAATTAACTAATGCTATATGGTCTACCTATAACTAAAAATTCGTCTTAACAGTAACACAGATGTGAATCTGTACAACAAATTCTCACCATGCTTGTCTTCCATATGAGTCTTAAAAACAGTCCCCCTTACAATGAAAACATGTAGGAAATTAACTGATTTAGGCTGCAGAATTGAATATTCCTCTTTTGTAAATGTTGAAAAAAACTTTCCTTTGCACACCTCCTTGGTCTCTATTGCAGAATAAATTGCTCCAATGACAGGGGTGGAATTCTGTCAAATTAAAAAGATCCATATATTTTTGTTTGTGGGGAAAAAAAAAAGTGTGATAGCTCATGTTAAGACTAAATCTCAAACTACATATCCAAATGCCTTGGGACAGTATGGAAAAGACAGTGAAGGTCTACATTTTTTCAGTATCTTGACAAGTCTAAATAACTTGGTAATTTTCAGTTGACAAAAATATATAAATGTGGATTATTTCACTAAAATCTAAAATATGGAAAAGCAGTTTACTTCTGGAACATAGAAGTCCAACACTTTTAAAAATACTTCAAATATATAACATAATCAAGATACTTAAAGAATAATTCTTCTAAATTTCATAAAAATATTCTTTTTATATACAATAAATATTAACCGATGTAGGAGCAATAATAATTTTAAACCTAAACCATGTCTATGACAAATGCACTCAGGCTCCATAAAAGAAAAATTATTATTTGGAAAAAGGATTTTACTCATTAGCAAAATTTCACTCATTCAAATTTACTCTGCAAAGCAATGATAAATCAGCAAGTTGATTTTTCTTAATGAGACATTTAACTGAACTAAAATATTGCAGAGCAACACATACTGCACCATCAAAGTAGGAAGGAATTTAACTTTTTTAAACATAATACAATGATTTATATAATTATTTTTATTTCATCATTCTTTATATGCAACATTATTCAACTAATTTAACAATAATCTAATTAATTTCTAATTGGTCAGATTCTGGGTTGTCATACAACTTTAACTCATGAAGTCAACGGGATGCTCAGGGTGTTACTATGAAGAAAATAATTTGTTGCATATTTGGTCATAAATATTACAGTTGTTTACATGCAACTGTACTAATAATAAATAAAAATAAAGAAAGATGACTGCTTTCATTGCCATTTAAACACATTCATGAAAATTAATTTTTTTTTAATGAAAAAGTTAACAGAACAGAAATCTATGCTAGTAATTTTGTCAGGTATCTTGGACATTGCTGAAAAATATATTTTATTCCATATGCACAAAGGAAACAAGAACAGCAACTAGTTATGGTAGCACTGATGAAGGACTTCCTAGTCATAAATCAGGCAAAATCTTGCCTTAAGGACCTTATTCTGTGCTCTCACTTCTGTAGCTTACTCTGTGCTGGCAGACCAACTTGAAATGTCAAAGAAATTAAAATTAGCAAAGAAACACAGATAACCAAAGATCACATTCTTTAACAAAAATATTGTATCAAATAAGGTGCAAAAAGGTCTACTCCAAAAGATATGAAAGGGAACTGGGCTGAATTCAGGCACGCAAAGAGCAAGGGGAGCACAATGAAAGCTAAGAGGAAAAAGGGAAAGTAACTCACTAAATGGAAGAAAGATTTGTGAAAGAAAGCTTTTGTTTCACTCTGGACTGAAAATCATACTGGAAAATAGATTTTAATAATGGTAGCAAATGAGGAAAAGAGTAACGAAAAAACCTTGGGAAGGACAGTACATTAAAGACTATTTAGACAAATGTATTAAAAATAGCAGACCCAATAAATTCAGCGTATCGTGCTAAAAATTATCAGCATCAGCAATACCCAAATGTTTAGAAAGAAAATTTTTAGAAAAATAAACTTAGAAACCCTTAGAGTTTGACTTTGGTGATGCACATAAGACAATCTTCCCCATGGAATTGCCTAAGATCAAAATCACCTGGCATACTGATGTCATGTCATAGGTGTGTTACAGAAATATGCATGTAAAAAAGGATGATCTGAACACATAGTAGGTTAAAATACAAACAGATTAGTGATTAAACATTTGGTTTCTAGCCAAAAATTCAGAAGTTATTGAGGCTCCTGTTGCACAGCTCTGTGCCCACTAACAGAGATTACTCTTTGCTAGCAGACTAGAAAACCAAAGTGGTTCTTCCCACGCAAAAGGTATGCACGCTACACTAGCTAAATTCCTGTATGATTCCAAGCTGAAAGTGACCACAGCAGTCTAATGCTGAGGAAAGGGCTGAAAAGAAACAAGGAAACTTATGTAAGCATACTCCTGTCATAATCAGAAGTGTGGGTCATTTCACATGTACATTTTTTATCACTAAAACATATACAAAAGGAATTTGAGTCAAAATGCTGGTTGTATCTCACTACCAACTTACAAGAGATCTGACTGTCTATTTTTATAAAATGTACAGTATAGGTGCTTTTTAACATATAACATACTCTTTTGAGCATTTTTTTTAATCTCTACAATAACAATATATTAAGCTTAGGCAAAATGAAGAAGCCTACGCACCTCAAGTAGGACGAGGGTTGAAATTTCTACATTTTATTACAAAATTAGAGTAGTTAAAATGTCCTCAGAGATGCCATGTACACACAGAAGTGGCCAATTTCTGTGCAAATCTCTGGTGTGTGTTTATTTATACATATGTAGAACAGACTCTTTCTTGATGACCTCAGTACTTAGTTTGTGACCTATCCTGACTAACTGCAGAGTTTAGGTCATTCTTTAAAGATCTGAAACCAGTGGTCTGGCCACAACACAGAATATGAAAAAATCTGATGGTCACTCTTCAGATGTGTGACAAGGGGGATAAACAGTGCTTCCAGTTGTTCACCATGACAATCCTTCCTCACGTCATCTACAGACAGCCTACTGTACTAATCAAGATGTGATAATCCTGATGTGTAATTTAGATCCTAAAAGGTAAATCTCAAATCTGCTTTTCCCTAGTCCTGCCCCCGCCATGAAAGGTATTCACAGGCTGGGGAGTGGAATGATGGATGGCGCCAGAAAGTGAAGAAAGACACAGAAGGAAACATGATACTGTAGGTTAGGAGTTAGCATTGACTTCTGCAGAAGGAAGGAAGGAGAACCTAAACTTCAGGCTCTGCATCTTAGGTTCTTACATCCTTGGTTGTATCTAGTACCTTTCATAATGACACTCAGTCCAGTTAATGATAAACAGATAATAAATTTACTACATCCATCAGTAAGAAACTGTTGCAAGTTTTTGATTAATAGCAGCAGAGAACAGTGTAAGTTATTTTTACTTATTTCTTTCAACTTTCACCATCTTGAGTTTGACAGAACAACGCCTTTGTTCCATATTTAAATCACAAGAGTTCAATTATAATCAAAAGATAGGCCATGGAAAGTCAGTATGTGGACTAAGCCATTCTCAGCACAGGAGCAAGTCTCTACTGTAAAAAAAGAAGCATTGCATTTGAAATAATATGTATATTTAGAAGCTATGTGTTTTGGAAAAGTGACAAAGCACCTAAGGAGGCATGACATTACAAATCCACATTGAGCAAAATGTGCTCTCTACAGGACTAGAGAAATCCTCTCTCTATGATGTTACTTTCTCTCCCTGATGAATTATTAAGGAATATTTCTACAGACAAACTAGGCAACCTCAATAGAGAACAGAAGTCAAAATAGTAAACAAAAGCAAGAGAGCTCATGTGCTCTACACATGAGTCTCTTAGCAATGTTTCCAGTCCTTAGTCTCTCAGTTTATTTATTCATCTGGAACACATAATTTTTCAAAGCAGTAAGTAGTCCTAAAAATACTTATATATCAGTAAATTTAATGTTTAACTTAATACGTACTCTGTTGCGCATCAAATGCCATCCCTACTTACATAAAGTGGAGGAAAACAGCTGAATACTATTTGCATACTATTAGCTAAATTTACTTGAAAAAATGTTTTAGGTTGAATTTTGATTTGATGAGATATTCTTAGCGGGATTTTCATTCCTTAAAATATTATTTTCCCAGGATGTGACATTAGGTGAAGCTGAATATATGGAATGGAATCTGTCACTTTTAATGTACTGAGGAGCACTTAATTCTGGTCCCTCTGCTTTCCATTTCACTAGTCATGCATCTTTTCAAAGTTAGGGTGATAGAGGCTGTCCCGCTGTAGTTTCTATCTATTGTTTTCTGGCTAAAACCTCATTTTTGTTATCAGCTGTTATGGACTCTAGGAAAAAGCTGAGTTGGGATCTTCTGAGTGGCTGAAGTAAAAGCAGTTCTGACAGGAAATTAAAGAAAACCAGCAGAAGACTGGCAGGAGCTTTATAGGGTGACTTCTCTGGTAGTAAATCCACATCTCAGGAAAAGGTGGGCTGTCAGAATTTTGATGCTACCAAGTACTCAGGCTTTGCTCGGTAGCAGAAAAAATAAAAAAGACATTTACAAATGACTATAGCTTACTGACCACAAATGGATTCTTTTGAAACATGATTTATCCTCTCCTGTGTCAATCATTCTTTTATGCATACAGCTATTTTTGCGTCTTTGCAATGGAAATATTTTGATGTTTACTGTATATAAACAACTAATTCCAGCTACATCTAAACATAACAAACCAATAACTAGGAAATGACAATAGGAGGTACAGTGATGTGGAAGGAATTAGACTGCATTTGTGTACAGGAAAGCTCAAATGGTTCAGTGAAACCTAGTAAACTTCATTTTACATAACCACATTTCATAACCTTTTCCTATTTCGTTAGTCTCTGGTTGTGGCAATGCACAGGGTAACTGACACCTCCAGCTGTTTCTTTTGTAGTGAATTTTAATTTAAAGAGAGTATAAAGCATTCCTCCAGACCAATTAATGCAACAAAAAACCACTTGAGAAGCCTTCATTTCCCTTCTGAGGCTGTTCTTGCTTTCTCTACACTTCCTGGTGCATAAATTCTGTGACACCAAATCTTGCAGTTGAAAGACAGACCTGGGGTGAATGTCCTCCACCCCACTCCTCAGTCCCCTTCCTTCTTCCAAGCACTTCTGTAAGGTTAGCTCACAACAGGTAATTCATATTCAAAACCTCATTCAGTCAGTTTCAGTGACAAAAAATACCACCAACCACCACAAGGATTTGTTTTTATTTTTGGAAAATGTAAATGTGATCATTAGCTTAGTATATAAAATAAACGGGGGGAGACAGGGGAAGGAGGAAACATCACTGTCCTGCTGTTTGCCAGAGTGCATAATAAATACCAAGATTCCTTTTCTTAGCTTCCATGTAATAAGAAAAGACGAAAGATTAGAATTCTTTGAGGACTGTTTGGTTTTTTCCTCTCTTATCAGGAAAAAACCCCGCCTGTTTAGTACCCAAAGCCTAAAAAGCGGTCCTTACAAAATGACCAATGTAAAGCCTAAATGGAGGCCACATGGCAAACTTGTGATTGATCTTGCTTGCACTGGGAGACAGGTCCTTTTTTGCTTTCAGCTATTGCTGAAACAATATAAACATAACTTCCCATGTCAGTACTCATTCCATTAATGTACAGTCATTAATACAGGGTTCCTGCTTTATTTCAGACTGAATCTGAATGAAACTGATACAAATCAAATTGCAAGAATTTTCTTACAATGTTCTCTTGCTAAGAGAATTATATACAATGTATTGCAATAGAGAGAAAAAACAGGAGTCTTCAAATACCATTTTTTGAAGAAGAACAGGTGTATTACTAAAGTCAAAGAGGTGCAGCAAATGTGTACTTTTGTCCTTCACAAAAAAAAAAATAAAAGAAATATTTCCCAGACAAGAAAATAAATTTTTCCTGAAATGAAAATCTGCTATTTTAGGCCCTGATCCTGACTGAAATCACCAGAAGATAATCTCACTGATATCAAAGAAGCAAGCAAACTAGCGTGAAAAGGTATATTATACATACATTACCTTGTGTGTAATGTTCTTAAATTGCATATGAACTCTTGCTAATATGTTTGCTCCTTCTATTATGTTTTTAGCCTTACAAACAACTGCTTAAAACAGTACCGTGAAAATAACTTTGTGATTACTTTTTTGGAGCAACTTTCACGTGGCTTATCAAACTAGAACAAAACTCCTAGTATAATCAACTTTTATAAATGTCATTGAAATGTTTTAGATAAATACAGTGATAGTGTAGCCTTCAGTGATTTCAAAAGGATCCAGTCATTCCAAGGCCATCTTCTCACTACGACATGATGCATGATATTTCTGAAGCAGCAGAAAAAAAGGAAAGTATTGCCTGAGGAAGTAAAACTGAGTCACTTTTCACACAGGTATGCTATTTCATGACTGTCAGGTGGAAACTCTTCAGGATTAATGCTTTATAATTCTCATATGGCTGATGCTTTAGAACTTCAAAGTGTAGTAGAACATTTCAAATTTTCTTCAGCCCATGAGGAAAAACCTTTTCATTGAAAGTTGCTGTCAACTGGAATCTTGAATTTAATACCATACAACTGCTACACATTTTATGAAGATTAAAATTATGCACAATGTGTGCAGTTGTCCTGGTAATGCAAGTTTGTTTCAGTATATAAAAAGCCTTGTCTTAGTGCTGAAAATTACACAGAGTAATTTCTCATATCTTTTAGTATTTAATTAAAAAACTTTTCTAAACTATTCTTAGCTTAAAAACAGGATTTACTCACGTATAATCATGTCTTCTTTCACCAATAAACAAAAATATATCGTTGATTGAAACGATAAGTAATCAGAGGGTATTACATGAAAATTACATGAAAATCAATATATGGTTCCTGAGGAAGAGACTTAAGCAGTTTAAATTTGAATTCTAATAGTGACAAGTCATGAATATAGAATTTGCCTCTGTAAAAAATAATCTGTTTGCTATAAACCCATCCCTAGTTATCTAATACCTCAAGATACAGTGTATTAGCACCCTCTCTGAATTTGTGTGAAGCTGGCCCCCTTTGGCAACTAAAAGAGCTCTTTGAACCATAGAACAGATGTAATGAAAATTGGTTCCATTAAATGCAGCTGGTAAATTACAAACTGAAAAATTAATGCACCATACCAAGACTCTGGGGGCTAGAATGAATCAAGGTGTGGTTGCCAGATGCTAACAGTTCTTTTTGCTCCCCTTTTACTTCAAATAAAAAGTACAGTAGCTTATAAATGTGTACTAAACCAGGAACTGTAACTATAATTACAACACAAATACTAAGTCAACAAAAACAGTAAGATCAAAAGAAACCTCCATTGCTACCCTCTAAACGTGCATGTCACAGCGTGGAAAATACTAAGGATATGTGATCTTATGTGGGCAAATTAATGGAAGAAAAATTGATGAAGGGCTAGTAAATTCAAACACACAACTTCTAGCTCACAATTTTCCCTGAGCTGTAGATTTCTGGAAGCTAAGGAAAGTAGTCCTGTTCTTTTACTCTTCTTTTAACTATCCATGTCTGAGTGCAATTAAACAAGATGCTTGCCTGGTAGATTCCATGAAAAGATTATCCTGTCTCTGTTCAAAACCTGAATGTGAACAAAGGAAAGGGTGAGTGTCCTCAGTTGTTGCTGATTTTGCAAAACACTCAAAAGAAATCCTGCTTCTCAATATAGAAAAATGTGCAGGCACCCTAATCACTTTTTCTTTTTTGTGTAAATATGTTCAAGTAGATGTATGAAACATCCTGAGAAGCCAGTGGTACAAAGATAGTAACAGGGGGAACTAGAGAAAGAAAAAATAACATATTGTATATACATGTCATACACATACAGTGGTATAAAGTCTGCAGAATTGGTTCTGTTATAATCTGAGGCATGCGTCAATATACAAGCACTGATATTTCCTGATATTTCTAGCCTGGTGCAGGATTATTGCTGAATTTCAAGGGTTTTTTCAATGAAGTGAAGTTTACATATTTTTAAATGGTACCTTATTGCAGTCAGCATATCTGGATGTCCATGTCTGTCAGATACTGGATCATTGTATGTACACAATAAGGCATAAAAATGCTTCCAAAATTAGAGGGTAGTAAAAATGAAGGTTGTTGGAACCAAATTGCTAGGTGACTTTCAAAAATTAGTACATGAAAGCCTGTGGGTAACGACAATGAAGTCAGGTGTAATCAGACTGAAACACCCCTTTCCCAGAAGAGCACTAAGAGTGCTCACAGTTTGTGGACTTCTGCAGTCCGCTTGATTTCCCTGATTTCTTGGTAAGTTTTGTTCTTCAGTGTGTCTCTGAACACAACTACTTATTTGCTAGTGTGCACAAATTGGTATTTCTAATTCAATGCATTTTCACTCTAACATAAGTTCTGCCACTGGTTTGCTTGTTGTTTTTTGTCTCTTCAAATGGTGGCATAAAGCATGGTGCATGTCATATGACTCAGATAGTGTACCTGTCACGTTTCCTGGGAATAACCAGCTAGCCTCAGTCAAGAGTATGGCAAAGCAAATACTTTTTGTATATCATCCAACTATATTTTGTTTTTATTCCCTTTCTTGACATTCCTAACACATTTATTTATGGTTGTTCTAACTCTGACTTTATTACTTGGATTTCACATTTTTTAAGGCTGCCTCATGTCCTTCTTCCAGGGGTCCCAAAGCCTTTCAAACACCGATAGATATCTGCTGTTGCCAACGGCCATCTGGCCAAACAGTTTGAATTCACTGCCTTGCTAAATGGTGAAGTTAATGTATTTAAATGATGGATTTTTGGAATGCAATACCTCATAATATCCTAACTATTTTCCCCCAGAGGCCATCATATCTAGTTTCAGTTATAACGAATTACAAGTATTAATCACAATTAGATACTTCATCAGGCATATTTGCTGATGTACTGATAGGTAAGAAATACATGGGTCAGTAGACCCTTAAAAGCTACACATTGAGTTTACTGTGGAGTTTAACCTGTTAAGTCAAATAGTTACATAAAGTACAAGAGGTGAAACTAGTTTGGCAAACTAACTTTTGTATCTTCAAAAGCAGACTATTAAGACTGCTTTCTGAATTAATTAGAAGTGAACATGTGCTTTTGCAGGGGGAAAGGGAAATGAGCAAAGTAAATTCAAGCTGATTGTAATCCTGAAGAATTCCTCGAGTGTTTATATTCCAAGAAAGAGACCCCCTACCTCTAAGGTCTGTAACCTGAGATAGAAAGTGTGCACTAAGACTAAATTCCTGGCAACTGAATCAGGAAAGCACATGCAGTTTCTCTTCAGACATGAGGACCAAGGTCTCTTATATTACTCTTCATGCAACTAGATTTATTGTGGTTTTCTTTATTTATTTATCTATTTTTCACAAACATTTCAATTGCGTCATCCATTTAGCTCACTGTAAATTAATATATTACCTGCTTTCACTCAAAATTAGTTTGAAGATAATGGCACTTATCCAAGGGTATGATAAACCTAAACCCCAATGTTATGGCACTGTTTAACAACAGCCCAGCTCCCAAATATTTATCCCAAGCTACTCAGAGGACGTGAAAGCAGCATAAAGTGGTTTGCAATATGTGCTCAAGGCAGGATGTACCTATAATCTAACTCAAGAATACTAAGTAAAGAGTATTGAGTAACAAGTATTCATTCATATAAATGAATTAAACACATGTAAAGCTGGGAACTCCAATGGAAGGTGTGAACCTCTCCCTTACTGCCTTATGCTATCAAGATCACAGAATCACTAAACGGCTGGAGTTGGAAGGGACCTCTGGAATTCATCTTGTCCAAGTTCCCTGCTCAAGCAGGGTCGATCACAGAAGAAAAACAGGGCATGACAGCCTAGTGCACACAGACAGAGACCATAGAGATCATTGACATAACCTGTGATTTGAAAAGGGGCTGCACAATACAGAATGTGGTTTATAAATAGTACTGAAAGAGTGTTTTAGGAAACATGATCAAAAGAACAGCTTCTAGTATATGACAATCTAGGTTACAGTAAGTAATGAAATCCAAACTGCATTCTTTGTTTTTTACACCGTCTGAATGGAATATGTACTAAATGAACTGTCTTGAAAGTGCTCTCTGGAGTTTCATATTTGGAAAAGGTAAGGAAATTAGAATTTTCTTAATTAATTAAAAGGGAATGAGTATTGAAAAGTGCCCAAGACAAAGCTGCTGCATTTGTTAGAAAGCATAAGCTCACTCTAGATTTGCAGTGTAGCAATGCTAACTTTTCAGACTTCTATAGCAAATCCAGTAAAACAATAATTTCCATTCATACTGCATATTAAAAAAGAGCTATGAATCTAAAGAAAAATTCTATGAATCTAAAGAAAGCTATAAATCTAATGTTACGTGTCTGTTTTTTGATACGCTTACAGTCAGTATTTGCATTCTTAGTTTCCTAAGGGATGGAAAGAAATCATTCAGTTGAGTTCTCTTAATCTCTGCCACTAACTGAGTGCAAAAAACTATGAAAGTTGACATAGTGGCACTCATGTTTCTAGAGTGGCCTGATTCCTTCCTCTAAAACTGCTCAAAATTAGCTTAATTTGTAACAATGAAAGGTTTAAATAAATAAAAGTCTTCTAAACGGATGCATGCATATTTGAGAGTTATCCCAACAGTCTAAAATAATACATGGCTCCCTCAATCCTCATGTTTCTAAAAATGTTCATCTGACAATTCACTAACTTCTTCATAATTTGCTAGAAGTATTAAAATCATAAAGCTATTTAGTATGATTAGAAAATTCAAGCCCATAGCAGATTCTGCTTCCTATGTGAGAATACTGTGGAGAGTGGATTCAACAAGTTTTATATAAAAAAAACCCCTTACATACAATTAAAATGTTTTCTGCAAGAAAACAAATTTATACTAACCAGTAAGCTTATTTATATTTTGACTGGATAGCAATTAAAAGTTATGTACCAGCAGGCACAAGAATATAAGATAGCACATTAGAAACTATGCACAATTGCTCCAGAAAACTGTAGATAGCAGTGACAGAAAAACAAAAGAAAACAAAGTAAGAAAATAACTACTGCTTTTAGCAACAGAAAATTTATTCTTTGGTTTGGAAGCACAGCATCCCTTTTCAGCTGTTTCAGCCACTAATTAGTTTGGAGCAAGAATAATGCAGTAATACTGATAAAATTTTCAAAGCATATGTGATAGCAAAAGGGAATAAAGTACATGCTTTCTGGTGGTTCTATATATGGTTTGTAAATCAGCAGCTCCTTCTCAAAAATCAAGACTAAATACTGAATTCTAAAATACACCCACTGTCACTAAATCTGTACAGATTTTTGAGTAAATGACATTGACATTCTCCGTACAGAATCACTAGGCCTACTGATAACTGTTTTTGTGGAATTAATGATCCTGTAATAGAAATTTCTGAAACCAGGGATTATTTACAGTTAGTGTAAGCAAGTATGCTGAGTTTCGTTCCTATATTCATATTCTTTAATGCCATTAGTATATATTTATGCATGCAAATTTTGAAGGGATGATGGAAAAGACTCAATGTATTATGGCAACTGCCATAGCATAACAAAAATAGGTTATAAAGAAAAAGTCCAACTTCATTTTCTTTCTTCCTATCAAATCCAGTCAACCTCATAATTCCACTCTTCATTTTCATGTAACCCTCTGAACTTTAATGCTGGCGAATAAGCTACAGAGGAAGAAAGGTAAAACAAAGTGATAATAGAAGTGTTGTTTAATAAGTAGCAACTAGGCATTATATAAGGCAACAAATATTGCCTTCAAGGCCATTCGTGACATTTCTTAAAGGATTTGTTTTCACAAAATGAATTACGAAATTATTCAAAACCAAAATAAAAAGTTTCATAAATGTCCTGGTTTAGCCAGGATAGGGTTAAGTTTCCCCAGCAGTGGGGGGAAGCTCTAGCCGGGTTATTCATATATCATGCTGACGTCACACCCTGGCGCGAGCGTGGGAAGAATCGGTGATCGCATGGGTTGGCGCAGCCGGTTCTCTCTTTGCTGTATCGGTATATACTTTGCTCTGTTCATTGTTATCACTGTTATTGTTGTTGTTTGTTGTGTTGCTGTTGCTCTGTTTTATTAAACCTGTCCTTATTTCAGTCTTGGGGCTTTGTATTTCACTCCCTTTGTGGGGGAGGGGCAGCGGCAGCTGTGGTCTCAGACCCTGGCAGGGGCTAAACCACCACAATAAATTACAAATTTCTACAATTTGCGCAACATCATCTTTTGCCATTAACTATTTGTACTAGGTCATCTTTCTGCCATTATTATGAGAACTAGGAATTATTGTGGAGCTCAAGCAGAAGACAGGAACCAATCTCCCTGAGTGTTGGGAATTTCAGTCCAGGTACAATCCAAGACCAAATTCTGGAAACAAAATCAAAGTCTACTCCTTGGGCAGATAAAGAAGACAGATTTTTTTCTCTTAAGCTACAGATCATATGTAGAGCTGACTTAGTTGTATCTCAGCAGACAAAAAGCAGTTCTCTTAACAGGTCAGTGGGAATATATGCATAGCAGTGGATAATGTGCTTTCTTTGTTGATGATCTCTTGACTTTACCTCTACTCAAATTCCAAGTAAAAGTGCTCATATATCTGTAGAAGGTTGGACAGATTTACATTTAGCAGTTTTATTTTGCATTGCTCCATTTCCTTTCTTTCAGTCCAAAAACCAATTTGAGACACTGAATTTTTCTAGTGCGGTTAAAGAACTCAACTGATATAAATAAAAAATAACTGATGAATGGATTACTATGATCTTTCTTCACTTCAGATAATACTTTTGAGTTAAATCTGAGCAGATTACTGAAAATGATAATGGCCCATCAATTCCACTTGTCACCTTGCTTCAGGCAGTGACCTGTAACTGGTATCTCCTAAGAAGACAGAAAAGCCCACCATGTACCTAGACTGCTGTACCATGAGAGTGGGACAGAATTCCTCCTCAGTCTCTAGTGGCAATTATTTCATATCCTGAAGCAAGATGATCAATATATCCTTTATAACTTAGGCAAATACAATCTCCCTTTTTTTTTTCAGTAAGTAAATATTTACTTTTAATTCCTGCTGAACTACGTATACTTCAATCTCATGGAGCAGGGCAGAAGCCTATTACCCTATGTTTAGCACTAAAATGTTCCTCAGATATTTAATTTCTCAGTGTTTTCTTCTTTTGTGATTACAGGTCATTTAGACAAATTGCTCAAAGTATTCAACATCTAAATGAGGTGTCCATCACTTTTACACTCTATAATTGTTCTGGTATTGGTAAACAGCAGTACATTTTTGCTGATTATATAATTTTTGGAGAAAAGGCCACAAAGTGACTAGAAAAGATAATTCAGAATTTTGGTTGACAACAATAAGAGCAAATACAAAGAAATCTAAACTTTCTTCTTTTTTAAAAAGTTGTATACTGTCTAATGGAAACATCTCCTTTTTTTTGGAAAGGTTTTAATAAAAAGAGTGGAAAAAAAATCCAAATTTTGATACTTTAACCTCAAATTAGTTTTAAGAAACATGGATCTCTTCATTAGTCTCTGTCTTTTATTCTGACACCTTTTTACTTTTGGTAATTATTCTACTTTGCATACTTTAGCATGGCACACCAATTTCCTAATATATATTTGCACAGCATGTGCAAGCAGAAAATCTACTGATGAACTGTTCAGATGTGCAATTTAAAAGTACTGCATTTATTTTCCACCTGTTGTGCAAAATTCCTTGCTATTTAGGATTTTATTATACTACCTTCCCCCTAGTATTGAAAAATATCTAACACACAAAGCTTTAACTATTTAAAAACACAAAGAAAACTAAAATAAAAATTTAGGAGTCGGTCAATATCAAAGCTATTTATAAAGAAACACTTATTTAAACAGCCGAACCGCCCACTTCACACGTGGGCATATATATGTTATAGTTCTGTATCTGTTACAGGAGCACCTTAAGAGTTGTGTGTGTGTCAATATGTGCACACATAGAAAAAAATAATTCTTGCATTAATGTGCAGTGCATGTGATTTAAATATTATTTGTACTACAGTTAACATTAATACAATACCTCACAACAAGAGCCAGGAACCAAGCAAATTGACCTTTCTTATTTTGTTAATGAGTAAAGATAGAGCTTAAAGTAAATAATCAAATATTGCTTGACAGGAACTCTCCACAAAAACAGTGCTGTTGAAAGTTTTATCTTGTTTTTCTGTATTTTTAAAAATATTCTTTGGCATTAATATGTAAAATAAGAAGCATAATGTTTACCAGAAGTAAACATGCACTTTAAAAAAAGATCTATGTTTTTATGACTGCTTTTTTTTTTTAAGCTATCATTTTGAATAGTAGAATCGCATTGCAGTGTTGACTGATTATGCTTTAATCCTCGGTGGCTTTCTCAAATATATAAACAGTAGGATAGCGATAAAGAAGCTTGCGCTTCATGAACAATAATGTAATTATTAATGAATTGAACTGATTTACAGAAATGTGATACATTAACAAACACACATGAAAGCTAGTGTGGAAAAGACAAGCTTTTTAAAAAGCTTATGGAATAGCAGAAGACAAGTTGGACAGATAGTGACCGCAGGAAATGACCTTGAATCAAATGATGGAAAATTAAGGTAGAGTGAGTGATTTAGATTTCAGAGGAAAGCTTTATAACTGTGCTTCAGCATAGTATCTGAAAAGAGAACAGGAAAATCAAGAGTGCAAACAGGGGACAAAAAACTCTCATTAGACACTGCATTTCTACCTCCCCAATTTGTAAAGGCATTTTTTGCCTTTAAATGATGCTTATAGAATAAGATTCGTTACTTATCTAGTATTAAGACTACACATTCAGGACCCTCTAGAGGGATAAGCAGCCTTATGAGGGGGAGGAGGGGGAGGAATTTAAACATTCAAATGAAATATTGATTAACAGATCTTAAGGAGAAGGGTAGAAGTGAGTAAAATAGTAAAATCCACCTCCACAAAATTGGTGCCAGGTATCAAAACATGGACAATGAGAAGGAATGTTTTCATTAGGGGAATAAACAAGACTGGTGCATTGGAACAGCAGAAAAGGGTCTTATCTGTAGCCCTTTTTGCCCTTGTATTCCCTTCAGAGGAGGGTGGTGCTAAACAAGTAGAGGCAGAGAAGAAAGAAGAAATATCTTAGGCAAAGTGTTAATAGGACATTTTACGTTAATTAAGGGTAAGGAATGATGTTTATTTTTAAGCATGCTCCCAGGAATTACATTTATTTTATCTTTTTGTGTTTCTCACCTTACAGTCTACAGAACAGTAAGAGTCTTAGCAAGTGTCTGAATCCAAAAGACACTTCTGTGGCATTCAGAACTAACCAGAGCAGTCTCATGAGCTCCTTTAGAGTTAAAATCACAAGCATGTGGACTGGAAGAAGAGTCTTGGAGCAACTCATGACAGATGGGAACATCCCTTGGCAAGAGGTACCTAAATCCCTAAGGTTCAAAGAAAACTCATGGCATGCCTATAGTTATTAAGGAAATGTAGTATTCACATATAGAAAAAGATAGTCAAAGTTCTTTTGTCAGAGTCTTTACTAAATGTGAAAATGCAACAATTTAACTAAGAAGCTAAAAACATTCCTAGAAAAAAACCCCTTTTCTTTTTGATCTGAATTTATAACTTTGATCCTCATAAACATAGATCATTAAAGTAAGTTGTATAACTGTTGTCTTATTACACCTTATACCAGGCAAAAAATGTTTTCCTTCATCTAACATAACAGATCTTCAGGAAGTAAAACAGGAAAAAAAACGACCCCAGAAAAACAGTGACAGTGAGCAACTTCAGACCACTGCCAGTGTCATATTTCTGCTCCCAAAAGGCAAACAATGTTTACTTGGTTGGTCTAATGGACAGAATCACTAACTATGCACACGTGCACAAAGGCAGAGGGAGAAGTCAGTCACACAGAACATAACAATCCGCTGGGACATGAGGTCACTTCTAGTAGTGTAACAAAAGAAATCATTCCAATCAGGTTGTTTTGGAGTGAAATAGCTTGTGCCCTAGTGGAGACTAGTCAGTTCCATGACAATGGCCAAGTCACTAATTCAATACAAAGTCATAAAAAATTTGATTTCCAGCCTTTTTCCTTGCTGACTGTTGCTATTTACTGATTCTTCTCTACTGTTGAACAAACATGGCAATGGACCAAAATCAATTAATAGAAATACCCCTCACTGCTGCCCTTGCTTTTTGTATGCATTAACATGGAACTATAACTGGAAGAGCTGTATGACACTATGATGTTTCTTGATTTTCCTTTGTCTTAAATCCTGTCCTACCATTTATTCCTGCACTGTTTTTCAAAGTATGTAATGCTATTGTATTAATACTTGCACATTCATTATTCATGTAGTCACAGTCAGTCAAAATGCAAGGCAAAAGGTCAAACTTGATAAAAAATATAATTACAGTCTTGTAAGAATAAAGAAATAAAAAATCCACCTCCTAGCACAACATATGTAAGGCATAACATTTTGACGCAGGGTAAGTCTGTGAAAGAAAGTGTTTTTGTCAAACTGACTCAGAACATTTAGATTAACAATGGAATGACTTATTTTTTTATATTCTGTGGATATTTGCATAGATGGCTACGGAAAAAATATAGAAATTAACAACTGTTAGTTTAAAAAACACCTTTATTTTTGTTTCTTCTCTTTGTTTGAAAATGTTCACTGATCCACTTGCTACATACAAAACCAGACATTCTCCTGAATATCCTTTATACGTATATGTATATGTCTGTGTATGTATATATGTATGGATATGCGCACACACACGGAGTGATGTGTGATAACCTATGGCACAATGAAGGGAGATGCAGGTGTTGAAAGTGGTGGATTTGATGGAAAAAGCAGGAATTCTGCTGATTTGTCTACAGTCCTTTAATAGATACAGAATGAGACAGATACACACACAAACCAGGATGAGACAGATAAAACATTGGGCTGGTAGTTTAGTCGAATCCAGACCAACAGCAAGATATAACCAACAGGACATCACCACAGCCTAAACAAAGCCATGCCAAAAAGGGTGTAGAAATAAATTAAGGGATGTAAATTCTAGTAGTTAGAATTCATGGGACACTTAAGTCCAATATAAATAGGAGACAGTAAAAAAAATGAGATGTAATCCTGTTAAACTCTCTTTAAATAAGAAAGGTTGAAACTTCTTGGTAAAGGAGCAATCAGCAACAATCATTAGCACATTTCACTCTTACTGCAAGTTAATGTAACCCAGGAAACTATTTCTCATAGTGAAGGTTGGTTTTTTTTAATGGAAAGGATACTGCTGCTCTGTGAACTTGGGCTGTCAAATCATTTATCTGTTATTGCTAGCAGTCTCTGGATTTCTCCCCTCCCTGATGCTTATGTGATACAAGGAGAATAGAAAAATGTTAATACTATAATGAAACTGGTTTGCACCTGAAAGAAGTCTCGGAAATCTTGAGTCACCAGATTGATTTAGCAGCATAGTCCCACTTCTTGCTCTCTTTATTTGCCTGTGTGTCTGGGACATACAGATTGTTTCTCACTGCCAGAGCACAACTTACGTGAGACCTGTTACGATAAAGCAATGCTTCAGGATTTAGTTGAAGATTATAGAAAAGCAGGCATGGCTGATAAAAGAATAATATGAAATTAAGGGCATATAAATTTGGGAAAGGGTATAAATTTTGTAGATATTATTTTAGGGGGCATATCACCTAACAAATAGCAGAGCCAATATTTTTGGTGCAGAGTTGAAGGTCTAAATGCTGAAAGGAACTGGCAATTCTATTCCAGTTCAAAAGAACTCTTTTCCAGCATCACTACAGCTGAAATTCTCCACACAGACACATTATTTTGAATGAAAGAACATGATTCCCCTGGATTTTTAAAAGTTCTTCCTGTTTTACTATATGGAATTCCTAGGTATCAAAAGGCTTTGCAAAGAAACAATGTTATTAAATACCTTGATGAATAGCTGCAAATACTCTGATGGAGATCAGATAAATCTTGTCAGAAGGGTCTTCTATAGATAAGAACATTCTTTCAGTTCTCTTTTAGCTGGGGAGAACAAGCCTGATTAGGAAAACCCAAATATTCATGTATGTCAGAACATCTCTGACATCATGATCTCTGTGATCATACACCTGAAGTTTAAGACTAGACTGACTACACATAGGGTGGCAAAGCTGTTTTAAATTTAACTTTCAAAATCGTTACAAGAAACATGTCATGCCAGTGGAAAAATTCAGACAGGTATTTAAGATAGGATAAACTGTAGGGTACAGCATGTATGGTAACCAACAATGTACGGCTTTAATGAGATGAAAGATTTGAAAGGGTTATTTGCAAACTGTCTAATAATAAGTAATTTTAGATGTCTCAAGGCCAGTCATAGGGAGAATGCAGTTTATAGTTTTATAATCTTGGTGACATGGTGCCCTCCAGCAAGCACAGGATGGGTCCTATTTCAGTTGTTTTAAAAGACCTGAATGTATCAGAATAAAGTTGGTCTCAGCATGTTAAAACAGCATGAAATACATTCCCTTGCAAATTGTTTACAGAAAAAATGTGTTTATGGAAATGTATCACTGATTAAAATTACTAAAGGTAAAAGACTCTCTCCGAGTCTTTTTAATTGTATTTCTTCCTAGAGTGTGGCTAGTAAGGATGCTATTCTAAACTCCCACTATGAAAAATAATAATAAAGTGGTTTATTTCTTTGAACTAATATTTTCCCTAACTATTTTGAAAATTCTAATTTTAAAAAGCTTATGGCTCCCTTGATGAACAAAATCAAACTCCACTCCTGGAATTTTGGTCTTCTGAACAGGCACAAATTTGTACCTTGAAAACAGAGCCTACCAGAATTTTATCTTAAAAACACCTTATTGAAGAAGATGTTTTGATTCTGAAGATGATTGTTTATGCTTGCTCACTGTTGAGACTGAACACTGAAACCCGAGTAGTGTGAAATCACAGACCAGAATTTAAGGAAAAGTGATAGAGAAAGTAAATTGAGCCCTGAGATACATTCCTGTTCCAATTAGTCAAAAACTTGTCAATTACTGTAAAAAAGCTTCTTTGTTTGCAACAAGAACTTTTCAAAGTAAGTGAAATAACTTTATTCGTATAAACATTTCTTCTTTTCTTAATTTAAGCAGTCGTGACAACTAGATCATTAATTTAGTTTAACACAATTAGTCAGAAGTTCAAAGGTTCAGATTAGTATGGTGTGACTGGTGCCAAGAGACCACAAAATTCTGGATTGCATCTAAGAGAACTGAAATACAATTTTATTAATCGTATGTTACACACTGTATGTGTTCTTTGTTTTTTAATCTACTGTGATCAAAGCAATGACAGGAGTAGGATTTGCTCCAGGTTCTCTTCAGAGGTTGGCTGGAAAAAGCCAACATAGGAAAAGGGGATCTGTGTCTTGTGTCATAATGCAATAATGCTGCAAAGTTCTGTATGTTTACAATCATTCTACAATTTAGTCATACCACAGAAGAGATGTGTGAAATAGTTTTCTGCAAAAATTTCTGAGTGAAAAAAGTATAAAAACCTTAGTGAAAGTACTCACATTGAACTGACTGAACTATGATTTTTTTCCCAGTAGAAACATTTGACTTTCATATTTTTAAATGAAAAATCTAATATTCTCAAAATAAACAATTTTGACTGTTTTGTATTTCATCCAGAGATTAAAACGTTCAAAAGATCTGTTTCAAATTATTTTCACTTAGTTTTAAGGTTTTTTAGGGAAAAAAAAAGCCACAACAATCAGTTAATGTCACAATTTTAAGCACAGACTCTCTTTAAAACCTGTCTTTATTCTTTACACTTACCTTTTCTTAACTGTCTGAATCTTCTGTGAGGAACAGGAATGGGTATGGGGAGGTTGTGCAATATGATTGTTAAAGGGAATAAGAGTTCTTCTCTGATGTAAAAAATAAATAATGTGCCCAGTCAGAATTCCTTAAAGTCTTCAGACACATAGACAAAATCTACCACCTGAGTTTGGAGGAGCAGCATTATAACTCACTGAAGCTACATTATACATCTTGCATTCTTAGTACTAAGACATTTACAAGTAAACTACTAAATATAATAGATTACTAGTTCGCTGAATCAGAAGAACCTCAGCTTTTGGTATGATTAAGTTTTAATTGTATGTTTCCTTAGGGATCACTAGTAGCTAATAAGCTCATGAAAATAGGACTTTAAATAGCAGGAGTAGTAAAAGTAACCCCATGCACCATATTTTGATATGCTTGGCTGCCTAAGGTGTCCCATTGCCTGAAGTTTAAAGGGTTCAGTTTTCATCAATGAAAAATCTACAAAAAACCCCTTAAGAAATCCTTATTTTTGAAATGTTAGCTGCTTCAGAACATTGTGTACCTTTTATGAATCTCAGAGATGCTGCTACCATGTCTTCTTACTTTTACTGTGGTTTGTTTGTTAGAAACAGTTGTTTATGAATCACAAATTCTGAACCACACACTTCTCTAATTAAATGCATCTCACTGTCTGATAACAGTGATCACAGTCATAGCAGTGAATAGGATTGCAGCTATAAGCATTTAGAGTAACTTCTAACCTTACAAAAAGTCTTTTGCTTAATTTTTTGAGACCATTGAGTCTAATAAGTAGTACAAATTTGTTCCCATCCTTTTCTCAGCCAGATCAAGGAACTCTGGACTGTCGAATGTGTTGCTTCCAGAAAAGAGAGCAAGGGGAGCTCATACATGTATAACCCATCTACAAAGTATGTGTCAGACCTAAGACAGAGGCATTATTCTGCAAGCAAAAAGAATGGAACATAACCAAACCCACACCTGTGTCATAAGTTAGCATGAATCAAATGAAGTTAACTTATTTCTCCCAGGGATTTACATTTTTTCCCTTTCTCTAGGTGCTTCTAAATGGAGCTGGTTAAAATCCTGACAGCTAATGTGGAGGGAGTCTATACTTGCAAATTCAAGTAAGGCCCTCATTCATTTGTAATGTTTAGTTTGGATGGTCACATAACCACATATGGTTACTGCATAATTTGAGACAATATAATTGCATTTCTGTAACTACATTTCTGCAATTGAAAATAGCTAGAAATCTTGCACATACAAACGTAGAAAGAATAAATATTTTTTCAATATAACCATTAATATCTATGAAAATATACTAATTGGATTGAGGAAAATGGCATTAATAACTTAAGGACATCTTTGAAATCATATATAACAAGATTATAGTACTACTCTAATTAATTTATTAATTAATGACAATAGACTTCTTTGCCCCCATAACAATTCAGTTCTATCAGAAAATTGGTACTGGCATATGACAAACAAGATGTAGAGGAATGACTTACAGAACATCAAGGCTAAGAATTTATTAAACACAGAGAAAATAAAGCACTAATATATTGAGCTTCAGAATGAACTAAATCCCATGGATTTGCAGAGCTTCAAAACACTATAACAGGTGCAACAATTATGTGTGGCACAACTTTAGGGACACACTAGCCAATCATCTGGGAGCTCTGCAGTTTTCATGAGAGAACGAACAGGTAATTAACAAATATTAAGATCCCAACTTGTCAAGTAAAATTAAACTCAAGGGATGAAGCATGGCTTCTCATGGCTGCCCATGAGAAGCTAAGATATCAAAACTAAACCAGGTCAAAACAAGTGAATGCCTTTTGGAAACATTTAAAGGAGTATTTCTGCTGCTTAGTTCAAAATACCTCATAATAGCTCAGTTACTCTTTTTCTCTGAAGTAGCTGAGATATAGAAGGCTCACAAATATGCTATTTTATAGAAGTCCAGGGACCCACAACACCTGAGCCTCTATATGAGGTGGGCTTCTTTCACTTCTAGCAAGACTCCATTGTGTTTGACATCCTAGGGATTTATCCTCAGTGAAAGGATTTGAAGGACAACCCTACCACTTGAGAAAATTACCCTTTCTGAAGATGAGTACCTTGCAGATTTGAACTATACAACCTCCATATCACAACTGCTGCCCTGCACAGATGCCATGAAAACACATTTCCTTAGTCTGAAGATAGGAAAGCTGGTTTCACAGAGGTAACAGAATTTCCTTACATGGTGGGTAGTTCCCTCACTGTGCAGATCTGAGTATAACAGTATATGAAGATGCACACAATGTATGCACAAGAGCACGAAGATGCATGCTCCTGTATGAAGTCCCTGCACTGTATGAGGCTGAAGCTGAAACTTGTAAATGAGAAAGCAAAGTTGGTCAGCTGGTTTCCACATATAGGCAAGAATACTAAACTTCACATAGAAATATGTTCTTTTCATCTTCCATTTCTAAATTCAGGGATTTGACAGTTTAATTATTCACCTGAAACAAACTTTTGGCACCTGAAAAGTCTAGGAGCTGCGCAAGTGTCCTCAATAAGGCAATGATTTAATCTTTTTCTTTTGAATGAATACTGAAATCAAAGTAAAGTCCAGCAGACATTTTGTTCTGTTTGATCTAGCCTGGATTTTTCTAGTAGGTAGTAGTTAGATGGTTTTCCCATCTCTCAAGCTGGATATCAGAGCATACCCTGTTTTGATTTTTAAAAGGCAGTATGCATGAAGTAGGCCTGCAAAAAAAAAATCACTTCTGTTAAAATAGATAATGTAAGGCTATATCCATTGGCTCCTATTTTTATTATTAACACTAACAGTGACACAATAGCCAGATCAGGATGAGGAAAAAGCCTCAGAACTGGTCAGCTAATTGGCTGAAAAACAGTGATGATTTTTATGTTCTTCCATAATGAATTAAATTGCAGCTGATCTGTTTCTCTGAATGTTTTCTCTCAAACAAGATAATTCAGAAGAGAGAAAATCTGTGAAATCGTGAAAAAATTATCTTTCGGAACATATTATTTTTTCTGCTTTTGTTTTTTTCTCTCGTCAGTAAGCTGGCAAATTCCATTTAATATTTCAAAAATTATCATAAATGTAAAACATTGCTTCTTCTGAACTAAGCATGGATGTTGATTATTTGAAGTATTGGTTCACAGTACAGATACTACATTGGATTCTTTTGTGGGTACTTCTCAATACATTAAATTTATGTAACAGTGTACAACTATTCTAAGATGCATTTGGATGTGATAAATAAAATTAAATGGTTTTTTTGACTAGATACCTGGCTTAGTGATATTCAGCAGTTCAATAACAGGGGTAATACTTCTGATCTGAAAGAAAGACTGAAATTAACAGAAAAAAAAACCCACATAGAAATGTGATCTTAGTCTTGTCTCTAAAATATTTGACACTGAATTACCACAGCTGAAAATAAAGTGCCTTTAAAAATATGAAGAAATGTTTAATAGATTTTAATACAAATCTATACTGGAAAATCACATCCATGGCTAAACATTGAAGACCTGCATTTGTTCCCATATGAATGCAACACAGAAAATTCATGGGAATGCTGAGATCACATCTAGCAAGAAAACAAACAGGCACACATACACACAATTTTTGCTATTAAAAGCCAAACTCTGTTGTATCACAACTGACATTTTTTAAATGACCTCAACTATGTAAAGGCTGTAAAACTTACATTCCATTAATTTACAAGTTATGTCTGATACACAAAGCTACAAAAGAGCTTCCCTATAATGCACAGCAAATTATGTCACTAATACTCATCTGGAGGCAAAGCTTCTCTCTAATATGGAGAGCTGATTCAGACCTTCTGATATGTCAGATCTAGGTCTCTCCACAGTAGGAAAGGACAACTGTGCCAAAACGTGTTGAATTAAATGCAATTATCTGGCTGCATCTCTTGCTACTTACTAAGGTAGAAATGCATGTAGTAAAATAACTGGTTTTCTCTCTTGTTATGTATTGTGTACCATACCACCTGCAAGATCAGAAAATTCTTAAATTAATTTTTCACTTATGTGATTGGGGGGCTGGGGAGGGAGAGGGAAGAAGTATTATTAAATGATTTACTGAGCTACAGAAACCTTATTCAAATGACAAGAAAACTTTAGTCTCACTTTCTTGTCAAGAAAAGCCTCAAACACTTCTTTATCCAAATTGCACCAGATCAAGACTTTAAGTTTCAGTCACACATAAGTATTGCCAACCTGGTGAAAATTCTCTTTGATTTCAACTCAACTGTCTCAAAATGATCCCCTGTTGCCCTTTATCTGAATGTTTATGTCTGAAAGCAGCAAGAGCAAAAACTTTACTATAATCTTTGAAGGGAATATCTTTAATCAAAATAGCAATAGAAGAACACATATAAGTACCTTTTAGTTCTCCTTTACTTTTCTAGAAGCTACCTACACAGCTCAGTCT
The DNA here is from genome assembly GCF_047716275.1 of Strix uralensis. NCBI lineage: Eukaryota > Metazoa > Chordata > Aves > Strigiformes > Strigidae > Strix > Strix uralensis. Next base: position 38,400,287 of record NC_133975.1, read on the forward strand.
TCAGAACAGGTTTCTACTGTATGTATATAATGCTCTGTATTTCAGGACAGAAAATTTAAACCTTTTTGTTCTTCTGAAGACTGTCAAAATAGTTCAAAATAGTGCATCAAGCATGCTGACAAAAATTCACTTATTTCTGCTTCTGTAAGTGTCCTCAGACAAAGAACTTAAGGTAAACAGAATGAAAAAATGAGGTGGCACAGAAGAGGGATAGTGAGTGAGACAGGAAACAGGACAACATTCTGGAGCCTTAAGTTATCAGAAGCTATTGAAGAAAGACCTTATGCCAACCCCTCTCTCCCTAAACCAAACAATGATGACAAAATATTTGGAATAAGTGAATTGATTATTGTAAACAACAGAGAAAATTTAAGATGAAAGAGTTATCTCTTTATATTGCTCTGAGCAGGGTCTGACATCATAGCTTTTGGATGTGCAGCATGGAAAACATCGACTCTCCTTCTTTGTCCCGTTTTCTCTGTGCCCCAAACAAGATTCGGTGTGAAAAATGAGGAGATAGGCTAGTTCTACTGAAAAAAACCCATCCATGCACATGCAATCTGTCTATTAACTGAAAACTTAGGGACAGAGATTTCCTGCTGCTGAGGAAGATGTCATCAATTCATAGGGGAAAAATTATACAGCAGCTTTTTCATTTGCGCTAGATGAACACTGTCAAAAACTGAGCACAGACAGATGAGTTTCTAGGTACCACTGAAGTGAGTATGCTACTATATATAATGTAACAGTAGTAGTTCGTGGCACTCTAGCTCACAGTGTATGTAAAATAAATGTATGTATACAATAAGAATACAGTTAGACAATTTAAAACACACATTGACTATCTGGATTTAAAGTTTTATTTAGAGGCAGGTGTTGTGAATTGATATGAGCAAACCTCATTTGCTTATGGCTTTGTTCCTTCCCCTGCTGAACCTTCCTCTCTGTGTCTCACACGCAGCCTGGTATTTCACAAAACTAATCATCTCAACTAGGCCACCCTCCTCTCTTTTTAAAGTTTTAGTTTCTGTAGTGTTGTAGCCACTTTCACAGCCTGCTCTTTTACCAGGTGGCTTCAAGTATCAAAGTGCAATCTAGTCTCCATCATGTCAATATTGGAGTCAGGGAGTGCTGCAGCTATACAGACAGGAATGTTGCTTCAGCTGATACACTGGTAATTATGAGTCCATACAGGGAAAGGGCATTTATTAGTTTTCCCATTCAGTTGTATGACAGTTGGAATGAAGAGCATTATGTAAATTAATTTCTATTCCTGTGAAAATAAGCATGTAAGGATTTGGTGATAGCATTTGCATTTTCCTACAAATTTATTTTTAAATGTTTATATTTTCATTTTAATTGGGAAACAATATTTGATGTGGACAATACTGTCAAACTCTTAAAAGCCACTTACAGCCGAGAATACATTTACTTTCTATTAAAAACCTTTTGCTGTTGTTTAACATACATATTCATTTTTGGAGACAGTTCAGAAAAAGATTATTCTTATAGATTGCTTCAGATGAGGGCTTTATATTTTGTTGGAATTTCTGAAGATACGGGCAATAACAGAAGTATGTACAATTTTGTATAAGTAAATAGTCATGTAGTACAGGCTTATGCTTTTTAATATTGCATTTTTGAATGAGTGTCATAAAAGTACAGTATTATTTTTTTGAAATACATAAATCTATAGAAAATGTAAAATATTTATACAGAAATATTTTAAAACACAAGTCTGTTTGGACAGCTTTTGTATTACACCTTATCTAAAAATAACTTCAGAATTAGATTAGTACTCTTTTAATTATCTGGGGGAACATGGGCTTTTGTTAACAGAGGAATAATTCCTGAAGAGTAACTATTGTGCTTTTAGAACTTCTCTAGGCTTGCCAGTGTAGGCATCTGTCATATGAGTTTCCCCTTGCTACCCAACAAATGGCCTGAACTTAATTCAGGAGGGAACATCCAAGCTGTCAAGTCATACAGAAGCTATTTATGATCACCAAGAAAATGAACAGATATATGCAGAAGGCTTTATATATTTTCCCAGTGAAAGCACAGTAATGTCAAAAGTTTAAATATTAAAGGAATTTTTGCTCTTTGCATGTAAACCATGAGAAAGAACATTTCACTAGCTTTGAATGAAAACGGTAACATGGTGAGGAAAAAAATTTTTTAGCACTTCCTCCTATTTGTGATAAACCATGGATGACTTCTGACACTAGCAGAGGTATTATACTTGACTAGATTTGAATCAGAAGCAAATAAAAATTTGTAGGGATATTTGGCAATGAACATATTAAAGCAAGGTCGTCACTTCTGGCAATTCAGAGGGAAGTTTGTAATTCATTTTTTGTATGTGTCAGAAGGATAGCATAATTAAAAAAATACAGTACAAAGTGTTTTGAAGTAATGATTTAAGTACCGTTACAATTCTTGCAAATAATGGATAATAATTTATATTATCAAAATTTTCTCCTCCAGTTTCAGTGAATTCACCATTTGATTCACTTTGATGAACAATGAAGTAGTAACCACTGACTTAAAAATTAGCAGTTTTCTAGATTTCAATGACTTATTTATATCTACTTTGTGTAAATAAAACATGGCACAATTTAATGCTATGTGCTTTACTAAGTATTCATAAGAGATACAACTCAACTGAAATCTAATGAATTTTTATTTTAACATTTTGGGAACTGAAAAGCACTATTTCTCTAAGACTTAAGAAAATTAATCAGTCACATGACAGGGAAACACCAAACACACCATCCAGGTTAAGGTCATCCTGTTGAAGGTAGCACAAATCATAATTACAGAGATTGAATTAAATTAAGCATGGCAAGAAGTTATCTTTGTTAAGGAGATGGACTAGCAATAATGACACATGACAACTAGAAGCATAACACTGGTTAAGATAGACTAATGCTTTGAAGTAGTATGGTAAATCTGCTTTCTTAAGACGTGTTTCTCACCTCTTTAGATTGTCAGACTTGGAGTTGAGAAGAAATTTTCCTGTGCTGAATGTAGAATGATATAACCACTAGAATCACCTGGGCACAATTTGCTGATTTGAAAAAGCATTAGGCACTGCTTTGTCTTTCAGTATGGGGAAATCTGGTTGAAATAGGTACTTTCAGATCTGTGAGATAAGGTCTTCAAATCCTATGAAAGTATGCTGGCAAATTGTGAGATGTTTTAGATTTTCATACAACTGCTTATATAGCAGCCAGAGAAAATAGTGAGGAGTTTCAAAATTTTGTAACAAATCTATGCAAATAAATAATACTATGGCAAATGAAATTCAGTTTTGAAACCACATCCCAACCCTCCACTTCCAGATTAATGTAAGTGGAACAAAGAACAGGAATTAATCACTGACCAGTTTAAAACCAACTGTAACCTCTCAGAAAAAAATGTTCCAATAAAAATGTCTTCAATCAAGCAGTGACTGTCAAACCAACACATAAAACAAGGAAATAAAAAGAAACACTTAAAAATAATTGTGCATTGCCATTTGTAATGGTGTTCTATAATGAACATCTGAGTTCAGAAATAGAAATATTTCAAAGGTGACAAACCTGGAGAGAACAAAAATATTGAAATAAAAGCAATGCTAGCTTTAATGTTGAGAGAAATGACAGAATGTTATCAAAGGATACAAAATAAAGAATAAAAATCAAGCAAACCTATTTATGCCTTCAGTCCAAGAACAGAGACACTTTGATTACACACATAGTACTAACAGTGTTTAATTGTAATGCTTATAACCATCAACCTTTCTCACCTGTGTTATTATTAACCTGTGATACTCATAGCCATGGAGCATTTTAGAAGAGCTACAAAAGAAGCTGAGAGCTAAGAATAACTTCTACAGTATAATACATTCTCAGATTATACCAATCTGTTCACCCAATCCTACCCAGGCAACACGAAATAGAGGAGTCCTGGACAGAAATAACTGAGAATTTAATTCCTCTAGTGAAATTCTCACAGGCTTGATGTTAATGGAGGAATTAGACCTGACTTCTACATCACTAATCAACTAATCTCTTACTTCTACTACACTAATCAATGAAGAGCAGTGCGGCCTGTAGTGGATCAGGCAGTGATAATGCTTTCCTATTGCGTCTGTTCCCTCTGTTCACTATAAATTATCTGTTTCTTTAGAAAAGCAAAACAACCCTTCCCTGCCTTCCAAAGAAAATGTCAAAAAACCCCACCCTTCTTTAAAAGTTTCAATACATATCAACTGCTATGAATTTGAATTTGATAGAAATTTGTATCTGAGGTTACCTGATTCCTGGAAAATTTGGCAGTCTTACACATTACTCTGAATGTGCACTACACAATACTTCGAAGTGTCTGATGCTGGAAATATATGTCAGAAGCAGACTCTTGGATTATTAACCATGGAGTTAATTCAGTATTTCACTTGATGTTTAAATCTGATCTATAGATCAGTATAACCATTAAAATACAGTAAGTAAAACTGTATTTACCTGCTTTGAGGACTGTTGATGGGGGAAATACTTTGGTCTGGGATGTAAATACACACAGAATCACACACAGAATCATTCAGGTTGGAAAAGACCCTTGGGATCATCGAGTCCAACCATCAGCCCTACTCGACAAAGTTCTCCCCTACACCATATCCCCCAACATCTCATCCAAACGACCCTTAAACACATCCAGGGATGGTGACTCCACCACCTCCCTGGGCAGCCTATTCCACTGTCTGACCACTCTTTCTGTGAAAATTTTTTTCCTAATATCCAGTCTCAACCTCCCCTGTTGTAGTTTAAAGCCGTTCCCCCTTGTTCTGTCACTAATCACCTGTGAGAAGAGACCAGCACCAACCTCTCTACAATGTCCTTTCAGGTAGTTGTAGAGAGTGATGATGTCTCCCCTTAGCCTTCTCCTCCTCAAACTAAACAGTCCCAGCTCCTTCAATCGCTCCTCATAGGATTTGTTCTCCAGGCCCTTCACCAGCTTCATTGCCCTCCTCTGCACTCGCTCCAGCACCTCGATATCTCTCGTATTGAGGTGCCCAAAACTGGACACAGTACTCAAGGTGTGGCCTCACCAGTGCAGAGTACAGGGGGACTATCACCTCCCTACTTCTGCTGGTCACACTATTTCTAATACAAGCCAGGATGCCGTTGGCTTTCTTGGCCACCTGGGCACGCTGCTGGCTCATGTTCAGCTGCTTGTCAATTAGAACCCCCAGATCCTTTTCTTCCAGACAGCTCTCCAGCCACACCTCCCCAAGCCTGTAGCGATGCATGGGGTTGTTGTGGCCCAAGTGCAGGACCTGGCACTTGGCCCTGTTGAAGCTCATCCCGTTAACGTTGGCCCACCGATCCAATCTATCCAAGTCTCTCTGTAAGGCCTCCCTATCTTCATGCAGATTGACACTCCCTCTTAACTTGGTGTCATCTGTGAACTTACTGATGATACACTCTATGTCCTTATCAAGATCATCAATAAAGATGTTAAACAGAAATGGTCCCAACACCAAGCCCTGAGGAACACCACTTGTGACCGGCCTCCAGCTGGATTTAACCCCATTGACCACCACTCTCTGGGACCGTCCATCCAGGCAGTGCTTGGTCCAGCAGACCGTACGCTCATCCAGGCCACGAGCAGCCAGATTTTCTAGGAGAATTCTATGGGGAACTGTGTCGAATGCTTTTCGAAAATCCAGGTAGACAATATCCACAGCTTTCCCCTCGTCCAGTAGTTGGGTCATCTTGTCATAGAAGGAGATCAGGTTTGCCTTTCATAAACCCATGCTGACTAGGCCTGATCCCCTGGTTGTCCATTATATGACTTTTAATGGCACTCGAGATGACCTGCTCCATGACCTTCCCTGGCACCGAGGTCAGACTGACAGGTCTATAGTTTCATGGATCCTCCTTTCTGCCTCTCTTGTAGATGGGTGTTACATTTGCCACCCTCCAGTCCAATGAGACCTCCCCAGTTAGCCATGACTTCAGGTAAATCATGGAAAATGGCTTGGTGAGCACATCTGCCAACTCTTTCAGCACCCTTGGGTGTAACCCATCCGGTCCCACAGACTTGTGCGCATCCAAGAGGTGTAGCAGGTCTCTGACCACTTCCTCTTTAATTGTGCTGACCTCATTCTTCTTCCCCTCCCCATCTCCCAGCTCATGAGGCTGGGTGTCCAGGGAACAGCTAGTTCCACTGCTAAAGATTGAGGCAAAGTAGGCGTTGAGCACCTCAGCCTTTTCCTCATCCTTTGTTACTATGTTTCCCTCTGTATCCAATAAAGGAGGGAGATTTTCCCTAATCCTTCTTTTGTTGTTAATGAATTTATAGAAACATTTTTATTATCTTTAACAGCTGTAGCCAGGTTGAGCTCTAGCTGCGCTTTGGCTCTCCTAATGTTCTCCCTGCATAGCTTCACTACATCTTTACTGAACTCTCACTGAAAATGACAGGCCACCTTTAACACCTACCTAATGGAAGAAGACACCAGACCTTTTAAAAAGTGTTTTTTTTTTTAATACTTTGGAGAATGTAAACTGACCTATGCCCTGGAAAGATGGAGGGCTAAGCAAATTCTACTAATGTAAGGGGAATACCTATACCTGTTCTGTCTGCAAAGAGGTAACATGACTTTCTCAATACCCTTATTAGAAGTGGATTAAGACATTATTCTCTTTTGTTAAAGAAGACATATAATCTTATCAACAACTGTATAGCACTGGCACAAAGGAATAATCAATAGGATATGGAGACAGATCATGCTGCAATCTTTTCTGAAGAAGTATTATCTATACATCACTTCACACTGTAGTTACCAATACAGTAGCATTGGTAGTCCAACAGTTTTTACCACAGCAATTTCCATTAAGACCCTTCCCATGACCCGTGCTGTGTGCTATCCACAAAGTAATAAGAGGCAGACCATATTCCTAATCCTCAGTTTCTCTAAGATGATGTAGACAAGAAGTTATATAAGATTTTAAGTTAAACATTCATGTGAGAGAACTCTGAATATGCATACAAACATCTTGAAGACTAACAGTTTCAGGTGAGTAATTCTTTGCTTTCTGTGGCATGACTGTCCCTTTGTAAACTTACGATTCAAGTAGCATCCCTTGCAGTGAACTGGAGGAGTTCTTCATACTCTCTAGTTAAGTAAAGACTCAGAGCTGGACTTCTCAAAGACTAATTTTTCTAGACACTTCAGGAAGTGCATAACATTTAGCAATATGTGAAAGGAGCTCCAGGTGGCTGTATGGCAAATGTCAAACATGAGAATGTTCATGGGAATGCCACTGCTTCTGCTTGAATTGCAGCCAAGTGGACCTTTCATATGAAGAGACTGAGTGATTTTGATGGTGTTCTTTTACCACCAGATGTCTTTGAGAGGGGACTGGCAGTTCCTTGGGTCTTTCAGCTTCTGATGAAAAAAAGACTGTTCTTCTAAGGTCATTTCCTCATTATAACATCTAATTTTTGGAGATTTGTTTCCAGAAAAGTGTGACGTTTAAGAAAGAATACAGGCAAGTTAACTTCCTTCAGTACATGAAAGTCAGAATTCTCTTTAGGCAAAAGCTTCAGATGGATCTTACCACGCATCCTCATGGAAAACACTATAATGGAATTAACTGTAAGAGCTTGAATCTCATCTATCCTTGTTGCGGAAGAGAGCTCATAAAGACTGTTTTCACAGATAAATGCATAAGACAGAATTCAAAAGATACAAAAGGCTGTCACATAATAAGATAAAGGACATGAATTGTTCGTTTCTGACAATAGACCAACTATTAGTATCCTAGCATATTTTGCAGGGATTTCTGATGTGAAAACTGAGCGATGGAAGATCCTGCAGAGTGAGACCTGCAAAGCAACCTCCCTTGTGGAAGCAAGGGGGTTACTGAACTTCAGTTTAAGAATTTAGATTCTTATATTTTAAATAAGTATTCAGCATGAATGACTTTTTGTAAATATACATAGGATCGTTGTCATAAAACTGCTCTTATCTCTTAAGGGACTTGATTCTATAGTCTCTAAGTACAGTTATGACTGTATGTGTACTGAAGTGTATGTTGTAAGAAAGGTCTCTGAGAGAGAGAGCTAGAAGATGATATGTCCAGAAATTGGACTGTATACCTGTGGGGTATAGTATACAAAGCCTGTTTGACAGATATATTAGGCTTCCACAGGTGGTGCAATTTTGACTGGCAAACTGAAAACATGAAGAACACTTGAAAAAGAGAATATAATGGTGTTTGCTATAAGAAGGGAGAAGGTAGAGTTCTCCAGTGTACTTTTATACACTTTTTTAATTGGAGACAGAGTTCATAGCGCTGATAGTGTAGGTGCCAGGGGACACTTGCCACTAACCCTTAGCTATTGAACATAGGGATTCTGATTGCTTTGTCTGGGCAGAATTTATATCAGGAGAGCTATAGCCCATACAGATATAATCCAAGGGGAAATGAATCTTCTTGGTGGGAGCATAACAGAAGTTCTTCAGGTAGAGACTGTTGCCAAACACAGACCTGTTGGGTGTTAAATGGGTGTTTAACATGAAAAAGGAGACTTTTTACACAGAATAGCATGTTCTGAGGAAGTGTCTTCTCAGGGCAACTGCTGCCAGTATTGACCACACCATGGTGTCAAAGGCATCAACTATACCCTGAAGCGGTGTCCTAGAGACAAGTTTAGTTTAAAGCAGAAGAAAATCAAAGTGTCTCTTAAAAATTGGTGGAGTGAGATCTGAAAATAACTTTTTTGGAATAGTAACTTTTATTTCTGTAATTAGAAAACCCACTTCTAATGTGGCATTGAAATTAATCAACTTTAACTGAAATAGAAAATACATTAGAAAAACATCAATTTGTTTATATGCCCTGAAAGAAATAGGTCAATTTACTTCTTCCTGTAGCAGAAGCTTACTGTAGACAATGAAGAAAGAAAATGCATGTATTTTCTCCTGACTTAGTCTATCCATTCTTTTAGATATAGCCCCACAAGAAGCTGGGCTTTACAAAATGACCCATGCAGGGTCCAGGAAAGCATTGATATTTCTATCTTCAGAGTAATGGCCTTATCTATAAAGGAAAAAGAAGTGGTATACAATATCCGTTGACAAGTGAGATGATACCAAGCAAAAGTTAAGGAAGACTCAATTCTTCTGTTCCTGTAAGGGCTTGTAGTTTTCCTCTGTTTGAGACCTGAGCTCCACAGGTTCTCAACATTGACAGTCTGCTCTTCTCCAAGGCATACATACAGTTAGAGGAATAGAAAAGCTTAGGGAATGAGTCCCTCAACTCCATTTCTACATCAAATTTGGTCAAATGGTTTAGCAGCTGATGAACAAGCAGCATCCTCATAAGTAATGAAGGAGTCTGAAAGAGGTGCCAGGGTACTCAGTGAATCAGCACTGTTGAATTTTTAGATCATGCATACTGACATAAAAATGATAAATATATGTGAATGCATGCAGGGGGAATACAACTTGTACTCTGTGGGGTTTTCTTATGAAATTTCCTTTGGAGGAATTTTGTGGTCTCGGAAGAACTACAAGGGTGTACTGCTACTAAAGGAAGCTGAGTTTAACACCTGATGTTTCTTTCCACATGCCAGTAACTTAACTGAAAAGTTTTTTGTGGCTTTTGAAGTGGTTCAGATGCCAACATCTCTTCATGTCCTGTTCTAAGGATGGCATGACAGAGTTAAGAGAACGGGTCAAGAGATACTATTAGTTTCCCTGATTACTTCAAAGAAACTGGAGCAGGTTTGGGGGGGAGGGCTTCAAAGAGTCAAACAGCATCAAAGGCATGTGTATGAAGGTAGAAATTCAGTTTGGTTTAAAAGCAAAGATAGGAAAAGAAATGTGCAAGACTCAGAAGGAAAAGTGGGTAGCTAATGCAGAATCATGAATGTGCTACAAAGAAACAGTGGACTACAGCAGACTTCAAGAATGTCAGGAAAAAAAGGCTCTGATCTGCCCAAACAATGAGAGGAATTAAGATGAAACTGGAGTTCTGTTCACTATGTGGACAGTGTGCAAAGGGATGTGGCTTCGAAATGTTCCTGCATGGATACAGCTTACATAAAATCTCCATGACATGACTAGGGTACTGCTACTCAGAGTCCAGCATAAGCAAACAAAAGAATTGTAAAATTTTAGGTAATTTGTCATCACACTTGTTTCCTTCAAGAGAGCTATTTCCATGTTTTGTCTCAACCAATTACATTTTTAAAAACATCCTTCCAAATGTCTGATTTTGTTCAAGATTTCCTTTCTTTCCTACACATACCACATCAACAGTTTGTCATAATAACACTTAGCAAATCATAATTGTAAGTTAAATTGTGAAGACTAAACAGATTTTTTCCACTACATTATGCATATCTGTGAGTTTCTGGAAGCAACAAGTTTTTAAGATCACATTATAAAACAAATACAAACTGCTGAGAAAGTAGCTAACCTTTTCAAAATGAGCTAAAACTTCCATTAAGTACCTTGTAAAAAAAAAAAAAAAAAAAGAAAGCAAAGACTATATACAGCAGGTATCAAATACAGATATCAAAATGCCATAACTGGTTTATGGTGTACATACAAACAGGTTGTAGGAAAGCAAGTGTTTGTAATGACTAATATGTTCTTAATTACACTTTTAACAAATAGTTTTAAAAAACCATATAAAAGCAATATGTGTACTACATTCAGAAGTACTAATACAGCTCATTCAGAAAAATCAAAGCTCATTTTAAATGGAAGGCACACAGGGGACTGGCATGAACCAGATCTGTGTTGCAGTGTGCATCTGGCATTTTGGAGCACAAGTTGATGAGTGGAGTTGTGAAAAGCGTGATGAAGTTGACATAAAACCCAAGACCGATGACAATGGTGTGACAAGGAATTCATTACAGCCTTTCTTTTGCCTTAGGTTGAGTTCTGAAAGCACTTATTACAACAGGGAATATCAAACAATGCATATGTTAGTATGAAAAGGGAATACATATTATTTGTCTTATATTTTTTCATTAATAATGTGGGTTGTTTTAATAAAAATTATCCTTGTTAATACACAGTGAAAGCACAGTGAAGCTAAGCAATTTCCTCAAGGTTACAAGCAACTTCTTTGCAGGAAAAATGCAACAAAGACAGAATTACTTCTAAGGAAAGTGATACAGAGCACTGCAGAGCCTGTTCTTAGTGTCAAAGATTTCTAATTTATTACCACTAAATTATGGATTCATATAATAAGGGATTAAAAGAGGTAGCTTACTTGTATTTGAAATTGTATCAGTCACATGTTTAAAGAGATTTTAGTAATTTAAAAGGTATAATTCAGAGCTATTCTTTGATTAAAGAAGAGTTATGTAGAAGGTATTAGGGAAAATCAGAAAAAGAAATGCAGAAACATTACACTGGTACTACGAGATATGGAATGTCTCTGAAAAAAAAAAGTGTGATACACAAATTGTGCCTACAGCTGCCTGAAAAACAAATATTTTTGATCTGGTGAATGTTAATATCTCCTGAAAGTAATTTTCCTATTATATTTGGATTTAATACCTGTTCGGACATTAAGAGGTGCAAAGGTTTTAGCAGGGTGATTTCATTTTGTTCACTGTTAAACATTTTAGGTTCTATTTTGTATTGACTATCTGAATTGCAGTAATGGTAAAATCGCTCAGTTTCTGATGCTCTTGCTAGTTAAAAAACTCTTGTACTGCAGGGTAGAACTACAGCAATAAAGTATGTATACTTGCTGACCTTCATTTAATAGGGTTCAGTTTGGTGCATATATATTAATTACTACAGCACTTGAAATTACCAAAGCAAAACTTGTCTCTGGTTTTTCAAACAATGTTTGTTCTAATTCTGTAGCAACTCCATTAAAAGTGTAGTTGCGAGCTTCTACTAAGTCTGTCAGCCTACGATCTTATGAATGTTAAATCTAAAATCCAAACAACAGTAACTGTAGAAATACTCCTCCTCATTGACATCATAGACTCTCACTCCTTAATGCTCTTATCTTGAAAGAAACTGAGTGTCCTGAAGTCAGATGATAAAGGAACCTCTTAGTGTTCAGTCCATTTCTATCTCATGTAATTAACTACAGGCTTTTGGGCACACAGCATTTTTCAGACCTGAGACAGAAAAGAAAACTTTAGATATGGACCTAAATGGCTGAGTTTAACTTAAGTATCATAACTAATTAGAAGATTTGAGAGAAGTTGGTACTTGTACTACAGAGAGAAACACTGACAAGGGATAGATGTCTCTCCTCTAGGACAGCAACAGACTGGCAGCTTTGTTTGTAGAAGTCTGTAAGGAAGGGGAAATATATATTGTGTCTTAGGATCAACCAAATATCCACATGTGTGATTGTTAGTGTATGGTAAAGTAATGAATTACAGTTCCCATTGTTGTGGTATGAAAATTCTGTGTTGGTCCATCAAGACGACAGAATGAAAAGTCAGAGAAGTGCTTGTTTTGTGAAAGAATGTTTTTTCCATTGGTAGTGGCTAAGTAAATTGCACCTCTCTATGCAAGTCTAATATGGTTAATATTGTTTGCTGTTTTCACTTATAGAGTTTTCAAGGAAAGCCAGACTGAATTGTGACTTACAGTCCATTGGTAAAAGACAATGTATAAACTCCAGAAACAGTTTTAAATGAAACTCTCAATTGTAATTTCTTTTTCTTGCAACAGAGACTCATATAGAAGGATTATTTCTGCTCTATAACATTACAAAAACCACTTAGATTAAAAATAAAATAATTAAAAAATGCAACTATGGACAATAACTGAAATAGATTTTTATTTTATTTGCTATCTCCTTTAAAACTCAAATATTAATCAGGATGTCACTAGTAAAACATCAAACCTTTTCTTTCTAATGAGGTGGTTGTAATTTCTGTGTTGTCTTTAGCACAAGGCGCAATGGTTGAATTTCATTTTCAATGAAAAAAATAGTATAATAAAGAACTGCTCTTCTAAGGGCTAAAAGAACTCCTGTCTATAATGTGTGTATTATTAGTACTTCAGTTGGTATTTGAAGGTGTTACATGTCCATGATAAAAAAACTCTGCCCAAAAGGCTCACAAATTAGAGACACAATAGTGATATGTGGTAACAGCCTCATTTGAGAATTTCTCATCGATCCCTTGGGTAAATCAAGAACAGTCCACCACTACCTCAAGAAAATGAGGGTACCTTCTTCTTGTAATGTTCCAGGGGCTCCTTTTTGGGAAGGTATGGATCTAATGAGTGAACAGTCTATGTGTTCCTAGAGAAACTGAACAAAAGAATTATCTTAATTTCTCTACATGAAGAAACTGTATTTGTCCATGGATATTCTGATGCCCAAACACTGGAGAGGCCTCATGTAGCCTTCCTCTTCACACTTCTGCTGGTCAGGCAACAAGATAAGAACTGGTATAAAATGTAATGATGTTCTTACGGAAAAGAAATGATTTAGGTACTTATATTTAGGTACTACAGCTTATACCACAGTATTTCTAAAAGCACTCAAGGAACATAATTCACATATAGCATAAAGGAAACTGAGTCTTGCAAAGGTTATATAACTTACAAAGGAAATCACCGGCAGAGAAAGCCTGAACTACTTCTCTTCACTCATAAGGGGAGCCCAATCTATTCTTTCATTTCTGAATTGAAGGTCAGTTGAGATTCTGATTAGTTTGAAATCATACATTAGTTGCAGATTCTTTAGTATTACTTGATATGATTTAGATGTACTTAAAGTGTTGGGTTTTTTTTCTCAATAATCAAAAACCCCTGTGATTCTATCCACAAGATTATGGTCAAACCATAAAGACAACAACAATATAGTCACTGTGTGCCTCACCTCTCCCTCCCTGCTCTTTATCCAGTAATAAAGTACAAAATCAAAGAAGATCATTCTGTATCTGAAAGCAGCAGCAATAACCAGCTGAGTCAAAAGAAAGCTCCATTGGGCTGGTTGGCGGGTGGAGAAAGGCTGCGTGTAGGTTGTCTCCACACTGAGTCAAATTTTATTCTGACAGAGAAGAGTTGAAAAAATCCAAAGACATTTTATCTTTCTTTTGTTCACCCTGAGAGACTACAGTTCTCTGCTAAATACATTACAGTCTGTTCCTTGCTATAAATAATATAAATGCTTTAAAAAAAAATTAAATTAGGCTAGAAGACCACAAGAGGCTAGAAAAAAAAGAGTAAATTATAGTATTTGGAAAAGATTGAAAATAACTTACAGAGTTAAATATATCTGTGCTTACGCCCCTGTTGCCAAAGAAATCATTTATAGATGCAAATATGGAAAGATGTATCATTTAGTTTTCAGTCATGAAGTAATGTTGTTTTAATGGCAAGTAGAAGACATTACCTGGTAACTAGGTAAAAGCAGGACAAACGACCAAACATGTATAGAAAAATATCATTATAAAGCTGACTTGATACAGATCTCAAGTTATTTCTGCTGAAAGTAAATTAATGCACCTTGTCACATGAAATGCACCGATTATTTTACTGTTACTTTGAAAGTGCATATGTCTCCTGAAAAGTAATTTCCCAAATCTGTACTGTGTAGTGGGATAGATCACTGCTTCAGAAAATCTGGACCATCAGAAGCACAAAATTGCCTTTTTCCTATTTCTGTAGTGTGCAGAAACTGTCAGTGCTTTTAAAACAAAGTAATTAAAGCCAAAAGAAAAAAAGAAGTGAAGAAAGAAGAAGAAAAAGCAGGGAAGGTAGAGAAAACAAGAATTATTTTTCTGAACAGCATGGCAAGGTACCTTCTGAGTTGTAAGATGCAGTACATTAGATTTGCCCAATGGAAATGTCTATGCACTTGAATACTTTGAATTTTGATCCTTTTTCTCTCCTTTCTACCTAAGCTGTACAAGTATCAGATCTAAGTTCTGTAGCAAAGCTGCTGCAGTTTGATTCATTTGCTGAATACAATCATATCTGAAGATCTAAATGTCAGAGACAAACATTATAAGTTTTCAGCATTTGGCATAATTTTAACCAGTTTTGAACTCTATCAGCCACTTCAACATCCGCAGTGAGTTCTGGAAATTTTAAAAAGATCATTATTTTATGAAACAGAGAAATCGCATTTTCAAATTACACTACTATACAAATAATGTATGAGAATTTCCCAGCTATGCTTTACATAGCATTATCCACCAATTCACAGTATTGTTAAGAATACTGAGGAACTGTAATTTTGTAATCAAGGGAAGTTCACACATATTAAAAGGTGATCACTGTATAAATTATGCATCACAAGCATCTGTAAGTGACTACTGTGAATTTTAGTAGTAACTGAACATGGCTGTGCTGTCCCAAAAGGTATAAATATAATGTATAAGTTCTCACACACAGTGAATACCATTCACATATGATGTCTGTTTGCCAGGTGTAAGTGATGTGCCAGTAAGTGATGTGCCAGTGTTGTGAGATCAGAGGAAACTGGAGTATCTCTAACCCCAGCTAACAGCAACTGAAGCTTCCTTCTGGACTATAACAGCTAAGGATACATTAATCCCCACTATTCTGGACTGACATTTCCTGAAGGGCTGCAGCAACATGGGACGCAGCTTGGGAAACCTTAAGGGTTACTCTAGCCTTTATTAGATAACCAGCAGAGGTCTATAGCACATGTTGAAGAAGGATGTACCCCAAAGTGTACCCCACTGCCTTGAAAACTACTCCTGTAAAAGGAAGTCACAGCTTACTAACCACACTGTAAGACTGTTAACCACATTTTAAGTAGAACTGGTTGAAAGTATGATCTTTAACATTTAATGAACATTTCTAAACACAGTTTCTCTGGATAATTCAGAAATGTCACTTCCCTTCCCTAAGAAATGGCAACTCAACAGACAAAAGCTTGCTGGAACACTGCAAAATAAATTTGTCAGCAGACAAGAAGGTAATTCCAAAATATGATAGTGCTATTATTATTATTATCCATAATGCTTATTTAATATAATAGAAGTTAGGATTAATAAACTTTCCAAAATGAAAGATCAATGAAGCAAAAACATTCCTGACCTTGCTTGTGAATTGAAATTGCTGTATAAGGGTAAGTATGAAGCAGTGGATTTCCACTGGAGATCTAAACTCAACATATTCTGCACTGCTGGCAAAGCATTCGGTGTGTTCCCTTCCAGGGAAAAGAAATGGCTTAATTCCAGAGGTATTTTGACCAGTTTTATAATTCCATAAACATTATGAAATATTTATAGATAGCAAACACGGGAATCCAACCTAAGTGTTTTCAGGAGGTTGAAGCAGCAAACGTACCATAGATAGTTTGAACTATCCTTTTATACCTTCTGGAAACTAAGTTCCATAATGTTCCTGAAAGAGTACCGTAGTTTAAGATTCCATACTTGAAGAGAAGAGGACAGGAATGTGATTGGGTAATCAATGTTCCAACATAAGGAGTTTTAATCTTCTACTTAATTTTATTTAAAACAGTATGTTCACAACTATAAACTGGTCTTCTCTAGATTAGATAACTGAAAATCCAAATTAAATAGATAACGAAAATTTGTTCAAAATCAAATAAAGCAGATTTTATGTAATTTCATTACATAAAATGGTTGGTTTATTTTACAATAATAATGATGTCAGTTACGTAAACAGCTCAAAATGCTCTTAATCTATTTCTCCAGTATATTTGTTAATGCATACGCATACTTACTTTTTAAACTGAGAATAATTTATAGTAATAGTGTTTAATCCACAATGGTATGTAAGTATCCATATTGATAGATTGCCTGTCTATACACATTCCCAAAGATACCATTAATATTATGAGGAAGTACTGTAAAATATTGAAGAAGACTTCACAACAGCTATCAGAATAGTCTGACATAGCCAAAATGCAAAAACATTTAGTTAGGTTAATGCAAAGTTAAAAGAAAAGTCCTTCAAGCCCAGTCAATGATGAGAGTAGGCACTTTTAAGAGCCAACACATGAAAGAATGCACTTTAACACAGGGCTTGGACTATCACACCCTGACATTGAAACTACACTGCACAGAACTGTGTTTTTAATGGTTGCATTTTACTTGTTCCCTTTGCAGCCACAAATTAATAAGCAGAAGGAAATGACAGGCCAAACATGAATTGAAAATAAAGGAACAATTTGCACCACAATAAAATGTGATAGATAAGCAAGCAAAGAGTAGTTGCCTTGCAGCAGTATGGTATGCCAATGACAGAGTTGCAGCTCAGAGAGACCTTCCACAAATGACACTGGCCCACCTGCTGTATGTCATTTTACAGCAATTCCACAAGCATTTGAATACAATGGAATGCTCATCATCTTCATGTAAAATGCATGACAAAAGTCCCTCTACTTAAATTGCATATTACCATGAGAAGGAATAAGGTAGATGTCTTTTTTCCACAGCTTGTATAAAAATAAAACAGTTAGAAATCCTATACTTAAGTTACTTAACATTGTTTATTTTGTAAGATTCCTGAATATTGGAGCAGAAAATGGAAATATGGGAAAATGGTATTCCCAAAGTCTGTGAGTAGCCTTTTTCAGCCCATGAAAACTTATTCAGGTTTGAGATTATCACGTTATTGGATTCACTATAATGACACAATAAAACAGGACAAAGAAAGGCTAAGGAACACCTTTTAAACAGATAACAAAAAATAATCCCTGTTTTACCCTGTGCATATCAAGGGCACATCCTATCAGGGGATCTTGGGCCTGTAGGACCAAAAAATATTGAAGTTGGAAAAGGAGCATTTCTAGAAGATTAGGCCAAAAATGCGTGACTGTCTTCCTCCGTTATGGTTAGGTTTACAGTACATAATTTATTCATAAATCTTAAAAGTTTCTCAGATCAGATGAATGAAAAGTGGGAACTGTGATGCTAGTAAGAGCTTTGGAAATCACCGAAGACTGAATCTTAAGTCTATGTGGCAAATGGTAGAAGGTATAATAAAGAAATTCCCTCTATTCACTCAAATATACACAAGATGAACACAGAAGTTAATGATTCAGGAAACACGGGTCAAAGATGACACCCTCCCACTATGGGGTTATGAAGGGAGGGTAAATCAACTTTCACTAAACAAACATCACTACCTTATGAAAATAACTTGAGAGGAAAGCTTCCAATTTTTGAAGGAGGAGTATGTATCCTCAAAGAAGAATATAAAAAGGTCTCTGTTATTTCTCTCTGTCTCTCTCAAAGTCAGGTTCAGGGACTTCTGTCATTTCTGATCACAAAGCAGAAGCAGAGTAACAAAAGGTGGTGTACAAGCCTGTGCCATACGCTGCTACTACTGCTGCAAATGATCTGAAATCAGTGGCTGCTCTATTTTACACCATTTCAGGGAAAAAAAAAATAGCTTCACAAAATTAAAATGAATAGTGTTATCTTTCTATATTCCTGCTGTACTATATCTGTATATTACACAATGATTGCTCTATGGGTGGAAATATTTTCATACCATTCCAGACAGAGGAGGGAAGGTCCTCTTGGTTTTAAAGTGTAGAGGTATCAATGCTGAATTTGCTGTCTGGGAAGTAGCAGGGATCCCTGACAGTTCCTTACACACAGTACCTCACTCCTATATACAAGAGAATCCTACTATTGAATATTAGTGTTACCTTCTATGTTCTATTTTCTGCTATATTTTTAAATAATAGTAATGCAAAAATCCACAACTCATCTCTCTGTGAGAAACAGACACTGATCTTTCTTTCAGATGTGTTTAGACTCATTCGTTCAATTCTGTGGAACACAAAATTTTTGCTCTTCTCATACAAGATTTTACTTTATAGTAAAGACTTAGCCATTTTGGTATTTAAAAACAATAGAGAGTTTGGAAGTGCTTTCACATCCCATACTTCACATGCATTTTTAATAACCATTTGTTATTACTGTTCTGTAATATGGAAATCCATATTATTGTTAATATTGCACAAATTCACAGCTAATCACATTATAGTACCAAAGGAACAATTATAGTATGTGAATGTGTATAAAGATTAATATACATATCCTAATAAATCTCAGCTGACCCATTAATGTATAATGGACCCAAAGGAGGCCTCATATCCTTAGTATATAAATGGCACATTTTTTTCCCCTCCACTCCTTTCCTCATTTTGTTTTATATGTACAAACTGCCATAAAAAGGAAAATTAAGCCATACAAAAACACTCTCAAACATCAAGAGGCTAATCAAAAGCACAAACCACTTTCTTTTCTTATTATACTACAAGAATCACGCTAATATTTGACATGCATGTACAATGAGTTTTTTTTTTTTAAATCTTCCTTTTGAGAATAAAGCTTCTGCAGTGGCGGACAAACATCCATACCACATGTGCTCTGCAATGAATAGCTATTACAGGTGGGTTAAGGGAGGAACTTTCATTTTTAATTGTAAATTAGAATGGCTGTTTCTTGGTTTAGGGCACACCTTCAGCTGTTTCAATTAAATCTCTTGTAGTTTAAAATGAAAGAAAAAAGAGACAAATGATGCTTTTTGTTATGTAAGATATGCTTTACAATATCACTACATAGTGACAACTCCTTGTCCTCCTGTCACATCCTGTCCCTTAGACCATGCTGCAGAAAAGCAATTTTCTGCCTCAAAAGCACTCTATTTTTTAAAAGTTTGTCTCTGGGCAATTTTCAGGTCTACTAGAGCTGCACAACTGTATACAGATGAGAACGACCCAAAATAGGGCAATTTATTTGATTCCTCCTCTTCAAAACATTTAGCTGAGATTGCATATCCAACAGAGAAACCCTAACAAGAATATTCAGAGATGACCTGCAGTGACACACATCTTTTTTTCACAAAAATTTGCATTAAACATCTTCTCCAGACTCCTCAGATAGTCTAGATTTGACTTTTGTTTAATATGACCTTTAACACAAATATTTCCCAGGATATTAACAGCTAATTTCTTTTTAAAAGGAGATTGTAAGAACCAGTCAGTTGAATAAAACACAGGTTTTTTTCAGAGGAAGGATATTTTTTGGTTTTTTTGCTTTTTTTAAAAAAAAAATATGTGCATTCATTTGAATCCAGTTTCTCTCTTGTTAGAGAGTAAAGAACCACTTGGATGGGAAAATACATCCTCCCAATGTTCAACTCCTAGTAACTTAGCATTTATCAATGCCTGAAGCTAGTTTGACCTCAGTATTCTCTTGGTACAGTTC
The DNA here is from genome assembly GCF_047716275.1 of Strix uralensis. Taxonomy (NCBI): domain Eukaryota; kingdom Metazoa; phylum Chordata; class Aves; order Strigiformes; family Strigidae; genus Strix; species Strix uralensis. Next base: position 38,420,507 of record NC_133975.1, read on the forward strand.
TGCCCTAACACAGTAAGGGCATTTCACAACAGAGCAAAGGCCTCGCCTTTATAACCATCCACATCTTGAAAATTACTTAACCTGTATGAAAGTTTTTAAGGAATTAGGATAGCTTCAGGATTTGGACCTCAGTCTGCTATGAATGTAACATTCACTAATGTATCATATGAGTTAAAAAAGCCAACTTGATAACACTTTTGAAACTTTTCAAGAAGCTAGGTGAATTTTCAAATCTGAAAACAAATCAACCATAGGCTCCTCAGTGTCTAAAATCATATTCAAATTGAGTATATACAATTTTGAAAAATTTAAACCAGACTGATAGCTCATTTAGCCATAAAGACCTAAATATCTCAATTTTATTTTTCTATTGTTGTCTTTTCAGTGGAAGGCTAAGTACATTTAATTTCAGAATTTCATGCTGGCATGGAAACCAATCATGTCTTAAAAATCACTATTAATATTGGCACCAGAAAATAGTAAGGTAAAGGATACCTATAACCATACATGGTTCTGATTAGTAGATCAGACCCCACCAGCTGAAGCATGAATTTTCTTTGGTAATACAATACCTTTAATATGAATGCATTTTGCATTTTTCTGTGCCTGGCATGTGAGCATATTTAAAAATGAACTGGAAAGGAAATGTCCATTTTCTAACTTTTTTCTAAGGTATAGAAATATATTATCTTCCAGTACAGAAGTATATTCACCTTATTAGCATAATTAACTAGATTAACCTTTGTGCCAAAAACACTACCACACTGCCAGGGTAGCACCTACGAGATCATGCGCTTGGCCCTGAAGATAGAATCTGGGTCCTGTTGTGTCTGTCTGCATTTGCCTTTTATACTGGCCCACAAAGTCTGCACACATACACACAAACTGGATTGTAGTGGAGATAAGAGAAATCAGCAGAATGGAGAAGTGGACTTGAAGGCTAATCAGATTTTCAGATATGCTTAAATTCATGCTTTAAATGAGTGGAGAAGTAATTTCTTGGCACATATTTCTGTGGACACACAAGGGAAGATGATGTTTATGATTTAGTCCATTATGTCCGCAAGTGTTAATGTTGCTTTAGCACACACTACAGTCAATTCCTGAGCTGGTACTGGAAAATGTGGTAAGAAATAGTGTAACAGACACAGAAATGAATCAAACTGAAAACCATGAAAACTTTGAAAGTGGCTGAAGGGGGACACTAAAAGAAAAATATAATTCTTTTAAACTATCTTTATCTCTCATGTCTCCTTTAGACTGCTTGAATATTTAGCTGTGCAAGAACCTAATTAATGTACATCTTGCTGGCTGGCAAACCTTCAATTTGGTTGTTGGTTGCTGTCAGTTGGTCACAGCTCACTGACGATTGAAAAGTGTAAGTGCAGACTGATGCTCTATTCATTTTGGTTTCTTTAACAATAATGCAACGGCTATGTCAATCAGAAGTTACCATGAATAAAAGCAACAAACTGGTAATGAAAACTAAAAAATCTCCTTGGCCTTAAATTTCTCCTTTTTACCTGATTAATTGTATTCTATTTGTTTGTATATTTGCGCTGTTTTGGTATGGTTTACTAGCATACCTTCGAAGTCAGGATAACATCATTTAAGCCAAGGAACCACAGGAGCTACTTCACAGCAAATCTGACTGTTGCCAGTGCACTTTGACAAAATACATGGTAAGTTTGTTTATCTAAGTCTTACATAGTTAAGGGTGCAGAGTGACTTTAAAACATACTTTTGCAAAGCAATCTGAAAAGAATACACAGAAAAGCTGCATATGTGACAGAAGGAGATGGACTACTGAAGAAATGCTGTCCCTGAAATCCCAACTGGATTCATGTGAAGCAAAGTATAATGTAGGTTATATAAAATATCTTTTTTCCCCCCTATCAGTAGAAATTAAAAAAAAATTGAAAAAATTTACCTGCTTCCAAATGCTTGTATCTGTAACATATAAACCCAAATAAAATATGAATTCTATTTTATGTGAAGTTTCAGAAACTTTTATTAAGTCAACATCTTTCTTACAAGAAATCAAGTTCTTAAGCTGAAAGGTGTTTTTCCAATGACTATTCAGGAAAAAATGCAGGAGCAGTCCTTAAAACTGAGATTGGGGCCTCCTTTCTTCTCTGTGGAGACTGAAGTAACCATGAGGCTAAATTTGTGCTTTTTCTGATCCTTCTAGTCCCTTTCATTTTCTAAAGTTTCTCAACATTAGTGATGAATTCAGGAGACTTCTGTAAGAATAATGTCTAGACTGTGTGTCTAGATGGAGCTCATTCAGAAGCTTGTTTCCCTCACGATCCTCGTGATGTGAAGGCCTGTGCCTGCAGCCAGAGGCAGACAGATTGATATAGAAAGGGTCAGAAATCTAAGATTATGAATGGTCAGTGAGCTACAGTTTAAGCTTAGCTATGAATATGGGCACCCTTAACCTTGTGAATGTTCTCACAGTTACTCTACTTCTAGTTAGCTGCAAGTCCTGCTCTGACAAAGAGATTTATGGCACATCTCTTATCCCCACACTTTCTACTGACCAGTAGGCGTGGCACCTTTCAGCATCTTCTGCTGAAACATGTCACTTAGTTCACAGCACATAACATAGAGTTGGATTTTTGTGATTTGCATATGAATATTTTGATTACTCAGACTGAATTTCTTTGAGCTCTGAACATTTAATGTAAACAATCATTGCCTAGTATTCTCTATTCTTATTGGTTAATTAGACTCATGCATGAACAGTTGGGATGATTTAGCAAAATAATCACTGTAAAATCTCAAGTTAACATCAGTAACTTGCTTTTATATATTTTCTAAGTTAAAAATCTTAGGTGGGGGCAATTGTTTTATCTGCTATTTGAATAAACCAAAGATCAAATAAAGAATTAAGAGGCATAAGCATGGTTCATGAAAATTTGCTTTTTAATTAAGAAAAACATTTGCGGAAAACTTTCTGATTGAGTTGTCTCTTACTCCCAATGACAGCATGGGGATCCCAGTTACTTCTTGGATCTCTTTTAATGCCTGTGCACTTTAGCCTTACTTAAGGCTAAAATCCCAGCCTGTATGTGTGTCCTATCTCTCTCCACTCAGTAATTTTTCAGCTGGGTGATTGTCAAGTGTTAACCAAATCAGAAAAAAAGCAAGTTTTAAGGCTAATTAAGACCCTACAAGTTTCAGGGATGGAGATCCAAATTAATATCCCCAGGGAGAGGAATGTGTGTAGAATTCAGGCATTCTGAAAGGAGCTGGCTGGGCTACTCAGCATTCATGGAGCTGCAGACTAAGCACAGCTCTTCTGTCTTTCAGTCAAAGAGGGTAATAGGAGACAAGAGGAATAAGGAAATTGGGGTTGCAGTTGAAATTGGTGATCTTACAGTACAAAGAAAACAAGATTTCCAAAGGAAAGCTCGCTTTATTAGTCTAGCTCCTGAAGCATAGTGTTTCTGCTAGTTGGCAGTGTGTGTGACTTTTTTATTTAAAACCAAGAGTGCAGTGATTCCAGTTTCATCAGATTCCTAAGAGTTTGGACACAAGAAAATTAAATGAATATGAAGAAAAAGATTATAGATAAAAAGAAAAATGTATATTCTTTTATAGTAAAGTCCTTTACATAGGGGAGAGCAACACTGTTTAAGACTAATGATAGTTTATACTTCTGGAAGTTAATGCAGTGTGCACAATCAATTGATATTTGAACCAAGCTGCAAGAAAGTGTCCTCATAAAGCCTTTGTATGTAGTTCAGAGCTACACGCTTCAAAGGGGTAAACTTGCATTTAAAGATTTTTGTGTTAGAGCTTATACTGGATTTTTCACCAAACTCCTGAAAAATAGTTGAGGCTTGAAAAAAAACCCCAATAAAACAATCAGAGGTAGATTAATCCCACTCTGACACAATAGGTTAAAAGCAAGAATGTGTTCAATCCCTTCTTCTTTGCACGGAGGGAAGATTTGTAATATCTATTATATTTATTTATCAATTTATTCCTCTCAATTTTCTCATATTAAGTCCCCTTACTCTGTAAAATGTCAGACTTGAACAAAATATCAAATACATGCAAAATGCAATGGAAGCAACACGTTACTGAATCTAGAACCATCTAGCAGATTACACTGAAGTACATGGTTGTATCAAAGAGAAATTAAATCAGGAAAACATAATATCAGAAATTATTGGCATGCTTTGTCTCTTCTTTCTAATGCTGGATGTAGGCAAAAGTAAAAAAGCCACAATTTTTTGAGTTACCAGAAATACACTGAGAAATAGTAACAGTTATATTTGATCATCTCTGGTCACATCCTAAATTCTACAAAGTTGCTACACTCTCTTAGTGAGGACAGAGCAGTTGCTGTGGTCCCAACAGAGCTCATGATCATCCAATTACCTTTTATTAGTATTCCAGATGCTCTTGCAAGATTTCAAAAAATGTCATTATAAGTTAAAATCATGAGTTGTGATCTCTATGCCTATAATTGTCATCTTGTATGCAAAACAAAAAATTCGGAGTCTTCAACTGTTGGACTGTCTACAGTTCTGCCCTATCCATTTTAAAGGAAAGCAGCTACATGTGCAAAATATCATAATATGATCAAACAGCAATTTATTTCATAAAGCTACTGTAAAGCTATACAACATCCTCCAAAGACATAAAAATGAGTTTGCAGACAACTTTAGAATGGAAACACAGTTAAAGAAGGCCTTTTTCAAAAGATGAATGCTTTGAAACTCTACTCTCCCCTCATGTTTTAAATGGTGTGCAACCTTACCATCATACATTACTGAACTAAATGTTGTAGTACATGGTTATGACTAGCATGATGTTACTAGATGAAAAGCTTCAGAAAATGTATTCATCCAATACATTTATTTATTCCTTCATTTTTTGAAATCATTATTACAATGATCCCAGACCAGAATGAAGACTTATTTCAGTTCTAAGAGATTCACACAAATCCTCAAAACCAAGCCTGATACTGATTTACCTATACACCCAAATGTTAACCCTAAAATTAGTAAGACTCCATCAAATAGTTGATACAGAAAGAAAGAAAAAACATTGATAGAGCATAGCCATTTATACAATCCTCCTAAATTTTTGACCTCTTCTTTCTCCGCTTTGTTCCCTGATTACTAGTAGCCAAGGAAATCAGTGACAATCCTAACATATAGCTGAGGGACTTCTAAATGGCACCACTGCTCCTTCTTTAGGCAAGAGGTACATACCCTACATATACCAGCCTTTCTATTTTGCTGGAAGTGCTCCTTTGATGAAAAGGTATTCTTTTGTTAGGCTGGTGCCATGATAGCATTCCTATTAATATTTCTTTTGAAGATTCTCTGGTCCTTTAAACTGAAATACTTCAAGTATACATATGGTTAAGAGAAATAGCTTTAAAAAATCAAACATTACTTATCATATAGTCATAAATGATACATCACGGTTGTCTGACTGTAGTCTGAATAGGAGATAATTGCAATAATGTAGTTAATGCTGAATGGCAGCCATCTAAGTGACTCTTTATGGCAACGTCTTCAGATTAAGTACGTGTAATCTTAAATAATTTCCAGCCTTAGATGCTGCACATATTTACAGTTTCCAAACTGTTCTGAGCCAGGTTAAATATTTTTTCTATCTGAGTATGTACTTTTTAACATTTTGTGTTATGATCCTGTAAAAATTCCTGAGCCATGGGTGGCTATTTCACTATCTACACTTCTATTTTCAACACCAAAAATCTCTTTAGGCGTACTAGATGTCTCAAGCATGATAAATCAGCTGAGATAGCCTCAAATGACCTGAGAACTTTTCAGTACTGACCTATGTAATTTAGACAGCCTTATGGAACTACTACAGTTACTACATCATTCCTGGACTGCCCTGTGGGCATCAGAATTTCTGCAGTGATGTGATTTCACCCTAGGCATGCTTCCCAAACCAGAAGGGTCCCAGAACACAGCCTTTAGCTATCTTCCTTAATTCCTACACTTGGGAAAGTTTCATCTTGCCATATTTGGGGCATTACGATAAATTTATACAATTCCAGACCATTTAGCCAACAGAAAGTAACAGGAAGAGAGGATAGATTCTTACTTGCTGTCAGGAAGTATTTCTCTCTCTAAAAGAGTATTTTGAAAGATTGTTTCATATAGCTTGAATAGGTAGCACATGCTAGTGTTCTATAAATGCTTCTAAGTCTATAGAAATAAGCATTGTTAAATACCTCAAGTTATTATTAGAAAGAAAAAACAAACACCTGCATATGTGGGGTTTTTTTGTGCTTTGAAAAAAATGGAAACCCCTCAGGTCAATACAGCTTTTTGAAACAAGTTTCTGTGCACCAAGGAATTGCTTTCCCCATGTGGTCACTCACCAATATTTATAAGGGAAGGTCACTTTGAATGCCACCAGCAGATGAAAAAACAGGAGGGAAGGAGGGTTTTTCTGTCTTCACTGAGCTGGCTGATTCTGCCAAAGTGATAGCCGACATTGACATTACACAAGGGAAAGGTTGTCGTAGTCTCACAGTCCCAGCTCTGCTGCAGAAACAAAACAAAACATAAACAGAAAGAAAAACATATGTGCATACTTTTCAAATAAAATTAATGCCAAAACATTAAAACTCTGATCTCTGGAATATAAATAACACTTTAATCTTGGCTTTGAAATAGCTATCTCAAATCTACTTTTAAAATAAGATTTAAAAAGACCCCTAAGAAACTGAATGCCCTTCTGTAAAATTAATCAATCACTTTGAGGGTTTAGTGGAAGGAAATGGCCATAAACATCTTATGTACTCAGCTGGTGGTAGAACACAGACTGAAATGACAATTCTGTTAAAAATAAGGAAAAGCTGAGATTTGAAGTGAAGATTGCATGCAGAATACATGGCAGGGAATGACAGGAAATTTTATAGGTGAATGTGGCCTACAGAAAATTTAAGGGAAAGGTGAAGGATTAATAAGGGATTCCTATTTATTTATTTATTTATTTATTTATTTATTTATTTATTTAATTTTCCTAGCATCTGTGTGAATTATTACCTATACGCCTGATACGTCCTAAAAGAAAAAACTGTGATGAATAAATAAACAGCTCTAGAAATCTTCAATAGGGTCCTTTACCTTGCAGGGAATATTATCATTGGCTTTTGATACAATTTCTGCTGCAGGGAAAGACTTTCAAAGCTCAGAATGCTGAAGTATTGCCAGGCACTCAAAGACCCCCTGCTGTGCGCGTCAAACTAAGAAATCTCTCTGAACTTGTCGAATTAAAAGTCATCTCTCTCTCTCTGCAACCCCTGCATGAGCTGGGAAGCTCTGTCCTCATTTTTTTTTAGGCTTTCCATGATAAACAAATGAGGCCTGAAGCATCTTTATTCTTTTCAGGCACATAATTAAAATTCTTTCAAAAATGTAATTGAAGGCAATGAATTTCAAAAAGAGGTTCTAGTTAACAACGTTGCTAGAACAGTTTCAGTAGGCCATATTGCTTTCCCATTCAGTTTTGTTTCAAAAATAAAAGCAAAACAGCTTGTTAAGATCCTGGGTAAGTGCCTTTTTTTAAATTTATTTTGTTTGTACATCAAGAGGTTGCTCCAAACTTAAACATCTCAGCAGGATTTATGCTTTCTGGAATGTTGTAAGACTTAATTACTGAAACAGCAAAGAGGTGTATACTATTAAAATATGAACAAAGCAAAAAGTATTATTGGTTTCTTAAAATCATTATTTAAATACCTCCTAAAAAATTAAAGAATATATTTATTGAAGAATTTGTATATTCTTAGCAAGCCTCTTTCATTCATCCAAACCATTGTAAATATTCACAATCTTGAAAATTTTTTTTCAATCTGATAATGCATAGAATGCTTATTTTCTGTGATCACTGTTGCTGTAAAACATTGCAATGATTACTTCCAATATGTATTTTTGATGTTGCCAAGAAAAGAGCAAGTGCTGATATAATGAATAATTTCAAATTAATATAAAAGGAATGAAAAACTATCTCTTTGAATTCAAATACCAGGGATTATCACACAACATTAACTAAAAGGGAATAGAAGACGAGACATTGTTTCAGAAAGTCATCTCTAAGGTGACTTCCTAGAGAACTCAAAATCTAAACCCAATGTTTTTTAATATCTCTTTTACAGTAACTTTCAGTATCTGTCTCTACTGAAAGAAAAAAGCTTCAGTTTTCACCTGTTTTTTTCCATGCTGTGTTTTTAAACTGGTTCTTCTGGCTATAAATGACCATATGAAATGTATTTTTTTAGGGTTTTTCCCTAGAGAGACTGGAGATTGAGATGTTTTAAGGAAAGTTATTTATGATACTTGTAGCATTAAAAAAAGAAAGGTGTAGCAAGGCAGCACTACTCCCACAACGTCTGGCTAGCAACTCTGCTTCTGGTAGTTATGATGCCTCTGGGAGACCTGAGAGAACATAGCTACCATAGCTGTTTTTCATTCTTTGGGGTGCAAGGGGAAGCACAGCATGTATTCTGCAAAGGTCAACAATTGTTCTGACTGGTAGAGAGGTACAAAGAGGATCCAGTTAGCTCCACTGGAAAAGGCAATGCCAACGTAGATCTAGAAGGAGCAGACTAAGGATTTGACTACATTATCAAGTAATAGCTCTGCAAGTCAGATGTTATTTCTTTCCCAGGTTCTTTTTTTTTTTTTTAAAGTAAAAACTTGTGCAGCATAGGGCACAGGCCATTCCAGAGGTCATGATGAACAGACAATATAGAGAACAGTGCTCCAAGTTTGACCCTCTCTGTTTTCTGCAGTTGTTTCGCATTACCTCAGCAGCCTTTAAATGCTCAGATTCCCACATGCCTTCATCTCACACCCAGAACATGCAATATACATCTTCACTTTTATATTGAGCCCATATGACTTTCAAATTCTGCACAGAGCTCACCCATTATGCTCTAATCTGAACAAAATTCATAACAAATAATGATCATATCTTAGATCCAGCAAGACACCATATTGGCATAAGAGCAGCAGGACCTAAGGCTACATCATATGTTTCTACCAGTGTGCAGTCTACCATTACAAACAACCAAAAGAATAAGGCAGTTCCTACTATGCCTTCTGTATCCTTATTGGGAAAAAGTGAACTCTCCTTAGCCTTCCCTTCAAACGTACAAGGGTGATTTATGAAAGCGTATTTATCACCTTTACTTTTAATTGTGTACAGTATCTTAATGTGCCATGAAATCAACAAAAACCATAGGCATAATCAACAAAAACCATAAATCAACAAAACCCATAAAATAAATGTAGGCAAATTACTATTTTCAAACTTCATTTCTTCTATAAAACTGAATTACTGTGATTATAAAAGGTTACTCATCTTTCACTATCATTTGCTCATAGAATGTGAAGGACATTGGACCAAAAAGCTGTAACAAAGAAACTGTATCTGATATTTTATGAAAAAAACAGTGTGGCCTAGCATGAGTATTTAACGTCTGTTTGCAGAATGAGTAAAGGTTTCTTTAAGTTCACTGAGCACTCACTGTAAAGTTTAGGGAAGATCAGTAGCTTAGAAAAAAGAGGCTACTGAAATATGAGTCACATCTATGAAAAAAAGTGATCAAAGTCTACTTGGCTGCCAGAGTGTCTCCAGTTTATTCCACTGCAGTACACATATTACTTGATTGAAAGGTGTGTGGATATAAGGCACCCAGGTCTCTGTCTACTGTCACTGGGACTGAAATTCTCATTTGTTATGTCTGACTTCCTTTATTGATTTCTTTTTCCTAAGAAGCAGCAGCTGAAGTCTTTTTTATAACATTTGGGAACACATTTACAATAGAATAAATTCATATTAATTCCCTTCTCCCCTCCAAGCTAAAATTATTTTAAGAGCTGTGATACAGTCAAAATTATCCAGTTTGTTTCCACTCATACGCTGATACTACGACAGTGATGTTATACAGTTATATTGTACACACTTACATATCTTGAGGATCTCAGACACCTTTTTTAGTGGAGAAAAGTAAAAATCTCTTTTTATACCTTTATCGCATAAGAGATTAATGCAAGAAATTTATTTTTTCAAAAGACACTGCTTATAAACACCTATCTCTTATATACCATAAAACTAATATCTAACTTGCATAGAAAACTAGGATACCTATAGCAAAACTCTCCAAGATACAGTTTTGATCCAGTAGCTCAATGTTCTGTAGACAAAACTGTTGGCAGATGTTGCCTTGATAATTTGATAGGAGGTACTGCTATTTCAGAAGATGGCAGAAGAGGGAGTAAATTAATGTAAACCCAGATTATGAGTTCAACAAGAAATATAATGGCAAGGCAGAATATTTCAGCTGCTCTCTCTTTTCCAAAATGGCTTTATTTCAATTTCCTAAGATATAATTTTCCATATACTGCATGAAGTTAGCATATGTCAGAATTTTAAATTTTTTGAGACTGGAATGCTCCTCCTTATTATTCCTGTGTCTTGATTATTTAGATTAATACAGATTCATGGCTTTTTCACTGTACTGTTAGATCATATATTCTGTAATTACAACAAAAACCCCCTTTATATGATAGATTTAAAACAGAACCATGGGGGGACAGAGGGAGGAACTCCTTAACAAAGTTTGCTATCAAATGACAAGTTGTATAGATTCAATTAAAAATATTAAAAATATAAACTTAACCTCATAAACAGGTTCAATCCCTCACACCAGTACTGATTTTAGTGTATGAGGTAGTAATCACAAATAACTCAAAAAAATTTCAAGAACTATTTGACATTGCTTTTTCTCTCCCCGAAGGATGTAGGCAATATGACTCTCTCCCCAGAAATAGTAAATATTAGAAATTATCTGAAGTGCTTGAAAATTTCACTTACCATGTATTTTGAATGAGATATTAGGAGATGGTAATGAGGCAAATAGATAATTGATAGAATAGACCCTGGATTAATTACCGTGCACTTAATCCAGGTATTAGGTCCAAGGTCTCAGAAACAAGTTTAGAGTAGGAAAGGAAAAAACCACTTATTTTCTGACAATTTTGTCTGTATATAAAATGACAATATTGAAAGTAATTATTAATGATGTGAAGTAAAAGTTTTAATGAAGTCTTTCTGATGATTTTTTAGAAGATCCATTAAGTAAGCACACCATCATAAGCAGGTGCATACTACAGAGTGCAGAAAGTCTGGTGCTCTTTTCACTACAAAAGCAAAGAAAGGAATTCATAACTCTTGGCAGAAAAACATAAGCCTGTGTCAGAGTAACTCATTCCCATAATATCTTGAGGTATTTATTGATATCTTTGGGTTGCTATTCTCTCATGAGTACCCTTTCCCTATCACTTGTACAGGAGCTCTGCGGCCCCTAATTCCTCCTATTCCTAAATTTCTTTGCTTCGTATTTTGCTAAAATCCATGTATTCTACATTATTAAGTTTCATTCTGTGCTGTTCCTGAAAGCTAACAGCTGTCAGACCCTTAAAGAGCTTTGACAACAAGTAACGCTTCTGTTCAAGCAAAAGCACTCTGTATCACTTCAGTGATGTGAATGGTACTCTTTGGATCCAAAAGCAGAGTAGCCTGACAGATAAGTCTCTGCTTCATTTGTCAGGAAGAAGGGAAGAAAATCTGCTTTGCTAAAAAGTAATTTTCAGCTCTTAATAATGTTTGATGATAGGGTTTTTTATTGTATTTAAAATGTTGCCAATCTGGTGGGACAGAAAACCTTCAAAAAGGGTGAAGAAAACAAAGAGCACAAGCAGCTGTAGGGTACCTAAGAGATTGAGAATGAGGCGAGAATGGACCCACTCCATTTTAACAGCAGAATTTTCAAGGGTTGGTCTGTACAAGGCCAAATTAACTCAGACAGGCATCTTACAGGGAAGCTGAAATCTACCCTTTTGATAAAAATGTTCTTTAAATGGTAAAAATCAATTTATGAAAGATTCTCACACACTGAGTCTCTACACTGCTATTCATTCTCATATTCACAAAAAGGCAAAATGGGAAAACAACTTACTGAGAAGGAATATAGAAATATATTTTTATATTTGTTCTCTTTAAAATTTATTAATAACCAGTGCTGTTCTTCAAGTAAGTTCATGATTGCAGTATCTTTTTCGCTGGATAAAGTCTGGTATTTTTGCAGTCAGTTTAGAAGTTCTTTGAAACAAATCGCACTGGCAGTTTCCCCTTTATACACTTCAGAGTAAGCCACTGATAGCAGAGTGTATCTGTCAAATTCAGTGCTGAACAACAGAACAGGAAACTGACACAGTTATGACAAGCAAAGCCTTTATACCAGGAAAGAACTTTATGTTGTTGATTACTGCATACTGTTAGAATGCTGTGTTACCTGTTCATGCAAATAGGACCACAATAAAAATGTTGCATTCTGAAATATCTTTGCAGACAGAATTAAATCTGCAGGAAATTTAGAGAAAATGAAATACCCCTTGATCACATTTTATACTGCAATGCTAATATCTGTATTCAAAGACACATAGCATAAAGAACTGTATGTGATAAATTAAAACGTAATATTTCACATCTGAGTTCAGAATTATGTGAAGTTCTTACGTTCAATTAATAAATAAATTGGATAGCTCATACAGTGCTTTTAGGGATATAATTTTTTAAAGCAAGTCAGTGTAATTTCTAATTTTACAAAAGAAGTTGGATCTTAGTTCCTAAAAATCAGTATTTTCACCTATTACCTGGAGTTACTACTCTGTAACTACTCTCATTTCTTGAAATTTGAGGGTCATAAATTTAAGCAAATACCAGATGTTTAGAAACTTCCTCATAAAAAAAATGTAGCCCCAGAGACTCAACAAAGAAAAACATTCTTATGTTCTAATCTTGAAGTTGCTGTATAGTGCATCAGTGGCAGTTTTACACTTCCTTTTTTTTTTTTATTTTAAGGATGGGAAGTTTCATACATTAGATCTTTTAAACTCATCTACTAGAGCCTGTACAATTAAGCTTCTTAAAATTTGTTTCTTTTATCTCTCAGGATATTTTTTAATCTCAAACTAACATCTTGAAAAAAATTCCTAACTTTTTAATGCACAATTTTTGAGTGAAAGAGAACTTCTGGGTGTTTAAATGTATTTAAAATACATTTTAAGTTGTACCTATGAAGTCAATGCACAGCAGAACTATGTATCTGGTCATCAAAATTCTGTAATTCCATTATATTGTTCAGGGGCTTGGGATGATAGAACTGATTTTACTGTAAATAAGATGCTTAGACACTGTGAATGTTAGACTGGCTGCAGTATGGGTGGATTAGCTACAACCACAAGTTGAAACTGATCATGGCACATGGTAAATACAGCTTGCCCTACAGCTTTTACTGTCACATATCAATTTTGTCTATATCTAAACACACTAAACGGATTAGCATAAATTCATATTCCACTGAGAGTGCACTTGCCATTTCATCAAACCATTTATTTGCTATATTCATGTATTAATGAAGAATCCTCTCACAATTTAAATGACTTTCAATGTACCAGTTGGGGTGGTTTGTCCCCATGTATTTTTGAATTCAACAATATCAGCTCGAGGGTATGAAAAAAAGATTAAAGATGAAGATATTAAACTGTTCATTATATCATGAGATTTGCTTGTCAGTATTTTCAGTAATTTTTTTTTTTTTGGATAATATTTCCATAAAATAACTTGCCCAGGTTCACATACGTTAGAGTTGCTCAGTGGCATTATTTTGGCATTCATTTTGTTTTCATTTCAAATTGCCATTTTGTTTTAGGTATGCATATGCCCAATTTGATGGCAGCAAGTATAATTTATTTACATGTTATAACTGTAATATGCTTGTCATAACTCCATGTTGTGTTCTATGTGATAATTGAAAAACAAATGTCATACAGAGTGAGGCTTTTAGTCAAAACTTTCCCTGTAAGGGTCGGAAAGAGTTCTGTGACCTGTGATGAATGGAAGCATATAGAGTGGACATTCTGTAGAGCCTTTTGGACTCAGTGTGCATTGCACAGGTAGCAGTGAGTGTGGGGACTAGCCTCAGAACCTCAGTTCATCTTCCTGCCATACATTCCCGTGGTTTGCATCTTGTTTTTTTTCAAATTCCACTCCTTCAAAACACTTTTCATTCTAGAAATTGCACAAAACCTGAAATAACTTTCTAAATAAAGCATACTAAATCTAAGTACAATTGGTCAGATCTTTATATTATAAACTACAGTTTGTTGTTTTTTTTTTTTTTTTTTCTGAACTCAGGAGATGTAACAAAAACATTTATAAGCTACTTGTGCGAACAGTAATTCAGTAGTATGTACCTCCATAACTGTAACATATTAAGAAATCTGCTATAATTTTATTAATGGTATTAGGATAAAACTATGGAATAAACAACTATTGAAATAGTGAAGTGAAGAAGATTTAAAGACATAGTAAAAAGAAAAAAAGAGATTTTCATAGACTATGTGATGGCAATCTGATAGCTTTTAAGAAAGCTAAATAGCTTTTTTAAAAAACAGAAATGTGATAGATTTGATTTATCTGGATCTTGTTAAAGCATTTCATATTGGCTTCACAGGAAGTTAAGATGTAGATGGAAGTGCGCAGAAGAATTTTTATATAGAGAAGAATCTGGCTAGAGTCTGAAGAAAGATTTCTAGTGGAGCTCTTTAAATGAGGTGGATCTTATATAATACCTTAATGAGTCAGGTAAAATACAGTGAAGGTTGCTGACATGATTTCATTATTATCAACACACAAAAGGAGTGGAAGAGCTTACAGGAAGAGCTTTATGACTTTGTCAACTAAATTAACAGAACATAACTAAATGAAATTAAAGTTAAAAATGCAAAATTCAGAGTCATGTACTTATGAAATAAACAACTTGTATGCCTGCAATAAGTACTGGGCTTATGAACTAGAAAAGGCTGAAAATGGTTGATTTGTTTAGCCTTCCCAAACAAAATCTGAGAAGGCATATGATTACTATCCACAGTGGTAAACAAAAGTTGTGGAAGAAAGTTTAAGCCTAAAACATGAGAATAAATGTATATAACTGGCAATCAGTAGCAGAGGTGGAGACCCTGAGGAAAAGTTCTAATCATTAAAACTGAGTTGTTCTGGAATGTTAATTCATCCTGAGTACTGGAAACAAATCCTGACAGTGAGATCCATTTATATAATGTAATTTCCTGGGATAGCAGAAGCTGATCATTTTGTGATCCTGTCCACATCTATGCTATTTAGTTGTCTTAGGAAAAGAGAAGACAGCGGAAAGAATATATTTAAAGACACTCTAAAAAGTATCATTTTCAAAGGCACCAGACACATTTTTAGGCATGATTTCAATCTACCCTATTAGGAATGATGGATACTTCTACATCAGGGGTTAAATCCCTTCAAGAGTCTGATTTAGATTGGGATATCAATTGTTCTTTTTCTCATTATTACACTCTGCTTATTACAGCTAACAGCATATCTCTTTTTACATTTGCTCTCTTCACTCAGTCCCACTTTTTTTTCCTTACTACTTCCTGAAATTCACATACATACTGAAATTTTTGAGTGATTTTAATGAATTTGATTGTGTAAAAGGTAATTTGCACCAGTCTACCCCAAGAGCAGACCAAAGACAAGGTAATGTTAAATCCAACTAGTATTTCTTCTCTATTCCAGTGAGTAAATACTTTGCACTAGCAGATTATATTCTGATTTTTTTCACCTTCATAAATCATGGAAAGGCTATTAGTAAAAAATGGCATCAAAGATCAGAGACTATCATCCTAAGAAACCTGCTGGTTTACTGTCTATATTTTCTAATTTTATTTTACCTATGGCAACCTAAGATTTTATACAATATAAAGGTAAACAAACCTTGCTAATAATTAATCTCTATGAACTACAGAAATCTGGAATATTTTAATTATTAAAAAATGACAGCATTAAACTGTTGTCAAACTCTACTCTTTGCTCATTCTCCCTCTTCATCTCATCATACTAAGCCTCTAAAGACACATGAAGTCAGAAAAACTCTTCCTTACTCTGAACTACTGGAATCAGAGCCTAGGATTATGAAACTCTCTAATATGTTGTCCTGTTTTACCAGCCCAGTTCTTATTATGGGATCTGGAATCAAAATTTCAAGTTTACTTAGGAGTAGTAATTTAAAACCAAATTTACAATCTCAATAGATTGCTTTTTCAGCAGGAATTAATTTTCTCTCCAGTTTACATGCTAGCTGGGTGTAGAAGTTGGGATAGTTATGCTCTCCCATAGTTCATTATCCTATTTCACACCATTAAATATTTGTAGACTCGTGACACAGTCTTTTTGTATTCCAGTATACTGAAATGTATCAGTGATTTAGTGTCTACCAGTCTGTTGTTTCAGTTTACTATATTACATTGTTGCTGCTCAAAAAGAGTATGTGCTTGACTGTATTTTACCAAAACAACAAAAAATAAGGAATATAAAAACAAGCCTATTCATTAGTTTAGTAATACTTCCAGTTGTGCCTGAAAACTTACTGAAAACAAAAGGCAACAATATGCCTAACTGCCAAAGTTACACCATCTCCTGCATTCACAGGATTCTATGCAAGCAGGACTGCGCACCATCATGGAAAGGAACAGTGTATTTTAATTCTTTGCTATATCTATTTTAAATAAATTAACACAGGCAAATTTGCCATCTTCAACTTGATGCTCCACTTTCATATAACAATCTTGTCAAATATGAAAAGGTTTATACTACTTAACAGAAAGCAGAGCAGCTCTAAGGAACATTAGGTAACTGATTTGACATGAGATGTAGCAACAGAACCAAAATTCTATCCTTAACAAATGTTTATGTTCTTTACAAGCTGATACGATAAACTACTGGGGAAAATATCGAACACCATAGAATGTTTGGCTTAGAAACACAGAGAAGGACTTCAGAACTATCAGGTTCAGTCATTTGCTTCTATAGAAATTCATTCCCTTTCTTAAACTTCCATTTTAAGAGAAATTAGGGTGTTTGGGTTTTGGTTTTGGTTTTTTTCTTCTGATTAGTATGACTCCTGCTACAGGAAGACAGATGCTTTCCATTGTTAGGTAGGTAGTATGAGAGTATTGATAACTGCTGAGACTTATTTGCCTGGGTAGTCAGACCATTACCCCAATCTGGTGACTATGTATCAGCCAAGAAACAGTCAGGAATATATTCAATTACTGATTATAAAAACTGTTATCTGAGTTTCAATATTTCCTCTCTGTACATGTTCATAAAATGTGAATTTTATGAGGTGGAATTCCAGAATCTCCAGTCTGCTGCATCTCTCGTAGCTCACTGATGTGGTCTTTTTTTTTTTTTTTTTTTTTTTTTTTCTGGATTTTGTATTGTATGAACGCAAAAGAATAAATTCTTCAAATTATTTTCAGAGTTAAATACCCGTGTTAATTTTAATTGTTGGGTCTAATAATCTGAACTGTTTCTAAGATATGCAAGGCCTAATAGATACATCAAGAGTTAGTTTAAAATGGTTTATGTCTATTCTTGAAAACAGAAACCTGAAGATAATAAGAGTTCTCACTGAGGGTTTAAGTGTTGTAATTTCTCATGCTCCACAACTGCATGGGACTACAAATGCTCCAATCCAAGGAATCAATATACTGGTGATACTAATTTAGATAAATAGATGTTTTTTCAATGGCAAAATATCACTAAAGTGTCCTAATATGCATTAATCTCCAGCTGGGAAAATATGCACTGATTTTAGAGAGAAAGAGTGTTTAGTTAGTGCCATCTCTGTGGGAGTAATTACCTGTAGACTATAAAAGAAATAATAATTAAAAGTACACCTGAAATATCCTATTGAGCCATTTCTAGAGAACAGGTCATTTTATGCAAAATTCCAAATGACTACTTGGAATTGTACATATAGAATTATTCTTCCTTCATATTCCTCAGCGCTTTCTGAAAAACAACGGAAACCCTACATGAACGATATCACAAACTGTTCTAAAACAAGAAACTGTTTGCAAGGATGCCTCAAACAACTTGAGTGGGATGCCCTCTGGAGGAGAAGTGGAGAAAGCTCTGCGGAGGTGGGGTCGTGGGCCATTTCCTTCCCCCTCCTTCCTGTTGTTGCCCAGAGACAGAACATGCCTAACTGCACAGGTACAAGCCAGAGAAAACGAGAACCTTCTGGAACAACCTATTGCGCATGCGTAAGAAAGACTATATACAGGCAACACCCCTCGTGTGTCTTTGTTGACCCACCACCTATGGACCAAGCTGGCTACTCTGTGACAACACGGGATCCAAGGGTGGTGATTCCCCTTTTCCTATCCTCTCCTCCTCTCTTTTCGCTCTCTCTCTCTTTCTTACATACATTCATGTATATGAGTTTTGTATGAATCGAATTGCGATTGGTTGATCATTGACGGGTTATTAGGAAAACAGTCTCATGCCAAAGTGCCTTCATTCCTTCTCTGGATGTTTATCAGTTGATTCTTGCCAAATAGTCTCCACTCACTCACTAAAGTGGTCAGTTAATAAAGTGACCAGCTCAATTGTTCCTCTGAGTCACTGTCGTGACTTGGCCTGCCCTGTGGCTCTGCCGAGCAGAGACCGGCTCTTCCACCAGCATGTAGACTCTCAGGGAATTCAAAAGATTCACCCCCCTTGTAACCCACTGCGTGGGACAAGACAAACTGCAAATACATTCAATATTCATCTTTGTGCTATGGTAGATGGTATGAAATATTTATAGTATTATTTCTTTTTTGACTTAGTTGAAAAAATAGTTAGGTATGTATATCTCAGAAATCTAGAAGAACATATATAGATGATTTCTGACTAGAAATATCTAATGTCATTGCTTTAGAAATACTTGAATTATTTCAATTAGAAAGCAACACAGTTGCTACATGATGTCATTAGCCTTTTGATAATGCTTTACTTACAGTTAAATGCTTCAGTTATAATACCTGCATGATGGCACTACCACTATTTACTCTAAATATTGGAGCAGTTCCACAGTGGTATAAATAATAAGCATTCATCCACTTACTACATGCATGAAACATCTGAGATATTTACAAAATACAAGGACATTTTAGTAAGTAGAGAAATAGTACTATCCCTAACTAACTTTTATATTGTTCTTTTGATTCAAGAATTTCATGGCTTCATTAATAATAGGGTTATGTTACAGAACACCAACATTCTGTGATCATTAACTTCTAGAAGAAAAATTTGAAGCATTTGCGCTACCTGTATAAAACTAACACAAAAACATGCTGAAATTTGTTCTATTTTCCTTTTACTAAGTTAGGAGGGCATTTTGATGTGGTTGTTAACTGGATGGACCAAAAATAAGCACTTCTAAAAACTACAGGTATAAAAATAAAACACCATAAAAACTCTGAAGAATATATAATACTAATTTTTATCATTATTCACAAATTACTCAGGGCATGTGTACGTGATATAACAGACTGCTGTGTTCAAGCATTTCAAAGCCAGCACTCTCAGAGCTGGCATATCTACATGGTAGAGTGCATGCTCTCTATGGACACCAGCTTTCATTTCACATCTTTTTAACCTAGCACTGTACAACAGGTAATTAGTATTGCCTCTTAGAGGGGGAAATTCACCTGCAATAAGACTGCAGTCTATTGCTGCAGCTATTCCGCATCCAGCTCCAGAAGCAGCTCCTTGTAGCACTGAGGCTCTGCGCAGTGTTTCATGTACCCTGTGTCTTGGTCTCCACACCAGACCCAAAATTCTCAAAAGAGCTTAGTCACACTGAAAGCAAGTACAATTCAAGCTACTAAACAACATTGGCAGTCTCAAAGATTTTTCCCAGGATATAATGGCTACGTTTTTACTAAGAATACCCTTAGATTTAGTCAGCTAGCTAGGTGTCTTAACACTAGAAATTATACCCAAGCTTTCAGCAGCTGATGACTATTATCGGCAAGTAATCCTTCTATATTTAAAATTCTGTTTTGTTGTTAAAATGATGTTAAATATAATGGTTGCGTTAATCTGAGCTAATTTATTCCCTTTTGGAAAAGTGCAAAGGAAGAACTGTTACCTCTTAGTTAAACCAGTGGAAAAAGCCATTTCATGTGACACAATTTACTGTAAAATTACAAGTTTTGAACCAAAAAATTAGTCACTGATTTTCAACATCTGTTTTTTCTTTTGACTAACATCTCATTATTACACTGACTATAAAGAGTATCTGAAAGTAGTCTGTGCTGGTTTAAATTGTCTATCCTGAATTAGAGACAGCTGAAAAATGGTATCACTTCCTATTCAGGATCCAGCAGTAGGGTTTATTAAAAGAATTTTATTTCAACGCAAAATGTTGCATTTTTGAAGCACCCTGTTCAGCTGCTACTTACACACAGAACTCTAACTGAGATCAGTGGTGGGTCTGAATGGGCTTGATCAAAATTTCATTCATTTATTTATTTATTTAGCCAGTACAAGAAACAGACTGTAGTTCAAGTATTGTAGTGCTTGAATGCCACAATACAAGTAATAAATAATAAATACATAGACCAATATATGCTAGAGCTCTAACTTTTCAGCTGTTTTATTTCCTTCGTGTCTTGCATTTTAGCTACTAAATATCTGTTATCCCCGTCTCCATTTTATAGCTGATGTTGAAATGTGGTTGTACACGATGGTCCAGCAAAGAAAACCTATCTAAACCAGTAACAAATGCTTGTCTTTCACAGAGAAAGAAAGTTGGAAGACAAGACACCAAAAAAAGACTTCTAGATAACCACATATGTGAGTAAACTGAAAAGTATATCTAATAACTACATCTCTGACTTTAAAGGCAGAAAAATTCCATGTACAAATTGAGACATATATCTATATTAGCAGTGTTTCCTTTTGCTGCAAGTTTTACAATAAAAAAACACTTGCAAGAAAAAATCCTTTTCCTCTATGATGTGTGTGTACTTAAATGATCAGATTCATCAAAATATTTCAGTTCAGCAAATGTGGAACTGAATCCAATGTTAATTAAAACTAAGATTTTTAAAGACAGTTTTACAGAATTGTATATTGTATCTGTGCTTAGACAGTTGAGGCCCAAAACATTGCACTGTCTCAATCTGTCTCATATATTTATTTTGTTTTAATTTTTGCTTTTCCTAGCAGCTTGAATATACATCATAGGTCTCAATCAAAGAAAAAATTGGCATGGTGTACTATTTCAACCCAATGGGTAGGTTATACATTAGTAAGGTACAGTGTTAAGAACAAATTATAGTACAAAATTTTGAAAATACTAAACCAAAGTCCCTATCATCTATACCACAGAGATGATTAAGTGGAATTCTGTAACACACATGCAGCTGAATTTTTCTGTAGGTCATTCATGTGTACATTTCTATAATTGGGCAAATAGTGCAAAATTTATATTAATATTCCTATTTTTATACAACTCCTTACACTACATATTTTTTTAACATTTTACATAATAGCCGTGAAAACTGTTTTATCATTTTAATAAAATAAGTGATATATTCATAAAAGCTTGGTAATATGCTATGTCCTTCTTAAATTCAATGAAGTGTGAGAAACTGTTTATATATGTTGAATCAGGACAATTGCAATCCAGTCTAGAATGAAAGCTCAGCATTTTGGACACAAATGTAAATGAGATACAAATCAAGAATTATTTGCACAAATATTTTAAAAAACTTTTTTGAATAATTAGTGCATACAAGATAATTTAGATCCTCTTAAAGATGCTGTGGACATTAATGATGAAATTAAGAGATCATGGTGAACTATTCAGACAGGTACACATAGAGCTGTCTCATACACTATTTCTTTTATGAGAAAAAGCAAAAATTTATTTTCTAGTGTTTTCAGAAGATGAGAATTTTCAGGCTATTTCTTGGGTTTGTTTTGTAAATATGGTGCTGGATTACACACCTTTAATGTGCCATGGCTTCATACAGAATCACTTTTTATGGCTTCATAGAGTGTTCAGGGAATGGAACTCACAGTTTATTCAGTGATTTAGATCAGCTGTGAGTTCTTCTAGCCAAGTACAAAATCATTTGAACCATGCATTACTACAAAGGGTATTGGGATTCTTTCCCTCTTGTTGATGAACTCAGATTTAAAAAATACAACAATTTTTTCCTATAAGTAGAAACTTATTTAAGAATGTGATTCATGAGAGTTAGGAGAACTTTCATAATTTTCTATTATGAGATTATCAAAATTATCAGCTAATAATTCAAAAATAGTATATGTATCCAGAATATGTTACATATCCCCTAAGGGCAACAAACACAGGCATATATTTCAAATGCAAGACATTCTTTTCCATATAAAATCTTCAGATTGTAGTAATTTCATATAATCTATCACCTCTGTCGGAGTTTTATCTGGATTTCTAACCTCTCCAAGTTACTCCTCTTACTACAGACTGTGTGATTTACGAGTACTGATAGCTAGAGAGACAGCTGTGAGATTAGCAAAGTAACCCATCTCACATCACCTCAGGAGTAATTTCTTCTGAAATATAGAGTTACACTGAAATGGAACCAAAACACATTTGGACATGTACTTTTAAACTAACTTGTTTACTCACTAAGATACCTACAGACAGACATGAGACAGCTTTAATGATCTTTTCCTAAAATTTATATAGATATAAATATAAAAATTATTAATTATTGTAATATTGTCATTTACTCTAAATGCAATTTATGATATACATTCCTAAATATTATCACATAATATTTAGAATTGGAAATACAAGTATTTTTCTAACAGTGAATTACATTAATCATTAAATACATCATTAGATTTAAAACAATTATCATGTAGAAGAAAGTAAAACATTGTTCTGCAAAGCTTTATGAGAGCCAAGGAAGTGGTAAGTTTCAAAAAGTGATGAAGCGTGATATTACGTGTCTTCTACTGAGAGAATATCAAGTTTCAAAGCCAGCATATTATAAAACAAAATACAAAAATTCCTTCTTTACAAGCAGGTGAGAAATGATCTTTTAAATATTAATTTCTAAGGGTAATCATAAAATAGATTTAACATCCAACCTGTATTTTTATATATGTTTTGTCTATGGATACAAATATATACAAATTTATATACATATGTAAAATTTCAATAATTCTTTATATAACAGCTTACTCAAAATTCAACACAGACTTTGAGTGATCCTGTCATAGTTCTTTACAATAAATAGTGCAGTGCCTGGGCATCTGGATTGTAGTGATGCTGTACAGTTAAGGAACAGAGATGTCTCTCTGTATTGTATCGTTTTCTTTATGTCTAGAACCAGTTGGAAACTTCCCCATATCTTTTTTTTTTTCCACCAGAGTATGCTTTCCAAAATAAATTCTTTCACAGGAAATCATTATTTTGACTAATATCTTTTAATCCTTATTAGATATGAATGAAATCAAGGTGAACTAATTTGGCAGGGAATTCATCCAAATCAGAATGTCTGATTGGGTAAGAATTGGAGACCAAGGCAACAAAGGGAACGTTGTGATTGGTATCTACCACAGGCCGCCTGATCAAGGTGAGCCTACTAATGAAGGCTTCTTACTGCAGCTACAGGAGGCATTGCGCTTGCAGGCACTCATCCTGCTGGAGGACTTCAACCACTGTGACATCTGCTGCAAAAGTAGCATGGTGAGCTGTAGGTGATCCAGGAGACTCCTGGAGTGCATTGAGGAGAACTTTTTTCACCAGGTGGCAGCCCTACCAGAGGGGATGCGATACTGGACCTGTTGGTCACCAACACAAGTGAGCTAATTGGTGACGTCAAGATTGGAGGTAGCCTGGCCTGCAGTGATTATGCACTGGTGGAGTTCGCAGTCCTGAGGGATATGGGTCAGGTGAAGAGTAAAGTTAGGACCTGAATTTTAGGAAAGCAAACTTCCTGCTGTTCAAGTAATTAGTCAATAGGACCCCCTGGGAAACTGCCCTCAGGTACATGGAGCAGAAGGTGGTAGATCTTTAGGAATGCTTTCCATAGAGAGCAAGATCAATCCCCAGGTGTAAGAAATCAGGCAAGGAAGGCAAGAGACCAACATGGCTGAGTCGAGATCTGCTGGTCAAACTAAATGACAAGAAGGAAATGCACAGGCAGTGGAAGCAGGGGCATGTATCCTGGGAAGAGTACAGGGACACTGCCCAGTTTTGTAGGGATGGGTTCAGGAAGGCCAAGACGCAGCTAATCTGAACTTGGTAAGGGATGCAAAGAATAATAAGGACTTCTACAGGCATGTCATCCAGAAAAGGAAGGTCAAACAAAGCATATCCCCCCAATGAGCAAGACTGGTAAACTGGTAACAATGGATGAGGAGAAGATGAGGTACTCAACAACTTTTTTACCTCTGTCTTCCCTGGCAACCCCTCTTCCTACACCTCTTGAGTGGATGGGCCACAAGATGGGTAGCGGGGGAGCAAAGTCCCCCCCACTGCAAGACAAGGTCAGATTGATGACCCCCTGAGGAACCTGAACATACATAAGTCTATCGGACCTTATGTATGTTCAGGTGTGTGTATGATGAGATGCAACTCAGAGTCCTCAGGGAATTAGCTGATGTAGCTGCCAAGCCACTCTGCATGATATCTGAAAAGTCAGGTGAAGTCCCTGGTGACTAGAAAAAGGGAAACATGGCACCAATTTTCAAGGGAACTATTGACCTGTCAGCCTCACCTCTGTGCCTGGTAAGATCATGGAACAGATCCTTCCTGAAGCTATGCTAAGTCACATGGAGGACAGGGATGTTATTCAAGACAGCCAGCATGGCTTCACCAAGGTCAAGGCCTGACCAACCTAGTGGCCTTCTATGATGGATTGACTACATCAGTGGACAAGGGAAGAATTACAGATGTCATCTATCTGGAATTCTGTAATTATCTGGAATTTGACATGGTCCCCCACTACATCCTTCTCTCTAAATTGGAGAGATATGGATTTGAAGGGTGGATTGTTTGGTGGATGAGGAATTGGTTGGATGGTCACATCCAGTGGGTAGTGGTCAACAGCTCAATGTCCAGATAGAGATCGGTGACAAGCTGTGTCCTTCAGGGGTCCACATTGAGACTAGTACTGTTTAATATCTTAATCAATGACAGACAGTGGGATCCAGTGCACCCTCAGCAAGTTTGCAGATGACACCAAGATAAGTGGTGCAGTTGACACACCTGAGGGATGGGATGCCATCCAGAGGAACCTGGACAAGTTCGAGAAGTGGGCTTATCTGAACCTCAAAGGTTCAACAAGGCCAAGTGCAAGGTCCTCCTCACAGGTTTGAGCAATCCCCAGTATCAATACAGGATGGGAGATGAAGGGATTGAGAGCAGCCCTGCAGAGAAGGACTTGGGGGTACTGGTGGGTGAAAAGCTGGACGTGAGCTAGCAATGTGTGCTTGCAACCCAGAAAGTCAACCATATTCTGGGCTGCGTCAAAAGAAACGTAACCAGCAGGTTGAGGGAGGTGAGTCTCCCCCTCTACTTTGCTCTGGTGAAACTCCACCTAGAGTACTGTGTCCAGCTCTGAAATCCTCAGCAACAGGAAAGACATGGACCTGTTGGAGCACCACAGAGGAGAGCCACAGAAATGATCAAAGGGATGGAACACCTCTTCTATGAGGACAGGTTGAGAGAGTTGGCGTTTGTTCAGTCTGGAGAAGAGAAGGCTCTGGGGAGATCTTACTGCCACGTTTCAATACTTAAAGGAGGCTTATAAGAAAGATGGGGACAGTTTTTATCAGGGCTTACTGCGACAGGACAAAGCATAATGGTTTTAAGCTAAAAGAAGGTAGATTCAGACTAGATATAAGGAAGAAATTTTTTACAATGAGGTTGTTGAAACACTGGATCAGGTTGCCCAAAGAGGTGGTAGATGCCCCATCCCTGGAAACATTTGAAGTTGGACTGGACAGGGCTCTGAGCAACCTGACCTAGGTGAAGATGTCCCTGGTAATTGCAGGGAGGTTGGACTAGATGACCTTTAAAGGTCCCTTCTAACCCAAACTATTTTCTGATTCTCTGATTTGTTGAACATTTTGAAGCTAGTCTTTAAGGCCTCAGCCACTATCATATGCTACTTGCAATTCAGACACCATATATTCCCTGTAACCAAAATGCATCAGACAGACTAGGTTTGCCAGAATTCGTCAGCCTGGAAAAATCTAAATCTGGAGTCTGCTTGACAGGTATCTAGACATTCACATGTGGTATGGAGAAAATCATCTGGCAATAATTGATTCATTATTTCTTCTAATACAAAGATTAGGGGATATTAAATGAAGCTACAGTGTGACAGGCTCAAAACAAACAAAGAGGGTGTATCTTCTCACACAAATAATTAAGCTGTGAACGAGTTAGACCCATCCATGGAAAAATGGATGGCAGTGGATTTGGAAGTGGATTTAGATACCTATGTGGAAGTAGGCTGGGAGCTGTCAATATATATTTTCCCTGTTTTCATACTATTCCCTAGGTATTCATAATTGATCAAACACAATATTGTGCAAGACAGAGCTTTGATCTGATCTCAGTACTGTAAGATTTTCACGTGTTTATGCTGTACATCAGTTTTTCATATAGCTAATCTGCAAAGATATACCAGGGGAGACACAGTCCTACTGGTATCCTGACAGAATTCAAGAACATTTTTTACTGAACCACTCTGTAGTTTTATTGTAGCTGTATTTTCAGATGCAGCATTTAACAGATTTAAACAGCAGATTCAGCCTCAACTGCATACTCAGAATTCAATTTTTTCATGACTTCTAAAATCAAACATAATCTAGTGCAGTTTTCAATTTGCATTTCTGGTTTCTTAAGTACATAAGCTTCATCTGAATGTCCACAAAATGTCTGAATAAACTTATTGTGGTTTTATTGTCTTATTTCTTTCACTGGCACCTTTCCCATGGAGAAAGAGAATGGAGTACCATTACAATAATATATTTTTTTTTAATTCTGGTTTTTTATTATTGTAGTAACAGTTCCAGGCAAGAGAGGACAGGGACATGGTGAAAATTATACATTAACATATCAAATCTCATTTTATTGTCTCAGGCATTTAATCATAAATCAAACTGCCTCACTATATATTTAGCAATATAAGACTTCATAAAGCATTAGGTCTAAAAGCTATGAATGATAGGTTTAATTTTGTTTACCATTAAGGGGAAGTTTATGACTTATTCATCCTTGTTACTTCTTCCTGTACATAAGTATATATTCATTTTTAAAGGAAAGATCGCAGTTGAACTCAAACTACCAGACTAAGCTCAGTCTTAAATTGATATGTCACCTAAAGATACACAGAATTAAAGACAAATTAAACGCAGAAAAAAACTAGACCTGCTGCATTTAATTTAAAAGATTCTGTGTCAAATAAGCACAAATAATGACATAACCATTCCACAGAAATAAAAAATAATTATGGGGAATATGCAGAGTGACAATAAACAATACATGTGACATGTCACCAGTTGTCATACTATCAATATAGCATGTTCACATTTCAAGTGCTGTAAAACATTAAACATCTGTTTATTGCTTTTCATAAATGATACCATTTTCCTTAGCTCTTCTGAAAATTGTCACTTATACTACTTCAAATAAATTATTTTGAAGTTTCTTAAAAACACTTGTTAGCTTTGAAGATTGCAGAAATATCTAAATATTTAATTCATGAAATTATTTATTCAGTAATCATAGACGAATCAGAACAAACACAGCACCTCATTAAGAATTTGCTTTTGTTAATCAGTATTTTTTATTTGATATTATTACTGAACTTTCTCTTCTTGGAAAATGGGGCACTAACTCTTTACTTAATTTTTTTTCCTGTAAGTCTTTTAAGTTTGCTTCTGATGTAGAGCTATTGAATTCCATCATAAAATCCTGTTGATAACCTATGTAGTACCTCATTAGGCCACACTGTTCCTTGACTCCCAAGAAGAGCAACATAAAGAGGAT
This sequence comes from Strix uralensis, assembly GCF_047716275.1. Classification (NCBI taxonomy): domain Eukaryota; kingdom Metazoa; phylum Chordata; class Aves; order Strigiformes; family Strigidae; genus Strix; species Strix uralensis. Next base: position 38,448,516 of record NC_133975.1, read on the forward strand.
ATACTGTTTTACAGTACCTCTCTGAATTAGACCTTTAGTGTGAAATAAAACAAAGATATATATTTTTCAAACTTGGCAAGTATTTGAAGGCACTGGTATGAATGAAAACACAAATGTACAGCACCTTAAGGGATTGTGGATCAAAACCCTCTTGGGGTTTTCCCTGAAGTTCTATGACCAGCCATCTCTTTTAGTTGATCTTTTCAAATATTGGAAGAATTTTTTCAACCATCTAAAAAAATCCTAACTTCAAAAGATCTGTAAAGACAATGTTATGTCTTCAAGTAATGAAAGAAGTTTGAAACGGTTTCATCTAACAAAATGGGTACTTTTCTGTAATATTTTTGTAAAAAAAAATCTATAACATATTCCTGGTGAGAACACTCTTACAATCTTTGTTATGTACAAGATTCATAAATATCACTGCTTACATTTACAGGACAATGACACCACAATATGTTTAGATGAAACTTTTTTTAAGATAAAACTGCTTTAAAGCTAAAATGCCATGAAAAATAATCCACTTTACGTATAAATGTATATGTGACTGAACAGTCTGAATAGCAGAGATCTACATATAGAGAGTGAAAGAGAAATAAAATTCAAAACAAGTTAATTTCACAAGAAAAGAGGTGCCAGGGTGATTAATTTGCTTTGTTCATACAGCACTTAGAATATATACAATAAAAAACTTGTTTGCAGATGTTTACTCTATCAAAAACATCATTAGACTATACTTCCTAGGCAGCATGTGGAGTAAACTAATGCATACACAGTCTGCAGGTGTTGATTGGACAACTCAGTTCAAAATGAAAATAACACAAACATTGCTACATCTAAACTGTCCCCTTTATACTCTAGAACTAGAGTTAATTAATTCCAGAGGGACAAAGAAATACAGAAAATTTAAGATCCACCGAAAAATACAGTCTGAAAAGCAAAGAAATGGAAAAAAATAGGCACTACTGGAGCTTATATAAATTCTGGGTGTTGTCTCGGCCTATAACAATGAAGTTTCCCAAGGTATTTGCTGTAAGTACAAACTTAAACTAGCTTTTACAGAACCGTATATGCAAATAAATACTCTGATTTACTGCTCCAGCTACAAGCTTGATATTCCTTAATGCTGGACAAGTCCACCTACACGGCTTGCAGAAACTTTTCATAATATAAATAGAGAGAAATATTTTATTTGGTGAATTAAAGAAGATATTATTGATGATTAAAACCCTTTGACTCTTTTCAAAGTATAATGCTGAGAACAGAATATTTTTCTCCATCTTTGACAAGGTAACCTCCTCTGCATAGAGGTGGGTTCTTTCTTATGTTGCTATTATTTAGCTGTCTGTAGACAATTTCATACTATTTTGGTCTGACATTTTGCTCTGGTTCAAAATAAAACACTTTGTTTTAAAACACACCTGCATGATTCCTGGGAGAATTATGTCCACTGGTATTTTTCAGTGACTGAAAGTTAGGCATGTGTCTTTAAAACATCAACCATAGTTGTACTAAGTTTACAGTTGCACTTGCTAATATGTTAAATAGGTCACTATGTTTCTTAGTTTAACAACCAGCTAGTTCAACAGTGTCAGAAAGTCAGGAAAAAAAAGTCCTATTGACTTTTTTCTGACAGTTTTCAAATAGGAACTGTTCTGAACATAGGAAACAATTACTATTAGCATGCTTTACACACACACCTTGAAGCACACAAAAACTACAGTAATCCTTCTAAACACCTTAGAATCTTAAAAATCTAAAAGGGATTGTTAGAGTTGAAAATGTGTGAATGTGATTATTGTTAGCTCATGAAACTAACTAAGCAAACAACTGTGTGCCAGGAAATCTGTAACTAATGTTCCCACCCTTTTTTTAGGATGCAGAAAATAGTCAAATCCTAGCTTTGTGGGCAGAATAGTAATGCCTTTTTCTACCACTGAATGAAGTAGCTAAAAGCCAAATGTGGTTTGTATTAACTAGTTTTTAGCCACAGTCAGGATATTTCATGTGAAAGGCAATACCCCCCCGTGAACACAAAAGGTTTTCTAAGTTTTAATCTGATTCCTTCTCAGTCTTAACCTTTATGCTTTGGTATCTTCATCTGTTATAACTCAAAGAAATTCAAAATAGAAGAGTCAGACAAACAGGAGATACAGACAGCATTTTTAGTACCGATTTATATATCATGCAAATTTGCATGTTTTTTGCTGTTTTTTAACAATACCTGTATAATTCAAACAATACCTGTATAACAGCTGTACCTACTGGACAGTTTTTCAATTTTCTTCTCTGAATATGACAGAATCTAATTTTCAAATGCTGGCTGTGCCATGACTAACAATGTCTTTTAGCATTTTACCATTATCGCATTAGCATTACTGTAATGAATACTGAAGAGATTAAGACTTTTCCTCTTTACTATATGTTTTTAGTTGTGATTGGAAGGAGTGTTCATGCTGAAATAATCTGAAGGGTAGGGCTATGCCTTGTCAGACATTTCATTTCCACTTCTGGGTCCATGTTACTATGTCAGCTGTCACAGTGGCATCTTAAAACCTTCCTGGTACTGTGGAAGTCAAGTTTTATACTGTTTTTAACACATACTTGACACATGGACACAGAAAAGTCTGAACTGAGTCTCAGTTTGTCCAGTTTTCTACCTCTGACAGTGGATATTAACTGATGCATATAGAAATATGTGTACAGTAATTCCTCCCTGGTATGCCTTTCAAGCTTCTGCAAATCCCTAGCACATAAATTCCTGAGCTAGAAATTAGACTAATCCCTTTTTGAATTCATCTATGGTTTTGGCCTCCATAACATCATCTGGCAATGTGTACTACAATTTAATTATGTCATAATATCTTAACCACAGATGCTATTTCTTTGGCTTAAAATTTCATTAGTTTCATTAAGTGTCTGTCCCCTTTGAAAAAATGAAAACAAAGTATTTCAGAACATGTGGATTTGTTTACTAAAAAAGGTACACTCATGTTGTGCCTGACATAATGTACACTAACCTCATACATCACTGTCTTCTTCCTCTTCTAACCTTACCCTTGCATGATTATGGTCATGGATGACCTATGGTATATAAATTAAAAAAAAACCCCAAACAAACAAACAAAACCAGAATTAGAAATCATTAGAAGTGATCTCTTAGCTGTACTAGAAATAGGAAAGAACAGAGATGATGAAGTGACTCAGTCTTGTCCATACTGAAGATAAACACTGCCACCATTCTGAGGCATTACTTTGAATATGACTGAGTGTATTCCTGAAATGGGTAAAAAGCAATAACACGATCCCTGACGACCAATACAAGCTTCTTCCCACTGCTATGCTGGGTATGAAGGTGGACATGGCTCAAGAACCAATCTCCATTTCTTCAATATGATCTCTGTAACTCTGTTATGGAAGCAGAAGACTACCACAGAATTACAGAAATGTTGACTGGAAGGGATACCTGCAGGCCACCTATTCCTATGTCTTGCTCAGAGCAGAAGTTGTTCAGTCACTAGATGAGGTGATTGATGGGTCTAGACAAATCCTGAAGAACTCAGAGGGTAGACACTTCTGTATCATCCCCAGGTAACAATTCCAGTGCTGCACCACCCTTCTAAGGGAAAGTATTTTCTGCCAACCTATTCTGAATCTCCCAAGGAGCAAACAGTGACCATTATACCTCATAGTCTACCATTATGGGGAATAGTTTGGCTCCATCAGCTCTGAAGCTGCCCATCAAATAGCTCTAAGTTTTTCTTAGATGTCCCCTTAGTTTCCTTTTCACAAAACTAAAAAAAGCCAGCTCTCTCAACCTCACTTCCCAAGTCATCTGGGCTCCTAACCACCTGATTTAAGGAAAGCATAAAAAGGCTAACAGCTACTTTTTCATTTATTTTGTGCTAAATATGATGCCCTGAGCCTAAACCTGAAGACAGTGATATCTTAAGGTTTTGCATGGAATGCAGCATATTTGGATGGGATTTCTATGAAACTCTACTTTAAAACTGGCTTCTTAGAGATCCTTCCAGGAAGCAAAGATAACTGCAGATCTGAGGCAAAATCAGCATCTTCCTCCATCACCACTACATTCTTTAAATGGAATCTTTCCTTAACCACTGCAGATAAATAACAGTAATGTCCAGGAAAAATCAGTGTAATTTCTTTATGTTATCACTCACTCCAAGTATTGTACTCGGACATTTCTCTTCACTTCATGAATTGTCATCAACTATTACCTTTCCTTCCTCTTGACCCTCTAATTCTCTTTATCTTCTCCTGCAACTACCCCCTTCCCTCTCATTTCACTATTCTTGAAAAAGCTCTCTTCCCCCTTAATTCAGAATTAGTTCCTCCACTTAAAATGCATGAATCTCTCAAAAACCTCAAAAATAGGAAGCAAAAATTACTGATTGACTCCTTTCCCACAAATCTGCAGTTAAAATTTCAGAACAGTAGCATCTTGCATAATAATGTAGTAGTTCTGGTTTAAGGTGGTGACAAGTCTAAATAGTAAATAACGACAGCCTTTCAGTTGTTTTGCTTTAGAAGACATAGACTTTTTCTAACCCTTTTTCTGTGCCAAACCCCCAAGTTAGAGGAAGAATGCTTGTCCTGGTTTAACCAGGATAGGGCTAAGTTTCCCCAGCAGTGGGGGGGGAGCTCTAGCCAGGTTATTCAGATACCATGCAGAGGTCACATCCTGGCAGGTCACATTTTCCTGGCGGGAGCGCGGTGCACTCGTGGTTTTGTACATCTGCTCCTCTCATTGCTGTATTTGGTAGCTATTTTGCTCTGTTCATTGCTATCACTATTACTGTTATTGTTATTGTTGTTGTTTGTTGTGTTGCTGTTGCTCTGTTGTATTAAACCTTTCCTTATCTCAGTCTCAGGGCTTTGTGTTTCACTCCCTTTGTGGTGGAGGGGTAGTGGCCGCGTGGTCTCAGACCCCGGCAGGGGCTAAACCATCACAATGCTTAAGCAGGGGTGTTCAGTATCAAATGAGAAGCAAACACATTTGTTACTGTTTAGATAATCTCAAGCTAAATTATTCAAAGTCTACATTCCACTGGTGTTTTGATGTTAATATTTTTAAAGTTAGTTAAATGTGGTATGCAAACAAAAGCAGGTTACATACCTACTCATTTTGACATCTTTCAGCATGTGAAATTGTATTTTTAAATAAATTTAATAAAATCCAGTTGAAGAATAGGATATGTCTTCATTTATAGACTGTAATGTATAGACTGCTTTATTTACTTCATGTACAGACTGCCTTAGGATTCTATTTTTAAAATAATTTACCATAAACAGAACATGAAGAAGTCAGCTTTAACCTCACTAACCTTAGGGTCATGACAGCTTTTGTAAATATGTTGAGATTGCAGGTATAACTTTTTCAAAATAAAACTGGGGATTCTTTTTTATTGAATTGACAGAGATAAGAACAGTTATTCATGGAACAGGAATTTATGACGTAGTAGGGGCTTGTCCTCAGTTCAGGAAAAATTTTCAACTATTACCTTGCAATTGTTCTTACAGAGGAACAACAGTAGAATGGAAAATGCAAAAACTATGCATAATGTTATTACTCTTCTTAGTTTTAAGTTTCAATTTGAGAAAAAAAAAATATATATATATTATTTTATCCACTTAGTTTCATCAGTAATATTGCTCTCAGGAACATGCTTTTCAACGAAGAGTGTAAGAGATGGCAGACTGCTCAGACTCACTAACAATTCTGTGTTCTATTTTGTGTTTAGTAGAAAGTGTGGTTTTGGGACAGATTTTACATTGAGTCTGCTCATACTTTTTCCACTCACAGATACCTTGTCTTCTATTCCCTCCTAGCAGGGTGATTTCAAATTTCACCCAACAGATATTTATGTTTTATATTCCATGTGTTCTTATTTGTGGTAAGTGTGCTAAACTTAAGGTGGATGAGACATGCAGATTGTACTCTTGCCTATGTTCTTCTCATGTTCAATCAAAGATAGCCTAATTCTGAAATCTTCACTTACCTTCCCTCCGCACAGAGTAGTGGAACTCTTACCACCATGTCTACCAAAATGCTCAGGACACTTACACTAGAAAATTACTACCATTTCCACTTCCCACAGGAACTAAAAGCCTGCTGAAGACCAGTATGTCACACTGAGCATATGCTGGCTCTCCTGTAACAGAGAGTATTAAGGTTTATCATGCTTCCAGGCTGCATTCTGGTCAATCTTGATTACACTGTGTGACCACATACCTGAGCTTCTGTCACAACCCAGCTCATCAGAGTCAACCATGAATTCCTAAGGATCAACTTTGTGAGCTCCATCCTAAAAATAAATTTTGTCATATGGAAATAAACTCCACTACTGCAGCTATAATTATCCTTATTTGATACATGAAGAATGAGAGACAGAAAAGCTAAACAACTTTTAAAACAGTCAGTGAGAGGTGTCAGAGTGTATGAAACTGTGAAGCTCTACATACCACTTAAACTCCTTGGTCGCCTAAACCATTTCACTCTCTTCTCTCCATGATAGAAAAGCTTTATGCTTTCTATTTTACCGGTGTTTGGATTCTTGCACAATTTTGTATCACAATAGTATCTGTAGTCTTCCTTTCTCATTTAAGAGTAGCTTCCAGATATTACTGTTTGTCCCTGAATTTTTCTTTCTGTTAATTTTTCTTCCTTTAGCCCATATTTCTGTGCCTTTCTTAAGTCTTAAATCTATGTGCCCAGTGCAACCAGGACACCTCTCTCCCAAAGTGCTGAACTGCCACTACAGCAAATAGGACCTTTCAGTGCAGGTCTGCTGATGGCCCCACGAGAAATGCTGCAATGATTCTTTACATGCTGATTCAGCACAGCTGGGGGAGAGGCAGCCAAGAAGAAGCAGGAACAAACAATTTGCATTAAACATAAGAAGTGGAAGATTACAGACCACTAGGGGGGATCAAACCCCGTGATGTTATCATGTTTGTGATCCTTGTACAGCTTTTCCATTAATATAATACTTTCATGATGATCTTTGTGCTGTAAGAATCAGAACACTGTTTCAAGAATGTTATAGGATGACCCAGGATGAAAATAATGAGAAAAATAGGCAAAGGAAAAAAAGAACGGTTCTGAAGTCTATTGTATTTCAGATTTTACAGCTACAATTTTTTAAGTTTTATATATAACACACCAAAACATATAATATAAGACAAGGAAGGGAAAAACAAATCACTCTTAAAAATATGCAGCATAACATAGCAATAAATATCAGGCTACTGATTAGTGATATAAGCCTTGGATGAATTATCTAGGAGAGGACAAAGGTAATGTCTTGTCTCAGCCACTAAAATCGTCCATTGACTGCCTACTACTAAGAGAACTGTTATATGTTATTACTAAATCAGTACAAACCTATAATTTAAATGTGTTTTGAAAAAAACCCTAAGGTATTATAAAATACTGGTGGAAAGACAGGCAACAGTATACTCCATAAATACGCATTTAGAAAGTAATTCGTCACTAGATAGCAAGACAGAATACAGTCATAAGCAAACTTTATAACTGATAAAACACAATAAGGCTTAGAGCCCTGTAAAAGGGCTAGTGAATCTGAGTAGGTGATAGTGTGAAGTATGAGTACTTTCTAATACTATACAATACTTGAAATGTGGGCCATGTATTCATTAACGTTTCATCCGGTGCTTTTAACAGTATTTGGATCAGCAAACTGCTTATGTAAAAAAAATAAATATAAATAAAAAAATCCAGCATAATATGAGGCAGGGAGGGGGAATAGAAGAGAAAACTTGTCATCACTTATGCTACTATTCTGAATACATTTACTTTTAATTTAATATTTGCTATTTGTGGTCTTGTGCTCTCTTTGAGAATTAAGTATTGTTAAACTCCTTTAATTTCAGTCTCTTTCCTGGTAGTACATCTGCCTTCACAGAAGAGGAAAAGAAGCTTCAGCCACCAAATAGTCTCCTTTCATCTTCTTTTAGAAAGTACCTTTTTCTGTTTGAAGAAACTTAGAAAACTGGGTCCTGATGTGTACTGGAATTTTTGGGGTCTGGTTTTCACCTTCAGAAATCTACTTTAACTAATAAAGCTTGTAAAAACAAATTGAAAATTAAAAAAAAAATCCTTACTAACATTGCATTAAAAATAGAATTGTTTTATTTTTCTACAAAAAAAAAAAAAAAAAAGAAAAAACACGTTATGCTAGAATCATTTTTAAACAATGCAATTACACAAGCTGTAGCAGAACTTAAAGTGGAAACTTTAAAGACTGGTTTGTTGTTTTTTTTTTTTTTTTTTTACTGAAAGCTCTGATAATGGGAAACAACCAAATATTTTAACACAGAAATCATTATTAAACTTTTTATCTGTAGAAAAAGTACTAATAAGTACTAAAAAGTACTAAAGCCCAGCTGGAAATTAATCTGGCTTCAGCAATCAAGGACAACAAGAAATGTTTCTCTAAGTATGTAAGCAGCAAAAGAAAGACCAGAGAGAGCCTTCATCCCCTGCTAGACGCAGGAGGAAACATGGTAACAAGTGATGAGGAAAAGGCTGAGGTAATTAATGCCTTCTTTGCCTCAGTCTTTAATAACAAGTTATTGAGGGAATCCAGCCTCCTCAAGAAGAAGACACAACTGGGAGAATGACCCTCCTGCATTCCAGGAGGAGACAGTCAGTGACCTACTGCATCACGTAGACACACACAAGTCTATGGGACCAGACGGGATACACCCGAGGGTGCTGAAGGAGCTGGCTGGGGTGCTCACCAAGCCGCTTTCCATCATTTACCAGCAGTCCTGGCTGACCGGGGAGGTCCCGACAGATTGGAAATCAGCCAATGTGATGCCCATATATAAGAAGGGTCGGAAGGATGATCTGGGAAATTACAGGCATGTCAGCTTGACGTCAGTGCCCGGGAAGCTGATGGAGCAGCTCATCCTGAGTACCATCACACAACACATGTGGGACAACCAGATGATCAGGCCCAGTCAGCATGGGTTTATGAAAGTCAGGTCCTGCTTGACAAACCTGATCTCCTTCTATGACAGGGTGACCTGCGTATTGGATGAGGGAAAGGCTGTGGATGTTGTCTACCTTGACTTCAGTAAGGCCTTTGACACCGTTTCCCACAGCATTCTCCTGGCAAAACTGGCTGCTCACGGCTTGGATGGGCACACGCTTCGCTGGGTAAAAAACTGGCTGGATGGCCGGGCACAAAGAGTTGTGGTGAACGGAGTTAAATCCAGTTGGCGGCCGGTCACGAGTGGTGTCCCCCAGGGCTCGGTTTTGGGGCCACTCCTGTTTAACATCTTTATTGATGATCTAGACGAGGGGATCAAGTGCACCCTCAGTAAGTTTGCAGATGACACCAAGTTGGGTGGGAGTGTTGGTCTGCTCGAGGGTAGAGAGGCTCTGCAGAGACACCTGGACAGGCTGGAGTGATGGGCTAAGGCCAACTGTATGAGCTTCAGTAAGGCCAAATGCTGGGTTCTGCACTTTGGCCACAACAACCCCCAGCAGCGCTACAGGCTTGGGGAGGAGTGGCTGGAGAGCTGCCAGTCAGAGAGGGACCTGGGGGTGTTGACTGACAGCCGGCTGACATGAGCCAGCAGTGTGCCCAGGTGGCCAAGAAGGCCAATGGCATCCTGGCTTGTATTAGAAATAGCGTGGCCAGCAGGGACAGGGAAGTGATCTTGCCCCTGTACTTGGCACTGGTGAGGCTGCACCTCGATTACTGCATTCAGTTTTGGGCCCCTCACTACAAAAAGGACATTGAATTACTCGAGCGTGTCCAGAGAAGGGCAACGAAGCTGGTGAAGGGTCTGGAGCACATGTCATACGAGGAGCGGCTGAGGGAACTGGGGTTGTGTAGTCTGGAGAAGAGGAGGCTGAGAGGAGACCTCATCGCCCTCTACAACTACCTGAAAGGAGGTTGCAGAGAGTTGGGGATGAGTCTCTTTAACCAAGTGATAAGCGATAGGGCAAGAGGTAAAGGCCTCAAGTTGTGCCAGGGAAGGTTTAAACTGGATATTAGAACAGGTGGTTAGGTGTTGGAATGGGCTGCCCAGGGAGGTGGTGGAGTCCCCATCCCTGGAGGTGTTTAAGAGTTGCATTGACATAGGGATATGGTGTAGTTGGGAACTGTCAGTGCTAGGTTAACGGTTGGACTGGATGATCTCCAAGGTCTTTTCCAACCTAGATGATTCTGTGATTCTGTAATACACTTTATCAACATGATTGGCAATTACTTTCTTAATATTTTTAAAGGCAGAATTATTGTATCATTCAACTACATGTCTAGTTATTTTCGAAGCTCTGAACATTTACATAATATCTGTTTTATGAGAGAAATTCAGCAGAAATAGTAGACAATCTCTGTAATGCTTGTCCTTTTTTTGTCTAGTAGTTCATAGGCATTCAGAGGTTCCAGAAATAGTTATGTACTTGTGTTCCTCAGTAAGGCTATTTATTTTCTTTTTTTCCCCTACAAACTTCATTGGAGGTATTATCTTAAAAGCAGATTTTCATTTGATTAGGGAGTACATCTTTTTATTTCATTCAAGAATTTTAATAGAAAGGATTTAGCCTGTCTCTTCTAACCTCAGAGAAAGAAAAAAATCTGATTATTTGTACAAATTCAAATAATAATTTAAAATCATTTTTTTCAGTATTAAAATATATAATCTCTTTCTTGATTATTGATAAAGAATTTTGCCCTATAATCACAAAAGCTGTGCAGAACTTTCTCACTTTTAACAGCAACAGTTTCAGCAGTTTCTAAACCACTGAGGAACATTTTGGCTCCTAATGTAAGATATGATCTTTCTGGAAATATGCAATCTTATAAAACAAAGACATTATTAATGTTTAGAGATGCAGAACCATTTAAAAAATGCAGCAAAACTGCACTGTTACACTTCATCTGGTATATGAAACTTTTCAAGGGCATATATCTGAGTTGCTTTTCAAAATCACAGTGTCTACCTGATATCAATCAAAACCTCATTTCACATTGTGATTTTACACTTTCTTAAGTTCCTGGACTTGTTATACTAAATGCACATATGTTGAGTTATATGTAGCAAGAGATTCTGTTCCTCAGGGAAATGTTTTAACAATTAAGTTTTTGAAATACTTTCAACTACAAAAATCCTGGGATAATTAAAAAGCTTTTCCAACCCCCTGGACTGCGTTGTTTACTTTTCATCTGCATAGTGCACAAAGTTAATTGTTTAAATATTTCTTTCATTCAGAAAATCCAAGACCTTTCTGTTTTGGAAAATGAAAGATCAATTCCCCTAAACACCGTTACCTCTAGGATTTTTGCCTAGATCTCTGCCCATCCTACCATATGTAACAAGAATATTCACCATACCATGCTATACATTAATAAATTGTTCCAAGGCTTTTGGAAATACAGCTTCTCTCAATCAGTGTGTCAAATTACTGTCTCCTTTTAAAAGCACTTAACTGGTTGTACTTAAAAGCTTGGTAAACCTTTTATCATAGGACTACAGATTTTAAAATCTATTGAAAATGACCCTGATAACAAAGACTAAATAGACAGTAGCTGTGCAATTAAAAATTACTTTTCTCCAAGATTTACAATTTGTTGCATTCCTTAATGGAAAAAATTAGAAAAAATACAGGATGATCAGAAGATCACTGAGGAGAGAACACAACTTCTGCAGGAGAGCCAACTCATAGTTTAGGACCCTTCTGCCTAGAAGAATAGTAAATGAGATGAAGTATAACAGGTCTCTGGGAAATCAATACTGGTATTCACTGATTTTTGAGATAAAGTTATCAAATAAAAGCCGAAAAAGAAAGGAGATGTAGTTGTGTAAACAGGTCACAGTTAAACTGAGAAAATCACTGTAGCTATGTGTTCTGGAAGTCAAAACTTTATTGATGGGGTTGAAAACCTATGAGAAATTCATGAAATAAAGCCTTCGAAACATAATCTTCAGCTTGGGAAATCCCTGAGCTATGGACTGCCACATGCCAGAATGTCTCACTTTCTGCTTGATCTGTTCCTTATTTTTCCTAGGCATTTTTGACTGGCCACTATTGGAGACAGGGCATCAGACTAGGGGGTGCTTTAATCAAACTGAATATAGCTATTATTTTCTTCTTGTGTAGAAAAATCAAGATTTTGAGGAGACTAAAATTTTTTTTTCTATTTTTTTAAAATTTTCATTTTGCATATACTATACAAAACATTCATTTACATTAAAAGTGACTAAGGTAAAATATATGCCCTAATTTCCTACTAACTGTTGCTTCATTAAACACCAGAATATCATTGTGTAGCTTACTGTTGCATTTCCTCTGATGCCAACAGAAGTCTGACCTATCACCAGGGTTCAGGAGCAGGGGGTACTGGTACACCATAATGAGAAAGAAGTTAATTGTGATATTTTACTTCTAGGATAAAATTCACTGAAGTCAACAGTATTGCCTTACTGTGACTGATGATAGATTGCACTTTAAAAAATCAACTAGGCAAGCAAAGCTTTTCAAGACAGAATTGAAATTATTGGTATCTTAAAGAGCTAGTTTTTCTTCCTGAGCCGTACTTAGCCCTTTGGTTTTTGAAGTATTAGATTATTTATCAGGTAAGATGCCCCACATCCCTAGCAGAACACCTTTGTCTTTTGAAAGATAAAAAAGGGATTTCGGGAAAATACTGTTAATAAAGAGAGTAATAAAATGATCCCTTCACTCCTCAACAAACTTCCTTTACATACCCTTAACACACAAGTACTGCATCTAAATTAATTGACCGGGAAAAAAAATTTTTTTTGAAGTTAACCAAATACTATGACTTACAGAAAACTGTTTGACCTCATGAAAGATACTGTATACACAAAATGGTAACTCCAATGTCAACATTCTATTTTTAATATAATCCACATAATAGTGAAGAATTGGAAGTGAATTTTAAGCAGGAGTGTCACTGCTAACTCTCTGAACACCCCTTTCCCTCTCTGTAGTACTGAAGACATATACATTTGCAATGACAGGGTTAATACCTGACAGCTTTTCTAGCATTTAGTGTGTGGTTTCAACTTTCTTCAAAAGAAATGTCATATGTGTACATTTTAAAATCTATACTGACTGATAAAAATAATCAAATGCTGTTGTCTCTTCCCAACTGGAAAACAACATTCACTGCACTTCTATTTTATTTGTTTGATGTGTTTCAGCTACAGTTCTCAATTTTTAAAGTACAATCTAAAATCTAATGAAACATCACTGTAAAATTACACATAATATCTAGACTGACCTCTCAGATCAGTTTGCTGTTTCTGAGTCTGCTACTAATATAACTAATGTGTTAGTGGATGGGGAGAGAAGACAAAAATTACAATGTTTTGCTCTTGCTTGCCAATTTTAAGAGATTTTAAAAAGTTGAGCCTAAGCTACTTTAGCTTCCAGGGAAGACAGCAATCTTCTTCCTTTGAACGTCAATTGGCTAATCTTCCAGTCAGGAAGGGTTTTCCAGATAAACCAGTGACTTCTTTCCTGTTTAGCTCTAAGTCTTAGCAATACCTGAGAATTAGGCTGGTTTTTTTCTTCATAGTTATTTAAAAAACATACTAATAGTTAATAATTTTGTTCTTGCAAAGGGGGCAACAGAGAAGGCTGGAAGCTCAGAGAACAGACTGAAAAACAAAGCAGTCTTTAAACTGCCCAGCTGCTCTATTTGCTACTAGCAATTTTCTCAGACTGTCTACTTTCACTTCACTTTAAGAGAACTGTGCTTACTTAATCCTGCTCATCTAGTATTGTGAAATATGGGAAAACAACAGACCACATTCACCAATGCCACATGTCAGGGATGACTGCATCTATGGTATTCTTCCATTCACCCACTGGCAGGAAATTGTGCAGAACAATACTCCATTCCCTCACTGTGGGAGAGGAAAAGTGGTATGCATCACATACTTCTTATGATTCCTAATCAAATATAGTCATGCCAGCAGAATTTTCTGATACTGTTTCAGTTACATCAGCTTCATAGCTTGCTTTGTGACGACTAAGTTTATGAAACCATTCCATATGCCTGTTTGCTGAGTTAGCTTGTTATACTACCACCAGTATTGCTACGTGCAGTACAGTTGCATTTACATGGGTAAAGGACCCATACTGAACTAGTCAACACCATAAAAAATTATGCAAATCCTTCTCCAAAAATCAGCAATGAAGTTTTCATGAGGTTGCCTACCAAGGGTAATACTTATTTTAATTCTGAATCCCCTGCACAAGAAATTAGGACAAATGAGTCCTTCAACAGTAACAAAGAATCCTTTTATTAAGCTTCAAGATGGCAGCAAAATAGTGTCTGCTTTCTTAATAAGCTAACAAAGGGGTTAATAAAACCATGCTGTCAGTCATTAAATACTGCAAAACAGTCTCACATTGATGTTGCAATTTTTAAATTTCATCCCTCTCACCCTCATACATTTTTGAAATCTAATTTTTTGTGTTCGAGGCCTTGCTAACACAAATCTAATGAAGTGAAATATAGGCCTACATTTATTCCCAACAAGTGGATCTTCAACTCACTTTTTAGCAGCAAAATAGAAATAACAAAGAGAAATATCCAGGTTTTCAAGTTGTTAAAAATATTTTCACTACTAGCTTTGCCTTACAACAAAAATTGCTCATGCTGTGTTCTGAATATCACACCTGTACAGCATTTTCTCCATACTGTTGTGCAATATTTGAGTTATTTATAATATAAAAGTTTAAATAATTACTGCTGATCATGTGACATCACCAGTATATTTTATCGTATTTAGTATTTTCAGAAAGCCAAGGAAGTCTTCACATATGGGGAGAATAAGAGTGATACCACAGAAAGATAAGGTTAGACAGAAATATATATCAAGTGTTTGTAATAGTAACATGTAGAACAGATATAAGAAAAACCTGGTAATTATCACAACATAAAGGTAGTTGAGAATAGCAAAATTAGTCTAAAATGGCAATAATATTTAACAAGGAAGGTGCAGAGGTACCAGGTAATTTTGAAAAATCACCAAGAACTCTATGTTCTACAATAGTAATCTAAACAAAAATTGGTTTGCTCAATTTTATAATGCCTAGTATTACCCTACTACAATGATAGTCATTATACTATAACAAATACTATATTACTATAATACAATTATATAATTACATAAAGAAAAAGATCTTGTAAAAATCCATATAGATTTTTGTTTCATTAGATATTATAAAGAGTAGACAACCCTGTAATTTTCATTTGTAGCAATACTATAATATTAGAAAAATAAATTTGGCAACGTACTGGGGAGTGCTGCTATCTCATAGCACAGTATGTGTCAGACTTGCACACATGCTGCAGCAGTGGTGAATACATGCTAAGTATGATGTGCTTTGCATGTGTAAAATTCACAGCAAACACACAGAGGACTGAATACTACAGTCAATGTGCAGGGGTCTGCCATACTGAGAATAGATTAAGACCTCTGTCCTATCAACCAGAGCTGGCTCATAATACACATATATGTGTTGCAAACATCATCCAATATGCATAATATGGACATACTATTACTTTTAACCAACTGTGAATATACAGTATACTAAGCATTTGATATATAGTATTACCAACTTGTGTCCGCTATACAGCAAAACACTTTGCTATATGCTTGACTTTTTACATGTGAGTAGTCCTGCTAAGTTCCACTGAATTGCTATTAAGAATAAAGCTTTAAAATTTTAAAATAAAACATAACGCTATATGCAATTTATTGACTCAATCATGATGTTTAAAGGCAAATTTCATACTGCGTGCTTGTACTCATCACTTCCACAGTCAAGCATACCTACGTATCTGTTGATGCAAACTGGTTTTCTTAAAATTCTACAGTTTTTACAGAAACTAATATTGTACTGGTACACAGTATTGTCCCTGAAAATCCAATCTAGAAAGCCATTAATGCTATAAAAGTCTTCCTCAGAGAAATATTTATTCAGATATCATTTAAGGAATTGAATGCCTCTTTTAACTTAGCAAGAGATTAACAATGAATTTCTCAATGGGTTGTGATATGAAAAGATTTTAATCAATTCTTGCATTCCACAGCAGGACTGGTTAAAAAAAAAAAAAAAAAAAATTAAATGGATTTGCCCTAGAAGGACAAAATATGAACTCAGAGAAAAGTAGAAAAATACCTAAAAATTAAGTGATTAACGGATACTATAACTTTTGCTTGGTTAGAGTATATTTTGAGATTTTTTTGTTTTAGTAAACCAGCCTTTAAAAAAGATGATCTGAGATAGTTGAGAGTGTCAGCAAGCTGTTCAAATCGAAATACATTGCTCTTTCAATCTTAAAACTCAGTTTTTGGTGACTAGTGTCTAGCAAACATCACTGCAGTCAAAGAAAGAGGTTAAATATCTCAAGAGCAATTGTACATTTGAGGTTTTAATCTATTATTAGTTTTAGAATTTATTATATGATTTTTAAAATTCAAATGTCTGTTTTATGGTAGACGTTTTGCATTGGGCAGAATATTGTGAATAGATTTATCTGTGTTACAACGTAAGGAATACCTTAAGGCCCACATCCTACAAAGACTTGAATAACTATAAAATATATACCCAAGACACATACTGGAATTCATGGAACTGCTCACATACTAAAATTTGGATGCATTTAGTTGTTAGAAGAGTGGTTTGCACTTCCCAATCAGTCATTTCTTCAATGTAAATTCCACTTCAGAGAGAAATGTTTGGGAACTTAAATATTTTTACATTATTCTTAAAAAAACCCCCAACCCTTACAACCATAACTGGTAAACAGGATGCCTGAGATTGGAACATAAAAAAATTAAGAGATCAATAATCAGCCTTAAAAAAGAAAGAAAGTAAAGAAATGAAGCACTGGCTTCTGAAAAAAAAAAACCCCAGGTATTTAGCAACTAAATCCTGCTTTCTAGCAAAATCTCATGGTTTGGCATACTTTTGCTGTTCAAGTACTGACACTTGACAGAAGATAAATTTATGAATTTATGTTTTATTAATCTTTTTTCCCTTTAAACTGTATTTCTAGCAATATGGTCGAAAGTAGCACAGTGATACAGCTGAAAGTGACCATCTATCTTGATAACAGAACTATTTTTGGCAAATGGTATTTAATTAGGGGCACCATTTCAGTGGTTCAATCTATTCCCCCCCCACCCCCCCCCCAGTATCTGTTTCAAATTTTATCAAGTAAAACAGCAAGAGACATCCTTTATCCTTAACAAGAACCACTAATTTGCAAGAGAATTGAATGCATGTTTTTCATGGGACATTTACATTCAGTGAAATGAATGTAACACCTCCAAACCTATTCCACCTAGAAATTAGATTATCCTACTTGAAAACTTTCATCTACTACACACTTCTCTTTCTGAAAAAAAAAAAAAAAAAAAAAAAAATCCACAAAAATTCCCTAGAATCCGTCAGCAATGTTTGCTTATAATGGCAAATTCAAACCACACCAATAGCTATGATGTGCTGACAATTACTTTCAGACAGTTTGTTTCCTCATCAGTCCATTACAGAACTAGTTATGGAATCATTCATGTGAAAAAGAGACATGGTCTGTTTCTTGGTTAACACAAGGTGTTTGTTATATACCAGTAAAATAACAATGATGCAGACTTAAACCATGAAGTCTGAAAGTTTAATATTGCTAATTTTATTGGATGGTTCATCATTCCATTAACACAGCTAATATAGATTTTCGTCTATAAAAGAAAAATATAACAAGCCAGATATCACTAAGAATGTAACGCTAACTGAAAAAATCGAGTTTGACAAGGCACATACACAAAGAGATAATTTCTCTGAAAAAGGGACGTTCAATTTGAAGCCTGTAGTATCAACTCTACCTCCAGATGTAAAGTGTCTCTGGGAGATCTATGGACAGTTTTAGAAAAACAGTGAAAACTGATTAAGGCAAGCAGTCAGCAGATGCACTCCTGTCAATTCCATTTAGCAATATCTCTCACTGTTGTTCAGCCAGCAAAACTTCCAACTCAAATTCTTAGGACAGTTTAAGAGTAAGAAAGTTCCTGACTACACTTCTGGATTGGAACTCTGCTATCAAGTATCTGCTAAAAGCATGCAAAAGAAGGATGCTGTGCATAAGCAGCCACAAGGTTTTAGATTGTATGTATTTCAACTTTTAGGTTGTCCTACTTTAAACACATTAAGTCTTAATAAAATATATACAAAGGAAAAAATATTACAAAAAGAGAGATTTTTTCACTATATAACTGTCCTTAGAAAATGGGTGAAACACTTGTAAGTTTATACTGCAAAATTATTTAAAGATCTAAAATAAATTTGTAAGTTTGGCACTGATCCTGCAGACCTCTTTACCTGCTCACCCTCGCTCAAGTGAACAATCCCTTACAGTCAGTGAGACTAAGCCTTCTCAAAAGTTAAATGCATATTAATCTTGGTTGTGCATTTGTACGCAGTGATATAAATCAAGGTGTTCCAAATGAGCAGGCCAATGGCATCCTGGTTTGTATCAGAAATAGTGTGGCCAGCAGGACTAGAGAAGTGATCGTTCCCCTGTACTCAGCACTGGTGAGGCTGCACCTCGAGTACAGTGTTCAGTTTTGGGCCCCTCACTACAAGAAAGATACTGAGGTGCTGGAGTTTGTCCAAAGAAGAGCAATGGAGCTCATGCAGGGTCTAGAGAACAAGTCCTGTGAGAAGCAGCTGAGGGAACTGGGGTTGTTTAGTCTGGAGAAAGGAGGCTTAGGAGAGACCTTATTGCTCTTTACAACTACCTGAAAGGAGGTTGTACTGAGGTGGGTGTCAGTCTCTTCTCTCAAGTAACAAGCAACAGGATGAGAGGAAATGGCCTCAAGTTGCACTGCAGGAGGTTTAGATTGGATATTAGGAACAATTTCTTCATCAAAAGGGTTGTCAAGCATTGGAACGGGCTGCCCAGGGAAGTGGTGGAACCACCATCCCTGGAGGTATTTAAAAGATGTGTAGATGTGGCACTTGGGGACATGGTTTAGTGGTGGACTTGGCAGTGTTAGGTTAACAGTTGGACTCAATAACCTTAAAGGTCTTTTCTAACCTAAATGATTTTAGGATTTATGTAATATTTACTTTTGTCAATATAGGTTCTGGAATTATGACTACAGAAATATTTAATCCCCTCCATTCCTCATGCTGCATAGTTGTGAGGACCATTTAAAGTGGTTCTTGCTACACCTGGGTTTTGTAAAAAATATCTCTGTGTATCAATAAGATAAGATTAATACAGCTAACTGGAGTTGCAGAGAAAAATCTCTAACTTCAGCTTCCCTGGTTTTACAATCAAACTTCAGTCACTCCCTTTAATGCTTCTGCCAAACTCTCACATCTATGGAAACGTATAGCCTCACTGTGTTCCTCAGACTAGTATCAATGCCAATTGTCAATAAAAGATTGGTTTTTCAGCTGTAAAATACAGTAAAAGGACTCCTCATCTAGCACTCTCGACAAACCAAAATCCTCTCCTGGGGAACCCATAAAACCTTGTGGAATGTTATAATACCACAGGGAACAATCTTCTACAAGTGGGAAGATTGGCAAAATGACCTTGTAAGTTTTTGCCATCTATAATTCCTATGATTCTTTTTTAAAGTCATATGCAAGCAGCTACTTCATTTTCTGCTCTGTTGTTTTAGAGTTAGCTTACTTGAAGCAAATAGAGATATCATGTTGTGATAACCAAGAGCTTTTCTGCAGTTCTACGGTGAGTATCTTTTTGCAGATCATGTGGATTACAGTTCATTATCTGTATTTCATACCATAACGCAAACATGCACACACACACACAAACAATCTGAAATTCCTTTAATCTTTGACTTATCAACAGGAAAGGAAGAGCAGGCTATTAGAAGACAGGAATTGTGTTATTTTGCATCTTCAAGGTAGTTTTAATTCTGTTGAGCTGAAGAAGCTCTGCACTTACTCAACTCTCTTTTATTCTGCTTAGCAATGCACTCGCCATATTCCATAATCTAACAATAATAAAGATGAAATCTTACACCTGTAGTTTGCAAATAAACAATGAAAGAAAACAAGTAATAGCTCTCAATAATGTTGGTTTTCTGAAGGAAGGAAGAAAATTGTCAAGTAGGTTATTATGCACACTAACAGGCAGGGTTCTTTCAGTACACACAAGAAAACTATTTCTCAAATCAAGCCAGAATATTAACAGGAATTATTTAATTTAATTTTCATTTTTTAAGTGTTTTGGAACCAGATGTGTGTGTGTGCAAACAAATATGTACTAAAATATAAATATTCAAACATATATATACATATAAATATGTAATATATTGCATGTTTTCCAGAATTTAAAAAAAATGTTCTAGGGTAAAGGCTCAAAAGGTTAAACTGTCCAAAACTCGATGAACTAAAGTTAAAGCCATCTTGTCTATTTACTACACTTAAGAATACTGTAAGGAAAAAGTATAAGAAACACTGGATATAAAGAAAGCAATAATGATTATAAACAGGGCACTAATATGCTGATGATGGAAACCGGAAATTAGAAAACTTCTGAACAGCTAATTAGTGTATTCTTGTTAAAACCTTCTAGTCATAGTGCAGAGACAACCATAACTAGTTTTAGTGGAGGGTGTGGCCAGTTTCTGTAAGAAATTACATGACATGGTTTACAAGGATAGATATCAGGCATCTTGTTTAACAGAATATTCCACCTGACCTCTATGTCTACATACTTAAAATAATGCAATGCTTGAACTTGCTTGAGTGCCAACACTAAACAACACCTGCCCCTGTCAGAAAGAATTATGGGAAGAAAAATGAAGTATTTGTTGTCTGCATAGCTTTTGGCATTCAATCTACTTATTGACATCTTTTTCTTACATCACATGCCCAAGCTCACCAACCTGTCTGTCATTTATCTCACAAGATACTCAAAATCAGCGTTTTGTTTCTAGCGCAGGCTGAAAGATATAGGGGAAAAATCCCCCTCTCTCAAATATTAGAGTGAACAACTACAAAAATAGGATTTGGTCACCACTTCTGGTTTGGTTCATTCCAACATCTTTCGATAACCGATTCCTCTTGAGTGTATTAATATATATGTTCCCATTAAAAATCAAGAGTGAAATAAGAGGCCATGCTTTCTGATCTAGGCAGTCAGAATAAACATCTGGTTTCTCAGTGGGGTACTAACAATCTTTTCTCTATCAGCAAAGTGTGTCATACCTGAACAGGATGGTCTTCAAACAATTGAAAATGATTCAAAGTTAAGTGAAACTGGATTTATAGAGAAGTATTGTAGTGTGATGGAAACCTATAAAATGCTATAAAACTGATATCAGAGAGACTATTTAGGTCATAATACACAAATTATAACATTATATTATTAAAAAAAGAATAGTCAGTGATTCTCTATCACACCCTGGATAGTAAATAAAAAGCTATGTTTTTTAAAGACTGTATTTTAAAAACAGAATCACGAACAGAATTTTGGGGAATTTTTAACTGCAAAATAATAGAAGGAACAAAACCGAGATCTATCTATTATAGCGAAATTATAGCTTAGATAATATAGATTTGCCAGTACTTTAGATAAAACCTTACCTACTGGGGATTAGATACTTCTATTTAGTTGACTGCTAAAGTGTACTCATGTTAAGAATGAACAGTGATGCTAACCTTAGGAAAGAAATGGGTGATGAGTAATGAAGAAAAAAGAAGAAAATAAGATCAAAAGATGAATGAAAAACGCAGAAAAAACCCCACAAAGAATGTTGAAATATTCACATGATGTCAGTGTAGAGAATAAGCCTTCGAAAATTATTTGCTAAAATATTTTTTGTGCTCTGCATTTTTCTTAATCCATAATTATCCTTTAATGCACATTTGTAACAGAAAATAATGTTAATGGAAGATGCACATGTATAAAAAAATCATTCATTTCTATAAAAATTCTTTCTTACAGTGTCTGAAAAAAACTCTACTACAATACTCTTTCTACCAAAACTTTGAAACTATATTTGAATGCTGGTTTGAATTCAGTTATGCAGCACCCAGTAACTCTCACACGATATGGAATAGTGCTATGTAAATAGGATCTACTATGTGCAAAGGCCTAGGCCAAAATACACCCATGTGCAAAACAAGGCTTATGATGTGTGGACATATGAAAGAGAGACTGGCCATTGAAATGGGCCTTTAGGAGAGCTCTGACATGTGGAATCAATAGGATCTGCGACAAATGAGGGGAAATGCTTCTATAACTATGTATGGTAGCAAAAAAATGCCAATTAATCAGCTAGGCATTTATCAACCAGCAGCATTAACTCCTTAACAATATGCTTTTTGAAGAGAACATTCCAATTCAACCAAGTACTTTGGAGAGTTGAGTTTAAAACAATTAAATTATGTTTATAATGGAATAGTTACCAAGAGGTTTTAAAAAAAAATCATGAAGAGCTAGGATGCAAAACTGAATACCGCACAGTATTCCAGGACACAGAGAAACCCAAAGGACAAGCTCCACAGTGGTAGGAGCTGTCCAAATTATTTAGATCTGAATTTTGTCAATCAAATAAATCTACAGTTCAGAATTCTATGAAATATAAAGGTGGCTGTATCACCTCAAAGATTTATATAACCACTATCTTGCCTCCAGAGTAGCCTAGAGAGTAGCATAAAACCAAAACTTTATTGTGCTACCCTCCATGGGAAATGGTGACCTGCATATTAGGAATTTCCTCTGAGCCAGACATAATATCTTTATACTTAATATGCACAGATATATTCTTCTTCTATTCTTAATTGTGCTTTGCAGCACTAAATATACAACAAAAGGATGGCAGATCGTATTCTGCCGACGAGAAGCCTACATTTGTTGCACAGTTAATAGTGCTCTTGGTAACTGTTTACATTGCCCTGAATGATCGATTATAAACCACCAAGCTTTTCCTCAAAAAGACTTACGATTAATTCATTCCAGTCTTCCAACACTGGTATGAAAAATAAAAAAGCAAGACAAAGATGCTAAGAATAGTCCCTAAAAATAAGATTTGAAAAGACACTTAATGTGATTAAAGGGCACTAAGAACCAGAATCAACACTGAAAGGACCATCCTCAGCTCATTTTCTGTGCATTTTCTGTACATTGACATGGGAAAAAAAAAAAAAAAAATTGAAAATGCCCAGCCATGCAGGTGAACAAAACTACCCTGCTATTCTTAATTGCTACTTCATCTCACCATTTTTCAGCAAGGTAGAAGGTATTTTTCGAGTAGCAGCATGTGGTTCCATGACAGACTCCACAGGCAGTTATGCTGTGAGTTTTGGAGATTCTTTTATATTGGGACGCTGCTGCTGCTGCTGTGTTGGATTGTCATAACTGCTCAAACAGCATTTTCCTCTCTTTTCAGGCAGTGGATTCTAAAGATGTTCTATTGTTTATATAGATATTTATACATACACATACATATACAGAAAAATAAACAGAGCTGTATATTATTCTCATGTTCATATCCTATACAAGTTTAGACGTCAGTTTGCTAAATACCACCAAATATGCCAGGATGGGACATTAATGGTATTCCTAACTATATTTTTAATACTGTAAAATAATTAAGCTAATCTGATTATCCTTCTGCACTTGTTTTCTTACTCTTTGTTTTCATTTTTTGGTAATGTCATCTAAAACAGAATTTCAAAACTAAACAGTGACTCCATAAGCATACACATTTGTATCTTTTTAAGCTGAGGCACAGAGGAAATTGAAAGCACAAAAGATCAGTAGACACTTTTGCTACCTGATTTAAAACAGTATGTAATACACAGGTCATTTCACTGAATACGGAATCAGAGGGCCAGCATAAATATTTGTATAGCTATCTGCAGTACAGATCTGTTATAGTTCTCAAATGGCTGTGGTGTAAAAAAATCACGTTTCACAAACCACAATATTACATTAATTAAGGAAATAAAGAAATCAAATGCTAAAGAGACTAAAACAGAATTAGCCTAATTTTCATTTAGCAATAGATATGTAATCCTGGTAATTTACACAAAAGACCAAATGTCTGCAAACCCTGTCTTTCAATTCAGTGGTGAATCAGGAAAACACTTAAACCTAAGAACTGTATACTCTAATTCTTTACAGCTTATAAAATACAAGCAATAATTTTCCTTGTCTTGCAAATACAAAAAATACCAAATCAACCAAGCGAAACCAGAAAATAAATATAAAAAATCCCACCACTCTCGGTCAGACTGAGACCTTGGATCCTCCCTGAAGATAGTGTTTTTTAATGGAAATGCCAACACCATAGATAGCACTGCTAGCAGACATCGTTTTAATATATCTTCTCTGCTCCTCTTTTCCACTTCCAAATTGAGCCCAAGAGGCCTAAGATGAGCCTGTTGATCAGGTTTCTTGTCAACTAGCGTTTTCAGCTTGGTGTGGATTTTCAGCCTGACAGTATCATTTTGTGGCCCCTGTGTTTTTCTACTTCTGTGTTAATTTATCACTTGAAGTAAGTGCACTGGGTGGATACTTATCAAGTCTCCGCTTCCCTGGAGCGCTACAAAACATAATTTCCATGTTCACTGTTGATGGCCTAAATACAGCACACATGAAACAACAAGAATGGGCTTCTTAATGTAGTGGGTAAGATGTCCATAAAACAGTGTCTCTAGGGGGTGGATTAGAGAAATAAACAAAATAGATTTTACCTCAGTGGATTTAGATAATTTCTAAAAGATTTAATGCAAGGAACCTCAGCTGTCTAATGATAGAATTTGTAGAAATATTCTGTGCCTGAAGGTCAGCAAAATATCTTGCTACACGCTAATACCTACTTTAAAATATTCCATAGTTTTATCCCTTTTTAAAACACATAATTTGGGAGAAGATATTTTAAAAGCCCTTACAACTGGTTAAAAAAAAAGTTAAACCAAACAGTAAAAATGTTGTTCCTGTTGGGTTTTGCTATGAAACTAGAAAGTGTGAAACACAGCACATTTTCCCAGTGTTTCCAAAAGTATTTGACAAAAGGTAGCGTTCAACCTAAATTTAGGATAAGCTTCTGTCTTTTGCTAAAGACGTTCAGTTAGTCGTTTTGATGCTCCAATGTGGATTAAGTTAAAAGAATATAGAAAGCAATTTAAACCTGAATTATTGGAACACAGCTAAATTGTATTATTTTTTTGAAACTGAGGTTACTGATATCAGAATCTAACTATTTCTCTTTCATTCTTGGAGTAACATTCTGTTCCATCTTTAATTTTCAGTGAATCAAAACTGCTGGTAGTTGTGGGCAGACATCAGATGACTGCACACAGAACAGGGACACAGAAACCTTTTGTAAAGATTACATTGGTTCCCTATGTGCCTTCACCTCAAGGTTGAAAATCAAATAATCAATACAAAGTACTCAGCTTTATATCTTATCTCAGATCTATCGTCAGCAACACTGTGACGCAAAGTCCTGGGTACAGAACTAGTTCAATATTGACCCAGATGGAAGAATGACATTTGCTAAATCATGAATGTTAATTTTTGTACAAGTATATGAAGTAATTTAGTTTTTAGAATTACTCAATCAGATATTACAGGTATGGACAACAATCATGAGACAGATCACCACCAATAGCATAAGCTAATTTATAAAATATAAAAATTTTGCCCTTCAGGATCTTTTCATATTCTGTTCTGCCTTTGGCATAGGAGAACCAGTGAGTACATAGCAACACCTTTGTCTGCATACAGAGGAAGAAATGAAAACTTCAAAAGTGCTGGGACCAAAATATCTTCCACAGGGTAGAAAAATAACCTGTATCATCCCCACTGCCAGCAGCTATGCTATGTGTAAGAAACTAGTATTTCCAACAGTTAGTAGAAATCTAGACTTTCTAAATATAATTATGAAAACTATGAAGGGTGTTGCCAGTAGCTGTTCTGTAATAATTTTTATTAGTTCCCCAAGAGTTCTTTCAAACTATTTTTCAACACATTTGAGTAAATTAATTTTCCTATTGCTTTATTCACTGAATACAATTTTTAACCACACTAGTAATAGAACTACCATGGAAACATTCAGTGTACTGTCCAGTGCAACCAATTCAGTGACTGTGCCAAGGATTTCATCCTGAGTTACCTCCTTCGTCTCAAGAATTGCACACCTGTTCTGGAGATGGAAAGATTTAACCATTCTGCTCAAACCCTGTTAATGCTGAGGAGTTTAGGTGTTTCATTATCTTATTAGACTCTAAAACAAAAATGTCCCTCTTATTCAGGAAGCTGATTTGCTTAAACTGTGAGGTAACAGACTATCAGGCTGTCTTATGACACAATCATGAATCTCTCATTGAGCTTTCATCACCATATTTCACTTCCTTTCTATCTTATTTACTTGGGGTCACTAACATAAGTAGTATCCCAGTTTGCCACAATTTTTAATACTTCTTCCTTGAATATCAATTCTACAGTGGTAAAGAACTCAATTATATATATATTCTCTAAGTGAGTTAACAGAAGTGCCCAGAGATGAAATCTGCTTGTAACTGCAGGACAGAGAATTAAGCCTAGTACAATCACTCCGAACCTGGACCCTCAAACCAAAATCATGGATCTTCCCTGAGTTTTCTTTTGAGAAAATTTGCATGATATAATTTTGATCATTTTGACAACTGGGAGATTTTTATTATAATTTCAGATTTGTGTTCGATGGTTTAGAAAAATCTTGTTACAATATAAATTGAACTAAAACTGGGCATGCTTGTGGACAAATTGTGCTCTACCTATTCCTATTTCTGATTCTGATTAAACATTGCTTCTTAAGGTGCTTGAGATTCAAACCATTCCTAGCATACATTCTTTTACTCCTCAAGATGGCAATTTATCATATGTCCTTAAAAGCTCTCACAAAATCCATCAGCTTAAATATAATGAATTATGAATAACTACGTAATCATGTTATGCCATTAAAACCAAATTACTAGAGAAAAGATAAAATATGCTAGTCCTCTTTTCTTGTCATCTTGTTCTTTGGGATTTTTTTTATATGCTATATTTACATTTATAGTGGTCTTTTGGGGAATCTATTTCTGTTGTATCAGGATCTGATATGTGGAAGAGAAATACTATTTAAAAAATAATAGTTTGGAGGTAGTTATCAGTAATTTAATTTAGAAGGCAAATTAACTGTTATTCTTTAACTATATTAAATAAAAGGATTGTATTTTAGCAACTTACTTCCAGTCATAGTAATTTCTTGTGCAATTCTTAATAAAAAATAAGGGATTTTTTTCAGATCTTTAGAAAGACAGTACTTTCCTAAATTATCATTATATCTGTGCAGCAGCAGTAAGAGATTGCAAAAATAACCAATAAACCTGATTAAAATACCCCCAAATGTAGAAAAATAGGGGAAGTTGCATTGTGTGCATCAAATTTGAAATCATATACAATGAAAAGGAACGCCCTCCAAAAGCTTCGAGGTCCATCCTAATTATTTTTTAATAAGTAGATTCTGTGCAGAAATTAAAATATGTCCTTTTCCCCTCCTTTCTTCCTTCTTTCACTCTGTGACAAAATGTTCTCAGCATAAGACCTATCCTCTGATTAGAAAAAGGCTGTGATACCTCTGCAGGTTTCCCGACAGCACAGCCTTACCAAAGCCCATAACTGATCCAAGAGCATTTGTCATCTCTGCAGTATACTTGCTGTAATTCCCCTCCTCTGGCTTTTCTTCCAAACTAGATCACAAACAATCTTTGAACAAAATAAGAAAACCAAATTATTTTAACTGAGGAAAAATGACACATGGGTACTAAGTACTATATATAATTAATTGCCTTCCTCGAGTCATTTAAAATATTTAACCTGCATAAATAGCCTTTGCTTTTTTGTTACTAATTTTTATTTAATGTAATTCTTCAAGAATCAGTTTTTACCTCTTAAAACCACCAAAAAATATTTCTGACAAGTATTTCCAAGATGGTTTTGTTAGATTTCTAGATGACTTTTTCTTTTGAACATTTATTGATTCTACACAATTAAACTGGGAAAAAATTTTGCTCTGACGTTGAATGGTTTATTCATAAATCTATCTTTTATTTTAAAAGCCAACAATTTTATCACTGGTATAGAATCTAGTCCACACTTAGCATAGAGTTTACTCTTGATTTGGGAAAGTAATATAAATATGAGAAACAGATTTAAATCTGGCCTAAATAAACCATCAGAAGTCCCAAATTCTGAGAGTTTAAATACACTGAATTTCATCATAGAATCACAGAATGGTTTGGGTTGGAAGCGACCGTAAAGATCATCTAGTTTCAACTCCCCTGCCACAGGCAGGGACACCTTCCACCAGACCAGGTTGCTCAAAGCCTTGTCCAACCTGGCCTTGAACACTGCCAGGGAGGGGGCAGCCACAACTGCTCTGGGCAACCTGTTCCACCCTCACAGTAAAGAATTTCTTCCTCATATCTAATCTAAACCTACCCTCTTTCAGCTTATAACCATTACTCCTTGTTCTATCACTACACTCCCTAATAAAGAGTCCCTTCCCATCTTTCCTGTAAGCCCCCTTTAAGTACTAGAAGGCCCCTATAAGGTCTCCCTGGAGCCTTCTCTTCTCTAGGCTGAACAACCCCAACTCTCTCAGCTTGTCCTCATAGGGGAGGTGCTCCAGCCCCCTGATCAAATTCGTGGCCCTTCTCTGGACTCACTCCAAGAGGTCCATGTCCTGCTTATGTTGGCGGCCCCAGAGCTGAACACAATACTCCTGCTGGGTTCTCACAAGAGCAGAGTAGAGGGGGAGAATCACCTCCCTTGACCTGCTGGCCACACTTCTCTTGATGCAGCCCAGGACACAGTTGGTTTTCTGGGCTGTGAGTGCACACTGCTGGCTCATAGTCAGTTTTTCATCCGCTACTACCCCCAAGTCCTTCTCCTCAGGGCTGCTCTCAATCCATTCATCGCTCAGCCTGTATTCATGCTTGGGATTTCCCCGACTCCCAGTACCTTGCACTTAGCCTTGTTGAACTTCTCGAGTTTTGCACAGACCCACCTCTCAAGCTTGTTCAGGTCCCTCTGGATGGCATCCCTTCCCTCTAGCGTGTTGACCACACCACAGAGCTAGGTGTTTTTGACAAACTTGCTGAGGGTGCACTCAATCCCACTGTCCATGTCACCAGCAAAGATGTTAAACAGCGCCAGTCCCAACACTGACCTCTGAGGAATGCCACTTATCACCCCCATCCACTTGGACATTGAGCTGTTGACCGCAGCTCTTTGAGTGTGACCATCCAGCCAATTCCTTAGCCGTGAAGTGGTCCATTCATCAGATCCATGTCTCTCCAATTTAGAGACAAGGATGTCATGCAGGACAGTGTCAAATGTTTTGCACAAGTCCAGGTAGATGATGTCAGTTGCTCTTCCCTTATCCACCAATGTTGTAACCCCATCACAGAAGGCCATCAAATTTGTCAGGCATGATTTGCCCTTAGTGAAGCCATGTTATCTGTCACCAATCACCTCCTTATTTTCCATGTGCCTTAGCACGGTTTCCAGGAGGATCTGCTTCATGATCTTGCTGGGCACAGAGGTCAGACTGACTGGCCTGTAGTTCCCTGGGTCGTCTTTTTCCCCTTTTTAAAAATGGGGGTTATGTTTCACCTTTTCCAATCAGCATGAACTTCACTGCACTGCCATGACTTCTCAAATAGGACAGATAGTGGCTAAGCCACTTCATCCACCAGTTCCCTCAGGACCTGCAAATGCATCTCATCAGGTCCCATGGACTTGTGCACCTTCAGGTTCCTTAGATGGTCTCGAACCTGATCTTCTACAGTGGGCAGTAATTCATTCTCCCAGTCCCTGCCTCTGCCTTCTGCATCTTGGGCAGTGTGGCTGGAGCACTTCCTGGTGAAGACTGAGTTAAAAAAATAATTGAGTACCTCACCCTTCTCCATATCCTGGGTAACCAGCTCTCCTGTTTCCTTCTGGAGCGGGCACACATTTGCCCTAGTCTTCCTTCTATCACTGATGTACCTATAGAAGCTTTTCTTGTTGCCCTGACATCCTTGGCCAGATTTAATTCTGTCAGGGCTTTGGCCTTACTAACCTGATCTCTGGCTGCTCAGACAGTTTCTCTGTATTCCTCCCAGTCTTCCTGTCCTTGCTTCCACCCTCTGTAGGCTTCCTTTTTGTGTTTGAGTTTGTCCAGGTTCTCCTTGTTCATTCATGCAGGCCTCCTGGCATTTTTACCTGACTTCCTCTTTGTCAGGATGCATCGCTCCTGAGCTTGGAAGAGGTGATCCTTGAATATTAACCAGCTTTCTTAGGCCCATCATCCCTCCAGGGCTTTAGCCCATGCTACTCTGCCAAGCAGATCCTTGAAGAGGCCAAAGTCTTCTCTCCTGAAGTCCAGGGCAGCGAGCTTGCTGTGAGCCCTCCCCACTGCCCTAAGGATCTTCGAGTACTCCCAGACCCATCTCTAAATCAAACACTGCTTTGTGCTTGTTTGTTCATTTTAAAACTTAAAATATTTTATATAGCTCCTTTTCTCAAAATTAATACCAAAAATTATTTGGGGAACCAGCAGAATTTATTTAACCTCTTTCACGGCAATAGAAGAAAATCGCTAAATGAAAGAAGAAATTGAAGACATGTTTTATGATTTCTATTACTTTCCCAAATCATGTTTTATCTAGTAATAAATTCCAGTTTTAGCATAAATGTTGAGGAAACACTGAAAATAAAAGTGCCAAAAAGGAACTCATAAAATTATCTGACTTACTTTATATAGTTCCTTTGGCTTACAATGATATTGTATTGCTTTGTAAAAGCTTTTTCACATTGCATCATAACCTGTGCATGTATGTATGCATATGTTTATATATCAATGACATAAAACCAGTGCATAAACAAGCATGTTATAACCACCTCTTTCTCACTAAAAAACTGTCAAAACTCAGAGTACAGAAAAATACTCTTTCTATCATACTATCATGAGTGGAAAGGCAATGTTTTTTTTTTACATTATCAATACTGTTGTAAAAAGAGGAAGTGAAAGAAAACTGAAAAAAGGTAGCTAGCCTAAAAATTTGTTTCAAATGCCCATACAAGACAGAGAAAATCTGTTGAATCAACTTACGTTTCTCCGTTATCAGCATTTTGTGGTCATTCTACTTACTTCCTGTCTCTCTAAGTCTATTCTTAGAGAAGGAACTACAATTCAGGTGAACACTCTTCTGTGTTGCATCTTCTTGTTGGTAGTGTGTCATTGTTTGAGAAAGACAGTTATTTGTGTTCCATTGCAATGGGGATTACACCAGAGGGCAGGACACATGTAATGTAATATCAGTAGTACTCGTGAAATATCCAAGGTGATATAGTAATTCTGAATAAAATTCAGGTTCAAAGCTTTCAGAAATGTAGGTTCCATGATTTTTCTGATATCAGTTATATTTAACCCTGCCTTCAAGGCAATTACATCATTTTGGAGGACAAAAAGATTTCAATACAAATAGGATAAAAGATTACTTGAAAATGTACTTAGATTAAATGTATATGCTGTACAAGATTGTAACACACAAAGTAATTTGGGCATGTTATTGTAGGATTGGCCACTAGACCTCTTATAAAGAGAGTTGTGTCCTAGAGAGAAAAAGATGAACACACAAAAGCTTATTTCTTGAAAAAGAGCCCTTAATTTATTACTTTAAATAGGCACTTTGGATATACAGGGAATAGAAATATGAAATATTAATCTGACTACCAAAATTGTAATTTAATTTCAATTTTATGTTACCAGGACAATTAAAAGACATGTAACACAGTTATCTGCAGGGGGAAAAAAGTGGAATTAATAAAGTGGAATTAATAATCTATAATCAATATATCTATATTTTTGAATATATAACACAAATTAAAACCTAAGTTCCTTAAGTCATCAAGATCAAGGCCATATTAATGTGCAAATAAAGCACTCTTCCAATTAGGTACTGTTAAAATATAAATCTCTCCTTAAGAATGGTAATTAGTATGTTTTGCATCACATTTTGCATCCTTGTTTCAGGCTTGTTTTTACCTGCATGGGAAATAAACAGCTTTCCCATAAATTGCCTCAAGATAATTCTTCAGTATATACCTGAACTAGTCCATAAAATTAAAAAAAGACCTGCAATTAGCAATTCTGGTGCAGATCAGTTGTGATAAACACAACCAAGTGTGTTAAAGATAGTGAAAAGAAACACTGCATTATTGCTGACCCTCCTTTCAAATAGCAGCTTAGCTTCATAATATTTAACTTCAACAGTTATTTCACTTCAATTTCAATGTTAGTTCACTTCAGCTGAAAAAAACCTGAAAGCAAAACAAAGCAAGAAATATGGCTAATTATAGTAATCACTGACATTTTTCCACTGATAGAATTTCTATCTTCATTTCACTTCTGAGAATATAGGTGAGCTGCTTAGGTGACTACTCATTATTAACTTACAAACTCAATAATAATGGAGGTTGAAATGATTCGTATATGTAATTCAGTTTTAGAATTACATATTCTATTCTACAACTTCTTGTTGTAAAATAAAGAAAGATGGTCAGACACATTTGTAACAGACTGTAAAGAAGATTTTAGTTTAGTCTAGAAAGAAGGAAAATAATATCAATGTTTACTGAGGAAATCATCACCTGCTTCACCTAATGTTCTCACAGTACAAGAGTAAATGATCCCCAGAGCAATTAAAGAAAAGAATTTTAGGGCTATCTCCCAGACAAGTAACAGTAGCTAAACTAACCAGAAAAAGCACTAACTTTTTTCAAAGTCTTAAAATATGTTTCAGCTTAAAAAGAGACCCCAAATGTTTAAAAGCAAAGAAACTTAAAACACTGAATTAGAATTTATGAAGGAGAAATAGGAAAAGGAAAGATACTGCTTCTGCCTGAGGTGCAAAGACTACATCAGATGCAAAGGACTAAGAAAGAAAACTGCTGGGTTTTGGATACCTCTAAAGAGAGAATTTTAACAAAGCAGAGCCTTTGCTCTGTTTCCCATAGGTTGTAGGTTTAGAAAGTGAGTGGTGAAAGGGGGAAGAATCATTGTTCCTTATGACAGGCAACAAGGACTTAGTACGGCTTCTCATTATTCCATATCCCTCTATGATATCCAAATTTCTTCTCTCCAACTATAATAGCAAATCAAATTGAGGAGTTTCTGACAATTCCAATTCTATTCACTCAAAATATCTCCTTTAATCCAAGTTTTGACCTCTGTGAAGATTCCAAGAGACACTGTTCTGTCCCATCCTGAGGTAGTCTGCAGATTGAAGCAAATACTTCAGAACCGAGAGCTGCATTTCAATTTACAGCTCCTTACTTCATAAAAATACTCAATGGTAAGAGTGTATGGATGTATATATAAAACTATAAGCTATGTATGAACTATACACAAAGAAAGAACACATGTGTCTCTGTGTGTACAGGATTTAATATTAATTAGTTTAGAAAACAGCCTATACAGTTGCATCAACAGTGCATATTTCACTGGTGGATTTAAAATAGAGAGGTTTTAGAAGAGAAAAAACTTTGTATAAGTCACTCATTTTGCAATGAAAATTTCAAGTACCTCTCCTTACACTCAGACTTCTGCCTTGTTATGTAAGCAATACAGTTTGGTTATACCTTGCATTATTACAGTGTATGTAGAGTACTTTAAGCTATAAAACCAGCTTGGAGGGAACAAGAAAAGACCTGAGATTTGAGAGAGGTCAGCTGACACGAGGATGATGTGAACTCTGAGAGACAAAGCACATAACATTCCAGTTAGAAAAAACCCCACACCAAACAATATATTAACAGAATGAAAGACCCCAATCCCCCAGTTATTCTCATTCTTTCTTTTATTGAGGGAAAGAAGCATATTTCTGGTTCACAGCTACAATGAAAAAGGATGGTTAGGTGCACATACAAAAAGTGCAACGGAGCCCATGTGAGTATTCCATCTTCCTGCAGTCCACTATCTTTACTACTCAATGATGACTGCAATTGCTACACTAGATGCACTCGCTCCAGAGAGACTCCCCTGATAGGGACAGAAACTTCAGGTGAAATAAAACAGTGGAGGATATCCATAAACCTGTGATAAACTTCAGGCACTTCTCTGAAGGAGATGCACTTAAATGTCCTGACAGGCACTTCTGGTAGGGTCTTAAAAGCCCTTCTGATCATCTATGCAACTTTGTCCACATTCCTTCCTGGTCCTAGAAGAATATGGGTCCAACAGAGATTACCTTTCTCTTTCATCTGAGCCAAGAATCAAACGCATTGATGTACAGTATCTGTATATCAGGCCCATAACGGGAGCCAGTATCACTATGTATATAATAAAGGCGAAGGCATTTAGCTTGACATAGAAATCCTCTCATTCCCAGCACACAGCATGAATGATTGAATTGATATAACGATATCATTGAGTATAGGCCCAGATAATGAATGCTATTGTATGATGAAAAACAGAAGAAAAGGCACAACTATTGCTACAGAAGACGGTGCCAAAGCAGTCTTCACATGATAGTCCAGTGCGGGTGGAGAGCAGGATGATGCAATTTTGTATCTCTAGCTTCAATTTAGTCAGATTAAATGGTGTCAAGAGGATTGTCTCATTCATCACAGTGACTCTGTGGCCCTGGAAAGCTCAAGTCTTACAGCATGATGTAGAGAAGGGAAGAATGAAGGCATCTAATCAGAACTGATCCTTTTCCTACAGTAGCCTTTTGAGTCATCAAGGTCTGAACGATCAATGCAGTTTGGCTGAACTAGATCAGCTGTCTCATTCTGATGTCAGAAGAGACCTCTTTGGCTCCTAGAGCGAAAAGCTCTAGAGCTTGACAGCCTGCTCATATTGCCTGAGGCTTGAACCACAGGCAGGGTTTTGGCCATGGGACTCTGACCAGCACAAACACCCACAGCATAGGCTGAAATGGGATGTGACTGTCCCAGACAGCGCAAGACCAAAAAGGCCTTTAATGAAGCCACCAAACACCAAGGCAGAAGGAAGGGCAGCTGAAGAGCAAGATACAACAGAAGTAGAAGGATTCTCCCAGTAAGATAGACAAAGAGTAAGATCAGAGCTGAAGTGGTGGTGATGTTCCATTTTGTACACCAAACCCCAAGCAAACAGAAAGAGCAGGTTAGAGAAAGTCCTCTGTGGATACTAAAAGATAAATCTTCCTTGTTTCAAGTTGTGAGGCAACAACACAGGCCTCTGTAAGAATGTATGTGCAACTTACTCAACATCCTCTTCTGATAGTTTCTAGAAATAAATAAGGCCCAAGCAAATCAAGAGCCTACCATAAACTTCACAGCATGTTTTAAAATATCTTTATAGTCTCTAGCTGTAAAGGGAAAAAACCTAAGACGATTGATGCAAATTGGCTTTATTATTAGTATAAGAGAATGGTAGCTTATCGACACATAGTAACTGTAGCTTATCGACACATAGTAACTGTGAATAAATGTTCATTTTTCATGTCTTGAAAATGTCTGTAAACAGTGACAAAATATTTGACTATTAAATTGTAGGTAATATAGGATGTGCCTTACATGCATAATAAAATCATTGTGTTATCGATTTACTGCTTTATGTACTTAAATGCCTATTTATTCATAATTCAGATACTATCAGTTTTTTAATATATGCAGTAGCATATGTGATTTCTTGTCAAACTTACCTGTGCAATCCTCCCTTTTTCAGTTTTTAAAGAATGTACATATGTGCAGGCTCACATGAAAAACTCACTGTACAGGACATGAGAAGAACTACCACAGAAAGGATGGCATATAAAGACTTCTGCTCTGTCTTTTATTCTTGGAAACAAATCAAGTTAATTTCAGACTAAGCCCTAGAAAAGTTTTCAAAAATCTTCACCTTTTAGTAATTTGATTAAATCTATGTTAAAAGCCACTCAAAAAGCTGTTTATTTGCCACTATAAACTTAATCAAGACTGACAGGCTGCCAATGTAGCTGATGAAACACAATATGCAGCAAGAACTGCAGGTAAATGAATCACCGTGGTATAAAATAGAAGTTGTTGAAAATAAGAATTTTGTTTTAATTACACCTCTTTCAAAATACATATAATGTTAACTCTGATAACTTAGCTCTCAAGGGAAAAGGTGAAGTTTGTGAGATGTAGTAGGAATATTAATTCCTATTGTCTTGTCCGCAGGGATGAAGTGCAAAGTTTATAATGAACATACACTAAGTTTTGAAATGTAATAGATAAACCTATCTATATGAACAGTTACAGGATTCTGTACAGGATGCAGGGTGGATGGGGTGGTAGCTTGATGCAGGGTTGAGACCACTTAAACTTTTTTTACCCTCATATGACCCCCCTATCACTCACCTGCCAATGGCTACGCTGTGGCCTGTGCATGGAGAACATTCCAGAAGGGCAGATGGAGAGTGTCTGTGCAGCAACAGCCAATCACCAGATGCCGTGGGAATTCGAGCCAATCAGAACTAAGTATCCACTACCCAATCCTGTAACTGTGGCGGGACCTGGCAGAGACCCAGTGAGAGGGTGGGAGAGGCCACCAAATGCTGAGGGTAAAGGCCGTGACCAGGCAGGGAGACATCACTAAGAATTGAGATCCTAAACCTCCAGAATCCCTAATAACCTTTCACTGACTCCAGGCTTGAAGAGTTTTAGCTGGAGGCTTAGTAGACCACAAACCAATTCTTTTACTTAAAAAAAAATGAGAAAGCCCTAGGTCTTAGACTACAGGGCAGTCCCTGTCATAATGCTGTGGGCAGTCAGGTACCTGCGGCGCTCTGGCTGACCAGAGCAAGTGCTGCCATGTAAGCTGGTGTAAAACCAGACAGGTTGCCACTTGAAACTTCCTACCTTTTAGCAGAGATGTATAGGAACTGACATGTCTCCCTGAAGTATTTAATTTCTGATGAACAAGCACATGCATACCAAAGAATGGCACTTCAATAGAAGTTGACTTCCTTGAAGTTGAAACTGCCATTTGGAAACAGAAAGAGAAAAGCATCTGCTGGGCAACAACATGTATATGAAGCACATAAAAAAGTTAGAGGTGATAGTGGACAAAGTAAAATAGAAAAAAATTGAGCTCAGAAAGTCAAGAGACAATCTACTTTCTGACTATTACTCTTCCATTAGAAAATCTTATTCTATTGTTTGCCTCCCCTGCCTCTTGTTTTGTTTCACAGAAACACCGAGGAGCTATTCCTGGCAAGACTAAAGTCAGTGTCAGGTTTTTTTCTTGAAAGACAAGAAGTGAAAGAATGCAAGGACAAAAGATGATTGACGTTTAAATTGTATTTGCAATACTGCATTGCAAGAAATGAAGAACAAAAAGGTGAGCAAAAGCCAGAAATGAGAATTTTTTAGAAGAAGTTCAGAAAATATAGCAGCACATATGCCCTAACTGCTATTATATAGTACTATTCCAAACGAAGAGTAAGTGACATGAAGTAGGATAAGTCAAGAAAAAAATTATAGTGGATGAAAAATGGAGTGATGACTCAGTCAAGAACAACAAATCGTGCGACTGAAAATTTGCTTTTCTGAATCATTCCAAATACATGGTGAAATCTGAGATCTAAATCCAACCAGGAGCACAAAATGAAATCTTACACCGCAGATTATTTTCTATACTCCTTCACTCTTCTTAATCTCAGAATACTGTATTTTTTGAAGGTTTGCATTTTGGCATAAGTCAGCTGTGTTTGATATACGCATGGCCATTACAAATAGAAACAAATGGTTATTTATTTGCAGTCATTTAACTCTCATGTATGTAATTCTAAATATAAACACTTCTTAAAACAACTAAATTTGGAATATCTAAGCTGAACCCAATCTATTAAACTAGGGAAAACAGATAGTAAGCATAATCAAGGTGAAATTTGTGAGTGTCAGTAAGATCCTTTTGGAGAATATCTGTGTTGCCTTCATAGTGATATGATTGTTTTTCTTCCAAATATTTTATAAGAATAGGTGAATTTAAAAATCGGATTATTTAAGTAGGTAATTTTCTTTGTTGCTCACTGTACTGAAAATTAAGCAAATTTTAAAATAGAATGAGTAACCAAAGCAGTATCTCTTTTAGCTTTAGTTCTAATATCGTGAAAGACAATAGAAGAATTTAAATTCACACATTATATATATTTAGTAATCAACAAAGCCTGCTTTATGTTTTCTGCACTTATGTACTTAATGTGAAATAAATTATCTTACATATTAATGAATACATAATACTGATAGCAGAACTATTATTACTATGCATGCTGTGTAGTACAGACACACTCATCAGACAGTTTACTCACTAAAACCAGTGTTTTCAAAAATTTCTGCAGTTCAGTATTCTGTAAGATAGTGTTATTGATCATTTATTTCTTTTGAGACATATTGCTTTAATGTATAATTAACATTATGGATTTCTAGACAACCGATTTTGTTTTTAATTTACTAAATTTCTGTAATTAAGATGGGCAAAGACAAATTTTAAATCTTAGCAATTTTAAATGAAAAATCTATTACATGCCAAAGATCTCAAAAAATGCAAAATAAAATTAAAGAAAAAGGTGTTTTTTTCTCTGCCACAGAGCTTTCTTCTTAAATTTTTTCCAGCCTGTAATCTTTACGCATTAGTCATACAATACAGCAGAAGACATATCCTTTTTTATGTTAGGGGTTTTTGTTTTTTTAATTTCTAAATCATTATGATTTCACAGCTATGTAGATACCATTTCCATCCTTTACTTTTCTTATGAAGGCTTAACTGACATCCAAATTTACCCCATGTTGTATAAAAGCTTGCAAATTCTTTAAGATCAAAGAAAAAAAGAATTGTGTCCAGAGATGGGAAACCTTGTCAGTAATTTATTCTTGAGACAGGACAAGAAACAGATCATAAGTAAGTTGTAAACAAAGTTGAAAACAAATTCCATAATCATTATTTCCCTGTGTTTTGGAAAAGGACATTATGGCATTCCTCTGGCCAATAATATTTTCTTGCTAACAAGGACAGTACAACCTTAATGATCTGAAACTCGTTTATCTGGGAGACATAAGATTCAGTCATATAAATGAACGGTGGATAAACTAGGGTCACTGAGCAAAAGATCCTGCAGAGTCTATAAGCTCCACAGGACAGAAACACTCTCCTGCAGAGCCTTTCTTCTGAGAAACAAGTAAACTCTGCAGGCTCAAACATTTCTGTACACAATATTTTAAACACAAAAAACAGAGGCATAGAAGCAGCCCTGACAGACACACAAAACTTCGAGATAAATGTATGATTTGGTTATCGCAGTTCTGCAGTTATATGTGTGTGGTGTTTGGTTTGATTTATTTATTGTATTAAAATTACAGTGCTGCCAGTTAATTCCTAGATTTCATTTTACTTTTCTTTAAAGATTCCTTCTTTGTTTTTTCCTATTTGGA
The DNA here is from genome assembly GCF_047716275.1 of Strix uralensis. Lineage (NCBI taxonomy): Eukaryota > Metazoa > Chordata > Aves > Strigiformes > Strigidae > Strix > Strix uralensis. The sequence goes on from NC_133975.1 coordinate 38,488,064, forward strand.
AAATTCTTAGTTATAACAGACTAAAGCCAGTACAGTCCTGAAGGGTATAGAGGTCCAGGAAGGCTGGATACTCTTTAAGAAGAGTCTTAATGGCACAGGAGCAGGCAGTCCCCAGGTGCTGTAAGAGAAGTCGGCAACAGAGAAGACCACCCTGGCTAAACAGGGAGCTTTGGCTGCAACTCAGGGAGAAAAGGAGAATTTACGGCCTTTGGAAGAAGGGGCTAGTGACTCACAATGATTACAAAGATGCTGTGAGGCTATGCAGGGGGGAAATCAGGAGGTCTAAAGCCCAGATAGAAATTAATCTGGCTTCAGCAGTCACAGATAACAAGAAATGTTTCTATAAGTACTTCAACATCGAAAGAAAGACCAGGGAGAGCCTCCATCCCCTGCTAGATGCAGGAGGAAACATGGCAACAAGTGATGAGGAGAAGGCTGAGGTCCTTAATGCCTTCTTTGCCTCAGTCTTTAATAACAAGACTAGTTGTATTGAGGGAATCCAGCCTCCTCAGCCAGAAGACAGGGACTGGGAGAATGACCCCCCCGCAATCGAGGAGGAGACAGTCAGTGACCTACTGCATCACATAGACATACACAAGTCTATGGGACCAGACGGGATACACCTGAGGGTGCTGAAGGAGCTGGCTGGGGTGCTCGCCAAGCCGCTTTCCATCATTTACCAGCAGTCCTGGCTGACCGGGGAGGTCCCAACAGATTGGAAATCGGCCAGTGTGATGCCCATATATAAGAAGGGTCGGAAGGATGATCTGGGAAATTACAAGCATGTCAGCTTGACGTCAGTGCCCGGGAAGCTGATGGAGCAGCTCATCCTGAGTACCATCACACAATGTGTGTGGGACAACCAGATGATCAGGCCCAGTCAGCATGGGTTTATGAAAGGCAGGTCCTGCTTGACAAACCTGATCTCCTTCTACGATGGGGCGACCTGCTTATTGGATGAGGGAAAGGCTGTGGACGTTGTCTACCTTGACTTCAGTAAGGCCTTTGACACCGTTTCCCACAGCATTCTCCTGGCAAAACTGGCTGCTCGTGGCTTGGATGGGCACACGCTTCGCTGGGTAAAAACTGGCTGGATGGCCAGGCTCAAAGGGTGGTGGTGAATGGAGATAAATCTGGTTGTTGGCCGGTCACGAGTGGTATTCCCCAGGGCTCGGTTTTGGGGCCTCTCCTGTTTAACATCTTTATTGATGATCTAGATGAGGGGATCGAGAGCACCCTCAGTAAGTTTGCAGATGACACCAAGTTGGGTGGGAGTGTTGATCTGCTCGAGGGTAGGGAGGCTCTGCAGAGAGATCTGGGCAGGCTGGAGCGATGGGCTAAGGCCAACTGTATGAGCTTCAATAAGGCCAAATGCCGGGTGCTGCACTTCAGCTACAACAACCCCCAGCAGCGCCACAGGCTTAGGGAGGAGTGGCTGGAGAGCTGCCAGTCAGAGAGGGACCTGGGGGTGTTGATTGACAGCCGGCTGACCATGAGCCAGCAGTGTGCCCAGGTGGCCAAGAAGGCCAATGGCATCCTGGCTTGTATCAGAAATAGCGTGGCCAGCAGGGACAGGGAAGAGATCTTGCCCCTGTACTCGGCACTGGTGAGGCCGCACCTCGATTACTGCATTCAGTTTTGGGCCCCTCACTACAAAAAGGACATTGAATGACTCGAGCGTGTCCAGAGAAGGGCAACGAAGCTGGTGAAGGGTCTGGAGCACATGTCGTACGAGGAGCGGCTGAGGGAACTGGGGTTGTGTAGTCTGGAGAAGAGGAGGCTGAGGGGAGACCTCATCGCCCTCTACAACTACCTGAAAGGAGGTTGCAGAGAGTTGGGGATGAGTCTCTTTAACCAAGTAATAAGCGATAGGACAAGAGGGAATGGCCTCTAGTTGTACCAGGGAAGGTTTAGTCTGGATATTAGGAAGCATTTCTTTACAGAACGGGTTGTTATGCGTTGGAATGGGCTGCCCAGGGAGGTGGTGGAGTCTCCATCCCTGGAGGTGTTTAAAAGTAGGGTCGACATAGCACTTAGGGATGTGGTGTAGTTGGAATGGTCAGTGTTAGGTTAATGGTTGGACTGGATGATCTTCAAGGTCTTTTCCAACCTAGATGATTCTGTGATTCTGTAACGGGCAAAGGTCTAGAGCAAACGTTATTATGCAATGCTTTACTCCAAGATGTAAAAAGAAACAAGGATCAGTTAGAGATTCAGACTATTTCTGTATTTCCTGTTGACTTCTCTGTAAGTTCAGTCGTTTTTACAAGGGCAGTGAGAAACAGATCACCTATGACAACAAGCATCAAATAGCAGTAGCATCTGTAAATGAGTGAAAATGGTCTAGCAATGTAAGGAGTATATTGCACTGGCTTAAAATAAAAATTAATAGGAATTATAATTATTAATGGGAATTCCTTAATAGGAATTATTTTCCTGTAATTTCAAAGAATTTAATTTTTAGTGGAAATTAGAGAATTTTCCTGCAGGATATACCTGATGGTAGAACCATCTACTATTCTAATACCCTATAATAACTAAGATAAGTGAGATTTAACAACTCTGCAGGACTGAAGTTTATATCCTGCTTGGAAATTATAAAGTACAGTAGCCATTAGCCGCCTTCTTTTCCTGTGGCTCTTGTGAAAGAGTTGTGATGTTTATTACATACTGAGCCTTTTTACCCCAACACAATACACTTCTGATATTGTTGATAACACATTTCAAGAATTCATGTGTACTGAAAACATAAAGTACTTTTTTGGATAGATTTAAATCAGAAACTACACAATGGGAAGTAAGAATAAATAATTAAGGATATGTTGTACCTGTAGATTAATTGAAACTGGCTTTAGATAGCAAATATTTCAATTAAAATGGAAACTGACTGGAAATTTTTGAGCATTTCTTGGGAAAATCCTACTCATAGCTGACCTATGAATTCATATCAGTAGAAAAAAATCTCCCATAAAGACACTATTTCTAATACACCTTTTTTTTTTTAAAAAAAAAAAAAACCCAAACACTTTACTGTGGTACAAAGGAAGCCAAGGTAATCTAATGAATTTTAGCCCTGCCTGAGAAAAAGCTATCTGTCCTGCTATCCAGCTGCCATCTTCTTAGCCTGCACATGAAGCAGGCATGACTTTGTCCCTGCTCCTTCAGACTACTCTTACTCCACGTTAAGAGCTGTGGAATCTGTTAGTTTAGTACATCCTGTTTTCTTTCTTACCTCCTGGTGAGCAATGGACCAGTACCTCAGCTTCCTCCCAGGCACCTTCCCCAGGAGGGGACAACAAATGGAAAAGGAAGGGTGAAAATTCAGCTGGCAAGCTAGTATGGCACTGGGGCCAGGAAGGAAGCTGGCAGTGGCAGAAGGGAGGGGGAAGAGAGGCTAGACAGAATGAAAAGTTAGGTGGGACATTCAGATGTAGGCAAGGCAGACGTGAAGTCTATTGGTAGGCCTAGAGTTGAGTTGGGTTAGGGCAGAACTCATGTAGAGGTGGAGTAGACTAGACTGATTTGGAATCTGGGGATGGGAATAAATAATTGCTGGGCAAAGCATAGGAGGATGAGAGAGCTTTTGTAACAAAGCAAAATTGACAGTTCTAAATGCATTTAGATGAGCCAGCAGCACTGACTGTCACACATGCAGACAGATACATCTACATTGCAATGCCATTTTTCAATGCCGGAAATATTTTGGTCAATCTCCCATTGGATTCTGAAACACTGCAGCTGACAACACTAAAGCTGTTCCTCTATCAAGGGAGAGTTCAATCTGGTGCATTTTATCTGATAATCCATAACTGTGCATAGAAGGTACTGGTACAAAAGTGACCTTAGTTTACCATAATCCTTAATACTGATAAAGCTAAATAGTGAGAGAAAATGTTACTTTTATCATTCTGTAGTGTTACATATGATTTTTTTAGCAAGGGGAAAAGTGGAAAAAAAATACGCTCAGACTAAATTAATTCAGATTGCATTCTTAAAAAATATGTGAACCGAGTGTACTGGTTTTGTTAATTATTTTCCTTTTGTTTATTTGAAAATATCTATAAATGGAGAAAATATACTACCTGCTTTTTAAGCAAAACCACTTTAACATCTATGAAAAAATGGCACTACAATAAAGCTTCACCTGTTCTAAAAATGGCACCACCACCAATAATAAGCTATAAAAAACTGTATCCTGAGATACTATAAACTAGTACTCTTCAGCATCAGCTGAGCCTTTGGGATGAAACTGGTGGGAGTTACACTGTTTACCTTAATGGATCTATGATTTTACTCCTTTTTTTTCATAGCAGTTGTTTTCTAAATTGCTACTTGCTACTTATCAATTTTCTTTAAGTAGCACAGTATTTACAACAGCAGCATGTAGTAGCATGAATTGGGTTACTGACACTCTTTTGTTCAGGACTGCATTTGTAGTTAATACACTAGTGACACATAATCATATTGCAGTAGAGTAGAGCTAACAATTTCACCAACATGGCTTCCCACTGAAAAGCAGTCCTCTAATGCCCTATAGACATATGGCTCTTTTGCTGGCCCAGAATCACTAGTAGAAGAAAATGATAAATTTCTACCTCAGCTGCATCCAAATCTAGTGAGAAGCAAGAGCATTTGGACAGAAAGTCATTATAGAGTGCTCTAGGAAACACGCTGTTAACAGAACTTGGCTTGTAAGGTTGGACTGGGTTTTAGTAGAAGGTAATATAGGCACTAAGCATGAAGAGCTCTAACACCTGACTAGAATAGAGGTTAATGCTAATTTGAAAAATTGTTTACCTGAAGACTGAGCATCTATCTTGAAGCAACTGAACATATTTATAATCTTTCCTTTTTCCATCAGACCTGGAAAATTATATTTTTAGCTTATGTCTTAGAGTTTACTGGAAGTGACTCTGGATAGTGGGTTTTCTCTGTATTTGTGACTAAAAAGTGGTGTGTGCTATGCTAATACAAGTGTTGAACAATTTTAATAAGATGCAATATTTGAAAAGTTTTGTGATCATCACCTGAATCAGGAACTGCTTGAGATCAGATTACAATTGTCTATATTTATGTAGATTACTAAATTTTGATTTGCATTGAAGTTTAAATAAGTTGATCAAAACTAGAAAAACAGTGTCATGTGTTGCAGTCTTAGACAAAAGAGCTGATAACATACCAACTAGGAAATATATTTTGTAGAGCTTCAGATTATGATATCTAGATCAGACACTATGAACTATTAGCATCCCTGCAAAGTCTAGTACTGGCAGAGATTTGTGGTGGTACTGACAATGCTTTACAAAATTAATTTGCTACTGCTTTCAAGAACGATTTGTTGTAAATAACCTTTACTGCTGAAGATGAAGACAGAGAAAGGACAGGAGATAAAGATGTGGAAATCAAAACTAAGGTCAAATAAAACTTGCTGAGCATTAAACTTTCAAGTCAGTGATAGGCAGGGAGTTGCTTTGTAGCGATCAGTATATAACCACATGAATCTATGTATGGGATTAGATGGGTTTAGTAACTGTTCTAGCATTTGGCCTGCAAATTTGTTAAAGCAGATACTCAAGCAGATTTACATGTAATGAAAGTTACATGTAAAAAATTCCTCATATCCATACAGTCTTTCTATTGAAACTTAAATATATATAAAATTATAAAAGGTACTGAAATTTTCCCTTTTACCTACATAGTTTGTGCACGTAAATGTAAGAACACCAGCACTCATTTCTAAACAGTTTTTCAGTTATCTGCAGTAAGAGCAATATAATAATATAGATTAAGTGCTTATTTTTCCACATCATACCTAATAGTCTATAATGTTTTCTGTCACAGTTCACTGGAGTTAATTTTAAAGCATAATATTGAAGTCAAGGTTTCTTCACAATTAATTAGGCACTAAAACCAAATGTGGACTGGCATGTATTGAGTTAAATGCATGCAAATAAACCCTGACAGGCAAATGAGAACAGGCTTAATAAAAATTAAGAACAAACTCTCTATGAAGGTGTACTCTGCAATGTGCAATATTACATCTCAGTTGCTGTTGGAGAGCAAGAAAAATTGCACCAAGTTTGTGTCATTGTGCAGGATAATCAGAAGTTATTTTTTGGAACTAATGGTAACATTGAAGGAATTTTAACAAATCTTTGGGTGTAGATTACAATAATTTGTGGTATAGAAATTTGTCTTCAGGAACATGCAGGAAAACAGTTTCAGACAATATCTGGATATCTTCTGAAAAAAAAAGAACACTTTATAGAAAGCCATCCTTGAAGATATTATATTTTTTCAGATCCTTTAATCACTAGTAGCTTTACTCATTAAGAATAAGAGGAAGCAGGTCAATTGCTACTTGTGGCTTAAGTAACTTAAATGTAAAGTCCATTATATATATATTTAACTTTGTAAGAAATAAGTTTCAGAGTGTATTTGTCTTTTCTATTGCCATTATACAGCAGAAGTGTGAACAGATTCTAGAATCTCTCCCCACCAAAAAAGGGGAGAAATCAACAGAAAACAGCTTTTTTCTACGTAACAATATACCTACACATTTTGCATAAATCTTAAAGTAACTGTATTTTAAAAAAATAAACTGAAATTGCTAAACTTTACAAGGCAGGGCATTAGACTTTGCTTTAATAGTCTCACATTTTAGCGACTGAATAAAATACTGTTAATAAGATATAACAAAAGTGTCCTCATCTGTTAAATCTAGTTGATTGCTTCTTGCCTCTCAGAAGAAAAAAGTATTTCAGTGATGGTCACGAAATTTAATCCTTTTTCTTCTTATTCTCTGACATCTGGTTTAGAGGGCAATATGGAAAACAGCCTAAGTTACTACACTACGCTAACTGAATACATTGCCTCTTAAGAGACCTTCAGTTTGTCTTCAGCATATTGAATTCATTAAGAAAGCTATCTGAACTATAATAAAAACAAAGTTACCTGGAAAGTGCTTTTTTTTTTCCAGAAGAAATTTGTTGCAAACCCAGTAATCTTTCTTTGAAATGTTTTAGTTTTCCTTTGATAGTTCTGAATTTATTCAAAATAGACTTAGCTTGGCCAGTGAACTTCTTGGTCTAATTTAATTATGGTGTGAATTTGTGTGGAAATTTGCTAGAATATAAATGAAACTGTTGTTTAAGGCAGTCTCATCAGAGAAAGCATGTAAGAATGATGTACGTCAGAAATGAGGTTGCTGTGAGGTTTGCAAAGCTGGCTGCAAGACTTTTATATGTTATCTTTCTTCTGCAAAATCTGATAAATAACTCTATGTAGCACATGGAAAAAGATAAAAATATGAACTTAGGCTGGACGAATCAAAGAAAAACAATACTGTAGCTCCAACCACTCGTTTTGTACCCTAGTGTGATACAGAGCCTGTTTGAGGACTAATGACTGCTGCAAGCTTGGAACCTCTAGGTATCTTTACTTTTTCCAGTTTTTCCACAGGGTAGATTCAACTCCATAGTACTTTTACGTGAGAGTTACGCTTAAACACACAACTATGCATTAAGAAACGACTGGTAGAGGCACATCTGTGTTGGAGACACATGAAGTATGTTTCAATTGAATTGTAGTAAGAAATAGTTTCAGATGCAATGCATTGCTTGAAATAAAAAATAGTGAGCAAGTATGAATAGTGGTAACCTGAGGAAGCTGGTGGTATATTCTAGTTCATATATGTAATCGCTGCATTTGTTTCACAGGTTAAAAATTCTGATAGACGTTTTATTTCCAAAACATAACACCAGTTTAGCTAAATGAAGTATAAGAAAATGCCTTTAAGGTAATGGAAGCAAGCTGTAATACCACCAGTATGAATCCATATTGGTATATATATATTCATGTGAATTAGTTCAGGATACCTTACCTCCTCAAGGCAATACTAATGGCTTGATAATGACCTGAGGATTGAATTAATACTGATGTTAACAGTTCAGTAATCTGAATGGGGGAATTTGATACCAAGTGAAAGATCTATTCTCATAGTCTCTGCTGGTAAGAAACATAACTGAAAAAACAGGAAAGCACTATGGCCATTTCCAGATCAATGGATCACTTCCATTGTTACCTCTATTGAAAATGTTTATCTGAGTGAACCATACTTTTCTAAAACAATTCTTAAAATTTCAAAATAGGAAAACCCCCACAGTGGTAAAAGACACACAAAACATGGTTTCTTTGGATTCAAGAATTATCAGATAAGAATACGTTATCACACTTTCCAGGATAACTGGCTTTAGACACTGCACTGAGGAGTTAAAATGTCATATGAGATAATATTGCTGACAATTATAGGAATAATCCATCTACCCTGACCAAAATAGTGAATCAAGAAATCTTTTACTGTTTCTGAAAAATGTAATACAATATTGCAAAGTCATACTAGAGTAAAGAGTCTCATGCACAAACCACTGCCTAACTGAAGAGTTTTTTCAGCTGAAATGCAACCGGTCTTCCAAATCTCAGTTTTCATTCAAAAAGGGAAATTCAATATGTAGTTTTTATAGTTGTAAGAACTTTGGAAATATAAATAGATTGTAATTCATAATAATCAATTGCTCTATCTGTAAATATCTAGGGATATTTAACTGTAATGCTCTATATTTTTTATGTGGCCCTGTAACTGAACTATGTTTGACATTGAAATATCAGAATGAACTGACCACTTTTAGTATAAACACGTTAATACGATTGGTGGATATATCAGCATATAATAATATGAGTTCAGAAGTTCATTTTACTTAATTAAGGATTTAAAGGTTAGTGCGAAACATAGAGAACTGGAAATTTTGCCCCCAAACACAGAAATTACTGCTAGCAATTTCTGCTTTGGTCCAAATACCTCACATTTGAAACACACAAACCAAGAAACAAATCCACACTTCTTGTTCAAAAAAGGGGGAAAGGCAGTGGTACTATCTTTCCTCCACTCAGATTCTACACTGAGATTTCCCCTGAAGTGCAATTATCATTATATGAAACTCCTGCAACAAAGTTTAAACATTGGCAAGGGCATAAAAGTTCAATTATATATTTCAAAAATACAAAATTACATACAAATGAAAAAAATTAAGGTGGCACAGAGATTTGAAAATATGCATTAGGATACAGTGTATATATATAATACAGATCTGGTGTGATATATAAGAATTTTTGAGTGACCAGAGGAGAGATTAAATAATATGGTTTTTAGTTTGTAGAGATGCATGAATGGGCCTTGCTAAAAAAAATAAAAAATAAAGCACTTTTCATCCAGAATCACAGTTGAAATACAACGGAGTGTAATGTATCAGCACCTTCTTCTAACATTATACATAATATCAAGATTCTAATACTGTCTTTTCACTTTTTTTTTTTTTTTTCAGAGAAGAGTCTACTGCAAATTGTGAATGTATTTTGCAAGAAATATAATTTGATTTGCTAGAATGCAAGATCATCTTAAATTGATGTCTTGCATTATAAAGGTCTGGCAGCTTTTTTTGGGGAACATTAGGTAGCCACTTATTAACTACAACAAAGTCTGTTTTCGTTTTTTAAAAAATACGACCATTTAGAGAAATGTCAGAAAGGAAGATAAACATTTTTATATAAGATAGACATGTGCTAACCTGTGAAAGATAATTTGAGTAGTCAGCAAATCCCTACTGGCAGAAACATGAGGAGACACTGGCCAGAAAAATCTGTCTGGTTTTCAGAATGTGTAACACTTCTCTTAACAGGGAAATAAAAGTGTCTCTCACTAAAATCTTAACTGTCACATTAGCATTAAATCAGTGTCTGCTAGCACGGTAAAAGATTGTTAAAGTTTTTCATTATAAATACTATCTTCCTGAGAGCTTAAAAAACACTATAGAAAGGGGGTCTGGGCTAAAATGTGCCGTATTAAGTGTCTTTTTAATTCCTCTACTGAGATAGGTCCAAATCCTAACCTTGACAAACCAAATTTAAGTGAAAGCAATGGGACAGAATCCCTAAGAATGCTCAAGCACTGGGCACACAATATGAAACTTGCAATCTGATCCTCCTTGCTGGGATCCCAGTCAGAAAGAAAAATATCTCCTGGTTCCTTAAAATTCCTTTTAATTAAATTGATTCAAGACAACTACAGTTTAAAGACAATTTCTGTTTCGATTAATAGCTGATTTCACATATTTCAATGAGAAAAGTCTTCATGAGTATTCCCGCACAGTCATTTCTCCATTTTTCCTTCATGCTATTCTAAAGGAAGAACTAGATGTATCACTGAGAGACTGATCTAACTGAAATACTCCCATTTCCAAAGAATAGCTGCAGAACAGCCATCATGCAGGTGCTTAAAAAGGTAGACAGTCAGGAAAGGAAAAACTGGGAATATGAATGAAGGCCTTAAAAAGTCACAAAGAAGTTGGAAGAAAAAGGCATCAATAGAACAAATGCTAAGGGAGTGAGATCCAGAATGAAGATGTATAAAAACATGACAAGCGAGAATATGGAGTATCTTTTAAAAATAAATGAGATGGTAAAATTGCCTGGAAAATATGGATTAATTTATCAGATTAAAAAGGAAGAATAACCTACTTTCTATCCAAACTAGTCCAAACTGGAAAAGTAGGAGCGAGCCTTAGCTGCACTTTGTGCTGCTAAATAAGCATTAGTAAAAATCACATTTAGTATGCCTCCAAAGTATGCGTTAAATACAATAAATTATGTTGTTCCTAAAGACTGGTAATTTTTCAACAAGAAATTCAAATGACACTAATTTTGTCATTGAAGCTTTTAAACATTTTTTCCACCTCTGAAGACAGTCAGAAACATAGAATTCATCCTTCATAAGACAGGACAAAATAGTATTTTACATAAACTATATATTTACTAAAATTTAAAACAAGAATAAAGATATACAAATTTTAGAAAGCATTAATCAGCTCTATGTGTTAATAGTCTTTTTTCTACAAGTATTTTGAATCAATAATATCTCCCTTTCATTTCAGTCATAGCTGCTGGAGTTTAGTATCTCTGCAAACACGGTCATAAGTCACTAATAGTAACTGGAGATAAATACTTTGGATCATTATTTATGAAAAAGATTTCTAATGGCATGCTATGGAACAACATTACTGTAGACAGAACTGTTCTTAATTAAGTATCGCTAGCCTATAAGAAAGAATTAGTAGAAGACTTCCATAGAGATTTAGATCAGATCTAAACAGAAAAGCGCTTGACAACACTGAAAGCTGGAAGGCATACAACAATAGTAAAAGCAGTACTGAGAACATGCTCATCTGGTTTACTTTAGAAACACAAGCCTTCAACATGTAAACTTAAACATTATGTATTTGATTTGATTAGATTTGATTTTGATTTATTTAGAGTTTATTGCTGCCGTCTCTACTATACAGAAGCAGGAAGTTAGCAACTGGATGATCGAATTTTGCCCAAGAAAGGGAGAAGACTACTTCAACACTGGAAAGACAGAAAAGATTCTAATGAAAGACAAGGACAAAAAATTTATTAACACTTCACAACTGGCAACTGCTAAATTCAGTAAGAAGCAATACTTGCAGTGAATGTGCTGGTCTACTTTAATCTACCATATCAACAAGTATTTTCAATATTTCTGAGTAACTAATACAAAATATATCTTGAATTTCTACATATACGTTTATATGACATAAAACCACAATAAAGACTAAGGGGGAGAATGAATTCCTTATTAACGCATCAATCGAAAAAAAAAGACATATACAAAACAAGGTAGGGAAATTCAGCATGTAGTGTACAAAACCATTTGTTTTCATCTTTCATCTTCTGAAGCTAGCAAAGAACTTTTTTTAAATCTAGGGCAGTTCCAATTTCTGATTCTCCCTCTCACAGGGGTAACTATTTCATAACTGTTAAAATCTATTCTATTTAATCCACTATTCTATTCCAAAATTTAATTCATTATAGTGTGAAAAATAAAAATACCTAGCATACATGTAATCTGTAAAGCTCAACAGTTTTGAAGGGAACACTAATTCCATTATTCCCATTTCGGGAAGGGAAACAATAAAGAAATGTAGAGGTTAAGTGATTTGCCCAAGGTCAAATATATCAGCAGAAGAGAAGTCAGAAGTTCATAGATTAGCTGACTTCTTATTAATTAGCATTACATTGACATATTTTGTAAAACTACAGGTAAAGATTGCTTCTGTGTAATAATGTATCTTAATAACTCTCAGTGGGAATATCCACTTGAAAGAGAAAGGAAATGATGAGAAAATGAATAGTAACAAATCATTAGATAAGACAGTAATCACTCAAGAGGTATAAGACTGTTCACAGGTGAAACAGCTTATTGACGAGTGATGGTGCATTATCTCTCACCTAAAATTGCAAAGGTACTGAGAGCTAGAAGATGTAAAATGCAGTGAAAATAAATTTGGATAAAAAGTTAAATAGCAGATGTAAAAAAAGATAGTCCATGTTGGGCAAGTTAGTACAAACTATAACAAAAAACACAAGAGTGGACCTTGGATAAATATTCTATACTTTGTTTGAGTAAAGATGGCTTCTGTAAAGGAAACTTCTGCTTTGCAGACCTACTGAAGTACTTTGAATCACCAGACACATGAATGCGAGTGATTTCGTTGCTTGGAGTTGCTGAGTTGGAGTTTACCTTGTATTTGCTAAAGTTTCTCAATGAAGGCTATTAAAAAAATAAGGCTATTAAAAAATAAGCGGATAAGAAGGAAGACATGTATAACTGATACTTTAAAGCCCAAGTAGTAGCGAGTTAGAAGTAAATATCCAGTTCCTAAAAGACATTGCTGCTGGACTTTTGCAAAGACCTTTTCTAGGGCCTGTGCTGTTCAACATTTATAAATGATCTGGGAAAGGGGATGAGAGTTGCTGAGAAATGTTCCTGATCAGTTATTGGAGATAGTCAGGACAACGACAGATGCTGTAAAATTCCAAAAACAACTTACAAGACTGAGTGACAAGGCAATAAAATGGCAGATTAAATGCCCTGTAGATTAATGTAAACTGATACAAGGTGCATGTGGGGTAAAATCTAACATCGTGTATAATATAGCAGACTTGGAGCTGACAATTATCATGGAGAAATAAGCCAATAGTTGCATAACTGTTCAATGTCAGTAAGAAACTGAGAAGAAAAGCTGAGACAATAATTTTGGAATAGTATAAATCTAAGAACCTCTCATACTTTGAAAACCACATGTAGCATACAAAACCCAAATAGAGGGAACAAAGATGATCAACAGCTTCTGTACAAGCAGAGTATGATACTTCTCTTGAAAAGAAGATCACCAAAGAACGATATAGATGTGGCTCACAAATCATTGGTGGCAAAGAGGGAATGGATAGGCATTAACTGTTTCCTGTTTTTCCAGCTCAATCAAATCCACTGCAATGTATATTCAAATGAAGCTAGAAGAAACCACATTCAAAACAAATAACAGAATAGGTGTTTATGCACAAAATGAACTGGGTAGTAGACCCGTGGAACTCACTGTCAAAGGATACTATTATAAGCTTTAAAGAAGCAGATTCAAGGAAAAGAAAACAAACAAAATCTTAATCTTTAAAAACCATATACATCTGATGATATGTCTTCAGCTTGAACTGTTGGAGGCTGGGGAATGTCTGGAAAAGTATAACGTAATTCTTATTCTTATTTTTCTCAGGGCATATATTTATAATCACTGCCCAGAGACAGGATGCTGGCCAGACAATTCTTATCCTAATCCAATACGATCATTCTTCTTTTGCTATGTTTCCCCTACTCATTATTTTTACATAGCTCCTTGAAGTGGGCATGAATGCCTTTGAGGCACCTAATTGTGTTGATGTGTGTGTGATATATGGAAAACACTTGGTTCTCTGTTTTGGATTACTCTTGGAGAGTACAAGAGAAAAACAACCATAAAATGTAGGTGCTGCAGTACTTCACTTAAAAACACAGGCCTTCTTTATTGGATAAGGTCTGAAACATCAGAAATTTTTCACGTTTTTAGGATAGTTAGACATTTTTTTGCATTACCATGGCCATGAAGTATCCTGCTTCAAATGCTAAGATATAAGTGGATCAGTAGACAAGTGCAAACATGGAATCTCTCTGAAAAGCTAACAATTCTCCCAACGTGAACCGTCCTTTGCCATTACAGAATACCTCTTGGCAACAATCAGAATACCAATCAGATTAAACACAACTTCCTCTAAAGCTTTTAAAATGAAACAACATGGCTTTATAATAGCATTGCGTACTAACACTTCATTTAATATGTACATTAATTATTGCTGAATTATAATGGGGTTCCTAAAAAGATGTATAATGTTCACATTAATACTAAATGAATTCATTATGATCAGTGTAATTACAATGAATACTAACTAAATTAATGGCAGTTAGACATGTTAGAAAAAGTGTTACCATTTACTTGACACATTCCAAACGGAATATATTTTGGTACTTCATTTGTAAAAGTAGTGTGAACAGTTTGAATAGTAGTGTGAAACAGTGTGTTTATCAGAGTTTTATTAGTATAATTGAACGAGTAATGATTTTAATCTGTGTTGTTTTTATATGCATATATACACACACAAAATACATGTATTATTTGAATTACATAAACATAACAAAGCTACAAATCAGTCTGATGCTTCTGTTGGTATTTATTTCCACTGTATATACATATACGTATGATGCATAGTCAGAAAAATAGGTAATCAGGAAATAAACCATATATATTGCTGTGCCCCAGTTCTGATCTCCAGTATTCATTCTGGTGTGCACACTACAGATCAGCCATGTTACAGTCTTGAATACAGCATTTCCAGGCAGAGCCTGATGTCAGGTGGTATGCTTAGCATGCTTCTGCATTTATATTTCTTGACCTGTTGGCCTAAACCTTGCATAAACTATTCTTGCCTATGGCAAAAGAAATCTGTCTTGGGGATTGTATCTGTAGCCACATGCCAGGTGTCTCATGAGCTCTTATTGAGTATTAATTGTGCATCAGTTTTCAAGAAAGAACCCAGTCTTATCCATGAGATAAAATTTTAACAGATTCAGAAAAATAAAATGTGAAGCCTAATTCAACAGGAGAGACAAAGAAAGTTACTTACAATGCACTTTTCAGTCAATGGAATGCAATTTTGCTGCCACCTGTGAGAGCAAACAAAGCAAAAAAAAAATCTTCACTTAACTCACAGAATTATGGAAAATTTATGTACAACAGAGTATAAGTTGAGTTATATAACTAATAGGCAACTAAAATATTATCATACTCTTTCTTCTGCTACTTTGATTCAGAGGAAGCATCATCAGCTGGATACCTTCATTTGCATTCACATACCTCATACAGCAAAAACTGTAAAAATCATTCATTGCTTTGTCCAAAGAAGAGAAAAATCAGTGAATCAGTAGGGCAAATAAGGATTGAAAATACTGCCAAACACTTCACAAAGCATCAAAACACAGCTTGATTCTTTGTCCACACAACAGAAGATATGAAGAAAAAAACCATCATCCTTTAACTTTTCTTGTACTTTCTTGTATTGTGTTTCAGAGGAAGATGAACTGTAGCCTTCCGGCAATCACTAATGCAGTGTTTGTATTCTGTGTTGAGATTATCCACTTGGGTGCTGCACTGAAGCTGCCTGGGCTATTTTGACACTGCATCCAGATGCTCCAATTTTGCTTCAGTGACTCAGAGCAGAGCCAAAATGCCTTAAAGCAATGTTCAAAGGGTTAGGTCTTGATGAACAATTAAAGTACTCAGAAGAAGTGTTTCTAAACATCTCTGACTAGTGCTGAAGTGACTTAAGTGGCCTTGGTGTGACATCCAGGCAGGGAATGCGTAAGAGAAAGATTCAGTTCTACTATACATAGCTATGCTTCAGGTGAATGTGGATTTTGCCCAATTTTTATTGGAAAAGTAAAAAATAAAAGTACAAAAGAAAAAACTCCATGATTTTAACTGCAGTATATCTTCACAAAGAATGAACATTTGGCTGGTTTATATAAACCAAATTAAAAGGTCTAGTTAGAAACATTTTATTAAAAGTTGCACTTGCCATATATTCCCACTTACTTGTTTGAGACCTAAATAATTTACTGTTTGAGCAAGAACATAAAACCAGACTTTCTGATTATTTTTTTGTGAATGAAGAAACATCCTGTATAATCTAAGCATAACGGCACACAAAATAAATGTCTTTGTACTTTAGTAGTCCATATCTGAAAAATTCTCTGCACCCAAGTGCTGAGCATTATTATTCCAATTGATAAATATTTATGGGATTGGAAAATAATTTTGCAAAGCATCATTAATTTAATAGGAGATTAACTATATCTACTAAAAAATATAAAGAAAGAGAACTACCTAAGGCTCCAGCTCAGGCTTGTCTCAACAAGACAGAGAAGCCCTAAAGCAGAAAGCTAGAGACACCTGATCATCTAACGTCAGCTAAGCCAGACAATATATTTTTAAAACTTTCTTCTTAAGAACATAGAGAATTGCAATTTCATATGTGCTCAACATAAATTAATTGTGAAAAAAGCAGGCTTCATGTTATTTTTATGTTTGGTTTGGGTTTGGTTTTTTTTTTTTTTTTTTAAATATTTCATAGTTTTCATTCTTAAATTTTGATTGTTTTTGAGAAAAATAAGCCATGAAAGGCTCCCATGTTTGGAAGTATTTCAGTTCAGGCTTTGTTTTGGGGTGTTTTTGGAAGTTCCTGAATATCAATTTTAGTCTTCTGATACCAGATGAAGTAAAAAAACAATTTCAGGTGTCAAGCATGGCTGAAGAAGATTTTATGTGAATAGTGATAGCACAAGCTTTAAGTTGGAGAAGACAGATTTGGTACAGAATACATACTGTGTACCAGGAGGGAGTTAACTGTGGGAAATCCTGAGAGATACATGCTGAGAGAACTGAGGAACGTCCTGAAAGAAATTTTCAAAAAAAAAAAAATCACCGCAAAAATTCACATTATGATCCCTCCAGCACCTTCTCCTGCTGTTTCTGTTAACTTTGCATCTGGTTGCTGCTGCCAGTTAGCTCCCCTGCTGTGCTGAATGGGCACTACAGAAGAAACACACCCGTATTTGCATGCCCTGCTGATTTCACAGACAGGTTACAGGTTTCTTCAAATCCCACATACAGTGCAGAAGTTGTCCATGTACATTTGTTTTTGCTTTATAAGAATGGATAATCACTTTAAAGATTTATATCTTGGATATTTATTTTGTATATTGCTAAATATGCTTTTTTATTATTTTGTGAAAACTATAAAGACAAGTTTCTTAGATAAGAAACAACATACAGAACATGTATAAGAACTATTATTACAAGTTTTATTACCATTTTTATTACATGTTGTTTAAATATAAGGGGGTGGGAGAGGAGGAAAGAACTAAAGATCAATTATTAGCATTTTATGATTGTTTTCACCCTTGTAGTTCAGAAAACATTTTTGGTTTTGAAAATAAAACATTAGCTGAAATATGCTAATCTCTCCCGAACAGAAACTGGTTTTATTTTTATGGACTAAGAAGGTCCAAAATTATTGGGAATGACAGATGAGATGCTTAGTTAAAAATAGACTTCAGAATGTTTTACTAGCAATGGTTTTTGTTTTGCTTGAACAAAATTTTGCAGATAAGAATCCAATGTACTATATCTTTTTGCAAAAAAGTCAACAAACAAATTAACAATTAGCAAATACAACTGACTCTTCCAGCAAGAATGTTGATTTCTTTGGAGATTCTGATTAGAAGGTCTTTCAGAAAAATACATTTTCTTGGGAGAACTGACACATTAGAACAACCCAGAGTTCAAGTATGTTTCCTATTAGCATTTAATAAAAAAGCGCCAGCAACCCAATAGATCTGTCAGATATCTCATAAAAAAATCTGATTTTAAGTGAGAGCATCAGAGCTGCCTAAATACCTACTATGGTATAACTGCCTTCCACAGCAGATCTGGATATCTAGGACACTAAATATGCACAGACTATTCCCTTCCCCCATGAAATGCACAGTGGATCTCTGTGAATATGTGTAACCTGAAAAGGAAACAATGTCTTCATTTGCCCAGGTAAACTTCTGAAAGGGAGAGCTGAAGAAACCCAGTCATGAAGGTTTAGCAAGCTTGACATTGTCCTTTGGATTATGCCTTCAATCTTCTCTTGTTTATCTCTTAGAGAAGGAAGTGCATTATGTTCTTGACCATTCATTCACTGATATAAAGCAAAAGACAGCTTGGGAAATCAAGATTAAAAACAAGCTCTCTTTCTAGTTAGGGCATGGCACAGTACCATTCTTACTCCTTTACTACAACCCTACAGGAAGGGTTAATCATTCACTGAATTAAGTCTCAGGAACTCTGTTTCACCACTGGTACCCACAAACCTGCTGTGTGACTCTGGACAGATTTGCAATATTTAACAACTTTTCTGTATCTAAAGACTACTATTGAGACATTCTCCTGCAAGTGGTCAATAGTTGACCTTTGCCTGAAAGATTTTGCTTCAGATTAAAAAATTCACCTATACTTTATTTTTGCTTTTCCTCACATTCATTGTCAATGTAAACTGTAGAGAAAGATGACTCAGAATTCATAAAGAGGCAGTGTTGGTTTTGTATTGATCTTTGTGTCTGAATTGAAATGAGCACTCTTGTGGTTATCAAGTTCTACTAGACATTCCTAATGAACGCATGGTAATTCAGTACAGGTTCTTGAGTTAAGAAGTGTTAGGAAATATGGAAGCATGTGCAGCAGGTCTTTATGTATTAATAGTTTTTCAGTTAGATGCTTTAACAAAAGGTGTATTGAAAAAATCATTCGTCTTCCCCCTCTTCCACACCCAACTACCCAATTTAACTAAAATTTTGCATTTACTGTCAAATAAAGCCATATTTTGATTTCATTTCAGAAATATTCAGGAAGTATTTGGGAAAAAATTGTAGAGAAGAATTACACTTTGTTATTCTTAAAATCAGTATTTTTGTCCAATCATTAAACTGTACACTTGCCAGAGGCATAGGCAACTCTGCAGAAGCTATTTAAACACAAAACTAAAGAACTGGAAATGAAATATTAGGTTTACGCACTTTGTAAATCATTCATGGAAGTAAAGAGAAGCCCCCTCTCTTCATTTATTCAATAGCTCCATGGTTAGGGATGTCTCTGATATACAATGTAGGACGATCAGGTTCAAGACCCTCTTTGTCTGCAAGTTCTTGAACCCATATTTTCATTTTCCCAGAATAGTTCTTAAACCAGTGAGAAATCCATAATTGGCTTCTCTCAATTCCCATGGAAAAAGCTGTTCTGAATGGATTATTTAAATACCAAGTCAAAGAGAGAGAATGACTCTTTGGTCTGGTGGTTAAAGCATTCACTTGGGAGGCACACAGCTAGGTCAAAGTAGCAGTTCAAATAGCTCAGGTGAGAGCATACCACTGCAGAATATCCAGTGGCTAGGTGATTCCCCTGGAAGGTAGAAAATAAGGGTTTAAATCTCAGTCAGAGGGAAAGAGTTGAAATCTAGTCTCCTATGTATAGGAGCTACTGCATTGAAAAACATATGGTGAGTTCTTCCAGTTCTTCCACTTTGTGGGGGTAGAGATGAGTGGGTAGAGAAGGGAAGATGAAGACAAACAGTTGTCTCCACGCTGCTAGTTTTGTGAATCTATTCCCTCTTCCAAAACCAGAAAATAATTCTGAATTCAGTCTGAATTTTGAAAAAAAATTAGATTGACAGTGTTTTTTAAGTTTTAGTGATCAATTTATTCACCAGAAATGTATTCAGATACTGATGTAAAACCACTTTGTTCTCCATGCAGGCTCAGATTAGACTGGCAATTAAAGAGGATTAAAAATTTTTGCATGTATAAAGCTGCGTTGCCCCCCTCCCCCACTTTTTGTTTTGTTTTGTTTTTTTGGCTCCTGAGTTTGAACTTTAATATATATATGTAATATAAACCAATAACCCTTGTGGAGCTAGGACTGACTGCCATTTAAGAACTATTTTACAAACTACATTCTCAGAACTTGTGGGGTGAGAGGGAGATATTATAGTAGAAGCTCTATTAGCATTTCAAGTTGTGGAGGGTATATCATATTTTTTAGCAAATGAGAAAAGAATGGTCATGCTTTTTTTCTGTTTTTGGAGATTGTGTCTGAAACAAAGAAATTAGTATAGTTCATCTGGCAATATTAGCTTTGAATTTCTACAATATCACAGTTATAAGCTTCCTATTTTAATGCAGTATTTAATATTTCATTTATTATATACTGCCTCCAAAGACATCTGACTCTGTTTTATGAGAAAATAAATCATTATACTGAAAAAACAGAAAAGTATACCTGAATTCCTCACTACTTGCCATCAGTACTGACCTGAGTATTCATTTGCTTTCCCAAAAATTAGATACAGATTTTTTGTTGTTTAAATTTGAACAAAGCATAATTAACTTATGGTATTTAAATATTATTTTTCTTTCATTGTCACTACTTCACTCTTAAAACTTTCATGTTTTTCTGACAGCATTCAGAAGCTCCAGGGATATCAATGACAAGTTAACTGGATGTAAATCTTTCAAACAGAAAGTGGGTTTCAACAGCAAAAGGCTGGTAAAGCAGAAATGTTAAGCTAGAAATACAGCACGACTTCGTATAAAGGAACATTTTTCAGCTTAATACAATTACTTCAATAATATAATCTGCTCACTATATAAATGTTACATTTTCAGAAATATTCATTCTTAGGTCACTGCTATACAACATTATTGTCTGATGGTTTGCATCTCTATATAGTGCACAGAGTCACTATTTAGTTCTTAAGAATAAACTAACATGCTGTTGCTTTCATATAGCACTTATTTTTTCAAAATATGAGTGCATGTAAAAATAACACAATCTTTCCCATTTTTTCTGCTCATAACAAGGGTAAATTTCAATTTTTTCAATCTAGCTTTTTGCCAACGAATGTACTTATTTGCATAAATTTTGCTTTTCATGGGAAGTCTAACTTTTTATTATTCCCATAATCCATTCTCCCCCCAACATACCAAAGGACATAAAACACCTTTTCCAGTTAAGGGGGTTCACGCATTTTTCAATTAAAATTTCTCGGGAGAGGGGGAAGAAAGTTTTAGTGTAGGAAATTCCTAATTCTCAATCGACCCCAAGAAAAATGTAATTATCTTAATATCATTCTGCTTTGATATGAATATTTAAGATCTGTAATGAAAAATGAAGAATTATTGATAAATGGTATATAATAATAAAATTTATGTTGTTTCTATCTCAGATATGTTCATGGGATAACTATTTAAAGAAAAACGGTACTATGGGAAAGTTCATCCTCATATGACTAACAGATGGAACAGGTGTCAGTATCGATAATAGTGGAATTAGTTATTTAGGTTTTATTGGTTATTGTAACGGATCACTGACTTCATAAACACAAGAGCTGCTTTCACATAAACAATAACCTGACACATTTGTAGAATTTTGCCTTTCAACTATACAAAAAATACTTCACATGAGAAAAATATGGCCAAATGGACTTCAACTATCTTTTGAATACGTTACAGATTAAAGTGCAGAAAAAAAAAACCCAAAACATTTCGTATGATGTTATTTAGAAATACTCATAAAATGAAAATATGTTAATGTGTTCAATAGATAACTTAACTGGCAAAAAAATCAGGTTTTGCTAATTACTTTTGTAAAAGAATTGAGTTATGGATTGTATTAGTTAAATTCACAGATGTAATTTTCCAAAAGAACTGTATGATTTTCCTACCTGCTCAATACAGAATGATAAATCATATTAACTTGCTTCAATTTCAGCATCACTGAGAAGAAAGCATTAATGGAAAACTCAATGCAGGCTTCCATCATAGAATAGAAGAGAAGGTTTATCACTGAATCCTCTATGATCAGGATTGGGCACACGAATTTATGAGAAATAAATAATAATAAAAAAACCCCAAACAACAAAAATCACATATAAAACACTGATGCAGACTATTTTCATCACATAAAATATTGTATTGCTTTTGTTGTTTTTTAACTTTGAAATAGAAAAGGACAAAGTAAAAATTTATGGCTCAGTATGACAATATACAGTCTTTTTTTGGCAGAAATTAGTTCAGAAACAATACAGTGATCCTTAGTGACTAAAAAATAATTAGAGAAAAAATAATTAAGAAGTCAAAGCTAATATAATAAGTAGTTTGGTGCTACATTGTACCGTATTCTTGTCCAAAATTGTTCACTAATTTATATAAAAACAGAAAAGTAACTAAATTGTTTCTGGGTTATTGGTCTCTTAATCTTGTATATTAATTCAGGTAATGTACCACTACAACTAGCTTCCATTTAATTATTTTTATTTATGTACCATTAAACTCAATTTTCATTACTTCTGTTGCTGAGAAAAAAGAGGAAGAATCCATTGAATTTGTGTTGTCATCTCATTTCCAGTCCTCATAAGGCCCTTTTTTCTTACTGAAGAGAGTATCTTTCACAATTTTTAATGTCAGTTTTTATTTCTTTAATTAGGAGTTTCTATCAGGACCTTTTCAGTGAACCCTTCACATTTTAATATTCTTCTGCTTCACTACTCTAGGTGATTGTTTCAGAGTTTGTTCAGAACACATTCCTGATCTGCAAGAAAGCTGCCTTCAAGGTCTTTCATATCCTGCCATAATCCCCTGGTAATTACAAAGGCTCTCTTTGCAACAATAAGCAAGCCTGAGAGGAGTTCTATGGCTCTGTATCACACATTAAATTGTACTTGGACATTTCAGCTAAATTTGCTTTCCTTGAGCCTCAAACTTGCATACAAAATCTGCGAGACGCCAAAACACAAGAACTGAAAGGTTATGATGACGGTAACTGTGTCTATACAAAGCATTGATTAAATGAAATAGAAAACACAACTTGGATAAAGGCTTTACTTTAGGAGTAGTTAAGTCCTCATTAGAAAAGCAAAGTTGACAGAGCTTAAAAACACTTATTTTATGGCTGATAATCATTAATCATCTTTACAGATTTTTTTTTCTCCCCTAGGATTTTAACAGTGTTTTTGAATGTTACTCCGTAGTTACTTATGCTTTTATAATTTTTTATTTTATTATTTTATTTTATTTTTTAGGGAATAATGTGTCTTCCTGTCAAAGACGTAGGCCTTGCCAGATTTGACCCATGAGCTATCAGAAGTCACCTTTCCAATTATTGTACATGTATAAAGGAAAAAGGAGCAATACATGTCTTTACAAATGCAAAATGTTCTTTGTTCTATTATCGTTTCCCTTCTTTGAGTTTCCTCTATCTATTGCTTGTTGATCAAGAACATACTTGTGTGTTTTTCCAAATCTTTAAAGGGCTACACCAGGTCCACCTATAAGTCAAAACAAAAATTCTAAGGGTCTAGAATAAACCGCTCCCATATCTTTGATCTTGCCTTGGTCTAGAAGATTTAAAAAAAACCCCAAACTTTGAATTTATTTGCAGCTATATTGGCAGCTTTATGAACTTTGCTGTCAATATAACTGGTCTAAACTATGTTAAATAATGTGGAATGAGAATACTCGAGAGAAAAAATGGTCTGATAATGATCCCTTCTTTTGAGAGGATGTCCATAATGTTAAGATCAATTATGTTTAAAAGGTTGTGATACTAATTTCTGATGCTGCAGCATTATATAAGATGCTTTCCGTTACTTGTTACCTTCCCAGCTTAAAATATCCTGTGTTTTTCACTGTGTAGAGGAATACTCCCAACAAAGAACAGGGGAAGCCAATATCTATTGGGAAAAATGAAATGAGACTAGGGAACTGTGCAAATAATTTTACACATATTTCATCAGTGAGCTACAGCTGAAAGAAAATGAACCTTTTTTTTTTCCCCCTCATTTCTTTCATTGACAGGTAAACTTTAACATATATACCATTCACAGAAACAAAGAGAAAAAGATATCACTTTTTGCTTGATAACACCACTCGTCAAACAATTATATGAAATCTCAACTTCACATTTCAGCTCTACCTGAAAGTTATTTAATCCCTATTTCCCATAAACTCTCTTAACTATAATTCTAGTTTGTTGATAAGTATGTTTCTGTCTCTCCTGATGAAACTTTTCACTATTTTTAATAAATATTCATATACTCAATAAGCCAGAGACAGTAAAAATGATTCTATTCCCTGTTTGTTGAAGCTATTTACATGGGAAACCCAAGTTCCAATTACTATACTAATGAATATTTATATATTGCATACAAAGTGGAAATACATCAACAAAGAAAATGTCTGAAGGTGTTATGATTAAGGTACTTGCAGGAAAAGAGGAGATGCTGGTTCAAGGAAGATTTGCCTTCCCCTTTGACACATGAGCTGACTATTTTAATAGCTTTTTCACTGAATGACATGGGCCTGGTCCACTTCTGTGAATTCAGTTCCTAAAATACTTCTGGATTTAACTATTTTGCTATTTTCATCTAAATTTACTTTACTTTAAATTAACTGTAATCAGCAATTTATGGCTAGCACATTCAACTAGACACAGTTTTCAAACTGCTAGTAAGTGCACATAATAGAGTTTGAAAGAATTTTGCTGTGTTTCTGGAAAGAATTGTAGGTAAAAGCTATGAAGAGGCTTAGAGACTTCACATTTTAATTTGATAACATTATATTATCAGGTGCCAACTTCAGGTTCTGTCTCCACTCTTAGCCACTATAAATTTATTTTAAACAAAGAAAGGTCTCAACAACGAAATACTACATTACTTAATGCTTTGTTGATCATGACCAACCTCCTATTCTCTAGCACCCTGGAAGCCAGTGCATACTAAACTGTAAAGGTACAAGGCACTTTGTAAAGCGCTACTTAATAAATAAAACAAACTTAATGTGGTAATGTATGGCTGTTTTACTATGGCCTCTGCAGAACACATTGTAATACTTTAGTAAGAATACAACATGATCAGTCAGGTATGACAACAATTGGGCTAATGTCAGAAAAAGGCAACTTCCCCTTCCTCATAAAGCATGAATTGGAAACCATAAGAGTCAGGGAGTACTCCAAATATCTAGAAACGAGGAATGAATATGATTCCCATATGAATAGTTAAATTATTTCCCACAGGCTGTATATATCTAATAGTGAAGGTGCATGCATTTGCTTGCTTTAATAAAGCAAATATTATGGACTTTTTTTTTTAGTCTTCTAATCCACCTGCTAATAAAGTACCATTTAAAGCCTTTATAAAATTCCTAATAATGACTGCAAACATATATTTTATGCATGACATTTTAAGTCTAAATATTTTCATAGTATTTTCCTCTAGAGTCTCCTTAATTATCCTCACTCAGAACTTGAAGATACTCACCAGAAGACTTAAAACAAACAAAAAACCAATCCACCCCCAAGTTACGAAGACCTGACTGGGATCAAAACACAGAAACTCAGTGTTCAGAGAAGCCTTTACCAATACCTCAGCACTTTTTCCTTAACTTGTTATAGAAAAAAGGGAGTGGAAAATAGCCTCAGAAAGTACAATAGAAATGGTAACAGTAAATTAGTACAGAAAGAACCACCAAATGAATTCCTGTACCTGATGAAAAGTGACACTTAAATGCTGGAAAAAAAAAAAAAATCCCCAAAGGAACTTGAACACTTTATAAAGATTTTGTAGTAGAATATTCCGGCTTTCTTTATTACAGTGGTACCCTGCATTGTGTTTCTGTGTAAAGGCAAGGGACCAACAATCCCTACAGTAGGTCACTGAGAAAAGAAATGTGGGAATTTTGTAACTAAAAGGCTAGGATTTGTATACTAGTTCCCAGAAATATATAAAATTGTGCCTGTTTGCTATACATACATTGCTTAACTGACAAAAGTTGGTACCACATCCAATGCTGAAAATAGCAAAGATTACCTTATTAAATCCATGAAGCTTTTTTTAAATCAAATTTCTGTGGTAAGCTAACTGTAACAGTTTAACATTACTTTAAATGTATGTCATACAGCTGTGTCTTTAGCAGTAGCAATAACCTGTAGCAACAGCAATAGCCTAGAGTAGAAACACAGCTTTTCCCCCTGCAAGTCATAAGTCTAGAAAGCTGATCCTACTTGTGAAGATTTAAGCAATCGTATCTAATTGTATCATTTTGCATTTGTAAATGAGTCTTAGAGTGTACTACACAGAAGTACAGAAAATATTATTGTAAAGTTTAGGGAACACTTGTGTTCATGTGGACGGATTCATTCAGTTAAATGGTTTGTTAGTAGAGGTTAGGTAATGTTTCATATTATGAAAATTCTACTTTTTAGATTAGAGATCATGATTATTAGGCAGGTTTTTGAAGCACGGCATTCCAAGGGAGATTAAAAAAAGGAGAAACCCAAGAAGTTTAGCAATGGAAATCAGGACTTTTTTAAACTTCAGTTGCATGGAAATCACACTGTTAGGATGGGGAAAGTATCAAAAATTACCCTAAATGGCTATTCTTGTACCTCACTGGAGACCAGCATATTTTGACTAAAACAAACTTTATGAGGGAATTAGTATGGGGACATTGTATATGCTTAAAAAGCTTGTTCAGTTTCAAATTGTTTATATATTTATCATAATTAAATACAGCAGCTAACTTTTTGGTTTAACATCTATTTAATAATAAAAAAATACCTGGCAATACTCCTTCAATGGTTTTATGCACCTGCTTTAAATTGTCCCTGGTTTTAACAGATATAATTTTCAAAGAACCTGTTACTAACCAAAAAAAAAAGGGAAATTATGGGACAAAATGTACAAAAATACCCCTGTGTATAGCATCATAGCAGCTCTTCATCTGCAACATGAAGATAAAATTCTCTTCCACAGTCACCCACAGATTCCAGACTGGATATAAAGCTAGATAGAATAATTAGATATTTCTTGGACACCCACTTTATGTTTCACAGAAATAAATCCTCTACCCATTAAAATTATATTGAAGATTTCAGTAACTCAAATTTTATCAGGATTGCAGACATAGCTTATTAGTAAAATCAGAAATTAATAATTCTATTTGAAAGAATTTATTAATGAATTGTATATTTTTCTATGATGCATATAACCAGCTTTGTATCTCAGTGAAGTCAGGAAAACTAAATGATGCTACATGGGATGAGGGAACTTTACACATGGTTCCTGTAGTTTAATTTGTACTGATACTAGAATATGGTGGGTTGGGGTTTTTTTCCTAAGTAATATTCCCTATCCCTTCCCATCTTTTACACATCCCCCAACACCCCCCCTGGTTAGTTTCTATTCTTCTAAACTGGTTAAATGCCTTGCTCTCTATACTTATTTTCGGTATGTTCTCATATCCCAGAAAACTGTATTACCTGTCTGCAACACTAAAAAGGTAAAATCAATGACAATCTGGTAATTTTTGCCCATTATTGTCCTATTAAAATGCAGCAGATTATCTTTCACAAAATGATTAATGAATTTTAGTCAATCAACTCAAATGCTTAAAAATGGAAAAAAAAAAATCCTTCTAAAATGTGAAGATATTAAATTTATCTTCGAGTAGGGTAGTAAGTGGTGTCTCCTGTGGTCTAGTTATTGGTAAGAGAGAAAAAGGTCAGGTTCTTACAATTTAATCAGTAATGTGTAAAATGAAATAACTGTTTTTATACACACAACATATAAATATAATCTCTACTTAAGTTATATTCACATTATACCTATACATAGAGATTCCTGCATTCATATGTAAAGATCTGTCTGGAAGAGTTTATAAATTGCTACTTTCTTTATTTCTATCACAGTGTCAGTGATGTTATTTCTAATTTTCTTTGCTCCTGTGAAGCAGCATACTGAACTCTTAAGGGAAAAGAAAACACACAAATGCTATTACAGTACACATTTCTAAGCAGCAGGAAGTCTGTAGTAAGTGTCAGAGATTGATCAGGATTTTATTGCACATATAAACAGCCACCATCAGACGTACTGTGCCAAAGGGTCATGTATCCATGCTGTATGTTTAACCACCTCAGATTTTCAGGAAGGTAACAGTGAGTTTAAATTACTGAAAACAAACTGAAATTTCTGAAATCTTTTCAATACAAGTTAATCTCTAAAACCAGAGTAAATACAGAAATCATACTTCTTTCCAAAGGGAATGGAAAGGTGAGATGAATATATGAAAATAGATGCGAACTGTTAAAAGTAAGTGCATTTATACAAACATTAAAAATACAGACATGTGTATCCCTACCTAGACGCATAAAAGAAATGCCTGTATGCCATAGATTTCAGATGTACACCATAGAGTTCAAGGGCATGTTTTTAACCATTAAGATGTATGAGCAGGTTGTTATCAGGAGTTCTGTAAAAGTTGAGAGAGTGCCAAAATTGCATGAAAACTCCTGGAAACTTTCAGAATTTACACTGCAGTTATTGTATATATCTTGATTATTTTGTATTCATAACAGAGATTAAGTGATTATTAACCACTTTAACTATGAAAGCACTGAATTCATACAAATGAGGTACACTTCTAAATGATAATAATGAACTCCTTAATCTAGAGTATTCCCGTTTATAAGATCAGCTAGGGATCTTGAACTAAAAAAGGCCACTGCATGGTGCCAGGCTTATATGAAGTCACTTTGTACAGAAGAGCTTCGTTGCAGAAAATTATAGAATCCTATTAAGATACTGTGAGTTGAAAGGATATGGTTATAGCAATTCCACTACATTTTCAACTAAGTCCTTTGAGTCATAGTTTTCTTTTCCCTCGACTCATTTAAACATGTAACTGCATTTGAAAGCAGTATCACACATGCATTGGCTGTTACAAAGACATACTTTTGAGACTGTCTCACAAGTCATGTGAGAATTTGTCTCTCTGATAGAGTGTTTGTCACCGACTATTACCTTCATGCCTATCCAATATTCAGAATACCACTACCATGTCCACATACATACCCTAAAGTGCTTTAAGGAAGAAACATAAGACATGAATCATATGATTACAGATGTCTTTCAACTACATGTAAAACCTAAGGATTTGGTGAATTTGATCTCAATTAGACAGGAAAACAATAATAAACAAACATGCAGAGTCTGCTGTTGAGCAACACAGATAATGCCTCAGCGCTTAATAAAATTGTACCAATTTTGTTTTCAAAGAAATTATGGATACCAGTCACAGTGGTGCTTTGGCTAAACAGCTTTTTAAACATAAGAACTATTTTAAAATGAGTTTCTTTAAATAAGAGGCTTGTATTATGAATATGATTAGGCAACGATACATATTTTCGCCAACCTCTGTGACTGTTTCTTACTACATATAAGCAATCTTAATTTATGACTTAAGACTCAAATTACAGAAAACTTTATTCCATCCTTATTCACAGCTGACTAGGTTTGGGTTTTTAAATTTTATTTTCCTTAAAAACTCTTCTTTATACCAAAAAAAAGTAGAAATAGTCTTAATTCAATGTCAATATCACCTTTTAAAGGTACTGGGGATCAGCATACTTGGTTTAGATTTGCATAAACTTTGCTTGCTCTTTTTTGAGAAAATAACTTGTCTGACTAGGAGAAAGAAAAAAACAAGCAAAAAGTGTCAGATAGTGGAGTTCTGCTGTATAAAAAGATTCTAATTATGAAAATGCCATATAGTTATCTTTTCTCAAATAATCTCAAGGCTCTAAAAATCTTTCTCAAAATACTCACTACTGAATTCAGAGATAACAATACTCATAAAAGAGTTAAACCCAAAAGAAGCATTACCTTCCAGCAACTATTTTTCCCTGCTGTAGTAAACAGACAACATAAATTTAACCAAACCAAATATTCAATAGACAGGTTTTAAAAATGATAGCCTTCTCTGCTTGAAGCATGTTCATAACCCCATTAATATGAATGAAAGTTAACCATGCACAGGAGGAAAAGAATACATTTGCTGTATGTATACTTGTTCTTTGGAATCTTTGAATATTTCATTTTAATAAATATATTTTAGGAAGACATCTAGTTTATTAGAACAAAGGCTTTGGTTTCTGTTTTAAAATTACTGAGGCGCAAGATAAGACCAGAAAAGTTCACCCGGCCATGTATATTTTTCTGCAAACATGTCATTTTAGACATCTTTCAAAGATGTTTCTGGATCTGAAAAGCAATCCTACTGAGGTATTGTTTGCCACTTCTCATTGACATATTCATGTAATGTAAAATCAATCAAAACCAAAAAGCACTTAAATATAAACCCAAAACTCAACTAAAAATGTTACCTACTTCATAGGAAAATATGAGGTTATATCACTTTGTTTTTCTAGAACTTCTGTGTTTAGAAAGTTGAGTAACTAAATTTATGTTATAATTATGTAAAGATTTAAACTACTACAGCAGTATCAGTTTATAGATTTAACACATTCATTTGGGAACTCTTCTATTTAGATAGAGAAGTGAAGCTATTAATAAAGAGTAGATGTAGGTGGTAGTAAGGAAGTAGTGTGAACTTGAGAATTAAAGCTAAACTTTCTGAAGAGTGACATGGAAGAGATTTATTATTTCACAAAAGGGATAACTTTCAGGTTCCTAAATATCTTTCCTAACCTAAGGATTACAAAAGTCTCTAAGTATTTTCAAAACAATACTCTTAACTTGATACCTTTTAAAATTTTATATCAATTACATAAACAACTGTTTTATCAAAATGGAAATGACAGAATCATGGAATACTGGAGGTTGGAAGGAAGCAGGGAAGTCTGGAGGTGGTCTGGCTGAGTCTACCTACACAAAGCAGAGACAACTTAGGTCTGGTTGCTCATGACACCTTGTGAGCAACCACTCAGCTGAGTTGTATCTCCAAGGATAAAAATTTAACAGGCTGGACAGCCTGCTGCAGTGCTTGACCATCCTCACTGTGAAACTGTTTTTCCTACTATTTAGTAGAAATTTTCCTTCTTGAAAGCCGTGCTCATTGCCTCTCATCCTTTTATGATTCAGAAGATACTCTGAGAACAGTCTGGGTCCATCTTGTCTATATGTGCTTATTAGGTAGATAGAGATAGCAGTAAGAATCCCTGCTTAGCATGATCATGCTATGTAAATGAAAAGTGTGAGTAAAGACAAATCTATCATTTCATTATACATGCCAATTTGATATGTCTAAATTAAGCATTGTGATGTTTTTACATCCCAATCTTTGATATAACTGTGCCACTTTGAACACAGTCACCCACATCAGCATTTAAAATAACATGGAGAATTTGTAAAATATGTATACAGTTGTAATTTTTATGTTAGACAGGAGGATGATGATATTTAAAACAAATACGAGAATTAGAAAAAATACACACAAAAGTGCCAATCAAAGCAGTAAATGATTCAGAATATTTGCAGAAGGGGTGCACCTGAAACTTTGTAGCTATCATATCAAGTTGTGTATAAATTTTTATTTTGTTACTTTCTTTTTAAACATTGCTAGCAGATCAAATCCAACAATATTTTGGCAGCCTAAAATTACACTCTTCTGACCTTGACATTAGTATTCAACAGCACTGATGAAAGAATGACAGCTTCTCCATCCTACTGGGTGATCTTGCAAGCTTTTACCTTCATGACTATGGAGTTTCTGTCAAATATGCTTCCAGCTGAATGATCACATTCTTTTGAATTATGAAGTGGCTGAAAACTGTGCTAATTGGGTCCATATCGATGTCACTCCAAGATTAAGTAGCCTTAATACTCTTCAAAGTTATATAAATACTTGTAATTTTACTATGTTAGCTCTAGCATATATTTGGCTTGAATGAATAATTTGCAATACCTAGAGAACACACATAAACCACTACTTGAAAATATTTTAGTAGTTTTAATGTATTAAAATTGGAAGTAAGAATAGAATTTCTAAAATTAAGGAAAAAATCAACTAAGTACAAATGAAAAAAATGCAGTGATTAGAAAAATTATCCATAAGATCTCGTGTGTAGTGCTGTGGAATTTAGTAGAATTAGAAATAATCAACTGCAAAGCAGTATTCACTTACAGGGAAACTGGGTTCTGGACAAGAATTATACTGTTCTCAAATACACTGAGGGTTTACCCTATGATAGTCTCTTTTAAACCATTGCTCCTAACTTTTGTGAATTGCAT
The DNA here is from genome assembly GCF_047716275.1 of Strix uralensis. NCBI lineage: Eukaryota > Metazoa > Chordata > Aves > Strigiformes > Strigidae > Strix > Strix uralensis. Next base: position 38,520,242 of record NC_133975.1, read on the forward strand.
TACCAGCCCTTAGAATTAAGAACAACAAAGTTTCATAGAGGAGCATCCAGTTGTGCTATGGATATCTTGTCTTTCAAAGCTCAGCAATCTGCTTCAACTACTTAGAACCTGAATTATAAGTATTGCCATATCTACAGGATTCATATAATGAATTATTCTGTCACATCCATGGATAACAACCTTTGATAATGAAACAAAGTTTCAGAAGGATAAAATAAGCAAATGCATAATTTTTGAAATTATACCTAGCTGTAAGAATTATCAACTCAGCCATTCTCTAGTTTGCCCCTGTAATTTACCTAACTTTTGATATAACCTGTAAAATTCTTAAAGGTATGACTTTCCCGCTTCAGTTGCCTAGATGATGTTTAGCCATTTAGACCAGGCATTTTCAACATCTTGTTCCTTTTATACCTTAAATGGAATTCCCTATTTTTCCTTTCCCTACTTTGTGTACAGTCTTGGGTTAGGAACTGGAATATCTCCAAGTAATAAGTGATAGAACAAGAAGGAATGGCCTCAAGTTGCACCAGGGAAGGTTTAGACTAGATATTAGGAAGCATTTCTTTACAGAACGGGTTGTTAGGCGTTGGAATGGGCTGCCCAGGGAGGTGGTGGAGTCCCCATCCCTGGAGGTGTTTAAGAGTCGCGTTGACATGGGGATATGGTGTAGTTGGGAACTGTCAGTGCTAGGTTAACAGTTGGACTAGATGATCTTCAAGGTCCCTTCCAACATAGATGATTCTGTGATTCTGTGATCTCATTGTATAGATGATATCTGTGTCATTTCCTTTTCTCTTTATCCTTAAAGCTACATATGAGTTTTATTACAGAGCTTAACACAGTTCTGATTTTAGATATCTGCATACTTTTTAAAAATGACATTACAAACATATCTTGGGATACAACATAAAGAGTGACCACATGATTTATTTTTCCATACTGTATCTGAAAACAATTTAATCCTATGGCTGATAGAGACTGAAGATCCTACAGTGCTCATTGAAGTGTATGAATTTGTAGAGTGAATACACACAAGCGGTTTTAGTCAATTCTGCTCAAGTGGCTTAGTCATACCAAATATCTTACTCCAAAACAGCCAACCTAAAATTGCCCTTCTGTTGCACTTTTGCATTCTTATCTTCCTCAATGACTTTTGCTTTATACAGTACGACAATTTTGAATTCTTTTATCACTTTGGTTTCCACGTAGGAAGTTATTAGGACCCACACTAGTCCTATGCCGATTTTAGATAACTGGTTGGATATTTGGATTATATCATATCTATTTGCATTGTAAGAAGAATAAGTAAATTTTTAACTTTTTTTCAATATTTTTACTTAACTTGTTAGATAATTTTACATAACTTTGCAGTTTATGCCCTAGAAGGTGAAGAAAAAGTGCATTTTCTTATATAAAAATGTGCTGCCTGTTTTGGATCAAAAGAGTATTTCTTTGTCTGTTAACTCATTACCAGCATAATCAATCTGCGGGCCAAAAAGGACAGAAAACTTTTCATATTTCTGAAAGAGAGCAAACTAGTTAGAAAGATCAAAAATCAAATATTCCTGTATCATACAGGGAGATTCTCCTGCATCTAAACAGTTATCACCATCTCAATAGCATCTCAAGAGTTATCAGCATCTAAAGGACAGAATAAGACTGGAAGTTTTGTATGTGATTTTTAAAAAAATGAAAAAAAATGTGGGAGAGAAGGCAGAAATGAAAGAGCTGAAAAGTCAGCTTGGCTCTTCTAGCTAATTTCTAGGACAGTAAATACAACAGTGATTCCATTCACTTTCTTAAAAAAATTATTACCATTTAATTATTACATTGGGAAACAGATCCAAGAGTACAATTAAGGGTGCATTAACTCCTGCACCCCTAGTTGTGTAGACATGTGACTATGGATGCAATCCAAGGTTTAGCGTACCTCTGTTCACTTGCAAGTGGGAAAGCCAGACACTTTTGGACAGAATACAAGAGAACGGCATGCAGAGTGACAAGTGGAAGAGCTACTTGAAGAAGAGTCACAGAGAACTAGCCCAGAGGGGGACAGAGGCCATCCAAGACTCCTGCTTCTTAACAGTGTTCTTCAGGATTTTACCGAGACACATTCAACCACCTGGGATCTAATCTCTCAAATGCTTGCATACCTGCACTCTCATCTTTTAAAGAACTCAACACGGTTTATTTTCCTCATGTAAATGTGGGTTACTTTTAGTTGAGGTGCTGACCTTTAGAATAGCAGCTGGAGCATTACTCGAAGTGGAAGAGAAAATTCAAATCCTTGTTGTACCTGAAAGGTTTCAATACACAGATTCTATCTTCTTGAAGGGCATCATATCCAGGTTTTCACATGGTTAGGGACAGATTTATGGATAATTGAGCAATGGAAGACCAAAAAAACTATTAAGATCTCAGTCAAAATGTGCCTTTGGGTGACACTCCTCCCCCAGGACAATTAGCCTTCCTAAGTCCTTCAAGAGTCACTTTACCAGCATGAATGAAAAACCCTAAGACATCTCATGCTCCATTGGACGTGTAGAATCCAAGCATACAGTCTGTCTGAAACACTGTTTTAATGTAACACAAATAAGTAGCCCACAGCTCAGAATCTATGACTTTCCACAGAACGTGCCTGGTTCTATGCCAGAGAACCTTGTAAATAACAATAATTGTCAGGCAATAGTAATCTAGGGGTTTTCAATACACAAATGCTAGATTTAGATTCCTGTAGTCCACCTAAACTCTTGTTTAGGTAACAAAATAGGATCTCTGTCTTGCTTTTAAAATACATTAGATATAGCACCTGACAGCCAGCATCACTAAAGCTTTAAAGGTTAACTCTGTATAGCTCATTTCAATTAATACCATGTTCTTCCTATCATAGACACATCTCTTTTTCTGTACAATCAGCAGCTTTCAGCTTTTTTCATATTATCTCTGAGACAGCTTGATAACTTGATAATTTGTTAATGACATAATTGCTTCTTATAAAATCTATCAAGTCTACTAACTTTTAGTTGTTACTCTCAGGAGCTGATTTTGAAACTGAACTCAAGAGATTATATTGATTATGGAAAAAGAGCCAGATGTTGTTCCCATTGACACTGTGGGTGGAAAAAGACACTGATGAAAACCTAACTCAACTAATAAAGTATACCAATAGCTTATTTTATAGAGAGTCTTTACTAACAATAAATCTAAAAGCAATTTTTCCTTTGAATGTAAACAATAAAACATTCTGAAATATTTGCAGATGTGTCATAAGCCTGAGGTTAATTAGTTTTGTGGCCTTATTGTGCTTTTTTTTAAAGCTAAAAGTATAATTAAGAAGAAACCACTAAAATATCCATTAAAATTGTAAAAATCACTTGAAACTGGTTTGACATGTCAAAATAAATTTTACAGTTAACCTGCCTATGTTTATACAAAGGAAACTGGTTACTTATTCTAGTAGCAGCTAGTTTGTATTTCTCATTTTGCTGATAGGATATAGTACCTAAGTGCCTCACTCCAGTTAATGTATTGCATACTACTGTGCTATATTCAACTAACATCCAGCCACAGTAGGACTTGACATTATGAACTACATTTTTCATCTCTGCAGCTAATGATGAGCTCCTTTACAATCCTTTCTCCTTTTAAGTAGTATAAATGATAAGAATATTAGTTCAAAATCCTATTATTGATAGCCTTTAGAATAAAATCATGTGGTAATTACTGCTGCATTCAAAGGCTTGCTTTTTATTTTTTTTTTTTTATGTCAAAAAAAGAGAAACAATAAAACCCTGGCAGGCTTTTACGAGTAGCAGTAATTACAGTTTGAAGTAAAATAACAGACGCTGCCAAAGTTTCATAGCACAAAGTTGAATCATGATATACCTTCAATAATTTTGTAGAAAGAGTCTGCTAGAGTGATACAACCAGAATTTGTGTAACCAGAAACAAATGCTATAGAATGTTTCCTTTTAAAGCATTTGAACTCAAAATACGGTCGTTCAAAATCAGCTGTATTCTTAAAACAAAGGTAGACTATAAATCCTGTTCATAATGTAGTTTTGTCTCAATATAATATATTTATAAACTATTCACAAATATATAAAGTAATCGGATTCTGGAAATATTTTGGCAGCTAAAATAATATTGAGATTTCAAGTGCCTGCAGGTACATTGACCTAGGGTTTTTTTAGGTAAACCTTAGTTTGCTATTCACACTCAGTTACTTTAAGTGCACCACTATTGAATAAAACCTAATATGGTCCTGAAAGAATTTAATACATGCTGATTCTCATTAGTATCTTGTTAGGCTTCCAAAGGAGAAAAAGTTAATTTTAATTACATTTGTCAGTTATTGGAATGAATAGTTCCAAGGCTGTGCTAACTGTTGTCTGGACAACAAACAAGGGGCAAAATAGAGAGGAATATGAACCTAGGATCCATTCATGTCAAAGGTAACTTTCAACCTCTTTGAACCTCTGGTACAGTCTCCAAGATAAAACATTTCCTACTCATTAGCTCTTGAAGTCTTTTTACTCAACCTGGAGAATTTTTATCCTCTTAACTTCTAACCATTCATTATAGAAGAAATTTGGATTTTTTATCCTGGACTTCAGTAGTACCAGATGTATAATGTCAGCTATTGCAGTACCTACTACCTATAAGCATCTCATCTGACTTCAGGCACCAACTACAGAATTTACTCTGTGCTTCCTGCACTAATACCATGTCTTCTAGGAAAATCTTTCAAAATGATAACTAGGACTCAGTGTTGGTTTTACCACATTCCTTGATAATCAGCTAGAGTATTTCCACCTTTAAAACAATGTTACATTTCTCAACATGACTGGTTAAATCAATTTCTTTTGTCAATGTAGCCAAATATTATGTTGCCCCCTGAACCAAAAGCATTGCATCGGAAACTGGTCTTCAGACTGTTATTTTTCACTTACATTTAGGTTTTTTCTGTGGAATGAATTCAGTGCATTGTCCTTCCACACTATGAATATGTTTTTTTCTCCATTATACTGATTCTTAATAACAATGAGATTTTTCTCAAATTTTAATAGAAATAAAGACAGTAATACAGCCAAGTTTTGCTGCTCTAATGAGCTCTGAACTGTGACTTAGGCTTGTCAAGCTGCAGCTGCTGCTGTCCTTAATAGCTTAGCATTTTGACACCTCCTAATAAATTCTTTACAGTTACAGAAGAAATATGAGCCAAATGCTCCTAGCACAAAATTTCCTATATCTCAATGGAGTTTGGAGCTGGTTCTACTAGATTTTATCAACCTGCAACAAAAAACCCCCTGCAGTTACACTCAAAAGATTTACAGATTAAATTTATTTTTTTTTGTTGTGTTTACACAATGGCATTTTTGGATGATTTCTGGATTATACAGGAGGCATTTCTCTGCCCAAGTTGAACAAACAAAAAAAATAAACAGTAATCTTTCTTCCAATCAAGTAAATAAATGTATAACCCACAAATCCCGTGCTGTCATCTCCTAGACTCTATACTAGGAGTCCTGGGCATTTACTTGTGCTCTCACAGCAACATATCTTGAGCATTACTGAAATATATGGCTTTATCTCCTAGTAGATTGCAAAACTACCAGAAAAAAAAAAGGACAGCATTTTTTATTGCTGTTCATAAAATCAGAAAGAAGTGAATTAACTTGTGCTAAAGAAAACTTTTTGAATGAAACTGAAGACCTAATGAGTACCAGCACGGTGTCTTAACCACACAGTAGCAATGAAATTGAATGTTGAAGAGGAAGAAGAGTTTCTTCCATAAGCAAACAATCCTTCATCTGTGCATTCAGACCCTGAAATTCCACCCCAGAACTTATTTTTTTTAAAGAAAGGAAAAAAGGCCCAAACCAAACTAGAAAACATTTGGACAACAGAAGAAAATACGGGGATCCCTGCAGTGACGTAAAGAAACAAGTTCATATTTCTCATGTTACTTAAGCCGTTCTTCAATTCAGTCATTCCTTCCTGACTTATAGCTACCTCCAGAGTCTGCAAAACTCTCTTTAGGTTAATGAGCATTTTAAGTCCAGCTGTTCTTTGCAAAGCATCTACCTTTGCACTCCATCCCAGCAAAAGGACTAGAAAAATCAACCATGTTTTTCCCATGTTTATTTTCTGGTTTTGTTTTTCAATCTCTTGGTTCCACCCCAATTTTATTAGTGGTGCAAGGTCTTCATAAGCAAAAGTTGTCATTGATATAAAATGAGGTGAGTAGTGATTAAGGCTAAGTGGATCTGTTAATTTAGCAACACTTTAGAATGACTGAACATGAATAAAATGGTAAATTGCAATTACATTCCTAAGAGAGTATATATGAAATCCGTATTAATACCACATTAGTTCATCATGACTAACATTATGATAGCTAATAGTAAATGATAAAATAATGACTATCTACTTATAGAATTACCTTTATAATCTTCCTCCTAGAAGGAATATAATTATGCTTCTCTAGAAAGAATGCAAAGTTTTTCTTTTATAAGTGATTATTTAGGCACAAAATATGATTTTCAGCTGAATCAGCATGCATAGCCTCATTTATGATTTTCTGAAGGTAAACAGCATAGTCAGATGAGCAGGAGATTTCCGTACTGAAACTTTTAGGAAATAATTGTAGCTTATTTTTAATTTGGAAAGTATTTACATTCCATTCTAAACAATTAGAAAATAAAAATGCACATGAGCAAAAATAACTCCATAGATATTATTTATCTTTTAGGTAGAACAGATTTAGATTTATCATGGTCTTCATTTCTCCCATGTACCATACAGTGTAGAACAGTAACGTTTGTACTATTTCAGTTCTTGAAAGTTCTAACAAAACCCCCAAAAAGAAAGAAACTGATTAAGAGTTAAGACAACAATTAAGCACATGAGCAACAGAGGCTAACAGACTGTATCTGGGGACACTGGCGTTCCACAGATTCAAAATTTAAGTTTGGTTTCAAAATTACATCTGCAAAAGCATGAAAGTGAATACAGGATTTCTGAGCCCTAAGGCCAGTGTATTAATCATTGAATTGGCTTTCTATAATGTTTACATGTTTTATATTACAGAATTAAGTATCTTGTGTGAATGATGGCTTTAGCAAAGAGATTTTTGTAGTAATAACCCATGACCAAAATTAAACTATGTGTAAAAGAGAAGGGGAAACATAGAAAAGCTACATGACTTTCCGTCTAGAGGGATGTTGCAAGTAAAGCTCAGTGCTTTTGAAAGGCCTGACTCAGAGGTGGCTTTCATAGAAGCATTTGGGAGACTCAAATTTTGTGTAATTTCTGAGAGAGTTAGTAGAGTGATTAACAAGAAGAAAGAAAACTAAAGTAAAGGTAAATTTAAAACAAGGCACAACTTTTGTCTGAGAAAATTGTTAATCTACAAATTAAAAAGGACAACAATGTAACAACCAATCTGTCAATATGATAACCAGCAGTTTCAGCTGGTGTATTTTTCATACTAAAGTAGAGATGTCTTTAAATTGCTAAAAGGAAAAATTATTTGAGCCTTGCACAACAGTTAATGATTGTGATCTGCTATGTCTTTATATGATATATTTGTTATCATGACATATTTGGGTCAGGAACACTGAGGAACACAGGCTGCTGTTTGGTAAACAACTTAAACCAATCCAGTCTCTAAAGCTCCACAGGGTTCACAATATTTGAGAGAGGGAATTAACAGTATGGTTGACCCATTCTTGAACCTGCATGCCCTTTCAGTCAACTGTCAATGTATAAGTAAGTTAGGCATGGAGCTTCTGTTACCAGCCTGTATGACTTGTTTTCTCCATGCAATGTCAGGAAAAAAACTAGAGTCAGCATTCAAATTGTTCACTCTCCACCTGAAGCCAAGGAAGCTTCAAACTCTGGAGACAAGAGGCTTGTTTCTTATGAGGGCTTCACATTTGAATGACAAAACATTTTTTAATTTATTTTGAACACTGTAAAACAAAGGAGTGTTTAAAGCTTTCTACGAAACCTGCTGGGAAGAGGCCTACTGTACAAGACAAAAATGCAATTAGTTACATTCAAATTAACATAGATTTTATACATATATATATCTACATATGCATTTTAAAATATGATAGGATATGATCATTACAGAATCACAGAATCATCTAGGTTGGAAAGGACCTTGAAGATCATCTAGTCCAACCATTAGGCAAAGGTAGTTCCTTTTAAAACAGTATAGGGAATCAAATGAATGCTAAAACACAGAAACAAGTATTTTAATAAAGAATTCTGTAATTCTTTTTGCAAAAATTTAAAACAGTTAAAAAAAGGACTAACAGAGGACATTTATATTTGCACAAAGATATGCTCTCAAGGCAATGTGTCATTTAAAGCTCTTGACACGTTTTCACCCTTGTGAACAGTGAAAAACTCTCAGGTGGAGAAAACATGAGAAATTTTTCCTCAGGTTGTCTTGACTCTGTTTCCTGAACCACCATCTAGCTGAAAGACTTTAGCAACTGCTTTTGCAGTAAGTAAACAATAACAACTGCTGTCAAGAATTTCAGGAGATATACCGGGAACCGTAATGAACCTTCCCACCCATACCAAATTGTCATTCACTTCTTAATTAGAAGGTGCAAACAGAAAGGTCTTGCTCTGCTTCCTCCAGAAGAATTAATATCAACTCACTAGGAGGCAAATACTTGAAAGGGTAACCCACTCCTCTGCCACACTGCCAGACTTCTGCTGGGAACTCAAAACACTGCATGAGCCTTACTGGCCTTATTAGTTATCTTTTAGTGCATTCTGGCTTTTGGGAGCTGTAGTGTTAATAACACTGATTTTGTCCAGGCTTTTATAAGAAAGTAGAATGACCTTGAAAACTGTTGCACTCTCAGATCAGTGATAAATACTCACAGCATGTACTTTATTTACGTCAGCATTCACTTCACAATTTTTCCAGTTATCTATTACAAAGTCATATCCTCTAATACATCTCTACTATATGACTAATTTCTTAGTACTTTCACTTTATTTTGGTAACTGAAAAAAAAACCTCAATAATGAAAATGAGTGCAATGTTTTGTTAGTTGAAATACAGGTATTAAACTGATTTGAGAAAAGGACAGACCCCAATACTTATGTTGAGAATTGTGTTTTCTATTCCATCTGCTGTCACAGCTCATCTCTTGTGAAATGAAAGAACTACAGACTACAGTGTAAAATACAGACAATTTCTGCACTCATTTTAATTTGACTGTTTTCTCCCATCTTTACAATAAATCACTGATCCTTTAACGTTTCCTCAACTGTAATTAAGCCATAAGTGTTACTGATTCCGAGTAAGCTGTTGTCTTACTCAATGTAATAGTTAAATGCTCAGTCAGACCTATTGGCTTTGTACCACAGCTATCTGAGATTTTAGAATGAGGGTCTCAAGTTCTTGCTAGGTTGTGCTCAAAATCTATGTATACATACAGCCTTTGTGAGTCCCCAGGAGACAGCTGCCAAGTAAACTTTGCATATACTTCAACTAGGCATTTTAATTAGTTTTCAATTGGCATGATAGCAAAGGCAGGTGCCCACAAGAACTGGAAAAGGGTAAAAGAAAATACAAATACACAAAGTTAAAATGGTCAAAAGCAAATGTGAAGGCAGTTTATGCAGAGCATGGGATAATAAGTGAAAGAAACCATTTTTTGAGCTGTTAAAATGCTGGAAGATGCAAAGGAGCCTGTAATGAAGCAATTTAACAGTACCAGTGGGAAAACTGTAATTCTACCTTTGTACAGTACTATATTAGAAGACAGAATGACCCAGTACTAAAGAGATGAGTTCTGATGAAATTAATTTACTCACAGACAGTCCATATTGCTCTCTCATCCACAAGAATGCACAGGTACAGCTTCGACAAAGATTATAAAAAATGCTCATGAAAAAAATCTAAAGAGAAAAGGCCCTTAAACTTATATTAATTATAATCAAAGTGCATTTATAAAATATTTTCCTCCCACTACCATGTCTCAAAGACAAGAAGAATCACAGAGCTTCAGAATGACAAACATTAACCAGTCTCTCTAACACGACTCTTAACAGGAAAGAACAAGTAAGTGCTAGCTATTCTCAAACGTTATGGACAAGCTGGGTAGCATTATACATATAACGGATGTTTATAGCATATTCACAATGGATTACAAAGATATTAAAGTATAACTTCTGCTCTGTTCCTTCTTGCATTTATTGATCAGTAGCTAAATGGTTAATCAATTTTTTGTCAGTAGTTACTCACTGTAAATATAACTTAGAAAATGATGAAAAGAAAGCAAAAGAAATTAGTATTTCAGTTTAGTCACTAGCAGAAATGATTTTTCCAGCCAAAACAAAGATCCTTATTAAATGTACCTGTACAAAGATCCAGTGGGTAAACAGACATAATCTGGTAATAAAGGTTACATATGGGATGCAAATTGGTTCCAACATCTGAATGTAGACAGAAATCTTGCAAATGACTTTATTCTTTCTAATTGACTGAACCAAATATCTATAAAACAAACCATCAGTGAACTTGGATGCAGATTCTCAAACATATGTAGGTAGGAGTTTGGTGACTAAATACCTTGCAGGAGCAGGCAGCCTCTATGTGCAATATCTAAATAAAAGTAGAAGGGGAAGGTTGATTTGTTTTTCACAGATCTGTCATCACTTTACTCCCAGCCGGCTGCATAACGAAGTATATGAGACTTCCTTATTCATAGACTCTTCAAGTTTATTCAAATAGGATGATTACTGCTCTATCAGCTGTCAGAAAGTAAAATAACTAGGAGAGACCTGTTTGCTCTTTAAAAATAGTTTTCTTTCCAGAAGAGTGTACAAATTGTATTTTACATCCCTGAGATTAGAAGCAATGAACAAAAAAGAAAGCACACTGTATTTTAAATGTGTTACTATTGTTACAAGGGAAAAAGTCTACTAGACCTGTGGCTATTATATTGAGCACACCAGCTGGCCAAGACCAGCTGACCAGCTTGCAGTGGAGGGAAGGCCATTTGTGCTTTTGGTAGAATTTGTGTTAAGTTGAAAAAAAGAATAAAAGCTCCACAAATTGAAAAGAAAAGAAAAAAACAAGCAACAAACCATCCAAAAGAAGAAACAGAAGTGGAAGAAACAAGCTTTCATTGCTGATATGGTTCTTGCCATTTTGATGGTTAAGTATGAAACAACAACAAAGCTCACAATGTTGATTATCGACTCTTCTTCAGAGGTAGTCACAGTGAACTTTAAATTATAAACGCTCTGTATAATTTGAAGGAGAAGGTGAATAAGGGATTTGCAGAGGATGTTAAAAAAAACCAGATGCAGCACTTTGGCAAGCAAAACAGCTAAGGATGCTCTATTTGATCAAAGTGGGAAAAGCACTTATGCAAAACTGTCTGCTTTGTTTATAGTCATTGTCATTCTCTCACATCATCTGCCTCTTTGCATTATTGTACTGTCTACATTTTTTATTTACCGTTGAATGATCAGTGAATCAGTGTCCAGTATATTTTTCTATGATAGATTTATTTATATCTATTGAATTCTCTAACATTTTGCTTAGAGCAACTACTATAATCTCTTTATGAATGCTAGTTCCTTCACTCATAACCAGAAGTGGACAGCATATAAAGAATAACAAAACTATGAGCTATGAAAAGGATTATGAGAATTCCATGTTGAAATGGACACAAACCCCTGGTGTTATGATGTAAAAAATTAATGGTATTTCTGTCTTTTGGGCAAGGAGAAATAACTTTTCCACCACACAATAAATTCATTAGCCTTCCTGACCTCATCAGTCCCACCTTACGCTGGATATAACATCAGAGAAGAACATCTGTTTGACAGCCATATTTTTAAATTCAGTTTGTTAACAGTCATAGTTATTACATTATCAGTTTGAAATTTATTGCTTGAGCACCACCTCGTGGAAATTGCTATAATTGCAAAATATTCTTGAAATTTATCCATATGCATATATTATATGCCCAGAAAAGGCAACACTGATATGTAAGCAAATATCAATTTTTAATATTTTAAATAACATTAAGATAATAAATATGAATATAAATATTTAGTTACAAACAGCACTGTTACTCTGAATATATCTGTTAAATACATAATTATACATTTTATATTCTTCTTTCATGAGAAATTTTGTGCCCTAAATGGCCAGGGTATATATTACTTGCTCATTTTTCCAGGTAATCATAATTAATATAACCAAATAAGTTCTAAAAAACTATTTAATGTTGCCATGTTGATTGTGCACATTAATATGCCTTGCATTTATTATTATTATAGATAATTATTATATATGTACTTATTATTACAGATAACTAGTCATCCACTTCTCTAGTTATTTTGACAATAGCCCCCGCACATTTAAAATAGGGACATCTGACAAATTATAATGTATTTCAAAACTTTTGGAGCTTTTATTTATTTTTTTTTATTAATTGCTTAAAATATTTGGAGCTCAAACTGTCCAGAACTTACTAATGAAATAACTATGTCACCAATTTATGACATACTAGGACAACAGCACATCTGAGATAAAGCAGTTTTTAAAACTCAGGATAAGACAAACTGGAGCCAAAAATAAACCACTTAGAACAAGAGGGCTATACTGATACAGAATGTGATCTCTTTCAGGATATATTCAAAAAATAGAAAAAAATATTTCCTACTTGAACCAACACAAAATTACCATTTTATATTCAAAGGAAGACAGTTTTAAAGAATTAAGAGAAACAGATCCATGCCTTTTTTACTGACTTTGTAATGCAGCAATATGCTTTTCTTAGAAGCTACTAGATTCAGTGGTTATGCATTTTCTAAGAACCCCACAAAACAACTTGGCTTCTAAAAAAATAAAGGCAGCTAATAGATTTACGTTTAAGCTTTTTCAATTTACTTTCAACCACTGTTTGTATCTCACTTAAACCCAAAATCTGATTAACTGAGATTGAGGCTTAGGAGAGTTGCAGCCAGTCCTTCCAAAATGACTGGTCACAGGTAGCCTAAACACCTTATTTCTGGCTGGGTTTTTTTGATCACAGGCCTTAAGACAGCTCTTGATAGATACCTGTACTGGTTTTGGCTGGATAGAATTAAATCTCTTCATAGTAGCTTGTATGGGGCTATGTTTCGGATTTGTGTTGGAATCAGTGTTGATAACGCGGGGATGTTTTAGCTCTTGCTGACCAGTGCTTACACAGAGTCAAGGCCTTTTCTGCTTCTCATGCTGCCCCACCAATGAGTGGGCTGGGGTGCACGAGAAGTTGAGAAGGGACAGAACTGGGACAGCTGATCCCAACTGACCAAAGGGATATCCTACACCGTGTGACATCATAGCAGCAATAAAATTAGGGAGAAAGTTAGCAGGGGGAGCTGCTGACTGGGGACTGGCTGGACATCAGTTGGTTGGTAGTGAGCAATTACTTTCATTTGCATCATTTGTGTTTCATTTTTCTGTGTTTTTTTGTCCTCATTTTCTTATAATTTATTATTATTACTATTATTTATTTTGAATTATTTACCTCTTTTATCTCAACCCACAAGTTTTCTCACTTTTACCCTTCTGATTTCTCCCCCATCCCTCCCTGTGTTTGTAATAAACTAACCACTAAAATAATTAAGCACTTTATGCACATTAAATATGGAATACATATGTTGCTCAAGAACATGTATAGAGCTAAGTGTTTGTAGTATAACATATTTTCATTGCCAGTTGTCAATAATAAACTCTTACAACAGTTCACTTCAGCTTACGCAAAACCAGCTTGTTTTGTCCCCACGTATACTACTGAAAATGCGCAAGAAATACAACAATCTTTCTATCAATATGAATCAATATAAATATCAGACATTTAACACAAATCCACACAACCTTTCAATATAATTAAACAATTGAACATTAGCACCTTAAAATTATTTTAAAATGATTATATTCATTTTTACAAAAGAAAATAAGGAAGACAAACAGCCCAACTAAATATTCAAGGCACATAATCAAATAGATAAACCTCAACTGCTCCATGTTTTGTAACTTCTGCTGCCTGCTCTCCCACCACATTCTAGGTGTCTCTCTATTAAAGATATATCTAGGGACCTGACCACCCCACTTCCCTTATCAGTCCTTGATTATTTACTAATAATCATCCTAGTCTCCTTTGAAAGCAACTAAGTACCAAATTTAGAAAAACATCTAGCAAGCTATTTCAAAAAAACTTTGTTATCACAGGGTGTGTCAACACAGTCGCAAACAACTGTTTAATGCTGCTTTCAAATAAGTCATCACTTCTCAATACTTCATATTTCCCCCAGCATCAATCCAACACTATCAGTATATAAAAAGTGGTGGAAATTATATATATAGATGTACATCTATAACTGAAAGGACCCAATTTATAAATATGTCTTATTGATGTAAACTCAACACTGCCTTTGTTCAGATTTAGGAGCTCTGAGTCCACAAGAAGCTGTATTGGTAACTGCTTTATTACCAGGTTTGTATTTAAAAATATACACAAAACTGTTTGTGACAAGCAAAAGGTTATGAAGCACTCCAAAATGTCCTCCCCTGCCTAGACATGTATAGGTTTCTGTGTCCAAGGGCAAAAAGGCAAAGGCATTAGTGAAGTAATTTGGAATCAATTTATAAAAGGAGGAATCAACAGGACAGATAAATATAATTTTATAGCACTGCTGATGAAGTCATTACGCAACGAAAGACAGAAGCACTGTTACTGGCTTCACAGCTATTCCACCAAGTGATCAAAGCCGTATGTCAGCAGACATTCTAACAATCAGATCAAAGACATTATTAATAAAGCCTTTAGAATAAAGCATTTTTAAAACATCTCCCAACTTCCAGAAAGTGTAGTTATAGGCAATAAACAATACATAGCCACTGTTAAATTAGTTCAGTAAGCAACAGCTTAAGTGCAAAGTCATGAGAATGTATTTTGTGGTTTAGGTTTATGCTACCTAATTTTCCAGGCTTTATTCCATGTGGATGGATTATATCTTCTGTAAAACATTTCCTGAAGCCATTTAGCCTTTAAAACAAATCAAGTCATGAAACTGCTGGTCAGCAACTTCCTTTAAAGTTAGTTTCAAATACTTTCAAAGCGTAAAATGTGTTTGCGGAAAAGAGGAAAAACTATTAGAAACCAGTTGGTCTGTGTCCACAACCACACAGTGTTGTCATATATTAAAACAAATTAGATGCTTCTTCCAATTTCACTTCTTTCTCAACAATAGACAAAAATACCAACTCTCCTTAAAGGCTAGACAGTACCTATTAAAGGGTACTGGATGAAGTGCAAACTGACCTAGAAACACTGGTATCAGTGATCTTCCTTGAACATGTGGCAAATGTTCTTTTCCTTTGTTCTAAAAGGACAAACTCTTCCAGGTACTTTCTGATGACTTTCAGTCCTTTTGGGTGAGTGGTCACGTCTTTTGATACCACACTGCACCTCATGTGAGCAGATTGCCCCCGTGTGATAACAGGTAGGCTCAGAGTCATGTTAAGGATTACGAGATTTGATTTCATAGCTTTTTCTTGAATTTGCACAGATGGTGACTGCCTTTTGATCCACCTGTAAATGGCTATTTGAGTTGAATATTCATGTGACACCTGTCATAGCACTTCATTTGGTAACACTGGCTAGGGAACTTGTTTCTGATCAATCTAACTGCTCTATGACTTTGCAGGTCATATATACTCAGAACAAGGCTACACTACTTGGATTTTGTGAACTTTTAAAGCACAGATGCCACTTAATGTTCTTTCTCTTTCAGCCCACTGACAAGTTTTACTTATTTATATTTTTAGGCTGAGAGAAAGGAGTGATTTTTGAGTCTTGTCACTGTCAGCAAGAAATGGATTCTAGCATGCAGGAATACCCTGCACACTTGCTATGTTATTTGCTACAAACTGCATAAGCATCACACAACTTCATGGAAAAATTTATTTTATCCATCACCATCTAATCAGCATCCACCAGTGTTGCAATAAACTTGCTATGCACTGCCTGCTTATCAGAACACACACACTGTTGTAACTGCTAAATATAGATAATTAATTTATTTACCATCATTTGTAAAGGCATCTGTCATAGCTTCTGGCTTCTACTGGAGAAGAAAATTTTCCAGATTAGTAGAAATTTTTATATTGTGATGAAGTATGGTCAGCTACAAATAATATAACTCAGGGCTCATACCTTTTTCATTTTACTCTCTTTTTTTACCTCATATACGGATTTGGAGACGTATCCCTAAGCAAGTGTGTGAGAGACTGAAGTGTCCTATGACTGCCTCAAAGCTTGCTTGTGTCTGTGCAAACCTCCACGAGAAGCTGCTGCGGCCTGTGAATTGGTCTGGGGGATGTCGCCCAGAGAAGCAAGAGTGTATTGAAGGATTCACCCCCCCACTTCTTTGCGGTTGCATTGTCCGGACTCTTTAGACAAGCCTCAAAGGGGCAGAGGTGTGCTGAGCTGGCCCCATCCTGTAGCTGTTTGTGGCTCCATTGTGTAGGCCAGACCCCATGCATGCATTGCTGATGAACTGACAAGAGGCAAACGTTCCTGCCCTGAAGCCAGATGCAACAAAACCTGTTGGACCAGAGGAAAAAAAAAAAAAAAACTAAAGGCAAGCAGATATGTTAATCAGCGGATACGATGAACTTAAAAAGGCAGCAGAAAATTTTGCTCAGTATGCACCCACCACCGAAGAACTGAAGACTGAGGACCAACGGGATGCCGCTGGATCCATAGTGGTGACTCTTCTTGCAGCCCTATCCTGCATCCTTGCTTTATTTCTGCATTTTCCTTCCATTCTGTCCTAATGCTACCCCTCTTCCCTTCTTTAATAATAAATAACCTGTTTTGGGTATACGGCATTTGACCTCGTTTGTGTCTTAATCTTGTTCTTGGGATCATATCGAAACCTCCCCCGACATTGGATCGGGACAAAGCGTCAGTTCTGAGTGTCTACCTAGCTACAGTGACCATTAGTTCTGGTTTTATAGCGAATACTTGAAACTGAATGATGCTTATTATTATTAAAGACAAATCTTTATACATGAAGTAAGGGTTGGTTGTAGCAGATATAGCACTGCCTCCTGCTGAACTGAACAATCATGAAATTTTTATTCTCCGTGCTGTTTTGAATTCATTGAGAGTAAAGTATGTAGATCCAGATCAGTGCTACAGAGATCATTAGCAAACCTGTAATTAAGTGTAGCTTCTGTTGGTAACTCAAAGTTAGTAGGAGGTAAACTGGCAATTTTATTATTTTATTTATATAAATTTTATTTATATATATAAATTTTATTATTTCCAATCAGATAGCATTTGGATTGCACAAGAAAGTTATAATATTATGCCATCTATCTGACCATTAGTCAAACATTCTGTTTTCCAGTTTTACAAGCAATGAATTCACTCAAACAGCTCTGTGGAATAAGATCTTAATGCTTTTATGTTTTTAAAGCTCAGCTGAGAAAAGTATGTGGTACCAGTGCAAAAATTATTTTTATAAAATCCAATCAGTTCAAATTGAAGAGAAATCTGCTTTTTCTTCATTCAATGTCTGATGAATTTAAAAAAAAAAAAAAAAACAAACCCTGGTTGCATTAGAGTTTCAACATGTTATTCTCTTCAAGACCTCAATTTCAAATTGAATAGTTATGTTACATGCCTTTACATGCTTATTGTTGCAGATATTTTAATAGGCTTGCTCACTTTCTTTTTTCTTGGTCCAATACAAATTGTCCCAAAGTAGCGATTAGATGTGTATTTCCCATCATGCTAAAAAAATCATTTAGCCCACGGCATTAGACATTAAGGAAGTTTTATTGCTGTAATGTCTTCATGCAGCTCATATCCTCCTGCTCAGAATTGAATGAGTTTGCAACTTCAACCATCTGGGAATGCCACTCCAAATAAACTATATACTACTTAGAACTTCTTCAGTCTTTGATTATCCCTACATATTTGAGAAAGAGCCCAGGATTCCCACCTCCTATAAAAAGGAGGTGAAATATTGGCTAGGTGTAGTTGTGTCCACTGCCCTAGTTTTGTTTTCATACTTTGTTCAGGCCTAAGAGCATTTCCAAGTAGAGTTTGCTGGCAAATAGGTTCCTCATCTTGATGCCTATAAATTGCTGAATAGCAGTATTTCGAATCCAACCTCTATGTCATGTCTAACAGAAATTATTTGCTAGAAATAATACAGAAGTTATATTATACTTACCAGTTTTATGATCAGAAAACCTTCCTTTAAAATTGTGATGAAAAATATACTCTATTTTGACAGGGTTAATAAATGGCAAGACGACAAAGCCAGAGGAAATCAGCCACTTTCAGAGTGACACTATTTTATACTTTTTTCCCTGGCACCATGATATATCAACTATAACTTAGAAAAGGAACAGCATGTCTTAAAGGATCCCTGACACACTGCACTTTCTGTAGCGAGACGAAGCATTTTTATGCACAATTACTAATTCAGTAAGCTGAAACTTAAGATGATCCTCTTTGAGTACATCTGTCATCCATTTTAACCTTTGTAGAATCATCTTATTTTAAACAAGCATATTCTAGCTGCAAACGCATTATGATTTATCCAAAACTGTATTGAACTGATGCAACCTGACATCTTCACAGTCTATCAATGAGTGCCCTAATGTCAGGATTTAAACAGATGAGCAAGAAAGATCAGTAACCTTATTAACGGGTGCTAAGGTGTAGAGAGTTCTATGTTTCACTGTAGAGGACTTACAAATATTTGCAACCTTATGATGCTAATTAGAAATAAAAACACTGGGACGATACTAAGATGAGCAAAAACTGTCTTCCAGTTTGGCTAAAAATAAATAAGCCAGGGTACAAGTGCTAATGTGAACCAAAATCATATGTTTCATTGTGTGTGCAAACAGCTTGCTATCACAGGAATTTTTTCAAAATCTACCACAGATTTAAAGAGAAGATGCTTTTCCCAGTCAGTTATTTACTAGAGTTAAATTAGTATAAACTGTACCAATGTAAGCATCAGAATGAAGTCTGTGTACATTCACAATATGGTGCTGGAGGTAAACTGAACAGAATCACATATTTTATAAAATTATGTACGTGAGCTGTGTTTGTAAGATACATATATACACCACCAAGCAGTAACTTTACAACTAAAACTCAGTTCTTCCTACTTCAGAAAAAATTGTTGCCTTTTAAGATAATCCATTTTACTATGAATAATAATTGAATGTCATTGTTCTTGGCTAGAACCTACCTGCATTTTAATTTTGCAGCTGCCTGACACTTCTGGAGGAATGCATACTCCATATAATGACAAAATATGCAAAATATTTAGACACAATAGGATGAAAAAAGTCACAAAATACAATTCCTAGAGCATGTTTCAAGAGTGCTCCATCTATGCATAAGAAATTAATTAGCAGCATACCAGCAAATAGTGCTTATGAGTATGTATATATTCCATATTTATTGTAGCAATATTACATATCACCAAGGGAAATTACACAGTGATGAACACCTGTTTTACATAGGGAGCCACTAAGATCTGCGTTTATCTGTCCCAAGTTTCTTCTCATAATAAAAATGTTTGAAAAGACAATACCTTAACCCCTTTTAGTAAGCTCCATGTAAAAGAACTTCTTTAAATGTTTTAAGGAAGTTCCCTGGAAGTTACACCCATAGGAAGAAGCCAAAGAACTGAACCAGAGAACTTTACTGATACTCAGTTTTATTCACCAGCAGTAAGTAAAGTTTGGAAGCAAACAAACTTCAATGCAAGGGTGTGGGTTTTTTCCTTAATGTCACCTTTTTCCTTTGTGGAAACACCTTCTGAAATTAAGCCCTAGCAAAACCTTAATGCAAGACAAATTTATTTTAATTGTCTTTATTAGGAAAAAGTAGTGAAAAGTTAGTATATTTTGTTTAAAATGGTAATTTTCTCTTTTCTTCCCTTTCTGTTTTTCCATAAATGTTGGCGGAGAAGGTTAGAATAATTTTAAATAAGATAATTTTAAAACTGGGTCCCACATTATTGTCACCTCTAGGCTAACAGTGTGTAATATAATTGGAATATCTAAAAACTACAGTGGTAGCAGAATAACAATAGACAATGACCAATGATCTTTTACTGCAGCATCTTAATTTTTAATAACTTTTCATACAAAAAAGATGCATTTTTGACATTTTATATATTTTTAATATACCTACAAATAGATGGTAGCTTTAAGAAAAATTCAGTTGCGAAAGAAAAATAGCAAATACTTTTTACAGAAAGAATTCAAAGAGAAGTCATAACAAGCTAAGGCACAACTGGACTTATTATAACCAATCTTGGTTATAATATACATTTAATTACTCATAAAGTATCCAAAAGCACACATTTCCCTCCTCTCCCCTGTAGCTGGTCTACTCCTAGCTAGACAGCAGGTTTTGTCAGAAATTACCCCATCAAACAATCTAAAAGCACATGTTGAATTTATGCTTTATAAACTAATAATGAATAAAACCTTTTTCTTTGTCTAACCACTCTGGCAAACTATATTCCTTTGCCAAGTATTGATGTTAGTAGTATAAGAAAACATTAGCTGTTTCAAATTATTAGCAGGGGTTTGGGGGTTAGGTTTTTGGATTTTTCTGGTTTATAAAATTGCAATAAAGGGCTATATAGTGTTTGACAAACTATATTCCTTTGCCAAGTATTTATGTTAGTAGTATAAGAAAACATTAGCTGTTTCAAATTATTAGCAGGGGTTTTGGGGTTAGGTTTTGGGGTTTTTCTGGTTTATAAAATTGCAATAAAGGGCTATATAGTGTTTTCTTCCAGATGTCAAAGTGCGAAAATTGCACTGTATCTTGCAATATTACTTTTCCTCTTAAATACTTAGAAATTGTCCAGGTTTTACATCTTACATACATTTAGAAGCTGCAGGGCTGTTAGAAGTTTATCAGCTGATAAATCATGTATGTGTATATTGTCAGCAAATTCCTTTAATTTGTTAGTTCTTTCATTGAGTACATTACAGAAAGAGAAAGAAACCACTTCCAAAGTGTGGACATTTTCCAGAAGCATGGGCTTCAAACTAAGTCATGTAAGATCAACTAAGTTGAAATCAACACAGCATCCGTCACCTACCCTGTACTCCTCACAGGATATGGTCAGTTTGACGGGCATTGCAAATATAGGTTTGCCCTCAGCTCCCGTAATCATTAAAAATGCTACTGCCGGTTTTCATTTATTAAAAATATGATACACATGGTTTTTTTTCCACATTGCAACTCTCCCAATCACTGTAATCTATGCACAAAACCCATTAAAAGGGGAGACATAGTTTTAGACTGACAATCAATGAAAATATCCATGTCAGAAGTATCAGGAAATGTCCATATGTGAGAATAATTCTGTCTCTGATACCCAACCAAATCCGGAATGGAGATTCATGGGTAAAGCAAAATCAGCCTGCCACATTTTCAAAGCTGGTACATGATGGCTTTTTAAAAAAATGCAATAATATTTAAAAACAGTCTAGCTCATTAACATGGATGTAGGGGTTTTTTTATAAAAAGAAAGTAGGAATCAGATTAAAGATTTTTGTTTCATTTTAAATAGGTAGATATTCAGTTAAATCATCACATCTTTTTTAGTGCTTACAGATTATTCAAGATAATAATAAGACTATATTACGAATTATTATGTTATCAAAATATGAAGTGAATGAAGACTTAAGAGAAGGATGAGAGCAGGTGATACAGACTGCCTAGCACTATGGAAATGAAAGACACACACACAATAAAAAGGGGGGAAACAATCAAGAGTGAAAGTGAATTAATATGGCATTGTGGTGTGTGTTTGAAGCACTCATATATACAAAAAAGAACAAATACAAATGGAGTTGCACTCATTTATAAGAGGGACAGAGTCTGGAAAAAATCAGTAGGAGCTTGCTACAACAATTAAAATGTAAATATTCATTAATGTTTTATTTTTGTTTGAACTAAAGCCCTCTTAAGGCATCTATACCAAATTAATGAAATAATTTTGAAGCTTGATTAAATAATAATTCTATCTTTTTGTGGATATAATACAGATAGATACAATTCAAGTTTTGCAGTTTATCTGTAAGTTTTGATAATATTTGCTGGTGCAGATATTAAAATGCCAGTAGAAGGGCTCATAATATCACCCTAAAGGTTAAAGAAAAACTGAATATTTGATGTGCTTTTCATGGCTTCTGCTTGCTGCATATAGTTTAGAAACTGTTCAGTCAACCTAATTGTACCTAGTAACTGGGTGGATCAGTGGCAATATGCAACCAATTTTAAAATAATGACCAAGACTGTCCAGCCACCTGATGCATTTACATAAAACATAATACTTAAGGAAACAGTGATGCTATCTTTTAGTGAAGGAAAATTGGTAGTTATGATTAAAATAGAGAACACTACTGTGTCCTCATGATCTTAGTGTGCTTATATTCCTGAAACTAAAACAAGTATTTCCATAGACTATCCCAAGACTTAAGTCTCTGCAAAACTAGACAAGTATTAATGCCCCCTCTCTCCAAACACTTTAGAAGACACAAAGTCCCTACTTTTAATGTTTCACAAAGATGGTTTATAAATTGGGATCCTGTCTTTTTTTTTTTTTTTTTTTTCTTTTTTAATACAACACTTAGTATTTTAACCATGTCTGTTTTCTAAGCCCTGAAAGATGCTTCAGATTCCTTTCTTGGTAGAAGCAGTGCATAACTGCATTGTCTAAATGAGAGCGATCTAGGAACAGCAGCTGGAGTTAAGGCAGTTTTTCAATAGCAGTAATGCCTCCTACATATTGAAACAGTAATACCAAATATTAATCACTGTTAACATATAAGCTAGCAGGCTCATAATTTTCCCAGCAATACCCCATGCTGTTAGCAGGTGCTTATCCTGCTGAGAAGAGGTTAAGTGGATACCGCTGATTCACTGAGGCAGGTGGATTGTTACCTCTGTTGCATGAAAGGGAGTAGGAGTGGCCCCCTAGGGAATGACACGATTTTAAGATTAGAACAACTACTCCTACCGGAGAAGTGTAGGTACAGTCTGGCCCAGGGAAAGTCTTCAGATGCATTTTGTTGATAATCTGTTAATAGTGACTAATCTCTAGAAAGAGATTTTACTCTACAAACTTTGCTGGTTTTGCTTTTAAGTCTTCTCACACAGACTATTAGGTAATAGCTATTGGAAAAAATAAGTACATCTCACTAAAAACAATTGCAAAATTACATTTACAGGAGGAAAAATTAAAATCTAGACCTTGGGGCTTCACAGTTTAATATATTTTCAGCTGTTCTCTATTTGAAAAATAACTAGACTCACGAATGCTATGACTGATATAATTACTTATAGTCCCTGAGCTCTAATGATGTATTGTGACTGCATGGAAAACAAAAGATGGACAGGTGTGTACAAAAATAGGAAGAAAGGTCTCAAGCTATGTCTCTACTAGAGTTAGCAGGTATGATTCCACATAAGTACGCAAAAAAAATCTGGCCTTTTCATGTTAGCGTGGTAGCAAAGACTGAGAAAAAGCAGCAGCACAGGAGTGGCATACTGTCCTAGCAAGGATGCTCAGTATTGGAAGACAACTGAAACCGTTGTGCTATAGCCTACATGGCATAAATTAACTAGCACAAGGTTAGCTTAATTATGCCTACACATGCTACAATAGCATACTCACTGTATGTAGCTATATCTTTAGTTGCAAACCTATCAGAAAAAGTGGGAGAGAACAGGTAAGTAGCAAGTCTCATAACATCCACTCAAACCCTGAAAAGACAAATATAATATATGAATTATACTTTATCAGCTATTGAAAATATCTCTGGCACACTTAAATATCACATAAAGTATGCAAAAATGAAAATAGCCTTTTTAAAATGGTGCATAGTTATGGATAGCAATGCTCACAATAAAGGTATTATTACCATTACATTTATATATTTTTGTTGATTCAGAAAGGCCGGTGTACATGTTTAGGAAAAGACAATCAAATTATGAATGGGCTGACTCAAAAGGCCCATAAACGATATGCTTTATAAAACATGCATACATTAAGTCATCATTTGTCCTATACTTAATTAGTTCAGTGGTATAGTAATAATGTGTGGGCAAACTCTGGAAAACTAATTATGAGAGAACTATTTTTATATTTTTTTTTATTATTCAAGCCCTCACCTCTGCTTAGATTCTTTTAAACTTTGCATAGTGTTACTTTTTTGCCATTCACCTGTTTTGCATAAACAGTATACAACAAAGCACTATACAATAAATGCTCAATAGCTCCTGGCCTTGAACAGCTTATTCGCTTAATTGTGCATCCCTTGTGGATTTTTCATAATACTTTACAGATCTAATTTAAATACTTTTACAGATTCATCACATACATTCTCTGAGGCACATTTACTCAGCTTACTTTAAAAACTTCTAATGAATTCTCTCAATATGTAATTCTATATTCAGTGTCATGATTTGAATTAAATATTATTGAACAAGGTGTTCATTATTGGATATGAACTATAATTAGAGCAATATTAACCTTTACTATGGTAATGGTTTGATTCCCTTTTCTTGGAAGCTTTATTTCCTAGCTGTATAAAGAACTTAATCTGAAAATCTGCCTTAAATGTAAGGGAGACATTAAGCTTTATCAGTCCCAACTATACAGAGGCTGGAACTAAACTATTAGATCTTTCCTTGAAAAGGTAAACATATCCTCCCGCTATTGTGCCACCAATCAGCAGCACAGAGGTGGCTAATTTACTACAAACAATATAATATATGCTAATACTACGATGGGACCTAGATTTTCAAGGTACCACATATTAATTTTGAGAATGATTGCTCCACTGATGTATTTATCATCAGCTCTGAACAGAGAAATCTGTCCCTGGAAAGATTATGAAGCACATCCTCTTGGAATCCATTTCTAAACGCATGAAGGACAAGATGATAATTGGGAACAGTCAACATGTATTTAACCAAAGGCATGCCACATATCACCAACCTGACTGCTTTCTATGGCGAAATGATTGGCTATTTGGATGGTAGAAAGCCTCATAAGTAATATCGCTTGACTTTAGTAAAACTTTTGATGATGTGGCAAGTGTTCTCATTTGGTAGTTGAGGAAATGTGAACTGGAGGAAGAGATAAAGCTAAACTCTTCATAGCAGCAACAGAAAATACAGGACAATAGCCACAGCAGCTTGGACAAGACATTAGGAAAGTCTTCTTCTATGACATGATGACTCTTCACTAGGAGAGTGTCATAGTGCTGGAGGCTGTCGAATCTCTAACTCCTAAAGGTTTTATAGACTTGATTAGACAAAACCATAGCTAACCTGGCCTAGTGCTGGCAATAGTCTTACTCCCAGTATGAGGCAGGACAGAATGACCTGCATTCCAAGATCCCTTAAAACCAACATTAATAAGATGTTTTGAAATAATTGAAAAAAGGCCAAAATAAAAATCACATTCTCAATCTCTCCCTCCAAAATTTAGAATTCCAGAAATATATACTGCAACAATACAAAAGCAATGCATATTAATACATGGGGCTTTCATCCTTTTGGATAGTTTGATAACACAAATACTATCAAAAATATGTCATAGATCATAACCCCATCAGCACATTTCTGCATATGGTAACCCTCTGACATATGCACCTAGAATGGTACACAAATACAAGCAATTTTATACAACACTCCTATTAGATACCTCTCATTTGCACTACGGAACCAAAAAGGAATAGGAGATACAGGAGGTGCACCTAAGGAAAAACCTTAGGAAAAACAAAAAACCAGTAAGCTATTTTAAGCCGCACATAGTCTTATTCATGCTGATGTCCAATTTATAGATTATGCTGCATCTTCTATTTCTTGCAGGCAATGAAAGGTATTTTTTATATGTCCAACCCACAATAATCTACAAAAAAACCCTTGTATAATTACTGTATTGCCACCCTATTTGATTTCTGCTCAGTTACTCAAACAAGGTTAATGGCCCAAACACATTTAGGTCATCTGACTAAAGCAAACCTTAACAGACAAACTATACACAGTTTGCAGCAAGATTTAAAAACCATTGTACTAAAAACTGTGCCTTGAAGTTACCCTCCAAATCCTGCTATGTCTCATACAGGGGCTTTACACAGAAACTGCATCATTTGGCTAACTTCTAGATGGTAGAAATGAAAATTTTATTTCAGATAAATAAAACCATAATGATTTCTGGCCTAATTTGAGCTTTATAATAAGGCTGACAGCACCCCCTCACCCCCCAAAAAACTACTCACTACAACACCTACTCTCCACCCCCCCGAATAGAACATAACTCACATTGGAAATAGCAAGTACAAAAAAGTAACTCTCATTACTTTTTCATTCCAAAAGATTTTTAAAAACAAATTATTAGAGAAACATTGTATCTTTTTAAATGAACCTAGAGCACAAAATCAATAAATGGGAAGCTGTAGGGAATAACATCCTGCTTATCCTCCAAATAGGAGTAGCACAAACAATGATAACATTGTATTATTATGCTGATGAGAGGCAAAACAGCTACTTGAAAAAAAAAAAATTCATTGCAGTGCTCTACTGGTATACCTTAGCCATATTTTGAAGAATGAACTTTCTGAGTGTGTCACTGAGTGTGACTGGCTTGTACCACTTCTATTTAGATAATTTGGTATAAGAATTTATAGCAACATGTTAGATTTGAAAAGGGTTCATTTTTAATTACTTTTAAATTTAAATTATGTTTAGTTCTCAATCTAACTGAAGACATTACCTGTAACTCCCCAGAAAACACTTTTTTTCCTTTAAAGCAGAGAATGACTTCAAGAAGAAGCACCAGGTTTATCTTGGAAAATAAACACTGAAAAAGCACAAGCAAAAAGGCTTTGCAACCCAGATTCTGAGGTAAAAGGTCCTTGAATTGGCTGCATATGTGTATAACCCAAATTAATTTTAAATTAAATTTTATTGTAATACATATTTTACACACACGAGAGGTTTGTTTTGCACACCCAATTCCAGAATTTATTAGTTTATTCACTAAAACTTTTGACCAAATGACTTCAAAAACAGTCAGTCACATGGAAACCCATTTCAAATTCTTCAAAACTTAATTTCATTTTAATATTGACATATACGAAGAGGAAAAATATTTTTTGTTCCAATTTTAAGTTATGTATGATCTTATACAATAAGTCAATTCCAAAATCTTAATTGAAAACAATTACTCCTTTTCTAAGATATATTTCGGTATGTGTACAAAAGCTATATTTTATGCTTTTAAGACACAAAAGATTCATGGGGGGAAAAACATAGTCACAAATACATAGTAATTTTTCATAGTCTGTACACTGCAAATCTAGTCATAGCTAGGCAAGCCGCTGAAGCTAGAAACTAATTACAGGTCTTGTGTGCCATACTGCTAAAAAAGCCAATCTCACCTAAAAACTGAGATCCTGTGCTGAATCTTAAGGAAACCTGATGGAAATATTTTTATGATATGGAGAATGAAAATGTGGAATCTGTGATATGGATAAGAGTAATCTAATTCAAGTAAAAAGGTTTGTCATTTGTCTGCCTGTTTTTGACAAAGATTAACAAAAAAAATGAAGACTATGCTCACTTCAGTACCAGTCCAGATTACATCCCAAGTGAGTATCCTACCATTGGGTTATTCAGAAGTAGCTGAGATTGCATGCTTTGCACTGTAACTGTCTTTCACGCATTTAAAGGATTTAGCTCGTCCCAAGGCACAAAATTTCTTTTCCTTCTTTGGTTCTTTAGTGGGAATAGGAGAGGAGTGGATTTCAAATCACAGAAAGCATTTCCTGTTCAAGTCTGTCTCAGGAACTGTGCAAAAACTTACATTCTTTGTACAAAAGACTGTAAGCTTAGCTGAGAGTGTGCAATGCTCTTCTGAACAGTCATGTCAGGAGAGTAAAATAAAAGGATATTTACAAATTATTGTTATTATAACTTCTGTTATAAAACATAATTAGTAAATCCTCTTAGTTTTCAGTTTGGAATAAACTATCTGTAACTTTGTTATGACAAATCTGTAGCATTAGGAAGAATAATCATATGAATAATAAGGACATAATTAAATTTTCTTTCTATACCTACAAAATTGAATTCATAGGAAGAATTACAGTGATAGCTCTACACGACCCTTTTTTCCTCTTATCCATACTGTTATATTGTGTTGATACCATGATGTTCTGCATTCAAAGTGCTTGATTTTCTCTATGTCCAACCGTACAAACTTAACCTTTACAGAAACACACAGTTTCCTCATAAAGCAAATGAATAAACATCTTTTAATCTGTTGAATAAATGCGAATTTATCCTAAGTGGTCTGTATAATCATGTCCTTCAGGTGAAAATTATTAATGAAAAATAATCTTCTTATAATCATCCTGATTCTTCCTTTGTATTTGACAGCTGACCATTCTTAATTTACTCTTCTCTGCACCATAAGCCCTGCATTCTTCAAACACTAAAATAGAGAAATACTACGAGTCACAGTAACATGAGCTGCAACATGCTGTTTTAAATTAACACACTTTGCTCTTAAGCTCAAAAGAATTACAAATTTCACTTTAAACCGTGACTATGTTGCATTACACACAGTGAAATTCTTTCTAAAACAGAGCTCCATGGAGGACACTACTTTGACAGAAACTAAAATCTTCTGTGTTCTTAAACATCTACTAACCTTCTAATGAGCCTAAGCAAAAGCTTAGAATCAGGCACTACAGTTCACAAACACTCATTCAGTTCAGCTATTTCCCACTAATAGCTAAGTTTGAAAATGAGTCAAACAGAAATGGAAAGCTGAACAATTAAGATTCTTCCCATAAGCCCATCTCTATCATTTTATTAAAGGCAACTGGGAAAACCCATACTGAATAACTAATTCAAATTATATTTGTAGAAAACAAATTAATGTAATAATTTTCTTTCTGAAATTAATTTAAATCTCTGTGGATGCTCCAGCAAATTTACTCTTTACTATGCATACAAAAAGTTATGAAAAGCCTTACTACACTGCTTTAGGCACAGATTCATTGCCTCGTTGTTGACTGTAATGGCTATTCCCATCCAGCAGGCTTGCTTTAAAGCAAATATATTTTTGCTCCTACATTTGTATCAGAAATTCTGAATATTACTCTGCTGTCTCTCTAGACTATAAAATGAAATAATTTCTAAGCCTAATTAACGAGGATGAGTAAATCATATGTGAAGTTCTGGTTTTCTGTCTTTTACAATCTTTTTTCAATTTCCTCCAATCAAATGGCTCGCTCCTTACCATTTTCTACCTTATCCTACGTTTTTCAGGATTAAATTTTTCCAACTATTTCTAAGATGTTAAATTAATGTTCTACATACTTTCAGGCATGAAGTTATTTAGGTTTTTCCAGAATTCCTTATTGAAAGGTCTCTGTATTGTTATGTATATTGCATTGAAAGAACTTAAATCTTTTTGTATTAGCAAAAAGATATTAAGACTTTTGTAGATAATGGAATTCACTTGCTTTATGCAATTCTATCCCTGAAGCAAAATATAGAATTTAAAAATTATTTTCTTACCATGCTTAAGCAAGGGGAGGAAATACTTTTTTTTTTCTCTAGTTACTCTTCTGAGTTCTGCGTTGGCTGATTACAATGGAACCTAAGTGTACTTAGTGTTTTACAAGAACAAGCATTATTCTATATGCAGCCATATCTCACTAATACATGTTCAAATTATTTAATCAAGGCAACACTGAAAGCATTTTAACTTCTAACTTGATGTTTACTTAAAATGTTTGTAACCTAACGTGTGTCTTGAACCTACATCTCTAGATCCTTCCAAAAAACCCTAAGGAATATGTTACAAAACTCACTCTTCTACATAACCTACTGTGTGTTGTGCTATGTCTTTCAAAGGCTATCATCTACCCATTGAAGGGAATGAGCTATTAAAAACAAATCTTCTATTGGTGGGAAAAGATGGAGATGATGCAAAACCAAGGATCATCCAGTGTTACACATAAAGCAAAAGTATATACTTTAAGAGACTAAAGTTATGAAAAAATCATAGATTCATTATGTGTCAACATTCAGATTTATATCAGTAAATACTATTTATTAGGGTAAACATGAGTATTCATCGATTCCTCTTGAATTATGAGATAATGTACTATAACCATCTGAAGAGAAACATGCTTCTTTGCAAAACTGGGGACTGATCTTGAGCATTGAAAAAGAATTTTCCAACTAATTAATATATTACAATTACCACAACTTAATTATGTATTAATCTGATATAAAACACCTAGTGTGGATGACAGGTGCTGATTATCCATCATCAAACTGAATCTTCTAAACCTATCAGACTTTTCAAATGGGTCTAAATCTAAACTACTGTCTCAAATTATAGGTTCAATTTGAATAGTCAAATGCAGCATGGAAAGAAATCAGTGGTTATATGATTAATCTGAACACTTACAATTCTGCTAGTATTTCAGTTAATACATAAAGTTTGTTTCAAGTTAGCTTAAAGGTGATAAAGTCAGATTCTTTTGTTAGTATTAACAGTAGCTGGTTTTTAAATTATTCAAACCAAGCCTACATGCTGATCTTCATTCAGATGGAAAGACTGATAATATAAAAATAGAAGGCTCAAATAAGAAATAATCACCCTTTGAAGGTGGAGAGCTGTCTCTTTGAGGTGTGTGAGGCTTACTTCAGCTTGTAAGCATTAGAATGTTGATAAAGGTGAAAAACAATAATGAGACCCAAACTGTCCCCTCTGAGATACTTCTATTCATTAGACTCCTGCGGGTATCTAGGAAGAATTAATATTTCTGATAGCAATCACTTTTTAAGTTACTGCTAAATATGAAATAGACCAGTTTCCAATGGTGCTTTTATCTATTAGATACTTATTAACATCAGATAAAAAGTGTATGCATAAAAAGGCAGAAGATAGTTAAACTCCACCAACTTGAAGACAAAGCCTAACTGCAACCTATTTTTATTTAGGTTAATATCCATTTGTCTACAAGCTTGTTTGGAGGATTTTTTTTTTTTTTTTTTTTTGATCCTTTCCCAGTGGAAAATACTAAGCCTACCTCATGAATCAGAATTAACCTTATTAATTTCTACTGCAGTTAAACTGATTACCTTGTACCACTTTTTAGGCAATAATTCAGAAAACTATTCTGTCTCCTCTTTCCCCTCCATTCTTAGGCTTCAATAAATGGAAAAAATTTGACCAAAATATCCTGAATGTTCTTGCATGGGCACCCATTAGAACAATTGTGTGGATTGATGTATGCAGAGAATAAAAAGGGAGAAAATTATAAGACAAAAATATTGAAAGTTTCAAAGTATTAAAAAAAAAATTTGCACTATTTTTCACACTGGATTGATTTAGATTTAGGAAGAATCAAGAGTGTAGATACAGACTTCAACACATTCTTGCTGACTCATGACTTGTAGAAGCTCTGCATTTGACAAATGCCATGGATTATCTGGGTTCAAAGGTGTTAAGCAACAACATAATGAATAACCACCAATTTTCGTCATTATATCTCCTTCACGTGAAGCTAGTAAGTACTCTCCTTGCTATACTGCACTGTATGTTTCTCTCCTTGCTACATATCTCAGAGACACTGCAAATGATGTTGCAGACAATGAGAATGTCCTTTTAATCCCCAGTAAGACGAACTGCTTGCATAACTTTAGAATGGACTTTATTTAAACAGTCCATTATAATCTGAAGTTTGAAAGATTGATTAATTCTATACATAAAAATTGAATAATTACTGAGAAGATTAAAATATAAGATTTAGCCAATTTGTGGAAGATTTTCCTGAGATAATAATAATTTGCAACCATTCAAATTTCTGAGATTTTATAGAAAAATGCATTCAGGCATTCAATAAGGTTTTTTGCCCCAATGTGCAAGTTTCTTGATGACTTAATCTATACAAAAGAGTTTCTATTTTTCTGCTTTCTACTGGGAGTAGCCTCTGGTTTTCTGCTTGCCCTCTGTAAGTCCAGCAGAGAGTCACCAAGATGATTCGGTGGCTGGAGCACAATGTACAAGGAGAGGTTTAGAGAACTGAGTTTGTTTAGCCTTAGGGAAAGCAAGCTAAGGGGGAATCTTATCTGGTCTTCAACTACCCAACAAAAATATAAAAAAAGACAAAACTCAGTGAAGCGCACTATGGAAGGGCATATACCCCTCAGGTACAGAATCTGTAGTTTTTCCCTAGGGTACAGCTATAAGTTACTCATTCTAACTTGGTATGCACTGTGATCAGGTTTTGTGTCTCTAAGGGTACACTTTAATTCCTTAGCATGAGTAACAGACCTCAAACAGAGAAAAGGCACGTGTAGTGCCCTCACTTTATATATTTCTCTATTAATTTTCTCTATTAAATGGGTGAAGGAAGATGCACGGAGAACTTTATTTCTTTTCTACCTTAATGTCAAGTAATGGTAAACAAAAAATAATAGGCATTAGCCTTTTAACCAGAAAAAGTGGTTACAGCACTCCTACTGTATCAGCTGTTATATTGAGGTTTTTCTTTTTTATGTCCTTTCAGATATTTCTACATACTTCCTCAAAGACTGGATTTATATCGTGCTAGCACACACAGACTTCACAATATGAAATAAATTCCATAAGCAATAGCAGAACAATAAAGATTTTTGGTTCAGAGACCTTGCCTAAACAGAGGACAGCAAAGATAATTGCCTTTGCTTTTCTATCACTAATCTCATTTCTTCCGGGAACAAAATCCAGTGGACTGTAAGGTCAATGCCTAAGCAGACAGGTTGGTAGGACCAGAGAAAAAGTACACTTTATTTACCTCTTTTCCTGTACACACTAGGAAAGGAAAGAGCTTGATGCCCTCCTCCAGAAACCAAAACGCTTTAATATGGCTCTCAATGCATAAACTTGATATTATGAAGTTGCATGTATGAGCTTAATTTTTGCACATGACAACCCACAGTAAGGTCAAAAGAACTTCTCTAAATGGCAAATCGATGCTCTGCCTGCACAGCTGGATATCACTTCCTTCTCCTCCCTTTGATATTTGTCACCAGTTCTAAGACCCATTAAACTCAAATTTCTTGAAAATGCCACAGCAGAAAGCAAAAGGAGCTATGTTGAATTAAAAAACATAATTATAATAATATTGCCTTCTGAAACCTGTCCCAGTAAGATCAGGTTCACTCAACATCCAGATTTACCGTTACCTTTCACAGAGTTCAGTGTTTAGTAGGGAAACAAGTGATTAATTTGGTTTCAGAGGTTTAATGCTACAGGAACTACCAGCAAACTAAACTTTTGCTTTTTAGCCAATAATAACAAGATTTGTAGACATCGGAAATTGTTAGAAATGAAAGCAAGCATACTTATTATGTTGATAAAATCTTTTAGTGATAATGTAATGTTCCTCATGTTACACTTGGCACTATATATATTCATTTTTGCAGAATGTTTTTCACTCATATCATAGTTTTCATAATAGCAGAACAGACTTAATTACTTAAATAAAATGCAACAAAGTATTCAGAATACATTCAGAATATTTTATCAGAAGATTATATTTTATCAGTATTATATTATGCATGACAAATTCTTCATTGCTGAAGTTCTGTATTGAACAGAGCTGTCTTTATTATGTGTTATGTATGAGCAGAGCACAAAAATAATTTTTTAACATTTGAGGATTAGATGCTCCAAAAAAATGTTCTCTTGCCTTACAGTACACTTCACAGGGAAAAAAGACAGCCAGACAGTTAACCCATGGGAATTTGTGATTCAGCAGAACATAGTTTCAGTTCAGATGAAGTCTCATTTTCCATTTTTGCACGACGGTTTTACAACAGTTTCCTAGATCCTGGATTGATGTCTGAAGCCCTCTTTCATGAACAGCAAACTCCAGTACATATACATGAACAGATGAATTCATATTGTTTATTAGTATCGTGTACAGCAAACATCCTCATCTCACACAAACGCCCCTGTATACCTATTATTGACAGCCTAAATAGCTCACAAAGGGTTTGTAAATTTTTAATTAAGGCAAATGAACACACTTACAGTAACAGTTCATTTTAGCATGTCAGAATTCTGCACTTAAGCAGTTTGACTTGTACAGTTTCTGCATGTTTAGTGCAGTTTACAAAGCAGTATCTTAGTATCTAACTTGCTGGACACACTACTGGAAGGAGAAAAAACTTGCTGCACAACAGCGGTGACAACAAAATTAAAATACTACTCGAAGTACAAAGTTCAAAATATCTTAAAATACAGGAATCTAAGATTATTACATACAAAAACATTAATAAGGCCTACTGAGAAGAATTAAACACCGTTTTCAACCAGAAAGGGTTTCCTGCTGAGAAAGATGGGAGTTTGTCTTATGATTCTAGACCCCTGAATGGATTGTATGCACAACTTCATGGACCACTCCTCCTCTCAGAGTACCCAGCACTACTGTTTAATGATACAAATTAAATATATTACGGTTACAAGACATATCAATGGTGTTGGTTAAGAGTATCAACCTAAGATGAAATAAAGTCCTACCTAAATACTTTGATAGATTACACAGACTTCAGACATACATTTTTTGCTCTGACATTCAGTTGACGGCAGGAACTGCTGTTTCATTCAAGTGAAATAAGTAGCAATAACAGACAAATAATATAATAGTACTTGCAAAGTTGGGTTAGTTGTGCATATTTAATTTTAAATTATAAAATCTGGATTTAGAGATGTTTTAATTTGAACTGCTTGTAGGATGGAATTTCACAATGCCACAGGACATTAAGGAGCCTCTGATATTTTGCTCACAGATTTAGTCATCGACTTTTAGTTTGAAAAGCTAACACTGAAAAATCCTCATCATTTTTTGTTAACTAATGACACAGAGTTAGCAACAAAGGAGTATTTTCCATGGTTGAAATTTTTTAGGATTAATTCTCATTTTCGATTTAGAGGTGTCAGATAGAAGCAGTCATTAAATAAATAAATAATTGTAAAAGTAATTTGTTTACTTATTTTGAAAATGTTGGAAAAACATGTAGTACTAAATTAAAATGTGTCCTAAATATTTTATTCCATGTGTGAATCAGATACTTGGTTTCAGGATCTCCATCTCCAGAACAGAAAATTATCATTTAAAAAAAAGTTTAAGTGTTTTGAATGGAACTGGAACCAATTTAAAAATGCTGTAAGAATTCTTTGCACGTAACTTAGGAACCTAAGAGGTGAAAATGTTAAGAAACTGATAAGGAAAGCAGGTATTATTAAGGATAAAAGCCTACAGCTTATGCTGTAGTGGCCTTAGATGAAGTCTAAAAGAAATTCCTAGAGTCTTTTGTCCCTTTAGAAATAGCTTGTAGGACTTCAGTTTTGGAGTCCAAAGTGCAAATCATCAAACAGTTGATGGTATGTAGCAAATTCCACCGGTTCACGTAAAGGAAGAGATATTCAACTATAGCTTGACAAATTAATTTGAAATAAAATAGATCCGGAAAACAATCCCATGTCTGGCACTTGCTCTAATAAAACCCTGAAAATAAACTCCAAGACTAGTGAAAAGTGCATTTCAGTCACGAGGGAGAGCTTGAACATTTTTTGCGTGAGGCAGGTTCAGAAGGGTCACAGAATGGAATCCCAGGCCTCTGGTGTTTGGAACAGACAATCAAAAACCTAATATTCCCTTCTTACTCTCAGCAGCTGAACTTCTTTGTGAAGAAGTCCAAAACTTAGCATTGGGAAAATTAAACACCCGTGCTCATCTAGATTTCTTTTTAATGTTTTCCAGACAAGAGAAGAGAGTGAGGCAGGAGCCAAAAGGTGTGACATGCTATCCATGACACTATGCAGGTTTGAGAGCAAGTAATTGCTTTTCCATCAGTTTTTTCTTTGTTTGTTTTAATATAGTTTACTGGTTTCGACACTTATAGTCAGGATTACAATCTATAAGGATATATCAGGCAAGTAATTCAATATTTATAAGATACACTCTCAATTGAAAACTAAAATATTTAGAAAAACTATGAAGGATATAATAAAATTACTAAAACCAAGTACTAAATAATGAAAGAATTAAATTAACATTGTTCTCAATTAAAAATCAATACTGTCCAATGCATGTCTTTCATTTCCCTATTCTAATACAAAAAAAAAATAACACCTTGTGAAGAATTCCTGATTAAATTCTTAAGAAAATTTAACATGAGTTATGATTTTTCCATTAGATTTGGAGAGTCTCACTACAGAATGAAAAATGACGATGCAAAACAACGTATAGAAGAAAAAAAAAATCTAGCTGTAAAGGTAAATTAAAGTTGGTTCCTATATTGTGAATGTACATATACAGAAAGAATATGAATTATCAAATAGAAAGGAAATCAAAGCATAAAGAGAAAATGAAAGGCCATAGCTAAATATCTTACAACTTACATGCTGCCAAACATGTCTGGAAGCTAAAGATGTCTAACAGTTAGGCACACTCAGTTAATTACCAGAAACATTAACTGTATCAAAAGTTGAGGAAAAAAGACACTAAGTTTAAACTTAAATAATGTTTATATAGGAAACTATATGTGTATATTGCATTTTCTATTGAGATATACTTATCATTGGTGAAACGGAAAAGTAATAATATTTTCTGTTAGCTTTTTTGGTTTGTGTTTCCCCTTGAATTTAGTGATGTTTGACCTATCTTCCTACAGTGTTAACCTCACAGAGGAAAACTTAAACTGCAATAACAGCCAGTGAAACTAATTACAGTACAGGTAGAAGATGAAGGAAGGTTACAACCTGATTAACTATGGTCAGATTTACCCTTAGAACTGGAAACAAAATTTACCTTTCCATTCTGTTGAGCTATGAGAGAATACTGGGATAACTTTATTAATTTAAACATGTTTTTACAGGGTTTTTTTTTTGTATTACAAATATCATCACCAAATTATAGAACTATACACAAACAATAAATTGGACCAGAAGGTCAATCTGGTCAAAGTCACCTACGTTCCTTCTAAAGGCAGATACTATCTAACTAGAAGGCAGGTACTATCTAACCTTTCTGAAAACACCTTGTTTCCCAAACAGTTTTGCACCTGCCTTACCTTCGTTTTATCTAAACTGCCATCTCCTCGCTTGCTTATAGGAATCTCATCTGAGACAGTATCAACAGCTTTAATAAATTTAAGATATGTGACATCCAGAACTACTTTTCAATCCACAAAGCCCATTATTCTGTAACAAATTCAACATCAATTGGTTTGGTATGAATTATTCTTGATAAAGCTATTCTGGCTGTTATTCGTGTCTGTCTTTTCTAACAATGTACAACAGCTGAGGTTTTTTCCCAATTATTTATTTCATTAAAACTGACTGATTTGTAATTGCATTTTCCTCACTTTTAAAACCTTCCATTCTGTTATTTTCAGAAAACCCATCCATCTTCTCTAAATTATAGACAACTAACACTTCCCTCACATATATTACTTTTTAATTTAAAAGAGGTTTCTTTTCACACAGGACCTTTTTTCAACTTATCTATTCATCATGAATTTTGAAAGAAAAAATTGGGCTCAGTAAGAATAAATCATTTGAGGGTTCTCTGGGTCTTCTACATCGTTTGGGAGCTGGACCAAAAGTCCATTATTTGCACAGCTTGAGTCATGCATCTTTGTATATGTTTTTATACGTGTATGTGTATACAAAATGCAGCAAATAAAAATATTGCTGTGACTTTTATTACGGACTGAGAAAGAATTATAATTGGTGGTATTTTTCTGAGAAAAGTGTTTGAATTTGTAATTTCCTTTTAGACAGTCTCTCTCAAAGGGTTTTTAAAATAATATCAGCTGTACAGAGGGATGCAGCTATTATGGACCTGATTTCTGGAGTGCTAAACATGCATAGCTCCAGTAAAAGTCCATAGGACCTTTATATGATAAACAGCTCTGAAAAAACATGTGACTATGTTTGCAATATTATTTAGCACAAAGCCTTGACTAGTAAAATCAACTTTATTTGGGCAAAAGAGTATGATTAAGAAAATGGGATGAGAATAAAATATATTTCCTTTTAGAATATCTCAAACGGGCAATTTATTCTCCTGCGTTTCCTTCATTTAAAAATGCAAATAAAAAATTAATGCCCTTTAACCACAATTTTCCATAGATTAGCTTTAATTTACAGATGGTAAATTTACCTACTGTAGTCCTTAATGCTGAAAGTAAACTGTGATTCTGATGAAATGCTCTGGTTGTATTTCATACTGAGATCTCTTCTGCAGTTGTTTTTACATCCTTTCTGTTTACTCTGGCTTAGCAGGGAATCCAGTATTAGCAACATACATGAGATCATTTATAAGATGTCTTGTAGACTCAAGGTTACTGTTTGCACTACACAACCCCATGCACCGTTTACTTGGAATGAAACAAAATCCTTTGCCTGCAGACTTTGTAATTGGCAGAAGAAAATTCAGCTTCTTTCTGGGCATATGAGTGTCACAGTGCTTAGTGATAAGGGCAAAATATATTTTCTTTTTCAGGGCAGCAGAAATGAAGTATTAATGTGTGTTAAGCATTGTAAATGTAAACCTGGAGAGTGTTGTCAATTCAAGTCACTATGAAGTAAAAGAAGTGGGCTCTTTAAGGAAGTGCTGGAAAATCAACTGAATTGAAACCTGAGCTTTTTCCTAGGTGTATCTGCATGTGTCCGCTGCAGCCAGTGTTGTGGCTATGCTGTAAGCATACCCAACACAGTTAAAACAATCTATAGTACAATTCATACTACAGCTACGCTGGTACACATGCATGCTGTTATTCAAAAGGCGATTTCAGTAGATTTTTCTCAATTGCTTCTCTCCTCTGCACCAGCACTGAATCTTTCCTGAACTGGTCCCAGTTCAGGAATCTAAAGCAATAAAACCTATTCCTCCCCCACTACTTCTTCCCCTTCTCTACTGTTTTCTTCCTTCTTTTTAGTGTTTTTTGTTGATTTGACTCACTGATTAGGCTAACATGGATGCAGCGTGAGTCAGTGTAAGAAAAGCATGAAGCTGCAGGCAGGAGTGGAATGGCCATGTAACATGTTTTAGTGCCTGTTAGCAGCTTAATCAGCTTAGGGGTATGTCAGGTCTTCAGTCTGCATTTCCAGGTTCAAGTTAGCAATGTAATTTAACAAAGACTCAAGATAGGTTAGCTATCCAAATATATACTGTTTCTTTTGAGATGGATTAATTATCCAAATACGTACTGTTTTTTAGCTGGATTTTGCAGCTTATGATGAATTCTGTAATTCTATATCTGAGAAATGTCTGTAAATAATTTTTAATTAACTACATTGACATTTCAATAATGACTTTACCCTGGTTATAGCAAAGTGCAGATACTTTTAGCCTCACATATTGCAACTCACTATCAAAGTACAGGGAGATTTTTGTTGCTTTGGGTTTTGATGTCCTTTACCTTGGATATTTTAGAATATCTTTATTTTAATATTGGATTGTTCAGATTAAAAAAAAAAAGTAAATTCCAAAACCATGCTCCAGGTACTAAGGTCTGCATTTTGGTCAATGGTGTAGCTAAACAAAATATTTACCTACTGCTTCTATCATTCAATTGCTATTAAAACAAATATGTTACTCCAAATTGCTATCATTGCCTCAATTACAAATGCTTTCACTGATTTATGCACATGCTCAGCCCTTGAAACTTTAAGTTCAAGATCAATCCTCTAATCACTGAAAAAATCTTCAGATCCACTGATACATGCAGTACCATTGCTCCTCCTAAGTCAATGTCTGGCACAGCACTGTTTCCTTCAAAGCAGACCCTGAAGGGGAATGATGGAAAAGCAAACTGGGTGTTTGCCCAAGGCACCAAAGTTTGGGAAATTTGAACGGTGTTTGTTTTATTCAACCAGCTACAGCTCTCTCTGCTGTGTTCCAGGATGCCTCAAGACTTCATGCTTTGAAGCTGCGTCATGGTACAATGACACGGGCAGGAAGCAGGATGCCTCAGGGTAGCCTTGAAGCAGTGCAAAGGCAGTTATGGATAAATGAACATAGCGGACACAAACTAATAGCAAGTGAGTGGTGGGCTGAAGACAGCACGGTGATTCCTAATGGTATCTGAGATAACACTTGTGTGGATAGGGCAGAATTTGGACTTGCCTGCAGAAATGTCTAATCTGAGGCCATTCTGAGCCTCTGGCTGCTGTAACACTTCACTTCTGAAGTACAGAGCTTAAATCAATTTATCTTTCAATCAGCTAACTGAACACTGAGTTTTTCCTTTCCAACTTAAAGCACCTTTATCTGCAACAGACCGCACTTAAAATTGAGTTTGTGCTGAATGTTGTTTTATTCAATTCACCAAATTCAGCTAGTTGAATCCTAGCCAGCTCTTGACTGGGCTGTTCAAAGTAGCCTCCTGCAAGCATCACTCCCAACACTGGTTGCCTTTTTCCTCTTGAGAGCCAAACCACCCATGTACAACCTCCTCTCATTCTCACAGGGGTTTGGACCCAGAAGTCCCTCTCCATTTAGGAAGAGGGTCAATCCTACCCACTTATCTTTAGCTTAGTTCTCTACTTGCTCAAATTTCTGGCAACGCTATAGGATTATAATGTCAGAATGTCTAAAGACTGCACGAGAGAAACCATAATCATTGAAATTAACTAACATAAAGATAGTACTAAGAGATGGCAGTATTGAAAAGACAAGAGAATTAATGAACTGTGCTGCTCTAGGATTTAATATAGTGTAACAGACCTATGGTTGGTAAGCTTTCTTACTACAGCACTGATCTAGGTCTGCCACTTTGCTTAACACACTGTAAAAAGTCACAAATTTAGAAGTAGAAAAATTCTTTCACAAATACTGAAAAAATGAAAAAATGAAAGTGATAAGATCAAAATAATTATTTAGTCCAGTTTAAAAAAAAAAAAAAAAAAAAGTGAAGCAACACTAAAGAGCCTTTGCAAACGCTAATGTAAAATTACTATCATCCAGCTAGGCAAAGCAGTGGCTACAGCAGCTATACATGGCTGTAGGAAGAGAGACCAAAGAAAATTTCTCAAATGACAGAAAAGTCCCAAGGTACCAACATATAGGTGATATTCATTGCCTGTTAGGTGAGTTTGTATGGTTCATGGAGCATCTTTGACTCCACTGTAGCAACTGGCTTTAGTTCTGACATCCCAATTGGATCAGGGGAGCAGAGCCTCCCCCTGAAGAAACCCTCTGGTACATTAAAGATAATAGAAGCTGTGGCTGATGGAATATGCTAAATGCGGTATCTTGTGATTTGAGATGCAATCCAAGCAGTTATTGCCATGTACTGAGAAAGGCATCCTGTCAGATATCTCATGTATCAATTTTGCATAGGGTACAGTGGAATGCAGAGGGCAGGCAGCACCCAGATCCCCAGATCTTCAGGTAACTCAGGATAAGACCAGAGCATATGCAGTTCTCCATTCAGGTGCTGTGGCATGTAGGTCACTGGTGGAAAATAGAGGCTTTGCCTAGTTATAGTAACGAGTAGTGACTACATCTTGTCATAAGCACAGAACATGGAACTAAGGAAGTTTGTTGCCACGCAGGCTCCAGCCCCACAGATGGCATGGGTGGGAATATAAACTGTAAAAACTCAAAGACTTAAAGAGTTAATTCTTGTTACTGTGAGAAGACTTCAAAGAATAGAGGAAAAGAAACAGAGGAGAAAACTAAACATACAGGGACAAAATGATGTAAAGATAATATTTTGGAATTTATATATTTTAATTGGGTGTTACCATTTTATATACATATGAGTATTGATTTAGAAATTGGGAGGACTGCATGAACTCATTCTGAAGGTGTTCAACTCATTTAGCATGGAATGGAGGACAGAAATGAGTCAGAGCTGCGAGTGGGGGGAACAAAAAGGGAAAGAAAATCATGGTACAAGGGTGGTTTGAAGTAAGGCTGAGACAAAGGCCACAACTCTAATGGAACTGTCCAAATAAGGATCTCTCAAAATCTTTATCCATGAATTGAAATAATTGAATTTAAGGTTTAAAACATTTGTACAAAAAACATGGAACCATAAATGGCAAACTCAGGCTTACAAATAGAACCTCCAAGAGAGTGTCTACTTAACTTTGCATATGATACTTCATTACTTAATGACCATGAATGCCACTATATACCCTGGAAAAACTAAAGACCGTGCATGCAAGCATACACACAAATATATGCAAAGATGTAGAGGGTAGGATAAAAGGCTGAAAGACAAAACCATTTATCAAGAAAGCATGTTGACTGCATGTGAAAATGCATTTGGAGAAACAATATATATATCTATATGCCCTTTTTAGGCATCACAAGGAGAACTGTCACATTCAAGGTAGTTGTTTCTACTTCTATACCTAATTCACCCAATATTCCTTGAAAAAAAATCTGTTGCTGCTACAAACATGACTATAAATACAATATGAAAAACTGTATTACTAATTAATATGTACAAGTAGTTAGACCAAAATTGTAATTTTTACAAGATTATGAAAAGAATGCCAAGTTTTGTATAAGTTTATAGTCGACACTTTTTAGATCCATGCAGACACATGTATTTGTAAATATGTCAGGTTTTTGTATGTAGATCATACCCATTTTGTATTTTGCTAGCTGCAAGCTCTTCTAGGCAGGGACTTTGCCTTCCCAGTTGTTTGCCAAGAGCAATGCATACTGTTTGTATTATGTTAATTACTAATACTAAATAGTAATTGAGCTTGCTATTTCAGTAA
Source organism: Strix uralensis (assembly GCF_047716275.1). Lineage (NCBI taxonomy): Eukaryota > Metazoa > Chordata > Aves > Strigiformes > Strigidae > Strix > Strix uralensis. The sequence goes on from NC_133975.1 coordinate 38,563,190, forward strand.
TTTACATCTTGAGATGAAACACAACAGGTTTTGGCCAAGAATATATACAGATAATGATAGAAGAAACTCTGCTGCACCAGCTGGAAATAACCAGTGTAGTTATCAGAAATCAATAAGCACTGTTTATGGACTATTAATTCCTTTTTTTTTTTTTTTCCCCCCTCTAAGTCCAGTCCTGTGTTCCACACACCAAAAAGTCTCAAAACAAAACTAGAATTCAACTTTCTAGCTAATAATATTCAAATAACTAAGAGCTTGCTCAAAACCTTTTTTTTTTTTTTTTTTAAAAAAAGTAACAAGATTCTTGTCAGTTTACATTAAAAAAAAAAAAAAGAAAAAAAGGAATTTTTGTGTTTTTTGTGTTCCTGTCTGCAAGGAACATGATAGATACCACATGCTAATTCTCACAAAAGGAAGTGCTAGAAAAAAAACTCTAGGTGCTGAAGGATCTAGAGGTTTCATCCCAAATCTGCAGAAATTAACAGGGTACTCTCTATACAGCTTAATGCAAAGAACATCCTATACAGGACACCAAGTGTATTTACATCACTAAATGTAGTGATGTGAAAGTGTATTTATATCACTAAACACAGCAAAACACAACTGCTCAGATGAAATCAAGACATATGTACTTGTACAGTAATAGGTAACTCAGCAACTGAATTTACTACTTGCTGAGAGTTCCCTCATGTTTATGCCTGCAGGGATTTGACCCCAAATATCTATTAGAACACTGTATTATTCACAGCAGCAAAATAAGCACAAAACAATCAACAGAAAAACACCTTCATCTGTTGGGAACTTCTAAAGCCTATCCAAATCTCCCAAGGTGGAAAAAACACAATTTTATTTTCTTCTTTCAAACCTATTCTAGATTTAACTGCTGTCATGGTGTTAAGGGGACTTATTAGCTACTATAGAGGTGAAAGCAATTTATTCCTTGTATTTATTATGATTATACTTTAAATAGAACTGCCTCCTAAGACTGAAATAATAGTAACTATATGCCTATATGAAGGAATTTGTTATTCAAAGACCAATTTGCTTTTTTCCCTCTGAATTTGAGATCCTTCACTGGTTATTTACTTTTTCATTGTCAATAAGGAAAGAAACCAACATATAACAGATAGGAAACTTGTGATTTCTCATGAATTAATGAAGATGATATCATAAGGTTTCTAAGAACAATGTAATTATTTTCAATATAATGATCTTGGAACCCCAAAGCTTTTAAAAACATTTAATTCCATTTTCTCCCCATCAGCTTTGAAACACAATACAACACACACAGCTCCCTGATACATTTTTTTCCTCTAGCAAGGATTAGACCTCATAAGAAAACTACCAAATATATATAAATGCACATTTTTATATATATATATTTAATCTTTAATTGAATTAATCTAATGGAATGTTATGTGGTAACCCTCCTGGTTCAACCTATGCTCTTTGTCCCTTTTTCTTACTACAATAATATATTATTTATTAATGATTCCTGGATACCAAAACTTACTCCACTGAACCAATTCAGCCTTCCATTTACTCTCTGGAATCAAGATAAGCTTAGAAAGACAGATTTAACACTAAAGACAGCCTTTTAACATAGCAAAAGACACCATCTCCAAATACAGCAGGCCAACATACATATTTTATAGTAAATACAAAGTTTCAAATTACATGCTCATAAACCGAGAAACTAAAAAAGTTGCTGAAGAACATATCTAAAAATACAAATTTCAGACTGAAATGTATCCCATGTGCTGATCAGAAAGCTTGCCAGAAAATGCACTTGTAAAATCTATGTGAACGATTTGACTACAATACATGGGTTAACAAACCATAAATTCTGACACAAGTGAAAATCAGTGTCAGAAATATACACAACATATTTAGCTCAATACAGCAGTTTTACATTTTAAACTCAGAGTACTTCAGTGAACAAGTTAAAAGTAATTTCTTTTTACAATTGAAACTTTATATGACTGTTTTCCTAAGGGAGTCCAATGGCCTCCTGACCCAATACCCAAGTATCATCAGATAATGATACAACTCATATAACCTCTCAATCAGCCCTCTTAAAAGACTCTTAGGTAGTCTACAATTATGAAATACAATATTCATCTACAGGCAGTAGAAGACTTTGTCAGTTTTGCTAAATCTTTGTTAAATCTGGTGGACCATTTGTGATGTACTGATACAAACCCCAGGCACTTCCACTCACAGGTTGCTTATTTAGTCTCTCTCCTGGATTCCTAAAGCAGCTATAAAATCCTTGTGACCTCTCATACCAACAGCCAAAGTTTTAAAATGCTGAACATGATTAGCTGGGAGGGATGTTTGCTTCAAAACGCAAAGGAAATCTCAGACAAGACTTTGCAAGTGTTTCTAAAATAATTTCAAAATAACAAAACCAGTTGGTGTTTAATAGAATGCACATATGAAAGACAAAATCTGCTTGCTGCTTATATTATGCATATGGGAGTTCTGTTTGTTCTCTAGCATCCAAACACATCTTGCAAATTCCTGTCACCGCATAAAGGGAAGGATCATTAATAAGCTAGGTTGCTCAGCGTGTTAGCAGGGAGGAAAAAACACAACACCTCTCAGAAGAAACCCTCAGAACTCTTGCTCATCATTTGATACAAGCAATCATAAAAACATTCACAGCGCTGATGATGCCTCTTTCGGCAAGGATCAGCTCCACCATGGCACTATAGAAGACAGGGCAATGATGAGATTTTTTGCTACCTCTGATTCTGTGTCTAGTGCTACCCCCTGCCTCTGCTTCCCTCCTATCTGCTTTTCCTTTTACGACCAGCATCAGGTTTACATATTGAGCTGTTCTGCCTTCATATACTGATTAGTCAGACTACAGAAATGATTCTACCAAAGAGGTAATAAACTTAATACCTTTGGTAAGGATGACTTCCTCCTGGCACACAAGACACATCCGAGTCATCCACAGTTTCCCCCAACATGCTTATAAACATTCCCTTAGAATGTTGTGAAGGTGAGAGAAATAAAAAAAAAAAAAAAGCCCTGTAGAAGAAAACTTTCTTTATACACAGTCTTCTAATTTTTTTGTCTAAAGATGTTTCATCAAAACACAATTATATTTTTAAAGCAGAAACTTTAAGAAACAGAAAAAAAAGTAAGAAAAAGCTTAATTTTGTATATAGCGTTAATTGCAAAGTCAACAAGAAGTAGGAAAGAAGATTATGAAACACCTGATGAAACAAAACTAGAAAGAACTAGGCTCTTAAAAGCAAACATTATTCTAAAATTTCCTGTGATTACTTAAGATAACCTTTCATTACAGAAGGACAATGGCAATTGATAGAAGAAAGTATAAGGGAAGTACCATGCCTTAATGAAGATCCAAAGAAGACAAAACCAATTTCATCAAGCTCTAAATTTCAGATAAAGTTTTCATTTGCCATTTCTTCAAACACACTACAAATTGCAATTTTAGAGACACACAAGAGAAGATTCAACAGATTTTATGAATTAAATATTATAAAATAATACTAATTTTCTTGGTCGCTTCTGAACTACTGTTAATAATCAGTTTTGCTAGCACATAAAGGAAGTTTGAATTCCTTTATGTGATTTCTCTTGCACTGTAATATGGCACTTTCCTTCCAATAACACTTCCTATAATTTTTCTGATACTGTTTTAATCTTCAGTCACACATGTTGCAATATCATGATACTCTTTGATAAAGGACAGGTTTGTATTTAATTACACAGACTGAAGGTATTTTAAGAAATTGCTGCAAAGAAATACTAGTCTTCCATAAAAGTAATGACGCACTATATTATTATATTTTGAATATAAAGTATTGGATAAATAAAAATGAATATTATTACACTACATTCCAAACAACTAACTAGCAAATGGCTTCTTACTAAATAATAACTTTTTTTTTATAGCAAGAGAACTGTATAGCTTTGTGATAGTTCAGTTTGAAATGTTTAAGAGGGAAGTTACAAATTTTGAAAGGGTAAGATTTAGCATTAGCAGTCTTGGGCAAGCCTTCCTAATAAGACAAAAAGACATGTCCATATTTTTTTTCACGTGAGAAAGTTTGTTTTGGTGTGTGTCTCTTCAAAAAACAAGTCAAACCTGATAAATCATGGTAAAACTCTGGTCATTTGAATAGTGAATTATGCTTTGAAACAGTCACACAGAATTTGACAGTATATGTTTGATAAAAACAATGTATAAAAGTCTACTTTACGCTTGTAGAAGTGGCTAAAGCATAACTCCTTTTAAAATAATATAACCCAGTTATTTTTAATAGTTGCTTCCAAGAAGGAAAATACCTGTAAAGTCTCAAACTGGGCAGAGTTTGACTCCAGATATTAAGGAGTTTCTTTATTTGTAGTTTTTGAATGCCTGCTTGGCCATTAATTCCATATTTCTGCCAGCTTTTACCTTGATTTTTTTCCTCTATATTACAAGACCTTTCTTTACAAGGTACAGTTGTACTGTATATCAACTGTCTAATCCAACGTTTTCCAGTCTAATGCTAACGACACTGATACATAATTTTGATGCCTGGGATCCTAACCTTTCCTATTATAAGAAGGCCCTTTTTGGTTAATATGTATAATTAGTAGATAAGCTACCCATGAAATTCCTATGAAATATGAGAAAACATAGGATAAGTTTAATGCTGCTTCTAACAAGATAACTGATGGACTAACAGATGACCTTTTTAGTGGCAAAATATTACTTTAACTGAATCTTAAGATAGAAGGGTAAAAGACTAAGTTTACATAAAAAATTGCTACGAAAAAGCAGTGGAGATATATTGCTTTTTCTCTTTAAAGAACCAAGGTTTGACTAAAATATATTACATTTGTATTATTCTGCATAACTATCAACTGTAATAGGAATTTTTGTGTTAGTTTTATATTTGCAATCTCTACAAATAACATGTTTTCTGAAATAAATTTTAGTAGAAGTTACACTGGAGCATCCCTTGAGATAGGAGAAAATACCTTCTTTAAAAGTAATCTCAGGAATGAGGATTAAAAAGATAACGTAAAGCTTCATTTCTTTAATCTTATCACATCTTTGCTCCCTCATAGGAAACGAAGCGATAACTACTGTAGAAAAGAAAAACACACTGCAGACAGATTTCAAGGCTGCACCTTTTTATATCAGTTGGTGGAGATCCAGAAAGGAGGAACCATGTTTTCCTTATTTTTACTTAATGTGTTTCCCCCAGTAAAAATATTTGTAAAACGACAGGATTAGAATGCAAAGACTTATACAGAATCCTATAGAGAGGAGCACTGAATGTTGGTAAGAGGTACGTATAAAACACAGAAGATATTAGAAGGTGAGGCTGAAACTGGAGAAGCAAGGACAAATAACTGTTTTTTTGACTGGTGCTCAAAGAACTTGTAAAAAATTATATGGTATGTGCAACAGTGGGCTGACTGACCCAGACAAATGCATTCTAGCTGTATGTCAGGGAAGGTGGTCCTGGGATATATTCAAGTCAGACAGTGCAGTGTGAAGTTTCCTGTATTGAATATAATTGTCTTCAATATTTGTTGAATATTTATGAAGAATAAATTAATAATATTTCTATATATTTCATTAGCCACATTATATTGTGAATTATTTATCTGTCATAACATATCTGTAATTTTCTGTCAACAATTTTATCACTGAGATACCTGTTAACATTTGTTTCAACTGCTCCTAAAGAACTGGAAGTTTTGGGGGTCATACCCTGTTAGTGTCTTCACACTGAATTGCAGAGTAGTAGAATGCAATTATCTACAAAGTGTTTATCAATATGAACAAGGGTTCCACAAGCTGATGATTTACAGAAAGCAAGCTGCTCAATTCTTACTGTAGCTGTATCTACTCTTTGTGCTCTGGGAACTATTCTAAAACACTAATAAACACCATTTCTAATATCGCGCAAAATACGGACCATACTGCATTTAACATTATTTGAAAATTATATTTGTCTGTATGAATGACAACCTAAATTTTGTATAATATCTGACAGTAATGTAGTTAGTATTTCAGTACAGAACCATAATAATTTTAAAGGCAAAATATAACAGCAAAGAGTAATGAATACCAAAAGATACAACTAGACAGTATTTAACTAACTACCAAATTTATTATTTTTTTTTCTTTCCAAAGAAAAATTACAGATAAATAAGTCTCACAAATGTTTTAGGAAAAATGTCTAGGAAATTAAAATCCACTTACATTTTAAAGTGGCAGATACACACTGGTGGGTCCTGGTGGATAAGATGAACGTGAGCCAGCAATGTGCCATTGCCTCAAAGAAGGCAAATGGTATCCTGGGCTGCATTAGGTGAGGTCAAGGGAAGTGATCCTTCCCCTCCACTCAGCAATTCTGAGGCCACACCTGGAGTGCCGGGTCTAGTTCTGAGCTCCCCAGCACAAGAAAGATATGGAGCTACTAGAGAGAGTCCAGCAAAGGGCCACTAAGATGATTAAGGGACTCTCATAGACTCCCAAGATGACAAAGGGTGTTTCTAGGAAAAGCTGAGAGAGCTAGGACTTCAGCCTGGAGAAGAGAAGGCTCAGCGGGGATCTCACCAGTGTATGTAAATACTTGAAGGGAGGGTATAAAGAGGACAGGGCCAGGCTCTTCTCAGTGGTGCCCACTGACAGGACAAGCGGCAACGGGCACTAACTAAATGTGGTACACCCACCCTGATGAAGACGGGGCTTCCTGGCTGTTGAGACATAATGACTGCTGATTCCTTCTTTGTGCCCTTGTTCTCAGGTCTTCATGGTAATTGAGGCCCTCGGCCAATGGGAGCTGATACTGACCGCAGATCAGATTTGGCTCAGGTATAAATGGAGTCCCCTGCGGGAACCATTTTGAGCTGGTCCCCTCTGGAGCAGCACACCTGTGGTCAAGAACTCTCCCCTTGAATTGAAATACTGCCCAAGGAAACTCCTTGAGGTTGAGAGCCCTCACTTTTTAGGTGAGTGAGTGTGTGTTGTTAAATCCTAGGAGTTTATTGAATTGATTGTGCAGTAATAGCTTTTCCTTTCACGGACATTTGGATCTGCTGTTTATGAATAATTGCTGGAGTGCCAATTGATTGTACCTAAAATAAATTTTATTTTGTCCTGCTTATTTTGAGACCTGCCACAACACTGAAACACAGGAGAGTCCCTCTGAACATCTTTTTAACTGTGACGGTGACCGAGTACTAGAACAGATTGCTCAACAAAGTTTGTGGAGATGTGGAGTCTCCATCATTGGAGATATTCTAAAGCTGTCTGGACATGGTTCTGGGCAACTTGCTCTAGGTGGCCCTGCTTGAGTAGGGGCATAGAATCAGATGACCTCCAGAGGTTCCCTGACAACCTCAACCATTCTGTGACTCTGCAATACTACCTTTACAAATGAAAATTGAGTTTGTTCCTCTAAGAACCAAAAAGTTCATTGACTTAATTATTAGTGGGTTTGTGAAACCTACCAAGAAGAACCTTATCTACCATGGAAGTCAGGATTTAACTAATTATCAGCAGAGATTGATAATTATTTTAGGGGAAAAGAAATAAATTTAACATATACTCTAAAGAAAAATATTTAGTTTACCCTTTTTGCAGGTACCTATTCACATTTCACAAGAAAAATCTGTAGAACTGGCTTAAGCATGAATTCACACTAGCTAGATCTTTGACAAGTTTGTAGCTGTCATTAAGTAAACAAAAGAAACAAAAAGCAACTAGGAATAGTAGCATAACAACAAACAGTAAAAACAGTGCAGTTCTTACAGCTTGAAAGATTTGTTTAGAACTTATACAGATGACTGGAATTTGTTTTCATAAATATTTTATTAATAAGATCCTGTAAGAAGTACACAGGGTTCTGATCCTGAAAAGAATTGTATGTTTGCTTAATTTGAAGCATAATCCTCCTAAAATCAAAGTAATCAAACTAGGAAAATATATATATAAGTATACATACATGTATTAGACATATATAGAGACATATGGACATGTATTAAGACCGATAACAGTTTTCAGGACTCAGGCTTATATTTTTCACTGCAAACTGCTAAAATCAGTCAACTCATCTTACACATTTCACTTCTATTTGCATCTTGCAATACGGCTACTCTTCACACACATGCACATTACAGCTGAAGAATGGTCAGTGGAAAGAGCAACAGTGTTTCCTTTGAATCTAAATTTTACATATATACTCTAAAGCATTTATTTGAAACCATGCCTCAAATTATAAATTCTATCATTCAAGTATTACATGTACAATTTATGTACACAAAACCCCTTATAGTCCTTTTACAACAGGAGAGAAATTTTAAAAGTCATTTTAGACTCTTACATTTTGTCATTAGAAGTAGCGTCAGTGTCTATATATAGTATTTATAATTTGAGTAAGTGGCTTTGCCTCTTAAAAATAACCCCAAAAAACCCAAACCAAAGCAACTGCTGTCTGACAGGCAGGATTTTCCAATCTCATACTGCTTTAAATTTGAAATGAATATATTTTTCTTAAACACCACCCCCCCCAAACAAACAAACTAACAACAAGCAAGCACATTTACAGAGATATAATATACAAAGAGATTCGAAAAACAAATGAGGGATGTGCAATAGAGCAGGAAAATGTAACCGGATTAAATTCTTCTTCTGTCTGTAAAATGACATTTCATCTCTAAATAGTAAGTACTATACCAAGAATTCTAAATTATATCAAAGGCAAAAATATCAAAGACAAACACATGCAGTGCTTATTTTTCTGTCTTCTTTTAGGCATATGATTATTTACCACCCAACAGGTAATTATCCACTTTTCCTTTATTCTAAGCATCTATTCACTCCTCTAGAGAATGTGATTTACATAAAGGCAATCTCCTGGGAGTTTTGGCTCTATCTTAAAAATCACGATCAATTTCTGTGTAATCCAGCTGGATATGAAGCGAGATATGGCACATAGACGAATGGAAATGCAAGAAGCACCAAAGCGTGAAAGAAAGTCACCTTGAAGGGCTGATACTGCAGCATATTTTGTCTAAGGTTTCATAGCTACATTACACATGCATGTTCAAAATATATACTGCCTAAGCATAAACTATATGAACAATCACCTAATAGAGCAGCTAAATGTTACCAGAATGTACACCCTAGCAAGGTTAGGGTGTAAGTAAATTATGCCTTATTGATAATTTGTTTTTTCTCTAAGTTGAGAAATAAACTCCTGCATATGGCTTAGATAAAACTGGATAAAAAACGTTTCCTTTCCGCAAAGGGCACCTGTATCTCATCTGCCATAAAAAGGCTACAGTGTATGGACTACCTTTCTGAACCAAGAAGAAAAGGTACAAGGTTATCACTTTTGATTAATAGCTTTATACCTCATGATGATGTTGTCCTAGAACGTGAATTTGTCCTCCTATTTTGGGCATAAATGTTATCCCAGCCCTTTGCTGGTTCTCCCCTGCCCACCTCTCCCCCCAGGCCTGCATTCTGAGAATAACATTAGGTTATTTGTTTAAAGATGTTTTTCTCAGAAAAATTCAGTACAGAACTCCCCACCTAAATGGTCACTTAAAAGAATAAAAACAACTGAATTCCACACTCTCTCTTTAGACTTATGCAGCTGCAAAATGCCTTTACATCCTCACAAGCAGCACATTTCAGAAATTCACTCAGTTCCTGAAGACTGAGTATTTAAAATGATCGATTCATTACCAGCAGGGAGGAAGAAGAGGAGGTTGAAATCTTATTATAAATCCTTTTACTGAGACAGTAACCCATACCTATTGATAAGAAAAGGTATGAAGACCTAACATCTAAAGAAAACTCCTAATCTCTCTAATGATTAACCATGGTACAACATACCTTAATATAAATTTAATAGCTTGAACAGGTTTTAGTATTTGCTATGAAGGCATGTTGATGACATTGAAAATAGAGATACATATAATTGCATCAAGTCATAAAAAAATAGCAAAGTTTAATTATATGTTATCCTTAGTCATATGAATGTTTAGTGAGAAACATATTATGACATTATTTAATTGCTTTGTAAATAAGATACATATAGAATGGTATACAAAATTGTGCCAAAAATCTTATTGTTTGGTAAAATGAATTATTCACTCTCAACAGAAATTAGAAGAAGCTTTTTAGAAAAATTTCCAAGCACTAAAATGTCATTTATTTAATTCAATGTAATTCTAAAAATTCTGAGACTTAACCTAGAAATCAGGGATTTATTTTTTTAAAAGATACATTGACTCTAAACCCCATCAAAATAGACAGAATACAAGACTGATGTAGAGATGGATAAGTGGTGTTTTTATAAGTGCATAAAATATTAGAGAAGGTATTTACATATATTTAGCCAAGATTTGAGGGCAGTATTTGTGCTTTTTAGCACTATACAGATCCCCATGCATTAAACTATAACTTTAATCTATTTTTTTTTTTCAGAGGGACATAAATGTAACCACCATACATGTGTCATAAAATAACTATATGATTTATTTGAGAATGTGAAAGTATAAGAATAGCCAGGTTTAACCGTGGTTGTTGTCTTACTACGACATATAAAGGAAGAAGCTAGTTTGTTGCCTCAGCCATGTACCACCCACCTACACATTTCTAGATTCATTCCAGAGCAATGTAGACTTCTCACGTAAAGTATGCATAGGCTAAAACCAAACCAAAACCAAAATTTTTGATCTTGACTGCAGGAAAGTTAGCTTTCCAACATAGCCCCATACCTAAACAGGTGGACCTTTTGTTCTCTCTTCCGTCACAGATACGCTTAGCTCCCTGAGACAATTTTTGTGAAAAGTATTCAAGAATATTGTGCTAAAAAAGCCATGAAAACAAAAATGAGAGCATGTTGGACTACAGCTTTCTTTAGCACTGAACATCAACCTAAATGAGAAATCATACATTGCTAGCAATTTAGTCAGTGGTATTAGCAGAATAAAGGAACAGAATTTGAAAGATTACTGTTGAATGAGATAAAATGTGAAATTTAAAAGCCCTTTAAATAATGAGTTTCTTGCTGTTAAAATTTGCTACAGCTAGATAGCAAAACAATTACTTTGTGACAGATTGTGGGGAAAATGGCAACTTTATTTAAAGGGTAGACAAATTTAATACACTTATTTCTTTCTTTATTTTCTCCTTTGTATTGCCGTGCTTTCTGAGTGAGTGGCTGTCAGGGACTTCTATGGACGATAACAATACAGTAACAAGGGACTACAAAACATGGTGTTTCTATAAGTGAACTACCAGTGGACATGCACAATGGTTTTGCTTCTTTTATAAAATCCCTGTTAAGAGTTGGTCAGGAAATAACATTTTTCCTTTTGAAAAGGAATAAAAATCACCAGTGATTCTGCTACTCTTGTAAGCCACTGTTTAGGGTGCACCGGCCTCTTTTCTTTTTTGTTAACTCTGCAACAGTAGCTAGGGATTTTTATTTTCTTAGAAATACTACTCAAAGTTTTATGAAATCCTTGTCTAACTGAAACAAAGTTAGGTAAAGACAGTTTGATGGGTTTAATATTATTTAATGGTTAATAAAAACTGTCTCTGTATCTTGAAAGTGAATTCCTTCGTTGCCCAATTATCTTGCAACAGTAATCTGTGTAAATTTTATTTCCTGCTGAAACCACAGGGATTTCTAGCATGTTTGCTGCACAACACGGAAGATTTGCAGCATTTTTTAAGTGGTCCAGCAGTAGTTAGTTTCTTTTTTTGTGTGCTTTGCTAAAAATGATCACAATTCACATGCAGTAAAAGTTGAAGTTTGGCTTTATTTATAGAAACTTAAAGTTTTCAGTTAATTTTGATCAATTGTGGATAGCATTTGTCTACAAGTCCCCCTAATAAATGCAATTAATTTAATTATCTTTTCCTGTGGTTGGCTAAATGTGATAACTGTGGAGGGTTAGGATTTTTTTGGTGGGGGGTGTTGAGGGTTTGGGGTTTTTTGTTTGTTCTGAAAGGAAGTAAATTATACACTTAAATATGAAACAAAAAACACAAAAAGAAAATATCATGCTCAAACAGAAACTATTCTATGGTTCTACATGTAGTCTCAAATGACAAAAAGCCTATGTAGTAATTTGCATTATACTTTGACATCACACCTTACCACCCTTGAAATAGAGAGTATGCACTTTTACAGCTCATTCACTTCTGTTGTTTGAGACTACATGTAGAACCATTGAATAGTTTGGGTTGTAAGGGACCTTAAAGACCATCTAGTTCCAACCCCCCTGCCAGGGACAGGGACACCTTCCACTAGATCAGGTTGCTCAAAGCCCTGTCCAACCTGGCCTTGAACATTGCCAGGGAGGGGTCAGCCACAGCTTCTCTGGGCAACCTGTGCCAGTGTCTCACCACCCTCACAGTAAAAAAGTTCTTCTTTTTATCTAATCAAAATCTATTCTCTTTCAGTTTAAAACCATTATCCCTTGTCCTATCACTACATACCCTTGTAAAAAGTCCCTCCCCACCTTTCCTGTAGGCTCCTTTTAGGTACTGGAAGGCTGCTATAAGGTCTCCCTGGCGCCTTCTCTTGTCCAAACTGAACAATCCCAACTTTCTCAGCTTGTCCTCATAGGGAAGGAAATAATTTTAGTTAGACCTTTAAAGAACATTGAGATATAGCAGTTTCACACAATATTTTAAGTAAATGAGGTTTCCAGTTGATGCCTATCAGTCCGTATTTTGAATGGCTGATATCTTTCACACTTTTTATTTTGTTTTTAACTCTTCATTTGTAAGTGGCCTCTGTTGGTGGTTCTGAAAGCTCCTATAATAGCTTCTTACAGGCTCAACCCTTTTTTTTTTTTCCACTTTTCAATAATGTTCCTTAGACCATCTAGGACTAAACACTTTTCCTGTATATAGCTTTACACTAAGTTCCAGGGTATTCTACAGAATTTTCTCTGAACTTCTATATTTAATATTATAGTACTTAAAGGACTTGTCTGAAAAAAAGATGTAATAGGTAGACCGAACAGGCTGGATAGTGATATTGTAAGTAACAATTGAGGAGAAATTAAGAAAAAGAAAACAACCTCTGCAAGTCATGCCTGCCAATTTCTCATCATTAGTCACCTATAATACTGAATAAAAATTGTATGTTGAATGAAATATTTTACTGTTCATTTCTTATATTTAATTGCACTCTGAGTTGTCAGGTACCAGAATTAAACTATATATTTTTTAAAAAAAATTATCTGCAGTTCTGGAAAGTATATTGGACAATTTATAAGGGTTTTGACAAATATCAGAACACCGAGTTAGTTGAGAATTCTTGTATTAGAAGGAAGACACCAAACAAGGTTCAATGTCTGAAGGTTGAAGACAGATAAAAAGCAGACTATTAGTAAAGTATACTTTATAGTGAAAATTTAATATCTTTCTCATTACCTGTCTTGAATTGCTCTGAGGTCTCTTTAAATCTGTATCAGGTAACTTTCCAAAAGATATTCTCACACAGAACTCTGAACATTACAGAAGCTGTCATTTACTGTCATTTATTTGCCTTTATTTAAATGCTATTTATAGCACAAGAGTGGTTCTTGCTTTCTGTGGTTATTTCAGACCAAGATTTTGTCGTCTTTTTTTTTTTTTCTTTTCCTCCACAAGCTCACTTTTTTAATGCTCATTATTATTAAGCAGGTACTAACACCAGTTTTGAACTCTCCAGTATACAACATACTGGAGGAAGTCCAACCAAAAGCTACCAAGATGGTTAGGGGCACAACATACAAGAAGATGAAAGAAATAAGTTTGTTCAGAATTAAAGCTAAGGGGAAAACCTACTGTTTACAACTACATAGAGAATATTAAGTCAAGCACTTCTCAGAGATGCACAGCAGAAGTATAAGAGACAATGGACACAAGTTAGAACATGGGAAATTTTAACTCAATAAAGGAAGAAAGCTTATTCACTGTGAGGGCAGTCTGTCTCGGAACAGGGACTAAAAGAAGATTGTGCAACATCTATCCTTGCAGATATTTGAAAACCCAATTTTGCAAAGCCATGAGGAACCTGCCACAACTGTCCCTACTATACCATGAGGTTAGACTACATACCGTCCATAGGTTCCTTTCAACCTATATGATTTTATGATTCTATGGTTCTGAAAATGTTGCCACACAACTAACTGGGGTTATTGAAAATATTGCTATCCAATGGGAGAGTGAAAGTTATATAAGATGATTTTCATGAAAGCACTAATAACAACTTTAGTATATGTTAAAATCCTAAATATGAATCAGCTCAATGAACCCTTTGCTGTTTGTTATTTTTCACTTGTATGTCTTATTTTTCTTAAAGGCTGAGATGCCTTCTTCAAATTTCTTGAAAACCTGGAAAACTATGAAGTACAGAGCTGATAAGGTTGGTAGAGCATGAAAAAGAAATACATTTTTTTTTTTCCTTCTTTTCCAGGAAAAGATTTATATATAAATCATCCAAGGAAACAGAAGAATAATTTTCAATGAAAATATTGGTAACCCAAAGCCTTTGCAACATATGTTTTTTAAGTGGTAAAATATTTGAGTTATTTTTAATTTTATTAAATCTCTTCTATAGATTATATAGCAAACATTAGGAAACTCATATTTGCAATATGAAATAATCTGACTTTAGAAGCTGATGCAAATTAAATTTAAAGCTTTTTATAGCTTCGTTTACTATTCATATATCAAGGCAAGAATTCAGCAAGCAATCAACATGAAATATAAAGTGAAAGTACTAGAAGTAAATCATTTAAAGACTACTTAAGACAGCAAAAGTACCTTAGGAAGAAACTGGGAGTACCTCTGAAAATCTCAAAAATTACATCTTAAAAGCTAGAAAATTATCATATGATAAGGTCAAGAGTGGTAAAGTAGATAACGTGTTTCATGAGAAGCATGGTTAATGTGCAGCTGGGTTTTTAACAATTTTTTAAAGTATAAGATATGGGGTAAGAATTCTTCTGACATTGGGGTGTTTAGTTCCCTTCAAAATATGACATAGTAATCGATATAAGAGTTGATTTGAGAGCTGATACACAGTGCTTAAGCTATTTACTAGAATGTATCCCTGAGTGAAAGCTTGCATATATTCATTTTTGATTCATTTTTTGCCGAAGAACTATAAATTACTGAGCTTCTTTAAAAGTCTGCATTATTCTATTTTAATTATAGATGTCTAATCTTTCATCATCTCCACTCCACTATTAAGCTTCCTTATCTTTACATATCTTCAAATAATATTTTGATTTCTACACAGACATTTATCTCAGGTGGTTCATAGCACCCCAAACTGTCCATGAAAACAAAACTGGAAAGTACGTGAAAAAGAGATTAATTTTGTATTATCTGTGTCTGCAATGGTTTGCAACATGCATGTATTCACAAATAACACAGAGGATTTCTTATCAAAACAAGTGACATGAAGTATCAGGCTGTGGCCATCTACTTTTATCCAACAGCAGTTTGGCCAGCTGCTGACTCTTGATCCAAGTCTGGTAAAGCTCTGCAGGAAATCTACATCAGAAGAAAGGAAAGGAGGGAAATAATTTTAAATATAATTTTAATTTTATAATTTTTTAAATGTATTTCATCCCAGGTAAGCAGAACATAGAGTTCTTGTTACTGGACAAAAATGAATTGCATGTATGAATGATTGCTGAGGGCAAAGGAGATACAATGGAGTGGAAGAAAAGGAACATGTTACTAGGAGTGTTAATCTGTGGTGGGAATAGAGTAAATGGCTTAGCAATAGTACAGCCTGTCTGTAAAGTACATCTAAGCAGCCTCTTCTTCATCAGGTTGTATGAACTCGTCTTAATTTTTGAGGAACTCCTTTTCTTCTGGAAAGCGTTGGCTATTTGAGGTCTGTTGACTGTCACCCTCAAAGAGTCAATATCTAAAGCAGCCTGAGAGACTAAAAATGCTGAAACCATGAGGTACCTAGGATCATTTACTTGGCCAGTGCAGACCCATCCAAATTACACAACACTAAAATCACCTCTTAATTCTCAGTTTAGGCCACCTGTTGCCTTCTATACTTCTAGACTGCCACTATTTGAAAAAGAGGAGATAAAAGTAGGTAAATGTGTCCTGTCAGGCTTGCATCGGTCAGTGAGCAAGCTACAACCTCCACAAGAAACATTGTTGCACTTAAAGTAACCAAAGCATGTAACAACTACAGCAAACTGTAATGAATCTCAGTATAAAGAAAGAAATGGACTTTTTCGATGCCAATCATGAATTACCTATGATTTATATTACCTGGGACAATAAATCTTATGGTTCCATTTATAATTTTATCTGGAAAAAAACCAAACCCTAATGATATCTACAATCACATTCCTTCCATTGAACCTCAGACACCACTCAGCTTTTACCTTTATGTTCACATTCCTCAAAGCAAGAAGATCGCTTTTTTTGCTGCTGAACAAAACTCTCACATGTAATACCATTGATCACATAAATATGTGGAGTGGCAAGAAGAGGAAACACTTCACCTCTTTTTCTCTTATTAGATTAATTGCCATTAACCCCATGCAAAGTTTGACAACAGTGGGACCACTGCTGGGGGTGGGGGGTGGTGGTGGTGATGGTGTGTCTGCTCAAGGTTTACAATGGAATGGCAGTAAAAAAGTATACTAGAAAGCTGATATTCCTATAAAACCCAATTAATTGAATGAGACAGAAGGGAAAATACTACTCAAATGTGTAATTAAGTATTGTATTAACAGCATGTGCTGTTTTGCCAACAGCATCCCAAACTCCCCTGCTTCTACTTAGTCACTTCTTGAGCTGCTTCTGGCCAAAAAGAAAAAAATAAAGAAAAGATTTAGAAGAAATTAAGTTCCTTCTTTCCTAAATGGGACTGACACTTTTCAGTATATATCATTCAGAAGCAGCACATAAGGCAGGAGTGTTACTTATTGGCAAAATGACTTTAAAAGCATTGCTCACTTTTTAAAGTGCTGCCCACACCCAGAGGAAGAGTAATGACAGAGCACTAAGAAAATTAATCCCTAGATGGCACTGCTACTCTGTCATTTTTGCTGTGTAAATACTTTGTCTGGGAAGGAATAGTGTTGGCAGTTTACTGGTACAATTTCTTAATGGATCTGTGGCAAGCATCACAGGAATGAGTTCACTGCCCCTATTGCTTCAGCTATCCAGGTCATGAATCCCATACACCCCTCTCATCTTTTGCCTGGGTTACCTGCATGTTCTTTATTGTCATATTTGTCACAAAACCAGTGCATGTGTGACAATGATTTGCATTTTACAAAAATACTTCAGTATTGCTGGCTGCAAAAGAAAATTGAACTACAGTTTTCACACTTTGCTAATATTTAGAAATAAAAATAGTTTTATAACCTAACTTAAAGATACTCCGAAGAACAAAACCTCCTACAGTCCAGAAAGCAAACCGGATTCTTTCTAAGCATTATTATTTCACTTTGCGTGACTATCTCTCAACTACTTCACTGCATTTCAGCACCACCTACCGACACATACAAAAATAGCAGCAGACCAAATCAATGTCAGAAATTTATGGCTTCACTTTCTGCTTGCCATATGTTTTTCTCTTGTTGAAACATAGAGATAAAACCATTTTTTTTTCCCCCTGGCCAATGTTTTAAAAGTTTAATTTACAAGAAGAGCATATGAAAGGAGCTAATATTATTTCTAGCACAGCAGTTCTCTACTTTTGAAATGATGTCTCACTGGAATCACTTTGCTTCTGGACACAGAACAGTGCAGGAGTCTTGAACAGCAGACACAAACTCCAAAGTTGAAAAATAAAGTAAAAGGGATAAGGGTAGATGAGAAATGGAAGAAGACTATTTCAATCAGGGTTAAGATTAAAAATAACACAAAATCTTATAACTACAGTTTATGTGGATGTTTAAGCCCTTGGTAATTCTAAACAGCATCAGATAAAATACATACTTGTGTATTTTGCTGAATAACAGCACAAGTATCAAAATTCCTAATAGAAAACTAAAGGGGAGCACTGGCCATTATATTAGAGCATATCCTTTAAAACAGGATTGTTTCTTGACATCAAGTACATCAAGTTTTAACCTTGCAGGCTCTACATTTCATTAACACTTGTCAGTAACAGGAAAGGAGAAAAATGTGTAAAATGCACAAAATCCAAAGCACTTCGTCATATAGCACCTTAACATGATGAAGCTGTGAATTACTGTAATACTTTGGATGTATTTATTCTCAAACCTCAGCCAGATAATGATCCAATCACTCATCTGAATTTGTCATCATCTCCTCTCCAATTTTATATTTGAAAACAAAGTGGAAATTAATAAAATATAAATCAAAGTTTTTAGAATTTTACTGTAAGCATCATATACATTACTATCACTTACCTTAATACATGTTTAAACATTATATATGGGGGGAAGGTGTTTGTGTGTAGTTTTTGCTGGGGGTTTTTTGCGTGTTTTTTTTGTGGTTGTTGTGCAGAATTTTTCAGCCTTTCCTGCAGCTATTAATTTTCATCCTCCATAAGCTTTGTTACTCAGGGTAGTTTAAAACTAAAAGGGGCTTCTAAAAAACTCAGCCTGCATGGCATATACAAACTCTATAATTTTTAAACTACAAAACAGCGCTAAATGTAAGTTACATTGACACTGAATGTATAATGCTTGCCTAATATTCTTATGCCTCAGGGTTCACCAAGTCAGAAGCTGTTATATAATATTTAAGAAAAACATTAAGAAAAAACATTTCTAAGACTACTAATTACCAGCAGTAATAGTACATGGCTTAATATCTGCAACCAATTTGCATCATTCAACTAGCTTTTTCTTTATTAGAATGAATCATCAAGTCTCATATTTAAATGGAATAAAAGGTTTTAAACTTGAAAACACAGAATTTTTCAGATGCTACTGCTCACAAAAAAAAATATATATACACTTGCTTTGCTAATATTCTAAAACACACACAGATGGGTTTTCAACAAATTAATATTTCAACAATAATTCATGTATCTCTAAAAGGTGCAGGGTCTTCCCCCCTCTCCCTTGTAAGGTAATATTCAAGTTGTATCCTTTTTTTTAAAAAAAGAAGAGACATCATTTCTTAAGGTTATGAATGTGTCCATAAAAAACTGTGACACAGATGAGATCACTCTTTGAATAAATATTTACAACACTTTTAAGAATTCCCAAAAGGAAAAGGAATTGCAAAGTCAACTACAGTAATATATGGGAGGAGTGCTTCGCATACTGTACTTACGGTGTGTCAGTGCTCTATCAAGCAAACTGAAGCAACTGAAGTTCAAAACAGAAAATAAATCTATGTGATTACAGAGCACATATGTAGGCATTCACTGTATAAAAAGAAAAAAAAAAGAGTTTGATTTTAAGTGCTTATTACTATGCCTTAATGAACATGAAGGTCTAGACATTCTTCTAGTTTACGAATTAATTTCAAGGAATGGAGGATTAGCTAGCAACTATAAGTATTCATCCAAAGTCAATTAAGAAAGGTTTGATTATTTTTTAATCTGAAACTCTCTGAAAAAACTGCATGTTTAGATATATAAACCAGTTTTCTTAGAGTAACAGTACACACATTCTTTTTTCTACAAATTGATCAGAGATAACAAGCTGTATTTATCTGGGCAATTTTCAGATTAATTTCTCATTTTCTGAAGATGAGACAATAACTTTGTTTGCCAGATCAACTCCTTCAACACATTTACAGACTTGAAATTAATTGGGTTTTTTTTCTAGGATTTATTTACTATTCATCAACTTGTCACATGCCATATTGAGTTTACAAGCTGCCATTTTAATTTAGATTCCTTTTATACATGGAAAATTGACTTGGTGTATACATTGACTTACACTTGTATTAATCTTGCCATGTCAGAACCATGAAAAAGCAGAAACACTATCACAGCAAATAATAAATAACCATGTATTTTCTGTGGTTAAAGCCCTTCAAAAAAATACTTGTTTTTGATTTGAGGGGAAAAAAAAAAAAAAAAAAGAAAAAAATCTGAAAGGGGCAGTAAAAAAGAAAAGAATTTTTAAAATGCAGAACTACAGAGGCAAAACTAGAAAAGCATGGTCCCTTCCTCAACTAGCCTCTGAGATTAAGCTTCAGCTAATTATATTAGACATTAAGTCTTAGCATATTCTCTTGCAAACACTGTTTGATATAGAATACTGATCAAATTTAAAAAAATAACACCTTTACCCATCACACACATATTACACTAAGAATGTCAAGGACAAAGGAAGGACAGACAGACAAATGCTTCAGAGACATAGAGATACGTATACATACATGCACACATCCCTGTTCTGTACAAAGCTGGACAGTCAGCTGCATGATTCTGGGACATGTTGGGTCTATTGCCTGAACACAGCAATGCATTTTCCCACAGCCGTATTTTATAAAGCTCTTCTGCTCCTACAGGAAGTCATGTAGACTTGATGGCTTGGAGAGACTGGATACAATGCTTTTCAGTGGGTTTGGGTATTGTAATGTAATAACACCCTTCTTCTCAATGCTAGATTATAACATTAGGCAGGGAGCTACATTTCTTACAACACCTGAAGGTTTCCAATTCCTCCTCAGAGACTGTATTGCACTGTAACTGATAGATTCAGCAAGGATTTTTACTTAGACAATGCTGCATGATCTGATAGTATTAATGCTGTATTTCCCAAGCTGCTCTTCTCTGTATTCTCTTCCCACATCATCTCTGAAAGCATATCCCTATTTGTAATTAGTGTAGGCATAAGGCTGTGCTGACACAGCTGCTTGGTTTTGGTTCTGGGAGACAGTTGATAGCAAATACTTCTCATGCTGCTTCTACCCCTTAACCACACACCCACAGTCTGTAAAATACTGATTTAATGTTAACTTGTTTCATATAAATTCTGCTCACAGAGGACATTCTACACCATGCTATTATATAAATCAGAAGATAACTTTTGTTTGGTTGCTGCTGGAGTTCAAACTGAAGGGGTGTTGTAAGAAAAGAAAGATTTTTCCTTCAGAAGTTCCCACCATGCAGAAGATCTAAGAAAAAAAGAGAATGATTCCCTGTAGTAAGTTAAAAAATGTAACTCCAAAGTTATTATGAAAGGAGGGAGAGCTGTTTATTTTTCATATATTATCCCTAGGAAATAAAAGATCATGCAGGTTTAAATAAATTCTACCAGAGCTCCTCCTAGGGCAACTGAGACATAAATACAAATTATGGTTACTAATTTGATGCCACACGGAATTAGTGAAGCTTTTTAGCCTCGATACTAACATGCTAGTTTTGGTCCAGACCTGGGAACTCTGCAGGCTACAGGACACTCTCTGGGCTTCCCTGGGCTATCATGGACGCATGCTGTCCAGTGTGAACAATATTGTGGTATTAAAAACACCCCATCAAGCACAGCATTCTGTTTGGTTGAATTAAAACAAACAACTGATAATGTACAAAAGGGCCTAGAGACTGATAGTGGAAAATAATGAAGTCATATAAAGTTTTCTGCATTAAAAAATTGCTGAAATTTTGTTCTAGATTCCACAGCATTTTGCAAGATGATTTATAATTCTAAACGTATATGCTGTCACCACGTCTGTACACTCTTTCATTTCAGGAACTAGCATGTAACTCATACGATCCTTTAAAAACCCTATAATACCTCTCCATTTCATCTGCATCTCTGCTCCTCTCTGTATAATACAAAATTTGTTTTTGCCACCAAAGCAGCACATTTTATGGCAATAATACGGTAATCCAAATAGTAATACACAATATAGCAATCAAAGTAAGTGCAAATAATTAGAACCACCTCCATCATGTGGAAAATAATCTACTTGGTACCACTGAGCATTTGGAGTTCATTCTCATTCAAATATGCTCTTCCCAGAGACTAATCTCTTAATCAGGCAAATCACCACTGCTGTGAAATATAGCTAGTGAAAAAGAAGCTAACAAATCTTTTATGTATTTTTACTGATATTTTACTTGAGTGATTTAAAATAGCATGCAAAGTATATGATCATCAAAGAAAAGATCTGTTATGATATAACATGGATTTAAGCTCTACCCTTAAACAATATTTCAAAACCATAGTAAAAACAAACAAACAAATCAAATAGCTTCTTAAAGTTAAAAGTTTGGAAAAGAAAGATACCGACTTGCTCGAGTCCAAGGGAAAAAAAAGGCCATACAAAAGCACTCCTGTGCTGGAGGAACCAACTCCACCATTTGCTAAGCATTTATTTATTAAAATTGATAGGAAAAAGCTAGTACTTTGGGGAATCCATCCCTAGGATGAAAATTTTCCCAACATATTTTTTTCACTATATAAGAAAACAAAACATGGGCTTGAGTGTAGTGTCTAACCCACTACCTATATTACATGTTTATTAAAATTCCTCTGCATCATTTCTCTTTCTCCACATATAGATAACTATAGAAGCAAACCCAAAGTTTCAATGTATCCCTATGAGACAACTAATTTAACGTGGAATAACACTATGCTGTTTTGATGTAACTGAATGTTTTGCTTGCTGAATTCAGCGACAACATGCCCTTCATTTTATTTTCTCCCACCATAACCACATTACTCCCATGAGCTCTATGTGTTGTGAGGAGTTTTCTGCTGGCTACAGAGGACTGACAAACACAGCTTCCTCCACATGGTATTCTCATTGTCCTGAGCCAAATAAAAATGAGAATGGATTGAAATCAAAATGGGTCAATCATCAACTTAAGTAAATCAAGTTTTGCTTCTGTTCCCTAATTATAACAAAACTGTTCAAGTTCTGTTAAGATCGAGTAAAATTTCTTTCAGAAAACTTTTTAGAAGTACCTATTTTTATCCTAATCTTTACCATAAAGGGTTGGCAAAGAAAGAATATGAGAGGGGTGAAAAGAAACAGGAAAGAAAGAAAAAATATAAAAATATTAAAGAAAACATATGACTATAAGACAGCTAAAACTTGGGCATTTTATTATACAACTGTTATTACTGTTAAAACCACTGTTTAAATTCAATCCATATTTTTCAAGTGAGTGGTGAACACCAGGCTAATATTTTATGCAGATGCTTGTTAGATATTTAAAACTGGTCTCTCACTACTAGTAATATTTTATCCTTCTATCCTATCCAAATGATCCTGGACAGTATACTAAATATTATCTATGAATATTGTTATGATATCCATCAAACTTTAAAATCCTTTTCCATTAAATGAACCCCGAAGGACTTAGATTCTAAATGCTACATTTAGAATATTTCTGTAGTTCCAGGTAAATGTCAAGAAGTTGGACAAAAATTAAGAAAACTATTCTGCTTTCCAATACATGTCTGCCTGGGGAATGGACTGGGTGGGGAATTTAAGAAGATTTTAAATTTTTTTTCATTTAATACTGGTGATTCACAGGAAATAATATATGTTTGAGTATTCTGCCCTCTCATTTCCTTTCTAGATTCCACAAGGTACAATGAGTCTATATATTAAATTTCCATAGACTGTTTCACAATTTTTAAAAAGTTCTTCTTGTTTAACTCTATAGGGGAAACATTTTCCTGATTATATTTAAACAGTCAAACCTACTTACATACAATGAAATAAGGAAACAGTTTCACTAATGCTGAGGATCATTAAAACTGAAGATGGCCACAGCATAATTCAGTAAGGAAAGTCAAGACTTTCATTTTTATCTAAGATTTAATTTTACATAAATCCTTTTACAATAGTTACTCAACTTTTACAAAAAAGTTTCTCAAAAAGCAAACCATGAACTCTGCTTTTTATATTTTAGATCGTTTTTCCTCAAGGAAGAAGTACGAGTCACTGAAGGTTTATGTTGATTTAGGGAATTCTCTGCCCCATCCAGCTATAATACCTACAATTCAGTAAGGAGCCTCAAGTTTTCCAAAGTGAGTAATTTATCAAAATGATTTAAAAAAATATTTTAATGAGTGTGATTTGCAGCACATGATTGCTCTTGCAGCTGTTAAGGCTCTGCATATTTTTGGAGAATTTAAGTATGCTTAAAGTTGCATTACTTCTCACTTCAGGACATTTTATTTCTGAACAAAAATGTTTACAAGTACCACAACAAAAGCATAGCTGAAAAAAAACTCATAAGGCATCATGAGTTGGATTTCAATAAAATATGTAAAAACGGCATGCAAAAGGCTGACCTGAGCTAGTTCCCTAATTCAATATTTTCTAAATTTTTCTTCTGCATCAGTTCTGAACAAAGTTCAAAGGAACTAGCCTTTGCAGGATCAAATAACAGCTATTTGCACTTTTGCAATCATATTTAGAGCAATACCAAGACAGAAGTCGACTGTACCATCTCCTAGTTTAGGATAAACACATTTCAAACAATTCTGTTTACTTTATGTGTGACAGCAATCTTCAGGACAGTAACATTTTTGAGTTTCCAATTTTTTATTTGTTGCAACTCAATTAGAACCACTAACTGCTTCTTAATATTCAATAAGTTAGCATGCCTCTAACTCTTGTTTTTCTGCTATATTTTAGTGTCTCAAAAATCTGGTATGAGAGACTATACCCACTACACTTCAGTGATTAAGTTTCTGCGTAAAATACTTCATGCTGCTTGCATCTTTACAAATCAGTGCATTTTCTATACTGACATTTTCTAAATGGGTATTATCTTTTTCTCTAGTTTTGTGTAACTTATTTTAAATATCATGCAGTATATAGAGTGATTTTTCCCTCCTTTTTTCTCTGAAATTAATAGAATATCTTGCTATCCTCAGAAATGGATTATGAAATAAGATTTTCTGTATTTCAGCAATCATCTCCACTCAAATAATTGACTTATGATGACACAAGCTCAAACAGAAAGGCTCAGCTGTTCAGCACAGTGTATCTATTTAGGCTATTTATTAGGCTTATTTAGGCTTATTTTATTTAGGTTTATCTTTTCCACTTATTGAGAAGGACAGAAAAATATCACAATTGAAATTGGGTATTCTGCTTTTCTTTTAGCATGTATAAATCAGTAAAATACAACTCAGTTGTAGAGGCTTTTTCAATTTTTCTATAATTTTCAGGTGCTATTAAAAAAGTATTGGAAAAGTACTAGATTAAAATTTTTCCAATTTGCAGTTCCAGACTCTAATATTTTTTTGCTTATTGCATTTGCGCAGAAGCAATTTCATATTGTCTGTAGTTAAACCTCTTTGAAACTTGTGCTTAGTCAGTAACTGTAGAAAATTAGTTTTGAAGTAAGTTGCACCTAACTGTAATGGTACAAACTTGTGGCTGGTTATAGACTTAGAGAAATCAGTGTCCTTTATATCAGCAACTGAGCTCACTTAAGTCCTGTGTAGATGAGTGCTCGACAGTTTGAATTCAAGCAGTACAACCATAGATAGAGGATAAATACAATTTAAGTATGCATGTATCTGTGTGGATATCTAAGTAAGTGGACACAATATACTTTTCTATGATAGTTTTCTCTTTTAAACAGGTATTCACACTGTTTCATAAAACACAAGTTCAAAGAAGCACTAACAAACACACCTCCTTCGTATGTTGGGAGGTACCAGGTATAAAGGGAAATTAGGTCATATAATTTATTTCCTCTCTCTCCCATTATTTATTGTGTTTTTGAAAAACAATAAGAAAATTACAGAAACAGAGTTCCTTGCCAATTATGTGGCAGACACTATACTACAGCCTTGTCATTCAGTTGTGCCTGTGTGTTAAAACGTTGAACAGCAAGTTATGACTTGAAAAATTACCCAATTCCCATACTTTCCCACACTTATTGCAGTGCAATTTGACAACCTATTCTAACATTTGCATCAATCCTTCACTTGGATTAGCCACCAAAACAGAGCATTCCAGCTTCATATATTTCCAGTTGTATTTTCTCTTAACTCTTGCATGAAGCAATTCAAGTTCTTGATTTTGACAAGAGCTAAAAAAGCTACTCAAATCTTGGAAGAGACAGTCTCAGATATTACTTCTTCTTCTTGAACATGTCCAGCATAAAACCATTGCACCAAATCCTTAACAAATACAATGTGGATTAGCCCTTCTTCAGGGAAAAATAGGTGTTTGGGTTTAGCGCATACTCTGGCTGACCACATGCCATGATAAAGTGGAAAAGCATGTACACAAACTACTCAGCAGTAGGATTTACAGGTACTTTTAGTTACAAGAAGTTTTCAGTCCCATCGCTGTCCCAGCAGCATGCCAACAGAACACGTTCAAACTATGATTTTCTTTCCCAAGGCTTAGAGCAACAAAATGGCAAGACACACAACCTGGCACAAGTCCCAGCACTGTGCTAACTTTTAAGTACCTACTAAATCACAGCAACCACAGTTGCAAACAAAGTGTCATCAAATTCTTTAAATGTGCGAAATCAGCAGTCTTCCTCAGCTATGTTCTCAGAAATGACTAAACTATTCCTCTCTTAACACAAACAAATAAGATAAAAATCAATCTGCGCCTGACCACCAAGCACAGCAAGTTTTCAGTCCAACCACCTATACTTAAATAAGCTTTTAGACCTAGGATGTTATCCAAGAAGAGTTAAGAAGTTTTACTTACAGATGTGACTACTTTAATGTTAATAAAGATAAATGTTTAATCTTAACTATCTTATCAGACATCAAGTATCTCAACTATATTAAAGTTCAAAGAAAGTACACAAACTTTAATCAACCTTTTAAAGTGACGTTCTTTGATATTGGCAGCAACTTATATATGTTAATACTTAAAAATAAGTTCTATTACATTTTATCAAGTGATATGTCAGAGGACTTATCTATGTGAACTTCTTTTAAATTTAAAAGTTTAAGAGAAAAGCTGAAAATAAAATTATATCAAAAGATAATCTTACTCAAGTAAGGAGAAATATCATGCCATGCTTCGTGTGTTTTTTTAAAAAGTAGGCTTTTAATCACGGCACAGTGATTCTGAATAGGATTATAGTACAGGATACAGTAAATGTAGCTATATTACATAATGACCAAAGAGGTCAAATTTTTACACACAAAACTGAGTATATTCAGCATTAATAAAAATCATAAGTGAACTAAATTATCTCCACAGTTCATTACTAAATGATACCTTATGAGGAGATTTTTGCCTCCTTCTAACTGAAAAAGTTATTTTCTTTTTAAGAAAAACTCATTGTATAATTTATATTACATATTTCTTTAATTCTGTTGAAAATACTCTAGTCACTATGACAAAAAGGAATTTTCTATGTAATTAAAGAAAGATTATCCAACTAGGTCTTAAAAAAAAGAACCTGAAAAATATATTCAACGAATCTTGAAAACAGATTTTAGAAAGCAAAATAAGTTATTTTTTTCTCTATGTGAACTACTGCTGTGCATACTGAAACAAGCTATAAGTTTCAAAAATATAAGGAAAAAATAAATTTTCTTATTAAAACATGTTAAATTAAGATTGGTTGTTTATATGCTACATTTATATATTCCTGAAAAATTACTCTGCCAAGATACATTCCTTGAACCCCGAACTGTGCTTTGGGCTTGATATAGAGGAATGAAATTATGTTCTGTGCTTTCCCTGCTGGGGGCAATATGACTCCACTTGTTTTCAGTGAATGACCAGAAATTACACAGAAGTGGAAAAACTCAAAGCATTTTAAAATACTAGACTGAGTTCCTGAAGTAGAATGGGGGCGTTGGGACCAAAAATATCTTAGTGAAGCTTATCAGTAACTGTAAATGTAAAGAGTCACTTGAAGTGGCTGGAGAAGGCTGGGTAGAAACTTTCATAGTTTTTTGTTGTTATTTGTATCACAGAACAGCAGGAATAAAAAGAAAAAAGTCACCACGCTAATCAGTAAAACAGTCAAGGATTGTGTGTATCAGCTATGATAAAGCAACATCACAATCTCACAAAATAATAATAACAACGTATGTCCTCCAAATCCTTTGCAAAACTGATGTTTTTGTGAACTTTTTGTGAAATTATATTGATAAAAAGATTAAAGTGAGATAGGAGTAGGTAAATAGTAACAAATATGAGCAGACAGGTCAGATCAAAAATAGGAATTAGAAAACTTCCAAAACAGATTAGCAATCACCATACTTATAGTTCATTAGTAGTTTTTGCTAAATATTTTGTTGTCAAATTTCAGTTTGTGTATTCAATTACACTAAAATAAGTGTTTTTTACTTAGTAAAGAAGTTACAATTTATAATGCTACATATTGAAAGACATAACAAAATAGATTTCACTAGATGCAGTTTAGATAGACTTTTTAATTCAACCCTCTTATTTTCTAGTTTATCATGAACTATGTTTAGGTGTATACATGTAACTCCTAGAAGGTTCTGATACCATTTCATTTACTGTCCATTATCCACTTCAAAACTGGCAAATTTGGGTTTTACTTTTTTTTTTTTTTTTTTTCCTCCTGACTGCAGGTGCTTATAAACTTTGCCAAACTTTAATCTTTCATCTTGAAGTTTTGTATGCTACTATCAGTCTTTGGAAATTTCTGAACAAAATAAAGAACACTCCAGCCTATTTTCAGAATTATTTAGCTGTGGGGAGGAGAGCAATGGCTTATTATTTAAACAGTGTGATTAAGCAATCTTTTAAAAAGAACTGTGGGGTGTCTACTTGCTTTGCAATTAGACAGATTTGCCTGAACTACACACAAAACTGAAAGAAACAAAATAAAATCTGTCTTCCTTTGAAGTCCCTGAAAAAAAACCTCCAGTTCCACATACAGAGGTGTAAAGGTTGATCATTTCTCCAAACACTTTATCAGTACTAAGCTTTCTGTTACTCAGTGTTTATACTCTGCGTAAAACTGTTTTTAGTTTTCCCATGTTCCAAATATTTGCTGAATTGAGAGGGAGAATGACCACCAATATACGCATGGTATGGAGCTGAACTCATTCTTAAGCCTACTTACTTTTAATCTTACATCTTAATAAAAAAATGTAAGAAAAAGATGTCCTTTCACCAAACACAACAGACTATCCTTTTGTTGTTTCTGCAGGGCTGATGGAATACTGTGTGATATTTTTGCATTGCGACATCATATTTCATTTGTACGAGGGACACACAAACCTTGAAGCATTCGGATTGTAGCCTTAAAGACAATATTGACCACATCCATAGAGATACTTTACCACAATACTTGGTAAGTTAAATCATTGCTCATTAGTAAGCTAGTTCTTTAAGGGACAATTAATAGAACTATAGTCCTCTGCCTATACAAAGCAACAGCAAGAAGATACTTTCTGTCCTTTCTAAATACAGACTTAAAGTTCTATTTGACTCTTTGGAGGGGTTGCTTTTGATTAACTCTAGATAACTTGCATAGTATCTGCTCCATGAAGTTCTGAATAAATTTTTGGTAAGTGATACCACTCAAAAATTTTAAGGTAAATCTATTATACTCCTTTTGATGAGAAAAGCAAGAATATGGCTTTACTGACAACAGTCCAACAATACTGGAAGAGTAGCACCTCATTTACATTCTCTCATCTCTTTCTTTGGGGCAGACAAGTTTGCCTTGTGATAGCTCCACTGGAACCTGAAAGCTAGTAAATATGTAAAAAATACACAATTTGATATTACCAGAAGAAGGTGGTCTTGTCCCTCTTCCCTCCTCCTCCCACTCCCGTTCTGCTATTGCTTTCTTTCTTATTATACCTAACCTTGTTCCATTCCTTGTGCCTTTTCTAGCACTAACTGGATCTCTTTCATGAGCTGATTTCAGTCAGTAGAATAGCTCAAAAAATCCCCAAACCACAGGCAGTTGTATGCAGTACTAGTGACTTTTTGCTGATTTTTCTGAAGGTAACCCAAAGGGGAAATGGCAAGAGTACAGTCTCAAATGAAGATGGCACAGAGAAGGAAGAGAGATGAATTATTCTCCATTTTTGGGGGCATAGTTGCTAAAATATACATTTTTAAGAGCATTTTCCAACTCAACACAGGAAGATAAAACCTCTCAATCAGTTATTTCAGCTCAGATGTGAGATGACAGATTAAGGACCAATGATAGCGTATAGAGAACCTGGGCATCTTCTCTCCTCCTCCATGGACCAACAGTTGTAGTTATCATTGTTGCTTAAGGCTCTGAAGAGAAGCATCTTCTCTATAACATTATCATCTTGGGGTACCCTGTTATATATATCATTCCCTTCAACTTCCTAACAGAGAGACAACAACATAAAAACAGGTGCATCCATGAAGATTTATAGAAATGAAGTAACTGTCAGCTGAGACCTTGAAAATTTCCGTCTTTGGAATACTCTGACAAGTTATAAACATTAAATAATAAGGTCCACTGGAGAGTTAAATTAACTGCTAACGTAACTCAGTCATTTATTTCTATGTAACCACACCCTTGTTGTCTCCTTCCCTACCTCCCCAAAAAATACCCAGACTCTTAGATGCTTACTGTTAAAATAACATTGAGACTTATTACATGTTTCTGTTTTAATGAAATAAAGATTATGCATAGTTTTGCCTTTTTTTTTTTTTCTTTTTTGGTGTCTCCTTGACAAAAGATTGCAGGGATTTCTGTATTAAAAAAAAAAAAAAAAAAAGATTAACTGTTTGAGAGCTTATTAAAAAACTGAAAGGAAAGAGTTTATTCAAAGGGCCCTTGGAAGGTGAGAAGAATCCTTGCAGCTGTCTTGCATATTATGTAACTTTATATAAAAGAAAGTTTCAAAGTGACCAAATAGCTCTAAGGAAGAAAAATGGCTGGACTTAATTAAATGAGTTGCAAGGAAAAAAAACCTCTAAGTGCAGATAGCAGTGTATAAAACTGTGAGATAGAAAGATGACTTGGGCCTCAGGGCATGGTATGGTAAAAAAATGATCTAAAACTCTCTTCACCACTGAAAGACAGAGGTCTTGTTCTGCCCCCTTTCTCACCTACCCTTGCTCCTATCTTTACAGTTCAGTCTGTTCCCTGGTATTTGGGTAATTAAAATCTCAAAGTCTTTTTCCTCCTGAGCATAACAAATGGAGGGGAAAAAAAAAAATCATTTAGTTCTCCACTGTGGAGGTATCCACATGGTCTGGATAACAGCAGCTGATATAGCAGGGATGCTAGTGTAAAAAGAGAGCGTGTGAAAGGAACATCCATTAGTGCCTATGTCCTGGTTTAGCCAGGATAGGGTTAAGTTTCCCCAGCAGTGGGGGGGAAGCTCTAGCCGGGTTATTCATATATCATGCTGACGTCACACCCTGGCGCGAGCGCGGGAAGAATCGGTGATCGCGTGGGTTGGCGCAGCCGATTCTCTCTTTGCTATATCGGTATATATTTTGCTCTGTTCATTGTTATCACTGTTATTGTTTGTTGTGTTGCTGTTGCTCTGTTGTATTAAACCTGTCCTTATGTCAGTCTCGGGGCTTTGTATTTCACTCCCTTTGTGGGGGAGGGGCAGTGGCCGCGTGGTCTCAGACCCTGGCAGGGGCTAAACCATCACAGCCTATGAGTGCATTTGGCCCGAAATTATAATGCCAGAGAAGACTACAACCCTTGGTCAGATTAAACATTAATCAGGAGACTACAAAGAGGTTTTAAAGAGTCATCTCCAAAAAGTGTAAAGGAAAAATAAATATTTGTAATAGTAGGGACAAAGAAGAAAATAATTGAGTAGAAGACAAATCCCTGTCAAAGCCAGAAATTACCGACCTTGCCACCTCCACCGAGGTGTGGCTTCCCCACTAGGCATTGGGACAGCCTCCAGCAGCTGGAGTGACAACCCATGGTAAAAATATGGGGACACTTCCACACCAGTCTGTGCATGTGAATGCTTGGGTGTTTTCTCACCAGCATGAAGATTGTAGGGGCAACACAGGCACACCAAAAGCACTCATGTCTAACATGAGGCATGCGTAAATAGGGAAAAGCTCAACCCCAGAAGAGGAGGTGTGTTTGCGACCCACACACCCATGTGAGGGGAAGCAGATGCATGCCACCTGGGGGGTTGTTGTTGGTGGTGAGTTGCACTTTTGGGGGATTATGAAATGCTTCAATCCCAATTTGATGGAAACCACAAGAACTGAAAAGTTTTGGGTTTTGGGGGGAGGGTTAGTGGTGGGAGGACACTGGGGTTGGTTTTGGTTTGGTTTTTTTCCCCCTTGCAACACTCCACCTGACGGAGACAGACAAGTCCAGACACGTAAATGCCTTTAGCACCTAAAGCTTGGATTTAGGTTGCAGTTCCACTGCAGCCTAACCATGATCCAGTAGCTGTCAACGTCCCATTCTCTCCATGGATGCACTCCAGTTTAGAGATGGTGCCAGTTTCCAGTGACCCAGTGAACCATTTCCTGTACAATTTCAGTGGCAGACATTAAACCAATACCTCCTGGAGTGTCCAGGTACTTTGAATGGCCTGAATATGCAGACAAAACTACCTGAGGTGAACCAGACCCCTGTTCATTTGAATCTATACAGTCTTGCAGGACTTGGATGACAGGTCTGCTAAGCTGGATAATTTTAACAGAAACTGAACCCTCTAACCTTCCTTCAGCATTCAGCTATCAGTTTGTTTTAAAACCACTCCCAATAAACTGATGTTATGCTCTTTTAATAGTTATCAGCTATGACAATCAATTTTCACACAGCACTTCTGGTGCAGTTCCCTACTACTGCTGAGATTTGAGTCCCTTTCTCTAACCCTAACCATGCTTGAGGCTAATTTTAGGAAAGGTAGTCACTGTTGATCAAAATTCTCCCAAAGTTGTGCCGCAGTGAAGGAAAACCAATATTTGCTAGGTAAGGAAGAAAAGAAAAAAGTTTACCTGTGATGCATTCCCTTGCACAAGGACTTCATGAATTTTGCATTAAGCAGCCAATGAAAGAGCAACCAAACTCCAAACTAGTAGAACAGATTTGTGCCAGCTGATTCAACTATTCACGAATCCCATATAACGATCTGTGTTCCTGGCCAACGCTGTCATCTGCTTCCCCTTCTGACCAATCCTGCTCTACAGCCAGCCTAAAGCCACAAAGGAGTGTATGCTAAAGAAAAGAAGTAATTGGTCTGTTCCCCAGATTTCTACCAGTGGTTACTGACAACAGTAGAGCAAGATACTGCAAAACATTTCAAAGACATATATATATGTTTAAATCCAGATTCCTCAGGAAAAATGACTTTTCTCCATAACTACAAGTACTTTAAGAGATAATATTCAGAAACACTAATTTTAATTAAGAAGGTAGCCTACCCAGGAGGCCTGTGCAATTGAGGGAGAGAAAATGCCTCCTCTCTCTATACTTGGCATGACACCAGATGAATGCATTCACAACTGATGCTGAAGAAACCTTGTCCACACTACATGCATTTCAGGAGGGTTTACCCCAGGCCGGTGGAGCCCGGTGCTGTGCGTGAATGCCAAGCAGAGACTGAAGTGCATTTCCTCTGCCCCTGGAAGTCACCTTCTGGCTCAGTTTCATTTATGAGGAACCCAGCTGTGGTCTCCAAGACTGCTCTGGGATACAAACTGAGATGCCTTAAGTGAGGAGATTCACAAGCACACACCTCACCTGAATGGAAGTGCTGATGGAAACACACCCACAGACATAGCCTTAGATCCCCATATTTAGAAGTCTCAGTTTATGTCTCCATAGCTATTATCAGAGTCTCTAAATGATGAACAAGTTATTTGTATTTTCTTATGATAAAAAGTAGCATAGCTGATCAAGGTAAACAATGCTATGATACACAGAAACCAAGAAAAATTGTATTAGGAAAATTTGTGTTACATAAAAAAAATACTACTATAACACAACATATAAAACAATCTCATAGAAAAAAAAACCAAACAAAACAAACCCAAACAAAACCAAAACCAAACCCTAAACCAAGAACCAAGCCACCCCAAATCACACAAAAAACAAATAGCAAAATTTTCCCAGAAAGCAAAACTAAAAGACATAAATCAAACTTATGAAAAAAATCTTCTTGTAATATTCAGATCAACCGTTGTGGAGAAGGTGTGAAAAAAAGAAATATAAACCAGTCAGCTTGGTAATGAAGTTATTAGAACTGTTATAGTCTCTGTTTTTTACCAACTCCTTTACATAACATTCAGGTTTTTGTATTTTGCTATATCATGACTGCCTCCTAAGTACATTGATCTTGAAATGAGGACTATTGTCTTACTTAAAAGGAACTTATATACAAATCTTTTGTTCTCTCCACTAAAACAAGATTTCAACTCATAGATATAGTTACAAAGTATAGATTATTTTGAATGTTGCATTTGAATTACAAAATATCTGAAGTGAATATAAGTGTAAAAATAAGTATGAATTAGTGAAATCTTTCTCACAGTATGTCTCCTTATCCACTAACAACCACTGAAACAGCATCATTGGTATTTAAAAATCTACTAGTTATCTAAATACATAGTTGTTTCATTGTTTGTGCTAATAAAGTCTCAAGTTAAAAGGAAAATTTTTAGGACAGCTATGTATAAATATTATAATTAAAATCTAGCAAAACATGATGTAAACTCATTCTTGAATTACTAAGTTATTTTGCTTGAACCAATCCCTTAGCCAGATCTTACTAAGCATAAATTTCTAGCTGCCTTCAAGCATGACATATTAGAAGTACTGTACCCATATAATAGACTAGAACTGAGTATTCTAGAAGTGCTGTTATCCATATTTATCATGCAAATTACCCTGCCTGTCCTTTGCTCCATGAAGATAAGTAGCAGTTGAGAAACAGAACTGAACTAAAAAATCAGTGCAAAATAAAATTTTAAAAAGTGCCTTTCAAGTTGGTTTGTCCAATTTCTCCAACAGTTGGAAACTTTGTATAGCTGGGATTTAGAAAAAAAATATATATCATTAGTAGCGATGTATACATCTAGAAAGGACCAACCCTTCGGAAATAGCACTTTAAAAATTAATTGACTCACCTAAGCTCTTCATTTTACAACTCCAAAAATTATTTTTTTCTTTTTTCCCCAAAATACCCGAGTTGGTCTACAGACTTTTACACAACAAACTGTATTTCATGCAAGAAATTCTGGTGAGAGTCAGAAATAGCCGCAACATGAGATACCTATTAGTGGGCTAGAGATCCAGTCTATTAAAGAGTTTCGTATCTTGTCTCTAAAACACAACTACACTATAACTTGTTGAATCCAATAGTGGAAGATAAATATATATAAAAATATATTTTAATCTTATAAAAAAGGAACGAGCTGTATCTGAGCTGGAAAATATGGGCCTTATTTTATATTACTTTAGAGCTGGGATTTTTGACCTGTGGAAGTGAGGCTTCTGCAATCATTTTATCTGAATTTCTCCACAACTGTTTTGAACCTTTTGCCCATTTTTAATAAATACTGAATATTTATTAAACTGAATTTCCCACATCACCAGCTGAACAGTCGGTCCCTATTGAGGAACAGTTTGAGAGTTACCTCTAGTCCTTAGGTTGCTGGTTAATATACGCAGGGTCCCAAAGAAACTTAAGATTACATTTTCCTTCATCCATCTGGTTATAAAGGGGTAAGGGAATTAGCTAAACACACTGTCAGGAGTTTAAAAAGTACAGGGGTAGAACCCTGAGGGTACTGTGAAAGAGAGAAGTCTAAGCAGTTTGAGAGATGTGGAAAGGATCTGGGCTTATTGCAGCATGTGTTTCTGCATGTAACCCAAAGGGAAAGAGTAGTCTTAATAAAGAAGTATTTTAATCATGCCAAAATGGATTTTGAAGGTAAGATTGGTCCGTGAAGTCACTAGAGAAGCAAAACACATTAAAGATAATTCTAAATATTCCTAGTTCTGCTTCCAAGAATTCTTGTCCCAAACCTGACTGAAATTACTATTTCCCCCCCCCCCCAAATTGCTCTAAAGAACAGACTCAGAACTGGACAATAATCACATCAACTCTTATACCTTAGTATTTGCAATGTCTCTGTTCTGAGACACTCCTGCACTACCTGTAGTCTACTGTAGATGGCAAAGACAATACTTTAATTGCCTTTAAAAATTTGTTTTAAAAAAGCTTATATAAAGAATAACTTGGTAGCTTCCTCTTAGATAACTTACCTAAAAACATTACTTAATGATTCCTTAATAGTCTGCAGTAAATAATCACTTCATTTTTGGTAACATGAAAAATAATTTTAGAGAACTTCTTCATACTGAGAATTCATCAGATAGTTTAAAGGGTTGTTAATAAGCAGTTAAGCTATCTTTGGTATTCAAATCCTGAAATAATACACATTGCTCAGTGCTTTAGAGGGTACATTACCTCTACTACATTCTCACTCTAGAAATTATGCCAAAAATTCCTATGTCAAAATTGCTAGAGTGGGTGGGTGAAAGGACATTCCCCCTATCTTTCCAGTGTATGAGTCTTGCTTTGGGAAAAAGAAAAAAATAAAGAAAGAAAGAAAGAAAAAAAAGAAAGGATAGAATTACTGGTATTTGCTCCTGCAAAAAAAAAAAAAAAAAAACCCCACACCACCACACCAAAAAACACCACAAAACTTAAAAGCTTTATAATCAAAACAATATTTAGGAATTTCCTTGAAATTTGATTTCCATTCATGGTTTTAAGGGCATTGCATGCAAACACTGATTTAGTTCCACAAGTGCAGAAAGCTCTCAAACGCATTATTTTCAAATTTAAAGTTAAAAATTACATTTTCTTCAAATGATCTTAAGCATCTAAGGAATGACTCTCAGCATGGCTACTCAGAAACCAAAATGATAGAAAGATAAACTTGAACAAAATAGTGTATTTCCTACACATCATATAAACATATATCCAGTTATGCTGCACAAGAAAATAATTTTCAAATTTCGAAAAAGTCCCAAGCTTTTCAGTTACAGAAGAACTGATAGGGCACATAGGCACCTCCTGGGCAGTCTAAGGCAGTATTCTTCAGGAAATGTCAAAGTGCATATCTCCTTACATTCTTAGGTGACCAAGGGTCTACAGGATCTTGAGTTCTATCAGTGAAAAGTTATTTAAGAATATTAGTGTTGTATATGCTTAGGAGCTCCAGATTCTTGCTTCAGCTGCGTTTTCAGGATTTATCAAGTACATGGTGCAAGCACAGCAACTGCAAACACATTTTTTCATTTGAATTATTGGATGAAGTACATATGCTGAAAGCAAGGACTGAAAACAGTCTCCTTCCCCATAAAGGAGTGTCTTCACAATTGGATGACAAAAATCATGCTCCTTCTAGGACTATGAATATTTTTATCTTTTTGAAAAACAGGCTGGCTTCTGAACAGCAGATGCTTAGACTATCCCTTACCAGCAAAGGGCAGACCTAGTGGTTAAAGCAGTTATCTAGTGTAAGGATTTGAACTCTGTGAGATCTGGGAAACATTTGTAGGGGTCAAATACAGAGCAGGTTTTCAAAGTAATAGCTACTACACAAAGCCTCGCTTCATTAAGAAGTCCCAAGTCCATCATTCGAAGTTCTTTGACTTCCTTTTCAAAAGGAAGAGTGGGACAGTTTTTCCACAATATCTTGTCTTCCAGATACTGTAAACCAACCTTCAACACCACAGTTTATTGTTCTCTCAGCTGCTACAGCTATACACGAGTTTCTTTTGTTATCCAGTTTACAATGTGCTCAAATTAAAAAGCTAACCAACTCACAAAAAACCCAAAACACTGTATTTTGAACCAGAATACTGGTCGATCTTAAAACATGGCTGTGTACACAAGGTGTGGTTCTATATCAGTCTAAGTCAGTGTAGCTGATTGATGCTGCAGTTCTGTCCTACTGTCCTTCCCTCCCTTCCTCTGTTGCATTAAGACTTGTAGGCTCCTAAGGACATGCTATTTCAGCACAGCTATTACATATAGAATTATTAAAATAAATAAATAATATATAATCCTTCTTAGCAATATTTTTTTTAAGGTACCTACCAACTCAGTGCCCTAAAGCAGCTAAGGCTAAGCGCAGGGGTAGAAAAGCATTTATAGATGATACACACAATTGCCATTCATCTCTGGTAAGAAGACTGAAGGCAGACATCAGTCATGTAGGCTGCCATGGAACAGTAGTTACAAAGGAACTACAGATCCATTGGTGATATAGCAGGACAGGTATATAAGATTGAGCGTGAACAGGATGAAATGTTTGGGAGGAGGATCTTTCAAACCAACTTCACCAAAAAAAAAAAAAAAGAAGTAACTCTATGGTCAAAGACTGAAAACTGATAGTGAAGGAAAGACTATTTGAAGTTCTTAACTTCTGAGATGGCAGTAAAATAATGGCAAAATAAATAGAAAATTTCTTATACATGTTTTTAGAATCGAAGCCAAACTCTCTAAAAGCCATTGAAAGAGAACAGAGAATATACTTATTCAGTAGCATTACTTTAATCCATTTTTGTGGTAAATACTTCTGAGGACAAGATCACCTGTTGGGCATAACTACTGCTGGGGCTGAGCATGGAAAAGGTTAGCATTAGTAGGAGAGGTAGAAGATCAGAAGGGATTTGGAGATTAAAGGATTTTAGGAATTTGGGCTACCTAGGTTTGGTTCAGATCATGTCTCTCATTTCAACACAGGTCTTTTCATGAAGCAATAGTGAGTGGGCAGGTAAATGAGAATTTAAGTTTGCATTACATAGAAAACTGATTTCCCCCACCCCCCACTTTTTCCGAGCTACTTTCCAGTTATTGTGCTGCATTTTTAAGTTGATATTCAACTACCTTCCAGCTTGAAGGAAGGTTTGACTCAGTAAGAATGTGAATCTTTGAGATATTACTTCATATGAAAGGTGACAAGGGGTAAAAAAAAAATGTTGTAGAAGGTGCTGTACAACTCCTGCTGTCTGTAAAGTAGGGATTAGATTAAAACAATCTTCAAAGTTTTCCTGCAAAACATTTTCCGGTTGAATGGAATGAATGTGCATTGTGAACTCCTGTTTATGAAGAAAGCAAACTTTAGAAAGTGCTAAAATGACTTCTGCAAACAAAGTTACTGAAAACTGGTAAGGGAGAAAAGAATTCAGAGAAGTAGAAAATTCAACGTTTCATTTTATTTTGTGGTTATAGACTTTAGGACAAGCTAAATATTCAAACTCTTCTCTAAAAACAAGCTTTCTGTCTTTTATATGGGTTGCACTGACAGCTGGGGTAAAAAGTTGTTTTAATTAAAACTCTACTCTAGGGAAGATCTTGTAGAACTAGCATCTGTAGCTGGCCTGATGAATCTCCAGTAAACACACAGACGGGGTGTTTTAGTACAAGCGTCAGTGTCGTAGAGGATTACAAAAAGCAATTTGGTTGGCATTTCTGAATATTCTGAATATAAAGCAGTACTATTT
The DNA here is from genome assembly GCF_047716275.1 of Strix uralensis. Lineage (NCBI taxonomy): Eukaryota > Metazoa > Chordata > Aves > Strigiformes > Strigidae > Strix > Strix uralensis. The sequence continues at coordinate 38,602,570 of NC_133975.1, forward strand.
CTAACAATGTTACATCTGAAATGCAACTGTTTCAGGAAAAATAAATACAACTGAACTAAAAGCTGCCCTACCTGTATACTTATTAAAAACATTTTGAATTGTATGGATATAGTTTATTAATCTCTACTTCCTAACACATTTTACACTAATCCGATTCATACTGACATCAGGTTTAATACACAAAATAATAGAAAAACAATTCTGAAGACATTTTTCTGAGGGTAAACTAGTACTTTGGAAACACTAGAACTTTTTCTTAGCTTGAAGTAGTCCTATATAAGAGCTGGCATTTAGTGTAAAAACCCTCCAGTATAAATGATCACGAGACAGTTGCATTTAAAAAACCTCAAATAAATAAAAAGACAAGCATATATATTTAAATATATACCTAAATGGCATATTTGGAAAAAAATTTGGGAAAAATCAGGTTGAGAGTCACTTATAGATTCTACTACTAGTATCAGATATTTGTATGCTATAACTACTACTATGAAATTTGTAGCATATGAAGGTATTTACCCCCCCTTTTCTACTCAGTCTTGAGTCACCAATATTCTTAAAATTTTTCATTTTCAGTATAGTTCAGTTCATAATTCTCATACTTGGAAATTATTTGATGCTGGACTGCTAGTCAGTGTTTACATCACCCTCCATTCTCACAACAAAGGGGTGTTTTGTTTTGTTTTTTTAATTTGCATTATAAAGTATCTTTCAATACAAATAAATTACAAGACACTTCACAACTAAGGGCGTTGATGATACACACTGACCAATATAGATAAACTAAGCAATACCACACGTAGTGCACCTCTCAAGAGACCCAAGGATCTATATGGATAAAATCCAATTACAGGATCTGAGCTTGAATGTAGAAAAACATTGAAGTGTAGCATCTTCAGGCTCAAAGACAGAAACCATCTGGCATAATACGGAGAAAATAGAAAGCAGAGCACCAGAAAGATACCCTAGTAGTACAGAAATGTCATAGCACATTCAGTAGCCAAAAAAAATGCCATTTTTTTTTTTTTTTTTTTAATTTAAAAGCACAATCTGTCCAAATAGCATTAGTCGTAAAGGAGTAAAAGGTAGTTTGACCATGCTGGAATTCAAATACTTACAACTTCAGTTTACTCAACACCAACAAAGAAACATCATAGCACACCATAAAACAGAAGTATTTAATTAAAAAAAACTATATATTTGTAGCTATTTATGCAGAATTCAGGAGGAACGTGGTTCCCAACAATAACGTTCCTATCAATATAGCTTCTATTAGTGTAAAGCTCATTAGAGATAAGGCACAATGTAAGTGATACCCCATGCATAAAATTCCACACGATTTCATAAAACATTAGGGATGCTCAGGTTCTGAACTTACAAAAGGTGTGTATTTGATAAGAAAACCTACAGATCAAGATTTGGAGTGCCTTGAGACACCACATCTAAACATCTAAAACTCAAGAATGCTGGGATGCATCTACTGCACAAATAAATTATAAAGTTACATGCAAAAGAATTTTTTATATTGGACATATTGTAACTTATTTGAAACAGGTGTGAGATGTGGTTAGATTATAAAGGTTGCTGGTAGATGGATGTAGACACGCTTGCAATAACACCAGGTCTTAAGATTTTTCCAACTTACTGATGCTGTAAAATGAACTAAATAGCTTCATTATGTTCAATACCACTGGACCTCAAAGTTCACAATAAACATTGTTATAATCAGGAAGCAAGAGTCATTGATACATGCTGCTTTGTCATATATTTTATTTTTCCCAATGCTTTTTTTCTTTCATTAATGTAAACACAAGACATTCACATATATGTGTTTGCTTGCTGTAATGATATTACAACAAATAAGTGTTCAAATCATCCTTTTTACTACTGTTTCCAAAGGTCTATGTCCAGGATTTTTCCAGGTACTTTTGTCTACCACTGCAGTGCTTTAGATTGAGAAATTGTTCCTTAAATACAAATATTTATGAATGTGTTACTTTCGGTTCAGTGGAAGCCTTTTTCCTCTTTTGTTTAATAGTATATTCTCCTCTTGTGTCTAAATAAAAATATCCACTTTGAAAAGTGCTTAAGATTACTTATCGAAGGTTATAGTTAAGTTACCTCAAAATTTACCATAAATATGTTTCTTAGTACCTGACAAACAACACTTTTTCTCCTGTGGCTTTGTAAGGGAGGCATTGCAATGAAAAAAGTCATCACAGAGTTCTATGCATATAGCTTTGGTAGATGGTATTTTCTTTTATATATAAAAAAAACCTCACCACTGAAAGTATATTCTCACTCTATTTATGATCTCTCGTACAAACTGGAAATACATAACCCTGATGTCTACTGTAGGTCTTTTAACCAAAGAGCATGTTACAGACACATAGTAAAATGACGACACCTAATTTTCACAGCAAGAGATAAAATGTTTCTGAAAATCAATTCCTGTTTAATTCACAGTTAGCTAAATAAGAAGTCAGCTGCTTATAAGTTACATTTTCTTTTAGTTTAGTTTTTTTACTTCATGTTATCATCAACTGTACATCATAGCTTTTGGAAGGTCATGAAACCTTAACTGAGGCAATTTTAAAGAAAACTTGTGCTTTGCAAACAAACTACACTAGGGAAACTAGAAACCTTTCAGTCAAAATACAACAGTTTGTATTCCAAATATATGGAATGGATACTGATATATTTCCAACTTTTAACCAATTGCAAATAGTTGTACCTATTACATGAAAACATTATGAGCTCTTTTCCTCTGCCAATACACTGCTATGCATAACGCCTACCTATGGATTTTGGTAAAAATTAGTAAAGCAAGAAGCAGTTGATTAGATATTTCGTTATTATAAGAACTGTCCTGGTTTAACCAGGATAGGGTTAAGTTTCCCCAGCAGTGGGGGGGAGCTCTAGCCGGGTTATTCAGATACCATGCGGACGTCACATCCTGGCAGGTCACATTTTCCTGGCGCGGAGCGCGGTGCACTCATGGTTTTGTACATCGTGCTTCTCACTGCTGTATTTGGTAGCTATTTTGCTCTGTTCATTGCTATCGCTATTACTGTTATTGTTATTGTTGTTGTTGGTTGTGTTGCTATTGCATTGTTGTATTAAACCTTTCCTTATTTCAGTCTTGGGGCTTTGTATTTCACTCCCTTTGTGGGGGAGGGGCAGCGGCCGCGTGGTCTCAGACCCCGGCGGGGGCTAAACCACCACAAGAACAAAAATAAATTTAGATGGGGTGAGAAAAACAAATTCAGTGATTTTATTATTTGCATGCTTACCAATGCTAACACACGTAAAAGATGGTAGCAATGATTCTCCAAACAAGGGAGGAAATATGTATGTACATGCATATATATATGCATGCATGGGTCTATGCAAGTGCATTTTATGCTTGCATATCATTTTACAGTGTTTAAATGTGCTGTTCCTATTTTCGGTCTAAGAAAATTCAAGGCAGCATAATGGAAGTGACTCGTAGAAGTCTGCAGTGATCAGTGTCTGTAATTTCCACAGGCCATTCAGGACATGTCCTAAGAGTTCAATTCCCCATTTGCTGCCATTCTTCTTACATCCCTGTGCCCCTAATTAGAATAAAGTAAACCATAGAAAGAAAAAGATTAAACTGCGAATAAACCATGTTTATACTACAGAAGGAAAGAAGGAGAGAGAAGAGGTGGAAAAATTTCATCGGAGACCAGATTTCATTCTAGGGCCTTTCCTTGACAGCCCCCCCCCCCCCCCGAAAAAAAAAAGAAAAAAAAGAATAAGAAAAAGTTAAAAAAAGAGAGTTGATATTATTAAAGCTGAAATCATATCTGATGTCTCAGAAATGCTAAGGAGAGATGGAGAAAATAAAGCTCCCTAAGATCTGGACATCACTTCTTAGAATGTTGCACTCAGTAGAAATTATGTATCTACATTTTAATAGAGCTTTCCATAGGACGCTTCCAAAGAATGCTATATTCATGGGCTTACCATCACATAATATTTGCTTTGAGGAATCTTCTTTACGACCTTTACATACCCATACTTTCTGTTCAGTCATAGCTATTAGCTTCTTTGAGTACAAATTAAGTAGTAAAAGTCTTCACCATTTTGTAACTTAAACTGCACTGTAAATCTCATAACTACCTAAAAAAAACTAGGCTGTTCATGTTTGACTCAATCTGATATTTTAAAAAAGACTAAGCCTGACTTGTTATACAGTTATGTATCATTTGAGACGGAAAACACCACACTGCATTATAGCTGTAATGCTGTCTGCAAGACAAGCAGAAATTAATTGAATGTAAACAGAAGGGAAAGCACACTATCCTTTAGATCGAGCATAATAAATCACAACCAAAGGTAAACATTTTCCATTTTACAGATTTCCACAATATTATCCAAGTATTGTTATGCTGCATTGATATAATCTGTTGCAACATAAGAGTTGCCTTTTCCCCACAATAATTCATTAGTAATATAGGGAACCCAATACTTTTAGAGTATTAATTTCTAAACTCTGTTGAGATGAATGAGCATGTTTTCATTCTGGTATTTACCTACTGAACTCTATATTTTTGTTACTACACACGTATGTTATGTACATAAAGTGGATAGGTATGATGAATACAAAAAGAGCACAGGATAAAAGGCATTGAATTACAATGAATACAAGACACTACTCATTCTGTGCCACTCACATTAACAGAATGTTATCCCCATGCTTTTATACCATGTATTAAAAAAAAAAAAAGCAAGCTGCACTGAAGATCTTTTGCAAAGATACATGTTCATCCTGCCTACACCTAGCCAGGAGACAACAGTCAAAAAACCTGTGTTCTCAAGCTATAGTTCCATAACCATTAATACTGGATCTGTGCACAGCAATACAGATTTGATTTGTATTAGACATGAGAACACAAACACATTTTTCCCTCAAATTAGATGGTGCAGACAATATAGCCTCTGTGATAGCTTTATGCTCTACACTGGTTACATGACAGCTACGGTAGAACAGATAATAGTCAATCTGGCATAAAGCCTGACAATAACGTTAACTTGTCAAAATTCCCAGAAAATTGTTGAGTTAGCAGAATATGTTTGTACTGGATCAGTGCTTACCATTATGTAGCTGCAACATTCTTGATTAGAAGTAGAAGCCCTAAAGCCAGACTCGGTCTGCTGTTGAACCGTGGCCTCAGAACAGTTTACCACAATTGGAGCACAGTGCTGAGCTGTGGCTTGCTCCTGTTGAGCCAGTTTGCACAGACACCCAGCTGTTCAGTCTGCCATCCATGGAGGCTGAACCACACAGACAGCAAAGGCTTAAAGTAGGAGCAATAATTTACTTCTTGTGGCTCTTAATTTGTGCTAACACAAAGCATGTTACAGGTAATTTCACAGGTAAAGAGTGTATTCAATTGTTTTACTCTTTGGTTTTCTTGAGCTTCAGCGATATACCTGATTTACCCTGAAAGTTTAGCTGTGCAGAAGTTGTGGCTATGAAAACAGTAAACATGAACGTTCATTACACCTTCCAAAATAACAGTTGCTTTTCACTACAGAAACCCAACACAAACTACTAGTGCGGCATGCTTATTTAAAAGCAAAAACCCCTTTCCTTTTTAAATGATGTTACAGACTCTACAACTAGCCTTGAAAATTCCTTCTTTAAATTTTGTAGGCTCACATATAAAGCTGCGAATAAGCTTATCTTGCATATACTAGAAACAAATACTATTTTTTATAGCACTTCATTTCAAAAGTACGAAACACTTTTCAAAGGGTTGGAGCACAGATCTCCTGAGGAATTTTATTATATTTCAGTACTGCACACAGACTTTAAATCACTGACACAATACAGAAAAAACCAAGTCCAAGACTTAGCCATCCCAAAGCCCTAGCTCATCAGAGGTCTATGCTCCTATTCTTAAAATAAAACACAATTCACCTGAGAACCATGGATTAAGGGAATAATGAGCAATATCACAATGAGACACCAAATTTGGTCTTTTCTATCTGTAAAATTATTTTCTATTATTTTTAGGTGTTAACTTTTAAATTAATATAGAATAACATCACCCCAAACATAGTACTTACATATTTAAATTTAGAATAAGCATATTTTATATACGCTTTTGTGCATACACATGCAGTGGGATCCCTGAGAAAGAGCGAGCACAAAGTAAGAGAAATTGTTTAATAAACTAAATTTCCCAGTGGCCATTTTGAAGAATGTGATCCCAATTTGGAATCTGACCATTTTTTTCCAACACAACTAATAGGCCCCCATTTAACTTGCCTTGTTTCTCTTATTTGGTACCACCACTCTGTTCTGTTGGTTGTAACAGTCCCCAAAGTCACAATTACTTTGTGAGCAAGTAGTAGTATTCCCTGTGATACTAACATCATGCAAGTTCCCAGAATAATAGATTCCCCCTGAGCTGAAGACCCTACTTGCTATGACCAGTGGATCCAAAAAGCCTTTCTTTGCCCTATCAAGTTCTGAGCACTACAATTCAGGTTTTGCCATACAGTGCTTTTGACAAGTGGCATTCTTGGGAACATCCCCTATCCCCCTAAAAGTGCAGGTTTCATATAACAGAGTTGGGCAAGGGTGGTCACATTCCTGAGTGATGTATCCCACTCCAGACAGAGGTTGAATCTTCAAAGAAAACCCTATACTGACTAATACTTTCTAACAGTACAAAGGAAGTAAATAGTAGTGGTGGTTAACACAGGCAAACCAACACAAAGCAGAAGTGATTTGCCCATAGCAAGACCGATAGCAAAGTACAAGAACCTAATCAAACACCATTACAATCATAGAACACCAGTTTGGAAGGGACCTCAAGGATCATCTGATTCAACCTGTCTTGGCAAAAGTGCAGTCTAGACAAGACGGCCCAGCGCCCTGTCTAGCTGAATCTTAAGTTTCACAGCATAACAGGAACTGGGTTAGTTGAAACTTGACAGTGAGCAGACATTTCTGACCGTATGTATTCTGAAATGCACTTTTGCTTCCAACAGAAACCTCTCTTAGGCATGTCCACAACACTTACTGCAGTGGCCTAAATGCTGCAGCTCATTAGGCTATTATAGTTGGATCATGTGTCTGCATCCATAGCGTAAGTATAGATCCAAGTCTCTAAAACCAGATTACGATTATATCCTTATCTTTAAGTAGAATGCATACTTATCTTCTTTGACTTGGGAAAGTGAAGAATTCGAAAGAAAAAAAAAGGAAAAAGTCTTCACACAATTGACTTTGAACTACTGCATAAAAAACCTGAGTTAATGTATTCTGTGACTTTGTTTTAATAAGATTTTAATAGTACACAAATGAAAACTGTTAACATTTTCACATAAAATAGGATCTTCAGTGCTGGTCATTTAGCCTGTCTTCACAGAAGACTTGCTTTTATACTAATTAATTTGCTTCAGACATGGAATGCAAGTCTGCTTGAAGGATTGTCCCCACCTCTTAAGTGAAGCACCTTACTAAGATGAAGCCCATCAGATACGACACATAGCACGGACACAGCCTTGATTAGGAAAAAAATGTGTGGTTTTTTTTTTTTGTTTAAATGTATTGTTTTGTATCAGAGATTAATAAACTCATAAAACCCCAAATCATTCACTTGCTAGAGAAAATGGAAAATGACAGCATACGTTTGGGAACTGCACGGCAAACAGCTGGAAAAAAAAGTCAGAAACAGTAATTACAGGACTGACAATTTTAAGGAATAATACTGTAGGTTTAGATCAGCTCCACTGCATGTTAAGCAATGCACGTTGCATTAGTAGAAAAACTCGCTACCCACAGAGGTTGAGTCAGACCGCAGTTTAACATAACCTAGGATACTTTCAGTAGCTCCATACTTAATAAAATTAAGACTTCTTTCACCCCCCACCCCAAGGATGATTCATGGTACAAGAAAGAAGTTTTATGCTGTTACACCAAAGAAATCTCTTACCAGCAGAATTCTGAAGCAGTCTCTGTGAATTAGTATACAACACTAGCAACTCTCATAAATAAAAATATTTTCCATACTTTTTTAAAGGTCACCTCAGATTGCTTATTTTTAGACTCAGTCTTCACACTGAAAAAATCCTTAAAACAAATATAAAAGTTGCTCTGCAGAAAGTCTGGCACAATAGCTCTAGGATGTGAAGAGCTACATTCAGCTCTATGAAGTGAGACTATTTTACTTACACACTTAAAGACAACTTGTCAGCATTATTAACTATTTAATTCCTCATCAAAAAAAAGGTCAACAAGGTACTTTAAGTTTCACTTTGCAAAACCAATATTACTGTAATATACGTAACCATTAAGAATTATATCTATGTAGATTAATGAGCAAAAAAATGAATGTATGAAAATATTCTTTAACATGTGTTTCTTTAGAACTTATATTGTCGAAAAAAGAGAACAAGCCTAACACTCCTTCTGCACAGTTAAGTTACAAAAAATAGTTCTTATTGTTCCTTTGATTTTGAAAAGTAATGAGCACTAACTTGAGCTCCCAATTTTTGCTAATGCAGAATCTGTGCCTTTTGTAACAATCTGCATGTGAATCACTTAAAAATATGCAGCTTCATTTAATCTGACAGCTCAATAATTTACACGTTGCTTGTTCTCACTTTGAATACTTGGAGCTGAGCAACACCTCCATGCTCCTACTTACATATTCTTACTTTAACAAGCTTAACACAAAACACATTTAAGTCAAATTTAGTAGAATCAGTTTTCAAGTCCAATTAAGTTTTAAGAAAGTGATCTGAAAGTCTGCACAATCTATTATTAAGCAAACCGCATAAGGGGAGCATATTTTAATGAAGAGAATTCCTAAGCTTATCTTGGTTTACAAAGCATTAAAAATTTTAAATATGGTTCTGCAAGGTTTAAGTATATTTCCAAAAATCATTCTAGCTTGTGTAATAACTAATCTCCAGTATGCTTTGGTTTCAGAATACAGAACCCCTGAGAATCTTCCTCATTGGATATGAAATCTGTTGGTTTTTTGTTTTTTGTTTTTTTTTTTTTCATATTTCATGTTTTTATCAGTGTAGTCTCTATAGTGGAAGAGACTACCCTTCTGTAAATCCCAGAAGTTCTCAAGCAACAGAGCTGCTGCATAGCCATAAGATGTAAGTAGAAAAGGAAACCTCTGGGTTGGGTTGAGATAGCTACCATAAATCTTGGAGTAACCTAGAGTCTGGAGCCACCCCAAGAGTAAAAAGGGGAGCTAGAGAAATCAATGACTTCAGTGATTTCTGAATAGTGATGGATGGAAGACATGTGGTGGAGCTGCTACACAATGAGAGACTGAATAAAATTGTATCATTTCTCCTCCTTTCAAACTGACCAGGTTGCAACACTGCCATACCCATCCCTAGCCATTAGACAGCTGCAGCCAGCAAACATAATCAAATTCTAGGAGGTGAAAGACAGACTCCTCTTTAATGCTATGATTCTTTACATAGATCCATGTGAAATTGCTCTGATAAAATGCTTTTTCAGATCATAGGGTTTTTGCCAGTTCCTCTTGTATTCCTTACATCCTTCAGAAAGAACCGGTAGGATTCTAGAATTATCACTTTTATCCCCCCCATCCAGCTATAGAACACATTTTCAGAATTCACAGCATATCAAAAAGGAGAATAAATGCAAGGAAAACTAAGATACTATAGAAAGCATTAATTCATAAAAGTTGTCTTTTTTTTTTTTTTTTTTTTTGCCATGCAAGCTTGGAATCCTTCAAGACAATAAAAAAAAAAAGTTGAAATCTTGTATCCAGAGCCAGTAATAGCAGAAGTTTAATTTATCTATACTTACAAATTTCTCCTTAGGAAGGACTACTTCCACATTTAAACTATGAAGAGCAATACAACTCCTTGGGGAATTTTTGGGAAATAATTTAAAACTGAGAACAATTACTTATGAACACGTGTCTCATTGCTCCTTGAATCATTTCTACTAGTATATAGTTACACTAAGATTCCCAGAACAATAAAGAAAAAAAATTCTCTACCCATGAGAAACAACACTACACTATTATTATACCTCTTAGTTTTCTCATCTGAATGTAGTTTTGAATTGCCCTGGAAAACATTTCTTCTCATGCCTGTTTGAATATGTCACATTGCAAGACATGCTTTTAAGTATAATAAATTGATTGTTGGAAATCCTCGAATGCATCAAAGAATTACAAAAGGATGCACATATTTAATCTCGTGTAATAAACATGAACATGTGAGTACATTTAAACAGTAGAAACAAATAACTTCTGTAGTTTCTCAGGTTTGAGTAAAACTAGAAGTCTATATACACCAAAGAAAAAATAAATTTGTTGTTGTGGGGAATTAGCCTTTGTGTATACATGTTCTGCTAAAATCTAACCAAATGTCAGAGTTTAAATAGATTTGATTTCTTTCATCACAAATCTCATAATTAAACCACTAGACTGCATAAGTCTGAACCTAGTGTTTTTGTAATGGCTAACGTAAGAGATCTGGAAGCAGGGAGACGTACTCAGGAATGTTTTAACAGGGGTTAATCACAGTGATTGAGTCAACTACTTTGCTGGTTGAGCCTCCATGATAACATAAGCTGGTGCAATACCTAGTATGAGAACAAAGATGAAAGTGAGGATAGGTCCCAGTCACTAACAGGAGTGGCTCGTGTTCAGATTCTACTACCATCTTCAGATTGTCTTTATGTCTATAAATCCACTGCCTTGCTGAACCATAAGGCCACCCTGTTTACCATAAGGAAGGCGAAACGTATTGCTCTATACATCACTTGTAAGCCCAGACATGTCCACTTAAATTGTTGGAAAAAATATTTGCAATAGTTTCTTGACAACTTTGAGAACAGGACTACAGTTGTTGTATTGTGAACATCAGTCTCCACATAAATAGCTTTTAGATTAGAGATATACAAATGATAAATATTCCTCTTCAGCACACCAATTGACCAGTAAGATATATGAAACAAAGATAACTTCAATGGATGTGTAATGGAATTTGTAAGAGTCAAAATGGAATACCCACACATCATTTTTTGCTTTATCTGAAAGAGACTCATTTAATTCTATAGTAAGTGGCCTTTGTTTGGTTCGTTTGTTTGTTTTCCAGTAAGCCTTTAAATCTTTTAAACTAGATGATAAATCCCAAGTGAACATTTCATTCAGCATAAAATCAGAAGATTGTCAAAATGAAGCATTTTCTCAATAACTATTTGCAAAAGAAAAGCTAGGCAGTTTGCTAATCTTTTCCCTTCCCTGTAAACTGTACCAGCTCATAGGATCAAATCACCCTGTGACAGGGACCTCATACTTCAGTAGGCTTCATATTTAGCTTAGCTCTTTATGAAAAAAACCTGTAATAGTTCTTTGTTTTTTAATTCCATCAGTGGAGCTTGTTAAAACTGGGACATTGAAATGGGATGTCATCCTCAGACAGCAATGAAAGCCTTTGTAAAGAAAGCTTCCCAGTTTACTTTCATGTTTTGATAAGCTCTGAAACAGTTAACACTGTCTCAATTATCAGCTTTTTACATTAATCCTCCGTAGAATTCCATAGACTTGGGGTAAAAATTCTTCCCTTAGCAACATTTTCATCTCCCGAGACCTTTTCCCCTCTGCCTGACAATTAGCTTTTCCTTCTGTGAAGCTGAGGCAGCTTTCTGTTCTTGGTAACTCCTGTTGTTCTGCAGAGAAATACTTTGGGAGTTTGTTAGTAGTTTTCCCACTCGGATAATATTTTTAAATTATTTGGTATACATGGATCATCTTCACCTCACAAAGAGGTGAAATAGCTTATTAGTCAACATACAAAATACTGAAAGCTCATGGATATAAAGCAGAGAGCTGTACCATAAGAGCATGTATTAGGCATTGCTTGCTGATATCTCATTTCCATAAAGACTGTGAAATATGGTAGGAAACAGGCTAACATGAATCCATTTGCATTAAGAAAAAGTAACAAAAGTGGGAAACCGTGTCTATTTAACCCATTCTACAAGGTTTAATTTTCAGAATCCCATACCAGGGGTCACATCAATTTTCACTTAGACTATTATCTTAAGACACATTTACACAACATATTTTAGACAAAGAGTTCATTTGTTCTTTAGAAGATGAATGTATTCAAAACCGAGTCAACACACAAACAGTAAGCAGAAGTTTAAAAAAAAAAAAACAACCCAAACCCCACAAAAACCTATCCTAAGACAAAAGGTGAATTTGGATCTACAGATAACTTGATTGATAATGCTAAAACTGTAAGGTATAACACAATTATTACATCACTTCATGTCCTGGGTAAATGTTGATGCAGTAATTACGTAGTCACAGAAGTTAAAGATTCGTGTCTCAGGGCTGCTTATAGACAACCTGGCATATTCCGAGTAGACCATTTTGTAGTGAGTTTTGGCTAATTTACCTACAATAAGAGTCAGTGACAGAAATATTGGAAAAAGAAAACACAACTCTTAATGCTCAGCTAAAATTACTGTTCCTCCACAGACTGTCCTGGTTTTGGCTGGGATAGAGTTAACATTTCTTGAGCTGGGAGGGGGCACAGCTGGAGTGTCAGGCCCAGATTGACCACTGGAGTATTCCATATCATGTGATGTTATGCTCAGTATATAAAGGAGGTGGGTTCTCTCTCGCTTTTAGTCTGCGACAGTGGGATCTTCATTCTGTTGGGATTGCTGGCTGAGAGCAGGTTGGGTATTGGTTGGCGGGTGGTGAGCAGTCACATTGTGCATTACTCATTTGTACTTTCCATTATTGCTATTGTTTTGTTACCATCACTAAACTGATTTTTATCTCATCCTATGAGTTTTTTCCTTTTTGTTTCTCCCCTATTTCCCAGCTGGGGGGGAGGAGTGAGTGACCGTCTGTGTGGTGATTGGCTGCCAGCCGAGTTCAAACCACGACACAGATATTTTAGAAGACTGTCAGCACTCTGTAGTCTACTTTCCTTAAATAAGTGTCTTAAGACAAATATTATTTCCTTACCTCTAAAACCAAAATGCAAACTAAGAAGCAAACAAGCATTTGTAGATTATGTATATTAATAAATAATCTATTTTAAAGATAACCTAGCATCTAGAGTTACCTCTGTAGAAGTTATCAGGTATAGTAATGTATAAACCATTGTTAAACTAAACACATACTAATGTAGTGTAATCCCATACCCAGCCATTAACTGTTAGAGAAGGCACACTGATTTAAACCACTACCAACATAAAAATCTTGTTAACATGCTAATAATTAGAAAATATTCTAAAAAAAATTTTTGAAGTGTGCTAAAAGTCAATAAAAATAATGAAGGAAATACTTTGTGAATAGCTCTGCTAAAACTGTAATGCTTTTGAAAAATATAGTTAGTACCAGGCAGTACTTGGTTTGTTATTTATGTTCACATGTAGGTATTCACATTAACTTTCACCAATATCTGTATGCATATACTGTTGATAAGGCGTGTCTTATGGAAAAACTCCATTACCTGTGGATAAATATCCAGCACCACTCACCAGCTTGGTAATGTAAGGTCATTCTAATTACCTTCTCCACACTTTAGCCTCCCCTCCGTGGCCCTAGTAATCATGAGGACTCTTTGAAATGCTGATGCAGCATTATACTGATTTATTTTGAAATATGCTATATGTAATACTAATCATTGGAACTGCATATTGGATATTTTCTGAGGTCATCTTTAAAATTATTAAGCTACATACTCTGAACAAGGCAATCCCACACATTTGAATGCTACATAATCAGTATTTCCTGTTACTAACAGCAGAGAAAGTTATAAATAGTTTCGAAAAAGTTCAACTGTTGGACTAGTTTGTTAAATAAATAAATAAATCAGCCTCTACTGACCGCAGGGGATTTACTCATGCTTCCTAGTGAAGGTAAGGACCTCAGTGCAGAACAAGTGCTTGGAGCAAAACTACTGTTTTGTGCTTCCCATCTTGTGCTTTGTACTGCACAACATCAAGTCAACTAGTTTTTATGATACCCTGATTTGATAGGCTTCTCTATCCATTTGACACGTAAAAATAGCCCTTCTATACTAAAGGGTGAAGTGCACTCTACCAGATTAAGATCATAAAGATATTCCCCACATAGAAAAAGGGGGAAAATTGTAGACTCTTCTGCATATACCTATTCGGATTCTTGATGAAAAGCACTGTCAGATGATCTGAAAAGATCAAAACTTCATATTTCAACCCCACATTGTGGCTAATGGCTGAGCATTAGAAATGACACTGTAGCATCATTCCTATAATTGCCACTCCAGAGGTAGGGGGGCTTCTGACAACAAAGTTGTCAGAACAAGTTGGGCTTGCAGAAGGGAAGCAGCAATTAAAATGTATTTTTACTACAGCAATCTGAAATAATGGGGGGTTTAAAATTTTTTTCTGTGGTGATATTCATGTCCAGTGAATCAAAGGTCTGCCCTGCCCAGCAAATTATTTCCCCCCTCACCCACCCAAAATTTGGCCCAAAGTACACACTTGGGAAGAGCATAACAGAAAATATATATCATCCTTGACTCAGTGCTCTCCCACCAGCAACTTTAATTTAGAGTCTTTCCTGAGCTGGAAATGGTTTTGACTTTAGGGCTTTTTTTTGTTTGGGTTTTTTTGTTTGTTTGTTGTTTTTGTGTTAATTAACTCACAGTTCTTAAGGCAAAGTTTTTTTTATGCTAATCAGCACATGGCAATGGAAGCAGAAATGGATGTTAATTTCAAATTTTATAGTTAATACTGTGTGTAATATATTTGTGTCCCATTCAATTTTGCAGCTAATAGTGGCTTTAATGGTATAACATGTAGCGTTCCCCAAAACAATGTCTTTTGAAGGTTTCCACTGATTTATGTGTTTCAGTCTCCATTTCTATGACAAAGCGAAGATAATAGTTTATGCTAAACCAGAATGAGTTCATTCATAATATCAAATCACTTTATATATAAAGCTATGAGCAAGAACATTAAAAATATGACTTTATTATTATTTACAAACAGGGTTTAGAGATCAGTGCTTTTTCTTCCTGCTATACATCTACTAAAACTCTAGTCACCAACCAAGTTTTTTTTATTTTGTTCACTATATAGAAGCTTTATGGTAGCTTAATTCCATCTTATTTCAAGATAAAAAGCCAAATTCATTATATTTCACTTCAGTCTATTTGACACAGATTTCCCTGTAATGGAGCAGCTAGTTTCCCCCTAATTAGGAAAAGGTTCCCTTGCTAAGAGAGTGACCCTCTGCTCAGCTTTAGTCAGGATGTAGGCATATAGTCTTTCAGAGGCACTTTAAAACCTGAAGCCTGACCCCTCATCACCTATGTGACCAGAGGGCAGCTGTAATAATCAAAGTTTAAGACAACCCTCTTACGTAGGACATTTGTGCCTAATAAAGGGGCTGGCATATACCCCAAGTCACATGCAGAAAGTCAGCTGCATGACTGGCTAAACATGTGTGTTCATCAGAACATCAAAAGATAAAGAAGTGCTTACACAGTGGACTATTTTGCTTATAGAGTGGACCTATTTTCAGTCAAATGAAAAGTGAAAAGGCCTTATGAAGGAATGAGCTGCAAGAATAATTCATCTAGTCTCTTATTCACTCATGTCTATTTGAAAGAATTTCAGTTAAAAAAATTAAGAAAAAAAAAGAAAAAAAAAAGAGGGAGGCAAAGAATGGTCTATGGGTTGACAGATCTGATTCGGTCTTCAGGCCAGAGATGGTCATTATCTAGTCTAGAAGCATCTACACCCATAACCTTTAAAGTTACTGATCATACAAAAATGCATGTTGTGACCGATCTGTACAAATGCACTATTGGTAAACAGGCAGATATTCTCACTTTCTACAGCTATCATATGCCAAAGTCCATGTCTGGATGGATATATATACACACACACACGTTTTATATGTGCCAGATGCAGTCCTCAATGTTTGGTTTATCTTTGCTAGAGTTAACTGAACAACGTAGAAGAGAATCAGCTAAAAAAATTATTCCCATTAGAACATGAACTTAATTAATTCTCCTAAGACTGCTAACACCTTATTCTCAAACAAGAATATAAGTCTCTTCACATAAGCTTGAACACTCACTATCCCATTAAATTCCAGGCAGCAAATGAGCAACTTTTCGAAAGAAACGATACCAGTGGCTAAAATAATCAAGGTATACATGAAAGTGGTAAAACAGAGGAGAATAAGACAGAAAAGATATTACTACAATTCTGATATTTAGGCCAACTGATCTTCTAAGAGTATCTTTTATGCTTTCATTTTCTTTGATCTGCCAACACCAGCTTTTTGTTTGTTCTTCCAGTTTAATGTATTCTGTGCTAGTTGAAGAGCTTTTAGTTATGACCCTCATTTGTGAAAGTTACCCTTGAAAGCATGTCTCCCAGACTATCATCATCATTTTGATTCCATGCTAACAATGCTGCTTTTATGCAAAATAAGCTAAAACCCCCAAATCCACACACATTGTGTGCTTATCTCAAAGCTCATCTGGTTGAATAGCATGACAGGCTCTTTTTCAGTTATTGCTCTACAAAAGTCTCATCTATGTGAATTGGAGTACACTAATTATTTTACATCTGAAAGTAAAATAAAAGTGATGTCTCCAAAATGACTTAATTTACCATAATTTAGAAAGTTTTTATTTAAATACAGCAGTGTTCTTTTTAAGCATATGAGTTTCTGTACTCCGGGCCTACATGTAACAACAGGCTTTTGAACAGTGCTTGAACTGTGCATGTACCGTGGTTACTCTGGAAGACAGAGGAAAACATATTCTGTAAAAACCAAACAACTAATGGATTATCCAGTTTCCTAACATTTTAGAGATGTAAAATCAAGGGAAAAGCACATTCGTATCAACACCATCATTTTCATAAACGTTAACCCTTCATCCTTGAAATAACAATCTTTGTCATTTCTTATTTGCAGCCAAATCCGTACTATTAAAAAAGGAAGAAAAATCTCACACAAATTATTTCCCTTCTCTCTGATTGAGGATGAGCCGAGGAGAACTCTTTCTACATTTTACCATAGATAACCTACCAAATCACTAGAGAGAGAAAAAAAAACAAAAACAAAAACCAAACAACAAGAACAGAACTGGGAGGTGTACCTAAAAAAAAAAAAAAAAAAAAGAGTAGCAGCCATCACTGAAAGATCAGAATAGACAGAACTTCAGAACACAGAAGATACAAGGAAAAAAAAAAGTTTAATTTTACTAGCACAATGCAGTGATGGTGGACGGTATACTTTGGTATACTTTTTCTGACATTTCTATCCAAATTCTGTCACTTCATGTGCCCCTTAACAGGGGATACAGTGAATTCACCTATTCAACTATTTGAAACTGGGGTTTTTTGTGTGTGTGTGTTTTTTTTTTTTTTTTTTAAATATTATACACCCACTGATCAAACTTCCAAGAAGGCATCTAAAACCCCTGATTTTTATAGGCTTTGATTACAGTATAATCTATTGCTTGCCCTTCATATTTGAACATAAGGATACTAAGTCAATCAAAGCCAACTATTTACAGTATTGTGTAACATACTGAAAATGCAGTATCTCTTCTAGCAATCAGCTTTCTCCAGTAAAACAATGAGTATGCATAAGAATGGTAAACTAAAGAGAGGGCCAGATAATGGGCTCCCTGCCGTTCTTCATCTCCTTCAAGTCATAAGATATTTCTACACAGACAAGAAATATAGCTGAACACAGAAAACGTAAATAAAAGCTACCCCTAGTCAGTGGAACAATCCTCAATGTGTCTCTTTAAACAACATGGATTAGAGTAGCTGAGCTTTCAGGACAAACTGTGCTTGGGCCTCTAGATGTACTAAGAATTGGGGAGAGAAGGGGACAGAATTGCTTCACTATCTATTATTTTGCTCTAAGCACTGGACATCAGAATATACTCCTGAAAAGTCACCTAAAATATTTATGCATAATAGGATTTTTTTTTTTTTTTAAATTTCTTTACTGGTTGTGAAGCAAACACATTTCAGTATTATGTTTAGGATAGCAATGCAGTCCACTCTTTTTATCCAAGTGACAGAACTGCAAGTAATTAAGCAGAAAATGCTTCCTATCCAAGATCAAGCACTGCCCCTTAAGCAACTTCTGTGAACCTTTGAAGTTCATTTTCCTCTATGTTGGAACAAAATATCATCTCTACATCTAGCAGATATTTTTCTTCTTTGACATTTCTTCACTGCTTAGTTGAGAGGCAAGTGATATGCCTTGGCTCAATAATATCATAGCATGTGGGGACAAACAGATTGTCCAGTTAAAAATAAAAGATGGTATCAAGGAAAAAAATAAAACCAAAAAAACCAGTTCACCACAAAGCTCCAAAATGAAAGTCTAGTTCTTCCTATTGATTTCCCCCACCCTGGTCTCATTGCAACTGCACAAATTAAAAATCAAAACCTGAACACCCTCAGCATATTTCCAAAAAATGGTATCATGTGATGCAGAAGACCATTTTTCCCCACACAGAGCACACTGTCATCAGGAAGCAAGTTTAAACATGTTTGTGATGATCAGGAGCAATGCAGTTTGCATTTATGTAAATATTTATAGAGAATCCTTCAAAAGTTCTCTGTGGCTTTCAAGTACAACAGACCACTAACAATAAATAAAGCTTGCTCTACAAAAAATAAACCCAAGATTTTCATGTTGCAAATTAAAGCTGATTTCCCCCTCCCCACCTCCCCACCAAAACATTGCTGACTCTGGTTAAAAGAATAGTGAACAACTGAGTCAACATCTGTGTCAATTTATATATACATCAAAATTGCTGGAAGTAAGTTGATTTAAGAATACTCAGTATACCTCTTGATTAAAAGATTTAATTAGCTTTTTATCTAATTCATGACTCATGGAGGTGGAAGATTAGTATAATTGTTTTTGATATCTCACAGGTAGAGATGAGTTTAGAAAAAAAGGTAGAGACTTAAATCTAAGTTCAGAAAACAAATAACCAAAACCAGTCTTAATAACACAGTTTTGTAACAACACTGATTGTTACAGACCCCTCCAAATACTACAGGGTTTACTCTTATGATCTTGCCCAGACACTGCCCCAAGCTATGATGTCCTGAGGCCAGAAACACCCTCCAGCAACATCACACTCTGCTCCTCAGTACAAGACTGTCTGTGTCCCTCCAATAATCCTTGTTCACTGCCTAATGAAAATGGAAGCCAAACTGGAAGGCAATAAAAGATATAAGCTTCCCAAATCAATCCCTTGGTGAGAAGCACAGTAACTGTTATGCATTTACTTTGATATTCAATTGTACAACAGGTATGTGTTTAAAATTCATTTACAGAGGAAATAGAGTCTTAATATGCATACTAATTTCACATTGTGACGTTTTGCATGGAGACTTAAAAGCTACTAAGAACAACAGTGTCTTCATGAAAGACAATAAAGACTTTTTAAAATGATTGTTGATGACGTGTCCAGTGTTATTTTTAAACCTGGCTGCAAATCCCAAAGGCAATAACCTGGAAATAGCTTATCATGAACAAGTTTTGTACCTTTATTTAGTCTTTCAGAACACTGACACACATTATCCTTCTAATATAATTTTCTTTCCAGGTTTCCTGTTACTCATTAGACATAGTAAAACTTCTTGTAACGGTATAATAACTCTCCCACTTTCATTTCTAATAATTTTAGTAACTTCAAAAAAATTGTTTCATAAACACAATTATGGCATTAATGAAAGCACTGAGAATTACAGGCAACTGCAATGTAGGCCTTTACTCTGATTTGGTTCTCCTTTTTGTGAAAAATAACTAAATATTGTGAACAAGAACCATCTGATCCCCCGAGAGAATCTACCTGAAGCATTTCAGCACTAGCCATAGCTGGTAGTCATAACAGCTTTACAGAACACATCTAGAGTGAATGTCACAAAGACTTGTAAAAAACTTCTTCATTAAAAAAATAAAAGAAGTTATACACATAAACACTTACTGTTACTTCCTTGCTGTAGAATCTATGCTCTCACTGAAAGCACGGAGTTACAGTTTGAAGTTATTGCCTGTTAAGAAGTCAAAACAACATGAATATGTTAATTTAATACAGAATAAACTTTGAATTGCAACATCTTTTCATACCATAAATAAGAAACATACCCACAATAAGGTCTATGTTTTGTTTTTTTGGGTTTTTTTTGGGTTTTTTTGTGAATTACAAACCACAAATGCAGGACAAGTGGAAATTATGTCTTAACAGAGACAGTCACAGAATGAGCTAAGAAATGCCACTTGGGACCATAGAAAAATATTTCAGAATGTGCACAAATAAAAACCTAATGAAATGAAAAACAAGCTCTAACACATTTTAATACTCCAGCAGTAGACACAAATTATTACAATGAGGACACATTCTCTTATTACTGGCAAAGTAAAATTCCAAGATTAGGACCAGATAATAGAGATAGGCATTGGACATAACTCTCCTGACTTTTTTAAACATTGAAACCAAGCTGATGGTATCTCCCATTTATCGCTTATTCCATTAGACTTATTAAATGCATCATATCTGAGAAAAATGTAAATGTGACCACATTGCCAATGCCAGTTCTCTTATATCTAAAGCCAGTGATTAAATAGCACAAAAATAGGTTCTCTTACACTGTTGTATTCCAATTTTGACATAAAACCTGGTATTGCTACAGAATAAACAAAAAACAAAACCCCCAAAGCATTTTGTATAACTTGCTTATTCTACATGTATAATATTTGTATTTTCTCTTCCTTATACAGAAATACCAATTTCTAGTAACCAAAACAGCAAACAACATGAATTGTATTACACATTGACAAAGACAGGCCTTTAAAAATCCATGAAAGTAGTTAAGCTCAGAGCTAACTGTGTACCAATGCATAAAGTGTCTCCAAATTCTTAATGTGACTCCTTACATGCTACAGTAGCATGAAAAATCCACATCCATGTGCCCTCAGCTACTGAGATCCTAAAATTATGGAAGCAATATAAAGATAAAATTTGTCATTATGGAATGACAAATGATCTTTCAAAGTAAATATGTATTTACACCCATTAAAACATCTTAGTTTGAAGTACTGTTCCATTCCCCCCCTCCACATGCATGTTCTACGATTACTTAAGTAGAATTATATTTTATTTTAAACTCCACCAGCATGTTACATACTTCATATAGCATGACAGCTGATATCTAATACAAAAGGCGAGACATAGTTAACCTGCAACAGAAACACACTATCTGCAGATTTATCAAGAACATGATTTAGATAGAATTCTATATTTCATTTCATCTGGCCTCCAGATAAAAATGGGGGAAAAGGTAAATTATACCGGGAGGGCTTTGCCTAAAAGTCTGCAACTGAGTTTAGACCAGCAACACTTTGGGTGTGTGTCAGGATTTAATGATAAAAAGTAATAAATGAGTCATAAATTGTTTAGCAGTAAAGCAATGAAATTAAAACTTGCATTTTCTTTTAACGTTTTCCACTACAAGAAAACCTAGAAACAGCTTCCAAACTGAAAGCCCATTTTGCCTATTTCAAATGCTGCGATTATGAGGAATTAGTCCTCTAAAACATAGGAGAAGTGAAGTCATCTTTTATTTTCTTGTACAAGTTAAAAAACTCATAATATGTAATAACTCACATCATACACAGTGTTTTTTTCCAATATTACTCAGTATTATTCATTCAGATCATGCAATTTAGACAATTTAAAGATCACTGTTTCCAAATTTGCTAGGTCATTAAAACAGGAGATGTTCTGGTACAGGTTGAGATGCCTGAATAAAAGAGAAACTGTCTCTCAGTTTGGTGTTTTTTCTTTCTTTCTTTTTTTTTTTTTTTTAAGTGTTCTCATTTTATAGAGCTCACTATTGTGAAGCAAGAACCAGATTTAATTTAACATATGAATTAACAAAGGATAGCCTTAGTTCTTTTTAATATTAGTATTACCCATAACAGAATTCTTTGGTTTCTTTCAAATATCCCACTTCTGTTGCTAAAGATATATTTTAATTTATATACATTTTAATTAGCAAGTCTTTACTACCAAAGTGAGAACAATAAAGCCTAGAAACTAGCCATGACCCACTGGTAAAATAATGTTTTCAGTTTTAATTAAGTCTGTTATTCTACTTAAAGCTTGGTTCCTAAATAAAAGGCTTCTGCTTGAATAGGAGCAGTGTGACATCAAAACCGTGCTAAACAGAGGTTAAAAAACATGCTTGGAAATTAAACACTTTGCAATACCTGGTAAACATCAGTTTGTTGTCTTGAACAGGAATATTAACAGGCTATCTTCCAAAGATGCTTATTCCAGAAGAGATGCTTGACACTAATCTCAGAACTCAACTTGTTCAAAGGAGCTAACTTTGAACATCTCTCCTACTAACCCCGTGGCAGGGAACGACGGAGCTCTGCTTGCACTGCTGCACTAAGTTTCAGACCTGCAGCAGGCGTGAGAGCAAAGCAACCATACAACTTTGATATTTGCAAATATCTTTTGCTCTACTGATTAAGGAAAACCACTATTAAAACATTCCTTGTTTACCTGTCTCAGTAAAATTCTGTGCCAGTGCATGTAGTTACTTTGGTTTTTGGACTGCATTATAGACTTGGACTATGACATACAGATAGCCGCCTTATTATATCAAAAGAAAATAAAAGAGCTCACAGCCAAGAATTCTGTAAGCTATATACAGTGACAAACAATATATAAATCCAACAGGCTTTAAAAGCATCCAAGTGGTATGCACCTGGGACTGACTCTGTGTGGTGTAAGGGCCTGATTACAAGACACACACAGTTAAAGTAGGATTAGAGAAGTAGAATGTCTTGTTAGCTTACCCCTTCACACTGCATTAAAAGTAACACTTAAAATTGCACACAAGGACTAGAAGACACACCACCCACGAGTAGAAGCTCAAGCTATTTTGCCTATCAGTGAGAAGGTTAAGAGTAAAATAATAGCAACATGAGAATAGATGGCTCTCTAATCTCATTAATATGCTTAAAGGATTAATGACTGGAAATAGAAGTTAAATAAAGGTTAAAAACTGTATACAACAGAACAGTATTAATAACCACTGTAATGATTAATCAAGATATTGAGAAGATTCTCCATCCATCTGGAGCTTACATGGAGATGAGATCTTCTCTCAAAGGTAAGCTTCAATTCAGTCTCAGTGCTAGGACTTCATGTTACTCAAGGTACTCTCTTCCGATAATTACATGAGCCATTTTGTCATTAGTTAACACACCTCTGCCAAATAATGACAAGTGTCACCACATGACAGTTCTGTGTAGAGCTGTGAAAATAAACCCCCAAACCTCACAACTCTTCACCCGCATAATCAATGTTTAAATTTTGTACAATTAACAGTACTAGCACATTTCCTTTACCTCCCAAACCTTTTGCTTAAGTAGCAAGTGCATTTTAACTCTCTTGCTTTAGTTTCTGTAAGGTATGGAAGTTCTGGTTTGCTCTCTGTGGCTGTCAAAGGCCATTTCTGTGCACCTCTGAACGCAAGTATGCACAAAAGCACGTATATAAAAAACTGCCATCAATTGCTCTGAGACCATGTCTGGACTCCTATTTTTCCCCTTCACACAGAAATTTTGAGTTCTACACGAAGGGCAGTATTAAAAATGTGCATTTGTTCATTTAAACACTTAACGTTACTGAGCGGAGGCACAAGTTCTTATCTTACATGTAGGCAAGTGAACTAACCATTTAGGAACTAGAGGAATGAAACTAATCTTAACTACAATAAAATGTAGTAAACATAAGGATCTGTAAATAGATTTCAGAATCGCAGGTAAAATTAAGTTTTTACATTACGTATTCATGATTAAGAAATACATCTGAGGCTAAAAATACCTGGATCACTCCTGTAAGTTAAATTTTCTAAGCTGTTGTGTTTAAAAGACAGGTGGATCATAAGGCTGTATTTTTTTTTTTACCCCACAGTAATTGCTAGTTCTTCACAATGTTGACTGTAAATATTACATTTCTCCTTTCCCTTTTTAGAAAAAAAACAGAGTGATAAACTCATCAAAAAAGTTTGTTGGTAGGCCAAGGATATCTGATCAAAATCTGTTAAAGTAGAAATGCTCTATTCATTGTTTGAACTATTTTCCATAAATTTTATAGATCTTTCTGTTTAAAGACAGAAGATAGTCATCAGCACATTTTGTTCCTTGAGTGTTTTCTTTCTTTTTTTGTTTTGTTAAATAAGCAGGTGTGGGTGGGCATTTTTCTTTTTTGGTCAGATGAAAGGCAAGGTAAAAGCATAACCAAAAACCGTATACACAAATAAGATGTAGGCAAGATTTAAGAACAGAGCCAAATATTTAACTTCAGAGCTAGAATTTGTTCTTTTTCAAAATCAAAACCTACTTTGTACACATTTTACAGTGCAAAAAATCTGTATATTTGATCACTATAACTTGCTAGAAGCCGTAACAACACAAAAAAAGAAATTGAAGTTCACATGCTGTTGCATGTGTTTTCTCCAAAAAATTAAAGTTATCATCAATTAAAAAAAGCAAACCAACACACATAAAATTAGAGGCTGAACTGTAAGAATTTACTACCAGTTTTACAATCCATATCCTCCAAAATACTTGCTTTTCACAACTAATTACAATGGAATCTGTGCAACAGAAAACTGTGTGAATATTGAAGGTCTGTCGGCACTGAAGAAAGAAGTTGGAGATCAGGTATTCCAAAGCAATTAATTATCACCATATCTAGTTAATAATGAACTACATTTATTCTTTTTGAACTTATGTACCACAAATTGCTTATGTACACCTTAATGTGGAATTGAAAGTGCAACATAAGACTTGCAACTTGCTGGTAGAGATGCAGCATGGAGCTACTTACTGGCAAGCCAAGTAAGCTTGATGGCACTGCTCTAACTGAGAGATATACACTTTTGTAAGAGACTGAAGCAATGTTCATTTTAATTAAATGGACAGACTATTTCCAGGACAGAAACCAATATAAAGAGAGAACTGAAAGACTGAAGCTGTCCATGAGATTTGGGCAGACTGAAGAGGAAAACTAGCTCAAACCCCTCACTGTCCCTTGCCTAAAAGGGAAAGCAGGACCCCAGAGATGAGAGAGGAGACTTTAGACAGAACTTCAGCCTGACTATATCAAAACCTTTTCTTGATTTGTACATTTTATAAGCTTTGTAACTAATTTGTCTATCTGGAATCTGATTAAGAATAAATGAGAGTACTTTTTAACATGCCTGGAGTTAAGCTAATCCCACAACCACCACATGAACAGCAAGAATTTCCTCACCTAGGGCAGCTGTAAATGTACAGGTTATGGCAAGTGAGCATATTGAGAAGTGTCAAGCACACCTTTCACTTTAGCTCAAACATAGTAGTGCTACACAGACCTCTGTTTCAGCTTTGTGTGCTAGGTAGAGGGCTGGCACCAGAGAAATTGGAGCAGTAAGAAGTGTCTGCCAGTGACTGGCAACCATAAGGGGCTGACAGGGCTTAAGATACCAAGGCGCACACAGCATGCTGTTCTGACAGGCTTGAAATGCATTAAAAATGTGCTTTAAAAGAAAAGAGTTAATCACAGAATAATCAAGTCCTTTCCTCATGTCTGCCTCTTACAGCAGGCAGGTTGCTAGGTCACTGGTCAAAACGTATCAAGCTATTTAACCTGTATTCAGTCTTGAACTCATGGATATAAAAAGATACACACAAAATCACGCAGAATATGCATAAGTACATTCATATAAATGAAAAATTGCTAATCAATGGTTTATTAAATCACTCAATAAAAACTTAAGAGCTATTTAATACTCTGGGAGATCCCTTTAATGACAACTGTATGAAGACACTTAAGAACAAAGGCAGAAGAAAATTACTGCTTTAAGGAACAACTTAAGGATGAACAAAATCTAAAAAGCACTAATAAAAGCACACAAGACTCAGCAAAAGAGTTCTATAGAAATCAGTTTTTATATGGTGAATCATAAAGAGGTGAAACTTTTTTATTGTGCACAGGCAATTTATCACATTTATATGAGCAAAGGTATGTCCCTACGTGATAGGACACTGAAAGGAAAACTTCACTATTTCTGACTCAATACAGGCCCTACTTGTGCTTCAGTCATATTTTGCATCTACTCATTTAACACAGTCCCTCAGTCACAGTTATTTCATTTACAAAAGCTTAAACAGTAAGACAGTGAGAAGCTGAACTGACTGGGTAGAAGTTTCTCATATTTTTTTAAAATACGCACATTGGTAAATGAAAGTAACTAAATATGAATAAAAACCCCAAGAAAATATGAGAGAGAAATATAATTTTTGAAGTCAAACATTATGTAGAAAAGCGCTTGGAAACACAAACATGTCCTCAGTACAACACAGGTTACTGCAGAAAAGTGTGTCTCCTGGAGGTTACCAACTCCAAAGTTATATATTAGCATAGAAATCTCAGTATAGATCTGCACCTGACCTAACAAATCCTACACTTTAGGGGCAAGGCTTATATTACTGCATATCTAAGACATCAGTAAGTCAGATGTATTATCATTATGCAATATAATCATACCACACTGCACAGTATCATCAAGATACAGGAACTCAGGCCAGCACTGGCTCACATGCTCATGCTACCTTCCACTGAATGGTGTCAACATATCCTTACCCTCTGTTGTTTTTTGGTTTGGTTTTTTTTTTTTTTTTTTTGGTTGTGTGTGGGTTTTTTGTTGGTTGTTTTTAGAACCTGGTACAAATAACATCTTGAGGCCACCTGTACCAGTAAACATACTATAGCTGCAGGATATTGCACCCCCACTTTTTTTTTCTCCCTCTCCCTTAAATCATATCTGCTGTCTATTCACCTGCTATTCAGAGTACATGACATACAGTCAGGACCAAGCTTATTGTTTATTTTTCCCTGGTTTTCACATTTCCACTAGTACTCTGTTCCCAGAGGGAGAAAAAACAGTCCTCAGAGGATCACAAAATTTCAAGGTCTTTAAATGAAAAGAACCTGAACAATACTGAAGTAAGCAGCCATTAAAGTACATGTGGTGGATTGGCCCCAGCTGGATGCCAGGTGCCCACCAAAGTCACTCTATCACTCCCCCCCCTCAGCTGGACAGCAGAGAGAAAAATATAACAAAAGCCTCATGGGTCAAATAAGGGCAGGGAGATCACTCAGCAATTACTGTCATGGGCAAAACAGACTAAACTTCAGTAGTAAATTAAACTAAGTTCCCCATCAAATCAGAGCAGGATAACAAGAAATAAAACCAAATGTTAAAAAAACCTTCCCCCCAACCCTCCCTTCTTCCTAGGCTTAACTTTACTCCTGATTTCTCTACCTCCTTGCCCCCCAGCAGCACAGGGGAATGGGGAATAAGGGTTGCAGTCAGTTCATCACCCATTGTCTCTGCCACTCCTTCCTTCTCAGAGAAAGGACTCCTCACACTCCTCCCCTGCTCCAGCATAGGGGGTCCCTCCCACGGGAAACAGTCCTCCACGAACTTCTCTGACATGAGTCCTTCCCACAGGTTGCAGTTCTTCATGAACTGCTCCGGTGTCGGTCCCCCACGGGGTCACAAGTCCTGCCAGCAAACCTGCTCCAGCATGGGCTCCTCTCTCCAGGGGGCCACAGGTCCTGCCAGGCAGCAGCCTGCTCCAGCACAGGCTTCTGACAGGGTCACAGCCTCCTTTGGGCATCCTCCTGCTCTGGCGTGGGGTCCTCCATGGGCTGCAGGTGGGTATCTGCTCCACCGTTAACCTCTGTGGGCTGCAGAAGCACAGCCTGCCTCACCAGGGTCTGACCACAGGCTGCAGGGGAATCTGGCACCTGGAGCACCCCCTTCTCCTTCACTGATCTTGGTGTCTGCAGAGTTGTGTCTCTCACATACTCCCACTCCTCTCTGCAGCTGCAGTTGCACAGGTTTTCTTCTTTTCCTCTTCTTAAATATGTTATCCCAGAGGCACTTCCATCACTGCCAATTGTCTTGGTCTTGGTTGGTGGCAGGTCCCTCTTGGAGCTGGCTGGTATTGGCTCTATCAGACACAGGGGAAGCTTCTAGCAGCTTCTCACAGAAACCACCTCTGTAGCCACTCACTACCAAAACCTTGCCATGCAAACCCAACACAGTGCGACAGATGTGTTAAAAAAACCCCATAACCCACCACTACATTAAAAAAGCTTTAAAATATTGATGATTAAATAATTTCTGAAAAAGTTTCTACCGTATAGGTTAGAGATCTATAGTGTGTCATTTAAAACAGGGTTACAAGAAGCAGTGTTATGGTTAGTGATAATTAGCAAGAAATGAGAGAGAGAAGAAGAAAGTTCATCTCTTAAAAGCATCAAAAAAGAATATATAAAGAAATTTCTCTTTCACTTCTCGTGTATCTGACATTTCCAAAAGTGTCCCCCCTATGCCTTTAGAAAGTTGATTTTTTTTTTTCCCTAAGGAGAGTCTGAAACAAGCTTTCTTGAAAGGAAAGACTAATTGGAGTGACCCACCTTTCTATGGTTGTCAGCTGGTTTTAGTAACTTCTAAAATCATAGACATAACAGTGAATTGATATGTACTCTAATTTTGTCACTGAAGTTGCCTTTAAAAAAAGAATCCTATTTACAGTTATCTTTCTAATTCACACTCTCTCAGGCAATTCCCATATTTCAGCTTCCCTCCCACCAAATATTTGTTGGCCAAGTGGCTTTAACCAGACTGAGGCATCAGCTTATTCTGCAGTTTCCATATGGACACTTGCAGTTAGGAACTGTGCCCACCAAAAATCACTTCATGTTAAAAATACTAGCTTCTTGCAAGCTTTTACACAGATGTCTTTGCTTAGGCTTGACTATGTTGTGAACCAGCCTATCTTTAACATTTCATACATAAGTGAATTTGAAGTGAGTCACAGCAGAAAACATGTTTAGTAATTTGTTTTAGCAAGTACAACTGGCTTTCTAGTAATTAGAGGAAAGACCTTTAGAAGAGAACTGGCAAAGTATTTGGTTCTTTCCTTCTTACCATAACAAACTCTACTTCAGAGGTATGTAGTGAGAACAGAATGAGATAAGAGAACACAACGAGATGTGAGAAAACAGGACTAGTAAGAAAACGACATGAAGAGGGAATTGGAAGGAGAGGTATAAGCAAAAATGAATGGATATAAGAGAATGTGCTCAAGAAGGAAGACATAAAAAAAGTATGAACATTTAAAAATATAGGGGAAAGAAAGAGTTAAGGAACAGGAAAGAAAAGGGACTAGATTAGACTTCAGCTGGAAAGAATGGCAAATGTTACAGGGCACAGTGTAATGCAGTACAAGAATAAAAGAAGGCATGCTAGGAATGGTACTTGAAGAAGCAAGCAATAGCAGCAAGACTCCTCATGCTTCATCTATTTGTTAAGGCTCAGAGCTCAGTATGCCAGGAAACGGGAACTGTTCCACAGACCTGTCCAGCCTGGGAAGGACTCTTCTAACATCACTCATTCATCACTACATTTATTAATTTAAGAATACTTCACTGAGTAGCTCAGCACAAGTTGCAGAAACATGGCCTTTAACCTTTAGCTCCTGCAACTGACCCAGCAGCATATCTACCTCTGGTAGTTCTTGTTTAAGGTTACCTTGTTATTCTTGGGAATAACCAGAACAGGTTTGCAAACAGTTACTAGACTATGCAAGAAAGCAGGACAACTTCACAGCACCTCACCTTCATCTCCACCCTGACTTCCTTTCTTTGCCATGCCTGGCATTTCAGTGCAAATCTTCATCCCCTGCTTCACACTGAACACAGCTAAGTAGCTGTCAATACTGCTCCTGTCCTGAGACTTTTGTACTTGTGTTTTGGGCTTGTATGGGGCAGGGTTTTGGTAGTGGGGGAGGGGCTACAGAGGTGGCTCCTGTGAGAAGTTTCTGGAAGCTCCCCTGGCTTCAAGTTGGACTCACTTCTCGCCAATTAGTGATGGTGATTGTACCTCTGGGATAACATATTTAAGAAAGGGAACCTAAGAGAAACAGGAGCTGTGAGGGAGACACCTATGCAAACATTGAGGTCAGTAGAAGAAAGGAGGAGCAGGGGGAGATGTGCCATAGCAGAGACTCCCCAGTAGCCCCTGGTGAGAGGGCAGGCTGTCCCATGCAGCCTGTAGAGGTCCATGGTGGAGCAGAGACCCACCTGCAGCCCCTGGAGGACCCCACACTGGAGCAGGCAGCTGTGCCTGAGGAAGGCCAGGACACTGAGGGAAGTCCATGCTGGAGCAGTCTGTTGCTGGGAGGACTGCAGCCTGCAGGAGGGACTCATGCTGGAGCAGTTCATGAAGAGCTGAAGCCCTGCAGGAAGGACTCATGTCAGAGAAGTTAATGGAGAACTGTCTCCTGTGGAAGGGATCCCATGCTGGAGCAGAGAGTCTGAGGAGCCCTCCCCCTGAGGAGGAAGGAGTGGCAGAGACAACAGGTAATGAACTGACCGCAACCTCCATCCCCCGTCCCCCTGTGCCACTGGGCATTAGGAGGTAGGTAAATTGGAAGCAAAGCTGAGCCCTGGATGAAGGGGGTGAGGGGTGGGGAAGGTGTTTTTAAGATGTGATTGTGTTTCTTACTGTCCTACTCCAGTAAATCAGTGGTGGTATTCAAACTAAATTGATATTGTTCCCCTCATAAGTCTGTCTTTTGTCTATGACCATAATGGACAAATCATCCCTCCCTGTCCTTCTCTCAATTTCTGGGCCTTTTGCTTTATTTTCTCCTTCCCATTTCTGAGGGGGAAGAAGTGAGTAAGCAGCTGTGTGGTGTTTAGTTGCCTTCTAGGCTTAAACAATAATGACTTGGTGTGCCTTACTTGCCAGAATACTCATCTTTCTGTCAAGATCTTCTGCAGTTTTGATAAGCAATGTCTTCCCCTGTGGCAGGACAAGTGGGGATACAGGGTAAAATGAGGATGCAAACCTTCCTCTGGGATTCTGTGGGATTTGTATACTAAGTTCTACAAAACAAAAATGGTACCACTTCCTTTGCTCCAGTTAACTCATATACTCTGCATGAAAAAAAGGAGCTGATGCTAAGATTGTTTTATAGCAATTGGGTTTATCACCCAGGCCCACACCTACCTAGTTCCAGAATCACCCAGGCTCTCTTCAGTCTTCTGCTCCACGCATTGCAAGCTGCTGACATGCCATCTTCTGCACAGCCACAAGGTACACAGTCATGATAGTTCTTGTTGACTTTACATGATGAGCATCTAGGCTCACTGAGGTTCTTCCCTCAATCACAAATACCTACTTTTACAGTTTTTTTCATTAGCAGACTATGGTGCTATCTAAATTTTTTTTTCAATTATTTTTCCTGTTTTCTCTCATTTTTCTTCTCTGCTAGTTCAGTTTCTTCTCCATTTTGCAGCCAGCTCCACAAAACATTGACAATCTGTAACTATGTCACCTGTTTTCCTAGACAAGGCTAGTACTTCACTTCATTTGCTTTCAGAATATAGCAGACCTCTTTTTTTTTTTTTTTTTAAATAAATAAAAATCACAGAACCAAAACTCTTCAGAGTAACTTGAACAGCCTTATTCCTCCAGCTAATAAAGGCAACAAACCCTAGAAATGTTGTACTTTCCTCAGAGCAAGCCCTCAGTGATCTCCTGAGGTGTGCTGGGAAGTGGTCTTTCCAGGTGCGTGCAATCAGCTTTGACAGGTATCCCCTGCTTGCTCTCCTTCTCTCACTTGTTTGTCTTGCATTTGCTCCTCTTTCCCTTGCTCCAAACTTCCCAGCTTGCCCTGGCACCTGCCTGACCCTTTGCTGAAATGCCACACCACCTGCTCAGATGCAATGGTTCTGAGACTTTGTGCAAAAAAAAAATGCATGCCACAAATAAATTAAAGCAAGACTTTAGACTAGATTTGCTTTGCAAAGGCTTAAAATAGAAAAGATGTTGTTACTGTTATAATAAGCATTTTCATATTGTGAGCCTGTTTTCTGTAGCAGAATAACCGTTTTTCTAATCTACTGGGAAAGGTACTCTTACGGGGATCAGCTGCAGAGTGTAGCCAGCAGAAGCAGCTGCAGAGATTGCTTCTGCAGTTACCACAATGTTATTAGAATATGTTTTTCATTCTGATGTACCACCAACTAAATCTTGAACAATGCTCTGGAATATCCTTTTTGCCTAAACTTCCACTTTTTTCTCCTTTCTTTCTTCTCACATCTTTTAACTATGTTCTAAATTCTCTTTTCATCATGCTTTTTCTAGGTATTTTTCTGTATGTTTTACTTAATCTAAAACTATGTATAAAATAAAAAAGGAATCAAAAATATGGTATATTCAAATTATCAGTCTATTCATGGTTCTTTTAGTTTTAGCAACCCTTTTTTCACTTGGGTATTTACACTGTCAAGCTCTTAGTATCTTGTTATATAGCAGACTGGAGCCCTGATCTTCACTGGAGTGCAATAGCAGCAGAATTATAATAATAAATAGTTATGTGCTATCTCTTTTCTGCAGTTATTTAACACAATTATTACTAGAGTAATACCATTACATGTCTATCTCCAGATGCTTTTCTGAGAAAATGGAAGCAATAACATGAAGCATGGCTTACCATTAAACAAAGTGAAAATATATTGTTGGTGAAGAATTACAGTAATGACAGGGAAAGTTGCAGCATAGCTCATCACATACATTAAAAAGATAATTTCTTTTACCTTGGATGTAGGAAGGTTGTGGTTTCAGACCATTACTGGAGTTATCAATAGGGAAATTAGGAAGACCTTAATTTATAGACAACACTAAGGAAATGTGTTCAGTATTGTGCTTATGACATAAGGTTTGAGTTGGTTTAGATTATTCATTCACATAAACTCCCTCCAAGTATACATATTTGTTCATGTAAACATACTATACTCCTGTAAATGAAAGGAACTGACTGACCTCTATTCATATTTCTCCCCTCCAAAAATTCCATTTTGGAAACAATTCAAACCTGTAAAATTTTAACTACTTCTTTCAATTGTTAGGAAAAAAAAATTAAAAAAAGAAAAATAAATGCTGAGGCTTTGCTTGCCTGACAATGTCACATATGCAAATGTGTTCAACTTTCCTTTTCTTGAAGTATTCAGAGAAAGTGGACATTTTCTACAAATTGCCTGGGTTGAGGATTTATTCAAGCTTTAATCTTGATGAAGAGAACTGTAGTTGCATATATCAATATGATACAAAAAAATCCGTTCAAATGGTTTTACATTTGGTAAAGTAGTTGTCTAGTAGTTGTTCTGACTATTCATGGGAAGCTTTTTGTCTCTGTAGGTAATAGTGCTAGAAAGGATAGATGTTCATAAAATATATACCAAAAATATTTAAGCTGGTTAGGGAAATATATTTGAACAGAAAAAAAATTAGGAAAAGACAATTCTAAGTATCTTTAGATACCTGATGCTTAAACATGTAACTGCTACCAGTTCTGCTTTCCCCTCATTTTGTGATTTCAGCATTTGTATCTGCACACTGGCATTGACACACTACTAGACAGAAATTTAAATTGGTTATCACATAATCTATGCTTATTCTTTTGATCATGTCCAGCTCTGCTTATTTGACTACATCATGCATTTCATAGGAAATTAATCTTCCCTATCTTTATAATATTCCATTACAATCAGAAAATTCAACTCAGGTTGCTCCTCCAAGCAGATCTAATGAAAAAAATCTCTGCGTATGTTTTCTAAAGTAGTTTATATGAACTGTTCTTGATATCAGTTCCAGTAAATGTTCACTTTTTGTTATATAAGATGCAATATTTCATCTTACATACCCTGACCATTGGTAGTGAAGAAGGGTCAGGTCCATATCATTTATCTTTTTGCAGATCTGTAGTGTTTTCTAGGATTTTTCTAGTTTCTACACACTACTCCCAAAAGACCTATTTCAAAACCTCTATGGCTGTACCGATTGCATGAATTTACCTTTGAAAATTAAACACCACCAGTAAAATGGTTCAAAACCATTAATATTCAATGAATACAGGACACTGAACATTATTTTTTAATGCTTGAGATAAGATTAGTGATTGCAACTATAGTAACATAACTTCCTACATCTATCACAAAAATCTCCCTTTACAGTGAATGTCAGTGACAATGAAGAGAAGTTTACAGGTTGAATAAGTATTACCACTAAGCTGTTAATACACAGAGATGTGCTACTCTTAATATTTTTTGAGATTGAAAAGAGTTTTAAAAATGGCTTAATTGTCTACCATAGTCATTAATACTCACTATACAATCATATTCTAATCATAAATGAGATAATATTAGCTGAGGGCTTTGTTTATAGAGAAAAATGAAGACTTGGTTCTAGGGACTTTGTTGTTATTAGATGGAAATATTCTCTATTTGCATTCTTACCAACTTCTCTTCTATGTCACAAAAATAGTAATATTGCTTTTAAAAAACAGTATGTAGTTTCTTATTAGAGATAGACTGAAAAGAGAGAAAATGGAAAAAATACTTGGGTAAGCAAGTGAACAATTCATGAAGTGATCCTTGTAATGAGAAAATTTCAAGACACAGTGCACAGTTTTAGTAAATAAAAATATGTTGAAGGTGTTAGTTCAAACACCTGAACTTTAGGAAAGTACTCTGCAATTTTTGCCCATTTAACATGATTTGAAATTATATTGTATGCTTTAGAGGTGCTTTGGAGGTGATTAGTGCAGTAAGTAATGCAAAGGTCATTTTCTTACATGCTGTATTTGCATTTATTCAAAATTTAAACTATTATTTTTTAAAATTCTACAAATTAAAACTGCCTTTGACAAAATTATATAAGCTTTTCTGCAAAAATGTCTTTTTTTTTCAAACTCAAAAGAACAATTTTTATATTAAACTAAGAATCCTTTTGCTCTCAATTTTTTTCACCTCATATTTATCCTTCTGTGACTTCTACAGAGATATTAGCAAATCTTGGGAGAAAAGAATCAATGAATATTGCCACTGTCTTTTAGTAGAAAAAACCACAGAATTCATTTTGAACAGTATGATTTTATATAAAATATTTAAACAATAATATGGTCTATGTCTTTTGGTGTAAGTTGTTCTAAGTAATGCTGGCTGAGCGTTCCCTTGCATGAATTCCTCCTCTAAACAAGATGGCACTATTTTACTTCACACACAAACCTTTTGAATTAAGCAGCTTTGTTCAAGGGACTCCGTTTATCATACTCAGAAGGTATGAAAAGCTAGATCAAATGCATTCTAGTTCTTTATTTTTAAATGGCTTAATTATTTACTTGAAAGGAACTTTCATGTTCAAAGACTAGTAAAGTTTGTAAGGAGCCTTTCTAGTGAACATCAGCTTCTTAAAAACGGAGGTCATGTCTGGAGAGTAATTTAATTTACATATCTAATCCTGGATGCAGACACAACATGTCAACTAACTGCTTCCACATCAGGTACCTGGCCCATCAGTATTATTAAAGAACAGAAAGGATTCTGGTAAGCTAAAAAAAAATTGTTCCTTTGCTCATCATGTGGACTGAAATGCCCATGCTCAGAAGCATACTGTAAGCTTACTGTATTCTATCTGAAACATACTGATTAGTGGTTCAAATTATCCTCTTTGACCTTCTCACTAAAACTGCTTCTATGCACTCATTTTCAGTTGTAACGCAAAAGGTGTCCTTACCAGGTGCCATACATATGAATGGTT
The DNA here is from genome assembly GCF_047716275.1 of Strix uralensis. Lineage (NCBI taxonomy): Eukaryota > Metazoa > Chordata > Aves > Strigiformes > Strigidae > Strix > Strix uralensis. The sequence goes on from NC_133975.1 coordinate 38,638,370, forward strand.
ATTAAATCTCAGGGCTTGTGTATTGCTACACCTCTCCAGGAGATTTAGTCTGTGAATCCTTATCAAGGATTAGGGAAACTGACATGGCTACTGTGCAACTGTGATCACTAGTACAGGATTAGTACCATACTAAAAAGGATTTAGGATAGGCACCAAGAAGGCAACTGTATGATCAGGAGCTTTGAGCAACCCGATCTAATAAAAGATGATCTTTAAACAAACAAATCATAATTTTCCTGACATATCAGCAAACTCTCAGATTTAAAGTTCTTGCTAGGAAAGGCTTGGAATGCAAAAAATATTTTCATTATCTTCCTTATTTAAGAATAACTGTTGGGAAATTACAGACTTGTAAATCCACAAATTTACCAATAAATTTATTTCTGATCCTCTGACTACTCGAGGAAGTTGAGATAATTCTTTCCCTTTTCAAAAGCAATATACAAATAGTGGTGCATGTCTTTACACATTCATTTAGAAACGCATATCCGTAACACACACACCCACCCCTTTGAATGTTTCTATTTCCTTAATTTTCCTAGGACTTGGGACGCACCGAAATGAAAAGCCACCTTTATGTCTGTGATCTCACAAGTTGTGCTTCTCTCTTTCTTGTACAAGGTACCACATGAAAGACAATAGGAAATGTATGCAAAAGTGGAAGGGAAAAGGATAACAAAAGCGAATAATGAGAAGCAAAAAAACAAAACAGCAAGGATGGTAAGGAAGAGAACAAATCTGGGAAGAAAAGAGAAGAAGAAACAGAAAAAAAAACAGAGATACCCAAGTTAGGAAATGAAGTAAAAGTCAAATAAGAATCAACTGGAAAAAAATTAGAATGAATTAAATAATGCAAAGTATGAGAATAAAATAAAAACCTATAAAACAGGAATGTTGAGTGGCAGGAATTAGCCTAGAAGAAATTTGTAGAACCAAAAATGAAGAAATAATATGTCTGTATTTTTGAAGTAAGATTAGAAGTAAAATCAGGACAACTTGACTGCAGCCGATCTTGGAAATAATGGCCAGAAATCTTCTGGTGCTTCCATCCCTAACATTCAGTTATTCTCCTTTGACAGTTTTCCACAAATTGAACAGATGATACAGTATTTCAAAAGCCAATGAATTACTATATGGCCAGAAATAAGCTATTTTAACTAGTGCAGGAAATGCTGAAGCAATTACAGTGACTCATCATTAAAATTATTCTTTTCTAAAGTGGTCATAGCTGCAAACAGCTTATGATTATCTGAAAGTAGTCTTCAAAAGAAAGGGCAAAAGTATTTTTGTTTAAGAAGTCAATTGAATGCTCATCATGACTTTTACCATCACCCTTTTCCTACCTCAGAAGGGTTATTTCCTCCTTTGTCACCTCATTTATATTCCACAGTATAAGGTTCATTGATTACAATCAGGAGAAAACTTACAATGAAGTGAATTATAAGTTTTATTCACAAAGGCCTCTAGACTTGCAGTAAAAGTTGCAGATAATATCCCTAAGGCCTCTGAGATACAGCATGGCAGAAAATTGCTTCATATTGCTTAATTTGGAAACATTAACATAATGGAAGACAATCAATAGGCTCTAATAATTACAGCAAAACCACACAATTCCCACAAGTAAGCATGTGCTTTATGTGGTATACAAATTGCTATCCTGTAAAATGCATAATTACATTCTCTGTAAAGCAATTCATCAGAAAACACAACTATCTTGTTATGCTCTTGAGGGTATTTCAAAACTTCATTCCTTAATACCAGCAGTATCAGTTAAAACAAGGTCTAAGAGCAAACAATAGAAAGCAGGAGCTGTGACAGTTCCCTCTTCAGGTATCTGAATACAATAAACAAACATCACAGGAACAGAATTCCTAAACCCTGTTCTATCTGTAACTAACAGAAAGAGAAAAAACAATTGTAGAGGGAACACTTGGGCTTTGCAATGGGAGGAATTCCCTCTGCACTCCGCACTGATAGATGGTTCACAGAGACATCTCCTGAATGAAGGGAAGATGGTTCCTCTTGCCATTAAAAACCATACAAAGATCTAGAAACACTTTTCTGGGACAAGCTTACAGTGTCAGAGATGAGTAATAAATGATCCAGCTTTTATCTCTCAATGTAAAATCTTTGCTTCTCCCATATTCTTCTCACAGGCACTGAGGAGACTCTTAGTGGGTTTATGTACTATGAACTTTTACTTTATTATAAAAATACTGCTGGAACAGTCTAGAGACCATAAAAGACTTACTCACTGCAATACCCCTAATTTTGATGAATTGCAGTTCATCAAAAGTTACAATGCAGCTAAAAATAGAGTGCTATGTTTTATCCTTAATATGTGAGCTGAATGCAGAAGCACTTCTGTACTTAAATGTACAAGCCTGACTAGGTTCAGGGCATATTAAGAGAAGAGATACAGGAAAAGAATTAGGATTTTGGCTTACAAGTGCATACTGCAGGCTGGGATGAAACCCTCTAAACACGAGACTATTCACAGGTTAAGTATTTTTGTATAACCAGGACCCATGTATCCAAGCTGGAGGCTTTCTCCCAGCTTATAATGTAGCTGCTAATAGTGTTCATCTGTCGTTTAGTTAGTCATTTGCCTTATTGGCAGAAGTCCTGTGTGGTCTATAGTCTGTCAGCTATCACAACATAATTAGTTTTACAGATGCTAAACAGTCCTTCTTTAAAGTACAGATAAGTTAAACAAATATGTATTACAGCTGATTTAGGAGAGCAAATCTGAGGTTGAAAATGGCAACTTCCTAGTACTACAACTGATCACACAGTTTTGCTTTGGTGACCTTCCTGCTACATTTTTCTACAGTTTACAATTATTTGATCTGGTAACAACTTTGTTCAGGATTCCCTGGTCTGCACTATTCTAAGCGCTGTCTTGACCTCAGCTATATGCATGTGGACTACCTGAATCCTAGCAACTTCCTAACCTTTAAGTTCTCTTCCTTGCAACTGTAAAATCACATCAAAATAAATAACATGGTCATCATTCAATAAGAAAAATAAGGAAATGCCCTGGAAATGTGATATTTTGACTATATTTAACCCTTACCGATTACAGAGAAGACTGGAAGCTTTAGATTTGCATCCCTGCCTGCTGGTATTTGAACTAACATATTAACTTAAAACTTCAGAGAACTTCTTTTTTAACATGAACCAATCACTAATGGCAGGGGAAACACAATTATACCAGAAATTATGAAACTAATGGGGATCTTGGATTTGGATCCCACACAGGCAATGGTCTTTAAGAGTTACAGATTATCTGTTTCTCAAAAATCCAGTCCATGGGCCCTGCCCCATACCTATTTCTGCTCTACTCTGGGTTCTTTGCTTTCTGTTTTCTTTACCCAACCCCAGCTACTTCTCCACTGTTTCCTGTCTCTGTTCCTCCCCTCCATGCTTTCTCCTACTCTCCTCTCCTACATCTTCTAGTGTGCTCTTCTGTCCCTTTCCTGCCCAAATTTTCTATTCTCTACTATCCCTTACACCTTTCCTGTTCTTCTCTCTGCCCTTTTACCACTTCACCAGCTTTTTTTTTTCCTGTTACTTCTTTCTGTTCTTGTTCTCTTTGTGCTTCTTACTGAACTCCCTGCCTTTTATCTCCAGTTCTCCTCCTTTACTCTCTGGGCTGACATTGTAGTGTTGCTAGGAAAAACTGCAGGTCTTGCTAAGCCCACGTCACTCTAGAAACATGGCACACAAAAGTTATTATGCTGAAGCTATAAAGAACTGAAATGCACCCAGGACAATAATCGGCAACAACCAAACCGAAAAAAGTTGTATTGTACATATATATACAATGATCTTTTCCAAACTGGAATGAATTTGGAATTTTTTATAAAGTTGCAAATCACAGGGCATTAGCATGAGGAAAATTCTCAAAAGCTAAGTCACTGTTCCAAAACATTGAGGCATGAAGCTTATGAGGACATAGCTGTGTGTTTTAACAGAGAAACTGTGTCTTTTCTCCCACTGCAGAATATCTTAACTAAAAGAAAAAAAATTAAATTCCAGTCTTAAGAAAGACATTGCAATTGGAAAATGTAACCCCAAATAGTTTGATTTGACAAGCCTTGGACAGAATGGTTTTAAAAAGGAAAAAAGTTAGTCAACTGTGAATAGACTTAACATGTCAAACCATAATAAGCAAATGTAAACTTACTTGTTAACAGACTTTACGCTCATTGAAGTCCAGCTAAATGGTGCTGCACGTTCAGGTACAATCACAATGACAAGACAAGATGAGAACCAGCTAGTGGAAGACCGACAGCAGTTCTTACCTGATAGATGGGTGAGGACAAGCCACCATCCAGTGTTTACCAGTGCTTAACCTATTCTAGTACGGTGCACTCTGCTAAAGATTTTACAGATTGGGCATGGACAGAGATATGCCTAATCTTCTGTTTGTATGTCTTTTCATAGGAATTTAACTAATAGATTGTAGGAATGCAACTGATTCTGACTGTAGTACCTTTTTTCCTCTTTTCACTGTCTTTCCTCACTACCCAATTTATCTCTCTAAAACTATAATAATAACAACAAAAACAACCACCAATAATACTTAGCTTTTACACACCCTGCTGTTCTCACTGTGGTGAAATTCCATTTGAACTCAATGGGAGTTTTGTCTGAGCAAGCACTACATGATTCTCGCCTTGATTGATAAAGAACAATTCACCACAGCATCTAGACACTATTTTTAAAAATTAAAAATAGATTACACAAAGCTACTCACAATGAATGTTATTTAACAGACTACTATTGTCACTAAGTATATATTGGTAATCTTGGAGCTGGTGGCAGCAGGAGCATTTGATTTTTCTATTTTTATGATTAGCCTCAGTAGGGAATATTTTGCCTTTTTTCTGGGGTATGTCTATTTTACAGAATCCTCATAAGTTAACAAGACCGTTACTGAAGAGTGATCTCTATAGGTTTATTCTTCAAAGCACAGTAAAACTTAATTTAATCACAGCTTCAAAATACCATACAATAAAACTAATTTAATTACACTTAGCAATGGCCACTAGTCTCATTAAAATGGTAATGAGGCTTATAATTATTAAATTGCTTAATGATTGTTAATAGAAATAAATGACAAAATAAAGCTTAAGCAGAAAGTCAGAATGCCCTCAGGTAATTTTTTTCCATGGCAGTTTCATGTGATACAGTTTCTTTGTAGCATTCCAAACAACATGACAGATTAAAGTTTGAGGTAAGAGAATATAAAAGAGAAGAATGCAGTTGTACATGTAGTGAATCCATTGTATCCTCTTAAAATATTTAAATATAGCTGATATAAACTTTCCTTTCTTTGTCTGAAATATTTTAGAATATTTGTTTCCATATCATGTGCCAAATATGGAAAAATTGAATGTATATCTAACACTCATAAAGAAATCCAAAGCACAAGAAATATTTTTCTGATAGTATTTGTAAAGTAGTGTCGTAATATTAACATCTGTATGAAAACCACCACAACAGAGAATAAAAAAGGGACTGGTAAATACTCAGAGACAGAGCTAAAGATTACTCTGTATTATTTTAAAAAATCTAATGGGTAAGGTACTGATTGTAAGATCCATTCCCATGGTCAGAAGGAAAAGAAATTCAGTCACTGAGTTATGAGAAAAGGAGAGCTATAATCTTTGTGTCTTCCTTATATCTAGTAATATGTACAGGAAAAACACAAAGCATGCTGTTTTTTCAAGGTAAAATGCTAGTGGAGATGAACTGACTTTGACAAAACTTATGCTAGGGCATAAGGTGAGAAGGAGATTGGGTGTTTCGGACATGAGACATTCTCAAATCAAAAGCAGTATTTGCACACACAATTTGCAACGTATTCAAAAGATACTGTTCATGTCCTAAAATGAAAACACATTTCAAAACCTCAAAAAGCAGTTGTTCTTATCTGGCCGAATGTAAAGCAGCCTCCGCTATGCCCACATTTTGACAGCTATTCTGTGGCTCCAGGATTGTCAGGAAGAGAGCAATGTGAGCAGCTTCAGCTCAGAAATAGACAGTAGCCCTGAGCTCAACTGTAGTAGCTCACTGCGTTAGCAGTGAGGAATTCCCTGAGCTCTTATTAAGGGGAGTTTCAGAGCCAGCAGCCAGCCAGGGAACTTCTCCCAGAGGCTTGTAAATAGTGACAAAGAAGGAAAAGCAAAGGACCAAAGTGAATGAAAGCCAAGTAACCTTGACTGCTTTTCGGGTCTTCTAAGGTGACTATACTATACAAAAATGCCCAGTGAATGGCTTCTGTAATCCTCCGGTAGGATATATTTGTGTACTCAGGATACAATGTTAAATTAGAGCATAATCCGAATATGCACATTATTCATAACTACTAAAGAAAATGGAAGGCACAGCCTGGCCAGAGAGAAGCAATTATCAGCACTGGAATGGCTGGCACTTGGCTTTTCCAGTGATCAGGCCTTTGTTAAAGATAAACAAAACTTTTCACAACTTCAGAAAATAAGTTTTCCACCTCTTCAAGACCACCTTTTATAAGACAGATGCATATCTCATTTCTTCATTCCTATAAAGCACTGTTTCTTTCTGAAGTACATTCAGTCATTCTTCTAATTAAGAGAACATTGTCACACATCAGCACCACATCAAAGGGGAGGAAAAGTTATAAAATCAAAGTCTCTGTACTAGTAGAAAACTGAGTAAAAGTAATATGCATTAATTTAGCAATCTAAATTAGCAGTTATTAAATAAAATATCTTTTTGGCCAATAAACTTAAAATTCACAATTCTAAACTGTTCTACCCTGTTCTCCAATCTGTTATTTTTTATCATCAACCATAACACTTTCCCAGGTCAAAGTTCAAAGTTTACTTGACATCAAAATGCAACACCGACTGTCATTTTAATCTCAGAGATGAATGTAGTCACTTTGCATATGCCTTGGCATATGCCTTTCCTGTATTATATTTTTGTAATACTGCAAAATAAATGTTTCTGGGTACATGCTTAACCAGGCACTACCAGAATCCATTTCGATTATGCTAGAATCCAAACAGAGTTTAAGTGATTCTCCTGGGGAAAAGTATTAGTTAATGAAGACTTTTCCAGGATATCCTATTGGACTGGGAATAATTCACTCACTAACTTTTTTCATTTATAGTAGACAGCAACTGGAATTGCTGGGCTCTCCCTTTAGAATTCTTCTGCAGAGAAAATTCATAAACATAGATTTGTTTGGCTAGAGGTTATCAGTAGCTTTCAGATATATGGAGTTTTGCTTCTCAAGGCAAATGCTAAGGAACAGTTTGGGGTACATCCTGAATAGCACATTGCAGTAAAATTAAATAAACATGCTTTAGCCAGTCATATTTAGGCAGCTGCCCAAAAGAAAACTAAAGCTTTGACAATAATTTCTGTCTGGTTCCCAACAGAATGGAGGAATTAGACAAGATGTAAGGTTTCCTTTTTGTTAATGTTCTGAAGTTAATGTGTTATTTCATATAGTTTCTGAAACTGGAAAAAAAGAAGAAGAAAAATGTTGATACCGAAGAAGTCCTCACTTGTGGAGAATCCGTTGATCAAATGACAAATGCATGTGTTTATAGCAAGGAAAATGGACAAATTGTTGGACAAAAGCAAACTGAAACCTTCCTCGTGGTAAGGCAATTCAGAGTTCTATTCTCCTTTCTCCTTTTCCAGGAAAGTATGGCCTGCTAGCTCCATCTTGGTTTATTTCATTACGCCTGAACAATTTCTGAATACGTTGGCCTACCACTTAGTGACTGATCAGAAATCAGCCTGGGCTATTTGCTGTCTTAAATGACCTTAGACTGTATTCATCAAAGAAGCCCTTCTGTTGTATTTCCAGTGGAAAGTTCTTTTTCTGTAACAGTTCTACTTAGCAATGGTAAAATAATTTGCTGTCTATAGCCAATTCTCAATACAGTTTCTCTGTCAGATGTACGAAGAACTGAAAGTACTTAATTTTTCAGGTACATTTTCACTAAGATCTGGAAATATGGGGTAGGGAGCAAGGGGAATTACTTTGCACAAGTGCAGTGACACTGAGTTATTGCACCAGACTGGTTGTCCACTCTGTATATTCTGTATCAATGGAAAAAGTTATCTGCAGTGCTGAGATTATAAAGTCAGTACAGAAAAAATGTTCGAGTTGAGGCCTTGTATTCAAACTACAGTACAGAATGATTTATGAAAATAAACCATTGGGGGTCTCTGGGGCCCCCAACATATGAAGGACATGGACCTGCTCAAGAGGGTCCAGAGGAGGCCACGAAGATGATCAGGGGGCTGGAGCACCTCCCCTGTGAGGACAGGCTGAGACAGTTGGGGTTGTTCAGTCTGGAGATGAAAAGGCTCCAGGGACACCTTATAGCGGCCTTCCAGTACTTAAAGGGGGCCTACAGGAAAGATGGGGAGGGACTCTTTATCGGGGAGTGTAGGGATAGGATGAGGGGTAATGGTTTTAAACTGAAAGAGGGTTTATTTAGATTAACTATAAGGAAAGGATTCTTTACTGTGAGGGAGGTGAGACACAGGAACAGGCTGCCCAGAGAAGCTGTGGCTGCCCCCTCCCTGGAAGTGTTTAAGGCCAGGTTGGACGGGGCTTTGAGCAACCTGATCTAGCGGAAGGTGTCCCTGCCTATGGCAGGGGGGTTGGAACTAGATGGCCTTTAAGGTCCCTTCCAACCCAAACCATTCTATGGTTCTATGATTCTATTATTTAAAGATATTAATATTTTTTTCAGAGAATTTGCATTTCCATTATAATAATTACTGAAACAGTCTTGGAATGTTTTCCTGAAGTACAGAAATATTTTGCTTCATATTGTCAATCCTTAGAATGACAAATACAAAAGAGTTGATGATGATAGCTTATTCTCTGGTTCCTTGTTTTAATGAAATCAATTCTGAGATTAAACTTGATAAAGAAGTTTCCCTGTAAATAACATATTTCTGGGTAAGCCCGATGAGGTAAAGGTGATTAAAGGCTAGTTTAAGGAGGCATTTACACTGTTCTTTGTGCCTGAATTAATCAGATGCAGACAATACCATATCAACACAGGAAAGACAAAAAAACCCAACAAAACAAAACAACAAAACACAAAGCAGTTAGGAGAATAAGAAGAAAGGTTTAGACAAGATGGTTTGGGAAATCCAGGTCATGGATATGGTATCAGATGCTTAGGACCACCTCAGGAACTGGAGAAATTTTTCCTAGGCAGCTCCTAAAGGAAGTTAGGTTTAAAACCACATGAAAGAGGTAACAGACTAATTAGACCAGTGTATAGTGACCCAGAGCAGAGGTCCAGAAAGAGAGTGATGGCTTCTGTCTCTGTAGGAAGAAATCAGTCAGGGTGCTGTTCCCAGACATCAGAAGGAAGATTAGGATCAGGAGGTCCAAAACAGAAAATGTAAAATGCTATAGCTTGAGTAAAAGGGCAGAAGATGAATAGGTGAATACTTTTCAAAATTTCATCAGCCCAAATAAAAGACAGAAGCATTAGGATTGTTTTTAGAAATTCTGAATGGGAATAGCTTATTCCTTGAGTACAAAGAAAGCCTGAGGTGTGGGCAGGGATGGCACATCTCATAGCCAAGGGTCTCATCTACTTAGAGCCAATATAAGGTTCTGCCTGCTGCATCATTATGTCATGTTGATTCCTGAGGAAGCTTCTGTTAGAGACATTTAATATTTAATCCAGTGGCATGACTTTCAGTAATCAAAACACCCTTTCTCAGGATTTCTCAAAAAGCAATTTATGTATAAAATCACTTCAGTTATTCTAAATCCTGTCTTATGGACAATTTATCTTACTTCAGAGGTCTCATCCAAGAGCCTTGTCTTTGGAAGTTCAGTACAACAGAGATCCTAGCATAGGTCTACCATGGTGACAGGAGAAGCACACATAATGTTTTAATTCTAAAAATAGACTCAGCAAAACTGAGTGGTAATAGATTGGCAAGTAATTACATTCTGGGTAAAAATATGCAGGTAAATCACATTCACTTATGTTCAGAATGCTTGTATAGTAATTATGACTCATCTAAAAACCTATTAAAATCATTTGTTTAAAATCTTAGATGAGGCTTAAGTGATGCACATTCCTTTGCATTCCGCAAGTGAAGTCCTTTGCAAAGGATCCAATTTTATTCTAAGAGTTCACTTCTAAAGGAGTGAGGAAAAAAATAAGCTGTTGCACATTCTGTCAAAAGTAATTAAGTTCTGCTGGGCATTTGCAGGGGGAGGGAAATAATAAATATTATATATTGATGTTTTGAAATAAGGTAACTAAATACATGAAGTATTTGACAGCGATCATACATATAGGAGACTCCAAGGTTATTGGAAGCTCTTGAGATTCCAAGATTTACAGCATCAAATGTACACAATGAGTTTTTAAATATGAGGTTTATTAGTAAAATAAGATTAGATTTTAGAAAATGAAGAAATCTGAAAGAATTCTGAAATTTTTGGAAGTGTTGAAACTGAAATAGATACAGAATATAATCTTGTTTAGGTAAAATAAAAGAATCATTTTTATTCCTACTGAAAAAAAGTTAAGAAAAAGTAAGACAAATGGAAAAAGGGAGAAATTAGAAAAATTGTAAGAGAGTGAACATTTTTTCCCCTCTGTCTAGCATAATTCTTATAATGACCATTCTTTTTCTAGCCAACTGCAAAGGAATTTATGAAAGAATGTTCAATTTCTATTCTGCAGTTTGCAATATTCTGTAGGAAAGATAACAAAAGTATTAAACTGAAGAGTAAATCCAGAAGAACCTCCAAAAGACACTATAACCTTTATGTTTATGAATGCTTTTTACCCAGTAGCAAACACTTTAATTGTAAAGTCATGGAACTAAACCCTATTTTGGCAAGCACTAGACCAATACAGAGCAAAAATACCTGGCTTGAGTTGGTTTTATTATTTTTATATGATGAGACAAGGAAAAGTGTAAAGGAAGACTGTGAAGTGTGAGGAAACAATAATGCACTATCAATATACATGTTGTTAGTCAGTGCTTTCAAGACATCAGCAGCCTAATTTTTGTCAAGTAAACAGTAGTGTGGATATTTATAGGAAAGTTCTCCCATGTGAGAAACCATGGAAGTGCTGGTTTGAAAATGTAACAAGAAGGTGATAGAAGCTGGCATCATAAAGTAGTATTTCTTTTTTGTACTTTAACAAAAGATGAATATACCACTGGAGTGTGGCACAGATCCTGCAGTTCTCTCCTGGCCTAGTTAGTGCGGTATGCCACCACACTGCTTCAGTCTGGAAGCAGCATGCCTGCACTGCTGTATTTTAGCTTATAAATCCTCTTTCCTTCCTGTGAACATGAATATCTTCTCTTTTGATCTAAATTGTTGCTGTTGAAGATCTGTGCTTGTCCACTCACTGTACTCCCCATTGCTTCCAGCACCAAGTTTCCAGTTCACTTAGAATTTACTTGTAGCAAATATCCACAAGGTCCATTTGCTGCAACTGTAAATTTGTCTCCCAGTGTCCCTGTAACTTGTAACCAAGCTGTAACTTGTACTTATTTGAACCTTTATCAGAAGATTCTTGACACATTGACTTAGAATGACTTTTAGTCAGTATTTGACTGAGAACCTGGGATGAAGGTGTCAGACACTGATAGCAGTTCCCTACTGCAGCTGAGAAAAAACACATTTGCAACATGCATTTACTGTTGAATAAGAGGGGAAAAGGGAAGGGAAAGGGAGAGGGATGGCGGAGGAGGGAAGGGGAAAGGGAAGGGTGAAGGGTGAAGGGTGAAGGGTGAGGGGAAGGGAAGGGAAGGGAAGGGAAGGGAAGGGAAGGGAAGGGAAGGGAAGGGAAGGGAAGGGAAGGGAAGGGAAGGGAAGGGAAGGGAAGGGAAGGGAAGGGAAGGGAAGGGAAGGGAAGGGAAGGGAAGGGAAGGGAAGGGAAGGGAAGGGAAGGGAAGGGAAGGGAAGGGAAGGGAAGGGAAGGGAAGGGAAGGGAAGGGAAGGGAAGGGAAGGGAAGGGAAGGGAAGGAAAGGAAAGGAAAGGAAAGGAAAGGAAAGGAAAGGAAAGGAAAGGAAAGGAAAGGAAAGGAAAGGAAAGGAAAGGAAAGGAAAGGAAAGGAAAGGAAAGGCTAGAAGGCATCTCCTCTGATAATTCCGATATCAAATTGTACCTTAGATATAACTAGATTTTTATATTTCCACATCCTCTGCTGCAAAACTGTTTCAGACCTTCACATCTGTTATAACCAAAACTTATATTCCAGACAAGGTGTTCTAAAGCACACTGGTTATTTGTCCATTTGTCCTAGGAGTATTTTGTCTGCTGTTATTTTTTTCATAGCTAACAGTGGTGTGAGGGCTTGACTATCCTTAACATACACATATTTCTTTTCTTTATTATGTATCTGTTGAAAAACTATTTAACTGCAGAAATTCTTCCTTTCAGGCCCTAGATACATGAAGGTGCACTCGATACTACTGTGTTTTCACATACTTTAATCCAACTCTTCAGATCATTCAGTTCAGACATTTTAATCCTGCCCGTTAACAAGGAAGATTCGCAAACCTGGGCTACTACAAAACATTACTAGCTTGCTTCTACCTTTTGTGTCATGCTCTATGAAAATATTGGTCAACTAGCAAAGTCTTCTGAAACTCTGCTTGTTAACTTCTCTTCAGTGCAAGATAAAAGTCTGGACTGTTGTCTCACCATTTCTTTTGCTCAAAACTTTATCCACATTACAGTTAGTTTAAATTTTATGTTTACTAATTTTCTATCAGCACTTCCATTGTATTCAGTAAGGCGACACGACATTAAATGCTTTGTTCAAGACCAGATTGATAAGATGTATGCTTTTTGTCTCATCTAGAAATTAGTTCAAATAAATGTTGTGTATACAGATATGTGCATAATTTCATTTTATTGCAAGCTATTGATGGGTCTCCAGATCTAAACCCAGATATAGCTGAAAGCATTATTCATTTTCATTTTAAAACTGTATTTCACGTATCTCACATTTTGGTGGTTTTATGGCAGTACATAAACCAATACAACTGGCTAATATCACAGAATGCAGTAATGAAAAACATGCAAGTGCAATTTCATGCATCTGTGTGTGTATATATATACTTATTTTATGATTCATATTTTAAAATTCATGGATCTTTTAGGATATTCAAAGAGGCAACACTTATTTTAAGAGTTGTTACAATACATGTGGATTCCTGCCTATAGCACTAACATGCAGAAAACTATGATGAGAGCAGAGAAGATGGGATTTACTCATATAGCTTAAAAAAAAGTATGCAAACAAAAAGTATCCATAACAAAATCTGACTCAGAATTGTAGGCTCTTCTAAAACATCGTATAGATCATAATGCAGGAATCCCATACTAACTAGGATTATGTCTTGATTCACAACCTCTTATGAATTGTGGAGTTTTCTTCACTCAGAAGAAGGGTATATGAAAAAGCTCTGATTGGATTGCAAGTTTGAAGCTATTACCTAATACTAAGGAACATACTAATTTTTACCAGGGTGTCTTGAAGATGCCATAGTCAAACAAGACAATGCTATTTTAAAAAGATACAGCTGATCTTTTTATTATCTTCAAGTAAAGCATTTTAACTGCAGATCTTTTAAAGTTACTTCTATTTAAATACTTCACTCAGTATGTCAGCAGCCTTAAGCTTGGATTCAGCCAATACTTAAAATGTAATATGTAATAGTTTGAGAAAACACAATAGCAATAAGCCATTTCCTATGTTTTTCCTGCTTCTATCGCAACTACAGAAAAGGATTTTTTATTTTCACACTCTTTTATCTTCCCTTTTTTCTAACTTTCAGCTCACCTTTAGGGCACAGTGGAAATAAAAATAGTACTATGTTCCTCATTCATCAAAGTATTGAACATGGTTTTATGTGAGTAGTTTCATTAAAGTCTATGGGTTTACACTGATGTTCAAAAAGAAATATATACATGTGTATTTGTATAAGTCAGTATCTTCTCCCAATTAAGTTGTGAAAACTTTTCTAAACATTGCTCACATAAAAAACAAGGAACAAGGGTTTGGTTATGGTGTTTTGTTTTGCTTCAGGGCAGGGGGGGAAATCCCAACTTTGCTGTGGAATAAGCACTAAATCACTAGCATGTGTGACTCTATAAATATGACCATCTTCTTGATAGGTCTGCACCAGTTTCAGAATCAACTGAGCAGAATTAAAAAATACTTTCTCCATAGACCCCAAATAAGAGCCTATAAATTCATACTTCCAAAGGGAAACTTTAATCTTCACTTTTTACTTCCTGGTTGTGGTTTGTTTGTTTGTTTTTTAATTTATATATTTTAAAGTAACCACAGTACATAAGATGTTACAGATTGAAAAACTAAATTTTCTGGGATTTGTCTATACACAGTACACTTAATTTGAAACAAGACACGAACAGAAGAAATCTAGTTTAGTATGAAGGATTATTCAGTACTATCCTTCAGTGGCAGGGATGGAAGTCGTCAATTCTAACCCATCCTGCTAAAGAAATAAATTTTCTAATAGTTGGTCAGAAATCTAGATGAAAGGAAATGATGATCTCAGTTTAAGTTCCTAAAGGCTAGGAGCAAGTATAAGTAAAACTCTTCCTTATGAGTAGCCTTAGTGAATAGACAGAGCAGAATAAGAAAGAAAACTAAACCACTAAGTCATTCTTTTAAGTGATCCTTGAAAAAAATGGGACACAATACTAAGAATACAGAAATTTGCACTACCAATTCTTTTACTATATTTATAGACATTACTATATTATAGACACTGATTGAGAGTGGGAGTCTATCAACAGATCTAATGACAGCTATGTCAGACCTGTCAGACTTTGAAGACAGATAATATCATAAGATATGCTTTAATACCTCCTTTCTATCCTGATTCACTAACATCAATTTTTTTTAAGAACCACAGACCAGATCTCAGACCACAGCTTACGAGTTGCAGACAAATTAGAGAAGTAGTTAGGATACATTCACGTAAGATTTAAGAAATTAATAATGTTAATATGATGCTTTAACTTTATCAGGCTGACTTTTCTCATACCTGAAATATACTTTAGGAATCATCCTAGAGACAATTATGAGAGAAGAGATTTAAATAATCTTTTCCCTCCCACACTTTCTAATGTGTTTGGACTGAGAGCTTCTTTAGCAAACACTCATTATTATTCTCTGACTGTACAAGGTCTAGTGCTGGGGGGATGATCTTAATGTGAACCTTTTAGATTTTATTGGAATATAAATGGCAATATTATAAATGAATTTTTTATAGCTTTGCATCATAATGCAGTGTAACTAATCAACTCTCCTCACTCATCTCCGCCCTATCTAAACCTGAGATAACTTACAACACAACTTCAGTATGACATTTGGCATGACTTTGTTACTCTTAACTGAGTCATATAAATCTAATCAAATTATAAAACCTTTACTGAAAACAGCTATACAAGTAGGCTTACTCTTAAACATATGGATCTTTTGTATACAGTAGAAGAAACTAGTCTGCTATTTTAAAGTTAATATTTCTCTAAAACGAAAACCTTTTTCAATTTATTCATGAACAAAGGAAAATTAATTAATTGTTTATGGAATGTATACATTTTTGAACATATTCTATAAAGTGTTGAGAATGATCCAGATTTTCAGAAGTTAAATTGTTAATGAAAAGTCTAGCTTGAAAAAGTAGCCAGTTTCTTGTAATCTACAAAATAAGTGATCATCATTGGCACTAAGAGGTGATTCATGAAGATAGCTCTTGACTGTGATAGATGAATAAATTAAATGTATACTGGCCAATATTATGAAAAGCAAAGTGACAAAGAGGAGACATAGTTTTGCAAAAGGCTCAATGAACAGAAAATAAAATCCCGGTAGAAAAAAAACAGTGGTTTACATTAGCTTAGCATAAGCCTAAATTCTAAGACGAGCTTCTCCAAGTCTGAAGATCTCGAAACAACAATAAAGGTGGAGCCTGTGTTTTTTCCCCATGGGGAAATTTTTCTATTTTCCCTTTATAAATTCTTAAGCAGCACAAGAGAAAGAGTTTCTCTGTCTTTTTCCTCTGTGGTAGCTAAAATGATAATTTACTTTTACAGAGTTAGAACATGAAGTTCTTCATATGTCCCCTGTCCTCTCCATATTGTTGTATTAACTAAAGAACCCGAATAGTTATGTTTGTTCTGTTCTCAATTACAGCTGAGGATTAGGTGGTGCTCATAATGACTTTTTAAAATTTATTATAAAGTATTACTCTGCTTCTTATTTTTACCAGCGTTCCTATTTCTACCCCCTCTAAACTACTGTTCATTTACAACTTTAACTCTCCTCCAAGAGGTTCCACTGTATGATACAAAATCTTTTTGATACAGTTCAGCTGAATGACCTTGGCTCAAGAGAAAATTGCTTAATTATGCAGAACTTCAAGAAAGTAATACTGCAAGCAGAGGTTTGACAGTTGAGATGGGGATACTGCCCATCTCAGGTATGAAATCCTGAAGTAAACTGAAAGAGTTGGAAGACAACTCAGCAGCATCAAAAATCAGTCTGAGTAAGCATAAACATAAGGTCTCACATGGGGGTTGGTGTGCATACTGACATACTGATACTTATCCTACAGGCTCATTAGTCCTAGCTATATATTGTGTGTATCCTGGTAGTAGAGTTTCTTTGCAAATGGGAAAAAATAAATACATGTGTATCCAGCAACAACAACAACAGCAAAAGCCCCCAACATAATTCCTAAGCAAGTAATTAGAAAGAACTGAAAAAGAAAAAACCTAAACAAGTACTGAATACTGAAGAGCATAGACTTCACTCGGACACTTCATGGAGCAAGGCGATGCATGCCTGTCAATGGCTTGACCATTAGCACACTATCTCAAAGGTAGACGATGCCTCCCAGGTTGTGATTTCCATATTATGTTTTAGGGAAATAAGTATATCATGGCAATCATTCTTTCTTAAGGAATTTCATTTAAGTGAGGTGGTATATCAGAAACCAGGTATATCAGCATTATGCACTCTTTTGGTTGAACTAATATTTTTAATTATAAACTTGTAATAAAAAGTCTACACTCCGGTGACATGAAATAATCAGAGTTTGCAAGCTACTTCAGATCTATGGCAGATACCACAGAAAAGGTCAAGAGTTTAGGGCTTTTTATGTGTGTGTGAAAGACAGGTTTATTTATTTTGAAATAGTATTTGTTTTAGAAGTGTAGTATTATCATTGCTATAATGTTGTTCTAAGAGATATTCAAATTATGTTATCATGATACAATACTTAGCCTGTGGTCTTATAGTTTGGAAATCAGATTATTTTCATGTAAACAGAGGTGCAATTATGTTACTATTCTTGTATAAACAGACTCCTGCCCCAACAATTTTTGAAGTTATAACTGAAATCTGGTTCATGGGATAATAAGTGGATCCTTGATTTATATTTCCATCCTCCAATTTTTGGCCTTTTCTCAGTCTGAAATGTTATTCAGTATTATTTAGATGATTCAGGGCTTCCAAGTTACAGTAGTCTGTCAGGATTTTGTTGGGCAATAAGAATTGTTATAGCAGTATGTATGGCTTTAAACTCTAAAAATATCTGGTAAGTCTCCTACTGGGCTAGTAGAAAGTGGTAGTTTTATTGAAAAAGACAAATTCACCACAGCCTCAGTGCTAGAAGTACTCTTGATAGGGTGCTTGTAGGCTGTAGCGATGGCAAATGAGAGTACCTTCCAAAAGCCTTCATCCCTCAGTTCTTCCAGTATGGGAACTTGACCATGAATGCATCATCACTGATATGTCATGGGGCTACAAGACAGCTTTTATAATAAATTTCATATTTAAAATCATATTTGAAATATTTTAAAAATCTAATAAGAATGCACTGAGATACAAAAAGGGTGTTATAGGAGAGGAACTAATTTCCCAAAGTGAAACTTAAAATACTGCCACTGTTTCTCTTGAGGTACTTTATATTATGTGATTGTGAATTTTATAGTACCATAAATCAAGTAGAAAAGCATTGATTGACGTGGATAAACACATCTCTTGTTGGTGATCATATGCCTAGTCATACATTGAATAACAATATTTTTATAATTTAAAAGTACAATAAATATTGCAGTAAGGTATTTTAAATTTGCAAAATTGCTGATAAAAGAAAGTATACTTCTGCACTAGCAGCACAACATACATTAACAAAGGATATTGCTCAGTAGTTTAGTGTTGTGGGTGAGTTTGCACAAAACTTGAAAGAAGTTTCACTAAGCAAAAGAACAGTTTTCAAAGTGTCTCTACTCATCTTAGTCTCCTCCAATTTCAAGCACTCCTTGCCTCTAGAAACACTGTTTCCTACAGATTGCTTGTTCCAGACAAGTTCAGCAAATTTTATACAGCAAAGAAACACCTGTCAAACCTGTAGTCTGTAAAAAAATTTACTCTTAATCTCAAATACTGTATTGAATAAATGAAAACTTCAAATAGAGCTCTAGGGAGAATCTTGAAAAAAGAAGAAATAAAATTCTCCTGGTAAAACCGTAAAAATGTACTGTCCTGGGACAGCACAGTGACCTGTGGTGTGCTTTAGACCTCTGGATTACTACCACAACCTAATCTCTTCATCAATGTTTTGAGAAATGTGATAATATTTTTCTGTAAAGGAATTAAATATCATTATTATTTATGGAAAAAAAATGAACCAACTGAATACTCAACTGCAAGATCAGCTGGTGTAAGTTTCATTCTTGTTACAGCTGACTCTTCTATGACTTTTATTTCATGCATAAATTCACTCTAGAGTTAGGTAGCTCTCAATGACATACTGGAACACAAGTGTGTTTTATCAGAACTAAGCATTAGCCTCAGGGATGGCAAGGACCTTTAGATGAATTAAAAACTGTAGCCCAAAAAGTGAATTTAAGATCAATTTAGGTATCTCCAAAACTAGGTAAAACATAGGATATCTAGGTTGGTCTTAATTGTCCAAATCTCACATAATCTGTGGAGTAGTTACAGCAGCTCTTCCCCAGAGTGGTCTGCTGAAATATGCTTTGATGGTGCAGTACTCTGCTCTTCACAAAACATTTCATCTTCAACACTATATCAGAATCTAGTCCTTAGGTTACAGTAAATCCCAAGTGTATCTATGAATATATCTACATACATATGACAGTATGTAAATGATAAACTTTCCATATAAGAACAACCGTTTCTTTTCCAACAATATCAGTTTATCTCTTTTTACATTTATGTATCAGTCCAGAATTTAGAAAGTAAATGCTGAGGATTCCCCATGGCCACAGCTCTCCTTCTCTCTGTGGAAATCTGTTTCTAAAATAACTCACATTCAATTACACAGGCCACTTGTGATAGTGACTTTTCTTGGTGAGCCTGAAGAAAAGTCTGCAGTATCTGAACCATGAAAAATTATGCACAGTATTTAATTTTAAAGATGTGCCAGATTAACAGAAGGTAAATGGGGTAGATTGTGAATGGTAGCAGCTGCTTATTTGCAAATGCTACAGACACAACTTCTTTTTGCTTAGAATTTCTATTAGGTACTTCCCTAACAACTACTATACCCTATTTTTAGTTACGTCACCCCAAGCCAATATTCCTTATTTACTTTTGTTTCTGCTTTTTCTTGCACCAATTTAACTCATCACTTCTGCTATTATATCTACAACTGTAACCCTTCTACTACGATCTTATGTAAGCAAAGGAGAAACATTAAACAACAAGAGATGGTTTAAGATTACTTTTCTCTTTGTAATATTTTTTCCCAGATTTGAAATCTGCACTATTCTAGTATCATTAAGTGTACCTAGGTTGAATTTTAACGAAGTATATGACAATATAAATAATTAAAAACCTTTTATTGAATGATGTTTTGGAGGACTCCACAGGCAACCCGTCCTCCTCCCCAACATACATCATGATATTATTTGCAGAACTACTTTGAAGTTACTATTCCAATATTAGTTTGGGATTAGAAATTAGCACATGACCAGAATGGTGACAGACATTATACTTTTCTTATATACAGAAGATGAAAACTGGGCCATTTTTAGAACTTACTCAGGGATTTATTTAGACAGTTTCCACATAGTGACCTTTCTGACCTCAAATTAGGTATTTTTTTAAAAAAAGGATTCTATTCAACTACACGTTGAAGATACTACCATCTTGACTATATCTAAGAACACCACACCATGTTGAATATCAACATATTTTATGAAGAACAAAAGGCTCAGTTTCAGATAACTTTCCCACTTTCCTCTCTTTTGTATTGAAAGCTATTTTAAACCTATAATCAGAGCAGATTCCTAAAACTCTGAATTATGAATCTTCCTTAATTATCTCAAAGATTTTTATTTAATATAAGTACAAGCCAGAGGAAATAAGATGTCCTGTAATATTATGTCAAATATGCAATTTGCAATAGCATTCCTTTATTAAAAATGCCAATTATGACTTCACATAAAATTTAATTGAGGTCACTACCCTCCTGACAAGTTATTTCTAAATTCTTTCTTCTAATAAGATTTGTTATTTTAACATTTTCCACATCGATGCTTCTTTCACATCTATATACTTCTTATCTATTTATAAAGATAATAGAAATTACCCATCATTTGGTTGTATCATTGTGCTATTAATAAGAAAGCTATCTATTTAACTGCTTATCTGGGAGATGAATTTATCATTTATGTGTAAAATTGTAAATGTGATCTTCTTAAAACCTTAATTTATTACAACAAAATTTTATTTGTTGAAATATTAGTAAAGAAAAATAACACTAAAGTTATGAATGGATTTTTAAGCCTATTTTATTTTGTAGTCTTGATTAAAATGCTCAGGAAATGTATAAAATGTATAATATTAAAAAATAAAATAAAATTTTACATTGGGCTTACTGTGTCATTGCCATGCACTTCACAAAGTTAAATATGGCTTGGCAATTCATTATATAGGCAAACAAGGGAGGTCATATTATTTACTAAGAGATCTCAACTACTTGTTCCTATTTTACTCAGAAGTAATATATTGGCCAGGACAACTAAGATTATTACCTTGGAGGTTTCCTAAGCCTCATGGGATGCTTTACTTCATGTGAATGCATGTGGTGGAGGGCACCTTGGCTGAAGGGCATAAAGGTTTCCTTTTTCACAATAAACTTGCCTTAGGTATGTTTGCCATTGACATGCAAGTAGCCAGATATTCAAGACACAATTAATTCTGTTTTCAGTCCTTCAGATATTTAATACATTTGGGAAGGTCATTTATGCTGAAGTTAAGTACAAACCCAGCTCTGGACTGAAAAAAATTATAATTCTACCTTCGGTCAAACATCTAAATATATTCATGTGTATTGTATTTAAACCTTGGGGAAATTAAAAAGAGGGAGTTTTCCTATATTTTCCTAACAACAGGCATATAAAACCAGGCAACAATTAAAAATTTGCTCTTAGTAAATAACATCC
This sequence comes from Strix uralensis, assembly GCF_047716275.1. NCBI lineage: Eukaryota > Metazoa > Chordata > Aves > Strigiformes > Strigidae > Strix > Strix uralensis. The sequence continues at coordinate 38,659,909 of NC_133975.1, forward strand.
TGTCTTGTGCAGTTCCTATACTGTACGCAAGTCACACCTTAGTGTACACACACCTAGTGGAAACCACTGCTTTAATGTAAAAATAAATTGGAGACAGCTTTGATGCATGTTGCACAGTTGAGTACTTCCACTTCCAACACAGAACAAAGTGCTGCTACTGTTACACTCTCCATGATAAAAGAGACAGTAGGTCTCATCCAGTACGTGTGCATTGCCTCACACAAAACTAGAACAGTACGGTTGTTTCTTCAATACAGGACCACCTAATTTTTCCCTCATGTTAGTGATAACTGAGTGAGCAAAGTAATGGGGTCTCAAGTGGACCAAGTGGACCATATAATTGAAATTAACATCACTTTTGAAAGTTGCATTTACCTATAATTAAGATCTTAATATGCAAATAGCAGCTTATGACCCAATAGCACCGATGTGTCACTTTCCCAATTTCTATTAAAAAAGCACTATTTTTTTTGTTTCAGAATGGACCAAACACTGAGAATGAACTATTCTGTTCTGACAGGGTCCCACAAAGCTGGATGGATGTACAGAATGGTAGTTTGCTAAAACTTGCAACTCGCCTCTCTGTTTAGCTATCACCCAAAAAAACAAGGCCAATGTAAGGTACCAAAGAATCAGAAACATTTTTGTGAAGTAAAAAATAAACGCACTGATTCATGATAAACATAATAATTACATCATGACCTGTTTTACTTGCATAATTTTCCCTCTTGAAAACTCTAAGCTCACTTAGTAGGTTTAAGGTTTCTCTTCCTATGCTCCAGTGATACCACTCTGTCTCTATTGAGGATGGGAGTTCTAACAAAGAGAAAAAAAAGGAAAAGAAAAAGAATGATGATGAGCATGTTTACTTAAAACATACGTCATTGCCTGTAAGTTATACAGTGTTAGTTAAAACAGCTAAGACGCAAAACTTGGCTTTGAAGGCACCATACTTTCCAGATGTGAGAAGTGAATATGCTAAGGATGTTTTGCTGCAGCATGTGACATGCTTTTTAATACCTTTCTGAATTTGTCAGTTGAGCTCCTGTTTCCACTTGCTTTCCTTTTTCAGCCTCTACCCTCACTATAACAGGGCATTAGGACTGTGTGAAACAACTTTTACAGAACTTTGAGCCGACCCATACTTAACTGGAGAAGGGAAGTCAGCCCAGGAGGAAGAATATGCATTATTCTATAAAACTAGGGAAGAAGCCTAAAGACCTAGCTAAAGAAGAAAGGATTTTGTAAATAATCCTTTAAGAACCTCTCTGAAAATGTTTAATTAAGCAGTGCTTCTATTAGTTTAGGAGAGGTGAAAGACACTGCAGATGAATCCTGCTGAAAGTCAACAACTGTGAATCCACCTTTTGGAAACTGTACTCTGCTTGTGGTAGCAACAGAATAATAAACATTGTATAACTCTTGCAGGACAAATTTATATCTTCCGCTTCAACATATCAATATTGAACATTGCTTTCAGAAGTTTTAGCTTTTGCGTTCAGGTTCACCATGGGATTTTTTTTTCTTTTTTTAAATTTGTTTCTTGAAAGTGTACATATTTGTATACTAACCTTTTAAAAAGGGAATTTATTAACGTATAACTTAACACTTCATATTCAAAATAGCATATATTTAAATATTGGATTTTTTTTTTATTCAATGCTTTCACTCTTTTTCTGTACACTGATTTGTATGTGTTTATTTTGCAGTTATTCCTGTTATATTACAGTGAAATTTCTGCTTAAATTCCAAGCACAAAATCTTTTTAAGAAAGAAGGAGAAACATGCCACCAGTTCAATTTTCAAATGATGATACTTTGGTATTACCAGGTACACCAGCCTTAGGAACAATGGCATACCTGGGGAAAGAAGGTGTAAACCACAGTCTAGATATAACACATGGTGGCTCTTGGCTGCAGATTTATTTCCACCAGACTCAAAGTCAGTAACTTAAAGTAATTTATTTGGGAATTCTACCATGCTTTTCATAGGAAAACTGAAATATGACTTCAGAAACACATAATGGAGAAAGATTGGAAGAAAAAAAGACACATTCTGCTGCCTTAATGGCTTCATATGTTTATTGCTATCAGTAGCACATGTAGTATCAGAGAAGTGAAATAACTATTTTAAAACATACTGAGTCTTCTTGGGAAGCAGTGGTGTACTAAACATACTTTTAAAAGAATAAGGATCAAAGAAATGTTGTTACATTCTTTTTCACTGAAACTAACATAACTGCAACTGTCTACCTTTGGGTGTTTGCACAAGAAAGAAGAATTAAAGAATTATAGCTTTATGTCATTTTTTACCTTAGTATTTAGAATTTTGGTGTAAGATCTTATCTTTCTCTTCCTAGTAGTTTTCTATTCTCTTAATTTCTTATGTTTGTCTTCACCAAGAATAAAAGATAGTTGTCAAAATAAAGTATAGTTGGTAAGCTTCATCCTGAGTGAAAGAATACCTATAAACTGAAAACCGAGAACTGTTTTCAGCCACATTCTGTCACTTCTTTACATAATTATGCTGGTAGTAGTCCCACAAAGAGTGCCTGCATGGCATTATTTCAAAATTGAGGTTATAAATTATATAGCAAGATTAAATTCTGAATTGCTAAAATCTTCAGTTAAAGTAGTAATCATTGTCCATATGTTAAATTTTCTAGAGAAGCCATATCTTATTTATAATCTATTTAGCTATCATTATTTTGTACACATTAAAATATTTACATGATGATTACTGCACTTCTGTTACTTTTTCTCCATTCAGTAACTGAATTATTCCTAACAGATAATTGTGTATCTTTTAAAATATTTTTTATAGAGGGACAGCAATTACAGAACAGAAGAATGGGAAAGATTATTATTTTGCACACTAATACTTTCATTCACAAGGAAACACAGTACAGAAATTTATGCAGTTACGGTAAAAATCCCTTTGCCAAATATCATTAAATGACCACAGTTTTTGTTGATAAAGACTTTCTAGGAGGATAGGATTTCATTTGTATAAATAAAAAATAATCATTGGTCTGTGAAAGGGGGTGTATTGATCCATAGCAGTCAAACAGGCAGGATCACATAGATATGCACATGAAACAGCTGCTCAGTGAGTGAATTTAAGAAAACACAATTTTTGCTACTATTTAACTAGATCTAGCTTTGGTATCAATAATAACCTCATTTTGAAATTGTGAACCAGTCCTCTTAATAATCTATTGACTTTCAGATGTATCGCACAGTGAAGAAAAAATACCCCATCATTTGTGAACTGTCTGAACTTGATCAAGCATATCCTAACTGATAATGACAGAAACTTCCATGATCTGTTAGGTATGGAACATAAAACCTATGTTCACTTCAGCTACTCTGTGAAGCCTCATAAAATTTTGAGAGTTACACTAAGCTAATAATATATTGCTGCATCAATTGAGCCAAAAAATACCCATAAAAGTGTTCCTTTTACATGCTCTAAAGCCTCCTGAAGGGAGAGGAGGAAGAGAGAAGCAGGAGTACCAGAGTTTTCAGTGTTGCATAAGTAATGGGGTCAGAAGGGCTTTGTGCAAACACTAGTACTTGTTTTCTGAGGAGACAGCTTACAAACCGTGAATATCAGAAATTAATAACGTCTGTCTCACAAACTACTGTTTTTAATAACTGTCTTGAAAAAAGGACACTTGAATATAAGAAATTCGCTTTACAGCATTATGTGATTTTATAAACATGCCTCAATATTGTACTCAGTTTTGCTACTAGAGGGTTATGAGGAACAACTTTGTGAGGAAGATAACGATATATCTCTGCTAGACTGCCAAATAGGCTGATTCCCAACTGTATTCATGCATGGAAGGTATTATTTTAATACAAAATATAACAAAGCAATGAAGTATATAATCTAAGTATCAAAATAGATATTTTTCAACTAGCTGAGTGTGCAACTCCTTTTTCTTAAAAAGTACTTTCATGATATTAATCTATATTTGGTTTTTATATTAATTTAATAATATATTAAATATAGCAAATATATTTGAAATACTCTAAAATTTTACATATTCTATTACTGAAATTATTTTATAAAAGCCAAAATATTCACTGAAGTTGTGAGGCTAATCTCATAATTCTTCGCTCAGAGAAGCAAGTAAAAACAGCCAAGCTAAATGACTTGCCTATGGGTACCTATTCAATGTCAGAGAAGTCCTTTAGGTGAAATATCCCTATCCACCCTTGGTGTTCAAATTGCTAAAATCTGCTTCATTCACAAACTGTAACTGAACAGTGTCCCGGTAGCTTTTGGCATAATCATTGAACTTTATCCTAAAACTTAGTGTTCAGAAGGGACTTAGCTACCCCAAACTTTCCCAGTATTGTATACTACCAAACAGTATTGCTAAGAGAGTAGATAAAATCTTCATGACAGTCTGACTGACCCTATCCTGTTGTCGACCTCATATTTTCTAAAACCCACATAAGTTTGTAAGGAACTGAAAGAAATAATGCCTCAAACATTCATCGATACAGAAAACCTCAAGGACAAGCTGTGACCTTTGGATTCGTCTAAGGAATGTCACCCAAGGAAGGGGGAGTGTATCGAAGGATGCACCCCCCACTTCCTTGCAGCTGTATTGACAAACTCCTTAGATAAGCCTCAAAGGGGGAGACATAGGGAAACCTTATTGTGCAAGCCAGACAGCATGCTTGCCTTGCCTCATGACTAATATCGCCTTCGCCATTGAAGTAGTAACAAGAACTGATAAGAGGTGATCATTTCTGGGATGACTGATAAGATCTCTGGGAACAGAGGAAAAACCAAAGCTGGGCAACGACCACCAACTCGCCCACAGACTTAACTGGAACCCATGCTCCACCTTTTTCCTTGTCTCTCATGGAAATGAATTTGTGGAATACCTGCCCTTCCTCGTCTAGTATGCTAATCAGCTAATAAGATGAACTTAAAAGAGCAATAGAAACTGCTGTGTGTGCACCCACCACCCAAGATTACTGGACCTGAGACAATGCTGGATCCAGGGGTGGTGATTGGGATTTCTTTGACCCTCTCCCCTCCTCTCCCCTCCCCTCCCCTCCCCTCCCCTTCCAATTTATCAGAGACCACACTGCTTTTTATCTTTTCCCAAGTTTAAATTGTTCTCTACCGCAAGTAAAACATTTTAACCGGTCGTTTGGTGTTGTTTCACCCTAACCCGAGGGGATCAGAGAGCTGTTGGTATTCTCCAGGCTTCCAGTCTGGGTCCTGACAAAGTTGCAGACACAGTGATGAAACCTGTACTCTTCAGTTGTCTTTGTTATTTCTCCCAGGAATCTGGAACATAATTTCTGACCCCCCAGCCACGGTTACTCTTTGTCCGTCTCCCATTTCCAGGAAATTGTGATTTAGTGAATTCTGTCATCCCCAGCACACAGTCAAGGTGCAGTGAACTGTGGCCAACTGCTGAAGCTTCCCCATGTCACTCAGCTCCAACTTGGGACTTCTCTCCCAGAGCTTTGCATCCAGTATTGTACAGCTGCCAGGACTGATGATACCAATGGAACAGGTTCTTGTGTAGCAAAATGCAGCAGGCTGATGATGATCATGATATCACAGCAATTCTGGCTTAAACGAGTCTGCTGGTCCCACAGCTGAGACAAACTGATGACAAGGGGCTCCTCATGTTCTGCATCTTGTTGGCTAAGATTTAAGCCAGGATGTTATTCTGGGCAGGTCAGATAAGTCTCAAGAATTAGCAGATGATTTTAGGATGATCCTGTGCAAAGCGAATCATGTTCTGCCTGTTGTCAGAGTCCAGCTTCAGCTTGAAACCCTCTCATAAATATCAGCCAACATGTCCAGGATCAGGTCCTTGTATCTCTCCATCATGGGAGAGGTCAGCTGCTGGCAGGACCCTGCTGGTGGCTGCTCCCCAGTGGAGCAGCTGCTGTCAAACATGCAAAGTGATACCCAAGGGTAAGGCAGGGCTGTGTCCTGCCCCCAGTCATGCTCATGAGTCCTCTGGATACTTATCTAAGGGAAGGGTAAAACTGAAGCTTTAGACCCAGCTTTCTGGTAAATTTTGCATTACACTACCACTGAAGTAAACCAAACAGCTACACACACACAAACAAGCCCTTCTAAAACCAGTCAGATATTTGTTCTTGTTCCAGCTGAGTTAGGTGAGAATCAGGTTCCAAACTGCTTGTTCTCTTCCTGACTCACAAATTTGCTTTCTTGCCTCAGTTTCAGCAAGAGGACAGAAATCCCTTTAACAAGAACACTTGTTGGTATTCCCCTGTAACTGGGATTCAGTCTGCTTTGGGCTATGAAGCTTTGAGAGATCAGGTCTCCATGCCAGGTTATTCTGCTCCAGCTGCTAGGTTATTATGACAAAGACGTGAATGCAACTCCCATTGCAGTCTATGAGGATGTCTAAATGGAGAGAGGCAACAGCCTGACATCTCCTGCTACCTCCATCTACTTCCAGTGGAAGAGGAGATTTCACCATAAATTAGAGAAGGAAAGCATTTAAATTTGGGTGGACTCAATTCCTCTGATAACTCTCAGGTTTTCAGGGTCTGTTCTTTACTCCATTGACAAGGTAAGGAGTTTATGCAGACTGCAAACTGTGCAGCTGCTGTATATAATGTGTATATACCATATGTCAGGAACATCTGATCCTGGTTCTGACATTCCAGTGAAGCGTTGCCCGAGTTAGAGGGAAAGTATTTCACCTGTGACAGTCAGAGTTATGTACAGGCCTGGAATATTGCTTACACTGATACTTTAACTGATTGCAATAAAAAGGCGACATTTTAAGAAAATTATATTCATGAAGTAAGAGTTGAGAACTGTGTTGGCTTTTATTCTCAACTTTCAACCAAACTCACCCTGCAGCATGAATACTGCTCTTACATATTTTAATCTTATCCTATATGATAGTGGTGCAGAGAGAAGAGAGGGAAAATGCACATTTTCTATTAACTCTGAGACACCATTTCCTCTGACTTTGGTTTCAGGTTTGGAGAAGCAGTCTACTTTGGAGAAACCATGAATGGAGAAACAATCTTATCTCTGTATTTTTACCTGGCAAAGGTCTTAAACAACAGCAGATGTCCATGCCAGACACCTTTAAAATAGGAATATTTCTTTCAGGATAAAGGCTGAGCTCAAAAACCAACCAAACAAAACCAGAAAAAGTTACAGGAGCTTGTTTCTTTCCTGCTTCCAATGCTATGACAAGTCTCTTCCTCTCTCTTGTGCTCATCTCTAAATATGCAAGTAATATTTTGCTACTTCATAGACATTTTTAGAAGTTGAATTAATGTGGTCACTGAATTGGAATAGCCTGTTATTGTTTAACTCTTATATTGCTTCAGAGCAAAAAAAGCAGAAACAGCATCTACTGCACTAGCAACAAAATTTACAGCACATATAATAGATGCGAAAGCACAAAAGCAGCTAATTCTGGAAGTAACTTTTAAGGAGTAAGTGCCAGTTTTATGTCCTTAATATGTTTTCTGCTTTGATGGGAATAAGAATCTCAGCTGTACAACTGAGAGTATACCTGGAGCAGGTGAGAGCCATCTGACAAAAAAAAAATACAATCAGGCTTAATGAACTTTTGAGGAAATACAGGCAGAGCTGGAGGGGAAGGGCAGACAGCTGTCTGCCTGCTATGGGTGAGTCACAGGTTTTTAACAGATAGGAGGGAACCTGGATATACCAGAAGTACTATCAAGGAGACATATGCCTTCCCGTTCAGACAGTTCAGGCATCTGGGTGGTATGGAAATCTGAAAGGTCTGTATCTGGGCATGAAACATTCATACAAGAACATCCTGATTACAATTTAGATTACTAAAACACAACAATATACTGAATAGATGACTCCTAAACAGTAACGTGCTGTCCTCCTAATAATCCAAAATTTCACTTGTCTCCATAATTATATTTTAATCAATATTTTATTTATAATTTTGGTTTAGTCAAGCCATATTTGGTATGAGAATAAAAACCCTGAGTCAGGAAATTCCTCCTCTACATATACATAAGCAAGTCTTTCCTATTCAAAAATATAATCTCAGATAGATTTTTATTCATATTAATAAATGAGAAAAAAATCAATGAAGATGACAGTATTTGGAAGCTAAAGTACGTATTTTGTAGGCTTATTAAAAGGAACATGTACAGTAACTCAAATATTTGTTCTACAGAACTATTCACCATATTACTCTGGAGGTAGATACTAGTTAACAGTGAGGTAGAAAGAAGTGTGGTTGTTTCAAAAGTAGGTATAGCTCACTTCTTGAGCTGAAAAACTGGAAGAGGAAAGCAAAACTAAAGATTTTCTTCCCTTTACAAAAGAGAGTACTTACACTATTAATAAAAAAAATGAAAAATAAAAAAATAAATATAGAAGTAGCTCTACTAGGAGCACAGACCTCTTTTTATTCCTCATGGGACTACAGAAGATAGAAAGAAGGAAGGCTGCCAGTACATAAAAGTAAAAATCAGATAAGAAAATCCTAGTCAATATATTTTTTCCTTCAGTCAAGCTATTTTTAATACATACAGTCCTGTCTCTTTCTAGGAGACATATGTTATTGGAAAGATTAGTTTTGCAGTACCTATTGCTTCTGCCAGCATGCATCAAAGTAAATTTAGAGATGTGCTGACAGTCTAATACCTGCTATCAGGTTCTACCTGTAGATAAGAGGTGAAAAAACATCTGTTGAAGGCCACCCTTAAAAAAAATTCCTGGTTGGTTGGATTCCAGTAAGTTTCTAAAAATTCATTCTGTTGAGCAATTTCTTCACAATAGTCTAATGCTACTACGAGGGATATTAAAAATAAAAATAATAATGAAAAAATTCACCTTTTGATTTTAATGTACATAGTGATAATTTCTGAGGTTATCTCCTACAAGCTTCAAAATTAATTAACTTGAAATGCAATGTAAAATACAAGTAACTCAGCCATTGTGCGAAACTAATGAAATATATTTGCATAGGCCTGATTTGGGAGATTCTCATCATTAAAGGTGGCCAAATGGAAAGCAGCAAACATTAGCTAGACAAGAAAAATATCAGAGAATGAGTATGCAAACCCCCCACCATTCTCAGACATGCTAAGTTTGGACTTTTCCTTGCAAAAAGCAAAGAAACAAAACTTTTTTTCCCCTTCCTTTTCAATTTCAAATCAAACAAAACTAGCAAACGAGCAAACTTTCCCATTTCAGTTCCTCAGAAGAAAGCATATGCCCTGTTTTGCCTATTTCCCAAACCAGACCTTTAAAAAACAGGCTTCAAAACATCCAGATAAGACCCTCACGCAATATAAGAACCTGTGTGCATACAACTCCTCCTTCCAGATCAGAAGTTATCTTTCTCCAAGGAAAGGTGGGAGAATGACACATAGGATACCACATAGCTGTGCTCACATTCTTCCTCTGCATTTCTTAGTTCACTTAAAATCTTTCCTCAAGTATGTAGTATTTTTGAGGGGGAAGGCAAGAATGTCCCATCACTGGAATTGTTCAAGGTCCGGCTGGATGTCACTTTGAGCAACCTGACATAGTGAAAGATATCCCTGCCCATGGCAGGGAGGTTGGATACAAAAAATGTCTAAGATGTCAAATATAATACCTCATACATGTCATCCAATTTCAGGTAGAGGTATGGAAGCAGCTCCACCAGTTCATAAAAGTGTATCAGATGTTGCAGGGGATGACTGATACTGAGACCAATGAAGACTGAAGGAAAACAGACGAAAAAGAGTTTTAAGGACTCCTGTGCACTCCATGAAGAAGAAAAATACACAGTTTCAGCCATGACTCAAGTGTCTGAAGGCCAGCTGAAGCTAATTTTCAGCATTAGAAAGAGAAACCATCTTGAAGTTGCTATCAAGAAATTAAGGAAATTGACTTTTGTTTGGTTTTTTATATGGAAGCTATAACCCATCAGAAACACCTAGCTTTGTATTGACTGTCTCTCCTTAAACAGATGAAGGCCATTGTAGTAATAATTGTTTGCAAGTGCTTCTCATCCAGACAATTAGACAACTGTGATCTGAGAACTAGAAAGTTTTTTTTAACTGACTCACTATTGAAGAAAAGTTTTGGCAGTGTAAAACATCAGGTTGATAAAACTCCTTTAATTATTTATGGTAGAAATTTGCCTTACCAGTCACTTTCACAGAATCACAGAATCATTCAGGTTGGAAAAGACCCTTGGGATCATCAAGTCCAACCATCAGCCCTACTCTACAAGTTCTCCCTTACACCATATCCCCCAACATCTCATCCAAACGACCCTTAAACACATCCAGGGATGGTGACTCCACCACCTCCCTGGGCAGCCTATTCCACTGTCTGACCACTCTTTCTGTGAAAAATTTTTTCCTAATGTCCAGTCTGAACCTCCCCTGTTGCAGTTTAAAGCCATTCCCTCTTGTTCTATAGCTAATTACCTGTGAGAAGAGACCAGCACCAACCTCTCTACAGTGTCCTTTCAGGTAGGTGTAGAGAGTGATGAGGTCTCCCCTTAGCCTTTTATTCTTTAAACTAAACAGTCCCAGCTCCTTCAGTTGCTCCTCACAGGATTTGTTCTCCAAGCCCTTCACCAGCTTCGTTGCCCTCCTCTGCACTCACTCCAGCACCTCGATATCTCTCTCGTATTGAGGTGCCCAAAACTGGACACAACAGTCCAGGTGTGGCCTCACCAGTGCAGAGTACAGGGGGACTATCACCTCCCTAGTTCTGCTGGTCACACTATTTCTAATACGATTCTAATTCACAGAGTTTCAGCACAGTATTGTTTAATCACTGAGGACTGTAAATAAAATTTATTGTTGTTAACATAATCTCCTGTTTAGGTTTTAATTATGTTTAATTAGAAGGGATGCTTCTTACTTACAGGGCAGTATGATACTTTCTGATCATAATTTCTTAACTAATTTTCTTTTCCCTTAATGTTCATTAAACTTCAGTTCCTATAAAAAAATTTAGTTGTGTATTATTTACTGTCAGAACGATTTACAGCTTCTAAAAATAAAAACTTGATTTTTCCAAAATTTTATTACCTTCATTATGACATTAAAATATTTTCTTTTTTAATCAGTTTGACCTGAATCAGTGTAGTTCTTAAACCAATTCCTTAGCCTGCCAGTGGATTGACTTACATGAGCTGTAGTTCAAATCCCTGTTCTCACCAATAAGAGGGATTCAGGACATTAGATCATGCAATATTGTGCTGCATTATCTCTTCCTCACTCATTAATGTGCTGTGTATCATAGAAGGTATATGACTGAAGTGTTAAAAATTCAGATAAGAAAAGCCTCACATTTCTTTTTAATCTCTTAAAGTGTCTCCGGCTTGCTTTGGCAACATAGTTGAATCTCTTTTGGTTTTAATTCTTGGTGCTTTTGTAGTCAGAAAGGCTCTATAGTTGTTGACAGAACAAATTAGTTGAGGTGGCACATTCTGAAAAGCCAGTTTATCTCCGTTGACTAGGAATGTTCCTGCCTGTACCAGCTCAGGTGTTATGGAAAACTCAGGACCCACTAATTCTAACTGGAATGGCACAGTGGTACTTTAAAAAGTGCATAATCAGCTTCTAAGACATCTGGAATTAGTGTTGATAAGAAAGAGCCTACGTCTATAAAGTTATTATGCTTACACCAATTTACAACCCTCGAAGGCTCAGGCTTGGCCAACAATATTTCCAAGAAGTAAATAAATCAGTAAAAAACAAATAGAAGAAATAGAGAAGTCTTCCTGGCTCATGAATAGAGCACTAACATTAATTCTTCTTAATTTTCCAGTATATAAATTTGATCTTTCATGACTAGATATAGATCTCAGTTATTTCTCTCAGAATTTATTTCTGTCTGATGTACAGGTTACTTATCTATAGACAACAATTACTAGGATAGACTGCAATAACATAACACTTGTGTGGTTTTTTCATATAAAATTTGTTTTTCCCTTGTACATATGTGTGTTCTTGCCACAGAATTTATTTTATAATCAGTGTGAAATTGCTACTATTATATTACGTAAAGGGTGAAGGGTCTCAGAGTTATGATTTAAAGAAATAAGGTTAACTGGAATACACTAAGATAAAAAGCAATATATTTTAGTTTCAATCAAGAATGTCAAATAATATCTGAAAAGTACAGAATAATATCTGAGAAGCAAATACTGCAAGAATACTGCTTGTAATAAGGAGCAGTCTCATGTTTTATGAGATTTGAAAAGCCACTCTCATCACCTTTACTTAAAAATACAGGAAAGCAACTTGAAAGTAATATCCAGAAAGTCAACTTCTTCAGCTCAAGACCAAGGGAAATTATGACTAGATAAAAGGAAACAAAATACACCCATAAGGGTGCTTAAGCATTAAATGAACAAGAGTGCCTGAGAGGCTCTCCCTCCTTCATCCTTGGAGACACTCAAATTTTACTGCGAAAGACCCTGAGCTACTTGACCAAACATTGATGTTGGCCTTGTTCTGAATAGTGTCAGAAAAAGTCCCCTTCCGGCCTAAACTATCTTACATTTCTGTGATTCTAGGGTGAAGGAAGAGGTGGCTTTAAGTGGTAGACTATGCTTATTATTGCAAGTATCCAGGAGGTGAGCTGCATAAAGCACGTACCCACCATTTAAGTGTGTGCTGGGTATGTGTGTGTGGCAGGGGGTTTTGGTAGCAGGGGAGGGGGCTAAAGCAGTGGCCCACTGTGAGAAGCTTCTCGAAGCTCCCCTGGACCTAAGTCAGAACCACCTCTGCGCCAATTAGAGGAGTGGGAGTTGTGAGGAGGTCACCTGTGCAAACACCAAGGTCAGTGGAAGAAAGGACGAGGAAGGGGAGGATATGTGCTAGAAGACCCTCCCCCTCTATCCTGTAGTGAGAAGGCAGGGTCGCCCCCCTACCACCCATGGAGGTCACTGGTGAAGCAGATGCTGACCTGCAGCCTGTGGAGGACCCCATGCCCAGAGCAGGTGGCTGCACCTGAAGGAGGCTGTGTCTCTGTGGGAAGAAGCCCCTGCTGTTGCAGTTTGGCACTGGGAGGATTGCAATGTGCGGGGGTGACCCATGCCGGAGCAGCACGGGAACAGCTGCAGCCCATGGAAAAGACTCACGCTAGAGAAAGTTTGTGGAGGACTGTCTCCCATGAGAGGGGAATCACGCTGGAGCAGAGAAGAATGCGAGAAGTCCTCCCCCCTGATGAGGAAGGAGCAGTGGAATGACCATAACCCCCATTCCCTGTCCCTGCACTGCTGGGGGCGAGGAGGTAGAGAGATCAGGAACAAAACTGATCCTGGGAAGAAGGGAGGGGTGGGAAAAGGTGTTTTTAAGATGTGGTAATGCTTGTCACTGTCCTACTCAGTCTGTTAAGTGTTGGTTTTGTTAGTATCTGAATTAAAGAGATGTCTTTTTCTTCCCCTAACGAGTCTGTCTTTTACCCATGAACATAATGGGTGAGTCATCTCTCTCTGTTCTTATCTTTATACAGGAGATTTTACTTTATTTCTCCTTCCCATTCCTGAGGGGGAAGGGTTAAGTGAACAGCTATGTGGTGCTCAGTTGCCCTTTGGGCTCAAACCACAACAAAGTGGAAACTGGTAGGGGTACCAGAAGTTCCACTGACTAGTATCCCTCTGAATGAGAAACTGGAAGGTTCCCTCTCCTGTATTTTCTACTTCCCTAGGAAAGTTCAAACCAGTTAACAGGGAAGTAATCTTCAAAGCCTACTCAAGGTCAGTATATCCATCAGAACCAGAGAGGAAATTTGAATCTTGCCATCCTCCCTTTCATGAACTATACGAATTATGAATCAAACAGAAGATGCATTATATATTTTTAACACACAGCAAAAATAACTGATCTATTTACAGCATTCACACTGATTCAGCATCACCCTGGGAGGTGACTCAAAGCAATTTTAACAGTTCAGAAAAAAAGCCTTGGAAATTCTGTTAAGAGTTTTTCAGTATGTTATGATGGTTGTAAAGACAGAAAGGCTAGTCTTTTACTAACATTAATTTTCTTATTGGATATAGTCTTAAATACGCAATTAATGGTACCTCAGTATCTTAAATTATGATTTTATATTGGTTGCATTTGTGTGCTTACTCCTGGCAAAAATAGAATACTCCTTAAAAATTCTAGGTGTAAAATGAAGACTGAATTGCTTTATTTACAAAATTTTTATAGACACATAGATGTAACGTAAGCTTCTATATACTACCCTACTAATGTGCTGTAAGCTGTATTTTAGACAGTTGGTCTTCAAGACATGTAATATTTTCACAGAATCACAGAATCATCTAGGTTGGAAAGGACCTTGAAGATCATCCAGTCCAACCGTTAACCTAACACTGACAGTTCCCAACTACACCATATCCCTAAGTGCTATGTCAGCCCACCTCTTGAACACCTCCAGGGATGGAGACTCCACCACCTCCCTGGGCAGCCCATTCCAACGCCTAACAACCCCTTCTGTAAAGAAATGTTTCCTAATATCCAGACTAAACCTTCCCTGGTACAACTTGAGGCCATTACCTCTTGTCCTATGGCTTATTATTTGGTTAAAGAGACTCATTCCCAGCTCTCTGCAACCTCCTTTCAGGTAGTTGTAGAGGGCGATGAGGTGTCCCCTCAGCCTCCTCTTCTCCAGACTGAACAACCCCAGTTCCCTCAGCCACTCCTCGTACGACATGTGCTCCAGACCCTTCACCAGCTTCGTTGCCCTTCTCTGGACACGCTCGAGCAATTCAATGTCCTTTTTGTAGTGAGGGGCCCAAAACTGAACACAGTAATCGAGGTGTGCCCTCACCAGTGCCGAGTACAGGGGTAAGATCACTTCCCTGTCCCTGCTGGCCATGCTATTTCTGATGCAAGCCAGGATGCCACCTGGGCACACTGCTGGCTCATGTTCATCTGGCTGCCAATCACCACCCCCAGGTCCCTCTCTGACTGGCAGCTCTCCAGCCACTCCTCCCCAAGCCTGTGGCGCTGCTGGGGGTTGTTGTGGCCGAATTGCAGCACCCAGCATTTGGCCTTATTGAAACTCATACAGTTGGCCTTAGCCCATCGCTCCAGCCTGTCCAGGTGGATTTTATCTCAATTTAGTAAACTACAAAAATACCTCACATACACTAGATGGAGGCACTTTTCAGCAAGGTAGAAAGGTTGGCCACCAACACACTTGACAGAAATAGTAGTAGAATTATGTAACAATAACTTTGTGGAGATAGTCATTAGACAGTTGATACATTCAAGGAAAATCTTCATATACTAAGACAAAATCTGTTGGTTTCATTTATATATGAAACAGATATACATAAAATATTTATATACATGCAGATAGTAGATTTCATACTCTAGGCATAAATCATGTTAAGGAATTATCATCGTTTAATGTTATGCATGAGGATGCATTGTTTTTCAGGTATGATACTATTTATTCCAAAATGTAGAGAAGACAGAAGAATCAACATTTTTAGAAGGGACTTCAGTTAATATTTATTTTAGAGATGTTTTCCCATTTTGCCTAAAATAATGGAAAGAATGTTCTTAACTTTCAAATGAGATTGAAATGAGGTTTGCTAAGATGAAGTAAACAAACTGAGTTCATTAGACATGAAAGTTTTCTTCGTGGATAGTAATGTCTAGCTATGAATAAATTAAAATGATTGCAAATGTGCTATCATAATTATGATCACTATTATACATCTGCAATGTGGAATGGTGGAATGGTCAAAAATATGCATACAAATAATGAAAATTTCGTATCTTTTTCTTTTCTCGATAGAAATCGAAGTGACAGAATATTCACTGAAGGCTGGAATTGCCTCACTCTGGATGGAGTTCTTGTGTAAGGAGGATCTTGATCTGTACTAGAAATCAAAGATGAAAGCTAGCAAATCCATGTTTACTATATAATGTAATGAAAATAGAAGTGATTTGTGAAAACCTGTGTCATCACTGCATATCATGCAAATCCTATTCTGGATGAAAATTCTAGTAATATTATGTGACAGTCAAATGACTGTCTCAAAGCTTGCTTGTGTCTGTGCAAACCTCAAGGACAAGCTGTGGCCTTTGGATTACAGGAACGTCACCCAAGGAAGCAGGAGTGTATTGAAGGATGCACCCACCACTCCCTTGCAGTTGCATTGTCAAACTCCTTAGACAAGCCTCAAAGGGGGATACATGGACTGAGCGAAACCAACTATCTCTCAGTGACTGCATTGTGACTGTATTGTGTACGCCAGACACCATGCATATATTGCTAATGAACTGATAAGAGGCAAGCATTTCTGCCCCAGAAGCCGGATGCAGCAAAAACCTGTGGGACCAGAGAAAAAAAACCTAAAGGTGGTCAGATATGCTAATCAGCAGATACGATGAACTTAAAAAGGGAACAGAAAACTTTGCTCTGTGTGCACCCACCACTGAAGAACTGAAGACTGAGGACGAACAGGATGTCGCTGGATCCATGGTGGTGACTGTTCTTGTGACTCTATCCCACATGCTTGTTTGATTTCTGGCTTTTCCTTCCATTCTGTCCTATCGCAATAATCAGAAATGCATGTGGTTTGACAGAACAAGAGATGCTCATTATCATACACTGTCAGTGTTTTATACTTATTTTTTGTGAGTTCACACATGGGTTTGAGTTTTAAAAAAGGGGAATGGGTCCTATCAATTTATGTCGATTAGGCTGCAAGATTTTTATAACACATTTTTCTGAGCAACTTCATTTGGAGTAATAGCAGGAATTACTTTCTGTTGTAATGATTCCCAAAATCATTTAAATCATTTTATAGGCGTACAGACTTTGGAATTACTTTTGTGTATCACTTGAAAACCATTTGTTCTCATTTTTGTCCAAATTCCAGAGTTCTATACACACTCCACATGTCTGTGGCTGTCTCTCCTGTATACTGTATTCTAGAGTGTACATACATATATGTGGGCACGTGGGTAGGTGGGTATATAAAATGTATGTTCTTTGCAGTGTCAGTAACTACATCTTTTTTATAACTATAGTCAAATAAACATCAGACAAACTTTTATAACATCTTCCATGTGTAACATAAATTACTCTTTTGAAACAATATAAAATGGGAAATATAAATAGGAATGAGAGTCAAAAATAGAAAACAAGTGAAAGCATATTTCACCTTCTTATTATCACAAAAGTAGTAGTTTTTTAAAAAGATTGTTGTTTAATCCTCTGCCTTGTAAGAATATAGGGAGTCACCAATCAATATGAACCAGAGTGTAGTAGTATGTTATAGTCTTCCAGTCCTTACAATGGCTGCTAGATGAATAAATGTATATTGTCTGAGAGATGAATAAGCTGTTTGGTCAAATGTTCTGTTTAGCAGAACTAGTGCAATTTCACTGAAATGGATGCCATTGCCGTTATTTACATTAGTGGAAAACTCCAGCCATTTTCTCCTTTTTTATACTTACAGTGCAGGAAAAAAAAAATATGTTTTACATTCATCTTCTCTCAAGAGCTAGCAAATGGTTTCAAAAATAAAAAGAATAAAATATGAATTTATGAAAATCTTAAGGCTCTTCTGAAATGGTATAAAACTGGTAGCACTTCCATTTAATTTTCCTGTTCACCTAATGAAAGCAGACTTGGTAAAACCTGAAATACCTCAACTAGCCAACTTCTCTAAGTATACAACTTACTGAGGTGAAAAACATAAATGTATGCTCTAGAACTAAAATCTCCATGGCTCCATCAAAAGAAGACCTGGTAATACCATCTCATATACTCTTGCTTTTAAGATACGTGTTTAAACTGTTTCTTCTTTTCTTTATCAGAAATTTCCTCCATATTTACCACTGAGGCTGTGCCCAGAGTAATCATTTTTATCTTAACCTTGATGAAACTACTGCAGTCCAGGTTGCTGTTTAATATAATCATCACAACAGGTTTGAGTTAATGCAGTACACGGAAACCTGTAAAAAGTAAAGATGCAAATACACTTACTTTTTTAAATTCTTTTTTCTAAGATGTTCGAAATACAGGATCAAATCTGCTTAAGTTAGAAAAAGCTTGAGTCCTGCTCACCTTAGCAAGATCTTTAGCCTTCGAAACTTTTGAGCTATCTCTGAGTTACAGACAAAGGAGACTGACATGTACAATTATTTTCTGGCTTTTGGTAATATTATTGGGCTGCTAGAACTTCAGTTACTCAGAAGATATTAAGTATATCAAATAATCAAATGTCCATAATAATAGTAATGTATTTTACTACTCGTTTTCAAAATATAAGGCAACCTAAAAGCTGCAAATGTTTGCTTTTTTTTTTTTTCTGCTAAATTACTCTTTGCAATGAAAGCATAGTGTACCATATATACACTAAAAGGCATTCCCAGTTGATTTGACAATAAACGAAAGTATTTGGGGGTGGGGAGAACAGGCCAAAGATATTATTGAGAATGTCCCCATTACCTAAATTCTGTGCCAACACTATGTCGACAAGAAGGGATTTATTCTGTTGGACCTTTCCGTTCAGCTGTGCACTTCCTGTTAATTAGATCAATACCTGTATCTATTAGGAGCTGGCTTAATATTCTTAATGAAGGTTCATTTAAGGTTCATTCTGGTTACAAGGTAGTTCTTCTCTCATCTTTTAGAGATCACTTTTTAGACTTAGCATTAATTTATAGGTTGCACATGATCTTCATTTAAGGTTCATGTTTGAAATCAGTAGTTGCACTACTAAGCAGTGAACACAATGAATTAAAAATAGCAATAATGATCAAAGAAATTTTATTTTTCTTGTATCCCCTTAAGATGTATATGCACTTCATTTCTTACCAGCACAGGCATAACTTCCTGGACTTGTATGGAAATAAATCTATCATTATGGCAAATTATTCTCTCTTAAAACTTATCCCTTTCTTTGGTTTTAAATGGAAAAACTTTTCCTGTTATACATCTGGAAAAGGAAGAAGTATCTTACAACTGGAAAGTAGTACAAGCCACCTGAAGGTATCAACACATTAAAACACCTAACTACCAGCAAAGAGGACTACAGATATCACAAACACCAGTTCTTATGAAATCAGCAAGATCTGTAAGTGCTGAAAATTTTCAACAATCAGTATTGGGTTAAAAGCTTAATTATGGCCTTGGTTTGATATATACAGTCAAAATGTGGCTATTCTGTATTTTGTACACTTTCCAGTCAGACTATTGTTCAAGTGATATATAGTTAGGTATCAGCGATTAGGTCTTAAACATACAGCTGACATTATTTATCACAGATTAAATTGCATCCTAAAAGTAGCTTTTCCAGCAGAACAGAAATTTGAGTGTATGTTGCTTTTGTTTTCCTTACTGTCATTGTAAACTACCATGATGTCCTTTGAAGCCTAATAAAATCCACCAAACTACTTCCTGTGAAGAGATCAGTTAAACTGTCAGTTTAAGGGCTGCTCTTTGGATAACTGATATCAATTCTATGAAGTTATCTTTGGTAAATATTCTAAACTGAGTAGATACCATGTACTGTTTGATGAACAGAAGTTTCACAGTTGTAGTGGCATCACACAGAAAAAAATGAATTGGAAGAAAAAGATACGGTAAAGACACTACCTAAAAAAAGTGTATTGGAGGAAGGAAGCATTCACATCAACTTATGTTGACTATTTATTTTGATTCTTTTTGTTTAGAGGGGTGAAGGCTTGAGAACCACAACCGAGACACTTCTGCATTCCACGGAATCCTCTGGTCCCTTTCAAGAAGGAGCACATTGATGTAGCATAATTTTTGTAATATTTTCAGTCTGCATCTTCCTTATTTTAGTAGGCATTAGTTAAACTAGTCACGGCCATTGGAACTAGTGAATTTCTGTCGGTTGAGAGGGCGGCATCACGATTTCATATAATTGTCAATATTTTTGGACATTAAACATGGGATGTGAAAGTCCCTGGCTTGAATTCATCCAATCTTAGTGTCTAACAGTCTGACTTTGATCCCTCAAGGCACAATAACAAATACCTACTTATTAAAAACCCCAAATTTTTATATATATGTATATCAAGAGAGAGAAAACATTTCTGCAGAGGTCTACACAGGGAAGCACACACACATTTTGACTGTTATTTATTCAATATATTAAAATATTTCTCACAGAGCTGAATGTATTCCTAACATGTAGCAGCCAACATGAGCAAGACTACCCAAATTTGTCAGTCAATACAAAATATTTGAAGACCCAAAAGGTAAGAAAATATTTTACTTAATCTACCTAATTTTTCCAGTCTTTTTTTTTTCTGTAATCCTTTCTGTTGTTCAGAACAAGATCTGTTACTGTGTTCTATGTACAATTCCCAAGGTAGAAAAGTAAAGATGTAAGAATAACGTGTTTTACATAACATAAAATATGGCTTAAAATATGCCAAACATGAGACTCCCTGTCCTGTTATCATTCATCCAAAAAGCAAACAAGAGAAAGTAGCAAATTAAACTCCACTGCATTAAGAGGAAATAAATCTAAGTTGAACATCCTACTTCCTGTAAAATTCCACATTTCAGTCTGAACTGAAGTACACTGATGAGAATAAACTCAAATGTATAACGTTATTTTTTTTCTAATGATATTTCCACTCCTTTCTGAAGTATAAAATAATGATGTGTAAATAAGTCTTTACTTGAAGAACAAAACTAGAATGTAATAATTTTATTACTTGTAGATTAGGGCAGATAAATGTATTTGCAGCACTTCAAGTTGGTTTCAAATCACAATCTGCAACCACAGCACACTTGCTCACTTTAGAGCAAATATAATGAGCTCTAGAAAATGTACTGTTTGTCCACCTTTATTACCTAATTCTCATGTATGAAACGACTAAAAAGTTAGTGTTTTTCCACCATGAAATAATGAAGTTATTGTTTTATACATTACTCCTAACAGCATTAGAATCCAACTTCTGTCTTGCCTAGCCATTTTAACAGTAAAAGGATTCAGATGTAAAATGTATGTACTATATTACTTATTCTTCATTTTTCATAGCTTTTAGACTACTAGCTAGTTCTAAATAAAGTCATGACTGGAAATAAATATAAGGGGATGTCTATAGGAAGCACATACCACATACACTGTAAATGGATTGCAAATTTAGCTGTCCAGTAATAAGGTCACTGTTTTTCTCTACAGCTACACTTTTTAATCCAATTTATTTTACCAGAAATAATGAATTTTAGCAGTCCTTAAGAATTTGGAGAAGAATTTAATTATCCTATACTGTGGCACTTTACACTCCTGAAAGAAAGGCATATAAAAACTCTTAAACTTAGTTTCCTTTATTTTATAGTCATACACTTATTTTCCAGAAAACCTAGCCTCAAGACCTAAAAGCAGTTTACTGGACAGTGCTAATTTCTTATGAGAATAGCTTACTATATTGGATAACATCCATTTATTACTTGAATTTAATTTAGAATTTAATTTCATTTTAATTTAATTATTCCTACATGTAGAAATATCTAACCACATTCAACTTCACAAATGAATTTACATTAACAACCAATTTATCAATTTTTTCCATAGGGATTATATATACAGCATGAATGCACAAAAGCAAAGGGTCAAAGGAAGATGAAACCCATTCAGCAATACTATGACATGCAAAAGGGGAAAAAAATTATCTATATCTACTTAATTCACCTAGTCTAAATATAAAGAATTGATGACACCTGTTTATAAAGAACATACTGTTTATTACTGTTTAATCATATTGTTGAAACAATGGGGGTAATAAATTCACAAGTCAGAAAAAATAATGACTTGAAGTATTTATTACATTTAGCTGTACTAATTAACATCATTGATCCTCAAACCCTCTGTTTTGGGTACTCCCCAAACAAAACTCCCTATTCTACGAAGTGAGAAACACCATCACAGTGCAGTCGAACAAATAAATTATGCATGGCAGATGAAGAAGAAAAAATGTAAAGCAACATTAAGGTGTGTGTTTTCCTTAGATGATCAGCAATTCTCACAAATTACCTACTGCTATGATCATGTTACAAGCTGGAGGGAAGGATGACAATCAATGAGACATTAATACTAGGATGCACAGTGCACAGTGAAGACAGAATAGGATGTTACAACTGAATGGATGCTGTTTATCACTAATCATAGTGCACACATATTCAATATATCCTTGCAGGAGAAAAAAAGTAAATAATAATAAAAAATCATTCTGGTTACACTTAATTTTCAAAAGGGTTACATTAGTAAAATGTGAGAACTTGTTCAGAAGAAGAAAAAAATGCAAGTTAAAAGTTGAAAATGTATAAGAATAAAATTCTTGAGACTCAGAACAAATGCAACAGAGGCACAAAGAAATGAGGACGGTCCCAAAAGAAAGCAGTGTGGCTAAAGAATTAGGATAAAAATGGTAATCAGAAATGAGAAGAAAAAGTGAAGTGTGTCTGAATGAGGAAAACGGGGATGACCATAAACTTTAAGTGAAGATATGCAAATAAGACAGGGCATTAAAAAGTTCTGTGAAAAAGTACAAAAAGCACAAAAACTCGTAATAAATCCTTTTTAAAGCACATCAGAAGCAGGAAGCTCATCACAATGCCTTTCAGGTCAACAAAGGCTCAAGGTATAGAAGAAGCACAAACAGCCAAATTAATGTTTTGCATCTCTGGTGACCCACAGTCTGGGGAGCTGCTCATACTGCAACTCCTTTTACAGAGGACTTAGAAGGTAGAAAAGTGAAACTAAGGGTCAGTGGAAGAAATCATGAAATAATTAGACAAAATCAGTAGTAACATGTCACTAACACCAGACAGTATTTATCCAAGAGTTTGAAAGCAACTAAAGGATGAAATAACTACTGACAATGGTGTGTAAACTCTCACTTAACACAGTCTCCATACCAGCAGCATTGAGAATAATTAACCTGGTGAGATTTTTTCAGAGAGCTCCAAGAAAGATCTAGAAAACTGCAGACCATTAAGTTGACATCTGTACCAAACAAACTAGCACAAATTACTCTGAAGAAAAGTATTAGCAGGCACCTAGATAAATAAAATGTTATGGATATGAGTCATGGATATGAGAGGCAAGACATGCCTTGCAGATCCACTGGAGATTTTTTAAGGAATGAACATGGCATAGGATCCATCCAATCTGGTTTGCTTAGGCTTGGATATGATAAGTTCCATCAACTACAGTCAATTAAAGAAATCAGGTTGTTGTTAGACAAAAGAAGTTTCTTACATAGAGCAGTAATTTGATGAAATTATGGCAAGAGAGAATATGGAGTAATGGTGAATTATCACAGGGAAGAGGATTACTAATTGAGTTGCACAGTAGTCAGGAATAAGACCTATGCTGTTCAAGAGATTCAGACCACAAATGACCCAGGAAGTGACTAGTGAGGTGACAACTCTGTGATGATACTAAGGCATGCAGGATCATAACAAGTACTGTCTGCCTTACAACACTGCACAACTGAAACAATAAAATGGCATATCCAATTAAATGCAGAGAAATCTAATCAACATAAGGAGAGGAAAAAACCCAAACCGAATGTGGACTATCAATTGACTATTACTACTCCAGAATGAGACCTTGAGATATTTCTAGATTTTTGTTTTACATTTCTCAATACTCAGTAAAAAAAAAAAAAAAAAAATGTTAGGAACCATTAGGAAAGAAATAGAGAATGAAACAGAAAACAACATTATGCCTTCACATAAACTCACACAAATGCTATTCAAGTTGAGTTCCTTCTAATTCCAAGCAGACACACTTCAGCAGTGATCAGGGGGGCAATAAGGATGAGTCAAGGTACAGAACCAGCTAGAAAAGCACAAGCAGCTGGAAAGTTAAATACTAAAAGTTTATATAATCTTGAAAGCAACTGGAGAAATCTATGGAAGAAAAATCCATTCAAGGTATGCATTCTGGGTCCTGAATCTCAAATGCTTTAGAATGGGATAGTTTTCTAGGTCTGTATCCTTATGGGATTACCCTCTTCATTAGGCAACCATTATTGATTACTGCCAGTGACAGGATACTTGACAATATTGACTTTCGGTCTTACCTAAGGGAGTATCTGTTCTTACATGTTTCTGAATAGTAAAACAGACAATATCTGAACCTGTAAAATCTTAATTTGTTTTTATGTACACTTTTCCATTGCTTTTTTACTACTGGAAGTTTATAACCAAGCATGTCCACCCTGCAGAGTCCAGGAATAGTTTCATTATGGGTAAAAAGATTCTGTGGCCTTCTCCTAAGTAAACAAAAGCTCCTCTATTACTTCTTTTGTTAACCATATGCCTGAATACATGTGTCTTCAAGACACTCTGTAAACATATAAGCTAGGAAACTAGAGATCTGGATGAAGCAGCTCTCATCTAGTAATGAGTGTGTGTGTGGGGGTTGTTCCCCACTACGCATAACAGAAGTTCTGCTTTAGTTAGAACTAAGGATCTGTTTTTGCTCCCTATTGCCCTCCTCTGTGCCTGATGGTGGCAGCATCAAGATGCTAATAATTTAGCAGTTCTAATCAAACAGAACATCAGCTATTCTTAAAAATAAATGTGATTTGCAATTTAAAAATGAATAGTTTAACAGGTCCTCAAAGGATACAGGGATCAAGGGCAATGGGTTATATTAATTTAAAATAATGTCTGAATTATTTTGTTGGAATCATGCACAATATGTGTTCAATAAAAGTTTTTGAATAATAAATGGAAGTTTTTATGTTCTAGATCATAGATTTTCTTAAAAAATATTCATAATGCATAATTTAAAAATTTAGTATTCTCTTGTATTTATTATGTCTGTTCATATCCTGTTGCATGTTAGCAAGCAGAGGGCATTACCTTTTCATTTTAATGTATCTGTTTAAGACCTATACATAATGTAAATGTTGCTTCATCACTTCAAGAACTTCAACTGTAACATAACTGGCATATTTCACATGGAAGGAAATTTGATACAGAATTTGGGAAATCAGACACCAGGCTCAGCATGATGTATAATAATACAGCAGAGCTCTGAGAGCAAATGACAGAGTGATGCAAGCAAACACATATAGAGTTACTTAGCCTTATTATTTTCTGCTCTAAAGTGGATATGTCTACAGTGAGAAGAAAAGCGACACTGGAAAACAGCTTTAGCTGTGCTTTTAATTTTTTATGAATATGGAAAATAGTGCTTCCTCTCAAAATCCTCTTCTTAGAGCAGAACACACTTGACTATTAGCTTGCAACAGGATTTTGAAATTATGTTAAATTGTACTATTTAATTTTATGTTAAAAAGTGAGAACAATAAAGTAATTTTATAGATACTTGTATATAAACCTAAAAGGCAATAGCAAAATGTTAGTGTATAAAAAAGTAATCAAGGACTGCTATGGATAAGATTCAAATGGTTTTGTAACGGTCAGATAGGGATCTCCTTTTTTACTGACAACCACATAAATCTCAAGAAATCCTGTAAACTGAAAGTTGTTGGAAACTGGGAATTTTAAGGCAAAAGATACCATTTATATTTGCTGTTTCCTACTTGCAAGCTTACAAATGTTGGAAACTGAATTCTGAATGGAATATACAGGTCTGAGGATTACACACTTTCAGGTAGCCTCTAACATGGTCAGGAAAGATGTCCATGCACTACAAATGTGACCCTAATGTCAAAGGCCACTGTCAAGTTGGATTTACCCTGTATGCAGCTGAACTCAACGAGCGGGATTTTTTGCAGCTGATAGAGATAGATGAAGAGTACTGCAAGTACACAAGATCTGAATGATGCATTATCTATTGGGAAAGTGTATTTTGACAAAAGCATTTTGTAAGAAAAAAAAGTTTAGCGGGGTTACATTTTAGAATGAGATCTGATTAAGCCTGTCTCTAGCTTGAGAATCAGCATGAGAGATTCACTATACGGTACTGTCAAAATTGCATAACTTCAATATTTTTTTTCAATATTCATTAATATAATAGTAAACAAACCTGGAAATACCACCTGTTATTAAATCACATGACAATTCCTTTTAATAAGACTGCCTCTTCAATCCCTTCAAGCTTTACTAGCATAATTCATTCTGGCTGAAAATGTTATATAGTAAGTCTTTTAAGCTAAAATTTCTGGAAAAATTTAGTCACAAAGGTTTGAAAATGTTCCTAAAGAAAAATGAGGTACAAGCATGACATTGTGCCTATTCTAAAAAATGTTAAATAATTTAGGACTCCTAAGGAGTTTAAACTTGACAGATAACTTCTGTGCTAAGGTTCTCCATGTAAACCAATCTATATGTAGGTTGTCTGGGCAGAAAAATTCTTACACAATTTACCTATGTTATACGCTTTTATAAAAATAATGTTCGTAAATAGGAATATTTAGTTTAACATCTCAGAAGAGTTAATTGTTGCTGTGTTTTCAGTTTTCTCACAAATCCTTCTATAGAGAAACAAGAGCGAACACAAATAATCCCACAGGGTGGTGAGGAATGCTGTAGCCAAGCTAGTGACTCTTTCCATGATAGTCTCTCCCAGCTACTCCCACTGAAGGAGGAGCTAGATACTGGAAATCGGTGCTACTAGCAGTTTGTGAATCTCGACTTTACCACGACATTCAGAAGAAAATATTCCTGTGTCTTAATTCTTTGGGTATTTTTAGTTTGCTTTTTTTTTTTTCCCCCCCAAATCAAGGGATGTACACAAGAAGTCATCAGTAGAAAGAATATTACTGAAATCATAAAGTCAAGCACTCAAACTTGAGTTTGAGTTTTCTTGCCAGCAGAAAATTAACTAAACTACATTGCTCAGACAGATTATAATGTATTCCTTAACTACAAGATCACATACGCTATTTCTTAAACACTTTAGCTTTTCCAGGAAACTGACCAGATCTCTCATGGAATCAAAATGCAGTAATGAAGGAGGCTGTTCACTGTAGAACCTCTGTCTGACTTGTTACAGAAATGGAAACTATATAATAACTAAAATACAATCTCGCAGAGAGAAAAAAAGATGGCTTCCTGGATCACTGTTGATTTCGATCCTATGGAAAGAGGTTTTCTTCCTGAAATTTCAGTAATTGAAGAAAGCAGATTTCTCATGCTTAATTAATACTGCATAGTCTTTATTATTATTATTATTATTATTATTATTATTATTATTATTATTATTATTATTATTATATTTAGTGATATGGTCCTGTTAGCAAAAATGCTTCTTTCTCACAAATGAGATGGAAATGGATAGAAGTTTTCTATAAATAAAGCCTTATGTAATACTTAGGACTCTAAGAAACTAAGTAATAAATGTTACTCAAATTATGTAGATCTGTGACCTTACTCCCTCAGTAATTCTGTTTCCTTTCTACAAATTGGGGTTAATTCCACTCCTCACCCACAAGGATGTTATGAAGATTAATTAGTGTTTGTGAAAAACTCATAATATAGTGATGCGCACCACCAAAGAACTCTTGAGGAAATTAATAATTTCTTTTTTAGAGCAGGAACTGAATAGACTACAGTAAATAATATATGGGACAATGCAACGAACAATGAGGAGAAGACAAAATATTGAAAAGCTGCTTATTAGCTGAACAATATTTATTTTGTGTACTCAATATGAAAGGAATCCGGTAAGTAAAGATTGCTGAAATCCAAATGCAAAAGGTACAAACTATGAGTAGAGGAGTAATTCTGATTCCTCACTTTCTTAACTTCTGAG
The DNA here is from genome assembly GCF_047716275.1 of Strix uralensis. Lineage (NCBI taxonomy): Eukaryota > Metazoa > Chordata > Aves > Strigiformes > Strigidae > Strix > Strix uralensis. The sequence continues at coordinate 38,687,645 of NC_133975.1, forward strand.
TTCTCTGCAAACATAATAATGTTCTCTTATTTTTTTAACATAGCAATAATGATCATGTTATAATGCTATTTTTAAGGGATTGAAATTTCTGAAGCATTTTGAGATCCAATAATGGAAGATGCAATTAAATACTTAATTACCATGTTAAAAAGCCATATTGATTCCAAAGAGATAGAGCAGTGGCTAATTCACCATCAGACTTGAGATCAGAGCCAATACAAACCCACTTCTTCTTTGCTGATGAGTGATGATTATCACTCACTGTCCATGAGTGATAATATTGCAGAGCAAAACTTGATTTTTTGCTTCAGCAGACCTCATGAGAGAATATAAACTATATTTAAATTAGAATATAAAAATAAACATATAATTAGTGCCGCATTTTCAATAAAGTTTTTTTAATTACTGAAGTTGAAAGCTGCAACTTATTAAAATTGTAGGGAGCACATTTTTTTCCTGAACTCCTGTTGTTACAGACTATAACACATTATCTGGTAATCTTCACCAATTACAAGCTAGTAGTATTTAGCAACACACAGTGCTGTTAAAAATGTTTTTAAATAATCTTCAGTAAATGCAAGTTTCAACTTTTGCTCCAATTTTCAGGTTTCTAATAATAGAGTATTTGAGCCTTATAAATCTTCAAAATCTAATTAGACAATGTTAAGTTCTCTTTAGCTGAAGCCACAGATGTTTCATACTGGGAAAATCAGCAAGCCCCAGGGTTTGTTTGGTCTAGTATAGTGTCAAATTTTTATGGATAATTTAATAGCTAATAACTCTAATTCTTTCCCGTAAACCAAGAGATGATAAATAATGATTGCTCTAAAGCCATAAAATTAACTCTCCAGGCTAAAAAAAAAATAATTCAGGAATCATTGAGGAGATTAATTTCTGGTACTTAATGTTTCTTTATTACTAATTGTCCCTGAGTTGTATACATCTCATAATATGAAAGAAAATGCAAATAAATCCACTGAAATAGTGCAATTCAGAAAGAAATATACATCAAGGATGCTGTATGTATCTTTGATCTGTTACACACTCCAATTAGATTTTAGTTGAAATTTATCCTTTGCAAAATTATCAAATAAAATATAATTTTTTTATTGCTTTAAATAGAACTGGACATATAGAGGTAATTATTGAGTTTGTATTTGAGAGTCTGCATTCTGTGAGAAGATACATTGATTTTTTTCTGAAGAAAGTCAGAGTAACATTTAGCTGTTTTTAATAAGGCTAACAGCAGGTTGGGGCTTATTTGTTTTTATAAAATCATTAGCTGAGTCACTGCGTGGAATGAACTGGGTACACCAGGTGAACAATGCTCTATTGCAAAGGTTTCCCAGATTCTTTTGGAAGAGCCACCCCATAAATAAGATGGGTTTGCAGATAATAATCCATTTTCTATGTTCCATCAGACCAGTCAGTTGGTAACAGTTTTTCACTCTCCTATTCTTTTTAATGTAGAGGAGATGGCTTTAGTTTTAAGCAGAATGGAACCAGAGTGATGGCAATAAATAAAGAATGGGAACAATGCCTAAATGTGGAAACTCAGCAAAATTCAGAAGACACATAAATTCTAAAGGCATACAAAAGTATTTGGGATTAGCAGTTTATCTAATCAAAAGTTATGTGCAAAACTGTGAGGAGACTCTTACAGATTTATGCTGCCACTGGAAAAAAAAAGGGTACCGAATATACAGGTTTTGAGGAAAATGGATTTCAGCTGGTCATAAATTAAATGACCAAAAGACAGAATTAGAAAGTTATAAACAACTGTTCTTCATCTCTGTTTCTTGTAACTGCTAGTTTTAATTACTCAAGAAAAGTGTACCATAAAGAACTTCAAAGACACAAAAATTTAAGGTGCATTATGAGGTTAATAATAAATAATATTTAAAGTTGATTAATTCAGAAGTGAAAGGAAAATAAACTATCCAAACAATTTCTAGTGTTTTAAATTACCTAAAAAGACTACAAAGAGTTCAATGATTATCTTAATTCAGAATGCAGATCCAGCAAGAAAAGCAAACAAAATGTACAAACGTGTGCAAAACAATATGGAGAATAATGTAGAGGATGTTCTAATAGCATTATATATATTAATCTGTAACTGAAAACACCATTTGCAGTTATAGTTTCTCAATGTCAAGAATCAGATTGTACAGTTCATAAAATGAAGAGGACAATTGTCAACTACATTGAAAACTCACTTAAGAACAGAGATCAAAGACACTATGTAAGAATATGAAAACAGAAAAAATAATAGTACAGAGAATTTAGATAGGAAATTATGTTCTCCCTCTCTCAGTACAAAAATAGTTGCTTAAATAACTGAAAGAAAAAAAAGAATAATAAAATTTTTATGTGACAGAATTTCAATACTACTTTTATATTAAATGTACACTAGCCATGGAAGAACTTTTATTTGCACAAGCCAATCAGGTAATTTCCTGATTATATCTGTGCTTACTGATCTCATTTGAGAATGCAAAATGCAACATTATCCAGCCACTGTGTCAACAAAGAAAAGTTCTTCCACTTCTTTTTTTTTTTTTTCTACAGCTTGCTGTTTTGGACTCTATATAATTGATTTTGAGATATTTGAAAGCTTTAAAAAGGTTTTCTTTTGATTCCAGTTAATTTTTTTCCTTTTTCCAATGATAGTAAGTTGGCTAAGTTGAGCTTCCTAGGACCTGATGAAAAAAATATATAAAAAATATGAATATATATATCTCTGTAAGTTGGTGGAATTTATAGCCTGGAGAAAAGTCTATGTTCAATTGCTGTATGATACACTGATACAAATATTGTCCAGGAAGGCAAAAGGTAACAGAAATATTACTTTGAGCTTGCTTTGAGAATGCTGTCATACTAGCTTGACAAAAAAAAAAAAAAAAAATGTGGCGACTCTTCTTTAGGTTTGTGTAGTATTCTCAAATGCTGAATTAAACTGTAAGATTCAGAACAAAGAGTTCTGGTGCTGCCACAGAAGCCTGGAAGTCAGTTGCCAGGTATATATACCCCAAAACGTAAGATGAAGACTTTGATCGTGTCTTGTCTTTGTGAATTTTCTGCATTTATTCTGATAGTAATGAATTTTCTAAAAGTTGTACAAGTACACTGCCATTTCTAATTTAAACATAATTTAAATTCTCTTTTTCTGACAATGAGGAGGGATCTCTCCCTCAACACATTAAACACTGGGAATATTAAACAAGTACTTGGACTACAAAAACTTTTACATTAGTATCAAACACTGCTCTTTCCTCTTCTCTACCAAGCTTTTTGGAAAGAACAATGAAATTATTGGCATATGATGAAATTAAAATCAAATGCAAGTCACAATTCTACAAGACTACAAAATAGTCTACAGGTTAATTTTTAATAATTTGTCCCCACGTTCTTGTTACATCTTCTAAACGCTAGCAGAGTCTCAAAATCAGCTGGCTTATCCTAAGAATTCAAAAGCTTGACATTATTTTGTAATTAAATATATCTTGGGTAGATTCAACTCTGCTTACATTGGTCTACATCAGCCTGCAGTCTTTGGTACATAAATTATTTACTGGTTTAACAACACATGACAGATCACCTGAGCTGTGGGAACTGTGTGCAATCACTTATCTTCTGGTTTTCCCTCTTACACAGACCATGCCAGTTTACATCTTCTCAGGTGTTGCAGAAGTAAATATCCTAACCTGACAATATCTGTCTCCCTAATTCCAGTTGACATAAAAAAAGAGTGTTTTGATGAGAAATGGATTACTGAAAAAGCAATAGAAAGTCACGAGCTTTTAAACTCAGATGTACTAATCAATATGTAACAACATGTACAACATGTAACAAGTCTAACTCTAAACTGAATCACAAAGAACATGGTTAATTACATATTTAACTTGTTCCCTGAAAGTACCTGTCACACTGTCCATCTTCTGTAGTTTCAAAGGCCCCTGATAGTTGAACATCTTTTTTTGGGTGTTGGGTTTTTTTTGTCTCCTATTGCATCTAAGGAATGGCCTTCTAAATGCCCTTATTAGCTTTCCCAGGTCCCAGAACTACCTCTCCAGCTAGGTGCTCCCCATCCTCTCTGCTTTAGCTTACAAGTCCTCATGAGGAAGTTCTCCCCAAACCAGAGTAGATTTTACTTACAAATATTTAAAAAGCTATAATAGTTGATACATCAAACAGTTATTTCTAGGGCTTGCATTCATTTATATTCTATTTCTCAGACTTGAAAGCATCAGCTGTGTCTGATGTAGTGTTTCATGAACCCTTCGAATATTTATTCCGCTTGTATATACACCACACTGCTGAAGTATTGTCTTAAGATATTTTTTGTCACACTAAGGTGATATAAAGAGTCTCTAATAAGTTTTGTATCTATAGATTTTATATAGAGAAATAATGATGTATGTTTGTATAAAAACTATGATCAGCAAGAATTAATCTTCGTCAGCATTTAACTTGGGTGGCTCCATTGTCCCCACAGTTCCTGCTTTCTAGAGTCTGTGGAAGGCCACTCACCCACTTCCACTGCCCACTGGCATGGGTGGGATGTTACCCCTCTCTCCAGAGGGACTGGAGAGACTGGATACACTGCAGGGTTGAACGACCTAGAACTTGCAATGGAAAAAGAACTCCAGCAAGCATGCTGGGTGTTTGGATACTCTAAATTTGCTTTGCTCTAGGTGTGAGGATTACCTACAAGCCAAATGAAGGAGAAGCCTTATCCTCTGGATAAGGAGCTATTATCAGATGGCCATTTGGATTTTCTTTCCTCAAAAAATTGTGTCAGTAATCACTCATCAAATTTTTGTCTTTCTATAGATTGCACGAGGATTCTTTTCCTCCAAAAAGAATGAGACCAGCATCTACACAACTCAGACCTATGAACAGATTTTCATGTCATAAGTTACAAAAAACCCAGTCAATTAAATGCAATGCATTTTTTGTTTAGTAAATTGCAGGAAAAAATTGGTTGCTTGGGAATTATTCCTCTAGAAAAGCTAATTTATTTGTATGCATAATTTTAAATACTTAAAAGTAATTAGGAAATATACTTCATAAGCAATTTTAAAATTAAAAAAAATACACAATAATTATTGCTTTGAAACATTTTTGCAAATATGCACATTCTTGTTAACTGTTAAAGAACAAGCCTTCTTCTAGCCTACCAATTCTGGGGCTTTGAACAAAGTCCCTACATTAATTAAATCTAGTTTGGCATCACTGGGTTATCAGATGTTATATTATAAAGTAGTGGAAAGTGAATTTTGTATTATCAGTATCTACAGTTTATTCTTTTGGTTTTTAATGAGCACTCAGAAAGCCTGAGAGCTTTGCAAGGTGTTAATTGCCCTTTGCTCATTCCACGTATCTGTGGCTTGGGGAATATCAGCAGCCACCCAAAGGCCATCTCTGTAAGAAGAAAACCCCAATCAAACCAAGCTCTTGCTTGGGGTCAGGGTGTTAGTAGGGACAAAGGTATAGAAAGTCCATGTTGATGTTGTTTAAGAACTGTATTCTTTTAACTTAGTCTCAGACTTTTCTCATCATTCCTTTTCCCAGCAACAGTAAACAGGAATATCAGGATTGTTATAGGTAGAATTTACCTCTTCTCCATACCAACTGTATTAAGCTGTCAAAATAGCATGCACAGGCACATGTATATCTAATCACATTTATTTGTTCAATTATAGTTTTATTTTGAAAGTTATACATTCTCTGGATTTCTTAAAGCTTTTCTGAACAAAATATTTTTTAAAAAAAAATCTTCTTCTGTCCATACACAGAGATAGAAGGAGAGGCAACAGATCTAAGTTGGATTAGATACTAGCAAAAAATTTTATACCACTAAGGAGGGTCAAATACTGGAACAATTTGCCCAGAGCGGCTTTGGAGTCTCCTTGAAAGTGTTCAAGACTCAAGTGGACCTGGCCCTGAGAAACCTGATTTAATAAGACCTGGTCTGAGCAGGTGCTTGAACTAAACTTCTGGAGGTCCTTTCCAGACTCAATTATTCTAAAAATCTATGTAAGCAGTTGCCTGTGTTTTCCATTAAAATTATTTACACTTTACAAGATATGAAACTGCAGCAATAGGTTGGGGAGGAGAAAGGAGTATGACTGTAGCCTTGCAATGAGTCCAATCCCTAGACAGATTTTGGCCCTTGCTCTCAATAATTACTGACTCTTTTTATTCAGATTCTCTTGAATGCAAAACACATAAACACAAATTAAAACTGAGACTCTTACTTTCACCCTAATCAGGAAGATACATAGTCTAGCTCCCTCTTTCCTCTTGTGAATCTTAAGACACCTGTGACACATGATTTCTGCATTTGGCATCAGTAAAGGTGAAATTAGATTTTAAGTAGAAAAAAGTGATTTGACCACCTCCATCTGAATCCTAGAAAGGTTTTCAGGCCATGAATAATTTTTTCACAGATGCATCTAACACCAAGCTACAGCCCAGTTTCATGTCCAAGTGGAATTCACGAAAAGTACCATTCTCCGGCAATTTGAATGGTTTATGTACCTCCTGTTCAGACTGTGCACAGTCCCCATGCAGTTTACACTCAGATTTTTAGTTGCGAACAAAAAAGGCATACTGAGAAGAAACTTTCTGACTTAATAACCCTGAGCAGAAAGATAGATAAGATTAGACTTCTTTCCTTTCAGTTCCCTCCTTTTCTCCACAGCTGTTTCATCCCATTTCTCCCTGTGGAAAAGCCCAGCTCCCAGCCCTCTGCATTACCAGACACTGGCCCAGGTCCAGTCCCTGGGGCTCTACTACCTCCATCAGGAGCTAGGCAGTTGGATCCATCTGTGGCCTGGTCCCAATATGCTTCAATCATTTTAAACCCATTAGACTGTGAAATCCCTGAACACTCTCAAACTGTTGGGACCCTGCCTGTGTTAGATATACTCAATAGGCAGAACCAAGGAGAGTTTTTTTTCTTTTTCTTACCTACATCAGCAATTCTGTGTTCAACATATTCTGTATTTTTTATGTTTCAATATGTACTCTACTTAAAATATGTAAGTTCACATTTTAGGTACTGAAATGATTTTCAATTCATTTGTGATGTCTTTAATTCATTTCTTAAACTGATTTTTGAAAAGCAGTAGTGAAAACAGCAGTCAAACCTATCATTGGCTTCTCAATACAATAATAAAAAAGAGCTTCACTATTCAGAAAGCACCATTGATAACACAGTGCGCAGTTTATATACAATACAGATAAAGGATAATTTGAACTGGAAATTCAAAATTCTGTAAAAGACATCTAAAACTTCAGAAATTAAAAATTTCGTTCATATATAAATTTCTGCTATGAGACAAATAAAATAAGCAAGTTATCTATATCTTGTTACATGTTTATCTAAATGTACAGAACTCAACAGAAGAGCAAGACTGTTGGTCTCTCAAAGCATGTTTTGTTGAAATTAAAGATACTAATTGGTGGCTATGAAATTTATTTTGTGGTAAAGGAAAAAAAAAATAAACTAGAAAACACAACCTGAAATGCTAACCTGCTATTCTATCTATGTTTGCTGATTATACTTTAAAGCTTTAGTTTTAGAAAGCAAGTAAATATGGCTATGAATCATATTCTCATAACATGAGTTAACCCAATTACGGCTTGTAAATAAACAACAGAAGTAACCTCTTCACAGGAAACTGTGGGGATTTTTAGCTATTCATAATTGTTTTTGCCTAAAACCTAGAATAGTATTTGGATGTTTTATTAGTAGATACATTCAAATCGATATGTATGAATATTCCCCTTTTAACTAAAAATGTTAATTACTTTACCTCTGATAATACAATGCAAGTTTTGCATTTGCACCTGATGATATAAATAGTTGTACAATGACTTTAAATATATTCTTTTGATAAGAGGGGTTAATATTGATATTATTGTTTCTTTGTTTTAGCCAAGACCTCCAGCTATAATGCTTATGTAGCCTGATTGATTATTCTTGTCCCAAATAACATTTGCTTTTATTTTAAAGGAATTCTGTATTAGCAACATTTATTCCTGGGCTGAAAAATTTGTTTGTCTTAGAACCTAGGAAAGTTATTTGATGGCAATGTCTAAATATGAAGAAAATTCACATAAACATGATCTGATATTCTAGCTTGGTCAAACACGGCTTTGTTTTGTTGCAGTTTATACATAGGATATTACTATCTCTTCAAATGTTCTCATTTAACAAACCAGAAAAAATCATGAAAACAGATAACTGCTCAGCAACCACTTCAGTGAATCATGTTGTGACCTACGCTCATCATCATAATGTCACAACAGTGTTTTGCTATTGCCTTCAATGGCATTAGGCTTATGCACAATGCCCATCTGCATAAAATGTCCTCTGTTGACTGGCTGCAGCTCAGAAAGGACTTCTGTTGCCAACAGCTAACAAGCTCTCCCTTTTTATCAAGTGCTACAGGCCCAATTTTTTGAAGTGGAAGGATCAGAGTTCTTAGATCGGCAGATTTGTGAAGCTTGTTAAAGCTTTTTATTAAATTCAGCTAATTTCAGAACTGTTGAATGGTAAAGTTATTCTCTTTTTGCAGTCCAAAGATACAGTGTTTGTTCTTTTCTGTTTTGGATTTACATAATTCTTTTGTAAGCAAAATGTGAAAACCATGGTGCATATATCTTCCCACAACATTCTGTGTCCATGCCGATCTGATGTTATTTATTGACTGGGGCTATTTGGACTGTCTCAAATCAGGGTAAAAATTACTTACAAGCATGGGTTTGCACTGTAAACTGTTATAATGTTAAAGCAAAATGCATTGAAAAAGGCTTAAATACAAATCGATATGGGGAAACCTGATACACAGATTTTCCTCCATAGGGAAAGCAATACATCTGCTGTTGTATTGTAAAAAAAGATTTAATTCAGAACAAGTGAAATCATACTGTCATTTACAGAAAACCAAACATAATGCTCAATAAGAAACTCGAGAGATGTATTCTAAAATACCAGTGGCCAAGACAAAATGTCAAAATAGCATAAAAATACACAGACTATAGATTTATCACTTTATATTACTTCCTAAGATTTGTTAAATAATAAAGGGTGACATTACATTTTTACATTAGATCTTTTCCAAAAGCGTATATATATATTTAAATAACATAGCTTTCTGAATCTGCTATTTTGAGAGGTGATTTCAGTATATATATATGCACCATTTCATTATTGCACACAGAAACTTCCTAAATAAGGTACATGTACATCATTTAGTTCTTTGTTTAATGGCTTGAAGTTCTTACAATTATCAAATATTTTAAACAGTGTCATTGACAGTGCAGACTGCTGCTTAATAATTCAAACAGGACACTGCTCTGTGAATGTCACATCAGGATATCGACATTTTTCTGGTGGCTGAGATATTCACAGACTTTATATTTAACATCACGATGAGGTATTGCCTTATCACAGTCTACACTGTGTAGCATCTACAAATAGAAGTCTAAAGATTAGAAAGGTTACTTTGATTTAAACACAACTGTTATACAGAATGCTCAGATATTTTGTCTTTCTGTATTATAATAACCAATTATGGTGAACAGTGTTTTTTCATGCCAAAATTTGGATAAAAGCTGCTTTGAATTCTACATGAGAGATCAAACACACCCATAAAGCACAAGCTAAGGAAAGGTGTGAATTCACATTGCCCTCAGCAGCATGGGGAGTTCTGTTGTCTCTCTGAACTGCACACAACACAACACAGGAGGGTGCCTTTGCTGGTTTTGGGAACCCTGCTGTACCTCCCCTGAGATATCTGTAGCCAGTTAAAAAAGAAGGGAAAGGTTTATGGCTCTTCAACTGCAGTAATACGTGTGCACTATGGGCAAGCTTTGTAGCCTTAAATCTTTTAAGTAGATTTCAAAAATTCATGTTTATAAAGTAATGTATATTTAAAGAAAGATCGAAAGGACCTTAGCTCATTAAAAACAGATATTAAACTTATTTATTTCTGTAACCACAAACTAAATATACACAGTGTTTCAGCCAAAAGGTCTTCTCTTCAGGGCTTCTCTGAAATGGGTGAACCCATCTAAGACAGAGTGGACTAACCCTATCTGGTAGAATATATTTTCAAGACAGAAAAAACTTTGCTGCAATACCCCTAGTCTTAGCTCTCCTGATGTCTAGCTAAACAAGCTAAGGATTAATCCTCTAAGGAAAGAAATGCATAAAGCAGAAAGGATGGAAATAAAAACAACATACAGAGAAAACAAATGTCTTTCATTAAAGAATTAGTGTGAATTGAAAAAAATACAGAAGCCAAACTATCAACACATCACCAACTTTTATCTGCACAGTATATAACAGCTTACACAACTATACAAATGATATTTTAAGTTTTAGTGTCTTTTATTTACTTGAAAGCAATATTGCTAGGCTTGAGCTGCAAATACACATGAAAAAAGTTTTTCAGACATAAAGGTGTTACTGAGGCTAGTTATCTTCAATAACACCAAGCGATGACAGGTGAAACTGAGTTGCTAATTTGTGAAATTCAATCCCACATTCTTTTTTTCTCACAAGAGTGAAACTAATTAAATACATTTTATGATTTTTGAAACAGTTATCTCTATTGATATTAGACTAGTACAACTCTTTGCAAATCAATCTAGCTGTGACCAAAACCATTTTTAAACTATTTGTGCAATAGTCAAAGCTACAACTGTAGGTATTATAGGTATTGCAGGGCCTCTACTGCCACAGCCTAGTTCTACTACAACAAACATATTATTTCCTGCACCAGAAAAATACAATACCCTGCTGGATTATGAAAATTCAATTTCTTCAGGTGAAGTTCATCACACATTTTAAGCCAATATATAATGCTAATTGCTGTATCATCACTGCCAGTACTGCTAATATGATTGATAAATAATATTTTTCCTTGAGCTTCATGAAATTCACAATTTAAGCTTTTAAATAGTTAACTAACTCCTTTGAAAAATATCTAGTAATGTAAATTTCTGATAGAGAGATGAAAGAAATTTTCCATGTTTTTGTTATTTCAAACTTAAATTTATGTTAAATACCAACATTGAGTACAGAGATACTATCTATGTCTACAGAGATGAAAGATATAGATTTTAACCTTAAGATTAACAAGATGCTGAATCTGGGTTTCCCACATCCTAGATAAATACTGGAATCACTGAAATATAACAAAAATATAAACCAGTATCACCAGTGTCCTAATGGTTGTTTCTTAAAATAAAACAATGAGACTTACTTTGTTCTTTCAAGGAATATGCTCAGCTGCTTGTCCCCATTAAGACTCTACAGGTTCCAGATTATGCATGAGAGGAGTCACTAAATGCTTTTCAGGTATAACAATTCAAACATATCCCTGTGCTGAGCATTTCCTGACTTCACATGTCTTCCTGCATGGTGTGTAGGCATTTTGGTATGTTACTTTGAGACAGGCTGCAGAAACTGGTCAGGGATCCAGTATTACTTACTCTAGTCTCTGTGATTTGTTTTAGAAGATACACTGTCTGCAAGCCAGACAGTGTAGAATTTTCTACAAATACGAAAATATGGAAGTTTATTTCACCCCTCACTCTGTTATTAACTTTTTTCGTGCCTGCCTGTTAATTGAAACTGTATTTCTCTGGATAATGTGTATACAGTTCACATAACAGTGCTAATTGGAATAATCAAACCCCATGTATTTTTAGTAAAGTTTCAAAGGTTATGGTGATGCTGAAACAATGTATTAAATCTGAAACTATATATTCAATTAACCACTCACTACACAGTTTAATCTTTAAAGATAACACACCTGTTAAAAACCTAGTTCAAATCTAAGACATAAATGTTTGCCCTGCTAACATCTGGAATGAGACTTACTGAAAAATATTCACCAAAGCTGTGCAATTACTTTGAAAACATTAGGTATGGAAAGCCAAATAAAGTGTTTCCCAGAAATTACTGCAACTGAAATTACAAGAAGAAAACATTTTTGTCATGTTAATGTCACATAAATAGTATTTATTTTCAATTCATTTGTTTAAAAGCTTGTTATTTTTTTAGTGTACAAGCACTGTTTAGGTCATTCACAAAGACAATAATGGATGCCTGATTGAAACATAATGAAACAGGCAGAAACAGACTTCTTTCTTGGAAGAAAGAAGCAAACATCATTTGTGATCAGAACATCACTTAGAAAAGATGATGCAGTAAGGGTTAGACATAAGGATTTAGAGCTCTACAACTTTCTTGGTGGAGGCAACTGCCATTAAAGAGAACTACTTTCAGTAAGAAGGTAAAGAAAACTATACAAAATTTCAACACGTTTTCAAAACATCTAGAAAGCTCAGACAAGACAAGATATCAGAGATGAAATGCCAGTCCAGAAGATAAGCTAACCCTGAGGTAGAAGAGTGAAAACACATATATTTTTCCTTCCATTTACTAGTTCATGACAATATATGGTAAAAGCAAGTATGTTATCAGTTCTAAGATAGTGAGACTGAAATAGACATTGAACATTTTGAGGATCAGACAACACTGATAATATTGATTGATTCTAATTCCCACATAGGAAAGTTTCCTTATAATAAGTCAATGGACAAATGGAAAAGGGTTTTGTAAAGAATACTTGTACAATTCTAGGTGTAATTTAAACCTCAAAATTTCCTAGCTGGTAACTTTTAGCCAACTGAATGCGTTCATTTTTTACAGATATTCCACAGTAATGACATCAAAACTACATTCTTCAACTAGTATTGTCACTTTATTTCCATATTTACATTATATATAAGTCCTGTTATTAACCTTCAGTTATAACTATATCACAAAACTAATAGAATTTTACAGTGGTAAGTTGTGACAACTTGAAAAACAGCCTATAATGTCACTCAAACAACAATGTTGAAAACTGGCAGAATACATGCTTAAGCATCTTCCAAGACAAAAACTCTTAAATGAAAACATGAAATGACAATTCAAACACTAAAACTAGTAGATATGATTGATGTGAAGTATGCCAACAGGAGGATGCAAAGAATGGGAGTGGTATTGTATTAATTGCAATTTATGCAAAGACAGTGTAACACTCTAAATAGCTACTTCAACATTTCTGCTGATACTATGATTTCTTAAGACTATTCCTTTTATACTTTGTAAATTTCATTTTTATTTCTTATTACATCAAAACTGCTTACACTGGATCTACTTTGCCCCTTTTTGCTTCTGAAGTCCACCTTTTAGTCAATAGTCTTCAAGCTGTTTGTTGCAGCCACGTGAGTATATGTATATATTAACACTACTGAGGTTACACTGAGTCAAAGCCCATACCAGCATCCACTTCAGACTTACCCCATTTAAGAATTTCTTATCTTAAGCACACTGCACATCTAAGTCATTAGGTCTTTAAAGAAGATCTGCAAATCTTTTATTCTATTTGGAAAGGGGGCTAATACAACAGAATTTCAGAAACAAATTGTGAAAAAATAATTCATAACCTGTAATTCAGTGTGACCACAGTCCTCTAAGTGCACGTGAATGTCATCTGTTAAAGGATACATACTTCTGAGGCAGGGTAGAGATAAGATAGCTCTTCAATCTATATAAATATTTAACTGTAGAACATTATATCAGATATTTCATAACTGAACTGAATCAGCTGGCTATTTGAAATATAGCCTTCTTCACCTTTATACAAATTTTAAAACTGTGTACTGACTGCCATTCATGCTTCTTTCTGCTACAAGATCATGCTTGCCAAGAACATTCACATTTATCTATCACATAGCACATTTAAAACATGTTCTTTTCCTGAAACTCAGTGCTCTTGCATTACATCTAAGGAAGAGCTCTGCCAGTCAAGGTAAGATTTAGACTTTAGTTGTAAAAGAATACAAATACAAATATAGGAAATACATTCTAACCTTCGAGCAAAAATAGAGGGCTTGAGGTAAATAAAAAGTATGTACTACATAAAAGAATATTAAACTCATAAAGGTTATAGTTTTCAAAATGTTTTGCAAAGCTTATCAAATGTCATTTATTTTATTAAAACTGTAGTCCCTTGGCTTACAGCAATATTTCCTACACATTTGAGTTCCAAAATACTGACTCATGAGAAAAAGGGGAGATCAGTAAAACTGTGTCTCGTTCTTGCCCACTCTCCTCCCTGCTTTGTTGTTGTTACTGCATGTGAACTTTCTGCTGTTGCTGTTCTGAATTGTTTCTCACCTAGATGACCCTTAATATCAACAGGAAATAATATAGAAACTTCAGAGGATGCAAAAATTTAGTAGTCAAGGAATCCCACTTTTTGTAAATAGCTTGGTTATAGAGAGGAGTGATAAAAAAAAAGAAAATAAATAGGAAGATAGTATTGGAGTACATTCTGGCACTTAAATTCTATTTTGCATGGATACCTGTGGAACAGTCTTTTGGTAATGAGGCAGACACTAATCTGATTTATATCTTTCAAGAAGGAGCATATGCTCCTCTCATTCGGCCTACATGTTAGCAGCTAGTAAGTAACAAAACAAATCACAGGATACTAGTTTAGCTTTGCCTACGATGGGTAATTTGTTAGACTACAATTTTTCCATAAAGAGTTATTTATATCTCACTATCCAGTAGGCTGACACCTGGGGTTGGCAACACCTGGCAGTGCTCTTAATGAGTTCACCAGTGTTTCCACTGAAACTGCTGACTTTAGTAATTGCAATCTTACATTTACCGTAGAAAAAAAAAAATACAAACGAGAATGCAATAAATTAAAAAGGTCAGTGAAATGTTACTTTTTGTGCTAATACAGTTAGACTGTAATTGGTAAAGAAAGACAAAACAGCTTATACAAAAATTTTCACCGACAAATTCACAAGAATATTTATTTCGTAACGTTTTATAACAGTTACAAAAAAGGTACTTTCTACTCATGAGCTTTTTAAACAGTTCATAAATCACAGTCAAATTAACTTAAACAAGACAGTTGTTTATCCTCTCTTTAAATATTACTTGAACTATAGATTCCTGGTCAGTACACATTTGAAAATAATCCAGTTGTTTGACTGCAAGTTTGAGTGATTGAAAAACAAATGTGAAATGAGATTTTCACATTAGCTGTAGGCTTGGAATACATTTGGCATCTCTGGGATCTGTGCACTTGCCAGAGGATACTGTCACCCTAAAACTACAGCAAGGCTTATTTGAAGGATGCATGAATTACTGACAAGCCTCATTCAAAGCACCTTAGAAAAAGTGTAACTGAAGACTTACAGACAATGGTTTCATTGTCTTCAGTGATCAGGCTTTTATGTTTCTGCAAATCTGTCTGTGTCTGCCATCAGCACTGATATCACTTGTCTGTACTGAAGAACCTCAGATTACAAGCAGTTTAGGATATTTTTTCCCAGAAAATGTATTATTTAATAGTGTTTTATGCATATTTGACTCAAATACTTAGATATTATTCTTTTAAAAGACATACCACATGTAAGTTACACTTTTTACTGTGTTTTAAAAACTTAAAACTATTTCTGTAAAATAATTGGTACAGTCATTAATAACAGTGTTTGTTCTAAAGGGTTATCCACTTTGTTCTAAATGGCTTATAAAATAAAGCAACAAACTTTAGCCATGATGATAATTCCCCTACTCTCTATACTTATCTAAAACTTTTAGCTATGATGACAACTGTTTCCCCAAAGCACAGGAAATAGCAATAACCCTGTGTAATTATTGATTCTTACAATTATCTATTATAATATTATCAAGAATTAATAGATAATATACTAGGATCTATAATATGTATCACAAAAACATTTATTATGTATTTATAAATTACTTTGCACCACTGTTAACACGACATAAATATATTATTAATTTTTTGTAAATTATTGAAAACCAATAGTTTCATTAAAATTGAACATGAAAATAAATTCATTTTTCCAGTTGTGTTTTGACAGCTATAAATGCCCATTGAAGATGGGCAGCCCACCTAGAGGCTTTGATGTAATCAGGAAAACACCATTCTACATTTAGGAATTAATATACCTAGCTTTGTGGCAGCAACAAAAAACATTTTAGAAATCTCATGTAAAACAAACCAAAGACCGACACAAAATAAGTTATATTTAATATATCTTTTCACAAAGTTTGAGTTCTGTGATGAAAGCTTTGATGCTTTATAATTGTTGAAGTTTACTATGAATATTTCCTGTAATCTAAAGTTGACAAATATAAAATAGAATTAGATTTTTATATATTACAATTTAAAGATATCAAGAGCCTTGTTTGACACTGATATTTTAAATAAAATCAGAATTCATAGGTCATTTTCAAAGTCAAGGACATTTTCAAAGTCACTTTAGAACTATAATTTCAAAGCATCATTTTACTTTATAGAATGGAATATTCATTTGAAGAAACTAAATATAGGGTATCTCTTTATTCTTCTTCATTCTAAGAATATCTTTGGTAGCTTGAAAATGCTTCATTTACTCATAATTATCTTTTCACACAGTGTTCCCAGATGTAGGACTCCCAAAATGCAGTCCCACTCATCTGCATTGCTATTGTGAGAAAAGTCTGAAGCATATTAGAGAATACGGAATAAATTCTGTAGTTTTTTTTTATTGAAGTATCTTATGTAAATGTGTACACTGTGATTTAGCACTTAAGTAATTTACCTTAAAGACAATATCAAGTTTTTCGCCAGTGAAATAAAACTACTGTGAATGATGGTATTAGGAATTTACTATCATAAGGTATATTTTTCTACTGTCACACTCTTCTCAGTCTTTTATCTCTAAGGAGAGAGAAATACTCTATAAAATCCTGACAGTTAGTAATGGCTTTAGTTATATGGCACATTTCATGCTAAAGGTCTTCTTAGAGTACTTATGAAAGCAGTGAAATAAAAGGCATAGCATCATGGAAATGGCAAAATATGCAAAAACAAACAAAAACTGAGACATCAATAAGCTTATGGTAGAACAACCCACAAGTTAATAGTAAAAATGAATATGCAGTTATTGTTTCACTGCATCTAAACACTATGATTATAGACTTCCTTTACTCTCCTTTGGCACATAAACTCCATATAAAATTCAAATGTGCTAATATTCCATATAAAATTCAAGTGCACTAATATCAGTAGTGTTTTCTTCAGATTCTGCTGATTTTGATCAGAATCTGTATTTGAAATTACTTCATTAAAGTAAATAAATGAGGGAAATAGTATACCATTCAGTCAGATTTTCCTGAGATATCTATATGGGGTATCTACACAGGTACTGTGCCACTGCCTCTGAAGAAATTTTTAAAAAGTCACAGATCCTATCAAGTGTCATAGATATGTAAGCTTATTCAATAAATGCAAATAAATAATGAAAGCCTTTACAAATTGAGAAAATACATGACAAATAGGCAAAATGTTGTTATTCAAAAGAATGAATTAGGATGGTCAGGAAGTCAACCATCTGGACTTTAAATATCAATAACTGAATATGAATGATTAGCAAGAGAAAGAAGTCTAACTTAGCATGCTTCATCTTACAAGACAGCCATGGCAGAGGAAAGTTTCATCTTATTATTAAAAGAAAACTGCTTAGAAACCATTAATCATAGAAAAGTATAGATTAAGTTAAAAAAAAAGAAGAGAAATCTTTAATAGATAAAAATGCCTAATCAATTTTTTACTTCAGAACTTGGAAAGTAGAAGCAGTTCTGAAATATGACACAGAATTAAAAAATCTAAAAGCTTAGATAAATTAGTTCTAGGAATGAATGAAAACAGACAAACACTGAATAAAGAGCAAGATCCTTGACACAAGTTTGCACATAAGACCTAACCTCTGAGGGAGGTCCCTCGTTTACATGACAGACTGGCTCTGAATTATGTGGAAGTCATTAGAATATCACATAATTGCCTTCATTTTTATTTAAATAACTATAACAGATCACTTCATGGCAAAAATACAAAATAAATGCAGATTACTTTTGATTAAAAGATAATACAAAAATATTTTGGCTTCAGAAATTAAAATGAAAATTAAAAATAGCTAATTAATTCAAATACTTAAGGCCATTGGTTGCTTCCACATTGTCCTGAGCAATGTTATGTTTTGGATGTTCAATTGTAAAGTTTGCATGTACATTTCAAATGCATGCTTTGGACACTTTACTCCTAAAAGAAAGCCAATTATAAGCCCTGCTTGGTGCAAAGAAACTGAAAAAATAGGTTTTATCAGTTTATTCAGATTTATGTCCTATGTATAAGAAAGAGAGAGCAAATAGGTCAAAAGGTAAACATTTGTATGTGGACCATCAGAAGAGAAATGAGACAAAAGATAAAACTCCATTCAATATAGAACACATCTACTGAATAGTAAAGGACCATCACTCATATAAAAAATTTCAGTTTTCTCTATTCACAGATTTCTATGAAATTTACTACAATTGGTTTTAGTAGGAAAGGATTTTCTGTACCTATCAGTTCCACATGGGATGAAGAAAACAAGTATGGACATCCACTACAGTGTATTTACACTGGGCTAACAACCTCTTGGGAAGGCTGAGAGAAATAGGTATTGCAGTACTTAAGTCTTGGTTAACAGAAGTTCCCTAAATGCTAGGGATACATACATGAGAGAATAGGAAAATAATAGACAGTCTATTGAAACACTGGATATTAGAAATCAAGCTGCTTCTTTTTACATGGTACTCTAAACTTAGGAGGAGAAAAAGGACATAAGACTTCCCTCGTAACACTGAGGATCTTAAACTAGATTTAATGATTTGGTTAATTTATGTTCAAGTTAATCTGTCTCCAGTTTAGGGAAGGTTTTGTCTGGATCACATCAGATTCTGTCTGAGACTTGCAGCAGGGGAGGAGTTGGTCTTCACTTTTGCTGCAAACCCTAACACTTTCAGTATTGCCACTGTCCATTTTAATTCAATATCCTCAGGACTCTTCTTCCAAAACGCTTTGAAATATTTAGCTGATTATTCTCAGAACATTCTTTTCAAATAAGATATGAACATGTAGCCAAAAGAATGGGAGAAATAACAAAAAAAATACATTTTGTAAAGTAAGTCATCCCGGTATATAATCAATGATGCAAAAATCTTCCTTTTATGGGAGTGTTGTAATTAACTCTCAGAAAACTGCAGATGTCCATGCAGTCTCATTTTAAAGGGGAAAAGGGAAGAGGGTGGGGAAAGCTCAACAGCCACACAAACAAAAGCAAATATAGTACAATAAGAGCTAGTTAGTATGCAATAAGTTAGTAGAGCTCTACTTATTCCACACCTCCCCACAACTACTAGTGAATTTATAGCTAAAAGTTAGTAATTTATAGCATCTATATTTTGCATCAATTAGTGAGGTTCTGTTATACACAACATTTGCACATACCCCAAAAAGCCTGTGTCACAAGAAAAATGAGTGCAACACAATGCCAGAAGGAAATACTGCTCTAACATAGTGTGGATATAAAATATAACCCCTACACACTGATTTAGTCACCACTTGAAAATACAAATGTTTGTATCTTGTTATTTGTGGTAACCTTAATCTCAGTCAAACTCTGTCTTTGGTTTGATATTAAAGATCTGGGGAAAGTGATTGATCTTATACTGCCATCTCAATATTGTTCATATACTCACCAGTCACTTTGTTGTTTTCAAAATGTGTTTCTATGTTGATAGTTTTAAGGTGAAGCAGTACTTCAGAGATTATACCCGCATCTTGAATGATTGTATATTTAAGGGTTTTTTTCCAAAGGCTTTCTTTGAGAAATAAAAGCAGGAACACTTGGAGAATTCACACTCTTTATGCACAGAGTAAATCATGTAAATTATAGATGCTCTCTATGGAAAACAGAATATATTTAGACCTAAGGCATTAGAAAAGAAAGATAGCTACTTTAGATTTATATCCTCAATAGAAGATACTTTGAAATATTCCAGCAGGACTTACTGCAATGTCTTCTATTATATTATTGTTTCCTGCCAATGACTACACAGATTATTCAGTCTGTCCAGGATGAAATACTGGATGTAAGTTCATTTTCCTGGGAAGATGCTAAAATGCGGCTAACTTACAACTCTCTCTGCTTTCTATTCACTCTGAAAGTTACTTTGTCTTCTTACCTTGATATAGTTCACATTTTACCATTTACTAAATTCCTTCTGTCTTACTCAACGGTCATCTTGTATTAGGAGAGGGGAGTGAGCATTTCCTCATCTTTACAAGCTCGTCCATATGGCCACACCAAAATTTCACACTTGAGTCCTAGTTATAAATGTCCATAAGGACATGTGCTGGTATGTTCCCAGGATTCTACATGTGCATACTGCTACATTTGCAGAGAAGTGCCTTGTGCATGCATGGATTGCATATACCATATATATATCCCAGGGCCCACCAGACAAAGCTTAGAAGGTGTCCATGACAGGCTATTTGGGACTAAGCATAACTGCTTTGAGGGTAACTCTGAATGGAGAACGCACATGAAGTATTTCTCTAAGTTAGTAATAAGCAGGAGAAGATTGTACTACTCCAACTTCCATGGGTGGAAAGATAGCTCTGGAAATGTTAGTGCAATATCCATAAGTAATAGTTAAATATTAGAGAATGAGTAACGTGTAATTCCTCTATTTGTATTACATGATGCCAGAAGGGAAACTGTAGATTTTGCAAACACACTGAAGCACAGTATATTAACATCAGCTTTCTACATATGCTAACCTTGACTTTGTATGGCTGCCATGACTGTCATTGATTTGAGCCTTAGGAGCACAGCAGATTGAATTACATGCTGCAATATTAGTCAGTGATATTTAGCTTCTTTCTTGTCTGTGCTTCTCCTATAGAAAAATAGTTGTGGTTTTTATGGATAGGATTAAACAACTGTAACAGTTTGTAAAAAGAATTTTTTTTCCAAGTTTAGTAAGAAGTGATAACTGTGATTATTTGCTCTGTCAGCCAACTATAGCTGTGATGCTGTTCTTTAACCGGTGAATTTCTATAATATGCATCTTTATCTACAGTGAAGGTAATAAAATATTTAAACTTACAACTTCCTGTATACAGTCTTATGAATGTATTTTCATGGCACTTTGTGACATTTGTATTCTTGGATACAGAAAACTTTAGCAAAAGGAACTAATGTCAGTCCAGTGCAAGTTAGCAACTGTTAAGGAAGTTTTAAAAATACAGCTATACTGGATTTCCTCATGTGATACATATTCCCACCCCCCCTTTCCGTTGCCTCCTTAATTCGAGACTTTTTCAAGAGATTTTAAGTATTTTGATACTATGTTCTAGGAGCAATACATAGCTAGACAGAGGAAAAGGATAATAGCAAGGAGATATCAGCTGCAGCATCACTTTTAAAATCACAAGCTATTATTTTTGCTGTTTACCACTGTATTGCTATTTTGATCTGATTTAGCCTGAATTTAACTCTCGCCTTTATCTTTACTGCTTTTGAGAACAGCAGTAAAACTTTTCTGAGCCCCTTTCAAGCTCTTCACTTCATCACTTCAGTAAAGGAATCATGAAGTCATGGATATCAGTCATGGGTATATATATTTTTCAAAAAGAATATAGAATTCCGTTGATATCTTCATTTCAGGTAGTCAGGATGTCAAATTATGTTTTAAGATTACGGTAATTTTAAAGGGCAATGGTGAAAGTACTGTATAATGGCATCAAATTCTTCTTCATGGAACCTGATGTCAAAAGAATTATCGCTGTCTCCCTCAGGAAGTTGGTTTTTGATGGGTTTATTACAGCATCCACTAATCTCAACAGAGGAAACAAAAGCTCAAATCACTGGGAGAAATACCAAATATGAAATCCAAAGGGTTAAATGTATTTCAAATAAAAGGTTTGAGTTTTAAGGCAGTACAGTAGCAAAACCTGCCCCCATGTTTTTGTATTACTTTGGGGAGAAGAGAAAGCAACTGTTCAGAGAAAAATATGAGTTCTGTTTAATCTGACCATTCCCAAAGTATGGAGCTTTCTTCACATTTAAGCACCTTGTTAAAAAGAGGAGACAAAGCTGCAAAAATAAAAATAATGATAAAAAGAATCTAACGTAGGAAATTAATCACTTGTAATAGTTCAATTTACTTACAGTTAAACTATATATTGTTTTAACATATCTGGGACTACAGTGAATTTCAGTCAATGTGAGTAGTCTGTGGTCAAGGAGAGCTTTTATCATTTATAGACTCTTGCTAAACTACACCCTTTCCTGTTGCATCCTGACCTGCAGAGTGAGTGCTCTGCCTTTATCACTCTGAGACTGGATTACTCACTGAACCCTGCACAGGGCTGCCTACAAAGCTCTTCTGCTACCAAAGTGCAGAGGCAGGATTTATTGCGTTTATACAATGAAAAAAACCTGCTTACCACCCTTGAACTGATAAGGGGTTAAATACTAAATTTAATTAGCTCCTCATTCAGGATGTTACAGCAGACCTGGAAATATCAATCCTTCAGCATCTTTTATTATTGTCTTATATCTTGAAGTTGATTAAAACATGAATTCTGATCTAACTTCAGAAATAAATACAGCAATCCCCAGACTTTTGGTTTGGAATATCCCCTTGATTTGTAATCTTTTGTCATTTGATAGATAATCCAGTTTTAAAAAGAAAGGATTAGTGAACTTGGCTTTACATTTATATGATACTGTTTTTCAGTTTAAAAAAGAAATGCTCTTCTAGAACTGAAATCAGTGGATTCCTATCAACAGTTTCAAGAGGCTCATGGTGAGCACACACATATGGCTTAATCATTAAACCTACATTTTCTCTAACAACTATGGCAATAAAATGAATTCAAATGAAAGATGCTAAAAATAAAGCTCTGAAATTGGATCAAAGTAAATACTATAACAGTAAACTGAATGTCCAAAATACTTATTGCCACTCTGTAGCATTGCTGCTCTGTAGTAATCCCTAAAGTCCAGGCTGTACCCCATCTTGTGGTTACTTGGACCTGCAGAGTATGCCCACCACAGGGCTGACCAGGGCTGTAGGTACGTGAATCTTAAGTCATGCAATGGAAAAATTGGAAGTGAGACACTAAACAGAGCAGCCCTCCATTTTTCTCTAATTATGGAGTGATTACTGAACACTATCCATTAGCACACCAAAAGTAATTACAAAATAAGAACAATAAAAGTAATGCGTAGAACAATGGAGCAGCTTTTAGCTCCAAAGAGTTAAAAATCTCTAGATAGCTGGATGAAATTCAAACTATTTGTCAATTTACAACTGCATGCAGTGTGTGCCTATCAGAAAAGATATGCTTTAGAAAGTTGCATTTTTATAACAAGTGATTCTGATGCACTTCATAGTTCTAAGTAATTTGATCAGTTTAGGCATAGAGTAAAACATTAAAACCAAAGTATAAAGTTTTGAGAACTACTGTATCATATACAAGCAAGAAAGAGGAATAATGTGGCTTTGATGAGGACATACAGAAAAGAAAATGTGAAACTATTCATAAGTTTATGACAGATCTGCTCTGAAAAACAACGTTGCACCTTTGGATATAAAATGCAGGCAGTAAACAGTTTGCAATTATGGAAAAAAAACCCCAGCATGACTAGTTCGTATTAATTTCTCATCAGAGCAAAGGATAAGGTCACAATAAAAGGTGATTATAATATCAACCTTAAAGCTAATGAACTATCTATTGGTTTTTCATTGGATGCTACTGCATGAGCTGTTATTGTACCAGAAACATTAGAGCCTCTGAATGAAAGCAACAGGTAGTGAAAAGAAAACAACTAGGACTATGACCTTATTTCCTCTGAAGATATAAAATATTTAGATAACAGAGAATTGGAAAAGATAAGATATGTAATGGTTATAATGAAAAAGGGTACACATTTTGATTTAGAAGTCCGTCCAGCCATAGGTTTAATACAAAGAACACAGTCGTTGAAGAGGAAGGGAATTAATCCAAGTGAGCTTTAAAACACTCACCATGGAAAATGTAAAAAATTACAACCATCCTTGTTTTCATGTCCTTTAGAAAAGCTCAGTTTTTTCAAGCTTTTAATTAAGAATAAAATCTCTTGAATTTTGCATGATACTGCAACTGGGCTTGCTGCCCAGTAAAAGCTGACAGTTTTACAAAAAGGAAAATATGGTGACGTAGGCTGTTTGCTAAGTTTTTTTGAAGTCATGTGCCTCTCAGGTTTCTTACTAGCATCCTCAGCAAGATATGCATGGTTTACAGTCAGTGAATATTAATTTCGGAAAGTATGGTTTTCATAGACTTCCATTTGTCAGATGTTTGGCTCCTGAGTTTTTCACTGGAAACCACATTTTTGATGACCTCCTTAGATAAAATTTTGATCTGAAGGAAAAGAGCTAATCAGCAATCATAGTGACCAGAAGCTTTGGGCAACTTTGTGAAGAAAAGCCATCAGAATAAAATTAAGCTACCAAAACTATTCATTACATTTGCTAAAATTTAAAGGAAGCTATTTAAAGTGCAAAGTGTATTTTTAGGATGCACTAGAAGGAGAGATTTCTGACTGACAAATAAATAAGGACTGATGAGGTTATGAAATATCTAGCCAGACGATGGTGAAATAGCCAGAAAAAAACATGTCTAAACTCCTTTCCTGAACAGCAAGCCCAGGGGCACTGCTGTATAAAGTCCAAGAGACTTCATTCTTAATAAAAATCATGGAAAACACAGGTAATTAATTAAACAGGTATCCTTCCTGGCAATAAGAACAGAAAAAATCTTTTAGTCTTCAAAAGTGGTGAGGTAGCCTTGAATTATAGCACAGAATATTAAGATAAGTGGCTGCATGGGAAGTGCAGGGGCAGACAGTAGAGGCAGTGACCCATTTGTCAGTGGTCTAAACCCATGAGTCAAAGCACAGAATGTTGAATTTATGAGGTTACTCTGGCCTTTGTTCACAAATACAAGCATTTCATATCTTTATTTACGGAAGGCATAAACTACTTATTTCCATTGCCCCAGAGTGCCTGACAGCCTTCCTAGTCTTTTGAGAAAAAAGCGAATTATTTTTCCGTTACAAATGTATCCTGATAAAGAAATGAAGTGTAAGTTTTCTATCACTTAGACTGAGATTAATTTGCTTACAGCAGATTTTGTGTTGCATTTCATTTGCTTAAGGCTAGTTTCTGGCACTGTCAATTACACTGAATCACACAGAAATACTCAGTTGTAGAAATCACACAAATTGTTAGAGCCCCTGCAAGTGACAACATCAACATGCATAAAATGGTCTTATATTCCTCCTTCTGGTTCCCTCATGAGAGACAATTTCATAATGTAAAGGAACAGAACAACTTAAAGCTAACATAAGTTTCCTTCTTCACTTCTTGGAGGCTTTGCTATCTGCACTCACCATCTTACTAAGAGCCGCAAAAAGTCATACTGAAAGGTAAAGTAAATGCAGGTGCTGGAAAGATACGAATAATGTGTGATCAGTGACTTCTTGTGCATTAAAGTATTAGTGGCTTCAAATCTTGGATCCTGATGACCAGTTACCTTATTCAGATGTGACACAAGTTGCAAAAGTTCAGAAACTGATGGCTTTCAATTGGCTGTTTAACATCATCCAAGTGTCTCTGGGCTGCCGTTCCACTGCACCCAGAATACACAGGAAGATTGTCAAAGGCTGTATGACATAACCATACCATCTTTGTAGTGCCTAGATATTCCCTGAGTAGGAAAAATCCACAGTTCTGTGACTAGAGAAGATTTACAGTCTCTTTCCATTCTTTAGCCTCTAGTTGTACAATTACTGGTGTAAATGGCCTTCTTTGAAAATAGACTACATAATAAAATAAATGGGTATTTCTTTTAATGAACGTATCCATTTGAAAATTATTCTCATACATTGTATTCTATTTGCTGAAAAGATCTTGTACCTCTGTTATAAATAGTTCATTCTGTCACAGTCTTTAAATGACAAAAATATCTATTTACTCTGCAAATACACACAGAAGCCTGGAAAATAAGGCACTGTTCTTGTTAGCTCTGTGTATTCCATAATTACTACTAGTATATAAGTAGCAATTCTGTCTTTGCAGGGGGAAAAAAATAGAACAAGTATATCAGTTCCATTACTAACTCATTAAAATATTAAAATATCCCATTAAAATTAAATTAAAGCTTATTAAAGTTCATCAGCACATTTGGACACCCACCCTCAACTACAGCTAGCAATCTATGCATATCATGCACCTATTAATATGCCTCACTCTTAGTGAAGGCTTCCCCTTACTGAGCTCCATAGCCTGTGATGTAAGCTGGCTCATCAGCTGGTGGTGGAGTCAGGGAAAAAGGGCACACGCTTTGTTACCAGACTTGTAGATTTGTCTGTGATCTTGGCTTATGAGCCAAGCTGTCTTTACAATAAACTTTCTAGAGACTAAAATAACACTCACCTACTGCTACAAGAAATACACTGGACTGCCCCAAGTATTGTGTCTGGTTGACTAATGAAGAAATATAGCAAGATTAATGTTAGCATGCTAGAACGTGATGGCTGTCATATAGAAAGCATCACCTTTCTCACAAATGTAAAACATAAATCTTTACATGTCCTAAGGAACAAAAATCTATTTAAAACCATCAAAATTAAAATCTTTTAACTCTGCTGAACCCTTTACATGATTATTACCAAATCATAGAGTTCCCTTTCTACCAGTATCTGACAAATTTACAGGCAACAGGTAATTTAGACATATTGGTACAGATAAAGCTGACTGATACATAGAATGCATATACCAGGTTTGTGAAATTAGATATCACAATAAAATGAAATTAAATCATACATGCTCTGTTAGAAGATAGATTTCTCACAGGTTTTGAAAATAAGCAGTGTTTTTCTATTTGGCTCACTTTTAATTCTGCGAAAGCCTAGTAACATTAAGTACTTTTAGGACCAGAGGATCTTGGCTAGCAGAAGCTGCAGAGAGAGGGCACTGAGTTCTCAACTAAAGAAAACAAGTATATGACAGAAT
The DNA here is from genome assembly GCF_047716275.1 of Strix uralensis. Classification (NCBI taxonomy): domain Eukaryota; kingdom Metazoa; phylum Chordata; class Aves; order Strigiformes; family Strigidae; genus Strix; species Strix uralensis. The sequence continues at coordinate 38,714,697 of NC_133975.1, forward strand.
GTCCATGTTTAACTACTTTCTAAACCAGAGACAAAATTGTTACACTTCACAGCTATGAGATCTTGCCATTTTCAGAGTTAGTACCCTTTGATTTCAGGATTATTGGCTTTTTCTGGTGTTATTCATAATAAGAAGAGACAGATGCCACATTTCTCTTTGAGTACATTTAATTCTGCAGCATTATCTACTTTCACACTACTGTCATTTATCTAGATGGCAAAACATATCTCAGGCCAAAAATATAATCTCTGGCTATTTTTATGATCAGAAAAAGAATATCTGGTCATGAAATGGAACCGATTGTACGTCACATAATGTAAAAAATGGTGACGTTGAGAAGCAATAACTTGAAAGAATAAGTGTACCATTTTATGTCAATTACAGAGAAATCAATGAAACTGAATCAGTGCTGTGCAAGCTATGGCACATAAAAGTGCGACTAATCAATTTATGGAGAATTTTCTATATATTGTTACAATTTCCAATTATTTTCTCCCCTCTGTGTCCACTAAGAATCTCCATTTCCACACAAAGTACTCTATCGGTTTCTCCTTCAAGATTCAAAAAGCAGTATTGAAAAAAAGTAAAAAAAGCCAACAAATAAAATGTTTCTAATTTTTTCCCTTTTTACCCGAAATAGCCATAACAAATGAAAAAGTGAGCTATGTTCTGGATTATATAGAACATTAATTTGCTTACATGTGTGTCAAGCGTTTTCACAGGCCTTGTCTCAGAGGAAGTTCTACATTTGCACATGTAAGGTATATTTCATCCTTCCATCCATGGCCTATTATTGCACCTCATTTTTCCCGTGGCTAAGTGTTCTTAATGGAATGAGGTTCACGTATGAGCAAATCTGAAAAATGCACATTCAAGCTAATTTGTATGTTTCCTCTACCTTTAAAAGTGCCCTTATTGAATCTTATTTTTCTGAAGTAATTGGAATCAGTTAAAAAAATATTCCCCACTTTATGTCTCTTAACAATAAGATAGAAGATATAAATAAGTTTATAAGCATATAGGAACAATAGGGTGTTTTTTTCTGTGTGGTTCTCCTTGACAACATTTTACATTCTTCCATAGTCAATCTTTCCTTTCAAAAGTAGTTTCCATAATTCAAAAAGTCAACCTATTTTTAAAAAAGATGGTGGAGAGAAAGTTATATTAATGAGGTAGAAAGAAGACTTTAAGAATTTCAGTCCTTTCCTCAGCAGAACTATCTTCTAGTATTTCTAGATAGTTCACTCTGTAAAACAGATTCCTTTTGCTTCTCCACTGGAAATCCTTATTTTTGCATTACAAAGAATTTGTTAATAATATTTCCCTGAAGATATCTGCAGCATCTCCATTTGATCAAGTCCTAATACATCATTGGTTTAGTTAAATATCAATTTTCTCTTTCACCATGAACTTCATTGCAGATGGCCAGTTATTTAATACAATAAAGCAAGCTTAACTCCTGTAGTCTATACTTTGATTATAAAGGATTTAGCACAATAAAAGGTTTTATTACTTGCACTCCATTCAGTGGAGAAAATGTTCAATTTAAATAATGAAATTAAAGGTGAGAAGAGAGTAATTTTCTACAAACTCTCCCTGGTTTTATCAGTAGGATTCCTAAACCTTTAAACACTTTCACAGTAGAAATCTGTTCATTTATCACTTGCAGGTTTTATTTTAGCAGTCATTACAGCCTACATCAAGACACTTCTAAATGTCACATGCCTATAGGAGACCTGACATATACGTAAAATACAAATTCTTAATTCTAAAAACTTCAACAAATAGTAGCTACATTGTTTGAAGCCAGTGGGGTTCCACAAGGTTTTGTTTAGAGTTTTAGCCTGCAATACCCCAGCTAAGCAATAGATTTTTTTCTGCTGAAATAAAATTCACACCTTTCACAGAAAACAAAGAAAATTCAGATCAGGATGTAAATCATATTTTTCATCAATAGTTAAATCAACACAGGATGCTATGCTGACGTTCAGATTATACAATTCTTGACTATTTACTGATACATAGATACAAGTCCTATTGGAGAAAGTAGCTCATCTACATCAGTATACTGTTCTTGGAAGCTGAAAAATTGATTTTCATTGAAAGTACAAATATACAGAAGTTACAGAGCAACTCTGAAAAGCCCTTCATGACAAACAGAAATTAATTTAGGTCACTGAATGTTATACTCAAAAACCTTCAGATAAAAATAAATAATATCTTTCTGTCATTTATGAACTAACTCCAGAAGACTGCTAGTTTTAGTCCTAGAAGAGATTTTTTAAAAAAGTTAGCTCAGTTGGATGTCTGCAGTGGAAAAACAGGGAATTTCAACAAACAACACTCTCTGATATGACTTCAGGTTGTTAGCCCTGTTATTTATGTTAATTCCTGTAGAGCAAGTAGTAAAATACATCATGACAAAATATGAATCATAAATCCCTGGAACGAAAATCTAGACCTTGCAAAAAGACGAAGCATGTAGTCATAAAAAAAAAAGGGTCACAGAAGTGCCATGGATTTGAAAACACTTCAGACTAACAGACAAGAGACAAATTTTTAAAAGTACCCTATTAATTGCATAAAGCAATCCACAATTTTAGATGAAGTTAGTTATAAATTTGTAATTCTGTATTACAACACTATATGTATGAAGAGAGAAAAAATAATCCAATTTCACAAACAGCAAGTAACTGGGAGGTTTGTTTCAATTAGTAATAATAACAACCATATATGGAATTTCTCATATTGTATTTGAAAATTTTAATCATTTAAACAAGTGCCATATACATATATTGATTTCAGTTGAAAGCAGACTTGTTCAGTGACAGATAAGTTTCAGAAAAAAGTACTCACCTAAACATAAGAAAATGAACAAAGAGGGCTACCTTTTGAAAGATACTTCTTAAGCAGCAATTTAGATATTTTGTGCAATTTCTTAAGTCTTAATTAAGTAATTCTGATGCTGTATGAAATGGATGGGAAAATGAAAATATACTTTAAGGAAAGTATTAAAAAGAGGAAACATGAATACCGGGAAACTCAAGCATGCAATGTGAGTTTTCTGTTTCAAGATAAAACATGAGTTTTAATTAACAACTAATTATTTTGAAGGAATGTTTTAATTTTTGGTTTCCTTTAGCAAACATACAGAAATTAAAATGAGTTGTAAATAAAGAACAGATTTCTTTATCCTGAGTAAATTGGCAATATCCTTTCAGGAGCCTTAATGCTCAGCTTTGGGCAGGCATTTACCTGTAGTCAATATCCACATGTAAAACTTTCCTTACAGTTTTATTCATGAAATGTCCCCACATTCTAGTAAGCTAATGCTCTTGCCCATATCCCCTTCCATTACGTACTCTTTCTACATAGAGATTCCAGCCAGGCCTCTCATGACACTCTGAAAGCACAATTCAGAACCCTCTCTGTGTTTTACAGCCTTAGTTCTGAAAAAATTTTGAGACAATTTCAATTAATCAAGCACTGAAAAGCTCTTTATAATAAAGCTTTGTCTATTGTAAACTTAGAAGAAATTAAAGTTCCTCCTAGGTAGCGGAAAGGCTTTCTTGATTGTAGTACGCAGAATAGGAAGTCTTTTCTACCTGTCTTTAAGGATAGAACAGCATGGTGGTAGCTAAGGTGCTACCAAATTTTCTCCTTCTCATTCAACATCCTACTTTTGATTCAAGGAACCCTACATGAAATCATTAAGATAGGAGTATTTTTTTTTCCTCATGCTCATGTTTAACAACTACAAAGAAAAAAGTCTCACAGAAAGTATCCAAAATATCTGATTTCAAGCATATCAAAGCCAAAAAGGAAACAATTTAAGCATGTTTTTAGGTATTTCACCATTAGAGAACACTATTAAAGCACTTTAATCCATTTATTTAATTCATGCATAAGACTGAGTATTCCAGTCCTCTGTTTACAACAAAAATCCTAAGGGAATTGCACAAGTCGTTTTGCATATTTGTGATAGAAGAACTCAGAATGCACACAGAATGCTTATTTACTAGTGATTTCTCAATAAGGGTGCCCAACTTCAAAAAGAGTAAATAAACAGAAAAAGGAATTTATATTGCAGTGATGTAATATATACTTACTAAATAATAACCTACAAAACTTTAAAGAAAAATGGTGTAATTTTAGATCAAAACGTCAATAATTATTTGATTATCAATTTATCAACCATCTTTTACTAATTTGTCTTATAGAAGTATTTTTAAGTCAATAGAGATGGAGAGATGCATTCCAGCTGATGATCGAGCTCTACAGAGATCTGATTTTGAATTTTGCTTACAATGTGATGTTTTCATTGCACTGTAACAATGTTAACGAGTCTTCAGTTAGACATAAGGTATGTTTGCAACATGTCCTTTCATTGCTCTCTGGTGATAGTATATGGGATTTAAGTTATTGAAACACATTCATTAAAGCCAAAAGCACTAAATGCATGCATCACTTTTAGCACATGTTGAAGAACTTTTCTAATTATGGAGAAGTATATTTAGTACCTTGCAGAAATGAACTTTTAAATTCTTGAGCAAATATCGAAACCCTAATGTAAAAGACAGACAATCCTCATGGAGTCCTTATGGAGCATTTGCAGATGAACAACGCAAAAAATTTGTTATTATCAAGACCCCATGAATAGTCTGTTAAACATTTACTGTCATTCTTATACAAAATTTAGCCTACAGACAATACCATAGTTCAGATTTAAGTCTTGGATGGCTGACACTCTCAGGAAAATGAGAGATTGATTATACATATATACACTATTAAAATTGGGGCATCACTTGCTTATTTTATACTCTATCATTACATTCTACAAACACCCGTTCCATTAAAAACAGAGGTCCTGTCTCCCTCTGTGCTCCCCCACTTCTGCTTCCATTAAACTGCTCTAAGCACCATGGATGGCTTCGAAACTTGATGCAGAATCAAGAAAAAGCTACTTCAAATTAGCTGACTGTTTCTAGCTAACATAGCCGACGAGCCAAGAAGAAAAAGAACAAAGGAGAAAGAAACCTTCCTCCTTGACCTGTGATCCAGCTGCCACTGCCAGTGCAAAATATTGCACAATGCAAGATCTGCCTGAATTCTGAGCTCATGGGGAGCCTGGAGGTCATGCCATTCAGGAAAGATTGATCTCCAAGGGTCATCCAACTCCCACAGCTCAGCAAGATGTGGAAGTTGAGAGGTCTTCCCTGTCATAGCAGCAAGATATTGCTGAGTTCACAAGTGAAATATTGCAATTATGAGATGAAACTGCTGCCTCTCAGGTGAGGGAAGATTTCAGAACTAAATGGTAGATGTGAGGTAGGGGTCCCTGTCTTAGAGTCCCCACTTTGCTTAGCAAGATCCTTACTTTTGTTTCGCTGTACTTATCAATAGGCTCATTTTCCCCCATTTTTTTCTTCCACTTTGAGCACTGTATATATATATATATATATATAAAAATAATTATTTGGCATCTACTTTGTGTTCTTCCTCAATAAGAAAGGAAAATTAGTTTTTTTAGACTAGTTAATATTGCTTTAATCTGCAAACACTGCTTTGGAGTAAAGACAAGCAAACAGTAACACATGCTAGCCTGTTCTCAATGCAGAGTTGAAAGAATGATGCAAAAGTTACAGTCTCCCTTTAGCTCTTCATTTCAGTCTCAGGTAGAAATGTTCAGTACAACACACTTTCCCAGATAGTTGTCTTGGAAACCATGCTTTTAAATTATGCTATTAAACATATACGGGGAGGTGAAACATCTACCTTCTTCACATGCCAAGGCCACTGGAAAAGATCTGTAAGTGCCTTGGAGACTGTTTTTAATAATCATGGTACTTCTACCAGTGGAAGTTTCAGTGCTGACGATTATTGAGAAGATATTCCCTTCCTTCCTGTGTGCAGGCCTGGTTGTAAACTGGCTTTTAAATGGGCCAGACTTTTAAGAAGATTTAAAGATATGTATATGTATGGATATACACTTTTAAAGATATGTATAAACATAGATATACAACATTCAAACATCTTGGTAATGCCTATATTGCGCATCTATTGTAATTTCTCTATTGCTATCCCTGCAGAGCAGTACAGTGTATGGTTTTACTTGGTTTTTGACCTTTATGTTGAGCTTGTATTGATTAATCCTATTTTATGCTTTGGTGCCTTCATTTTGATGTGATTTCCTTCCTGAAATAAAAGCTTGTGAATTGATCTGTATTGCTTTGATGAAGAGTAGTCATGAGTGAAACTTTCACTATCTATGAGTATACTCTGAGTAAACCCATTAATGTTCTTCTGCTATAAAATATGGTAAATAACATACTCATGTGTATAATGTTTTTATGTATTACAAGTTTCATACTGCACATTCAGTGAGGCCCTATGTTGGCTATGCATGCAGCCAGATGCTAAATTAGTGTCTATAAATTATCTCACACTCAAAATTTAACAGAACAAGATATTTATGAAAGGATTAGCAAAATTAGGCGCCAAAGTATGTTTTCCCTACTAGTTAATTCTTCTGAACACCAGTTTCTTGGTGGAAGTAGCAGATGCAGTGAGGTCAGAAATGTTTTGTCATCTATTACTTCCACTGTTGTAAGCAAAGGACTCCAAACCTTTTGTTATAATTAATATCTAAGGACAAAACAATGCATTTCAATGGCATTATTCATAGCTGCTTCTTTGCTACTTGAATATGGCAAGCTATAACACTGTAGTAAACTTTCATATTTTATCAGAAGACTAATAATGCCTTGCTTTCTCACAAATACCTCTCCTTGATCTAGTTGTCACCTTCATTTTTGTAAAAATATAAACAAATAAAGATGCTTGTGCTTGTGAAGAAAAACATTTAAAATATGAACTGAATATACTCCAGAGACTCAGAAGCAGGAAGGAAAAGAAAATAAACATGCCTCCTAATAAAAGTTTGTTGATTTTATATAGTATCATTACTTTTGGGGGAATAATGAATTCTTAATGGTTGGTATTGGTAATACAATAGAAACCCAAAAGAATGATTCACCTCATAAATATGAGCTGGGAAAAATGGCATGTTTTCTCTCTTCAGCTATGTTAACAGTTGCTTCAAAATTATTCTGCAATCTAAATGAAGTATGTGAGCATGTTTGATATAAGATACGTGGAAAGCTAAGCAAACTAAGAAACATGTCGAACTAATGAACATGAGCAAAGAGATATTTTAAAAACTTCAGATGCATTTTTTGGAGGAGAATAGGAAATATATTCTAGAAGAAAATCTACTTGTCCAATTATAGATTACTTTTCTAGATCATGGAGACTTTGAATGTATATATACTTAAACTTCTCAGTAGTACACTACAGGACAGGTACATGCCAGACATTTGAGAGCCTTTTAGTATTGAAGAGGAATTAATTTCCTGTCACAACTTCCTAATTCTGATTTCAATTGCTCTTACAGTTGCGAAAGACAGGGATCCTCCTGAATGAACATATTTCAATTCTTTTTTAAGAGAATTATTTTCTTCAAAAACAACAACAACAAAAAAGTTTAAAGCTAGATTCTTAATTTATAATTTTAAATTGCATTTTGGTATCTGAAAATGCAGATGTGTTTTTAAACTGCCCTCTTAGACTCTAAGTAAATAGACACCAAATAACACTCCAAAATCAAGAAAGTGCTGCAAAAGTTATTTAGTAACAGGGCTTAGTATGTCAATAACAAAATGAATGGTGAAGTAGTATATATAAGATTCATAGCCATGAGACCTGCTCTAATTCTGAGTCATTCCTATCAAGCATTTTAGAACTTAGAAAGTTAAAAAAAAAAATGCCTGTAATGACTGGTAAGGAATATAACAGTGTTTCTCCAGATCAGTGAAATTATACTTTAAATTAATTCCTAATCCTTTTGTGAGGAATGATAACCTTTTGGAATTAGATGTTTGTTTATAAATGATTCTTCAATATTTTATTTGGAAATTTTTACTTACACATTTGGGAAAATAAATGCTCTTTTTTCTACCAAAGGTTCTTTTTTCTTCACTAAGCTTCACTATTTAAATGCCCATCTACAAGAAGGGTTGGAGGGATGACCCAGGGAAGTACAGGCTTGTCTGCATGACCTCAGTGCCAGGGAAGGTTATGAAGTAGATCATCTTGAGTGCCATCACACAGCATGTGCTGGAGAAGCAGGTGGTCAGGCGCAGTCATCATGGGCTTATGAAAGGCAGGTTCTGCTTGACTAACCTGATCTCCTTCTATGACAAGGTAACCTGCTTAGTGGATGAGGGAAAGCCTGTGGACTTTGTCTACCTCGACTTTATTAAAGCCTCTGATGCCATTTCCCACAGCATTCTTCTGGAGACACTGGCTGCTCATGGCCTGGACGGGTGTACTCTTCGCTGGGTGAAAATCTGGCTGGATGGCCGAGCCAAAGAAGTTGTGATAAATGGAGTTAAATCCAGTTGGCAGCCAGTCACAAGTGGTGATCCCCAGGGGTCAGTATTGGGGCCAGTTCTGCTTAATATCTATAAATGATCTGGTTGAGGGGATTGAGTGCATCCTCAGTAAGTTTGCAGATGACGCCGAGTTGGGAAGGAGTGTTGATCTGCTTGAGGGTAGGAAGGCTCTACAGAGGGATCTGGACAGGCTGAATCGCTGAGCTAAGGCCAACTGTAACAATTCAACAAGGCCAAGTGCTGGGTCCTGCACTTGGGTCGCAACAACCCCATGGAATGTTACAGGCTTGGGGAAGAGTGGCTGGAAAGCTGCCTGGCAGAAAAGGACCTGGGGGTGTTGGTCAACAACTGGCTGAATATGAGCCAGCAGTGTGCCCAGGTGGCCAAGAAGGCCAATGGCATCCTGGACGCCTCGCTACAAGAAACACATTGAGGTGCTGGAATGTGTCCAAAGAAGAGCAATGAATCTGGTGAAGCGTCTAGAGAACAAGTGCTGTGAAGAGTGGCTGAGGGAACTGGGGTTGCTTAGTCTGAAGAGAAGGAGGCTCAGGGGAGACCTTATTGCTCTCTACAACTACCCGAAAGGAGGTTGTAGCAAGGTGGGTGTCAGTCTCTCCTCCCAAGTAACAAGTGATAAGACAAAAGAAAATGGACTCAAGTTGCACCGTGGAAGGTTTAGATCGGATATTAGGAAAAATTTCTTCACTGAAAGGGTTGTCAAGCATTGAATACAGGCTGCCCAGGGAAGTGGTTGAGTCACCATCCCTGAAGGTATTTATAAGACAGTAGATGTGGTCCTTAGGGACATGGTTTAATGGTGGACTTGGCAGTGCTAGGTTTATGGTTGGACTCGATGATCTTAAAGTTCTTTTCCAACCTAAATGATTCTATGATTCTATAAATGCACTTGTATTTGAATAATTAAGATGGTAATTTTTTCATATATTTTCATTAACAATTGTATGTGGCATCTATATTAGTAGATTTGATTCAGTCTATTCCTTTGGATAAAAGAAACTCATTTAGTACTAGTACCAATATATAAATTAATCTCAAACTGAAAACTGTTCTATTATCTCAGCATAAATCCATAACGGCACTGATTCACATGGAAAGTTGACTTAAAAGTTTCCTTCTTTATAAATTTTTGTAAACTCACTTTTAGGCTACAGAAAGCATTTTTCCCCCAATAGTACCATTGTCATGTTATCTAAATCATGCTTTATGTCAAGGAAAAATTGTCTATATATCACAAAGCCTTAGTGAAAATGTAGTTTAGACAGGAATAAAGTACTCTCTTAATGGACTATGATATAATTAATCACCTAAATTTCAAAAAATAAAACATGTCCTTTTGCAAAGAAAAAAACATGCCCTGGCAATTCAAGCTGTGGTAGAGTGAACTCTGCATTATAGATATGAGAATTTGACTTTTTATTTCCCTGCACTATCAGGAACTAGGAAGCAATGTTGCAAAACATTCAGCGATGCAGCAAGACAAAATAAACTGCTTCTTACTAACCTCATCCAAGTGGCAAAGAGTGTTATTATGTTTAGAGGGAATATATGTCCATTGATTTTACGTCAGGGTCTCAGGGACTTCAAGAAAATGGAGAGAGCCAAGAGCTTCCCCAAAAGTGAACTGTAAGAAATAAGCTAAAACATGGATAACAGGGAATAATGAGGATGGAAACTTGAATAATTCTTATTAAGTGGCCACCTCTGCATTAGTTCCATAGAAAGCATCAAAGAGATCACTAGCACATTGCACAAGCAACTGCAGTTTATAAATCGAACTCATGTGTTCATCTTTATTTCTAGCTACCCCACCTTCATGGAAAGCAGCTCTAAGCCCTCTCCTCAGAGATTAGAAACTTACTTATGATTTCCAACTGAAACTAATTTACATTTCATTTTTTAAATATTCGTCCTCAATGCACAGTTTCCTTTCCTCTGTGTTGCTAATGGAAATACCCTCTCAATTCATGCAGTGATGGCATTTCTTTTTTTAATGGCTGTTCATTGATATCCTCTGACTCATAAAGACTAAAATTCCTTAGTCTCTCAGTGTGTTCACAATATCACATTCCTGTGCAAAACATTCTGACAACAGTATAAAGAAAAAAGTAATAAATGTTCCCTCTACTGCGTGCTGTCCAAATTTTGATATGAAAGCCTAGAGTATCACAGTTCACTTTTCCTTAAAAAAACTTCTGCTTAAAACCAAAGGTCTAACAGAAATTCTGTTAGCTCATGGGTCTCAAACCAGGATATCCCGCTTACTGAAAAACTTCTCACACCGTTAGAATCAAATCCAGCACTCAGAACAATTTTTAAATAACAATTTCTCAGGGAAAAGTTTCTGCTACAGTCACTATTTAAAGAAGTCAAGACCTACTAACAGTCATGCCAATATTTCCCTTGATGGTAAGGGGCAAACCCTAGAAGGCTAAGACTGCTTAGTCTTTCTTAAAGGAATGATCCAAAGGCAGACTGATGCTATGTGCTCAGAGACTGTGGGTAACCTTGTCCTTTAAACTCATTCTGTGTGAGAAGTTCCAGTTTTCAAATCTATTGGCCTGCACTGCCTGTCTTAAAGGAATAACATGGAAGAAAATCTATATAATCTAATAAATAATTTAAATTGGGAGCTTGCATCCTAACATATGTTTAAGTTGGTAAAATTGTTGTATATCACTATACTCCATTGCATCATCCCCTCTAAAGAGAAAAATTCAGTACAGATGAATGCACATGTGGATTACTAGTTACAAAAAAGATCCTAAATTACACTAAGAGATTTAGACCCACTGTATGTTATAACATTCATACTTTATACAGTACCATTGTCATCATTTAAGCTGCTGTCATGATATTTTACTGCAGCTACTGTCCTAAATTATGTGCTTAGAGCAGACTGAACTGCAGTTTTGAAAAGGATAAGAAAAATTTTGGTAGAATCACAAAAAAACCTTCCTTTGAATAACACCACTCAACTGATTCATATGGAATGAGGAAGCACTATGAGAAGTGCTGGAGGAGTCCTTTCTGACAGAAAACTGAAACAGTTAAGCAAGGAGAAGTTAGACACATGGCACAATGAATGAAAGGAAGCAGAAAGCAAAGGGAGAAGGTAACAGTGAAGGGAGGAAGGTAATAGAAGAAAGGACCAGAGAAAATTAATGGAGAGATAAACCAACAGGGAAATCACACATATGAAGAAGATGGAAAACAAAACTATATGAAAGAATTAAAAAAGCAAAAGAAACCAGGGGGAAAAAAAAAAAAAAGTGTTAACAAGTGTTAATTAGGAGTAACAAAGATGAAAAGAGTATCACAGAAAAAATGAGAGGCACTATGAGAAATAGAAGATGAAGAAACATGGCCTTGGGCTCACTGCTACTAATTTAATTACTAGTGATCTTCTAGTCTCTGACTTCTCTGCTACAACGCTGTTCCTGCTCACTGCAGACCTTTACAGGGTAATGTCAGCTTTCAATGACTCTCTGGGTTTTTAACTATAGGATTTCAGTGCCTGGGGTCCGGGATTGCACAATTGCTCACAATAAATTGTATTTTACTACAGCTATAAACTTCAGTTTGGGGATATAGACAGATTAGGAAAATGACCCAACCCCCTCCCCCCTCTTTTTTAATATAACAATATTTTTCACAAAGTAAACTCAAAGTTGTTTGTTTTTTGTTTTTTGTTTTTTGTTTTTTTTTTTTTAATTATTATTCAAAAACCACTGCTTACAATGGTTATATTAAGTGCTTCTTCATAGATTGTGTTATTTCTGCATCTTAAGTAATAATTACTGGAGATTCTTCAAATCAATTTGCAAAACCTCAGGGTAAATGTTGCCTCTAAAATGGTGAAGAATGCAGGTTCAATTTGAAGCCTGTTAAATGAGACTGCAACAATTTAAAAGACAGCTAAATATAGTGTTATACCTCACTGTAGTTCATTTCAGCTGGAGTACCAGTTATTCATATTCTATTACTCATAATTTCAAGCAAGTGGAGGGAAAAAAATTCATTGACCTTGAACAACCTCAAATAAATTTGGTCTATAAACTTTGATATATCCTTCCTTCTGACTGCAATACCTTTTTCAATGTGCAAGTTCTCTTCTAAGAATAATAAAAAATGACCATTTCATCAAGCTTTTGAAACTACTGAGGTTGAATCTTTAACTGAAAAAAGTTCACTGTAGTGCATGGTGACTAGTATTAATTACTAATTTTATACAAAATGACATGCCAAATTAATTAGCGATGAGATATTTTGGTGGATATATGCCAAACCTCAGATTGTTTTGGGCAGAAGTAGCATGGTATTAAAAATTTAACATGCTGTGGGATGTTCTGGTTACACTGGTCAATCATTAATTTCCTTTGATCCCTAGAAAGTAATTTTTGTTGCACTCAGCTGTTACTGATTGCAAACAGCTTTTTTATTCAGGCTCCTAATGTACTTTCCCCAGTTGCTTTCCTCTGATTGAAACTATTTGTAGTTACACACTTTATCATACAGCACAGGACCATTGCTTTTCTGCTACTATATACAAATAGTCATTTAATATTATATGTTCATATAATTTGCATTTATAGTGTTATTCTGAAAGAAATTCTAGAAGTACAGTAATGGCAAATACTTGAAATGATCGATGGAAATTGGGGGAAATCACAGATGTGCAAAACATTTCTTTTTAATCTGTAATAACTAAGAGTAATCCCAATATTTTACACTTTAAGCAAAAATATCATTATTAAAAGCAGATTTTTTTACTTCAGTCAAGATATCGTAAGCATACATTTTTTATAAGTTTGTATTACCACACTATTATTACCACATTAATTATTACCATTTTATTGATTTGATTCTAAATCTGGGAAATAACTGTTCTTTAAAAGTAGACCTTAACCTCTGCCACCAGATTTCTAGAGGGGAAAAAAAGTGCTTTTTTAGCTTTTTTTTTTTTTAAAAAAAAAAAATCTGTTATTATGGAAATTGAACTATATTTGAAACTGGTGTAAGAAATAGTTAAATCTGTAAAAACAAACATTTTGAGTATTAATTAAATACAAAATCAGACAACCACAGAATCATAGAGACTGGAAGGGCTGAATTTGGAGATTGCCTAGTCCAACCCCCCTGTTTAAAGTAGGGTCAGCTAAAGCAGGAAGCTCAGGGCTCTGTGCAGTTGTGTTTTGAATATCTCCAAAGCTGGACACTCTTAAATATTTAATTACTACATATATTTTAGATTTGAAAAGCTAATCAAAATAAGACTTTTATTTGACATGTAACTTCTTACTAGTCTTTTCTATTTTTCAAAACATTGCAGAACATTGACTAAATCATTATTATTTGATCATCAAAATCAACTCTATTTATTACATATCAAAACAGTAATCTAAAATTTTGCTGATATTTAGCAGAAAAACAATATTTCCCAAATATTCAATGACAGGATAAATTGATACACATTTTATGTGAACAATTATACCAAATTTTTAACAGATATTACAAAAAACTATATCAGAAAGCATTAGTTATTAATTTTTCATGAGCTAAGATATACTTTAACTTCTCTTTTCAAGTAAAACTTAAATTAATAAAGCTTTAGCATAACAATATCTACACAGATGAGAGAAGGAAAGAGGAGAAGCCATCCTAAGTAAAGTACTCCTTTACAGTGCTTGCTACGGTCAGGCACTGGTGGACAGTGGCAGGTGATCAGTTGGAATAATAAGCTCTTCTTCTCTCACTAGTCACATTCAAGTATGGTTTATGCCCTATGACAATTTTGGAAGGACATGTAATCTTGGAATCTGAACCACCTTACTCTCCTTCCATAGAGAAGGAATATCTTCTACATTTCCAGTTTCTGACACTGTAAATACAATTTCATGAGTCTTCAGATGAAGCCTTTCAGTTGCTACCTTCAATATCTCATAACCACTCCCATCTTGTTCTATTATAATAGATTGGTTCCTGAAAGTTATTCCTAGTTAACTTTCCACTTTTTATTTCAGGCTAACTGCTTCACTTTGACCTTCAGACTTAAAAATAATGCATAAAAGGATGCACCTATTAGTCAACCTTTTCTCTTCTTATGAAAAAGAATAAATGCATGAAAGTTAACATGAAGGAAACTTTTTTTACTTCTGTTTTTAAAGAGCTTAAAACTTTTCTATAAAGCAATAAAATTAAGTGTTGTACACAATGAAGCAATGGCTTTGCTTCTGATTCTCTACCATATATATCCCTTACTTGTCTCAGACTGTTTCATACCTAAACTACTATTTAAATCATATGGAACTCGAGACCTGCTTACTTCAAGCAACTGTCCCACTACAAAAATGAATGTATTTTACCATTTTTACAAGTCCAAATAAGAACTGGCAGGGTACTCAGCAAGTATGATCTTTCTAGACAGTTAATGGGAAGGAATGAGGAAAAACTGAAGACATTTTTAGTTTTCAAATTACTTACTTTGTGAAGTCTTTAATTCCCTGATAGTGTCAAGATTTTAATGGACCACCACATGTCCAAAACGTAAAAAAAACCCCCACAAATACTATGTTCACCAAAGTAGTCCACTTTTTTTTTTTGTTTGTTTTGTTTGGGAATTCTTGTATTTAATAGAAATATCCATATAAGTAAATACATGGTATGACATAATTGTCTTAGCAAAACAGGTAGTGGTAAAGGTTACCATTGTTATATTCAAATGTTGAATGCACTGGTGAATTTCTTGGATATTTTACTGTAGTAAGTTAGACTTAAGATATGCATGAATGCATTGTATTGCCTTACTTAAACATCATCTTAATTAGAAATGTGGTATATTTTAAAGAAATAAATGTCACTTTTTATTGTGATACATATAAAATTGTCACTGATAATTAGTAATTTGACATAACAAAATGAATACAGAAAGCTTCATAATGACAGCATGAAAATATATGTGCTATTTGGTACTGAGGAAAATAATTTATGCAATATTCATCATTTCTCTACTTGCACATAGTATAACTCTGCAGTCCAGGCATTAGTTACACAAAGATGCTTGAAAATGTTTTGGTGTAAATTCTGTTTTTTTAAGAAAATGTTCTAGGATTATTTCTGAATGAATAGAAGAAAATATGTCAATATTGTCTGTTTTCCTGGACTTCTTATCTATCCTACTAGCTTCCTCTAACAGTTCAGTCTCCACTCTTAGATGTGTAAACTTGTCAAAGTATGAGTTTAATTCTCCCTATTTTATTCTGTTTGTCATTTATTTATTTATTTATTTTATTTCCTAGTTTAGTAAATCACCAGGAGGTTGTGGCATACATAATGTGTACCAGCTCTGTCAACTACTTTTCAGTCATATATGATCCCTTTGGAGAAGTTCCAGACTTTGCAAGCCTGGAAGTTCTCTTCCAATGCAAGTTAAATCACCCTTACCATCACTCTACTCCAAATATTCAACTGGTTGTGATGACAGTGACAGTTCTTTAACTGCTAATTCTCCATTCTTTATTGTTCAATTCTCCTTTCTAATATTGTTCAAAGCTATGTTGGGAAAATTCACACAGTCAGGAAGATATCTCAACCACTCCAAAATCTTTTCCCTAGAGCTAACTGCATTTTCAAAGAGTTACTAAATGAGAACAAATATGCTAAAACACCAGGAAGAGATAACATGCTCACCTCACTATTTTCTGTATGCTAACAAATACTTTCCTGGTTTCTAGTCTTGTATTGACAGATTTTCACTGGATTTTTTTTTTCTTTTTCCCCAAAAACTGGGGTATATTATATTTGGAAAAAAAATTCTTTATTTGTGGGATGGAAGAATAAAGGCTTACTTTTCCTGTGAGAATAAGGACTTTAGAGTGTCTGTCTAGAACAGCTGAAGGAATGACAGAGATTGTAAAATCAGTTTTCTCTTGCATATGAAACACCAAATAGATGAAACATTTGAAGACAGCATTTTTATTAGTGATGAATGAGTAACTTCCAATGAATAATTTATTGAGCAAATTGAGATGATTTTTCCACTTTCACAATATACACAAGCAGATCACGATTTTCTCTCATTCATTCATTAGATGAAACCATTTGCCAAATTCTTTTATGTGATACTTGCAACAGAATATTGATTGTGAAGGGAGCTCTTCAAGTCCTACACATAGCAGATGCTTTTTTTTTTTTTTTTGTGAGATAGCTAACAGGGTAAAGCTTCTTCATCGAATGGATGGGTGCCTAAGCAATTCTAGCAAAAATATGTATGTGGATTTCGGTTTTGTTTTGTACATATTTTTATGGAAATAACATTGTAGTTCACCTTCTGTGAATATTATGTTTTGGAAAAATCAATGGTCCACTGTATACTGCAGATAAGAGCAAAACACCAGTAAAAGCATCAATGAAACTCCAACATCTGAATTCTATTTCCTTTCTTTAAAGTTATGTTGATTTTTTAAAACCAACACAGATGAAAACAAAATCAAAACCAGACAAATCACATCCAGTCTTATGGTCCTCTAAGTTGTATTCCATAAATTGTATCTGCATTACACAAAGTCCAGACACGGCCTACAGAAGGTTTTCTATAGATAATCCCTGGTTAGATGATTATATTGTAAGATGATTTCAAGTTTTTTATAAAATTACAGATCTTTCTGATGAAGCCAACTATTTACATAAAATAGTTCTTTGTAGGGATAGAGCTTAATAATATTAATCATGAAAACAAACACTGAGCAATATAAGCATGGAATGAATTCAGAACTGAGACATGTCAAATCAGAGTTGTCACCATCAAGAGCAACATCTTTAGCACAGTTTTGTGGGATTAAATCATAATTAAACCACCAGATCTAGGCAATGGTATATGTGTTTTTCATCAATGGTTATAAAACACAATGTTTGAAGCAGGCTAGGAAAGAAATCATGAATGACAAAAATGAATGATGTAAAAGAAACAAACAGCAATGAATATAAAGAATGAATATTAAGTATAAGTGCCCATGCCCTGGAAAGCAGTGCTTTTTTGGTTCAGACTAAAGCAAATCAGTGCACATAAAATTGCAGGAAAAAAGGTGTATTTTTTAAAAAAGGGATATTCTTAATCAGTGCATAAGAAATTTGTGACACTAACATAGCAATGCTGTATGCATATCCGATATCAGTATTTTAAATCTAGATAACCTGAAAAAACCCTCACAAAAGCAATTGAAGGACGGAAAAAAATTGCTTTAGAATGAGAGAACGGAAACATTAAAGGGCTAACTTATTCAGCTTATTAAGAAACACAGAGGTGGTTTTCTTTCATAAACAAACAAAAACTGCTTGTATGCCAAAGAGCATTTTAACCTAATTAAGGTAAACTTGTCTTCCTGGAAACATAAGCCCTAGTAATGCAGAGTCTCGATCATTTAAGAGAACCCTGCAGAGAAAGCACAGATACAGCTAGCCATAATATCAGTGTGAACAGAACCAAAATAGTTTCTGCAAGACACAGTGCCAGTGGTACACTTCCAAATGCTCCTGGGGGAACAATTTTTAGGTTGGGATCTGACCACTGTCCTGTTCTAATTTCACTGGAAGAGGAGGAAGGGGTGCAGAGGTGATGTCTTCTGGGGACACCAGCTTGGAGTCTTCATGTCAGAGAGGAGCACACATGATTCCCCCAGGAACAGCTGATGTGTTCTGTACAGTGCTGGCCACCAATTCCAGTTCTTTGAATGAAATTCAAAGATACCATTTGGCTTAAGAAGCAGCACAACTGTGATTATTTGGCTCTGTGCCTATAATAATAAAGCTTTCCAGGCTTAAGCAGAAATAATTCCAACCAAGATATCAAGCTACAGACAGCTGAAAGCTGAATGTAAGGCGTGAACTTCAAAATAAGAACATTTGACCATTGGATCAAATTACTGAAAAACTGGATTCTCTGCCTCTTCATGGACTTGAAGCAAGACTGGATACCCATCTGGAAAATACATTTGGTCAAAACCATTATACTTTCATGAAAAATAAGCTATTACGCTTCATTCAGTGTTTGGCATGAAACTGAAATCCATGAAAGCAGTTCTACTACCTGGCTAGTATACTATTAATATTACTATTAACAGTAGAGATTAAATATGAGTAATCTATTAACTTCATTTCATTTTCACCAACCCCATTCATTCTTATGTCATAAACTATGGTCACAACCGTGGTACCTCCTCAGGTACTTCCACAGTAAGATTAGAGCTGTGCATGGGCGTGAACCTGACCTCTGCCTGCAAACTAACCATGTGTAAGATAACCAAGTCATCAGTGGAGCAAAAACTAAATTCCTTATTGTGCTTTCCAACCCTCTGTGTTCACTTAGATTCCATAGAAAGAGCATTACAAACAAGAGCATGTCATGGTTTTTAGGTCTGAATTTCTTTCTACATAATATTTCTACAAAATATTTAATATTTTTTCTACGGCATGGTCAGTTCTGACTGTAACATATATAAATCTGCTTATATATATACAAGTGGACTGGAGACTGTTTTGGACAGTCAAATAAAATGCTGATTCCATTGGATGCTGTTGTTGTTTGATCATTTCTGCCAAAATTCTGAACTCAGGTTTTGCAATATCTTAATCCATTAACTCATCTTTAAAAAAAACAAGGTTCTGAAAGTAATTAGATGTTATAATGTTACATAAATCTCCTGCATTATCTTTTCTACATATGTGTAGTCTTCCAGTGTGATAATTTTGCATCTAAGGACTTAAGAAATGTACACCTTAAAATTTTGTAAGGTTTAGGGGTCAGTTATAAGAAAGGGCAAAAAGGAAAAGCATCCAAATTCACCAGTAAAATATTTCTGAAAGTAAATAATTGCGCTTCCATCGTTAGTAAAAATAATTGAGCAACAATGACTTGCACTAAAAAGGGAGAATTAAATGTTGAGAAGAACATAGAGAAGGCATCTGCCAACAGCAGTAAAACAATCTGAAAAAAACATCCACAAGTTACTAGTTGTGGTAATCTGATACTGCAAGAAAAAAACCCAACAATTTAATAATGGATGCTGTCCATAATTTAGCTAATAAACGACATTCTGCATTCAAAAATGTAATCTGAAAGACTGCCATGTAATGAAAATAGGTATCTTATCTTACCATTTGCCAATCCAGCTTGTTATCACAATGTCAAAGGGTAGGTTTGCCTGCATCCCAGACAGCATATAAATATTGCTGAGATTCGTCTGACTCTCTTGTCACTACTCTGCTCTTGGACAAGGCAATAGTGTTACTAAAGGTGTCACCATAATAAGAACAGAAGTGAAAATAAGCTGTAGAAAATACAAATGCAATGCTACTGACAGCAACTGATATAATCCAGTTGTGCGTGAAACACACGGTCATAAAACAGAGGTGATACTGGAGGAGTAAAACACTGGAATACGGGATGAAAACATACAGATACACAGATAGTGTTAAAAGAGTGTTTTGGCTTATTTGACCAAGAAAAAAAATAATCAATGAGAAATGGAAAAAAAATCAAGAACAAGATCTTAGGGGAGTTAATCTTCAGCTTTCTGACAATGCCTTTAACTTGGCTCTCATGACAGCAAAGCAAGCTTTAAAAACAGCCTCCCTGAAAGCCAAATTCTAAGGGTAGATAAGAAAGTTCAGCATGATGACAGAACAGAGAAACTTTGGAAGAGCAATATATGAGTTTATAGTTAGGGTAAAATAAAGAGTACAGGAAATCTTCATAGACAGCAAAGTGAAATAGCTTAAAACACAAGTATTCTGAAGAGGAAATGTATTTTCAGGAAGGCTTTTTTTTTAAACCATAAAATGAGATTACAAATGTAGCCCTAGAAAACTCAGAAGACCACAGCAAAAACAAGATTTAAAAAAAAAAAAAAAAAAAAAAAGATGTGGAAGGGTTTTAGTTACACGTTTTGGAGCCACACATCCAGAGGAGCATGAACAACTGAAAACAAGTCACACAGAATGGCTTGTGGGAGTTGAGGACAAACCTCAACTTGGGCTTCTGGTGTACAAGCACCACCACACAAATCCTATTTGCCACCAAGCCAATTAGATTTTATGACCTTGAAGTGCTAAGGCTTGGACAACCGGCCCAAGCCAGAGTTGACCTATAGATGAATCCTGTATATTTTACAACTGATAACCACTGTGCTAATAGTAAATTATAACAAACCACCTATTCTGATGTAAAAAGTGGAAGTATTGAAGCCTGAACAACAGGCCCTGAGCCAAAGCTGATGACTCAGTATGTAATCATTAGTGAAATATGTATGGAAGATGTAGCTTAAACATCATAAAACATGTTTATCCTGAATATATCTTTATCTTTCTTTGTGTGTGGGCAACAGGGCTACAGAGACAGGCCTTGTGACCTGATGTGTGACTTTGCTCATAAATCAATTAGATAAGCAGGGAAACTCCCTTAGATTTTTCCTTGAGCCCTGGCCAGGCTCTGGGGGAATCTAATGTGAGATTGAAACCAGATATTTCCACTTAAAACAAAGGTGCCAGCCATTCTGGCTTGCTGATTTTTGGGTATATAAGGCTGGACCCGCTTGCAGTGACTCTGGATGCCTCACCTATGGGTGGACACACCACGTAGGATTTCCCTCCCGCTGGGAGAGGCTCTCCAAATCCTCGCTGCAATCGGGGCTCCCCAGCATCTACGGATCTGGGTGATGGTAACATATGCAAGTGGTCATGTATCTTTCTTATCACTATTCTCTCTCTCATGTAGTAATGATTTGATGCATTACCCTGTATTTTCTTATTTGTTTAAGTGCACTCTTCTCTCTTTTCTTACTGTATGTTTTCTATATTATTCTGTTACATTATTGAGTTATGCCCAGTAAAATACACCTACTCTTTTCACTCTGGTGTCCAAGTTTAATTGGTATCCTTAATCAACAAAACAGACCTTCTGCAACAATTTAAGCAATAAGATACATGTCTTGTCTCAAACACTCATTGTTTATTGGCCAGGAAGTAGGTGATGAAGTAGGTGATGCAGCTGATGATAAAGAATCAGCTGTCTGACAAAGAGAGGGCAGCTAACAACATAAACATAGCTACCTGGAAACTCTTAACATGTGAGTGAAGGTTCTCGATGAAGTTCGCTACAGATGAACTTGAAAACACTTCCTAGAAAAAAGTAAAAAACACTTACTGGAAAAAAAAAACCACTGTACAACTGATATAGTTAAAAAATCAATTATCATTTCACTGTTTATTCCTCTTGTAAGATTTTTCGTTTCTCCATTAAAAATATGTTTGTTAAGCAATTTAGTAAGTGCTTGCAAGAAGGTATGATCAGTTCTTTACTTACAGGATTCCTGACGTGTGTTTGAGTGGTTTTGGTAGCGATTCCATTAAAACTAAATTCAGATGTTATGGCTCACCTGTTGCTTCTGTGCATGACATACACACGGCTACATACTAACCATGAGAACATGTTGTTGCAGCTATTCTGTATTAGTAAGGATAACCTTGTATGGCACCTGCAAAAGGACTTAGTTAAGATGAACACCTTTAATTCCATTCTCTTTTTGCCTACTGTTATTTTACAGTTGTCCTTCCTCTATTTAGTTTAATTTTACTTAATGCTTCCTAAGTAGTGGAGTCCTTATTTCTATTCAATGTGTAGTATAATCATTATAATCACTGACCGCGTAAGTGGAAGAGATTCCTTGTCAAGGAAGAATTTTGAAACAGGGGAAAGAGTCTACAGTTTACCTCCTTTAGTAAGAAACGGTAGAATTTACTGCAAATGCTTCACATTAACAGGATACAAACCCCACAGAAGGTAAGCATCTTAAACCCCACTTGCAGAGAAGAGGACTACTCAATGGAAACCTAACATAACTCTTCTAAACAGATGAATAGAAAATACCTATTTTGTTCAAAGCAGTTAAAAAGAGACAGCTCAGATATCACAACAGTAGTTTTATTTAAAACAACTTATTTGCTCACCTTTAATTTTGTGCTATTACAATTTGCTAATAGGAAACTACCAAAGTGCACCAAAACCTAATATTAAGTGCCCAAGTTTTATACAGTCTTCCATAAGAATTGACTTCAAATTAAATTTTTTCCTTGTGACACATCAGTAAATGTTAAATATATGTTGTCTGAAAAAAACCCACAAGCACTTAGAAATTAAAGCAATAAAAATTCCAACAGTACTCCTGGGGAACTTTGAGTACTGTAAAGTATTCTTGGGATAAATTAAAGTATTCTTGTTCTATATGATAGAATATTTAACATATGCATTGAACAGGATAATGATCAGAAATGTGATTCCACAAAGTCAGCAGTTAAGGATATATGGTTTCCAAGTGATAAGAAGAAAGTTTGCATTTGCTGAACAAAAGAATATTTGAACTTCGGTTTTAAATCTGTATAAGGCATAATGATATAAAACAAAATAATAATGTTCAGGAATTTATGCAATTCTTACTTTAAGGATCTCAAGAAATGTATAAAGATGAACATCTTTATCTGGTATTATAGATGGAATACTTGAGATAAAGTCCTGTAAAATTCATTATGCAAAGTCCATTGGCAGAGCTGGAAATGAAGCCAGGCTTTGGTGAATTATTTAACTGCAATTATTATTACTAAGAAGTTGTTTGCAAAAACTGCAAACAATGTCCAGTTCTCTATGTTTTTGATGTTATGTGATTTATGTTACTATATCAGTTTTTTCTATTTCCTTCTGATTTCCCACACACTTGGTAGGACAAAAAGGTGAAGAGCTGAATAGACATACACTATGGATAGATATTTAATTACAGATGACAGGTTTCTTGAATGTGGGAGGGGAAGTTAGTTTCACCTCTATTGTCTCCCAGTCCACATATCTCTGTCCACCCATAGCAGAAAAGAAAAAAATTGTGATTGTGTTCAGCTGGGAATAAAAACATTATTCATGCTGGCAAGTTACTAGGAGATTGTCTATCTTACAAAGTGAGTAGTTAGAAAAAAATGCTATTTAACTGTCATGTAACAGTAAAAAGTGCTAACCAAACTAAAATTAACAACTAAAAAATTGTGCTCACACATCTGCAGGCTGAATGTGGCTGGAAGTGACAACCGAATAGTAAAGCAAAACAACATTACAGTGCAAGAAAATGTCTTGGACAAGAATAACTACCCCATTATTTGATAAACTGGACAATAACTACTGATATTCTCATTAATATTTATCTAATATGTAACACTAATGTTCTACCTCTTAGTCCTAGGAATAGGCTGAAAACAAGTAGAAAAAAGAAACAAACATAATAGACAAATAGTTTGACTACTGGTTCAGTTGATAAATAATTACTTGCATGCTTTTGCTATATACTGTTAAGAATTACTTTATTTCTGCAGATGAATATTCACATTTAGCAAGTAGAAAAGATGTACTTTAAGGTAGGTATTTTAGCTATTGGCAACTGAACAGAACAAAGAATTTGGAAATCAAATTGTCCTCTGAAAAGGTCATTTCTAGAGATTTTGAACTATTGATAACAGAAAATTTTGGAGAAGCACAAACAAGTTTTTCAAAATACTGTTGAAAACAAGACGTTTTAAAAGTAGACTCAAAACACTCAAAATGAATTTTTGTGTAAAGAATTATGGATCCTGACAAACATTTAATCAGAAATGGAATACTGGACATGGTTACTTTATTTTCATATTCATAACATAAATTTTTGTAACCGGAAGTTAAATATTCTTTCACTGATGTTATTGATTATTAACATTTTTGAAACTCATCTTTTTTTCCATTGAAGAACACTTTCTATAAAGAAGCATCCTTACTAATGATGGTGCATCAGGTTACAGCCCTATTTTGCCCTCTTCCTGAGCTTCAATTTCTGTTTTGTTCCCCCAGCACAAAATTTATGGTAATATGGTAAACTGCAACCAAGAGATAGCAAAAGCAGGGAATCTATCATAGCACAGAAGTAATGGCACTGTCTATAAGATATTACAAATTTCTCAAATTAACTATTCACACAATATACTAGATTTTAATTATTCAAATACATGAAAAATTTCAGAAAGCACTATATGCATAAGACACTAAATGAAACAGTGACTGCAAGTTTGTCAATATTGTTTTTATTTGTATATGGACACCAATGAAATTAAAATTTGAGTAAGGCAATACCTTCTCGATACTGCTGAAATTAAAATGCAAGATCAAATTTACTTGAGAAGTAGGAGTGCAACCACTACTCACAGTCTGAATTTGAATTACTGAAAGTCTGAAACAAGTTTTGTTCAGTAGGTTGCTTTACTTAATGTTATAAAGATCCTTATTTTCTCTGTAAAGATATCATCATGGATCATTATCAACCTTTAAAATAAGTAGAACATTATCAGCTGTTTGTTTGACATACTATGGAGACCAAGAACCTTCCCATTCACTTGGTTGAAACAACTAAAAATAATTTTTAAGGGAATATACCCATTCCTTGGGCAACATTCTGTCATAAATTACAGAATGTAAATCTGATTAAAAGTGCTGAATGAAAAGTCCATTGACAAAAATAGTCATAGAACCTTAATTTATTAGAAAAAAAAGAAACTAAATTTAAAACATATGCTCTATCTCATCATGTCCTTCACTACTTTTATTTTTAATCCCTCAGTTTTATTTAACTAAGCAGTATAGTACAGAATTTTTGAGGGTTTGGATGGTTCAACAAAAACTACATTCAGGTCAGGAAAGCAATGAGGAAAATGCCTACTAGATCTTAAGGTATGCATTCTGGATCCTGTTAGCTTGGGAATCAAAAGCCATTAAAGTCCATAGGCCTGCCTTTGAAACTTGGTATGGAACCAGAGAAAGTTCTTTTATCTTGAAATACATATTCCTACTGCAAAATGAAAAGGATGGAAGACAAAGAAAAGAGCAGGCTGGTACCTCGGAGAACAGTCTTTCCTCCTTTTTCTTTCCCTCCAGAAAACAGAGGTTTGGCTATTGCTAGGCTAGGCTCAAAAAACTTTGTCATGACTCACACTATGTGAGAAGTTATCTACTCAAGAATACCTTTAATGTAAACCTCCCATGCAAACTATTGCATAGTTTGTTTAAAAATGTGGGTTTTTTTACTGAAATTGTATAAAGTTATAAAGTTTATACCTTCTTTGAGCTTCATGGGCAATTCACCATAGAATCCCAGAATATATATACACATATATGCGTGTGTGTACATTTGAAATTTATTTGGTTTCACCCTACTCCAGGACAGACACAATAATAAACCCAAGACCAAAGCAAAAAGATGTCAGGTCCATCAGAACTTTTTCTTGTCTTGGACTGCAAGGTGTGCAGTGAGCTTAAAATACAGAACTAGGAATAAAACAAGTTTTATAGATTATGTTTGTAAAAGGCAGCTTACGTTTTTTTTTTTTTTTTTTTTTTGGACATTTTCTCTCACATATATGCACTGGTTTTCTACTATTATTTTTTGTATGTTTGTAATAGAGTACTGGACTAAAATAACTTTTTTGCATAGAGGAAACATTTTTGTACAATGTTATTTCAAGACTGTTACTGTCAGAATAAGGCTGCTATTACAACACAAGCTTTAGTGCAGCCAAAAATTCAATTACAATTACAAATATGGGTAATGAAAAAGCAACAAAAAAAAAAAGAATGGTATGGATGGGAATGAAAACTTCACTCAAAACCAGTCTTGAAGACAAAAGGCAAATATGTAAGACAAGCACACAGAGTTCAAGAGCAGGAAGCACTTTCCTGATTATTTCAAGGCTACAAAAATCACTTAATCACAATTCTTTTCATGTACTGCTCAGTATTGCAAGCAGCAATGAAAAGAGGATCATGATATTAGGAAATTTTTAATTTTGACCTGTGAAGGTCAAACTTTTAAAAATTATTATGGAAAAGACAGTATTAAAATTTTGCTGTTGACACCAATTTTAATAGATAGGAATATAAATATTGAAATAATTTTCAGTGTTTACTTACTGTAGTCTACTAGCTAATGTTGCTTTCAAGGAGTTTTCAGGAAACTTTTCTTGTATACAGTTATAATTCCGTCAAATGAACAGTCTACTTTATAACAAAAGTCCAGATTATAAAAATTAATATACCATTCAAAACTATTGCAGAAAGATTTTTTCCATATCTTACATGTGACCCTGTTATTTATAGTATTGTAAATTTTAAATACTCTACCTTTCTTTAAAGATAATTGAGTCTTGAGTTGTAAAGTTTGTAATCGAATACCAAACACAGAAGGGGTCAACATCCATTGTTTTTCAGCTCTGTTGCATAGTTTCTTGAAACACATTACTTTATGAAAAGCACACATTTTATTGGATGCTATTGCTCATTGTGTCACCGCTCTTAAACCAGAGGTTTGTTTTTCTGGCCAGATCAACTGTGCATATTGTAGTCAAAGCTTGTAGGATGAAGCCTCTCTATCCAATGGTGTCACTGCATGCAGGACTGTTAGGTGACTGACATCATGGTGCCCTCCTTAATAAAGAGATCTGAGAACTGCGTTTACACTCAGGTCAGGACATCAGATATGACTGTGAATGGGGAAATTTTTAATATAGAGAGATAATATGGAATAGTGTGATAGCTATCTGGAATATTGCTCTGTGTTAAGAGAAGGTTAATCCTATCTTCCCCATTCCTGTTATTATTTCTTTTTGTCATTGAGACTGAAAAGTTTCTAAAATAAGAGGACTTGAATTTGCATTTGTCTCTTAAAAAGAGGATTTAAATTTTTGTTTTTTTCATTACCAAACTTAAAAAATTCCAGTGGGATATATAGCTGAACCCACAGTAGAGATTCTAAACTTTTCCAGACCTCATTAGTCCTCAAAAAAAGATTTTCATTATTATCTAGATAAAATTGTATTTGAATTCTATGTCATTATTTCTCATATCTTTCCCAAAATAAATAAAAATTTATTACCTTCCTTACAGAACTCTATGTATCCCAAAACTATTTTGTTTCAAGCCTTTCATCTTCTCTTACCTAAAGTAAGATTTTCTTTCATGTCTTTCTCATAAGACATACTTTCTGACCTCTAATCTTTCAGGAAGTGCTACATAAACGCTAAGTACTCCTACTCATCAGACAAAACAAAATTTTTGTTACTTATGCTGAATATGTAACTGTGGGATGGCTTTATGTCAAGGGAATGTCATGCTATTCACTGAAATTCTGGCTTTACTGAAATAAGTCAAAACATTGCCATCATTTCCACCACTGACGTCACACACCATATGCAATTAAACACCCATTTTGCCCCTTGAATACAGAAGGTCCTTTTCTTATCTCATTTTCCTTTTATTGTTTTAGATGGATTTACTTACTAAAATATGTCACAATTTTCAGCTGTGGTAGTTGACTTAATAATTTGATGAGTCTTTAAAAAATAAAAGGAAAGAAAAAGCATAATATGATCCCACTGCTTCTTAATTTTTATTGTGCTATTATTTTTTAGAAGAAGGAAAGATATCAAATTGTTTTGAAAAGATACTTTGTTAAATATATGTATTTTTTTATTCTCAGTTTGAAAGTAGAACCTGGGCTGACTGGCTTCAATTAAGTCTCTTCAATAAGTAGAAACAAAATAATATAGAAAATGCTACTTTCTTTATGTTCAAGATCATACGAATTCTATACACAGGCAAAACGCCTGTGCTCATGCAGAGCATCTTGCAGAACCAGGGACTAAATTAATGACTGAGAGTCAGAGTTCAAAACAATGAACAATTGTTTTTATTGTACTTTCAGTGTTATAAATGCGAGGAGAAAAAATTAGAAAATGAAAATGACTTTTTAAACAATGTAGTGTTCTGAAATACAATAGATCAGAGTAACAAGTTAGCTCCAGGAAGAACTGCAGGAAGACAAGAGCTCACTGAGCTTTCCATGTTATTATCAAAAAGAAAACCTCAGAATCCTGTTGAGGGGAAGGTGAATGTAGAGGGAAAGTTTCCTGTGAACATAGATTCATAAGGAACTCTAGACTTCACACAAGCTTTTATAAAATACGCTTTATGCACCACTCTGCAAACAAAACTAGCTACTAACGCATTTCAGAATCAAGTTGCTGTTCTTAGCAGTCTAAAACTTTCTTACTATTTCATGAGTTTTACCAGATCTACCATGGTTCCTATTATAGAATATAATAAGAATAAATCTTAACCTCACATTATTATTAACAGTGGTGAATATTAGGTAGAGATATGTCTGAACTGCAAATTTGAAGGGCAAATATGAATTTCCTTATTCCATGATCTCTTGTTTAGAGATAATTGAAGCAGCAGGTAATTGCATAAAGGTTACACATAAAAGCATGACTCCTTTTCTGCCACTAATATTCTAACATAACTATCCCAACATTACTATTTCTTTTGAATTTCACTGCTATGATCTCTGTTCTATTACTCCACTAGATTCCAAATATTCGCTTTTCATTACCCTGTACAGTTTCTTATCTCCCATTTATATTACCTTCTAGACCTTTGGAAGCTTTTCTCAGAAGTTTTTCTTAAAGTACATCTGCATGGAAAGACGCATGAAAAGTCAAATGCTCAGTTTACTACCAATTGTTTTTCTGTTCTCTTATTCTTGATAAGATTCTTAGAAAATTGTCCACCAAACAAGACATACATTCACTCATGTCCTAATTATTCTAAAACTAACAGGTATTTGCCTGACCTAAGGTCTGTATGGACAAATAATGATGCAGGACAAATAACAACAGAATTTATTTATTCTTCATGAGTATTGGTAGAAAAGTAGCAACAAATAAACATATTTTAGAGAAGATACAGTATGTTCTGTTCTTTTTCCTTTAAATTTAATATTTATATATATTTATACTGGAAAAGTGGTGCAAAAAAAATTGGTAAATATTTGTGTATAGGAGAACATGTTTTTCTTCCTACTCTACATTCAATACTGTACCATTCCTCCCAAATCTCCTTACTCAGACAGTTGATTGTTCTGCAATCCATTAGTATAATCACAGTGTTTATGCTAGAGTAGCTAAAATTACGTCAGCATTCCTTTCATAAACCACTGTCTTTAAGGTTTTATAAATTTTCCCTAAATAAAGACAAAACAAAACCCCAAAACCAACCAACCAAGCAAAATTCCAACTTAAACTATCTACACAGAGTCTAAGAATTTAGTCTGAAGTGTTAATTTATTCTTAGAACTTTTGAAAACAAAACAATTCATAATTTTTAAAGTGATTTATCCTGGCAACACTTCTTAATGGTCTTCTATTTATAATCTCTTCTCTTTTCTGCTTTGACAAACCATCTACTTGAGCTGGGCCTCAATTTCATTTTTTTCTAATCAGGTTTTATTAACAGACACTCTTCTGTTGACAATTTTCCCATTAGGAAAATTCAGTAAAATTTCAAGGGAAATTCAGTGAGGTAGAATTTCAGTGAGAGACTGAATTGCCACAGGTTTCCACCTAGTCTCCCTAGAGCTAATTATCCAATGTTCCCATACAGTAAAAAAAATAATGTATTCGTATATTTGTGCTGTCATCACCTGAGAACATTCCTTTTGTGAGTAGGATACAGGTTTACCACAGTCTTCTCCAGAAACATTTTCCTAATAGCCTTTTTCCAAGACAGGTAGCACAGATTACTTGCCCACACAACATTATTTTCATTAATTGAAGAGTTGTTATGATATTTTAGTGCTATTCTTCCCTTTCAGTTGCTATACCAGCAAATGTTTTCCTTCCATATTTTTTTCTTCCTTGCTCTGTTTAAAAGCTCAAAAAAACACAAGTAAATGTCCTGAATCTTCTAAGTAAGAAGTCTTACAATCAGTCTGTAACAAGTGAAAAATCATATATCCTCTGTGTAAGGTTAATTTAATTCATATCAGAGGTACTGAATAGAAAATTAAGGATAACTACAGAGGGTAATGCTACAAGTAAACACACCACTCTATTAATAATTCATGATAGTCTACCAAAGTACTTACCTGAAAATATTTACTTTTATAACAGTCATGAAAGCTAGCACATTGAATGACCTCAAACAGACCTACTTTGTATACCTGCTGAAAAAAGATTACGCATTTCTTGCAAGTGAATAAATGCAGAAGAGTCACATATAAATTCTGCTTTGCATTTTGCTAGTAGTAGGTTTATTCGTACAGATAACGATCCTAGTAATTTAGGACTATTTGCAATGGAGTCAGGAGGATATGGGCTGCTATACACTCAACGCACTCATTGACTTTTATCAAAAAGAATATATGACATTTTGTACTGGACAGCAAACAGCAAATCAATTGGCAGTTGTATTTTGGCAGCTGTAGCCAGATTATAAGATTAGAAGGCTAATTTGCAGCTTGATTTGTTGTCTGACAACCTTGTTTGTGAGTTTAATATCTCGATCATTTCAAAATGCATTGGGCTGAAACAGGCTGTAACTTCATATACAAGCTGCTGGCATAGATACATTTTTCCCCAGCAAAAATGATTTCAACCCATTAAGTTATTTTATTTTTAGGTCTATAGCTTCAAAACACTAATTTGCAAATGTAATTTGGCTGAATGCATGCTACAGTTGTAAACAGTCTTGTTCTGCCTTTCACTGATACTCATTCAGATAAATATTTCAGATATTTTGGGGCTTTTAGTTTCTGCATAGCAGTTGTTGGCACTCTTCCAAATGCAGTTCACAAACCACATGGCACTTCTGAAGCTTGTTCCTCACATCACAAAGTCTCAAAATGTACCTTGAACCCAACCACTGACACTGGGTTTCTAGTGCTCTCTACATGCTGTAGTGGGCTGTTTCTACTTGGCTTTGAAGGGAAGGCTCAGCTGCTGCGCTTTGAAAGAACTTTTCGGATTGTTTCTGCTTTATTACAAATAGGGAGAGAAGGGGTGGAATCTTCCAAACTTATTTGACTCAGGCTGCCACAGTTATCATTCCAAGTCAATTGTTAACACTCCTCGCAGTATAGTGCTCCTTTCGTTTTTCTCCTTTTTTTCTAATTTCTGTATACTTTAGGGAAACTAATGAATAATATGTACTCATACATAGGATAGTTGTTATTAATGATAGCTTTTAGACTTTAAAAATGAAAGCTAGAAGTCTATAAAAGACAAGTAACTAAAGAGAATAGTGAACAAGAAGACGATTGTCAAAAGATGATTATCACACACATCTAACGACTCTGAATGTTCTCACAAACCAACCATTTAGTTTTAAACCTCACTGTGCCACAAGGGATGGACAGTTAAATATTTTATTCTACCCCATCTGTTTAACAGTATGAAGAGTAACAACATTCTATTACTACATACTTGAAGAATATTAATTATATTGAATTTATCACTAATCTCCAAACCACTTCTCACAGAAGTAAGCATTCCTTGATCCATTTTTCTTATGGACACAATTTCACAGTTTTGAAATCAAAAAAGAAAATACTGCCAACAGACATGAGGACCAAGAAGAATATCCCCAGAGATTCACAAATTACTTTGGAAACTTAATTATTCATAAATGTGGACAAAGTACAATGGAAAATTTAGGGAATACCAGTTTACATAAACTGGTGATTTCTCTGCTTCAGATGCAAATTCTGTCTCCATTTTGAAACCACATCATATTAGACAGAGTAATAAAAGTCTCTTCATGAGAGTTACCTGAATATTCTACAGCTGAGACTCTTTCATGTTGCTTTCAACTTCAGGGGTTTTTTTGATAGGCTAAAACCCTTTCTGAAGTTTGAGGGTAAGGATCTTTCTGCATTGGAGGGTGGCCTGTGCTAATGTGGATGTAAACTTTTTTCTGTTATTGATATGAAAAATATTACTGAAAGTATTGTGAAAGTAATCAAGTTCTTAATAAACTAAAACACCAACCCAAAATTATTAACTTTTGACCAGTTTTAAAACTTGAAAAATTTAAGCTTTAAATTTATAATGACATTTCACCTTCATGTGTTGGAACTATCCCTAATGTAAAGTCATTCTCAGCCTTGTATGAAAGTTTGAAACATGAAGAATAGATGGGACTTAAAGTATAATCACCATGCTAACAGGGTGTAAAAGAACTTACTAACATTGCTTTTCATCCTCACCTTACTATTTTGAAGCCTTCAGTTAGCAACAATAATGTGTGGTCTACTTCAGAGGTATGAATGAGAAACCATCATACCTCTTTAAAAGTGTACTTGTCTATTTTATTTCATAGTCTGTATGTGCAGTAGTTCAACGCCAGTGTTGATTGCTTCTAATGCCATAATTCAAGTGGCAAAATGAAACTGTTTACACTCTAGCTGCAGAATGAACTGTGAAACTTATTTAAGAAGAATAAATATCCATGTTCAGGATGCTTTATCCGGTTTTCAGCCGGAATTGGAAATTCCCAGTTGAGAGTAGCTGGCATGATGAGATTTCATGGAGGTAGTCGTGGTGATGAAAAAAAGATTGGGCCAAGGTGACACTCAGATGAACTCAAATCACAAAAATTAGTTGCTAGAATCTCAGGGAGATGTTAAATTATTTAATTTGTTTTGCTACAGTTAATAAAGCTGTGGCCAGTTTCTACTGCACTTCATTAAAGTGTGTGGTTTTTTTTCATTTGTGGGTGACCTTCATATAATCTTGGTCATATTAAGGTAAGGATATATTTCCCTCATGTCTTACTACCCATTACTGCTTCGTAACTAAATTCTTCTACTACAAGAAAAAAAAAATATTTGAGTGTTATTCTGAAATATATGCATTTCACGTTTATTTGTATGTATATACCTTTTATTTATGCACTACAAAAAATGCTTCCTACCACTATTTTGTAGCAATAATCTTTCCAAATTGGACATATATCACAGATGGTGTTGGTTTGAACTACACCACCTGGATCCTGGTCTGTTTCCAAATTTTGTAACTGAAATGCTAAAATGATGTTTAGTTCCAGATCATTATGAAAACATGTCAAATCTACAAAGCTATCATGTGTGAGAAATAGTAAATGTAAGTTCTCAATTGTGTCCGTTTCTGGTTCTTAAAATGTCCCCTCATCTCTTTTGGTTTTGTTTTTGGTTTTTTGTTTTTTTTTTAAAAAAAATCTGTCCTCACCTAGCTCGATGTCTGAGTACTGAACAAAGGTTAAACCTGAAGTTCTAGTTTAGGCCTACCTCTACCATGGACCTAAAATGTCCACATATTAGGGTTCACCTTTTCTCCTGGTCATCAGCAGAGGAAATGTTGGAGGATTATACAGATTTATCTGGTCTGAAGGAAAAGTATCACACAAAATATAGCTGATATTCTTTTCTCCTGGGGAAAACAGAACTATAGAATAATCAGAGAAATAAATTGCCAGTGCTGTAATGACATCCTTCAAATACCAAGTATATAAAGCAGCTTTACAGTTGAGACTGTACTGGTTACATATACGTCATATAGAAAGGGACTAGATTTAGGAACTGTAACAGCAGAAATATAAGGGTAACCTTGATAAAGATGAAGAGGAATCCTAATCCAAAGTCCCAGGAAACCAATACAAATCTTTCAGTTTACTTCTATGGATTTTAGAACCTTCTTGCTTTTATTACATTCATCCATTCATATAGCCTTCCTGAGCTTCACTTTTTATTCTCACCTGATATCACAGTAGTTTCTAAACTTTAACTACAATTTCTGCAAGTTATATAAATTTATAGCAGATTTAGAAATCCCGGCTAGAAGGTGACATATCACATTTCATGTTTCTATGCAATTATTAAAACTAAAAAGAATCATAACTGGAGCCTGAAGGAAGTGGTAATACCATGAACTTGTAGTATCACTATGAATGTGATAAAAAAGTTCACAAATGTTAAAAACAGAATACCAAGTGCTTACTACCAAACTACATGACTTAAAGTTTGCATTTCTTTTTTACAAAGCCCTAGAAGATGCTTGTTTATGTACTGTATAAATAGTAATTTATGAACCTGTATGCATATGAAAGCATATTTTAAAACTGTATATAAGCAAGTTGTTTAAAACTGTGTGAATAGAGATTATTTCATTTTTTTCAGAAGGAGCATGGCTGGATTATTCACTCTCTTACATGTGCACATTCTGCTTGTCAAATTTAAACATGCCAAAGGAATTGAAAAGAATGCATTGGCAATGTCGATTGTGGTGTACCACTTGGCTGCCTTTGACTCCAGTTCATATTGGAGCTCTAACATATCTGGTACAGCAGCACTCAGTGGTGGTGTCACTTCCTTCAGGCCACGATAGTCTACTGTCAACCTCCACCCTCCGTCAGACTTTCGCACTGGCCATATTGGGCTATTAAAAGGCGAATGTGTCTTACTGATGACACCTTGGCTCTCCAGTTGACGAATCAAGTCTTGGATGGGAGCCAGAGAGTCTCAGTTTGTGCAATACTGCCGTCAGTGCACGGTCCTCGTAGCAATTGGCACCTGTTGTTCTTCAACTCGCAACAGTCCTACAACAAAAGGATCTTCTGAGAGGTCAGGCAGATTAGACAACTGTTTGACCTTCTTTGTGTTCACACTGGCCACACCAAAAGCTCATCGGTATCCTTTTGGGTCTTTGAAGTAACCCCTCTTGAGGTAGTCAATGCCCAAGATACAAGGGCCTTCTGGGCCAGTTACAATGGGATGTTTTTCCCACTTGTCCCCGGTCAAGCTAAACTCAGCCTCCAGTACTGACAATTCTTGACATTCCCCTGTCACTCCTGAGATCCACATAGGTTCTTCCCCTCTATAACTTGATGACATTAATGTACACTGTGCCCCGGTGTTGATTAAAGCCTGGTACTTCTGTGGATTTGATGTGCCAGGCCATCGAATCCACACTGTCCAATACACCCGATCGTCCTTTTCCTCCTCCTGGCTGGAGGCAGGGGCCCTCTATTCCTGTTCTTGGTCAGAGTATTCTCTGTCTGACCCTTGCCATGCCAGGCCAGAGATTCCTTCATCAGGGCCAAGGGAGGTGATCTCAGTCTTCCTGTATCTGGAAGATCGTTGATTACTTTCTTGTGGTTTCACACCACCTACATTAACAACCTTCTTAGATGCCTTCTTCCTGGCAGGGGTCTTTCCTCGCAATTCATGTACACGAGCTTCCAACTTGAAGGTGGGTTGACCATCCCACTTCCTCATGTCCTCCCCCTGGTCACGCAGGAAGAACCAAAGTTCGCCACGTGTCATGCGCCTAGGTTTCCCTTTCCCTCTGACTGGGGCGGAAGAGAACTGATTTCTTGGGGCGCTCCTGACATCCAGGGTGCTCGCCCGTAGAGATGAGGAGGTACCAAGACTCTCTTCAAAGTTCTGAAGACAGGAAGAGACTGCCTCCACAGTTGGTGTACATCTTAGTCCTTCTCCCACATCCATTTCTGGATAGTACATCGCAGCCAAGCCGGCAGAATATGAGGATGGCGCACCTTTAATCACCTTCCTCCACATGGCCTGTGTGCACAGGACATCCTCTGGATTTTTAGGGGCTTCATCATTATCTGGATCACCATAGATGACTTCCAGCGCTGCTAATTCTCTCAGGTACTGGACACCTTCATCTGCAGTAGTCCACTTCCCAGGGGAGTTGTCCATAAGATCTTCCTTGAAAGGATATCTTGCTTTAACACTTGAAAGGAGCCGTCTCCACAGACTGCAAATTGCTGTCTCTTTTCCAATTCCCCTTTCAATTCCTCGATTTCTAGCAAGGGAACCCAGCTGTTGGGCTTCCTTACCTTCCAGTTGTTGAGCATCAGCCCCATTATCCCAGCATCAAAGCAGCCAGGCAGCAATCTGCTCACCCAGCTGGAGGCTATAGTCTTTCCGCAGATCTCGCAGTTCTGACGACGTCAGGGAGCGGGTACTTTCCGCTTCCTGTTTGAGTTCTGTTATTCCCTCTTCCAATCCCTTTGCTGAAGGACCCGCTTCTTCCTCTTCTTTCTCCTCCCTTATTAATTGAGGGTATGGACCTGTTGTTCTCCTTGTCCACTGTTTCTTTTTTACTACTGGGGCAATCTCTGCTGTTGTTATTGTTTGAGTTCCCATCTCAACCACAGTCCTTTGAGAGTACTGAACTGCAGCTCGATAGGCATAGGCCAGGCCCCAGTACAGCGCTAGGAGTTGCTGATTTTCACTGGGATAGGCAAGGCACCCTTCTATCAGGTGTTGTGTCAATTTTGCGGGGTTGCTTGCCTATTCAGGGGTAAGATCCCAGGCTACAGGAGGTGATAACCATCCTAGGAATCTGCCCAAATCCTTCCACTCCCCCTGCCACCCAGAGACAGGCCGCCTCAGGGCACATTTTGGTATTGACTCACCCAAAATTTGCCTTCTCTTACACCAAAAACATACCGAGCTCCACACAGCCCACAATAGGTGAACAGCAATAATGAACAATATCAAAGAGCTAACATAAGGATGAATAAGTACTTCGTGAGCCTGCAGAATAAAACCACTCATGATGTTACCAATTTCTTCCAGCATGTTCCCTAGCTTAGCAAAATAAAGATAAGCAGTGCAATCACCAGACCCATGACCAGTACAAGAGCTTGTCGCTTAATAACTGCTATAGCTATAGCACAATTAATATAAAACTGCTGTTGTCTTGCCCCACGTTGGGAGCCAAAAAAGACTGTGGTGGTTTGACCTTGGCTAAATGCCAGGTACCCACCAAGTCGCTCTATCACTTCTCCCCCCTTCCCTTTTTTTTCTCTCAACAGGGCAAAGAGGGGAAAGAAAGTAAGATAGGAAAAAAACCCCAACCCTTGTGGGTAAAACAAAAGCAGTTTTAATATAAGCAAAGCGAAGCAAAGGTCCGTGCACGGAAGCAAAAAAAAGAAAACAGATTTATTCTCTACTTCCCATTAGCAGGCGATGTCGGGCCTTCTCAGGAAGCAGGGCTCCAATACGCGTAGTGGTTGCCTCGGAGGACCAAGGGTGACCCCCCATCCCCTTCCTCCTTTTTCCCAGCTTTATACTTGAGCAGACATCATATGGTCTGGAATATCCCTTTGGTCAGTTCGAGTCAGCTGTCCTGGTTGTGTCCCCTCCCAAGATCTTGCCCACCCCGTCCCACTGTGGGGGGGAAATGTCGGAAAGAGCCTTGGTGCTGTGTAAGCACTACTCAGCAGTAGCCACAACACCAGTGTGTGATATCAACACCCTGCCAGCTCCCAACATAAAACACAGCACCATAAGGGCTGCTATAGGGGAAAACCAATTCCGGCTCAGCCAGACCCAGTACAACTGTATAAATAGTAAATTACGAACCTGTATGTATATGAAAGCATATTTTGAAATTGTATATAAGCAAGTTGTTTAAAACTGTGTGAATAGAGATTATTTCATTTTTTTCAGAAGGAGCATGGCTGGATTATTCACTCTCTTACATGTGCACATTCTGCTTGTCAAATTTAAACATGGCATAATATAAGACTTTTATTATACAGTATCACTACTTTTAACTGGTATTTGCCTGAAGCCAGAAAATTTTACAGCAATACCAAACCTTACCAGATGCTTGCATGCCTGTAGAAGGATACTGTTTGTGTCGTGAATAAAGGATGCTTTCACTTTTCTTGTCTATGCTACATTCAGTATCAATCAGCAGCTTCTAGATTTCTAGACAAGCTATCTCACAGCATATGCAATAAAGAACTCATTCATTTATGGAGTCAAATAAAGTAAATTGTACAACTGTGCCTGAAATTAGGGTTAGCGTTCAGGGGCAGAGAAGAAGATAATAGTAGTGTGTGCGGTTTTTCAGCACCAAAACAA
The DNA here is from genome assembly GCF_047716275.1 of Strix uralensis. Taxonomy (NCBI): domain Eukaryota; kingdom Metazoa; phylum Chordata; class Aves; order Strigiformes; family Strigidae; genus Strix; species Strix uralensis. Next base: position 38,752,993 of record NC_133975.1, read on the forward strand.
GTTCTGAAAAACCACTGAGTTGTTGACAATTTGCTGTTTGTGCTTTCCAGGTTCTAATCCAGAAGCTTATGTCCATATTCAGGAAGTTCAGTGAACTGTGCAGTGCAATGACTCCCATAGCAATTATCTGGGAGTTATCAGGAAATGTAATGGATTCATGATTCTACCTCATACTTTTGCAGAAGTATAATGCAGAAAGAATGCCTTTTAAAAAATGTGTCACTAGCAGTACCCATAGGGCAATATAATATTTTCCAGATTCCACTACAGCCTCACAATGTTTAGCAGTAGAAGGTTCAGATTAGGTAAGCATCATTTATTTAAGCACAACAGTGTTCTTCATCCATGGAATGAAGTAAGATATGGCATGAGGATCTCAAACATGGAGCAGGAGAAAGATGCTGACACTTCAAGGCAAACATGCAACCTTTTTCCTTTTTAAATAATACATGAGAAAATAATGTAATCTATATGTGTGAAAAATGCTGCAAATACCTTTAAAAAAGAGAGTAATGAAATATAGTAATTTAGTGGGTAGTTATGAATTTTGAATGCAGCTACAGATTTCCAGGTTATGTAGAATAATTACTGTATGTCTAGAATAAACCCACATGTCAAGAATACACGTAGATATTTACGCAGACTGACATAATAACTATTTTAAAATATGAATGAGACAGAATTATTGCAGCCCATGAAACATATTAAATCCAGTATCTTATTACAGTACTTCAAAATGAAAATTCTCTCATTATGTTATCTCTTTATATATGCTATTAGATAAATGGCTTTTAAAAGCTGTAACAAACCCTCTCCCCTAAAATGTCTGTAATGGTGATGCAACGGAGACTAAAAACAAATAATGTATAAGAAATATACATAATATATTAAGTTTTAGCTCTTAAACCTTTACCAACATTTAGTTAATGTCAGTGCAGTGTCCATTTTCTTTTAACTTTTCTAAAATGAAAATAAAGACCACACTGAAAACAGCTATATTAATCTACATTCAGAGGTAACTCCTTCAGAATTTCCAATTAAGTAAAATAAAGAAAACCTATATTTCACCTATTTTTAGCATTTTGCAAGTAATGCATTCTAAATGATAAGCACTATATAGTGTAAGTTGTGTAAATCAATTTCTGATTCCATCTATAAATGTAATTTTGAACTATATACATAGCATCATGTTTCTGAACAAAAGTTAAAAATTAAGTTTAGGAATTATTCTCATGCCTGTTCCATTTATTCAGAGATTGTTCATACCCATCTGTACTGATGGAGACAGTCCTATCTTATGCCTTGCCCCAGGAGCAGGGACTTGTATTTAGTGACTCAGGAATTCAGGGACCTTTGCTAACCAGTTGTCTACTGTCCTACTCAGCACTGATGAGACTGCACCAGGAGTACTGTGACCAGTTCTGGGCTTCTCAGTACAAGACACACCTGGACATACTGGAGGGAGTCCAGTAAAGGGCCACAAAGATGATTAAGGAGCATCTCTTCTATGAGGAAAGGCTGAGAGAGCTGGCGCTGTTCAGCCTGGAAAAAAGAAGGTTCGAGGGGGGAATCTCATCAATATGTACAAATATCTGAAGGGAGAAGATGGAGCCAGGCTCTCTTCAATGGTGTTCAGTGACTAGACAAGTGGCAATGGGCACAAATGGAAACACTGGAGGTTTTGTCTGAACATCAGGAAACACTTTTTACTGTGAGGGTGACTGAGGCTGCCCAGGGATGCTGTGGAGTCCCTATCCTTGGTGATATTCAAAATCTGTGTGGACACGGTCCCGGGGAACCAGCTCTAGGTGACCCTGTCTGGGCAGGGGAGTTGAACCAAAAGACCTACAGAGGTCAGGTCCAACCACAACCATTCTGTGGTTCTGTGATTCTATCTGTAACCATAGTCTGGAAGCTGAAGTTTATGCAGATATTAGTAATCAGAGATGTGATTATCTCTTTTGACAAAATTAACCTTTTTTTTTTTTTTTTTTCCTGTTAAGTATCATTTAATGTAATAGTAAAGTACTAAAGAATTAATAATATGCTGTACTACCAGTCCACAAACACAGTACACTGGCATTCATTTGATAAACAGATGGCAAAGGCAAATTTAACTTTTCACAATTTCACTTCTTTGTATGACAAACTTTTTTTGTGTGTAAATTCCTAGTTATGGGAATTTTCACATAAGAAAAGTGTTATTTTCCAGAAATAACTGATATTTTTCAAATAACCCACAGACACTATGACTTCAATTCCAGTTGACCCACTTTAGAAAAATAATACATGGGACAGTTTTCTGTTGTTCCTAGAAACTGTTAGTGATCAGTCTCAACTGTGCTTTTGACATTTTTACTCTCAGCTTACTAACATACACTTCAAGGCTGCAATAACTAGATTAAAGTAATAACCCACCAAGTGTTGCTTCAGGCCACAGTTTTAGCTGACACAAATCATCTTTCACTGGACACACTTTATGGTTTCTAACAAAAAATGACTTAGCTGTTAAACCAATGCTTCCATATTACAAACTATCATTAATCTGCAGTACTGGTCTACAAGTTTTTAGGCATTTATGATAAAACTGAGATTATCTAGCTAAAATGCTTTTGTTAAAATTGTGAAATCACATCAGAACTACTACAATTCTAAGAACAACAATCCAGCAAATTTTATCTGTAATTTTGTGCCTGGTGCACTGGGTTTAGAGATTAGTTTTAATTACATTATTGATTTAAAAAATTATATTTCTCCTTAATGTAATCAAATTTTAAAAGTCAGAAATATACAGGCCCTTTCAGATTTAGTGGTGAAATGGGTAAGTATAGGCAGTATTAAAAATTGAAACAGTAACATTTTTTTTCTATATATATTTAGCAGAAAATAAGACAAATAGGTTATGGTGATCATTACATATGTCTTGTTAACAAAGGAGTTGAGAAAATTACTTCCTAATTAAAATTACTGTTAATTTTAAAATTTATTTAAAATTTTTTAAAATTACAAATACTATATCCAGAACATGGCAATATTTTCTAACTAGAATAATCTGAAAAATTCACTTCTTACAATCAATGGACAAAAATCCATTTGTAAATAATACTGGAAAACTGAATAAATTTATTGGAACAATTTAAATTCTGAACCAGGAAAAATAATCTCATACCAGGAAGTCCTAAATTATTCCACAACGCTATGTTTAGTATCTTTTATATCGCTGTATGTCCTTTTAAAATAAAACATAATTCAGAAACGTACCAATATCAACTCAAAATGTCATAATTTTGTTAAATTTTTAATAATTTAAAGAATTTTAAAGAGAAAGCTAGATAACATTTCTGAAAATACACTGGAGTACAGTAGACTTGAGTTGTCCAGTCTTTCAGTAAAATATATTGAATTATTTTTTTCAGGACAGATTATTGAACAAGTAAACTCCAGCAGCTTCAAGGGAACCATTATGGACACAGCATGTTCATTCCGTAATGACCTGCATTTCTTTCACAATTATTCTCAGACAAACTGACAGAGTTACCATCAATGATCTAAGGTAATCATTCAAGTTGTCAATGTTTTTAGGCAGACTTCCAGTGTCCATGTCATTCAAGTCCTCATAGTCAATCACGGAAATTAGCTGGAGACAGTTTGTGAAAGGAGGTATTGATATTCATAGCAGCAGTCACTAGTAAACAGTTATTGAAAAATTGTCAAAGGAAGTTAATCAAAACAAGTGCAGTGCATTTGTCCGTGCTGTTAATAAGTGTTCATAAATTTATTTTATATATCCTGAATTGGCTAAAATACGTGTTTCCTTGGGGGAAAAAAGTCAGTAATATCAAACCCAGACATAATTATTGGTGCATTTGTCTGGTATTACAAAAAGATGTACAAAAATGTTAGAAATATCTGACAACTCCCATTGAATTTAATCCTAAATTGACTCCATCCAGAAACTGTGATTAAAAAGTCATTTTTGGTTTCCCAGTTTCAAAATGCGAGTTGTGAGACAAGTTTATTCTGTACATCAGAGTTATTTAATTATAAGAATAAGCTTGACATACCATACTTTATATCAGAAGCACCCAGGATTCCACTTTGATCTCAAAAATTTATTTTCAGTAGGTGCTGATTAAGATGGAGTCAGATTAAGTTAAGAATTTAAATATTGCAGGTTTAGTACTACTGATAAGGGATTAAACTAATTAATGCATGAAATTCAATTTGTTAAAATGCCTTTATTTTGGAAGCAATGTATTTATTTACATTTTTAAACAAAAATATATGAAATAACTCTTACTGTTTGAAATCCAGACATTTTTATATAATGAATTAAAGAAGTAGCATTGCCTATAATCTGGTAATGTTATGAAATACAAAAGACTACCAAGAAACATTTAATTTTGATAAGGGCAGCATGATTGCTTTTCACAAGAAATCCTATTGCTTCAGACTACTTGCACAGTAGAACAAAATAGGCATTGTCATTTTTTTTTCCCTGAAAAGACGTGGTAAAAAAAGAAAAAGGAGAATGAGAGAAAGAATGTGAGCCTCTGAAGAGGATGCTACCCTGTAAGTCAAGAAGTCCTGTTTCTGCTCCCAGTGTGACCACTGATGTTGCTGGTGACTGAGGCAAAATCAATTCAGTCTATTAAGCAACAGCTTTGTTACCCATAAAAACAGAGATAATATTTCCCCTTCTTCCTACAATGTTTTAATATAATGCTACATATTACTGAGTATATCCATGTTTTGATTTGTAATTTGAACAATTTGGCAGGCAGGAAATGTTATTATATGTGTATGTTTCCCAAAAACTAACTTGTCAAAGAATATGGAAAATAAAAATAGTATGTGTGAATCATAATGGACAGGACTCAAACAACAGTTTGATGTAGATTTACGATCTCTCTCCCTCACCCTTCAAATATTTTTTTAGTATTCCATTTTACAGGAGAGATCTATCCTTTAAAATTTCATCTTAATAGATCCTCCATTTCAATCCTAGTGTAAAAGAAAAACACCATGTGTGGCGATGCTCTGGTAACATCATACAGTATCCTCAGAGATTAATATTAAATACTTAAAAATTAGTGTTACCAAAATCATTTAATGATCTCTGAAATGTTTTGAAATGATATTTTACAATCTTGCTTTGTTGTGTGACCAAATAAAGATCTACTTTCTAAATTAAACAGTATTTTTAAGACTACTGACAGATTTTAATAGCTATCTTCCAAAATTGCATGTTAATTTTACATACCAATGTGCAGTTGTGAGACCTTCTTTCTACTAAAGTTAAAACCATTCTCTTTAAAAGTTGCTTGAACATTAATATATTCAGAGACTTTCATAATATATATTTTTGACACTAAGTCATTATATGACCCACTGAAGAGACTTAATTAATTGGGTAAGAATGTGTCTGTGTAGATTCACAAATTATTCTAAACATGTTTTAAATATTTTAAATTAGAGCTTCCAATTAAAATTGTACATGTCATATTGTCTTATGTAATTCTACTGTTCCTTTTAGAAGACACAGCCTCAGCTGAAAAAGCTGCATTGATGTGAGCTGAGCTCAATTAGTTTCTGATGTTCTGCCAAATTGCCTCATTACCTGTCATACTAACACACTACTGACACTTTCAATACTAAATTCTTTACATACACATTATTCTCTTTCTGTGAGGAAGTTTGGTGAGTAAAAATAGAAAAACAGGAATGTGATTTACTCAAAATATTGGCTACCTGGTGAATAATCTAGATTAAAGCAGATGATAAGTAATAATAATTTGTACCCCATTATCTGATATTTAGAGCTGTTCCAAGCAAAGCATTTTCTAAACCTGCGTAACAGTTGTAGACAAATTAGTTGCTCAGCAAATTCACGAGTATTGAAATAGAAAGTGAAACTCATAGGTGCAGAATGCCCACAATCCCAATTGCTTTTACTCACTTCAATATCCCATGTGAAAGATCATATATATGTGAGACTCTTCCTCAGCTATGGCATTAAGCTCCCACAAAACAACTGTTGAAAGGCTGACAAGCCTGAAGATCCATTTAAATTTCAAAATAAAAAACACCAGGTCTGTCTCTTAGATATTTACTATATTTTGCTGTTCGGTATGTAGAAGAGTGCAGTGTTAAATGAGCAGTTCGGCAGATTTACCTTCAGTTCATTTGGGTTTGGCTGAATCAATATAGTAAGGGCATTCCATTAGGAAAACGGGCTGATAAAAGGTCTTGGTGATATGCTGTTCTGTGTAACACGTTGTGAATTTGTTGAACAATGCTACTTAAAAGATTAGCTTTCTCATAAATAAAATAAACCATAAATTCCAATGTGCACTCCACTTTGTTCCCAGAAATATTCCTTAGTTTCTGAGGATATGGGCACAAAGAGAAGACAATGTTGGGAATTTCTCTTCTGGTAATTTTTTGAGTTTGAATCTTTTGCTAATCTCTGTTTTGCAGGAAGACATTCCTGTAACAGACCTGTTTTCAAGTAGGTCATGCAAAAATTGAAGAACCCAGCTCTGTTTTATGGAGCAAGGACAGAGCGGGAGTGATGATCACTGGTCTCCTAACCTGGATGACCAGGGAACAAGAATTGTGGTGTGCATCTTTGAAGATATAAATTATGTATTTTGGACAACACATATCAGATGATTTTGAATTACATCTCGGATCTATTTATTCTGACCATGCCCATGATGGTTTTATATCTCTAAATAGATCTGTAAAATAATCAGAACTCTTCTTGTGAATTAAAAAAAAAGCCCATGTATTTTGTGTCTAGATTGACACATAAATAAATATCTCACAGGAATAAGGTTTGAGGAACCTTAATCTTTAAAAATTGTTGTCCAAGTATTGGAGTTCAAAATGAAATAAAAACCAACCAACCAACCCTTCTCAGGGCAACTGAAAATATTCCCAAATCCTAGATATGAAATTCTGAAATTACACACAGATGCAAACAATACTACTTCTTCCTATATTTCTTATTAATCTATAATAATAAATTCTACATAGCAAATAGAGATCCATAACAGCATAAAACCAAAGAATGTAATATGAACCGGGCGTTCAGAAACAGCATGAATAAACTGGCTTTTTAGGCCATTTCAGAATTTACAATTTTTGGTTACTGTTGTGGATTCCGCTAATGAAAGAAACTTCTTGCAACAGCTGCTATCCTTCCCATCATAATAAGTGCAAATATCAAAGTTACACTGAGAGGTAATATCCTCGTGAACGTTATTTGGTGCTACTGTAACAGATTACGGCAAAATCTCTAAAACTTCTAAATATGGTTTTGCTTGAAGACATTATAATTCAAATATTCAAGTATCAAGGAAAAACCTATTTCCTTGAAATGTTTCTATTTTAGTTTACCTTGAATACTGCTCAAAAAGTTCTACCCTGAAAACTGATATTATTATGTACCAATCAACAATCTGACCATCTAATTTCTGAGGATTAGAGCATGATTAAATTGTCAATTTGGAAACAGAAGAAATATATGGATATATTTTCCTTCCATTCCTAGCTAATATTCTCTCACAGCAGTGAATATTTATGCTTCTGTTGGGGAAAAGGGGAGGAGTAGATCTAGTTTACTTAGTATAGTAAGAGTATGGAATAGCTTTATGATTTTTCCCAGTGAAATCCATACCAATTTGGAGCATTAGTGTATTTCAACACAAATGTCTCACTAGACCTCTTGTTTTTTTATTTTTAAAACTCCATTGACTGTAGTATCTAACTGGAAGCTTGAAAATAATAATTTCCCCGATACCTTTTTTGTCTTTTTTCACTTAGCAAATATTAGATTCTCCCCAACCCTTGTGTTTTGACTAAGCTGATGTTTTTGATTTAAAAAAAAAAAAATAAAAATCAAGCTAGGTATAGCACCTATGTTGTCAAATATCTTAGCACACGGAGATCAAACATAGCAGACTAGCTATGGGAATAGCATTTGTTAATTAACTGCTGCTACAAAGTCAACATGAGGAGCGCCAAGCATCGTATATTTTATTAGTGTCTGAAAAACTTATGGCTTTGTCTGTTATTTTGAAGAAAAAAGTTGGAGATGGAGTGACAGATTAAAGAAATATATTTAGAATTTGGCAGACTTTCACCATAAGAAAAGAACAACTTTAATTTACAATACCATCCATCATTTTGAAACGTGATACACTTGTAAGGCGATGCAAAAAAAGTTTTTGCTTACTCAAAAATCACCACATTTGATTTTATCATTGTGTGGGTTTATTTTTCTCAGATACATACCCACTTTATATACATAGTAATTTCTAACAGTCATAACTAGCTATATATGAATGTGTTACACTTCAGTCTCCTAATTTTCATAAATCCATGATTTGGTCTCTACTTCTGTCTCACAGATCTATGCTCAAAATGTATATTTATCCCCATAAATATTTCCCAGAAAAGGCAGGTACCTACATCCTGTCTAATCTGACTTTATTTTCAATAGGACGTACCATAAATATCCACTAAAATTGTCTTTCAAGAATGAAGACTGGAATCTGTAATTTCATACCTCTGCCATGTGCAGAATACTGTATTTCACCTTGGACTTATATAACCCATATTGGAGGCACCCAGCTGGACATCATAATTGCAAACGTAGAAGAACTGGTTAAGAATGCGGTGGTCAAGTGCAGCCTTGGCTGCAGTGACAGTCAGATGGTGGAGTTCAGGATCCTGAGAGAAGGGAACAAGGCAAAAAGTTGGATCACAACCCAGGCTCCATGTGACTTTGGCCTGTTCAGGGACCTGCTTGGGGGAATCTCATGGGATATAGTCCTAGAGAGGAGACCAGAAAAGCTGGTCAATTTTCAAGTATCATCTTCTCCAGGCTCAAGAATGGCTCATCCTGTTGGGCAGGAAATCAAGCAACAGTGGCAGGAGGCCTGCATGGATGAACAAATAGCTTCTGAGTAAACTCAAACATGAAAAGAGCATACAAGAGCTGGAAGAAGGGACAGGTGACCCAGGAGCAATGTAGAAACACTGTCCAAGCATGCAGGCATAGGCTTAGGAAAGCCAAAACCCACATGGAGTTGAAATTGGTGAGGGATATGGAGTGCAACTATTTGGGCTTCTGCAGGTATATCAGTAACAAAAGACTGAGGAAAAAGGGGACCTACTGTTGAATGGGTCAGAATGCTGGCAAAGGACATGGAAAAGGTCAAGGTGTTCTTTCTGGAATTTACTAGTGAGGATTTCCTTCAGAAATTCAACCCCCCTGAGACCAGTGGGAAAGTCTGGAGTAATAAAGACTCACTCCAAGTAGAGAAGTATCATGTTAGGGAACACTTAAACTACTAGGCATACACATGTCCATGGAACCTAATGGCATGTTCCTACCACTGCTGAGAAAGCTGGCTGATGTCACTGCAAGTCCAATTTTTATTATCTTTGAACTGTCATGGCAATTGGAGGATGTTCCCAAGGACTGGGAGAAAGGAAATGTCACTCCTGTCTCAGTTCATGGGGTGGTGTTGGAACAAATAACCCTTGAAATCATATCCATACACATTAAGGACAAGAAGGTAATAAATCCAAGACATCATGAATTTAAGGAGAAACCATGAGAATTTGCTATAATGACATTACTGGCTCAGTGGATGAGGGGAGAGCAGTGGATATCTTAACTTTACCAAGGATTTAGCAAGGCTCTCCATGCTGTCTCCTATATCAGGGGACAGTGCACAAAAATGGAGACACAGAAAATTCCATTTAAACATAAGAAAAATCTTTTTACTGGAAGGTTGCTCAAACACTAGAACAGGTTGCCAAGAGAGGTTGTGGAGTCTCTATCCTTGGGAATATCTAAAACCTAACTGGACATGACCCTGAGCAGCCTGTTCCAGTTGATCTTGCTTTGAAGAGGGAGGTTGGACTAGAAAATCTCAAAAGGTCCCTTCTAACCTCAACTGTTCTGTGACTTTTTGATTCTGTGAATTGGTAGCAAATCTGGACATGACACCATATGTCTCATTAAAAGCATGGTATATGTCATAGCTGTATTATGGTGGACATGAGGGGCCCCTACAACTACATGGGTTAAAATGGCACAGAGGAGAATGATACAAAAAGTTATGGTATTTAAAGAGACATTTAGCTCTGTCGAAAACCAACCCACTTCGCATATACACAGAAAGCAATTTTGAAACATTTTCAGGATAAAAAGCATTGTATAAAATTGCAAATTCTACTTCTATTAGAAGTCCCTATAAAAACATTGATTCAGACATGGAAGTGAAAAAATAATCAGAAATTGAAAAAGTAAAGGAAATAAACCCCAACAAATCTGAGTGTGAGAAACCATTTTATAAAAATTAAGAGACATATAGGATGTGCAAGTCTGTTAATCAACCTTTAAGTTAGGAATATAGTTTCAGATGGCTGAAATATTTCTCTTTGATATGAGGCATCTTCTCAAAAGAATAAAGAAAAAACTTTACAGCTCAAACACAAAAATGAATTACGATGCCCTGAAAAATTAATATCCCAAAGTTACACTATTTATTTTAGTATTTGTGTCCTTATACTGAAATTCTGACGTAATTAAAAACAAAATAAGGAAAAGATTGTTTAAATATTTTACTTAACATTTTCAATTTTGTTTTCATGTTGCCATGAAAATTAAACATCGTTCACTTCTTGTGTGCCTGAAATAATTCCCCTAGCTTTTTACTTTAATAAGCAATAAAAAAACAATTACTCACCCTGATCTCACTGAAGCCTATACAGAATATTTGTGATCACCTAGAGGCCTGGAATCATATCACTTGCAGCCCTATGTTATAAGTTGTCACTGGACATTAACAGGGAGAATCTGTAATTGCATTTGCAACCTCTGCAGGAAGTAGAGATTGTGAATATCAACCTTGTGCCCCAAGCTGACAACAGAATGAGGAGCATTACGGTAATGAGGTATAAATTCAAGATTCTTTCTAGCAACTTCTGGTCTCTGTACTGTGGTAATTCAGCAAGTTTTTAAGTCCAATATACTGGGTGAATTCCAGATCCTTTGCTTCTTTAAAGTATTAAACAAACATCATAGCTTTAGATAAGAAATTTCTATTCACTTCATGTCCTCAGCCATTGAACAGTACGTTTGAGAAGCACTAGGTGATAAAACCCATTGTATTTTATGGTGTAATGATGCTACATAACATAATATTATTTTAGATCTAAGGAAAATAAATCTCTGCCATTCAGTATCAGGAAGAAAGTGATTTTAAGTGATTTAACTACAATTTCTCATTATACTATAAAAAAGGCAGCGTAAGGTATTCACACTCATTGTGATAGACGAGTGACTATTGAAAATAATAAATATGGAAGTTACATGGAGAGTCGTTGAATTTGTTATGGGCCATGGCTGACAAGCCTTCATGGATCTGCAGTACTTTCCAGTTCTTTTTTCCTACCCATAGGATACTATTATAGTATTTTATGTGGAATTCAATAGTTATATATCATCTATTTAAAAAGTAGAGTGAAGATCTAGAATGCAGACATTTTAAAACTACACATTTTCTTAGTTTTGCCACTAAATCAAGTCCATTTTTCTATGTTGAACTTGTCTATAACAACTTGAAAATATTAGACTATTGAATAATAACTTTCATTTATTATTCCTGAAAATGTTTAAGTTAAACTTATGCTGGTTAAGTAGAACATTTCAACAGCCCACTATTATAAACCTGAAACTAAAATGTCAAAAAATACACTTTTTATTTTTAACTCTTTGTCTTGTTATTCTTATTGTTATAGTACAGCGATCTTAATCTTTTTAATCAATTCTTTAAGAAAATTCAAACAAAAAGAAGCAAGGGTAAAGTTCTCCAGTATTTTAGAAGAACATAGAAAGTACTTTTATACCAGGTTTTCCATTCCCTCCCATTGCACTGGATAGATAAAATAATGATGGTCTTTTTTTTTCCTACTTTCATCTTCAACTGCATTATAGCAACTTTGGTGAACTAAAAAAATAGTCATCAGATGGGGAAAGTCATCCCCATCTGTAGGAAGTTTCCTTATAGCCTATACAGTGACGTAATCATTTTTAAACATCGTATTAACTCAACATGATCCTCAAAAGAGCAGGAAAAAAGTATGTCAGATTAGACATTTAAAAGCAAAAGCAGGACATTTCCTTCACATATATACTCAAGCCTTTTACAAATGTGTGTCTGCAAAAAACCAAAACCATCAGTAAATCAATTTCATGTCCTAGAACACCATTTTTTATTTTGACCAAATGCTTCCTAATAAAATTAAGCAATTGAGATGAAGACTCTGTAAAAAGAAGGAAGTAAAGGCCAAAGCCAAAGAATCCTACAGAGCTTTAAGAATATTTGGTGGTAAGTGTGACCTGAAAAATCCCAATTTAGTTTTCAGTCGACCCCAAAGGGCTCCTTTGTTTAATGTTAAGGTTCCTCAAAAACTCCATTGCATAGCAGTGTCAAATCTTCTAAGACACTGAGGAGGATGGGGTTTAATAAATGTAGATGTGTTGTGAAAGTTCCGAAAAAAATTGTATCTCTCCTGAATCAGTATAAGAGACATTTTTAAGGTTTATCTTGCACACCTGTACTTCTGAAGTTGTGTCATTATTCACTTTATGGTAGGCCAGAAAGAGAACACAATTCTTTAACCTGTTCTTGAGGGCACTCAACTAGCCAGAGCAGGTTCTTGGCCCTTGTTCTATCTTCAGGACCTTAAACATCTACTATAATGGATTCCAACTATATTGTAAAACTTTAAAAATGTTACACATAACAGTTGGCTATGAATCATTTTATATGATGCTTTGTATTGGAAACTAAGTTACACCCTTAAATATTTTTTCAAAGACTGTGTAACAGGCAAACTGTCTGAAAACTCTGGCAAAAGCAAGATAGTGGAGATACAGGGTTAAAAGTAAAATTTATGCTGCAGATGGTGGTAAATGATGCTGAAAAAGACTCACAAATTATAGTATTTTGGTAAATGTCAGAGAATCAACATTCTACACTGAATTTTAAGAGACAAGTTTATTGTTTTAAAATTCACATAAAGGAAAGTGACTTTTCTCTATCATCATTGCTTTCATTATGTACATATCAGACTTCTTTAAAAACACTTTATAAACAGAATTCAGCTGTAGATGTTCTTTTCTACAGTTGAACAGTCAAAGTGTTAAAATTCCTGTAACCAGAGTGAAAAAAACATCCCTCATCATAATTAGCTGAACTTCCGGTGTAATTGAACTGTGGTCCATTAAAGGATATTATAGACATGAGTGGAGGGCAGGAAGGAAGAGAAAGGAAGGAATAAAATGAAACAAAACCCAACTAACCTGATCAGAAGTAAAATTTAATTAAAATTTCAGAAAAACAGAATTGATTCCTTATTGAGTCCTAAAGCCAAAAATATAGTATATGTTCTTGTGTTAAAATGTAATTCTTTCTTTCAAATATTTTTTTTCTGCAGACTTTCTATGTAAAGCTCAGAGTAGTAAATACTGTTTCTATTTTAAAAATAGGATATTGGTAAAAAACAGTGACTTATTTAATGCTCATGAGCAATTGGTTGTCTGAATAATGATTAAAGCCTAGACCACTATGCTATGTTACTCTTCCATATCACAACAGTGCTGCTATTATTAGTAGAATACATTCAGCAACTTTCACTGATTTCAGTGGGAGATGCTAAGTGCTTAACACTTCTAAATGCAAGTGCAGTCATTCTGGCACACAAATATAAATATAGGAATTTAGTTTTAAGCATCCATTTTTTTAAAAAAATGAATCCTGCATAATCCAAATCTCACTGTGCAATTACCACAATGCAAAAAATAGCATATGTTCCCCTCCCAGCAGTGCTTCCATAATAAACCGTCATGTACTTTTAACTAGAAAGATTATCCCTTTGTTAATATGGAACTTAAATGCCTTGTGATGGCATGAATTTTCCAAACAAGCATGACCAGATTTTATTTAATTGCTTTTCTCAGGGGCATGTTTCAAAGTGATAATTCAGAAATGTGTAAAAAAATGTCAGTGAAAGTCAAAATCACGTAACTAAAGGGTCAGAGGAGATGCCAGTTTTACAAAGCAGTTTAGCTTATCAAATTTAGCCTCAGCAGAACTGCATGATCCTGCAAGAGGGAAATTATATTATTATGCTTTGAAATTGTTTTTAAATCCCTAATGCAAAAACAGATTATAACATGTAATAAAATCACACATACACACACACACACACAAAAAAAAAAAAAAAAAGGTTGTGGTCAATATATTAAATACTTACCAACCAAAGCATGAAATAAGAAAGTGTAGTCTTGTAGTCCTACTAATACACTGCCCGAACAACAGGCTGCAGGATTTGCAATACCACATGGGCCTTGTCAGGCTTTGCCTGGAGTTGTCCTGGCCTGCCTATACACTTGTTTTAGCTTGTTTAGCTGCAACCAAAATTATCAATGACCAAGTGGCTGTTGCCTACTTTGATTTAGCTTTTGCTTCACTTTGCACAATTGTGATGCCTAGTGTTATAAGTGTTTTGTAACTGACAGAGTAGTATCAAGTACTTGTTCTATGTAGTCATCTACGGTCCTTCATTAAAATGCTGACTTTGGAAGTATGGACACGGGATGATAGCAGAAGCCTTGAAGCAGAGGCACAGATTGATACCAGAGGGTTTCAGACAACTCAACCACAGTCAATTACTGGTTATTAAAGAAATAACCTTGGAAGAGAGGAAAAACAGTTTCAAGGGTAACAAGGAGAACAAAAAGCAAGAACCCCAGTATGTAAAACACACCACATATATACAGTGAATATTTCAAACTAATGCTGAAAGAGCAAGATGCAGAGCATGCTAACAAAAACAAAACACCTCCAAGATGACCCTGAACAGAAGAAGAAACCATAATCATAAACATTATAACTCCTTGAGGGAAGGAACCTCCCCACTATGAACATCAGCCTTCTCCTGCTGGAGGACTTGGGATAGTGACAGCTCTTCATAACCCCTTCCTCTCAGACTGAAGCCACTGGCTTCAGGAGCCAGGGTGGCCCTGAAAGGGTGAACATAGCACCAGAGAAAGAGGTAGAAAGGGTTTTGTTATTAGTCTTAAGCAAATCTTTTGCTTACTACTTTTAGTTTGAATTTAAAAGTACTGTCATAATAAATGGGCTATTAATAAGTCTTTGAACATTTTTTTAAGACTTGAACAGGTAATAAACTCTCTGCTTTGCATAGAGGGTGTGCTCTTCGGCCTCACACAAACTACAGTGGGTTTAGTTGCATTAGTCTGATGAAGAACTCACGTAACCTTAGTTTTGGGAGACAGCCAAGTGGTTGTGATGTTGTCAGAGACAAATTTTATAAGGAAAGAAGCATCAGCTTGTGGACAATGCCTGAGTATAGAAGTGAGGGAAGAACTGTCCATCTAACTGTGAAGACGTGTCAGCTGTGAGAGGCTCATGCTTTTAATGTTAAAGAGAAAGATCATAATAGGAACATAAATGATGCAGAATCTGAAGATAACCAATCACAAAAAAGAAGGGTGAGCTATGCTTTTACTATTTACAGACTGCTCAAAGGAAGTGATCTTAAGGTTCACCATGTAATGCATGTGATATAATTGGAATGTATCAATGAAAACAGACTTTTATAAAACCTAATACAAAGCTAGCAGAGCCTGAAGATTATTAGATGAAAATATGCTCATTAAAATACCAAAACTGCAAAAATTGTGATGTTATGTACAACATTTTCCATTAGTTACTAGAAGGAAACACCATGCAATGCATTAACAGAAAGCAGTTTTTGGCAGAAGTAAGTTATAATGAAATGTGAAATTTTATAGATATTTTGATAACCAAATCTCAAACCTCAATATTGACTAAAAGCAATATGTCTGGGATACCAGGAGGTATGAAAGACTGCTTCAGAAGCTAGAATGATTGATATTACCATTTTGTGTGTGTGGATTACAGAATTAGAATCTTGGGGCGGGGGGGGAACCACAGGAAAATGCTAGCCTAAGCCTCATATTTAGGCAATATGTTGAGGACTTTCATCCCACGCTATGTATGAAATAAGCAAGTCCCTTCAGAGGGAAGGACTTAAGCTTTGTTTTGCTTTTCTTTGCTTTTTATTTCCTGTTTAGATATTCAGTATGGCACCATTTCTTCCTGACAGACACTCCTGATGGCTTACATAGTGTGTATGCAAAACCTCAAGTTGTTCTTACTACAGTCAGTGTACTAGAGCTGCACAATTTCTGAAACTAATGCACAGCTCTGAAAAGAGGACCTCCAGGTACTAACAACAACAGAGAAAAGCAAACTTGTTTTCAGCTTTAATTTGTTTTGCTCAGTTGAAATACATGATA
Source organism: Strix uralensis (assembly GCF_047716275.1). Classification (NCBI taxonomy): domain Eukaryota; kingdom Metazoa; phylum Chordata; class Aves; order Strigiformes; family Strigidae; genus Strix; species Strix uralensis. The sequence continues at coordinate 38,769,428 of NC_133975.1, forward strand.
GAATGAATAAGGAAAGCTAGCATAAGAATGAAATGTCAAAAACCTATAACAAAAAAGCTCAGGCATGCACATTAACCCTCCCTTGGCTGGTTTACTAATTCAAAACTGGGGTTGCAAGTAAGAACTCAGTTCTGGAAAAGAAGTTGAAGAAATAAACTGGAAAATAGACGTTTTGAGTTTCAGATGCTTCATTACCTGTGTTATTAAGCAGTATCTAGTTACACACAGTGCTGCTTTGGCAATAACAATTCTGATCTCCATTTTTGAGAGTGCCAGAAGTAAACATTGTCAGCTGGGTATATTATTCTATCTCCTTAAATCACTTTGACTGGATCACAGTATTTGGCAATAATAATATAAATACTTTTATTTTTTCCAGGTAGAATAATACAATACCTTTAAATGAGTCCACAGTTAAACTGTCAAATTATATGCCATAAAATAAGCATAGCTTGTCATTTATTCCTGATATACTGTTGAGTGTGTTCTTAGGTTACTGACAGCTACAGTCCACAAATCGTGTAACAATTTGAAACATATGACAGTCATTTTCTCAAGCCTTTTCTGCTAGCAATTATTATACGGCATCTTAAAATTGTGTACCAAGTTGAACTGTGAAATAATAGAAAGCTCCACGGCACACCTGTAACTGAAGATAGCAGAACATTTCAAAGAGGAACCCTCACTATACAAGATAAAGAACAGTCAATAAGGGAATTCTGTACTGAAAAATAAATCTGAAATCCTGTACCTCCAAGTGGGGTGGGGAAGAAGAGGTGGGAAGGGGGCAGAAAGGAGAGCGGTTAGGGTACAGTTCCTCTGGGAGAGGATAGAGGTTTCTGTCTCCCTCTCAGTTTCCTGCTTCAGTGGGACTCAGTAGGAATCATAGAATCATTTAGGTTGGAAAAGACCCTTAAGATCGTCAAGTCCAACCACAAACTCTCAAGTCCACCACTAAACCATGTCCCCAAGTGCCACATCTAAAATACCCCCAGGGATGGTGACTCAACCACTTCCCTGGGCGGCCTATTCCAGAGCTCAAGAACCCTTTTTGGTGAAGAAAGGACTGAAGGGCCAGGTCATTTATGCATTTTTTTCCTGCTATATGCAGCCCCTCCCATAGCAGTGTGCTCCATAATGCTTGCTGGAACTCAAGTGCATAGCAAGATTCAGACAAGACTGAAAATCCTGAATCTGAATGATAGGAGGGGCAGTGGTGATAAACATAGAGAGAGAGAGAGAGAAGTGAAATAAGCAAAACCCTAAGAAGAGAAGACCAGTAACGTATTGTTGCGTACTGACAGAGACTGCTACTTGTCTTCTGCCAGCGCACTGTAGAAATTTAAATTTTAGTCTCTCAACTGGCATGCCAAAAGCCAACATGAAAAGGCAGAATGTCTCTTCTTGCTGTTGGGCAAGTGAAGTCAGCAAGAGAATTTCTATAGTCGAGTCCTGTTTCTTGTTAGAGGATTTATGTAAATCCAGCTGATGAGACTAACTTGGCAGAAGCAGCTGTTTATATTTTTAAAAAAGTCCAAAGTCCCCCCAAAAGAAGATTTGGGTTTTATTCCTATTTTATAAAATTCCAAAAGAAGAAGTAATTTTCATACTAAGACTCCTTATTTCACAGATAAGGAATGATACAACATTTACAAATTTTTATACAGTTCTCAGTGTTAGCATGATGCTAGACTGTGAAGTTCAGAAAACAAAAGCAAACAAAACCTGAATATTTCTCCTTTCTGCGGGAGTCAAGATAAAACAAGTTATCTAATTGTTTAGGACTGATCACACTGAATCAAGTCGTGTCTGCATGTAACAACACCATGAATAGGAAGTAATTGATTTTTTGTAAATCTAGATTTTTTTTAAATAGAATTGAGTGTCCAAAGAAAGGTCAAGGGAAGTTCCGCATCACTCTTCTAACCAGTAAATGTTTATGTAATTTAGTGCGTATTTCATGAAACTGCATATTGAATCCATACACATGGTATTAGACCTGAACTCCATTCTCCAAATTTAACCACTGAGCCCTTTCTCCTTGGTTTTACTGAGTCTGGAATTCCGAGTCAACAGGACAGGATAAAATTACTGTTGACCAGTATACCTCACTACTAATGATTACAGCCCTCACTAGATGGAAGGTAAGAATTTACAATTTCTTGGACACAGAAAGGGAGCTGAAATTGAGTCCTCCAACATTCTTGGTTATATATCATAATCTGCTCATGAAGGAATATATAAAAGGGGATCTTCTCTTGTAATATTTTAAAAACACATGAGAGTTACTAATACAACTTGCAAGGGTCCTGATACAGTCAGTTATAGGATTTTGGAGTACAATAACTAGAATGCATATTAATTGTGCCCTTCAGGGCAAAATCACCTATTACATTTTAAAAAAGGTAACCTCAGTTCTATTTCCTAAAGAAAGAAACAAGAACAGGGTTTAGTTACCTGAATCACTTAGTAGCATTAAGTCTAAACCCCGAGAGGATTAGAAATCCTGTCACTTCACTATCATTTTCACCATACCCTAGGATTTCCTAATGACTAACTACAGGTAAACCTCTGCTCCATACATTGTTGACTGCGGATCTCATTCTCAGGTGTTTAACTCTTTTTGTGCACTATATAAGGAATGTAGGTGCCTACACATGGTTCTGAATATTGGGTATTGCAATGCCTAAGTGTGTTGATGAATCTTGCCCAAAGTAATTTTGTCTGCTAATGACATTATCTCCTAAGTCACATTAATTTTTCTTGAAACAAGGCTCCCAAGTCACTTCAGTCCTTTGAAAATCACTACATCAGTCTGTCACGAGATTCTTATTTGATAAGCCACAGTCCCTTTATCTCTTTCCCATCACAACAGCTATTTCTGTCTTAAAGAGAATTAGTCACATAACTGAAAATTGCAGTGGTGGGAACCGTATTTTTTTTCTATTACAAAAATACCTGCTTGGCAAATGAGGTTTTAAACAAAATGGATGGTACATGCTTGAATTCATAATTCTTCTTAATGTATAGGCAGTAAATAACAAGTAACTGAAACGCTCTAGCACTTAATATATGTGCCTTTAGGCAGAAAAAACTTAGTCAAAAAGCCATGTCATAAATAAATATTTAGCATATTTGCCCTCAAGGCACTTCTATCACATTATACCAGGAAGAGCAGTATTTGAAGTGTTCAGTATAGAGAGGTTTGGCCCAAAACAGAACACACTTGATTGCTCAATTGTGCTACAGACAATAGGTTTTAAATCAGTACTTAATGTTATTTTAAATTAGTCATTTCATTTTTCATTTTTTTACTAAAATTCAGAAAAAATCTCCACCAGTATTTTTTTTGAGAGGTAAAAAACCCTCTTTTATATGTTGGAAAGGCTACAAACTGCCTCACTACACTAATGGAATTCAGAAGGATCGAGAGCTATCTTCTTCGGAAGTAATTGCTCTCAGGATTAAAATAGCATCACTGAAATAATTTACTGCAATGAAATTTATTCATATTACTTTAAAATTTCTGTAAAACTTTGCATGCCCCAGAATTACAGAAAAGAAAAAAACAGATTGCTATAACCACATTTACAAGATATGGTGTGCCCATCCTTGCATTCCATGCACTCATAAGATAATATGAAAGATAGAAAAAAGTGGTACTTGCCCTTTCCTGTCCATGTCTTTGGTTTATAGCACTACTATCAATACCAGTCTTGCTCAAGGAAGAGTGCAAGATTGTGTTTAACTCTATTTTAAGCACCTTGTGTCAGGTTTGAAAGGCTCCATTCCTTTTATCTCTTGTCCTCGTTTCTTATCACATATATGTTGTATACACAAGTCCATTGTATTTGTGAGAGGAAATATATCCATGTATGTCAAAACTTAACAGGATGGAATAAAATTACTTTTCATCTGAGGACTTCATAGAAACAGTATTAATTTAAAGTATACCCTAATATAAACCTGAAACTTAGAAATTAATATGTATAAATTACAGTCATGCCTTAGATATACAGGGTAGCAAGAATTGATGTCAATTTTTCTATCCCAATTAGAATAATTTATAATATACAATACATCCTGTCAGGTACAATGTGCTGACATCTTTACCTGAAAGGACAAAAAGAGTTATACATAATAATAAAGTCCCAGGACAGCATCAATTAACACTGCCAGGCTAAGCAGTTCTTCTTACTTATCTTACTAGAGTGGCTTATTTAATAAACAAAACAAGACTTCTCAAGAGGATTGTAATGTCATTAGTTTTATTCTTCCCTTCACCTCCAATGCTGAATAGGGCTTTTTTTTTTTTTCATAGTTAGCTGTACCTGTCAGAAATGTGGCACATATTTGATAGTTTATGTCCTTTAGTGATATTTCTCCTGGGCATCCTCAGTGGCATTCAAATAGGACCTTAGAGTATGGCACCCTCTCTTTTCCCTCCTTTTCCTCTTTTTTTTTGCTACTTTTTTTTGGTAACTGTCCCATATTTTTGACTTCTAAGGTTCTTTTTTTCTACTTTCATGGAAATATTTTCACTTAGCCAACACTATTTAAATCTTGGCATGATCAAAGCCTATCTGAGGTACCTGGAAAAGTAACAAATTTCCTCATCAATTATATTTCTATATAAAGACAAGAGCTGAAAAGAAAAAGCAAAAAATGGAACAAACTTGGCAACACATCTGCACACACAATAAAGTCAGCCTTTTTGTAATATTATGATTTTCTTCATAATTTCCAAAGTATAATAGACTACTGAAAATTTGGAGTTTTACGATGAATCTAAGAATTGCAGGTGCATTGGAAAAATACAAAGAGAGGGTTAGGTAGCACACTGAGGTATAATGAGAATGCCTTCTCATGTCTTACAAGACTCTGAGATTTCGATCAAGAAGAAAAAATGGATTTCTGAAAGATTTTTTGAAAGAAAGTTTTAAAAAAACCATAAAAAATTAATATGACTACCAGAGCCAGAACAGCAAAAGGCTGAATGTTTCAGGCATTCTTCTGGGACATTAGACCAGGCTTGAAGTCCTCAGTCTGTCAGACCTCTTTCTGGGAATACAGCATGTTCTGAGATGAGCCTCTGACTTTTTCACTCAGAATAGATACTCCACCCTGACCACCAGGATTTTCTCTTGAGAAGAGCTCCATCTACATGATTTTGTTCCATAAAAAGTCCAGTACTCATATCACATCTGGCACAATCCCCAGAAGCTTGTGGAGCTTTTTCAGAACTTTTCCTTCTCCTCCATGTACACACAGGAGAAAAATGACACCAAATAATGTCTGTAATTCAGAAGCTATGTTTTGGGAGGCTGAGGTAATTATGGAATTTTTTTTTTTTTAAAAAGGCAATGTTGAAATGTATGACTAAATATTAATTAATACAGGATTTTCTATCCTTGTCATTGTATGCATTAAAGCATATGTGTAAATGACATGTGGTAAGCTCTTAAAGTTCCCAGTGTTTAAAAATAAAGTAGGCACATACATGATGACTAGAACAATAAATTATTGCTCTTGCTTTCTCCCTGGTTACAAAATCCAAGTCTAGGCCAGACCAAAATGTCCAGATTATCCCCTCTAACTTGATGATTTACAAATAACAATTTTAGTGAAACCCTGTATCCTGTTACCTGTGTCCTTGAGAGACCGAATATTCTCTGTAAGGGTGGACAGTACAGTTTAAAAGTTAATCAACTATTGCTACAGGAGAGATAGCTAAAGAACAATGAATTATCACATTCTGGGCATGATATGACACTGAGTTATTCCCCCCAACTGAAAGTAAAAAAAAGTATTCTAAAACTAAAGTGCTCTCGAAATTAAATGTTTGGAACCTAATTCTATGTTTCTTAGAAGAATTAAATAAAGTTATATCAGTAAAAAAAAAAAAAGTGAATTTAGCAAGTTGTCATACTGAAAAAAAGTATCCTATCCTAACCATGTGAAATTTTCTAGTGGTTTAACAGTATTCTTTTAATCTTGTGCGAAGAAAAATATGATAAAAATGTAACAAGTTTTTAATATTTTATTTCCACACATGAAGCCTTTTTTCTGCAGTTATCAAATTAATTAAATTTATCCTTCTTAAGAAGAGAAAAGTGAAAATTTGTCTTTTATATGTAAACACAGCTTCACAAACAGGAAGTCAAAGTCTGTCAATTAATGCCATTTGTAATTCTCTGCTATCAGCCAGATAGTCAGAAAGAACATTCTCCACTTTCTTTTCTAACTGATAAACTAGAAGGGATGATCATTTGAAGTATTATTTTTAAGGAGGTCCTTACCTTTGAAGTATTTTGCAGCTCCTTTTGGCAATCTATTGAAATAGAATATTTACCTGTTATAAAGAAGATAAGTATTATTAGTGATATCTCAGAATGTACAGCTAAAGTAAATCATCTTAATTACTTAGTTAAATATATATAGATTAATGTTAATTATGTTCCCCTCAGTGTATTTCTATTATTCTCATTAAGGAAACTGCAGGGTTTGGGAGCTGTGATATTACCTTATAATTGAAAAAAAATTAAAAGAAATTATGCTCAATGTGATTCAGGTAGCTCCTAAGTGCTGACATCCCACATAATTTTGCATTTATGGGCAAAATATCTTTATTAGTCTCAGCAGATTTCAGTAATTATTTTAAGTGGTACCTACAGAATTTTCTACAATATCTGGAATCTAAGTGACTATGCCTACAGAGAATTTTCTTGCCACATTTTCTTGTATCTCATTCCTTTTCTATTAAACTACTGTGTCTCATTTAGCGCTTATGTTTTTAAGTTCCAGTGGGTAAGGGCCACGTTTTATTTTGCCAACTGAACAATATCTTGCACAACAGAATTCTGACTGGGAGGTGCTATGATAATAAATGCATGAAAATAAATACTGTATATAACTTAAGATATGGTAGAATGGTATGGTGCATTCAAAGGAAGACTGAAGACAAATATTTACTAATAATTCATATTTGCTCTTTAGTGTTCTATTTTTTAAAGTTCATTAGATTTTCTCCATCAAATAGGTTAAGAATAACTTACTATCAAAACAAAAAAACCCACTATTTCGAGAGCTCTAGGACTAAAATCAACTTACTTCTCATTTTTTTCATGACTCCAATAATCACAGAATACATATTTCTTAGAAATCTTGCCTTATTTCCTGTTAGGTTGTAGCATTTGGAAGTATATCCCGATAGAATGGAAGTCTCATAATGCAGCTTTTTGATAAGAGCACATCAAATTTACTGTCTCACTTCAGTGCATCTACTGTTTTTCATTTATTTTCATCACTGCAAAACTACAGGAATGATAACTGAAACTTTCCTTTTGTCTTTGATGGGAAAACATGAAATAATACCCCCAAGACTGCATATGCGTATGATAGCAATGTTTCACTCTGTCCTGAAAGCATAATTTTCAGGAGTCTGTTGGTAAAAAGTATGCTGGTTTCATTGCTGTCACTAATGAAGTTTTTACTGACAGTGCTTCCTAAGTTTCACTGTAGAAAAAAAAGGAGTATTTGAAAGGCAAAGTACAGGGAGGGGTGAGGAAAAAAAAAAATCTTATTTGTAAAGATAAAAGAAGGACAAAATTTTTCATTCTTTCCTATACTATTTAAAAATACCTGTAAAAGCCATGATGCCTTCAGAAATATGCTATAAAACAAATGAAATTGCAGTTAAATATATTTTATGTTTGAAACTTCTTTTAAAATTAAGTTAGTAACCTTTTAACAAAGGAATTATGTTGTAGTAAAAATGGGGTAGATTTGCAAACTACTCTCTGTCAGTATGTCAGCCTTGATAATGTGAAATACTAGGAAATACAAGAAAAATATGAAAAAAATATGGTTAGTTTCACATAAAACACTGTATTACTAATTGTAATGTCATGAAAAGATATGTTTCAAATTCCCACCTCCATTCAGAAAGCTCAAGAACCATATATTGTCGGAAGGACATTCAGCATTATAACCTGTTCGTTACTCAGAATAGCTTTTGTTCCTTATCTTTGGAGTATACATGATTTATGGAATTTCTACCATTTTTTACTGTAATAACATAATTACCTGATATTGAATGCTCCAAAACAACAAGAAAATATTGAACTGAATCTTCAAATATGCACAGTGAAGCCAAGTATTAGAATGTTAGTTTGGTGTAAAGGGATCGTTTTGAAGGAGACTTCCATAGTAATCCCAAGCCAATTAAGTAACAAATAGCCAACCATGCAAGCACTTCTAAATGAACAACTGTTCTGTTGCCTGCAAACTTTCAAAAATGTTTACAGAAACACAAATGTGGAAATTTACAGATCATGCATATTTCATGAAGATTAAAAATTTACTACTAAAAATTCCATGCACTTGTTTATTGATTAAAATCAGTCATCCTTTAGCCTTACAAATTCTTTTTGTGCAAGCAATGATCATATAAAATAGCTCTGAGTAGATAATTGCTTATTTATGGGATTGCAGATTAGATAGCTATATATATATTCCCAGTTAGAAACAAATATATTCTGTCCAAAGAGTGAGTGCTAAAATAATACATTGTAATCTGAAGAATAAATAGAAAATCAAGTAAGTATAAGGTGAAAAACAGACAGTGTGGGACATTCACATTTTTTGGGGCCATTTTCTTATTAAAAAGAAAGAAAATATTTTTAATAAAATCTACCTTCTCTTTTTGCTCAATGGCATTCTGAAAGCACTATAAATTCCATTTCTTTTTTTTAACTGTTTGCCTGCTGTGTCTTTTATTGACTGTTTGGTACTGTCATTGGTGTTCTTTCATTTAGGTGTATTTGGGTTTATTTTCTAGCAAACAAAAATTACATTTTTATTGTAAGAATTGATTAATCTTTTGTTGTTCTCACTGTAAGGAAATATGACAGTTCCAAACTTGAGCACGTCTTATACAAGTGTGTGCTTCCAGGTAAATAGAGAGTAACTTGACACATCCTCGTATTATCTATAGTGATTAATAGCTATAATTATGGGCGGCAAACATCCTATTCTAACACTGCTCTATTGAAAAAGATGTTCATAGAATTGAGGGTCAGTGTAGATCTGAAGATTGCTGAATTAAATATGTTACCATGGTAGCTGCTTCCTGTAAAATGTATCAGAGCAGAGTGGACAAAAAGACATTTCCAAAACATTACCAAGTTCTTCTGTCTTCAGGTATTTTGATGAGTTTTTAAAGTGTTATTTCAAAATCTGTTAATCTATATTACTCTTCTCAAATGCACTCACTCTACGTCCTGTGAAATACAAAGTCTACTAATGTATTTTAGAATGCAGATTTTCTGTCATGCTTCTCTAAAAATCCAGGAACTAAGGCATCTCTTCAGGTGAAAGATAATCTGGTTTGTTTAATGGCAGTTTTTGAACTACAGCTCCATTAAATATACAGTTTGGTGGGGGTTTTTTAATTGTTAGTATTCAGAGTGCATCACAATGTCTGTCTGGGTAGATGATTGTGAGACATGCTGGCATGTCCTTAATTCAACATATATTTGATTGTATGGGCCTTTTCATTGTATATACCAAAATTCTAATTGTTTCTCAGTGTTTCCTAGAGCTTGAATCAACTTGTATTCATTTTATTGCATTTTAAATTTTCTTTAACTCTGAATTTATCAGAATCATTTAAGTAAGTGGCACCATATCCTGAATTCCATGCCTTTCATTATTCCCGAACATATAACTATTCTTCCATTTAATTTTACTGGTAATCAAAATAAGAAATCCAGAACCATTATCTTCTATTTCATCCTTAGCTTCTCAAAGAAACCTCTATCATTTTGATCAATGTTAATCCTAGTTCTTTTATACTTATGGTGAGATTAAGCAGGCAAATTTGTCAATGTGACTCAAAACTAATCAGTTGACCTGCTTCAGTAGCTGCCAACAGAAGGATCCTTTTGTGATAGATCACATACTAACCACTAGACTAGAAAGTTTGAACATATATTTAATATTAGCTCTTATTTTTTCTCTGATTTGCATAAGCTTTCTAGTATTGTTGTCTTAAATTTTCTCAGTTGTAAATGAAAAATGCATGTATTCTGTAAGATATTATTCTAAACACAATTATGTCTAGAATATGTTTTGGAAACAAAAACCATAATGAATAGTGATAGGTCCTATTATTATATTAATATCTTCAGGCAACAGTTTTAGGTTCAGCAGAAGATCACTCACATTCAAAGTTCATTAAGGTTTATTTTGCATCCCCTCAATACAATCTAAAAATTGAAAACTGGGAATGACTTTACAATCTCCCTAAAATGAAGAATGGCAAATAAATAGGATGGTAGTTGCAAAAAGATTTTTAAAATCATGAAATAATACTTGTAAATATTAGCAATATCTCAAAATATTATCTTACTAAGGAAAAAATAGAATGCATATGTGTCAATCAAGAAGAAAGAAAAGCAATCCATTTTGTTACACTCCAGAACTATCACCTACCAGTAGATCCCATTGTTCTGTTCTTACAGTCTTATTAGAGCAGCCAGTCTACTCAAAATATTATTTTTATTCTTGGCCTACCTCAGTTTCTGCAGAAAACTTATTTTTTTTAAACCTGATTTTTTTTTTTTTAAATGCATTTCCTAAAATGCAGGGAGCAGAAGAGAAAAGCTTTGTAGTTCTTCAACTTTCTAACTCAAGTCTCATCTAACCTGTTAGGGCCAAAGACACACAACTCCCTTGCAACCCTCAACAGTTCTACAGTAATTTACTTTGTATACACTAAACTGCAAAAGAATTGCTACTCATCCCTTTGCCAGCCCCATTACAGCCAATGTGTGTTGAGTGTACACACACACTGAGTGACACATCGTTGCATAGAAAGGAAACAAGCAGAGAGAACCGACCTTAGAAATTCATAGTTTACACAATAGCTGACGACATTTAAAGATGATGAGTGTTAAATAATTGTCAACAAATTTAAACAAATACACTTTACCATCATAAAACATTTAAAGAAATTAACATCTTGACAACCAGTCATTTTTTGTTTTTGAGAAGATTAGAAATAAAATTGATAATAATAGTACAAGCACCATAATTTGGATTTACATAAAGTCTTTGATAATGTCTCAAATGATAGTCTTCATCTTAAACTGCAAGCAGGAAAGATTCAGGTTAAACATGGGAACAGATAAAGAACTGATTAAAGTAAAGTGATTAGAAAGTAAAGTGTTGAAAAGGGTCACAGGGGAGTCAGTTCTCAGATCTTTATTGCTTCTAATCTACATAAATTACCAAGACAGAGAAACTAGCTGTAGAATTGCCAAATGCACTGATGACTTACAACTGAAATGAAGTAGTAAGTGGAAAGCAAAAGAATTAAATGATAATTCCCTTAGGAAAGTGGTTTACACATTAAATGGAAAACAAATTTTAAGAATGATAAATATTACATATAAAGCATTTCCTGTTTTTTCCTTACAAGAGTACAAGAAGTCTACTTGGAAATACTATCATACAAACTTCAGGGAACCTTTCTGAACCTGTCTAGATTATTGAAAAACTAAGTTGTTTTTGTCACTTTCCCCATCTCATAATTTTTCATCTCAAATAAAACTTAAAATCATCTAGCTCCAAGGAAAAATAAAACATTACTCAAGACAATGAAAATTAACCTTTCTGGACATTATGCTGTATTTTTCAGTTTTTCAGGTAGGTAGCAACGACATTACCAGGAGAAGTCCTAAAGCAATGAGGAGACATTTCAGGTCCTTGGGGAAACTGATTAAGGGGTCAGGGGCACAAATTGTGCTCTCCTCCTTCCCTTCAGTTGTGGGGATGGATGAAGAAGAATACAGGAGAACTCAACAGATGAACGTGGGGCTCCAAGACTGGTGCTACCGTCAGGGCTTTGGATTTTTCAATGATGGGTTAGTATACAGGACGCCAGACCTTTGGGCATTGGATGGGAAGCACCTGTCCCAGAGGGGGAAGAGGATCTTGGGGCAGGAGTTAGCTAGTCTTATTGAGAGAGCTTTAAACTAGATCTGAAGGAGGAAGGGGCCCATCTGAAGTGCATCTATACCAACACAGCATGGGTAACAAACAGGAGGAGCTTGAAGCCACGATGAAACAGGAAAATTATGATGTAGTGGCTATTACAGAAACATGGTGGGATGTCTCCCATGACTGGAGTGCGCCAGTTGATGGCTACAAGCTCTTTAGAAGGGATAGACAAGGAAGGAGAGGTGGTGGGGTGGCGCTGTATGTTAGGGACTGTTATGATTGCTTTGAGTACAAGATAGTGAAGACAGGGTGGAGTGTCTTTGTGTTAGAATCAGAGGGAAGGCCAATAGGGCAGATGTTGTAGTGGGAGTCTATTATAGGCCACCTACCGAGGACAGAGGTGGATGAAATATTCTACAGGCATTTAGGTGAAATCTCACAATTGCTTGTCCTTGTTCTTGTTGGAGACTTTAACTTCCCAGACATCTGCTGGAAATGCAACACAGCAGAGCGGGACCAGTCCCGGAGATTCCTGGAATGTGTGGCAGATAACTTCCTGACGCAGCTGGTGAGTGAACCGACCAGAGAAGATCCCTGCTGGATCTCCTCTTTGTGAACAGAGAAGGACTGGTGGATGGTGTGGTGGTTGGAGGCCAACAAGGGCACAGCGATCATGAAATAATAGAGTTCTCTATTCCTAGGGAGGCCAGGAGAGGAGGAAGCTGAACTGACATTCTGGACTTCCAAAGGGCTGACTTTGTCTTGTTTAGGCACCTGCTTGACAGGATCCCTTGGGAGATGGTCCTGAAGGGTACAGGGGTCCAGGAAGGCTGGACACTCTTTAAGAAGGAAGTGTTAATGGCTCAGGAGCAGGCAGTCCCCAGGTGCGGTAAGAGAAGCCGGCGACAGAGAAGACCACCCTTGCTAAACAGGGAGCTTTGGCTGCAACTCAGGGAGAAAAGGAGAGTTTACAGCTTTTGGAAGAAGGGGCTAACCACTCACAGTGATTACCAAGATGCTGTGAGGCTATGCAGGGGGGAAATCAGGAGGTCTAAAGCCCAGATGGAAATTAATCTCGCTTCAGCAATCAAGGACAACAAGAAATGTTTCTATGTCAACAGCAAAAGAAAGACCAGTGAGAGCCTCCATCCTCTGCGAGACGCAGGAGGAAACATGGCAACAAGTGATGAGGAAAAGGCTGAGGTGCTTAATGCCTTCTTTGCCTCAGTCTTTAATAACAAGACTAGTTGTATTGAGGGAATCCAGCCTCCTCAGCCAGAAGACAGAGACTGGGAGAACGACCCCCCCGCATTCCAGGAGGAGACAGTCAGTGACCTACTGCATCACATAGACATACACAAGTCTATGGGACCGGATGGGATACACCCAAGGGTGCTGAAGGAGCTGGCTGGGGTGCTCGCCAAGCTGCTTTCCATCATTTACCAGCAGTCCTGGCTGACCGGGGAGGTCCCGACAGATTGGAAATTGGCCAGTGTGATGCCCATACATAAGAAGGGTCGGAAAGATGATCTGGGAAATTACAGGCCTGTCAGCTTCACTTTGGTGCCCGGGAAGCTGATGGAGCAGCTCATCCAGAGTACCATCTCACAACACATGTGGGACAACCAGATGAACAGGCCCAGTCAGCATGGGTTTATGAAAGGCAGCTCCTGCTTGACAAACCTGATCTCTTTCTATGACAGGGCGACCTGCTTATTGGATGAGGGAAAGGCTGTGGATGTTGTTTACCTTGACTTCAGTAAGGCCTTTGACACCATTTCCCACAGCATTCTCATGGCAAAACTGGCTGCTCGTGGCTTGGATGGGCGCACGTTTTGCTGGGTAAAAAACTGGCTGGATGGCCGGGCTCAAAGAGTGGTGGTGAATGGAGTTAGATCCAGTTGGCGGCCGGTCACGAGTGGTGTCAGTTTTGTGGCCACTCCTATTTAACATCTTTATTGATGATCTAGATGAGGCGATTGAGTGCACCCTCAGTAAGTTTGCAGATGACACCAAGTTGGGTGGGAGTGTTGATCTGCTGGAGGGTAGGGAGGCTCTGCAGAGAGATCTGGACAGGCTGGAGCGATGGGCTAAGGCCAACTGTATGAGTTTCAATAAGGCCAAATGCCGGGTGCTGCACTTCGGCCACAACAACCCCCAGCAGCGCTACAGGCTTGGGGAGGAGTGGTTGTTAGGCGTAGTTAGGCGTTGTTAGGCATTGGAATGGGCTGCCCAGGGAGGTGGTGGAGTCCCCATCCCAGGAGGTGTTTAAGAGTAGGGTCGACATAGCGCTTAGGGATATGGTGTAGTTGGGAACTGTCAGTGCTAGGTTAACGGTTGGACTAGATGATCTTCAGGGTCCTTTCCAACCTAGATGATTCTGTGATTCTGTAATCACTCGCAGCAATGTTTATAATTCTTAAAGCTCTGGTTTTAAAACTCAAATCGAGAACTTGTCTGTGAAGAAAAATCTTAGAAACTTTATTAAACTGTTCTGTGCTTTAGATGTCTCCTTGCACTGGAATAAGAGGCTTTTCTTTATTTGTAGTACTGAATTAGCAACTTAAATTCTTTGATGTGGCTTTGTTGTGTCTCTCCTGTAATTCCCATCTCACATAGTTCTTCTAAAACAAATAAGGTGCCTGTTGGTCCTATTTATGATCTGTTTGGTTTTGATTATTACCCACTTTGCATACAGTTGCCAGACAGGGGTTTTGTGGTTTTTGTTTGACAGGATTGGCTTCCAGAAGGATTCCAAGACTTTAGGAGCTTTCTTCGAACCCCTTGAAGATTGTTGCATTTTAGTATAGCTAAATTCTGTGGGATGTTAATATTCTTATTGTCATCCTTCATATACAAGGTGTGCATAAGAGTCAGGAAACAGCTGCTGACAAAGATGCTTCCAGCACTCTTGTATTTGAATAGGGTTATTCAATTGCATATCAAGTTTTAAATTATGCTACCTCATCACAATTAACTGCTGGTAAACCAAGGACCAGCATGCAAATAATGCTCTTGTACACCTCAATACTATTTAATATTTCATTTAGCACAAATGAATTATTTTATATTATTTTCAAGTACACAAGATCAATGGTTTATCATAAATACAAATACTTGTTATGTCATCTTCAGGAGATTCGCTTACACTTTTTTGTGCCAGTATACTTACTCAGATAACTCATGGTTCTTACCTTGTTAACATGGATAAGAATCTGGAATAATGGAGCTGTGTTTTTAATGAAGTATTTGTAACATCACAATAATTAGAACATAAGAGCGTAATACGAACAACTTAATCCTGGTTTATGAACAAATATTAAATGATGAAACAAGATGTTATATTTTACCTTTATTAAGGGCCTTTGAATCCTATTAAGTATAAAACCCCAGAGCAATGTGATAGTCCTTGCCTGTAAAAGCTGACTAACCAGTCTTCATTAGTAAATGATCATATTCGCCTACAAATATTAGTAAGGAAAGAAAAAAACACCAAAGAAGGGTGAAATGAATAACAAATGCACTACTTTAATCACAAAATAGATGCCAATGGAATGTTTCTGATGAAGTTACGCACAGAATAGATGTCAGTCTAGATTGGCTGATCTAATTGATCCTAATTATAGTAACATGTACACAGGTTATCACCTCTACTATAGGATGATGCTTACCCCCACAATTACATGCAGCAATTCTGTAATATGGCGCTATATTATTTTCTTAAAACGTATGGCACTTCTAAGTAGCTAGAGTTTGTAAGTTCATAAATCCATGTACTAAAACCAGCACAACTAAGAAGTCATGTGAGTTTAAGGCATACTCTGGCTAGGGTCTTCCAAATAGCCAAAGATGTATGTAAAGGGAAACACCCAGGCTTGCAACTTGGAATTCCATTATAAAGTTCCTTCCTTAAAAGCTTTATTCACGCAGATAGTGAGCGTGACTTAGAACCTTGGTTCTTTAGAGCAATTTTCTGCTTCTCTCTTGGAAACTAGGAATATCACTAAATGATCTTACAAGATTGTCCTGGGTTTGATGGTCTTACAAGACCATCTAGTTTTTCTGGGAAAAGGTATGTCTGTAGATGAAGCTGTCATCACTGGACCAAATTACAAATGAAGAGAGAATTCTTGAATGTTTAATGTCTTAAAGAATAACAAATGGTAAACTAGTTTTGTGAAATTTATTATGCCATTTGTTATCAGACCATACTGTTTGTTTCTTATACTTAGCATAAGTACAAAGAGAATAAAAGGACTTGCTTTTGTAATCTAAGCAGTCCCTAGTCTTCTCCAGGAAGCTATCTGGTTGCTGAATGTCACTGATAAAAGTGAAGGAAAATGACCAAACTTTTTCTATTTACTAGAACATAAAAAAAAAAAAAACCCTAATTGAAAGTTTCTGTTTGGGCTCTTTTGCTCCTGCTATGCTGAACTGATCAATGGGGTAAACATCCAGGAGGAGTCATCTCTGAACACCACAGCAATTTTGTGCCTTGTCAACTTATGCAGCAGTTCATTTTACATTAATTTTCTGTGTTATTCAAGCAGCTTTCAAATTAATGTAATCAATAACATTAATGACCTTTAAAAACCAAAGCAAGTAGTAGCATTGAAATGTTAAATATAGAAACCTTCTGTACTTGGTATCAAGCTGTCTGCCAAACTACACGTATTTCTAAGATGGTGGGCACTGAGATATATTAAATACATTAACCAACTATTGAAAAACTTTTATGTGTGACAACAAAATAGAATGAATGTTAATTTCCTTCTCTAACTTTCTCTTCATTTCTCCCTATATACAAATTTATTTCCTATTGTTAGCTGTATACACTGATACAAATGTCCCTTGATCATAAATTCTTATGTGTAGTGTACAAAAATATTTTGCAGGTGCTGGACTTAAAATTACCATCACTTCAGGTACCATTCAAATGGACATAGGAATGCAATTTCATCAACTCTGTAAACCCTTACGCTTCCATTTTTATTCAGCTGTCTTGAGGACCATATGTATATGTAATTATAAATCTGTATTACACATAAGAAACAGAGCTTGGAGCAATTCTTCTTCCTGTTTGGTTGTTCTCTTCTTTTGAAAGTTGCTATTTGTGTTGCAGTCACTTAGTTTTTTTTTTCTTACCGCTCTCTATACAAAGATCACATGACTTTTAGAGGGAGATATGGATGAAGGCAAGATATGATACTGAACCAAGACTGGAATATCCATTATAGAAAAAAATTAATATAATGTATTTACTTGTATATTTACATTTTTGAAACTAAAATTTTCTTAAGGGTTTTATATTTCTATCATATGAGTAACAGTTTCAAAGGCTTCAGAAGGATACAAATAATTATAACACTATTTCTGTAGCATAGTAAATGGGTCAAATTACAGTGATGGTGAGCAGCATCATACATGGCTTCCTATGAGATACCTCTTACTGATTTCTCATCTCCAACACTTATTTTCTAACTGCTTCAGTTTTCAATGCATTTTGACTAGATTGTAGTATTTATCACTGGGTTATAATATTTATGCTATCAGTAATTTATAGATAGATGTTCTCCTGTAAGTCTGGTCCTCAGCATTTATATACTACTTTACTGGGTGTAGATAAAAGCAAAACAAAAACAAAAACTACAACAAAAAAACCCCCACCAAATACAAAAATCACAGAATCACAGAATCGTCTAGGTTGGAAAAGACCTTGAAGATCATCCAGTCCAACCATTGACCTAACATTGACAGTTCCCAACTACACCATATCCCTCAGCGCTATGTCAACCCGACTCTTAAACACCTCCGGGGATGGGGACTCCACCACCTCCCTGGGCAGCCCATTCCAACCCCTAACAACCCGTTCTGTAAAGAAATGCTTCCTAATATCCAGTCTAAACCTCCCCCGCTGCAACTTGAGGCCATTACCTCTAGTCCTATCGCTTATTACTTGGTTAAAGAGACTCATTCCCAGTTCTCTGCAACCTCCTTTCAGACAGTTGCAGAGGGCCATGAGGTCTCCCCTCAGCCTCCTCTTCTCCAGACTAAACAACCTCAGTTCCCTCAGCCACTCCTCGTACGACATGTGCTCCAGACCCTTCACCAGCTTCGCTGCCCTTCTTTGGACACACTCGAGTAGTTCAATGTCCTTTTTGTAGTGAGGGACCCAAAACTGAACACAGGAATCAAGGTGCGGCCTCACCAGTGCCGAGTACAGGGGTGAGATCACTTCCCTGACCCTGCTGGCCACACTATTTGTGATGCAAGCCAGGATGCCATTGGCCTTCTTGGCCACCTGGGCACACTGCTGGCTCATGTTCAGCCAGCTGTCAATCAACACCCCCAGGTCCCTCTCTGACTGGCAGCTCTCCAGCCACTCCTCCCCAAGCCTGTAGCATTGCTGGGGGTTGTTGTGGCCGAAGTGCAGCACCCGGCATTTGGCCTTATTGAAACTCATACAGTTGGCCTTAGCCCATCGCTCCAGCCTGTCCAGATCTCTCTGCAGAGCCTCCCTACCCTCCAGCAGATCAACACTCCCACCCAACTTGGTGTCATCTGCAAACTTAGTGAGGGTGCACTCGATCCCCTCGTCTAGTTCATCAATAAAGATGTTAAAGAGGAGTGGCCCCAAAACCGAGCCCTGGGGGACACCACTCGTGGCCGGCCACCAAGTGGATCTAACTCCATTCACCACCACTCTTTGAGCCCGGCCATCCAGCCAGTTTTTTACCCAGCAAAGCGTGTGATCATCCAAGCCTCGAGCAGCCAGTTTTGCCATGAGAATGCTGTGGGAGCAATGTCGGACTTTCAATTTCTGGTAAATATTACTGTTGCCTTTAAAGCTGACAAACATAAATGGAATATATAGATTATTTGTCTTTATCAGGAAAATATTCTGAATGCTGAACTGAGAAATGTCACTATTTCTCGCATGAAATTTGCCATTCTATCTCTTTGGCTGAAAGCAGTATATAAAGAGAAAGTATTTACAGAAGCACTGAGCATCTGTGCTCATCAGCCTGTACATTTTTAAATCTGAAATTCTTTTGAGATGACTTAAACCTGAGAACATCCCATAGTTCTACCTAATTGTCCTCAAACTATTCCTTAGGAACTGCAATTGAATAGCCCTGTGAGAATCATCATAGAAAAAAAATATATAATCTATTATCTGTGTATTGAAATGGATGGTAATCTCCCAATACTGAACAATTTGAAGGATTAAGTCTTAAATGTACTATGAAAAACCAAAAGTTTAAGACAGGAAAAGATGTAAGAGTGTTTAAGGGCAGTTTATTTCAAGACACACTTGGTGATCTGTTACAGATTCAACTGTTTAAAAGCATTTCTTTTGAGCTGTTGGCATTAAAACAAAATTCAACTGAAAAAACCCACTTTAATTAATGACAATAATGTATGACCAGGATAACAAAACAGGAATACAGAAGTGAAGTGACACACTCATTAAAAATACATATCAAACCAAACACCCTTACATTTGAAACAGAATTTGTTATTGTTCAGAGCTACCAACAAGACTGATTTTGTTATTTGTTACCAAGGCTCTCAATTTCATTGTCTAAACTGAGCTTTCTGGACCTGTCTCTGAATTTGGTAAGTTGCAAAGCTCACTGCCTCAAGAGGCAAATTTCTATTGCCCCAATTCAGAAAGTATTTCAAACATTTTTCAGCAATGGAAAATCTCAGTATAAACATTTGCTTAAAGCTATATATTTGCTTAAATACTACCCTGAATAGGGATGTAAATTTAACCAGGAGTAACTCTCATTTGAATCCTGTGCTAATAAAAATGTTCCAGCACGCGTTCTTTGGTGATCCACAGAACTAACAGCATTTGTTTGACTATGGCTAGACAAGAGATGTTCTGTGAGTTTACAAGCATTGGCCATCCACGACTGGCTTGCTCTGCTGCTAAACAAGTACTGCCTGAGATCACAGAACACCCTTCCTCTGTATTACAGAGAATAATGAATAAAATCCCTCTTCTTTTAGCTAAACACCAGTTTTCACAGATCTTGTCAGAACCTAGTATTTTTCAGACATCTACTCCTCTGTCAAGTTTGCAGAAATTAGCCACTGGATTTAAAAGTGATTCAGGAGAATGCACGGATCTGGTGATAATCTGAGAACACAAATAAGCCTTAGGAAACTATGTTAGAAAAGAAACAGATAATAACTAGTTGTAAAATAACATTTTGGTAAACAGCATTAAATTGTTCCTTCTAGGCCTAGAAAAATGAGTCAAAACTCTTGCAATATAAAGTATACTAAATTTACAAAACTGATAAAAGACTTATTTTTGCATAGCAAATAAATTAACTGAACACTAGTAGCTATAGAAACTGAAACGAGGAATAATTTTTCCTCAAAGACCAAGAAATCAAGTTTACATTGCCAGCTTAAGTATACCAGTTAAAGGATACCACAGTATAACGCATGAATGGTTTAGAACCTTATCCACAAGTATTAGACATTGTGGTTTTATTCCTGTGAGATCTGCATTCCTTGCAAACTGCAACTAATTATAAATTGGCTGATACACCAATGCTATTAGGCTGTGTTAACATTTTGAATTTGTTTGCCCACCTTAACTTCTTTAATGCAAGTCCAGCTACTTTGAAAGAAACAAATTTTGTCAACACTACAGTTGTAAGCTGTTTTGTAATAAAGGCCATTCTATGCACATTAATAATACTGACAAGAACAGATGGCAATTATAGTTTTTAACAATTTTTTTTTCTGTTAGTATTAATTACTTAGGCTTAATTTCTGTTGTTATGTCCACTGGGCACCAAGGTAAGATGCTAAAAATCTGCCCAAATACTTTCATCTCATTGACAGCAACAGAATTCTTATTAAAATTGAAACATTACTGTTATTTTAATTAACTCATTAGGGATACATCCAAATTCATCATTATTGATAGCTATTTTTAATCCTTTTCTAATACTAAAGGGCTTTATAAAGTGAGCAGCATTCTTGCTAATTGTATAGTTAAAACATCATCTGTTGTATTTAAAAACAGAAATATCCTTCAAGTTTATTAAAATATTACTCATATGAATCACCAGAAAATTCTCTGCAGCTCTCTAAGCGTGCTGAAAAATTTCCGCTGTTTAAAAACTTAAATCTTTGGATTTAATTCCTGTTCACTGATTGTCTAGAAGTAGTCCTTTTTCTATTGTATCTCTGGCAGAATACTTATGTCCAAGTTAGGCAGCTAGGTGGTTCTCTTCTGCAGTCACTTTAGCAAAGGAAGAATAAAATGTGGTCTGTAATAGCCAACACTCTTAGCAGGGAGCTGCTTAACCTTTGTCAAAAGACAACACCAAAAAACCTTAAACAAACAGCCTTCAGGGATTCTCAACAGGGGCATGCCTGCTTTCAGTTAAGCTTCATTGCCACAAGCTGTTTCAGTTCATAGTTTTCAACCATTCAGCCAACAATCTCAAGACACATTAAGGATATTGTAGACTTCAGAACTATCTATTCCCAAACCTGACTGCTAACATTATTTTTAGTAGTGTGACAGAAGACCCTATTTGAATCTTCCTAAAGATAAAGATGTGATGCTGATACAATTTCTTCTGAGGTTGAACAAAACGTCATTGTGGAAGAATCAGACAAATCAATTCCCCTCGACCAGCAGGTTAAAGACAAGGGCAGGACAAAGAGCTCAGGATATTTCAATCACAACCAGGCAGATATGGTCTGATACTCCAGCATAAAAGCTGGCTCCATCTGCCTTGCAATTGGATTTTTAATAGTCCAGACTGGAGTACAGTCCAAACACATATGAAACTCACTGAAATCCCAGCTATTTGGAAAATCCAGGAAAAAGAAACTGAGATTAGGGCCTTTCACGAAAGTAGAAGACAGGAATCCAGTTCTCTTTGAACATTCCAAGCATCAGTTTCTGTGGATTTTGGAATGATATTCTTTGGTTCCTTTATGTAGAAGCTTTCCAACTTTGGTGTACCCCTTGCTGTGTCAGAGAGGAATTTACAGAGGACAGCTGTAATCTCATGGCTGGTAATCACCTTGCAAATGGAGTCATGATTTCAGTGGCTTTGGTGAAAGTTTAATAACTTGATGAAGCACTCATTAGAACAATGACAGTTAGTTAGATACCTACTTACTAAAGTATGGTTTCTGCTTTACAAGGTATACATTTTAGCCATTTGTTCACTCTTTATCTTATTCTTAAATAATTCACTGCTGGACGTTCCTCACCTACTAAATATTTTTAATCTTACCTTGATGAGGGTATAGCATTTTTGCATTAGCGTTTTCTAGCATCATAGTTTATTAACAAAATTGAGTATGTAAAAATTAAAATTCTATTTTTAGAGTTGGTGAAAACTTAAGATAATTGTAAATAACAGGAGGATTGACAATTTACCTAACAGACAAAAGGGATTTAAGTAAAAATTGTTTAAACAACATTGTTTAAATAATATATTATTGTGGTGGGTTAACCCTGACTAGATACCAGGTGCCCACCAAAGTCACTTTATCAGTTCCCTCTTCAGCTGGACAGGGGAGAGAAAATACAGCAAAAGGCTTATGGGTCAAGATAAGGGCAGGGAGAGATCATTCACCAATTACTGTCACGGGAAAAACAGACTCAACTTGGGGAAATTAGCTTAATTTGTTACCAATCAAATCAGAGCAGGACAATGAGAAATAAAACCAAGTCTTAAAACAACTTCCCCCCACCCCTTCCTTCTTCCCAGGTTTAACTTTATTCCTGCTCTACCCCCTCCACCTCAGCAGCACAGGGGGACAAGGAATGAGTGTTGTGGTCAGTTCATCACCCATTGTTTCTGCCACTTCTTCCACCTCAGGGAAAGAACTCCTCACACTCTTCCCCTGCTCCAGCGTGGAGTTCCTCCCATGGGAGACAGTCCTCTACAAACTTCTCCAACATGAGGTTTTCCCACGAGCTGCAGTTCTTCATGAACAGCTCCAGCACTGGTCCTTTGCACGAGGTGCAGTCCTTCAGGAACAGCTGCTTCAGCGTGGGTCCCCCATGGGGTCACAAGTCCTGCCAGCAAACCTGCTCTAGCGTGGGCTCATCTCTCCATGGGGCCACAGGTCCTGCCAGGAGCCTGCTCCAGCACAGGCTCTCCATGGGGTCACAGCCTCCTTCGGGCATCCACCTGCTGGGTGGGGTCCTCCATGGGCTGCAAGTGGGTATCTGCTCCACCATTAACCTCCATAGGCTGCAGGGCACAGCCTGTCTCACCAGGGTCTGACCACAGGCTGCAGGGGAATCTCTGCTCTGGTGCCTGGAACACCTCCTCCCCCTTCATCTTCACTGATCTTGGTGTCTGCAGAGTTGCTTCTCTCACATATTCTCACTCCTCTCTTTGACTGCAGTTGCCCATTTTTTTCCCCCCTTCATAAATATGTTATCCCAGAGGCGCCACCACTGTCACTGATAAGCTCAGCTTTGGCCAGCAGTGGGTCTGTCTTGGAGTCATCTGGCATTGGCACTTTTGGATACAGGGGAAGCTTCTAGCAGCTTCTCACACAAACCACCCCTGTAGCCCCACCCCCCCCCACCCCCCCCCTGCTAGCAAAATCGTGCCATGCAAACCCAATGCAATAATAGCTCACAACTTACCAAAACATGGAAAATGCCCAGTGCCTTCTAACAAAAAAACCTAAAGCATCCAAACTAAAATTTTATGATCCTTAGAATTTTTCCTGTCTTACAAGAAGGGATACTTTTTAAAGCACACAAACTCATTTTTATTTAGTGAGGATTCACCACAGTTGATATGGTTTTTCATAATAATTTCAGGAACAAGTTTAATAAATAAGCATCTTGGCAATATATCAGCAAGCACTAATTGGGAGCCTCCAAATTTAAAGCAAATCTAAAAAAAAAACTCTCACTAAAAATGTATTATGGTTATTCCCTCCTTATTGCTCATATACAAGGGACTCAAAAAGATCATCTAGTTCAACAGCTGCAGATGATCAGTCTGAATAGAAAATCAATCTTTTGAAAGCTGGAGCATATATCTGTCCTCAGGAATCACAGATATCAACTAACAGGATACCCAAGACATTAAATGACTGAGAATGAAGTATTTGCTTCAAGTGGAAATGTGAAAAAATAATAAGGAATAAAGTCTAAAATGCATTCTCTTCCACTGAAAGTAAGAAGCGTAGAATAACTTCTATTTTATTTTTTGGAACTGAGAATTTGTAAAAGTGATTACCACAAGATCAGTGAAATAAATACTTTTCACTTTCCAGAAATATCAGATACACTAGCTGTGTTCAAGCCCAGGACCCCACCTATGGGCTTCAAGAATCTGACAGCTATTGGTGCTGTGGTTTTCATCAGTTTCACATACCAGAGTTTCCTCCTTAGGCAAAACAGGTCATTAGGGCCAGTAATTATGGATTGGAATGTGCCCAAGACAAGGAGAATTCCTGAGGTTCATAGAGTTTAGAAAGCCAAGTCCACCAAGTATTAAAAGCTGGCAAGAATCTTGGGAAATTCACAGATCCATTTACCATCATGGTTTTGAGATCACCTCACTTCTCTCCAATTACATTTGGGCAAAGATCTGAATATATCACCTTTACTAGCAGAAAAAATGTTTGAGGTTGGGATTAGCCTTCCAAATATTATCTTTTTCTGCAGGACTTTAAGAATGGAAATTTCCAGACATGTCTTGATATGGATACCTGAAGTTGGGCTTTTCTTCTATTTAAAAATAATAGACATCATACTTCACACTTACTATTCTCATAAAGTATTAGAATATAATTTTTCACCATTTGCAAGGCTGCATTAACTAATTTTTCAACAAAACCAGACTAAAACTAAATGGGTTGGTTTTAACAACATTTGTCAATGGAAACTTATTTCTTAAAATAAAATTTGAAAATTTTCAAGTAAAAGGACTTCTAATATTGCAAACTATTACAAGTAACTATTCTGTATCTAGACACATATCACTGTTTTTAATAGGTTTTGATCTTGGAAAAAAAAATCAAAAAAATGCTCTTCCATTTCTCTCCTAATTAATTTATACAGATGTTGAAGTCAGTATATGATTCTTAGGCTGTATTTTGAGGCAGGATAACAAAGACAGATTCTTTGCCATGGCTGTGAGACCTTTGATATGCCTGCTGAATTATTATCAAATGGCTGGCTTCACCCTGGTTCAACTGGTTCTCTTCAAATTGTTGTGTAGGATTCTAAATAAGAAAGGCTTGAACTGGTTGGTAAGTAGCTTTGCAAATATCTTTTCTAATGCTCTCAACCTTAAGTAGACAATCTAGCATCCTTAAAATTTTGAGCTACCGAGATAACTTCTTTCACGACTCTTCTTTATATGCCTGGATTCAGAAGGTTTAAAAGGCCATTCTATCAAGAAATCTTCTTGCATAGTGCAAATCTTCACTGGAGAGATTTAGTGTGATAGTACAAATCAACTTTAATACGATTCTCAAAATATAGCTAGGGTACAAAGCTAATTACTCTCACAATATTAATGCTTTACTAGCTTGAGTCAATGTGATTTTACACTCTTTCTTATGGCTCCATGTAATCTTCACAGTGTTCTCTGACATTGTTTGAATGGCTGTAGAAGAAACAGGACACTAAGTGGAAAAGCACCTAACCTCTATTTCATATCTATTTCAAAACAGTCATTACATGTTAAAATAAAAGGGTGACAGCCAGAGCAACAGTAAATGTTGCTGTTGTAGTAGTCAAAACAGACTACTCAGTAAATGTTATGCAGATACAGACTGTTCAGTAAATTCAGTAAATGTTATGCAGATACTTATTAATTTGTTCAGATTGCAAATCTTCTCTCTTAAAAAAAAAGGAAAATGAATATGTAGAAATAAAACTGTAAAATCACAGTCTGCTGATTCAAAAACTGAGAAAATATTGTCTTGAAGCTATAGTACTTTTTCCAGAAATTGAAATAATTTTAATGTTTTCCAGTTAACAGATATGATCTCCATATTGGCCGCCATTTGCTTTCAGCTTACACTGGAGCTGAAATGAAGAAAAGAAATAGCCTAATACAGTGAAGGAAATTTACTGATACCTTAACTGCTAAATTCACTAAGTAGCAACTTACTTAAGGGAGAGTACAAAGGCAGCGTGAGAATCTATACTATATCTAGTGTAGACTAGATATTCAGAAGTGATTGGTCTGAGTATGTCAGCCAGAAACAACAAGACCATCACAAACACCTTGCAGTTCATTGGAGCTGTGAATACCTAATATTTTATGAGACAAGCTTTGCCTAAATACCTTAAAATGCAATGAGAAAGTTGGCGCTGCGATTTTTATTTCAAAAGTGCCTTTCCTGAAACATGCCATGTTGATTAACAGAATATTACAGAATCACAGAATCACAGAATCGTCTAGGTTGGAAAAGACCTTGAAGAACATCCAGTCCAACCATTGACCTAACACTGACAGTTCCCAACTACAGCATATCCCTCAGCGCTAAGTCAACTTTACTCTTAAACACCTCCAGGGATGGGGACTCCACCACCTCCCTGGGCAGCCCATTCCAACCCCTAACAACCCCTTCTGTAAAGAAATGCTTCCTAATATCCAGTCTAAACCTTCTCCAGCATAACTTGAGGCCATTACCTCTTGTCCTGTCACTTGTCACTTGGTTAAAGAGACTCATCCCCAGTTCTCTGCAACCTCCTTTCAGACAGTTGCAGAGGGCGATGAGGTCTCCCCTCAGCCTCCTCTTCTCCAGACTAAACAACCCCAGTTCCCTCAGCCACTCCTCGTACGACATGTTCTCCAGACCCTTTACCAGCTTCGTTGTCCTTCTCTGGACACGCTCAAGTGTTTCAGTGTCCTTTTTGTAGTGAGGGACCCAAAACTGAACACAGGAATCAAGGTGCAGCCTCACCAGTGCCGAGTACAGGGGTAAGATCACTTCCCTGACCCTGCTGGCCACACTATTTGTGATGCAAGCCAGGATGCCACTGGCCCTCTTGGCCACCTGGGCACACTGCTGGCTCATGTTCACGGCTGTGAATCAACACCCCCAGGTCCCTCTCTGACTGGCAGCTCTCCAGCCACTCCTCCCCCAGCTTGTAGCGCTGCTGGGGGTTGTTGTGGCCGAAGTGCAGCACCCGGCATTTGGCCTTATTGAAACTCATACAGTTGGCCTTAGCCCATCACTCCAGCCTGTCCAGATCTCTCTGCAGAGCCTCCCTACCCTCGAGCTGATCAACACTCCCACCCAACTTGGTGTCATCTGCAAACTTAGTGAGGGTGCACTCGATCCCCTCGTCTAGATCATCAATAAAGATATTAAATAGGAGTGGCCCCAAAACCGAGCCCTGGGGGACACCACTCGTGACTGGCCGCCAACTGGATTTAACTCCATTCACCACAACTCTTTGGGCCCGGCCATTCATCCAGTTTTTTACCCAGCGAAGCGTGTGCCCATCCAAGCCCTGAGTAGTCAGTTTTGTCAGGAGAATGCTGTGGGAAACGGTATTATACTGTTTGAAGAGGATTCCGAAATGTGCATTGCTCTGCTGGTCAGAAGTCATAAGCAATTGCCTTCACATTACCTTCCTTCCTTCCTTCCTTCCTTCCTTTCTTCCTTCCTTCCTTTCTTCCTTTCTTTCTTTCTTTCTTTCTTTCTTTCTTTCTTTCTTTCTTTCTTTCTTTCTTTCTTTCTTTCTTTCTTTCTTTCTTTCTTTCTTTCTTTCTTTCTTTCTTTCTTTCTTTCTTTCTTTCTTTCTTTTTCTTTCTCTCTTTCTCTCTCTTTTTCTATCTCTTTCTCTTTCCCTTCACTTATTAAACTGTATTTATCTTGACCCACAAGTTTTTCTCACTTTTGCCCTTCTGATTCTCTTCCCTAAACTGCTGGAGTGACTGAACAGCTGGTGGGTGCTTACTTGCAGGCCAGGGTCAATGCATCACAACTTCACAATAATAAAGCTTCACCTTTCAGCTTAAATTGCTCTTTAACAGAAAAATGTTAGGAAATTAACATATTATTTGAATAAACAACAACAGAAAAAAAAACAGAGATCAGTTGGTTTGGTTGTTTTGTTTGCTTTCTTTCTGAAAGGACATTTTCAGAACGATTGACTTGTGCTGTCATTGGAGTGCCCATATATACTCTTCCTCACCTGCAGTTATGAAAGAATATCACCACTGCCATAATCAGCAGCATGAGTTCCCTAATCGTAAAGTTTGGCTTGAGGGATGCTATGCAGGTAGATGATGTGAACAATGATGGTCTCAACATTTCATTCATAATTGATAACAAGAGTAGTCTATTATTCTAAGAACCACATTTCTAGTCAAAAATCCCATTGATATTAAACTGTTGTTTTCCACTCTGTGCAGTTATTCTATGCATAAGTCTTAAATCACCTTATGAAACTGATGAAAACTACCCCAAAAGCAATTACAAGAGAAAATATCTATGGATAATCTAGAGTGTAAATTTTTCTGTGTATCTTCAAATATCATAAAAAGTACACAAAACCAGGCAATACTGCACCTGAGGCTGACTAGCATTAAGCAGATGATCCAGAATTACAGCTTCTACCATATGAATGTTCTTCGTCTCCTGATAATACGGATGCATTCCCATTCTCATAGTGTTGATCTGGTTGAATCAGTGGAATGAGGTGGTGACTGATAAGGAATGTTCAAAAAGAGTAAGTCTGGCAAGGTACATTAGTTCTATTAACTGCATGAAAAATTGTGTTTGTATTTTTCTCCAGGGATGAAGTTTTCTAAAAACCTTAAATCTAGCAGCTAGTTTTTGCAAACACAGACCTTTTCAAATGTAATCTATGGGAAATGTAGCCTCTAATTTCAGGGATGGGACCAGTAGTTATGGTTTCCACAGTGCCAGTTGTTCTCTGGCTGCCTGCATTACTGCTCCCTTCCTTCACAGTCCTAGTGCAGATGACTGTGGAAAGACACCAATAGGGAAGCATTGCCCACAGAAACACAGCAACACATACAATCCCTAAGGATCACCTGTCTGAGTTCCTCTTCAGCCTTAGTGGGTTACTAGCTAACTGAAGTATTAAAAAACTGGAGAATAAACCGACGCAAAGCATGGACAGATGCTAAGATTTATAATGTACATAGGGAAGGTAGTGAGGTAAGGGATGAAGATGTATGACTGGAGCTAGCTGTTCTTCTTACAGTAGTGTGTATAGTGTCAGAATAAACTAATGACACAGCAACAGATGCATTAAGTGCAATCAATTTCTTCTATAACTTCTGTGGTTCCTCTATGTTCTTATTGTGTTATTTGGAAATAACTACAGAGACACAAGACGTGAAAAATAGGTATGTAATCTGAGCACTTTAGGATTCCATCTGTTTTTTAAAAGTTCTATTAATTATTATAAAAATCTCATTACTTGTTAGTTGACATAGCACATTGAGCGCAATGTTACAGTTCCACACAGCAGAATGACCTTCTCCTAACTTCATTTTTTTGTGAACTTTAAATATGTAAAATTTACACCTGTGTGGCAGCAGATAATGGTGACCTGATATATTGCCAAATGACAGAAACATTATTAGAAATATTAATGCAAAGTTAACCTAATGTTAAGTCTTGAACTTAAATCTTCAGTACCGCAGTTGAATGATTCTAACCTAAATTAAAAATTGGCACTTGTAAAAAAGCTGTTGAAACAGGAAAAGATATAATGTGGTGCATGAAGTATGGAAAAAAGATCCAGCGGAAGTGTTGAAATAAACTATAAAGACTGAAGTTCTGGCACTGAGAAAGTTGGTTAGAGATAATCCCTAAATATTTTATTTCAAAGCCATATAGTGAAAAACAAGGGGTTTGTTAATAAAGGGCAGGTATGGGGAGGATGTCCATCCTACAAAAGACTGGAGACATTGCTGTAATGTGATTTCATTCATCATTTTCTGATACAGCATATCCTTAACAGTTTAAGATAAAGACATCAATTTAAGATAATATATGATATACTAAGGTAAACATGGTATTCTTTGTGATTTATTATGTGTTGCTTAGGATTGTTTTCTGTCCTTTGTATACATAATTGCAACCCTGTCTTCCTGTAAGCT
This sequence comes from Strix uralensis, assembly GCF_047716275.1. Taxonomy (NCBI): domain Eukaryota; kingdom Metazoa; phylum Chordata; class Aves; order Strigiformes; family Strigidae; genus Strix; species Strix uralensis. The sequence goes on from NC_133975.1 coordinate 38,799,559, forward strand.
AGTGAATTCAGAACGCTATACTTTCTCATGGATTGTATTCTAAGGTAATAATTACGATAGTAAAAGGAAATATTTTATTCAGGAAAATAAATTACAGAACAGCCACATATATTTAAGATATCATGATATAATACAGGTTGTTATATTAAAAAGGTTCGCAGTTTTTTCCTTACTACTATGGGTATTAGTTATTTAAAAATATATATAACCTGTATTTAAAAATTAACCTCAGTGTTTCTGGCCTGACCTCAGCATTTGATTACCAAAATCAGTATGAATGACAGAGTTTTGAGCTGCTTTCTCCATTATTTTATGAATTTTATCACCCACCATTCTTTTTTGAATGTAGTTATACAATATGGATCAGCTGTACAGAGGGGACAACTGGACAAAATACATCATTTTTCAGTTCACATGTTCTACAAATCCTTACCCATACACATTATATACATAAGCATTACATCGGCAACTCAGCAAAAAGTTTCTCTTTCCTGAATTCTCTTATTAAAAATACTTTAATGTAAATAATCTTAAAAAATTATAAATCCAATGGGAAAACACCTTCTAATGTCAATCAGACCAAGATATTTCACCTACTAAATTTCAGTTTTGTACAACTAAATACTATTTTTCTAGTAATAAATTTAGAAAATCGGGAGCATACAACAGATTCAGGACTGAACTAATTAACAAGCAGTGTGCTCCTGAACTCAACTAAAGGATTACGGGAGTACTTCTATGATAGCTACAGATATGTTATGGAACTATTTTTTATAGTACAATCTGTTTTCACATAGCTTATGACAACAACATGATTCTCAGAATACCACCAAACTGAAGTCTTAGAAGCTGTTAGCACAAGAAGAAATAAAGCATTATATATGTTATGTACAGGTAGCATGCCAAAACCAAGGAAAAGTAAAAAGAATAAATTACTTCATAGAAACATATAACCGTAGAATGGTTTGAGTTGGAAGGTCCTTAAAGATCATCTAGTTCCAACCCCCCTGCAGGGGCAGGGACCCTTCCACTAGATCAGGTTGCTGAAAGCCCCATCCAACCTGGCCTTGAACACTGCCAGGGAGGGGGCAGCCACAGCTTCTCTGGGCAACCTCTTCCAGTACCTCACCACCCTCACAGTAAAGAATTTTTTCCTCGTATCTAATCTAAATCTACCCTTTCAGTTTAAAACTGTTACTCCTCATCCTATCACTACACTCCCTGATAAAGAGTCCCTCCCCATCTTTCCTGAAGGCCCCCTTTAAGTACTGGAAGACTGGTATAAGGTCTCCCCAGAGCCTTCTCTTCTCCAGGCTGAACAACCTCAACTCTCTCAGCCTGTCCTCATAAGGGAGGTGCTCCAGCCCCCTGATCATCTTCGTGGCCTCCTCTGGACCCACTTGAGCAGTTCCATGTCTTTCTTATGTTGGGGGCCCCAGAGCTGGACACAGTACTCCAGGTGGATTCTCACAAGAGCGGAGTAGAGGGGGAGAATCACCTCCCTCAACCTGCTGACCATGCTTCTTTTGATACAGCCCAGGATACGGCTGGCTTTCTGGGCTGTGAGTGCACATTGCTGGCTCATAGTCAGTTTTCCATCCATTACTACCCTCAAGTCCTTCTCTGCAGATCTGCTTTTAATCTATCACCCAGCCTGTATTTGTGCTTGGGATTGCCTCGACCCATGTGCAGGACCTTGCACTTGGCCTTGTTGAACTTCATGAGGTTTGCATGGGCCCACCTCTCAAGCCTGTCAAGGCAGTGTTCAAGGCCAGGTTGGATGGGGCTTTGAGCAACCTGATGTAGTGGAATGTGTCCCTGCCTATGGCAGGGGCGCTGGAACTAGATGATCTTTAAGGTCCCTTCCAACACTAACCATTCTATGATTCTATTGATTTCTTCTAATGACCATAGAGGAGGGTGGAAAAGGTGATGTTGCATAAAGGAAATGTGTTTTAGATGTGGCCATGCTTCTTATGGAATTAAATATGAAATATCGATGTCCTTGACACGGGTACTTGTTATCAAGACTGTTACCAGTATTACTAGAATCAGTGCTGGCTCCAAACCATTTGCTGTTTGAAGAAATAATAATTAAAAAAAAAGAAAGATGAAAAAGAGAGCTTAGAAATTATTTTGATTGTGGTGAATTTAGTGGAAAAAATAGTGAATTACAAGCATAAAGAAACTCATGCATTACAACTATTTGCTTTAAATTAGCTTAAATGGTGTACCGGGTCTGGCTGAGCCAGAATTGGTTTTCCCCTATAGCAGCCCTCACGGTGCTGTGTTTTATGTTGGGAGCTGGCAGGGTGTTGACAGCACACTGGTGTTGTGGCTACTGCTGAGTAGTGCTTACACAGCACCAAGGCTCTTTCCGACATTTCCGCCCCACAGTGGGACGGGGTGGGCAAGATCTTGGGAGGGGACACAACCAGGACAGCTGACCCGAACTGACCAAAGGGATATTCCATACCATATGACGTCTGCTCAGTATAAAGCTGGGAGAAAGGAGGAAGGGGGTGGGGTCACCCTTGGTCCTCCGAGGCAACCACTACACGTATTGGAGCCCTGCTTCCTGAGAAGGCCCGACATTGCCTGTTCATGGGAAGTAGAGAATCAATCTGTTTTCTTTTCTTTTGCTTCTGCGCGTGGACCTTTGCTTCGCTTTGCTTATATTAAAACTGCTGTTTATTTACCCACAAGGGTTGTTTTGTTTTCCTATCTTATTTTCTTTCCCCTCTTTGCCCTGTGGAGAAAAAAAGGGGAAAGGGGGGGAAGTGATAGAGCGACTTGGTGGGTACCTGGCATTTAGCCAAGGTCAAACTACCACAAATGGTCTTACATGTGTGGGCTTTTTTTTTTTTTTTTAAATGAACTAAAAAACCACCTTACATGGTTATTTCAAGTATTCAAGTAAAACAAAACTGCTAATTTGAGAATATGCTCTTGCAACTCTACACCTCAGGTAACATTCATTTCCATACACTTTTCCTTCCATTCAAGGACCTGTGACATGTTTTATGCATTTCCTTCTATTGAGCCATCACCATACAACTCTGTGATGAGGTCTCATTTCTACTGCAGATATGATGGTTGGTTTCTAGAGTAAAAGGCATACCAGTAATTTAAAAATGTTTAAGAGTACCCGTAAGGCAGTTCAGGGTATCTCAATTATTATCTTGCTAACCCTTAAACACATGCTATACAATAACAGGAAATTTTTATTTAGTTGAACATTCCTTATTTCAGGACAGCTTTGCTTTTTCCAGTAGATATGTTAAATTGTAATATAAAAGACATAAGATTAAAACTATCAGGTACTGCTGGTAGAAGAAAATTTGTCCACAGCAGCCTGATAAGGTCACAATGATATGGCTCCTTTTATTTATGACTATCAGTGTGTAGCCTTCAGACATTTCCTAATGAAAGTCCAAGATACCAGTAAAAATTTTCAGGCTGTTAAAAAGTGCAAGTGAAAGAGAAGTAAAATATAAACATGGTTAATGTACACAATGAATGATCCACAAGCACTGCCACAGAAAAGCTAGCAAATATTATTTTAAGACAAAAGCCTGGGTGATGATAATAGTTTTGTATACTAGACAAGCATATTCTTTTATTTTTCTAAACATTAGAAATCCTTATTTAAAAGATACTTTGTCCACAAGGATGCCAAACAAATTTTTCATGGCTCAAAATTTCAGCTCAGAGCAATCCAAATTGTTACAATGTGTTTCTTTACTCTGTTTATCAATCGTCCATGAACTGTTTGATATTCCCAAATGTGTTCCCTATTCAGAATGATTTGGCAATCAATTAATTCAAATCTATTTCACCTCTGTACTCCTTAAGAAACTCTTTGTGGCAACTATCAATTTGAGTACTTATTATTCAAAAATTTTGATTTACATCATTCCACAATTTGTTGGTCTATTCTAAACAGAGGATTCACAAGTTGAAGGGCAAAATCAAATCACAGAATCATAGAATTGTAGAATGGTTTCAGTTGGAAGGGATCATCTAATTCCAACCCCCTGTTGTGGTTTGAGCTCAGAGGGCAACTGAGCACCACACAGACGCTCACTCACCCATTCCCCCTCAGGACTGGGAAGGAGAAAATAAAGCAAAAGGCTCAGGAATCAAGATAAAGACAGAGAGGGATGAACCACCCGTTACAGTCACAGAAAAAAGACAGACTCATTACGGGAAGAAAAAAGAACATAAATTTAGTTCAGATGCTAACAACAACACGTAACAGACAGAGTAGGATCATGAGAAGCATTACCACATCTTAAAAACACCTTTCCCCCACCCTTCCCTTCTTCCTAGGCTCAGTTTTGCTCCCGATATCTCTACCTCCTCTCCCTTTCCCTCAGCGGCACAGGGGGCAGGGAATGGGGTGGGGTGCAGTCAGTCCCACCGCTTCTTCCTCCTTGGGGCAGAGGGGTACTCCTCCATGCTTCCTCTGCTCCAGCATGATTCCCCTCTCATGGGACACAGTCCTGTAAACCTTTTTTCAACATGAGTCCCTCCCACAAGCCACAGAGTTTCCCTAGCTGCTCCAGCAGGGGTCACTCCTGTGTGTTGCAATCCTCCCAGTGTTGAACTAGAACAGCAGGGGATTCTTCCCACAGAGTCCCAGCCTTCTTTGGGTGAAGCCACCTGCTCCAGCGTGGGGTCCTCCACAGGCTGCAGGCGGGCATCTGCTCCACCATGGACCTCCACAGATGGCAGCGGGGCAGCCTGCCCTCTCACCACAGGACCCAAGGGAGTCTCTGCACTGGCACACCTCCCCCACCTTCCTCCTTCTTTCTTCCACTGATGTTGGTGTTCCCTAGGTGTCCTCCTTGCAACTCCTCCTCACAACTCTCCCTGCTCCTCCCAGGTTCCCCTTCTTCAATATGTTATCACAAAGGCACAGCCACTGTCGCTAACTGGATCAGCCTCAGACAGAGGCAGATGCGACTTGGAGCCGGGGGAGCTTCAAGAAGCTTCTCACAGGAGCCACTGCTGTAGCCCCCTCCTCCACTACCAAAAAGCCCACCACACACACAAACCCAGCACACCCTCCTGCCATAGGCAGGGGCACCTTCCACTAGATCAGGTTGCTCAAAGCTCCATGCAACATGGCCTTCAACAGTCCCAGGGAAGGGGCATCGACAACTTCTTTGGGCAACAAGTTCCAGTGTCTCACCACCCTCAGAGTAAAGAATTTCTTCCTCATATCTAATATAAATCTACCCTCTTTCAGTTTAAAACTGTTACCCCTCGTCCTATACTACACTCCGTGAGAGAGTCCTTCCCCATCTTTCCTGTAGGTCCCCTTCAAATACCGGAAGGCCACTATAAGGTCTCCCCAGAGCCTTCTCTTTTCCAGGCTGAACAGCAACTCTCTCAGCCTGTCCTCATAAGGGAGGTGCTCCAGCCTCCTGATCATCTTCGTGGCCTCCTCTGGACCCACTTGAGCAGGTCCATGTCCTTCTTATGCTGGGGGCCCCAGAGCTGGACACAGTAGTGTTTAGTTTGAAATGATCCCACTTCATATGAAACAGGTATCATGAACTCCCAGGCCAAGAACAAGTAGAGACATGTTTTGACTTGTGCTCTCAGCCTTTAACAGAATTCAAAAAGTAATTACATAACAGACTGTTTTATAAAGGGGAACAACACCTTTTAATGATAGCTTTTTATTTTTGAGCTTTTGCTATAATAATAACAGTAAATCTTTCGGCTACAGTTAACTTGCACCTTTCTCTGTCATAAAAAAAATGTATTAGAACAAAGCTTTGAAATTACTGGAGCAGTACATGCAGGCATTTTCAAACTAGTAGTGAAAGACACAACTTCCATTTCAGCTTTGTTCCCAACTTGACATTCATGAATTATTTCCTAGATGAGTTCTTGCTAATCATTACTTAATTGCAATAAAAAATAGAACTGAACCTCAGCTGTGTAAACCACTATAAATCTATTTGATTCAGTGAAGTTGTACTGATATAAACATCAGTACAGTTGCTCAGTATTAGCACTGTTTTTGAGTTAACACCTGTATATCATTCTAGCATAGTAAAAAATATTGTCAGGACAGATAAGTATTAAGCTCAGAAGAAATAAATAGACTGGTATGCTTACAAAGAATCACATGTATCTTGAATCACAGATGAAAAAAACGAGCATCAGAAGGTGCAAAAAGCCTAACAGCAATCACAAAGTGTAACAGTTACTCAGGGCACAAGCTATTCAGAATTAATCATATTTGCTTATGGTTCTGTTGGAAGTGTGGGAAAAGCAAAACAGCGAAAAATCTGCAAAACACACATTTCCTTAACACATGGTGCCCAGAACAAACACAGGGCAGGATGGAGATCCAGTGATTTGTTGCCATGGTACCAAGGAGGAATGCGAAGTGAGGTGGAGGCCACATGGTCCTCTTCTTCCACTTTTCTCAAGGAACATATGACATGACTATGCAGATTTATCTCCTGCTTTTCCTTCCTCGTCTCTCAAGGACTGTTTTGCAGTACTCTGCAGACCTTATCTCTCATGCTTCCTCTTTTCCCACAAAAACAGCACACACCTTGCACCAAGGAACGTGCTGTGTCATTACTCAAGAAACAATGGATTGACCACAGTCCCACCCACATACATACTTAGAGAAATACTACCCTGAGTTTGTATCTAACTCGGAGGGACAATAATCCGATACCAAATAGGAGGGATAGATTGATGGGTTTGTGATCCTCTCCCCCGCGCCCCCCCCCCCCCCCCCCCGCCAGAAGGGATGCCTTTTGGCAAGATTTGGGGCCTTGGCTACATCGAGTGATTACCCAGCAATTAAGTGTGTGTGATTGCAATCATTCTTTTTGTGTGTAGTGCTATATAGCCAACCTGCAGTTTGTGCATTTATCGTAGGCAATCTCAAAGAATCTGTAGATGTTGCATCAGAATAAACCGTACTATTCGTGAACCTGACTGCTTCTCTTGAATGCAACCAGACCTACAGCATACGGGCTGTTCGTGCATCTGGTGTCAGGCCTATAGCTACGGCCATAACTGGCATACCCATTAAGAGATAAGTCCAGCCGCCCCTAGCCCCTCTAATCTCTGAAGACTAGCTAGAACGCAAGGGGATTCATCTCTTGCCAAATTACTTCATTACCTTAAATGCAACAGGCTCTCATAAAATATCAGCGACTGGATGCAAAATTATGAATACTATCTTAATAGCAAAGAAACTTCATATTAAAAATATATACATCTGACTGCAAAATGAATGCCGAGGCTGTGTTTCCGAACACTACTAGGTCATATAGCAAAATTTGGCTCCTGCTAAAAATGTCAGGGGTCCCTAAGGATGCTCAGTTCCAAGTTATGTATTACTCTCTTCTGCAGAGGAGAATTGAGTACTCAAATGAGATTTATGACAGGGTACTTTCTGGCTGCAATTTCTGCTCTCCATAGATAAAGAAAGAGGTCAGAGCACTTAGATAAAGTAGCTCTCAACAAGGGAAAGACTAAAAAGAAGTGTACATATACATACACAATTTTAACACACATTTTTGCACATGTACCCATATTTAAAATATTTGTGTATATATGTAAATATTTGTATATGTGCATATATATGTATACATACATAGGAAATAATCAGTGGACTATTCTTGTCAAAGGCATGGTTAAGGAATGTGATTCCTGAAATACTGGCCTAAGGGTGACAACCTAAGTTACTTCACAGTGTGATTTTGACATGAGTGAAGGTAAAGGTTTGAAAAAGCACTGGGGATTACAAGTAGCACAATATTTTTTAAACCGCTATTAGAAGGGAAAGTTTGCCCAGCAGTCAGAAACAGTAATGGTGGTATCTAAAACTAAGCTAGTCCTCAGTGATGTGGGGCAGTAGAGAAGGAAGTGAAAACAGGAATTACTTGAGATCTGAATGGAAATATCTGAAAATATTAGTCATTCTTCTGTCCTTATTTTCAATTGGTTTCAGGGTTGATATCAGTGAGCCAAAGTTTTCAGTAAATTCCTCTACTACCTTTTGAGGAAAAGAACTAAATAGCTCTGTCTAAACCTTCTTCACTAGAGCTGTGCTAGGTTAAACAGTTTGGGACCTCTATTTTTGCAGTGCAGGCATAGCCCTAGTTGTTTGGGAGCAGCAAACAGATGGTTTGAAGGAGAGATTTATTAAGTGTCTAATATCTAAATTAATTTTCGGTTGAGATTAGAGCCTAACAAGGTAATTTGGGATTGTCCTTTTGGCAGGTGTTCACTGCTAGTACTTTTCCCACAGAAACCAATTCCTTAATAACCTAGAGTTACAAATGGAGTAAAGGGAAGGCTCTGAAGAAAGCTGGGAATAATTTGTTGGTTTTCTGCCAGTTGATAGTAAAGAAAACTCCCTTTGCTAATATCTGCTTAACATAAGAGGTGAATGTTTTCAAGTTATGTCACAATTTTTTGTTTTATACATCTTCCACAAGCAAGCAAGCAAGCAAGATATAGTACTCTGGAGCCTTATTAAGCTGGGGCAGGATGAGAGGTCAGGTAGTAGCTCACCCTAAAACTGCAGAAAAGAATGGGTGACTTGCACTGTTTTAATAACCCAGTCCAATTCCAAAATAAATGAAAGCTTCCAGATAGTTAAATCCACATGATCCTCTTTTGTTTTAATTTCATGCTATGATAAAGAAATGCCTTGCCACAGAGCTACATCAGTTTCACAGAAAGCACTACAAAAAGAGTGCAGTTTGCTGTCTTTATGTCCTGGGCTGTGAGAATTTAAAGCAGATAGGAATTTCTTCCCAAAGCTGTTAATTACTTTAAGTTTCTCCTCTGAGAAAACCAGAAGCTTTAAAAAGGAAGACTGCTGAGAAATGTACCTATGGGATTACAGTTCTGTGCAAAGCATACATACATATACTTTTTAAGACATATTTTAGCATAGGTAATTAATCCATTAGTAGAATTAAACCCATCAGCTTCTTTCTCTCATATAGGTATGGATATAGTTAGGACAGTTTAAAATTAATACAGCTGGAAAAAGAATAGGTTGCAGGGTTTAGGGAATTCAGTCTTCTCCTAATCAGACTGATAGACTACATCATGAAAAAGCAAGCAAACAGAAAATAAGTCCACAACTTTCATGACTTTGGTATTTACTTTAGAAGAGGCAGAAGGTTTTCTTGCTGTACAGAGCTCAACTTCTAGACTTAACTGAGATCTCCAAAGTCAACAAACACTTTTCTCATATTTTCAGCATCTCAGGCATAGTTTAAAATCAAAATTGACGTGACATGACAAAAATAAGTAAACAAGAACAGGCAAATAGCTGGGTTAAATTAAATTCAAAAGCTGATGTCTTGTTACATTATTTCTTTCAGTCAGAAAGAGTAAGTGGTAGGACTAAGAAACACAGTCTAAGCTTAACATATCACAAGCACTGTCTAGTTTCTTCTTTTACTCACCACTGGATCATTCATAGGTTTGGGGTAATGGTAAGATTCTGTTACTATTTAACATACGTATTATACATAGTTTTATTGTAACAGGATGTCAAAGACATATCTTCTGCTATATGCATTAGAGCTGAGGAATCCTTAGCAGTGAACACATGAGAAACTACATATATGATAACTTTCCCCTCTCCTCAGGTCTTCTATTCATAACTTGGATTAGGGAGCAAGAAAGTTAGTTGACTGACTCTTCTGAGGCACTAAGATCACTTGGAGCTTCTCAAAATGGTGGAGCTTTACTAGTGAACTGAATTTGAGCAGTAGTGCAAGGCAACAATTTCTTGAATCAGTTTGGTAGTACTGTGAGAATCTTGTAACAAACTTTGCTATCATCTCCAAAGTATATGAATGAAGAAGCACACAAGTGTTATCAAAGATGTGACTTATTAAATTAATCCCATCTCTTAATTCCTTTCACACTTTTCTTAATAAAACAGTAAAATGGGGGCAGGGGGTGGGGGGTGGGGGTGGGGAGGTGGAATCCTTGTATCTTATGCACAGTTCAAAGGAATAATATTTTAAAATGACAGACCTGCTACTGATATACAGTGCTGCAGATAATTTCCAAGCAATGGAAGGGATAGAGCTAATTCCCAAGTCAATTCAAAAATTCTTAGGTGAATGATAAAAGATTGACAAATAACTGCATAAACCCATGAGACTTTTGGTTTTCTATCATGCATAAAAACCTAAACATGTTTGTCATTTAGGTTTCTGCAATACTTTTTTTCATCTTCATTTTAATTTCATTTGGCAATTTCACTGCTGTCACTTTTATTAACATTAGCTGTTGCTCTTCCTTGAAAGTATTCATTTCAATTCATCTCAAAATGTCATCTGAAAAGCTATGTTGCTTTACTGAAGAGGGCAGCACTCCATGTTTATTCTTCAGCTTTATACTCTAAAGGGACTAACACGAAACCACTGACCTTAAGACTATATGTTTCATGCACTCTTAATTGTTCACTGTGATGTATGTCATAACCTTCTCTCTAAGGACACTGAAGTGCACACAGTGAAGTGCTGCAAATATATTTACAATACAAATGTTTTATAAATTCCGTAACAGAAACAACAAATTATACTTTCAAATGGAGTAGACTACTGTTATGTATGAGGTATGACACCTTTTAAAAATGTTATCCATTCTTTGATTAATTCAAGTAAGCTTAATTGATTACACAAAAATAAAAAATAAAACTATTTTCAGATAAATATTACGCATTTCATAAGCATAACTGTTGTTTACATCTTTTACATTACTTGTTGTGGAAACACTGTTGTTTAGTACAAGCATTTAGTACTGATTTACCAAGGCTTAAGCATTATCTTTGTACTTGGTAGATACACAGATATCAACAACAGTAAAATATAGGGATAAGATCCCATTTTAACGTCCCAGCTAAACTAAATATGAGCAATATGTGAGTCAGTCATGAATAAAATTTAATTGCTATGCTGTTGGGAATGTTAGCTACTAAAGTTAGAAATAAAGTTTATTAAGAAAAAGACATCTTTAAATATACATTTACTCCATAAATAAGTTTTGCAGCAACTCACCAGTTTAAATTGTGATGTTTCTTTAAATACTGTATCTTTTAAAATGATAGTAATCCTGCAATGCTTTAATATAACACAAATTATTGCATAAAAGATTTGGTTTTGACAGCATGCAAAATGCACAATCCTATCTATTTCTATTTTTAATTCTTTTAGTGGCCATGATTTTTACATTATCTAGAGGACTGACTTTAAAGGATCAGACATGGAGTACATTTTCAGATCATTTATCAAAAACATATATGAAACTGACTCAAGAAATGAGTCACACTTCCTTGTGAAGTGGACTGTGGGTTAATACCACTTCCAAATACTACTAAGACTACAGGACAAGCTGGCTTGCGAAACAGTATTAGCACAAAATTCAACCCAATAAAGATACATTTTTAGCATCTTGTAGAAAATCCTTGATACATAACTTTTCAGGTGAAAGCAGTCAGGTAAGATTAGTAATTTAAGAAGGAGGTATTTTAAAAGGAAGACTGGAGAAATTGGATAGATTTACGTGGTTGAGAAGTCTGAGAGGGAAGAGAGGGTTGGTGTGGTGAAGGTTAGAGGGGCAACAGAAGACTACAGAGGGTGGTTGAGACAAAATTCTCTCCTCTCAGTTTGCTCCCGCTTTGACTTCTCAATTATCCTTACTTCACCTCTATTCCAGATACAGTTGAAAGGGTAGTGAATAGACAATCAATTACATATATCACACTTCAAAGCTGAAGAACCATCAAAACTCAAGAAAAGTCTCATAAAGAGAGTATAGCAGGTTTAGTGGATTTCTTACAGAGGATAGAAAACCTATTTGCTCAAAAAGTCTTTCCAAAGAACATGATTTAGAAGAGGAATATCAAACAATGGCAAGCACTGATAGCTCAGAGGAAAATTTTTTGCTTTTTCCCACCACCTAAGATGAGGGCAGCTAAGGCAGGAATCTAACATGGTGTGGTGGTTTAGAAAAAGGGAAAACAGTAGAGTGAGAACTGAATTCTAAAAGTTTGGGTATACTTTCTGTTAATTTTTTTTAATTATTTGCATGGAAATAATTAGCGAAGGCTATTTTAAATACACTGATCTACTAAATGTAAGTGAACAAAACACTGTTGTGTTTCATATTATCTAAAGTTAACTGTAGTAGCAGGGGTTTTTAGATAATGTGTAGCTTTATAAATTATACGGAGAAATCACAATAGTAAAAAAAAAATGTATGTTTTTTTGGGGGACACAAGCTGTTCATTTTCAGAAAACTTTCAATACTATTATAATTTCAAGAAACAGTCATTGAGATTGTATAGTAGAGGACTGCAAGTAAGTTATATTAGGAGGAAAGGAATGTGGCTTCCGACCTTGGGTCTCTGTCCTTAAGCAGGTGAAAACAGATGTATCCTCAAAAGAAAAGTATGTGATGGTAACATATTTATTTATAGCAGTTAATGAGTTCTAAGGTCAAGATCCTGATTTAAGGTCTGTGAGTGACAAGATAATAGAAATTCTTGTTGCAGTAAATGTATACCTAAGCACATACACTATTACGTTCTTCTTCAGCCAAAATTAATTATTTAGTCTTACTTAAAATATATTTCATATTAAAGCAATTTAATTTATCATTTCTTAACAAAAAAATGCAAATGTAAAGACACCGATAGATTTTATCTACAAATCTCAAAGTACTTTATAAGTGTCTTGTTTGGCTTTACAGCACTTCTAAGAGGTAGGCAGACATTCTAGCTGTAATGTTAGTCTGCAGTAAGTTGTGACACAGGGAAACTATGATTTCTTTCCTGGCATGCTGCTGACCAAGGAAAAGCCAGGAATAAGATTCAAACCTTCAGGTTTCTTATATTCCAGTATTAAACTGTAACCTGTTTTTTTCTGTTATCCCTATGAATAAACCTCATGTCTACCTGTCTCTTACAACTGATATGAAAGCAAGAGAAAAAGAACAAAAAGAAAGAAAGACAGATAAACAAGCCTACATAGGTTATTTTAACTATTATAAAATATATTATTTTAATTATATATTTATGACTCTTTGTAGTTCAAAGAGATATTAAATAGTTACATTTTATATTCTGGGGGCAATAAGAACTATAATACAACAGCAAGTTTTGGTGTCATGATGGCTAACTAGAGGTAACTCTAAGACCTTTTCTAATATCTCTGATTAGTTACAGTAAAACATATGACTGATGCATGCAGTAACAGTAGCATGAAATACCAGTGCTTTTAATTAAAGAAGTATATTTAATGGGACAAACTCTGCATCATTTTTAAGAAACAGAGCTTGGGAAGAAGAGACTTGCAGTCCAGTAGAAAGGCACCTTCTATTTCAGACTGGGGAGAATTTTCCTGCAATCCCTTCCCTACCATGAAGCACTGCTGTCATGGAGATTTTCATGACAATCTGTCAGCAGAAAGCCCAGGGTGATCACAGCTCCCAGGATAGCCATGCTGCCATGAAAAGAAAGAATGGCAGTAAGACCCAGAAATTCTCCATGTATTAGCGGAAGTTTCAGTATTCCATGAAGTGTAAGTGTTCCCTCAGCATCTTAGTTTCAGATGTGCTCCCATGACACTTATGAGACAGTTTTACTCCTAATCTCTGATTTCTGGGAAACAAATGCCCATTTATCTTGACACTGTTTTTAACACAGCCAAATGAAAGCAAAAAGCAAATTCAGGTGTTTGCTTACAACATGAAAAATGGGTAACAGCAAATGTGTACACACAGTGGTGAAAGAATATCACACTTTACAACACTTATTTTAGGATAAGGTATCTACTGCTCCAGTATTTGGCCAACCTGCTGAATTCCTGACTCACACTCTCAAAGACTCTATTTCCCATTTCCGGTTACATTTCTTGGAAGAGATTAGCTAAAGTAGCCAACTTTTTCATAGACTCCTTTTTGTTTCCTTGAAACCTGAGGCAGTTAGATTCATGTAGTCTCCTCAAACATTATACTTTCCTTAGGCATCTAGAGGTAGTTCTGGCACTCTCTGCACCTAACTGTGGATAAACATCTTCTCTCTGGAGGTGTAAGTGTCCTCAACTCTGTGAACAACACAATTTCTTTCTGTATACATTTCAGTATGAAGTGTATCTTTGTTCACTGAGCCATAGTTCATATAAGTTTGTAAACTAAGTTGATAAAAAATACTGAATATAAATGTATAAATGGAATTAATTTTATGAATGAAGCTTGTTACTCATTTATGACAAGACAACTTTGGGCTGAAAATCCAACTGTACTGAAAAATATCCAAACCATACTTTTAAGACATACTTCAACAGACACTGTAAATACAGAGATCTATTTATAAGCTTCTGTCATTTGGGTTGATTTTAATATTAGGGACAGATTTTTGCCCATATTTTGAATTTCAGCTCTAGTACCATCTTATTTCCTAAAATATATTCTAAATTATTAATTTATTTCACTATTGATTTGACTATAGTAAGTGAAATTCAGGAAAAAAAGAAAAGAGCAAAACACTAGGATTTGAACAGATCAATCAATACAGGTCAGATTACATTACAAACTGTCCTGAGAAATTTTTCAAACACATTGAAAGGCTTCTTATCAAGTGCCATAGAAGACCTAGTGAACTGAAACCTGACCATAAGATATCTGATAATGAACCGAAAAACAAGAGTGCAAGTGCATGCTTCTTAAACGTTCTGTAGTAATTCTTCAATTTTTAATTTTTTTCCTTCAACTTCTATAAGATCCTCTATCAGAATGTTCTAGATTCTAGGTTCATAGACATCTTTTCTCTAGTATTCACTGGCACAAATCCAGAAAGACAATTTCTTTAAAATTATTTCATTGCTACTATACAAAATATGGCGTACATGGAAATATTTTACCTGTCTATAAGTAGGCAGTCTGTTGCCACAGATGTTGAACACCCTATCATAATACTACATATGGTATACAATTAAAAACAAATTCATGTAAGAATGATAACATTAATCTAATTGTGCTAAGCAAGTAATAAAAATGATGAAAAGCTTTTTCAGACACTAATAAATGTGTGTATTTCACCTAATGTAATTAATTGCAAAGCTGAACTGGATATGCATAAAATCCTTAGAATATGATCTGGCTATTTTACTTTTTATGCTATAATACTACATTTCAAGCATTAAATACCACTACAGAGTCATTCTCCATAGTGTATCTTAAACAAAAAAACTTTTGCATTTAATATCACTTCAGTCTAGCACACTGAATAAATAACCATATATTTACAAATTACTTTGCAACTGAAACATTCCTTAGTGTCCCAAGACAGTACAGAAATCCACATAACTAAACTAGCGAACAAGCAGTGAGAAGCCAGAAGGAAAGACACATTCTCTAATGCTTTTTACCTGCTGCAGATGTCAATGTTATCATCAGCAGGCTCAGATGCCTGACTAGACACAAGTGATGGGCCCTCAGTCAATACAGTGCCATATACTTTACAAAGAGATTACAATTACTGACTTGGAAAGCACTCTTGCAAAAGTTCAATATTAGGTCAATATGCTAAATGCCTCTATTTCGATCCATGTTGTGTTAGCTCAATTGAAGAAATATATTTTAAGTTTCTTCTTCAGACAAGTTACTACATATATGCAGAGATTAATATTATACAAAGATGCACAAGTGAAGGAAGTGCACACCAAAACCCGTCTTTTACATCTAGAATTTTTTTTTTTTTAAATCAAAGCCTTTTCAATGAAGCGAATACTGTTCTTCTAATTATATTTTCACACTTTGTTATTTTTTACAAGTGAGGGCAGGTTGCATATAAACACTGACTCTTCAAAATTATAGTATACATATATATACAAAAAGATATATATAGACATGCATATAGTATGTACACATATAAAAATATGTTACAATACAAAAAACTATTGCAAACATATATTTTGAGAAGACATGTAGTAGCTATAACAGTAATTCCAGGAGAAAAACACAACTATTTGGGCTTAATGGTATTTTGAATTGAAAACTCCATGGTGAGTAAAATAATTCTTTTACTGACATACATTAAATATTCTGTACATTATTAAGAGCAATTTCTGTCTTTAAAATGCTTTTTTCTTCCTTATCACTAAGAGAGAAGGCTGTTTCAATATGAGGGGAGTACAACATTCAGCACTTTTTACAGCCAGTTTCCAAACTTAAATACCAAGCAGACCCTTAGCCAGACCCTGTGCCTTGTGTCTCAGCTCTATTCAATGGTGCTCTGACAGCTTCACCAGCTGAGAATCTGCATTGAACTTACATGTTTTCACTGAATGAAAACAAGGTTCAAAAATGTGCCATTTCCTACTAAACGATCCTGAATGAATAGTGCCACCTGCTGAAGCCTCAACTCAATGAATACTTCACTGTAAACATAAGTTTTAAATGCAGTTACTCTAAGTGCTTTACTGATTTAAGGCCAGAATTGCAATTATCATTCCTAGAAGCACTTTCATGTTCAAAAGAAGCTTCCCTTCCAACTCACAGTTTTGCTATTCCTTCTTGGCTTCATAGCACGATAGCTGCCTCACAGACTAGTGGTGAAAAAAGAAAATCCAACCTATTTCCTGTTATGTGATTCGTTCTTTGTGCAAAACTATTGTAGATATCTGCAATTCATATATAGTTATGCTGCTAATCTACAACCTCAGCTGTCATAAAACATTCAGATACCAGATACATCAGAAAAAAAATATTAATTTCTGTTTTAGCAAGGTGGACTGAGTAACAATTAGCAGACGTGCATACAGTATCAGTCTCTAATGCACTTTTAAAATGCTTTCTGTGTCTATTAATCTCATCTTTAAATAAATTAGGAGGAAGCTGTTTTGGGCAAGAATAGATAAATTTCCCAATTTAATCAAACTCTTTGGCCATTCACACATGGCTGTAACAATTTGCTGTTGGTTTTGGTCATTTTGAAGGAAGAGATGGGCATTTATGAAGATGAAGAAGCAACTTCCTTCACCTCCTTTCAGCACGCTGCCAAGCAAAGGCTATACTTGCTGACAATGTAGACTTCTGTCATCACTTCCCTCCTGACGCATGTTGAATTTTAGCTATTTATAAAGCAAAAGTCGTTCTGTGGAAATTGCTCAAGAGGAAACTTTGGGTTTGATGGTGATATGACGGATAAATGTACAAAAGATAGCTTCTCTTGTCTGTAGCCACAAAACTGAGTGCAAATTGAAATCTAACTATTTGCTCTCTAAATAGTCATTAGGAAAACATTAGATACCCAATATTTTCCTGCATATGTATTTCAATTCTTCACAGAAAACTCAGAACTATGTTTAAAAAAACTCTACCGAAAGTGTGTTCAGGAAGAATAAATATAGATTAAACATTTGAAATGTCTATCTAAATTGATTTCTCTCAATCAATCTTTAGAACTCATAACAAATACAAAACCATCATCAAGTCTATTCATGTTACTGAAGTTCGGGACATTCATAGATAAACATGGGGTTTTGACAGGGCAACAACTATCGCTCTAGTGAAATTTCATACAAGGAAATTAATTTCGCTCATTTACTGTGTGAATATATACAGACCCACCAGGACAATGTTGGTGTTAAGAGCAGAAAACTACAAGTGTCAATCAAAGAAATAAAGCAAAAAAGACTTCAGCAAGGCTTCGAACTGCAAAGGTCTAAACTGTGGGAACTATTGTGAAATTTCTCAGTACAAGTAAGACCAGATCCACAAAAAGACTCATGGATACAACTATTACATCAAGCTTCTGAAGAATTACTGAATCAGGAATTCAATGTTTGCTTGTAATTTGTGCCCTGAAATTATCTTGAAAAAATGTTTTGTGCACTGCAGAATAAAAAAGTTGGTTAAAAAAAATGCAGTAGGGAAACTTCAGAAGAGCTGTATCTTTCAAGAATGCAATATCCATGAAAGAATTAAAAAAAAATATGTCTACACATTATTAGGAGAAAGTAGAGCTCTGGAATTTTACACACTGGTGTAAACCCCCAGTAGTTAGTAATAGCAAGAAACCACTTATTTCCAGCAGCAGTATTATAAACAAAAGGCAACATTTTAATCAGTGAAGTGGTAACTCACAAGAAGATATGTAGTTCTACTTGTGAGATAAAAAATGAAAGGACAAAAATAATAAACAATGGATGGATGAACGGATAGAGATATCTATGTAAAAAGATTAACTCAATCATACATTTTCTTTTAAAAGTTCAGTTTTATATACTACTGCTAGAAAATTTATAGTAGTTATTCTCTAAAGGTGTAAGGTGAAGATCATAAAAATAACTTCTTTTTCCATGAAACACTATGCCTGTCCTCTAACTTGGCAGTGTTACAGGTCTCATTCTCATGCTAGCAAAATGATGATTTAAAAACAGAAAATGCTTTTTACAAAGGTGCATGTCACATGTTCATGTGTATTCTTTTCCATTTTTGCGGTGTATTTGCACCAACACTTAGCAGTTACAGTATCATTTTAAAAAAAAACCTGGTGAGAACCATTATGTTTAAGCAATGGACAATTAATTTCTCCTCCACCCAAAACTCCCCTTGATAAACCCAAAACCTAAAAATGTCTGTAATCAACATATGAGACATTTCAAATAAGAAAATATGAGTAAATCAAATTTCCAACAACAAAAAAGGACAACTAATTTTACAAATGTGTATTTGTAAAAACAATCTCACTGAGAGCATTAGTGAAAACAAACAAAATGTTATTCACTGAGAAATAATTGCCCTGAGCTAATGAGGTAATTTTTTGCATTTTGACTTTGTACTTCTGTGACTTACTACTATGGCTGAATTGACTGTGGAGAAAAATAAGCAGCCAGCTTATATTTCTGACTAACATGTTTACTGTGTTGTTGGTTTGTACACAGCATTTAGAAAAGCAGAATCCAATAGATTTAGCTAAGAGAAGGTGTCAAACTCCATGAGAACATCTGCTTTCCTGTACCATTTCTGTCAGAGCATGTACCCTTATTGAATGTAAGAACATTATTGAAAATCAAAGTACATTTTATTTGGTCTTAAAAATTGTCAACTGCATGTTGAGTCAATGACCCAGAAATGATACATAATTACACTGCTCAGGAAGGACTTGCAAAAAATGTTGAATTTAGAATAGAATAGCATGTTAAAAACACAAGAGTTGGACACAATCCATTTTTGTTGTTCTCACAACTTGTAACATTAATTTTGTAGTTTGTTAAATATTTACGTCATAGGGAGGGATGAAATTACTGGAAAGAAAGCCATATGCTTAAGAAAATACAAGCCACCAAACCAAAGTGAAAAGACAAAGCCCTCAGTGTGCATCAGTTATCTAAAATTCTATTAAATGAAAGTACCCATATCTCCATACTTCCTCATCCAAGAAATAAATGTTATGTAAACTTGAAATATTCAGGTGCTTCTGAGAATGAGCTCTGTATTATTTGCATCTAGTTTTACAATGTGCATACTGTCACAGTTGAACCATACAGATTTTTAAGCATATTGCTACTGTACAGAAACAATTTTATAGGCAACGACAAAAAATATGAACTGTACTTTTTCACATAAAACAGTAAGCTAATTTATTGAGCTACTCACACTGGGAAAAAAAAAAACATTCAAGAGATAAACTAAGGAATCTGAGACATGACTTCATAAGAGTATTAATAGGTGACATGATGGATATTGGCAAGATGTAATTATCAGTCTTGATAATAAAGTTTGACGTGATGATAAAAACTGCTGATTCATATTTCAATTCAAAACTAATGGATCTGATAACACATCTGATAATGTCTGTACAGAGTGGAATGGATATGAGGATGACAGGAATCATCCTGATGTGTTTAATGTATTTGAAATTTCATTATCAGAGATACTAAAAGAGCTTATACAAGCTCACAAACAGAATATTTCTGGACATAGATCATCTAAACACAATTATCGTTTCTTATATCCTACCAATGTGTACATATTTCTAATTTTTTTTGGTAACAGCTAATTTTTTCAAGCTCTAAAATGCATCACATTATTCCAGTGATGATTTGAAATTTCTTGAACATCTTAGTTGTTCTCTCTTGAGTTTTACATCACCTCTTTCCAGCTTCATAAACTCTTCAGTTACCCATTACAGTATGAGTATTGGTGGGATAATGCAGTTGCATGGTTCCTGTGCGAAGTCAGGAATCTGCCCCTTCACTCCACTGTTCAGGCAAAGGGCAGAGGCTTCTGCATCTCCTACACTCCAACAGAATTATACTAACAGTCCACTGTATTATATACAAAAATACAAAAGTAAATACATTTTTACTGTTAGTAACATCCAACTAACACTGGATGTAGCTGTCTCAGAAACATATGTGAAGACAAAGAGTGCACAAAAATCAGCAACTGAAGGTATAAACCAGAAAAGGTGACGGCATAAGAAAGGTTTTACAAAACAGCTTGACATGCATTTTGGAAAAAGCATTTCAAGCACAGGGAGAATCTGTGCTCCTCACAAACACAGGAAATCACTATTATTCTTCAAAGACTTAAACGTAATTTCAGAAAAACTTGTGGATTCAGGGAATAAGAGCATAGATATCAGGAGCTGGTTGTATAGCTTCAAAGGAAGACCAGAAATAAAAGCAAAAAGTGAATTTATGGGCAGAATTCCAAACTAGAAAAAGCATTTTCCAACTCAAATCTGCATTTCAGGTGACAAAGTACGGATGTACTTTCAATCTATAAACTGCATCATTTTAATTCGAGTAACAAAGACATTTCAACTACTTTAAAAACCAGGTAGATTAAGAATCTTAATATGAATTTCAGTAACACAAAATGTGTTTCTTTGGCAAAACATGTACATTTGTTTCCTGACTTAGTTTTCAGCCTAGCTCTTATCCTCTGTATAAACAATATAATTACATAGACTATACAATTGCTTAGATTGAGTTCTGTAATCACATCTAGCTACATATATATCGATAATATGAAAGAAATACCATATTCTATGCAAAAATGTAGCCACATTTGACAAAACCTCCTTTCCTGCATCATTTTCAATTGCCAGTAGCACTATGACACCAATTATGTATTACTTACATTATTATTTTTAGAATAGTCTTTCATGTTGACATGTAATTTTATTTCTCACGATATGACATTAACACATTAGTCTCACAAGCTTTTCTGTTGATCCTCCATGGATTACATTGAGAAACAAATGTACTTATTCTGGAATCACATAATGTATTTCTGTAAAATTGGTTTCAGCATTCTCTTGGACTCAAGATAGTCTACAAATCAGATTTTTCTGAATCTGATTGTGTTTCTTAACAGCAAAACCAGATTACTTTCAACAACTTTAAAATTTTCTCTAGCAAGTTAGGAAAATTGTCATTTTTAGTGGTACAACCACTCTCTTTACAAGCTTCCTTGATGAAAGAGAATTTAGAAAAAACAGTTACACTCTTGTACGTTAAAAATGTTATACTCCTGTGTGTGTTCTTTTAGAGATGATAGGAAGACTTAATTTATTTACCAAATACTTGTGCCAGAAGCCCTGTGGGAGTTACAGGTTCTTCATTTTATTATGCATAATTTCTCACAGTGTAACATCAAGGCTAAAATAAACTGTTGGGCCTAAACTGGAATCAAATGCATTTTCTTAAAATGATTAATATATTATCCAAATTTAAAACAGTCTTCCTTCTTTCCTTCATTGTGAATTTCTAGATGCTTCCAGTTTAGGAACTTGCACACCTGTGTCTGAGAGGCTGATTCAGCCAAGAAAATTTCTTTGTTGTTGTTAAGCTTAACTTTCAGCCTAATCAGATAATTGACCATATGACCCCATGGATACATGCTGTCATTTTAAAAGAAAAAAACCCATAATAACATAGAAGTATGAATCTGAGAGGTCACAAGGGAAAATGAGATCAGTGCTTTTAGAAGGTTTCTTTTTTTGAGACTGCACTTAGAAGACTGCCAGATCTAGAGAAATGCCTCAAAAGTTGATCTCTGTGGTCATGCTCCATGCAGTCAAAAATCAATACATTATGATAAGCAAGGATACCTAAGAGGAGTAAAAGAAGGAAGAGAAAGACAGCGGAAAGGAGTGATGCACACAGATCTCATGAAACCTGATTCACAGTAGCCTCAAAAGCGATGCTGAGGACCTGGAGACAAATGAGGTGGTTAAGAGATGTAGAAAGGGAAGAAAGGGAACTGGGGAAGTGGAGAGAGAACTCCAGAACAACGAGATTTAAGGAGATCAAGCTGATTATGTTGGGAACTGTAATTGTGATGGGGGGTGTGGGAAGTTTGGGGGGGGGGCTCCTCTTTTCCCATCCAAAACCTAATTTTGTTCCATCATACCTAGTCTACTCCTTCCCAGTACTCACAAATCCATACTGCTTTAGCTTCCCGCTCTCTTCCCTTCCACACTCAGTATGCCCCTAGTGCCAGGCTTCAGGCATGACTGCAAACCGGAAAAGGAGCAGAGCTTGGCTAGAGAATTGGACTGAATGACCTGGTGGGAAGGACAAAACAATCCTGTCACCGGAGATGGACTTGGAGGCAGGAAACAGTGACTGTCTTTCTCAAAGAAAGAAGAGATCTGTGTAAATAGACCAGTCCCTGAACTAGCCAGTTCTTTCTCCTCTCCCTAGGCTGCTGCCTTTCTGTAGCTAATAATGGCTTATTGAGTTCTCTATCTGTCCCTATGCATGATAAAAATAAAACTCCATCAAATAAGACACCTATTACCAACAAATTCAAAGTGCTTGCAATATTTTAACTAATATTTGGATTCAGAGATACAACTGACATATCATCTTCCTTTTTGTTCTTAAAGGTTCATAACCTACCATTGCAAACGATAGGTGTTACATACAGTAAGGCCTCATTCATTAATTCTTTTCCACAGATCCTAATAAAATATACACCGGATCTGTGTTTAGAACCACAGGAAAGACCTACAAGCCAAATGAATTTGTAACAACATCAGTAGGTTGCTGTGAGGTATCTATAAGATTAGCAATGATTTTAAGGTTATCTAATGATAAACATAGTATTTATTTGTGATAAATACAATAAAAGTTCTTCTTACTACTGGATTGTTTAAACACAGATGACTTGAGATTTTGTTCATCAGAGCAATGACGTGACAGGAGTTTTAAAGGATATATTCAACTAGTACTAGAATTACACTTTGTTCAGAAAACTATGAAAGGATTAACATGGTGTTAACTATACAAGTAATAATGGCCAGATAATGACAAAGCATTTCACACATAACATACCAAAGACAAGAAAGGCAAAAAGCTGGAAAAATGTTTTTGATGAACACAGACTTGGGCAATCTTGGTGAATCTGAGACATTTTTGTTCCACCTACTCTGTTATTGCAATTTGCCATTCTGCTCTCAAATACATATGGGTAAAACAGATTCACCAACACACCAGTTGTCTCAGCCATAATCTACAAGGATTTTTAAATTAAATTTATAGTTCCTAGATATATGAAGATCTTCTTCAGATATATAAGGCTAGCTATGTACTAGTTAGGGTTTAGAAACACAAGTTTTTGATAAGGGAACACCATGTTGGAGGACAAACGGAGTAGGCAATTGCAAAAGACAAATCTGAAACCAAACAAGTAAAATATACTCTCAGAGTATATTAAATATGAGTATAAATATGCATGTCTGAGTTCTTGCTTCCCCTTATACCCTTTCATTATCTTCCGTAACTGTTGCCACAGAGGGAGGGTCCTAATACGTTCTTTTACCTACCAAAGCTGTAAAAATGTGTACCAGGCTTACATGGCAGGCTGATCCATCTTTGAAAGTCTCTTGGTTTTGTTGCTACTACTAGTGGAGGACTTGTCTGTACTGTAATACTGTCTGTAATAACAGCTGGAATCTTTTGTTAGACCTGGCCTTAGCAATTTCCACCACTAAAACTGAAGTTTTAGTGAGTATCAGTTATGTTCCATCTGTTATTAAAGGTTTAGGATTGTAAGATTATTTCTGTCCATCTACAAGCTGTAGGAATGAGAAGCATCTTTAGACAGAGTGACTTGAATGAAAAAAAGGAAAACATCTGAAGCTTATACTTTACCTATGTCTGTGAAACAAAATATTGAAGCGTTCTGTGATTATTTCATTTCTAGATACAAAACTGAGAAGGAAAAGACATTCTATTAAAATAATTGAGTGTTGTATTACTATTTACATAGAAAATAACTGTGCAACCATATACCTAAAAGAATGATGCAGTTCCACAGAGTTTTGGTCATGAAAATCTGTATAAATGAAATACATTATCTTACCTTTGTTCAGATAAAACTCAAAGGTATTTCTATAGTGTCCATCAAAGAACTATCTGAGTGAAACTCCGAAAGTATGTAATTTGATACTTATTTTCTTACGTCCTCTTTGCTAGCTACATTATCTGAGCCAGAGATACATTTATCCTCAAAAAACAGATGCTTTCAAATGACTGATACTTAAGTACAAAGAACTTGGCTGTTGTAGGCTTTATGCATCTTCAACTCAGCTTGGTCCTGATGAGGCATTTGTACCATCTTCAGTGAGTAGAGTCTTTTTCCCACAGTAATGAGACTGAGAAAGCAGATGGTACTCAAGAAAATACTTTGCAATAAAAAAAGGGGAAAATCCTAACTCTTGAGATAGACAAGTTTCTTACTTGGTTGAGATCTGAGGTTTATCTCAAGAGTATGTAGGCAAATATATCGACAGAAGTAAAAGCTCAACGAAAAGAGAACAAAAAATGTCTCTGTATGTTTTGTTTCACAGACAAAAGAATTCTTAAGTGACTAAGTTTTATCTTTCCTCATCCGAACACTTGCTCTCACAGTAACAAAATAACAACTTGTATCATACCTTTATTCTTTAGGTTTCTATTTCCATTTATTCTACAAGAGAAAAAAAAATCGTTCTGATTTTTGTGATTTTACTTGATACTGGAGGGTTTGGGACTATTCTTGAGAGAAGTGGCACCTGCCTGCACCTTCTGTTTCTCTTTCAGCAGCATAAGATGTACTGATGCTGGAAAACCAGCAAAATTCTTATTCTGGAAAACCAGAGTAAGAATCTTAGTTTTTTATTTTGCAGCTATACGGGATAATCTGCAGTTCTGGAGTCAGTGGGTATTATTTGACAAAACTATATTTTCTAGGACAAGACAGAAAAACCATGATAAAAATGTATCCATAATTTATCAATCCTGGCAGCAGTTCCGCAACATTTATACAACAATCGCAACATTTAAAGACTGAATATGGACTCTATTTCTTCCAAATTAGAGCTTTCGTATTTTTATTTAAGTAGAAAGTTATTTCTGCTATTATAGCCATTTCCAAATGAATCCATAGTATTCATTTTACAATCCTTAAACATATAAACATGTTGTTTTCAAGTTATACTGTCATGCCTAGACAGTGAAATATATCTGTGATCACTACTGGTTTTAACTCTTTCCTATACTTCAGTATGAAAAAGTAAATAATGATATCTGTTCTGAATTTGTTAACTGTTTTATGAACACTTATTCAGTCTAACTTTGTAATATATATAAAATAGAGAATTAAAAAATATGCATTCAGTGCAACAGATTTTAAATTTACTGGATCCATGCTGAAACAGGTATCTATTAAAATCCTTTTCTGTGGTGTAATGTACAATTTAAGGTTTAATTTGTGTCCTATATGATGTTCTGCATCAGAATTTTGTTAAGCCTTGTTCTCTATTTATGATGAGTGCAATTTGTTCTATGCAACCAGCATGTTTTAATGCAAATATTACTATTATAAAGTATATATGTATATGGATAATTTTACAAAAAACACACAGAAATGTAAGCATGTTTCTTACAGTAAAGATACAATGTAAGGTGCACCAATAACATTACTGCAATTGATAAGAAAGTTCTATCATGTACCTTTTGACATATTTAAGCTATATGAAGAAAATCAGTATTTCACGCTTTCCACATTTTTCCTTATTTAATATCCAGCCTGACTTGATTACTTAATACAATAACAAATCTAACTTCACCTTCAGCAATAGTGTAAATCTATAATAATTTCACTTATTTTAGTAGATTCACTCCAAATTTGTCATTATTTATTATGAAAGCAAAATCTGAACACTTATAGCTACAGCTGTGTTAACACACTCAGCCCAGGCTGACATTCACAGTAAAGCTACTCTTTCAATATCTGTTTTCATAGCTCAAGAAAAACCAACCAAACAATGAAATCTCAAAACCTCCTCTAACTAAACAAGTAGTCATAAGTGTAGGACTTTTCAAGACCCCATTAGCTGAGGTTTCTGTTTCTTTGGAGTGTTCTCCACTTATGTATTCTCTTTTAACATCCAATAAAAATATGGATGTTGAGAGAAGTTCCGAGAAGAACAAGGAGAACAAATGCAAGTAGGAAACATTTAGATATGATGGACAATTTATTTCAGTTACAGGAAGAAAAGCAGTATATTTCACTGGTAGAAATAGGATGTAAGCCCCAAAATATTTCATAAAACTGAGCTCTGAGTAATTTTGTGAGTCTGAATTCTGAGTCTCCTCAGTGTTGTGGATATGCATACTCCACTGTAGAGTCTACTTCTCTCAAACAAATTTAAATCAAAATGAAGTATAAGAAGCAAGTAACAACAGGAATAGTTGATAGTACTAGCTGATTTAAAATACTATCTTAAACACATTGACATTTTCTTGTTTTAGATCAGGGACTATTAGCAATGTATGACTATCTTCACAGAAGTGCACTAATGGAAACCTAAGCTGACAGTAAATCTGTTTAGATGAGCACAACTCTTCATATACAATCTGTTAGGGTTGGATGCAAACTGGCTGCATTAATCTATTGTTAGATTACACGAGAAGTACGGTTTTACTAATGTGGCTGTATGCAGACCTGAGTTACTAACATTGGTGAAACAAGATAATTTATGTTTCTACTTGCTCTGAGTAATTTCCCTATTATTCATTTTCTAAGTTTAACCAAAAAATAACAGCAATGATAGCTTAGACTTGGAACTTCTACTGAAGAACTAGTTTTCATAACTGAACATGGAAATAAGCGAGTTCTGTTTGATGTGCCAACTCAGTTTTTCTTAATATGTGCATCATAATTGGATTAGATGACCTTAAAATAGCCACAAGACTAACATCATCTTGGATTTCATATATGACTAATATTTCCAAGACATCTACAAAATAAATCAACAAAACATTTTATCTCTTTTGATGGTGCTTTTTCTTGCACAAAAGAAACAGAAGATTCCATCTGATTCTATGAAAAACCTTCTGGCTTGAATAAAAAGTATTTGATATCTGTTACCATTAATAATATTGAAGATAGTGGCAACTGTTTCTATTAAACATATACTAATTTCATACAAAAGAATTGTGTATCCTTTCAACAGGTACTCATAAATCCCATTATTATAAAGTAAACTCAAAATACAGAATAGATTGTATGTCACTAACTTGTAGACACAGTTTTAATAGCACTGTTTTAAATCCATTTAGACCTTCATACATACATGGATTGCAGAAGATTAAGTATTTTAATTTTCTAGATTGGGAAATGGAAGCAGAAAGTGATTAAGATTATTGTTTGATAAAACAGTTGGATTCCCTTTGATATTCATACAAAATTGCTTCTCATCTTCATGTGTTGTGCCATTGACAGAACCCAAACCAGAATTCAGCTATTCTCAGTCTGAGCTTTCTTCATTCCATAGGTTTGTCCTTCCTTAGTGATAGTGTCAGTCTTCCTTTTCAGTAAGAAAATACTGTCACCCTCCCACATCATAATCATAGAATCCAGAAGCATTTTTGTAACTACTGGCTGCTACTCAACTGAAATTCAGACAGTTGAAATTCACTCGAAATTTTAGACAGACTACCAAATCAGAGCTACACTACAGAATTCTGAAAACTGCCTAGCTCACATTTTCTTAGCATCCTCAACAGGTAGGAGACTGAAATCTCTAATGAATCCACTACAATATTTCCATATCCCTTATATTTACATTCACAGAAGATTTTCAGACCCAAACTGTAGTCATAGTAGATGCATGTGGAACATGGACAGTCGACAAATTACTATCTTTTCTTACTCTTGACTGACTCAAGATTTCATTTGCACACTCTATATTTACAATAAAGTACAGCAAAGGACTTATTTTGGCTGTGACAGAAGCTTATGGTAATACTTAACATTGTAAAGAATTTTACTATTGGCATTGACACAAAGTTAATCCACAGGATAAAATTCTTAACCATCACCTGCTGTTTATTTAAATCTGATCTGACAATCTGGACTTGTATAGTTGACAAAACACTTCACCTTAGCAAGTCCCTAATGCCTCAGCAACAAAAATATGGTAGCATTACACACTTTTAACACATTAAAAATATATTGTCAGACGAAGTCTTCAAAATATCTTGAGATTTAATCTTGATGTTCATAGATCTCAAACTATCATGCAAGATTCCACTTGTTCAGTGCAGTTTCTATGTGTTTTGGTAATAAACAGGGCAGGCTTTTGTTTAGTATGTGCTAACACATACCGAAGACAAACAGTCCCTAATTTACTTTTCTTACTTAGAATGATTGTTAAAGAAGACTGTATAGTGCCATATGTCTCTGTGTAAATATGAAATTTCCACTGAATGGTTTCCTGTGCAGGATGAGTAGTTCGTTGTTATTTACATATGTTCCTTATGTATTTAAATCACATTTCCAACTTTCTTTCTTTCTTTTTTTTTTGTCTGACTGTAATTGGGAGAGAGCAATTTGTGATGGAACTATGAAACATCCTTTCATCAATGAAATATAAAGTATGTTAGTTCTCAGACTAGTTTACCAGAAAAATGAAGCTGGGCTCTTGCATATACCTGTTTCTGTGTATATTCCCACAAACCTATAGTTAGAAGTTACTACACACTTTGATACAGGTCTTTCATCCTCTGGAAAGGAATTATCTAATACAAATGTTGCCACTAATCTCTAGTGAAATATACATAATCTCTTGTGTATTACACAACTAACTTTATTCGTATTCTCACTATATAACATTCAAAAGTGCTACAAAAAATAAACGATTTTCTTCTGATCTTATTAATGAAGTAACAATCTGCTGAATGCATATGTGCACAAAATAGGTACTAGAAGACTCCATTCAGAAATTTACTTACAGAGCTCAAAAAAAGTAAATGAAGATTTGAATTGGTTTTAGCTTATTTCTAAATGCATTTCACAGAATAAGGTATTCCGGATGCACTTGGAAAATAATAAGCCCTGTTCAATAAATTAAAAATTCACCTTAATGGCTTCAAATTAAAAAACAACCAGTGACTAGCACAAAAAATTATAAAAACTGATTACACAGATAATAAAAGTCTTTGACATTGTCCTTATACACACATACAGTTAAATTTTATCTCTGAGTCATACAGTGTCTGACAATGGCTGTCATGTACAGTAACAGAAATGGTATACTAGGTGTGCACCCCCCAAACAGATTATGCATATGATAATCCAAAATTCAAGAATAGAGTGCAAGGCAGAAAATTATGACAACATGAGCCTTCTCAGTTCATAAAGTTTGCAGAATAATTCAATGTACAAGAAGGCACAGGTGTGAATGATTCCTTATTCTTGTTATTCGGTACTGGTATAACTTGCTTAACACCAGCTATAATAATGCCTTACAAATACAAAGTCTGGGCTCAACTAAATTAATTTCTTATTTAAAATAGAATGACATTCACAATAGCAACAATATGTTACAAAACTTGGTATAAATTTATTTGTAAAGGTATTCTTTTCGTCACACCAAGATTTAAAGAGGAACATAAGCAAGAGGTCAACTGGTTCCAAAACCACTCTAATTAGAAACTAAATTTATATCACAAGTAGAAGATAAATAATAGACTGAATAAAGTTTTGAAAATGAATCAATGAATGAGGCCCACTGAAAAACACAGATATTGTCCAGAACGTGAATCTTATTAAAAACATAAAGAAAAAAAAGGCCTCCAATAGTGCAATTAAAAGATTTTTCCAGGCACTATGTTGTTTGCATGAACAATTCTTTGTTGGAGCTAAGAAGCTGCTTCTGAAATATGTACATCATGATGAAGAGTGACTGAAAATGACTAGAAAAAAGTGATTATAATAATATTTCTAATAAATAATATTAAAATATTTGTGATATATACAATTCAATTCTGGTCTCTGACTTGTAAGTCATTATTCTGACTTTCCCATAAGACCGAAAGTCTCCCTGCAAAGTTCTGAAAATAATAAATACTATAAAAAGATAGGGTATTAATGTTGCAAGGGATTAAGCAAAGTTTGCAAGCAGGGACAGATACTTAACGTGTCTTGAATGGGAAATGGAGAAGTGATACAGTGCCATTTACTAGTCTACATCACATAATTTACAAGTAACTGGCAATAAGGTACAAAAACAAACACAGGAAAAATATAGTCATAGATCAAAAAATTAACTTATTTCTTTTAATTGGATTTTTTTTTTTTTTTTAGTCTCACATAACCACTTCTAATGTTTGAAATTCAGAGAAAAATAAGTATCTTCTAAATAGATTGAATGTTTCTGGGAAAGGTACCTTGGATTGTGTTTATAGAGTCCCACAGCCAGAAATCTAATATCAAAATTGGATAGAGAACAAAATACAAGTTTAAGAAAAGATCTGTAGGGAATAAGTGATAAAATCAGCAGGGAATCACTAGTGCTCCAAACAATAGTCTAAGCAGTCGGTTAGTGATCACCAAAATACAAGCAAAGTGATAAAAAGCAGCAGGGAGATAGGAAACAGCAGTGGGAGACAATGCAAGTTGCCAGGGGGTCCACTGAGAAGTTAATTGAAGCAACAAGCTGAGAGACATGTACAGTGGATTGCATCAACATGGAAGAGAAAACAAGCAGCCACTGAAACAACCAAGGAAAAATGTGATGTCACTGAGAAAAAAACAAAACCAAAACCAACCAAATAGCAGGAGGTTGTGAGACATAAGAGTCTACTGCAAAGTGACAAAGGGTCGGTACCCTGAAACCAGGTGAAAAAATAGTTTAAAACACTCAAGACCAGACTTCAATTGAGACTTACAATCGCTTCTCCTGCTCAATCCAACCACTATGGAAATATCTTTTTGAGCATATATTGCTTCAGTTCTTATTTTGTACTTTGGTACTTCAGTTTGTTTGGCTTGTTGTAAGATATTTTCAAAAGTCTTATAAATAAGGATTAAGTAACTCCCATATTTGTTAGCATGAAAGACAACAGTATGGCATGGAAAGATCTTTACTCTTCTGGAAACAGAAAGAAAGAAGGGACATGGCTCTGTTTTGTCTGGAGAACAGGCAGGCTACAGCATAAGTAACAACCAAGAACCATAAAGATGTACTAATGATAGTGTAGTAGTCCATGCTTTCCCGTATTTTTTTCTGGCATGTAATTTGTGTTAATTGAAGTAATCATTTTACTATTGTTTTACCATTGTAATTCAAGGGAAAGAAATTGTCTAAAAGTTCTTTACATAAAAACTGAACATGAAAATGTAAACAAGCCTTCTTTTATGGTAAATGATAATTTTAAATTATGTATAAAATGTAGGAATATGTCTACATTTTTAGTGAAACTTTGGTAGGGTATCAGACACATACTGGGTCCTGGCAAAGTCCATATAAATAGTGGTGGGTTTGGGGTTTTTTTTAATCTTATATGTTTGGGCATCTCATAGAAATAATTTACATCACTTACATAAAATTTCAATCAATATTGCATCAAGTTTCAGTTGAGATATGTCTAGCTGTGCTTTTTTACTAGAATTTGATCATCTTAGAAGCTCACAGTAAATCAGATCTAAACTTTAAGCAAACGTGCATATCTGTAGGCAGAATCCTATTTGATTTTAACAAAATATCAAAAAAATAAATCACAAGAGGAGCAACAAGTCAGATAGCGCTTCTTCCACCAGAACCATGATATACTCATCTGAAAATGTTCATTAAATGAAGCCATTCAAAGCACCATCAGTTCTCTGATAGTAGCAATTTTTTATCTATTAGCAAAACAATACCACTATATCCTTTCCAGCTCATGTTTCACTATGTTCCTAATTGACTTTAGTTTGAACACAGATAACACGTCTTGTAAGTACCAGAGGAAGAAGAGAAAGTAAGCAATTTTTGGTGTAAAGGTAGTGAGAATTCTCAGGAATGCCTACAGTTGAAGATGGAAACATGACATGTTGGAAATCTCTGAAGGAGGAAGAATGTACTAAGGCAAGGACCCTCAGGTATCTCAGTCTAGAGAAGCTTGTAATATGGACTTTTCTCCACAAGATCCTACATTACCACCCACACTACTCAGGTTCGTATTAAAAAGATGTATCATGTGACCTAACATTTTTTTCAGCCATGAAGTTCATACACTAACTATGTAATCATAGCAGGATCTTAAAACAAGAGGTTTCTATTAGTTTTCATGACCAATGTTTTTAATCCTGACTTCTACATTATGTGCTATCTGTAACTACGTAATTATGCTTTGTCAGCAAAAATACAACTCATATTGACCTGCAGAGATATTTGTAAATATGCACTATAAGAGAAACTGCCAGAAAGTCTTGTAGGAAAGGAAAGAAAAAAGAAAGGACAAGGAAAGGAAAGGTTTCTAGAGTTCAGATGGAATCTGTAGTGTATAGTTTGACAGAGAGAATGAATGTTTGCGTGTGTGTATTTGTGTGCATGCAATAATGATATTTTTTTGTCTGGTCCTAATAACAAACCAAAGAGAAACAGTTCTTACTACAAAGAAGCCAATAGAGTATATAATTCAGACGTAGGACTTTCAGACTCTAACCAAATTCCCACTGTGAATCTGGCACTGACAGAAGTGTGACATGAGGTTTTTTAGCCTCTGTGAAAGGTTATGTGGTAAGAGCTCATCTGCATACCCACAAAGGATCTCAGGAAGACAATGACAAGTCGGGGGAGCCCAAATAATGCCCTGGCAGGCTCCTCCCATGCCCATCACAACAGCCATCAGTCCATCGAAGGTCTATCTCCATGTCCAGAATAGAATAGGAGCACAAGGGCTTGGGTGCCAGTGACCAGGCAGATCCTAATGACTGACACCAAGCACCAGCCCTTGGAGTAGGACCAGGGGTCAGAGCCTTATGTCCATGGTGCTGGACCTGGAGCAAGTGCAAGGATGCAAGCCAAAGGCCACAATCCAAAAATACTCCAGAGGCCATCACAACAGTTCAGCAGTACATGTGATAAAGTGTGGGAGACAGGCAAGTCAACATCGGCCTGTCAGTTCTGCGCAGCCCCTGAGAAGCAGCAAGGCTTTGATGAGAAACAGGCCTTGGGAGTAAGATAAGAAACTGTTGAGTTGTGCCAATGTGGCAGGGAAAAACAACGGACAGCTGCAACACTGAACTGTGGAAAGTTACCGCCGTGTGAACAGCGCATGTGAACAAGAAGTTGATTGGTCTGCACAGCGCGTGTTAGAGTAGTCTTATGCTGATAGGAGAAAAGGTAGATAGCTGTCTAATTGCTGATTTGCTAATTATGAAGTAAGAGCTTTAACCACAACATAAGTATGTACTATTGTAATAATAAAGGGTCTTTCCTTTTGCACTTCATGGAGAGTCCGTGCCTCAATTGCCACAAATGGTGCCCCATGTGAGGCTGGCGATTAGCGTGACCAGCTTGGATCACTCCAGTGGTAAACTCCTCAGAACTTAAGAGCTGCTGAAAGGAAGCAAGAGCCGGCATCAATCACCGTTACAGTGTGAGCAAGGTGAGCTGTGGGGAAGCGATGGGTAGTTTAATATCCTCGAAAGAAAAGTCAGTGCTTGCACTGATGGAAAGACTGTTAGCTAAATATAAGGTGCATATTAACCTGCATGCCTTGAAGAGAATTTTAAAGTGTGTAGCAGCCACGGTTACTATATTCACTGTTCCAGTATGGAATAAAGCAGGAGTAAGATTGTGGGAGTGTGCAACGTGAGGGAATCAAGTTGCGGCAGAACTTTTAACAACATGGAGAACTCTTTTTGAGATAATAAAAAGACAAGATAAGGAACATGGCCAGTCTGTTAAGACAGAGGATGAGGACACAGAGGGCGAGGACACATGTTCTGAACCCCTGCGGCAAGTTTTATATGCTGGGTCTTTCGACTGCAACAATCCTTTAGACCCTGACCCTGTAGATCCTAAAAGAGAACCTGGCCTGTGTCCTCCCTTACTTGGGGATGATCCATGGGTAAAAGTGAGGCAAGAAGCCTTGGCGCAAGGGGATATGGACATGGTGAGAAAGATTGTTGCTCCTGTAATTTATGAGCCGGGACGTCAGCCACGTTGGGAAGGACTGCATTTTTCTGTTATTAAAGAACTACAGAAGAGTGTTAATGAGGACGGGCTTCAAAACTCATTTACAACAGGTATACTGGAGGCAAGCATTCATGGATATCAATTGGTCCCATGGGATTGGCTGGCACTTATAAAAACGGTATTAATGCCGGCACAGTATTCTATCTGGAAAAACGAGTATGTAGATCTCTGTACTCAGCATTTGCGCCCCCCCACCTGCCAGCGCAGAGTTGGCAGTGGCGGCCTCAGACCTTCCCGAGCCCCGCCCACCGCTGCGGGGCGACCGCCTGCGGCTGAGCCCAGCACCGCACCCCCGGCCCGCGGCCGCCTGCCCCGCCTACCCCGAACGCCAAAAGTGGCAGTTTTTAGAGAAGATGCTGACACTGTGATGTGGTGTCCCTTGTCTGTCACCATGAGAAATAAACTGATTAAGGCTGCCCCACCAGCATATAAAAATGTAATCATAACTAACTCTTGATTAATAAGACAGGATATCCCCTTTCTAATGTGGTAGAAAAAAACCAAAAATACAGCAGCTGAACGACCTTGGAGAGTGCAGCCCCTGAAGGAGTGCAGGGAATCGAGACACTCAAGACAGCCCTAGCAAATATATAAACAGAGAGGGCTGAATAGTTCTGAAACTAAGGATCCAGGGACAACTCGGCCTACAGCACCTCTTCTCAAACCTCAATGGGACCCTTCATCTGCTCACGGAGGGCCCCCATGGATGGATCAACGGTTCCGGGGGTGAACGAGGATTGGGCATCATTTTCTGACTTGTACCCTTTGCAGGAGGCAGGGGAGGTGAATCAATATTATGGTCCCCACAAACTGTAAATGCCCTGATTGACACTGGAGCGGAAGCTTCCTTAATATAGGGGAATCCCAGGAAATCTAAAGGACAACCTCTAATTATCACAGGTTTAAAAGGAAAACAAATTGAAGCTGTACAAACACAAATAGAAATGAAAATAGGAAACCTCCCAAGACAATTGTATTCAGTCATGATTGCCCCCATTCCTGAATATATAATAGGTATAGACATTTTAAAAGGACTAACTTTAAATCTTTCTGATGGTCAGTACACTAAAGGCCTTGATTTTAAAACAAAAAAGAGGGAATTCTCTGGACACACCACATAATCAACTGGCAATGGCTTTATATACTCTTAATTTCTTAAACAGAAATCATTTTGCTTTGACAGCAGCAGAACGTCATTTTAGCACCACAACAGACTCTGCAATTAAACCACGGGTCTTGTATAAGGATCCCGAAGGAGACCCGACCTGGAGAGGGCCAGTAGATCTGCTGGTATGGGAGAGGGGGGTATGCTTGTGTTTTATCACCCACAGGTCCTCGGTGGATACCAGCAAGGAAAGTCAAGCCATATCATGAGCTGGAAGGAGCAACCCTCCAACCCAATGCCACAGACCCCTCAACTGATAATGCAGGAATAGACGCACAGCCTACGTTCCCCTAGGAACTTGGCGACTGCAGCTATCACTTGGAGAAGTCTGAAACACTAAACATTATCCATTATTAGTTCTTGTTAATTAGTAAAATCTGTATTACTATTAGCATTATCATTAAAGAAATATATAGGCTTACTAGTCACTAGTGAAAGATGTTGCTTAGACAAAATGTAGTTATTAGTAAGGATGAAATGCTGTAAGAATGTGGGTATTCAACTTCCTTTGTTTAGCAATATTAAGAATTAAGAACTCAAGTGTTTAACCTTATTAGAAACTCCCTTGGTTTTCACCCCTTGAGTGGCGGCCAGGATCTGGGTGGAACCCTACAGGAGGATGAAATCAGATGTTTCCGCTCAAAGAAAAGTGCCAGTTATTTTGGCCTGCTGATTTAGATATATGAGGCTGGACCTGCTTGCAGCAACTTTGGATGCCTCACCTACGGATGGACGTATCGCGTAGGATTTCCAACTTGCAAGGAAAGGTATTCCAAATCCTTGCTGCAACCACAGTTACCCAGCAACTGTGGATCTGAATATTAGTACCCCATTAAGTAAGTGTACTATTCTGTATTTTCCTTACTGTTTATTTTGTAGTATTTAGTCATATCCTTTAATTATTGGTAGTAAAACCAGCCTACTCTTTTCGACTAGTAACTGTAACTGCTGTATTATTCTTAGCCTTTTGTGGAATTATTTTAAGTATACTGTGTTTTTTGAAGTTTGTCTAAACCTTAATTGATAAAGTTTGAAACAAGTCTTGCAGGTGCAGCTGCAAAACAAAGAAGGGGGAGATGCGGGAGAGAGGCAAGTCGACGTCGGCCTGTCAGTTCTGCGCAGCCCCTGAGAAGCAGCAAGGCTTTGACGAGAAACAGGCCTTGGGAGTAAGATAAGAAACTGCTGAGTTGTGCCAATGTGGCAGGGAAAAACAATGGACAGCTGCAACACTGAACTGTGGAAAAGTACTGAACTGTGAGAAGTTACCTCTGCATGAACAGCGTGTGAACAAGAAGTTGATTGGTCTGCACAGCATGTGTTAGAGTAGTCTTATGCTGATAGGAGAAAAGGTAGATAGCTGTCTAATTGCTGATTTGCTAATTATGAAGTAAGAGCTTTAACCACAGCATAAGTATGTACTATTGTAATAATAAAGGGTCTTTCCTTTTGCACTTCATGGAGAGTTCGTGCCTCAATTGCCAGAATAAAGTTCCAGTGCCCAGGAATGTTCCTTGGAATTAATTTACTAACAAAGATGTAGTCTTATGGGAAATTTCAAAGATGAAGTAGTGGTCACTGTGAGGAGCCTTGGCATCAGCTCAGCAACAGACTCCCTGATTAGCAATTATATACAGGCACGTTCTTGTTACCCATAACTTATGGTCATATTCTGGTTTGGTAACACTGTATACCCTTCCCGTCTTCACAATTTACCCAGAACATGTGATATTACTACAGACTCTGTAAGACAATGAAGAATCAGACTCTAAATCCATAATCAGGAAATATTTTAAAAGTACCTTATTTAGGGAATGCAGTAAATCCTTTAGGCAATTCGAGAGTTATGTAGAATATAAAATACAAGGAATGTGTTTCAAGGTAATGAATCCGGCAAAAGGACAAAATGTGTTATTTTGAATGATTGCTACTTGATGAGACTATAATAAAATCTCCAGCTCCATCCTATTACACTAAGAAGGAAGGTCAAATATGTGACAGAAATTGGATTGACATGATGCAGTTAG
Organism: Strix uralensis; assembly: GCF_047716275.1. Classification (NCBI taxonomy): domain Eukaryota; kingdom Metazoa; phylum Chordata; class Aves; order Strigiformes; family Strigidae; genus Strix; species Strix uralensis. The sequence goes on from NC_133975.1 coordinate 38,837,303, forward strand.
CAAAAAGATCAGTAGTACCAAGTCTGCCTTTAATTTTGTGAAGTTTGGATTATATTTAAGATGTGCAAAAAGCAGAAGCTGTTACAACAGATAAAAATGAGAAAAAAAAAAATCTTCAGACCTATACACAAAAGGTTGGAACAAACATGCTGTACTTGAATGCTGATGCAATAATGAATATGGATCACTTCTATTAAAAAGTCTCAAGGGAAGGGCCTATGGTTAGATATTTAAATACCTGTTTTTATTTAAAGGCCATATCCTGAAAGAATATAAAATGGGTAAGTTCTATATTATACCACAAGGAAACAGAAGGGCTTAACTTAACAACCATACTTCTCCCTGAACTGTGGGTTTAAAGGGATATGAAATGAGACACACTGCAGTTTTAAGGGATTTCCATATTCCCAATATTCTGGTAAGCCCCCTCAGGGCTTCTAACTTTGGCTCTGCTTTCCAGGCCCCTCAAGGAGAAGAAACCACACCAGGCTACACTTAAATGCACATCCATTATGCCCTTGGGGACCTTGTCTACTTTCCTTCATGCCCCTAGTCTGCTATAATAGTTAAGATAGGTAAAAAAGGGATTTAGTGTAATTGAAAAACAAGTCTAAGATCTGAATGTACTCTGAGATCAGTTATTGATAATTAAATAAAAATATCAGGATTGTCTAGATTTGGGTTCACCTTTTCAGCTTCTGCAGAAAACTGAATATATGAATCAAGATTTGACTGTAAAGTGTACACACCTCAATAAATGTTAGTATTGAAGTAACATGAATGAGTATAGATTTTAAATTTTTCATTGTTATATTTTTTTTCAGTAGCAATTTTTCAGGGTTTTTTTTTTTTGTAAATTGCACTGAAATTTTATTTTCTCTAAACTGTAAAAGAATGAGAAAAAAGATAACCAAAAAAAAGTAGCAGCATGAGAAATTCAGCAGAGTGAAAATTCCAAAGTGGTGGAAAGCAAATAAAAGCCCTAAAATTAACTTTTCCAACACACGCAAAAACATATGCACAAGTAGACATACATGCACACATATATAGTGACAATGGAAACAGGAAACAGTCACTGTAGCAGAGTGAGACATTAGCTTATGACCTTTTGAATCATCAATTCAAATCTGTGTTTTAGTACTGATACAGTTCTGTTTGGGGAAATCATAACCAAAACCTCAATCTTCATCAAACCCCCTGTAGATTACGTTGAAGACACCTATCTTCCAATTTTGCTGAAAATGCCATTGTGACAATATAAAGAAATAGATTTCATCTCTCTCTGAAAATAGGCTAGAAAACCAGCAGTTTTCTAATAAGTAAAATGCCTCAAGTGCATAGGAAAGAAGTTTGTTGTTAGTTAGTCTGAGTCACATAACTGAATATACATAAATAACACTCTAAATTATATTTCAATTAATTTATAAGGTAGAAAAATATATCAGATACACATCTTTCACATTAAGAGGATGGTATTTGATACATGACATAATTCTGCTTTGTTGTTAAATTACCATCCACTCAACTCTTTATGGGATTTCTATTGTTCAACAGTTTTTTTAAATCAGGATGCTGGAAAAAAAATCTAAATGTTGCAATAAATGTCATTATATGGTCCATCTCTGAAAATGATACATTTCTTATGTATTTTTTGTATTTTGGTATTATTATAATATTCCAATAGAAAGCGAAATAAAAATACAAATACAAAAAGGAAGTGAAACACAAATAAAGAAAAAATCAGTAACAGGAATAATTAAAAAATGGAAACCAAAAAATACCACTGAGACTCATTCTTCTTTTTTTAAGACTAAAGTAATAGTGTTCATTTATTTTATTAATGTGTGTTCTACGGAGACTTCATGTATCCATGCAAGAGCCACCTGTCAAAGAGGACTTAATGATTTTTTTTAAAAAATTATTGAAGGCTGATTCTGTTGGACATCTAGTTGGCAGAATGAGATAAAGACTTCAGGGAAATGGGCAAGAAGAGGTTCCACTTCAGAAACACATATGCTTCTATTCATCTTTCATATATGGAAGCAAATTGGAGAGGTCTGAATTAAACAGAATAACAACATCATATGATGATGAATTTAAAGGCTGTCTTGTAGTCATACACAGAAAAGGCAAATCAAAGGAACCAATGTCAACAGGTCACAAGGATAGGCATTGTAAGCCAAGATAGCAAGGCCAGAGCTAATTCTTCCCAAGCTAACTCCAATCAGTTTCCTGTGGACAACATCCACACTTTTTCCTGCAAAAGTAACCATTCAAAGATGGGGTTGGTGTCTAGTGTACCTGGACTCTGGGTTGAATCAAATAAGAGCTGAGATTTCTGGGCTGGTGGGGAAATTTGTTTGCACCAACAACCAGAGCTATGTCCCACAACCTTCAGCTTCCCTTCATAATGTTGAGGAGCTAAGCCAACTGCTTGGGAAAGTCATTGTTATCTCAGAGTAGATGCTCCATCCAAAATGCAGCCCATGTTGTTGCCCAAGAAAACTGACAGCCACAATGCCAAAACAAAGTAAAATCAACCAGGTGGGAAAACCCACCCTGAAACAAAAGCAACAGTGTGAATGGGGTTAAGAGGGGAAAAAAAAGGAAAAAAAAAAAAAAAATAGCAAGAATGTCATTGTACTTTATCTGAAAACTGCCCTAACCTCCTCATGGACTTCTTGAAACAGATGTGCTGTCTTTGTACTTTGAGCATGCATTAGTTGGGTGACAACCGCATAGGGGTATTGTATTCATGGAAAATGAAAGCAAAAGAGAAAATGTGTCCTATGAGAACTTGTGCTGCAGTATATTTTCAAAGGCTAAAACAATTCACTTTCAAAAATCTGAGATTTCCTTGTGCTTTTATCTATTTTTTAAAATGTAAATACATTCAACATTCACATTTTAATGTTGAAGTTTTAGTAGATGTTTGTACAAAACAGAATGATGCTACAGAAGTTTGTTTTCAAAGGCACATTGGCAGAAATTATGAGTAGATGGAATAGCATTAGCTTTAAATGGCATATATGCATCACCAGATTTTACAAGGTATGAATGCTTTAGAAGTCTTGAGATAATTATTTGAACAAAGCTTTTTTTTAAATTATGATCATTCTAAAATGAGCCTTCTCTGTCTTTTAAACAGCAGGATTTCTCTAATACTGTACATGCCTTTATAATTACTTTACTTCAATGTAATACTTTAATGAAGACCAGTTTAATTAAATTAAATTTCTCCCCAGTGGTAACTCAATCAAAATGCATTCTACCCTCATTATGTTATCCGTAGGAGTCCAACATTGTAAGTGCTATGAGAAAAGCTGGTTTTAATGAGAATGGTCATAACGTATGATACTTGAGAGTCAAGTTACAGAGCCTTTAAATGTCAAATAATGAAGAAATATATATTAAGATGAGAGGGTAGACATTTCAGTACTAATTGGTTCTGTTTAATATTGTCCTTTAAATTATGATGTTATGTATTATTTATTACAGACATCTACTTAGAATGCTATACTGCGTGCAAGTTGCAGTGACTAAACTTTTATAGATAAGTATTTTTCTCCTTCTTAATGATTAGTACAACAGTCACTAAAGTTTATTCTTAAATGATGTTCACTGTCACCTCCCGCAGAGCTGTTCAACAATGACACGTTAGTAAGATATTTACAAGGACTCTCATTTTAAAAAAGCTTTTTTCAGAAATGTGTATAGTATACATTCTGGTAATATTAAAGTGGTTTCTCTGGAAACTGGACATCCATAGCGGACTTTATAAACTATTCTTTTTCCAGCTGCTAAACTCTGCTTTTAGATATTGAATTAATAAAGTTAAATTATGAGGGATAAACTACTAAGGTACTAGATTAAGGCCTCATGCACCTTGTTTCTCTGTCTCCTGGTTGACACCAGAATCCTAATGTCACAACTAGAAACATTTTAGTATGATGAGGAATTTCCTTTGGCATGAACAAATTCAAGTCTTTTGCATAAAACGTAGGATTGGACTATAACATAATGCACAGTAGGGACACAGCATATCTCACGTCTGGCTCCACTGACCTCCTTCAGTCAGCCACATGTTTCCCTCAACCCAAAGCTCGCACTGTCACCCTTGTACACCCTGTAAAGTCCATGTTTATAAAACAAAGATGGCTGCCAAGCTGCCTCCTTACTCAGATGCATCTTTGCAGGTCTTAGACATGTTCAGAGAATAAGCTATTAACACCTTGGTTGGATCTCTATGATGCTCACAACCAGAAAAAAAAAACCCAAACAAAAACAATGTTGAAAGATAACAAAGTGTCTAAAAAACCAACAGTGTATGACTACACTGTTGTATAGCAATAAACTGTCACAATCTGTGTTGTTGATGGCTAACTGCAATAGCATGTTGCTGAATGAAACATCTTCAGTGGCTGTAGTACACAGCCACCTCAGCAGAATTTTGTTTTTATCAGGTATCCATTTTGAAGCAAATGTTGACTTTTCTCATCTTCATTCCACTTCTGACAGAATTTCCCATGTCACTTGCTGTGGTAGTACTCAAATCTGAACTTCTACATCCATAAAAGAAGATGCACACTAAGCAGAACATAATGATTTGCTTGTTTTGAAACCCAAAATAAGTGCTTTTGTACCTCGCGACCTAGTAAAAATAGTATTGTCATTGCTAGTAGCAACAGGTCAAAGACTTTATGTGACCTGTGTCTTACACTAACTTTGCAGGGCCCCAGTCCTGGCCTGTTAGGCTTGTTATCAACCTGTTATGAGAACTTGCAGTGTGAACCAGAGCTGAATACCAGGTGTCTTTTATTTTGATGTCCTATGATAGCCTTATGGTTTTGTTCAGAAAGCAAAAATCAGTTTGGCTTCTCAGTAGCTCTCCATACAACTGATTACAACAAATTATTTTAACTTTTCACAAACTTTAGCTGAAGAAAATTATGAGGAAAAGGATTTATTCAGGCACCTCTATTATTTGAAACGTTGTAATACACAGTAAGAAGAGCAGGTAATGCAAGACTTAAATAGCAAGTGCTACTTTCCATATCTTTCAATGAAACTGGCTACAGTATCTCTAAACTACATTAGTAGGTAATGTAGGTGTTTTGTCAGTGACTTTCTCTTCTCAGGAGATGTAAGCACTGGTGCTATCAGGATATCACAGTAAGCCCAAAAGAACATCTTCTGAATATCAAGTGCACCAGGTCAAATTAAGGCAATGCTGGACAGAAAGAAAATTACTTGCAGCAGATCATCAAGAAATGGACTGTGCTTGACATAGCTAACTCAAATTCAGCTCAATGTACATTAGAACCACAGAACATTTCTAAACAATGCAGTTAATGCGGATAGGACTTGTCCACAAGTGACTTCCTACAGTTAGGGAACAAACTGTTGAGCAGACAGTTTATTAAAACATAAATCTTCAGTGAATAGCTCAGAACTGACCAGCCTCTTGCTATAAACTTTTACCACAAGCAAAACAGACTATTTCCAGAATCACTATATAATCACAGAATCACAATAAACAATAGTTTCAAACTTGCAGACTTTCTGAAATTTACATATCTACAATATATTCTAATATTACTAAAGGTATTTAAAGTAACAATTTGGTCTATATTTCTGTGTAATTTGCTTCGGGGTTTCCAGGTTTGGCAATCAGCAACATAATCTTTCAGAACTTATGCTGAATCAGATACAACTGCGTATGTTTGATAGCTTTGAAAAGCTGGCCCTCAACAGTCTTGAAAATTTTCTGCCTCAGTCGAGGGATCAAACACTGGATCAGAAAAAGGCTTACTTTTTAATGATGAAGTACCTTATTTTTAATGAAAAAAAAAAATCTATTCTGAAGAATTTAACCTGTTCTACAATTTATGAATCTCAAAAACTGGTTACTAGATTATTTATGTGTAATTATATTGACATAGCTCAACAACAGTATAAAAAAAAAAAAAAAAAGTGAAAACAGGTAGAATGAAAAAAAAAGGGTACAAAATTATCAACTCTTAAGGAAGCAGTTCCAAGGAATGACCAGGGAAAAGGTGAGGAGCATTTCTGTGCAGATGATTGAACCTAATTCTGACATTTGGAGGAAAACAAAAAAAAAAAAGAATTTGAGCACGTTTTGAAGTAGTTATTATTTGGGGAAGAAGAAGGAAAAGCAAATTCAGGATTAATTCAAATAAATCAGAAGTTATGATTTGAGAAATGTCAGCTGGATTTAATTTCTCTGCTCTGGACTGTAAACTGCAGTTGATATATTCTGTGTAGGCACAATGCTTTCTTCCTTTCTCTGTTTCTTTCTGGTTAATTTTATTTTTGTATTTCACTTGTTCCAGTCCATTGATCTTTGAACATTTATTTCATTTGCAATCCCCAACTATTATTTCATATCTGTTCATTGATTTGCAACTTCTTTCTCAACTTTTTCTTTCTTTGTCATGGGTTTTCTTAAGTTAGTGCCCCTCAGATCTTACCTACCTTAAACTTAAGGCTAGACAAAGGCAGGTAGGAAGCTGAAAGAAAAGAAATTCTCACATAACACATACACAGAGGACAAACTTAGTATGAATATAAAAGTAGCAGCTGTAGCTCAGAATATGACAATAATATCTAATAATTTAATTCTCTCACACTGGCATATACTTTACATAAGGAGCAACAGAATCCAACTTATTTTCTTTTGGAAAACAAATAGTAATTTACTGTTCATACATAAAGTAAGATTGAAGTGAAAATCATTGTGCCCTCCTGGACCTGCTTCTTGTGAACAGGGAAGAGCTTGTGGTGGAAGTAAAGGTTGGAGGCCGTCTAGGTTGCAGTGATCATGAGATGATTGAGTTTTCGATCCTTGGAGAAACAAAGAGAGGGGTTAGTAAAACTGCCAACTTAGATTTCCAGAGGGTAAACTTTGACCTGTTCAAAAGTCTGATTAACAAAATCCCTTGGGAGGCTGCCGTGAAGGATATGGGAGTCCAGGAAGGCTGGACATACTTCAAGAGAGAAGTCTTAAAGGCACAGGAGCAGGCGTTCCTGTGTGCTGAAAAACAAGCAGGCAGGGAAGGAGACCGGCCTGGCTAAACAGGGACCTTTGGCTGGATCTCAAGAACAAAAGGAGAATCTATTGCCTTTGGAAGAGGGGGTAGGTCTCTCATGAAGACTATAAAGATGTAGTGAAGCTATGCAGGGAGAACATTAGGAGAGCCAAAGTGCAGCTAGAGCTCAACCTGGCTACAGCTGTTAAAGATAAAAAATGTTTCTATAAATTCATTAACAACAAAAGGAGGATTAGGGAAAATCTCCCTCCTTTATTGGATGCAGAGGATAACATGGTAACTAAGGATGAGGAAAAGGCTGAGGTGCTCAACACCTACTTTGCCTCAGTCTTTAGAACTGGCTGTTCCCTGGACACCCAGCCTCATGAGCTGGGAGATGGGGAGGGGAAGCAGAATGAGGTCAGCACAGCTGAAGAGGAAGTGGTCAGAGACCTGCTACATCGCCTGGATGCACACAAGTCTGTGGGACCAGACGGGTTACACCCAAGGGTGCTGAAAGAGTTGGCAGATGTGCTCACCAAGCCGTTTTCCATGATTTACCTGAAGTCATGGCTAACTGGGGAGGTCTCATTGGACTGGAGGGTGGCAAATGTAACACCCATCTACAAGAGAGGCAGAAAGGAGGATCCATGAAACTATAGACCTGTCAGTCTGACCTTGGTGCCAGGGAAGGTCATGGAGCAGGTCATCTTGAGTGCCATTAAAAGTCATATAATGGACAACCAGGGGATCAGGCCTAGTCAGCATGGGTTTATGAAAGGCTGGTCCTGCCTGACAAACCTGATCTCCTTCTATGACAAGATGACCTGACTACTGGACGAGGGAAAAGCTGTGGATATTGTCTACCTGGATTTTCGAAAAGCATTCGACACAGTTCCCCATAGAATTCTCCTAGAAAATCTGGCTGCCTATGGCCTGGATGAGCGTACGGTCTGCTGGATCAAGCACTGGCTGGATGGACGGTCCCAGAGAGTGGTGGTCAATGGGGTTAAATCCAGCTGGAGGCCGGTCACAAGTGGTGTTCCTCAGGGCTTGGTGTTGGGGCCATTTCTGTTTAACATCTTTATTGATGATCTTGATAAGGACATAGAGTGTATCATCAGTAAGTTCGCAGATGACACCAAGTTAAGCGAGAGTGTCGATCTGCATGAAGACAGGGAGGCCTTACAGAGAGACTTGGATAGATTGGATCGGTGGGCCAACGTTAACGGGATGAGCTTCAACAGGGCCAAGTGCCAGGTCCTGCACTTGGGCCACAACAACCCCATGCATCGCTACAGGCTTGGGGAGGTGTGGCTGGAGAGCTGTCTGGAAGAGAAGGATCTGGGGGTTCTAATTGACAAGCAGCTGAACATGAGCCAGCAGTGTGCCCAGGTGGCCAAGAAAGCCAACGGCATCCTGGCTTGTGTTAGAAATAGTGTGACCAGCAGAAGTAGGGAGGTGATAGTCCCCCTGTACTCTGCACTGATGAGGCCACACCTGGAGTATTGAGTTTGGGGCACCTCCAATACGAGAGAGATATCGAGGTGCTGGAGCAAGTGCAGAGGAGAAGCTGGTGAGGGGCCTGGAGAATAAATCCTATGAGGAGCAATTGAAGGAGCTGGGACTGTTTAGCTTGAGGAGGAGAAGGCTAAGGGGAGACATCATCACTCTCTACAACTACCTGAAAGGACATCGTAGAGAGGTTGGTGCTGGCTGGTCTCTTCTCACAGGTGATTAGTGACAGAACAAGGGGGAATGGCTTTAAACTGCAACAGGGGAGGTTGAGACTGGACATTAGGAAAAAAATTTTCACAGAAAGAGTGGTCAGACAGTGTAATAGGCTGCCCAGGGAGGTGGTGGAGTCACCATCCCTGGATGTGTTTAAGGGTCATTTAGATGAGATGTTGGGGGATATGGTGTAGGGGAGAACTTTGTAGAGTAGGGCTGATGGTTGGACTCGATGATCCCAAGGGTCTTTTCCAACCTGAATGATTCGGTGATTCTGATTTAAAATCTTATGTCAAGTTGACAAATTGCAAAAAATTCAAATCTACAATTATTTTTAAAATGTGGAAACAGTATTACATGGTATGCTTCCAGGACTACATATAAAATTAACTGCATGTTTACAACAGTATTCTTCCCTGATTTAAACTTTATCTTTCTAGTGAATATATCTAAATTGGGAAACTGAGTATTTATTTCAATCATATCCCAATTATGCTTTTAAGATAAGTGGAGGGGAATACAAATAATTGAGCCATTGCTGAAGCTCATTGACTGCCTTAGTAAGCAAATCTGATCTTGGAATGGACTAGATATTAACATGCAATACAAAGTATCCAGTTTGCAGACTTAATTGCTATAAACTACTGATACATGAGGTACACTTCAAATGAACTTACATTCAGAAAGCAATTGTAAAGTTAAGGGTGAAGGAAATCAATTAATAACTGGAATGTAATGTTCGTGCTGACATCTTGAATGCTTCGAAGTCATACCAAGCCCACTATCATGAAATGTAGCTATAATATTATAGAGGTTAGGGTTATTTTTATTTTTTATTTTGTCCTTCTGGCATTGCTGCTTAATGCATTACTGCTTGATTTATTTATTTCTTTAACATTCTAATAAAGAAGATACTCTAAGAAATACCTGGAAGAAAAGAGGTATCAGGAATATTTAGTAAGCATGAATATTATTTAGTATCAGGAATATTTTTTTTCTGCAAAATGAAATAGATTCCATACTATTGTTTTATAGGCTCTGTGTGGCCTAGGTATGGTGTTCTATAAAAGCTTCTCTTAGCAGAACTTCTTCAAAAATTTAACAATGTATTATTGTTGACTAGTGAAATTTATATATGCAGATTTTCTCTCCCAAAAGAGTGGCATTACCTTTGCAGTGTAGCATTTTTATTTTTAATTACTAAATACGGTATTGTTTGGCTGGAGAATTGTCTTCCCATATGCATTTTCTAGCCTGTTATTAAAAAAGAAATTTTAAAAAGGTGCTATTTATACTAGTAGAATAATCAGTAGGACATGAAAGCAATACATACTAGAGGTACTGAAGGTATTTCTCTATACTACAGTCTTCCATAAAATTGATGTAAATTTTGTATTTGCCTCTCTACTAACAGCATGAAACCTCATTTAACAAGAGGCAAAAAGGTAACATTGTATTATTACTGTTGAACAACGGGTCAACTCAATGCATTTTTTCCTCATTTTACGCCCTCTTCAGGGCAGAAATGAGGCTAACTGTCCATGTGATTTTCTACAGTGTTTAACTAGGCTAAAAATGAATGCATTTTTATGAGAAAAGCAGTGTGTCTCCTCAACTTCATAAGATTCTGTATTAAACATCAAATTCTGTTTCACAATCAGCCATGTAAAATATAGTGCTGATCAATTGGCTTGTGCTAAAGATTGTTAGAAGTGCATTTCCCACCCACCAGATTAAAAACATAATAAACAGATCATAAGCTTTCATGTCTTTCTGAAATTCAATATTTACAAGGAGTTGGAAAAAGAATGATAATGGGATGTGAGGCTGCCAGGACTCCACCACATAGCCAACACTGAAAAAAAAAAAAAAAAATACACAAGATTCCAAGGACATTCACTAAGGATGATGTTTAGCTTGTTGGTTTAAAAGCCCATGTCTGAAGGTTTTATTTACTAAACAAAGAGTTCTTTGTAGCTAAAAAGCATTTTAAAACAACAAAGGAAGACAATTAGGACAAAACTATTTTGTCACAAACCTATAAGCAACAAATACACAAAAAAGCAGAAATCTCAAGCCAAAAAATGAATAAAAAAATGCTATCAAGATTTTACACATTGTGTACTACATTATAAGATGTATCATCAAAAACAAACATTGAAAATGCTGACCTGAATATAGTCAACAGAAATAAGAAAACTGATACCTAGGCAAAACGGGAGTTCATAGTCAAATGACACAATTATTCTAACTCTGATAACTAGCTAAATTTCTTGTCTGGAACACAAACAAGAACAAATGTTCTACTGCCACAAAATACTAAAACATTATTGTAGCAGTAGTACTGCAATGCCTACTCAGATACCTTTTTCATATTCACAGTGGACTACAGAAATCACATTCTTTCTTCTGGTGCCTACTCTTGTTGTATGTGCAACTTCATTCTAAAAATTTATATTCTGTCAAGAAACTCAGTTCAAGATTTATCATACATAAAATATTGTTAAATTGTGTTTAAATATGAAAGAAAAATATAAATCAATACTGTTGCTAAGCATGTAGAAATAATTAAGAATTCATGATTTCCTTCTCCAGACTTTATGAGCGAGAAGGAAGAATATGAAGATAGTGTCAGGACAGAATTAGTATTCAGGGGGAATTCCTTACTTCTTATGATACAATTTTATTGTATGATAAACAGTTTTTCAGAAAAGCACACAGTTGTCATTTACAACCATCAGAAATTCTTACACTCTTTTCATCCTCTAAACAAGCTGCTCAACATTTTTATCCATAACCTCTCAAACCTCTTGACTCTGCCAGAGTACTCCACATTAGACCTGCTAATAGCAAACCCCCTTTTCCATCCAGACTTCTCAGGAAAGTAACACCTACCACAGCAGCAGTGAACTTGATTACTAGGCATTCTTGCATGACTGAGAAAAAAGATCAGATTCAAAAATGTAAAGGAGTCAGCAGAAGTCACCAAAGAATTGTCAGAGTAGAGGAGTATTAACAGATATACCTTCTTCCAAATCTCAAAAATAGCTGTGAAACATCACTGCACAAATTCAGGTGTCATTAATGACAATGTTGCGCTTCAATGATTGCAGTTACATGGTGCGATTTTCACAACTGTGATATTTGTCCATATCTTTAGTAGAGAAAATGAAAGAGTTTTTTGAGGTGAAGTCAAAGTTCCTGATAAGGTTGGCAGAAGTGTGCACTGTGTAAAGGAAGCTTGAGAAAGTGAAACTGCAAATGTGCAGTTGAGAAAATAGTTGTAGGTGAAGTTATTAAATGATTCCCTATGTATGTCAAATTTACCTTTGTGTTACTGGCATATAGTGTCTGGAAATTAACCAAACCCTCTCCCCACTTCTGTGAGAAACATTCACTGATGCACTTTTTGGGGGCATTCTTTGACTTTTACTTAAAATTACTGTTACAGGTTCAACTGTTAAGTGTTCCACAGTAAAAGAACTCTGATGTCTGCTCTTCAAAACTGACATATTTTGTCAGTCCAGTTCTGCTTAAACTAGATATCTATTCAACAGAGGATATTTAAAGCTTATGGCAATAATCATCTGTGGGAACTGTTTAACCACAGAAATAATTTTTGGAAGTCCAAAAGAGATGACGCATACAGAAAGGAAAGTAGTCTAAATTCTTCTTTTTTATTTAACATAGCTGCTGCTTGTCTAACTTCTCTGCCAGAAAAGAGAAAAAATAAAAGTAGTCTTATTACTAAAATCAATTTATACTTATCTTAAAAGGGGTTTATGGCAAGTAAGACTGAAGTAATTCAGAAGTTGTTGAGGACACCCAATAGGAACTACTGTCTCCTGGTTTATAAAGGACAGATGTCATTTCTGATACAGCCCACAGAACAAAATATTTCCACTTTCTGTACTGCTAAAAAGAAAAAAAATATTATTTTGCAAAATTATTATGACTCATGGTCATAATAATATATAGATCACTCAAGCAAAAGAAAACAAAAACAGACGGAAAGGTTGTTGTCAAAAGCCTTTAAACTGTTCAGTGTTCTTTTGCAGTACTGGTGTAGTTTTTTGCTCTGTTTTCAAGGTACTAGATAAAGGTACAATAAATTCAGTGACAAAGAAATTGCTTTTCATATATCTTCTCACCAAAAACATAGCAAATACATTAAGTGATATGTAATTGGTAAATTGTAATCAAGCCAGAAAATATGTCACAATGTTAGTCATACTGTCCAGCATGAAAAAAAGGGGTTGCAATTTAGTATCATATGAGGGATAGAAAATTCTAGTGAGGGAAGTCAAAATATCACAGGATCTGTACATTTGATGTGCTTTATAAACAGTCAAGAACAGTATTTCATTTGCCTTTGCCTTTTTACACACCTCCAAGTCTAATCTATGGCAACAATTAAATTTTACAAACATAAGGAAGTTCAAAGTAATTTTGTTATAGTTTTAAAGATTAAATATTCTTAGACAGATTCTGATGATCCTTATGTCTAATTAGAATAAAAGTACAGTTTTCCTGTTTTAGGACTTGTCCTCTTCGAGGGAGTCTAACCTCTGGCTGCTTTAGTAACAATATAGCCTAAGAACTATCACTTAAGAGACAGACAGGGCTAAGAGCAAAAGTTTATATTTTAAGTCTGTAACCTCTTATTTATGGTTTTCTCTTATAGCACTCTGCACCTTTACAGCCTCAAACTTTTCCTTTTCAGTTTACTATAATAAATGCATTTGCAGTTCACACTAGTATAATATTTATAATAGACTTGTGTTAATCTCACAGACCATGGGCTTGCTTGCAATAGACCATCCAAGTCGCACTGGAAATGAGAAACCTCAGTGATGCCAGATATTAGGGGCTGTAGAAGTCAGTTTGAGAACTGGCATCACTGACTGCTAGGAAAAAAAAAAAAAAAAAAAAAGCTTGGTCATTACCCTCTCCATGTTCCTACCAAAAAGCCGCAGCTAGATCTCCCATGGCTCTGGAATGAAGCCAGTAATGTTAATGTTAATGTTAATGGAGTTTCTGGATAGATATACATACATATATTTCACCCTCTGCCTCATTTCAAGAGACACTATTTGCCTTCCAGTGTTCTCCTATTAAAATAGATTTTGCCACACTGTTCCAGACTACAGTGTATGGGAATAAGTGATGACCATCATCAGGGTATCTTGGTAAGAAAACATGTTGAACACAAAAAGAAAAAGACAGTGACACTCCTATTTTGTAAGTTAAAAATGAAAAAAAAAAATCAAAATATATGACGAGCAAACTGCGTAAGAGGAGACATGACAGAAAAACTGGAAGTCCCCCACTCTGAACTCATGACCTGTTGTAAAAATCATACAAAATATATGGTATCAGAACAAAAGAATTAAGGAAAAGCAAATGGGTACAGTACTTAAAATACTTGTCTACTATTTTATCAACATTAGGAAGTCTTTGGTTCTTACTATCTAAAAATAAAAAAATCTATGCCTAATCCAGTATCACAGTCCTAAAAAACCAAAGAAATACAGAGAAATTAATGTAAGCATATTAAATTTAATTCCAGCCTCCTGATGAGGGTAGCTCTCAAATACATCTGAACACAGACAGAGAAATAGAATGCTGATGAATAATACATATATTTTCCAGCTTCAAGTAAATCATTTATCCTTGCAATTACAAGTCAGAGAGCTATTGAATGATTTTTTAACATGTGATTCTTGACATATTTTTTTTAGGATTAAGAGAATTACATTGACCTTATTCTGTGTTAAACCATTGCTAATGAGATCAGTTTATTTTGCAAATATTGAAACAAATAATAATTGGATATTCTGTAATGTATAACTGTTGTCATTCACTCATTTTTACAGAGATTATTTAAATAAAATTTTAATTTATTTTAAATTCCAATGATGTGCTGGGATAAAAATATGAACAAAAATTTACATGATAAAATTCAGTTTTAAATGTAGAGAAAACAGTCTTCCTTTATGCATCACAGGAAAAAGCAACCCAGCTTGCTTCCATTAAGGGGTAGGAAAGAAATCAAAATTAATCTGCCTGCTAATATTAATCTTTGGTAAGTTTTAAAATATATCCACTTTGAGAAAGCACTTCAGACTCCCCTATAAAATCCCATACACTTAGGGAATAAAATATTCTTTCACATTTCACATCTGCAACCGCCAAATAATTTCAGAGTATCTCCTTCTAGTCCAAATGAATGTGAAGTGGAAATCTAATGTAGTCGGTAATAGAACAGTAACAGAGAGAACTTCGGATATATAGAAACTATCAACTTGTGGATATTAAAATTATATGAAACATTTTCCTTTGGCTGAACAAACACACAACAATTTTCATCTATAGGTAACACTACAAACAGAAAAAGGACATAGTGCACATACGATGTGTCTCCGAGTCATCACCCTGACAAAGCAATTAGAAAAATCAAAGTAACACTCTATGCTTTCAATATTGTTCTTATAAAACATGAATTAAATTAAATTTTACATAATAATACTGATTTCAGTTTGAGAAACATTACACCGTGAATCTGCAAAGACTTTGATGAATAACCTATTAAGATAACAGCCCAGTCAGCTGCAGTATTGTTTATAATCTTAATGGTTTTTAGACAGCAATGAAGGAGCAATAATTTTGTTCCATTTCAAACAATGTAGCAGTGAAATAACTGAAGGGCATCCAAGGAAATTACAATTCTTTTTTTTTTTTTTTTTTTTTTGGATCTCTTGAAGTACAATGATTACGTTGTATTTCTTTCATAAAATAATGTTAAAAACACAGTCTTGAGTGTTAACTTTTCTAGTGATGTTTATTTATCTACAATACAGTTTCTTCATTATTTGAGAGTTTAAGCTTACATCTGCGTGGAATAACTAAATTACATTTACTAGGTAGTATTTAGAGAATTACTCAACCTTTACAGAGCCTTTGTTTCCATTGACTTAATGTAAACAGGACTGAAATAAGTGCTTCTTTCATTGAGAATCTGTCTGAATAGACAACAAATAAATTGTAAGAACCACAGGATTTGGGACATAATATTTTCTCCATGGAGAAAGTTCAGCTATCAAACTATGCAAACTTCTGTTGGGGGTGACTTGTCCTTGGTGAAATACTAGTAATAAGAATATTCATAAAGTTTTGCAGAATTTGGCTCCAAATATTCTAAGAATTCACAGCTGATGTTATTTCTACATGAGAGAAATTTTCGAAGCTGTTAAGCCTTTAAATATTGTGACATTGATAGGCACCTTACATACCTGTACAAAGGAATACTTCTAAGATAACACATACAATTGTATTAATCTGTTATGTCAGAAGACATTTTTTTCTGCAGTTTCTCTTTGTGCTCTGAAATATTTGCTTTATTGATGCCAACAGGACTTATGTCATTGATGTAAATACATCAGGAATGTAATTTTTATTCTAACTTTTTCATAATAAGTAACATTTATAACCATGAACACATAGGCTACATCTGTAGATTTCCCTAGACACTGGAAATCTGAAGCAACCAGACCCACTCTCCCAGCAATTCCCAGGAATGATTTAGGATAACTTGGGTTTGAAAGCATTCCCAATAGACAGTCTGCATGCAGCTACCTTGTAATAGTATTATGTGAGCTCTTTTCCCCCACTGTTCTTATTGCCAAAGGTGTCTCTAAACTTTACTAGTTTAAAACAGCAGTATTGTCCAGTGAAAAGTACTGCGCTAGATGTAGAATATGACGCAATATAACATACGTTTAACTATTTCTAAATGTCACATTCTTTTAGAGCACAATCACATTAAAAGAAAAAAAAAATACAATAAAAGGGAGTAGGCTACTAAGCAGACCACTAGTCCCACTGAAGTCTGATTTAAACATTTAGGTAATACTGGATTGAGTCTTCCTCTAGAAATGTGGAAAAAGATGAGGAAGTGACACACTATCCTCTGTAATACAATAAAGTAGTCATCAAAATATCTAGCAACTGTGGGAAATCTTTCAGTTCTTTCATTTGCTTGAAAGAGCTTTGTTCTTGTCACCTATAAGACCACCCTAACTACTGGTCTAGTGATATTGTGGAATAGGTATACAATCCATTTTTCCTGTGGAATCAGATTCAGTAGGAAGGCAGTAGTGGGCTTAGGACAGACTTCTTCACCTCACTGAGACTATTTATAGGGTAGGAGTATCCTCTATTGCCATAAGAGAGGACAAGAAATCATGCTTTCAAAGTGTTTTGGTTTTTTCTTTTTTTTTTTTTTTTCTCAGTGAAAGTACCAACAATGCCAGATGCTCTGTAGAGTCCAATATTAACATTAGTTACTTTTTTTTTTCCTAGACTGATTGAGGATAAGTAATTCTTTTGCTTAAAACTAGTTTATTTTCAGTGCATTATTAATCTATAATTTTGGGAGCCACTGAGATCTTATTCAAATTATTTTAGAATATATTTTGATAACAGCTTAATTGTGTGGGTTTTTTGTTTCATAGATTTTTATATTAAAAAGTTATTTCATTACACTTAGGTTCTGAATTAACGTTTTCTCAGCAAACAACAGTCAAAGTCTAACCATTTGGTTTGTATATTTATAAAGATCTTTAAATGAGGATAAATAAAAATAACATTCTGTGCTCCAAATGTCCCTCTAGCTCAATGTTTTCTTTCCTTCTTTCTTAGAAAGTTCTCTTATTACCATTTGATATATTAGCTTGGTCATATTTTCTGTCCTTTCACACTGAAGCAGAATGCCAAGTAAAGAATATTACTTACTGCCAAAGGTTTTCACAGAGTGTAATTAAAAGTTTGTCTCCCTGTTTTTATTTAGCTTTTCCTGGCATTTCACTAATTTGGCAGCATATGGTAGGTTTGTTTATTAACTTGTGCATAGTAATTAAAGCAGTGCTTTAACAGAGACACACAAGAAATGTGTTCTATTTATATTTGAGGGGAAGACATTTTTTAAAAATCAACACAACATGAAAAGCAGTTTTGAATTCTGAAATCTGGAGGTATCTGGATGGATTTCTGTAACTGACTTTATAATAATTCATTCTTTAAAAAAAAAAAAAAAAAAAAGTATTAACAGGTATTTTAATTAGTGTGCCAGAAATGTGGCCTACAGAAATAATTCAGAAATGCCATATGTTAATCAACTGTATGTATTTAGGAGAGTGACAAAAATGTCCTTTGGCACAAAGCCTTCCATGTTTTAGACAGCCTACATTCACTGTTTAGTCATTCAGTCCTCAGCATCTGCCTTAGGAAATAAACTTATGTCCATGATAGGTAATAGACAGTTTCACATTGATAGTGTGTTTACTGGTGACATGCTGACACTTAGCAGCCATTTCTTCTGAAAAATTGAATCTAATTTTTTTTGTGAATAATAAAATAAATTCTCCCAGTTGGTAATTCTGTAAGAATGCATGAATACCATTACACATAGCAACGTAATTAACAGCCCAGCTTAAATCTCTATTCTATTAATACAAAACTAGCTACTTATCATGGAATTTGACCATTCCCGTATTTATTAAAAATTACTATTAGTTATTTTCTTTTTAATCTTCAATATTTGCTGCCCATTGAATTGCCTTCCCTAAAAGAAAGACAGATTTCTCTGCCATAAACTTATCCAGAATTTACATCATCAACAAAAATTGTACTGTCTTTTATATTGTTGTTACTCCTTTTCTTGCCTATGACTTAGTATACAGTGAAAGGCCAGTAAATTTTATCCGGGAATTTAAGGAGAAAAATAAGATGTTTAGCATCTGATGCACATACTGACCTTAACCTGGCAAACAATCTTAGAAATTAATAATGAAATAAAAAAATAAAATACAAATATGTAAAGTATTTCTGATGAGACACAATGCCACTGAGGCTTGAATCTTGAACAAAGTTAGCCTGATATGAGCAAAATTAATTACACTAGGATGTACAAAAGATAAATTACTTTCAACAGTGGAAGGATGGATTTCTTCATTAAATGTACGAGCAACAGGAGAAAATGATATACTGCCTTACAGGACTTACATGATAGTATCTGAAAACCCTTCATAGATTATATACAAAAACACCAATGACACTTTCAATGCACTGAAATAACAGGCTACATGCAGGGAGAGCTCAATCAGGATTTTACTGTTGTCACCCCTCTTGCTAGTCCAACAACTTGCCAGGATAACAAATACAACCTAATAAAATTATATTTGCTAGCTCAGATTCCTAGAACAAGTGTGTTAGTCATCTTTAGACTTTTACTACATGATAATGACAATTCTTGTATTACAGTGATGAATGACAGGCAAAATTCATGTGAAACTAAATTACATCAACCTATATAAAAGTTACATGAAATCGTAACAAAACATACAAACTTTGCGCTTTGGTATGCATCCATTCTAGAATGGGATGTAGTCTCCAGTACTCAAGCTTCACTACCGTCTCAAGGTCTGTGGGAAAATTACAGGCCATTCATAAAAATTTAAAATGTTGTCTACACTGGACTGTTTATTCTGTTTGTTTTCCCAGGGGCTACCAAAGAGTCTCCCAGCTGCACTGGGGTCAGACCCTTAATCCCTTAGATTTTACTTAACAATGAAAATAAGAATATTTGTAGGTCCTCACATTACCAAAGGACCTGAAGAAGACTGGGTGTGTAGCTCCACTGAGTCACATAAATATTTATTTACTTGTAACTCAAACTGCAAGCATTCTTTATGTTTATACACTTCTTAAGGTGTCTCTAAATGCTCCCACTACAGGCATTAAATAATAATAGCGAGAATAAATATTGATGTATTGTTGTGTGGCAATAACCGTACTCTTTCATAGCATAACTAACTTGTCTCCCAGCAGTGGAGTGATTCCAAGTAACCAACCCACACTCCTGATTGAAGAGGTGTGTCAACTCTTTTTAAATATTGGCTTGCATATGCAAAACCAGACTTGTACAACCCGAGAAAGTTTCACATGTAGGAGAGAAATTGTTGCTTGAAGAATTACCAAGTCTGCTTGCCTACAAACTTATGTTGAAATGTTCAGGAGTTGATGCAGAGGGCTTGCTATGTTTTAGATTTAGATCATACATCTGTTATGATCATTTGATGTTATGATTTAGATCACACATTTGGCACAAATCAAAGCTTTTCTAATACTACTTTTAAAATAGAATTTCTACGTAATTTTGTTTTACGCAGTTCCTGTGCTTAGTCCTGGGAACTTTTAAGCTATCTGGGATATATATATGCTTTTCTAGTAGTATTAGCACTGTCAAAACTTCTTGATTAGCTTGCAACTTCACAACTGAGGCTTGATGCTTACACCAAATAGTGCAGTAGCACAGCAATGCTCATAATTTCCTCAGTGACAGAAATTCCCAGCTTTTTCTTAAAAAATTCCTTCATATCATATGGGAAGCTCCATGACTGTGAACCTGGAGAAGGGGCAGTGAAACAAAGCACAGGAGATTGAGTGCTAAATATTGAAGGAGCTCAAAAAATGATACAGGATTCTGAAATCAAATGATAACATACTAGAGGTATAAGTTCAACCTCACTACATGGTAAAAAAAAATAGCATTAACTAGAATCAAATCTTTAACCACAGTATCACAGAATAACTGATATTGGCAGGGACCTCTGTAGGTCATTACTGTCCAACTCTCTTACTCAGTGAGGGACACCTAGAGAAGGTTGCCCAGGACCATGTCCAGGCTGCTTTTGAATATCTCCAAGGACAGAGATTTCACCACTTTTCTGGGCAACCCATTCTAGTTCTCCATATAGATTTGCTTAATTTCTTGACTTGTGAGAGATATGCTACCCAGAGCAAAAATCCTGCTATGGCCAGTGAAACCATGTCATATATGGATTAGAAAAAAAGGCTAGTGCCAGCTTAAGTTACTACTTGTGATTTTAACTAAACATAAAACCACCCATCAGGTTAACTGAAGAACCAAACTACCACAGAAAGAAAGAAAGACTGATCAATACTAAATGAGGCAGTTTGCATGTTTAATTATGCAGTTTAAATTATAAAGGCACAGCTCTTCTGACTATAGGATTTTGCACTTCTAGTCAAAATGACATATGAAACCTAGTGACATTTTTCATATTTAAGAGGCATTCATTTCAGTTATGGGACTATCTTGGACTTCTTTCTACTGCCTTGGTCCACTGACTTTGCTCTTTGGTTTTGATAGGTTACTTCTCATGCCCTTGGAGAATTACAGCTTTCAGTGGTTCTATCTACATTGACCAAAAAAAACGTTAAGGCAAAAGTAAATTTTTACAATAAGACATAAAAGGATGAAATTAGCAGTACAAAAGGTACAAAACTGGAACTTACACTGAAGTTTGTAGACTTAATACATCACAGAAAAACTATACCTCATAAAATTTGTTCTATTCCTTTTATGGAAAACAGCCATAAGTGTATCTTTGTTCTCAGGTGCTATTACAATGTCTAATCCATGTATTTTGATGTGTCTGATGTCTTCCCTGTTTTTTCCACTATCAGAAAGAATCACTGCTTACTGATTAACATGTTTCAAAGTGATTATTTTCATTTGGCATCCTTGACATCACAGATTATACATATTATTCCTACTTATCTTTATACAGCTAAAACCAGAAATGAGCCCATTAAGAGTCAAAATGTTTTTGATTCCCAAAAAGCTCTCTTTTCTTATTAAAATGTGAATTTCGATAGTTCTTTGTATTTTACTTTGAGAAAGTCTGAGAAAAAAGTAGCAAAAAATTAATTACGCATAATATGAAACATGAGAAATTATGTTGCTTCAGTAGAAGAAATTTTATTTTAAGTTAAAAGGCACAGTAGTGGACATTACCTGAAAAATTAATTTTGAATCAGTCAAAATCTCAGTAATGTGAGATGTGCACACAGAAAGAATCAACAGAATAAACCTTTCCTCCTTCATTCATTAATCATTTCAATGCACGCCTTGCAGGATATGCATATTTACTTTCACACATAAACATGGTGTGAACATGTGATGAAGGCTGAGACTAACATAAACAGAAATATTAAGAACTCATCAAATTGAAGCTGCATTTACCACTCTTATCGCCACAAGCTTATGTCCTGTGCATTACAGCTACAGTTATCAGGTAAGGATATGGAAAATAGCTGCAGAAATTTTAAGTATCACCCTCTGTTCCTAAGGCAGGGACAGTAGTCAAACTTACCAAAGTTTAACAAAAATCAGTTAAAGTATCCGGCAGTGTTTAAACAAATATAAAGCAAATTTTAAATACAGTTTGTGGACCACTAAAGAGGAAACCGTTCACATGAAAAATTAGGAAATACAATTGTGTTTTCACTGGAAGTACTGCTTTAATGATTTCTAAGTTGGCACTGGAGCATGTTTAAATGACACAAACAACATTACTAATGAATACATAAATAAATACCAGGAGTAAAAGAAGTCCATGTAAGTGTCAAACAGAAGTAGAAGGTTCAAAATGCCTTCCTCTGACCTGTACTAAGAAGTCAACTGAAAAATAAAACAGAAAAGAGGCTTTGACCTAAGCTATTAATAAAGCTGAATTTCTGAATACCTTTGCACCCTCTTTAAGTCCAGTCACCTTCAAGACACCAGAATTCACCTCATCTGCCAATTCGAAAGTTTATTTAACAAAACATTCATGAGATTTTTGGCAAGTAATATAACTACCTAAATGAAAACGTACAGCTCACCAGTTCCCTTGTCAGATAGCTTCTTTGTCCCTGGGTGACAGGATCAGGGGATTTCTTCCTTACAATCCCTTTCCTAATATGACTGAAAGGCATCCAAAAATCTTAGCTTCTGCTTTCTTACTTACGTTTCTAGTAAGTTCACATAATTAGTAAGATGTATAGACACATATGCATATGAACAAATGCCCTTCAGCTAAGTGTTGGCCATTTACTAATTTTGCTAAATATATGATTAGACACAAATTGTAGCGATCTAATCACTAAAGTAATAAAAAAGTGTCACTCTGATTTCATTCACTTACTAATAAAAACACCGTTTTAATGTTTCCTCATTTTACATGTATGCAATTGTTCTGAACATTTTCAATATCATTAGACAGTCAATGGCTAAAGAACAAAAAATTGTATCAGCAAGATAAAGATTTGAGCCTTCACCTTAAAAAAGACTATTTTTTAAATTTGCATTATTAAACATATTAATTATATTGTGAAATTTATATACAAACTAGGCCTCATACATTTAACTGCAAAACTGAGACAAGGATATCTAGAAAAGATCACACCACAGCTATATTCCAATAGTTTAATTGGGCACCTATTGGGGATATTATCAGCCCAAGTTCTGAGCCCTCTCAACCATGTGCATAGGAAGTTATTTTATTAGTATGTAATAATGTAACAGCCCAAAGAGCTAAAATAATTGTCATTGTTTCTATAGTTTTTAGCTTTATGAATACATTTATTTACCTACATGTGCACTGTGGGTGCAGAACAGTAATATGGTTATGCATCTACAGTCTGCAGTACTGCATGAAAATCATTTTGAAGTGAAATGAAAACCAATACACCAAGCAGGTAACTGACTTCCATATAAGCTCAAACTATAGCACTTGAATTGTTTTCCTCAACACAAAACACAGAACAATTCAGGAGTGTAAGTGTGAAATTCCCTCTTGAAATAAAAACTAGTAAAAACTACAAAAAGCTGTAGAGAAGAGTCTTCTCAGAGTATTTATGAACAAATAGATATCACTTCTCAAACTGATAAACTGCAAAGCTTGCCTGTTGATGAATTAAGCAACGTGTTTTGCCAAGGTACTTATCCTTGACATACACCATATTATACAGCATGATGAAGTAAGCTTTACCTATCTGTGTCTTATGACTCATATCTATTTAGTATTCTGGCAAAAATAATTTGTTAGTGAAAATGATGGATGAGTATGTGTTGCAGAATACATGCCTGACCCTCAAAGGATATGGGTTTTTTGACCCTCAAACACAGAATTTTACTCACATAATCACGCTTTCAACACTACAGGTCTGAGTTCTTTTCCTCTTCCTCCCTCCCTTCTGATCAGGAAAAAGTCATCAGATAAGGAGATCATTATCTGGATTACTTTAAGAGTCTCAGAATAACATCCCATTTGGCCCAGAAATATACCCCAAGGAGTATACACTGTGTATTCTCTCCTCTGCCAAACCCACAGTATGAGTAGGAGTATTTCCATTCTGCAGCTCTGGGACTTGGTTCCTAGTCTGATGGCTAAAAAGTGGTTGTCAAACTATTTCTTTCATGACAGACACTAAATCATTGTTCCCCTCTGCTTTTTCATAGTATTGCAACTTTCTTTAGTCTTTATTCTTTCTGAAGTATACGTACTTGCACAGTTTCCTCCTGGTTTCAATCCAAGTACACAAGCTCAACTACATTTCTCAGTGCAATGGTGTCCACATATACTCACACCAACAACAGCATGTGTTTTCTTTGTTTAGGTGGCAAAGAATCCTATGAAAACCAAACTGACATGCACGTTTTTCCTACCTTTTTATTTCAGTGTCCAGAACACTGTAATTTTCTGTGGTTTTGAACTTATACACATAGCGGCCAACTATTATATGACTACTGCCACAAGCTCACACTGTTCTATTATCACAGTAAATGTATCATATACAGGTACTGATTAAAATCTTATATGCACTATTTTAATCATAAATACAAACACTTATTTATTCCAGTGATATGGATAAGCACTATTATATGAATTCTTTTGTAAAATCTAAGTATATTCCTTAACTTCTATTTTACTTTCTGCTCCAAAATAATATCTCTTTTCATGGAAAAAAGACTACCGATTAGGCTTTCACTATTCCTGTTTTCTGTACTTGACAAATTAATCTTACTACTAACTTACAAAATTGACAGGAAGGTTAGGTTCCAAAAAAGGAATACAGTAAGGACTTAATTCCTTATTGGTTACAGCTTTCATTAATCAGTGGTAATTTACATTAATATAAATACATTGATCCTTCTCTGAGGGCCCTCTCCTGTGAGTAATTTCATCCTCCAGCAGACATTATGAGATCCATTAAGAACTGGCATTTCAACAAATGGGAATGGCTTGACTGTAAGAGAAATACCCAATTAATGACCAAATAGGAAATGATTTGTTTAATTTTTATATTGCACTGCCTGGTTTTATTGAAATATTCAAGGAAAACGCACCTAGATTCCACCATAAATTTCACTGAAGAAAACGCTGTAGCAACATTCATTGGTAATTAAAGAGATCAGATTTCTCATGTGATATTTTTCATATGTGTCATTTTAGAAAATCTTTCTTCTACTGCCATGTGATATGGGGAATTCACGTGAAGATTTATTTTTAAAGAGAAATTACATGGAAATAATGTAATGCTAATATTTTAATTGCATTAAAGTAAGTTTTTGGGCTCAGAGATAAGCATAGAGTAGCAAATGACTATTTCTCCAAAGGCGAAATACAAGGAAAAAACTACATCCACATTTGCACTGAGCTGTTCTTGAAATGATAGAATGAGCCATTTTTATAATAACAGACAGGCACGATTATCTCAATGTTCTTCTCACTTTCATGTAATTCTTACCTTCTAAAAATTATCTGTTAGGAGAAGCTGACAAAAACTGGATGCAAACCTCTCTGATTAACTGGGAATAATATTGCCCAAAGTGCTATCTATAAATTTAAGTTTAACTTATGCAAAGACAAAAAGATCAAGATCCTGAAGGAACAAGATCTGAAAGAAATAAAACCTCTGATTAATGAGGGAAAGTTGGGACACCTTTCCTTTAGGACACACACTGTCCTTTAATGCATACAGACATGGTAGCAAGCTAAAACAGAAATTATGAGTGGTTAAATCAAGACAACTTATTTCAAGACAACCTGGCCTATTTACTTGTCTGTCATATAGCCAGTCCAATCCTGTATAATACAGTGGAAATACTTGTTCTTGATGAGTCTCAGTTTTCACTTCTGTAGAATGTGTTGCCTGCTACAACATGGGTGTGATATTCTGCGGGTGAGAAATGGCAAGAAAAAAATCTCTGATGAAAAATTCTCTACAAGTAAATCAAGTGGGCTTGTGTCAAAAAAGCAGAAAAAACTTGTGTTTCACATATGTTTTCCAGACTACGCCTAAGGGTTAGAAAATCCTCAATTCCAATTCCTGGAAGATCTTCCAGAGTTCTGTTTTTCTGCACACTCCATATTGTCAGTCTTAATTTAAAAGTACAATCAGCATCTAAGAAAACATTAAAATGGTAATCCAAATCCCTAACTAGAATACCATTATGTCGTAGATGCAGATTCCTTAACATTTTTTGCAGCACATCATAAATTACAAACCCATTTTGCACACTCAATGGGAGACACTGTTATTCAGGTAGCATTATAATCCCCAACTGTCATTTGACCAAATAAATTGGAAAATGAGAAACTGAGAAAAGTTGTCACTGTAACATAAAATATCTTATCAGCATTAAGCCTCACTCAGTAGGAAAGAAAACTAGATTTTGGCAGTTGGAAGACTACAACACATAGAAGGGAAGGTGAAATGAGGGTCTGTCTGTGACAGATGTCACAAAGACCCAGATTACACTGAAGAAATTATTTCTTCAGTGCACCTAAGATTTTAAAAATGACGGAAAGAATAAGAAAGCAGAGAGAAGAAAAAATGCCAAAAAGAATGTCCTGATGTATCATCATCAGGGAACAGCATAAAGTTAAGGACCACCACAAGAAAAATATAGGAAGGACTCTCCCATGGACATACACAAAGTCTGTTCAAATCTTACTTAAGCACAGTTCTGCCTTTTTGTTAAAGTCATAGAGCTAATTTGAATTACAGTCTCTTTTTCTGTGACATGGCATCTCATTCTGTATTTCCTTTGTACCACTACGGTAATCCAAAAAAGCTATTTGTGTAGGTATTTCCCTGCCTTCCTCCTTTAAGAACTGGTGAGTCATTTGAAAGCACTCCCTCTGTCACTAGTGGGACCAACTAACTGGTGAGTGATGGCCATCCTCACTTGGTGATTCACTTGGCAAAAAACCTGAGTGGAATCTGCCATACTGCATTAAAAAATTACTGCCAACTGAAATAACTCCACATGCTAACAGAAGATTGCCAGTGTAAACCCTGAATCGAATGAAGACTATGAATGTGCCTCACAAAAATAAATGACAGAAACAAAAATCTTTCAGACATTTTCAATACCAAAAGAGTATACTACAAACAGGAACAGAAAGAATAATGACAATCTAGTCAACCAGTATTTTCAACAAACTTCTGAAACTTAAAGGCTGAAAGTTCTAAAACACTGTATCTCTGTTGTTTGGTTTGTTATCTGTATGAGGAATATCTTCTGACACGCTCAGTTTTACAAAAGGACTGTAGAAAGCTTAACTAATTCAGGCCTTTTTTTAAACTGATGATAATTTTCTACATATCTTTACTTAATTGATTTGATTATTAAGTTACTAATTATTGCTACTAATTCAAGTGAAGGAATAAAAAAGGAATTACTGCATGGGAAAAAGTTGAGAAAGTAAACAGTCCTTTCTTCCCCTCCTCCAGGAAGGAAGGAAAAACAAGAATATAAGATTACTTCTTGAGAAAATGTACTAGAAGTACTAATGGAAATACTGCAAACCAGGCTGATGGAAAACTAAGAAAGACCACATTGAAAGATTTTAAGGAGAATTCAGTAGAAGACTTTTACACACATGCACGTGGTAAGCATACACAAAAAAAGCACTATTAAGGAAGCATCCAAAAGCCTACCAGTGAGGGAGACAGATGCAATTCCTATCTGAATGGGATGGTGTCACACACATAGAGGGACAGTAAGCAAAACTCCCTTACCTCCCATCAGTAAATTTGTCCCTGAATAAACAAGTGACTGAATTAGGGAGATTATAAACCACAACATCTCTGCTTACTGAATTTATGATAAAAATAGGAAATACTGACTATATTGTCAATATATCTATTGAGAAAAAATGGACAAAGGAATATTTCTAGTAATTGAATATTTTCAGACGGAGAATCTTGAGAATACCTTGAGACAGGAAAATCTCAAAGAAACCAGGCACCATACCAGTAGTAATTAGTTAGAAAGAATAAGGGACCAATGATTTGTTAGTTGTAATTTTTCAGAAAAAGTAGCATCCATATATCTGTTTGTTAGAATCTTATATGCATTATATATACCTCCACGTATTTCTATAATGGTATGATGCAACATACTCTGATCATTCTTTGCATTGGCCTCCTGAAGAGTTTGAACACCTCTCATAACTATTTCACTGTGTATTCAGGGTCTACTGTGTTTTGGGGTTCTACATCATACTTATAAACAGCGTAACTGCTGTGACTTCCTTATGGCATACACTTGACTGTCTTCATGGATGTCTGTTAACTACAGGCTTCTCTGGTTTTCCTCAACTTTGTAGCATCACTTTTCTATCCTTCTTCTTTGTTTTAGGTATTCTGAGCATTTTTTTCTCTATTGTTATATTTTCTAATGTATTTCTAGGCATTCATGTAAGCTGTACAGTTGAATGTAATTCCTTTATTTTCTCCATTGACTGTAACCACATCTTTCTTTGTATTCTTTATATTCCTTTATTTACTTTCAATGTTATATGCCTTAGGACACATAACAGAACTTCCTTCGGTTGGAAGGCATATTTCTTATTAAGGCACATAACACTGAAAGTAAATAAAGGAATATAAAGTTTCAGCTGCCTCTGGTCCTGTCACTGTGCACCAATGAAAAGAGCCTGGCTCCATCTTCATTGCACTCTCCCTTCAGCTATTTATATATATATCAATGAGATCCCTCCTGAGCCATCTATTCTCTAGGCTGAATACTCCCAGTGGAAGAAATGTATGCACAGAAAGAGGTATATGAAATTATTATCATGTAATAATCCAACAGCACAGCATGAAATTAAGAAATGTTAAAAGCAAGCAGTGATATACAGACTTCAGCAAAATTGCCACAGTACGTTATGGATGTGAAAAGTATAAACAGTTTTAAAAGCCTAGACAATAGAGAAGTCCATGGTTTTAAAGTCTAAACCTTATCTTGCAAAGTACCTGTACCAGCCAAAGATCACACAGGTGTTTAAAATATCTATGGAAATAAAAGTTATCTGGATATAAATAAGGTAAGTTTGATGTTGCTCATGAAAACCTGACTATAAAAAGTCTTAATCTTTGTTTGGCTTACATGATTAGATTGATGTAGCTTAGCATATATTTAGCAGACGTCGTAAGTAAAGTCAAGGTAGCAAGTGGAAAACTAATGGGAAGAGAGCTGGATATTGAAGTAATGGTTAGTGCATATACTCAACTAAACAGGAAGTGTTACAAATCAAATGTAGGATGAGGATTTAGATTCACTATAAGAAGTGAACTGTACAAGATGAACACTATGATTCTCATCACCTGAAGGTGGAGGAGCCATCAAACACAAGAAAATGTTTATTCGGAGAAACTGTTCACATGACTGTGATCCTGGATGTCTTGGTCCTGGTAACGTGCTTTTCAGTTACATCAGCCTTTTTCTTCGACAATCTCTTGAAACTAAAAAACTTGACATCCCAGCTGGAAGTTACAAACTACTATGTGTGGTGCAGGTGAAAGATCTGGCTCTGGAAATCTCTCACTGCTGTTGGCTGGAAGTGGAAGGGAACACCACAAAGAAAATAATTTCATTCTTAAGGAAGTATTAAGTGGATGTATTTTTGGCCACTATCTGAGATAAAAAGTACAGGACTAAGCTAGAACAAACATGAGCTTACATGCATTTATAGTACTTTTATTCTTGCACTATCTTCTCTTGTCTATTATACACTTTAAGATGTTCTTACTTAACTGTGCAAATGTTCAACTTTTTTCCCAATACTTGTCATAAAAGTTCATAAATACTCACTCTCATATGAAGAAAACCATTTTACAGAATAGCCATATACCAGCCTTTTTTAAGACTTTGCCTAGAATATGATGTTCACTGCTGATCATGTATGGCAAGGCTAAATAGTTTGCTCCATTAAGTAGAAAGAGCACAGTATACAGTTTTTCTAAAAGACAACAAATGGATGTAACAGCCTCTAAAGGTGTGAATGAGAGGAATCTCTTAAACAGTATCAGATGCAGATATTCCAACACAAGAAACTGAGGCTCAGCATTAAGAAATCCTGTCTGAAAATAAGCTGAACAATTCAGGGAATTAACTCGTATCGGAGGTATGAAGGTAACATTTTGTTTTGTCACATTCTAAGGTCCAGCTGGGTCAGTGAGATCAGTCTGACTTTTAACACCAGACTATGAGAGTTTTTGTGGCCTTTAATGTACAAAAGTCTTCAGGAAGCTCTCAGTAAATCAAAATTGACATCCCAATCCAAAAGTAATCTTGAAATCACCAATTATCAATTGAAATTAAGGACCTATCTAATATTGGAATGTAAGGAATACAGAAAAAAGTGTTCATGTTTTTCAGAAGCTTAAACAGAAATATGATACAAGTTTCTAAAGAGATATCCTAGCATGTCAGTAAAGCTCTATCAAAAAAAGTCCTGCTGTTCTACCCACTGATGCTAGGACTGAAATTGGTCCATAGTGATTAATTTGATCTAAGTAAAGTATGTACGGTATATAGTTTAGTTATTGACCCACAGCACTCTCGGGTTCCTCTGAGAACACTATGTCGAGTGGTTCCAGTGCTGATGTGTGAAATGTTCTAACAAACCAGAAATCAATGCAGAGTGCACAGTAAACAGACACAGTCAATGAGCTATTCATTACCTTTTGTAAACCTTCAGTATAATTGGCATGTGGTCAATTTATAAACTGTAATCAACTGTGGCTTTATTTAATCTCTTGTATAAAACAAGACCAAAAAGCTTCATGTTTTATGTAGTCATAAGAACATGAAACTGGATAGGTAAGTAGACACCTGAATGCACCCTCCATCAAATAAAATATCACATTTTTCTGTTTGATCTGTAATAGAAGCTGTTTAGTAAACACCTCAGTACTGTATCCAGCAAAGATAGATTTTGTGTGTGATACTTTTATTAGGTTTTTTTCTGACCGGTAATTAAAACCTAAATCCCAGATGCATTTTAAATAAATTGTTGCCTTCAGGATAGCAATTTCTGCTACCAAAAGAGGACACAGAGGAGGTATGTATTTCACAATGAATTTTTATTCTTATTTACTTACTAATAGAAACCTTTTTTATCATAAAATTAATTAAAGTTAGTAAAGGACAAAGTTAAACTTTTCATTTTAAAATGAAAGCAAAATACAAACCCCATAATCACATAAATCATACAAAATGTTTGGATAGCTTCTAAAAATAATCAGTCTTTAAAAGATGACTGCCTTCAACAGAGAGCCACAATGTAGGATTTATTTCAAAACCCTGAACATAAAGAACAATGAACAAAGTAGGGAGCATGGCACTGGAAATTTTAAAGGACTTTCATTTACTTTGCCATTCACCTATTACTTCTTTCCCATAAACCGATGAATTATGGGCATCTAGACAACTTATCCCCCCTTTTTATTCAGTTTGGTTCAGTTCAATCTGCTGGGCTTCCAGAATGCCTAGGTAAGTTTTCAATTATAGAGTGGTGTGAAGTCCCTTTTTTCCTCTTCAGTGAACTTTTGAGTTCTGCATGGTCAGCAGATGTGGTGGATTTAAGTACCTTACACTGCACTGTTCATCTAAGGGAGTGTTTACACAGTTTTTGTAGTGTATTCTGACCATACTCTGAGCCAAAAGAAAACACACGGTGTTATCACATTGCAGAGCCTAAGATATCATACTTCATTTCATTGCTGGGTTAATTGCAGCCATGTGGTTTCATGGCTCAGGCCACAAGCAGAATTAACTGCTCTCTGCCTGAGGTATTAGGCAAGTGAACTTGCCTAAAAATGTCTATGTGGGCATACCCCAGAGAGTGGCAGCTTCTCTCCATGTAAGCTCAAAGGAAAGAGTGAAAGAGAGGAAACAAACCATTGTGAAAGGTAAGACAAAGGAGGCTGAGCAACTTACACACACCCAAACTCATTAAGATCATATCTGAATTGAAGAAAAAAAAAAAACCAAACATATCTGATGCCTGCCTATCTCTGTCCAGGTTAAGTAGCTGAGTATTTCTTTTGCTGTTTTAAACCTCTCTGATAAAAAAGATGTTCTTAAATCTGTATGACGTCAGAATCTGAGAGGATGAGTTGAATGCAGGTCAGATTTCATTCTGATGCTATGTTGATGACAAATTATAACCTAGTAGGGGTAAACTAATCAGAAAAGAAACATGATGTGAGGTAAGAGTTACCTAAGCCATAGGGTGTTGACAACAACTCTAAAGCGAAGTTCAGAAGTCCCAACTGCCTAGGCAAACTTCTTGAACTACATGATTTGTGTATCTACAGAGAATGAGTAAGCACTACTTTATTTTAAAAAAAAAAAAAATATTTAAGTTACTTCAACCAGCTACTGCTCACATCACCACAGATTAAAGGTATGATGTGTCAATGCTACATTGATGCAGATTATCAGCTATATTATAAAGCCAAAGATCTAATTTAATTATTGACTGTTAGATTTGAAAAATTTGTTACTTCCACTGCTATATTTGGTTAATAAAAGGAGCAATCTACCACTTCTCTTCATCTTCAATATGCTAACTTATTTTCTTATCAGTCCTGGTTGTTGTAACTAGCTTCTTAATTTTTTAGAAATAAAGGAATTGGCTGCACTTCCAGTTTATACAGACTGCAAATTAACATGTTTCTCATAAATAAATACGTAACACATTTTCTATTACAGCTTTATTAGTGCTTGGAGTAATTTTTAGTTTAGCAGTTCTTAAGTAGGTAATAAAAAGAGCACTAAATGGTGGAAGATCTTCTCTCAAAAAGATTTAGGATTCAACTTTAACATAAGTCTTGCTGAATGAGTTGAGGAAATACTATTTAATTCTTTCCCTTGTGGATCTACTCATCTGAACTGTTATTTTCTTGAAAGAAACTGGCAGACCTGAAATATAATTTCATTCTTTGCTAGTATGTTCAGCAAAAATCAAAAAAGGCACACATTTTTATGCATTTCATTTTTGAGTGACTTGGGGAAAAACATGGCTGAGATCCCATAAAAAAATTCCCTTTCAAGAAATATAAAATGAAGCGAATAGAAGATGGAATTATTTGCAACCTGAGCCTAACAAAATATTACTATACTTTTATGTTTAATATTTTGGTTTTGCACATGCCATATATGTACTATTATTACTATTTTAATGCTAGATGCAATTCTAAAAAAATGTGAAGCAGGAAAACCCCTGTATCAGACAAGCAGATTGAGAAAATGCCAAGAAACTACATATTTATTAACAAATATTCCAAAATTCTCTAAGAAGATGGGTTTCTGGGAGAATGGATTCTCACATTCTGTAGGAATGTGATTTTTAAGTAGTTTATTGCAGTGGACTTGAATTCCAGTTTAGTTTTGTAGATCAGCTGTCCTTGAGGGCTGTTCAGCACAAATGTAATATTCTCAAAAACATTCTGGTTAAGTGACTGTTCTATTGTGACATTAAATTGCTGTGTTGGTTTTGGCTGAGGTAGAGTTGATTTTCTTCATAGTACCTTGTATGGGGCTATGTTGATAATACAGGGATGTTTTCATTACTGCTGAGCAGGGTTACAGAGTCAAGGCCTTTTCTGCTCCTCATACTGCCCCATCAGTGAGTGAGCTGGGGGTGCACAAGAAGCTGGGAGGAGACACAGCCAGGACAGCTGACCCCAACTTACCAAAGGGTATTCTGTCATGTTCAGCAATAAAACTAGGGAGAAGGTGAGCTGGAGGGTCACTGCTCAAGAACTGGCTGGGCAGAAGTCAGTTGGTGGTAAGCAGTCGTTTTCATTTGCATCATTTGTCTTTCTTGGGTTTTATTTCTCTCTGTTATTTTCCTTTTAATTACTACTACTAGTAGTAGTAGCAGTAATAGTAGTAGTAGTAAATTATTGAACTGTTACTATCTCAATCCACGAGTTTTCTCACTTTTACCCTTCTGGTTCTCTCCCCTATCCCAGCAGAGGTAGTGAGCAAGTGGCTGTGTGGTGCTTAGTTGCCGGCTGGGGTTAAACCACGACAATTGCTATAACAGCTCACAGAGATCCATAATCCTTTCTCTCTTTTATACATTTTACTTTTCTTTCCTAACCACCTGTTGTTGCAGTAAAAATTCACCCTAGATTTATCATTAAATATCACCCAAAATATTCCCCAATACCAGATGCTGAACTAAACCAGGAGTGAGTCCAATAGAGGAGCACAGGAATAAGCAGGAATGTGGAGGACATGAGAGTTGCTGAAGACTTTGAAACTGCCCAAACTCTCTGAAACTATGATACCTATTTGAAGATGCTCAAAGATTTTTTTTTTTTTTTTTTTTTTTTATGATGGCAAGTACAGTTGCTGGAAAAAGAATTTGAAAAATATAGCTGTATTTTACTTAATATTGCTGGGTCATGAATAATAAAGTAGTTTGATAGTCTACAACTAAATGAAGGAAATCAGACAAGATAAAATACAATGAAAAAAAAATGCTACAAAGAATGCAAATCTTGCAACGTGCCATGGTACCACACACAAACAAAAAAGCTAGAAAAAAGATTGCTCTAGTGAAGTACACACATGATCAAGGAAGAGTTGCATACATGGATTAATACTGAAATAGTTCTACTTGTATATCCTCAGAAGACTCAGATAACTATTGATTATTACTCTGACTATCCAGACACAGCATTCTCAGAGAATACTATGCAGCTGACGGATAAAATTCTGTCTTTCATTAGATATGTTAATGATATGACTACACCACAACATTTATTTTTATGAATTTTTTTTTTTTCCCCAAGAAGGCATAATTTTATTCTGTGTTTCAATCTAATAGTTCTGTGGAAATGGTATCAAAATTATTTAATCAATGCTGAAAAATATCAACGATCAAATTTAGATCCCTATTTGACGATATCAAATTACAGGACAAGACATTTTAAAATGGAAGCATTGCTTGTTGAAATAGAATGTTTAGAATCAGGCTATTTAACTATGTACCCATTAATGCTAATACTATCACTATCAGAAACTTCTTAGACACCATGAAGAAAAGAGAAAGAAAGAAAATAAATGTTAGTTAAATAAACGCTACATGGATAAACCTTCTGCCAGGGAAAAAAAATGTGTAAATTTACAGTTTAAAATTTTGGACACAAAGATAACAGTACTTTGTGAAGTTCTGCCTCACTCTTACACAGTAACCACAAGATAAAGAGAATCATAGCAGACAATATAGGATCTCTGTTCAGTTTCTCCACAATATGTAGCCTTCTAATCCAGTAAATATGGCGTTGCCATTCCTTGTATCAAACCACAGGCTTTGTCTTAAGAAAACTGGAGCTTCAAGAATTATAGGCTTGTCCTCGCCCACCTAGAGATTTTTTGTTAGCTTGTTTACCAGTTACAGGAATTATCTACAACCAAGTACAATTGTGTTGTAAGGCTGATTCTAACATATCTGTATTCCAACAAATAGAGAGTAAGAAGAAGCAGTTATTCCATATTGAATGAATAACCTGTGATGTTAGGAAAAAAAATGCAGCATACAAGATCATGGGCACAGGATGATATACCAGATCCCCGAAGGCTATATGCAACTCTTCAGTGCTCAGTTACACTCATCAGACTAATACAACCTTGGCAAAGCCAATGTTAAGGGCAGCAAAGATAACAAAAAGCAAGTATCCAGTTTAGATAAAACACAGCACATAGTGACTCTGGATATAACCTGGAAGAACAAACCAATGACGAAAGAACAAGTTAAGCAGACTCTGTTAGCAAACATATTAAAATGACCCCAAGCATACCGAAGAATGAACAAGAAGACAGCACAAACTTTAACATCCCCAAAAAACATCACAACTGAAGTTACAGGATGTTAATGACTCCCTATATCACCTCTCTTCCTTCTCCCCACCTCCCCAAGCCACCAAACTCAGGACCTAGAAAAGCAGTGGAAGGCTGAGCACAACACAGAGAAAGAGGCAGATATAGGAAAATTGTTAGTTTTAATTGGCATTATCAAGAATAAGCTGTAAAAACTGAGTAATTTATACTGTAAGTGCTAGCATCATAACTGCGCTAATAATTCTCTGATTAGACTGCTAAGACTGTAATTATCATAGAATCATAGAATCACAGAATGGTTTGGGTTGGAAGGGACCTTAAAGATCATCTAGTTCCAACACCCCTGCCACGGGCAGGGACAGCTTCCACTAGATCAGGTTGCTCAAAGCCCCGTCCAACCTGGCCTTGAACACTTCCAGGGAGGGGGCAACCACAGCTTCTCTGGGCAACCTGTGCCAGTGTCTCAACACCCTCACTGTAAAGAATTTCTTCCTTATATCTAACCTAAATCTACCCTCTTTCAGCTTAAAGCCATTATCCCTTGTCCTATCACTACATGCCCTTGTAAAAAGTCCCCCCCCATCTTTCCTGTAGACCCCCTTTAAGTACTGGAAGGCCGCTATAAGATCTCCTCAGAGCCTTCTCTTCTCCAGACTGAACAACGTCAACTTTCTCAGCCTGTCCTCATAGAAAAGGTGCTCCACTAAAAACTCTTGCCTTCATATGTAAGGTTTGCTTCTTTGGCTCATGTAAACTGTGCAAATTGTATTGTAACCTCTGCTAGGACGTAATTTGGATGCAAAAAATTGGTAACTGTTGCAGGGAAAAACTGTTCAATTTACATAGCTCAAATCAGGATCAAAGCAGCTTTCTGATTTATTGAGAAATAATTAACTAGCAATCAGTGAATTTTATATTCATGATTAACACTACAACAGATAATCTACAATATGAGACACTTAAAAAATGTTGATAAACACCTCTTAATTTATCTAAACACCCTTCTCTAACCAATCACACAGAGTTCTAAGGGCACCCACCCCCATGGAGTTACGGGAATGCAGACACAGGCTGGGTTACAAGCACAACTCTCTCTCCTGGAAGGGCAGGTTACCCTATTCACACAAACCTTGTGTGCGACAGAGAAGTGTTGTATCTTTGTGTGAAGCTGTGCCTCTACCTACAGGCTGCTAATCCACATGTCAGTGCAAAAGCACACCATGGATGTCACATACACACACCCGAGGTGTGAGTCCCTCCTTATTGCATCCCATACTGTTGTGATGGGAGACTTCCAGCATTGTCAAAAGAGGTTCAACTGCCGCTGTTTCCACTGCAAGAATTCTCCACACATGCTACAGGCTTTTTACATATATCTTTTAAAGCTGACTCCTTCTTTATTTCAAAAATGTCTTCATAGTTCCCTGGTTACCATTTAATCAATTTGAGGCTTGATTTACTCTTTAACATCATCAGTTTCAGGCAAACAACCCCTCAGTTTTAGGTGTCCCCTTCAACACTCAGGTCCCTGTCTTAACATCTGTTGTCACCAAGGGTGGGCTGTGCTGGCAGCCCTACAGTAACAGATTGGTGAATAGCATAGGCAACTTAAGATCATTAAAATTTAGTGCAAGAAGGTGGTGAAAAGATCTCAAGTACATACAGAACAGGTCACAGGAAAAGTAGGGAATCAGACAGTATCAGAGGAGCTCAACATAGATGTAGAATGACCAAGTAGAGGACTACTCAGACTAAAAGGAGACCTATGTAGAGACTGACAGATACTGCTGAGTGATGCATTTTATTGCAAATTACTTTGGGAGTCTTAATTACTGTAAGCTACTTGATATCCTGTTAAAGTTTAGTTAAAATATAATGTCTTTTGGTAGATTCTGAATATAAGCACTTGTTTTGAGTATGAAATGATGTTAGTATCATGAGAAACTATCTTTTTTTGCTCAGAATTTATCTAACCTACTTGTCCTTGTGTAAAAGATTCTTTATAAGCTCAAGTTTTAATTAATCATTATCTGAGACTACTATAACTATATTAATTTTATTTCATAGAACGACCACTGATTCTGAAAGGAAGAGTGGCCAGTATTACAACTACCACAGAAAAGACTCACTTACAGGTAGTGTACTAAACCAAGAAAACTGGATCGTAAACTGATGCTAAATATTCAGATATACATCACATACTGTTTATTTTCTTGTTAATGAATTTGGCTGATGATGGCCTTCTTCACAAAGAAGACATTCAGAGATTTAAGTTATTCAAAGCTACTAGTTTGGAACTGGAGAATCTTCAGTACAGCTGGATAAGTAACTAATACATTCACTAAATGTTCCTATTTGGGTTTGTGACATGCATTCCATACTGTCAGGTGTTTCAAACTCCTGTGGAATTTCTTCAGATAGCTTGATGTCCATATAAAATGATTTTCTGAAGTATAAAAAGGGAATTGTTATGTTGGTCCTAGTTTTAGTTAGAAATTTTGGCTGAGGTACAGATATAGTATATTTTTTTCACATATAAATACTTTCTGACAAATGTCTATATCAAAGTTCTGCAAAAAGTTTCAGAAAAGTGAAATAATGCAAGCTGTAACTTCATGATGAAGACATGTCAACAGATTTTCAAAGGTAAGTTAGTATTACAAAATTCTGTCCTTTTATGGCAAAATGCAATTTCTGTGAAAATGGAGCATCTATCATTGGATCACAATGTATCCATAAGCATGAGCCTAGATCTCTTGAAGACCTGAATTCATAGCAGACAAAAGAAATAATTACATATATAATTCAAGACCAAAGCTGTTGTTTGACAGAATTCATAGCTCCAAGCTAGGGTAGTACTCTATTCATCTACCTATACACAACACATAAACAATGGGTTTAACCATGCTCAATATGTGGAATCCAGAAAAGAAAGTGGTTAAATCAGGGGGTTGAACAATGGAGAACTATGTAATTGAGATAATTCTGAAATTCTTCAGAAATTCTGTGTTCTGTCTTCAGTTTCATGACTTAAATGATTCAGTAAATTTCCCTTATTACATAATAAATTCATTTTATTTGTATTTATTTTCTTTTTACATATTATCAAACAGCTTAATTTAGGCAGTGTAGCATCTTAACTGATTCCATAAATAATTAATCCAGTCTTAAAGTGAAGTTGTTACCTTTCTGTGTCATATCAAAAAGCAAAAACTCCCCAAACCTTTGTACTAGCACAGGCATATTAAAATGACCTAACAGTACGAATCATGCATATATATTCAAGGCACCTATGCCTATTCTTTAGAAATGGATTAATGTCTAAAATTACTTTAAGTTAATCAAGATGTATAAAGTTCATGATATCTTCCCCACTGAATGGTATTAAAAATAGCAATAATTGCATAGCATTGATGTTAAGTTGCAAACACAGTCACTAATTTTAAAACGAAATCTTGTTCTATATCACAACACTGTAGAACTTTAGAATTCATTTTATTGTTTCTCCAGAGTAACCACAACCACTTTTTATTTTCACATATGTATGTATATATACATGTGTGTGTATGGATGGATGGATGTCTACACACTGGTTTCAACATTAAGAAATTTGCTTTTACACAATGACTCAAGACAAAAGAAACTGAGACTTCTACATAAATAAATGATAGACTTATTCAAAACTGCCAGAAGCAGTTTGACAGACTAGATAATATCTAACTATATTATTTTCATAGCAAATGCTAAATAGACATCTGGATACAAGATGTTCTTGAAGGCATTCATTTATGAATAAATAGATGACAACTTCAAGAAGAAAAAGCATAATATTTTCCAAAGCGCCTAAGTGGCTTACAAACCACTGGCCCTAGATTCAGATGTACTGCAACTTGGAGCTGATTATTCATGCATGTCTGCATGCTACAGCAGAAACTGTGACCACTTATGTGCTACCTTGAAAAGTAATCTATATGCAACTTTTTGCCTTCAGTGAGGTGTCAAGTTGCTCAGAGTTTCTGCCTGATGTTGAAGCTGCCAAGTGTTGCTAAAGGTATGGTGGCTTTTGAGAAAAATAGCATACAGGTTTAACACAAAGTAAGGTTCCAGGCAAAAGGCACAACACAGGAGATACAGGTATTAAGGAGAGGAACTGAGAGTGTGTGACTGGCATATACCCTTTGAGTACACTCTGGGTGTGCACATACTTTGGAAAGTAGAAACCTGAGAACAAGTTTTGCTCAGATACCTCAGACTTTATTCAGAAAAAAATGTTATGCAGAAATTACGGAAGTTATAGAAGTTTCAACCAAAGATGTGTCTAGGTATCTGAGACAAACACAACCAGCTCATCCAGCATGAAAGTTTAGGTCTATGCACTGATGATAAAGTGATGCCTTTAAACTCCTAGAAGCCCAAAGCCATGAAATTGAACTCTTTTTTTTTGGTAACATAACTCATCTTACGTCTTATCTGTTCTCCTATTCTTAATCATGTCACACTACTGTTTGTAGCTATTTTGATTTTGCTGTGTAAATGTAATAACAGGTAGACAATGAGAGAAAGGGAACAGAAGGCTCTTTTTTTTTTTTTTTTTTTTTTTGTCAGAATGTGGCAATAAATACTGACTTAGGATATACAAAAAATACTTGGTCAGATTTTGGAGTGCTCAGTAGTAGTAGTTGATTCTGAACTTGGAAATTACTGATTTAGTGCTAAATTCCTGAAAGGACTATCGCTGTAGTCACTGGCTGCAGTGTTCCTATCTGGTTTCAAATCTTTGGGTACTTGTATGCAATACTCATACACTCCACCCATGGATGAAATTTGAAAAAATGTTGTGTAAATGAGGTCCTGCTGGCTACATTGCCTATACTTAACTTCATCTCTGTCTAGGATCATACAATCCACATGTACCAGGAACTCAATTTTACATGTATCATGACATATAGATTCCTGTGACTAGGCTGATTTTTAAAATGTAAATAGATGAACAAAAAGCTGCACTAACTGTGACTTTGTTAATAACAGCATCCATTAGGAGGCAAGACTCTCTGAAATTAAAATCTCAATGAAGGAAAAACTCTTAAAAGCAAAACAAAACTAAACCTACAAGGGTTTTTCCCATTCTTAATTTAGAACAAACGATGTTCTTAATTTAAAGGTGAACTACAGTTCATAATTGTTGTATAGCTCATTAAGATTACAAAATTTACTGCTACATTCAAACTTTTAAAGAAAACAAAAAGAGCAGAATGATGAATGATACTTTGATTACAGAGAAAACTATGCAGAGAAACTGGTCTTATGTGTATTAAATATTGTATTGTTATGCTTTCATTTTTAGCAATTACATTCTTTATAAGAACTAGCCTAACTTTTGGGTAAATTACTTCTAAAATAAAGGTTGGTTTGAATAGGTGTGGCAGGAGAACC
This sequence comes from Strix uralensis, assembly GCF_047716275.1. Lineage (NCBI taxonomy): Eukaryota > Metazoa > Chordata > Aves > Strigiformes > Strigidae > Strix > Strix uralensis. Next base: position 38,878,577 of record NC_133975.1, read on the forward strand.
TCCCCTCAGGAGCTAGTGCTATTAACACGGCAGACGTCTGCTCTTTCATGCCCTCATTTTCACACCTCTGGTGGCACACCATGATTGCTGTCACATACGCACCCCGATTGGGTGCAGACCAGCACACATCCCTCTGTCCCCATGGTGGGAAAGGGTGGTGGGACCCCTGGTTGACAGACAAGGCCCTTAGACAATGAAATGCCTCAGTTGAGAGAAGTTTCTAAAATGCTGACCATATATGCCCACAGTTCCAATTCAATCAAGTTATAAAAAGGGGCCCCCGCTGAAGACCCTGCTGGAGACCCCCTTTGTGTGGTTCTCCTCAGAGTAGAGGGTCTGTGATTGGAAGCCCTCCCCTTCGGACTGGGATGCCACGCAAAGAAACTTCCCAGGATTAAGTGCCCTCAGCCCCCCTTGGTGAGTGAATACTTCTGGCTATCCTAGAGTGAGCCCTCACTCCTTTGGGTGAGCGACTACATTTTCTGGGAATCCTTGAGTGAGCGGCTTCCCCTTCAGTGAGTGAGTATGTGCACACTTCGGAGTCATCATTCTTAGGTGTTGTCGTCCTTCTGTGTTGTAGTAATAACTTCCCCAACTGGCACACTGAACCTATAGTTTGTTAAATGTTATTGGAGCACTGTTTTGGTTACCCCCATTGTCTCATTGTTTTCAGCTGTTCAAATTTGGTACAAATTAAAGTTTGTTCAAGTTTATTATCTGTGAGAAGCTGCTTTGGTATATGTCCATAACAACAGATAAGTAATATTTCATTTATGTAATCAGCAGATTAGATCTTCAAGGCTCGCTCTACCTAAATATACTTTAGATCAAAAATACCATTCTGGTAAACACACACAAGCTGGTACGCTCAGTGGATGATCAAAACTGTGTATTGCTTTACTCATGATACCTAATGTGACATGTGCCACATATTATATCTAAATTAATTGTTATAATTATATTTAATTTACCAAAGACTTTCCTGAAAATCAGCCCATTGTATAGCCGCAAAGACTGGAACAAGAGAAGTTTGATGCTTACATTCTGATTAATTTCAATGCTTTTATTTGTCACATAAATTACTAGATTAACCACTCTTACAAAGGCAATTCACTTTTAACTGCGTTTTATCATTAACCCAGTTGGTGCTCTAGTTAGATTAACCTGTAGTAGGTTCATTAGTAGATTATACCTTGCCAGACTAGAGTGCTCTGTCCACCTCCAGCCTTGTAGATGCCTACACCATTTCCTGAAAACTGATAAAACTGGTTTTATGACTGACAAGTTTTATGGAGACCACACATCACACTAAGTACCCCAGTGGTCAACACCAGCACAGATTGGCAGCTGAGAAATCATCAGTACAAAATATAAGGAAAAATACACCTTAAGGAAGCAAGAATGAAGAAAGCTAGATTCAGTTTGTGTTTAGAGTGGGCAAAGAAAATGCACATTTCCTGCATGAACTGAAATAATGAGTTGTAACTGAAAATATTTTAATCTGATTCTATCATATACCCATATCTGAAAATGTGTGTAGTAAGTCACCATTCTATATTGTAAAGCTCCGTCTTCAACTGGAGCTTTGTTGGCTTTCAGCTTTTCTGAAACAAATTAGAAAAGGCTAGCATTATCCACAAAATTCAGTTCATCCAAGGGAAAAGAATGTTATTCTCCAACGTTTGGAGGAAAAAAAAAAAAAAAAAGAGAGAGAAAAAGCGCAAGCTATTCATCTGAGAAGCCCTAGTGCTTTGGAGTGTGTATTTGTTGCCCTGATACCAAGGACATAGTTTACATATGTGCTAGTTGGCAGCTGTCTGATGGCTACATTCTTACATTCTTCAGTGATTTTGTCCATAATGAAGACGATATCCACAGATCCCACTGTGGATGAAATACAGACTCTTTCTTAATGAAACAGCTAAAATGCTACTTTCTACATGTGCAGGGGACGGTCTAGCTTTTTCTAACATTTCTTCTTGTGACTTAAAATGGCACTGGACTCTAGGATTAAAAACAAACATCAAATCCTTTATGTTCTGGCAACTAAACTGCATGTTAGAGAAGGGATAAGGAAAGGCAAAAAATACCAGGGCACTGGGGGTGTGGATGACGAAGATTTGCTAGAATCACAGGACTTGAAGGATCTCTGAAAGGACAGGTAGAGAACAAAGGCCAAAGAGCAGAAGTAGACAGAAAAACAGGCACTGAGGAGGAAAAGAGTAGAACCTGAGGAGATGCACTTAAAGGATTTTTGGATTGTGAGTTTAGAGTTTCTCAGTATTTACAACTGCAACTAAAATTGTGCTTTGAATACAAAGTGCAAGAAAATATGAATAACTGAAAAAATAATGTAAAAATCCTCTAAAGATGAACTTCCAAAGTACATGGACAGATCGTAATTTTAATTGTAATGCTTCTAAACTTCACATGTGATTTGGAAATAATATAACCACTGTAAAATAACTAACAGAATCCAAATCATTCAGATTCTGTGCAAGGCATCTTAAAATTGTCTGTTTGAAAATTATTTTCTGTTCAAGAAAGGATCTTGTAAATTGTGCATTACATGAAACCTGAAACCTTATGTTCCCTGAGAAGCTAAAAGACAAATGCTGAAAAATGATGTGAACATACATGTTTATTTCTGCCCCTCACTAATATTTCACACCTCCACAGTTGAGGGACTGTTTCTGACACATTATCTTTAACGACTGCTGGAGTTATTCAAGCTAGTTGGTTTTCTTCAGCACTGAAATGCTCAGTCACAGCCTCAGTTGTTGAGATGAACTCAGATTGCTATAGTTGGCAGCTCTCACTAGACTTTTAGTGGTCTGTATGTCTGCCCCCAGTCCCCACTCTTCACTAAGTACAGACTTTCCTGTAGCAATAGATGCTTCCTAGCAGAGAAGTACAGAAAGAAGCTGAACTGTAGTTGCTAAAACAGCTCCAGTTTTAGTATTTTCTAATTCTGGAGTGCTTGACTTGAAGGTTTCATGTTCTTTTAACTATTTCTTTTTAAATCAAAAATCAAAATATTACTAAAAATTATCCATCAGACTTTTGTAATGGTTTGCATTATGTTACACAGCAAATGATAAATTTGGCACTATAAATGACTTTTACATGATTAATGCACAATATGTCTTGACACTGTAGCTTTTCAAGAAACCGTTAACACAGAAGTGAACCTAAGTGTGAAGTTGACACAACTGGGTAAGTAAATTATTCAAAAATGTAACACACAGATACTAACACTTGTAATTGTTTTGGACGCATTACATTCATCAATGTTTTTACTAAAATAACAATTTTATTCACAATAAATTGTATGCTTATCACACAGTATCTGAAATAATCCTCCTGTTTGGAAGTATGAATTCAATTCAGCTCTAAAGATTTCCTGCTTCCTGTAGGAATGGGGTTTGTATTTCAAAAATATTAGATTTCAAAACGATACACACATTCTTACTCTGTTTGCCTAATGCAGTAGCATGAAAATTGATCCTCTTAACTGCAATGTAAAAAATTCTGCTTTGGTTTCTGCCATGTAACTTCTTGCAAGTATCTGGACTGAAACTGAGTTACCACCAATGTCACAGCCATGCATCAGGAATATGATTTTTTTCATTGTAACACCTATACTTTATGAATACTAGCATTAATATACTTTCAAAGCAATGCAGCTTTTAAGGAATTTGTACAACACCGTAAGCATTATAAAAACTAAGCACCATTAAGCAGTTGTCTAATCTTTTAGTTCTCATCTGACTTTTCTTCATAGCACTACAAATGGTTAGGAGTAGAACAGAACAGACCTGGAATTAACTGCTCTATGTAAGTCAGACAAAAAATAGCTTGAGCTGGAATAAAGCACACAATGAAAAGACTGAAGATTCTGTGATATTTTATAACATCTTTTAAAAGTTGTTTCATATAATATCTTTTAATAGTTGTATCAACAAAGGAAATAAAATGAAGTTTAAATGCCCCACTGGTGCTAAAATATACACAGCCCACAATTTTTTAATTATTTTTTTATTTTTTGAATTTCAGAATAGATAAATATTATTCTTTGTCTGCCTGTGGTAAATCATTATGCATTGCAGCAGTCTACTGGCATTTTACAGCCAGCATTTTCTAGAAGTCTGTTAAAAAATAAACAAGCATAAGAAAAATTAGAGTGCTATGTTCTGATTAAAGTGATGAAAGGGATATAGTGATAAAAGTCACCTACATGGCAATGCAAAACCCAGCAATCACCGTATTTTTTATGCAATCTCCCATTCATACTTAGAATGTTTAATGTCTAAGCAAAGAATGAAAATGTAGTTCAATCTATTAAATTCATACTTAATAAAAAGCTGAAGTTTAGTGATCCCTTTCCAGTAGATACAATGCAACACAGGGTACAGGAAAAAATAATTTTTAATACCCTGCTCAAAGTGAGAATTCTAAGATAGTTTCCAAGACAGTTTATGACAGTTTCAAAAGACTGGCAAGATTAAACCTGAACTCCTTGAATTATCCCAAGACTCTTGAGCAAATTTCTGTGTTTTCCAGGAGAATACAGAAACTCCACTGCACAGTCAGAACTGTCAACTTGCATTCAATTTTGAGAGGGTCCTCAAGTATAAGCATTGAACTACTGACCTTTGAGAACTGAATTACCTGCACGTTATACTAGAGCAGTTAATGGTAACCCAAATCATATGCCAGACACAAACAAAACTGAAGAAAATAAGTCATATATAATAAAGTCCTGGTCGCTCCATGCTAGTGAGCATTTCCAGATCTTTTACAACAACATTTTAACTCTTTCATAGCATTAACTACCTGAACAAATAAGTGAGATGCTATGAGTTTTATCAATAGCTTCACATGACTGGGAAAATTATTACAGCGAGCTCTACAGTCATCTCAACATTGGCACAGTTTGTACCAGTGAAGACTTAATATATACCATTATTTCTTTTAATAGTTCCTGTCTTCAGGGCACATACAGTGAACTTGATACTTCAGATTTTGATTTCTGAGAAACTGCAATGCAACAGGAGAGCAACTAGAATAAACAGAACCTTCACAATAAACAAAGCCATATATAAAATTAAGTAACATAAAAAAAGCAAATTATGTACAGTTCAAATTCATTAACTAAATCTGGCAGATGGGTTTGCATTTAATTTCCCTGTTTCTCTATTCTTTATTTGTAAAACAGACTATCCTTTAGCCTCATAAGTAACGTGTTTATTAATGTTTATGTTTATTACAGTTATTAATGTTCATGAAGTACTCCAGTACTTGCATGACAACTGCCACACTTACCCTATTAAGGAAATAATCATTTTGTATTCAGAGCAGTCTTTACATAATGTACAATAAATATGACATGTTGACACAGAGTAAGCAATGAAGAAGAGCAAAATCTGAATAATGAATATTTTTTCCTGAAGTAAACATTGTAATTTCATACATAAATGAAGTTGTGTACTTGTTTAAAAAAGAAGAAAAAGTTATTTCATTTAAAAACTATCCTAATGTGCAGGCACACGGAGCTGAAATAAGAGTATTCATAAATTTAATTCTAGTAATTTCTCAGCCTAGCTAAATGTAATAAAACTATTTATACACAGGATAGTAATATTTCTGATAAGGGGGAATACATTCTGTCAGAATAAGCATTTGTTAACCTTGGCAAAAACTGTTTCAAATTATGTTAACATTAAAAAATCTTTATGTCATGTTACACAAGTGTGCAATATTGCCCATGTAACAAATGAATGTCTTTAGAGATCTTTGTGTGAATTGTGTAATCATGGCTCTCATTTAATAACTCCAGTAACTTCTTACAATAATTAAAGAGCAGAAAGTATCTAACATATCACATAATGGCAAGCATTAATAAATACTGATTTTCTTCAAAATGGTCATTAAAAGGAGCAGTATTACTAAAAATGTCAACATTAACTATACAAAATTATGTTCAAAAACGCGTAGGCTGAGTAGTCTCTTGCAAAGCCTAAAGAAAAAGCTTTTCTAGCTTTTGGAATGGAGACGTATCTCTCTCTCTTGCATAGTTGTTGTAGTCTTCAACAATAAATGGCCTAGAAACATGGAATTCTTCATGGGAAAAAGCAGAAAACCAAGTTTTCTTACCTCAGCCCATGAATTATAATGTTGCCCGTTCATTGCTTCTCATACTGTATTTTGCTGCTATCAGTGGTCTTCCTACATTCTGGATTTATAAATTTTAGCATTATTGTCAAAACTATATTTGTGGAAGAAAATAATAATAGAGCAAGGAAAACCTGGTCTTGAGTAACAAGAACTTTTTGATTTTTCAGGTCTGTAACAGTAGTTAAGGACACAGATCCACACAGGTTCTAAAATGAGGTTGAAACACTGCGTATTCTATCCTAAAGTCTACCTATTGGATTTATTTCAGTCCTATTTCCTGAGAGTCTTCATCCTGTGTAGGCTGATTCTGTGGGACTGAACTATTAAGGCCATGACAGGGTGAATGTTCAGTCTAATCAGTAAGGAGGCACTGATGGGGCTTTGTATGCATGTAAGTTACACTGCTTAAAAACAACATGTAACTGAAAAAAATAGATCCTTACTCAAAAGCAACACATATATCTATTCCTGAAAAAGGTGTAAAATATCCACATCTATCTATGTTTTCTTTTCTGACTTAGCAGTTTTCCCACAAATAAAAAATATTTGGTGTATCTTCTTTGAAGGATTTTTAATACTTATGGCTTGGAAAGAACTACCTGCATGTTTCACAATGAAAATTCAGATAGTGTTTTATGTAAAAATATTATTTTATCAGGACTCCTTTTAAATTCAATATATCCTTATTACGACCACTAAGAAATGACAAAAGGGTTAATTATACATGAGCTTACAGAGCAAAATTAAGCTTGCATTTAACTATATTCCAGTGAATAAGTAACAGAAAACATAAATCTTCCTTTTATTTTAGTTATTGTTAAAACACACATTTTCTCGCTTTTCTCTTAGCCATGATCACACCAAGATCTTACATAGCAGTAGTTACACTGGTAAGCAACTTTATTTCAAACAAGCGCATAAGCCACAATTCTCTGACAAATCAGTCAATGAACTCTGAATAAACTTCCTTAAATCACTACCCTCTAAGCATAGTTCAAGAACATTATCAGCTAATACTGAGACAAATGTTTAAAAAGATACCAAATAATACAAATTGAGTAACTGTAAAATAAAAACACCTTAATCACTTATACAAGAATTTGATCTTTCTCATATTGTCATGCACACCTCTACACTTTTATAGATGTAGCATTTAACATAACTATGTAAAATTTGCATAGAATAAAATTTAAAATATTTTATTCTCCATTTCATTTAACCACACTGATCCTATAATTTTCTTTTTTATAAACATACATACATACATATATATATATAAACACTTGTTGATTTTACATTAATCTATATTCCCTCAGTAGTTCTAATGTTTATTAAACTTTTCAGAGATTATGAGAACCATGATTGTGCTTTTACGCCATCACTTCAACTGTGCTGTGGATAATAAAGATCTTTTTATTTAAGTCTTTATTCTTTATTTTGTTCCAAGTGAGAGCTATTTTGATTTAAGTAATGCAATGTTATGAGATTAAAAATGAAATGAAGTTCCATTTCAGTAGAAAAAATACTTTATACTTCATCACAAAATAGTTAACTGTAAAAATGCAGTACACTAACATTTTGACAAAATATTTTTACTTGCAAGGAAATAAAAACTATCAAATAAGAAAAACAGGAACATTGTTTAAAAGAAGTCTTAAATAAATTTAGGTTAATAAAACAGCTATATTTCTCGGTTTTATAATACATGCCATATGGGTGTACCAGCTTTACAGCAATGTGTCTATGTATAGTGCACGTTATCTAAGACACAGGACTAAAGTTCAGGTACTCAAAAACAGTTGAAGGGATTGGGGGGGATTGAGTAATAACAAACTCACATATGGAATTCTCACTTTAGTGTTTTTGTGATTTTTATAGTTAAAAACTAGCAGTGTTTCTGTAACATATTCTTCTGCAGTACTTAACTGTATGGTTAAAGGTAGACTCATGCTTAAGTGTTTTAGTCAGTGAAATCGAAGGCAAAGGAAAATTAAAAGCACTTTTTCAGAAGGAAGAAATTAAAACTAAAAACTAACTAAAACTCTACTGTAAGATCATTTTACAATGACAATCAGAGAAATGTATTAATTTTCTATGAATTGGCATCCCTTCTCCCACCCCTGTGTGTATTCTTTGGTATTCCAGGGTGTCTGAAATGACACTGGATACCTAAATTCAAAGAGTTGAAGACACCAGTACTGACATCAGTAAAAAAGGAGCTACGACTGAGTGACTATTAACTCCTGCTCAGGTTTTGGCTAACACAGCTCATGCTAAGGCCTGATGTATGCTGGGAGCAGTGCCATTAGGTCAAAGCAAGAGCACCAAGTAGTCAGGACAGGTGGCCAGAAAGAGCTAAAAAGCCATTATGCAGCCATTATCACCTGCAGGTTGCCATCTCCTGCAGCCTGATATACCAGATATACCAGAAATGGTAATGATCAAACTTCCAATCCGTAAGGTATAAAACATCAGCTTACCCCCGAAAGCTTTTGAATTGGATCCAACAGCAGCTGGACTGCTGAGGCCTTCCAGCTTCTTGGTGTGATACAGCAGACGCCCGCATTGTGACAGAGGAGGAAGGATGGGCACTCCCACGGTTGTTTTGCTCACAGATGCATGAATTAAGAGTTACAGGCTATAAATGATGAAACCTTATGAACTGAATTGTAAGTGAATCAAAGTGAGGGACTAGTCTGGGCAAAAGGAATGGACCCCTTGTTTGCTCTTGTTTGTTTGTTGTATTTCTTAATGAGCTCATAAAATAAAGCTTAATTCACAGAGTACATTGTCTCATAAATTTGAGAGATCCAAACAGACCGTGACAGTATGGCTGCAGAATTCTACCTTCCAAGTGGGTAAATTAACAGTATACATCTCACCAGTGGACCACAGTACGTACAGCTGTAGATATATAAACCACTGAAGCGTAGGTAAGCACAACTTACCGCAAGGGTGCATTAAAGGAACGAAGCTTCTATACCCAGGGCCAGATTCAGCAATGGTATGAATTAATGGCAGGGACTCCACAAAAGTACAGGGAAATTGTGCCATGCATGTCCCACTGGGGATACGCAGCCAGTTCATCTACCTTTTTGCTCATTCTTAGTTGATGACTGTCTATACCCATGATGCAGCCTGCCAGAATCAGGATGGCATGTGAAAGCCACAGCAACAGAAAGATGCTACAAATTTTCTATAAATAGCCCACAGGGGCTTATCCACTGCAGAGAACAACATGCTAGCTGCTAGGAGAACATGACAAGATGGCTATAAGATATGTCAACGACTATATCCACTATGCACACTCTAAAACCAGGAGTACCTATTTAGCCTCTGGCTGAAATGAATTCTAGTCTTTCTCCAACTCCAAAAGCTGCCTTTGCTGAACAGGAATTTCTCTGAGATGTATAAGACCTTCCTGTTGCAGGAAAGTTAAATTGGTATTTCAGTGTACCACTGGAGCAGAGGTATATGAATTCAACTTACAGAAATAAGTTTACAAATTGATAGGTGTTTCCCCTGCCCAGGAGACTCTAGAATAATGACACACAGTGCAGATTTTCTTAGAGAACATTCAAATAAACTCTCATATTCCAAGCTGAGAAAATAACCTCTCATTCATGTAACAGTGATAGCAGTATTGCTAAACATAGTGGTATTTGTTAAAAGACTAGACCCTTAGAGCCCTAATGACATAAAAAATAATTTTTCTTTAAAAATACTTGCTAGCATGGTTCAAGTGTACCTCTTTTTCTCAATAGCAGAAGGCAAATTAAAATTTACATAAAGATACTCATTCTCACACACATGTATGTATACACTCATGTAAATGTATTACACTAAATTTCAAGATTACAGGAAATTTAGGGTGGACTCATGATTTCTGAACACGGTACACTGGTAATGCTGTATTTTTCTTAGTGTTATTCACAGCTCATTTCTATGATTGATTCAGGAGGTACAGTTATTTTACGTACCATCTTTCTTTCAAAAGAGCTTACTAATATGCCAAGAACGTCTGTAATCTCCTTTCATCATGGTATTCTTTATTGCTGTTATAGCCTTTCAATATTTAAGAAACTACAGAAGATAAACCTTGCTGAAGAAAATCTGTCCATAACATAAAGGCTACAGAGGTATCTTTAGAGGAACAGTGACTACGCATGTAAGGTCTTTCTTTGACCACAGAAGAGCAGAGATATAATAATCTTTGAAGAAAGATAAATTCAAATCAAAACAATGTTAGAAAAACAAAATTGAGGAGGCAGGGGAAAGGATGAGAATACAAAATAGTAATAATGCCATCAGATGTAAGTTATATACCTTTATAAGAAATATTATCATTAGAGAATAGAAAGAAACTAATTTTTTTGAAAGAACCCTAAACTGAAACTTCTTTTAAATAACTTAGGTAAAGAACATTACTTGACAGCTCTTTAGACAATTATGATAAAATAGTTCAAAACATTTGGACAAGTATATTGACACTACTAGAAGTGTGAGATCGGTATAGATCGCTTTACAAGTGTGTTATCTTGACAAGAGAGTGTATTTCTTGCAAGGAAAAATGCTGCCCTGATAAATTTCCTTCACTGTAGTCTAATGAAATATTGTCTGTAATCAATCAAATGTTATGCTATGGGATCAGAGTAGGTTAGTGAATCTTCTGTGACAGTTATTATCTGCTTTTCTTCCTTGAAGGGGAAGAGACAATTTCTGAATCGGTGGGATAAATATAACAACGTAAAAATGAGTAAAACTCCCAGAATTCCCAAATTACGTATGACTGATGTAAACAGTGAAGATAGCAGGGGGAAAGAACTGCAAAAAGCTCTTCAAATTGGCACACATATAATTCAAAAGGCAGCTTGCTTACAAAATACGATAAAAATTAGTTTGTCCTGGATATTTCTATGCCCCTGTGCAATGTTCAGTAAGGATATGAATGCAAAGTAATACCATATCGGTTTTGTTTCTACATGTTGTTTCCTCACCAAGTGACAGAAATAGTTCCAGACAAAGAAAGCCTTTAATCTATAATCCTCTCACATGAGGCAAATTATGATTCATCAAAACAAAATAATTCAGGATGTAGTTCATCCCTGTTTCTGGACTTTCACACAGAACAGCTTTTTTAATGCTTTTGCTCAGATAAAACAGAAAATCCTACGTTTGCCAAAGCTTTTCAACCTTAGGATGTGAGCAGAACACAGTTTTAACACAAGAATTTTGAGGTTTGCATAAACAACCGAGTGCATTTGAAGGAAGGGTTTTTTCAGACAAAGTTTTAAGGAAGCACAGTAAATTATCTTTGGAAGAAACCAAAGAGCTAAAGGAATTAAATGTTTTGGGTTTTTTTTTTTATTTACTTAAGAGAAGAAATTGCTATAAATGAAACTACCTTAATGGAAGAAGAATACAATGAAGCTTGTTGCAAAGGCTGAAATGGAAAGCAACTTAGTGCTTCTGGCCAATCAAAGTGATAAAAGAACAATAATAGGAAATAATTTTTGGAATAAGAATTGAACTATGTATCTCATAAAAAAAATAAAAATACACTGGATTTAAAGTCCTGTGAACACCAATCCATGAAGTTATTAAAATCTGCATAATGTCTTCCATTTAATCAAACAGTAAAAATCATTTATCTTAATTATAACTTTATAGCTATCTAGCTCTGGTGTTTTAAAGCTTTTCTAAACAGGCATAGTATTAGTTTGTGTCATCATGATCTTATTGTTGCCATATGCTCCAAGGTTTAGGATAACTGTAATTGCCATAGGTGTCTGATGTACATTCACCTAATCAGATACTAATTATGGTGGCACTTTACTTTGTAATAACAAATTTCTACATCTGTAAAGAACAAACAAAAAACAGATGAATCAAGAATATAAATGAGAAATGCTGGCACAATAATCCAGGCAGGCAAACATTCACTACATTCACACTGAATATGTTAATGAATATCAGTTTAGCATCCTGGATTTCTGATTTCCTAAATGTTAAGCAAATAGCACGATAGCACATTTGAAATTCTTGCTCCATTTCCCATCTAACTTGACAAGATGTCTTTGGTCAAGTAAGGTCAATTAATTTTGGAACTAAACTTAGAGTTTTTTATATTTTTAATTATCCATTCTTGTAAATTCTTCTTCAAGTTATCATCATTGTGTCAACAGAGTTAAACTATATGGGTTAACATTCTCGTTTTCAAATATGGAACAACTGTCAGTGTCTCCAATGCAAAATAAATTGCACAATGCTCTGTTGTTCTTGTAAGGTGTAAGTTATTCAACCCACTTCACACTACATAAATTCAGTAATACTACTGGTCAAAACTATTCTACTCAGCATTTTTGAGTGAAAACCAAAAACAGTGAACAACACAAGACTAACATCCTTTATGACAAATGTAAAGCTTATACTTTCAGAAACTATAGAAGTGAAAAAAAAATATCATTAAGAAATGTTTTTATTGATTAACAGATTTGTACACGCCTGGTGAATTATTACTATGACAAGGCTCTGCATCCCTTTGCAAAAGTATCTGGGCAAAACCAGTTATTCACTATTTTCATTTCAAAATAATACTTTCTTTTCCTTACCAGATCTTGAGAAAATAGGTTTCTATCCTCACTGCACAGGGAGAAAAATGGGAAAGGGAAAAGATAAATATACATATTAATATTATAGATTCCAGAATTCTATATGGGTAATTTCAACGTTAGAATGGGAATGCAAACACTAAAAAAAAAAGGGACACCCCAAAGCAAAGTAATGTCAAAGAAAAAAGTCATATGAGAAGTTATACGATCAGTTTTCAAGAGAAAGCATAGCTTCAATAATAGGGTAACATTTCAAATTCTGTTAAGTAATGTCTGCATTTTTTCATAGTGGCTTCAGATAAACAAAGCAATAACAATTTTTAATAAACTTATAAAAATGAAAATGTGTGAATTTTCTGTATTAAAATTATTTTTTCCTGCCTCCAAATTTTTTTCTTTTTTAAAATCTCCAATATGCCACAATACCTGTTTTGGGGTGGTTTTTTTTTGAGTAATGCCAAATTTGCCTTAGATATACTCCAGTTTCTCCAGATTGGGCTAAAGGTTGGTCTCTACGCCAAAGACATACTACAGAGAGACAGACAAGCAGCAGAGAAGTTCCTCTGCCAGGAAATGACAGTTTGGATAGAAGTCTTTTGGAATAATCACATTAATTGTAAAGGACTAAATATTGTATTGTATTGTCAGAGCTGAAATAGAAAATTCTGTTCTTTTAACAGGGTAATCACAACTTTAATTATGACTAGAGATAAAAATGTCATTCAAAATTCTTGGGGTATGTATCACTAGGTATATGCTTACAGAGAATAAAAATACATAGCAAAAAACTTGATGGACTGATATACATTTTCTTTTCTTAAATTTGTGTAATTTATTAGTCAAAACCATTGCTGCCATTAAACTAAAATTGAAATTGGCCCTGAAACATTTCTGGACTGCTGGAGAGTATATGGAGTTAGGAAGCTGGCATCAGTTGCCTGGCTACAACAGTCTCTTTTGTCTCCTGTAAGACAGGTAGTTTTCTATTGTAGGTATTTTGCCCGTGATCTGCCACAACTGACAAGTTGCTCTTGGCTAACCAATAATAATAAAACCAAAACAAACATAAAAACTAGTAAGAAACTAAACAATTTATTTATATGCCAAAATTATTACAGAAATCATTGTGTTCTTAGACCTTCCCAGGGCAAAATTGACTACTCCATAGGGAAAGAAATCATGAAACCAAGACTGCCAAATCTGACCCTGGGTGCACATCTGTGGTCACTTGATTCTAAAGTCTGTCTTTGAAAGAAGAGTGTATTAAGAAGAAAATTAAATGATGAAAATTCCTTTAAAAAGCTTGAGATCAAGATGGAATTTTAAAGCTTTGTAACAAAAATTAATAGAATTGCTCATGTTTTTCCATGAAACTCACCAGACAGTAGAGTCATAGACTCAGAATCACAGCATGGTTTGGGTTGGAAGGGACCTTTAAAGATCATTTAGTATCAAACCCCCTGCCACAGGCAGGGACACCTTCCATTAGATCAGGTTGCTCAAAGCTCCTCCCAACCTGACCTCGAACATTTTCAATGATGGGGTATCCACAACTTCTCTGGGCAACCTGAGAAATTGTGGATGAAGAGAGACAACAAAATTTCCTTGAAATTACAGAAGTAACTCATTGTCCTTCAGCAGATGACATCCTCTCTCAAAAAAAAAAAAAAAAAAAGGTGAAAATGAACTCTGAGCAAGTTACTTTCACATTAGCCTCACTTTTAAGAGGCAGTGGTGTACAAACAAAACATAGGAAAATAACCATGTTTTTTCTACAGGAGAGGATGTGTACCTAGAGTAACCCAGTATCAAAAGTTTAGGTACCTTAAACTATAAAACGACGGGAATTTTGAGGACAAGTCTGTAATTCAAGAAAGCCCAGAAGCTCTTACAAAAATTGCGGAAGTGTCTGTTAAAGATGTAACAACTTTAACCGAACCTTGAAAAGGCTTCACATAAAATTGATGCTAACTGACACATCAAGGATGTTTTTCTGCTTCTGCTTTGATAAATAAGATTGCAGAAAACCATCAAAAAATCGCTTGAAGCTGGTAGCTGACAACTGGACTGTATAACAGGTGAAAACAAAACTTTTAAATATAAACAATGTTTTAAGACTTCCATTTGAAGCTAAAAAGTAAAACCCAGATTGAATTACTGAATATTGCATGGATCTAATTTAAGTCATTAAGGAACTGAAGAAAGTAACCCAGAATGAGAAAAAATGAGTTTTCAGGTAGAACAATAAAAGATCAGGAAGGCACATTACAAGGCTTCAAAGATAAAGGCAGAAAACATCAACAATTTATTTGAGGTTTTATAATTTGGAGATGCTTCCACCACTATAGTGGTGGAAGAACAAAAGACAATAATTTTGAAAATAAATGTTCTAATAATAGACTTTGATTAATTAATTTTGTATGATATTTTCATAAATTTGATTTTTATTCTTGGATTATGTCACATACTCAGTAGTTCCATAAAATGAGTGCGTATCTGTTCTCCTCACAGTTTTCTCATCTTATATTACTATAGAGTAGACTGGAAGTATTGAGTAATTTTTCCTGAAATAGTTCTCTGAAGAAAGAGTTTGGGGTTTTGCAACTATTATTAACATTTTAGTTGTAGTCAGGATTCCCTACATGTCTGGTTAGGTTAAATTATGAAGGATTAAGTTAATTCCTGTATCCTAGTTACAACAAAGAGTCTGAATGGGTAGATAACCAGGTGGTTACAATACTGGTTAGATGATCAATCTCAAAGGGTGCTTCATGAGTCATACTCTACCTGGAGGCCAGTAACAACTGGCATATTGCAAGTGTTACTGTAGGACCTGCTCTGCTTAACATCTTTATTAGTGGAGAAGGCAACGGAGTGCCTCCTCAGAAAGTCTGCAGATAACACCAAGCTGAGGTAGTAACCAATATGCTTAAGGATAAAGCTACCATCCAGAGGGTTCTAACCAGGCTAGAGTGAAGGGCCAACTATAACATGTGAAATACATCACGGACAGAACTATCCTGAAGAATTCTGAGCCATACAATTTTTCCCACAGTCTGGCTTCATGTCCCTCTGCAGACATCTCAGATGGAGAACCATGCCCAGTTACTTTTTTGAAAATGGACTAAAATTCATCTGATAGTCTATATGTATCTCCATGAGTGTCCAAACCACAAGGAAAATAATCTCTATCATTTAATTTCCCTGAAAGCAAGAATTCCTATTCCTCCCTCTTGTCCTTGTTTTCAACACTTTATAATGAAGACTCCAACAGCATGTAGTTTTCTGTATTATATGAGTAAAATCCCTCAAAATGCATCAGTATTTTGGAGCGATTTAAAACAAGCTACGAATAGAAACAATATAGAACTTGTTATTTTTCAAAAAATATTGATTTGCTATATGCATTACAGGAATAATATAATGTATCAAAATAAGGAGGAAATACAGGTAACTACTGCAGAAAATTATATACAAAGGTGGAGAGGTAAACATGTAGTGATAAAGATGTACTTGAGTAGAACTATGCATTAGGTCTGTTTAGCAGATGTGATCAGTCTTTTTCCTTCTGGCTGCACCTCTCTGGCAAGTTCTGTACCTTTGATTGCTTCCAACGACCTTTGCCAGTTTTGAACTGCTCAGGTTGTGAACATACTGAAACATGTTTGTTTTCCTTGTGTTTCTAAAGCTACTATGCTTATATGCTAATTACAAATAAAATGCTTGACCCATAAAGGAATCGGCAGGAAACCTGAAATGAAGGCATTATCCAACATTTCATGCTCCTTAGTGATGCCATTTTAAATATTTTAGACAGCCTATAAATAATTAAAACCTCACCACAGCAAATTATGTCCTATTATGCAAATAAATAGCCTCCTCCCTAGTTTCATTAAAGATTCTAAATGACAAGCTGAGCAGTTTAAACATGGCAAGGTACTGCAGTGAGGCGAGAAATCTTCCAATATTTTTTTATAATTGTTAGTGCCAAGTTTCATGTGGATTTTTACTCTAACACTTCAATTTGCATGAACAAATAAACCTTTAATAAACCTTTTGTAAGTGGTGAAAATGCATCATTTAATTAAATTTGATTTGTTGTGAAACTATTGTGCTTCATGAATATTTAAGTCATGCAAACTATAGCAGAAAAAATACAAGCCATTTTTTTTTTTTTTCATAGAAAGCTGTATTTATATACTATCATTTCTGTAAAATCCTTATTGGCTCACATAAACTGTAATATATTAACAATATGTCAATTTTTACATTAAAAAATGTTAAACATCTGATCTTGTTTTCACAGTAGAATTCATATTTTATTTCAACAGAAACAGAATTCAGCTGCATTCTTATATGCCTATACCAAGCAGACTTATATCATATAAAATACTTTCATGTGGGATCATATTTTTGCAGCTGCATTTTTCCAGAAAACTTCATTTTTCAAATCTACTAAATTATCAAGACCCTTGAAATTATATATGTATATATACAGAAACATGTATTGACCAAAGTACAAAATTATTCACTTGAGTAAATTAACTACATTAAAATAATCAGGAATCTAGAATCAGAAAGGAATGAAAGATTGTTCCTTTATGTTTTTCCTCTGAATTTGCAATTCTAATCTTATTACCTACATAAAGTACTGTAGGAAAGACAAACTGCAAACATACCAAAATATACACTGTATTGCAAAATAAAATTAAAACCCTTGTACCTTTAATCAACACAAAACCTTTCAAAAATATTCTTTACCAATATGTTAGCATGAATTAATCAGATAACGGCAGAAAACTGAAAAATGAGTATGTGCATGTGTTTTAAACTTTAGGGTCAACTAACTACTACTTACTGGCCAGTCAGCAGAACTTCCAATTCAAATAAAATGAGAATTTCAGAATTATTTTTCAGGCTAACTCTAAAACTCATTGAATTCAGCTTTTTTTCTGAGTAAAGAGCACAAATCTGCATCTATAGTTTTTCAAATAAGGTTAAAAATATGCATTAACATAATTTCACTTCATGAAATAAACCTATGTTAAAATATTTCATAGTAGTGCTTACTTATATGTATAATAACAAACCTTTCTAAACGTTCTCAAAACAGTGGGGTTTAGATAACAACAAAATAAACACAAGTTAAGAAAATTGTGTTTAGAAAATACTTATTGCATTCACAGACTCCTAGAGCATCTAAATACGACAGTTTATTCTGTCCATATTTCTACCTGGTCTCTTTACTACCTCCTGACTTTGGCTAGACACTCCCTCCCTTATTAATATATTTGCAATATAAAACTGTTTTTTATTTTTGTTCATTGCCTTCCAGATGCTCTCACTCTAACATACACATCACCTGCAACCTAGAACAACATTCTTTGTTACCACCTTCTACAAACATCAGTTGCTTAAGGGAAAAAAGACTTCCCTCTATCCTCTAAAAATACAGTCACAGTCATTCTGTTACTTGAGTTCATGTCAGGCTTAGCATTACACTAAATAACGCAACTAGATAATTTGTTCTCTGTTTTTCTAATAGAGATGCTAGAAGTAATTCAAGAAGATAAATTTATTTGTTGCTTTCTCTGGTTATATTAAGGTATGTGTGCTGGGCCAAATTACTGAGAATCAAGTGTATGTTAGAAGTTTGAATACCTAAACCTGTTTAACCAACTGTGTTTTGTGTGGATCCCTGTTCCCATAAACAACTGAAATGAACCCCAAAGTAATATCCAACAGGATAAATGAATTATGTGGTATTTGGGCAAAAAATATAAGGAATACAATGCCACTAGATTCTGGAATAAAAAGAGCAGAAAATTAGATTAAGCTGAATGATGTACATAATCTTCAACTTGGAAACAAGCTTGCTTTTCTGAAGAATATTAGCAACAAGCTTATTGGAAAAGAAAATTCTGACATCAAAAACAGGAGAAGTTGTCTGCTTGCAGGTAGGGGGTTGTTCGGGTTTTTTTCAGAGATGAGACTTCTTTATAAAAAAAAGTTCTGGTGAGAAAAAACTAGGAGCTTATTAAGCTACTGACAAGCTGAGAACATGTGCATAACAAGTGGTGAGCAACTCACCAACAAGGGCCCATGCTAAAGACTGCATTCTTAAAGGACCAAACACACACAAAAATACAAAATAACTTATGATAGACAGTCAAATACTAGAAAAAAAATGCTAAGACTATCCATAGTGTACTGAATGCCGAGGTGCAAACAGAAGTTTTCAGCAGCAGTATTCATCTTGTTCAAAAATCAAAATGAAGGTGTGGAAGGAACAAATTCATTTGAAAGAGCGGGGGAAAAAAATTACGTATGTGACATACAAGTATTAAAGAGAGAATAGCGCATATCTGCATACAGAAAAGGCACAAAGAGATGGAGAAAGCGTGTGAAAAATATTTGTGCCATGCAAAGCAGTGGTAATACTGATAATTAAGCATTAGTTAAACAGTGGAAAAGATCTGTATGAAATGCAATAAGGAAATCACTTTGTACAATTATGTTACACAGATAAATAGGAAATTGTATAAATTATGGTGCAATTACCTATGCAATTGGAGACAATCTTCAAGGACAAAAATTTAGAAGATTAAGTATTTTGACTACAATATAGAATAACATTTACTGTATTTCCACCAAAAAATAAGAATAAGGAGGACATCCTTTCCATTAAGGGGAGAAATACAGCATTAAAAGTAAGTATTAAATGTTAATATTTGTATTTCTATAAAGCACACATGTTACCAAACACAAAAGTTAAAATAAACATTTTATGTAATTAATTTTTGCATTCATACAACATCATCTCAAAGAAGAAGACTGGTTAGGAAAGATTTTCTGGAGTGTTTGAAGGCAGGGACTTAGGACATGATCAAATCAGCTTTATTTACAAGTGCTGTTTCATTATATTATGCATTGTAACCAACATTATTATTCTTCTCCAAAGTGAGATAAAATGCATTTAAAAAAATTTTTGGGAAAAAAATGATTTGTTTACCATGTCCTAAAGTCTTTCAAAGCTAGACAATACATGCCAGATTTTGAACATCTGTTTGGAATTTGAGTCACTTCTCTTATGGGTGCTAGTGTAGTTTTAGCATAATTAGAGGACTTTGGAAAAGACTTGGTGCAATTTTATATGTTTTTACTTTGCATTACAGCCTATGCACAGTCCTATGCATCTCAGATGTTTTAGACCTGGACACAAGCTGCATCAATGGGCTACACATGTGCTGCAATTCTGGTATGCCTAGGACCCATTTAACTTTCTGTGCTATGCATTTGATAACCTCAGTGAGGTTCATTCAGCTAGAGGTTTAATTCTCTTACACCTAAGTCTGGCCTGGTGATGGGCAAACTATAGGACTCTACAGTGTTCCAGTAAAGTGTCCCAACTTGCCAAGCCAGGATCATCTTAACATCTGCTATACCACACAGGGTAGAACTAGTGTTCACCTTGTTTGTATTTATGAACTTTATGGGAAACCTCAGTTAACTATCAGTTGCAATGTCCCTGTGATGACAAATCTGATCTCTTAGAACAAAGCTTATGTTGAACTTCTGGCATGCAGAACTAACATTTAGCAACTTTTACAGAAATTAATAAAAGGACCTTAACAAAATAATTATTCAATCATTTTAACTGTACTTCTATAACAATCATGTAGAACAGGCTTAAATATCTTTAAAATGTTTCTTAACATTTTAAAAAAGTCAGCATCTACAGTTTATCTCAAGATGTTATTTGTAAGGATACATTAACTTTGAAATTTTGTGAAAAAAGTTAGCTATCAATATTCTTCACTATATGAAATACTTACTGTCAAATCCAATACTACCTTCCTTATTTGTGCTCAGATAAAAAGGTGGATAGTTTAAAGATTAAGCTATACAGCTATTTAAGCTATTTTTGTTTACAAACAAAACCAAACGGTTTTCCCTTCAGCAGTGACAGGTTGGCTTTAAAAGAGCACAAAAACCATGGTTATCAATAGAAAAACCACTTTCCATTTACTATGATTCAAAATCTCATCATCAAAAAAGACATGAATTCATAATAATATCATGATGAAGTAACAGGTATATAAATATGGTAATAACTGGAAAGATGAAAACATGCTTTTCTACACAGAAGCAGTATAAACATTTAATTTTTAAAGTTTCAGCTATCTCTATGCTTAGAAAAACAATGTTCTTGTAGGTAAAAGAATTTCAAGCTCAACTTCAAAATGCAAATGTATTTCAATTTTTGCACAGAAACTATCACTTATAGTATAGTACTTGTTGCTTTTAGTTATTCCATTTACCCATCATTCACTCTCTAATCTCTTTTAAGCCCATGTTTCTCCATTCCATATACAATAGAAGGATTATGCACATCTTACCTCTTAACTTCCTCCAGAGGATAACATTTAATTACTGTTCTTCCTTCCATGCAAGCTTTCAGGTCAGCAAATTTTGTGCAGCTTTGTAGCATAATTTTTAATACACAAGTCTTATGTGTCTGCACTCAGGTGACACAAGCAAAGCACATGTTCTGCAATGCCGAATATGAAGCTATTTGATATTTATATTTCTCATAAATTTTAAAAATCCATCGCATCTAATAGCTTTAAAAGTCTGGTTTTAATACAGATTTTGGCTTACTTTTAAATTAAAAGAGATTTAATGAAAATCTGATTTTAAAGTGTTACATACTATTAACAAGATACAAGATACAAGCATAACATAGTGCATATACTGAGCAGTTGTCCTGAAAGCATTCTTTTCCTATGTGTGTCCTGTGCTTGTGGCATCCAAATCCTGCGTATTTTGAGATCTACTCCAAAATGAGGTTTTGCACAAAATCAATTCATTTCTTCAACAGAAAAATTGCAGTAGTTTTGCTGTTCATGATGAGCTTCCTAGCCGCCAACGTAAAGGAGGATTTTCTCTATAGTATAATTTCCCCTAAGCTACTGATATATACCAATAGCCTTAACTGTATTTTAGTGAAAAGTTTTCTCATACTTTACTTTTTTTGCCTGGAATTCTTTTAGTGTGGGAAAATACTTTGATACTTCAGAATGGATATCAAGAGATAAACTATAAAAAGGTTACTGTAATTTCAGCTTTACCACAAATGTTTGAAAATCAAAGACCAAGCTAACACACAACTGGCAAAAGAGAAGATGAACTGCAAAAGAAAGAGTAAATTCCTTTCCTTACTGGGATTTTGTATCAAAAAGTACTCCAATCTAAAAAGACAAATCCAAAGTTGCATTTTCATTCATCTCCTGAAGAACTGACAGGAACACCTAAGAAATCAAAATGCATTGCCGTACTTAGAAGAGAAGATACACTTCAATGTTTTGTGGATTCCTAAATTTGAGCACTGACAGAGGAAATTTAATTTTCAAGGTTGTAAAATCATATATCCATGCTCCAATAGTCATACTGGACTTTACACATCCTCTGCATTTACATATGGTGAATTATTTTATTCCATTCCATGTCCTCTGAATGCAAGATAAAGCAATCTCATGTCCTGTAACTACTTAGAATAAACCATGAATCCTCATAGTGAAACAGTCAACCTCTACAAAAGAGATCAATGTACAAGTGTGAATTGCTTATCATCTAGAACTAAATGCATACTTTTTTTTTCCCCCCCTTAGGAGGAATAAAAATAAGATTTTGTAGAACAGATTTGTAATTATGTCATCAGATACACTTAGCAGCCTAAAAATATATACGGCTATAATTTTGAGCCGTGTTTTAATACAGTATAATAATAGTAAAAGTTACTTTCTGATGAAAACAAAGCTACTTATATTACATATTCAACTGTGCCCATAAGACCAGTAGTTCTAAAGCTAATGGAATAAAAGCTTTCAGCCACAAGATATGTTTCTATGAAAATTACAAACGGAAACCACTGAATTAGCATCTGGAATGAAAATTAAATGCACAAAGTAGAGGGAGAACCCTGAAGATCCACAGCTGGAAGAGTCAGTCTGCAGCTTTCACTTTTGTCGATGCAAAAAATGCAAAAAACGTACATATGATAAAAAAATCTGCATGATGTCCTCTGTAGTTTAACTAACCAAAAGATATAGGCACATTCTTCATTAAAGAAAGCATTTTAGGCATACTAAATTACCTGTGCTTTTAAGAGGTCACTTCAGCTCAACAGCACAGAGTTTACTAACTAAATACAAACTCTGTGGACAAATATTTTCCCTAAAAATTTACAAAAGGAAGCAAAACACAAATGTAATTTCTTTATATATCTTGAACTTGTTACCTATTTTGTATTTGCAGCTAATGCAGATTTTATTTTTGTCGTTATAAACACACAACAAGAAAGATATCAGTTAATATCTGGGTTTTATACTTTATCATAGCACATCTATCAAATCTTCACATTTCAACATGAAATTCTGTCCTCTGCTGAACAACTTAACTGCATATTAATAAGTAACTTTTTTTCTTAAACAACTGTATAATACACCAAAACTTGAAAATGTGATACATCAACCACCTTGGCCTCCCCATATACCTAAAGCCTCTGTACAAAGATTTAACTCATAGTGACATATGCATAAAATTAATTTAGCCTGCGTTTTGGGTTGGTTTTTTTGTTTTGTTTATTTACATTTAACTACCTAAATACTCACATTGCAGTTCTCTAATGTGTAAGATGATACTTGATCTCACTGGCTAAGGATGCTGAACTGGTTTAAGTTATCAGGTGATACGTGTATTTACATTTTTCCATTCTGAAAATACACCTTTCCTGTGGAAAAATATTGAAAAGTATTATTTGTCCAATTTAGTTACTAATTCCTCAATCAACTCTGTCAATATGGGGTGTTTCCACAATGCAATCTGGATTAAGCCCTAAACAATCAAATCAAGTACTTCATAGTCTCTGGGTATTTGAGTGTGAAATGTTACTGATACTTAAGAAAAAAAATTTTGAAGTTGTATCTATGATGGGAAAACCTCACCAGACGTTGAAACTAAAAAAATTTTTGAGAATTTTAATATCCTACATCTAAACATATTTGTTATATAGTTGAATTCTTATTGTTTTATTTGCAATTAATATTTTTACCTTGATAATATGCAGCAAATATAGGAAAATGAGTATATAAGATCATAGATGACCTCAATTGAATTAAGGTCTGTAATTCAGTCAAAGGATTCTGCTGACAGTATGATATGAACCGTGCAAGTGCAATACAAGCAGCTAGTGAAGGTCAACTCAACTGGGAGAGTAAAACGCAAACTTTGTACTGAATTATCAGTCTTCGAGATGCTGTCTATGATGAACTTAGGCACCAAGCACAGAAAAGATAAAAGGAAATAGCACTGGAAGTCTATCAAAATCACAACAGAGTTTTCTTCTTTCCCCAATTTAAAAACTCTTCAGTATTACAAGATGATAATCTGTTGCACACTAAGCAATTTTAGCCTTACTTTACCAAATTTCTTAGTACAATTACAAGCACATACAACTAGAATTCTATCTAAATTCTGAAAGTAATTATGGAATTATGTAAGAGACGAATTTTCAGTTTCAGTACATTTTTTTTTTATTCAATTTCAACATCAAATAAATATATAATTTTATAATGTTACTTACATGAAGTCCAGTCCTGAAGTGTTACAGGATGAATGTAAAAAAAAAAATCCCCATGATTAGTACCTATACAGATTCTCAAAAACTAATTTAAGATTTGCATCAATGTATGAAGTACATATGTGCACAAAACAATTTATACAGACCAGTAACAATGGTGGCTAAATAAAATCCTCTATTCTGGATACAGCTCTTTGCCAGACACCACCCAGGGCTATGACATCTTGTTGGTCTGTGATGTGGATCTTCACTGTTGCTTCCATACCTTGTTTTTCTTGACTAGCTGTACAACCTTTCTAAATGTTTTGAGCACTACAGATGATTTGAATGGCCAGACTATATCAGTATGCACCCAACAAAAGGGAAAAACCTCTACTATAAGTGACCGTATTTTTATTTTTTTTTTTTTTGTAACATGCATACAGCTTTCAGATTGTGCTGGGATGAAATGCAGCATGAACTAAAAACATACATGGAACATACATGACCATCGGGAACAATATTCTTTCCTGTGCAAAAGACTTCATTTTCCTCAATTCTTTACCTTGTTTGCCAATTCTGATACTCCTATTAAGCTGATAATTCCTTTAAATAACAATGTAAAGAAGAAAAAAAGCTTCAGGTTTCTCTCAGAACTTTTTCCTAAGGGGTTGCTATGGCATGAAAGAAAAATCCTGGTATGCCCAATTCCAAAGGACTACAAAGACTTTCAGCCTCCTGAGCACCAAGTTGTAATCCTTCGCATATATGAACTTGTATGAATTATTACTGAATGTAATTTCAAAAGTACATGATTCTCCATATATATTAATATGGTATACCTAAATATTTCACCAAGTACAAAGTATCTACTACTATAATGTCTTCAAAATTTTCAGAACTGTACTTATGAAACTTGTATTCTCAGTACATTAGTATTTTTCCTATAATAAACATATTTAATATTTTGTGAATAAAAACACTTTAGACTGTGCTGGCTTGAAATGTGGCATGATTTTAAAGATGGAATGTTAATTTCAAATAGCAACATTGCACAACCAGAAGTTCAGATGCTTGGTGTTCTTTTTCAATGTGATCCTTCCACACACATTCAATTTCTTTCAATATAACAGAATCTCACTGAGATCATTTGGGGATCATGGAGCAAAACCACAATTTCAATAAATGTTCCATGAAATAATTCTAACTTTTTAACAGTTTATAAAGACACTGTTTACAGCTAAAGACTTCTGCATTGACTTTTCTCTTACATATTAGGTAACCTAATGACATGAGTGACTGCTGCCTTCTTCAGGGCCCAGTTGTGTTGAAGCAAATGGAATCTCATAATACACTGAGAAAGTTTATAGTACTTGCTATGCTTTACACATACTACAGTTAATGCTCTTGAAAATAAATTGCCTCATAGATTGATGAAAGTGACAGACTTTAGCACACCACTGTTTGCACCCAACTGAGGCCATTATCATTCATTACAGGGTGTGCTTTTTTCTTAGCTAAGTAGCAATAATTTTCTCTAAACAATTAAGGTTTCTGTGTTTTTTCTTTTACTCTTTAAATTACTTTAAGCATTAAAGGTGTCACAGGATCATTCATCGTCTCCTGAGCAGTACTTACTTCAGTGACAGCTACCGCAGAAGTCATAAGGATGTCTTTTCCTGATCCCCTTCAATCTGAAACTTCCTAGAAGTGAGTGAATAACTATTATATTGTCTATACCTGCAGTGCAGTGTTAGGCACCAACGCCCAAAAGACCTCTGAACTATTTAGTTGAGGAAAAGGTTTAACAGCCAAAGCAAAGTACTGGCAGCCTTGCAGTCTAGTACATTTGGTGCTGCCATTGTTCGTCACATACTTGTGGTTTGTTCTGTATTCCTTTCCTCAATAATTTCTAACATTTATTGTGCTTTAGGAGTTCAACAGTTAAACAAGGAACAAATCCCCAAAAAATTCTAAGTGATAAACAATTTCTAAAATTTCATGCTATACAAACACTAGCCTAGGTATTTTTCAAGTGAAACAGGACACACAATTTTGAACAATCACTGTACAGACTCAAAATTGCAAACAAAAATCTAACACAGCACTAATCAGTCACTGGACTATAATAGGCTTATGGCCCAAAACTGTTATGTATGAACTTGTCTATGGCAGTGGAGCCAGAGCTCTTGACTGGGTAAAATTTTAGAAAGATAGTTTTCCTATTTAACCAGGGCACCATTCTCTTCTCTTCCACTGTAATTTTGTGCTTTGCATAACAATAACTTTCATGTAACACCTTCCATACAGGGAAGTAAATACATCTAAATGTACAAGGCATAAAACTGATTGCATCTACATGAATTTCGTGTAATTTTATTTTATAAATATTAATATGCATGCATAGAAATTCTTGTATTTTTCTGAATACTAACACAAAATTGTAAAAGTATTTGTAGTATATTACATTATCACAGAACAGTCAACACTTAAAATTATATATTGAGCACTTGAAAATACTTGTACCTAATTTGTACAAATCCTTGCTTCTTGAATTTATTGGTAACTACATTCAAGGAAGCAAGACAAAGACAGTATAATAAAGGCTATAGGTTTAAGGAGTGATATAATATTATTTTCTATTTTTTCTGTTTATCTTTGCAGTTCACATTATTTTAGCTAGCTGAGCTGCAAACCCTTTTTACAGAGGTCATACAAAGGATGTGCTGATGCTGCATAAGGGAAGAGGCCAACTCTCAGTGACCGAAAGCAGGAATAAGATGAAATGATAACAAAGTGGCAACATCACACCAAGCTCACTAATAATAGTAGAGAAAAACAATATCCTCGATTAAATATCCCAGTCAGCATGAATAAGCATTTAACGTTCCTGTGATGCATCGTAGTGCATATTTATTTAAAAATGCTGATTCACCATCAAATCATTCCAAAGAAGGTCATCGTTATCGCAACCTGGATTGAAATAGCATTCTTAAAATTATAACTAGTATGATAATTATTATTATGACAAATAATATTTTGCATGAGTAGTTTTTCTCTTTGCTATATTTTCTGTATCTTTTCTAATATATATTCAGAGTGTATTGTCTAAA
The DNA here is from genome assembly GCF_047716275.1 of Strix uralensis. Taxonomy (NCBI): domain Eukaryota; kingdom Metazoa; phylum Chordata; class Aves; order Strigiformes; family Strigidae; genus Strix; species Strix uralensis. The sequence goes on from NC_133975.1 coordinate 38,906,098, forward strand.
GCATGTTCTTCCAGCTCTGGACTGTTTTCCATAATGTCTTTTTTCATAATAAATAGTCTCTTCTTCCTTAAAAAAATTAAGTGTATGTATATTTTGGAATCTATTCAAAGAAAGTGCTATAAGCAGAGGTATCTTTGAGGAAAGAATAGAAATTACCAGTTACACAGCAAATTGTACTGTCCATCTTCACACTATCACAACTGAAAAGAGTGAACAAATAATGATAACAAGATATGCTTTAATTAAAAAAAAAAAGAAACTGAAAAATTAGAAATTCTGAAAAATTAAAAGTCTGGTTTCTTTGTGAACATTAAAAGCATTTGTGATGCCTGATGCTACTCAGTAATATTTATAGAAGGAATAGAATTACAATAAAAGAAGCACTAAAATATAGAACATTAGACTTCTAAAAGTAACTTTCAGACATATAGTAAGCTTATGTATTAGTATGGACACAACTACATCTTGAGTCTGAATTCTTGTGTTCTGTACAGCACTGGACCTCTGAGATGAGTTCAGGAGTACTAGCCCAAGAGTAAGCTAACACAGAACATATTTCTTGAACATATCCTCTGCTTGCCTGTGGCATTCTTCTCCATTTCTTGAGCTGAAGCCACCTAGCAATGGCAGAGTCCTTTGCATTCCATGATTCCAGACTCTTCCAAAAACCCAATTTCTCTCCAGTGCTAGTCACATGATACCTCCGCAAGGCATTATGAAATCATATATTTATGGATTTCATTTAAGTCAGCAGGCTTGACCCATCCACACTGGAGGTAAGTGTGCATCCAGATAGCACAGTCTCTAGGTTTTTCTTTGGCATGCTATGCAGCTCTCCCAAAGTCCATTCCATCACTTTGGGTGCTATGTAACTTTAGGATCTAGTGCATATGCCTTTTCAGAACGCCCCCACCCCCAGGAAAAAGCAGCACATAACACTGAGTACTAGATCCTGAACAAAAATCACAAACTTGGAATAACTGCCTACTGCCATCAAACAGAGCGATCTCATTATAAAACTAAGTAGCCTTGCATTTAACATAAGGTACACTGACAAAATTGCATAAAAACGTGCTCTCATTTTAGTAGAGCCCCCAAACTGTACTCCTACTTGCATACTGGAGGTACATTTGTCCATTCATGCTCATAACAAGTATCTGTTGGAGAATACAAACAGATTATTAGAAAATTCTGGTGTCATGGGTGTTCTGGTACACATTCAGCAAGCCCAAAAGTGCACAAAAATGCCCTGAAAACAGTTGCAGTTTTTTCTTGCATTATTTTTCTTCATTCTCCAAAACATCCAAGTCCTGAATCACTAGCTCCTACCCAGAATCAACCTCTATGTGAAACTACTGACGTAGTGGAGACACAAAACAGAATGATCTAGAAGACATATACAGATTCAACCAATTCTACAAAGACTGCAAATTTGAAAAATTATGAAAAACAGCCAGTGAAATTTATGTTCTTAACTGTACTTGTAGTATACAGATTGTATATTATCTGGCAGTAGATATCGAATTAAAAAACAACAGATTTTTCTTTTCTTTAAAGGTTACTCTTCCCATTCATTCCATGTGGTCTTCAGGCATTCACCGGGAGCAGATATAACATTATTCTTTTAGATCACATGACTTGTAAATGCTGAAACTGTACATTTAACAATGCAATATTAATATAAAGTGAGAGACACCTGTATTACTAAAATAGGATATACTGAATGTTCATTTAAAAAGGAATTATAATGCATTCCAAAATGAACTTTTAAGGTTTTTAGTTAAAAAATGTTATATATATATTTCTATTTAATTTCTTCTAACTCACTTTTTCTAAAAGGAACTATCACAAGATTGAGAGAAAAATCATTTAACTGTTTAAAAAGCTAGGTGTATCTTTCTGCATTTAGATTCTAACTCACAGATGTATCAAAAAGGTATCACAGATGTATGATTTTTTATTTAATATAATATTTCAGTCAGATTGGTGAAGCATTTCAGTCCTTGCTGAATCATTGATGGTTGTTTCCAGTCATCTTCTGGTCTTTGACATATCTGGAAATGTCTTCCAAGAAAATTTGTGATAATCCTGGGAATCCTTCATGATCTTCCTGGGAACCAAGGTGAGGCTGACCAGCCCACAGCTCTCCAATACTTCTTCCTGCCCTTCATTAGGATGACCATGAGATTTGCCTTTTTCCACTCACTGGGAACCTTTCACAGTCAGCATGAACTTCCAAATATAATAGTCTGGTCTTGAAATTACAAAATTTGCTTCTGGTGATAGATATTGATATATTTTTACACAACATACTTCTGTTCTTCTGTATATCAAAAGCTGCATTCATAATGCTGATTTTCAAAAAAGTACTCAAGACACACGAGAAAAAAAGTTACTTTAAAAAATCTTTTTAAAAGAGTTGCTTTCTTTTTCTATATTTTATTAAAGCTGAATGTATGTTAGCTAGTTGAGCTTATGGCGGTTAACTTTCTTTTCATTATTATTTTATTGCTAGCTTAAGAAAACTGTTTTAGACTGGGATTCAATCATCTTCTCTCAGAATACCCACAAGAAAAAAAACGTTCAAACCTTTAATTACAGAAGTGGCAGGAAAATGGTGTCTGAATTTGTGGTTGTACTGAGGAGTATTAATCAAAGAATAGTGACAAACATGTCTTTGGCCAGAAGGATCTGAGTAGGGAATTGTAATCAGAAGAAATATGACCACAGAGAAGTATGTCTAAAGTAAAAATATTTAGGAATTTTATTTGGGAGATTAGGAACTTTCTCTAGTAAAATATCCGTTTTATCCACACAGCCAGTACTCAAATTATACTTTCTTACTCATTTTGCTCACTTCTATACTTATCTCCATGCTGCTTGTTTCAGGAGATCTCTTGAAGTAAAAAAAAAAAAAAAAAAGTATTTCTCCCTACATAGTTAATTAGCATGTTACTTTGTATTGCCTGGAAGTGTGTGTTTAGTAATTGGATAATTTGTCTTCCTTTTCACAATTAAAGTAAATAGAATTAGTACCCTTTCCATGGAGACGTTTTCTGACAGAGACAGGGGAAGGTTTGATTCAGACTATCAGAGCAACCACCCATTTTTAGTATTCTACAAGAAACAGCAGATAGGTGATTTGCACCCTTTGTTGGGTCAATCAGTTGATCCCATTTAATACAACTGTGTCAGCAACACATGCATGGCCATCACTAACATCGTAGCACTAGTAATTTGTTGCTTAGACATGCACATAACAAAATAGAAAGTACAACTGAACCTCATGCTTTAGGTGTTTTAAACCATTCTGACTTTGAAAGGCAATTCTGAGGCCAGCTTGGCTTCCCACTCAGGGATTCTCCTTGTGTAGCGAATGGAGCCCAGCACTGAACAGCATCTGGTGTTCCATACTGTCGACCAACAACATCAATGATATAGAAAACCCATTCTTTTCTATTATTCTCGTGGCCCTGGCTATTCCCAGGCAAGCAGCAGTCCTACAGATTCATGATATCTAGAAAAGCAGAAAACAAAGCTCTCTGGAATTCTGTCACTTCATCAGTTAATAATACCTTACCATCCCCTGTTAGAAAAATAAACAGCTTGCTCCCAACCTCAAAACAATACCTTACCTACTTTCCCAAAAACCTACATTAATATTTTTCAAAATAAGTCACAAAACCCAACTGCTTTCCTGCTTTAACCTTTTGATACAATATCTACCCATGTGATACATATGCATTTCCAAAATTCCTAAAGCAAATATAAGTCAGTAAGTGACTTTCAGTGAGATTCAGTCAATGACATGTGAGGTTATAACATTCATTTTGTTGACACACTTGCAACATCCACTCTGATATCACAGCAGCTTAGATATAAAAAAGCTTTATCACTGATTTTTCACTCTCTTCTCCTTGAGTTATCTAGCTTCCACCTCTTTGACATCTTCAAGAAATTTCAAGATGAACTGTCACTAGGCATTATCTTCATAGTTTGTGTTTGGTTTTCTGATGAAAATATGCCATACTTGCAGCAAACAAATTTGGAATTTCGTCTCACTTGGTCCAGTAGTAACAATGCATCCATGAAATCTCCCTGCAGGGAATTTTTAAGAAAACTTCCACATCCACTCATTAAAAGTGACCAGACTAAATGAGACATCTGTTTAAGAATTGTAATGAGACATTTTGACATACATTTGATCTCCTACTTGACGTTCAATATTCTTGAAGAAATGTCTTGAATGTGTATGAGTTCAGTATGTTCTAGTCTTGGAGCACGCTGCTCAAAACATAGTAATTTAAAACTGCATTCTGACATTTTTGACAGTACTATGCCTAGGTCTTCACTGTTAAGTGGAGTTTTTTTCCCCCTATAACCCCTTAATTAGAAAGAAATTGTTTTATTCTCCCCAACGGAATAAAAATTAACACAAAACAGGAGCTGTCTATATGTGAGAGACTGAAATGTCATATGACTGTCTCAAAGCTTGCTTGTGTCTGTTCAAACCTTCAAAAGAAGCTGTGGCCTGTGAATTGGTCTGGGGAGTGTCTCCCAGAGAAGCAAGAGTGTATTGAAGGATGCACCCCCCCACTTCTTTGTGGTTGCATTGTCCAGACTCTTTACACAAGCCTCGAAGGGGCAGACATGTACTGAGTTGCCCCATCCTGTAGTCATTTGTGGCTCTGTTGTGTAGCCAGACCCCATGCATGCATTGCTGATGAACTGACAAGAGGCAAACGTTCCTGCTCTGAAGCCAGATGCAACAAAACCTGAAGGGACCAGAGAAAAAAAAAAACTAAAGGTGGGCAGATATGCTAACCAGCAGATACGATGAACTTAAAAAGGCAACAGAAAATTTTGCTCAGTGTGCATCCACCATCGAAGCCAGATCCGTGTGCACCCACCACCGAAGAACTGAAGACTGAGGACCAACGGGATGCTGCTGGATCCATGGTGGTGACTCTTCCTGCAGCCCTATCCCGCATCCTTGCTTTATTTCTGTCTTTTCCTTCCATTCTGTCCTACTGCTACCCCTCTTCACTTTTTTAACAATAAAAACCTGTTTTGGGTATACGGCATTTGACCTCGTTTGTGTCAATCTCTCTCTTAGGATCATATGAAAACCTCCCCCGACATTGGATCGGGACACTATATTAAATGGCAAAACTAGTGCACAAAATTTACTAAGTATATTCATCAATAACTGGAAAATTCTTGAGACAATCTATAAAGAAATCTTGCTAAAAATATATTCCTAGCTAAAAATATTTACTTAAGAAAAAAATCACTGTGTTTTGGGGTTTTTTTAAACATATAAAACAAAACTGTAAGATGGAATTCCATAGTGAAAAGAGTCTCAGTGTGACTTGGGGACAGCAAAATCTTACCTTCCTCTTTTGGCTCATGTGAAGAAGGCATACAAAATGAAATGAGGACAATTCAGGGTCTACCACTAGAACCTTCTCCTACTCACCCGCCATAGCATTTACAACACTACATCAGCTACCTTAATCTTGTATACTAGTCCATGCTTTTATATTGTAGCATTTACCTTTAAGACACTTTTGTAATCTAGTACAGTCTAAATCCATGAATATGAAAAAATGCTTAATTATTTCATTATGAACCTCATGAGAAAGAATACCAAGAAAGAACATTATTAACAGTATTAACCATTTATAATTTATCTTGCAAACTTGGACTCAATATTTTGACTGATTTGATAAATCCCAATATACAATATATTTAATATATCACTGCCTTCTTCCACAAAACTGAATGTAGGAATTTGAATGTTTAGAATCTGACAAATGAGAAAGAAACCATTGGATCTATAGCCTTTCAGAATCATATTTCACTTCCCAAATCCCTTTTTATTTTAAATATATATATATTTGGAAATATGAAATAGTATTCCCTTATGACATCATATGCTTTTCTTCCAATAAAGCCTAAAAAATTATTGACTTTTTAGTGGAAGAATCAAAGTTTGCATACTAATTCCAACAAAAAAAGGGTTGGGGTTTTTTTTTAGCAAAAGTGATACCAACGTAACAGTTATTTGTTCTGTATATTATACTAACCCATTAAAAAAATCTTAAAGCTTGTATGTCCCAGTGTAAGCTGTATAATTATTTAGAAATCTTATATAAATTCTATTAAGCTCATGCATATGAGTTGGAAAAAATTACAATACCATGTAAGCTTACAGTCCTGGTTCGAATATATTTTTAATTTAGCATTACCCAACCATCCTTCCTAACTACGGCTCCCAGGACACAGTGTTTAGCAAACTGTGTGCTGGTTTTCTCCCATCTAGACTGGTCTAGAATAACCTAATATTTTCCATTCTCAGGCTTTAATGACAGAACGAGGACCATCCTTTACAGCAAGATTCTTTTATCTTCATCATAGAGTTAAAGTAAGGCAGGAATCGCCTTTATGAATAGCTCAGGACTGTCCAAATATTTTTTTAAAAAAGTAATTCTAGTAATATAATGCAAAACTCAAATGTAAAAATGAATAAAAGGTTTACTTCCTCTGATTTTGTACCAAAATATATCTCATGTCGCATTTTAACAAGTGCAAAGATTATTGTCAGTCTGAAGAGAATTAACAAGAAAAGCAAGTGAAAAATTGCAACCATCAAGCATGGAATTTAATTATTACACTTTAAAAGAAACAGCAGATATCTGAAACTGGATTAAAATACTTTGTATTCTATACCGAATCTTCATTTAAACCTTACAAAATAAGCAACACAAATATCTCTACTTTCTTCAAAACAATTTCCCAAAGACTATAAGGAAAATATGACATGTATTATGATGACATATGGTCAATTTTACATGAGTAGGACAGGTTATGCTTTACATCAGTGCCTCAAGGAATGCAGACTACTAATACTGCTATTATCAAGCAATTTAAATCATAGTATGATTATACAGACAGATGGATTGCAAAACCCTTCTAGTTTCTTTTCAGCATTTAAATTGGAGAGAAAGATAACCTGAGACATTTTAGTTATAAAACACCTAAAAACTAATAGATGAAGCTGACCAGATCTGCAAACGAAGTTTACTGGAGACAGCTTAAGAAAATCAAACTACAGTATTTCATTCATGGTACAAGGTAGCATTAGCATAACTTTCATAAAGTAATGAAGACATTCAGAAAATCCAGAAAACAAAATGTAAGCATAAAGACATTGCTTCAGGTTTGCAGCTTCTTATTTACTACTTTACTACACATGTGCAAATTTTACTTTCAAACAGTGGAAGCTAACAGAACTATTTTTCCTAGAACTTTATGCTTACTTTCCATAACGTATAACACACTCCTCCAGAGTGCCTGGAGACTCCGTTCTTGAAAATAATCATGGAGCAGCGGGTTAGAGAACCCATAAGTGAAAAAAACCCAATCTTTCAATTGTTCCTGAATAGTACAAAGGAATTTCATTAAAATCTCACTGTCAAAGAGTTGTTCTAGAACGCCAACTAGAATATACTTAGATTCAATAACACTGGTAAGAAACAATCACATAACCAGTATTCACCTTATTCATTCTTTCATTTTCTTTTTGTGATGTTTCATTTACTGTCTAGGTTTCTGTTATACTTGTTTTGGTAAATATCTTTGTTTTGCACAATATCTGTTCATAAGTCTAGCAAAAATGTTTTGGTTTTTTTTTGACTTGATATTTCTTAGGGAAGTTTGAGTGTGATTGCTCTGGCTATCTCCCTGGCTTTTGCTAGAGATCACTTTTGAATCTCTGATGAATATCAACTAATTTGAATTAAATAAATTGCAAACAGATAACTTCTTTGAGCTTTTACAGTTCTGTGTTTGGTCTTTTGACATTTATCTTTAATTTTACTGAAATACCCTTTTTTTTTCTAGTTCAATCAAAACTACAGCCAGAGTTCCATTAATTTAAGTATATTTAACTGTGAATAGTCAATATTTTTAAAAAAATTACTTAGTCAAAACACTGTAACTATATTCAAACATACTGATTAAACAAGGGACATAAATCCCTCCATGGAGTTTACAGAACTATACTAAACACACAGGAATCTCAGGTTTCCTACTTAAGCTATACAAGGGTGCTTGTCCGATCATTTTACTGAACAGGACAGTAGTCACCCATTTCTAACATTCTGTAGAGTACAACAATATTACTTCAGCAAGCTTTATATTCTCAAACACCCTCCACAAGGCTTATGTCAAGTAATACATATTTTCAGCAGCATGCAATAAAACATGATATTGATAAACTACAGTGCAATTGGATATGGTCAATATGTTCTTGAGAAGACTAGGCAGTGTGGGTCACTTTTCCACCACTTTGCCTGAGGGTCGTAAATCACTATCTGTGCTGAAAATCTTAAGCAATGTACTTACAGCCAGAGCCAAGCTCCCTCTGCAGCAAACTTCACAATATTGGCCCACAGCATGGCATCTGCGGAGAGTGCTGCACTTTCCTTTTTGCTGTGATGTCAGGGAAGGAGCAAGGAATTGAAAGAAAATGGTAAACCCTTGGGTCTCTGTGCCAACATTGGATTAGAATTATTCACCAGCAGTACTCCAACATTCGTTAATATTGATCTATCTGTAACTGCACCCAAATCATATGTCTAAATCCATAAGAAGTACATGGTGGTTCTGTGATATTCTTTAAGGAGAAGCATACTATGCCTGTGTGTGTAAATGCAGAGATGAAAATGAACTTTAGATACAGCCTGTGAACTAATCGTCTTAGCACTGTCACAACATGCAGAAAAGTTGATTTGTGTTGTTGATCTGCAGATAAATGACTGTCTAGAACTGCAGCGGAAATGAACCCCCAGCATTGTATCCATGGAAACATACTTGCATGAATAAAATAAGCAGGAAAAACTGTGTTGAACATATTTCAAAAACTACTCACAACCCTTATGGGAAAGAAAAAGAAAGAGAATCACATCAGTTTAAAAAGAACCTTGCAATGTGATGTGTTATGATACAATAAGATATACAAGCCACCATGCCTGCAAAAGAACATGAAAGCACTATTGGATCTTGACAATAATTGATTATTGGGGAAAAAACGAAGCTTTTATTCACATACCCTAAAACCTGTTCTTTAACTCAGTGGGAATATTCACTGATATCAACAAATCTACAAAGTTATGCCTCCATGTTGTAATCAGTAAATCCACAATGACAAGAAAGTTATAGGTTCAGAAAGTCACAGACTGTATCTGAAGAACATTAAAGGTCTATTAGAAATTATATCTTACATAAAAACTGATACTATATGTAGCATTTGTGCCTCTATTTCTAAAAAAACATACATAGGAATCTACATAAATATGTGATAATGTTCTTAAGCCACCACATGTTTGCATGGTTAGAGTCAAGAAAAGCATGACAGACAAGTCAAAAGATTTAGAAATCATTGAATCACAGTACTACAATTTTCAGACTTAAAGGAAAATATAATGAATTTGCTACTTTCTTAATGCTACTGACATTGCCTTGGAATGCCTGACAACTGAAGCAATAAACAATTAATAAAAATATGAGTAGAATTTGAACATACACAAGAAATTCACACCAGCAAACATCTATTTATTTTTAAAAAGCAGATTTTTTTTCCTTTCTTTCTTACACAGTCTTAACTAAGACAACTTGGATTTATCATATGTTACAGGCAGAATCAATAACAAAACCTACAGTTCAGTTTCATCAGTATTTTCCAAAATAGAATGTGCAAGGTTTTCAACACTCTCTGTAACTAAAACTTTTGCAGTTACTGCTTCTTCTGTACTGTGGAATTGCCACAGAGTGTTCATCCTGGCAAGAAAGAAAGGCCATATACAAGTTTCATCTTCTTCATAATGGTATGGAGATTGAGGAATCTGTCTGACTGTAACAGATGAAACACTGACAGACAGAATGAACATGCATAGAATAAAACCGGACATTCAGGATAGCAAGGAGTGAGCATGACAAACTGGGCAAAGACCAGCTTGGAAAAACTGAGTGAAAAACAGGTAAGTTAAGGAAAGTTACCTGGAACTGAAAAAGTATAAAGGAAAACATCACTACAAACTCTTTGAGAAAGGGACTGCCCTATGTATAGCCCGCTCTATGAATTCCTGTGTTCCAAGCATCCTTCCCTTGTATCTTAATATTCTATTCTTTCCTTCAGATTGTGCACAAATTACTCAGAGGTCCTCTGCATCTCCTTATTACCCCAGAATCTGTCAGTAATTGCTCACAATTCATCTCTCCCTATCCTCCAAGCCTTCAGTTTCTCATGCACACAAATAAATTGCCTCATAGGTATCTAGCATATTTAACATGCATCCACACTGGCATTTTAATTTTGATCAGGATTGCATTTTTTAAGCTCATCTCCTGATCACAGCTACTTCTTACACTGGTTTCCTTTATAGAAAAGTCTTGGTGCATTGCAAACCCTTTAGGATGAAATTAAACCAGAAAGTGTGCTTGAGAAGAGCACTAAATGCATTCCAATTGCTACCAGGTATCCAGCTCAAGCTGATCTGAAGTAAAATTGGTTGTGTGCATGTCAGATCCAGATGTCCGGTCAATCTTTCTACACAGCCACTAACTTTTTGAAACCTAAAGGAATATAACAACTTTAACGCTTCTGTTTCACTGTGACATGTGGTTGAATAGGTTCAAAAATTACTAGAGGGAATAGGAAAAGTGTTTGTTAAACCCTGCTTCCTCAAAGCCAAGCTAAAAATTCTGGGGTTACATATGTTTTGAAGGGTTATAACAACAGATGAGTTCAGCCTTTTTGATGTAACTCACAGCTCATGAGCTCAGGCTACACCTTTCCCTCCTGTTGATGGCCGCTGTTCCACTCGGCTGCAAATTGAGGATGGTCATCAACACTGGGTAATCAAGTGCAATTGGTTATGATGCCAGTTACTTCATTGTCGTATGGTATTTATTAAGCATACAAGCCTGATCAATCACCTTGCTTGGATGGAATTTTGACCCTGACATATGTCTGAAAGGACTGCAGGAAGATTAGAATTTTAAGTAGTCTCTGAAGCATCTAAATACTTAAGCCACCTTGTAAAGAGATAATGAAAAACCTGAATAATAGAAACACAAATAACACCGGATTCACAGAATCAGAATCATCAAGGTTAGAAAAGACCTTGTAGATCATCCAGTCCAACCAGATTCATGGACTAAATTTAAATGAATTATTATGAGAAAATTAAATTGCCTTGATAGCTTTAAAAAAGATGTGGAAATTAATTATTAGTCAAACTTCTTTTAAATTCAAAAGTATTTCCTATGTATTTTAGCAAGTATTTAAAACCAAGAGAGACATACTAAGTCCTTCCACAATATGAGTGATTTAGAAGCCTGATATGACTAATTATACTTAGAAAATTAATACTTCTCTTTAATTATTTGAGCATAAACCCTACAGTTTGAATATCATGAGCAAAAACATCTGAAACATATAAAAAAGCCAAGAAAGAATTTTAACAAAATTGAGAACAATTCAATATTAAAGACAGATACAGCCTTCCCATGTTCTTTGTGACAAGAAAATTCTTTAGGAAATTTGGCAGTATATTCTAGAATATATATAGCATTGTACAATGCAAAGGAAAGATCAGAGGACTCAACATACATAAATGTCTGAAGGGAAGGTACAAATGTAGAGGATAGAGCCAGGCTCTTTTCAGTAGTGCTCAGTGACAGGACAAGAGGCAACAGGCACAAACTGAAACACATGAGGTTCCCTCTGAACATCACTTCTACACTCTGAGGGCGATCAAGCACTACTGCAGGCTGACCAGAGAAGTTATGGAGTCCACATTCTTGGGGATATTCAAAAGCCATCTGGACACAGCCCTGGGCAACCATCTCTTAGGGGGCTCCGCCTGAGTAGGGGTTTGGACCAGAAGTCCTCCAGAGGTCCCTTCCAAACTCAACCAGTCTGTGATGCTGTGACTCAGCAAGGGAGGTATTTCTAATGGAGAAAGGTGATACTTAAACGTATCATGCTTCTATGTGACTAAAGCAAGTATTTGGCTAGAACTTGGTATTTAGAAAAAAACACAGAATGACACAAGGAGGTATGTTGGTTTCATTACTTTACTCAACCCAACTACAAATACCCTAGAATACTACTAAAATATTGTGAGATATACCAAACTCCAGAAAATTAAGACCGAATATAAATATCCACTTCAAACAGATTAGTTCACATTAATACTTGAGGATGATGGATACATATCTTAAAATTTTCTGACAACAGGTTATTATCCCACTGGGCTTTGAATTACATCATCATTATTATTATTATCCGTTTATCCTTGGAGCTAGAGGATTTGTCTATTCTTTAAAATTACTTTTAAATCAGAACCTCATTAATCATCACAATATACAGTGTAGTTCTGGTAAAAAATGGCAAAAGGAAATCTTGGCCGAATTGGAATTACTACAGTCAAAAATCTGAATGATTAAGCAAATTTCAGGTTTGCTTTATATGTAAATCAATTTTTTTTAAATATCATCTGTGTTTGTAACAGTACAGGTTTATAAATCTATACAGGTACATAATTTATATATGCCATAATCTGTGAACTGTCTCAGGACCTTTCTATCTCCTTTTATGTTTTGTATTTTTTTCTGGCATTTATGATTGTCTCCTGAATGTTTTTGGATTACTATTAAGACATTTCAATGTGCTAGAAAACTCTCCTGTTTGTGGAACTTTTAAATATATGCTAATAATCATAGCAAGACTTATATTTCTGTATCGTCTAAGTAACAGTTGGTTTAATATCCTGCGATATTCACCATGCAGCATTGTTATCCTACCAAAGCAGAGAATACACACAGTTAGTGTATCCATAAGATTTTCTGCTGCACACTACATACAATTTTGCACAGTATTATCTCTGAACAACTTTCATGGCACTACAATAAAAGTACATTCTACTTTATAATTATTACAGGCAACTAAATAGTACATGTACATATGTATACTTCATATTTAGTATGGAGACATCTCAGCTACCTTTAAACTTTAATATAGTGAGCAGTATAGTTAGTGGCACAAAGAAATAATCAGGGTAATTTACTCTCCTGACACTACAATTCATGCCCAGCTAAACAAACTCTCTTAAAATAGCACTGCAGTGTTGGACATTTTTGCTGGCCTCTCTATATTTCTTGAACTTCATCCAGGTGTCTTCTGGATATACCTCACTGGGCTAAGAGTAGATTTGAAACACATTCTCTGACTGACAAAGCAGGGATTGAATTGCAGTCTGAATCTCAAGATGGGTGGTGTTGCCTAAACCGTTGAATAGTAACTGCTAGTGCTGAGCCATGAAATACAAAATGCTACCCTGCCTCTAAACATCAGGGGGTGTTTCCATTCTTCCTGAGAAAGAGCAGGAAAGCTCTACAGCTACATGGTCAGTGGGGGTGGTTACTATTCAGACCTTGTAATTCTTGGTCATACTATAACCAACATCGCCACCTGTCATGTTCAGAGGCAAATACGGCTGGCAGCAGGTGTATAACCACAACCTGAACACTGTCAGCAAGCTTCTCTCTGCCTACAAAAGATGCACTGAAATTTTTATGGCATATGGGCCCAAAAGCATGACTCTGAGTATAGATACTAGAACATGTGAAGGAACTCATTAGCAAAAAAAGAGTTAAGCATTAACATAAAAAAGACACTAATCGTCCTCCTCTTTTTTTTATTTTTTTTTTTTTAAATGGGCAGTGCATCAATATTACTTAAGTATAAAGGGAAGGTATTCCCTACAATAGCTTTAAGTCATAGAGACAGATGTGGGGCTTTTTGGAATACTAATAAACAAAAATGTTGGAAAGCACACATAATTGGAAATACAAATAAAAAATTTACTATATCTAACTGTATTTTAATATACAGATCAATGTATCTATATATGAGTACATATGGTGTAGTACAGATGACACTATGAGGAAAACAACTTGCAATTTTTACCTGCTTAAAACCAAAGGACTCAAATTCTATATATAGTTCTTTCACTCTCTCACACCATAACTGTTCTGTGCAAGTGGGCCACATCAAGCAGAAGATAATTTTTCAATTACTAATAAAACTTACTGGAAGAAACTTTCATAATTATTCTGATATCAGTCTACTATTAAATTCTTTTGTTCATTTGTAAGATGGCTCAGTTAAAGAAAAAAATACATATTTTATTTGATATTAACAAGTCAATCCTGCAACAGAATTGTTGTTTTCTATAGTGACATATTTTCAGTGAAAACTACAAGTCGTGATTAAATATGACAAAAAGATATAAGAAAAAAATAAAATTAAATATGAGAACGTGCTGAAGTACACCAAATACATACATGCTAGCTACACAACCCAGAACTTATTACAGTTTTGAATTCTTGTTTCTCTTAGAAGCAGAGTCCATTCCTTTAACAGTTAAGCATGTTAGTGTGATTGGAAGGGTGTTTTTTTCCAAATATCAGTATGAGTATTATATTTGTATGTTTTTATTTTATTTTTTTTAAATCCTTCCATACTTTAAGTACTGATAGTTACTGAAAGAAGAAAATTAAATTGAAAGTTAACACATCAATGTGTATGAATGTTGTGTAAGCAGGATGCAGAAATAACCCTAGAAGCACTGAGACATCTTCTCTAGTTAGTATGATCCTTGTACCTCTCATAGAAGGGCTGATGGTCAGCAACAAGAATTTTACTTCTCACTCCTTAAGCCTCCACATTACAACAATTATTATTCCAATTATATTCCAACTGGAGTAACATCTGGTTCTATCTTAGCCAGATGTGCTACTTATTCAATAGCATGATGACTCAGCTTTAGGTTACATTAGCTTATATTTAGTTGTATTTTAATTACAGAATCATAGTGGTAGAAAATATGCAGCTGCATTATCCCAGTAAAATACACATGAAAAACTCTATTTACACTAAAACTTACAGTATTAAGAAAAAGAACATATACACAACCTCTTTAGGGACAAGATGACAGTTAGACCCCTCTGACCAAGCAAGAGAGGTAAAGTGAAGATGAACGTAGGCCAGCCACCATATCTGAAAGATCTTTCACCAGCTAATCTCCTAATTAGTTACATACAGTCAGGTCAACTACAGTTCTGCTTTTTAAGGAGCAGTGTCTAGACTTCAAAATTGTATTTCTAATCCTGACTGTGAAAAACAGGCAAGCACATCCAATTATACAAATTGCATATGCACGTACAAATCGTATGAAATGATAATGTGCTTTCCATGATTAAAATGGCATGCATAGAAGAGTAGGACCAGTTTTAAGGTGTTAAGATTTTGCTCTTTTGCTTCTCATTTAATTAACCCCAAATAGTATGAATAAAAATAAACATCTCAAATTTTATTTCTCTTCTCAGAACAATCATCTTATAAATAAGCATAACCAATGTTTACTTAAGATATTAGATAATACTCAATAAGTTCAAAACATGATTCCGTTTTTTCATCTTAAAGATCAAAAGAATGACGTATTTTGATCTAACATACTATCGAAGACTGGGTCATCTCACAAGGAAATCACACAATCTCTTAGAGAAAAGGTGCTGCAGTATATTTCTTTGATTATTCAAATATCAAACATGCTCTCCAAGAAACTCCTTCAGAAATAGAATAACAGGACTGCACCTAAACTGTCATCATTTAATATGAAGTGACGAGGAACTGACAGATAATGAAGAACAGCCTGAAGACGCAACTGCTTGTTATTAGACCTGCATTTCCTCCTCAGGCATGCTTTGAGAAGATCACAAGACTCCACTGTGCTGGAAGAAGTTCCCTAAAGAGACAGTTACCTAATCTTATACACATACACGGAGATATGTGATGTGTTTCAACTAGAAAATGGAGTCTGAGCAATCAGGCAACAGGAGCTCCCTTTAGAAGTTGGGCAAGGTTTAAAGAGGTCTGTTGAATTTCTCAGGAAGGGTAATGCACTTTATTTTGTTGCCCCTTATTTGCTGTATTGGGAGCCATCTTGGATAGGCCCCAGAACTTGACTCGTATGTACCATGCCATAGTAAAGAAAATATCAGTTGCTGGAAAGTCTATAAATACTACTGCTGGTAAGTAATGCCAATTTCAGTATCATCATCATCACACAGGTCCAAAAAAATCATGATGATCCTAATTTTGAACTTAGAAATATGTGGATTATTTCTAATAAAATGACAGTAATTAAGACTGATTTTAACTACTTCCTCTTCCAACTACCACTTGTTCTACCAAACTAACTTGTATCATCACTGCAATGACTAATACCTCAAACATAAATATTTTAATGCATGTTGCTTGCAGAAATATGAAAATTCAAAATTTCCAGTACAGGTGCTTGCCAGGGAGGTGCTTGAAAAGGACAAACTCCTTGTTTTATACCAAGCACTTAAATTTTTTTCCTGCTTAAGTCTTGAGATACTTCTAATTCTCTCCAAAAAGTAGACTCCATGGTTTAATCCTGACAGGTTAGAAAGCACAACATATTGCAGCCCACTAGGTCATCGAGGTTAGTGTTACAGAAAGATAAAGAAAGATTTTATTTTATGAAATTGTGTTCATGCTGCTAATCTGATTCATTTAGTCTCTCTCTCTCTCAAAGCTTCTGAAATCTTATTTCTAGTAATAAAATATTTGCAAAAGTTAAAGCAAGACGTTAAGATTGGGTTTTTTTAAACTCTTCCTTTGAAGAAAATTTAATTTTAGGAAGAAAATAGGAAAGAAATATTTGAAGAGCTCAAAAATTAAAACAAACTTGAACTTTCAGCTCATGGAAAAGTAGTATTGTATATCCGGTCAACACAATTTGATTTTACTCTTATGATCTACAAGTAAACAAAAAAAACCCAGTAGGTCAACAACTACCATTGTCATGTTTTTGGTTCTGTATACTAAAATATCCTGCCTGGTGATTAATTTTTAAAACGTTGATTACACACACACTGTGGGTTTTTTTGATGGATCTGAATCCTTAAAATGTCAAGAAAATGAAATATACAATCGTTGCATTATATGAACACATTTTGGAACAGAGTTAATTTATAAATATGTCAAAAAGGAATCACTGTAAATGGCTGATAACCACCTTTTTCCCTAAAATTTTGTAAGGATTACAACCACAGAGACTAGGTTTTAAGATTTGTTCTGATAATAATCTGTATAGTCCTGAGTGTGGTGAGGCTGTGTTTGACTTATTTTGACAAAATATGAGGAAGAAAAAATTGTGAAATCTCTCAAATACATTAAAAGAATAGAAATACACTATGTGTAAATTAAAATTATATACAGTCCCTCCAATCTCCTAGTTTCAAAAGTTGCATCTATATGTTACCAGATTAATAATTAATGCTGACAGACAAATAAATAACAACACTTGTTTCTATAAAATACAATTAAATCTCAAAGGGCAAGAAATTATTGAAAATTTCAAATTTTTGCATAAGTGGTGTTTGAGTACCACCAAACCACCAAAATAACTGCTGCCAGTACCATCTTACCACCTGCTTATCCCTTATAAACAATCTAATGTTATTACACTTCAGTTTACTGACATTTCCAAATCATTGATTAGGACAAAAATTCCTATCCTGTTCCTGAGAGGTCTAATAGGACCTAAAATACTTGTTATTTTTGATTTGACTAATATAGTACATGTAATAGTATATATTGTACAAAGCAAATTTCACTACAGCAGCATTTATTCCCTAATAAAATGCAAATGCTTGATCCATCCACATTAAAGTCAACAATTTTTTATAGTCAGAAAGTACCACTTAGTTGCAAAAATCTAAAACTTAATGGTTATATTCTTGCCTGAAGAGACTGTGAAAATGAACCAAAGAAAATAGTTCTGGAAGGAATCTTAGTAATTAATTTGGTCCATTCTCCTGCCCAGACAATCATCAAGCAGAAAAGAAATGTATGTACTACATCTCAGTGGGGCAGCACTAGCAGAAGAATTTTGCAGTGCCAACTGCAGTGAATTTTTTATATTTAAATAAATTTGATAACTGTCCATGGATTTTGCATTTGCTTGAAGTTTTCTGTTACAATTTGAAATATGTAGAATTTAGAAGCATTTTAATAATTTAATGCTTGAAAAATTTAAATCCTTCAACACTATTGAAAATATCACCAATTCAAATGCAAGAGAAAGAGAGGAGAAAAGTAGTTTTGAAGAACTAAGAAACCACTGTCTATAAATAGTTAATTTTGGCCAGGACTCCACCAAGATCAGTTTTTCAACTGCAATGATCAAGGGAAAGCAATAGGAGTGACATAGATATGACTTTTAAAACACATCATTGTAAATTAACAGAATCTATAAAAACTGTATGGGTGAGCTAAGTCAAGCATAGCAAGAAGTTGTAGTAGCATCACTCCTAAAGAGCCAATATGTGATATATGTTGTATAGCTCTGTTATTTGATTATCATTCAAGAAAACTGTTTCTACTGAATTCTAAAAACACTGTATTTTATGTACTATATCATGTAAACAGGTACATTAGATGTGGTAAAAAAAATCAATAAAATACAAAGAAAACAAAATGAATACAAGAAAAAGTCTGATTCCACCATTATGGCATTATTAGTTGGAGATGTAATATTATTTTTTTATTCATGCCCTGTTTACCTTCTAAATGAAAAACATAATTGAAATAATGTCTATATGTACATGTGTTCATATACATACTGTCATGTCTCAGTGTATATGTATGTATGTGTGTGCATGTGTTTATCCTTACTGAGATCACCAGAGAGTAATAGGAACATAATCATTATCCTTCTAGTGAGACATACAGGACTATGCAAAAGGAGTACTTGGCTTGTTTATTAAATACTTTATCATTAACACAGGATGAGAGTTCCTATCTTGCTGATAACAACTGAAAAAAATTGCTTGAGAAGAGGTACAGTGTCAGAGATATCAAAGTAGTTTACACAAAACAGCTATAATCCAAACCAAAATCACAAATACTCATAATTTCCATGTCCCTACGTGACTGTGGGATTGAAGCTAAGTCTTTCATGAAGACAACAGGCACATATAAAGAAGAAAAAAAAAAAAAACACAACACTATCAGTTTTTTTCTTTAATGTTTCTGAATAATTAACTTGCAAAATTTTGAATTTTATCTTCAAGAAATAAAAACAAATACGGAAGCTTGTGGGGTTGAATTATTCCTGGTTTGGTTTGTTGTGTTAGCAGTAATGTAACTCACTACCTCAATATTTTCTTGCATCATCGTGCTATTTCCTACTCACAAAACAAGTCTCAACATAGAGAAGTTAATTTTAAATCTATAAGGACACACATACATGCATATATGCAGTATGAAATTCATGTTTATGTTGCTGTTCAACCTAGAGCATGTTAAAAAACACAGCCTTCTCAACCGTAACGTCCACAAAATTCCATTAACAGTTTCTGTACGTTTTTTAACCCTATAAACTTCAAGTTATTGCTTACGATGATCTTGCCTCTTTTACACAAAATATGTTTCCAACTCAGCTGAAAAATAAGTTCACTCTTAAAATCAGTTATGAAAATGTGAGTCATATTAACTGCCTTTTCCCTCCTCTCTTGCAGATTTTTAATGGTGTAAAGTCTTTACTGGAACCCAGGTGACAGGTATCATTAGAGCTGTCATACACTTTTATTATAGTGAATTCTTCATTAGAATCTTTATATAGCAGACTGTCGATAGCAGCAATTTCTGACAGATACCTCTACCAACCATTTAATCCAAGATTTCTTTGGTCATAAGGTAGAAATCTGTATTTTCTACTGGTTTTCCTATTAGCAAATATATTTAGAAGGAAAAAGAAAGTTTAAGAAAGGAAGCTCCATGAATTAACTCGTGAAATTGAAAAAGTAATAATGCTTATAATCTGTCTGTAAGGAAACCAGATAAGAGACTAAGGACCCTTTGTCATAGCCAGAAATATTCAGCTCCAAGTTTCTAGTCAGCAGGTCTGAGTAGCCTCTTCAAATACTTACAGATTATCAGCTCGGCAATAAAAATATGACACAACAGAGATCTGATAAAGATACAGCATTGCATTGACAGAGAGAAATTTTATCTAGGATTATTGTCATCCTTGGAAGACCATCACCACACTGGTAAAGTATTTTTCAAGAACTTAAAAGAAAGAGGTGGAGTTCAGGAGATTAAAAGGAAATTAGATTCTTTCTGTCTTTTTTGGTTTTAGTTACTTATGATGCTGATTGTGTTTTTCATTCTGTTTTGTTCTGCTTTTCACAGCAGAGGGAAAAGAATCTACCACAGAATCACAGAATTGTCTAGGTTGGAAAAGACTCTGAATATCATCCAGTCCAACCATCAACCCAACATTAACAGTTCCCAACTACACCATATCCCTCAGTGCTAAGTCAACCCTACTCTTAAACACCTCCAGGGATGGGGACTCCACTACCTCCCTGGGCAGCCCATTCCAACGCCTAACAACCCGTTCTGTAAAGAAATACTTCCTAATATCTAGACTAAACCTTCCCTGGCACAACTTGAGGCCATTACCTCTTGTTCTATCGCTTATTACTTGGTTAAAGAGACTCATCCCCAGCTCTCTGCAACCTCCTTTCAGGTAGTTGTAGAGGGCGATGAGGTGTCCCCTCAGCCTCCTCTTCTCCAGACTAAACAACCCCAGTTCCCTCAGCCGCTCCTCATAAGACCTGTGCTCCAGACCCTTCACCAGCTTCGTTGCCCTAATCAATTCTTCTGTCCCCAGTAGGATAGAATCCAGAAAGAGTCAGAAATAAAACTTTAATTTTAAAGCAATGGCAATCCTAGGAAAGTTACCTCAGAGCTTTTTATTCCCGGGTTTTTGTCTTCACTTTCAAAAACTGATAGATTCTAACATTACAGATATATATTACATGGACACTAACAAATAGTGGTATTAATATTTAATTAGTATTCATACTCCATTAAAAAAAAAGTTTTATACATACAGTAAAAATACAGGATTTAGGAAAAATATGACTACCCTCTCTTTTCCAGAAAAAAGTGCAGCCTCACGGTTACTCTTGCAAAAAATCCTCTCAGACATGAGAGAGAAGTGAAGCCTGTTTTCTACAGTCAATTGCTATAGAAATAAATCTACTAAAAGAAAAAATGGCTATCAGGGAGATCAGATAAAATACTCACTCCAGAATCTTGTGAATCTAAAACTACTTTTCTTAAAAGAACTTGTGCAAACTCTTTCATGTTGCAACAAGTAGAAAAAGGTCAATTTTATTCACTTCAGAAACAGAAAGGTTCAATTTCTCATTTTAATCTAACCTATTTTTTCTGTCCTTCTTGTCTACTTCTCAAATTAATTTCAAAAAACTAAAGGACTGTATTTATTCAACCTAGCATTGTCTGGTGCAGTAGATAAGAGGGGGAAAATGTGAGGTATTCTAGGTTACTATGCACGCACTTACAGTGAAAGGAGACTGTTACAGTTTATCACTCAAATATAATGATAAAATGCAGTTGTGAAGAGAAGAACTTTATTAAAGTTTTGGCAGAGAAAGTTCATCAGAAAATGAACATGTAATGAAACTCAATTACTAATGATGTGTGCATATCAATGTATAAAAATGGATATATATACAGATACATATAGGACATAAAATATATACACCTATATATTTAATTATATTTGAAGATATTTTTAGAAAAATAAGATTTATGTTAGTTTTGCTACTACCGCTACCAAATGATGCATCTCATCTGGATTTACCAGATTTTAAATACGTACTCTCTAGTACAGTATTCCTATGCCAGTTTTTTCATCTTTTCATTTTCTAATTTCCATCCCTTTCAGGTGGAAATCGCTTCAGTAAAACAGATAATTGCTTCTGCTTTGCAATGTCGAACAGTTTGCCTCAGGTTATGGCAGTCTCTAAAATTAAGATGGAAAAAAAAGTTCTCTCATTATCTTTCTCCCTTTCAAGCATCCTTTCATCTCATCCTCTTCAATGGTGTCCAAAGTCATACTTTCCCCATTGTTTATTCTTTTCTACTGTTTTCTTGCATTTAGCTACAATTTTACTTCTTGCCTTCCCCACAATCTTTCACCTTCAGCCTCAGTTTTGAATGTCAAAATTTTACAATGGCTAAAGAGAAAACGTAGAATATGTTGCAATCCAATTGCTCAGTCCATGGCATTTTCAATACCAGTCATAAATCTTTTTGTCTTTCTGTTTTCTCTTCACAAAAAGCCACTATGGCAAAAATTCTACATCTCAAAATGGAAAAACAAAGGACTGTTTTGCGAATGCTAAATATATACTGTGTTCTTGAAATCTCAAAAAGTCTTAAGATAAAACTATCACTCATTTCCATATCTGTATTTTCCATAGTCTTGCTTTAACTTTCATCACTTGGCAATGAAGTTCCAAAACAGTGTCCTGCTTATTAAAAAGACAAACCACAGACTGACAAATGGGAGAGAATGACAACTCACAGTGGCTCCTGCTGCTGGGCTAACAAATTTTTAAAGTACCAATGAAGCAACCAATCCTTATGAGTCTCCTTTCATTGTTACCGTAAAATTATGCTTCCTTGTTGGAAGGACTGAAGAAGAGTTTTCAGCTTTCTGTTCAAGGAGACCTCTCTTCTAGACTGACAGGTAAGGTTTAGGCACCCTTCAGCTGGATAGCACTGCATGACTAGCATCTTTTGCTGAATATGTCTAATTTTTTTTTTCTGTTTGATCTAAAAACTAGATTTTAAAATACAAAAACAGATACCATGTATGAGCAGATCCATACATAGATCTGTATTTGTGGATTGTAGTAATATTTAATACAAACAATTAAATAAACAAAAGTTATCCAATACAACTGTTTAACAGGTTACCTAAATACATGCTTTCCCCTCCCTCACCCTTCTTCCCACATGAGCACTGTTATTTATTTTGACACCACTTGTGAAGACTGAGGTTTTGGTTCAGTCAGAATGCCCTTATACAAGCAAAATTCTAAATGTTTTCTGTAAAAGCTGAAGAGAGGCCAAGCATCCTGGAATTGGCTCATAAGACTTTTTTCAATGTTATGTTTGACAAATCCACAAGCATTTTGTTTGTAGCAGTTTGGTTAACCCAAAATATTATTTGTGTAAAAATATTGCCACTAAAATAAATCACAAATTACAATTGCTTTAACTATTTGATTACTTGAAATAGGCATTAATGAAACATTATTATATCATAATTTTACATTTTAATTTTGTACTCTCCTGGTACATTTACACAGCAGAACTCAGCTTATACAACTGTCATTCAATATCATTTAAACATATTATGCAGCTCCTATAAAACTAAATAGCTGAAATAGTTGGATGAGCATCACAGCACTTCCTTATTACATTCTTCAAAGGGATTTCTTTAAGTAAAAGAGAAACAATATCCAAGAGATTTCTGTTTTTTTTTGATTAATAAAGTCATAAATTCAAATAAATATAACTGACAAAGGCATTAGACTTGAAATTATATTTCTATTTGTAGATTAACAGTCAGATTTAACTGATATATAGAGAAATAACACTGATGATATCTAATGTTAAGTTTAGTTAATAATTATTCAAGTACTCTAGTACAACTGAGAAGCAAATTCATTTTGAAATGCAATGACAGTGCAGTAAAACTCACAACCTACCATATACATGTATTTTCATTTTAATTGTCTTTAGTATGGTTCTTCCTTAGTGAATTGACTTACAATATTTGAAAAAAATGCATCATTCTTTAGCAGTTCATATAGATGTCATTGTACTAAATTTATTATTTACACTAAACAGAGGTAATGAGACAATGAAACATTTATGTTTCAGTATGCTTTCCGATTAGCCAAAAAAGTTCACTCAGTCATTTCAAAGCAATTTTTTCGAAGTACTGGAAGCAATTACATTATATTGTAAATTATTAACCTGTAGTTGTTCTCCTAAAAATAAAAACGTATTAAACATTTACTTATATATTGTATATTTAGTCCTTATTTACAGGCACACATATACTATGTATACTTAGAGTACATTTAGGCAATACATTTTATAGTCTATACAGTCTACAATTACGTATGTGTATAAAGGGTATACTTAGAACTGGTGAGTGATTTGTAAGCATTGACTCACCAAATAAATGTAGTCACCAGAAACACCAGTAAAGGCTCGTTTCTAGTGATCTATATAGCATCATATAGGAACATACAGGATCACACAGGACCAACCACAGAGGGACAGACAGAATTTATTTTCAGATGCAGTAATCTCAGTTTGGCATCATGGAAGATCTAAATGGTTGAATGAAAAAAGGCTGCTTTGGTTCTTCATTTTGGGGTATAAGAATGTTCAAAACAGACATAATTTTAGGAGGTTTCTATAGAACATGTCTTGCCGATTTTTTTTTTTTTTTAAAGATATAGTACATGG
The DNA here is from genome assembly GCF_047716275.1 of Strix uralensis. Lineage (NCBI taxonomy): Eukaryota > Metazoa > Chordata > Aves > Strigiformes > Strigidae > Strix > Strix uralensis. The sequence continues at coordinate 38,930,630 of NC_133975.1, forward strand.
CCCAATTTTGTTGATCTGTCATGTAAAGGTAGATGTTAGATGTTTTCACTTTCTTCAAAACATTGCAGAGGTCTGCTCAACCAGATAGGCAAGACAGTTTTTAAAAAACATGTGAAATCTAACATAAAAGGGATTATAGGACAGCTGAGAGTAGAAGAGGAAGCGGAGGAGAGGGAGCAAATGTTGAGACAGTACATCCACAGGAAGCTCTTCTAGATAATGTAATTGGGTACCTCTTGTTTGCAACTCTATTGTGTTGCAAAGTGAAGGAGATAAAGTTCACCAATAGTTTCAAGCCCTGTCATCATTTAAGGAAGCTAGGTTAACAGGCTCAAAATACATTTCCTGAATTTACAAACTCCTCCTTACTTCCAAACAAAGTCTGGCTACGTGAGAAGTCTGTTACAGTCTCGGATTATTGCTTGAATTCTCATAAAACCTGTCTTTATTCTCCTTTCCCCACTGAGATGATATTCACATTCTACATTCTTGAACCTCAGCTGTTCTACATGAGCATAGATCTGCGTGAGGAGAATCATCTAGCTTTGAATTGCAATGCTGAGAACTAATAGCAAAAAGTACAAAGGAATGAACTTTAGCTATTCTTTTAAGAATTCAGGGGACAGAGGGTGAGTATTCCCTAACTCAAGGCAAGGCAATAAAGAAACAAATTAGCAAGCACAGTAGCTGGGGGAAAAATAAATACGTCCACTAAGTCAGACACAGTGCATATGTGGCTGATAATTTAACACCACAAAAAGGGATTACAAATCTGCAGTGGTGCAGTGAAACACTAAATTCTGAAGAGATTTAGTGCAGGCAACACCAGGTAGCTTTAACAGTTGACAAAAGATAACAAAGAAAAAGGACAAACAGTGTCACAGATTTCATAATAAGCCATAAGGCCATATGGAATTTAAACATGTAGACATTGCATCACTCTTAGCATTGGTTTAATCTCTACCCTTTCAAGCAGTAGTTTGGCTGGCAGACAGAAAAAAAAATTTATTAAGGACAAGCTATCTCAAAAAAAGAAAAAATTTTAAAGTAAGCTTTGACTATTTGAAAAATCAATTCATGTGCCTAGATTCATACTTTGAAGAAATATAAATCCCTAACCTAATCTATTACAAAGTAGGATAAGAAATAAATCAAGTGTTTTTGATAGTTTCCTGAACCACTTTAATGCCGATCTCTGTTGAAGAGTTGGATTATTATCGAAATGTGAATCTCACACAGATTAATATTTTATACTACCAGGAGTAGCATCTCAGGCTAGGACTAAGACAAATGGCCTAAAACTAAAATCATAAGGTGTCCTGCAAATTATTCGCTATTGCTAACCTGGTTTCATTAAGTACTTCTGCCCTTTTTCCATTAAAATTACAGATCTGAAAGACCATTTTCCATTCTATCATGGGAAAAAAGAAAAAAAAAATGGAAACAACAATTAAAACTAATTTGGTAAATCAAGTAATGGCAGCAAACACACACAGTACTGACATATATCACAGATGATAATGATTTGAGTAATATTTACCAAATAACATACCAAAAGTTTGTTGATGAAAAGGCACATACATATATTTTTCATCAAGAGTTCCTGTAATATTGACTAAATTTTCTTAGATGTTTCAAATGACAGTTTTCTAAATTTCGACATGTTCTCTTACCTACCTAATCTTTGTCAATGAAAACAAACAAGAAAACCAACCTCACAGATTTTAACACATTGGCAATAAAGCTTTGTAAGAACAAAGTTATTTAAATGGCATTATCTGCTATTTGTCTTATTCTATATTGCCATTTTTTCCCCACTGAGTGCTAATAAGTGCTTGCTGTTGAAGAGGTTTACATTTAACATCTGTCACTTGTATCCAGAAGTAGCACCTACAGGGAACTGTCAAATAGATTGTTATTCTCCTCTGTAGCACCAGCAAATCTGTCTCACATCATTTACATACAGATAGTTATAGGCATTCATCATTTCATTATGCTGACTGCCTCACTATTCTAATGTATAATGTCTCTTTAATGAGCCTCAAAAAATACAATATTCCTTGATTTATGGCTGCTTAACTGAAAAATTATACAGACTGACAAAAACTCATCATAAAGCATTTTTTGTGTTCCCACTACCTTGCACTTTAAATTTAACAATGACTCTTGAGCTAATCTCATGATTTGTTTCTTTGACAAAAGAAATTATCAAATTTTAACACACTAGACTTCACAGTCACTGCTGTTTTAATAAATATACTTTCACTTCAATGAGAGAGCAGTACAGAATTTGACAAATTAAAATCGAACAGTTTTTGTCAAAGAAACAAATGTATTGGACAATTTGTTTCAATATTATTATATGTCAATTACTGTATACTTCCTAACTTATCATGTGGAATACTGCTGTACGCGTCATGCACGAGCGACTCATAAATGAGCCAATTTACATGTTCAAGTAAATTGAACTATGCTTTATTGTATGCACTTCAATTATTTCATACACAAATGGTTACCACTGCAAAACAGCTCTGTCATTAAAAGCATGCTGAAATATTACAAACATACCTAAAACACCAAACAGAAAGCTGAGAACAAGAGGCAAATGCTTCATTCACTTGACTGCACTCAGGCATTATATGGAGTTCAGTTCTTCCAGCTACAACTCCATGTGTTTAGAAATAATACCAGCATTCCACTGGTGGCATTGGGTTTTGACTATCTGAGCTGAAAAGGTTTGCAAACAGCACTTATCATAGCCATTGGAAGCAAGGATTTTCACTAAGCATAAGAAAACATACTTTGTTTCTGACAAATTTACAAACTGTAGTTGAATGCTTTTAGTATATAAGAAAGTGTTAAGCTCTGTCTGAAGTAACAGAGATAACTAACGTTTTACTCTTCTGTCCCATAGTTTGAACTTACACTGCAGTCAGTCAGTACACGACTCCCTCTCCTCCACTCAGCCATTTATTTCCAAGTAAGTTTTAGAAACATAGTATCGAGACATTTCCCTCTTCCAAAATGCCACCCCTTCCAGAAGGTTCAAATGTAATGAGTGCAGATATAAACAAATGAGCACTAATACAACCTTATACTGCCTGAGCTCATAAGCATCACTTCCTGTTTCCAAATCATGAAGCCAGGCTAAAAAGACTATCCATTCAATGCAGTAGAAATGTACAGAGATTTAAGCAACAGATGGCAAGCTACAATCCCTAGATCCCTGCAAAAAGTCAACTTTAAGCAAAAAAACATACAAAACAACTTACAACACTACTGCATATTTAACAACCTGTTCAGTAGATGCAGATATATTGTGATATGACAGAAAATAAAGTGCAGAAATTACACTGATATGTTTGACCCTGACAGAGTTAAATGTTCAATACAATAAAAATTCTCATTTCGTAATTTTGGACCCATATTTTAGTTCCTTTCCACTGAATATTCCAGTTAACAACATCTGAATTTCAATTATTTCAGGGAGTCAAACTTCTAAAGAATACAGGTATATTATTCCCTAATCAACACACTGTATTTTTATCATCTAGGAGAGTTTGCATGTCTACACATTTCAACCATATAAAATGACAGCCTATCAAATAAGTCAGTAAAATATTCTCTCTTTTTTTTTTCCAATTAATAAATCACAAAACCTCCACGGTGTTATTTTGCATGTGAAATTTGTAACTCCGAATCCAGAAAACCAGTATGCCAACCCAAATACCTGTTATAAATAACTGAAGACCTAAATCTATACACCTGGATGAATATCTCAAAATAACCCATTCATTCCCAGAATAATGAGGTTTATATCTCAGCTTGTAGTAGTGTGATAAAATCCAAATTTTAAAAAAATATTCAGTATTTACTAACCACAACAGATTCTTAGGCTGTCATTCTGACCATCTCAGAACTATCTTTCTGTGTCCCCTGATATTAACTGTGAGGCACGTAACCGGGAACAACCATGGACAGGAAGTGGATGTTATGTCTGTTAGTGTTAATGTTGTAAAGCTGTGCTATCTAATAATACTAATTTAAAAGCTGGAAGAGATTATGATGGGTTGTTAGTCTTAGTGACAGAGAGACAGTGATAAGAACAAAGTAAATACAGCTACCCCTATAGCTCCTTCATGTTGCAACTATTTCTTACTTTTCTTGCCTTGTAACTTCATTGTTACATCTCCCGTATTGTACAGAGTTACCACTTCTGAAAACTGGCTAATAGTGGCTGTGTTTCTTGATTTTCTTTTCTCAATCTGAATTTCGGAAAAGACAGTGGAGGAACATCTGTCAGAAGATGCTTTAAGCCTTCGCATTGTTCTTCCTTACATGTGCACATAAATATACAACAGTGTTTCTCTGGCAGAATACTAAATTAGCGCTTTTCCTTGTAGAGTACTGAATTACCCAGGAACACAAGAAAATTTTATACAAAGTGTTTCACACTGATTGAGCCTACTTACAGGAAGGTGGTGCTGTAAGTGGATTCAATACTTCAATCAGTGCAGTCTGCACATCGGAAGAAAATCCAGAGTGTGTTCCGTTCCTGTGATTAATTTTCTGTCTTTCTGTAGATAAACCTAGGAAATAACCAGTACAGAGTAAGTACAAATAAATACAGCAAATAACATAAACCACATTATTATAAACAAAAAAAAAAAATACGCTAAGTGATAATTTACTGCAGTCTGTACCATTATTCATCAATATGCAATTACCACATTATAGAAGACAAAAGTTTAAATTTTGTCTTCATTTAATCCTGTAGTACCCAAGTGATTCCAGAGTTCTTCAATCTCAAGGCTGACAAGTACAGTCAAACAGCTGTTATCATTACACCTAAACAGCCATCTGGTGGCCTGAGAAGAAAAACATAATGACCACCAAGGGAACTGGTCCAGCCTTCCAAACAACACAACCCGGTTTCCATTTAGCATGTAGAACAACTGTAGTATATAGAATACATGAAATAAATACTCATGCTTATTTTAACAGTAGTGTTAATTCATAATTTTTATTTGGCTTCAGCAGAAACAGAAGAAGCAGCTTCTATTCCCTCTTCTGGTTCCTATTTACATACTCAGCAGAATTCTACAGAAAGTGACTTAAGTGATAGGAATAAGGCATAAAAGAGGGCCTGTTTACATGTCTTTCTATTTCTTACAGGAAGCAGGGTTCAGCTGTATCTTGCTTCACATCTAAACCAGTACTGACAAGTGCCAGTTCAATCTCTCTTTAAGTAGCTGAAATCAAAGCTGGACTGTCCTTCAGATAAAGAATCTACCTCAGGAGTTAATCATTCTTACTTTTTAAAGACCATTTTCTTATCTCTTGCATCTAGGCTTTGCTGCAAATTAAACCCCCACTACTTCTTGTCATATCTAAACCAGAAATAGCAAATAGTTTATGCTGATCTCCTTTCACAACAATTTTATATATATATATATCTATCCTCATCCTTCTCATTTCCTAGGTTAAATAAACCTGATTCTAAGTTTTCTTTCAACGCCTTTAAAAGTTTCATGAACTCTCAATAACTAGGTACGTTATATTGTTTGTCTTTTTTGAAAACAGACACCTTGAGCCTACACATTACTCTCCTAAAGATCTGTGGAGAAGGAGCTGTAGTGGATCTTGTTCTAGCAGTTTCAGATATTCTGTCCCTTGTGCCTCTGCCACAGATTATCAACCCAGTAAACTGGTAGGCAGAAATTAGTATGCTATGCCTCAAATTCATAAAGGATGACAGAGGAATGAAATGTTTTCAGATTTGTCAAAGGACATCTGCCAGGCATTTTAACACTTCTTGAGCTCTGCTACTGCTGATATGAAGGGAGGGCAAACACTTGTGTAAGAAAACAAAACATCTGGAACCAGCAACAGATGTAACAGCATGGCATGGTGAATATACTGTCCCCATATTCTTTCCTGAAGCATTAGAGGGGATTCCCCATCTTATATTTGTGCACTTAACTACTCCTACTTAGTGCCCATGCTTGTTTTTACCAAACTGTATGTCTATTATTTTCTTTTGTTTCTGCAATTTATTGTGATTATTTTGAACTTTAGTCCTGTCTTCTTGCTACTCTGTTACCGAAACTAGCAACAAAGTTATGGAATAATCTTACACCCAGTACAGACTCCTCCACCTAAGCCCCAGTTACTGGGGAAGAGTTGACTTTGAATAAACAACCACCTTTTTTTCTTCCCCAAAACTAGTATGCTAACTTTAGACAAGTCTTATCTAGACCACATTTCCTTAGCTTGCTTAAGAGAATGCCATATGAGATTATCAAAACTGCAGTTTACTAAAATCAAGTTATATTGTATCTCTTCTACCCCTTAAGGCTTGCTGCAGTATTTTTTAAGAGAAATGGTAGGTCTGACATGTTCCCTACAAATCTGTACTAGCTGTTCATTCTCACCATCTCTTATAGATGCTTAGAAAGAACAGCTTGGTAATTTTAAGATCCCTCATGGAAATTCAGTTAAGAGAACTATCTACAATTCTTTGGATATTTCTTCAGGTCTGTCAGCCCCTTTCTGAGCTTTGGAAATTTCACCATCCTTAAGGTCTCAAATACATTGTTACTATATATCACGTAAAGATTTTTTTTTTTTTTCCCATGCATGTGGATGAATTTAAGACCACTTGGAGCAAGTGTCTCATTTCCCCATGTTCACCTGTGCCAACTCACAGGGGAGGTAAGAGGCAGGTCTCAGTTAACCATGTGTCTACACACGTGTGTGCAAAGACCTCCCTCACAGCCTATCCCTCTCTTGATCCTCCTAACAAACCAAGCTTGATAGTGAGTGTCATGTTTGGTGTTCCTTTACCCTGTCACAGAAACTGGTGAAAGATGTTGGCATTGATCAGGCTACCTCCCGATAAATCAACGAACTACATGTTCATAGTGACAAATTATTTTATATGCCTTTGCCGCCTATTTTTTCAGCTTCTCTGCTACTTTAGCTCAGTTTTGACCCTCTTTTTCCTTCTCAAAACTTATTCCTCTCTGGTCTATCAACTTAATTTCCTTTAATATTGACATGGAAATTCAGGATTACAACTTTCCACAAAATTTAGTATGTACTATATACTTCTACTACAGGATTATGAGCAAAATTATAGTTTACTGCATAAGGAAAGTTTAACAGATGAAGACAAGTCTAAAACAAATTCACTTAAGTTCATCTTCTCCCCCTTGCCCCCCCCAGGCCTGCACACAGACTTCTGCTTAAACAAGGCCTTGGGATAGTCATCTCTTTGGCATATAAAACCTCTGAGAAATATCAGCTATCCCTGGCAAGAAGACTATGTTAACATCTGTATCTTATTTTAAGTACCAGATTAATTTTTTTCATAAGACTTTCTCTAGCTTCTCTACTTTTTAATACCCCGCCCTTAACATATAAAATGACCCTAAGAAAAGCAGTTCAGCCCTGTAATTCTACTACTTCCATGATAATAGCATCCCAGATAAGGAATATCTATCAAAATAGTGTCAGAAAATTATCTGTTCATTCTGGTGTCCTTTTTTGCTTTATTTTTCTTATCTTCCAGCAGCACACATCTGGGCTTCTACCCAACATCCCTCAAAAAACTCACAGATAAGTAAAATAAATACTAAAAAACTACCCCCCAAAATAACCAAAAACACCCACCCCTTTTCCCTTACCAAGGCTGGGCTTTTTTAAACTCTCCTTTATTGCTCTTTCCACGACAAAATGATAATCTGCCTAGAAACCTTTACCATTTCCTAAAACCCTTCCAGTGAGAAAGCTGAAGACTTGCTCCTCGGCTTCCCTCAGCTTGCCTGCGCTTCCTACTGACAGTGGTGGCTGGCTTCACGCAGGCCCTCATAAGCTTCTTGCTTCTTATGCACAATTTATGCCAAACCACAGGCTGCTTTCTCTTAAACCGTGCAGTTTAAAGTTGAGAAAAAGTCTTTAAAGGATAAGAAGAACAGTACCAGGACTTACAAAACACTTCTGAAAACATCCCTACTTCTTGAGAGTTCCCTACACCTCAGAAAGAAAAAAAAACGAAGCGCACAAAGAGCAGTCAATACTCCCAGCCTCAGTGGCACTCACTGTGTGACACCTAACTCTACATGCAAGGCAACGCGGCCAAGGCTTCTTCACAGCACTCACTGTGGGCCACCACATCCTCCTCTCACACGGCCACCAGCGGGGTGGGAGGGTGGGTGGCCACTACGTGCTGGTAGGAAGACAGTAGCTGCTGTCCCGCCTGGGGCTGCCCACCACCCACTGCTATTTTTGTTGGGCTCCTGGTACTGCCAGAAGCAGCAGGGCCGGGGTCCTCAATGAGGGCCCTGCTGAGAGGGCACTGCCAGCGCAGTATGGCCATTAGCGTGGCAGTTAGCAGGGTGAGGCAGGGCCGATGAGGGCAAGGCAGGCCGGCTCTGTGTCTGCACCTGCCAGGAGACGCTGTGGATCCTGGCATGGGCATGGAAGGGGCATGCACGTACGCAGCAGCGGGCAGGAACAGAGGAGTGAGGATCATCGCAGTCCTGGCAAGGCTGCATGGAGCTGCACGGAGCTGCCCACCAGCAGCAATAAGGGGGCTCCAGGGAGACTGTCACCACTGCTCTGTGGGGCAGGGGGCCTAGTGACAAGCAATGGGCAAAAAGCTGAGGTACTCCATGCCATCTTTCCCCTTGGTTTTCACTGGTAAGGCTTCTCCTCAAGACTCCCAGGTCCCTGAGCCTCCTAAGAGAGTCTGTGGGCATGAAGAGGAAAAAGAAGTGGATCCCTTAACCCACTTGGACATATGCAGGTTCATCATCCCAGGTGGAGGCATCCCCAGAGGTGTTCATGGAGCTGGCAGATGTCAGTATGAGGCTGCTGCCTGTCCTTTTTGAAATGTTTGTGATGACTTGAAAGCAGTTGCTGTCACACTTCTCTTCAAGACAAGCACAAAGCAGGATCCAGGGAACTACAGGCTCATCAGCCTTAACTCTGTCCCTAGAGAAGTTGTGGACCAGATATTCTTAGAAGCTATTCCTTGCTCGAGCAGATTACGTCTGACCAACCTTGTTGCTCTCTGTGGTGAAGTGACTGAAGTTGTGCACACGGGGAAGGCAGTGAATGTCGTCATTTTAGCAAGGCCTTTGGCGGGCGCAGTTTCCCATACCCTCCTTATCATGAAACTGGTAAGAAACAGGCTGGACAAGTGGATTAAAAGGTGGATGGAAAATTGGCTGGACTGCCAAGGCTCAGAGACTTGTGATCAGTGGTGCAAAGTCCAGCTGGCAGCCAGTAGTTTAATATCTTTGTTAACAACCTGGATGACAGAGAGCACTCTTAGCAAGCCTGCAGATGACACTGAATTGGAGTGGCAGTCAATACACTGGATGCAGGGCTGCTAGTTAGAGGGACCTGAACAGGTCAGAGAAATGGGCTGACCAGAAGCTCATGATGTGCAACAAGACTAAGTGCAAGGCCTTGCTTGCATCTGGGATGGAAACACCCCATGCAGCAAAGGAGAGCAGGCTCAGGGCCAACTGTCTGGCAAGAAGCTCTGCAAAGAAAGCCCTGGTGGACAAGTTGAACATGAGCCAGCATTTGTACCTGTGCAGCATAGGCCAACTGCATCCTAGTATGTTTTACTAAGTATAGGCAGCATAGCCAGAAAAGTTATCCTTCCCCTCTGCTTGGCATTTGTAAGACACATCTGGAGTACTGTGCCCAGTTTTGGGCTCCCTAGTACATGAAGGATACCAACATACTGAGTGACTCCAGCAAAAGGCCAACAAGATGGTCAGGGGCCTGGAAAGCATGGTGTACAAGGAGAGTCTGAGAGCACTGGGCCTGTTCAGCTTGGAGAAGAGAAAACTAAGGGGAGGCCTTATTGCTATGTACGACTACTTCATCAGAAGAACAGAGAAGATGATGCCAGACTCCTATCAGATGTGCACAGTGATAGGACAAGAGATAACAAACACAAATAGAAACACGAGAAATTTCAATTGGATACTTGGGGAGGGGGGTGGTGTGAGGAATTACCATGATTGTGGTTAAATACAGCAACAGGTTGCCGACAGAGGTGGTGGAATCCATTCTGGGGATGTTCAAGACTTGATACAGCCACAACCATTCTGATGTCACTATACCTCTGTTTGGGTAGGATGCTGGACTAGATGGCCTCTGGATGTCCGTTCTGATCTTTTAAATAATAATCCTCTGATAAAACCTAAACTTATATAGTGAGTGTTTACTGAGTTTTTGCCATTCTGAAAAATGTTAAAAAATAAATTATATAACATGGCCCTTTATCATATATTTTAAATATATGGAAAGCTAAATTCCTTTTCAAATAGTTGCTACCTGAAATAGACACAGGCAGGGTATGGAAGAGTGGTGTTTTACAAAAAGCAGATGCAAAGTATAAGAAACTTTGTGTCATTTAAAGATTGAGAATGATTGCTAAATATCACGTAGTACAATGTTAAAACCACTTTGCTTAGATTTCTTAGAAATATCTATTTTGATGTTTTCTCACAATTTTTTCAATTATTTTCCATGCAGATTAATTAAGGCAACCTTCAGATGCATTCTGTTTGGTTATGGATGTATCATTTGCAGTGGAAGTAACACATTTTCAACGTTTTATATAAATTAGATTATCATATTTATTGTTGCTATCATTTTTTGCCTTTTAAAATATGGAAGACATTATTTCATTTTCTACAAGTGTAAATACAGCTCTCTTGTACAGCATATGTTATAGAAAACATGGCTTCTGGAGAAAAATTATGTCCAATTACTATCTTAAAAATATGAAGCTCATTTCCAATAAGATCTCTGAGAAAATGACTGTGAAGAAGCATGAAACTGAAAAAAGGTCGTCTTAAAATGAAAAGTAGTGTGTAAGCTTGCTGTTTGAAAATATCAAACTACTTTATGAAGAATCTAATCGTAAGTCTTTACCGCTATATAACTAAATGTCACACTTTCTGAAAACATGGCTTTGATAGCAAGTTTTAAAAACCTGACTCAGAAATTACCAAAAGGAAGGAAGAAACTACACCAGATTTGATATTTATATTATTAATGTGTTATACATGGTCTGTGGAAGCCCACATACCTCACACCTGGAAACTATTAAAATATTATACAGATAATTCTTTAAATAATATATATGTTGTAAGTTGTTATGAATCCATAAAGAGGTCATGATGCAATTCATGCTGCCTAGGAAGTGAGTTAGAGCAATAGCAATTTAATCAATATCTTATTATAAGCATGGTATGAGAAAAGAACATGCAAAAAAAGCTTGCTACTCAACACACAGAGTTTGAACAATACTTATTTGTAAACATTTAGAGCTTACTAAATCTAAAAATGTTTCTCTAAATTAATTTTTTTTATGAAAAAAGGGAGGAAAGATTCAAGCCATTTCCCTTGTAAACTGTATTTTTTTAATAAAATCACGATATGACTGAATGAACTCAGAATAGTCTGTCTGCTGTGGACAATATATTTCAAGTACAGTGCTCTTGGCTGGCTTTTAGCTACTGAACCTATGAGGTGCATTAAATTTTTTTTTTTTTTTTTTAGAAGTGAAGTTCTTGATTATTAGAAGTCGCAAAGAACAATACAGAAAACAGTGACTTAAAATACACTTGAATCTAACAGCACCTTCAAATTCTGAAATAAGACTTTGCTTTAATCTAACTTTAAAATTTGGTCTCATTTTTACCATGCATAGTCTTTAACATTCAAGAAATTTCAAGGAGCTCTGGCAGGAGAAAATATGCCTTAATATATAGGAAAAAAGACGTACTGAAAATGATGACAACAAAGGATTTATTTTTTTAGGTACAAATATCTATAAAGACTGGCTAAATGTGTAGCTTTCATGTTTTAATGTTCATTATATTGTGTCAACTGAATGTGATTTATACTTTCAACATACTTATTCTATCTGAACTGCACAACCACTTTAATACAGTAATACTGTGTTTCACTAACTTTTCCACTGAAGATTTTTGGGTGAATTAATTTTAGCCAAGATACCAAATACAAACATTCTGATCTCAACTAGAGCTACAATTATTTTATCTATATTACCCAAGACCTTTACATACGAGCAACAGCATATCATGATTTAGTCCACCAAGAGTGACAGACCACTATTTATGATTTGACAGGATGTCACTGTAGTAGGTATGCTGACTATTTAATGTCTCTAGAAAGTCTCTTATGGCCTTCACTAACTCATAAAATTAACTTTCATTGTCCTTTTGCATGAGTACTGATGACAAAATGTAATCTTATTACAAGAACAAAAATGTCTGATGATAGTTTCTTCAGTAAAACATTTTTCTTCAGTGATTTAATTTATAAAGTTTCATCTTGCATGAATTATATTCAGTGCTTCAAAGCACACTGTAACCTTTCAGTATTTCAATGGTCCTCCTTTGGTGTACTGTACAAACCCTCAGAAGTGACATATCGTCAAACTGTCAAGAATCTACTTGATGCATGTCAAAGACTCGCTATTCAGAACTAGTGAACCTAGACACCTGAGCAGTAAAAAAACATAGTGAATTTTCACTCTGTATCTTCACTATGATGTATCCATGTATGATTACCTCAGCAAAGTAGTAACTGCTCTTGGCAAACAGCATTCATCTGGGCTGAAAAGCTGTCAGCAGCAATATGGTAGATGTCAATTAGAATAAAGTATGGGATGCAAACACATTTGCCAATTACATGCATTAGACCTCATAATGACTGATGTCACAAATGTAGTTTGGTGATAAATTATCTTAAGGACAGTAATTATATTTTTCCATCAGTGGAATGTACCCATTTTAAAGTTACAAAATGAGATCCACAGAAATCGTCTCCCTTTAGACAAGGGAAAAAACAGGAATGTCAGGGGAGGGGGGGGCAGGGGGAGGGTGTTGCTTGCTGCTTGGTTTTTCCAGATAGACCCAGCATGGATTTCAAAGAAAAATAAATATTATTCAATTGGTTTATTATATACTATTTGCAAGGAAAATAAATGTGTGTGTGTACTGGGTCTGGCTGAGCCGGAATTGGTTGTTTGGGAGCTGGCAGGGTGTTGATAGCACACTGGTGGTGTGGCCACTGCTGAGTAGTGCTTACACAGCACCAAGGCTCTTTGGTATCTTGAGGATCATGACTGCTACAGTTGAATCAATAGTTGCTTTCCATAACTACCTTTCTCTCTTACACACACATATCCAGACATGCATACACAGGATAGACAGGACAGCAGTGGCAATGTCTAGCAATCACACAGAGCAACAGAGGCATCAAAGGACAAGCAGAGATTGCCACTGTTGGAAATACAGTGGGACACTGCTTCCAAAATTACAGGAACCACTGAGTGTAGAGATGGGTACAAAGTCTGAGCCAACCATACCAGAAGTTAGGTAGGAGCAGTTCACAGGTAGGTGAATGTCATTTGAAGATATGGCAAAAATATTTTGTTAGAACCTTGTTTAAAGACTGCCTTTTCTCTCCAGGCTAAACTGAGAATTAGCCAGTGAACTCACTGAGAGTATTCATTGTTCATGCTGCTCCAAAACAGGATCCCAGAATTGAGTGCAAACTGGGAGGCAGGTTGGTTGGTATTTGGATCATCAAATGTGCTAAGACCACAGGAAGAAAGAGGAATTGTAACTTAAGTTCTACATCTGTTTGCTTTCAGTGGTCCATCAGAGAAGACATACACCAGGATTTTCTCCTGGCCCTCTGAACTCATAGCTCAGCTATACCTCATACGTAGCTCATCCTGGTTGGCTGAATATCCCTGGTTAAAGCTTAATAAGATGATTCAGACAGATGTTGGCTTTATAAACATACAGCATTGATTTAGTCATAACTGATGAGAGGTCTGGTTAGCCACAATTCAACCTACATAAAAACCATCTTTTTACAAAAAGAGCTATTGTAAGCTATGCACAGCATTTTAGTAAAAGTGCAGTTATGGCATGCACAGACAGCTGGTAAAAAAGGCATTTTTAAGGCTAATGTGCTACAGTCACGTAGTTCTTTATGAACAATTTGTCAAAGATGGCAGGAACGTGACCTTTACAATGGGATATATGTACACACACATACATGTACGCACCAAACACAGAGTTTTGAGTATGACAGTGATAACCACTGCCACAACAAGTGAAATCCAGCAGGTACAAAAATCAATTCCCAGGAAAAAAATAGGGGTTAATTATTTCACGGATGAACCGTATCCATACAGAATGAAAATAACTGCCTTTACAAAACCAGAAAAAATAATTTTAAAAAAATATTCCTATATACAACAAAAAGGGAGTGGATCAAAAATTGAAGTTAGGCCTAAAATTCCTAAATAAGTGGTTAAACACAGATGAGGCAGGGAGTGTGCATGTATTATAATGCATGTATTAACACCATTAGTAATCTATGAATGAGTGTAACTTGAGATGGTGCCTTTAAAAGTCATTTAAATTTAGGACACTTAAAATAGGTGCCTCAAGCTTTCACAGTGTGGCTAGACCTCATTGTACCTTTCTATCTGCTGTTCACTTATTAGCATATTCTGATCAAACTGTTTTAACAGTGGGGAAAGTCTTGCATCAGAACAAATACAATTCTACAGCTGAATAACTAATGAGTTAACAAAAACACTTAGGTAGTTAAAAAAGTAACTAGAAAGAATTAGAATGGGATTCAGAAAACCAGAAGTGAAAAAGGTTTCACTTCAGTTTGTTTTAATAGCTACTAGATCTGTGTTAGTTAACAAAGCAGAAATAGTGACAAACAAGAATAAATTGGAGGTCACTGTTCAGAAAAAAAATAACCAAAATAAACATACTGACCAAATTTTTGGGATTCACGCATTTGAAAAAAATCCAAATGAAAGAGCAAATATTACATAGCACAGTTAGTGTACATACATGAAAAAGCTTAAGTCAATTTTGCAATACTGTAAGGAAATAACCTTTCATAAATAACGGTTCCACAGAGTTTCTGTCTTTATTCCCATTTTCCTAGACTATTTTATCCCACACAAGACTTGGCCCCTTTCTTCCTCTATATTCAGCATCACCTTATTGGTACTTAATTTTTAGCTGATGTTCAAACTTAAATCAAGCTTTTCTACATTTTTAAAAGATATCCAGATAGTACTGTGTTTAGTTAAACAGAAAGATGTTACATTAGCTCTTTTGCTACTTCAGCCTTAATCAGTTGAACAGTCTCTGAAGTTTCCTTAGTACTTTTGTGTCATTTTAGCATTGGGTGACCAGGAATGTACATGTTATTCCATACTTGGAATACATAGTTGATGACATCTTCCATTTTTCCATGAGCCAGAACTTATTTATCTGACTACCACAACCTTAAATATTAAATTACTATTGCCAGAACTCTATTCACAAAGACTATAAGATACCTTCCTAAGAGTAAACACCTTTAAAGCCTCTTATTTTTCCCTCAGTTGAATTACTGTCTTTGAATTTTTTTTTAATTTCAACTGCCATTTTATCACACATTCACTTGCAATCATCAGATCCTTCTGAAATTTCAGTTTTTCTATATCAACGCAAGCTTAATACCAAGTAAATGACAATTACTAAATTGATTTCTAATTTTAACAAATGTAATGTGCAATATATGAATCATATGCTAATTCATAATATCAGTTGTTTTCCTAACTTTTCCTAGTCTTTGATGTAATTTCATTTCTACACTAATATCAAAGTTGTGAATTAAGAAGAAAAATTGATTTCTGGGAGGAAAGTAGTCTCATGAAGGCTGGAAAAATACCTCTTCTCAACTTCTTTTTGGCAGCAATAGTTAGTTTTTGAATCCAACTCATGAAGACATTCTATTCTTCTTAACAAGGAGAACAGGAGAAAAGAACAACTTCCTCCTCATGCTGTGGAAAGACTGCAGAAGTCTTAACATATCTCTACACCCTGTTATGTTGATCTCAGTCAAAAGAACAGTGATTTCCTGTTCTGTTTCCAGGGCCTACCAAATTTATATTCATACATTTTTAATAGGGATATGAAGACAGTTCTGCTTCTCACCTTTCCATCTTCAAGAGCAGCTGTAAGGCAGCTGATGATGGCCATTCCCTTGACGGACAAGGCAGTCACACAACTAAAGGGGATTTTCCTAAACATTGTTCAACTGAGAATGTAGTCAAGTCAAGGTTGCTATCAATGTCACCTGACATTTCACAGAGCTTAATCTAAAAAAAAAAAGTGATATTTTATGGACTACTACATTAAAACAAGGTAGAACAGTTCAATACTACTGCAGCTGTTGGGAGAGTGAAATCCAGACACATTTTCTTTAAACTTAAAAGGAGGAGTAAGACTAGAGGGGAAGACGAAAGCAAATGAGTTAGCAGCCTTCCACCATTTGAATAACATATAAATAGGTGGGTCTATAGCCACCTGAATATAAAATCCTTTGTCCCAACTCCATTTAAAACGCAGCATTGATTCATTCAATCACACTTTATCATTCACAACATGAACTTTATGTGAACTGTTTCCCACTGATTTCTCTATTCTGCATCAAAGAATCCATCAATAATAATCTAACAGATTTTCTTCTAGTTATTGTTTTTATTAAAACACAAAAGTGGGTTGTTTTTTTTTTTTTAAAACACAAAAGACACAGTTTTGGCCAAGTGCTGTGTTGTACTGACATGACCTCCTTGAGCTCCCTTGAATAAACTGAATATAGAGAATGAAGTAGCGACAGAATATATCTGATGTTCCTGAGTGATAAATAACTATTTCAAATGTACATACTACCAAGTTTTATCTAGCTTAAAAATTATCAAGCAGACCAGTGTTTTGGTGGTTTTCAGATGACGATTTGTTCTAGATATCAATGTTAATAGCTCAGTGTACATATATAAAGCTTTGGTAAAACATGATTGAAATGCACCAGACTAAAATGGTGACAAGTAAGAAGGATAATACTGTATTAGTGAGAATTGGAAGGAGACAGCTATTATTCTCCCCCAAAATCTAGAATTCAATTGCTGGGGCGGGGTAGGGGGGGACACACAGAAAAGCCACAGATGATGAAAATCTAAAAACTTCTGATTAGGAGGTATTATGGTGAGAAGGGGAAAACTGAAGAAAGGCTGGTTAATGGAACGTGGGTATCACCTGCACATGCTTTGAACACCCATGTTAGCTCCACAACTGGAAGAAAAATCCTCTTACAAGTTTACTCATGTTTTAATACTCAGCAAAATCTGTTTAAGATAAAACCTGTTGAGGCTAAATCGCATTATATAGCTAAACTGATGTATCTGTGGAACACTTCATCTTACCACATGAGTTCTTTTATCACATCGGGCATTACTAACTCATGGACATTTGGCTCTTACTCTGTTTTGTCTTATTCTGTTTTAGACTCCAGAGTCACATATACCACAGTATGTGGGTGAGGAAATCCATTTTAGCCACTCTGATAACTCCTTTATCATTCTTTTTCAAAATGCCATTAAGATATAGTCTGCTGATGGCTATAAAAATGAGAAATCTGAAAATGACTGTATGTGTTATGTCTTGAAGCTATACTAAAATTCATTAAAATTATCCAATAAAGTATGGAGTTAATCATTAGTTTCAGGTGTGATATATTAGTGCAATGCTCTGTCATCATAAGAATCTTTGTTCTTTCTAAAATCTATCCCTATGAAGTTTTTACATTAGCTGCAAAATTGGTTGTCTCAATGACAGGTAGAGTCTTCTTTAAGGACAGGAAATTTTTGCCTTTAAAATATACTTGCCTAACCAGGATTCTGCAGGGAACACATGTAGACTGGGCTATATATAGCCCCAAGGAAAGTCTGAGTAAGCACAATCAACCTAAATTAAAAATAAATATATTTTGGCAACTAATATTTAGACTATGAGAAAATCCATATCTTTACTTAAGGTATTACATTCTTGCCTAAAATGTTATTGTTGAGTCACAAGCTTACGCTTTTTGTATTAGTATCTTGACTTTACATTAATCTGAGGAGGAATACGTGTATGTAAACACTAGAAAGAAAATAGAAATCACAATAAAACTGAATTCATCTGCAAGTAACACTCCAAAATAACTCAGTCCTATACGTATCTTTTTATGTTTTCACTGTCTAAGAAGTAGGTGTATCCAAGTTCAATTAATTCTATATTAGAGAATCAATTGGCTTGTACACAGGAAGTTTGCAAGAATGCTGATTGGAGAAATACTTCAGCAGAAACTGTTTTCAAAGTATTTTCAAAGGCCAGCTAACTGAATGCTTTGGGGGGAAAAAAAAGAGAAAGACTTAGTACCAGAAAACGAAACCTTCACTGTCAGAGGAAATAGTCCAATAGACCTAAATTTTACAATCTGTATTTATTAACACGGATCCCAAGTGTCCTAGCACTAAAATCTTAAAGCATGTCATCTCTTGGTCCACAGAAGTCAGATAGTTATGATTATTTCCAAATTATGAAATAGTTATATATGTTTTAGGGAAGTAATCTACATGAAAAATCAACACTGAACATTTAGTATCATATTATTTTACCGTATTATCAGTGATCTCAAGATGGGTTCATTATTCAAAGAAAGAATATCAATATTTTTTAAATACGGATGTTACTTTTTATAAAAGTTAAAAAACTAAATGGATTTTATCATAGCATATGAAAGACAAGCATATACCTGGCAGCACCCATACAGTACTTGATTTTAAAAATAACTTCTTCACCTTATCCTTTTTTACTGGGATATTGCTCTCCTTTTAAATTATTTAAAATGCTTATGGTATGACATACAGCTTCACAGCACACACATGTCAGAGAAGCCAACATGCTGATTTTGGAATTCCCCCCAAATTGATCATGTCAGTTCAACATATTTTATGATAAAATCATAGACACTGATGCAAAGTCTACTGAAAATTAATGGAGGAAAAGTTTGTACTACTAACACACTTCAAAGGCATCTAAATTAATTGACTAGAAAGCTGAGAAATAATATAATTGTTCTGTTAACTTTCCTGTATTTGAATATGATTAAGAAAGCAACAAGCATATTAGAATGCATGAAGAATGACATGATAAAATTACACAGAAAATGTCATAATGTCGCACTTACAGATCATGGATACAACCCTCTCTGGAATCTGCTCCACAGTATTTGTCACCTCCACTGAAATATCCCAGAGTTAGAAAGAGTCCAGAGAGGAGAAATTGGAAGTTTAATCTGCAGAACTCGCAGGTAGTTTAGAGGCAAAGAATATTCAACAACAGAATTTGACATTAATGTGGTTAATAAAAATATCCAGTCTTAAAAGTTTAAAAGAGACAACCATGAAGTTCTAATAACTGATTCTGGCATCAAAACTACATTTGAGGCAACCTTACAGTTTATAGCAAAGGTATCCAGAAGACATCCAAATAATGCGCACTTGGTGTAACTCTCACTTAACACAAAACATAAGCAATCATCACTCCTGTCAGGCTGTTAAGCATCAAAACCAGAATCAGCTCTTCCTTGTCTTATTCTTTGATAGTATAAAATAATTGCTGGAAAAAAAGCTCTAAATCTATAAATTGCACATTAAGTAAATAATTTCTTTAAAAAATAATAAAGGTAATGTCCAACTATCTTATTGATCTACATTAATAGAAAAGGTAGGCAAGGACAGATCCATCTTTTGCCAGGATGTATATACCATCTACTAAAATGGATTCTTCTGTTTGTGGACCTGAAATAGCTTTGTCTCTAGTCATGTGGTTTCTTGAGTAAATATAAACTGGAGTTTCCTCTCACCACAATTGAGGTTTTCAAATGCAAGAAGTAAGGTTGTTTTTTCTCTGTCACTATTCAGCCATGTAAGAGTACGTAAGAATCTGGAACTTAATCACTCAGAACAGAGTTAGGGAGAGATAGGAATAGCCTCTGATACTGGTATTATCTGCTCTCTGCATTCATTCTCTCAAGCATCTCTGCTATCTTTCCTGTGATTTGGGTACCAAAAGGACTCTTTGCCAACACATATACACATTTTATACATACAGGTATACACACACATATTAAAAATTCACATTTATACTTGAAAAAGATGAGGTTGTTATATCAAAAAAAAGCCCTCCCTTAATAAATGCTCATTTACTACCTCCATCTACTAATAGTCATGCCCCACAAAACAAGACTTCAGGTGGTTCAAGAGTGCTTCCTTAGAATGCTACTTGTAATACTTCTCACAACGCATTTAAGCTCAATGATACTTCAAACTGTCAAATTACAACTTCTCTCCACTGAATATAGTCTTCTAAAGGCAAATATTAATGTTTCCAAAAAAAATTCTTTTACTATGCAGGTTTCTCTGTCAAATCACATTATAGCCGCCTTTGTTTTTCTGAAATGTGAAACTACAACAGATGAGCAGCAAGCACATATCTTTCAATCTATTACCTCACAAAATGTAACTTCTACAAGAATCAAGACTCATTGTGTTTGTGGATAAATTTTTGTGCAGTATACTTATTAAAATACTGGCAGTATTACTTTTTGCAGACTGGCTTTGGTCTAACTGCTCTTTGATTTCAACAGTCCTTTCTTCCCAGTGAGGGATCTTGTATCTTAATTGGGAATTAAATCATAAAATCATTTAGGTTGGAAAAGACCCTTAACATTGAGTCCAACTGTTAAGCTAACACTACCAGGTCCATCAGTAAACCATGTCCCTAAGCACCATGTGTACACATCTTTTAAATACCTCCAGGGTATCACTTCCCTGGGCAGTCTGTTCCAATGCTTGATAACCCTTTTGCTGAAGAAATTTTTCCTAATAACCAATCTAACCCCTCCCTAGTAGGGGTGGGAGGATAAAATGTTTTCATGAAATGAGATTTTGAAGTAAACAAATGTAACTGAGATAAATACCGAGGCTATATAGAATATTTTCATGTGAAAAATATAACACCTTTTCTTGTCGCTTATTCTAGATTTTAATCCCCTAGTCTTTAGAGCTGTTGGCACAGCAGAGCATACAAAACAAATCTCTGTTCATGACTAGTAACCATAGTCACAGTCCTCTATGACAATGCTGTTAACAGTACCCGTGCGAAAACAAGAAAAGCTGATCTGCAAGAGCTATAGAGAAGTGATTACAATTGTATGTTACTTTAGCCAATGTAAACACTGATTACCTAAATACCTTTTAAAAATATTTCCCCCCTGTATTTTCTCCAATTCAAAAGAAAGCAGTGAGACAGAAATAAAGATTCCAAGAAGCTGAAGAACAATGTTCTATGAAATCCCACAGAGTGAGGTAATTTATTTTTTCAGTCCTTAATACTCATAGATGAGCACTGAAGGAGATATAAAATAGATTTGTTTAAAAATCACTTTAAGGTCTTTTAAGCATTTTTTATACCAAGGCAAACATCATCACTATAAACTATTTTCCTGAACAGTACAGTGCCCTGAGTTCTCCTCCTCCTCATGGTAGCAACCCAGTGTTCGAACTAGTTTCTGCAGGAGAGGAATCTTCAAAACATTGGTCCAAGAAAACCACTACTTCAACATACTCCTTCTAAGTAAAAATAAAATAAACTGTTGGGAGGAGCTGTGGAAAAGAGCTTCACAGACAAACTCCTTCATATCAAGATAAGTCTAAGTCTTCTTGTCAATGTATAGCATGAGCATTAAAAGCTATACAGTAAACCAATCAATGTAAAGAAAATGGTATAGTCACAGCATGATGAAAATTTCAGACTGAAATTATTTTGTTGATTTAAAACCAACTCAGGCTTTAATGAAATTATATTCTTACTTCATTGTATTTCCAAAAGAAACACCTGAAGACACTTAATAAGAAGGTGAGGCACATTTCTTTTATCTTACTTTTTCATCTATATACAATAATTTCCTATTTAGGATCACTTTAATCATCAGCTATGAGCTGATCATATGAGCTGACTATAACTGCATGAACATATAGGTAAGAAACTTAGATATGTGCTAATGACCTTCTTCTTAGCAATGCACAGCTAAGAAGCCAGGCTAATAAGTCAGTAATTTGCTTCATATTTTTAAAAATATGTTAGTTCAGAGTGAGTACACACATTCATCCATGTATTTTATTAGAGAACATTACTTACATTAAATATAAAATATAAAACATGAATATTGTATTAATATAGTGACAAGTAATTTAAAGAAAAAATCCATGTCTACTACAAATCTTTCATCTCAAACTCTAAAACATCAAAAATTTGTAGTTATAAGTGTCTAAAGAGATATAATTGCCTGACACTTATTTTTCATTTGATTCTAAAATGCTGAGTGATACCTGTGTGAATTTTATTTCTATGCTGAAAAACAAAGGACCTGCACATGGTAAAAATCACAATTTTGTGTAATGAAGTTTAGTTTTCTATGGCAAACATAACCTTTAAAATTATAACCTTAGGAAAGTTTACTGTGATTTTTCAAAAGCATTTTAATGCTTCTAATCGACATCTTCGGTGTATTTATTTTTGTTCAACATATTTCTCTCTCCTTGACTAAATTACAAAAACTAGAAATCTAAATATTAAACATTCAAACCTAAATATTACTTATTTTTGTTATTAATTTTTTGTTTTGTATATTTTGTTATTTTTAATTTTTGTTACGTTAATTTAATGGTTAGATTAATAAAGAGGTCATGTTTAGCTGTGTTTTCTATGTATTTGCTGAAGATAGAAAAAATTACAAAAGATACCTACATTTACCTGTTTACTCATCAAATATTAGTTAATTGTATACAGCTGCAGTAATCAATGCACCTGAAATACTACTACTTCAGTCTCTAGAGAAAACATTAAATCTCTAATTGATGTTTGAAACAAGAGAACTGGCTGTACTTAATATGTATTTCATCTATTCTGAAGTAATTTCCTGGGCTTCTACCTTTGAACCTGCAATAAATCTCTCTGCCCTCAGTCCTCCTTTCAGCACCTAAAATAGCCCACGTACTTTTGGTCAGACCAATGTTGAGCTAAGAATGGCACCATAAATATCCTGGGAACAGATCTGATTTGCATTAACTGAGAAAATGAGTTACTACAAGTTTTCATATTTCTAGTATTAGCAAATCTTTTTGAAAGAGACAAATTTTTTTTTGAGTTGGCAGGAGATCTTGTAAAATGAAAAAGGAGATCATAAATTGGATGTTCTTTACATCGAAGTGCTTTTGCTTTGACATCATAATCAAGCAGGTTCTACAGTATGTGCCACTGTTGGCAGGTTAAGTAGGAAAGAACATTTTGCACACCAGATGTCTAACTTTTCTGATGGAAGTGTATTGTCTGGTTTTGGGAAAAAAGGTATTACCCTGTCTGAGGGATTTTTATATTCTTCAGAGTAAAGAAACAACTCAGGAATCTTTTCAGGAATTTTTTTTTTCTGAAATCCTTACAGCTAAGAAGATGAAAACCAGTTTTATAGAGTGGTATAAATCTACACCATTCATATTCCTTACTGTGGTCTCATATATCTTTAAGTCCTCTCCAGCTTCTTTTTTTTTTTCCTTTGGTTTGTGAAAGATGTTTTGTTACCATTGGTTCTGATAATCTTAAATCCAGTAATTTCTAGAGTTATTTATTTTTCTTTCTTGTCATTGCTTTTTCGATAACGAATAATGATTAAGCCAAGAACAACTGAATTGCTTTTAATGTCACCCAGAAAACAATTCATGGTATTAACTTTCTGTGTTTAGAAAGAATTGGTCCCCAAATAAAAAATCTGTCCAAGTTAAGCTACAAGATCAAGTCAGTTTTATATGCTCAGTGTGGAATATTCTGTTTCATGGACATAGTCTTACTGCTAGTACCAATCTCTCCACATTATTATTGAGACAGCATGCCTACAGAATGGCTGGTTTTAATAAATTACTTTGGCAAATTCAGCAAATGGCTTTCCTCTATTAAATAATCAGGGACATAGGAAGACAATTGGTTATACTCAAGGATGTAGGAAATACATTCCACTGTGAATCTGTAATTCTTATTAGTTATTGTGTATAGAACAATTATTTTTTTAGGGCCTGGTCACTAACATGACATAGTGAAATCAATATGAACACGTTCTGTACTTTGGTATGCAATATCAATAGATGATGCAAAACTACTGGCCATTTATCAATCATGACACTTAATTACTACTGTAAGTATTTAAGCAGATTCTGGTATCAGAAAAATCAGCTCCGTGTAATGGTTCATGTGCACTGTGTTCTGCAGGTAAGTTCTTTTCACAAGTGTCCAAAATAAAATGTGCTGTCCAGATGAGAACTTGTTTCAATATATACAAATCAGTATCAATCAAATCCCTTCTGATGAAGGACTTGGAATGAAGGAGAAAATATATCACAATTTTGTTTTTATTGAGTTTGCCAAGAAGTTGAGAGGTAGTAAGATTCCAGCATGAACAGGGAAGCATCTTCTTCCATAGTTTCTCTCTTAGATTGCTATTGCAACCTAAAGGAATTAATTCTAAGTAGTCTCGTTGCTATATTGTGACCACAAAGGTATGTAGTACATACAGTTAATCTATAGCTGGAAAGATGCTTTAAACATGTATACATAATACAAAGATTTCAGGATTAAAGTTATAAAAGGAATTTGATCGATTTATGAACAGTACCAGAGGACACGGTTGCTCATTACAATGAAGCTTTAGGTTTGGTGACTTACAACCCCTTTTCAATAGTATATCTTGAAAATTAAGGTAAGAACTTCCATGTTTCTAAAACACTATTTTCAGTTGAAGTTAACATGGCAGAAGCAAACAGACTCTCACTGTGTTTTTCAGCACATTTATCCTCACTTCATACTGTGATTCATCACAGTCTGGGTGCAGTGATTTGAAAGTCCTATAATGCACTAATGCATTACTGATAGCTATTTTCATTTATTAAAAGCAGTACCAGAATTCTTAGAGCATTTCAAAGCCTTGTTCCTCTATAGCAACTTTGGCAGAGACCCTGACATAGCTGAAAGTAGCTGAAACACTTTAAAAAAAAAAAAAAGCATTCACATGAAATGGACTCTTTCTGTTCTCAAGTTACAGTATATAGAAAGTATTGTCTGTTCTTGCTAATTAACAGGAACAGGCCTCCTCCTCCCTTAGATAAATATACAATAGAGAGAAAAGAAAGCACCCTGCTACACAGCACCCTCATAAGGGAAGATAACCATACTAGACATCGATCCTTTATCCTACAGTATAAGAGAGAACAATTGCATTGAAGGAAAAAAGATATTAAGGATCTGTGGTTGCTAGCTTTCCATGGCTACATAAAGAAGTTGTATGACAGTGCTTAAGTTCCAGAAAGCACTTTACAATTTATTAATTCCTTTAAGAACCTGAAAAATATTGGTAAAATTGAACTAAAGTTCTATATGTTGCAAATCCCAGGGGGTTTTTTGACACTAACCTCAACGCTAGCATTAGTCTTTTAGTATTTAAAAAAGTGTTATAGAGCAAAATCGTAAAGTTTGTAATACGAACAGAAGGCCGAATTAAATTTGAATAGAAACCAACTATTTTAATTCCATTAATCAGGTACATAATTGTAGATAAGAAAATATTCATCAAATAGACATTTGTATATCATGATCCTAAATTGCAAGGATTCAGGGTAAAAATCAGAGTCCTGTGATCACTAGACAAGTACACAGTGAAGAGGCACACCTAACATCCAGTCAGCAAAGTGAGGTCACGATCAGCAAAAGTAGAGGCTTAGGCACAGTCCTGCCTACAACATATCTTAGGAAAAAAACAAGGACAAGGGCCCGAGCTCCCAGCTCTGTCTTACAACACAGCTGTTTCACACTAAGCCAAGCCAGCTCTGCCAGCTCATGAGCAGCTGTACCCATGTTGGAGTTGGCCAGAGTCTGGACCCCAGGGCACGTGGGCAGGAGGGTGTAGACCCTGGGGGAGAGCTTGGGAGTCCTGACAATAGTCCCAACATCAAATGATAAGTGGCTTTGGAATTCCTTCATGTGTTTCTCAAGGTGAGAAAAATAGCCTTTTCAGAAGTGTCTGTTTCTTTCCACTGAAGAACATAGGTTAGATCTATAACCTTTAGATGACTAAAGGTAGCTGAGATGAATCTTAGCTTAGATAGCATCACACTCATGCATCAGTACTTTTGAAACTTTACTTTTCAGAATAAAAGTGGGTTTATTACCCAAGTACTACAATATTTGTAATGCTTCCGATTTTTCAATATTTTCTCTACTTTAGATCATAAAACCACTGAGAAATATTGCAGAAAAAGTCTCAGTATCTTAACTAAGGGTCTTAAGGACTCCCATTACTCCTAAATCTGAAGAAATGGTCACCCAATATCAGATGCAGTCTTCTCAAGGTATTGTGTATTAGCATGCTCTAATGGCAGAAGTTAAAACAAAATGACACAACAAAATAAGAGGAGAAGCAAACACATTCCCTGTATCAGTCTGTAGTTTCTTTAGCATCTTAAAATAATTCACCTTTTTAAAATAACTTCAAAATAGTAATATTGCTAGTAAATAACTTCAGCTATGTTTAGACTCAACTGCACTCAAAATGCTGTAATAAACTAAGGATTTATTTCCACTTTAAGGCAATGTTCTCATTGTGATTTGGAACATACATTTAATTCCAAATTTTATACGCATTTCTAAATTCAGCAAGATATGTCACTAAAAAATTGTGCCTAAATCCCAACCGTATTGTGAACCTTTAAGTCTGTTGGGTTTTTTTCTTAATTTTAGGCATGGTCATGGTTTCTAAAACTGATTATCGATTTTGGTGTTTCAAGCTGAAACAACACAGACCAAATTTTCAGGAAGCAGACTGAAAGAGTTCTGCACTGCAAATCAGTTTAGAATGCTATAATTTTTTATCAGTAGCAGTTTTTTTAGACTCTTGGTCATGATACTTAGAAATACAGCAAAACCCTTACTTGAGTTCTTTCAGCTATACTGTTATATTCACTGTCCAACAAATCAGGAAATATCTCTTGAAATTTGTTCAGAAAAATCTCTCAGAACAATATGAGCTATTTAGGAATACAGCTTAAAGCATGTAGTTTAAAGCAACTTAATCCTACTTTAATAGAATTCTATGCTTTTTTTCCAACTGTAGGACACAGTCTTATGCAGATTAATTTAAAAACTAAATTCTTAATGATTTTAAGAAGTTGAATAACTCTGCAAAGCATGACAATTGGCAGGCACAGATGCTCACAATTCACACACTGATATTTATAAAGCACTTTACAATTAGTCACCAAAAAAAAAATTTTAAAATAATCAAGCAAGCTGACAATACACATTTAATTTTTGCTTTCATGATTAGTGATATTTTCTACATGGATAATACTATAAAAGGAAAACTTATTTTACCTGCAGAATAAATATAACAAAAGGAGAGTGTATTCTTGTAATGCAGATACAGGAGAAAAAAATTAGAATGCACTCAAAAACAACTATAAGAAGCCTCACATTTTATATTATACTATGTATTATTATTTCTGGTTTTAACTACCCTAAATATTTCATTTCAGTAACAGAATATATTCTGTTTATGATATGCAGTTTCCACATTCACAAACACAACGTGGAAGTAGGTGAATGGTTGAAGCTGTTTTAATCCACCATGAAAGACAAATGTTCTTCCCCAGGCTGCAACATTTGTATCCAACTTCCTAATTGCTTTCCATGCCCTAACAGTTTTTCTTTCTATACTGATATTCTTTTCCTGGACTCCAGATCACTCCCCTAGGCGCAAAAATCATTATGGAGTTTTACATACTCTGTCCAAAATACTTATTTTCCCACTAATTATTTCCCTACCTCATTCTTTGAGATGTTTCTACAATTACAACTGAAATGAAATAGATAAACTAGTAATTTTATCAGTAGATGACAGGCATATTATATAGGTTTGGATTGAGTTGTTTTTTTCAAAATGGTACATAGCAGTAAGTATATTGCAATATCATGTTTCATTTAATATATTGCAATGTATGGGTATTTAGGTGTCATATATATCAGATAAACTGGCGATTTTTTAGGCAAGAAGCAATAATAACAGAAGTTGTCAATGTTATAGTTCAGCTCTTACAAAATTCAGGCAACACCACTTAATTATACTAAAAGTACATGCACTCTACAGTCAATAAATATTAACGTCTTTCTATACTAAATACCTTCTATACTCACTCAAATTAAATGCAACAGAAAGCTTATATTTGAAGGAACCAAAGGGGTCAGAAAATAAAAAAAATGCAGCTGTCTGCTCTCACTTATGTACATCTGTTTGAATAAACATTTAGATTGAATGCATAATAAAGTGTATTTCATTAAAGATGAGTAAGCAACCTAAAAAAATACTGAGAAGAAAATAAAGAAGTTAAAAATATAAATTCTCAGAAGTATTAAACAAACCAGGAGATAATTACTCTATGCAGAATATTAGCACAATAACCTGGAATTGTACTGTGACATATAAAACCACAGCAACTGTTCATCAGATAGTACAATTCTGAAAACTGTTTAATAAAAATAATAAAAACCTACTGGGATCAATAATAGTCCTTCCATTGACATTTATAAATTTTATGAAAGGTCCTGGATGAGCAAAGTTTCCTAGATACTGTTATTTTATTAGTTCCTATGGTTTCTTTTTGGCTTATAGTATTTGTAAGTACCAAACATACTCAACATAGGTACATAGCAGTGGACAAAAATCCACATGGTAGTACTCAAAGTAAAACAACTCTTCACCACCACCACAACTCCTAAAAAAAAAACCAAAACAAAACACAGGCTTACTGTGTAGTGTCTCACGCTCTTCCAACAATGTTAAGTTCCCTAATAGTTTAGTTAACTTCAAAAATTTGAAATGTCAATCTGGAGTCAAATCTATGAAAACCAGAAATACGAAGAACTAGGATATTTTGAGCTCAAAGTCCTGGAAAAATACCATGGAAACTATTTAAACACAAAAAACATAATGTGCTTTTAAGTGCACACTGGAAGACTTGCTTGAGCAACTTCATGAAGATTGTATTAGAAAGCCTGAACAGACCAGACTGTTTAAGCTGGGTCAACTCCTTCACCAGATCCCTACAAGTCTGATCACAGAACAGTTTCCCGCTATGCTTCAAGAATACCAGAGTATTCTCACCTCCTTTCAACATTGCGTTGTATATGTCATTAGTGAGACACAGCTTGCCCTGAGGATTATCACCAGTCAAATAATAGTAAAATAAATCATTTCAGATGATGCTAAATGTATAGAAGTGAAAGACTGTACACAGTACACAGCATAATAGTTATGGAATTTAGCAGCCTATAATTTGACCATATATCATTTATATGTTGCTTTTATTCTGTACAGGCTAAAGACAAATAGAGATGTGTTTTGTGTGCCGTAAGTCTCCTTCATAGACAGCAGAATGAGTGTTGCGGGGTTATTCAGTTAATTTTGTATTACCTGAAGTGACAGTTTTGCTAAAGATTGATGTCTTGGTGGAGTTCAAGATCTCACCAGTAAATCTCAATTCTGTTGGACTTTTTTGTTTGTTTTGAACAACTGTAAGTATACATTTGCTACTGAATACCAGCTTTCTGAGCTATGTGAAATTTCAGCTAGATCTCCAAGACGTATAAAACATTAACTCGTATAGCCGCTATTATCTTTTGCCACATTAATATCTTTAATAAGGGTAAGGTAAGAGTCTGACTCTTAAGTGTTCCTCTCTCCTACAGATTACAAAGGAATGGGGATAGAGTTTGCAAATTAAATGGTTTAGGATTCTGCAGTTTGATACAGTTAGCATTATTACAGAACTATACCAAAATCCTGGCAACTTCAGTAGTATTAAGTATGCGAAGGAAGATCTTTGTATTTTGTCCCCTAGCACAGTGTGTGTCCCCTTGCCTCATTTCCAGGTCACTCACTCTGTCCTGTCTTGATCATTATATTGAGCTATTATAAAACCTTAACATGCAAAAGGTTAGGAAAGTTTCCGTGCAATTACACAGTCTCTGGGATCATTTCACCTAGTAAAATAAACAGATCAGAAAGTCTTAAATTAGTTGTAGACATATATTCAGTCAAACCTACTTTCCTTCTAAACATTAAGTACAGACTTAACTAGATAGCTCCCCCCTCCCATTTTACTTCTATAAAGTATTATATATATTGCGTTATATAAGATTTGTTGAATAGTTATTGGAATAAAAGCAAACAAAGCTATACTGCTGCAGACAAGGGAAGAGCTACAGATGTCATCTGTCAGACCTTTGACACAAGTCCCCCACAACATCCTTCTCTCTAAATTGGAGAGATGTATTTGATGGGTGGACTGTTTGGTGGATGAGGAATTGGCTGGATGGTCGCATACAGCGGGTAGTGGTCAACGGCCACTATGAGTGGTGTCCCTTAGGGATCTGTACTGGGACCAGTACTGTTTAATATCTTCATCAATGACAGAGACAGTGGGATTGAGTACACCCTCAGCAAGTCTGCAGATGACACCAAGCTGAGTGGTGCAGTTAACACACCCGAGGGACAGGATGCCATCCAGAGGGACCTGGACAAGTTCAAGAAGTGGGCCTATGAGAACCCCAGGAGGTTCAACAAGGCCAAGTGCAAGGTCCTGCACATGGGTTGGGACAACCCCCAGTATCAACACAGGCTGGAGGATGAAGGGATTGAGAGCAGCCCTGCGGAGAAGGATTTGGGGGTACTGGTGGATGAAAAACTAACTATGAGCCAGCAATGTGTGCTTCCAGCCCAGAAAGCCAACCATATCCCAGGCTGCATCAAGAGAAGTGTGGCCAGCAGGTCGAGGGAGGTGATCCTCCCCCTCTGCTCTGCTCTCATGAGACCCCACCTGGAATACTGCATCCAGCTTTGGAGCCCTCAGCACAAGAAAGACATGGACCTGTTGGAGCGGGTCCAGAAGAGGGCCACAAAGATGATCAGAGGGATGAAACACCTCTCCTGAGGACAGGCTGAGAGAGTTGGAGTTGTTTAGCCTGGAGGAGAGAAGGCTCTGGGGAGACCTTATTGCAGCCTTTCAATAATTAAAGGGGACTTGTAAGAAAGATGGGGACAGACATTTTTAGTAGGGCCTGTTGCAATAAGACAAGGGGTAATGGTTTTAAACTAAAAGAACGTAGATCTAGATAAGATATAAAGGAGAAATTTTTGACACTAAGAGTGGTGAGACACTGGGACAGGTTGCCCAGAGAAGTTGTGGATGCCCCCTCCCTGGAAACATTCAAGGCCAGGCTGGACAGGGATCTGAGCAACCTGATTTAGTTGAAGATATCCATGCTCATTGCAGGGGGGTTGGACTAGATGACCTTTAGAGGTCCCTTCCAACCCAAATGATTTTGAATTTCAGGACCTGCTTATTTCAAAAGCCCCACTTTGAAAAACTTCCCTTACTGTGCTTAAACAGAACACAGACAGCATTTCAGGAAATCTGGAAAAGGATGACAATTTTTAGAAAATTCAGAATTCTCCATTCAACAGAAATACTCTTAAATACAGTACAGCAGGTGCCTCACTAATCTATTTTATTGCCTTAACATTAATATGCAATACTAATTTTACAGATTATTTTTGAAATGTAAGGGAACCCAACGGCTCCCAGAAAATCCCAAAATTTATTTTTTTATTGGCTGTATCATTCCATGATGGTCTTACATATTGATGAACACATATTTCACTATGTAACTGTGCCAAGGATGTGTACTAAGAACAGTAAGTGCCATGCCTGAATTACATTTCAAATTTCAGTTGTGAAAGAAGCAAATTACCTTGACAAATTTTGATCACTATCACATAGTCAATAATTGTCACTACATTCTTCTGTGACTGATATAACAGTGTCTGCAACTGCTGTCTTCTTCTCAGACCTACAGCATTTAAAGATTACGAATGTTTAAAAAGACAATCAATACAAATCTACAGAATCAGTAAGATTTGGAGTCCTAAGGCATGTCACCATGCGACAAAAGAATCATTAATCTTTTAGAAGGTTTTCTTTCCTCCTTCTTTCCACCCCCAAAAAACAACTTAAATGATATGGGAAGACATCGTTGCTTGTACACTATAAAATACCACTTATTTGACTCAAGTCCTCATAACTTACTTGAGAAAAGATTCAAGTTATGACATCTTCAAGAAATATTGTTCTTGAAGAATATACAGTTTTACACTGTTCAGAGGTTCTGGTTTAAAAATCACTCTACATCCTACTGTGCAAGAATATATCAGAATGTCATTGGTTCTGCTTTTTAAAAAAAAATGTATTTATATGCTCAAAAATAACATCACTTTCCATTTTCATCACTTCTTAAGCATAGTGGGAGAGGAATGCAAGGAGAGATACAGTCAACGCATAAGCAACATATAACAGCAAACAACTCACCAGCTGGACAGCAGTGTAGCACAGACAGACTTCTTTTCTGTACTTCAGAATGAGAAGTTGTGGCAGGACAGAACCTTACTCACTTTTCCTCAGCCACAATTTTTACTTAAATTTCCTTACAATCTGTACTTAAATTCTCTCTCTAAAGGAGCTGTAGAAGACCAGTATCTCCCCCAGACTTGTATAAAGGCTGACATTCACTTACAGAGTCAGCAAATGAGCAAAAGGTGGTTCTTCTCATATTTTAATCCCTATGGCCTTACAGATACGTTAGATATTCCCTAAAAACAGGTATGTTAGATATTCCCTGATTTTCATGAGACCTGTGACTGAACCAGTACAGGCCTCTTCCTTTTCTTGGAAGTTATATACAAGTGTTTCAATCCAGTATGCGCTGCTAGAATTGGTAACAATGCTCTAATAGTGTAAACACTATTACATATTCGATTCTGTACTGAATGGGTTGGATTCTGCCATCTCTGTAAAATGCCGTACTGAGAAAAGATCATAAAATGTAAATTTATATACAGTGAAGCTTTATTACAGAAGGTCATAAAGGATTAATATGGGTGTCTTATTATTTATCCAGTATTGGGATTTGTCACATTAATACTCTAGATACTTTTATTACTCCCTATCATGTAACAGGAACGGATCCAGTATGACAGTGGCCACTTGCCACGAAGAAAGCATACAGCAATGAAAATACTGGCATGACAACAGTTTTGTTACTTGGTATATTTATTGATTCATTATCTCCAATTCTGCAGGTTCCATTTGCCCCAGTGTTACAAACTGCCTGGCTCAGATGCATATTTTTACTTGCCAAAGTCAAAAGAGCCAGGGAAAGAAGGTACAGATACTGGCTAAAAGTGCCATTCTGTTTATATGTAACTGCCAGTGAAAAATGGAGTTTTAGAGAAGCATACAAAGAAAATGAATATACCCTCAAGCATTTAATCAAGAATCTTTGAGCTCAATTTGTGCGTTTCAGGCTGTTTATATTGTTTATAGTGCACCTTTTCTCTTGCTTTGTGTAATATCATATATTATTTAAAATATGAGGACAAGTATTAATGTAACTATGCAAATTACATTCCTACACTTCCTGTACAACAACTGTCTTAAGAAAAGATCTTAAATTTCTGAAGACATAATAGAAGCAACTAGTAATAAAACTAGTTTCTAGACTTCAGCAGAGGAGGGCTCACCTCAAGTCTTAAACCATTTTCTACTCAAAAGTCAGGCTTTTTTTAATTTTTAGCTAAAATGAAGAGAAACAGTGTGTTTTGGCTTGGCTTGCCCAAAGCTTGATCATAAACTAATATTTATATTTACTGCTAATTTCTGCATGGCAACTGCTCAAAAAATAAACAGCAAAGCATAAGAGGAAAGCAGATAAAGTGAATAAATGAAACATTTATTGAATAATCATTCATAAAAAGAAATCAGTGAATGTAAACTAGTAAATACTGGATGCAATGTAAATAGCTGGAATTTAATACATTCAAATCTGAGGATGGGAAATCTTTTTCTGATATTTGAAACATTTGTTATAATCTTCCAGAACCGGCTGGTCAATTAGTGTTACTTTTCTTTTTGCTACCCTGGAAATGAAAAACTTCTTGTTGCAATTATACTGAGTTCTCTTTCTTTGTATGTGAAAATCTTAAGTAGAGCTTATCAGGGCACCAGTGCACGCTCTATGTAAAATGTTTAATTTTAAGCTAGAGATATTTCTAGAACCAGAGAAGAAATCAAAAGATCTCTTCACTCTCTAGGTTTGATGTGTTGTCCCTTTTTTGTCTTAAAAGTTGATTTTTCTTGACATGCAGCCAAACAGGAATGTATACTATCTCCTCAGCAAGAAGAAATCAGTAGAGTCCTAATTTAAATATGAAAACACGGGGAAAAAATAGTATGTTCAAGACATTTAAGTTGACTGGTTTTCATGGTACAAATTACCTTGATATGCTAGAAAAATTCTGAAGCTTACCAGTCACCGACATAATTGTTAATTACTTATTCTTAAATTAAGGTGGATTTTTTTTGTTCCTGTCACTTATCACTAAGTTTACTACTCTGCTATAAGAATAGAAGATCCTACTTAGGGTTCTAATCTTCAAGTTGATTGATTGTAGCTTCTTTGGCTGATTTGCAGTCCATCCCTTAAAATCATCTGTTTTCAATTAAAATGCCTCTCTTCCTGCAGAAATTGCAGAGAAAGCATTAAAAACAGTCTGAATTTCTGACTGGGCTGCTTTTCAGATGTGAGTGGTTACACTACTGGAGTTAACGAGCATTTCTATAAGAGGTAAGAGACAATCAAATGATCCTGGAAGACATAACAGTGTGTATATATGTACTGGTGAAAAATATACTCTGGCAAGATTATCTGTGTCTTCTGTCCCAATCTAGTGTCCTTCTGTTTTGCTTTGTAACTCCAAGAAATGACTTAAAGGCTGAAGTTTCAGTACTGTAGAAATCATGACAAGAGGAAAGGCGCTCACTGATATTTCTGTGCAACAGTATTTGTAATAAATTATTTCTGTAATCCTAATCAGTGTACTAGCAAACATCTTTCCTTTTGCATGTCTTAGTTCTTCACGTGCTCTGCTGTTTTATAGTTATAAAGAAGTTGGAATAGTTTTTCCTTCCATTTGCAAAGGCTTGTTTTCTCTAAGCATCCATGTTAATATATAGCCATCCTCTACTTAAATACACCCCCTGAACAGTATTCCATATGCTTAGATTTTCAGAGATGCGGAGGTCCTTCTTATGCTTCAGTTTTCATTTATTTCACTGACCTGCAATCATTTATCTCTGAAAGTTTATATAGACCATGTCAGCACTAGTAATTTCCAGGAGATTTGTACTGCAGCATAATAAATATCTGAAAGTAAAATCATCTTCGTATAATTTGCTGAACATGGTGTTTTTTCTTTCAGTTACTATGTTCAGAACTGTATTTTTGCTCTCAGTATATTTAACATGTTTTTCAGAGGGAGGGGAGAAACTGAAATAGTGCCTGCCTATTTGAAACTAAAAAATATATAATTACTGAATTGCAATAATGCACTTCAGAATTTTTTGAAGGAAGGAAGGAATGACATCCAAAATGGAATCAAAAGCTTAACATTTTTAATGGTAGAAAGCTATGAAACAGAAATCTGTACCGGAGAGGATATAGGAAATGCTCATAAAAAGTGGGAAAGTTATCTGTAAAGTTTATGGGGATCTTCGTGGTTTGAAAACTTGTATGTTTGCTAAATCTCCACATGGTAAAGCGTATGGAACATAGAGGCAGCTTTCAGGATATTATTTACAGTCATAATGTATTAATGGGCCATCATATCTGGGAAAAAAGTTTTCTCTTTATACAGGTAAATTCCACGGAAGAGTAATCTATCAAGTCAATATGCACTGCTTGTTGCATAACTTGACAGTAATTAGGATGATAAAGTAAAAATATCTTTGCATTCTGCCAGTGATTATTAAACCGTCTTACAGTTTTTACTTTAAATGATTTAGGTTTGTTTACCAATGTATAACAAGCATAATATAACCCCCAAGCAATTTTATATATGTATATATATACGTGTCAGTTGGGCAGCTTGAAAATGACTGTAGTTTTTAATGAGAAGTATGCTTGAAACTTCATTTGAAGAATTTGCAAAAGAGTTTGAGAAACTCGGATGGCAAAGCCACAAAGATGCATTTCTTAAGAGTATTTTAGTTGTTTCCTGAAGACTGAAGAAACACAATTCTTTTTTTTCCTATTTGCAAGCTTTATGTGAGGCTACAAGTAAGACTTTGAAGACGGTCTGTAATATTTCCAAACTAATCTAAGTAGTTCACAATTTTCAAGTGGTAGTGAATAAAGTTTTTAGAAATCTATTTTCTGTCATGATTTAATTTAAACTTTTATTGTTCATAGGGACAGGTTCAGACAGACAGAGGCAAGCTCATTTGTAAATGTTCTGAGGTGGTTGCCTGTGAACCTGGCATAGGCCCAAAGCTGTATAGCTACATCAGTTGGGATTTGTGCCCACTAACATAATCTTACCTCTTGAGGGACTTCTAAGGAGGACTTTGAGAAAATGGAGCAGTTTTTGTCAGTCTGTGGGAGCTCCTCAAATGAAAAGAGCAGGCTGGAGTAACTAGCCAATGGAAGGTGTGATTGTTAGATTGTTAGACGCACTAGAGAACCTGGGCAGAACATTGAAGGGGATAACCATAATCAGAAGGAGAACAATACAGAGCAGATGAGAGAGTTTTGGGAGATCTGAACTGAAAGAGGGCTAAATATCCAACGAAAGTTTGTCAGTATATTTGAAGGAACCTAAGAGGAAAGAAATACGAAGATTGAGTAGAGGGTTTTTTTAGAGTTCATAATAAATAGATCACTGAAGATGGTGCATAGAATATTTTCAATAAAGTGCATGGGACAGAAGACAAATCAGAAGTAGCTGAGGATCAGAATAAAGAAGCTCTCTCTATAGTAACTGTAAAATTTTAATAATTTTAGCTATGAGAGGTAGATGGATTATTAATATGGGAGATAAGTAGGATTAGGATTGCTTTTATGCTTTTACAAAAGGGGATTTAAACTTTATATGAACAGTCAGGAGAAGAATAAAAGTGAGACCTAATTAAGGAAGACAAAGATAAGGTTTGTCACACAAATGACTTTTTACTGGGACCTTTGAAATGGGGTATGTCTTAATCAAAAAATCTCCGATGACCAGTCTCCATCTGAAGGGTGCTGATGGGAGGAGTACCCTCTGCAAGCATCCTCATTGAGACTTTTTAAGCTGAGTCAAGTGATGTGTTACAGAGGTAATTTTCAAATAACAGACAGAACTTAGAGAAAATTCAAATAAATGCTCTAAGTTCTTATTGAATATTTATCAGCAGTTAGCTTTAATGGAGGAAATCTGATATCTACAACTTAATTTCACTGTCAAAGTAAGTAACACTGCAGTGCTTCATCTTTAAAATGAACAATGACTCTCTGCTAGTGTTGGTACATGAACGTTGTCACTTCACACTTCTGGAAAATAAGTAAATACAGTGTAAGGGACTTTGAAGGCACTTCAACTGTGACTGAAGTTCAAGACACTAAGTTTTGTTCCCTGGGAAGTCAGTGTTAGATTTTTTTTTTTCTAATTTTGGATCCTGGACTTGGAAGGTTGAGGTAAATTCCAGAAGCCTGGAACGGTTAGTATGAATGAATGTCACTGTATCACATGGCTGCTTTCCTCTTATGCTTTGCTGTTTATTTTTTGAGCAGTTGCCATGCAGAAATTAGCAGTAAATATAAATATTAGTTTATGATCAAGCTTTGGGCAAGCCAAGCCAAAGCACACTGTTTCTCTTCATTTTAGCTAAAAATTAAAAAAAAAAACAAAAACAAAAAACCCACACCCACGAAAACACAACAACAAGAAAACCCCAGGAATAGCAAAAAGCCAGGAGGATACATAGGTCTGACATAGGTTATCCTTCTCTGTGAATGTATCACCAGGATACATAGAAGCTTTGTCTTCAGCTGGACGCTGCGTGTCAAAAAATAGCTGAGAAAGGTTATAGAGAATTGAGATTAATGTATTCCAGCAGATCTCCATTAGTTTCATAGAGAAGAATAAATATGGAAATGAAAAGAAAGATTTTGAAGCAAAAAGAGCATGCAGATATTTTCTCATGGAAGAAAAGTAGTCTTCTAAAACATCTTAACAAATACTTGGTTAAATTCAAGCAAACCATAACTAAAGTTGCTCAAGACCTGATATAAAGCCTGATGCTGGTGAGACAAAGCCACTAGCAATGCTGTCACATTACTCAAGAAGTATAATGAAAAATTAAGTGTCAAATAAAGAAGAATACAATCTAAGAAAAATTAAATCTAGGTGTTGGGATTTTTTTTCCCCTGAAAACAAACATTCTGTAAATAGGGAATGCTATTGTAATGAGCTAACACGGAAACATGGCACTAAAGGTCAAAGAAACACTTGGAAGCTTTATGTAAAACTGATTTATCTTTTGCTTTGTCTCATCCGCTGTAAAAGAAAAAAAAAGGCAAAGTGCCTTGGTTTCTCAAATACTAAGATTTGATCATGTAGTTTCTATGGGTTCAATCGTGTCAGTCACTAGATTTTTTTTTTTAGGTTGCAAATAAGATGATTTATGAAAGTATTTATGAAATAGATTGTTATAACACACATTTGTTCATAACTAAAGAACAGTATTTGTGACTAAAAAAATATCCTTGTGTTTACCACATACAAGACCCCTTACATTTAAAAAATAATTAAGATAATAACGAAACATTAACTGAAACTTTCACTTGCCTTTCAATTAGTAAAGGCTGCTTATAGACTAGTTTAAGCATATAAAAAAAATCCCAAAGAAAGAATATTTTAACTCACAATTTTATAATTTCACTTTCACTTCATATTAATAGAAAACAGGGAGCCTATTCTATTTACAAAAACCCCATTTAATTGTGAAGTAATTAGGCTGAAATCAAGACGGACTTAACTTCATTCAAACTTAAATCTCTCACCAAAGAGTAGTAGTTATATTTACTGTTACTATACAGTCATAACTTTGCATTAGAAGAGTCAAAAATGCTTTCACCTTTAAAGAAAAATAAAATGTCCTTTGAAATAAAACACACCTTCTGAAGACATCAGTCACTTCATTGAGAAAGCATTACAACTTTGGCACTTCACCCAAGAGATTGCTGTCACTCTGCAGTCTGATGGCACTACAGAATTCCAGTTTACAGTACATTACCAATGCCTGTTATGTCCTCTGAGAAAGTAAGCTCTGCTGGCTGAACTTTCCAATTTACTCCCCAAGGCAGAAGAACAAAGCCTCCAAAACTTCATAGTACAATTTTTAAAAATTCTACAGAGACAAGATTGCATTTATTAGCAATGTTATCTTGTATTATAGATTAGAGTGAATACTAAGCAAAGTTCCTTTGTGCACAATTAAAAATCCCAAGCCACTATGAAATATATCAAAATTATGCGCAATACATTCAAGACAAAACAGGTATTAAAAAAAAAAGCTGCCCAAAACTAATTCAGACTTCAGATTTAAAAAAATATCTCCTATCAGGACTAAATGTGGTATCAATCACCTTTCATCTAGATAACATGAAAGGATTTCATTTTTGCCTAATTTACCATCAACACCCCCCCTCCAAAAACCCCACACTTAACCCATCTCTAATCTTGCAAACATCAACTACTTAGATACATCTATGAGTTTAAAGTTCTTTGTTCAAGCCTGAAAAGAATCCCATCTTCTCTGTTAGAACGATGAACGCAAGGAACTTCTCTGCTTTTTTGTTTTGTTTAAAGCCGTTATCATAAAAAGATCTGTGAAAGGGTAAACCAGAAAAAATGAAAATGTATTTGTTCACCATTTGCTGGCTTTTTGAGTGGGGGAAAAAGGGTATTTGAACAGTCTTTCTGGATGAATGATTGCTGTAATCAGAATCTATATTTATACTTAAGTTCTACCTTTTTTTCCTATTTCCCAAACTTAGTAACAGAATGGATGTGGGTGGGGAGGAGAGGTGCAGGAAAGGTGAAAAAAAATCAGGAGAGCATAGGAAAAAAGTGGGAGTGTTACTGGTACATAATGATTAGGATCCCATCCGCTCAGCAAGTCTGGTTTTGACTACAAGCAACAATACAGACTTTGAGACAGACCTTACTAAAGTCAATTAAGGCTTAAGTATTTTGCTTTCAAGATTAGCTTTTTGCAGAACATTTAGTTTTTCCAGATGTTTCTTGTGTTACATATTTTTGCATTCTTCAGGCT
This sequence comes from Strix uralensis, assembly GCF_047716275.1. Classification (NCBI taxonomy): domain Eukaryota; kingdom Metazoa; phylum Chordata; class Aves; order Strigiformes; family Strigidae; genus Strix; species Strix uralensis. The sequence continues at coordinate 38,970,966 of NC_133975.1, forward strand.
TCTGTCTTTGGATAGCACTAGTCTTTCATAGGATTTGAATCTTGATTTTGTATCAGACAGTTCTAGGATGAATACTTGCAATAGTAATGTCAATCCACAACTCAAACATCTCTCTTTGGATCAAAAACTGAAGACATTAGGCATCTCCCATTCTTTTCTACAGAACAAAAAGTTACAAAAGACTGATCAAATTTGTCACCTGTCTTTCTCCTTCAATGACAAAAGTTTTACTCCTATAAGGTATATAAAAAACCCACAATTTCAGTATGCTTCCTAAATTCTTTTATTAGACAAAAGTATCCATCATTTGTCATAAGTGTCATCTCTTCTCCTTTAATGGATAAACCGATAAGACTTCTTCCTACTCAGTTAACTTGCAAAAATAAAAAAATTAGCCAGAACTCTTCTGTTAAAGAAAAAAAAAGTTTTAAAAAATTCCAAGTTCCCAGGAAACTTATAATGGCATTCCAGACACTTTATTTTTTCCTACACAAAAGAAAACAACAATATACATTTGCATTATTAGGAGAACAGAATCTGGAGGGGAAATGAAAAATTATGGCAGCAAAAACTGGCAACTGCTGATTGATCTTTCTGCCTGAATGCATGAAAAATAATCCCAGACATCTGGATTGACATTATTTAATGAACAGACAATATTATTTCCTTTGATTTTTCCTAACTTTATTGTCATTTGAGGAAGCCAATCCTCTGGTAAAGAAAGAGGAAGGAAGGAAAGGAAGAACTGGAGAGGATGAAGGAAAATAAGTAAGTTGGAGGATAGAGGCACATTATTCACTGTAACTGCCACTTAGCTTACCACAGTCAAACATCCTACAATTCAGCAGTCTGATGTAACTTTAATATGAATAGATCAAAATAGTCCAGCTGTGCTCCATATTAAATCCATTATGTAACTGTACAGCATTTTCTATCTTCGTATTTTGATACTTCTTTGAGAGAGCACAATAGACATGAGAAAAACAGTTAGTACATGAGTCCAGCTTCAAAGAAGTTATTATGAATTTTCCTGTGGACTTCAGTGGGGCTAGAATTTTGCCCATATACTTGCTCATTTTTCCTGAAATCCTAGTATATGACATTAGGAGCAGGAATAACAAAAGAGGTACTAGCTGCTACTAACAACTAAACTGATATACCACGTCAGTACAGTCATATCCTTGGCAATTTCTGAGTTAGTGAAGCATAAGCACTGTTAGCATACGCTGAAATTTAAACTGCTTTTTCCAGTGCAGGCTACCAGACATCTAAGCAGTTTAACTAGAGTACAAGTTTTAGAGTTCTCAGAGAGCTTCCTTGTGTAAGAGTAAGCTAATAATCAAACAGCTTTTCTAAAAGTGTCTGATTATTCTATAATTATTCATGTTCTGTTTTTACCTATGATGATAGAAGCCACCACTATATTCACTGGGACAAACAACAGGAGCTAAATCCTAACTGGAGTTCTATATGGTTAATTCATCAAGCAATAATTCCAGACAGTTATTTGGAAACATCAAGTTAGCAATTCTCAAGAATTATTATATTCACCGATTTATTGAGTATTCTCTTCAGTACTGCTGCAAACTTTTTTTTTTAATTTAACTTTTAACTTCCTTATATTTAAATAATTATGCAAAAGTGGCACTAGCTTTTCATTTCAAGCTCAGATGTTATAGATAGCTATCTGTTACTCCTCAGAGAATGCAGTGTTTCAATCAACTTTTAAGTAGCCCTTCAGATCTGCCTACCAGTCTAGCTTGCTCCTGATGCATTTATAGAATTTTTCCTGTTTGCTTAAAAAAATAAAAACAGCAACCACCCACAAAAAGGACACCAACCTTTTTCTAATTTCTACCTTTAAAAGGGAAAGATAACCAAGCAGCTAAGCCTTTCAGAATTCCAACTAAAATCAATTACTGAGGCAAGTCACATGTACGTTTGCCAAGCTGTGTTCTTATTTAGTATTCCAAACAGCATTGTTTAAACAAAATTTTCAATTATTTTCCACCTTTAAATAAATCAATGAATGTCCATATTTAGTCGGGTCAAATTCTTTTCCCTTTTCATATGATACTTCCTTCTTCAGAGATATAAAATTTGTGTCTTCAGAACGATATTTCAAACTGTTCTCTGGAGTTTCAGGGTTATTTGTTTACAAAAAAATACTTTCATCACATAATTAACTTTTCTGGTTTTCTATTTTACCCAAAATAAGCAACCCTTCCTATAAACCGACTGGCTCTACAAGTTGTAACTATCAACGACTAAACAGCATATGTTTTACAACTTCCTTCCTTTTAATAACTCGCTGAGATATTATTATTAATTTGGATCACACTACAGCTAACCATTTACCTCAGTTGTTCAAGAACAGTTTTTTCTTTTTAATTGCTAAGTCTACAAGGACTGAATGAGCAGCCTATTTTCTTCAGGCTTTTCTCCAATAACCATAATACACAGCTCTGTCAAAAATCTGACATCTGGGTTCCTGAAGACAGAGAAAAGGAGGAATTGTGGGACATTAATGCAGTCCACACTGATTACAATCTCTCAGGAAACAGTTACTCCAGTTTCTCACTGCAATGGATTAAGCATGCACCCTCAGGATGTTTCTGTCAGAAAGAAATTATAGTATCTTCCTCCTGAACTTGGCCAGCAAAGCTGCACAGTATCAGAAAAAAGACATTGGATCACTCCACTCTGCTTTACAGATTTACGGTAATAAATTGTAGGAGGCAATTGTAGAAGAAAACTAACTTCTGTTGGAGACACATACCATGGTAGTTTTTCATAGGAATCACTCGAGTTGGCTTTATGCAAGGATCACTCAGTGCCCATTGGTTATATGCTCATGAAGTACATAACTTGTTACCGACTGAAGGGTCTCAGTGACAGAACTTATGAACAGGCTGGTGAAAGCATATGCCATGATTTTACTAGTTTTGACTGCTTGCAGAAAACTGTTGACATCTTTTAGGAATAATTACAAATTATATAAAACTGTATATAGCAGTTTTAGTTTAAGTATATATATACACACAAGCATACATACATAGCATATATAACAGCACATATGCACAAGCGTTAAGAGTAATGCATTACAGCACTTTGTATAGTCACTATGCCATTACAGTGGAGTCATAACTGATTTTTTTTTTACTAGATCAACTGAAACTGCTGTACTAGCCAGTAAGATTAACATGGCTAGTAAATATTTAAGCTTTTCTTAATATAAGGTGACCTAATAATATTTACATAAGAAATAACCAGCAGATGCATGAATAACTTCAGTGAAACGCTCAGTAGTAATTTCAGAGGAAAGAAATGAAAGGACCATACCTTCTCATATAAATACATCTGAACACTACCATGCATAATTATATCCCAAGTTAACCCATTCAAGAAATAGAGAATAAATCGGACTTTTACCAGTTCTCCAGAGTCTGAAAACAAAGAAAAGCAAGTGCCCCAATTCAGAAGAACCATTCATCAAAAGCAATAAAGACCAGATAAAAGGAAACTGAATTGCTGATCATGTGAACCCCCAAAAGATTAATTCTAGCAAGAATTTTGAAGCTGCCTTTTGCTTGTTTCATTAGTGAATTAATTTTGAATTGCTTGTGAAGATACATACTGTTTCTTTTAAAAAAAAAAAATCAAATAGCTCACAGGCCTACTCTGATTCTACAGATGTTCACACATAGCTGCACACTACTTGGACCTCAACAGGTAGTCCAGATTTACTTCCCAAAGCAAGCAACATGCACCTATAACAATTTTAGTACATTTGAAATTTACGATGTCAAAGAAAAGTCTGCTCTCATGATATGCTGTGGTAGAATGACCTTCATATCCATTTATTCATTAAATTCTTCACATTCATTTTAGGGTAATCTAGCCATTCCAGCCTCTTCTAAGATGAAATCCAGGCACTGTTACCAAGATCCCTCCAAAGTCTGCTGTAGACAGACACCGTTGATACCACCAAGCGCAGAGGATCACCCTAGACAGCCAATGCAACATGGAAACCTGGCAGTCTCTGCAGTCCTTTCACCTTCAAACACCCTCACACACTTCTTCACAAAAAACAAAACAAAACAAAAAACACTCCCAAAAAACCCACAACCCACTCACAAAACCATACAAAACCATACCTCAGAGCTACTCAAACCAGCCCAACCCCCACCAAACCCCGTGTTTTTCCTGTGTCACAGGAATGTGAGTATACACTGATCTGCTTGGGGACCTTGTTCTTTCCTTAGAGTGTAAACAGTTGCCTTTTACAGCTACACAGAATAGATTCCTTGTAAACAGAAAGTTATCAATCACTCCTGAACCAAAGGCTATATCCTGACTCTGAGACACTATATGCAGTTGTTTAATTCTTCCAGATATAGAATACATACATACAGTTCTCTCTATGGATGAAAAATTACCTGATTATAAGCCTATATCCACTTCCTGTTCTCCAACTTGTACTGGACATGATCAGTTTTGTCTCCTTTCCTCCCACCACTCAATATACTCATATAAACAATATCCAAATAATGATAATGATAAAGTGTACTTGATAGGATACTAACGTATACTGCATAATTATCAACTATATACAACATGTATTTTTGAGTTCACCATGATCAAACATTGTGTTACATCTAGACTTGCCAAAGATGAGTGCAAAGCAAACAAAATAATATTCCAAACTCAGCTACTGTTCAGCACTTTCTGGTTTAGGTAAAGGAGGCAACTTCCTCATTCCCTTTAAGCAGAAATATGGAAGGAACACATAAGGCTCTTACTACAATCTTGAATCCCAGAAAAACTGGTGTTGGAAGGGACCTCTGGAGATCATCTGGTCCAAAACACTGTTGAAAGCAGGACCTTAGACTAGGTTATCCAGGGTCCTATAAAGCTCAGAGCTGAGTCTGGAATTTCATTTCCAGTAAGGGCAATCCCATCAACTCTCTGGGAAACTTATTCCCAAGTTTGTTTTCATGGTCTTGCACCCAAACAGAATTTTCCCTGAAGCACCTGGTACCTGTTGCCTTGTCCTGTTGCTGTGTGTCATCATGAGGAGATCGCCTCCATTTTCTTTATAATTACCTTTTAGGTATTAGAAGGCTGTGTCTAGCTCCCTTTTGTTGGGATCTGAGCCTCCTCTCTAGGCTGGAAAAAAAAAAAAAAATCCAGCAACACTTTCTTCAAATGTTGAGTTTTCAGCTCTGTTTAAACAACAACATGCTTCAGCCTTGTTCCATTCTATACACTTGAATCAGAACCACTAAATTTTCAGCCAATTCCTCCCACTCAAAACAGCTTTGAGAGTCAGTGGAACCAGTGGTATCCAGCAAGGTTTTCCTTCTCTTCTTCAATTTTCCTGATCTTTTAACATCACCAGCTCCATAAGGACACGGTGCTCCTCTAGTATACCTGTATTAGCAAGTTAGTGCACATTTTTAGTACAAGTTTGTCTTGTCTTGAAGTTCTGCAGTATGCAAGCTCACCACTGATGCACAAAGTGGAATGTAGATATGCTGTCCTAGAACCATAAGAGGTAACAAGTGAAACTGCAGTCCTTTCTTCTTTTGCCTGCAGCCTGTACTCTCCTTGAGATCTACTGAGCTGTAGACCTCTGTACTGAGTAGCATCCCAAAATGATATGCATGATGCTAAAGACAAGTATCTGCAATATACTAATTTACACGGGTAGTTTGAGTTGCTTGCATTCAAACAGTAAAATCATATGCACATACCAAAATCATTGTGCACTCTGCTAATAACTTAGAAATCCACAATAAATGCTATTAGGATACTTGTACAAAGTGACAAAACAGGTTGAGGCTTAAGTGCCATGTTGTAATCCTGACCTAACGTATACTACCTTTTCAGAAAAAAAATTGCCCATGTTTAGGAGAGAATGATTTCCAATAACCTAAATTTATGTATTTTAAGTGCAAAATACCAATTACATAATACATAACAATACTATGTGCTATTAATGATAACTATTAATATTATACACTATTATATTTAGGCACTTGAACAACAGACATGGAACTGATATTGTAAGATAATTTTCACATGCAATTGAAACAACAAACTTTCTTGCTCTAGATCCTCATGTCCTGGGTGTTACTACAAATACTGTTATACTATGTAAAAATTTATGTCAAAGATGAACCTCATAGTACATCATGGTGAATCTTCCACACGCACACTCTGGCTATTCCAAGGTAGGTACCTACAAATACATCAGAATTTCCTGTAATTGTAGGTCTGTTTACTTGGATTATACCCTATGACAGACTCGAAGGTTTCCTCACACAATGTAACAGATTTTCATTTACATTCTCTGTTTATTAAATCTCACAGCTAACCTGTGACAGAGGCAGAAGTACCTTGGGACCACTTTTGAAATGCTCCTAAAAAAGGCACCCTTCAGACTAAGTGAAGCAGGGATGTTTAGGTAGTAACTAGTCTCATTAATATTCAGGACACTTTGTAGTTGATTCTTCTATTGATTATAAGCAATAATCACTACATCTTCAGTTCTCACTCATCATTTGTGAGATGTACATTAGCTTCTAGCAAACTGACTGGCACACTTCCAGTGGTAACATTTTAAAGCTCTCTGCATTTCAGGATTTTTTTTTTTTTTCTCCGCTTAACTAAACCCGTCTGCAAAGAGTAATGTTCATATAAGAAAAGTGCATAATCTGAAACACTAAGAAGAAACCCTTTTCTAGACTTCCAAATTTGATTCTTTAAAATTATTTTCCACTGCCCTTATGAATAGTTATAATTCTAGTTATAGCACAGTGATGCCTCAAAAGCCTTCTTTAATACCTGCTCCCTACACAAATGCAAGTCAACATTTTACTTTACACACTCTCAGTTATAGTAAGACACATGAATCTTATGAAGACTACGCTCATCCATCTTAAAAGCACAGTTCAGCCCATTATTGTTATAAAGAGAAATAAACAGTACTTAGCATTTTTGTTATGGCTTATGAGCTGAACCTCTTTCTTGTTTTGGTAATTAGACAAAATCATCTTGCTTTATATTTGAAGTTTAAGCACATACAAATGTCTAGATTTTTGTACCACAAAGAAACACAGCACAATTAGCATTCCAATCTTTTGCCATATCACCACTTCCTTCAAATAACACACACAAACAAGGTTTTAGTGAAATAAAAATTCTGTAGTTGCAGGTTAAACGGGTAACGAATGAATTTAGGAGTTCTATGAATATTCAAAAGAATATTAAATAAGGAAAAATGTACGGAAAAAGACAGCTGGCCATTTAATTTACTCCATTCATTGCTGGGATAACATTGACGACAACTATGTTGGTACCAGGAGAAAAATCGGTACATACAGATGCAGAAAGCCAAGGAGCTTTTAAGACTTAAAGACTAATAAAAATATATTAGTGGTAACAGAGCAAATGATATTAAATTGGGGAAGATACTCTACTGTATGTGCCATGACTGAGAACTGACTGGAGATACATTTTCAGCCCCATATATACCTTTTTGAAATACAGAAGACATTCATTACTCACTGTATTTTAGTAAAGGGGACACACATGAGCACCATGGCGCTTAGATTTACACCTTCTTTTCAGTATTCTTTTTTTTAAAGTAACTGTGTTGATTACTTAGAGGCCTTTCAGAGGACTGCCACTATACAGGCTCCCAATATACAGTCTTAATTGGCTTCCTTTTTATTAACAGATGGCTAAACATTATCATTTCACAATAAAACAGTACAGAAATCTTTCCCTGATGTTTTTCCTAGTAAGATATAGTTGTTTGATCTACGTGGTTGTTTGAACCCTGGAATTCCATTCAAGTTCTCTGCCAGCTGAAATTATAACTGTGACACTCTCTAACACAGTAAATAAAAAAAAGACATTCTGTTTTTGTAAGGTGTATAAGAATATTGTGATAATAGAAAGGTGGCTTATATACTTCAGCAAACTTATTTCTGAAGCTATTCATTCTTCATGTACAATAGTTGACATTCACTAACAATGCCTAAATGCCAGATCTTTTATATCCAGTTCTGACACTGAATACCTGTGTGTCTATGACCTTAGCAATCAACAGCTTTAAAACTTTACTGAGCTAAGACCTGATTTCCAGTTCTTGCTCATAGGATTTAATCTGTTTACCCAAAAACTAATGGGAAAAAAAGCAAAAGCAATCTCGTGGCACACCCAAGACCTCCCCTCATATTCACTGCATCTCAGAGTAATGCTCTCTAGTATTCGATTTCTCTCTCAAAATTACTTGTTGCGCAGTAATAAACTAACCTGCTGTCTCTGTAGGACACCAGAGTTCTTAACTGAAGTCCCTTCAAAAGATGGCAGACTAAAAGATCCGTGTTTGCAGTCTGTGCAACTGCCCTAAGTGCTAAGAGGTGCCTGCAATCACTGTTACTGTCCTTTTAAAGAGAATAAACTCCTCTCACTTAGGTGTCTGCTCATATAAAAAGGAAATCAGATTTCTGGCTCCTGAATGAGAAGACACTTCTAATGTACAGCCCTGAGTCAGTCTTTCAAGCCCTAAAGAGATGTGAGATTTCAGACAAAACACTGTACACCTGGCATTTTCTATTGACCAGCTTGCTGCTGCCTCTCAACCAGCACGTAGTCCTCTGACCACACCTCAAAAGATAGACAGTTTCTCCATGAAGCACAGAGAGCTGAAGTGCTCTAACTAGGCAGACTAGATCATTGTGCTTAATTTCCCGGAATTAAAATGTGTGCCTGACCACATTGGGTATTTTCAGAAAAATCCAGCCCATAAACAGCAAAGGCAGCCAGCGACAAATACTTATTTACTAGGACAAGGCATCTTCAGCTCGTTTGTACGCTGGCTTCAGCACAGTATCGGATAAGGAGAACAAAGACAGACAGGAAGAAAAGTATCTTGTAAATCAGTATTAAAAGTGACACTGTAAAGGGATAAAGGGTGCCTAGTAAACAAGAGACAAAGCCCTTCAGAATGTAAAGCAGATTAAATAAACTTCCCAAACCAACACAGTAACACCTTTACCACTAATCCACAAAGTATCAATGACACTGAGAGGACTATAGAGCCAGATAATACCTGAATACAGTCTACAAACTTTTTACATGAAGAAATTTATTCATTACATTGCTGGATTTCAACCAAATAACTGGCCCACCTAAGAAAATTCCTCACAATAAAGCACCTTTATATGATAATTGAGCTACGAGATAAGATATATGTCTATTACATACAGTGATTATTGACTATGAGAAGCTTCCAATTTAGCAGAAAATTACTTTGTATAAGAGCTCTCCAGAGCCAGTGACAAAGGTTACATTTAGCTCTTTTAACACACAGTAAAAGAGAATGAGGCTTCCACTGGCCTCCTGTATATCATATCAAACAATGGAAAGAATACTAAGTAATGATAAAAGTCTTTCCATAGATTTTCACATTCTCTCCAAAAGATAATTTTTTAAAAAAAAAAAAAAAAAGGTAGTGCAATGCAAATAAAAGTAGTTGAATCTGAAATTCACTGTTACTTTTCTTACCAGCTACACATGTACTTTAAAGCATGAAGATTTAACATCAGTGAAGACACAAAATTCACTGAAGTAATAAGAAATTAATACACTAATTCCTGCTAAGTTAACTGTAAAACTAAATCAGAAATAAAATTATTTCAAATAAAAGTACAGAAGAAGAGATCCTTCACCAATTTAAAAACCATTATAAATTATTTCCTTGAAATTTTTACCAGCTTTATTACAGGAAATTAAAATATGGAGGATAAATGGGACAATAAGACAACCAGATAATTGAATCTAATAAACAGGTTTCAACGTACTTATCACCTTGAAACTATGCAAAGGTTTTGAATTTAAATACAAATTGGACCAAGCAGCAGGAAGCCATAAATACACTTCACAAAAAACATAGGAGACTAAGGTGTCAAAGTCCTCTTACAAGAATAGTGAATTCTTCAGCACTTAAGAATACACATGCTAAAAAAAAATGAGGAAATTCAGTTAGGTTGAGCAACATTTGTTTTTTACCAGCTATTCTTGCATTTTACGTTCTCACATAAATTTTATAATTCTTTGTAGTTGCAAAGAATGGAGATATAACCCTTCAGTATTCAGCGGGTTATATTATGTACTCAGTAGTGCACACTTTTCAGTGGAAAACTAGTGTTACTATTTTCCAAGTTGCTCTTTACATAAAGGGTCTTCAAGTAGAGAGTGATTTTCACTTTTTCTGATTTGCCAGCAAGTATTTTCAAAATGTTTGCATCATTTGTTTGCATATACAGAGCAGGTTATAATTTCTGCATGGACAAGATAACACTCAAAGCCAGAAATAAATATGAAGGATCTTAAACTAAATTTATTCAAATACGTGGTAAGAAATATTTTGCACTGGAAGGGAACCACATGACAATATTAGCTTTAACAGCAAAACCATGGGTACTATCAAAAGAGGTGAGAATGAACTGATGTAAAAGAAAACAAGTATAAGCATCATACCATTTTTTCCAAATACCTGGTTTTTCAGACCTCTGAAAGTGATGTATTTTAAGATTGATATTGGAGCTACAGCATTAAAAGTTATTCTATGCACACTCTCATTTACAGTTTTTTAACTCTAGCTTGAACATGCATGAATATTAGCAAGATTGGATCCTAGGATTATTTTTTTTTTCTAAGTCAGCTTGATACTAACAAGTGATACAAAATAAACGAGTAGAATTGAAGAAAGTCCACTTTGTAAATCACAACATAAAATTAGACATGGCAGATTTTTGTTTCAAAAGCATTGGGCTTTTTGTGTGAAATAAACTGATATATAGCACAGTTGCTAATCTTCAAATTAATACAGTTCTTTCAATTCAACTGGGAGTTGAGTTTACAAAAAAATTACAGTTTACAAAAATTTTCAGACAAGTTTCACACAAATTTTAACAAGAAAGCATTAAATCTCTAGCAATATTCCACCTAAGGATGTTCTTTATTTACATTTGAATACCTTCACAGAAAATTTGAAAAAATAAAAGTTCACGAGATTAAAATAACCAAGAAAAATTACTGGTCCAGCAGAAAACTAAAAGTTTAGCTTCCAGTACACTGTAGTTTAGCATTCAGCATTTTCATAGTGGATTTCAGGCCCAATACACTAATAAAATATGTACATATAGATAACAATTATTTAAAAAGAGACAAATGGGCTTTTTTGTTTTCTGGGTTTGTTTTGGTTTAATTATGAGATACTATTAGAAGTGAAGGATTACATATCTGGAGCAAATGTGACGTTTCTTTTAACTAGAGATGATTTCATGAAGAAAAGTCCTGAGAAAGAAACTGAAAAGAGCAAGGCATGTGATAATTATGTCAAATGAGAAGAAAAGGATGTTTTCAACACAGTTTTTCACCAGCAGGCATAGCCAGCGTACAAAGTACAAGTGTTGTCCACATTGACAACTCTCAAATCATGTAAACCCTTGTTATCAGTGAATTAAAATTAATTTCTCATAAAAAGCTACTTATGTTTAGCCATTTTCACAGCAGTGACAACAATAAAAAATATAGAGGAACTATCACTGTAACATTTACAATATGCAGTATATTTGGTAGCATTTGTCAGAGTTCTGAGGAACAGAGAGCAAGCTGCAATAGCAAAATCACAGAAAGCAAAGTATGTACAATTCTTACTTTGCAGAATGTCACACACTGTCCTTGTATTTCCTTGCAAAAATTATTATATTGGATAACAGACTGATTTTTGATTCCAAGGAAGTACAATACTTTGTATTGTTTCTGCACAATACATAGCATAACACCTTCAAACATTTAAATTATAGTTAATGCAGAATTTACCCAGACAGGTTTGGTATTCTTCTCTGAAGATGGCACAAAGTACTGTCTTCACTGAATGATGAAAACTTTTGTTTTGTAAAACTGAAGTTCATGATAGTGGTTTGAATGCATAATTCCCGAAATATCTTGCATTTGACGTGCATTTTTCTCCCCATGAAGCAGTATTTCTACTGTGGTTACTGAGGACACTTAAACAAAAAATTTCCTACTGACATTTAAATTTCTGTTGTGGGTCCTCTCAGAGTCCAGATTCAGCAGGCTTTAAACATGCAGAGACACCAATTCATAATCTTGGAGTACTGAAGGAGTGTTAGGGAAATGCAGGATAACTTCAGGAGTGGATTTCTTTTTACTAGGGCTGAAATTACTGGTAGTTCAGTATGCAATATTATTTTCTACAGCTTACATTTACTGTGTATGTTTTGTCACTGTAGATATTTTACAAACATGACAGGCATTTCCAAAATGCTGTCATGTATTAAGTAAGGATATCTTCACTGTAGGGAAGAAAAAGAAACAAGGTATTCACTGAAATGTAAATTGCAATTAAACTTAGCAGTGGCCTCCCAAAAGTGAGAATGAGATGGATTATCATGACAGCAATGAAATAGAGCTTTATACCTATGTACCCAGCGTGCACCTTTTCCCTGGGTAAGCTGACAAGCTTTTCATGAAGCTAACACTACTCTTTCACTGGCTTCAAATTGGCTTTCAGAAAAACCCCAAGCAATATGCTTCTTGTGTTACTCTGAGCAAGTGCGACTGCTGAGCACAACTCTTAAGCAGATCGTAATTTGTGCACTAACGAAGAAACAATTTTGGGCAATATACTGTATTTTTAAAATTAAAAATACTATCTAGTTACCGCATCTTTTCCTCATGCTTTTCTCTATGAGAAGCATAAGAAGGAAGGGCTGATACACAGATTTCACAACAGATTTTTTTCCAGGCTTACAGGTTATTCACAAAAAGGATTGTCTGAGGCTCAGATCTGGCTCCCAAAATATCAACTTAGGAGCATTTCTGTGGGGAGGTGAAGGGCAGTGAGAAAGAGTCAGACAAAGACTCACAGAAAAGGATAGCCACTCACAAAGCTCGGGATATAGCAGTCAGGGCTGACCACAGTGAACTCAATGCCAAGTTCTAAATGCAGGTGCCTACAATAATAGCAGAAATACAGTCACACCTGAGAAACAGATGAGACCAAAATAGGAGAGTAAGAGGGAAGACTTGCTAGGTGGGTGGAGAAAGTAGTTGAGTAAACAAAAGCAGCAACAGAAAATTTCCTTAGCAAACGATTATTTACAATAGATAGCTGCACACTACTTACTCTATAGCAAGAGTTATTAATACATAAATAGCAAATAGAATCTTCAGCATGTGAGCTGAAAGCCATGAAATGCCCCATAAAGAACAGATGGTAGAATGGTGCATGGGTAAGTAAAAAAAGCAATCGAAAAATGAGTAAGCTTTAAGTTTACATTTTCTAAAGTTCTAAATAGGAACAAATATTCTTACACGGTTTACTAGATGTGCTGCATATACAAGTGCACGCATCTTCACAAGATGGTGGAATCTTATGTCCATTACAAGGATAAAACAGAATCTGTACTCATTAAATGCACATGCCATCCAGCACAAGACAGTCCTGTCCTGCTCTCTAACTGTTACGGCAGAACACAAAAGGTTAAAGATAATAATGAAACCATCACAAAACCTTCTGATTACAGAGTATAGATGATACCAATCATGAGGCAGAAGTTCTACAAATCTTTCTTCTGGTGGCAAGGCTGCCTAAAGTAGATCCCACCTCCTCTTCCCTCCCAGTAGGGAATCCTACCCTTACTCTGCATCCTCATTTGCACCAGCAAAACTATTTGGGGGCACTGAGGTGCTTCAGTACAGTTAAAAGAGTCTTGTTGGAGGTTTTTTTGTGTCACAGAATTGCTTAGTTTAGATTGGTTGTGTGTATAGTCCTGTAAGTAATTCAACTGAGAAGGTTGTTAGAGAGTAGAAGTAGCCAAAGAGTTGGAACAATTTAACTTTTCCATCAAGAAAAATATGTATGGAACCAAGGCTTTAAATGCCATGTACAGTTTTTGAAAAATCAGCTGCAGATATTCAGTCAGGAAATGAAAAGATTCTATGTGAAAGCTCTATAATGAGGGGAAAAAAAAGAAAGCTTCAGAGAAAAATACCAGTTTTCCTTTCTCTAATAAAGTTCCTCATTCACTAACTGAAGATAGTGACTCTCCCTGTGATTCTTTACCATTATGGCAACGAGCAGCTGAACCAAAAATTGACAGAATCCTTCACAATATTACTCTACACGACACTAGCAGGAGTGTGAAATTGAGTGTGATCACAGCCCCAGTCAATTCTACTGGTTCAGGGAGTTTTCAGTTTAGGTCAATTTTATCTTCAGATCCTCATGTTCTTGAATCACAGAAGTAAAGAAAACAAAGATAGAGAAAAAGACAGTAGGATGAAAGTCTATAAAAAGGAAACAAGGGCAGAAAATTTTAGAAATTGCTAAAAGCTCTTCCTGTCCTCCAAGAACACGAGTCCACCAGCACAAAGGAAACTCTGTGCATATAAACAGTAGTTCTCCCCTACCTGGCTTAAACCCAAGGAATCCGTTTCAGATTCAGACGCTCACTTCATGTTCTCTACATCACAAGCTCTTCAAGAAACAAACTTCATAACCAAGTTAATACTTCTTATTCAAAAACAAAAAAGTAGCTTTTTTTTTACTTAAAAAAATCATTTTTCCCCCTTGTTGACTAACCACTTTGTCCCAAGAACTTCTGACAAGGTATATTTAAAGTCTTCTTTAGCTGTTCTCTCTTCTCATCACTCCACCTTTTTCTTCTTTATGTTAAATCCAATCCTCACTCCTTAGGTTCCTACTAAAGAATAACTACTTGTCATGCCCCTTGATTGTTGTAACAGCTGTTCCTAGTTTGCCAATCAGTCCTATGCAATCTCCTCTCATTCTCTTTGTATAGTTTCTTCCCCATTTTTTGCATGAGAAATCAAAGAGCATATCTGAGCAAATACTCACTAAGTTATAAGTATTTAATAGTGAGTCTGAAGAAGTGTGGTAAAACCTAACTGTGCCTATTATTCTACCTGTGCCTCCGTGTTGCTAATCCCAGCTATCACTGAAGTAAGCCCTAACAAGTCAGTATTTTAAAAATAAATAAATTCATTCTAGAGCACCTTACAACAATCTACAATTCATTTTCCCAGGGACACATAAGCCACAATAAATCTTTTGCAAAGTGAAGTAGAATTAATTAGTCTTGCAGTTGCAAATGAACATATTTTACTTCCTACTGCAACAGACTAGGAATACACATGCAGTTTAGTCTGAAAGGCAGCTAAAAATCCTATTAAATTAACAGTTGCTTTTAAGTGAAGGGACAGTAACTTCTTACCCATGGTACCTAATTCACAGGCTATCCTCTGCCTGCACCCTAAATTAGTGGCAGATTTGCTGAAATAAAAAAAAAAAAAAAAAGGATGAATCTCTATTAACTATCCTCTCTTCTCTCAAAAACTTGATTTCCCCTTAGACCATCAGCTAGTCCATTTTGATTCTCATCCCTGTATTTTATCCCCTTCACTGTAGCAGATAGTTAGAAATATTTAAAAATTACTTTGACAAGACTTCTATGTTCCTTGAATGTGGTTTTTTATTTCAGCGTAACATAAAATTAGGTTTAATAATCTCTGCTGTCCAAGAACAAGTTATACCCCAATGAATTACAGGCGTTAGCATTTAACTGAAACTGTACTGATTACAGTTACTGAGATATGACTCATTGCCAGTCAGAGATGCACCAAAAAGAAAATTAAAGTTGTTAGTTTCCAAAAAGAAAAGTATTAAATAGACTTTGTTCCCATTAAAAGATTATGCTTCGTATCTTGTTATATCAAGTTGTAGTCCTAAAAATACAAGCAGGACTCATCAGCAGATTAAACATGTATGTAGTGTCCACAGGAACAGGGCTTAAATGGGTTTTATCACTCATAATGTTACATGGTTGTCACTGCATAAATCAGTGCAATTTCAGATAATTTTGTTAACGGTTCAAATGCTTTCATCTGAAATTGTACATATAATGGTCAGTCTACCATAAAGTGGAATTAGCTGCCAAAATAATGTCTCTCAGAGCTGAGCTGGAGGTGTTACAGTCCAAACTTCAACAAGCTTCACTCCTGCTGTGACCTAGGGGCACTGTCCACTGTTAATTAGCACAGGCTTCATCCTTCTTTCTTCCTCACCCCACTTGCTCTGAAAGTTGATAAATACGAGCTCAATCCTCTCTGGCCGTCTGCCTTCCCCCAGTTGTGCCCTGCTCCCTGCCCTTGGACATGGCTGATGTTATTTTGAACATCATTATGGCTACACCTCAATGTTACCCTGTCACAAGGGAGAACAGGTTTACAATAAAACGATGGAGATCAATGTGGGAACAGTATTCAATATTTTTTCAGAGATTTAATCAATGTGATTTTTAACACTACTGTAAAGATGGAATGACTCCTGAATAAACAGAAGAACTGCCAATGCATAGGTGTCTATCAGAAGAGAAGAGCAGTTTGACCGCTTCCCTTTTTATGTTCAAAATGCTCTTACTCCAAATATTCCATATGGGTCAAGATCACGCATAGTGGGATGGCTGCGAGCCTGCCCTCTGCAGTTCTGCACTGTCAGTCATGACAGCATGTCCTGGAATACAGCTAACTTTTCTCGCTTTCTCTTTCCCTTGGAGGAAGTAAAAGCTTCAGCTAGCAGAAGTCTTGGGTATGGCGCAGACAAGGACTGGAGTAGAGAACCACCACGTGTGTGACCCTACAGATTTCTGTAAACTGTTCCTGCATTCAACTAATGAAGGGAAAGTGACGCTGCTCTCATTACACTGCTACAACAGAAACATGATGAACAGATTTCTCTAGGGGAAATTATTTAAAGCTTTTCCAGAAACACTTCCTATTGAACAGACAACACTGAAATATGGTTATTTTCTGAAAGTGTGTCTGCTTAGCCATGGATCTTATATTCAACAGGAGACCATTACGCTGTCATAGCATTCGATTCCACTTACATTACCTCTTAATTAACACTGGAACATTTAGCAGCTATTAGAAGAGACATTCTCAAGAGTTCTAGATTTCATCGGAGCTCACAGGCAGGCTGCCTTTAGTGCAGTAGTTTAAGATTAGAGATGCAATTTGAATTAACAAAACTAACATCATCTTTGACTCATTCATGTTTCTAGGAAAAGTATTTGCAAATACTCCATGGTGATATTTTTATGTGCTACATTTAAAACACTTCCCATGCTTTAAAAGAATTTTTGCAAATTCTGTCTTACTTTATAATAGATGCGTTTGGGGTACAAGGTACTAGATAAATTAAATCTCTAAAGCAGTTTGTAATGCAGATAGATTATCCCTGCTAAAATTTATGAAATAAGACTGGTTTTCACACAGAAAGCATGTATAGGCACATACTTAGATACGTAACAGTGCATGTGTCTGTGCTAAACCAAGAACAGTCTTTGACAAAATGTTAGTCATCAAAAAATCCTAGTCCTAGAGTATCCATCATTACATTGCTACATCGATAGTCCAGACATAACAGGTCCATGTGTAAAAGTTTCTTTACAGATCTGAATGAACACAATTTCAGAAGTAGGAACATATTCATAACATAACAGAGCTGCAAGTCAAGTCTTGTATGAAATTATCTTTATTGCACAAATAAAAGTGTAATTTAATGCTTTAGTCATTCTGATTATTTGCAGACCATGACTCTGCTAAGCCCATAGAATTTATTAGTTTATAACTTCATTTGCTATCTTTAAGACAGTAAAACACTACTATAACGTAAAAAACCCCCTTAGCATCTATGAAGCCAACATATTTTTTTTAAGAAACAGAAGTGTTGGCTTCCAGAAGTCTTATTCCAGTATCTATCACAGGTAATAAGTATTATTAGCTACACTAGAAATAGTCTCAGATACTAAATTTCACAGCCTGTTCACTTCAATGCATTAACAAATATTTTGCATCTGTTTCTTAAATATTTGTTTTACCCGGAATGATTTGTAATGTACACTGTGGCTTCAAAGTCAACCGTAGGGCATTTTACTGTTATGAGAGAGGCATGTGCCCAGAAGTTGACATTCTCTTATTTAACAAGCAATATGAGTATGGTAATTATACAGGATTTAAGAACTTCTTTGCCTTCCTCCTCCCCCAATACTAAAATTGCATTTTCCAAGATTAAAGTTTTTTCAGTTTATCCATATTGAGCTATGAGTTTAGTAAATACATTTCTAGATATACTATGTGTAAAACATTGGTATGTATCTTTTGGAAGTGTCGGAAAGGCAGAAAGGTACTTTCAACCTAGCAAGGACATTAATTTAACATTAGTGTTGCAAATGTTAGGGTGAAAGAAAGGCTTCAAGTGGTACAATTTGGAAGCAATACAGAAGAATATGCTTAATAATGCTGGGGAATCTTCTTGCATAGATTTACCAATAAAGAGTTGGGAAAGATCAGGGAAAAAAAATATGTAGATGCTATAGAAGAAAGGTATCTGTGTTTCATTAGAAGGATTTTTCAAGCAGAGTTTGTTTTCTTGTAAAACTTGTGCTGATATCATTTTAATAAAACATATGGAAAATATTCAAACACAACTCCCCAAAACAGTTTTAGACAATCCACTATGTCGTGGAAAACATTTTTTAACATGCCTTCTATTTTGGGGTTGAGGTTCCCCCCCCCCCCCCCCCCCTCAAAAAAACCCTCTACGGAATTTTCTCACACTCCATGTTTTATCAAAGACATTCCACAAATCCAGATGTCAAGACATCAGTGTTTTGTAAATATTTGGTAACACATTCAGCTATCTACTTATCACCTGTGTGGATAGTCATACTTTTGTTTTGGAGGAAATCCAATCCTAACGTTAAACCCCATTTTCATTCAAGCTAACATTTCTACAGGAACTGAGGAAAAAACAAAAGCTCCATTATTCCGATTTTTAGATACCTTCACTTGGGAAAGTACAGAATAGAATTCAGGTTCAGAACCAGCAGCAATGCTCATAAGAAATATTTTAATACTTGGGCATGCAAGAAGAAATAAAGTATTTGAGAAATGCATCTGTAATACTGAAAAGAGCAAGGTTGGGATACAACAAAAAAAGATGCCTTATTGACAACTGTAGTATCCAACACAAGAAAGAAAACGACTAGTTTTCAAATTGTGAATATAAATTTTGTGAAGCTCAGCATTGTCACTGACTTGGGAGTCACACGGTCCAAGGTCTTTCAGTATTTAGACCAGCATTTCAGGAGTTTATTTATTTACGTATTTTTTTACCTCAAAGGAAGAAAAATCTATGTTGATGACAAAACTTAAGACTGACTGAATAAAGCATAGGTATATAAGACCCCATCCATACTTTACAATTTTAATCATGTGTTATTGTCTACAGTAGTTTAAAATAGAATATCCTATCTTATTTGTTAAATTTAATCTCTTATTTAATTCCATTTCTGGCATTTTCCTGAAGTATGTCTTTGATTAAGACAGTGGGAAACATTTTCTCTGTGGAAAAAAAAAAATACAGCAAGCTAACATTACACTGTGTTGCTTCTTGTTATGCCAACTTTATTACACATTACACTGAGAAAACTTTTAAAACAAAACACAAACAGTTTTTGCAGTTACTGTATGAGTTTCTCAAACATTTAAAAGCTATGCAAGAAGCATGAGAGATGTGGAGAACAAAGAGTTTAGAAAATAAAGTTTAACCATGCAAGTTGCTTTATCAGTTTGTTATTGAACTGCAGTGTTTAAACTGGCATGTTATTAGTAGCAAAAAAAAATACTATCTTAGCTGTTTAGTTTTTAAAGGATGACAAGAGGAGTGTTGTTACACTATTCCTGATCCAGTCCTCACAATATTAAACAGTAACTATTTTCAATCAGGGCAAGTGGCATAAAGTAACATAAAACTCCAGTAGTAAGAGGTAAGTGACATAAAGCTCAAGTTCAATTATCAGTTCAGTCAAATGATGTCAGTAAAAAAATGGAAGATTTCACTGGTCAGTATGTAAAATATTGCCTCCCCTACAATCTGGCTTCACACAAATTTCTAAGGTGTTTAGCTATATTTACTTATCAAAGGAAAAGTGATGAAACTCTAACCTTCTCTTAGCCGATGCTCTGAAACTGCAAAGTCTGTCCCAGTGCTGCTGGCCAAGCTAACAACTTAATTACCACAGCCTTTCAGAAGTGTTACCGTCACTGCAATATAATTATTAAATATTCTAACACCCTATTCAGTTCCCTGGAAGAGTGGAGCTTACTATTTTAAGAAAGCCTGCCTATTTAAATGTCATTAACTATCCAATTAGTACAGTCTGCTCCTTGCTAGCTGCAGAGTACTGGGATAATCTTTTAATTGTTAACCGCTATTGAATAATTTTAGCAATTACGCTTTTGTACATTCCGCGATAATTAAGACAGACTACCCCTAGAATCTCATCTTTTTTCCAGGACACCGTGACAAACAGAAAGACAATCACTGGTAGGAAAATACGTGTGTGACCAGGGGTAACGGTAGCACCGAGGCCCGCCGCCCCCACCTGCCTCTCGCGGCCCTCACCGGGAGGCGCGCCCGCCGCCCGGCCCGGCCCCGCTCACCGCCCGACGCATCCAACTTCAGGACCCGCGGGGGACCGCAGGACACCGGCCCGCTTCGCCCCGCGCCGCCGGGGCTCCGGTCGCACCGCCGCCTCAGCCCAGACAGATCGCGGCCGCCGCCGCTCCCCACGGCTCCACCTGCCGGGCGCCCGCGCCCCGCGCAGCGCAGCACCGCGCGGCGTCCCCCGACCCTCCCTCCCTCCCTTCCCGGGGGGCGCCCGCACAGCAGAGCCGCCCGGCGCCCCGACACGCACCTTCCGCGCAGGCGGGGGAAGACACCCCATCCGCGCCTCAGGCGGCTCGGCAAGTTTCCCTGCCCTGAGGCGGCGGCGGGGCGCCTCCCGGGGCGCTGCGGGGCTCCCGCAGGCAGCCGCGCGGCACGGGCGCCCGGCAGGGCCAACGCTCGGCGGTGCCGGGAGCACAGCGCGGTTACCTGAGGGGGCAGAGGTCCGCTCGGGGACGCCGGGAGCCCCGCGCCAGCGGGCGAGGCGCCCGCCCGCCCGCCCTCCCTCCGCAGGACGGTGCCTGTTGCACCGGCCCCCTCCAGGGCGAAAAAAACCCAAAACTTCGGCAGGCGCCCGCGGCGCCAGCTCGCGCGGAGGTTAGGGGCTGCGGGCGGCAGCCGCGGGCGGGGCGCCGGGCTCCGGCGAGCCCCCGCTCCCGATACGGGCAGAACTGCGCTCTGCAGAGCGCGACCCCCTCCGCCCCCCCCCCCGGCTCCCCTCTGCGCAAAACCAATTAACCCCGAGCGCTCGCCCGCCCGCAGCAGGCAAGGCGCGGGGCGCGGGAGCCAACAGCAGGCAAAGTTTGATAAATGAGCGGCCCCTGCAGTGACAGGCAAGTACAGAGCGGAGGCTCCCTCCGCGCCGTGCTGGGCAGAAGTGCGGAAAAGCGGCACTCACCTGTCCGTTGCCCCTCCGGCAGCCGCGGAGGGGAAGGCGGGCGGGGGAGAGACGCAGCCCCGCGCTCCTCTCCCGTCCTTCGGCCCCAGCGGCGGGGAGGACGCCGGGCCGAGGGCCCGCAGGGCGGTGGGGCCGCCCCGGGCCGGGCAGGCACCCCGTCAGCGGAGCAGGTGAAGTAGGGTGGCCGCCGCCGCCGGAAAGCAACACGTTTGGCTCTGAACTTTGCAGCTCCAGTCACAAACAAACAAATACAGCCCAGGAAGGACCTCTCCCATCCGATCCCAGACTGCTCGGCAGCCGCTGCCTCTCTTATTGGTGCGGAGGTTATTTATTTATTTGATTTCTCCCCCCCCTCCCCCTCCACACACACCCCCCCCTTCCCTTCCCTTCTACTTCCCCTTCCCTCCCCCCGCCCCGGCCTTCCCTCCCCGCCGCCTAGCCAGCCCCGGTCCCTCCGCGCCGCGCAGCGTGGCCGCGGCTGCTCTGCGGCCGGCGGCGGCGGCGGGTGCCGGGCGAGGGGCGGGCGCGCCGCGGGGAGGCGGGAGCGGAGGCGGGCGGGAGCGGGGCAGCCGCCTCGCCGCTGCCGGGTGAGAGCGGAGAGCGGGCGGGAGGTGCCCCCGGACGCCCCGTCCCCCGCAGCGGGGTGCGGGGCCGGGAGGGTGATCCCCGCCTTGCCCCTGGCCACCGCAAGGACGGGGCGGCCGGGCAGGGGAATGCTTGGTGACCGGAGCCGGGAAGGAAGGGCGGCCGGCGCGTACTGGGGCGGCTGCTGCGAGGAGCCCGGGGGGCGCCGCGGCGGCGTTTGGTGGCCCCCGGGCGCGGAGAGCCGCGGTGCGGCGGGAGCAGGAGCGGGCTTCGCCGCGGTGCGGCAGCGGCGGCGCCGGGAACGTGCGCCCGGCAGCCCCGGGCGGGAGCGGGCGCGGGTGTGCGTGCAGGGGAGGGCATGCCGCTCTCCCCGGTGCGCGGACGGGCGCGCTCGCGTGTGTGTAAGTGCCGCTGTGCGGGTCTTCCGTACGTGTCTCGGTAACGTTGCACGAAGCTTGTTTTCGAGGAGACTCCCGGCTCGCTAGCCGCAGTGTACTTTTGTGTGATTCGCTTTTACGTTTTGCTGTAGCTTATGCATGACCAGTGCAGAGAGGGCTTTATTTCACCTCTGTCTTGCTGGCTGTGAACCTTTGTTTGCTGGTTTTATTGCCCTTTTCCTCCCCCGGCCCCCAAATCCACATGCAACTCGAGCAACACAGAGGTCTCACCTGTCCATTCCTTAGGGCCAAGTACACCGCTAGGATTAGCGCCAGGAAAGGGAACATAAGTTAAAAGCGGCGGAGGTGAGACTGCATGAAGGATTCCCTTCACTGCTCCTGCAGTATCCGTCCTAGCTCAGCTTCTCATTGCAGCTGTCAGTGGAAAAAAACGTTTCTGTCCCACAGCGGCTGTTTTTATCCCACCGTACACACACGTGATAGACAGAATATTGACATTCTCGTCTTCTCTCCCATCCCTCCCCCTTTAGAAATTAGGGTTCAAATTAGTCCCAGTGGTAGAAGAAGTGTAAAATCTGTGAAGTTGGTACAAACTCTTCCAGATAGTCTGACGGACGGGGGTGGGGGGCGTTATTTGTTCGGTTGTTTTTTACCGGATAAAATTTCCACCCTTCTCCCCTGGCAGTAAATAGACATTCTGGATGTTCTTTTTCACTTCCGGGGGGGGGGGGGGGGGGGGGGGGGGGGGGGGAAATACAGCACTACAAAAAACAAGGAAATTACAAATGTGCTTAGAGAATAAACAATTATTCAACAATATTGCTAGGCAATAAAGCATAAACTATATCCCTATTCCTCTTCAGGTGACAAGAAGCAGAGATGTAAAGATTGCTTTCATCCTGAGTCGGTCAATGAATTTATGTAGATTTGTCATTTCAAACAGAGGGTACAAATCTCTCTTTGTGCAGCAACTCTGTAATTCTACCTTTGTCAACTGAAGACAATAAACTAGAAAGATTAATGTACATTTTGTCTTCAGTAGTAAATCCTATTGTCAAATGGAGAGAACTTTTTAGTCAAAGAATTGGATCAATAGTTGACTTTATTTTGAAGCATTTATTTAAGAAGCTACTTAAAAAGAATGAAGTTCATGCTCTTAACATCCTTAAAGAAATCTCTCAAAGGCAATTATTCTATTTGCCAATCTAGCAGTCACTGCCATGTAGCAACAAAAAGCATGAAAGCTGGATGTGGAAATCCCTTTGGGTTCAGACAGTGCTTTCTCAGTGGAAGAAGAACAGTAGGAAATTAAAAAGTGAAATGCACTTAACAAAAATCTGTTTGAATGTTTTAAACAGCTTGCTTTGAATAGGTAAAGTTTCATCTCTAACCAGTAAGATTCAAGGTCAATGAAATGCAAATGACAGATGTGTTCCTTGACTGAAAGAGTGCCACCAACTTCAGGTAATGTTCAGTGAGGAATATTTTAAAAGTTCACTGTCTGACTGGTTTTTTATTCCGTAAACTCTCAGTGTTCAGCAAGTATTTGTTCGGAAGACCACAGAGTGTCTTCCACTGGAAAAAACTACTATATTTTCAAAATACGGGAGATTAATGAAGATACTACTTTACTAATGATGGGCCTATAACAACATTGCAAAGTCAGTGAGAAGACCCTCCATGATTTCAGTTAAATTTAGTTTGACACGTACTGTAATATACTATTTCAAATTTCAACTGTTTCACAGATCTTAAAAATCAATTTATTTATGAGTAAACTGAGACTCTTTTATTTTTATATGGATCCTAAGAAGAGGAAGCACTATCTAAAACCAGCAAAGGCCCTAACAATACTGATCATACAGTAACATACCTGCTTCCATCAAAATGAATTCCTTAGGCAGGTGGATCCACCTCAGCAGGAGTTTGACTTGACTAAGTCAAGCTAATAATAAATTTAGTGACTACTTAATATATTGACTGTTCACCTGAGTCATACAAGCAGAATATTATTGAGTGTTCTGGAGTCATAGCTGAGAAATATAAAAGAAGGCTAGGAATAAATATCTAAACTTAAGAAAAGCAGGAGGAAAAAAAGGCATAAAAACAGAACAGAAAGAGAAAGCAAAGCTATGCTTTCTAAAATTTCATCTTGTGTTGTTTACTGGCCTTCATTTGGCTTCTTTCATCATATAAATCCCTGTGATCTCACACTTGGCATTTTGGTGTTTTAAAGTGTTTCAAATTGAGACTGCTAAATAAAAAAAAAAAAATGCAGCCCCCACTACCACCCATCAACACTGATACAACCTTAAAACTAGCTTGCTTTATTATAACGACCTGTTTTCTGTCTGGACTCTTAAAATCCTACTTCTGAGGTCTTAAAGAGCTGCTAATATTACATGTAGCTGCTGATACACATCCTCTGCAGTATGTTGTACTTCAGAAATGCATCTAATGATCACAGCAGAAAATTAAATGTATGTGTTAATAGTTTCAAATATTCAGTCAAATCTGATCATGTTCTGTTTAAATATCAGGAGGGACAGCTCCTCAGTAAGAAGTTTCTCCAAAACAAACACTGTTTTCTCCCCCCAGCCGTTTTATCTGTGCAGGAGTCTTTTTACAAAAAAGATGGATTTTTCTTCCACAGCTGAACAGGCAAGTTTTCACTCCTTTTTCAATTTCTTTTCAGGTAGCCGAAATGCTTTTGATCACAATTTATAAATATGTCAGGCAAAGCTGTGAGTAAACTAGCAAGAATATATTGGACAGTTTGAGTTTTAAAATTGTGTCAAAAATCATATGCTGCCATATGTTATAAAGAATCAAGAGTTCTACACAGTGCATGTTAAATTTATGGGTGGATAACATTTAATATATTATGAAATCTTACCTAATTATTACAGTCTTACAAAGATTTAATTAATAGGTTTTTCAGCTAGCCAAGATTTGGAATATTTTACTACTGTGGGCATTTCAAAGGCAAGAAAAGGGAGGAATTCTCCCTTTTTCAGACCCAATAAGCAAAGCATTGCATTTACCTTAGCCTGTCCAAGGGCTACTAGCAAATTCAGTCTTTGGCCTGTTCTCCAGTTTATGTAAACAAAGATTAATATATATAACCGATGAGGAGAAGCGTGCTAATGTTGCACATTTTAAAAGAAATGCATGTCAATAAACTGATCTGGAAGAGGGAAAAACCGTTACAAAGACTGGAAAAGAGAAGGAAAATCTGTAGGCTTTTAAGAAAATGTTGATACTCTCAGGCTAGTGTGTTGGAGGAAGATGATTTTCTTCCCTGTAAATTAAACCTTTAAGTTGAGGAGACATGAATACATTTGAATAATAAGTTCTGGGTCTGACCACAGCTTGCTTTTCCTGTTTGGTTAGGAGAAAATGATTTCTAAGTACACATACAACCACAGGTGAGGTCAATGGCTTCTAGATAAAAGAGAAAGGGCAGCTGCCTTTGGTAGTGGGAGTTGTTTACAGTCTATTTCTATTCTGGTAACTAAGAAGATCTGCATCTTCTAACCTCATCGCAGGCTACAACTTCCTGAAGGGGAGCAGCGGGGGGGTGGGGAAGTGCTGATCTCTCTCTGGTGACCAGCAGTAGGACACCAGGAGATGGAATGAAGCTTCTTTCCAACTTGAGATATTCTATGATTCTGTTCTCTGAAAGATGGCGATGTCACATGGGCCATTATCATTACTGTAACTCTAAGACATTCACATATGGCTCTGTGTCACCTGTGTCCCTTAGAAGCCAGGAAGAGCTTCCTCATCTGTACTAGATTCATTGGTAAATTTTTGTGTGTGTCATAAAGGGAGCTGAAAAGTATGTCATAAATGGATCTGAGGATGCTTGAATACCATTTACTGAGGTGTTATGTTGTAATTGTCATGATTCTCTGGCATTTGTCCAGAGAATAGCCCTGCCCGGGTCAGAGCTGTAGAGCTGAACCAAAAAGCTTCCAAAGCGCTGTGTTTCTGAGCATGTTGATGGGGGGCCTACTGCTGTAAAACATGTCTGAAGTGCTGAATTTGAAACTGATGTGAGCTGGGTTAGAAATGTTCTGCTGATCCTGATTTGGAGTGAATCAATGCTTATAATCCCCTCTGTAATAGAATATTTTTTTCTCTTTTTTCTTTTGTTTTTTTAGAGACCCATTTTAGTGGGAATCAAATGTATTAAGCAATTTCTGTCATGGCTTGCCTCTGATTGGGCAGTCATGCATAATGAGCAGATATTTATACTGTACCTTGCCAGTTGAGACTTTTCCACCATACATTGTCTTTTTAAAGTATTTGGTACCATAAATGTTCAGAATAACCGCATCTTCTCCTAGTAGTACTTTTTATTCAGCACTTTGGTACTTCCTGCTGGCCATGTAAATATTGACATAAAGTTATATACCCTATTAAGCAAGGCACAAAAAATGTCTTGCACCTGGAAAGATTAATTGATATAAAGATCTAAGAGAAGATGAAGATAACCTTTCTAATTCCCTGGAATAGGGAAATAACCAAAAGTGAATGACATTTGCTACGTTTTCCAGGTTAGTTGATACAATACAATATGACGTGGTGAATGCTGACAGTTTAACTGTGCTTTAATGTTCTTAGGAAGAAGAATACAGTGAAGGGTATAAAATCATAGACAACAACTTTGACTCAAGCTCTGTTTTGAGCCATGTAGTGCCAGATGTTGGGAGAGTTTTCAAGGAAGAAA
The DNA here is from genome assembly GCF_047716275.1 of Strix uralensis. Classification (NCBI taxonomy): domain Eukaryota; kingdom Metazoa; phylum Chordata; class Aves; order Strigiformes; family Strigidae; genus Strix; species Strix uralensis. The sequence continues at coordinate 38,998,220 of NC_133975.1, forward strand.
ATTCCATCACTGTATGCTTGTCTATGCTGAGACATCAGCTTACACGGCAAACAGCTCTTTGACAAGGAGGGGTATTGGGTGAGAGGCGTCTTTGATTTGGTCCAGTCTGTCTGCTCTTACGTGGTTTTGGAACCCCTTCTGCAGCTCATACTGGAATAAATGATGCTATTTCATTGTAATGGTCCTACTGAATGTTTTATGGTAATATACACACTCCAGAAAAAAGGAATGCATTTAGAAAAAGCTTCAAGGCTTCACAGGATTATGAACTTACAAAATCAAGAAGTTGCAGTGGAAACTATCTGTCACTGTAATAGTAAGAACAGATGTTAATAAGCAAAATTTAAAGATGAAAGCTCACATATAATAGAGATGTCTGAAAGAGTTCTTAACTGTTAAAATTACTTGTCTGAAGTAATACGTTTCACAACTGGAATTTTGATATAATAATAGATATTTGACATTTATAGGTGGAAAAGAAAATATTTGTGTTTCTACCACTTTTCAAATAGATGTTATAATTTTCATTTTAGTTTCTTTTGCCTTCTGAAATTATTGTACCTATTGGCTTCGTATCAAGGAATTAAATGTCTTGTTACACTTCTTTACATTCAGCATTCTTGATCTGAAACTAATACATTTAGCAGACTTGTGGTCTGTATTGCTTCTGTGTACACAGCCAAATAGCTGCTAAAATGACCTGTTTGCAGAATTATATATATATACAGAGGACCCATGTATATAGTGAAGTTTTAAAAAACTAGATTGCCACAGAGAGGAACTACATTCTGTAATGTTTATAATGTTGATTTTAAAACCACTTTGTTTTTCAATTCCTAGTAATCACTTCCTTGCATATGGACTTCCTAGTCTGCAAATGTTTATGCACATGCTCATTTTTTTTACCTGAAATTTGATATTTAGACAATTCGTTTATAACTATGGGGAAAAAAAGATGGTTAGAATATTTACTCTTCTAAACCTAAAATATATGATTTTTTTTTTTCAAAATTTTCTTCTTTCCTTCTTAAGAAAAATGGAATTGCTATTTGGGAGTTCAATTTAGATGTCTAGCTAGATACTCTACATGCACTCATTCCACTTTGGACTTTATTGGGCTAGATAAAGATGAATTAATCATTGTAATGGAAGTTTACAGTTGCCTAGGGACCGGTGGTTTTAAGTTGCTTATATTTGCTGTTGGTAAACAGAGGAAGGTCCTTAGCAATAATGTGGAGAACTGATACCTCGGAGAGGCTAATTTCTCAAAGTTAAACATGTTCTGAATGACAGACTTTGGAGATAAAAGTGTAAATAGATGTGAGATTGTGACTGAAAGGTAAATTAAGAGAAAGCTTAGGAGCTGGCCAAATAGCCACTGTACCATGATTGAGAAAAGTGACTTCTAAAAACCCAGCTTTGTTTGGTGACAATATGAGGACATCAGTTAGAAAAAAGTGTGTATATATCACAGTGTAAAAAGTGGGAAGGCAAATATAATTTCATATGAGCTAGAAGCTATGAAGTATAGTGGAAGTGAAGCTAAGGAACAATCCTTGGCTTAACTAAGAACAATAGAATATATATTACACTACATTAGGGGAAAAAAGGAATATCCCCTTATATATATAAATGGCACCGTTAAAAGATTAAGAAAATCAAATTTTTAGTAATGACAGGAAAAAGAAAGTGTTCAATATCTATGTCTTTTCTGTTTCTTGAAGGAAGTAGGAGAGTGCACTCGTATTCCATAATGATGGTGAAGTATTTTTCAAGCAACTAGTTTCTAAGGAAAGCATTAAGCAGTATTTTTATGATGAATATTTGAAAGCAGCTGATTCAGATGAACTGAATTCAGAAGTAGATATATGCTGCATTCATTTTAGAGGGATCTTAGAATAATCTAGAAACTCCTGGAAGCAGTGAATGTAATATTAAACCTTAAAAAATAAAAATAGAAGCCCAAGCAACATGACCCATGTTGTAAAAGAGAAGCTAACAGAATGGTGAGGCGGGTTTCTATACATAACGGTTCAAAAGCTTTGAATACAGAGCATTACTGCTAGAATTCAAGGCAGAAGGTTTTTGGAAGATAAAGTCTTGTCAAACAACTGTGAATTCTTTCTTTGAGAATGTTAAAAGTTTGGCTGATAAAAGTAAGTGCTTTTGTACAACTGCCTGGATAGTTGTATGCTTAGAAATTCGTTACATAAGCCGCAGTTTCAAAATTGGGATTGTACCCTTGAAAATAATTATTCTGAAAATAATTAAAAGGTCATAAAAGGTAGTTAAATCAATATCATACACACACTCTCTACCATGTTGCATTTCAAAGGGCTTTTCTCTTTGTTTGTTATATGTAGAAATAAGTAGTGGTTAGGAAAAAACAGGTTAAATTGTTTACATGTATAGTATAAAGCCGATAAAAGAATGTTATAGCAGCTCCTTTTGCCCAAAGAATAAAATTAAGCTGAAAGGTAGAAAACTTACAGAAAAGAGCCCTATGTGCTTGGAAACTGGAGAAAATGTCTAATACTGAGCATTTAAAGAGATTAGTTAGCTGGTAAGAGAGGAAAATACCAGATACTAGTGAATTTTTCAGTCTAATGGAAAAAAACTTTGTCTTTCTGGAGACTGCCACCAGAACTCTTTAAAATGTAAATACAGTATGTATTTTTCATGATGAGATCAACTATAAGAACAAACTCCCAAAACCAACAATCAATTCTGCATTCCTTCAGGTACTCAAATAAAATCTAGATCAGTCTTTTAATCACATGCATACTATGCTTTAACCAAATAAAACATTTAAATTTAAGTGTGAGGCAAATACAGGGACCTATGCCTGGTTCTTTCTGTCCTTGAATACTCTGATCAATGTGATTTTTAAGTGTACAATTTTAATTGTTTTAAAATAAGTCTGTGTGAGACAGGTTTGTGGAACAACATGTTAAATCATGTTATTTAGCACCGAGTTTGCATGTAGCACACCTTTCCTGTACTGATATGTGTATTTTCACCTCATGCTCCCCTTTCACCTTCTAATAGTCCCTTAACTAATTGTTAAAGATTTTAGAAGATTCTAAACCTTTCATATGTATAAAACTGGTCAAAGTTATGTCCATATATTCTAATATTAAATTAAAATAGGTACTAAATATTCTAATATTACATTAGAATAGATACTAAATTATTTTATAGATATGTTAAAGTTTTAAATTGAGAGGTACTTTATTACATTGTGGAATTTTAGAGCAAGGACTTGTATTAGAGGATTATAATTTCCCTTTTAATAATGTGAAAGTAAAAATTACAGTATTAGATCAGATCATCATCATAAGATTTTTGCACTCTCATTTTCCATCAGCAAGAAATATCATACTGGATAGTTGCATAGGAAGTTCCCCATAAAGGACATTATTTATTCTGCTGATACCTCACCCTCACTAATGAACAGCCAAGGATGCCCGATAGAGACGTGTAAAATCATGGTTTGCTTTGCCTCATTTGTATTTCTTTCTTATTCCCATCAAGATATCCTTGCCCTGCATTTTCTCAATTTCTGTTCTTCATACCACCCAACTGCCCATATTACTTGCCAGACGATTCAGCTTGCTTGTGCACACTCACCACAAAATAGATTACAAGGTTGACACGCGACAGTTTTCCTCTCTTACGGTAACTGTGACAAATACCATTATCCATAGTTACATCATACTCGTTTCATCCTGTTCTTTTATGTATATTCCTACTCTTCTACTATGAAATTTTAATGCACTGAATTACATAAGTCAATTATATATTTTGTTTAGACACGCACATATGTAAATGTAGATATATTTATGTAGATGTCTCTCTGTGTTTTCATCTTGTTGCCTTTCAATGTCAGTGAACCTTTCTGTGTATTTTCTAGCAAAGAACACCTAATTTCTTGTGTATAATTTGCCAGAGGACCTAAGGAAAATTAGCAGTCTTAAATCTTGCATTTAAAATTCTGTAGGCACTTGAAAGTGAAACTTAAAAGGTTAGAGTCACATAAGTGTGTTTGGAAATGCTCCTCTGCTTGTGTGATATCTGTTGTTCTGTATGGTTTCAGTGTATGCCCTCATGCTAAGAATCTTTATCATATCTCCTTAAAGAAAAATGTTTCAATATGCAACCTTCAGTTCTAATCCCCTCTGCTTGTGCTCTGTCTTTTTCAATATGGGATAATCAGTACTGAAGTTCACATGCTGGGAGGAGAATGACATCGAAGAACGTTGTTGAGTGGTTGAGTTTTTTCATATATATACACTGTGTGTGTGTATATATATATATTACATCTCTAGGCATATTTGTTCTTTTGTTGTTTGGGGTTTCTTTTGAATACTACAGGATTTTGCAAAGCTTTACGTGCTATTAGCCAGAGATGTAACACTATTTTTTTTCAACTGAGCCACTGTAGATAGTTAGAACCATTATAACCATCCATTGTTTGTGGGTTGCTTAAAATATTGCTCCTAATATATATTAGTTCATCCTTTAACACTGAATTTCATGTGTTTTCTCCACTCACCTACCATCTTGGCATTACAGCTCATACAATTCTATGTCCTCTACAAATTTCAGTATCTGCTTGACCCTTTACAAGAATAAATATAGTAAATATCATGTTAACACACTAACCACTGAAGATAATGAAAACTCATTATTTAATTTCTCTATTCTTTCTCTTTCAATTAACCAAAGCTTAGCCATGATAAAATTTCTTCTCCTGTCCCATGAGCAGTCCCAGGTTTTACTGTCAAAACATTTGAAAATAAAAATTTATATTTTTATATTATATAATATGAAAGTATATACTTTAGCTGTCCTTAGTAGAAGATATTCCTGTTGCACTAGCCATGTAAAAATTAGGCAGAAATTCATAATTGTTTTTTAGTATTTTCCTATATCATACCCTTTTAAAGCAACCATTTTTGACTGCTGGTATCCATGATTTTGGAGTCATAGCTAGCATAGGATAAGTAGATTTGCTACCCTGCAGCCTTTTTCATTTTCCGTTAACTACTGCATTAGAGCTCACAGTTCAGCCAGATGACTCCGAGGCTCCAGCAGAACTCGTGAATAACTGTATCCAGGCCTAATGAAGTACAGCTTTTCAATTTGTCTGTTTGTTCCAGTATTTTACCACTAATGTTCAGAAACTTTGTACATGCCTTATCCCATCTTCTGGAGAAAAGTGACAAAATAAAGCATATACTGCTTTTTGTAATGTTGTTGTCTTTTAAAATCCAGCCATACTACCAGTTCTTTCTTAACTTTCCTTCATCCTTTATTTACACTTTCAAGAATTATGTCTGGTTACTTACTTCTCATGGTCTACTTTGGAGTCCTCCTAATTTACATTTTACATTTTTAACCTGCCAGAAATTATGCTCCTTTCTAGAGAAGAAGTATTGAATAATACAAAAGAAAGATTGTATCTGTCACTGATGGAGGAAAATAGTATATTTATGCCTTATAGCATATGGATCAGTATGTTTATTCATTGATTTATAGTACTAAGGTATTCTTACCAAAAATTCAGTAATTTTCTAAACTTACTTTAGATTAAGTGGCAGGGGGTATCTGGCTGGGGAACATCCTTCTTAATATGACTTTTTCAGGGGACATCAGAGGAATTTTTGTTTCAGATTCCACCTGCTTTGTTAAGTCAGCTTCGCTCTGGGATTTTTCTATGGCAAGAAGAGTAAAAGTGTGGTGAATTCATCTTTACTTGCATTAAGAATATAATATTATCCCTATAGTATCATTATACTAAAATTCATAAGGTACCTTAAGAGATTGTGTGCAAATCTAATCCTTCCACAATTGTCCATAGATCATAGGGACTGGCGTTTTAAAGCGTTTTTGGAAGACTTCAGAAAAACAAAAATGAAAAATGTCTGCCAGCTACATAAAAAACCTTGTGAGATATTTTCTATTTCAATAGCAAATTGAATTTAAGGTGAGCCTCCTGTTTGTGAGGAAAACCACCTGTAAGTCAGGAATATCATGACTTTTCCTCATTTGTAGGATAGACATAATTTATGTTTCTTCTCCCCTCCTCCATCAGTCTCTTTATATTTCTGTGCACAAACGTCTTTTCTATTGAGCTGTCCTCCATCTGTAGGACAGTGCTCGGTGTACAGAAAAATAGGGATTAAAGAACATTTCAGTAAAGTTCACAGGAAAATGGAAATTCTGCTAATGATCATGTTAGTTCTAGAAAATATCCACATAATATGCTTTGTAGACCTAAAGAATTAGAGGACTTGACATATTCTTTGGAATCAAGCAATAAAATACATAGACTATAAAATATAAAATTGAATTAATTAATTGCTTAAAATAAATATATTTTCAGACCAAGGCAAGCATTCTGTAGTCACAGAAAAGTGCAAGATTATGACAGTGTTATGGATATTATTTGTACGTAAATCAATTGTACTGCATTTTGCAATTCATAACTTGTTTATGCAAATTACATTTTCTAGGTACATACTAGCATCTTTCTGCAGAAATTATTGTAATCATATAGTAAGAATGAGAATGATTTAAGGTCTCTTCTAAAACATGTTTAAATTTTTATATATGTAGAAATGTATATGTATATGATTTCTGATGATTTTTTGAATTTGTCTTCTTGCAAAGAACTTCAACTGAAATCAAAGCAGAAAATTCATCTAAGATGTACCCAAGCTTTTGACTGGATCCAATGCCATAGTATTGCTATTGAAAACAGTCCTATAGGATAAAAGTGTATTAACATGCAAATAAATACTTCAGGTCTCCACATCCAATTTAGGTTTCCCTGTGTCACTACAAAATCCACCATACAAATATGTCATATTTAAATTGCAGGAGTGTTGTGTGTACATCATCCACAACATTGTTAAGCTTTTGTTAAGTATTGTATGAACATTGTTAAGTAATGTTCATACAAGCTGTTGAGATTGACTAGTCGAAAGTTTTGGTGCACTGGTATTCCTGTAGACTTACATTTTCTACAGAAGCAGGCTCTGTGGTAATACCTATATATAGTGTGATGAGAAGGACCATAAAGAAATCATGGCAGTAACAGAAATAAATGAACTGGTTCAAATTTAAGAGTAATTACAATGTCTGTGATTGTTCTACACCTAGTACTATTATCAGATCAGGAATTTATATATATAAACTCGAGAGATCTCATTTCACGTGTCTGTCCCAGTTGCTGTACACTGTTCCATATGACTGCTTTGCATCAATGGAGCGTGAAGCATCTGGGATACATCTTTAATATAATCAGTAGTTCAGCAACGTAGCAACAGATAGCTTAGAAGTTCCTCGCTCGGGTACTGGTAATGCTGTAGCTACATAAGAAACCCCTTGCTGTTTGGTATTATGTTGATTATTTTATTTCAGTAAGTTAATTGCTTTTAATCCCCTTCTGTCCTTGCCACCTTTCCACTGTGTTGAAGTCCCTGAAAAAATCTGTCATGAGCAAAAGGAATCAAAAATTAAAATTGAAAAGCTTAGGTGTACTCTGAGACAATGGGACTAATGCAGTGCTGAGTACTGTATGACATATCATTAAGCCAATTCTTAAATGTCTTAAAAAACAAATATTACACAAAAATGTACTATTGCAGATGATCACGCAAAGTATAAGGAAACTATCTTGCTTACCCGATTTTTTTTTCAAATCATTACATGTGTATGCATTTTCAAGCTACCATGTTCAGTAGTTGTTGGTCATTGTCCTACACACTGATCCTTCAACTAACTGCTTTTTCAGCATATTTCATATGCTGTTTTTTCTTTACTCTTCATTTTGTTTTTTAAAGATGGTAATAAGGAAGTGTGAGTCCTTTCAAAACCTGTCACGTGTTGATTGAACCTGTCTATTTTCCAATTCAAAACACATTTTAGACATCTCCAAGCTTCCAAAAATAAGAGGTTCATATTAAATCCATATATTGATACCCAGCTTTGTGCTTCTTGTAAAGAAGAGACAAAACTGTCACTAGCTGACCGAGTGTGCTAAAGAAATCAGAACTTGAGGGTAGAGCCACTTCAAGCTTAACCCAGACCAATGAAGTTAATGTGAGTAGAAAACAGATGCAATTTAACAAATTGGCAGAGACCATTATTGTTTCTCATATCAAGGTTATTTGTGTTCTGACTTTCAAAATGTTGCATGTTACCTCAAAGATTTGGTGTCTGCCTCCCAGGAATTTTCCTGCATCTGTGCAAGGCTGAGATAGATTACAGAAATTAGATAATTTATCTTTATGTCAAAACAAGTGTATATATTTTACATAATTACATTTTCGATTTTAAAAGTGGTTAAAGGGCAAAGTCATATAAAAATCAAAATCAATAGATAAAATGCTATTCACTAAAACCTTTTAAATTTACTTTTAAATAAGATTTTAGACCCAATTTTGCAGCACTTATTTTTCATAAAGCATCAAAGAATCTTATTAAGAACATTTAAGAATTTACAAACCATACTTAAGATTTCTGGGAAAGATTTTTTTTTTTCCCCACTAGAATTGATGTTTCTCAGAGTATTTCTTTCTTCTTTCACAGAACAAGGAACACTACACAATGTATCACATATTAAGAAGAAAAAATATTGAGTTAAAACCAGTAATTACAGGTGTTAAGACACCTTCATCTTCCTTCTCTGCTTTTTACTCCTCCTCCTAGGTGGAGCTCCTCCTCTAGGTGGAGCTACAGATCTGCATGTGAGTTCATTAGGAAGAGATTTATAATTCTTTATTAACATTTAGTTTATGTCTTACTTTCTCAATACTGTTTTCAGTGAGCCATTGTTTTTACTTAATGACTAAGAATAAAAGATTCTTTTGAACATTTTGATTAAAACAGAAAAAATTAAAAGATGTTTTCATGGTTCAAATTTTGGAGCACCTACAGAAAGTAGAGAAGAGTATTAAAGAGGTTATACAGTAACTTTTGAAATAGAAAACAATAGACAACTGTGCTTAGATTTGAAACATAAAGATGCAGTACTTACTATATACGTATGTATTTTAGAAGCAGATAATTTTTGAGTCAAATCTTTGTAGACCCTCTGTTCAATATAGATCTCTACATCACAGTGTGAAGGATCATTTCTTTAATTGCTTGCCTGCTTTGTGATGTGTTGTGGTTTAACCCGGCAGGCAGCTAAACACAACACAGCCACTCACTTACTCCCCCCCAGTGGGATGGGGGTGAAAATAGCAAAAAAGCTAAAACTCATTGGTTGAGCTAAAGGCAGTTTAACAGGACAGAAAAGGAAGGGAAAATAAAGATAATGATTATGATAATATACAAAAAAAAGTGATGCACAATTCAATCGCTCGCCTGCCATCCAATGCCTAGCCAGTCCCCTAGCAGTGGGACACCATCCCTCTGGCCAGCCCCCCCAGTTTTGTTTTCAGCATGATGTCACATGGTATGGAATATCCCTTTGGCCAGTTTGGATCAGCTGTCCTGGCTGTGTCTCCTCCCAGCTGCTTGTGCTCCCCAGCCTCCTTGCTGGCAGGACAGCATGAGAAGCTGAAAAGTCCTTGACTTAGTGTAACACTGCTAAGCAACAACTAAAGCATGAAATGTGTTATCAACATTCTTCTCATCATAAATCCAAAACACATCACTGTACCTGCTACTAGGAAAAAAATTATCCCAGCTGAAATAAGGACAACATCCACTCCTTATTCTATACCGTCTACATCATGTCCAGGTCCCACACTTTCCGATACATTCCAATTAACCACCACCACCTTTCCTGTCTTTTGATATATACAGACAGATATCATTCCCTTAGTCTATGGGCCATCCCTCTAATTGGCAGTTGAGTTCATTTAGTCTATGACTTTGGGCTCCATCTGTCATAACAGTCCTTCAGGGCAAGAGAGGTGGTGTGCAGTGTTGGATTGTATGCTGAAGCCAGTTCTGGTTCCATCACTGCTGCACTTGTTCGGTTCTATCATTACTGCACTTTACTCGGTTTCATCAGAATTCATTCTTCATTAATCTGGGTAATTCTTACTGTAATACCATTGATATGATATATAGCAACCGTAGTAGTGATGACATACAGTATTATATAGCAATCAACATCATACAATTCAAATCATTGGCTATTCTGACCCAAAATCAAATCCTGTTGAGTACACATTTGACTTCCCCATCCTTCCACGTTACCCACCAAGTGCACCCGGTCCTTGAGCAAAAGCAATCCAGCAGATGGGTTTGTCTTTGCTCGAGACAGAAACAATCCAGACTGTCTTCCCTAGAATATTTTTTATGTGCACTACAGGGACTTTATCCGCTTCTATAGTATGTAAAAGTTTTGATTGGGCAGGGCCAGCTCAACTGACAGATCCCCTAGTGTTGACTAAGCAGGTGGCTTTTGCTAAACATGTATTCCAATGTTCGAATGTTCCAGCACCTATTGCTCTCAGTGTAGTCTCTTAACAGTCCATTGTATCACTTGATGCAATGGGAAGCGATATCATATACCCACCCAATGCCATGCTCTTTGGCCCAAGTGTTTATAAGGTTGTTATGGAAATGAGTCCCATTGTCTGACTCAGTTCTTTCTGGGGTGCAATGTTGCCACAAGACTTGTTTTTCAAGGCCTGGGGTAGTGTTCTGGGCTGTGGCATGGGACACAGGATATGTTTCCAGCCGTCTGGTGGTTGCTTCCACCATTGTAAGCACATGGTGCTTGCCTTGACGGGTTTGTGGGAGTGTGATATAATCAATCTGACAGGCCTCCCTGTATTTATATTTCAGCCATGGTCTTCCATACCAGAGAGGCTTTAACCTCTTGGCTTGCTTGATTGCAGTGCATGTTTCACATTCATGGATAACCTGTGCTATAGTGTCCATGGTCAATTTCACCCCTTGATCACAAGCCCATCTATATGTTGCATCTCTTCCTTGATGGCCTGAGGTGTCATGGGCCCACCAAACTATAAATAATTCACCCTTATGTTGCCAGTCTAGATCCACCTGAGCCACTTCAGTCTTAGCAGCCTGATCCACCTGCTGGTTGTTTTGCTGTTCTTCAGTGGCCTGACTCTTGGGTGCATGAGCATCTATGTGACGTACTGTTACAACAGGTTCTCTAGCCAGGCAGCAATATCTTGCCGCAATGCAGCAGCCCAGGTGGGTTTGCCTCTGCGCTGCCAATTGCTCTGCTTCCATTGATGTAAGCACCCTCACAGGCGTTTGCCACCATCCTTGAGAGTCAGTATAGAGATAGAGCACTGGCCACTTTTCTCGGTCAGTAATATCTAAAGCCAGCTGAATGGCCTTCACTTCTGCAGATTGGCTCAGTTCACCTTCTCCTTCCACGGCTTCTGCAACTTGTCATATAGGACTCCATACAGCAGCCTTCTACCTCCAATGCTTTCCTACAATACAACAGGACCCATCAGTGAACAGGTCATATCGCTTCTCATTTTCTCATAGCTTGTTATACAGTGGGACTTCTTCAGCACATGTCATCTCCTCCTCTAGTGATATTCCAAAACCTTTGCCTTCCAGCCAGTCCATGATCACTTCCAATATTCCTGGGTGACTGGGGTTTCCTGTTCTAGCCCATTGTGTGATCAGTGTGATCCACTTACCCCACATAGCATCAGTTGCATGATGTGTAAAGGGGACCCTCCCGTACCGATCCAATGTCAGGGGAGGTTTCAGTATGATCCCAAGAGCGAGATTAAGACACAAATGAGGTCAAATGCCATATACCCAAACCAGGTTTTTATTATTAAAAAAGTGAAGGGGGTAGCAATAGGACAGAATGGGAGGAAAAGACAGAAATAAAGCAAGGATGTGGGATAGAGATGCAAGAATAGTCACCACCATGGATCCAGCGATGTCCCATTGGTTCTCAGTCTTCAGTTCTTCGGTGGTGGGTGCACACGGATCTGGCTTAGATGGTGGATGCACATGGAGCAAAGTTTTCTGTTGCTTTTTAAGTTCATGGTATCTGCTGATTAGCATATCTGACCACCTTTAGGTTTTTTTTCTCAGGTCCTACAGGTTTTTGCTGCATCCAGCTTATCAGTTCATCAGCAATGCATGCATGGTGCCTGGTGTACACAATAGAGCCACAAATGGCTACAGGATGGGGCCAGCTCAGTACATGTCTGCCCCTTTGAGGCTTGTGTAAAGAGTCTGGACAATGCAACCGCAAAGAAGTGGGGGGGTGCATCCTTCAATACACTCCTGCTTCCCTGGGCGACACTCGCCAGACCAATTCACAGGCCACAGCATCTTGTCCTGGAGGTCTGCACAGACACAAGCAAGCTTTGAGACAGTCATATGACATTTCAGTCTCTCACACCTCCCTCTGAACATTCAGCCCAGCACCAGCAGTCAGGGAACCAGGAGGAGCTGTGCTTCGATACCAACCACTTCTGAAGCAGTCAAACCCCTTCATATGCTGCCAATATCTCCTTTTCAGTTGCAGTATAGCGGGCCTCAGAGCCTCTGTATCCCTGACCCAAAAACCCCAGGGGTCGGCCTTTGGTCTACACTGGCTTTTTGCCAGAGACTCCAGGTAGAGCCATTCTCCCCAGCTGCAATGTAGAGCACATTTTTTACATTTTGTCCTGCCCAGACTGCCTCAAGAGCTACTGCATGGACTGTCTCCCATTTAATTTGTTCAAAGGCTTGTCATTGCTCAGGGCCCCGTTTGAAATTTTTCTTCTGGGTCACTTGATAAAGAAGGCTTACAATCAGAATGTAATTTGGAATATGCGTTCTCCAAAATCCCACAGTGTCTAAGAAAGCTTGTGTCTCCTTTTTGTTACTTGGTGGAGCCATAGCTATTAATTTTGTTGATCAGATCCACTGGGATCTGACAACATCCATTGTGCCATTTTATTCCTAAAAGCTGGATCTCCTGTGCAGGTCCCTTGGCCTTACTTTGTTTTATGGCAAAACTGGCTCTCAGAAGGATTTGGACTATTTTCTTCCCTTTCTCAAAAACCTCTTCTGGCTATATTGCCCCATATGATGATGTCATCAATGTATTGCAGGTTTTCCAGGGCTTCACCCTGTTCCAGTGCAGTCTGGATCAGTCCATGGCAAATGATAGGGATGCGTTTCCACCCCTCGGGCAGTTGATTCCAGGTGTACTGGACACCCCTCCAGGTAAAAGCAAACTGTGTCCTGCTCTCTGCTGCCAGAGGGATGGAAAAAAATGCATTAGTGATATCAATTGTGGTGTACCACTTGGCTGCCTTTGACTTCAGTTTGTATTGAAGTTCTAGCATGTCCGTCGCGTCATCACTCAGTGGCAGCATGACTTCATTCAGGCCACCATAGTCTACTGTTAGTCTCTACTCTCCATTAGACTTTTGCACTGGTCATATGGGGCTGTTAAAGAGTGAGTGAGTCTTGCTGATGACTTCTTGGCTTTACAGTAACAAAACAGCTTATGGATGGGAAGCAGGAAGTCTTGGTTGGTGCAATATTGCCACCAATGCTCTGTTGTGGCAGCAGCTGGCACCCATTCTTTGACTCTCAGCGATCTCACAACAAAAGATTCCTCTGAGAGACCAAGCAAGATTGACAGCTGTTTAATTTCTTCCGTCTCCAAGGCAGCTATACCAAAAACCCACCAATACCCTTTTGGGTCCTTGAAATACCCTCTCCTGAGGTAGTCTATGCCAAAGATGCATGGAGCCTCTGGGCCAGTCACAATGGGGTGTTTATGCCACTCATTCGCAGTTAGGCTCACTTCAGCTCTCAATACAGTTAGCTGTTGGGATCCCCCTGTCACTCCAGAAATACAGATGGGTTCCATCTCTTTATACCTTGATGACATTAGGATGCACTGTGCACTGGTGTCCACCAGAGCTTTATGCTCCGGTAGGACTGCAGGCCATCAAATCCATGCAGTACAATAAACCCAGTTGTCCCCTTCCTCCACCTGGCTGGAGGCAGGGCCCCTCTAGTCCTGGTCATAGTATTCATTACTCACTTCTTGTAAATACAAATCAGAAGTCCCTTTATTAAGATTGAAAGTAAGATCAGCCCTTCTACTCTGTCCAGGGAACTGCCCACTGGAAACCAGAGCAGCAATTTTCGCAGAAGAGCTCCCTTTTGTGATTGTTTTTTCTTGCAACTCACGTACCTGTGCCTCAGGGGTCAAGGTAGATTTTCCATCCCACTTTGTCATGTCCTCTCCATGGTTACACAGGTAAAACTACAGGGTGGCCTGTGGTGTGTACCTTCTATATCCTCTCTCTTAAGCAGAGGAATGCTTACTCCTAATAGCTGAGATGCTGGTCCATACAGATGGGGAGTAGGACACATCATCTTTGAATTTCTGGATCTCTCAGAGCAGTTTCTCCACAGCCAAGACACAGGCCCATAGGGAAGAAGAGACACTTCCTTTGTATTGCCAGAGTTGGCCAGCCAATTCATCCACTGTTTGTCCCTCTCCATCTTTCCAGGTCGTTTTTGCCAATGAGTTGACATACAACGATGGTGAGCTCTGTACAAACTTCTGCCACATGGTCAGGTGCACTTGACTTCATCTGGATCTTTGGGTACCTGCTCGTTGTCCAGGTCATCATAAATCACCTCCAGCATGGCTAATTCCCTCAGGTACTGGATACCTCCATATTTGTCAACTTGCCTGGGTGACATATAACATCCTCGAAGGGATACCTTTCCTTCAAGCCTGACAGGAGTCACCTCCAGAGGCTGCAAGCTCGTGCCCTGTTTCCAATCGCTTTGTCAATGCCCCCTTCCCTAGAAAGGGATCCCAGCTGCTTGGCTTCCCTACTTCCTAATTGCAGGCTACTGGACCTGGTATCAGCATCCAGGTGCCTAGACTAGGGCTGAAATCTTTTTACATATCTTGCAGCTCAGTCAAGGATAGGGATCTGATCATTAGTGCCTCATTTATGAGTTCTGCCTCTTTCTCCTCCTCCTGATGGCCATGCTTCAGAGTAGTCTGCCTCATTCACTTCTTCCTCCTTCCCCTTCTTAGTAGGTGTTTCTTCCCTTACTAAATGAGCTGACTTTCACATCCAGTATTTCTTCTTCTCTATAAGGGCGACTGATACTGACATGGGTTGGTTCTCTGGCTCAGCTGCAGTGCCTGTCATGGGGGTTGGAGTAGTCACAGTCAGTGCCTGTTGTGGGGGTTGGAGTGGCTGCAGTGCCTGTCAGATCCATGTCACATCCCAATTTCTTGGGATGATGACTCAGATTTGCCAACTCTGAGGTCAGGATTAAGGTGAAATGACACCAGGGATTCTTCAATTCACAAAAGTCAACTTTTATTTGTTCACAACAGTTATTGGCATGAAACTTTGTCAGTAAGCCTTGCAACCTCTACAACAAGTGGTAAACCTTATAACATACACCAACAAACCGCAAACCTTACAACATATACCGAAAAAATGCAAATCGTACAACATACTGAGAAGCCATAAACATGCCGCAACAAGCCTTGCCTTATATGCAGGGATACAGGGATAGAAAATGAGACAGAAAAGGAGAGAAAGAGAGAAAACCAAAGAGCAAGAGAGGCAGGGTGCGAGAGAATCACAGAATCATCTAGGTGGGAAAAGACCTTAAAGATCATCCAGCCCAACCATTAACCTAACATTGACAGTTCCCAACTACACCATATCCCTAAGTGCTATGTCAACCTGACGCTTAAACACCTCCAGGGATGGGGACTCTACCACTTCCCTGGGCAGCCCATTCCAACGCCTAACAACCTGTTCTGTAAAGAAATACTTCCTCATATCCAGTCTAAACCTTCCCTGGCACAACTGGAGACCATTACCTCTTGTCCTGTCACTTGTTACTTGGTTAAAGAGACTGATCCCCAGCTCTCTGCAACCTCCTTTCAGGTAGTTGTAGAGGGCGATGAGGTCTCCCCTCAGCCTCCTCTTCTCCAGATTAAACAACCCCAGTTCCCTCAGCCGCTCCTCATAAGACCTGTGCTCCAGACCCTTCACCAGCTTCGTTGCCCTTCTCTGGACATGCTCGAGTAATTCAATGTCCTTTTTGTAGTGAGGGGCCCAAAACTGAACACAGGAATCAAGGTGCAGCCTCACCAGTGCCGAGTACAGGGGCAAGATCACTTCCCTGACCCTGCTGGCCACGCTATTTCTGATGCAAGCCAGGATACCATTGGCCTTCTTGGCCACCTGGGCACACTGCTGGCTCATGTTCAGCCAGCTGTCAATCAACACCCCCAGGTCCCTCTCTGACTGGCAGCTCTCCAGCCACTCCTCCCCAAGCCTGTAGCATTGCTGGGGGTTGTTGTGGCCAAAGTGCAGCACCCGGCATTTGGCCTTATTGAAACTCATACAGTTGGCCTTAGCCCATCGCTCCAGCCTGTCCAGGTCTCTCTGCAGAGTCTCCCTACCCTCAAGCAGATCAACACTCCCACCCAACTTGGTGTCATCTGCAAATTTACTGAGGGTGCACTCAATCCCCTTGTCGAGATCATCAATAAAGATGTTAAACAGGAGTGGCCCCAAAGCCAAGTCCTGAGGGACACTACTCATGACCAACCACCAACTGGATTTATCTCCATTCACCACAACTCTTTGGGCCCGGCCATCCAGCCAGTTTTTTACCCAGCAAAGCGTGCAATCATCCAAGCCTCGAGCAGCCAGTTTTGCCAGGAGAATGCTGTGGGAAACGGTGTCAAAGGCCTTATTAAAGTCAAGGTAGACAACATCCACAGCCTTTCCCTCATCCAATAAGCAGGTCACCCTGTCATAGAAGAAGAGGTAGAAGGGAAGAGCTTGTGGGGGAAGTAAAGGTTGGAGGCCGTCTAGGGTGCAGTGATCATGAGATAATTGAACTTTCGATCCTTGAAGAAACAGAGAGGGGTTAGTAAAACTGCCACCTTAGGCTTCTGGAGGGCAAACTTTGACCTGTTCAAAAGACTGATTGACAAAATCCCTTGGGGGGCTGCCGTGAAGGATATGGGAGTCCAGGAAGGCTGGACATACTTCAAGAGAGAAGTCTTAAAGGCACAGGAGCAAGCTGTTCCTGCATGCCAAAAAACAAGCAGGCAGAGAAGGAGACCGGCCTGGCTAAACAGGGACCTTTGGCTGGATCTCAAGAATAAAAAGAGAATCTATGACCTTTGCAAGAGGGGGCGGGTCTCTCATGAGGACTATAAAGATGTAGTGAAGTGTGAGAGACTGAAATGTCATATGACTGTCTCAAAGCTTGCTTGTGTCTGTGCAGACCTCCAGGACAAGATGCTGTGGCCTGTGGATTGGTCTGGCGAGTGTCGCCCAGGGAAGCAGGAGTGTATTGAAGGATGCACCCCCCCACTTCTTTGCGGTTGCATTGTCCAGACTCTTTACACAAGCCTCAAAGGGGCAGAAGTGTACTGGGCTGACCCCATCCTGTAGCCATTTGTGGCTCTACTGTGTACACCAGGCACCATGCATGCATTGCTAATGAACTGATAAGAGGCAAACGTTTCTGCCCAGAAGCTGGATGCAGCAAAAACCTGTAGGACCAGAGAAAAAAAACCTAAAGGTGGTCAGATATGCTAATCAGCAGATACATGAACTTAAAAAGCAACAGAAAACTTTGCTCCATGTGCATCCACCATCTAAGCCAGATCCGTGTGCACCCACCACCGAAGAACTGAAGACTGAGAACCAATGGGACATCGCTGGATCCATGGTGGTGACTATTCTTGCATCTCTATCCCACATCCTTGCTTTATTTCTGTCTTTTCCTCCCATTCTGTCCTATTGCTATCCCCTTCACTTTTTTAATAATAAAAACCTGTTTTAGGTATATGGCATTTGACCTCATTTGTGTCTTAATCTCGCTCTTGGGATCGTATCAAAACCTCCCCTGACATTGTATTGGACATTAAATTGGTGTCACGGACAGGATCCCTAGAGACGAGAGTGCTGTATTGCCTCACTGTGTTAAGTGGGACCTCTCAGGAACATGAGGGGGCAGGTTCGTGTTGTGTTTGGAAGTTTCATGCTGCCTCCCTGAGAGGATCGCTTCCCTGCTTTATACATGAACAGGGTTCTTGGGGAACAGAAAGCATCTAATTAAGTTGTGACCTCCTAAGAGTGAATAGGGGGAAGAGTGGATAGTAATATTATTTTGTTGCGTTAATTAAGGTGTGACCTCCTGAAAGAGAAAAGGGGAAATTTGGATATTAATGTGTGGCCCTCTCAGGATGATGACCCCTTGTGTTAGGAAAAAGAAAAGGAAAAAAGAATGGCCGCTCAGAAGGCAGCTGATGCTTGTGATTATGTCCCCTCACCGATCGAAGGGATAGATAACTTATATGACTTTTTAGAGGTGCACCAATGTCGCCCCTCACTCCAGGGGCAAGATTGGGTGAAAACACACTGGTTTCAACCGCAGAGTGTAGTGGATAGGATAAGGGTGTTGCAGAAGGTAGCTAAGGTTGGATCCGGAAAAGGAAAAACTATAATTTGTGCAGTATTGGGAGTGAGTCTGGCAGTGGCAGTGGAAGATAGAAAGCGGAGACTTTGTCAGGCTGATACTGTAATTGACTCCCTGCAAATGATAAGAAAGTCCCTGCAGGAACAGTTAAAAGAAAATAAACAGTTGCTGGAGGAGGAAAGGAACCAAAATGAGATATTAAAGGAGGAATTGAGGAATCAACTTTTGAGGGAGGCGTATACACATGCAGAGGTAGAGGTGAAGCTTTCAGAGAGGGGGATACAGCAAATCTATCCCCAAGGAGATTTGCAGAAGGCAAAGGAAACTGTAGAAATCTCCCCCTATATGTACCTGCTGGTTAAAACAGAGTATGTATATGAGAATGATAATGACCATCCTCAGGTTGTCACCAAAGAAGTCCCATTTACAGCAACTGAATTAGCAAAGTTGAGAAAAGATTTTGCAAGGACTGCGAAGGAATCAGAGACAGAGTATGTGTGGAGAGTGTCTTTGTCGGAGGGGATGGAATTTTGTTGTCAGAGAAGAAGCGGAAGGATATTGGAGTCTGGGTGTGTTTCTAACCACCGGTAATCGCTGGGCCCCATGGTCTTTGACTCAGAGGGCTGCGTACTGGCCCGGAGGGCTGAACCCCTTGGAAAGGGGGGATCCCCTTGCAATTACGGGGACTATTGATCAATTGCTGGAGAGTGTGCAGAAGGCAGCTTGTCTGCAGATGAATGTTACTTCCAGTGCACCCTCGTGGATTGAATCATCAGGGACAAATGCTTCCCGAGACTCGGTGGGAAGGTCCTTTGCCCTCCGATGGTGAGCGGGGGGGCGAAGGCTGGATTTACATTGGACAGCTCACCAAAAGTGGCCAGAGTGATTTATTGATCACAGGGGTCATGGGACCAAAACAAGTCCCGATTACATTTTTAGTAGATACTGAAGATCAAATTTCGGCTATTAGAGATAAAGATGCCCATGGAAAGGAGTGCAAAATTAATACAAGGTGGATTATTCCATCTTTCTAATTATAACCCACTTCCAGTTCTCAAAATGAACCGAGAACACTTTTTTTTCTTGCAGGTAAAACCCCACCCAGAAACGATGTCCTGAGTCATGACGGGGGATC
Organism: Strix uralensis; assembly: GCF_047716275.1. Classification (NCBI taxonomy): domain Eukaryota; kingdom Metazoa; phylum Chordata; class Aves; order Strigiformes; family Strigidae; genus Strix; species Strix uralensis. The sequence continues at coordinate 39,017,823 of NC_133975.1, forward strand.
CTTATGTAAATTTAAATTCTTGTATGGTATTGATGTTCATTGTCTTATTAATATTTTTAGGATGTATTGTCTATCATTGCAGAAACTGCTTTGGGTGACCGTTCTCCTCTCCCTCAGTTCCTGGGGAGGCTTCAGCTTTCTAAGTGCTAACCCAGAATGATGGGTCAGCAATTTAAGTATAGTCCATAATGGGACGAGATTCTGGACTGAGGATGCTGATCCCTGGCAACTCCATTTTCCTGGAAAAGGTATTTATTGCCTTAACCAGACAAAAGAGAGAGGAGTACGAGTTGGGGAGAGTGTTTGTGAATGGGCTTTATCTCCAGGCTTTGATTGTTATGACCCCTATTGCAGGCCCTATGATTGTTCTAAATACCAAGGGAGGTGGAACCGAACACATGTAAAACTCACTAACAATAGTTGGGTAAAATGCTCATACCAAGAACCTAGAGGGAAAGGTTGTAAAGCAGTAACGCGAGACCAGTTCTTTGATCTGCTGTTTGGAAATTGTCTACATGCCAATAGTACAGATAAAAACCATATAGTGCTGGTGTTTCAGTGGGCCTGCCACCTAGAACCCCAATGAAGTGATTAGCAGTGCTTGAGAACCTATTCATAATTTGAATCGGAGACCACTCGTGCCCTGGATCTATTAGCAGACCAGGCCATGCAAATGTGAACTGCAATATTCCAACATCGTATGGTTCTCGATTACCTGTTAGCTGAAGAAGGGGGTGTTTGTGGTAAATTAAATTATTCAAACTGTTATTTAAAAATTGATGACAATGGTCAGGTGGTCAAACAAATAACTTCTGAGATTAGGAAACTAGCCCATGTCCCTGTTCAGACCTGGAAAGGTTGGGAATTTGATCCCTTCTCGTGGCTTCCCAGTGCTCTGTGGGTCAAGTGTATCTTGTTTTATGTGTTATGTGGCTTGGCTATGGTAGTGGTTTTACCTTGTTTGATTCCATGTTTTATACAATTGATTCAAAGCATTGTATCGAACATGCAATTTGTCTCTACTGCTTCACCTGATGGTGTTAAACAGATTCATGCCATACGTAAAAAGGCACCATCTATCATACAGGTTGTATAAACACATGTGTTCTTTTCTCACTTACAATGTCCACCATTCCAGTCACGGGGTGGTATAACAGCCCACTCACAGCCTTCCTGGGAATAAGCATAGCAGTGAGCTACCCATGAAGGTAAAATGAAAGTACCCAGGTCTGAACTACACATGTGCTCTGGGCTGGGAGCATGGAAATAGATTTTCCTGCTGCGTAGGCAGACCCCAGCTCCAGCAAGCCAGACCACCATCTTCAGCTCCACAATTGACAACATAGCCTTTTGATACTTAATTCTGTGGCGGTTACTCTGGTAGCTCTTGTTATGCTTTCCCTTGTAATATGTATGTGTTGGTCTTGTAAGTGTCCATGTAACTCGTTTTGTAGTTGTACTTGTTTTTGTGGACAATCACCTTCTCCCCCCAATCCCCAAGGGCTGGGAGCATGTCCTTAGGCCCAGCCTGGGACACATTGTGGTTAAACATGTTAGGTTAAAATATTGTTAATTGATACTGTTATTGTTACCTTTATTATATGTTTGGTTAGAATATTGTTAACCATTCTTAGTGTTAATATTGTTTTACTGGTTGCACGGTTTGGCCTTATTACTGTTTTTGCCATGTGTTATTCTCTGCTTTATTCAATTAATTCAACGCATTGAGACCAATTTGCAATTTATAGCCACCTCATCACTGGACAATGTTAAATATGTCCATGTGGTGTACCAGCCAAAACCTTCAGTTGTCAAAATTGTATGGACAGATGTTTTTTCCCTGTTTTATTTTGCTATGTGTTTTTGTTATGTTAATGCTTCTTCTTCTTGCCATATATTGTTTCATATTCTATATAATTCATTACTATTTCATTGGATGGATTCATATTTTATACAATTGATTACTGTTTCATAGGATGAATTATAAAATGCTGTTTTCTGGCCTTTTCTAAACAACTATCCTTTCTTAAAGCCGCCATGAGTCTTGAAGCAATCTTTGAACCATGGGCTGGTGTGAGAGACTGAAATGTCATATGACTGTCTCAAAGCTTGCTTGTGTCTGTGCAGACCTCCAGGACAAGATGCTGTGGCCTGTGGATTGGTCTGGCGAGTGTCGCCCAGGGAAGCAGGAGTGTATTGAAGGATGCACCCCCCCACTTCTTTGCGGTTGCATTGTCCAGACTCTTTACACAAGCCTCAAAGGGGCAGAAGTGTACTGGGCTGACCCCATCCTGTAGCCATTTGTGGCTCTACTGTGTACACCAGGCACCATGCATGCATTGCTAATGAACTGATAAGAGGCAAACGTTTCTGCCCAGAAGCTGGATGCAGCAAAAACCTGTAGGACCAGAGAAAAAAAACCTAAAGGTGGTCAGATATGCTAATCAGCAGATACATGAACTTAAAAAGCAACAGAAAACTTTGCTCCATGTGCATCCACCATCTAAGCCAGATCCGTGTGCACCCACCACCGAAGAACTGAAGACTGAGAACCAATGGGACATCGCTGGATCCATGGTGGTGACTATTCTTGCATCTCTATCCCACATCCTTGCTTTATTTCTGTCTTTTCCTCCCATTCTGTCCTATTGCTATCCCCTTCACTTTTTTAATAATAAAAACCTGTTTTAGGTATATGGCATTTGACCTCATTTGTGTCTTAATCTCGCTCTTGGGATCGTATCAAAACCTCCCCTGACATTGGATTGGGACATGAAGCTATACAGGGAGAACATTAGGAGAGCCAAAGTGCAGCCAGAGCTCAACCTGGCTACAGCTGTTAAAGATAATAAAAATGTTTCTATAAATTCATTAACATCAAAAGGAAGATTAGGGAAAATCTCCCTCCTTTATTGGATACAGAGGGAAACATAGTAACAAAGGATGAGGAAAAGCAGAGGCGCTCAAGGCCTACTTTGCCTCAGTCTTTAGCAGTGGAACTGGCCATTCCCAGGTCACCGAGCCTCATGACCTAGGAGATGGGGAGGAGAAGCAGAATGAGGCCAGCACAATTAAAGAAGAAGTGGTCAGAGACCTGCTACACTGCTTGGATGCACACAAGTCTGTGGGACCGGATGGGTTACACCCAAGGGTGCTGAAAGAGTTGGCAGATGTGCTCACCAAGCCGTTTTCCATGATTTACCTGAAGTCATGGCTAACTGGGGAGGTCCCATTGGACTGGAGGGTGGCAAATGTAACACCCATCTACAAGAGAGGCAGAAAGGAGGATCCATGAAACTATAGACCTGTCAGTCTGACCTCGGTGCCAGGGATGGTCATGGAGCAGGTCATCTCGAGTGCCATTAAAAGTCATATAATGGACAACCAGGGGATCAGGCCTAGTCAGCATGGCTTTATGAAATGCAGGTCCTGCCCGACAAACCTGATCTCCTTCTATGACAAGATGACCTGACTACTGGACGAGGGAAAAGCTGTGGATATTGTCTACCTGGATTTTCGAAAAGCATTCGACACAGTTCCCCATAGAATTCTCATAGAAAATCTGGCTGCTCGTGGCCTGGATGAGCATACAGTCTGCTGGACCAAGCACTGCCTGGATGGATGGTCCCAGAGAGTGGTGGTCAATGGGGTTAAATCCAGCTGGAGGCCGGTCACAAGCGGTGTTCCTTAGGGCTTGGTGTTGGGACCATTTCTGTTTAACATCTTTATTGATGATCTTGATAAGGACATAGAGTGTATCATCAGTAAGTTCGCAGATGACACCAAGTTAAGAGGGAGTGTCAATCTGCATGAAGATAGGGAGGCCTTACAGAGAGACTTGGATAGATTGGATTGGTGGGCCAACGTTAACGGGATGAGCTTCAACAGGGCCAAGTGCCAGGTCCTGCACTTGGGCCACAACAACCCCATGCATCGCTACAGGCTTGGGGAGGTGTGGCTGGAGAGCTGTCTGGAAGAGAAGGATCTGGGGGTTCTAATTGACAAGCAGCTGAACATGAGCCAGCAGTGTGCCCAGGTGGCCAAGAAAGCCAACGGCATCCTGGCTTGTATTAGAAATAGTGTGACCAGCAGAAGTAGGGAGGTGATAGTCCCCCTGTACTCTGCACTGGTGAGGTCACACCTGGAGTATTGTGTCCAGTTTTGGGCACCTCAATATGAGAGAGATATCGAGGTGCTGGAGCGAGTGCAGAGGAGGGTAATGAAGCTGGTGAAGGACCTGGAGAATAAATCCTATGAGGAGCAACTGAAGGAGCTGGGACTGTTTAGTTTGAGGAGGAGAAGGCTAAGGGGAGACATCATCACTCTCTACAACTACCTGAAAGGACATTGTAGAGAGGTTGGTGCTGGTCTCTTCTCACAGGTAATTAGTGACAGAACAAGGGGGAATGGCTTTAAACTGCAACAGGGGAGGTTCCGACTGGATATTAGGAAAAAAATTTTCACTGAAAGAGTGGTCAGACAGTGGAATAGGCTGCCCAGGGAGGTGGTGGAGTCACCATCCCTGGATGTGTTTAAGGGTCGTTTGGATGAGATGTTGGGGGATATGGTGTAGGGGAGAATTTGTAGAGTAGGGCTGATGGTTAGACTCAATGATCCCAAGGGTCTTTTCCAACCCGAATGATTCGGTGATTCTGTCAAGCAGGACCTGCCTTTCATAAATCCATGCTGACTTGTCCTGATCATCTGGTTGTCCCGCACACGTTGTGTGATGGTACTCAGGATGAGCTGCTCCATCAGCTTCCCGGGCACCGACGTCAAGCTGACAGGCCTGTAATTTCCCAGATCATCTTTCCAACCCTTCTTATGTATGGGCATCACACTGGCCAATTTCCAATCTATCAGGACCTCCCCAGTCAGCCAGGACTGCTGGTAAATGATGGAAAGCGGCTTGGCGAGCACCCCAGCCAGCTCCTTCAGCACCCTCGGGTGTATCCCATCTGGTCCCATAGACTTGTGTATGTCTATGTGATGCAGTAGGTCACGGACTGTCTCCTCCTGGATTGAGGGAGGGTCATTCTCCTAGTCCCTGTCTTCTGGCTGAGGAGGCTGGATTCCCTCAATACAACTAGTCTTATTATTAAAGACTGAGGCAAAGAAAGCATTAAGCACCTCAGCCTTTTCCTCATCACTTGTTACCGTGTTTCCTCCTGCGTCTAGCAGGGGATGAAGGCTCTCACTGGTCTTTCTTTTGCTGTTGACATACTTAGAGAAACATTTCTTGTTGTCCTTGATTGCTGAAGCCAGATTAATTTCTAGCTGGGCTTTAGACCTCCTGATTTCCCCCCTGCATAGCCTCACAGCATCTTTGTAATCATTGTGAGTCACTAGCCCCTTCTTCCAAAGGCCGTAAACTCTCCTTTTCTCCCTGAGTTGCAGCCAAAGCTCCCTGTTCAGCCAGGGTGGTCTTCTCTGTCGCTGGCTTCTCCTACAGCACCTGGGCACTGCCTGCTCCTGTGCCATTAAGATTTTCTTCTTAAAGAGTTCCCAGCTTTCCTGGACCCCTATACCCTTCAGGACCATCTCCCAAGAGATCCTGTCAAGCAGGTGCCTAAACAAGACAAAGTCAGCCCTTTGGAAGTCCAGGATGTCAGTTCTGCTTAGCCCTCTCCTGGCCTCTCTAAGAATAGAGAACTCTATTATTTCATGATCACTGTGCCCTAGTCGGCCTCCAACCGCCACATCACCCACCAGTCCTTCTCTGTTCACAAAGAGGAGGTCCAGCAGGGCACCTTCTCTGGTCGGTTCACTCACCAGATGTGTCAGGAAGTTGTCTCCCACACATTCCAGGAATCTCCGGGACTGGTCCTGCTCTGCTGTGTTGTATTTCCAGCAGATGTCTGGGAAGTTAAAGTCTCCCACAAGAACAAAGGCAAGCGATCGTGAGATTTCTCCTAAGTGCCTATAGAATATTTCATCCGTCTCTCTGTCCTGGTTGGGTGGCTGTCCTGGTTCAGCTAGGATAGGGTTAAGTTTCCCCAGCAGTGGGGAGGGAGCTCTGGCTGGGTTATTCAATACCATGCTGACGTCATGTCCAGACGTTCAAGCGCGGGAAGATTGGTAAACGCGTAGTGTGCGGTCGCTCTCCTCACTACTGTATCGGTATATCCCTTGTTCTGTTTATTGTTATTACTGTTATTGCTATTGTTATCTTTCTTGTTGTTGTTCGGTTTGTTGTTGTTACATTTTTGTAAAGCTCTCCTTATCTCAACCCCGGGATTTGTATTTCACTCCCTGCCCCATTCCAGTCGGAGTGTGAGGGAGGGGCAGCAGCAACGTGGTCTCGGGTCCCGGCACGTCCTAAACCACCACAGTGGCCTATAATAGACTCCTGCTACAACAGCTGCCCTGTTGGCCTTCCCCCTGATTCTAACGCAAAGACACTCCACCCTGTCTTCACTATACTTGTGCTCGAAGCAATCATAACAGTCCCTAACATACAGCGCCACCCCACCGCCTCTCCTTCCTTGTCTGTCCCTCCTAAAGAGCTTGTGGCCATCCACTGGCGCACTCCAGTCATGGGAGACATCCCACCATGTTTCTGTAATAGTCACTACATCTTAGTTTTCCTGTTTCATCATGGCTTCAAGCTCCTCCTGTTTGTTACCCATGCTGTGTGCATTGGTATAGATGCACTTCAGATGGGCCGATGTGCGCAGCACCTTTTTGCATTTAGAGGTCCTAATTCCAACCTGACCTTTCACAGGTGTTACCATGGTTACTGATCCATCAGTATCCCTTGCATCTTTGTTGTGCTGCATGTCTCCATCCCTTGCCTCCACTGGATAGCATGGTGAGGGTCACTGCTTGCACAACAGCCCACAAACTGTGGTAATCTACCCTGGGGCTTACTCTGGGAGTTCCAGTTTTGTCTCCTTCCCCCTTCAAATCTATTTTAAAGCTCTCTCAATGAGACCAGCTAACTCCTGCCCCAAGATGCTTTTCCCCCTCTGGGACAGGTGCATCCCATCTGATGCCAAAAGGTCTGGCGTCCTGTATACCAACCAATGATTGAAAAATCCGAAGCCCTGCCGGTAACACCAGTCTCAGAGACACAAGTTCATCTGTTGAGTTCTCTGGTGTTCTTCTTCATCCATTCCTGCAACTGAAGGGATGAAGGAGAACACAATTTGTGCCCCAAACCCCTTAATCAGTTTCCCAAAGGACCTGAAATCTCTCTTCATTGATTTAGAACTTCTCCTGGTAATATTGTCGCTACCTACCTGGAAAACCAAGAGAGGGTAGTAGTTCTTGGGTCTCACTAGAGTGGGGAGTTTAGCCATGAGGTCCTTTACCCAGGCCCCAGGGAGGCAGCAGACTTCCCTATGAAGTGGGTCTGGTCTGCATATTGGGCCTTCGACACCCCCCAGAATGGAGTCACCCACTACAATGACTCTTCTGGTGTTCTTTTAAGAATTGGTTTTAATACCTGGTCTAGAGTGACCCGGCCTTGGTGGACCTTGATCTTCCTCCTTATTTGACTCATTTTCTTCGTACTTCTCTACTTCGTTCAAAAGTTCCAGGGCCCCAAATCTATTGTGAGGCGACACTGTGGAAGGTGAGGGAGGTCAGGAGAGGATTTTCCTGCATCCCTGAGCAGGGACCTATTTCCAGTCTCCCCCATCTCTTAGGTCCCTTCCTTCTGCCTGGTAACAAGAGGGTGAGGGATCACCTGCCTCTTCTGGAGCCTCCATTTGCTCCTGTTGCTTCATGGGTGCCAAGGTGCTACTCCACCAATCAATTTCCCTTTCACACTCCCTAATACTTCTTAATCTTTCAACTTCTTCTTTGAGTTCTGCCACCAGGCTGAGCAGGTCATCCAGCTGATCACAGTGCACACAGGTGTTGTCACTGCTGCCCTCCGACAGGATTGACAGGCTCAGGCACTCCCTGCAGCCCGGGACCTGGACCACTGAGTGGTTGCGTGTCAGCTCTGTCTGGGTCACCACGTTCTTACTGGTGGTGGTTTTGACACGAGTGGAGACCATGGTTCAGTCTACTCGTGGAGGATGATAAGATGAAACTAGCTCAGATAATTTCTAGACCCTGGAGATGGACTGTGCTCTGTCTGCTCGCCCTGCCTGCACGAACTGCTGCGCAAACTGCCACACCTCACCCTTCTGACGCGCCACGCCCTGTTTGCCTGTCCTGGTCGTTGCGGTCCTGGTCGCTCGTGCTCCCTGGGGGCTGCTTTTGTACATGAGGGTCATGGGGCATCTGCACTCTAGTCTTCGCCCACTCTGAGTCCGCGCTGTCCTCGTTCACAGCTCACTCTTCCCGCTCAGGGGGGAGGCAACTTGAGACTCTCCCTCTTCCTTGGGCTTCTGCCTTCTCTTGTGGTTTTGTCACAGGTTTTTGTTGTTTTCAGAAGGGTCTCCCACCACTACCCTCCTCTTCAGAGCCCCTCTCCTCAGCAACTGAGCTGAGAGAAAGACAAGAAAGAAAGATTTCACCAATCCTGGTTCCAGCATTGGTGCAACCAGCCTAGAGGACCAGTTCTGGAGGGGTGCACGCCATGCAGGGCTTCGATTCATGTTCTTTTATAAATCTTTGCCTCTCCTCCAAGTGGACACTCAGACTCATTAGGCTAATTATGTGTCATGCACAGTCTATACTTCTAGAATCCTATTGGTTTTGGTGCATGTGTAGCTTGTACCTTCAGAATCTTCTGGAAATGGGTCAGTGGGCTTGGGGGTCGTCGAAGAGTTACTTCTCCCTCCCTGCATGTATGACCATTGTCTAACCTTTCTTCTCAGCTCATGCGTCATGAAAACAGCTTCTCTATTGGCTGTTTATGGAGTTGCTCAAGATAGGGAAGTTCAGCCTCAGGAAAGTGTGGCCCCACCTCTGTAGGACCCTCTATTCTCACCACATCTTCTGTCACAGCCTCAGGTTTTCCACAGAGACCATTTCCTTCTCCAAAGTTCTCTATCAGGTGTTTGAGACATTAGCTGTAATTCCATCGGACTGTCACAATCCAGAGACCTTCTCTTCCCCTTGAGGATACTGTATAGTGTTGAACAGGGCTCAGTAGTCATGGGCCACACCTCAGCACATTGCAATATTTTCTGTCTCTGGAATTACCAGGGTGACAGCATACTTTTCCAAAATATTATACTAGTATTCCAGGATTCTGCACTTGTTCAGGGGTGAAGTTCCAAAAAGATTGGAGGTGCCCACTGTCCTAGATACTTGCCCATACTATCCCACACACCCTGCCACTCATAACTATCCAGCCTCGAGGCAGATCTCTATGTGGTATTCCTAAATAGTTGTTTAACTTTAAACAAGACCTGAAACTCATTCAGAAGACATGATGTACTGGGTCTGGCTGAGCCGGAATTGGTTTTCCCCTATAGCAGCCCTCATGGTGCTGTGTTTTATGTTGGGAGCTGGCAGGGTGTTGATAGCACACTGGTGTTGTGGCCACTGCTGAGTAGTGCTTACACAGCACCAAGGCTCTTTCCAAAATTTTCCCCACCCAGTGGGATGGGGTGGGCAAGATCTTGGGAGGGGACACAACCAGGACAGCTGACCTGAACTGACCAAAGGGATATTCCAGACCATATGACGTCTGCTCAAGTATAAAGCTGGGAAAAAGGAGGAAGGGGACAGGGGGTCACCCTTGGTCTTCCAAGGCAACCACTACGTGTATTGGAGCCCTGCTTCCTGAGAAGGCCTGACATCACCTGTTAATGGGAAGTAGAGAGTAAATCTGTTTTCTTTTTTTTTTTTTCTTCCACATGCTGACCTTTGTTTCACTTTGCTTATATTAAAACTGCTTTTGTTTTACCCACAAAGGTGGGTTGTTTTTTTTTTCCCCTATCTTATTTTCTTTTCCCTCTTTGCCCTGTTGAGAAAAAAGGGGGAAGGGGAGGAAGTGATAGAGCGACTTGGTGGGTACCTGGCATTTAGCCAAGGTCAAACCACCACACATGGTAATAGGAACATGATGGTTTTAACATCTGAAGGATATTCAAAATTCTCAAGAGCTATTGTAACTAGCCTGAAGGAGAAGGAGAAGGTGAAGGAGTGGGGGAAAGTGTCACCCCTTGCATCCCCCATAGATTGGCTCTCCAAGGAGAAAAGATAAAGAGTGTAATTATTATTAGTTTCCAAGAAATGGTTCCCAAAGTACGGAGGTGATGGCAATGCTGAGTACAAATACCAGATTAGTCTTACAACCAGTAATTTTATCATACCATAAGCCAGTGTTACACAATATAGCAAAATAAGAACCTTAATCCAGCCCCCAGAGTTGATAAACAGCACAACAGGATACATATACATCAAGTTAGGTGCTACATAACACAACTCCGAGAACAAGCACAATTCTGAGAGCAAATAAATCAAGATTGTGACCAGTGACTATTAAACTAATATAATGAATGCTTATAACAAATTTATTTTAACACACTCTGGTTGTATCTGTTGTTATCTCAACCCTTTGTGCCCCATGTTGGGTGCCAAGGACTGTTGTGGTTTAAGCTGACAGGCAGCTAAACGCAACACAGCCACTTGCCCACTCCCCCACAGTGGGATGGGAGAGAAAACAGCAAAAAAGCTAAAACTCATGGGCTGAGCTAAAGGCAGTTTAATAGGACAGAAAAGGAAGGGAAAATAATGATAATATACAAAACAAGTGATGCACAATGCAATCACTTACCACCCGCCAAGCGATGCCCAGCCAGTTCCTGAGCAGTGGGACACGACCCCACTGGCCAACCCCCCCATTTTGTTTTTCAGCATGATGTCACATGGTATGGAATATCCCTTTGGGCCAGTTTGGGTCAGCTGTCCTGGCTGTGTTCCCTCTCAGCTGCTTGTGCAACCCCAATGTCCTTGATGGCAGGGCAGTATGAGAAGCTGAAAAATCCTTGACTTAGTATAAACGCTGTTTAGCAATGACTACAACATCAGTGTGTTATCAACATTATTCTCATCCTAAATCCAAAACACAGCGCTGTACCAGCTACTAGGAAGAAAATTAACTCTATCCCAGCTGAAACCAGGACAACTGCTACCACTTTGCAGATTATAAAAAAGACTTTATTAGATTTGATTTTTCTGTTTTAATAGGATTCTTTTTTAAATTATTTATTTTTAAATGTGTTTCAGTTTGGTTTTTTTTTTTTTGTGTCCCTAAGTATCAAGCCTCTGTTTTAAAATTCCCATGCACTGGCAATGTGATTCCATTCCTTCCTCACTGGAAAACATCAAAGAATCAGAAGGATATTTTTCTCTCAACATCCCTAGGCAGCGATAGAACATTCCCAAACACTACCTACTGAACCTGAGTTTTCTTTACCCACACCTCCCTTCTTTTCTTATAAAAAGAGAGCTTCATCGAAATTCATAGACAGCTGTTAATTTAAATGAAATTTCAAAAATCTTCAGAGAATCTGGCTGTGGCTGGGAGTCCTCCAGAAAGAAAAGTGTATTGTGTGTTCCAGTGTAATGAAACTGCCTTCAATTAAGTTAAAGGGGACAAGAAAACTTACCTTTGGGATGGAATTCGGTTCTTCCCCAATTTCTTATTTTCTTTATTCTTCTGGTTCTTCCTTCAATAAAGTATTGCCTCTTGACTGCAAGAATAATAACAAAAAAGTGAATATTTTAACAAAAGAAAATATTTCCTCCAATCCAAAATATATTGCCAAAGAACAAAATTCTAAAGAAAAGATATAAATTATATATAAAATAAAATCTGTGTGAATCTAGTGGTTTCACCGTGTGTCTGAATTCAAAGGGAAGAATTATGAAGTTTCTCTTTTGATTTTATTTTCTGTTTCTGAAATGATATCATAGTAAGGAATTCCCTTTCCTTTGCTTTTTCTCTTCTGTTTCCAAGTGGGAATATATTCAGAAAGAGTAGACAAAACATTTGGATTTGCTTCTGAAAAGACGGTGGAATGATTATAGAAGAATTAGAAAATGAAAGCTATTTCCAAAGGTTTGTGTAAAACATCTCCTTAGATATCTTCTTTTTCTTTTTGGTAAATATTTTACAATCTTTTATTGCTTCTGTGATGCTCTGTAGTACAGAAAAAAAAAGAAGATTATACTTTCTCTGAACATCATTTATACTTAACAAATGCCACTTTCAACTCATGAAAGTAATGTTTTCCCAAAGGGAAAAATTTCAGATACAGAAAGCATTTTCTCTGTACATTTGAAGTCAGAATAGTATGTCCTTTTTCAAACAGGAAATATATAAATATGTATTAATATAAACACTTTAAAATAACATCTTATTTTTAAAAATAACATCACAACCAATACACACTCAAATTTGTACTTTTCAGTAACGTCTGTCATAAATCTGATCAGACAAGGATTGTTCACCTGTCTTTAACAGCACAGAGCTAATAAAGTGCAAAATGCTTTTCCTGAAAAAAAAAAAGTATCATAAATTGCAACTTAAATAATTTATTTCTCTTCATTGTGTAATTTAAGAAGCAAATTGCTTTATAAGAGGAGCTTTTTTATAAATTCTTTTTTCATCAGTTGACATATTTTTGTAATCCACTTATTCAGCTCGTCAACACGAGTCAATACAAGCTAAAGAGCGCAACAGTTATCTTTTTATTGAAGTATTGTAAAAATATGTTTAACACTGACATGAAACTAGGAACTAAGAATTCTATTTCTGTATTTTCCATTGATTTCCTGCATGGTTTTGCATGAATAATGCTTCTGTTCTGCATTGAGTGCAGCCCTGATCCTTACATGCTCCTCACCTGCTCCTCACCTGGTTATATTGACTGTGAATTGAAAGCTGTAGTCTCTCTAACTTTTGAAAGCTGTAAAAGATATAAATTCTGTCACTTATTGTATTTCCTTTTATGTAGTGTTTTGCAAATTGACAAGTGCTATAAAATAGTACTCAAAGGCATCACGATGACAAGGAGTATCCAACAAGTACTGGATCTGTAAGTCTGAACAAATAGGCATTGATGAGATATACAGTACTAAATGTAGCAACATTAATGTTCAGAACTTCAACATGTCTACGTCTTTGTGTTCAGGAATTTTCAGGCACCTGACATTTCTCTTATAAAGGATTATTGCTTTCCTAAGTGGCTTAACTGCGCTGAAAATAATGGGTCAAATTATAGTTAAAGGTACTGCCACACAAACTTTGATTCCTTGCAAGGAAAATTAGGGTGTTCAGTTAGTCACTGAGTTGGTGTGACAATCATACAATAAAAGGGCACTTATTTAAAGTTTAGAAAAGGAGAGGCATTAGACATGGATATTATTGCATCACTCAGAAAAGAGTTAGGAAATAAACTTGGATAAAAATTCTTTCTTATGAGATGTCAGTGGTCTGATGTTAGAAAAAAATTGCTTTATTCATTTAGACTATGGACATTTTCTCACAGGCCTCAGAAGAATATGTGTGGATTTTAGCTGAGTTAACCAGGGGAAATGAAATCTTTACTCTTTTAAAAGATTATAATGTTCCTTCTTGCTTTGTAGCCACTAATATCAGGAGACAGGGGAGGTAGTTATGGCCTAGCTGATGGACGTATGCTATAGCAAATCTAATTAGCTCTGTTGTCCTTAGCAGAAGAGTTTATTACTTAGAGGTTGATCTGAGGAGAGAGAAAAGCTGCAAGGAAATTACTGAACGTTGTGTTGCATTTCTGTATGGCTTGGAGCTTCTTTCACACATGGTTGGGCATCTGGCTGATGGTCACTAGGAGCCCTTGGGCTATCCCAACAGTTCAGAAAAAAACCCCTACCACCCAGTTGGCAAGTCACATCGATGTCACAGGAAGAATATTATAGCAGAAGAAAGTACTTGCAGGAGCAGGATACAGTCCAGGCTTCTGTGCATCTCTTTTCTCTTGGAAGAACTACTCGACTTTACTCCAGGCTGGCTGAAAGGCCAGAAATATCTTCTCTTCTCTAATTACCCTAGTGAGTGCAGAAAAATTTATTCAATTCCATTTGAGGAAAAGGGGAGGCTACGGCATTGTGATACAAAATATCATTATGAAACTTTAGAAAGCCATCGTGGGCTTACTGGAATTAGCCAGAATATACTGAATCTGCTGCTCTGTAAACAGCCTTCTTATGCTCAGATTTGCATACTATAGTCTCTATGTTTCAAAAGATATTGCAGTTTGTATTGACTATCTTGGAAGAAGGCACCAATAGATAATCATAGCTATCTGAGAGTTGGGCCATATTGTCTAATCATTATCACAGCCAAGTTTTTGGGATCAGGACATCAGTTTCAATATTTGTTGTTATTTAAGGATTCTGCTGTTAGAAGCATTTAGTCATTCAGTTTTCCAGATATACTAGAGGTACTGCCTATGAGACTGAGTTTCGCATGTACAGAGAATAAATTTTCTGTGTCTCATGAGCATGCTGGAGTGTTCTGAGAACAAGTGCCCAGTGCATGTTTGGGGACTGACCTTCTCATGGCTACATTGTCAATATGCTAATATTTCAAATTAAGAGTTAAAATTGGCAATGTGGAAACAGTTTCACAATGTGTCTGTATCTGAATGATGTCTAACTAGTAAAATAGTCTATAGGCTTGAGAAAATTTTGCTAAGTGCAAAAATGTTAGTGCATGCGCTCATGCCACTGTGTTGGTTGGTGGCTTCCATCATCTTTTAAGTTCATAGAAAAAGTAAAGGGATAGTATGCACAAGGAAAGTCATCAATAGTAAACTGAATGTTATTGACTGAATGAGCTACCAAGTCACAGTTATCAGCAAAAAGAAACTCACTAATGAAGAAATCAGCCACATGTGTCTGCAGACTGAACAACTTGCATCAGTAAGAAACTGAATAAATATAGCTCTGCCAATGGCACAAAGTGCTTCCATCTGCACAACAGAGACAAGATGGAAAGGAGTATGGAAACCGTTTATGATATTAAAGAGATCTTGCCATTTTCCAGCTCTCTAACCATCATCTTATTACAGAAGACTTAAATATGTCAGAAGTAAGATTTGCAAAAATTTCGGGAGTCCCTTATAATTTACATTGTCAAAACCTTTAGTTAGGTCAATGGTCAGCAGGCAAAGACTGTAATTTGACTTTATACTATTTGTAAAGGGTCATGTGTGTAGTGTTACTTTCTTAATAACTCCACATAGAAGTTTTTGGAAGACAGATAACACAAAACAGAAATTGAGTTGCTCAGTTTAGGTAAGCTAGGATTTTCCTATCATCAGAGAAGAGAAATGCCACAACAATTATCACAGTTTGCATCATGATTATTTGTAATAGATATTGTTGGTGTCTTTGAATTGCTGTGAAATTGACTCTTGCTTTCAGATAATGTGAAATGACCATGTGGTGTTCGTGTTGCTTTTTTAAATGTAACTTGCCATCAGGTCTTTTCCATACTTGTATTGTACACAGGCAGTACATCACTGAGTGTACTGGTTCAGTGTCAAGACTTTGTAAAAGAAAGACAATTCTGGACTGAAAAATTAAGTAAGTCATATTTGCATTTTGAACTCAGGAGACTACAGATTTCAGGCTTGACAAATATCTGTCACTCCCATGACTGTGACTAAGGATTTTTTTTCTCTACACTTCTATTGCTGAAGTATTGTATTGAGTTTATTGAGTTTTATCTGCTATAATAGGCAGATAGGTATGTGCGCTGTCACTCTCTTGTCCATGCGAGTATATAATACCGGTGCAGAGACTGCATTGAGTAGGCTGATAATCACAAATACAGGTTGAGTTTTGAGCTTCTTTTATCTAGTAAATGGCTTTGATTTCTTTAGATTCAATGCCATTCCAGAGTTCTTTCAGGAGTTATGTTGTTCTTATGTTAATTTAAAAAGTGTTTATACCAGTTTTGTGACTACATTCTAGGTTAATGGACACCTACTTCCATCATGTCCAATATAGTCCTGAGCATCTGTCCTATACATAATTTGTGCTACTATCAAATCTTATTACCTGCAGCTGCTGTTTTTCTGTTTGTGTTTCCAGACAACAATCCAAAATTCAAGACAATGCTTGAAGACAGAGGTATAATTCCTGAAAATTGACAGAGCTCAGGATAAGTTAGAGAAAATAAATTAGAGGGAAAAATAACAGCAAGTGTACTGCTTTTTAGATTTTTAGACTGAGGAAACAGTGCGGGTTTTTTTAACCACAATGATGTAACTATCTGAACAAATTGGGAAAGAGGGTTCTTCTGTTGAAGTGCCCCAAAATAAAGTAAAATTTATTTTTAATTCAGGCTGAAGCAAACAAAAAATTAGAGTATATCTAACACAATTTAAAAGTAAATAAAAATACATACCATCCATTTATGTTGAATGAAATATCAATCATTTCAAAACAATATCACAAAAAAAGTGATTCATTCTAATTTTCTTAAAGTTTCCTTAAAGCTTTTACAACAGCAGTTGTAAAGCTGTTGTAAAACTTTTCTAACAGCAGCTTGGCAAAACGAAATGCATTTATGCATTATATCAGAGTTGTCTGATCTGTATTACTTTCCCCAAAAAAGCATGAAGCAATGTGTCTGTCTCTGTGCACCTTCAGAAGATGGAAATTGAAGCAGTCTTCCAATCCAGTTACTGGATTGCTGGTGAGTTACTGATGAGGCCCCTTCCAGTGTAGTAGAGTAACACATTTTGACAATAATATATAGATAAAATGCAATAAAGAAGCTTGCGCTGTGCAAGTAATGGATAATTGCATATGTGCATCACATTTAAATCATATCCTAAAACCTCTTTGTACAATATCCTTTCTATTGAAGCAACAAATTTAAGGCATAGCTTAATTTGGTACTATCTCTAGACACTCTGAGTAGTCACGTGTATTACTCTGTTACTTACTCTCTATATTTTCTATCATTTCCACCCCCCCATCCTCATTCTTTTAGATTATTTCCACAAACCAAGTAACCTCACTGAGAATCAATCTGCCTCATTTCTTCCCCCTTTCCTTCTCCCTTCCTCTTTCTTCCTCCTTCTCCTTCTCCTTCTCCTTCTCCTTCTCCTTCTCCTTCTCCTTCTCCTTCTCCTTCTCCTTCTCCTTCTCCTTCTCCTTCTCCTTCTCCTTCTCCTTCTCCTTCTCCTTCTCCTTCTCCTTCTCCTTCTCCTTCTCCTTCTCCTTCTCCTTCTCCTTCTCCTTCTCCTTCTCCTTCTCTCCTGCTCTTTCTTTTAGTGGAAATAAGAAATTATGTAGACAAAATCTCAGGGGCACTGGCCTGTAAGTTTTTTTCAACAAGAGAAAAAAAACACATCCAAAGAAATAGCAACCAACATCCTTTGATAAAATTCAGGGTATACACTTGTTATGACAAGCTCTTCTTGTTATCAGGAGAGATAAGGGCCATGTCTAGCTCCTGTATAGCTAACAAGTGAGATTACACTTCTGCAATACACCTGAAATGTGTGGTGACACAATACACAAATGGGACATAACGTGACATTCATTTTAATGTTTTTCATATTAGTATCTGTTTAAATGACTGATAAGCGATCACACAAGTTGGTGGTTCTCAAACTGTGTTCTGTGGTCCATAGAAAACTTCTTTATCACTTAGTACTGTTGTTCACCTGAAATTCTAACCTGAAGACATCTAAAATACAGTACTTTTCTAATAATACTTCACCAGATAGTCAGCTCTTATATTTGTTGTGTTTTCCAACTCTTCATTGAACTGAGATGCACATGTTCTGAGTAATGGGAAGAAAGGAGCTGGACTTCAGCTTTTGCGTTCAGATTCTTTGTCGTAAAAATTGCAGCTCATGGCTCTGCTGGGTGATACCAGCATAGGCACATGCCTCCTTCTGTGTTTCATGCTGCTGCCACTTAGTAAAAGCAGTTATTTTGGAGCTCTGCAGGGATACCATTTCTCCTCTTTGAGTGGGGGCAGTTTTGTGTTCTGTCAACCACTTTTGGTTGGCAGAACACAAAAGACATGTCTGTCCTCTTTGCTTCTTTCCTCTCCCCTCTCATTGGGAGAGTAGAGGCAGTGACAGTACCATGATGAAGTGTTTGGCTGTGCCAGCAGCAATTAGCTGCTCAAACAGTTGTTTCTGTTCCCTAGAGAAAAGCTAGTAAAGCAGATGAAAGCACCCTGTAGGCTGGACTTGATCCATGGACTACCTGTAGAACCTGCAGAACTCATTAACATCTCCTCTATTGCTTATATTCTGCTAGATGTAAAGGTATATCTAATTTAATTTTAAATTTTATATTCCTTTAATGAGACAGTGTGTTTCATAAGGACATTACTTGCAATACATATAGCAGTTTTGTCAGGGTACAATGATGTGTGTTTTGGACATAAAGTTCTTCCTAGAGGGCTTAGTGACAGAAATATTTCTACTGCTAAATAAAGCTGTAAGAAAGTCCACCAGTAAAAACTGAAGAATATGCTAAATAAGATCTTAAACAAGGCTGTATTCAAAAATAATAAAGTTTGATGACTTAATTTACAAACTGCAAAGAAAGCAAGGACACCATGTTTATGTAAAGATTCTACTTACATATGATTTATTATTTCTGAAGACTGAAAGGCCAAATCCCAAGGACTTCAGTGGAAGTTATGTGCAGGATTCTGGCAGAATTACACTCCAGAATAGTACTTAAATACCTTCTAAGCTCTTATAAAAGATATTAGAGGGTTAAACGCTCAGCTTGTAGATGTAGTGTTTAAACTTGGGCTTGGGAAATTTAAATTCAATAAACATCCTAGCTAAGTTCTTTTCAGAAAACAAGTCTCATGCATTTTTATGTGCTTCTGTATTATTTAATATGCTACACCTTACTTAGTCAGAGTTCTGAAAGAAAATAAAAAATACAACTGGGATAGCTTTTAGATATACTCTGCCAAATATTATTTTACCCAGGTCATGTGTAGGGTGCTATCATTAGTGTTCTGTGCTAGAAATTTTGTTGTTGTTTGTATTTTTTTGGTTTTGTGCCCTTTGTTATGACCTTGGGCCTCGATCAGCTCATTAAAAATTAAATTGCTTATTATAACCTGGCTTCGTTTTCCACTTTGATCAGAAAGCACAATAGGTTCCTTAAGTGGATTTACCCATAAAATATTCTGGTAATGAGAATAGAAAAGGCAAGTTTAATAATTTTAATATGAAAACAAAAGCTACTGAAATACTACCCAGAGGATAATAACAAACACTTTATCTCACAAAAATAAAATTCCTTGCAATATGAAATTTCTGTTTTCTGGCTTATTAAATGAACATCTTTAACAATTAGAAAACAGTATAATTTCCACTTCTTCTTCCATGGCTGTGCTCCTCTCCCATCAGCATGTGAACATTACAGCATTATTTAATTTATACCACAATAATTTGAATTCAAAGGAGGAGATAAAACTCTTTAAAACCATAGAGAAATTTTGCTGAATGATGTTAATTACTAATTTTTAAACTATTGCTCAGTTTTACTATGTTCACTTATTATTTGTTATCCAGGAAGACTCAGAGATTTTATCTTACAGGCATTTGTTCACACAAAGATTTGGGAACTCGTGGTGGTACAAACATAACTTAAAAATATCTAACTAAATAACTAAAAAAATAATGTGAAAGCACAAATCCACTTAGTCTAGTCTCCTGTTTCTGACAGGGTCTAGGGGAAAGTATGAGAGTAGGAAAAAAATAAATTAATACTTTTCCAGCATATTAACTGAGCTTTCTGTGACCTTTGGAGCCAGTGATCTTTCTCTTGCCTGTATAACGAAATGATCTTAAAACAGAGTATTCCCATGTAAACACAAATGTTCGATTTTTTATTATTCCTTTTTCATTAGTCTCCTTTTTCAAAGGTTTCATTCATTCTGAAAGGAGATCAAACCCCTGCCACTTAAGTGACCAGTTGCAAACCATGAATGATGAATAGTTCAGCTAAGCAGATCACAGTTAAGTCTTGGATTGCAAATGGTTCTAAGTGGTGAAAACACAGAAGATGTTTCTAGTAAGAGGTGGAAAATAATTCATAATGGAGGGAAATGATCAACAATGACTATCAAAACCAGGAACCAGTCTGTCAGATGTAACTTACACTTGTCATTTCTTAATGAATCAGGATCAAAACCAAATCACTGAGAATAACTTTAGGAAGAATCACGAAATAAATTTGGTCCTACTTTTAAGCTAGCTTCTGAAAACTGAATTAAAATTAAAATCAATATTACTTTTAATTAAATACAGAAAGATGAAGCATTTATTTTCGGATCTTGTAACATTATAGCTACCACAAAAGAGGTGGCAAGCTTAACTTTTGACAGGGGTAGCTGTTTCAAGCCTGGACTACCACACCCTGAGAAAATAAAGAGACTTCAAAGCTTGTCTGCCCCAATAGAGAGGTCTTGAAATGAGATAAAGTAAGTGGTGACTTGTCAACTCCAACTAAAATCCCTATGCATACTCACATGTGCCAAAGGGCTGGGAAGGAAAATTATTTTGATCTTATCACTCACTTGTTTTTCTGTAAAGAAGGGATTCAGATTTTTCCTTCTTTATCATACTTGTATAGTCACTGTTCTTTTTTTTGTAAGAATATAATATGCAAAAATTGAAGATGTAAATGAAAAGACTGTTTATGCAATAATTTTCAAGAAATTTATTCCTCTATATTGTTTTCAGATTTTTGAAGAATGTTATAGGTGAGAATTTACTTACAGTCATTCAAATCTTTAGTATCTAGAACTTTAGAAGATAAGTGCAAGACAGAAGCAAAATATTTCACACGTCTATTTGTTCTATTTGTAAATCTTACAACTGTCTGAGAAATTATTGAAAAACTATTTTCTTCTTTAAAGTATATTGTATTATAAAGTCTTTTCATGATAGACCATATAGTAAAGTCTTTGTATTAAAAAAAGTTCAATACCCTTAAGTTTAAGAATTTATTTAAGCTTAAAAACAAAACTGCCTTGTGGATGGGGTGCATTAATAGTCAGCAGCCAGATGATAATATAGAACATTTAGAGAGCTCTGATTTTGTCTCTGGTTATTTATACTTGACTGAATTATTCAGTTTTGCAATCTACTATTCATATATATATGTAGTTATTTTTTTTTTTCACTGAAGACTTTTTCCTTGGAAAATCACAATGGCCTAAATCAATTTCTGATTTTTATAAATAGCTCAAATATATTTCCACACACAATGTGTACACTGTACGCAGAATAATTTTTGCAATAAATGTTTTAGAATCTTTCATGTGTACAAATACAGAGAATGGCAAGATTTTTTATATGTTCATATTATTTATGGTCACAGTTTATTTTATGAGTGATTTCCTATATGATGGTGATTATGAACACACTAGTATTTTTCAGTCTTAGGCTGAATGTTGTATTAAATCATTTCTATTCAGGTCAGTGATTTGAAATAAACTTTGATCCATCATTTAAAAAAATACACTGTTTGCATGTATATTTTATCTAACATAATGCTTTTGACTGCATTCTGTATTCATAGTGAGCAGATCACACATTAAGGAAAAATTATTCAGTTCCTAAATTCTCCAACCAATGATGTTCACAAGTGATTAGATTAAACTAGTTTTAAAATTAGGGAAGAATCAAGGATAAGAAGAAATAATAAGTAAAAATTAAAATGTATATGAATATATAATAAAATTGATATAGATATATACATATGCATTTATATATTTACACATTCAAAGCTATATATATTTCCATATATATGTATGCTTGTAGAGACAGAGATATGCTTTAAATATATAACCAGATGAATAAAGGACTTATATTCAATGTTAAAAAATACAGGATAATACTAAAGTATGTTAAGTATTTTACCAGTGTATCTAAAAGAACCCTTTCCTTCCTTGTCATGGGAAATATCTAGAACTGCCTTTATGGTTTGTTCCTTTTGTTCAGTATCCTGTAATCAGTGTGCTGCTTTGTGATTGCACTGGTTTTTGTTCTCATTGTTTAGGTTTCGTAAATAAAGATGAAGAGTTTTGATATATTGCAAAACGTTAGCAGTATCTGGCAGTATTTGGATTGATTGTTTCTCACACCAAATTATAGCAGTCAGGTTAACTTCCAGTGAACATATAACACTTCATAATGTCTCTATTTCAGCTGACTCTAAGGTATATGCTCACATGTAAGCATGTGTTCTGTCCATCCCAAATCAAAGCAGTGTAACTTACATTGAGTGTCTGAAAAGTTACTCTTGCTCAGGTATTTGCACTTTCCCATTATTTTCTGTTACATAAGGGTTAGACCTTTACATTAAGTTTAGCAGGTAAAAATACAAGTTAGAGTTCACAAATAGTTAGTTCCTAGTTAGTGCCTAGTGTGATTAAATAGGATTCTGGTCTGAGCTTAGAGAAATCATGTTACTTTCATTACAGCATTTGTAAATGAATCAGCTGTTTCACCTCTCTCCCCTTCCCTTATCTTACAGAAGATTGAAATTAGTTTATTTCTTATCGTCCAGGAAAAGGAAGTAATCTAAAATTCTGTTCTGGTAAAACAAACTGTTCTCTTTTGCTGTGAGGTTTGTACTTCATTATTTTTGAGATAAGCCTTTGAAAATTCTTTCTGCAGGTAGACCACATTCACTTGACAGAGGGAACATGCATTTCTAGTGTATCAGGTTGTTTTGAAAAGACCAGTGGTTTGAAGTAACATCAGGAAAGGATTTGGTCTATTGAGTCAAATCAGTTTCTGATTACTTTTCTTCTTGCAGAGACTACCCTGTTGTGTTGGAATATGTCCCTGCAATGTCGTTCTGATTATCGACACACTGAAGAACCAGTGGCTTGTTAAAGGGCAGGTAGCTGAAGGACTGATAAATTCTTGCTCTTTCTCTTCCTCTATCTACCGTCCTAATAAATGCCATTAAGCATCAAGAGTCTATATATGGAAGTGCCTTTATTACAGACACAACAATAGCTGCTTTCAGCTATTCTAACACCTGAAACTGGGGTTCACAGTTGTCTGACTTTACTGTGATTGTTATCTAGAGTGTTGTGCCTTTCAAAATTATTTCCTCTGCTCCTTTCTCCCCATTTTGACACTTTTATTCTGAACCTCCAGTGAGGCAGTGTGACTTTCTGCCATTTCCTGTTGCTGTACGAAAAACATAAACATAGCTGTGGCTTTTAGCTTTCCCCATTATCCTCAAAATCATACAACAGAATTCAATGTTGGGGGTTTTTTTGCCATTTTCTTTATGTGCTATTTTTAAGCTTATCTATAATCACCATCTACACTTTGTGGCAAAATATATCCAGAAAGCTGCTAAATGTTTAAAAGACTACTGTCATCATTCAGTAGAATCAAAATACCCTTTGGCAGAAAATAATAGATTATATGCGATTTGTATGTGATATTGTACTGGATGGATTAGAATTTCCATGAGAGTCTTTTAACATGACAAAAAAACCACTGATAGCTAAAGCGCTGGAGAGCACAATCAATTTTTTTAAATAAGAAAAATATTGGCTTTGTTACTTTTCAAGGACAAAAACTTTCAAGTGACCTCTAAAGAAAAAATCATTAGGAGAGGTTTCAGGCTCTTGAAAAAACTTTCTGTCATTGTAGGAAGAAAATTTCATTTGGAGTCAGAAGCAGAACATGGGTTCTTTTACAGTGCAATTACTTAATCAGTGCTTCTAAAGATTAGGCTGGAATACTGCATAACTGAATGGAGCTCATTCTTCCTTACAAAACAGAGCTCTGTTCATTTCACATGTATAAAATAAAGTATACCACTTTCGCTATAATGCAGTAGTCTGCAGTGTCTAATTTCATTCAGTAAGAATTTTAATATAATCAGAAGATATGTTGTAAATCAGATCTGAAAACACATCATTGCCAAAGAACATACTTTCAAGTTCATGTTTTAGTCACATTATTTAATCCTTAGGATTATTTTTAGTATGTCTCTCATTTACTCAGAAATTAAGATGTTTGTTGTCTCTGGTGCCATTTCACATAACAAGTTAGATGATTTCCAGTTCAATTTAAGTGAAGGAAAAGACTTTTCACATTGTAACACAGTCTTTGCAGCTTTTTTTTTTTTTTTTTATATATAGTCCACCACAAAAAGAACTTGGAGTAGAAAACTGGTATTTGTCAAGTAGTAAACCTAACTGAGCAGTCCTGTGCTTTTTATATTTTTGTAAGGTACCAAAAGTTACACTCTGTGTACTAAAACTAGACAATTATTTTGTAAATGCACATTTAACTTAAGCTATAATGAAAATTGCTAATGATGTTCACAGGGTGATGTAAAAGTCTGCCAAGAGACCTCTGCCTTGCTATTTTTATATGATCTTAAAGGGTAATGGTAACAAAATCTTATCTGATGATCTCCAAAATTTGTGTCTGTGCCTATTTAGACGCATGTCGAGTGTTTCAGAGTCACTGAAATGAATAGAAGATTTGAAGTTTCAAGTGCCATGGAAGAGGAATCATGAGGTACCCTATTGTTTTATATCTTAACAAGTTTCCCAAAAGTTTGCAGGATAATGCAGGAAAATCCTGTGGGAAAAATCCAGGGCAATTATTTTTAGAAAGATAGTGTACAATTCACAGAGTTTTTCTTCACCCTTCCCCTTTCTCTTTTACTTCTTCCTCCTTCCCTCTTCCCCTCTCCTGTCCTTTATGCTTGACAAGACACTGCCTTCTAATTTTCTTTCTGTGAGATCCCCTCAGGCTACCACTAATTCTGGAAGAAATAAAAACCTGAGATAGACAAAGAACTGATTTGCTTATGGTTTAACCTGCATTGAATGTTGTTGACACAGGGAGCAGAGATGTGAGGTCTTTGTCCTTTGTTTCTTGTGCATCACCCAGAGACAGAAATTGGTCCTATGAGCACACACTATTTCCTCCTAAAATCTTCAATTCCATGGAGTCACAGATTTAAAGCTTTTGACCATTTCCTGGAATTTTATGTCAACTTCTAGACTGACCAACTCCAGCAATTGAGTGCCTGAAAAAGTTGATATTAACTTCAACACCTGAATATGCCTCAATACTAGATAAGGACCTTTGAATCTGACACTCAAACATTAGCAGTACATTTCAAACAAGACCTGTCAGTCCAACAAGATGACCACTGACTGTTTAATTGTGGTTTTGGTTAAGAAAACTCATTGTAAAATGTGATTAATCACATTATTAACATCTTATTCCAATAGAATGGAACATTCCAGCGAGTAAGCTATTATAAGCGAATAATAATTTAAAATATCTCAAGAGATAATAGATATTTATCTATTGCTTTATTCTTCCCTACATGACACATAATAAGGGATGCATTGACTGTTGCTACAGTCTCTGCTTGAATGGCTTACTCTGTCTCTGTGGAAATTAGAAGAATGTCCCTTTATAAGAAATTCAAAGTTTGTCCTATATTTGTGTGCAAACATTCAGGAAAGCTGAGGTAATGTATTTGCAAGCTTAGCGTTCCCTTAATGTATTTTGGGTGCAGAATTAAAAAGGATTTCACATTCAGTGAATATAAACAGCTCAATGTACACACACTAAAGAGTAATATGTCTTAAGTAATGGGAACAGGTTTTCCCAGAGAAAACCTTTGTGTTATGGGTGACTTTTGAGTACTTTTCTATTACATTTTCTTGAAAACATGTGTCTTATGATGGTAATTCAAATACTAGACCAGCTGCTTTTCAGAAGATGTAGAGAAGTATTATTATGACTGCAAGCAGTTGCTTAAAATTTGCTTCACTTTTTTTTTTTTTTTTTTTTCCATAGAAATCATAGAAAAATACAATGAGTAGGGACATCAAGTGGCTATTCAGTCAATGTATCTCTCATCCTCCTCCAGATCAGTCATACCCAATTCGTTCCTGACAGATGTTTGTCTTACCTGTTTTTTTTTAAAAAAACCCTAGTGCTTGAAATTCTTTCTACTTTACAGATGGTGTACTCTAGTACTTCCTTGAAAGAGTAAGAATAAAATAAGAATAAAAGTTAAAATCATAGTGTGCTGAAGAAATGCCTGCATGTCCACTCATTTTTCAGCTGTATAACTTATTTCTGATTTCATGTTCGTCTTAAAAACAGACACTTAAAAAATCCTGATATAGCATGATTTCAGGAAGAAAAGCTGCTGCAGTTGAGACAGAGGTGGTTATTTTTTAGTGGATAATTTAGTGGTTATCTTTTACTTAGATGGAGTAGAATTTTGCTGAAATTCCCTAAGATTTCACTGAAGTCATGATTTAACTCTTAGGACCTGAGGCAAAGAAGGTACTTAAATTCTTCACTTTTTTTGGTCTCTGCAGGAGTTAGACTCCTCCTGAATGATAGGTTCCATGCAAGTATATACTGTCTTTCTCACTTCTATATCTCAGCTACTGAATGCTTTGAAATATGTAAAGTGGTGCATCTGTATTCACAAGGGGATTGATCTAGAGTGCCTTACAGCTTAACTGAACTGGGACGGAGGGAGGAAAGGACCAAACTCAAATGCATTAATGTTCCCTCCTGCAGAGATCAGTCTTTCTCTTTTAACTATGGAAAGAGATTTCCCTACTCATATAACCTGGCTGAGAGTGGACACTAAACATGTAGCAACAGAGGACAGGAGTGACCTGAAATGATCTGGAATTCTCTTTACAAGAATATAAGCTGTAACTTTAAAAAAATTCCTAAGTTTCCAACTTTGCTTATAACAGGTGTTTATAATGTCTTTCTAAACATATGGATGTTTTTAAGGATTTATCCTTAAGGACCTATCTATATGAATTACTCCCATTGCACAAGACATTTCCTAAACATTCTTGAATCAGTGGATTCACCTCCATTCCTTTTCTTCAGGGGATCATTTTCTCGATGAAAATTGCATCTGTCAAAAGGAAAAAAGGAAGAATAAAACATTCTAATGGACTTTTATGTACCACACACGTAATTTTTTTAAAATAAGATGGTGTCTTTTTGCCACTGCTGACTTTTCTGCCAGAAATTGTAATATATCTCGTCATAAACTGAAATTTCATATTTCAGTTACTGAACTCAGCTGTTATGTACAGCAAAGAGCACATCTCTATTAGGTGAAGAGAGTGAGTGCTGCAATTGCTACTCAGAACACAAAACTCTGTTTGAAAGGGATGTAAAAACGCCAGTATTTCTCTGCAAGGATGGATTATGCTCAGTACACATGAATCGTCCAAAGCAGCAAGTAAGAATGCATCACCAGTTTCTTACCATGAAGCACAGAAGTCGTCAATCAACAAATGAAGTTAGTGTGGATTTCTGTGGGGAGATGAGATATTTGCTTAAGAAATAAGTAAGATAAACCCCATTCCACATAAATATCTAGTTTTTCTTTTTTTTTTTTTTTTTATTCCAAAAATTTTTTAAGTCAGTCTCAGAATTTTATTGACTTGAATGCTTGGTGTTCTGGCAGCACAGCTGCATATTTGCCAGTCTCATGTGGCCTAACATTCAGCCCATCAGGCAGAGGAGTTCTGAAGCTGAGCCTGAAAGATTACTGTGCAAATTAATCAGACTTGGTCAACAATTTTTTTTCTAATGTGGAACACTAAAAAGCTTTTTTACATTAGTCTCAGTCTTTTAATTTTGATGCTGCTTTGCCTTTTCTTTTGTCTGTTTATATATAGTAATAACATTTAACTCTATTTCTTTTGCCTGCATGAGTGAAGTCATAGTACCACATTTTCTCCTTACAGGTAGGTAAGTGAGAGATGATTATGAAGTCCAAGTCTTTACCCAGTCAGTGACCAATAACTTAGTGCTGATCTTGGTATTCCAGGGCTGTGTTTTCTCCACTTGACCACACTGTTTATAGATCCAGAGATACATAGGAGAGGTTTTAAGAGCTTTAGAACCAGTCAATACGTAGTCTTCTGAGCAGAAACTGGACTGTCAGCTGGAGGCAGTATCCCTGAGGACCCTGGTGAAGTATTCACTCAGAGTTCTCAACAGCTTTAACTAGATTTTCTGTGCCCTGTGCCAGCTGATGCTGCTTTCTCAAATCCATTGCCTTCAGTTCCCCTCCTCACAGATAATTTACTTCAGTTTCATCCTCCACCTTCATCATTTATTCTCCTCCCTCCTCAGCTTAACTTCTCCTTTTCCCGTTCCTCCAGAAATGGACTCATGCAAAAATAAACATATAAATATTTTAATAAGGTATTAACATGATGATTTAGCCATCATGTTGGAGTCACTTTGCGAGCTCTGTTTTATGTTAGCTCTGCATCTGTGGTTTTGATTGTGAAGTTTTCGTGTACAACAGGACCAGTCTTTTAGTTGGTGTTTGTACTGCATCATTTTATGGCCATCCTGTATATCAAATGGCAAGTAATCTAGGGGTGTAGATATTATGTGCAGATCTTTGATTATTTCACCTTGGAAAGCTGGCAATACTTCCAGCTTAAGTGGGCTCATTATGCTATAATAAAAGGGCATATATTATGAGGTCAAGGATTAAAAGAAGTAGGGATACCAGGATAATTTTTGTGACAAAATCTCTGATAGCAGAAGCATGTGATCACAATATGTTTGTTTATCAACCAGGAGGAAAATATATGCTTCAAAATAAGAAATGCTACCAGCTGTAGCAAGACTATTTGGAAAGTAACTATTGGTATAGATAGAATTTTAATATGCTTCTTTTCTCAAACTTTCTTCTTGGTGAAAACCTTTCTTTCAGGGGGTTTCAGTTGAATTTCAAAAGCTTTTTCAGGTGTGATAGCAGTAGAAGATATTTAATTTAATCATTTTATGTCTGAGTTTCTGCAGATTTAAAACAAATGATAAAACTAGCATGTTAAACCCTCAAACCTGATCTAACTTTGGCTCCAGTTCTCCTACTCCATATGCCTCAAATGTGTAGTCCTGTTGACCTGAGCAGGATGCTGGTTATTAATAAAATAACCAGCAATAAAAAACAATAATAAATTTCTTAAAAATATTTTCCTAGTTGGATATAAATTTGTAATTTGAATAATCTTATGTAGATGATGTCTGTCATGATCATGAGCAAATTTACGTAAACCTCTTTCATTTGACTCCAGATAGATGTATTCCTTTTTACATATTGCTCTCACAGTAAGTCATGAACATTCCTTGTGTCTTCAGATGAAATCTCTCATCTGTGATTGACTTACCATGTAATTCAGTGATATGTGCCTACATCAAGATAAACAGAGTGAGATACAGGGAATCAATCAGAAAGAGAAAAATATACCACTGTAGTAATTTGGGAGCAAACTCCTTTTTCCTCTAAATCTGGTGACATCGGTGTTATTAAGCTGGCAATGAGTTTAATCCTTTTCATTTAATTTGATTAATGTCTTGTGTATAAAATCTGAAAAATGGTAAGTGGTAATCAGACTTATTGTTTATTTTCACACATAAAACAAGCTCAGTCTTGAAGATCTGTTTAATAAATTCAAACCTGTTGTTAAAATTGCTTGTAAAAATGAAGTAAGGAAAGAATTTAATGGTGTTTAATCTGGAAAAAAAAATATGTTTATGAACACTTCCACTCTAGAAACAGATGCCATTAATGCTACCCCACAAGAGGTAGTGCACAAATCTGTTGAAGTGAAACAAGCGTCTGCAAACCCTGCATTTAGAGTCTTCCATTTCTTTCAGAAAAACAATGTATGCTTCAGATGTTCTTTCCAGTTATAGTTTGTCTTGTATAGGTGACTTCTTTAGATATTTTGGGGATGTATAAGCTGCTTTGGGATACTGCCAGTGTGATTGAGCTGAAAACTGATCAATACTCAGGTAGTCGAAACTGAGGTCTGCACTGTTTATATCATACATTCCCTGGGCTCTCCTTCTTTGTGTTTGCTTTTATTTTTTTTATTTTTATTCCTGCAGGCCATCTGGGAATGAGGAGCAGGCTGGAGAAGCATTCATAGCAGAATTGATGGAGCTGAGGCTCAGCAGGAAACTTTCCATTGCTCCAGAAGTTAAAAGCACATCTCAAGAATGCGGGGTCTGGATGCAGAGTGCATGTGAACTCTTACTCACTGTAACACTTTCAAATACTCCTCCTACTGTTCCCCTCTAGATAAGTAATTGCAGTTAATTAGAGGGAACCAATTTACTTATTTGTATCAGGAGGTAGAGTGGGATCAACACAGTAAAGTAAAAATTATTGAAGGTTAAAGTATCTATCAATTATTTATGTGGTTTTTTTCTTCACAGTACTTCTGCAACATTGAGCGATATGGGCTTTATTTCCATGTCAGAGCAACTGAGACAGAGAGATGTGTGCTTAGGGACATGTAGGGAATTTGTGAATACCAGTCCCAGATCTTCAAACTCAATTCAGTATGTTAATCATTAAATCGTCTTCCTCTCTTCCCCACTGATACATTTCTGAAATGTATTTTATCAGTCAAGGATCACTTGCTGACTTAACAATAGAAAGCATATCAGGTGAAACATTTTAACTACGGGTATTTAATTTCACATCAGTAAGTGGCATTCCAGGAAAGAATCTGCTTCCGAAAGATAAAGCTTGCTTACATCTACTAATAATTTAGTAGATGGCTGACATCACTTTTGCTTGCTTTTTTAAATAATTATGTAGCCAGGTAATCACTGTATAAACCAAAGAAAGAACTAAACTGAAAGATCTGAGGGATCCATGTGTACTTACTGCAATGAATCATCATTATGTGCTCTCTATAAAACCCCATCTGCTGTTAGGTTGCTAGTGCCAGCAAGTTTTATTACAAATATTACTTTTATAAAATACCTAATCCACTAGCTTTGGTATTAGTTCAAAGAATTATGGTATAGATGTGTATATTATGCACGTTATGCAACTCAGAATGTATTTATCAGGGCAGTAATATTATATTTGAATTCATCTTAACACAGACCAGGCAGAACAATAATGTAAGTATCTATCTTCTGGTTCACAAGGCTGAACTGAGAGTACAAGTGATACATTGCAGTTTACCAGGCATATCATTTTCACCTCAGAATTTCTAGGAGAATAAAATAATCCCTGTAAAAATTCAATCCTTGTAAAAAAACCACAACTTTAATCATCCAAGAAATATCTACTCAGTTGTATCTTTGTGGGTAAAGAGAGAGTAATAAAACATTATGATCTTAAACATAAAGGAGACCTTAGTTAGGAAAATATCTTTAAATACTACTGAATACATACATAACACATATCACCTTTGTAGTAAAAAACAGTCATTTAAAAAAATAGTTTCTATGAGGGCCTCCCATTTAGTGTGATTTTTTTATTTGCTGTGAAAAAACATCTGATATACAGTTAATGCCAAAGTAATCATGAGGTAGAGATAGTACTATCTCACTAAATTCCTCTGGCCAGGTCAGGTTGATATAAGTAAAAAACTGCATTATTAGTTTACCCAAATTTCAGAATTGTGGTGTCCATCGGGAATTTTTATTTCGCATTCACTGTTAAGACACTGCTGCTGACAATTCACCTTTTTAAAAACTCATGCTAAATATCTACCCCATATCTTCTTATCCATTCCTAAATCTTTTCTCTTAGGAAAATCCCAGGTTCCCAGTTCAGTTTCCCAAACTTTACGTCATAGCCACGTGCATTCTTTTAGGACACAGCTCTCTTTTTGGATGAAAAAATCAATTTTATATTTTACTTCATAGGTACCTCAGTATTTGTTTTGAGGCTATATGCCCAATATTGCCAGTAGGAAAGAGGATAGTTCTCTACATGTGTTAGGATCCATCAACTTCACCAGGTGTTATACTGTGGAAAACTGAAAGAATGGTTAAATTTATGTAGGTTTAATAGAAGTTTCAGAAAATAGAATAGTAATAACTGTACAACATTTTCACTCTCTATGCAGCTTTGAATTTTGGAGTAATGTGCTTAACTCCTGCCATTATTGTGCAGTTATGGTAGGGCTGTTTGTATAGGGTTTGCAAATAAAGAGTATTGACAAAGAGTATGTGGTGGCCTCTGAGAATTTGGAGAAATGACAATGGCCCATTGGTTCCCAAAGTTTAGAGCTACCAGTTTAGAAAATAGCTGATCCTAAATTGCTTGTGTTGAAAATGTTCCATTAACAAACCTTCTTCAAACAGAAACTGGGTGGCATTAGCAGACAACCATACTAAACTCTCGATCATTAGAAGCCAACAGTCCTGGAAGGAATAGTATTACACTTGTCTGAAATATAGTGAATGTCTTTCCTCCTAGGTGATACACTTAGCTTACCCCTAATGTGCTAAGCATTATGCTTATATTAAACATTATGCTTATACTATTTCTGCCCTCTCTATTAAAACCTAGAGCTTTGTAGTCACCAGGGAGTTTTCTATCTATATGATTTTCCATATCTGTTGGCTAAATTAGAGATCCAAATGCAAAATCTAGAGCTCATAAACATTAGGTGGATTTGTGAGTGACAATCCCTGGAGGGCTTTAGGTCCATAAACTAATGAGACATAAATATAGTGGAGTAGGGAAGGGTATTTTTATCTGTGATATACAAACTAGTTCCAAACTTGTTCAGGTCATTAATGGAAAACTATATTCATTTTCCTAACATCAGCATTACAAAATTTTGCAAGATAATAACCATCTTTAAGAATGAATACATTATGAATTGAAACTGTAAACGAAAAGTAATTTGGCATCATCTTTTAAAACTTTAGAGTCTTAACATGAATAAAATGAGCATAGCTTTCCACTAATTATCATGTAAAGATTTACAATGGAAAGGGAAACATACATTCAAGATGAGATGTTAGCATTTTGTGACATACGGCATTCCCATTACTGAAGTGAGAGGCATGTCACAAAAGCAATAATGATTTTGCTCTATGTCATGCCACAAGGTAGCAGTGTTGTGGTACAATCTTTATAATTTTCTGATGCAAGTTGCTGAGCATGGGATCAGTTCTGCTCCCATCAAAATCAACAGAAGCCTTGCCGTTGGCTTCTGAGGACTGTTTCCACTATAATCAGTGAATGATTTACGTGCAATGTACCGATAAACATCACAATCCCTACTACATAATATTTCATTGATTCATAATTAGACAAATACTGAGAGAGTTAAAAGGATAGAAAAAGACTTTAATCAATACTAAAAATTGTAATTTATTTTTGTTTTTCTATGTTCTTGCATTGTTCTAGTGTCTGTAAAAGTGAAAATTACTACAACAAAAAGTGGAAGCATGTGATAAAAGTGAGTAATATAGTAATTAATTTAACTTTTTATTCCATCAGTAGGAATTTGAGAATATTGTTCAGGCAAGCAATTTTCAATATATGCTTTTTTATTAGCTAATTTTTCTACTGTGGAAGGCATATGTAATCAGAGATGAAGTTTTTTATTCTGAAGATCAAATATTGTGGAAGGTCAATAATTGTCTGGTGAAAACTAAACATTAGTTCTATTTCTGCTATTTTGTTAACACAAGTAGTTGTTTTTAACTAAACAGAACAGTATTTTTCTTTCAAGACAGAGTCTTGTTTGCTGGACTTCTGCGTGTTGACGTCAATTCATTTTCACTGGAGGTGAAGGGACCCACTGTTTCAGATTCTTTCATGCTCATGAATAGTATAGAAAGAATTGTTCAGGTTTATTAGTTTACAGAGGGACAAGTGGATAAAAAATTATGTTAAAGGTTTATGACTGGAATAAGAATTATTATAGCGAAAATGCTTAAGCCTGCCAATCACTATCAGTCTCTCTATCAATATATGGAGAAAAAAGCTTTATGATTTAGTCTACAGATTTTATTGGCATGAAATTAATATTATAGACTATACATAAGTGGCAAAATGATGATGGATTAGAGAAGGAGATGAAGACAGGTGGTCCAAGCTGTCTTCTGCATGGAAATTCTCCACACATATGGGATACCAAAGGTGACTGGGGAAGCTTTTATTGATTACTTTCAAGGTTGCTTGTTAACATACCCTTATAAGAATATGTTTTCAGTTAGTTGTTTTTCTGCAATACCTGACACATTTGTCTGAAACATTCAGAAGGTGAAGATGAAAATCTATGAAGGTGAAGTTATGTGGAAAACCATCTGTACAGACCATCTTCATTTGCCAAAATTACTCCTGTTTTGCTACTAGGGACCATGGGAAATACTGGTTTGACTAGATATCAAATAGTAATGAAATTCTAAAACTGTTTTGTCACGAAACTTTACCATACCCATTATCTACAAGTTTTGAATGACATATGGTGTCTTTCACCACCCCTGTGAAAACATGCCCTTGCCTCAATCTCAGTGTATCAAAGGAGAGTCATAGGACTCTGACATGATAAATTCAATTAGAATTCTCTCTGTACCAAAGTTATGCAAGGAGTAAGCAACAAAAGGGAAAGAGGTAAACAACACTCCCTCTGCTTGCTTCTGGGAGACCATTTTGGCAGCAACATTGGGACCAAAGTGAGGTGGAGAATTCCAGTTGTGTTTATAAGGCTTTTCCTGCTCAGTGAAAGGAGGGCAGTGAAGAATGAAGGCTAAGCGTATTAAGTGGATAAATGAGTAAAACAACTGGGGGAAAAATATGTGGGCAGGGCTGGAAGAGAGGATGAAGGCAGCACTTGGAGCAGAACAGTGAGGGGAGATTATAAGTGACTTACACATTAAAAGAAGTAGGAGATTATCAGCAAGAGAAAGGGCAGGGTAGAAAAAAATGTCTGTCCTTTGCAATGACTGAAACAGTTATCCTGTGGGGGAAAAACCCACAAATGTGGTTACACATAGGCTATGTGATGACGTTGTGTTCCTAGTTGGGCTCCAGGTCCCACAATCAGTGTGGCAGTTCAGAATAGCCAGTGTGTGAACATAAAACCCTATTACATGGTGTACATGGAATGGGAACAAACACGGATTCAATCAAAAGCTGTATTCTTGGCACTGCATAACTATTATGACTTGACTCCGCAGAGTTTCTAGTTTTTTATCACAATTGATCTTTTCTAGATGTAATGTATATGTTTGGTGAAAGCTAATTGAATCCTCTATATTCATCTCAGAAAGATTTCCTTAAAGAGTACTCACAGAAACACCAGAATAACTTGCCAGTGCACACTGATTCAGAGACAGACAGATGGCTCCAAGAAAAAAATCTAGAATTTTATCTGCAAAATTCCTGATTTTAGGTTTGAAATTCATTATCCTAATCTCCTTTGAACAGCAGTGATCTCAGTTTGTTGTGTATTTTGGCTAGCTCAGTTAACAAGCACAAATCAGTTTAATCTCTTTTTTTTTTCTAGACAGAAGGATGTCAATTTTGTAAAGCAGAAGAGGAAAATTAAAAGCACCGTTGTTTTAATAAATACTAAAATAGAATTAACTTCTATTTATTTTCTTAGTCAGTCACACAATCTACTTTTCTCCAGCGTGTGATAAACAAAAAGCATTCTATCCCATTTTATTTATAATTATTATTTTTGTTTGTATGTATACACACATTTACAAAGAAATATATCACAACCAAACACACACAAACAGTGGCAATTTTTAAACAGCTAATTATAACACTGAGTTTAGCACCAGTGCATTACCTCACTCATGGTAGACACTTCTTTGGAAAGAGCGTGTTGAAAATGTTGCTTGGTAGGGATCCTAAAAGAAGTTTCTTTTATAAAACTAGATTTAAAAATAATCATACAGTGGCCTTGTGTTTTTAATGTACATATATAGCATTTATTGAAGGCTCTGTCACTTAACATATGTCACTTGAAAAGTCATGGACTGTGGGTTGCTGCTTTTGTCCCTCCTCAGATATGTCATTATTTCAATTAGAAAGTCATCCTTGAATCTGTCTGTCTGCAAACACTTCCTGTTTACTTCTGTGCAACTCAGTTTTTTTCAGTGAGCCTACATAAACAAAATGGAGCATCATTTGTAGCCAATCAATAGAACGTAGCTGATGACAGCAGTATCTAGCTGCAGGAAGATGGGAATGCAGAAGGTTGGTTAGCTAAAGTTGGTTAGCTATTAGTTAAGAGAGTAGAACTGTTGGCTGATACAGATTATTTTACCATTTCAGACACACTGAATATGCAGATCTGATTGCTACTTTGATAGGGGATCTCCAAGGCAGTTCCTGAAGCTGAAGAAAATAGTACGACTTGATAGATGCAAATCATTCTTGAAAGTACTGAAAACCACGTCTCTTGATAGACTAACATGCAAAGACTTTCCAAAAGATTTGGACTTGTATGAAATCCAGAAAAGAATTCCTGATGCTTACAGTCATCAAACTCCCCTGAAATTTGGGTTTGTTTGGCTTCAGTGGTGTATTTGAAGGACAGGCTGCATCCTGCCACAGAAGATGTATCTCTGTGTGTGTGTGAAGTTGCTAATAGAAACCTGTTCTTCTCTATTTACTGTTGTGATGCCTATGAAAGGCAGAAGTATAATCAGAAAAATATTCTACTGAGGAAAAAAGATTTTTCTGGGAGAAGTGTAAAGGACAAGCAGCTCTCTTTTTCACAGGGAAAGCCTAAGATATTACATGGTATGGAACAGGAAGGATGAAAAGTATTTGCCTGGGAATCTGATATGTTTTTTTCAATTTCTAATCTCCCTTTATTTAATCTGGGGAAGTCAGTTCTTTGGAAGATAGGAAAGCTGTCTCTGACACAGCTTTGATCTTTCCCCTGTCAGAAAAGCCAACTTTTGTTTCCCAGTTTCGACTGTGTTCTTGACTGGTAGGAGCCTGAAGTCTCTACTTACCAGAGACAACATATTTCTGTCAGCTGAGAGAAAGACCCTAGCTTTGGATGATCTTTGAACTGTGGACTCACCTTTTCCTCATCTTCTTTCACACTTCTCTATTCAACACAAAGTACCAATTCACTTTTACAGAGAAGCTGATTTAATTCCCTCTTTCATTCAGCCTGACAGTCTTTCTTCCAGCTCGCTGCCTAGTACCCTTATGGCCTTAATTTGAGATTGATTGTATGTAATCTCTTCGAACCTCAAGCCTAGCCTTTTGCGCTGAAGCAAGCCAATGTTCAGCAAAACTCAATGTACTTAAGCACCTTCCTCCTCAGCACCATTCCTCTTCCTATTAGAAACCTGGCACTACTAGTTAAAGGAAACCCCATACATGTTGCTGGCCTGGGTATGCAGGATCACAGGCTACAAGGAAAGGAGAAGGAGCAGGAGTAAGATACTACTATGCAAAGACAAAACTCATCTGAACCTATCCAGGGGTTGTAGAGTTCCCATGGGCTGGAAAGGGCAGAGAGAGAGAGATCCTTCTATTTTTCTTTTGAAAAGAAATACTTAGTTGTTTAAAATATCTTTTTTTTTTTTCACTGTGAACAGAAACATCTAGTTTGTGCTCTTTGAAGCCTATGCTCTGCAGGACCAGAAATCTTCTGGCAGGAGCAAGTGGGGTTGTATAGTGCAACATAATTGGATAAGAAGCTTTGTTGTATAATGTAACTAGCAGTTGTACTAGTACTAAGTATGCTTAATTTACAAATCCTCAAATTCAATGATAAAATTCTTTCTAAAATATCACCTTGTAATTCCTGTCAATAGTATTACCTTTCATCTTAGTCACCAAAAATAAATAAAATGCTTTTACATCATGCATTTTAGAAACATGTTTTTATGAATACAGTTTTGTATCTCCAACTCTTTGGTTTTTTTAATCAGAAATGTTGCATTTTTAGTTTTGCAACTTCTCAAAAAGTTTAGTTACTTTTTTCAAAAGTAAGTTTTTGGCCTGGTATGTCTATGGAATAACACAGAAAAGTTTGAAGACAGTAGAAAAGAAATAAAGGATTTCTCATTATAATAGTTATAGTTATGGTAATACATTTGATTATTTTAATTTAAACCTGTGATTTGGGGGACATCACTCGATATTTTTGCAATGTTTGGTATTGGCAAGAAAATTCATGAGACTCTGAAATAGTTCTAAAGGTAACAAGTTTCTTTCTGCAGATCTCTTAAATCTCAGCAGGCATCCTGTGCAATTTTGTGAAGTGTATCAGAAATGGACATGTATTAATTAATTTCTGTCTTCCCCTAGAAATGTGTAAATCCACATATGAAATCCACAAGTCCTCTTCAGTTACTATCTAACCCTGGAGATGCTGTATGCCCATTATTATGTATTTTTTTTACTGATAAAATTACCTAACCAGTGAAATTCTGGTCCTATGCATGCTTATGACTACGTAAGCCTGAAGCATTGTCAGGCTTTATTAAAATACATCTTACTAGGAATGTAAGAAGGTGGAAGTAGAGCTTTGCGCTTCCTGCCTGCAAACTCAAATCCTATAGGTATTTTTAAAGAACATCTAATAGAATAATCCCAAGAGACAGAATAAATGCCTTCCCATTTTAGCTAAAAGTAGTTAGATAATTCACTTGTAGTTTCTTATACCTGCCTGAAATGACCTTGTATGCCAATTCTAACTCCTATAATAACAAGGTTATAGGAATCTCTTAACCTTGTTCACTGAAACCATTTTACTTTACAGAAAATAATTAAAGATTTGCTGGGATACAGAAGAGAAGGGGGAAAAGAGTAAACTTGCTTGCTAGCCTGTGCTAAGTGCATTTGCATAGCAAGGGAACCTTTTATTCCATCTTCAGTTAAGGTTTGCAGATTTTGGGTTAAGCATTAGCTTGGGCCACAAGAAGAATCCACAACTTCCCCATTAATCAGGTGCTCCAAACACCTAAAACTACACCAATCTCGTGGATTTTTTTCACACCTAGCTGCCAGGGAGCAGCAAGGGCAGGCTGGTCCAAAGAGAAGGAGTGCTGGGAGCTGAGGATAACAAAGTAGGCAGAGGCAGTGGCCTTACTAGCAAAGGTGAGAGTACCTGAGCAAGGTGAGAAGAGCAGGTCCAAGGGACAATAATCAATCTCAGCCAAAAGACTAGATTTCTGGGGAGGGTCATAGCGATAAGGCAGATCTGAGGTCAAGCCAGGGAGTCCAGTCTAAGGGTTGGGTCAGGTTTTGGATCAACAAGGTACATGGCCAGGCCACGGGCATGGTTGCAGTGCACTTCCAGTGTTATTCAGGTAAGGAGCAAGCAAAAAGCCTAAGCTAAATGCAGCTGTTAGCAGAGCTGTTCATGGGCAGTCTCCACTGAAGCTCTTTCTTTCAAGGCTACGGGCTGAGTTGTCTCCATGTTGGTCCTCAGGTCTGCCACCCAAACGTCCCCAGTGATGCAGAAATGCTCTTAGGCCCTAACACTGGATTTTTGTGCAAAGAACAATAAAACATAGCCAAGTCACTGTCTCCACATTCCACTTATTTTAGACCTATCTATATAAAAAAAAAAAACCAACTCCTTCTGCAAAGTAATATTGATAACTTACCAATGATATTGCTTAGCTGGCTGATATTGGTGGCAAAAAGCTACCTTAATATCTCTAAGAGATTATTGGTTTTGTAGATTGAAACTTAAATGACCTAGAACAAGGATGTATGCATGGATCTGATGTGCTATTTAAACACTAGTTATGTTATCAGGAAACCACATCTTGAAGGCTAGTGAAGAAATAACAGGACACTGCCACAGATCCCCCTACACCCACTGCTATAATGTGGAGTTGTAAACCAGTGAAGAGCGAGCAAAACACACTGCCTATTAGTAAATGTGTAAGAATTATTCCAATATGTGGGAGGAAGAAACCAATGACATCATCATACTCCTTCTACCAAAGAACCTGAGATGCTAATGACTTGCCATGCCCTCTTCTCCTCTACATTTCAGTACCCAGGCAGCATAGGAATGGTGAGCATTAACACCAGAAAAAGGGGAAGAAACATTAGAAAGTTTGAATATATCTGTTTTAGCTGTATTATTATTGGTAATGAACTGTAATAATTGGATAATTTGGATTATGAATGTTAGATCATTAAGATTTTAGTAAGACTAACAGTGAAATTTTGGCTTTCTACAGAAGTTGTGTTTCTTCAGACGGAATAAATTGCATGCAGTATTTGGTCTGGTGTTGTGGGAGTGTCAGCTCTGCGGAGCTGTGGGAGATTGAATATGTTAAGAGTCAAATCATGTGTTACTGGTACGTGATTAAGAGCAAGTCGGCATTGGCCTGTCAGCCCTCCACAGCTGTGGGACATTCAACACTTAAGAGCCAAATTGACATCAGCTGGTCAGCTCAGCCAGAGAGCTCAGTCTGGGGAGCTTGGTGAAGGTGGAGAGCTCTGCTTGGGAGAACTTTGCTTGGCAAGCCAGGTAGGAGCTCTGTGCTGCGCTGGCTTGGAGAAGTGCCAGCTCTACTCTGCGCCAGCCTGGAGAAGCAGCAAGGCTTGGAGAAGCAGGCCGTGGAAGAAAGATAAGTCAGCTTGGAGAAATTATGGAACTGTTTTTGAGAGAAAGGGTTGATGACTGTCTAGTAGATGATTTGCTAACTATGAAGTAAGAGCTAACATAGCGAGAGCATAAGTATGTACCATTGTAATGATAAAGGATTTTCTTCTCCACTTCAATGGAGAGTCTGTGCCTCAGTTGCCACATGGTGTCCTTGTCGACTGTCTGTTAAACCTGAATGGAGCCATTTTTACCGCAAGGATGGCATAGCTTGGAATTGGAATAATTAATATATGTAATGAATATAACATGTTTATATTCTACGTTAATTAAGCTGAAAACAACCGTGTTCATATAGACCTTAACTTATATCTATTATTTTTAAAGGCTCAATCTTGTGAAAGCTCAGATATGCTTATAACTGCTTGCCACTGGGTTACGCTCCCTCTCCCTTCCTAGGCCTGTGTAAGGGAAGGCTACCCTCCCATCTTTAATAGTTAAATTCACCTGCACAAAAAACTTGAACAAAACTTATTATAGAGACTTGTTCCATCCCTGTACCTCTATTGAAATGGGACTCCTGGATTTAATGTGGTACAATAAAAAGCATGATGAACCCAATTTAAGTGATTATCAGTTGAGCATATTTCCACATAAATTTTGGAAAGTTAATCTTTTAAGAATGATGTAGCCTCCTACATCTCTCTCTTCTTGAAAAGGAGCATCTGTTTCCATCAAGATATTTTTCTTTCTTGGGTTCAGAACTTTTCAAAATAAAGATAAATTGGATAGTCTGGGTAACCAGTGCTTGCTTACTTACCGAGATATATATATTTCC
This sequence comes from Strix uralensis, assembly GCF_047716275.1. Taxonomy (NCBI): domain Eukaryota; kingdom Metazoa; phylum Chordata; class Aves; order Strigiformes; family Strigidae; genus Strix; species Strix uralensis. The sequence continues at coordinate 39,058,958 of NC_133975.1, forward strand.
CTTGGTTGAAGATAAGAAATGTATCATTTTCTCTATTGTATGCAGTCTCGCTTCTCAGTTCAAAGGTAGATTCCAGTAAGACATTGCCTCATTATTGTTTTCATGGCCATGTACCTGAAATTTGGGAGAAAAAAAATCTGTACTGATACTCTTATCACAGTGTACAGATCCATAAACTGATCTTTTCTCCTATGCTTTATATCAATCCACCCCAAACATATTAGGTGAGAAAGCCACAAGGGTAAGAACTATATAACAATAAAGTGTGAACAGCAGTAAGCATCTACCTAACAGCTGATGACATGCAGGCAAAAGAAAGTTTTCAGGAGGAGGTAGAAGGGGAAAAATGAGGTGACCTTTACCATTTTTTCAAAAATTAACATGACTAACATAATTAACATGTACATTAATCCACTTTAAATGCACTACAATTACTACTAATACCTTTTATTATGGTAAATATATTTAAAAACTCAAATTATACACCTGTGTTTATGGGTAGAATTACCATCTATGGGCTTTAATATCATGCTTATACTTTTTAATTATTACTACCAGTGTAACACTGTTGGGCAATGACATAGTAATAGGCTTCAGGCAATGGATCTTACAACCTTAATTATCTGTAATGCAGAAAAAAGAAGAGTCATAAAGTTTTGAGAAATCAAGTACTGAAATAAGTTAGTGTTAGTTAAAATAGTCCTCATTCATGTTTGGAATATAGGATCAAACACTTAAATGGATCTGTGGAGTTTGGTATTTCATCTGTGATGTGGTCTAGCATCATACTTTAAAGAAGGCAAAAGAATCTACTTAGTGAACAATTATGAAATAGTTTCCTCTTTGGGAAGTTTTCTTCCTTCTGTCAGTTGAACTTTTCTTGTTCCATAAAATATGAAGCTTATGTCTCTTTAGAGAAAGTGTTTAATCTTACCTAATGCAACTATGGTTGTTATCATTATCTATATAAATGTCTAATCCTTTGAAAGCCTAAGCGCTTGGCCTCAGTGTATCTAATTAAAGATATTAAAGCATACAAGATGGCATGAGAAATGAAAGCCATAGGGCAGGTCAGCAAGGCCAACTGAAAGGAGTAGTTTTGTAAATGAGGGGTATATAGATGCATAATATTGCAAGTCCATAAAGATAAGTCCCCTTTTTCTACACCATATAAAATTCCTCATCCTTACAGGTATAACTTTGTCTTTGTTGTTGTCTTTTCTCTTGATTGCTTAACTTAGGAATTTTCTGCCCTCCTTGTTATTCTCTTTCTTCTTTACTTTCTACAGGTATTGCCACAAAGAAAGCCTCATTCAGTCACTTCAAGCCACTTCACAAGCCTACCAAACTAATCCTCTTTTTCTTTTTTTCCAAAGACCTAAAAAGAGGACTCATACAACAGATTTTAAAGAGCTTTGCAAGGTTTCAAGACCAAAGCTAATTAAAGGCTTAAAGGAAGAAGCTAACAGAAACAAGATAATAAATTAAGATGATCCAAGTCTTTGGCAAGCACAGGATCTGGAGAAAGAAGACAGAAGCCACAAGGCATTACTTTTTGTCTCCTGACTCTGAAAATGGCAATGAGCCAAAGCTCGAGCTGCTCTAAACTGCTGTGAGTTTAATAACTCTCCCATATAGCTGAAGGCCAAAGATCTGGTCCAGAGATTGTGCCTGCTATCACGTCTGCTCATTTGTGTGTTTAAAATCTCAGTAGTGTGATGGAATTAAGAATACGTGGTAGCTCAGGTAATAGTGTCCTATGCTTTTTGGAATAAGGGGAAATGAATTTTTTAGCCTATATGTAGCATATAGCTCATTATGGCTTGGAAAGGGGGAAGAAAAAGACCCTGAAGCTGTACAATGGGGTGGTTCTCTAAGGGCTTATATTACAACTGAGGAGATGATTTTGCAGCAACGCACAGTATTGATGGCATTAAACCATAATGACACCCACAGAAGTACAATCTGTCTATTGAAAAACATTACCTATGGAATTATGTCATTGAGCAATTATTTCAGCTACATGGGGGTATACAGCCACTTGAGGATGCAGAGCTGTAAGCACATAATCAGTGTTACAAACCCAGTGCTTCTCCTCTGTGGAACCTACTTATTCTTGCTTCTTTCTTTATAAAAAGGTTTTATCTTTCCCACCTGGGATGAACAAGAGTTAATACTTAGAATTTAAATTTGGCCCTACAGGATAATTAGTATAATCTGTTATGTACAATGACTGCACTGGCAAGTCTTTGATTTTACACATGCCCCATGGTATCAAATCAACAAGTTTGTCATTATGCTTACCAAATGCACAGATGGACAAATATGGATTTCTCATTGTGGATTTTATTGACTCTTGAATAATATCTCAGTGTTACTAAATGAAGAAACAGTGGTAACAGTGACTGTATGTGGATCTTGAATACAGAGGAGCTAGGGTGGAGGCAGGAGCCTTTGTAGACAGTCTCAGAAGGAGTCAGAGGACTGGGCTTCAGCTTTAGCTTTCAATTAAAATAAGATCTGGGGAGGAAGTGATTAGAATGTGGAACTCAAAAATTAAACTGAAACAGTAAGGGTTTTTATATTTTAGGGTAGCATGGGCAAAACAGTCATTTGGTTGGTCTGTAGACCCTGAGGAGATGGAAGGGATCTCAAAGAGCTTAAACCATCTCTTTGTTGATAAGAGTTGCCTTTAGGGTTTGTGTTGACAAATATAAACTTCTGCAGTAAAAAAAAGATGTCTCTGTCCTTAAAACAGAAGCAGTCATAAATTTACTTCTAGTATTGAAAGTATAAATAACAGGATCCTTCTTCCACAGAACATCTCTGGACAGAGTCTAAGGATCTTTAGCTGTCATGTTTTTAAGTTTGAAGTGTATCCCAAAGAATTACACTGTTAAATATTTATGTAATTAAGTACATCTGTAGAAAAGTGAGAAAATAGAGATTTCTTATGCACTACTGTTTTAAGGGCAACATCCTATCTCCAACCATTGCCAGCTTTGGTTGTCTCAGAACAAGTGGAAAAAAAATGTAAATAAGACTGTATTCTTTTTCCAAAGTACCTCCCTCATTTTGCTGTAGAGAACTATTTTACTAAGGATGATTATATTTTCCATAGATTTTTACTTTTTTTTTTTCAACTCCTTGCTTAAAACATTGATGAGACCTTATTGGTCATTGCCCCAGATAGAGAAATTGCCATAATTTAGAATGGGGTTTTTCAATTCCTAATGCTGGATTAGGTGGGTAGACTAAATGATCTTCATAAAGTCTTTGCTTTTATTTTTTTAAGTTTAATGACATCGTGAGTCATTCTAAGAATGCAGATATACATGTAAAGGTGGCTATGAGGAAAATGAGATAGTATTGGTATAAGTGACATTTTCCATTTCCTCTTAAACACTATATTTTGCACCCTTTTTATATCTTATCCTGTGTTAATAATTGCATAGATAAAACTCAACATTTTTATAAAAAATACCAGAAACCTAAGTAACAAAGTTGGCATAATTGTAAGACCAGTTCTTGATGTTATTTCTAAGCTGTGAAAGAGCTGCGTCATGTAATACTAATATGTTGAAGCATCCTGGTTATATATAACTTTATGAAGCTAGAGGAAGACCAAGTAGCAATACATGTTTCCTAACACAAGAAGCATTGGGAAGGTGACAGCTGCCACCTATGAAGTGATGGAGGTATCCTGGGTGTCTTGTCAAGCTACAGCCTAAGGCCAGTCTTGTTGGAGATACAAGGAACTGTTAAAAGTACTGACAGGCATTTTAAGCAAGAAAGAATTGAGGAAACTGAGAGAAAAAAAATCAGTGGGGAATTGTATTTGTTATTATAATTTGTTCTTAACACAAAATAGAGCAGGAAGACAAAACTTTTTTCTTTGAGTGACAGAAATGTAAACAAGAGAATTATGATTCCTTCTGAGAAATTAAGGTTGTGCTTTGTTCATGACAAAAAACACCCCTGCACGTAGTGTGCTAATAAAATATTTACTAGAAGGCATTCTGTTGCCTCTGACACAAAGGGGCCTTGAGGCTGAGAGACCCCTTAAAGCTATAACCTTTTAAATAACTATATGATTGCTTTCTTCTCTAGGTGTGCTGAGTGAGAATATATTCTTAAAACTTTGAATAAGTTTGAGATGGGATAAACTGGAGCTGATCAGAGTTGTGCTAATTCTCATTTCTCTAATCTACAGACTTGATGTGCCTCTCAAGAGTGACCCTTCATAAACTAGCATAGATTGAGTAGCTCACAACAGTAAGAAACTAAAACTTTCACATTTGCTTGTAAAATACTGTAGGCAACTAATTCAATTTGAAATGAACACTAGTTAGATGCCTGTGTACTAGTTGATGCTTCTGACCTGGAGCTTCTATTTTTGGACCTCTTCCTGGTTTTAAGCCACTTAATGACACTGGAAGTCAAAACTTTTTGGGATTTTAGAAAAGTGAATTTCTGTTTATTGTTATGATTACAGCTGTAATTGCTGGAGGAGCGCGTGTGTTACCAAAGGGTGGCTGCACAATGTTTATAAAACTTGTATCAGTGCAGATTTCCCAGCCTGCAGGAAATATGTCTGTGTATCAGCACAGAAGAAAGGCCAGAAGGAAGAGAAATGCTGACTTTAGTTCAGAAACATCCACCAGCTTTGAGGTCACCAAATTTTAAAAAACTAGCAAGATGACTTTAGACTTGGATTCTGAAATGACCTATATTGTCTGTCACTGCTATGTCTCTAAAAATAGGTATTAGAAGTTCTTAAAAAGGATACTCAGCTGGGTCTGTGGGATGACTAGTTAGTAAAGGCATTAACGTATCTGTCAGCTGCGTGTTAGAAGACAGCTTCTGGGTAGCTGCTGGCTCACTGCAATTGTAATTTTCCTACAGTCTTAAACACTGAGGTAACTGACAGAAGCCATAGTAATGGGATAAAGGGCTATTCTTTGCATAAACGTGTCGAGGTTTAATGGGAATAAAATATTTAATTATTGAGTGGTTGAATTATAACATTCCTTGCTCAGACTCTGGGTATCTTGACATTAAGCCCGGTAACAAATTGGCAGTTCTGAAAATACAGTGCTTACCTATATTCTCTGTGGAGTAACAACCAATCTGGCACCAAAAGGAAGCGGTAATAAGAAGCATAATTAGCTAATATAAATAAGCTCTGTGTTATCTGTTTTCTATTTTGAAAACACCACCTTTCTGTATGTTTCTGTATCTCATATTTAAACTGTGTGGTATGCTAGCATGAGTGCACTTGTTGCAGTTTAAGTTCAGACTGAAATAGTTCTTAACTCTGAAGAAAAATAACAATAGCATCAAGAAATAAGTGTAAACAGACCTTGAATAATAGCTGCGTTGATTTTTCATTTGCTTCAATACAAACTCTTTAACAGTAAGTATTGGTTTATAATGCTACTCTAAAATAATTTTTACAAAAAGAAAGTTAAAAAGTGATACTGTGTGGTCATTTGGTTAATCAGTACAATTGACAGCTTGACAAATCTCCCTTGTCAAATGAAGCTACAACACATATTCTTCAAGCTCTTTACATTTCATGGGATTTTAATTCTCCCTCCAGAATGTGTAATAACAGTGTAGTTTTCATCTTTCATGGTAATGCCTGGCCTAGTTCACCTCAGGTGAACACATACACAGCTACTTTGACACCAAAAATGATGTTTTGCTCTAAACAAAACAAACGGGTATTCAGCAGTTTCCACAACAGCAGCATGTCCTCCTGTGTAAAATATCTGTAATACTTTACTATTGTGGCAGCTGATGAAATAGTAACGATCTATTCTGAATTTTTCATATGATATGCACATTTGTTCTCAAACATAAAGCCTAAAAATAGGTCTAGCCTTAGAGGCTGGCCTTCTAAACATAATCAAGATTCATACCACTCAGCATATGTATTTGAAATGCAGGACAATATCTCATGGCTATGCACTGATAACCTTTTAACATTAAAATGCAACAAAGCAAATTTAGCATAACAGCAATAGTAAAAGTTTCACAGTCCAAATAGGCTTCTATTTATCTCCTCAGTTTGTCAACCTACTGCCTCAGTTGTTTGTAGAAATGACCATAAACTACAGGTTTGCATATTAAAAGTTAATAAGAATGTAAATCTAAAAAGTGAAGTGTAACTGAAGTGGTAACTTTGGAGCTGTAAGCAAAAGAGGGTGACATTATGGTCTGTGAAACATGAAAAAAATTATAGTTCTTGTTTAATTCTGGCCAGTCTCCATGTTCTGCAGCTGATAAACTTTACCTTGGCAAGCTAAACTAAAAGTTCATTTTGCAGTTTACTTTGCAATGGAATGTATTACAGGAGATGTAGAATAGAAGGCAAATATTAATTGACATAAAATACTGGTAACTTCAGAAGTTCAGGTTTCAGTCTCAGCTGAAAAGCATTACTTCATTTCCAACTGTCTGTAAATAGTTATCTCTGGAAGGAAGAAAAGATCTCTGAATTCGTAACCTTCTGTTTTTATTGATCAGTACTGGAAAAATGATGCAAAACTGTAATATTTTTTTCCATGGTTTGCCCTCTATTCTTTAAAAAACTTTCATTCAGAATAAAGCCTGGATTAGCAGTAATTGTAATATAAATACAGAGAGATGGGGGAGCAAGGGGAGAGAGAGAGAGAGAGATGTTGCCATAGCACAGACTTTCAGTAAGCATTCATTTTGAAAGATTGGGTTAATCTATTATAAATATCAGTAGGGACCAATAAATGATTCAAAATAGTACTAAATATCCTTAAATTACATTAACTCAGACTGATTAATTAGTTTATTTTGTAACTTCTCATAAAAAAACCATTTATGTGCTTAGTATGAAAGCAGTAATGTTTGGAAGGATATGCTTCATTTTAAAGAAAGTCCTCGTTTACCTTCTTGAGCATAAAACTCATCTCAACCTTAAATATAGAATTACCCATATTGTACTTCTGTAGTATTTTAATCATGGCACATTAAAAGGATTTTATGCCAACCCCAAAGCACTCCTACATTATTAGGAATGGACTAAAGCCTAATGAAACTCCCACACTTTTCCATATCAAAAGATGGATTTCTAGGAGCAGTAACGAAGTCTGAAAGTAATTATGATGAATAGTGACTAATATACTCTTAGAATCGTGCACATGCACCGTGTCCTCACTTGTGTTTCAAAACTCATTTCTTCTGAATTTGAAATAATACTGCCGGGGAAGATGTTTTTGGACAAAAAAACAACCCACAAATTATTTTTTTTTTTGTCAGAAATTTAGCCTCAGATTTTTTTGGTTTTTTTTGGTTTTTATTCTAACACAAAGTGAAACACAAGGTACTTTCCAAAATACTTATACCCTTTACACCCCCCCGCCCCCCGCCAAAATGTAATGCATTCATTCTGCAGTAGCCTATTGGATAAGACCTCTTTTCTCAAGTGTAAAAGAGTCCCCAGTTTACAGGATTTGGAACAAAGACCTAAACTTGGATTTCCTGCATTTCAGGTGCTAAAACATGATGCTGTTGTGATATTCTTTCTTATCCAGACATTTCACCCAGGAGTTGTAAAACTCACCTAATTAAACATGTACAACACACATTTAAACATTTCTGAAAAATTTAATTTCTCATAAAAAGCAAACATCAATAACCACTCTAAGTTTGAAAGTACATTTTTATGTTTACAGTTGTATGGTTATGTACACAGTTAGGTCTGGAATCTAAAATGCATTTACTATTTATACACACTGGCATTAGAGTAAATTCTGTGTTTTTCAGCTAACTTACCCTTTATATCATTATTGGCTGACATGAGGGCCTATCTGACCAGATGATTTGACTGTCATCTTTTAACAGTTTCATATATTTCCATTTCTCAGAATTATCTCCTGTTGTTTTAGCTACAGTAAGGAAGTAGTCAGTGATAAATTTCTAAACAAAAAAATTATGGAAATAGTTATTTTCCTATAATTACTTTTTTCATAAGATTGGCTAAATAACTTGGACTTTTTATCCAAAGGAATACTCTTAATTTTTGTACATGTATTTATTCTTATGCACTGGATCATTGTGCAAAGTATTGTACTGCTATTTTCATTTCCTTGTTCCTATGTTGCTGTATTCCTTGGATGCTTTTCTTCTTCTCTGTGTAGATGTTTCTATCAGTCTCAAAACTGAGTGCAGGCAGAATCAGTTATCCATTGCAATGAAGAATTTTTCTTAGTGCCCCTTGCCTTTGAGAAGAAATTCTGAGAACATCTTTTTGGAATGTATTTACTATGTGTTTGTGAACCTGAAATATTCAGGTATGTAAAACCTGAATGTATCTAAAACGTGAATGAAACATTCAGTAATTTATGTTTTTCATGCTAAACTGGATAGAGTGATAACTCAGAAACTACAAGACAGTTTCTCTTGCTCCAATACCACTGAGGTAATACAGTGTTTACACTTTTGTGACGAAATAAAGTACTTTCATAGATTGTACTATTGGATGCTGAAAAAGTAATGATATTTTGGAGGAAAGAAGATGTGGCAAGAACTCAGAGACAAATTAGTAGCAGACCACAGTCCCTTCAGAGCTTCAGCAGTGCACCTCTCTGAATCACAGTACTTCCTGTATCTCTTGCTGTAGTGATTTACAATACAGCTGAGTCCTAACCAGGAACCAATAGACTTGCTTCCCTAAGAAAATATGTATGTAAACAGGGCTTTTATAGGAAAGTCAAATACAAGTGTGAAGAAGGTTGGACAGAGCATGTGAAATGAAAAAGCTTCTAACTGATAAAATCTCCATAGAAAAGATGATAAATCTAGGAGAGAATTAAGGGAAAACAAAATGCTGACATTCAGTTCTTCATGAAAGACAATTCTGGTTCTCTATTTTTATTCTTAAAGTCAATCCCTTAAATGCCTTCTGTATTTAGTGAGATTTAGTATTACAGGAATTTATGGCCAGTACTGCAAAACTTGGATTCTTGAGCGCCTTTATACTAGTAATTCCCCTGATGTCAAAAGGACTACTCATGTCAGAGTCCATGAACCTATATAGATTTTGAGGAAGTATTTCAGGACTTTTAACAGATTTATGAAATATTTCCTGTTTACCGCAACAGCATATTAGAATTAATAACGTTTAAAGATTTGGTTAATTTTGGAGCAATCGATGAAATTCATGTATGCCATCCACTAAACGTTTGTGAACAAATTATTTTCTAACATTAACGTTTTTGAAAAAATGTTGGGGGGACTATTTTCAAGCAATCCAACTGGAACATATTGTCTTCATTTAAATATAAATTCTAAGGAAGAAATAGATATCCAGAAAATTCAAACCAGTTCACATAAACAGGCTGCAACATTCCAGTTGGAAGAGGAAAAGCTGTCAGAATCCAGCCCTGTGTGTCTTTTCCTTTGCATGGTTTTCTTTCGGTTTAGTTCTGTGGTGTTTTGTGTGGTTTTTTTTTCCATGTCAACTGACAGATGAATAAGTATCTAGGATTAAACAAAATTACCAGGTATACAGCAAAGTAATTTATAACAATCAAGGTCTCTAGGTACACTGAAAATGAAGAATTCTTCTAGGAAAGAATTTACAGTGTAAAAAGGTAGCATTAGTGTCACAGAAAGATTAGATAGTTAACAGTTTTTAGCAGCAAAGTGCTACCTTTATAAAGTTCTTCTCAGTTTCATTAATCTAGTCCATGACAGAGAGGATTTTGAGCAGCAAGGGAGCTGTATGAAGGATATGTAGACTATTACTGTTCTGCCATTACTGCTGATGCACTGTTGGGTTGTCACACCATGTCTCTTTCATCTTTTTATGATCTTTACATGCCCTATAGCTACTGCTACATTACATTTAATCATCTTTAACAGCTTGAATGTCAAAAAGTTAAATAGTTTTAACTATCCTTTTTTTACTTTAACAATATGCAACTTAACAGGACCTGTGCTGAGCTCATTAGAGCTATTGACAGATTTTGTGCCACCCTGTGCCGATGCCCTCACCATTCTGATGATCATGTGATACATTTATACACAATTAAACCTATGGAAGGTGATTTTATTACAGCCATGATCTTCCTTTGATACCATTCTGCCATCTAATTTTTCTCTCACTAATTACTTAGGTCTTAGGCACAGTTTTTCCATACACTGCCTATAGCTGAACAGAGAACAACTAGTAATGTAATCCACCATCTGTAAAGCTGGTGTTTCAGATTTTTTCAGAATAATTCATCTATTCTTATATCTATATTAAAAGCTTAATTCAGAATTTCTTATCCAAACATTCCAGTTTCAGGCCTGTCTGTTTCTGATAATTACAATATGAAGTACAAATTTTGATCACTGATGTTCAAGAAAGATGAGTTCAAATTGCAATAGATGCTGCTCAGATGATAAGAGGAATAGAAAATATACCTTATATGAAGGGTCTAACAGAATGCAACTAGAGTCACAAAGTCAAGGGTAGGAGTGAACAAGAGTATTATAATCCATTAGGGATGAGACAACTCTTTAAGTTAAGGAACTCAGAAAATCTATAAGGAGTTTCTTTCTATCAAGCTATAGTTTAATGATAAGTAAGTTGAAAATCACTCTATAATTATCTTCCAGGGGGAATAAACTTATGAGGTTTAAGCTTAGAAAGAGGTAAGTTTCTGTTTTGCATGGTTGCAAGGAGGAACAGGAGCTGTATTTGATGATCCTAATTCCTGTCATATTTCCATTGCTTCTGAATTTTTTTCCATTTTTTCCAAATAATATGGAAGAAAGCCTTCTTGCTTCCTTGCCATAGTAAACCAATGATATTTAAAACTTTCCAATTTGAAGGATTAGTCTCCTTGACTGCCTCCATCAATATACTTCCAAATTTTTCAGGTTGATGTAATAAACTCTGGAAGAGTCTTTGTGACCTTTCCAACATTAAAATGTTTTCAGATCCAGCTGTGCAGCCAGCTAGCCTCAGCAGCACAGGCTAACATAAGATTAGCTGTTGTCCCAATACAATGTTGGGGGAGGTTTCAATATGATCCCAAGAGCGAGATTAAGACACAAACGAGGTCAAATGCTGAACACCCAAACCAGTTTTTTATTATTAATATGTGAAGAGGGGTAGTGATAGGACAGAATGAAAGGAAAAGACAGAAATAAAGCAAGGATGTGGGATAGAGCTGCAAAAATAGTCACCACCATGGACCCAAGGGTGTCCCGTTGGTCCTCAGTCTTCAGTTCTTTGATGGTGGGTGCACACGGATCTGGCTTCAATGGTGGTGCATGCACACAGAGCAAGGTTTTCTGTTGACTTTTTAAGTTCATTGTATCCACTGATTAGCATATCTGCCCACCTTTAGGTTTTTTTTCTCGCGTCCCACAGGTTTTTGCTGCATCCGGCTTTTGGAGCAGAAATGCTTGTATCTTATCAGTTTATTAGCAATACTTGCATGGTGCCTGGCGTGCACAATAGAGTCACAATGGAGCCACTGATAAACATTTGGTTTCGCTCAGTACATGTCTGCCCCTTTGAGGCTTGTCAAGGAGTTTGACAATGCAACTGCAAAGGAGTGGGGGGTGCATCCTTCAATACACTCTTGCTTCCTTGGGTGACATTCCTTAGACTAATCCAAAGGCCACAGCAGCTTGTCATTGAGGTTTGCACAGATATAAGAAAACTTTGAGACAGTCATTTGACATTTCAGTCTCTCAGAGCTGTGCTGGTCAGGCAGGTGATGAGACCAGTGGTGTACCAACTCTGGTAGTGCAGCTCTGGCATCCATGCCCAACACTGGATGCTTCAGCTCTACTGTTCCACTGCTTCATGTCCACCTTATTTCTGAACAGAAAATGGCAGAATGGTACAAATCTGCAGATGTTGAATGAGCTATTGATGGTAGAAAGCCTGAATCTTCTCAATGATCAGATAATCTCCTGGACCATTTACACCTGTGAAAATAGTCAAATCCCATGAAACTGCTATCAATAACTCCACACCTGGACTACTGCATCCAGTTCTGGGCTCTCCAGTACAAGAAACATACCAGAGAGAATCCAGTGAAGGGCCACAAGATGATTAAGGGAATGGAGCATCCCTCCCATGAGGAAAGGCTGAGAGAGCTGGGTTCATCCTGGAGAAGAGAGGTCTCGGTGGGAATCTCATCAATGTGTACAAATACCTGAGGGGAGGGTATATAAAAGATTTTCAGTGGTGCCTAGTGACAGGGCCAGAGGCAATGGGCATAGACTGAAACACAAGAGGGTCTGCCTGAACATCAAGAAACACCTTTTATTGTGGGGGTGATGGAGCACTGGCACCAGGTTGCCCAGAGAGACTGTAGAGCCTCCATCCTTGGAGATATTAAAAAAGCATCTGGACATTGTTCTGGGCAACTGGTTTTAGGTGGCCCTTCTTGAGCAAGGGGGTTGGACAAGATGACCTCCAGAGGTCTCTCCCAACCTCAACCGTTCTGTGATTCTGTGAGCAAAGGGTCTCATTTAGGCAACAGTGTTTTCAGAAAAAGAGAGATTGTTACTAATCTGGAAAAGAGAAATGATAGATCACTAACTGCACTATTATTTGAGTGGAACTTTTAAATTTTCAGTCCATTCTCATTTCCCAGTTACCATTACTTTTTACTTCTATTATTAGTGACTTAAGTATAAGTTCAAAGTAAATCCAATATATTTTCTAAGAAAAGACCCTAGAGACAAGTTAATGTTTTAAATTTTACAGTTAATCATCTATTTTGTGGTAACTGTCCAGAATTTTTACATTGAGATTCAAATTAATTAAAACAGTGTTTTATGGGAAATGGTCAGTTTTGATCCCTTTTTGAAACTGTCTTTTAACTTTATATTCTTAATGAAACTCTTTGTCTCTTCATCCTGACTTTTAGGAGACTTTTTTACCTTCAGAACTTCTCAGGAACAGGAAAAGGCATTTCCCTGCGCAAAATCTACTACCTCTGAAGCATTCTGCCTAAGCTTAAAGTTTTCCATTTGTGCTTTTATGTAAGACATTATAATTTCCTAAATTTATATTAATATATACTATATATTATATAATAATATATATATTATAACACCTACACAATACAATCAAATGCAACCAGGTTTATAATCTCATGCTTAGAATGAGTTCATGATAAGATTAAAAGAAATACTATTCTCAACAGAAGCAGATAATTGTATTGCCATTGAAAGAAAGGATAGTTACTAGTCATCATTTGAATACATCAATACAGAATTGATCCTTGTACTTTCAGTCTGTCTCCAGAGCAAATAGTAATAATATTCCCCATAAATACTTACACATAGCTACTTCTACTTGCTTGAATCAAACCAAAAAGAATGCAACACTCTATTACTCATTAGAGAGCTTCCAGAAGTTTTTCAAGCAATTTAATTTCTAAACAGATGTAATCTATATATTTGCCTATCTAGTTCCAGAAATTATTAAATATGTTCAATGTGTCAGAGTGTCCTGGTTTCAGCTGAGATAGATTTAATTTTTCTTCTTAGTAGCTAGAATAGTGCTGTGCTTTGGATTCAGTATGGGATTTGGTATGAGAAGAATGTTGATAATACACTGATGGTTTCAGTTGTTGCTAAGAAATCAAGGACTTTCCAACTTCCCATGTCCTGCCCATGTGCAGGTGTACAAGAAGCTGGAAGGGAGCACAGCCAGAGCACTGGACCCAAATTGGCCAGTGGAATATTCCATATCATGTAACGTCATGCAATGGACTCCTGCATGAACTCTTTCCTATTTAATTTGTTCAAAGGCTTGTCGTTGCTCAGGGTCCCATGTAAGATCATTCTTTTTCCAGGTCACCTCATAGAGAGGACTTACAGTCAGAGCAGGGTTGGCTGGGAAGGGCGGGCTTCTCTCTTGCTTCCAGGATTGTGGTTTCAGGATCTGAGCTTCTCTGGGATCGCTAACAGGGAACGGGCTGGGTATCTGCTGGCAGCTGGTGAGCAATTGCATTGTGCATTACCTATTTGTATTATTATTATTATTTTATTTTAATTATTAAACTGTTTTTATCTCAACCTATGAGTCTCCTTACCTTTACCTCTCCAATTCTCCCCCATTCCCTGGTCAGGGGAGGATGAGTGAGTGACTGTGTGGTGTGTGGCTGCTGGCTGGGTCAAAACCACGACACAGAGTTATGTTTCAACTTGTTTAGTTATTTTGATTGCTAAATTATTTGTTTGGCTAGCAGCTCTCTTTGCAATAGGTTTGTCGCTGCTACAGCTCCTTACATGAACAGACACTTCTGTCAAGGAATATACCTATGCCAGCAAAACCAGATGTGTCCATTGATGGTTTTCTTAGTTTAAAGATTATGCTTTTGGCTCAAGCTTAAAAAAAAAAAAAAAATCCTACTCTATGGAGCACAGTAAGCAAGTGTTTTTTCTGTAAATGCCTACTTGATGTTCCAAATATCTACAACTTTACTGACAACTTCTTGTTGAATAACAACATGTTCAGTATAAGAAAACTAGTAATTTCTGAAATAAACTGTTGGCAAAAGGGACAGTCTTTCTCAAAATCAAAGGATTTGTTTTCATTATTAAGCAAAAGTACTTTGCACAAAGTGCCCATCTATGTTAGCTTAATGAATTTTGAATTAAAATGAACCTTCTTTAGAAGTAATTATAACTAGTCTATGATTATCAATTGATTTTATTATGACTAGTGCATTTAAGATATGTTCATAAGTAATTTGTCTGAGATACACAATGAATTGTTGCTAGTAGCATTAGAGTGATTGGTGAAAAAAAACCCTTTCTGATAATGGGACCAGTGTTGTGAGACCCCATACCTAGTGCAGGTTAATGACCCTATTGCACCTTTCCCCTTTTAACCACATAAAAGGGAGGGATTGTCCCAGGATACCTAGTTACTATTATCTACCTACAATTTCATCGTTATTCAGCAGACCTTGCGCCACTTGAAGCATGTTCCATCCTTTGGAGCATATGATCTAGTGCTGATTAATGGTGATATATTGATCTTGGAGAGCTGTGTTTAGCAGCATTGCTCTGTACACTAAACTTTCACTTGATTTCAAACAGAATGATTTCCAAAGTAATTCAAAGGTGGTTTATTCATGAATCCACATGAACCATAGCTTTTTTATTTTTCTTTTTTGTCTCTGAAAGGTGGGATCTGAAGCAGTGTAGAACTGGTCTTGATGCAAGTTATTGACCCGACAGTGCTTCTTTAAGCCATATTTCTGGGAATTGAGATTATCAACCAACAGATGCATTTTAAAGTAAACTAAAATACCTTTCTTGTGCTGTAGGCAAAGGACATGGAGATATCTAAGAGGAAGCAGGGAGTGAATAGCACTAAAAAATTACACGGAATAGATTTCCAATAGAAGAACACAATTCTCCATGAACCATTTAGAGACATTTTTTTATAATTGTTCTACTGACTTGTGCTCAAAACAAAAATGTAGATAGGCATGTACAATTATATATACAAATACTCCTCATGCAGTTACTAATTGGGTAACTGCTTGATAAAGGTTGGGTTTATGAAGTGCTAAAAATAGTTCTGCTATAGGAGATCAAAATTCAGAAAGAGACTGAGTCCACTTAAATGTATCCCAAATGCAGTCTGCCCATAAAACTTTCAAATTATTTTTATTATTTCAAATTGTTTCCAAAATAATTTCTAAAATACAAAGAATTTCAGGTATGAATTTACTGAAATATGTAGCTAAAGAAGAATTTATGTTCTTGAGTCTTACAGTTGTATCATGCCAATAACATTAAAAGGACAAATATTACATAATTTATCATTATAATTTTGTTGATATGTATCTTGTGATACTGTTAAATCTATGTAAGTACAGAAATAGATCTGCATAAAACGTATACTGTGATGAATATAATGCTGCAGCCCCCAAGCTGCCATTATATTCATTGCTCATGTTCCCTTGCCATATTCAAGGTGACGATTCAGCAAATTTCAAATCCATGATTCTGCAGAAGTTCTATCTTCTTTCCGTATTCTTAGACCATTAACCACACTAAAAGCTATTCTAGTCTTCATTGTCCAATGCAAAGGAATAGCGAGGGCCATGATTCACCCACAGATGCAGGAAGTCATAATGAGAACACTTGTTCAAAGATTGAACTGAGTCACATTCTTATCCATATTTATGGTGACAGAAAATAAGGCCTTTATATGTATAAGCAAGGCCAGACATGGATGTTTGGAAGACCACAAGCAGAGATTATCCTGGGTATTGAAGAAATTATTGAACATATTATAAACCTGAGATCTATGAATGTTAAAAAATTTCTGCAGTCCTTTAAAGAGATTTTAAATTCCTATTCTTTAAGTGTGATAAACATAGGGACATGAACAGAATTATACTTCTCTACAGGCTTCCATTGACAGAAATATGAGTTATGACTGTACATACGTTACTCTTACAGACCTTACCCATAGAAGTTACTGGCTAGAGGCAAACATTTCACAGAGAGAAAAGCCTTGAAAAAAGCAAAGCAAGCAAACAAATTACATTAACTTTTTCACACCACTTCACACTGTAAACACTGAATATAAACAGCTTGTTTAGTTTCATATGAGTTGCTTCCTTCTCCATCACTTACTAATTCTGATTGATAAGGCAGCTGCTTATGACTTTGGGCTCTAGAACATCTTGCCAGTCCTCCATTGGCAATAGGTTTTTAGTCAGATTTTGTAGCAAATCAGTTTGCTCTGTCATGCTTTGGCCTTTATCTTTTCCTCTGAAGATAATTATATTTGATGACAGTCTTGCATGACATGTATCTTACTAGTAATAGAATATCTTACAAGTTTTGTAAGAGCATTATAATAACATAGCATCAGATTTATCTAGACATGTTAAACACACTCCTATACTATCAAACGTCATTTCAGCCGCCATTCAGATGACTCTTTGAGCTTCATTGGAATTTATCTCTGAGGGTGTTTGAGAACATGAATAATGAATCACAAGTAAGTTTTACTAAATACAACAGCTGTCAGCTAACATGTATGGTTAGTAGCACACAGTGGATTCCTGGTGTGAGAGTAAAAGAAGTTAAAAAAACCCCAAACCAGTAAATGATGAACAGTTAAGGTACTATCTTACTTAACTACTTATTCCAGGAGGATTTTTTTAAAAAATGCATTTCCTGGAGACAAATGGCCATGAATGTGGAACCCATTACTGGTTTTTGCCTGTATGGACATGGAAGCAAAGTGTTGAAGGTATGAAATTCCTAGATCGGCACATAACTTGAACCCTGAGAATTCAGTGTCTCAAATATCTCTGGGATTTGGGCCCTCATTGGTATAATTGTAACACTAAAAGTCTTGAAATGTTTACTGTTAAGAAGACTACCTTGGAAGTGGAATCCTGTTCTGATACAACATGGTGTTGGTAACAGAAAACAAGCAGAATTACTGTAACTTCACTTGCTGTGATGGTGGCATTCTGCAATATGTCCCTAATTTTCTGATGCAGTGCTTCTTTCATATTTCTTCCTCTGCTTGCACCCATTGTTGTTCTCTGCTCATTTGCAAATGCAAAACATTTTCTATTTCATGAGTCCCTGAAGGACTCACAGACAAGGAGCATGTCCTCTTGTTCATAATGTATCATGGCCATTCAGTATTGAGAGATGTTAATTATTCTGAAATTGTTGCCTGGTCTTTACTCACTTTGCTTGAATGAATTTCCATGGAAGCCACTAGGAGAGATGGTGAGTGCAAACTGAGCAAGAAACTTTCAGCACTGATGTTTTGAAAAGAGCATAGTCGATCTATTCTTAGCTTTAGCATTGCTGAATTTAGCATCAATAAGCTGTTTGTCTGTATAGTGGCAGGTGTTGACTAGTGAGTTGGAAAGACTTTACCAGGAAACTCATGGCTATGACTTTGACAACTGAGATTAATGCATTCTGCAATGTCTTTGAGGTTTCAGACTTCTTTTGAACCCTTGTAGAGTTTTAATAAATTTTGTTTATTATATCTACAGTTCTTGAATATTGTTTAGAGCTTGTTCAGTTATTAAATTTTAATACATATGCATTTGTAATATATATAAATAGTATCACTCTTACCTTTCTTGTATATATGAAAGCAACAGAAAATAATAGATTTTATTATCTATGTCACATTGCATGTTTTTCACATTATGATTTCCAGGGTGTGTTTGATAATCTTTTTACCACACACAAAATGAGCTTATCTTCAGGCAGCAGTTTGAAAAAAGTAAGCTTCCACGTCAGGCGCGATTGAGAATGTATACACATATCTGAAATCAGCAGGGCCCATTGAAGAACTGGCCATACGTTGCAGACTTAAATTGACATCTAGTAGATCCTTAGAAAGCAAGGCTGCTGCTGTTCTGGCACATGTTTATATTTCTCTGCTTAGGTGTGCTTTCAGGTTTTGACATTTTTCCAAAAGCAAGAGCAGCTCTTTTTTAAGGGGAGGAAAAACAACCTTCCAACATGCATTAGTTTTGCAGGCACATAAAGGAGCTAAAATCTTGGCCCGGGCTCTTAATATGAGTCTGTAGTGCCATAGAGGGCCCCTACTGGCCTTAAGTTATGTTGACCCAGTAATTCATTTAGTCATGGATTATTTAATTTGTTTCCATGTGTGCCATAACTATGTAATCATCATGATGTGTTCTGTGCCCTCATATGGGAATAAGATGTTGATTTTTTTTTTTTGTTAATTTCCAGTCAGATAGAGAAAAAGAAAAGCTGGTAAAAGCATCCAGCAGCTGGAGATGAAGTAGATTTGGCCCACTCACATTCCTTAGGCTACCTGCTAGCAAACAAGAACAAAATTCAGAGCAGCATACAAAAGTTACATATTATACAAATCTCATTATCTGTATTTATTTAGGAGGTAGCAAACATCTTTTAACACTGTGTGAAGTGAGGATGCCCATGGCCATGAGCTCTTCTAGTTCTAAACTCTAATTTGAGGTATTGCAATAGCCGCTGAAATTTGAAATAATCTACATATTTTTCTTCCAAAGGGAATATCATGATTTAGATGTGTTATATTTTGCAAGTGCCAACAGAATGCCAAAAAATTTCTTTCAGCTCTTTTCTTAACCCACACTGGATCTCAGATGTGAGCTGCAAGCAATTTTTGATAGTAATGTTTGTTGGAGACTGTTAGAGGTACAGATGCTGTGTATTTGGCAATACGCATCAGGAAGGCTCAGGTTGGGAATCAGAGGTCCTGGTAATACAAACCATAATACAAAATCTCAGCTTTCAAAGGAATTATTGACAGTAGCTTATTGTCAGCTTTAAATATTTAATCTAATAGAATCATGATCCAAAGTAAGTCACATGTTTGAGTGCTACTTTGGGGAAATTGTTGGAGTGTTTATTGTATATAGATGAAGAAACAGGGGCACTGTAAACTGTTCTACAGGATTTTTAAAATTAAATTTGGAGTCCAAGTACCTTTCTAGCTTCAGATTTTTGTGAATTCTTTGCAAACCTGTCAGTTCACTACAAGAAATTGTGGTAAGTCTGATGGCATCATGAAAATAATAAAAAAGTGCTTATTATGCTTTATAAGTATCACATACATTTCTAATCACCTGCTCGATATATCTGCCTGAGAATGCAGAGTTAAATCCTGGAGATCGTTAAAATAAATACAGACAGAATTAAATCATATTAAGGAAACGCTGTGAAGGGCTATCAGTTAAAGAATGGTACTACTTGCTTCCATTCAAGCTAGTAAAATAAGATTTTGCAGACTCTGTATGAGAAAGTATTGTAGAATCATCTAAACCACAACCAAACTGCTCAAAAACTGTTTAGACACTTACCGCTTTAAAAGAAGCATTACATTCTTCAGGCTTGAACCTAGGGGTGTTGAACTACTATCTGAGTTCAAGCCTACACAGGTGAGGGGTTGAATAGCTTGCCAATAATTACAGTAGACTCATCCACTCCCACTGAGTGTTTGACTTGGCTTCTTAGCCTATGTCTGACATACAGCAGCTGGGTCTCTGGCGAGGCTGATGTTCCAGCTGGGAAGGAGCGAGCACCAGGCTCACTAGGAAGCAGAAGCTCACAGCCTCAGCTATCTCTCAACAGAGATTATTCCCTGCAGCCAGATGGTTTAGTTTAACAAACAGTGCAGTCGGGCATCAGTTGCAGGTTGGAGGCAATGGTCATATTGAATCACTTTCTGCAGAGACTGGGGTCTGCTTGGATGAGTTTTCCTTTCAGTATATTTTGGTTTATCCATGGTTTTGTGCTAAGCATTCAGCAGTGGAATGAGTTAGAAGAGAGAATGTGCTTAATTGTGCTAGTACTTTTCCTATGCCCGATCCTTCCAGGAAATAGGCTCCAGGTGAAAAATAGTCTTCTGAGTTGCTACATTGCATCTAAAATGTGCGTGAGCTCTGCAAATGCTTATCCTCCTTGCACTACTCCCAGCTGAGAATGGTACATAGCAGTACTGGTGTTCTTCCTCTCCTTGCTTGTAAGAGTGGTCCTTTGCTTGGTTTGGGGTGGGGGCGGGGGCGAGGTGGGGTTGTGTGTGCAGTGGTCAAGCAGTGTTAGCACCTTACAGGTAAGGTAAGGAAGGTTAAGATAAGAGATGACATAGAGGAGCATTCCTATTGTAATGGTGGAATATTAATAAATAAGGGTTAATGTGTAATAAGGAGAATTGTCATTTGCTGTTTAACATCTGTTTCTGACCTAGTTGGATCCTTAGGTGAACTGTAATGTAATACCTTGTTTAAAGAGGATTTTTCCTGAGATTCTTTAATAAACTAAACCCTTCTTTAATAAGGGTTAGTGAATGACTGAAGGATAGGAAGACTAAAGAGAGATGAAAACTGTGGATCTGATATTCTGTTACTGTGAAACAAAATGTATGAAATGCTACTTTAAATTGCAGTGCGATTAAAAATTCAAAAGGATACCAACATACAATTTTCTAACCAAACTTATTAGTAGAAAAAAAATCCCTATATGTGTATTAGAAACATTTAGAAGAATTTTATTTCCCTCCGCTCCTTTTGATGTAGGATCCAGGCATATCTACAACCTACACATTCTCTGGAGTGTAAAACCTATCTCTGATTATTAGGACAATCATATTAAGGAAATGGGAAAGAGGCTTATTCACTGAGTTAGGAACAAAGGAAACTGAGAAAAGGCCCAGCTTTTTCCTTCCTTTAAGAATTCTACTTTGAAGAACTTGTAGGTAGCATGTTTCCATGAACAGCTTTTGCTGAAGTATAGTAGAAGTAAAGCAGGGATAAACTGTAACTGAGAAACTGCTAATCTGCATTCAGTGCATTTAGCTGTGTTGAACACAGATGCGTGCAGCAAGACTGTCATGGTGACTGAGTCATCCAGTACTCTCTGAAAAGAAGGGCATCAAAACACCTGAGATGGATACTACTGGTGCTGAAAAAAGGTGAGTTTTCTTGCAAATTCTGAGATGACAGGCAAGGAGACAACCATTTTCTTTTGTGCCTGCACAAATGCTTCCCTGAGGGAAAGAAGTCACTCCTTCTGTGTCCTCATAACTTCAAATACATATGAGAATTTGCTCAATCCGGGGTGGGGGAAGGAATTATTTTATTTTAGTTCATTAAAAAAATAATTAACACTTTTTATTATGAACACTTAACTGTTACAATTATATTTTAAAAAATTTTCTTCTTTCATCGAATGTAGTGACCAGTTGTATCCCTTAAAGCTAACTTTACTGTTATGGAGAGGGGTGGGGGGCCCAGTCCCAGTAGCAATAAATAACAAAACACAGTCTAACACAGGAGCAAGTAGATAAATGAGGAAGAAGAAATACAAGCAAAGAAAGATACATCCTGCCAAACAGAAGTAATATAAGAGGTCAGTAGGAAAAAAGTAATTCAAAGGTAGACAATAGAACAGGAGAATAATTAATCAGGATAAAAGAGAATTAAGGTAAAATCTTAGTTCCACTGTGAGAGTGGCTCAACTCCTAGTCCAATGATACCACTTCTGGATAATACAGAGGATATAGGAAAAGATGACAGACTGGAAATAAAGAAGGTGAGATTAAGAGAAGACTTCTCTTTTTTTCATCTGGGGTATGTTTGTGATACGGAGTATAGCTACACTCACATACGCCCTAAAGATGTCTTGACTGGTTTTGTTTTGTTTTTAAATTCTTAAGATGCCGTTAGATGAATCATCTGCCAATAGCTGCCAATTTACTCTGTGTAACTGGAGCATATAGGCCATTTTTTTTAAAAAAAAAATCTCCTCGTCTTCTGTCCTTTAACAAAAACTTATGAATTTTAAGTTCACTGTTCATTTGTGGTTTTTTTATAATTGTACATGGAATAGAATGGAGGTCTGAAAATATATTTACTTTTTTTAAAAATCTTGTCTATGCTTTTCAAAGAATTTTAAATCGGTCTAATGGTATCTTGAAATTGTCTGACGTCTTTAAAAGTATAACTCTGAGAAACCTTACAAATGCAGGACAGACTATATGAAAAACCAATATGAAGTTCAGAGCCAATCATAAATGATCATGATTTATTGCACTACATCAAAAGCAGATAACCGCTAAAATCCATAATTCATTGTAATAGTATCATAGTCAAGCCTGACAAAAAGTCATCATGTTTATACTTGGATAGTTTAGATGAGTAATTTATTGGTTCTAAAAAATAATGTACTGTAAAAATACTCACAGGGCTCTAGACTCTGTCAACAATAAAAAACTGTATTATGTATACAGGTCCATGCACTGAAAGTGCCCTTCGAGTAGCCTCCATGAATGTATTAAGGATATACAGTATTCTGATACGCTCAGCAATCTTACTTGCCATAAACTTTAAATGCACTAACTTTTTAGTAAAAATAACATTGAAAATCATCCTTTGTCAGTGCTCCAAGCTAGATCACTTTGTCCTCCCTGGCTCCTGGGCTAGCTTTGCTAATAGAGGCTACAACTAATCTACAGTTTTACACATATAAAGGAAAGTTCACCTCTTCTCCTAAAATACTTGTGAAGGTTTATTGATCACATTTATAATTTGTAGAATGTTTACAGAATTTTATTAATAATAAATGATCAGAAGTTCCAAATAAAAAGAAGATAATTTCTTATATTTCAAGCCATCCTGAGATGGGGACAATTTATCTTCATTTTGTTCATCTAAGTAATAGGCAGAAATGGCACAATGGATAGAAGAGTCTAGTATTGGCAAGGGCTTTTGTTCTGCAAACTAGAAACTGTAGGAAATACAAACTGATGCTTATAGAATGTAAGAAAACAAAAGGAAAACAAGTAAGAGAAGAACAGTGTTTCAAGAAATGGAATACATTTCAATGAGACAATAACATTTCTGAGTTACTATGCTTACATGCCATTAGGACAAGAGAAGTCTTAAAGATGATTTCTGCTTGATTATCTAGCTGAAATCAAGATGACCTCTTGCTGTAAGAGTACTTGAAACATTTAATAAAAATTGGAAGTTCTAGCCATAAAATCCTGATTAATGTTACATTTGAAAAATGACATATCTTTAGTCTACATTTGATTTGTCTAATCTAATTTTTATATTATCCTCATTAGTGTGGTTTGTAAGCAAATTTGATTGTCATTTGGTTACTTTTTTTTTTTCTTTTTTTTTTCTTTTTCCCTTCTAAAATCTCATACACTGTTATCCTGATCAGGTAGCTGCTGTCTCTTACTTTAGAGCTTGTCATCTTTTGGTGATAGATACAATTCTTTTACATATAAATATCTGGTTAAAATAGTGCTTATCACTTACTGAAATTGAACTATTGACCTGTTACAATCCTTGGCTTTAGTATATCTTTTAGACTTTCACAAGCCAGAGATTTATCACATGAAACTGTGTATGCTTTAATGTTTTCTTTATTGCTTTAAATGCTTAAAGCAAAGATTAAATACTTTCTCCTTGAAACATATTTTATCAAGAAAAAATGATACTAAAACATCTAGTAAACCTACATAAACTAAAATAGCTGGGAAAAAGGTAGTCGTAATGCTTTCTCTTTATGAGAAGATTCATCATGTGAAATGAAAGCCAGACTTACACAAGATACAGGTATTGGTACTTGCAGCAGATGAAGACTCTGGGTTTTCATATGGTCTCTACCTTCCTTTCCTCACTGCTGAACCTTTTTTTTCAGTTATAACCAGAGCTTCAACTGTAGTCATTTCTCATTCTTACTTCATATCCTAGCTGCATTATGATATTAACAAACTAATCTATATATTACATCTGTGTTTCATAGTTACTGTAAAATTCTTTTAGTGACTCTAAAACAAAACACCTGTTCCATTTTGGGTAAAAATTAAATTCCTTTTTGTGAACATAAAATAATTAGTCTTAGTCCATTGTTAACGCTTTGAGATACTTTTTGCCTCTGATCTAAAATCTTTATTGAACTGCAACTCCTCAATGAAACTTAATTGTAACCCTTCTTACAACAAGTAGAAATGTATGATATCACTAGAAAATATGCATGGAAAAATTAAAACCAACAAGAAACTCTTTCTTATCCCAGTTCAGAATATGATTTATCCACTGAGTCATTATTACATCAAGGTAATTTAGACACTTGTTCCCTAAACTTGGTCCCAGATATTTGGAACTCTAAATCTTAACCTCTGGTAGTCAAGATTGATTAAAGGGGAAACTATTTTAAAAAATATAAATTCCCAATGCCTGGACACTTATTCTCTTTAGAATTAAGTAGTGAAAATTTACTTGTTTGACATAATTGCATAAATTGATATATTTTTCATTTCAGTTTTATGCAAGCACTCATTTGAGACACTTCCTGAAAATGGGCAGATGAACCATGGAAGGAAGCTGAATAAACATTGTGTGAAAACCTTTGTTTTTCTCAGTCAATCACCATGTATATACGAGTCTGTAAGTACTGTATTCATTAGATCATAGAACTGAGTGCAAGAGGTTGAACTTGTATTATGAAAAATCTAAGATGGGTTTAATTTCCCATCTTGTGGGGAAATTTTTGGGAGTCACCTTTACCTTCTATGAGATCACTTTAGCCAAACATTCTTCTAAAGTTCTTCTCTGCCTGCATTCAAGCTTTCCTGCCCCTACCTTCATTTTGCCTGAATAATATATCTCTACAAATAACCACAACTTTAAAAATAATAAAATAAAGTTTGGCGTAATGGATAAGGTTTTGTTATTAATGTACTTGAAGTAGATGAATGTTGCATTGTTAATTTGGGAGGTAAAATGAGATATTTTAATAAAGAAGTAATTTTTTTATTACAGACAGCAGACAAAATTAACTTTTTAATGAATTATTATACAAAATAAATATGTGAGAAAAATAAGTAAAAAATGAAGGAAGATTAGGTCTGTGGGAAATAGAAAAGAAATGCAGCACTGGGGAGAAAGTGAGGAAGAACACTAGCATGTGTGATACTGGTCCATGATAACATCTGAAAGCTGAGAATAACAATCACTGGCAGGATATTTGCTCTACACCCCCCCCCTCCCCCCTTTTTCCTTTCTTTTTTTGGGGGGGTGGGGGGGGTGGAATTTTCTCATATTGGATTTGCTTCTATATGATTACAGAAGGTTCAAATTCAGTTACAGTTCAATCACTGTCTTTTCCTTAGTTGTCTAGTTTTAGCTGCGATGATGCTCAAAATCTCCTAGTTTCACTTTTGCAATCTAGTTAGCACAGTATGTAATTTATAGCATGTTTCGTTTTCACTTAATTTGAACATAGATAAACTGAATTTATGCTTAGTACGTAGTGACTATGCTCATTTGAAAGTGTATCTGACAAATCATAGTTATAGGTATATCAGTTGCATTTTGGACTCTTGTCATTGTCACATAAAGTGATAAATGACTTGCCTTGGTAATTATTTCAGATACTGTACATGGACATGGTTGAGATTTAGCAAATTTATTGTACATGATTAAGTACAGATTTATAGTGTTTACAACTAGGATTTTTTTTTACTTTTGTTCTTCTCTTGTTTTCCATTTCATCAGGAAATAAGTTTTTCAGAAACAATGGTTTAAAAAAATGTATTTAGCACCTTCTTGTCTATAGGGTTTTGTCATTTGAATATTCAGTATTCAGCTGAATACTCATTCAACATTCATTCTAAAATGCAAACTAGTCTGTTAGTCCCCGTTTAAAGCCACTTTTTTTTTTTTTATATAAAATTGTTTATATTGGTTTATACTGTTGTTTATAAAGTTTCTTCTTAAGCAAAGTCAAGGAAAATTTTTTTGTAATCACTGGTGACATAACTGAAGTTTTGGTGAGAAAAATGTTGATGATGGTGGGAAAGCAAGTGGGCTTGAGAAAAATGGGGATTTTATCCGAGAATAGGTTAGATGTTTAAGTTGCATAGCTACTGCTTCTGATCTCATAGAGGACTTGTGGACATGAATTAGTGTATCAGTTCAGTAGCCCAGCTCTCTACTTCCTGAGCAAAACTCTACTTTACTTCATTAGCATTGGTAATTTTGAAAGAAGGGCCAGAAGACTTTATGATGATACAGCTTGAGGGGATGCAACAGAGAGCTTTAAAGATGGTTGTGTATAATATTCTAGCTTAATTTGAAATGTAGGCGTCCTGTCTCCAAGGTAAATGGTTACAAATAGTGAAAATTAATTCCACTGAATTATTGTTTTACCTCTTCAGGTATGATATCCACTGCATTCTAATGATTTATTGTTTGGTTTGGTTTTGTTTTGTTTTGTTTTTCCAAATGTGCTGTTTTCCTTTTCCTTCAAGTTATTTTGTTATGGGTAAATGTAACTCTGCTAATTATGCTTGAGCAGTCTTTTAGAACTTCATAATGCTTTAATTCTCAAGAAAAGTTATACACACCTAAATATTGCCTGCTGTAATCTGAGTGGCAGAAGGTGTAGGGATCACAGAAACAATACTCACAAATGAGAGTTAGCCAAAAAACATTGTTAGACTGGGGCTTAATAAACTGTAAAGATTGTGCTAAATATGATGTGTTAGAATGTTTTGCATGCTTAGTATTATATTCTGAATAAAAATAGAAATAAATACTTTAGATCGCAATTGTTTAGAAATGATCACAATGAGATAACTAATAAATTACAAGATTTTTCCAACAAATGACTGAGTTTGAATTTTTATCATGGAAAAAAAAGAACATGCTTTATGTGATTTAGACTTAACACTTCTTATACCACGTACCCTGTGCTAAATAAGAAAAAATAGCAGTACAGGAAGAAAATGCATTCAGGAAATAAAATAGTACATTATTGTCATTTATCTTCTCTAAGTTCAGCATGCTACAGACGATATCATAGAAGTGTGTTGATGAAGTCTTGGTAGGGGTTTAAAAAAACAGTTGTCAATAGCAGCTTTCTAACAGGA
This sequence comes from Strix uralensis, assembly GCF_047716275.1. Lineage (NCBI taxonomy): Eukaryota > Metazoa > Chordata > Aves > Strigiformes > Strigidae > Strix > Strix uralensis. Next base: position 39,086,427 of record NC_133975.1, read on the forward strand.
TCATGGGTGAACTTCAAACTTTGCAAGGCTGAGCAAATATACTATAGAAATCTAAACAACTGTTTGAATGCTGATTTTGTTTTTCTTTTTTTTCTAAGAGCTGCAAATTCCAATGTCTGCTTCTAGAACTCATCTTTCTCTGAATTCAGCAACTCACAAAGGCTGAGAGCTGCATAAGAAAGAACTGTTAGACAGTATCTTTGTTAGCAACCTTCCAGTGTCATGATAAGTGGCATTGTATCATTTAGAAAGAATTCAGCATATAACTTTACAGACACGCTCAAATTAGATATGGATACAATTGAAACTTGGAGATAAGGTGATGCAGCAAGAAAACTAAGCTTTTTATATTATGTTAATTGTTTTCAACTGAAAAAATGGCAAGCCTATTGGAATATTCTTATGGGGAAACATCTAGTCATTCCACCTTACAGATATTTCTAAGGGTTCTGTTTTCATTTTACTCCGCTCAGAAGAGCATATCATATTACTTACTCAGTTTCAATTTTAAAATTTTATGTTAAATATATTAATTTTAATAATCCATATTAGGTCATGATTAGACAAAGGTTTTCTTTGTTTACACACTTTTAAGTAGTATTTTTAAAGTTTGGGAGACAAAATTTTAATATGAAAGTGAAAATGATGAGAGAATAGAGAATTTATGTGAAATCTTAAAGAAAAAATGTTTCAGATAGTGTTTTTTTTTTTTTTTAAAAAAAAAAGCAAGGTGAAGGGTATAAAATTCTTGTACGACACAATATTGAAGTATGAATCTGATCCATGTTTAAGGCCAGACACTGTCACCTCTGAGGTACAGCACACAGGATCCAAATACTAATAAGTTAGAATATTACATCCATAATAGAAATTGCAGTAACACTAAAGTGTCTGTAATCACAGGTAACTATCATAAAAAAAGTCAATTTAGGATAGCTCAGACGAGGCTTCTTTCCTTATTCATTCTTTCTCCATGTTTACCTTCGCTCCCACATGCTATAAGACCTGTTTTAAGGATTAAGAATAATGAGTGAAAATAGAGATACTATATACAGATAGAATGCTAAACTGCCCTTGGTTGAACTGAATGTATCAACCTAAAACTATTGTATTATTTATAAATAATAATAAACAACCATAGTTAAGATTAGAGATTCATTGTATTAGTGTTTTGTGGAAAAAAAGACATTTTCTCTAAGTGTTTATAATCTTAACTCAATAACACACTAAGTAAAAGTAGAACAGATGTGGTAAGCCAAGAGGAAAACATGCAGGCTGGCTAGTTAAGAGGCACAACTTAATGGAGGCAGTTTGTCCAATATTTGTTTACTTTTCTAAATAGATAATATTGACTGAATAAGAATGCTACTCAGTTTATTAGTGGTAAGGCAACAGTGGGGGCTGAGGAGACAGCTACCATCTTCTGTTCCATTCATGTGTAAACTGCACAAAAAAAGTAAAAGTTAAAACCTTCAGGAGAGAACTAGCTCTATGAGGTTACTGAGTGGCCTCAATTAAAGTGTTCCAGTTACTCTGTTTATCTGTCTCTGACAAAAATGGAAATACATAAACCTCAAAGTCTTCAAGAGACAGAAAAATTGTTTTGCACGCTACTTTATGTTAAAATATGCTCTCTCTGAAGTTATAGGAGCAAATTTGCCCCTCTTTCTTCTGATAGAGTGTAAATTGGCTCACGATTATCTATTGTGTTGTCACCAAGTGAGTATGAAAGGACCTAAGCAACGAGGATTTTACATTCATTGAGTGCTAAAAAAGTAAAGGTTGTTGATGCAGAAAATATATTACATTTCAGTTATATAGTTTCCTTCCCCACCCCTCCAAATACTGATGCATGCATACTTCATACTTCAAGTGTTACACAACAGTCTTGACTGTGTGTTGTTTTCATGGACCCCATGCCCAGAACCCCCATCTGCCATCAGGCCAGCATGCACAGGCTGATGAAAAAGCCCCTGCATGAAGGATTGCATCCTAAATAACCAAGAACTCAGAAAAGCCTAACACATCAGTCAGTGTAATTAGCATGGTACCCTTTTCCATTTTACTTCATACATATAACAAGCTGTGTCTGACCACTTGTTGAGTCCTTGCAGGGAAAAAAACATCTGTCTGCTAAGCACAGTTGAATATGAAACATATTATAACAGTTAAAGTGAGCTGTAAGAAGAATCTGTGCCTTGTAGATATCTCTGGCCAGTGTCTGTAGGTGACACCTCCCCTGCAAATCTTGCTTCAAAGGTGCCTCAAAATCAGTCAAAACAAGGGGAAGAGTCTGCATAAGTGACCTCCACTGAAATCACCTTATGAGCAGCTGTTTCTTCACCCATAGACAGTGTTGGGTGAAGATGTAAAACAACAGTTGCAAGTTGGCACCTAGTCATCCGGCCAACACAGAGGATGGTCATGCCTTACTCAGTTATACTGCAAAATATTTGAGTTTAAGAGTTGGTAGAACATGATGCTTTGTTATAACTATTTCTTTTGAAGACATATAAAATATGAATTGGTCTATATCCAGACATTTCAGTAAAGATTTAATTTTTGAAAGATGCAGATTGGAATGTGCAATTAAAAAAAAAAAAGAAATTTCTACAGAAATTATCAGCAACGTTGTCAAATTCCAAGGCCAATAGTTTTATAAATTCAAACTGTTCAGATTATTCCCTGATTTGTCAAGAGCCCTTCCATAGGGCAAACTCTAGCTAAAATTTCTGCCAGATAAGTGATATCTTGACTACATCTGCCCATCTCTTCACTCATTAGGTGATTCTGGTATGCACTGAGAAAACAAACCAAATACAGTGGTTATGGGAGAGGATTGTCCAAAAGCTCTCAACTACATGTGCTCATTTCTACTGTTCTGTTATGCACAGGGAAAAAACAGTGAAGGACAGATGAACTTTTGACAACTACATCTCTATAACGCATTTGAGGCAGGAAACCACAAGGTATTAACCTAAGTAACAACAGCTAATCAGCTTTAAATATGGGAAACATCAAAGGGACTGTCCTGGGGTAATATGACCAACAAGGCCATTGGCAACTCATGCCAGCCATCTAAGTTGGAAGCAATAAGTAATGAAAACAATAGCTCTGGGTGGGCTGAGATGCATCTGGAGATGTCCCGCAAGTCCATGGTGCTGGACACAAAGTGGAGACCTTGACTGTTGCGAGCGTGTTACTGTATGGATCATATGTGTGGATGTGTGTGCATGTGATAAATTGGAAACCACGCTTCACCTATCCTATCCTTGGAAAAGATTTCTCAGTAAGTGGTGTGGTTCTGTTCTTGTGCCTATTTCACTCTTAAATTCCCATCTGACAAGCCCAAAGTGTTACAGATTTAGAAAATGAGATGACAATATGAGAAGACATAGTTATACTAACTTATTGGTATAAGTACAAAAATTTTAATAGCAATATTACTGTAATAAAAAAGGTTTTGGCATTCTGTATTCTGATCTTGGGATAAGGTAAATTAGTATCACTTTTTGCTTAAAAATTTTAAAAAGTGCTGGAAAAAATTCTGTGTTTATTCAGGTAAAGATGTAACTAGGAGTTTTAAATTAAAAGAAAGTCAATTAGCTTGCACTTAAGTTACAGTAACAGTCATTAGTTTTAGCTTGGTTGAAAACATCTCTGTGAGAATTAATGTTATTTTTCCTGCTTTTAAAATTCCTGTTAAGTCAGAGAAAAACAGCTTTTACAGGCATACAGCTTCCATAATATTGTACAGAGCATGACAAACTGAATTTCTTATAAATGCAAACAAATATATAAGTATCAATAATTTGGCATAGTACATAACCCTAAAGTAAAAAATGTGCTGGAGAAAAAAGATCTGTGACAACATTAGTAATTGTGATTAGTGTAAATAATACAAAAAGTCTGACATGACTCCTAAATGTAGCATTGGATAGGTGGCATGAGGAAAAGATTTCAGTAAATAGAAGAGGCATGAAATATCAAGGAATACAGATTTTATATTTATAATTAGCTATGATCATAATGGAGACAGAAAAGTGTCATGTGTTTCAAAAGTCATGTGCACTTCTGTCAAAGCAGACACTGAATGTAAACATTAATCAGCACAGAGGCTGTCACATAACAATGATAAGAAGGTTCCTTTTTTTTTTTTTTTTTCCTAGAACTAAGTGAGGACCCCTTTAAGGATGAAAGGAACTTACTGATCTTTAAATGCTGCAACATTAAGGCCTAGAACTCTTGTTTTCTTACCCTTTGTGCTTGAAACACATTCAGGACCTCTGTTGCTTTAAGACATTTGGTTTTGATTTTAAGGTACTGCTTGCAATGGAAGTTAGGCATTAATATAGCTTTGAGGAGCTAGGCAAAAGTACCAAAATGTCTTTGATATGCTGGTCTATTCCCTACTTTTTTGCTTCACTGTGTAGCTTCTGGCAGTAAACCCCATTTCTCCAGCTGATGTGATCTTAAAGAAATAACATTGTGTGAGCATGCACAGGTGGGTAATACAGTAAGACTTTTTTTTTTTTTTTTTTTTTTAATTGTCTTTCAGCAACATTTCTGGTTTTGGTCGAAACCTCTACTTTTCTGTCCATTTTCTTTTGAGGTAGGTTTGTAAGACTGACGCTATTGCATATGACCCACAACTGCAATAAGCTGAATATTTACCATGAAAAGATCCCTGGAGAGAAAACACCTTTTTACTTGTCAAAAAAGAGTTAAAATGCCAACTACTCAACTTCTTTCTAAGATCCAGAAAATGCAGATATCTTAATTAGTTTCCCTCCTATGTTCCTAAATTATCTGAGTATGAAAGGGAACGCAAAAATCAAAAGGAATTCAATGAAAATATGCCTCTGGTTGCAAAATAATGTTATTATTTTAGTAAAATAGTAAAATAAAAATGCAAAAATGCAGAGAATGTAATATGTTCTCTATAAACACTGAATAATTCAGTAAACAGGATTATGGTAATCTATTTTTTAAAAAGAGATATAATTCATTTTATGCAAGATTTTGTACCCTCTGAGTATAATTATACAATTATAAAAATTATAAACATTTAAAAATAATTTGAATGTATTTTCACTGAATACTTATGTAGATAAATAAAGATGACTAATAAGAAAAAACCTATTATGAAGATGCCAAAAGAATTATGAAAAATTGTCATTTCTCCTCTATACATAGTACAATAGTAAGTAGAATAACAGAACTAAGTGTGTTGCTAAGGCAAAGAAAAAGTCTGTAGAAAAATATAGACCCTAAGTATTGTTATTATATGCACATATATTTTTAATATGTGATATTTGAATCTTTTTAAAGATATCTGAATATCTGGTTTACCTAATATCAAGGTATTCAGAATCCGGCAGAATCCTAATGCACATTCCTATTAAACTGACAGTAAAGTTATCAAATATGAATGTCCTTGTGGCCCAAATTAATATTTTGCTTTGTTTTTCAGTGTGTCTTTCTTGCTAAAGATAAGTGAAAATAAACCAACAAATAATTTAGCCACAGCCCCAAGTTGCTCTGGGATGAGAAAGTTCAGACACATTTGGCCACTTCAGCATTGACTGACAGGGTGTATGTCTGTAAAAGATCCTATGAACAGCAATGGATTACTGCTTCTGTTGTAATGCTGTTCTGCTGAAGACATTTAGGAAAGCTGTCGTGGACTACCTGCTGCTATGTAATTTTATTTTATTTTGGCACATAGAAGTGAGATTTCCATGGGACAAAAAGAGAGCTGGTAGCTGACTGTGACTGACAGCACAAAACATTGAAACAATAATCCACTGAGATTATTTATGTAAAAAAAGGAACCCAGAGATATTCAACCCCTGAGGCTTCTCTTGTAAGAGGCTATTATTATTTGTATTGATTTTAGTATGCAAGTTCTCTCTTTCCTTCTCTCTCCTGGACCATAGTGCAAACTATAAATAATAAACTAAAGAAGCCTTGCCCTGGAACCATCACTACCTTTGCAGCACATTAATTTTTGCACCTCCAGTTATAAAACCAGAAAAATCATGGGGAAAACGGGCAGGCTGAATGAAGCCCTACCTCCACAACCAAATAAACTACTTTCCAGCATTCTCAGCTGCCATCAAGACCTCCTTATACACTACGTACATGATACTACTTAAATGCAACATGAAAATGTCCTTTTTGGATGCTGGTTCTGCTTTGACTACCAATACTTTGATCAGATACTTTTCTATGTCCTCTCATACATTGGGCAATATCATGTTACTAAATCTCAATATTGCAAGGCTACTATGCATCTTGGAAATTGAAACAATTACTTGATTCTCACTCTTCCAGGACATAGGAATTAGCATCAGTACACATGACGTTTCCCCCCTATTTGTCTGCTTCTAATAATATATGAATAGAATTATAGGAATGATGGGAAATTTCATAGCTGAAATACTGGCTTCATTCAACTCCATTTGAACGTTTCATTAACTTTAAGGATGGTAGGATTTCACTTTTACAGTATTAGGTATCTAATCCATGCATATTTCACCTTCCTGCATATTTCCTCATCCTTTTCATTTCTTCTCTTAATGTGTAAAATGATATGTCTACCACTACATAATTGAGAATTTCAGAGTTTTGGATAGGGTATAATGTAACCCAAGGATAAGAACTTCCTAGTAAATACCTCTGCTGAAATATAGAACTATGTAATATGGTGCAAAGATTAAGGCCTTTTGCAGTGGGTTTGACCCCAGTCAGCATCTAAGCATCCATGAGCTGCTCACTCACTCCCCCCATTTTATTACTGTGTGAGATGTTATATAGCATGGGATATCTCTCCGGTCAATTCAGCTCAGTTCTCCCAGCTGTGTCCCCATCCAACCTCTTCCCCACCACCAGCCCACTTGCTATGGGGGCAGAGTGAGAAACAGAGAAGGCCTTGATGCTGTGTGAGTGCTGTTCAGTAATAGCTAAGACATTGAGGTATTATCAGTGCTGTCATAGTCACAAATTTAAAATAAAAAGCACCATATGGACTGCTGTGAAGAAAATGAACTCCTTTCCAGCCAGACCCAGTACACTTGGCATGTATCAAAGTTTTACTTATAAAAGGCAAATCTATAACAAATACATTTATGTGAATCAAACAATGGCATTTTAACATCCAGCTTCTGTCTAAATAATATTAAAGAATTTTGTGAATGAAAAGCCTGCACACAGTATATTCCAGTGATCCTTCTGGGAAGATCTCAAAAACTAGTGGAATAATGGTGGAAGACTGAAAATAAAATGCAAGTCAGTCTGGGAATGACAGAGGATTTATTCTATTCCTGGTTTGAGCAGGACAGGTACAGCGTCCTGATATATCTTAGAAGCTGATCCTTTACTGATGCTTGCAAAATGGCAAGAGATGAGAGACAGTGGAGAGACTAAGCATTTCTTGCCCACATAAAAATTCAACTATTGAATGTAAGAATTGTTTTTTGTCAGAAAACTTAACATTTCGTAGCGCCAAACTTTCTAAATTTTCTGTCTGATGTGTACAAGATGTGATCTGCTTTTTTATTTCAGTCAGGAACCTGTGATAAATAACATTCAGTGTGATCATGTGATGAATCCTGGAGATACTGCAGAAAGCATTCGGTAATTTCTCTGATACTAGTGTAGCATCTGTGTGGCATTAGAAATGTGGAAATAAACTGAACAACTGAATAATCACAAATGCTTTTGAAATGTGCTGGCTAGATGGATCTAGATGGATGTTACACGAGGGATCAAATTCATCCTTTTCAGTGTCTTCTTGGTGATATTATCATTTGGGTGAAATATTAAAGTTACAAGCAGACATTGCCACAATAGGGACCTGTCTGAAAATGAATGTAGCTTCTTTCTTTCTTTCTCTGTTCCAGCTGGTTGATTCACACAGTCCTTTAGTTTCCTGCTGTAGTTCAGAAAAATCCTCTGAAATGTACAATTAAGATTTATTTCACAGTTATTTTCCATACAAAACCACCTGATTGGAGATGTTTTAATCACTTTTATTTCCAAAAAACAGTGTTAGACATAACTATAGCACAATAACTCATTTCACTTACAGACTATATCTGAGAAAATTTTTCACAACATCTTTATGACCATAGAAATGTAAAGATGTATTGAGCTACAAGGGGCTGACTTAATTGGTTGCAGTGCATTTGAAATGTGATGTAGGATGATTTAATCAACCTATGACACTAATGGAGTTAAGCACTCTGTCCACTAGAAAATGGTATAATCTTTCATTGAGTTCCTAAGTGCCTGTTTATGGTTCTTTTGAAGGTGCTGTATTGCTGATCGTATATTGCCATCCATCGCAGAGACTACAGAAATGAAAACAGCTACTGCAAAGCATGAGAGTTGTGTCAGATGCCATAAGATAATTTCAGGGGTGATAGATATTAACTGTTTAAAAAAATCCATGATCTGTGAAGTGTCAAGTAATCATACTAAAATGAATGAAAACAAAGGTCTATATATTCTATATTTTTCTTGTCAAAGCAGGAATTACAATAAATTTTTTCTTTAAATTTTCATACCAATTTTCAGTGTTTTCTATTGATGTTGCTTTAGAATGAGAGCCACCTAGGTCAAACTGTTTGTGCTCGAAAATATGGAAGTGGAGAAATATGTAACACAACAGTAAAACCTCTCTCTAATTTTCCACATAAACCAATCAGGTATTTGCATCTGTCTGGACTATAATGTCATTGTGAGGAACCAAACACACTTAATCTCTGCTGTGTTTGGGTATCATTTCACTCACCCACTGTCAGGTCTGGAAAACTTTCTTTATAACAGGCTGTTTCTAAAATATTTAACATCCAAATTGCAAGAAAATGTTATTTCATAAGAACTTTTCAGGAAATCTACATTAACAGCTCTTAGGCAACTAACTTACCTTTGCTGTGTCCAGGTATTATTTATTTTGCATTATCAGCAAAAACAACTTCAAGAAATAGTTGTTACTGAGGCATGCATAGCAAACTGATGTTCAAGGAATGCAGGATTTGAGTGCTTATTTTCTGATAACCTGGAGATGAAAGAAAAATACCTATAAAGGCAGCTGAGTGGGTGTCATGGTTTGAACTTGGCTGGCAGCCAAACCCCATGCAGTCGCTCGCTCACCCTTCCCCCTGCCCAGGTGATGAGGGAGTAAATTTGGGGGTAAAGGGATACTCGTTGGTTGAGGTAAAAAAGAGTTTGGTAATTGTCATAAAGTAAGGCACTAACAATAATAAAAAGTACAAATGGGTAATGCACAACGCAATTGCTCACCACCCGCCGATTGATACCCAGCCTGTTTCTGTCTAGCAGACCCAAAAGAACCAAGACCCCACAATAGCAATTCCGGAAGCAAGAGAGAGAATCCCCCCTTTCTGGCCACCCCTCCTTTATACACTGAACATGACATTACATGATATGGAGTATTTCATTTGCCAATTTGGGTCGAGTGCTCTGGCTGTGCCCCCTCCCAGCTTCTTGTACATGTGCGCATGGACAGGACATGGAGAGTTAGAGAGTCCTTGATTTCTTAGCAACGGCCATAAACATCCGTGTATTATCAGCATTTTTCTCATCCCAAATCCCATACGGAATTCAAAACATAGCACTATTTTAGCTACTAAGAAGAAAAATTAACTCTATCCCACCTGAAACCAGGACAGTGGGGAGTTGTGGACATGAGCACTGGACATGTGCAATTGCATAGGACTAAAAGTTTGGAAATGTTATGCTAGAAACATTCCATGCCTAATGTCACAAGAATACATATTAGTGATTCAGAAAAAACAAACAACACTTTCCTCTTTCCCCCCAAAAACCCCAAACCAGCCAAGTAACCAGATCAGAATGTAAATGTTTAAATAGTACCCAAATAGCTCTTACAATACCTGACTGATATCTTGGAGATTGTTCAAGATGCAGACTGTCTCTCCTAAATCCTGTTTACTTTTTTCACATCCAGAACTGTTGCTTTGTTTCAGGTTTGTAGAATTCACTGCAGAAGTCACTGTGCAATCTTGTGTCTGTACATTTGTCCAGAAGCTTAAAGTTTTATTTCTGGGCAGACTGAGACATACCTCAGACTTGCTTGTGATGAGCAGGTCAGCACAGTTATATCATGCCTAACTCTCATTCACATCTCTCTGTGCTTAAGTTAATGTTAACTGAATAACTTAATCAATAGAACATTAATTGAATAACAGGAGAGTATTCATCTCAAACCGCTCTACTTCTGAATAATGTAGCCTGAAAGGTAGATTCCTCTCATCAGACAAAGAAGCAGCTCTAGCTTTCACCTTTGGGAATGACAAATTCTGTTTGGGACTGTACTATACCCACAATCTTTTGCTGGTCATAGTTTGAAAGTAATATCTGATGTTTCTTGCTTTCTTTATGAAGGAAAACACAAAGATTTCTACCACTAGGTGAAGTCACCTATTTCCCAGAGTAGAGTAGGATTTGATGTGAACTTAGATTGCTTCCTGTTGACTGCCTTGGGCTTGTTGGTTTAGTTTGATCCTTTTCTATAACTAATTTTCTGCTGAAAAGGATATACTCCAGCACCCTTATGAATTTATTTCAGAGAGTTTATAGCCACTATGTATAAAGCAGAGGCAAGCAAACAGACTTGTCTCTCATCTGGTCTGGTCAACGACCCAGCGTTTAACCAAAAGAGTCTCTCAGAAAAATATCTGAGCTAAATCACTTTACAAGTTTCTAAAATAATTCTGTTAACAAGTTATTAATTTGGATATTGTCTGTGAAATATAGTGATATTCTAACAGTTGTGTTCCTGAAGAGAATTGCTGTCAACTTTCAAATACAATGCAGGCACTTGGCAATGAGTTCATAATAGAAAATCAGAGGAGGTAAGTTATTCACATTCTATTTAGCACATAATACTGTGGAAGGAGGAAAAATCCATTCTATAACTTCTTTGTCATACATTGTTCATTCTGATCTAGCTCAGTGCTGATGTCAGGGAGAAGGCACATGAAATAACTTTTACATGCATACATTCCCTGTGGAGAGGTGTTTCCAAATATATGAGTAGTGCTGTACTGCTGTTGTATTTTTGAAGCAGCAATATGCTAGGTCACTCTCTCGATTAGCTGGGTTCCTGTACCAGAGAGTGTGTGGCACATTATGTATCTCATTCTGTTATTTCAGATGACAAAGCCTAATTTAATTGTAAGTACCCCTGGGATTTATGGGGAAGTTGAAGCTCAATTTTTAAAAACTTTAATATGGTTGCTGTAAAACTTAATTGTACTGTCTGGCTCTTTTAGTGGTTAATTCTAATTAATCTAAAGTGTGGAAAGGAAATGGAAGACTAATTTTTTAAAAAATTACTTCCTTTTGTTCCTGTCTACTTCTTAATCTGAATATAACCTAATGAGGCAATGTTAGTTCAAAGCTTAGCCTGACCATTCTTTGCAAGTGGTTAATGTAACAACTGATTTTATTCTTGTAACTATTTTATGTGCACTGTAACATGGCTAAGACTATTGATTTAGTCAATAAACACTTATTCATGTCCCAGCCAACCCTAATTGGATGGACATAAAATAAAGTGTAATACAATAATTATTTGATTGCCTATAAGAAGAGCTAAACACATGAACTGAAGTTGCTGTCTTCCTCTGGGAAACTACTGTCTGTACAATTGTCTTTGTGTCTGGCATTTGCTAAAACTGGAAAGGAAAAAGGTATGGAAAATTGATTGGTCATTTGTTGTAGTTCATTTGTGATCTTAGATACTTCTGCAAACAAGCAAAATTGCTTCCTATCTAATGAAGATAACTACACAATAGCTGCACAAAGTATTCCTCAGTCTCTGGACAGCATTTCAAGTCTCAAACTCAGACAGGCATGTTTATCTGGGACATAGTGTTCATTTTTCACCTGAATTGGCTACAGTGAATCAGCATGAAAATTACCTGGTGGTATTAACGTGATTGGTTTTAAATCAGTATTTTGGGGAATGTGACTCACCTCCCCTCTGCTAAACTTCTCATGGTCAAGCTTTCATAAGTTTTCAAGGGTGGGCACTGTAGAACTAACTGGGAGATAATAAACTACTGGACCTTCACTAGCTGGAATATTTTTAATCAGAAATAGAATGATGTGTTTATGCTGTTTGCAGCAACTCCAGATATCTAGTCACCTCAGAGATGACTGACATCTCTGCCAAAAGAAGAATTTCTATTTGTTCTTATTTCTGCCTCCTATTAGAGGTGAAAGACATGAAAGGGTGAAAGACATGAAAGTATGAAAGACCTCATTACTTCCAAACTATCTTTCCTTGCCATATACAGGGCAGAGAACAAAAATATTTTCTCTTTCTTGTCTCTGAAGGGAAAGGAATGAAACCATGTTTTCCCATACAGACTTTAATCTCTGGTACTGTAGTGCACATGGCACGATTTGAAACAGAAATAATAGAATCTAATAAGAGATCAGCTATGCCAAAACCTAGGGTTTGGGCCTGTGGGCAAGGTGTTTCCAGACATCTGAAAGAGATTCAGTGTGTGCGCAGGGGTAGATGACACCAAGGTGGGTAGTGCTGTATAGTGTTGATTGTTTTGAGGATTTGGAGGGTATAAAAGCAGAATCGGTGGGCTTCAGAAAGCTGTGCAGTTTTAACAGCTTTTCGAGGTCAGGCCCTTTTTGCTGCTGTCTTTGGTCATGAACTGAATTGCACCTGTACCCATCTCTCTCTGTGATCCCTTCTGTAACCGCCTCCTCACTCTCCACAGGGTGCAGCTGCCTGTGAAGACCTAGATTGGATATGGCTCAGCTTCATAACCTTGGCTCAGACCTCCGAGGAAACTGCTAAGTTGAGAGGAAGTCTGCAGAGTAGAGGTATGCAAGATGAGAAAGGTAAAACTGCAGACAGGGTAGGATTGTCTGGACTGGATCATTAGTAGCTCAAGATTTCAAGAGGAAGAACATCAGCATGAAATGGTATAAAACCCTGAAGGAAAAAAATAGAGTCAGTGAAAAAGGATCTGTTTCAGGGGCAGTGGAAGCTGTCCCTTCCCCTCCAGGCTGGTGCCTGCCCAGACAGCAGAGACTCTGGGTGTCTTATCATGCCAGAGTGCATATTAGTACTTAGTCTAGTAGCTTGTTAAATCCTAGATATCTCTGTGTGCATCAGCCAATAAATAACTGCATTATACTTTTAAGCTATATATATCTTGCTGGCAGAGGCTCTTTGTGCAGGGCTAGAAATGCCTGAGAAATGACACAAGGAGGGAGGGTAACACACCTAGGCAAAATATTCCTCCTCCTATGAAAGAAGAGATTAGTGTACATGAGAAGAAAGTTCTGTATTTAGGGCAAAACATTTGCTGTAACCTCAGATTATTGCTTTTCCCTGTGATGATTTCATTTCCCTGCTGATGTTGGAAATGAAGCTATTGGAGTGAGGGATGTGTGTAATCTGTGACTGGATAGTTCTGCTGTATATACATGCACTTACATATGGTCACTTAACAACTGAAGCATCAAAAATACCTACAATACATCAAAGTAATACTGAACACTTGCTAATATAAACCTATAACAGGAAGGAAGTTCAGAGCTGAAATAAAAATTTCAGTTTTTAGTGATCTTGCTGTGTCTAGGTATTGCAATACTTTACCTAAGGTAAGTATCACTCTAGAAGAGTTTATCAGGTACCGTTAGATAGGAATGGCTTTTCCATTTCAGACCTGATTTGCTGAGTTCTCCAGAAATGCATTTAGATGATCTTTTCTGCTTAATTAAGACATATACAAAACAAGTATGAAGAAAAATCGAAGGAATATTAAGAAGTGTAAACCAAATTTCCTTAAATAAACTGAAAGAGATAACTTCTGATACCAATCATTATTCTACTAACAGTGTACAGGTATAACCCCCCTGAAATTTAAGTCATGGTATACAAAACATATTTTTACTGTTTATAGGAACACATTGTCTTTATGACTCCACAGAAGAACATTACTCTAAAGTCACAGACAATCTCATTCCAACAGCAACTGTGATTTAACCCAAATTAAAATAAAGAGGGAAATTGTTCAGAATATTCTTTGTTTATTAAATTGGATCATATTTAGTTATTTCAAGACAGGCAGCTAGAAATACACAAACTCACTATTATGGAGATAAATTTAGATTATACATTTTAGGAGAACTATGCTAATTTTAGCAGTTCTACACAGGCAGATATCTGAGCGCCCTAGGGCTAGGATTTTATCTTAAATTCTCGAAGGCAAGGTAGATAAAATATCTTACAAAAATGTGTACTGAAGTCTTTTTGCTCTCTGAGCTAAGTCAATTTAAAATTAATTAAATTGTCCATTAAAAATGTTTTCTTTTGGATTTGGACTTGCAACATAGCTTTGCCCAGTGTTCATTTCAGTTTATGGGTGATCCAGCATCTTCTCAGATTAATGCAAATATTCCAACAGCTCAAGGCCTTAAAAATGACCTGATTTCTTAGTTTCTGCCTGAAAATTAAATGTAATTTGTGGGTGTGTACTCTAAAAATGTATCTTATGAGAAATGTTGGACAGAAAATATTGGATTTATTCACAGTTTTCTTATCTTTAGATCATTTGGATAAGAAATAAGTTATCTGTATTGCACCTGGATGAAGCAAGTATTTGTGGATTATTTTTTTAAAACTGAATTATCAAATTAATCTAAAACCTAAAAGAAAATCAAATTCTTATAACGTCCACCTTAATACCTGCCATGAATACAACTGTTATCTTAATAAAAATAGACTGTGATTTAAAGCTGTTGTGTTTTCACAACTATTGCTTTTTTTCAGTAGCAAAGGATGGGTATGGGATGTTTAATTAATGATTATTTAGATGTTCATTACTATTACTACCGTGCTTTCCCTCCTGCTTTTAAGTAGCACTGTTTTAACAACTGCATAAGTCTTATGGACACCCCAGCATTAGTCAAGCATGCTGTTGTCCGGCAACATTTAGTCCACCGTTTAAAGTATTTGTTTCATTTGACATACATCACTCGTTTATTTTCATACACAGACTGATGTGACCTTCATTTTAATATTTTTAATACAACTGATTATCAATGGCATTGACTGGCATAGATTGCATTGAAGGTGATGGAAACTACAATATATTTGGTGAAAACAGAGACATTGTGAGTGAAGTTGCACTTTGTGTTATATTGAAACTCCTTGTCAGCATTGCTGTTTTTATGAATCTTAAGTTACAGATATTTTGGCTGGTTAGATTTCCTAAAAATACTTTAACATTTGAGACCTAATAGGAATTCAGGCACCATGCATACTGGGTTCAAATGTGCCTTCAAAAGAAATGTTTGTACTAGTAGTTGATGTTTCATTGAACTAAACCAGTAGCAAATATATGCTTTATGCTATGGAATGCATGATGAAGTTTTAAAAAAATGAAGACAAAAACCCCCTCATATCAAAATGGAAATGTGAAAAGCATGGCATGAAATTCTACATGTTCTATATAAGATTTGGAAAAAATTCAGTGTACCTGCTTTAAAACGACAATGTTTTGTCAGACCCTTTTGACAGTGGAACGTACACAATAGTTTTAAATAACACAACTTTGTTTGACAAAAGAAGCACACTCCTGGAATTTGAAGACGAGCAACAGAATAGTGAATCCTGTCTTAAATATCTAATAGGCAAGAAAGATGACTGGATGATCTGGGTAGTGACTCTGAGTGACTGATCTCATAGTTGAACTCTGACCTCACAGCAGACCTTGCTCTGAGCAGGGGGTTGAACTACATGCCTCCTGAGGTCCCCTCCAACCTGAACAACTCTGTGAGTCTGTGCTTATAGAACTGGGGCTCAGCTTCTTCCACAACTTTGGATTTCCTGCTTGGTCACTCAATAGCATGAGATGCTCTGCAGTATTTCAGTCAGGTTTCATTTTCACTACCTGGAGTAACTTACTAGCATCAGCAAACTTGCTTCACAGTTCATCTCCTTCCCCAGATAATTTATGAATATGCTGAACAGCATATGTCCCTGCACAATTCTAGTGGGAGTCTACTGATGACCTCTCTACCAAAACCCCCTGTTTATTTGGTACAGTGTATTGTAAGTGAAAATAAGCCAAGAAACCACACCAAAAACCTGTCAAAAGACAGTGAACTGAGAAAAAGCAGCAAATACATCTTTCTCTGAAATGTCACCAATTCTCAGTTTCAGTTCTGTTAGAAAGTGAATTTGGTTTTAAAGAGAGTGACTTTTTTCAGAGTTGAAGTATTACACTTAAAATCAGAAATTTGTGTCAATAAAAGATAATTTTAAAAACAGTTGTTTGCCTTTAATCTAAGGGATTTTGTACTCGTGTGGCTTAATTTAACAAAAGTTTAAAGCTTGAGCTAAAGTATAGTGTTTAAATCCATGAAACTGTTTCAAATTTAAGAGCATAGTTAATGGTTTCATCGAAATGAAGGGGTTATTATTCATAAGGTCTGAGTCACTGATAATTACTAAATACATTTTTACAAACAGAATAGCCAATGCTTTTAAAGAATTTAAAATTCTTCTACTCATTTATGCAGGTAAACCCAGGTTCTTATGCACTCAGGCAAGTAATTCCACTTAAATGTGTATGCTGTTAGATATACTACCTAAGTATGTTTCAACAAACAGGACCTATCATACGGATGACAATTCATTTGAGGTCTTCTCTAACATGTAGAATCATAGAATCTTAGAATAGTTTGGGTTGGAAGGGACCTTTAAAGGTCATCTAGTACAACCCCCCTGCAGTAAACAGGGATATCTTCAACTAGACCAGGTTACTCAGAGCCTTGTCCAACCTGGCCTTGAATGTTTCCAGGGATGGGGCATTTACTACCTCTCTGGGAAGCCTATTCCAGTGTCTCACCACCCTCACCATAGAAAATTTCATCCTTATATTTAGCCTGACCCAATTTTTGAGCCTGTCAAGGTTCCTCTGGATGGCATCCCACCCCTCAGGCATGTCAACCGCACCACTCAGCTTGGTGTCATCTGCAAACATGCTGAGGGTGCACTCGATCCCACTATGTCATTGATGAAGATATTAAACAGTAGTGGTCCCAATGTGGACCCCTGAGGGACACCACTTGTCACTGATCTCCATCTGAACATCAAGCCATTGACCACTACCTGCTGGATGAGACCATCCAACCAATTCCTCATCCATCAAACAGTCCACCCATCAAACCCATATCTCTTCGATTTAGACAGAAGGATGTTGTGGGGGACCGTGTCAAAGGCCTTACAGAATTAGAGATGGATGCCATCCATAGCTCTTCCCTTACTCACTGAAGTAGTCACATATACCAGACTTGTGTTCATTTCCCAATCTGTCTTTTCGAGTCCAGGCATTCCTCTGCTATCCTGTGAAAAGTCTTTCTATACTTCCTTTTTTGTGCCTACTATTCTTTTCTCCTTTATTTTTATTTTAAGATAAGCTTTGGTGATTTTAAAACTGAAGACCAAGTATACTTATTGCATTCTTGAAAATGTCTGTAGAAATGCATATAAATTCTGTCAGAGAAGAGAAGAAACAGCAGAATAAGATGACTATTTCTCCTTCCTAGTGCACCATTAGTGCTTCCAAGTTGTCAATGGTTGCAGCAGGCAGTGAGAAGGCTATGTGGTAGGTCATGCACAGGTATTACATTCATCTAGCCATTTCCCATACATGTGAAAAGACCATGTTTTCCTCCTGGCCAGTAACTGTTACCTCATGACCATTCCTTAATTATAGAAGTACATTTATAATTTATATTACAGCCACCTACAGGCCAGTTGGTGTTCCTTTGTTTCCAATCATATTTGATATGTGTCGTGGTTTGAACTCAGCCAGCAGCCAAACACCATTCAGCTGCTCGCTCGCCCTCCTCCCACCCAGGGGAATGGGAGGGGAAATTGGAGGGAAAAAAGGAAGACTCATAGGTTGAGATAAAAAACAGTTTAGCAATTGTCATAAAATAAAAACAGTAGCAATAATAGAAAGTATAACCAGATAATGCACAATGCGATTGCTCACCACCTGCCCACTGATACCCAGCCAGTGCGCAGCTAGTGATCCCAAAAGAACCAAGATCCCTCAGTCGTAATCCCAGAAGTGAGAGGGAATCTGCCTCCTTCCCAGTTGCCCCTCCTTTATATACTGTGCATGACATGACATGATATGGAATACTCCATTGGCTAATCTGAGTCCAGTGCTCCAGCTGTCCCCCCTCCCAGAAGAAAAATTAACTCTTAGTTAAAATCAGAATTTTAAAATTACTCTACTATTTTATTTGGGAAGGAGATAATTAAAGCTTACGGGTCAGGATTAAAGGGAGGACAGGGACAAGTGACATTATAGTGGGCGTCTGCTACAGGCCACCCAACCAGGAAGACCAAGCAGATGAGGCCCTCTATAGATAAATAGGATCAGCCTCACATTCACAAGCTCTGGTCCTCATGGGGGACTTCAACCACCCCAATACCTGTTGGAGGGACAACACAGCAGGGCATAAGTAATCCAGGAGGTTCCTGGAATGCATCGATGATAACTTCCTTCTCCAAGTGATGGAGGAGCCAACAAGGAGAGGTGTTATGCTGGACCTTGTTCTCACCAGCAAGGAGGGGCTGATGGGGAATGTGAAGCTTAAGGCTTCAGTGACCTGGCTGCAGTGACCATGAAATGGTGGAGTTCAAGATCCTTAGGGCAGCAAGGAGGGTGCACAACAAGTTTGCTACCCTGGACATCTGGAGGCCAGACTTTGGCCTCTTCAAGGATCTGCTTCGCAGAGTAGCATGGGCTAATGTCCTGAAGGGAAGAGGGGCCCAAGAAAGCTGGTTGATATTCAAGGATCTCCTCCTCCAAGCTCAGAAGTGATGCATCCTGACAAAGAGGAAGTTGGGTAAAAACACCAGGCCTGCATGGATGAACAAGGAGATCCTGAACAAACTCAAACACAAGAAGGAAGCCTACAGAGGATGGAAACAGGGACAGGTAGCCTGGGAGGGATACAGAGAAACTGTCCGAGCAACCAGGGATCAGGTTAGGAAGGCCAAATCCCTGATAGAATTAAATCTGTCCAGGGATGTCAAGGGCAACAAGAAAAGCTTCTATATGTATGTTAGTGGTAAAAGGAAGACTAGGGAAAATGTGGGCCCTCTCTGGAAGGAAATGGGAGACCTGGTTACCCAGGACATGTAGAAGGCTGAGGTACTCATGATTTTTTTGCCTCACTCTTCACCACAAGTGCTCCAGCCACACTGCCCAAGGCGCAGAAGGCAAAGACAAGGACTGAGAGAAAGAATTGCCCATGTAAGAGAAGATCAGGTTTGAGGCCATCTAAGGAACCTGAAGGTGCACAAGCCCATGGGACCTGATGAGATGCATCCAAGGGTCCTGAGAGAACTGACAGATGAAGTGGCTAAGCCACTATCCATTGTACTTGAGAAGTCATGGCAGTCTGGTGAAGTTCCCACTGACTGGAAAAGGGGAAATACAACCCCACTTTTAAAAAGGGAGAAGAGGAAGACCCAGGAACTCCAGGCCATTCAGCCTCACCTCTGTGCCTGGCAAGATCATGGAGTGGATCCTCCTGGAAACTATGGTAAGGCATGTCAAAATTAAGGTAGTGCTTGGTGAGAGCCAACATAGCTTCATTAAGGGCAAATCATGCCTGACAAAAATGGTGGCCTTCTATGACGGGGTTACAGTACTGGTGGATAAGGGAAGAGCAACAGATGTCATCCTACCTGGACTTGTGCAAAACATTTGACACTGTCTTGCATGACATCCTTGTCTGTAAATTGAAGAGACATAGATTTGATGAATGCACCACTCGGTGGATAAGGAATTGGCTGGATGGTCACACTCAAAGATCTGTGGTCCATGGCTTGATGTCTGAGTAGACACAGTAAGAAGTGGCGTTCCTCAGGGGCCAGTATTGGGACTGGCGCTGTTTAACATACCTGTTGGCAACATGGACGGTGAGATTGAGTGCACTCTCAACAAGTTTGTCAATGACACCAAGATGTGTGGTGTGGTCGACATGCTGGCGGGAAGGGATGCCATCCAGAGGGACCTGGACAGGCTTGAGAGGTGGGCCTGTGCAAACAAGTTCAACAAGGCCAAGTGCAAGGTCCTGCACATGGGTTGGGGCAATCCCATGCACAAAAACAGGCTGGGCAACGAGTGGATTGAGAGCAGCCCTGTGGAGAAGGACTTGAGGGTATTAGTGGATGAAAAACTGACTATGAGCCAGCAATGTGCACTCACAGCCCAGAAAGCCAACTGTATCCTGGGCTTCATAAGAGAAGTGTGGCCAGCAGGTTGAGGGAGGTGATTCTCCCCCTCTACTTCGCTCTTGTGAGACCCCACCTGGAGTACTGCGTTCAACTCTGGGGCTCCCAACATAAGAAGGACATGGACCTGTTGAAGTGAGTCCAGAGGAGGGCCACAAAGATGATTATGAGGCTGGAACCCCTCTTTTATGAGGACAGGCTGAGAGAGTTGGGATTGTTCAGCCTGGAGAAGAGAAGACTCTGCGGAGACCTTATAGCGGCCTTCTAGTACCTAAAGTGGGCCTACAGGAAAGGTGTAGAAGGACTTTATACAGGGCATGTAGTGATAGGACAAGGGGTAATAGCTTTAAACTGAAAGAGGGTAGATTTAGATTAGCTATAAGGAAGAAGTTCTTCGCTGTGAGAGCGGTGAGACACTAGAGAGTCCAGATAAGTTTTAGATGCCCCCTCCCCGGAACTGTTCAAGGCCAGGTTGGACGGGACTTTGAGTAACCTGATCTAGTGAGAGGTGTCTCTGCCCATGGCAGGGGGCTTGGAAGTAGGTGATCTTTAAGGTCCTTTCCAACACAAACCATTCTATGATTCTAAATTTGTTAGTATCAATAAAGATTTCCCAGTGGGATTCAAATAAAAATTTGCCCCATTTATTTTTTTTTTTTTTTCAGAACCTGGCAGTAGATTACATAACATCTGACTGATGATTAGAAAAATGAGTGAGAAGGAAGTTGAAAGGAAAAGCGTCATCTTTAGAGAAAGGTGCGATCTGGATCATTCTTCTGTAAAGAAAATTAGTAGAATACCTATAAAAGTGTGAAATGAAAATACTGATTTATTTTTAGCAGTCCTATAGTAGCTGTTAGTGTAGCTGGATATGTACACAATTAAAACTAAACAAAGCCTTCCTATTGAAAACTAATGAGACTAGTGTGTCCAGTCAGAAACAAATTCATTAATATTTAATGTTCAGGTAGATTTCTTTTTCCTCCTTTTTGCACGGAGGGTTAATTGAGTTCATGACATTATCTGAAGGATGGAGACAAGTTTGCTCAATTTAAGCATAGGAAATCTTTCTGGACATATTAATGGGGATTAGTATGTTATATACAAAGAGAAGACTAGTAAGATGTACAGTGGACTAAAATCAGGGTATGTGTAATGAAGATAGTAAGGTAAAATATTGTGCTGTTACTGTTGGATTAGATCAGGTAAAGGTTGAGGAAACTGGTTTACCTGCCTAGCAGCAGAGACTACAAACTGAATTACATGAAAGATTCTGTAAAAGTGTCTTTACTTACATTTGAATTTGAAAATATGGAAATGTGTTTATTTTGGAGAAGGGCATTAGTTACCTAAAAAACACAATGGCAGAGCTATTTTTCCACCTCCCTACTCTCATCTTGGCTAACTGTGTAAAGGTCTAATTGTGTACATTCAGCTTTAGATCCGTTACCTGTATTAAATAAAATTTATATTTCTTATTGTAAGGTGTAGAAATATAAGGGTGAGTATCAACTGCAGAGAAGATGATGAAATTATAGAGCTTGGTAAACCAAAAGCAGACTTAAAAGGATCTTGGGAGAAATTCCTTCAGGACAGAATGAAAAAATGCAAAAGGAATTTAAAAGGAACTTTCTAGGCAAAAAGAGAAAATGTTGACAGGTTTTTCTAGAATATGGGCACATTAATATAATTTTCTAAGTGCATCATGGTCCACAAAGAAACACTCTAAATACTCATTTACATTCCTAACACTTTCCTCAAGAACTTCAGATAGTTTAGTATTTACATATAAGAGTGCATATTTCCAGTGCACGTATATTGTGCACTATTAATTACATATGATTGGTGTGTACATTCAGGCCAACATACTGACTTCCGGATAATCTGTACTGAAAATAAACAAATACAGGTAAACATAAATCTGCTGATAATTCAGTGGCCCTTTATTTTATAGTGATTTTTTATTTTCAAATTAAGATCAAGAGAGAAATTTAATAAATCCAAGGTTAATTTTATAAGCTGAACTAGAGCAAGACTGAACATACAAATACTTCTTAGACTGAGTTAATTCCTGTTTCAATACCTGAGGTCTACACCTAGAAAAAGAATTCTGGCAACATATGCATTCAAGCTCTTTGACAGTCTTCTGGCACTGCCAGGGAGCAGTTAGGGCTGGCTGCTCTCAAAGAAAGGTGAGCTGGGAGCCAAGGTTGACCCAGATCCTAATATGGAAAGTGCTGGACCAGGTCCAGGGGACATCCAGGGAGCCCAGCCAGGAGCTAAAGGGGACAGGGCCAAGGACAGGGCTGAAGACAAGAGTATCATGTACTTCAGACAGGAACATTCAGGAGACCTGTGCCCACAACGTAGGGCTGAGGTCCACTGAGGAGGCAGGATCAGAAACAGCTCTCCCCTGGGCTGAGCTGAAATGGGGTACTGGGCACATGTGCAGGGGGCAGAGGATGAGGGAGGAGGTCCCAAGTGAGGCTGGCCAGGGCTGGTAAGGCATATCTGTGTACACAGGGCCATGACAAAAGGTGACATGAATTTGAAACAAAACCAAACTAAATGTCAGCTATTGAGACAGCCTATTACCACAAGACCTTCTAGTTCATTTGTACACGTCAAAGGCAGGACAAACCTTACTGAGTGACAGAAATTATATAAACTGAAAATTTCCATGCTCACATTGCAATACCACGTCCCCACATACTTTGTAAAAAATTCATGGTAAGTTCTTATCAAATAATATCTAACAAACCAGCTAAGCAAAACTACACAGCTTTCAGTTGTGGATTTTTTGTTGTTGTTGTTTTTGGGGTATTATGCTGGCAACTGTAAGCAATCTATCTCAGTGGGCTCAACTGTGGAAGTTTTAGCTTAGTAAATGGCTGTTGTGCTGTTCTGACTTAACTACTGCATATGTTCAGAAACTAAACCATCAGAAAAACTGAGTACAGTTTGGCAATTTTTATAGCTACGCAAGCAATGCTTAGTTACAGAAATACTAGATACTAATGAAATTTTAGAGATTACTGTCTAAAGAAAGAATTTTTACAAAAAAGACATAAGTTAGCTTTCATATTTTTTAGTAATCTTCATTTTTACCCTCCAGTTTGAAATAGTGGTTAATAGAGAAGAAGGAAGGGAAAATATGAGAATAGATCAAAACTTCCTATGAACTGGTATCCCATCTCTGACAGTGGCCAACTATGGCTGCTTATGGAAAAAGTAGATGAAACACTAAGCTCAAGTGACCCCACAAAATTCAAACAGTAAGTGAGAGGACTGTGTGAGTTTATAGTTGAGTCAAAATTGTCTTTAACAGCCATTCTGATAAACTTTGTTGTGCTTGTCTAGCCATTTTCAATTCTACTATATTGCTTTAAAATAGGATTCCCATAACTGCAATCAGTGTTCAAAATGTGGGCGTACTGTGGATTTACCTCATGGCACAATAATATCTTCTGTCTTGTTCTGTATTAATTTCTTGATAATTCCTAACATTCTATCTAAATTTCTTACTTACTGCTAAGTATTTAGCTCACATTTTCAAAGAACTGTCCACAGTGATTCCAAAATACGTTTTCACAGTCACAAAGGCTACTTTAGAGTGAATCTCGCTGTACATTTTCTGTGTGTAATACAGGACTAGGTGATCTTCAAGGTCTTTTCCAACGTAGATGATTCTGTGATTCTGTGACATTTTTCATTTTGCATTTCATCTGTTGTCTATGATTTTATAATTTTGGTACATATTTAAGCTTTTAGGCTCCAATTTTGATATGGCTCAGGATATTTTGAAAGGTCACATTGTTTTAAGAGTCTTTCAGAAACAGTTCCATAGGGGAATCATAATTACTGAATTTCTGCTGGACTGAGAAATTCCAGATTTTAAGTTCAGATCATGAAGATGACATCTATGTGTCTTACACACAGAATGATTTTGGTACTCAATTATATGGAATTATTCAGGGAACTTGTGAAGATACTGTCACACTATGAATCCATCTTCATGTTCACAGATGTGGTTCTTTGTTTAGAGAAAATATTGCTTGCTGATGGCACATTTGTGAGTTAATTTTGGAGAAGTATTGGTTTGAGTGTTTGGACGGAAAATCTGAAGGTTGATCTTACTTTTGTAAGTATTTCAGACAGGTAATGATACTGCTATGATGTGGGATATTAATATGCAAATTACATTGTCCATATTGACAGATGTTATAGAGTTTGTGCAGGATATCCACAATTTCTTGGAAAAACTCACTCTTGTCAAGAGATATGAAGTTTTTGTGAACATGATAGATATTCTGAAAATGCTGTTGTAGAAAATGACAGGACTGCCATAGTTTTCTTGCTTGTGGATCAATTTTCACCTGGGCAATATCATTTTTCTGCATGACTGAAAAGTGCTGTTAAACTATATAGGAATAATTCAGAAAATTCGTTAATGATGAGTGTTAGTCTAACACTCCTATGAAATGTTCTGTTATTATGTAATTTGCTCCCTTGAATCAGATTACCTCACTCATTAATATCCTTCCAGCAAGTTTTCAAGATGTCCACTACATAAAAGTCAACACATAAAAGCAGACACTCTAATAAACCTATCTTAATTTCTATAGTTCATGCTTTAGTAATGAAATGTGTCTTTAATTGGCTGGCCTATCTTGGTTTTGGTGACACAGAATTGGCTGCTAGAGTTATCACTATGAAATTGAGAATATTCTTAAAGAAGTAAAATGATACACACCTATATGTCATGTACACACATCACAGTCTTTTGGCTTTCATTTGTGTGTAGCTTCTCAGTTTGAGTTTTTTTTTTTCCTCTTGTTTTAAACAATTCATGTAATCCAGGGGGACTAATCAAACTACATATAATTTCTGGCTTTATACAATGATTAAGAGGTTGACTTAAACTGACCGGTATTCCTGTGTTTGGCACTTCTGAAATAATACCTTTATGCCATTGTCTTGGTATACTATAAAAGCTGCACAGAATGGCTTTTGTTGCATTCTGGTACTAGAGAGAAGCTTAATTAAGTTTGCAGAGTGAGTAACATCTGCTATAAGTCATAGAAAAAGAGATGTAGCAATGTTTTTATATTGATTACATGGAAGAGGGTAGGGGCTATTTCTCTTAATGCCAACAGTAGGTCAAAATAACAAATAATTGCATTGTCCACAAAATGCATGTTGAAACCACTCTGTAGTTTATATGAAGTCTTAAATATCTCAAATTTCTTCCATAATCATAGTAGGTAGCCATGAAAAACATTTCTTTGCTATCTAGACTCATTGGGAGGTAACTTTATTTGTCTCTGTGCAGAGACTGTGGGAAAAGTAAAAGCTGGTAGACTGGTAGCAGATTTTGTTTTTATTTATCCACATTACTGAAGCAGAATCTCAAAGAATTTGAGTTTTTCTAGCAACATTGAAAAGCAATGGTAATACAAGCAGAAAAAATTACTGCACACATAAAATACAACTGGACTGAAATACAGCAACAGACCTGTTCTGGCTGCCAGACTTTGTTCTCCCTCTTTTCACAATATCTGCTATTGTCATGCCCATCTGTTATTACCATTACCAGTTTTCTCCCATCAGTCTTTATCGAAGATTAACAAAATAAATGGGTATGTTATGTGAAGAAAAAAACAAATGCAATAGAAAATTATTAGTTACATCCCAATTGTATTCTTTATATCCCAACTGTCTTGCTTAACTAAACTGTCTGCCCTCCAGCCTCTGTTTCAAGACTTTTTCAGGTTTTAAGTCATATGGGACCAGAGTGTGTCTTCCCTGTATATTTATACAATATCCAAGACACTGAGGTTATTTATTCAATAGAATCATCTGTGCATAACTCCATGCTAAAAAAGTCGATGGTTAATAATAAATATTACCCTCCCTAGGGAAAGTAGGGCTATATATAAAACTTTTTTTTTAAGAAATAGCACTTAGAAATATATAAGTTTTTGGCAAATCTAGTTCAAGCTCTTGATAAATCTGTGAGATTGTCCTCTATTCTACCTTCTCCTTTTCTGCTGGATGAAATAAATTATAGCTAAATCACAATAAAATAGTTTATCAGCATACGCACATATATCCCATTCTAGCTGACGAAGATACTCTTGTAACAGATAATGCTTAAACAGCATCAGTAGCACATGCAGCAGAGCTGTAACAAATGACAATAAATGTGCTACAGAAATGAAATGGATAATTTTTTTATCTGAAAGAAGACGAAGCCATAATATGAAATCCCATTTTGACAGTGGTTTGGCCTTTAGCAGAATACAAGAATTATTGTTATTGATACTGTTACATGTATTACCCTTCCACACATTGATTTTTGCTGCAGAACCTTTAACATAAGTGAGAAAACCAAATATATGTATGTATGGCTAAAAGCTAAATCCTTATTTGAATTCTTATCAGTATGGATAGTAAGAACGTGGTTTAGGGACTTCTAAAGACACTTAAATATTTCAGTTTTAAAATTTCCCTTATGATACTACTCACAGAGGTTAAAGTTATAATGCTTAATCCTGTTGTCTGAGGTCATTATGCAGAATGCATCTCTGCATATCTTGGAAAGATGTTTTGTGCTTACATATGCATGCCTGTGTAGTAGGTGATTTTGTAAGTTCTATGGTGATATTACAGTATTACAGGAAGACCTGTTTGAGCCCTATTCGGTGAAATGACAATAACTTGTAAAATGGAAGTATAATGATATTTCACTATTCCTTTTCATGACATTTCACTATTCCTTTTCATGACATTTCACTATTCTTTTTCATAAATCACCAAGCTTGGAGGAAGTAGACATTTCTGCAAATGCAGATGTGAGAACAGAGCATAGATTGATGCAGTGGAAGAAACACATGACCAAAGGAACAACAGCAGTGAAGAAGGAAAGATGTGGAGAAATAAGAAAAAGAGGAAAAAACAATTAATAGTTAATATATGGGAATAGAAAAAGATCAGAAAAGGGTGCTGCATGTGTCACTCAGTCAAATGTGTTGTTTCTCTATTTATTTGAAAGGTTGCCTATTGGCAATCTCCTTGTCTTCAATTGAATTTACCCATACAGCTTGCTAATCACTGCCACATAGTCCCTACGGGAAAAAAAAAAAAAAAAATTAACAAAAAGCTCTACCTCCCTTGAGAAAAATATCCAAGAAACAAATAGATGGTTTGGGAATATCACCCAGTTGCAAAAAGTTCCTGAAATACAAAAAAGAAAACTCCAAAACCCTAGAAGACAACCATGAAATCCCTAAATAAAGTCTGTTTAAATATTGATTAAAAGAGTTGAACTCTAGTTTGTACTGTCATTATTTTTCCAGGTGAAATCAAGTTAAAAATACATATTTCAATAAATTATAATTATTTGTGATATACAGGTTATCTTTTTCTTTTACCACCAGATGTTGCTGCTTTCATCTGGATTATATTGTCTAAATAATTTTAGTTTAAAAGGGAAAATGACCCCAAAGGATTATAAATTACTTCACTAGTTTGCAAGTGCAGGTCAAATTGCTTGTGGAGAGGCTGCATTGGAAAACACTTTCGTGGAAGAGTTCTGTTGTGATAATGGCTCTGTATCAATTATTTAGGAAACAGAGAAAAATGAGGTTTAGTCCTGTACAGTACAGAGATGGAGTATACAGTTCATAAAGTAAAAAGTAATGGCTGGTTCAGACACTGAAAAAGAGACTGACCTTATATTTATGACAGTGCTAGGCCCAGGAGTAAATCAAAGAGCACAATCCTTTAGATATGTGCTTACTTACATGCTAAAGTTCATATTTGATCTATATAGTCATTGAAGCAATCATTCCTTATCCCTTTTTGGCTTTTCTCACAAGTATAAAAGAGAATACTAGGAAAGGACAATTTATTTCTGCTATATGAAGACAATTATATTAGCAGTTAATTGTGCTTGAACTCATGTATTTTCCATTCAAACTTCTTCTGGAGGTCAAAAATATTAAGCTATCTGCTTCTCATTTCACAGGAATTTACAATAGAAGGGCTAAGGGAATACTGAGGCTAAAGGACATCATCATGCTGAGCAATTCTGCCAAAGGTGTTATCATGAACCTGCTGAATTTACATGTGTTTTATTTACACTGCAGAAGAGGAAAGTGAATTTAATTAGACAGAGAACATCCTGAAAAAAAAATCTGTTTAAGTATTGTTTAAACAAAGGTCTCAAAAAGCATCTACAGCTTCAGGAAGAACATTTTTTATTTAACTTCTCCTTTACTTATGGTTTCTGTGCTGCATGCATCAAAAACATTAATTTTGTTGTAAAAATAATTTCATCTTTTCCTACACTATGCAGTTAACATGGAAATATTTTATTATAATGAACCAACTGCTCTTAATCTTAAAATAGAACTCAGAGCTTTTGGTGAATTATTGTGGAATTTAATTTGCCCTAATCTGCTATGGTGATAAGTGCAATATAAATAAAAATGTGAAGAAGAAAAATGTTCCATTAAGCCAAGAGTAAAAGTCAGGAGATACAGGTTAAGATTTTTCAAAACTGGAAGCTGAAGTTCAGCTCAGAACCCTTTAATTACACACCTAAAAAATGGCCTGGGTGCTCAATTGTTCTAAGCCTTCATTAAATTCCAGTTAACTCAAGGAAAAAACACTGTGTGTATAATTAGCTGGCAAAAGTCAAGTTGCTTCTGTAAGCATCTGAGCATGGATGTAAAACCTCACCTTTAAGACCTAACCAACAAGAAAATTTAAAAAATTATTTGTTTTCATTTCTGCACTGTTTGCCTTTATTTTGGTGTTTTGGTTTTTTTTTTTTCAGTCTCAAATTATTTGTTGCTCTGCTTGAAGTCTAAGACCCTGGGGATAAGTTTTTATGTGAGAATTTTATCTACCTCTTTCTCTGTCTAGTTTAAGAAAAAAAAAGTCTCTAGACTCCATGGTTGTAGAGAGGAACTTTTAAAAACAACTGTTAGAAAAACAACTGAAGGTCAAAATCCAGGGGAGCAAAAGTAAATAAGAAATAGCATTAAGAAATATAAACCACATGATTTTAAACCCAACTCATAATTCTAGGGGTGGGAATTACTCCCAATTTCTTCAATGTTTATCCTTATTCACACTGTGTTAAGCAAGTTATTTAATCTTTCCATACCTAACTTCTCTTCTGTATGTTGTGGCTGAAATAATAGTATTTACTCATATTTCAAGGTATTAGGAGGTTTCATTTAATAATGCCCATGAAACACTTCATTAATCATAGAGGGAAAGTAATACGGAAGCATGGATTATTATCATTATTAATTAATTAAAAGAATCTCCCAAGACAAGAAAGAAATTATTATGGTCAGGTGATTTATTTTTTAAGAGTATACTGTACTGTGACTTCTAAAATAATTTTTGGGCAGCTTTGGAAGAAAACACATTAAGAATATTGTTACTAGACTTGGATTTATAACCTCATTGAAATTTTCAGGTTTTTAAAAGACTCTCTCTTTTGCTGAATTGATGAGCAATTATTATGCAAATCTTCTTGTATTTCTTTATGGGTAACCTTTGGACTGGCATTTTAGCTAAATATTATGTAAGATTATTGATAAAACACAATTGAATAGTAACAGAAGCAACGACAGCCATTATTGCATATGTAAAATGCTGTCTGGAGTCTGAATGTTTTTAAATATGAGAGGTTGAATCCTTTGACAATAGAAATATTCGGTGACGCCTTCTCTTGTTCTTAAATACACCATTAGATTAAAAATGCTCAGTTTCCAAGATGACGACATTTTTGTAATTAGAAGTGAACATGCTATTCTATGACAGATTGCAGTACTATCTGAATAACGTATTCCCTAAATAATACTAAACAAAACCTCTTTTAAAGGCCATTTTATCATCAACATCATCACTAACCGGGAAAATATAATATGTGGAATGATTGCATTATCTCTTAATCTGTGAAATATCCTTTTTCTCAATAATTGCAAATAACTTCTGACCCTGCTGCAGTAAATGATATGGGGTTTTTGCTGCTAGCTTCAGTATAATCAATGTTTACACCTCTTCAGTATTCTAGAGCAGCTCACTAAATGCTGTTACATTCAGAATAAGTTTCATGAAATAGAGAAGGATTAGAGAAAAACTATGCAGAGCCTCATCTTCTGAGTTTTGCCTGGATCTGCTGAACTTAGCTCCTGAACAGGGGAAAAGAAGGAAGCTAAATACTGTACCAGGAAGCTCTGGGATGAGGTGGGAGATGTTTTGAAGATCCACATATTTCAGACAGCCTCCTTTCCTAAAAGCTCAACAGAACCTCAAGCCTATCTGTCTGTAAGAGGTACTTAGCAAGATTACTAGTATTCACATCACTGAGTTTGTGCTCAACATACCAAGTCCGTACATTCCTGAAAATATTTTACCTCTCATGGCACTAAAAATGATACAAAAGCTTAGATGTTTTTATTTACCTTCTGTTTTCAAAGCAATTTTTATTTTTTATCCCTCATGGTTGTATTTTCAAGCGTCTTTTCATGATCATAAGAACTTCAGAACTTATTTTACAATAAATAAAAAAGTTTAAAAACAGAGACTTTTATGACAGAATGATTCCAGGACTCGAGCATTTATGAAACATGTCAAATACTGGAAAACTTGAAACAAAATGCCCCACACTGATGACATTGCCCAGTTATTTTGGTTCTCAGCATGCTTTTACACTTTATAATGATTTATTGATTTTTGTTATCACAATTGATGTGTTCAGTTGATGTGTTCAGTTTGCTTGTTTCTAAAGGAAAATAAAAATATTACACTTTACATCTTACATCTTACTCTTGGTACTACAGATAAATAAAATGCTTTCTGTTTTCTCTGAAACAGTTCACCATTGACAAATTTGAGCTGTTGTTTCTGAATTTATGAAGTCTAAGAGCACTTAAAACCTTGAAGGCATTATGTCATACTACTTGCATCATGTCATCTGGGATGTGAGGTCTGTTTTTGGTGACATGTGAACAAGAATGTTAAAGAATGAAAGACAATTAAAAAGAGTGAAGCAGTATTAGACTAGTTAACTTTCTAAACAAGGCCTTTTTGATACTTTCTGGGACACTAATTGAGAACAGCTTCTACAATAACCTTAGCTGGAGATATTTACAAGTAAGTCAGCGTATCCTCTTGGCTGTTTCATTCTTTGATCATAAGGATATCATAACAGGATTATATGGCATTACATTTGGAATAATTATGAGTAAATGTTTCTATATACCTGATATATGGCTAAATATGGTTAAATTGTAGAATCCAGTGTGATCAGTGCTTTCAAGAAAGACTATGCCTTTTCAAGATAGACATAATTCCTGAGAACAAGCATACTTGATCACTGAAAAATCATGTATTGCTATTTCTCAGGTAGATGAACAGATAGGCTTCATGATTCTTATTTCTTAAGTTTTCCAACTTTCCTGTCAAAATCTCTGAAAGAGTAGTCTTTTTTAAAGAGACTAGAGTGCGCCTTGGAATAAATTCCTTTTAAGCAACATAGAAAAAGAGATAAATAAGATTACAAGAATAAATAATTTAAGACTTTCATAGCAAATATAGTGTGTGAAAAGGAACTGCAAAGAGATATTTTGATTTTTAATTGTGGTATTCCATTACCACAATTTCATTATGTCCCTAAACAATTCAAGAAGAGCAGAATGGTAATATGTGGAGTAAAACCAGTCATTCCACATTTCGTGTTCATCATTGTACACATTATTTGGAAAGAAAAATTAGTATGTTAGAAGGATGCTATTATTGTCAGAACACTTCATAAATCACCTTTACTGAATTAGGAGTCTTTTCTTTTTCCTTCTTATATACTCTTGCTCTTCCAAATTACAATTTTTTTTTTGGTTTTTTCCTCCTCAGGCTGCTTCACGTCGTTTGATTTTAAAACTGAATTTCTTAGTACATTCTGGATCATGCAGAACAACCTGCACAAAACCAAACCTCTATTGATGATCTCTTATGTCATTTGTACTGTCCATTAAAATTATAATTCCTCCCATGCTTTAAAACAATACATCTGTAACAATAATCTTGCACTGGGTATAGTGAGATAAAAGTGCCAGAATAAAGCCTCTTTGAAAAGAGAAAATGAACAGAAGTTGGTAAAAAAAAAAACCCTACAACAACTTTCTGGACAACAGATAAATTCTATTCCAGTTTCTGAAGATTTGGAAATGTTAAATTTAATTTACAATACCACCTGTGCTGGCATACATCTGTCTATCAATGAAGAACTTTCAGTTTTCTTCTCAAATGTTGGTGTACATGTTTTTCTCTATCCTTCAAAAGCAAAGAGGTATCAGCATGCTGTTTAAGGAAGTCATTCATCCTGGTTTTATTATTTTCTTGTTTATGGAGTTGTTTATTGGAATTTTATGGAGGCTTGAAATCTGCTGTAATAGGTTGAGGAATTAACATACTCATGAGATCAATCTGTCAGTTTAGACTTTGCAGAACTGTTGGGTTTTGACTTTCTGTAGAAATAACTATTATAATTTTTTTGAAATTTCAGAAATATTTTCATTGTTTATATTTTCATGAATAAAACCAAATAAGATTATTTCTCCTAACTCAAAAAAACATTTAAAGGATGTTTAGGTCTGTAAAAATGCCCTTTTTTTTTTTTTTTAATTTATTTTCTAAATTTTTTCAAATATTGGAACCAAATACTTTGGTATCATTAAAACTATTGTCTTGCAGTTGAAGTTACCTGTTTAGATGAAACATTCTCTAAGGTGGAATAAAAAATCTTCAAACTCAGGGGCTACAAGTGTCCTTCTTCCTTTAAAGAAAACTGAACGTCTGATGCAAATATTACTCAAGAAGCATAGAGATAGTGTATTTATGCCAAGGTATAAAGACTTCCAGCAACTGTAAGACCATTAATAGCAACCGTATTTTATCTGTCTTGCCCTCAGTTAGAAAAAAACAGGAGAGGTGTTCCCAGCAACTGTGTTCTTTGAAATAAGTAATCTTGCTAGAATAAATTAAAGTTAGTTAAAAATTAAAAAATAGCTATTTTCAAAAGTGGGCTAGATAAAAGATGGAGTATATTTTCAGTTCTTTATTTTCCTTGACTTCTTGCTAATTAGGTGAAAGAACCAAACATTTTAAGTTTTTACATGGAAAATATCTACTTTGTATTGTTCTAAATGTTAAAACCATTTATTGAATGAACTTCTCAAACCCAGTGATTTTTGTTGTATAGAGCTGTCAGAGTGATATTTAAAATGAGTGAATATGGTCAGTGTATTAAAAAAAAATCAGGCATTTTAAGTAGCAGTGTAGCAAGATTAAAGGCCAACATTTTAGATATAATTGCACTTGAAAGACTGCCAATTAAGAATTGCAACTACAGTGCTTATTGCACATTTCTAGATCTGAAAATATAAGGAGATGGTGGGGGGTGAGGAAACTGTATTCTTTAAAACAATGACCCTAGGGAGTGAAATTTACAGATGCTGTACATTAGAACAAGCTAATGATGCTAACATCCTTTTGAGCTTTCTTGCCAGAAATGTATGTGGGCGGAACACAAAGGTGCTTTCACACAGACTTTGTCCTTCCTGGACTATGTGAAGAGTTGAGGGTTGTTGCAGCTTTGTGTCAAACTGCTCTATAACTCCACTCCCATCAATTGTGGGTGCCTTCCTAGATGGATGGAGTGACCGAGACATTGCATTGCCCTTACAGTGCAGCTGCCTTAGCTCATACATTCTCTAGGTTTTTTTGCTTTTCAGTACCTGTTGGATCCCAAGTGTCCTCTTATGTAGAAATATGCAACCAAACAACCAAAGATAAATAGTGGTGATTGCAATAAAAGTAATGTTTGTTTATAAAGAGAAGACTGGTGTGTCAGTTACTGATACATAGGCATAAACAGCTATGCAGCCCTGTCAAAAGCCAGTGCTTATGTGGAGGATAAACCTCTCCCTTTCTCACAAACATATTCTTTGTCCCAGTAAATTTGTCTGTAACACAGACAACACCTAATAGCCTACCAGAGATTTCAACATTAGCATTTCAGAATAATTAATCTTGTTGATAATCCACGATTATTTTCACTGAAATGGTGAGAGTTTAAATGATAGCTTGAGGTTTCCATGCTCAGTATTCCATAACGTAATTCATCTATATTCTCTTGGCCCCTTGGAACACATATCTCCTAGCCGGCATTCTTATTAGGAATGACTAAATATCACCATTGCTTCATACCCATTTATGCTACTATCAGGCGACCTGCTTAATGCAGTTGTAAATAAGAAAAGCTAGTAGCTATAAAACTGCAGGGCAAATCCTCAAGGACAACATTACCTTTGACAAACTAGCAAAATACTTAAAAAGCTTGAAAAACTGTAGTTGGAAATCCATAAAAATGAAGTTTTCATCTTTAGTGTTATTCTAAAAATATATTTTCCTTTTGTATTGCATGAATTCTTTTCGCTTTGTATTCCTTTGTACTCTTTAAAGTGACATTTAGCTAATGTAGCAAGAAGCCACAGCTGTTTGGGAGGGCTTGGAGACTACAGCCCACAATGTTTTAAACATATGAAAACTGAACACTGAGAATGAGGAGTGATCTGCTGGGTCAACAAGTATTTTTCTTGGAATGTTCCAGAGAATCACTTCCTTGATGACTAGAGATTTTTTTTCCTTATTTCTAGCCTAAATTTATTCTTAGTTAGTGCTTAACATTTGTTTTCATGCCAACAATATGCTTTGTCTTCTATAGCTCTTTTTCCTCTGAAGTGGTTACCCAATGATGTATTTAAAAAAGCAGTCATAGCCCCACTCAGTCTGAATTTTACTAAAAAAAAAAAAAGAAACACAGACTCCTCAGGCCTCATAAGGTTTTCCATTCCTTTGATGGAGAACATTAATTATCTTCATTTCTGTCTGTTACACTTAATATTTTTCTTAAATATATGCAAATTAATTGTCCTCTTTAAAAGCAGTTGGATGATACACATACAGATAAACAGTTGTCTGTTTTCATAAGCTTTTCCACATTGATGTACATATAGAATAAGTCACTGCAATAAAGACTATAACATGACAATGAAGATTTTAATAGGCAGTTATCAGTACATACACATATACTGTACCTGGCAAAAATTGCCACAGAATTAAAATTTCAAATTTTTCTAAATCTCAGATATGCAGGAAAAATTTTGCACCTTTAGTAGGTAAAATATACAATTAGTTCTGCAGCTCTAATTATTATTATTTAACATGATCCATAATGCACCCTACCATTTGACCCTGAAGCATTAAGAATATCAAAAGGAACATGGATAATAGCATATTTTGCTAGTAAACAGTACACGATACATAAAATACACATTTTTGCCAGATTTTCTTAATAGTTTAGGGTCAAAATACATTGGTACCATCTTGTTATCCTTCTTATTGTGTTAAAAATATACAAAAAGTTGTATATTATTTTTAATAATTTCTCTCTTGTAGCAATAATTTAATGGTGGATTTTTAACCTAACATGAATTATAATTAGTTTTTAAAATCAGTGTTCAGAATGAAAGGCACCAAGAGACACTTAGCTGTAGAGTTGTCAAAGTGAGAGAACAGTACAATATAATATTTATCTCTGATTCTGAGAGATGCTCCAGTACCTTACTCACATTAGCTGTCTTTTGCTGTACTATCTCTGCAGTAACTCCATATCTCTCTTGTACTGGGGAGTCCAGAACTGGACACAGTATTCCAGATATGACACAATAATTCAGGTATGAAGATAAAAATATTATACATGCGAGTGAACAATCAATTTTATTACAGAACTTGTACATGATATCTTCACTTTTATAAATATTGTATGTGCCACAGTACAGAAGTTTTCCTGGCGGAAAATTAAGATAGTACTTTTACTTGTAGAAGTAACACAATAGGGACAAGAGTGTTCATCAGATAGTCTTAGGTAGCTGTGGTGGTGTAACCTCTGCCCCTTCCTGGGCTGCTTGGTGCTTGGTGCAATTCCCCCCCTTCCTGGGCCACATGCCAATTTAAGATGAAAGGCAGCGGACCACAGCATTAAGTCACCCCCTTAACATATCTGGCTCCTGCTTCCCCTATAGCTTGGAATGATAATGACAATCAATCACTTCCTGACAACCTAGTGTATCTGTACCTAGGTTGTGGCCCAAAGCGGTGATACCAGAACTTCAAAATCTAGCAAGTTCTGGGCCTGCACCAGAGTATTTCCTCATCTCAGTTGAGCTGAAATGGAAAATTGCCTGATGAAAGCCAATTATCTCTGACCTTATAAACAGTGGCCCTCATCAAGACCCTTTGAGCTCTCCTGGATTGCAGAGGGCTGTGACTAGCATCTCCCCTGAGTTGGGACACCTCTCAGGCACAGAATTCTCGAAGTTTGAATTTCTTCTGCCCATGAAGCTGACAGAAGGCCAGGGTGAAGTCAGAGTTCTTCCTGACTCTGAATTATTGCCCATTGAGAAATACCAATGCATCGTGAGTATTTGTTCCAAACTCGAGAAGAACAAAATTTTAACTATGGGCTAGCCTCTTCCATCCACCTCTTTACCTATTTATGTGTTTATTTACACACATATACCTTTATAAGTGTGGATGTTAATAAATATATTTCATTGGATATCCAAATATTTATGTGCTGTTTGTGTATGTCTTGTGTTTTATATATATACATATATATACACACTTTGATTCAGAATACCTTGTAGTAAATTAGTGTGAATCTTGTCATTCTCGAATCAGTAATCGAGTCACTATTACAATCATAGCATATATTACCAAATCACTTTAATCATTAAAACAATCAATCACTGCTAAAATTTAACCTTTGCTCTATCTCACACCATTAATAAACCTTAAATTGCTATTATATCATAACCGTGTGAGATACCTTCATCTATGACAGTAGCCTATCAACATACACATATGAAGCTAGGAAGATAAAGGTGAGGAATTTAGATAAAGCATTAATTGTTGATAGATAGGATCATACCTTCTAGTCTGGTGCACAAGGCTTTTTGGCTTGGTTTTGTTGTTGAGCTGTTAAGCAAGGGTCAAAGTTTAAACCTTAATATAAGGAGAAGATTCCACAGCTATTAGTTCTCTGCAGCTGGGTGGGATGGCTTAGATTAATGATCCAGTTAGCCCATGTGATTCAGGCTATAAGAAATACAGAAGCATGTCGTAGCATAAGGTCAGAAGCAAGTGAGAAATGAAACAAGTGATAAATTACGGATATACCAAACACAGAAAGGGATATTTGTAAATCTGGTTTGTTGATTTAATAGTTGAAATTACAGTACAAATATGGCAATTAAGAAAAATTACATTTGAATAACTACCAATAATATGTTTCCAATTAGAGTAACTAATTTTTCAAACTCATTATATATTTATTCTGATACATATGTTTAAAGGTTTTCCTTGTCAAAAAGAAATACAATTAGCCACTTATCATTTTAAATAGAATGTGATGATATGGTGATGTTCTGAGTTTCAGTGAAAAGAGTTTAGTTAATTTAAAACATTCCCTCGTGAAAATGGTATTTAAAGACCTGCCTGATTAATTAGGAAACTTGTCTTGTTTCCTCAAATCCTGCTTTGAAAACTCCTATTCCTTTCTTGGTGTTTGCAGAAGGGGAAAATGTAAGGATAGCAGGTTAAGTCCAGTAGCAGATGTAAATTCTGCTTTCTTCAGGAGCCTCAGCAAAAGCTATGAATCAAGAATGTCTGCAACATGTATCTTCAGAGTCAACAGATCCCGAGTCAGCCCTTTTGACAGCTCTCTCAGTAATGATGGGTCTTGTCTAATTCTTAGCAGCAATCTGTAATGCAGGCTCTTCCCCAAAAGACCAATACGTTTATTTTCAAAACAAAAGTGTGGGGTAATTGAACACTGCAGTTAATCCTTCCCCTTTCTGCACTGCTGTAGGACATGCTGGTCTGCCATCAAAACCCAGAATCACGTTAACTGCCAGTGCTCTGTTCTTTACATCTTATAAAATACATGGCTTTTATTTTGATCTAATATTTCATTAGAGATTATTTGCTTGATCATCCATACTCATATACAAACAATAAATATTTTAAATGTATCTTATCTATGAGTAAGCCTCTAATAAATACTTATACAGATAAAAATCATGCATTCTTATAGAGATTCAAATTTGCATTGTATCTCTGAATTCAAATAAATGTAAAGCAGATGTGAAATCTGCATATCTCAGTTCCAGTGAATTTGTTACGTCTACTAGTGAAAAAAAAAGACAGCAAACATTTTCATCTAGCTACATTTCATGATCAAATATTTTAGTCTTAACACTTTCTGGGAAAAAGATTTATCAGGGTAGGCTTGTTAAACTGTATTTAGATAACTATAAATAATGTACATAGTTAAAAGTCTAATTTGAAGGAAATATATTAATGTACTTCTAAAGAAAATTTCTCTCAAAATAACTAAGATTTTTGTCTGCAAGTAAGGCAAGCCCCTATTTCAGCAAATGATCTTTGAGTGACAAAAAAGAAAAAGAGATTAATTGCCTGACTGACAATATATATGAAGGAGAAAACCTGCCAGTTGAGGAAATGGGCTCCACAACACTTCAACCTGATATCTATTTACAAATTCTCTATTAGGACCATCAGAGACATATGTGCAAAATTTTTTTCTGCCTCGGGGCCCTCAGTGCAGTAATGAGCCTTCCTGGCACAGGCCGGCCTCCCTCAGGGTCTGCTCCATGCCCCCACGGGCCCAGGACGTTAGTTCAGCCCAGCCAGGGCCTTCTGTCCTTACCCCAGCAGCACCTCAGGTGTGCCTGCCCCTAGTCCTGTCCCCGGGCAGTTTGATCTTGGACATGGCTTATTCCTGTCCTTCCCAATGCTCATCGGCCCTGCCACCACCAGCCGGGTGCCCTGCCTGCCTGCCTGCCTCCAGCCATGGGACGGTGCCTGCGGGTGAGCTGACAGCCCGTCTGCCTCATGGCCCCCGCCCTGGAGAACAGCATTGCTCCTGTTGCCCCTGATGTCGTGCCCAGATACTCTGCCTGGACAGTCCCAAGTCTTGGGCAACTCCTGAGGTAAAAAAATCTTTTAAGTGTTGTTAGTTTTCATTGCAGAAATGATTTCTTAAATCACTCCTGTTAAGAACAAGTGCATGCTTGTGCAACCATTAGCAAAGGCAACTAACTAGTTCTCAACCTGCATACTTGAGAAATTAACCTCACACTATTGCTAATAAATACATTTGTGAATCTCGTAATTAGACATTTCTGTTTTTTATGGTTTTGATTGTGCAGTAGTATGAATGCCGGGAGTTCACAGAGAGCAAGATGCAGAAAGCAGCCTGCAAAGTATTGCAAAACTCTCATAAGGAATCAATTTTAATTAGACTGAATTATAGAAACGTGAAGCAGCAAACGTAATGTATAGCCCAATGACCTGTGGGTTGGTGCTGTGAAGGTACTTAGGAGAGATTATGGGGATGTATTTTCCTCCAGTTTGGGTGAACAAGGGGGCCTTAGGTGGCAGCCAGGCCCACTCCTCTCACCTCCCCAGGCCCGTGTTAACCCTCGCGGTGCCACCTGTTGTGTCTGGCAGGTATTTTCAATCTGTCCTGGTGAAACTAAATCATTTAACAAAAAAAAAAACCAAACAAATTAAAAAAATGAAGATTCATTGGGCAAGCACGAAAGAACTGAAGGCATTTTATGGGGAATAAGTGAATTGTTTTAGAAAAAAATTGACTCCCTCTGGGCATCCTTCTGAGGGAAAGTGTCTTGGAAGCTGCCGTGCTTGTGTAGGGCCAACATTCACTGTCTCTCCCTTGGATTTGGTGGAGGAAGGGCCGATTCTGGGATTTTAGTCCTGTGACAGATCTCACGTGGCAAACTGACATGTCTGTTGAAGGAAACATTGAGGTATTTACCACATTTCAAAAATGGAGGTCCTTACAGACTTTTGACATGTTTGGGTAGTGACATTTGTTATAAACTTCAAATTCAGTTTTAAAGAATTATATCCTTGTGGATCTGAGATTCATGAATGATGTGGTCTAAACATATAGCCCTAAAGCTTGCATTTTCCATGGATTGAGGTTGAGGTCTTGAGGCAATAGGTAATTTCTCCTAGGCTATTTTGTATTTTTAGTAACAATTTTACTCTGGTGACAGGATGTTCAGAAAATCTAGGAAATGTTTCCCATGTGTTTGGCAAATATTTCCCAGATTTTAGACATGTCATTAATTTCCCTGTGCATCATTCTTGCATCTATAAAATGAAAATACTTGATATCATCTCTGGTGTTTGAAGGATATGTTTATTTTTTAGGTATAATAATGACTGAAAGAAATCAAATGCGCAAAGTAAACAGGAAGTTAGCAACCAGAATACGGAAATCCTTGTAAGAAATCAGTATTAAAGCAAATTTTGAGAAATTATAATTTTGAATGTGAATTGAATTTTTAGATAATGAAGTATTCACTGGTAATAGCATAAGGGACACCAACTTTGTTGTTTATAAGTTTATATACTTATAAGTATACTGCATTGGTTTGGTCCATCTGAAGCTCTCTTCCTCCAGTGCATATAAAGTACAGACCTGTTTTTCACATAGAAATCAATGAAATTGTGAAAAACTTGATATTTCTGCTCTCATATAGAAACCAGTTCTGGAGGTCTAACCTGCACAAATAGAAGTAAATTTTAGCCAGAACTGGAAAATATCCTGCGCATTCTGGTTAATTGGAATGATCTGTGACCTCAGGCCTTTAAAAATCTAGGTTATAAGAGAAAATTGAACTGAGACTTTCATTAAATATATGATATCTATTAATTTGTATTGTGTTCCATTCTAAGCCAATTATATATTATTTTTCATTAAGAAAAAGGCATTAAATATGCCTTAAATAAATGTCTTAATCATCTCCCTTATTTTTTAATCTTGCTCAAGATGATCTAAATCATTAATCAAAATTAAAGCTGTACAGTAGAGTTTATACTTTAAAATACATACATTCTTTACCATTAAGAGGGACAAATACCATGTCTTCTCCCTCATTTTTTTCTAAATGGTCTGCTGTTTTATCCTCATTAATGGGATAAGCATTAAAGAAGTAAAAACCAAATCTATACATAAAGCATTTATTTATCTCAATGTAAATGATATAATTCATTAGAATCTACCTAATTTAAAGTTTCTAAATGGTATTTCAAGAGGCTGTTTGACCAAATGGAATAGTGAATCTTACATTCATACAATTCTTACATTGAAATAATTTGCCTATATTTAGAAAACAAAGTGAATTGCTCAGAAAGCTGATTTACTAAAAGCTAAGCATTTCATGAAGGTTTATAAACAATAGTGATCACCTCAGATGTTAATTTCCTTACTTTTTTTTTTAAAAAAAAAAAGTCAGTGTGCAAGACCAGCTGAATAGAACTGGTTTATTACATGTATGCAGTTCTATGGCATGTCTTAATGAAAAACCTTTTTCTAAAGCACGTAAAACTTTAAATCAACATTGTTTTGTCAGGTTAGAGGGGCATCAGAGTAATATATGCAGTTTTGTAGAACTGTGTTAATTGTGGATTGCAGTAATCCAGGAAAATGAATACAGTACAAGTTGATACTGATTAAAAAAATCTTTATCAATCTGAAAAAATCTTTACAATTGATTATAGCTTGTGATTTAAATGCAGGATGAGGTAAACACATTTATACAGAATCTAATACTCGCATCTTGAACAGGAACCTATTTGTAAGTATATCTAACAAAACCAAATTTGCCTAAGACAAGATTGAAGAAATAGTCAAAACTGGAGAACTGCTGAATATGCTGAAAATGTCCTCATCCTTGTTTGAAACTGGCCTTCTGTGTGTCCTGGGAGTTTTCTTGTTTTGCATATCCACAGCAGTTATAGGTGCCTAGCTCAAACCTAAACCTGAGTAGGCTCCTAAAGCAAAGATATCTAGATGCAGAAAACACTCTGCTTGGAAGAAATAGAGATTGTTCCATCTTTCATAACATAATCTTGTGGAATCAGAATGCTGAAGACTAACTATACACCCTTTTCCCCTAGACTGGTCATTTATCTTAAAACCCAATGGTACATGGAGGGGAAGAAGATACCACCAGAGCAAGGGGTAGACACTAGACAGTTTGTATCATTTTAACTCTGTATTAAGTATCAATGTTAGTATTGTTGCAAGAGAGCTTATAAGAATTTGATTAGAGTACAAGGACTTTAATTGGATTAACAATAAATTCCTGCATGTGCATATACTGTGTGTTCCTTTTTTTGATAACAAAATTACATGTAACATGTCAGTGGTAATTCAAGCAGCCTATTCTGTAATTTGGGTGCAAGAGGTTGGTGATGTTATCATAGTTTCTCAGTTAGCAAAAAGCAAAGATAGGAGCATTGCATTCATCCTGCTCTGTCAATGTGCAAACTGGGGCTGGAACACGGAGACCAGAAAGAACATACATTTAGTCTGTGGGCTGCAGTTTGGAAGGGAGAAGTCTAATCTCCACTTCCAGGTTTTATTTTATATATTTGATTGGTTTGCAAGCCTTTTGAAGCCTTTTTTTCAGAGTTCTACTTCTCTAAAATTCAAATGTTTGCATGAACCGTTTCAATAA
Source organism: Strix uralensis (assembly GCF_047716275.1). Classification (NCBI taxonomy): domain Eukaryota; kingdom Metazoa; phylum Chordata; class Aves; order Strigiformes; family Strigidae; genus Strix; species Strix uralensis. The sequence goes on from NC_133975.1 coordinate 39,129,501, forward strand.
ATATTTTAGTGCAATAAACATGTTTGGAAGTCATCCATGGAGAGTACTTGTTATCTACAACTTTGGAGAAAAGTATTTATTTGCAGTTTTTAGTCCATTCCTGTTAATTCACTTCATTCTCTCTTACCCACATATGTCCCTGACCATCTGTAATGCAACAATAGCTGCCAGTAAAAACATGGCATTTTTTGTTTCAAAAACATCAGAAACTTCTTCAAGGGGCAGTAGACTAAGCACCGACATCTATTTAAGTTTCACAGTTCAGTCTTCTGCATTTGAAGTCTATACCAACATTTATGATTGCAATGAAGAGAAAAACAATGTTCTTAGAAAGATATAAATGTAAATTAGGGCATTATATTAACACATGTATTTTTTCTCTGAATAACCAATTTTTTTATACTGCAGGCATAATTTACCAACTAGATTGAACAAATGAAGTCAATGTCCTGAATAACATCATTCTCACAGTAAAACATCAATATCAAAGCAGGGCATTTGAAGACATAAAAGAAAAAGGTAATGACATTATCCTTGAATCTTCATGACTTTCCTAAAGGTGAATGTATTAAATAAGAACTGCTGAAGTGTTGTTGGCATTGTTTTATGCATCCCATCTGTTACTCATAATATTACATCAGCTAATTAATGCATGTTACCTTGTGTGTAAAACAACATGTACTCTGTTGATTGCAGAGTCAACCCTAAAGTTTTCAATGGAGCCGTTTCATTTTTTGTGTCAGAAAGTTAGGGATTTTTCCCATGAAAAATTCTGCTTTCATTAAAATCGTCAACATTTTAAAATCTATACTTTTTCTGGAAACTTTTGCAGAAAGCTTTTATTTTTAAATCATCCCTTTTTGCTTTCTGGAATGCTTTGTCTTAAGAATTTAAAGAATTTTTTAATGTTGTTTTGTCTTTCTTTTTTCTGTGCAGTGCATTTGATCTAGCTAATGGTGTGCTTCCACTGTCATGTCATGGTATAAATTGTCAAAAATTGTATTATGACATGACAGTAGCAATGGTGCACAACTAATTAAATCTAATAAAGTCTGTCATTTTTACTTTCTTTTTTTTTAAATCATGAAGGGCAGCTGCTACTTAGTACTGAGAAAAATCTTCTAGACTGAAATGCTTATTCTTTGTGTTTGCAGTGAAACAGTTGAATCAGTTTTAAGTTCCCCTAATTATCTTTGAATATGTTTGAGGTGAATATCATATGTCCATTGTAGCAACTAAGAAAAGTCTATTTGGTTCCTGAGGCAGCAAAGTTGTTCATCATTGATGTAAAACTGTATATAGTTATATCAGATGTGTCACTTAGATGAAGTACCATTTTCTTTTGCAGAAAGGAACAGAAATATGGAGAAAAACAAGTTCAAAGATGACTATATCTCTACTAAATCTTGCTTTCCTAGGTAACTGTTGATTCCCAAAATACTTCAGATTTTTTTAAAAAATCAGTTTTCTAGACACTAAAAATCCCGTGCTACTGTAGCTGGGTCTTTTTGGCAAGCCATTTACTTCACCCTTCTTCTTGTATAGATAAAAGATAGTCTTTGATTCATCCACTATTTATATGAAACTGTTGTTTACATATAAATATATATGGGTTTTATATCTAACTTTAAAAGCTGGAACTATAAAATATCCCAACATGTCATTTCCACAGGTAGCTGTGTACATGGCGAATACTTGTGATCTGGTTCATTAATGCTTTTCTTCTTACTGACTTACTTTACTTTTCTGAAGTATTTATTATCAAATGAGAATTTTGCTGTTTCGTAGAGCCAAATCTGACCTTCCTCTTTCTATTTGGAAAGCTATTAATATTTCTGGCTATTGCCAATATATGTTGTTATTGCCATTTGTATATAAAAATGTAAGCATGTGTAACTGACAAACCCAGAATTATTCTGGTGTTCTGGTTTAACCCCAGCTGGCAACTAAGCACCACAGAGTTGCTCACTCAGTTCCAGTGGGATAGAGGAGAGAATCAGAAAGGTAAAAGTGCAAAAACTTGTGGGGTGAGTTCAAGACAGTTTAATAGGTAAAGCAAATACCATGCACGCATGTAAAGCAAAATAAGGAATTCATTCACTATTTCCTGGGCAGATGTTTAGCCATCTGTGGGAAAGCAGGATTCCATCACGCATAACAGTTACGTGGGAAGACAAATGTCATAACTCCGAATGTCCCACCCCCTTCCTCCTTTTTCCCTGCAACTTTTATTTCTGAGCATGTTGCCATAAGTTCTGGAATATCCCTTTGGTCAGTTGGGGTCAGCTGTCTCAATTTCTTGTGCACCCCTGGCCTACTCACTGCTGGGGCAGTGTGAGAAGCAGAAAAACCCTTGGCTCTGTGTAAGCCCTGCTCAGCAATAACTAAAACATCCCTGTATTATCAACACTGTTTTCAGCACAAATCCAAAACATAACCCTATACAAGCTACTATAAAGAAAGATAACTCTACCCAGCCAAAACCAGTACATCCAGAAAAAACCATTAGATTTTTCTGTCTTTATTGTAAGAAACATTGTGATGTTCAATTTTGTAGACATGTAGAATTTTCACAGAATCACAGAATGATGATCTACAAAAAAAGCTTTTATAACTGTAAATCATGATGACTAAGGTTATGTGAGGCTTTTGGCAGTCAAAAGGAAAAGGGTGCTAGTGATGGAATACTTCAGATACTTAATTAAAGCCAGGACTTTATGTCATTCTAGATACTAAGTGAAATAGTGATATTGGCCCAGATTTCTATCATCTTTATATGATGAACATGTTTATCAATTTGCAGAGTTGGTGAAAGCATGTCTATGCAATGTTCAGCCATCTGTGTAATATTGCCTTAAAGTCTCAGTCTGTCTCTGCCAGTGATCCTGTCTTCTAAATTAACTTCCTCCATCACCTCTGCAATGCCTTTATTTGTTGCTAGAGACTATTGGCTGAAAAGAATGGGAAAAAAGATAATCACACTTGAATTGCTAGCCATATTTTAATGAATCTATAAGAAATATTTTTGTATTGTAAATTTACAGATGAGCAAATCAGATTCATCCAAAAAAAGCACAAGATTAGTAACTCCTGCGAATGTTCTCACTTTTTTTTTTTTCTTTCTTTTTATTGTAATGGCCTTTATCTCTTGTCCTATACAAATCTTTCTTCCTTTAGAATTAGGACTATAATAACATTTTTTGCTTTTAGACTCTGTAAAACTGGTAAAAAGATAGATTGCTTTAGTGTACTTTAAATATACTAAAAAAATGAATTCTGCTTGCTTTACTGTAAAGATCTGTTATTAATGATACTGGAGCTCTGTTTCTGATAAATTCCTGTTGCTTATGTGTTCAGTGCAATGCCTTTCCAAAAACTTCTTTGTTAACTACCTCTCATCCTAGTCATACTAATTTATTTTGTGTTGAGATTCAAGTGTTTACTAGTAAAATAGGTTTTGTAATTTATAAGAGTCCTTTTTTGTAAATCTTAACAAAAGTAAATGCCTTTGGTTCAACAACAACTGTTAAATGTGGATAACTTGCTTAGGCTGAAGTCCAGTGTATACACATTCACAGTCTCCAATTGTGTAGAATATATATGAGTGTATATTGAAGAAAGAGTTAGCTTTTAAGTCAGAGCCCTCTGTTAGCCCTACAGGTTCACAGCTCCTGTCAGCTTCTTTTTGTGTGCTAGCTCTAATTCCAACCATCAGAACTGTATTGTTAATAAATAATATTTTAAATTCCTGAAGAAGTAGAAGTCTTCTATTTAAAAGCTGCTATTCCTCAAGGAAAAAAGAAAAATATTTTTATAGTAAATGCTCTTAAGTAACTGACACTAATTTTGTTGGATATTTTCTACTGTTTGTAAATAAGAAGAAATATTACCAAAAACCTAGCTGTAATTGATTTGCTGCTGATAATATGACCATAGTTAACCAGAATTGACATTGAAGTATATTAAAGCATATTTTACTAAAGGAAAAGAGTCATTCATTATTACCTGTTAATAGAACCTTCAGAACAAGTCAAAATTTTATTTAATCATTTAGAGGTACCAACTGAAGAAAACTTTAAGTTAGTTATTAGTTCTTAGTTGAATTAACTGTTTTATGTAGGAATCTTCAGTGTAGTTCTTTGGTCCATATGCATCACCAAAGAGAAGGGTCTATGCACCAAAAGAAAGTACATCCTTGTGTATATTGGCCTGAGCGATTAGGAGCATTAAGGATCTTTATGAAAATATTCCAGTAGATGCCTAAATAAGAATATGTAACTTTTTGGTTTATGTGTTTTCCTGTCCTATCTGAAATTGGCTTGGATGCCAGACCTGAAAAGTATTTCTGCTACTGACCATATCTGTGAACAGTTGCATGCTATCAGCTACCACTGGCACTTGTGAGAGGCAAGAACATTCAGCAGGAGATCTTCTGCACTCTGCAAGATTAGATGACAGAAAGGGAGATAAAGGAAATCCTGCTGAAGATTTGAGTTTGTAACCTTTTAATAGCAGAAATTTGGTCAGTCTTATCAAAGAACGACTGCAACGTCACTGCTCCCTTTTTACGCAACAAATGCAATGTCACTGCTGCCTTTTTACCCTAAGTCTGGAATTTAAAGAATTCACCTAGGACTTGTAAAATGAAGGTTTAGATTCCTCTACTTCTTGTTGTGGAACCAAATCTGCATGTGCTTTGACATTAAATTCACTGACCAAGTCTCAAGCCTTAATATGTTTTACTTGTAGTTCATTATAAGGTAGTTCTTAATTGCTTCTACTTTTATTTGTTGTGGTGTAAAACAGAATCACAGGATCAGAATTACAGAATCATGCAGACTCACAAAATCATGGAATGGATGAGGTTTGACGTGATCTCTGGAGTTCATCAAGTTCAACCCCCTGTTCAACCAAGGCCACCTAAAGCAGGTTGCCCAGGACTATGTCTAGATGTCTTTTGAACATCTCCAAGGATGAAGACTCCACAACCTTTACGGGCAACCTGTTTCAGTGTTAAGTCACCCTCACAGTTCTCCTGATTTTGGCTGGGATAGTTAATGTTCTTCCTTATAACTGGTACAGTGCTGTGTTTTGGATTCAGTGTGATAATAATGTTGATGATAACACACTGATGTTTTAGTTGTTGCTAAGTAGTGCTTCTCCTAACTCAAGGATTTTTCAGTTTCTCAAGCTCTGCCAGCGAGCTGGTGTACACGAAGCTGAGAGGGAGCATGACCGGGACAGCTGACCCAAACTAGCCAAAGGGATAGTCCATGTCATAGGACATCATGCTTAGTGTATAAACTGGGGATGTTGGCTGGGGAAAGGGCGATTGCTGCTCAGGGTCTGGCTGGGCATCAATCAGCAGGCGGTGAGCAACTGCACTGTGCATCACTTGTCTTTCTTGAGTTTTATTTCTCTCTTTGTTATCATTATTATTATTATTATTTTATTTTATTTCAAGTCTTAAACTCTTTTATATCAACCCATGAGTTTTACTTTCTTTTCTTTCCAATTCTCCTCCCCGTCCCACTGGAGGAGTGGGGGTGGCGAGGAGTGTCTAGCTGTCAGTTGAGGTTAAACCACAGCACAGTAAAAAAGTGTTTCCTGATTTTTAGGTGGAACCTCCCTTTGTGTCCATAGCCTCTTCTCCTGTCAGTATACACCACAAAAAAGGGCCTGGCTTCAACTTCACACTCTCCTTTCAGGTATTTGTACACATTGATAAGATCCACCCCCCCATGCCTTCACTTCTCCACACTAAGCAGTCTGAGTTCTCTCAGCCTCTCCTAATCTGAGAGTTGTTCCAGTCCTGTCCTGGTTTCAGCTAGGATAGAGTTAACTTTCCTTCGGCTGAGAGGGAGCACAGCCAGAGAGCTGGGCCAAGACTGGTCATGGGAGTATTACATATCATGTGACATAATGCTCAGTATATAGGTGGACGTGTGCTCTCATGGCCCATTTTGGTTTTGGTTTCCCGGTCGGCGTGGTGGGATTTCTGGTGCGGTTGGGATCGCTGCTGGGGGCAGGCTGCATACTGGTCACCAGTAGGTGTGAGCCACTGCTGTATTTTACCCGTTTGGACTTACTATTGTTACTGTTGTTTTGTTACTATTACTATTTTTTTTTATTCAATCTACGAATTCCTTTTTTTTTGGTCCCTCCCCTATTTCACCGGGGGAGGAGTAAACGACCGGCAAGTGGACTTTCACTGAACTCTGTCTTGTAGCAACATGTCCAGGTGTGACCTCACCAGTGCTGAGTAGAGGGGAAGGATCACCTTCCTCATCCTGCTGACAACATGCCTCCTAATGCAGCCCAGGATACCATTATCCTCCTCTGACCCAAGGGATCTCAGACCATTTCTCCAGTCTCTCAAGGTTGCTTTGGATAGCAGCATGACCCTCTGGTGTATCAGCCACTTCTCCCAGTTTTGTGTCTTCTGCAAACTTGCTGAGGGTACACTGTACCCCATCATTAATGAAGATGTGAACAAGATTAGACCCAGTATTGACCCCTGGGGTACGCTGCTCCTTATTGTTCTCTGACTAGATGTCATACTACTGATCATAACCCTCTGGTCCCAGTCATTTAGTCACTTTTCAATCCACCTCACTGTCTGCTCATCCAGCCCACCCTTTTTCACATTCTCTATGGGGATCTATGGGAGACAGCATCAAAAACCTTACTGAAGTCAAGATAGGCAATAACCACTGCTCTCCCTTTGTCTACTGATTAATTTGATCTATAAAAATCCAACAGAATTGATCTGTACAAATGAAAAACTTCTGTGGGATCAAAATCAAGTTACATCTATTTAGAATCGCCTTTTAAATTTCTTGGAGTTTAAAAATGAGAAAAATATGTAAAATTATTTAATCAATGCCTAACAGTACACCTCTTCACTAATGTGGCACTTTGTTGGCTGCTACAAGTACCTTTATATTTTCAGTACATGCTCATTCCTGAAATGAGAAAGCTGCCTTCCATATTTGATAAAATATTTATTTCAATATTAGAAAGAAGTGGTCTGTGAATTGAAGGATATGTTACTTTTTAATAAAATCAGATCAGATGAAAATAGTAAAGCAAATATTAAAAAGGAATCCATCAGAAAATAATGTTTTTGTTTTAAAAGACAATCTTCAGGTTTATCAGACGACTTTGTTCAACTTACTAGCTCTTCAGTTCTGAGTCTACAAAGACAGGAAACACAACAGAAGGAAATTTTGTTTAATGGAATACTTTTAATTTTGTTTTAGTATAGACATCAATATACACTAAAGAACAAACATCCAAGGGTTCCTAAACTTCAAGGTACAAATCTAAGTCTGATTTGCACTTTAGAGGAGGCACATGAAGGACTTCAGTCAATATAGTGCAATTCATTGTGTTTCTGTGTTCAGTATTTGATAACCTTTTCTAGTAATTCAGTCACATATCCCATTTGCATGAAGTTTCTTTTAAATGTCAGAATTGAGATATGACAATAAGTATTCACTTTGATTAACATGTTAAAGATTTTACTTGACCTTAAATGAAGACACTGCTTCAAAATGTAATTAGATCTTTAAACTGGGTGGAGATTGAGGCAGGAAAATGATATACAGATATCAGAGCACAATAGGTACAGGCTCAAGGCCAAAATACTGTGTTATTTCCCAGCATACTCTGTTATAGGTGTTCATAGTTTTCATTCAAATGAAATAAAAGAGGTACTTTGATACTCATTTTATCTATTCTTTGTAGAATTCATAGTATATCCTGACTGGCCTTGATTTAATGAAACAGTAACACTGTTCCAAAAGCAGTGATTTGGAAAATTAACTTTTATTTTGGTAATAGTTTAGGTCTAAAAATGTGAATACGTGTTCAAGTGACACATGATTTTGTATCTCAGGTTTTGGGTTCAAATAATCTTAATTGGTTTATGGGCTAGTGTGACAGTAGAAGATCCACATATATATTTAAAACGTGCAAAATTTATTTTAACACATGTTGCTATATTAAGGTGGCTGTGATAAGCAGATTACTCTAAAGATATCACCTTTTCAAGGTTTGTCACTTGCTTCATAAAGCATATGCATTCCACATGCAATTAAAGGATGGACACGAGTCAAACTTGATACTAAGTATCAAGTAAGGTATTAAAAGAAATTACATTTACTTGCAATGAGGTTTCAAGAAGGAATAGGAAAGGTTAAGCATATCCTAACTATCCTAATGAGACCTTACTCTGATAAATAATGCCAGAATTAAAAGAAATAAAAATAGAAAGTGGAATATAGGCAACTCTAAAGTAAGGTGCTATTTTTCAAATTTAGAATTCTACAGGAGTCTAACATTTGCTTTTAGCAAGAAGCAAGAATAATTTCAGTCCTGAGATGACATTGCTGAGCAGTTTTATTTCAAATTCAGACTGAAGTTTGATCAGAAAAGTAGGTATTATTTTACTCACGTGAACTTGGAGGGCTTCAGCTGATGTGTGTTTTGGTAACATGCACAAGATGCAATGAATACAAGTAGAATGCAAGTGGAAGACAAGAAAAAGGAAATAATACCGCAGCTGCTTCCCCTACAAAAATAGCCTAAAGCTAGCATTCTAGGGGATCATGATATTTTCTAGGGAGGCTATGAAGCCATGCAGTGGAAGAAATTGAATGGAGATCTACCACATGTTGGACAATAACTCTCGTTGTTGAACTAATGAAGAAGTGGCATGTGTGGGGAAATCAGGGATATATGAGAAAGAGAAGCTTCCTCTACAGTTGGGTAGGAGTAAGTTCTTCTGTTCCTAAATCAAAGTTCATAGCTGCTTATCTTCATCAACGAATTCCAGGCAGCCAATCAGCAGAGGGAAAAATATACAGTGCATGTTATGTACACAAGGCCAACATATCTCTTTCAAGTGTTTTCCTAGCAGCTAGGCCAGACAGTGCCATACTCCACAGAAAGATGTTGATAAGTTCTGTCTGACCAGATAACTTCACTCATAAATTGCATATAGACTCTAAGCACTTCATGTAGGGTCATGGATTCTGCAACAGTGTCCAGATGCCCAAGTTTTACATTTTTTTCAAGCTCACTTTGTAATGCTTAGCTTTCTTTTAAGTGTGCATCAAAATGTCTGTATACGTTGATGACCTTCTATATCCTAAATCTACACAACTCTAGTTCTGTTCCTCTAAGAACCAGTAACACTGCATTATATACAATATTACACTTCTGAATCTATCAAATTTTTGAGAAATAAAAAGCATATTTGGTAAACATATGTCTTGCTGTGAATAATTTGTGTATAGTTGCCTCTTTATTGTAAATTTCCCATGTGAGAGACAACTATGGCTATCAGTACAGGTTCAAAAGCAGTTAAAAATCTATGCAAATTAAGTTAGAAGTCAAAATAGTTTAACTGAGGAGAAATAACGAAAACTGATAGGTCAAAGTCCTATTCAATCCATGAAGTTTTTTTATAGTAGATTTATAGCATTGCATAAAAACTCTTGGGAAAGTTTTTTATAGTAGATTTATAGCATTGCATAAAAACTCTTGGGAAAGTATTCTGTTCTTTTCATTAATCAGAAGTATACCTGGCTCCCACAGTTTTGTTCATTGTGTATCTGTTCAAGTTCAACTATTCCCTGCAGGATTTAAGAAGCTTGGTAACATCAATATAAAAATGTGTATCTTTTCCTTCATCATGTTCCAATGAATTAGGTAATGCGCTTGCTTTTATGGTATGCTATGACTAATTAAAAATTAATATAAGTTAGAACATTCAAAATTTCCTATATATTCTAAGAAAATGAGGGAAGGGACAACAAAGTATTTTCCAAAATTATTTATTTAATTAATGATAAATGGTTCGTTGATTGTAAAGATGCAAGGGATATTGATGGATCAGTAACCATGGTAACACCTGTGAAAGGTCAGGTTGGAATTAAGACCTCTGAATGCAAAAAGGTGCTGGGGACATCAGCCCATCTGAAGTGCATCTATACCAATGCACACAGCATGGGTAACAAACAGGAGGAGCTTGAAGCCATGATGCAACAGGAAAATCATGATGTAGTGGCTATCACAGAAACATGATACAAACCTGATCTCCTTCTATGACAGGGCAACCTGTTTATTGGATGAGGGAAAGGCTGTGGATGTTGTTTACCTTGACTTTAGTAAAGCCTTTGACACCATTTCCCACAGCATTCTCCTGGCAAAACTGGCTGCTCATGGCTTGGATGGGCACACGCTTTGCTGGGTAAAAAACTGGCTGGATGGCCGGGCCTGTCACATCTTCTCTTAAAAATATTATTCTATGTTTTTCAATAATGTAAATGACAATACAAATTAAAAAATATTTTTTATTAAATGTAGCAGTTTCTAGTACTGACACATGGTTATGGGAAAAAATTCTCCGACATATCTTTCATCAGTAGTAGCAATACCCTTTATCTCCTTTGAGTGACTACCAAGTCACACAATTCATCCAGCTTTCCTGGAATGGCCTTACCGTTCTTGGATGAACTTTTTATGACACACTGAGATCTATTCACCACTCAGGCCAGCACTCAGTTTTTGTAAATACTGTTAATTTTTGAAACTTTTACAAGTCACTTGTCAACTCCTTTTTGACCTGCCCTGCTGAGACTAAAGTTATCTTCATGTTCCTCCTTCTCTTGTGCTCATGCATCACAAAACAGTTTTTACTTACATAACCACAAACTATTTTGCTCAGGTCTCTACTTAATTCAGTCTGTAGTGTGGAACTGGTTGCTCTCCAGCCTGGCCAGTGCATATTCCTCTATACTACCTGCAACAACATGTGTAGTGAACAGCAGAAACTGCTTCCCTGTTCTCACTATAGCTTTTGAACTTCTACTTGAGTCCAAAGCAGCAAAAAATATCAAAAATCTATTCAGTCCTTGCTTGGAGTTGTAGAGAAATCTATTTCTTAGTTTTACAGCTTCAAAGCAGTAGATTCCAGAAACTCTACTAAGTAACATAATTTGACAAAAGAGACAAACAGCAAAACATGCACAGTTGGTAAAGGCACTTAGTTTTTATTCAGTCCCTGAATGCCAAGTTTCAAATCCTTAATTCATAGTATGATGGCATCAGAGTCTTTTACCAAAATGATTGCAAGGATTTAACATGGACAAAAAACTCTTTTCTGTCATCAAGCTCATCCTGAGAAATTACTATTTTGGTCAAAATAAATTTATACAAATGATTAAATAGTTGCAAATGTAAAAGCTGTTGAAAGTAGTTGCCTATAATTGGAAATACTAGAAAAATTTGTTACAGGCTTTATAAGAGGGTTTATACCTTACACTGACATAGCATCGTGTGTCCTTGGTTCACAGACACAATAAACAGGCCATCAAAAATAGAATAATCACGTGCTTATTTGTGCTTTTATTGATTCACTTTGTCACTCACACTAACTGGATGAAGACTAGGCTCTAGCCTCTTTGCTCTGTGATGTCAAAGTAGCTAACTAAACAAATAATTGAAAGACAGCACAGATCTGTCACCATCTACAAAATATACACTTCTTTTTCCCAAAAAATTTGCAGTATTGTAGTAGGGTAAATTGAATTTTTCATACATATTTGTGATAAATTCAGATACTTGTTTAAATCATGTGGAGATTTTTTGTTTTGTTTTGGTTTCTATTTACTTTATTACTTACAGTGAATAATTCTTTCTTTTTCTGGGAACTTTGTTCTGAAATAGAACTTAAAATTCATATAGTTCTTTTTATGACTAATACCATTTGATGAAATAGTACGTAAGAAGTAAGGAGTATAGTTAAGTCAGAGAATGGCAGGGAAATAAACACATCACAGGCTAGCTTTATTTGAGCTCATCTTCCAAGATATTTGCTCTGTTGGAGTTATACCCAGAGAAGAGAGAACTGTTGTCTCATAAATCACTGATGAAATGCCAGTAAGAGCAATGACATGCTGCATTAATATTTCAGTATTAATCAGCTTGCTAGATTCAAATATTTTTGAGTGTAATATGAATATAAGTATTCTGTATCTGACACAAAAATCAAGTAGATATTAAAGTTGCAGAAAAAAATTTTGGTACTTCTGAAAACAATTTGGGTATTTGCTTTAGTAATCCCATGAGCAGGATTTAATATAATAGCTAGAATGGGTATTACAAATAGTTTAATTCCCTACAATGCTGTATATCAACATACTATTATCTATCAGAAATCCACTGTTCAATCATTTTGATTGAATGCAGTCACATTAAAAAATAAGGATCTGAATACAGAGGTTGTATAAATCATGTCAATTTGTCCTTTGCATTATTTAAGAGTTTTGAAAGGGTAAAAATTGGATATTTACATAAGAATGAATGCCCCCTATTCATTCCAGGAACAGTAATACCCTTACTGATGTTCAGCTATTTCCTTCCTTAATTTCTGATACTTCACTAAATTCCTTATTTCTGTGGGAAAAAATTAGATTTGCAAGGCAGTCAGCAACTCAAACCCCAAAAATAGTTGAAGAAAGTATCCTTGACTGTTCTTTAAATTCAGTTTATCTTTTTATGATCCCTTTCTGAAAGCACTCAATTGTTCAGAGTTCACTGGGTATACTTTTGGCTTGATTGCTTGAGTATTTGCTGAAAGTAAATTTTAAACTGAACATCTGATTATCAAATTTGTAGTTTGCCTTCATGCTGGGATGGTTAGTTACCATGAGTCACGTGATAGCTGGATTTTGATTGCCTGGCATACATTGCTAACACCTATTATAATCAAACACAGTTGGAAATTCAGACTGAATTACTTAAGTTAGTCAAATACATGTGTTACTGCACAGAAGCTAGAGAACAAACTGATTGTAATATTCATAATTCACAATTAAAATGACACACCAAGAATTATTTACTGAAGAAATTACTGAATCATTCTGAATAATGAATAAATTTGAGAAATGAATCACTCTCAAAGAAAGGTGAAACTCATCAAATTATTTGTTCTGAATTACTTTTAATTTGCAATATTAAAACTTCATGATAATGATATAGGCCAAACAAATAAAGAGTAAAGAATTGGCTATGCATTATGAAGATAATACTCTGAATACTCCAAAGTGCAAGAGCAGAAGGCAGAGATTGACAGCAAAACTACAGAAAATCATAAACATTCCTTGCCCTGAGCTACAATGTAGATGTTTTAGTAATTATCTACCCTGTAGAGTTACTTTTTAGTGGGGGATGGAGGACATTTTGTAGTCTTGTATACTTTCCAAAAATATTTTCTAATGTGTAATTGCTTAGAAATATATTCATTATGCAATTTTACTTGATACTCTATAATGTGTGTAAATATTCCTTTCCCAGAATTGTCTTTCATGGAATAGAGACTAAAAGCATGACAAATATAGTTATTAACTACTTGATATCTCATGTAATACACTATGTAGATACTTCATACCATGCAAAAACGTTTGAAAAGTGTGTAATGGAGGATAGGACATCAGTTATGAATTGCATCATCCTTAAAAACCTTTTTCTCCCAGTCAAGGAGAGTACCCTAAATTAGACTCATTCTCTCCACTGCCTAATAGTTACCTAAAAATCATTACTGAACTAAAAAATGGTAAATCTGCCATTGCTGTCTTCAACAGAACTAGCTAAACTTTTATGATGGAATATCTGAATAACTGGCAACTTGGCCAGAATCCAGAGACCTGTGGCTCTGTCTTTACAGCTAGAGCCAGGAGAAAAAAAATATTATTTCAGAGTCTGAATCAAACTAATTTTTAACTGACAATTTGATGGTTAATCAAAACCATAATGCTTTAAAGCAACCCATGCCCATTCAACACAGATAACAACTTCCTCATCAATAAAAATTATGTGCAGCATCCTGAGAAGTTATTCAGTCAACAATTCCTGGAGATCATCTATGCTATAGAGTATAAAAGATCTGGGAATCTTTTTCTAGGATGTTAGGTTTTATGGAGCAGCACCAGCATATTTGCAAGTACTTGATATGAAAATAGTATTCCTTCAAAAACATCAGGCAGCATTTTCAGCACAACACACTGAGATTTAGCTGCTTGAATCTCTGTTAATAGGGTATGCATGGCTTCATCCCAGTGGACTTAAAATGTTGCTCCTTCCAGTTCACATCTGCATACTGCATGTCTATTCGGTGCAGTCTGACTATTGGATTAGTCCTTCACAGGAGATACAATACCAGGAGCTTGCACTACACTAAGTAACTGCATTGAGGTAGAAATCTCATGAAATGAAACTTTAAAATAGTCTTTAAGAAACATAAGTCAAGAGTAAGGCAATGTAATAGACAAGTCTCCAATGAATGTGGATAGTTGTACTTTAAACAAAAGTCATTATTTGAGGCAGTCATTATAAATGGTATCTTGGCTACTGTGTACAGCAATAGGCTAGGGCTAGGATGACCTGCGCTCTATTCCTAACACTGTGCAACTTTGGATAAATCGTTTCATTTTCTCTGCCCTGGTTTCCATAGCAGTGAAGCAGGAATAGTGAAACTCAGCCCTTTGTTGTATCACTCATCAGAGAACTCTATAGAAGAAGTACGATTTATCCCCAACTCAACTGAATGTTCGTGTTCACTGATGTGGTGACCTGAGAGAAAAATTTAGATACATTTAATGTTAAATATACAGAATCATTGAAAACAGAATATTCTTAAATCAAATTCAGGCACAGTGGACACAGAGCTAGGTTTTAAAAGATAGTCCTATTCAGCCTACAAAGTACATGCTTTTAGCATGGTATCAAATAATTTTAATTTTCAGCACAGCACAAAATGAATGTGTTTATACTAAGAGTTGCAAATATTCCATAATCAAACTGTACAAAAAGAGGTGAAACACTTACTTAAATAAACTTAATTTAGGTGAAAATAATCTGGAAAAATCTAAAGATTAAAGAATTTGGAAGAGCAGTAAGTATGTACTGTCCATGGCATTGAACATAGCAATCACATATTGGAATTTTAGTTAGGTTAGCAATGTTATATTAAGAATTAGTGCAAAAGAACTTTAGAGGACTGTCTCTTCTTTACGATGCAATTTGAGACTGTTTTGCAAAGTTACAGCTTTCATTACAAGCTACCTATTGTTTTGATTAAGAACTATTGTCAGTTAAATTGGGACCTCAGTCTTTAAGCTGCAGAGTGTGCTAACTCCTGTTGTCTGTAATAAGTGCCGAGCACTATGCACAGTCTGATTCTTTAATATTAATTATTAATTTTTCAGCTTCCTTTATTTATTTCAGAGAAACCAGATATTTGGACAGCCATTCAGAATTACATTTACAGTCTCACAGCAAGTCCTTTTGCACTTAGTACAGATCATGAAAATATAGGTCTACCAAAAAAAGCCAACAAACGAACAAACCAGAATCACAGAATCATGTAGGTTGGAAAAGACCTTGAAGATCACCTAGTCCAACCGTTAACCTAACACTGACCGTTCTCAACTACACCATATCCCTAAGCGCTATGTCAACCCAACTTTTAAACCTCCAGGGATGGGGACTCCACCACTGCCCTGGGCAGCCCATTCCAACACCTAACAACCTGTTCCGTAAAGAAATGCTTCCTGATATCCAGTCTAAACCTTCCCTGGCACAACTAGAGGCCATTACCTCTTGTCCTATGGCTAGTTACTTGGTTAAAGAGACTCATCCCCAACTCTCTGCAACCTCCTTTCAGGTAGTTGTAGAGAGTGATGAGGTCTCCCCTCAGCCTCCTCTTCTCCAGACTAAACAACCCCAGTTCCCTCAGCCACTCCTCGTACGACATGTGCTCCAGACCCTTCACTAGTTTCGTTGCCCTTCTCTGGACACGCTCGAGTAATTCAATGTCCTTTTTGTAGTGAGGGGCCCAAAACTGAACACAGGAATCGAGGTGCGGCCTCACCAGTGCCAAGTAGAGGGGTAAGATCCCTTCCCTGTCCCTGCTGGCCACACTATTTCTGATGCAAGCCAGGATGCCATTGGCCTTCTTGGCCACCTGGGCACACTGCTGGCTCATGTTCAGCCAGCTGTCAATCAACACCCCCAGGTCCCTCTCTGACTGGCAGCTCTCCAGCCACTCCTCCCCAAGCCTGTAGCGCTGCTGGGGGTTGTTGTGGCCGAAGTGCAGCACCCGGAATTTGCCCTTATTGAAACTCATACAGTTGGCCTTAGCCCATCGCTCCAGCCTGCCCAGATCTCTCTGCAGAGCCTCCCTACCCTCGAGCAGATCAACACTCCCACCCAACTTGGTGTCATCTGCAAACTTACTGAGGGTGCACTCGATCCCCTCGTCTAGATCATCAATAAAGATGTTAAACAGGAGAGGCCCCAAAGCCAAGCCCTGGGGGACACCGCTTGTGACCGGCCGCCAACTGCATTTAACTCCGTTCACCACAACTCTTTGGGCCCGGCCATCCAGCCAGTTTTTTACCCAGCAAAGCGTGTGCCCATCCAAGCCTCGAGCAGCCAGTTTCACCAGGAGAATGTTGTGGGAAATGGTGTCAAAGGCCTTACTAAAGGTAAGTTACTGAAGGTAAACAACATCCACAGCCTTCCCCTCATCCAATAAGCAGGTCACCCTGTCGTAGAAGAAGATCAGCTTTGTCAAGCAGGACCTGCCTTTCATAAACCCATGCTGACTGGGCCTGATCATCTGGTTGTCCCGCATGTGTTGTGTGATGGTACTCAGGATGAGCTGCTCCATGACCTTCCTGGGCACTGACGTCAAGCTGACAGGCCTGTAATTTCCCAGATCATCCTTCCAACCCTTCTTATATATGGGCGTCACATTGGCCAATTTCCAATCTGTCGGGACCTCCCCAGTCAGCCAGGACTGCTGGTAAATGATGGAAAGCGGCTTGGCGAGCACCCCAGCCAGCTCCTTCAGCACCCTCGGGTGTATCCCATCTGGTCCCATAGACTTGTGTATGTCTATGTGATGCAGCAGGTCACTGACGACCTCCTTCTGGATTGCGGGGGGGTCGTTCTCCCAGTCTCTGTCTTCTGGCTGAGGAGGCTGGATTCCCTCAGTACAACTAGTCTTGTTATTGAAGACTGAGTCAAAGAAGGCATTAAGCACCTCAGCCTTTTCCTCATCACTTGTGACCATGTTTCCTCCTGCATCTAGCAGGGGATGGAGGCTCTCCCTGGTCTTTCTTTTGTTATTGACATACTTATAAAAACGTTTCTTGATATCTGTGACTGCTGAAGCCAGATTAATTTCTAGCTGGGCTTTAGACCTCCTGATTTCCACCCTGCATAGCCTTACAGTGTCTTTGTAATCATTGTGAGTGACTAGCCCCTTCTTCCAAAGGACCTAAACTCTCCTTTTCTCCCTGAGTTGCAGCCAAAGCTCCCTGTTCAGCCAGGGCGGCCTTCTTTGCCACTGACTTCTCTTACAACAGCTGGGGACAGCCTGCTCCTGTGCCATTAAGACTTCCTTATTAAAGATTGACCAGTCTTCCTGGACCCCTATACCCTTCAGAACCATCTGCCAAGGGACCCTGTCAAGCAGGTGCTTAAACAAGACAAAGTCAGCCCCTTGGAAGTCCAGAATGTCAGAATGTTCTGCTGCGCCCCCGCTCCTGCCCTCTCTAAGAATAAAGAACTATTATTTCATGATCGGTGTGCCCTAGTCATCCTCCAACCACCACATCATCCACCAGTCCTTCTCTGTTCACAAAGAGGAGATTCAGCAGGGCACCTTCTCTGGTTGGTTCTCTCACCAGCTGTTTCAGGAAGTGGTCTCCCACACATTCCAGGAATCTCCGGGACTGGTCCTGCTCTGCTGTGTTGTATTTCCAGCAGATGTCTGGGAAGTTAATGTCTCCCACAAGAACAAGGGCAAGCGATCGTGAGATTTCTCCTAAGTGTCTATAGAATATTTCATCCACCTCTCTGTCCTTGTTGGGTGGCCTATAGTAATAAGTCTCCTGTTAGAATACATAAATATATCCAGGCATCTCAAAATATCCAGGTGCCCACTATCTAATGTTTAGTGCAAACCACAGAGGCACCAGCCCAGAGCAAATTATAATCCTAACTGAGCCATAGACCCTGCAAGCTTTGACAAGATGTTTGACCTCCTTGTTCTTCAGCCAGCCCAGCTGTGAAATTGATAAAAGCAATTGTGTAAAAACAGATGCCACTGGAAAACAGATCTGCCACTGTCTTGGACAACAAATATGGAAGAATAAATGGAAACACATCAGGGTCATCACTTCCTGTTATGCTTTATACTTGAATAACAGAGGCTAAATCTGAACAGTTGATTCATCACATATTCCTAGCTAAGGGAGATTAAAAAATGGAAGATAACACTAAATTGTAATGATCTTCCACCCAGGAAATGTAGTCCAATTTCTGTATTTGTTAACATAGGATACAGAATAGTTTTGTGTAAGTCAGATGGATTTCTGCTGCTCACAATTACCCTACTGTGAGGGATACTGATAGTTTTACAACTGTGCACTCTTAAAAGAAAAACATTAGCAACAGTTTTTTCTAAGTTGTAAATAGTGCCTAATATTAAAAAAGAAAGTATTCTAAAATGTAAGTTAAATATTTTTTAACTTTCATATGTCTTTAAACTTGAACAATGAGAATTTCTTTACAACCATTCAGGTCTAAGATTTTCTATTATTTGGAGACTCTAAATTCAGGTCTCATCCTAGAGATTAGTACACTGCTACTCACTGACTTAAACATCCATGTTTTGGATGCTTATTACTATATCTGGCATATGTATTGATCTAATGTGACAATTTAATCTGAAGAAACACTTTTTCCAGTTGCATTCTAAAATATATAGTAGCCATA
This sequence comes from Strix uralensis, assembly GCF_047716275.1. NCBI lineage: Eukaryota > Metazoa > Chordata > Aves > Strigiformes > Strigidae > Strix > Strix uralensis. The sequence goes on from NC_133975.1 coordinate 39,148,356, forward strand.
TGATTTAAACAAGGCATGTGATTATACTAAATGACTTAATCTTTTATTAAAGATAGATAAAAGCAATATGTAGTGTGTAGTCAGTGATAACTATTTTAATTTTCAGTAGTGCTTAGAAGTTCTGCATCTACTGAGGATACATTACTTGATGTCCTGTTACAGACTGTGAAATAAAAGAACACAGCAGACACTAGGATTGTTTGATTCACATGCTATTACTTCTGCTTTGTGACTGGGTGATGAAAGAGTTTTTATGAATATGACTTGTAAACAATAACTGGCATTTATGCTGTAGGTAGCAAATATGTCATTCAGTGTTGTCAAAAATAGGAAACAATATAAATTCCACAAAGTAGTTGAGCAAGATCTACATCTTTTCTGTAAATTGATAATGGTATTACACAGTGTCTCTACTTGTGCCTCTTTTATTCAACGCATCTTAATTTTTGCCTCCTAAAGAGATTATAGTATTTCCATGCTATATTTTAATGTCTCACTCAAAGATTTGACTCTCAAAAGCAAAAGATTCCTATTTCCTTGCAGACATACCTAAATAACTAATTACTAGCATAATCTTTGTAATACTCTGAATTGTTGCGGCTGTAGAAGGAAACTTCTAAAACAACAGTACTATATATCATTTATTTACTGCTGCCTGCTAATGTCACTATTTCATCATTAAAACTTTTTATAGGATCACAAATACAGCCAAATATACCTTTCATATTTCATCAATAGGAAAAAATCTTACGTGGTATATACATTGTGATGGTATGCAGGCATATCTGAGTTTAGGATTAGCAATTATTAGTCTGCTTGGCCAAAAGAGTTCAGTGTATGTTGTAAGGAACTGTCTCAAATCACCCAAATGTTAACCAGAGTTTTAGAATTAGTTCAGCTGTAGTGCTAAATAATTTTTGTAGCCGGCTTGGATACACTGACACAGACCAAATCTAGTATGTCTAAGAAGTGTGTCAGTACATTGAGAACAAACGCCATCAGCATTTCCTTTTGCTCTATTATGTAACTTTGAACATACTGCCATTGATTTTAGTCTAGTGCATTGTTCTGCACTGAAATGAAATCAAATGAAAAATGAATTGTCAGAGATATTTTCCACATAGAGTAGTTATTAGATTTTCCATTTGTGCTTTTCAAAGAAGTAGTTGGGTGGAGGGAGGTGGCCTTTAATCCCATTTTGTATCCAAAACAGAAGAAATCTGTCCAAAAGCCCAGGAGTAATGTTAACTTATATTCTAAATAATTAGATTTTTCTCTTTCATACCTTCAACAAATGACAGGAAAGATATTGGGACTGTTCAGTTTAAAGCCTGAAGTTGACAAAACATTACAGAAAAGGAGCATTTTTTCTCCCCATTCTATACATGGGATTTTAGATTTCTGTCAATGTACAGAAACGCTTTATACTACAGTATCTTGCTAAGCTTTTTCTAATGCCAGGAGAATTACCTTCTTTCTGATGGGTAATGCTCTCTTTGATGGGTAATGCTTAAGTCTCCAGACATAATTTTTAAACAGGACCTTTCAATGTCTAAACTGACACAGTTGCCAAATATCCCTTCTTCACAAACTGCTGTTCTTCTGTCAGCATATTAGTAAACAGGGGTTTCTGTTCCATTTAAGCATCTTGTGCATAGCTTATTGTTGTAAGGGTGCTGTACAAGATGGAGGAACAAAATTTGGCAATAAAGCATTCCAGTCTAAAGAATATTTTTGGAGTATTTTTGTATAAAAATAGCTCAAACCCAAAATCTTTGTCTCAGCTGCTACAGTAACTGAAAGAAATTCTGGTACATATCTGAGTTTGAGTCTGAATTTTTAGCTCGAACTCACCTCTCCTGCAGTGCCTACCTAAATAAGTTTCAGAGTCACAGAATCATTCAGGTTGGAAAAGACCCTTGGGATCATCGAGTCCAACCATCAGCCCTACTCTACAAAGTTCTCCCCTACACCATATCCCCCAACATCTCATCCAAACGACCCTTAAACACATCCAGGGATGGTGACTCCACCACCTCCCTGGGCAGCCTATTCCACTGTCTGACCACTCTTTCTGTGAAAAATTTTTTCCTAATGTCCAGTCTGAACCTCCCCTGTTGGAGTTTAAAACCATTTCCTCTTGTTCTATAGCTAATTACCTGTGAGAAGAGACCAGCACCAACCCCTCTACAATGTCCTTCAATCGCTCCACATAGGATTTATTCTCCAGGCAAGATACTTTCATATATGTTATTTTCATAACAAGTAATTTATTGTTCAAATAACAGACTTTTTCCTCACTTCACTTCATTGATTTAGTATATCAAAATTACTTCAGTCATTATGCCATGATATACATGTTAGTGCAGTTATTTCCTAACTATGCAATATATTGGTCTGGAAGGAACTCAAAGGCTGGGCAGCACTTCTGCATGGTGTGAGGCTTGGGGAGGCAAACTCTTCCAGATAAAATGTTTTCTAAAGTAGCAACAAATCTATCATTACTGCCAGAACACAGTGTTCAATTCATACTATTCTGTGAAGGGTAATTATGAGTTTAGATGGTACAAGCTCTTGCACTGTTCTTGCACTGTATCAAATTATTTTCACATAGCAGCTTTCATAATTTAAATAAATGTCTTCATCGCTTTTCAGGTCTTTCAATTTGTAGAACCCAGCAAAAATTAAAGAATATGGTTTCATTAACGACATTGCAAAAATCCATTTTTCCTTCAAGTTGATAAGTTAGAATAGACTATGTAACGTCACACCCTGTTTTTTTGCATTATTTCATCACACAAATTTCTAATACATTTGTATAATTTAATGTCTTTCTCTACATTCAGAAAAGGCCTTCCATGGGATTTATCAGGATCAGCTAGAGAGGATGTCTTTACGTGTCAGACAGGAATTGTGCTTAAGTGTTAGAATAGTACTCTTTTAGGCAGGTACAGTCTTTGTGTACTTGCCAGTGAACCAGGATGCTGTGTTTATTGCCTTGAATGCTTACTTCTGGTTTCAAGCTTCACTTGCACTGGTATGCAGCTGGCATAGTCAACATGCTGACACTTTGAAGCTTGACTTAAATGCTTGAATTTTATGGAGAAAACTTTGAGTTCCTTGTCATTTTATCTTCTTGAAGATTTTCTTGAAGGAACAGACTAAATATAGCAAAATCTAAACAGTTTATAAAGCCCTCATTCCAGTCTCTGATAACTGTAGCAAATCTGGCAAGTGTAGAATGCTAACTGTAGTGCTTAACAATTATTTTTAAAATTATGAGAAAAAAAATTTAGATTTTTTGTGGTTTATTTTCTTGCCTCATTCAGTTCTTTTGAGATTTATCAGTGCATGTATGCAGTTCTTGTTAGTATTGTAATGGAGGCTAGGAGTATGCATCACCTGAAGAAGAAACAACTTTCTGCAGAACTGTCTGGCCTGAAAATCCTTTTGTTTTACACTTTGCTGCAAGCATATACACATTTCAGTATGTGTTGTGAGAACTACCTCTCTACCTTTAAGCCTTTTACTTATCTAAAAAGTAGGAAAAAAAAAGAGATATTTTCACAAAGGTGAAGTCTTGGAGACAGAATGTGAATCAATATAAGAGCTGGAGCAGGTTTGTTGTAACAGCACGTTTTCCTAACATTTGGCAGAATGGCTGCGTGTGTGTGAATGAACTTTGGATAACAGGCTTCAAACAGGTAACGACTGACTGACTGCATGGCAATCAAAAGAACATGACAGAAGCAGTGTACATTTGCCCTGACTTTTGCTCTGATCTTTGGGCAACTGGTAGCATAGTTTTGTGTCTGTGGTTCTATGTCTGCTAATTTGAAAGTACAAAATTCATGTGGTACTAGGTAATGTGAGGTTGTGCTTGCCAATTCTGCAGCAAAAATATGCATACTTTCAGTATGCCTCAGTTTTTTTTAATGTAATTTTATCATCATAGTAAGCACAGGTAAATTCAAACATCAAGAGTGAAGGTATTAATTCTCACCATTTCCAATATGATTAATAACACAGAGCTGGCTATGTTTAGGATTATTTTAACCATTTTAAGTATATGTATGTGCATACACACTTATCTATGAGTTTTTGTTGAACAGAAGGGAGTTACCATTAATTTCTGTTAACAATAGGAATAATACATAACTACAAACATTTGAAGCAATCAGAAAAAGAAAAAAGTTCCAAATATTTGAATTAGATTTGGTTTAATTTACAGAAATATTGAAGGTCACTCACACATGAAATATCATACTTATTTGTGTGCAAGTATACTCCATGAATCAATATGGAGAGAAAAAAGTGTTCTTGGAACTAAAATTAAAACTAGCCGGTCAGAAGAATAAACACTTTGAATATGGGTAACAATCATTTAAGTTAAATAATGCATAATAAATATTCAACTACTCTTTACAGTGAATAGTTCCTGAGATTAGTCAGGAGCTGTGTCAGTTTTAGACTGACATTGGTCTCAATAAAATATTAGTTAATAATGGTAAATATTGAACAAAGTTAAAAAAAAGTCCAACAACTTGTTCATTTTTGCAAATGTCTGGGAACAAAAAGCTGAATTTGCATTGCAAGTGTTCCATCAGCTGTATGATTGACAAGGAATGGATATTGGAACAGGGAGATAATTTCTTGTACCTATTTATGAAAATTCCTTTTGGTTTAGAAACCAAATCTTTAAACAAAAATCTAAAAATGTAATTCTGAATAATTCTGAATGAAGTTATATTACACACACAGTTTCATAGATTAATAATTGTTTACAGCAGTTCAAAGAAATTAATTGCTTTTTAAAAGTGTATTTTTTGATGCATCACTCTGATCAGATATACTGGTTATTTTTTTTCTCCTCTGGATTTTCCCTACGTCACCTGTATATTTCTAAATTATGGCTGAAGATTTGCAACATACTTTTGCCAAAGCCTTGTGGAAAGTAAACACAGGTACTAGTCTCTTGTATATAAAGATGCAGAATCCATGACCTTTTTTTTTTTTCTTTATTAACATAATAAAGCTCTTAGTGGATTTGAGATCCACTATAACGGTGCCCTTAGATAGTTTCCTACTGAACTGTTACTTCCCATTTTGTACTCCAAAAATTTATTGTTTCTTTCTGAGATAATTTTAGGATGTTTTAGCTTTTTATTGAATTGAATTTTCTTCTTTCTGGTCATTTCACAAACTTATTAAGAAATCTTGAATTGAACGCTGCTCTCCAAACTGCTTAACATCATCTGTGGATATTATAAGTGCAGGTTTTAACTTTGCTGCTATTCAATATATTAATAACACATTGAATACTGCAAAATTAAGACTGAACTGTGTGATAGTGTCACTGATTTATCAATCCAGTTTGAGACACATTTACTAATAATGTGTAGTCATGAAACCTTTTAAAATTCATTTGATCTAGAACGTATTTTTATTCTTTCTTATGGCAATTCTGTTTCAGATTGTATTATACTATGATGTTAACAAAGCTGTTAATCAGATCTGTTATTCCTCTGCTCCCATAAGCCAATAACCTCATAAAAAGAGAAATTAAGTCAACACAATTTTAAATTTCATGTTGACTGATTCTTATAATCTCATTGTCAGCTAGATGCTACAGAGTGTTTAGAATTATTTTACAGTATATTTGTGTCTATTAAGCTAGTCTGACCATTTTCTGCAAGTCAAAGTTTTCTTTATATCCTCCTCCAGACCTTTAGATTTCCCACATTCACCACACACTTTGGAAAATAATTGATATTATTGAAAGCTAAGATGTATGGCAATACAAAATTAACCCTGCCACCTTCTTTCACCCACTTCAAGTTAGGAATAGTCACCAGCAGTTTTCTGCACCGTCCATGCCTATACCTTCCATGTAAAGTGCAAATATATTGAAAGGTGAAGTATTGTTAGAGAAGCTTGACAGAGCTGCAGTTGTAAAATAAGCAGATTTGAAGACTGTTTTTCCATTCCATGTGTGTGTATAGCAACACAGAGAGATCCATTATGTCTCATTTCAGAAGTAAGGTTTATATGTCATCAGAAATAAACTTCCTTTCATGTTCATATTTTAAGTAGAGAGCTGAGATGCAGCAGTTGTCTGTAGGTCTGGTGAAAATAAATTTACCAGCTGTGTAGGAGTGAATGTAGGAAAGGGAAAGATATTGCATAAGTTAACCAATAAGAAATTATTTTGGGGGAGTATCATTGACAGTGTCTGAATATAGCTCTGGTGCAGCACAGGTTACCTGAATCCCAAATTTACTCTGCCAAAGAGGTGTTGGACTCAATTTTACAAATTGACTTGGAGTTCTTCTCCTGAATAATATGAATTGCTTAAAAATTTAGAATGGGCTATAGGTGCATATTTAAAATGGGCTGGGTCATTACCCCTAGAATAGATGGAAGAAGTGTTGAGTCTGAAAAGCTTTAAGTTCAGAATACCTAGAGGTCTCTGTTTCTTGGTTCCTGGAGGTCTCAGCATGAGTAAAAATTCCAGAAGAAGTAGTGGTACCTTGCACTGTTTGAACTCTGTATTAAAGTTGATTTTTATTAGTGGATTGCCTTGCTTTTACTGGGGAAATCCAGAGTCATATTGGTATAATATAAGCTTGCAGTTAAGATAGATATAAGGGTAATAATAATATTTAATTTATATATTATCTCTCTCTATATATAGATGAAATTGGTACTTCCAAGCATTCAATACCATTATCCCCAAGAAAATGACTTAACAAAGTCCAGTGAAGTTAAAAATCCCTATGAAGAATAAAAAGATAGTCAGGATCTCAGCTGGGATTACAGTGCGGATCTCCTTGAATCCAGTATTCTCTCCACGGAAACAAACCATTGTTGTAAGATTATTAAATGTTCCTCCTAACTCCTGTACTTAATATTGTGGTAGAATGGAGAAAGCAGTCATGCTTTAACATGTTTGGAAAAATAGATGTTGATGCAGCCACCAAAAATGTCTCAGATTTATGTTCTAAAAATCTGGCTGCAGCAACTTAAAACATATAAAAGAGGATTTGATATTCTGTTTATTTTCCTTAGGAAACATAGCTGCAATTGAGAAATATTTTGACATTAACATCCATTCTCCATCACTTTAAGTCATTAGTTGTAGAAATTATTAACATAAGAAGTGTTTTTGCATACTGTCTAGCACCCTCTACTGTGCATATATATTCCAAGCATAAATATTATATTGTTGCTGATGCTCTGCTATAATTAAAGTACAAAGAGTCAAAAATATGAAAATAAAATATTATATAATTAAGTGAATTAACAGGATTATCTTTGATAGTATGTGCCTGTGTGCTTAATAATAACTATTTCTTAACGTCAGTACCCCCTTTCATTTAGGGTGCTTTTTATATTCTTTTCCAATAAATAAGAGTATGGAACTCTTTCTTGATTTGAGAGATTTATCATTCTGAAGGTCCATTTCTAGCTTTGTGATGTAGCTCTCAGTTCATTCTCTTAGTTTCAAAATATAGAAATAAGATGATGTGCAGAGCTTCATATACCTTCCTAGTATCCTCTTAGAAGAAAAACATTTTATGGGAACAAGCCATGAAAAGTCACTAAACACGCATGCTGCTATAACCACTTTTTCTTGAAGGAAAATCAAATGGTGTTATGTTATTTTAGAACATGACTATAGTACAATGTGATAAACTATAGGCACCCTCCTATCTGGTTAATATAGTAACTCAAGGAATAACATATATGTATTTGAATATCATAGTACAGTTTTCAAATGATTGGATATAGCCAGTAGGTGCATTTTCTACTGAAAGAAGAATATATGCCTCTGTCAGAGTCCAATACTCTCTGACCAGCTGCTTTTAGATATTCCATTTGTGGAGGGTACAATATTACATATCACATTTACTTACTTGATGATAGATGATGTTACATGAGATTTCTAATTTAACAGAGTGATACAAAATATACTGAAAACACAATACAACACAAATATGTTACACTTAGCAAAATACAGCAATTGCAATACACAGTTCAATCACAACACCAATGTGATTCCCATTACAGGTATCTCTAACATGCTCACTGCCGTGACACTGGAGATCCCCAGTTGCCAGGAAAGAATGTGTGGGTTGAAGCCAGCTCAAGCCCATTTCTCTCTTCGAAATTCTTCTATTAGTTTTTTAGTTTTTATACTCTATGTTTGGATAAGTCCTGTATTCACTGCCCCCACCCGCACAAGCAGGTTTGTCTAACTCAGGGAGAAACATTTACACCACCAGCTGATCCACTCAGTTAGCTAATCCACTCAACTGACATAGGTGTTCATCTAAAACAAAGACCACCCTTCTGCCCCCTCTGTCTTGAGATAAACCCAGCTTTCTTCACAATAGCTGTGGTCAGTCACACACTGCATTATTCTCTGAACATCACAGGCATGTCACCCTTGCCCATCTCCACTGAGCTTTTTCCATTTTAGGGGTTTATTGGTTAGTCACAGCCTCCACAAAATTTTACAGGCACATCAATGACACTTTTTACAAAATTGGTACCACATAGTGATGAACCAGAAGAATTTTAAATTAAAAAGTAAATACATTTAATTAGTTTTCTTTAGTGGTTTAAAAAAAGGTGAAATAAAATCAGTGCAAATTAAAATTAATAAAAGTCAGGTTAAATCTCTTCCCTCCTACTTCTATGTAGCAATGACATCCTTTCTGATGTGTAGCTTTCAATGTTTTTAGTAGGCTTTTGACATGCAGAAAGTCCTATGCTATCCAAATTAATTCAATTATACTGTTTTCAAGATCTGAAGTTATTTCTTCGCATAGCGTACTCTGAGCTACTCACAGCTATGGGATCACATGTTGTACAGTAAATTTTCTTGCATGATTCAGAAATACAAAGATTTTCAGTTCTATTCTTCTCTACCATCTAGGCTGGCCAAGGAAATTAATGGCAAAGCAGGTTTTCATTCCCATGTCAAGCTTGTTAAAAAGATGCCAAGTAGACATTCATGGGTTTTAAGGGGTTTTCAACAAAACTTAGGTGAAATTCACCAGTTGTAGCAATGCTATTAGCAAGCTTTCAAAATTCTTGCTTCCCTGACAGCCTGTGTGTTGTATGACTTAGCTAGCCTAGGATAGGATAGTATAGATGCCCTGAGATCTGTGCCTTCACCAGGATCTTTGAGAGCTCAGTGATTGTTGGTCTGTGACAGGTGAGGCTCTGAAGCAAAGGCAGAACAGGGAGTCAGGAATGACTTTTACACTGTGTTCCAGAAAGTGAATTTTGTGTATTGTTTGTTATTGTTCCTCCCACCCCCCAAAATGAATGGTGAGTATTCATTCAGGAAACATAGATTATCTTTTTTCTTGTTCCATATTAGAGATTTCAAAATAGGGTTTTTTATTTGTTTGTCTGTTTTTAATTATTATTTAAAATTAAGTATGAAAAAACAAAACTAAATTTTTCTAAATTTCATGGAGTGACCTCAAGTGATTTACTTCATCTTCTTAAATGACAAATGAATGCTAGCAGGGTGCCCTCAGGAAGTCTTTACTGTACTGTGTTCCCTTATGGTCTCTCATCTCCTAGATTTCTTAACTTCACAAAGTTTACTAGTACTTCAAAGCTCACTCCTTGGGCTTTTTGAAAGGGGGTTGCCTGAAGAGGGTATAATGATTGTGTGTTACTGCATTATGTACTGTTGGAAAGAACTTGAATCTGATATATGTGAAAAACCTTTTTTGATTGTTATTGTCTTTTATTGTGTTTCTAAATGTCTACTTTCTGTACAACACTGTAGCCTGTAATAGGTGTTCCGAATGAAAACATACAAAATGTGTGTATAACAATAGTTAATTATTTCATGTCATTATGGAGTCTTAGCAGCAGCATGCGATAAAGTGAGGCAGAATTTGCATCTTTGCACAGTTCTTAGTCCCCTGAGATCAATGAGTGTTGCAAAGAAATTTGTCAGGATTTTAGTGAGAAAACAAGACCAAAGAACTCCTCAAGTCATATCTTTTCCTCTGATACTGTTTTTCTGATGTAATTACCCCTGCAGAGAAAAAATAGCAGGTATTATACTGAAAGGGATTTATATTGGGCTACACCATATGTCATTAAACATACTATGGTAGAATAAGGTTTATCTGGTTGCAAGATAAAATGTTGCAGAATTTTCAATTCTTTAAATATACAGATGTGATAATTCTGTTCTGCCTAGCATTCACAGAATACTCCTCATAAACTCTAATTCTAACTCTAATCAGGTATAATAACATAGGATTTAATAAGAAATATACCTAAAGAAAAGCTGAGATAGTTATTTTTTATTTTGAACAGAAGACTTAGAATTAAATAATTAAAGGGATGGAAGTAGACAAGTAGATGTTAGTAGTCTCACTTTCTGCCAGTCTTTTCCTTTTGTGTTTTTTTTAGTGTAATTCTGCAATTATTCTATGCTTTTGCATACTCTCACCCAGTTTCCTAATGATGACACAGTATCCTCCCTCTTGTTTTACCTTCTCAGAAATAACACCAAGTTCTGCCCTGTTAACCCCTTCTGGAATGCCAAGGAAATCTAAAGCTGTAGTCTCTATTATTTAATTACTAGTCTCTATTATTTAATTACTTTACTTTAGCTCAACAGACAAACAAACAAACAATCTTCCCATAGTAATTTGAAAAATGCTGTATAGGGGTGAATAGAAAGATATATTTCTGGATAGATAGATAAGAGGGAGAAGAGATAGAGAGAATGCGCTGTATCGTGGAAGACATCTGCTTGTGACATAGCATTTTAATCATCCCACTCTTTTGTCTGCTGAGATTTCTAAGCAGGTATATTTAAAAGTTTCTTTTCTGTTTCATGAACCACTTCCAGCTTTTAGACAGCTAGGTTTTTCCTTTTGATTACACTAACTGCTTAATTTCTTTACTTCTCAGACTCTGTTCTCACCTATTCTTTAATCTTTTCTCTTTTTTTCATTCCCGAGTGCCTTTTGTTATCTGCTTTGGTTATTTTTTTTTCTCTCTCTCAATCCAGCATATAACCTGAGGGCATAAAAATTCTCTTACCTTATTTTTTTATGCATATTTTTTTATTTTACCAATAATTCCTCATCTTCTCCTATATGAATAAAAACCTAAAAGTTTTGATAACTAGAAAGCATCTCTTTTTCCTAGCAAGCTATGTTGCTAACAATGTGTTGTCCCATAATGATACAAACAGAATTTTTATCTCTGTCAAGGAGTATTCCATGAACTTTAAAAAGAAAACACAATCATAAACACTTTCTTGTTTGGATTTTTCATATGTTGTACTGAAATATATTCATCTAGAGATGTATACTAAAGGAATGTCTCTACATTTTATTTAGGTGGAAACACAAGATTGGAGTTCTGGTTTTAGTATATGCTACTATAATCTGAATCAAAATGTTATTCTTGTTGATGAAGATAAACTAGTAAATTGGGAGTTGGACTAGATGGTATTTAAAGGTCTCTTCCAACTCAAACCATTCTATGATTCAATGATAATTTTTCTAAAATTGAAGAAAGGTACATATTTAGAAGTGTTGTCTGGAAGGACAGCTAAATAAACTATTACTGTTCTTTGCCAAATTGGATGACTGCCAGCTGTACCTTCTGGCCATAGATAGGAACCTTTGGACTATTGCCAAGTTAAGAAACTAAAATTTTGTGTGCATCATTGATTCTTGGTCAGAAAAAAGTAGAGGATTTGCTTGGAACCAAAGTTATGCTATGTCTGAAGAAAATATTTTCACCAGAATAAAATTCAAACTGTATAACCCATATCAGTCAAGAACATGCATACCAAAGAAAAAGTAAGTCTTTGGTACAACTTCTAAATAACCTTACCAAGAAGCTGTGTGTTTCTGCTGGAAGAATATTTCCATTACTTGACACATAAATCCTCATATTTTTAACAAATAGGAAGGATATATAAAACTTGTGCTCAATTTAAGAAGAGGTGGATTTCTTCATCTTACATAGGGTTTTAATTACAAATCCTCACTTTTTAAGAGAGTATGTACCAAGATAATTGCTACTGTTTTAGTATGAAAGGTGCTTAACTAAAGAAATAAAGAACTGTTGTTTATTTATGTATGTAAGCATAGTCCTCTTGAAGTGCACTGAAATTACACTGGATTAAAGCTCTTGAGGATCTAGCACAAATGTTTTTTATTATTTAAATGTTATGGTTTAAATCTATTTCTAATTTCAAGATTTATTTAAATTTTATGATTTAAATCTATTTTTCAATATAAAATTATTTATGGAAATTTTTCCTTTTTGAATGGTTTCATATTGTGACAAAACATAGGTGAGTGTAAACACTTATCAATGATTTAGTACTGTTTTACTTACACGACTGTCACAGCTCAATGAGCTTTCAGTTTTGCATTTTCTTCCATAGGCTATTGGTCCATAATAAAGTATACCAGAAAAAAAAAAAAAAAAAAGGCACATTTCAAAAAAGAGGTGACCAAAACTACTACTATGGGTCCTGTTTGCAGAGAAAGTGTAGCTCTGTTAAGACATCCACATCCTTCTGAACTCTCGTTCTCTATTCATCTTATAAAGAAAAGAAAAAGTAAATGTCACCTATAGAGGAGCCTATCTATATCTAATCCCATCTCTCTATATGCGCTGTGTATCAGCAAAAAAGTGAGGAATCTAGCTGTGACTCAGAATCAGGGAATAAATGTTATTTTAAGACCTATTTGAAAAGTTGAATAGAAAGAATATGAAGGAGGTGGAGGACAATTGCTCCACATTCCTTTTAAGAATGGGGAAAAAAGTTTGCATTACAGATTTACAAAACATCAACATTTACCCCAAGGTGCTTCTTTAGCAGCAGAAGTTTAAACACCCATAAATCAATAAAAGTTTTGTGAAGACAATTCAGTGTGTTCTGTAGCTGCAGTAAAACTTGAACCCATTTAAAAGGTTTTTTAAAATCTTGTAGAAAACAGAGCCCCACAGTAGTACATTCATGGAGATACATTTCCATGGCAGATGGTTATAATTACCTTTGTGCTCCCTGAGAATCTATGCTCACAGGACCAGCACTGGTACTGTTCACTACCAGTTTTAATCAGGTGGATTTCCTAATGTAAACTTTAAATTTGCTGGAAGGCCTAGAAGAAATCTCTGAGTGTGAGTCATATGAGAGTTATATTGAAAGAGTTTGTTGTGATGGTGACATGGCCACTGTCTTTCACGAGCTTTTATCATTGCTTTGCCATTGCTGTAGCAGGCAAGAGATGAAGATTTGTTTCCAGCAGCAACAAAGTGGGACAAAACCCCCTGAGCTAAACTCAGTGATGTGTTTGTTGACAGTGCTAACAGTGAAAAGCAGTGTGGGAAACAAGTCTTTAGAAAGAAAACTAAACATATCAGTTCAAGGGAAAAGTTTCATTTTCTGTAATTTTCAAAGTTCCCTAATTAAAATATAGCCAATTCATTAAGAGTTGTCTAAACTAATAAGGACTTGGTTAAAAAAAGTCCTACAAATTGGAGACGACTTTCTGTCAAATGTGAAAACAATCAACTGATGAGCAAGGAATGATCATTGGTTGCATGTATTGTTTGTGTTGTCTAAATGGTTTCAGTTAGTCATGCTGTCTCCATGGTACTGGTTATATGGATTAAAAAATAAAGACTGTCTATACGTGAGTGAGCTTGTATCTAAACATAGAGGTAAGAAATGAAGGGGGACAAATTGTGGGAGGATGAATGTAAAGTGGAAAAATCAGTTCTTGGTAAGGCTTGGTCTGCTTATCATTTTATCATTGTGGAGTGGTTGATGGGTGTCATAGCAGAAATAGTTTTTAAGGTGCACATTATGGTGGGCTTGAGGCTTTTAGAAAAGGAAATTGGCCTTATACAAAGTCTGCCAAAACTATGAAGTGAACAAATGGAACTACAAATACAAGGCTTGGCTCTTTGTTTTTCCTCTTTTAACTATTTTCAGGAAGAATAATCTTGAATGTTTTGTAATTTTAAATTGCTACTTCTGAAAAAATGTGTATAACTTAATAGGCGTATTCATATGATTCAGGGTTAAGTATAGGGCAGTTGATGGTGCAGATATTTCAGGAAAATACAAATTTTATAAAATTGATAACATCTTTTTAATAAACCAGGAATTATTATAAACCTCTTCCTATGTAACTGGACCAATTTATGTTTTACTTATATGAAAAAGTCATTGGGGGAAAAAAAAATCACCAGATAAAACTGAATACTTCAAGAAGAAAATGGTCTTCATTGATAATATAATATTTGTTTTTAATTTTAAAAATACATGCAAAATGTAAGGAAACTACAATGTTGATTCTGTTTCATTACGATTAATTAGACCTTTCCAGAAACTCACTGTGGGGTTTTATACTTAAGAATCATACCAAGTCTGTGTAGCTAGATGCCAGTGTTTATTTATGCATGCAAATGTAAGGAAACTACATGCAAAATGTAAGGAAACTACAAAGTTGGTTCTGTTTCTTTACAATTAATTAGAACTTTCCAGAAACTCACTGTGGGGTTTTATACTTAAGAATCATACTAAGTCTGTGTAGCTAGATGCCAGTGTTTATTTCTCTTCAACAAGAATCATACTGCAACTTTTCCAGGAGCTCTGTATCAGAGTGAAGACTAAGAAACTCCCTGTTCATTTACTGCTGTAAAATAACTTTTAAAATAACTTTTAATCATTGAGTGCCTGAACCTTGTTTTGATCTTTTCTATATGACTATAAAAATATATAGTCAGTGGTAACTGAAAAATATGAATTTTCAGACAGACTTATCTGTTAAAGTATTTTTCCTGAGGCAAAGCCAACAGCTAAAACTTTTCCATACAGCTGGCAATTGAGACCGATGAACAAAGCTGTCAAGCCTCCACAGCTTTCAAAACATGAACAAACCAATTATGATTGAGTTCTTTTCATAATTTATATGAGTTTTTTCTTTGAGTTTATTCAGTATACAAAATTATAATACAGTCCAGTTTTATTGTATAGCTTAATACATAGTTATAAACCCATTACTTAATAGCTATCTCTTCTTTTTATTTGTTAAAGCTCACAGTATTTTTTTATTTTACTAGTAATATACTAGATACTAAAATGATGCTCACATAGAATTAAGTTTCATCCATAACCAGCACCATTAACATAGCAAAAATAATGTGGATCTATTGTCAGACTGGAAACTTACCGCTATTCTGCTTCCAGTGCAAACATCTATTCAATGGAAGGCTCACAAATATCCCAGGATAATTTGTTTGTAGTGTGATTTACTGAAATGCTGTTGGACTTTACCTAATATGACTATTGTAACAAATGAATATCATGTTTCATTCACCAGTACCACAGAAAAGGCAGCAGAGTTTTGGTACAGTGAGATTACATTGCCACTGACTCATGACTCTCCAAAGAGTAATGATATCAACAAAACCCACATGAGGATTCTTGACTTTAATAAGGTCTTGATACACAAAACCTTCAAATTTTTATTGTTCATAACAAAATCCTTCTCTAACTCCTAGGTCTGCAAAACCCCAGTCACATCAGAATCAAATTTTCTGATGAAGTTATAGATAAAAATTTTACCATTTACATTTCTTTGCTTTATCTCACCCTTCCCTTCCTTCCAATCTTTCACATTTTCTAAAATACAAATTTGGCTTGTGTGAGCATTAACACTGAATTTTTGAATAACTGTATTTTCTTCAAGGTTTTGTTAATAGTTCCAAGTTTAATAAGCATTTTGTAACATTGGAAAGTAAACTACTGTAACTGATGAGAACCTGAAAGTGGTTTAAAGCCTTGCTTCCATCAGTGGAATTACTAGAATTTTATTTACTCAGGTGTTAATCAGTGTCAATTTCTTACAAGTCTAAGATTTTCAGATATTGTAACACTAGAAACACTGTTCTGAAATCTAACTTTATTGTACTTGCACCATTATTTTTCCTCATTATCCTGTGCTTGTTGTGCTTTCTCCCAGTTCATCTGCATCCTTAATTGTTCTTATAGCGGGAATAGTCACAAAGGTCAGAACATTTTGGCACATGCAGGCTGCACTCTCCATAGAAGAGTGTAATAATTTCATAGATCCAGATAGGTTTTTCCTCCCTTCTACAGGGCTGAGAGTCTATACTCAGAGGCCTGAGGGATTTCAAGTAAAATATAATGGATATAGCATCATACAACCATTTAGGTCCAAATACAGACAAATTTTACAACACTTTTTTCATGGCTCATGATCAACTTCCACAAAGAATGCTAAAGAGATGGGTTGATAAAGAAATTCCAAAGATCAGATCTTCAGTGAAATGAAATTGATGAGGAGGAACTTCTGTGGCTACACTTGGGTGTGAGCTTTAGGAAACAGGAAAATAATGTCTTGCAGGACTTCCATAGAAGTCCCCTCCCATCTGTTTTAAAAAAAGTTAAAAGATGCAACAGGCATTGCAAATGTTTTCTTCATTTTTATGGTTGTTTTACTTGTACAGCAGCTGTTAGGAACAATACAAATTCTGAAGCAAAGATAATTTCCTTCTGGAATAGCTTCAGTATCCACAGAAATGTATCAGGGAGGAGAAAGATAGTAAGTTAAACTTACAGGCTTAAAATGGATTCTACAGAAGGAAAATGTTGGCATGACTTTTACTTCCAGAAAGAAGAAAGATTTCATAAGACTGAGTATTAAGAGAAAAAATTGGAACCATTTTTATCAAATTTTCTAGCTTTCTTTCAACATCTATGCTGTTGGTAGGGTACTGGGAAAATTCCAAACATTATTTACTCTGGCATATACATTTTTAAGGACTATTGAGGTACCTTGCATTTGAAGTAGAAAAGCATACTTTTGCAATATAAACTAGAGGGAAAGAAAGACGTGAACAAAAAGAGAAAAAATAAACCTTCTCATGGTTGATTTATTCTAAAGAGTTGTAACCTTTGTTAGAAAATATATAGTCAGAGTTTTAGCAGCAATTTTGTTTAAGTCAATGCTACAGTCAATGCAGCAAAGACCACTTCACAGGAAATCAGATTACATTTTTAACTCTCTCCTTAAGGTTCCCCAGCTCCATGCAATTAATTGCGTGGATAAGTCCTCAGACCCATATGACACACTATCTGAAGAGCTTTGCAGACAGGATATATTTTGAAAATAGAGTTCAGCAGTTCTCTGAACAGCAAACACAAACAATATGCTTGGATTTAAAAATTTAAACCATTTTCTTTTTTGAATTTTCTGAATGACTATTTGGCTGCTGTTCTTACGAGAAACACTGAAAAAAATTGATAGTTTAGGCATCCTTAGAAGCAACTGATATTTAAGTGATGTTAGAAATCTATTAATACTATTAATTGCAATAAAAATGGAAATAAAAGTGATGGCTAATTTCTCTAAGGAACCATAGTTATTTCAATATTTTGTATGTTATTAGGAAAATTATTGCTTTGAAAAAATCTCTTTAGAAGTCTATAACAGAAAATTAACATTTAAGTTGTTAAACTGGTCCTAATGTAATAAGCTGTTAATAATTTCTTCATTATTTCAATATTACTTAAATAATCATGTCATTTTGTAGTCAATAGTGACTCTGAATAATTAAGAGAACACTACAAAGTGCTATTTAAATTCATGTAGGCTTGAATTAGTACATGAGCTACAAATTATATGCCTTTTTTATATTATATTGAGATTGCTCTTGAGCAAAAGTATTTTTGCATTTATTTTGCACACTGCTACATGTAAGCATAATTCAGGACTTTCTGAGTTGACTCAGATTGGAGATCTGTGAAGTTTGATGGTAGCTGCAATGAATATTTCTGAAGAAAATGGAATGAACTCTTCTGAAAATATCTTACTTGTTCATGGGAGAACTTTGACCCTGCCCTCCATCATTAAGTTTTGATATGAGACATAGATCTGATGAAACCAAATATTCTCTGTAGTCAGCATTCTTTATTTGAAAATTTATCATTTGAAGAGGCAGTTCAAACTCTTGCTCAATAAAATGAAGTCAAATTCAAATATTTCTAATTTCAAATCTTACAGAAAGGATTAAGAACATAAGGGTGTTTGGAAAATATTGAGACTACAGGATGAAAAGTGAAAAGGATAGAAACAGACACAGGAATTCTGGTTCTTCTCTCTCATAAAAACTGTGTAAAGAAATATTTTTCTCTGCTGACTTTATAAGCTCTGAAATGTGTTGCCAGTTTTGTTGACTAGACCTGACTATTAGGTATGATTTCATGTAGAACTGCCCTAAATGCTCTTCACTGTTCTGTTCTTTCATTTTTATCAGAACAGTGTTCAATCTTTTTAATTTATCCATGGCTGACAACAACTGTTCTGGAGGGGATTGTATTTTTTTTCCACTTGCTTTATTTTACTGAAGTAACATCAAAACTAGAGACAACCCAAATGTGCTTTTATAGAATACCATGTTACTTTCTGTAGTGATTCCCTGCAGTATAAGCAAGTTACCTTAAAAATTAAAAGATATGTAGTTAACAATCATTTGTAGTTTAAATTAAAAAGAAATCATACATTTTTGTATTAATGTGATCATTCTTTATATTTTCAGAGTCATCAGTTAAGAGAACACAGACCTAGGAAAGCTTGATCATCTGTAAAAGGTAATACCCTAAAAGGTATTCAGTATATCTACACTATTAAATTTACGTCAGGCAGAAAAAAAAAAAAAAATCCCTATTTCTTTGTGATTTTAACAACTTTATCCAGTTTTCATTGACGTTATTGTCAATTAGCTGGAGACACATGCTTATTTCAGTCAACTGACAAGGTTGAAAAAACCGAAAGGAGAAAGTTGTTTGAGAATATCACAACGGATATGATTTTGAGGATTACAGTCCTATTCAATGAAAAAACTTCTTTTGTCTGAATGACTGTTTAACTATTTGTCTAAATCAGGAGTGACTTGTATTCTTGCTCTGTCTCCTAAACTAGTGCAATTTCAGTGTACTATTCAGCAAGGATTTATCTACATTATTATCCATGCATGTTTAGTAAATGTCAATCTTGGGTTAATTTTATCTATCTATCTATCTATCTATCTATCTATCTATCTATCTATCATCTATCATCTATCAAATATGACATGAATAATGGGTTCAAGCATATTTTAATCCTTGCTGAAAGCCCAAAATAGAAAAAGAAAATTAAAAAGAAGGAAAAAAAAAAGGTAACTTTGTGTTGGATTGAATCTTTAATTATGTTATCTTGGGTTTTGATCCTGAAAAATGCTGAACATTGAAGTCAGAAGAAGCAGAGCATGTGTTTAGCAGGACTCGGCTTGACTGTTACAGATATAAACTGAAAAGAAGTGGGTTGACTCAGCCAAGAAATAAAATTTCTATTTTTCAAATAACCTTCGTAGCAAGTGGGAATGATTCTGTCAACATCTTTTGGTACATGATTAATCTTTCTTCTCCCTTCCTATGAGCAGAATCAACTTGTCATGCTATAGAGTCATATAAATCTGTGATGCTAGAATTGCTTGTGTGATGGCAAGGAAAGTCAGCAACCCAGAAGTTAGCTCATTAGGATAATAAGGAAGGAACAGTTAGGAAAGCATTAATGATATATTTTAGCTATCAGCATGCATTAATTCTACATGTTATATTAGTCAAAAATCTGTTTGTGTAAAGTTATTGAAAAATAGTATATTGAAAATGCCTTGGCTCTTGGGCTTTCTCCACTGGCACTAATGAGGTAAACACTGTGTGAAATGTGGCATGTGGATGATCTGTGTTCTGAGCTTTTATTGTGAATCAGTTGTAAAATATGTTGGATCTCTGCCACAGGAAAAAAAGTAATTTCACTTAAGCCTATAAACCTATTCTGAGTGAACGAGGTGTTTAAATTGTAAAAATCACAATCAGGGAACTATAAATCAGGATGCTTTCAGCAAGACATAGCACCAAATATAGTTAACTTGACAATTTATTTTTTTTAATAAAATCACTCCTGACCAGAATTTCAAGAAGTGTGATGTTAATTGTTTGTTTGTTTGTTTGTCTAAAGCAATGGATTCTGCTTTAGCAGAATGGTGATTTCAGAGAAATTCCAGGTAGTATAGTTGCGGACTGACTTAAAAAAATTACAGAATAACTCTGCTGGCATTTAGAAGTCATGGGGCACGATGACTTATGCGAGTAGGACAAATGAAGGAAAAAGGGTATGTTTCCTAAGCAGTCAAACTGGGAAGAAAGTGCCGTGAAAGAGTAATTTATAATGAATCAAAGGAGCTCTACAAATTAGGATAAGGGTCCTCAGAAGTCCGTAGTAATTTGGCATCTATCTAAAAGTACAAGTGGCCTACTGCCACTCCCTGAAGAACAGACTTTTGACTCATAGTAGGCACTTCTACTCACTTAGGGTACAGGCTCCTGAAGTCCAGAATCTAGCCCTTGTCAAATATCTAGTCATTAGAGCACTAAGCTGGGAAGGGAAAGACCTGATTCCTAGGCTCAGCATAACTTGAAAGGAGTCAAAAACACCTGTCTGACTTTCCAGAAGGAGTTGTTTATTCTGGCCTACCAAGCTATCGAACAAGCTGAACAGGGGCAGCTTCTCACCTTTCTACTGATTCTTGGCAGGAACCTGGAATTCATTGCTGCCTCTGATGAAAGTGCTTATGTGACACTGAGCACATCAGAAACAGGCACAAAGTATACACCTCACCCTCCTTATAATGCAAATATGGAAGATGTTCTGTGAACAGCAGAAGAACTAAAATGACATCTAGTTTGTCTCACATTAGGACCCTGCTTCTATTTGAGGGACAACCTAAATACATCTGTGCTTTGACTGAGGATGCGATAATTTTATATTGTTAGCTCACAAGCTGGTGGGAAGTTTGGGAAATATTGGGTTCTTTGGGAATGGACATCATAAAAACCCATGAAAAACAAATAATTCTGTCTTCATAATATATTAAATTTAAAAAAGTATTAAGCTACTTGTCATTATGGTAGGACCATACCTTGGACATAAAGAAGCAAAATTATGAAATACTTGTTCATAGAATTAGTGCCAGTCGTTTTATGCAAAGGATGAAACAGTAAAAATTCTGTCAATGTCTAATTAAGTACTAGACTGTGGTGGATATTTACAGTCATCTGTATCCATGTTAATGGTTGGCATTTGAATTCTAAACTGCAAAGCTTTATAAACCTTTAATATTTTTAATAAGTAGCCATAATATTTTGAGCTCATATACAATTACTGTCCTGCTTTCAACATATATGTGCAGTGTTAAGCTAGGCAATCTTTGAATTCTCCTCAGTCTGATTTTATAGCTACCCTCAAAAACTAAGCACTATCAGGGATGAAATATGAAATTGTTTGGGGATTTTTGTTCAGTTGTCCTTATAGCTATAACTCTTTGGTGTTTTCCTGACCAGTCCATCAATCAAAATGTCTTGAATATAGTAGGTACACAAATAGAACAACAATTGAACTGGTATTCTTTTTGTACTATAGCTGGGAGTGCTTTATTCCTGGTGTATAAAATTCTGATATTCAAGAAAGAGTGTTCTATATCTATTTCACACTCTGTGAAAGAAATGATTTTTGGAAATTATTTGCTGAACATCTCCAAAGTAAGATATATGTCATTTTTACTGATAACTGATAAGGGAGATGCCATCTACGAAGCAACAGCACAACTTTTTCAGTCTAGAGGACAATATTTTAACTTAACACATAATCATATCCAGCAATGATGGTGACAAAACAGTAGATGATCTTCACTACAGTGCTCTCTGCAGATACGGGACTACAAATATTAGAATATCGTAGAAGCTGTGTAGTTTCTTGATCACTACAGTACTCAAATAAGGAATAGTCTTGCACATTCAGCTATAAAAATCTTTGAAGAATAGACATGTTTATTCATATTGTTGTCTCTACTTTTCCTCCTTGTTTCTTACTTTGTGATTTTGTTGTATAATATACTTTGGAGAAAATGGAGTACTTTACTGTCTTTACAATCCAGAGGGCTCAACATGTACAGTTGCAGACACTGTTTAAATCCACATAAATACTGTATCGAACTCAAACAGGACAACGGCACCAGGCAACACTGGGATGTGAGGTTATTTTTAATAGAATCATAAAATAACTGAGGTTGGACGGGACCTGTGGAGATTGTCTAGCCCTACAGACCTGATCAAACTAGGGCCGAGTACAAATGTAGTGTATCAACCACCCTTAGCAGCTTCGTATCATCTAGAAACTTTCTGAGGATGGACTTTGTCCCATCTAGATCATTAATAACTTTTTTTTTTGATACCTTCAATCTTTCATCTCTCAGGCAGGCAGAAGATTAGAACTGCAAAGTCATTCAAAAATAGCTGCTGAAGTGGCTCTTTTTCAGTTCAATGACTTAAGAGAAGGAGAAGATCTCCTTAGCCTCACTCTTGCTAGAAAAATCTGCAATGTGTTATCAGTGTAGAAGGCTTTTACGTGGTCTACAAATTATCTAGCAGGCTCTACTGTCCTCCTTTCTAACTTTTACAGGGCAAAATAAAAATTCCCTCAACCACAGAAAAGAGATTTTCTGTGTATCAGCACAATGTCCTTCAGCACAGGTGTTTTCATAATGATGATGTATTATGAAAATTCATGGTATTCAATGGCTCTCACACTCATACTTCCACCTCATCAGTCACATGTCAGTGTAATTCCACCCTATGCTCTCAACAATCTTGGAGTTATGTTGATAATGCAAAACAGTAGTCTGAATTCTAACTTCATTTTCATCACTAAATTTAACTTCATTATTACCTGGAAAATATATTTATTTGTTAGGTGTCTAGAAAACAGGAATTGTTTTTATCATTCCATGGATACTTCAGTGCAATTCCTTCAATAAGAGTTATGAAAGCACAGTAGATTCCTCTGTAAATAATCAGCATCTATAGTCATGTAGAGGACTTTGAAACAGTATTTCAAGGTAGTCAGTTGTACCCTGGTAATCTAGCAAAAGTCAAGCGAGTCGATATCTCTTGCAACTGGCAGGATAAATTACCTCTGCATTATTTAAAATAATTTAACTCCTAGAACCTCAATGCAGTCTTTACAACAGAGTTTCATTTACTGTGTGTTTTATTTAGTATACATTTAATATCACTGGATTTAAGATTTAAAAGATAAAAATTCCAGCTTCTAATATGGGTTTTTGAACATCAACCAAAATTATGTCAGTTAATATTAATTTTTGTGATCACCTTTTCAGAGAGGCAATATTTGTCAACATTTAGTAAGTGCCAGAATAATTTAATTTTTTTTTTTCATATCTGCAAAATTGTTGGTTCATAATGTAACAAGATCTGATAATTGAGTATTAACAGTGAATAATTTATAAAAACATTTCGATGCCTACTATTTAGTAATATCGTATTGCAATAACAATATGACAGCAGAACTAGGTAGCAAATAAAGATATTAAGTATTTTAAGCTCAAATTTTTCAAATTAAACTCATAATTTGGCCACCACATTGGAAGAATATTTTGTAGTATTTTAAGTTGACTATTCTAATGTTTTGCTTTAAGAACTTTTTTTAAGAACTTTTAGTATGCAATGTTAAAAAAGTTTTACTTTATTTAAAAAATAACTGAAGTGAAATGACAGTGTTAATTTGAGGTAACTCGCTTCAGGGGCCTCCTGGAGAACATTGAGGCTGAATGAGGTGGTATTTGACTAGCTGACCACAAATCATTGTTCCCATGGTAAGAAAAGAAAACAGAAAACCTGTCAAACAGTTATGCTTTCCAATAAGATTGATAGTCACATGTATGGTTATTAAAAATGAAGATAAATGCATGTGTTTAATATGTGTAGTAGGAAAAGGTACCACAAGATGAGTATTGAGAAATAACGGCCTTATAAAAAACTTTTTTGTCCTAAGAACACCTCAGTCCAGCACCAAACCAAAGTCTGCATAAATTACATAAAACAAATAAAAGAATTGAGAGAGATATTTCAAGGCAATTTCATTTTGTAGAAAATAAAATACATATTGCCATAACCCTTGACCCATTTTTGTATGATTTCTTGTACCACTTGTCTTCTTGTCCCCTACTTGCACTACTTGTCAACACTACATTTAGTGTTAAAGAAATAATTATTAAATAAATCACAAAAATACATACAGAAATACAGTAATTTTCATCAATATGCTGATGGCAAAACGTGAACTTCCTTTTACCTGCTTAATACTGATCTCTTATTTCAGTTCAACAAGTTATTATTTATTTAGTCTCTTTTTTTCCCCATATTTATCATCATACAATTTAAGTAATATAAACATTTATGCATTTGCATAATCTGAAGCACAATCCAGGGACTTTTCCAAATGTGTATCTTTATCAAAGTTCTTTTATGATTATGCTTGGATTTAAGTTTTGAAATTCTGTAAGATTTTTGCATCATGGTTGAAAAAGCAAATTCCTGAGGCTATGTCTGAAATGATTTGTGCAAAATTACTCTATAATTTCCTGTCAGTATATTAGTCTAGAAGAGAAGATTGGGAAGAGATGTGATAGCAGTCTTCAGAGAGAAAGGAGGAAAAAGTCTTTTTCATTCAGAATAGGAAGAACATGAAATGATAATTTTACATTCCTGTAAAGAGATTTAGTCTGGACATTGGGAAAATACTTCTAAGCATTGAACTAAATAGTCTATGGTTGTTGTTGAAATTGTATCACTAGAATTTTCAATTACAAACTAGCTAAACATTCTTGGTAGTCATCTAGGGGGAGGTGGATATTTGGGTTAAATTCTCAAACTCGCATCTAGACATATTTCTTGATTTCTATTTATTAATATTTCCCATAATTTGAGGATTTTGATATTGGCAAATAGTCACCTGATATTTTCATTCTGCTTGAATACAAATAATTAATTCTTTATTCTGACACTATTTATGGGATTTTTTTAATTTTATAGTACCTTTGTTGGGCAGCCATATGCTGGTATTTGTTTGTTCTCATATACACAAAGACGAAAGAGTTGCGTCTAGTCAGAATCATATTTTAGGGTAAATGAATAAGAAAACAAGGGGAACAAAAAAGAAATTCTGCACAAAAGAACACAGACATAGTCTTCAGTAAACTCTGAGAACTTCAGCTTCATTCTTTTCATTTTTTCATTCTCAGTGTAGAGAGCAGATTATGAAACACAATTATTCTGAGAGGTCATGTTTTGTTTCTAATTTGCATTAGTCCAAAGCCAATGGAGAAGGAAGTCCAAAATGTCTGGAGAACTCTGTAAATATTGCAAGTACCTAGAAATATGGAAAAGCAGTACACAATATCAAATATCCAGTGATTTCATTGTATCATAAATGACAGGCAGAATCTTTTTATTCAATTTTGTTAAAAATAGTAGTAGGGAAGAAGGGTAATTTCAGGTGATTTTTTAGAGAAAAGCATCTTAACTAAAAAGCTATGAAAATAATCTGTGACATGCTGTTCTTATGGAAATCACACATTCAGAATTATATTAAGCAAGTGGTAGTCCTTGTAGGACAATACTGTTTTTAAAGGAATGTGACAGATAGTTCCTTTCCTTGCCTTGAGTTTGACAGCTTTGTGACTTCTATAGAAAATCTCTTTCATATAGGGTTTGGCATCAGTCATGGCACACAAAAGGGAATAGCCTCAGAATGTTTGTGTTGATATTGTTAATCAGCTATTTTCTCACAGATTCATTAATGGAAGAGGCTATATAGGCCATAACTTCTACTCAGAACATGAAAACTATATTAAAGTATCATGGTAAAAGATTAAGAACCATAGTTGGTGTAATTTGACTTGAAGTAAGTTCTTTTATACGAGAAGTTTACTAGTGCTTTGGTGACTTCCACATGCAGAATATGACAGGTGCAGGTATCTAACTTTTCTGAAAAAGTTATCGATACGCTACCTTAGGAGGTTAGATGGAAGAACTGTTTTGGGACTTCCATTGCTGATATGTTGAATGTATCTTTCTAGATGCAGAAAGGATGTCATTGTCCAGAGCTACATTTAGTAGGGAATTATGAAAGTTAGTTTCTTGAGAAAAATCAGGTAGCATACGGATATATATGTGTGTATACATGTGTATAGGAACAGAACTGGTCCATTTTGTTATTCTTTACACAAAAGAGGATTAAAAAATTTTGAATGTGTAATCATGTAAATTTAAGATGTGATGCAGACAATCATTTTGGTAATAACTGCAATGGCTTAAAATAAAGATTTCTTTCTCAGCAGCTGAGCCACAGTAACCAATTATGTGAATGATCTCCATCCATTTCAGTGCAAAATTTAACTGCATTTGGGCTTTCTCCAGGTCAGCAATAACAGTTGGACTATCTCCTTCTTGAGCTGACCCATTTAAACCTGGAACAGACATCTGTGTATGCATTTTTATTAGAAAACAAGTCAATATGAAGTAACTGAGTGAAACTATAAGTTTTCCTTGGAATGATAAAATAATATATAATAGATTTAATAGGCCTTATAATATAATAGGCTTATTACACCAGATGCCAGAGCCTCCAAACTATGACAATTCTGTGAGCAGAGCAGCCTAGGAACTTTCAGTCAACATATATGCAACAGAAGTCAGATCTATTATAAAGTTACCAAAATGTCTCATCTAAACTTGATTATTTTAATCCACATCTCCAAACAAAACATAAAAATGAATAAAGGATTAAATATATATGAGGCCTACCATTTTACAGCTCAAAACCTTTATCCAAAGAGAAAACACATGCAACAAAATATTTCTAGATTCTTCATTTTCTTGCTCTGATTACCTAAGCCCTTTGATTCACTTTATGATTTCTGTAAATGTGGGTAAAAGGAGAATGGAAATGAAAAACTGGAAAGAAATAACAAATAGAAGCTACAAAGTCTGATGTAGAAAGTAGAGGCTACAATAAAGTAACCAATTGGGAACGTATGGAATGAAAGATTAGTCTTATTTTTTAGGAACCAATTCTTACAAAAAAATTGGAACCAGGCACCTTTGTATTCAAAAGCAGTAGGGATACCTATTAAACTAAAAGATACCCTGCTTTTCCTGTCTGCAGGTGTCCTGTTTTAGGTCTGTAAGCAGGCTGGTGTACAAGCCATAAGCATGTTCCATACACTGCTTTCCCTTGGCAGTCTCTAGCAACTGTACTGTCATGTGGAGAAAGGAATTCAAACATATACATGAAACTTGTTCTAACAGGTTTTCATTGGCAAAATTCCAGCAACTTTTACACTTTTCTGAAGCCTTGCTACATCATTGAAAATTTCAAAGCACAAACGATCATTAATTTAAAAATATATCTCACTACCAATCTGAGCCTCTCTAACTTTTAAAAGCAAGGGTGGTCTGAGATACAGCTGTCTGTTTTGTGGCTGTGTTCTTTGGTGTACTCAACTGGTAATAGCTTTGCCTATTTGATTAGTGTATTGCATCTATCACTACTGTATATTGGTGCTTAAATGCCCATTACACATATATTAATGAATAAAGGTGCCTCCACAGTTATTTTATTTTCCTATTGCTTAATCTCATGCTTCATAATATTATAATATAATGTAAACTGTAAATTTTTTACATACTACATATATACATATATGTATGTGCATAAACATAAAAATTAACAAAGATCTACTTGTTCTAAAATATTTTTATTAGTCATTTGAATATGACTAAAAGACCTGAATTCTTTAGAGTATAAATCTTTGACATACAATACTTAGAACATGGTTTTGTGACCAAGTAATGGAAAATGAAATTAAGATTTGTAAGTATTTTCAGTGCACTGGCTACTTCAGAATAGTTGTCTGTCCATATGCTCATCTGCAGTAATGAAAGGCATCATATCACATTTAAACTGAGGAATTCACTGCCTTAGATATTGTCTTATTTGCCATGACATAGCAACACACAGAGAGTCAGTGCTACTTGTAAATCCATCCACAGTGTAACTGCCTCATGTTAATTTCTTCATAGCGCCATCTCCTTGGTATTCCAATCTTCTCTGATTTCCATACACAACAGTTTTTCTCTACAACAGTTACTTCCACAGTGCAATTCCTCTAAAATATACATATTCAAACATCTGTCCTTGATAAGTACATCAAAAGTATTTGATAGCATAATTTATTCAAAAAAATCCCCTGTTTTTATGAGTAAAGTGGTCAGAAATCTTTGTACCTAAAGGAGGAAATAATTCTTAAAACAGAAAAACATCTAGGCTTTTACTTAAAAACATGGATCTTCTATCAAGTGAATGTATGCATTCCACATTCAAGATTACATACTTGTCAGCTGTTAATTTTTGACTTTATATCTAGAATAGAGACATCAACATATTGCAATACTTTATTTTTCTATTCAGATAACAAAAATAACAGAAAAAGACTAAGCATAAACAGTAGAAGTACACTAGCTTTATAACAGAAATTATAAGCAAGAATCAAACAGTGTAACTCTTCCTTTGAAGTTCATAGAAAACTATGGAGCTTAGCAAGAACAATATTAGACTTTAATCACTGCTTTAATAATAAACTTTAAGAATGTGTTATAGTCCATCAAAGTTCATGGAACTTATGAATATGTTTCCAGTTAAAAATACACTAAATTATTTTGCTGACTAGGAATGGCTTCCTAAATCAGAACCTGATATGATAAATCCTCACTTTTTCTGTAAACTAATTAATTTCCTGCTGTTATATTTTCATTGCTGTTTCTCAAGTACGTGCTGACATTTTGTCATATTCACCTATTTTAGATGAAAAGATGGTTTCATTTTTAAAATCAATATTGGCTTTTTGGACTTTGTTTGCGTTAATACCTTGCTGTGCAGAATATATGAAGATGGTCACAGCAGAACTGTCTTTAATTCTCACACTAGGTTATGTCTTTGATCATCTATTAACTGAGACTATAGTATATGAACTTTCAGCTGAGTCAAGATAAAAGGTTTCTGTGAGTGGAAAGTTTCCTTCATTGCTATTCAGTTCTCTTGGATATTAATAACAAGCAATATATGAGCTGTCTTTCCTTATAAACAATGTAGACCAGAGAGAGGTAACACTCAAACACATTTTTCTGCATAGACTTACAGTGTTTGATACATTGACAGAACTTCATATCATATATCACTTAAAAGAAGAAAGTCCGTAAGAAGGGCAAAAAAAGAAAAGCATAGGCTTTGGAGATGTAAGTAAACTGATGTCATTATAGATTAATATGAAAGAGTAACATCACAAAATTTTGTGAAGCTTAACTTGAGTGAGTAGTTTAAAAGGCTTTTTCAATTAGTTCTTTTGAATCTTATAACATCTTTAAGTCAATGAGACAAAATAATATAACTACTGCCATGCTTGAACGGACTAGAAGCCTGTCTAGACTAGAAGCCTATTAAAGCCTATCTTTAATAATGACCAGAAACTGGTATCTCAGAGAATAACTTGGGTAAAATTGGCAGACAGAATTAAATGTTCATATATTAATCTTCTAATTACATTTATAGTTTAATATACGTTTCAAAAATGTTATAGGAATTGTCATAGCTCTGACAATTCTGGGTATGCTAAATAAGTATCCTAATATTTTTTAAAAAAATTTTGAGTTTTCTTTGCCTCAACAGCTTTCAATGCCAATAAATGACATAGATTAATTACAAATTATGAACACAGAGCTATAATTTCCTTGGAATTATTCACTTGAATGTTTCACTATTCTTACATTTTGAGACAGGGTATATTTATATTATGGAAGAGGATATATGGGTGGGAGCCTAGTGCTTGGCTGTTAGCATTCAATGTTTAGCTACAGTGCTGGAGCAGCACTACCTATTAAGTGAAACAAGGAATGATTACTTTCTTTTTTTTCTTTTTTTTTTTTTTTCCTGTTAATTGAACGTGATATTTGTTCAAAGTTCTGCTGCTAGACATTTTCTGGAGTTCTATTTCTTTTTTCTTATGGCTGTAATACTTCGTTTAACATCTTCTGATTGTAATCCTGAATTTGAACAAAAATGCTAGAAGAAGAGTGTTCAGAAAATGGAGACTGGGAAAAACATTTTTTTTTGGTCTAGCATAAAGCTGTTGAAAATGTATTTCTCATACATTTAAGGACTTGGCTTTTTAACATTAGATGCCTCTTCACTTGTCATTGACTTAAATTACTGTAGCCATAATGATCATTAGCAACACTTCTGAAAATAATTGCCACGACAGTGCTTGCATATTCTTTGGAGTTGATCAGCCTTCTTTTTATTTTATTTATTTTGGTTTTAAATAAGTAATATGTTAACTGAAGACTACACAGTAGCTCTTTCTAGCAGAGGAAAAGGTTGAATCACTTATGTGCACTTACTTAGCATATTTTATGTTTCTATCAAACAGTTTTCAAGGTTTAGGAGTGTTTTTTTCTATTTAATTTTTGCAAGAAACAGATCTAGGAAGTGAAGAGTTACACCAGGAAGTAGTAGCTATTATCCTATTCCTGGTTTCAGTATACACGGTATCATGTTTTCTCTTTATCTGATGAGCAGAGAAAAAGAACCCGGGAAGTCAAATATGATGTTTTATCAATACATCTGTACTGATAGTAGGGATAGTAGGGATAATGCAATAGGGTAAGCAGTTCAAAATCAGGAGTGTGCTAGGTTATGCAATAACAGCAGTGGATGTGAAAGGTAAAATGTAATTCCCTGAAAGTCCAAGATGCCTCCCAAGAATGAGACAGGTATCAGCGAAGAACGTCATCTCACCAGGAAGGAAGCTACATTCTTGCTAGATACAGAAAAAGTCTCAGATTTGTTCTCTGGCTTTTTGCTCTTACAAAAGGTGGGAAGAGGAAAGGCAATGACCATTTTAGCCAATAGAATCAGTGCAGGAAGACATTTCTTAGTTGCTAGAGAAAGATTCCAACTTAATCTGAAAGAGAATTACAGGCTAGCTGACATACCGAAGAAGGTGGTGATCTTTATTTTTATATATAATCCCAATGTGCTTTGCTTATTATTTTTTTTAACAGTTCTGTTATCCTGAAGCTGGGACTTTTGCTAAACATGTTCTGATCTTTAAATCCTGTCTAGTGAGCAAGTTAACTCTGACTCCTCTCTTGAATAACAGAAATTTCACAACAGTGGCTGTGGAGATCATTAAAAGTAGACTAGGGGTCATCAGCAGGTGCTTGGTTCCCTTGTTCGCTGCATTTAAAGAATAATGCCATGTGCTTCTATAGAATTCACAAAGCAGTTGGAAAGCAAAGAATACACAGGTCAGGGGAGACACATTTGTATTTTGAGGACATGTGATAACCAGAAAAGCTATTTTGAAGGGCTGCATGTTAAAGGTCTCAGATACCATCTACTAACATTTTGAGGAATGTTATAGGCTATCTGAATACTTATGTAAAATACAGACGACCTGTCCTGCTCCTTGCTTCAGCCCTTTTTGCATCACTGTAGCAATGTATACATACGCATACAAATAACGTATGGAGATTTTTTGCCCCCACACATAGTAAGTGTTCATCACGGGACTTTTCTGTGCTCCGGCAATCTCTCTGCTAGTACAGCTAGCGTTCCAAGGCTATTCCTTGTGGTCAGGGACGTTTGTCTGATCCCCCTCATTCTTCCCTGTGAATCACTTAGTACACTTTGTACCCAAGACTCTTACCTATACAAACTAGCTAGCGGAAACATTTCCATGCCAAGGTATATGGGAAATTTACATGAAATGACAGATTTTCAATAATAAAATAATAAATAAGAAGGAAATAAACTGTTACAACCTAATCCTCACCCATTTACCACAATACAGTTATACCATATCTTGTAAAACAATTGCCTTAGGGACCTACAGTAAAGCAGAGGAAACACTTTGTTAGCACTAACAATTTTGCTAAGTAAGAACATGAGGTCATTTTGACAGTAATTTGAATTTCAAATGCAGACCAAAAGACAAACCTGAGAACAGACTTCAAGGCAAATTGCAGTTTTTTTCTGATGAATGTATTTCAATTCTTCTTAACCAAAAATCCCTACTTCTGCTGGAAGTCATCAGAGATCAGAAATTTAGGAAGTATCTGGAAACATTATAAAAACAGAGTGTTAAATAAAACTAACACTGAGCAGAGACAAATCTTTATTATAAAAAAAAATAGTTTTATGCAGTGTTTCCCACGCAAGCCATTTTACAGGTCTGATTCTGAGTTAAATACTGAAGTACTTTTCTTACCACATAATTTTTTTTAAAAGAAAAGGGGAAAAATACTAACACATTTTTTATGAGTTTTGTATTACTTTTATCTATTATGTAAATGTCCCATGACCACAATATTGCATATTTTTTAACTCTTGTGAGGAGGGGAAATGTCATTATATTCATTCTACAAGTTAGGAAAGGAGACACAGAAAGGCTAAATGATTTTTTTTCCATGCTTGAAAGAGAAATGGGAATGTATGGTCACTATATAGGATTGGAAATATCTGTTTTAAAGAGTACCACTAATTCTGCAGATCTTCAGGAACTAAATTACTCTCACACAGCTATAACTGTCTAACTATTTATCATCTAAACTATCTATTTAGTAAATAAATAAGTACCTCATGACAGTCATTTATTCCACTGATTTATCTTTTGATTTTTTAAAATTATTTTGATTCAGAACTTTCTGTTTGTATGACTCTCTATTTGATGCCTGACTTTTAGAAGTAGATAAATGAGATAAATTCAGCTGTGATGCAACCTAATTCCAACTGTAATGTTAACTTCAGGGAACCAATGTACTTTGTTTTCACCTGATAAAAGGTTGTGTATAGTATTTGAACAGTTTCCTGAATCCCATCAGACAAATATTCAAACATCTTCAAAGTGACATTTTCAGCTCTAGCATGTTTTATGTTGTAAATCCATATAATCACTTTGGCCTTCCCAGCATCAAACTGGAGTTAACAGAATAGCCTGTTCACTTTGAGCCCTTAACAAAGGCCATCTGGACCATCCTCAAAACATTTTCTATGCTTCAGAAATCTTTATAGTGACTCTGGTTCCATTTTCTTGGTACACTAATACTGATTTATAGTTTTTCATTTAAATTATGTAACAGGTACTTTGACTTAAACATAATGGAACTTTACTGTTGTGAACTACTCTCTCAACTTCTGAACTCAAAAGTAAAGAAAACTCAGGGCTAACAAACTCATCAGGCTATAATCTGAAGTCAATGATGGTAACTTGCTGGTACACTTTGGCCAGATAAATCAATCTTCTCTAGAATTGTCAAGAACTATTGGAGCATACTAGCATGTCTAGCTCAATGTTACAAGGGACCCTTGGAAAAGAAACTACCACATTTTGCTGAGCTATGTTCTTTCTTTATCTCTTTAAACTTTATACTTTCTGTTTCCTTTTGTAGCAGGTACCACCTGATCTTTCATAAAATCATCACAGTTTGTTTTTTTGTTTTTTTATGGATTTAAGAAAAGCAGTAACATACCATTGTAATAATTAAAAGGAGGGTAATATGGTGCACACCATTCAGATACAGAGCAATATACTACCATTACTGAAATTTATTGGAAGTTAGCCAAAGTCTGTATGCTTTAAGATTTCTAATAAAGCTTATATAAAATGTATAGTCAGTGATTATAATTTTTCCACCTTGAATTTCTTATAATAAACCAATCAGTTTAAATTACTTTGGAAAAGTCTTTTTGGCTTATATTTTTCCACCTTGAATTTCTCACAGTAAACCAATCAGTTTAAAATCTTTTGGAAAAGTTTTTTTGGCTGATGTTTCTTCCACTTTCAAACATTATTCTTCTTTACAGTTATGTTCACTGATTGATTTATATATCGATCACATTCACTTCCACTAATGATCAATCTAGGCTTCTTCTCCTGAAAATTAAAAAGAAAAAAAGAAAAATAAAGAAATATTTCCCACGTTTTGGAAATTGGGTTTCTGATGATTGCATGCTGCCAAATCTGCCTGATCTTCATTTTTTTTCTGAATACTGAGGGACCTCATACAATCTTGTGGGTGCCTGAGAAAAAAACCTAGACAGCTAATGAGTCAACAGTTCTGAAAACAAACAAGATTTGTTTCACACACTGAATGGGTTTTCTCTGGAGATTTTAGAAGTGTAAAGGATTTTAATTTCACATGTTGATAAAACAATATTCTGAAGTATATTTTGATACATGTAGTTTATAAGGAAGATATTGATTTAAGGAAGTCAGTTGTGAATTTTAAGGAATGCAGTTGCCCATTGTCTGGACTGAAGTTTTTTTGTCAACAAGCAATTGTCTATAAATTAGCATAGATCATCCTTCATTCCACAGAGACAACATGTGACAGTGATATGATCTCTGGAGCCATCTTCACAAAGTTTGACAGCAAACAGAAGAAAAGTTCCAGGAGAAATCTGGCAAAAAAGTATAGTTTTTTTTTTTTTTAAGAAAGTATCTTGTCATTTTCTTTGTGTTTTGCATAATTTCACATATCAGACTCTGGTGACAAAGCCATTAAAAATAACACTGCGATTATTATTTAATATTAGAAATACATATTGTTATGTACTAAATGCATTTGAGCTCAGTCCACCATGAAAAAATATTCAGAAAAAATAATGTTAGCAGAAACTGAAAGTCAACTTTTGCAATGTATAGAGAGAACCCGAAATCTCAGGTCAATAAATAAGTTTCCGAAGCTGACAGAAATGTACATTGTAGCAAGAATGTACAGTCTTTTCCAAATCATCTCTTGAGTCATAAAGCTAGACAAGTAACAGAGGTTTATTAATAAACATTTCCCATAGGTTTGGGGACCACTTGATACTCCAGATAATCCAATTCCTCCCATTATCTTGAGAAGCACTGTCTTAAATAGGATATATTCTCCTGGTGTTGCCAAGCCTCTCCAAGTGCTGAAGAAAGTTTATAATTTTTTATGATAAGCTGAAAACAGACTCATTTTCTCTGATTCCTTTCTGCAGTTCTGCAGTATCTTTTCTTTGATGGGGTTCCCATATATCTGGTCCTTTTGAAAGACCCAGCTTATCATTGACCTTACTGGTCTTACTAGTTTATCAAGTTTACTGATAGAAAATTAATTGGGAAAAGGCTTTTTTGCCTTTTTTCTTTTTTTTTTTCTTTTTTTTTTTTTTTTTTAACTAGACTCATAAGAATGGCAAAATAACTCTACAATGTGTAGCTCAAAGAGTGGAACTAGAGGGAGCAGATAAAATCTTGCATTGATGTTGAAAAGAACTACTTGGAGCTTAAAACAGATAGGTTCTTCATAGGTTTTCCCTGACTTCTGTGATAAAAAGGTTTCTAGTTGGAGAGTATGATAGAGAACAGCAGAGAAAGGACTGTAACTGTATCCATAGTTCTGCTGGTTGTCTTTGTATCTCAGGATGTTATCCTGAAGCATGGTGCTAAAAGCTAGAGTAGGATTCTGTTAAAAATGTCAGTAAGCAGACAGGAGTATGTTGTTGTGATCTGCTGGTGCCTTGTAGTTTAATTAGAACCCATTCCCCCCAAAGGGAAGAAGTGGATGTGTTGAAGGAATATTTCTGTTGTTACTAGGATGGAGATGTCCTGCTCTTCCATTGACTGTAAAGCAAGAATGACTAAGATGTTTTACTCTAAAATAGCTGTGACACTTCAATATTTTGTCTGGCAGAAGATTAGACCAGATATGTCTCTCAATTTTCTTTCACTTTCTTTCTTTTAGGTTAAATGTTTGTACAGTGGCTAGAACTCAAGTAGTCTTATATATGCTTTTTTTCTCCAAAGATGATGCAAGATATCAGCAAAGGGCCATACTTAAACAACAAATGAAATAGTTTCAATAATTGGAAATCAAACATACCTAGACTGTCCACAGGCCATCTTCATAAAGGAGGGAACTACATGCCTGTGTTCATCTGTGAAATAACACATACTCAGCATAACCCTGGAGCAATACGTGTAATGCAATTTAACAGTTGTAGGTCTGCCAGTCTAAGTAGTCTCCAAAGCAATGAAAGACTTACAACAGTTGGTTTTGAGCTAGTTTTGTTACAGGTGATTTACTGTAATTTTCAGTAAAACCATTTTCGAAATGGGCATGTTTACAAGCACTCAAACACTATAAAATGTGTGACAAAATATATCACTTATGAGCACAAATAATTTTATTCAGAAGTAACTCAAATTAATACATAGTGAATTTTATCTTCAGTGACTTAAGACCACAGAAACAGATTTCAATAGACCAACATACTACTTCCAGTTACACCACAAAACCTGGAACTTCTGACTCAAATATATAGTTGTTCAAAAATGGACACTGATAGCCAAATTTTGTTCTGGAATACCATTTTAAAATGAGATGGGCCTTAGTAACAGAGATTTTGAAAACCCCAATCTGTATATTTCAGATATTTCTCAGCAACCAAACCATCTCAATATGACTTAAAATGAATACCTATAAAATGAAGTATTAGCAATCATAAGCAACTGAGTCATTCATAGTTCACTAGCAGTTATAAGTTGTATTTCTTGATCTAATTAAGTCTAATACAGTTTTCCTCTTGAAAACAAAAGTACCTATTTTAAAAAGCTAGCCTGGGCTGGCCCAAAAATTCCAAAGTATTTCAATGGTTTTGCATAAGTACCTTCATGATCCAGACTTACACCCCATACATTTCATTCAGAACTAAACTGCTACATATTTGGTATTGAAAATTATTAAAACTATTAAAAACTATTAGAAATTCTTAATATCTTTATCCTGGTAATTTTTATGATAGTAAGGTAAGGACTTATGCCAAACCTGAAATAGATTTTGTTTTTAAAAAAGTAGATAGTACAGTAGTTTACTTATCCCTTTCAATCACAGGATTTCTGTAACTGAATAGCACGCAAATAGTATTTCAAAGTCAAAGATTGGAGCTAGGAATGTGATTTCCTCAAGAACAATTGAAATTAATTAAACTACTCATATGACATCATAATATCTATATACCTAATTCTATTCAGGACCATGATTTAGCTTGAATGTTGTGTAACTATGCAAGTAAACAAGACAGAACACACTCTCTGTTTACTGAATACTATGTTGGTATTTATCATTAATTTCAATGTTCAATACATTTTAAAAGCTGATGACTGAAAACTGTGTAATTACTATTTTTCAGGAGAATGAGATACTGATTAGTATCTCATTTTAATAGAATAAGATAGAAAACCTATTACTGAATTTCCTAATATACACAAGTCAATATTAGGAAAAAAAAAGTCTGAAAAATGCTAAAAAAAAAGCATTTTCAATCTAGAGAGTCTCAAAACTGGGTAAAAACTCAGGTGTTAACTGGCATGGAATTATTGGCAGGGGGAACTGCTTCAATAGACATGCAGCTGGTTCCATAAATGATCTTTCAATCACATCTCCAGGAATCATTATATTAGGTGAAAAATGAATAAACTTTATTTTATTCTTTTTAAAAACTAAAGCAAAGACATGAACACTTCTAACATAGATTGGGAAAGTTTTATAACGTGATCTGAATTAAGCAGAACATGTCAAGAAGGAGAGGACTAGGTACAAATCCCTAAACAAAACAAAGAATAAACAACTTCTTTATCCTATGGTTGTGTCTCATGAGTTTTAAAGATAATCTCGTGGTTCTTTGGGAGTAAATAATTCTGTTTGAATGTGAAATTGTAAATAAAAGTAAGAAATATACATATGTTCTGTTAACAGGTTCAAATATCAATAAATGCTTCACTTCTTGAAAGATTATATTAATTGTACCATACCAAAATAGCTTTCTTTAACACATCAGCTTGAAAAAAGTAATCACTTAGGTTTATGAAATTCTTCCTATTTATTTTTACTTTTAGACATAAATTTATCAAATGGAGTAAGTTCAGTTAATTTAAACTGAGACACTAGACATCATTTCTAAAAGAAAAGTTCTTGAGTTAACATGTTCAGATAAAATTATGGATTAGGATAAATAATCAGATATTTAATCATTCATTTAATTTGTCCACTGCATTACTTTTGGTTAGACATTTCTGTCTGTAAGTACAGAAGCGTCCACGATTTGATGTAAGCCTTTTGACCTTTCCTCATTTTTTCTATTACAAATAACAATTCTAATTGAAAAGAAACTTATGTAGAAACTAGACATATTATTATCAAAGAGTATTGATTTTTAAACAAATAGCTCAATAAGCATAACTTCAAACAAATGTCCTTAATTACATTAAAAGGGCAGAAACAGTAAAAGCTAAAGTGAATGTTTCCATGAATAAAGCTTCTGTTTTACGTAGTCATATGGCATTGTGAATTAATCAAATTGTCTTGAGTTCTTTTTCTTCTACTCTCATCCATGTATTTTTTTATACTTTCTTTCACTTTTTACCATGACATACTTAATGAAAGTATCCCAAATTCTCTCCACGGTAGTTTAAGGGACACAAGTAACCATCTGCAAAAGTTTTATACGAAAGTTTGTACTAGAGTGGAAGCTTTGGCATTGATACTGGAAGTTTTTCTCTTTATGGCACCTTTGTGGGATAAATAAAAAAAGTAAACCATGACAAGGGTTACTTGGATGCAAACCAAAAGCAACAGAGAAATTCTCCTTTTGCTACAGCAGCCTACTGAATTATCCACTGCAGTGCTTTTCAGCAGTAGCTTTGTCTCATGTCAGAGTGACATGAATAAACAGGAAGGAAGGTAAAATGGCAATATGACTGCAAGAAACACATTTCAAAAGTTTCAAAATGTATAGGGTTTTAATTTGATCATCTTACCTAGATACTGAGAATATTTCAGGAATTAAAATCTTTGTCTAGCCCCAATGATGTTGGAGCTTTAGAAAGGGCCTGTATGAACATAACATAACCTTTTCATAGCATATACAGTAAGAAAAATGTGAATTATTTCATACAGTAAAAATAAAACTCTCCTAAAATCTGCAGCTTACATCAGTGCTTAGTCTCCCCTGGTGAATTACAGTAGCATCGGAAACCATATTGCACAGAACTCTCACACCTGGGGTCCATAATGCTCTGGTACATAAATAATCTGTGCTAAATCCTCTATATTTACAGGAGATTGCAATAATTGAAGTAAGAGTCATACTCAGCATTCTTCTTGCAGAATTTCAATAAATTTGTAGCAATTTTAAACTCAACTCTTGTGGTACTTAATTAAATTTAAAGTAGAAAATGCTTATGTCAAGACCTTTGAAACCCAAATCAGATTTTACCATTTTTAGGAGTAATTTAAAATACTAAAAGAAGAAAAACAGTTCCTTCCTTTACCAATTCTCTTGTTGCTCAAATATATACTTATTCTTTTTGTAGGAATAAATATAGCTATTTTTAATTTTAGAGAATACTATCAAAATCTAAAAATTATTTACACTATTTAGCCTCATTTTAAATGTTGAGATGAACTGTTCCCTTAATGAAATTCTCCTAACACTTAGCCAATTGATTAGTCTTATCATGGTTAATGGAGCCAAATGTTAACCCACTGTCCTGTGGATTAAGTATTTGACCTTTTTTAGAACTATTTTTAATTTTTCTCCTTTTTACTCTTTCAGATTTCTTTATATAACTTCTCAACCTACAAGTCCATAGAATGAATTCCTTTTCCAGAGTTCACTGATATTTTCCTTTTTGTGTGTTCTCTACATGTTACAAGAAAACATGTGAAAAGGTTGGGTCCAAATTTTCTGCTCTAGTGAGAATCGGTGGAATCACAATTATATGCATCCTTAGGAAATTTGACTTCTACTACATTGAAAAATACGAAAATGTTCTCACATTGGTTTCTGTGGGCATAAAAATGTATAAAAACAAAATTTTGAAGGCAAAAACCCCTCTAAATCTGCAGTACAGCCTAAAAAATGAAAAAATGAGGGTTTTTTTAAAAAAAAAGGAACTTGAGTACTATTTATAAAATATTTCTGAAATTTCTTCATGGTATGCAAACTGTAGTATAAACTTGGTAAAAAGTGATTACCAAACTTTAGTACATGAATTTTAAGTTCTCATTTGTCCTGAACAACTTTCTAACTGGTCGGGTTTGTTTACTGGTAATCTTCCGATATGCTTGTATTTTAAACATTATAAATAGGGCTGAATTTACCAAATCAAATTCAGTTCATACAAATAATGAAACAGAAGGTATCACAATAGACAAATCAAATTCTAAATGTTATTTAAAAAAAATCTTGCACTGTCACTCATCAAATTTACATTACCTCTGCTGTTTTGGTAATGTTTAATTCAGAGTGTCTGACATAGTGGGAGGCAAAAAGCAAACAAGCAGGTGAATATCTTCTTTATGGGCATGTAAACAGAAACCATTTATTTGATTACCGCTACCAGCAATTGTCAAAAAATGAGTTTAGGGAGCCTTTGTTTAATATATTGGCAAAACCTGAGCACCCTGACAGTTGTAACAGCATATAAAAAAGATGAAGATTTAGTCATGGCTAGTTAGTAGTATCTTACTCATCCTGTAATCTACAGACTAATTAGTGTGTGAGTTTGGGTCAAAGGAATGGGTGAAAAAAGCAGAACAGTAATTCATATGTAGACTTCAAATCACCTAGAACTAGTATAGCTCAAGTACTGTTGCTGACACTGTACAAAAAAAATCACTGTGAGAAAATTCTCTAACAAATTACATTCAGTCACTTCTAAGATATGAGTCAATCAGAACCAAGGGCAAATTACAAAGAGAGGAATTGTAGCTGATTTAGGTAGCATCAAGGGATTGGTTCCAAGACCTATAGCATTCTCCACAGAGGGAACTGTTTTTCAAGCTTTAGTTACTTTCTATGAAGAGAATATTTGGTAGACCACTGTGTGGTTTTATGACACTAGTGAGAAGGAAGAAATTGTTGTAAGTGTTATGGTTTCATAAAAACTCAGGTGAATAGTTAACTGACATTTAACTAGGGATTTTGTTTCTGCTAAAGAGAAATCAGAGACAGAACTGAGTAAACTGAAAAGGTTGTGCTTGGATACAGTGAGTGTTGTATGGAGATCCTGAGAGTGGATTTATTTTTTTTTTTAAATACCGATCCCAGTAGTTGAATCACTTTGCACAGAAGTTTTGGATTGCTTTTTCACAACTGTGAGCTCTGGGGTATGTTCCTGTTTTTCTGAAAGTTCGAAGATGCTAAATGACATACTGTTTTGAAGTGTAACATCATAAAGGCTGAGTTCCTGTCTCTAAACAAAAATTGCTAGAGGTGAGCAAGAGGGGAAGAATCTATGTGTGCACTGAAGTTCAAAGGTGTTTAATGTTATAACTCAGTGTTTTATGTTATAACTCAGTCTGCTTTGTGAGCTTTAAGTAGCAGCAATAAAGTGGGAAGTTCCTGTGTCACTGTCAGCAGACTTTCAGATTAACAGCTTTTGCTTTTACTCTTCCTTGGAGAATGTCAAGTACTACTTTACAGGGGTTTATATGTATTAAATATTATTGTTCTGGTGATAAGCCATGCTGCATTCTCTTTCCAAAAGTTATATGAGAACCTCTGAGTCTGTTTTGTTTGGACATTGCAAACAGTAGACCTTATGTTTATATCATGTTTTTTCAAAGTGCAGAGTTCTTGTATGTGTATTAGGCAAAACTTAAGCTGAGATTCTAGGAAAAATAAAATGCAATAGTTTATCATATTGCATCAGCATCCCTTCCCTTTATTATATTTACAGCATGGCAAGCTCTTCATTTTAGATAATATTTGGAAGTATCTTTTTTTATATTGAAGAACCACATGTGCCTAAGGACTGTATCACATAGAATTTACTTTGCATTGTAGTCTCATACATCTTTTCCATCATTTTGGAGAGGCAAGGAAAATAATCTGTACGGAGGATTGGGAGGATGATTTGTTTCCCATCCTGACTAAGATGTATAGATTTCTCTTTCCTCTGTACACTAGTTGTCTGCCTAAAGGCGCCTGACAGTTTTCCAAGTTTTCTAGTGATGAGATTTATTATTATTACTTTTCTTATTTCAAATATGAAAGTTTTGATTTACTTATCAAAGAATACTGTCATCTAAAAGGAGGTATATTTCAGGCTGCAGTGATATTCACTTAGAATCACACAGTGATCTTTAATTTCACTGAAACTGCTAGTTTGTATTTGAATGAATGCAGATGACTCTTGTTCTGTTTTTTTTTTTTTTTTTAAAGTAACCCAAAACAAGCCTGCATCCATTCTAAAGAACTGCTGTTTTTAATAATAGTAAGCCAAAAAATGTACAGTATAAGCTGACAAAAACCTGTAAAATATATTGAATTAGTTTAGTCACAAGTAAAAGGCAAAAGATTTGTTAGAGACCTGTACTCAAGGCTAATTAGAAAGAATTTCAACTTGCAAATGTGTTTTATTTCCTCTAAGGGAATATTGACTACTCACTTAATAAGACACATACACAGTACCTGGAAGTTTGGATTCCAGTTATGTTTTGTACAAGACTTGGTTTAATGGGCATGATCACAGAATGATCAGAGGAACCTACAATGTTAGTTGGTTACCTAAGAGAACTGTAAATAACTTTTGGATCTCGGGCAGTATGTCAACAGATCATTGCAGAACTTAGACCTCTTAAGAGGTAAAGTTTAGATTGGCATTCCTTGGTGGCTTCACTTTCTATTCATGGATGTGTGGAGTTCCACATTAAATCTTCTTGATGCTTTGGTGATCTTCACCTCAATATGTCTATGAGTACATTAGATGTAGTGTGGCCAGGAACTTTGTATCTCATATCTAAATCCTGTCAAGTGTTTCCCCAACTATCTTGCAGCTATGGCACTCTCGGAGCACACGCACTGGGTAGAACACTCTTTGTGGATTGGGGAAATGCATTAAAATTGTTTTAAGCAGAAGAAAAAAGAGAATCTGAATGCACCCACTGAAAATTAATGCATTCTGGATGACTGATGTAAGGTAGAAGACTGGCAGCTTCTACTTTGTCAGTGACTTGTAACAAAGGACTGCTTTAACTTCAGGATATACTGAAGGTTTATAAATGTTGATTAAAGCTAGGCCATCCTTGGAACATCACGTAAGGGAACTAAGTCATGCAAAGCAATAGATTTAGTGACTCAAGACTATCTTTGATAGCTCCCGTTAGATAATTTATACGACACTATGACACCCTCTCAGCATAGTCTTCTTGTGTGCCTTTATCTCAAATATTTCAACTCCTAAACTATGAGACACAAAAAACTTGATGGAATAGACACTGTGTTTATAAAACCTGTCCTTGCACTAAAAAAGATGAATGGAAAACTGTGGAACAGAATATTAAGTGATTTGACTTAAGTGATTTTAATGAATCTGGAGAATTAGCTAAAAAAAAAAAAAACTTAGCAAGGATAAATGCAAAATGCTACATCCACAAAAAAAATTGTCATGGTTTGAGCCCAGAGGGAAGCTGAGCACTGAGCACCATGCAGTCACTCGCTCGTTCCTTCCCCCTCAGGAATGGAAAGGAAACAATAAAACAAAAACTCAGGAATCAAGATAAGGACAGAGAGGGATGACTCCCCATTATGGTCATGGGCAAAAGACAGACTCTTTAGGGGAAGAAAAAAGAACATCAATTTAATTCAAACACCACCAGCACCATCACTTAATAAACAGAGAGAAGTATAACCACATCTTAAAAACACCTTCCCCACTCCTCCCTTCTTCCCAGGCTCATCTTTGCTCCTGAGTTCTCTACCTTCTCTCCCTCAGCAGCACAGGGGGATGGGGAATGGGGGTTGCAGTCAGTCCCTCACACGTTGTTTCCACAGCTCCTTCTTCCTCAGGGGGAGGACTCCTCACACTCCTCCCTTGCTCCAGTGTGGGATCCCTCTCACAAGAGACAGTCTCCATGAACTTTCTCTGACATGAATCCTTCCCATGAGCTGCAGCTGTTACCGAGCTGCTCCAGCGTGGGTCCTTCCCACATGTAGTCCTCCCAGCACTGAACTACAACAGTGTGGCCTTCCCACAGAGTCCCAGCCTTCTTCAGGCAGAGCCACCTGATATGGTGTGGGGCTGCAGGAGGACAGGCTGCCCTCTCACTATGAGCTGCAGGGGAGTCTCTGTTCAGGCACACCCCCCACCCCCACCCCTTTCTTCCACTGACCTTGGTGTTTGCACAGGTGTCTCCCTCACAACTCCTACTCTTCCCAGGTTCCCCTTCTTAAATATATTCTCACAGTGGGTCCGACTTGGAGCTGGAGGAGCTTTGAGAAGTTTCTCACAGGGGTCACCACTGTAGCTCCCTCCCCCACTACCAAAAACCACCACCACACACACAAACCCAGCACAAAGATAAATAATGAAAATCACAGATATAAAATAGGTAACAATTAAAAAGGCAGCAGACTAGGTAATATAACAAGCCATTTAATTTGTGTTGATATTATTTTGTGGTCGCAAGAGAGAGACATTTCACACTGAAAGGTGGTTTAATGTAGAAGATAGAGGAGATTCCATTCTGTTAAACAG
Source organism: Strix uralensis (assembly GCF_047716275.1). Classification (NCBI taxonomy): domain Eukaryota; kingdom Metazoa; phylum Chordata; class Aves; order Strigiformes; family Strigidae; genus Strix; species Strix uralensis. The sequence goes on from NC_133975.1 coordinate 39,192,990, forward strand.
AGTTAGTTAGGCCTTTACTGAAATACTGCCTGGTTTGGAGATGAGGGGCAGACAAGCTTCATGGATTCCACCAGAGAAGTGTGACATTAATTTTAACACTTTAAAATATGAGGTGTGAAGAAAGAACAGATTTATTTTCTCTTTAAGGTTTAGGTCTGGGGAGGATATGTGATAACTCTTCCGGTGTACTGACAAGGCTGATTAACTGGTTTTCCTACAAATGAACTAAAAGGAAATCGGTTTGTTGCTTTTTTTGAGTGAAGGGTGTGGTTTTTGTTTGGTTTTGATTTTAAAAAATGGTTGGGTTTGATAAGAAAAGAAATTAATTCATGATAGCTGTCAAAAGACATGGAAGAAAGTCTTTCAGCAATTATTTTTTACAGGAATTTAGCAAACATCTTTGACAGATATCTTTGATCCTGCATAATAGGTGGAATAGATAATCTTCTGCAGTTAGCTTCCAGACATTTTTCTGTTGGTCTTATTTTTGCATAAGAACAGTAGATTAACAATCAATTTGTCAGTAATCTTCATGGTAAAGCTCATCCCAAGGCAATAGATTTATTGATCACAAGTCCCAGTCTAAGCACTGAAGAAGGATTTAAATATTTCATTGGTCTTTGTTTAGGAAAGAATTCATTAATCTGCCTGTGTCATTTCATAATTTAATAGATTAAGAAAAAAAATCACAATATATCTTTTGTATAACACATAGTATTTTACTGGCAGTGGAATTCACTATATTTTGAGGGACCTCAAAAGCAAGATGCTTACAAAAATAATATATGAACTGGAGCAACTTTCAGGAAAACGGTATGCCTATCAGTATTTTGAAGCACAACAAAATTTCAATGTGAGGTATTTCAGTGCCATCTGTGTGCCATTTGGATAGTCTTAACCATGCAATTATGTGCATATTGTGCAAGAATGTAATCTCACAGAATATGTCAAGTTTGAGAAGCTGAGTATATCTGCATCAGAGATGGACTATCAATCCTGATTGACCATGACAGGATATACAACAAAACGCAGTTTACTTGCAAACAGGATGTAGTTTGGATGTATGCCTGGAAATTCTTTTGTCCTTGAGTCCGTGACCAAATATATGTCAAATAGCTCAGCATTTCTTCAAGTAAACTTTCAGGCTGTAGCCCAAAGGAAACAACTACTTTGATGATCAGTGTTATCAAATTTTACTGATATAGCAGTTGGATGAATGGGAAGTTATCTGTAAAAAGGCTAAAACAAACACAGGACTTGTAAAAGGACAAAGAAGAAGTAGTGTACATGGGAAGGATGTTGTCACTGAGTGAGCTTTTGGACAAGAAGATTAAAGAATGAAACACTGGAGGAGGAAACAGCTTTAAATAAAAGAATTTTTGGTTTTCTAGTCTTGGGAGGGAAATCAAACACAACAGACCTCAGTATAATTCAGTGGCTGAGTAAACAGATGAGATGATTGTCAATTAGTTACTTCACACTACATTGAAGGATTTAGTTTAGCGTTGCTACTTTTCTTCAGAGCCCTTGAGTGTGATGATATTCCCACACATTGCTGGCCATTACTGTTGCAGTGCTTACATCTGTATTTTACTTAAAGATCCACAGTAGAATAGGAAGCAAAGTTCACCATTCTAAAAGGTACAGATATCTTGGCTAAAACACTTAAACAAATCTGAATTTACCTCCTTTGTTGATTTTGCTGCTATTCTTGCTGAGAAGAGCAAGCAACATGTGACTGGTTTAGGTAGCTTCAAATCAACCTTTAGATGACAATCCATCACACAAATATTCAATAAGGAGGGGTTTTTGTCTTTTTGGAACAATGACTTTTTTTTTTTTCCCTTCCCATTTAGGGTCTAGACTTTCATTATTCAGCATTTAGAAGCCCTAGGTGTAGCTTTTAGGTATGCAAATAGAAAACTACATCTTCAGAATCATAATCATGAGAATCACAAAGAGAACAAACATCCCAACGGGAAAATAGAGTAACTTTGTCTGTATGATTTTTTTCCTTAAAAATCCCTCACCAGACTGCTATCAATGACAACCATAACAAGTGTCAGAGAACTTTTTTTACTTTTTTTTTAATCTGAACAAAATTCTGGGCAGCAAGAAAACTGTACCCAGGCCCTTCATCATGCTCATGATGCTGACAGCGGTCTAATCCTTTAAAAAAGGGGTGAGGAGAAAAATGATACTGATAGGTTCAGGACATCAGTCTGTTTTGCATCCAGCTGTATCTGAACATAAATGAGTAATTTCCTTGCAATAAGAATTGTGGGAGAAAACAAGGAGCAAGTGAAGAGAAGAAATTTAATATGAAGTAGCTATATACCTCCATATAAGAGTATCTGCAGTGTACAAAGTGTGGGACAGGATATGCTGAACTGAAAACAAAGTTGGAAAATGTATTATGTTTGGCATCTGTTTTTCTCCTTCCTACTCATGATTTCACATTTGGTAGACAATTCTAGTAGCAGTGTATTACTGACACAAAATAACGTGTCATGAACTCAGTGTACCATTGATGTATACTGATGGATATGTTTGTATCCAATACCATAAAAATTTATGTCATCAACTCTATCAACCTCTATTCCTGTGAAACCTAGCCCCTTTCTTTTGATAAATCTTTTTTTTTTTTTTTTTTTTTTTTTAATTGTTTCATCTCTGATGGAAAATCAATGATTTGGAGCCATTTTTGTATGCATTTCTGGCACTGGAAGTCCTCTGCAAGGTGAGTTCCTTGCATCTCTTCTTAAAGTATAAAACCCTCAGATCACTGTTTGCCAAAAAAAAATGGAGAAAAAAGCAAATATACATTTTTAAAATGTGTTTCACTAAGCATATTTCTTCTAGCATTGATATGCTGTAGTTTTTTTTAAAGTCTCCAAAACTCAATTACATTACTTAAAATTCAATGGTTCTAAAACTATTATCACACTTGCACCTAGATTTATTTTTGTATCAGATGTTTGGGGGTTTTTTTTAGACACTGCATATTATTGGATACTACCTTTATCTTCAAGCTTTCTTAGTCACTAGAGGCTTTTTCATCTTTCTCTCTGACTACTTTCAAACTTGTATTGTTTTGTTAGGTTTATTCTTTCAGTGTGGTTAGATATGTAGCTGATCACTAGATCTTAAACTTGCATAAGTTGTCATAAATACATGGAAAGAGAACGATCTTATCAGGGGATCTATATCAACTTAGAATGTGAGATAAATCTTTGTCAAAGCTAGAACTCTGCTTCCTTTCATGAGGTTTGAGCCATAATTTTTGGTAGCATACATATATTCTTTATAAGTAGGGCATACTTGCTTGAGTCTTCTTACGGATCTTTTTTCCATAATTATAATTTAGTCTTCAAATTGCTGAGATGTCCTGAGATATTTCATGAAGTGAATTGTTGTGTCTCTAGTATCTCAGCATTTTTTCTGTATGCTGGGGCCAGTCTGTACAACACATATTCCATTCTTTAATTCCCACAGTTTTAACTGTAACTGCAAATAATTAGTCTTTTCTAGTTGTCTTAACATAAATTGGTAAGTATTTAAAAAAATGTAGGCATGTAGAAACAGTAGGATAAATGCATAAAAGAATCTTACAATATTTGTTTTTAATTACAATAACTTTCAACATAAAATAGGATTCCACAAAAACACTACAGGGATGAAAGAATAAGGAAGTTAACAATTCAAAATCATGAAGTACCCTTATTGGATTTTGACATGTAAAGTACTAAATGGGTTCAGATTTACAGACTGTAAAATAGTTCTCTATTAAAGTACAATAAGAAGCTAACATTCAGGTTAAGGAACATTATTCTCTTGATTCTGTTACAAAGTACAAAAGCTTAAATGCTGGACTACCTAGACAATATGGGAAGAAATTAAGGAAAGAAAATAAAAAAATGCAACAGGAACAAAAAACATCTTAAAGCTTATTCAGTGTTCAGTTCTGGAGGAAATTCTTTATGTACCACTTCCAGGATCCTTTCCTGTCCAAGAACAGATAGCTGCAAAGCTTTATAATCATCAGGTAGAAAGAGTGCTGAAAGGCACTCAGAGTGTATGGAGTTGGATTGTTTCCTGTGTCCCACACCTGTATTTTTATACATCCTATGGGAATTTACACCGTGGAGGTTCAGAGTTTTCCGGTAATCACCTGCACTAGCAAGGGTTGCACAGGACCTTCTGTGAACTTATTACCTCTTGCTGAAGTTATTACAGGGTAAAGTATATGTTCAAGACTATCTGATGGGCCCACTATGCTCCCAATTTCAGGGGAGTTTTAAGAAGGTTGGTATTAATAACTTCAACATGGAAAAGTTCAGGTTTAAGACAATCCACAGTAAAAAATTTTAAGTAACTTTACTTGTAAGATCATGCATAGTTCTACTGATTTTTAGAGGTGTGGCTCATGCTTAAGTTACTGATATGATTTACAAATGCTTTGATGGAAAAAGGGCCTTCTGAGTGTCAAAATTCAAATTCTGCTGGTTCTGTCCTCTCACTTCATGGATGCTACCTTTATATTGTTCCTGCCTTCTTCTAAACCTGTTTATTCTTTCCTAAGGCCAATATTTATGTGCAATTATGTAATTTATGCATAGTTATATAATTAGGTACTTAAAGAATCCAAGCAATGCTGATACCTTGTAAATGTTGGAATTAAACTGTAAGCCACAAGAAGCTGTTTTGTTCTCTTACAGAATACTGTTGGCAACATTTATTTCTGTCATAATGTCAGGGTTTCTACAGGTACTCCTACTTGTGTAGATAGTCTATAAAGTGTACTTTCCTTTATTTCCATTTTAAAATTTTATAGTATTCCTATTTGTCTTGGCATTTTTAAATACATGATTCATCTTTTTGTTTCATAATATAATAGATTTTTCAACAGTAAGTTAGCATCTTTCATCTGCCATAATGGAATTGATTGTGTACTAAGTTTGCTGTGATAAACTACAAGAAAATGTTTTTCCTTTTCACTGTTGTCATATTTTTCTAACAGTATATTCATATTATTTAAAATATTTTTGATCTTTAAGAATTTATTTGGTTTTAAATATGAGTCCTTTTTCAATGAAGTTATTTGGTGATATATAAAAAAGCATTTTCTGGTTCTGCTGTTGTCAGGAGTGGGAAGATAGTGTCTACTCTTTTAAGAGTTCATATATCAATCAGCATCCAAAATCTTGGGAAAAAAACATTATCTGGTAAACCCAAGACACCTCAAGAGAAGCAGTCAGATAGTGGGAAGATAAAGCAGCTAAAGGACAGCCTAAAACATTAGGGCAGAAATGTTTTGGTTAATTGGTTAAAGTGAGGGTATATCTAAATTAGCACATAGGATAGTGCAATAAAATGAGATCTATGAAGAGAGAAATTTGGTGATGAGCACATCCCATTCACGATATCTGTATTCTGGAGGAGAGGAAGTAAGCTATACTTTAGACTAGCCCTATTTTAGTTCTCCAGGCTAAATTGTATTTTAGTTCCACAAGTTGAAGCATATGAAGGGCTGCTCAAATGCACCTTTCAGTGTACTCACCTGAAAGAGTACAGATTCCAAAAGGATTTCAATTTCTGTGCTCCAAAATCACAGCCAGTGTGGCGTGTGGGCATGATCAAAAGCAAAACCTTGACTTGAACTAAAATGTGGATTAGGTACATCCAGAAGTAAAGTAACCAAGTTTCATATAGAGTTTACTGAAGATTTTCATGATATCAGGAACTCTGTAACCAGAAATTTCAGTGGCATTACAGGTGTTGTGAGCTTAACATGAGTTAAGATCACTCTTTTATCAGCACCAGTCCCAACTGGACTAATTTATACAGCCCCAGCATATGGTGTCAGAACTGCAAACATACAAGTGAACACTGGTATCAGTCAGTCTAGATTTTTCAGGCCGATGTTATTCATTCCAGTCACATGGACCTTACATGAGTAGTGCATATCCTTTTTTATGGGCTGCTTTACAAAATGAAATACAAGCATAGTGTTTATCATAGTTGTGCTGCACTGATAGGACTGGAAGGCAACAACTTGCCTATGTGTAGATTTAGCACAAAAAAGGGCGATATAGTAGTGTCATGCACAACCCAGGTCAGAAGAGCTGTGTGTTCTACTGCCTGTCCCTGCACCACCCCACCCCCACCCCCACCCCCCAGAAAAAAAAAAAAAAGGGAAATTATATTACCCTTCATCTGTTTTTCTGATGTTTCCATCAAAAGTAGGATTTGTGAAGATATTTTGTTCTGGAAATCCTGATAACTATATCAGGTGTTTATATTATGACAAACAGTGCCATATGCCTAACTGCAGTATTTGTTACTCATTCTTTTTCTACCTACCTACCTATGTATTTATCTATTGATGGATTTCTCTTTATTTGCTAGTCTTATAAAAGATTTTTAGTAATATAGGCAGAATAGGATGGCAGAATGCAGAGTGAAGGAACACTTAGCTTTCCCCTCTTTCTTTATGTCAGGGACAAATACTGCGCTGCAGACAGGAAAGCAGCGCTTTGTTTTTGGAACTTTTTTGGTGTGGGTTTTTTCTGATTAAGTCTTTTTACAGAAAGCAAAAATGATCCATATGTAGTGCTCTGGACATGGTTAGTGCATGCTTTTCCTCTGGCATCATAGTCTTGTGGACACAATAGGTGTGCTCCTGAAGTCCATCTAGCCAATTTAAATAATGTTGAAGCTTCTTGCCAGCATCTTTTACCAAGTGACAATTTTGTGTCATCCTCCTTATTTTTCATCTTACTATTCAGAGTCAGCAGTGTCCTAGCTTTCCATCTTCTGAGGCTTTTCATTTGTCTGCTGACAATTCGCCAAGTAATGTCATTCTTCCAAAGAACAATCCTTGTGCCCTTATAGAGGATTTTTACCTACTCTTACAAATGTTTACTTTGAAGTGAGGAAGCTATGATCTGAAATATCATTGATGTAGCTGCAGGCTGAAATCACAGAATCACAGAATCATTCAGGTTGGAAAAGACCCTTGGGATCATTGAGTCCAACCATCAGCCCTACTCTACAAAGTTCTCCCCTACACCATATCCCCCAACATCTCATCCAAACGACCCTTAAACACATCCAGGGATGGTGACTCCACCACCTCCCTGGGCAGCCTATTCCACTGTCTGACCACTCTTTCAGTGAAAATTTTTTCCTAATGTCCAGTCTGAACTTCCCCTGTTGCAGTTTAAAGCCATTCCCCCTTGTTCTGTCACTAATCACCTGTGAGAAGAGACCAGCACCAACCTCTCTACAATGTCCTTTCAGGTAGTTGTAGAGAGTGACAAGGTCTCCCCGTAACCTTCTCTTCCTCAAACTAAACAGTCCCAGCTCCTTCAATCGCTCCTCATAGGATTTATTCTCCAGGTCCTTCACCAGCTTCATTGCCCTCCTCTGCACTCGCTCCAGCACCTCGATATCTCTCTCATATTGAGGTGCCCAAAACTGGACACAGTACTCAAGGTGTGGCCTCACCAGTGCAGAGTACAGGGGGACTATCACCTCCCTACTTCTGCTGGTCACACTATTTCTAATACAAGCCAGGATGCCGTTGGCTTTCTTGGCCACCTGGGCACACTGCTGGCTCATGTTCAGCTGCTTGTCAATTAGAACCCCCAGATCCTTCTCTTCCAGACAGCTCTCCAGCCACACCTCCCCAAGCCTGTAGCGATGCATGGGGTTGTTGTGGCCCAAGTGCAGGACCTGGCACTTGGCCTTGTTGAAGCTCATCCCGTTAACATTGGCCCACGGACCCAATCTATCCAAGTCTCTCTGTAAGGCCTCCCTATCTTCATGCAGATCGACACTCCCTCTTAACTTGGTGTCATCTGCGAACTTACTGATGATACACTCTATGTCCTTATCAAGATCATCAATAAAGATGTTAAACAGAAATGGTCCCAACACCAAGCCCTGAGGAACACCGATTGTGACCGGCCGCCAGCTGGATTTAACCCCATTGACCACCACTCTCTGGGACTGTCCATCCAGCCAGTGCTTGATCCAGCAGACTGTACACTCATCCAGGCCATGAGCAGCTGTTTTTTCTAGGAGAATTCTATGGGGAACTGTGTCAAATGCTTTTTGAAAATCCAGGTAGACAATATCCACAGCTTTTCCCTTGTCCAGTAGTCGGGTCATCTTGTCATAGAAGGAGATCAGGTTTGTCAGGCAGGACCTGCCTTTCATAAACCCATGCTGACTAGGCCTGATCCCCTGGTTGTCCATTATATGACTTTTAATGGCACTCAAGATGACCTGCTCCATGACCTTCCCTGGTACCGAGGTCAGACTGACAGTTCTAGAGTTTCCCGGATCCTCCTTTCTGCCTTTCTTGTAGATGGGTGTTACATTTGCTACCCTCCAGTCCAATGGTGCCGAAAAGTTCAGAACAGATTTATAATGAGATCTACAGAAGTAAATGATGATTAGTTTTAGCACTTTGGTTAATAAGATTGCATGTGAAGATAAATATAGTAGACTCTTAAACATCATGAAAATTATTGGCTAAAAGGAAATAAAGAAGAAAGATTGGATTGGACAACAATTATCAATAGTGCATTACTGCAACCTAAGTCTGAATAAACTGCTCTTAGGGAAAAAAAACCAAAGGTTGACATGCTGTGTCCATTTCTAACAATCAATATAGTGACTAATCATGTGGAGCACAGAATGGTGTCCACAGCTAGAATCTTTATTTGCTTTTAAGCAGATTAAATTGTGAAGTTTCCTTAAATGTAAACAGAACTATATCTGAAAACACAGATACTCTAGTAAAATATATTTTGAAGATGAGAATTTAATAGTGTGTTATAAGTATTTGTGTATATTTGATATTCAAGTGGGCTCTTGTTTTACAAAATTGTTTTCATCTACAGATTGTTCTTGATATAATTTAAAAACAAATGACAGAGATATCCCTATATACAACATAATCTTGGCTGATACTTTTCTTGATATAATATTTTCTTACAGGAAGATCTTTATATATGTGTGGTATAGAAAATGTTTTTTATATTTTTCTCAATTAATAATCCCGACTATTGGAGACGGAGGAAGCATTTAAAAACTCAGAGGAATAACATCTTAAAATATACTAATATTTCATTTTCAGTACCTGTTGGAAGGAGGCAAAGATTGATTTAGGGACCACTTAAGCAAACTGAACATACACAAGACCACAGATGGAATAGGACTGGCTGGTGTGCTGTTGGAGATGGCTGATATCATTGCAAGGCTGTTCTCTATTATCTTGGAAAGATCATGAGGATCTGCAATGTCATTGATGACAGTAAAAGGCATAAATGTCACACCCATTTTGAAGAAGGGAAAGAAGGAATATCTAAGGAACTACAGGCTTTGTCAGCTTCTTTTCAGTTCCCAGAATGACTGGTGCTGTAAGTAAAGGGAGAACAATGGATGTTGCTTACTTTGAGTTTAGACAGATAGCTAATAGTATTCCAGTAGCCAGTCTGGCGAGATGGCTTGGATGGGTGGACTATAAGGGTGTAGACTAACTACGTCACTGGGCTTAGGGACTGGTCCACAATTTAATGTCTAACTGGTGGTTAAGTGTTTATTAGGGATATTAAATAGATCAATAAAAACTGGGGGTAGAGGAAGAAGGAGGGGGAAGGACTGTTTTTCTTCCAAGGTGGCCATTGTTCAGAGACTGGCTGGCCATTATTCTGCTTGTGGGAGGTTGTGATTGTTTTTACATCACTTGTTTTTATTGTTTGTTTGTCTTGTTGCCTTTTTTTTTTTTTTTTTTTCTCTTTGCTTCACTTATTAAACAGCCTTTCTCTTCACCTATGTGTTTTCTCACTTTTGCTACCCCATCCCACTGGGCGTGGTGGATTGAATGAATGGCTGTATGGGTGCAGCTTCTGACTGGAGTCCACCTACAAGAACCTTGGTGAGTTGGAGGAATGGACTTATGAAGTTCAACAAAAACAAATGCTACCCTGTAAGGGACTGTGTCAGCCATTTTGTCTCAGCATTGTTGTTGTTATATCATTACATCCCGCCCCCCGCAAGCCGCAGGGTGGTGTAAGACTGTCATACTCTGTCAGCCGTGTGTTTCAGCACCTCACCACTTCCTAAACCAGGCCTCGGCATCCCATTGCTGTGAGGAGAAAATCTGCCCAGAGTTAGAACAACATCCATCAAGCTGCGCTTGCATGCAGGGCTGGCAGACAAGGGGGACGTGCAGAGGCTAAAGGTATCGATGGCCAAGCCTCCCCCCCACCCCGTGACAAGTGGCATGAGCGGAGGCTGAAGGCGTCAATGGCTGACCCCCCTCCAGTATGACCATCGTGGACACCTGGGCATGCACACATGGGGGAACACAGGTGGCAAATATGTTAATGAGCTCTGTGGCAATGGGTGGACTGATTGTGGGGACTGGATAAAAGGGACTGTGTACTATTCTCTGGGGATTTTTCCCCATTGCCTGCAGAGATTTCCTCATCACCTGCTGGGATGGGACACCCCCTCCCCCCCCTGCTCATCACCTGGACCGAACCAACAGGACACTGCTGGACTCATGGTGGTGGTAACTAATCCTGCTGCATCTCTTTTTGTTTGCTTGCTTAGGTATTCTGACTTTTCCTTTCTTCTTTTCTCTGTCCTATTGCTATTATTAGTTATTTTGCGAAATAAAGCTTACAAGGTTGTGCGGCATCTGACCTTGTTTGCGTCTTAATCTCGCTCTTGGGATTGTTTATGAAGCCTCCCTGATAGTGGATCGGGACATACCTTGAACTTTCTGACATATGAAGAAAATTGAAGAAGGGGGTACAAATAACATACTGAAATTGAAATTTTTGCCTTGTACCTTTATTATAAATTAACAAGGATAAACTAACAGGAAGATTACCAATGTCACAATTTCAGTTGTAACTTTTGTAACATGCTTTAGATTAGGTTTTTAGAATATACCGGGTCAACATACTTAACACTACTGAATCATATTCAAACTGTATGTTTGTGCCATCTCCTTATTGACTCTTGGCTTGCTCACACTTTAAGGACTGTGTACTTTTCCTTTATCTTGGGAGATATATGACAAAGCTGGAAAAGACTGATGATCCAACAGAGGTTCCAAAAGAATGGAATGGTTTTCATACAAGATGTGATAGAGTAAGCCAACACTCTGCAATAAGGAACAGATGTGACTTACTGGCTATCATGGCTATTTACAAACAGGACTGTCATAGTGAGAGAGGCTACAGAGTAACCATTCACACGAACTAGGTGCTAGCATAATAATACGCAAAACTAGCAAAAGGAGATGGTTTATCACTAAATAGGAGATAGCCATAGAAAGCTTCTTGTCAAAGTGTGGTGAAGCTGCAAAACGTTTACTTGGATTCAAGCAAGATCCATCGGGAGTTAATAGACAAACACCATCAAACTCAAAATCTGAGCTGGAAATCATTGGAAGCAATATTAGGAAAGAGGTACAATATATATAAAAGAAAGAAGTATATTTGTGGAATATATAAACCAGAGACTTTTAATCTTCCTTATGACTGCTGTTAGAGTGCCCTGAATTCCTGAAAGCTGTATCTGTTGTCTTAAAGACTATGAGAATATTTGCACCCATTTTCATGAAGACTTGAAAGTAAACTGATTGTTTAAACCCCTGCATAAGTTAGCCTGGATGCTCTAGTTCAGGACTGAAGTAGCACTATTCTAATTTGATTTAAACTGATAGAAACAGATTTAAGTCACCTTGAAGGAAGAACTTAAGATCTATAACTGATAACTCAACTCCTATAAGAAATATATTTGTTATATCTATTTAACTAGTAGAGTTTTTAGATATAGATATGTAACTTAAGCTTAAAGTAGACAGACTGTTAAGAAAGATGTACTTTCAGAGGCTTGGTTAATCAGCTGTTGCCTGAATAATTGAAAAGGAACAAAGGAAAACACAGTGCTCCAGAGGTTAGTATTGCTGTAGAAGGTGGGAACCTAAATAATGGCATGTAAAATACAGGCAAAATTAATTCCAACTAAATCTAATTCAAATTCTATTAGCAACAATAGGTCACAAAATAGGTCACAAAAGGGAGGGCTCATTAAGTTTCAGCAAAACTAATTTTCTCTTAATTAGTTTAAATTTAAAAAACTAAAAAGTACATTAGTGTATATATAAAACTAGCCATTTGATACATAAGGTGCAAACTATAAATACCATGGAAAACAGAGATGTGACAAAGTTTTCTAGTGACTTCATTTATTCAGAACAGCCCCATCATCAAAAAGAACATGTAGAAAAGTAGTAAAAGCCAATTTTAAACTTAACAGAAGCAATAGAAGTGACAAATGATAGCCAGCAGGACTCTATGCTGTTGCAGCTTGCTGAAGCAGATGTCCAGGAGATTTACAAAACACTGAAAGTAGAAACATAATTTCTTACCTGGAAGTTACCATGGATCATCTAGGTAGCTATTTTACATGCAAAAATACAACCTTATTTGAGAAGCTCTAAGTTTTTGTAGACAAGGCAGTCGGAGTCAAAATCTATATATCGTTTCATAAAAAACCTCAACTGTAGCACACTCAAAAATGACATTGTATTATGGCACTTTTGCAAAATAAGGTTGTCAAAACTCACCCTATTGACAATTGTAGGAACAGCAGACTTGGGGAATATTGACATAGACCAAGCTTGACATTTGATAAATGGCTAGTCACTGCTGTAGCAAGAAAACATTACTTGGTGCTGTTCATAAGACATAAATAAAACTATTCCAGTAGCAATACAGTGAATTCTATCAAGCAGAAAGGCATCAAAGTCAGTGAACATGGTGGTAGCTGTAGGCACTGTCTGAACAAGAGATCACATGCTGCTGATGAGATCCACCCAGGTCACTCTTTGTGGGAGTTTATTTCATAGGAAACGGAGTATATGGCTGGATACTAGTCTGCCTTTTCTAAAACAAATGAAGAAAACACTCTTAACATGGAGACATCAAAAATGCTGCTATACAAAGTAAAGATATGACCACATATGAGGATGAAGATACTCTTTTAAAGATATGAACAAAGCACTTTCATAGCCTGTAATGTCTGAAATTTCATAGAATGTAATGTCCATTGCAGAGGTCATCACCTATAATATAAAAATGGTTTCCTACATAGGAAAGAAGTCAAATAGCTTGTTTTTATTATTCATATCTGTATGATGGTAAAAGCTGAGATGTTAATGGAGGACTGCTGCTTCATTATTTCAGGCTTTGCATACCTGATTGCTACAATCTAAGGTCAAGCTTTTCTTCTACTACTTTTCTAAATTTTTTTTTTTACTTATTTTGTGTCTGAGACACTATGCTGCTGTCATTAATAGATCACTTTCATTGGCCACATCCAGGTCAAAAAGAAAGGATGGAGTTCAGAAAAAAAAAAACTTTATTCTCAAAATAATCAAGGTAGTGCACTGTGAAATATATCATGTAATCTCAGTCTTCAGGATGTTCTTCCCTTCCTTCATCCAGGTCTAAACTGGCCTTTTCCTCCCTCATGCTTGGAAAACAGGCCAGAAAATCCATCCTACCTTGTGCTGTTTCTATTGCCTTCAAATGAAACATAACGTTCACTTTCTAGTGTCCTTGCTAGACAGGTTTGCCTATCGTGCTCCATTGCCCACTCTTTAATTTTTCACAATCTTTGGTTCAGGCATTCATAAAACCTTTTCCATACTAGATGTGATGCTATCAGTTTCTACCTGATGAACTAATTTACAGAAATTAGTCACAAGATCCAGACAGAAAAGTCATATATATTTTACAGAGGAATATGAATGCAGGGCATAGTGGCTGTTTGTTCAGTGCTACTCAAGAAAGATGCAGCAGTATTCAGAATGGAATTCTGTTTGTTCAAGTCCCAGTTTTATTCTTTTACAAGAGTCTTGGCTTTTTCTAGATGATTGAAATTTAATTATTGTTACAGGCTGATGTTAACTTCTTTTGCTTCTTATCCATATGTTTTGAGGGACAAGAAGGGAAATGAGGAAATGAACTACCTATAGTTGAACCTACAGGGTTTTGTAACCATTTTAAAATTCCTTACATACTGAGTGTAAAAAGAATTATCCCATTTACAATCATGTGTCCAAAGCCAGGAAAGAAAACAAAGAAATGATAAAAATGAACAAGCTGGCCAAGGCTTGGCCAAGGGGATAAAGATAGGAGCAGACAATAATAAAGAAATGACAACAGTGATTGTACAGCTTGAAGGTCAAGGAAAAAACAGAGCAGCTAAGCCTATGACTGACTATTGTTGGTATAAGAGAATATAGGGCATGAAGAGTCAAGAACAGTAATAGTTGTGTTGCAGAACTGTGCGTATAAAAGAAATCCATCACTTAGGTTGCATTGTTTCTTGTTTTGTATTTCCTTTTTTGTCAGACAATGTAGAATATGATGAGCTTAATTACCTGCATAGCTTTTTGTCATGCTTTTCTTAAGTCATTAATTATTTTAATTAACTAACTTAATTAGTATTTCAATTATTTATTTGTATTCTGAAATCTTTTCATTCTTTAAATATCCTATCACATCTTCTAAAAAGTACTTTTGAGTTAAAAATAAAACAAACAAACAAAAAGAATTTATTGCATTAAGACAAACCTTGTGTTGTTCCTGGACTGGATAGAAAGCATAAGATGAAAAATATCAGTTGATCATTGTATTTAAAATTATTGGTGAAGTATTTCTCCACATCATCATGTATGTATGATTCTAGCATATATTTATGATTCTACTTTGAAATGACTCCATTTTGAAAGGTTCCACTTCAGGAACATTTTAAAGGTAGTAAATGGTGATTTAATTTCAGTTAGTTGTTTAGATATATGTTAAATAAAGTTTAAGCAAGCCTTAAAATTTTAAGACAAATGAGAAGGTAGTGACCTCTTGACTGTCATTAGTATTTTGAGGCCTGCATTTCAGCACTGCTCTAAAAAAAGTCCTACACTGGATGACAAACAGGGTTCCAAGGAGAAGTATTGGGAGCATGAGTGAAGGAGAGGCTTGAAACACAATACATTAAAGAATGAAATTCTGGAAGAATTAAAAGGGAAGAAAAAGTGACCACCCTAGTATAATGTTCAGGATGAACAAAAAAAGATACGTTTATAAAATCTATCAGGTCCTACTGCATAGAGATAGTAGCAGGACTGTTAATGTAAATTTATAATGTTATTTGACTTAAGATTCCATACATGTACCAGCTTTTATTATGCTTTTTCTTATTATGAAACACTATTGCTTCCTCTTTTGGTTGTACAAGAAAATGTAGTAGACGCTATTCTTACAGAAAAATTTGCCTACTATCTAGAAGTTGACAAGCTTATTAATGTTTGAGGTGAGTGGAGAAGAAAACTTTACTTCCATACTCTCACTTCTCAAACTTCAGGTATTTGAGAGAATGTACCATTCAAATAGAAACATAAACAATGGAATGCCCCAATCAGAACAAGAAATAAGTATATTTTTGCCAGTATATTTTTCCTTTGAGTTTAATAACTTGATACAAAATATAGACATTGTTATGTCTACACAGAGATATTGTTATGTATACATATGAAAGGCACTGAGCAAACCAAGGTTGAGAAAGATCACATTTGTTTATTAGTGTTTTACTACATGGATACTTTTTTTTCCACAAAAGCGCTTATCATTCTTTCTACTGTAGTGAAGGGACTCTTAGGTCCTGATTCATTACATTCAATTTTAGGAGTTTGATGTAGCTAACCTAAATTAAGAGCCCACTTCTGTATAATTAATGGAAAGAGGTTGGAATATATACAAATGAGGCCCATTTAAGATCTCTATTGACTGTTAGAGATATTTATCTATTTCCAATAAAGAGGGGGAGGAAACTGACGGCGTCTTTTCTTACTAATTTAGATGCCTTGGATAATTGACTAGGCATGATGACTGCATCACTCCTTTACATTCAAGACCAGATAAAGGTAGACCTGAACTAAAAGCACCCACCTCTCAGTGGATACACTCACTGCACAGCTAACACATCAAGCAGACATGCAGTTATTTAAATCCATGGAAAAGTATTATTTAATCTTATGGACAAATTTTCTAATATTTTTTCTGGCAGAGGTTTGATACTTGTTTGAAGAGTCTCTAAAACTCTGTTTGGAGGAGCAGTATGCATACATCTTTTTTCTTATGAATACAGACTCCTGCTCTCCTCACCTAAAATTAACCTAGTTAAAAAAGTGACTTAAGGGCTATGGAGATTAGATATTTCATATGTATATAAAATAGCAATAAATCTGTAGTCTGTGGGTCTGTGCTAAACAAGATCTCATTCTGTGCATTCATACAGGGCCTGACTTCTCATCACCAGTAAGGACTATTATACAGCTCTGATAAGGAAGAGATATATTAGATATGGATCAAGCTTAATTTATAAGCATTTTCATGTATGTTTTAAATAGCCAAAATAATTGAAGTCACATTTGTATAAATAAGAATAAGGCTGATAAGTTAGAAGAAAGTATTTATGGAATAATATATAGCTGAGAGCAGAGAGGTTTCAATATATAGTCTATAGGTGGCTTTTGCATATCATTTAAGAATAAGGTTATCCAGGTTTTTTTTCCTCATAAACATTAAAATGTTAGTTTTAGCCCTCCATTAGAATGAAAACTTTCCTATCTTTAAATAACTCCCTAATCCAAGCCTCTGTTTTTTTTTTTTTTTTTACGAAAACTCCCATGTTCCACAGCCAATAATTTCAGAGTTAGGTCTTATCTGGGATGTGAAGAAACACAGATTCAAATCCTCATTTTTGTGTATAAACTCTCTTGTCTGACTCACTTCACCTTGTATAAATATCAGTTGGGTCAAAGGAAATAAGATTATAACCAAAAATATTACCACACTTTGGTTTTGCTATTTAAACCTTTTAACACTTTAAAAGAATGACAATTAAAAGAACATATACAGCAATTCTTCCTGACGTTATGTCCTTACTTTATAGAAAAAATATATTCTTAATAAAATAAAGAAGGAAGGTATGCATGATGAAGACCTCTTTAATTTAAGAACTCTGTACTTTCAAGTTTTCTAGTTTGCAGGGGCTGTCAGTCAGACAATGCTTTATATTTGTGCATGTATATCTGTATATGCATACATACATACAGAGTGATGCACATGTGTGCATACCCAGACAAGCATACAGATACACACATACTGAAATTGTCTTGTAATCTTTCTGGAGTTCTACACTTGCAAAGAGGCATTAGGCAGCTGCTTAATGTAAGCTTATTTTCTGCCATAAGCTTTAGTGAGAAAGGTGGAATAAAATAAGCAGACTATTACAGCTTTCAGTCAGGAGTTTTAATTGGCATTAATTAAATTGGCTTCCAAAGGGCACATTATGTAGGGTACTTCCCCATTTAAATAATTAGTCCATGTTTGTCAAAGACATTAGTTCTGGTAGAAAGCCAAATTCAAAAAGAGGAGATACAGGTAAGTGTTAATCTTAAGTGCCTCCTAATTGTTTTGCACTAATTATTGGGAGCTTTTATTATGCAACTGTTAATAGTATTGGAGCTTTCTTCAGTAAGAAGCACTACCAACATGCTTCCTGACTGAATGTCTTTTACACTAACAAATCTCCTAATGGAAACATGAAAAGTATGTAGGAGTGTCCAGAAATTGTCTGGAGTCGTTAAGTTTTCCTCTTCCTATACAACTCTGAAGTAAATGACTTCTCATTTAGTAAAGCCAGAAAGTAATGTTCCTAAAGCCTTGTTTTGTTTAGCCAGAAACAATAAACTTTTGTGTATATTTTTATTTCACTAATTAGTAAAACATTATGTGGAAACCATAAAATATTGAGGCTCTGTGTATTCTGGTTGACAGAATTACATTTCCATAATAATAGAGTTCTCTCCTTTTCCAGTTTGAGGCTCAAAAAAATGAAAAAGCCTACTGTATTTTTTTCCCCCCAAATTTCACTTCCTACTAAAAAAGTTTCGAGAATAAAAAATATATCTGACTGCTTTTTGTTACTAAGAATGTAACTTCTACCTTGGTGTCAGATATTGCAAAATCTAGATTCAAAGAGCTTGTAGATGCACTGAAAAGATATGCCTTAAGTGATTTCTTTCCTAGCTATCTATCCAGGATTCCTGCATAAAGAGCATTTTTGCTTTTAGGATTAAGAAGTTAAAACTGGAATTGTTAGATGCATGGAGATCCTTCTTTCTCCCCTGGAGATAACCAGTGAAAGCATTTAATCAATGTTATTTGAGTGTTAAGATTTGGTAGGGTTTGGTTAATCACTTAGCCTAAGCATATTTTATTTCAGCAATCTGGGGAACGCAATTCTTTTGGGACACAAGAAGAAAAAGACTTGGTTTTGTTTTGCTTCTTTAAATTAACTGTGTGTACTAATGTTTCAGAAGTGATTAGACATTTAAAAAAATCGTAGAGCCCTCTCTTGCTGAATGAGGTGAAACCATCACTACCTATCAAAACAAGGCTATGTCTCAGCAAAGAGCTTGGTACAAAGAAGAGAATACAATATTGCAAGATAATCTCTAATAAGATTAAAGAGAACAGTGATAAATCAAATTCAAGAATTTTTGAGCATAATTTGAATGAATGATTCCTAAATTAGAGGAAGATTAGTGTTCAGCAATTTTCCATATTCAATCCAAGAGAGGAAAACGTAGCAGCCTAAAGACTTCTCAGTATCTAGAGGGACTCACTTTCATAAGTGCAATAAAGGATGTTCGAAATTCAAGAATTTAAATCATGCTTAAGTCAACACAGGATGATTATGTTATTTTTCCTTTCTAGCAAAACTCCTCATAGCATCTAGCAGACATATTTTAATCTGCTTAGCTTGTATTTACATTGATTTTTTCTTTCTTTATATCCTTTTTTCAATAAGTCTTGATTTAAAACAATAGCAATTGGTAATTTCACTGAAGAAAATTGCTGTATAATACTGCACAAGTGTAGGAAGGCTGCCAAAACTTGAATTTCCTTAAAGTTGCATTATTCTACTTCTGAAGTGCCTAGCTTTCAGCCCAAAGAACCTGGGCTGTAAATACTTCTCTACCAGTTCTGTAGGTAGACCTTCCTACTGAGACACTTTTCTCTAGGGATGTATTTTTCTCCACTACATTGAAAGAAGCCTTGTGCAATGAGTGTAGACACAGCACTTGTGGGTGTGGTTAATACATATAGTGGATAGGTACGGTACCAGGTTAAGCACTAATGTACTTATCAGTTCTGAGACTCCTGAATAATCTCTGCTGGCAAGTAAGTGGCCAGTCAGGTGTGGAGTGTCACCTCCCGTAATCCTGGAAATGTCTGACCTTTGATCTTGCTGATTTGTCATGTTCAAGCTGCCTGTTTTTTCCTTAAGGTGTTATATTTTCCATGCCTGTGTTTTTACCTTGTGATTCCCTGAGCTGCCAACTATTGTCATTGTAACAATTTTTCTTCTGCCTGTCTTACTACTTATTTCATGTGGCTCCCATTCATGTACTCAAAGTTTAACAACAACCTTCTCAGTAAGACTGAGCCAAGGTCACCCAGCTGTGCTGTACCAACATAGCCTTGAGGTCAGAGAGCTCAACTCTTGGGCTGTGGGTTATGGTCTGTGTATAGCGCAAGTTATCTAACTGTTTGCATTATAAAATCATTTTACGTAGCTTATAAATTAGCAGCAGTAAATTAAAGCTTCTGTAAATATTTAATTCTGAAGTCTTTATCAGATAGGATAAAGAATTTTATTTACAGGTTATAGTACTGAACGGTTATTCTGTCTCTGAGAAAGAGGTAGAGGGAAATCCTTATGATGTCTGGAATATGTATGCAAGTGTGTATTTCTACAAATCTTTCTTTGAAAACACGCATCTTCAGATTTTGGAGGAGGGATTCAGATACTTTCCAGTGTTTTCTCCTGACACCCACAGCAACAGATAATGACATGCTAGTAACATAGCTTAAATGTAGGCATGTTTTACGATTTCAGGAGTGTGTGTTTGAGTACAGTATTTCCCGGGGATTTTGAGCTTTGTTGGGGGGGAGAAGGCACAATGATCATGTTGCAGTTCTTAACAATACTTGTTTTCCTAATGTTGATTACTAGACCTGACAGCAAATCTCTCATAAAAGGAGGGGAAAAATTCCTAGTAAAGACTGGGGAGGGAACCAACTGTTTTATAGCCTTGAGGTCAGTGGATAGGTGTAAAAAGCAGGTGCCTAAGAGACAATACAGAGAGAACAGAAGAGAAGACAACTAGGTTTTGGAATACATGTTAACAGAGAGAGAGAGTAGGGCAAGGGCATTAACACGTTCAGGAGGATGAAAAGAAAAATGGAGAGATCAGCTTTAGAGTATGAAAGGCAGCACTAGAACAGCAACAGTAAGAGTTTGTGCAATGAGAACACGCTACTTTTCAGAACCAGAAAATGTCACTTCAAAACACTGAAACTAAATCATTGTCTTCAGACACTTTTTTCTCTGTGGTTAAAAGACATAATTCTTCAGCAGGATTTAGCATGTGTCAGGCAGTGATTACATATGCTTGTTTGTTTTCAGTGAGCACCAAACTTCCAGCCAGAGTTTTTGTTTTAATCTGAAAATAAACCAGAGTCTCTGTGACATTGGTGTGACTCTGGCACTTGTATCCATTCTGTCATAACAGTTTGCACAGATTTCCATTTCAGCCCTTGGCAAAAGAATCTGCATGCCCAGTTCTCACTGATCTGAATGCACGTCAGGCATTTAGGGATGTTTCATGAGCTGAGGAAGTTGGAAAATAACTCCACAAATTATTTTAAAAAATGAGAATGCCATATTTGTTCTGTTCCTTTTTGAATAGTCTTTTCCTTTTGTTTCTGTGATGAACTTTGTATCGTTTTTAGGCAGTTGGCAATGAGAACTGTGGGTTGGTTCTTATTAACTCATTCTAGTGATACAATGTAAAAATAACATACAACAAAGAAATGTCTTTGTGAAGGAGGAGGACTGATGTCTGCATTAAGTGGGAAGGATGCATGTCCTTTAGTGTTCAAAGAGCACTCTTCAAGTAGATTTCCTGATTTTTTCTCTACTTCACATTATGGCACGGTCTTGAAACATATGACCTGTATTTGTCTTGGATGAAACTTAATTGGATCATGCTCCAGAAGTGTATTGCACACTGGTTACAAATGGACAGCCAGTGAATGATTATAGCTAGTTTAAAACAAATGAAGCCCAGTGTCCTGGTTTCAGCCAGGATAGAGTTAACTTTTCTTGGGCTGAGAGGGAGCACAGCTAGAAGGCAGGGCTGGATCGATCATTGGCATATTCCATATCATGTGACATCATTTTTTCCATTTCAGTTTTGTTTTCTCAGTCGGCGGCAGGATTTCTGGTGCAGTCGGGATTGTTGCTGGGGGCGGGCTGTGTACTGGTTGCTGATTGGTGAGCCACTGCTGTGTTTTACCTGTTTGGACTTACTATTGTTGCTGTAGTTTTGTTACTACTACTAATTTTTTTTTATTCAACCTACGAATTTCTTTTTTTTTTGTCCCCCTCCCCCCCTCCTGTGGGAGTCGCGCAGTGAGAAACTATGATAAAGTGCTATGTGCAATTAGATAATTATTGCCACATAAGGCAGATAGAGAAGAAACACCCAAATCAATTCAATCAGATAACAGGAGCCACTTTACTGCCAGGGTGGTCCAGCAGTGGGCACACAAAGAATACAGTGAGTTTGCACACCCCATACTATCCTCAGGCTAATGGGCATTGTTGACATGCTTGGGAAGCCTTAGGTAAAGGTGAAAAAACTCACTGTATTAGTGCTCGATGGATAATGACTAATTTTTAACTTGATGCCCGGGTTCTGATCAAAGCCTTAGTTCTGTTTTTTTTCTTAGGCTCTTGGAGAGGCAGAAGACTTTGGCATCCTGATCGACAATGGTGATGGTGATCCATATGGACAATCAAGACTTGAACAACAAAGTGGCTGCAAATGAATCTTGTGAAATTGGCAGCATTCAGAAGAATATGATTGAACTTGGTGCTATTGTGTTACTGCCACAGGTCAACAAATGAAGAAAGTGGCAAGAGACCTGAGGCAATTGTTGCCATATTAAGCATTAATTGCTTAATTGGATATGTTTGTATCTTCCTTGTTAGAATGGTTAATCAGCTTCCTTAAATTTTGGTTGTAATACATTGTATGATTGTTTGGTGTTTTTTTAAGATTTGATTGTATAATCATCTAGAAATGACAATCCACAACAAGGATGGAGACCCACAGGGAACACACTCCCTTTAATCTTGGAGGCAAGAGGTGACTGCACCACCACTTCAAGGAAACCAGCCAAATCATGACTGTAGTCATGGGGTGGATTGTGTGGCAGGTGCACCTGCCCATTGAAAATAGGGCTTCTTCGCTGCTGAAGTGTAGCATCTCCTGATTGCCTTTGTTCTCAGGGCTTCATGGCAGTTGGAGCCTTTGGCCAATGGGAGCCGCTATTGACCATAAATCAGATTCAGCCTGGGTATAAATGGAGTCCCCTGGGGAGCCACTTTGAGCTTGTTCCCTGGAGCAGCACGCTGTGGTCGAGGACTCTCCCCTTGGGTCAGGACGCCACCCAAGGAAACTCCTTGAGGTGACTTGGGTCAGGATGCTGCCCTGAGAAGGTCCTCGAGATTGCGAGCCCTCACTTGTTATGTGAGTGATAGAGCATTTTGGGTTGTTGTTAAACCCTGGGAAGTGGTGCTTTGTTCTGTGTTTTGGGTTGTCATTAAACCTTAGGAAGTTGTTCTGTTCTCTCACAGACATTCGAACCTGTAATTTGCAGAGGGCTAGATAATTGTGTTGACAATAAATTTTTAATTCTTGGTGGTTGTTTGTTTATTTGAAAGCCTCCTCCATAACAAATTGGTGTAGTTGGCAGGATGTCAATAGAGGAGTTATTACAGAAGTATAGTTGTGTCCTTTCTCTCCCAGATGTACAATGGGCGAAGGAGAAGTGGTTTGATCCAGTGGCAGTTGTGAGAAAGCTGAAACAGAGCCGGGGAAGTTGGTGGAATGGCAGAAGTGAAGGAAAAACATGCACCATTTTAGGTGCCTGCTTGATTCAAGTGCAGGATTATTTTGTAGTAATGGAGAAAGATAATTTAGAGGAGTGGTTGGAAATTAATTGTTTGAAGACAGAATTGTTACAAGAGAGACAAGGTGGTTATTAAAAAAAAAATTGAAATTATGTTGTCATGAACAAAAAAACCTCCTAGTGTTTTTCAGATTCAAAAGTTAATCATGAGTGTAGATATTGAGTGGGATGGAGATATTTGGGGAGAGTGATGAAAGTAGCTTGGAGAGAATAGAGGAATTGGAGGAAAGAAATGTGTGACCTCTTATTAAAATAGAAAGGCATACAGGTCCACAAGGTGGGAACCCCTGAAGCACCATCTGTACAACCCCCTGGACAGGACCTGAGCTTAGTGAACTTCAGGTTAAGTTTTCGCATAAGCTGAGTGAAACTGAAACCGAGTATTTGTGGAGGGTTTCTTTAACAGGGGGGAAGTAAACAACTGGCCACGTGGGGATTGGCTACCGGATGAGTTTAAACCACGACACCCAGCAACAACCAAATAAAATCCTGAAATGTGTACAGTGTTTGCCTCAACAGAGCCACTATCATTGGTCTGTACAACTTGATGTATATAGTCTCACACTTCCATCACATACCAATGAACTGTGTCTTGGTCAAAACACTTTATTTCAATTCAGACCAAGCCTCTAAAGGACCAGTTGCCTTGGGTGGCTGATATTGTTATCTCGATTAAGAAAACAGCAGTAAGGAAATACTGTATCTGACTAACTTCCTTTTGTCACAGATCATAAGCTGAACTGCACTAGCTGTGGTGCAAGAAGCAACACTAATCAATAATGTAGTTCCTAGCAGTGGCAGGGTTATGAGTCCTGACTTAAGCCCAAAAGAGCAAACCATGAACTCAATACTGGTAGCCCATGACCATAAACATGCATCACATTTTGTGATGCTGTTAATTCAGTTATGTCTCATCAGACCTCTCTATAAAATTCCAGCTCTAATTTAGGGCTGTCTGTTCATTTGTCAGACAAATAAGCTTACTTTAAAGATAAATTCTGTTAAAAATACTCACACTGCACTTCCTGACTGCTGTAATCTTTCAATAACTTCTTTCTAAGAATCTAATGAAAAGATTAGGACACCTTTCCTCTATCTCTTTAAGTCACAGATTGTACTCTTTCTGTTTTGTTTTTGGTTTTGTTTTTTTTTTTTTTTTTGTTGTTGTTGTTTGTCCTATAGATTTTAATAAATCATTTTGAGTAAAAGGCCTTGTAAAACTAATAAAATAAAATCCTATGTTGATATTGTTTCCATAAGGAAACTGTATACAAAGAAAAGCACCACATTTCACCAGAGTATTTTTAAACCATTTTCTTAATGAAAAGAAGAATCTCAATTTATAATCTTTGTATTCAGGAGCAGTTTTCATTACTCATTTAAGAGGCCAGTGTTAGATTTATGAATTTCTCCAAAAAGAGTGACAATAACTTTTCTATGTTTACTCTTCTCAGATTCTGCCCAGCTCAAGTAATAACATCCTTTATGACAAAAAGAAATTAAAATAAGACTTTTGAAATTTTTCACAAAAGTGCAGAGTAAATGAAGGAGAAGAAGAAGTTAAAGCCTGGCTTCTTTCCATGAAACAGAAATAATGCCAGTGTCTAAAATTTAGTGTGAAAAGCAGAGTATTATCCTATAAATCATAGTTATATTATTTTTTTTTTTTTCTTCAGGTGGTGGGATCTTGTACAAGGGGAAAAATAAAATTAATATCTGATAAGATGTATATGTATCAAATAGAAATTACAACCATTGACACCTTTTGAATCCTTTGTCTGTGAGTAGTAATATAAGAATGTTTTTACGGCTGGCTGTGGAGCTGGGCTTCAGCTCTGTGACTTCAGCTTGTGACTAATCATTCATGAATGAATATATTTATTAATCCAATTATAGATCATGGAAAGCTGCAGCTCAGCAACTCAAAAAAAATTTACTTGCTCCTTGCAGATATGTAGGTATGAGATAAATACATAATATTCATATGGATCTATAGAGGATTACACAGAATTATTGTTCTGTTATAGAAACTTGATAGCAGTAGATTTTTCATATTCTGAATATTACAAGCTTCTTTTTCCCTCCAAACTTTTTCCTGTGGTTCAAATCCTACTAGAATCTGTTTGTATTTTGCTCAAAACTTCTTACTGTCCATGACTACCTGTCTTTTATGCTCATTTTTTTGTTTATGGGACATGGGTTGAATTACACAAAATGCAGTAATTGACATATAAGGAGAACATTCTAGTTAATGTAGCAGGTTTTTATCTCGGTAATTTCAATCCTTTGTGATAAGTATTCATTATTTTCAAAGAACCATTTCTTGACATCACTGAGTACTGCCTGTGGCTATTACATGTTCTGACCTTGGGAAATCTGTTCTGCTCACTAAACAGGTTACCAGAGTCCTATTAAATGCTGTTTCTCTGAAAGTTGAAATACAACACCACCTTGAAAGTTTGATTTTAAGTAAATAAATAAACAAATCTCATCGTAAATCAACATTGACAATTTTAAAAAGATATTTGTTAGTTTTAAAAGATCCCAAGAGGGTTAAGAATCCTGATGACACATGAATTTCTTGTTTTCTCAGAAATCTTGGCTCAGATGTTAAGTTCCTGTTCCCCTAGAATACCAAATTGTAAATGACTCTTTCATTATTATCAGACTGACATCCTTTTGGTTCATTGCAGTTAGACATTCTTTGATCATGAAGGCTCTTATTGCATTATTAAACAAAAGTATTGGAGCCCTGAGGTAAGGAGACGGGAAATTCAACTCAAAGCAATTTCCATAACCTCTTACTTGGTGAAGTTATTTCTGAACTATTTGTTAAAGCCCATTAAATGAAAACATTTGGGCGTCCCATACTTGTGTGATGTCTGACTTGGGCAATTGTGTCTTCAGGCCTCAAAGGCTTAGCTCAGTGCAAGCCTGGTGTGCCACTGATGAACAAGTCTAAGGCAGAAGTGCAGAAAAAGGAATTCTGACTCCTCTCCCTGCCATAATCTGTGTTCCCAAACTTCTTATTGCATGTGAGCCAGGGACAAGCTGCCTCTCAAATACTCTCTGTGTCTGAGAGGTCTCAATCATCACTTAGAGATGAATGCACCTGTCAACTTGATACTCACAGCCATCCTATCAAAAACAGTCATGCACGGATAAACCAAATGCAGAACAATGGCAATATTTTGAATTCACAACAAGAAGTCATAGGTGTTCATTGTAGTAAAAGAAAATTAATTGTAAAATATTTCATGCCTATTTGACTTCAATATTAATTAGGGAAACGCAGACATCAAAGTTCACATTTTGTAGATATGTGTGTGTATTAGATATTGGCTAAAATGTTGTGTTTGTTAAAGCAAAAAAATGGCAACATAGTGTTAATACATGCAATTCTAAAGACTGTTGGTATCTTTATGAGAGGACAATGTATTTTCATTAAATTTAACAAATCTAATATATTTATTTGGTTTTGCAACAGACACCTTGGCACTGCAAAACATTCAGGCTTAAGAAGGAATTGAAAACACTCAGGCTGAGGTGTCAGAAAGTAATTGCTTCATAGAACTAAGGTTTATCTCTCGGAGGTTACAGCTTTTCTTAAAAGGAGAGCTATCCACATTTGTTACAGGGGGCTTCATCTTTTAAATTTTGCTTTATGCACAAATGGATGTGTTCTGAAGATTATATCTTCCACCTATGAAAGAGTATCAAAAAAGTGAGAAAAAAATAAAGGCATTGTATTTGTCCTAAAGAATTCACAGGCAAGATCACTTGAAATCTTTACATTGAATTAATGTGAAAAGCTGACTTGTTATATATAACTTTCTGGTTGTGGTGGTTTAGGCTCTGCTGGGGTCTGAGACCACACGGCTGCTGCCCCTCCCCCACAAAGGGAGTGAGATACAAAGCTCCGGGGCTGAGATAAGGACAGGTTTAATACAACAGTGCAACAGCAACAAAACAAACAACAGCAATAACAATAACAGTAATAACAATGAACAGAGCAAGATATCTACCAATACAGCAGTGAGAGCAGAGAGATCCGCATAACACGTGTTCACCGATTCTCCCGCGCTCCCGGGCTTGGGCACCAGGAGGTTACGTCAGCATGGTATTGAATAACCCGGCTAGAGCTTCCCCCCACTGCTAGGGAAACTTAACCCTATCCTAGATAAACCAGGACACTGGTTTTTATTACAGTAATGCATAGTTTTGATAAAAGTCATGAGGAAAATAATTAAGAGTAAGCGCACTAGATGCTGTAATATTTGAGCTATTTAAGAAACAGTGCGAACACTAAGGTCAACTACCAGTTAAATATGTCCTGAAGTGCTGATTCACCAAATATATTAGAAAGTACCAGGTTTTAGTATTTTGTTTCAGGGTTTTTTTTTGATTGGGTGGGTTTTGTTTTTTTTTGGTGGTTGGTTTGTTTATTGGGTTTTTTGATTCCTGTTGTTTCTGGGTAAAGAAGGTGATTCTTGTCTCTTTATAGGAAGAGATGATTATTTGAGGTACATGACATTTGGTGGTAATAGAGATATTCAGTTTATCCAGGGAAGGAATGACCATGTAAATGCATCAGTCTAACCTCTAGAGAACCAATTCCACCTGTCCTGCTACAAGCCTACATTTTGTTTATGAAATTTAGTGCACACTGCTTGAAGTTCCAGTCTGCTTTCATGCTTTTTTTGAAGCAACTGCTTTAAACTTGGCATATATCAAGGATAGTAATCTTCATATCAACATATTATTGTAGTCAGATAGGTTTTGAGAACTTTGGATAATGAAAAACACAACTGAAACTGACTGGGGAGAGCAGTTCTTGTGGTTTAAAGGTGACTGGATAATATAATCTGAACAGTTCGATGGCAGTCTTTAAATGAATATTGTACATGGACCTGAACATTTCCAAACCAGCAAACTTGAAATTAGCAGTTCTTTTAAAAACATTTTTTCAGAATTTAAGTTAGGCTTTCAAAACCCTGAACAACTAATTTCACTGAAATTAAAACAGTGAGACATTGCTCAAAACACTCCTGAATTGTACATAAACAAAAATGAAATTAAGTATAATAGAACCATTAGATGAGTAGCTCTACAGGAAAGTGGGTCTAACTTAGCAGTAAGAAGAGTGACACTGGCAACAAAACAAGTTAAAACTCCACAAATTCATTTTTATTATTTTGAAGTATTTTATAAGTTTGAATTATTTTGAAGCAGAAGCAGATAAAGAAAGAAGCTTGAATACAGGTTAATTGGTCACAGGCTTGATCCTGTTTTTTAATCAAACAATACAATGAAATTATAATGACAGTAAATAATTAAATTGCAGCAAAATCTCTGGGAGATTAATTTAAAAGTAGCAAAGGGTAAAACACCTGGCTGTTTTGAGGCAAAAATATGACTGGATTTATATCTAGGGGTGTGCTACAGGTAGCTGTCTCTAATTAACACCTCACATCAAACGTGCAACCATTTGAGACTGATGTTAGATCCACACAAAATGCTTTTTATCCTGCCAAGTATAGAGGTGAGGAGAGCGGGAAAACTACTTATACTGAAATTAGCCACACCAGTGAAGCCTTTACAATTGAATCAGCAATTAAGAGTTATACGGACTACAAAAACGAACACATTTGTTTTCTAGTCATAAAGCAGATATTCAGAGTACTAGATGATCTGCCGAGTATTTAATTGCTGTTGTGGTGAGCATCTATCACACATTAGTGCTGTTACGGATGTTGCTTAAGGTTTCATTTTAGTCAAATTGAATAGGTCTACTTGTATGAGTTGCACTGAAATAGATGACATTACTCACCTGACTAAGCTTAGCAATATTTGACCCATTAGCTCTTAATTTGTGGGTTAAATTTCTTTTCATAAATAGTTTATAGGCATCATGTTGCTTATTGCACATTCATTTCCTTTTTCAGAAACTCATCTTTGAGTCTTGGTTTATACTGAAAGCAAATGGCCATTATTATTATTATTATTTTTTTGTCTTCATGAAAAAATAACTAAGTAGCACTAATTCTGGTTTCCATGGTTAGAGACTGTCAATGAATTATTAACATGAGTACGACTGACCTTGGGGAAAAATGATGGCTGTAGAGTTAATGAAAAATTATAGGCTTTTTGAAAATCATTTTGAGCCATTTATGATTAACATTTCTGTAGGTAGCTTGAAAGACTTAAGTTGGTTTTTCGCATTAGATGTATTTTTTATCTCACATGTGTATGTTTTCTTTAATAATCAGATTTCATTGCTAGCATTGTGAGTCAAGCTCCACTAACTCTGACTTTTTCCTCTATGTCTCTGAGGGTTTTTTTTTTGCTCCTGCTAGTCTGTTTTCTCCTAAAATGAAATAGAGCATAACTTATTGTGATCTAAAATAAACACATTAAATATTTTTGTGTCTTGATTATGTACACAGCCATGTTCTATATTATTCTCTTTAGTATGTTTCTGCTTATGTCCTGCAGAGTGGCAGAATGATGACTTCGAGTTATATGGCAACATGTAGCACCAAAAATATCTTATCTTCCTTATCAATAAGTATTTAGATAAATATTTCCAAAACTTCTATAATGAGTACTGTGTAGGTACTCAAGAGTCTTGGTCTTTTGCTTCAAACTCTTTGTTCTTCTATTGAGACATGTGGTCTAAATCATGGAACTAGTCCTATTTACTTAAGTGGAATTGCAGTGCAAGTGCACGTGCAGGATGTGTGTCTGTTGCATTCTGTTCTGCATTTGCTAGGTACTTGAGATAACAGCATGCCAAATGACTAAAAACATTTTTTCATGAAGGAAGAAGATAGTCTAGGAACAGATAAGCAGACTGTTGAATTTTCTTCTGATTGTGAAACTAGTTTAGAATTCCTAGTTTAGAACTCCTAGTAACAGAGCCTGTATCTTAGTTCTTTTTGATCAAATGTTTTTTCAAGTTGCTAAATATGAGCTATACTGCTTTCCAAAGGCTTTCACACCATTTGTTTTTAACTCCTGCAAAGATTCTCTGTTTCATTCATTGCTTGCTTTCATTTACTAGCCATTTTAGCAGCTTAGTTCATTTAGCTTATGTGATGGCACTTGTTTATCCATGACAACTCATGTTATTAATTTCACAAGTAAAATGAACCATTATAAAAAAAAAAACCAAACCTGCCAAAAAGCAGGACCTGTAATCAAATACTTCTTACAAAAATGAGTTATGTCTCTGAATACCATAAAAAAGGATCCATTTTCATCACCCAAACCACTTTAGAATTCATCACTCATTCTGTTTTCTCATGTACTTTTGATATCAAACTGTTATCTAACAGAGATCTTTTACAAATCAAATGTAAGTTCTGACTGGTAAGGTTTTTTTAACCACACTATTAAAAAAAAAAAAACCACCAAAAAACCCCAACACTCTCCCCCGTCATTTATTTTCATGTGTTGGTAGACTACAGGAAAGTCATATTTTACATAGCCAGCAGCTGCTTGACAGTTGCTTATTCTTTTATCAACAAATTATCTTGCTTTTCCTTAGAAAACATATATGACATACCTACTATAGTTTTGCCAAATGACAATCCTGTGTGTGGGACTAACTTTTTAAGGTACATGAAGTGCCACGGTGTACATCTTCCTTGTCAAAGCTTTGATGCAGATTTGGTGAAGTTCATTTAGTATTTTCAATTATAGCCACTTGCTTATCACTGAAGTCATGAAACATGCACAACTGGTAATAATATACATTCCAATGGGCACACTTTTTGAAATGACCTTTATTTTCAACTCGGTTTGGTTTAAGCACCCTGTTTTTCCTCATTTTGTTAATATAACAAGGATGATTCTTTGTTGCTTCTTAGTGTAATCCATCTATGTATATATGTATATAAGTCTATGTGTGTATATATGTGCAAAGCAGAGGTCTAGTTATGTTTAAAGTACATGGAGTTCCACCCACCCATGAAGGAAAAAGATGTAACTAAATTCAAGGTAGAGGGAGAAAAAGGAAAATGGAACTGTTGAAGAAAAAATGTCCAGTCAGCCGTGCTGCAAGGTATACAGCTTTCAAAGTAATGTTTTAGAAAGTAGGAGTAAGGGCATTGAGAAGGACTGATTTTAAAATAAAAAGACCTCACTATACCCTTTAAAAAAGAGCAGAAAACTCACTAATTCATCATACTTTCCTAGGACCTAGGAACTATTACCCTTTGAAACAGCAGTATAACTCCTGATATTGCCCTTCAGGCAATGCAATTTCTGCTCATCTCCTTAATGAGTACAGCCACACCACAGGTCTTTCAAGTTGTTAGTGTATTTTATCAAAATACAAAGAGGTGATATAAACTCATCAGCTACTAGATTTAAATTGTATACTAGTTGTGCAATTAATTTCTATCATTATAGAATTATTCTATAAATTGTCATAATATACTTCATTATCTGCAGTTGCAAGATGGCAGATTTTAGAGATAAGAATGCCTCAGTTCCTGCTGATACAATTCTGTATTAGAAACGATTTTCATTAAATCATACAATAGTGAACACTGATTTAATAAAGAACACAACTAAATTCAAGGTATCCTGTTTAGCTAAAGTCAGATAAAGCTTCTTTTATACTCATGTGAATGCATTTTTTATCAGAGCTAGAGCTGCATTTAGTTCAACCTTTATATTGTTGGGGTTTTATTTTAACCTTTAACTGTTATTTCAAAAATCACCCTGTATCAGGTTTGTATTTTTTAAATATTATTGCTGCTGTTGCCTTTAACTTAAGTCTAACCTCACTTTAACCAGCACTCCAGTCCTGCAGTCAACAAAACTTTGAGTTTTGGGGAAAATTTTTTGCCACCAGAAATGTCACCATTTTATGATTAAACTGTTGGCAGCTCTGACAAGGCAACATCGTTAATGTTGCCATGGCAGAAACTCCATGTTATTTAGTACTATAGGCCTTTGTTTTTCTTGTGTTTCTTGCTTTTATGTATTGCTTGAGTCCTGTGTACACAGAGATAATATTCATATGTATTGCACTGCAACTCTGGATTTACTTTGGATTTATAAATTATTCACAACAAATTCAATCACCCTGTATGTCTTTGAAGGTATGGTATTGTATGAATAACCAAGTTCCTAGGGTAGCAGGAAAATTATTGCACATACATTTGAAATAATTTCTGAAGATCAGTATTACACAGTTGAGGATAATGACGGCACTGTATGTTCTAGAGTATGAGAATATGATAATATCATATAGTCATTTGAATAAATGATATATAATTTTCCACCGTCTTAACAAATGAAGCAATTAAAAATGTAACTTGAGCAACAATAAGGACGTGGGAGGCTTAAGATGAAACAAAAATTAAAACCAAACTTAAGACAGCAATGAAAGACAGATAGAAAAGCAATGAGCTGCACAGGTAAAAGATGGAAAAAATCCTAATTTGTCATTTCCCAGTATGGCCTTTTTTCATGCTTATGAATGCTGAAAAGTGTTTATGGGTATCTAGAACACCAAAGCATTGTCCACAACTCTGACATGAGGAGTCAGAGGATGCCGTATGCCAGGGAAGTTGCTGGCACACAGACACTTCTCTGCAAAACACAACTGACAAGGTCTGGAGAGTATGCTTTTACTTTAGAGCAGTATTTTCACAATGAGTACTCCCAATCCTGAAACTTGTTGGAGTGAAAGGAAATGCACATGTCAAAGTTAACTGTTTCTAGAAAGCACTGAAAGGAGCTGTGTTTAGATAATGTTAGTATTAAAGTTTCAAAGAATGGTGTTCATTCTTATGAAATGAAATCTAACCCTAAAATGAGTTAGTTGGTGAGCTGACTAAAGGAAAGTGTGTTCAGAATAGAACAAATACTAAGTGTATATGTGGGAAATCCTTCTTCTATAAACAGAAGGGTCAGTTTTGAAATTGTCAGACAAAAAATAATAAACATCTTGAGGAGTAAATATATGAAGAGATTAATATTCTTTAGGTGATGTAATAAAAACTCTGAAAGGCAAATTATCTTTTGCAAGATTAGGATTATATATATTCTTTGCCATTAGACTAATTATTTCAAAATTTACAAAAGTCAACCAGTTTCTAAGAATTAAACCATTTCTGGCTAAATCCATCTGATGCACCTTTGTAATGCTTTATTCACTTCCACTGTGGAATTTTGATCCACTTTTGACTTGAGTAAGTCTTAATGACTTCAACTGAAAAGTCAGTTTGGTAGGTTTACTGTGATGGTATCTTAAAGACCATCATATTAATTGCAGGCATGTATATGAAGTAGCAACATTATTATCAATCATTCATCTGTTATAATTGTGTCTATGTACCAGGGCACTTATTTTTAAAAATATTTTCTGTCAGTTTATAGGTTTTGCTGGCCTGAAAACCAACTGTATCAGAATTTTTCCTTGTGTTGTTTTTTTTTTTTTTTTTTTTTTTTCCTGAAATAAATTTCTTCACATTCAGTTGCAGTCACATTTCTGAGTGTAATGCAGTATAGCATTACGTGAAACTTTCAGTACTGAGAGTCAGTTCCTGAGGAGACCAGGCTGCTGGTGTTTCTCTTCTTGTTCCTGTTACCTCCTTCACTGCTAGTGACCTTTGCTATTTTAACAAGTGCACAAGCATAACCTTGTAACCCAGGGAATATTGAGGTACAGCTGTAACAGGCTTACAGGATTTGTGTTAAGCTAACAACACAGGCTTCAAATGTGTCAGGACTGGTCTTGACTGGCTTGGAGCTGTGTTTTAGCTTGTGATAGCAATGGTCTAATGACCAAGTGATTATTACAGACTTGGTTTTAGCTTTTGCTTACTTTGGTGTAACTTTGTGATGAAATGCCCTGTTAGATGTATTTTGTAACTAACAGACAGTAACAGCAAGTATTTACTCTGTGCAACAAGAACTGTGTCTGTCTAGAATACCATACAGCATTGGGAAGTATAGGCATGGGGTGACTGCAGGAACTTTAAAAGTACAGGCGCCAGTTAATACTGGAGGCCACCAGTGGACATTATTAGTCATCAAAGAGATGCAGTGTTAAGAGCTGTGTAAAACCAGTTTAAAGGTTATAAAGAGATTTAAAAAAACCCCACAACTCACACAAGTATCCAAATAAGTAAAATACACCATACACAGTAAAGTCAGATACAACATGGACTTGCAAACCAATAAAAGCAAATCATAGAGCATGTTAGCAAACATATGAAAGTGACCCCAAGCAATCCTAAAGTGAGGAAGATGCCATCAACATGATACTTCTCTGGTGAAGGACTTGGGATGTTCACAGCTCACTTGTACAGTGTTATACCCAGAGGGAGGGTGAGTATAACACCAGAGAATTCTATACAGGGATTTCATATCTTCTTATGTATTTTGAAATATCTTCTAGATTAAAATTAATATGAAGTGAATTAGCTTATTCTATTTACCATTCTGTCAATGCTGCTCATTGCTGAGTTCAGAGATCTGATTTTTCTGCATATTTTCAACTTCTGTTTGATCTTCTGTTAAAATAGCACAGTGTCATTTGCTTTCTCATTCAGACTAATTTCTTGAGTTTGCCTTAAGTAGCTGTCTTTCTATCTTGAAAAACATCAGATTTGTAGAGAATTTCTTTCATATCTTTCACCAACTTTTTTCCTCTATGATTTAATACTTGCAAAGTCTTGCCTGGAATTCCTGCCATCTCTAAAAATTATTGACTGCAGAAAAAAATGCTTTCTGTAGCTTTCTCTTTAGACGTTGGTATATTTTGGTATGGTTTCCCATTAAAATAGTTGTGTACATGATTTCTTTTGTATGGAAGGTATTCAAACATGGGAGCAGTAAAACAATTAAGGTATTTTCAGTCTTTCTGCCTCTCCCTATTCATAAAATATCTTACTGCATATCATGATACTATGTATTTGTCTATATGTGGTACTGTGGTGGTTTGACCTTGGCTAAATGCCAGGTACCCACCAAGTCACTCTATCACTTCCCCCCCCCTTCCCCCTTTTTTTCTCAACAGGGCAAAGAGGGGAAAGAAGATAAGATAGGAAAAAAACCCAACCCTTGTGGGTAAAACAAAAGCAGCTTTAATATAAGCAAAGTGAAGCAAAGGTCCGTGTGCGGAAGCAAAAAAGAAAACAGATTTATTCTTTACTTCCCATTAGCAGGCGATGTCAGGCCTTCTCAGGAAGCAGGGCTCCGATATGTGTAGTGGTTGCCTCGGAGGACCAAGGGTGACCCCACCCCCTTCCTCCTTTCTCCCAGCTTTATACTCAAGCAGACGTCATATGGTCTGGAATATCCCTTTGGTCAGTTCGGGTCAGCTGTCCTGGTTGTGTCCCCTCCCAAGATCTTGCCCACCCCGTCCCCCTGGGCGGGGGCACATGTCGGAAAGAGCCTTGGTGCTGTGTAAGCACTACTCAGCAGTAGCCACAACACCAGTTGCTATCAACACCCTGCCAGCTCCCAACATAAAACACAGCACCATGAGAGCTGCTATAGGGGAAAACCAGTTCTGGCTCAGCCAGACCCAGTAAAGGTACATACTGTGGGAATTGAAATCATTTTTTAAGAACATTTTTTTAGAATGTCTCCTGTCATTGCATAGCAGCCTTTCCCATCCCCATCAAATCACTATGATCAGTGATGTAGCAAGCACTTGTCTTGTAAAATGTATACTCTGACAAAAAAAAGGAATGATGAGAAAAGATGTAAAACAGTCAAACAAAACATTTTACATAAAGTTGATATTTTTGATGGCCTGAAATCATATGCTTTCCAGTTTGTTGTAGGCATTCCTCTCACAGTTTTGTTACATACCCTTCTGAGATAGTCCAGTCACCCCCTGTGTTCTTTATGTTCTATTTTCTGCATCTGCAAAGAGAGCAGTCAAAGGCTCCTGCTTTGGTGACAATAGCCACAGGTGTTGAAAACAAGAATGTTTTTCCTGGGAATTCCACCCTATTCCTGATGCATCATTTTATAATATTTTACCATCTTGAACTTCTATTAAATACTAATACCTTCAGACTCTCAAAATTACTCATAAAATTGTATTCTGCTCTGTGGTAAGGATCTTATTTGTCCATGCAATCCTTGCATCTTTTTACTTATTCTCACTTTCCTGTCATCTCTACAGAGACCTCTAATAGTGAATCCCATAGCTAAATTGCCCTTTACGTCTTGAAGTCTGTCACTCAAATTCGTTGTAAGCTCTTTTTTTTAATTATTTTACTTCTGTAATTATACAAATACTGGCCTGTATTAAAAAAACAAAGTTAGATGAGACAATAAGTGACATATTGAAGTGATGCATACTGTTTAATGATGTCCTCTCCCAGTTTTATCTTGTCCACTTATTTCTATTTATTTTGTGAACTGTACAATAAAGTGGGTTTTCAGGCTTAGCTTATTTGTGTAACATAAGAACAATTAGTTGCTTGAACTGCATTCATTAACAGGTATTTTTTTTTAGTACGAACAAGATATATTTTGACACTATTGGTATGGCTGTAACTCTTGACAAAAATGTTCATACTTTAACTATACTTAGTTTTTTTTCAGAGTATCATTGTTAAACTTCTGGTAATTTATTGTGATTCAATATTGGATGAAATACACTCAGAATGATAGATATTATGCCAGGGTACATCCTATTTCAAAGAATTCTTTGCATTTCCTTCTCTGCCGTCAGAGGAAAAAAAAAGCAAAATGCAAGAATTCTAATTAGAGGAAAAACTAAAACTACTTCTGTCTTGAAGAATTAAGGGACTGGCAGACTGTTAAACCAGATGCACAGTCTATTAAAAACAAAGCAAGATTTTATCATCAGTATTTTTCAAAACCAGCTGCAGTTAAGAAAAAAGTTATTTCCAGCTACAAATTATGAAGGATACTGGAAGCTGCCTTTGCATGTACTTTCAAACAGAAGCAGCATTTTGTAAATATCAGCAGTGTTTGAAATACTGTGAAAGTTTTGCCAACAAAACAGGCTGTACTGAAAAATGGCAGAATGCATATCTACTGGCATAAATATTGTTAATATGTTTAGACTTTACTGAGTTCTACTAACTTTGAACATTTGCAATACGCTGCTTGTATTTCTAAAAACTTTCCTTGAGCTAAGTCAATTGAGTTGTTGGTTGTAGGGAGTGGCGTTCGGAAGATCTCGCGATGTATGGAAGGAATAGCTGTAGCCCCCCTTGTTACGAGGTAAGGTGATGGATAGGCTTGTAACGCTAAGGGCACAACCACGAAGGAGGTGCTTGGCGAATGTATATATGTAAGATACGCAGTTTAATAAACAGACATTTTGTATCCACCACATTGGTGTTTGTGCTGATGTCTCCGAGAAGGTTTTAACCTCCCGCGGTATTAATGCCTGCGACCTGAGCACCATCGACAAGTGGGTCGGCAGGTTTAAAGAAGCAGAGCTAATTACAACAGTTGGTAGACTGAAACATAAGTCTATTATCTAGAAAGGTTATTATCTTTTCTGCTGACTGGAAATGAAACACAGAATATTTTTGTGAAGTTGGAATTTTGGCTTGTTAGACTTGTGATTAGTAAAAAATCACAAAGTTGCAACATCATGAACTGGATAATATATTTAGAGTAGAACAAAATAGTTCAAGTGGATATTTCATTTTGTAATAAAAACTGAAACTAATTAAATAGATAAAAGTCATACTTAATTCTTAAGAAATAGAGCCAAGGGAAAATTTTGGAATATCATCAGACTCTGTCAGAATCTTGGGAAGCAGGCATATATAGTTTTATGTGTTCTATTACAAATTTCAAGAAAATTTTGAGAACAGGTAAAGAAAAACTGTGCTAGCTGCCATAATAAGCACTACTTTCTCAAAGCTAAGTTGCCATGTTATATATTGACTTCTGCTTCCTCATCGGGTTTGTTTAGATGGAAGCTATTCAACAAATTTCTGCTTCTGTTGTAATGGAATTCCCAAATATCTTAAGCTCATTGAATTCTCCATAGCTTCCACTTCAGATTTCCAGCCTTTCTTACCTAATTAACTAATAGGCTTTTTTCCCTACAAAGTAGTAATGAGGTTACTGCATAACCATATTACAAAATGCTGTGTGCAGGATGAGTCATTTTCATCAAATATCATGAATGGCATTAAGAACACCATCATTCAGATTTTTAGCATCATTCAGAAAGTATTTTTTAAAGCTGTATTGGCACTTATTACAGAACACTTTTGTTAATATAAAAACAGTCATATAAATATCTGCAATAATAGTTTCTTGCTTCTAGTACCCCATTTGCATTTGTTTCTTCCAGTACATACTCTATTTCTATTTTAGTTGAGTCTTACCATAACTTTCCTCTGATAAAATCATTCAAGCTGAGCCTCAAGATAAATCCTTTTTTTCTTCCTTTTTTTTTTTTTTCCTCCCAGAAGAAACAGGAGTCTAAACACTGTTCCAAGTTTCTCCTTTGTATTTTCACAAGGCTACATACAGAATTTGCTGATCTGGTATGCAGAAGCTCTTTTCTTAACTTTCAATAACAAAATGTGACAAATTACAGTTTTACCTTTCATTGTGGCTTTCTCTTTCTCACCTTCAGCATGCATTTTCATGCATTTCCTTCCTGGACTTTTTTCTGTTCTGAACTTTTCCTCCAAACTTTCTCACTTTCTCAAGCATAATTCTACTTCTTTTGAAAAAAATCTATGTTCTTTAAAATTGCCGGTAATGCAATGCTTTCTGGTTCATATGAATCTCTTGTCAATTAAAATTATTTTTTATTTAAAAAAAAGTTTCCTCAAAAATGTGACTATAATAAAATAATAAATTTTACAATGGGTTTGGTACTATATTTGTCATAGAGGGTCTTCATTTTGAGTAGGCCCTCCTCTAAGAAAGGCCATTCCTTTTAGTATATAGAATTTATTTTCAGCAATCAGCAAAAATAAGGTAAGGTTTTCTCAAGCAATCTTTGCAATTTACTTATAATTAGTCCACCTATGGAAAATGTGATTTATTTCAGTATGTTGATTCCAGGTGGTTGCCAGTGAAACATATGTAGCTATGAATCTTCTGCAAACATTTATATTGCTGTAGTCAGCACCGTCCTGTATGCATCTTCTTTAAAGCTATGAAATCCAAGAAACATTTAAAACATCTTGAATGCTATGATCTACACATTATATAGAGAGTCAAAAGTATTAGGTATATAGCCATAAGTACTGGTGTTTTGCAGTTTTGGTAATATAACAGAGATTACTGAAACAAGGAGATTTTGGTAGCAAATTCTTATCATAGCACTGTGAGTCTGTCTCTATGTGCTTGTTTTATATATGTGTTTCTTCTAGTGCACCATTTCTGGTGCATGCACCCTTTCTCTGACTTCAGAGGAAGGGTGCATGTATGATGAGGTTGTGCTAATAAAAAAGATTATTTGTGCTGTTAAGAAACTACAACTTGAAAGCTGTTGAAGAAAAACAAGGGATTGTAAGTAGGACCTCCAAACGTACAAACGTGAAATGATAGAACAGAATGAAAGTGCAAGCACAGGGTACTGTCAGAGACCCCAAGTATAGGAGTAACTCAAAAATGGTCAGTACTGTGTCATTAAAGAAATGCAACCTTGGGAGCTGGTTGGGTTTTGGTTTGTTTTTTTTTCTGGGAGGGGTGTTGGGTTTTTTAATAATGAAGAGAGGAAGGAAAGGTAAACCACACCACAAATAAAAAATTCAGATACAACGTGGAATTACCAAACAATGAAGTCAAAGCAATTATGCCTTCTGTGTTAGCAACTGTAAAAGTTGACTCTGGTGACACTGACTTCAAGAGTGAGAAGGAAGAAACCATTCACATAAACATCATATTCCTCCTGACAAAGAGAAGGAAGAGGTCACCTGAGCCACAGTTAACAGTAAGCTCCTCCCAGAGGAGAACACAGGAATTTGATTTGTTGCAGTTCCTGCTAGCACTCCTGAGACACAAGGGTGAATACATTGGAGAAAGGGGTCAATATTATAAAGTTTGTGTATATCAATTTTCATTGTGCCACTATTTAGAATTAGATTAATAATTGGGCAATCTGAACTGTAAATGTTAATATAACTGTAACAAGACTACTAATGACTGTATGATTAGACTGTTTAGACTTAGACTAACAGTAAATTCTTGACCTTGTTTAAAATTGCCGAGATGTAAGAAAAATGGTCAGGTGTGACCTTCTGGAAGTAGATAGCATAATTTTGCAACAATAATGGTGATTTCCAGGCTCAAGCTCCTCTCAAAGATTTCATTAGCAAGAAATTATTCCTTTATTAATAAGAAATAAATTTTGCTAAAAACTGATAAATACCAGGACATACACAAAAATAGTGTACTTACACGTTAAGAGATTGCTGCAATCTAACATCATTTTCTTATTCAATCCCTAATATTACAATCAACCAATTTAAAAGGTTATAGTTCTTTGTGATACGCAGTAGAATTTGTCTTCTCTGAAAAGCCTAAAATGCTAGTGATTTCTTTAAAATTATCGTTTATTTTAACACACAATATGCTAAAGAGTGTAGGGCCTTTTTTTTTTTTGTTTCAATTCTTTTTGTTGGTTTGGTTTGTTTTTTGTTTTTTTGTAATATAGAATTTGTAGGTAGTGGTCAAATCTCTGACAAATTAGGAAAAATCTAAGAAGTAACTCTGCAGTATTATGTTGTAAGTATGGTGTTCCTCCTGTTTTGAAGTAGGTGGTGACAACTAGGACTCCCAGGTGTTACATATTATTAAAACCATAATAATAATATAGTGCCTAGTGCTCCAGAACCACCAAGATAGATCTCAGTGCTTGCTGCTAGTGTTTCAGCTCCACAGGGAGTGTGACAGATGAAGTGAAGAACACAATCTTATGAAAAATCTCAATAGAATTAGACCAGCTGTTTTCTATAAATATTCAATAGCATCCAATAAAAATAACCTCAAAATTTTACATGGAGAGACAATATGTAGAATTAAAGAGAAAAGTGTATCTCTAGCAGACAGTATATCCCTGTACTGTTGTAAGAGAACACTAACAGCTACCTCAGGAAGACACAGTGGGTAGGGTTCCTCTTAACTCTCTCTTGATCTCTGCAGATAGCAAATTATCTTAGGCTTCCATTATGGTTAATTGAACAAAATAGACATCTTCAGTGACTTATCTGATGCTGAAATTGGTATTTAAAATTGCTTGTACTACAGAAGTAATTATCTCCTCTCTTAACTGTAAAAGACTGAGTAGAAGAAAAACAGTGCTCTGTGATTTTTGTATCTCTCATTTGTGCAAGGTGTCAAGAAATTCAGTACTCCTTTAACAGGTCTGCATATTTTCCTGTATGCATCAAAATGCTATCTGGAAAAGTAACTTCCTTTATGGATAACTTAATCCTGGCAAGGGTAACTTTATAGCGACCCTACAATATACTCTGTGTGTACTGCAACCAGAGGTTGCAATTCTTGCCAGTCCTTTAGAGATCATACAAAAATAAAAGCTTTCCAATACTTCAGAAAAGGTTTAGAAAACATTAATCAACCACATTTTAGCCCAAAGTTTTGTTGTTTTCTTTCTTTTTTTTAACATCTAGAAATTGAAAATTCTAACCTACCTTTCTACTACAAAGTTCTGCATTTCCTACTCCTACATGCCTATTTAATGAGATGTATTTATCCCATGATCAGACTGTAAGGACAGGTTTATAAGATCATTTTGTCAGATGTCTTGCACTTATAGGGGCCTAAACATCATAGTCACTCTTGTAACTACACCTGTATTAAATGTGTGCATCCAAAAAAAGCACAGCATGTATTTGTCTAAAACCAAACTTTCAGAAAGGAACTATTTTTTAATGTCAAAAGAGGAAGAAATTCCCCATTTAATCTGACAGATTTTTATATTTCTTAAGTAAGAATAATGTTGAAAATATTTGGTTGTATTTCCAGCTTCCATTTCTGTGAACTCCTCTCATGGTCAATTGTTCTTTTTAGAATTTGTTATAAGATTAAGAGAATACAAGCCCCTAATATTCATATCAAATCAACAAAAATAGATTTCAGAAATATCATCTGGAGTATCTTAATATGAAACTGTTAATGTGATGCTCATTCCTTGTCTTTAGATGTTGAAATTTGAAATGGTTGTGTTAAAACTGGAAGGAGTAGCAGTAAAACTATAAGCAGTTGAAAAACAGTAGTATAAATTTCCTTCTATACAAAAATCCCTAAGTCACATTAAGTGAAAAAAAAAAAGTTTTTGTTATAGTGAATATTAATTTGAGAAACTTGTGAATCTGAAATTTCTTGTTAAAGTTGGGAAAATGCTGATGAGGCACAATGACTGAACATTCTACTTTTTTAGTACTATGGGACAGTTGCTACTAGGACATGACAGACATCTTTTTCTGGATCAAAGCATGTTTGTCATGGAATGAAATAATTTGAAATTCTGTCTTAATGTTTATCAAAACCTTTTTTCTTCTCTCAGGACAAACAGAACCACTTAGATATCTAAAACAGATATGATACTTCAATCAGTACTAAGTGTCAATTACTTTCAAGAACAAAATTATAAAAATAAAAAATATAAAGGAAAATGCCGTTCTGAAAGAAAATTTTAAAAATCTTAAAAG
Source organism: Strix uralensis (assembly GCF_047716275.1). Classification (NCBI taxonomy): domain Eukaryota; kingdom Metazoa; phylum Chordata; class Aves; order Strigiformes; family Strigidae; genus Strix; species Strix uralensis. The sequence goes on from NC_133975.1 coordinate 39,235,861, forward strand.
CTTAACAATATTTTTCTTTGTTCAGTTCAAAATAAAATACATAGTGAGTACTTTGATGAAAGAAAACTTCCAGGTTTTAGTTAGTTCAGGTTGTTTATATCTTATTTTGAAAGATTTATCATATCAATTAATTGAGATAACTGTCAATATCTTTCAAGATTTCTCAGTTAACCACTCATAACAAATTTAATGTTTTTAGTGTTCTGGAAATGCTATATGGTGCTTATTTTAAAATCAGAATGATATTAAGTGCATTGTGGAATTCCCAGTCTATTATATGTTTAGCTTTGTTTCACTTCAGCTATTTTCAAAAAAACCCCTTTGTTGAATAAGATTAAGTATGTTGCTATTCTTAAATCTTTGTTAATTGAATCTCAGATCCATTTTTTCATCATTTTACCACAGACTTTATGGACGACTAACAGCCTGCAGTTACTTGGGTCACTTCTTTTTTAAATTGTTGTATAACACTATCAATCTTCAGTCTGCTGGATATTCCATGGTATTCCAAGATATATTAAAAATTTATATCATCATTAAATGTTTACAACATGTAGATATTGTTTTATACCTCTTTACTTACTAATGGACTGTAAAGTACATTATCTTCCTTGTGTGATGAGAGGATTCATCATGCTGTTTCCTTCTGAGTAAAGAATAGAAATATATATTAAACTCTTCTATTTTCTTCCATGATCGATTCTTCCATGCATTGCCATCATATTCTAGTAATTAGTCTTTGTTAGTATGTTTTTGTTGTCATATTCTTCACTGGTTTCCCTGGTCCTGCTGTCCATGGATTTCTCTTTGGTAGTATGTGCTCCCTTAATCAATTTTCTGAACTGATAATTGCATTGCCTTTTGTAACTCTTGTATGTTTCTTTTTACTTAGTTGTAGCATTTACCTTCTACAGAAACAGGCTAGGCATTTAGATGTCATATTGTAGGATGAGCAAGATGTCCTGTTTAGATGTAATTGTATTACCTGTGGTAAAAGACATGATGTTCCACAGCTAGTAATATGATTTTATTTTCCAGTGCCTGTTTGGGCACAGGAGCAAGGTGAATATTCAAGGGATCTGTTATTTCCAGTTGAAAATACATCTAGCTTCCATTTAAAATACTTTGCCTCCATTTAAAATACCATTTGAATTTTCTTTCTTGGACTTGTAAAGTATTAAGGATATAAACCTGTAGTTCTCAGTCTTCTGTACTTGCAAAATCTAGATTAATTTAGAGTGAAGGGAAGAAGATTGAGTCCTTCCATGTTACAGGTCAGTTGAAAATTCTTAACACCACAGTATCCTTTCCCAATTTCTATGCAAAGTCTCAGAATGTAGTGAATACACAACCAACATGGTAATCTTCCCTCGTACTTTATTGAGTGAGATTTTGGTATTGTATGCAGGATAAAAGGAACTATTTCTAATTAAATCATGGGCAGTTAAAATTCTATTTAGTATTGATCATGCATTTAACAGCAAAGACTCCAAGATACCAGATCACTATCTATTGACATCCTAGACCCTTGAGAGGTAATTAACGATGAAGCCAGCAGTATCGGATAAAACATTTTGCCTGTGGTTTATTCTCTGTGTGGGATATTCTTCTGGCTTTCTTTACAACGATCACACTTGGGAATAAACCAACAATTTTAAGTTAAGGTGCCATAACTGTCATATCAAATAAAAAAGACTGTCATTTCTTTTTGTAATGATTAAATAATTTTGAAAATTTAACAGGCTTTTTAAAGTACTTTCAACTAAGTTTACAAAGTGTCTGGAATAAATAACCATTTGTGTAACATCTAAACATTTACATCTGAGAATAACCTTAATGAGAATAAATTAATTTTGTATTTAGTAAATCTATTAGCATGAGTTGTTTTAATAATCCAAATGTATAATTTTAAAGTAGCACTGTCAAGCTAAATACTATATATTCAATCATTTTATTTTATTTTTTTAAAGTGAAGGAAGTTCAATTGCCTCTTAACAAGAGGCAATATAGTCTTATGATTTCATTTAGCTAAATTTTGACCTGTGTTGTTTTGAGGTTAGTTAAAATATATTAGGGAGAAAGAGGAACAAATATTAGAAAAGTCAGAAAATATTAAATACTTCTTTCATGACAGCAGAATGATATACAATTCAAAGCTTTAATTAGCTCTTTGGTATATTCAAAATAAATAGTTTATTGGCTTCCAGAGGAACAAGTCTCCTTGCGTGAACATTTAAATAACATTCTTAAGAGATTCACACAAAAGGGAGGATGTTCTAAATAAAGACTTCCTATCGAGATTGAATTCTATTGTTCCGAGACATTGCAGCACATATTATCTCTTCCTACTGAGATTCCACTCTCCCTCCTACTGCATTTTCTAATTGAAATCTTTTTGTGGAAGAAAGTGACAATTCTGTATTATGCTTGTAATTTTAAATGTCAGCAAATTATGTCATTAAGCAATCTTCAGAAGGGAGTTTACATTAATAATTGTGAGTTTTCTATGAATTGAATTATGTGTATTTGTCTGTAAATCCTTTGGATTATCAACCATGGCATTTCAGGGATTAGCACTCTGTTTTCAGAATCTGAGGAGAATTGGTCAGGAAGCAGTTTATGAAATTTTTCAGTTTGACATTTTTGGGCTGTTATTACCTGTTGACCAAGACCTTATCTGGGACATGATATTTGCAACAATGTCAGTGACCATCTCTTGAGACAGTTTTTTGGTTAAAAAACCAAACAAAACCAAGTGCACTTCTAGAGTTACTGAATGCAAAACAGTTAGGGGTCAGCGAGGACACCAAAAACTTTGTGTGTCACACTTTGCATGTCACATCGCATAGGTATGGTGTAATGCAAGCCAGAGGATAGCACTAGGAAGACAGTTACCTGGTTTTATCTTTAAGTATGCATACATAAATATTTACTATATATTGACTTACTATGCATATATACTATAGATCAGGCCAATATTGAAATCTATTTGTGATGATTACTGTTAAAAGAATGAATAAAGTAAATAAGGAGACATACGGACATAAGTTTGGTGGATTTAGAGAGACTGAAAGTGCCCCATCTATTTATCTTGTCAAAATGAAGAGGTGATTTGATTTTGGTCCATAAATATTTTCACAGGGTGAAAATAAAAGATTCATTAATTTAACAGGAAAGGGCATAACAAAGACAGCTGGCAGCGAGATGAAGCCACTCAAATTCAAAGACAAAGAATTTAATTGAGAGCATAGCTGATTGTCTATTAGAGTACATGGAGAAGCAGTACCTCTCCTGTTTCAGATGAGATTAGTACCTCTTATAAAGATAGTTATTTATTACTGTGTTTTGTGGAACTCAGCTCACTGTAGCTCCGAATGTTTTTACATATTCATTTCAGGCTAATCCAAAGGATTTTTTTTTTTCTTGAGTAAAATAATCTGTTTGCACCTGAAGGAAATATTTTTTAGAGCCCACTTAGTTCTTCATATTTAGGACAGTTAGATAATTTTGACTTCCATCTTTTAATTTCATTATTTTAATTTAATATTTTATTGTTCTTAATGCATTTTAGTATTTAATTTTATATTTTCATTTTATTATTATTTTGATAATAATATCCACATACATTATTTTTCCATTTAAAGATTTTTGAAAAATTAAAAAAATATTAAACAATGCTAAGACAATTTTTTCTTCTCTTTTTTCTTTCCTCTTCCTTAATCACTCCCGAATCAAACATGACTGAAAATCAGAACAAAATAAAAACAATTTGCCAGCATTGAAATATTTCTGTTTCTTCTGCAAAAGGGATTTGGTCAAAACATTTTTCATACTTGGAATTTATTAAAGTTATCACTTAGTTTGCAAGTTGTTAATTCAATCTAGAACAGAAATTTAATATCAAGAAGTTATCTAGTCAAACTTTAAGAGTCAAAGTGGAAGTTTGTACTGGATGTATTATTAAAAGAAAAAGAATGGGTCATCCCATTTGCAGAGATGGGGAGTTGTTTTGCAGGATGACCTAGTGCTCTGTTCCTCTTGTGTAACAGTCAAGGTTGGAAAAGCTTACAATTCTGCTTGTGCAAAAGCTCAGTCTGTATGTATCCAACTAATACTTCTCCTATAGTTAGCCAGCCTTTCTCTTTCATCTTTTTATTGGAAATCTCAGATAAGTTCACCTCTCTTTTCCCCTCTTCTGAATTTCAGATCAATACAACTGAAGGTTTTGTTTATGAAGCTACTTGTCAAATAGGCTCCAGATAATGCTGAGGCACTAATGCCTTTTTAAAATTCTGTTGTGTTATATTTAGTTAATAAACTTGTTTAGTTTACAATCAATACAGATGAAGGACTGTTTGTATGGTGCTTGCTAAGTGTTATTAAAGAAAGATGCTGAGTGAGACAAAGGAATGGATATTTGGTACTTGTACCTTCCAGAAAAAAAAACATGGGCCAAAGTAACTTCTATCTGTAGAGATAAATATATAATCTATTTTTCATTATAACATTAGACCCAAATTAACACAATGATAAATCTTGAAAATGAAAGTGAGGCCTAAAGCATTCTCATGAAGAACCCTCTTACTATTTCTTCAAGCCATCACAATGGAAGAAATATTTGCACGGAGTTTGCAAAAGGCACAGAAAAGAAAAGGTTATAGGAAAAAAGGATTATTAGATCTCACAAGGCTTTATTTATGGAAGAAACAAAAATCTTGTTTTCAGTGGAGTAACTGTATCTTAATTCATATTCAGCTGGGGCCTCTTTCCCCAGTACTTTGGTCACACTGTGGACAACATTTAATTTTATGTGAAAGAGAGCTAAGACTGAATGCATGAGAATTCTCTAAGTAGACATAGGAAAACATTAACAAAAATTATAACTGCACATAATATACTACAGCAAGTATTAGTTATTAAATTGACAGGTTAATCAAGGTCTTCCAAGTTTATGCCAACATAACCACACACACTCCTGAGTAGATAATTTGGGCCATTAATATATTATCTTAGATGATTCCTTAATGCAAACATGTAAATTGCTAACACTGAACCACATTAATTAAACTACATCTTATTAATTACTTGTAGACTTCTAAAAAGGCAGTCAAATGTTGCAGATACCAGTTTATAACCTCTAATGATGACCTGTTATAGGAGATCCTATTACACTGCTATGATATCCTCTATAAATTGGTTGCTCAGTTTAATCGGCAGAGTAGTATTACAGATCCTGTGCATGCTGTTCTGGATTTCTGTTCTTTAGAAACTTTGTATAGGCTGAAAGAAGCATTCATGACAGAAAATATTTTGACTTGAGGAGGATTCTCTATCAGAAACACAGAACATGTCATGACACTGCATACTTCAGTTTCATTCTGCTGTACCTAAGTCCACCCAGTTTTGCCACCCTTTACTGCATTGTGAGAATCTTCCGATATCCAAACTAAGAAGTTAATGCGAGTACTACTAAAAAGCTATCAATGCCATATTTCCATGCTGTTCTTTGAAACCCCTACTCTTTTTTAATGCCTAGGACATTTTTCTATATTATGATATAAGTAAGTAGGATCTCTTTCCAACTTTTTTTCAGTATACTCATGAGAATGATTTTAAGTTCTTAGCTCATAATTTCTCACTGCTTTAACCTTCATGTTCCTTTTCCCCATAGATTCTCTCAACACAGGTATGCAGTATAAACTTTGCCATGTTTAATTTAGAGTGTAAGATCTGAATGACAGAGGTCTGTCATTTTTTTCTATCTGAAAGAGGCAGTGCTCACCTGGGAGACTAGACATAATGAAAACATAAAATAAGACTCAATATTAACACATATTCCCAGGCTAATTTCCTTGTCCCAAGATGCTTTTCGCTTCTTATCCTTGAACAGAGGAAAGCATATATTGAGATTACCTTGAGTGTATATTTTGAAATTAGAAAGTACATTCAATTTAGTAGCAGATATTTCTTTTTGCTTAGTTTGTATTTCTGAAACAAAGTGCTAGCAACAGCTAGAGGTGATAATCAGATGACAGAGTGGGAAAGAGGAAGATGCCCAAAATAAAATGTATTAGGTTCTTTGGGAGATTAAAAGACAAGTTTTTTAGGCAGGAAGAATGGATGGCTTTCAATGGTCTGCTTGTACTTCTAGGCTTGAAGAATAATGAGCACAGAAAAGCATGTAATTTTAAACTACAGTTAGAGAAACATTTTTGTGACAAAGTGGGGCATAAAGATCCCACATATAGAATAGTCATAACAAAATTATTAGTTATAATGAATTCATAAAAAAGAATAAGGATGTAAAGAAAAAGGGAAAAGATAATTTTAGGTTGCATTTTGTAATGAAAATTTAGCAGAAATCTTGCTGAGTCTGTGTGGTAAAATTCCTATTTTTAGAACTTAAGCACTCACCAAATTTTCCAGAGTTCTGTGAGTTGTGACTGTTTTGTCTTTCTGAAATACAGATCAGCATGACTGTCCAGCCTATACATTGCAAGTAAAAATTGTTACTAATGAAACAAATTTCATTGCAGTTAACAAGACTTGAGTTTTCAAGAATTGGACATTATTTTCCAGATCTCTGTGGTGTATCTCATGGCCACCTTCCTCCTTCACATTTCTTGTTAATAGACTTGCTGGCAGCAAAATTTCCTTTTGAAGTTTCATTAAGTAGCATTTATGTTCCAGTGCCGGTCACACTATTTTTTAGATTCAGCAAAGATGCCTCTGGTGCCCTAAAGATGATTTGACTTTGTTAAACTTATTGGCCTGGGCCTTAAAATCAGAACAGACTGAGAATAAAACTTTCTTGTATAGACAAGAAAGACAAGTGTACTGACAAGTGTATACACTCCTTTTGGTGGTTTAAACAAGACAGCAACCAATCAAAATCAACACTGCAGTATTTGAGGACACACACACAAAATTTTATCATTTGAGATGTGATGCAAATTCTCTAAGAAACTAGTATAAAGAACTGAGAGAGACATAGCCTCTGAAAAAATATTCAGTGTGTAACCATGTAACCCTGCAATACAGTGCTGCCATGGTTTGGTATAGGTCATAAGGTTTGTAGGAAGTTTGCAAGACCTCAGGACTCTTTTTGTCAGTCTTGCTTCATGTGAACTTGACCTGCCTGCAGCTTTGTTTTACTTGCTTTAGCTGTGACAGCAATTTCTCTAACTGACCAGGTGTCTAAGGCTAATTCCTTTTACTTTTCAACTGTCTATGTTACAGCCATACAGTTTTATGCAGTTAGCAGTGCACAGAGATAGTTTCATGCAGGTAGCAGTAGCAAGTGGTTGTTGTAGGTAGAATAAGGTATTTACCACTCTAACACAATGATGTAGTGTAGCTGCATACAGGCCTGGTATGATACCAAGGGCTTTGAGAAGAGGAGACCCAGGGTGTGACATGGAGGAGTACAGGCATGGGGGACATAACACCAAGGAAAAGAGTTAAAACTCAAAAAAGTGTGTATAACAATTTTAACTTCATTATTTTTCTCTCTTTTTCTGTTCAGTTATAGTTGGACTAATGATTAGACTCTTAAGATTTCAGTTATTCTAGCCATAAATTTTTGGCTTTACTTACGTATAGGATGTGCTGCTTCTTTGCCCATGAACAATGTTTGGGAACTGTCAATGTTAGGTTAATGGTTGGACTGGATGATCTTCAAGGTCTTTTCCAACCTAGATGACTCTGTGATTCTGCAATATTTTGAGCTTAAAAATTTCTCTTAGGGTCTGATCTTGAAAATCACACTAAGCAGCATAACTGATGTAATAACTATGTGGCTACATCACACATGACATATTTTTATAAATTATTTTAAAACATAACCCAGTAGTTTTAAAAACCTAATTTTTAGAGGTGGAAGACATTGTTTGTTAATGTTTTTTTCTAACCATAATGAAAATAGCTTAATTTTAGTCTGTTCAAGTCAGTGAAAACTCTTCCTGATCCTAGTTAAATACTAAAGATAATGACAAGGAGGAATTATATTTCAAGGTTTCAGTATAACAACTTAATCCTTTTTAAAATATTTGCATTTATTTTCTCCTTCTGCTGGAGCCTTGCCCTGAAAAGTGCTATATGAAAACTTTAAATTTGATAAATTCAAGATCAAAACAGTAATTTTCACTACATTTCCCTTATATGCACTTAAACCCACTTACATACACTTAAAACACTGACTAAATGATGTTGAAAAGTTTTGCTGGAAAGTACAATGAACACTGGTTCTTAACATGCTCTCTTTCTAGGGCCTGCTACAGTGCCATACAAGTCTTTCCCTGAATATAGAGGCCATGATGATTTTCAGCTCCCTGTCAATAGGAAAAGGGTAGTTTAAGCATGATTTTAAAAGAATTGATGCATTTGGCCATGGTATACATGAAAGAATTTATAAATTTCATTCACGTCTTCTGGTGGTCACTGTACTTCATGGACACTGAAGCCTTGATTTTAGACAGACAGAGATGCCAGGAGGCTATTTTAGCAGATTTGGGTATAAAAGTGGTGCATATCTGTCCTGGTTTAACCAGGATAGGGTTAAGTTTCCCCAGCAGTGGGGGGGGAGCTCTAGCCGGGTTATTCAGATACCATGTGGACGTCACATCCTGGCAGGTCACATTTTTCCTGGCGCGGGAGCGCGGTGCACTCGTGGTTTTGTACATCGTGCTTCAAACTGCTGTATTTGGTAGCTATTTTGCTCTGTTCATTGCTATCACTATTACTGTTATTGTTATTGTTGTTGGTGGTTGTGTTGCTATTGCATTGTTGTATTAAACCTTTCCTTATTTCAGTCTTGGGGCTTTGTATTTCACTCTCTTTGTGGGGGAGGGGCAGCGGCCGCGTGGTCTCAGACCCCGGCAGGGGCTAAACCATCACAACTTTGGCGCCCAACGTGAGGCTGGAGAAGACTGAAATAAGGACAAAAGGAGAAGTGTTAGAGCAATCTGTTAGGTGTAATTTTTTTCTGGTTTTACTTGTATTGTTTGATAAGCGTTTACAATGCTGGCCAATTTGCTTGCGTGGTGGGGCTGGATTAATCCTTATATCCCCTGTGTGTTCCCAGTGCTGGTGTTTGTTCTCAGTGGAAAATGTATCAAGGGACTTGTTTTGCTCTACTGGTTACTGTCTGCTTATAATGGGCTCGTTTCGCTGCTTGTGGGGGTGCACCGCTACCTGTTTGCTGCCTGGTCTTTTGTTTGGGGTCTCACCTCCTCTATGGGTGAGCCAGGGGAGGAGATTCTCTCGGTTTTTGAGAGTTTCAGCTATCCCTGGAGCCTCCTGGCCACTGTGTTCGCGGCACAATGCTTTCTAAATGTCTGCCTGATCTTGTTTTGGGCCATGCTGTATTTCTCCAACAATAGCACCACCCGGAAACCTGCCCCGGGGGCAGATAGTTATAAATGGCAAGGTGTGTGGGAGAAGATGGGCAAGTACCTGAGTGAGTGGTCACCTCCAACGTTCTGGGATTTTACTCCCGAACAAGTGCAGAGTCCTGATAAACTGGTGGAGTGTTTGAAAAAGGTGTGCTGCCAATCTGACAAACCCCGGGAGATGCAACTTGCTGCGATGTGCTGGGGGCTTGCCCATGCTTACCGCATCGCCCTTAACACTGATCACTGCCCTCAAGGGGGCGAAAGAGCTGCAGGGTCTGAAAGTGAGCCTGCTGGTACAGCAGCTGGGCCAGGCGGACAGGCAGCGCCAGTACCGGTCGCCTCCACCAGCACAGCAGCTGAGCCGGAGGGACAAGCAGTGCCAGTATCAGTTGCCCCAATACGGAAAACCAAATATACCAAAAAATCCCCTCGCAGTGCACAGGGTGATAATGAACCAGGCCCATCACGAGAGCAGGAGGAAGAGCCGGAGGTAATCATCCGATCTCTATCCCTCAGTGAGTTGCGAGATATGCGGAAGGATTACAGCCGCAGTCCAGGCGAGCAAATTTGCACCTGGTTGCTCCGGTGCTGGGATACTGGAGCTGCTGGTTTGGAATTGGAGGGGAGAGAGGCCAAGCAGGTGGGACATTTAGCCAAGCAGGTTGGTATTGACAAGGCAATAGGGAAACAGGCTCAAACCCTCAGCCTTTGGAAGCGACTCCTGCTCGCTGTGAGGGAGAGGTACCCCTACAAGGATGATTCTCTATGTCGGTTAGGCAAGTGGACCGACATGGAGAAAGGCATCCAAAACCTCAGGGAAATGGCTGTGTTTGACATGATCTATGGTGATCTGAATGATGAGCAGTCACCATTGGATCCAGATCTGGTCCCTTGTACACAGCTGATGTGGCGGAAGTTCCTGCAAAGTGGACCAGAGGGACATTCCAAAGCATTAGCAGCAGCATCCTGGTGGCGAGACAATCAGACAGTGGATGAAGTGACTATGCAGTTCCGGCACTATGAGGGAAGTCTCCCTTCCTCCCAACATGCCTGGGTTTCAGCCGTAGAGGAACTGTCTCAGAGGCTCCAAAAAATGGAACAGGACATGTCCTATGTTTCACCCGCACGGGCCGATGTCTCAGCCATTAGAAGCAGGCGTTTCCCCACCCAAGAGAAGGGCGGTAGAAGGTACACACCACGGGGCACCCTGTGGTTCTTCCTCCGCGACAATGGGGAGAACATGAGAAGGTGGCATGGGCAGCCCACTTCCGCCCTAGCTGCACGAGTACAGCAACTGAAAGGGAAGACCACCATGAAAGGGGAGTCTTCCAAGAGAGATGCAGCTCCAGTGTCTAGTCAGAAATCCCCCAGACAGAACAGAATGGCCAGCAGTATGCTTGACCCTCTTGAGGGGACCAGTAAGTCATTCCTGCAGGAGTCACTCTTAGATCAAGTGAGTGATGGTGAGCAGGATTAGAGGGGCCCTGCCTCCAGCCAGGTGGAGGAAAGGGATAATCGGATTTACTGGAAGGTGTGGATCCGATGGCCTGGCACATCAGAACCACAAGAATACAAGGCCTTGGTAGACACTGGCGCACAGTGCACTCTGATGCCATCAAGCCACAGTGGGGTTGAATCCATATGCATCTCTGGAGTGACAGGGGGGTCCCAACAGCTGACCCTATTAGAGGCTGAAGTGAGCTTAACTGGGAAGGACTGGCATAAGCACCCCATTGTGACTGGCCCAGATGCCCCGTGCATCCTAGGTATAGACTATCTCAGGAGAGGGTACTTTAAAGACCCAAAAGGGTACCCGTGGGCCTTTGGTATAGCTGCCCTGGAGGAGGTTGAGCAATTGTCCACTTTACCCGGCCTCTCAGAGGACCCCTCGGTGGTGGGGTCGCTTAAGGTCAAAGAGCAGCGAGTGCCAATTGCTACCAAGACGGTGCACCGGCGGCAGTACCGTACTAACCGAGATTCCCTGGTCCCCATCCATCAGCTGATCCGTCGACTAGAAAGCCAGGAGGTGATCAGCAAGACTCACTCACCTTTCAACAGCCCTATATGGCCAGTGAGAAAACCTAATGGCGAATGGAGACTGACTGTGGACTACCGTGGCCTGAATGAAGTTACGCCAGCGATGAGTGCTGCAGTGCCGGACATGCTAGAGCTCCAGTATGAGCTGGAGTCGAAGGCAGCCAAGTGGTACGCCACGATTGACATCGCTAACGCGTTCTTCTCCATCCCAATAGCACCAGACTGCAGGCCACAGTTTGCGTTCACTTGGAGGGGTATCCAGTACACCTGGAATCGATTGCCCCAGGGGTGGAAACACAGCTCCACCATTTGCCATGGACTGGTCCATACTGCACTGGAGAAAGGTGGGGCTCCAGAACACCTGCAGTTCATTGATGATATCATTGTGTGGGGGGACACAGCTGAGGAAGTCTTTGAGAAAGGAAAGAAGGTAATTGAAATCCTTCTGAAGGCTGGTTTTGCCATCAAGCGACAGAAGGTTAAGGGGCCTGGAAGGGAGATTCAGTTCCTAGGAATAAAATGGCAAGATGGGCGTCGCCACATCCCAATGGAGGTGATAAACAAGATAACAGCCATGACCCCACCAACCACCAAAAAGGAGACTCAGTCTTTCCTGGGCGCTGTGGGGTTCTGGAGGATGCACATCCCAAACTACAGCCTGATTGTGAACCCTCTCTACCACGTAACCCGCAAGAAGAATGATTTTAAATGGGGCCCAGAGCAACAACAAGCCTTTGAACAAATTAAGCAGGAGATTACCCAGGCAGTGGCTCTCGGGCCAGTCCGGACAGGGCAGGAGATTAAGAACGTGCTCTACACCGCAGCCGGGGAGAATGGCCCTTCCTGGAGCCTTTGGCAGAGAGCAGATGGGGAATCCCGAGGCCGACCTCTAGGCTTTTGGAGCTGGGGATACAAAGGCTCTGAAGCTAACTATACCCTGACTGAGAAGGAGATACTGGCAGCGTATGAAGGAATTCGAGCTGCCTCAGAAGTGGTCGGCACTGAGACACAGCTCCTCCTGGCACCTCGACTGCCGGTGCTGGGATGGATGTTCAAAGGAAAGGCTCCCTCCACACATCATGCAACAGATGCCACGTGGAGTAAATGGGTTGTGTTGATAACACAACGGGCTCGAATAGGGAACCGCGACCCCCCAGGATTAGTGGAAATGATCATGAACTGGCCAGAGAGCAAGGATGCTGGGATGTCACCAGAACAAGAGGTGAAACGTGCTGAGGAGGCCCCACCATATAACGAGCTGCCAGAGGAAGAAAAACAATATGCCCTGTTCACTGATGGGTCTTGTCGCATTGTGGGAAAACATCGATGATGGAAGGCTGCAGTGTGGCATCCCACACGAGAAACCACTGAAGCTGTTGAGGGACAAGGGGAATCGAGCCAGTTCGCAGAGGTGAAAGCCATCCAATTGGCTTTGGAGATTGCTGAGCGAGAAAAGTGGCCGAGGCTCCATATCTACACTGACTCGTGGATGATGGCAAGTGCCCTGTGGATGTGGTTGCAGCAATGGAAACAGAACAACTGGCAACGCAAGGGCAAACCCATCTGGGCCGCTGAAGTATGGCAGGACATTGCAGCCCGGGTGGAGAACCTCGTTGTGAAGGTGCGCCATGTGGACGCCCATATACCCAAGAGTCGAGCCACTGATGAACATCAGCATAACCAGCAGGCAGACCAAGCTGCTAAGATTGAGGTGGCTCAGGTGGACTTGGACTGGCAGCGTAAAGGTGAACTGTTCATAGCCCGGTGGGCCCATGAGACCTCGGGCCACCAAGGCAGAGATGCAACATATAGGTGGGCTCGAGATCGAGGGGTGGACCTCACCATTGACACCATCGCAGAGATCATCCACGGGTGTGAGATATGTGCTGCAATCAAACAAGCCAAACGGGTGAAGCCCCAGCAGAATGAAGATCGATGGATGAAATATAAATATGGAGAGGCCTGGCAGATCGACTACATCACACTGCCACAGACCCGCTGAGGCAAGCGCCACGTGCTCACAATGGTGGAAGCAACCACTGGGTGGCTCGAAACTTATCCAGTGTCCCACGCCACCGCCCGAAACACCATTCTGGGCCTTGAAGAGCGAGTCCTGTGGCGACACGGCACCCCAGAAAGGATTGAGTCGGACAATGGGACTCACTTCCGAAATAAACTCATAGATGCCTGGGCAGAAGAACACGGCATCGAGTGGGTCTACCACATCCCCTACCACGCACCAGCCTCTGGGAAGATCGAGCGCTACAATGGACTGTTAAAAACTACATTGAGAGCAATGGCGGGTGGAACCTTCAAACACTGGGACACACATCTGACAAAGGCCACTTGGTTAGTGAACACAAGAGGATCTGCCAATCGAGCTGGCCCGGCTCAGTCAAAACTTCCACGTGTTGTGGACGGGGATAGAGTCCCTGTGGTGCGCATGAGGGACCTGCTGGGAAAAATGGTCTGGGTTAGTCCTGCGCCGGGCAAAGGCAAACCCATCCACGGGATTGTTTTTGCTCAAGGACCTGGGTGCACCTGGTGGGTGATGCAGAAGGACGGAGAGGTCCGATGCGTGCCACAAGGGGACTTGATTGTGGGTGAAAACACACCGTGAATTATACTGTGCTTTTGTTAATTTTTCTTTGTCAATGCTAATTGCTAAGTGGCAGCTGGATGTGAAGCACATGGTATAGAATAAAGGGGTGGATTATGTCCTGGTTTAACCAGGATAGGGTTAAGTTTCCCCAGCAGTGGGGGGGGAGCTCTAGCCGGGTTATTCAGATACCATGTGGATGTCACATCCTGGCAGGTCACATTTTCCTGGCGCGGAGCGCGGTGCACTCATGGTTTTGTACATCGTGCTTCAAACTGCTGTATTTGGTAGCTATTTTGCTCTGTTCATTGCTATCACTATTACTGTTATTGTTATTGTTGTTGTTGGTTGTGTTGCTATTGCATTGTTGTATTAAACCTTTCCTTATTTCAGTCTTGGGGCTTTGTATTTCACTCCCTTTGTGGGGGAGGGGCAGCGGCCGCGTGGTCTCAGACCCCGGCAGAGGCTAAACCACCACAATCTCTTAAGGGCTGTAATAAAGCAGGTGAAAACCAAAGTTTCTGCGTTTTTCTGAATGCTGATGGAAGAGGGTAAAAGTTTGTCCCCAGCTGTGTAACATCCAGAATCCCATACTATTTGCTTAACAGCAGTGCCTGTTAAAAACAAGAATCGAAATCTGTTTAAGGTATTTTTCCTTAGTGTGGTAGCACTTCAGAATTTTGCATAATTCTCTGAAGATGTAGAGAAGTGTTATTATCTCCATTTTACAACTGGGTAGCAGAAATACTGACATGTCACTGAAATTATGCATAAAACCCTGCCAGAATATAAAACTAAAATGAGATCTTCTGAGTCCTCCATTAGCTTCTTTAGTGCCACTAGCAACTATTTTTCAAATCAGTATGCTGAGTTGCATTGATTATGGTGTCAGATTACATTTCTCCAGAATCAAGATCAGGATCCAAAAAAGAAAAAGTAGGTATAAACTATGTAAAGAACAACACACTTGATGCACAGTATGGAAGAACTGCTTCCTCTACTGAGCTGCAAATACAAATTGAAGTTACCGACTCACCGCTGATCCACTCAAAAAACTCATTTAATTTCACATAAGTCTTGACTAAGATATTTTTATATTACTTTGGGGTTTTTTTTAAATAGTGAGGATTCAAGGAAGAGTGGATTGTCCTTGTACATTCCAGGGGCTGCCTGTTTTTTTGGCACTAGATGAAATGGAAATGAAGCAGGTTATGCTCAGCTCTGGCATTGTTTCTTGTCATGCAGAAGAGGTTATTATATTATGCAAAAAAATCAGAAGGAAAGGTTGATTCACTATTAATAAACTAGACATGGAGAAATATTTTGACAGTCATTTAATGTGAAGCTGATTCACTTATGCATGAGAGATTTACAGTTCACCCCTTTTATGGATTATTGGCCCACTACACTGGTTTTATTGCTTGGCTGCAAACCAGTTGCTCATGATTAACAGTAGTCTAGAGTAGAGGATCCCTATATCCAGACTTCTGTTCAAGTTGCTTGAAATTTTTCTTTTCATTTGCTTTTTTTGTTGTTTTTTAGAAACCAGGACTGGGGAGATTGCTTCATGTTTTGCTTCATGTTCTGTTTGTTTTATTTTAATATAGTTCAAAACCCAAAACTTTGGTTCACTTTCTAATTCCCTTGGTTTTGTGCTTTTTTTGGGGGGAGTTGGGGTTTTTTGCTGTTTTATTTCATTTTTTTAATTTTTTTTTTTCCTACTCTGCATTTTAAATAATGAGGTTTGAGAGAAATTATTTTGCCAAAATTTGAAATCCATCAAACATTATGAGTTAAAATCACCCCTCATGTGATTTCACTGCATTCATTAATGCTATGCCAGAGATTAGTTTGGCCTCCTGAGTTCTTACTTTGGCAATGAAAATAAATTATTAAGATTTATATTCTTGGAACTGTATACCTTTATTAGTAAAGTTGTAGAATAGAATAAAATAATGAATATTTAGCAATAACTTTACAAAATCCATCCTTTCACCACTCTGTTTCTTTACAATATTATTTAAGGGGCCAATAGAGAGAATGTTGTAGAATCAGATGGATTTTTCACCTGTGCTTTTAGTTTCCTCTCTTTTTGTACCTGATGTTACTGTCCCACACCTCTGTTGTGAAACACTAATAACATTATTTTTCCTCTTTCTCAAACACCAAAAAGCCTATTGAGCTTTACTGAGAACTTCACACTAGAGATATATGAAAAACAACAATGTTTTTTTGACATTCTGTCCAATGATAAAATTGTGTCATTTATCATTTTCCATTCTTTAAGTGATCTGGATAAGGATTTTTAATCGATAGTTGCCACCTCTAATTGCATCCTTTGTTTTTCCTGTCTCTCTGGATTCCTACTAAATCATTTAAAAATCATATGCTCTACGATTACTCATGAGAACAATGAAAATATTGAAACCCCTAAGTATCATGTAAACAGATGGATAGCATTTTAACAAAATGGCACACCTTTTAGGTTTTGGTACAGGTATGTTCATTTACTTTTTTTGGTGGAAACCTTTATTTTGTATTCAATATTTACATTTACTAAATAACCAAAAAGGTTAAGGATTATTTTAACCTTACACTAACAACGCTAACAACTTATAGTTCATGCTGATAATGATCTCTGTAAGAAGGGACTTCCTATTGAGCAGTTTGCTCAAAAAGTGACAGTATAAACCTAACAAGCACAGCTGAATGTATTTCTACTTACTGAATTTTTTTCTTGAAAATTAACCTTTAAAACCAGCATAGCTTTGAAAAGGGAGAAGTTTTTTATTTTTAGCTATGGTTGCTTATTTGTTCGGCTAAAATTACTACCAGCAGGTGGAAATGAAGTGTTTGGTTTTTTTCTCCCTTTCATGTGATGCTAAAATTTCATCAGTGAAGTATGGTTATAAAATGGTCACTTGTGCTGTCATAAAACTGGTTTTGAATCTCATAATCAATCATATACAAGTTCTAGTTTAGCATAAAAAATATAGAGAGGTCTGGGAATTAATTACTAATCTTTTCCTGCTAAGTCCCAAAGTATTATTTATAAAGCTTACTAGTGTAAGCCAAAATTTAATATAATTAGATCATAATAAATTAAATTTACTAACTAGTCATTTTATGAATTTTAACAATTCTGTATAAAAATAGAGATGACCAATTTTTTCTTTTTTTTAAAGTTTACCCTGTGTCTGCATATAAAGACAAGTTACAATAGTACATGATAAATAATTATGTCTGTAATTTTATGACAACTTTGGCATAATTTTTTTCAAAATCACAGCTGTACCATGGTAGTCTCCTTGCAAAGTTCAAAAGCTTTTAAGATACAGTAAATTTTACTAATAGATTAAACAATATTATTTTTATTCCCTATAAAGGAGTTATGTCAAAATCTATAACCTTGATGTTATTATCAGTATCATGTCAACCTGCATTAATTTACCAGATGTTGTCAATATGTAATTTACACTTTCAAATAATATACTAATTTTAAATGCTGCCTCATAAGAATTATAAATGAAAGTGTGTTTCTTCAGTCTATTATTGTTGAATAATAAAAAGCAGTGACATGTTGGAAGCATGATTTTTGACAGCATTTTTAATTAGAAATGGTTAATCTTAATGGATTCAGTAGATTATGTGCGTGAATGCTACTGTCCTAGTTTAAATTTCATATTAAATCTAGTTAATTAGATAAAATAAAATGAATACACTATAAAAGAATAAAATTGTTGTTTTGAATAGTCTAAAAGTATAGCTATTTCCCTAACATGCACATTATTAATGAAATTCATAACATGATGCAAAACTTTCAGTTTAATCTAAAGCAGTTTCTTTTATTTGTCCAGTGAAATCCTAATGTACCCAGACAGATCCATCAATTTACAATGGCAAAAAAGTAAGAAGAAAAATAAATACATTTTTTTAAATCACATATCTGACAGTTGCTTTTTAAAAAGTTGCTTAAGGCTTTCATTGACATAATGATATAAAGAGTGTCATCTAGATGTAGATCATTCTGCACAGAATTGGGTATACATTTATTTATTTTGAGTATGAGAGCAGGAAGTATCTGGCCTTAAGGCTACTCTTTCGATCTAGAATTAAATTAGAGTTGTAGCTATAATCTTTATTGTCAAAGTATATTTTTCCTTTCATAAAGTAAAGAAGGGGTGGATCACATAGTTAGAACAGTGGCAGATTCATGGGATCTGCACATGTTTCCTCCACAATTAAATGTACTTCAGCCAATGTGAGTTCAAGATGACTATGTCGAAGAATTTAGAGCAATAGAGTGGATAATCCTTTCAGATAGCTCAAAGAGTCATTTGAGCTATAGTTCAGTACATTCTTCTGTCCAGTCAGGGAGACATTGGATTTATCTGTGTTCAGAAGAAACATCTTTGTAGGCAGAAAGAGTATGATTCTTTTTTAAACCTACAATACTGTTATTAGAAAGAGAAAATATTATTAAAATGGATATGTCTTTCACTGTAATAAACCATAAAACACTACTATCACTAATGAAAAAGTTTTCTGTGCTGTGATTGCAAAATAAACACTGTTTTGATTTAAAGTTTTTTGTCAGAATTCTGCCTTGGACTCTGTTTTGGACTTTCCTAAAGCCATTGAAGTAGAAGCAATCTGTATTTATATATATATATATTTAATACCTATTTCTACCTTTTTTTTTTTTTTTCTTTTAAAAGAAAAAGAAAAAAAGAATGGTTCTTGTATTTCAGTCTTCTTGGAAGAGCACACCTACACTGGTGACTCCCTGCAGGCAGGTAATTTAGGATTATGGAATCACATAAGTGTTTGGGAGGGACATTTGGGGGTCTTGTATTCAAGACTGCTGCCTAAAATGGAAGCACTGCCAACACTAGGCAGGTCAGCTGAAGCTTTGTCTACATGAGTGTTGAAAAACTCCAAGAGTGGATGTTCCATGGACTCTCTGGGCAGTCTGGCCATTGCTGCAGCACATTTGAAGTGAAAAGTATGTTCCTAATGGTGAGCAAGGATCAAGACAACAGCAGAACTCACTCCTAAATGGCAGGCACCAAGGTGTATTGTTTTACAGTGCACTGTGCTATAGAAGTTGTTTAAATTAGCTTTAACACAGACTCATAGAATCACAGAATCATCTAGGTTGGAAAAGACCTTGAAGATCACCTAGTCCAACCATTGACCTAAAACTGACAGTTCCCAACTACACCAAAGCGCTATGTTAACCTTAAGCGCTATCTTGACCCTACTCTTAAACACCTCCAGGGATGGGGACTCCACCACCTCCCTGGGCAGCCCATTCCAATGCCTAACAACCCATTCTGTAAAGAAATGTTTCCTAATATCTAGTCTAAACCTTCCCTGGTGCAACGTGAGGCCATTCCCTCTTGTCCTATCGCTTATTACTTGGTTGAAGAGACTCATCCCCAGTTCTCTGCAACCTCCTTTCACATAGTTGTAGAGAGTGATGAGGTCTCCCCTCAGCCTCCTCTTCTCCAGACTAAACAACCCCAGTTCCCTCAGCTGCTCCTCGTACGACATGTGCTCCAGACCCTTCACCAGCTTCGTTGCCCTTCTTTGGACACGCTCGAGTAATTCAATGTCCTTTTTGTAGTGAGGGGCCCAAAACTGAACACAGGAATCGAGGTGTGGCCTTACCAGTGCCGAGTACAGGGGTAAGATCACTTCCCTGTCCCTGCTTGCCACGCTATTTCTGATACAAGCCAGGATGTCATTGGCCTTCTTGGCCACCTGGGCACACTGCTGGCTCACGTTCAGCCGGCTGTCAATCAACACCCCCAGCTCCCTCTCTGACTGGCAGCTCTCCAGCCACTCCTCCCCAAGCCTGTAGCGCTGCTGGGGGTTGTTGTGGCCGAAGTGCAGCACCCGGAATTTGCCCTTATTGAAGCTCATACAGTTGGCCTTAGCCCATCGCTCCAGCCTGCCCAGATCTCTCTGCAGAGCCTCCCTACCCTCGAGCAGATCAACACTCCCACCCAACTTGGTGTCATCTGCAAACTTACTGAGGGTGCACTCGATCCCCTCGTCTAGATCATCATTGAAGATGTTAAACAGGAGTGGCCCCAAAAACGAGCCCTGGGGGACACCACTCGTGACCGGTCTCCAACTGGATCTAACTCCATTCACCACAACTCTTTGGGCCCGGCCATCCAGCCAGTTTTTTACCCAGCCAAGCGTGTGCCCATCCAAGCCATGAGCAGCCAGTTTTGCCAGGAGAATGTTGTGGGAAATGGTGTCAAAGGCCTTACTAAAGTGAAGGTAAACAATATCCACAGCCTTTCCCTCATACAATAAGCAGGTCACCCTGTCGTAGAAGGAGATCAGGTTTGTCAAGCAGGAGCTGCCTTTCATAAACACATGCTGACTGGGCCTGATCATCTGGTTGTCCCACATGTGTTGTGTGATGGTGCTCAGGATGAGCTGCTCCATCAGCTTCCCAGGCACCAAAGTCAAGCTGACAGGCCTGTAATTTCCCGGATCATCCTTCTGACCCTTCTTATATATGGGCATCACATTGGCCAATTTCCAATCTGTTGAGACCTTCCCAGTCAGCCAGGACTGCTGGTAAATGATGGAAAGCGGCTTGGCGAGCTCCGAAGCCAGCTCCTTCAACACCCTTGGGTTTATCCCATCTGGTCCCATAGACTTGTGTGTGTCTATGTGATGCAGTAGGTCACTGACTATCTCCTCCTGGAATGTGGGGGTAGTCGTTCTTCTATGAAGAATTGGAAGAACTTCCTGCAGTATTCTCCCCTGTTGTTTATTTGAAGCATTCCACACGATCTGAAGAAATCTGAAGTATGATCTTTCCAGCTGAGGGACCCTTGTCCAGCTGAGCTGATTCCACAGAACCTCATTGTCAACTCATTGGTAGTTTGCTTTGCTTCTATATGCACTAAGACAATTTTCCATGGAGAGCTTATTAAAAAGCACAATACAATGTTGAGGCTTTTTGTCCTTTGGAACAGGAACTGTCCTTTACAATATGCAACAGGTTGGCAATTCATTCATATATCCCTAATAATTGTAAGCCTGTGAGAAAGAATGTAATCTTTCTGTGCAAGATAGGCACAAAGCAGTACAATTAAATAGAATTTGTAAATGCTTCATAAAGTAGAGAAAAAATATCATTTCAGTCAAGCCATCTCGCTAGTAGTGTTGAGCTAAAATGGTGTTTTAAATGCAGTTAGTCTTCTCTAAATGCCTTAAACATTCTCTTCTTGCCAGCTGCAATATTTAACACTTCAGGTATCAAAACAAAGCATGTATAATAACAGCCATTGATAAATTTTCTTATAAAAAGCCAATGAAATATAATTACGTTTCACTACTTGTGTTTTGAAATTTGTCACAAAAAAGGTTTGATTGCTCAAATTCACAATTGCATTTTTAAGCAATTACAAAATTATGAGATTTTATGTTTTCTTCAGTGAACTATTGTGTTCTAAACTTTAATTTTTTTTATGATGTTCAATTTCAACCTCACCAAGGTGGACTATACAGTGTGTAGCACTTGGCAAAGGGAAGAGCATGGCAGCTGAAGTACTGAACAGATATTGTAGTGACACCAACTAATAGGAAGCATTTGTTTTCCTTTTTCTTTAATTTTATAATTATTGTCTATTTTGACCAGTGTTCTGATTTCAGCTGGAATAAAGTTAATTTTCTTCCTGGAAGCTGCTGTAGTGCTGTGTTTTAGATTTATCATGAGAATAATGTTGATAACACACTGATGTTTTACTTGTTGCTAAAAAGTGTTTATATTAAGTCAAGGACTTTTCAACTTTTCATACTGCCCTGCCAATGGAGGCTGGGGGTGCAAAAGATGCTAGGAGAGGACACAGCCAGGACACCTGGCCCAAACGAGCCAAAGGGGTATTCCATACCATATGACTTCATGCCCAGTATATAAACTGGGGAGAGTTGTCCAGGAGACACCACAGCTTGGGGGATTGGCTGGGCATCAGTCAGCAGGTGTTGAGCAATTGTATGGTGCATCACTGTTTTTATATATTCTCTTACTATCATTATTATTTTCCCTTCCTTTTTTATGCTATTAAACCATTTTTATCTCAACCCATGAGTTTTACTTTTTTTTCTGATTTTCTCCATCCCACAGTGGAGGCCAGGGGAAGTGAGTGACTGACTGTGTGGTACTTAATTGCTGGCTTGGGGTTAAACCATGATAACCAGTTATCTACTGAACCAAAGTCACACAGCCTCCTTGTTGAAATATCTCAGGGGCCCAGGATTCCCTTTGAAATAAAAGAAAACTGAAAGTTATCGACACTTCTCAGAAGTTAAATATCTTTTTCTGCTTCTTACTGTTAGTGTTTTATACTTTAAACTTCTTCATGTTTCAATCCATGCATAGAATCTCAACTCTGAAAAGGCACTATGAGCTTAAAATCAATTTCCTGAAGTCAAAAGATTGACACTCTAAGAAACAATGTCCAATAGCCACTAAGAATGAAAAAAATCTCCTCCATTCTTTGCCAAAGGCCTGAGCTGAGGGAAATTTCTCTGCAGAAGAAAGAATAACTTTTGAGTTCAATTGGTCTGCATCCTTTCCTTTGAGATTGTTCACAAGGGTCTCATTCAGGTTCCTCTACATAGTTAAAGATTTTACTCTAAGTGTACTGTATATGAAGAGTGGAATTTGGCCACCAGTTCATGTTGTATCTGGTCATCAATCTGCAGCTGAGTTGAGTGTGATGGGAAGAGATGGACCTGAGAGGAAGAACTGATGCTCAGGCAAGAGCTGACTGTTATCTGACAGGAGATGGCATCTGTTCCAGTCATACTGAATTCTTCACAGGGCTCAGATCATGGCAGGGATATGTTTTCTCTGTGTTACTGCAAGATAAATGGTGACTCAGGCAAAACTGGCCAGAGAATTCCACTGCACAGTTCAGAAGAAACAGAACAAAAGCAGTCTGTCGTTTGAGTCCAAAATATGGAGCGTACCACAAGCAGCCCTTTAAAACAAGGATGAGGTCTCACTGTGGCTGCCATTTCTATTACACAATAACTAAATCTCAGTCTAGATTAATTGAACAGATTAGCATGATATAATTGCTACCCTTATTGCCTGTTCTTGGAGGAATTATAATGAAAATTGTTTCTCAAGCATTACCTTCTGTATTTCTGCAAAGTATCTGTTTAAAGTGAAACAAGAAATGAATGGATGAAACTGAAATTATACATGCACACTCTTTCTCTCACTCTCATGCACACACCCACATACATATTCTGTGTGACTTCGGAAATATCAGTAATTATGTCTCCAGATGCACTGGAACAGCAGGGTAAAAAGCAAGGCTATAGGTACAGATTATTAAAAACATGAAAAGCATCAGATGGTAACTTAGATACAAATTCGGCTTCGTCAGCTAAAAAAGCCATGCTAGATTTTCGCTTGTGAGATGAGATTTTTACAAAATATATTTCCTCATTAAGAAAGACCAGTCCATAGTGAAGCCTTGCAAAGAAATGGACAGTCAAAATAGTAACAAAATATGTTTTATTAACAACCTAGTTTCAGTGATGAAGAGAATAGAAAAAAACTTTAGTCCTGAGATCAAAGGATTCCCTTTCTAAAGAAAGCTTTTATGATGAGAAGGGAAGTATTGCTGGAAAAACAAATGAATACACAAAACTTGAGAGGTTCTTGGAACAGCACACCTCTCAAATGAATAAGAATTCACATTAAGATGTAGAGGCATACCTCAGCCAGAAATAAAGATTGATGTGCCAAACAATTTCCTTGCTTCTCCCCTTATATGCATGTGCTCCTTAAACTAGATGTGGAGAAAGGAAAGCAACAGAGTGGAACTTAGCTTAGATCTTTGTTAAAGCCATTGCAAGTGGTTAGCATTTGGTTTCCAAATGTTCCCTCCCTGCAAGCCTACCTTCTTAAAATCCTTTTGAAACTCTGATTATGTGAAAGATGTTTTTAATTTTTGTCTTTCCTCTTCCTATTCTTTTTTTTTTTTTTTTTTTTCAGAGAAATAAATGCATGGAAAAATAGGTGGATAAATATATGGTATAAGTAAACCCATGTTTTTGTAAATACACATGTGCACATGCATACACATTCCAGAAAGGATTAGAATGCAAGAAAAATGTATCAGTAAATTACTGAGGTTTTTTGTTCAGAATCCATATTAGTCCAAAATTTCAGTCTCAGATTTTATACCTGAATTAAAAATCATATTTAAAAATGCTGATTAAATAGTAATGACAATCTCTTCTTCTCATTCCACCGTGGAATTTTGTGTTAATGGAGAAGAAATTTTCACCCTCATCTTTTTTCTTGTGGTAAAAGGCTATTGACACTAGAGCTGAAATTCTGTTCTTTCTCACTAGAGCATCTCACGTGAATCTGTGCAGTCCTAGAGATAAAATTAATCTAGTAGCCAAATTAGTTTACTTACCACACTAGAAGTCACTTGGACTTTCCTACACTATGCTGCAGCCAAACATATAGGAATATCTGAACTGAGATTTCAGATACTTACTTGTTCAGCTCAGAGAAGCATTGGTATGATTATCTGTAAAGTTCTTTATTCACTTTAGATAGGCGTGAATCAAATCTTATAAATGTCTAGGAAGTTAATTTTACTTCATGGTGAGCTATCTCTCATCATTTATAGACAGACATGATTTACTATTATGGGCACAGTTACATGCATGTCAATCCAATCACCTTCTGGTTGAGAGGTCGCTTGCATTTGGATGGTTTAAAATGCATAGGATGATTGTGACTGCTTGCACCACATCCATTATTCAGACATTTCCTAGTTTTCTCTTTTACTGGGAGGTGTATGAAGAAAGTCCTGTCTCCTAATGTTGTAGAACAAATCTCATTGAAGTTATGTCCTGTAGCTATATTTTATCTCACCTGTTAAAAAAAAAAAAAAAAAAGTTTGTTATTGCTATATATAGTTTGGTTTGGAGTGTATCAGCTGTTAAAACTGTTTACCTGATAGGCAGCACAGAAGAGGATCATTTCAATATTGTTGCACCATAAAAGCATTATGTAACTGGAGCATCTGCTTTGTATCCTATGCAGTATTAGGAAGACAGGCCAATTAATACATTACATATAATCACACAGAATATAATGTTCAAAAAATACCAAGATGTGGAAATGTATTTTGAAATGCTGACTGCTTGATGGCTAAAACGCAGAATAGGCAGGCTTAAATAATTTTATAGTAATTAGAAAAAAATGGCTTTGAAAAGGGAAATTCTCTCAAGGATTGACACTTTGTTCACTCTGTGCCACATATAGCAACACATAAGAGTGTCTTTCTATATTTATGCAACCCAAATAAAATATTAGAAAATATAAAGTTTTTCTGAGGTTAATAATCTGAAAGGGTTTTTAAAGCTGAGCAAAACAATTGTAACTCAACAGTATTTTCAACTTTCTGAAGTGTGGAAGTGCTGAATGAAGAACTGTAGATTTCAGTGATAGGCTAATACCACTTGTTCCTTATAGCGTATTATCTAGCTCATTATCCTGTTGTTTGGGGCACCTCACAAGATGAAGCTTACACCACTTAAAAGTTTATGAATCAGTCAAGACAAGGCTGTATGGGGGCATATATCCTGATAATAATGTTACTTTATCCTTCAGAGTTATATGCAAAAAATAAAAATAAGTAAATGTAGATAAATATGGTATCTGCTGGGAATTAACTGTTTGAGGAAGGAAAGTAGATTACTGCAGCCCTTGCTAAGGTGCATCTTTATTATTTGTCTCTGAGTCAGATTTGTTTTCATGTTTGCTCTCCAGTACTACCCCTAAATCTCTTTCAGCGTGCCAGCTTTCACAGTTCTTCTCAGTGTTACTGTTCTGGTTTTGGTTTATTTTTCCCCAGATATATTAGCCTGTGCTATTCTGTGTCTATTTTGTTATTTCCTGCCTGTGTTTCTCAGACTCTTGTCCCTGCTGTTGTCCTCAGTCGAGTCAATAGTACTTCCCAACTTAACACTTTATGTGAATTTAGTTCTGTTGTTTGCTTATCTTCAAATCATTAATGAAAATGCTAAATAGCAACAGACCTAATATTACACCTGACACAAAAAATACCTAGGAAAATTCATGTGACTATTCATGATTTATTATTTGTATAGAGGATTCTATTAGCATTAAATTTTTGTTTCAATTACAAAAAAATGTGCAGGTATAAAATTGCACAGATGCTGTCTAAATGCTTACATTAAAGAGGCACAAATATTATAATACTTCTGTTCCTGTATCCTAAGAAAAAAAAAAAACTTGCTTGCTTCTGGATAGTTAATTGAACTAGTAATTACTTTTGAACATGTGGGTTGGTTGTTTCCCACTTGAAATAATAATTACCCAATGAAGCCTATACCAGGGCTACCAGCAGGAAGCTAACAACTGGTATACTGGTGAAAAGAGTTTATAAAGCACTCCGATGCTTTTTTTTTTTTTTTCCCCATTCTTTTTTTTTATTTGCCAGACAGGGAAACAGATGGATGTGTAATGCACATGAAAACTAAGTACACGATCTCAGCTCTCAACCAGCAGCCACAGTGAAATGTACTAAAATCAGGTGTAGCTACCATTGTTTGCTGCAAAGGGATTGACTCATTGCTCTAACCCCAAATTTCTAAAGTGAATATTTCAGTTTTCAACTTCTAAAATCTCAATTAAAAAGTTTATTTCTGAGCAATAGAACCATCACCATCATTAGTGTGATTTATGGTTGCAAATCATCAGATAAGTGATAGCACACTGCTTCATTCATTCTTTAAGGTTCATTTTATGGCTTTTGATAGGTATTCTGTGCTTGTGCTATGCTCTCATATTTCTAAAATATATGTGTTTAGTATTTGTTCTTCTCAGTGATTGTATGCACTATGTTTAGAATGATGATTTTCAGTAACGGGAGTTTAACTTTCAAGTATAGTTATATATGTTAATTTTTTTCCTCCTATACATGCACTATTCCCTCATTCCCAATATAATTGACATTTCAGTCTCAGCACAGTAAGAAAACAATCACAACTGTAAATGCATTGTCAGATTGTGCTTTGGTTTGCCAAAACTCTTCCTATATTAATTTGGGGTCATTGACTGTTAACAATATGAAATGTCATGAATATGAACTAAATCAATGTGATTACCACAGTGGAAAAATTAATCACCTAGCTTGTCTTTATCATTTGACTACCAACAGATAGGAATCTATAAATACAAAGGCAAGTAAAAAGCACCTAGGTGTGCTCTTGCATATTTATACTCTTGATAATAATATCTTTGAAAAGAAGGCCGTAAGGGACACATTTACTTTTGATGTAAAAATTTGAGAAGTGAAAATATATTAAGTAAATGAAAATAATTTACAATCCTTTTTATAACTCATAATAAATATGTATAATATTAAGTCATAGAATACCTCAGTAAGGAGTCAAGGAATAAGTGGGGAAGGTGTAAGGGAACAAACAAAAAGCAAGCCAGAAGGCTTTTATGCTGGTAATACGGAGTCATTTTTGTTTCATGATCAGTTGCAGAGAAAATTTAGATATGCACAAGAAGACATGATAAGCATTTAAGGGGATTATGTTCGGAAAACAAAGCCAAAAGCTTTTGGTAGTATTTGTGTTACAATGGCTGTTTAAAAACAGACTAGGATAATATATTTGAATGTGCAACTGAATTGTAAAGCCAAGATAATAACACAGAAGTCAAATCAGTTGATGAATGATTCTATATTAAAAAATCAAAGGAAAGGAGTTGTGAAAAATAAATGACAAACTCTAAAAACCAACACATACTTGATTCATCATAGGTGCGTAAAGGTACATAAATATTTTCTCTTATTTGTATATGAAATGTTACTGTCATTCACATTGTTCAGTGATGATTTTTGCAGTTGGTTTTCATTACCATAAAATGATCACATCCTAACTTTCAGTGCAACCAGATCAAGATCCACTAGTACTACCTGAAACAAAGTTTCAAAGTCATGTGAATGACTAGCTATAGGAACGTAAGTTTAAGTTCGAAAGCAGGTGTTTCCTAGCAGAACTGCTATCAAGTTTATTTACTATAGAAAAAGGAACACTCTCATTTGACATCTGAAGAATCAAATAATTGTAGAGCTCATATAACAAAGTCAGTGCTGCCTACAGAATTCTTTAGAAATACATAACAAATGTGCCACATGAAAGAAATGGAAAAATAAGAAAGAAATCTATATTATTATTAATACGTTATGAATATTCTTAATCTGATAATATTCTATGTACTAAATGAGCTGGTAACATTTTCAGAACTTGAAATAAGTTCTTGAACTTGAACACTTTCAGAACTTGAAAGAAGTTTCTTCATTGAAGAATTGTTGAAAAATTACAAATGTTCTTAAAAAACAAAGCAAGACAGAAAAATTAAATATGACTTGGCATCTTTTCAATATTTCCAAAGCAGAAGTTCAGCAGAAATTTGACCTCTCTTTTCCTGCAAAGTTTCAGAGAGATGTCTGGGAATCAATTTGTTTTGGAATCTTACTCACAATTTGGCAATCATATTTTAAACAATGCATATTTTAAAGATTTTTTTGTAGCAGTACAGGAAAATGTTGCATATATTTTTTGCTGTAATGTAATATTGTCAAATATTTAACGTAAATTATACTGACTGTTTTCGTTATAAAAAATATTAATTATATGTATTGCAAAATGAATTATTTTTTCTGACTAGTATTATATTTTCTCTGATAGTATTATACTATCTGGCACTAAAAAAAAAAAAAAAGTCATAATCCCTTTCTTGAGGTTTATAATAATATTGAGCACTACCAGAAAAAGTAGTTTAACCTCTATAAATGTTCAGACAAGCCATTTTATAGACTAAATATATTCTTGGTATGCCTCACATACTTTTTTTCTATACAGTAAATTCAAAGAACAGTTTGTAGAATTTCTTTGCCGATTAAAGCAGCGACAAATGTTCCTGCCCTAAATTGGACCTTTTTTATTTATTGGAAGGTGATAGTAAAAATACTTATTTCCTTCATTACTTGCTCGGGAATCATTATAAATCTCCCTTAATTTAATGATATGAATGTGCTTAGATGATTTAATATTAACCTCTTTTTCTACAGTCTTTCTTTAAACCTAATCAAAATACCAGAATAATATCAGCAGCACTCTCACTGGCAACAGAACACAACTGCTATATTTCTTAAGAGAACTCCTTTCCTCTTCCACCTACCATCTTCTTGCTTCTTTTCATACACCAAGTTTCAATTCAGGATTTCAGAAATTCTATGTGTGACAATTGTTCATGCCATCACCACTCCTGAGAACAGGAATTTATGGTAGATGTTATGGTTACAGTCGGTGGTAGAAAAAGACATTTGAATGGGTAAATGCTAATTCATACCTGTTTACTGAGTGTATATTTACAATTTTGAATATGAATTTCCATAACACTTCCTCTTGAATACTTACCACTTTCATGGTCTATTTGTCCCATTATCTTTGTCAACTGCTTTTAGCCTGGGTTTATTTACAAAGGTTCAGTTTAGTAACACTCCTTTTTAGCAATTCTCACCCTTCTTAACTTCCAGTAACTTTAATATCCTATATACTCAACTTACAATTGAGGTCTAGGAAAAGGCTAAAAAAATGCAAATCTATATTTTGCAATCAACAAATCCCTCTTTCATCCATGAACTGGTATGTTTTAAAAAATAACTGTGTCTATTCCCAGTTTTATTTGGCTTATAATGTTTCCTCTATTAGTACAGCTTTTGATAACTCATCTCTTTTATAACTGTTAAAAGATTCAAAGCTTCTACTGAGCACTACTGTTATTGTCATTCCCCAATGTCACCAGTGACTCTGAGAAGTTGACCTAATTACTCCCTAGATCAATTCCCAACTGTGTGAACACATGTTCATAGACTATATCTGTTAGACACATCTGAACATGCAATGAATGAATATAATAATTGATAGATTTTTTTTCCACAGAATATTCATGACAGTAACTCAGCATAGTTCCATTATGAGACTCAATCCAGGATTTGAAACTGGGTTAACATTGGTGGAAAAAGCTGAAGAAAGAAAAATTAAATATTTTTAAGTATTTTGGGGTTTTAGCACTGTGGATATTTTAGGGTCTAATCACAAATTAGTACACATTTTATTAATGACTTTGTAAACTGAAGAATCCAAAACTTTTAATACACTCTGAGTTTCCTGGAGCAGTGGAGGTTTACGAGTTCCTCACTTCAAGAAGTCAAATTCAAAGTACTGCTTCAAAAATAACTCTAACATTAATAGATAAACAACATATAGCTGAGGAGTGAAGGAGTATTAGTGTACAGTACTTTAGCAGCAGACAGTATGGGTCACATATGTATAAAATTATGGGTCACATATGAAAAGATACCAACATAATAGTGGAGGTCAACATGTCAATCAGAGGCAAATGCTAAAATTCAGTGGTATTTTAGCTAAATGACAAAGTAATGAAAATTTAGCAATTGCTAAAATTCAGTGGTATTTTAGCTAAATGACAAAGTAATGAAAATTTAGCAATTGTAGCTCTTTACATATGGCAGTGTTTTCACTGAAGCCTAAATCAGTGAATACTTATTAAGTGTTACATTTTAAAATATGCCCACATCTCATTTTTCAAAATATCCTCTCAGAACTTGTAGTCCCAGTGGGAAGGTTCTGGATCCAGATAACTTTATATGAACTGGGAATTTTACACACATTTTTGTAGTTAAATTAATAGTTCCAGAGTATTTGTAAGCTAGCCATGTACTGTTTGTTCCTTTTGCCCTGGATGTTTTTGACTGTCCTTTACACAGACTGTGTTTCAGTCTGTACCAGCGTGAACCAAGGAAAGAGACTGAAATGAGACAGTATTAGAGAAATATCCCCCTACTAAGGTAACAGTATCTGCACTGATCAGTTCAGGTTAGAAATACAGGGAAGCAGGATGTGTTGGTGAAGCTGAAGAGAGGAAAAGCATTTGGGCTAGGAAGTGAAAGGAAAATGCAAAGGGGCAATTTTCCCTAACACAGAACAGGAACATGTACATGGTTTGCTAATTTTCAGCCACTGAGCAGAAAATGAATTGTAGGAGATACTAACTGACCTCTACAGGATTACTCTTTGAACAAAAATGTGTATTCATGAAATCAAGTAATTGCATTAATGTAACAAATTAGGGCAAATATTCTGTGCATTCAGATACTTCATTAAGTGTCAGTGTCATTAAGTTTCACAGAAAGGTTCACTTCTGTTTGCACACTTCTCCCTTTGCAAAGTTCATTGAAAATTTTGCCCTGAATGTTCAGAGGATTTTCTATAATCAACATAATTTGGGTGTCTCCAGTTGGAATTTCTCTTGTTCAGCGTGAAGAAGACCTTATGCAGTAGTCTTAGAAAAATGGTAGGTGTGTCAGGGACAAAAAAAAAAAAAAAAAGAAGATAAAAAGATAGTTTGGTAATTTTATGTTGGTTTAATTAGAGAAGGAAGCTGGGATATTCCAAAGACTATCTTTGTCAGAAGGTATTTCTCTTGTTCTGTCCAAGGTATAGAGTCTTCATCAGTATCTGTAGTACAAGCTGAACTATGAAGACAAGAGCTCTTGTGCAGTGACTTTCATTTAGAATGGGAAGATTCTCATCCCTGTTATTTACCCATATATCATAAACATAAAATTACCTAGTCCCATTTGTGTCATATTCATCAAAATTATTTGCAGGGTTGACTCTTGACTATGTGGTTGAGCATATAAAAATAGATGTAAAACATATAAAAATAGATATAGATCATATAAAAATAGATACAATGGTTTTATATGTTCTCTTATTAACATTGAATTTCCATGTCAGGTCTTTTACTACTACTAAGTATTTTCACTTCAATAGGGAATTTCTCAGAAGATAACTTAAGTAAATTTCTGTTGTATAGAGTCCTTGACTGTTTCAAACTGATGTTTTGGATGGACTTTCTCACTATTTGTGGCTGGTTAATCCAGATATTTCTCTATCAAAGATAGACTCAAATTCCATTTTAAGACTGTAATACAAATACACACAAATTTTAAAAAGTTTATATACATTAGAATTAATGGAAATTAATAACTTAGCAATATAGGCCATTTTTCCCTTTGAAATGCTCTTTGTGATTCACAATTGTCTGTCCTGTCAGAAATCTTAATGTTTCGCCCCACTATTGTCAAGGACAAACATATTTTGAAGACTACAATAGCAGATCTCCATTTGTGCTAATTTGGAAATGCTGTTGTTTTGATTTTTAAAGATTTTTAAAGTTTTATTTTAGACAGTGAAGATCAGCTGGATCCATGTTAAGAACTGTCTGTGAAACACTGAATTATGAAGGATTACATGATAAGGTAAAGCAAGCAGGATCTGTAATCTGTCACTTCTGAAACATCTTAAGTTTCTGCTGTCTTTTTAGAAAAAGTACATAATTTTTTTGACAAGTGTAATATTGTTTCTGCTGCCAATTGGGTCCACCTTTTTTTAAATGGCGTTCCATATTTGCATACATATACTAAGTCCTTGTGAGATAACTGCATGAAATTCACCGTATAATTACATGACCTCTGCGTACTAGCTACGAAAATGGAAAAAAATGACAATTTGTTGGCAATTATCCAAAACTAACAAGAAACGTTTTTCATAACTTAACATATTATAGAGAAGCAAGTAAATATCATGACATTCAGGAAAAATAGATAACAGGATCTTTCAGTAATAAATTTGCAGTTCCATATCTATAGAAAAAGACTACATCTATCTTTCAAAATCATACATAACATATTGTTAGCAGTAACATAAAGTTAAAGGAAGATTTTCATCTAAGAAGTAGTTAATACCACTTTGTTCATCTTTCTCAGTAGAAAGATTGTAACAGGATGTTTTGACTATCAACAACTTCAAAAATAGTTAATTCCTTATTCAGAAGCTAATAAAAATTTTGAATAGTACTTCACAGAAAGTAAATTATAGAGTAAAGCATTTTGTCATACACAGCATAATCTTTCTTGATGTTTTCTTTAAAAAATATATTTTATAAAAACAACAGTAGATACAGATATTGTGTTTTTATAAATAGTGCATTTCATATAATATAAACTTCAAACCCCTTCAAACTGAATGATAATCTTGTCTCTTATATAACATCTTACTGATGTAAATATGCTCTGAACTGCTTGTATGAAGGAACACTGAATTAGAATAAAAAACAGACTTCATATTTATACAGTACTTCTTTTCCCTCCTTTCAAAGAAAGGCAGAATAGAGCTCTTTCCTCAAACTGATATGACTAGATTCTGCTGAATCCTGTAAGATCAAAAGAGATGATACAGAAGTATGATTTATATTTAAGAATACCATTCAGTTAACTTGAATGAATTAGATTTTTGCAAAACAAATTTTGAATTAGATTTTTGTAAAAAAAAATTTGATGGAAAAAAACACAACTCACTTTGAAATCTTCTTACATCTTCTATACATCTTGGAATTCAAATATATATAAAATATGGATGATGCACATATTATATTTACTTTAGTATTAATACTGAAGGCTTCTTCATTTAGTCCATTTTTAAAAAAACAAACCTACCAACCAACCAACCATTCTTCTCCTTCATATGGTTTCCCAGAGTAAGCTATTCAGTTTTCCTCATGGTTTCATGTGTGGGTCTTAAAGGCAAGATACTCTGGTTATTCTGGTAGAATATCCACCTGTATTCAGAGGTATATAAGTGAGTTGATTATAATATTTCTGGAGAACTTTTCTATGTACAAATCTCTGAATGAATACAGTATTATGAAATATATTAAAAGTTTCCTTTAAGTGTTTTTATCACTGAGCAAGAATTTAATAAGTTTCATAAATATGGTTATAATAAACATTGTCAACCGCCTTCTACAGATATACTATCCTTATTTACTTTTGAAATTAATTGATGTTCTTTTTGATGTTAAATGTTATGAAACGTTTTAAAATGTATGCATTTCTTTGTTTTTTAACTTTAAACCTTCTGGAAGGTAGCCAGAAGAAGATTATTCTTAACAGGAAAAAAAAAAAAAAAGTATTTCTAAAAGTTGTAATGTCTGAAACAATATCATTCTGCCCTGGAGACATTAATTAAAGAAAACATTATGGCAGTCATTTAGGAATGGAAGTGATGCTTCCTTTAGGTCTAGAATATGTCATTGTCTAGGAACCATAAACTGTATGAAATAACTTTAATAGCAGTAAATCTGCATAGTTATTCCATATCCAGGATGATAATTTGAAAAAGATTATACTTACACCTCAGTGAGCTGTCTTCCAAATGAAAAGTTATTTAAGGGTTAAAATCAATTGGCTATAGAGTATCATGTTTTCTGATGGGAATAATAGAGAAAAGATGACTGGAAGTTGTTTGTTACAGTGATAAAATGAGTTTTTACTTCTGG
Organism: Strix uralensis; assembly: GCF_047716275.1. Classification (NCBI taxonomy): domain Eukaryota; kingdom Metazoa; phylum Chordata; class Aves; order Strigiformes; family Strigidae; genus Strix; species Strix uralensis. Next base: position 39,270,425 of record NC_133975.1, read on the forward strand.
TTATTATCAGCCCATGCATTCATCATTATATACTACTCAATTTTTTTATTATATTGATTTATTTTATCACCCGAGACAGTTTGTACTTGTATGAAATTCAGAAAACATTGATTTACTTAAATTATTCAATGCTTTAGTGTATGGCTATTATGTCATTTAACACTTTAGACAAATCAATACACCTTTAAAAACTACTTTCCTTATTCAGAAGGTTTGCAAATGTACTTTTCTGGAATAATTTGTTTGCTATAAGGTGACGATGTTTTATAAATAATCTATATTAAAACTATAAGGGGTTATATATATGTATAAATACATAAATAGTTACAAATAAAATGAATAATTTAAGTTTGCCTAAAGCATGCTGTGATGTAGAATATGCCTTTAAATTTACAACATTATTCTCAGATGTATCATGATATGGCCACATAAAGCTTTTTTGTTTAACTAGTAAACATTGCTGGATGTTAAGAATGTTTTTTCCAGTGCTTTAAAGACTGGAAAGTTTGACTGTTTGACACAGAGCAACCTTCAGTTGTCTGTGGAAAGGTCTAAGGGACAGGATAAATCTTGAACACTAATGGATTTTTGTAGTTGGGATTACAGATAAGAAGTATATGATCAAATATGACAAGTGAAAACATCTTCTACAGGTAGATAACTCCATCATAAGAAAATAAATCAGTGCCATGTTCTTACTGAAATGCACAGTCCTGAGACAATTGGTTTTGTAGACTGTGGGCACTTCAACCTTTATTCCTTATACACAATCACTTACGGTGCCTGAATGGAAGTTTTTTCACAAAATAGAAAGTCTCATATTAATTAAAATAGACATTGATTCACATTCAAAACCAAACATTTATATTTTTTACTAAATTTATACTACAACAAAGAAGCTGTTGAACAAGCAGCTTGTACAGCAACCTTTCTCTGCAGAAAAATCCTGTTCACCCGCTAAATAGAGCAATGAGAGGCTGAGGGTTAATCCTGAAAGGATTTATTATTCAAATTTCAATGTATTGGCAACAATACACAAGATTTCAATTTTTATTAGAAAGTAAGTATTTCAGTTCGATCCATTTTACAACAAAAGACATTATTCAAATATATTTGGGATACTTTTATTTCCCTCACTGCAAAAATTTCCAGAAAAAACCTCTGTATTTGGTTTCTTTATTGGTAATTTACTTCAAAATTAGAGTGCATCTCTTGATGGATAATTCAAACGTCATGCTCATGTTAGACAGCTGATGAATAAGCAGGATATCTTTTTCCCCCTTGTTTAAAGTTCCTTATTTCCTTATACCTCCTATTCCAATTACAGGGAAAAAACCCTCTGCTTAACTATTACCAGTTTTCCTTTATTTGTCTTATCCCTTTCCTTAGCAATGTTAGCTCCCATAGACTCATGTTAACTCACATTAATGTTCTGGACCAATGTCTCTATCATAAATAGCAGTATACAAGATTATTTCTAAAGCTTAAATTTTACATACAATCCATATGCATAATTCATTTCCATAGAGGTTTAAAGTTCAAGCTTGCTACATTGCAAGATTCCTTCTGTTTTGCTCCAGGGTCCATGGAACTGTTTTGGATCTTAAAAATAAAAATACTCTGTAGGTAGCAGTATAGATCACTTTGTTCAGTAATCTGTCCTACCTGACATAGAATCTTAAACCACCCTTTTTTTAGAGGTCAGAATGCATTTACATTGAAATAATTAAAATTGCCTTAATTCTGAAGGAACGTGCCTGTTTCTGCAGTATTTGCCATATTACTAATATTTTGTCAGATGTAGATATATTTTTCTCAGAAGGACTGATGCTTGGGAATTATACAACTGTAATGCAGGATCATAGCTATTTATCTAGTGAGATGCTGTAAGAAAGTACTCTACTATTTAAAGAATAATAATAATAAAAAAAATTGTAGCAATTCTTAGGCTCTTACTGTGCAATAGAGGTACTAATAACTAGTGGAAGGTGTCCCTTCTGATGGCAGTGGGGTTGGACTAGATTATCTTTAAAAGTCCCTTCCAATCCAAACCATTCCATGATTCTATGATTCTGTGATCTACCTGTGGCCACATGGAAGTTTTGTTTGACCTAGAGGCATACAGAGAGGAAGGGTCAACTGGAAATTCCCACTGCCTTCTTGTTGCACTAAAGGGTGCTCCTAAAAAGTCTGGAGTCAAGACACATCCTCTTCAGTAGTGGATCCTCTCTTCCAAGGGATAGAAGATATAAGATACAAAGTGGGTATATCGTGAACTGCGGGAATTTTATGCTTACATAAGGAATTTAAATTTAATAATAATCAGTTTAACAAAAATCACACTGCCAGTTTTACAGTGTAACAGAGAAACACAGATTGTTTGTGCCATTGCTGGGCATGCTTTTCAAACAAACGAAGAATATATAATGATACATATATTGAAATATCCAAAGATGCTCTTAGGGAGCTTTTACTTTTTGCTTGCTGAATGATTGGTTTCAGCAGGAGATTCTCATGGCGGGGGGGTAATGATGGTCTTGATTGATTAAAACAAAAGAACCCACCAACATTTCATGGTGAATAAAATTATGAAGATATGAGGGAGAAAGTTGAAACTCAGTCTACACTATAGTTGTGTTCCTTTATGAAATACAGATTTTGTAGCAAGACAGGAAGAGAGTGCTTATCCAACACATATAGTAGAGAAGTAGAATAACGATTTGGATTTAAAACATTGGGAGATGTTGTACTAGGCAATTTAAACAAGGACATTTATTTCCTATTTCTTGAAAATCCTTTCCTTATAACCATAGCATTCTGTTGGACTGGGCCACCAACAGCTAGGTTCATTCCATACATAACAATCAGGACCTAGGGCACCTAATAATAAACAGATGGCAATAGCCCTGTGGGTCCTTAAGTCAGCAAGGGCTTTTGTGCTCCACTGGTTATGTCACAATATCCTTTCTTAAGGGATGCATACGCCAAGACTGGATAATGGCACAGCAGATGCTTCATCTTGATTTCAGGATGGCAGGAAGCCAGCCAAGATCCCAAGGTAGTGTCCAGACAGTTATGGAATGAGCTTACTCTTGTTACAGTGGGAGGCAGAGTCTTTCCCAAGAGTGCTGAAGAGAATAATGCAGCACGGAAGTGTTTTTGAAATTCAGAGAGCAAGAAGAATTGTGTACCTCTTCAGGTAACACACTGCATGACCAAAATCCTCTATTCTGTTGAGTGTGCTGATGACCTTTCTGTTTTAGTTCTGTGTGATGGCATTCCTAGACACTTTCTTGGGACAGAATTCAAAGCCATCTTGCAAGTTCCTGTCCAAAGAAGTGGGCACAAGAATGAGACAGAAGTCATCAGTCATCCTGCAGAGGTGAGCATCTAGCTAAACATGTATTAAAGGCATGAATGCTACCAGTAACTATAGCAGAAAACAGTATTTTTATTTTGCATTTACACTGTCATTTTTTGGCACACTCAGGGTACATGATTTCCATATCATCAGTAAATGATATTTTTGGGTAGAACTGTGAATGTAAATATTATGGTATACACAACAATGGAAAATTTTATCAGATATACAAAATCTAGCAGGTAAAGGGCCAGTGAAGTGTCTATTTAGGTGACTGCTATATCATTCTGACATTGAAGAAGTTCAGGGACACCAGTCGTTAAGTTGAACACTGTAACAAAACCCCGCTTTCCTAATTTCAGTGTGGCAGGTGCATCCGCCCAATGAAAACAGAGCTTCTTGGCTGCTGAGGTATAGCAGCTCCTGATTGCCTTTGTTCTCATGGCTTCGTGGTAATTGGGGCCTTTGGCCAATGGGAGCCGCTACTGACTACAGGTCAGATTTGGCCTGGGTATAAATGGAGTCCCCTGGGGAAGACATTTGGAGCTCGTCCCCTGGAGCAGCACGCTGCAGTCAAGGACTCTCCCCTTGGGTCAGGGTGCCACCCAAGGAAACTCCTCGAGGGGCCTGGGGTCAGGACACTGCCCTGAGCAGGTCCTCAAGGTTGAGAGTCCTCACTTGTTAGGTGAGTGATAGAGCGTTTTGGGTTGCCGTTAAACCCTAGAAAGTTGTTCTGTTCTCCTCTCACAGACATTTGAACCTGTAACTTACGGAGAGCTAGTTAATTGTATTAATAATAAATTTTTAATTTTTGGTGGTTGGTTGTTTATTTGAGAGCCTCCGTTACATTCAGTTTCTACCAAGAAGAAACATCTGCAGGTGAGATTAAACGCTTATAATGTCAGCATGAATTATTTCTAAAGAAAGGTAAGCATGTCAGTTGCTTTCTGTTCACAAGAGATCTAACTTGTTAGAATGGCTGTCCAGTTGCTGCAGGACATATGTTTGCTTTATAACCATGTTTGCTTTATTCTAACAGTCAATGAGAACTGAGATACAGTCCTGTTTCTGACCACCCTGTCAGTGCAAGAACTCTTAAGACAATGATCAGTAGCCAGGAACATGACCAAAGGTATCTGTAATTATTTAACCCAGTGTGATACCAGGATGGACAACATTTTTTGGGGTTCCCAAAAATGCAGGTTAGATATGGATTTTCTCAGACTTTTTTGATTATTACTTAGAGCCATTTATTTATTGTTTTGCCATTCACAGATATACTTTATGTTTTACAGTGACTTTTTATTAGATTTTTTGAGTAGTTACAAAGGGACAGAAGTTAAGCCAAAATGTAATTGGTTTAGGCAACTACTCTGCTTTGCAGCAAGCTGAAACCATTTGGATAAAGATCTCAGTTAAGGCAAAGTCTTCTTACTTACCATGCCTACGATGATTGCACTCTTACAGAATGGGCAGTAAATAAGGAAGTCAAGCAGACAGGTCTTACTATTTTCTACCACATCCTAAAGAATCCACTACTTCAGTAGCTTATTGCCTAGGACTAAATAAGAGCATGATCTACAGACTACTGAGTTCACTTGATACAGATACCATCTGCGGAGTCATAACTGACAAGTAGTATTAATGCCGTAGGCTCTAGAAACACAGAGTGTGTGCCTAGTCCTTTACTTTGCTATTCAGAGGAAAGATTACACCCTGTCATATTAAACCTCCTTTTATAGGCATGAAAAATTCTGCCTTGGTTCTTATAATCTTTCTGCTTTAATTGAAATTAATACTGTTGACCGATTCTCTTTAAAAAATTATATGCAAAATTGGCTTATGAGTCAGCTTTAGAGATCTGAAAATTGCTTAATGTAGCAGTTAGGCACAACTGACTTCAGAATAGTCCTGTAATTGCAGGGGAGGATAGAGTCAGTCACTTCCCTGTACTGGAAGTAATGTTGTGCTCTTTTTTTTTTTTTTTTTTTTTCTACTAATGCATTAAAATCAGAAAAGGAGCTAACCTAACTGGTCATTCCTCAACAGTCCTGGGGGTGTGTCTACACTAATGTTTTAGCTGAGATCAGGAGTGCAGTTATGAAGCAAATGTCCCCACCATCCCACTTACTATGCTTTGTCTCACACCACCCAGCAGCTGCAGAGCACATGCACTGGATTGTTCTGGGAAGAAACTAAACTGGAGGACATGTTCCAGGAGCACATCTACTGTGCTTTGACAGGCAGCCCATCCACAGGACCAGGCTTGCATTAGTCTGAAGTTATTTAATTTAGTTCTGTTTTTACTATAATGCTTTTACTGACTTTAATGTTTCCTCTCTGGTGTCATGGTTACATGGTAAAATCTGTTACTTTAGTATCCTTTTGGAATCCTGTTACTAAATGCCATGTGTGAAAACAATGTCCCTTTGCCTACTGCCTTGTTTCAGATGGTATTCCACTATGATGAAAGCTTTAAAGTCCCTTGCCCAATTGGAAAAAAACTCAAATCTCAGAGTCACCATGAGATTTCACAACTTTCCTTCCATATAATCTTTCATTCTATGTGGAGAACAGTATCCTCAGCTTCCCAAATTGCAGTGTTGCAGTTAGTCTTTTCTGACTACCCTTTAGAGTGACTGAACACATCAAATTCTATGGAAGTTGGCACATAAAAAAGGTACTGCTTCCTATATATTATTTTCTACTGTCACCTTGTGCTGCTTTTATTAACTATATTTTCTTTCATTTGGGGATTTTTAAAATCTTCCATTTTCATGTAGTACCAAACAATGTTCTCTGATCAAGCAGTCACCAGAGGACCTAAAATAAAGTTATTGTAAAGGCAGGATGATGACACCTACACAGAGAGACTCTTGAATGGGATGCCAAATGGCAGGGGTCCTGTTTGCCAGGGACGGTCCTGCCTGCATAGGGAAGAGCCTGGGTTCTGGGGTAACTGGGAGGAAGACAAGGAGAAGAAAGGGAATCCTGCATCCTGGGAACCAAAGTATTCTGTTAGATGTCTGACTTTGGCTATATGATACAGGTCACTTCAATTGTTAGGTTTAAATTCTTCAAAGCCAGATTAAATGACATTTCAAATGCTTCAAGTGGAGAGGAAATTAACTCACTGGGTAAATGCCTCTGCTATCACAGGAAAAAAGTGTCTAGTACCAAACACTTTAGGATCATTCTGACAGAAATAGGCGGAGAATAAGCATTACCCAACATTGCATAAATGCTCTTGTGCAGTTATTTCGTGAAAAACAACCATGCTACCAAACATTTCCCAATAAGACAAAACTGGAGGCAAATCAGGATATTCACAGTATGCTGGCTTTTGCCTTTATGACAATTAAATGCATCATTGAATACTATTACAGAAAATTTACAAGAAATACGCTTTGTGCTATGTCTCCTAATGATTGTTTGGGTTTATCAATGAGATAAACATAAGCTCTTCACAAAATCCCTACCATAGTGTGCCTGGTATCCTCTACAGTTCTTAATAGCACAGTGATCAAGGGGCTGAAAGAAGCTACTTATAGCCAGGTTCATTTTTCATAACAGCAAAGAGCATATAGATAAAAGGTTTAAACCAGAAATGACCTATATCTATTCCCCCTTACCTCCAATTTAACCTTCCATTTTAAAGCTCCCACCTATTTCCATTTCTGATTGATGGAGGTGAATGCAACCTCTCATTGCAATGTACTTTTCTGATACTTTCTCTTCTCTGTCCGTGTCTTTCTTTCATTAGTCTGGGAAATAATTTTCCCTTGCCCTTCCTCTCCAACTCAATGGAATCAGTACTAAATTTTAGTATTCCCTTTGATTCTCATACCTGCAGTATACAGTACTGGACTCCAGGCAGGAGCTGTTTTCTGTTTAATTATTTGGTTATCATTTTCAAAAGACATGTGATACTCACAAAGATAGTATACTATTCTTGGCAATATTTTATTTCTTGTGGATCTCCTTGTTTTTTTGCCTCCTCTGATTTAACACAATAAATTATTATGTATGTAGTAACTTGTCCCTAAGAGGAATAGAGAAATCTTTTGATATTAACCTTAAAATGGTCTGAGCACATTTTAGTTCTGTATTCTTGCATTGTGAATGTATATCATTCATTAATTAAATTTGTAAAGGGATTACTTCAGAGTAATGTCATTAGAGATGATCATATTACCAGATAGCCTTACATAAGACAATCTCATTAACTGGGCCTCAGGATGTCACTTTAGATATCTATTTTGTACCCCAGACATAAATTCATTACATGCTTCAAATTGGCTTCAAACCTTAAACTGACAAATGTTCTGTATGATGTATGTTAAACACATGCTTAGTATCTTTGGGTTTGTAATCTGCAAATAGAGATGTTTCTAGTAAAATTTTAAAGAATTTAAATACAAGTAGGGGTTTAAAGTACTGTGTAACCATATACTGTAATTAAGCTCTATCTCACATGTGTGATTCATATCTTCCAGTGATTTTATATGTTGTTGTTCAGACTTAGCTTTTCATCCACTTTTTATATTGCTGCAAGTGTCTAAAAGTAGTTGGACCTAGTAATAGAGGATTCCTGTTGATTTTGAGAGGATTTAAAATCAGCCCTTCTTGTTCCTGATTGTACAAAGATAAATTCAAACAAAAGAAGTAACACAAAGATAAATTCAAAGAAAATAAGTGACCCTCAGTTTATTGTAGGAGGAACAGGTTTCTATCACAAAACATGTGGTGAGGAAGAAACTGTGTTATGTATAACTAGCGAGCAGTTTCATAAATGTGACACTACAAATCAACAAATTATTTATATGTGGTTATCATTCTGTTTTCTGTACGTTGTGTTTTTAAATGCAAGAAGCCAGCTGGCTATGCCTTCTGGAACAAAGAAGAGTAATGTCTGGTTTCAAGCTGATGGAAAAAAAAGCTTGATACAGACAGTGTAACATGAAGAATTCTTCCAAGTTCCTTGGATATGACTTTTCTGGAGACCTTAAAAATATTTCCCTAGTCATTGAATAAACCTGTCAGTGAACTATAGAGTTAAACCGTTCTGGCAGTTTTTGGTCCTGACTGAATCTTTGGTGCTTATCTTCCTACTTCACTGAGCAGAATGGAGTAGATTTCTCAAACAGCTGTTTCAGTTCCCTAAACTGGCAATCAAATAGACTGACTTCATTCCCTCTTCACACAGTTGTTCATTCAACCCAAAAGGATGGTGCTTTTCCTCTTCCTTTGTTACTCCTTTCCAGTATAAAATAATATACACATCAAGCATGTGCTATTTGCTTTTGTTTAATTGCCACAAAATATCATTTTTTTTTGTTGTATAAAAATTTATAGAAGAGCATACAATACACTATAATATGATAATTTTAGATGATCACAGATGATTTATGTTTTACAATTTTGTTCAAGCTGTACTTATGACTTGTCTGAAAGATATGTCCAAGACCCAGGGAAATATTATAAAGCAGTATGAGCCTTGCTTTCCTAGGGGAGGTGAGTGCAAGTATGAGAAATTGCATATCTACCACTAGACTCTTCTGTAGGACTCTGAAGTGAGATCTATGATTTTAGGCTGTCGTATTGAATGTCTACATGCAGGCAGTAGGAGAACTGTTCAAGTGACATTCAGTCAAGTGCCCACATTATAATGATAACATATAGCTTCAATTTGTCTTTATCTCACATAAGACTGCCACTATCACAAGAATGGTTAAAAGTGCTTGAAAAGCTGTTCCTGATGAAGAATGGCAGACTGAAGCACTACCCTAGCAAGACAGTGATTATAGTGGAAGATAGAGGAAAGAAAAATCACAGAAATGGTCTAATACACTGTTTGAAAAGCACAAAAAGCAGCTCATTAATTTAGTTTAAGGTTTACATAAGGCAGCACAACATTCCAAAGTAATGCTTTCGATCAGTTCTGGTTGGCTGGGAGACACTGCTGCATTCTGGAAGCCAGCTTTGTTTTATGTTATTTCTGTTTGTTATTTTGTCAATTCCTGTCAGGGCCAAAGTAATGCAACATAGTAGCATTTGAAGCTAGGATGCTGGAGTTTATCCAACCATCCCAGAGGAGTGTGAGGACAAGGCAGCAGAAACTATCATTGCAGAATATTTTCGCCAGTGATGCTGGTATTTGAAATTTGTAACACATAGTCCCCAAAACTCACTTTCTTAATTTATTTTATGGTATGGCATTATGAATAAGAATTTTACTGAAGAATGACTTAATGGTAAGACTTCTTAATTTCCTGCCAAGATATTTCAGATAACTCTGCTGATGTTAGCTCCAGCAGCATCATGCTGGGAAAGACACAGGTCTCAGAGAGGTAACTCTCAACCTGTATACACTTGTGTAGCTCCTAACAGCATCCTAAATCTACACTGGGTACTCAATACTCACAAAAAATCAGTGGTAATTTAGGAAATGAGTGTGATGCATTATGAAGCTGCTTAACATGTTAGTTGTATTCACCACTAATTTTAGACTCTCTGTGGATTTACGGTGCAGACTTATAACCTTGATGCAAGAATGGCAACAGAAAGATCAATACTGGGAGAAAAGACTGTAGTATATTACTGAGCTATAGAGAGAATTGAGTGAAAGAGGATGACCTAAAAGCAGGAATAATCAAACTCTGGTTACTGATGGCAGATGAACTCCACAAAAGTACTATCATTCAAATTAACACCTGTGTTCATGAGAGGAGCAGTGTGGAACTATAACTTATATTGTAAAAGAATTTTCCTCTTTATTTTCTGTGAATTAACTGATTTCAAATAGTAAGATGTTATCTGTAAAATGCTAAAAATATGTGATAAATATTTCTTTGAGCCAATGACCGATATGAATCTCTACATCTGACTGGATAACAAGGCAGAGGCAAAGCTACACTGGCAGTCTCCACTTACACATAGAAATGCTTTTTTTTTCCTCACAGTTATTGGGGAAATGCATGCCCAAATTTGTGAGCAGATTAGGAACATTTGCCTCTTGGTATGTGATAATGCATCTTAGCTTGCTCTGCAATTGTACCTTCTAATATATACTAGTTATAACCAATTTGTGTTATGAGGGAGTAAGATCGATGGATTTTAATATACAATTCACTAAATTAGACTCAGAATTACATACCCAGTTCTAGCATACAGCACTGGAACTTTAACTGAAATATCTGAGAAAGTTTGAATGTCAAGTTGGATGGTACAGGAAATGAAAATTACATTACTTTAGAGAAATAATTATGGTAAATGGAGATTTATATAAAAGTCTTGTTATAAGGTTTACAAGAGAAATACAGTTAGTCTTTAATTATGATACTGTTAATGACAAGTTTACACCAAAAAGTATTAGGGTCAGAAATCTAAACTTCTTACTGAGCTATGTTGGGGGTAGTGACTTTTAGCCCTTTTGAGTTGATGGTTAACTCTGGAAGAAAAAAAAATGTCTCTTGAGCTAGTAAGACAGAAGCAGAAAAAGCCCTTAGTACTTATTATAGCAGCTGTGCAGACACATGGTGAAGTGTAAGCCGCTCCATGAAATGTAGTGCATGTGTTGTGGGGAAATACCATCAACACAGGACATCCAAGGAACAAATGACATGTTTTTGTTACTGGTTTTGGTCAACGCAGTAGAGCTGTTCCTTCTAGTACAGTACCACCCTATGTGTTGAGTAAAATTTATTAAGATCGCCCTTTTATACAGCTTTTGATTCTTTTACCTAAAAGAACTGAAGTTAGGACTCAGTTCTGTCATTCACTCTCACTGAGAATACCATTGCTAAAACAATCTTACATATTTGGATAATGTCAGATATTACACTTTTACTCAACTGTTACTTACAGAAAATGGAATTTTCTAGTTCACTAAACTAAAAATATGTCTAAATGAACACATAAATTTATTCAGTAATTTTTTAGAACTGGGTGGCGTTATTGTAAAAGCTTGGTGAAACTGCTTAAGGGTTCTGATGAGATAGTCTTTTGCTACACTTCCTCTATTTTAGCACAGAGTTGTGCGGTAATTACAATATATCAACATCTGAAGAACGGGCTGGGAGCAATTGCAGATTTCCCTGTGGACTTGATAAAAAATTGAGAATCACTATCCAAAATAACTATACTACCTTTCTTTACATCTGCAGAATTTTCCTATCTATCCAAAATGTCAAAAGGAAATACCTTTGAATTTGTTTCTACTGCTTTTAATAATTTAAATCTTAGAAATATTTTTATAAATAAAACAAAAACTGTAGCAGAGTACTGAAACTTTAATGTTACCATGCAGTGGGCTCAGTCTAACATACTCTGTTTACACTGCTCTGAAGAAAGTTTTATCTTACTGTGTTTCTTCTTGGGCAATAGGGCAAACAAGAGACAGTTTCTTCAGAAGCTAGACTCCTGCCCAGTCTTAAACGTCTTCCCAGGTTTTCCCCAGTTCACTTATACCTTTATATTTATTGTCAGGAGACTCTATGGCTTTGTTTTCCTCATGAGCTTTCAATGTGCTACATGGACTGAAATCCTATATATTTCTGGGTTTTCTACATGCTCAAACCTAGTAAGTACTTTTTTCCATAGTAACTAACAGTCTAACCTCTGCCCTCATATTTCCAGAAGTATAACCTCGATCACTCATATAGGACTTAATTTCCTTTGTAGGTACTACAAATCAAAAGCCATATTTCTGCTTTATACATCAACAATGCTATCTTTTTGTTCTCACTCATGTTTGTAGTTTTCTGGATTGACAAACTTTGGTTGTCTGAAATAGCACACCCTGCTTTCTTTATTCATTCATTCTCCCCACTTTGAATTCTGTAGTCTTATTTTGTATCACTAGACTTCAAAATTATTCAACACTTTTTATATGTTCCTGATCAATTGCAATATTTGTTCTTTATCTTTATCTTTATCTTTTTAATTCAGTTATTTTCTGATCTGAATTAGAGAAAAAGGAATAGTCAAGTCCTGAACAATCATCACCAAATGCTTATCACAACTTCAGGTTTCATATTTTGGGAGACATGTAAATCAGCACTTTTCCACTGAGATTAGAGCTCAATCTTGGGTCCATAGATTAAAAATAAAATAATAAATTAAAAAATTATTCTATGAAAGTACATCAGAGCAAAGGATATTTCTGGTCTTTTCTATTTTCGTATACTCCAAAAGCATCTAATATATCTAAGACTAATGAATCATTGTGGCTAATAAGACCACTTTATGTTTTGCCAGCATCTTGCTCATGGAGTTTTTTTAATGTATTTTATGGAACTGTTAGTGCAATTATACAACTGCATTGTAGTTTAACCCCAGCCAGCAATTAAACACCACACAGCTGCTCTATGACTCATCCCCCAGTTTATATACTGGGCATGATGTCATACCATGTGGAATACCCCTTTGGCTCATAGGGGTCAGCTGCCCCAGCTGGGTTCCCTCCCAACTTCTTGTGTGCCCCCAGCCTCCTCACTGGTGGGGCAGTAGAAGCTGAATAGTCCTTGACTTAGTGTAACTTAGCAACAACTAAAACATCAGTGTGTTATCAACATTATTCTCATCCTAAATCCAAAACACAGCACTGTACCAGCCTCTGGGAAGAAAATTATTCCAGCCAAAACCAGGATAAACTGAAACCTGACATATGAAAAGATACTGAAGCTTTTAAGCTAAATGTTCTTTCTCTGTTAATCCCCAAATTTTTCATTTATTCTCTGGTAATTTTGGTATAAAATATGTGATTTTACATGGGTATTTGTGTTGGTTACTTCTAAAAAGAAAAAAGCAACAACCCCCCAACAAATACACCTTCATTACTGGCAAACACACAGGAATATAGTCTTAGATGTTTGTCCCTGAAGAAGGAATGACTGCATATTTTACTTGCAAATTATTCTGTTTTGGGGATTTCTATTAATTTATCAAATACACTATATATTTGTAAGGGAAAATACTTTTGACACTGGTAATATTCCAACAGAAACAAAATTTCAGATCCAACTGCCAGTAAGAGATCTAATGTTTTTATCTTTTTTGTCACATTACTAAATGTTTCAGGAAAAAAATTCTCATCTGCACAGTATTGTCCTGAAGCAAGGAAGAGAAAGTTGTGTTGCAGATGGAATTCTTGCAAAGGAATCTAAAATTATGAAAAAATTCTGCAGATTGTCATCAGTTTATCTGTTCTACAACACAGGACTGCAGCTTTAGCTGAGATGATATACTTCCGATAAAGCTATTGGTTTTGATGATAGATTTCATCCTTTTATATACCACATATTCTTTCTATGATCTTGGCCATTTTTATGGGGTTATCAGATTTCCAGCACTGAAAATGGTCCACTAATTTTACAGAGAGGTATGTGCATTTTTTGCCCATGCCATCAATTTCTGGATTATAAATATTTCCACACGTGCAGACATACCAGTCGTTAACACAGTAAAATGAATATTACCAATACGATGTTAATTACATTTTCTTCTAAAGACGTTTCATTTCTGTGCTCACAAACGTTATGTGGGGGAAAGAATAAAAATTATTTTTAAAATAGTAATTTAAGTTATTCTAAAGTATAAGCAATAGGAATATCAGTCTGGTGGGTAAAGTAAAACTTACAGAAAATTTTTCATTTCCCTTATTTTAATATTTCTCAGGTAGAAATTGATTTTTTCAGAAACTGCTTAGGCCTCTGTTTGTATTTGAAGTTGATAATATATTATTATTTAGTATATATTACTTGGCAGCATATTAATCACAGGTAAATTGTTTTATTGATTTAACTATTTATTTCTTTAAATCTGCAAACTTTGTTTACCTGTAGATGTTCTAAAATCGAAAGTTCACCTCAGAGAGAAAGAAATAGAAAAGACAGAAAATAGTATCTGTAAATAACTAAAAGTTCCCTAGTCTCATGAATTCTATATTTTCTTCTACATAGTTTTCATTATGTTACTTTAGAAATTTCCCAAATAGTGATTAAAATAGTGTTTGGGGATTTTTTTTTAGAGTAGTGGAATAAAAATCACATCTTTTAGCAGGGGGTCAGTCTAAAAGAATCAATAAATAGGAGAACTTACCTGGTGATTTTCTCTGTAAATTTTGAAGCAAGCAATTTGAAAGGACTTAGCTATAATATGTCTTACAAATATTACATTTAAATTATGCTTCAACATAGCTATGTGGGACCTAGAGAATGAATTGTCCTTTTGAAGAAAATTCAGTGTTTTAAAAGGATGCATTGTGATGAGGTAAGAAACTAGTGTCATCTCTCCTCCTCTAACAATCCATAAAATGTACAAGGTTTCTATTTCTGTATTCTACTATAATTACTATTACTTAGGTGACAATGCATTTTTAAATCACATTCCTATATTATGATTTCAAGTGTTTTAATATTTCTTCACTTCAAAGAAAATGGATGGTAGCTTATAACATAGCTGTGGTGTTCTTTTGATTTCTGCTAACAGCCTGCCAATTTCCACCCTCCATTGAAAATGGGAAGGTTTGTTTAAAGCACTCTCACTCACTCACAAAATAAACTTTTTTTTCCCCTTTGGGATACTTGATAAACACAGTCTGCAGATATTTCAGAAAATGAGTACTTCACTGGAGTTATAGTACAAGTGTTATTACTGAACTGTTTGATTGACAAAAATCATAAATTAATTCTTTTAGTGACACCAATATTGTAGCTTTAAGCCACTGATGGCACTTACATGTAAATATGATTTTCTTATATTTCTATGCAGTAGTTAGGACTGACTGTAGTCTTTTATGTATATTATGTTTATGAATACACAAATACTTGAATCCCCCAAATTTTCCGAAATGATACAAACACGAACAAAAACATCACCCTGAAACCCATTCACACTCACAGGAGACTTTTTAATTAACAGTCACATCTGTGCAAGAATACTATATTTTGCAAAGTTAGCAGCAACCTAAACCATATTATTAAATTTTGAAAAAGATTACAAATCTCAGTAGAACTGTTTAACAATTCAAGAACTAGTGTGGAATGATACCTCTGGCCTCCTGAGTCTAGTTTGGAAATAGCTAAATTTTCCATAATGATGTCATTAAATATTTAATAGTATAATATTTTGAACACCTTTCCAACATAAATGACATTAAAATTTAACCTGTTTAAACTGTTAAAGGTTATCTGAGAAAATTCCATTAGAATACACTTTCAAAGCAAATTAAAGATGCCTTGATATTAAAAGATGGCTTTTGTGAAGAAATTGAATTAATGTAAACAATAAAAAATTATGAACAAGGTGAACAGGTAGATTCTTTCTGAAGTATTTCATAAGGTTATGGAGTAAAATTCTGAAACATATTCTATTTTGCAAGATGGTGTTATTGATCCTATGTAATCCTGATCAGAGTCTAGCTGCAATTGCTATATTAAATCATAGTAAAAGTTGTAAATATTCATCAAAGCGTGAAGAAATATTGCCATTTTAAGATAATGCAAAAATTCATTATTTGGAAAAAAGGTCTAAAATATTACAATAAAATGAAACTTTAATTATAAAGGAAAATACTTTTTCTTATGTTCTGGCCATAAATGATCACCTTGTTTCTACTTGCTACCAATAGATTTTATAAAGGGATTCTGACTACAGCTTTGGTTTTGTCTTCTTTTTTTTTTTTTTTTTTTTTCATGCCAACTATCTTTACTACTCCATAAAGGTCCTGTAGGCAATAGACTATGAGAATGCACAAGATCTTATTGGAGTAGTAATATCTTCACTGTTAGCAGAGTGGGCAAAAAGCAGATTACAGACGTAGTATCTGCCTTTACTGGGTTGACATCTGATTATGATCACCAGCATCTCCATATAATGGTATAGTATTTCACAGAATGGACAGAAAACAATTAGAAGTCATACATCAGCAGTGAGGAAGAAACATAACCATTCAATCGCAAGAAGCTGAAGGCAGCATTTCAACTCAGCATAGGCAACATTCTTCAGGACTTTAAAGATCTACATCAGTTTGAAAATGCGACCCTCATGCTGAGCTCACACACTTTATGTTTCATTTTAAGTAAAAGTGGAAATCTTATGGCGGAACCCCTTCTCTTTTAGAGTTTTGTTCATGGAGGAGAAAGAGAGATGCTGGAGACTTAACTATGTTTTGTTTATTATTTGAAATGTGGTAGTATGTATTACCAGCTTGACTTTTAAGCTGATAGTGGTCAATTAAGACAACAACAAAAGCAAACCTTTGTGAGATTTCTGTTCAATAAAATTTGCAGTCTGTGGTTCTCATTCTCCAAATATTTCTGTATAAATTCAATCTAAATAATTGTATTGACTTTAATGGGGTTGCTCATGCATACAGTTGGCAGAACTGAGTTTTATTAAATCTGTAATGTAGCCCAGGATTCATGATATTAGCTGTTGTATGATATGGAGAATGTTATAGCCATTCCTCTGAGAGCAAAACACTGTATACTACATTTTTTTGTTTTAAAGGTAAAAAAAATAAAGTGTGAAAGGAATCACAGACCATGTATCTCAATCACTGTGGTACCAAATGACTCTCTTTTTGAAGCTCAGATAAAATAATTCCATTTAATTGGAAAATCAGTCACAACTTTAAATTGTCTACTATTGTCTTTAACTTAACAGGAGGGGAGCAAGGGGAGGAAAAAGGTTGTGGGACTTGTTTCTACTAAAAAGCATACAGTATAGTTTAAATCCATTGATTATGGCTCCTTGTATGAAAATGAGTGGTCACTATTTTAGAATGGATGTGAGACACTGATGGAGGGAATAGCTGTTGGGCTAGTACTAACACTGAGTTTACAATTGCTTAGTAAGTGGAGGCATATGGAAAAGCACTGAAGGAATCTGTTCATGTATGTGACTGTTTAAGGTCATCTTCACTGAGAATATCCAGCCTCTTAACAGTTTTGATTGTAACTAAAACAATGTTTGTTTTTCCTTTCATATACTTTAATTTGATGAAATGATAAATATTCCTATAATTCTCTGGGTGTTTTGAACTTGTAATACATTTAAGGACTGAACACTGGCAGAAAATCTTATAGAATTTGTAAGGTACATGAGAAATTTGAGTGATTTCAAATGGTAAAATGATAAGACCTTGCCTCCCATTGATAGAACGTCTTCCTATGAGCTCTTTCCTTTTATCTTTAGTTTTGTTTCTGATAAGGATGTACATCCTTTCCTGTGGAAAGGATTCTCTTTCCGTAGGGAACCGATAGTTCTCTATGGATATTTTTCTCTGTTTTGCAATTTATTTCTTAACTAGAACACAAAAAGAAGTAGAAGCGTTATAATAGATTTTGATTATGAATGGTTTCTAGATTTTTAGAAGAGGATCATTTCCACACCAAATCAGCTTTTATGTCCATCTCCACTGTCATAAAGCTTCTTTATTTTTCAGTTATTTATTTTCTGATTGACAATAACCTTTCTGCAGAGCCACTATCCTTGAACCATCTTTCCATTTCTTAATGGGTAGTTTCTGTTCTGTACCCTTTTCTCTCCATGATACGTTATCTTATTCACTTCAGACTTTCCAAAAATAAACATATTTAAGGTAAAATTTGAGAAATGATAGTGCAGTTTTAATAGAGTTCAAAGCAAACTGTACTGTCAAAATTCAGGCTTTCAATTGGATTCCAACTTGGAGCAGTAATATGAAGAATCTAGTCTGTTCTTCCTAAAGTACTATTTTATTTGTAATTGAACTAATCATTTACTATGCTAGGGCCTGATTCTTCAAAAATTGTTGATTGTGGTAAGTACTACTCATGACAGTCTCTGCCAGTTTCAGAGTTTAGCATGAGAACTTGCCTCTAGCTGTAATTCCTTCTATTTGTCTCTCTTCCTGTTTTTCTTAAAAAAATATTTCAATCTGTATGTGCAACCACCATCTTCACATCTAACTTTTTACGTATATTTCTTGTAAGTAATTTTTAATTATCCAGTCTGGTCTTTCTAATTTTTTATTTTATTTTTTGATACAAATGGCTTATATTGGCACAAATTAACATTTACCTTAAACTGAATTCTAAGACTGTAAAAAATTGAACTCTTCTTTCATTAAATAAACTCATTTGTATTTATAGCATGTGGTATTAATAATTTATTAGATAACGTGTCATATTTTAGTCCACAAGAAACATAATGAGTTTCACACTGGGGATCAGCATGGACCTCGCCTAAGGGAAACTTGATTATTTGAACAAGACAGAAGACCTATTGATTTAATGTTCAGGACTCCAACAATTTCTCTACAGCATGATATTGAAACATTGTGTGAAGCTCAACATTAAACTGAACACAAATCTTAGAATAAACCAGCAGGCACAGGAAAAAAAATTCAGGATCTTAATTACCTCATCAGTTATGTAAGTACAGTGCTTATTCACTTCCACAGAAGTCATATATGTAGAAATAGACAGATGACACAGGGCTTTAATTTTGATTTTTCATTGTATGTCTATCTTTAATTTTGAACTGAGTTTTTGCAAAAAAAAGGAGCTTTGACAATACTGATGAGTAGGAGAAAATATTTGTGATGCTTTGCAATGATTTGGCAACTTTGCAAAGAAATAAAATATTTTAAAACACAGTTTAGCTTTGGTTATATTTTATTATTTGCAATGTTTAAGGCAGGACAAATTCCTTCAAATTCTAGAGAGTAGCAGAAGGTTCATATGTGTAAGTCTCCTACTCTCAGAATTACTTGATAGAATTATCCATTATTACTCTTTCTTTTCCCTTCACAGGTATTCTTATAGCTACTATTTTACAGCTGTAAACCAGACATGGGACTAACCAAATCCCAAATGACAGTGTTCAGGAACCTTTGCAAATGGTAGTGGAAGGTTCTATACCTTCTCTCTCTTTTGTTTCTTTTTAATCCTGAGGTTAGAATGATGAAAGTAAGGAGAATGGGGGTTGCAGCTTTAATAACTATTATATGTAGGTAATTTTACCATGCCTGATGGCATGTGGAACTACTAGAACAAGACTGTACTTAATTTGGCTTTTGAATATCACTTGATTGACAGATTGTGCCCACATTCATCTTGTTCTTTGTTCCTGCATGTTGGAGAAGATGAAAACTCAGATGTAAAGATACTGATTTCTTCTTTCAAACAACTCAGCCTCAATGATTTGCTCTTTATGAATGGAGCTCTACACATGCACAAATGTTTTCTTAAATCGTTCATTAACACATACTGTTTTTAGTAACTGCTTCACACTGCAACTTCTTAATTCATAAATTGGTTCACTGAGTCTAGTACAATGGAATCACATTGGCCATATCATCTCTTGAAAGAACAGAATGATACACACCATCAATCTCAGGACTTCCTCTTCCCCTCTTCTTGTGTTGGAATTCAGTGCCCACCAAAATTCTGTATGAAAATGATTCAGACCTTTTTCATAGATCTAGGCAATATCGTTAGCATCACAGGCAGTAAATTACACAGTCTGTTATCAGATTGACTAACGGATGTTCTGCTAAACCATCTGGCATGCTTCTATGAAAAAGGAGCTGCTTTTTTCAGATGGAAAAGCCTTTCAAAAATGTCTATCCATCATAGCTGAGCTCACTGCATCTTGAATTCCTAACTATTGTATACTTATTCTTTTCACATTTTTTATATTTATTACTGTTCCCAGACCCAGTAACTCCGTATTTTATATCTTTTGAACACACTTCTTTGTATATGTTCCTAAAGACTGAAACTTTTGAGTAAAGAAGAGGGCATTAGGGAATAAAAGTAACTTTTAAAATGCTTTTTATTCTCCTTTAAGGAACTTTTGATGTAAGTATACAATTTTATGTGAACAGCTATCACAGAACATGACTTAATGTACTTGTTTTCTTTTCCTGTCAGTGATCAGCTTGCTCAGTCAGTGTGGCCTTAAAATCCAAGCACTGTGGTACATTAGGATATCAATGAGGACACTATTTTGTGCAAACTTGTGTTTATTTTTAAAATATTTCATCACTCCCTGATTTTATGAGCATATCTCTTAATATGTTTTCCTTCTTTTTTTCTTATTTAAAAGTAATTAGACCTCATTTTTCTAACTATCTGTGTAATAATAGGCAACCTCCGGTATTGTGTATCTGAAAAACTCTGGACTGTAAATGTAAAATATATCTGTCTTCATGAGTTTCATAAAAGCATAGTCTGGCAATTCAGTAGCTGTTTGAAAAGAAAAATTAATTCAGGTCAGAAGACAATCCAAGACTAAGGAAGGAGACAAAGAGAATTAGTTTCTTCTAAACTATACCTCCAAGCATGGGCTTTAAGTAAAAACTTCTAACCCGGAGACACACACAGATGTTGGTACTTTGGTTGTTTTGAAGATAGAGGGACAAAAATCTAAAGGAGAAAACAATCTAACTAAGATTTTAAAAGTCATGAGGAGACAAGGCACATTACATCTACCATGATAGGACTGTCTAAAGCTTGGACTTTCATTTACTAGATTAATATTTATTAATGAATACATTACATTGGCTATGCCAAACACTGTAAATTTGCTATTCGTAAGATATTACAGAATAGTTTTTCTTCTCTTACATGACATCTGTTAGAGCAGCAGAAAACAGTCTGTCAATGTATTTCACAACTTGTTCATACAAGCACATATCTTTCTGCTTCCTGACTTCCCAACTGTAATTGTGACTAAAAGTGCTATAAAATTATGTTGAGATAATCATTAAAATAGTTATTGCAGCCAGTAGTTCCTATGTTAACTTTATATTTGAATAGTGGCACCATTTTGGATTTCCTGTTAAAGATTACTTAGGAATAGATATTCTTTGAAAAGGTTAGTAATGACATTTCACCTCTCTATATGAGCTCTGTGTTAGCTGCCATGAGAATGCAAGATATCCTCAAAACCTAGTTTTATATTGCCTAGATCTACCAAATTCCTATGGCTTTATTCTCATTCAAGAAAGTTTGTCAGGAGTTTGTAAAGGATGAGGTACACAGTAACTTTCCTCAGTAACAAGTTCACAGGAGAGGTATCTCTGAAAATGAGCATTAGTGCATTAGGAAGCTGTGTAAAACTTTAGTATGGCCTAAAATATGGAATTCTAAACACTCAGAAGATTTCTTCACAGTAAATTTTGTATTTTGTGTTAAGTATGTTCTACCAACTGAAAAACTTTGTGTACTGCGATGCTACCACACTGTTACAAATAATAACACATGAAATTACCAGTGATTGTACACAGTGGATGACAGTACAGATTGAACATTTACCGCAGAATAGAGAGATTTATTTTTTTTCCATTTTGAGTATATAAAATATAGCTAAAACTGCTGTAAGAAGGAAATACAAAGATGAATAGGCATTTCTAAGAACAATACATACTGTCTTCTCCTTGTGTTATAATGCAGAATTGTTATAGCACTATATATCTAGTGGAACAGATATTTTCATAGAGATTCTTGCACTAGGCAACAAACATTCATTATTTTGCCAATATCAAAACCACCTAGTTCCAAAAGCTTTTAAAATCACCTACTCTGTGCCATAATACTCAGTACTTCTGTCTCTACATGTGCTACTAAAACATGCTCTGAATTGTCTTACGGCAAAGTTTGTTAACTTAATATGTATCTTCTAAGCAATGTATAATTTCATGTGTTGAGCTACGAAAAGGGGGAAAAAAATATTGTTTTAGCATAGAATAAAGAGTTTTTACTTTCTATTACTGTGACACAATACTGTAGTTCCTTAGTCACAGAATACACGGGTCTTAAAATAGATTACATTTCAGATTTGGCAATTTCACTGTACTCCTGTGTTATTCTGATGGTTGTTACCAGTTCAGTTTCGGTTGTTTTGTTTGGGTTTTTTTATGGGAAGTATGGTTGCCATTTATGTTTATTTAAAATTAAAATTTATTATAGGGAAAGTTTTCATGCTAAGAGATGGCTGTTGCCTTAATAGTTATGAAATGATATTGCAGTTTTAGCAGATTAATAGCTTAATAATATTTGAATAAGTCTCAAAAAATATCTTCACATCGCTGGAAAGACACTGTAGAAATTGCAATAATATCTAAACCAAGAAGGAAAGGTCAAAACTGCTTCTTGGATAAATTAGGATTAATAATCCTGGAGGGAGGTGTTTGCATTTGAGTGAATCACCAGAAACCATTATACAACATCATAACAACAAAACCAGCAATGCCTTCCCCACTATGGTTTTTATGGTTTACAGCCTAAAATTGTCTCCTTTAAATGGAACCTGACATAGAGGATATTTTGAACATACACCAAACCTAAACCTTATCTTCTGAATTTGGCAAGCATGTACAGTTTGTCAGCAAAGTACAAAAAAAAAGAAAGAAAAATAAATATTTTCAAATTAATTCTTGGTGTAAGCAGATCAAGGGTAGTTTTCTATTTTTTTCTCTTTTTTGTGGCTTTGGTCTGGTTAGCTGTTTTATATTTTGTAAATATACATTTTTTACTGCTTTTTCCTTACTGACTTTCGTATGCAAAAAGTTTTTTGGGTAAAAGATTAAGAGAGAACTTCATTGCTTTGGTGTGGTATTCTTAAAGTTGAATGTAGGAACACTTTCTAAACAGTATACCTATATATTATTCTGGGGGGTGTAAAAGACAGCAAGATAACACTTATCTTAGAGGCATGGGCAAATGTGAGGCCATACCCATAAGATGACGTACGTGAGAAAGTACCCTGTTGCCAGCTTTAACCAGGAAAGCTTCTTAATAGAAAATAAAATGCAAAGAACATAAATAATAAAGGAATCTGCAAAAAGAAGTTGTCGGTCCATTTAAAGCTTTTAAAACAATCCAGCTGCTGTAAGAGTAAGAGCTAAATTAGGCAGCATCAGTTTATCTCTAATGCACTTCTCTGATTTCTTTTTCCCCATTTTAATCTTTATTCATGAAATGTCTCTTTTTATATATCTCTTTGTCTTTGTATGTATATACATATAGTCAGGAACATTAACGTGTGTTATTTCTAACAAAAAGGAAAATGTATATTTCTCAAGTACATAGTAGTATGGCAACCCTCTTGCAGGATCTTCTTCTCCTACAAATGAATTCCCTCGTTGCAATAGATTCTGAAAAGATGATAGAACAAACAATACAGTAGTTCATGATCTTTATTTTCTTCTCCCAAAAGCACATTTTTAACTCACATTCTGTTTCTCTTGAAACACTCTACTACTTTAAAACAACATAAAGTGCACAGCAGCCTTTGGAAAAAAGTGACAAAAGTCACATTGTGATTTGAAAGTACAGCACTTAAATCATTACTAGATCAAAGATTTGATCTCTTCCTGCCTCTAATTTCATCCTGGTACCTTATAGTCAGAGAAAATTGAAACTTTACTGACACATTAATTTGACTATTTTAAGTAGATAAGATGCCTAATAAAATATTATATAATAGCATTATCCTTAAAATATTTTTAGTTTAAATAAATACAGTGTCCTACTTAAGTTAGAAGTTAGAAAACAAATGGAAATACTTCCAAGGAAGTGAAGAGCCAGATTTTGCAAAAAAGGAAGTGATCTGAGATTAGCATCTAGCAACATCTTAAAATTATCCACTTGTCTTTGTGAAGTTCAGCACTGCATCAGCTGACTCTCAGTCATCCATTTTCCAAAAAGGAATCTCTACATCCTGGTTAGGTTTCCAAATGTCCTGGATCATTCATGCAGAGAGCTGTGAGTCCTCACAATGAAATTCTTATTCAGAGCTAGTACATTAAATGTCTAAGCTATCTTACCTCAAAACATAAACAGGTGTTAGGTAGGGAAGGCTTTCAATTTTACTTTCCTGTGGCTGACTTTATTGCCTTGCAAGACCTTGTAAGGAGTTGTTAGATTAGCTCAGAATTCATACAGCTTCATGGGGCTTGATGTAAATCTGTTCTTTCCACAGTAAAGCAGAAAGTCACTGATTTAAAGATTTTGAGGAATGGTAGTGTAACTTACCCCTTTGCAGAACAAGTTGGTGTTAGGCCATTCTCACATGCACTTCAGTGCCCTTCTCTGTGTTAGGATGTTAAACAAACTGTCTGTCATTTCCTAGGAGACTACCTAATGATTAGGCTTCAGGCAATTTTCCTCTCAAAGCTGTGCCACTGTGCAGAAATAATTTAAGACTCATCAGACCATAACTTTCTAGCTCAGTGAGTAGGGCACTTACCTGAGAGAAGGACAGACTTGGATTTGGATTTCTTCCCCAAGCTAGTTTATGCAATTTTTCATCAAATAAACATTCAATAAAGGACTGAAATGCACTTGTTCAAAGGATCAAAAGCTGAGACTCTTATAATGAGGCCAAGAGCCCCCCACTAAACTAAGGCAGGTTAGCTAGCGTAACCACTGCTGAGCAGCTGAAAGCGTTGCAGCTGGGGAGATGGTACCTGTTAGTGTGTACTGTCTAAAACAGGAAAACAGTCAATCTAGGTTGTCTTCTACCAGGTCAAATTCTTGTGTAAAGAAAAGAAGATGGCACCCACATAGTTCCTCCTGGTTTGTTTTTGTTTGGTTGGTTGGTTTTTTTTGTTTGTTTGGTTGGTTGGTTGGTTTTTTTGTTGTTGTTGTTGTTTTTTTTTTAAATACAAGTATATTTAGCCACATATTTTGTCCAGAGTTCAGTGCTTTTAGGATGCTGTAGTTGCTCTCAGACCAGGCTAACTGCTCAAACTTTCAGAGGGAAAAAAAGACGACTGCCTACTTCGAATCACAGTTCTCCAAAAACTGTGCTTTTAAGATAGAGGAGGGATCATTGTATACTGTCCTTGAGAAACATTACTAGATAAAGCTCGAAACTACAGATCTTGTGGACCTTTAGACCATAAAGTTTTCCTTTTTAAGTAAGTACTTTTAACATACCTAACTCCTATCTGTGGGTATTGGGCTACATACCTAATTCCCTTTGACTTCAGCAATATTCAGGGGAATTAAGAGAGAAAGAATTTGCCCCAGCTACACATGTTTCTTGTAACTCAATGAAGGCAGTGTAGTTATTTCTTAATATCAGTGTAGTAATCAGTAGCAGGAGCATGTTGAGGTTTCTTTATAAATTATTTTGCTATTTATATCTCAATAACTAATATGACTGGAATTAGGCATATTAGCTTTCACAATATTTGGATAATTCCAGTTTCCACTTAGACTATTCAATAACTATAGTTGCACACAGCTCACATCTACAGAATGCAAGGGCTTCCTTCCAATCTATGCCTGAGTCTCTCTGTAGGACAGTAGGTGAAGTGAACAAGGAATGCCTAGAGGCATTAACATGGAGTCAGAATATACTAAAGATGTACTCCAGAAACAGTCAAGTAGCCTTGTATACCATTATGTGCAAAAAGCTTATACTAAACCTTTTAGAAACCTTTTAATAAACCTTATCATCAAATGTATGGTCTGACCCTTCTCAGAAAAATTAACAACTTATCATTTAGACACAACATTTATGAGAAAAATCTTACTTGTTGATCTAATATAATTGTGTCTGGGAAATAACTAAGGGAAAGAAAAATCTGGAAAGCAGAAAGTGGTTCATTCTGCATTAAATCAGAAATAATATGTCTTTCTCCACAATGGAGATAGATAGGTGTTATGCACAGTATGATTTTAGCTATAAATAAATAAAAATGAAATATTCTGCAACTGATGTAATAACAGTGTTTTATTACCATAAATGTTTAGGTAAGTCCTTTTTTTATGCTTATCATAATAAGTTCTTGATTTTGTACACAACTTTCTTGGTCCAAAGTTACCACCGGCATCAAAATTTTGGTTATTAAGATGAAGTTCATAAAAACAATACTCTTCCATCTAGAGAGTTTTAAAAGCAACAGCCAAATGTAAGATGCAAAATCATGATTCAGGAAGTGGGGATCCTCCTGTGTGAAGACTATAGTACACCCTACAAGTAGAGTTAAAATGCTGCTTCAGAATTTTATGGTTTCTGCCACAAGTACAGAAATTAGGGTAGCCCATGTTCTGCAGACTTCAAGAATTTCAGTCTGTCCCCAGACTGAAGGAGGTCAATGAAAGAGAGGACCTTTCTGCACTCCAGAAATCTGCCACTACAATAACTTCAAGATAAGACTTTGGACACGGTACCTTTAGGCACAATATGGCCTTAAAATATTAATTCATAGTAACAAACTTGCTATTTTGAATGTTTCTTTTTTTATGTATGGGTAAGTTGTCTAAAACAGGAATCCCCAAAATAAAGGCACCTGAAATCATATAGACAAACTCTAAAGCATAGAGCACTCTTTAAGTACAGTAAGTTCAAAAAACTTGCAATATATTTGCAGAGTTGTTTGGACTTGCTAAGGAAAGTGCTTATCTCCCCCATAACTGTCTAGCTATAAAGACACACTTCAAAACATAAACCCAAAGCAAAGAGCATAAAGAACAGTAATTAGAACTATTAGTGATGTCTCAGTTTGCCTCTTCATTTCCATGTCTGTGCAAAGCTCCCACCTTGGAGTAGTGCTTGAGTGAAAAACTAGGTAATACATAACCGAATTACAATGAGAAGAAAATGTTTCATATTGCCTTAAAACAGTAACACCTCTTTATCCTATGAAATGCTGTACCACAGAAGTCACCATGTAGTTGGTTAACTTTCTATAACTATTTATGAAATTACATGTAATATTATAAGAATAAATTATTATTTTATCTGATGTGAAATTAATCTATATTTTCAAGAAGTACTTCCTGAGATAGGAATATACCCTTTTTTTTTTTGTCATTTATAAGCTCATTTATTGTAACTTCCTAGAAAAATGTGCAATTAGTGTGTTTAGTTGTGGCAATTCTAGATGAAGTAACAGGGCACAAAAACATTCATGCAAAAATAAATGTTTTGTGATAATTTAAAGGAATATTATGTTGCTATATACTACATATAATCAATCATAGAAACAATTTTAACCTGTCCTCTTAAGACAACTAGTCTCCATTGAAGTACTTCTCTTCAAAAGATTGTCTTCAATATGACTTCTTTTTTTTTTTTTTTGTCAGGAGAAAGCAATTTTCCTTTTTCTCTTTTAAAAAGTTTATAAAAATACATATAAATAAATATTAAAAAACCTTTTTTTTTTCACTTTTTTGAAGAGAAGCAACTACGACTTCAATAAGAATGAAAAAAACGTTCATCTTAATTCAGTTTTACTACCAGACAAAACAAATAAAATAAAAAACAAAAACGCCAACCAGGAAATATGACAAAGTAAATAAACACTTTAAAAAAAGTGTCATTGTCATTAATTAAGGGAAGAGATTTGGGGCATTTATTTTTTTTTAATTTGGTTGGGTTTTTATCCTGTGGAAAGCAGGGTATAAACAGTGAAAGTAGGGAAAAATTATGTCAAAGTTTTTAGTGTGTTCTTTTTAGCAAAACTTGAAAACATTAAAAATTTGTGAATGTGTGTTTTTCTATACAAATTTAGTTTCCCACCCACTCTAAAATTATTTTGATAATAAGTAGAAATAATTAAAAGCAAAGAGAAAAAAAATGAGGTTATAAAATATTATCTGAGGACTCAGATTTTGTGGAAAATTTTCCCACTACCTGGGAAATAAGAGAAAAAAAAAAAAATCACAAAGCTCATATTTTTATTACCTATTTTGCTTTTTTACACGTCAGATATCTTCAAGACTGTCAAAAGACTTCTGTTACTTTCTCGTTGTTTTTTTAGCAATGAATAAAAGTAGCTGTTACTTATATTGGTATATTTAGCTTTCAACCATTCTTGTAGTCTTCTGTGTTTACTTACAGTTTTTGTGTGTTTTCATTCAGTTTTGAAAAAAGTTGCAGAATGATTTCTTAAAGAAAAATGAAAGAATCTGCAGAAGGCAAAAAAAAAAAAAAATCCCTATTACCTGCAAAGTGTAAGTTAACTGGATGTTTTTTGAAATAAGCACACTTTATTAGAAGATAAATATTTTTAAAAGATACATTAGGCTGAAACAAAAGTGCACACTGCATGTACCTTTAATCTCTGTATACACAAGAAGCCTTATATAAATTAATCTGGTAACTTATTCTGATAAATCTGATTGAGCTGTAAATGACAACTGTCATCAATATTAGACTTAGTGTGTTTACATGACTTAGGACCACTATACACATTTTGCAGTGATACATTTAACTGGTAACTGCAAGTGGACAATAGATGCAGAATGTTATCACATGCACATCAGCTTTTAAACCAAAGGTTCAGTGGGTTTTATTGAGATTTTCTCTCAGATATCCAAACATTTATTTAGGCTTCTAGATTTAACATGAAGGCATTCTCAGAGAAGTAACCTGCCTGTTACCATTAGTTACCTTCCATTGTCATAAAAAGATGATGGCAATTATTAAATGAAGGAAAAAAGAATTTTTAGAATGGCTTTAACTATTTCTTTGGTATTTAGATCTCATAATGGGAGAAGTGATAACACTTCATGAATAAATCTGTGATTTCATAATACTTACTATAATTTCTTTCTGACAGACTTTATGACTGTTGGCACTGAATCAAATAGGAACAGTCTGGCTTTACCATCTCTTTGCTCCTGTCCTAACAGCTTGTTCCTGCTGCTTTTCAAGATATTGCACCACAAAGTTCATGAAAGTTGTACTGCTATTCACATATCCTTTAAAGCTGGATCTACTGTTCAGTGTGACAGAGAGCACTATGTTCTTTGACGTTTAATGTAATAAAGTTAATAAAGTCAGTTCTATTCATTCAAGACATAAGTATTGGTGTAGAAGGTCACTGTACACACAAAGTTCCTCTTTGGTAGTGGAGTATAGAGGAGTACTAATAAGAACTGGGATTGCTGTGTCTCACCACTGCTCTTATATTCTACCTGAGGGACATTATGTCAAGGAATTCAGCCAAGATAAGATTTTGTGTGCATGCATTGTGTATGCAGTGGCAAAAAAAGTATAAATAAATTCAATTATGCAATATTCAGAGAAGCAATAAAACAGCTAATGTTGAAAAGGAAAACACAATACTGTACATTGAACAACAGTCTGTGACAGTTCACTCTAGTGACCATATTGCCAATGTAATTCTGCCAAGGTCAGTGAGAGCTTGAGCTACCTGCTGCATAAATACCGGAAATGCAAGTTAAACTTTCTCCTGGGTCAACGTAACTTACCTACTATCCTTTTTAAGTTAGTTCTTGAATTTGATCTATGAATGAACATTCCTATTTTGTAATACTTTCCCTTTTCGCTGAATCTGTGTGTCAGTTTCAGTTTGTACCTTGTCTCACAGCATGGAGATCAGTCCATGTTTCATGCTACATAACAAAAGCAAAACCAATAAAACCCAAACCTCGCTGTACTGGTGAATGTGAAGTTGATAATGAATACGGTGCACATTTTGCACTGGGGACATTCAGAACATGGTTATGATACTGGCCTGCTCTGTTCAAGAAGAGGAGAAGTTCACCATCCCTTGCATTTTCCTGCACCAGACTTATTTTTTACCCTACAGAAATTCTGCAAGCTTACTGTCCTGTAGCCTGACATCTATTCATTGTCTCTCTGATACAGAAGTACACTTGGGGTTTTTTGGAAGGTTTAACAGATGGAAAGATGGCTGTCTTCATCACCATCTAAGAGAGGATAGTGATTCTCTTCCTGAACTCTGTCCATATCTGGTGACAAGGTCTTGTGCTTATTTGACACCTAGGGTCTGGTTTCTATGTGCTGGTTGCTTAGAGAGGGAAGAGAACATTCTTCAGCCTAGGGAAACATCTCATTTTCTCTGTGTTTCTTTTCCTATATGACTGAGAATTAGAAAAACTGGCATCTAGGAAAAAGAAATATGTTCGAGTCTCTCAGGTATGCAGTTAGGAGAGGAAAAGCTTGGAATTCAGATGCAGGTTGAAAGTCATCATCATATTCTGGGGGTATGGGCAATGTGAAATAATAGCAGTGATCTGTTAATAAATTGGAGGTATCTTAGAGAAATAGATCACAGTGGCCTTCAGCCACAGAAATCCCAGCAGTTTTTGTGGGTGGATGTGAGAGCTGGCTTTTCTGATGCTGACATTTTGCAGAGCCCAGCTGAGAATTAATGGCCTGCTGAAGAAGTTGTATTAGCACTTTCTTTTAGTTGCCTGTACCAGCACTGAGAAAGGATGTCAGACAAAGGGCTTTAAAAAAAATAATCCTAGTAGCATTAACAGGTGAAATATGAAATGTATAAATAAACACTAGAAAAGCTTTCTCAAGTACCAACTCTATTTACAGGTCAAATGCGAAGAATGTGCACAAGTTTTTTAGTGTTCCATTTTAAATTTTTGTATTACATTATGTCTCTAAAAGCATTTGCAGTTCACTAGGGAACTGAACATCATCAAGGTTACTTGCTCAGTTTAATTAATATCTGTTAATATTCCCCTACTAACTTTTTATCACTCAATACTGTCCTCATAGATACTGAGATATTTGATAAAAAGGTCATCCAATTTTGAAATTTTTGGCATATTTTAGTATATTGAATGTTCCTGTGAATCAAATAATTTAATGTGGTCTGTAAGCTTAATGGGAATGCAAACTGCAGTGTCCTGGCTTGTTTCTAATCAGCATTAGAGATGTGCCAAACTGTCAACAGCTCATGAACAATATGAACACTATAGTTCTTCACACCCCTTTGAGTTCATATCAATCATTTGAAAATAACATTTTTTTTTCAGAATGAGCTGTCACGATCAATTTGAATAGTAGCTGTTCAACTGGAATTTGTCCAATTTTTCAGCAAGCCATTTGGTACATTATATCATGAAGCAAACAACTTGCAAAAGCAGATTCTTTTCATGATGCTTGTAGGACAGAAATGTATACTTAAATATTCCAAGCTTCCTTTGCCAGGTGAGAGTCAGCTTTCATCTGTACAATCTGCAAAATATTATTCAAATAAAAGAGACTTCTCAGACTTTATCTAATATGTTACAATACATAGAACTTTACATATATTTTTTCAATATATAATATTTGAGAGAAGTAACAAGATAATGATCAAATGAAATAGAAACTCTCTGAAATGGTATCTATTTCTTTATCTTGTACAATAAGTAGCCTGTGTATTATTTTAAAAATCAATTTAGCAGATACTTATTCTACTCCCTCACAAAGAAACAAATACCAAAATTCATTACTGGTCATTGAACTCTATATTTCTGCACATATTTCATATTTGAGGAAATTAGATAATTTTAATCAATTTAATGTAAAATGGGACTTTATTCTGTTCATTGCTTAATCACAGGTGACTTTTTTTGCTTTAATTTGCCTGACCATAGTATATATGATAACAGTTCCTGTCTTCTAGAACAGAATAGGAAGAGTAAAATTATTTATCCTTGAGGCATGTGAGGACAGACTATTTAATACCTCTTGAAGATGCATACCAACAAAACTGATTCAATTGATAACTTTTCTTGCAAAAATTACATCCATTCCTTTTTCTGTGTCTTAGAAAATAAGCATTTAGGTTTTCCTAAGAAAAGGGTTTCATTGACTTCTATGGTGTTTCTGACCAGCCACAGAAGTAAATCAAAAGCATCACAGCTCTTCCTTCTTTCTCTGCAGAGAAACAGGGTTTTGAACAACAGTAAAAAGCTGTTGAGGCTTTATATTCACCCTCATTTCATTTTGTTCAGCTAGCTAATCTGGGAGGCTGGGAGAATCTTAGCCAGATGAAGAAGAATATGTTTCAACGACATGAAAAGTATGATGGCTCATTCCCTAGATACCTCATGGATACCTCGGCTAATTTCTGATTAGTTGATTTGATATTTTTTGTTACCAAATCTATTTTATCAAAATTTAAAGAAAATGCAGCAGTATTATACCACTATCTATTATTCCTTAAAAAAAAAAAAAAAAAAAAAGATACTCTTTTGACTACTAAAAATTCAATCAATTATAGAACCTCATAACGTATTGCTGCATTTTCAATAATTTTCAATAAAATTCAAGCTAGGGTTATATGAAGTTGTGAAAAATGAGTTATACTTAGGTATCATCTTTCAATAA
Organism: Strix uralensis; assembly: GCF_047716275.1. NCBI lineage: Eukaryota > Metazoa > Chordata > Aves > Strigiformes > Strigidae > Strix > Strix uralensis. The sequence continues at coordinate 39,302,901 of NC_133975.1, forward strand.
GCAATCTAGAGCTTGATTATGCAATACTTGTAAATTCCCATCTCCTGTTTATCCAATGAGAATAAGAAGTGCAGCGTGAAGCACAGAATCAGAATTGAGCTTTAATTTTTATTGCATCTGTACCAGTATTTAATTTTCTAGTCATGTTGGCCATAATGGCAAGGTTTACTGTGCAGTTATTATGTTGCTCTTTGAGTACAACATAAAAATGAATACATGAAAAATGATCACATTAGAAACTTCTCCTAAGCAAAACCATGAAGCACCCAGATCTACTGTGAAGCACCCAGATCTACTGTTAGAGTATTTCACCAAACTGTAATCCAGTTTTATCTGGTTTTGAACGTGGGAGCTGGAAAAGGAATATAGAAAACAAGATATGTGATAAAGCACACTAATTAATCAGATTTTCAGAAGTAAGTATCTTAAGTGTGTGCATAATAAGTGTGTTTTCTCCTCCCAGCTCTGTTCTCTTTGCTTATGAAAATGTCTTCATATATTCATGCCAATTTATTATTGATTTTATAGCATTTTGCTATTTTTTCAATAAATATTACAGTGATTACAGAGTGTGACACCTTAAGGCAAAAACCCCCTGCATTCCAGCTATTAGATATGATTTGTATATCATCCATTATTGATTTACTGTTCCATCTAGATAGTGTAATAGTTGATTTGAAATCTAGCAACCATTATGAAATTTATTACTGTCAAGAGAGTACAATAAGTAATAGGAAACAGCTTAGTCAAATAAAAGAAATACAGTCTGCACTTCTTCACTAAATGAAGATTCCTGTAACTGCTTTTAAGACAGTATTGAGTCATGAGATGCAGTAAGGTCATACAAGATATCATCTCAAACAATTGAATGGCTATATGAATAATATAAACCAACAAAATGTCTGTGCTTGCTTTAGCATCTGAATCTGAACACAATGTGAAATTAAAGGAAACAGCAAACATGCAACAAAGTATATATATATAAATTTTAAATACTTTGAAACAAAGAGCATGTTGGCAAAAGCAGCAGAACAGTTTAAGGTAAAATTCTAAGCCATGTAGGACTCAAACAGGAAAACATTAACACTTGTTCTATTAACAGGTGGTGGCAAACTCAATGAATTTTTCCTCTGCTAGTCTGCATCTTTGTTTCAACTAGTTCTGGAGATTTTGTTGTGCCATTCAGGTACTGGCAACCTCTCAGAAGAGACACAAATAGGAAAACCCTATGGCCACATAAGTTTTTCAGGGAATTCCTTCCAGCATTTGAAAAAAGTGAAATTACCATGACCCAGGGCCTGTCCTGGTTCTTTCCTGTGGGAAAAAGCTTTTGTGTTACAGCCATACAGTGTCGTGTGGGGAAACTGTGACAGTCTGGCCTCATTGTTTGATGTTTGCCTTTTGTATTTTTATGGTGAGACTACATAACACTTTCTTTTGAGAAATTAAATATCACAGTGAATTACTTGTTACAAATACTAATATTAGCCTGACTCTACAGGCACTCTGCATGCAGAATTCCTTCTGAAATAATGGAAATAATTGTTCAGAATTGCACTCCAGTGGAGTATAGAAGACTTTCACTGCGCCTCTCTTAAGTCAGAATGGATCCTGGGAGTACAAGCTGGTTGACCAGAATCTATCAGGGTATTTTGCTATTATCTTGAGACAGCTTATCATTATACAAGGGATTTGGAAGGCTGCTAATTAGAGGTATTTTAATACAGCTGAAATTCGTAACATCACACTGTTTTGTCAAGGTTTACAAAGATACCTGTGAAAGAAACTGGCCTAGGAAAAAAAAAAAAAGAGGCACTCTCTTTAGATTCAGTCTGTAGCATAACTAATCCTTTGTCTACTATTTTAAGGTCACATATGAAATTGAACTCTGATTCACTGAGCATATCTACATTTATATAAAGGCCCTAGTCAGTGTTCAACCAGAAAAGATCACTGTGACTTTTGGACGACTCTTTCAGGCCAAAGTGTCTCTTCATATGGTGGCAACTGATTCTCTGTTCATACAGCATCTCCGTACCTTATGACTAAATATGAAAGTGGTGTACTTCTAATCTTATAATAAAGAAATAAAATAGTAGTAGGAAAACAATTTCTTAGTAAAAGAGGATGCTGAATTAACATACATTTTATAGCTGTATAGCAAAGGGATAACAGGTTAAAAATCCCAGTAGATTGGTACTATTTGGCAATGTCATATTAGGCTACATTATTCAGGTTTTGTTATGTCAGAGTCATCATTACTTCATAAACATATCTCTGGAATGTAAGAAATAATTACCAAATATACAAATTGACCTCTTTTTAGTGATGATCAACACTCACTGCACTCTAATTTTTGTAAGACTCTGTCTTAGAGGTTGCAAAAATTTATAGACCTAGGTTGCAAAGATTAGATTCCAGAAAGTATTTGGTATTTTAATGTAGACACATGTTTAGTTGAATACAATAATTTAGCATAATCAGAGCCAGTAGCGTAATAACATTTTTAAAACATCATATCCACATAACAGTCCCCTCTTTTTCTTTCCCACATTATTAAAAGCAATGTTTACCTTATGTCTTTTTTAATTCTTGTAACACTGGCTTTCAACATTCTTTGCTGTCTAGACTCCTGTTATTTTTTTTTAAAGGTTGCTTATTTTCTTAATTCACTGACAGTTATCTTCCTGCATATATGCCTGAATCACTATTTCACATAATTATAGGAGACAGAGTTTGGCCTATTCTTGTCAGGCATCCAGTTTCATCCTGTCTTCATCAACATTTTTGAGCTGCTAGTGATTCCTGCTCTAACTGTGCCATGTCGAATTGTTCCAAAATGCTACATTGATGTGTCCAATTGTTCTCTCTGTGGCTGTTCTGCTGATGCCTAGCAGTCTTGTTCTCTAAACTTTAACATATTATTTTTCAGATGTACTTGCCAATTTGATCTAGCCTGGCCATTTTTTTCCATTTGCCTTGATATTTTCTATTTGTGCACCTGTTGACTGTCCATCTGTAGATGCAGTGCCGAAAGCCCAGATTTGAGCCTCAAACAATGAGACACTGTTCCAACTACATGGCCCTGTAATTTAATGGGTACCAGAGATGAAAACTCCCTATCTGGGATTTCTCATATTAATCAAAGAATGCTCATGAGCAGCTGTCTTTGCTGGAGAAAGATAAACTACACAGTATCAACTGATTGAAAGTCTTTGCTGCTTTTGCTTACAGTGATGCTAAAAGTTGTGCTGCATTTATTAAGTGGAATTTATTAAAGCATTATATAAAAAGAAAGAAAAGATAAATATTTCTGTTGCAAGAAAGCTGATCAACATCCTGGAGGTGTTTAGCAACTTCCTGAATGGTGATATACACAGAATGCTTTGAGAACTTGACATGAGTTGCAAGGTTACTTTTTGGCAAAAGTAGCTCAACTATTAAAAATTGGTTTATGCTCAGAAACTGCAGTTTCCACAAATGCAATAAATATTCATAACTCCACAATAAAACAAAAAATAAATACACCATGTCAGTTCCTTGCCCATGTTCACTGTTATCTCTTGTTTCTTGTGCAGTTTATATTTCATAATAAATTCCTGATATGCTGCAGGGGTACCAACACTGTCTTTAATGTAACATTTCTCTTTGAAGGACTGAAACCAAGTGGTCTCTCTGGGGCATCATAAATCTTAGTTTTCACTTGGAATATAGAACCATAAAAAGTATAAAACAATATTTAAGCTTCAGAGTAGACCAATTTTCAATATAAAGTGGGATTGTTACGGCAGTAAAGAAATGAGCAGATGAGAGTAAGGATTCTCCAATTTACAAAACCCTGCCAGAAGTAGGATATAAGAAACACTTGGACCCCAGGGATACTACATGATAGAGCAGTGACCAGAAAGCTGAAATTACCCACAAGGATTCATTCATCTTTCTAAGGTGCATGTCCATACAAGTATAAAGTGCCAGTGTTAAAATACTGCACTTAAACGTCAAATGAAGAATATAAACAGCATATGTTATGTGTCATACTGGAGTACAACATGATTTTCACAGATCAGAGGTCAGTTTGTTAAAAAAATAATATATATATATATCAGGCAGTTTTATGGAATTAGGTCATTTTAGATTTGTTCACTAATTGCAGACACCATTGTGATAAATTTAAGCCATTAAAGCACAGCAGGAGTCTTCTGAGACACAGCATTTTCTGTAAGGCCTTTGAACAACTTCACTGTTTTAGAAGCTCTTGGAAAGTCAAGAAAAATAAGTGAAAACAAATCTTCAAATTGCTCAGGTCCCCAAAGTTCTGTTGTGTTCTCTTTCAGAGACCCTCCAGGGTTTCCAGCAGACTAAAAAGGTGGACAGGCTCGGAATCATCAAAGGGAAGGCTAGAAAAATCATCTTTTTGATAAGATAAGAAATATGCTTTTGTTTGTTTAAAGTGTAAGTATATCATTTAGCACTGGGACTACTTCTAATAGTGGTGTGTGAAAAAGTATGTGTGTGTGACAGGGAAAGAGTAGGCTTTTGTGAAATGCCATGACAAAACCACCGTGTTTGGCCTCATTTTGTACTGTTGGAGATCTCTTTCCTAACTTGTCTAGCACTATAAAACAAACAAAATCATGAAGAACTAAGGTGTTTTTATTTACATCAACCTTCTCTTGGTTTAAAGGTTCACTGATAAAGTAGTATGCACAAGACCAGTTTTCAAGCCTGCCCGAAGACAATTGGAAGCCCTTGACCAGCAATATTCCAAACATTTCCTTTCTACCACACAGAATTATTTATTTGTATTTAAAAAAGCATTGAAAGTTTTAAAATGTTCCAATAAATTTTCTTCAGGCCACATGAAAAGGTACTATTGATTCTAAATTCTAAACAATATGAAATCAAAGATTTTTCTTTACAATGAACATTGAAGTGGTAATATCCAGTTTGTTTAAAAGGAAATATTGCCACTGAAATCATATATTGAGATATATTTTGCACTGAACTAAAGCAATGAACAACTGCAATGACATCATGAATGAAACAATAAAAATTAGAAATGACTGGACTGGGCTGCATGTTGGTTATCTTTTTAGATATAACAACATTTTTGAGGCTACAGTTTTAAAATCAAACATATTTATTAGTCTGTATTAAGGATCTGAACTATAGGTTAAAAAGAAAAAATGCCCAACCAGCAAAACAGCCAACAAACTGAATAAAGTAAAGAATGCAGAGGGAACAGTAACAGATTTTGAGAAGCTATTTCTTACACAAATGATCCAATTTGGGTTGGAATGTTACCCATATGATCTGCAGGGTGTCTGTAAGAAACAGAGCAACAGCTGAATAGGAAATGGCATCTGTGGCTCAGGGAAAGACTTGGCAAGAAAAACAAACAAACAAACAAAAAGGTTAAAAAATGCTAAATGGCCATAAAATCGCAGTCTTCTGTGAAGCATGGGGTAGTTTAATTTCTTAATTTTATTTTCTGCTTTTAAGTAAAGACTGCTAGATAGAAAGAGATTCAAACTGCTCTTTCCACAGAAAAAAACCCCAACTTTTTCTGAAAACACTTTATAAGTTTTATTTTATGCCTGTGTAGAGTAAGTGCATCAGTAAGGAATACAGCTCAGTGGCTAGAAAAGAGTGTTTGACAAATCTAAATATTTAAATTGCAGTGACTGTGACACCAGGTCATTGTGGATGTGTTATCGTCAGGGGAAGGAAGGTAAAGTAAAATCAGGTAAATGGAAGTGTATATAAAGGAGGAATGCAGCAATCATTATTCCTGCTCCAATTCCTGAAATCAGCATAATGTAGGTAATTCTAATCTGCCCTAAGATCCTCTGATAAGAACACAGTACTTTTCAAATATCCTGGAAACTTTAAATAAAAAACAATCAAGAAACAAAAAAATACTCTAGTAAACATCCCAGCACTAGCAAAAATTTAAAGGTGGTCATAAATCAATGGCTGGGAAATGACATTGTCTCATTTCTTTGGAGTTCAGCAGATTTAACCATGGAAGGTAGCTGTCTTTACCCACTGCAGCAGTGTGTACTGTACTGAGCAGAACGGGTGGAGCCCATACATTTGTTATGGAGGCCAGGCAAAAATAAATCACAATAGCTGTACCATGATACAATGAAAGTACAAACAAAATCCTATGTATGTGGTATATCTCAGTTAAATTCAGCCATGTACATATGATGGGGGAGGGAGAATGTGCTCATTCAATCCATGTATGAGAGACATGTATATTGGGATTATATTGTCATCTCTGGAGGGATCTATTACTCTACAGTGCCTAGAGTAATTGTATACACTAAATAGATAGTGGTTTTTACTGGGATTCATTCTTGTACTCAGTTTTTACACTAATAAAAAAGGTCTGAATTCTTAAAATATTATGTAGTTGGCTGCAGTGTAATATAAACAATATAAACATAAATATATACAGTACTGACAAAGCAGCACAAAGACTTGACTGTGTTTTTCTAGTGAATAAATGAATACAGTTTTTTTATCCTTATCTTTCTTCTGAGAACTTGTAATGGCAAGTACAAATATCTGAAGGACAAATTATATGATGCAACAACAAGTGAATACCTGTATTGTGAATGAGCTTGAAAACTGGGACAGAACCCCAAAAGAGAGGCTAATTGTGTGACAAATGTAATGTTCTTATAAAACAAAAGAATAAATAGAGAAAGCCACTGTGTCAATAATTTGACATAATACTGTCCGATGTTGACAAATGTAGAGATAAATTGGTTAAAGAAATGCTGTTCATAGAAATGTGAAATATGCCACACATGTCATTTATCAAAAGTTTCTTATCAACCTGGAAACTTAAGCACTTAATAAGACAAACAATATAATGACTATACCATGTCAGTAAATATGTAAATAATTAATTCATAAGATTAGATGACAGTTTTTAACAAAAAGTTACTTTACTTTTCAACTAGGACCAATAAAGCACTTAGAATTTATAACTGACAGAAAATACAGAGAATAGTGACAGAAAGTAAAAGCTTCATATGTTCAATGAAGGCTCAGTGTGTGAAATCCTGTTGTTTGGTCACTGCTTAACATAACATAGCAAGCTTCCAGCTCCCTGTTTGTTGGTGGTAAGACAATCAAAGAAATTGAGAAAGCTAGGAAAGCATAGCCTTTACAGAAAGCAATAGTTTAACTATATGTGATGAATGACTGTGGCAAAAGGTCAGTGATAGCATTAAAATATTTTTTAAAATATCAAATTCATTTAATTCATGAAGTTGGTGGCAAAAAATAAAAAAGTCTGTAGGCTTCTAGCAGCTCCATTATCATCTTGAACATGAGACCATGTGTTCACATTGCTGGAAAAACGGCGATTTGCTGATGATTGTCTGCCAAAATGGTGCAAATCTGTATGACTCTTACAAAAAGAATTTGAAAAGAAAGTTTCACGGAAAGAAAATACATGAGACATATATACACTTTTTTCTTTCTTCCAGCCTTCAGTTTCCAAACAACAGCTAAATGTTAATGGCAAACATACCAGAAAATCCCATTGGTTGTTGTTTTGGGGATCTTTCTTTTTTTATGTTTGTGTGTGTATTTTTTTTCATATTAGAGCTGTCTCTTTGTATTTCTTCCCATCTTCTCATGAAAGAGAAAAGACTGCAGTATATTTCTTTGTCATCTTGACCACAAATACAGCTACAATATTTTTATACTTATACTGGTATTCTGTCACTGTCATAAATGAGCCTGGTGTAGTAAAGAAGTTATCTTTATTTTTAAAACAAACAAACAAACAAACCAGAGAAGGTAAGTAATTTCCTTGAAGTTAAGACAGAAAGTTTATAGACTGATTCAATTTGATCCTGAACCTTTCAAAATGCAGATTGAATTACAATGGTGTTCAACAATAATAAGAGACAACAGCAAATGGTGTCTGTAAATGACTAAAGGAAAAAAAAAATTCTGCATCATGAACATTTGAATAAATTAATACAGCAGAGAGTTCACAAATAATCTATATGCATAAATATATTCATATGCAGAATCCATCAAAGAATTTTAAATAACGAAGTGCATTAGTAAAATTCATGAGTGCTCATTGGCGATTTGCAACCACACTCAGAGGCCAAATTCAAAGGATACATTGTTTTCAATGAATTATTCAATATATTCTCATTGTACTCTCTTTAAATGCAATTTTATATTATGAATAGATTACTGCTTTACAACAAATTTTATTTCATTTCTTATTTTTAACTGCCTGTAAAATTCAAATTAATCGGTTCCATTTTGCAAAGGAGTAAGAAAGACAAGAGCAATAAAAAGTTTCTCTGTCATAAGTTCTTTAATAAAAAACATTTTTTCAGCCATTCCCTAGCAAAATTTATCCCTTAGGGACAAGCACTTACTCATCTAAGTGTTTTTATCAAAAACAATTTTTAATATTTGAGGCATTTTTGTGAGGTTAAATAGAAGAAGGGTTAGAAACTCCTTTAGGTACAGAAGCTCCTTCTTGCACATGAAAGAGGCCTAACCTGCTGAGTTCTTTAATTAAAGTTTTATATTTTGTGTTGAATGATGTTTAGTTTTGGTTTTCTTTTTTTTAACTTTCATTTGGCAACTGATAATTCTAATTTTATTATTATGTACATAGCAGTAACAGAATACAATTTATGGCATGCCTCTAGATCTAACACAGAGAAATTACATAATTTAATTTAAAAGAGAGAAAAATGTATCTAATTCATTCTTAACTAGACATTATACTAATTTTTATTACCATGTTCCTTAGCTTCTTGGTAAGTCAGTCTAATTTTAGTCCATTTGAAGAAGAGAAGTTCCACAGCTCATTGTACGTGAACTTTTTCCATTCTCTACTGACCTTCATGTAAAATTCTGCAGTCACTCTAAAATTATGTTTTCATAACCTTTTAAACAATTTACTGCAATGTTTTTCTCGAAAGATATGGTAAACATTCATGTATTTTTTTTTAACCTGTTTTTATTTAGCAGGGAAGGTGAGACTTGATTTGAAACTACACCCCAAAAACACCCCAAGCCAGAACATTCCTCAGAGACCCAGCCCATGATACCTTGTGTGAGGTGGGCGTTAACTCCATCCATGCTCAAAACTAAAACAACATATACCATCTCTGGTCAGAAAATTATTTAGAGACCTTGTTTTGACCTTGTGGTCTAGTTAAGTTTTTAATTAGATGGTCAAGTGTTTTCTGGAGTGGAGGAGGTACTAAGGAAAAGCCAACAATTATTTTGTCATTATGCATGCAACTTTTAACATTTCCTAATGTGAGTCAGTCTGCAGGAGAGACAACATATATCAGAATAGGCTAAGATGTAAATGTGCAAAATATGAGAAGTAGCTTCTCCTCTAAAAGGAAGACTCTCAAATGTTAAATCCAATATGATGAGTGAATACTGGAAGAAGCAAACAAAACTTTGCAATGAGAAAAAAAGGATAAATAAAAACCATTGTGGCCTTAACAATCAAAACAGAATGTATTTTCAGTACTGGAAATCATGGATCAGGTGATTAGAACTGTAAAACTGAAACCAAATGCTTAGAATTGAAGTAGACATAACAACAGCAACAAGAAATTAGTAAGATTGTTTGAAAGAAAGCTTTGATAGGACTAAGTCGCCCTTAACCATCAGAGTGACTAATGAAGATCTGTATAGGCTTAAAAAAAAAAAAAAAAAAAGAAAAAAAGAAAAAAGAAAAGGCAGAGTCAGAGACAAGTGCCTAGAAGACATTATGCCAGTGACATCCCTGAAAAGTTTTAAATGAAGACAATCTGACATGAGTAACAGACCAAGCAAGCTCTAAATCAGTTAAGTTGAAACAAATCTTCTTGCATCTTGCAGATTAAGCACTAATATTCCACTGGGAGGAAAAAATATAGAGAAAACAGAACAGTTCACCTACCTGTTCTGCAGTGTGCTAGTCAATGGAGTTAAGAATGAAATGATGTTAGTATTAGGAAAATGATACGTAAGAATAAAAGATAGCAAACACTAACATGAAAAAAAAGAATTACATGCCTTAAATATTATCTTAGTGCTAATGTATGAGATGTGCAGTGCTTACAAGTTTTCTGTTTCAGGAGAAAAGGAGACAACTGCAGGTATAAACATCAATAATTTTTTTTGATCAACATACGGAAAGTACCAGACTCTAATAAAGAGTTTTAAAAATCAACACCATGTCTACAACAGAAGGGAAGAGTTTGGGGCAGGCACTTCAGAATTAGGATACCCACTCTCAGTAAAGCTGTCAATGGAAACCAACTAGTATACAGAAAAAAACATTTAAGAGAACTAAAAAAAGAGTATTAGCAATCAATATCAACACCACAGAACAGCTGAAAGCACAGGAAAATGACATAATGGAGCAGAAAGATGTAGTTTCTGCCCTAGGCACCTGTACTAGCTTGGGAAGGATGAAATGTGGTAAACTATAAAGACACACTAAAGTGAATGAGGCAGGTCTTTAATTCTGATGTGATTCTTTTGCACAGCTGTAAAAAGGATCAAAATCCAACCCAAAATGACCAGAAAAGGAATCTCTTCTGAAAGTCTCTGTTGGCATCTTCAATGGCCTGTATGTTACCGATGCCTTGCAGTTCCCTAGTAAAGAGCGCATGTGTGTAAAGGGCTGTCTCTGAAGCACCACATTCTCAGTGGATTCTCAAGAACCAATGATTACAGATTTGTAAAACCAGAGCAACTTCAGACGTTCTCCTGCTTTGTGCAGGAGTGGCAGACTCCTTGGTAGCTTGGGGGACCTAGAAAGTTCTGCTATTTATGCTGAACTACCTTTGCCTCTTTCAACCTTCTAGTCTTTTGCTAAATATAATTCAACCAGACTCAAGGATTATGACGTGTCATTTTTGGTGACCATGAGATTTCCAATGATATTGCAGAGCAGATTGTAGTGAATGAATAAAGTGTGGGAAAAAAAAAATCATTTATGACATATTTCCAAAGGCCATATTTATTTATGAATATTTGAGATATATTATCCAGTGAAAAAATTATTTTAAGATGTCAAGTAATGTATTTTAAATTTAAAAAATTATCAAGTGATTGATATACATCTCAGCATTGCAATAATCTTTGAAATTGTAATCTGGAAAACTAAATCAGTCAGATATTGTTACCTTTCACTAGATATTCCTAATAATGTTCGTTTCATAAAGTATATGTTTTCTGTTCACAGACTGTCTTTTGCACTCGTGGCTGAGGCGCCTCACCAGTCAGCTGGGAAACAGTGAAGTACTCAATGCATTTTTCTTTGATGGTCCTGATTCCACAGTCAGGATTATGTCAACTCACACGAATCTTACATGCTAAAGAAGCTGCAGTAGCTGTTATTCTATTTCTGAAGTATAGAAGAAAGATGGAACAGAATTCAGCTGGGATGAAGTTAGATACTGTCAGATCTGCTTGTGCGCTGGGCTAAATTTGTGTTAAATTCAAGGAATTAGCTAATAGTGGAACAATAAAATAATGAGTTAAGTTAAATAATATTACTTAAGAACTCGCCTTTAGGAATTGAAAAAGATGAAAGACATTTGCCCTTAAGCCTATTGACCTATAAAACTATGAAAATTGTTTCATTTATATCCAGCACAGATTTGCTTTGGTGCATTAATCATTCAAAAATACCAAAAGTTATGAGGTGAGAAAAATAGTGTGACACTGATAGAAAAAATAGGCAAATCTTTAATTTGCATTATAACAGAAGATTTTCAAAGAAATTACAAAGTTTACATTTTATAATACCACAGTACTTATGCAGTTTCTTTTCTAAACTCTAGATATGGAAAAACAGATGAGAAACAAAGTAGATTTGTTTCTTTAATAAAGATAATTACTCAATGAATTCAAGTCTGGAAATATTCACAAATAAAACAAGAATCTAATACTCCCAGAATTTGTTTATAAATGTTTAACTGCTTATGGAGAAGACTTCTTTTAATTATATTGGGTGGAAATAATTTGAACTACAGCAAAGGATAAGATGGTAGCATGTTTTGACTTCTTCCTTGTTTCTATTACTTCACTATTTGCTGTCCCTGCTATTTGATTCTAAACCAGTTTTAGTAACTTGGTGAAGGATTTATCCCCCAGTGACCTGGACACAATCTTGTACATGCTTATGACAGTTTTATATATTTAACATATAAATAGTTAATAGTTAAAATGGCCGGATATAAAGTATCTGACCAACAGAACTTCTTGCTGCAGTGCAATATGTTTTGTTTTGGACTGTGACTTTTCATCTGTCTAGGTCTCTTCCCCTAGATAAGGAGCATCTGCTAAATCTGAAATTTGTCCATAGTCTTTACAGAAAAGAAATCAACAATTAAGCATATGTTAAAAAGCTGGGAGAGGGGATGTGTGTGTGGATGTGAAATGGCACAGTAGGAAGTGATTATAGGGCATGCAGACACTTAAGAGATGGAGTATATATTAGGCCTTTAAGACAGCCAAAACAAGTTGCGATGGCCAAGCTGTGGACTTATAGAAGCAGAATAAATTTAGAAAGAAAAGGAAGATAGAACACCAGAGAAATATATTTGACACAGGAGGGAAACAGATGTAAAAAAGGTGGTAAAGAGGATTTGAGATTCACATTAATAAGCACGAATAGGTGAAAATAGTTTTGGATCTGGAAAGGGAGGTGATACTAACAGTGTAGCTGCAGATGGCCTTACATATGACAGTTTCTTTACAAGATCCATTTCCACTGATTTGCCTTGACAGCCATCTATCACTGAATCAGAATTAGGTGACAGCATGGCTCACAAGGAATTGAATAAATTTTCAGAACATCTCATTCTTTCAAAAAGCCACAGAGTTGATGCTGCTTTATATAAATTGTCCATTCATAACTGCCGATAACTTACATGCCCCTTAAACCTGTAACAGTTACAGACCTCTTTAGTGGACACTGTGTGTGTACTTTGATGATTTCAGTATAGCTTGGTGTAATACTTTTGTGGAAAGCAGTGAAAGTTGTCTGGTCATCTTAGATGACAACCAGATGGAAGCGAGTCAACTAACACGTAGACCTTCATGTCTTCTCACAGGCAGTGGCTAACACAGATTTGCTAATGGAAAACTTGCCACATTTCTCTGGTTGTCTGAAGTGTCCAACTTCCACATAGGTGTCGCATAACTAAAAATAGCCATTTCTGCCATGAAATGAAGAGGCCAACTGCTGGCCACTTTACATGCAATGACAAAGCAATTCCACCATTGGTGATATGAATCCACTGTGACAGGGTGTGCCTGATCTTAGAAAGGATTGTACCTGAAATTTAGCTTCATTGTCAGCCTCCTGATGACTGACTGCCATGAGGCTGAGTATAGCAAAAAAATGTAAGACAGCCTGATAGTTCTGCTATGAGCGTCAAGACCCTGCTTCAGGGTTTCTCATTCCTCCTTGAAGTCTCTCTTGCTTTACCACAACCACATACATGAGCTTGATGTCCATTCTGGGAGAGTGGGTGATGGAGAGCAGCTCTTCTCAAAGACTGGTACAGAAACAGGCATGTGAATGTCCTATATATAAGATGAGGTGTTTTCCTTGAGGTTGCTAAATGGCTATTTGTGATGGGACTCAGTGCCAAAAAGTACACTGTTCAGCATGCACTATGAATAGCTTTGGGACACTTTGCAGATAAAGCAATATAAATACAATGGAACACTTCAGCCTGAGTGGGTTCCACCAAAGTATGTTTTGATCTTTCAGGAGCTGGATATCTCATATCTTTTTTCCATGCTTCTACAGTGCCTTGTTGATTAGTTCTTCAGTAGTTACCTCTATATTTCCTCATATTTCTCTACCTTTAGTCCTTTTCTTACATCCTTCAAACTCTTCCATTCCTAACGTCTGGTTTCTCCTTCCCATATTCTTTTAGCTGAGACGTTCAGCTTCCTGATGTATCCTTTCATCTTTGTTGTTCAGCTAGACCCATTTCACACAGGTACACTGTACTCTATCCCCTTCCTCTACAACAGTGATTAAAGAATCATCACCATTCTTCCTAAAAACAACAGAAACTCAGAAGTGCCTTTCCCAGCACTACATTCATTTTTACTCCAGCAGTTAACAGAGGAGATTGTGACCAACTTGCTCAGAAGTCTGCATGCACTTTTGATTTGAAATAGGTTACAAGAACACTTCATGAGATCAAAGAACTTAATCTGAAATTAATAAAAACTCACTAAATATGCATGTATCAGAAAGATTGAATAAGCCTGGTTTGTAAAATCAAGATTTATAAAAGTAGCTATTTCTAAGTCTGTGAGTTTCTAAACCAGATGTTGTATTTCCATTGCTTAGCCCCTTGAATACTCATTCACATCTTAAATGGAGTAGCCAAAATAATGTTAAACACTATTCCACATTCATTTTGCAATGATGTGGCATTCGCAACGGTGTCATTAAAATGTTTGCATATGGACATTTGCATTTTGCACAAAGGTGTGTTTGCTTACCAACTGATAAAAAACTGCTAAAGGCAAAATTTTAGCATAAAGAAAGTGCTTTCATATCATATACTGGAGAGACAACAGAATGCAGCATTTTCATAATGTCTAAACAAAGTATGTTCTCAAGATACTGATGTAACCTATGAGATTAGCAGAATTTTAAGGCATGTCAAACTTATTCCAACATGTTTAGCAGAGTTAATAGGAATCTGGAAAACTCTATATCAATGAGTAAAGATCAGTAATTTAAGATAAAACCAGGACTTTATTGATCATAGGCCACTCTCTTCTATTAAAGGATAAAACTAATTAATTTCATAACATTAATAAGAGAGTGCTGAAGACAAACCATCCTGTTGGAGATTTTGACTTTAGTACCCCATCTGCTCAAAGGTCATACTGCTCTCAACCTGCACACAGTCTATGTGCATTGCTGTGGACTATGAAAGTCTATTTCAAAATCTCTGTGACAATCAATATAAAAATACCTTGCTCAATATTTCAAATCCAGTAATTAAAACATTTTTATACCCTTCTTTAAGCAAGGATATTACCTTCCTCTTAGGAAGGCACTTCGGTTCCTTAACAGTCTTTATCCAGTATATCTATCACTAAGAATTATCCTCATGATGATGTTCCTAACTACATATATTCATTATTTAATAAAGAAGCTATTTTTATGATGGAAATGATCTGGACATGACAAATAAATTATTCAGAATCGTAAGTATATTGTCATTGACACCAGGTGTGAGTTAAAATTTTTAAATTAGTCTGCTAGCACTTTTGACAGATCATGCATATGTTTTGTAAACTTTTTGCTTACTTTGCTATTTTTACCAATTCAGTAGTTTCTGTTACTAAGATGCATTGTACAATTGAACAACCATTTAATAGCAGCTGTAATAGCAAATTCTAAATTACACTCAATTATTTTCAAAGATAAAACATTAATTTTATCATTCAAGAATCATGATCTTAAAGTAGAAACTAGGAAATGTTCAAAAGGTGACAGCAGAAAAAAACCAGTAAGTTTAACTGAAATTTTCCCCTAAATCCTATTGAACATAGAGGTTATCCTTTATGTTACATTTTATGTATCTACTTACTTTTTCAACTGAAAATTCACTTTTGTATTTACTTAGAGTAGTAAGATTAAAAGTAAAACCAGTAAAGGACAAAGAGGAGACTTGGCCTTATTGACCTGCTCCTACCACAGTGGAACATAATCAAAGATGAGATTTACAGTAGAGCTGCTGAATCAGTTGTACTAGACTTTCTGTTGTTCTTGCTGGTCTACTGCTATGTCAATATTGACTTTGTGCACTGCATCTGAGAGAAAACTGGGGAAGGCTGTCTCATTTCCTAACACTCTCCAGCGTAAACTGACTGCCTGAAAACTTTATAAAAAGTAGACTTGAGACTATTCTGTGTCCCAGGTGACTTGCCTTTGACCCTGAGGCATAATTACGATGCATTGAAGTTTCTTAGAATGAAGTGCCAGCAATAACAGTAAGGTAGTACTGAGGTGTGCCAGAGAAAGGCTTTTAGGGTGACATCCCAAATATGTATAGAGAAGTGTGGGGCACACTATGGAGAGTTATGAGGGTGCTGGAGAGGTGCAAGATTTTCTGGGACTTTGGGTGACTGTCCTTCTTTGAATTAGTAAAAATCAATGTTAGCAATTATCAGACGGCTCTCCTGTCCACTCTGCCCATTTCCTCTTGGAGGGAAGCAGTCCCAGTGGAGACCGTGAATGAACTAACATTCATGCAGTGTGGATAAGGAAACTGCATCCTTGACCAAAGCTAGGAATAACTCCTATTGACAATATTGACACCTCCACAGATGGAACTGTGAATTTCTGAAGGAGGCAAAAAAAGTGGAGAGTAATTGGGAAGCAGTGGAAAATTACTCAGGGAGCCAATAAGGTCACTGAGGAAAAGGGAAGGAAACTTGTACTGGGTCTGGCTGAGCCAGAATTGGTTTTCCCCTGTAGCAGCCCTCATGGTGTTGTGTTTTATGTTGGGAGCTGGCAGGGTGTTGATAGCACACTGGTGTTGTGGCTACTCCTGAGTAGTGCTTACACAGCACCAAGGCTCTTTCCGACATTTTCCCCCCCCACAGTGGGACGGGGTGGGCAAGATCTTGGGAGGGGACACAACCAGGACAGCTGACCCGAACTGACCAAAGGGATATTCCATACCATATGACGTCTGCTCAGTATAAAGCTGGGAGAAAGGAGGAAGGGGGTGGGGTCACCCTTGGTCCTCCGAGGCAACCACTACACGTATTGGAGCCCTGCTTCCTGAGAAGGCCCGACATCGCCTGTTAATGGGAAGTAGAGAATAAATCTGTTTTCTTTCTCTTTGCTTCCGTGCGCGGACCTTTGCTTCGCTTTGCTTATATTAAAACTGCTGTTGTTTTACCCACAAGGGTTGGGGTTTTTTTTCCTATCTTATTTTCTTTCTCCTCTTTGCCCTGTTGAGAAAAAAGGGGGAAGGGGGGGAAGTGATAGAGCAACTTGGTGGGTACCTGGCATTTAGCCAAGGTCAAACCACCACAAAACTTTACCAATTGTTTAACTGTCTTTCTGCTTGCCTAGTTCGTTGCCTATCTTCTCTCTGTATTATTAAGAAACGTGTGTCCATGACTATGGAAAAATGGCCAGCTGTATGACATAAAGATTCCTATGTAACGCATTTATCTTTCTGTTACTGTGACAGCTGTAGGAGTGTCTGTTCATTAGTATTTAAATCAGTTCATAAATATTTCACTCTAAAATCCCATTTAAATAAGCCTTACATCTGGTCACTGTAATGCTGTGGTTTAACGTCTGTTGTAAGCCTTAATTCTAGCCTAATATAATGCTATGGTATAGTCATACAATTTCATAAGGGCACTTATACAATAAAACAAGGATTTAATAGAGCACTTTATCTTTTTGTAATTTTTAGTTTCAGCTGACCATAGCAAGTGAAGCTAAAGGTTGTATAATATTGCACATCTCCCTCTGGCAGAATGACTCCTTTGCATAGAAAAGTTCTTCATTTTTAAAAAAGGATGTTTTTTGAAAACCTTAGCTAAGATTTTCCATAAGAAATAGGAGTGTATACTATGCATTCCTCTCATTTTCTTCCAGTTTCCCTCTTCTGTTTAATTTTTATGTTTTAAGTTATGACTGTGGAGGTGTTGGAATGATGTGAGAGTAACGCTGTTTTCAAAGCACAGTGAATCTTAAGAAGCAGATACAAGTAGAAAAATATATTTCAGGTCAATACAGAAATTCAGAAATTGAATATAAAGGTAGAGAGTTTCCCTTATATTTCCACATTATTCTGTGTTAACCACCACTAGGACCTATTCCACTCAAATACCCCAATCTCCATAATTTTCTCATTCTGTATGAGGTTTGGGAAAAAAATTAATGGAAGGACTCTGAATTTGTCAAATGACGATTAGGAAAAGAGAATAGCAGAAATGGCACCATTTTTCATTAGTGCTTATATATATGCAACTAGTTCCTACAAAAGTGCTTAGTAGGAAAAAAACAGTGGTATAGAAAGGTCAGTAGCCATCTCACTTTACAGAGGACAAGCATGTCTGCAGAATGCTGTCAGGTGTTTGCCTTTTAGCTCTGCCCATTATCACACATTACAGTATCCCAAATCCAGTGATTCTCGCTAGGCAACTCAGACCTGTTTGTGTAATGTGAGGTACAAAGCATTACAGTAATGTAAATTAGGTGTAATAATATTAATGTTGTGTAATAGTCATGTAATAATAATAATAATTATAATACTCCTCATATGTAATTAACAACTTTCATGTAAGAATCTTAGGCCATTTAAAAACATTAATTCAGTAGATACCATGACATTTTCATGGACAAGGAAATCAAAGCACAGAAAGGGGAAACCTCCCCACCAGCATATAAAATTCTTATGTATTTCCCTGACATCTCCCATCCAAAAATTAGATGTCTAATATAAGCTCAGAGCCTAGAATCCTTCTATAATCAAGACAGGGAAATAAATATTTTCAGGAATAAGTTATACCGTCTATGTTAGGCACTTCTATTCTTCCTTCACCTCCTATAGCTGGAGTTAGGTAAGTATCGTTAAGGTGGTCAAAGTTAAGTGGTATGAATCTCATCTTCATTAGCTATATCGCAAACTTATAAGATCTTTATTTCCAATCTTTTTTTCTCCAAGTATTAAAGAAAATAGTTAAGTAAACATGTTGCTTTCCTAGGCTTTTCACTGTCAGCCTCTACTGTACTATTACCCTAATTATAGAAATGTAATGCTAGAAGTCAGCACCAGGTAGTGTCTGGGACAGCCACTGAAAATGGTTGGGATAGATTTCCAGTTGGTTGGAGTTGTCCTCTGGGAAAATATTTTGAAATGATTCAATGCTGTTATAGGCTAGATTTTTATGGTCTGATTTTTCAAAATTGCTAGATATCCAATCTGTTGAAGTCTTCTGAAAACAGACTGCTTATTCTGATGCTAAAAATGGGAGATGAATTCCAGGGAAATTCTAGCTGAGAATATTAATGATGAGTTCTTTTTAAAATACTAGAGATTGAAAATAATAGAAGGGATAATGTAGCTGAAAATATGTAGAGCCATGAACAACCAGTGTTTTCTATTTGTAATACCACCCTTGTTGAAATATGAAGTGTCTTGTGATTTTTCTTACTTTCAAATAAACCCAATATGTCAAAGTTATCAATGTCCTTTCCAGTATGATTCTCTTTTGCTTGGATAGTAACAGTTTTACTGCATTGACTTTCCAGCTGAATGGCTGGAATTTGGTGGTTTAATTGCCACTTGCTCCATGGTTTAGTAGATAAACTCAGCAGCTGTTGCTTTGTGTTGGATGTGGTTTGGAGAACCTGTGGATACTTCAGCCCTTATTTGGAAGCCAAAACATTTTGACCCAGCTGCAGTATGAAAACTAGCTGGCAAAACTTCTCTTCAAGCAAATATATCCAATTCATTCAAACTCTGCTTACAATATGTTTGAGTCTAGATGCTGAAACAGCAGAAACACATGATGAATAACAAGCCAAGATCAAAAAAACTATTAGTAGAGGTTTTCTTAATATCGCTCAAGAAGCTACACTTTCTACCAAGACTTTGGTTATTATGATCTCTCTACTGGAGCTACTCCCTTGAGAGTGAATTCTGATATTAAACCTGTCTTGCCAGATATCAGATAGATACTTTTCATTTAAAGGAATTTTTAAAAGTGAAAATAAAAGCACCATGGTAACACAGTAGCTCCAGAAACCATGAAAGAAAGCATTCCATTTGTCTGTTTAGAGAAACGTACCTGTACTTCACTTAGATGCAGACTTAGGAGTATTCAAGAACGACCTAGTACACAGAGTGATAAACACTGCATAATTATTCTTCTGTGTAGAAAACATTCATCACCTCTTCTGAAAATTACAGATATAGACAAGTTTCATGAGCTGTGTAGTACTTCCAAATGCACTGTATGGCAACCTCTTGGCTATCAGAATACACCTCAGTTCTACAGTCAGTACTGAAAATCTGTGGGTCCTAAAATATGTTACATAACTGAAATATTTTTTTTGTTAAGATGCAGAATCTTACATGTATAGATTTAGAAAGTTAGTTTAGTGCATTAGTTGCACCACTGAGGTCAATGAGTGTTTCATTACTGACTCAGTAAGGATCCACCATCTGCTTGCTGAGCTGTTCTAGTGAAACATAATTAGAAGAATCTTACCATTACTTGGGATTTATGACAGATTACCTTGTGCCCTGAAGTACAGCCTTTATAGGATAAAAACTGAATGCCAGATTTATAAATTTCTAATAGGGCTTCTACTGTGTTATGGAACTATAGCCTGAGATGTACATAGGTACATTTAGAGTTGGGTAATAGGCAGCTTAAGCTTCTATAAAAATAATTTGGTAAGAGTAGAGGACTTCAGAATAAGAGCTGACCACACACTTGATAGCTCTTTTGAGTACAACTAACTGGAGACGAGGGGAAGGTGTTATGAAAGAAGCATTTTAGCTTTGTGTAAATTCTTACCTCTCTGAATGAATTTGAGAGCAGGTCTTGAAGGTACAAAGGGATGAAATAGGTAAGTAATAGTCACAGCTGGTGAGCTCTTTGACCAACCTTTACTGCTTGGCAGATTAACCTTTGAGCTTGTATTTCATACTCTTAACAGTTTAATTTTGCCCATACCTCTGAACAAATCAGGCCCAGATGGTAAAACTACAGTTTCAATTAGTGCTGTGGCCTATCTCCAAAGTTCACATGAAGTAGGAAACACAGTAGAATGCAGGTTAGTAAAATATACACGTAAAACCAAAGAACTGATAGGAAATCTAAGGCCTTTCAAACCTTTTTTATATGCTGTAACATGAAGTTCCAGCATGAGTTTCAATATTGTTCCTGAGAATAAATGTATTAAAAAGATCAATACAAACTTGAAGTGGGTTCAAATTTACAGCACAGAACTATTTAAGAACAGACTGCAGAGGATTTACATGAAGATGATGGATGTCAGAATAAAAAAGAATATCTAGTTTATTGCTTGAAAAACTGGCTAAAAAGAGTTTCTGTATGAAACTGTAGTGACAATCCAAACATTTTATCGTTTTGGAAAGGCATAAATTCAAAAATTTGAGGTTCAAGACCTTACAGATGGCATCTGTTGCAGCTCTGCTGCCAAATGTGTAATACAAGTCCCCAAGTTCAAGTGAGAGTTGTACAGAAATAATGTTGATTTTTTTTCTTTCTGAGGGACAGATTACAGTAGCAATATTTCTTTTCATAAAAATTGAGTGAAGGTATGTCCCAGGAACACAATTCTGAATAGAAGAAAAGAATCAA
This sequence comes from Strix uralensis, assembly GCF_047716275.1. Classification (NCBI taxonomy): domain Eukaryota; kingdom Metazoa; phylum Chordata; class Aves; order Strigiformes; family Strigidae; genus Strix; species Strix uralensis. The sequence goes on from NC_133975.1 coordinate 39,324,321, forward strand.
GAGAGGAAAGTAGAAAACAATAGAAGAAAAAATAACTTCCTAATAAAAAGATTTTTTTAATGACCAGTTGCATGACTTAGCTTCATTCAGACTGTATCATTTATGCTGATACTGTTAAGAAAAAGAAAGAAATATTATTTTCTCTACAGAACAAGAACATAGATAGAAATATCATTTTGATCAAGAGATAAAATTCAAAAAAATGATGCCTGTACCTTTCCTTTAAAGATTCCCAACAACGTGGTTCTAGTAAGATTTCTTTAGTTTACAGAACCATCAAATGAGTTTCTGGGTTCTTACTTGTTAGGAGGTTGTTTAATCATGAATTCTCTTTACCGACAATTTACTAATCTTCCTTTGTAGTTGTATTACATGAAAATTGGTGATTTTTTTTTGGTCAACATTTTTCTATTTCATCTGTTATATGTTTTATTCATTACATTAAAAAAATATTATTCAGGTTTTGGACTTTATAGGCTGAAGTAATTTATTTTGTCTGTTATGTGAAACATTGCATACATCTAGTGAAAATCTGGCCTCACTTAACCTAACAACTAATTTCTGTTGACCTTCAGAGGGACAAGATTTTGTCCATAGTCATCAATAAAGATGTCAATATTTACAAACAGTTATAAGACATCTTTTTTTTTTTTTTTAAAATTTAGAATGACAAATAACTGAAGTATCTTTGCTAACTGTGAAAATTGTTGACAAATGATGACATTTTATTAGTGACTCCTACATTGATCATGTTAAAATGATTCTTTTCTTAACTGTTTTATCCTCAGCAATGACTGGGACAAACTTCTGGTTAAGATTTTCTTTGGACCTTCAGTGAAGTTAGTGACAATGAATACTTATATCTGATGCTAAAAGTTTTAAATCCTGAACAGTCGCATTGTATTATAGTTTTTATTTTTGATCTCATCAAAGTTTTTTCTGATTATCATAATTTTTCTGCTACACAGTAACATTTTTCTTCGGTCATTTTTGAGACTTATGAATGGTTTGAAAAATAGTAGATGACATGCATTGACCTGACAGTAGTTCAAGTACTTCAATTATAAATATACATTAATATGTCATATTGCAATGACTAATTACATTGAAATGTGTTGATTAATTATCCCATAAGAATTCTACACTGTGGTATTCTTACAAGGTGACATCTGCAAATGCAGGCCTGACAATTTGATGTGGAAAGTGGCTTGTAAGTAGGACCTTTAGCATCAAATATCTGCCCTGAACAAATCTGTGCTAACATGTTTTGAGTTTTCTGTATCCTCATGAGACTGAGACCCTCCCATTTTGTGTCCTTAAACCTTGTTTTCACTTTCTTTTCAGTGGAGCTTCTCGTAAATCCTTACAAATTTAGGAAATACAATATCTTTCCCCCCTAGGCCCCCCAAATGTTATGTGTAAATATATCTATAATTAAAAACTCTAATGATTAATGTGTGCAATCACAACATAATATCAACACAACATCACAACATCAACACAATATGGTAATATTTTAATAAAGTGTATTACAAGGAAAGTGATCAATCTACTGAAAGAAAAAAAATATTATATTTAGTGAACTTGAAATTTTTGCTTGTACCTGCTTAGTGGTACTATCAGCTTGAGATGTCAGTGTTCATAAGTTTTGTAGGGAAAAATTATTCTCAAAGCAGTAACATTTGTTTAGTTATTTAGCAGATAAAAAGAATCATACCAGTACCAAACGTCTTAATATGTAAGATCCCGATAGGATTGAAAGCTGAATTAAAACAAGCAAGTTTCTCTAGCTTACCAAACACATTTAGAATAAAACCATATCTTTACTATGAATTCAGGTGGGAAGTAAAAATTCAAGATCAGGAGAAAGTGAAGGAAGAAGGAAAGGAAAACACTGATCAGGGTTATAGATGTTCTGTCCTGGACATTGATGAAACAGTCATTACAGACAGACATGGCATCCTGTGAAGAGATTAATTGCTGCTGCTGCTGTTACTTTGCTGAAGGTGCTTTGAAATGGAAATAATAACAGGCTTGAATGTCCTGACCAAACAAGGTTGTATTTGGAAATCAGAGCTGTACTTGGCAAATGGTAAGAAAAATTGTAATTAAAGCTGGGTGGTAGAAGTGCAACATGCATGTCCACAGAAGAATTAGGCAATATGGCAAGGATTTAGAAATGAAAATATTCAAAGGGACAAATGAATTGTCTTTGTTAGGGAGAGTTCAAACCTAATCTTCACTAACACAGGAATGCACATAAAAGGTATCTACTGACATAATCAAATTTGGATTTACACCAGCATCTGCAGTGTCAATATTTGGGCCAACCTGCTTTTATCTGAAGTATATGCTATCAGCCTGGATGAAACCTTTCTGATAGTCACAGAGAAGTGAATAGGGAAGTAGGAAGGGGAGCCGCTGACAAAAAATTCTGTAAGATAGTTGTATGAGTCAATCATGGCATCTCTGGGGTTTGCAGTTCTTGAGTAGCTTGCTAAGTGTGCAGTGTCAGGGGTCTGAATCAAATGAACCATCAATTATATTGAGGTTCTGAAACAGAAGAATCTCTAGTGGACTATGGGACTTGCTTTGGAGCAGTGACATCCTAGAAAGTCCATCCTCAAGTTATAGAGGAGGAAGCCTGATTACCACATTAACTTTCTGTCCAGCTCATGGAAAAGCTGTCAAAAAAGAGAAATTTGGGGTTCAATGAAGTGGTGTTCTTCAGTGAAACCCTGCCTACAGTGCTAAAACTCCATTTAAACTTAATAAACATTTATTAACATCCTTCAGACACCAAGTAGCTGAAACCACAGAAGGATCTGGTTTGAGAAGAAGCAGATTTAAAGTACAGGCAAGGCACAGGAGGAGAAAATTATTTCACCATTTCTTTTGGGGAAGTCCTGTAGAACTGCAAACTGTGCAATAGATCCAAACTGAAGAGAAGAGAGAGCACCAGGTATAACATGAGCAACCGCTGGGAACATACTAGAAAAAAGGCAAAGAAGAGATTTAGGACAGATGGAGATTGATTTTTTTCCTAATAGGAAATGGAGCTGTGAGAAGAAGAAAATATTTTTTCACTTTTTGATTTGCCCTTTAAGGAAACTGCCATTTTTTGAATTTTTTCATCTACATGGTTTCGCTAAGGGCAAATTGTGCCTGACAAATTTGGTGGCCTTCTATGATGGGGTTACAGCATTGGTGGATAAGGGAAGAGCAACTGATGTCATCTACCTGGACTTGTGCAAAGCTTTAGACATTGTCCTACATGACATTCTTGTCTCTAAATTGGAGAGACATGGATCTGATGGATGGACCATTTGGTGGATAAGGAATTGGCTGGATGGTTGCACTCAAAGAGCTGCAGTCAACAGCTTGATGTATGAGTGGAGAGCAGTGACAAGTGGCACTCCTCAGGGGTTGGTACTGGGACTAGTGCTGATTAACACCTTTGTTGGCGACATGAACAGTGGGATTGAGTGCACACTCAGCAAGTTTCCCGACGACACCAAGCTGTGTTGTGGTCAACACGCTGGAGGGAGGGGATGTCATCCAGAGGGACCTGGACAGGCTTGAGAGGTGGGCCTGTGAGAACTGCATGAAGTTCAACAAGGCCAAGTGCAAGGTCTTGCACATGAGTTGGGCCAATCCCAAGCACAAATACAGGCTGGGCAATGAGTGGATTGAGATCAGCTCTGAGGAGAAAAAATTGGGGGTATTATATTAAAAAATTTTACTTAATTTTTTACAGTTTTATTAAAATAGCTATATTTTAACAGAAACATTTAAAAGAATATTAAATATAAATGCTGACAAAACAGCAGTCACTTTGCTGTTATAATATGCTTATAGTAAGGTTATGACACAAGCAGGTTTGGAATGATTCCTGTTTCAATTGAAAACCTTTTTGTTTAAAAATAAGAAATCTACCAGGTCTCATTAGTTCCTTACAACTCTTGTCTGCAATTTGAAAAAGCTATTAGTTTAGAATTTTTTTATCTGACTGCTAATATTGTATTACTTTCCTATAGAAAGCAGCAGATGTAGTATTACATAGCAGTTTTCAGACTAAATTTGAGCCCTCCAGGAAATGCAGAATGAATCTTAAGAGAGTGAAAGAAAATCAGACAAAAACTTTGCCGTCTCCCTCTCCACTTTTCCTCTCTGTTTCCCTCACTTCCAATCTCTCTGAAAGTTTCAGCTACTTTGGCAGTCTGGAAGACCTTTTCTTGAAGCCTGCGTGGGAGAGAGGCAAGGGGACCAAAGACACAGTCTTCTGAGGGCTGCATGCACACAAAATGTTGGGAAGAGGTCTACCGCCTCCTCACGCCTTTCCTTATCCCTGCAAAGCAAGCCATGCACATCAGGATGGCTGTCTAAGTGTGGAGAACCCAGTTGTCTAGGCTAGGACAGGGCAGAAGAGCAGGGCTGGGGCAGATTGGGGGATGGATGGGGGCATCTAGGGGAATGGGGTCTCCTCTGAGCCAGCCCTGTCGAAAAAGTGAATGAGCACGGGACAGGAAAGGACTCCTTGTTGAAATCCGGAGTTCAGAGGTTTGTGTGGATGTGTGTGGCTGGGTCCCTTCAGGATCTGGGAAAGGGGTTAAATGAATAGTTTTCTCTGTGTGTATGTGTGGGTTTGTTCTCTCTTTTTTTTGATGGAGAGGGGAGACGGTGAGGTCAATACATTATTATCTTCAATGTTATGAATTAGGGATGTAGAGATTTAAGGTACTTAAGGATTTCAGGGAGGCCAGAGAAAGGAAGAAGTGAGGGAGAGAGCATAATACTGATAAAATAGGACTTGTCAAAAAAGGTTGAGTCCTGGTGCTACAGTGCATTAGCAGAAACAATATTTATTTCTTTCTTACTAAAAGCAAACACAGATGATGTTTCTGATAGGATGGTGAAGAAATAACTGTTTGGCAGAGAATAATGTCAACATACATAATACTTCATAGATTTGTCTGAAGTGTATCTATGCAAAATAGAGATAAATGCTAAAATTTTGATGGATTGTGACATGTTTTAATATAAACAATTATTTTGTCATTTTTTTATACTTTAAATGTTTTTTTAATGTTTTTATTTAAAGATAACTCTTTCAAGTGTCTACAAACAGGTACCTAAAACTGAAGAAACAAGAGTGTGGAGTAAAGCAGAAATAGAAAACATACCTCAACTATTTACAGGGATCTTTGCTCTCATTCTTTCATCTTATTTCCAACTTCCATGTCTTCCCCAAACTTCTGTACACTCTGTTTGTCTTCAAACTACAAAAACTTCTTTACCAGTCCAAAAATATGACCAAGTACAACACAAATTTCAGTTCATCGTAGGTTTCTGAGGTATAACACCAGTCCTCACAATTTATGACAAGCTGGTAATTTTGTAACATGCTTTATAAAAAATGCAAACTAACAATTTTTTTTTACTAGATCAATGGAAACGGTATTAATGTTTATTTTATAGTGTAATATATGAAAATATTGCTTAAAATTTTGCTTTGATAACAAGAGTACGTTGCTGTATAGCCTCCTTTACTTGTTTCTTTGATACCTTAATCACAAGAGAAAGAAGGAAGACTGTTCTGGTCACCCTGGCTTGATCGAGATGTATTTAGCACATATAAAGCTGTTTCCTGTAGCTTTTTTTCTTGAATTCTTTGTCTGTGGAGTTTTTCACTCTTTTCCTCCAACATACCCAACAGAAGTAACAGCTGTCCCATAGCAGCAACTAAATCTATCTTTTATTTTAATTTTTGAAGCATGGAACACTGGAATTTAGCATACTAAATAACATTTTCAGTTATCATTATCACTAAATAACATACAAATTCAGAAAATGAAAAAAAAAAAAACAAACAAACAAACAAAAAAAACCAGAACACATAAGCCGTCAATAAACCCTAAGTTTCTCAGAAATCTCCTGGATATCACGGAACTACTTTCCACTTAGCCTTTGAATTGAGCCAAATGTCTAAGTGTTGCTCAGAAAGTCAGATAACGCTTCATTTATATGGTGGTATTTTAAGTTTCTACTAGTGTATAAGCATTCATGCCTGTGTGCATCAGCACCAAATATATCCCAAGAATGGTACCATGAAAGTATTTTAACATTCATGATTGATTTTCCCCTAGCTTTTCGATGTGAAAATTTCTCTTATTTTCTATAAGCAGGAAGAGAAAAATAATTCTGATTCAATGCAGTTTCAGTTGATATCGCTCAAGACTATTTGTACGTGTACCTATCCCACTTCAGGTCAGAATGTGAGCTACTCATTTTTCTATATGAGTAACCCAGAGAAAAATCTAACCTCATCATACCTGTCTACATAGACATATACAATTGGACCATTTTTACTCCATGCTGTTAAAGTGGAGACCTTAAAAAATTGCAGAGAAGCTATATTTAACAAAGATTTTCTAAGATTATTTGCTTCACAACTTTTGTTTTCTCAGTGCTCCTACTTAAGCAGAAAAGAGTGAGGGTATTCATCTAAAATTCCCATTTCTTTTTAGTGACTTTGTCTTCTTAAATGCAAAGAGGAAAAATTGTTTTTTGGTATACTAATTAATTGTGTGGAGGATATAAGGAAAAAAAAAGCTGTTTGTGTACCTCTTCATGTTTAGCACATAGATCATACTACATATGGTGGCTTCTTTTCTTTTTTATGTACATAGATATATCTATTTATGGCCATCAAAGAAGAAAAGGGCAAACTATGATAAGATCAATTCATCCTGAATGATTTCATTTATTCAGTGGAGCACTCATTCTACCTGAAAGCTCTCAACTGTAGTAAAAACTGGTATTTTATTTCTATATAAGAATGATCCCACCACACACTTTAATCTAGTACATGAATAAGACAACCTATTGTGAATGAATGGATGATACAATAATGAGAAAAAGAAGTCTTTTAGAAAGATCAACATATTTTTTTATATTGCATATGTACAAAAAGGATAGATTAGAGCAATTCCTGAGATGAATCCGCTCTGGCATTACAAGAACAGTGGCATCACCAAAGCTCTCCTGTGTGGAACTTCCCTTTGTAATCTCATAATTTTTTTCTATAGCAAGATTTGAAAGAAACTTTAAAACCTATCAGGTCTTCGTAGAGGGGCACTATTATTTCTATAGATGGCTAAATCAGAGGGAGACATTTTGGAAATAGTAAACCTGGTGTGAATTTCCCATTGGTTCCCATTACTTTTTTCTACTGAGAAGTAAAATAAGAAAGTTAATGTGCAAATTTCTGCTGTTCTTGAACCACAGTCTTTTGTAGATGGCACTTCCAAATTATGTGTGTATGAAAATGTTATTGTTGAGGTGCTGTAGATAAGGACAAAAAGGAAGTAGAGAGGAAAAAGAAGAACATAGGTTTGAAAAAATGATGCAATATAATAGTAAAATTAAATACAAACAATATATTATATTGAAAGATATGATTAAGGAGAAATTGTACACAGTTCTCTCCTCTTATCTTTCCATTGTACTGGTAAGAGCAGACAGAAGGAACATTAAATAGGACACAACTGAATTCCACCACAGACACTTGTGATGCATGTGAGCTTTCATTGGGGAATTCAAGCAGCTTTACTGAAGTGAGCATTGCTGTCACTATCTGACATACAGAGAAGTGGAGGAATATGAGGACAAAGTTCAGAAAAGATGCATTTAAAGTGATTGTTATGTGTGAAATGACTTAAAGAGAAGGCCTCACAGACCTGCTCCCTCAGGACAGGTATAGAGAATGATATTAGGTTTTTGCATCTCTCTCAATATTACTTCAACTTATGCCCACACCAACCTCTTCCTTGCTCTTCTTGCTTACTCCCTTATTCATGACACATTCTTGACTAATGGTCACCAACTAAAAGGCATTCTGAAAATATATTTTGCATTTCAAGTTCATTAATAAACATTGTGTAGTACTGTCTTTGCAGTCCTGATTGGCATCAGATAATCATAGCATTCCCTCAATTATACAAAACCGCAACATTTATTCCTTACACATTGTTACACTCCACGTAATTAGAATTAATTCCACTGTGAATCAGAAAAGTAAATAAAGTATTTCAGTAAAATGAGATTATTAATTAGGCTACAAATTATTTGGGCTGTTCTGCTGTCTGATATCTGCTAATATGGGAAGTTATTGAAAACCTAAATTGTTTGTGCTTATTCATTCCTGTGAAAACTCCTGAAGTGAACAAATCCCATTGACTAATACCAGTTTGTGAACAAATTAATCAGTCTGTCCTTCAGGAACTTTCCAGCCACCCCTTCTATCACTTTCCCATCATTTACATTTTTTCATACTTGTGCAATAAACAGGTTGTTCTTACATATTGTTGCGAGGTCAGTCAGAATACCAGCCACAATACCTCCATCTTACACCTGAAGAAAGATTACAGTCTATAACTGGGGAAGTCTTTTATAGTGTACAAAGAACACTGTCACAGACCAAATTCCTCCTCAACCTCCCACAAAAGCCCCAAATCAGTGGAAAGACACAAAACCAACATTTACAGCACCTAGATATGCTGTACTCTCATTTTTGTCATTCTTTCTGCATAGAGCTGGTACCTGGGAAGGTCAAGATCAGATAATACTATGAGTTCATGCAGGCAATGATGCAAGTACAAGTGCTGGTAGAAAGCACTAGGTAGAGGTATGCTCTTAGGCAGAGTGAAAAAATACTTGGAATGCCTATGCAAGCACTGTGAAGTAATATATTGCAAAGGTCCAGCACATGTAAATCCTCCTTTAGTAAGGGAGCAGCTTCAGCAGGGCAGCAGGACTTCTCAGTTCCTCCAGCCTCTTCTGAACTCTGCAATGACCTGCAAAGCAAGCAGAAGAAAACTGAAATGACAGGTGCCCTTTCAGAACTGAGAAGTTTAGAGAATGGTGGATACCAGTCAGGTGTCTCACTCAAGATTACTGTTGGGTAACGCCATGCGTGATAGAATTGAAAAGAGAATAAAACTGAGCTAATCAGCAGATGTTGCTATCTTTGGTCTAATTGCATTCTATGTTTACATGTTAAGACTTTTTTTAAAGGATGTTCTGATTTTACTCTGATTAAGAACTTTGGCTTGGTTCAGCTTGCACATTGTTCTGCTGTTTAAAACCTCTCATTTACTGTTTTGCAGCCTGCAGATCTGACCTCAATCTTGGTAATCATTTTTCACGTCTGCAAGTCTGATAAGGTTCTCCGATGGTTGAAATGGGTTTCGACGTCTGTGCAGCTGCAACAAAAGAGGAAGCAACCCATATTCAGAAAGATTGTTCTGTAAAATGAGGAAAGTTTTCTATGACTATGTGTAACCTGTGGGATACAGACATGCTTTCCAGTCCTGGGCCTGTGACTTGTTTCCTTATATATCTTAGACTCACCTCTTGCCCTGCATCTTTTTCCACTTTTCTCACTATGCAAAAATAGTTGTGCTGTTCATGGAGAGGAGGAAAAATGTGTTCAAGTCCTGTGCCTGATCTGAATGATCAAAGGACCAGCATTACGGAGTGTCCTGCAAAACATTTTGTGCAAAACTCGTGGGATTTAGTAATGTTGCTCCATTTTATCCTTAAATGATTGCTATAGAAGATCACAATGAAACTGACAGCTGATTGGTCACCATACATCTGTGTACATCCATGTACATCATCATGTACATCAGCACTGATTGATAATGATGTGATTCACATCATTGTCATAGCAACCTTATATGAACGAAAAGCTTTTTTCATTATTTATTTCACACACCGGTAGGAAAAAAAGGCTTTTATATCACTTGCCTTTTTGTATGTGTTATTTTTCTGTAAGCTTTTCAGCAATAGCCCAAGGACTGAAGGTGAGCTTATAGACATCAATGTTCTTAACACAATTTGGAAACTCAAATCAATGAAAATCATCTGGAAGTTCAGATGCATTTGAGATACTGAGGTAAATGACATCACAAGAATATCACCAGTTGTCTCTGATAGTTAATCTGGAACATCAAACTATAAAAGCCTCAGGTAGTCAGTTTCCAAAGTGATAGCAACCACTTCTGCACTAGAGAAAACCCTTCAATTTTCTCACCACTTGGTTTTCAATTACAGAACTTCTGCTGCCATTCTGCCTCAATACAGGGCAACAAATTGCAGCATGCATCATGTCATCCAAATCAATTATATCTGCTTCCACTCTGATTGCTTTCTTTTTTCTCAGACCAGTGAACTTTGTTCTTTAACCTTTTAGGTCTCTCTAAATCACATGTGGGCTCTCAGAGCTGTCCCACTACAGTAACACTTGAGTCACTGTTGTGATGAACTCCTCTGGCACTTGTGTGACCGTTTTGCATTGCTATAAACTGAGCTTTGTACTGCTCCCAACACCTAATCAAAACAATATTTTTGAAATTATTTCTTCTCTGATTTGGAAGACAAGTTTTTATATGGCACACAGAAATCTAAAAGTCATCAGAGATCACATAGTAGTAGCTCAGTCCCAAAAACCACAATGATCATCCAGTAAAGAAGCTCTGATAAATTTTATCTAAATTGTGCAAAGGGAGGAAAATGGATACACCACCTGTTCATAGGCAAGTCATGAAGTTGTTGGTGTGAAAATGGAGATATAATGATCGGAAACAACTTGATAGACTAAAAAACCTTCTTTGCATGGGAAAGTGTCAGTAAATAAAATACAAAAAAGGAGTCATAGTTTTAGTTCCTCTTAGAAGCTGATGATTTAACACACATGTTTTACTTATGTTGGTTAGTCAATAACAATTCCTGAAGGGTCTGAACACTATATTGGTATTTATTTACTGGTATCAGTCATGTGCTTCACCTATCAAGTGAATTACTTTTCCTGTGGGATAAAAGATTGGAACTGTATTTCCTGTTAGGAAAATTTCTTTCCTACAGGACTCTGGTAATTTTGCTTCCAGTCTTGGATGAGGAAAGTCAAAGGAAGTTTATAGGAAAATTAAAAACAACAGAAAAAAATGAACTTATTTTTATTTTTTTTTAAAAAAACCTAATTCTTTTATTTTATTAGAAAGATGTAGTCTATCACATAGTAAACTGTAAACCAAGATGGGGATTTTTTTACCTTTAGGTAAATACATATTCTTTTATACACACACACATATTTAGATTGGCATTGAGTGAAATGCTAAGTTGTGAGAATTAATAACAATTAGTGGTATTGACGTGTGTGCCACTGTGGCTCTTCACAGACAAAAAAACCTCTGTCGCAAGTTGCTCAAAGCCAGGAATAAAAGTTCAAATATTCTTCTTTACAAATGTTTTGATTTACATCTTATAAAAGAAGGCTAGAAGTTAAAAACACCTTTGTGCAGCCACTGTAAATGTATATTCACATGGATTTTAGGAGTCTCTTTTATTTTGAATACTCATGCTGTGTGAGACTGAAAATTATATGTGCATATGTAAAGATGAAGTGGGCTTTGAAAATACAGCATCTGTTTATTTTAGTTACATATAAAATTTGGACTACTATGTGCATCTAATTACATAGCCTGGAAAGGGGATTATGTCCTAGAACAGATAAAGTTGCTATTTAAGTTAGTAAAAAGTTTCTCAGCATGATTAATTAGCAAATTACTATTGTCATATCATGACTGCTGTATTATATCTGTACAGTGCCAAAGTGTCCAAATCCCAGAACTTGTGTTCTATAGCAACCCTAGATGACACTGATGGATATAAATGCTTTTATAAATGATGTTATACAGCAGCACTACAATGTGGTTTTGAAATTCCTTTAATAAACATAGTCCCTTACAGCATTGATATAACGTCTCTGTTGAGTCTTAACCATAATGAAAGTAAAAATGACAATGTGCCAAAATAATATATCACTGCCAACTTAAAACCTCACAGTAACAACTCGAAAATCTAGGATTTTTTAAAACATAGCTCTACAGTTCCCTTTAATTCTGCAGTCCCCTCGTCATTTCTGTCTGGCAGGTATGGATGTTTCTTTCATAGCCCAGGAGTAATTTTCTGTTTCATATTTCTTGTATGAAATGACTCCTCTATACAAAATTAAATCAATCAATCCCTCCCTTCCTTCCTTCCTTCCTTCCTTCCTTCCTTCCTTCCTTCCTTCCTTCCTTCCTTCCTTCCTTCCTTCCTTCCTTCCTTCCTTCCTTCCTTCCTTCCTTCCTTCCTTCCTTCCTTCCTTCCTTCCTTCCTTCCTTCCTTCCTTCCTTCCCTCCCTCCCTCCCTCCCTCCCTCCCTCCCATCTTTTAGTTTTCACAAGCAAAATTGTCCTTAGAGCTTACAGATGCTCTCCCTTCACATCCCATATGGGTTCTTTTAAAGATTTTCAGTACTGCGGAGTGCCTTACAATAGCATTTTAGAAGACAGTTCCTATAATTTTGTAGAATGCGTATCCTTAAATCATGTAAACCTTAGGTTTTCAGGTCAGTTTGCAAAGATATATATATGTCTCATCCTATGGAAGGGTGAGTCAAAGAACACACAGAAATAGAAAAAGCTAGTGGTGTGAGCTGGTGGTGATCTTAAAGTTTCTAGTAAATAATTTGAAATACAGTAGTTTTGTATTTCAAGTCCAGTTAATTTATTTGAATTTGTGGCTTTTCTTTTTCTTTTACATCAGCTGTGTCACTGGGCTTAGTCTACATGGAATTCCAACATTGTCCACCAACAGAAGGGGGAAGTAGCACCTCAGCTGAGATATCAAAGGATGTCTTTCCATTATGAAAGCTGAAAAATTCAAGGCAGTAGACATAAAAAGAGCAAATTAGAAGAAAACAATAAAGCTTGGAAACTCTGGGATAGGGCTGGCATTTTGTCATCAACTCATGGCAACAGATTAAAATGAAATGTTGTTTATTACAGGAAAGGGTGATATTTCTATGGCTAAATCACAGTTCAGTTTATGCATAGATCTGGAATCTATTTCTAGTCTAAGCTTGCCCTTCTGTTCCATCCTCAGTTTAGACAAGGGAAATCTGGATGCTAGTACCTTAACTCATACCATATTGTACCTTTCTATATCACTTTGCTTTTTATGCTTCTTTCTGATGGTCTGAACTGTACCAGTGCAGTATTTCCTACTCTGAGATTCCTACTCAAAGCCCTGCCTCACAAATAAAAGTTTACGCTATTCAGAATCACACTGTTTTTAATGCACATATTAGTTTAATGTTCAAGAGATGCATTTTAGAAAGGCAGACAAGTTAGGGATAAGAAAGTTTATTGAGGATAACGAATTATTCAGGATAATTAAAACTAAAATTCATTACAGAGTTGCAGAATAAACTCATAATACTAAGCAGCAAATGGCAGGTATAAACTAATGCACTTGGATCAAGACAAGATATTGTCAGTCAAAACTCTGAGAGCTTGAGTCCTTTTGGATGTTTGAAGATAGGAATCCAAAGGTGAAACTATGAAATAATCTGTTTTGTTGTTGTTTGTTTGGGGGTTTTGTTTGTTTGTTTGTTTGTTTCTTTTCGTCTGGTCTGCAAATCTTCTGAGGTCTTCTTTTAAAGAAGAAAGAAAATCTTGCATTTAACACTCTTAGGCAAAAATTTAGGGAAATGTGAAAGAAAACTGTAGTATGTTACGTAAGGATGTATTTTAAAACAAAGTTACTTTGCTTATAAGATATTTTATAATAAACTAAGGTTTTTTAGATACTCTGTGGTTTTAAAACACTAATTAAATAAAATTCACTGGATCTATTGTTTGACCAATACAATTGTATACAAGTCCAACAGACTTGCAGTTTAAGATAATGGGGAAAAAGTTCTGCAGACCCACAAACTATGTTCACAATTAATTTTGCTGCCCTCAATATTTTGCTGCTTTAGTTGGCAACCTATTCTGCTTTTATGGCAGAGTCAGCCCTGTTTGCATACTTATGACCTGTCTATTATTAGCCCATCTCCTTAAGGAAAAAAAAAAGTTACTTGTTTGAAATTAATCTTTAAGCCAGCTGACCAAAAGCTGCAATATTTGCATTCTTGCAAATCTGATACACAAAGGCACATTAATTCTAATTTTTTTACCAGCTGGCCAGATTTTTTGCACTTCTTTTCTTTTTTATAAATGCTCATACTAATGTTATTCTTTGCTTAGGTTTCCTATTTAATGTACAGGTTTATAAATATGTTCGTAGGGAGGCTAGGGAAAATGCATTTCAAAAGAATGGGCATTTTTTCCTTTTGTTCTCCAGCAACTCTTTTTAATAAATAACTTTCTTTATACATAGACAATAAAAAGCTTTAATACTTCAGAAATCTCTGACTCCTCTGCTTCTGACACTCATTATTGTATGCTGCAACTCTTCTATTACATTAGTGATATCCCAAAAGACAATAAAATTTTTTCCATTCTTATCCATGAGAATAAAACTCTCTCTGATAAGAAACTTTAAATACATCCTTTAATCTGATCTGTGTCTTCTGTAAATAATACACCAAAAAGCAAAAAATGATCAGGTAAATCATAATTTATATCTACTACAAATATATTGTTTATGGAAAATATATGTATATTTTAATATTTCCCTCTATTCTCACTTATTGTTTATTGTCTTGTGCTTTGGATATGCAATTGATTTTGAGTGGATTAGTTCATGAATCCACCTAGAGCCCCACTGAAGTGGGGAAGAAATTTTAATAAATAAGGCTGTTGTCATATACAGTATTTTAAAATATTATAGGTAGACTTCAGAGTGAGATTTCTTATTTGTGAAAAGACCATCAGGATAATAACTTTTTTAAAGGATGAACAAGCTTAATATCACTTTTCTGACTTGTGCAATAATACAATTTGAGGATAAGATTAAAAAAATATTTAAAGGTAGGCAGTGATGTCATCTATAACAAACTAGGGAAAACTTACCAGTAGCAGATTCCTCTGAAGTATTGGGCATAAAATTAAAATAATAAAAAGGCAGCCATAAATGGTATATACGGTCCTTGTCAAAAAAGCAGCAATCTTCTGATATTTCAGTGTTTCAGAATAGAGAAAATATGTCCAAACAGACTCTGAAGTCCCAGGTCCATGAACATGGACTGACAAGGAATTTTCCTAGCTGAACAGGAAGTTTCATAGTACCCAGACAGGCCCTTGCCTTGAGCATTCAGAAACCAAGACCCTAGGTTGCCCTCAGAATTGACTCATAAGTAAATTTAATATCAGCCAGTTTCAGCTTCTGTAAATTAGAATAGGCGCATTAAGTAAGACCAGCTGTGGATTCAGGCCAGCTGTTGCCAGGCTTCTTCTGTATAGTTTAATTTACACAAGTCTTGTGTTTTTAAATTTGTCTTTGTCTTTAACACAGTAGAGTAAGCAGTACTACTACTTGGTCAAAGTTGGTAGTGTTCCCATGAATATATCTATTAGCCCATTTTTTACTGCCTTTAACTGTTAAATATACAGATCTAGGAAAAGAACCAAGGAAGATTTTCTGTTCAGATTCTATATTAAATTCTTTCCTGCATCGTTTGGCCAAAGACATGAGCCTGGTTTTGTGATGGAGGCTTCATCTTCATTTACTATACCGATTTATTTTAGTTATTTTGTGTGACATATAGAGGTTATGCTTTCAGACAGAATAAAGTTTAATCTGATCTCTAAAAACATAAGAGGACATAATATTCCTTTTTTCTCATGGAATTGTATTATATGTACAGTTTTTAAGGCTGCTTTAGATTTATTCTCTAAGGATGAGATTCAATTATTTCTTGTCACTGTGATATTTCCACTGTCTCTCACTGTCAGTGATACTCAAAAGCCATTAATATGTTTAGAAAAAAATGTTCCTCTGCTGTGCCAGCTGTGTTATCTAAACACTTCTTAAAAAAAGAAGCAAAAAACTACTCACTGAGAATAAATATCTTTTGTGCAACTAATTATCACTAAAAAAAAAAAATATAGGTTCATAGAATCATAGAATGGTTTGGGTGGGAAGGGACCTTAAAGATCATCTAGTTCCAATCCCCCTGTCATGGGCAGGCACACCTTCCACTAGACCAGGTTGCTCAAAGCCCCGTCCAACCTGGCCTTGAACACTTCCAGGGAGGGAGCAGTCACAGCTTCTCAGGGCAACCTGTTCCAGTGTCTTACCACCCTCACAGTGAAGGACTTCTTCCTTATATTTAATATAATATATCTAATCTAAATCCACCCTTTCAGTTTAAAACCATTACTCTTCGGCCTGTCACTACACTCCCCATCTTTCCTGTAGGCCCCCTTTAAGTACTGAAAGGCCACTATAAGGTCTCTCCAGAGCCTTCTCTTCTCCAGGCTGAACAACCCCAGTTCTCATGGCTTGTCCTCATAAGGAAGGTGGTTCAGACCCCTGATCATCTTCGTGGCCCTCTGGACCCACTCGAGCAGGTCCGGTCCATGTCATTCTTATGCTGAAGGCCTCAGCGCTGAACACAGTACCCAAGGTGGGGTCTCACAAGAGCAGAGGCGGAGAAGGACATCTCTTCCCTCCAGCGTGTTGACTGCATCACACAGCTCAGTGTTGTCAGCAAACCTGCTGAGGGTGCACTCAATCCCACTGTCCATGTCACCAAAAAAGATCTTGAACAGCACCAGTCCCAGTACAGGCCCCTGAGGAACGCCACTCATCACTGCTTTCCACTTGGTCATTGAGCCATTGACCACAACTCTTTGAGTGCAACCATCCAGCCAATTGCTTATCCACCAAATGGTCCATCCATCGAATCCTCATCTCTCCAATTTAGAGACAAAGATGTGTGAGACAGTGTCAAATGCTTTGCACGAGACCAGGTAGATGACAACTTTCATTCTGATTTTTTGTTTTCTTATTCAGTGTATTGACTTACACCTTGCAATATGAACAAACAGTGAGAAACATCAGTAGATGCTGAAAAAAAAACCAAAGATAGGTTGAATGTTTTCTTCTGGTAAGTTTTTTTCCTTTCTTTTCCTTGTTTTTTTGTACCCAACACAACTATTCCTTCTTCTGGTAGGTCTTATCATATACTTTAACAAGAAAAAATAACTTTTGGGTGATCAAGAGACATGAAATTCAAGGGTACTTATACTCCAAACATAATGTAAACCTTACAGAGAGATTTGAATGTTCTTTTTTGAATGAATGGCATATTTGTTAAAAACCACAGTTTTGGTCTTCCAAACTCACTAATAAATTCATGTTGAATCTGCTGAATAGTTTCAGCTGTGAAGGCAATGAAATCAACAAACAAAATCCTCAAGTTTAGTCTCATCAAGCTGCCAAGGTAGGACATGGCATTTATGATTATGTGATTATGAATGTGGAAGACTTGGATTCTTTCTTTACCTCAGATATAGCAATTGGTTTGATCCTGAATATAGTTGTTAAGGTAAGTGAATCCTTCTCAGCATCCAGTCTCTGTTGTGCAATGATCATTCTGTGAAAAATCCTTCAGAAGCCAAACTATATAGTGGTAGCAAGTATAGCAGATTTCTGCTATCGCTTTTTTGCTTTAGGTGTTTTATCTCAGAAGGGTTTCAATGATTATTCCTTTTTTTTTTTTTTTTTTTTTCCTGGAAGGGAACAGAGGGTCTCTCATAATTTCATTAAATGAAACTATATTAGAGACATGTTTCAGTTCTTCCCTTCCTCCAAAACTCATGCACTTCTGGAAGCAGATTTCATGTCTGTTTAAAGGAAAATCTGGTAATTCCTTGTTAAAATATTATTAGCCCATGATTTGAATAGTTATCAGGAACAGCAGCTTTATGACTAAAATGAGGATAGCTGATTTAACATAGTACAGTATTGTGATCAATGGTTATATGTAACCACAAACTGAGAAAAAGTATTCACAGTTGCAAACTACACCAGATTGATTTATCTTTCTTTTTAAAACATGACCTAATTAAACCAAGATTGTATGGGGTAGTCAAGGTTTTCAGCAGAATATCCAAAACATCTGAGGTGATAAAAAGAAAAGCATGAAACAGCCAAAGCCATCAGGTTATGTCAGATAGCCAGAAGGAAGAGCAGAAGATAATGGAGTGCTTGCAAGGATCTTAGTGACCTGTATGTTGAGGAGCCTGAGAAGTGCAAGATTGTAAACTGCTTGACTTTCATAAGCCAAGGTAGTGACAAACCCTCTGAAATGTGAGGGAGAAAATCCAAACAGAGAAATGCCAGGCTGAAAATGCAATATTGGATTAGCATCTGAGAATGTAATTTCAAGATAAGCATGAAGGGAGTGTGAAATGGCAGTTGTCTAAGCTGAATGAAATGCAAACACTAGTCATAACGTAAAGAACATTTGATTTTACATTTTATTCAGTCTTTAAAATCATAATTGTTAGTAGAGGGAATGTAAACACCCATTTTCCTGGAATTAGGAAAAACATATGTGACTATTTGGCAGTAATACAAAATTAGTTTGAGTTTTTAGATCCCTATACAGGCTTTTAATAAGAGCATTGAAAATGAGTGAGCAGAATTATAAATCGCAACTTCCTTTCCTCCCCCATAGTACTTTTGGCCCAAGAAGAAATAAGCTGGGCTGCCATCAATCTAGCATCTACCAACATATTGCAGAAAACCACTTGCACTAGTAAAACCTTCAAAAGTCTATTCAGAATGTCTTAAACATCACAGCAACATGAAGAAGTATTAACATGGATGACAATTTCATCTCACATGATTCTGAAGAGAAGCACATTTTAAAAAAATCAAAATAATTTTCAAATACAGAAAACAATTTTGGTTTTGATCTCTTCCTCTCTGCTTCTATGTAATTTTCATTTAATTCCATGTTTTATATATTCTGTTTTACCTTCCTTTACTCTTTTTATGCTTTCTTCTTGGTATTTCTTCAGTCAATATGAATCCAATAAATTCTACGCTTTAGTTAACCTTTTGAACCTACAATGCTTGTATGGATCTGAAATCAAATCAGATGAATTTGTCTACCCATACTTACTAATAGCCCAGATAAAAGTCTTTTAAAAAGTGTCTGTTTATCAGCTGCTGACTGCAATAGTTCTACACCTTCAGAGAGAATTTGGCAGTTTACTCTCAGCTTGACTTTGTATAAGCTTGCATAAAAAGTGGAAGACAAATTACTTAAGGATAATCTCACAATATGAGCAGAAGGCCAAATCAACAGCAAATATAAACTGGCATATTTCCAATGACTTCAGTGAAGCTATACCAATTTATACTAAGGATCTGACCCAGAGCTATAGCATGGTTACATACCTATCACCATGGTGTCGTGCTGTGCAAGTCATGAACTACCTCTGTTTTCTCATGAGAGCAGTTCCACTGAAATAATTAATAGCCTCATGAAAAGGGCAATCTATTTGTTACTTCTATGATGAATTCACAGAAAGTTTTTGTGATACATAAGGGTTTTATTTATTGTTTAAAATATAAATATATGCAGTCTGTGCATTTGTATCAGCAAATTACCAGGTAACGTTTGTTTGAATTACTTAGAATTATGCAGATGCCACTTTGCTAAAGCTTTTAAACAGCTTGCCTATACTTATTAGGAATTACAGTCACTTTAATATAAAGGAGTGTACACTAGAGAAGTGAAAGGGTCAGCGCTGCTACAAATTTACATTGGAAGTGAAATTCATAAACCAGCTTTTGTATCATGTAACTGAAGAAAGTAAAACACCCTACCCCACCCCACCCATCCACACCCCCCCCCCCCCCAAAAAAAAAAAGGGAAAAAAAAATTAGCATCTAAAAATTTAGTTGAATAATCTCCTTATGGTCCCCACAGGTATATTGGCATTAATGTGAAAAAAACTAGAAACCTTTGAACAAAGCTCACTGTATAACAGAATTGTCATGGGGTGAAGCTTACCTGAAAACACAGCCCAAACAAATGAGATAGACAACTGTCCATCTCTAACTGACTGGCTTAATAATGACCTAAAAAACAAAGAAGGAATAGATTAATTTTGTTATACTACTGCTGTTAATGTCCAACTTTTTATAACAAAAGTAAATAAGAGAATAGCCCTCCTTATTAGACCAGAGAAGGTGGAGAACACATAAGCGGTCCTCCAATATTATGCAGAAGATTGGGCCAAAAATGGAGCCAAGACCCATTGGGCCAAGCCACTAGAGGGGATCTGATGACTAGAGCAGCAGAACTGGCTAGAGTGAGAGTCCTGGTCCCAGTTCCTTGACTTAAAGTGCCTTTCTGAGCTGGTGTGGAGCAACAGGGGCCTTGTTCCCTGTGAAAGTGTGTGTGGGGTGTCACAGATTAGAAATCATAGAATAGCAATTGCAATCACCTGCTGAGCCCATCCTGCTTAGTGAATGGGTTTGAGATAATATGTCCTTAAGTGGTGTGGTTCTGTTCTTGTGGCCACCCCACCTCAATTCCCCTGCAACAAGAATAAACATGAAATATCAATGCTCTCATATTAATTAACTATACCTGCACTATTCCCACATGAATTTTCAAACAAAAAACCCCTTTTCATTTGCTGGTATGGAAGAATGCATAACAAGACATTTGTGATAAAGATATTGTTAGTAAAGAGCCACAGTAGTCATTGCCTCTTGCTGTCACCAGCTTTTGGGAGCCCTGCTTTTCAGGACGCCCAGTAGATACAAGTTGAGTTCTGCTGTCTCCAGCTTCGTATTCTTATTTTTCTGATTTCTTCATATTATTGAATGATTTATTTCCAGCTGGGGCAACAAATTGTCTTTCTTCCAGTGTTGTTGTCATAAATTTCTTGCTGTATATTCACTGTTTTGGTTAGTGACATGTAGCAATTTTTATTCTACTTTCTGATACTTCTATTTGTCCCCTAACTTCATACTCCTTTTCAAATCTGAAGTGTATTGAACATTTGATCACTGAACATCATATACCAGAGAGGGTGGATGACAATTTTGTAAGGTTGAGCATGGAGGCTGGCACTATGAGGGTACGTGGACTGGTGGACTAACATAATTTTCTTGTGAATGCACTGCTTATCAATAGCTGTCATATAAGAATTTTTTTCCTATTCTTTACATGAACAGTATCTGACATAAGTGTCTTTTCAGTATCCATGAATCAAAGAAGTATGATTTTCCAAAAAATATAAAACTGAATACTTAGAGATATTTAAAATAAGGGGTATTTAAAATCACCTGCAGAGGAGAACATATTATAAAGCTGGCTAATGTTCAGCATAAATATTCAAAGGAAAAAAAAAAAAGAGGAAAGGCTCTGTTTATGGCTTATCAAGTGATAAACCAAACCCAGAGATTTGAGAAATAACTATTCAGTTTATGTACTGGGCTCTTGGCTTTTGTTTTCCATCTCACCAAGACACTTCATGACTAGTGATACAACATAGCTCTAAAGAATGAAGGAAAAACCCCTATTTAAGTCTTAGAAAGAGTGATAAGAGAAGTGCATATCAGTCAGGAGAGAGGCAATTTGGGGAAACATGTCCAAGAAAACAGAGCAAAAATTGAGATTTCTTACTGTCCAATGGTAGCTAGGCACATATATTCTGATGTACGTGGTATGAAGTCTTCATGATGAGAAAAGACATGGGATGTGTGACAAGATCTTCCAGACAGAAGGAAAAAGAAAAAGATGGTCATATCACAATTAGGTGCTTTTAGATGACATCCAAATAGATAATATAGCAAAAAAAGGAAAAGACAAAAATAAACCATCATCTTCTCAGTTGTAGTTTTCAATAAATCTTACAAAAAATGAAAAGTCAGTTTTGGGATCAGAACTCTTTTGTCAGTTTTAATTATATTTCAAGTCCCCTGGAGATGCCATACCTTGCCAAGACATATTTTTAGGCCTAGATCCTGCAAGCATATGGATGTTCACCTTCACATGACTATTACTGTGATAGTCAATGAATGTCATGGATGATTCTTTATGCAAATTATGCAGTAAGCTAATATGCACAGCTGCAAATCATTTTATGTAACTTCTGTTTATGGTCTGCCTCAAGCAGAGTCAAGGGTAGCACCAAGAATATTAAAACCTGCATATGAGGTTCCTATGTAAGAGTAGTTCTTTGCAGGGGAGGTAAATAGCTTGGGGTTGCTGGAGTATCTCTGAGTTTGTTTGATGCTAGGATGTTTAGGTTAATGTGAGTCAGGCAAGAGACGGGACAGTGGAAGACAACTCTGGGCCAGTGCTGAGCACACTCAATGTTCGTGGTCCCTTGCTCATTTCTACTACAGTGGGTGCTGGTCTCATTCAAGCCATATTCTCTGCCTTCCTGTTGAGGCTCTACTAAAAACACATTCAGAAAAACCTGCTAAATTCTCTTGGCCAATGGGCAGAAATTGGCTTTATACTCTAAAAAGACAAAACTAAAAGAAAATTCCTTCTTCTTCCCCTATTTTACCTGGATGCATAATGGAATACATGCATACAGAAACAGGACATCAAATACAGTTTGAGAGTTGGTCTCATGAAGTATTAGTGTGTTTAGTTAAGCACACACATGATTCTGTTCCTGAAGTGATGCTTAGGTTCTGCTCAAGCTGGAACTAATGCAGTGGGGCCTTCAGCCTGATTATGTTTGTAGACACTAATATAATACGAAATAAATATTACTGCTAATGTTCCATTCTGCAGCACAAGAGTCATATAATTACATATATAAATTCCCATTCAAGTGTGCAGATGTGAAAAGTATGTTTGACAAGTGATCCAAGCACTGAATATTTAAGAATATAAGAGAGATGTTCAACCACCAAAATTTGAAATGCTACAATGTTATAAAATAATTTATATTCAAAACAATTTCTTTTGATACCATTTGGATCTGGAGCAGAACATACCTTGCAATTCTTAAGTGAAACCATTTGCAATTCAAATAGGCTGAAAAAGAGATGACTTGCTATGTTTAGATGCAAGAAATAAAAGTATTCGATTGTAACAGGTTTACACAGTTTTGACAACAAATCCACTGAGATGTATTTCCTGTAACACAGTCTGTGTTGGTAACAGAGCCACACAAGAACAATGGACAGTAAAGCTGGGAGGCGGCTGGACATGGGACTTCACAGGGGCATGGGAAGATAGCAGGCATGAAAGGAACAGGGTAAAGCTGGAATGATTGAGAATGGTTTCCAATTTTTCATGTTTGGCTTCCCACATCAAGTTAGCCTACTGATATGTGATACTAGACTTGTGATACAAAGTATGTGGTAGAAATAGACAAGGAGAGAAGCAGAGATGCCAAGGCTTTGGTATTGAAGGGAGTGCAGGAGTGAAAGTCTGTAAAGAAAGTATTTCTCATACCCTTTGTGTAATCCTGAAAGAAATAAAAAGAAATTTCTTTGGTGTTAAAACCATAAAATCAAATAACATGGGATTAACTATA
Source organism: Strix uralensis (assembly GCF_047716275.1). Lineage (NCBI taxonomy): Eukaryota > Metazoa > Chordata > Aves > Strigiformes > Strigidae > Strix > Strix uralensis. The sequence continues at coordinate 39,347,689 of NC_133975.1, forward strand.
GCTCTTCTTAGACCAAAATAATTTCCTTTGAAAAAAAAAAAGTTCAACAAAACTCATGTAAAATTATTCTATTTAAAATTTCAGAGAGATGGTTTTCTTATGTACCATAAATATATTTATCATAGAGAACTGCATCCTTGATTGTGGTAGTTCATATGCCACTATAGTGTAAGGTAATAGAAAACTTGTGAACTTACTCCTACTTTTATTGTGTTTCTTCTATCAGCTGGAAGTCAGTGAAAGCTCATGAAGTCAGGATGGTGGAAATTTGCAAACAGAATCAGAGGTTATACTGTTCCAGGTGTTTTAAGTGCTACTGATGCCTGAAAGAGAAAAAAAGCCCCTGTCATTTGAAGCTTCACTGATTTCTTTACTATTGTGAGAGACCGAAATGTCCTATGACTGCCTCAAAGCTTGCTTGTGTCCGTGCAAACCTCCAAAAGAAGCTGCTGCGGCCTGTGAATTGGTCTGGCGAGTGTCTCCCAGAGAAGCGGGAGTGTATTGAAGGATGCACCCCCCCACTTCTTTGTGGTTGCATTGTCCCGACTCTTTACACAAGCCACAAAGGGGCAGAAGTGTACTGAGTTGCCCCATCCTGTAGTCATTTGTGGCTCTATTGTGTAGCCAGACCCCATGCATGCATTGCTGATGAACTGACAAGAGGCAAACGTTCCTGCCCTGAAGCCAGATGCAACAAAACCTGTGGGACCAGAGAAAAAAAAAACTAAAGGTGGGCAGACATGCTAACCAGCAGATACCATGAACTTAAAAAGGCAGCAGAAAATTTTGCTCGGTGTGCATCCACCATCGAAGCCAGATCCGTGTGCACCCACCACCGAAGAACTGAAGACTGAGGACCAACGGGATGCTGCTGGATCCATGGTGGTGACTCTTCTAGCAGTCCTATCCCGCATCCTTGCTTTATTTCTGTCTTTTCGTCCCATTCTGTCCTATCGCTACCCATCTTCACTTTTTTTTTTAAATAATAAAAACCTGGTTTAGGTATATGGCGTTTGACCTCGTTTGTGTCTTAATCTCGCTCTTGGGATCCTATCGAAACCTCCCTCGACATTGGATCTGGACAACTATTTCTCACAAAGCTGCAGCTGAGTGAAAATCAGGAATATAACATGTTTTGTGATTATGATCATGCCAATTATTTTTCCTTTTTTATTTGGGGGAGTGGGATGGGGAGTGGTTTTCTGTTATTTATTTATTTATTTATTATTTATTTATTTATTTGTTACTGTCTCCTGATTCATATCACTGCAAACAGATTTTTCTGAACAAGATATACTTTTAATAGTATTCAAGTTGCATATACTTTTGAAGAAACTCAGAATTTCTATATGATTTATCTCCAAGACAATTAGAAACTCATTTCCTTCACTAAGATCTTCAGCTGATTGTGGTAAAAGACAAACTGGTTTCTAGTACTTTGCTACTAGTAAATTTCCATTCAAGTAATAAATACATTGACAACAATAATAACAATTATTCAGCAGCATTTCAGCAATTCAGCATTTCAGCAATTCAGAGACATGGATATTTCTTAAGATATGATCAAACCATTTACATCACAAAGTCCCCCAAAAAGCTGGACTTAAAAAATGAGGTTAGATCCTTTCAGTTGATCAGTGTAAGAAATGTATGCAGGCAAGCTATGAAGAAGAAAAAATGGACTGTTTCTGCAGACATAGTTTTACTCATCAGCCAATAAAATTATGTAAACTGAGGTTAGGTAGTGGTGTGCAAAGGTCCAAAACAAAGCTGACATATTACTTTAGGTCCTACTGAAAATTGAAGAGTCCAAGCTGTGAAACAAAGAACCTACCTTTGTCTCAGCACAGGAGGGAACAATTAAAATTCCTTTTTCTGGACACTGGATCAGCAGTCAGTGCCTGAGGAAAGACCTGGAAGAGTCAGCAGCCAGGGAATCAGCAGACTGCCCTGGAGTCAGCATCCCACTTTCCCTGAGCTGTCTCTGTTAGAACTGAGCTGGGCCTTAGTATGGAGACAGAAAAGGAATTGCTTTGGGATACTGGACTAAGGGAAAAAAGAAAGTGATCAAAGAAACGCCTCCTGATTTTTGTGCCTTCAGTGTTTAAGGGAACAAAACCCTTTTCACTGTTTTATTAAGACTTCATTGAAGACATACCTCACTAACAGAATCAATTTTCCCAGCTAAGAAAGACAATCTATTAGATCAAAAATACTCAGTTTCTTGGGACAGGAAGTGATGAAACTGATGTTAGCAGTAAGATCCATTTTTCCTATGAAGAAGATTTTGTGTTCCTATTGCTGTTGAATCAATATACAATAAATAATGGAGATGGTCATAGATATAAAAATAGCCAAAAGGAATTGACATAAGGCCAAAAGGAATTAAAACAAGACTTAAAACTGGGCCAGGAGACTCCACAAAATGAATTAAAGCAATATCTGGAAACTTCTCAAAAAGAATTGATGATGAACTATTGTTAGAAATGATATCTTTGTCTGAGTAGCAATTACAAAACTCTGCCTGGTCTGATAAAATGGAGGAGAGTCATGAACTGACTGCCCGAGATCAACAGGATTTCGAGGAGTAGAGGAGACCAGGAAAATTTTGCCTAGCTTGAAATTTGCTGACAGAAATAGGGACTCAGGGGTTTGAGCAGTTAAACAGTAGCCTTGAGATGAAAAATAAAGGCACTACAGAAGACAACTATAGGGTGAGGGGTTGTGCCAGATGAGATGGTGACTGAAGCAGGATGTTTGCTGAAGTTTTCCATCTTGTTTTTACTCAAAAGTGCCTGGAGGGGAGAGGTTGAACTGGCTCAGCTCTGATAATACAATCCTCCACACCTCTATCTTTGAGGGAAAACTCCCTGGGAAGCTTATTTGGCACAGTTCAGCATCCTAGTCCAAATGAATGGTTGGGGAGATGAACAGATGAACAACATATGGTCAGAGGCACGGAGCAGTTGTGAGAGGCACTGTTTGCTCTGAACCCGTAGGCACATTTCCATGTTAGCGGTTGGCTGTCTTGTCTACCCCCCCATCAATTCCTTCTAAACACAGTTCTTAAGCACATTTGAATACTTTTGGCTAGGAGGAGAGTAACTAAAAACCTAAGAATACTGTTTGCATGTAGTGAATTGCAGCCAAGCAGCTGTGCTCTGGTCAAAATTTATGGGCCTGATCCAAAGCCTGGTGAAACACCTCTTAGGCCTGCTACGATGCCCACTTTTCTTCCTCTTTACCAGTTTAGGAGAGCAGAGCAGGTGTAGAGCCTCACTGCATACTGCTGAACACAGTTAACATTTCTTCAAGCTACAACTGTCTCTCTGCACAGGTGCTGTGCAAATGCTTAGGGCTGAGAGCTAACGTAAAGGCTCTACTCTTCCTTCAGCAGTATGCTGTAGTTTAAAGGGTCAATCCCAAAGGGATTAAGAAATTTCTTCCATGAAAAATTGTGTTTCTTTAACCAGTGCTCAGAATGCTTCCAACATCTTCAGGTGACCCCAGGATGATGAATGAGGTCATCTTGTTTAAGTCTATGTTACTTTACATTATGTTACTGCAGCTCAATAAACACACTTAAAGGAAAATCTCGTTTTCATAATAGAAAAAAATGAAATGCCTTTCTGATATGGCTTGCACCATTTCAGGTCATCCTGTTCCCTCTGCCATTTATTGAACTGCATTAGCATCACCTTCAGAGGAAGCAGGTCACCCTTCCTTTTATGCGAAGATACAAAGTGGTGAAGTGAAAAGGGTGGGTGAAGCAAAAGCAAAAATTGCAATTAGTTTAAGTGCTGCTCTTAGAGTATTCCAGTCAAAACTGAGAACTGAAAGGAAGAAATAAGGGGGAGGAGGAGGGAATAGCTCTAATTTAAATGATAAGATTTTATTTAAATTTCAGTGCCTAAGAAAAAGACAAAGAAACTGGGATATGACTAGTGTGAAACTATCTTATCTAATGCACCTTTTTTATCTAGAAATGGTCATAGGTAGATAGTCTACATGATTGATGACGTGCTGAAATTTGTTATTTTAGAAATCTCTCTCCCTAAATGGCAACTATTAATTAATGAAACTGTGATTGTTTTCATCAGGGAATTTGTCTGTAATAGAAACTGACAGGATTATGTCCTGTATGCTGCTTTTCTTATTAAGTGACAATAGCATTAAGGAAAATAACTGAGATCCTCACATCTTTCCTTTATGAATATGCTTTATGAGGAAGCTATCCCCCTTCCTCAGAAAATAACATTGTTTTTAAGTCCTCATTTGGAAAAGAAATTCCCTTTCAGCTGTGGGAATCATAATTTTCCAACTCTGATGGCTCTATGAATGCACCTCAAGATATAACCTGACCCTATTAAGAGGGACTGTGCTTAGAAAAGTCATTTTGAATCTTTCTTTTCTTGGGAAAAGATTAATCTTCTTTTTCCTGCTTATACTTTTTTTTCCTAATTGTTCACTGGAGCACCTTTACTCTTCTTAAATCTGTAACAATATTTGCTTATTTGTCTATTCGTACCTGGAATAATGTGTGATTTTTTTTTTTTCATTCAAAGAAAAAGTGTATAGCAATGATTGATTCGTGTGACAAAAGCAGTATACAAACGAAGAGCACAGGCTATGAATCTAGGCAAGACAGTGCAGTTCAATCTACAAGAAGATAAATATGTATCTTTACACACAACAGCATTATCATAGCAGACTGATATCATTAGGATGTCTCTAGAACTTCATTTTCTTATTCTCTCCTTGTGATTGCTTTTATGACAGGCAACATTTCAGCAATTCAGAGACATGGATATCTCTTAAGATATGATCAAACCATTTACATCACAAAGTCCCCCAAAAAGCTGGACTTAAAAAAATGAGGTTAGATCCTTTTAGTAGCAAAGAAAATGTATATAGAGATTATACAGATATTTTAGACTTTTTTTTTTTTTTTTTTTTTTTTTTTTATGCACAGAGGACTGCTCAACTTCTGAACTGACTGACAAGTACAGTCTGGGAGTTGATTGGTAATCATGTTTCCACACGAGCTTGACAATCGAGTATTTGCATATACTATTGAAAAGTATGAAAGAAAAATGAAAGGGGCTTCCAAAGAGGGAAAGAAAGCAGTGTAGATTCAGGGCAATAGAAAATACTTTTACTTAAACTCTTGTATTGGTTCATTTAAGTATTCAGTTGCAGGACTGTAGTATGCATACAATAGCAAGAGGAGTTCTATACAGACAGCCTGCTTGTCCATGCTGAATGAAATACAGAAATGAAACATATCAAATATATTAAGACGTGAACTGCATTTCTAATATATGTATATTTTTGATATTTTATATTTATATTTTTTATATTTAACTGTATGAAAAATGTAAAGCATCTTTTCTTTGTACTAACCCCGCTCTAGCTGGAAGAAGAAACATTTTCCCCCTAAACTGGACCACATCCTCTACAGTCATGTTGCCATCACATCATGGGCTGGAATGGAGAGCAGAAATGGGGCATACCTTGTTTTTTGCCACTATGCATCATTGCAAATTGTTTTCAACTTTGGAAGAGCTGGACCACTGCATGTCAGCCAGGAGTACATAAATTGGTATCAGACTGAGAGTGCAGTAAGGGAGGCTCCAAAGTCAGTTCTGACAGGAGGAAGGCATGCTCATTTCCTTGATAAATCAATTTATTTTCCAGAATACAGTTGATGGCTAACCAGTATCTGTTTTCTCCCACTGCTTGCTGTATCTCTCAGACCTTGTACCATCAAACTCTGCAGTACAGGTCCTATTCAAAATTCCATACAGTTCCCTTCACTGCATATCCACACAGCCTTTTTCCTGTACCTGGTGCACACAGGTAGCTACATGTATGTATTGATATTGCAAAGGAACTGGAGATTATGCACGGTACCATTGACATGTAAATGGCTAAACTATGGAGTTATATAGAAAAAAAAAAAAAAAAAGGAAATAACTGGAAAAGATTTTTTTTCCCTTAAACATTAGACACAAGATTTGAGAACACCAGCTCTAAATAAAGTACAAATGCTGGTTAACCATGACTAAGAACTACATTCTTTATTTATGAACATTACTAAGCAAGCTGCCCCTGAAAATAAACATTAACACTAATTTCATATCCTCTGAATTTTCTCTACAATGTACAAAGATACCTAATGAGAACATGATGACAACTTTATCTTAGAGACAGATAAAGTAAAACTCATTAAGCAATTTTTCTTCTGTCAAATATAAGGAGGATCATGACAGTTTCTTAGAGCTCACAAATCTCAAAAATTAAACTTGATGAATAAATAAAATTAAAAAATCACTATTTTTAAATAGCAATATGCTAGAATTTGGTAGCAAGGATAGTAGTATAAGTAGTGAAAATTAAGAATTTATTATTGTATTCTACTAAAAGTAAGAAAAGCTTTCAGTGGATTTTGTAAACACACTTTTTTCAGGATCTTACTGTTTCTTGAATGTTAGAGTCTTTATTTTGAAATGTTTCCTAGAATCATAGAATAATCAAGTCATAGAATGATTTGAGATGGCGTGCTGGTTTTGTGTGTTCAGCGGAGGTTTTTAGTAGCAGGGGAGGGGGCTACATCAGTGGCCCCCTGTGAGAAGCTTCTCAGAGCTCCCCTGGCTCCAAGTAAGAACTGCCTCTGGCCAAGGCCAAGCCAATTAGCAATGGTGGGTGCACCTCTGCAGTAACATATTTAAGAAGGGGAACCTGGGAGAAGGAGTTGGAGTTGTGAGGATGAGTTTTGAGAAGAACATGTGTGTGAACACCGAGGTCAGTGGAAGAAAGGAGGAGAAAGGGGGGAAAGGCGTGCTGGTGCACCCTTCCTGCAGCCTGTGCTGAGACAGCAGGGCCACCTCCCCTGTTACCCATGGATGTCATGGTGAAGCAGATGCCAATCTGCAGCCTATGGAGGATCCCATGCGGAGCAGGTGACTGCACATGAAGAAGGACAGGACTCTGTGGGAAAAAGCCCTCGCTGTTTTAGATCGACACTGGGAGGATTGCAACACACAGGAGTGACCCACACCGGAGCAGCATGGGAAGAGTTGTAGCCCATGGGAAGGACTGACATCGGAGAAATTTTGTGGAGGACTGTCTCCTGTGAGACAGGAAACATGCTGCAGGGGAAGAATGCGAGGAGTTCCCAACCCTGAAGAGGAAGAAGCAACAGGACTGACTGCACCCCCTCCATTCCCTGCCCTCTGCAACAGGGAGAGAATCACCTTCCTCGACCTGCTGGCCACAGTTCTCTTGATGCAACCCAGAATACAGTTGGCTTTCTCGGCTGCGAGCGCACATTGTTGGCTCATAGTCAGTTTTCCATCCACTACTACTCCCAGGTCCTTCTCCTCGGCGCTGCTCTCAATCCACTCATTGCACAGCCTGTATTCGTGCTTGGGATTGTCTCAACCCATGTGCAGGACCTTGCACTTGGCCTTGTTGAACTTCATGATGTTTGCATGGACCCACCTCTCAAGCCTGTCAAGGTCCCTCTGGATGACAACCCTTCCCTCCAGTATGTTGACCGCACCACACAGCTTGGCGTCATTGGCAAACTTGCTGAGGGTGCACTCAATTCCACTGTCCATGACACTGAAAAAGATCTTAAACAGCACCAGTCCCAATACCGACCCCTGAGGACTGACACTTTTCACTGCTCTTCACTTGGACATTGAGCCATTCACTGCAACTCTTTGAGTGCAACCATAGAGCCAATTCCTTGTCCATCGAGTGAATCTGTCAAACCCATGTCTCTCCAATTTAGAGACAAGGATGTAATGTGGGGCAGTGTCAAATGCTTTGCACAAGTCCAGGTAGTTGCTCGTCCCTTATCCACAAATGCTGTAACCCTGTCATAGAAGGCCACCAAATTTGTCAGGCACGATTTGCCCTTAGTGAAGCCATGTTGGCTGTCACCAATCACCTTCTTATCTTCCATGTGTTTTAGCATATTTTCCAAGAGGATCTATTCTATGATCTTACTGGGTACAGATGTGAGAATGACTGACCTGCAGTTCCCTGAGTCTTCTTTTTCTCCCATTTTAAAAATGGGGGTTATGTTTCCCCTTTTCCAGTCAGTGGGAACTTTACTGGACTGCCTTGACTTCTCAAATACGATGGGTAGTGTCTTAGCCACTTAATCTGCCAGTTCCTTCATGACCCTTGAATGCATCTCATCAGGTTCCATGGACTTGTGAACCTTCAGGTTCTTTAGATGGTCTCGAACCTGATCTTCTCCTACGGTGGGCAGTTCTTCATTCCCCAGTCCCCACCTTTGCCTTCTGTCCCTTGGGCAGTGTGGCTGGAGCACTTGCCAGTGAAGACTAAGGCAAAATATTAATTGAGTACCTCAGCCTTCTCCATATCCTGAGTAACCACCTCTCCTGTTTCCTTTCAGACAGGGCCCACATTTTCCCTAGTCTTCCTTTTATCATCAACATACCTATAGAAGCTTTTCCTGTTGCCCTTGATGTCCCTGGCCAGATTTAATTCTGTCAGAGTTTTGGTCTTCCTAACTTGATCCCTGGCTGCTTAGACAATTTCTCTGTATTCCTTCCAGGCTACCTCCTTGCTTTCACCCTCTGTAGACTTCTTTTTTGTGTTTGAGTTTGTCCAGAATCTCCTTGTTCATCCATGCAGGCCTCCTGGTGTTTTTGCCTGACTTCCTGTTTCTTGGGATGCATTGTTTCTGAGCTTGGAGGAGGTGATCCTTTGGTATTAACCAGCTTTCTTGGGCCCCTCTTCCCTTCAGGATACTCAGCCAAGCAGATCCCTGAAGAGGCCAAAGTCTGCTCTCCTGAAGTCCAGGGTAGTGAGCTTGTTGTGCACCCTCCTTGCTGCCCTAAGGATCTTGAACTCCACTGTTTCACGATCACTGCAGCGAAGGCTGCCTTTGAGCTTCACATCCCCCACCAGTCCCTCCTTGTTGGTGAGAACAAGTTCCAGCATAGCACCTCTCCTCATTGGGTCCTCGATCACTTGGAGAAGGAAGTTATCATAATTATAACATCCTGGATGGCTTATTCCCTGCTGTGTTGTCTCTCCAATAGGTATTGGGGTGGTTGAAGTCCCCCAAGAGGACCAGGGCTTGTGAACGTGAGGCTGCTCCTGTCTGTCCATGCAGGCCCTCAACTGCTCGTCTTCCTGGTCAGGTGGCCCATGTTTCTGCACTCTGAAAGTTCATTCTAGGATAGCAGCTAGTGCAAGCAATAGTTAGAAAATCTAGTATTCAATCAGTTAAGCATGTATAAAGCTGAATCTTTCACAAGCTTGCTATAAACTAGAGGAAGATAGGGTGGATGCGAATCTTTCTGTTCTGGGGAAAAAAAAAACCAATCTGAGAAGTTAGAGGGGGCACAAAAAGAGGTCTTATATGAAAAAAGTTTACCCTGAAAATTTCATACCTCACACAATATCCCCTAAATGAGTATATACTGTATTTTCTAATCTCTGCAGCAAAAAATTTATATTGGTTTTTAATATGACTGAACTTTGGTTTTCTATCATTGTCCTAAACCAAAGGTTATGAAGAAATATAGGCACCTTTTTCTTTGTTTTCAAAAGAGTTAAGTAATCTATTATCGCACAGAAAACTAGAACTAGATTCCAGCTCAGAGATTCCTACACAAATATGCCTAATATATTACCTTCAAGAGCAAACTACTCTCTTGCCCAAGCACCTGTAACACCTGAAAGATCTGAAGCTGTGCAGAAACTAACCTTGCTGATTGCTATATATTACTGCCTAACAAAATCAGGAAGAAAGACAGCTTCATCGGGGGCCCAACTTAAATACCTCTATGCAAATGCACATAGCATGGGGAATAAACAAGAGGAGCTAGACACATGCACACACTTGCAGGGCAATGATCTTATTGGCATCACAGAGATGTCATGGGATGTCTCCTATGACTGGAATATTGGAGTGGAAGGATACAGGCTCTTCAGAAAGGACAGGCAGGGGAGATGATGAGGGGAGGTGGCCCTCTACGTCAATGACCAGCTGGACAGCATGGAACTCTGCCTGGGGATTGATAAGGAACCAACCGAAAGCTTATGGGTCAGGATTAAAGGGGGGCAGGGACAGGAGATGTTATAGTGTCAATCTGCTACTTAAACTAGACAGATGTTTTTGGGTTGTTCAAAGCCTACAGGTTTTTCCCCAACCTAGGTCTGTACTGGACAGATATCTACAGATGATATACTATGTTTTTACCTCAGCAGTTCATCTATGGGCTTGAAAAGACAACATGATTCTAAGAAAGACTTCTGAAAAGCAAACTGTTAGATATGACAAAACATAAACATTTCCGAGGCATGGGGATCCCAAAGCACAAATGACACTGCTTTTTTATGTATGTGAAGATTTTTGAAGAAAAAAGCTGGGCTCCCAGTGTGGGATTTCAGATTTTTTTTTTGTATCTATATAAATATCAGTAATATATGTTGAATGAACCCCTGCATTCTGAATCAAAATAGGATGTTTTTTGTTTTCTTCCCACTGCAGGCAGTAATTGTTATTCAGAGTGTGTCAGCAACCAAATGTGACCATAGATCTCCCTGAATGATTTCTCCTAACCTTTATTTCTACCAACAAATTAGTAAGTAGCTTCTTTGACCGTCCTACTTTTTAGACAAAGCCTTATACTGTGAAGGTTAATATAGCCTTCAATGTTTTCAGCAAGACAAAAGGAATCCTGAAGAAGTCCAATGGTAAGAATAATTGAACAAACAGAAACTGCCTTTCTCAGTCTCAATCTTCAGGTTCAGAGTTGATGGATTCTGTTCCTGTTCCAGCTGACATCCTCCTGATGAAGACCCTTTAATCTGAAACAGACACTTGCCTCTCTTTATCTGCCTCGTCAAGATGGTTTTCACTTTTACATTAATTGCTATCTGTGTCTAACTTGGCCAGGGACTTACAGAGTTTGTTGTCTATGACACCCCAGTAGATTCTTGTCTTTGCCTCTTTTTGTCTATTGCTTCTTTTAATTACTGCCACTCCTGAAACAGGGTTTTTATCCTCTATAAAGCAGTTAAGCTAATTTTTCTCACTGAATTGTTTACAAAACTGATAAAGGAAAATTGAGACAAGGTTACTTTTTTTTCTAAAAAGTCAGTTGAAGAGTGTTCAGGAAAATGGAAGACATCTGGGTCCCATTTGATTTTGATAACAAGGTTCATACGGTAATAAATACCTGCAAGCTCTCATTACAGATGTAAACATATGTATGTCACAGAAGTCTGAAAGAACTCCAACACATAACCACTGCTATTGTATGCTTAAACACTGACGATATTAATTGATTTATACCAATACAATCACCTTAACTACCATTTTTCATTCCAACTAAGTCAACTGTGTATTACTTTCTTTCCTAGAAAAAACTTTCAAAATTTATCTTTACTATATAATGCTTTGCCAAACTTCATCTTATTTTGGCATTGACACATTTCATCTTCTTTTATGACTCAGAGATAAGTTTCTAACTGATAGCTCTCTGATAGCATTGACAGTTATGGTAATCTATCCGTGCTTAAACCAGATTTTGCTTTATGGGCCTTTATGAAAGGTTATTAATGGACAGTTCTTTTTAAAGACTGTTATGAGTACATGTAGAAAGGAGGGGAAAAAATGAAACATGGAAGAAATAATTTATTCATTTTCCCAGTAAAATTACTTCTAATAATTGTAAATCTGAGATAAGGTTACAATGGATAAACAAGCTTATGGTAATGCATTTGGTGAGGACATTTATCTTGACCTTCTGCAACAGATGCATTACTGTCACAGTATAGCACAGAGTCCATTTCAAGATATAACTTAAGTCAGGCTTCAGAAGATCTTGTAAGAGTACTGAAATTAGTTTGTGTTGTCAACAGTCTTTTCTCATATACAGAATGTGTGTACAATCCTGGTTTTAAGGCATACATTTCTAAAATGCGTATTTCCAAAGAAGGTTCCTCCAAAGTAACATCCTAGGCTGGGTCTTCTAAGGGATTTAATAGCACCTGTGGGTTTCTTTGCTTGCAGGGGTACTATGAACACATCCAAATACTTCTTAATAAGGTTATTAAAAAAATCAGCAGTGTAGTTATGTCATTAGCATTTGGATTTTTTCAGCTTAGTTTTAAATTATTCTTAAATTATATGCAAAGGTGATGCTTAGTTCTATTATATTTATATGTGTTTTGATCTTAAAATATAGGCTACTTTATTTTTTGTAAACTCATATTTTTCTCAACTGAAACCACACTTCTCTTTTTCTAGACAGAAGGTCATAGCATTTACAATTTTACTACCTTGCTTCTTTATCAAGTGTTTTAACTAATGAAGATGTCTTCCTTTCTAGATTTTTTAACAAACTTCTTAATGAGTGTCTCATTGTTTTGTTTCAGCATGTTCAAGTATAATCTGAAGGGATTTCAGAACTTTCTCTGGCCATTTCTTCTTCAGCTTGAAGTGAAGGCAATTATTTTGCCCCCTAGGACTGTTTTAAGTATTTCCTTACAACCATTACCAGGGACATCTCTTGATCCTTATTAGTTTGCAGGTATTCTTTTCATTCCTATTTCCATGACATATTTGAAAGGTGAATCTTCTAAAAGAAATATGCTAAGCTGCCATGAGCAGCTTGTGCTTTTTGTAATAGTCCTGTGATGGGGAAGTGATGTGACAGAAATACATTCTTCAGTATATTATATTGTAGGTAAGCTCAACAGAAGTCTGTTTTCGACTTCATCAAAAAGCAAATAAATTTTCTAGTCTGACACTGCTGTCTTTCTAGGCACTTGTCAGGCCTCTTATTAGAAGGTGACTTTGTTCTGATCTTTTTCACATTCAGTTTTAAGCCCAATTAAAAGCTTCTACCCATATGCTTTGGAACAGATCAGGCAGGATATTACAACAGGTATCTTAAGTGTTTTAGAGGTGCAGATGCTTGAGTTGGGGAGGGAGTGGACAGTGTTCAGGTTCTTCAGCTGCAGGAGAGCTGGGAACTTTCTATACTGGGGAAGCATCCTTCTGCTATCTATATTCAACCATGTGCGCAATGTTTCTGAATCTTTTTGGAATATGGCATGTGACCGTACCATATATAATAAATGTCAAATGGAAATGTGGATTTACAAACACAAGAATGTAAACAGTAATGATTATCTGAGAAATCAAGAATTGTGCATTCACATACAGGAGAGTAATTTCTTTTATTAGAGATACAAATCTAAGTTAGTTTCAACACCTAGGACATATTATAGAAAAGTAGGTAGCAGTAGATTTTTACCTACTGCTGTCATATGTATTTATCAATTTGAACAGTTATAGCAAGGCTTTTTAAGAAGAAGGGGGAAGAGAGAAGAAAGGGGGAAATAATATTTTCCTTTTTTAATATAAATAAAAGGAAAATTCTAGCAGAATTTATAAATATTTGTCAAATTGTTTCATTACGTGAAATCTAAGCTTCTTTGTATGAGCTACCATCTAGTCTGTAAGAGAAAACTGGGTTGCAAATGGAAAAAACAAAAAACATCCAGAATTCAACACATGTTCCAGTATATATTCAGCATTTTCTCTTCTTTAGACTCTGGCAATTTCTCCAAGGAAAGAGAAAATGCGTAATTTGAAACAGCAGTTAAGAATAACAGAAGAGTTAGAGGAGAAGCGAATGAAATCAAAGAAATGAAGGAGAGTCTATTCCACTCACACTTGGTAAGACTGTATGTCATTAAGGGCCAAATGCCTCCTACGACAAGATTTTGTGTTCAGGCACTTAAAACTTTGCCAAGATAACCAGTCAGACTGAAATTTCTCATATTGAGTGCCTGTTGCAAAGTGATATTGTTTGAATTTTGCCAGCCAAAGTGGTTTAGCTCTTTCCAAGGATGATACCAGTAAAAAAATATGTTGGCTGGCCCACACTAAAAGAATTTTAGTGACCTTTGTTTTCACAATCTTTAAGTAAACTCATGTTTGAACTTGAAAATTGGCAAACTATTACGGTATGTGCCTTTTTTGTCACAGTGAAATCTGTCTGATCTTGTCTGTGAGCTATAAGATTAAACAGAAAAGCATAGTTTACAAAAATTTCATAGACGAATCTTTCACAGTTCTCTAAGGACTTTTTTTCATGCTAAGCTTGCCTCAGCCTGGTGCTAGAAAGGGCACCAAGCTCAGTGCTAAACACCACTGGGTATTCCCTGACTGGGTAAGGAACCTGCATAGCAAAAGTGACATTAGACTCCCAGGAGCATGGGGAACGCAGACACTGGGGTAACTGGAAATGGGCATGGGTAAGAGAGAACAGCTGGAGGAACAGACAAGATGGAAGGAACAAGGTAATTAGGAGAAAGGGAAGAGATATGCTGAGGCTGCAGAAACTGAAAGGAAGAACCTGTGAACATGGAGACTGGGGAAAATGTTGGAACACGGACAAACAATTCTGGAGAAAGAAGCTGATGTTCTGCTGGTACTGTACATGGGATGAACATCTTGGCTGGTGGCCTGGGAATGCATAAGTTGGCATAGTACAAAGACGCAGATGTCAGCAAAGGTGATTAGAAAGAGAGAGTTAGTGGTATTGTAATAGGGAACAATAGAGCAAAAACTCTTTTTATTAGTGACTGCTTGCCTTACAAGACCAGAAGAAAACTGTTTCTGAATCCCACCTTTGTTTTTCAGTCAGAACTGTTGTGAAAACCAGTGGCAAAATATCCTGTTTGTTTCTACCTGGGATGCTAGTGAAGATACCAGGAAAAGACAACCAATTACTTCTGTAAGCTCAAAGGACGGACAAGAATGGCTAAAATGGATTAATTCACATTTCATCTCTGAATGTGGCCAGTAGCAGTTATGTGGAGAGAGTGTAAGAAGCATGGAAAATTGCCATTGCAGAGATGGGATGACATTTTATTTTCTAGGAATCTATGGGTTAAGAAAAACCTGAGCAAGAGTTTGCAGCTGGACTCATTATTTTCACTTCTGATAGATTCTGCTGTGATAAAAGTGAAAGCTAACGTCATGCAACAAAGTGATTTTTCATTTCCTGTCTTTTCCCATTTTCTGAGAACCCTGTAGCCACATTTATATAAATGTTAAGACTCCATAGTACAACAGCTGCAATTTGAACATAACATGGTACCCATACTGGAAAAGCAGGTTCTAACAACTAGGCATCCAGATAAGTTTTTCTGGCTACCAAATGTCCCTACAGATCATTTCTGCATCTGTAAAACAGACATAATAATACTTCTCTTATTTCAGGGAAGCATTGTGAACATAAATTCAATAATAGATTAATACTTGTGAAGACCTCGAGTAATACTTTTCTGATTGGACAAGTTCCCACAGAAATTAATAAATCTGAGTTTGAATTGACTCCATTAAATAAGGACTAGACAGACACTACAAAAAGCTTAAAGAAACAAAGCATTATTAAATGAGAGCTATCCATCCTGTTCACAAAATGAAGGAGGAATCTTAAAACATTGTTATGTGATCAGGAATCTAAAGAGTGTGCAATAATGAATAGGAGGGGTACTCATGATCACTTAAGGCTGTATGTAATTCTGGCATTTCCTAACTTCTGAATGTATATCCCTGGAATCTCCAAAATGCTACAGTACAGTTTATCTGTCTTCATGTGTTTTATTGATACATAGTGTGGTCTGTCTGAGTCATAAGATATATGTAGGAAAGACAACAATTTTAAGAAAAATACTAATGTTTCTGGGAAGTTTTAATAAAGTGTGCCTTATATGACACAAACTTTAATTCTTCAAGTGTATGCATTACTGAAAACTCAGACATGTATTTCAATTCAAATAGTACAAACATAATGAAATTGAGGAGCAGCTTTTTACTGATTGCTTCTGTATCCACACTCAGTTCAGCAATAAGCAATCAGACAAGTTGCTTTTTACCTGTTTCTGTTGTATGAAGTGTGAGAAGAGGTCAGGGGACAATTATTTAGGTTCATTTTAAAGAATTGCCTTCTTTCATTTCATCATTGTGGTTATAAATTGAATTTGTATTTCCTGTTTATACACAGCTTCCTTGGAAGGGCAGGGCAGGCATATTATATTAACTAGAGCTGTGCAAAAGATTGATTTTTTTAGTTTGTTGGCCCAAACAATGAATAAATACATGTAATGGATCAAAGGAAACAAAATGTTTGATGTTGGTTTTTTTAACATTTTAAATTAAATTGGAGAAACTATACAAGTAAAATCTGTTTCAAAATGAAGCATTTCCCCCATTGTAATATTATAACCCCTTAAGAAAGGCACTGAAATTTATTTTCTGTGGAATCCTATATAATTTTGATGGAAGTCTTTGCTTCTCTTTGATGGAAATCTATGTTTCTCAGAGCAGTTATTTTTTTGTAATAGCTTTATGTACGACTGAGGACGCTTTCTACTTGTACATCTGACATAGCTCAGTATAATTCTAGATATAGCTTAATCCAAAACTCACTCAATAAAATATTTCTGTCTTTTTCAACATGCAGTGTATCAGTACCCAATTTTATATAATTTCTTTTAAATACAGTAAGTTCTGAGCTTCTAAGCTCAGCCTTCTTTTAAAAATATGTCATGACGAAGATGCGCTAATCTTTCAGAAGTGAAATACAAGTAATTTTTTGAAATCACATATGTCTCAAACAGCTGCCTTAATGGATATCAAATGTTTGCATAATTTCTACTCTTATTGCAGACCAATTATGCAAAATTGCAGGAAAAAGGAAGATTTATTTTTGGAATTGAGAAGATGAGTCACATGCAAAATTTGTTATGATCTTAACTGAGGAGAAGTTCCACACTGTACAGATTGCAGGATATAAAATATTCATCTTAAAAGGACTTATGTATGAAAGCTGAAAGTATGAAAAATATAGCTTTTTTGACTCTTGATTTTGCAGTTATATTGCCTTTAATATTCCTCTTGGTTTAAGAAACATGCTTCTTATCTGACTGAAAACAATTGTCACTGTGATACTTTCCTTGCTGTTTTATATTTCAGAAGGTAATAAAAGTCTGTCTACAATTTCAGCAAGTAATCCATATTTTGTCAATGTTCTTATGGAACTATATTTTTATAATAGTTGGCAGGAATCAAAGCATAATGTTGAAAATAATTATCACTGATTGAATATAGTATAGTGAATTTTTCATTTCTTAATATGTCACTAACACAAAAGTATAAATAATCAGTTTTATAAGCAAAAATACACTTTTAAGCCATCATCAAGAAAACCATGAAGCAGTTGGCACTAAAACACTTTGAATGTCAATATCTTTAAAGGATAAGACTGATTTTGAACTAAAAATTTGAATTTAACAGAATTGTTATGAAAACCAAAGAACATTTGAAATTTCTGAAGAAATGGAGTAAATGATAAAGGTATTCATGAAGGTTAGTTTAGAGGTGAATTGTAGAAAAAAAAGGCTTAACAAGATAGAGAAAAAAAAGGTTAATTATAAGTACATTGTCCATACGTCTGAAGGTATTTTGGCTTCCTATGTAATTTGAATGGTCATAGGATGATCATTTCCAGATTTATTTCTTAGTTGTCTTATTTTGAAATTTTTATGAAAACCAAAAATTGTCATATTGAGTTTACGTGGCAAAGTTTTGTTAGTGAGGGAGGTCTGCAGATGTGACCACTGTGAGAAGAGACCAAGTGCTGCCCTGTGCTGGACACAGCCCTTTCCAGCAAGCTCCAAAACAATCCCACTGCAGGTCACAGTTTAGGCTGCCAGTGATGCTGATGGTGCCTCTGTGATAGCATATGTAAGAAAGGGTAAATAACATTGGGGGACAGCTGTGAGAGAGAGAGAAGAATGTGAGGGAAATGACTATGCAGACATTGAGGTCAGTGAAGAAGGGGGAGAAGGTGCTCCAGGCACCTGAGCAGAGGTTCCCCTGCAGCCTGTGGAGGAGATAATGGAGAAGCAGGTTGTTCCTCTGTAGCCCATGGATGACGCCAGTGGAGCACTGCAGCCCATGGTGGACCCCATGATGGAGCAGGTGGATGTGCCCTGAAGGAAGCTGCAGTCTGTGGAGAGACCACACTGGAGCAGGCTCCTGGCAGGAACTGTGGCCTGTAGGGGACCCATGCTGGAAGAGTCTATTCCGGCTGGACTGTACCCCTTGGAGAGGACCCACATTGAAGCAGTCCTTGAATAACTGCAGCTCACAAGAAGGACCCACAGTGGAGCAGTTCATGAAGAACCGTATCCAGTGGGAGAAACCACATGCTGGAGCAGGGGAAAAGTATGAAGAGGAAGGAGCAGCAGAGCCAAAGTGTCATGAACTGACCACAAACTCCACCTCCCCATTCTCCCTGAGCTGCTGTTGTGGTTTGAACTCAGCCAGTAGCAAATCACCACGTGGCCAGTTGTTTACTCTTCCCACCCACAACAGTAACAACAGTAGTCCAAAATGGGTAAAATGTAGCAGTGGCTCACTGAGTGGTGACCAGGACAGAGCCCGTCCCCAGCAGCAACCCGAGCAACCCGACAGCACCAGAGAATCCAGCCCCGAGGATCGAAAACAAAACAATGTGCATGAGAGAGCTTTGATGTCACATGACATGGAATGTTCCAATGATCGATGGGGATCTGGCCCTCCAGCTGTGCTCCCTCTCACCCAAAGAAAGTTAACTCTATCCTGGCTGAAACCAGGACTGCTGCCTGGGAGGGAGGAGGTAGAAGAGTTGGGACTGAAGGAATGAAGTTGAACTTGAGAAGAAGGACGATGTTGGGGAAGGTGTTTTCAGTTTTGTCTTTGTTTCTCGCCATCTTACTTTATTTTTAATTGACAATAAATTAAATTATTTTTCCCCAAGTCTGTTTTGTCTGTGATGGTAACAGATAAGCAATCTCCCTGTCTTTATCTGACCCACAAGCTTTTTCAACCTGTCCTAGAAAGGACAGAAGGTGATTGGGAGAGCAGCTGGATGGGTTTCTGACAGCCAGCCAAGCTCAACCCACCAAAATAGTTTAAAACCATAAATCATCCTTTAAGTCTCGTTTTACAGTAAAATCAACCGAATGCTGTAGGAAAGATTTTTTTTTTTTTTTTAAATGTAGGATTTTTTTTATTGTAAGCATACAGATATAGTCAGCAGGAACATCAGTGAGGCTGGCACATCTTACAGAGTAGTATTTCCACACACATAAGACGTAAGTTCAGTGTGCCTATGTGCTCTTTTTTCCCCTAGTCCAAATTTGGTCCTTCACTTGCAGTTTGTTAAAGAGATGGGGAGTGTGTGTGTGTGGAGTCTGTCACAGAAGTGACTAGAGAATTTACTTATAAGGGGAAACAGTAATGTAAAAGGCAGTAGCCAGAATCTGGAGTCCATGATCTTCATGTCATTAATATTGTATTATACACAAGAGATTGTTCTGCATGAATTACAGGTTCCCCTGCAGAGCTGTGGAAATCCTTTGCTGAACGGAAATCTTATTACTCTTATGAATGAGTACCAGCAACCTCAGAGACTACAGAGCTTATGACCAACAGGAAAATAATTTGAAGCAACAAAAAGGTACAATTGTGCATAAACTTCTCTAGCAGGAAGCTCATCAACTTTTGGTATTGCAAACTAAAAGACATGAAATTCTACAGAAGCTACAGAAATTAGATTAACAATGAACTGATCTAATCAAATACCTTGTTACAAAGATTCCCTGAAATAATATCACCAGCTCTTCATATTTGTAGTGAAACTTTTCAATTTCTCCTGGACATTTGGTTCAAGGCCAAGCAGCTTCAACGTGAATCACTGCACAAGAACATGGCTGCTCCGTAAGTTCAACCATTCAAACCAAAACACCCTCAGAGCAAGCCATGTGCTCTGTCAGAGACACTAATAGAGCAGGAACCTAAACAGCAAGTGGAGGAGTGTTTATGTTCCTTTTAGTGACTTTGAATTGATCTCTGGCATTTAAAATTGCATCTTTAGAGAAAGTTTCCATATACTGTTGCTACATTAAACCCTGAGCTTA
Organism: Strix uralensis; assembly: GCF_047716275.1. Classification (NCBI taxonomy): domain Eukaryota; kingdom Metazoa; phylum Chordata; class Aves; order Strigiformes; family Strigidae; genus Strix; species Strix uralensis. The sequence continues at coordinate 39,367,729 of NC_133975.1, forward strand.
ATCATCTCCTGCCACTGCAGACTGTTTTCGACATGAATACGTGTAAAAACTAGAAGGCTGTATCAATAAAATCAGCAGTTATGCTAAATCTGTTTAGTATCCAGGTACTTCAATCATCTGTGAAAACATATATAAAATTAATACTAAAATGGCAAAAGTCTTTACTAAACATGTGAGCTTCATACTGTCACTGAACACTGATGACACTCTATTACCGAGCATTTAAAAGTTAACCTTGCAAGACTTACTACCACATTGGAGTAGGGTATCAGAATGAAAATACTGCTACTAATGAATGAGACAATGACTAAATAGTCTGTCTCTCTAGATCAAAGCCATCTTTTAACAACATAATGTGAGCTCCTTGGTCGGCAGCCTGCACTCATTACTCAAGGAAAAGGAAGTTAAGTTAATAAAAAAAATTACCCGGGTAAGGATTCTACCAGTCATTTTTATGGTGTTGCTTAGAAAAACAGCATTATTGAAAAGGTCAAAGAAATCATAGCATCTCTCCTACAAGCAGGTAAACAGTTGTGATGCCTAGGAATTAAATAGATTTTCTTCCATGTATTTATTCCTCTCCAGTATGCTTCAATAGCCCTTTTCTAAGGTAAGTTGACTGATTCCACTGTGTTATGTAACACTGAAAAGGTCATATAGCCTTATGCAACAGTTGTCAATATAGTATAAACACAAACACCACAGCCTTAGTACTGCTTTCTGCATATGTTTTTAAGCCAGGTTGCTTCTGTATAACTTCCATGAATATTTCAGAAAGTCAGGGACCTTTCTCACTTCTCTTGTCAACTCTAATAAGTTTAAAACAAAACTTCTTTCAGTGTGATTAACACAGGAATGTGTTTTTCAGCACTATTTTTTAGAATAGATACGTAACATGTTCAGCCTTGGCAAGGAGAAAGCACTAACCTTCAAGTACCCTTTAGAACAAGAATAAGTTAAACTTAAAAATTTAGTTAAGAATATGGGAAGGAACTCATAAAGGTTTCCAATATTTCTTAGACTACTTCAATGAGCTAATTCTATTCATTTCTTTGGGATGTAATAGGTGTTGATTCAAAATCTGACATGTACACTGTGCCTCAGAGTGTAAAGACTGTGAATTCAGTCCTATCTAGGGACCAGAAAGCCTGATGAAAGTGATCAGCCGTTGAAGAAGTGAAGAAAATTTGAAGTTTTTCCTTAACAAGAGGGCCATGTAGAAAGTCCTGGTCAGAGAAAAAGCTAGGAGATGCTAAAATATCAACTTTCCCATCTTATCTCAACATGAAAACTACTCTAAGAGAGATAGGAGCTTTTGACTTCTGGCCAAGAATAAAAACTGCCTAGAAAAGGGAAAAATATGATCTAAGCTGTCTTGCAAGGGAGTGAAGGAAAAGAGTGTATTTTTCTACCACATAAGCTATTCATCTACTTGTGATACAGACAGTGTACCCAATTAAAATGAGTTTTAAACTAAAGAGTTAAGTTATTCTTCTTTCTTCAGAAACATTGCATTGTTTATTATATTTCTGTGCACTTCTGAGCTGTGTTTTAATTTGTGTATGGACATAAGAAATCTCTAAGGGAGAACTGGCTTTTGTCTTGGCTTGTTATTTGTTAGATGATTTCTTGGTTATTGCCTGTGGCACATAATGCACCCTTGTCTTTTCTCAAGACAGAAAATTTTCTTTTCATTACTACATCAATCTTAGGATGTAGTGGGAAAAACACAACAGAAATTGGTAGATTTAAAAAATAAAAAATTCTATGGACAGAAATGTTAAGATAGTATTAGTCAGTGCTATGAAAATAAAGACTTATACTAGGCTCCACTACCATTCAAATCCATCCAAATCAAGCACTCTGTGTGTATGTCGGTGGCAACAGATATGCACTGTCTGAGAGTGTAGGTCATTTGAACCAGGAACCATATTTATCCACATTTTACCTACTCTACTAAAATTCAAGAAAATTTTTACTATAGCTAACACATTGGTAATACAAATGTTGTGTATGTGCCTTAACAATGATTATAAAAAAAATATTTTTAAAAGACTTGTCTGAAAGGGTATTACTGACAATTCTCCCACAGTACCACTTCACAATCCATCATAATTTTACCACAATTGTATTACACATGTGGCTCTGCCACGCAAAAGTTATAGCTTTCCAGCCTATTCTCACTGAAATTTGCAAGATACTTTGAGTATGCCATTAGATTTTAATTCTGCTTCCTTTGTATCTTGGTTATGAGATCCACTGAAAAAACAGCGACCTCAAAGATATTTAAAGGAGATCTCCATCACTCACCAAATTAGCTAGTTACCCAGGTTGAAGGCACAGCTGTATGTCAAAATTGATGCTGATGCTTCTAGGGGGCAATTGCCAGTTTAAACACCAGCCTGAAGAACTGGGTGGTATTAGTTTTATTTATCAGTTAATGTAAACAATCAAAGCATCGAGGACACATTTTGCTTTCCATTGCTGTGATTCTACTTAACAAGATGTTGAAAGAATAAGAACTACAGAATAAGCAGTAGGTGTTGTACAAAGAGGGAATTTTCTTTCACTGCTACAAAATTCTCCTACTTTTTGATGGTGGGGCATGAAATTGCTTTGACTGCAATTAAGCAGCTGTAAGTAGAGCAACACTCAGTTTCTCTGTGCACCTAGCTGTGTCTATTTTAATTTGTTCATGTAAATGAAATGACTAACATTTTTTTTTTTTTTATATGAAGCTTCTTTCTTGAAGTTACAGGAGGATTGGGACTTGGGGGGGGCAGTTCTTTTTAATCTAGATCATACTGCTCCTATAACAACTACGTCATTCTTTTCATTTGGTAGAAGTACATGGCACTTGGTAAGTAGCATGCTCAGTAGAAAGTGGCAAGGAGCTGCGTCATCACAGTAGAAGACTACAAGAAAACTTCTGCCTGTAGGAGATAACTGGAGCATCTGAGCTCCAGAGGGAGGGAAGGAACATTCTCCACAGCAGAAAGAAATGGAGCTTTCCGAGTCTCGGCAGCTTAGTTCATCTTCTTTTCTGTTAACACCAATTTGTTTACTTTTTTCTTATGGGTGTTTTGCAAGTACCTTAAACCTAAAAAAGGAATTCTTGATCCTCCCTTTTTAATCTTTTCATGTATCTCAGGTGACTGTGTCTACAGACAGCCACATGACTGTCCATGTCACTGAAGTCTTTAAGTATGTTATCTGTTCCTTTTCCATTTTCAGACTCTGTTGGAGTCATTGGACATTCTATTTATCTCCAGACTCATTAATTCTTCTTACTTCATCACCTTCTAGATGTGCATAAGCCAGTAACATTCTCAGCAAAGGCTTCATCCATTCTGGTTTGGAAAACCAACCTCCCTGTATCCACCATGGTTAAAGTCTCTTCCAGACACAGCTTCCTTATTTCTTGGCATGTCACATGTCCTTGTCCAAAGTCATTGGCTTCTCTGCTCTAATATTGAGGTCAGATTCATTCATCTTTTTACTGTGGTGTTTGGCCATCAAGTAAGTCACTGCAAAATAAAAAAAGACATTAAATTTTCTCTCCTTCCATGAGCTCGTGTTATTCTACACCATTCTTTCTCCTTTCATCTCTGCATGTGGGGTAAGTATCCCCTGGGAGGGCATGACTAACATGATGGTACTTGACTCTGACCAGAATCACTGTAAAATAGCACACGCCAAAAAAAGGAGGACACAGAATTATTCTCCTTTCATGTCTTCAAATGCAATCTTGTCTCAAGGAAGATAAGTCTCATACACATTTGTTTGTGGTTCATCTCCCGTTTCCTTGTTTATTCAATGGAGAAGTAAGCATCATAGGAGAAAAGAAAGAAAAAAACTTAAACACTTCAGACACTTAGTATTTGGGGTGAAACAGTGGCAAATATGTATTAAAAAGAAAGAGCTGCTTAAGTACATTATAATTTGAATATATATTTTTATTTTATTTTTCTCCATGTTTTATCAAAGGACAGAAGTCTTTTTGATGAATGTGTGGTTTTAGCCATAAAATACTCCCTAAATCTTTAATTTGAAATATTAAGCTGTTTTAGCGATTTATAGACTTCTTCAGAAATGTCATTAGAAGTATTTATAAATGGAAAAAATGAATAAAAACCATAATTTAAATTGTGTCCCTCTACAAATTAAAAATGCTTGTTATTGCTGTAATATACAGCAAAATATTATCACACATATGGTATTGTTATGTGAACCATATGCCTGTATTGCTTCCAGAGCATATGGTAAGAGTTTAAAATAAGCAACATTATAAAAATATGATGGGCTTTAAAAAAATATTATTTATAACTTCTAAATTTTTTTTTGTTTGTTTTTATAAAACAGGTATTTGCAGGAACATGTCTGACAAAATTTCCTCCTGCCAGCTATTGAAGCTGTGTAATATTAACAGTGCCTTTTGTCTGTTTGGCTGCTTGCATCTCCACTGGGAATGGCTGAAATTATTTTGTGTCATAACCAAAGTGTAAGGAAATATGTTTTGCTGAAAAAAAAAACCCTGATGTTCTAAAAGATAGTGGGTAGTGTGCGTAAGTATTGTTATATGCTACTAAACAGGATGGAAAACATTTTGCTGTATGCCATGGACTCCTGTTTTGGAACATGATCCCTCTTGTAGAAAAGTAAGCTAGGCAAAACTGTAAAGCAATCTACTATTGCTTCACCTTTAAACTCCTCCAGAAAAGATTTGTTCCTTTAGGAGCAGGAAGATTATAAAGAAGCTCAAAAAAGGACAAGTCCTTTTCTTCTCATCTTCTCTGCCAACAGGTCACTGCTGTGATGAAAAACCTCATTCTGTACAGGCTCATATAATGTTCTTATCACCATGGTGCCTTATGTTAGTATTATTGCTTCTTATATTTCCAGTTATGTGTACTGGTATCAAATCTCTTTTGTTGTGATTACATTAGTTCAGCTAAGATTTTATTACCATTTAAATTCCATCACCATTCTTCACAAAATATGTTAATAATGTACAAACCAGACAAACAAATAAAAAACTTACTGTATTGCTTAACAAGCTACCTGATATTTTTGACATTTTTAAAAAAGAATTTTCAACTTCAGTGCAAAAATGCACCATTTATTTCTACTATGTTCTTGTTTATTATACAGTTGTCAGGATTTTCATTCTCAGTCTATCCTTCTTTCTCTCTTTCTTTGCCTTTCTTCTTTTAGATTCTGTAGTATCACTACAGTAAAAAAGAAAATATTGATAAATGAGGCTTGCCATTAAGGGGAAGCAATTTGCAGCAGAATGAAAAGTTATAACGGTGCTTTGAATTATTAGAAGGCAGTGATTCTTTTGAAATATAAATGTGTGTAATTTTATGCAAGAGTGAAAAACTATTTTTTCTTCTGTCCCTAGTTTTATCTTTCTGAGTTTCAGTGTTTAGGAAGAAGGTTGGACAACTAACAGCCTTTTCTGTTTGTTGGTCAAATAAAAAAAATAGAAGAGAATGTTTTGGATTAACACATACTGGGTTTCATTTTTACTCTTCGATTAAAACCACTTAAAACTTTTTTTTTTTTTGCTTTACCTAAATCGACCCTTTTTTAAATACAATATTGCTTTTCAATTAAAATAGATATTTTTCTTCTTCAGAATTGTACTGTTTCTAAATTCACAACTCAGCAAATCAACAGGAATTCAAAACTGTTTTTCTATCACTAAATTTGTATTTATTATATATGGTTGAAAAAAAAAAGAGGTTACTCAAAACATTTCATTTTACCTACGTGTAAGAAAACACGTGGTATAATATTATCTTTTCATTCCACTCCTGTCAGTTCTCAGTTTTCTCAATCCAGTCTTCTTCTCTTTGACTCAAAGATTCTCTGAAGCTTAGTCCAGGTTGGAACTCAGTCTGGTTCTTCTAATCCAGAACAATTTACCTATGTCTATTTTTTTTCTGTATTTTCTTTACTTCAGAAATTCACTATTCAGTCAAATCCTGTAGTTGTGCTTCTTACAGCATTGTTTGTAGTTAGGTTCACTGTAAAGTCATTACAATGAGAATCTTTTAAAGGCCTTTCACAGGTCTTGGAAAAGGTCCTAAACATATTTTTTGGGAAAAGCGTGCAGAATTCTGCATGGAGTGCTTAGATTTTATAAAAAAGGCTGCTTTCTCCATTCCCTGCTATAGAAGAGTAGATGTAAAGGCATGAGTCTTTCTGTGGAAAACAGGGGAGAAATTGACAAGAATTAAAAGACACATTCTTCAGAAAGTCTTACCAGATCTTCAGAAATGGCTCAAAGTGTGTGGGGTTTTTTAAATATTTTTTTCCTGATCTATATAAATGGAAAGGTAAAATTGTCAGAAATCCAATAAGAAATATGGAGTAAACTTAATCCCCATTCTTAGACATCTGGTATTAATACATTTGTAGAAAATACTTTGACATTTTGGCATTTTTCCATTAACACTAATAGTATTAGGGGTAACAAAAGTGTCAGTTCAAAATTCTGGGTACAATACAGAAGCGAGAATATGTTCATTCCATATGCATATGTTTGACTGCAGTGTCTATTTACTGTTTAGTCCAGTGACAGTATTATAACTGCACTTGCAATTGCAGGCACAACATGGCCAGGATAAATATTGATGAATTAGAGTGAATGGAAGGGGGAGGGCAGCTTGGGTGTCATCCAACAACAATACACGTGTAAGGATGACTTTTTGGAAAGGACATCTGGGGAAAAGGATTTGTAATTTGCTTTTCAGTACAAGTTAGGAAAAAGGAACATCAGTTCCTCCTTGGATGTGTAGGTAGATGGGTGCCTATCACATCAGCAGGTTCTGCCAACAAGATGTTAGAAAAAATATAGCCCTAAACCCTTCAGCAATTCAGCAAGGTGAAATATAGTTTTTCCCTTTCATTGCAGTTTTCCAGAAAAGCAGTTTAGGTTAAAATTTCAAGTGAAATGCATTGCCCTGTGCTGTGTTATGGCATATTGCATCTGATCAATCACACCAGACTATGTTTCACATCAGAGTGTGTGTTATCATTCTAGTCACTTCACATTAGAAAATGGCATATGTTGGAAATTTGAAAGAAAAGGAGGACTATTTTTAGAGATTACATCTATGGGATGTGAACTGTCAAATCAGACTACTTTTTCAAGGTGTGGTCAGATATGAGCATAATGCTCATAACCCTAAAAAGCTGCAGAATTAATTGCCCATCAGGGGACTATCTTTATAAAGTGAGTGTTGGATATTTTTTTTTTCTTTTTTTTTTTTTTTTTTTTTTTTTAAATATATTATTGTTATTATTCAGGGATTTAAAGAAAAATCTTTAAATCAGAAAATAATTTTCTCCGTACCTTGAACCACCTTTTTGCATCCCACCCCCATCAGAAAATAGTCACAACTTCTAGTGCATCAGAAGCCTAAGTAATAATTTAAATATTTCTGAACATCTTCTTGCCTCTGCAAGAACAGGAACATTGTGTTCACATAACATCCAGACACCCTTCCTGAATTTCTAATCCCAATGGAGCAGAAGCAAACTGGACCTGGGAAAACTACTGGCTAGTTCCTCTAAGGCTCTTTGGTCAAAAAGCAAAGAACTAGGTTTGAGTTTCTATTGGAAATACAAGTCTCCAATTGCCATCTGCTTTTAGAATGCCATTTTCTATTTCCGATTGTCTACATGTCTTCCCTACTCAGAGAGAAGAAACCATGTTTGATAGCCTATTTGACTTAAGTAAAATAAAACAAGAACAGGGCTGATATCCAGTGTCTATACATTAGAGAAAGAAATATTCTTGAGTGAGGTGCTCACCTCTGTGGATAAATATGATGACTGGACACATCAGTGTATCACAACTTTACCCCATGCTTACACAACATTACCTCCCTCTGTTCAATGTCCTGGCCTGCTGAATGCATCTTGAGCAATACTGAGTATTACTGTTCCAGATATCATTAGTTCTTTACTGCAGATCTGTTGTTACAGGAAATTGTTAATATTCCAACAGCATTTGACCTAATTATGCAAAAAATTATGTTGCAGGCTGATTGGTTAATGACTATCTTGCTGAAGAGTAAGATGATCCCTTTTTGTTTTGCTCCACCTCCTTCACCCAGGTAATCATATCATATACTTTTACCTATCCCTCCATTGTTTTATAATTAAAGTTCTGAGTCATTTCCAGAGGGTTAGAAAGAGTTGCCCCTAATAGTGTGGGTGAGACTTGCCTTGCAGATTGCAAGTAACTTAGGAGATCACATGGGGAGACACTGCATGCTGTAAAACCTTCCCCAAAAGTGCTCTAATCTGAAATAACAGGAGAGGAAAGATAAACAGCGGCTGATTTCTGGTGCTGCTGGGTTCTGCTTTCTCCTACACCTGGAGCTGCATCTCAGACCACAAAGTATTTTCTGCATTGATAATGGAAGCAACTATTGCAAGCAGCTAGAGAGACAGTGAGTTTAAAAGCTGCAAACTGCATTCTTTCCAAGCAGAATAATATAATACAATTTAAATCCAATTCTTAGACAGTCTGCAGTGTTTTGAAATTTACCTATTTCTTGACAGAAAAATAACCAAAATGCAGATGCTATAGCAATAACTAGTCAGACTCAAGAGACAATGGAAATGAATAATTTAGCTAAGGTAGTTGTCATTGTTTGGTTAAAAAGCTCTCTAAAAATCCCATAATATGTAAAATTCAGGTAGATTCCTTTTACTACGACTTCCAGAAAATAAGATGGTTTTAATTTTCAAGCATGATGCATCGCCCTTTACAGTGTTATGGCAGGTTGCATCTGATCAGTCACACTAGATTATACTGCACATCAAAGCAAATGTTATCATTCCAGTCACATCAGATTAGAAGATGACATATCATGTTGGCAATTTGAATTCAAGTCTTTTGAAGGGTAATTTTCAAGTGTGGGATTAAAATATCCATCCAGTCAAAGGTCAATAGGTACACTTCAGATATCAAATGTGCAATATTTGGCACGTTTTCCTTCCTTTTTATGCTGGGTTGATGAAGCCAGATGCTATAGAGATGAAGGTGGGAGAAATAAGGCAAAAGGACACACTTTTAAAGCATCAGTGTCTAAACTACAGCTGAAAAATATGTGCAGCAAATAGAGAAATAAAACTGAATATTCATAGCACAAACATGTGGAAGATGTGGGATCGCAGAGAAATTAAAACAAAGGGACTAATATGGCTGTGCAGTGATCATTAAGAATTGTGTTGCATAGCCTGTACCATAATATATATGCAAATGTGCATCCACTATGTATGCTTATGTCAGAACTCACCTTTCAGCTTCATGTTTCTAAACACTTTCATTTGAGATAAATATTTGTGATACTGGTAGTTAGGGACAGGACTTGCAGTCCAGAGATGGGGAAGCCAGAACAACTTTAATTGTCTTTGCTCTCTCTTATTTCTGGGCTGCTCTGCCATCCCCAGTGTCATTTAGATATCCTGAAAGCTGACATAGAAAATGTTATCTCTAGCCTGTTTTGTCCAGAATGCCTGACAATCCCAAATCTGTAACTGATTGCCTTGTATCCTGAAGGTCCTTCTTTAGCTTTTTCTCTTCCCAGAAAAATTTCTTAGTTTAGTCAGTTCTGAAAAAATACTGTGCACTAATGCAGGGCTTAAAGTCATGCTAACAACATCATCAAACCCTTGGTCCTCCCTGTTGCTGTATGGTCAGCCCTGTAGTGAGGCTTCAGTCCACCAGACAAAGGACGTAAGAACCCTCTTTGAAAGGTCTCCGAAGATCTGTCACTGAGGGTGTCACCACCTTCCCATATCCCATAAGCTTTTCTGTGTCATATGAGTCAGCTCCATATCCATAATAAAAACCATGAAACAAGGCATTTCCTTTCTATTCCAAACCATTTTTCTGTGAAGTATCTGGAAAAGCAGTCGCTGGGAAGCTGAAGATGTAGCACATGTGCAGCAGGAGGCCAGGTGGATTGCACGCACTCACCACTGGTTCATTCACTGATTCTCAGTGGAAGTTGCTGTGCATGCTGCAATGTGACTGCCCTGTCTGATGAATGTACTGCCCCCAGGCATCCAGAAATTTTAAAAGTGGTCTGATTGTAGTTTGGGTGGAGTCTGCCTAAGTCAAAGTGATTTTACATGAATCTGGGGACCTACCTACATTGGAAGCAATGCTTAGTTAGAGCTGTATTATGGCTGAGAGTCTTCAGTGTGACAAGAAGTAAAATCCCATAGAAAGCTGTCTTTTGAAGACGATGCTGGCCTCCAGTCCATTTAGTCTGAAGAAAAGGATACAGATTTTTTACTACCTTCTTCTTCTAAAACTCTTATGTCTACTTATATAAAGTAAGAAACTATAATGAAGTCAGATGCTGCAATTTGACAACGAATCAGAGAACCACTGCTTGGAAGGACCACTGGAGATCATCAAGCTCAGTCTGCTACTTAAAGCACAACTATCACCAACACTAGATCAGAAAAACCATGAGTTAGTTTTAAAAGCCTTAGTCTTAAAACGGTTTTTAAAATCTTGAAGTCTGTACATTCTGCAACCCCCCAGGCAGTGTATTGCAGACCTACACACCATAGCTTCCTAAACTCTAGGTTGCTAAGACCATTTGCCCTAGACAAAGATCAGTTATGGTTTCTGTTATGGAGGTTCTCAAATAAACAACCAACCACCAAAAATTAAAAATTTATTATTAACACAATTAACTAGCTCTCCATAAATTACAGGTTCAAATGTCTGTGAGAGGAGAACAGAACAACTTCTTAGGGTTTAATGACAACCCAAAATGCAGAAAACAAAGCACCACTCCCTAGGGTTTAACGGCAACCCAAAACGCTCTATCAATCACCTAACAAGTGAGGACTTTCAACCTCGAGGACCTGCTCATGGCAGTGTCCTGACCCAAGGCACCTTGAGGAGTTTCCTTGGGCAGCATCCTGACCCAAGGGGAGAACCCTCAACCTCAGTGTGCTGCTCCAGGAGACAAGTTCAAAATGGCTCCCCAGGGGACTCCATTTATACCCAAGCCGAATCTGTCAGAGAGGGACCTGGAGGTGTTGATTGACAGCCGGCTGAACATGAGCCAGCAGTGTGCCCAGGTGGCCAAGAAGGCCAATGACATCCTGGCTTGTATCAGAAATAGCGTGGCCAGCAGGGACAGGGAAGTGATCTTACCCCTGTACTCGGCACTGGTGAGGTTGCACCTCGATTACTGTGTTCAGTTTTGGGCCCCTCACTACAAAAAGGACATTGAATTACTCGAGCGTGTCCAGAGAAGGGCAACGAAGCTGGTGAAGGGTCTGGAGCACATGTCGTACGAGCAGCAGCTGAGGGAACTGGGGTTGTTTAGTCTGGAGGAGAGGAGGTTGAGGGGAGAACTCATCGCCCTCTACAACTCCCTGAAAGGAGGTTGGAGAAAGATGGGGATGAGCCTCTTTAATCAAGTAACAAGTGATAGGACAAGAGGGAATGGCCTCAAGTTGCGCCAGGGAAGGTTTAGACTAGATATTAGGAAGTATTTCTTTACAGAATGGGTAGTTAGGTGTTGGAATGGGCTGCCCAGGGAGGTGGTGGATTCCCCATCCCTGGAGGTGTTCAAGAGGCGTGTTGACATAGAACTTAGGGATATGGTGTAGTTGGGATCTGTCAGTGCTAGGTTAACGGTTGAACTAGATGATCTTCAAGGTCCCTTCCAACCTAGATGATTCTATGATTCTATGATCTGTAGTCAGTAGCGGCTCCCATTGGCCAAAGGCCCCAATTACCATGAAGCCCTGAGAACAAAGGCAATCAGGAGCTACTGCACTTCAGCAGCCAAGGAGCCCTATTTTCACTGGGCGAGTGCACCTGCCGCAGTTTCCTTCTTTATTTCCATGTTCCAGTCAATGCAGGTGTTATGTTAGCATTCACTTCATGAATAATGACTGCAAGCTAGGAAATGAGTGTTTCTGCTGAAGGGATTAGAATTTACTTTGTCTCTTACTTCCTTGCAATGCCTTCCTAATCCCACTCCTTCTATTTATTTTAATCTGCTGTATTTGTCAATACATGTGACTGGAAAAGTGTAATTTCTTCAAATTTTTTTCCTCTCCAATTCAGAGAAAGAAGCATAAATATCTTGGTCATGGAACATTTTAACTGATTTTTTTATCACTGATTCAGTTCAGTCCACTGGTAATATATACTGTGTTTTATTAATTGGTTCTTGGCAACTAGCCTGCTCATTCCCATTATAATGACTTTTTTTAGCTAATAAGCATTTTGATAAAGCTAAGGTTATTTTAATAAGATCTCTTATCACAGAACTTCAAGTTAGAACTAGTCTGTTTCAAAGTGGGATTTTGAACCCTTTTCTGTCCTTCATTATAGCTCTATAAATCCAGAGTAAAATCTAGTTCAAGAAGGTAAGATAAGATCAGATGCTGCTGTAAGGATTGGGATTCCCTGTCAAGACACATATAAATTTTCATGCTAAGCATGAAGTGATGTTGAGTATGACTACCAGCAATACAGTTTCTCAGATTGACTGGAATTTGATCTGAAACCTTTACCTACTCTTAAAGGTGGAGAGGTTGACATGAAGAGATAGTATCTTGTATTTGCCAACACATTACGGACACAAAAGTCAGATAGACTTCTTGGGGCACGTACTCTTCACCAGTGTGAAAAAGAAGCATGATTCTTCTTCTAATTTTGTTTTTTCCCCACAAGGCCCAACTGTTCCTGCTCTATTTTTCATTGGTTATTTTCAGGTCATGGAACATTTGTGGTACTAAGTGAATTTAAATGCTACTGTAGTTATTTTGATGCTGTTCCAACTAAAAGGTACTGTGAGGTTTTCCTCTCATTGTGGATTACCTTGTATTTTTTCAGGACAGAGAGACATCTCTGAGAATGGACATGTAATTTGGTTTAATCACTGGATTTCTCCCCATGAATATATGCAAACCTTCTTTTATTTCAGGTTCAAATGTGGGGTTTTTTTGGTGATTGGTTTTAGTTTGCCAGTACTTATTCTCTGACTTGTGGCTAACTCATTCCTTGATAGAGTTTGGCAGAAACATTGTCTGGTGCCAAGTGAATATCCACTGGTTCCTACATATTCTCCAAGTTTCTCTCTGTGAGTATATTTAGTATTCTAATCCCAAATTTAGTATTCTAATCCCAAATTAAAGACAACAGGTAATCTTCAAGCTGACAGCTATGTGATTCATTTAGTTTCATGTTTTCAGTAAGCAGGGAAGATATAAAAGAGGAAAAGCAGTGTACTGTCTCAATTTTTTTATATTGGTGTTTAGTCACTTGTATTCTTCCACGATCATCATAATACAAGCAGTCTAATGATTTAGATTTGAAATTATATGGGACTTTTATTTTTAAAATAATTTTTAATACTCTTGTAGAGATGCTATACAATATAATGCTATCATCATATAACAAAATAAGGTATGGACAGCTGGATGAGTAGTGGTCTTATGGAATGTATGCTCTCCACAAAGCATGTAACACATCAAGACTATCTATAAATACTTAAGAAACCACATTATTTATTTTATTATATAAATATGTTATAGGTCTGCAGCTAATTCTCTTCATATGTGTGTTTTTGACATTTTTAAGTTTCTAAATTGAGGCAGCATTGTTGGAGGACATATTCTAAGGTGTACTGAGACAAGTGATGAGTCCCTAACTGAGTCAAAAAATGCAGTGAGAAGTGCAGCCAAGCTCTTTTGGGAAATAGCTAGGTCCCTGGATATTCCCTCAAAGTTTCAAAAGTCTGTTATTTGGGGATACTGAGGATATCACTTTCTTCTGAAACAGCAATAAAAACCAATTCACAGCAAACTGTTCTCCATCCCTGATTATTATTCAAAAACTTCCTTTTAACTGTTACAAGTTATGAAAAAAGATGTCAAGATGTGGATATTGTCTATTTTTCCCTTGCTTTCACAAGTAGGGTATGAGAATACTGTACAATATATATAGCAAGATTTTTTTGTTTTTTTAACTTTCAGTTGGTTGTTTCCTAGGTCTTTAAATGCAAAGACAGAAAGAATAAAACACAGTCAATGTAAATTGCTGGATTGACCATACAAATACAAATGCAGAAGCAGCTAGCTGTAGACATCATATATCTGTAACATTTTATACATTTATATGATTTTTAAAAATCCTGAAATGAACATCATAAGCTGGCAAAGAAGCAGAAAAGTTTGCAATCTTGTTGGAAGGTTGCCACAAATGTACTCTGGTGAATAGTGAGGGTAAGAGTAGTAGTGAATCTCTTTTATGGTGCTGTTATCAGGACATAATGTGCTGGTTTTATGGCATACCACCACAGCCAGTACCCAAACTGCCAATGGAAATATAATTTAGGATCTGATGTGAGATCTTGCAGTGCATCAGTAATTTAATTGGATCTTTCATCATTCCCATCTCCAACTGTCATTAGCTGATAATTGCTTATCCTAAAAGAACTGGGGAATTTTGTACATATTTTGATGGAGCTCAATGTGTATGAAGCATTTAAACAGAACACAACCTACTACATGATTGCTATGCTGGGGAGAAAAAAAGAACTCTTTAGCCACTTGATCCCCCGAGTAAAGTGTTTTCCTAATCTTTATAAATGTTCCTGTAAACTCACTGTGTTTTTTGTAGGGTTTTGTGTTTGTTTTTTTGTTTTTTTTTTTTTTTTCAACAGATAAGGGCATAGGTGCAGTGTTCTAATAAAGCAGGGCCCCCACTAGGCTGATCCAAAGAGAGGCATATATCACGTGTTGTACCAGACATTCTCTTGAATCTTGTAGGAGATGTTACTGTGATGAGTATAATAGCAGAATCTGAATAGAATAGAGATGAATAAGTACATTTTTACTCTAAACATTTTATGTATCATTTTGTTTTCACGGTAGGTGGTTTGAAGGTTCTCCTAACCACTGCTGTTATGTACTGTGCAGAAGGTCAAAGTAGGTGATCATAATGGTCCCTTGTAGCTTTATAATCTATGAATCTATACTCCTGGGGAATTGTAAGTGCTAAGAAATCTACTTAAAAACACTGGTTACAGAGAAAGCAATCAAAAATGGTTGGGAGAAGGCACCCCCCACCATCCCTCCTAATAAGGGCGACGAATACACAGATGGGGGAAATTTGTGTTGCAAAATATAGATGGATCTTTTTCAATTAAGAAAGAAAAGAAACTGGGCAATTTCAAAACAACCCATACACAAAGTTACTGACAAGGGGAACAGTAACAGGCAATTTGATTGTAGCAGACATGCATTTTGAGGAAAAACGATACAGGAAAAAAATGCCTGATTGATAATTATTTTGCTGCCACATTCAGAGAGAGCTTGAGAGTTCCTAAAATACTAGCAAAAAACCAAACAAGCAGTAGAATTATGAATAATCCTAACCCTATCATATCATAGGCTTAAATTTCAACTTGAATGAAGCAATGAAATAAATATCAGGAGCAAAATGTCCATTTAATAGCTAGCAGATAATGGAATCATAAGGAATAAGCAGCATGAACTTGTCAGGAGAAAAAGAGATGGGTTTGTTGTTGATGATAGAATTTTAATTTTAGTACAAAAAAGGAAAACAGATAAAATCTATTCTTGCATGAATCCTGTTTCAGGCACTAAAAAAAAAAAAAAAATATCAGTTCATATTAGCTGTCAAAATCCTTCTCTCAAAATTAATTAAAAGTCGTTTGAATAAGGACACTGTCATATGGTCTGAAAAGTGACTGAAGGGCCATTAACAAGGGATAATGATACACAGCAATGTATCATGTTATGGAGGAGCTGTCTAGTAGCGCTGAAGGGACTAGTGTTAGTTCCAGGTTTTTTTGACATCCTCATTAATGATTTGAAAGTGGGAGTAAACAACAAGTTAATGAAATTCACATATTACACTAAATTGGGAGGTGTTGCAAACACCAGTGATGGCACAGAAATAATAGGAAGGGCCCAAACAATATTAGAAGCATGGACATAACAACAAAATGAGACTCAATTTGGAACAAAGATATCTAATAACATATGAAGAAAAATAATCCAAACCATAGCTGTGGAGTGGGAAAGAGAAACCTGGAAAGCAGTAATGCTTAAAGAACCATGGAGGTGGTAATGGGTAGAAAATTAGGCATGAATCTATAGAGTGATATAGCATTAAGAGAGGCCAATGAGCTTTTGGGTTTCATACAAAGAGGTGTCAAAGAGCGAGGAAATAATAATCATTCACAGCATAACACTCATGCAACTCAGCCTGGAATATTGTATTCAGTTCTGGGCACTGGTTTACTAGAAAAGCAAATGAGCAAATGAGATACGTTTCATACAGAGCAGCAAAAATTAACAAAAGAAGAGGGAGAACATTTTAGGAAGATAAAATGTAAAAGCCAAATTCCACTCTGTAAACCTTGGCCAAATGACAACAGAAAAGAGACTTGAGAACTTTGTGTCTGTATAAAGGTTGAAAATTCTAAAGGCAAAAAAAGATTTAGGAAGGAACAAAATGGTAGAAATAAGGTGAATAGGGTCAAATTAGGAAATAAATTAAAAGAAAAATCTAGAAAGCTAGATACCAGGAAACAGTTCTTGGATTTGGTGGAGTTTCTATTTGCTTTTGATTAGAAGAATTATTCTATGAAAATAGATATTCAGAAAACAAAATATGTTACAATTGCGCTAATTGTGCAGTTTGGAATTTCCTAGTGAAACATGCTTTTTGTTATTCTCTTGATTTCTGACCGAAACTCAATTCCAGTATAATCTGGAGATAAAGTGGTACAGGTTGTATTTTATAAACGGTTAAATAAATCAACTCTCCATGTTTTAACAATCCATTCAAGTATTAGCTAACATCAGTAACTGGACAGATACATAAAGGACAAAAATAAGAGAACGGATGAATAGAGCACTGAATAACCAGAAATATAGGTACAGAAAGGCCACACTGGCTAGAGGGGTAGTGAAGGAGAAAAGTTGTATTCACTCCTTCACTGTAGTGGGGAGAACAAAAGAAGACTCACAAAATGCTCTTGTGAAAAGAGCTTAGTCCCATATGAGGATGTGGGATTTCCAAAGAACAGCTCTTCCTTATCTTGACATATAAAATTTGTTATAGAAAAATGTATACTTTATTTGCTTGTTCCTTTCTAGAAAGGCATCAAATGAATATAAAATTTAATAAATAAAGAAATATTTTTTAGTTTTTTTGAAACTATCTTGGAAGTTTCTATATTGCTAACAAATTCTAACATAGTGGTCTAAGAAAAGAAGTTTGAAAAAATCTCGTTAAAAAATTAAGGCTTTCATTAAAATAAAAATCTGTGAGGAGATGGATTAAGGACACATTATCCAGGGAAATTAAATCAAAAACTCAACATTTTCCTAGGTCTACATGTTTCTATACTGAGTTACAGAAGATTATGAAGAGACAGCAGGCAAATAAGGGTGACAAAAAATCCCAGCTGCCTGTAAAATAGAAAGAGAACAAATATGAAATAAGACTATATGGAGGCAAATATGTAAAATATTGATGTCAAATAGGGCATTGTTACCTACATTTTGCTCTCTGGTATGACATCCCTTACAAGACTACTTAGGAACATCTTTCACTGATGTCTGAGACATGCCCTAGCTTTTTCTGGTATTATTATTTTGTTTGTTCAGAAATATTGTAAGGTGTTTTGAACAATTCAATCTGCTTGTTTGTTTTGAACATCTCCTTCAGTTCTCATTTTCTGGAGATGCTCATCCTCTCTGTTCTCCATACTGATCAACTTTGCAGTTATTTTGTTGTTTATCTATATGGTTTTGGGGACAAAGTGAAATAATCTAATTTCTAATTTTTGGCTTGATAAACTAAATTTGATGTAATTTAAAACATAAAATTGTATACAAGGATCATAACAAAACCCAAAGGAACCTGGGATATTGAGAGAAATAATTTCTGGCCTGAGTATGTGGTGACATTTATGCAATTTCATATGATTGACACATCTTAATTCAAATGTAGAAATCAGTCTAGCTTTTCTTTTTACTGTGCTAACATGTCTTTGTAACATGTCTCTCCAGGAAATATGGTATAGTCAATGGTATAGTATTTTTCATATGTGAGAAATGTTGCTATTTTGATACAACCGCACTGTGACATTTAACCTTGTGTGGAAGGTTACAATGACACTAGAAGATAGTGAAAAATGGCTGAGGAGCAGGACGATGACACTGTGGCGTTATATGATTTATTTTTTCCATAATTTGCTTTTCAGCTCTTCCTCTTCTATTTCTCATGAGACTAACCTGTTCACCTGAAGCAGATTAGTTACGATACAGTTTCACCTATTCAAAAAGACAGGGCTAATTATAAGGGCTGTATGGTGAGTCTAAAAGTTGTGAAGAATGTGTTAGATTGTTTAAAGCTCAAATATGTTGTGAAAGACTTTTATTAAACAATGGCAGAAGCTGCACATGTATTTGTAGGCATGTAAGCAATGAGAGTTTAAAGGGGATGTCTCCACTGCAGGTGAGCACAACTGTTTGAAAAGGAAGTTTTGTTTCATTTTGTTCATTGGTGAACAAAGAGACCCACACAACACAACTGGGGCCACTGTAGACTGCACAAGACTGACAATGGTCAGTTGTAAAGTTGTGTCCGTGATTGCCCCGAGAGTAATAACCCTTTTGTGCCTTTTCTCTCCCATAGGGTTTACACAGGAACCCCAACCTTCAGGATGCAGAATCTCTGTGGCCTGCACAGTGCCTCAGCCATACAAACATCCTCTCTCTCTCTGTCCCTCTTTTTCTAACGTGTGTTTATAATATTCTCCTAGAAAGGCATAGCATATGGACAATGATCTACTCAGAGTATTTACTACTTACTGCTCTCCTCCAGATCTCTGTGAAGACTCAGCAACCAACTGTAGCCTCTGGGTTTGAATTAAGAGATGCCATTTCCTAAATTGGTAAAACTACTACATTGGAGGCTGGATTTTCAGAAATCTAATACCTCAAAGAGATATAAGGAAATTTAATGGGAACTACTTCAGGACTGAGCATATGTAAATCAAAGGTAATAGCTGCGTAATGAAGTGCGTAGACATTTGACAAAAAGTGTGGCTGCTAGTCTGCAGACTAGTTTAGCCAGTAGCCTGCAGCCTTACAGAAAAATGCACAGCTATTTAGATTGTAGGATCATTAAACTTGATTAAATCTTAATTTTTTTAAGCAATAGACAGCTATTCATAAGACAAAAACAAATAAGAGTAATACAAAGCAAAAACATTGGAAACCCACAAGCTTATCAGCCAATATTTAGCTGCCAAAAGTCCAATGTATAATGATGCCATAAATTTAATTTTGGTCTTACTCACTTTCTGTCCCATGATCTAAGAGAAGCATTAATCGGTTTTTTTCCCCTTCTGTTTTTTTGTTTTTTTTTTTTTTTTTAAGTTATTCATATTGTCAAAAAACAGTGTAAAAGAGTAAAAGCTGTTTAGTTCTTTTAACTTGGAATCATTATGACTATAGAGAACAGAGGTTTCTATCAGAATTATGTCCTCATGCTGCTGTACAATAATGCAGATTTACTCCTTTATGTAAAAGTTTAACAGGTAGATTTGCAAAGGCACAAAGTGATTTCCCACTTTATTTCTATATGCATTTGGAATGCTCTTCCTGAAAATACTTTCCTAATTATAGAAATGTAGAAAGGTAGTAGCTTACATGACATTGTAATGGAGAACACAGGTTGCAGGCAAGAAGAGCCTGGAGAACTCTGAGTCTATATGAACAATGGCATGTAGAAAGATGCCATTTCAATTATTAAAACTTCACAGCAGACTTTGTCAGGAATCCGTTGGCAAACATAGTATCCTTTCTTATAACTAACTGGCAAGCAATCCAGAAGGTAGAAAGGCATAAAAAGTGTCTTTTTAACTGATTTATTTGCAGTTAAAAAAATAAATCAGAGTCCCACTGCTTACTGACTCACCATTAACTCTTTTGTATCTTCTATGGCTTATAAGGAAGGATTTTAAGGAAGAGATGTTAATGACTTGATAATAAACACTTGGGGGAATATACTTTAGGAGTTTTGTGGTCCAGTCTAATATATGAAAAGGGGATAGATGTGATAAACTGGTAGAACAAAGTCATAAAGCGACACAGGAGAATAGGAGAAAGAAGAGTAGGGAAAGATGGAGTTAAGAAGGGTAAAAATACTGCACTGAAGGATATTATCAGTTCATTGCATATGAATCACAGATTAGGTTGCTTGAGTTCTCATTTGTTTCTTACAGTCAGAATCTTGTTACAAACAAGAGGACCATACCATATATGTAAACCCATTAATTCACTGTTACTCCAATTAAAGTCTTACCAGTCTAATAGAAGAATTATTATTAGTTCAAATTATACACAGATAAAATTATGTATACACAAACTTTCTAGTACCTACCCCTTTCTCTGGTGGTATGTTCAGCCTTCCACTGCCTTCCTGGGTCCTAAAGTCAACACCTTCAATATGAGGAGAGAGGTTTACAGCATCCCAAGTCCTTCACTGAACCGAGTAAAGTATTAATGTTTACCAATTCTTTGTCCTGACTCTAGGATCTTGGCGTGATTTTGATATGCTTTGTAGCATGCTTTACACTTTGTTCTTTCCTCCTTTTTCTGCAAATCGACATTATAAATGAATTTACTATATAAGATGTATCAAATACTTGTTCTTTGTTCTCTTAATTACTCCAAACACTGATTTTGCCAAGCTCCCAAGGCTTTTATGACCAGTAACTGACCACAGCTGAATTACTGCCCTGTGGCCTCTACTATCATCCTGTCCATGCACTTTCAAGACCTCTTTTATCTTCAAATGTATGCAGTTCTCTACATTGAATTTATGCTAGGGCCATTATTAATTCTAGCCAGTAACTTGTTACTACTGTATTAGCTATAGTATACATAACAATAGATGCGTGATTATACCAAACTAAGCAAAAGCTAAACCAGAATAGACAATAGGTCATTAGATAACTGGTATTATAAGCTAAAATAGTCTCCAGGGAAGTCCAGACAGGCTTGAATTTTGTGGTGTTGACTTGGCACAAAGCCTGTGGCCTGTTACAAATAGTGGTAATGCCATACTTACTGGGCTATGAGGCTGCAGTGGAAAAACAAACAAGTAAGCAGAGACTAAAATATGAGGCAGTAATATGTCAGGTAAAGAGGAAAATGATTTTGGCAGCTATGACTAGAGCTGAAGCACTGGTGAAGAGATGATACCAATTATCGAGTAAGGACTGACAAGAGTCCAAATGATATTTTTAGCTTTTTTATTAAAAGAAAAAAAATTCTAGTCCTGACATTAAGTGAAATAAACTGAATATTTTCTGAGTATTCACATAATAGCCCTAGCAATCAAAATGCCTTTCAAAGAATTTCTCTACAATTTTGTAAGAAAACTCTAAGTGGGAGGGGAAATCTCAGACATATACTTGGAACAGCATCAATCATTTTACCAGTCTTTGGTTTTATTTGTCATTTACCTATGTTAAGTATATAAAATAATGATCTTAAAAAAGCAGTTCTTTCTTTCACAGAACAGACTATAATTTCTAATATTCAAAGTTAAATCCTAGAAGAGTGACATTTCCATGGTAATAAGTTGATGTTACTAATACAACAGCTTAGAGTGGTTCTTCTGGATATTTCAGTACTGCATTCTTATTTGCACACTACAAAAGGATTAAATTGTTGCAAAATGAAGTAAGCAACAACATTTTTATTGCGTTCAGGAGATCTAAAACTTTTGTCTTGCAGGACAATCTTTGGCTATCTGGAAGAAGTGAAATTGCAAATACTGCATGAGATTTCTTTTCAATTTTATAACTGAAAAAAATTGAACAGCATCAAGGCTAGAATTAAAACTGCTAAAATATAATCTGTTTTGACTAAAGCATTCCAACATAACATGAAAAAAATGATAGTACTGAGTTGTCCCTGACAAGTAATTTTCACTTGATTGGAAGAGAAAAATTTATTAATAAGTAACTGGTAGTGGAGAAATTTTAGAAAACCATTCTAAGAGGAGATAGAATATTTTTGTTTGTCAATTGTTTTTTGTTTTAATCAGGTTGTTTCAAGCTCCCTGCTGTATGCAGAAAAAAAATTACACTATACGTAGTGTTACCAAATTGGGTGAATATATGCCTTTCCAATATGCATCAAAGTTAAATGACTCACACTCCAAAGATACTGATCAAATCATTAAATTGAAGAACTATTCACTTGGAACAACGTATTCTACCTCAAATCCTCCCTCACTGCTGATATGAACCTGCACGATCATCTTAATCTTGCAATTCAATTTTCCCCTCAGAAAAGTAGAAAAATATCTGTTTACTTTGCAGCACAATGGAGGCTCAAATAATTGGGAAAAAAATGCATGTAGGTCCCAAAAAGACTATAGGTAAAGTGTGGTGTGTCAGTATTCAGTGCCATCCCTTCCTTTTTTTTTTTTTTTATAATGAGAGAAGGAAGATGCCTGATACTACTGATGACTAAATCTCTGCAAAGGGGATATCATTTACATTCTCATAATGGGTATAGCATCTATAAAAACAATACTCTGATTTACCTTCATACTCCTGCTGAGGCAAAATGCAGTGGCATAGTGTAAAGCAAACATAGAGCTAGGACTTCATGCAAAATATTTGCCAATCTTAGATGAAAGGTACTAAATAAATATTGCTATTATTTCTGTCTATGGAGAGCAGAACTACAGGCCTTTTTGGAAGGCTGACTTCATGGAAAATATTTGTCATTTCCATAAAAAATATTATGTTAGAAATTGATATAGCCTTTATAACTTTATGGGGATATAAAATGTGATGCATCCAATATTAAACTGCAGTGAAAAGTAATGTAAACAATATAAAAAGTATACAAGAAAAAATCTATTTATTAACGATACAAAAAGTATTCAGGGAAGAAATCCATATTAAAGGTTGGAGGGTCCAACAAGAGACTAAGCACTTTACAAATGCTGCTTTTAAATCTTTCCAAAGTTGAAAGTAACTTACAAATGTTTTGTTGTGATGGATTTTCAATTAGTTTAGTTTAAGCATAAGTGATGGCATGCCATAACTGCACTAAATATGCACACTAGCAAGATAAAAGCTGTTAAGTGTGCATTGAGGACTTCAGGAAGGAGAATCAACAGGTTACAGAGATGAGATAGGAAAGGAATTAGCAGGTGGTCGGACAGGAGTTTTCAGCCTCTTCCTGTTATCAAGGGTCATGCCACCTACCCCATACCATTACTTGCTGCTGCTAATCACAAAATACCTGTGTATGTTAGATTTAGTGGAGTTATGCTCATGGATTTCACAGAACTAAGGATCAGGGCTGAAAACAAAAGACTAAATAAGTTTTGAGGTCTACTAGTATCTTCTCATCTTTAAATACAGACTTAAGAGTTCAACGGATTGTTCCTACCACAGCATATTCTATAGACATCTGTCAGTTATATCAGTCACTATCACTAGACTCATTTCTTTACAGAATATGAAATAGAAAGAAAAATCTGTGCATCTAAAACCCAATCTCTATTTCCTGTTTCTCTGTAATAATTAAAAAAAATATCAGCTTTTTGATCAGCCACGAGCAGTTTATAATGCTATGCTCAATTTCCTATTACTAATATTTCATTCCCACATTACACCACTGATGTATATTATGGTCTTTTTTCCTTAAGACAAACAAAAAATAGGATGAGAAACATTTCAAGTGATTTTGTCATGAATCACAAGCAAACAGTACAAATTATTTTCAAAGTATTTTTCCTAAAACTTCTTTCACTTTTGTTTGTACATCTTTAAAATCAAACATGTTTTGACTTACAAAACCTACTATTATAGGATTTGTTCTGTGAATTATTTGAAAAAGACTAAAACACACCATACTGATAAGTGACAAAATATCTGTCATAGTAGCCTTTCTTACTTACTGGTCCACGTACAATGCAGCAAGTGTCTCAGAAATATTGTACAATAGTTGACCAACAAAGTTATTGTAAGAGAAGTTCACAATACTTCATTATGCCAATATCTGTATAAAACTTGTCAGATGGTTCTCTTTAATTCTAGACTGATCTGATCACTGAAGTACTGAAGAAGCAGAGAAATTATCAGATGATCACACAAGTAGGAAGGCTTGAGCAGAAGAAAGCAACTGTCCTGATGTATAGGATGACATTACTGATATCTTAACCAGCAAGTGAACTTGTTGCTAGTGATTCAAACATTAATGGAGACAGTCCCATGGATTACATTTCTTTACATTCAGATGCTGAATACCTATTAACAATCCCATTTTATCTACTGCAAACACAGAAATGTCTTTATGCCATTTAACTGAGCTTTATTGTAAACAAGAAAGCTGAGCCGATAAAATACAGTTTTTTACAGAGACCGGTAAACATTCCCTGGACTAGAGTTTACCACGAACTTTGGTTTCAAAACCTGTATTTTAAAGCATGGATTCATACCAGTAATGCTGGTTTTAAATCACATGATTCTGAGATTAGTAAAATTTAAGTATCTCTATTCCTAAAGGTTGCGTTTACACAAGAGAAGGGAAACTACTATTTATACATGTTTTAATTTATATGACATTTATTAAGATTGCTGCTCTTAATTTTCAAACCATATATTCAACAAAATAAGTCTATTGCTCACTGTCAAATATGATATTTATTTATTTATTTTTTATTCAAGGTACCATACTATTAGCTAGTTTTGGTAGCCAATTTTACATTGTTCTGAAGACTGGTACAATCATACTTGTAATTCAGACATTCTTTTAATGCTCTTTTGGTCTTGATATATATTAGAGAACAAACATACTGATATATGAAAATGTCACATTAATCTTTAGGTGTTGGTTTACATTTCAAAAGATAAATAAAGGTAGAACAAACAAAGGTAACTTAGTAGATACATTTTTGTATTGAATATTTAAAAATGTCCAGTGTGGTCGGTTGCTGTGATATGATGTATCATAAACAAGTAAACAAATCTAGACTTGCTTCAGAAAAATTTTTTCCACTGGCCCTGTAATATTTAATAATGTGGAACATATTGCCATAACTGGTAAGTAACTGGTAAGACAAGAGTGGAAATTTATAGGGGTTTAGGCTGGTGTTAATTGCTAGTCTGAGCAGAACCTGAACACTACTGCCAGTTTAAATGTAGGTTCTCATGCATATTTGACATATCTCTTTGGGACAGGAGGGTAGACCAGCTCTGCAGCATTGACTCTCATGATCTTTTTGGGAGCTATTTTGTTTATTTCTCCTACAAGGAGAGAAGACAAAGAATAAATGCCTGTGGGATTTTCCTTGGTGCAAAGTCAAGGTCTTCTGCAGGGATTACAAACTTATTGTTCATCCACCTTATAGAAGACCAGGGTGGAGGATAATAATCAGGGAAATACTGAGAAGGAAAATACTTCTAGTTTTCATCAGGCTTGCTCTGTCTGAACTTCTCTTGACCTGCCCACAGTTTCATTTCACTTGGCTTAGCTGTGACAGCAATTTCTCTAATTGACCAGTGTCTAAGGTTAATTTGTTTTACGTTTGTTTAGCTATGTATGGTACAGCCATAGTTTTATACAGATAACAGTAACAAAAGGTTGTTGTACTTAGAATGAAATATTTACCACTCTAACACAATGGTGTAGTGTAGAGATGTATGACATTGGGAGCCTTGAAAACAGAAGACCCAAGGTGTGGTGTGAATGAGTAAAGGCATGGGGTTATAAGAGATGGGACACAGGCTTCACACTGGAGATCACTAGATTCACTAGCCATTAGTGAATACAGAGCTGGACATAACTGGTTCTAGGGGTGAGAAAGAGAACAGAGAAATAGTATCTAACGTACATAAAGGACATCATATATAGTAAATTCGTGTGTAACTTGGAACTGTGGACCACTGAAGAAAGAGTAATGTGTTTGGATGCTAGCAAACATATATAAAATTACCTGAAGTGGAAAGGGAAAAAAAATAAGAGAAGAAATCATTAACAAAAGCATCATATTCCTCCTGACAGAGGACTCCTCATAACCCCACCCCACCAGCAACATCAACGTGAAACCACTAACCGTTGTGCCTAGAGGAGCAGTGGAAGGGTGAGCATAACACCAGGAAAAGGGATAGGAAATAAGTGCATGTGTTACAATTTTAATTATTATTGATATTATTACAACCTTTTCTGTACATAAATCCACTAACTGCACCATTATTTTTTGTTTTTTTGTAATAATTAGATCTAGACTAGTGATGATTCTTGAAGTAGGCTGTTAAGATTTCCATTATGTTAACAATAAATTATTGGCTTCATTTTTATGTAGAAGGTGGACTTCCCTCTCTCATAAATGAGATTCTGAGTGTAACAGAGGATCCAAGAACTCCAACATAAGGGAAGAATAGAGAAGCTTTGAAATGTGTGGCAAACATACAGTTCTCTAGATGACATAAATATTTCTCAAAAATGGTAAAATGCAGGGAATATTACCAGAAGCACATTGTCCTACAGGTACCCAGGCAGTTGAGTTGTGGGGGAAGAGGGATTTTTGTTAGTGGATTAAAATAAATCTGTAGTCCCAAGAGCTGTATCATCAGCTGTAAACAGCTAAGTGTGATACCTAAGCATGAATCCAACTAATCAAAATATTCAGTATCTCCTTCTCAGCAAATCACAAATTAGGAGATTTGCAACAATCAGGTAAGATACTGCTTGACGCTAGTAACACTGCATCAACTGTTTGCAGATAGCTCCTTGTGACACTGAAGAACATGTCCACAAATTATATATGTAATCCAGGGGCTAATGAGTCCTCCTAGGGTTTTCCAAACAATTTTAGTTAAGTCAAGGAGAGAAATTAGAACTGAAATGATGGCAAAAGCAAACTGTATGAGAAACATTTACATATCATCGTAGTTAGAAAAGCTATGGGTCACATCAGTCCTGTAAGCAAACAAGTGTCTCTGCTCTGACAGTTTGACAAAGCATCATTGTAAATTTCTGTATTATTAAAGAACAATTAATGGAACTAGAAGCTATTACAGAAGAGCAAATGGACTCGAATGGGGATGGCTAAATCACTGAGCCACCATGAGAAAAATCTGTGTTTATATCCATATTTACACAACTTAATAAAAACTGCCTCAGTGAAGGACGTGCTGACCAAACATTAATTTAGTTGTTGGAATCTAAACAGTTTCTCAAAATTATGTGGTGTGGAATGGCTGAAAACAACCGACGTATTATGAGCGACCCAGACCGAGGGGCCTCACTGTAACAACAAGCTGCAGCTGTGTTCAAGGACATAAGCAAGGCCGAGATAGATTGAGAGACTACATTCCTGGCCAAAAGATAAAGAAGTTGGACTGTCGAAAACAGGATGCCTACCTAGTGGGAGAGCAGCACGTGGACACCACACCGGGACCAATCATAGAGGGCAAAAGGGCATGTGAACAAGTAGCTTTAGCCTATTAACAATAAGATTACGGAGCGTGAAGCTTGTGATAGTGTATAAATTGCTGTGTATCCTTTAACAAAGTGGCATCAACTTGATCACATTGGTTGTATAAGTTGTGTCCGGGACTTCCGCATCAGCAATGTGATATGAAGAAACTGGCTGCTCATGGCTTGGATGGGCACACGCTTCGCTGGGTAAAAAACTGGCTGAATGGCCGGGCCCAAAGAGTTGTGGTGAATGCAGTTAGATCCAGTTCGTAGCCGGTCATGAGTGGTGTCCCCCAGGGTTCAGTTTTGAGGCCACTCCTGTTTAACATCTTTATTGATGATCTAGACGAGGGGATCGAGTGCACCCTCAGTAAGTTTGAAGATGACACCAAGTTGGGTGGGAGTGTTGATCGGCTCGAGGGTAGGGAAGCTCTGCAGAGAGATCTGGACAGGCTGGAGCGATGGGCTAAGGCCAACTGTATGAGTTTCAATAAGGTCAATTGCCGGGTGTTGCACTTGGGCCACAACAACACCCAGCAGTGCTACAGGCTTGGGGAGGAGTGGCTGGAGAGCTGCCAGTCAGAGAGGGACCTGGGGGTGTTGATTGACAGCCGGCTGAACGTGAGCCAGCAGTGTGCCCAGGTGGCCAAGAAGGCCAATGGCATCCTGGCTTGTATCAGAAATAGCGTGGCCAGCAGGGACAGGGAAGTGATCTTACCCCTGTACTCGGCACTGGTGAGGTCGCACCTCGATTACTGTGTTCAGTTTTGGGCCCCTCACTACAAAAAGGACATTGAATTACTCGAGCGTGTCCAGAGAAGGGCAACGAAGCTGGTGAAGGGTCTGGAGCACAGGTCTTATGAGGAGCGGCTGAGGGAACTGGGGTTGTTAAGTCTAGAGAAGAGAAGGTTGAGGGGAGACCTGAGAGGACGTTGCAGAGAGGTGGGGATGAGTCTCTTTAACCCAGTAACAAGCAATAGAACATGATGTAATGGCCTCAAGTTGCACCAAAGAAGGTTTAGACTAGATATTAGGAAGTATTTCTTTACAGAACGGGTTGTTAGGCATTGGAATGGGCTGCCCAGGTAAGTGGTGGAGTCCCCATCCCTGGAGGTGTTTAAGAGTCGTGTTGACATAGCGCTTAGGGATATGGTATATTAGAGAACGGTCAGTGTTAAGTTAATGGTTGGACTAGATGATCTTCAAGGTCTTTTCCAACCTAGATGATTCTGTGATTCTGTGAGACCTGACTAAATAATCTACACCAACACCAGAAATTTTTAATCTGCTTGAAGAGCACTGTTTCAATCAATTTCTGTTTGGTATATCTTTGACCATTGTCCAAAGTGTTAGTTTCTTCTGTATTATAACACTGTGTCCTGGGGTCCTTTGCTACATGGTTCATATCTGTCTTTCTGGCAAAAATAAAAATTATTATTATGAGGTAGTATGTGTATTTCAGGATTCTTTCTATAAACTCACTCAAATGACAAATACAAATTGGAACGTAATCAAAGCAATTTGGGGAACATATATTTAGCAAACAGAAAATTCAGACAAACAGGAAGCCGTTACTCACATTATCCAGACTGCTTCTACTGTAAAAAAAAATGTACACTGCCTCACCAAAGCTAGGTCAGCTAAGAAAGCTGTTAAGTGGATGTCTTTTTGGCAGCTTTCTGCTCTAATTAGCCTGTGTAACACATATTGGTTCTTGCTGCTCATTGTGAAGGTCCAAACCATTCACCATATTCTGTTCCTAAACAGACTGAAACTCAATGTATGGAACGAGCTGTATGGGTACTCTTTACCTCCAAGGTTCTCCAACTGTAGTATGTGAATCTGGATATGTCAAAGCAGGACACAGATAATCTAAAAGAAACACTTGCAGCTTTGACAATTTCAGTGGAAGACTACTGAAAACTTAGAGCAGCAGGCTCAAATACTAAGAAGGTTCTCATATATATGCAAGAAGAAGGGCTCACAGAAGACCTGTCAGAAAGTCCCATCAAGACTCCTCACAGAAAAGAAACTGTAGTACTCTTAAGTGAAAAGGGACCTTGAACAATAATTTGGATTGTAAATGAGTGTGCTAGACATTTAAGATGGAAGGAGACCAAAGGTCCAAAGTGACACTATTAGACACAGGCTCTGAATGCTGAATGAGCAGAGACATCTGTCTGCAACTCTGATTTAGGGGCAAGATCTCATTAGTGCAAATTGTTTTCTAACTGGCAGCTCTAGTTTTTTTATGCACTATTCAGGTTTTTTTCACTTTTCTTTGTCGTCCTGAGAGACATGGTGTAGCTACAGATGTCCTGTGCAGTGCATGAGTGTTCTGACCCATCAACTTTGTTAGAGAGAGGTAAGTTGCAGGGAAGGAAAAGATAACTGCATGAAGAAAATTTTAGGGAAAAGGAAATACTGCACAGTTTCCTACTACATCTCTACTAGCGCATCATAAACAAGGAATACATGACACACTTGAACAAAGAGTAGCAGAGCTGCTGTTTGAAAAGGTGGTCTCAAATCTTGCCAGTAAAATAGCCTTTTCTCAGGACTGTTCTTTAAACATCTGGCCTGCCAGACACAATCAATATCTTAGAGAATAGATACAACTTTGCAGCTGAATTCCAGCTTGCTATTAACTGGTTGAACATTGTCATACCAAAAAGTAGTTTGTTCTGTTGCACACAGATCATTCAACAGTTGCCTTGACAGACAATGCCCTAACTACTGGTGCATCTCTTCCTTAAAAATAGGTGGAAAATACTGAAAGCAAAAATAAAAGGCAGTTTTGTCAAAAAAACCCAACACCAAAACCAACCCAAAGCCAAAATGAGAAACAAAAATACTTGCAGTCTAAGTGTAACAGTTTTAAAATTATTTTTTTACTAGACCAAGTACACCTTTTTGTCCTTGATCTTCTTTTATATGTTCACCATTTCCTTCTCAACACCCAGGAATCTTTATTGATTTAATAGAAAAGGCACTATTATTTATCTATTGCAATGTTTGTTTGGGTTTTGCACCCTGCATGACATCTGGTCAGTAATTTCGTTAGCACAAAATGCCACCTTTAAAAATGACAGAACTACCTAATGAGAAGAGATTGGATCATTTTAAAGGGTTGCCTCAAACACTTGATGATTTCTTACTGTGGGGGTTTGCCATGCAAGAGCACTACAGATAAAAAGAGTGACTTCTTGAAATTTTCATCTGCTAATGAGACCAGGATTAAGAAGGTTGATCCATTTCACCTACAATTTATTTTTCAAGAAACTTCAAGTTAATACCAGTCAATAAACAACAACATCTTCCTCTGCAAACTGTCTGAATGTAATCAAGCATATGCAAATTTTTTTTCTGTGTCTGATTAAAACAAATCCAGCATTGAATGTAAAACTGTTTTTAAGTTCTTTCAAAGTGTAGTTCACATAAGTATTCCTACTTTATGGGTTACAAAAGGGAATTGAAATTGTTGCTATATTACTGGAATGACAACATGAAAAAATAATAAACAAGAACAGATTATTTCTAAGTGTAATATAATATATACAAATAGAAGATTATAAAAGACTGTTATTTACCAAACTTGTCTTTTTTCTTTTTATTTGTTTTTGCAAGCTCTTTACAGTGTAAAAGCTGAGAAAGCAAGTAGACAGTCTTTTTATGGCACTTGGGTCCCCCACCATCTTTTGGTAAGCCTAAGTGAGGAAAGGTATATGACATTACAATAATTTTATGTATTATCTACTTCTAAGATAGTTTCAACTCCAGATATCACACTATAGGTGAAATAACACTCTTTTGCATTTATTGATTTTATTTTCCATCTATAATTTAGCTTATTTAACATCAACATATTGATATATTTTACAGGAAGTATACTTAACAATTTCCCATTTTCCTTGATACATGTCCTCTTAATTTTTTCTTTTTCTTTTCTTATTTTTTTTGTCATCTAAAAGCAGTAGAACAAATTATATTTGTTTGAATGCTGTGTGTCAAAAAGTTCATATGATGTAGTCAGAATACACATGAAAAAAGGAGTTCACGCTGTGGTTTTAAGTACAGTAATTATTAAGGCTGGGACACCAGTGGGCTTTAAAAAAAACCCTACACCCCCAAAGAAAAAAAAACAAAATTGTAGCCAATTCTGTCAACACATAGCAGCAGCTATGATTTCAGAGTCTTTAGGATATACTTAAAACATGCAAGGAGATACTGATTGCCCTAAAAAGGTATAACAGAAACTTAACATAGTTCCCTTTTATGTCAGTAACCTCCCAATGACCTAATCTTGACTTATTTTGTCAGAACACTAGTCTCTTTGGTTACTGAAAGGGTTTAAGTAGATATAAACAATTACTCTTATAGATAATCTTATAGAACCAGAGCTAAATATTAGACATTCAATTAAAAAAACCCCCACACCTCACTCATATCACATATGAAAAGTCTTAGCAAGGACTGTACATAATGCCTTGAAATTGCTGCAAACAAATATTTTTTTACATAGGTAAGCTTCTAGAAGAATTTCAGAAAGGGAGGGAGATGGGTGGCTCTAGAAGTTATACCTATATAAGCTTATTTCATCAAGATAAGGAAGATTAATAATTGGAAATCCAAATAGCAGCTCTAACATGTAAAGAGTGGTTTGATAAATGTAGAAAAGTTCTATTAAAACCATAGCATAGAATAATTAAACTATCAAAGATTTCAGAAAATTTTTCTTTCAATCTCAGCTCCTTAATTATGTCATACTTCTGGAGGGAAATGGTGTGCACACCTTATTTTCAGAAAGAGTCCAATATAAACATTAAAAAGTGATAATATGTTAATGATTGTTTCTGTCTTAAGCAATGAATTAAGAGATAAGCTTTGGCAGACTTCTACTTTATTCACTGTTGAATTACTTAACAATCTTTTCATCTACTATACTGAAGATATGCAGACATCTAGCCACAACATATGCCATTGTGGCACAATTTAAATTTCACTCCCATAGTCAGTTTTGTCCCAAGAGTTTTCGTGGCCATAAGCCATTATCTCCAATGGAAATAATAGTTTACAGGATTGCTGACTGTTTCACCACTATACATCATGATTCTAAGACCTTCAAAATAAATCCCATAGTGTTTTTAATACATGTGCACATTCATGCATAGTTGGAAATGAAGAAATATTTTTAATTTCAGAGACTACATCTTGCTGTATTTTGCATAATGACTGTGAACATAGTACATCAGATAAATTAAAGGAAATAGCTTTTAGTGCAGTGTTCTGTCACAGGAAAATAATAAATCAACAACCTATGAACTCTATGTCCATTTGAAGCATATTTAGAGCCCTCATTAACCTATAGAGGCCAATTTGAATAGAAGTCATTTAACGAAGACACAGAGGAGATTTTTAATAGTTTATTATGATGGAAGAAATGGAAACAAGCTAGAAATGGTAAAGATTACGCAAATGATACAGACATCCAGAAGTGGCAACATAATCACCTGAATCATGTAACAAAGACTATTGCCAAGGCACAGATACTAAACTGCTGCATAACTTTATGCAATACAGTTTAACGGGCTTTGTGGATGTAGCTTAATAGCAGGAATTCATGATTTCCTACTCTCAGGCAGGAACCACTTGTTTTCTTCTTCTGTTTTGTTTTTTTTTTTTAAACTTTTTATTTGCTGTAAAACCTCCTCAGTAGAGAGCATAAGATTGAAATGTGGCTGTTCTGTGGTAGAACTAGCTGCTTCAGGCTAGGTGTCACACATTATATTTAAATTGACTGAAATACCTGAAAGATAAAGGTAATATGATTTTGGCTCTCCTCCCTCCAGGATTACACAAGACGGTGGAGTGGTTCTCCTTAGTGTATTTCAGTGTGCAAAAATATCAATACATATAATGAATGAGTAAAGGAGCTCTTGCAAATCTCCGTATGGTGTACATTATCCTGTTACATTCAAATGTGATTTAAATGTCTTTGCAGACAACAGGACCTTTTTTACCCCAGAGACACTCCAGACCTCTGTTTATGCTCATGCAGAATGGAGTCAAATCTATTCTGGCAGGCATCGAAGGTGGAATGGCTAGCTCAGGCCAACACTGCGCTGAGTCAGAAGTGATGTGTCCCTGTCTTTAACTGCCCCTGAGAGAGTATCGCAGTTTCATACAGGATAAGCAGTCACAAAGCTCATTGAACACTCACTGAAAGGACTGGGCTCCTTTCAGAGATGTCAGCCACCATGGTTTCATACAAAAGAGAAAAATAATTCCAGAAGTTAAATCTCCTCTGTCATATCACCTTTCGCATTCTCTCTTTCTCTCCATTCATGATTATCTTCAGTGAAGACTGAATTCTTTACTTTGCTGCACAGTGACAAAATTTCCACAAAAGATCTTGTGAGCATCTTTCTGCATCCAGAACAGCCAATAGGGGCTTCTGTATTGTAGTATCCTGGGAGGTGAACACTTGAAGTTTGTGTCCTACATGTCCAGGGAGGAAACTGAGTATGAGTTGCCTTCTTCCTAAGTGATATAATCACTATGTCACAAGATGCCACCATGGCATGCTGTGTTTTGGAAAAAGAGAGTGAGTGCTGCTTAATTTTTGAAAGCAAAGATGCCTGGCTTTCAGAGAGGCTTTAGATCAATGGTTGGGGCTGCTTCCATGGACTTTTCAGTAAGGTAGCTGAAAGAAAGGATTTTAGATACATCTCTGCCTTCATCCTTTCCTAGTTGCTACCTGTTGGTTGCATACTAAAAGTGCGGATTTTACCTGCCTGTCCAATCAGCATGCATTTTTCACTGTTACTCTCTATACACATATAAATATCACAGGCACCTAGGGTGGGATCACCCATTCTATTCTGAAGATCTTACAGCATCACAGTATTCAGTTTTACTAATGCATTAATAAGTTTTGTTGCATGCTGTTTGCTAGAGAACCATTAAACATGAGTAACAATGTAATTAATATAACTTGTATGTCCACAGTTTTCTAACCAGCTTTCACGTGGTTGTAGAATTTGTTTTTGTGACTAATAAAAGGCAAAAGAGAAGTATGCTGGCAGCAATTATATTAACACCTTGTCTTGGGTTCTAAAACAAAAAAAGAAGCCTATCTTTATACAGAATAAAAAGAAACAATGACATGCATTGCCTACCAGCCAAAAGACTTTTTCAGAGAACAGGAATGCTTGCTACTGCTCAGCTGCCTTATGCATACAGAATTATTTGGTATGTTTGGAGTATCCACGTACAACCAATGATGTTTATGCCCATCATGGCCCCTGTTCCTGAAAGATCTCAAGTCACAGATCTAATTGCATACTGCTGTCCTGTGGTACACAATTTCCATAACCTGCATCAGTCCAAATCAGAAGTTGCCTCGCAGTGGTCAAGGGCTGTGACATCAGCTTTGTCACTATTGCTTTATGTAGTCCTTAGTGTGAGTCAGCTCCGTGTTGCCATGACTACCCACCAGTGAACGAGACATTCACTCTGCTGCTGCTGGTCTAGTTGAACATTACTGCAAAATCAGCTTTAGTACAACATTTTTAACAATGGCAGGGATTCACAAAAAGTTTTACATTACACTACAAGCAGTTCAGAAAATCTACTTTTGTCTTATACAATCACTCCTGAACACTCAGGAAAAATGTCTTATCCTACCATGTCCAAACCTTTTCTGTTCTCTTAGGAACACATAGAATGTTATCGAAGGAAAGGCAGCAGAATGACACTGTGGCTTTGTGGCTTTGGATTTAGGAAGCTTACTCGGTAGGAGTTCTACGTTCCAGTGCCTGTACAAGCATTGGAATGCAGAAAAATAGAACTGAGCAAAATAGAATTACTTTAAATGAGAAACTAAGAGTATCCCAAAACACATAAGTGTTCAGAGGCTGACGCCTATTCTGGGATGTGACAAAGAGTATATAAAACCATGGGAGGGTTTAGAAGTTATTCTAACGTGATTTCTTTTTTTTTTTTTTTTTTTTTTAAATTACTGGTGATTTAGTGGGTGAACACAAATTTCTGGAGTTTTGTAAGTCTAACAGCTTGTTTCATTTGCTGCTATTGCAAATTGCCCCCAGAGTTTAGATTCATGTCAGTGACACAGAGTGTTATGATTGATTCATACCAGTTCGGTTTTAGTTTTTGATGAAACGTGTCTGTCCATGGCTTACTTTTGGAGTCACCACTTAACTGAACAGAGACAGTGAAGTCCTGGGCTTAGAGTCTTTGTGTCACATTTAACCTTATATGCTGAAATTACTGAAATTGACATAGTTGAATATTATGTTTGCTAACTGATGGAATAAATGAACCAAAGCAGCTAGAAAAGTACACTGAAAAAGTTATAGTTCACATGTAAATAGAATTCTTTGATAATATTCAGCATGACAAAGTTTTAGTGCATTCAGCCATATTTATATGAAACATTCAGCACAAC
Organism: Strix uralensis; assembly: GCF_047716275.1. Lineage (NCBI taxonomy): Eukaryota > Metazoa > Chordata > Aves > Strigiformes > Strigidae > Strix > Strix uralensis. The sequence goes on from NC_133975.1 coordinate 39,403,766, forward strand.
AAGGATGCTGCAGGTCTGAGAAAATGTTTTGTCTCCATTGTTGAATATTTATTAGGAAACTGGTGATACCAATCTCAATCCCAAGAGGTAGCATCTCTTTAAGTAGTTCAGCATTCTAATCTGTGGCCAAAAATAATAAGCATTGGCAACAAGCTTTTCTATTGACTTGAGTATTCATATACAAAAGATTTAAAATTAGAAAATTAAAACATCCATTGACATGGTTGCTTGAATAGGTATTAAGTGTTGCTAATCAATACAATTCATTTGGTTGTGCAAATATGTATGAAATGGTCTTTTTATCAGTGCAAAATACTTCTCATGGGAAAAAACTCTAAAGTAGACATTTATCAAGTCCTTCTGATTAAATCCTGGCTCTAGGAAATAGTGCCATATGAGCTGGGGTTTAGTCAATCAGACTGAAATGAAATCCATATTACGACTTTCCAAACAATCATCTGGATAATAGTGCCAAGTATTGCCTGAAGGAAGAAGCAAAAGAACAGAAATATTTGATGACATGCGGTATTTCCATGGATATTCATGCTCAAATGAGAAGAACAGCACATGAACCACAACTTTTTTTTTTTTTTTTAATACTGCATTATGAATTAATTTGACATCACATTTACAAACAAAAAATGCATGAAAAATATATAGGGCAGATGTTGATAATTCTTGGAATATCAGGCTTCTCTTTTGGGCACCTCTATATGTAAAAATTTATCCTGTAATAGGGTTTTTGGCTGGCCTTCATTTTGGCAGATAACTAGGCCTTGTCTGAGAATTTAAAATCACTTCATGATTTTGTTTCTTTAAATAGATTTTTTCTTTAAATAGATTAACTCTGTAAGTATTTAGAAGTGTCTAAATTCCTGGTTTCCATACTAGGGAGAAAGATTAGAAATGAAACCTCAAGAAAAATGTTGACTGGCTGATAGATTTCCCTTTCTTGAAATATTCTGTAAATATTCAAAGTCACTGTAAACTTACATTTTAGAAAACAACTTCATGTTCATTTGATATAAAAGATCAAAAATAATTAGTATGAATTCTAGAAAGTCTAGAAACCCATTAAAATATTTGTATTTTCTGTGATCCTTTTGAGACTTTGTCATACTCTGAAGTTACCACTGGAAGTTACAGTAGATCATTCATGCATTTTTATAGTTTGAACCACTGGTTTGATTCTAGCTTTTACTGAGCAAACTGAACAGTTACTACAACATGATATTCAGAGGATATTGTCTTTTGGACTGACTTTACATTATTTCCTTAGAAAACTTCCTATAACTATTTGTTTATTGCCACAATCTGAAGATCATTCGTAAATTCCCATCTCTTTTATCAAAGTGGTTTAATGGGCTACAAGGGAAGTCTACAAAATTAAACTAGCACATACTTTATACTCATGTTCAACTATTGAAAAAAAATTAACAACTTTACAAAAAAAGGTAATTCTACTTTCATCAATCTGTTCTTCAAAGATAATTATTCCTTCTAAATATAAATGGAATGTGCATCATCTAATGATGAAGCAAACATTGATTTGTCAGTTCAGTATGATAAGGTACTGTTATTGATATTTTATATTACAGAGGCACAAAGATGGGTTCCTAACTGGAGTATGGGAAGAAAACATAACTGTATTTCAATACTGTGTGACCAGTAATAATTTGCATACGATAATGTTTTAAAGAAGAGTTCACTGAAGGAAATCCAGTGTCACAAAGAGATGTTACTAAGAGTGTGAGTCTAAGACACTAATATTATTAACTTTCAATTTATACTTCTAATTCTTTTAAAAAAGAAAAACAAACCAAAAAGCTTTGGATGTCAGTAGGGCTTTGTATCAAATTTCCTGATAAACTTTTCAGTTATTGTTACAAAGACGTGTATCTGTGGCATAAATAAACATTTAATCAGACGTTTTTGAAAGCTTTGTGTAAAGATAATTAGATTTGTTCAATGACTGTCTTTACTCTGTGGGTAACCATCATAATTAGGTAATTGATAATCACTTCTGTATTGCTTCCGATAAGTATCCTGAAAAAGCAAATATGAAAGAATTATTTTTTTTTCTCTTTTCTTTCAAGCAAGACGGTAGGTGATCCTACTGGTCACTTGCCCACACAAAGAAAGCCAGCATACAGTAGAACTGAATGGTTTTAGAACATGCAGAAACACACTGTATTCACTGTGCTCATACAACTTCATGGCTTATATTCAAACAGGTAGGTAAAGCTCAGAAGAGGGAAATGAGCAAAACACAGATCTCAATACTGAATGATTCAAGTCTTTGCGGAGTGGTCCAATTTCTCTAGATGGTACAGTAAGAAATATATATTGGGGGTAAGGTTGGAGACAGTTCAATACATATATGGTCTACTAAAAGTGCCCTTAGAATAAAACTTCTCCGCAAAAGTGGTCTCAGTAATAAATAGTTTTAGTAAAATTATTTTTTAAAAATCTCCAATAGCTTTGTGACATCCCAAGCAGGTGTTTTGTTGGGTTTTTTTTTGTTTGTTTCGTTTTGTTTTAATTTAAAAAGAAAGTATCTTCAGTCCGGTATTTAAACCCAATAATACTATTTAAAAGAATATGCAAAAGACACTAAAGTATCAGGAATGGAACGTTTCAAGTAATACTAATTATGTTTTGGGGAGACAGAAGAACAAAAATACACTTGTCTTTGTTGAGATACCATTAATTTGGACAACATTTTCTTTTGGCTAATGTCCAATCACTGACTATATTTTTTCCTCCATGTGTTAGTTTATATAAGCAGAAAAGAGATAACTTTAGTGCTCTTTACATATCTGTGTATTCTAATACATTCAGCACTTTTATATGTAGACAAAAATATCACCTGAGAAAAAGAGCATTTAGAAAACTCATTAAAAAAAAAAGAAATACTTTGGAAATTGCAAGTGGGTACATTTTCACATAGTCACCATTCATTTCAAATGCTATTTTTGTCCCGAATATTATTTCAAAAGCCCTTATGTTTTTTAAGACCCTTAGTTGAAGTGGATACAAAATCAGTTTGTATACTGCAGTGGCCTTAATGGATAAATGAAGAATTATTTCTAGTAAGTGTATTTTATGAAAACTATACAGGTTTAGTGGAAAGAATGACAGTGAGAGTGCTTGCTGATTTTAATGGACATGGACAATTTCAAGTCAGGAAAACCCATCCTATTTGTGCCTTTACTAAGTCATTACATTTCTTTGTATATCACTCTCTCCACCCCCCAACCCCCACCGGGGTCTTTTTCTGTAGAGCTTTTGTCATTAAAACTCTGAGTGTGGTAAACATGGGCTTGACCTTCCAAGAGAGGAGGGAATGTTGAAGAAACTGGTACAGCTACAGTTTCTACTGTTTAGCTGGGCCAAGAACATTTGCTTAATTTGTTCATACTCTTCTCCAATATTGAAATGAACTTTTTGACTTTTTGCTCTATGTTCTTTTCTTTGTTAGAGATTGTTTCAATTAGCTGTAGCAATAGTTTCCAAAATTTATAAAATTCAAGTCACTTCAAAATTTCCTTTAGTTCTAGGAGAATAAGTTTATTTCCAGACTTTCTTCAGAACTTGTACTTCTGAAACTAATCCTTCAACACTCTTAAAACCCAAAGTGCAATCACAGTGTCATATTTATAACTACCACCACATTCAGTAGTTCAGGTAGCTCACTCTGTTTTTTTCAAGAAACTCTACTTTGGATTATATGTGTTTGCAGAACACCATTCTTTGTATTTCTGAACAGGAAAAAAATGCTTACATTAGTTATTCAAATCGCTTTGTAAAAAATAACTAATACAAGTCTTTAACGTTTTGATTACAGTGGAATAAATGTGAGATGCAGTAGTCAGGTGTTTGTTTCAAACATGGTCAACAGAGCCCTCCAGTCTCTATTAAAACCATATTTTTGACTTACTGTGCACTTTCATTCTATGCTGTCAGAACTTGGTCTTCTACATGTACATGCATATTTTTGAAATAACAGAAGGTTCTAAAACTTTCCAACACAATAGAGCAAGGGGGATAGACATTTCCTTCCATAGCCCTGTCCGACTAATCATACATTTATTTTTATTCTGCAGAACTCAAGATTTTACTTTTATCTTGCTGATCTGGCACTCAGAAAATTAGATAAAGATAAAAAAGATAATACTTTCAGACAATGATAGCATTCCTCTTTTTTTAAAAATATAAACTATTAAGACTATTATTAATAACAACATATTAATTTTTTGAGAAATATTACATTAAAAAATAGTTTCCACCACAAATTAATGACTGTGACTAGCACTGTCAATCAAACTATTCCAAACCTGTTGCTCAGACATTTGGTTCTACTTGTTGATTTTATATTTATAGTAAACTCAGATATTATTCAATATCTTCTATATACCTATGCCTAGTTGGGATGACTCTCCTCTTCATTTCTACAGAATAATTATGCAGATCCTTAATTTCTAATATTGTTGAGCGTATATGTTTTATTTATGAAAAACTGTATCTGTAATTTTTTTCTGCAATACTATACGGTACAGTAAAATAATTTACAATGTACTACAACATTTCTAAATTCTAGTAATATTTCCATTAGTGGAAAAAAAAAAAAATAATGGAGGTTACTCACAAAAAATAATACAATGGTTAAAACTGGAGGATTAAGTATTGAACAGATTACAGCCAAATTGCTTTAAATCAAGAGTGGTATTAGTTACATTCAAATATGTAGAAGCTGAAATAAGACTAATGAAAGGGGTTCCAGTTCCCAGTTCCAGAATTACCCACAGGTTTGATCATATGCTTTATTTTGTTGTTTTTACTCACCTGCTGACTCATCTGAAGGCCATGGCGAATCTTGTGCTGACTTCAAAAGGAGACAGCATTGAAGCCCTGAATAATAAATGGCCTGAGTCAAATAGAAGTGCTTATAAGGAAAGGTGATCCAGTCTGGATATTGCTAGAAGAGAATGGGGAGAGAAATTGGCCCTCTGAATCTCATGATTCTTAGAAAAAGCCCTTTATGTCCTTGTATATCAGTAAAAGTTTAGGTTTGAGACAAATTTTAGGCTAAGATTTGCCTGTTCACACATTATTCCCAAGGCATACTGGAAAAAGTGGTAAAAATTTTGTGGGATTCTTCAGTCTTATCAAATGCATATAAGCGTGAGATGGTATATGATTGTCCAATTTTTCTAAGGTTGTTTTTCTTTAAGGCTAGTCACCTCATGAAGTGCTAAGGCTTGGACAACAGGCCCAAGCCAGAGTTGACCTATAAATGAATCCTGTATATTTTATAACTGATAACCATTGTGCTAGTGGGTATTGTACTTGTTATTGTGGCCTTGCTAGAAACTCCCTTGGTCTCCCCCTCCAAGCCGTGGCCAGGCTTTGGGTGCAATCCAACAGGAGAATGAAACCAGATATTTTCCACTCAAAACAAAGGTGCCAGCTATTCTGGCCTGCTGATCTCTAGTATATAAGGCTGGACCCGCTCACAGCGACTTTGGATGCCTCACCTACGGGTGGACGCACCGCGTAGGATTTCCCACTTGCCGGGACAGGCTCTCCAAATCCTCGCTGTAACCGGGGCTGCCCAGCATCTGCGGATCTGGATAATGGTAACATATGCAAGTGGTGATGTATTTTTCTTAATCACTATTATCTCTCTCATGTAGTAATGATTTGATGCATTACCCTGTATTTTCCTATTTGTTGCTTTAGGTGCACTATTCTGCCTTTTCTTACTGCATGTTTTCTGTATTACTCTGTTACATTATTTGGTTATCACTAGTAAAACACACCTACCCTTTTCACTCTAGTGTCTGAGTTTAATTGGTATCCTTAATCAGCAAAACACCTCATTAAGATGGCTACTGCTGTAAGGTTTTGGGGCACTAAATGGACCAGGGATAAGCACCTTCCAGTTTGCAATCTAATAAAGAACCAAAGCTAGGAACAAGTTGTTGTGAACAAGGACAATCAAAAATCAATTCAAAATTAAGAGAAATTTTAGATTGGAAGTGGCAATTTTCTCTGCTCTTAAGATGCTTTAAACCACCCAAAAAACAGTTAAAAAGGTCATTCAATGTCATTTTAAAACGAAAAATTGAGCCTTTGTATGATTATTTTGACCTCACTCAACTATTGTTATATTTTTTATTTATATATATATTATATTCCTTTTAATGTTATTTATTTATATTTATTTATATTTATTTATTGTTATATTTTCCTGAGTGTAAATTATTGAAGCATCCAGTTATGGGTCTAATTTTCCTCTCTTCAGTGGAAGAGAGGTGGTATAGACATACAGAGAGAAAGAGAGATGGCAGAGACATGGCAACCAATACAGACACTTCTATTTATATTGTACAGAGCTATTTTGATTCCCATTTTTTTCATGACAGTTGGGATGAAAATGAGTAAAGATGATGGCAATTTTTGAAAAGTCCTAAAAAATCACGTCCTTCTTAACTCCACTGTACTGTCTTTAATGCAGGCATTGCAGATCTGGGCTCTGTATTACCATACACTTAAGTTTTGCAATCTGTTCTCGCAAATCAATTTTACATAGCCTGAGAATATGGGCAAGTTTGTATTTGTGCTATAAAGATGTTTCAGAGGGGAAAAGAATGAAAACAGTGTTGTAGCTGCAAACAAATCAATTGGACTGTATTAAAACTAAACACATGATGCCAAAGATGAATGTAGAGACAGAAACAGGGATGGAGATTACCATGGGGTCTAGACACATACAATGATTAATCATCACACATGTCCGGAAAATAAAAGCACAACAAGAAACAGTTTTTTCTTCTTGGGCTAGACAGTCTAGAGAGAAAGAAAATTATATTATGTTCTCCATGGATGAAGGAAAAGATGAAATGGATATTAACTCTCCCTCATTTGCACCAAACTCAAAATCTGTCTTTCAGTTAGTTTTATTTTTTATTATTTAAAAACAATCCCATAACTCTTTTTAAAATTGAGAACACAAATATATCTGTTTCTTTCTCAAACAGTCATTTCAATTTTAAAATCATATTAAATAATTATATTGGGTTTAATTTAGCAAAAAATCAATTTAATTAAATTCAGCAAATCTGAATACAGGAAAGAGTTGCAATGCTAGGCCTTTTTTTTTTTTTTTTTTTTCCATTTTTTCCATAGGTTTTGCAATTATAATAGAAAACTTATTTAGATGTATCACTGAATGCAGTTCTAATTACTGGGAACATTACTCTCTTTAGTTACACAGGATAAGTTAAAACAAAAACTATTTAGATGATTTTTTTTTTCTGCACACACACAGAATACTGAGACACCACTATGGTGCTCAGAAACTAACTGATGAATTTTCCAGCTTTGGAGACAAATTTCACCTTCATACAGAAGCTGATAAAACAAATGTGTTTGTAGTATCATATAATAAATACAACCTATTAGTATGAAAAAATAATTCTTCAGAAATAGCTCTAAAGATTAGGTCATAGGAGCATCTGCATGTCAGCTGCGGGCAATACACTAGATTTATTTAAGACTATTTAATAGTTACTAGGTTCATGCGAAGTCGGGGAGGGAGATATCTCCCTAATCATTTATTTCTTTTAAAATTTAGCCTCTGTATAAACTTCCCAAATACCCATTTTTTTCTAGTTTTGCCACAATAATTTGTTCAAATCAACAGGTGCCTCCATTCCTTTCTTGTACATGGATAATTGAACATAAAGTATTTTTCTCAGTATGTGACAACAGCAGAAAGTTTTCATAGATCTATTCCTACTGCAGATCTATACAGATCTATTCCTGAAATTGGCTTGTGCCAGCTGGATCCTATCTGGAAGTGGTCATCACCTCCAGGGCTTGTGTCTGAGCTGACTGCTTAACAAAACTTCCTTCCAACTGTTTTAGGTTTCCTTTTAACCTCAGAAAACCAAAGAAGCAGTCAATATATTGCTATAATTCCTGAGAAAGGGGAGGGAAGAAGTATATGTGTGAAAGTATGTTGGACTCTCTTTCATATTTGTATATATCCAGGAGAGGATTTCATGTTTTTTAAGCTGTGTTCAGGGCAGGATATGTGTAGGGGCTGGGATACGGCTTTCAGTGGTTGTTTCCTTATGAAAAAATTATAAAAACTTTGTGATTTGCACTATTTTTTTCTCTTCCTCCCACCCTGCTCAGGTAGCTTATGTGCTCTTAAAGGAGAACATGATTTAAGACTCATTTTAAAATGTCTCTAGAAATGACATAGTTATTGAAAAATAACAGTGTAAGCCAGGTGGAAAAAAATAGGATGGTAGAATGAAATACCTTTGAGAACAGTTTTGTTGTACAACATTTGGCCTTAAATAAATGTATGGGCCTGCTTCTGAAAATATATTACATATGTCAAAGCAACAGTAATTAAACTGCTCCCTCTAAGCCTTTTTGATAGGCCATTTTCAGAATGAATGGTTGAGGCTGAGAAAGGGCACTTGGCATTTAAGATCCCTACCTTTAGGATATTATTCTCCTTGCTTTCTCATGCTCACATAATTTTACTTTTTTTTTTAATACCAAATTAGAGCAATGCTAATATCCACTATTTTGTTAAAGACGACCAGTAAAATAAAAATTGTGTCACATAAATGTAATTGTTTTTGTCATTTAAAAAAAAATCAGTTAATCACATCTTATATCAAATCTGAAGAAGAGAGACATGTAATGGGTTGATCATGGTGAAAATGGCAAATTTTGCATTTTGTCACTGATTAATAGAAATTGACATAAGCCACAGTTACATATACTAAATCACTCAAAATAATTATTACCTGCTTAATATAGTTTTATGGTGAACAAAAAATAATTTAAAAAAGCAGTGTCTGACCAAGATCTATAATACATTTCTTCAAATGATATAAACAAAATTAAATGTGATGGAATGAAGCCCTAACTCATCTTTAAGGAAACTGGCAGATTCTAGAAACTTTTTATTAAAACTGATGTAACATCATTTGTGTTTAAAACAATTATTTTGACCAATATTACTGTTTTCCATGACCTGTATCTTGGACCCAGATTTCTACTTCATATTAATGTATACATTTGCAATAACATACGTGTATATATAGAAACAAAAATTAATTTAGTGTAAAGAACTGTCATTTCCTTTAATGCTGAAATTTCAAGAAAATAATTTGTAAAAGAATGAAATAGATAAAATTCTGTGTTATCTCTAGGAATTACTCAAAAAGTGACAATGCCAGCTGACAGAAAAGTCTTTGCTTTCTGTATTCTGCTACAGGACATATTTTTCATTAATTCAGACAATCACCTCCCTGTTGAAATGCTTTTACACCTTTACACCATTTATTTTCTGATTTGTGTATACCATATGGTAGTTCATTTCCATGGACCATAAATGTGCATTTTCAGACTACCTAAAATTGATATTTGTATGTCTTATCTAGTTACTGCAATAAGGTATTTTATGTTTTTTAACTTTTTTCAGTTTTCAGAATATAACTCTGTTGGAAGACTGGAGACATGCAAGAATTTTTCCTATTATGAAGGCAGAAAAAATTCTGTATCTATTAATGTCTGATTTTTAACATAAGATTCATAGGGTATTTGTTTTTCTCCATGCTGTAGCAATAGGTATTAGATTTTATATGCTTTAACAGTGACAGTAATATAATGCCAGCACTCTTGCATAGATAATAGTCTTTCTGTGGCTGGCTGAGAAATTTCTGAGTTTCTTTGGGTTTACTTTTGCTTTTGGATTATTTTTCTTAAAACTGTGAAGTTTGGAAACTATAAACTGTAAATACTTCCAATATGCAGCCCTTAGGGATATACCATAAAAAAAATTAAAGTCATCTTTATTTGCCAGTCATAAACAGAGGCTGTCTGAAGAAAATGTAGAATGACTCTGCAATTACAGGCTTGACAGAAATAGACTGAATGAAAGTCTTGTAAAAAGGGAACATATACTGGAACTCAGGGGAAGGCAATGGAATTACAATACCAGAAATGTTAATAATCCATGCTTTTGTCCTCTGTAATAATATAAATATTCTTCCAGTTGAATCAAAACAGTACAGACCTTTGATTTTTCTTTTGACAAAATTATTCACTCACAATGTTTTAAGTGCAATAAAAAGAATTTATGGGAATCTTTCTGTTAATCACAAAAAAATGCAGGTATAAAAGCAAACAAACATGACAATTCTAAGGAATAGGTTATTGAGGCCATGGAAAGGAATATTTTACATTTTCCCCTTGGACAAGCACAAATTTCTAAAGCCTTAAGTTAAATGCCTGCCACGCACCATCCACCTGCACATTCACTTTCATGAGAACTCTCACAAGTTCAACAACTGTGTTGCAAACCTGATCTAATGCCATCTGATCCAGGTAGCTCCTGCATTTCTGTGAGGGAAGTTAGGAAGAAGCTTGTAAAGAATAAACACATTCTTCCTCCATTTCTCCTTCTCACAGCTACCTAGTGCAATAAGACAATTCACACTAAAGGTTTAGAGTTCTTACAGATACTTCGTTTTGGTTATTTTATATGAAAATTATTAGTATATAGAAAGCATTAATTAATTTTTATTTTTATTTGGCTCCTCACTATACATGCACACATGTACATATGCACATGTGTACCACGTAAAATGAACTAGTTATTGATGACTGTTGTTATCTCTTAATATGACTTAATTTTTAGTTTTTTCACTTGTTACTGTGTAAAATATGTACTATTTAGTACCAGCTTCTTTTAAAAAAATGAAAAAATATCACAAAAGTATGCATTAATCAACTCAAAGCTCTCTGTGGGAAAGTATCTTTCACAGTGTTTACTTGCAGTCTAACAAATAAATATGGTTATTTTTAGGCAAATGCTTAAATTTTTCATTCCATTCAAGTCAAAAGTAACATGCAATTAGATGTCTTAATGAAATTATGACAGACATAAAGACAGTCTTTAATAACTGTTTGCTAAGAGATTCCATCTTTGTAAGACCAAAAGTAGGTATTACTTTAAATGTCACAAGCCAACATTTATTGCCAGGCTTCGATATGGAGAAAGAAAGCTGAGACAGTGCAGGCATCTACTGAATGTCAAAATATCCTCAATGATATTTACATATGAACTGGTAGACACTATTATCTGTGGAGCACCATTAACTACTAATGGGAGCATTATCAACTACTAAGCTTTTTTTCACATTATATTAAGAAAAATTGCACTGGTTAATGACCATTGTTTTGGGGAAGGAGGATGAATACAACCATGTCAAATCTACAACTGCATATGCAAAGAATTAATCCTACATTGTATGGTCTGGGCTCAGAGACAATTTTCACTGCTCCAGAGATTTTTCAGAAAAGGTCTGGTTTTCATCATCACTCTTTAGTACTGCTATCAGCTGGAATATAAATATGATCATTTTTTTTAAAAAACAGAGCAATAATTTTCTTTTCATGATTTTCAAAGGAAATACACTGCATAGAATTTTTGCAGAAAATTCTAACTCCTGATTGTCCTTGGCTCTTTTAATAATTGTTCAGAATACATCTTTTTACTTTAAAATTACGCTGTTTTGTTCAACTGACAGAGACTGCAATAACTGGGTATTGAATCCACCTAATAATTTGGGATTAAAAATTTTATTAGAAAGAATTATTTATGGAAGCTCATGTCAGAGGAATATTGATTCCTATTTACAAATTATGTCCTGTACAGCTTCATGGTATACAGTTTCCAATTCTTCAGACTGCATAAATGTTTCAACATTCTCACTGTACCATGTGATATAGACTCTCAAAAAATTTTTCATAATTTTGTTAAAGGAATTGAGACCTTGTGAAACTCACACATACAAGATGTTATAATTCTAATAATTCAGACACAGTACATAGTATAGAAATCTTCTTTTTAGAGGTAATTTCCTTTTGTAATGAGACCAGATTCACATATAAAAGATTTCTGTAAGAGTTTATGATAAAATTTTGCTATTGAAGTTTAATTATTAAACTTGGGGTGGGGAGAGTTTCAGTGAAAATATTCTATTCTACTCTGTTTTCTTCTATTGTATTCTAAGAAATTAAAAAATGAGATTTTCAATTTCAAGGATAAAAGTAGACCTAGATTCCAGAGTACATTTGTGTTTCTACTGTCTATAACTTGAGTCCTGTAGATGTTACAATGCATGTATATAACTCCAGAAATTAAATGGCAATAAAATTTAGAAATTTATTAGCAAATATTGCTAGTGAGTAGACAGCTACATAACTGGAAATAATAACCAAGTTTTCCATAATTTTAGTGAAGCCTGAATACTTAGAGAGACAATTTTTTCTTCTATATGATACTAATGTCAGCAATTAGAGGGAAATTTATCAAATTTGTTACAAAACCTACCTGAAATCAGGCTGATTTTAAAATTCTTGTGAAAAAAATGAGGCTTCAAGAGGGTGATTTCTGGAGATTCTTGTTTAGTTTCTATAAAGCCATAGCAGAAACCATTACCAAATTATTCTTTGCTGTATGTTTACACCCTAATTTCAAAAAGCAACATTGTGTCTTCTGTCTAACATCCTATATTTTATGTGTAAATATCACGGCAGTTTTGTTAACAATTTAAAAGCGTATCTGATAATAGTGAAAGACACTAAAAAATATTTTGTCTTCCAGAACTGTATGAGTCTGTATTACTTCTGATTCATTTTCTTTAACAGAGTAGAAAAGAAGGACTGGTTAGTAGATAAATCTTTGGACTATGCAATCCTTGTAATAATTTTGCTAACATTCCTGGTAATAACAATCCAACAAATAAATAAATATATAAGAAACCGAGAGAGAAGAAGGTGTTGCACCTCAGCAGTTGCAATGAGACATAGCAAAGAAAGTGAGAGGTACTTTCCATCTTGTTACAGCTTCTGTAGGACCACAGCAGGACACAAATTAAAAGAAAAAAAAAAAAAACAGCAAGAGAGAATTACAAAAAGTCCTAGATGAAAAAAGTAATGTTGCTATTATGTTTGGCTTTTTCGCTGTTCTGACTGATGAACTCTGTGACTGTGAACACATGTGTAAGCACATACATATACACAAAAAGGGAAGCAGCTACTCTAGAGCAAGTCTCAAATGCCTGTCCCATCTGCAAGGCTTGTAAGGAAGTTGTTTTGCTAGTTAACCATATCATATTCAATGTTCCTTGAGACTACAGCACAGGACTGTGATTTTGAAAAGGTATTTGTAGTAAACTTCACAACTGAGTAAAAAATCCAATATGGATGGAAATGTTCTCAAACCTTCCTGCTCTGTAAATACACTTCCTAACCTGGTTCTTTACCTTATAGCTTTTATATTGTTGAAGGGCAATATCATGGCTCTTTCCCATAGTCTACCTTACCAGGTAGAACTACTTTACTAGGGTCATCTCCCACTGACTAAATGACAGAGTAACTAATAAATGAGACAGAACTATTTTTCTATTTACATGATAAAGGGATTCATGAGCAAGCTGAGCAAAGCTTGCTACCATCATAAGAGATGCATAAAAAATATGAATAATTGAAAAGATTTACTTTCCTGATTCATGCCTGTGAATAATTCTTATTAGTGTTAAACAAAAGCAAGTAGAAGTGACTGATCTTGTAAGTCTGATTACATATTCTGTGGGTGAAACTTTACCCTTTGTTTTGGCGTGCCACACACTCTGAACCACTGGAAGCTGCATGTTAGCTCAAGGGCAGAATTTAGCAGTTGGGATCTAGAGTGGGTGGTCATTTTATTAAATGCACTGTTAGATCCTCAATTTGAAGTGCCTAAGCATATCTCAGGATTACAGCACTACAATCCCCATCATAATCATTGGGAATTTCATGGATATACCCTTACCTAGTGCTTCAAAAGCCTGCCTTTAACTTCCCAAAGCAGGAAAGGGTGTGTTGATTCACATAATGTTAATTAATAAGAAGTCACATTACTAACTTACAATGAAATCAGTGCTAAGACCTTGGACTTTGAAGATTTAGTTGAAAGTATTTGAGGCCCAGAAAATTAAAGACAAAGAGCAGAGTAGTGTGAATCAGAAAGAGATGATAGAGGAACAGTAAATAATGAAGAAGAATGTAACTAGATAGAAAATATAAAGAATGTTTAAAAGACTAATAAATGACAAAGACAGTTCAATGCAGATAAATGTAGAACAGTGATGGCTTTGATGAGTCTTTATAACACAACTGTGCATGCATTATAAAATAGGAAGAACAAAAAATATTCAAGAGTCAAAAGAAAACTTTGTGTCATTGATGTAGAAAAAGAAAGCTCACAGTCTTAACACATGGATGAATGATGACTTTGAGAGAGTCTTTATGACAGAAGTCTGTTTTTCATAAAGTAGAAGTACAAAAGAGTAGGAGCTAAAAAGAGAGAGAAAAAAAAAAAAAAGGTTAATTCTACATGGACTCTAAAGCATGAAAGAACCACAGCAATGTTTCTGGAGAGGAAAAAAATTGATGTAGATGAATTGGTCTCACTACATTTCTAGCACTGATCTGACCGTGCCTATTACACAAAAGTAGTATTTACAGGAAGGATTGCCTTCTGTTTGGCCACTGTGCAGTGATTATTTCTCAAGTGTTTATTTTTCATGAGCAGTAAAAATGCAGTGACAACAATAATAATGTTCACACACAAAAGACACAGGCGGGGCAAGAAAATAGATATGAGTATATAAAAAGGTATGAAGGAAAGGAGAGGAAGAAATCAGAAAGCAAGTAGGATGAAGAGACAAATAGATGGAAAAGAAGAAGCAGCAAAATTGATATTTATTAGTATAAATGCAGGGGGGAAAGAAGGAAGAAAAGTGCAAAAATACATAGCTTAGATTTCCCTACTTTGTTATAAAAATAGGCAGCTTTAAACAGAGATGTTTGGGGCTTACTGCAATATGTATACTTTCTAGAACACGTTCATATGGTGTGGTTGAAATCAAGGACTGCTTACTTCATTGTCTTCTAACTGATCATTGGAGTCAGCTGCTGTTCCTTGCTGTGCTGGTTCCTTGTCCTCCCTCCTTCCTGGGTTGTTGCTCCCCTCTTCAGGGTATTTAGCACAATAAGGAGCAGGGGCAGCCAAACTGTGTATCTAACCCATAAGATTCCTGATACCCAAAGTGACACTCTTTCCCTCTCATCTAGTGAATTTCCAGCTCTCCACAGTACTATACAAAAATTTCAGTCAGGAATTTGACCTCACTTCAGTCCTTCTCACCACTGTTGAGGTATATGACTGAACATCTGAAGACCATGAAGATCATTGAAGCCAAACTCAGACTATTTTTTGTGGTAGTTAGGCTAATGTGAAAGCTGGCACTCTTTCTGTCTGTGAGATATTGGTGTCAGACTGGTGTCAGACCAGATAGATAAACTCAAAAAGCAATTTCCAGATTAAGTCCTTCAGACCTTTCAGGTGCAGCAATCCCATGTTGCCCCTAGCAAAGACAAAAACTGCTTGGTCTTAAAAAAAATGGTATGCTTATACACATGGTCGTAAGTAGACCTTAAGCACTTGGGAAATCTAAACATGTGCAATTTCTTTAAAGCATCATTTAAGACATATCTAGGAATGTAATTTTGGATGTGGGCATCTCAGTTCTAAGAGCATCCCATGTTAGGCTACTGAATCATTTTAAGAAAGTCACAACTAAAGAAGACACTTCTTATCTGAGAAAGTGATTATATGAGGTTCCCTACAGAGTCATTCAGATACTACAAATTAGTTTACGTTCCAGTTCATAATTTCAAACTTTTTTCCTCATAATTATGAGAAAAGAAAATATCTGAAATGAAAATTGGAATTCTAAGATCGTTGCATGACTCAAGAGCAAAACTGCCTTTCTTCTGCTGCAGTCTAACTCTGTTTAAGAATCAAAAAAAAAAAAAATCACCTTACTAAACTTATATAAACCAGATTGCACTATAGTTCCATTTGGCAGAGATGTTATGTTGAGTCTGGATCAGTGGTGTTAAAAAAAATTGGGTGCCCTCAGTGTCTACTATCCTGGATTCTAAAATATTTACTAGGGGTTCTGTGTGTTTAACTTGCCCTGGAGTATAGCTGATATGCTTTAGTTCCAATTTTTTAATGATACTACTACTTCTGCCAGTAATTTTTATACCAGCTGCACTGGACTAATTATGTGGTTTTCTCAAAAGTCTATTTTTGAAATAATTATGGCCTTTGAGCATATAATAGACAGCAAGCTTTGGGTAGGCAGGAGTAAAGAACTTTCCATTTGAGCAGAAAGGATAAAAAAGTTGGCATATCCTTGTTACATCCTCATTTTGAATGCATAAACCTGTATACCACCTCAAGGTGCCTATCTAACAAAAAATTATTCCTTCATATTTATGTTCACATTCTTTTGTTACATTTCTAGATATTTTTCTTTTTAATTTCTCATTAAGTGCATTTTGCAAATCTTCTTTGAGTCAAAGGAAATAAATGCCAAGCACCACTAACTGTACAATGTGGGGTTGTTACTGGTGCATTATGACCAGAAGTTTCTCTTTTCTAATCTCCTTTATTGACCTGAAATTGCTGAAGATCTGAGAATTGTACCCACACATACTACAAGGTCACCTTAAACACAATGTGTGTCAGTCTGCACTTTGAAGAAAATTTGTGAACGGTCTGCTTAGTTGGTGGCTTCTTTTATTTTATAGAAATTAAATGAAATATGGAAAATTATGATATTTGTAAAGGTTCATTCTGGGGCATGTGTAGGGGTACATTTCAGAGCATTGAGATGATCTAAGCCACATGAATCTTTCAAAGTTAATGAGAAAGTCACAGCTAAAATGGCATGTGATAATCTGAAAATTTACCCCTTACTGCCTCTTCAGATTTTCTGTGTCATATGTTATGGTAATAAACGGTTCTCTGCATGAGGTTGATTGAAAGGGGTATTGCTGCATGAAACAAAGAACTTGTCTTTTCTTCATAATCTCTGAATAATGTTATTAGCATATGCAAGGTCATCTCTGAGCATCAGCAGCCTTTGTGACCAGGGAACGTGGAATTACATCGGTGTGAGTGAACTTAAATGTACTTTCATAATTTGTCTTTTCAAGTTGTGTCTCTGAAAAGGAACCAAACAAATATATGGTCTTCTTTCTGCTTTGCTGTTGACTACCTTTACTGTGGCTCTGCCATGGTAAGTTACAAGGCCTGTACCTTTCTAATCATTATAAAAAATCCTCAGTCTTGCAGAAGTCTAAAGAATATATCAAATTGAATGGAACAGCAGCAAGAAGACTCTAATCAGAAAGTTTTGTTGTATATGACTGTATATGATGTATATTACTAGTTTTGAACAGTTGTTTTCAATACTAATGTTGATCATCAAAGTAGGGAGGATCCAAGATTCATCAACGTGTGTGTGGAAAAAACGGCACAGTTGAGGAGGTTCTTGATTTTTCTTGCTCTTTCAAAAACTTTAAGAAATAATCAAGAGGAATAAAATTGACATTCTCCAAAATAATACTGTTTTGTCATAGATTCTTTTTTTTGATCTGTCAAAGTAGTTTTAAATAGATGAGAACACAGGTAAATTAATGAAGGGATAGTTTGATCAATTCTTTCTTGTACAATTTAGAAAGGCTCTACTAATCTAATACACAGCAGAGAGGTAGAAACAACAGAAGGTAATTGCAGGAGAGAAATTCTGGGTTTAGAACTAGATAAGCTTATTTAAAAGTCTTTAACTGAAGAGATTTTCAAGGCATTTTTCTAGGAAATCTGATTACTGAGATACTACAGATAAAAAGCAATATTCACCACTCTAGTTCTCTGAGGTCTTTTTAACTTAGTATAGTGGTGTTATTGCAATTGAAATATATAAATAGTACAAGACCTGATTGTGGGGAATGTTCTCAGCATCTTATTTAAAATATCAATTTAAACAGTGGGGGTTTGTTTTCCTGAAAACTACAGCTGCTTAAACCTGCAGCTGGCCCAGAATTTACTGGTGAATTCTGAGTGTATTTGCTTTTGTGACATTAATATTGGGCTTGCACTACCAATTAATTTGCATTTCCATACATCTTTTCATTCAAACTTTAAAGTGTTCTTAAAAAAAACACCATTATGGTGACTGAAGAAGCAAGTAAAGAAGTTTTTTACATAGGAATATGAATTGACTACTGTAATAAAAGGCACTTAGAATTCAGTTATGTTTTATCTAACTATATGAACCAGAAATTTACTCTGGACAGCTACGACCAATAATATTTGCTGTTAATTAAAATACTATGTGTAGAATGTTAAAACATGGAGGAACTATTTTATTAGTAGAATTTTTACTTTTCTATCTCATACAATCCTTTATCCCTATGAAAGTAAAAAGAAATAAAAATCAATTAAAAAAAAAATTTGAGGGCTTTTATGTTAACAAGCTAATGGTGTCATACCTGTGACTTGCTCACCTGAGTTCTCTTCCAGAACCCTCCCTCTTTTAATATATGCTACACCTTTGAGATCATATAGAAGATCATATAGATTGCACTTTTATTTCTTATTCAGATTCAGAGGACTGTTGATTTTCATTCTGAATATTATTGACTACTGAAGTATTCCTGCTTTGGTGGCTTCGTTATTTTCATAGTTGCATCTAATTATAGTATACTTGAATGAACATTGAGAAAAATGTCAGTTATAGCTTTATAAACACATTAAAATATCACAGTCTTACAATATATTCTCCGATGTTCAATCCACATCACCAGAGATCTCAGCAAAAGATATTTTTTTGTTCTACAGACCTGTTATTAAATTTCAGTTTGTTAAGTGTGACCATATTACTCACAGCACCCTGTCTATGACAGTAATAAGTCAGACATGTGTTCCTGTCTCTGCAGGTACCTTGTAGTGGATCACAAAACAGGTCACAGGTTATGATGACACTGGTCTGTCTTACACCATGAATAATATGGGCTTTACCTTGGGTTTCCTTTCCCCTTCTAACTCACCTCAAGGAAACAGAAAAATATTTTTAGGATCCCTGTATGTGACTGCACAGGCATTACTTTGTTACTTCAGAAGAAAAAGAATTAGCTTTTATTTAGAAAATGCTAAAACTAAAAAGTAAGATATAGTTAGAAGTCCAGACAGGTAGTTACAGATACACATGCCAGCTTTGGTATGAAAGTGATCTCGCCAATTTAACACAGGTCCATTCTTGGATTAATAAGTGCACTCAGGGGAATACATATACTAAGTTGAGGATGATCTGCTCTCACTTTTATCTACAATTTTAGTCATCACCCTCATACTGAAGATGAGCTGGAAGGCTGGAGAGATATGCTCTAACTCTTCACAGGGTTTACTAGCCTAGAATCTACTTGTTTCTGTGGTTTACAGTTTACATGGAAAGGAGGCAAGATGAGTTTGTATCTCCTCAGGACACAGATGAAATCCACACCTTTCTAAACAAATTCACCATTTCACATCTACGCAACTGCAAAAATGCTTTTTAGTTAATTAATTAATTAATTAGTCTAAAATCTTCTGAGAATTGGCTATTGTCAAGTGTAGTATGGAATTCAAACAAAATGAGAAAAGCTGGGTTTCTCTAGACCCAATTAAATTTGTTACAATACCCATTCAGTTTTGATGAAACATCATAGCTCAGTGTAGCTGAATATGACAGCAATTCAGTAATGCCTCATTTACCCTTATCCTGAAAGTTGTAAACTTGACAATATACTTTAAAAAGTAATATTATTGACTTCAGAATAACTGCAATTTAATTTAATATTATTTTAATAACTATGATTTAGCATATGCTTATTTGCCAATGAGAATTTCATGACATTTTTTAGCTAGTAGATTTTAGTGAGCTTTCTTGACCACTAAATTAGAATGTCAAATTGCAGGAGATTAGAAGATCCACACAAGTTTGCAGTTTGGACTTTAAAATCTAGTTTCAAAAAAATGGTGTTTAATTAATAACTTCAGTCTTGCTAATACTGAAGGTACTAATCAAAATTACCTTATTAAAATGTATTAATGTACAGAAACAATAGCTGGAGTATTGCTGTCTATCTAATACACTAAACTGTTTCAAAAGTACTGTCCTCCTGTCTATCTCAGAAGCTTATAGAGACATAATTTTATCTCTGGAAAATAATGCCTTTTTCTCTCATTCGCTCTCTTTTTTCTTTCTTCTTTTTTAAATTTCTGTTGTTCCAACTAGAGGCTTCTATTCCAAAAGTTAAGGCATTTTGTAACACAAATTCATGGTGATGAGTGTTCCTGCTCTTGACTTTCTACTAATAATACCCTAAACCACAAACTTCAGGTTTTTTCTTTTCCAGTCTTCAACATTTTTGTTTGAAACTGGTCTTGGTTGTGTTATCTCATGGCATTTAGCAGTGTGTTATACACAGTAGTATCTAATAATCAGAGCAATAAGAGGCAAGATGAAATATTGAATAAAAGGTCCAAATCAATTTTTTTTCCTGTCACCCCTTTGTTTGGTTTGGGAAGAACAGATAAAATCTGAGTATAAGACATCAACTTCTTTCAGGATGGAAATCAAACTGTGTTTAATCTTCCTATCTTCATGTTGGCTTCAATTGAACTTAAACACATTAAAAGACAGTTTGATTTCCTGTGAGCAGATTAAATAATTACGTGGCCAAATCTTTCTTCTCTGCTGGACTCTTTTGTGTCCTTTATTTAACATGAAAACCTGATGAAAACCTGAATTAGGTGAGAGAACCTTTGCTTTTTACTTGTGGTAGTTTTACCATCTCCTGACTGTCTTCTCATCTGTGAAATCACCAGAAAACAGAGACTTTTAAACCAGTATATGCTTAATATATTGAGCAACCTCTCTGTCTTTGCCGAGTCAATGAAACTCCCTTTCTTCAACTGCAAGCCTCATGTCTTCCTGCCTTTTCACTCACTAATCAGTATCCTGGACTGTCCTTTCTCTGTGTTATTGGATTAAGAAAAGACTTATGCCAAACTACTTTGTGGTGAAATGTGATTTTCACAAGAATATTCCCTTTGGTCTTCAGGGCTTTAGTAGATACAGAAAAGCTACTATCACATCTTTAATAAACTTGTCTTTGAAACTATTGAGTTATGTCATGTGAATATTCCCTTGGGTCTCCAGGGTTTTAGTAGAAATAGAAGAGCTACTATCACATCTTTAATAAACCTGCTTTTGAAACTACTGAATGATCTCCTTTTCCAGCATGTAATGGTGCTTATATGTGGAAAAAAATGCCTGGGTTGATGGGTTATCCTGAAGAATGGATTTCATGCATAATCTAGTCAGCATGTACTCCCTTGGGTTTAGTGTCTGACAGTTTACCTGCTTTATGCTTGCTAGACCAATTTCTGTTCACTTGCTTTGCTTGAGGAGCTGGTGACAGTACTCCACAAAGACCAGACAATCTTTAGTTTTCACACTTTACTGGATCTGATTTACATTTGATTTATTCCCAATAAAACTTGTTGAGGCAGAGAATTTCTTATTTTTCCCTTTATTTTAGGAATTCCACTGTTTCTTGCATTCATAGAATATTTCATAATTCTTTTCAATGTAGTAAAAATCTCTCTAATATCCAAACATCACTGCCATTTTATTTTGCAACCACTTGTCTTTGTCCATTAGATTTCTGTTTTAAAGTTACATGACTTTAGAAGAAGTAGGTATCATTATTTTTTTCTTAGCTCTTGAACAGTATTTTTATTTGATATGGTCAACATATCCAACCACTCTGCTTCATTACCAGCAGACATATTTGCAAAACATATTTTAAATGCAAGTTTATTTCATTTACATATTGCATTTGTATTCTTAAAACTGTATTTTGTTATATAGGGATACACTAATTCCTTACTTAAAAACTGCATTTTAAATCAACTGGTTTTACACTTTACTGTTTTCTTACATTATCAGAGTCTGTGAGAAGATTTTTGTTCAGGAAAAAATATGAGTTTCAATATATGAAGAACTAATAAATCATCCATAGATTTGATCAACATAAATTTAGCTACTCATTAACCTTTTATTCTCCCCTCAGGTTTCTTACTACTATTACATTATTTAATTTTCTTAACACTTGTGTCTGTTTACCATTTCTATAATTCCATTCTTCTTGACCCTCTCTCTGCCTGCATAGCTTTCCAGACTTCTCCCTCTTACTGTGCAAGTGCTGACATAATCAATGTATTGGTAAACGATTGGTAAGCACTACTATATTTTTGAAATTGAAAATCATTCAGGTTGGTATGCCCGTTTTCCAGGATGTAAACTGCATTCATGACTACCAGATTTTGAAATGGCATTTAAAAGAGTAAATGGATAAGGTAGGAATTCACATATAACATGCATTTCTGATCAATAAAATGTAAATTAGAATTAGTAATCTGTGTTCTTAGCTCATATGAGTTGTTCAGAAAACCCTATTAATGACTGGAAACTGTTACTATCAGACCAGCACCTAGTTCTGTAGAGATAGAGCTTTTACTGTGTAGATACTTCTTTGAGTGTATTCACTCTTGACTTATAAAATTATATGGGTACTTAAAATCCCATAGGAATTCTTGTCTCCCTCAAGGACGAGTATACAAAGTCTCTTGATCTACACAGTCAAACAAAATAATGTGGATTTTACAAAACCTTAGTCATGCAGTTTTGACATTTCTCTTTTCTCCAAACCAAATACTAATGCAATTCCAAAGATCTGAAAAATAAAAAATAATAGGAAAAAAACATAGAACCCCATGTTCCATGCAATTTGTGAATGCTGTCAATATAAATATATATAAACACTTTCTACACATTTTTGGTGGTGCATACTCTATTGCTTATAAATCAGAGAAAATTGTAGTTGTAGCTGACTCAGTTGTTAACTATCCATGAAATTCCTGATTTAAAATCCCAATCATGGTAAAATTTAAAAGACGCAACCTAGTCATGTCATTAGGGGTCAGTTTATACTGTAGTCAAAGGTTTGAGTGCAAATTATAACAGTGCTTCAATTCATGTTATTAGCTAGCCTATTTATAACCGTGGGGCCAGGTAGCACATGCAGCAGTATCAATATAGCAGCTCAAGCTTCAGTGAAAAGAAATATCCTTACTATTTCCATAATTTCACAGATGACTTTGGAAGTCTGTGAAGGCATGGTATTCAAACTAGCTAGTTTATTGCCAGTTCAGCTATTTCTAAATGAATTACAATCACACATGGAGTAAATGAATATGAATCAGTACTATAGAGTCTGCTAAAGAAGTGTCCTGTACAGTATTTTGAAAGTATGATTAACAGATGTATATACTTAGAAAGAATTATAAAACTTTTACTGTAGTCTTTGAGATGACAGATATTCCTAGAGACAAATGAATAGGAGAAAAGGCTTTGATTCTTTACTCTAGAGCAGATGGATGGGAAAGATGATAAGAAAATGAAAATGAAAGGAAGGACAAAAATATGTAAAACAAAAAAGAAGAAACATTGATCAAAGGAGATGAAGACAGAACAACTAGAAGTTTAAGAAATCTGCAGCATCCTGGAAAATGGAAAAGTCCCAGTCAGCATAGTTTTCACATTTACTTTGTGTGTTTGTTGAAGAAGCATCCAGGAAACCAGGTCAGGGAAGGTCGAAGCCTGCCTCAGAAGCCCACAGAACTCAAACAGACTTTTCCTGTGTTCTATATTTTGGATTTGGATCGAATATGCACATTTAAGAGTCCATTTCATCTAATTAAAACTGAGACCAACATGAATTGCAGGAAGAAGAGGGTGTATCCTCCCTTCCCATTGATGGTCAGTTGTTCCTGCTCCTCAGCAAGCCTTTTCCGTACCTTTTATCATTTTTCTGGGGCAGTGCTGATGGGTTAGTTTTGAGCTAGTTCACCATGCCTTTTGCCTTAAGATCCATAGCCAGATGCAGGAGAGAAACAAGACCACTGACTGTTTTGGCAATCAATACTTGTTTATACGGCCCTAAAACGACTGTCAAACTGTGGAGCTAAGAAAAGGTGGTCTAGCATGCATATGTAACAGTTGTTAAAACAATATAATTATATAAAAACCTTAATGTACCTGTACAGACAAATAAAAAAGGGATATTTCTATTTCCAACACCTCCTTCTGCTAAACAATAGTGCATGCACAAAGAAAAAATAGAGACAGCTTCCAATTAACCTTCAAGCATGTAGTCTTAGATAAAATCCATCTCATTTATTCAATCTAAATGTCAATGGAAG
The DNA here is from genome assembly GCF_047716275.1 of Strix uralensis. NCBI lineage: Eukaryota > Metazoa > Chordata > Aves > Strigiformes > Strigidae > Strix > Strix uralensis. Next base: position 39,428,073 of record NC_133975.1, read on the forward strand.
TACAGTTTTTGTACTTAATCCTATATCCAAAGCGGGGGGGGGGGGGGGGGAACCAACCAAAAAACAAACAAACAAACAACCCCTCCCAAAAAAACCCAAAAAAACAAAAAACCAAAAACCAAAACCCAAAAGGGTTGTACATAGAGTCTAAGGATGACAGAGAGAAAATGGAACTTCTAGGAGGAAAGGGATGACATGCAGATGCACAGTTCTCTCAACTACTACTGTGCCCATCTAAGAACTGCCCAGCAGGCTGCCTGCTTCTTGCTATGTCCAGAGTCCACCCCTTTTCCTGGCAGTGACCACATTGTAATCTTTTTCCATCTCCCTTCTCTATCCTTCCCTGGCCTCACTGCTGTGCTCTCTGCCCTTCACGCCTCAGTTCCAAACTTCCCTTGTAAGACACACAGGACTGAGGAAGACTCTGCCTAACTGTTTCTAGTGTCTAAATGTAAGAAGCAAGAAAATTTTTAGACAGCATAAATAGTTAAGGTAGGTTTGCTTTAATTGCACCAGAGAGCTCATCCCATCCCAGGCACTTGAGTCTTGTGGTCAGGGTAAGGGCACTAGGGAAAATGGCTGGTAGTGTCACAATACCTTCCTATGGTTCTGTCTGTATGAAGAGAAACAAACAACTTATTAATAACATCAATTCTTGAAAGCAATCCACATGTCATGCAACTAGCAGTTGAAGAAGAAAAACCGTATTTTCCAAGGCAGTTTACATTTTAGTCAAACTTTTGAAACAGTTAATGAGCAAACAAACAGCCTAGCTAAATGTTATCCCAGTGTAACCAGAAATAAACAAAATTCTGCCTTAGCATGTGTGTTTCAGGTGAAAAGATAAAGAACAAAGAAAATTGCTAGGGAATTTTCTGTACTATTACCAAGCTAGTACTTTTAATTGCATTTCTGTAGCACTTGTTTCTTTTCTGGTTTATTAATTGTCTGGTAAAGAAAACTTGCTGCCACAAAAAAACATACAAGCACCTACTTTACTAGTGATTTTTCAAAGTAAAGTTTGGGAATATATCACTGGCTTCATACAAAACATAGCTGATGTAGAGACCTTTTCCTCTGTTTTCCTTAAAGGTTTAGACTATCTCTTAAATGTATTTATTACTTAATGATTGGCATAAAGGCACTTATTTGCACAGCTGGGATAATGTCTGTTCACAGGGACCCAGAGTGATATATTCTGCAATTGCAACTAATCTATTTTATCTAAGTGTTTGTTCTCAGAGGCCAATGTCTGTCTGGAAAGTTCTTGTGTGTTAGAATGAACGTTATTTCTTTCAGTGGTTTCTATTTATCACTGTGCTGTGGGACACTACTGGCAATTTAGAAAAGAATAATGCCCTCCAGGTTAGAGACCAACAGCAGGAGCTGCTCCCATAAAGACAAATGTACTAAAGATTTATCTGTTTACCTATGTAATTTTTCCCTCTTTAAGATACCGAGGGATTTTTGTGCATCATTTGCTACTGATTTGTAAGAGGTTGTTGTCTAAAGTAAAGAAACATAGCACCTTAGCCTTCTCTTAACAAAAATTCCTCATCTTTTAGACAGTTTGAAGAGAACAGAAATTATTTTATAGTGAAATATATTTGCAGAGCTCTTAATGAAGCTACTAAAACATATAATTACCTTAGTAATCCTGAGTACATTAATGGTTTGGTTCTCAGTATAATTGGGGGGGCAGGGAGGGGGAAGCAGCTGTCATGTTTCCAGGAGCTATTCCCAAGTACTAAAGATAGGCTGTGCATTTAAAACTTCCACTTACAGAAAGTGATGATAAAAGTCTAAGAATTAGTGCTCTGTTGAATTAATAAGTTCATTATAGACTTAATTCGATTTTGTATACTGAGCTGGCATATGGAATCCTCATTAAATCTAATGACAGGATGTTTTCACCATATTTGTTATTAAAAACAACAATACCAAATGATTTTAAGAAATACTGAAATCAGTTTTAAAATTCAAAAACATAGGAGCAACATCATCAATTGTAGATTTTAATTTTTTGGCATTGGCAGAAATGTCACATTCACAGAAACAATAAAAATTGATCTTAGGTGTAACATTTTATATAGATAATTTTATAAATATACACTTGTATGTGTGTGTGGGGATATATATGTAAAATTATATGCAAAATGCAAATAGACTTTGCAAGCATAATTAAAGGTATCATAGATATCTACTTGACTGGTGGCATGAGTATTTTTATGGGAGACATATTTCTGGGTGATGATCTGGAACCCCAAATTCTGACATATGGCAAATACACATGGTCAGTGTACCTGAGATTTACTGGGAAGTAAAATTAAGAACTTATGAAATAACCCTCAACACCTGACTTTTTTCATTGGTCCTTAAGCAGCTCATTATAGTCTTCCTGAAAGAGAATTGGGTTGTTTAGAAGTTGCTAATCATCTGTGTTTTTCTGGTGACTGAGTGAAGAATATGAGTCAATCCCTCTTTCAAAAGTCTGATTTTAGAAGGAGGTTTATCTAGCTTCTCATATCCAAAATGTTCTCACTAAAAAAAGGGAAAACTATCCAAAGTAATGTTTGGAAGGGTGAATGAAAATGAATAGGCTAGCTAACTGGGGGTGGAGTAAATGGGGAACTTTGTCAGGACACAGTTGTCATCAGAGCGAGTGAGATACAGCCAACACACTGCAATTACAGAAAAAGTATCTGTTTTTCAGGTCTTACACGATAACCAAATTTAGACTGCTTCTAAAATAAGTCTGGAAATTAACCTTCATGGATTTTCTCCCTGCAGGTAAGAAAGGGGAGAATGACAGTTTTAAAAAGTCAGGTTTTGCTTTTTCTTGCATTTTTTGTATCTGTGCAATCTGACAAAAATCAACATGGTTACACACCTGTTACATAGTTCTGAATTTGGTCCTAAGCTCATATTACTATGACAGTCAGTGATTGCTTGGTTAGTTGCCTGTAGTAGCTTTTATTAGAAGTGCTTTTCTGAATCAAAATCAAAGGCCTTAACCCAATAAAATCTTCTAAAATCTGTGTGAATGACTGTATCGAGCATCAAACAACAAATTATTTACTAAAACTGATGTTCATTTGCATAATGTTCCCTAATTTAGAGCACTTAATATATTTTTTCCAGTGCAATGACTTAATTGATTTTATATCACTGTATTCTGTTCAATGATTTATGTTTAATTTCTTGCAGTCCAATTAACAGTATAATAGATTGTAGTTCATCAGGGATACCATATCTTGAGCAGTGTTATCTCTTCTGAAAGTGTGAGTCAGTCTTCACCAAGCCAGCTTTAAACTGTTTCAACCCTCAACATTTGACATCCCAATTTTAAGACTCTAAATTCCCTTTGTAATTTTTTATTTTATTCCAAGTGGTCCAAATACTGTAGCATCTTTATTTGGATTATAGAATTCAAGAAAATAAAAACCCAGTTGAGGGCAGAGATAGGCAATTTACTGATGGAATTAAAAACTATATCAAATCAATATTAATTTGGTTTTGGAAAGTAAACTGAGGAAAGCATAATGTGATACAAAGAGGACACTTTGTATTCTATGACTTCCCAAAAGGCTTCCTACCACTATCAAAAAAGGGTGTGATGGTGATGGACCAGGAGGCTAAGCTGGTCCTACAGAGGGTCAAGAGACCTATAGGATGTATAGGAGAAGAATGTGTGATATTTTCTTTTAAATTAAAAGAATCTCACATGACTTCTAGTGAAATAAGATTATAGACACTTTCTTCAGAATTCTACTTGGTTTTGTATTGAGGTTACATTTCAAACTTAAATATTTTGGAGGAAGAAAAGAAAGATGTTCACACTGTCTTCCGGGGAAAGGAGTGATTTGACTCTACAATTAAGGGAAGAATCTGGAAAATAAGAATATTTTAGACAAGACAGATTAAAGGATGAAATGAACAAGAATAGAAAGACAATAGAGAGAACTGGGAACATTTTTTGTGGCAGTGTAATGGAGCTATCATTTGCTTTAAATAATAAATAGTTCCACAAACACTGGAACTAATAGAGTTGTGTTTCCAAATGATTTGTGTTTCATCAAATGGCTTTTTAAATGAAGTAAACTAAGCCTGCAGCATGTTTCCTGTCCTTCTTAAACACTAGAGAACTCATAAGAGGAGGGAAAGAGAAGGAGAATGAAAGTGAGATGATGTCTAATAAAGTTCAAACTTTGACTGAAGCTTTTCCAAGAATTAAAGTATTTATAACCTGTCTCCTATCTACACTCTTCAACACAAGAATGTGTGATTCAGTAATAGTTCAGTTATACTCTGGTCTTTCCCTTAGTGTAGGTAACACTATAGCCTCTTTCCTGTCCCTAGCTAACTATTTGCAAAGAACTTGTAAGAATATAACATCTGAAAACTATCCTTCTGTCAGATTTGATAGAAATTGGCCAGCCAGTTCAATAGTGTTGGAGGAGCAGGGACTGCCATGCTCTCACAACTGCACTGACTCATGAACAGCCTGACTTGCATGAAAGAAGGGGGCGGGGGGCGGGGGGGGGGGGGGGGGCAGGGGGAGAGATGAGACAGAAAACAGAAATCACCCTTTGGGAAAATTTCACTAGTTTGTTCATTTTTCTCTTCCATTTTTCTGTTGAAAACTGCAAGAAAAGTCATAGTTTTTTGTTGTTTAGTCCTGGTTTATCATGTTTCCTTCTGGTGAGTTGAGTACAGAGATTTCATTCTGAATCTGTTTAGCAAAGCATGAAGTTGCATCCCTAGCTAGCCATTTGTCTGGTTCATGATGCTCTTCCATTCTGTCTTACTGGGTTGCCTTGCTACAAGTGAAAATAATTCCCTGTACCAGATCCATGACGTATTGAGGCATTACTTCTGACAAAAACATCTGCATGTCCCAGGAGCCAGAATTTTCTGAGTGCATCTTGGGAGTAGTACCTTAACAAGAAAGCTTGCTCCTCAGGGGAGAAAGGGAGCTTCCCATGTTGAAGAAGTAGCTCTTGTCATATAAGATACCCCAAGTAGAAAATGAAATTTAATGCTAGACCATTTGAGATCAGTTAAATTTATTTAAAAGATAGCAGATGCAGGGGTACTTGTCACTGAAAAGAGTTCTCACAAGTATTATGCACACCCAGAAAGCGCACAAAGGTAGATGTAGGCCCTTCAGCTGAAGTGGTTGCAGGAGGACAGGGCATCACTGTGGCATTCTTCCAGCCACGTAATGACTGTGGAAGTGACCCCAGCAAATCTGACCCCCGCAAGGGGAACTGCTGTTCACAAGGTCCGTAAAAGCATTTCAGGCATCATGGCCATTGACGCTACTTTTTCTGCCTGACCTTGACATTCAGCTTTGTTTCCTTTCCATTTTCAACCCCCTACCCCCTGCCTTCCTTCTGAAACAATTTTCCTTTCTGCCCTCCCACTCCCTCTCCTTTCTCTTAGCAATCGGGAAACGTCTCCCTCCGTTGCCATAACAACAGACAGCAACCTGGCCCCAGCTGGGCAGTCCTGCCCTTTTCCTTAAAAATTCAACTTCATGTAAAAACATTTGTGTCTCGTTCTCTCTCCAGAATCTTTTTCCCTCTGGCTTTAATAGGAGAAAGGCTCACTCTGCTCTGCGTGTGGCCACTGTCCTCTCTTACCCCCTCTTAAAACACCGTTTTCACACCACAAAGAAACACAGATTTGATGCTTAATTATCCCCTACTGAGTTTCCTATATAATATACTCAGAAGGGCATGCCACTTTGCAAGCTTCACTGTACAAGTACGTTTATCTTTGCCACCCTGGTGCTCCTCTCTGCAATCACTGCACTGCAGCCGTACCACCTGGACCAGATGCAGACTGATAGGGAAGCACAGCTCTGCCCAGACAAAAGAATAAGGAAATGTGGAGTACTGTGCCACAGAACCATCATATCAGATAGCAGCAACAAAAACCTCTTTCTTCAACTAATCCATCAGACTAAAAGTGAGCAGTTTTTCCTTCCATTGACACCAAACATATAGAATTCTGCAAAATGTCTGTACTGTTTCATTTGAGTCTTGTTTTACGGGGAATAAATTTCTCACCTGAACACCAACATAGAAACAAGTCTATAGGGCTGTATAAGAATATTTAATTTTAGTTTATTCTAATCTTGTAGCCTAATCTAAATGTCATTCTGGCACATGATTTAGATGCTAATCGGACTTCCAGGTTAATTTCTATTTCTGGAACGAAATCTTGTAAAAATGCAGATAGAGAAAGTTATCTTTGACTTCACCCAACTTGTCCTCTTACAGTGTACCTTGCATTGTCCTGACAGCCAAATTTCTGGAAGCCCACAGTGTTTTGGCCTTGGAGCACTTATCACAGCACAGTGAGTATGAGCTAGCTGGAACAGTAGGCAGATAATGTCAGTATCACAGAGCCCTCTGTTCCCTCACATTTTGGACAGCAAGCATTTTAGAAACTCTCTAATGCGCCAAGGCATAGATATTATTGGCATGGAGTTTAGTTCCTTATAGCATCTACCTGCTGCCCCAGATACTGCATCTCTAGACCACAAGAGTGGTGTGTATAGAGAAGGAGCAGCAGAAACATTGTTCCCTATTATTCCTGTTCATCATGCTCTGCTGCACCTACATCTTGTAGGAAATGATCTCTGTAGGTAAACAGCATCTGATTAGTAGCTGTATAGGTCCCAGCCCAGATCCAGCTCTCCATTCAGTGAGAGTGTGCCTCCAAAAGGTGTAAGAGATGTGTCCTATGTTTTCTTTACAAACCCATTAAAGACTGTATGTCAGTGAAACACATCTCATCAGCACTATCTGTTTCTCTAGTGGAAGATTAAGCTGCAGGTGGTTCTCCACCTTGACACTGTACTTTTTGGATGAAGAAGACCACATCCATGATGGCTATTACTGGGTCATGAGAGCTGACACAGAGGAATGTTGTATAAAATACCAATTCTCCCCATTATAATGCCATGATAACCATGAACCTCAGGGAATTATTGAAGAACCAGTGGCCTTCGGAGGATTTAAAATTTCTGATACAAAAGGAGTATTGCTCACACAATGTGTGTCTAGGAACTGAGAAATGGCAGTGTGAGTTTCTTATTACCCTAACTTGAAATAAGGGTTGAACTCCCAAGCTTTGATGGCAGACCTTCAGATCATCTATTTAAGCAGAAATCGTATGAGAGAAGGAAGCATGAATGAGAGATGTAGATAACTAGCTCACATAAAAACTGTTCAGATAATTATTCTGTTCAACCACAGTGCCCTGGTGCAATATCCAGTTTGTTTTCAGGGATTGTAGGGGCTTAGAAGACAGCAGAAAATTGTTTGTTGCAGTCTTTTATGCAAGTAAATAGAGGCAATTTTTTTTTTTTTGGTTTGTGCCCATCCTTTCTGCCAAGCATTTCACACTCATAGCCCTCTTACTCATCTAGCCAGCTACAGTTTTTTAAAGTTAGAAATATTAATTTCTAAAATTCTTACATTAACATTGCTCTGCATTAGTAGAGTAGCATCTGGTAGTATTAGAATAAGGCAAAAATCTCAGTGCTACAGCAAGCTACTAAGGAGCACATTATGGGGTCTCTAGAGGGATTAGTTTGGAAACCTCAGTGTGATTTCTGTGCTACACAGGGCTACATCAAAAGAAGAGAACTCTGAGTCAAAACATTTTTGCCCCTCAAAATGGGTCTGACAGCCTTGCTTCATTCAGCATCTAAGTCCTAAGCACAGTTAACATGAACTTCTGTTGTTGATAATAATGTTTAACAGGTCTTCTTTCAGAGTTTCTCCAAACCTATCATGTCTGGTTCTCACTGAATTGTCTATGACTACTATTCTATCTCAAGGTCTCCAACTTCAGTTTCAGAAAAATGAAATGTGATTATTGCACCATTTTTACTTCACAGCAGGAAACAGAGAGTTCATCTGATGTTTCAGCACATTAATAAGGTAGAACTGGTAGCAAGGATCAGAAAAGAAGGCACAAAGGTTTAATCTAAGAAAACAGACACAGGTGAAGTGTAAATAAAAATGGGTAAATAGGCATTTTTTTCCATTCTTCTTGTATTGATTGAGTGAGCAAATGAAACTCTGGGAATAAATTGTGGGTTGAACTAAATAATTTTTTTCCTAAAGATTAATAGTAATAATAATAATAATTATTATTATTTCAGTGCAAAAGGTATAACTTTTTCCAAACTAGAATATTCTACTTTTAAGATAAATAAAAATATCCATTTTTTAAAAAAAAAAGGATCTTCTGAAGCAGATTACAACTGCTTTCAGCAAGTGTCAAAACAAAATTGTCTCACATCTTTTCATCCAAAAATAAACTGTAGCAATTTGTTAATCACTTGTCATCTTCACTGACAAAGGAAATTTGCAAACCTACACTTGGACAAAATGATACAAAATACTTTGCTCTAATATTAAGGATAGCGAGAAAGCAGAGGCAAGGAAAAGGGCTATGAACAACTCCAATCTGCTTTACTTGTCTGCACTTGATTTGGATCTTCAGTCATGGATGACATAAATTTTCCACTTGCTGTTAATATATACCATGTCTCATACCACACTCATCAACAGTTCATTGAGTTGACTGGCCTCCGACGTACCTGTCACCCATCACAATTAACTACAGTCACTGTCACAAACAATTTAGTAGATACACATCTGTGCTCAGTCAGTCAGTCCCAGCTGTGATGTGTATATGTCTCATTTGATGAACCCAGCTCAACAACAGGGTTCTTGAAAAAGTGTTAAATACAGTGACCTGAACCAAATACAATGTTTAATCTGTTCATGAGAGGATTGAATTTACATGTCTTCTGCATTCTTCCAGGCTTCGGAGATGCACTGTAGTGCCACTGTGCGATGCTCTTTCTTTGAAAGCTGCTCCTTGTCCAGAAAAAAAGTTGCAACTGAAAAGATTCTCCTAGAATGCGGTGGAATAAACAATAGATCTGCTAATTATTACCACTGGTATGGTAGACTTGACACATGGTTGCACAGGGAGAATGCTGAAGTATGTACACACTTGACTGTCCACATAGTTGCTGTATTTAATGTTTGTGCTGTTCTAGCAGAAATTAATATTTTAAATAAAGTATGGTGATCCATAATTTTGAACTAACCAATCTGCTAAATAACCAGAAATTCATGTCCATTCGATAACTGACACAAAGTAGACTCTAAACTACTGCCAATATTCCAATACCTGATTAAGGAAATGTTTTTATTTCTAAAAAAAAAAGAAAACCTTGAAATCTTATCTAATGTATTAGTTGATCAAGATTTTAAGGTCACACAGATTTTAAGAGCACAGAGGGAAATGTATCGGACCTGGAAAATGTATATCTGTGTTTAAAAAGTATTTTCCTTAAAGTACCCCTAAGAATTATTCCTACCATAGACAATTCACTCAGAGGCTGTTCTTTTGTTTTATAAGCATGCTTGACATTTCAGTGCCTTTTTTTTAATGTTATGCTGTCATATATAGCTGTGCAAAAATTGCCAAATGAAAATGGTAGTATTTCATAATTCATTTGTCCAAGTAAAAGCAATTACACAAGTCACAAGACAATGAGCAGTTAGAGTCTATAAAAGCCTGCCTGAAATGAAAAGCACAGTATGATATTCAGAGAAATTATATGCAATGTTACTGAAATTTTCAGAACAATTTTTTATAGGACAGAAACAATTGTCATCAGATTCTCTAGTCATATTGGTCAGTAAATCCAACACACTTGCTCAGTGAGAGTTTTGAGAAGGCTTACCTTACCTCAAATGATATCCAGTAAAATCTGATGCTTTTTTTTAGCTCTGAATATGCACTCTTCCCAGTCTTAAATGCTGGACTTATGGAAATAAAGGCTAGTGCTATATTTAAAGGTTTCCCACTTTCAGGAGTAAAGTAAAGGAGAGCTAGGAAAAAACAGAGAGTTTACTGGCTGCTATAGACTGGGATGATGTTAGTTCTGGAGAAATCACATATGAAACATCTATTTCTAAGCAGACTTGCTGTCTTTTGGACAGCAACAAAGGAGTAGGATGCTGGTTTATATAGTTATGGACCTACCCTGTAGAACAAAGAGACATGGACTAATCAAGTAAAGATGTGGTCAGCAATTGTGCAAGGAAATGAGGTGAGTATAGATATTCTTCACCTGGCTAATATTTCTTCTTGGTTCAGACTAACTGGTGAAACAGGAACTTGGTTTCATGAGTCACTGAAGTTTCACCTCACTGAAGTCTGCCCAGAGCAAACATATGTGTAACTGATGGTGCCACCCTGGGGCTGCTGAAGTAAAGGAATAGTGATCTCTCTATCTTGTCTAATAGATGGATGGATTCATATCTACTACTGAGTGAAAGCAGTGTGTGATGGTGAGAAAACGAGGTGTAGGTGTGGGTGATCACTACATACAGGTGCTTTTCTGCTACAGAGGCTAAGTGTTCATCTGCTGTATAGCCTGCCTCTGTTGAAGCATAAAATTTTGCTGTCTCTACCTGAACAGGCAGAAAACATGCCTCCTTCTTTGACTGCAAAAATAGACTTGAAGACAAGTGGAAAGCCCTGATAAAAGCATATACAAAGACAGGTAGGGAAAAGCTAAATAAAAGGGATCCTCGTGCCTTGTGATTCTGTTGAAGACTTCTACAGAAGCTGTCTCAGACATACTTCTACTTACATTCTTAAGAGAAGGAGAGACATAGAAGTCTTGGTAAAGCTTTCACAGATTGCAAAGTTGTTCACCTCATGTTTTATTTTTCTAGATCCTCAAATGTATTGTTTCCTAGGAGGTTCAGTATAGCAATAATTTCTTGGTTCATGGATATTCTCTCTTAGAACATTCAACCATAGAATAAAAAATTCACCATTGTGAAATAAATAATTGCTCACATAATTCAAATAGTATATTCCAAATATAGCCCTCCCCCTTATCTAGGATTTCATAGCAGGCCAAACTAATTTTTTAAAAGCTGCTAGATAACCATTTGATAGAAGCACCTTAAACTGTTCATGGGAAGTTTCCAACAGAAAAATTGGGCATAATTCTTAGCATATTGTCAAGATTAGATACTACATCAATGTTTTATGTGAAAAGAAGCAGTAGAAGGAAAGTATAGCAAAACTAGATTGCAGGAATGCCAACTCCACATGTACCAAACATGATACCTACTGTGGATCAAAGATGATTAATTGTATAGCACCTTTTATTCATTTTTATTTACAAAAACTTTTCAAATGGTTAGTTAGCTATGTTTATGTGGACCTACCAAGTAGCTTACGAACTGTTAAAGAACACTTGGCGACCCATCAAGTTGTTTATAACCTGATCTAAAGCCACAGTTTTAAAATGTATAAATATATGTGTTGGTCTTCTATGCCATACCTATGTAGAATAGGCAATGCTACTGACTGAGAATTTAAGATGAAGCCATTGTTATTTTTACCAATAAGAAAACATAGAATAGTGCAAGATTTTCTGAACTTTAAGTAGTAAGTGCTGAGAGAGAAGAGTGTGGAACATATTTATCCCCTTAATTTGCTTTAGTTGTCCCTAAACATATTTCAAAACAATGTTACAGGTTCATCAACATGGGATATTTGCTATTGCAGATTTACTTGCTGTTACTAATCTCATTTAAAAGGTGGTGCTTTTGCTGGCACTACATCTGTAAAACAGAAATCACTGTGGTGGTTTGATTTTTGAAATCTTTCCAAACTTAACATTGTGTAGAGGGCTATGGCAAACAAGATTTTCAGTTCCTCTGTTTCTTTTCAGAATGAAGTGTATTTAATTCTTTATAGATATCTTAAAGGAATTAAAATCCACTGAAAAGCATATGATTTTTTATTTTTTCCTATTTAAGTTACAACTATTAGTTCAAAATTAGAACTGGGGAACAAAAAAAAATAAAGTTACAGTTGAATTTTCTTTATTGGTACCATTCAGTACAAACTGAGATATATATAATGTAAATGCCATCATAGACCAGGCTAAAGTTCTATGGTCTGACATCCTGTCTATTGTATGTATTTCTACTGAATGCATGTATAGAATGCATATTGGTTTTACTCTTTAATACTCTCAATGCAAATGCATATTTTTCATTGGAAAAAATAAATACAGCAGTGTTACTGAGATGTTATATTTAGTCCAATAACCTTATTGTAACTTGACACTGTTTAAAAGACCCAGCATAAACTGGAGACAGAAGAAAGAATATATCATATTAGCAGATATCAAATTATATTTAACTCCTGATGCATTCACAACCACTAACCTTGAGTTACATGCTATCAAATATCACAAATTCTGTTGGTCATATCTCGTCTGACAGTAGTAAAGAGCTGTCACATCTAATACACTTCTCATGCAATTTCATATTAGTTAATGATATCAGTAATTATAGTTCAAAGGAGTTTACTAAAATGAGAGACATAAAATTGCCCCATATGTTTCACAAACACAGGGAACATTTTGTTGATTTTATAGCAGAAGTATAGCCTATGAGATCAAGTACTGTGTCGCTATCACTAAGGCCATAATAATGATGGACAGTGCATTTCTGGGGATTACAAACCATGTTTGAATTCTGAGGTTGAGGTCAAAGTTCTTGGGACTTCAGTCACCTGAGAGCTGCAATATAAACTCAGAATTTCATACAAAATTTAAATTTTATTATAAATTGAAATAGAAATTCATGCCCATAGATTTATTATTAATATAAATCTATTTCACACTATATTATGCCTTTAACTCATTTTGCACAACATACTGACATTAAACATGATGAAAAGTAAATACCAGAAAGGAAGACTGCACTGTCCAGCTGGAGTAACTCTATTAGGGTTGAAAGTTGCTGCAAAACTGCAAAGATCTATTTATTAATTAAAAGCAAAAACTGGAAATCTATTCCCCACAACAATAATAGTGCCGAAACATAATATCAGAGCAATCATTATGAGATAGTTTGCAAAGTAACTTATTAAAATTGAACTATTAGCTTATAAAACTTATTTTCCTAGAACAGATCAATCTAGTGAAAAAAAATGAAAAACTGTTCTAAATAGAAAGAGGTTTTATTACAGATTTTAAAGGAAATTAAATGTCAGTACTTCATACATCAGCATTCACTTTACCTTCTTATGTATATAGTGCAAGGCATATTTATTGTGCAAACCTATATGCAATACATAGATAAAAAATAAAGAATTATATTAAACTATGAGCTTTTGAAAAGTCAAAAAGAAAAAAAGGTATGATTTGAATGAGGAATAACTCAAACTTTTATCACAGACTGAACAGTTTATCACCTTGTACTTGTAAGAATTAAGAATGCCACCTCCTACTTCTTTGTGAAATTTTGCTTTTATGTTCCAAAGACTGACAAAATTACTCAGAAAGTATCTAAAACCAGAAATGCTTCCAGGTACAGAACTGTCCTTTAAATGTTAGTGTATTGTCTCAAAAATTTTTGGAAGCTTTACCTTGGGGAGACACTGACTGAGGCGAGCAGGCAATTCTGATTTAATGCTTTTGTAAAAGGATGGGCCAGGAGAGGGGAAGAAATCCCTTCAGGGCTTTTGCCAGGAGATAAGAGACAAGAACTCATTGTCATGGCTGAATAGAAAGGAACAGCATAAATGTTTAGATATTGGGGCACCAGGTTATAAATTATTTCTATTTCTGGACAGCTTTGCTTATTACTATTATATGAGAAACATAAATCCAATGAGTTTATGGTGTGGGTATTTATACAATAGTTGATTAACTACTTAAGTGGGATATGATACAGAGAAGCTTCCAGTGACCCCATTTCACGGAGAAAATAAACAAAAAAATATTTTTAGTTTTGTATGTGGGCTCCTGACTAGCTGAGAAAGAATATCTATATGTATTGCTCCCCCTTTTTTTAGGTTTTGTTTTGTTTTTCTGGACAATAGCATATTTTTAATATATTAGGGGCATATATTGCATGATTGGGAGACAGAAGGCTTGGTCCTCACTGATATACTGCTGAATGATATTCTTACATTGTGCTCTAGTGAGGTGAGTTTTTTGTGTTTCATTTGGGGTGAGGGGGCATGGGGCTTTTTTGTGGTATTTTTCATATCAGACCATTACATTGTGAAAAATGTCTGCATATTTTGGGGAGTTGAACATATACCTCTACACTAACAAGTCCATCTTCATTTTCTCTTGAGCAAGGTCTTCAGGGGCTGTATTTTGCAGCACGAAACAATTTATTGTTTGTGATTCTCAATCTTTCAGGAAAATTTGTATTGAAAACGAGCAGGAAATGCTCTTTTTCTTCTTTCAGTGATGCCCTAAGGAATTTAAATTTGTTACAATAGCTCCTGATTCCAGTTCTGTTTCTCAGATGATTTATCCAGTGTTTCAGACAACACCAGATGCAAATGCTCTCAAAATAAAGTTAAGCTATTGTACTTTATAATTCTTGGGTGCATTAAACAAAGAACAGGTCCAAAGATAGATGACAGAAGTTTAACAGAACTATACTATAGGCTAAACTGCTGGAAATAAATGTGCAAACTGTACAATTATCGAACAATTAACTTTTTGGACTACACTGTGATCTACCCTCAGGGTAAAATAGACCAAAACACCTGTTAAATAGCGTAAAATCTAATTTTACTTAATGGCCTTTATTTCCCTAATTTGCTTAGTTCTTGGGAAAAGCTGCGATCAGGAAAAATATTTTATTCCCGTTGTGGAATGAAGTGCCAATTTGTTCCAGTTCCCTTCAGTGCGCATATCGTACTTATGCTCAAAGTGAAATTCATTTGCAGATGAACTGTATAGCTTCAGGAAGTTGTTACAAGAACTATGACATGCAAAAAAAAGCTTTAGTCTGTGTGTGTGCTCCTGGAAGGCACACTTTTACTTTTATTGGGGTGGATTCTAATGGCTTAGGCCAATAAAAGTCACAAAGTATTATATTAAATTCATAGAAATTATTTTCTGAATGTGCTTGAGTCCTTATCAGTTCTGAAATGTCCAAAACAAACAGCAGGGCCTTCTGCACACAAAATGCAAGATGTATGGAAGAGTATTTCAATCTTCATTATAGATTTAATTTAGGTCATAATAATTTAGAAACCAACTTTTCCAGTATACTTGGCCCCTCTGCAATGTTCAGCATCCAAAAGTCTCTAACAAGTTAATTGATCTTCCACAAGTAAATATCTCATCCACAAAAATCTTCATTTCTATTAAACCTGAAGTAGCCCAGCAACCCCAAATGTTACCATTTAAAAATAAGATGACATTAGGAAAGACTATGAAAAATCAGGATTTAAATTATTTTTCTAGGAATTCTTCTTTACCATCCATTTCAAAATCCTAGAGAAAAGGTGAAAAAGGGACATTTGTGTATTGAAAGAAAACCAAAAAAAAAATGTGGAGGAAAAAAAGAAAAATATTTTTTATACCCCTTAAAACTGTATGCAAGAGAGATGTACATAAAACATTTTTCGTGGAAGCATTGCTTCAGGGTAGACTATCCAAAAGGAAAAAAGAAAAACAGAAAAAGTGAGCTAATATTAAATCTAAACTAGTACTATATCTAGAACTTGCTAGTTATATGGGTATTTGGTAACTATTTATCTGATGGCAATACAGAGGGCCTGGGTAACATGAAAATTAAGTCATAACACCTGGGCTCAAATGTATAATGCAGGGGTAAGACATAACTAACAGAAGAAAACAAATCACATACAAATGAGTCCCAAATCATTCATCTGTAATAACAATTAAGTTCAATTCAGGGTTTATATTTCCCCACCCACCCACAAAGCTGACTTGAGATTATTTTTCTCCTTTTTTCAAAACAATTACATTCTATATTAGTTGAATTATATTATCACATAGAAATAAACACTTATACTCCCTAATGATGACAATCATTTTCTACAGAACAAAAGGTTCAGTTGCTTCAGTTTTTTATATGAAATGTATCTTTGTTTATAATAATCAGCAATTAGTTCTGGCAATATCCCTGTGGCTCCCCCACCAGCTGGAATGAAAAACAATTATATAGTTGGCATTTCTTTTAGAACAGCAGCTTCAGAGTAATTGTACAAGCAACTATTTTCATCAGAGTTATTTAGACTTTTAAGAATTACCTTCCCAATTTTGTCTCAAGAAATAATTTTCATACTTTGTGATTCAACCCAAAACTTGTTGACACTTGATAGTGAGAAGGTGATGATATGATCACAAAGTAACATGTATTTAGAAAAGAGTTTCAGAATGCTTTAAGGGATTTACTGGTGATTTCTAGTTAAGTATGGAAGATAGAGATGGGAGAAGTTGGAGGTCTGAGGAAAATTTATATGAGTAAGAATGTGAGTAATGCCTTCTATTGAATGAATACCTGAATGTTAGTCCCTCTTTCTACTGTATGTTTTAACTGATCCCAGCTTTTGTAAGTAGCATTTTCTAGACGTAAGGTAAAAAGTAACAAATGTGAAGGAAAAAAATTTATGATCTAACCACCCCCAAAAAAGATAAGGTACGAGATTACAAAAAACCTATCCCTGTAGAAAACTGTAACTGCTGTCATTATTAGCTGGCTGATTTCTTTTTGGCATCACAGTAGATCCTCAGGGAAGGACTGTGGGATGAAAACACAGTATGATCTCTGGCATGGAAACAGGCAAAAATGTTATTGCTGAAAATAAGGGATACTGTAAGAACAAATCTAACATTGGTATTTGGGCTGAGGAGCTGGAAGAACACCCTAAGTACAATACAAGGTTACAGAGAATTGGGAAGGATCCTGAGAAAAAGTTTAAAAAACATTACACAGAAGCGAATGATAAGGAATGATTCAAGTGCATAACAAGTAGCCAAAATTACAATGTATTTAGTCAGGAATAGCACATTTTAGGAAAGGTAGTAAATATGACAGCCATATTTTATACTGGATGGAAAAGATACTGTTTGTGGGTGAAGCTAGAAAGTATCTTAAGGGCATGTATAAGATGGAGGGGAGAGGGCTAACAATTGCACACTTAAAATTCAATGTACTATTACCCCTGCAGACTGAGTTCTATCCAATCTATGCTGCATGAACAGCATAGATATGGGTTTAAGAGAATGCCATAGATTTTTAAGATGACAGGTTGTAATATAGGAGATAACAGGAGAGAAGGAGAGTAAAAGATATATATTAAACAGCAGAGATGTATCTAAATCACTTGAAACAATCTGATCAATGTATTGGGAGGTGCAGCTGATTTAAAGAATGATACATCATGGTAGGATAGACAATTCTGGATTCTTACCTTTACTTCGCGATCTTTCCCTTTCAGATGGCAATTTACCGCAGTTCCATTGGCCATTCACAGGGTTTACTTTGCACTGTTTCATGCCTTCAAGCTCTTCTTTGCATCCAGATGCATGAAATTTTCAGTGTTTGAGTAACTTAGGAATTAAAAGAAAGACAAGATTGGGAGTTAGGAACCTACATATCTTTACCAATCTGGTCCTTAGAAACAGAAACCTCACAGGTATTTAGTACTTAACTTGTGCATGGAATTTTGGATCCTAAGACACATGGATATTTTTCAAAGTTTGGCCTATAGGCATACAACACAACACATATCAAAACAGGCAATTAAGCATGATCTGTAGGCATCTATCCTTTAAGAAGACTGGTTTTGAGTGAACTGTGGTCCACATGTCATAAAACTGTAACAACATACCTTTCTGTACAATTTCATAGATCCTGTCAGGAAAAATCGGCTCAGACATAGCATTTCACATATGTGGTTAAAACCGCCTTCACACTGGAGCTTAAAACCTAAGAGCAGGGTCTGCTTGAACTTTTCAACCACTCTTTGAAAGAATTTCGCACAGAGGCTATACATAAATATATATATCCAGAATGGAGTACCTATCAAATTCTTCTTCTAGTGAAAAGAGATGAATATGAGCTAATAAAAATAGAGTGAAGAAACTGCTCATACAGCTTAGTGTTTCAATAATGCCTCTCACCTTGCCTAATGCTCAGTGAAGAACTGTGCACTGATTAGTATTTTTATACTGGCCAGATCCCCAAATTAAAGTGTGGACCCAGCATCCTGCCTACACATTGGCAGGCACTACAGGGCTCCAAACCAGATGTTCCAGGCCAGTTTTGCAGTTGTTTCTTCTCTCTTTGCACCCCGCCCCCGCCGCTCCCCTTCCCGCCCCCCCCCCCCCCCCCCCCCCCCCCCCCCCCCCCCCCCCGCTTTTCTCACTCAAGTGTGTAGTGAGTCAGTAGCTGATGATGTCCTGATAATGGCACAGCTTCTCCAGGTTTCCAAGGGATTTATATGCATAGACTATAGCTCAGCACATACCCTTACATAAGTCCTTGATAAAATGTTCCCAGACTGAGAGAAAAAAGAACAAACGATTACTAGGTGCATCATGTTCTGAATCCTGTCCTGTGCTATGTTTTGTACTGCAGGTGAAGGTGTAGCAAAGTATTCATCCACAAGTATATCTTAGGTTTTGCCTTGAAACCAACATTCTGCCATTTATCATTAGATAGGCCCTTCATTGTAATAAAGTGTGTTGTTAATAAAACCAGAAATATTAGGCCAATCAAAATTAGTGGCAGAATAAAATGACTAGACAAAGATGTAATTTGCTTCCAGAAAACATTTAACTGTCCCGATGTTTATCCACAGATAATTTATATAGTCATTTGGGTTTCGCAGAAATGGCCAAAAAATTGTTAGGGAAAATCTAGGAAGCGTTTCTTAAATGTTCAGTTCAAGACTTGGCTACAGCTGAGATGCATTGATTCATTCTTACCCATGTTCTCTCTGAATTCCTGCCTTTTTTGTTTCTGGGATGTTTGTTTGTTTGCTTGTTTGGAAAAAACTCTGCATTATAAAACTCCGCATTATCGTCTTCTCTGCATTATCCTTTACTCTATTTTCTTTTCACTTTTCCTATTTTCTTTTCCCTTCCTCATCCGTTACATTGTCACTTTTTCTTCCAAGAAGTCACTAACATTCATACTTTTTTTCTCATTTTCTTTTCTTGTTACTCCTGATTTCTTTGGCTCCCTAGGCCAGATGATGTTTGTTTCATGTTTACAGTGCATACTAGACAGAAAAACATAGTTTTTGCATAGCTAAAATACTAAATCGAAGAACATTTATATTAAAAAATATATTGTTTCAAAAATCATTTCCCTCTACAACTGCTAGAATCTTGATTGCTTTTTTAAAACCAGTGAAAACTGAAAGAGAGATCTTTAACTAAAAAAATTATTTCAGTCTGCTTTTGGAGATAATTAATTTTATATAGCTCAATGCAAATTAACAATACTTACTTCACATCTACTTCAAACCTGATATCTAATAGAAAAGGGGAATAGACTTGTACTGTACAGCAGACTGTGTTCTCTTTTTGTTAGTATTGTATATGAATTGCATTCAGTTGTGCAAGTGTGGTACAATAAATAAAATATTAAAGGAAAGTGCTGTCTTAACCACTTTTTTTTTTTTTTTTAAAAAAAAGGTTGAAATCTAGGACAGAAAAAAAAATGTGAACAGAAGCTTATTCTGGAGGATAAGAAGATTCAGTAAGAGAACATCTTAACAATGATGTGAATTATAAAAGATCATATTAGTCTCTGTGTAGATCATGTGGTTAACTTTGAATCAGACCTTATATACAACTCTCCCTGTAATCTTGTGCCACGTGCTGTCTAGAAGACTGCTGAACCTCCACAAACACTGAAAATCACTGAAGAGTTACAGCAATTTTTTAAAGGGTCTACAAGTGACTAAGGCAATGTATTAAAAGTAAATACTAACTAATGGGTACCATATTATGAAGCAATTTGACCAAAACAATAATAGTGAAAGAAAGAAACAAAAATAGAAACTTTTGGAGGATACTGTGTAGGTATAGGAAACAGTGTTCTAATTCTTCTTTAATAACTCAAGAGAGGATGAATTTTACCTCTAACAAACTGTTGGCTGCATGCTGACAGGAATAAATTTGATGCCTGGCAGCAAAAGCGTCTGCTAAGATCTACTTAAGGTTTTATAAATCTATCTTGTGGTACAACTTTGCTATAGCAGACTAACATAATAAAACAAAAACCTAGACTTCTGGCATCAAAATTAATTAGTAAGTAGAGTGAGGTTTGGGAAAGAGGCCCAGATGAGGTCAGCCACATGGTAAAAATTTTCTAAATATGTAAAGGACCTAAAAAGTAAGTAATGCAATGCCAACAAATCTTTCAAGTTTTAGCAAAAAAACCTTCACAATCAAATAAGCTTTATACCTTTTGAAAGCAAGTAAAAGCCAGTGACTTTTCTCAAGTTTGTATAAAATATCAATCCCTGATGAGACTGTAGTAACAACAGTGACTGATTTAAGAACCTTCTAGCCTTTGATTTCGTCTCATCCTGGACAGCTATGTAAAAACACTTTTATTCCACTAATGATTACTTTCCCCAAAAACAATTTAAAGGACCATCTGGTTGTTCTCTAAATAGAATAGAACAGAGGAAGATGCAGAACTGTGAGAAACATACCAGAATGCAAAAGGACTTAAATTATTAAAGAATAACACCCATCTTCAGAAAGATGAGTGAAGAAAATACTGTATTGCTTTCACCTTCAAAATCTCCCCTGAATTGTGTACCCATGTTGCCACCCTCTTCTGAGGACAATCACTCCCTAGAAATGTTCTCAGCCATTTTTAAAAGTCTTCACCTTCAATGCAGTCCTCCTGGCAGACCTGAGAAGGTAAAGCTTTCAGTTTACTTTTGGAAGTCTCAGAGATTCTCATATACTTTAATAGCAATATTTACTGTGAAATATTATAGATTAATCTCTCATGCTGTTTCTGAAAAAGAAAAATGTATCCTAGACTTATCTTTTTTGTCATAAGAACAGTCCAAAATTGTTCTTAGAAAAGCATTAAACTGTGATTACATTCTATGCTGATAACCAAAATAAAACTAAATTCAGGCCAGTGAACAGACTCAGCAAAGTATACAATTATTTAAATAATTTCTGAATCTGGCGGTCAAAGTCTCCAGGCTTGGTATGACCTAATGGGGAGTTTAATGTTGGAATAAAAGCCTCTTCCACAGTTGCACCTCTCATCTGCAATGATAAAACTTGAGTAGACAGCTGGAAGAGAAGCAGACTTAAAGCTTTGTGGGTCAGCCACAGAGAGAAAGGCATGCTGACACATACAAAGCATTAGCACTTAGGGGAAAACTTACTACTCATTGTACAAGTACTAATATATTAAGTTAGAGTAGAAACTCTTACACTGGGAAGCACATTCTCTCATAAGTAATTTATTGGAACGAGTATGCGTAAATATTCAACAGTGTAAAAATAGCTCAGTCTATAGCAATGAGAAAGAAGAGAATAACTAAACAATGATCTCTAAGAACAAAGCAGAATTAAAGAAGGAATATTAACTATATGTCTTGGCCATTAATTTCCAAAATTACTGGTCCTCAGGGAAATATATTCTAGAAAGCTGTTTGAAGAAACTGCAATTTTTTCTCCTGTGTTGATCTATAGAATTTTTATTCAAAACATGCAAAACAAGAAAGATCAGATCAAAATCTAGAATGTTTCTTTCACATCAACTTCACATTCTTGGTTGATAACATTAAATCTCTCTTCACCATAGATTCATTCTCAATCTCTCTCTCTCTCTAAGCCTTGCAGAAGGGCTAGAATTTCAGAAGCCAGTAGGAACATTAAGTCTCTAGAAATAGACCTATGAAAAGCTTCAGCCAGAAAAGAAAAAATTAGAAAAATGTACAGTCCAGAATTATTTGATGCTGGCTGCAGGTATTATTAAAGGGAACATGAATGAGGGTCTTCTATTTACAACAGATTTTTTTAAAAACAAAGACATATTTCTCTAGGCACTGAGTTCTGGTCTCTGTTTGTTTGTTCTTTTGTTTGTTTCTTTCCCAGATGATATTTATTATTGATTGGAAATATAATGTTTTTAATGACAAACAAACCACTGCAATCCTAATGTCAACAGTTGACAGAAATGAACAAGTACAACACCATGAATATATGAATAACAATTGGAGCTTTTATATAGGGTTAGATTCTCTTACACACTCAGGCTCAGGAAATACGTGATTATATCTCCCTGAGAATGGCCAGGCAACCTCAGGAGCAATCTCTAGAACTATTTCTAACTACTAAGTTAGTGGGAAGTAAGTACACATGTACTTTTTCCTATCTGGTGAATAAAGATAGGTTGTCTATGGACCTTCCAGCCAGTCAGTCAAAGGATATTAGTGAAACTTCAGATGGACCACAGTGAAACTTGGGGCTCATCACACATGGTGTTTTTTCCTGTAGAGCCAATACTTACCATACTTTTCCAACATCCTTTATTATTGCCCCCTAATAAGGTATATTTATATGAATTAATGTGAAGGTGCTTTAAGATAAAATTCACAGGATTTAGCCCTAAGATTTGTCATTCCATGGGTATTTTAATTCATTCCCACTGACATTTTGTGGCTTTTAATTTTTTTCACTGTGCTTTTTGCAGCAATGATATTACCATTAATCTTGTAAAATTTACTTTATATTTACCTTGTTTATCTTTCTAGTTCTACAGTATTTGATTATTTCACAGTATGTATATGTTTATATATAATAGTGTAACTGGAGGGAGATAGAATATGGTTTTCTCATAATTTTTCAGTCTTCATTACATTTCCTATGTTACCAACTTATTTAGAAATTCTAATAGGACTATTGTTGAGTGCATTACTGCTCAAAAGCGAGAAATTAACTTTAAGTCAGTCTATATGTCTCAGGATAGGCTTTAAATTTCAAAATATTCAAAGATTTTTAGGCAAATTGTTGATTTTAAAATTGCACAACAAAATAGAGAAAAGCAGAGGAAGGAAAACACAGTTACTCTACTGCTTTCAGTGCAATTTTCTAGTTTTCACAGAAGATGTCTCAAAAAAAGTATCTGGAGTTGCTCCAAATATTGAAAGTAATTACTCTTCTAGTAGTGTCTCACAATGTGTTACGATTTGAATGTTGTGACTAACCAGTTTGGGTCATAGCAAGAATATGAAGGAAAAAAAAATAAATTACTGTAATATTTAAAGTGTATCTTTTAGGCAGAATACTGTAATTAGAGAATAACCCTAAAACTCTTGGTAATGGATTTATATGCAAAATCAGCTTTCCATAGCCAAAATTCAAATTGAATTACTATGACACTTAAAAACCAACCAGACAAAAAACCCCCAAAAAGTGGTTGAGCTGGGTTTTCTGACTTCAACCTGGCCAAATATATCCCAAAGCAATCTTGAAAAATGTTAAAATGTTAAAATGTGAAAGTCATGTCTACACATGTAATTAATAAGTGTCACTTTAAAAGCTTCAATCATTCCTTGTGATATCCTTGACCAGACAGATGTCCTTTTTACAACTAAACTGAGGGGCATTTTTCCCCTCTGTTCAAAACTATTTTAGCCACACATCCAATCAGCGAGGAAACAACACCTCACCCTCCTTAGGCAACATAGTCCAACAAACTCAGCCAATGCTTTACAGAGGCATCTTCCTTATCAGTTTTACTCCATCTCTTCCAAATCCTGCTGGAGTGCATATAATCTGTCTCCCTTACACATTCATTAACCAGCACACCCCTGCTATAAGACAGTTTAAATGTTCCTCTAACAACAAATTTTAATGCATATTGACCTAATTAAAAAAAAAATAATTTCCTAATCTTACCAAAGCCATCAAAGGGACACTCTTTGCTGGGATAAATCTCACCCTAAGTCAGTTGACCTAGTTCACAAAATACAGGTCTAAAAATGACAATATGAAGTTCAGCTCAAAATTTTTAAGCTCTTCAGCAGTGTGTAGATTTGGCCTTGCCCTTTGCCTCCACAGTCAGCAGCCAAACGCTCATACCCTTTCTATCTACAAAATCTGGATACCACTTCTTGGACACCAGCATGTGGAAATCAAAAGAAATGGAAAAAAGGAACTAGGAGATGGGCTTCTCAACTCAAATGATACTGTGGATATTTTTATTTTCTAATAACCGTTTTAAAAAAGATCTTTGGTTGGGTGCAAGCTGCCCCTATATTTTAGTACGTACTTATGGCAGATCAGTTACACCTTTCAGGTGAAACTAACACTAGCAGCTTCTATCTTCATGGCAGCAAAACTAATCTCCACTTCATTAGGAGGAAGACATACCTTTTTCCTGCATCAGACGGACATGTTTTTATATCTCTATAAATACATTTTGAAAATGTATGTTTATTATGATCAGTTCCATTAAAAATCCACTTTCCTCCTTCTGTTGATTTTTCATGCAACATTTTGAGCATGCTGGAGTATCGATTAGGGAATGGAAGCTTATTCTTGTATTGTATGCCATCAATTGGGAAGGGTTTCTCTTTAATACAGCAATATTATTTGGTGAATCAACAATGATTAGAACGGATGTAACCAAAAATCAAGAGGTTTTAGTGTATTAGCTTCTGATGATATGAAGAACATTTTTGATTAAAAAAGAAATACAGTACTGGAATTATTAATGTGAATAAGCTGTACAAACGCAGTGTATTCACTGAATAATTCTGAACCTGCTCCTACACAGATCAAGAGTAATTCCCCATTTGTAATTTGTGGTATGAATTTAGATTTGAGTTTGTGCTGTTAGTTGGCATTAGGGCAATGGTCCTTATGTACTCAGATAGAGTACAAATAAAAAAATAGACTAAAAGTTCAGATAAAAATTTCAAAGATATGTTTGATATTAGTACATTCTCTTAATGTAATGGAATAAGAAGTAGGATTCTCTCTAAATCACTCATATAATGGTTCAGTAAGCTTTTTCAGGAGTAAATAAAGAAAAAAAAGGTATTTTAAAACCACAAATTTAAAAATATGGTTTTTACATATGTACACTATATTCATTAGAGCTACATTAATATAGGATATGCAATACAGGCTTTAAAGTGATTTGTCCCATTTTTGTTTTCAGTTACTCAATGGAAACATCAATTTATTTTCATAAAATTCAGATTTATTTTAAAAGATTTTTTGGACCTGCAATGGATTTTACTGTCAGAAATTGAGGATAATCCCATGGAACAAGTACAAACCTGCTTATATATGAATATATATGTTTATATATGAATATATGTGAGATCTAGTTTCATCTAATTTCACCGATTTCCAAGAAAGGGCTGTTGCATGCTTCTAGTCGCACTGGACTGTCGAGTAAATGGGTCCCTTACTCCAGCTCTTACATAATTAAGAGAAAATGGAATGGTTCCAATAGGAGAGGATATAAGCCAAACTTTAACTCAGTGTTGGGAAATCTAAGGTCATGGACATCAGCGATAGAGTTAGAAGGGTAGCAATGCCATGCTAAGAATAAAGCAATATTTTTGCTACAATAGTACTATAAACTGAAAGAGATGGAAAAAAAACCCGCTATTTTTTGCTCTTTCTCTGTGATAAGGTGTCATGGTAATTATGATAAGCATGTAATTACATAAATACAGGTAATTTACTTCCTATGATGCCTGGGATTCTTGGCTCTTCAAACTGTTTCTGGTAATTGTAAACAAATACCTAACATACACTCTGACAAGAAAACGTAAGTTTTGCAGATTGCCTTCTTTTTGCAGATTGTGCTCCCATAATACTGAAGTGTAGCAGCAGTTTGTTTCACTTTGTGGAACTGTATTGTGCTTTCTGGAAAGAGAGGGTCAATCTTTTTTTTTCAGAGTTGAAAAATGTAATTCACAGATTTATTACAAAAGACTTTATTGTAAAAATTCTTCCTAAAGATGCTAAAAATGTTACAGGTAGATAAAAAAATAATCTTATGTTTTAGAACTGTTGTTTAATGCAAAAGAGTTAAGCTTGAAACATTTTGTTCATTTATTTTCAATTTAGTTGTTTTAAAAACCTATTTCATTCTCTGATTCCACCACAGACTTTCACTGAAGATCAATTTTATTTTCTTTTTTTCTGTTATCTCACTTTAGCTTGTAATTTGTTATCATCAATGAACAGGATTCTTTCCTTTCTAATTCTCCAGAAAAAACATTTGGCGGAACCTGAAGTAGATTTTTATTTAACAGGTGGGAATCCCTGAAGGCTGGACTTTTTTGCTGAGCTGAGTCACTGTCAAGCAAAATAATTTAGTGAGACTGTTGTGGCAAAATTTTGACTACACTGAAGTTTATCAATACTTGCCATCACATAATTGTACATCTTCAATATAGGAAAATGTGTGGCATAGCTGGTTCACATCTGTTCACTGCCTGTTATTCTCAGTGTTTGATGAAAAAACTAAAACAAGGCAAAAGAATATAAACCAGGACATAGAATCATAGAATCATCATAGAATGTTTTGAGTTGGAGGGCATCTTAAAGATCATCTAGTTCCAACCCCCCTGCCATGGGCAGGGACACCTTCCACTAGACCAGGTTGCTCAAAGCCCCGTCCAACCTGGCCTTGAACACTGCCAGGGAGGGGGCAGCCACAGCTTATCAGGGCAACCTGTTCCAGTGCCTCACCACCCTCACAGTGAAGAACTTCTTCCTCAGATCTAATCTAGATCAGATGGTAGAGGACATTTTTCATTTTGACAAATATTGATATGAATACTAATGAGCAAGCAGAGCACTCGTGTTTCACAATAAACAAGGTTTAAAAAAGATTTGGACTGAGGTAGTACATAGCCACTTTTATTTTCAACTCAATGTTTTTCTGGTACTATCTATGTAATTTTAAATTTATCTTTCATCTGAATTATGCAGGCTATTTGCCATACAAAATTGATATTATAATTTAATCTCATCTCTATTCATTTATAAAGTGCCTATAAAAATGGCTCCTAAATGCAAGACTGTGAAGATCAATGATATAATAAGCAGAATAAACCATATTTCAATAAATCTCTTATTCTACAGAAAACTACTTTTGAATTCACTGTACATTGAAAATTAAAGTCTAATTTCTGATTTCAGTACTTTAAATGATACTTCCATATGTGTTGGGAATGTCTTTTCTTGAGTATCATAGTACAGGAACAAAACAATATTAACCAAGCAATGATATATAAAAAAGAAATGAAAATAGTAAAATAAAACCTCTATTCAATCCAGTGCATACACACAACACATACTCATCACCCCAATATGCACACATAATAATTCACGGAGTATGTAATGTACAGAAGATGGGCTAAGTAACTTGTAGTTGCCTAAAGATAATATTTTTGAACTACGTATTTAGAGGAAGAACATAAAACAGAAGCAAGGGAGAATATGTACCCAACATTAATTTTAGAAGTAAAATATTTTTCATCACGCATTTTGGAGATTACTGATATTCTACTGAGCAAATGCATCCTGTTTTTATGTGTATAAATTATGAACAAATGTGTTCTTATTTGAATTTTTTGAATCTTTTACTAATTATACTGTTATATACTAAGTTAATGTGTTGGTCATATATTGATTATTAACCACAACTATCATTGCAAATATTCTTTGTTGATGTTATACTGGTCAGTCAGCTGAGACAGAGCGCGTTATTTTTGTGCTTGCTTTGGATGACTTCCCAGCGTGAGAGTTCAGAACAACTGTGTGAACTTTTGGGGGTAACAGCTGTGCACACATGCTTTTATGTATGTCCACATGTGCATTCACACAGTGGAAATGTTGCTTTTTCACAATCATTACCTTTGTACAGAGGAAGCTTACCAGAATAAGTAGTTACTGTTTAAGCAATTGTGATGTTTTAGTATCTTTGTAATGTGATATATATGTCATTTCCTCAAATTCAATAAATAATTAAGTGCAGTTCTCAGCTTTCCTTCTCTACATATGCTGGTTGTCTGAACCATGTTATTCCCAAAATGTATCTTATCACCTTTTTGTTGTTGTTAAATTATTGAATTAAAAAAAGAATCGAGAATTATATTCCATCTTCATAATCAGAAAGCAGTTCTTTAAATTGAGTGTAAAAATCAAATCTTCCACCCACAAATGACTTCTTCATAACCTGTGCCTTCCCCCTTAGTTTGGCAGTGCTTTTGATATCGGTCTGTCATTCTCCCAGGCATGAAGACAGCAACACTGTTTACATTTAGCATGAAATTCACACCTGCAGAAAAGCACAGACTGTGCAAAGCAGGATTTAAGTGGGTAGTAATTAATATAGCTGGATAAGGTTATTCTGTATGTAACAGGAAATTGCCTCTTAATGGAGACATAGAGACTGCTGTAGCCTACCTTGACAGTCATGGTGGGTTTTTTGGTAGATTACTTTTATCCCAAGTCAGAATTCTGCAAATGCATTCTTATGGTGGCTGATCTGTTTCTTAGTATTGGAGAGCTTTCATTTGCACAGAAAAATACATGCATGCAGTAGCATTCTCTTCATGTTAAGAGGCCACATCTGTTGAGCAGTGACTGCACACTAGTGACAGGCACTAAACCTGTAGAACAACACAGTGAGGACAAGCTGTAAGGAACTGAAGGAAGTAATGCCTCAAACATTCGTTGACACATAAAACCTCAAGGACAAGCTGTGATGGCCTTTGTGGTTAGTCTAAGGAATGACACCCAAGGAAGCGGGAGTGTATCGAAGGATGCATCCCCCACTCCCTTGCAGTGGTATTGACAAACTCCTTAGATAGGCCTCAAAAGGGCTAAACATGGACTGAGTGAAACCAGATGTTTCCCATCAAGCACAAGGACTGCTAATCACTGGCTCTATTGTGTAAACCAGACACCATGCACGCCTTGCTAATGACTTTGCAACTTCACCACTGAAGAGGTAATAAGAACTGATAAGAGGTGATCATTTCCACCCCAGAAGCAGTATGGTTGCTCCAGAAGCATGAAGTCAGCAAAATTCTGGGAACTGAGAAAAAAAACAAAGGTGGGCCGGGTGAGCACAACCACCAACTTCCTCGGACAAGGAATGGTACACCCCATTCCACTTCAATGTATACGCAGAACCCATGCTCCACCTTTTTCCTCATCTCTCATGGAAATTAGTTTGTGGAATACCTGTCCCTCCTCGTCTAGTATGCTAATCAGCTGATAAAATGAATTTAAAAGGCGACAGAAAACTTTGCTGTGTGTGCACCCACCACCCAAGATTACTGGACATGAGACAACACTGGATCCAGGGGTGGTGATCTGGATTTCCTTGAATCTTTCTCTCCTTTCTTTTTCTTTTCTTTCCTTTCTATTCTTTCTTATAGATTATAAGAGACCACATTGCTTATTATCCTTTTCCAAGGTTAAATTGTTTTCTAATGCAAGTAAAGCATTTTAACTGGTTAGTTGGTGTTGTTTCACCTTAATTTAATCTGAGGGAATCACAGAACCGTTACAACTCTCTGGCTCCATGTCTGGGTCATGACACAAGCAGAGGATGGAAACGCTGCTCTGAATGTCTCAAGGGCTGAAAATTATGGACTTAGTGTAGTGCAGGATTTCTACAGGATTCTGGAAGATGCTTAGTACTGTTTTAGATGTACCTATAGGGTCTTTGAAAGCTGATTCTTGAAATACCACTCAAGTTTATGAAGTCAAGTGTCTTAATCTAATTGTGCTACCTGGTGTAGCAGAACCTCAGTATGAACAAGTTACCAACATTGTGCCATCGACCTGGCTCGGTAATAAGTGCCTCACTCCTTAATAGATAAAGATAAAATAAATGAAAAGAATCAATGAGAAAAGATAAATGGGAAAGACAACGGATAGGTATTTTACAGAATCCATTAGTTTAAGCTCAAGTATTATCTTTTGCCCGAAGATTACTGGAATATGTAAGCTACTGTCATTTTTTTCTTTCAGGAAAGTCTGTAGTACCAATGAGAGTTTCCATCAGCACAGCCAGAACTCACATGGAACTGGGAACCAAATCTGGATCACAAAAATCCTAAGAGGCTGCAGTTCATAATGTTGCAGCTGATATTCTATCATCTCCTTCTGTAGAGCTAGCAAAATTCAGCTTTTTTTGTCATTCTATTCAAGATGAGAAAATGGTGATTCAGTCAGGCATTACTCTCGTGATGAAATCTTCTTTACAAATAAAGTTTTGATTCCCTGAACACAGCAGAAATCAAATAATAAATCAAAGTACTTTTGTTCACTGATCTGAGATCTTTTTAGGTAGTATGCACCTAAAAACTCTTCAGCTTCCATTTTAGCTCAGAGTAAAACTATCTTTCCTTCACTAAGTGTATTTCTCAGAAAGCTACACCTACTCAGCCTGTAATCTCCACATTCCTATTTACCAGGGTGTTTTCTTTGTGTCCAGGTACAACTGCTGTGGCATATTGTAAGCAATAATATTACTGTGATTTGGTTTAGTATGTGGTACCACAAGCATGACTAAGGAGGGTAGCGCACCATATCATGAGGGCAGAAATTTATTAATTTGAGTTTGATGTTTAACCAGCACTTACTGATTTTATGCCTTCAGGCAAAACACTGGCCAAAACAGCTTCTTCATTCCCTAAGTAAGCTCTTTGAACAGAACTGTGTTCTTGGGTTGGAGTTATTTAGTGATTTAACCATGTTCTTACTTACTCTGTCTTAGATGAAAGGTGGTGATTACCACTGTCAGGCTGAGTGAGGTCTAACCTAAACATAGTAAGGATGGGCAATGATTTAGCATCAGATAGCTTATTAACACTGAACACCATTTTCTCGTACACAAGCTGACACTGAGTTCCTTTTTAAAGGATTTTGTTCATCTACGTCAAGGCACTTCTGTTTGATGTCCGAACTAAGAGTCCTGAGGATGATTAGAGCACTGATATCCCTTATTTAAATTTGGGATGTGAAAGTTACTTCAATATGACAGACTTCACCTTTTTATTCTCTTTATAAATGTTTACAAATGTAATGTTTCATTTTATAAATTTTAACTCATTGAACTCTAGGAAAAATCTAACATCTTCCGTACCAATAGAATGTAGTCTTAAAAAACTGTTCCTGTGGCTGTCAGACACTTCAGTTTCACTTCCATATTTAGTCACTTTCAAAAGCAATCTTCCTTGAGTACTACCTCATTGAACCTTAATAGTTCAAATTATAATTTTCTTAGGAGGAAACCACTCATTCTCAATTCTGATAGCAAGTTTGATTGCTGATAAAAATCAGAAAACAAATTTAAAAAATGAACCAGGTTAAATTAACAACAGAGGGAAAATAGTAGTGTATAAAAAAGAGTAACATGAAACACAAGTTTACTATTTTCACTAAAAGACATCTTGTTTTTCAAGTAGTTATTAAAGAGCAGAAGTGTCAGTTTTACTAGAATAATATAGATCAATGAGCTAAACAAATTAAACCTTAACAGCTTGCTCATTTAGAGAGAAGTCTATCATCACATCCCAAATCTAAAGCAGTACCATTCACTATAACCAGGAAATGATAAGCACTGTATTCAAATTCTTTAAAAGGTGTTGTGGCAATCCTCCGTATTCCTATAGGCTCACACTACCCATAACATGTGGCAGGGGCCTGACTCTGAACCCCATTATTTCCTATAACTTCCACTCCCTTTCATCGTTTTATTGAAAACCACTTCCTTACTATCACTGTTCTAGTTATCTGCTTATTCCTCCTCATTTGTTTCCAGATTCCCTATTCCTATTTTTCCATGCTGCCTTTCTGTATTACTCACCTCTATACAGATTTTTTTTCTCTTTTTGGAAGGGTCTATCAAGTTCCCTCCGTATCACAGGGAGTCTGTTCAGTGCTACTTTTTCTTACCTTGTCATTACAACTCTCCCAGTTCAGTCTCATAAATTCTTTACACTATATCAAATATAGTCCATTTATACTTGCATTTAGTCTCCCATCTTCCCAGGAGCTGAATATACCTTCAATTTCAGCATGTTTTATTGCTGAAACACCATGTTTTCCCATCCTTACTAATACTCATAATACTGTATTCCTCCCCTTTCACTCTATTCTCCCCTTCATACTTCTCCAATAGGGTTATTTTGTTTTGTTCTCTTGCTAAGATCCCTGCTTTCTCTGTAACTTTTCACACACATACTTTTCTGTCCTCTGTTATTATTTTCCTATTATGTCTGGGAAAGCTATTCATGGTGTTAGCATTTTGAACTGTAATAGGAGGAGATACTGAAATAAGACAAAGGAAAGGAAGGTAATGACTAATACCATTATCAAAGCAGTAGAATACTTTGAGTTGTAGAATATTTGCATTCATCGGATTATTTACACATATTATTTATTAGCACAGAACAAACCAATTATATGCTCCCACACTATGGGCATTGTGCGTATAAGCAGATAGGTAAATCGGCCTGTTATAAGAGATGCAGTTAAGTTAGACTCAGATTGTGGAACTGCTTTGCATGTTCTAGTTCTTACACTAAATAGCAAAAAATAAGAGATTGTGTGTTGAGCTTTTAGTATGTAATTTTCTTCTATCTCAAACTCAGGCAATATAGCTTTCCTATATAGATCACAGCAATGGGTCCTATAATGCCAGTGAAGCAAAAAACATACAGATGCCATTAAAAGACAACCAATCTATGCAGAGACAATAAAGTAGCAATTAGATAACTTACATCTGCATAAGCTAAAATAGGCAAGAGGAGTTAATTAGAAAATCTTATGTCTGCCTGTTTTCTTAAGGAAATTACCTTACTAGATTCTTCTTCCTTATCCCCTAGAATTCCTCTTGGAGAAGCAAAGAGCTAAATTAACTCTTAAATACTTTTAAATTGCTAGAAACTTACCTGGCAAGTAAGCACCCTTCAAAAAAAATCTGATCAGGCTAAATGGAGCTACTGCTCAAGAACTCTTAAATAAATGGCTCACCAATGTTAACAAAGACATAAAATAATTTATGCCTGCATACATCCCTTATACTTTGCTTTCTGTTAGGAAGAAAGACAAAGAAGAAATACATGTCACTTTCCAGTGTCCCTGTTCCTATTACAAAAGCCTAAATTCAACTCAGCCACAAAATTTTTTAATGCTTTCTCCCTTTCCCTGCCCAAAATGCAAAGGACTGAGAGTCGGACTATGAAAATTATATGCTGTGGAGTTACCAACTTTTTCCTGGCAGTTTAGTGGCTCAGTGTAGAGACCTTCACATCCCTTTTATTTCAAACTTAATGGTCAAATGAGGATAAACTCATGAGCTAAAGCCCGCTGGATTAGAGGAGTTCTTGGCCAGAGTTTGACTATCTGACAAATTATATCTTTCCTTTAGTTTTCCTCTTCCATTCTCCATAACAATGGCTTATTATGAATTACATCCTGCATGGCAAAGATCATCCCTTACACAGTTTTATATAGTATTTAGTTTTATATAGTACTTATCTTTAGTTTTATGTAGCACTTATCTTTAGTTTCCCCTCCCTAGATACAGATATTTTCTTCTAAGTTCTTCTAAGAAAAAGCAAAAGAAAGTCACATTCAGATCATGTTAATAATATCTAAGTGTGGCAGTTCTGGCTCCTTCCTTGTACGTCTTCTCCTGAGGAAATATTTCACATGTTTTCCTTGGAAAAAAATAAAAACAAAAATTCAGACACACAAACACATATAATGGTAAAGATACTTTCAAGTATATAAGCATATGAATGTTTTTCAGAAAAAATAATCTCTAAATATGAAAAGCATGTTAAAAGGAGTCTAAACGTATAATACAGGAACATAATGCATTTAAATAGAATTTTTAATCTGGAAAAATATGAGGAGACACTAAATGTTCAGGTAATAATTTTTCAGAATTGTTTTCTATTCAAAGCATAGAAGAAGTTAGGGGTTAACACAGTCTACCCAAACTGATGACTCCTCAAGATATTTGCAATTCTGTCTCCACAACTTCATTTATTGATCAAGTTGATTTATGCCTTTACCTCTGCAATTCCTGTAAGATCTAGAGATGTGAAAAAGTGAGGAGAACTCTCTTTTTTACAAAGGCTTGTTAAATGTATTTTAGTTTTCTAAACCAAAATAAATTACATTTCAGATACTGTTCTGACAGTATGTGAACACCACTAGTTCACTAAGATGAAGGGAAAATAATAATTACCCCTTTTATTATATAGGACTGTTCTCTTGATTTTTATAACATTTTTTTTAGAATTTCCTCAGTTAATTTATTTGTTGTTTAATTCTCCTTGGCTATTTTTGCCAATTTTCTTTCTTTTCTCCATCTTTTCTATTTTAAATTCACTTTTGATTCCTTCTCATTGTCTTTTGCCTTATAACTAATTTATTTCCTCTGCCATTTGTCTGCTTATTTCTCAGAACTATTGGGTTTGGGTTTTCTTTATTGTTCTCCTCATGAAGTCCTGACAGCCAAGAAAACACGAAAACATTGTATTAAAAATATTTAGAGTGATATTTTGCCTTATATACTTTATATTTCTAACTGTGTTGGTAGGTTTTGTTTGCATCTTTGTCCACTCCTTCATGTCTTTTATTCATGGTTTAGTGACTTATCTTCTTCTTCTGTGCATCCTTGAGTAATTTTTAATGATTGTCCTCTCATAGGTACTTTCCCTGTGCCGAGTGTCCTCCTAAAATTCAATTTTCATGCAAGTATCTTGATTAATTAAGGAAGCTGGATAAGAAAAAAAAAAAAAAAACCAACCTTCTTCAGTCCACTCACATTCTTAGTCTAAGACAGCTTCTGATCATGTGCTCCTAATGTAGTTGACAGTACTTGCTATAACATGTGACCTGAGAGTCCATAATCCTACCTTTAGAAATCTAGCCATAAAATTTTATAATACTTCAAAAACTCAAGATGAGACCATCTGTGCACAGCAAATTTTTTATGTGGCTGCTCTCTGGAAAAATTTCTTCTTAAAATAATTCGTTACATCAACATTTATTGTAAAATTTACACTTAACTTTTGACTGTATTAGTCTATATGTATACTTAAATTTACACCCTAGATGAGTCACAGGATTCTCAGCTGAAAAACCTACAGCCCTGATTTCTACCAGACCATGTCGTTTGATGAGGCTGAGAACATTTCAGGTGTATTTCAAATATCATCCTGTGTCATAAAAACTCAGTGAACTGAAAACATTTGATTTCATTTTTTCCAGGCTTAATCAGCTTTTTTATGTGGGTCTCTTCCAGACAACAGAAATTTACTTCTTTTAAAAGAATCAGACTTGGTCATGGAAACAAAGCCCCTTCTTCCCTTTCATTTGATTCAAGCAGAGAAGATGAAACTCCAACTGTTTATTTTTTACTAATGTATTCTTTTGTGTCAGGTTGCACCGCTTCAGTGAAGAGAGAAGACCATATACTCTTTAGATGGAGCCCCTAGCCTTTAAAACAAGTCAGATGCAGCGATATTTCCACAGAAGCACAAACCCTGTTCCCTGCTGCTCCTTGCTGCCTTATTATTACTTGACAGCTCGTCTCCCCAGGGGGACTGTGAATATTTTGCCAACAGCCATCCCAACCATTGTCTCCAGATGAAAAAAAGTGGGGTCCTTGCTGCACACACTTTGAATTTAAATCTTAGGGGTTTCTCAGGATGTAGGCACCAAAGGGGTTTGATGAAGGTTGGTTTTGGGGAAAAGGGTTACCTAAAGCTTTTTGCCACAGACAGTGAGTCCTTCATTATCTTTTTTATCATTAAGAGGTCAAATTTTTAGCAAGTGGGGAAGAAAAGACAGGTCTTGCCTTTCAAATACCTTAAACATCTGTTAATGTACCCTTTTTCCTTTGAAACAAAGATTTATTTCCTTCAGGTTTGCCTTATAAGTATTACTTCCCACTTGCTCTGCCACATTTTTATGTGGTTTTGCAGTAGTGTAATAGCTTAGCCTGCTTAACTATTCTTACATT
The DNA here is from genome assembly GCF_047716275.1 of Strix uralensis. Taxonomy (NCBI): domain Eukaryota; kingdom Metazoa; phylum Chordata; class Aves; order Strigiformes; family Strigidae; genus Strix; species Strix uralensis. Next base: position 39,464,015 of record NC_133975.1, read on the forward strand.
AATTGACAATTTTCTGTGGTCAGAATAATATACTTAAAAACTGTGTTATGTTTGTACTGAGACGAAATACAGGAAATTTTATAGTGGCAATGAAGCAAAATCAGCAGGTGTGATTATCATGATAACTACACCCCTGGGTGCTTAGAAGCACATGGCTGCATCTGGTCCATAGTTATCTCTCCAGGGGTGAGATTATTTCATGATAACCACACCGCCCTAATGATCCATTGCTTAAGTAGTATTCATGACCCTTATACTGAATCTTGCCTGTATTGAACAGACTGAATTTCTTCCCCATCCCAGCTGTCTCTACTTTTATGTTTTTAATATAATTATTTCTTTGTTCATTTCTATTAATTAAACAGTTGTATTTAATATAAATGCAGGGTGCATTGTCTTTAATACCAGAATTGCAGATGAATAAAATGTATGCTTTGGACTAAAACCAACCATTTATCTGGATTCTAGGTATAGCATAGATGATTTTGTGTCACACATCTGGTGGAACTTGAGCAGCATTATTTGCCATGAAAATCTCAATTCCCAAATAAGGGACTTTTCCAGTGTTCTGAACAAAGAATGTTGATTTCTACCTTGTCACTGTACTATTGCTAGAGAAGGTGTAAATAAAGAAATGAGAGCAGAGGCAAGAATTTCCGATCCTTTCTCACCTCATAGTCATTGACAAGCAGTGTGATTTACAGTTAGACTGACGATGATACTCTAAATTGTTACAGAGGAAGAACCCCAGAATTTAGGGAACCCAGGGCTGAGCAATGTAGATATGAGTTTAATGTCACCCTTGTAATTCCCATCATCATCCAATTCCTCCTGTATATCTTCAGTTGTGTCGGGGCTCTGTTCATATATTTCTGTGTCTTGTGTCACCTAATTAAATCTGGCTAATACTGTGTAACTGTAAACAGTGCATAAACACTTAATGAGTAGAGAAAGAAAATAAGTACTATAGCTGAAGGAAATATTTTTTATACTTTATATAATAGATTATTTTGCCACTTCCCTTTAAAGGTTAATGTATTTTCCCAGCAGTTTAAGTTGTGCACAAAGGCTTAGAAAGAGACAAAATGACAGGAAAGTGAGTGCTACCAAGTAAAAAACAAAGGCTTTCTTCCTCTTAATGGGGCTCAAGACACCACTAATCTCATCTGGTTTAGCTGATAAGGGTAGGCATGAGATGGTGAAAGGGATTCAAAAGAGAAATATTTCTTTATTAGGCACATTCAATTTTCATTTGTTTTTTTGGTGGGTTCTTTTGCTTCATAAAAATAAAAAGCTAAGATGATTACTTTTCACAAGGTACTAATCATTCAATGAGTTAAATCAATATTTTATTTTTTAAATTGAGGGGATGCCACAAGATATTTCTTAATTAATTTCATAATTCCTAAGAGCAATTAAAAGGATTATTGTGAAAATGACTGTTGTAATTTAAATCAATTTTAGTACATAAAGTCATTTTACCATCATATCCTCTCTCCCTAGCAACTGTGGATCAGAGCATGACAGGGAAGTGAAATATGCCCACTACATCCAGACAGAGCAAGCACAAATTAAAATATTTGATTACCTGAGTCTCACACCTCCATTCAGTCTGAACAATACTTTTAGGCTTTTCTATTCCAGGTTTTTGTGGTTTTAAAACTTCTATGTTTTACACATAGGATGCAAAAGAAAAATGTTTTTAAGTAAAACATGAAATTTGTATTTTCTGTTTCTTTTCTTGAGAAACATTTTACACAAAATATGTATGAATGAGAAAGCTGGGAGGAATGGAAGATCTATGATATAAATGGAAGCCACTGAAAATAAATATTGTTACATTAGAATCTTTTTTTTAACATTAATGAGTAATACAAAACTTGGAAACAGACAAGCAGTGGGCTTTTAAGCAATTTACTTCTGCATCTAAATTTTGGATCCACAAGTCTATCTAGGAGGTAAGCAACAGCACAACACAGTACTTTGCTTTCTCTTTTAACTTCAGGAATCCCAGTTCAGAAGTCACTTGAGAGCTCAGTGGATAATTTAATTCTCCCTCTAAAAGGGAAAAATGTCAAAACCCACAGGCTTTTCCTCTTAGAATGTCTAAACAAAATTGTCTTCGTATGCAAGTCATAGTTTTGCTTCCCAGGCAGCCACTCAAGCGCCTGTCTGACATAGTTCTGCGTCACATACTATGCATGGAAGATCAACAAGAAATCACGTTCAGCTTTAACTTCAGATATGCCAAGTAATTTCTTTGTGAGCATTTTCTTTAATAACTTTTCTGCAGAACAAGGGGAAAAATGAGCGTTTCTCTCATAATTTTTTTTTCAGTTTTATTAGTAAATACTTCTTTTCCCTAACAGAGCATGAATTAGTGAGACATAAGGGAACAAAAAGAGACATTTAAATAAATTTATTAAGCTCTGTTATTCTCCAGCTGGATACCTGAGCAATTCTCAGTGATCAACAGAGAATGAGGTACTGCTGAATTAAAAATGACTACCATTTAGGACTTGGGATGTAAATCAAAGTGTAGAATGGAATTTTTCATTCTTAATTTGTAAAGCAAATTGAAAGGAATGTCTCCTGCTTAACATAATAGCCTACCCATTTTGCACATGCCATTTACAGGACTAAATTTATGCTACTTTTCTGGATTGTAGTCTGTTCAGAAGAACATGTAATCTTGTGCAGAACTTCCATGATGTGAATTGTCCCATAGAGGCTTAAATTATATTATTTTAAATGGTTGTTCAAATTTTTAAAGCTAAACTTATTTTTAATTATTACATTTTACTGAGGTCATGTTGCTTAGCAGTGTAAAGTATTGGGCATCAGGGTGTTTGTATGTCACTGAATTTATATATGAAAACATTTTTATAACTGAATGGAAGAATTTTACTGAGGAACCTAAAGTTCCTTTGTGTTTTCTTTTATCATCGCCTAAGAAGGGCTAACTAAGCTATAATTATAACATGGAAATCAGTCAGTATTGTCAGTGAGATATTTAGACACAAATTGCATTGTACAAGAAAAAGTTCCTAGGGTCAGCTTTTTCTTCAAGATATCATTCATTCTTCTTTGTATGTGTGTCAGTGGAAATTTTCTTGCTTATGACTGAGGAAATCTTTTTGGTTTAGTAAATATTCTAACCCTTGAAGGAACAATTATATTTAGAATAAATCTGATCATTGCATTCTCAGACTCTTAAGTAAATTTCTTGTGGTATTTCTTTTCAAACAAGGAAAAAATATTTTTGTTTGAAGAAAATCAAATATTTTCAAAGAGTTGAAAGCATTGAGAGCTGCATGTTAGTTGTATATGTAATTTAGAGGTGCCAAATAAAACAACAGTGAAGAAAATTATTACCTTTTCCTGTTAAGTATGGACTTGTTTCAGGTCATAGAAAGTATAGTGTAATTAGACAAAAGAAATAAGCCATAGGAAAATAAGGATGTAAAACACCATTAACAGGTCTGAAGAAATGAACTCTACTTACAAATATCACATGGTAAAACTTGGCAAGTAGACAAAGGGGAATCAGCTTCAATATTAATTCATCACTATTTTGAATAAAACCATTAATATGCTCTCTTTTAACATTAGGCCATTACTGAACTTTAAATAATGCTCACTGTGATTTACATTTGTGATTAAAGTATATAGCAATCCATTCACACAGGTTCTGTTACATATTTTATTTCACTAAATAAGCTATCTCATTTAAACAAAGATTTTCAAAACCTTTGTACATTCTGTAACTTAAGAAAAAGACTGCTTTATCAGTGGTAATGATACCATTGACAGTAAAACACAGATATCATAATGTCTTGCTTTAATTTGCCTTCATCTAACTATTAAAAAAAAATAACATTTATTTGTAAGTTTTATGTTTTCTCTGAGCTTGTGACACATTTCAAGCATAGCATGTGATTTGTGGAAAAAAGACCCTACAACTCGAATAGAGTTATAAAGCAGGTATGTTTACTCTGGCTGGGGTGCAAGGGGATTTCTCCACAAAGCTTGCACACCAACAGCACATTTTACCAAAAACTTATAGAGTGTGGATATACATATTCATTGGATTACATAACACAAATATCCATATGCATAAGTAAGGCTGGGTCAGTCTGAAAGGCTGGTGTCAGCAGTTTATGTTATCTTTGTGCCTGCATATTGCCTCCTGGTGGTCGTCTCCGGGGGTCTTTTGGAGGAAGGCTCGTAGTCTTTCTCACCTTGTACTTTTCCTCGGAGCATGCACAGATTCTCTTAGCCAATTTCTTGAACAACAAGAGTGTTTTCAGCTGGTTTAGTCATTCTATCTTATCTAAAAGTACCAGTGTACCAATTTCTACCATCCATACATGGCTATCTATTCATTACCAAGACAAAACTAGGTAGAGCACATCTGCTTTCCAGGGACAAAACCATATCTTTTTGTTGAACACTGCAGTTCTTTGTAGGTTTCCACAGTAAACTGCTTAGTTTTGGTGAACACAGTAGTCCTTGGTAAAATTCCACAGAACAGTCTAAGCAAGTAGGATTATTAATCAATATTAACAATATTCAAAAATACTATAAGTAATACTATAAGTTGCTATAAGTAAATAAGTCTCAAAGCAAGTAATCATTTCTCTGTATCACATGCATAACAGATTTTAAAGTTATTAATCCCTTGGTTAAGAACTAACTAAACAGTCCAAATGTCTTCTTGAAAAGCAGATTGTCCTTCCATGAGACACATCTTAACATATAAATAATTATTTATTAAAAAAAAAAAACCTCAAAATTTGCAAGATTTGACTTGTGATTGTAGGTGAATGCACAGAAAGATTGATGTTGCAAAAATGTTGAAGAAGAACAAACAAGAGCTAAAGTTATGATTTCAAAGCCATAGATTACACAATAAAACAAGCCTTATTTTAGCCCTCTTTGCAAAAAAAAAAAAAAGAGAATTTTGGAAAAGAACCTTATTTTTTTAAAAAAGCAGTTAAATTTTTATTGATTTAAGCTCTCTAGAGACTTCAGAATTTAATGAAAAAAAGCAATCGTACTAAAATGTTCTGAAAAAAGATATTGATTACTTCAAAGATGTCCTAAATGAGAAGAAAACACTGGACCCTGTGTACTATTTTAAGTTCTGCCCAGTGTAGGCATAGCATGTAGAGTGAAATAGCATCACTGCACTTTTGATGGAGAACTGCCTCGGCACTAGTAGACCTTACAAATAACATCTCCTTCCAAATAGTGTACATGTTGTTTGTTTCTTACATAATTGAGATGACAAACTTCTTGAAATGATAGGTTATAATTTCCTGGTACTCTTACTGGGCAGTAATGAAAGTATTTATGTATAATAAAGCAAGATCATTTAGCCTACCAAATAGAAAAAAGCCGTATAGCCATAAAAACTCCATATATTTACTGAGTAATTCATTTTCTGACAATGGTTAAGCAACTTCCTTTACATATGTATTGAATAGTCAATGGCCTCTACCCTTAATAATACTGAGAAGAAACAACAGAATTATTCTCAATAAGACAACGTGACCAAATAGCTATTAAAAAGAAAGATACATTTAACAACCTAATTTTAGAAAACATTTAAGAGCCAAAAAGCTTTTATATGTAATTGAGTGTTTGGATTTATTAGAATAAACATTTCAACTCTTATTAAAACCGATGAAACTAAAAGAATCTATTAGAAAAAGATGTGGCTGGTTTTTTTTTTAAGAATTTCCACGACAACAACAAAGACTATCTACCTATCAAGTTAATGGAAGAGTATTACTGCACCGCATATAAAGTAGCAGATTGGTTGCTCATGAGCCCAAATGTGTAAGGAAAGATCTCATGAAGGAATGGAGCCCAACGGAAAATGACAATAGCTCATTTTGAACCCAGAAAACCATGAATGAGAGAGTCATCCCTCTTCCATGTATTTAGAGATAAAGAATATTTTAAAAGCCTTTGGAGCTGATCCAGCTAATTTCTCTGATCTTCTTAAACCAAGATCACCCTTTCCAGATCAGTCCCATAGGTGGAGGAAAGCAGAAGCTAAGGACAACTCTCTCCTTCCTCCGTGTGGCATCTGCCTGAATCTGCACAGCAAGTTTTCAGGTCAGGGTGCTTCCACCATATGATTTCACAGAGGTAAATGAAAAAAGTGAGATGGAGCTATAAGGGCTACTTAATAATAGTTTTCTTTCAAGGATTTTGAATGGGCTATTACTATGATTTTATATGTTTATAAGCACTAAAAGCTTCTTTACTCACACTGAGTCATTTAGACCACTTGTGTCTGGAGACGATATATAAACTAAGTAAGCCAAAATAAGTAATGGAATTAAATTCACATCTTGCATTCATTTTTCACTCTCGTGACAATACCTTTAATGATTTCTTTTGAGAACTGTCTTTCTTATTTTGGATTTATAAAAGTTGGGGAAATGTTTTTATAAACTATGTAGGTAATTTGCAATAACCTAGTCAAGACTGACAATCTGGTCAATCTTTTGTCTATTTGTAAATATTTCAGGTATCAGGAATACAGTGAAAAGCTATGTGCAACTTATGGAAATAAGGTGTACTGGTTCTGGGTGGGATAGAGTTAATTTTCTGCTTAGTAGCTTGTATGATGCTGTGTTTTGGATTTGTATCCAAAACAGTGTTTTTAACACTATGTTTTAGCTATCACTGAGCAGTGCTTACACAACCTCAAGACCTTTTCTGTTTCTCACGCTTCTCCACCAGCAAGTAGGCTGAGAGTACACAAGAAGCTGTGAGGGGACATGGCTGGGACAGCTGACCCCAACTATCCCACACCATATGATGTCATTCTCAGCAATAAAAGCAGGGGGGAAGAGGGAGGAAGGAAGGGAAGTTTGGAGTTACAGCATTTGTCTTCCCAAGTAACTGTTACATGTGATGGAGCCCGGCTTCCCTGCATATGCCTAAATATCTGCCTACCTTTGGAAAGTAATGAATTAATTCCTTATGTTGCTGTGCAGCTTTTGCTTTCCCTATTAAACTGTTTTTATCTCATCCAACGAGTTTTCTCACTTTTACCCTTCTGATTCTCTCACCCATCCCACTGGGGGGGAGTGAGCAAGCAGCTGTGCAGTGCTCAGCTGCCTATTGGGGTTAATCCACAACATGAGGTGACAAAGTCTTGTCTATAGGTAAAACCAGAAGCAAAACTGTGGGGTTTTTTACTTTACACTTTATGCAAAGGAGATTGTCTTTGGTGTAATCATCTCTTACTTAGTTGCATTTTTGAATTATCCTTGCTTTTCTCTACTAATAAAATTGTCATAATTAATATTCATTACCATTTTGTTTTTCTTTAGCTTTGAGTCCCAGTTGAATGCAGACAACTGCAGGAGGCTAAAATTGTGTTCTTTGTGAAATTAAGCCTGGCATAAGGAACCATCATTAAGAACTGAGCTGTATCTTCTATAGAAAATATCCAAGACTTAATTTTAACATTTTTAAGATTATAAAATTAAATATTACAGAATAAATTATATACTTGCTTTTAAAGTTATGCTGCATTGGTATTTTGAATTTACGTTTACTGGGTCCTCTCAGTTCTCTGCCAGGCTGAGGATCCCATCAACATTTTTCTTTACTGCAATTCAAATATGATCGAGACAAGGCTGTTCTTTTTTTGAACTCATGGATTTTTTCATTATAAAACATACTTTTTTCAATCTTACAGTCACTCTCATTCCTGTTCTCTAAAAATCTACAAAAGTTTGTTCATTTGCCTCTTAAGTGAAAACAGAACTTATTCATTGTTCACATAACAGCAGTAAGTTTGTATAAAAAGGGATAATTTTTGCAATTATTCTTCTCAAAGATAAAATATGAGCTAAATTCAGTAAGAAACATTTTCTGTAGTATATTCCCAAATCATCACTGTCTCTTCTCGAAGTCTGAAGGTACTGCTAGAATAAGAAAATCATTAACCAGCTAAAGTAGCAGTCTTAAACGCTCATAAGAGATTTCTTCATCATTCTGAAATATAATTGTATCACCCTTCTCTTTACTCTCTTTTCCATCCTCAATAGAAGGCAGAAATATCTGTTTAATATGTCTGTATTTTGTGCATGTTAATAGCCATATAAAAGTGTCTGGTCAGCACACCTCTGGTCTGTGTTGGTTTAGCTGCTTTAATACTGATGTCATTAGTTATGAGGACCTATAGGGATTTTCCATCCTTCAAAATATTAGGAAGAGTTTACCCATTATAAATCAGTGTATTTTGAAGATTAGTTATTTCAACTAAGGTCTGGCCTGACATTCTGTGAACCTATGAATCAAACCACATTTAAAAAAACCAAAACCAAACCCAAAGATTTATAATAAGACCTTTTCTAGATTTTGCTTTCTTTTGAGAGGAAGAAGATATACAGTAAAGCTGAAAAAAAACCAAACCAAAACCAGAAAGGTACTTTTAATTCAACCATTCTTGCCATAGATAGTTCATCTTATAAGGTCTTTTAAATCTGGTACAGGCAAGTTTGAATTTAACACAGTCATACACAAAATATAAGAGTAAGCCATTTTTTTAAAACTGCATACTTAGATATAGAGAAATTTGAATATAGTAAAAATGTTATTGTTTCAGGATAAATTTTGACCTAATAAAAAAGTTAAATGGAAAGTATTCTTACATTTTAAGCTCAGAGGGAGTGGATTTTCTCACTGGAAAAGCCCTTTAAGTGTTATTTATTTTTACAAATTTAACAGACTGTAGATACATAGTGCCTGGATATTTCAGAACTTCTTGATCTGAAAGATCAACCCATTTATTCCCTACAAGTTTTAAAACAGACTACTAAGAACTACTGACCTATCTGCTTGACATAGCTGGACAGACACATTGCAGTATTTCTATCTTCCAAAAGGATTTAAACAGTAGCAAAGACAGGAGTTTCTTTTTCCACAGAATACTCCATTTCTGAAACTCCTCAATGTTCATAAAGGTATAGAATTCTGTATTCTTTACAAAGTAGATCACCATCAGTACATACCAAGTCTGGCATCTACTTCAAGGTCTTCATCTTTCAAGACAGTTAAACTAGCCAATGTGCATGCATTTTCTGATTTAAATAAGATTTTATCACTGATTTCCATCACCAGTGGGGAAGGTGTCAAAGTTTATTAACATGATTTCAGTACATTTAACCACTATTGCTTTGATGATAACAGCCATTGCTGCACTTGAGATTTTAGTTATTTTGGATGATGCTTTTTCAGTAACTGTGGATTTTTTCAATATCTTAATGAATGGCAGTTTCAATTCTACTGGGAACAGCAGCAACTCTTTAGAACATACTATTAAGTATTTGCTTTGTGCCTATGAGTATTTTTGTCATCATTTCTGTTGTGAAAGCTGAAAGATTGACCTTTGAGTGCTGCACTGCCATTTCATCGACAGTGAGATTAAGACCTAATTGCGTACAGTAGATGCAAAAAATCCTCTGTCAAGAAAATGAATGTTGAGCCATTACAGAGCAACTGAAATTCTAAGAAAAAGATCAATTCTTTCTTCTGTACCTGTGTTAGGCATATATGTTAGGGAAGCGAGAAGCAAGGCCAGACTTTCTAGGTAGACTACTTCTACTTGCTAACTGAAATCTTTTGAAGGTACTTCAGAATGAATTCCACATGTTGGTAGGTAAGAATAGTCTTCTTTCCCATGTGTTGTATGTACTCATAAGAAGAGGATCAAAAACTTCCCATAATAAAGACTTTAAATGGGTTTTTGAATACAAATAACCTGTACTTGAATAGCTGTGGAAAGCTTAAAAACAGGATATCAACCAGTATAGAAACTAGAACATCACATCTATGTCTCTTTCTTTTTTAACCCAGCATCTTGTCACCTTTTGCAAGGGTCTGAAGAAACAAACAATCCGATAGCAAGATTCACTTATAGTCACGTACATGTCTACTTAGCAAAGAGTGACAACCATCTCCATTTCAAAATGGATACAATATTGCAGCTCATTCAGATGAGTTAGAAGTCCATAAAAGCATAGGGATTAAAATTGGTGCTCAATATTGAAGAAAGACAAAATAGCTCAAAAGGACTGAGTAGAACAGAAGGTGATGAAATCTGTATGCTCAACTTTAAAAAGAGCATAAAGAAGCACATAAACATTGTATATGCTTAGTTTTACCCTGATCATGTTGCTTATTGTGTTCACTTCCACATTTCTCATCTTTGCCACTTGAGATTGCAAGGTCTTTGGAACAAAAAAAGTTCTCCTATGTGTTCAGAGAGCATCTAATGCTTCCTAATGCTACCAAACTCTACTTAATAAATATATTTCTTTAATGTATTTTTGGTTTCATTTACAATATGCTTGCCAGAAGCAGAGGTCACTATATTTATAGCCAGTAATTGGGCAGGAGGTCAAAAACATCATCTAATGTAACTTTTTTCATCTTTAATTAAATTCCATTTGCATGCACTGCAGGAATAGCTACAAAATTAAGTTAAATAGCTCTGTATTTTAATGTTTATTAGTAGAAGGTCATGATGACAACAGCCCCCTTTTGCAAGATTAGCAATTTTAGTCCAGAAAAGAGTTCATATATGCTTTTTATCAGTTTCAATTCTTATATGTCCAAAGTTTTAATTTTTATCAATGCACTATAGTGTCTGTTGATAAGAAAATTAGCCAACTACCTCTTGCTCTTCCTTCATAAGATTATACTATTCTTTATCATCATAAGCAGATACAATGACACAAAGTAGATTAAGAATAAGAACATTTAATTGTAACCCTCTATCATATTTCTTATTAGACAAGCAGATTAAGAAACCAGACCTCAAGATTTTCTCCAGTGTCTATCATTCTGACAAATTACTGCAGAAAAAACTCAAGACATACACAATGAAAGGGCCAAATCCAGGTTCAATAGTTAACTGTAAATTTTCTTATGATTTCAGAGTAGAAAGTATGGCTTTACCACCAGTACTGTATGTCTTCTAAAACTGATAATACATAGATTTCATATTCTAATTTATAAGTGCCCTACAAGGCAAGTAGTTTTTTTCCTCTTGTAGGGTTATCTAGAAGCATTGAGTGTGCTCTTCCCTGGCAACAGAATTTATAGTATTAGTATGCTTGGAAATTTTACATTGTAGCTGTTTCATAGGAAATAAGCCTTTCAAGACCCTTAAGAAGTTGTCTCATCCATTCACTGCCCCAGGGCAATGAAACTATTCCTAACAGGTATTTGCTTTTGAAAATCCCTAGTTATGGAGAGTCTACAATCTTCTCACTTTAACTAGTGATTAACTATCCTTACTGTCGGCAAATCTTTTTTCTGATGTCTAATACTTTACCTTCCTTGATTCACTTTTACCTATTATTCCATGCCTTAATCCCATGACCGTTCTCATTTTCAGCAGTCTGATCTTGGTACCCTCAATATTCTCTTCCCCAGATTAATCAGCTCCAAATACTCCTGTCTTTGTAGATCACCTATCATTATTATTATTCTCCACTGATCTCTCACTAGTGATTCTGTTTTATCTTTCCTGAAAGAATAATGCCTACAGCGGGATATAAAACTCTAGTAGATGCTTTATCAGCACTGAGCAGACTAGAGGACACACTTCACATGTCTTTCATGCAGTTCCAACCAATCGTTTTTCTGCAACTGTGTTTTGTTGAGCCAGGTCACAAGGTTTGCTCTGATTTCTACATTCAGATTTATTTTGTTCTGGGTCCTCTTAGTTTAACCATCCACACTGTACTCATGACTCTCAGGATCCCTTTTGCTGTAAACTGTCCAAACCTTTCTCCATTTAACTGTAGCTTGACTGAGCTAGGGACTCTTCCTGTAATCTTCATGCATTGGTCTGCATTAAGTCTTGGTGCTTCTGTACTCTTGAGTGTCCAACACTATGCCACAGGCCTTACTTAACATGAAATCTAGTAGGGAGCTATTACATTAAGTTTCATGATAAGATATAGTTTAATAAAAATCATGAGGCAGAGAACTGTTGACTGGAGTATTTAACTGCTATAGAAAGGCCTACAGACTGAGAAACTGAAAACATTCAAAAGCTTTGTAAGAAGTACCAGACTAAAACCATTTCAAGTGTTATTCAGTGCTATACTCCAGACTGTTCAAGAAAGAACTAGGCACAGATGGTGACCGTGAATCTGTCGCCCAGGCATGAAGAAATCACCTTGGAGTGAGAACAAGCATGTTACAGTTTGCTAGATATTTTTTACTCACATTGCTTAAAAAAAAGCCATAGTTGACCCAATCTAGTGCTGGTGATAGCCTGTATAATCCATAGTTGGTGGCTTCCAAAAGTCCTTACACATCACTACGACTGCATAGTTCCATGAATCTGTAAAGGCTCACCATAAGTCCAGGTCATACCTACAGAACTGCTGCTTGGCCAGGAATCCTTCAGCTCATCTTTCTGCAGCTATTTACTTCTCACTGCAGCACTTTGAACTCGTCCTTCTTGATTGTCATCTTATTTATTCCAGACAGGCATCTTAATTCGTCATGACCATTTTGCATTCTAACCTTGCCCTTCACAAGAATACCCTTCCCAGCCTGCCAACACATGCAGACTTACAGAGGTGTACTGCACACTCCATCACTCAAGTAATTAAATATCAAGTAGTGCCAAAACAGGAAAAAGCCTTTCAATAAACGCCCCAATTTGTCAAAATTCTATTTTGAGGGAACAATTTGTTAAGTATACTTTCAATAGAGTATTCTGCCTAATTGTGTCTTTTCTTTACATTACCCTTATGGATTTGTCTATAAAGGTAAATAAAAGGCAGGGACAAATTCCTAGCAAAATGTAACAGATTAACTTGTGTCCACACTGCTTCTAAAATAATAAAGAAATATTATTCCAGATGACCTTCTCCTAGTTTGCTATGTCCCGTGAGACAGAACCATCAAAACCCAGTCATTTTGGACCCTAGGCTGTCTCAAGTGAGTTCTGGGCACTTAAGTTCAAGTATGATATTTACCTTATTCACTATCCAACTGATAGTTTTGCCTCTGTTCTCAAGCCTGAACTTCTTCAGGTATTTAACTGTGGACCTAATGACACATAAGAGACCTCTGTTATATAGGTATGTGATAAAAGTTTATCTGCATAGACGCAAAGGGGCAGAGACCATGGCAGGAGGGGACCCCAAATAACACCTTGCCTCAGCTCCTCCCAGGCCCATCGCAGGAGCCATCAGCCCATCAAGGACCCACCTCCACAAACTCAGAGGAGCACAGGGATACAGGAACGCAAATTAAAGATTCAGAGGAAGGGATATCCTGTCCAGGTCCCTCCCATGGCTGTCCCAGGAAAACCTCAGTCTGAAAGTCCCCTTCTGAAACACATCAAAGTGAGTCAATGCTGGAGAAGTACCTTTTGGACTGAGGGAGTCCCTGTTAGGGGAGTGGGACACATTATGGCATGCAGGGGAATTTTGGAATTGCACAGGACTTATTAAGGGATATTTAGAGGAGGAACCAAAGGTGGGAAAGTAAGGTATCTAGGAGATTTGGGGAGGAAAAATGCATGAGAAAATAGAGGAATAAGGGGATGAAAGGGGCTGGTGTTGAATAAATAGGTTGACATGCTTGTCTGTCCATGCCCTGTGCATGACCAATGCAGTCTGTTCTGTCTTGTTAAATTCTTTTCTAGCTCATTTCTTGGATAGGGAGCTCTATTCGATGTGTCTGCATGTGTGTGTATGGGGAGCTCAGTGCCAGCAACTGGAGTGGCACCTTAGGCTGCAGGGGTCTGTGGTGCCAGAACCTGGAGTGAGCACAGGTCTGGGTGCCAGCAGCTGGACTGGGACCACGGACTGGAGGGCCTCTGTGCCAGTGAGCAGGGAGAGCCAACTGAGTGACAGCAAGTGCCAGGCAGAAGCCAGTGGCAGCAGGGGCCAGAGCCCTGTGACTGTGGTGCAGCGTCTGAAGCAGGTGTGGGTGTGTGAGTGAGTGTGTGCATGGGAGACAGGATTGAGTTGGGTGAGATGGCAAGGAGGTGAAGTGACCTCAGAGCCAGGATGGTGCGAGGGTCTACAGGCAAGACCATGGGAGGAGCTGGCTATTGGGAGGACCAAGGCAGTCCAGCTGGGCTCTGTCAGTCTCTAAGTTTGACACCCAGTGGTATGTCTCTCTCTGTGTATGTGTGTGTCTCTAAGAATAAGAGCACAGAGGGTTTGGTTCCGCTGGAGAACCAGGGGAGTCTCAGGCAGCTTCCTGTGCATGCGTGCATGTACATCTGTGTATGTGTGTGCAATAGTCTGTACCAGCAACAGGACCGGGGCTGTGGCCTCAAGGGCTTGTATGTCCATGTGCCAGCAATTGAGGAGACTGGCATCTAGGGGTAGCTACTGAGCAGACTGAGTATCTGAGCCCAGCTGCTGGAGGGATCTTCATTGTATATATGTGTATATGTATATGTTTTATATATATATAAACACAACCACTAACAAACCTCTGTCCTCCTCAGCCAGAGAGGGGAGCAGGATGAGGCTGCTGGTGCTGCTTGTGTTCATGTGAGTGCCCTGTGTGTCCATCTGTGATCAGTGGCCAATCGTGTATATATGTGGTGCACTCATGTGCTCTGTGTGCATGTGCCTGATGGGAACACTTCAGCCTCACTAGTGGCTGAATCTGGGGCATGGAGCTGCAGCAGCATTGCCTTTCTCAGGCTGTTGGATTTGGCCTGATATTTTACCCTAAATAGCTACCTGAGGACCTCTGCAATGCAGAAACGTGTCAAAAAGTGCCTGAACTCCCCCTGTATCTATCTAGAGTTTCTAATTTACACATACCCTGATTGAATTGTGCTATTAGAAACAACAACAATGAAAAGGAAAACTATATACTCCACCAATTCACATTCTAAAGTTACTGAAATGGAGATCAAAGTCCCCTGTGATTTCATAATGCAGATGGCAGCACTTACTTATACGACATCGCATTAGATATATTAAATAGAACTATGGCCTTTCTAGACCCTTCTTCTCTGTGTAAAGTAAATTAACATACCACAACACCCAATAATCAAGACTGTAAGGAAAACCAGGGCTAAAGTAATTGTGTTCAAGGATCGGTTACTGTTTATCTAACCCTTCACTCCCTGACTTTGTCAATTCACATAGGAAATATATCTGATAAAATGTACTATTTGATCTGCTACAGCTAAATCCTGGCGATATTATTCAATTACTTATTTCAAGATGATTTTTTCTATTATATAGTTACCTCTTTTCCAAACATATCTAGGATGTGTTTGTACAGCTCTCATTGTCTGTGCTGTCTGAAGAAAGCTGACACTCATCTGCAATTCAGCTGTTTTGTTCTTCATTTTAATTGGGATATTGTTACTGGTTTTTCTTTTCTCTTGCTTTTTTCTCACTATTGTTCTGGCTGACCTATTACTTGATTATTTTTTTTTTAATCTGGCGGATGTCTTCATCATCATCATCCAATCAGAGGACAGTCAATGAGGATGTATGGAGACTAGATCCTAAATAGCATGAACTATGTTTGAACTATAAAACACTTTCCATAGCACTTGCAGGGTATCTCTTTGGGGCTATATGACTGCAAATACTAAAACTTCATATATGCTAGAATAGAGCTCTAAAGATTTTAGGT
The DNA here is from genome assembly GCF_047716275.1 of Strix uralensis. Classification (NCBI taxonomy): domain Eukaryota; kingdom Metazoa; phylum Chordata; class Aves; order Strigiformes; family Strigidae; genus Strix; species Strix uralensis. Next base: position 39,479,693 of record NC_133975.1, read on the forward strand.
ATTTATGTGAGATTCTAAAGCTACTGAGTTCACACCTAACGTTTAAAAACAGTCTTTTAATATACAGAACATTATATAACATCTTTTTTTCACCTAAAATTACTGTTTACTAACATCTCCAACATCTAACATCATCTACTGCAATACCTTCAGCAATTTTTAGGAATTTTTCACTCTAAGAACATTTGTCCAATACCTTTTTTCCCAGTCTCTTCACAGAGTTTCAGATCAATTTTGGACTTTATGATTCTAATCAATAAGATGAGCTTTATGAAAAAGTCCTCCAACCTGTGCCTTGTAGTAAATAAAAATTTCAAAGGTGTTCAGCACTCTGCCAGAGCCAGAAGTGAAGCTAGCATCTTAAACCACACCAAATTGGGAAGATATGCACTCTTTGTGGGGTCTCCTGATTCTTCTAATTTTATGCTGTGTGTCACACTGTTTGTTATACAATGTGGTAAATGACATAAAAATCTTTAAACCACATTATATAGGGAAAAACATAACCGTTAAATCAACCACCCAGTCTAATAACTGTGGTTTTGTAGACACAAGCATTCTGTAGATGTATAGTTGTTTCTTCTCACTGTAGAAACTCTATTTGAAGACAATGTCATTATGACATATATAAAGAACTGGAAAAGCACGAAAATAAAAGAAAAATGTACTTATCCCATGCCATGACAAGCTTACTGAGGCTTTAAATGAATATATATATTCATAAAATTGCCTTTGACAATTCACAAGATGTGATTATGTGGCAGGATGCTCTGAAAAAGGATTTGATTATATGGTGCACTGAGCTGTGGCTAGTAAATAATAACCTTCGCCATTCATGCTTCTACTTGTTATTGTTAGAAAAGTGGCACAATATTGAAAATTAGTAAGTGCCATAAGCAGATCAATTATTGATGCAGGATAGCACATACCATTTGGAACAGGTAAAGAGGATAAGCCATTTTATGTCTGCTGCATCAAGGAATTTTATAAGTGGCTGTAAGTGGAATGTCAGTCCTTATGCATGAGCCATAAATGGGCCAAAGTGAATAACACAGGAAAAGTTGTATATTTTATTTGAAAAAGATTGTGAATTTGTATGGATGGTAGATTCTTACTGAGTGTTATCTGATCAGTTCTAGTCAGATATGAGAATGTGGTTGGTGATACTTAAAATGTTCAAAGTAGTTTAAATTGAAGTCTGCTCCAAATTTTTCATATTTTTAGAAACTAATTTTCAAATCCATATCTTCTTTCAAATTCATAATACATTAAACAAAAACCCAAACAAAACCTTCTTACCACTTTCCTAAACAACAAACTAAATGAAAATATTTATAAGAATGACATAGTCAGTGTCAGGGCCCTGAGGGCACTATGCACTCTTACTGTCCCTTTCGCCCCTGTTCCCTGCCCATGGCCCAGGACCACATTTCAACTCAGCCAAAGGCCCTCAGTCCCTCACCACAGACTGACCCAGTGATGGGACAGGGACTGCCCAGGGACTTCTAACATTTGAATAGCTATTAAAAAAACTCCCAACATAATACTGTAACCCCCTGTTTTAGCAGGTATGCAGGTACGATCCTTTCAGAATGGTTGGAGTATGGAATCTGCAAAACCTGTTGACTTTAGTTCCTCCAACGATATAGAAACGATGCTAGATAAATTGAGACTTTCTGCCATAGTGCCTCAGCATGCTTTGCTTCATACTTACCCACACTTACTCACTAGAAACTCATTGTAAAATTCTATTTATACGACAGAATATAGCAAAGACACCAGTCAGGTGTTAGCACACATGCCACTAGATACCATAAAGACACAGAAAAACTTTTTTTCTTCAAAACAGTTTTCCTTCTGTTTTCTCCTCCAGATAATCTTCTTTTTCTATAAAAGAATAACAAATGCAATGCCTAGATTAGTAGGCTTTGTTGCCAAATCATACCAAAATTCTAAAGGAAAAAATGTGTTCAAACTGTATTTAAGTCTTTTCATTCTGGAAACTGGCATTTTGCAAACGAAACTGAAATTTTTCAGCAAACCTAGTGCTGCTTTTTTCTATGCTCTGTTTTTTAACTCTACATTGTATAACAACAGGTTTGAAATTCCTTGCACAATGACCTGTCATGTCTTATCACTTATCTTGTTGTACTGAATCATTAAAAAAAGATTTTAAACACTTACAGAATCATAGAATCATAGAACAGCCCAGATTGGAAGGAACCTCAGAAGATCATCTGGTCCAACCTCTTGTGGGAAAGGGAGCTTAGATGACGTTATATAGTACCCTGTGCATTCCCACCTTATATGGCTGAAATATTTAGAAATACAATTTTAAATGCTTAAAAGGCCCGATTCTTGCCTTTTGCATATAGATACAGTGTAGACTGATGATAGCAGCATATATTTCTAGTTTTGTTATTACTGGTACTATGACAGAAAGAATATTCAATTTCCTATTTCTAAGCGTCAAATTGTACCTTACAAGAGAAACAGAAAACACTTGAATCTATAAATAAATTAACACAAACTGAGTAGAAATTAACAGTCTGTGTAAACCACATTAAAATAAATATATTTTTTCCTTAGGCTGATATATAACACATCAGTATTTAGTGGTCTATAGGTTGACATAATCTTAAAGAATATGGTTTAACACAATTTAACACCTTATACTTCTGTGAAATATTATTAATAATCAACACTCATAGAATAAAATAGCCAATTTATAAACATTGGTTTGAAACCAATAGTAATATTTCTCAAAATATTTCTGTCTCACTGAAGATTTCCTGAAAAATCTAATTTCAAATGAGACTGAAAACAAAAAATGTTATGGTTTATAATCTGACAAACAAGGAAATCTAAAATAGAGTATTGATTGGAAATTACATTCTTTAATAAGTTAATAAAGAAGAAAAATGGTGAAACTCCAACAACGATAAGCTCACTATCCAGCTGTGAAGTATTGCAATACTGCCGTTTAAAATTGGAAAGGATTTCAAAATGTAATGAAGATCAAGAGTCAGAGGAATCTTGATAATTGAAAGAGAAGATGTTGAAATTTCTCTAATTTCAAGGGGGCTTCCAGCACCATAAACTATATGGAAGCTTAGAGAATTAAAAAAAATAGCAGAGAGTAGAACGTGTCAGAGAAAGAAAAAATTGAAAAACATTTGCAAGAAGAGGAAAATCTAAAAATTCAGGAAAAAGCAGAATTTTATAGTCAAGAAAGAAAGACAATTGAGGAGACAAAGAAGTTAAGTAAGATAAGAGTAAACAAGAAAAATTAAAACAAATCAACCAAGAGAAACATTAAGTCAATTATGAGCTTGGTTACCTAGCTAAAAGTTAGAAGTAGAAAAACAATAAATAATAAGTATTCAGTGAGAATATGAAAGTTGAAGAGATTAACTTAACATACAAAAAAGCAATGATGTCTAATTATTATTATGTAGGTGTTCACAGCTCCATGTGGCCATGAAAAATATCTACATAATTTTACGTAGTGACTTGAGCCATCTTTCAAGGAGGGAGGTAGGAATTTCTTTTGAGACTAAATCTGAATAAAATACCTCTGTCTTCAGCTCACTGCTGTGTACAATTGAACAAATTTTTAAAAATCTGATTTTTTTTAAAAAAAAACACCACTCTTTCCTGTTTCATAATGCAAAACTTCTGTTTTCTTTTACGTGCTCTTGCCTCTTACACTCTCTACATCATCCATATATTTCATTGCAGAAGTGATGCTGTGACTGCATCCCTGATAAAGTTGTACCCATAACTTAGAAAACTGCAGTAACACTACTGTTTCACACACAAAAATGGCTCCAGAAAGTTTTTACCTCTCAGACTTTCAGAGCTGGCTGCAAAATCCATGCCCGTTACTACTTTACAAAATCTCCTTGTAGGTTTATGCATGTTTAAATAAAGACTGGTTCTAATCTGAAAATGCGAGCCTACTTATCTTTTGCATGCTTACACATCCTGGTAGCAGATGTTGGGGAAGCACTTGAAAGGAAGAAAAAGCTTTCCATTTTTAACAGAGTGAATTTTAGAACAGAGTAAGCGACACATGGACTTTTAATGATAATGTTTGCCTACAGTAAACAGCACACTTGGTAAGTCCTGGTTTTATTTGGGCTGCATATATATAATTTCTAAAGTACATTTTACAAAATGAAGAAAATTCCAGCAAAGTACACTTGTGAATGAGTAAACAGTGTAAGGGATTAGGGAACAGACAATCCTGCAATGCAACCCAGTAATGAGCCATCTAGTTGAGTTCAGAAGAATTTTAATATATTTTGTTGAGCTTCTCCCTTGTTTTCACAGTAAAAAAATAGAGATTTTGCCCTCTTTTTTTTTTTTTTTTTTTTTTTTTAATTTGGAAAGTAGGATTTGAGCTCTAAAGCCAAAGCATGCATGGATTTTCAATATAGTGATTTAGACATTATTCTCTTCATATTCAACTTAGTAGAGAAGCTCCGGAGTACCAAATATACCCAGAACTTGAAGTGCTGCAAAATGAGGACAAAATGTATGTATAAAAACAAAAGAATTAAAAGAAAATAAAAACAAAAACTGAAATAATGCAGTGATAGACAATACAACCCAAACTATTGAAAGGATTTACTAGACCGAAATCTAAAAGGAAGCTGGAGAAGTAAACATAATTCATCCATTCAGGTGCAAACATCTTTTAACCCTACTTTAATGGACCTATGCAACCAAAAGGAATTCAGGAAATGCTCTGAAACAGCTGGTAATATGATCCTGGCAGAGAATGTTCCAAGTAGAACAAGTAACAAGAAAGAGGAAACCTTCCACTTCAGAATAACCTGGTGTTCAAGTGATTGTCCTTTGATGTGAGACTCTGTCTCCAGTCTAAACCAATTTGAATTAGAATGTATTCTAAAATGTAGTGACCAGACTACTCTGGAGTAGTTGTGGCCTTCTAACAAGAACTACCTTAACCAAAGAATTTTTTTCTTAATTTTACTATTCAGATGGTTCTCATACCAAGGTGAAGATATCAAAATCATAATTTTAGATGGAAGAACTAAGAATGCTCATCACAGCAGAAGATCTCCATTTGAAGTCAGCTGTTAGTACACCATTCAGTTTTACTCCAGTCCACAGTAATTTAGTGCCTGGAATGAAATATAAGCGTAGGAAGCATTGTGTAAATTTTTAAGTCTTCGCAAAATTATCCCTTCTCTTAAAAGAGTATAATCTAAAAGATTTACATACAAAGCAACAAAATATTATTCTTACTGTTCTGGGTACTTTCTGAGAAACTGCTTGCACCAAACTAAACACAAAATCTGGTTTTGAGGACAACTTACAGCTTACTATTGACTGATCCCTTTACAAATCTGACTGTGAGATCACGCTGTCTTTGTAAGTATTCCAGGATCAGAGATGAATTGCATTCATGCATTTCCTTGTCTGTGTACTCCATTGATACTTCATAGAAATTCTTTATGTGCTAGAGACTGATATGATTTCCTTGATTATGACAGATTATACCTTGACTCTGTACATAGACAGCAATCTTCATAAGACAATCAATCTGCTTTACTGTAGTAGGAGGGCCAGAAGTCCAGTCCAGGATGATTTCCAGTTGGATGAATACTCTTCAGCAAGTTTTTTCTCATAGCTCCGAGCATTCCTTGAATAAGTCTGTATTTCCATTCTAACAAGGCCAGATATGAAGAAAAGAGCTTCTTTCTGGTACTGTGGGAAAGTATCAACTAAAAATGAAAAAATATCTCCTTTTAGGAAGGATTTCCTTATGAACTATAACCTTTCCTATTAAAAATTTAATACATTTGGTGCCTCATGTTGAAATTGATGTTATAATTTGTCCACATCCTGCAGAAAATTACGTAACAGAAATAAGGTGTTTGTGTGTGGACTACCTCACACTTAAAGAAGTTTACATTGCATCTTTTACCAGCTGCAGTATAATCAGTTACCTTAGATCTTCTGCTTCTCCCTGAATGGGATACAACTCACTAACATTATCACCACTGATGGCCGATAGTGTGATTTTCTGGCAGCAATGATGCAATAAAGTGCTTGGAAGGTAATGACCTCAAACTATTATGGAAGACACTTAGATAGTATTCTGGGTTTTATTTATAATTTTTATTGGACTATGAGGGAACCACTCTGCAGAACACACAATTTGACTTAGAGAAGTCACTCCAGAGCTTAAAAGTCACATCTAGTGAAAATTTAGTGTCCTGTTTGTGATAAGTTCTTAAGACTTTCACCATTTTGCTTTATGTTTGGGTGCCTACTTTTGTTGAGACTGTCAGTCAGGTTTGTCATACTCTGCAGTTCACCAGTCTCCCACAGTTGCAATTAATTGAGGTACCCAAAGTGTGGTTATTAAAGTTATTACATTTGTGCCTTTAAAATTACTGCCCCTCCCCCCCCCCCCCCTTTTTTTTTCTAATTAAAAATTGTTATGTATTGTTGGTGTTTGTGTTGTCTTGACATAACTGGGATGAAAGAGACTTCTAATTCCAAAATTTAGTTAAAACTCAGTGAACTGTTAGAATGTTATTAGGCAGGGACTGATAAATAGACAGATTAACCATCACTACAACCACATTAACCTCTTTTTCTTTGCTTAAATGATAAAAATTGTCTAACCCAAAAATTGTGTATGTTAGCCAAGATTGAAAACCTAGAAATAGACATGCATTTTTGAGTATCCTCTCAAATCTTGTCTTCAGGTGTCAAAGGACTGGTTCATGAACTGCCAGTATTATAGTTTATAACCCAAGTTCCCTAAAGGGGTAATTTATCTTTGATTTCTTCCCAAGTATTATTTCAAATATTGTGAAGCAAATTGTTATTGAATTCATAGCATAAATAGGATGAAAATAAAGTCCCAGAGGTTACGAATCATGTTGTGAGCATGTAAAATTCCATTTGAAATCAAGGGGAAAGATGGGTGTTTAACATATTAGAAAATCAGACATAGGAAGTGCAGGATTATATTTCAGTTTTGGAGAAAAAACCTATATTTTGCTATTCAAAGACAGCCTGTAATCAAGTCTCAACGGTTGTCATCAGAGGTTAGGGAACATTTAATCTTAAGCATTTACTGAATCTGCAGTTGATCGGAACCAAACATTTAAGACATTGTACTAAATGTATTGGCCATTTGCAATGCTTTATTTTAATTTATGTCTTTTTGTTGGAAGAAGAAAACTGAGATGTCTTGACAGGCCTGATGTGCTAGAGAATAGAATGGGGACACTGGTATAAAACAGCAGGGACTTTCCTGCCTTATATATTTTCATGTGAATGTTTCTTAAACTCCTATCTGTTCTTGCAAGCTGCCAGGAAAAATCCCACATATCCAATGCTGAGAAAAGTCACAGTGTATTTTCTTTAAATATCAACAATCTTTTGTGATTGTAGGCTTTTAAATATTCTTTTCTTTCTTTTTTACTTTTTAGGTCATGATGGCACTTCTGGTTAACATTTTACTTTTTGATATGGCTTTATACTGGCATTTAGCACAGCTCAAGAGTTGTGCACTTGTCAAAACAATAAAAATCTGCATCATATATGATTTTTTAAGAAATGTCTAAGTATTGTTAGCATCAACAGGAAAGAGAGTGGCAATGAAGTATAAAGTAAAAGTACAGGTTTTGCTTATAGATATCTGGCAGAAGTCAATTTAATATTGTCATAAAAATAAAATGACAATATTTTACTTGAAATGAGGAAATATATGTCCTAATAGGTGCTGGGCCAAAGCAGTAATAATTTTAATCACAAAGGACATTTAAACAGCATGATCCCAGACAAATGTATCAGAATCTTTTACTGTGAGTTACAGGCTAAGCTTTTTTAGGTAGATTATTGTAGTGAGAGCAGATGGTCTCAGTTTATGCCTTTTGTTCTGCACAATTATTGATGTGGATGCCACTATGAGACAATAAGTGGGCTATTTTTTGTCTATAATTGACATTAAATGGGTAATATTGAGGAAGCATTATGACTAGCTGACATATTCAAATCCATGTAGTCCTTACTAAAAATCACGCAAGTTCAGAATGTTGTAGCCAAATTACCACCATAATTATAAACACACAAAAGAGAAACTGAACAAAGAATCAGCAGGGAGAAAAATCTTTCAAGGGTATTTATAGTCTGCAAAGTACCACAGACAGTAAAATTTCAAATACAGAGAGGTAACATTCAAGTACCCATCCATCCTCATGTGCCCATAGCTGTATATGCACCCTGACACAGGCACGTTGCCTACCCACACAGCTATTGTGGTTCTCATGTATACAAATACCTGCTGCTGTATGCAGAGTCAGTCTCTGCGAGCACCAGTTTGCACCCAGGAACACAAAGTTTTTGCCCTATTAAGGCTGCACCTTCTTTGTAGCTAGTAAATAGCAAAATGAAATTAGTCCAGCCTTGTTGATAATGAGAAATATTATTTACCTTCTTGTTTCAGAGTTGCTAATGGCGAGCAAATGAGAATCAGGAAGCCCAAAGGTCTCTGTGTTTGTTTTTTCAACACAGTGAATGTTTGAAATTATTATTTTTTTAAAAGTCAGTGTTTATCTTGTTCATTGGAACAATTAAGAGTGAGAATACATTTCTTACGGATATGAGGAATCTATTTTTGGAAGGTTTTAAGACCAGGTTTAACATCTCTCAGAAATGTCATTGGGAGAGATGATCCTGCCTGAGGCATGAGAAACGGACAAGAAAATCTCTTGGGGTTTCTTCCACGCCCATTTTCTGTGATTCTGTGATAATGTACCATATTAGGCTTTGACCAAGAAAAAAAACATTGAAATTAACTTGGTATTTGAAAGTTTTAGTACATAACTGCAATCTGTAATACTTTCTAGCTCACATACAGATCTGTACTAGTTCAAAATTACTGAGACATAGATATTAAGCATACATATGCGTTCGTTAAATGCACCTTAACTTTCTCCTTAACTTTAGCTTTAGGATCATTATAAGATATTAACTGCTTGAACTGGATCCACTCTGATTTTAGCAGTCTGTGATGAAGAAAAAAGGGGTCTTTTCAGCAAAGCTAATGTGAAATCCTGGTCACGTTCCTATCAGCAGAGGTTCGATACTTTTTTTTATACTGTGATGTTTAATATAAATGAGTTTTCCTACTGATGGAAGAAGTGCTATTCTGCATTTTACAAGGCAGATCAACAATAGAAGTTGTCTAAGTTTTTAAAATATACAGATAATCTTTGGGATTGTATGGGTTTCTTAATTCAAGAAACAGCCTCTTCTCCCCAAGATATTTCAGACTGAAAGAGTCAATGGTCTGTCTGATAAGAAAGTCAGTTAAGTTCAAGTTTTAGCACCAGGATGCTGAAAGATGTTTGGACACCACAACCACGAACAAGTTCTAGACTTACAGAAATCGCTACAATAAGAATGTTCTAACATGATGTCTCTGTCATTTTGGCAAATCACAGAACCTGTTTCAATATTCTTTATTTTTGTGAAGGTAAATTATTAAGCTTGTTTACTTTAGAAGGTTGTAAAATATAATTTAAGAGTGTTTTTGGAAGAAGTTTCCATAAAAATATGAGATACATTATTCAATTGATATATAGGACCTTCTAATTTCAAATATCTTGATGCATTCATTTTAAGTATTCTGTACTATAACGCATGCTTATGTTAGATACTGTGCAAGCATCACAAAAACACTTCACAGACTTCTGATATTCATGCTTTCCGGCAGCTGGACACACTTAGACTTCATATTCTTAAGACAGCTGTATATTTTACTAATTCTGCAGTTCTTGTATGAAATTATTCCTTAATGATAATGTGCATTTAAATTTAAAATCTCATCTTAGGCTATTATATACTTCTGTGCTATCCTGAGGGGGTGTAAACAGACAGAACTTGGTTGAGTTCAGTAGAGGTTTGTCAATATGCATCTGCTTGGTAGCTGGTTGCTTGTTTTTGAAGCAATATGTAATTTAGGAGGATCAAGAATGGGTTTTGTAAATAAGTAAGTACTATGATATTTACCTTTTCGTCAGATGACAGCTAAAATATACACACAACATCAGAATGTTTATTTGTTGTGATGAGACATTATGTACTGGATTCTAGAGACAATTCAACTAAAATTGAAATGACACTTTTGTTCTGCTGCATTCAGTTTCTGAAAGATTAATATTTTAGGTGAAAATTTTCCATCAAGGGATTTACAGTTTGGCTTTACATTGAATGTGCAGTGATTTACCTTGTCCACATCCTGGTCTATGATTCTATTGACCCTTGCATGAAAGGTATCAGTAAGGGAAGGTGGGGACAATGCCTTGTCCACTGTCACTGATTTAAGTAGGAATCTGTATGCTTGTTATCAGATCTTTATATTTTATTCAATTAAAAATCCCATCCTTTTCATGTCTCAATTGTTTTTCTTACTTGATTGAACTTTTGGGTTTTAGGATTTTGTACATGTAAATATAAAGATAAATTATTACCTATAAACATGATCAAGTTTATTCATAAATTGACACTCAGCTGTAGGTTATTGATACAAAACTACCCTTATATTTCATGTACATATTTTTCCTCCTGAATTCAGTGCAAACTGCACATCATCCAAAGGCAGAATGACAGAAGGCTTACAACTTCTCACTTTAAATGAAAATTCACATAATAAATAATTTTGATATGTATAGTAAAATTTACACTCCTATCTAAGTTTTGGAGACAACTTCTATTTTCTTAAACCATCTCAAACCAGATCGAATTAAAATCTGTCTGTTTCTAGTATTTTTACTTTATCATTAAAAGATCACTGTGTAATTATCTGTATAGTGTGTTATGTCACCTGCTATCCCAGAAAAGTTTAAATAATGTAATCTTTTCACTTAACAAAAAAAATAAAATAAAAAGTAAACCCCTGCTCTGACTTGGTTTGTCTCAGGAGAAGAGAACAGATTTCAGACTGTAGGTTATGAAAGAAAGCATTTTGAGCCCTTTTGAATGAGTTTTACAACACATACAGCTCACAGTTGTCAGAATTGGCCAGTCAAATATTTACGTAAGTTACCCAAAAGAGATTAACAACCAACTTGCACCCCATCTCCACAGGGAAAAAAAAATATTTTGAAGAGAAGGACTGAGTAGATGGAACTCTGCTTGTAGCCTAACAGTGTTGACATAGCAGTCTTTGATTATTTTTTTCTGCAAAAGCTCTGGTGGACATCAGTTAGTAATGCTTTGAAGGAAAACTAACCACACATCTACAGCTGAGTTTTTTACTTTTCTTGTCTGCAAGCTGTTCTTATTTGATTAGCTTCTTTCATTTTCAATAGCTTTATAGAAATGAATCTTTTCAAGTATGTATTTCTAACAACATATTCACTGGGAAAAATGTCATGCATATACTTAGTAAGGCTCTCAACACTATGTTCTACTATCTCCCATAAGATCCTCACAGACAACCTGATGAAACGTGGGCTAAATGTTTTATATGAGAAGAGGCTGAGAAAGCTGGGACTGTTCAGTCTGAAGAAGAAAGGCTTGGGGGAGTCTTATCTATGTGTGTAAATACCTGATGGAAGGGAATGAAGACATGCAAGTCAGACTTCTCAGTACTGCCCACCATCAGGACAAGAGACAGTGGGCAAATCAAATTCCATCTAAAAATAAGAAAACCATGAAGGTGGTCAAACAAGTTGCCCAGACAGGTTGTGGAGTATGCATCTGTGGAGATATTTAACACCCAACAATACACAGCCCTTGATAACCTGCCCTAGCTAGTCCTGCTTGAGCATGTGGGTTGGACTAGATGATCTCAGGAGGTCCCCTACAACCTCAACCTTTCTGTGATCCTGTAATATGAAGTCCTACATAGTTGCTATGTTCTTTACACTGCCTTTCAGTCTACCGCTACAAGACATTTGCTTAGCAGTAGGGCATATTTTATTGCTTCAGAAGAAAATTTAGCCTTTCACTGCTTAGAAGTATTCTGCAAGTGAGAATTCAAATAAACAATTGCAGAAACACTTCAGAACACACAAGAATTTTGAAAATAAAAAGTTTTTACCAAGTAGAAGACAAAGTGAAACCCATTTTGAAAAAAAAAAAAAAAATAAAATTAAGAGGTTATATGATTTAAAAATTAAAATAAGGTAGTTAAATCTCCCTTCTGGTTGAAAAAAAAAAATAAAAAAGATAAACCAAAGAAAAAAAACAAAAATAACAAAATTATCTCAGTCAAGAACAGCTATCCTTTTCTTCTTTTATTTCTATTTTCAAACAACTGTGCTGTGCACTTGAGGTTCAAATTTGACATACTCTCTGTTCAGCAAACTCTGTAGCACTATCCCTGAAGAAACAATTCATTTATCTCATGCAAAGGAATTCCTAGTAGGTATATATGATTCTTTAAAAATGTCATTTCAATTCTCTAATGCTTCTTTGACCAGAGACGGTGTTCAAAGCGGCTTTTAAAGACACCTGGTTTGGATGGGAATGTTTCAAACTGAGCAGCACATGCCTGTTATTTTGATGACAATAGTACATTCAGTTTGCAGACATATTAACTTTGTGTCTAAAACAAAAAAGAAAAATCTGTGCTAATACAAAAAACATGCAGCTACTCTATTACTGCTTGAATTCTTTTGGATATAGACTCCTAACATTTTCCCTACCAATTTTTAGCACAGACCTGAACCTCCTGTATAATGAAAGTTAAATTGTAGTAATAGTCTGGCTAAAACAGACATCAAACCTGTAGGACATGTGTCTACCATGAGACCTGGAGTGTTTTTCAGCATGCTCTGACTGCATCCTGACTCCAGAATTGAATGAGAAACAAGCACACATCAGCTTTGCTCCCCATCAGTAAATAGAGACCTCACAGTTGCCAAAATTGCCATCTCACCCACAAAGCTTAAACCAATGATCCTTTCATCTGCATTTCCAAAGGGAAAGAAAACCTTCCTGGAAAGGCATAGTGGTATCATATAGAGAACAACGTTTGCAAGAGAGAACTGACAGAGCAGACTTTGTATGATGATTGCTTACAAACAGTAGTAGAGAGCACAAGACATCCACCCTGATTTCCTTCCAGGGCGTGGGATGTCATTGTCTCTGCTGGTTGACAAGGGATGAGGACTCCAGGGCTCACTATATAGTGTACCTGTCCCAATCACAATATATCTGAGGTGGCTTAATTCCCTTTCCTTTAATCTTCAATCTTTGCTTACTACTCTGAGCATAAAACAATTTATTTAACAAAACAAGTCAGTCATTACAGTTTGATTTTCAACAGCTTTAAAAAGTGCACTTTGCTTACACTTTGCTTTGGAAAAGCAAGGTTTCTGAGTTAGTTTCAGAACTACATGCCTTACACCTTATTTTGCATCTTATCTGACAAAAATGAAGAAACACAAACCAAAAGCACTCTTTGTGTGCTAATTCCAAAGACTTCATGAATTAACTGTTGTTAGAAGGCATTTCTTTTTTATATAGCTCACATTCAGTGAGCCTTCAACATACCTAATGTGGTGCAGTTAATGTGAAATTAATTAGCTCAAAATACAGTCCTAAAATATATTTGTTTGCCTGTGAGGGGAACTCTGTTGGATCAAAGTCCAAGACACCCTAGAACATCTTCAAAGTGACATACAGATACTATGAATTCCTAATATGTCTGTTTATGTATTTCACTACAAAATCTGAGTACTAACAGGAATAAAAGAAAGCCATCAGCCTCAGAGGAATAACACTTCTGGCTTATGAAGGCTTTCTAACCAAACATCAAGCAGCTCTAGAGATGGATCAAAGCATGTTAATAAGATATATTGGCTTTGTGGCTGTGTTTTAACATTCTGACACCTTATTCAAGTAACATTCACTGTGCTATCAAGATAAACAGCTTATCTATTTCAGAGATCTTTTATTTTTCTAATACAGTTATAAAATAATCACCATTTTGTATTACACTGAAAACTATAAGAAACATGTGAGCATATGCTATGTGTTACACCACCACATATACACGTGAAAATCTGTAAATGTTTACTGTTGGTTTGAAATCCCCACTCATTTTTTCTGAAGACAGAAATAGTTTATATACGCTTATGGAAGCCTCTGACCATTATCAGGCAACTTGTTTACTTTTAATTTTAGTTATTACCATTAAGACCTAGAGAACAACATGATGAGCCCACTGATGCAGTCACAGAGGTTCTTGGGGGGAGGCACACATGGGAAGCAATAGCCATCATCCTTTACAGACAGCACTGCACATCTTTTACAGCATCGTTCAGACCTAGGTCTGGATGGAGGAGGAAGACAACAGCTTCAGCTTCCCCTTGCCTTTGTTCCTTCCCCTGGGGTTGCAGTCTTTCTCCCATTTCTATCAGTCATCTCCTTTTCCAATGCTGTATATGATGCAGGTGTATATGGTCCCTTGGCATACCTAAACAAGGATGACTTAAAGTGGTGTTGCAGAGGGCAGATTGCATCTCAAAAGGCATTCAGGTATAGTGTTGTAGCTGGGTTTTCAGTAGAAACAGCAATTAATTAAGTATTTAAATTCCCTTTTATATACTAAAAGGAGAAACATCATCAAGGATCTAAGAAGACAATTCACAAAAGCTTCAGGAAACATGAAGGAAATTGGAGAAAGACGGTCCAAAATGTTTTTGCTTTTATCCTCTCCCTACTTTACAGACTTGCCTGAAATGCTGTGTTACCAGGACCCAAAGATCAAACCTACTTTTTTCATTAGGAACCTGTAGCAACAATTTCCAGAGATGAGCAGGCCAGTCTAGCAACCCACCACTGCTGAAAGAAGGGGTCCTGTTTCCCTGACTCTCTCCCTCCCTGTTGCTAGTCACATGCTTCCCTGATTTGTCTTATACCCCTCCAGTCCCTGCCAAATTCCTTACTGAGCCTTCTCAACTCAGAAACTCGGGAGAAATAAAAAAGAAGGTAATTATGGATTAAGAAAATAAATTGGATTGTGGGATGTGCATTGGGGAGGGTCAGAATGATATACCTGGGAGCATGGAAAGCTAAGTGAGACTGTCCCTTCTAACAACTGTGAGACTTCAGATGCTCTGGAAACCTCAGCCTGAGCTGCCTCTTCAAATCAGATAGAAGACAGCAAGAAGAAAGAGGGGGACCAGTTCCAGACTTCAAGATAATTTCTGCTGTTTATACAGCAAAAGGATCTGCAATCTCACATCACTTCCCTCAAGTGATTAAACAATGAATAAGTAGATTGTATTACTGACTAACGTAATAATTATTATTTATTAATAATTGTAGTCAGACTCCCTCCTAAAATAGAACACATATAACATTTACATGGGTTAATATGAGGTGATTAGACCAAAGTTGTAGTTTTTGGGGCCTGAAAATCAATTTAGATGTTTATGAGACTTTTTTGGTTGTGTTCCCCCCCCCCCCCCCCCCCCCCCTTCCTAGTTTACCCATATGCCCTGCCTTGCACACACAGATTGCCATGGGCAGAGTGCGAACAACAAAGTCAATGCATTGAAAAATATTCTTAATATAGCTCCAATGTAAGTAAGAGACTGTAAGCACAGACAAATCCTAATGGGATATGGTACATTTCTCTTTATTCCCAGGTCAGGTACAGGTCATTGGTGTAGTGCCCAGCAACAGAGGAACAGTGTGGCTAATGATGTTATATCACCATTTCAGAACAGGATCTCTCCAGTATCTCACCAAGATGTCATCACATCTAGAGAAAGTCAGGAATGCTCCTGGCCTTCGTGATTTATAATGCTTTAAGTTAGCTTATACTTTGAACAATGTTCATTGTGTTTCCAACTCTCCCTCACTGAGGAAAAATGTTTTATTTTGCTGAAAAATTATTGCAACAAATTGTTAAAAGTATTTCTTAGTGGCAGTGGACCCTTTACTTCTTTTGATCATGTAGATGTGTAGAAGTGATTTGTCTTTTTGCGCTTTGCTTACATTACCAGTCGAATGAAAAGGTTTTGTAAAACATGTTAGTTTTGATGCAACATTCCTGGCAGATGAATGGTGGTTTGGGGCAGCTACTAACAAATTACTCTAATTTCTTTTGGTTTCCTGGTGCCCCAGGGGTGGTCATATATTATCATACAGAAAAGAAAAAAATCATAAAACATAGTACTTGATCAAAATTGTAAAAAAGGGGAGCTTTCAGATCTCACATATTAGTGCTTTACTATGCCCTTTTTTCCTTCTCTATTACTGATCTGTCTTATTTTATTAGCATAAATTAAATAAAATTTTGAATGAACATATTTGCAGTAGCTCTCCAGAGCAAACAAAATGAAATCTGCCAATTCATTTTGTAAACAGGCCTTGGTTACATTTTGCACTTACTCCATATTCATATTCCTTTAAGAGGCTTTGCAGATGGCAAACTACATACAGATTGTTGAGAAAACTCTAGAATTATCATGTGAAAATGTTCCCATAGTCACGCATTCTCACTGATACCTCTGCATATTCATAAGCTTTTGGGAATTTGCACTGAGCACTTAATGCATCTCATCCACCTCTCCTCCCTCCATCCCCAACCTGCACAGAGACTGGATTGTCATTCATTTCCATTATTAGAAATACTCTTGTGCCTGAAGAATATGCTTTATCTTCAGCAATCATATGTTGCCACACTAAGTACACTGCACAAATATTTATGTGGAAAACACAAAACCTCCATGAGCATTGTCTTCTTTTCTAAATATGAAAATTTCAGTTTTAGTAAACTGAATGTGTACATAATGGACACAGCCTGAATGTTTAAGCAGGGTAAATGACTGTGTTGGAGACACAAAAAAACCTCCTTAATTGTGATTAGTAATATTTTATTGAAAATCAATTGTTTGAAAAGAAAGCAATAGTCTGGGAAGTAGTAGAAAAACCTGGATGCCTAGGATTTATTGTGCCCCAATAAAGAGTGCATCCCTGGCATTTTCATAGATGACAGTATCCAAGCTCTCACTACAGCTTGCGAGATGCCCATTTCATATAATGACATGGTTATTTCTGGACACTGAATAACATCACCTTACTGAAATTTGCTAGGTGTGCAAACAATGATATACTTACAAAAGAGAGTCAGAGAACTACATTATGCATTTTCAATCAACTTTTACCTTTGTATATTGGGAAGGAGGGAAAACATGTATCTGCATGGCAAGTTTTATCAATGGATTACAATGAAATTTAGAAGTCTATATTTGATGAACTTCTCTCCTTTCGAGATTTTTCTTTTAAACACCAGACATAATTTTAGAGCATTGAGGGGGGGAAAGAAAATAACTTATTCTATGAGAAATTTAGCAAATTCCAAATTTGTCAATTTTATATTTTTTTTTCCTGCCAATGTACAATTAATCTTGATGTTTCTGTGAATGTTTGTGTCCACTTTAGCCTCATGCTTTCCCAGTTTGCATCCCCCACTATGAGATTCAGATCACAGGCCTTGCTTGTAAATGATGCCTGGAACTGTCAAGCTCTTTGATGTATGTGAGATTTTATGTAAGTGTCCATTTGCAAGTGGATTGCTCGAATGTGTGAGTTACCTTTCCATGTAAACAATTGCTGGATGAGGGCCCAAAGGAGGTTTTGCACACCAGCATTTTATTAATTTATCTCGTTCTGCACCAACTTGGTGGATTATAGACTATGCTTGTGGATTCCTTGAGCAAGTGTTTATTAAGAAAAACGTCAGCCCAGCTGAGCATGGATCTTCAATGGTGACACATTAGCTTATTAAGCATCTTTAGGCTGTTAATTGATATATACTTATGCATCTGAAATGCAAGGTTTAAAACGGCCAGTCATGCTCATTTATTATAGGCCACCAAAAGCCAGTTGTCTAAGGACTTTTCAACAATATTTTTTTCGATATCGTATTGATTTTGCAATAATCATACAGTTGATGGAACCAACATAGGAATATTGGAAGATGTATGTTTAACAAATCATGCAATATATTTGCCAATAGGTAACACATCACCAGTCAGCTTTTAGAAAACCTGCAGTGGTATACAATTTCCTGTGCATAAAGGTTTATCCTGTTTAGGACCAATAAGCAACAGTGCAGTACAAATTAATCTGCACTTCTATCATTTCATCTGGTGACCACAGAGTGCTGTACAAATAACAAGGGCTAAACATCGGCTCTTCAGTTATTTTCCAGATGATTGGAATAAAGAAAATGGAAGATCACAGAAGCTGAAAGAGGTAATCTATTCATACCATCCTACTTCAGTCATCCAACTACCTGAATTGGGAGACTAGACTGTGTAATAATGTCTCCAGAGAGCAATGCTAAATACCAAGGCTCTGCTCTCATTTCCAGTCTCAGGTGCTCCAGAGTGCTGCTGGACGCTGTCTGCAGGTGCCCCAGCTCCTCGCTCAGACATCTCAGTCAGATGTGACTACTGTGTCAACATCATCAGTTGTGATGCAGTAATTTGCTTGTTACTGCTTAAGTGTGTTTTGTGTTGCTATATGAACTGGTGGAGAGAAAAAGTAGAATACAGCTCTGCTCGCTTGGAATAATTTGTGTCTTCTGGAGCACTACCCTGCAGCAGTCTACAAGTCTGTATATGCGGCTCTGCAGGCTCCTACTTTGTCTCTGCACTTGTTTTAATTCAGTGGCACACAGGCAGATACTGTTTTTTAAAGTAACTAGTCTTTTTCTCTTTTTCCTTTTCCTTTTCCTTCCTTTTCACTTTTTTTTTCTTTTTACTTTTTCTTTTTTACTTTTTCTTTTTTTCTTTTTTTTCTTTTTCATGGGGATTTCTCTTTGCCCATTCAGTTGACCTCTAATACTGCTAATTGACACCTGTGCTGTGTGATTCCTCCTTAAAACAGCTGTACATAACAAATCCAAAATTATTTCTATATTTCATTTGACCATAGTCATAAAATATTTCTCCTTTTTTCCTGTTGTATATATACTGATATCTATCTAATGTATTAATTTTTTTATCAGACCCTCCCCTCCAAACACATTAGTATTAGATTTTTTAAATTCATTCAGAACTTTCTTAATTGTTGCTGGCAAGAGTTAAGAATTAAAATATGAGTGAGATCATCAACTATCACCGCAGAAAATAGTCAGTTGTTAGTGACAAACCTTTCAGGTATGTTTCTTTAAACTCATTCTCCAAGATAAATGCATTCTGATATAATCAAAGAAAGAATACTAGTAACACCCCAACTTGGAAGTGAAGTTTGATAACAGAAGGGGAAGCCAAGTGGGACACAGCTGAAGGACCCTAGACAAAGTGAAATTGAGATGGTCCTTGCTAATATGGGAACATCAGACATCCTCAGGGATGGATAAGACCTATTTTGTCATAACTACAGACTGTGAAAAGTTCTACATTAATATAATAGTGTATATCTCTAAGAGCATCTCCCACACTGTTCTAAATAATTTATATTCTTCGGCCTACTTACTCCTGTTTTTTGTCGATGTCTGGTTGTAACAATTTCTGGAACAAGAATTCCTTGAAAAATCTCTTTCCATCTCTCTTCTTCAAGTTCTTTTGAAAACACTAACAGAACTATTCTTTGTTTTAATACAGATAATTGTATTTTTTTATAACACCTAGAGTCTCTATCTTCAAATTAGGCTCTGTGGAAAACTGACAGTTCTAAGATAACCTTCAGGTGGTCACTGGAGCTGCTGCTTTAAGAATGATAAATTATCTGTTGCACTTAAAGCAGTGATACTTGTTCTACTTTTTGTATTTTTGACTAACTAACTATGAAAAGTTCTGTGTCTAAGCAGGGTAAGACAATACTTTGCAGTGTAATAGGTGATACTGAATTTTTCCACCCTTTTGATAAGGACAAAAGTCAGACATAGAAAGGATGGCAAAGGAAGTTGGAAGAACAACAGGAAGAGTTAGTGATATTTTGGAAAGTGAAGGTGATAAAAATGGGCTGAGATTTAAATGGGGCTCTGGACTGAGCCAATGGAAAGAGTAGGTAATATCTGGACAGGACTCTCACTCTCTCACTAGTTACAAATGGTCTGACCTTGGAGTGTAAGTTCATTCACATCCTGAAATCAGTCTTTTCCTCATGTGCAGTAAAACAAACAAACAGTCAGAAGTTCTGGCTCACTCAATTCAAATTCCTGTTATCCTCTAGGTGTCTACCTGCACAACTTGGGCCAAAACTGCTTGAGTGAAGACGGGGAGAAGTGGAGTTAATTGCTAATTTATGACATATTCTGCCATATGCAGGGAAAATTGGGTTCATATTTGTTAAAAAAAGGAGAAAATGAAACCAACAAAAAAACTGGAAAGAGATATCTTCTGCTGCTGCCTCCAAAGAAATTTGATTTTCAGAGTAAGTGACAATTCTTTCTGGAGGCTCTCTGCTCAATGTTCTTCCTCATGGCAGCAGTCAGATGAACCATGTTGTTATTGTCTTATTGTCCAGGTGGAAGAAATATACCAGAGATCCATACAACATATGCTCCTCAGCTACATCCTTCAGCAGAGATGTAGTCATCATGCAACCCCAGCTATAGTACTTGATGACTTTGCCAATACTAGCCAGTCATAGTGCTCTAATATCACACCTGAATTAGAGTGACTGTGTCCTACAGCCATACAAATGACAGAGTGGAAAAAGGAATACTTCTAGCAACCTTGTAGGAAGTGATAACTTAAAATGCAGTATTACAGCCACAGGGTTTCAAGAAAGGAGAAAAGATCTAAGAACAATAATACCAGAAAAGGAATTGTGCATGAATAGCATAGAAACAAAGCAAGTATTTCAAAGAACTATGATGAACAGATCATACTATCACCTGTGGCAGATGCACCCACCCAATGAAAACAGAGCTTCTTGGCTGCTGAAGGGTAGCAGCTCCTGATTGCCTTTGTTCTCATGGCTTCCTAGCAATTGGGTCCTTTGGCCAATGGGAGCCGCTATTGACTACAGGTCAGATTTGGCCTGGGTATAAATGGAGTCCCCTGGGGGAAGCTATTTTGAGCTTGTCCCCTGGAGAGCATGTTGTGGTTGAGGGCTCTCCCTTTAGGTCAGGACACTCACTACCCAAGGAAACTCCTTGAGGTGACTTGAGTCAGGATGCTGCCCTGAGCAAATCCTTGAGGTTGAGAGCCCTCACTTGTTAGGTGAGTGATAGAGTGTTTTGGGTTGCTGTTAAACCCTAGGGAGCAGTGCTTTGTTCTGTGTTTTGGGTTGCTTAAACCCTAAGGAGTTGTACTTTGTTATGCATTTTGGATTGTTGTTAAATCCTAGGAAGATGTTCTGTTCTCTCACAGACATTCAAACTTGTAATTTATGAAGAGCTATTTAATTGTGTCAACAATAAACTTCTAATTTTTGGTGGTTGGTTGTTTATTTGAGAGCCTCTGTAACATCACCTTTATGTACATGCTTTTGTATTAATAGTAACCTATGGAAATGCTTCAATTCGCAAGTTTGGCTGATTTAGGAGGAGTGCTAAGCTAAAACACCAGTTATTAAAAAACTAAGTTTGAGACCCTGATGCCCCATTGAGACACTGTTTTGTTTTTTTTTAACAGAAGATGTTTTTTCTCAGCATTAGCCTATATAGACAGCTGCAGGCACTATAGAGAACAAGTTGCTGCCTATCTGTAACTTCTATCAGTTTACAACTTTAGCTACTCTTAATAACATTTATGTTCCTACCAATATAGAAACATCAAAGGCCTGAAATGCTTTCAAATAGAAGTATATGAATCATACATTTTTAACAAGCTAAATTATAGGTATGAAGCAGCTTTCTATCCCTACTGAAATCCATTATTGTTCTTTCTATTCACAGTATGTGTTTATCACAGACAATCATAGTGGACAAAAGCAGAATTTGTCAGATTATAGATTCAACCCACTCTCTTCTTTATAATGAAAATAATTTCTTTATTTTTGTAACCTATGGGCTTTTGACATCACTGCCAGTACACTGAATATGCATTTGAGTTTCTGTGGGAAGGTGGGCAATGGTAGAGAGATGAAAAGTGTTTTTATCATGGAGCAAATTCAGATATACGCCTTGATGAAGTTTCAGCTTGCTAAGAATGTTCATAATGATAAGAATTTTATGGGTTCTGTTCACAGAAATATATCAGTATCTGTTGGAAATTTTTTGTGGTAAAAGTAAATAAATTACAACTCTATTTCCTTTCTTTTCTTCCTTCTCAGCCTGCCACCTTATCTGACTGTAGGAAAAATTAAATACTGAGGATTTTTTTTGTGCCTATGATCTACTACCTCCTCAAACAATACCTTTTAAATGTCTACTTGATTGAATGTGTAAATCTTGTCCTCTGATGGAGTCCAAATGCCTTAAGTTGTGTCAATAATGGTGGCTGGAAGTTGGTCTTCATGTTTCATGACCCAAAACTGTACTTTGTAGTGAGATTTAATGAGAATTTGATTCACAGGAAGATGCCAAAGACCTATTAGGGAGTAACTGGAATGATAAACTGGTGGTATGATTACAGAAATACTTTAAGCATGTGTTTGAAGTCAGTCCCCAGATGCCATGCTTTGCTTGGCTCCCCTGATCATTTCCTTTCAGATGCAACTCAACGAGAACATGTTCTCCAGGGATGCAATGAATGTTCTCCAACTAATAATGGTCATTTGGTCAACAGGGTTCAGCTGCAGTGGGTTTGCAATAAATGTCTAGGGAATGCATATAAGCTCCTTCACATTGACTATTTCATTCAGTAGATCCATCCCTCTCTGGGTTGTGCTATCTGTTAATGCAGCCTTAGCCTCTCTGATTTATAATGCATGGCCACAAGACTGAATCTTTACTGTGTTTTTAGAGTCCACCATACCACAATCCCCAAATCCTTATGGATTTTTTTGTAACATGTCTGCCATCTGAACATGAGAGTACTGTAAACAAGAAGTATGTGTTTGAATTGTGCTACTACAAATAATCAGGGCACATAGCTCTAAGGAAATAAGACTTCTCTTCTCATTTGCCCAAAAATCTGAAAAACCTTCTCTCCAAAGGAACTCTCTTCATATGTACACAGGCAATCTACAGACAAGACAGATTTCACTATTGATCTGACCCGAAAGCATTCTGCTTAAAATTTTGTGTGAACTATACTTTTGTACATGAAAATGTAAAGAGTGAGACTACTACCAGTCTCTAACTATTTCATTCTGGGAAGCTTGACTTTATGATATTCAGGTTATGCTCCCCCCAAATAGTATAAAACAGTGTAAGAACCACTAATTTTTTTTACTTTATACTAAAAATAAACACTCTTTAGGTCCACAGAAAATAGTCATTTCTCACACCATTGTTTTTTTATTGGCTAGCTCTTGGTTTGTTTATTTTTAATTATCTGTGCTATGACCTGAGATCATTAATTATTTCTCTGCAAAACAAGGTAGACCTCAGTGATTTTTCTCCTGACTTAATAAATATCCAGAAGAACGTGAGCTAATACTTAAAAATCTCCACATAAGCATCAGTCAAAGCTACTCTCTGTGAGAGTTGGGATGAGTGGTTTCATGCATGTGTGGCTCTTTGAGGGTCTTCTTTAAAGTGTTTTATAGCAGGCTTTTTTATCTCTGTTCCTATGTTTTTGAATGTGAACCACTTAAATAATGACTCCTTAGGTATTCACCTAACCAGGTAAGTTGGGAAAGGAAGTTTCTGATTGACATTATCTTGTTCACTGAACAAATGACAATCAGGCTTTTTTTTTCCTGTGTCTATAGAAATATTTTATTCAGATTTATGTGAAATATTTCAATCCCTATACACAGAAAACAAAGAAGACTCCTAAAACTACTAATAAGGAATTAGCTATTTTAATGCAAAAGCCCAATGCATTCATGCAGCAGATCAAAAGGCCAGTTAGAGCTTTCTCCATTGCTCTAAAGGATATTCAGATTTTCCTAGAAGAACAGTCCAGCCTGCTCTATCAAATATGCTGGAATAAGTTGCTCTGGATACCTTATAGTGATGTTCTCTGTCTTCATATGAATTATTTAAATATATTCTGAAACAGGAAACAGAAACCAGGCAAAGGGCTCTGTCAAAGACTACTGGGTCACATACATTTTTCTTTTGGCTCAGTGAATAGTTAAATATTTTATAAACAGTTGAAAAGCTCCATGTATGAAGACTGCAACTGTAAAGTGAAACATCCATATTCTAATAATAAAATCATTTATACTAGGTGGAGCAATACCAACAAGAGATTGAGATCCTTTTCCTTCAGAACAAATTATTATCTTGCAAACAGATCCTTTCTTTACATGTGAAAAATACAGACTCTAATACCTCAAATAGAGGACAGTGCTTTCAGCTGTGCAAAGGGTCTAGCCATAGTAATGGAAAGCAGCTGCTACTGTTTCTTCATGAAGTAGAATCTATACATTGATTTCAAACCAATACACTTTGGTAAACTTCATCTCAAGTCACAAGTAGCTCTGAACAACTTAAAGGTTAAGTAAGAAGACAACAGGAAACTAACAAGACAATGGAAATTATGCTGTTCTCTGCAATGGAAACAAAAATAAACTGTAAACTTTTACTACAATAATAATTTTTAAATTTGCTTTCATAACTTTATTCTGCATTAACAATTATTCATATTTAAATACTTTCCTTTAAAATCTAACATATTTTGAAGCACTAAATTCAGGTGCTAAGAGCACAAATATACCTAAGTACCCATCTTATTAGAAATAAACTTTCATATAAGATGCTCTCAGATCACCAACTATGCAATAAACCATAGTCTCCATTTCCATAATCTCTTGGATTATGTCATATATATGGACATCAATTTTCTTTCTTCTAGTGAAATTTTTCTTATTATATTGAATTACAACAAATTTTTGGTGGGGGAGATTTCTCAGTTTAAGATTTCTTTCTGACAAGGGCTTATTAGTGGTTAGCTATTTTAGTAACATGTTTTCTAAATAACATCTGTTTTGCAGTCATTCTCTACTTGCAGGGTGAACTGCTGTAGTTTAATTTCTGAGTGCCAAATGCTCTCAATAATTCTCATATTCTTCTGTGCAAGGGTTGATAAACTGATTTTCCTAATCCCTTAGGGAAGGTTTCAGTAATTCCACCTTTCCCACTGTTATGGAGGACTGCCCAGTCCAAAATAGCATTACCAGTGTCCTCAATATTCTAGCAGTTAACACTGCTAAAAAAGGTTAAGATCCACTTTTCTCTACAAAGATGTCGATAATACCTACCTATGGCCTGATGAAAATATCCTTATTACCTGTCATTAAATAAGCTTGTAATTCACTGCAGTTAAAATATGCACGGACCAGGATTGCAGATTAAATATCCTAATACTTGGAAACACATTTTAAAAGGCAGTGTTAAGCAAAAGTTTTTGCTAACATCCTGCTTAAGTGTAAAGAAACAAACTAATAAGGCCTTTTGGGTATTTATTTTGAAAATTTTCACACATACAATAAGAAATTTATGTACAGAAGTCTTTCAATGGTCTGCAGGATGCTGATGATATTTCCCAAATGGATCATTTGGGTTTGCCTCCAAGAGTAAGGGAAAGCTTCTTGGAAGAACACCCTGCTTGTATCTTCAAAATGCCAGTCAAACTTCTGTCTACATTTCTTCCTGTGTAGCTGGTCTCCTTCTCTATGTCTTGCTAAGGAAGTGTGTCACAGAGCATGGATAAGAGCAATGTAAGGAGGGCTGACTTTGAACTTTACAGAAGTGACATCAGTAGTCTGGAAAAAGCCAACACAAAGCATATCAAGTACTATGAGTGTCCCTCTGAATGATAGGGTATGTGCTTCTGTTGGAAGTGACATTTCCTGGCTTTGGAACATTCTTGCTCCTACACAGTCAGTTTTGGCCCTCTATAGGTAATAGAGCAGGTGTTCCCCTGTTGAAAATTCACTTTTTTAAAACTAAGAAATACTCCAAACCTGCTGATAACCAGTATGTTTTCTGCTTGTATAATGTATACTAAAAAATGGCTGATATCTTTTAAGTTATCTTGATTTTTAAGATTCTTCACTCACCAGTTTCCAGCTGGGCTTTTTATTAGCAACAGGTTCACTAATTTAGCCTCATAGATATAATCCAGTCAGAGTGTTTTGTTTTCTTTAAATTGCTGAGTGTTAAAAGGAGGGAAGAGCTGGAGCTATGTAGTTTACTGATGTAATGTCATAACAGTTCCTATGTTACGTGATTTATAATGTTACAAAAAATTGCTTCTGCTTTATGAAGACTCATCTTCCTCAGAAAAAATATAAATGAGTGCAATTAAAATGACAAACACCTATACTTTTCTCAGAATAAATAGAAGTGATATGCCTACTATGTGTGACATATAACACTGGATCGGGAAAAACAATCAGATTATCTCAGAATAATCAGTGTTTATCTGTCAGCCATTGATTTGCAAAAACCACGTAACACAAAGCAATAATACAGTTGTACCTTCAAAGACCACATGATTGTGATTCTCTGCTAGATATACCTTTGTATAACAGATCTTTCTATATCACTTAACAGAAATTCTTTGTATGTATAAGAATTACCTAGCTCACTCATGCTTCTTAGAGTGCTCTATTGACTTTGGCCCCAGGCTCAGGTCCTAGGTGCTGTCAGGTCCTGTCCAGTTGTGCACAGAATAGTTTTTGTAAGCTTTGAAACCCCTGAAACTATGAGTTAATGAAAATATTGACAGAATCTTAACTAGAGCATCCTAAACATGCTGCTCTAACAATAATACTGTTTTCTTCCAGAGGGAGAAATCAAGAATTGGACACCATTAGGATGATATTTATTTATTTACTAACAGGAGAACTGTTATAATTAACAATGAGAAAATGGATTTAACTGCCAGTAAATGTGCAAAGAATTCATGAAAATAACACACAAAGGATTTGTTCTCCTGGATTGAAAGTTGAGAGGCAGGGGGCAAGAATAAGTCAAATGGAATGATATGAAATAGCCTTAACCTGCCTGTCTCTGTGTTGTCATGGCATTCTTAAGCATTTCTGTATGCTAATTCACCTTTTTTTTCTCTGTTCTGATTTTAGCCACTCATACTTTACAGCTGCATTTGTTTAACTTTTTCTTAATATTTTCCATTTTTAATGTGACTTTTCCTTTTTTGAAGGGTGTCACATACCTATCATTTAAAGACAGTCTAACTTGTAAAGCTCAGACAATGGCTGATACCACCCTGCTGGCCTACTAGAGTTATATGTGTCAAAAGGATAGTTTTGTTTCCATACTCAGGTACCCTTTAGGCTTTCTGAAATTGTCTCCAAGAGTCCAAATAGTGATGGAGAATTTTATGACATTTGTCTACCTGGAATTTTACACTCATAACTTTTTCTGTTTATTAGCTAACAAGAAAAAATAATAAGAATAACCCTCCAACAAGCTATTTAACTATCAAGTCCCTTTTAACTTTCAATTTTAATTAAATAGAAGCCTGTTTAGCAAACTGTAGTCCTGTTTTCATGAATAATTGCTACTTATTTTTCATTTCATTCTTTTCTATCCTATCTTATTTTTAACCACACAAAGGAAAAAAATGATCCTCCAGCTATTGTCATTCCTCGTGTTGAACATTTTTCAAGTACATTACCCAATTGCAGTTCTATGAATTTTGACCCTGCACAGTACTAAGTCTTTTGGACTATGCAGTACTGTACATTTTTAAGGCATCTTTCATTCTAACTGAATGCATAATCAGAATGAGCCACTGCTCTTATTGTCACTTTTTAACCAAACCCATCCTGTGAATTCTGTCTGCAAACAGGAATAGCAAATTCATATTCTAACAGACCCATTTTAAATTACAATAAGGAAAAAATAACAAAGAAAATGAAGTCTTCATGTTGAGATTGCAGTGTGAGCTTTTTACTTTTACCACACTGCAGCAATTCTAAAAACAAAACAACAACAGATTTTGTAGACATTGTCTTAGATAATTGCATGCATAGTTCACACAGAAATCAACCGGAAATTTGATAAATCCAAAAAACACTTTAACAATGTAGAAAAAGTGAGTGAAGTGTATTCAGTCCACTACTGAATTGCTGGGCAGCAGGACATAGTAAAATGAAAGGATGCATAGTAGATTTGTAATAAAATATTATATATTTAATTAAGTGCACTTTAAGTAGGGAGAATATGTTATAAACACCAATTTTTTAATGGGCTACAGGAGTTAGGAACTTGATTTCTAAGATTTGTATATAGGTTGACCTCCAACCTATATAAGAACACTGGTTTAGTGTGAGCATAGAACAAAAATTTTATGTACATAACATTATCAAAAAAGCTTTTTTTCAGTCTCCCAGAAAAGTAAGCAATAAATGACCCATCCATGTCCCTTTGCACCATCAAGAACTTCTGGTCTACTACTGCTGTTCCAATATACAGTGTAGAAATTCTTGTGCTTTAGGGCATAAGTCAGTCATTAAGACTGCAAACACAGTTGGTTTCAACAGTTTTGACAGGACTAGTTTTAACTGAAATATGAAATCTTGCCAAAATCAACATGTTTAAAGAATCAGGTCAATTAATTGGAATTTTCATTCAAAAGAAAACTGGAAGAGAGCCCAACAATACCTATACAAGGCGCAGTTATATGTTCAGAAGAGTTTCTTTCTTCCTGCATCCATCTTTTTGTGATCTTTGTGCACCCAAATTCTCTTTTCCTCATCAGTTCAAGCTCTCACCATTGTATTCACTTATTTTAGGTGGGCATAAGCATATCACAAAAAATGAATTATTTTATGTATGTCTATGTGGAAATTCTCTGTGATCTCTTAGAAATCATTTGGAACTGGCTTGAAGTGGAAACAGGATTGCATCAGAAATATCATGACAAGGTGTAGTCCCCTGTCTTGTGTTAGAAAAAGGGACTATGACAGTATTTCTTACTTCCCTTTTTCCTATAGTCTTCAATGAGACAAACTGTCAGATTTTTCCATTTCCTTCCAATTCCACTCCAGTTGTGACTGAAGTTGTATTGTTTCTATCTTTAACATTCATAACAATTCATTATCTGGTCAGTGTTAGAGAATGCAATTTTAAAGCCTAGCAAAGATTAAATAACAATGGACAGACCTTCCTTCAGGAAATGGTTTGGCCCTCTTTTTCAGCCCTCATGTGCTCTCATCCCCACACTGCCACAGCTTCTTTCCAGCTGTCTGGATCTGGAAAATGGGATTGAAGACCTGCAAAGAAATTGGACCCCTGTCCTGTCCTGGAACACTAGTGGAACAAACTCTTCAGCAGACAGGTGACAAGGGGCAGGAGAAAAGAGGAAGCTGTACCACTGCACGTTTTCCTCTTTTTTTTTTTTTTGCAGTTACGATTCAACAAACACACACAAGCAATTATTCAGGTACAGTTCAGTTTTTTCAGCAAAAGCTCAAGATATAATTTGGATTCAGCATGAATTAATTCCAGATTCCATCTATCTTCAACCAGGATTTTATGTCTTTTTTTTTTTTAGCTATTTGCAAAAACTCATGTTTTATATCCCAGGTAAGTTCTGCTACAGCTTTTCTCTTTGATTGCTTGTGGACAAGAGAGGGAAAGCCAAGCTGAAGTTAGCACTTTAAAAGATCTCCAGAACTGGACAAAGGTTTCATTAGTGCTGGAATATAATCTGGTTTTAAACTTTAGTCAATGTTATAGTCATTAGTGTGAATTAACTGAATAATACTAAAAAACCTGTAATAAAAGTACAATCTTAGTTCAAGTTTAGAGATCTTGTCTTGTCAAGTAACCCATCCTAATCAACACAGCTGCTTTTTGTGCAAATAAGTGGTGGTGGGGAAGCTTCTTTTTGTTTGCTTGCCACCTGAAAATTAGTAAACATCCTGTGTTTACTATTTATTGTGAATCATAACCGAACTGTGTCTTCTTTACTGAAGCAATCAGTTTTACAAAACAGAAAAAAATGTTTTTGTTTGTTCACTTCTTACAGTCTATTGAAATGATCTTGCAAAAGGGCATTTAAAAACGTAGAGTTTTAATATGTAAAGAGGTTAGAGAACTCTTATTATCTGAGGGTTTTTTTCACTTTGTTTGAAAAATAAACCCAAGATTTTTTTCACTGTAGAGCAAGAGCTCAGCAGAAGTGAACTCGTGACTTATCGAGACCAGTGAATCTCTTGAGCCGCAAGGTGTTGTGCTTGTTATGTAGAACAGTACTGTCTTTTCCCTTCCTCTCATGAAACATCAAGCTTTACAATTCTCACCCAATCTGATGTTGATAAAAAATAATCAATATCAATATTGTTATTTTCCAAGTCTTCCAAAATCTGTTCTTACTAAAAAATCTCTAGTTACCTGCAGTTGTGGTGCGTTTCCATACAGGATTTGTTATGCTTTTTCCCTAAGATATTTATGATCCTGAACACTGTGTCCAAGGCCTGAATGGATTTAGGGTAACGAACAGTTTTGTTAACAGTGTTAATACCAAACAACGTGTCCATGAATAGAACACTGGATACTATGCCAGGACCCTTCCAGCCATGCTTTCACACGACACCAGCCCTTCTCACTGGAAAACAGCAGTGTTTTGTGAGACCTGACCAGGAACAAGAGCTGTTTCACAAGGATCAAAGTAAGGGTGACATGAACACTGGTCTTCCCTTTAAAGAAATTATTCCTGACAACACTACCAATTAATGGTATTCTTACCTCAAGAGGTAAGTTTGCATTTTCTAGTAAAGTCAGGGATATGTTTGATGAGTTCATTAGCTGAAGATTTATGTAGCTTACTGCCAGTGAGGAAAAAACACTAAAGCCTTCACTATTTCTTTATCTGCAGTAAGTTGTATGCTGTGACCATTTGTTTTGATTATTTCTATCTGTACTGAGCCATTGATTAACACTATTATAAGCTGATTTTGCTCTGAATTCATTAAAATTCTGATATTTATCCATGAGGGTTTTCTCTGGCCCTTTGTGACTTGAAAACGATTGGTTAGGATTCCTAGGTGAGTGCTCAGCTCCAAAGTTATTTAGACACTTTGCTGAGATTTTACATCCTCAGTTCTAATGCTGCCTGGCCTTTCAGATCGTATTACTCCTTAACATGGTGTTCATAGTAACACAAGACATAGTTTGCAGAAAGTGATCCACAAGATATTAGAAGAGCTGTAAGGCAATAAAGGGAATTTCTAAAAATTCACACTGTTGCCTGTGGCAGGTGCACCCACCCAATGAAAATAGGTCTTCTTAGCTGCTGAAGCGTAGAAGCTATTGATTTTCCTTTTTTTGTGCCCTTGTTCTCGGGGTTTCACGGTAGTTGGGACCTTTGGCCAATGGGAGCTGCTATTGACCACAGATCATATTTGGCTGGATATAAATGGAGTTCCTCGGGGGAGACATTTTTGAGTTAGTACCTCCAGAGCAGCACGTTGTGGGTTGAGGACTCTCCCCTTGGGTCAGGATGCTGCCCAAGGAAACTCCTTGAGGTTACTTGGGTTGAGATGATGCCCTGAGAAGTTCCTCACTTCAGGTTGAGAGTCCTCACTTGTTATGTGAGTGATAGAGTGTTTTGGGTTGTCGCTAAATCCCAGGTTGTTCTGTGACAGAGCATTTCGGGTTGTCATTAAACCCTAGGAAGTGGTGTTTTGTTCTTCTCTCACAGACATTCGAACCTGCTGTTGAATGGTTGTGGAGGACTAATTAATTGGGTTGATAATAAATTTTTAATTTTTGGTGGTTGTTTGTTTGAGAGTCTCCGTAACACCCCCACATCCTTACAAAGTCTATTTTCAAAACCAGCGTATGTTGTGTCTACATGATGGACTCAGTCTGGCTATCTGTTCCACCTGCCACCCAATTCTGTCTCAAGATGAACTTCAGACACATTCCTTCTTCCATTTATCTTCCTGCCCCTTTTTTTCAAGAAAGGGTAAGGCAGACTTGTGACCTAAGTGAGAGATGTGATCTGATCTGATCTGATAAGATCATCAAGCTGAAATGTTAGGGATTAGAATTTTGGGAAGAACTGAAGAATGTCTCACTCCATAGATCAGCTGTAGCTTCAGGTTCTAAGTACCTAAATCTGTTTTACATTTTCCATAAGATTAGTCTTTTAAATACCAGTAGAGGTGCATAATGTAGAGAAGCAAGCGGTGAATCTACATTTGGTTCTGAAAGAAATATAATTATGTTAGCATTAAAATGCCTTGGAATAATTAGCAGGGACTATCAGTGGTAATATTAGCTTGGGTGAAGTGACATGTCATAGCAGGTACACTGCCTCTGATCTCTGCCTTTTTGTGGAGACTGGTGCAGTTGTAGTGCAGACTGGAAACTATAACTATAGGATATTTAAGACTGTTATCCTCTATCTTACTTTGATAGCCAGTGCACCCCGGTACTTTATCCGTTTATATTTTCTGCCCTATATCTCTTTTCATGGCAGTGTTATTCATGTATTGCTAGGACATTGGCATGTTGGTAAAAGGAGAGAGAACATTCATAGTTGTCTCCTACTTATGCCAAGACCTTTAAGGCGGAATCTGTCACTAACAGAGATATATTTACTAAATTGGGACCAAGAGGATATGTTCAAAGTGTCCTGAAATAGAAACTTTGACCCCTTGGGAAGGCAAGCAGCTTTTCAAATGCAAACATCCTCAGTTAGCAGAAAGTTTAAAGGAAGCAAGAGAAGGTAGAAATGTCTGAACATTGTTCAGGGGTATTATGTCTGCACATGGAATGGAAGAACACCATTCAGGCACAGAGAGTGAGACAAATCATCTGTCTCAGAAAGAAAAGTAGAGCATATTTACACTTGATGCTGAAAACTCAACACCCCAGTAAAATTCACAGGTTAAATTTAGGATGCCTTATTGAAAAAAATCAAAGATTTATTGACTCCTTAATCACTAAAACTCATCCTTTTTTTGGTGCAGACCTGGACTAAGAGCCTTGTAAATACTTTGTTCTCTGGTCCTCTGGAAGGTTTTGTATGAAATAGATCTCATTTACTGCCAAATTTGACTCAAACATCTACCTCTGAAGAATACAGTCCCACATATATAGTAGAGAGAGGGGTGTGAATAAACATGGAAGGTAATTAGAAAGAAAAGACTGCTAACTTTTAATAAGTTTGTAGACAATAGATACAGAGCAGTAATGGAGATGCAAACACACACATGC
Source organism: Strix uralensis (assembly GCF_047716275.1). Lineage (NCBI taxonomy): Eukaryota > Metazoa > Chordata > Aves > Strigiformes > Strigidae > Strix > Strix uralensis. Next base: position 39,512,925 of record NC_133975.1, read on the forward strand.
ACATGAGCATGCCATATTTTATACATATATAAATATATATATGCCATATATATATATACAAAAAATATATGAAGTTAAATCTTGTGTCATTCCTGTTGTGTGCAGGACAATATCCTACTACTATCAAAGCCAATGGTTGATTTGCTAGTCGTTTGGATAGTAGAAGGTTTTGAAAGTCTGGAGAACAACTGTGGATCTAAAATGAATGGTGGGGACTCTGACCAAATTCATCTAGAAAGCAAAGGGACAGGATGTGTGATTTCCTAATGTTTTCAATGGTTTATATGATTAAAATTGTTTTATTAAAACAAATAATTTAAAAATACAAGGGTAGAGATCCTTGGGAATCAGAGAGAGCTTTATCTCGGACTTCACTAAACTGAAATCAGCAGAGGACACAGAATACTTAAAATGCAAACAAGAACACATATATTTTTGTAAAAAAATCCTAACAGAAAATGAGAGAGAGAATCCAATTAAATTTTCATAGTAGTATATTATGTGAATTTTAACCAGTATAATGTACACAAAACATTATTAAAAAGTTGCCAAATAAACCAATGAATTACATAAATAATCTGCATTACAAATTTGCGGAATGCAACAAATCAATACATTTCATTAGTCAACAAACATCTAAGAGCTGCAAAACAATTCATTATGTACATAATTTATTATAACCCCCTTAAATGTAATAGCTTATGTTCCTTGCATCTTTGCATTTTCTTGGTATCTGAAATGGAATTGTTTGTACTGTTTAAAAAAAAAAGGGGAAAATCCCCAATTATACAAAGGAATATGTTTATCTATTCTGATGTGATTTGAAGCATATATATACTTAAAATGTCTGGCTTGTACTCTGGTTATATCCAATTTGAAACAACTCTCACATAAAGAGGAAATTAAAGAGCAGATTGCTAAATGGGATATAAACATGATTTCACTCAGGCTTGCTAATACGTCAGGCTGAAAGCTGACATTCTCCCTTACTTAAAATTATTCTAAACAGTGCATGTCAAATATTTTAGACATTATTGAAAATGGCTGTCACAGAAAATGTAAAAGGACTCTGAATATATTCGGCATGGCCTTATTGTCTGAATGCGTGAATCTCTACACTGACACAAAATTGCTACCCTGTCAGCATGTAAAAGGACGGATCATTTAATCTCTTTAGTGATGAAGTTTCAAATCCACAAAGCACAAGCTATCAGTCCTTTGAGATGATTATGATGCCTCGAACCTGACAGCTTGCAATGACAGCTTTCACAAATTCTGGAAATCAAATTGTTCCTGCATCTAACAGAAGAAGGCAGGTGTGTACAAAACAGAAATGGATGAGGCTAAACATGAGGATAGTGTGATCTTTATGTTCAGTGTAATTGTTAAAAGTTATACCAGTGAAAATTATAGATTTTGATTTTGAACCTCTTCATGATATACACAGATGAGGGCACCAGTAACCCATATGGGTAAAAGGTTTGCCAGGAAAGGAATATCAAGATAAACAGATGGCTGTACCATTGCCATATGGCTCCTCGGAAATTGGACGACGCTATGGCATTTTGCCACAAGATAGATCTAGTGTTATTTCTGTGCCAATATTTTAAGCAATGCAAGGAAGGAATACATAACTATCTGAAATTAGCTGTGTTATGTAAATATAAAAAAAATAATAACTGTTTTATGGGAAATTTTGTAGACTGACGTTTCTGAAATGCAGATAGCAATTCACTGGAAAATTATTCACTTTAGCTCTTTTATTTTTTGTACTCTCTACTCAGGAAAATGTGTTAAATAAACTAAGTTGCTGTGCTGATGAGGTTTAATTTCACAGTTTATCTCCCTGTACAGAACAAAGAAATCCTCTCTGAACGCTTACAGTGTTCTCAGTGCTAAAAAAACAGAGGAAAGCAAAAGTAAACTACAGACCACTCGAAATAAGGACAGTAGTTCTAAAACTCAGTTCAGCTGGGTATCTGCATACAAAACTGAATTATTCAAATATGACCTCGTACCCAAGGTCAAATGTTTGCTGTTCTCATAGAGTGAGTACTTGATAGGACTTTTTTATGGTTCAAACACTGTTGGTTGACATATCAGGTGTGTTGCTGCATCTTCACATAAGTTGTACTTATCAAGTGTTTGCACTGTCTCAGATATCACCTTAGTTCTGGTTCAGACTTGTACCTTTATAAAGAACAAATGAAAACATAGCATGAGGCACAGAAACACTGCAGAGGATAACACAGAGGGTATTTCTACTTCATGGAACAGTAACTTGAATTCACATGCTATAATAGAAATAACAGAGCTTTCAAAAAGAAGTTTAAGCGAGAGTTATAGCTACTACATTATTTGTATACTTAAGTCCTAAGTACAAAGCTTAAATTTTTATTAAGAAATTGCACTCTCTGGGCATATCAGGGTGAAAGCTTGACTTACGATGACTCTAATGACTCACAGAAAACTTTGCATTTAACAGTACCTAATATTCAGAATCATCAGCATGACTTTAGGGCACAAAACTCAGCAAGAAGTATCGAACAGTTTAAAAAAAAAAAAATCACATCATTCTTTAGTGATATTCTCTCCAGCATTTCAGCTAGGATTTACTCCTCCCCAGCATTACATCTTACTGTTTGAATTCCCCAGCTCTAGAAGTTCTCAAAACATGTAGAAACTTCTCTAGTATTCTTTAGGTAAAATTAGCACTCAACCTGATTCTTTCTGATTTCAAATCTTTGCCTGTAAACCACAAACATAAAGTTGCATAATGGGAGAAGTAACCAAAAGAGAGGTTCCACAACTAACTGCCACATTTTTTTTTTTTTTTTTTTTTTTTTTTTAGAAGGATATATAGAGAGAACAGCGAGGAAAAGAACTAAAAATTGGAAATATCCTAGAGGAAATTATTCTTGACTTTAAAAGATAACTAGCACTTTTACACAACTCCTGTTACTCTGAGCAAGCTATACTGCCATCACAGTCTTCACAGAAGCTTTGGACAGTTTCTTTTAGAAATCCATGAGGTTTTAAGAGGATCTGTACATACTTCCAAGTTTTGATCACTTGAGCTTCTCAGTGACCACAGAGTTGTAAAGCCTGCAGTACAGGCCTTTTTTTCACTCTACATTTCCCTGCAGTATTGTATGCTTCAGGGGAAATTTCAGCCATAGTTTTGAAGCACAGAGACAGTTGAGCTACTGTAGAAAGCTCTGTGTGTTTTTTGCACTTAGCAAAATTTTTCTTCATGCACTTGCAATGTTCTTCTCTTTAACAGATCTCACATCCCAACCCACATTTCATTAGAAAACTGTCTCTACTGCAGAATATTAAGAAATATGACCAAGGCACATTAATATTTCACTTTTTTATTTCTAGTCACACTGAGATACCAAGGCTTTTGACAGAGAAATAGTAAGCTGACCACATCTTTTGGCATGAATGACAACAGATCTTCAAAATCAGCTTGTTCTTTCACCTAATTATTATTACTGTGAGTCACTGTTAAATTTCATTTCTATAATACTCTATTCAGCTATATTCAGCAGATTAGTTCTGCTAGGTTGGCTCAACAACAGCTCTTGGTCACAGTCTTTTAACACCCTGTTCAAGGGAGGAGAAGTAGGAGGGAAAAGAAAGAAGGCAGAAAATGAAAAGAGGATTGAGGAAAGGAGTAAACTTGTAGGGAACTTAAATAGTTGATTATCATGACTTGTCTATTCAGTACAATCAGGACAGTGTGCTCTTAAATGAAAATATTCTAGGCATTATAAAAGTCATCTTTCAAAAAGAGATGCTGTATTTAGCAGTCAATACATGGAGATCTGTAAGAAGCTAATTGTAAATTTTCACCAGAATTGTCTCCACTTCAGTCCTGGGAGAAGAAAAAGAAAGAAAGAAAGAAAGAAAGAAAGAAAGAAAGAAAGAAAGAAAGAAAGAAAGAAAGAAAGAAAGAAAGAAAGAAAGAAAGAAAGAAAGAAAGAAAGAAAGAAAGAAAGAAAGAAAGAAAGAAAGAAAGAAAGAAAGAAAGAAAGAAAGAAAGAAAGAAAGAAAGAAAGAAAGAAAGAAAGAAAGAAAGAAAGAAAGAAAAAAAAAAAAGAAAAAAAAAGAAAAAATTTCCATCTGTCAAGACAGAACATTTACTTTATAGGAATGCAATCACCCTTTCCCCCACATATTTTCTTTTAAAATGTTGGGGGTTTTTTTTAAATGACATATTTCCTTGAGATATTTTGCTTATAGTAAACTAACCATTTCCTACTTTTAGCTAGAAAGGTTTTCACTGGTGTTACTGATATCTTTGTGATCCATGTGTTCTGTGGTGCTGTCCTCTGCAAAACAGATTTTGACTGCCCAAAATTTGAATGTTATTTTACAACTTAATCAGAAAATCAGCTCTAGGATGACCTTACACAGACAATACTGAATATCTCCTCAATCCCCTATTTGAAGCAACTATTAGACTGGACAGGAGAATAGACATTATTAGCAATCTTAGGGAATAGAGACATATTTTTCTGGGAATAAGTAAATTGAGTTATCATAACAACATGAAGGCTAGAAGAAAACAGAATTATTTTCTATAACTATACTGAGAGGAAAGTAAGGGAAAACCTGTTTAACTAAAGGACAATGTTAGCACAATAATTGGTTATAAACTGACTGTTGAATGCTTTCTATTTTGCAGTAAGAACCGTTGATCCCTAAAATAGATTGCATATGGTGCTTAGGAAAACTTCTTACTGCAAGCTTTAAAGAACAGGCTAGACAATTGTTTTTGAGCACTGTGATCCACCCAACATGGAGAAAGACTAGATAACTAGGCAACTTCTAAAGCTTCCTTCCAGGCTTATTTCTATAATATGATTTCTTACAAGAACAGAGGACTGAACCAAATTTAGTGATGAAGAGATTGCTTCCAGAAATATGCTTTTATTGTTAAGAAGAATCAAAATCCCCAATCTACTTTTTAGCTATCAGAGGACTATACATTTTGATACTATTTTTAGGTCTGCTACCCAGAATGGATATTTGCATGTACATTACTAATGGGACAGGTTTTTGGAGTGTTTGCAGCTCCCAGAAGGAGTCTACCTCAGCACCTGAATGAAAGATACAGCTTTTAAAAGTGCTTTTCAGTGGGTAGGTTGCAGGGGGGGAAAAAAAAAAAAAAAGAGAATGTTTGAAAAAGACATAAAAAGATGCTTCAGGAAGCTTTGTCCATTTTTAAACAAAAGTCATTTCACACATCACTTTAGGATTTTGTAGGACTAAAACTTAATTCCTGGATTAATTATCTCAGATATCTATTTAATGACAATGTTTATCTGCTTTAATTTCTTGTATACACTATTAAGATAAATTCCCATGACAATATAAATTCTATTTTTACAGTTTTTTAAAGTTATTTTGCTTTTTATTTGTATTGTGATAGCACCATAAACTAATCAAAACCAGTATCTGGCTTCAATACATAGTGATAGGCAAAATGATGATTCCAAAGAGTGTAGGTAGCTGTTTCAATGACGCTAACAACTACAATCATGACTATTTCATTCAAATTAGGAATTAGAAAAACTTATCTGTGGACAGCAGGTAATATACATTTCGGTTTGTGCATCTAGGATCTTTGTTGTATAGGAACTTCATATACTTGGCTGAATTTGTGTGCTAAGCTTCAGGATTTTAATCACTAAACTTGTCCCCAGACTCGCAAAGTCTCTATCTCCTAAAGTCCATTTTTGCTTTGTATGAAGAGTTAATAATTTTTATAGCACAGTCATAGATCACTTGAATTTGGAAAGTATAATTAGTACCCATTATGTAGAAAGAAGGTATTACAGAAATTGAAAATGGTCTGTGGAGATGTTTTCTTTTCATCATTTTCTTCACTTGTCTGAGACAGGGACGTGCTCTCTGTGACTGAACCTGGGGAAATTGCCAGTAATGCCCCAGCAGCACATAACCAGCTGTGGATAAATGAAATGCCAATTGCAGTAACTCTCAGTTAGCTAAACCAGAAGCAACATGAGGATTCTTGAGATGTAGAAAGCTTTGTTATAGATGCCTAAGGATAGAGTGTTAGGATACTTAGGGTTTTCAAAAAAGAGAGTACACTGTATTAGAAATTGGTTTTTTGTTTGGTTTTCAGTGTAGGCTATAAAACTCTCTGGGTATTTAAAGGAAACTTATTTTTATGCACTTGGGGTTTTTTTTTCACTTCTGACAAATGTTTAAAAATTAGTTAAGCATCTGTTTTCTTCTTTGTTTGAAGCAACTTTTTCTTTTAAACAGCTGTTTAGCCTATGATAATAGTCTTCCTCCTGGGAAAGCAGTTTGTCTTTGTTGCCAGTTTCCAATACCTCTAAGATGGGTTGTTTTAAATCTCTAAATGAATAACTTCTGCTAAGTCTTCCACTACATATTTGTGCCTGTGTGACTCTTTCTTACTCTCTGGCATTCTGGTGAGTTGACCCTGGCTGAACACCAGGTGCCCACCAAAGCCACTCCATCACTCCCCCTCCTCATCTGGACAGGGGAGAGAAAATATAATTAAAAGCTCATGGGTCAAGATAAGGACAGGGAGAGATCATTCACCAATTACTGTCATGGGCAAAACAGGCTTGACTTGGGGAAAATTAATTTAATTTAGTACCAATCAAATCACTGTAGGATAATGAGAAATAAAACCTGAATCTTAAAACACCTTTCCCTCAACCTTCTCTTCTCTCCAAGCTTAACTTGGAGATTTTCTCTACCTCCTCACCTCAAGCAGCACAGGGGGACAGGGAATGGGAGTTGCAGTCAGTTCATCACATGTTGCTTCTGTCTGTGCTGGGTTTACGTGTGTGGCAGGGGGTTTTGGTAGTGGGGGAGAGGGTTACAGTGGTGCCTCCCCGTGAGAAACTTCTCAAAGCTCCCCCTGCTCCAAGTCAACCCACCTCTGTGCCAAGACCAAGTCAATTAGAGGAGTGGGAGTTGTGAGGAGGAGTTGAGAGGAGGACACTTGTGCAAACACCAAGGTCCGTGGAAGAAAGGAGGAGGAAGGGGAGGACCTGCACTGGCACAGAGATCCCCCCTGTATCCCAGGGTGAGACAGCAGGGCTACCCCCCCTGCCACCCATGGAGGTCCATGGTGGAGCAGAGACCCACCTGCAGCCCATGGAGGACCCCATGCCAAAGCAGGTGACCATGCCTGAAGAAGGCCAAGACTCTATGGGAAGAAGCCCCCACTGTTGTAGTTTGGCACTGGGGGGACTGCAACATGTGGAGGTGACCCATGCCAGAGCAGCACAGGAAGTGCTGTGGCCCATGAGAAGGACTCGCGTCATCAGGGTGAGAACTCCTCACACTGCTTCCCCTGCTCCAGCATGGGCTTCCCCTGCTCCCTGCTTCCCATGGGAGACAGTCCTCCATGAACTTCTCTAACGTGAGTGCTTCCCATGGGCTGTAGTTCTTCACGAACTGCTCCAGCGTGGGTCCCTTCCACAGGGTGCAGTCCTTCAGGAACAGACTGCTCCAGCATGGGTCCCCACGGGGTGATAAGTCCTGCCAGCAAACCTGCTCCAGCATGGGCTCCTCTCTCCATGGTGCCACAGGTCCTTCCAGGATCCTTCTCCAGCACAGGCTCTCCATGGGGTCACAACCTCCTTTGGGCATCCACCTGTTCTGGCGTGGGGTCCTCCCTGAGCTGCAGTTGGGTATCTGCTCCACCATCAACCTCCATAGGCTGCAGGGCACAGCCTGTCTCACCAGGGTCTGCACCACGGGCTGCAGGGGAACCTCTGCTCTGGTGCCTCGAGCACCTCTTCCCCCTCCTTCACTGATCTTGGTGTCTGCAGAGCTGTTTCTCTCGCATATTCTCACTCCTGTCTCTGACTGAAGTTCTCATTGCATCCTGTCTCTGGCTGAAGTTGTCATTGCAAAAGGTTGTTTTCCCCCTCTTTAAATATATTACCACAGAGGCTCTATCACTGTTGCTGATGGGCTCGACCTTGGCCAGTGGCAGGTCCATCCTGTAGCCAGCTGACATTGGTTCTGCCAGACACAGGGGAAGCTTCTGTCAGCTTCTCACAAAAGCCACCCTTGTAGCCCCCCTGCTACCAAAACCTTGTCATGCAAACCCAGCACAGACATATTAGCACAATTGTTCTTGTTACATTTATTATGGTGTTAAGCACAACTAGAGCTATACCACTGTCTGGCCTATTGCTTGAAGGAAGATAAGATATGAGATATGAATAGAGTGACAAAAATTGTTCTGTCTTCTTTTTTTCCTGTTTGTCTGTGCATATACCTTCATTGTTTAAGTTCTTGTGTTTCTTCTAGAAAAAGAAAGGTCATACTACACTATCAAATACAAGAGAAGTCAGAAGGCTAGTTTTCCTCAGCTATTACTAAAGGATGTGATGGAGAGACTCTCAAAGCCTCAGGAGTTAAACAAGAATGCCTACAGAGCCTGAGAGAAAACATTGTAATGAAAGAAGTAGTAATTACTGAGTTTACAGTGCTCTTGCTGCTTTTGTATTAGTTAGATTTTTTTTTTTTTTGGTGAAAACACTGGTTTATATGAACAGCTTTAACAATTCCTAATGAAAACAAATGACTCAGGCTAACCTTTAGTACTAGCCTGTAATGTAGACCACAGGTACTGGAAAAATATTTTGTCTCCTACTTTTTCAGGAAAATGGTATTTATGGGAACAAATGTTTTAGGTCAGAGATTCAAGGAGATGTCAAAACCTTCCTTTTACTGCAAGACAGCAAATAGCAATAAGTTAAATATAGATTTAGGAAAGGCTAATAGATCTGTTTCTTATTTTTTTTTTAAGACGGTTTAGGAGCCGCAAGACACTGCCTCCTACCACATTACTTTTGACAAAACAGTCAAAGACCTTGGGCTGTAGATCAGATCAATGATTTACAGTAGTTGGGTTTTATGGTAAAAAAAAAAAAAAATCAATTTGTTGATTATCTCCATTTCTGAACATCTGTCTATAGTGTTTCCCCACAAACACTTCTTTAGGAAAAAATTACCAAAGAGGTGGAAAACTGCAACTTGTGAATGAAAATGTATGACCGTCTTTTAGGATATGGTGAAGAAACAGAATGCAGAGGTGAAACCTAAGGTTCAGGTTTCAACTCTGTTTCACAACAGCTTCCATTTTCCTGGTTTCCACCTATTGAGAAAATTGTGTGTCTTAGGTCATTCATGTTTTTCGTCTTTGCAATCTTTATTTCATTTTTGTATGAGAAACCACAGTGTTGCATCATAGGACATATAAGTGATAAGATCATAAAAAAAATGCATATCACATGCATTTATAGGCTAAGATATCATCATTTATAGGTTTGCTGGGAGATTCTTACTGGAAGTTCTGCCAAAACCTGAGCTTGAGTTTTCAACTGGTTTGGAAGTGGAAATACATACTTTCCTTGAAGATATTTTGGACAAATGTTGAAATGTCACTTTTCTTTTAACACTCTTTTTAGATGTAAAATATCAACTAGGCTCAGGAGAGAATATGAGACACCTTAAATGACTAATTTTTTTCCTATGACACTGAAGAGGTTATTTATTGGTGATGGTAATGGTAAAAGACACCTGTGTTGATTTGCATCTTCTCTCACTAATTTTTTCAGCTATACAGTCATAGTGATTAAGACTTTGTGGATGAGATTTTCAGAAATGTTCAGTGTTAGCTTTCTGTTGCTTCATGAAAGCTATGACTTTTGGAAGCAGAGCTGGAATGAGAGTGAGCACTTGTACTACAGTTTACATAAAAATGATCTGTAACAAACTAATCTCCTGACTCCAGTTCTAATCACCAGTCTGCAGCACTTTGGAGATGTCCTGAGGCCCCACTGAGATGAAGGCATGTGCTACAGTCAATGGGAACTAACCTTCACTCACTGTGTTCAAAAAGACAGGATTTACTCAGCATGAGGAAAGAATTTCTGCATCCACATCTGCATTTTCAAGGAGTTATTAACCAATTAAAAAGACAGAGTTTGTCACAAAATTACAGAAAATTCAGCCTTGGTTTCCATGACTAGAGTGAAACGGATACACTTCTGGAAGGTCACAGGCAGTAGGATAAACCTTAGTTGACAACCATCCGGTTGTGTAATTGCTACAAAGACCATGTTCTAATAACGCATGCCAGAAGGCTATTGTCAGTAGCTAGGTCTTTATGGATTTGTCCTTGTTACTTTTGGTGAGTGAGTTAACGTTTGCCTAAAGGAACTGCTGAACCTAACCTAAAAACCCCTTAGTCCTCTTCTAATTAGAAAAAAATGGAAAAAAAAAAAAATATTCTAGCTCAGAACTTGAAGACTGGGATCTGGAAGATTTATGGCTTTTTCAGAGACTCAAATCATAATTATTTATAATCACTTCTATTATAGCAGTATTTAAGAGCCAGTTTAAAAGAAGCTTCCACTGTGCTGGGCAGTATACAAAGCACATAACAGTAGGCGTTCCCCCCTTCAAACTTTACTGCATAGGAAAATCTTCACTGCATAGAGAAGGGAGATGGGAGTTGACACACAGAAGGAGCCACAGGGTGGCAATAAACATGATTTTTTAGTATCTTTTTCATTCTTCGTTCTTTAGCAACTTACTTCAGAGAGAATAAACACAGGAAAAAAGGAAAGTAAATGGAGTAACAGGGCAGAGAGAGGGTGTAAAATGGAATTAAGCAGGTATGAAGAGACTGTGAGAAAAATAAAAGACTGGAGCAATTAGTGAAACAGAACAAGACAGAAAAGGTCAGCCAAAACTACAGATTCAGTGAGTGCTCAGGTGACCCTGCCTTGTCTGATTCTGTGCCTATGGCCAAGTATTTTTCCCTTCTGCTGTGTGGTTTTGAGAAAAAAGCTGAAATTGTAAGTGGTTATGCTTTTCTGAAAGATCTGGGTGGGAGAAATCTTTTCATTCCCTTCCTATAGAATTTTTGCCTTCTCATTTGGAGTCCTTTCTAATTAACATAAATACTTCCATCTTCCAAAATACAATGCTAACCTAGGGCTTGAACATGAAATTGCCAATCAAAAACCAATCTAAATACAGAAGAGTTTATTATCAAGACGACAAAGAAAGGTAAACAGCAAGAATCTGGAAAGTCTCGCTTGAGTTCAGTACAGTCTTTTTCAGCAATAACTGATGCTTTCAAACATGCTATGTTAGCAATGATATTCTAAAGCTATGAACTACAGAGGGTTCTTTAAGTCTGGTTTTTCTGTTAGGATCATTTCTTCTCTAAGGTGCTTCTAGGTGTAAAGCACTATATAAAAACCACTATCTATATGTATTCATGTATCCGGTATGCAAAGTGCATATGAAACAACAAGAGGTAATAAAGGTAAACATGACCAGCCTCCATTGTGCATCTATCCCTTAGGCCTTGCAACTTCTGGAATATCAATCAAAGCTGTATCAAAGGGACATATGATTGCTGATATTATCTTTACTGCTATTCCTTTTATCACTGCTGCTGTCAGCATATAGCCAGGGTTACTAGGGTACTGTCTAGCAAAATTGTATTTGTAAAGCTGAAGTGGTTCCTCTCATGGGGCAGAAGTGGTAGGTATCTAGCAACTCTTATGAACAAAAATTATTAAAATAGTTCCTGACTCTCTCCCAATAAATGGCATCCATTAAAGTCAATTCATGTTTACAGCAACAGAGGATATGGAAACAGAGCTTTTACACTTCCAAAGTCAGTACACATTGTGGCAAATCTTCTTTAATGTTACAGAGGTACAATCTGACACAGCTTTGTATCTGTCACTACCTATGTATCATCTGTAATGGCTTATCTGTCTGGTTATTGGGTTCTTTATCATAAATCATTACACCATGCTTGTTATTTCATCACATTGTTTGTTTACTTTGGATGCTCTGCTTACCATATGAACTCACAATTCCACATATGGAGGACATTTAGGGGACAATTATTATAATAAAAATTAATAATTTTGGCTTATCATGTTATTTTACAAAGAGGAAGAGATGGATTATTCAGCGCATAGACTTTCAGCTTGCAAGAGATTTTGTCATTCTGCTAGCTTTATTCTCTTTTTTTAAGTATAAAAGAGTGCCTGTCTATTGCAGACAGTAGAAGGGTGGCTGCTGTTTTGTATTTTGTATTCCTGCTCAAATATTGCATGTTAGAGAGTGATTCACTGTATTTTCTCTTACATGTAAATTCTGTGTGGTGTTTTAAATAACCTTGAATAAGTTATTCAGGTGGAGAGGGATGTTCATTTTTTTTGCATGTAAAAACAACTGCTTATACTGTATTATTGTTTGTTATTCGTACATAGGTTGTTAAAGCCATTTTGGAACATTGAGACACTTTTTTCCCTGTTAACTGTGATAAATTGTGGGCTGGAAATATATGAAACTTGAGCATTTTAATTACTTGCCCAAAGAAGAATAAGCATAATGTCACACGTAGCTGCTGAATCTGCAGTGAGCTTCCAACAGCTGGAAAACTGCAGCAGCAATTTTTGCAGCCAGCTGAGGTTTGATTCACTTGTTTCACCTGGGAAGTATAGAGAAACTCCCTGACTTTTCATAAACTCACAATAGTGAAAATGTTTGCGGCATTAAGTACTGTATATTTGTGACTGTTCTTCCTTGGAAAAAGAATCTTTCTTCTGCCTTTGAAATGTGGTGAAATTTAAGACAGAGACTCCAATATTGTTCAAGACCAGAGTTGAAGAGAAATGAGGGATTTTCTCCTTTTCAAATTATAATAAGAACTTCACTCTGTGATTATCTGTGTGGATTTGTTATTGAATATAGATTCTTAGATATGTATAGCATGCACTTGAGGTGTTGTATCTATAGTACAATAATTACTAGTGACTTGGGAGGCAACACAAGGCATTTGTCTTGTTTATCATAATTTCTTTATTTTACCTTGTGCTTTGCCTGCAACTAATCATTTGGTTTAATCACAAACACTGGGTCAGACACTCATGTAAAAATCACACAGTTACGTGATGTGGGTTTAAATAGAAAGTTGTGACTGTAATTTGACATATGTCATAACGAGACATAAACTGCATCTACTGCTTGGGTTCAGGATAGCCTTTAGAAACTCCAGTTAAGGAATAATGTAATCTTTTTTATCATTTATGTAATTGACAGACTGTATTTGATAAAACTTTAAGAGACTCATTCTGCTGGGTTTGCATATATCTGCTCCTTCATATAGATCAATGTCCAGAGCTTAAGGTCCATCAACCTTCAACTCAGTCTTTGAGTCCAGAGTGTGGACCAGAAGTCATTTGTTGTAGTGGAATTAGAGCAATGTGTGTCTAAATAGCTCCAATTTTTCTCAGATTTAAGACAGGGTGATAAAATCTTGTTTGGTCTTGACCAGTCTGGCCAAAAATCCCATGGAAAAAATCCCATTTGGCTTCTGTTGCCACAGCCACAAGTTATCCCATAGTCTTATTTTATGACCCTAATCTAGGCAGTGGCTTACTGCCAAAACCTCTGGTTTCTGTAACTAAGCAAATTTTCTCTTAGGTGAATTGGGACCTCACCTGATCTGTCATTTTCCCTCTCTGTCTCCCAGGATGAAGGGAATGTTCCAGGGATTCACTCACAAATAGCTCAGTATTCTTTTCTGGCCTGGCTAAATTTTTGCCTGATCAATCTTTTAGAAAAGCGTAAGAAAACTTAATTCTTGCTGTAATGCCGAAGAGGCCCATTATACAATTCACTTGGGATAAGAGGGAATCCAGGGTTAATCATATTTTTTAAAATATGAAATTTAACATAATAAATAGGTCCCTGAAGTCTTTTAGACTAGATGTGGTTTGCATACATCTTTTTCTTATATAATTATAATATTTTAAATCCATCATGATACAGAGAAATGATTACTTGTTTTAAGACTTATTTATTTACTTATAGAAAACTGCTTAGCAACTTATTTACTTACTTATAGCAAGTTATAGTATTACTTATAGTATTTTTTAATATTGCTAAGAATCCTGCTTGCCCAGATTGTTCTGTGGAATTTTACCAAGGACTACTGTGTCCATCAAAACAAAGCAGTTTACTGTGAAAATCTACCAAGAACTGCAGTGTTCAGCAAAATATCATGTTTTTGTCCTTGAGGAACAGGTGTGCTCTAACTAGTTGGAACTCGGTAATGAGTAAAGATAGCCACATACGGGTTGTAGAAGTTTCATTGGTTCCCTTAAATAAGATAGGATGAGTAAACCGGCTGAAAAACATTTTTGTTGTTCAAGAAATTGGCCAAGAGAATCTATGCATTCTCCGGGGAAAAAACAAGGTGAGAAAGACTACGAGCCTTCCTCCCAAAGACCCCCGGAGACGCCCCCCAGGAGGCAATGCGCAGGCGCAAAGATAACATAAACTGCTGACACCAGCCTTTCGAACTAACCCAGCCTTACTTATGCACATGTATGTTTGTGTTATGTAATCCAATGAATATGTATATCCACATTCTATAAGTTTTTGGTAAAATGTGCTGTTGGTGTGCAAGCTTTGAGGAGAAATCCCCTTGCACCCTGGCCGGAGTAAAACATACCTGTTTTATAACTCTATTTCAAGTTGTAGAGTCTTTTTCCGTGAATCATCATAACAATTTTTCCAAAACATTTTAGAAGAGGAAGAATAGGCATTAATTCTGCTACCACTTGCATTAACTCTACTAATTCTTATGAACTCTTTTTTGAAATATTCCTGTGTGGTTTTCCTATTTTGAAAACAGTCCCATAAAATCTGTGCTATCTACTTCCACCAGACTGGAATATTTTGCTACAGATAAACAAAATTTGAAGAACCACAGTCTACTTAAAAAAAGTTGATGCATGGAAACCAAGAGAGAATATGATCATTATGAAGGTTTTATTCTGTCTCTTTTTTTATATCAAGAAATGCTGCAAGAGTAAATGAATTTTGCAACCAGTTTGCAGGTTTTCTCACAATTTGCTACTTGGCTTTCAAAACAAGTTTGTTTGCAGCTCACAATTAGCACTTTTTCTCTTAATTAAAATCACTTCCCAGATGCTTCTCAAACTTAAGTATGCAATCGTGTTTCACTCTCTTTGGGAAAGAATAAAAACTTGTTTTTGCCTCAGGCATCTTTCAATGTTAGTCACAGGCATGTAAGGACATGATGGTGACTGAAAGATAGAGTCTGGATTGTTGCTGCTTGTCCAAGAAGATTGTCTTATGTCACATGGAGTCTTCTCCCACTACTGAGACCCCAGCCAAAAGAAACTCTGAAAGTTAACATTCAATCTTTTTCTTTGACTATGCATCTGATTGAAAAAAGCTAGTATCTATAAAAAATATTATTTCAAGTAGATCTGGAGATTGGAAAAGAGAATTAAATTTACATGCTTGAGGCACCCATGGTAGAAAAACCTTCTTTTTATATATTTTCCTTTAAGGACCAGATAGTGTGCAGATACAACCTGGTCTGCAGCTCTGACCTCCCTAGTCACTTTTGCTTTGGGATCTTAGGCAGGACTATATGGAATGTATATAGTACACAACAGGTATTTTCTAATACACCATGTTGATACCTAAGACTCATAACAATAAAAGTACGAGTATGCTCCCCACCAACTCAACAGGTACTTGACAAGCCACTGTTGGGTAGGCGGTCACTGGTGAACTGCAGATGCACCACTTAGACTTTGATAGGTTTTGTGATAGAAGTTCTTCTGCACACCCATAAAGGAGAACAGAGAGACAATAGCTGGAGTAAGGAGGCCAAAACAAACCCTGACCCTGCTCCTCCCAAGCCCATCACGGGAGCCATCAGCCCATCAAAGGCCCATCTTCACAAATTCAGAGGAGCACAGGGGCACAAGGGCAAACAGGAATCTAAAGGACTCAGAGGAAGGGATGTCCTGTCCAGCCTGTCCTAGGACTGTCCCAGAAAAACTTCAGTCCCAGAGTTCACTTGTGAAATCCGTCAAAACTGGAGGACCATCTTTTGGATGGAGGGGGGTCACTACTTAGAGCTGTGGGACATATTACGGGACGCAAAGGAAGAGCATTTCAGGATTGTACAGGATTTCTTATGGGATCTTTAGAGGAGGGATCTAGGTGATTTGGGGAGGAATAAGTGTGGGAAAATAAAGGCATAAGGGGATAAAAAGAGCTGGTCATGTGTAAGCACTTTGCTGGCTAGGTACTTATCTGTCCATGCCCAAAGCCTGTTCAGTACAGTCTGTCTTATCTATGTAATTTCTTTCTAACTCTTTCCCATGGGTGAGATCATGGGGAGGAACTGTCTATCAGGGGGACGAGGGTAGTCCTGGACAGCTACCAGAACACCATGGGGTCTGGGGGGTCTCTAGGGTGACATCCACTGGTATGCGCATGTGTGTCTGAGGGCAAAAGCACAGAGAGGTTTTCTGCTGACAGACAAACCTGGCAAGAGGGATTGTGTGTGTGTGAGTGGGACAGTCAGTGCCAGCAACTGGAGTGGGGCTACAGCCTCAGGGGCTTGTATGTCCATGTGGCAGTAACTGGGAGACTGGGATCCAGGGTCAGCTACTGGGTAGACTGAATGTCTGAGCCTAGTTGCTGGAGGGATCCACATTGTGCTTATATATATATTTATTTATATATATGTCTGTCTGTCTGTCTAGTTATATATCTATCTCCTTAGTAATGGACCTCCATCTTGTTCAGCCAGAAAGGACAGCAGGATGATGCCATTAACACTTTGTTTTTACATGATATCTCTGTGTGTCTGTCTGTGCTCTGTGTGGCCAGCCATGTATGTATGTGTACATGTATATATATGGTGTATAGATGTGTTCTGTGTACACCTGCCAACGGCGAATACATTTTCAGCCTCACTACTGGTTGGACCTGAGAACACTTCAGCAGTCTCCCCTCTCTCAAGCTGCCCTATCCAGCACAATATATTTTCCTCTAACAACCACTGGTCCTTGGAATGGGTTGACATTTTATTTTGATAAGTAGTTTTCTCCCAGATCTGATCAAGTAGTATACCTTTTCATGTTTTTCAGAATGCTTTGAATTACTATTACCAATGTCAAAAAATATTTTCTGGTTTTGTTTTCACTTCTCTTGCCTTGCGTGGCTTTGACTCGTGCACTTGCACATCTTGGTAATGGTTTTGTTCATAAAGTTGTGCTTCACAAAACACAAAGCTGCAGACAGCTGAACCCTTAAGCTCTGAGTTACATATCCAGATTTTGTCTACAACAATTTTCACTATTTATTTTTTTAGATTTTACTTCATACTGTTTTATGCAAAGATGTATTTATAAACTTATTTCACCTCTTATAGCGTATTCTTCTGAAAGATTACATATACCCACTTATTCAACCTTCAGCTTTCACCATGTCTCTAATATGGTCATTCTTTAGATGTTAGAGGTAATACATAGGTAAAATGTTTTCAGTATAGATAATGTAAAAACCCTTCATTTTTCATGTGACAATTAGGGCTGCACAAATGTCGAAATATATGCTGGGGGATGCATATATTTGCTATTTAAAACCCAGAAAGAGTAAAGGGAGAGGTAAAACTGCATGTAAAAAAACCCCAGACAAAACCCACACCTTTTCTACAGAGAGGGAACTCTAAAAGCAGCACACACAGTTTGAACATTAATGATTAGATAGTACTTTCAAGACTATTTGTTTTGAAAAATCTGGCCTTCCTACACAGCACCCTTCAGGATGCAATGTAAATTGAACTGCAGGGCACTCTATAGCAAATCTACAGTCATTATCTCTTAGTTGATTCTGTCTTATGTCTCATAACTTTTCAGAGGTACATATGAAGCTGCTCTCATAAAAGCTATTACTTTGTCTCCATGATACCTGTTGATATGAGATGATGCAATAAAGATGATTACTCATCCCAGCAGGCACCTGCTTTGACCTTGTTGTGTGTAGTTTATCACAAACATTGCTGTGTGGTATTTCAAGTTGAAAATTAGGCAGATGCAAGAACATAACATATGCCACTGGGCCATTTTATGTCTTCTAGCAGTACACATGAGAAGTTTATAATGCCACGAAAGCAACATTATACAGATGATACAGCAAATTTAAACAAAGCCCACAGCTAAAGATGTGCATGAAAATGGGACCTAACTACTTAGTTTCTCACTTTGTGAACAGAAATTTTGCAGAGAACATAATTAAGAATTTTGTAGAACAGAAAATAGACAAAGATTGAATATATATTTTTAAATAAATCAGAAAAGTTAAGATACATTTATCAAAGTTAATGCACACTTGCAGTTTCTATTTCCGAAGATATTTTTCCATATTTTGAGGGAAAACAGACAATTTTTGGTGAAAAAGCTTAGCACCTCCAAATTAAGATTCTTTCAGTTTTTGTATGTGCAAGGCACAAATAGGTATAAAGGTATAAAAAAAGGTATAAATATAGAAAATATGGCTTTAGACAAAATTAAAAACCAAAATCTCCAAACTTGTGCAGGAACATATATCCTAAGGATAGCACCTGTCCATCAAAATCAGATGGATCACAAAGCCTTCCTTTTTGCTAGATTTTTCTGATGAGTTTTTTAAAGCAATGTCAGCTTCCTCCCCTGATTTGTATCTTTTGACACCTCTCTAGAACAACTAAGGAGACTCAACAGAGGAAACAAAGGCAAAAGGACTGGCAAAGTAAAAGATTCATAACTTCTATGCTTCATTTCAAAACAGCTGTATTTTGCAAGACCACTCTACTCCTAAACTCTGAGCCCATGAAGGAAATGTTTGTTTTTGTTCTTTTTGACAGGACCTGAAGGACTGCTTATTTTAGTGCAAGCATGATATTAAGTACTGTCTCCATCAAAGTCTATGCTTATTATGATTTTGGGTCAGGCTCCAGTTACACGTATGTGAAGTGTCTCATATATGAAGTTTCCTAATCTTGAACTCTGTTACCTTAAAAATGTAAGAACTAATTGGAAGAGTTAGATTTTGTTTTTTATTCAGTATTCAGAGAACGTTGAAACTGTTGCAATCACGTTTGAGTTGCATGAGAATAAAACCTAGTCATATTTGAGTCAATTATTTCAAAAAGTAGATATAGATATTTCATCTTAAAAAATCTTTTAATAATCTTGTTTTATATTTTTTATAAAAGCTGTATAGTTGACTCAAAGTCACTGACTCAACACAGGGAGGTGCAATCCTGTTAAATACCATAATATTTCAGGATTTCATTTTTCAACATAAGGAAAAGTTTTTATAAGAAATTTTATGATGAAATTGTAAGTCTGAGGCATATAATTTTAAAAAACGTCTGTTCTCTAACATTGGCCTGGAAATTATCTGTAAATTAATTCATAAAAGAGACTTGAGATTGCTTTCTCTAAAAAAAATTTCAGTGATGATCTGTCCTTTTTAGTATCCTTTTTACACCCAAGGTAAATCCTTTACTTCCTGTTCTAATATGTTAATTATTTTTCAATTAATCTGTAAAACTATTTTGTAGCCTTAGAAAAAAATCATTATAAAAAACTGGATGCCCAAACAGGATTTGCTTAAAAGACAAACAAGCAAATAACTCAAAGGTAATAGATTTTCTTCCTGATAAAATAAATTATGACACATTGTTTATGTGTAGGAATAGAGAATTTATATTTGATCATTTTCCTATTTTGCTAGAAGTGGCAGCACAATGGAACTAAGCTACTGTGAAAGAATTAGAAAGTGCAGCTCTCAGTGAAGAAAAATAAAATTGAATTATTTCCACTAGCTTTAATAGAAACTATGTCAGGGTGCAAAAGCCAGTTTTTAATGCCATTCTAGTAGTAGGTAGGGAAAGAGGAGAGATATCCTAAAGTATTTGTGTCTGACTCAGATTTCACTTTTTCAAAAATAACACTGAGCAGAAAGGTGCCTTTCTACATCTGTAGATAACAGAATTTCCTAGAAAACAAGCCACTGTTATCTAAAGTCTGAAGCATATGGAAACAACAGAACAGGTGAAAATTAACTGAGATATTTAGGTGTTCATATGAATGTCTAAAAGTGTTATTGGTTACATAAACAAAGCAAATTTTAATATAAGATTTTCATCCTCACTTTATTTTCGTTACTATATTCAAAAGTTGCTAAAAAAAATTAGAATAAGCCTTTGAGATTCCCTTCTGCAATTGTATTTTCCAATCAGGAGAACATCTGACTAATCACAAACCATATTTACATTAATTGTAAGGCATCCACATAAATCAAAGCACCCTGAAAAAAATTCACGAGTGTTCGCTAAAGTGTGACGAAAATTAAACTTAGATTTGAATTAACTTAAAAATGCTAAATGCTCATTTCTTCCCTGATTAGCAGAATAAAGTTGTTATCCTTTAAAAAACACCCTTGGTCTATAATTCTAAATAGTTCATATGGATTGCATGAATAAAAACTACACTTCTTTAAAACTGCAATCTAAGCAATTTAGGATTCCACATCTTACTGACATTCGATGACACTCTTCTTCCCAGATCAATCATGTACACATAAAAATCTCATCCCAAATCTTTAGATTGAGTTTAAACTGTACATGGAGGTCTATAAATACCTTGTCTTCAAATTAACTTGAAAACTTTTGAAGCACACATTATGATAGGGTAATTTTCTCAAACCTAGTATCCTCTTGTCCAGGTTAAACTGTTCACCTCTCTACAGTCTCTCTGCATAGAAGCTGGAGAGAGAGGTCATTTTCAAAGGGCAATTCATGCTGTCCTAAAATAAGTTTCTGAAACAGTAAGAACAACTCTGATTTGTATTTACCTCTAATATACCCCACAAACAGTAGCTCCGGGTCTGATACTGGTCTGATTCCAGACAGAGTGCTACCCTTGTGTACAGCATGGCATTGCATCATATAGTGTACCCTTATTCCTGCTCCAGTTTTCATGTGATTAAACAGAAGCTTGATAGATACTTAATAATCACTGTGTAACTACCTCTTTTACCCAAATTCATGTTGTGTAAAATGCTACCTTCTTAACAGCCAACATTACTAGTAATTTATTTATTTACTGCAACATTTTTATTTAAAGGAAGACTCTTTGATAATCCTATGCTCATCATTTACTTACTTTAAATATTGATTTTACTTGAAGACTTCATTTTCCAAACTTTTCCACAGATATTTATATTCCCAACCATTTTCCTAACCAGGACTTCAAAGCATAAAAATGTCCACATACCTTGGCTGAATTCCTAGCAAAATTCAAGTTTCAGAATAAGGGTAGAATAGTAGGATGGGATGGGAGCTAATACTCATGTCTGAGTAGATGCCATTACATATCAGTGTTGATTGATTGGGCAATATTAGTGTAAAATAAGTCTCTGCTTGTAGGAAAAAAAAAATAATAAGGAACAAAGAGAGAGAATAAAGCTTAAATCTTCTATAAACATTTGCATCAGCTCCTGCCTTCTTTTTTCACACTTTATACTTCCTTATTCCATGAACAATCATGTCAGCATTATTAAGTTTAAGGTAAATAGGGAAAGTAAAATGTGACAGACCTAGTTATTAATGAGATCGTAGAAAAGATATTATGAAAGTCAAAATTTGTTAACCATTATGTGCAACCACAACAGAAATCTTCCATACCAGGTACAGTGCAGTAAGAAATAGTGATATTCTTATACATCACCCTGTGTTAGCAAAGGCTGACTTTTTAGTTACAACTGGAAAGTATACTGTGGAATGATTTAAACAAAAGAACTAAGTGACAATAATTGTTTTGTGTGTTCAGTAAGCAAGAACATTGTGTGAACATTTTATTAATGTTGCCAGAATAATCATAAAGCACAGATGACTTGTCCCCAAGACTAGCAGACAAGACAATAATGTAGAAGGGTAGTTAATATGTTGAAGATTTTGCATCATGTCTTATTCTTTTCTTGAGGAATTATTTTAGTTCTTATTCAAGGGACATAACACTTAAGGAATATAAAAGTAAGAAAAGAAATAAAAAGAAGAAGAATATAACTGGGAAAAAAAATATTATATTGAAGTCAAGAAAGGTATGCCTATTTACATCAGCCTGTGATCCACCCCAGTATTTTTATTGTTGAAAACCTAAAGCTGCATTAAGGACCAGGGTATCTGAAGCAAGCTTCTCTCTTTTTAAGGAGCTGATATACAACCTGTTTAACTCATTCTCCCTTTTCACCTTCACTTTCCACATAAATTCTAAGTATTCTTTACCTGGAAATATGTCACATTTGAAAAAAAATAGAAAATATTTGGAAAAGCAGTAACCTTTATGTTAGAGACTGCTATTATGTGCATTCACGTATGTTCTATGTTCCCAGATGGTTCAACCCAAATACCTTAAACATTAGAGTTATCACGAGAAAAACAGAGCTGCAATGGATACTGAGAAAAGCTAGGTGGTTTTAATTCAGAGAAGTGTCCCAACATTTAAGTGCTGTTCTTTGACCTACACATCAAGGCTCTGCTTTCACAATGTGCACAAGCATATTTTTAAATGAGCCTTTATTCAAAAGGCACTTCACAGATCCTGTACTATTGTAATGGCTTGTTCTCATGTCACACTTGAGCCCTAATGCCTGACTGTCCAAAATAGCTATATGTCTGCGTACACATTGGTATGCATGAAGTACCTCTCTTTCTGAGGAAACTTGAGCTTGGGGTAGCAGAAAAAAAGTGAAAACTAACTTGTTTTTTATTTCCATCCTTTTAGCACATGTGTAGAGCATACACATGAGTAAGCCAGGGCTGGATGAAATTGGATTGGCCCTAGTTTCTTCCCAAAGTACCTCAGCAGGTTTGGCACCCCTCCATATCTCCATACTTCACCCTTTTTTGCCCTCAAAGTCATGTTGCAAAACAAAGCACCTGTGTAATGTCCTCTATTTTTTTTAGAAATGCTTATGCCACCGTGTCCACAATCTGATGTGGAACTACTTGTAATTATGTGTGTTTTTGCCTTGCCAGCATGTAAAATGAGTCTGTGGGATAATTTTTCTTAAACAATTTTGTTCCCACTTCAGTCTAACAGTATTTTTGAGTCCTCTGAAAGAGCATCATCCGGTTGAACTTGTGTGCTCTTTTACATCTAGAAGCTTTTCTGAAAACCTTAATGTTAGACTTCTCCTTAGCCAGCCAATCTCCCAAGGATAATAGTTCAGTCCTAGTCAAGGGTTCAAAGCAGGTAAAGTACACATGGAACATGAAAGACATCACAGCAAAGTGGCAATAGAGCTTGTGACTGTCTCCATGAAATGATATTTTTTTTAAAGTGGTCAGGCATGCATAGGTAAATCCAAAGTCCAGGTTCTTCATGATCCCACCCCCGGGCATATTGCTAGCTCAGGGGTTGCAGGACATGGATGAGTGTCTCTTTGTGAGGGGAAGAGAAGAAGGTGTGAAAGTCTTTTGTTTGAGTGGGTCCTCCTATATTGTATGTAAGCATCTAAGAAAGTGCTCTGGGTAAAGAAATCCCCAAGGATTTTGCCATGTGTTTAGCCCCTCCATGATAACAATTCTGATATTGGTCTTTAGATATAAGATGGTTAAGGAGATAAGCTCTTATTGTATGATTTTGATCCATTATCAGCACTATGAGAGTGGAAAAACAACCCTGTAAAGAACCTACTGATCTTTTCTAGAATCCTAAGCATAGAAGAGAAAATTGGAAAAAATCCTGTATAAAATAAAGGAAATCTACAAAGATTAGCTTTTTTTTTTTTTTTTGCATTCTAGCAAGCTGCAGTTCAACACAGTACTTTTGTGTAAGCCACAAGTACCATTACATATGATTCTTGCCAACTTTCCCCTCAGGAAACTTTGATGACTACAGCTGAAGAAGCATATCTGTTCTTTTTTATCACTTGTCCAAATATCTTGGAATTAAAACTTTAAATTCCTTGGAGCACTGTCTCCTGTTGATCTGAGTTTGTCCCTTTCAAGTGCTCCTAAGTCTTGCTAATGCCTTGCAGGTGTGAGAGACATGACAACTTGGGTTCATACTAATTATTTCACACCTTTCTGCGTTTTCTGAAGTTTGTGTATCACTATGTGATGCATAGTGACAACCATGTCACTTTTTCGAACCTGTAGCCACTTCTCAGAATACTGTAAATCCTTGGGATAGCTCTCAGTGTGAGCTATCAGTATAGGAAGAGATCCAACAGATAAAGTTACAACTCAAAATTGTAAAATGAAGCACTTTAAACATTATAACAATACTTGTCAGAGTACTAATGCTACACTGTGAGGCTTCTGAAACAAGACTCAAAGAAATACTCTAAAATAAAGCCAACATACAAACACATTGTATTTACTGATATTCTAAGTATCTACTTTACAGGGAAAAAAAAGGAACTATTATCTTATTCTGAACTGAGATAACTGAGAAAAAACACTTATGCAACCTTAAGTAGAAAATTAACTAATAATAGCTAATCACAGACTATTACAAAACTACTGAAGGAGCTCATCTGCACAACTACATATTTTTGAAAACCCCATGCTGAGAAGTAAGCACAAAGGACTAGTTTGGAAAATCATAATTTGTGGCAATATCCCAAGCAAAGCCCAGTACTGATAACTCCAGGAAAAGGACATAAAGATGAGATCACACTATGCTCTGAGAACACCTCTTGATCCAACAACAGAAACACAAATAACATGGGACATGAAAGATAGTAAATTGATCCCTCTTTTGGCTAGGCCTGCTTAGATTTCAAGAAGTATCAATACCTCTTCACTATTCATTTTACAAATGAGCTTTCTGGGATGGTTCTCTAAAAATTAAAACAGTGGATTTCATTTTCAGAGGACTAAGTTGACACAATAAGGTAGACAAAATCTTTTTGTTTAGATAGAGAAAGGTTGAGATGACCTAGGCAAAGTATTAACTACCCAGCAACAAATGACAAACTAAAAATGGAAGAAAATGAGATGTACCAAAATTTTATGAGCCGCTGTAGATTATACAACTTGAGATGTCAGTGTAACAGATAGATGAGCACAAACCTGATTATTTCCATAAGATTAAGACTTGGTTTGGAAAATTGAACTCTGCAAATTTTTCAAGGTAGAATTCTGATATGAAGGTTGAGTCAGACAATAAGCAGTATAATGTGATTTACTCTATATTTGAACACAAGCAGTCTTCTTCTAGGTACTAAGCAAGAAAACAAAGCATACTCAAATTATTTGAAAATTTTTATGGAAGGAAAGTATAACCAATGAATCATTGAAATAATTTTAATGTTACTGTATTATACAAGACCACATGAAAAGTCAAAGATATTTTTGACATTTTATGGAGTCCATCTGCTAATGAATAATCCAAGGCTCTGGAGGAAAAAACCAAATCCAAAATCTAAACACCACCCACCCACCCTCTCCCCCAAATTAAAATAATAAAAGCTTTCCATAAAAGAAATGTAAGTGAAAAGAAGATCTTAGAAGAATAACCTGATGTAAAGAATTGAGCAGTGAGAACACGTCTTCATGAAAGACTGAAGTGCTAAGGCTTGGACAATAGGCCCAAGCCAGAGTTGACCTATAGATGAATCCTGTATATTTTATAACTGATAACCATTGTGCTAGTAGGTATTGTACTAAGTTATAGCAAACCACCTATGCTGATGTAAAAAGTGCTAAAGTGTTGAAGTATTGAAGCCTGAACTACAGGCCCTGAGCCGAAGATGCTAACTTAGTATGTAGTCATTAGCGAAATATGTATGTTCATTAATGAAAGATGTAGCTTAGATATCATATACTCATTACTGATGATGAATGTAATGAAAACATATATATCCTGAATATATTTTTATCCTTCTTTGTGTAGGGGCAAGTTAACAAGGCCATGAAGCCAGTTGTCCGGCCTTGGGATCAGATGTGTGGCCTTGTTCTGAAAAGAACATAAATAAATTAAATAAGCAGGGAAACTTCCTTGGCTTCTTTCTTGACCCCTGGCTAGGCTCTGAGGGAATCTAATTGGAGAGTGAAACCAGATATTTTCCGCTCAAAACAAAGGTGCCAGTTATTCTGGCTTGATGATTTTTGGTATATAAGGCTGGACCCTCTTGCAGTGCCTCTGAATGCCTCACCTACGGATGGATGCATCGCGTAGGACTTGCCTCCTGCTGGGAAAGGCTCTCCAAATCCTCGCTGTAACCGGGGCTCCCCAGAGTCTGCGAATCTGGATGATGGTAACATATGCAAGTGGTCATGTATCTTTCTTAATCACTACCCTCTCTCTCATGTAGTAATGATTTGTTGCATTACCCTGTATTTTCCTATTTGTTTAAGTGCACTCTTCTGTCTTTTCTTACTGTATGTTTTCTGTATTATTCTGTTACATTATTTAGTTATGCCCAGTAAAATACGCCTACTCTTTTCATTCTGCTGTCTGAGTTTAGTTGGTATCCTTAATCAGCAAAACAAAGACTCCCTAAAGTCCATGCAGAACTGGATCCATATTTCCAAAACTGTGGGAAGTGAGATGTCCCAGGATGAAAGGAAAAAGACGGATGGGAGAAAAAAGGGAGTAGAAAATGTATTAACAAAACCCCACTATTCAGGTGTGCGAGACAGGACATTGTATTAACCTGTGGTAATCAGCTTAATTATCATTATTTTGCAGCATTAAGATTATTTAAAGACAGGGGAGTAAAGGAATGTTAGACAAAGGGATGTACATACATCAATTCACTTGAAGTATGCACTACAGCAATGATAATGTCTAGCACACAACACACAGCCTGTTAATAACTATTCATTTATCAGTGAAAACTCCCAGTGTATATAATTCATTTGCTGTTACATAACATGAAAGAGGAATGTCAATATGCAAAAAATCAGATTTTTCAAAGATAAAAAAATAGTATGAAAAAATAAAATAAAAATCCATTCAGTCTCTAAACACTCAGTTTGAAAAGAAAACCTCAAACCTATTTTTCTAAATCAAGCCAGATTTCGTATTCAATACTACTGATTTATGTGTCCTATTTGATGACTAGCACAAACCCTTTCCCACAAGTAGTTACACTGCAGGAGGGGCATACTGTTCTCTCTGTATTAAGCAAGAAAATATTTACAAAACAATAATCAAATCAATATATATCAAAGCCTCAAGATCACTTCCACTTCAGAGAAGTTTGAAAAACTGGTGCTCTAGGCATCAAAGCCCTCATCTGATAAATCATATATAGTCTGCCAAGTAACTAGTAATCCATCCATATACCAAAGATGAATAATGACCTGCACAGAGTTTATAAAAATGTTCTTAGGAATGTCCTTAAATAAAAGTCATGGCAAACATAAATGCAGTGCATATAAAATAACTCTGGGAACACACTGCTGAATGGTGGCCATAAATGATATATTGATGGTGGTGAAAATGAACATGAAATACTAGAGAAAAAGCCTGACGAAAGAGTGCTTTTTCTATTTGCCTATATACTGTGGAATGTATACCTGCTGCATTCCCTAAATTGACTTCAGCTCAATACTGTACCTGTAATGAAATGTCATGTCTTGTCTTTGTTTACATATGCAATGACCAGAACAGTAACTCCTTTTGATAGGAACGTCTAACCCTCTTAACAGAAAAATACAAGCAGAATGTGTACTTTCTGTGAATCCAAAGGTTCAATTCCGCTTTCACTCATGCCAGTGTTAGACTTGAAATTTCTGCTGCTTTGAGCAGAGTTGATTGGTATAATTCTGCTGAAAAAAAAAAAAAAATGTATCAGAAAGGAAAACACTTTAGAGAAGATAATAGAAGGAAGAATTCAAAATAATTAATCAGGTACACTAGACTGCAAAAAGAGATGGAAATTGGAAACAAACATATCTGAGCATGGCCATATTTGTATTGATTTCCCATTTTTCTCAATTTATAATTTACAATCCTGTGAATTACTTATTCATTCCTACCTGAATCACAAAAAGGTGTTGTGTGAACCTGCCAGCTGATATTTATTAGGTATATTGAAAATGTATTGAGTATCACACTGCACACATTTAAGACATGCTTTAAAAATGTCAGGTTGAAAATTATTTTAGAACAACATACTTTAAGAACAACTTCTATCTTGGGCAATGAAATGGGAGCAGACCAGAAAAAGAGTGACCTAGAGAAACATTGAATAGAAAAACAAAAAAAGAAGGCTAATTCATCAACCTGACACTCAAAAGCCTTTACAACTCTGAAATAATGAGTGGAAATAGTGGATATACTTCATATCTGAAGGGGTGGGAGAATGAGGAGAAGAATACTGCAGATAAAAAGTTCCATATATTGTTATATTTATGTTCCTGAGGTTCAGTTCCATACTAGGCCCCAAATGGTTCACTAAATTGAAACTTTAGAAAATGTAGGCCCAGATGTCAAAACAAAAATAAGTTGATATATGTTGCTCATGCAGCTGATACCCAATAGGATATATAAGTGTCAGCAGTCAACTTTGTTATTCCTGATTGGTAGAATATAAATCACCATTTTACTTCCTTCCCATCATAAAACATCCCTTCTTATGTTTCAAAAGCTAGTTATCATTGTGAAAGGCAGCATGTGTGTTCTTATTCCTCTGAGTAGGCTCAGGTTTATAACTTTTATCTTCTCAGTGACTACTGCATTTCTGCAATCCTGTTCTCTGTAACAGCACACATGACAGACCATTTCTCGGAATTCTATAACATATTCAGGTTGTGTGACACAGAAGAACAAGGAAGGAAACACATGGATCCTGGTATCATCATGTGTTATGTCTCACTCAAAGATTTCATTTTAATTTGGCTACACTTCTACTTTTCCTTTATTTCTTTTCTTGATGAATGATAATACTTTCTGAGCAAACAAATTATTCCACCCATCTAAGGATGGTTGAGTTTTTGAACTTATCTGCCAACAATGGCACTAAAGTATACCAAGATTTTTTTATGTATCAGAAAAAATATCCAGCTTTCATTTCAATAGTCACAGAGATGTTGATTTTATTCTAGTTCAAGGCACTTACACCACACTCAACACAGTGGCAGTATAAAATGGAAAGGGAACAATATTCTCTACTGTCTGATTATAGCTGAAGTTATACCTACATTTTTAATGTTCTGTGAGTTACATGTAGTAGTAGGTCTGATTCTGCAATAAACTGACACAGCACAGTTGATTTCAACATAAGTAATGAGGAAACCAAGCCACAGTTAAAAGTTGGGTTCAGCAGTGCCTGTATAAACCACAGGTTTCAATATCATTTTCAAGAGACCCTGATTTTCCTTTCCTTCCATCTTGTGTTCCAATAAGACTAGTTAAAAAAAAATTGCAGAAGACTGCGCTATCACAGGGTTGGAATCTCCATTCATATTATTGCTGCAGAAAGAAACATGAAAGGTGGAAGAGATCTGGTTACCTTTCCACCACCACTATAGGGAAGGCCATATTAACTTCTCTATCTAGAAACAAGAATTGTAAATTTCATCCTCTCCTGATATATCACTTATAAAAGTCTTTGTCATATCTTCCATTTAAAAATCTAGTTACCTTAGTACAGATAGATAATGTATTTTGTACGAAAAACTTTTCAGTATTTCTAGTTGTTATGCTAACAGGTATCATCTTCTAACCCATTTATAATTATGGAAAAAGATTTTGCCTAGTGTGGAAGAATTAAAAAATTGTTCATACAGCTCACTTCTTCACAAGGACAAGCAACTAGAGGTGACTGAAGATTTTTCAGAATGTGTGAAAATGGGATGTCATTTTGTATATGAGCTTCACAATCAAATATCATCATTTCTTCCCCTCCTCAGGCTTGTAGGAAGATAACTCTCACTATTTTTTTTTAATTAGTTGTTATTTGTTGTGTTCTGTAATCTAAAATGGAAATAATATAGTCTAATAAAATACCATTACATTTGTGCACATAGAGAGTTGCCAAAGGTGTGTGTCTTCCTTCAAGAAGGATTGTTGCTGTTAGGAGGTTTACTACTGGCTCTATTTGTGACAAAAATATACAGTAGTCACTTATTCTGCTTAGTAGAAGCAAAAAGATCCCAAACATATTACTTGATCTCACTTCACCTCTGTTTCATAAAAGTCCCATTTCAATGCCTCCTCTCAGGATTTAATCATCACTCCTTCCTGCTTTCATCTCCTACCATGTGTCCTTTTCAATAGGCATATCCTTCTATTTATTACCACTCTGCCATATGCCCAAACTCTTAGCTGGTTCCTTCTCTGTTTTAAGAGATACCTACACCATGCCTGAAACACAGTATCTGAAACACCTGATGGCATTAATGAATCCTGTGATTGATTTTGGATCAAAGATTTTCTTGGTAGCTGTCATCATCAGCTCTCAATGTATTCCACAATAAGTGACTTTTTTATAGCAAAGATTTTCAAATAAGCTTCCTAATCTGTGTGTAAGATTTACAAAGCTTTTGCCTTTTGATGTTTAAAAAACATTTTGCACAATGGACATATCTTGTTACCCATATGGCTTTAATTTCTCAGATACTAGGGTTTCTTTCAAATGTTCATCACATCTCTGTGAGGTAGTAAGGTATTATTATGCTTATTTCAGATATGGGGAAATGAAAAATGGAAACTTAAAGTCTAGAAGGCATCTTCTAATTCAAGCATCTAAAATTGTTTTAGGAAGCTAGATGTCTATCATTGAGTCATCTCAACAAATTTCCGGTAACATCTGCCATCTGGGTTTAATGGGTACCTTAAATATATAAGATGCATGACTCTCATGAAGAACATCTTGAACTCATAGGTGTCTGACCCACTACCCATCCAGTTGTCTGTCTCACTACACAT
This sequence comes from Strix uralensis, assembly GCF_047716275.1. Lineage (NCBI taxonomy): Eukaryota > Metazoa > Chordata > Aves > Strigiformes > Strigidae > Strix > Strix uralensis. Next base: position 39,543,764 of record NC_133975.1, read on the forward strand.
CTTTCTGTTTCACATCCCCCCTATTTCTCTCTCACACACACACACAGAAAATTTTTTCTCTTACCCACAAATGCCTGCTTTCCATTGAATCAGTTTACAAGCTTGTAGGTTTCACAGCTAAAATTCCACAACTTTTTTGCAATCTTTCTTTTCTTGTTAACCTGTAAACTCTCGACAAGGTGCTTTTAGAAGAATTGTTATCTCTCATACTCTAGGATTTGCTAGAGATGCCACCAGATGCTCATTATCTTATGTCTTTCTTTTAAATTGCTGTATGTATCAAAGAAGTAAGCACAGATTTCTCCCCTTTCCCCTGTGCCTACTTCATCCTGCCCATATCTAGGAATTGCAATTCTTCTACAAATGCTTTTCTATTACATATGTAACATTACATAACATTAGTCTTGTAGAAAAAGTTTCTGTCATTATTCAGAATGCAGAAGAAACTTTAAGTCCCTTTGATGCATTACAGTTCACATCACATCATATCACTTTGAGCCACGCAAAGCCACACGTTGACAGGATCAGACATAACAAGACACAATGCATCAAATCTCTTTAGTCTTATACTAAAGGTGCAAAGACAAATGCTATCACAGAGGCTTGTAAGGCTGCTTTATAAAACTCATCACCAGAAACCAGTGCATCTTGCAGCAGTGCTACACTTTAAGTGCTTCAGTAAAGCACTAATATGTTGTTTGATAGCATAATGGCAGAACAAACTTACTGATGTGGTGCAATGAAGTGTTGCTAAACATAAAAAGGCAACACAGTAAATAAATCTAGTGGCACAAGTTTGCTGTAAGGAGCCGTATCAGTGAAATACAGTATTTTACCGACACCTTACCTTCCTACTGATTTTTCTGTTTACATCCCTGTTAACTATCATCCCATTTAGAGTACATGCTATTTTCACAACACTCCCTAAGCTAGGCACATCCAAGAAAAGACCATCTGTTCACTTTTGAAAACCTTACAAAAGAGTATGGTTCTCGTTTGCCCAAAGTTTCAGGCTCCTTCCTAAGCATCTTTCAGTCCTGAAATCTGTCCCTCCCACTGTGGGAGACATTGGCCTGTCAGCCTTGCACAGCCTCTGAATCAACAGCTAGGCTTTGATGAGAAACAGGCTTTGGGAGAAAGATAAGAAACTGCTGAGTTGTGCCAAGGTGGCAGGGAAAAACAATGGACAGCTGCAACACTGAACTGTGGAAAAGTACTGAACTGTGAGAAGTTACCGCGGCATGAACAACGTGTGAACGAGAGGGTGATTGGTCTGCACAGCGCGTGTTAAAGTGGTCTTATGCTGATAGGAGAAAAGGTTGATAACTGTCTAATTGCTGATTTGCTAATTATGAAGTAAGAGCTTTGTCAAGAGCATAAGTATGTACTATTGGAAAAAGAAACGGCTTTGCTTGTTATAACTCTCATAGAGTGGTGCAAGTCCAATATCCTCCTGTAACATCCCACTACCTACTAATAAAACATTATGGTGCTGTACCAGGGTTACTTTGCCCTAGAGGAGCACTTTCAAGTCTTTGAAAGATGAACAGCAACATTTATTAAATGTGTATTTTGATGGGGTACACTAGTCAACTATTGTGCATGATCTACCATAGTACAATTAAAGGACAGGTTTTTTGTATGATTCCTTCAGGATGGTTTACTGACTGACTGCTTATTGGTAATAATATTCAAATTATCAGTGATCTAGTTACAGAAAAATCTGTTAAAATATTACTGTATGTTATAAAACTATTATGAAATCACACATTTAAGTTCTGAGCATGATAAAAACATTTTCTCTAGAACATGATCTTTAAGTTGCATCACGTTAAAACATTGCTCAAAATGTTTATGTACAAATATTTATCTTATAAGAATGGATATTTTATGTCAGTTGATTGGTTTATTTGACCAAAGAAAGTAAGCAACAAAACTGAATTATGAATGACATTGGAGGGCTTCTCTTCTAAGAAAAAAAAAAAAAAAGAATTAGAAGAAAACATTTGAAAGCAGTTAGGAAAATGTCACAGTGATGGCATATACTTGAAATGAAGGAAGTCACTCTGTAGTCTTGAGTCATCATTGCTTCATTTACCTGTATTTTGTCACCTGGTGATACAAAACATAAAAAGAAACAAAAAAAAAAAAAAACAGATTTAATTAACAATCAACTGATTGGTAAGTAGCATTGAAATGTATCTTTCTCAGATCTGAGAGTTCCCAGAAATATAATATTGTTTAATTTCAATGTTGTTTGGGATAATACACAAAATTTAAGACCTAGTTGGAAAAAAAGGGTGTCTTGATTCTCAAGAACAAAAAATAACAGTGCTTTGCTAATATCCAACTGATACAGTAAGAACCATATAGAATGGCTTTCTTTGTGTGTCTCAGGACAGGCAGTTTCATGTTTTAAAATTAAAAAGTCCATCCTCTGAGTTTTCTGTAAGCACCTATTGTACAAACGCCAAAAGGCAAGGGTTTGTCTTTCACTCAAGTTTTAAAATTGGGCTTCTGTTCTTAAAATATAACAATGCAAGTTAAGAGTGAACACTTCTACCTTTGTAGGATGCTGATTGAAAAGAGGACCTTTTAAATAGCTTTCAGCTAAAAGCAAGTTCAAAAATTGTATATTGATTCAAAAACCCACTCCAGCAGTTGAAAATGAAAGTCTTAGAGAGATGTGGCACTTTTAAGAACTAAGCTTTATTCTTTGTCATCTTCTGTAATTGTACTATTTTCAGGGCCCTTCCTGCATGAATAAAAAATCTCTTCAAAGCTGTAACTCCTTGTGTATTTCCAGTGTCTTCTCATAAATAAAAACTGAAAAAAAAAAAAAAAAAAAGAGAAAACCCACAAATGATTCTCAGTTGTCTTTTAGTTCCTGGCACTTTGGGAAATAAAGACAATGGAAGAGCAGAACTAGTCATGAATACTTTTTGGTAGCCAGGTTAAAGAATTTTATGATGCAGTGGTGTCCACTCAGAATGAGGATTACTGAAATAATGTCATCTTTACTCAAAAATAAGGGATTATGGAAGAATTTATGCTCAAGAATGGGATTAGGGAGACTCAAGAGAGGAAAAATAAACCTTTGCAGTAGCCCTGCGGTGCTGTAAAGATCTTGTGGTTTAAGCACTCAGCGTGAAGCTATCTCTCTCTAAACAGGAATGAAACCTGAACTGCAAAATTCAGATCCATATCCCAACGGCCCCTCTGAAGTACACAATGAAAGACAGGGACCTGTATTTTTATGTCTATATGCTTTTGTCTGTGTCTGCATGAATTAATTTTTGTTCTCTTTATGATGCTGAATGAAGGAACTTGCTGTATAATATCAAAAGTATAATATACTACAGCATAACAGTTAAATGAACGAGTTTCACAGAAAAATTGTCAGAAACACTAAAGAAATTAAGGAACATGTGTCCTCATTGAAGATTAATGATAGAGATGCTTCTAAACTTTTCACAGTTTTAGGGGTTAAACTTCAAAACTTTGGAAACTACTTGGAAGTTAATGGACCAGTCCATGAACTACTACTCCAATAGCTTATCTACATGCAAGCTCACAATTAGCAAGACACAGAATGCTGCTGGAGATGTGGAGTTTCTGAAACTTTATAATGTCACTCCATAATTAATATGTCCTTTCTGGAACAACAAATACAAGGAGAGGTGAAATAAGGACTGCTCAGTAAAGGAAAGAATTTGGAGGAAAGAAGCAGCTTCTCAGTTTAGAAGTAATTAAGAAAATTACTTTGGCTTGTTTCTACTAAGCCAAAACAATAACAACAAAAAATCACCACAACCCCCTCAGAATTTTTCAAGTTATAAAAGCCTGAAACAGACTTTCTAAATGACTTATCAAAATCTCATAATCTCTTTAAGTTTTTTCACTGGTTAGAGAATTATTCAATAGCTAAAATCCTCTATTTTAAGATTGAAGAGATTATAAGACCAACCAAATTGCCTTTTAATGATATATTTCTTAAACATTGAATTATGTTTTACTTTCCATAAATCTCAAGATTCTAACTTAAAAAGTGAGACATTCATTCTTAACTTAATTATTTGATAAGATTAGAAATAAATTATTAATCTGAATCTCAAAGAAATCTCTATTTCTGCACATATTAAAAAAATCATTTTCCTGTGCTTGTGGAAGGAAAGAAGTAGTAGGCTAACAATCTACAACACATCTTCAGTGACAAGGAAAATCCATTTCAGATATCTTCATGTTTGAGACATTTCTCCGTAAATTCCGTTGGACTTTTTTTTCCACTCACTCCTAGCTTCCACATGAAATTGGCTTTGTCTGGCCAAGAAAAGCCATGGACAAGAGAATGGCTAATTAACATTGATCCTTCAGTTAGTACATAGATAAGTAATGATATTTGTTGGATCTCACAATCTTCCTCTCTCACCATACTGCCTTCTGAGTAGTTGCAGCTTAGTCTTTGTTGCATGGGGGACTTGAACAAAAGGTAGACGCTGGCACCAACTACATGCTGTACGGAGCTGTCCTGTTTTCTGCTTGTAGAGCAAAGGTCAAGGGAACACGTAGAAAGAGGCACATACCACAGCACATGAAAACCAAACCAAAGTGAACAAACTTGGACACAAAGCAGAGCTGCAGACCTCACCAACAGCATCATGTAAATACTTATCAGCACCTGTTGGGAGCACATGGCTAGGTCAGTAGGTTCAAAAACCAGAGCAAACTGTTGGTCAATAAAAGGAAATGGTGGCTTGCTGGGTCTGGTTAAGAAAACAGTAAGTTTTCATACTACTCCTCTGCCTAAATCACATTGATTACAGCAGGTTTTAGATGATCAGGTGAGATGATGTTCATTCAGCTCTGTGCTGCTCACTGCAGATTCAGTAAGGTGGCACCCTTTGTTACACTGGTTTAGAGTCAACATTGCATCATCTCAAGAAGAGTGAGAGATTCAGAAGAGTGAGAGTTTCAGAGAGAAGGGTTCATCATGAAGCTAAGTTGTACTTAGGTATCATATTATTGACAGAAAGAAATGAAGACAAAGGTAGAAATAAGAGTAAATAAGGGCTAAAGAACATGAAATAAGCTTCAAAAAAGATCTAAGTATGTTCACCCCATATAATATTTGTGAACAAATGGAAAAACACAGATCAATAGTTGTGCTGCTGAAATACATCTGTTTCTGTCCCTGGCAATGACTTTCAGAAATAGGCTGAACATTGTATTTCCACTTTAATAAACATCATAAAGCAGTCAGATGCTTACTAAGGATTACAAAGTAAGTAACAGAGAGGGTTAGTTCTCTGTGTGTTTCTTTGAATTTTTATTTTTGTTTTTATTAGTTGATTTGTAACTCAGAAAATCCCAAACAAACAAATCTTGTTATCTCTGTCAAAAGAAAAAGAGGTGTTGTTTAGATACAGATCTATCAGTTATTGGTATACCTAGCAATTTGTCAAGAAGTGTCCCATTTAGTGAACACTTGTGTGATATTACTGCAACAGAATTACAGAGGTGTGCAACATATTGACGTCACTGGTTTCATTCACAAGAGTCTATTAAATGGTAATGTCCTTTGTTTATTGCTAACTTGAGATAAATTTCAAGCAATAGTTGAAAGCTGAAAAGTTCTATTTTATCTTTGGAAACTCTTACAAGTTCAGGTCCCTGTTTGTTGGATATTAATAAGTCTTACAAAAGATGTTCCATTAGAATTACAAGGCTCAGTATGCTGTTTACAGACAGGATGTGTCTCTGTGATCACAGAGAAGGGTGCATTGCATCTAAAGAAACACAGGAGTTGCAAAACAGAGGAATTTAACCCCTAGAGAACAGATTTTTGTGTACCTGTCATCCTACTATACTGGGAGACGGTGTCAAAAGCCAAATGACATCTGTATGGACCATGGATACAGCAATATGTGTTTATTTCTTGGGATGGGCCTTCTATAGTCAGTGTCAATCAAACCTGAATACCTAGTGATGAAGGACAGTCAGGGAAGAGCATATCACTCTCTAACCTTCCCCACTTTTAACTTTTGGTGGGTGACTTAAAAAACATGAATGAGAAACAAAGATGCTTTCTTTTGGTTTTTTTTTCGTAAAAAAGAGAAGTAATAAACATACCTTGGCAATAGCAATAAGAAAAAAGATATTTGGTTTTAAATCCTGTTTATAAAAGGTCACAAAGTCCATTCACATTTTGAACACTCTAACAAGTGTTTAAACTACTCTCAAAGGCTGCCATTTATTATTTTAATCATGTTTTTAATCAAATTTCTGCTGTGAAAACACATTCATTCCAAAGTCAGTTATAATGCTAGCAGCAGCATATAATAGTATTGCAAGTATGACTGCTTCTCAAACACTTGTAGTTCATGGGCAGGCTCCCTGGACTATGAGGGCCTATTTCATATAAGAAATGAAGATAGTAAAAATATCCTTCATTGTTCTGCCTGTAGATCAGCGCTGCTGAATGTCATCTCTGTTTCTTTTTACAAATAGTGTACTTGACAGTGAATGGGTACCTGTAGGTTTCAAAAGCACTCAAACTGACCTTGGATATCTTCAAAAAGAAGTAAATGCACTGATTGCCTCCTTTAATTTAAATGTAAAATGTATTATATTTCTTGCCAAACAGAACAATTTCAGTTAAGTTATACAACTTCTTTTTACGTTTTCTTTAACTAAAGAAACTAAACATTTCCTTTAACTTTTTCCTTATATTTCCATCTCCTTTCAAGAAACAATTCTAATCCAATGACTCGAATGTTTATAGGTAATTTATTCATTTTCTTTGTGAAGTCAGTTTTAAGTAAACTTGGGAATTTGTTAAGGTTCCATTAAAATTATTCCAAACTTTGATTTGGAAAAGATTTTGCAATAAAAGCCTTAAAATATGTGTGATTAAACTGTAATGTGTTTAGAAGGTTCATAAACATTGTTATAAACCTTCAGATAAGTATTGTACTATTAATAGCTCAAGAAGTTAAATGTATATAATCTTCAAAAAAGCTTTCAGTATTTTTTAATTTGTTTTAAGAAGTAGAGATAAGAAAACAAAGAACATGTACCAGTTGAGAGATGCTAAAAATAAGCAATAATATTAGTTCACTCGAAACCTATTTTATAATATAGAGGAAGCAGTGGACATTCATCTGTTTTTTCCAAGGCTTGTCTTCTTTTCCTGGATGGAAATTACTTGGGTACTTTGTTCATTAATGATTTTTTGACCTCCTGCAACCTGACTGAAGTTTGATACAACTGAAGATATCTGGAAATTCTGGACAAATAACAACTGAGAACAGACATATCAAATCTATGGTATGGATGCAGTTAAATTGACTATGCACACAGCACAAAACCAATTGAGACATATCTTTTAAATTTGATGTATGCTGGATGAGTCATATTTCTGGGCATTTGCAGTTCAATGGCAGAGAAGAAGCAGAGAAAGGAAAAATCAGGAAAGCATTGACTTTTATCTCACACAGACTTGTCAACCTTTCCGTTCATGCCCACTGTTAATCCTGTACATGATTTTGCTGGCTTTGTGGTGATGACTAATTTACAATGTTTGTGGGATGATTGGCTAATTTTCCAGTTTTCTGGTTACCTCTTTACATTCCCTGATGCTATCTCTCTCACTGATGAATTCCATCCATCTCATAAATAACTGACATAATCCACTGATTCCTCTTGCATTCATTCAAACTTTTCATTTTGTTTGAAGTAGATGGATTCATTTCCTTCTGGCATTCACTCCTTTGTCACTCTGAAATTCTCTAGTGATTTTAATTTAGTTTTCTTATGTGTATGTGAAATTTTAAGCCAGGGAGTAACTTTGCTTCAGTTAGACTTTATTTTTAAGACCATCCGGCCCTGTGCTTACATGTATTTGAATAAAAGAAATTACTAAGGGGCATGAACATGAATATTTGATCTTACTGTTCTCTGCAGTGCCTTATAAGAGAATCAAACATGTATTTTAGCTTCCAGATGAATGAAGACTAGCTAACATTCCCATTTTTGTTGTGGTTATTCAGACATTACGGGGTTTTTTTGTAGCTTATAGCAAAATGTTTGGTGTCTCATCCTGTAGATAGGATTCAAAGATTAAAAAAAAAAAAAAAAGAGGTGAAGGGGAATATAGTAAGAAGGAAATGTAAACTGGAATATGAGAAATAAATATGAAAAAATGAGGGGAAAATGAAGAAACATCCATTTCTGTGAAATCTCAAGTTAAGAAGAAATTTCCTTCAATACCATGCATAATGCCAAGTGCTGCAGTAACCCATAGGAACTAGTAGGAGAAAAGACACTTGGCAAATTTCATGCAAATGATAGAAATGATTAAATGTAAAAGATTTCAAATTAATCTGCACTGCAGCTTGAATATCTCAAGTGCATTATTTTGGGCCCACAGCTATAAAGGTGAATGTATGAGCAGAGTACCTTTAGGAATAATGGCATACTTATAAAGTTAAGGAGTTGATCTACCTGTTAACATGTGCTTACTTACTTCAGTGGGAATAACAGCACTCTGACTTTAAAGGGTACTGGATTAGCCCATGTTATTTAGCTGTTGTTACAAGAAATGAAGTATCTTTTGAAAATGAAAGCAAGTTTCTGCAAAAACTCCACAGGACAATTTTTCAGTTTTCTGGCAAAACTTGAGAATCATATTTTTTCTAAAATATTTAGTAAGTAAACACCTTGTGGTTGCTGTGGCAGGAATGTCATAGTAAAAACTACATATATTCCTGCAGTCAGTTTGACATTCAGTTTTGCTGCAAGAGTGTCAAGACCTTCTGCTGTGCAGAAGTTGGGAACACTAGGAACTTAGTAGCTCTTGTATTACTGTAAATTAGTTAAGACGATTTTCCTCAGTCGTGTGTAATATGTTAACATGACAACATCATGACATAGTGTGTTCACAATGGTATAGATTAGTATTTTTTATGGATACTAAAGTAACTCTGGTTCTGATTTTTCTGCCATAGATCATGCAGTAATGGTAGTGATGCCTAGAAAGGGACCCATACTCCCTTTCTAACCTAATGAGTAGAATATTGCTCTTAATACTTGTTCCTAATAGGAGTAAATGCATTGCTACAGACAATCTGACTGAGTAATTCCTGAAGCATTTTATTTAATTGGTTGAAAATCTCTGGAGAGATGGTATGTGGGAAACAACCATTTCTGGGCTTAGTTAGCTTTGGCAGTAGTATCTAAGATACTTTCCTCAGTGCCTGGGAATAGAAGAAAGAACAGCCATGGGGTCACATAATTTATCCATCTTCTGAACTACAACTCCATGCAGTCAGAAATATCAGAAAAAAAATTCTTTTCTCCCATCTGTTTCTGAAACCCCTAATTATATTAATAGGATCTCATTTCAGTAATTTCACTGAAGTAATTTTGAGAATAGATATCACAATATGACTCCTGGGAATGTAACATCATCACGTACCTGTAAGGAAATGAATATGCCTTTAAGCAATGCAATATTGATTACCCAAAGCAATAAAAAACCCATACGTGAATATAGAAATGTTTCAGTCTGTCTTTTAATGGCAATAACTTAAGTCAATGGAACAGTGATTTTAGTGTCCAAAGCCAGTGCTACCAAATAATTTTGGAATGAGTACCAAGGTCTTTCTTCATGCTTTCTTCTCAGCTAAGCTCTGGTCTCTGTTTTCCTTCTTTGGCATTTTTTTCCTATTGAATTTGAGTTTGAATGAACTCTATTTACAGTGTCAGACAAGAGTTCTTAATTATTCTTAGACCCCTGAAATATGAATATATTGCACTTCAGTAAGTCATAAAACTGAACAAATACTACCATGGAAAAAATAATTTTGTAAGTGACTTTAAATATTAATGCCTAGTATGCCTTATTAAAATTCTGAGAATTAAATAAAAGTGAGTGATATTTCCTAAACATTGTTTGCAGAAGAGAGCCTAAAAGCTAACAATCTTTTTTTTATGCAAGAGGAAAATAAAACATACTTGAGCCAAGAAGAAAAAATGGTTTGCTACACAGAAGTCCATATAATCTGGAAATCATCACGTTCTGCATATTTTTGGAAAGGTTGTTATGATGTAAGCCCCATGGCCAGATGCTCCAGGAGGAAAATAACTCTTTTGACTCTTTTTTAACGAAGAAAAATGCTTCCACAGAAAATCTGATTTTCATAAATCCGTTATTTCTGCACAGTTCCTCTACTGGCACCTGTTATGTCACTGTCATTGCATCTGAAATGTGACTTTAGAATGTAGTAACCTCTTGAACAAAGAGTTCTTCAGGCAAACAGTTTATTTCTCAAGAGTGAGAGCCTTAATTTACCTTAAATTCTCTCATCTATTCATCTCTGTAAGAATATCAGTGACTGAGAAACAGAGCTGAGGACAGTGGAGTTGAACTGTGTCCACTGAGATCTTACATTCTTAGTATCTTAGTGAAGTTAAAACGTTAACCTCATTTAAGAGATCAAATGCCCATGCAAGGGTGTTAGGTAGCAGCTTTGTAACTTTGGACCATGAAGTTGACAGGCACAAATATATTCCCTGCAGTTGCTTGCATGCAGACTCTCATTTAGATGGAAAAACACTAGAAAATAAGGGAGAAAGGTAATTCCATTGACTTTTTGTATGTGCATATAAAAGTGTTAGATTGTGTGATTAAAGGCTAATAACGATAAATACAAAGATTGGTGGAAGAACCCTAGTAACGTCACCAGTGAATATGGCGCCTACTGAATTGACTATTGTAAAGCTATCAAAGGAGGACAGTTTGACCATTGGCCCTGATGGGAAACCCACCAAGAAGAGTCAGTGAAAGAAATGGTCTCCTGAAAGCTGTGCAAGTTAGCAGGGGTGGTTGCCTTCAGAAGTATTGTTATGGAATGCAGGGGAAGAACATTGGTTACTATGTAAAACATGTTGAGAGGTTTATGGGAAGGACCAAAGGATCAGGGCAGATCGAGGAGGAGCAAGCATGGGAAAATGTAGCACTGTACATGTTCATGTGAGTGACAGTGAAGGCACCAGTCTCTCTTTGTGTTAACCTGTGTGACTGACTGAGTGTGTGCATGGGACAGTGCGCCCATGCGTGCACCTGCTTGTTGGGGATACATGCTCAGCCTTGCTATTGACTGAACGTGGGGACACAAAACTGTAACAGCATCACATCTAGCAGGCTGGGATGGGCGAAATCCACATGCAGCCTGAAGCCCATTGGATTAGGCTATCTCTAACAGTAAACGTTCCCATTTAATGTTTATACATATAAACTCCATGCTTAAATTCCTTTTACCTGAAAAGAGCGTCCTTCTTTGTGCATAGCCTTGCAATATGCATATGTGCTATGAAAAGTAACAGTGGGAATACACAGAAGGAGATAGAGGTGTGTGGAAGTTCTGCCTACTAAGGAAATACAATTTTCTTAGGTTTTGAAGAATATATGTGCCAGAATATTTAATTGCCCAAAGGTATCTTTCATTTATCTGCCTTCTCCCTTTTTGCTGATTCTGCCTCTTGGTAAAATGGTTTTATATTAAACGCTTGCCCACATGTTACAATAAGAAAAAAACATAAAGGCAAGAAGTACCACCATTTAAATGAACAATACAACTCTCAGACTGAAACACCACAGTAGTAAATATGGAATTAAATGTACATTTAGTAGTTACAAGTAGCAGCATGCAGTGTATTTGTCTGACAAATGTGCATATTGGTAACTGCCATTTCTACACAAACAACTTTATCACTGCCTAAGTGTTTTCCCTGTTTTCCTTGTATTTGCTATCTTTGCGCAGTCATACCCACATCAATATCAAGAGAAATTGCCAGAACATACATTATTCTTTCATTCCACATAGGTAGTCCAAATTTAAATCCATACCTGCAATCAGCATTCTATTCCTTCAAACATTAATGTGTTGTACCTGTAGTTTCTAAATGTGAGCAATACTTCATAGTAAATCCATGATAAAACTCTGAGTCAGACTGCAGATTCTGCATAGTATTAGCTGTGTGGACTTGCTAGCTATGCTTATCTCATCAAAAACTTTATGTGCAAAAAAAAAAGAGTAACAGACAGAACACTGTCTTTACAGAGTCAACATCAGGAGCACTAGCTGGGTCCTCTGATTATCAGTAGTTATAGAAACATTTTTGTATTTATCATAAACCCCCTGCTTTTGCAAAACCATATATCTGCTTCTGAATTGACCCCAGCATTAGTGCACGAAGATGGATAGTTAAATGTAATGTTTTCGGTGGGAAAAAAAAATCAGACTCAACTCTCTTCACTCCTGGGATTGTCCTAGTCCTTCAGGTAGATTTTAAGTATGTATATATATGTGTATATATATATGCACTCACACAGACCCCCAAGATACCAATTTGCATTTTCCAGCCACACAGCTGACAGTTTATCAGATCCATTTTTGTTTCAGCTGCTGTACTAGTTTGCACCAATCCCCACAATATCAGCTCCTTCAAATGTAAGCAAGATGTACAAAAAGCATAGAAACTTTTAGTGGAGCATGATGAATGTATAATAAATGTCTAGCACTGTATAGTTCTAGTAAATATGCTTTGTTCCTGAATGCTTGACTTTATCCTTTGTAGAAATGGAGCCAGCACATGCACAAGTATAATCCAGTCTTTGGGTTAGTTCCCAGAGCTCATCGTTCTTGCAGTGAAATTGTGATGAACCACTGAAGCATCTTATATTGATATTACATTTTTCATACTCAACACACTCTCAGGCATTACTTAACTTTTTTAACCTGGTTCACTTTTTCCATTTCAGTTCTGCAGTCTGGTTGGCTGCAGATAACCTGATATAATAATGATTTCAGTTTTTCAGTGATTTCCTTCACCCAGCCTATTGTAAAATAAGATTCAGAGCTTGAGAAGAAGATCGAAATGTCTCCTTCTAAGAGTAGCACTAAGTCATAACTGGAGACACTTAGTTTGGGAATCAGTTCAAGATCAAGACACCTACATTTAGGCATCTCCAAATTTGCTGTGTGCCTAAACTAGGCTTGGAGCTAGGTTTCATTTAACTACCTAAACACAAACATCTTTTTGAGATTCCTTAGGGTATTCTCCATGGCCTCTACCTGCCATTTTAGAAAGGTACAAGTTTCTGGTAGGACCTGTGTCATATTCCCAGGTTTGTGTTGCTGTCTTGAATACCTGGGCCATCTTGGATGGAATAGAAACCGTGTTTAGATGACTGAATCAACCTGGTGGTCAATACACTCAAGAGACTTCTTACTCTAATGCAGATACATGAAATGGGATTTGTTTGCATAAATACAGCCTCCTTGTGTCATTTTAGAAAACAAGTGTCAAGTATAGCAGCTGGTCCACTGAACAGCTCCTTAGATTTTACTAACCTTGTTTACAACCTCTCCATTGATTATGGATCTATGTCCACTTGACAGAGAGTTTGTCATTAAAGATGTTTGCCTGAAGCAAATATTTCTTATTTGCTATTTTTCATAATTCGGGTAAATCTAGTACTTTTCTAAAATAAGTCAATAACTGATAGTTAATTAAAAAGGAATACATTACACAACATAATACCTGTAACACCGAACTGCCTTAAAAATGTATTTTATTTACCACTTTGCCATACAATCTACTTCCATTTGTAGGGCAAAAGCTGATTTTCCAATATTGGTCTATGACTTGTGCCATGTGTTTCATAGTTCGTAAGTGTTAATTATAAACAAAACAAACTACTGTAATTTGTAGTTTAACTTCTATAAGGAATGCATATTTCAAGTTAAATCCAGTTATGAATAAGTTCATACTGCTTAATTCAGTTTTTCCCATATAGTAGATTTACAAGGAGGTAGAAAATCTTTATTGCAAAAGTTACCAAATAACTGCAGAGGATTAATCTAAAATGTGTCTCTCGTGCACAAAGAAAATGAATATCAGAAACAAAAAATGAATAGCTACTGGGCAACATGTTTTACCACATGATTAATTTTGGAATTAAGAAACCACAACGTATAGTTGGTTTAAAAATGAGAGCTTGTGCTGGAAATTCATGTCAAATTCAGCACTTTACACCTTCAAATGTGAACTGAGATGGAAATTTCAAGACAACAGTAGAAACTTACATCAAAAATTAATTATTTTATAAGCACTTGGTAGACAAACCATTTTTCACAGAGCTCTGTAGTTCTAAATATTTAAAATAACTAAGGAATGTAGTATCACAAAAAGTGATAAGCGATTACTTTGGAAAAGAAAGGTGAAGATAACTCTATGAACATTTCTCAATACAACATCCATGAAATGTAGAGTATTCTGGGTGGTAATCACAACTATTGTCCCTCTGGGCAAGGACAATAACCTATTTTATAGTGAGGTAAACTGAAAATTAAGAGAAAATATGGTAAGAATGAAGTAGTGTGGGGGTTTTTTTTATTTTCTCTACATAAAATCTTTTTTTTTTTTTTTTCTGGCAATCACCAGAAAAGCAAAGTAAATATACTGCTAAATACTCAAATTGTAATCTGCAAGAACAAGAGGGTCAACAGTCCCTGTTATTTAGCAATTTAGAGTCCTCCCTTGCTTATGTAGAATACCAATGTCCAGTTCCTTCTACTACCTCCAGAGGGTTGATGTCACCTCCTAGGAGGTGCCTTTGTCAGTCAGTCTCTCTATCTTCACCCTAGGCATTTCTTATTCTTATCAGGACTGTAACAAGAGCAAGTAGATGTGGCTGAGCATCCTCAGAGAAAAAGTCCCAAGATTTCCCTACTGTGTCATGAAATCATATGCAGCTGGATATAGATTAACATATAGTCTTAGGACTTCATATTCTTTTTCTTTACTGTAGTTCAATACACCAGATGCAGATTGCTTATTCAAGCCTTAGAGCTTCACCAGTAGTTCACTATCTGCCACTTAAAACTCCAGGATGGGTTGCAGAAGCATACCGTCAGTCTTCTGTGACACTCTCAGTTTACATAAACAGACATTCATCAGAACAGGAAAATAAACCATGATGTCCTTCTTTCTACATAAATCTCTTAACTGGGAGCTACAGAGAGATTTTTCACTGCTTTTTGTTGGTTTTAATGAGTGTTAAGCATTTTAATCAAAATGGAATAATTCCAAAAGACTGTTTATAGTTACCCACTTCAAAGTGAGATCTAAAAATGAGAAATCCTTCTGTCTTTTCTATGTTTTTCCTTTTTTTTGTCTCCTGAAAATTTTTCTGACTCAGTGTCAAGGAAGTCAAATTACCTTCAAGTTGACTGTGGGTTATGAACTCTGAAACAACCCAGTAAAATTGTTGCTTTCCTTTCTAAATCCATCATCATTAACTCCGTGTTGCCCAGTCATTACTTGGCCACCCCAGTCCTCATGCAGCTCTCCCAGTCTCCTCCTCTGGAAGTTCCCTGCACTCTTGCTTCTGCAGTATAACTGACAGGGCATCAGGCAGGATGATTCAGGGTGACCAATAGTTTATCAAACCTGGAACAGTGAAAAATATTAAGGTTAACAAGTAGATTTGACAAACACTGTGTCATTAGACAACTTTCAGACACCGTTGAAGACATCTTAAAGCTTGGCATTATAAATTAGTTCATAACATGATTAACACCATTTATGCATGTTGGCAGCAGTGTGCAAGGTAGCAGAGCCTCCATGTTCAACCCAAGTGTAACCCCCAGACTGTGATCACACATGCTGTGCCCAGACAGCTGAAACACGAGAAGTTTTCATAGAATCATAGAATGGTTTGGGTTGGAAGGGACCTTAAAGATCATCTAGTTCCAGCCCTCTTGCCATTGACAGAGACAGCTTCCGCGAGATCAGATTGCTTAAATCCCCATCCAACCTGGCTTTGAACACTTCCAGTGAGGGGGCACACATAGCCTCTCTGGGCACTCTGGTCCAGTGTCTCACCACCCTCACAGTAAGGAATTTCTTTCTAATATCCAATCTAAATCTACCCTCTTTCAGTTTACAGCCATTAACCCTTGTCCTATCACTACATGCCCTTCTAAAAAGTCCTTCCCCATCTTTCTTGTAGGCCTCCTTTAAGTACTGGGAGGCTGCTATAAGGTCTCCCCAGAGCCTTCTCTTCTCCAGGCTGAAAAACCCCAACTGTCTCAACCTGTCCTCATAGGGGTGGCGCTCCAGCCCTCTGATCATCTTTTTGGCCCTCCTCTGGACCTGCTCAAATAGGTCCATGTCCTTCTTATGTTGGGGGCCTCAGAGCTGAACACAATACTCCAGATGGGTTCTCATGAGAGTGGAGCAGAAGGTGAGAATCACCTCCCTTGACCTGCTGGTCATACTTCTCTTGATGCAGCCCAGGATATGGTCGGATTTATGGGCCGAAAACCACGTTGCTGGTTCATGTTCAGCTTCTTGTCAACCAACACCGCTGAGTCCTTCTCCACAGGGCTGCTCTTAATCCACTCATTGCCCAGCCTGTATTTGTGCTTGGGGTTGCCTTGACCCATGTGCAGGATCTGGCACTTGGCATTGTTGAACTTCATGATGTTTGCATGGGCCCACCTCTCAAGCTTGTCAAGGTGCCTTTGGATGTTATCCTTTCCCTCCAGTGTGTCAACTGCACCACACAGCTTAGTGTCATCGTCAAACTTGCTGAGGGTGCACTCAATCTCACTGTCCATGCGCGGACACAGGTGGCTGATACCAATACCAACTCCTGAGGAACGCCACTTGTTCTTTTCATGAGTGTTATGGTCTGAGTCAGTCTCCAATATGACTGAGGACTCCAAGAACTCCTCTGGGATGAAATTAAGACACAAACGAGGCCAGATGTCACTTGGCAGTCAATGGCAATTTATAGTGCTCTTACAACTTAGCGAAAGAGAAGGGAAGAGAAGAGAAGAAGAAAACAAAGTTGGAAAGAAGAAGAGGGATAGATTAACATACCACCCACATGTTCTAACGGTGTCCCGTTAGACAGACTCTCTCGGTGGGAGAAGCTTCTGTCTCTCAGTCCATGTATGCATCATTTGTTGTCCATGTCCCCTCCTCTTCCAGGAGATAGTTACTTCTTGGAACTGGTTTGCATTGCCTTGCCCCCACATTACATCACTCCTACAGCTGATGCACATGCCCAGTACCGTCATTGAGGGGTCTTACAATGGTCTCCAAAAGAAAGGCGGGTGTACACTAATGACCCCAGGCCCATGCTCATGTGCAGTTTGAGGAATGGGGAGTAGGCAGGCGCTGTCTAACCAAGTTCCTTTTTTTGCAGTACTTTCTGAGGTAGGTGGTTGATGGTGTTCCTCTGTGGTTAACAATTTTGAGACAAACAACTCCCACACAGTCTCTTTACAAGAAATGTTTCTCCCCCCTCTTTACAAGAAATGTTTTTCCCCTACAGGGGAATGTTTGAGGCAACCAATCAGTGGTCCCTTACAATAAGTCTGGTGGAAAGAACCTATCTGGCAAGAAGTCACTCTTAGATTTGTAGTGGCATTTCTTCTGCAGTGTTTGTGCTGCCACCTCCTTCTTCCTTCTCAGGGGAGCTGGTGTTCTGCAAGGGAAGAGATTCATTCCTGATCTGTCCTTAATGTGGGAGAGCCACCTGACAACTCCACCACCCGTGGACACAATGGATGGGGTCTCAAGTCCAGGCAGCTGTCAGAAGGTAGTATCCTGGTAGCTCATCAAAAGATTTCTTCATAATAATTGCACCTAAAACATTTATACTTTAACTCAGCTCTGAATAGTAGATTAATTTTTTTTTTCTCCCCTTCATTTAGCTAATTCCTTCTATTCTTGGAACAAGGCTGCTTAGGTTTTTCAGGCATTTTTCATTGTTTTAAATTAGACTATTTTCACAGGATATATTGGAAGAATTTTTCAATTATTAAAGTTGTTTATGCCTCCCCTGTATGCTGGGTTTTTTGGCAGCTGAAATCAGAAAGCTCTTTCCCTTATCACATTTCACCACACCCTTATATTTGACATACTCAGTATTTTGACACTAAAGCATCTAAATACAATCGGACCATTGTGGATTTTTTGTCCCCAACTCTGTCTGTTAAAGAACACTCGAGCATTTGTTTCACATGAAAAGAAAATCAAGAGCTAAATGCACCAAATCCAATAAATTATGCTGTACATTGTATTTTCATATGGTAGAACTGAACCCCTGGACCTCTGCAGAGACATTCACATCATCAGAGTAGAGGCAGCGCTACTGCCACCTGCCTTCCCTTTGGGTTTCTGCCAAGAAGGAATATCTTGTTAATGATGCAGGTCTCTTAGTTCAGGATTTTCATTCCAGACAGAACAACTCTCTTACTGGCAGTGTTGGCTCCGGTCCTCTGACAAGGAGGAGATTGAGACTGCTTTCCAAAAGACTTTCTGCTGCTGAGGGCTAACACTAGACTTGCCATAAAAAGTACCATAATCTGGTACTGCATGGATCTGGTCAAAAAAAGTTTAGATTTAAACACATACATACAGAGAAGAAAACTATAAGTTTCAAAACCTGATGTTGTCTCCTGATCATCTAATTTTATTGTGACTCCTCAAAAAAAAAAATTTAGGAAATGAACATATCATCCATATTTTTTATTCAGTTGATTTCATATCACCCATGCACTTATGTCATTAAATTCTTCTATGCCATATAAATCTCCACAGATATGATTACTCTATGATAACTGCATGCCCTGTTGAGCCTTATTGCCTAATTGGTAGTTTGCAAGGAAATATCTGTGCTGTTTTTGAGATTAGTATCCTGTTTCCTCAGTTGCAAGAAATATTTGCTTGACATGCTCAAAGTTGTTAATATTAGTCTGCCTGCTTACACAACCTGAGTGTAAAAATATCCTGTTCAGTTGTGTAGTGAAAATTAAAAAAAAAATAATAAAAATTAGGTGTTTGCAAGGTGAATGTTTTCTGTGAGATTAGAGAACATCTTGAAACCTGGTTCAGTGTTCATTTGCAGCAATATAATGCAGGTTCATCCCTGCTGATGTGAAAAGCTAAAAGTCATCACAGAATCTGGACTGCCAGGTACACTGTGGAGAAGCCTCTGCTAGGCTTCCAGTAGATGCCATGTAAAGAAGTATCTGAAGAAATATCTCTGCCAGCTTGGTTAGAAACCAGATATCCCATACTAACATTTTTGATTAATAGACTGAAAGGGTCATCTTGGATGTCTAAGACCACATGCAACAAGCTAATGAGTGGGATTGATCTCCCCTAAACTAGCTGGATAGAGTGCATTTAGATGATTTGGGAATTTTGCCAGTTTTGCCAATATTCTTCATGGTTCTCCAAGCAGCAGTCTGAAATCCTTTATCCTTCACAATCCTGCAACTCTTGGGGCAGCTTTTGGGTCACATGCAAGTACCACACTTCATCCTCTCTTCACACACCAGAGAAGAAAATAGACTTCAGTAGGATGACTGAAAATCTCAGCAATATTTCACATTACGCTAAGATTTACCTACAAGAATTACCAGCCACAGGACATCACAGTCTTTTTATCTGAAAATACATAAGAACTTAACTATTACTTAACTTAACTACCTTTTGCTAAGGGAAATATTTTGTCACAAGAAGAATCATCAGTCTCCTATCCTTGGAAGATTTGGTCATGGAACACCCACTTTTTGGAGGAAGGCTGTCGTGGTTTAACCCCAGCTGGTAACTAAGCATTGTGCAGCTGCTGACTCTCTCCTCCCCCCACCACCCCCGATCGGGAGGAGAATCAGAAAAAAGTAAAACTAGTGGGTTGAGATAACAACAATTTAATAACAATAACAATAATAATAATGAAATTGATTATAACAAAAAGAGAGAGAAATAAAACCCAAGAAAAGACAAGTGATGCACAATGCAATTGTTCACCACCCACTGAACAATGCTCAGACAGTCCCCGAGCAGCAATCAGCCCCTCCCGGCCAACTCCCCCCAGTTTATATACTGACCACGATGCCCTATGGTATGAAATAGCCCTTTGGCTAGTTTGGTTCAGCTGTCCTGGCCATGCTCCCTCCCAGCTTCTTCTGCACCTGCTTGTTGGTAGAGTTTGGGAAACTGATATATCTTTGACTTATGGTAAGCACTATTTAGCAGCAACTAAAACATCAGTGCATTATCAACATTATTCTGATACTAAATCCAAAACACAACACTGTACCAGCTACTAGGAAGAAAATTAACTCTGTCCCAGCCAAAAGCAGGACAAGGGCTCAAACCAATATTGACAGACATCTGCATTTGCACAGAATTTTTCAGAGTGCAACATTCTCTTTCCTAGCTTCCCTATAATGCTATTCTTTCCCCTCATCCCCACTCCTCCCAATCTAGGGCTCATTTCTGGCAGTATCTCAGTCCTGGCCCCTGTCAGAAACTAACTCACTGTCAGTCACAAAATGCCACCTGTATTACTTATGAATAACTGGCTAGATCTAGAGGTTATACACCTCACAGATCTGCAGGTAGTTGCTTCTTATCTAATCAGAAGCTATATGCTGAATCATGAGGTACAACAGAGAGGTTCCTAGACAGACCCAGGAACATGTACACAAAGTACATATTTGGGCAGTATAAAGAACAAAGTTAAGCTGGACACAGATATGTCCTAAGACTAAGCCTTCCAAAAATGTCTTCCATGATGTCTAGAGAAAGACATCTCTTTCTCAGTAAAATGTGGAGACAAAATTTTAAAAATAAATAAAACATGAGTCAGTAACTGTTGGAAATTACAGATATATGAAAGGAAAGGCACACAAGAAAGTCCGAAGGGACAAATGAACTTCCCCAAATCTTATGGCTTTCTGATGACTATCTGAAGCTTAAAGAGTGCTGGTCTACATAATCCCTGTGCACTGCACATCTAGAGCATTCAATAAAAGGAATAGATCACAGCCTTTTACTTTTCTTGTACTTCATATCTGAGTTTCTCTTCAACAGCTACTGCAACAATTTCAATGACTGCATGAGTACAGGAGCTCAGTAGGGGCACAGATTCACCTGATTCTGCCAGTTTTACATAACACAAAGAGATCAGGTTTAGGAACAGTGTCAGTTTCTCCTCCCTTCCACCAGGACAGATCTCCACAGCAGTCATCCATGAAGAATGATGAAAAATGGTCCTAAGGGATAATGCCTGTGTTAAAATTAAAAGAAAAGTTTATGTAGACATCAGGATTGACTTCCACTTCCTTCTGTCCCTTATTTAATTTCTCCAATTCTCCTCAGCAGCTTTGCAGGTGTCTAATTATGTTTTTTTCTTTTTCTTTTCTGCTCTTCTGCTCTGTGCCACTCTTTTTTCTATGTCTATAATAAGATTAGGTTTCTTTTTAAATGTTCCTTATCATTCCCCTCCAGGAAAGGACTTCCTTGAGATAAAATGGCTACCACTATGCATCAGTCCCTCACATGTCCTTTCTCCTAGAATATCCAAGAATCCCACAGCTAAGTGACCATTGCCATTAACATCAGGCACATAAGTCACCATCCCATGTCCTTCCAAAGCAGGAGCCTGAGTAGTAGCTAGCACCTCTGACCAGAGCAAAGCAGCTGGCCACCATGCCACACCTAAAGGAAGATACTCTGGAAGTCCTAATACATTACTACCTACCACGCATGAAGCAAGGTGGTTCATTCATGTTAAGAGTAAGGATATGAATGTGACTCCAGTCAATTGCAGGATATTAGGCAAGTAGATGGGAAAGCAGAGTGTCTCCCAAACCACTCTCCTCTTGCACAGGCTAATGGTCATTCTTTCTTTTATTGTGTATTTCTCCCTGATTTGCCTCACTTCTCAGAGCCATTACAGCTGCCTACAGATGAAAGGATTTACTTGGTTTTGTTTTTCAATCCTGCCCTTTCCTTCTTTTGTAATGTAACTTTTTAAAATGTTACCCTTCTTATTCTTAAGACACCTGTTAAGGAATGCCTGCTCTCCCTACCCTACAAAGAGTTTGCTGTACCATTCTCATCTGGATCTACTGGACCACTCCCTGTAGAATATTCTTCCTTATCTGCTTGAGGTATCATCCCTTTCCATGTGGATTCCCAGAGCCAGCATTAAAAAGTGAGGCTTTGCTACTTCAATCATACTGCTCTCAGTGTCTCAGAAGGCATTCTTGTGCTCCTTCTCTTCTTTCTTACTTATATTTTTTTCCATCTCCTGGACATACAACTGTTCCTCCCAATCCCTCCTGACCTGTTTCTTCTAGATTTCCATTTTTCAGCATTAAGTCTGACATAATAATGCTGTTGAGTCCCAAAAGACTTATTGAACACACCTTCAGTTTTGTGATATAAAGACACTGAACAGAGCAATCCTTGACATAGGCCTGACTAAACTCCTCCACCAGACAGGAACTCACCCTCTTTTGGAGACACAAGAGGAATCAGGAACTGAGGTGGTAAACATGGTCCCATATTCAGAGTCTGCAACAGACTGTCAGAAGAGTCATGACACCTGTGGAAACCTGGGCACTGAGATCTGTTTCTGCTGCCT
This sequence comes from Strix uralensis, assembly GCF_047716275.1. NCBI lineage: Eukaryota > Metazoa > Chordata > Aves > Strigiformes > Strigidae > Strix > Strix uralensis. Next base: position 39,566,286 of record NC_133975.1, read on the forward strand.
TTGGATTGCTATGTAGGTGCAAGCTACCAGCTGACATAGAATTTTATTCAGCTGAAACTGAAGTTGAGACTGGGCTTCATATCATATACACCCTGCGTTGATTCCAGGAACCTGAAGCAGATGTTAACAAAGTGGAAGTTGATATCAGATAGCCACATGTCACAGCACGGATTTGATGTCATCTGACAAAGATGTTGTGTTGTCTGAAAACTAATATTCATCAAGGTTGTCAATCATCTCTAATACCCCAGGAATTCCAGCTCTTAAGTTGTCCTAACTTGTCTTGTATTATTAGCATTGGTAATTTCTTCTGGATGTTTACTTGTTTATCCATTATAACCTCTCTCAGCTTTCCTTCTCCAGGGTTAAACAAGCCAACAAATCTTTTTGTCCCTAGTTCAAAAATTAAAACCTAAGATTTATCTAATGCAACAAAGGCTACATGGGAATAGAACACAAAGTTTGTTATCCTCATGTATTTTCTTTTTTTTTTTTTTTTTTTTTTTCACTATGCAAGTATAAATCCATCTTACGTCAACTGTTGTTTTTGAAAACCTTAGGTCTGGAAGTTCCTATATCTCTCTCAAAATTTAGACATTTGTTAGATCACAGACATATACTTAGACATGTGTATTTAAAAATTATATTGTGTCACATCTCGTATGGGTAGACATTAGAGAAGGATCCAAAGCCCTACTGGTTGTTAAATAACAAAAGGGGGAGCTATGATCACAAAATCTTAAGTGAGAGTATCTTTCTGGGGGAAGCACAATTGTTCCTCAAGCATCAGTGGGCACACACCCATTAACTGTACTGTAAGCACATATCAGCAGAACAAAATCCACCATGTGTTCAATAAGCCAATATGGGTACCAGCAGGAGCATTGTCTTGGTCCCCTCCTACTTCTATCACTTCTCCTTTTGCCACCTTCTATGCATTTCCTGTGGAGTACACCATCTCCCTCTGCAGACTGGTTCCCATAGCTGATTTGTTTCCACTTTCTTCAGTATCTTCACTCAGTGCAAATGCTGTGCTATGCATATGCACTCCTCTCCTCCATACTGTCTCATGCTCCCACAGTTTTTGGACCACTGGGCACACTGCGTTGTGCCTTCTGATTTATGCGTGGCCCCTATTCGGTATGGAAATTTCATAGCCAGTAATAGCACAATTTCCCCGGAGATAAACAATAAACAATCTCCCCTGAGATAAGGCAAAGCCTGAAAGATTCACTTGAATCCTACAAGGAATATAATGCCAGTTGCTTCTTATGAAGCTTCTCTTATTTTAAAGTTCACTATCACAGAAACCTATTTCTTAATTCTCCTATATTACCTATATTAAGTTCACAAAGCCACTAGCACTGTTTCCAGTAACACAGGAATCATACCAGTTTTCGAATATAGGAATATTCATTTTGAGACAGTTTGCTTTGTCCACATCACTTTATTTTAATCTTCTTCATTTGTCACTGACAACATCACCTGCTGAGCTAAAATGTTTTTCAGGCTGAAACTGGAGGATGGGCAACCAAGATTAATGCCCCACAAATCACATGTTAGCAAATGATTTTCTTTGACCAACATTGAATCCTCATTTATGCTATTGTTGGATAGTACTAGGAAAGTGTAGTTTAAAAACAGTGCACATTTTCCCTTTACAATCTTTCATTTTCAGTCACTGACCCCAAAAAGTTGTCAGATTCATCACTTAAAGACACCATCTGCTGACCTGTCATGGAGGGTGGTCAGAGCTGTCGCAGAGGAGCATTTTTTCTCCCTGATTTGTGTGTAAAAGCAGCAGTAGAAGAAAAGTGCTCATTTAAAATACAGACCTACACTTATTTATTTTGTTTGGAGGATTCTCTACATGCTTAACATTTGCCAAGGCAACAAAGTAATAGATGCAGAGGGAAACTAAAACCTGTGTGTTGCATGGGAGAAGGCTCTTGTATCAAATATGAACTTTAACTGTTTTTTCTGTTCAGCTAGAGTAGTTAATTTGCCAGCTCTGCTAGAGATACACATCTCATCTCTGTTTCACTGGGATTTTATTGGAACCACTGAATGCAATAGAATGTAAGCAGATGGTGAAACCGAAGAATATCATCAGTGCAATTCTTAGCCTTTTTTCATGCCATACTTTCAAAACTTCTGGTTTGCTGTGTTCATGTTGCAAGAAGTCTGGCTTTGAAGCAGAGTAAAGCAAAGAACAGTATACTGAATATGTACTTGCACATTTCTGGTGCAACTGTTTTTCAGTCATAGCAGCACAGACCCACAAGATTTCATACAAGGCTGCTTATAATTTAAGTTAAATATTCCAGAGACATGTCCTCCAAATGTGTTTCTTCTGCCAAGTATTCCAGCAGCAAACATCCAGGCTCCCTATTAAACTAAGAAATGTTTTTCTGAAATCCCGTAGAGATTTTATTAGGTCACTAATTATTTTGCATTTTAACCACAGAATTTGTCATGTGTTGTTCTTATGCACTAAGGTTATGGTTAAGACCTGAAAAACTATATTGAGGGCATAAGGACCACAGCTGCAACTATGGAAACTACTACCTTGATTTAACTATAAATGAATGATAAACACAACTTAAACATGATTTTGGCAGTAGTCGTTTAGCATGGTATCCTAGTCATGTATGCAGTTATCCAATGGATCAATATCTTTGTTCCATGAAAGCTCTTCCCCCCACCTACAAAAATACATTCATCCTGTTTCCAGCCAATGCTAAGCTGTGCTCAGGCAAGGCTGTCTTTCATCCCTTAGGACATGTTTCCTATTCCTGTTCTCAGGATCTATCATGTAATGAGAATTGGCAATTTCAAATTTATTTACTAGCTAGGTAAGAAGACCCTCAGGGACAATGAGGCTCAGCTGCTTATTTCTGTGAGTCAGCAGAGGCTTCTTTCTCCATGACAGCCCATAGGAAAAAGAACTACCAACAACAACTACCAAAAAAACCCAAGGTGAAAAACCTTTGTAACATTTTCTACCAAACAGTCTGTTGTTCTGAGTAATTTCGGATCTATATGGAAGAGAATAGGACTCATCATAGGATTTGCAAGTCCTTTCCAAGTGGAAACATTTTCTTGTTGTTCTACAAATCTGTTAGGTAAACAATTCTAAGTTTCTAGAAAATTATAAGGTCTCCCAAAGTTTTGTCCAAAGACCATTTGGCAGCTAATTTCTCCGTCTGAAGTATTTCTTGTTCATCAATGGACAGGAGCAAAGGACTCCTTTCCTCTATCCCAGCTATTCATCTGGAGTTCTAAATAAAGAACATATGGAAATACAGTGGCTCTGTTTTGAGGTTTTGGGTTTTTTGCCTCTGTTCACCATCAAGGAGGAAAATACTTTATGATCCATAAGGGCAGACCACAGGAAGCAAGTGTACTTATATCAGACAAAGTCTCATTAAGCTAGAGGTAGTAAATACTGTACTGTCTTTCCAGTGAAGCATTTATAAATGATCCCTATCCACTGAGGCTGACCTTCAAAGTATTTCCATTTATACCTTGATCACCTCAGCAAGAAGAAATAGAAGGGGGAGGAAGGATTTTACATTGTCAAGTCTTCCTTGGAAAGTTTATAAATAAATCATCATTTCAGCATTTGTGCATAAATGTGAGCATGTTGTTATCATAATCTGTCTAGATTTCTCTGAACATCCCTTCTCCCCTTCAAAAACTTTACCTGTATGACACTGCCCTAAGCATCTGTTTAAGTGGTAAGGATGGGCCATCACTATAAAGAACAATAAAAAATAACAGGAGTTCTCCAGAAATAGACAATAGAAAAGACAGGAAAAATTGACTGACATTCTCTTCTGTCTTCTTCTGCACTGTAAACAGGTATTATGCACCATCACTTGGGGACAGTAACCACAGAAGGAGCCTTTCAGTCAGTTTTATTACCCTCCTAGGGCAGAGGGAGCATCAGGCCTTTAAAACATCTGGCCCCAGACACTCACTGTGCAATTCTGCTAGGTCAGCCACACCAGGGAGCAAAGTGAGGACAGGGGCTTAGACCCCTTAACACGCTCTTGCTCTTGCCATACTTCCTTTAATTGATAAACTTCTCTCACTGCACCCTGCCTTTTTGTCACCATGTTGGTGTCAAAGTTTCTTAAGTCTCTAAAATAACAAGTAAACTTTCAGTACCCACTAAACTGCTGAAGGTTGTGGCATGGACTCTTTCCAGAAATCATGAATTAATCTCCTGTTTACCGTTATTTTTCTTAGACACATTTTTAGTAAAAGTTTGGTCTGCTCAATTCCGCACTTGCTTTCATTTTCTCTTTTTTTTTTTTTTTTTTCAATAGATAGATGAGCATGATAACTGTTGCTGTTTCATCAGTAACAGATGGTAATCAAAAACTGTTTAAAGAAATCAAACAAATGTTCCAGCATGATTCACTGATTGAAACTGAGAACACTGCCCTCCTGCTGTTGATGTACATCATCCTTTCAATAAGTAACTACAGATTTCTTTTCAACTTCAATAACGTTAATTGTGTGACTAGGATTTATAGCTAAACTATCATATTTGTATTAAAATGTGAGGGAGAAAATAACACATTTTGCCTTATTATGACAGTTTTTTGTTTGTTTACTGGAAAGGACTTGTTTTTGCAATAGTTCACTATTTTACATTTTTAAAGAGCTGTCTTTAAAAACATATATATATATATTTATTTATTAGAGTTTGTTTCCTCTATAGCTTGTTGTTGGGATATATTTTTCCTACTGGATGGCATCAGCTATCTGCTGAAGCATATTTGCTTATCTGTTACCAAGAAAATATGCTTGGTTCTCCTGGACAGCAAGTGGGACATACTATTCATGTTTCTGTACTTGAATAATGCAATGGCAGCTCATAATCCTCTTACATGTGAGGATTTTAAGCAATGATACAATGCCATGTGAGATGCTTTCTCTGGCTTTTGAAACTGGCCTTCACATGTGTTCATGTTACCTGAAAAGCTCTTTTATTCAGAGGTTTATTAGTTTAATACCCATCTGACTCTTCTTAAATATAAGCCCACATACCTGCATAATTCAAAATGCAAAGCCTTCTCCAGAACATCAAGGTATACACAAACTACTCACTAGCCAACGTGTATTTTTACCCTTACTGTGAAAAGTGCATCTGTGACCTTAGAGCCACCATAAAAGTCTGGAGAGAGTTGTTGGGACTATTAAATCTCTGGGTTTGAATAGTGGCAGAATTCCAGCTGCTGGAATTTTTAAGACTGCTCTTTTCAGCTTGTTTAAAGTGATAATATATCTATCCTAATGATTTGATATCTAGTAGAGGCCTTCTTGCCATAGTTACAGCTGTAGAAAAGCACCTGGAAAATTATTTTACAGTGTGTTTTGTGACACAGGTCTAAAATTGGGCTCTGGGTTTAGACATTTTTGTGACTATCACATGTAACCTCTGGCACCACTGGCATACTAACCAGTGAGGTACAGGAATGGAAATTCCTGCTGCAATACTTTAGGCTTTCAATTGCTATCTGCATCAGAAATTTGTTGGTGCACAACCTGCTTGTGAGGTGTTCAGAGCCAGCCATGAGAAAACCTGTCGCAAAATGGCTAGCTGATTTTAGAAACTGTCATAAATATCAGGATTAAGCATGTAACGGCTTCCAAATGTATTCTTAATTACTGTTATATAGTGTAACATGTTCAAAGAGGGTGTTCCCTAAAGACATCTGGCTACTAATGAGTTCTATTATGGGTCACTGAGCAAAGAGGAGAAACAAATACAGACGAGCACAAACTCAGGATTCGGGAGACACTATTAAATAATTAGTAATAGAGTAAAAGTAGCAAAGATACTCACCCCTCCTCCAACCATATGGAAAAGAAATCCAGTTGATTCATAGGTTGACTAAAAGGAGCAAGTGGCAAAAGAATTTTAATTTGCCCATGAGAGATAGTTCAGCATAAGCTTAATGTGAGATGAAGGAATAATCGGTCAAAAGAGATATGACCCTGGTTTACAGTGAGATTCTTACAATCAAGGAAAACCACAACTGAGGATATTTTGGTTCCCAAAGCTGTTATCAGCACTAATCTGCACTTCTGTAAATCAGTGTAAGAGAACTACTTGCTTGCCAATAAAGGAAATTATTGTGTTGCTAAGATGCCTGAATAATAAACTTCATGTCACTGACATCTCCATTTCCCCACTGAGTACAAAAAGCCTTTATGGAACATGGTTTGCTCCTTGGTGCCTCTTTTCAAAGATCTGTGAGTGCTGAAATCCAAGGCAAGGTGTTACAGTGAAATAGAGTTTGGTTATGTGCATAGTATAGGGTTTTGTTATCTTCTCTATAGCATCCGGTCATATTTCCATTCTTTTATACTTCTCTTTGGTACTGGGGAGACTACCATAATAAGTCTGCCTAATGTAAAAGAACTAGGCTCTTTAAAAAAATACATGCACTTTCAAGTCTCCTTCTTCCCCGTCCCTCCCACCAAAATGTGCATAATTAGAAATTCTTTATTTTAAACTATCATTTGATTATCTTAATTAAAACTCAGTTGGTCTTGATTGAATATGCTTTAATCAAGACAAAGCCCACAACTGAATCAACAAACTAAATGTCCCATTCTTTGTACACACATCAGACAGTGCATATGTCTTTATGGATTGTCTTAAATCTACTACAACATCAATGAACTTTGCAGCACAGAAATAACATTATGGGAACAATATCAGCCAACTGGTAGAGCTAGCTATAAAATTATAAGTGCCAGTCATTTAATTTCATATTTCCATTGTGTGTTCAAGAATTCTGTGAATAAACGATTTTCTAGATACTGTGAGTTCTTCTAGAATGTGATAAAATAAACATTTTTACCTTCTTATATCTTTGGTTTTCCCCCCACACCAGTTTTTAATCATGGTTGCACCTGTTCACATAGCACACTGAAGATGTGAAGTGTATTGATGTGTGGATACCAGAATCAGCGTCCATAGCGGTTACAGACATGCCTAACACAAAAGACTATGGTCTTTTATTATGTTTGACACTTTCAGTGCATTATTACAAAGCTCTGCTACCTGTTCTAAACATAATGATATGTTGAAATTCTATGTCCAGCTGTTTATTCCCATGAACTCACCAACATTTTTTATGTCAGTGATTTCTGCTCCTGTAGTCCTTACCTGAAACATGGTAAACACAGAAATCCCTCTTCTGGATTAGTTAACCAACATGAATCTTTCTCACATGTTTGGGCAGAATAGCAAGAGAGTATTGATAATCCTAGCTATTGGTTCTCTTTTATTTGTATTTGGCATTTGTACCATGCTAAGAACAGAAACAAATGAAATCTGAAAAATTACATGAAACAGGACATTTTGCACAAAGTTTATTGACAGATCTCATAAAACACACATGAGTAAAAATTATAGTAACTTGTCTCTTCACAATATTCTTAACATTTTGGACACAGAATTTTTAGATTTGGTTAGTTAGCTTAAAGCTGAATTTTCTCCCTTGTTCTCAGAACTCAGATGTACTCAAAGTCTGGGTCCTTGTTTTTGAACAAAACAAACCATCTATTGTTCTCTGGCTCTAAGGCCAAGTTGCATTGCATGGTTTGCATGCCAAAACCCAAAAAATTAGGTGGTTTCATCTTTACTGGGAATAGTCACTGTAATGTGCTACTCTGACAAACCTTATCTGGGCACTGTATGGGAAAGTGCTCCTTTACACAGGCAAAATAACACACAGGTAACTGGACCTACGGTTTAAAGAGTACAGGTGATCATGTGCCATTACCTTAGTGTGTACGTGGCCCTGTCCTGTTTACCAGTATAGACATATCAGGGAGGACCATGGCTCCCTTGGAGAACCAGTAGTCAGTACAAGAGTTTTACAGGTTGTCTTATTTATCTGCTGGATGAGAAGGCAACTGGCACTTCTTTCTATGTCACATTTATCTGGAAATGAAACACTTTATTTCTGTATGGTAGCTTAATCTGGGGCTTTTGTGAATGTACATGCAAAACACCTAGAAAATTACTGAGATTGAGGTGATTAAAATTCAATTTACACCTCCCCATGCATTTTGCTTTCCAGATAATAAGTTACTTATTGTCAAGCGACCCTGACTTTAGATATCAAAAGAAAATAGTGGACAACAGCAATATGGATGTATTATTCTTTTTTACATTAAAAAGTGAATGCATAGATACTAAATTTGTTAGATGCAATCAACTTCAGTTATGCTCCAAAGTATAAAGTGAGTATTAGACATTTTAACAATATTATAAAAATCTGTGCTTTGCAAAAGAATGACATGGATACATTATACAAATCTGAAAATAAAACCTTTGGGAGATGATCTAATCGTAGCAATTATACAATATGTAGCAGGATAAAAGTTCAACAGCATAAATATTGATGGCAATTAGCTAAGAATTAAATGCACAGTTAAAAAGGTAAGTGCCGTATGAGAATTGAAGGCTTCAGCAGAAATCTTGTTTGGAAAATGCAGTGGGAGATTATTTCACAAAGTTGCGATGTACCATAAACGCACCATTACTAAAGGTAGTTGATTAAGTGGAAAAGATCAGATTTGTTTCTCTGAAACTTAAAAGCAACACATAAGCATGCAATATGAGAAGTACCTTAGAACTAGACTGCAGCAAAGGAGACTTGATTTTATTCATACTACAAAGATACAGTAAGTCACCCCAAAATTTTCTATATCCCCAGTTGATAACTACTGTGCCTTGTCTCAGTAACATGTATGTATCCTGTCTAGATATTTGCATGGGATGAAAGATGTTTCAGCTAATAAACTTTCTTCATACTGATATCTACACACTGATGCCACAGTTTCACACTTAGTTCAGGCAGGCATAAATTGGCACTGCTGCTGAACCAGCCATCCTACTCTCTTCTTCCAGCCCTGGCTGCAGCACTGTATCCTAATGCCACTGCCTCTTCCATTTTGGCAAAATTTGCCATAACTTCAGTCTCTTTCTCTGGGTTGATTCCTTGATTCAGACCAGATTTGTGTAAGCACAGAGGAAGTGCAGTGCCAAGCTGAGGATGGGCAGAAGTGAGTGGGGTTTGGTCTTATGTTTCATCAGCAATGCCAGCATAGGCTAGTTTGCACTGATTGAGGAACAATGCCATCACTACGGAGAGAATTGGGGTGAAACAAAGACTGATCTCTCAAATTCAGGAAATGACAGCTGGTCTAACAAAGCAACAGCTGTTTTTCTAAAACAGAGCAACAACACTTATTTTATTTGGGGAGTGGCAAAACTAATCCCTGAAGCAGAAAGATATTCTGGGGGAGAAGTTAGCAGGAGGATTTACAGGGTGTGTAAAGCTGTTCTCAGTGAATCATCAACTGTTCCCCTGCATCTTATGACGGAGAAAAGGTTTCAACAACACAGGAAGGGGAAATGTCTTTGTAAATTTGGGGTCATTTATTTTCCCTTTAGAACCATGGGAGATAAACAGATACTAATCCACAGGTGAGAAGGACAGTTGACAAGATGTGGCTCATGCCACAGAGGACCCTTCATAATTCATATACCCAAGAAACCAAGAAGAAATTTTTGAAGGAGGAACAGAATTGTCCATGTACTGCTCAAGTTGATGCTTTTTTCATAACACCAGCAGGTAGTAAAAGAACACCTAATATAACTAAAAACTAAACCAATTCCCATTTCATGGCCCCACTGGAGTTAGATACTTAAAGCCTAGCTCTCAGAGATTAAAGATATAAGAGGCTCCTAGATCCTGAGCTATGGCTACAGATCAGACCACAGCCAAAAAGGCTTGTATGGATTGTGGAGGTTACCTGTTACCTTCACACAGAAGATCACCCAAGAAGCTGATGGACCAGGGACACAGAGATTCCTGGTTGGAAGGTAGGAGACTTCCTTTACCTATTTACCTAGTGTTATGTATGGATACTTTGCTCATTAGATGTCTGTGCTATCCTTTACCAGACAAAAAATCTGGTCTAGACCCCTTTAAAAACTCTTCCAGAGGGTAACTGAAAGGCTAACCTATTCCTCTAGGAAGATCCCTTATCTAAAGAGTGCAACATAATGAAAATACAGGCACTGAGACAGAATCCTTGACAAATGGTGACCTTCTACATCCAGATAGAGATCTTTCTTTTTCAAACTCAGCACAAGTAAGTTTTTTATTTTATTTTTTTAGTTCTATCTTTTATGAACATGTTCACAAGCCCTGGTCCTCATGGGGGACTTCACCTACTCCAATACCTGTTGGAGAGACAACCCAGCAGGGCATAAGCAATCCAGGAGGTTCCTGGAATGCATTGATGATAAATTCCTTCCCCAAGTGACAGAGCAGTCAAGGAGGAGAGGTGCTATGCTGGACCTTGTTCTCACCAACAAGGAGGGGCTGGTGGGGAATGTGAAGCTCAAGGGCAGCCTTGGCTGCAGTGACCATGAAATGGTGGAGTTCAAGATCCTTAGGGCAGCAAGGCGGGGTGTGCAGCAAGCTCACTACCCTGGACTTCAGGACAGCAGACTTTGGCCTCTTCAGGGATCTGCTTGGCAAGAGTAACATGGGACAAAACACTGAAGAGAAGAGTAGCCCAGGAAAGCTGGTTAATATTCCAGGATCCCCTCCTCCAAGCTCAGGAGTGATGCATCCTGACAAAGAGAAAGTCAGGTAAGAACACCAGGAGGCCCGCATGGATGAACAAGGAGCTCCTGGACAAGCTTGAACACAAAAATGAAGCCTACAGAGGGTGGAAGCAAGGACAGGTAGCCTTGGAGGAATACAGAGAAACTATCCAAGCAACAAGGGATCAGATTAGGAAGGCCAAAGCCCTGACAGAATTATATCTGGCCAGCAACAAGAAAAGCTTCCGTAAGTACAATGGTGATAAAAGGAAGACTAGGGGAAATGTCGGCCCTCTATGGAAGGAGATGGGAGACTTGGTCACCTGGAATATGGAGAGGGATGAGGTACTCAATGACTTTTTTGCCTCAGTCTTCACTGGCAAGTGCTCCAGCCACACTGCTCAAGACACAGAAGATAAAGACAGGGACTGGGAGTAAGAACAACCACCCACTTGAAGTGCTAAGGCTTGGACAACAGGCCCAAGCCAGAGTTGACCTATAGATGAATCCTGTATATTTTATAACTGATAACCATTGTTCTAGTAGGTATTGTGCTAAGTTATAACAACCCACTTATGCTGGTGTAAAAAGTGCTAAAGCATTGAAATACTGCAGCCTGAACAACAGGCCCCAAGCTGAAGCTGTTAACTTAGCATGTAGTCATTAGTAAAATATGTAAACTCGCTAGTGAAAGACAAAATATAATCAGTAGTGAGGAGAGAATGTATTCAACTTTCCTTTCGCAGCCTTCTTCAAGGCTGAGAACCTAAGTATTTGGCCTTGCTAGAAACTCCCTTGGTTCCCCCCCTGAGCCCTGGCCAAGCTTTAGGTGGAATCCAACAGGAGAATGAAACCAGATATTTTCCGCTCAAAACAAAGGTGCCAGTTATGCTGGCTTGTCGATCTCTGGTATATAAGGCTGGGCCCGTTTGCAGCGACTTTGGATGCCTCACCTATGGGTGGATGCACTGTGTAGGATTTCCCACTTGCCGGGACAGGGTCTCCAAATCCTCGCTGTAACCGGGGCTGCCCAGCGTCTGCGGATCTGGATGATGATGATAATATATGCAAGTGGTGATGTATTTCTCTTAATTACTATTCTCTCTCTCTCTCATGTAGTAATGATTTGATGTATTACCCTGTATTTTCCTGTTTGTTGCTTTAAGTGCACTGTTCTGCTTTTTCTTACTGCATGTTTTCTGTATTACTCTGTTACATTATTTGGTTATCACTAGTAAAATACGCCTACTCTTTTCATTCTGGTGTCCGAGTTTAATTGGTATCCTTAATCAGCAAAACACCACTGTAGGAGAAGATCGGGTTCGAGACAATCTAAGGAACCTGAAGGTGCACAAATCCATGGGACCTGGAGCGATGCATCTGTGAGTCTTGAGGGAACTGGTGGATGAAGTGGCTGAGACACTATCCATCCTATTTGAGAAGTTATGGCAGTCTCATGAAGGTCCCACTGACTGGAAAAGAGGAAACATAAACCCCATTTTTGAAAAAGAAAATAAAGATAACCCAGGGAAATATAGGCCAGTCATTCTCACCTCTGTGCCTGGCAAGGTCATGGAGCAGATAGTCCTGGAAACTATGCTAGGGCACATGGAAAATAAGGAGGTGATTGGTGACAGCCAACATGGCGTCATTAAGGGCAAATCGTGCCTGACAAATCTGGTGGCCTTCTACAACTGGGTTACAGCATTGGTAGATAAGGGAAGAGCAACAGATGTCATCTACCTGGACTTTTGCAAAGCATGTGACACTGTCCCACAAGACATCCTTGTCTCTAAATTGAAGACACGTGGATTTGACGGATGGACCATTTGGTGGATAAGCAATTGGCTAGACAGCTGCACTCAAACAGTTGTGGTCAACAGCTCAATGTCCAAGAGGAAAGGAGTGATGAGTGGTGCTCCTCAGGGGTCGGTATTGGGACCAGTGCTGTTTAACATCTTTATTGGTGACACGGACAGCGTGATTGAGTGCATCCTCAACAAGTTTGCTGACAACATCAAGCTGTGTGGTGCGGTCAACACACTGGAGGAAAGGGATGTGCCACCCAGAAGGACCTTGACAGGCTTGAGAGGTGGGTCCGTGCAAACCTCATGAAGTTCAACAAGGGCAAGTGCAAAGTCCTGAACAGGGGTCGGGGCAATGCCATGCCCAAATACAGGCTGGGTGAAGAGTGGATAGAGAGCAGCCCTTCAGAGAAGGACCTGGAAGTAGTAGTGGATGTAAAACTGACTGTGAGTCAGCAATGTGCGCTCACAGACCAGAAAGCCAACCATATCCTGGGCTGCATCAAGAGAAGTGAGGCCAGCTGGCTAAGGGAGATGTTTCTCAACTCTAATCTGCTCTCGTGAGACCCCACCTGCAATAATACATTCAGCTCTGGGGCCCCCAACATAAGAAGGACATGGACCTGCTTGAGCAGGTCCAGAGGAGGGCCAAAAATATGATCAGGGGGCTGGAGCACTTTCCCTATGAGGACAGGTTGAGACAGTTGGGGTTATTCAGCCTGGAGAAGAGAAGGCTCTGGGGATACTTTATAGCAGCCTCCCAGTACTTAAAGGGGGCCCACAAGAAAGATAGGGAGGAACTTTATAGAAGGGCATGTAGTGATAGGACAAGGGTTAATGGCTATAAAGTGAAAGAGGGTAGATTTAGATTAGATCCAAGGAAAAATTCTTTACTGTGAGGGTGGTGAGATGCTGGAACAGTAGATGCCCCCTCCTTGGAAGTGTTCAAGGCCAGGTTGGATGGGTCTTTGAGCAACCTGATCTTTGGAAGGTGTCCCTGCTATTGTCAGGGGCATTGGAACTAGATAATATTTAAGGTCCCTTTTCAACCCAAATCATTTTGTGATTCTATGATTCCATGATTTGTCTAGCATGTATGCTGACATCTCTGAAAAGTGAATTTTAAGAGGAACTGATTCCCATGACCTTGCTTGACATGAGCAGCAACCTGGTTGAAACCAGATAATGCTTAACATCTTCAGTTTCATAGTAAATTTCATAGTAAATTCTGACAATATGCTGAGTAACCTACTCATGAATGCTCATATTTATTTAAATTATTCAAATTTATATCAATGTAACTTGCAATGTTACATATTGCTGCAAGATATGTTAGAAGAGTCTGTCCTATCTCACCACTTTTATTCCCAGCTTTAGCAAGTCCTACTTCAGCTCTTACTGTTGATTCATATGGTGACACTGACCTGTAACATTTTTCACAGAGCAATCACTTTATCCTCTTTAGATGGTGCCAAAAGTCCATAAGACTTTATTATCAGCCTTTATTATAAGCCTTATTAATTTACTATTTCAGTGATTTTTCCATTGATTTGCACAGTACAGTCACTCACACTTGAGCAATGTCAGTGTTAGGTAACTGTGGAACACTTTTAATCAGGAAAGGTATTTGATAGCTATTTAGCACTTACTTTGCACTGATATAAATAACAGAATATGTAAGGCAGTAGAAAAGAGTCGTCTAAGGTGCCTTAATTGCTCTTATCAACTACTTTTGTTGTTGCCATAAGAAAAGTTTTCACTTTAGAAACGTATTCCCTTTGTTGATGCTGGTGCTTTTAAAAATCAAAGATATGTGAAGAAATTATGGCATTGGAGGAAGAAAGCACTTGTCATTGGATTATGTAAGTACCAAAATTATCTCTCTTTTTAAACACCTCAGATGAGAGAAATTGAAAAGAGAGTAGTTGTGCAAATAATGAGAAAATGGTTTTTTTTCTATGACAACTGGAATACTTCTTGTTATGTCTAGCGATTCACTATGGAGACTGCAAAGATGAAGTAGAATATATAAATATATCCCAAAACATATAAGCATATATATAAATAAATTAAATATATACATATATATGTTTAAAAACTAACAATCATGGGGAGATACCTCTTTCAGAAGAGTGAGTGAGATTCATACCCTGGGTATCCTGAAGACTGAATGCTCTAAAGTGAGTACTGACTAACCGTGGTGAGCTAAAATACAAATAACATAAAAAACTACTTCTTGTACTCATCCAAAAATATAACATGGAATAAGATAATAACTATTCAGAATAGATTATAAAATATGAGATGCAAAATCTCGGACTTTTGTCATTCATAGTTTGGAGGAAAACTTTCTTCTAGCTAGTAGTTTTAGAAGCTATTACTGTTTTCTCAGGCCCCTACCCTGACAGCAACTTAAATAGCCCTATTATAATAAGTGGGACAATACCATGTGCAAAAAACTAAGCACGTATGTGTCTGAAGGACTGAATCTTGAGAAGCTAAATTATTTGATTTGTGGGTGCTTTCAGGCAGCTAGACTTCTTAATGGACAATATTATGGACGAACCCACTGAAGATAAAAATAACACCCACAGCTTTCAAGAGCCGTGTTAGAAATGTGAGCCACCAAATAAATTACCATCTACAGATTTACATAAATGGAAATATGAAAGTATCATTCTTCAGACTTGCTGAAGGCCACTAGAGCAAGTGATGATTTACTTGAAACCTAAAATGGGCTGTTACTGGATTCAGAAAACCACTTTAAGTCTTAGTAAATCAATAACAAATAATGGTCCATAACCCCAACACACTCTTGAAAGTTTACCCAAAAGATTTTGAATGAATAACAGTGATATTCAAATAGTGGTTCAAGTATTTGTCTGCTAATAAATGCAGTTAAATGGTTGTGTTATGTGATGAAGGGGAAATGCAATATCAAATAGTATTTGAAGTTTACTTAAAGACAACAACGAGCTATCTAAGGTAGCTAACAACAAAAGAGATACTTCAATTAATTAACTTGGCCCTAGATTCTCACCAAGATTGGATAAATGTTATTGATTTAAAAAATAATTTATTTGAGGACAGTATTTGATAAACTAGGATACTGTAATATCTCCTTTCATGTGAGTCTAAGGGATAAATAAAAGTTTCAGCTGACATTATTATCCATTTCAGCGGGTATAGATATTGTCTTCTAGTAAATGTCTAAATAATTTTCTGACAAGAGTATCTGCTGAGAATAAGGTCTGAGAGTGCAATAACCTCCTCATTAGTACTTCTGGATGTCATATGGGTCTTTCAGATAGGAACATGATGTAGGAAAATTCTTTCAGCTTCTTCAGTGTCTTTAGCCCTGTTTCCTACTAGTCTCAATGCTGTAAACAGAACATTAGAATTAGCCAAGGGAGTTGAGCCTGTCTGTGTTTCAGACAGTAAAAGCAGTGGAAGATGTATATATGATGTATGTGGGTGATAAACTGTTATCATACTTAGCAGTTTAAACAGTTGTGTGTTTAAAAATGAAGCAGAAAGGAAAATAAAAACAACACGATTAACTGACAAATCAAAGCAATCATTCAAGCAAAGAAGAGACTGAAACCCAGTCTTGGTGAAGCAGGGAGGAAAAAAAAATACGTTAGATAAAACAGAAATTAAGAGACTTCAAAGGCAATCTGAAGTGCAAATGCTGAAAGCTTACAGACAGAGCAGGAAAACAGTCTCACTGGTACAAAGGGAAAGATCTAGTGAGGAAAAAAAAAAAAAAAAAGCCAGCTACTTTATATTAATCATTTTTCCAGCTGATTCAAATTAATATGTCACAGAAATGAGCTTATGCCTAGAAATTTGCAATGAATCCCATGTTTCTGGTTTCCTTCCATATCATGACGTACTTTCTACAGTTTAGCTGGTGGACATCATTTTGACATGGATTACCATGTTTTGCTGAACGCAGTCCACTCTGCCATACAAATTCAAGCTTCCAGACAGTTAAGTTACTTGGAAAACACATGACTCCTCAGGTGCCAGATGTTGTTAAAGAGCTTACAACCTTAGTTCTTAATATCTCAGGGAAGTGCCAAGAAGCTGTAGATGAATTAAGGTCACCAGTTCCTGCATAGCCCACTAAACCATCCACTGAGGGATGTCTGGCTACCTGCTTGGTGAGCTGCAGAAGGGCCAGAGACTTTGGTTTTAGCAGACACACTGGACTTTGTTCTGCTTAGATTAACAAGGAGCACAGCACAACTGGAAGACCACTTGGTGCTGAGGACTGGCAACTACATTACATATGTTTCGGCGGAGTTTATGGACTGGACTAGCTCTGCTCTGCTCCTGGGAATGGACTGACTATTACCAGCTAAAATATATTAGATACCTAGATAACCAGACCATATTTCCTAGTTTAGTTTCATCTGAAAGGAATTTATTTTTTGTGCTTTGATACCGCTTTGTGAAGTAAGCCAAAGAGCAGAAAATGGAGGTTATTGGGAGATTTATTTCAAAAATGCACCCTTAATCTGGAGTAAAATGCTGGTGCAGACTCACTCACTGATGGTTAACTTGAAGAGAAGCATCTGGTCAGATTCAGATTGCTTTTGTGGGCAGCAATGAAACTAGATTTTTGGCACTTGCCAAAATCTGAACATGTGGAGTTATCTCTGCATTCTTTCTTGACCAGCTTTTAATTAAAGAACCAATTTTAAACTAGATTTCCAGAGAGTAAGAAGACCAGTCTTTTCTCCTCAGTACCAAAGAAAAAGCAAATGAGTTCTTTCCATCATTCTTTACCACACTTGGCAGATATACACCTGCCCTAAAGCTATTCTTTGCAAGTAATTTAGATGAGGCACTGTCAAAGGTCAAGATGAAAAAGGAGGGGATGCCAGAACAAAGTGATAATTTAAATCTCAATAACTTGCCAGAACTACACAGTAGAATTGGAATGAATGAAAACACTGGATTTCTAACCAAAAATAAGTCAATCTTTATTGGACACCCGGCAGTCACACAGTTTTGCCTATCTTTACAAGAGGTGATGACATGAACTGCTTGCTAACCACTGATGTTCACTCCATCATAAAGTAAATCCTCATGGATATTTTGCAAAGTAATCATGCTGCTTCATCCAGCTGAAACTCTTTGAAACATAAAAAAAACGGCAAATACAATTTTTGAGGTAGAATTTTTATATGTCACATTATTTTGGGGGTTTTTTTTGGAAACAAACCTTTTTAGTCTTTTACTCAGGCTATCAGCCTTGCAGGTTGTAGAGTGCAGTTCTGCTGTGGATTAGAAACCACTGGGGGGAGAGTTGGGGAGAAAAGTAATAATATATAAATGCAACATGAATGGAAGTTAAAAATGAGTGCCTGGCTAGTATAATATGCCAGATTCTTGCTTTAAGATAAAATAATCACATGAAAAAAAGATAAAACCAAAAAAACCCCACTCAAACGAAACCCTTAAGGTTGTTCTGAAGTATACTGCAGAATTTTGTTTTACAACCTCTGGACTTTTCCATCTGTCCCTACTTTTTACTTACTACTCAGTAGGCACATTTGGGTGCAGGGTGAAACTGCAGCAGAAGATTCTGTGTCTGTAATGCTCTCCAACACAAAATGCTATAGGAGGCAATTCCAAAACTGGGGCAACCCCTGACTTTCACAGACATCATACTCAGACTGAATTACAGTCTAAACGATTAATCTATTTTTAAAAATAAAGCTAAGGAGAAATAAACTAATTTTCCTCCACAGGTTAAAATTATTGTACTTTCTTCCAGATGTTCCTGAATTTCTCTTTTTTAAAGCAAGGACTTGGATGGGTACACGCTTTGCTGGGTAAAAAACTGGCTGAATGGCCGGGCCCGAAGAGTTGTGGTGAATGGAGTTAAATGCAGTTGGCGGCTGGTCACGAGTGGTGTCCCCCAGGGCTCGGTTTTGGGGCCACTCCTGTTTAACATCTTCAATGATGACCTAGACAAGGGGATCAAGTGCACCCTCAGTAAATTTGCAGATGACACCAAGTTGGGTGGGAGTGTTGATCGGCTCGAGGGTAGGGAGGCTCTGCAGAGAGATCTGGACAGGCTGGAGCGATGGGCTAAGGCCAACTGTAGGAGTTTCAGTAAGGCCAAATGCCGGGTTCTGCACTTCAGCCACAACAACCCCCAGCAGCGCTACAGGCTTGGGGAGGAGTGGCTGGAGAGCTGCCAGTCAGAGAGGGACCTGGGGGTGTTGATTGACAGCCTGCTGAACATGAGCCAGCAGTGTGCCCAGGTGGCCAAGAAGGCCAATGGTATCCTGGCTTGTATCAGAAATAGCGTGGCCAGCAGGGACAGGAAAGTGATCTTACCCCTGTACTCGGCACTGGTGAGGCTGCACCTCGATTACTGTGTTCAGTTTTGGGCCCCTCACTACAAAAAGGACATTGAATTACTCGAGTGTGTCCAAAGAAGGGCAACGAAGCTGGTGAAGGGTCTGGAGCACAGGTCTTATGAGGAGCGGCTGAGGGAACTGGGGTTTATTTAGTCTGGAGAAGAGGAGGCTGAGGGGAGACCTCATGGCCCTCTACAACTACTTGAAAGGAGGTTGCAGAGAGCTGTGGATCAGTCTCTTTAACTAAGTAACAAGCGATAGGACAAGAGGGAATGGCCTCCAGTTGTGCCAGGGAAGGTTTAGACTGGATATTAGGAAGCATTTCTTTACAGAACGGGTTGTTAGGTGTTGGAATGGGCTGCCCAGGGAGGTGGTGGAGTCCCCATCTCTGGAGGTGTTTGAGAGTAGGGTCGACTTAGTGCTGAGGGATATGGTGTAGTTGGGAACTGTTAGTGTTAGGTTGATGGTTGGACTGGATGATCCTCAGGGTCTTTTCCAGCCTAGACAATTCTGTGATTCTGTGAAAACTAGCCACCCTGTTCCCACTCATTAAGTTTCTCCCTACTTCTACAGCAAAGAGTGGTCCTCCAGATAATAACCAAGGTAAGTCTCCAGGATAGGTTTCATCCTAAGCATTGAGTGAGATTGAAGACCTATGAAAACTGTGCTATTAAAATATATTATAAACCACTGCACATAAACAGTTAAAATGTATGATAGGAAAGTAGAAAGTGCAAACTGTATCAGCAACTTCCTTCTGATATTTCTTAATTTCTAGTATAGGGCATCCTTAATACTGTGCTTGGGCAATTTTTATAAGTCCATCATTACTGCCAAATTAGCTGTCATGAAATATGTTTGAGACAAAGAACTACAGGGTTCAGTAAAGAATAAGAAATAGTGTACAAACAATAGGAATCACAATTACCTTGCCAAGGATTAAAAAACATGCTTGGGTTGTCATTTTTCATGCTTCACAGCACAAGTCCTCACAGCAATTGCCTGGGGTTAGGAAGAGATGTCCCTTTCATTACAGGGATCTCATATCCAGCTCTAAACTCTTTCATATGGTACTGTTCAGTATCACCACAAGAATATCATGTTAGATAGACCATTAGTCTGATTCAGCATCTCAGCTCTGTGTTCCCTGTCTCTGTGCCATGCATCCAAGGCAGAAACTCTGTTTTATTACCTAGTGATAAGGGAACTTTGAACTCTAATAGCTGTGTCTTAAAGGAAACCGGCTATGAAAGAGCATGCCAGCTCTTGATTAATAACATGCAATTTCTCTTCCAGGTCTCTAAACAGAGGATTTGGCAGCTATGTATAGTTGTTATGATATGAGATACACACACTGTGTATTAGGAGACTACATAGGAATAAAATGTGAAAACTTAGGGAGAACTGAAGCAGTATCATAGAATCTATTGAAAGAAATAGCCTGTACAATTATAGAAGTTATATTTAGGAGATAACAAGGTAAATGAAGAAACCCAGATAAAAACCAACCAACCAACCAAATGAAGAACTGAGTTTATTGAATCAATCGTAAAGAGAAAGATCAATAAATATTTGCCAGAGTCAACCTCTAGAGAAGTAAGGTCAATTATGATAAGAAACTAACTCTTTGACTCAAATATCTAAAATATTTTACTCTGTACTTTTGGCATGAGTAGATAATGAATACTTTATCTTGTAACATGACAACAATATTATAAAAATAAAACCATTGTCATCTGCACTCCAAAAGGTCACTGATAACTTTTAAAAATATATTTGACTCTCTGTAGTTAAGTTATTGTTCAAACCAGTGTTATTGCTTTCTGGTTGTGATGGTTTAGTCCCTGCCGGGGTCTGAGACCACGCGGCCGCTGCCCCTCCCCCACAAAGGGAGTGAAATACAAAGCCCCGAGACTGAGATAAGGAAAGGTTTAATACAACAGTGCAACAGCAACACAACAAACAACAACAATAACACTAACAGTAATAACAATGAACAGAGCAAGATATCAACCAATACAGCAGTGAGAACAGAGAGATCCGCATAACACACATGTTAACCGACTCTCCCGCGCTGCCACCGCTTGGGCGCCAGGACCTGATGTCAGCATGGTATATGAATAACCCGGCTAGAGCTTCCCCCCCACTGCTGGGGAAACTTAACCTTATCCTAGCTAAACCAGGACACTACCCAAGATCTGAAATTGATAAATCTTCCAAATATAGACAGTCCCTTACAACTATCCATTCATCCATTTTTGTGTGTGCTTTCTTAAAATGCAGCTGGTTATCCACATCACATTCTTGTCATGTGACAGTTCTACTTCATGTAAAATATTGTCAACTTTTACAGCTCAAAGCCCAAGAAATTTAACTCCTTTCTCTAGATGCAAAAAAGAGGAAAAAGTCTGTGATGTAACAGGGGTTTTTTATCACCTGGTAAGGTTTTGGTTTCCTCCCAAAGTAGGATTCAAGGGTCATACATTACACCGTATTTACTCATGCTTGTGCTACCAGATATTGAGATATTAACATGAGTTTTCAAACTGTACATAGCTCTCTATGGGAGATGTCAACAAATACATCCCAAAACAGTATTTCTGTGATACAGTGCAGCTGCGTTCAAAACACTACTTTTTAATATACAAGTTGAATTTCACCTTTTTAAAATATCAGTCATCTCTGCAGAAAACTTTGAGAAAATTATGCAATTTTCTTTTAGTAAGACATATCAGAGGTTAATTTGTTGTACTGATAAGCACCTATGGTCTAAAAACCAGAACCTTTGTAACACTTCCTGTTGAGCACCTAAAATCACTAGCAAGTCATAAAAAATTATCTTCTTTCCCAGTGTGAGGTGAGTTACAGAAAATGAAACTGTTGCTGTCATAGCTACCATCATATGATGGTGGCTGTATAAAATATTAAAAAAGAGTTTGATCATACTGTTGATTTTCAATTTGTCATAGGCCTCTTATCCTTCTGTAACACATTGTGCTTGAGGATTAAGGTAATTAGTCTAATAACTATAATTAGTCATAATTATCCTAATAGGGGATATTAGTTAATGAAATTTCATTTCAGTGTTCTTAATAGATTTAATTAATGCAATATATATGTTAGCTTGAAAAACAGAGACATTTTTCAATGCATCTAACACTTACTGACTTACCAAGAAGTATTAGTCTAATGGTAGTTGCCAAAATATAATCATATGCAACCTCTCAATGTGCCAAAAATTTACCTTACACCAGTCACAGTAACATGAGGGAATAACAAGACCTTTACACCACTTCCCCTTACTTCTGTTGAAAATAATTTTTAAATATCCCTGCCTGGTACTTTTCTAATTGTATATCTTTCCTCTTAACTTCTTGTTTTTATTACTGCCTTATCAAGTAATTAAAATGTTGTTCAGTAACTAGTGTCTTTTCTTCACCTATGGTCCCTCCCTCCCTTTTTGGGAGATGGCCAATAAAGCCAAACAAGCTGAAGATTTCCAATACCAGAAATAGATCATAATGAGGAAAGGATCCCTATACCACTATTGCTTCTCAACAGCTCTCGGCTCAGGGAATTCATGTCTACACTTATGAAATAAGAACTTAAAATGAACTAGCACACGTTGATTTCTAAGTGCTAATTGAATGTTCATGTCGATTTTATCATATAAAACCACAAGGTTTTAAAGAATACTTTTATTTTCCAGTTTCAAAGACCTTATGGCATCAGGTTTCCTGCTTAAATCTATTGTAGTTTTTCTTCTTCTACTCCGTGCAGGAGATCAGCTATTGCTGTCATAACTCGGGGCCTGAAGCATTGTAAAGAATTTTGCTTTGGATTTACAGAAATATCCTTACCTGTGAACAGAAGCAGCTCTAACCTTGGGGAAAGAGAGGGAGGCCCATTCTCACCAGAACTTTATAACCCTCAGTAAAATCTTTCCAAGTCTATTTTCCCATCTGTCCTAACCATGATGATGCCCAACTGTACTAGCCCTAAGCTTGGCACCACAACATGTTAGAAGTATACTTCGCCTGTGTATCTGCCCTCAAGTGGGACTCGCCAGCAACTAAAAGACCTTAGAGTCTTATGTTTAAGCATATTTGATCAAAAGAACACAAAAGTTTAAAAAGTGTGGTAGAATCTCCAGGAAAAAGGAAGTATTTCAAAGGAAAGGAAAAGGAATTTTTCATTGTTCTGAGTACCAGATTGAAAGCTCTTGTGAGTTTTGCTTTCTCCCTGAAGATAAAGAAAAATTGATAGGGGTCTTTCATTCTTTCAGCCTCACTGCCAAAGAGCCACGGATGCTTAGTCTGCCTGTCCCTGCTGAAAGCAGTAAATGGTCCAGGAACTTGGACCATTCATGTAAAAACTGAAACTGATAGCAGTCTTCTAGGTGAGCAACCAGGGACCCATCATTTTCACTCTTTCCACCAGAAAAAAATGCTTCCTTAGGAAAAAAAAAAAAAATTTCTACCAGAAATTTATTCTAACACAAAATTATCAACTACCTCTAAGTTTATGTGCAAGCTTAAGTGCATGAACTCTGTACTACAAATCTTCTTTCATCTACAAGTTAAATGTTAGCATACCATCCAGCATGAAATTTCTAATATCACCTAAGTAGGTTAGAAGATAGATTTTGTTTTCAGCAATGACTTAAGCACTGCTTTTGATACTTTGGAAATTTTAAGTCCAGGGTTTTCTAAGATTTGGTGTAAAGACAAAATGTAAAAATGAAAGGAAAAAGAAAAGAAAAGAAAAAAAAAAAAAGCACTGAACTGAGAGTTGAGGCTTTTAAACTTTCTACGAAGATGGTTATGTCAAAAAAAGTTCCATTTTAAGAGTCTGACTTCCATGGGAATGTACTGATAGGGGTTGATACTTTTGATATCTCTTGCTTTGCTTGTGATTGTTCTATGTCCTGAGCAAATTGCTAGAGGGAAGCTGGTGAGTCCTTAGTTCACCCAGTCACACATCCCCACCCATTCCCTTATGCCAGTCCTTGAGCTCAACCAATGATTGTATTGTTTAGTCAAGCAGGGAGCTGATATACTGGGAGCTGATCTTTGCTTCTTTTTTGTTTGATTAATTTCAATCTGCATCAGCTCATTAAGGACATGGGAATAGATCCATGACAGTATGAGGACTGTGGAACTGCCGTGGTTGCCCCATTTTATGCACTGGAAATAAGATGGATAAAGGAAAGAAATGGAAAGCTACTGAAATTGAGACTAAAATTTCACAA
This sequence comes from Strix uralensis, assembly GCF_047716275.1. NCBI lineage: Eukaryota > Metazoa > Chordata > Aves > Strigiformes > Strigidae > Strix > Strix uralensis. The sequence continues at coordinate 39,590,376 of NC_133975.1, forward strand.
CTGAGCTCTTTTTCTAGTCTGTACCTCTGCAAAGTTTCCTAACCTAAAAATGGAAAAATTTGGACTGTCCAAAGAGTAACATGTAAATCATGTTTATAAATCATTCTTCTTCCTATCTGTTATATGGTTTTGTTACCCTGTTGAAATTCACTGTGGGAGAAGAAACCGTGAATAATGTCTGTAAGCCACTTCAATCCTGCAAAAGCCTTATCTCTCCTAAGAAATGCATGTCTAAAATCAAAGGTCATAAATAAGGTGATATAAGTAGTTGAAAGGCAGCCCATGTTGCCAACATTAACATACTGAAGAGTCATAATTTAAATTTTTTTATGCACTTCATAAGTGTTCCCCTGAAGAAGGTTAAGCATGATAGCGTTATACACCTCATTCTTATAAAAAATTGAAAATTCCAATGGGTTTTCAGCTGAAAGGACTCTCTGCCATACAGTTTGAATTTTTTTTTTAATTGCTGAACAAGTAAACATACTTACACAGAATTCACTAAGGCATGCTTGAGTTTTCTTCACCTATCACAAACCTAGCAACAGTATGCACAAAAGAACTATTCTAGCTGCCATCCAGAGATTTAGGAAAAATGAAGTTTGTCTTGAATACTTATTTCTTGGGGTTTCTTACTTATATTAGGCCTACTGTTGAAATTTATCCTATAGGGAAAGCAATCTCCAGGTTAATGCATGTGCAAAGTGTTCTAACCCCATTTTTCAGGATTTCAGAGGGACTTCAGGAGCATTTAGCTTTGGGCTATCCCTCCATCGGGAAGAGAAACTTGCCCAAAGAGAAGCTTTACAGTAATTATCATCATCTTGGAATTTTACAAACAATACACATGATAATAAAGAACGCTTTAATATATTACCCTAATCATTATTAATTCCTTTGGTATTTATAGTAATAATGGTAATTATGATGAACTCATTTTGTACTAATGTGAGTGCTTCTGGAACTCCACATTAATTTGTAACACTGCATTGAAGTGGTATTCAAGAAGGATATTACACACTATATTTTTAAAGGTTTGCAAACTCTTTAAAAACAAAGACTTCCTGAAAAAAAAGACATGTTTTTCAACTGAGGAGATTGTTTGTGTTTGATTAAACCTGTAGTTTCTGCTGAGATTTAACAGTGATGAAAACTGACAAGGTTGAAGGGAATAAGCTGAGGTTCATGTCACAGGGAATAAATACAGAGAGAGAAGAAAAATCTTGTGCTTTTCAAAGGCATTTGCTGAAATAATTTTTGCTTTCATTTTACCCCTAGTGACAACTGCTAGATTAAAGCCACTGGAAATTAAAAATTATAACTTTATTCAGTATATAAAGAGTGCCAGCTCCTGCTAATGTTGACTGTATTTGATTGAAAGACTATTTATAATGAGACTTGGGTGATTCAGTTGGCATATCTGTTCCAGTGTACCGTCATCACTCTAGTATCTTTACTAATGAGCAGGGTGTTACAGATGTATTAGACCACTACGTTCAGAGTACGCCAATATTTTGCAAATGTATAATTTAAACCGTAATCCCTCAAACTCCTGAATTTAGCTACCTATGTGGTTTATTTTTCCACTTGAGCTGCCTGTTGCAGCTAGGCCTGAGCATCTTCCACACAGGTGAAAGGCCAAATGCCCTGCATTTTTCAAAGCTTCTTTCAAAATCCTAGCAGGCATTGAGATCTGCTTTTTGACACCCCATCAGCACAGGACTATTGCTCCATATTATTTCCCCTGGCAGGAAGGCTGATGTAAATGGCTCCAGTATCTTGCCACTCATTCTCCCTTCAGAACCGCCTGGTGAATTTATGTTATTTAAAGCACCTACTTTATTTTTTCAGTGCTATTATCAGTGCAGCTGATGGGAAGTCACAGGAGTGGAAATCATTGGCAAGAAGAGAAAAAGCTGCTTTAGTCAACTTTGCTGCCCAGGGAAAATGGAATGACTGGTCTTAAGTTTATGTACCAGTGAAATTCACTGAGGGCTTAAACTAAATGGGATTTAAATAGTGCACAGTCTGCTGTGCACAGGTGTGTGTGCCCTGACAGGGAAAAACTGGTGAGAATTCATTCAATTCAAGAAGGATGCCATTATTTTCACAACCTTTTCATTTTCACATTTTGCAAACACTGGAGTTTGTGAGCTTTATTATGCTAAAATACACATGAAAATCAAAGAGCAAAATCAAATGAGCTTTGTTAAGCTCAAACTCTCTGTTATTCTAGACAGAGCACAGTTGGAAATCCTTTGAGCTTTTCTGGTTATTCCTCTGGAATAAAGAACATATAACCCCCTGGTTCTCACTGCTGTTGCTATGTCCCTCTGATTCCTGGATACTAGCATCTCCCCTCTGACCAACAGGCAGACAGATCTCAATATAGCCTAAATGCTGCCAGCATCACACTGCTGCTAAAGATACCTTTAAGATCCCTTTGTTTCCCAACCCTTTCTTCATATACTGCTTACTTAACCAGCTGCAGCTGAGGATACCTGTCATGTTAATGGGATTGTGTGAGGAAAAGCAGACATGAGATATAGGGAAAAAAAAAAACAAAAGAGATGGAAGATTTCCTGTGAAAAGAAAGATTCCCTCGTATCTTGCATGTGCTCAGTGGTACTAGAACGTTTCCCCGTGGAGAAAACCTTTGCATTGACCAGTAAGTATATACTTCAAAAAAGAAAAACACAAAAAGCAACAAAAAATCTTTAACTTGAGTGAGACAGGTGCCCAGAAAAAAGCATACAAAAACACTCTCACAAAGCAGAAAGTGAGCAAAAGATGGTAGGCATTTCTCAAAGGACAGCTCTCCTGAATTTGCCTATGTTTCCTACATGTTTATGTCTCCAGCTCTACAGGAAAACTTCCAGGAGGAAAGAATACTTTCCATAAGGCAACAGATAGAAATGGTTTGCAACCTCCAATTTTGTTTATCATTGAATCTATCATAATGGCAAAAGACTGCTTTTTCAGGAGGTTCTTAAAGTATCCTTGCGTTATACTGTGCAAACAACAAAATACAAACAATTAATCTAATGAACATTATGAACTTGAGTATTTTGTTCCTAGGTTTTACAGAAACTGACCATACTTCTGTTTGTTCATTTTTGATACCGGAAAGGAATTAAAATATTCCTGATCTTGACATCCTCATTATCTGAGGATATTTTCCAAAAGGCCAAGTGTGCTTCCCTGAATAACTACATTCAACTAAAATGGGTTTAGAATATATTTTTTAATAACTTTACAAGTTGTATATGTGGTATGATGTTTTAGATATTTATATATAAAAATAATATTTTCTTTCATACAAATGCATGTGAAACCCATGGCAAACAAATGGAAAAGGAAAGAACAAAACTGACTATAAAAGCAGAAATTTGTATATAAATAAAAGAAGCTCAAAACCTCAACTATTAACGGTAGAAGGTTTCTTTGAACTTTAAAATTTGTGATTTTTCTACAAATATATGATCTTTTTCTAACTCTCAGTAATAGAGAAATATTTTTAGATTAAATTATAATCCAAAGAAACATTGAATATAGAGTGAGAAAATAAGTTAGCAGTTAAAAAAAAAAAGACAACATAAAACACTAATTGCTAATATTTTGGTATATCGTGGTATTTCTCTGTCTTATAACATAGCCTTCCAAAGTGAATGTGATTATTACTGATTGTTCCAAAAGACATTTTTTATGTCCCATAAATGTTAGTGACATTTTTGATTCCTGTGTTCCTTTCCCACTTCCCCATCGCTGCTTTAGGTTGGTGTTATCTCTATATTAATCAGAGGTTTTATTAATATTTTGTATTAATCAGGTTTTTATTCTTAGTGTAGTTTGATAAGCTTTACATTTCAGCATCTTTTGCATTTGTATTGTAATTTTTTTGTTTGTAAACAAAATGGATTTTACAGTACCTTGCATTTTAATTGAAAATAGTATGAGAGCCTATCAAACTTTAAAACTTTGCTTTGAAAGTATGTTGAAATTAGCATTTGTATTTACCACTTCACTGTGCTGGTAATAATCAGTGAAACGAAATGGTAAACCACAGAAATTCATCTTTTATGGCTGGATAATTCCATCAAGAGGGAACAAAAATAGGCCGTTCTCTTCTTTAATAAGCTTTGAGATGCATCTCTCTTACAATAGACATCAAACCTCACCAGTCATATTAAAAAATATTTATATTGTCATGATTTAGTTATTTGAAATATGATTTTTAAAGACCAAAAAGTTACTTACTGGTTTTTCTGCAGTAAATTTACAGCCTTGTACTCAACGGACTGCACAGGAGTACAATTTAAATATCGGAAATTCAAAGAGAAATTTGTAATCATTAGTTTCATTGAATCAGACAAATGCTATCACCATAAGATTAGAAGGGAAGTAGGAGAGATAATTCCATAAAAAAATAATGAAATAGTGCAAATAGATTAAAATTGTTTACATTTTCTTAAACCAGAGCACAAAGGGAGAGTTTAGGACCATATTGCACCTACTGGTAACAGATGCGTTACCACAACACATGGACTTTCTAAAACAACACATTATCTAAGTCACAGTCACTAAGACTGTGTTTCTTGTCTCAATATGAAGCATTTTAGCCCAGAAGCACAATCTTTCAAAGGTTTATATAAACTCAGCATTATGCGCTAGCATATTTAGAACAGTCGTATGGCTAAATATTGATTACTGCTCTAGATCCCATCTTTGAAATTAGTGCCTTGATATAGAGCCATCAGTGAAGTCAGAGGTCAGAAGTGCATCTTCTCTGGTATTTTTTAATTTGAAAAATTTGAGTATGAAAAGAAAAAGAATGACAGGGACAGAGGGCTGTTACTTCTACAGAAAATACACAGGGAAGTGAAACTTGCTTGAAGAGGTATTGAATAGGCTCACTCAGCTCCTCACTCAGCCTCTGTGACCACACCAGACCAACTTAGAGATGGGATGAAATTCTTCAAGATGATCTGCCCAATGTAGCTGTTAATTCAAGACCACTATGAAGGGTTTTTCATATCCAATTTTAAACTCTGTAGCTGACTGGTGATCCTAGTAGTGTCTGCGTGTGATGGATGCACTCAGTCCTCCTTAACCAAACTAGCAGTGGCTTGGTATAGACTCCAAAGGAGATAAAGGCCTGAGCCATATCTGGGCCAAGAACTCCTCTAGGAAACCCTGAAAGGAGCAGAAAAAAGAAGGTTGTGGGTACAAGGAGTCTTGGGCATGCAATTTGACTACTAGCCAACCACATTATCCCATAAATATGACAGCCTAAGTGAGCCTTCTCTGAGCTCTCCCTGCTAGGCGACATGATTGCACAGCGGTGATCTCCCCTTGATCTGGGATGCCTCTCGAGATTGCTCCTCGAAGCAAAAAGAGCTTTTACTAATGATAGATCATTGGATGAGCCCAATTTGAGTTTTCCCTGGACAGCAATTGGGCTGCATGCCAGGTAACTCTCCCCTTGAGCAGGAATGTCTCTCAGAGTTGAGAGATATTAGTCATTTACCTTAAATAAGTAAGTTTTAAATAGAATGAATCACTTAGAATTACAATGTTGTGTGATTTAGTATGCTGTTTGCTTAACTTTACATACTTAGCATGAATAGCTAGATTTGCTGAAGCCTTGAGTCGCAAGCTGTAAAATTCCACTTATATTTACTGAACTTGTACCTGCTCAGTCAAAACAGGGGCCTCCAGAGCTAGCGTCAAATCAGAAGATAAGAAGGCTCCATCAACAGCACCTGCAACTTGGCAAGATAAAGAATAGCCTGTTTGGACTCAGTGAAGGAATCCAATAAGGTGTCAGAAGATGTTAGAAGAAACTCAGACCAGAATCACTATTGGACCAAAGGAGTGGGTGAATAGTCTGTAAGGGTATAATTGCCCAGGGATTTCTTTGTTCAATTTCTCTCCTCTGTCCTCCCTCTCTAGAGACACCCAGATTGAGCTGATCCTGCTGCTGTACCACTCTACTAAATTTTTTATTTTTATAAGATTCAATGCCTGAGACTCTACTTCTAGGTTTCAGACTTCATAGTGAACTAACACCGGATGCCTGGACGGAAGGTAAGTAATTGCATGCTAAACTTTAAAATCTTAACTAAGTGATAAAAGGATTGATTGTACACATATAATGCTTTAGCCATAAACTGTTGACCAAGTCTGGGACTGTCTGGATCCAGCCACACCTAGACTTCTCTCTGAGAAGGAGTTTAGAAAGCAAAGGGGTCCATTCTGAACCTTGTGACTCAACAGGAGGTTTCCTTACCCTTTGTATCTCTTAGACATAAACTGTTGACCAAGTCTGAAACTAAGCTTTTATCTAGCTGCACCTAAGATCCATCAGAAGTTTAGAAATCAAGGGGGTCTATTCTGAACCTCATGACTCAATGTCTTGCATCTCCGATCTCTGTGTAAAGCATGCTAAATCAATTCTAACTTGATTTTCCTTTGTATGTTTCTTCCATGTAGTAAATAATAGCATGAACCTTGCCATCAAACTCTATTATGTTGCACTTTTACAAATTCATGTTAAAATCACTTTTGCTAATACCTTTGACAGTGATTCTGTAAGTGTTCTATATCACTCATTCACAAAAAAAAAAATGGTGTAGTTGTCAGGATCCTAAATCAGGATTCACAACAATGCTGGTATAAAAAATTATATAGGAACATATTAACAGATTTGGCATTGAAATTCATAGTCTCCCAAGCCGCAAACCTTTACTTTGAAAGGAAATTTTTACCTGAGGAGGGGGAAAAGGAATTGCTTTCCCAAAAAGGCCATAGCCTTAGCTTAGTCATTACCCACCTGCAGCTGCAGGAGCTCTGCCAGCTTTTGTATAACTGGCAGTGAATTTCCCTCCCCCACTGATCCAGACCAAGTGGGGTTCTGCTGAAGATTTGGCCATGTCACGGGTGCAACAGTTGGTGGCAGCACAGGTCTGTGCTGCAGTAAATCTACTTCTGTTTTTCTGCCCTTTTCTTTTTCTCATTTCCCCTCTCCCCATACAGTTTATAGCACATGCCAACAGAGCTTGTTTAGTGAGATTTTAAATTCAGTTTGTTCTGATCATTTCTTTGCAAACCTGTTTCAGGCACTTGGCCAATGACAGTCATGAAGTGTTGACTGTGGAATGGTTTAATCTCTAACTGTAGCCCCTTCAGAACTGTTGTTTTTGGAAGTGATTTTTAGTACAACAGATGACTAGGGTAGATAAGAGTCCTTTTATGCAAAGGTCTCCTTTATTACACACATCTTAAATATTTGTTCTCAAATATTACATCTGATGCCAAGTCCCGTGTGACACTGCATTGCTGGTGTTCAAGGGAAATACTGCTTTAACTGAAATCAAATGGAAGTGGATGTGATATCTGTTGTTTACTTCAAAGATGAAAAAACCCAATTGTCTCTAAAACAAACTGATCCATTTCCAGCTTGAGCAGGACATTTTCAGATATTTTGGGTTTTTGTCTCTGAAAGGCAAGGAAACACAGTATATAAAAGCAATAGTAGCTTCCTTGGAGACTTCACTATCTTTCACGTACAAAAGACTTAATACTTTTTAAATGGAATAGTTTTCATCACTTTGGAAGGATCAGTCAACAATACAGAGTGGAGTCTATACCTGCAGGAAGCCATTTTAGAGTAAATGTGCAGAAAAATTGTCAAAGTTGTAGTCTGAGAGTAGGTAATGAATGTTGTGGAGGAGAACCTAACAGTTTTTAGATATAAGTGGCCAGCCAAGAACTTAGCTACAGTGTGAGGCCCATTTCTAGTACTGAACTCATGACTCCAAAAGATATATTCTCTTATACATTTTGAATATGTTAAAAAATAACATATCGAGTGGGGATAGTCTTTTTTTTTGAACTGCATATGCCATATGAGATGCCAAGTGACTTATACCTGACGTATGAGCTTGTTTATACCACAGACATGTATGCACAATCAGTTAAATTATTTTTTTTAAATTGCTACTAATTTTTTAATACTTTGTCTGATCTCCTTAAGAAAGATTAATCTCTTTATAGGGAAGTATCAATTTCCTTCTTCCCAGAAAATTAGACCCTTATTGAAGAACCTAATGTAGAAGCAGCCAATTATTTCTCAAACTAAAATGTTTACATTACAAGTATATTTTTCCTTATGTATTTTATAAATCTAGTGATGTTTAGGTATATGAATATTTTTTAAGAAAAAAAGATATATTTACTATAATAAAAAACCTGTTTGAGATGACAGCTACTGCCTTAATACAGAAGCAAACCAAAGGCAATGACTCAGATGAGAAGCCATAGCTTCTGTCAGTGTCAACCATCTTCTTAACTAATACAACATTTCATATTGAAAAGGTTTTGTGGGGTTTTTTTGAAAATTACTTTTTCTTTATTCTAGGATGTTTTTGCTGTAGTTTACTGCACCTCACTGCTACTATCAAGGGTACTGCCTATCTAATAGGAGAAAAATGCACACCTTGTGAGATTTTCCATGCATCGATATTCTGCTGGCTCGGAAATTAAACATGATCACTAGATTTCTGTTTCTGAAACTCCTTTACCTTTTGTGACCAATGTAAATATTACTAGTAAATAAATTCATGGGAAGTTTATTTGTTAGAGAAATCACTGCAAGGTGGTTTTGAGTCATAATATGAAATGTTAATATTTCCAATAAAAAATAAGTGGAAAACATTTGTTGTATTTAATTTAGCATTTTAGAGTGTGTTGCAACTGCTTGATACTGGTTTAAATTGACTTTCAGCTAATGACATTAGAAAACTACTTAATTCTGATTACAAAATGAGAAACTTTACAGTCTAATGAATTTTTAATAAAGCTTCTGTGTATCATTGTATGGGCTTGCTCCTTAACGCATGAAATGGAGATAACATTCCTCATATTCCATTTGTTTCCCTATTTCAGGGAAATTATAATAAATCATCTGAATATTTGCATTTCCACTTTACTCTCATAAGAATAGAAGAGTATTACTCTCCTTGAACGCATAGGGCCAAATTATTTCCTTAGTTAGACCTTTACATTTAAAAAATTGATGCATGACATCTTGATTTGTTCTTCAGGAAAACATGTTCATTTCCTAAATCACATGTACAAAATGCGACTGAGTGCTAAATATCTAGAGTGGACTCAGGTATCTCAATATTACTTGCCTTAAAGACTGGCATGTAGTTTGGTTTAGTTAACTCAATTATTTGTTTTATCAATGAAAAGAGATAAAATATTTCAAAGACCAGTTCATCTGTTGAATATCTATTATCTGTGCATCTGTTATATACTGTTTCTAACTCACTGGTTATGTTTTGAACTGCACTAAAGAAGCAGGCTATCTCTTTCTAGATATTGGAAGTAACAGGGATGAGATAATGTGATCTATGAAAAAAAGGAAATAAGTAAATCTTCATATCTTCTCACTACTTAAGCACTCATGGGGAAACCATGCACAATATGATGTTTTGTTTGGGACTTTAGAAGATTAGAGGGAAAGGATATTTGGCATTTGACTTCATTATTTTTCTTATGCCTTTTTCAGAAGATAAAACACTAGGACTCCTGTTGCTGAGAATGCTGACAGTCACAAGTGTTGAAGTAAAAAGTTGTACCTCAATGACATTGTGTTGTGGGACATATCTATTTATTACTTGATCCTGTTGTTCTTTGTGTAATAACCACAAGAAAACCATAATGTCTGCTTAATATTTACTTAAAGAGGGCAAAGACATAAGAAGGGGTCGCTTTGTCCTTGCTTGATGATTTCTGGGCCCTTGCCTTACTATTCCAAAACTATTTTAAATGCAAATGTATTCAATGCACAGCAACGAAAATTAAAGGGAACATCAATACAGCTTGTGTTTCTTCCCTCTTTTTCCTATCTTGCCCTACTGCATTTCTATCTTGTCTATGTTTCAAGATGCTGACTGAATGGTTGTGAATTCTGTTGTTTGATAACCGAGAGAATTCTGTTTGATGTTATGGAGTTATTTTTATGAAACTTTTTTCTTTTTTTCATGTTAACGTCAATCTAATAAAAATGTCCTAAGTGTAATAGAATGATTCAAGATCTCATTTTCTGTTGCTGAGGGAATATACTAGGAGAAAGTAATAGCTGAAGGCTGTTTTTTCCCTTATGCCTGCAGTAAAGGAGATTAGAATAATGTAAAATTACTTAACTCAGATATTAGAAAGAGGGCATCAGAGAAGGGTTGGAAAGGCACAGAGGAAGATTTGGGAAGAAAGCAAGAAAAATAGAGAGACTTTCCTAGCAACAGGCATGAGGACCATCCAAGATCAGAAAAAGTAAATTAAGAGTTATTCAGAATAAGTACAATAGAAAATGCAGAAGATTCTTGCATAACTGAAAATAACCCAGGACTCATCCCTTGAACCAGAATTAAGAGAAAGCTGCAACAAGACAGCATTGTTGTTGCAAAACTTTTCATACTACCACGTAAAAATGAAGATTTAAAACTTGCTGTTTATGTTCATGCTTATATTACAGACTCTTCCTCTCAAATACCCCTTAAAACCTAGTGTTAAGCCTGGACCTGGAAATCTGCCGAAATACGTACCAGAATCGTTAATGGTCAACATTAATTCTGGCTGCTAGGTGTTACATCTCCAAAGAAGAGATAACATACTGAGCATCTGTGCCTAGGAAGCCTGTTGGAGAAGACAAGAAGTGAATCCCTTCTGAAGTCTGCTGCTCATGGTGTTGCAAACAGGGCTCTCAGCTATGGAACATCCGTACAGACTGGTTTTACTATCCACCAAGTAAAGATGCTGTATGCCCACAGTGCCCTCAGACAGAGTCAACTGACATGCCTTTGTGTCAAACTCATACAAAAGGAATGGAGAACTTAGTGCAAAAGTGATTAGGAAAAAAACCCCTATCTCTTGTCTTTTACATTGAGTAGCAGCACCATTCAATCTTTTTGGAGAAACCAGCTCCCGAAGTTTAGATAAGAATTTGAGGAATTTCTTCTCTTATGTCTTCCCCATCCCTCAAAAGAGAAAGACAGAAAGGACAAGAGGTAAATCTTAAGTGAAAAAATACCCACTCCAGCCTTTTTGAATGGAACTCTATTTAGGTCTGTCAGCAGAAATCAGGTCCTTGGTGTAGTGGGTTGATTGTTTCTCCAAGTCCTAAAAGAGGCAATATGCCTTCCTACCATCCAAACTGGAGTTCAGACAGATATGTGACCAGTGATTAATGTTGCTCAACTTGAACCTGAAACTGTTCAGCCTGCTGCACTTTATAGCAAAACTTGTAGGAAAAGAGAATATGTTTTATTACAGGGCTGATATATTTGGTGAAAAATCAAAAGATTACAGTGTCTTTCAGATCTGGAATAGAAATATCAACCTTATAAATAGCGGCAAATATTATAAATACAGTTTGAGAACAAAAGCTCTGAATTAAACTTGATCATGTTAATCAGAGCTAATCTGAAAATAAAGTACTGGTGGACTGGTAGAAAGAAGTGATAAAACGATTAGCTCCTGTGCAACCAGGAAAGATTTTCTCTTGATTGTGAAAAATTATAGCATGTTATAAAAATGATATTTCCACTGAAGTTTATGATTTTTAATGTACAGTGAGTGATGAATTTTAGTTCCCAGTCTTTCCTTTTGAACTTAGTCTGTAGATCCCCCTTGAGACATCCTGGAATGAGAGCTCAAAGATAAAGTGTATTTGTGAAAAATGTTCTTCCAGCTGTGACGGGGTGTCTCTATTGTTTATTGTTTATGTGGTTTTATTGTGGTACATCATGTTTGGTAGAGTTCATCCCTTTAGTTTCTAGAAAAGCTTTTAATAAACTGGATAAAATAGATTGTATTTTGGAATGTGTATGTGTAGGTTCATGGATTTTTCTCCTCCAGCTTCATCAATATAGTTGGTGGTCCTTCACAAGATTTTTTCTGATGGTGAGACTAACAAGAATGGGAGTTATGGAAAGGCTGGGAAAGTAAGGGTTAAAACTGATCAAATGTTTTTCCGTGTAGCTTTCAGTACACAGTAGCAATAGGGTCCTCATAATCTTGAATTTAAGAGTAGAAATTTATGCTGTAAAAACACTCAAGCTACTGTACCACTATAATTTGTTTTGAGGTATAGTTGCTATAAAGACTGCTATTAGACTGTGGCAGTGCACACTAACACAAAAAATAAGTTCAAAATTTAAGACAGATACTTTATTTACTGTTAAAAGCATGAGAAATTTCAAGAAAACCAAACTTTGCTATCTGAGATGTGGTGATCCAAAGACATCAGATTTGGCTTTTGTGTGTAAGAGCATGTTTGCATGAGTTTTCTTGATTTCTGTCATATAATGTTGTATCTCTGGAATTTTAATTTTCTTATTTTCATTCAGAAACTGCATGTGAATTGTAATAAGTCATATTTATTTTATAATTTAGGCTCAGATTTCTTCCTAGAATCGCCCATTTTCCCTTTTAATGTATTTCCAGAAAAAATTTGGCGACTGTGTGCGCTAAATGCAATATTTTAGTGGGTGTTGCTACCGTGCTAGGAAATTTTTTAAAACAGAATTTATACTTTCAAATTTAAGCAAATGATTAATTGTACACTCAGCATATGGTTTTCACAAAGTGCTGACAAAACTCTCCTCCCACTAAAGGAAATAGAGTTTCTGCAGACTTCATCAGAAGCATGCTAAGGCTAGGCAGAGGTAACAATGCAAACCCATTTTCACTTACAGAATTACTGTATAAATTAGGCTTGTATTTAGGGCTTATAAAAATACTGCTCTCGGGGAGGGATCTAGCACAGGTGAAGTCAAGGTGTTGATATAAGCAGGACTGAATCCTCACTGCATGAAAAGCCATGAATGCAATCCATGTTTTTTACCCACCTGACAGCTGCTCCATGTCTTAGAACAATGATGTCATTTTCTTCCACAAGTATCTGTAAATAAAAATTAGAATACCAGTGAAAACAAGCACTTTTACTGCTGCCACTGTGGTTGTAAAGATGTAAAGCTTGTCAGAGAAGGGATGAGCTAGTAAAACTGTGTGTAGGCCTGAAAGGAAGTTGCAGAAAGCTGGGGATGAGTCTCTTTAACCAAGTAACAAGCCATAGGGCAAGAGGTAATGGCCTCAAGTTGTGCCAGGGAAGGTTTAGACTAGATATTAGGAAGCATTTCTTTACAGAATGGGTTGTTAGGTGTTGGAATGGGCTGCCCAGGGCAGTGGTGGAGTCCCCATCCCTGGAGGTGTTTAAGAGTAGAGTTGACATGACACTGGGGGATATGGTGTAGTTGGGAACTGTCAATATTGGGTTAATGGTTGGACTGGACGATCTTCAAGGTCTTTTCCAACCTAGACAATTCTGTGATTCTGTGACATTCCACAATAAACACTGAGAATGGCAGTGGTTGTATAGAAATATGGACTTACAACAGCAGCACTGCTTTAGTCAATAAACTCTATTTGCTGTTCTGTCCCCTATAAAAAATTGAAAATAATTTAGTGAGTCTACACCCAGAGCTCTTATCCTATGCTCTGTCTCTTCTAGAAATCTCTATAGTTGCTTGGGTAGTACTAAACAGACAAAAACGTGCTTGTCTGTAAGAACAGCCTGCACAAGGAGCTATTGACAAGTCTCTAGTCTATGCTCTCTTTGGGCAGTTGCACTTCTTGTCCTTTTTCCTAAAGAAAATAAGCCTGCTGCTGCTGCTTCTCCTTTTCCTCCTCCTTTCCCTCTTCCTCTTCCTGTGCCCTGAAGTCAAACACACCTTCTGTTGGTAAGTACTGTTCCTGACTCACTTCAGTTTAAAAGAGTTGCCTTTTTTACTACAAGTGAGCAAAAAAAGACCTCTGTATTTCTCGGGATCTGTGTTCCCTTTATAATATGATCTCATATTAATAATACATGTAGGGCTTATTTAAAATATCAGCTCATCTACTGGACAAAGAAAGCAGCAGCTCCAAACAGTTCCCCAGCTGAAACTGGGAATTAAACTACAGCAATAAACTGCATGAAAATAATTCTCACAGGTCAAAGGGGATATTCACAAGGCAGAGGCTAATCAGGCCTCAGTATCATAACACAGACACTAATTGCCTGATTTTCAGTGTCGCTGGGCACCTGCACCTCCTACTGAAGTGTACGTTACTGGCAGAGGAACATAGTAAGAATGTATGGGGTAGCTTTCCTTCAGGATGTGAATGCCAAGAAGAAATGTACAGTAGCAGATAACACTAGCAGAAATAGCTTATGCCCAAAGAACTGAGTTTGCTGTTTTGTTTTAATTTCTGTTTGTAAAAGTGTTTAAAATTCATGTTTAATGACCAAGACTCTTTGTTGGTACAGCGGGCTCAGTAAAATAATGCTGAAATTAAAGGTAAAACCAATGAAATGTGAGTTATAAGTCATATATGAGAAAATGCCAACAAACCCACCTCATATTTTGAGAATGCCCTGTGATAAGCTGCATAAAAATTTCCATGGAAACACAGACAGTTGGCCTTTTAACAAGTAATCCATATGTTGAAATATCAGCATGTCATTTTTTTTAAAATGGACAGATGAATGAAAATTATGCTCAGTTTGTGTACAATAAAATAGAATTGGCCTTGATTCCACAAACAAATCATTTGCTGCAAATAATTCATCTGGGTTTCCTTCTGTCTTATAAAACTCTAATAATTTTCCTAGTCATTTCAATGAAGCAGTAGATCAAAAATTTTTAATTTTCATGTCCTTTTGCACTGATAAATATTGAAATAGAAATATTTAACATTGGTTTATTTTAATTAAAAACTAGCATACACAATATTTTTATTACTTATGCAGCAAAGTCTGGCTTAGTTTGTTGGATACCTTTAAATATAAATATGTTTCAAATCAATAAAAAGCAATATTCAGTCCTATTACAGTATTTAAACATTTTTACTGTTGGAATTATAATAATAAAGCTAAGAAGCTGTTAAAACACAATTCTGAATTATACTATATTCATCTACAGAGACCTGAATGATGCCAAAAGTAAGTTGCTAAAGAATATATTAGGAAAAAAAATATTTAATTTCTAAATATAAAGAACATCAGCTACTTTTTAAACCCTCTCACCTGCCTCCTGGTTTGTGACAATGTATTTGTGCTCTATCTTGATATGTTAAATTTGCTTCATTTACATAAACAATTTTATTTTGCTAGTGTTAATTCTAGGGAAGGGAGAAACACGTTAAACCAGTATTTATTACTATTAAGCAGTTTTTGGAATTCTGGAAAAAGAATGGAAGGGAAGGAAAAGGGAAAGGGAAAGTAATAGTAATTTTACACCCCGATTCAATCTAACCATTAGTCATACTCCACTACCTGTAGAATCATTTTACAATTTCATTCAAGGTTATATCTGAACAGATATCTTTGCAGGATATTTGTTTTTGGTATTTCTCAATTTAGAAATCACAGAGAATCTACATGCCTTATAACACTGAAATCTTTGTCCCTTCTGTGCTGCAGAATTTACTGTAAATTCTCTAGTCTTGAATTTTCTCCCATCCAAGGGCATAAAGGGCTGTGGAGATACTATCCATTCCTGTACACTAATTACAAAATTGCTCTCAGTCTGTTTATTGATTGTTGAAATTTAGATAATTTTGTGAGCAGAGGCTATGAATCTGGTTAGAAAGAATGTGAATAAAACACAGATGTCTGTTGAAAGACAAATGTATCAAACAAACTTCTGTGAAGGTGACCTGAAGGTAACATTCTTCTGAATAAAGTACTTATGAGTAAAAATATACATTGCTTTCTATATTTCATATGCAGAGAATAGAAATGCAAAAGAACTGAGGTTTTTCATAGTGCAAACTCCACTACAGTTATCTCTAATTCAAAAATTTGTATTCGTATATATATATACAAATTTGTATTTGTATTTCAACTTAACACTTTGTGGCTAAAAATTCTTTGGAATGATGGCAAGTAGAATTCATTTTCAACAAGGTGTCAGAATACATTAGGAAGTCAAAAGAAAACACCATCTTTTAGTATCAGCATAATAAAAAATGCACAAAAAGTATTAAAGGTTATGAAGATATCATTCTTGGTTTGGGTGGGGGGTTTTTTTAAGTGTCTGAAAATGTAGTCTGCTACAAAACAAGAAAAGTAATTTGGGTGACAAACAACATTACATGTTTCACCCTACTTCCAGACCTGAGGTGGACGTACTTCACACATTCTTAGGCAAGTAAACCAAATAACTCATAGGTTTATTTAAACACGTAAGCACTCACATGAGCGATAAGGTGTACGACAGGACCTTTCTTTTCTTCTTTAGAAACATGGAGTTCAATGTGTTCCAAATATATTCTTGTTATGGAGCAAAACCAGATTTTCAGAACTTTCTTACCCAGTTTAAAGATTTTTTAAAACTGAAATACAGAACATAAGCTTTCTGTCTTTTTAGGAGACAACATTGTTTTGACTGGGTTTCTTTTTATGATAAACCAGAATAAACTGTTTTCTCTATCTAGTTTCAGAACCTTCTGCTATTATTTACCTTCAAGTTTAATTTTTAATTTAATTTTATCACACATGATTAATACACAACAGGGACTAGTTGCTTAGTCTCTTTTGAAGATAACATATTAGAAAAGAAGTTGGCTGAATTCATCCAGAAATGGCTTTATGAGTTAGTTGTAGAAGAGACCACTCTAAGGATTCCAGAGGACTATTTGGGTTTTGTCTGCTAATAGTGTTGTTTTTGTTCTGCAGATCCTACTCTACAAGGAAATGAGAAAATGAAGCCGAGAACATCTTAGCTTTGATCACTTTCTCTTCCTCACCTGTATCTCCAGACTTTGGAAGCAGGACAATCCCCTGAATAAAAAGAGAGGTAGCCTGTAGGAACAACCTTCCCCTCACCTCTCTAGCACCAGTTTTTAACATATCTCAGGCAGAAGATGGGCAGGACTTGCACTCTACAAACCAGAGGAGACTTTGCCCTTTCTCCTTACCTTATGGTCTATGTCCTTCTAATCCTGAAGGTGTATGCTGTAACTACACCACTATTTTCATTCCAAGTCAAAGAAAACACTTTAGCATTAGCATATAACCTTCAGCAAAGCTCTGAGTAGTAAAATTGCATGCACTTTCACAGACAACATGAACAATTACTGTAAATTAACATCATGTAACATTTCCATGATAAAAGTATTGTGTGTACAAAAAAGGTGTTTTAAAGAAGTTCACAGTACTATACAAAATGTTCACTTTAACTGAAAAAGAGCTACTTGACCTCCCATTACTGCCTTTAAGTTATCAATAGAATCAGCTTGGCCAGCTTGCCTTACTGAACAAATAACCTGGAAAATGTTTCAGGTCTAAGGTATAATCTTTCTTGTGACTGAGACATTCAGTGCGATACTGACACAAAGTGCATTGCCTTTACCCATCCTGGCCAAGTAGATAATTTTTTGGACTGTCTTGGCTTACTGGACAGTAAATCAAGAGCAAATGGTTTGCAAGGAAATCTCTGTAAAAAGACCAGGAGCAGTCTAATACAAATGAATTAGAGTACTGAAATTGAACTGATACCTGTTTATTAGATCTGGAAATGACTGGTCAGTACAGTTTTGTAGAAGACTAATTTCCATTTAATATCTTCCTTTCAGTAAAAGCTTGAAAGCAACATATTTTTTCCTCAAGAAAATAAAAATGTAATATTTTACAGTTCACTTTAATATAAATCAGAAATTTTTTTCCCCAGTGGTTGAATGAAGATTTTGCAGATGATTTCTGCATTAGAACTGCAGTAATGTTGGGAATCCAGGTCAGGAGCCTTGTAACTTTTTGCACCATTATTGTCATGAAGGCTCCAAGAACACCACTCTTCTCTGTCTAACTTTCCTGAGGAGTTCAAACCAAACATACTTTTATCCCTCACTTCTCACAGGATCCAGCCTCTCTAAAATATAACATTCAGTGGCCACCAGGTATGTTTTTTTGTCCCAGAAAGAAAGGAGCAGCAACTTTCTGTTATATATTTCTGCTTATTTAGTAGAAAAGTTGTCTAAGCAGAAGAACATCCAGTTTCCATTCTATCTGCCTTTAGCCAGTCAGAGTTAAAAATAAATCTGCATTTAAGATTTCCCAAAAATATCTGTCTCTGCAGCTCAGGATAGGAGGGAAATGGAAAATTAGAACATTACTTTCTCGGTGTTTCTTGTGAACATAATTCCACTGTATAGAAGAGAGATTTTGGGTACATACAGCATATACAAGCAGGACTATAGCTTTTAACTGAATTATCTGTGTTCTGATACCTGTCCCTGGGAACTTTCTGTCGTTATTTTAAAAAGCCATCAGATGCTATGTCATGCAATATCATCACAGTATGTAGCAGGTATTAATTAATTAATTTTCTCAAAATTCTGTATAGAGATGCCATTGCTATCTTGTTTCCACAGAAGGGTAACTGAGGCTAATTAAAAGAAAAAAAAAACCCAAACCAGACAAAACCAAACACAACAAAACACATAAAACTACCAAGAACCCTTTCACTAATTTGGAGTACTTGGTTTATGATACAAGTAGCTAGATTCTTCAGTATGGTTAGTGTCCTGTATCAAGGTGTTATGTTTGGCACTTAAATAATGAACAATACTCAAATGTTGAGAAACAATATGCTATTATCATGTCATTGTACCCAGCATCATAAAGGCAAGGAACTCAGTTTTAATTTAATTATTGAAAATCCAGTTTGAAGAAAAAGTCAAAGCATGTTGCATGTGACTTCCCAGCAAAATTATTGAGAATTATTGGGAACTTTGCCCTCAGTATCATCAAAGTCAAAATGTCATTGATTTTTCCCAGGATGAGATCTATCAATCTGTATATAAAATATCATGAGATGTAGACCTTTTTTAAATACAGGGTAGACTAGCTGTGAGATTGCCACTATTTTTATGTGATAAAGATCACACTGAAATTTAGAAAAATTCCTTTAGATTTCATCAGTTATTAATGTGGTATATTGTCCTTCTTCATCCACACTTCAGAAAGAATTAAGATTGTATGGAGAGTAATAGCTTCAGTCTTTAAAGTAAGCTTGAATGTAAAAGTCAATTTTTTTTTTTTTTTTTTTTTTTCTAAAGTTGATACAAATTATTACTTTTTCCAGCACAGAATACTTTACAAATAACTCTAGTCTCTAGGCAAATATTTCTTATATATCAGGAACATACAGTTTCCTGAAGAAATTTCCCATAATTTGTGTAAGACAATATGTGCAGTACCCTCAACCTAACCTCTTCCTTTCAGTTTGGCTTTGTCAGGAAGAATTATTGACGTTCTTGGAGACTGGTAATATTCACAGAATATGCAGTAGTGTTTACTTTAAAAAAATGAAACTGTTCAATCAAAGAAGGTAGACAGCTAGGACTTTCATCTAAGCCAAAGTCATCTCAATGGGAACTTTCCTGCCGTGCAATGCTCCATATTCTAAATTGTTACCATGCTGTGCCTGTCTTCTTATTTTTAGGTAACAGATGCAGCTCATTGCTTGGAATACAATTTACGGATTTTTATAATAGAGGTATGAATTATTAATCTGCCTTTCAGTTGTAACTTTTTGTGTATTGTAGCTTAGTAAATAATGATCAGGAAGAAATCAACAAGCACGCTATGGCATGTTTCCTAAAATCAAACAGGTATGAGAACAGAGTTAACAGAGATAGTGCCTAGACAGAGTGTAGGCTTAGTGACCACAGTAAAAATATGTATTTTTTGCCTCCTAAGAGAAAAGTATTTTGCTGAAAAAAAATATATTCTGTCTGAATACCTTCAATATCTCTAGAAGAGTCAACATCATTCAAGCAGTGTATTACACAATTCTTATGTAGTGTTTCATGTAAAAAAATTGAAACCATGCCTGTATAACCATTTGAACAGACTTGATCGTGAAAGATTTTAAATTCCATTTAGCTGATATATATATATAGCCATCCAAAGATAAAAGCATACAAGTTTTGAAGAGCTTCAAATGAATTTTGCATTATTTTCAGTCAACATTATTTTAATGGAATAGCACATGTTATCATTATTGTTTATTTTTCTGAACTGATAAAAAAAATTTTAGACCTTCTCCGAGTTCCAGTTGAAATAAACATGAAGTTCCACATTAACTTCAACAGGGTTTCACTCAAGTCTTAAGAAAATGAAAGAAGATTCCAAATGTTCCTAGAATTTTTATTGTGAGCTTGTATAAATCAGAATTGTGCTAATTTATCAGTATTACCTAAATATTATTAGATAGGATTGTTGGAAACTCTGAAAGACTCATGTCCCTTAACATTACACATACACACATATGCACATGCACATGCATGCACAAGTGCAAATACTGAAGTTGATGCAGGAACACCATAAGAGGAAGAACTCCTTATTGTGAAGTTGATAATAAAATGTCATTAAGGATATTATGAAAATGAAAAAAAAAAAGAAAGTCCTAAGCAAAATTTTAAAAAAACCCCACCACCTTGGAATATATGACAAAGAACTATAGCTGGATTTGTTTGATGTGCAGGTCAATTACAAAAACAAGGAGATGAAACAAACAGACTTCTCAAAGATTTTCTCCAAGCATCTTACGCTTTACTATAAAATAAACATAAATGGCTATATTTTTTATTTAGCATAATTTTAGCTGATATAGTTTAAGGCTATTGTTTACTTTCAGTTCCATACAACGTCAGACTCCAGAATTCACTATGGTGTTATTTTGTCATTTGAAATAAATTTTCTATTTTTCTTTAATCTACTCCATTGTCTGTAATGGATAAGATCAAAATAACAAACAAATACAATTTTAATTGACCTCACTGTGAACAAAAGGAAAATACTTGTCCAACTAGTTTAATCATTGAGCAAATAATCAGTATTGTTTATATTCTGTAAAATTCTATAATATCCTTTAAGAATCTCTTAGCACATGTTGTGGTATTGTGCTGGTTTTGGTACAGGTATTTTTATAGACTGAGATATTAACATATGCTGATATCTATTGCATCTTTTATGCAGTTAAGTAAGTACACCTCAGCTCTAGAGCATGGTGCTCTAACTTTAGTAGACAATATTTTTATAGAGGTCATGCTCTAAATTTTGAAACATTGACCAATTTTATGCCGGTTTTCACTGAGACTAGCCGGTGACCAATTAATTCATTTTCATTTATGCTGTATACCTAACACCATATGGGAATCAGAATCATTGTGATATTAGCAAAATTAAAATTGCTGCATTCAACTGAGTTTTTCTGAAGCCAAGTTTTCAATAGGTATGGAAAAAATTTACAAACACAACATTTCCATAACAACAGGACAACAGGACAAGAACAATCCTGGTGACAGAACTATATTGAACTATATATTTATAAATTAAGGCTTATAAGATATTACATATAAAACACCAGGCAGAAGTGGCACTACTTAAAACATCTTCTGTCTTTTTGCTAGTCTTACGTTATTGGTAATGTTGAAAAAAATAGCTTTTTTGAATGACCCTGAAGATATTTGGTATTTAGAGAACTTAGGATCATATATATCACAATAGTAAATGAATAGCTGTTCTTAGAATTCTGTCTTCAGGCAAGGACCTTTCAAAGCTATTTTGCATTTTTATTCATTTCACACCAAATGCATCTGATAATCTTTTCTATTATTTGGGGTTAGGAGTGCTTGAATACTCCTATAAGTTTAGAATTCAGATGTGCATGCATGAGTTTGGGTACAAAGTTTGCATACCATGCCCTCAGGGTGTTTGTAAGAATTTCAGTGTCATAGATAGGTTCAGAGCAAGGTATGGATTTTCTATATGTCACCTTCCTACTTCCTCTTGCAAATCTTTACCAGCAAATTTGATACCTTCTTTAAGTACTAACAGTAGCAAACTGTGGATATAGAAGGAGCTACCTGAATTTAATGATCATGGCAGAAGACACAGTGAAAGCCCTGTAATCTCTCTCTTCCATACTTGGTATTTTCTCGAGTCAGCATTAGCTTAAGGTTTGTTCTCAGCAGAGGATGGTCCCAGCTTCTTCAACAGTTACACATCTGTGAAACATAGCAGCACTCTGCCCTCACCAATTTCCTTTGTCAGATTGTACCACATGCTTTGTCATAAATTGCATCTAGGCAGAGCTGCTCATCTCAGCTCTCTGTAATGGAAGATTGTCTTTGTGTAAAAGCAATCCATAATCACCACTTGAATCTTCAGCTGGCCACAGTCTGAAGTTTGTTTTGTGGCCATCAAGTGCTATAAAATAGATTTCATGAATAATAATAACTCGCAGAACTTCCCTGATTATTCACAAACAGGCATTGCTTTCACATAGATACTACAAGCAGTCTGAGACTGACTAAAAGAAAGATGCCATACTGTCCTTTACACTATGGAACTTGTTTCTCTCTGGGCTCTTAGAATCCAGTCAGCAATGCCCTTATGCTAAGTTTCAATTTAGAGCTGCCTACATTTAAAAAATCACACCAAGCAGCAACAGCAATGCAGACTTCCTTCTGATAAAGCATTACCTTCACAAGCTCATGAAAATATGCTGAAAATAGAGCAACATCTTTTTTTTTTTTTTTTTTTTTTTTTTTCCTGGCTTATTGTGTTTCAATGTTTAGTACTTACTATGAAACACAGGAATACCTAACCACATGAAAGAGCCCTAAGACCTTTCTAATCAAAATCTAATACTTACCTTCAGCTAAGAAAAAGAGCTCTGCAATTTATCTATTGATCTACCAGCATTAAAAATAAATAAATAAATAAATAATTGTTTCCTTAATAAACTTCTTCATTGGAATCATTACCCTTAGCCTCATCAAGATTCTCTGCAAGATTCTGGGACTTTGCACAGGGGTGTGACAATAGTAGTTCCCCAACTAGATATTTCATTAAAACTATACATGAAATATAAATTTAAAATGCATTAAAATATACACTGAAAAGGGTATAAAATAATACAGAGAATCTTCTAATTACTAAAACCTTCAACAGACTGCAGATGGAAAGAACAGCAGCCTCTGCTCATGATGCATAGCTGCTCTGTTCCTTCCCTATCCTCTGAGAAAAACTTAGCTCTCAGAATGAATATACCAGGCAACCAAGTACCTACCAAATATTGTTTTTTTAGACCAGCTTTTTTCCTTTCTTAATTGTCCACAATATTTCACCTATCAATACCCTGAATTTCCTCAGAGATAAAAAGAAACAATCTAGACAGCATCCTCCCCCCACAGTAAAAATAGTAACCGCACTATGCCATTAGAGCAACCAGAGCCCTATTTATTCTTTTCACACTTGGTTTCTGGAGGAGACTGGTTTGTTTCTGTCCCTAGAGGAAGAGCCTGGTATGAGGTTTGAAACGTCAGGGATAATTAAGACAAACTGTGCTTTTTTACCCCAACAAAGGAAATATATCTCTTAAAATAACTCCCTACTGAAATCTCTGAACAAAAACCAGCCCAGCACTGTTGAGGTAGCTTACAATGCTAAATCAATTGTCAGCATTAGCAAGGCTCTGAACTGGAGCATCTTACAGTTTCATTGCAATCCAGCAGCTACCATGCTAGCAGCAGGTACAACTACAGACAGAATGCTGAATAGTCAAAAATGAAAGCACTGGTACGGGGATCAAATAAAAAGAAATACAACAAAGATGTTTATGTCTCAGAATCTAAAAGTGTAATTACACTAAGGCCAAAGTTTAGAGCTAAGAGGCACTCAATATAATTTCTCATTCAGCCATTTTTGTGTCAGTAGGCATGTTGGAGTTCATGTCCATTAAGAATTGTACAAATTACTGTCTCCTGTACAGCCAGTTCCCCACTGCCCTGTAAAAACATCTCCAAGAAACACTGAGAAAAATTCTCTGCCAGCGTGAACTAGTATCAGACTTTGACTTCATGCCTGTCCGTCAAGTTTTGACACAGGAAAATAACAATTTTCCTCATATAGTTGCTTATTAATCTATCTTCAAGACACTGAACAAGCTCAAACATCAAAGGTGGGGTTTTTTTAAAGTTCTCATCACAGTGTCATTATACTGGCTTGAACTTCAATCTGGCAATGCTTATCCAGCAACAATAAACAGATCTTGGATTCAAGGTTTCATAGTCTTCTTGGAATTAACAGTGCCATGTTAATCCCCTTACAAAAATTTTGTCAGTACAAACAACATTTGCCTCTAGTTTTGTGGGTATATTTCCTTAGTTCTTAAACATTTTCTTGAACAAATATGTTATGTAGTTTAGGGGGGGTTTTTTTATGTTTTAGACTTTTTTTTATAATTATCACAGTCAATGATTTTTCTTGCTCTGACACCTTTTCTTTTGAGCTAGTGCTACTTAGTCTGAATAAGGCGTAAAAATACATTGATGATGAAGATACTGTGTCTTTTAAAAACTTTAAATATTTAATTCTTTATAACATGAAAAACATTTAAAATGTCAGAATGGCAATTCTGATTTGCAGTTCTTCTTGTGAGAAATATGACAGAATAGCATACAATAAAATCATACTTAGGATGATAAAAACTGTGATTATTACATGAACAATAGAATCTGTTGATATGTTTAGGAGATCTGTTTTATCAGACCACTTCCATAAAAAATGCATGAAAAAACCATGAAAACTGGAAATTTCTATTAAATTATTTTTGTGAAACTGCGTTAACGTATTTTGTAATGGTGTTGACATAAAGACTGTAAGGATACTCATAGCGAACTTGATCACTGTCAAACACTTCCTGCAGCTCCACTTGCAACGTAATCCACAGTACTGATGTGAGTGACAAGGCTCCCTCTGAGATGGAGAGACTCAGGGGTCTTAGAATAGCAATCACAGCAGCAATCACACTGTACTCAGGGACTCACCTAAGAAAGCTGGTAGGAACATGTTGAAAAGAGGTTTAGCCCCTCTTCAGTTGTCCCCTCTCTTTCTTTAAAATACAGGTGATTCTGCCAGGAAAGCTGATGGCGCTGTCCCTTCCCCACCTTTTTGGTTGTACAGTAACTCTTAAAATGAGGAGAACAGGGTTCAGTACACTTTTCTAATGTCATTTAGGAAACAAGACAGTCACATGAAAGCAGAATTTCTGAATTCCATTTTGTGCTTCAAGAGTCTCATATATCCCTTGCAACCATTCACTGAAATACATTAATATTCCTTGGACCTGAAACTGGAAGGAGAATACCTTTCTTAAGAGATAAGAGACTCTAATTCTTATGCCATCTTCTGACCCCACATGAGTCTTCAAATATTCTGTGGAAAGCAGAAACACTTCAGTATGAAGATTTAGAGATGTCCCCTACCCTGCATGCCTTAGAATGACTTTAATTTGTGAAGTGGGTGATATGGCTTGTATTTCTTTCAAGTGGGGAGGAAAGGTGGCGAAGAGAGCTGATCCTGATTCTTCACATCCTGTCAGGTTGCTTTACTCTTGTCTTTATACAAGTGGGACACTACCACTACCATTATTCTTTCCTTCAGCAGCTGTGTTTTAAGAAAAGGAAGAGATCAGTTTATCTGACAGTTCTCTCAGGGCAGATATGCTCTGAGGATACCAGGTGGAATAGGCTCCTTCTCTGACAGAGAAACACCTAATTGTGGATCCTAGTGAAATTTAGACATGTGCTCAATGTTGAACTCTTCAATGATGTCAAGCCTTAGGCACTTCAGGGCTTCTCCTGAAATAGAACTGTAGGACATGAAACATCTGAAGGTCTAACATAGACATGTCTTTGGACATGAAATCCCCACAGTGAGATGGCAGCTGAATGAGAGTTTTGAGGCTTTTTGCATTTAAGAGTCTAATATCCCATGAGGTATCTCAGTCTGTCAGTGGATCTGGAAAGCAGTAGCTTTGTGCTTGATGTCTCCAATTCTAAAACTACAGCCCTGCAGCAGTTGCTAGCATCACAACAGTTTGTTGTGAAGCTGAAGATTGTAAAGCATACTAGCACCATGGTAGGAAGGATTACCTTAGGTAAAGGAATAGTGACAGGATCTGAACCTATCTTGAGTGCCTTTAGAGCTCTTCAGTCTTCATAGTATTTACCTACATTCTTCATCAGAAGAATGTAGAAGTCATGTCATTTTTAAGAAATTAAAACCATGATAGCTCTACTAATTCATATTAATGCTTTCCCTTGAAATATGTACAATGCCATTAGTAGATATAGTAGCACACTCATGCATACTGCTGTAGTTGTTCTAGAATGCATCAACAATAAATAACCTTTTCAGCAATATGAAGAAGGAAAGCATTAGCACAGTCCTGGGAATCATGAGCTGTGGAACCATGACAAGGTCTTTCCCAGCCGTGTGCTGAATACAGTACATAGTTGCCAGTTGTGAGTAGAAAGATTAAAAGAATATCCAAAAAAAAGGCAAGAAAAGAAAGTTGGTTATGCAGAAACACCTTTACAGAAGAAAATCTTTTATGATGTTGTCTTATACAGAGAAATGCTTGATTCTAAAGCACAAGAGCTAGTGAACAAACAACATCTTTGGAATAGATATTTACAAACAGTAGCTAAAAATATCAGCCAACCTGTAACTGGTACTGATAGAGAGAATACTTACTAATAATGACTTGGTGTGACATCCTCAGGTCATTTGATGATTCTGAGGGAGGGATGATGGCATTAGCCAAGGAAATCAAGGAAATCTGTCTGCTGGAAAAAGAAATTGAAACGACAAAGTTGACAAGGTTTAGGCTTATATTACAGTGAGGTGACTGATAGGAATTAAGAGAACTAGCCATAAACAAAAAAGTGGCTGATATTCAGGCTATATAACTGGCCACAGATTTAAGGACAGAATTGTTTATTTCTGACAGAAAGGAAAAAACTAAGGTAAAAGAAAAGGCTAATTGACACATGACTGTATTCAGAATGGCCACAATCCAAGTACTGGGCATATAACATTGCTCTTAAAAGAGCACAGCAGGAGAAAAATAGTGATTCAAGATGGAGAGATGTCCCTGTGGGGAAGACAATGATTCTTTGAACTTGTCAGACTTACCTTGCAAGATCCAGAAGGATTCAGATGAAGCTAGGAATGCACCAGTGCTTGATGGATAATTCCAGGATACCACTGTTTGCCAATGCATATTCTTTAATGTCTTGGCAGCTTGCAATGGCTCTTTCTAGCAAGTCCTTCTTCATATAGCTCAGCCTTGAACAATTCTTATGAAAGTTCACCTGCCAAGATACAAAATGTGTTCTCTCCCGTATTATCATAACTTTTGAATGCAGATTGTCTAAAGGTGGCACTGGAACAATTTATCCCAGCAGAGAACATTGCTCCAAATTTACTCCATGACAAAAATCTCATTAAAAGTGTGTTATGGCTGAAATTATCCATTCTTTACCTGAGAATAAATAAGCTATGAAGATGTTGTCATTATCCTGAAATCAAATATTGTGAACACAGGACAACTGGATTTAAGACTAAACTTAAAACAACCTACTGTAAGAGATACAGTTGTGACATCTGAATAATGCTAATTTTGCCATGGAATCATTGTAGAATTTTTAATAAAGTATTTTTACATTTTGGGGCTCATATTAAATTAAAACATTTTATTGCCTCATTCTGCTGTACTACATACAATCAGAAAATTTTTATATATCAAAATCTTCTTGCATAGAAAAAAATTCATCAACTTAAATTATGAAAAATCCATCCCTTAGGGCCATTGCTTCAAAACATTTTGAATATGGCTGTCAAAGTTTTAAAAAGTGTTATCGAGTCTCAAGCATCGTTGCATTTCACAGGATTTTCATACACAGTTCTGGCTATATCAAAACAGTTGGTCTCCTAACAGTGTAAAAGTATGCCTAAGGGCAAAGGTTTGATACTTAATGGCCTGCAATTTCTTTTATGTAATGAGGAAAAAGGAACATAAGATTTAGTTCAAAGCCTGAATGTAGTTTATTTGTGTCAATGGTTTTTGTCTTTTAATCAAGTGAACAAAGAATTAAAATATCTGTGTATCTTCTGAGGCCAAAGAGAATTCACTGAAAAGGTAGAGGACAACTAAATATTTTGCAGGTATCACTTAGATAAAAAAAGATGTCTTGACTTTCTATTTGGGGACACAATTAAGGCCTCCAGGAAAATTTGTCACAACCTTAGTTTTTATCATTGGCAAGCCAATCCTGGCAGCAATTTATTATCTGCTTCATATGTTCTACCTGCATTAGTTTGCATATTTTTTATTAGGAAAAATGAGGCATGTCATTTTTGAACAGACAGGAGAAGAAATTCTGTTTACAGAATGAATGTCTTCAGAAGAAACATAATCTTGCTATCTGAAAAAACAAGAGCCAAGTATCTCATTTCAGAACAAAAAAGTAGAAAAAAAATTCTGTTGAAGGTTAAAGATGATTTGTATGCTGAAAAGGTTAGATATATGAGCTGCTCATCATGTCCATTAGATGTTGGCCTATATCTGGAGGTCTATAAGGGAGAAAAACTAACTATCCTGTTAAAGTGAAAGTTCCCATGGATTGTATATTTAAATGCACTCTTAATGAATGTCCATCTCCTTTTCAGAAACATTACAATTGGAGTTGGCATAAGCAGATGGCTGTAAAATTGAGATGAAATCAGACACCAGTACAGCATCCTGAATTTATTTTGGATTCAAATAGTCTTTAGTATGTGCAAATCATTAAAGTACCAATCTATGCCTGAGGAGTATAAGGTTTGCTTCAATATTTTATAGGAGGGATTTTGATCTATGATTTATCAGTCAACAGATAGCACTAAGGGCAGATTTTTTTTTATTTGGAATCAATTATCCTCTTGGTAGATAGTGGGTTTTTTATTTCTATTTCCATTTCTACCATTGAAAAAAAAGTTTGGTATATGCCTGTCAAGTTGAGTGACCAGCCATATAAGTAATATAAAATGCAGGTTTTCTTCTGAACTGAATAAAAAATTTGTACAGCATGAACAGTTGGACATAACACTTTTTTATTTGCAGATACTGTTCAACCCTGTCACATATCTGCCTTTCTCTGTTTTCCTCTTCTGTGTCATTTTTTTTCTTCTTTTCTGATACATATAGATTACTTAGGCAAGAATTTGACAAGCCCAACAGTTTTCCCATTCTTGGCATTTGCATCTTAAAATGTATAACAAGTCACTACAGTCAGCATATACTTTACCTTCCACAGCTATGTCTAACTGAAAAACATTAGGAGAGGTGAGCAGTGCTACTATTGCTACTTGCTTGAGAAAGCAAATAATTTGAAAAAGCAGTATCTGAGTTTCAGATATTATAACAAGCCTCACTATTAGTTATTTCTGACCTATTCAACAACAAAAAAAAAAAATGCTAGAAAGCATGTAACATTGACGTTTCTTAGCTGAACACCACTTGTGCTGGGACAGCATTACATGACTTTCAGGCTTTACAAGTTGCTGTGCCTGCTGGAGAAACAATTTACATATCAGTGCAAATCAAAATTAAAGGCCACCCACAGAATTGTGCTAGAGTAATTTCTTATTTGGGTATTCAGATGGATATCTCCATCTTTTTTATATATAAATGTTGAGGGCTTTCTGAGGGTTCTTTTGTGTTGAATTGGAGCACCTAAATATCCTATATTCTAAAAAGAAGCAACAGTCTTGATGAAGGTTTCCCAGGAGCAATTTTACAAAAGTCCTTTTAGGAGTAGAAATATCATCCTGTCATCTTAGGTTCAAATTGCCTAGAAGAGACAGAAAAGAAAATAAAGAAAGGACAAACAAGTTGTTCATCCTGTGAGAGAACACATAAGAACTAAAAACATGCTCTCAGTGTGGTTCCCAAACTTTTATCAACTTCTGATAGCACTCCAGCTTTCCAGAAAGTTCTCCTCAGCAAAGACAGGAAAAGGCTACAATTTTCTAGAGACTGCTGTCTCTAAAATCCAGCAGCTAGTTGTAACCATGAAACAAACCGGTTAAATCATTTTTAAAAAATGCTGCACCCTGAGATACATGATGTGAGACTCTACAGTGACACTGAGTTAATTCAGTTCAAACCAACATTGAATTGAAAATTTTCATTGTCGATATACAGCCCAAAGCATTAGGTCTCCTAAAATAATTCTTTTCCTTTGGACTATACAGGCAATACAAGGATCATAGAACTCAGCTACACGTCTCCAAAAATCCCCTCTGAAGCAATGAAATCTCAGGTGAATCTAAATCCAGTTCCTTAACTGTACTTTGTATTTTCTGTAGTGTTGCTGAGAAGTCTCTACCAGAAGCTGAGACCACAACCTGATCCCCCTGACTGATGGTTGTCAGGGTCTGCATGCAACAGACAGTTATTACAGACAGTACAATTTTATTAAGACACATAACTGTGTGTGACATAAGGGCACATAACTGGAAAGATATTCTCTCCTTCCAAACTGTTCCCCTATTCTGAAGCGACCAACCTAAGTACAGAACATCACTTCTTTATGTGAGATACTGTGTATATGAGATTTCCCCCTAGTCAAAATGCTATTGTCAAAATTCTATTATTAAGAAAGACTTTGGATTTATGTGTCTTCTTCCTATCAGTGCTAACAATGTACTAGCTGTGTGTACCTTCCACATGATGAATCATATGTAGCAACATAGTCCTTTCTAGAGAGAAGAATCTTCTTTCTAGAAACCCTGAAACAAAATGAAATCTGTTTAGTTTAGTTTTGCTTGCATATATGCTTTTCCATTAAGATGCAATAGCAAGAAGAACAGCATTTATTTTGAAGCCTCACTACCAAAAAGTTGATAACAAGTTGTTGAGTGTTAAAATTCTTATGAAGAGTTTATTATAAATACACATTTTCAGGGTAGCTAGAGTTCTGGTAAATGCAGGTTTTTCATATGGATTTCACACTCATTTTGTGTGCATTATTATGTGAACATCTGTTATGATCTGGATTTCACCATAGGATAACCTGGCTTTACATGTCAGTTATGAGGACCAGTTTCTGTTTTATGGGAACTAAAAATATAACACATTGTAAAAGATTATGAAGAAAGATAGGAGGCATAAAAGAAAACGGCTAGCTACAACAGTAAGAGTCCAAGATATGACTTTGAAGATATCCTCATATGAATTTGTATGATGTTCATTCTGACTTGTGCAACATCTGAAACGCAATGTTAGGTGTTGCTGCTGAGTATGTCCTGATTTGTATTTCTGTGGCATTCACCACAGCTTTCAGCAGTCAACTGTGTATATTTCTATAATGCTGGTGCTGGCATTGTACTTTCAAGCATATTTTATAAACATCAGTGCACTGGTATGTATTTTTAGAAAACTAAACCAGGTTTTGTGGGTGCTATGGTATATTTCTGCTACTGTTGCTAGCTTTGCACTTTTAATGTTCCCTTGGCTCACATAAAATTAGCTTTCATTTCATTCCCAATCCATTTTTGTTAGTTACAAACACCTTTCATCAGAAAGTGTTTGATTTTAAAGTGAAAGGAAACATAACGATAGTTTTGCAAACAGCATTCTGTGGAACACATTCCTAAAGCTTTCATGAAACCCAGATGTGTATTTACATGTATGCAATTTATGTTGTGGATACATCATAGAAGATGTTAGGAAATGATGCTTCATCTTTAGAAATACTGTTATATACTTCTATTGACTTTTCACAAGATCTTGATGAGCAATGTTCAAAACTGAATACATAGAACTAAGCCTGGAGCTGCATTAGAAAAGAATAATTCATGTCTCCCTCCCTGAACTCACATCCTACAAATATATTCTCATATGACTTTCATTTTGCCAGCACCATGTCCTTACATAGCTAATAATTTACTTATGCATATGTAGAAAAAAAAAATAAAAAGGGAATTATAAAGAGAATTAGCCTTACTCTCTTACCCAAAACGCACATTTGCAATGAATCCCTCCCAGTGGGCTGAAGGTACACTATGGCTGCAAAGATTTCTAGTACTGCTTTCTAGAGCCTGAGGGGGATTCTAGCACAGCACCTGCTCCTCTCTTTGATTAGGTATCACCAGCAGTCCTTGTGCCTTTAGGCTGCATCTCTCTGATTGCCACAGTACACCTGGAAACTTCCTGGTAAGAGAGGATATTTGTGTTTGGGAGTTTAGTTAGTTTCCTCACCCACAGCTTGATGCATCCTTAACATCTTCATTCTTTTGATGGTGTTCTGTGCATTTATAGCCTCAATTTCTTCCATTGTTCCATAACTTTATAATGCTGTCTATCTTCTTCAATATCAGTATTCCAGTCAGCCCTGTAAAACGTAGAGTAGGACAAGGTAAAATGTAGGAATGTGCTTCACTTCATTCAAAAAGGATTAAACCACTTCTGAATTTGGGACCTCAAGCCATGAGTCTCTTGACTGCTCTTTAGGTCTTCATATATACCCTTTTCATCCTGACTAATAAAAGAAAGCCTGTATCTCTAGAAGAGATTTTAATGAATTGCAGGGGATAAACTTGCAGTTGTGTACATTACAGAATCATAGAATTGTCTAGGTTGGAAAAGACCTTGAAGATCGTCCAGTCCAACCATCAACTCAATATTAACAGTTCCCAACTACACCATATCCCCCAGTGCTAAGTTGACCCTACTCTTAAACACCTCCAGGGATGGGGACTCCACCACCTCCCTGGACAGCCCACTCCAACACCTAACAATCCATTCTGTAAAGAAATGCTTCCTAATATCCAGTCTAAACCTTCCCTGGCACAACTGGAGGCCATTCCCTCTTGTTCTATCACTTGTTACTTGGTTAAAGAGACTCATCCCCAGCTCTCTGCAACCTCCTTTCAGGTAGTTGTAGAGGGTGATGAGGTCTCCCCTCAGCCTCCTCTTCTCCAGACTAAACAACCCCAGTTCCCTCAGCCGCTCCTCGTACAACATGTGCTCCAGACCCTGCACCAGCTTCGTTGCCCTTCTCTGGACACACTCGAGTAATTCAATGTCCTTTTCGTAGTGAGGGGCCCAAAACTGAACACAGTAATCGAGGTGCAGCCTCACCAGTGCCAAGTACAGGGGTAAGATCACTTTCCTGTCCCTGCTGGCCACGCTATTTCTGATACAAGCCAGGATACCATTGGCCTTCTTGGCCACCTGGGCACACTGCTGGCTCATGTTCAGCAGGCTGTCAATCAACACCCCCAGGTCCCTCTCTGACTGGCAGCTCTCCAGCCACTCCTCCCCAAGCCTGTAGCGCTGCTGGGGGTTGTTGTGGCTGAAGTGCAGAACCTGGCATTTGGCCTTATTGAAACTCCTACAGTTGGCCTTAGCCCATCGCTCCAGCCTGTCCAGATCTCTCTGCAGAGCCTCCCTACCCTCGAGCAGATCAACACTTCCACCCAACTTGGGGTCATCTGCAAATTTACTGAGGGTGCACTCGATCCCGTCGTCTAGGTCATCACTGAAGATGTTAAACAGGAGAGGCCCCAAAACCGAGCCCTGGGGGACACCACTCATGATCGGCCGCCAACCAGATTTAACTCCGTTCACCACAACTCTTTGGGTTCTATATTTTACAGGATTCTGGTCTTTAATGATGGTGCTCAGGTAGATATTAATTTAGGTGGTAGAAAACAACTTCCATTACTGCACACACTTTTCTGTGAGGCATGGATTTTCTTTCTACTAACCATCCAGTTGACAGCAGTTGTTTTTTCATGGATAGCAAAAATAATTTTGAACAAATAGCCTACCAGAATATTTTTTACCTTTTTTCTATTTTCAGAAATGAACTACGGACTTACTGAATAATACTTTTTTATGCAGAAATAGATATTATTTTCTGCACATTGTTAATGGAGAGACTGCAGTGGCTTGTCAGGATTCAAAAATTCTGCTTGCATCCAGTTGATACATTGTTATATGATGATGGAACATGCAACTGGATTTATATTTCCAGGTACGACCAAATGAGCTTGAATCAGATTTACCAACTCCAGCTCCTTTGCACAGCCATAATGAAACAAATGTATTATGTGTGGTATGAAAGACTAGGTAATAATAGCTAATAGCTGGTCTAGCAAAATAAAAAATTAGCAAACAATTTGGCTTACGGGTCTGAAGGTCTTTCCAAAATGTCCATTTCATCTTTTACAAGCTCTCTTGATCTAACAATCAATTGGTCTAACCAAAATTGGTCTAACCTTTACCTACAAACCTTGCCTCATTTAAAGACACTCTGACTATCATAGCTATAACTACAACACTACTACTACCAAAACAAGGTAAATACGTACTTTGTTTCATTTTCTTATTAATCAGATATTCATGGCACGATACCAACCAGTGAAAATATCTGTATTCTGGTGAATTACACCCATTTTCCATAATTTTTACTTCAGTTTCTGATATTTTAATGAGAATTTGTTCTGACAACAGACCTATTTACTATGGTATATTTGGAAAATTGAAAGGACACAAAGTGAGTTAATTTAAACATGACAGTGTTAACACTTCTTTCAACTTTTGGTCAACTTTATTTTGCTAAGAGCATTTGAAAAAACCCCACATTTCTAGTTTCAGAAGTACCTTAGGCACTGCTTGGAAATGAACCCCAGGCTTCCAGAGAGGCTAATGCCATGTTAAAATGATAAGCTACAAAACCCATTGATTACTCTACACCTATGAAACTTATTTCTGATTACAAACTTCATTTTATTTGCAGATAGAATTTAGTATCGGACAACATGAATCCTGCAAATGTTCTTAAGGATCATCCTGCAAACATTTATTAGTAGGTTATGTGCTTGTTGACATGAATAATCCATTATCCTCTGCACAGTGAGCATAATGCCAGGCAGTAAGTGCTTATAAAAAAATGACCTATTGGCTGTAATTCATAAGTAGTTTCATTGACCTGAGTAAGCACATGAATAAATGTTTGCAGGATTACACTTACATATTGTTGTCTATAAGTAATCAGATTGTGTACGTCTTTAGTACTTGAGTTAAATATCAATGAAATACAAAAAAAATTTCCAAAGTTGCCTTTGTGTTCATGTTGTCCTTAAAATTTTATCATCATAAATGTTTTAACCCATCCTCTTGCAAACCTTTATCAAATGGAAACCACAATATATTACAAAGTTCAACATCTCTAGTAGATTTCCAATGATTTTTTTGTTTTATATGTGTAAGTGCCATTTTATGTAACACAAAGCAAAAAGTTGCTGTGCTCTTCTAAGGAAATCATCTTCATCTATAGGGAGAAATGTGTTTCATAACATTTGACTACTTTCATAATAAACTCTCAAATAATGTTAAGTGTGCTTGCCCAGATACTTCAGCCACAAATAATAAGCTATCTCCATCAAATAAACAAGCGGTGTCTATAATAACTACTTGGGGACATCTACATTTGCTGACTGCAGAAATTATGTCTCAGTTGTTATTTTATGGTTTCAGGAACCATAAAACCACTTAATAGCAACCAGCCATGTTCAAAACCCAAGTTATTCTAAAAGCAGTCATGCTAAGAACGATATTTTACAAAGCATAATTAGTGAACAGAAGTAGTACTTGAGAAAGTACTGTGTAATCAAACCAAGACAAACAGGAGGAAAAACTTATTATAGAACTGTATCTGACTGCTTAGGGTGTTATTTAAAACAGAAAATATCCTTTTCTAAGGTATGAGTTACCAACAGATTGAAAGTACAAGTAAGGAAAGAAATATTCTGTGCTTAGTAGTTTATATGATTTTCTGTTGCCAAGGATCTATAGATCCAAGACTAATTTTTATTTCTCTCTCAGTAAATCTGTAGGCCTCAGAATGACGAAAGAGGGCTTCGCCTTTGAACATCTCTATTCCCAATAATTTGTTTCCAAAAAACCAATATTAATTTCTGTGGTGCTAATATAGGGTAAGGAGCAGGAAGAGGGAAATAAAATTATATTATTAAGGAGTACAGTAATCACACCTGTAAAACCAGGTTGGATAGTGTGTGCGTGTCCTTTTTTGCACAGCAATGTTCAGAGTCTATAATGTTTTCTTAAAACTTTAAAGCTGAGATTTTTCAATTTAGACAATTCTTCCCTGCAGAGATTCATCCATGCTTTTTCCTTTGTACGGTTCTATGAAGTTTTGTATCCATATTCTGTTGTAATTCAACTCAGTTTTGAGTGAAAACACAGATGGACCCAAAATCCAAAGATAACACCAATGAAAAACTCTTGCGTTTCAGTGGGTATCACAGTTTAAGACCAAAATGAGAGTGAGGAGACTAAATAGATACCAAAACACTTGAACTGCACACATCTATGCATGATTTTAGGCATTACACAACTTCCCTGCTCTGTGGGGCAGTTGGCACCACCCTGGCAAAAGGGTGGGCTTCTGAGTGTGGCAGCTGCCAGCAGGCACTGCCCATCCCATGGGTGGATGGCACCCATCCCATCTGGGAAGGAGTACAGACAGCCTGGGCTGGTCCAAGGTCCCTGAATGTCCCCCCAGTTCTCTCATTTCTTGAGTTCTCCCTCAGCATCTCTTGTATGTCTGCAACAGCCAGTGTAGTGGGTTAGTTTGACAATGTGAGGTACAACGTTTTTCTTCTACTTCATGTCCACCTCTTGCACGGAGCCATGAAGAATAACTTTGGCCTCATGTCTCCTGGAGAGAAAAAAATTTCTTTTGGAATTCCTTATAAAGAATTAATCTAGACCAGAAGAAACCCAGAAGAAAAGCTAGGAAGAACTGAATTCTGACTCTGAGTTTAGTAGTAAACTTTCCACTGGGAAATGAATACCTGGAGCTGTTGTTGTGGTATGTAAAAGGTAACCAAGAGAACATAGTCTTTCAAAAATTTTTTGTACAAAACCTTTGAAACCAGATTCAATGTTACATCATTAGTGTTGTGACACTGTCCTGTTATCTGACCTTGTCCAATCATCTGTCTTGTGACTGGCAGTTATTCATTGCCACTAATCCTTTCCCATTAAGTGACCACTTCGTAGGGTGCTCTGAGAAAGCAGAGGGGTGACCTCATCACAGTCTACAACTTCCTCAAGGAGGGCAGTGGAGGGGGAGGTGCTGATCTCCTCTCTCCAGTGACCAATGATATGACACGAGGAAATGGAATGAAGGTGCATCAGGGGAAGTTCAGGTCAGAAAAAAGTTCTTCACAGAGAAGGTGGCACAGTGGCACAGGCTCCCCAGGGAAGTGGTCATGGCACCAAGCCTGTCGGAGTTCAAGGAGCATCTGGACAATCTCTTAGTCGTATGGTTTAGTTTTAGGTATTGTTGTGGGGAGCAGGGAGTTGGACTTGATGATCCTTATGGGTGCCTTCCAACTTGAGATATTTTATGATCTTATGATTCTATGACCTGCACCATGTACTTCAATTTTTCATGCCATCTGTCTTTCAGGGTTTAATCCTTCTCTTAATCCCTCATGTATCTAATAGTCTTTCAACTCTTCTTTTCTCAATCTCACTGAGATGTCATTTTTATCTAGATGATGCCAGGATTTAAATTCCCTTTGCTGCTCTGTATATAGAGGTTTCACCTATTTGCCTTAATCTCATCACCTCTTCTTTTTCCTATTGTTTACTTCAGCATAAAGTGGATGGTTTTGGTAACACTAAAGCAAAAATGGTACCTCATGCTTCTAGATGCCATGCTAACCAAGAGTTAGAGGAATAAGTCAAAGGATCATAAAAGGAGATAGATTGATTATCTGTCTGGCAGGACTATTTTGTTAAATAGTTTAAGCATCGGAGATTTTTTAGAAATAGAGTAATGTATAATTTCAGAAAGATTATAGAATTTCCCTGTATAAACAATTTTACCATAATGATCTCTGCATTTTTTTCTGAGTTTTCTGTGATCCTTGAAGTCATTGTAGATTTAGAAGTGTTAAATGACAGTTAAATAATTCACCTAGAATTTTCTTTTTCCCCTGTAGATACGTAGAATGGACAGTATTTTTCCTCTACTACTCAAGTATAGACCCCTGAAAATGTTTGTATCATTAAAAGTTAATGACTGAAAATAACCTAAAATTTTAACTGAATGTTTCTGTCTTTATGAAAATGTGTGAAAATTACATATAATAATCATTCTAATAATCTCAACTTTTAATATCTTCATTTATGTTGATACTCAATGTTTGATGTACACCCAAAACATTGAAACTGGTATAAAATGTTTATAAATATATTTTGAATTCTATGAATACTTTTTAAACATATATTATGAATCAGTAAACACTGTAATGTTCTTTATAGTCTATATGTGTTTTACACTGTGCAAATGTTCTTTATACTCTACAAATACTCTAATGTTCTCTATATAGATTTCTCCACCTGCATTCTCTTATTTAATGTTATTAAATGCACAGTTTTAGCTTTAGCGGTATGACAGTATGGCAGATTTATTGTGAGACATACATGAATTCCTTCAGAGTGCTTTTTTTAATTCCTACTACAATAGTATCATGTAGCATGCATCACATGGATGCTTTTGAGAAGAATGACAGCATATCACTTCTTTCCTAAATATTTCAGAACTCTTTCAGCAAACTAACCGTCCAAGGTTTTGGGCAGCTAGCAGAAATCCAGACCTTTGGATAATATTTAACTTGCCTCAGTTGTCACCATATAAGGAATCAATAGTTTATATGGAGTCTGCATATGAGAAGCCTATTCATTGGATTTTTCTGAGGTTCTCACTTCAAAAGACATAATTTCCTCATGTGTTCATCAAAGTCAATTAAGAATGCATATGCCCTTCTTTCTTCCTGTCTGCTTTGATCTTTTCTTAACAGAGGCCAAATTCTACTTTAAAGCAACTAGCTTGTAGCTAAATAAAAATTCTGTAAGCCATGGGGTACTTGGGATAATCCCAGCTTTTCTCCATAAAACTTTAAAGTACATCACTGTGGAACAAGAATTTTTATATGGAGCATTTCCTTAATCAATAAAGATGATTAAAATCAGTAAGATTGATAGCATATTCCCATATACTATGTGCCACAAGTGCTTAACCCAGCCTTTATTATTAACAGCTTGGTTGATCCTGCAGAGTGTGCAGAGATGCCCTTCATTCTTGCTGCTCAAGGTCTCATGGCATTGCTTTGAGGTGGTAAATACCTGTAGGATAAATATACTTACTGCTTGTATAGAGGAACCCTCTCCTATATAGCTTATATAATATGTAACTTGTTTCATAAAGCAAATTCTGTAGTTGCTACAAACTACTTCTGGATGTTTCTGAGCTGAATTACTCTACCCTGTACTATGTATAAAGGCAGAGACAGAATATTAGACATGAAAACCTGGTGTCCTCCTCATTCATTTCTTCAGACAAATTAACTAAATAAAATCACATGGGTTAGAAATGCAGAAGTGGACTACACCAGAAGCAAAATGTTTACAGCATCCTTGGGACATTACCGATCATTCGCTGGAAAAGTTCATAGCTTAAACTGAAATAAATCACTGCAGAATCAATATTTAGTTTAATATAAAAAGGAGGAAGGATAGTTTATTATCAGTATTTTAAAGATGGAGACTAGAGACAGTGATTTAATGCCTTGACTGTCTCAGAAATTTTTTTCCTTCTTTCCTCTTCCCTCTTTCTTCCTTCTCTTCTACTTTCATCTGTCTCATAAATCTCAGTACAGAAATTTGCTATGATGCCTACAAGAATCAACAAATATAAAAGATGAGAATCTCTTCTGAAGATATTTTGTGTATTAATTTTATACATATGACCTGGCTGAATGCAAGCTACTTTTTCTGCTTGTTTTCCTATCTACTGCTCTTCTGTTCTGGCTGATCTATAACTGCATACTCTTCTTGTGTCTCAGTAAAGCTCTAACTTTTTGGAGATGAAACTTATTTTGCTTTCTGTTTTAAAATGTCTAGTCCTGCCTATATCAAAAGTTTGTCTGTAAAAGTGCTACTATAATGTATAATATAGCATATAACAATAATACAGTGTTATTATAACGTAAAATACTATAACATGTAAAGGACGCCTTGTCATTTCCTGCTGAACCATCTGCCTGCCTTCCTCCTCTCTTCTTAACCACTTCTTCCTCTTTTTTCTCTCTCATACTTATCCTCATCTGTGCCTTCTGCCTTCTCCATTTCCGTTTCAAGTTGTCTTTGTTTATTAACATACATTTCTTCTTTCTTTTTCAATTCAGATTTTTCTTACCTTACAAAAAGAATTATGTGAAAATAGAGCTCCTTTATCTTTCACTTCATGTGTGTGTGGTATACCTGGGATATGATTTACTGCATTTTATTATTCATTTATGCCATTAAGCTATCCTAGCAAAAAACTACCTGAACAAAGCTGATGCCCTAAGGCATCATTGGGGAAGTGTGCTTGCTTGTTTGTTTGTTTGTTCATTTAGTTGTATTTTTATTTGGCATGGATTAACATCCTGAAGTGCACATTTCTTTGGCTATAACTGAGGGGTTTTATATAATTACCTGACTTAATATGGGAGTTCAAGTCTGATGGCCTCAGAGTTTTTCTAAAGAAATCCCTACTTTCAGTCTTCTCAAAGACAGAGTTTTCTAAAATTGTACGTTGGTCTGATGCCCTAAGCTTTTTTGCACCAAGGGCACCTTGTCAGCTGAAACTTAAGGAACTAAAGTGGTGCTCTCAGATATTATTTGAGTTGCATGGCCTTGGGGCTTCCTAAGGCAAAGATGACTGCAAAAAAAGATAAATTTATGTACCAAAGCTATTTTTTTTCTGTTGGACAAACTAATGTTCTCATACAACAGACTTCTACATGGACCTTGAAATAGAAGTAAGAGAAATTCTTTAAAACCAGATGCCCTTGGAAACGCATTTCTCCTGATATAAAATGATGCCCCAAAGATATCAGGGATATCTTACACTACCCAATTCTATAGAAGTAACAAAAAGCATTTTTTTGCACTTGGATAAGATACAGTTATGATTTTTATATCCTAGCTGAATAAATTTTATATTTTGAAATAATATTAATGATTTTGCATTTACCTCTAGGAAAGTAAAATTAAAACAAAACACCACAAAAAAACCCAAATGCAAGACATTATTCTTTTCCATAGGGTCTCTGCAGTTAGAAGTCATCAGCTAAAGATCAGAGTTTGGTAAGTTCTACTTTTGGACCTTAACGTGACAAAGACTGTTGAGGGAAGAATCTTACAGAAATTTTAAGTAAGGAGAAAGACTTCTGACAAGCAGATATTTCTTCAATATACTACTGTGCTGGATCCAAAGAAATCCTTGTTCTTGTCAGTTCCAGTTTGGGACTTTTCACTCTTTTACTGAGCAATCCAAGAACAATTCTCTTATATCCTTCAGGCCCTTTTTTAATTTTCCTCCTGAAAAAAAAAGAGTATGAGGCATAAATCTCAAATTAAAAAAAAAAAAAGGAAATGCTTTTGTAAAGAAATTATTAAGAAATTATATCCTCATAAAACTTAACATTTATATGTATAAAACTTTGTATGTATTTTATATTTATCAA
The DNA here is from genome assembly GCF_047716275.1 of Strix uralensis. Taxonomy (NCBI): domain Eukaryota; kingdom Metazoa; phylum Chordata; class Aves; order Strigiformes; family Strigidae; genus Strix; species Strix uralensis. The sequence continues at coordinate 39,631,942 of NC_133975.1, forward strand.
ATATAATTTATTTAAATATTAGTGCATTTATATTAAAATTAATATCTAAATTATTTTTGTAAGCAATCACACAAAAAGGTTGTTTGTTCTTTGTTCTAGAAGCACAACTTTTGAGTGATAAAGCATTCAAAGGAATACAGGAGGTCTTAAGGGATGTGTCTCTATTTTTATATATTTTAGAAAGTGGTAACAGAGCCTTTCATGCCTCATTATGACCTCAGTTTGTCTTTATACTGATGTAAACTGACTGATTTTGTGGGGGACTTCATGAGGTAATTATTAATAAGAGTGAAGTTCAATCTACTTGTTTATAAGTGAGGAGAAAGATATTTCTTGTGTCTTATCACAGCTGATGGTTCATATGTACTTTTGTATTTGTTTAATGTCCATAACATAAAGACTCTAGTGCATTCCTAAAATGATTTTAATGAGATTATTGCGTACCATTAAATAGCAATCGATCTTAAATGTTGACAACATTAATTGACATATTCTGTTAAGTTTGCGTAAACACTATTAGTGTCTTTCTAATCTTCTATAATCTTTTATGTAACCAACCCTGAGGATTCATTTCTCTTTAAAAAATGAATCAAGAAAATGTCTATAAAGCCAATACAGAAATCGAAAGAAAAAGATATAATATGCTACAGCAGTTTTTTTCTGAATATACATATATCATGCTAAAATTATGGGGTTTTTACTGCTAAGAATCATGCATATATAAATTGAATTTGATATTTAAATTATGAGAGTCTGAAGGAAGGAACAGCATATTCGGTACCTCTACATTTCTGGACATGTTTTTGGCATTCATGTTTTTCAGTATAAAAATAAATGTGCATGTATGCATATTACATTGTCAAATATTGTTATAGTCCATCTAATATATTTGGATACATGTGCTATAAATAGTTATTCATAGGCAATTTAGTAAAACATCTATACACTGTGTTGAGTATTAGAATATTTTTTCAATGTTTGAATACCAGACGTAAGAATTTGAAACTTAAATTCATATAAAAAGTACATTCAGCACAGAAATCTATTACGGGTCCCACAATATAAGTTCTAACTTGTCTGAGTGTTAGGTTGTGCTGAAAGAGACTGTGCTGTCCATCAAAACTCCCTGCATAAAATATTTGTTTCATTATCTGTCAGTGAAAGATAGACTAGTGATATTCAAAGAAGATTCTGTAATATCTGTGAGTATCATATGATATCAATCTATTATTATTGGTTCCAGTTTAATAAAAACAAAATTCACTGAAAATATTAAAAGCACACACACATATGTTCATATATAGAAATATGTGTGTGTGTATCTGTGCATTTTACCCCTCTTCCATAAAGACTTTAGGAAAGGTAAAGACATAGTATTCCTATATATTAGATTCAAAGATGTCTGTGATCTACATTTTATTCCATGTATTTGAATGAAGTGGGCTAGAAGAGTACTGCTTGATGAAAACTCTTTAAACCTTTCAGGGCAGTATTTCATTAAGGCAATAATTTTCTGTATGTTTCTTTTGCTATATTTATCACTTCACAAAACTTTTCTTGTAATTTCCTCTTCAGGATCAAGTCACAAAGACTTGTTATCTAATACCTCCTGAGGTTACAGAAGCCTAAAATTTAGGTATCTGTGTTCAGAACAGAGTCACAAGTGCTTACAGTCACAAGTGCTTACAGGTTATTTCTTTCTGGAGGCATTGAAACTGTATACATAAAGCAGGTTGGTTTGGTTTTGCTTTAATCTTTAATTTATGCTTTTAGAGCTCTGGTTATCTGCTCACCTGGAAGTTTCTAAGAGTTAAACCAACTCATATGCAAATATAGTCAAGGTTCAGAAGCTAGAATTTTTTTTTCCCACCCTTTCCCTCTGAAAAACTTCATTTGGAATAAGAGCATTCTTCATGAAATTTGTTTCTTTCTTTATTGTACAATATGTCTTTCACTACCACTCCATAAATTGGATCCATGATTTGAACATTCATAGATTATGGAAAACCTAGGTACAAGTTTAGCCTCTTCCTGAATGAATTGAAACCCCTATCACCCACTGAAATATTTTATCCTATAGTTAAAGGCAATTTTTTACTGTTTCCTGCTAATTATGTTCCACTGTGCAAAAGCATTCCTAATTTACCGGATCTCTGCAATATTTTTTCTAAGTCAGCTGTTAAGAAGGGAGAAGCACCCTGCAAGAACTGTATATATGTTTTACACAAAGAATCATCAGAAAATGTACATACAGAATGACTGGAGTGAGAGCAGAAGTATTTCATGTAGTACTGGGTAAGGAAGACAAAGAAGGCTGGTTTGGGGTTAATTTTTTATTGACTGCTCAGGCTTGCCACTCAACTTCTGTTTGAGTCATAAAACTGAGTTTATTTTGAACTCACTCTGTAGAGCCCTGGATCCTAGCTAAGTTAAACACCATGACTTTTCAGGCTTTATGGAGCCTGAATATCTTTCATGTCTACCTCAACATATTTGTAAATCACAAGCAAAGTGTGTTGGTTTAGCCCCTGCTGGGGTCTGAGACCACGAGGCCGCTACCCCTCCCCCACAAAGGGAGTGAAATACAAAGCCCCAAGACTGAAATAAGGAAAGGTTCAATACAACAGTGCAATAGCAACACAACAAACAACAACAATAACAATAACAGTAATAGTGATAGCAATGAACAGAGCAAAATAGCTACCAAATACAGCAGTGAGAAGCACGATGTACAAAACCACGAGTGCACCGCCCTCCCGCGCCAGGAAAATGTGACGCACCAGGATGTGACGTCCGCATGGTATCTGAATAACCCGGCTAGAGCTCCCCCCCACTGCTGGGGAAACTTAACCCTATCCTGGTTAAACCAGGACACAAAGTCAAATCCACTAGCCGGTTGAAAATACATTAAACCAAACCAGACAAACTAAATAAAGGTGAAAAGATGTTTCCACACATCCCTTCTAAAACCAACCATGTGAAATTATTTAGTGTTTGCCAGAAAGTCCATGACAGGAAGAAGTTTCCCATCATGCTCTGAAATGATGGGCAACACATCTGGTATGTTACAGTCTAAAGGGAGGATTGAGTGTTACAACCCCACAAAAAAGGTTAAACTGGCAAGTTAAAATGGTCAAAATATTTTTGACAACATGTAATCTGTCAAAATACACTGTTTTTCAAAGTCAAGACATTCTACAGTGATTTATTGATTTTAATGAAGATTTCTGTAACGAGATTTTTGACATTTTGCCAGATTGTTTCTGACCAGAAGCACTGACTTGAAACCTGAGGATCAAGTAACCTGATTCTGTTTCACTTAAACTCACAAAATATTTTGTTGTCATTCCAAAATAAAATTAATTACCTTGAAAGCTGTTAAACACATAAAAGTTGTAGCAGTGTTCTGCTAAGAAAAGTCTCACACAGACAGAACCAACATCACTTGAGATCACTAGAGATCAGGACCAGCATAATAAACTTCAACCAAAATCCAGTAAGTAGTCTTGTAGCGTTCAGCTATTTTCAGTGTTTAAAGGAAATTATTCCACTTGATGTCAGATGCTTTTTTTCTGCTCTATGTTCAAACACAATCCTGTACTGCATAATCCTGCTTGTCTCTGCCTCTTTCTGTCTTTCATATTACCTTTCTACTTTCCTCTCAAAGTTATCACTGTCAAAGTAATAACTCAGGGTCTCCACTAATTCTGTCTCTGCTTCTTTCCCCTTTCATTTTTCATAGCCTTTGTCATTTATCTTTTCTTCTTAATTGTTCCTCCCACCTTTTCTTTTTTTTCTTGTGGTAATCCACATATCTCCACTTTACTAGCCTTTAAATCTCAGATGTCTTCATCTAGAATCTAAAAAGGTTCATGTGGACAGAAGCACAAATTATATGCAAATTATTAGTTCAGGAATTATTGCTGCTTGTATCTGTAGAACTTATGAGATCTCCTTTGTTAAAGGAGAGATTACTTCTTTCTCCAGAGATATATTATTCAAGAAGTAAAGGTCCAGGTTTCTGCAAAGAAAATAATAAAGAAAAAATCTTCACATAATTTAAGGAATTCTAAATGTACAGACTTGACAGTTTGTACTGTCATTTTCATATATTTCCCAAAATATTTGGGCAAGTCATATATGATAGAAGAGAGTTGGAAGGAAGATTAGTTTTATTCGTGGGTACATATGCTAGAAACATTCACCGTTTCTGCTAAGGAATCTTCTCTATTATTGTGGCTGGAAAAGGATTAAAATGTTTTTAGAAGATGAGCAGGATGATATTCTCTTTTCAGTAAAAGTAAAGAAGTTAATGAGCATATGTAATTAACACATGATATCAAGTAATAAGAAAGCAAATTCAGTGCTCTCTGACACTATCTGCATTGATGATATCCAGACGCCTATGCTAATTTGACTCCCAGCATGTTAGGTGAGCTTCAAACTGCGGTGATAAGTGAAGAAAGAAAAGCAAGTAGGCTTATTTTAAAAAAAAAAAAACAAAAAAAAAAAAACACAACAACAAAAAAACCCTGAAAAACAACCCACCCTGTTTTAAATAGCTACCAACAAGTAACTGGATAATTATTTTTATGATATTGATGAGGGACATCAAACAAATTTAGAGAATCTGAAAAAATGCCTAAATCCTCATGACAGTATGACAGCATGGATGACTCAGAGGTCAAAACCAGAGTAAACTTTGAACAAATTCTCTAAATTTTTCACCGTCTATGTTTACTGATACGATTTTTTAGTTACAGATTTAAAGAAAAAGGATGTTAAATAATCATATGACACTTTGTGGAAATTGTCATCCTTTTCTTTCTAAATTACATGAACAAATCTCATATATGCAAATACTCAGAAACAGCCATATTGATCAAAATATCCATCACAAAGTCCAACTTCACTCACACACTCAGGATGTTGTATTTCAGTTAAACAAATGTTATTTAGTAAATATCAGCAGATCTAAGTGCAATCAGATATGCAAACCACAAGTACATGCAGTACCTGGCTTTAGAAATATTAACAGACAAACGTCTCAACAAATCTCTGTTAAAATGTATTTAAAATCAATATGCATGCTTCTAACACACTCTAAACTTGTTTGCAGTCAATGTTCAAAATACAAAAAGACCTCTGTGAAGTTCAAATCCTTCTGAAAATACATGATTTAAAAAAAAAAAAAAAAAGTCTGTTGTATTGAGAAAAAGCCTGAAAAACTTTGTTCCAAATGTTTTGTAGAAAATTATAAATGCCTTAAGCAGGTGCTAAATTAGAACAACTCTTCAACAATAACTATAACTTTAGTCACAGAAAGACTATAAAGATATGAACAAATAAATGTTAGTTTATTCAACTGTGTTGAAATATTTATAGAAATGTGTATTAGTACAGTTATTACTAATAGATATGTTTATTCCTATAATTGAACTTTAAAAAATTACAGTTCTCTATGAGTTATAAAACTGCTAGCTTTATTAAACACTTGCTTAGTATATTTTCTTCCAAAAATCTATATACATAAAACTGACAGCAGAGGAAGAAATAATGAATATATGAAGCATCTTCATCTCTATGCAGATGAAGAAGTGTATGTTCATGTCCTTGATTTAACATTCACAGAAAATCAACCAACTTAAAGAGTAATATGAAAAAATATTTGCATCAGCACTTTTAGAGTAATCATGTATTTCAATATAGCAGTACACAGTTTAATGAGAATGCCTTCAAAATAAATCAAAGCACTGGTGTTCTTTTTGAAAGGGTCGCTCATCACTGAAATGTTCCAAAGAAGAAAAGTAATTCCTGACAAATAATATAGGGATTTTCAAAGAAGAATGAAATGTGAACATAGGAAGCTTTATCTAGTGTTTCTACTTAATAATACATTTACAATTAGTGATATGTACACAGTTAATATATTCTAGGCTGAAGCACAAGTTCAGAACCTGAGATCTGTTGACATTAAACAAAGCAGCTTTTGATTTGCTACTCAGCTGAAATAGATTGTTGTAAACAATCTACAAAGTGTCCAAGGTTATTTATCTTTTTTTTTTATTTATTTGTAATTCTGTTTTTATATTTATGAAGGAACCCAATTCTCAGTAAATAAAAATGAATGGAAAACAAATATTGCAATATTCATCTGGGAATAGTGTGTTATCTTCATCTCCCAACTTCTTTCTCAGCTTTATTTGCCTTCTGGGGGCTGCTGCTTTCTTATTTCCTTTAATACATGCATTGACTAGTGCAATTTCTCTCCCTCTCAGATGTGGCAGGAAATTTCATGTGTTTTGATAATAAGTGAGTAGACACCCAAGCTCAAATCCCCACAAGCTTACTTCTGACGTTGTTTAATATTACTATGATTTATCAAGGATTTCCACAGTTCCCTCCTGGCTCCTTTAAAAGATATTTTAAATGGTTTTACAATAAATCTGTTTAGTTGCTGTCTAATTTGACACCCCTTTTGACATAGTCAATTGTCACACTTATTTAACACATTGCATGATAAGAAAAGAAGTTTATGAACTGTTTAAACTCTGCCCTGTATGAAAAACAGTGTTATTCCATGACTAGGATTGCAAGCAGTGATTAGATGATTAAAGAATCCAATTTATAGTTAATTATCTTTAAACACCACTACACTATCTTAAAAACCAATTACTTATATTCCTTGTCAGTATCCAGCTATCATACTAAAGGTCCTCTTAAAGCATAGTCTAATTTGCCTAAAAGAAGTTGAAATTGTAAAATTTATAATATGTAAATTGATTCATAAATATATTATGAAAATGATTGAAGGACATATTAGAAAATTAGTACATTGAAAATATTATATGCATATAAAATATTTACAGAATGTAGCAGTATGAACAACTTATCTAGCAAGATTTTACCTCCTAGCTTCATGCACCACTGATTTGAATTTTAGCTAAGAATTTTTAGAGTTTGATTTTAGAGTTGGTTTTGAAATTATCATTTAATGAGACTTTAAAACTAATTTGCATAATCCTCAAAGAAAATATTGTTCAACATTCAAAAGAGCTATCAGTATGCTTTTTCAAAGCTCATATTAATTCCAGCTTCAAAAAGGGGGATATTTATGACACCAAGATAAGAAAATACAAATACAGTTGTTAATCACTATGTAATTATAAAAAAGACTTTTCTTAAAGTCATAGCAGAAATACCTTTTGGTGATGAGTAGCAATTCTTTCAAAGACCTTTGCTCAGAAAGATCCCAGAGACTGAGCAGAGCCTTGAAATGCAGTCACTCTAATTTTGCATGCAAATACATAATCTAAAAGTGAATCTAATAACAAATCTGATAATTCAAAGTTAAAGGTTATTTATGTGTAAAAACTGAGTGGGAAGATATTTTTACTCACATGAAAACAAGGTACTTCCATCATGCACCGTTTTGCAGGGTTGTGCTCCTGTCTCATGACCCATTAAAGGCGACATGGCCCTGGACCACAAAGCTGCATCTTCATGACCTCAGGAGAGATCTGTGAAGAGCCACAAAGTTAATCTTCAATTCCTTCACCTTCATGAGGTCACTAGGACATTCCTAACATTTCTTCCAGAGTGCTTTGCCACTCTGTCTAGAACTGTTCACCAATCTTCCTAAGAAAAAGTCTGCAAAGGGATGAATCTGCCAGAGGATACAGATAGTAAGTTACAAATATGGCCATGGATTAGGGTGTCAGCAGGCTGTGGCTGGCTAAAAGCGAATCATATTTTATATCTTCAGATTCCGGGAAACACTAATATATCTTCCTTTTTTTTTCTGCTGACACATCCGAAGGAGAACATCAAGACAGACATATAGGTCCTGTGAGGGATTCTCAGCCCTAGGCCCCAATCAATGGATAAGCAACAACCGTCACTTATCAAACTTGTTCCTGTTACTGATGTCTCAGGCAGGCATATTTCCTCTGAATTTCTTCCCTGCTTTTCCAGAGAAGCAAGGGGAGAGAAAACCAGGCCTTAAGGTAGGGTCAGCATATAGAAATGAACTTCTGCTACTGACTTACCTCAATCATTTCAGGGTGGCAGACAAAGCCAAAAAGGCAAGAGAAAACATCTGCTAGGGATAAGAGTTTGCAGACAAATGTGTAAATAGGGTGACTGATGTCATTGTTTTCCCCACCAATAATTTTCATGAATGTATTGCATGCAAAAGAGGAGATTACTTCTTCAATTTGTTTAGACTTTGGCAGACAATCAGGCCTCAACACTGCATCCAGCAGGGCAGTGAGGAACTTACTTTGATTTGGTTTTTTGAGTAATCTATTTCAACACAAGAAACCCTCACTTATTTGTTATTGAAGTGTAGTCTTTTCAAAGCCTGAATGGTTCCCCTCAATTAGATAAACATTATTGAATTGTTTGACTACAGAAGGCCACATGTTGGCATAAAAGTGACCCCAGGACATTTATTTCATGGACCCCCTGAAGGAGTAAAGTAGCTTTATAATGTTGCTTTTTCAATTTAATTCTGACATGTAATGTACTTGTTGGCATATATTTCCTTATCACTTAACACTAGACATATTTTGGTCTTTTGAAGATCTTGTACTATTCTGAGAGTCTTCAAGTTTTCATTTCCCCTGTCTGACAGTTTGATGCAGCTTCCTGTGAGAGGACGTCCAGAATGAGAGATTTTATCGGCAACATAAGTGGCATTCCAGGATGCGAGGGACATCTTCTGTGCCAAGAAGGAGGGAGAGCACATGGGAGGGCTGTTATGAGTGTGAAACATTATTTTGAGAGGCAGCCAAAAAGCACTGATTAATAACCTGGATTCCAGGATTTATGACATTGCATGATCTGGCTTGATATTTGCCCACAGGACGAATCTGGGTGAGATAGGTCAGGGAGGCGAGTGAGAGAGACTAATGCTTGAAAGAACTGAAAAGGGCACATGATCCATTCTGTATGTAAAGAAGGTCAGAGCAAATTACAGACTTATTGGAGGAAACAGTGTTACTATCCATGCCTCCTAGGTATAGCAATTTAGTGCATGATGCAGTTTGACAAGCTGACACACGTGATTGCAAATTAGAGGTAGCCCTTTCACTTTAAGTTCAGCCCACTGAAATATTCCTCGGACAAGTGACATTTAAAATTCCTTGTCCCAGTGGAACAGCTTTCTGGTGTTCTCACTGGAGTTAATAAACACACCAGCAGACTCAAATGAACTCCTTATTTTCTGTTAAGTGTACAAAATCCTGTATTAGATTTAATGCTCTGAACTTATGATCATCCTGAAATAGTCTGATAACTAACTTTTGAGGTGCACTGTTCTTCAGATTGGGATGCGTGAGGCAAGTGAAAAAAACCTGTGAAGTACAATGTATAATACATGTTTGCACCCTGATATCTTCTTAATACTAGAAAGACTTGCTAGACTGCATCACCAAAAGAAGTATGAGCTCCTAGTACTACAGATGTTAGTCATTACGGCTGATATTAGGGTGGGAGTTCTGCCTCCAGTTACAGAAAACACTTGAGTAAAACATCCTTTCTTTGGCCTTGCCTGTCTCAACCACATCAAACGTCATTTCTATGTGGATCCACAGAGAAAAACACCTTCTCCTCACATATATGCTGTAGGTTTATCTAGTAGACTTAATGAGTAAGGTCAGACATACATACTAATTAGCATGGGAAGCAAAGGATTTGAGGATATTTGGCAAGTCCAAGTTCTTTCCTGATGAGGTGTGGTGTGGGTGTGATCAGGAGTCGTCACATGTGCACTGCAGTCTGGAGCAGAGCTCCTACTGACAGAAACTTTGACTCAGAGAGTATGAACCTAAACTCAAGCACGTTTATCAAAGTCAGCACAGATGGGGATCTTCGTCTGTTTCAAGATACAGTAATCCTTTTCAAAATACAGCTCAAAGAATAATGTGGCTGTGATTAAACAGAATAGCTAGATTTAATCACATTTTTATTGAAGAAGCTGTATCGGTTTGAAACCCCTCATAGAAATAACTGAAATGTATATATTTTGTTACAAACCAGGCAAATTATAGTTTCTACCTTTATCATTAGTGCACATTAGATTTTTTTTTGCACACAAACTATACTTCTTTCAATCTGAAACCATCATGTGTATAGTTAGTAGTTAAGCGTCTGAATTTCCATCTTTTCATGACAAAAATTGTGGATTTTTAATTCAAGCTTTTTGCTTGACTATCTTTTCAAAACTTATCAGTTTCAGTAATTCATGACTAATGTACTCAGATAATTCCAATTTCAATATTATTTCTTATTTACAATGGATTGTTTTACAGGTTTACATAAGGACTTGGATGCTATGATAATAGTTTATCAAATAATATTTCTTGAACTCTTAGGATAAAGTCTCTTATTACTTCTATGTGAATTACTGGGACTAGATCTTGGGCTCTTTTAGTCTTTAAAGATCACTGATTTTAACGTGTGCATCAGGGGCTTTACTGTTTTTTGCAGATGTTATCCAATAAGCATATTAAGTATAACAATCAGTATATACAATATATGTTACGTATCTGTAGCCTCCACAGATACATTTGCCAAGGAATTATGCACCAATTACATAGTATTTTTCACAGAGATTTTTCATTAAAAGCCCTGAAGGTGCCGGTGGTGAATGAATACTTTAGGTTTAATATTTAGAAAAGCAAGCATCTCACAGAACAATCAAGTGCATCATGCTCTAGAGAGGAATAAACTAAAATGAAAAGAATCAGCAAAAATTAGTTCAAGATTTCATCTGCCACCAAAAACATCTAAACATAATTTGCCATGAGAAGAGGAAAGCAATGTCACATAACCAGTCCAAATTATGATGTTTTTTCCCCCTGTAAACTGTTCACAAAAAAGAAGTTAAGATTTGGTACAAAGCATGCATATACTTACTCAAAAGACATTTTGTTTGACAGCTACCAGTTATTATCCCTTTGGCTATCTTGTAAATTTTTAAGTGATTTTCTTCTTACTGTAGTGTTCAAACTGAGTCTTGAAGGATAACTTGGTTCAGAAATAGATGTCAACGTGGATGATGAAATTAAAAAGCCCAGATTTGGAGGTTAGGGATATAAAAGGCTGAAATAAGAATGATTGTTCATGCTCATATTTGTTTGCAGTTACCTGTAGTCACAAAATGGAAGGATGTAACAGATGCTAATTAACCAGAAAGACAGATCAACAATAATATAAATGTTGATGGCTGTCCATGGAAACATAACTGAGTTGAGATGACAGAAATCACTAGCAGTAGCCACCTTGTTCTGTGATAGAACTAAATATATATTCTTCATAAAAACAATATTTTCCTATCGTTGCTGTTGTGGTTTGAACTCAGCCAGTAGCCAATTGCCACGTGGCCAGTTGTTTACTTCCCTCCCCACCCCCCTCCCTGGTGAAATAGGGGAGGAACAAAAGAAGAAATTCGTAGGTTGAATAAAAAAAAATTAGTAACAAAAAAAACCAACAGTAACAATAGTAAGTCCAAAATGGGTAAAAATGCAGCAGTGGCTTAATGAGCGTGGCGACATATACACAGCCCACACCACGACTGCACCAGAAAATCCTGCCATCCTGACCCAGAAACTGAAACGGGATGTGAGAGAGCACGCGTCCACCTATATACTGAGCATGATGTCACATGATACGGAATACTCCAATGATCAATCTGGACCCGGCCATCTAGCTGTGCTCCCTCTCAGCCCAAGGAAAGTTAACTCTATCCCGGTCGAAACCAGGACAATTGTTAAAATGTCAAAACTACTCTGGCACTTTGATAGCTCCTTTTTCAAATGTCTCATATTTTTTTTCAGATAAGAGAAGAGTATGGCAACTAAGATGGAGATTTTGTGCAACTTTTTATATGTACTACATTAAATTATACTTGGGTTTGGTTTTTACTTTAACAGAGAGAAAATTATTCAAGGGTTAGCAAATATCCATGCACAGATAAAGGAATATAATTTTTTATACCATATGCACCTAGTAAATTACTTCTTAGAATGCTAAGGTTCCCTCTTACCAATTCCCACTCTTACTGATCCCTTCGATATATTAGAAAGAATAACATTCCTAACTTCTGGGTATTAATGTGAAATATGGATTAAGAAGTGATTTCTTCTCACAGATTCTTGAAGTTGCATAAAGTGCATACATCTTTCTACAAGAAATGAATATTTGTCTTGGGAGGGGTGTTCAGATGCAAAGGAATCATATGTTCTCATTTTCCAAACTATTTCATAATTTAAAAAATATGTCTAACGCATAGCTTCTCAGTTCCAGGTGTAGCAGTGAGTTCCAAGAATTTTTGATGTGTTGTTAGAAAACATTTTATATTGTTAGTTTAAACTTAATTTCCTTTCTGTTTAACTGCATTTTTTTAAGCTATGATGAAAGGTTAAGAAGTACCAAAAATCTATTTTTCTTAGTCCATATTGCATGGTTATAATTTCTATTATATATATATATACACCCTATAGTTTCTATAGGGTTTAACTGAAACAGCTACAATCATTTTATTTTTGCCTCACAGCAGACTTTTTATACCTTTAATATTTTTTCTTATGATTCCCTGCATGTTCATTTTTCTGACAGGGATCAGTATTTCATTAATAACATGGAGTGAAAAGGGCAGGTACAGATACAGAAAAAGAGATCTTCATTGATCTTATGAAGAGGCCAGAGTTACATGCTGAGAAGTTTGGATTTACCTGGAAAAAGTCTGACTGCCCATTCTCCCTCCTGAGATCATGGTAATACAACCAGCTCTTCCTAAACCTTGTTTTTTCTCCTCCACTTCCACTCATTACTCTAGAGCCAGTACCCATCAGAGCTCTACCTCCTTTTATATTTTACTTCTTTTTAATAAGAGGTGTTTCAGTATGGTTAACACTTGTGGCTGCAAACATTTTGTTTATACAGCTGTCCCCATTATTATTATCAGGAGAGAAATATGCATATAAAGGATTGAAACTGTTAAAACCTAAAGAATATATAACCTGTCACCAGATTTTAAAAAATAGACATTTTCCTATCTATGGAAATGCTGCTGTGGTGAAGGGAGGGAGGGTGGGGGGTTCAACCTATACTTACATGCAATACAATCATCTACATAGCTGTTTGTAGATTTGTGCAATTTGTATTCCAGATCTAAATATTTGACATGATTGCTGGACTGTACTAGGTCTAGGAGAAATAATGTCTATAAAAGAAATACTGATAGAAGCTGCCATACTTAAAAGAATTTAGAATGTCAACAAGTCTGATGTAATAATGCAGATCCAACACAAATGTCTACCTGGTTGACAAAAACTGATCTGCTGCAATTAGCATAATACGATAGTTCAGCTGAGTCTGTGCCAAATTTCATCGAGGTAGACACATCTCGTATCAGGCAAATTCATGCAGAGTCACCTGGCCACATGTTTTCAGTTCCTTAGACTTATAAACCTGTCTCCTGGATAGTGTCATAATCCTCTGTTCCATTTCTCTGTTGATGTAGCTGTTCAGTGAATGCTGGTTTTTTCCAGGATGTTATTTCTTTTCTTTCTGACCCTCTGTCTCTCTCTACTTGTAGCTATATATACTCTGAAAAAATGAACCAGCAATCATTTCAGTAATAAGGGCCTCTGAGTCTTCTGGATAGAATAAAACACGAAGAAAAATCTACCTATGAGTGAAACACTTTCATTTCCAGACCTTTAGTTACACTGCAAATTTTTATTTTATATGTGTGTGTTCTTCTGATGCAACTGTTGACTTACAGAGCAATATACTACCATTCTTCATGGGTCTACCAGATTTATGTGCAAGTAGCACCAGTATTGAATCTGATTCCTGAAGTGATGAATGTAAGAGTAGTTTTTAGTCTTTAGGATTCCAGTCAGAAGATCTTTTCCTGGTGTATCTTTTAGGACCAGTTTTGAATCAAAATCATATATTTCATGTAAATTGTCAAAAAAACGTACAAAATATTCCACTATTAAAAAAAAAGAAAAGCAAAAAAAAAGACCTCAAACAGAACCATTTTGCTCATTAACAAACAAACAAAACATATTGGACTGATGTAGGCAGTTAACCTGCATGATAATCAGTTCTGCAAGTGAGATTCAACAGGTTAGAGTGGATGTTTAAGTTCCCTATCTAATGAATGGCCAGAGTTAAGTATTTCAGAATAACATTCACACCACCCTGTATGCTTGGAATAAGGTGCCTCAAATAAGTAATATGAAATGTCTGAGAGAAGCATATCTAACATCTTTTCTGTCTCCTGAACTTTTGCTGCTAAGTAGCATCTGAATTATGTATCTCTTGTCAAAGTTACTTTCTTTGCTTGTGTGCTAAAATGTTTTTTTCCTAATTTGCTTTTAAAAGATATCTGAAAGAAATTAAATGACTGTGCTTATTTTTGTATATTACCCAGAGTGTTAATGAATCCCAGATTTGCTTTCCTTCTCATCTCCAAGATAGATCACTATTTCTTATCTGTTCTTCGTTCCTGGATGGAGAAACACAGAGGAGAATTTCCCAATCCACACTCTTCCATACACATATATATGCATGTATATATGTGTGTGTGCATGGATATGCAGACTGCATTTCGTGATGCAGATACTGTTCTGGGGTATACTACACATATATAATGTTATTACTTGTTCATCTTAAAACTTCCATCACCAAAATCATGGACAAGCATTTTCACAACTAGTTTCATATAAAAAGGACAAAGCTCTTTCTCATCCAACTATCCCTGTTGTGGTTATGTGGTGCTTTCTGCTTAAGACATTGGACATGTAATCTGTTAAAATGAAAAAGCTTAGGTGAAAAGCTGTTGTTTCAGTGTTTAATTTACCTGTGTGGTTAGAGCACTGGATGAGACTGAGTTTAAAGTATCTATGACAAATTGTTAAATTATAGTTTATGGTAAACCCAGTCTCAGATTCTCACCTTCAAGACTGCTACTTGTAAGCAAGATTCAAACAAAGTCTTGCCAAAAGTTGTCTCTCTACACACTAACATTCTGTGTTACTTTCCCATACCATCCCCTGCTACTTAGTGATAATTTGCTCCATAGACTCAAGTGGGCCTCACTTTTAGATGGTGCACGTGTTGATAGGAGCTTTGCTCTGATCTTGTAAATTAGACAAGTAATACATAAAATATATACACTGGCATCATTAAACAGGATTATGTTAGTTGCAGTATAATCACCCACTAATTTCTAGTGACTTCTCAGGGACCACACCAAGGTGGTTGAAGTCACTGATAACAAGAATAAGAAATTTAAAATGTCAAATAAATAATTAATTTGTACATATGGTTTCAGACTAATTTCCTTTTTCTCTCCTATCTTGTAATTAAAAGCTAATAATAGAAGACATGGGTGGACAATAGTAGTTTTATTAAATCTACGCTCAAAATAAAACATCTTTTTTTATTAGAGAATAATAAACATTTTTCTTGAAGGTTTTCATATTACGTCAAAAAGAATGTCCCTGACTTCTTACTCTGTTTTTCTTGTTCAAAAACAGCAATAAATGTGAGTGAAAGTGCACGCAGGTGGAGGAAAGCAACCTTAAATGATGTACTTATTTTCCATAAACAGGCAATTTACCTAGTTCAGGGGCAAACTAGAGAAGCTGGTTTACCTTGCAGGAGCCTTTTATTTTTGTGTCTGAGCATGTTTTTGTGCAGAAAGTAATCACACAACAGTGTGTGGGAGGTATACTTTTGAACTGAATGTATCTATATACATACATATTTATACATACATGTTTGTGTGTATATGTGTCTGTATCAGGTAATTTGAGATTACTGTGATGGGAATATTTAACAGACTGAGAGATTAGGCCATTCTTTAAACTTTAAAATCAAATTTTACTAAATTCATTCCTTAACAATTCCCCTTGTGCTAGTAGTTACTTCTTATATATTATTAATCATTATCATGGCATCTAGCAAAATGATTGTCACTAAAAATCGTACTCTGAATTAGCTGTGAGCATACAATACCTTAAAGCTGATGCTGTATGGTTAGTGCATAATGGCTGCAATCTGTAGTGATTCGGTAGGTGATCAAGCTTGAGAGGTCTTTGATGAGAGAAATGAGAACCAAAGTGAGCTTGTCTTCTTTTTAAAGTTCATCACTGACATTTTATGCCTCTTGCCACCTCCACCCAAAAGGGATGTCAGATGGTGCTCCAGATGCTGCTTATCTTGGTTTTGGTTTTGATGGTCATCCTTCTTGTACGTTAGGAAGGGTACTCTACTTCCCTACAGTCCCTTGTGTTTATCTTGTTCGTTGTTCTGTATCATGGGATTGCAGTTTCTGTTACTTGGATGTCTCCTACATGCAAATGCATGTGATTTTGCTTGTACTTTGGCTGGTCACTTTGCTCCCATACTTAGAAAAAATGCTTATATATTGTATCTGGCATACCACCAGAGTGTCACAAAAGTTTTATATACTTTTGCTGCTTACACTATTTTGGTAGGTTTATATTTGCATTCAAGGCAAGACATAATTAATATTAACCTGATTACTGCAATTTTAATTAGCGGGCTTCACAGGCCACTGCTTTGGCTGCAATACTATCTTCTCGATCTGCTTGTTCTCCATTTTACCCTAACAGTGGTTATGCCATCTGAGTATGGGACCAAGCCTATTAGAATCCTTATTCTCCTGTATGGGAATTAGAAACATGGTCTAAAGTGTATTGGGTCTGGCTGAGATGGAGTTAATTTTCCCCATAACAGTCCTCATAGTGCCCTTGTTGGGGGCCAAAAGGGACTGAAGCGGGTTGACCTCGGCTGGATACCAGGTGCCCACCAAAGCTGCTCTATCATTCCCACTCCTCAGCTGGACAGGGGGAGAGAAATACAATGAAAGGCTCATGGGTCAATATAAGGGCAGGGAGATCACTCACCAATTACTGTCACAGGCAAAACAGACTCAACTTGGAGAAATCAATTTTATTCATTACCAATCAAATCATAGTAGGGTAATGAGATATAAAACCAAACCTTAAAACACCTTCCTCCCATCCCTCCCTTTTTCCTGATTTCTCTATCTTCTCCCCCCAGGTGGCCCAGGGGGACAGGGGGAATGGAGGTTGTGGTCAGTTCATCACACGTTGTCTCTGCCGCTCCCTTCCTCCTCAGGCAGAGGACTCCTCACACTCTTCCCCTGCTCCAGAGTGGGGTGCCTCCCATGGGAGACAGTCCTCTACAAACTTCTCCAACATGGGTCCTTCCCACAGGACTGCAGTTCTTCACGAACTGCTCCAGCGTGGGTTCCTTCCACAAGGTGCAGTCCTTCAGGAACAGACTGCTCCAGTGTGGGTCCCCCGTGGGATCACAAGTCCTGCCAGCAAACCTGCTCTAGCATGGACTTCCCACAGAGTCACAGCATCCTTCGGACATCCAAGTGCTCTCGTGGGGAATCTTTGCTCCAATGCCTGGAGCACTTCCTCTCCCTTCTTCTTCACTGACCCTGGTGTGTGAAAAGTTTTTTCTCTCACATATTCTCTCTCCTGTCTCTGGCTGCAGTTGCTGTTGAGCAGTTTTCTTCCCCTTCTTAAATACATTATCCCAGAGGCACTACCATCGTTGCTGATGGGCTCAGCCTTGGCCAATGGTGGGTCCATCTTGGAGCTGGCTGGCATTGGCTCTTTTGGACATAGGGGAAGCTTCTAGCAGCTACCCACAGAAGCCACCCCTGTAGCCCCCCAGCTACAAAAACCTTGTCACACAAAGCCTTAAGAAATGTATTTCATACTGCTGAAGACTTTTTCCTGTACTGAGACACAGGGTAGTTTGGGTATAAGAAACAACCTGACATAGAATATTTTCTGATAAAGCTGGTCAAAACTTATTTCTCAGCTTGGTCAAAAAATCACTCACCAGTCTGTTATTTATTATAAATTTTAAGCACAGCATAAATGTAAATGTTCTCTCACGTTAAGCTTGTTTAAAGTCTCTAAATGAACGTCCAGTAATTCCAATGTAAAAAAATGTTTATTTGGTTTTAAAAAAAGGTTAAACTGCCCTGTTTATTTACACTAGAGATTTTATCAGTATAATTATTTAATCAAAAAATCACATACCATCCAACCATTATTCTGCTAGTGAACATTTTCTATGTAGATCAGACTTAATGCAGTTTCTTGGCAAGTAGAGCAAAGGAGTCAGCTCTCCCTGTTTCTATAGATTCATGAACTGCAGCCAGAAAAGGCCATTCAATCATCCAGCATGCTTTTTTGTGTAATGTAAGACTTCAAATTAATTCCTCCTTAAGTTAGAGCAGCATGGGGGAACCAACCTGCATTTAAGAATTTTTAGAACAAGAAATGCTGGTCACTTGTTTAAAATGTGTCTCATACTACTCTTAAAATTATCTTATTTATAATTTGAATATATCTAGCTGCAACTACGAACCGTTGAGTGTTATTATTATGTATTTTTTCTGATAGACTAAATAAACTTCTCTTGCCAAACATCTGTACCCTTTAATTATAAATCTTTGTTACTAACAATGTAAGTTATATCTTAACTTTTGGGGGGGATCCTTAGATTATTTCCATGTGAGAAAAGTTCTTCAATTTTTTCTCTATTTTTACTGTTCTTTTAACCTGTTCTATTTAAACCATGTCTGATGTGAACTCCGAAACTAGCTCTTACTGACATAAAATTACACCATTCTAAAAACTGAGCTAAGAAAGTAGGGAGATTTTCCAAACATATTCAATCACAATTGTTTTATTTATGCATCCACAGATTATATTATTCCTGTGAGTTACAAAATCACAATGGAAGTTTATTCCCAACTAATTATCTAACTTACTCTGAGTCTTTCTCAGCCCACTGTTTCACATAATAGTGTCCACCTTGCTGCAATTACAGTCTAATTTTTCATTCATGGATTTGTGACCATATACTTAACTGTACTTAACATTTTTCATAGGTTGACCCATGTTTATTAAAAAAAAATCAGACTTTATAATACTAGTAAGTGGTCTTATTCAATTAGTTCAGTCATTCTCTTATCAGAATAATCAATGAAGAGTAATACTTTCCTAGCAGACATGGATAACAAACAACAGTAAAATGCAAAAAATATAAAATCCAACAGGCTGCTGCTAGAAACTTATCTGTTATGTGATGTTGTTTGATCTTCAGTTAATTTTGAAACTTTTCACTTACACAGCTTTTCATCTATTTATTTTGTGTGACTCTGATTTTGTACCTTCTTTATTAGACAAGGTGTGGTACAATATCAAGACAAAAGCTTGTGATGTAATGGGTGTATTTCTTCAATCCCATTTTAATTATCAACCGAACTAGTAGTGTTGCTGAAAAAAGTTATTGAGTCAGTTTGGTGAGATTTATTTTCCATAAGCCCATTTTGATGGGCATTAATTATATTTACCTCCTTTACTCCTTTATTAATCAAGTGTTCTATCAGCCTCTTTCCATTACTTTGCTTGAGATCAATGTCAGACTGACAGGCATAACATCACTCAGGTCATTCAACTCACCCTTCTTGAATATTATCACATCATCATCTTTCTTTCAGTCTCTGGAGAACTGCCCCAGTGTTCCAAGACTTACAGAAAATCAATGTTAATAGTGCAGAATGCTCATTGGTCAGATATTTTGTAACAAATCATATGGACCCTTTGATTAAAAAATGCCAAACTTTAGCACATGTTGTGCAACATTAATCCAGTTTTCAAAGAGGAAAGAATTTCCTGTTTTACAAATAATCTAAATACACCATATGATGTTTTCATAAATATAGAACAGAAATATGTAAATGTGATCATTAATGGATAAAATGTATTCTTAGAATTTCTCTTGTTCCTGACATACACAATACCTTCTGCTTTTTAACTTTAGCTTGGCTATATTTTTTCATGGGTACTTCTAGTTTTCTCATTAGTCTTCTGAAATTCTAAATTTCTAATTTGTATTCTTCCATTTGTAACATACATATGTCTTAATGGACATTAATTAGCTGCTTTTGTTTCAACTTTAAGTCAAATTAAAGGATTTTTTTTTTTTTAATGCAGCTGAGAATTCTTGATTTGGGATTATGAATTTGTGTCATGTGCCAAAATATTTTCAACAACTGCCTTATTATTAATGTGCTTCTGTAAAAAAATATCTTGCCTGTTACATTCTGCTCATTGACTTCAGCTCTTCAGGTCTTTTTAAGTACAAATATAGAATTATTGTTAGACTGCACATTACTTCATTCCTGCTTAATAAGAAAATAATAATTAGCACAGTGACCATGAAATATTAGATATTATTATTTGTACTTTGTCATCAATTTCATCACTTACTGTTTCTTAACATGAGCCAGCAATGTGCCCTTGCAGCAAAGGTGGCTAACTACATTCTGGGTTCCAGCATTAGGAGGAGTGTTGCCAGTAGGTCAAGGGAGGTGATCCTTCCCCTCTACTCAGCACTGGGGAGGTCACATCTAGAGTAATGTGTCCAGTTAGGGGCTCCCCAGTGCAAGAGAGACATGGACATACTGCAGAGAGTCCAGTGAAGGGCCACAAAAATCAGCAAGGGACTGGAGCATCTCTCCTCTGAGGAAGGGTTGAGAGACCTGGGACTGTTCAGCCTGGAGAAGAGAAGACTCAGGGGGGATCTCATCAATATGTACAAATACCTGAAGGGAAGGTGTGAAGAAGACAGAGCAAGGCTTTTTTCGGTGTTGTCCAGTGACAGAAACAGAGGCAATAGACACAAACTGAAACACACAAGGTTCCCTCTGGACATCAGAAAACACTTTTTTTACTGAGAGGGTGACAGAGCACTGGCTGGTTGACCAGAGATGTTGTGGAGTCTCCATCATTGAAGATATTCAAAAGCCATCTGGACGTGGTCCTGGGCAACCAGTTCTAGGTGGCCTTGCTTGAGCAAGGGTGTTGGACAGGATGACCTCCAGAGGCTCCTTCCAACCTCAACCATTCTGTGATTCTATGATCATATGAAGATAAGATCTAATATCTTTTTTCTGTGTTAAATGTGACAATTTCTTTGTAAGGAAGTTGTAATTTATAGTTTTTCTAGTTTCAAATCTTTTCTTCAGATCTTTGAGCTATCCCCAGTATTTGAAAGCTGCATTGAATTCCCCATTTACAAGATGAGATTTTCCCCCAAGTGCTGTAAATTAGCAGTTACAGTCAGTCACCCTCTTCATCAGAGCAGTTTGATGATCTCTGTCAGTTACTCTCCAGTTTCCAAATTAACTGACTAAATTCATCTAAGATTGTTTCTTATGAGTTGTAACAAGGTACTTTCAAAAGTGTTCTCCTTTACTTTCTGCGTACTCAGTTCTTCCCCCCTTCAGTAATATGAAGTTGGATCAAAGATAAAATTTAACCTTAATGATTACAACTTTACTTGTCAAGTTTATGAAGTCAGGTTTCTAGCTTTAACGCCAAGAAAAATATTTATATTTATATATGTATTTGTCATGGTTTGAACTCGGCCTGTAGCCAATCACCACGTGGCTAGTCGTTTACTTCCCCCCCTCCCTGATGAAATAGGGGAGGGACAAAAAAAAAAAGGAATTTGAAGGTTGAATAAAGAAAAAATAATTAGGTAACAGTAACAAAACAACAGTAACAATAGTAAGTCCAAACAGGTAATATATAATGCAGCTGCTCACCGACTGGTGACTAGTATGCAGCCAGCCCCTAGCAGCGATCTTGACTGCACCAAAAATCCCACCACGCCAACCGGGGAACGGAAACGAGAGAGCATGTGTCCGCTTATAGACTAAGTGTGACATCACATGATATGGAATACTCCAATGATCGATCCAGGGCTGGCCCTCTAGTTGTACTCCCTCTCAGCTCAAGGAAAGTTAACTCTATCCTGGCTGAGACTAGGATAGTATTATTATATACAGACTATATAATAAAAATATATAAATAAAATATATATTGGAGTGGGATTCAGTTCCTGATTAAGACAGTATATTTAGGTCCATACGTGTAGCTTTCTACCTCTGTGCTAAATATATAGCCATGTACCACCAAAATGGTCCAACAGGCTGATGTCAATGCTCTTTAAGAGTCTTCAGAGTATCCAAGACAATCACACAAGTCTGGCTTGGTATTCACAGGACATCCATGTTCTCTCAACATTTCTCAACTGGCATGATCCACCTATGTGGGGACAACTCAGTCAAGCCCCTAAAAAACACTGTCAGGGAAGTGTAGAGAGGTTTCAGCTAACCTAAGCAATGGAGGCTTGTTTAAATTGCCTGAAGACAGGTGTCCAGTAACATCTGAGATGCTCTAAGCTATCTCTTTCTCAGAATTTGTTTGGAAATCTGTAGAGCAATGAAAACTGGAATGACGCTCTAAGTCATCCAGCCAGAAACAGGAGAGGTTCTGCTTTTTCTGCTCTGTTTTTCCTTCATTTAAAAGCATTTCAAGCACTTTTGAAACAGGAAGAACACTAGTTTTTCTTAGTTTAAATTTTTATTGGCATAAATTTATATATAAATATTTCTATGGAGCAATTATAACAATTTCTATGCAATTGTCAACTCCTTGAATGAATGGTTCTTCGTAACACATATGACTGATATTCTATCCTTTGAACTCAAGGTGTTGTTTCTACTGTTGCAATCAACACATTTTCCTAGTACCCAAAAAACCCTGTGTTTTCAGTGGAAGAAAATTGTGCATCTTGACTCTAGGTTTGTTGTTTAATTGATGTATACTTGAAAAAGTTATTTATATACTTGCATTTTCAAATGAAACTTCATGAGTAATGTTGCAGAGTCTTAGAAGCTGCAGTTCAAGATTAATTTCTAATTTCAGCTTCCTGGAGAGGTTAACTTTTTTAGATAATGAAAACTGCCTTTTCTTATTATATGTCAATAGGATTTTTCTTCATATTATAATTTTGGCATTTCAAATTCAGAATTTTCTTCATATCTTCATGTTTGCATTTTAATTGGATGAGACTATACAGCAGATTAGCACAAAAATGCCAACTTGTATTTCTAACCTTATTTAAAAACTCTGAGGAAACCACATGACTTTGGCATTACTGTGGTGCTGTTGTTTTCCTACATAACCAAGACAGATAGAGTGCAGTTATGGCTATTTGGAGTGTTTGACAAATACTAAAGCAAAATTGCTATATAAGCGATGTATAAATACAGTCAAGCAATTTATTTCTCATTTTCTAAGAAGCAATTTGATAAGAAAATGTTTGCAGAATTAAGTGAATGGCTGCATTATACATGTTAGTAAACAGATCGAATTATTTCCTTCTTTCTCCTTGTGATAAGCAACTTTGCACTTCCCTAGGTGTGACTTTATTGGTGTATGAATAATTCAGCTTTTTGAACTAATTTATCTCAAGCAGGAGTGCTAACCAACATTTTTTTCTTTCCCTTTCCTGCTATACCCTTAGTCATTTCCTCCTTACGAAGTAAATTGTTGAAATACAGACAAAAGGGAGATAAAGATTTCTCAAGACACAGTGAGTGAAACAAAGGAATATTCATATTGCAGAAGTTATTCTTGATTTATTCTTGACAGGTGTAATTGTATTAGATTTCTAGGGGAAATAACAAATGATGATTACAGAAGACAGGCACCTTTTGACAGCTTTCTGTAGCTTCAGCATACTGTATAAGTAATTCAATAATATATGAATGGACACAATATTACCAAATTCATTATTAGGGTCGACATACTTGCTTGTCAAATAGTCAAAATTCGAATTGAAGTTATAATAGTTAATATATGCAATGGTTACGTCATCATTCATGAAAATTCAGTGATGGAGTATCAGAGAGAGAGCTGGAATTCACTACACCTGCACAAATATTTTGAATAATCTACTTATTTGCTGTGAAATGAAAATTCAGGTCATCATGGGTGTATGCAGAAAAAAAGGTGGGTATCATTAATTACTACCTGAAAGATAATATTTAGATATTCACATCATTTATTTTTATTTGGATGAGAAAAAACAAGATGCTTTTTCCAGCATTTTAATAATATGTGCAACAAATAAAAAAGTCCATAAGTCTCACAGAGCTATTATGCATCATGAGGCTATTATATCATAGTATTTAAGTAAAAATTAGAGATCCACTGGTCATTTGCTTCAGCTTGTGACTTTAAAAATGTGTGCTTCAAGACATCTAAAATACCTTTGGACATCTAAAGAAGTGGACTGGTTTTCAGACATGCTTTAGATAACAGCTGTATGAAGTAGTCTTCATTTCAATTCAATTTGCATTAGAGTCAACATGTTAGTTCAGTCACTGAACTTCTAGCTATACTTCTGAGGAATAAGTTCTTTTTTCTGGCCATAATAAAATAGTGCCCTGCTTGTTTTAAAATCTCACTTGAAAGATCTTTTTCTTAGCCTTGTCTGTTCTTCTTTTGTCGTATTTTGGAACCAAAATTACTTTATATAAAAAAAAGTTCAGAATTCCTTAAATTCTATACCTCCCAGGGCCTATGTTATATATAACTGATGGCAAAAAATTATATACATTAATTTGGCATATATTATATCATATCAAAAGTCAAATAAAAACATTCTGCAGCACAGACTCGCTGAAGTCTTTGAACATGATCACACATACATTTTACAATTCTTTCTGCATACTTCAACTGCTTAAAAGTTGACCTTACAGAAAGCCTTTGGGGTAAAATATGTGAATGTTAATAATCCCCTAAATACTTATTTACATTATAAACCCTTAAAACTTCAAAGGAACTGTCACAGGCTCCTCTCCCAAACATTTCAGTCCCATGTCCATTTATCATTTGCTTTTATCATGCAAATTCTGAGACAGAGAGAAAATTCCAGGCTCAACGAAAAACAACATTTGGAAAAAGTGGGCTTTTTCTAGTAAGTAGCATTCTTTAATTTCATCCTTTGTTAAAATAATAGTAGCATTTCAGTCATAATCTTACAGACTCTATAAAAAGTTATAAAAGGCCATGAACTACATGTACACACTGTGTACACTACATTGTGTAAAGTTAATATTATCAATATTGGTATGACACAGTCCTGGCAGGGATTCCAATTAGGAGGGAACCTCAGAAGTGCTTTGCACAGACTGGTAGACACAGTGTCTGTGATGAAAAGTTTACAGTCCAAATTAAATTACAAAACTACAAGTGAGTATAACAGGTTGCAGGAGAAAAGTGGTGATGAAAATTACTAGTTGCTGAAAACTATTTGTCAGAATATTTTGCATTGAATGTGCTGTTTCAATTACACTGTTAGTGTATGTGAGATTATGTCAACTGAGATGAAATTTGAGATGCCAGCATTTTCTAAATTAAAGTTTTTGTGAAAAGTTCAAGTAGCTATTTATTCTACATGGTACTTTATTTTGGAATTTCTTTTAAATTTTTACATTATTATATTTATTTTATTAGTTCTACATTTTATGATTTTAGTGATAACAATATACAGTACATACTACTGCTATTAAATGACATAATAGCTTAAATGTGTTACTGCCTTTTATATTATCTCTTACATCTTCAACTCTTAATCAAAATATCTATTTTTCTAGATGAAGATATCTGCTGTTTGTAGAATGTCAGATCATTTTTTTTAGAAAATAAACAAGAGTTGTTTTACTCTAGAAAGTATGATAAGCTCTCCAGATACTGACTGGAGGCATGGCTGTTTCAAATAGCTCATATATCGGTCTAGAAAATTTTTTCAGGATATTAAAAATGATGCCAGGTTTGCAGTGGCTTTGCTGAACGTATATTAAGCATTTGGACCCAAATAAAAAAGGGTCAAGGTTGGGGCAAAAGCACAAAAAAATTCTGCCTATCTTCCTTTACATCTGCACAGATCCTAGAAAATCTTTGTGGTTCAGGTATCAGTTTCCTTTCAGAAACCTTTCAGTAGAAAATAAGAGAGAAAAAATTCTAAAGCAAGAACATTCTCATATGCTCTCTCCTTATTGTCCCATTTTCTCTAGATTGTCACACAGGAGAAGTATATTATAGTCATATTTTATTGTTTTAGTCCTGTATCTTAAAAGAGAATAATATATTTAAAATGTCTTACAGATTTATCAGACAGTTGAAAATTAAGCAAAATTTTTAAAACCTGCATTATCCTAACTGTATCATGCACTACATATATATTCCACAGAAATCTCACAGAAATAGACAACAGTCATATTATGTAACAAGAAATTAAAAGGATCATATTTGGTTTTACATTCTTCTAATTCACAAACAATTTCCAAAAGAAGACATAACTCATGCAATATCTACTGAAAAAAACCCACTTTTAAAGGAAATGCTCAGTGGTTTACAGAGAAACAGACTCATCATAGAAAGATAGCTGTGATTTCAGCCTAAGTAAATTTAGGATGATGGCTTAAAAATAGAGATAAATAAATTAACCTACTCTGACAGCTTTTGGTCTGCAAGTTCCTTGCAAACATTTACTCACAAAACTCACATCATTTAGAACATTCTTTAAAGTCAATGTGTGCTGCGTGAACACATAGATATGAATTGTATTTGCTATAGGCAACTCTTATAACAGTGGATTAGCATAATTTTGCTAAAATTCCAGGTAGTGAGAAAAATAGTATGACAATTATTTTAAATGGCATTTTCTTTACTAAAAAAAAATGCTTATCTAATGGAATATTACAATTTAGAACATGTTTGTTAGGGATATAAAGTTGATCCACTTTCAACTAATCTGAGAAAAAACACATACAGCTTGTGACACCAGCAGTGTCATTGCAGTGTGACCATTTTTTATGATTTCTGCACTCTGTACTGTGGAATAAGATTTACTGTACTTTAGAATTTGTTTCAACATCTTGCAGTCAGTGACTGCTGAGACAGAATCTTTTCTAATTTTTTTTTTTTTTTCAGGTCTAAACTTATGTTACTTATAGTTGAGCTAGAATACTTCATTGAAAATGAGTGATAGATAAGTTGAAATATTATTCAGGAAATGAAAACTGCAAAGAAAATTTCAAAGCAATAAAGAGGTCTAAAAGGGAGAGGCAGCATTATATGAGCAAACAACATTGAACTGCAAACAATTTTGAATAAAGAGATCTGCAGAGCAGCAGCATGCATGCTGAAGTCCAATATCAAAGAAAAATGTTGTGCTTCTGAGCACATCCAGTGTCTGACTTTGCCTGACTACTGAATGAAAAGAAAAATGGGCAGTTTTTGAATCTGCAAAGGTAACTGTACTGAGACATTTTAACATATTGACCATTGTTCTTCTGTGGGGCACTACATTAGTATTGATTAATGAGGCTTGTTGGTAAGTATTCTGTTAGTAACGAATATTTAGTGAAAGGAAATTATCCAGTTCTTCTGTACCTTTATGTTTTCCATACATTTTGTCAAATTTGACTGCCTCTTAATCTAGCCCTGGCTCTCAAAACAGCTGCCACAATTGTTCTAAGTTTACTTTACTGGTAGTACATGTGCATTCATCAGATTTCAGATATGGTGCATCCTACTGCCAATTCTTCTTAGTTTCAAGAAGTATTTTGAGGTCAATGAGCCATATTCTGTGTTGATGAGGCATGTTTAATCTACCCATGTTTGATGGGTAGATTAAGTGTTTTTGCCATTTTGTATCAGAATATGAAATACTACTTCTGAACATTTTAATTTCTTCATCTCTCCTGAAGCATGTATTTCCCCAGTAAATCAAGCTGTAACATTTGTTTTTATTTTAAGTATTAAAACTAAAGATCTGAAAACAGAACTCATGCAAAGGATTCAAATAAAATTCTCCATTCCAATCAGAGCTCCAGCTGTGCACTTAGTAGGGCAGCAGACAGAACAGTGACAGTGATGGAAGGCACTACAATGAGCGAAATTGGAAAAAGATCTAAAATTATGAGAAGCCTTGCTCTAGTACCAGGAGTACAAGCTAGAGCAAAGGGCCTACTATGGTAACTCTGAACTTCAAAATGTGATGCTGGACTTCTAAGGTAGACCCCTTCCCAATTGCTTTGTTACTGTGTCACCTTTTTGCTAATGAAACCCAAAGAATGTTTGTTTAAGGCTCATGGAGACCTGGACTGTCACATCAAGCTGACTCTCCACATAACTGTTTGCTATGCTATCGTTTGAGGCATCAAACAGTTTTTTCAGAAAGATTTCTCAGTGTGAACAATTGATTCAGTTGTCACACTCAGGTAATGAAAACATGAAGAGAAAATAAATTGAAAAATGTAAAAAAAAAAATCTTATATGCTTTAGTCAAAAATATTGAGAACTCTTGATAAAATATATTTATGTTGCATTTGGGGACAAATTGTCAGGATACACCTTGATAAAGTTAGCACATGCAAGAAGTGTCTGTCTTCATACCCTGTCATTTGAAAATTCTTTCCACAAGACTTGGACTTAAGGTAATGGTATTTGAATTGAGTGTGGGCAAACTGACTGGAAAAAACATTAATTGATAGAGAAAAACTGTATACACCCTTGTCAGCTGTGTGCCACAACATCAGATTTGGATTCTTGAAGACTGACTTTACAGAGCAGTAATTGTTAAACAGTTCCACAATGTATTGATAACTTTGCCTACCCTGTTCCACCTAGTTTGAATTAATGTGATTATATAGCAACTATCAAATAGTGAATTTGGCTCTGGTTTTATAATTTCTTCTTCCTCCAAGTCATTTTTTGTTTGGACCAGTAATAACTAAATAAATTCAATTTTCAAGTGAAGTTATTATGAAAGAATAATTCACAACTGATAAATATTTCTACCGGTGTTTCCAGACTTGTAATATCTGGAGTACACACAATATCTGAGGCTCTGGTTTGCAAAGGTTTTAGCCAACATTTGACTTTCAGAATTAATTGGCCTGTTATTTAAGGTAAACTCTTAAATGAATTTTAAAGCTTCCAAGTAAAAAATAGTCAAGTTTCAATACCCCTAAGTTTCGACAATTTGTATAAATGTGATAATATCTACAAGTCCCAAAAGTTCAGTAGTTCTGTTTCTTGGTTTATCTCTTACTTATGTCTTTACTGCCCTTAGGAACACAGATGCTTGAGTTCAACCTCAAGTTGTCAAGGGTGGGCAGCTTAGTTTAGCCAAACTATCTGTAGCTGCTGAGTGTGAATACAAATTTCCCTGTGAAGACATCTAGCTGGCTCTCTCCAGCTCCAGAAAATGCTCTGGCTGAAAAGCCAGACTAGAAGACAACGTGCAGGGGGTATGGACAACAGGTCTGACCCCTCAGATGGACTTGAGGCCCCATTATGGGTCTGAACTAATATGGCAATACAGATGCAGAAAAACTTATAACTGAACAGAAAAATATCAGGAAAGTAGAATATCTTACTGCAAAATCTTTTTTTTTCTTCCCATGGAAGAAAAGTCTTACAAGTCTTATTTGTTTATTTTGATTCTTGATCTTCTGATCTTTTCAGATATCAAAAAATTGAAAATCACATAAAGTGGAATATATTGAGTAAAATTGTAACAAATGTTGTTCATGAATAGTGGTTGATGGTGAGAGATAGCTCAGATAGTTAACTGAAATGTAATGGCCTGTGATATACAATACAACAGACTGGATGATGTAATGATGCCTTCTGGCCTTGTGTACTTTGAATCAAAAAACTGAAAACTTTGAAAAAAGTGTACATCCATGGTGATGCTAATATCCTATATCCTATCCCTCCCTCCTGAGCTTCCTAGAATATACTGTGTTGGGTCTGTGTGTGGCAGGGTTTTGGTAGTAGGGGAGGGGGTTACAGCAGTGACTCCTGTGAGAAGTTTCTCGAAGCTCCCCTGGCTCTAATTTGGACCCGCCTCTGGCCAAGGCTGAGCCAATTAGCAATAGTCACCGCACCTCTGAGATGACATATTTAAGAAGGGGAACCTGGGATGAGGAGAAGTTGTGAGGGAAATACCTATGCAAACACCAAGGTCAGTTGAAGAAAGGAGGAGGAGAGGGGTAGGTGCGCCAGAGCTCAGACTCCCCTACAGCCCATGTTGAGAGGGCAGGCTGTCCTTGGGCAGTCCATGGAGGTCCACAGTGGAGCAGAAGTCCACCTGAAGCCCATAGAGGGCCCTATGCCAGACAAGGTTGCTGTGCCTGAAGGCGGCTGGGACTCTGAGGGAAGCCCACACTGGAGCAGACTGTTGCTGGGAGGACTGCAGCCCGTGGCAGAGACCCACACTGAAGCAGTTCATGAAGAGCTGCAGCCCGTGGGAAGGACTCATGTAAGAGAAAGTTTGTGGAGGACTGTCTCCTGTGAGAGAGACCCCATACTGAAGCAGGGGAAGAGTACGAGGAGCCCTCCCCCCGAGGAGGAAGGAGTGGCAAAGACAATATGTGATGGGCTGACCACAACTCCCATTTCCTGTCCCCCCTGTGCTACTGCGGGAGAGGAGGTAGAGAAATTGGGAGTAAAACTGAGCCCAGGAAGAACGGAGGAGTGGGGGAAGGGAAGATGGTTTTAAGATGTGATTGTTTTTTCTTACTGTCCTTACTCTGTTTGATTGGTAAATTAGTGGTGGTGGTGTTCAAGTTAAATTAATGTTATGTTCTTT
The DNA here is from genome assembly GCF_047716275.1 of Strix uralensis. Lineage (NCBI taxonomy): Eukaryota > Metazoa > Chordata > Aves > Strigiformes > Strigidae > Strix > Strix uralensis. The sequence goes on from NC_133975.1 coordinate 39,662,566, forward strand.
TTTTTCTTCTCCAATGGAGTCTGTCTTTTGCCCATGACCATAATGGGTGAGTCATCCCTCCCTGTCCTTGTCTAGATCCCTGAGCCTTTGTTTTATCTTCTCTTCCCCATCCCTGAGGAGGAAGGAGTAAGCGAGTGGCAGTGTGCTCAGTTGCCCTCTGGGCTTAAAAAACAACACATACAGTATTTAGAATAACTGACTTCCTGGTTCCAAATATGATATGAAAAATTCAGTTTTCATCTGAAATAAACTAAGAATAAGGGTAAAAATCTGCTCCTACTGACATTACTGAAAATGCTGATATTAATGACAATAAAGTCAGAACTTCAGCCAAAATCTACAGCTCCCATGATTGAAAACCATATAAACCCTTAGGTTCTAACATTAGGGAAGGAATTTATCATGTGTTATTTGAAAGATGTGCTTCATCTTAGAACAGATGTAAAAAAAAAAAAAGAAAAAGATTGCATTATATTTTTAAAATGCAGTATCGTTTAGTAAATGTATAGAATTCAATGGACTGATTAAAAGTCTTTGGCTATCCGGCCTTTATGTACATATGTATATCACAGAATCACAGAATCATCAAGGTTGGAAAAGACCTTGAAGATCATCTAGTCCAACCCTTAACCTAAGACTGACCGTTCTCAATTACACCATATCCCTAAGCGCTATGTCAACATGACTCTTAAACACCTCCAGGGATGGGGACTCCACCACTTCCCTGGGCAGCCCATTCCAACACCTAACAACCCGTTCTGTAAAGAAATGCTTCCTAATACAGTATATGCATGATTCTGTTAGTTACAATTCAAGATAATGATTGTCAAATGAATTCAGCAAGATGTATAACATCTCCAGGAAGGAGAAACTGCTAAAAGTTATTGCTGTTAGGGAAAATGTAAAGCTGGAGAAAGATTAATAACAGACTTTTTGAAGGATCATCTGGGGTGATCTTTTTTGCTATTTCCATTGAAGACACTGACACAGAAAATAGAGGAACACTGATGACCAAAAGATCCTGTCAATACAGAAAAGAATGTAGAAAAAAATGAATGACACATAGGACTGGAGAATTAAGAACAGGATAATTAACAATATTTAAAAAGAAAAATAGAGAAAGAATATCTGAGGATAATGGCTGAAACTAGCAAGAGTAGAGGGATAAGTTACTAGCACCACAAGAAAAAGAGAGTAAAATAGATGAGTAACTCATAAGCCTATCACAGAGAAGTTATCAAGAAGACAGAAGGAAAAGCAGGGAGAGGAAGAGACTAGAAATATATCAGAGAGAAGAAACCCAATTATTTAAATGAAGTGCTATGTCAGCAAGTGACTATGAATGTATTCTGAATATATTTTCTCAGGGGATTAGGGAGAGTTTGCTAAACATCACAACAGGTAAATTCTGAAGCAGCACACAAACTGGATAAGTTGGCTAAAAAGCCCAACTGATGGAGTTTTCTTAGCTATTAATGGAAATAGAAGATAGTTTCTGTGAGTGACAAGGACTAAACTCATTGGCCAAAGTGATGTCTTCCACTTCTATGCTCTTGTGCTATTAGTATTACACCAATGTATAAGGAAAAGTGTGTGCTAGGCTGGGAAAAGACACATATATTTTGAACAGTTCACCCTCTTGGGAGGACAAGAGGAGAACCTGGCAGGGTACAGCAACAGTCAGTAACAAAGATGACACTGCTCCAGAACTTCCAGATTTCATGAGTGAACACCATTTTGCTATGTTCAAATTGTAAGCCACTTTCTAATTCTTTTTTTTTATTATTATTTTAAATAGTAAGCAACTTCAGATGTTCTTAATAAGAACAGATGATTCTGTAGACTTCATTCACGATGTTGTTTAGATTCTTCAGTATAAAAAACGTATGAATCATTGAGAAAGCTCTACCCAGAATCCTTTTCAACTGACATTTAACATCCCCCAATATTGTTTGAAGACAAAGTCAGGCAAGGTGAAAATAAAACTTACCTTCACCTGCCCTTGAATTCAGTTAATGTCATTAATTCATAGCCCCCCACATTCTGCTGAGCATCTGATATGCATGTCCTAAGGTTTCTTCATTGGATCACATTTAAATCACTATCTAAAGTAGATCTATTAACATTAAAATTTTATAGAAACCTATATTGTGACGTTTCAACAAAGTTGACTTGTCAGTGTTTTGTAGATTCAGCTTTGTTGGCAAACTTGTTCTTTTCATACCTTTTCATTTTCACCAAAGGTAATTAACCTCTCTGTGTGGTGACAGTTTTGAAAAAATGTGAAGTTATTAATGACCATCGTGATTCTATTAGAAATGTAAAAGATCAAATTCAGTAAGAAATTTCAATGAGAACAGAAAACATAAGATGCTAAACTTGACTTTCTTGTCATTTCCTCAAAATAGATACATAAAGAATTTGGAAGAACAATAGCATAACCTTCATCAAAATTCCATGAGAACATTACTATGTTCCTAGGACATACTGCAATACAACACCTTGTAAATAAATATTTGCTATCTGCTTAGGCGTACAGAGACTATGTCTTGATTGCTGTCAGTTTCATTTAGCTAAAACCATTAAGATATCCTGCAAGAACATAGAAGAAAAAACTTATTTTAACATAATTCATATATACATGTATTTTTATTAATAAAATTTTGATGGCAGTATTACAATCAGCTGTTTTATTTTGCTATGTTCTATATAGCAAAACTCAATAAACTGTTCTAGTCTGAAGTTGCCTCAAAAAGAGGTATCTACCCAGAAGAGTCATAATAACTATTTGACTTACTCATTTTAGTGAATTCCATACTTCTCTATATAAAGATCACGTTACCCCACTCATGTTCAGAAAACACACATGAAGGCAAAATAGGGGAACAACATTCATACCAGCAACTCACAGATGGATTACAAGGCTTCAAGTTTACCATACTTCATTTACTATTTTAAATTCTGATATGAGATAGAAGCAACTTGCTAATGGATAATTCAGTTAACTGTATAATGGGACAATATATATAATGGAAAATTTGGATAACTATATCATAACTTCATGAGCCTGAAGGTTTCTTTATCATTGTCTAATACTGCATGTCTCCTAGCATATTCAAAACCGACAGCTTCCTCCTCTGATTAGACAGGAGAGAACCCCCTGTAGACCAAATCCTGTTGGAGTTCCTACTCATACGCCACTTGCCATACTGCTACCCTCTCGATTAATTAATTCATTAACATCAGTTAACAGTGCACTCAAAGCTTACAGCATGCTCAGCCTGTAAAGCCACGTTCTTTTGTGTAGTATGTAGTATAATCTAAGCATGAGAATATTAAGAAACATTCAAACTTTATATTCTTTAATTCCATACACCCAAAAATGCAGCAATTGGTATGTTTTTCATTTGTGAATAACAAAATAAAAATCAGCAGAAATATACATCGGAATGATTTTACATATTGCTAATTGTATTACTTTTCAGTAAAACCTTCAAGTTAATCAGGGAAAATAGGTGGGAGGACAAACAGAAACAGTCTTAGTTTTATAACAAACATTTTTGATAGGCAAGCAGGCAAATAGACAAATAAGTATAATTCAGGAGCTTCAAAAAGAAAAGGAAGGGATTCTAGGTATCTCAGACTAACTCTTCTGTAAACAATATTGCATTTGGTAGACCAAAACTGTTTTCAACATATTATCATTAAATCTTTTCAACTTCACAGATCATTTGGCAGCCTTCATCACAATATTTTATGACCAACAGTTTTAAATCTAACAGATCTCTTAAAAACTGCTTTGATCTGTCCAGAGAGGTGTATCAATGATGAGAAGAAAATTAAGTGGTATTTAAAAAGTAATGAGGAGTGTAAAACCTTCTACAATTTTTGTGTGAAAATTGTTATTAGTACAATATTCAACATTTGGATGAAGCAGCTGAAAGGAAAGCATTCCTTTAAGAAAATTTAAATAGCATATAAAATATCAGTAATTTTAAACACCGGTTACAATATCCTTCTTAAAGTTCAGTTAGGATTGTGATGACTACAATTCTTTTATAAAAAACAGTCTCCAGCGAGCTATATAGTCCTATGTTTATTACATTCACATTCACACGCACAACATGAAATGATTCCTGTAGTACTTTTTGAAAGGGTGTTCCCTTTTCTGTCCTCATCTTATGCTAGAAAATAGTACGCCAACAGTAAACAGCTGGGTATGTCAACACTGAACAGAAGCACGTGGTGACAAGAGCTCTGAATTCTGAGCCCTCAAATGTGCCACAAGGAAATTATGTCAGGTCCTCCACACAGCTTTAATTCTTTTGCACACATCGCTGCTACTGCAGAGCTAGGTGGGTAGAAGAAAGGTGGGGGATCTCCAAGAGATCACAGCTCTTTAACAGTATAGATTTTGCCCAAAGGTACCCTACCTCATTGTTCAATCTGTTCCATCAAGAAGCATAAACCTGAATAAATTTGTTAAGCTGCAGCTTGACATGACAGCAAAAGCATGTCCAAAGACTTGCTCACATGTTCTAGCTATATCTAATAAAAGCTATTACTTCTTGAAAATTTTCCTTCACTTTTATCCCTTAGGCTACTGTAGTTAGAGTATTACTACAGCCCTTAGAAGCAGTTGTCTAGTTGCCTTACAGGTGTACCTGGGATACCTTTAATCAAACTAGCTTTGACTGGTGTTCATATTGGTGAACCAACAGCATGGACTTTCATCATGCTTCCTACGCTCAGAGGATTTCAGGCTGGTTTGCATGAAACATGTATCAACGTGACTGCTGGGATCCTGGTTCCTGAGTTAAGCGCAAAGGTAGGGGTATCTACATGTGCTGAACACTGACCACAGTATAGACAAGGCTCCAGCAGGGCAGCTGGACACACAGACGTTAGAGTACATAGGACACACTGCTTGCTTTTCTCTGGTTCCATCTCACAAGGACTTTTCGAGTACTGGAACTGACACATTTATCATAATTTTAGGTAAACAATCAGAAACCTTTCCTCTCTTTTGATTTTCATTAATCTCTTCCATGTCATACCTCTGATGCTCCAAGTCACCATTTCCACCTTCAAAGTTTTTGTCATGGCTTTCTTTAAACTGAAAAATGTTTGCCAAGAAATAGTATATCTTCTACTGCATTTGTTATTACTATTTATTATTTTGTTATTGCTGTTATTATTATCACCTTCATCATCATCCTCAACACAGAGGAAAATGTATCATGCTGGACTCAACAGCTCCAGAGAGGCAAAGCTGCTGCAGCTCCATGTCCCCAGCTCCAACCAGAAGTGAGGGTGTGCTCCCAGCAGGCACGTACACACAGAGCACCCATAGACACCACATATATATACAGCCAGTCACACAGATCACAGGCAGACACGCAGAGCACTCACATGAACACAAAGAGCACCAACAGCCCTCTATGGCTGAGGAGGAAGGAGGTCCACTAGTGACAGTATATATATAAACACACATGTATAGAACTTTATATAGTTAAAGGACCTTTTTTTTATTTTGTCCTCCATCTTACAATCTGCTGTTTTCTCTTTCTTTCTTTCTCTCTTTCTCTCTTTCTTTCTCTTTCTTTCTTTCTCTCTCTCTCTCTTTCTTTCTTTCTTTCTTCCTTCCTTCCTTTCCTTCCTTCCTTTCCTTCCTTTCCTTCCTTTCCTTTCTTCTTTTCTTTCTTTTCTTTCTTGGTTACAAATGTTTAAATAAACTGCCTAAGAAGACTTAAATGCTAATCACAGTTTTGATCACTAATTACCTGTCAAAAAGTTTAGTATGATGATCATCAGGATGTGCAAAGGAAGTTTTTATGGGCAGTGAGAGATGCTGAGAGAGAGATGAGACTCTGCAGAGCAGCCAAAAAGATGAGAGAGTGACAGATTAAATATATAAATTAACTACTCTAAATAAAGGAGGCAATGTTGATGCAATAAAACTATCTTTTCAATATGCACTTGCATTCTATTAGGGACATCAATAAAAAGAAAATGTTGCAAAAGGCCAACAGATGCCTTGAGGCAAATAAAAACCCCAAATGTCATCTTCACAGATGAGACAACAGTTCCAATATTATATACTTCCTCTGGACAGACACAGCTCCTTGAAGCTGTGACCAAACGCTTCATGTAAGTTATGAGTCAGGATTTTGAAAAGAGGGAAAGGTTGTAGTAATATCTTGGAATATGGCCTGGTTTGCTTTGTGGTTTGAATTATGCTTCTAACTTGCAGCCCAACAAAGGTAGTTTGTGTATAGAATACTTTTTATACATCAGACATGGTGATATGATAGCATAGGATATATGGGCAAATACTGATTTATAATTGTTAAAATAGCAAATTCTAATAATCTTTTCTTGTAGCTTTGAAGTCAATGACCCAATGTTTACTGGGACTGTAATATTCAGTGAAGCTCAAAGAATTATACAGGAAATGTAACACATGAACAGGGAGCATTAATGTGGAAAATCCTACTCTTTCTTCTAAAAATATGTAGTACCTTTAGCCCAAGAAAGCATCCACATTTTACTGTTTGACATTAAATTCTTGGACCAGATCCCTACCTGTTGAAATCTAATAGAATTCCAATTTATACTGAGATAAGGCAGTTTGTTGTTCTGCTCTACAAGTCATTAGCAGTAAACAATATGTAAATGAAAAAGAATAGGAAATAGCATAAACCACAGGCCCAAGTGAAGGCCTACAAAATGTTTAGAGTCTGTGTATAAATCTGAATAAATAAATTAGCAAATCATGAACTAAAATTGCTCACTTGCATTTTTAGAATAAAACATTTTCCTGGATAAAACTGAATGAATAATCAATGAACTTTAAAAAGGAATGCCTATCATGGCTGGTCAAAAGGCTATGAACAGCACATTGCCTGATAAACCACATACGGTTTTTGCATGCATCTTTTTCTCTTCTGACTATTTAAGGATTTTTGCTGATTGTCTTTGCAGAGCCAGGAAGGACTTGGCCTGAATATCCCCAATTTGCATATGATATTTTCTTAGATTTAGGGTCTACTTTCCACAAAGTAAAGATTTTAGAATTTCATTTTTTCTTCTTTTCATTCACTGGTGAAAGAAAACATACATTATTAACACATTAAGACAGTAAATGCATTAGAGCCTCATCTTTGATTTTCACCTATATTTCTTCTGTAAGCAAGGGCATAGCACAAGTGTTGCAAATGTATTTGCCATCCATTGAAGCAGAAATTCTGGAGTCTCTTAAGCAGCCAGCTGGATGGTAGGGGGTGGAGAAGGTGATAAAGGCCTGTCACTCATCTGCAGTATTTGCCTTCCCAGGGTGATTTCCCAAAAAGCAAAGCACAGCAATTGCAGGGCTAATAATGCCTATGGAGAGTGAAGAACAGAAGAAGTATTACAATATTTAGGAATACAAATGTATTTACATCTTTTGACAGAACTGCTACAAAACCATTGAATAAATTTTGCAGGTTAGAAAGGCTGTGATCTGGAAATACTCGAGGATAACTGAATCTGAAAACCAAATGCCAAATATGAGCCTCAAACCCAGGTGCTAAGACACAAACTTAGTTCCTAAGATATAATGTACACAACTTTGAAAGTTTTCTACTGAGATATGTCTGTGTCATAGATAGGAAAGTACTGCTGTAGATACAGGTCTTTTGTGAGACAGAAGCTGTCCTTTTCCTGGTAAGGTCGATTAATAAAGTATTAGTGTAATATATTTCCTACCTGAAGAGGTTTAAAAAGCCTAGTGGAGGCTTAGCAATACCAAGATATTACTCATTATTTTCCAACTTTTACTACGCTCTCTGATGTTCCCCCACAAAAATGACAGGAAATTTTGAAGATAAAGATCTCTCATCTCCAGCGCCCCCTTCCTAAATATAGCTCACAGGACAGGCTTTACCGAAGGAAGGTTCACTGAAGATACATAACAGATCCAGTATATCACCATACCACACTATTCTATCATATACATTTCAGAGGTATATATTTAGAATCTGACCTTCTAGATACTTCTGGGAATGTGGACATTTCAAGTCTTTTGCTATGTATTTCTACACTTTTATTTATTAGTAGTTTTAGTGGTATGACAGCCCCAAAAGGGAAAACCCTCCATAGAAAAGGGATAGGGTCAACAGATTTCTCTGCACTAGCTCAGCAGAGTGTTTCAGTGTTAACTTAGAAAAGGAGGTCTTTTGCCTATTTCATTTTTAGCCTTTCTGATCAAACTGCCAAGTTTGCCAATTAATGACAGTTGCACTCAATATAATCTATGATCTGCTTTCTAACATAAGCAGGGCCGCTACACAAATCTGCTTCACACAGGCAACCAAAAACAAATGTTCCATAGCACTTTAAATTCACTTGTAGCCTTGGTATTATCTGCATTGACATACAGGAAGAAAGGTTTGAAATGCACTCATATACACTATATGTATATGTAACATTCACTGAGAATGCTCTGGTGAATTCTGAATGAAATCTGTTACATTACCTATTTAATATACATGAAACATTTCTGGAATCTTTAATACAGTTAATAATAATTCATAGTAAGTTATAATAAAAAGAATCAATGTTTCATGCCATATGCAATATAGGAGATGAGAAAGCGTGTGGGTATGTACTATAAGACTGTGAAAAATATTGGCATGACATGAAAGGCAAGGAAAAATAAATAGGGACCTATCAGTCTGAATCATAGCTTGTCTCTTACTATTAGACTTCCTACATACACCCTAATCACATACCGCTTGCTAGTATCAAGAGATACAAAACTCCATGAAAATTAGTGGCAACAGAGTATAAAGGCGATGCTTTTTTTATGAGGAAGGGAGAGCTTATGCCTTGAGATTTTTTGTAAAATTACTTCCCTGGTATAGCACCAGAGCAGGTTTTGAACAGAAGAATGATAAAACTGACTTTTATGACTTAAAATACAATCCACATGAAATTAAATTCAAATTTGACTGTGGGGTTTTTTGGAGGGTGGACAAGGTAAGACTGGTACACATATAAGGTGGCCATGTTTGTCAGGTATGTTTCTTTAGGGATTATCAAGGATGTGAAATGGTCTTAAATTTCTATTACATTTGTTATCTGGCTGACGTAGCCCTAGGAAACCAGCCACTGTGCATCATCTGACTATTGTATTCATATTATACCGCCTTTCTAAAAATGGAAGAGAAGGTAAAGGTACAACATTTTTGATGTGCATATAATGAAAGGTATCAGAGAAGAAGAAACAGTTTTTAAGTATACTGAGATCCAGCAGTAAATTTTAATACTGTGCATAAAAGCTTTAGTCATAATTATAAATAAGTTTTCTGCTAATACTTCCCATATGCCAATTTCATCCCAACCATAGTGATTCTAATATGTCAAAAACAAAGCAAAATCCCAAAAGAAAAAATCAGACACTTCTCATTACTAACACAAGACTATTTTAACTGCAGTAAAACTGTCTGTGAAAGACAGAGTTGTCATATGCTCTTCAGTAATATATAGCAGCTTCAGAAAATCTTAAGAATACATCCGAAATTGCAGAATGAATTCTTAGTTAAACCATCTAGCTAATCAGAATTAAGTAAGAAAAAAAAAATTGTTCTTATTTGACTATTGGATGCATGTGCCACAGATTGAGTAAAACATCTTGATACTTGATTTACAGTCCTGACCATCAAAAGATCTCTAAAATTTAAAAAGTACTTCAGCTTTTCATACTCCATCTATAAGGTACATATTGTAGATATTGTGGTGGTGTTATAGTATAGCAATACCTATCATTGTACAGAGGTATGTGGACCACCCATATAAAAACTTCAGGTAGCAAAATATGTTACCAAAAGTTTTTGTGTACCTTTTTTTCATCTCAGAAATCATTCCTTTTCTCATATGAGGTCTTTATGATTCTTTTGCCCTCTGTGGACTGTATTACAATTTGTCTTCCACTGTGAAGCAAGGAATATCACTGAAATGGTTCAGACTGAAAAGGAACATAAATACAAGTCTGCAGATGTTGACAGCTTGTTAAAAACTTCAAGAAAGGTTCAACAGTTCTTTATTGTGAAGAATTTTGAACGATTGGTGCAGCTCTGTGCAAAGCATGAGGACCTTATCCTGAAGTTTCTACTAAACTGTTTTTCCAGGAATGAAAAGAATCTGTATAAGGAAAATACCATGAAAAAGACGTTTTGTGAACAATTCCATATTTTTCCATCTTTTCACTACAGATAAGTCAGATGTAGCTTTTAAGTTAAAAAGACCTACTGGCCTTGGATTTCAGTTCCATTTTAAGAGACTTGTCATTTATTTGTTTAAACTAATAAATAATCCCAAACTGACAGTATACAAAACTATTATGTATATTTTCTGGTATATTAAGCAGCTATGTCCATACAATCTTGGACATAAACAGGATTCAGCTTAGATAAAATTCCCTTTTAAATTCTGACCATATATTTTCTTTCAGCAGAGCAAGAGCTCCAACTTATTTCAATGACTTATAAGATCCTCAGAAGACTGTGTTTGTAGGTGAATATTATGTTTTTTAAGAAAGTGTATGTTAGTCATGCAATCATTCATTCTCAAATGAGAAAAGGTTTCAAAAAGGTCATGAAATGACTGCTGTGATGGTTACAATCACACCACAAAACCTGGCATTATGAGTATTCCATTACATAGCTGCTATGAACAGCTGAAATCTCTATGGATAGTGTGCTATTAATCACTCTGACTTGCGTCCCCAGCAGCTCCTTATTGACTGGGATATTAAGAGAAATAAGTTTGTGTCACTGTAGGATATTATTATCAAGTATCTTATTGTGGAAGTCAGCAACGCATGAATACAACTAAAGAAGATGAAAGACTTCTAAAAGAAAATGAATGCATGTAATAATGCAAAATGATGAAAGAAACAACATTTTCAATTCTGGAATTAAGTGCTAATTCTTTGAAAGCTTGCTGATGACACAGAATCATAGAAAGGCTTGGTTTGGAAGGAACCTTGAAGATCATTTAGTTCCAAGCCCCCTGCCATGGGCAGGGACACCTTCCACCAAGTCAGGTTGCTCAAAGCCCCATCCAACCTGTCCTTGAACACTTCCATGGAGGGGGCATACACAACTTCTCTGGGAAACCTGTTCCAATGCCTCACCACCCTCATAATGATGAATTTCTTCCTTATATCTAAACTAAATCTACACTCTTTCAGTTTACAGCCATTACCTCTTGTCCTTGTAAATACTCTTTACAAGTCCTTGTAAAAAGTCCCTCTACAGCTTTCCTGTAGGCACCCTTTAGGTACTGAAAAGCTGCTATAATGTCTCCCCAGAGCCTTCTCTTCTCCAGGCTGAGCAACCCCAAACCTCTCAGCCTGTCTTCATAGGAGACGTGCTCCAGCCCTTGTGACGGTCCAATGAAACCATAGTTAATGTCTCAACCATCCGATAAAGAACTTCGGTAAAGGAAACTGCATCTATGGAAATGCCACGGCTGTGCAGATAATGGCAGGAAGATGCAGCAAGAGAAGGGGGTCCTGCGGAGGTGGGACCACACTTTTCGGAGGCTGAACTTCCCTATATTGAGTGACTCTGTAAAGTGCCAATAAAGAAGCTGTTTTCATGATGCATGTGCCAAAAGGAAAGGTCAGACAACAGTCATACCTGCAGGGAGGGGGAAGTGACTCCCCAACGACCCCCAAGCCCACTGACCCATTTTCAGAAGAATCTGAAGGTACAAACTACACATTCACCAAAGCAAAGAGAATTCGAGAATCATAGACTGCACATGATGGTTAATTAGCCTAATGAGTCCAAGTGCCCATCCAGAGGCGGGGCAAGGAATTATAAAAGGACACAAGTCAAAATCCTGGCTTGCTGAATCCCTCCAGAACTGGATCCTTAGGCTGGCTGGACCAACACTAGAACGAGGACTGGTAAAATCTTCCTTTTTGTCTTTCACTCTCTTTTTCTCTCTTTCTTCCTGTTCATCTCCCATTCTTCTTCTGTATGCCCACATATAAGGCAAGGCTTGTCAGGCATGTTATAAGATCTGCCATTAGTGAGTGTATGTTATAAGGTTTGTTAGTGTATGTTATAAAGTTTACCACTTGTTGCAGAGGTTGCAAGGCTTACTGACAAAGTTTCATGCCAATATCTGTTGTGAGCAAATAAAAATTTAGTTTTGTGAATTGAAGAATCCTTGGTCTTGTTTCACCTGGGAATCGGCAAAACTGAGTCATCATCCCGAGAAATTGGGACGTGACATGCTCTGATCATCTTCATGGCCCTCCTCTGGACCTATTCCAACAGGTCCATGTCGTTCTTATGCTAGGGGCCTCAGAGCTGGACACACTACTCCAGGTAGGGTCTCACAAGAGCAGAGTAGAGCGGGAGAATCACCTCCCTCAACCTGATGGCCACAATTCTCTTGATGCAGCCCAGGATACCATTGGCTTTCTGGGCTGTGAGCGCACATTGCTGGCTCATGTTGAGCTTCTCATCAACCAACATCCCCAAGTCCTTCTTCACAGGGTTACTCTCAATCCACTCATCACCCAGCCTGTGTTTGTGCTTTGAATTCCTCCGACCCATGTGCAGGACCTTACACTTGGCCTTGTTGAACTTCATTAGGTTCACATGGGCCCACCTCTCAAAACTGTCAAGGTCCCTCTGGATGGCATCCTTTTCCTCCATCTTGACCGCTTGACCACACCATACAGCTTGGTGTTGTCAGCAAACTTGCTGAGGGTGCACTCAATCCCACTGGCCATGTCACCAACAGAGATGTTCAATGGCACTGGTCCCAGTATCGACCCCTGAGGAACATCACTCGTCACTGATATCCTCACGTTTCTTCTACAGTTATGTTAACACTGTAAGAGTATGAGCATATGAACATGAGAACATGAATCTTTTGCTTAAGACATTGGTTATATCAGGTGGTAAATGCCATAAGGAATTCAGCTCCTCTTATCTACCTCCAATAGAGCCTTCTACTATCCCTCCTTTTCATTTATATCATATTGATATGTAGTAGGTATTTTTTCTTGACTGAAACATAATCATTTTTCTATCCATGCATGTAGCATTTTCTAATGTCCCTGGTATTTAAAGTCTTCCCTTCATCCTGGAAGTTAAACACCAGCAATTGGTAGATCTTTTACCTCAGGATCACTGTATGTTCAAATTTATTGGTTCTTTATCTCTGGGTATGTGATAGATACACTTTTGGATCTAGGCAGTGAAGAGGAATACAGAAACTGAGCTTTCGAATGTCCTTCATGATTCATATGTCAGCCACTACTTTTATTACTCTAGAGCAAGCCATAATGGACCTAACTGTACAAGAGATTGACTTAGAAGAACAGTGATATTTTTGTCCACTCAGCCACACCTTTACCCTCTGAATTTTAAACGGTCCTGTCCTCACACAAAATAAAACTCAAACAGAGAATATATTTCAAGGAACTTATTATTATTGGTATTGGTATTATTATCCTCCGATTATCTTACCAAATGGTATTGATAATGTCAGTTTTGGTGACGTGATGTACAATTGTTATCTTTGGGGAAAATATAAAACAAAAATACATTTACCTGTTTTCCCTTTTGAGCCCTTTTGATTAGATATCTGTTTTAAAGCATAGGTAATATTTTTAGTCTTTGCAAAGTTCCTGAAACTTTTAGCTCTTTCATAAAATGGCTGAGTGTGTAGTCATTTCATTAAATGAATAAAAAATTTAGTCCTTTCAGGTAATGAGCAATTTCACCACATCACTAACATGTGGATCTCACTATGTACAACTTTCTCTGGCAATATTTTAAAAGATAGCAAATTAAACAAGAGCAAATCATTTGTCGGGGGTTGTTGCTGTCCTTGGCTCTATTCATTGTTTCTGTATTTGTTTTATATTCCACTGAGTTCTCAAGTCCTGAGTTCTCTGCAACACACCGGTAGTCTGTGACAAACTCTGCTCTCAGATATAATTCAAAAGATAAAATAGTAAAAGGGGAAATTGGATAGAGTCACTCTTCTGTGCTTGGATTCTGTAGGATTTACTGGTTCAACTGTTTTCTCAGCCATGCCTCAGTCAGAAGGGTATATTACATCTACCCTTGCTTCAACAGCTGCTCCTTAATGTATCACTAGTGTGCCATTCATAAACAGAAAATCTCATGAACTTCATAGTTCAGGATCTGGCTGCAATTCAGAGGAAAGAAAACATGTCTTTCTTATTAACTCTAAGAATGCACAAACATTTGACTCCCCTGTACTAATGAGAAACAAGATCAAGTCCTATGTCAGTGAAAACTGTAATAAAAAGTTGTAACTTGCAGGTGATCAGAGTTACATCTGTTAATTTGAAATTAGAAACCTCTTTCATATTTTCCCCTATGTGCCCTACTGAACATCTCATTTTGAATATATGTTTTCAGAGAAACAAGGTTTTCATAAATCATAGATTTTAAGGGTAGATATGGCTATTTAAATCACCTAGACTCATTTCCTGTTAAAGTCATAAAATATCACCTTCTATTTTCTATATTGAACTGATAGTTTTTCTTCCCTTTATGCTGTCTTAGCCTATTCATCCAAACCTCACAAAAATCACCTTGTAAAGAGGCTTTTAATGTGTAGATTATCCCATTCACCTGTTTTTCTCATTACTTAAGTTCTTCCTAAAAGTTGATTTTTTCCATAAAGTAATTTTTGTAATTGTATTTTTAAAAAGTCACAAATACCATTGAAACAGTAATTATTTTAGGTTGTTCACTCCATTTTCATGCTCAGGCAGAGCAGGAGCTCTTGTAACATACTGTGACATACTGTAACATACTGCAACATTTCCAAAAATTATTCAGCAGTCAGTCAAGAATGGCAGAATTTTTCCAAAATATTTGTGCACATTGCTTCAGAGAATGTTGCACCAAGTCATGTGAAAACAAGCTTCTCTCAGGGGCCACCAGAACTACCTATTTAAGACCTGATCCAAGATTCATGGAAGACAATGGGATTTTTCTACCAGTCTCTGTGGGCTTGGGATCTTTCCTTTCCTATGAAAAAATGAAAAGTTTGTACCCTGCATGAGAAGTAAGGCCCAATAAGTGGATCAAATGAGGCACATTCAGTTTTAACACTAAATATTAAGTATCTCCATTTAGGCAACATATTTTTTACTTGCATAGCCAATTAGAGATGTACACATATTTTATAACATGAACAGCTCTGATTTCTTTTTCTACATCCTTATCCTCAGCTTCCCCTGACAAAAAACTCTCTCAAGAAACAAAAAAGCAAAGCTACCTGTTCCAGAAGCATGTGTATAAATAGGCTTTCAAAGAGGAATCATCAAATGAAGCTGACTGAAATTGTTGACATTTGTCCACTTAGCAAGCCTATGTCAAATTTAAAGACAAAAATCTACAAATGCAATGCACCAATGCAGCTACATTAAAAGGGAAAAAAAAAAAAATGTTCTCCTTATCCTTGAGGTATACACTATAAAGAACAAAGTACACTGGTGATTATGATTTATTTGGAGCATAGCAGTTGAGTCCCTGGTTTTTTGGCTAAGGATGTCTTGCCATTAATGTGAAAAACAAAAATTCTTGTATCTGGCTAGTTTAAGTAGGGAATACTTGCTCTTCAGTAGAGTCCCATATGACTTAAACATCTCTACTGAAATTTGTGCGGTATGCGTATAGTCCTGAGAAATCATTTGTCTGGGTTTTCAAAATATCCCATTTTATGTTTCTATGTTAGGAAAAAACCTAACTGGAAAAGAAAATATAGTTATTGAATCACTATTCTGGGTTGACTTTAAAGAAAAATTATAGAGTTTGTGAAAGCAGTGTTTAGATTTAGCTAAATCTTTTCCATTATACTCTTTATTGATCATTCATTTGGTTTCCATTTTTTCCATTCTCTTCTTAAACCCAGGTACACTTTATGAAGCTATACATCAAAATGCACTCCAGCAGGTTCAAAACCAGGGTCTTTACTTGTACATTTGTTTCACACTTTGTCCCTGTGAAATTTCATGAGGATTGCTAGTTATTACCACTTAGTGATGGGAAAATTAACAATTCGAACATTATATATTATCTGTGAGACATTACAACAGTACAGTTTACAAAATGCTTCTCACACAAATGACTGTAATGTTATCTGCTTCACTGGTATATGTAGATTACTTCCCATTATTGCAAATGTATTATGCTTCTATCTACAACTGTAGAAAATATGACCTATTTTTTTGCAAAAGAGCATACGATCTTTAATAATTACAGGACTTTTGTTTTGTTCTTTTTATATGTGGGCAAAACTTCACTAATCAATGTAATTTTGACTACATACATCAGCTGAGCAATTTACTGTAGTATTACAATATTGCAAAAATACAATATGTAGCCCGACAATAACTCCGGCTTGGAAGGGTAGAGGTTACTTCTCTTCAGCTGCTACCCCCATAGAAAATGTAGACATCACAAAATCGGGACACAAAGTAATAATATTACCTCAGTGTCCTCAAAGCATACTCGAAGTGACACAGACCAAACGTGCAGTGTGGCCAGAAATTTCCTTTTGCCCGCACCCGAGCTGAAAGCACACTGTAAAACATATTAATCTCATTCCCCAAGACAGGGTTTCTTTTGCTGTCAAGTATATTTCTGAAGCTGT
Source organism: Strix uralensis (assembly GCF_047716275.1). Classification (NCBI taxonomy): domain Eukaryota; kingdom Metazoa; phylum Chordata; class Aves; order Strigiformes; family Strigidae; genus Strix; species Strix uralensis. Next base: position 39,679,273 of record NC_133975.1, read on the forward strand.
AAAACCCAACCACTATTTCCTAATATTCAACTATATAGTGGCTGAGGTCAGATGAGACACACAACAAAAAGGAACAAATCATAATTCCTTCTTGTTGTCAAAAACACACACAAGACATACATAAGTGTATAACAAACCTGTTTGGCATGAGGGGATGAAAGATATTCAAAACTTGAAGGTTTGAAAGTGACAGTAATGGCTACTCAATCTGATTAGAGATTTTGAAAATATACTCTCTCTATATTTTTTTTTTTTAAGGTAAAGTTTAAGCAAGGTTGGGGAAAAAAGTCCTCAGGGTATAAATATGAGCACTTCACTGGTACTTTTTGAAATACTGCAGTTTCTATCAGTGGAATAAAGTTCATCAGATCTATTTGATTGGAAATGGCACTATTCAAATGAAAATTACTGCTTAAAAAACAGGGTTTTTTTGCTAAAAGGAAAGTTACATATTTACTGAAAAAGAACTCTAGATAAAGTGCTCTTGGAGACCAAAATTATTACCAAAATAATGAGAGCTTTTCTTTGATTAGTTTATGGGAAGAGAGAATAAAGTTGTCTATTTGTGAGCTGTGGAAAGAGTTAAAACAATTAGAAAATTTACTAAATTTTGAAAAGCAATGTATTTGTGGGAGATTTAGATCACCCTAATATTTAACAAATGATTACTACAAAAAAGTGCATTGATTTTACCATCTCTATCATGAAGTATTCAACAAAATAATAGCAAGAGAAGCATAGTTAATCACATCAGAAATAGAGATGTCATTATTTAAAGTATTTTTTTCACTCACATTTTCCCATAAATTATTTTGTATGCCTGTGGGACCAAGCTTCATCTGGTAGAAATGGACATAGCTTCATTGAAAACACATAAGCTATGGTAATTTACCCCACCTGAAGTTCCACAGGTCAACAGAATAAAATCTTTATTTCCACTTTTACTGTACTATAGCAGTGTTGCAGATTTGAGGTTTTGTTTGGTTTCTCCAAAACTCTTCTACCCATTCTACTTATCATTCTTTAATTCTTACTTCTTAATATGTACCTTCAAGCTGGGGTATTTCTTTGTAGTTTTGTTTAAAATTCTTCAGCTGCTTACAATTCCTTTGCAGGTGCCACTGATAGAGAATTATTCCCCAAGGGTTTCAGCTCTAACTGCAGACTCATTTATCACATACAATTACAGCTATCCTAAATTAAACATATTTTTTGTTCCTGATAGATATGTGAATAACACTGTTATAACAATTCCAAACTAATATCTCTGGTTAAAAACCATAATAACGCAAAAGTAATTTCTACTGGATGTAGACCTGCATGGTTTTCTCTCCAGTGTTTATACTATATAAGACTAGTTCAGTTCTTTGTTTTTCTTAAAAAACAAACAAGAAAAATAGAAATTGTTATTTTTATGAAATAATAAAACAATTGACACAAAGATCAAACGTTTTTTCCCCTACTCATTACTACATAGCAGCCAACGAATGTTTGAGCACATAGGTTAGACTAAGTTTTTTACTTCGAACTTTCTGTGTGGGTTTCCTACCAATGGGATGGGATTCAAAAACACTTTTCCTTGTCAGGTTCACTTTGTTGTAGCGTGGAATGGCTATTTTATTTTGACCTCACACAAAATTATTTCTTCTACCCTATTGTGGAAACAAGGATGCAGGGCAAAGATGCTGCCTCCTCAGCCCCTCACTGTAGTCTGTGATTAAAGAGTAACATCTTCCTTTTGCTCCCTGTCTCTACCCTGATAGAGTAATACAGTTTGAGAATTTTTGCCTCCAAAGGGTTTTCTTTATTTTCTGTGTTTACTTAAACTGAAAAGGCTGCATTTGGAATAGAAAATTGTATCTTTCCCAGGAAAATACACCTAAGAAAGAACAAGTCCATATTAATCTGCAGGCATTACTATTGCAATTTCAGTACAAGAGGCATTGTCCCATCACAAAATGCATAGTGTTTTACCTAAGTAAGTATTCTAGAGTTTTTCTCAGGTAAGACTTTCCTTCTTTCTAAACAATTTCCACAGTACTGAGGAAACAAGAATTTCTCCTGTCATCTGAATCAATTGTACATGTACATCTGTTACTAGGGGTACGAAGATGAAAGAAAATGGAAACAGAGAGATCTTGAAGTGAATACTGAAATGTAAAAGAGAAGAGAGAAGCTGCCTTATTACTAGGTAATATGTTACCCATATATTTTATCCCTTCTTTTATACTGTTTCAGAAACAGAGTTTTTGACAGGTGAGTTTAAAAAAACTAGGGAAGATTTAAAAACAAACAGACCAAACATATGAAAAACTCTTCAAATATATCAAAAGAATCCCACAAGCAAGACCGTGGGTCCTTGAGACCACCAAGGTGCAATCAAAGAGGATCAAATATCTGCAGGGAAAGTAAATGATTTATTGGCATGGGTCTGTACCAGAGATGACAGTACTATTCTCAGATTAGTCTTTACAGGTAATGAGAGTAAAACCACTACAGAGATAAAGGGATCAAAAAGAGTTGATGGAACAACTTCAGAAATACAATTGAAATCAATCAAAAGGACCAGATTGTGTTCATCTGAGAGCTCAGTGGAAGCTAGAGGATGGAGTAGCCATCCTAGTAATATACACATGACTTAAACTCATCCTGAGAAAGAACTTAAATAAAAATGGTTTTAATACTCTGAGTTTTGTCAAGAAAGATTCTAAGGATGAATCTAGGAATTCCAGAAAAAAACTACACTTCTTTTCAGGCCTAACTCTTTAAAGGCTCTGTAAATTGTACTATTCATTGGGAGTCACATTGCAGATTGCTAAATTTTACAAATTAACAAGTAGAACTGTAAGAAAAAAAGACAAACATGAAAAACAATATTTCCCCTCAATTAAACTAAATTAAGTTTTAATTCTTTCCTGCCTGTTTCTTTCAGTTAGGAAAATATGAAGGAAAAGCATATCAACATAGTGAAAAGTATATTGCATCATAATTATTCTGACAAGTGGTTTGACAATATAAATGCACAGGAAGTCTATATTTTATGTAAAAACAGAAACCAGTCTTAATTATAGAGGTATAAAATACTTATACATTGTTATGTAAAATCAGAGGCTGTTCTGTAAAAAAGACTAGACCTACAAAGCCTTACTATTAGAGATCCTTCTGAGAAATAATGTGGAAGCTTTCAAATTTTTATTGCAGGTATACAATGCCCAGCAAAATTTTCTCAAGGTAATACAAACCTCATAGAGTACTGAGATGACTAACTGCAAGGAAAAAAAAAAGCAAATAAAGTTTCTGATAGCCTGTTATGTTGTGGTACAAGCAAAATATGCACTAAGGAATTATTACATTTAGAAAAGTAAAGAAGTGAACGTGTTTTGGGTTTGGGGGGGGGGCTATTAAATTTATGTTTATGATTAATTTTTATTAAATTTATATTCAGCAGTTTCCAAGAGCTAGGTGTCTATATGTTTTGTTAAACAGACTTGTAAAACTCTCATTGACCATGCCACTCTGTCACATAAATATTATAGCCATTTCCTTAATAATGGTAAGGGGATATAATGAAATTTTTTTTTAAAATCTTTTACAATATTAAATATAAAAGGTAAAATTTACCCTGTGTTTTGAAATTTTGTGACAACCTGATTAGACTCAGACACAAAAATACATAATGACAGAAACACGAACATATTAAAATGTAGTCTGTTTTGGTCCCCTGAGACACTGGAATATTAGAATATACTGGTGTATATGCAAGTTTTCATCTTTCAAAGCAAATACTGCAGTCAACTACAGATGAACTCAGTAGAACATCAGGAAAAGTTTTGTGCATGGACATAATAATAAATGCTAACTTCAAGGTGGAATTTCCTCACTTCTGGTCAGACAATACTATTTTAGTAATGGAATTTGAATTTCCATTCATTACAGCAAGGGCTGTCAGCTGACATTTTCAGTCTGGGTGATATAGTGCTCTGCGAAAACTAAATGCAACTCAGATTATTCTGAGAAGTTCAGCAGATATCCTGGCAGCTAGCCCACGCTGAGCTCCATGCTGTGGCAGCTACCCTGCTAGCAGTACCAGCTAACTAGGGACGTCTACCTGAGCTATTGTCAAACTTTTGGCTGTAGTTTAAACACCGTCTAAGACAATGCCTCAGGAGAAAATGAGGAGTTGAAAGCTCCGCCAGAGACTGGATCTTCACAATTGTGGAACACAACTCATGGAAGTTCAAATAACATTTCATTGCAAGGCTGAAAGAACCAGGCACTAGAAAGAGAACAGTTTTTGACAATGGGCAGCTCTGAACCATTTTGCACTGGTTTCTCCTCAAATTTGAGTACAGGATGCTAACTATGTAAATATAATACAAACACCTTAGGTGTGAAAAAATAAAAAAAGTCACATCTTTGTTAGGTCAGCAATAGATAAACCTGAGTGCAAACCATTTATTGTCATTTTCAAAAGGGGCTTGACAAATACTCTGTGAACAGTAAAGCAGGATTTTTTTAGCTAAGAATATATCATCTCCAAGTTGAAAGACTAGATTTCCAAACACAGATATCTAATGTTAAACAAAAAACATAGCAAGATTAAGTCCATCCTGAAATATATGTATTGACTTAAAAAAAAAAAATCATCCCACCCACCCCTAAAAAGAAAAAAACACACAAAAAAAACCCCTAATAAACCTAATAATTCTGCTTAGATTTGGCAAAAAGAAACAAACTGTGACTGCCAGAACTATTGGAGAAATTGAGACCCTGCTGACAGTAATTAAGCACAGGTGTCTGAGACACTGTGTTTTCTACTTCTGCTAATGATTTCAGGAGGAAAATTCAGTATGAAATCAGCTATTAAAAAACCAGTATGATGACTATGTATTCTGGCATGAGTTAAAAAAAAAAAAAAAAGATATGTGAAGGTCTTTCAGGGACTATAAAAAAAAAAAAAATCTAAGGTAAGATTCACATCATGTTATGTTGCCCTGAATGAACTCTGACATAGGGAAAGATTTTAGGGCTAGTCACATATGCAAAAATATAGGCCACACCAAGGGAGGGCTCCTGCTGATATCACAGTAAAAAACACTATTGGAAAGTGTAGTTTAGTTTAGACTTTTTTCTTCAAAGTAACATCCTATTCTAGCCCTTTGTCTTAATTTCTGCAGACAGTTTTTACTGGAACAGATAAGAACTAAGGAGCTGATGCATATATCCTATTTTTCCTAGACATTATAATTTACAGAGTAATATACAACAGTTGGTCCTACTTTACAGTATGAGTTTAAGTCATTTACAGTTAACTACAGTCTAGACATGGAGCAGCTAGTTCCCATCATCTTTGTTCAACAGCTTGGAAAGAAACAGTGTAAAAACAGTATTGTCCCTACAAGAAAGATCTGGACAACCTGTGTCTGATACACCTCTATTGCTGTTAAATTCCAGAAGAGTATCAGCTGAACACGATTTTGTACCTGCCAGCATTTTAATAAAGGGAAGTGTGGAAACAAGAATTCTGGCAGTATTAGAAATTGACGTCAGGATCACTTGGATCTTCCTAACATGTCATGTCATAGATAAGGTAGGCAAAGGTGTCATTTTGTGGGAGCTGCTACCACTATAACAAAATGATATTGAGGTCATTAGATGAGAAAAGATGGCCATAAACAGCAGTCATGTCACAAAGTTCTTATATGAATTTGTCACCCTATACAGACTTATGACAGAGCAATGAGTGAGAAGGGTGGGATATAAGGGACTCTGCTTCAGTTTAATAAGATAATGCAAGAACCAAACATTGAAACAGTGGAGCCCAGAGACAGGGACAAACAGGACAAGTGCATCCTTATGGTGATATTATAGTGATAGTGCCAGTACATCAGGAGACCTTTGCAGGTCCAAGGAGAAAGCCTTCAAGAAGTAATTGACCATCAGTTATGGGCTGAGCTGTTGGACTACTTATGAGCACAATAATTTGTGTGGTATGTTAACGTTGGCTTAAGTGTTATATCTTGTATTGGCAAGGAAAAAGTGCTATTAAAGACCATGATATTTGGTTGGGTTCCTCTGACACATAACATCAGTTGCCTGAACCCCATATTTAGTCTAACATCACTTAAGATGTCCTGATTTGCCCAAGATCAATGTTACTGATATGATGCAGGACTTACATGAGACTCGTGTCCTTCTGCAATGGCAGATGTAACGCCCTAGGGTATCGCTGATGCAGTTGGATGTCCTTACATAGTCAACCTAATGAGGAGCAAAGCCTTAAAACTCGCAGTTTTGTGTAAGACCCTACACACAGAGTTAACCAAAAGTGGAATGATATACAATATTTACAACATATTAAAAAGTGATGCTCTGCTTGTGATCTGCTCTAAAATGAAGGGCAAATTGCCTGCAAAAAGAAAAATCAAACCAAAACCCTATTTTTTTCTCAATCCAAGAATTGCAGACAGATCAATTGCCGAAATATGTGGAGAATATGCTTAAATAAGATTTTATCCATTTCACAGTGATTCTTTTTTTCCCTAAGCATCCTTATGACCAACCCAAAACAGAATGTGTGTTCAGTGGCTAAGTTGTCCCTGGGACCTGATTATTTTGGTATCTTCTCTGCAGGTATAAAGAGCTATCTGTAAATACAGTAATTTAGTCCCTATACAATTCTCTCTTTTTCTAGTTTTATCCAGTGTCTAATGATGGTCTCAGAGCTCAAATATTGCTTATTTTATCTACAGCAGTATATACTTTATTAGTTTCATTTTTTGGATAACAGTTTTATACCTTAAATGTAACTCCAGGTGGGTTCCGGTAGAGTAAAAGTGACGAGCCCCATGTTTCCCTTTAGCTAGAGGACTGGCCGCAGTTGTTAGGAGAGCTGTCAATCTCTTCCTAATACATTCAAGTCCTTTGGAGGAAAGTACAGGCCAAAGGGGAAAACCCAGAAAGGAATACTTCTGATGCTGATTATAAAGGAGGCTGAGTGCTAGTCAAAAGTGCAGTTCCAACAGAGTCTGATTAACATTCTCCTATAAAATAAGGACCAGAGAGTAAGCCATTAATTTTATGGCTATTTTTTCCCACTGCCTAGTTTTTCATAAGTTGGACTTCCTTCCAGGCTAATTAACCACTAAACATTTTACAAGCAATCCAAGTGCGGAAGCAGTAAAAGATGAATTGCACTTATGAAGTAATTGACAAAGGGTATATCGGGCCTTTTAAGCAATGATATTGTGCATCTTAATACAGGAAGAAAAGATCCTTTGTACTGCAGTTTGATAGGTCATTAGTTAATTCTCAGAACTCTGCACAAGATAATAATGACTCAAGGCTAAAATGAACCCACAGGGATTGGGGTGGGGAACCCTACCTCAGAGCATCTCCAGAGAAAACACTTAATGTTTGTGTCTTGGCATTATCAAAATACCCCCTGTGTTATCTTAAATTAATTCCCTGGCTATTTTCTTTTCTTCTGACAGCAAAGTCAGAGCTGACAAACTAAGGCAGTTCTCAAGGAAATTCAATTACTGAAATGTCTGACAGCTTGCTTTGCTGCTTCTAACTAAAGTTTTGAAAGTTACATGCTGCATGTATAATACAGTTTTCACTACAAAGGAATAGATTTGCATTTTCTAGGGGGAAAATCATTTTAAAGCTGTAGGAGTCTAATGATAAAAGATAAAAAATGAAATTCTGAAGTTCCTATTTTGCAAAGAAATGAAGTAAGTTGAGTGGTTGCCACATTAAACTAGGAAAGCACTGTGTCTTCTTAAAAGCAGAATTTACTTGCCTTTCCATATAAATGAGGGAATGCCAGTCAATCTCAACAGTACCTGGATATATCATTTTCTAATTAGTCTATATGATGCAAGATGCAAAGCTTTATAAACTTTTCAGTAATGAGGAAAATTTTATTTGTTCCTATCTCAGCATCAATAACCTGAACTCTGGGTCCTGTGAAGTGTTATCTCTATGTTTCTCATTTAATTATTTTTGGAGATGGGAAAATGATGGAAAAACGTCTTGTGGTCACTGTACATGCTAAAATCAAGTAAAACCACACTTGCCCTCTGTTAAACTCACTCTTTTCCTTTTTCTTCAGAAATTTGCAAACAGACAAAAGCCACATTTATAAGGAATAAATGTTTTCTTGCAGAGTTAGGCTCTTAGCCACCCACAGCTATCATACAGAAAGTTCACAGGCAGAACCAGACTCTGAAATAAGAGCTTGGGCTGTCTTGAGGTCTCCAAGTCAAAAGTTGTGCTCCAACAACTTCAGGAACCACTTAAATTCTTGGGCTGTGTTCTTAATTGTTAAGAAAGGCTTCTTAGCATTGACAATTTCAAATACGAAGAAGTGCCCTACCTCCTTGGCACCAGTTCCTTGAAAATCGTGATACTGTTCCCTACCTCCTAAGTGCTAACCCACTGGTTAGAGTACACTCCTGGGAAGCAGTCATTTCAGTGTCCTCACTCTCCGGGATGTAGGTTAAGCTACTCATGAGGAAGAAGAAAGGTACAGTGGGAGGTGGGATAGTCCATTGTGCCAAAAGAAAAAGTATTTTAAAAAAGGAAAGAGAAAGTTATGAGGTCTATGCTATTTTTCCCCCCATGGCTCTTTATACAGTTCACATGCAACTGTCATTGGATTAAAAACAAAACTTTCCCTCTCACACAACTCAGAAGAGTAGCTGTAATAGTAGTAGCTCTTGCCCATTCTCCTGCTGCATTGAGTCTTGCATTACTGTCGCATAGTGGCTCAGATTCAACCAGAGGAGAGAAAAAAACTTTCCTTAATAGTACGGCTCACATAATGCTTAGTGTAACAACACATAGCTCCTCTTGACTGAAATTAGCAGCTACAATTTACCACTGAGAAACTGTATCAGGCTTGGTGTTTTTGACTGTGCCAGTTTGAAAATGTAGCCTTTGCTTCACTACTGCATCACTCCTGCTTTATATCAGAGAAATTCTATTACAGAAAATGGATTTATGCCAGCATAAAATTAGAATAACAAAGTGATGAATCAGCCTCAACTTTCAGCAAAAATAGGTCTATGTAAAGAAATAAGCTGTAAACCTTCCCAGAATGCAAAAATCCTCCAAAAATCTTTTTTTTAGATTTCCTGGATCACCAATCCAGTTTAAATGCAGATTCATGGTTACCGAATCACTGTGGAGTGTAGACACTTACTGCATGGTACCTCTCTCACTGAAGCTGAATTACAGTAACTACTGTAACAAAACTACTCTCACATCCCTTTTTGGACAGATTCTTAATGTCAGGGGTTAACTTCAAAAATGCATTATTCCAAGCGAACAAACCTGATAGAGCTCAGGAGGACATCTACCAAAGGATCTCAGAAAAAAATTAAACTTCCAAATCCATTTTCAGAAATAACACAAACAATCCAAGAACCTAAGCCTTTGGTGTTTAGGCTCTTAAGTGCTAATGCATTGTCTGATAGGGAAAGTGTTTTGGAAAGTTTTACTCTAGGACAAAAAATTACTGTCCTAGAGACAGAAATTCAGAGCACAGGCACAATAACAGAGTAGGAGCCTCTAATTTGTAGCATGACTGTATTAGCTTCAGGGATCAGCTCACAGTGCATATGTATTATCTCACTCTACCACCAAGTCATGCATGTGACTATGGGGTTTAAGAGATGGACATAACTTCCTCAAGATTTGGACTTGGAGAATTTCATTCCATTTTATTTCACTCCTTTTGTTCAGGCAATTAAACAATCAGCAGACCTTTGGGCTAAATTTGAGCTAGTGACCTTCACAATTTCTACACTGCAGCTCAAACATTCATATATAAGCTGATTTACACCAGTTAAAAACAAAAGTGTGTCTATCTGTGGTTTCCTAAAGATTAACCCAGTATTTTAATAGGTCCAGAGAGGTGCAGTAAACCACACCAGACTCTCTGCAGTGCTGGACGTGCAGCTACAATGTAACCTGCAATTGTGATAGTTTAGAATTAGCTTAAATATACTATAAAAGCCTAATTCACATCTACAACTACAGTGTGGCCAACTCCTTAGAGATGAAAAGCAATATACTCCAGTATCACCTCTGGGAGTTGTCTAGTCTCCCCGTTTTGATATTGAAAAATTATTGCTGGAAGCACATTATGTTATAGGACTTGGACAGAAGAACCAGCAATATCATTTTGGTACCAACTTTTAAAACTGTGTTTCCTTCAGAAAGTCTAAATGTGAAACCTAAGTTCTCAAAGGATTTGACTGTTTTATACAAATTCAATACACTATTTTAAGGTTTTGTGCTAATGGTTTTGACGTATTGTTACACACGCTCAGTGTGTTTGACTATAGCAGGGATTAAATAAATTGTGTTTTAAGGATTTAAGGTTGAGAAGAAAGGATTTGGTTATGTAAATTGAGGTCTAGGAGGTCCTTGGTTCGTTATACATGTCTTCGGGGTCTTGTATCACATTCACTCTTTTAGAAGACTGCTATGTATATTTTCAGATACATAAGATTACATAAAACTCAAGAGAGTTACTAAACAGTTATTAAATTAGTTCTGCAATTAAGTCTAAAAAATAAAAATTTTTTTTTAGAGTCTAAACCATCAGTTTACATAAACAGAAAAAGAAAAGAAAGAATTTACTATGGATTCAGTTAACCCTTGGCACAAATGATTGAATATTCCCAATGTTAACTCCTCTTGTGGTAATGGATGTACTCAAAAGCCCCAGAGGAAAAGTATTAAGTTCTAGATTAACACATAAAAGAAGGTATATCAAGATAAGAACCTTTTTGGTCTTAAATATGCTTGCTTGAAAAGAATGCCCACCTGGACTCCTGACAGGGTCCTCCTCAAGTCGTACTTTCATTACTTTTGTGGGAAGCAGGAATTGGTTGTAGTTTTTTACAAGATGAAGTTCCAAAGGTATGAAGTATATTAAATATTTCAATTATGTTTGTCTAGAAAGAAATATTTATAAATTACCTTTATTTATAACAAGAAAAACTTGACAGTTGGAAATTAATGAATGATCTCCTTTGGGTATCAACTAATAGTACTGCATCAATGACCTTGTTCCAGGAAAATCTCAGTGTTTTAAAGTGTTAAAACTTGATTTTGTGAAATCTGACTGCACAAAAACCAGACCAAAGAGGAAGGACAAAAAAAATCTCATGCCCAAGAGATACAAACAACATTCTTAAAAATGTGTGTTAACTTTCTGCATCACAATCTTAGAGAACATAAAAATATGAATTTTCTAATAGGTATTTAATTTTGTCTTCAGACTCCTTGAAGAGCCTTTTGTTTTATTTTTCCTCAAATTTTAAGACACCTACAAATCTTGGATTAATTGAGCAACAGAAAAGAAACTGACACTTTACACAATGTCACATCAACAGAAAGTAATTTCTATATTATTTAATTCCACATTAATAGAAGCATAGAACTGTTCAGATAGAATATAGTGTAACATTGTCATGGTACCTTGAGCAGCCATGGTTTACGGGCACCATCATCTGTCCTCGAAAGTATGGAAGAGTATCTGACTAACCAAGCAGAGATTACCCATAAAGAATTACCCAGAGAAACTGATTAATTTCTGAATTTATGCTTAGAAGGCTGTATTTGACTAAACAAATTATAGATAGCAGTATAACTTTGCTTGATTTGTCTTCAGTAATATTTCAATAATATCCATATACTCAATATGTAAATGTTAATTACATCTCATTTACTGTGATTATGAGCATTTGAAGGTTTTTCTGGTATAAGTATACTAGCATGATCCTTGACTGAAAGAATCAAGAGACGATACAGACTATACAGTGAGTCAAAGAAAGAGTAAGATAGGTGGTATGATTTATAAGAGAAATAAAATAGCTGAAGTAATATAATACCATAGGCTGAGTTATTATGTAAGTATTGATGTTAAGGAGCTAACTACAGTCTGTATCTCTGTCCGTTTGTTCCTCAGTCCTGTCCACAAATATACTTTTGTTTATCTGAGAGTTACATGGGACATTATGCCTAAACTGGTTCACCACAGTATTGACTAAATCCCATGTTGGTGGGAATATTTTTCTGGGATACAGCCATCACTACTGGACTGCACACAGTCCACCAGTGCCTTGTCATTGTTCATTGTCCTGGTTTAACCAGGATAGGGTTAAGTTTCCCCAGCAGTGGGGGGGAGCTCTAGCCGGGTTATTCAGATACCATGCGGATGTCACATCCTGGCAGGTCACATTTTTCCTGGCGCGGAGCGCGGTGCACTCGTGGTTTTGTACATCGTGCTTCAAACTGCTGTATTTGGTAGCTATTTTGCTCTGTTCATTGCTATCACTATTACTGTTATTGTTATTGTTGTTGTTGGTTGTGTTGCTATTGCATTGTTGTATTAAACCTTTCCTTATTTCAGTCTCGGGGCTTTGTATTTCACTCCCTTTGTGGGGGAGGGGCAGCGGCCGCGTGGTCTCAGACCCCGGCAGGGGCTAAACCATCACAACTTTGGCGCTCCAACGTGAGGCTGGAGAAGACTGAAATAAGGACAAAAGGAGAAGTGTGTTAGAGCAATCTGTTAGGTGTAATTTTTCTGTTTTACTTGTATTGTTTGATAAGAAATGTTTGCAATGCTGGCCAATTTGCTTGCGTGGTGGGGCTGGATTAATCCTCATGTCCACTCTGTGCTCCTAGTAGTGGCATTTATTGTCGGAGGAAAATGTGTCAAGGGCTGTATTTTTCTCTACTGGTTACTGTCTGCTTATAATGGGCTCGTTTCGCTGCTTGTGGGGGTGCACCGCTACCTGTTTGCTGCCTGGTCTTTTGTTTGGGGTCTCACCTCCTCTATGGGTGAGCCAGGGGAGGAGATTCTCTCGGTTTTTGAGAGTTTCAGCTATCCCTGGAGCCTCCTGGCCACTGTGTTCGCGGCACAATGCTTTCTAAATGTCTGCCTGATCCTGTTTTGGGCCATGCGGTACTTCTCCAACAATAGCACCACCCGGAAACCTGCCCCGGGGGCAGATAGTTATAAATGGCAAGGTGTGTGGGAGGAGATGGGCAAGTGCCTGAGTCAGTGGTCACCCCCAATGCTTTGGGATCTCACTCCCGAACAAGTGCAGAGTCCTGATAAACTGGTGGAGTGTTTGAAAAAGGTGTGCTGCCAATCTGACAAATCCCGGGAGATGCAGCTCGCTGCGATGTGCTGGGGGCTTGCCCATGCTTACCGTGTCATCTTTAACACTGTTCACTGCCCTCAAGGGGGCGAAAGAGCTGCAGGGTCTGAAAGTGAGCCTGCTGGTACAGCAGCTGGGCCAGGGGGACAGGCAGCGCCAGTACCGGTCGCCTCCACCAGCACAGCAGCTGAGCCGGAGGGACAAGCAGTACCAGTATCAGTTGCCCCGATACGGAAAACCAAATATACCAAAAAATCCCCTCGCAGTGCACAGGGTGATAATGAACCAGGCCCATCACGAGAGCAGGAGGAAGAGCCGGAGATAATCATCCGATCTCTATCCCTCAGTGAGTTGCGAGATATGCGGAAGGATTACAGCCGCAGTCCAGGCGAGCAAATTTGCACCTGGTTGCTCCGGTGCTGGGATACTGGAGCTGCTGGTTTGGAATTGGAGGGGAGAGAGGCCAAGCAGGTGGGACATTTAGCCAAGCAGGTTGGTATTGACAAGGCAATAGGGAAACAGGCTCAAACCCTCAGCCTTTGGAAGCGACTCCTGCTCGCTGTGAGGGAGAGGTACCCCTACAAGGATGATTCTCTATGTCGGTTAGGCAAGTGGTGATCTGAATGATGAGCAGTCACCATTGGATCCAGATCTGGTCCCTTGTACACAGCTGATGTGGCGGAAGTTCCTGCAAAGTGGACCAGAGGGACATTCCAAAGCATTAGCAGCAGCATCCTGGTGGCGAGACAATCAGACAGTGGATGAAGTGACTATGCAGCTCCGGCACTATGAGGGGAGTCTCCCTTTCTCCCAACATGCTTTGGTTTCAGCTGTAGAGGAACTGTCTCAGAGGCTCCAGAAAATGGAACAGGACATGTCCTATGTTCCGCCTGCACGGGCCGATGTCTCAGCCATTAGAAGCAGGCGTTTCCCCACCCAAGAGAAGGGAGGTAGAAGGTACACACCACGGGGCACCCTGTGGTTCTTCCTCCGTGACAATGGGAAGAACATGAGAAGGTGGCATGGGCAGCCCATTTCCGCCCTAGCTGCACGAGTACAGCAACTGAAAGGGAAGACCACCATGAAAGGGGAGTCTTCCAAGAGAGCTGCAGCTCCAGTGTCTAGTCAGAAATCCCCCAGACAGAACAGAATGGCCAGCAGTATGCTTGACCCTCTTGAGGGGACCAGTAAGTCATTCCTGAAGGAGTCACTCTTAGATCAAGTGAGTGATGGTGAGCAGGATTAGAGGGGCCCTGCCTCCAGCCAGGTGGAGGAAAGGGATAATCGGATTTACTGGAAGGTGTGGATCCGATGGCCTGGCACATCAGAACCACAAGAATATAAGGCCTTGGTAGACACTGGCGCACAGTGCACCCTGATGCCGTCGAGCCACAGTGGGGTTGAATCCATCTGCATCTCTGGAGTGACAGGGGGGTCCCAACAGCTGACCCTATTAGAGGCTGAAGTGAGCTTAACTGGGAAGGACTGGCATAAGCACCCCATTGTGACTGGCCCAGATGCCCCGTGCATCCTAGGTATAGATTACCTCAGGAGAGGGTACTTTAAAGACCCAAAAGGGTACCGGTGGGCCTTTGGTATAGCGGCCCTGGAGGAGGTTGAGCAATTGTCCACCTTACCCGGCCTCTCAGAGGATCCCTCGGTGGTGGGGTCGCTTAAGGTCGAAGAGCAGCGAGTGCCAATTGCTACCAAGACGGTGCACCGGCGGCAGTACTGTACTAACCGAGATTCTCTAGTCCCCATCCATCAGCTGATCCGTCGACTAGAAAGCCAGGAGGTGATCAGCAAGACTCACTCACCTTTCAACAGCCCTATATGGACAGTGAGAAAACCTAATGGCGAATGGAGACTGACCGTGGACTACCGTGGCCTGAATGAAGTTACGCCAGCAATGAGTGCTGCAGTGCCAGACATGCTAGAGCTCCAGTATGAGCTGGAGTCGAAGGCAGCCAAGTGGTACGCCACGATTGACATCGCTAACGCGTTTTTCTCCATTCCAATAGCACCAGAGTGCAGGCCACAGTTTGCGTTCACTTGGAGGGGTATCCAGTACACCTGGAATCGATTGCCCCAGGGGTGGAAACACAGCTCCACCATTTGCCATAGACTGGTCCATACTGCACTGGAGAAAGGTGGGGCTCCAGAACACCTGCAGTTCATTGATGATATCATTGTATGGGGGGACACAGCTGAGGAAGTCTTTGAGAAAGGAAAGAAGGTAATTGAAATCCTTCTGAAGGCTGGTTTTGCCATCAAGCGACAGAAGGTTAAGGGGCCTGGAAGGGAGATTCAGTTCCTAGGAATAAAATGGCAAGATGGGCGTCGCCACATCCCAATGGAGGTGATAAACAAGATAACAGCCATGGCCCCACCAACCACCAAAAAAGAGACTCAGTCTTTCCTGGGCGCTGTGGGGTTCTGGAGGATGCACATCCCAAACTACAGCCTGATTGTGAGCCCTCTCTACCACGTAACCCGTAAGAAGAACGATTTTAAATGGGGCCCAGAGCAACAACAAGCCTTTGAACAAATTAAGCAGGAGATTACCCAGGCAGTGGCTCTCGGGCCAGTCCGGACAGGGCAGGAGATTAAGAACGTGCTCTACACCGCAGCCGGGGAGAATGGCCCTTCCTGGAGCCTTTGGCAGAGAGCAGATGGGGAATCCCGAGGCCGACCTCTAGGCTTTTGGAGCCGGGGATACAAAGGCTCTGAAGCTAACTATACCCTGACTGAGAAGGAGATACTGGCAGCGTATGAAGGAATTCGAGCTGCCTCAGAAGTGGTCGGCACTGAGACACAGCTCCTCCTGGCACCTCAACTGCCGGTGCTGGGATGGATGTTCAAAGGAAAGGCTCCCTCCACACATCATGCAACAGATGCCACGTGGAGTAAATGGGTTGTGTTGATAACACAACGGGCTCGAATAGGGAACCGCGACCCCCCAGGATTAGTGGAAATGATCATGAACTGGCCAGAGAGCAAGGATGCTGGGATGTCACCAGAACAAGAAGTGAAACGTGCTGAGGAGGCCCCACCATATAACGAGCTGCCAGAGGAAGAAAAACAATATGCCCTGTTCACTGATGGGTCTTGTCGCATTGTGGGAAAACATCGACGATGGAAGGCTGCAGTGTGGAATCCCACACGAGAAACCACTGAAGCTGTTGAGGGACAAGGTGAATCAAGCCAGTTTGCAGAGGTGAAAGCCATCCAATTGGCTTTGGAGATTGCTGAGCGAGAAAAGTGGACGAGGCTCTATATCTACACTGACTCGTGGGTGATGGCAAGTGCCCTGTGGATGTGGTTGCAGCAATGGAAACAGAACAAATGGCAACGCAAGGGCAAACCCATCTGGGCCGCTGAAGTATGGCAGGACATTGCAGCCCGGGTGGAGAACCTCGTTGTGAAGGTGCGCCATGTGGACGCCCATATACCCAAGAGTCGAGCCACTGATGAACATCAGCATAACCAGCAGGCAGACCAAGCTGCTAAGATTGAGGTGGCTCAGGTGGACTTGGACTGGCAGCGTAAAGGTGAACTGTTCATAGCCCGGTGGGCCCATGAGACCTCAGGCCACCAAGGCAGAGATGCAACATATAGGTGGGCTCGAGATCGAGGGGTGGACCTCACCATTGACACCATCGCAGAGATCATCCACGGGTGTGAGATATGTGCTGCAATCAAACAAGCCAAACGGGTGAAGCCCCAGCAGAATGAAGATCGATGGATGAAATATAAATATGGAGAGGCCTGGCAGATCGACTACATCACACTGCCACAGACCCGCCGAGGCAAGCGCCACGTGCTCACAATGGTGGAAGCAACCACTGGGTGGCTCGAAACTTATCCAGTGTCCCATGCCACCGCCCGAAATACCATCCTGGGCCTTGAAGAGCGAGTCCTGTGGTGACACGGCACCCCAGAGAGGATTGAGTCGGACAATGGGACTCACTTCCGAAATAACCTCATAGATGCCTGGGCAGAAGAACACGGCATCGAGTGGGTCTACCACATCCCCTACCACGCACCAGCCTCTGGGAAGATCGAGCGCTACAATGGGCTGTTAAAAACTACATTGAGAGCAATGGCGGGTGGAACCTTCAAACACTGGGACACACATCTGACAAAGGCCACTTGGTTAGTGAACACAAGAGGATCTGCCAATCGAGCTGGCCCGGCTCAGTCAAAACTTCCACGTGTTGTGGACGGGGACAGAGTCTCTGTGGTGTGCATGAGGGACCTGCTGGGAAAAATGGTCTGGGTTAGTCCTGCGCCGGGCAAAGGCAAACCCATCCACGGGATTGTTTTTTCTCAAGGACCTGGGTGCACCTGGTGGGTGATGCAGAAGGACGGAGAGGTCCGATGCGTGCCACAAGGGGACTTGATTGTGGGTGAAAACACACCGTGAATTATACTGTGCTTTTGTTAATTTTTCTTTGTCAATGCTAATTGCTAAGTGGCAGCTGGATGTGAAGCACATGGTATAGAATAAAGGGGTGGATTATGTCCTGGTTTAACCAGGATAGGGTTAAGTTTCCCCAGCAGTGGGTGGGGAGCTCTAGCCGGGTTATTCAGATACCATGCGGACGTCACATCCTGGCAGGTCACATTTTTCCTGGCGCGGAGCGCGGTGCACTCGTGGTTTTGTACATCGTGCTTCCCACTGCTGTATTTGGTAGCTATTTTGCTCTGTTCATTGCTATCACTATTACTGTTATTGTTATTGTTGTTGTTGGTTGTGTTGCTATTGCATTGTTGTATTAAACCTTTCCTTATTTCAGTCTCGGGGCTTTGTATTTCACTCCCTTTGTGGGGGAGGGGCAGCGGCCGCGTGGCCTCAGACCCCGGCAGGGGCTAAACCATCACATTCATGTCCTGCGCAATGCCTACGTCCTACCACTGTCCTCTGTGGAAAAGTC
Organism: Strix uralensis; assembly: GCF_047716275.1. Classification (NCBI taxonomy): domain Eukaryota; kingdom Metazoa; phylum Chordata; class Aves; order Strigiformes; family Strigidae; genus Strix; species Strix uralensis. The sequence goes on from NC_133975.1 coordinate 39,697,394, forward strand.
ATAGAACAGAAAGATGTTATGACAGGCTGAAAACCAGAGAATAAGTTTCCATAAACTCACAGAAACAGTGGATAAATTATTTAAAAATTATTCAAGAAGGAAGCAAACCCAAAAAACTCATCAGCTATTAAATGTGCATGAAATCACCAGCCTGGACACATAAATGTTTCTATAAATTCATTAACAACAAAAGGAGGGTTAGGGAAAATCTCCCTCCTTTATTGGATTAGGGGAACATAGTAACAAAGGATGAGGAAAAGGCTGAGGTGCTCAACACCTACTTTGCCTCAGTCTTTAGCAGTGGAACTGGCTGTTCCCTGAACACCCAGACTCATGAGCTAGGAGACAGGGAGGGGAAGCAGAATGAGGTCATCACAATTAAAGAGGAAGTGGTCAGAGACCTGCTACACCTCTTGGATGTGCACAAGTCTGTGAGACCGGATGGGTTACACCCAAGGGTGCTGAAAGAGTTGGCAGATGTGCTCACCAAGCCGTTTTCCATGATTTACCTGAAGTCATGGCTAACTGGGGAGGTCCCATTGGACTGGAGGGTAGCAAATGTAACACCCATCTACAAGAAAGGCAGAAAGGAGGATCCAGGAAACTATAGACCTGTCAGTCTGACCTTGGTGCCAGGGATGGTCATGGAGCAGGTCATCTTGGGTGCCATTAAAAGTCATATAATGGACAACCAGGGGATCAGGCCTAGTCAGCATGGGTTTATGAAAGGCAGGTCCTGCCTGACAAACCTGATCTCCTTCTATGACAAGATGACCCGACTATTGGATGAGGGAAAAGCTGTGGATATTGTTTAACTGGATTTTCAAAAAGCATTCGACACAGTTCCCCATAGAATTCTCATAGAAAAACTGGCTGCCCATGGCCTGGATGAGCGTACGGTCTGCTGGACCAAGCACTGGCTGGATGGACAGTCCCAGAGAGTGGTGGTCAATGGGGTTAAATCCAGCTGGCGGCCGGTCACAAGTGGTGTTCCTCAGGGCTTGGTGTTGGGACCATTTCTGTTTAACATCTTTATTGATGATCTTGATAAGGACATAGAGTGTATCATCAGTAAGTTCTCAGATGACACCAAGTTAAGTGGGAATGTTGATCTGCATGAAGACAGGGAGGCTCTACACAGAGACTTGGATAGATTGGATCGGTGGGCCAATGTTAACAGGATGAGCTTCAACAAGGCCAAGTGCCAGGTCCTGCACTTGGGCCATAACAACCCCATGCATCGCTACAGGCTTGGGGAGGTGTGGCTGGAGAGCTGTCTGGAAGAGAAGGATCTGGGGGTTCTAATTGACAAGCAGCTGAGCATGAGCCAGCAGTGTGCCCAGGTGGCCAAGAAAGCCAACGGCATCCTGGCTTGTATCAGAAATAGTGTGACCAGCAGAAGTAGGGAGGTGATAGTCCCCCTGTACTCTGCACTGATGAGGCCACACCTGGAGTATTGTGTCTACTTTTGGGCACCTCCAATACGAGAGAGATATCGAGGTGCTGGAGCGAGTACAGAGGAGGGCAACAAAGCTGGTGAAGGGCCTGGAGAATAAATCCTATGAGGAGCAACTGAAGGAGCTGGGACTGTTTAGTTTGAGGAGGAGAAGGCTATGGGGAGACCTCATCACTCTCTACAACTACCTGAAAGGACATTGTAGAGAAGTTGGGGCTGGTCTCTTCTCACAGGTAATTAGTGACAGAACAAGGGGGAATGGCTTTAAACTACAACAGGGGAGGTTGAGACTGGACATTAGGAAAAAAATTTTCACAGAAAGAGTGGTCAGACAGTGGAATAGGCTGCCCAGGGAGGTGGTGGAGTCACCATCCCTGAATGTGTTTAAGGGTCGTTTGGATGAGATGTTGGGGGATATGGTGTAGGGGAGAACTTTGTAGAGTAGGGCTGATGGTTGGACTCGATGATCCCCAGAGTCTTTTCCAACCTGAGTGATTCTGTGATTCTGTGAATGTAGCTTTGCAGTGCAGTCACTATATGAGAAGCCTGAAAATCTGGGCTACTTCTTGTACAAATACATATCCTGAAGAAAATAACTCCTTCTGACCTGTGATTCAACACTCATTTGTTTTTTCAGTGCATGAACTCAAGCAAAGACTGCAGAACTGCCATACCAGGTTTGCAGGGATTCCAGCATATCTGAGTCCACATATCTGAGTCCATCATATCTGGTCCAGGTCCCAGGCTGCAGGGAGTGCCTGTGCCTGTCAATCCTGTCGGAGGGCAGCAGTGACAACACCTGTGTGCACTGTGATCAGCTGGATGACCTGCTCAGCCTGGTGGCGGAACTCAAAAAGAGGTTGAAAGATTAAGAAGTTTTAGGGAGTGCGAAAAGGAAATTGATTGGTGGAGTAGCACCTTGGCACCCCTGAAGCAAAAGGAGCAAATGGAGACTCCAAAAGAGGCAGGCAATCCCTCACCCTCTTGCTCCCAGGCAGAAGGAGGGGACATAAGAGATGGGGGAGACTGGAACAAGTCCCTGCTCAGGGAGATAGGAAAATCCCCTCCCGACCTCCCTCACGTTCCATGGTGTCCCTTCACAACAGATGGAACTTGGCCATGGAACTTGTGAATGAAGCAGAGAAGGATGAAGAAAATGAGCCAAATAAGGAGGAAGATGAAGGTCCATCAAGGCTGGGTCGCCCCAGACCAGGTATTAAAACCAATTCTAAAAAGAACTCCAGAAGGGTCATTGTAGTGGGTGACTCCATTCTGAGGGGTGTCAAAGGCCCAATATGCAGACCAGACCTGCTTCATAGGAAAGTCAGCTGCCTCCCTGGGGCCTGGTTGAAGGACCTCACAGTAAAACTCCCCACTCTAGTGAGACCTAAGGACTACTACCCTCTCTTGGTTTTTCAGGTGGGTAGCGATGATATTAGCAGGAGAAGTCCAAAATCAATGAAGAGAGATTTCAGGGCCTTAGGGAAAAAGGTTAGGGGGTCGGGGTCACAAATTGTGATCTCCTCCATCCCTTCAGTTGCAGGGATGGATTAGGAAGATTACAGAGAAAGTCAACAGATGAACTTGTGGCTCTGAGACTGGTGTTAATGGCAGGGCTTTGGATTTTTCATTCACGGGTTAGTATACAGGACGCCAGACCTTTTAGCAACAGATGGGATGCATCTTTCTCAGAGGGGAAAAAGGATATTGGGGCAGGATTTAGCTGGTCTCATTGAGAGAGCTTTAAACTAGATTTGAATGGGGAAGGGGACAAAACTGGAAGTCCCAGAGTAGATTACCAGAGTTTGTGGGATGGTGTGCCAGTGACGAACCTCACCCTGCCATCTCAGTGGAGGCAATGGATGGAGACATAGAGCACAACAAAGATGCAAGGGATATTGATGGATCAGTAATCATGGTAACACCTGTGAAAGGTCAGGCTGGAATTAGGACCTCTAAATGGAAAAAGGTGTTGAGGACATCAGCCCATCTGAAGGGTATGTTACCAATGCACACAGCATGGGTAACAAACAGGAGGAGCTTGAAGCCATGATGCAACAGTAGAACTATGATGTAATGGCTATCACAGAAACATGGTGGGATGTTGGATGACTGGAGTGTGCCAGTTGATGGCTACAAGCTCTTTAGAGGGGGTAGATAACAAAGGAGAGGTGATGGGGTGGCGCTGTATGTTACAGACTGTTATGATTGCTTCGAGCACAAGTATAGTGAAGACAGGGTGGAGTGTCTTTGCGTTAGAATCAAGGGGAAGGCCAACAGGGCAGATGTTGTAGTAGGAGTCTATTATAGGCCACCCACCCAGGACAGAGAGGTGGATGAAATATTCTATAGGCAATTAGGAGATATCTCACGATCGCTTGACCTTGTTCTTGTGGGAGATGTTAAATTCCCAGACACCTGCTGGAAATACAACACAGCAGAGCAGGACCAGTCCTGGAGATTCCTGGAATGTGTAGAAAATAACTTCCTGACACATCTGGTGAGTGAACTGACCAGAGAAAGGTGCCCTGCTGGACCTCCTCTTTGTGAACAGAGAAGGACTGGTGGATGATGTGGCAGCTGGAGGCCGATTAGGGCACAGCGATCATGAAATAATAGAGTTCTCTATTCTTAGGGAGGCCAGGAGAGGGGGCAGCAGAACTGACATCCTGGACTTCCAAAGGGCTGACTTTGATTTGTATAGGCACCTGCTTGACAGGATCCCTTGGCAGATGGTTCTGAAGGGTATAGGGGTCCAGGAAAGCTGGGCACTCTTTAAGAAGAAAGTCTTAATGGCACAGGAGCAGGCTGTCCCCAGGTGCTGTAAGAGAAGACAGTGGCAGAGAAGACCACCCTGGCTAAACAGGAAGCTTTGGCTGCAACTCAGGGAGAAAAGGAGAGTTTAGGGCCTTTGGAAGAAGGGGCTAGCCACTCACAATGATTACAAAGATGCTGTGAGGCTATGCAGGGGGGAAATCAGGAGGTCTAAAGCCCAGCTAGAAATTAATCTGGCTTCAGGAGTCACAGATATCAAGAAATGTTCCTGTAAGTACTTCAACAACAAAAGAAAGACCAGGGAGAGTCTCCACCCACTGTTAGACGCAGGAGGAAACATGGTAACAAACAACGAGGAAAAGGCTGAGGTGCTTAATGCCTTCTTTGCCTCAGTCTTTAATAACAAGACTAGTTGTATTGAGGGAATCCAGCCTCCTCAGCCAGAAGACAAAGACTAGGAGAACGACCCCCCTGCAATCTAGGAGGAGATAGTCAGTGACCTACTGCATCACATAGACATACACAAGTCTATGGGACCGGATGGGATACACCCGAGGGTGCTGAAGGAGCTGGCTGGGGTGCTCACCAAGCCACTTTCCATCATTTACCAGCAGTCCTGGATGACCGGGGAGGTCCCGACAGATTGGAAATTGGCCAATGTGACACACATATATAAGAAGGGTCGGAAGGATGATCTGGGAAATTACAGTCCTGTCAGCTTGACTTCGGTGCCCAGGAAGTTGATGGAGCAGATCATCCTGAGGACCATCATACAACACATGTGGGACAACTAGATGATCAGGCCCAGTCAGCATGGGTTTATGAAAGGCAGGTCCTGCTTGACAAACCTGATCTCCTTCTATGGCAGGGTGACCTGCTTATTGGATGAGGGAAAGGCTGTCGATATTTTTTACCTTGACTTCAGTAAGGCCTTTGACACCGTTTCCCACAGCATTCTCCTGGCAAAACTGGCTGCTCGTGGCTTGGATGGCCATATGCTTCTCTGGGTAAAAAACTGGCTGGATAGCGGGGCCCAGAGTGTTGTGGTGAATGGAGTTAAACCTGGTTGGCGGCCGGTCACGAGTGGTGTCCCCCAGGGCTCGGTTTTGGGGCCACTCCTGTTTAACATCTTTATTGATGATCTAGACGAGGGGATCGAGTGCACCCTCAGTAAGTTTGCAGATGACACCAAGTTGGGTGGGAGTGTTGATTGGCTCAAGGGTAGGGAGGCTCTGCAGAGAGATCTGGACAGGCTGGAGTGATGAGCTAAGGCCAACTGTATGAGCTTCAATAAGGCCAAATGCCAGGTTCTGCACTTCAGCCACAACAACCCCCAGCAGCGCTGCAGGCTTGGGGAGGAGTGGCTGGAGAGCTGCCAGTCAGAGAGGGACCTGGGGGTGTTGATTGACAGCCTGCTGAACATGAGCCAGCAGTGTGCCCAGGTGGCCAAGAAGGCCAATGGTATCCTGGCTTGCATCAGAAATAGCGTGGCCAGCAGGGACAGGGAAGTGATCTTACCCCTGTACTCGGCACTGGTGAGACCGCACCTTGATTACTGTGTTCAGTTTTGGGCCCCTCACTACAAAATGACATTGAATTACTCAAGTGTGTCCAAAGAAGGGCAACGAAGCTGGTGAAGGGTCTGGAGCACAGGTCTTATGAGGAGCGGCTGAGGGAACTGGGGTTGTTTAGTCTGGAGAAGAGGAGGCTGAGGGGAGACCTCATCGCCCTCTACAACTACCTGAAAGGAGGTTGCAGAGAGCTGGGGATGAGTCTTTAACCAAGTAACAAGCGATAGGACAAGAGGGAATGGCCTCCAGTTGCACCAGGGAAGGTTTAGACTGGATATCAAGAACTATTTCTTTACAGAACGGGTTGTTAGGTGTTGGAATGGGCTGCCCAGGGAGGTGGTGGAGTCCCCATCCCTGTAGGTGTTTAAGAATCATGTTGACATAGTGCTTAGGGATATGGTGCAGTTGAGAATGGTCAGTGTTAGGCTAACAGTTGGACTAGATGATCTTCAAGGTTTTTTCCAACCTAGATAATTCTGTGATTCTGTAAAAGCAATCAGTCAGCTCTCTCACACTTTATCCTGATCAGCATGATAGTGGGGTGCAGTAATGTTGCATGTGTCCCTAAATATGGCCATATTGATGCTTTTTACCTAAATAAAAGTGTACTACCAGGTGTACTTAATGTGTCCTTATTTGGTATTTCTCATTGGTTGAATGTCACTATTCATAATGAATTTAGACTCTGGAATTGCATTATCAAGCCAAAGTGTATAGGAAATATATGTTAATATTTTTTCTCAGTGGAATGGGAAATATTAAGTCATAAATGATCCTCATCCTTAATAAATAGTTATAGCTATTACACGTGATAGGAGGCCAGATTGCACCATTCTTCCTCATAATGCATGATATCTTCATTTTCAAGTGGCTCTACTGAAATTAATATCGTTATATGGAGAACAAATTATGGCTCAAAATGAAGAAGCCTAAAAAATATTTCTTTTTTTTTTTCTACCCTTCCATCAACAAGACTCTCCTTGGATGCATATATCAAAACAGGGAGATGTGAGGTTATACAAGCTCTGGATTACATTCAGTGTGCTTGTACTTGCTTTCATAGATAACTGAGTGCAAAAAGATTACCCAGATAAGTATATTTGCAAGTATCCAAAGCTGTTCGCAAGATTTAGGCTTAATGGCCATGATGAGGTATTTCTTTTACTTTTTTTAATAATAAAAAATTAAGGTTTTCATTTCTTTTTCTATTAAACACTATAACTTTTCAAAAGCCCTCTCTCCATTTTTCTCTTTTTGCCACTTTATATGCACTCTTCGTCATGTCTTACTGTGTTTAACATTCCTTCAAACACTGTCTTTCGTCCCCAGAATCGTTTGAGTCTGAAAGGACCTTTGCTGGCTCATCTATCCATTTCATCCCTCCTGTGTCATGTTACTTCTTTTAATTTGTTTGGTCCAAAACCATCTTTAATAGATGAGTAGCTATTTCACCTTGAATACCACTGGAGACAGTGACTCCCTAACATCCTTTGGCAGTTTGTTTCATTGTCTATCTGTTTTTATAGTTTCAAAGTTTTTGATAATATTTAACCTACATTTTCCTTGCAACAGCTCAAGCACATTACTCTGTCTTGGGTGACTAATGAGAATAATTTCCCTTGTCCCTTTACATATCTACAGAGTGCTATCATGTTTTTCCTAGGTCTTCTTTTCTTTAGATTGAACATCCCGCTTATCTTATTAACCTTTTTCTCCCCTCACAGATCTTACTTTCCAAACCTTCTATCATTTTCTTGATCTTTCTTTTCTTCATTTCATGTCCCATTGCTCAAATGATAAAAGGAGAAGACAAAAGACAAGGAAAACTGTAGGCAAGCTTTTGAAAACAAAGCACAAAATAATAATTTGTTTTAATTCACACTCAAAAATACAAGTACAAAGAATAAAATATCCAACTGAAAATCACCACTGGGGGGCTGATGTGTGCACACATGCAGGCTGTGTGCGTAATTGTATGACTGTTCAAATCCTTTGGAAAATAGTGTGGCTGCATGTCAAGATCTAAAGCAAAAGGACTGAGATTTCAAAACAGAAATACAGACTCAAACAATCCCTTGCCTATTGAAATAATTTGTCCTTGCCTCAGCTGCAGGTCTCGTTTGATTTTTTTAAGTGATAGTTTTGATGCTTTTGCTTCACAGCACTAGAAAACAAAGTAAAGAGAACTTTCTAAAAGTAGTGAAGAACTAATTTAGTCATGTCTGACTTAGGATATTAGGACAATACAGCTCCGCTAGTGGTCAATCTTTAAGAACATAAGAGCTGCAATACTGGGTCAGAACAAAAGCCCACAGCAGTGTCTCTGTCACTGGCCAGCAGCAGGTGAATATAAGAAGTAGAACATGTTGTACTGACAGGGTCTGAGTGCCAAATGTTTTAACTCAGAAGAATTTAATTTAAAATGGGTTTATTGTTCAGCTTGACCTCTGTAATTGGTTTGTTCCCTGTTTCATTGAGCTCATCCCTCCTGCTCCCTTGTGCAAAACTGACTTCCACAGGAACTCTGCTGGCACCGTATGAATCAGTTTCAATTAAAAACATTACCACTGATGATGTTTAACTTGCCAATAGAGACGATAAGTACCAATTTGAATCGGCATGTTTCACTCCTGAAACAAAGGCGAGTTTTCTGTGACACAAACTGAGAGAGAAAGCAGACACATTGCACTTCTTTGCTCTGTTTAGGATTACTTGGGAGGATTCATTTTCCTCTTTTCCCCTTCCCCCAGCCTTCTTCAGTCCCCAGATGAGTCTTGTGTCAAAGACAGAAGAAACTGGTGTGTTATCACTACAGGGGGCTCATATAAAAAGTAATTAAACTGCTCAACCAGAACTCTTATTACCATTTTCCTTCACAACTTCATCCAGAAAACACAAAGAGTGAACTGAAAGATAAAACACCAGAAACATCTCATAATGCTGTTACATTCTTATGCTAGATATTATTCCACTTATATCTAAGGCATGTGTGAGGAAATGCCACAACTTGAGTATCACCACTCTTACTACAGGAGTCACTAAAAACAGCTGGGTCATTGCAACGACGTGGTAGTTTTCTTATCAAGTGTACCATACTGGTGGCACTGTCCTATGGTGGATTCTTCAAGTGAGACCAGAGACTTTTCTCCATACTCTGGTGGTTTAGGGCTAGACTGAATCTTGACCCAGTAGAGACAGTGGTTCAGTTCACATGAATAACTGCTCACTATGGCTTGCTAGGGGCTCATTATCTTTTCCAGAACTATTAATGACAGGTGTGCTATAATAGAAATTTTGAATAATATCCTTTTTGGAATAAAAAGTATGAACCACACACAAAAAAATCATTTCATAGAATTAATTGATTTAGCTTTAGGAGAAAAACCTGATCTGAGTTGTTAATTGATAGATTCCACTTTCAAAGTGGAATTCAACCTTTCCAGTTTTAACTGTGCTTTGTGCAGTAATATATCTCACTTCTTACCACCTCTGAGCTAACTGCTAACATCGTCACTGGGATTGAATATGACTGATGAGATTAAGTGTTTTGAGTGTTTATATTTCAAAATGTAAACAAATTCAATCTTGTTACTCTGAGTTAGGGAATATTAGAGCTGTCATTTCTGTTATATTAAAGCCAGAATCAAAGGGCATCTCTTGTTTTCTGTTTCCAATTCTATCTCCCAAGAAACATCTCTCTTGTATACTTCCTGTTGCTTCCTGTTGGAAGCCACAAAGAGATTTCGTTTACCACAGGCATTATCGCATGTGTCAGTCGGGTGGCCAGACAGCTGACAGCCTAGCACTGTGCTGTTCCTGCATTCACCTCCACTCTTTCCTCCTCCTTCCCCTCTGTTGGGCAGAGCTGAAAGTTGGTAGCCCTGCTCTGACAGGACAAAAGTAGGGAGCTCACTCCTTTTCCTTTCATTTTATTAGTGCCTAATGGAAATGTGCTAAGCTTGAAAAAGTCCTTTATAACACTTTATGACTACCAACTTATGCAAAAATTTAATGAATAAAACATATGCTCACACATATTTTGAACAAGTTGGTGTGGAAGTGACCCTTGACTCAGAAGGATAGGATCTTTTTTACACATCTGCTGGCTTTTCCATAAAATATGTTGGAATAGCAAAGCAATTGGGAAGGAGAGCAGAGGGCTTTGAAGAGGAGGATTGTGGGGTGTGTGACCCAGAACACATGAAGCAACTAAGCTGTCAGATGTGTTGCTTAAGTTTTATAAGAAAATGGATCATGCAATATTTTTCAGGAGTGACAGTGATTTAGTTTTGAGGAAGGGGAACAGGCCTTGCTCTCCCACAACCTAAGCAGGACATTTGACTCTGATTTGTCTTGTCCAATAAGTAAGGCTGAAGCTGTGAGTACAGCCTGCCATGAAGTGACAGTCTTCAGCTGAGAGGTAGTTCTTGGGGTTCATTTTCATTGATCCCAAATTAAGGAAGCATCCGACTCAAGTTACCAAAGTCTAGATCTATATCAAATCCTCAATAATTCCCTTAGGCCTGCACCTTCACTGTCTCTGACTAAACAGAAACTTGGCATATCATGGTCTCTGACCTCTAATTCAGTATAAAAAATGTATCAGATTGTCTCTTTTTCTATGTACACAGTCCCCATCAAAGCACTTCAGAGATATCAGTCAATAGTAATTATAGATGTGCAGCTTCATTCATTTCACAATGTCTGGGGTTTTTTTTGCCTTCAAACGTTGTCTTAGATCATTTTGTAAGTGTGGGAGAAATTACTAGTGATGAATGTGACATGTAATACAATTATTTAATCTGTTTTCCAAAAGTGAGTTCAAGTCACTCAATATTATTCATACATATTTGTAAATGGTTTGAATTATTTTCCTTTTGAGGGTATTTGTTTGTTTTCTATTGCTTACACTTCTTTATAATGAGTTCCCTTCCACCTATCCGCCAGCTGAAAGGAACTTCAAAATAGGTGCTTTCTCTGACTTTGAGATCCTTTTGTAATGCCAGAGTGGTGAAAAGAGGCCTTAAGGTAAATAACAATAAAGTGCTACCTCTATTTGCCGTTCATCATTCACTATTTCTTATTTGTATTATGTGACTTGTCAAATGTATTGTTTCTTCTCAATGAATGAGGAATTAGAAGGTTTGAAGCAGGAGAATAACAAAGGTGTCAAGTAAATAAAACACTTCTGTTTTGTCACTCACCCTAAACTGGAGGTAGAAATTGGCATGTTCAAAGTAAGTGCTAAACCAGAAAGGAGCAGCAGGGTAGCCCATACAACAAAGCAGAGATTGAGGCATACTTTACATCAATTCCTGAAAGACAAGTGATGAGGAAAACTGTGCCCAACAGTTGGAATAAATGAGAGACAGAACTGAAGTAATCAGGAATTAATCAGTCCCATAATTACCATGGTTAACAATCCGTTCTATTCTCTTTCTCCCTTGGTCATACATTTTAAGTGAAAAGCTGGAAAACTGGAACCAGAGGAAACAGAGAAAGAGCTTTACCCTGTATTACTGAAGCAGCGGGAAGAAAGGAAGATTCATTCTCATTCCTTGCCACTATTGGAATGAAAATGGATCCTTAGCACTGCACTGATGACAAGCATACTGAAGAAAGAATAGTTGAATAGGTCTACCACCTTTATTATTGTAGTGAATATAAGCTTTTTTTCTCTTCTGTTGGAAAAAAAATCATTAAGTAGAATTGAAACTCAAAACACTAAACTAAAACCTTAAACCTGAATTTACCTCTTTCTACTAACACATCTTGCAAGTTATAGTACATTTGTTATTTCTAAAACAAAAGGGCATCAGAAAGATTTCCAACAAAAAGAGATTAGCAATGACTCCAAATATTAAAAATTCCTCTTTCTTCTTTTCTTTTCCAGGAATGCCATTTCAGGATTAAATTTTACCCAAAGGGCTTGCAATTTTATCAATAGCAGAGGAAGCTATGCTGAAAAGATACAATTTTCATCCATTCCATACTTGTATATAATAGCTTTATTTGTAGAACCTTTGTGAGGTAATGACACAGCTTACTGCACAACAGTTGTACTTTCATGGTAGATGCTGATATAAGGCCTTCAAACATTATATCACTAGAGACTACTTGGAAGGTATGGATGACTAACTCTACTCTTCACTTTGGAGGACTCATTATTATTAACTTCTTGTCTTCTTCTTTTTTTGATGTTATCTCTTGAAGGTGGTCAAAGTACTTTTGGAACCTGTGATGCATAAGAGCATTTCTGATAAGCACAGTTTCCTTAAGAACATCCATACAGACGTTTCAAGTGATAAACAAGAAAATGCCTTTCTTAGCAAAAGACTATCTAATAAAGTCATTCTGATTCAGTGGCTTTGAATAGGAAGAAGTGGAACTATCCAGATGGTCTAAACTAGAATGAAACCTCCACAGTCATACAATCATACAATGCTATCTTGTGCTAAAAGTAATGTAATTTCAACACGCTGTTAGAGCAAATATCTACTGATAGCTTTTTGAAAATATCTAAGAGGGTGGCTTTAACTTTTTGATCACACATTTGCTACATGTCTTCCACTTAAATAATGCTGCAATGTCATCAGTGCACTCTCTCTACACTCCAGACCTCAGAAACAGAAAAGAGAAAGCTACTAAGAGAAGTCTTCACTTCAGACCCTGTTCTACAGTGTGGTAAGAAAACATAGTGATGTCCAAAAGTGTTTGTAGCTATCAAAATAAAATTAGTCTTTATTTTCTGTTACAGCATGAGGTTTCTAGTTTCTTTACTAATGCAATCTTCCCCTCATTTCACATTCTGAGCTCATGACTCACTTCTAGCTGGGAACTTCACCTCTGCAGCTGAGTTTAGATTGGTCTCATCTTCTCATACATGCTAGCTGAGGTAACAACCCTTTAATTTTGGAGCCACTGACTTAGAAGTAAGAGTATTCTGAGGTTGATTTCAAATCCAGTTCTGCACCTCTCCCTCATAAATGTCAATATTGAAAGGTCTGCAGAAATTCATCCAGACAGTGCTTTTCATTGGTCTTTTAACATAAAAACACTCAGCTTCTTCAACATTTGTAACTCAAACTAGGCAGCTGCCCATTTGCACACTTCAAAAAGAATGAGCTGAGTCCTGTGTATGAACCTTTACCAAGGGCCTGCCCTTCAGCACCCCCACTGCAATAAGATAGAATCTTAGAGCCTGTATTTGTTACTACAAATTTTAGGGTAAACCTATCAACTCAATCCAATTCAATTTCATTATTCTGATGATCAATTCAATTTCAGTATGCTGCTGATGATATCTAAGAGATTTGGGAGCCCAAGCACCAGTAAAAGTATGATAAGTTTACAAAGCCATTTCGACATTACTGTTTTGATTTTGAACAAGACCTTAAATGCCAAAGAACGTAGGATTTGGAATCTGACTTCACAAAGCCTTTCAGCACAAAAACCCAAAACCACACACATACACGAAAAAAAAGAATCAATCCAGAATAAACGGCTTTTATGATAGAGCTAAAGTAAAATAACATTTGAGACTTTATTTTTTTTTAAAGTCACTTTAATGAAACTGGATCAGGAGGATGAGATATGAAAAATCATTCCTTATATAAACAGTTATTCTCTGTTGTTTATACAGACCACTAGGAATGTCAGAAGTCAAACTGAAAAATAAGTAAATCTCATTTCAGAAGCAAATGTAAACTGACATATAGACCTTTGGCACAAGGTCAAGAGAACCATCATTTGTTGTCTTCAGACTAAAGGAAATCCCTGCTTTCCACAGAATAACAGGTCAAACCCCTGCTCAGTGTTCCTGTGCTGAAATGAACTAATTATGTAGGTATAGGTGAAGAAGTGGCAATAAAGTAATAAAGAACATATACCCATTAAAAGAAACAAAAGCCCTTAGGCATTCAAAATGTCTGTTTGTAGAAAAATAATTGTACTTGGAACAGAAATGCCACCTCCAAAGAATTAAGATTTCGTCTTTTCAAACTTTCACAGGTAGTAGGATCAATGCCCGTGTAGGCTCAGGTTTGCTGACAAACACTTTTTAGAGTTAAGTTTATTTTCTATTCCTATAAAGGCCTACTTTTTGACATAATACTGAACACAAAATATAGCAATGGATACATGTATACTAATTACCAAAGCTTAGATTTCTACTTTTTTCAGGTTCTAGATTACAAAAACTAATTTTCAGTTACCCATACATAGTCACCTTCCAGCACTTCCTTCTATGCCAAACAGTGAAAAACATAGTTGAAAAACAGTGTGAGGAACACTCTTCCTTTTTATCTCACTCCATTTGCTTCTCACCTCTAAACTTAATCTTTTTCCCGAAAGAGGACAGGAAGATGATTTTTGCTGAAATTGAATTCAGTAGCTCCTTCATTGCACAATTTAATTACTATTCACATGATTTAATAAAGACAGGACCCATAAAACTGATTTATTATATTATTATTCTGTTGTGATTACAGAAGGTGTGGGTATATTCCTGAAGTATGAAAATTTAAGATAAGTTTGGATATCAATTCCTTTACTGAGTGCAACAAATACAGAGAGTTTTTGTTTCAGCAGTGAAATGTTGTTCCTTGATAATATTTCCTTAGTGTTTTACCCAGCCTGTACTATTTTGCCATAATAATTTTATTATCAGTCTGTTATTTATAGCACAGTATTCATTGAGTTAAAGCCACTACACGACCTTCACATTTCACTCTTAACTCTTGAGGAAGACATGATGCACACAAATTAATAAATATATAGGAGTACTTTGCCAACAAGTTGGTGATCTCAGTCAAGTTGCTTGTGTATGAGTTTCCACATTAAATAACACCATCAGTAACAACTCTGTTGCAAACCTTAGCAGAGATGACAAAGATTTAATCAATGTGGGGGAGGTTACCTTGAGACTAGGATGAGACACAATTTTCAAGGAATTAGAGGGGGGAAGTTTCCATTACTGTTGTTATCCTGTAAATAAAGACAGGGCTGGAGTGAAAAGGGCTGTCAGTTTGGCACCTTTCCTGCACTTTCCCTGAGTTCTGAATTGAGGTTATTTATTTTTAAATCATACATGTGGCTAAGATTTCCTTGCAGAATATGTTACCCAGAGTATTTTTTAAACATAAGAGAAACAAGAGAAGCCAAGCTACCTCATCCTGGTATAAATCAAGTGTAGTAGTGAACAAAATGTGACATTAAAAGTTACAAATATGAAGGGAGCAAGAGTTTTCAAGAAATAAAAACTCTCAAGAAATGCTCAAGAAATGAGTAATTTTTAGGATTATTATTGTTAGAACAAGCCTAAATAGGAGAGTAGGAGGTATAAAAAGATATAAATGTTAGGTGTAAAAGTTATCAGGTAAAAAAAGAAACACATATAAAAGTTAGCAGAAGATTTAGAATAGTATATCTAGGTTAATCCAGTAGAATGTTTAAGAGCTATCTAGTTTCCCAGTCAAACAATCTTTTACAGTTATTGGAATTATTTATATAGTTAGAGAGGTATGCAGGCATTGTCTGTCTATAGACAAGATCACCTGAAATAGTAACTGACAAACAAGAAAAATCTTGCTTGAAAAAGACAAACATTCAGGAACTTTCCCATTGCATTTCCAAGGTACTGTCTTCTTATTAGAGATATGGTGATGTTTGAAGTCTTCCTTGCAGCTGCACGGCATGAAAGATTCAATACCTCTTAGGACTGTGAAACTGTAAAACTTACAAGTTGGTTTTACCACTGAGATACAAGACGGGTTTACAATTAATCCCTTAGAATTACAGAAAGCACAAAAGGAAAGATCAGACGTAGGTCTACCAGTTCTTGCTTGTGCAATGGGCCGCCCAGGTAGGTCAGATTAACCTTCCTAGTCTGAAGCCATTTCAGTTCAAATCTGTGATGGATGGGGACGTATTATGGATCAGTTTATGGTGCATCCATGCTTATTAATGATAAAGATATAGTAAGTAAATTACTCATGCTGTGAAAACTATCTTGGTAATGGTAATTGACCCAAATTAAATGGAAGGACCAAGGTGATAATTCTGAGAATAACTAATTTTCATTTTCCTGGTCATACATGCACACTATTTCAGTAAAGCAAAAATAAAAATTGTTCAGAAAAATGAAAATATTTTTATTTTCCTGATGTCGTGGTTTAAGCCCAGTGGGCAACAAAGCACCACACAGCCACTCGCTTACTCCTTCCCCCTAGTGAGATAGGGAGGAGAAAATATAACAAAAGTATCAAGAGTTGAGACAAAGACAGGGAGGGCTCAGTCACCAATTATGGTCACAGGCATAAGACAGACTTGATTTGGGAAAAAAAACAAACATCAATTTAATTTGATCACCACCACTATTAATTTAACAATCAGAGTGGGACAGTGAGAAATACAACCACATCTTAAAAACACCTTCCTCCCACCCCTCCCTTCTTCCTGGGCTCAGGTTTCCTCCTGATTTCTCTACCTTCTCCCACAAGTGGCACAGGGGCATGGGGAATGGGAGTTGCAGTCAGTTTATCACACACCATTTCTGCTGCTCCTTCCTCCTCAGGGGGAGGACTCCCAACACCCTTCCCCAGCTCCAGAGTGGAATCCCTCTCGTGGGAGGCAGTCCTCCATGAACTTCTTCAACTTGAGTCCTTCCCATGGGCTGCAGTTCTTCATTAACTACAATACGGGCCCCTTCCATAGGCTGCAGACGTCCCAGCAACAGACTGCTCCAGCACAAACAACACTTCCCTCAGAGTCATGACCTGCTTCAGGTGCCACCACCTGCTCAGGCGTGGGGTCATCCATGGGCTGCAGGTGGGCAACTGCTCCAGCGTGGACCTCCATGATGTGGCAGGTGCACCTGCCCAATGAAAATAGGGCTTCTTGGCTGCTGAGGTGTAGCAGCTCCTGATTGCCTTTGTTCTCAGGGCTTCATGGTAGTTGGGGCCTTTGGCCAATGGGAGCCGCTATTGACTACATGTCAGATTCGGCCTGAGTATAAATGGAGTTCCCTGGGGGAGCCATTTTGAACTTGTCCCCTGGAGCAGCACGCTGGCTGTGGTTGAGGACTCTCCCCTTGGGTCAGGACGCTGCCCAAGGAAACTCCTCGAGGTACCTTGGGTCAGGACACTGCCCTGAGCAGGTCCTCGAGGTTGAGAGCCCTCACTTGTTAGGTGAGTGAAAAGAGCATTATGGGTTGTCATTAAAATCTAGGGAGTGGTGCTTTGTTCTGTGTTCTGGGTTGTCCTTAAGGACAACCTAAGGACAACTCCTAAGGAGTTGTGCTTTGCTATGCGTTTTGGGTTGTCGTTAAACACTAGGAAGTTGTTCTCCTCTCACAGACATTCAAACATGTAATTTGTGGAGACCTAGTTAATTGCATTGATAATAAATTTTTAATTTTTGGTGGTTGGTTGTTTATTTGAGAGCCTCCATAACACATGCGCTGCAGCGGGACAGCCTGCCCTCTCACCACGGGCTGCAGGCGAGTCTCTTTTTGGGCACACCTCCCCTTTCTCCTCCTCTGTCACTGACCTTGGTGTCTGCATAGGTGTTTCCCTCACTCCTACTCATCTCTCCACTGCAGATTCCCCTTCCTAAATATGCTATCACAGAGATGCAGACACTGCTGCTAACTGACTTGGCCTTGGCCAGAGACAGGTCTGACTTAGAGCCAGGGAATCTTCTAGCAATTCTCACAGGAGCCACCCCTGTAGCCCCTCCCCTGCTGTTGAAACCTCACCACACAACCCCAGTACACCCAACAAGAAAAATGAATGTAGAACAAAAACATTTTGTGTCATCCTCAATATTTCACTTCCTTTTTCTTTGTTAATATTATATAGAATTACCCTCAGAACATACTATTTTTGAAATGTTAAAGTTCAAATATTCTTGATTTTTTCTGAAATGTTGTCAATCACCAATCACTCAAATCACCACAAACTTTTGTTTAGGAAGAGAAGGGCCTCAAATCTTGGAGGACAAACATCCCATGCTTGATGGTTCCTATAGTTACATCCCTCCACCCAGGGAGACTTTTGAGGGTCTCTCTGAAGTGTTTCATTAAGTTTGATCGTATGGCAAGTGTCTAATGACCACAGAACATCCTACAATGCCTGGGCTCTTTAATGCCCCCCTCTGTTGTTAGAGAGAGTTGCAACTTGCAATTTAAAGGTATTCTGTGAGTCTATTCTTTCACTTGCATGTCTCCATTAAGAGCTCCTTGCATCTGTGCACCACACACAGAAGGATGCTGAAACCTTACGAAGAGTGACACCAAAAAATCCTGAGCTCAGATACACTTGCCTTCTGAGCTGTTAAAAAGATAACTTGGAGTGAGATAAGAGATTACAGAGAGAGATCTACTGTATGATAGTGAATGACTTTACCTCTAAGGTGCTGCTTTCCCTAGTAGCAACAAGCTTATTTTGTAAAAGAAGGTAGCTTATGACTGATTAAAAGATATTATTCATTCTTTGCTATTCCTTTTAGAATTTCAGAAAACTTCATTATGATCAGGATAGTTACGTTAGGCACAGTTAAAAATACATAGAGAAACATGGATCATATTCAGAGTTTAACTTCAGCTTAATGAGCTTAATTATATGGATAAATTAGGAATCACAACCTACTGAAGCTACGCTTGCTCTCTCAGGGGATGACAGAGCACTCAGCAGACCTCACTTATAGAGTCGATGGAGAATGCCGATTCTCCAAACTGAAGAGCTTCGCACTAAAGTCAGTGAGACTGCACACAGGTCCAAAGGCATGTATTTATTGGTCAGCATCCAAGACAAGAGTAAGGCTTAGAGGCAAATACCAGCTAGCTGTAGGCTTTATTTCTGTTTACAACTGGCAATACCTGATGGAAGAAGTCTCACAACAGAGATATGCTTTACTCAGAAAATCATTGTATCTTTTCCTGGCAAGAGTGTTTTTGAGAGAGGAACTTATGTCTTTACTAGAATCATTTATTAGAAAACATTGTTCTAAATGATGAGAAAAATGGGACAATAACTGAATGTAATTAAACATACAGGGGAAGAAGAAGCTTAAAGGGTTATATGAAGCCACACTGGCTAGTTACATGCAGTTTGACTGTACTGAGATACAAATAAAGAGTGACACTTTAGCAAAAGTTAGCATTTCCAAAGACTACTTAAGGCACCTTACTTTCAAGAAGCCTAGAACAGTTCAACATCCTCAAATACCCTTAAAAATTTCAGATTAAACAAATTAGTAAACATTTGAAGAAGTTCTGATACTAGTATTTTTTTAAATATTCTACTCTTAGCATGTCATCTTTAAAGCACACCCTTTTGGACTGTGCAGAAGGAAACCGCTGTCACTAGGAGGTTGATCTTTGTCAGAGATACACGTAGCGGAGCTGTGAATAGAGTCAGAATAAGCAGGGAAAATAGTAGTCTACAACAGAGATACCTGGGGTCCTGCTTGTAAACCAAGGAAAGCCACCTCTGTTGCATTCGTAAGTTAACATACTAGGTCTACTGATTTACATTCACTTTAGCACACATTTTAGCCCTGATTTGCAACCACAAAAAGTTACAAAAGTTTCAAAGAGAACTCAGTCTTGTTTTCCTTTGTGTACAAGTACAAAATGTCACATGGAAATAGATAGATAAATTAGTTTTGGCTTATTAGGTTTTGGTCACCTGGATGGCACATGTATATATTTTATCACTAGTTCAGGAAGATGACAATGCTCAAAACTTACACAGGGCAGTGTTCTGGGGCTCTGGGGTTTTGCCCTTCTCTCGCACAGATGACTCACAGAAGATATTTTTGAGTATGCTATGGGTTTTTTCTAAGGCTGTATCTGGACAGTATTTTGCAGTAACGTGCAAGTTTATCCTTTTTTTTTCCTTCCAAGTAAATATATGCTCACTCTGTGATCTTACAATCTGGTCAAACAACATGCAGACTGTTAACAAGAGCCTGAGCCTAAGACAACATAACTAGCTTTCTAACAGGATCTGATAGTTCATGACCAACAGCAGGCCATCAGGAGCTGTACAATTGCAAGATTACAGCTGGATCCCATCCGACCCACACAAAGCTCATACAGACAAAGCCTGTATCCACCTACTCAACACCATATTGGCAAAGCCCGAGATACTCAGGCTGCAATTGAATGATGTAGCCAACTCATCTTTAAGGTAGCTCATACTAGATCAAAAATACTGCAGCCACATGACAGAAAACACTTCTCCCTCACTCTATCAGCTATATGAGTATAAACTCACTTTGTCATCTCATATTTGTTCAAAACATTTGGGTTCATACTGGCAGGCTTTTTGCTGGATCACAAAACTTCTGCCTTCCTGTAATAAGCATAAACCTTATATAAAAGCATAAAAATGGCATACACTGCATTTCATATCCTTTGACTAATTTGGCAAAACAATTGTGAGCTCATTCTTGTGCTGATTCAAATTTCTAATGCTGGACGACCAAACAGTGCACTGTTCAGAATTAAAGACTGCAGAGCCTTGTCTCACGCCCAGGGTGAGATTTTCAAAGGGGCTCAGTGTTCTCCTAACTCTGCAACAGGCGATGTCAGTAGAAATGTTACTACTAAGATCTTGGCAGATAACTTTTACAAATTCTGGGCTTTTTTCTCTTAATATATTGTATTCAAACCTGATAACTCTAGTTGAGTTCATTATATGCAAAATTAAGTACTCTATAAAGGCTCCATTTTGCAGGCATCAAATATGAATTAGCCAAAAGCTGAACTAACAGAAAAATGTATTTTCTTTTCCAAATAAACTACAGTTTAGCCCTTAGTTTCTACATTTAATGTAATAGAGTAAGCCTACACAGCAGGTAAGATGGTTGACCACCAGTAACAGAACTCACTGTGCTGGTTCCCCAGCTGGGTTCCCCAGACATTGCATGGAGGGAGCTAGGCCCCTCAAAATTACATCCAAAACAACCAACATGGGGGTGTAGAGAGATCTAAGCTGAAAAGAAAGAAACTCAGATGAAAGGGTATGTCTTAAACCCAGCTCATCTCTGGGGCTTGCTTCTCTTATTACACACACTTGCTACACAGCCTTTCACCTTCTCCTGGAGGTTAGTACCAAAGCCTAGAAGTGATCCTTTCATCTAACAAGGTGGTGACAATGGAGCTTTCACCATCCTTCCCTGGTATGCAACAGCTCAGCAGCTAGCACTGCTAACACATGAAGTCAGGGAATACTAAATTCAGACTCTTCTCCTGCCTAAGAAGACTCAGACCTCACCTGTAAAGAAAATCACTGCACAGGCTATCCTGGTGTGAAGGAGATGCTTTCAAACAATTTTGATTCAATTTGGAAGAACACACAATTATTCCATGGGAGGGTGGGCTGGGCTGGGGGTGTATGAGGACAGAGCAAGCACCGCTGCCTGCGTAAAGGCCTCCCTGAGAAGGAAGGTGCCATGTTATACTTCCTTCTGCATTTATGTTTTTTGGTTTTGTATATTGACTGTTCTGTACTAAACAACCTCTGAAAAGAATCACCAATCACACAGATGTTTTTAAATGTACTTTGATTCATTTTTATTTCTCTGGTCTCAGTTTAATAAATCTGTCACCACAGTCTGCAAGTGCTCATTCTATTTCTGTAGTTTCATTTTCTCTATTCATACTCTTTTTCAAATATGTATAGTAATCTCTTGACACACACACATTGGCAGTTAATCTATAAATATTTGCTCTTGGAAAGAATGATGAAGAATTTCTGTTTCCTTTCAGAATATGAGGTTGGTTTGTTCTTGTTTTTGTTTTCTTTAAGCATATATAACAATCTCTTTCACAGTTTTTCAAAATCCTATTTGTTTTTCAATATAATATCATGGGTTTGACTGTATCTGGCAACATCAAAGCCTACAAAGCAGGGTACAGGGAAAAAAGTTTTGCCTTCTTGGAGTGCTTCCTGGAACACAAAATAAAATTCTCATTTCCAGTTTCTGCTCTCCTAAATTTCTTACTTGCCATTGTTAAATAAGTCAGTGGCAGGAAGTAAATGGGATCCTAACTCCTTTATCTGTGGATCTAGCTACTGAATTTGAAAAAAAACCCCAAACCTGCAAGAAAGACAGAATATGTCTTTCGAACTGTACTCTAAACATATATAGCAATACTTACCTTTGACTAAAATACAGATAAGAAGGCATATGCATCAGCTACACTAACTGGACAATCTCTGTACAGGTTTATAATACCCTTACAGTGTGTCCATATTGGCATTTTAGTTCCATTTAGGAGTTAAGTGTGTAACCTTCACTTTCTGTGCTTTGATTGACATCAAGGAGCTGCCTCCGAGCATATGAATTTGATTCCTGTTAGAGGAAGTCAAGCTATGGGATGTACCCAAGAATATATGCTCCAGTAGCTAATGGACATTCAGTCAATGGGACCAAAAACTAGAGCAGGTGTGACACAAAACCCCACTGAAACAAAACCCAATGTGAAACATACAATGTGGATGTCAGGACAAGACCACTAACACTTTTGAAACACTTACTGTGCTGCAGTACTTTGTAGAGTGACATAACTTTATGAATCTCTGAATCTCCTCTGGGAGATTCTTTCCCCTCTGAACAAAAGTGAATGAGCCAGCTTGGGCAGCTAATTCAAATACAGAAGGCTTGGGGAGGTAAGAGTACCTCACATCATTTTCAGGCCCCACTCAATCTACATCAGGTTTTGCAGCACTAGATGGGAAAGTGGTATTTAGATACAAGACCTGACAAATGAAAGTCCTCTCAAAACAGGTGACTCTACACTATTTCACTCATGAACAAACAATTCAATTATTCATCTCAAGATAGATGGAGGTTTCACTTCTCATTAGACTGCATGTAGTTATCTGGCAGACTGCACTGCAAGGAGAGCACCTGCTAGAAGGAGTCCTGAAGACTTTTTTTTTTTTTAAAGGCAAGCTAATTTTATAATCAGCAGTATAAATTTGTTAGTTTGTTCATTATTTAATGTTAATAGACAAATCATATACTTTGAGGAATAATTTATCTCCATGGAGGCCAGAATATTTCACTTCAATGTGGACCAAAAGGTTCCTCATTGGTTTGGTGTTACTTTTTATATTGGAGCACAGGTTGGAGCCTGGCTTATATTTTTCCATAGCTGCTGTCTAAAGTCAGAGATAGGATGATGAAGCTGATTGAGAAATACAGTGTGAAAAAGCTAAGTTTTAAAACAACATAATTTTTATTTGCCTCACAAGCAACATTCCATTTCCTAGAACATTATCTGTCAGCTTCTGAGTTGCTTATACAGACAAATTACTATCAGCTTGTAACATTTTAAATCATTTTTCAGTTGCAACAAGGCAGCTAAGTACTCTTTTAACTGGAGAGCATAATATGGTTTTCTTTAAAGATTCAATTGGCTTCATAGCATATAGCTAATGACCTATCTAAAACCCTATCAGTAAAAAGAACTCATTGTGATGTGTCTTATTCTATCTGTAAAGGAGTCTTTAAAAGCTCTGATCACTATCTCTATACTATCTATGAACAAAAGGAAACACTGGCATCAGGCAGCAAGCAAAATATTAAGTTGAAATGTTAGAGAAAAAAATAATTAATTGATGCATGGATTTCTCAAGGAGATGGCTGCTGCTTAAAGAAGCAAAAAAAAGTCTTCTGTCATGCAGAAAAAAACCCTGAAAGCCATTTAAGTTCAGATAGAATGCAATGGCACAAAAAGATTGAAAAAGCTTATTTTTAACCTCGTTTCTACAATTGACAAGTGCGCTTCTCACTGCTCTCCTCTTAATATACTCACTAGTAGAGGATGGAAAGAACCGGTTCATCGCTATCATGAATTTGCCAATTATAAGAAGAAACAACTGTTGTTGGAGAATATAAATGCTTTGTGTTTTATGTTGTTCTCATTCTACCACTCTTCTTGCTATGGTAGGCAGCTACCTACTTCTCTTCTGTGGACTGGCATTGGGAATTTTACCTTTTAGATAACAGGAACATGCTGCAAAATGATGTATGTCTCATTAAACAGCTAAGGTAATTTAGAATCCCCAGATAAGGGGAGGAATTCCTGCAGTCATTTCAGAAAGATTCTAGAGTTGCTGAAACATTTAAATATGAATCACCAAATGTCCAGCCAGCTTGAACAGACTGTAAAAAGCACACAGACCAATAGTAGAGGCATGTCCTTCCATCTAGGTGGTTATGTATTGAAACATATAGGAAGGCTTGATATGACATTTTTAAGAGTCATAAGTAGCCATCCTCTCACATTCAAATAGTACTTTGAATTACCTTAACTCATTCTATGCCTTGCTGTTGATCATATCCCTATTTCTTTAGAGAGTTTCTTATTTATCTGCTGTTGAAGATGTTGATGGTAGACAATTCAAATCCCCAAGGTCATGGAAGTGCCCTTTTTGCTGACTCTTCCACGCATTACAAGAAAATACTCAAAGGGTTAAGCTGAATTTGTGTGGATCATCAGCGACATCCAGTGGCTATTTAAGGTGATCACAGGTGTGCAATGCCGATCCAGACTCCCACTGTAGTGAAGTAATATAAACTGAAGAGGACGTTAACTAGCTGCCTACGTTCCTTGTCCGGGTTGATCCCTTACTCTGCGAAAAATTATAATTATGCATTTATTTTGCAATATTATTGTATTTAACTGTGTATCTCCTGTCTGTGGAGCCCAGTTCTTCCATGTGTATGTTGTCCACCACTTCAGTACAAATAGAAAATGGAATTGCCCAAGAGACATTCTCTTATGTCAAGAGCATATAACCAAGGAAAAAGGACAATCTCGTGGAGAGGGCAGCAGGAGAAGGGGGGAAAAAAAAAAAAAAAAAGAAAAAAAAAAAAAAAAGGTTTTAGACCACTTTCTATGACCCCACCACTCTGTCACACTGTCTAAACTACATGGTGAACTGGAAC
The DNA here is from genome assembly GCF_047716275.1 of Strix uralensis. Taxonomy (NCBI): domain Eukaryota; kingdom Metazoa; phylum Chordata; class Aves; order Strigiformes; family Strigidae; genus Strix; species Strix uralensis. Next base: position 39,722,162 of record NC_133975.1, read on the forward strand.
ACCAGCACTGAAACAGAAAGCATGGATAGTTTCTATTTTCTTAGTTCCATGAGATTTTATTCAGGCCATGTCTTAAATCTGGTCATAGCCAATGAGTTGTCTTCCAGGTTTAGACCTAAATGAAGACCAAAATGATCTAATCAAATCTCTTCCACAATATGACTCATGTTTTGTTTTGTTTCATCGTAAATAAAAGCCATCTACTTTGAAATCTTTTTCTGTCTTTCCCTGTTTCTGTTTCAGTCTCATTCTACATATATCAGGCTGTCTTCTCATATCTGCATGTTAATCCCAGGTAGTTCTCACCCAGTTTGAGGTTGTCAGTTGTAACCGTGGCTTCGTTGTCCTTGACAACTTCTCAAGCCCTGGTAGAACTTTAAAATTTTCTTCTAGCTATTCAGATTAGCTCATGCTTTCCGCCTGTACTGTATATATTTATGAGCCATGTGAGTAGGGTGCAGGTCTCTGCCTCTCCTTGGTGACCTGTCTGTGTACAGAAATTTAAAAGTCTATTGCAAGCTTCAGCTAAGGAATACTTAATACCCAACAGACTGCCCAGCCACCACCAAATAGGTACATTGCACTGTATGCACCAAGCAAAACAGAAAACTTACCCAGCTTATCTAACCTCTGAATTAAAACCATATTTCGTTGTCTCCTCAATCGTTCAACATAAAAAAAACAAAAAAAAAAACCCACATCTTGGTACTATGAATAATTCACTAGCCAGTTCTCTAAATAATCATCACTAACATTTATATAAATCAATCCAATGCTTATCAGCATAAAAAAATGCCGTAATTTGAGTTATGACACACAAAATACTCTTCAACCCATACTAATTATTTCAACCTCATCCATGTTTAATTATCAAAGGCCATGTACTTCAAAACAAACACTTTATCCAGCCAGGATCTCTTGTAATAAAGGCCAGATGCCAAATGTTGGTATTTTAATATTTGGCCAAAAGCCAATGAAATATAAAATATTTTATCATTTTAATGCATAAACAATTATTTATTCAAAACTAGTACATCATAAAGCAGTGTATTTCTAATACAGTCATGAAATAATTTTTCTTTCCATGTACAAAATACTCCAAACACTGGTCCTTACAACTCAAAAGACAAAGGCATGCGCAGAAATACAGGGCAGCAAATGGAAGTTATACTGATCAGCATGAATACTTCTCTTGTGACATGAATATTGATCTCTATGTCTGGGTATACCAAAAAAGAGTTTGTTCCCTTGGTTACAACAATGTGTCTTCCCACTTCACACATACAGATTCAATCTATAAAGAATTATTGTAATGCTGAGATATGATAAATTCTTCATCGTCGGTGCAGTGTGTATTTCATGTAACCAGGTAAAGAAAAATTATTAAATTGCTACACTAAATCAGAAGGTTAGAATATCTACTAAAATGGACAAAACATAGGAAGATAGATAGAAAATAATTCTGCATTTCTGTCAAGTCGTGTAATTATTTTATTTAATATACAGACAGCATTTTACTTTTAGTAGTGAGGATTATCATGATAATGGTTTAGTTCTGCAGATCTACTTTTAAGGGAGACAGTAAAAACATTGACACAACTTTTAAAATATTGAACAATATTATTTTGAAACAGTTTTAGAAATTGACTAAGTCATATAAATTCCTCTGCAAAGCAGAAGAGTCTGAGGGAAAGGAATAAGCATAAGCCATTAAAACTAGACATATATTTTCAAATATTTGCTGTCAGGCATTTATACTATATCTCTCAAGTTCTAAATATTTGCTCTAAACACCATCACTAGTACTGAACGAGACAAACACAAAATTTTTATGTAAAATAGATGGCACAACTTCAAATCACGATTAGAAACACCCTCAAAGGCTTCCAAGGGATGAAACAGCATCAGAGGAGGAAACCTCAGGGATCATTTACAAAGATGTCTGTTCTTCAACCATTCTCTAACTTGAGTAAAGTAAGATTTTGTGACTTTAGCCAAATGTAAAATACCTCTCATCTTAACAAAAGCAAGGCAAAATTCCCTCTTGTATCCTTTTTTATTTCCATTAAGGTTTTTTCTATAACAAAAGCCGTTCAAAACATGTACTTAGATGAAGTTTTTTGTAAAAATGGTACATTAGTGACAAAACCCAGGGTTTTTTAAGCAGAAAGAAAGCTAAATATATAATTACTGTCTTCCGCATTCTTCATCTTACTGGGAAATGAGAGGATAATTGTCAAAAATCTACTCTGAAGCTTCTAAAACTTTTTGAGAAAAATGTGATGTTTCACTAATCAGGAAGATCTATATTCAACTTCTTTTTTTTCCCCCAAGAAGGGTACAGATTATTTTTTCACTGCATTTTATACAAGCATATTGAGTTTTAAACTCACAGCAGTTCCATTTGTCCATTAATCTGATCTCCTCCATAATACGGCCTGTCCATGTCACACACAGATTCCTACATCTACAGTAAGTATTCATAGGTATTGAAGACTGGAATGAGCCTTCCTTACTCAGTTCATTAAAGTTACCCTGTACAAGTGACCCTCTTTGTGAGGAAAAGTGAGATGGTACTCCATGGGCTTGATTTACGATATTTCTCTAGTTTAATATTACCAAATTCCATCTATAAGGTCTTTTGTGAAAACAGAGGGCAGAATCTGCTGCCAAGAAAAGGAAAAACAATCTCTAATTTGTCTCCCATGCCTGACCCTTCTGCTGAGACATGCATTCATCTTCACTTACAGTCCAGCTTAATATACTGTAGTTTGACATCTTAGTGTCTGAAGCCACAGTGCAGTTTACTGTAATGCTAAAGTGGAAGTGAAAGAGGAAAAAATATCATTTTGTCACCAGATGGAAAGATGAGCAGAATGGGGTTTGACGGGATGCTTAATATGTGTGTTAGAGAACACTGTTAAAATGGCAGATCTGTTTCTTAATGTAATGATTTTCTTATAGGTATCCTCTACTTTTCAAAGGCAGACCTCAGGCCAGATTCTACCATCTTTTCTAAAAAACTGAATAACAGCTAACTTTGAAAACCCACCACCTCTGGGTTATGAGAAAGTAAATAGAATCTGGTCCTTAATTGTTATCAAAATTATAAAAAACAAATTCAGAAAGTTGTTAATTGTTCAGTTGCCACCTACAATAAAGGTAATATCATGTGGACCTGATTCTTTTTTCATCTTTTTTTTTTTTTTTTAACATTTTACCCCTTATTCATTTTCACTCTTCATTTTATAAGCTCCTTATCTATCCTCTCTATTTTCTATGTAATAGGGGAGAAGGTGAAGGTTCAACCCAATTTCTTGGTGATTATTATTTTTTGATAAAAGGTATTCTTTGGTACATAATAGGATAACCCAGACAGAGCCAATTATCTGTCTTACATTGAATAAGAAAATCTGCCATTTTGGTCAAGTTTTACACATTGAATGTTAATCACATTACTTTTTGAAAATCTAGTTAAAAGAGTTTTTTTATACAATTGATTCACCAGCCCTCCATTTCATTATCTTTCTAATCTTGGCATAACAGAAGTTGCACATATTTTGAAATTAAGTAATTACCAGACAGAAGGTTTGGAAGAACAGCAGAGACACAAATACCAATTCAGAACCTAACCCACTTTACCTTCAGTGAAAGTTAAGTATTTGTTACCACTGCTAACACTGAGGTTTCTCTTTGGATGCCACAATGGCTGTAGTGTATCTTGCTAAACAGGGTGTAGTAAAAATCAAAAACCTTGGGTTGGAACTAAATCTTTCTTAAGTCAACATAAAGCCCACATGAGCTAAAAATACATTAATACTTCTTAAAAAATATGCTTTACAAAGATATTTGGAGTGCTGTGAAGCCATAATACATTAAGTGTGCCTAGACCCTTGCATAGTATAGCTACAACGAAATACACATTTTCATTTAAGATGCTGAACTATATTTACATATTTCATAGCCTTTCACTGCAGATGTAAAAAAATGAAACAATTACAGCCTCGTAAGTCCACTTTATTATCTAAATAAATGTTGCATTATATTATTGTTACAACTGAAACTAACAAAATATATTGGAAAGATTTAATCACCCTTGCTGTTTATAGATCAGAAAGCCAATGCGTATCTATAAGGGATTCATTTTTCATGTATTCTGTTATTCAGACAAGGAGAAATTATTCTTGATCTGTTATTCTGCTTAATGGGGAAAATCAAAGTAATGATAACATAGACTTTCAAAAGCATTAAGGCATCTGTGTGTCACTGAAATCAAAGAGAGTTAAGCACTTGTTTTTTTCTGAAGATTTGCATTTACATCCATTTTGAGTTATTACCATAGAGACTTTTACACTATGATGCAATTCTTTGTAGAATGTGCAATTTCATTTTTGTTCCCAGTTCTAAAGTTGCTGCATTCACAAAAGAAAAATGTGTGGCTATAATTGACCAAAATGTAGATGTACAACAATGTAATTAGTATACTCATATGGGAAAGAAACTGATTTTAAGAGTCACACAAGACTTCTCCATGGAAATAAGTCATCTCAACTTCACTTTTAGCAAAAAAATAAAGACTCACCAGATAGCATGGCCATTCAGAGATGGTGTTGGTTCAAATTGTTCTGCCCAAAACAGAAAAAAATGAGACAGTGCTCTGATAACTCTGGAAAGTAAAATGATATCATTCACAAAACTGAACCTTTCCAATGCTAACATCCCTTGGAGAAGAAAAAAAAAAAGAAAAAAAGAAAACAGCATGAAAACAGTTAAGTTAAAGGTTAGCTGATGGCTGGCATTGCTGCAGCCACATGAAGCACAACCAGAGGAAGCCTTTCCATTTGCAGAATACCATAAACAATACAATACAACTTAGTTGCTGTATAGATATGTACAGTGATTTCTGCAGTAATGTACCCATTCAGGGTAAACTCACTGGAAGTAGCAAACAGATAGAAGAGAAACTCTACTCAGTCACACATCAGCCAGCAGAGTTAGTTTATTGTACCAGGAGAAAAATGTCACACCCTTTAAAGAGCTGTAGCAAAATATCTCAGAACAACCAGGGAACTCTAAGAAGAATTCTGAGAATACACTACCAGTTCTTATATCAGATAAAGCCCAAAAGGCACTGTTTAGTCAAAGATGTTAACTATTAAAAATAATTTAAGAATTCATAAAGCCCTTTGAAATCATATACGGGGACTGGAATTTAAGGAAATAAAAGTAACAAAGTCAAAGCAAAAATATAGAACTTGTCTTAAAAGATGCTGCATTATGAGCGATATGACACCATTCCACTGACTTTTTTCCTTCAGGAAATAAAACAGATGCTTAAAATCTGGTGTCTCTATATGCAGGCAGACTATTATGCTCTGTAAATAGGTTTAAAATGTCCTAACATTTCTGAGGCTTTCTTATCCCCTGCTCATTTACCTCACTTTAGATTGCTTTCACACTTTCCCTTCTTTCCATTAAATTATTCAAGAACTCCTGTTTATAAAGGTCACAGTCATAAAAAGCAGGGAATGGAAGCACTGGCATGTGATTCCTGGGACCAATGAGGCAGCACACAAAGTGGATTGTGAAGGACTCATAAAATGTAAGGCCAGAAGGAACCGTTAGATCATCTAATCTGATCTCCAGTATATGACAAGTCATTATATCTTACTTACATAGCCCAGTAACAAGCTCAGAGCCAGAGAATGAAAATTCTTCAGCTTCTGCTAAAAATGGTAATGTTATCTCTTTGGCAGCTACCTGCAGGCAGGCACCAGTTGGCCAAACTAATTGCTAGTACCTCCCATGAAGGTGATCCTATGCTTCATGGAATTATGACTGTGTTCTGTAAAACAGGATTCAGGGAGATCTACTATTCAGAGCAGAAAGAAGATAGCACTCTTCTTCCTTGTTCTGGTAGAAATGCAGTCTGGCCCAAGCATTGCCTTGGGGATCAAACACAGACAGAGGCTTTGACAAGCAGAAACAACTGAAGAAAGACTCATGAGCTGCATTGTATGATTTGTTGCTTATAAATCCCAGCTGAGTTAAGTTAATGATGATACTGCCTATTTAAATCACATCTTTTGCTTTTTTTCTTTCCTTTTGTATGCTGGGGACAACAGCTGCGTTTGGCCAGTACTAACCCTGGTGTACTGGTAACTTTCATTAGTAGTTTGGTTTTACTGGTGAATCATTTACATTTTTGAAAATAAAAATAAAATATTGTAAAAGGTGACTAACTTCTTGTTTGAATCTATCTTGCTTCAGTTTCCTGACACTGGCTCTTGTTATGGCTTATTCCACTAGCGAAAATACGTCAATTAATATCCAGTGGGACTGCTAACACTCTTTATTCAGGTCACCTTCCAATCTTACTTCTGACAGTTTAAATAGATGCCACTTCTGAAGTCTTGCATAACAAGTCATTTTTGTGAAGTACTTAGACAATGTTTGTGGCTCTGCTTTGTACATTCTTCAGTTTCACAGGTAAACCCCAGATCTGTGTGGAGCAATGTAGCACTGATTTCACCAGCACTGGACACACAGGCACACTCTCTGCTACTCCTATTACAACATGTACATGCCCAAGGACCATGCAAACCTTTAGGCTGAAGCTTGGTTTGGTTTGATTTGGTCAATCTTTCAGTAGTAACATGTATGACCCTTACAGTTGTTTTCAGTAGTTATTTCCCATTCTATAGATCTACTTCTCTTACTGTTTTTTTCTATATGCAAAACTTTGGCTATGTTATTTTAATTGTCTATCTAAACTGCCTCGTCAGTTTATGAGAGATCAATCCTCATCTTTTAAGCATATTGTCAGTCTTTATATCCTCCATAAATTCTACAAATTCTACCTATATAATTTACCAAGAAGCTATTGAGAAAGGTATTGAATAATTTTAGATCCAGTAAGAAAAGCTTGCAGAAACTCCTTAAACAAAACCCCTTTAATAACAGTTTCCCATTTATCGGTTATCTTTTTGATCAGCTTGTTAATTAATTTTTGATTTAGTTACATGTTTCTCACTGATATCTCACAGCATTAATCTTTCTGTGAGAGTTTTAGTTATTAAATACATTAAAATTATACATTCATACATTAATGCCTCATTCATACATGCTAAATGCCTCAGTAATAATTCAGCTATATAGTTACCTTTTTGAGGAAAATTTGTAAAGGTTTCTTTGACAAGACTTATTTGCTGTAAGACCACATTGAATGGCATTAATTACATTCCTAAAAAATACTTGCAGTAAACAGCTAGTGAACAATCCATCAAATAAAATATGTTTGCACGCTGTATTTGGCCTATGTCAAGAGAAGCCAATAGGAGTGTTTCCATCGATTCTGTGGACTTTGGATAAGGCCTTTATCAAACACTTTAAAATAATGTGCACAATAATTTCAAAAAGCAGTCTGTTCACTGACACTTCATAAACATGTAGAGGACTAGATTTAGTGAAAAAGCTTACTTGCTACAAATGATTCATCAGCTTTAGAGAAGATATATCTATAGAGTACTGAAATATTGGAGTTAACACTATTTCAAGGTCTTTCCTTTGCACTTCAAGTTTATAATCACTGTTCATATTTTGTTGGCTTTTCACAGTCAGCACTGCTAAAATGCTTCAAATGCAAGTAAGCAGATAAATAGCACAAGGCTCATGTGTTGGCCTCAGTAGGAATTATTTAGAAAATGCTAGATGAGAAAATGAATACCTTGTTGCTTAGTTACCTTTGTTTCATTTAGTGTCATAATTATTTGTTGCTTAAAGAAAAAGCATTGACATTTCCCCCTTAGTCCCTGCCATATGGAAGACAGGCTTTTAAGATTCTTTTATGAGAGGCACACATTTATAATATATACCTTTATATTCTCCAAGTGCAAGAATCAATATGCTGTGAGATAATCAAGACATTTCAGGCTCCCAAAACTTCTGCTGTGCCATTCCAAAATAATTCTAATATTCCTGACAGTTTATTTTTAGGAGGAAATACAATTCCAACTACTTCATTATATATTTCCCTACTTTTTAATCAATCGGGAAATGTGCAGGATAAAATTATCTGCCATACACTTTAATCACTATGTAGAACTGTTGTTTCCTTCTGGAGGGTTAACAAAACAGATGGTATGAATGAATGGGCTCATATTTCAGTTTTTAATCACATCCAGCACCAGAGGTCTTATTTGGATCCATAAGATTTTTCATATATTTTCCTTAAAAACAATAAGGAAATAGCATAAATTATAAGTGAGAGCAAAAGCAAATGCTATCCTACATATGTGCAGTTGAAGATGTATGGAATGTTTTCCTGAATTTTGTGGCAAGCTATTTTTACCTAAAGACCTCAAAGTATTTTGCAAACTTTGAACATCACAAAGCTGCTGGGGAGGGTAGAAATGTTAATCTTTTATTATTGAAACAGAGGGGTTAAATGACACTTGAAACAAGCACAGAGAGATTGAGTGACTCAACCATGTCACAAACTGAGTCAGTAGCAGAGCTAAGGACTGTATCTGCATCTAGTATTGAATTCTGATTCTGAATAATGAATTTTAGACAAAATGTGAAGACAAGATATGAAACCTTTACCATTCTCTCTTCTTCTTCCCGTTTCAGTCACAGCCTGGTGTGACAAGCATGTAGGTAGATAAATAACCAAGAGCATTTTGCACACAGCAACAGTGCAGTGGCAGCAGGACTGTGTGAACACTGGGATAAAGTGTCCTGTAGCTGTCAGCATAAAATGGAGATGTACCTCTTCAGTGTTTATACATGGTAATAATGGAAGCCACAGAAGGATGTCAAAGAAAGCAGTTCAGCCTTTCCTTTCTGTATTATTTTTTGACTTAAAATTTGGAAGCATAACTGTTTATTTACCTTTTTTTTTTTTTTTTTTTAATACAGATTCATAAAATCTATGCTTGGAGATAGATGCATTGAGTCTGTAATGCTAATATGGTATGAACTCATCTATGACTCAATCAGCAATGCATGTTTTGTAATCCAGAAAGACTTGTCCAGTAATTTTATTTTAAAAAACTTTAGGGGAAAAAAAAGGATCCATAGCAACTCTGAAGTTTCTTCTCTAGTGTCAAAGGGACAATAGTTTTTCCTTCATTCAAATTCTTGACTGCACAGTCAAAAAGTTAACTACCTGAGCAATGAACAGACAAGACACTAGGATAAACACATGAAAGAAGGCAACCTATTTAGTCTATTCAATCAAATAAGTAGGATGTACTTTCTGTTAAAGCTCTCCCTTAGACAGCAAAGAAGTTACCTTATTTCTTGCTTATGTCTCTCTTTAAACAGCAACTGTTTCACTGTTATGTGACAATAGTCATAGGTTCAGTGTTTGACAAGCAGTCAGAAATAAGGAGATACACCCTTGAAAAATAAACGGTATGCTGGTACGTAAAGAACCACCAAGAGATAGAAACAAACTAAAAATATTGTATTTCTTTAATCATTGCCCTTACAAGGTTACTGAATCAAAGAGAAAGTCCTGGTTTTATTTCAGTATCATTTCACCTTGCTTTCATCGACTCCCACGCCGCATTTTTACATTTTCTACCTATTTAAGGACCCACTGAGGAACATGTTCACACATTCTTACTCATTTATCTTTGTCACTTGTAATTACCACAGTGGCCATTTTCTTGCTTGTGCATATTCCCGCTCTACTCCTCTTTCTTTCTTTCCTCCTAGGAGGAGTGTGGTACTCTTTATTCCAGGCACCCTTGGCTGTACCATCTGCAGGAAGATCAAAGACAGGGTCATATCCATCTAATAACAAGAGAGGAAACAATACTGTAGGTGAACACTCTATTAGCCTCCTTCTTCATTTTATTCAGGTCAGTGCTCAGGGACTTTCAGATGTCTTTGAACAAATGGATGTGAAAATGAAAGACAAGTTACAAAGAAATAAGTTTCTTTTCTTACGCAAGTTAGGCTGATAGGTTGAACCACACTAGTGTTATAATAGTCTTTTCCCTGGGCAGCTCAGGAAGTATCTTTTCTGAACAATCCTCACCCTTCAAAATAAAGCATAAAAATCTGCTTCCATCTTGAGACTTGCAGCTATTAAAAAATGTCCAGAGGCGATAAACTGAAGACTTGTGTAGGATACTGAGGACATTTATTATTGGCAGGAAATCAGTCTTCCATGATAGCTGAACTACAAGATCTCTATAGAGAGAGGACTAATTTCTCCACTGGTGTAAACAGACAAAGCTTTACTGACTCTGGTGGTGCTGCATTAGTTTATACCAGCAGAGAATTTGAACTAAACTCTTTAATTTATTTTGGATGCCTGCAACTGAAAGTTTGGGTCACTGCAGAGCAAAAGCACCCTGAGAATAGCACTGCAGTGGAGGGGGATTTCTGGTTGGGTCTTGGAGCCTGTCTTCTGCACCACAACTCCACAGCATGACAACACAGCAGGAAGAACTAGAAAAGCAGTGGCCACTTATTTTCAATTTAGGACATTTTATTTCTATCTGTCCAACCTCCTTCCATGAATTTTCAGTTCAACTGACTGCCCTAAAGACTAACGTAACTGTTGTGATCCTCTTAGCACACCTGAGTTCAGCTGGTATGTAACTGAGCCTGTGTGTCTTGTTGAAAAATAGTAACATTAACTAAAAATAAGACACAGAATTTCTTGCTGCAATGAAACTTATGTACATGACAATATTCTGGGCAAAAGTTCCAAATGTTTTTCACAGGGTTTTTTTTTCAAAACATAATGTTCCTTATTTATTTCAGAAAAAATCAGTGAAAGCATAGAGAATTTTTTTCAAAACAGAAGAGGGGAAAAATAACCCACAAAGATGCAGTTATGTCAATATATGTGCATATGAGACATTTTCTAGTGCTGATAATGCTGTCTCAGACACTTTGTCTAATGCTGGTAATATTGAGTGTTGTATTAAAATCCCATAAAGAAGTGTGTCTTCGGCATGTGTAAAGTTTCACAAAATGTCATTGCTATTGACTTTTGCATCTCCTAGCTGAGGGCTTGCTCCTTTATTGGATTATTTTTTCCCAGATGGGATTATATGAACTCAACTTTTCATCTGCAGAAAAGTCCGAGGTAATTTAATAGAAAATATATTCCTACTGCAGTATTCTAGAGGATGTTTCAATGTTCTTTTTGGTAACAACTTATTCCCTACTAAATTCAATAAGTTTTTAAGTGTGGTCTCAGAAACCACAAATGATTAATTTCTCAGTTCAGTAGGCCATCTAAATAGATGCTTAACTTCATGAATATGGGTAGTTTATTTGAAGTTATTGAGAGTACTTTACCACATGGCTAAATCTAAGTTAATGGTAAGAGCTTTGTTAAATTAAGATCATTGTATATATACAATCCATAAGATTTTTCTAAATTTATTTCCTTAATATATTAAAATATATAATTCTGCTGCTACATTAACAGTATTTAAGGAAATTAGTTGATGCATTCACTACTTCTGTTGAAAAAGCATATTAATTCCTGACTTTCAAGGTTTCTTTGGGTAGTCATGGTTCATTATATGTTTTTTTAAATAATTGTGCCAGTCATTTAATTGTGGATCAGTAGGATGGTAAGATGTATTTTACTAGGCCTACTTGCCTGAGTAACACTTGGGTAAGAAAAACTAAAATATCACATAACTTATTTTTAATGCCTATCATACTTTAATATGTAATGCTATTAGTTACAAACTATAATTTTCAAAAGAGAAAAAAAGACAGCATTCAACAAGGCATTGCTCTAATCAAGCATTGTTATACAGCTCCTTACCACTGCTTAGAGTACCAGATGTCTCATTTTCATACATAAAAATGTTGAGGTAGCAATCAATGCATAGGAATAGCTTTTGGGGCCAATGTTTTTGTTGTTGTTGTAGGTTTTTTTAAAGCTCGTGTTCTTTGAAATAACCCACTGACATCTGGAAAACTACTGCTAAGTAAGTGCCAACGCTTTATCAGACTATCATGTGGCTACACTGGCTCAACAGACTTACTTGGAACAGATCCATAGACAGGAGCACAGTAATCTAGACCATAGCTGCAGCACAAAATAAATAACTAAAAATAGAATGAGTTAGTTTAATATACAAATAAATTACAAGTTGAGGATAAACAGACTAACAACAAAACAATGTCCCTTGCCACATTAAAATGAGAACAAGCTGTCTTTTTCCTCCAGGATGTAAAGGGGAGGCTGGGAATATGAGTCTAAGAATTGATGTTGATGCAAAATATTCCTTTTGGAGCAGAGGTATTTTGAACCAGATGACAAAAGTCTATTATTTTCAGGGCAGCTCATTAAAATGTATGAAGGTGTTGCCAGTATTAGAAAGATACCACTTACAATAAAGTCAGTAAATTTCAGAGAAGGTCATACCAGAGATCCTACATCAGGTGAAAAATACCTATATGATGCTATAACGGGACTCAAGAATGTGCTGGCAGATATTCAGGTTTCTTAGGTCACCTGTCATCATAACAGTGACTGCTGGTTCTAAGAGAAAGTTGAACATATTTTAAGAGAGCCCTCTGTGGATTCAGCAATTGTCTTTAGCTGCACAGTGTCAGAGCCCTTGTCTGTTCCAAAATCAGTTTGGATCAGTAGCATAGAGGTGCTTTGCCAAGTGCTGTGGACAATGCAATTCAGTGGACAGTGAAATAACGTGGTCAGAGGCTAACATTTTGTAGACATGCATGTTCTGACAATCTGGAGCTCAAAAATCTGTATTTATGGTTAAAGCTGTTGAAGGATGTTGTTGAATTGCTTTTGCATTCTGCTGGAAAAGTGCTGTCATTATTAATTGGTCTTTCATTTTGCTATTTTACAGGCAGTTCTTTAAATTGTCACAAATCACAAGCAAATTTTAAATTCTTTGGGACAGGAGCTGTCATTGGCTTTTGAAAAGTGCCTAACATAGTAGTTTGTCTCTTGGTCCACCTAGAATACCAATTCTAAATAAAATAACCATTACCTATCTCAGCTAACCTTTACCTGTGGTAAACATAAATAAAACAACATACACAGACTTGTAGTGATAAGGTAAAAATCAGTGTGCATTCTCCATATGAATTCTCCTTACGCAGACTTATGACCCAGGAGAGATGCTGATGAAGTTCAGTCTTTGTACAGGACGGAGACACACTCAAAATCTTGAATGAATTTTTTTCTTAGCCCGGAGTACACTGTTTTCTTAACAGTTGAAAGGAGGACCATATGATCAAATTTTCCACATGGTTTTGTTGTAAAATCAGCCAGAGACATGTTTGATTGTTCAGCTTTGATAACACATCCTTTTCTAGAAGAATAATAAAATAACAACAACCACAACAGTAATAATATGGCACATGTAAGCCATTGTAAGTGACTTAACAAGAACATTCACAATTCATGTTGATGTATGAACTATAGTTTCCATCTAAATTGCTGTGCCCTGTAGTTTCAACTAAAGATAGGCCTTCCAACCTTTGCTTAAAAATACAGGAATTAAAGCAAATGAGTAAACTGTTAAGACCTTGTTAAATTCTCATAACTGTAGTTTTAATCAGTCAGGAGACTTTTCATCTAAAATATATCAATCTTCAAGTCAGACCATAAGGTGTCATTTTCAGGTGACATTCAATCCTCTGACCACTTATAGGTTTCTGGCAACATCTGAAGCAATGTAATCCTCTAAATCACAACACGGGACTCAAGAATATAAGTGCCCAAGATGACTGGTTAGTCCAAATGCTGGTTTTAACTTAATGGAAATCAAAAACTTCTGGACCTCTTTTAACTTGAATTGAAACCTTTAAAAAAGTCTACTTGCAAAAGCAGCTGGAAAGCAGTGTTCCTGGTTATGTCTATAAACAGGATGGGTACTACTTAAATCATTTTTCATTGTGATTTTTTCCTTAGAAAATAATCTCTATTAAAAAAAAAAACACTGGAAAAAAGAACAGAATGAGCAATATTGAACTTTGGCTGAAATTAAAGTTGCAGTTTCACAAGCCTTTTCCTCTAATTTCTGAAATAAAGCAGTCTTATTTTACTGCACTGTTATTTGTCATCATACTGTACTTGAGCAAACAGCTGATTAAAATGAATTGTTGGATCATTTGTGTGGCTGGTCATAATGGAATCCTGAAGAGTGAATTTCAGGTATTAAATACTGAAATATCATTAACTAATATCTGTAAAAATTACTACAAAATTTATGCTGACAGTTCATAGTATAATAGAGTTCAGGCAGTCCAGCTCTCAGCCCCTTAAGCAAGCTGATCAAATCCAGCCATAACAATTTCAGTCTTCTTGGCAGGAGTACACCACACTTCAGCTCTCTTAATTCTATTGTTGTCCTTGTGATCTCAGCAAATCTGTACCTCTGCATTGTTTCCACTGTATCATCTTCACCATCACAAACCACCACTTTATGCCTCTCCATGAAGCTTTACCTTTCCTCACAATGGAATCTGGTAGATAAAATTTTGAGCAGGCAGCTTGTGACCAGAAATGCTGATTCACCAGTAAGAAAATATCTTCTAATTTGCTGTACAAATCACACATCCTGGAGCTTCATCCAACTCCCTCATGTCTCATTTGGAGAATCTTACAGCAAATAACTAAAAGCCAAGATCCATACATAAGTAATTGCCCATTACACAAAAAAAAAAAAAAAAAAAAAAAAAAAGCAGCTCTTACATGGATATTCATCAAGACCATTAGGAGAGAAATTTTCTTTCTTCCTACTTGTGTATTTACTCCTAAAACTGATAAATTTGAGGTTGAATTGTATTCTGCCAGAATCACCTGGAGCATCTTGGGTTCCAAAAGCCCAGGAAACAATTTTCCTATTCCTCCCCTTATAGACAAGTAGCTAAAGCATCTCTTCTGACCTCAGCTCATGTCATGACATAAGGAAAGACACAGTGTCTTATTGTGAGTAATAGTTTGTAGTGATCAGTCTTACCCTTATTAAAGTTAATATGGAGGTGGGCAACTGAGACAACAGAGCAGTGTACAGCAAATTAACTTCAGTAACACTAGGTTCAAGGGTTTTTCTGTGATTTAGGACAGGAAAAGAAAACAAATGCATCAGTTTTAAGGAAAAATAAACATAATTCAAAATTTTGTGCTGACCATTTTGATAGAAAAATTACAGCTTTGGTAGTGATGCAGACATATAAATGCAGTAGACACCATATCTTTTAACTAATTCTTCATGAAAAAGTCTTTGTTCCACTTGAAAAATTCATTACATTCAGTCAATCAACATCATCATCAGGTAATCAAATTCCATCAGCACAACAATATTTTGAAGTTAATTTTTGCAAATCTCTAGTGTTATCCTGGTTTTCAATAATATCAAATGACAGAAGAACCTTTTCCATCATTTTGTGGCTTATTTGCATTCAATATCTAAAAAGACCACACTTTTAAAAAAAGGGGAAAGGATGAAGTGTTTCTAACTCTGAGTGATCTCATATAATTAAGCCTCCAGCTGCATACATTTTTAATATCATAGACAACATGGTAATTGACATATGTGATTCAGGATCACACTTCAGATTTTAAATTATTTCACTCGATTGAAATGTGTTTAAGTGCACTATCCAGACACTTTCAGTAATTCAGCTTTTAATGACTATCCATCTCTCTAGTGCTAACTTTGATGTTAAAATAGTCTAAGAAATAATGTAATTTTCCCACATTCTCATTGGATTATACTCAGATTTTACTTAAATATTTTATTTAAAAACTCTCCCTGACCCCAACCAAGCAAAAATGTGAAAAGATTTTACTTACAACAATTTTTTGTCTTGCAGTTTTCTAAATTCACTCAGATGATCAGGACCTCAAAACCAGCATTGATTGCTGAATCTGAAATAATATCAAAGGAATAAATCAAGAGGTTATAGCAGATGTAAAAATACTAAATGTAGCAATGAGTTCCTAATAAGTAATGCTTCCAGTATTACACTGTCTAAGACCTTAAAGATATAATCATGTTCCTGTGAATCAAAATTAGTAGCTTGAGAAGTTTTGTTACCCAGTGTGCTCATGGTCTACTAGGCCAAAAAGGAGCATGTACAATCCATTGCCAGATAATATTTCATTTACTAGATGTGAGCATATGCATAATTGAATGTTTCAGATTAATCATACTTTGCCATAGAAATCTCCGAACTCTATATGCAAACAAAGAAATATATATCAGCTATATAATCAGCACAGTTAAAATAAGCAAATCCATGCTTTCACTTATAGTTGTACATTATTTTCAGCTGCAGATAGAATCTGTGAGGTTTTTACCTATTAAAAAAGAAAACAAAAAGCCCGGGATGTACCTGGAGTAATGGTCTAAAACACTTCAGTATAAATGCTGTTACTAATGGAAAATTCTTGAACTGTTGCTGTAATACACCTTATTTCTTCATTAAGAAGTAAGAGACAGATTCATCACAACCTTATGTAACAACTCCAGTTTTAATTTTTCTTTTAATTCTCTGTGTCACACTCTCTTTGCACCCAGGGCATAGTTTTAAAAGCAAAGTTTGCTTTTGCTGAAATAAATAGTTTTCATTAAGATGATGGCTGGTTTTGTTAATGGTTTCAGACAAAGGAGACACTAGTAATAGGGCTTCACTGAAAAATACAGAGTTGTTATAATTTTAAAGGGATTGCTTTGATACAAGAAACAGGTTTGTACAGCCTCTGGACAATTACTGTGTAGAAAAAAAAAAAAAAGTGTAGATCTCTTACCTCCTTCCTGCAACTGACATCTTTCCTTTTCAGATCCCCTCTCCTCTTTAGAACTACTAAAGCCCAAGATACCCAGAAAGTTATATTCTATCACCAGTGTGTCTTTTTTTTTTTTTTTTTTAAGAATGTATTATGTTTGGTTTAGAGAATCTTCTTTTTCTTTACATGATATTTTTAAGAATCAGCCAGGGATCATTTTATTGATCCTTCCCTAAAGATTTTGTTTGGTTGTGGACTGAGATGCATGACCTTCTTCTGCTTCAGGCTACATTTTAATTAATCACTATGAGTAGAAATGATCCAGACAACAAAGGCTTCATTTGACAAGTGGTTTCTTTTTATTGCATTTTGGTTTGTTTGTTTTCGGATCTTTTTTTATAAAGAATTTAATGGTATGTAAGTGTGCAAGCTCAACTAACCCCCACGTCATTCCTGCTATGGACAAAAAACCCCCACGAACCTCTCCCTCAGGCAGAAAGATAACCCTTTTTTATAAAGACAGGCTATATAATATGCCCTGCAGGTCAACTAAACACTTCACAGGCTGGACCTAAACTTGCCCAAATAAAACTGCAGTGTCATTCAGCAACCTGACAGAAAATCAGTGTGAGAAGATGTCACATTTCTACTCCTCAGAATGGAAATCCTACGATAGAAATAACCAAACCAGTCCTTCTCCAGTAAGTTTCATTTGAGAAATACAGAAAACCTTGTACAAAAAATAATCAGTTCTCCATATGCTAGCACTGGTAGTGTCAGTAGTACCTTTATTACTTTTATCATCTTCATCTGTACACCCACGATTCTCTGTTGCAGGCAATGATTCATTACTATAGAAACACTGTGATACCACCATGACCATATAGTCCTTTTCATAATACTTGTAGAAAATGAGAGATGACAATTTTTGCAGAGATGGTCAGAAGGAAGAAGGGAGGGCAAATACAAGAAACACCAGTAAACTTTGAGGCAGTATGTAGGACCCTTTTCCTGGAGGCTAGACAGCTTAGTAGCAGTTTTTCTTCCCTAAGATCTGTGATTACCTCGCTGATATTTCCTGCTACCACCATAAGTGGAGGAATCGCTCATCAGTTCCAGACTGGTACATGTACCAAGGGTGCAGAACAAATCTGGATGTCTGTGACTTCAGCTTGCAATTGTCATGGGTGGAGATGGCAAGAACGAATTAGTATCAAAGGTATTGAAAGCAATTCCAGAGAGTGAGACAGAGGATTCAGCAGAGTTTGATCCATGACATTTACTTGGTTTTATCTCACCAAAGTAACGTGCACTACTGATTTTCAAGGCACTGATATGAGAAGATGAGTTTTAAAAACCTAGAGGGTAAGTAGGACACACAACACCTTGTACATGCTGAATTTGTAAAACTTCTCTAGGCAGCAGGCAGGCTATTATAACTTTATTGTTTCAGGATATAAGCCTATTATACTCCGCAAATGAATACAGTGACATTTTGCTGTATCGGTTGAAAAGATTAACAGTTCACAAAGCAAACTGCCGAGTGCGGCAAATTAAATACATTAAAATGTGCAAGCTTAAAATTCTATACTCCCTGTGCTATAAACTTACATACAATACAGTTTAAAGGGTCTCAGTGGCTCAGTTAATAATGCACTGGCCTGTCAGCTTTCTGGATGCAATTTAAGTCTGTTAGGTTGCAGTAAGCCATGACAGGGTGTGTTTTTCTCAGCCATTAATGAATACTGTAGGTAAATTGTGCAGTAAGAAGGTGGCCCTGAAGGTATATTAGTGTCACAGTAAATGTGCTAGGATTATTTTAGATGTTACTTAAAAAGAGGAAAAGATATTTTGGATGAATCTCAAACAGCTCAAAAGTTCATTGTGGAGAACGACTGAAATGCTGAGATACGCTCCCAGTCTAAACCAGTAAGAGCTTTAGCAGAACCTCTTCTCATGTGACTTGTAATTTTTAAATGTTTTCTCTAGTGATGCTTATCTGACAGAAGAACTAGACCTAAGCACCATCTGGAAATTGCAAGAAAATAAGCATTAAAAAAACCACAAATCCTTGTGAGTTGCAAGGATTTAACATGGGGGGTCCTCCAGTAGCTAGAAGAAACAGTCTCTAACATACAAATATTTCAAAACAAAGGGCTTGATCTCAGCTAATATTAATTAGCATTAATATGGATAGAATCACACTACTTCCTGGGGCAACAGTTATCTGGCCTGAAACATCCACACAAAAGGCATGGCCCGTTTGACTGAAATTCTTTAGGAAAAAAACATGGTGTTGAGGGGTCTGATTAAAAAGCTGACACAACAAATCCAAGGAGGCATACAGAAAAATATTGAAGGCTTCATTTTAAAAAGAGGCTCATGATTTTGTTTCCACTTATCCCTTTTAGATCAACCTGCTCATATTACCGCTTCTGAAAAGTATTAGTATTAACAAGTAGAGAGATGGGCAGATTCTATCAGATTGGTTTAAAAGAATCAGTGTGAGAAAATCATGCACACAGATTCTTCATTCATCAGTTCCTATCTACAAGTTCTTATCCCAGCTGTAGATCTAGACCACAGCTAAAAAACATGGCTGTTAGCTAAAACAAGATAAAACCATGAGAAGTAGATTTACAGAGCTAACTTCACATCCTTAGGAAAATTCAAGTTTGGTTCCATTCAAGAACCAGATAGAGGATTTGGCTGCAACATTTTTAGACATGCCTGATGTTTACATATTCCCATAAATTTTACCTAACATCTCTTTGAGTATGTGGATAGGTCCTTTTCCACCTTCTGACTTCATTTGTTCTGTTTCAGTGACACAGAGACTGTTGACTGGTGCAACTCACTAGTCATCTTGCCAACATGAAGTAGAGATTAGCAGATCCTCAGCCACTTTTATAAATCCCTCATTACCACTCCTGATGTTGGTGGAAAAATAATGGGTTTAGATTAAGAGTTTGTTAAACACAATTTGAAGTGTGACAAATTCTAAAGCAGTGGAAGTCTGGTTATCCAAACTGTATCAAAAATGATGTTTCTACAGCATTCCTGAGTCCAGGTATCCCAGTTGCCTAGATGGTAGGTCTGGCCCAAGCATCTTAGTTTCCTTTCCACAAAATCAGGACAGTTGAAACATGTCACAGGATTTATGTCTAAATTCAAGAATGTGGCATTCTTGGGGTTTTCAATTTAGATGTTGTCTCATACACCCAAATAGTCTAACCCACTTTTAAGAGTGAAACTAGAGGAATAAAATGTTTTTACCATCTTGGTTTGAATGAGACTTTTGGTTTTTGAAGTATTCTATGAATTGTTTGACACTGCAGCTGCTCTGGTTTCGCAGTACATTCTGGGACAACTGCTTCTGATTACAGTAGTTCTTTTACTGTTCTAGCTCTGCCTCACCCATATGAGTAGCACTGATAGCCATGGTGTAAATCAGAGAGTTAGTGGAATGACCAAAATTTTCAGGACTTACTTTAAAACATATTTATGAAGTAAGAATTGTTTTAAAGTTGACATTATTTTGGATCAATTTTGTCTTCTGTTAAAACTGAAAGAATGGTTTTCTCTAGCAAAATGTTTGATGTTTCTGACAGAGATTTTTCTGTCAGAAAATAAATGTATTTTTTCCTCTGAAATCCTAAAGTTGCTGAGCCTTGTGAGACATTCTGTGTCTCTTTCAATGAGGATCTTTTTGACACCATTTTTCCAATGGCCAGCCATACTGCCTGTAGCTTAAAACCTCAGTGAATTCAGTTAATTGAGAAAGAATGCCTTTCTAACACTAGTGCTGGCTGACTCCCACCAGGCCTCACTGGTCTATGTTAGACAGCCTAGTCTCTATCCAAATGCCATGTGACAAATTTCATGAAATTTAGTAGGCTTCTGAGAAAAGACAGAAGATCGAGCACACAGGAGTCCCTTGGAAATTATTTCAATGCCTTTTTTTCTATACTGAGATCAGCAATTTAAGTGAAGCTTCTAAAGGATTCTGTAGGGAGGAAAGTTGTGATACTTTACAGAAACTAAAGTCAAGATTATTCCAAAATGTCTGCATAAGCTTAGCTGCACGGAACATGAGTTTTGTCTATGCTTGTAATGAGATTTTTTCATGTGACCAACCTTTGCACAAAGGCTTATCTTTGAAATCTTACAGAATTTAATACAGAATTTCACATTTTCCACATTTTTTAATTTTAAAGATAATGGAATTTGTATTTATTAACACTGAATACCCATTATAAAATTTTACAGTTTAACATTTCTGCAGAAAGGCTGTCATTCTTTACTATGTTTTTGTGTCTTTTTGAGAAAAGAATGTTTTAAAACTGGCTAATTGTGGCTTTCCCTACTAGTCAGCTTTATTACCCTTATACTTCATCATAAGAGATGTGCAGGTTGGTTTTTAAATCAAATGTTTTTGGGGGAACAGTGATGGTGATTCTTGAATCAAAGTCTTATGGTAGCTTCTAAGGACCAGTACTTCTCTGGTGAATTTTATATATGCTGTTTCAAAATTAAAAATGAAGAAATATATATATTAAAAAGAATCTAAGTTAAATACTAAGAAAATATTGCTAAAATTAAGTTATACTGATTATCATTATTCTTTTTTTTTTTAAATCTTATTAATATTATTAGAAACCTATGTAGCGGTACTTTGTATCAAGAACCTGAAGTACACAAACACTTTCAAAGGACAGTAAAAGTTTAGGCCTTATTCGAAGAGAATTGGAATTTTACTCTAATTGATAGTATATCAAAAGCAGCTGCTCTGCTAGAAAAACCTCAGCCACCTTGATTTCTGAGGATCTGACACAGCACTCAAAAGTAAAATCAGTATAAGACAGAAGGGACGAAAACAGAATGAGGGAGTTGCAAGAGAAAGAGAAGGTCAAACAGCAGAAGAAATAACTGGAAATCGAAATCACAAAGTATCTACCTGTGTCAAATTATAAAACCTACCTTGCTCCTAGACTGTCAATGGTAAATCTCCCTTTGGCTTCAGGTTTCTGATTTGGGAATGAAATCCCAAACAGTTCTAGTGATTTCAAATTAACTTTTATGGATTTTTCCACTTATAACTGAAAATTGAAACATCAGTTCTACTTCTATACAGTAGGAAGGAACTTGGATCTTCTCCAGTTATTGTCCAAATTGCTGTAGTCTCCCATTTAACCTTTACAATGCCTCTAGCTTGATTAGGAAATAAAACAACTCAGTCTTTCCAGCAGTTGACATAGCTTATTGGTTTTAACCTTTTTTTTACCCCAGCATGATGTCTATTTGGGCTGAAGTTGGATGGAATTTACTCAAGAACCAAAGTGTTATTGCAAAATCCTGGTTTGTTTTGATTTAAACATCTCCCAGAGGCTTTCTGCCATGAAAATGGAGCCTGACAGCAATGAAAGTCCTGTTTCATGACAGAAATCTCTAGCTAGCTCTTTGCCATGAATCTAATATCCTGGGATTCCTGACACTAGATATAGTGCCCCATTTCTTAGGTTCATATGTTTTCAGCAAGGCAAAACACTTCAGCTATGTTCAGGTGATATTTTCCAGTTCTATCTATGAGAAATTTTGAAAAAATATTTTTCCTTTTGTTTTTGTTTTTGGTTTTTGTTTGTTTGTTTGTTTGTTTTTGTTTTTTTCTCTTCCAGAATTTTAACAAAAGCACATTTCTGTTTCCAAGTACATCCGCCATTTTTCTTTTTATTTTCAGTGAAAATGCAAGCGGTACCTGAACCAGCCAAGAGTCCTGAATTTGAATTCTCCTGTATGAGGAGGTCACCTTTTGAATGTGCCAGGGAAGAAGGACCTGGTTTTGGTATGGCTGGACAGGTTAGTAAAGAAAAAAAGAAGAAATTTCATACAAATAAGAAGAAAATCATGAAGGAAGAAAAAATATAAGAGATCACTAATTCTAATGTAACTTGTGAGGCATGGTCAGTTACCCTAAATTGCTTCATATGACTTTACACAAGACTTTGTGCTATTTAAAATTTACAGCTATGGACTTGCATACCTTGTTCTTGAAAATCTCTGTATGGGGAAAAAAATATGCACTGTCTAGGTCAAATACAGGATTCATAAAATCTAGCATTTTCTATCAGCTTTAGAAGATACCTTCAAAAGTCAAGGATATAATCTTTCACCAGTCTCTTTTCCTGAAGAATGTTTCAAATCTAAATTGTGTAAGCCTTTTAACTGTACTTGTAACTCTGATGGAAATGGAAATAAGTAATTTTATTAGCTTGAATTTAAAAACAACTTAACTTCAAGAAAAAAGCTATTTATTCATCCACATGACACATAAAATGCTTTGGATTAAAGTACTTTTATTACAAAAGTGGTGGGAAGGTAAAATACAATTATGCTCAGCTACATCATTTTAATGTTTGATTATAACCAATCGAGCTGGGACAAATTTTCGTGCCAGCCCTAAGATCCTGGTGATAATAGGGTTACACAGCCTCTGTAAAATAAAATGTGAAATTTACATGCAAAGTGGTATGTTCTCTTGTTGCACACATATAACTCCCATTAGCATTAATGGGAAATATATGTGCCTATCAAGAAGAAAATATACCCCATTAAATTCCCAAACATCATGTCAGTTTCTGACATCTTCTATTATGATCTATGCTCATACAGTAAAAATTTTAATAACTCAGCTTCAATATACTGGTTTTCATATGCAGATCTCAAAGGATTTCATGAAGAATAAGTCCAGGCAACTCAAAGATACCTGTGAAGAAACTGGAACTTAAATTATGCCTTTGGCAATGCCTTGCAGGGATACCCCAAAAAATCCTGCAACAGATACAGGAAGCAAAATTTGTATAGGAGCATAGAACTCAACACAGGTGAATATACCATAATTCATCCCAGACAAAGTGTTGTATACACACATTTAATCTGTTTCTAAGAACCTGTGGTGGGTTCGCTTGGCTAAGAGCCAATCACCCATCCAGCTGCTCACTCATTCCCTCTCCTTGGTGGGATAGGGGGAGAAAATAGGATGAGAAGACTCTTTAGTTGAGATAAAGTCAGGAAGATTGCTTACAAATTGCTGTCATGGGCAAAAAAGACTCATTTTGGGGAAAATTAGTTTAATTTATTGCCAATTCAAATAGATTTGGGTAGTGAAAAACAAAGACACATTAAAACACCTTTACTATCCAATTTCTCATCCCCAACTTCATGCCTTTATTCCCGACTCCTCTACCCTGCCTGCTGTTTCTCACTATTTTTTTCCTCCTTCTCCACCTGTCTGGCATTTTCTGCCCTTTCTCAAATAGATTTTCATGGAGGCACCACTAGCTTGGCTGACAGTCTCAGCTGTGTCCTGCAGTGGTTCTGTTGGAGCTGCCTGGAACCAGCTGCGTCGGGCACAGGACAACTCTGGCCTCTTCTCCCAGAGGCCACTCCTACAGTCTTCTCACTGCCAACACCTTATCATTTACACCTAATATGGAAACAAACTACCTTATCTGACTTAGACCAGGATGTCTGCATTGTGCCAGGTAGACATACTCCATAAAGCAGATGCACCTACTTCAGGTTTCTGGCTAAGGCTGCAGTTATTGACTTCCTCAAAATGTTTGTAAGTATCTGAGCAAATACACCCTGTGTGAGGCTGAAAATCTCATGCATAGTTTATGCCCACAGATTTCCAGTCCTTTGCTCTGACTGACTCACCAAGTAATCTGTTCTTAACATAAACAGTTCCCATCAAACAACTAATTTTCTTTGCTTGAAAACGGGTCATTTCCAAAATAAACCCCATAAACCTGTGTAAATCTTCCGGTTGAACATGCCTCACACAAAGGAATGTGACACTAGAGTCTTAGCCTGGAGTAGTAATTCTGACTGGATGAACTGACTGCTATTAGAGCATGTGAGATGTAGTAAACTGGCATTCTGGTTCAGACCACTGACAGTGAAGAGAAGGGATATCTGAATGAGAAATGGAATAAGCAGTTTGGTGGGAAACATGGAAAATGAAACTGGTTGCTGTGGTTTTTCAGACATGACGGAAAATATGGGGTCATTTGTGCTATTAAATATAGAAAGGCTATCCACAAAGACAAACTCAGAAGATATTACAACAAAAATAACTCCAAATATTCAGAAAAGTCTGGTCATTCAGCAATCCTTATCATTTAAGTGTTCCTTGGTGTGGAGTCCTATGGGTCTAATTCTGACCCTACTGTGAAAGCTAGAAGAAGTGAGAAGTAAACACTGGCTTCATAAATTTTATGAATAAATTTAATTTTACCTTAACTTACTCACCTCCAGACTATTTGAAATAGTCCAAACTGAAGAATAAAATTCACTAAACTGTAATTTCAAGAAGTCATGTATTCTTTTGTACTTTTCTCTTTTTTTTTATTTTCTACATTTTTCACATTATATAGATTTATTACATTTTATCATTTATGATAGCATAAAACCCAAATGTCTTAGGCTGGACAACAGCCTATGTAGTAGCCGATATCCAAGTAGTAGAGAGTTATTTCCTTTCTTCACTGCCTTAGCCCTCAAGGAATTGTTTTTAGAGGCATGACAAAAATAGCTCAGGAAACAGGTCTAGACTCTCAAACTGAAGTAACACAGCAGTTCTGTGATTTCAGCAGAGATATGCCGATTCACACCTGCCAGGAAATCTGGCCTTCACCCTTAAAGTAGTAATTATAAGATGTATATCACTTCATGATGAGATTTATATTATCAAGCACATTCTGTGGAGTTTTCTTTGCTAGATTCAGGGGAATAGATATTTACAGATGAGTCATTGACATGTCTTGAGCTATCACAGAATCACCAGAGAATCATCAACCTTTTCTTCCACAGCAGCAAAGGTAAGAGGAGCAGCATTTTCAGCTTTAAAATGTCTCTGGTTTATTGGAGATCATGTCCTCTACACCTCTTCAGCCTTTTGATTAATATATTTGGATAATACTTAAATTTATGCATGTATATCATACTTCCATTCCAAAGTGTTTAGGTGTCCATTTTAGGATTCATAATTAATTTCTAAAAAAAGGACAAAAAATGTGTGATGTAAAACACCACAAAGACAGGTCAAAAGCATAATGTGAGGTCAGAGAAAGCCGAAGTGAAAGGTTGCTAGAAATATCAAAAATCCTCAGTCAGATGCCTCCCAGTATTGAAATAATGGTCTTTTCTTATATTTATATCTGTTTTCTGTGTAAAGATGTTCATAACCTCCTTTGGTAGTTCAACATGATTCTATCCTCTTTGAAAAAATATAGCCAAAAGTGTCAATGGAAATATGTGTGCTTTGACAACTTCCAAGATTTATCTGAATTATGTCCTTCAGATTTCCAAGTCTGTAACAGGGGATTTGGCTATAAAAGGTGATGGTTTTTGGGTGCAGTTATTGTTCAAGTAGCATATGTGCCAGACAAAACTATGAATCCTCTATAGTATGTTGAAGTACATGCTCTTCTTTCCTTCTCAATGCGTAACTTTAAATATAGATTAAACAACGTGTTCCCAAATTTTATTTCAATAAAGTAATCTGAAATAAATGACAACTGCATATTATTTTTACCCAAACATACCCACTTTCCCAAATGACTGGTGAAAGAGCACTGTTTAAACAGGTGAAAAGCTGCTAAAAGCCCCAAAGTGATTGCTGTTTGCATGTAAAATGGAATTTTAGAGAGACTAATGGGTCACTTTAGCAATCCTATTTTACTTGTGACAGTGGGCACTGAATGTAAAACAAGCCCTTAGCTGGTTAAAAGCAGCTTGATTCATAATTCAAAGTTATTGTGAGCACAGGTCAGATGCAGACTGGGGCCTGACCCAACCTGTCATTTGCCTTTCAGCTTCTCACTTTTTATCTGCTACTAGGCTCTAATTTTCATTGATTAAGACTAAACTGATTTTCCAGAATACTGAAGAAAATAATAACAAAATTTAAAACTTTGCAATTTGTCATATTAATGAATGGAGTGTAATTAATGGCAAGAAAGAACTGAAAGAGACACAGTCCAATAACTCAATTCATCACAATATCAGTAACTCCATTTAGTGAAGGAGAATAGGAGTGAAATTACAGGCTTCAGAAATATACGAATTCATATGACCATCATGAGAGACTACATATTTGTATGAATAAAAATAATAACAGGTCTGGATAATGGGAGGAATAAGTAGGTAGATGTGCAGGATTAATTGAAAGACCAAAACTATGGAAAATACGCCAATAAGAAGTTCCACACTCAGATGCAATTTTAAAGGTATACCAAGCTAAATTAAAGATAAAGTTAGGGAGTCACAAAATGTCTCACAGCTTTTGCAATTACAAGTAAAGTACAGGTAACTTATGCTATCCATTAGGAAATTAGAAAATGTATTTTAAACTCCAAGTCTCTTCTGGATTGATGTTCTTGCCTTCATTGACATGAAGACTCTTGAATTACATATCTAAGCATTTTCTGATAAAAAGAAACTGCCCAGGAAATGGAGAATGAGGACTAAAAAAAGAGAACATTATTTCATTTAACATCTAGCCCTTCTTTTTATTTTTATCTGAAACTGTAGTGGTTAAAATAGTCGGTGTTGAGAGGTAAGAGATGGAATTAATTTCTCCTCTGCATTAAAGACTGTATCTGGCACCTGCTGGAAGTACCCCAACAATCACACCGTGGATGAGATAGGAGGAAAGGTATTTCTAAAACACCTTTTTTTCAAGGCTTTTCCATTTCATACATTATAAAGTAATAAAGATTAATCAAACAAAACCAGAGAAAATGACCAGAATTCCCCTGTCCTGTGACTGCAATCTGGAGATCAGATTTTAGATTCTGCTCCAGGAAGGGAGTTTCAGTTTTAAAGTAGTTTTTACAGTGAATATTTGCTTAGTTGCTGGGCAAGGACTGTCATCCTGATCTTGACTATCATGGGTGATTTTAGAAACCGTGAGGCTACAAAATTCTGGCTGTATTCCTTATTGCGGTCTTTTCCTTGATCAAAAACTTTATTGCTTGGGATTCATATGTTTCTAGTATTAGATGAAACTAAGCAGGATTTTAATTTGCACTGAGTTACTTCTCAGGTGGAAAGGTTAGGCAGCACTTTGGCATCTGTATCTTGCTGTAGATATAAAATATATTTGGTATCTTGTGGCAAATGATAACTATAAAATTATGATTTCATGTGGTACAAGATTAAATCCTTACTCTTACTTCAGTAATTGTCAAAAGAAAGGATTCAAGTTGTGCCATTTAACATTTTAATTGCAGGCTTTGTTCTTAGTGTGGATTAATTTTATGCCATATTATGTTCTTGTAATAATTTTGTTATGAAATGAAGTATCAGGGAATGGAAAATATATCATCTTATGTACAATATTCCATGAATTAGAATAATGTACTATAGTACCTTGACCTTTTCTATATTCTGTAATTTGATTGAATGGTCATTGCACTTTTCCTTCATTAACAAACTGAATAACCAATAGTTGAATTGATGACATGGGCATGAAGTCAAGAAACAGAATAATGAAATAGTCACAGCAGCATAGTATAGTAGATGACTATGTCTATGAGAACACATGAGCCTTTAAATCTCAGAATCATTGGGAGGGACTGGAATGAGAGTGGAAAGTGCAAAAAAAATCCCAGCATTTTCATGACAATAGAGCAAGCTTAGCCAATACTTATTAAGCCCTTGTAAAATTCAATTGCCATATAAAACATCAGAGCAACTCAAATATTAAGGCTTAATTTAAACAATAAACACATCACTACACTAGACAAGGCTTAAAACTTCTTTAACAAAGAATATAATACAAATATTTATAAGCGGATTTAAATTCTAATGAAGTGACAGTCATCATACACACAAAATAGTACACCAATAGAAGTATTGCAAATTAGCCATATGAGACCATTGTCTAGGTCTTCCCTTTCAAGCAGACTATATCCACAGTGACAGCATTTCCACAATACTGTGTTAGTGGTACCATGAAAGAATGCACGTAATAGAACAGAGGACATAAAGACGCATCTTTTAAAAATAAAATGATCATAATTACTTTATAGTAGGCTTAGTGATAAAACTGGTCTTTGAATCTACGAGATGTATTGGTTACAAGAAGATTCAAGAATTGTTGTAGTTATATATCGACTTTGATATCCTGCTGGATTCAGTTTGTAATTGGTTACAGTTAGTAATGCTTATCTGTTTATATTCAGCTTTAAAAATATTTTCAGTCATTTTGGACCACTGATTTCTATACATAATCTTCTCCAGCTTCTAGTAGGGACCTGTCTTGATCATGGATGTCTTCCTTACCAAAGTCCTGAGAGTCATAAAAGAGGGGTAGTATGCAAGCTTGTGATAACTCTGTATGAGCATAATTTCTAGCTAGCCCTGGTGTTCTGGATCACCAGAAGGAGGAATAAAATATCTTTAGTATAAGATAAAAAGTGAGTGCTGCAAATTTGCAACTAAAGATGAACTGTAGCTTCAGAAATGCTATTTTTAAACTGCTATGTTTTACCAGTCCAGATAGAATTAGCTTCATGATTTTGCATGGGGTTACTTTAAGCTTGTAGTATCATGATCCTTCCTCACACCAGGAAGAACGATTGTTTGCAATCATTTATACAGCTCAGTAAAAACTAGGTAATTACTTACAGCTAGGTAAATAATATTGCAAATGTAACATTTTCAGATTGTTATAGTCAAAACTCTGGGTAGACTGAATTAGAACAAGAAATTTTATACTTTCTCCCAGTTTACATAAAACAGCTGCAAATTCAGTTTGTAGGTTTCATCATTCATTTTGATGTGCTTTCTTTTGATCCCAAGAAAGAAATATATTTATAATTTCCAGAAGAACTGCCTCAGAGGTAAGTGGTATCCAAATATTGTTCTGTAGAGATAAAAAATGTACAGTGTCTGTGATATTTGGCTGTGGATTGATGATGCATTGCAAAAGGATATAGAGACATCATTCCTATAAAACTTGTAACATTATAGTTTAGGGTATATTTAACCTTTAATACAAATCATTTTTATTCCCCCCCCCCCCCCCCCTTGGAATTCAAAGCACTTTATTTTTGTCTATGTAGCTTGTTTTGGGGTTTTTTCCCTGTGTTTGCCTATACTGTGGCTGCTGCAATTTTTTGATTTGGCAAAACTGGAATAGTCGACTTGATTGCAGAGAACAAGAATGATATAAAGGACTCCAAGAGTACCAGCTTAAGTTGAAGAGATTTCAGTGTAAATGAGTGTGAAATTGGGCTTTCAATAGGAAGTCTGAACTGGTGAAATATATTTTATGTTGCAACTTTCATCCAAATCAATCTTCAGAAAAGTCTAAGTCTGTAATTTGAACTCACAAAACCTCCTGGAAAATAGAGGGACACAAATAACCTGAATTTCCCACTTCTGATTTTTCTTTGTTCTTTGATATGTCTCTCCCCTCCACTCAGTTTCCATACCATGATTAGTCTCTGATTTCTTTCATGTGTATTATATATAATCATTGGATAGAATTTGCCATCTGACAATATTTTCTGAGTAATAAAAATGTACAGTCTTTTTCTGTTATGTGTGATTGGTTAATTGATCCTCAGCTCAAAAACCAAAGGGATCTCTGGGGACACCCGGAATTAACACCGTACTTAAACATACTTCCAGTAGCAAAGATGACTTTTGATTTTAGACATCCATCCTTTATATACCTACTGCCTACCAGTACAATGATTTTGTCTACAGGTATTCTTCTGAACAATATCTGACTCCAGAGGCAGTGGGATCTGGTGGCTGGGCAGAGACCCAGACTGCAGATCCACCAGCCAAAATTCATGCACTCTAAGCAGAACTCTTGGCTCTGAGTGACAATTGAGACAGAACTGCAGCAAATTAAGCAAAGACCTTGAAGAATGAAGTATTTTAAAACCCCACAACAGCTAAAAAGGTAATAAAAGGAAGGCAATTTAGCAATAGGTGAAAGTGAAAAGGAAGACAGGGAGCTATTTCTAACAATAGGTGGCTTTGAAGCTTTGATGTTTCAACAGTTTTCAGTTAACTCAGGGATGAGGAGGTTAACTATGAAACTGTATTACAGAAATTTTAACAGTTCTACTCCAAATAAAAAATTAACTTATGATATATACAGACATATTTTATCAGAGGGTTTGAAAAGCAAACAAGATCTCAGGGAATGTACAAATGTATCTAAGACTATATTGAAGTGCTTCCCTTTTAAATTGCCTCTCCATGATTAAGAATTTATATAAAAGAATTTGAAAACAGCATGAAACTTTTGCCAGAGTAATTGTACTAGAGTAATTACCACTAGTTGAGCATAGAAGTCACTAGCTGAGGCTGAAGAGAGCAGCTAAGTTCATACCTGGAGAGATACTAGAGAATTCAAAATATTCTCAGCAGAGAGACATGTGGTCAGGTCCTCTGCAGAAAGGAGTAGTGAGTCTTCTGCAGGCAGAGTTCCTTCAAAATCAGTGGATGGACAAAGTTGCAGGCAGTGGAAGCTCTCACAGCCAGCGTATGAACCAGTGAGTGGAGGCTTATCTCGTATTTTGCCAGAAGTCTCTAACCATGTAGCATAGAATGAAGTAGGTGCTAATGTCAGCAAAAAACCCTCAAAACCTCTATTCTAATAAATCAGACTAAAAACTGGAGCACATAGAGTTCAGGAACACAATAATTTCTCTTAAATCTACTATGAAAAATGAAAATTTTCACTGAGAGTTGGGCACCACAGATGCTTTCTTGGTTAATATGAATCAGAGTCCTTTGACAAACTAGATAATTAAGACTGTCCCTAATTTCTGGAAACGGGGCAAGAACTACAATGGATTGTGCAGCTAAGACAAAGAGATGATGCACATGCAGGATAAAAATGGAACATCAGCAGCTCCGTGGAATTTTTCATAGGAGCACTGGTGAGCACTGCTGAAGCACCATGTCATTCAAGAGGTATGATACAAAACCCACAAATTGACATTAATTAATGCCAAGCTGCTACATCAGTTACCAAGACACCCAAACCAGTAATACTAGTACTTTAAGAAGACACAGACAATAGAAGGTAAATAGATGAAATGTGGCAGTTCAGATTATGCACTTATTATTTCTGAAGAACTCTACCAAGTAAATGTATAATCAAGAATAATTTTTTTAGAAGGCACAGTTTCAAATAACATCAGAGAAAAGAATATCTGTGATTGTGTTAAATGTAACTATTTTGGGTTCCCTTAAGAAGGCTGTTCACCGGAATGGCAGGGAATTGAAAAAGATGAGGAAGAAATTGAGGAAAAAATGGAAGGGATAAGAAAGATCTCAACCTAAAACAAAATAAAAGAACACTGCTGGTTTACAGTTCACAAGGAAAATTTTCAAACTATCTCCCTTAAGTGTGGACTAATAGAGGAGCAGCATATGATTAGAAATCACAGAACAGACCAAATGGAACCTTTTATCAATGTAGAATAAAATCATCCTTCCCTTATGTGTAGATTTGTTTACACTGCCTGAAAAAAAGCAGTATTTTTCTGTCATAGACTATTATTCTCACTTCCTGTGGTAAGAAACCACCGAGGCTAGATGGGTGATTGTGCATATCAAATCTGCTTTTGCAGGAGATGTTTCATATCGGAATAGCTGCCAATAGACAATGATTTGGTTTATTTAAGCAGTGAAGTATAGGTTTGGACATATTTCCAAATGACCCATCTACTCCCAGCTTTGTGTTTTGTTGGGAAACAACAACAAAATACTAAAGCACCTTTTAAAAAGAGGATAATATCAAACAGGAATTTAACACTATTCAATAATAGAAAAGTAACAACGAAATAACTGTAATTACTTCAATATTTTCATCAAAATAACACTGAAAACAAAAATTCCTTCACTTTTAACAGCTGCCTGGGGATTTGCAGATGTATAAAGAGACACATATGTTAAAATAAATCTAATAATATTTGGGTTCTCAGGAACTGCCATCACCTCATGAAAAAACATCCTAGATCCTACAACACATACAAATGGTCCCTAAAAATGTTTTCATCACAAGAAATAAATGTGATCATGTGTAGTTATCATCCCAGATGAACACAAATTATGGAGGAATAAGTGTGAAAAACTGCAAGATGGGAAGAGGTAAAAGACACTGAGCTGACATTTTGGCTTGACATGATTTTTGAACGGGCAGCAATTCCCACAAATGCATTATCCTGCTTTTGCATATAAGGCCAGTGCAATTTGGTTGCATTTAGAAAAAAATAAATCAGCTGTATATTTTATAATTTTCTTGCATCACTAGTCTGGACTTGATTCCTCTTTTTTAGGTTTCTTCTCGCTATGCTAGCCTTCATAGAGTGGCAACACTAAAATACTCACTTTAAATAAGAAGTACCTAAATGTTGTCCTACAAGATCTAGCACCCACAAATCATGCATCTGTCCACTACCTTCCATTTGTCATTTTTAGCAAGATTATAACTGCTCTGAAGTGAGGATTATTTTCTACTATATAATCAAAATTTAGCAAAATGGGAACTTGATCTCACTTGGGCCCAAGACACTGTGGTAATGTAAACAATTATAGTGCAAGAGCAAACCCATTTTTTTTCCATTCTTTTTTTAGTGTTTGGCATCCATTACTCACTGTGTTTCAGAGGAAGCAGAGAGAAGTAAAATCTAGTTCTCTGGATGGGAAGAAATGCTAAACATAGAGCAATATAATTTTCTTGAGGAGAAATTGAAATGTATTGATTTACTTTTGGTAATTTTATTTACTGTTTAGTTGAAATTGAAGGGGGGGGGGGTGGGGGGAGAAGTTTCTTGAGAACTATATCGGTTCCACAGAGCTTGATGAAGGAATTGCAGATCTCACATGACCACATTGTAAATCTCACTGTACAAATCTCTGTTTTCTTCAGTCTAAGGATTTGAGGAGCACTTTACAGAAAGTACTTTAATGACCTGAGGGAAGGACTTCTTGGATGCATTCTATGCTTGTTATATGTTTCATGAGATTTATTGTGAGTCTGAGTTTTGGAGTTCTTTAAGGATTTTATAATATTCCCATGAAGAAAGACTAAGTTATCTGATTTCCTCTACTCTCCAGTTCAGGATATATAAGCTTTACAGCCCATTTCACATTTGAAAGTGTGAAGATATTTCTTTACAGATATTTGGGTTTAGGACAGAAAACAGATGGACAAGTGCGTCTGCACCAGTTCTGTCTTTCAGACAATCTTCAAGGATAACCCTATGTTCAGTAAATTATGATTATAATATGAAAGTTACCTGTGTCTCCAATTTTAATTACAGTTACATTTATCTAGTCCTTAGAAATACTTTCTTAAAGTATTTTGAAGATTTGGGGCCCATATTTAAAAAACTTTACCCTCATAGCTGGCAGAAAAATGAGGATTAATTTTTTTCTTATTATTTAACTGTGTTTAAATAACTGTATTTAAATATGTTATTTAACTACTTAACTATTGCTATGCTTTTTACTGAGTATGCAAAAAATTACTATTCTTTCAGGAAAACTAGGAATACTGTAATTCAGAAGCGAAACAAAAGAGCGTCAGTCCTGTCACCATTCACCTGCTTCACCTTCAGCTGAACCTGAATCCCCTCTAAACAATGGAGGGGGAATGGAGAAGGGCAACTTCAGAGCTGTCTGGGATCATCTGTCTCCCATTTCTTGGAAGCAGGCTTCAGGATCTGATCAGTAGTGTCAGCAAACACCTTTTAACACATTTCTCAACTATGACATGCCTCTAATTTAATTGCCTAGCAGAGATCAGCAGGACTGGCAGGTTCAGAAGTATTCTGATCTCAGGAATCAGGATAAGAAACACCCTAGCACACAGGTAGCAGAGTTAAAATGTGAAGGGAGGTAGGACTCTGAGGACAGCATAAGTTATGTGTGTATGTATCCAACCGCCAAGGGGGCTGAGCACCCTCAGATGAGGGAGACTGAGTGCAGTACTGTATGCTAGAAATTAAATATTTTGAGAGATAGAAGAATGAAGAACTGGCTTAGCTGACATTGTACATAGCAAGGCTGTGGGAAGACAGTTTCAAGCCTGTTCAATAATTAACACAAAGTAGAAAGGTTTTATCAAGAGAGAGAGAAAGAAACCATCCAGCAGTTTGGTTGTTTCAATACTCAAACCTCATTTCTTATCCAGCAGGAGAGGAATTTGAGTTTCTGTCTCATATGCCAGGGCTTTAATATCACTCCACATTTAATCCAAAGGCCATTTCTCTGGTTATAAATAGATATATATACAGAATGACAGAAGGAGGCTCATAATCCTAAGGAATAGCAGGCATTTAGTCAACATTGAAACCTCTCCTTTTCATTTCACAGATGCTGAGCTGGTTATTGAGGGTCCCATTCTGAATCTAATCCAGCTTCCCGTGCACTTTATGCACAACATGTGGCTCCACTTACATCACTTAGAGGTGCCCATTTCAGTGCCTCCAGCCCTCAGCAATGTGTGATCAGGTGCAAATGGCAGTCTTCTCAGCCTGAGAGCCTTCATTCTGATTTGTTTGGAAGCCAATCACCTTTTTTCCGGCAAACCTGAAATTTCCTCTAAAAAAACCAATGACTATTTCTCAACTAGTTCTGCTCTGGAGAGAAAAAGCATATTTGCTTATACACAGTATATTGTGTGCAGAACTCTGTGTTCCGTCACGCACACAGTAAGCATAGATGCAGCTATGTGTGCATATACACAGTCAAACATACACGTATCAAATAACAATAGTATTAGTTACGTACAGTAAGGTACATTAACTCATACAGCATATGAAAACAGGAGCTTTATCTATGAGATTTTTGGTACTAAAGGCACAAAAATAAATGTACTGTAACATCTTATAATGTAGGGTTCTGCTTAGGATTTTTTTTTTTAATTAATGTATTTACTGAACAATAGTTAAAGGAATGCTGCATCCTGTGCAAGGAGAAAAAGACACTGCTGTCTCTGGGGAGTGTTTTTCATCGATTATGCCAGAGAAGAGGAAGAACATGTATTAGATAGATCATGTTCCTTGTTCTAACAAAGCAGATGTAACTGCTATATGTGCTGAGTAGAAAATTAGTATGAGGTAATGCTATCATAAATAATTGCTTAAAGCACCTCAGTATTGTGGAGGTGGAAATTTCAAAAAAGGAGAAAGGCCTGTAAATGTAAAAGCATGGTGAAGGGTAGCTTTTAAAGTAATTGAGGATTTTTCATTGGATGGTAGCTTTCTACAGTACCTTATTTAAAATCCAAGTGTGGAGTACCCTCTAGCTGATATCTGAAGATCAAAGCTGCTATTAGGTTTTTTTAACTGCTGTAAAGGTTCAGCTATTATAAAAGAAATTAAAGGAACTAATGGAACAAATAACATAAAGTAGTCTTCCATCCAACATCGCAGATCAGTATAACTTGTGAAAGGGTGTTTGTTACAAAAGGCCCCAAAGCTTTTAAATGCATTTTTGGTCTAAAAATTGAATTTCAGGTAGCACAGTTGAAAAATCAAACATTGACTTTAATGAGTGCCATTAAAGATTCACCATTGTTATTGTCAGGATTTATTCTCTCTTCTCTCTGGAAACTAAATTTGAAGCTGAAATGCAAAGGAAACAAGCTACTGCACTCTGGACAAGAATTCTTTGATCACAGAGGCAAACACAAAATGTCTTATTAATGATTGTGGCTCAGTGCTCTGCCTGACCTCAGGGAGAGCAGCTTTTTTAGAATAAGCCACAATTACATTATACAGTTTAACCCTTGAAGGGAAGACAATTTTGGGGTCTGCTACCTACCATAATCTGACAGGAGGCCACAGAAGCCATTCAACGTAACACTCAAATATAAGGCATTGTAGGATTAGCATTATGTATCGTGAAAGGAGGTATAATGGTGGCTGGCTCTACTTTTGGACTGGAGAAAGGTCGGATGGCATTACATGTTAGGCAGTAAATTAATAAACAATGAATGTAGTCTGGCACATTGCTTCTGAATGAGGTAAAACACCAAGCCACCTGTGAAATGACAGTATATTTGTTTTCATAAAGTCCTTTACACTGAAGTAAGGAGAAGTACATGTGATGAGATGTGACTAGTTTTATAGATTTCTCCATTCATTTCAGGGTTTAGCATATAGATTATTTATATCAGCAGCAGTGATTAATTATATCAGCTCATAGAAAATGAGAACTAGAATCGCAAATTCTTCATCTGGTTTTGACTAAGGCTAAGATGTATCTTTGTAAACAAACCCACATTTATTTGTAAACAGAATTACTTTATCCTGGATGTCATGTTCCTTTCCCACAGAAAATATGACACTCCTAGAAGATAAATCTTTGAAAATAATACATGAAAATTATATAACCACAAGGTAGTGAAAGGTAGACTAGGACATCACTTGTAGAGCAAAGTATAAGCATCCCTCCAAGTGCTTTGATTTTTTTCTTGCCTGTTGTACTTTCTTTTTTGACTTTTCTAATTCTGAAACTTTCTGTATGTGGCCTTTCTATATATGATGTTCTGAAACAAAGACAGAACCCCCCCCAAATTTCACTGTATTTTTAAACAGAACAACTTAGACCAAGAAACAACTTTAGGAGAAAATAATTTTAAATTATGTTTATCCCAATTTAACTAACATAAACACTGAATATATATTATTTTTCTTCTGCTGCATTCATTTTCTTTAACCGGATTGCAGAGTCAAGTTTCTACAAAGGGGAACGTGTATGAATAACTTTTTTATTGTATTTTATACATATGCTATTACTCTTGGGTTGATGTCCAATGCTTCTCTAAACCCTTAATCAGAACTGTTCAACAAATTAAGGAAATGTGGTAAAAAACATGGAAGTGAAACACTGATTAAGAAGTGATGTAGGAATTTGGAAATGTGTGGAAAGGGATGGTGAGGGAAGAGGGCAATTGTTTGAGTTGTCTTTATGTGATTAAAAAAGGAAGCATTGCTCTGGGATGGCAGTCAGCAGAGCACTAACCTCACAGGCTGAATGGGCAGAAAGACAAATAAGAATCAAGCAATTAGCTCAAACATGAGATATTGATTACAAAATTAGCCAAGGCACTGAGGGAAGAAAGGGGAGTGATACTTATTAACTATTTATATGCCACTGCTGGGAATAGATAGTAAATAAGAAGACTCAGAATTGTTCATTTACCAGTATACATTTGTCTTGAGTGGAACTACAGAAACCTGGAGGATTAATGACTGAAATATCAAAATCAGTGATTATATGCTATTACAAAAGGTAGGATAGGAAAGAAAGAGGCCTTCTTTATCCAAAATAGTCCTTTTTTGGGGGGTTTCTAAATCACTGATAGGTTGGATGCCGTTAACTTTGAAGCCATATAAATCAATGCTCCACCTTGTGCCTCTTCTGGTTTGATGAGTAGTTGTCATC
This sequence comes from Strix uralensis, assembly GCF_047716275.1. Taxonomy (NCBI): domain Eukaryota; kingdom Metazoa; phylum Chordata; class Aves; order Strigiformes; family Strigidae; genus Strix; species Strix uralensis. The sequence goes on from NC_133975.1 coordinate 39,760,410, forward strand.
ATTTACTGACTCCCAGATTTAGGTCTCATAGACTAAAAGATTGGCCCCTGACTGTAAATATTAGTGCATATTTATAAAATATGAGTAGAAGGGGAGGAAAACACTGGCATACAGAAATGAGATTTAATAGATGGCATACATCAGAAACCTCATGAGATTAGCATTAATATATTTTGCTTACCAAACTAAATGTAGCAACTAGCTGGTTATCACTTCCACAGGGAAACATGTGATTATGATTATGTCTGTTGTATGCAAACAGGATTAAATGAATGTGATACTATAAACTACTACATGTATACTATACAAAACCCCCAAATAATTATGTTCAAGTCAGAAAGGAGAAAATTTTAAGCAGAAAAATGTGAATGTTAGTAAAAATATGTCACTGACAATTTGTCTAAGACAAATTTTTAAAAAAAAGTTTGAATATTAGTAAAAAAGTGGCACTAATAAGAAAGATGATGTCATTGATTTTAAAAAATAGCTATGAAGTAAAGGATAAGAAAAGGGGAAGTCATTAGTTAATAGCTAAGCTAATAACAATGAATACACACGGGATGTTAGGAATCATGGAAAATGTATAAGGAATACAAAAGGGAAAATACTGCATGTGGAAAAATCTATCATTAGTAGATTTAAGACTGAAAATAAAGGTTTTTATTCAAGCAAACTATGGATCAAAAAGGATTCTAGCAATGATATTGCTCAGCAGCTAGATAAAAATGTTTATTTCAATGATACTGGAGAATAAAAGAATTTTATATTTGGGAAAGATACTCGATACATATAATACATATGTATCATATGATGATTATGAAATACTTATTACCCAAAGGCTAGAAAATAATTTACATTTTAATGTGACCAACAATACTGTTTTTCATGAATGAACAAAGAATGAAAATAGAATGGGTTTCCATGCTCAGATTGTTGATTATGCCAAAGACTCAAGGGTGCTACTGAATTGCCAGTTGTACAGAAATTCTAAATCAGACTAATGTCTACCAAGGAGTATCCTCGAGAGGAGTAAAGCAGTTATTGTTCCTCTTGCTTCACTGTGTTGTGACCATGCTTAGAACGCTATGGCCATTTCTTTGAAGTTTGTACTTCCAAGACAATGTTGAAAGACAGATAATGTTCAAAGAAGAGTCATAACATTAGTATAAACAGTGGAGCCTGTATCATACAGGGACAGATTCAAGGAGTATAGTATCCGTGTGACTCGGTCCCAGTCTGTAGGAGGGAATATTTGTAATACATCTTCATATTGTTACATCCACAAAAATGATTGATAATATTTCTGAGAACTGACTTGGTGGGACATGATAATGAATTTTAGAAAATAAAAATTAGTGGTTTGCAGCCTTGTGAAGTTTTAGAAGCCTAGTTTTCCAAAGTTTTCAGACACAAATTTTCCTTAAGTCAAAAGAAGCTGTAGATGCCCAGCATTTTTTAAAATCAGGACAAAGTGTATTAGGTTAACATAAAATGCCTAAGTTTAGGATGGCATATGTATCAATTTATCTGATTTATAATGGCAGTAGTAACAGAAGGACTTATGATAAATATTTACTTTGGATGTAGTACTGAGGAAGGGGAGGTCTAGAACTGTAAGCAAGTTAACTGTTCCTTGCTGCTGAATGCCTCCTGTGTTCAAGGAAACAGAATGTGGTACATTCTTAGGCAGTAATCAGGGTTATATCAGACATACTGTATCTCATAATCAGGTTCTACTCCTATCACAAACTACCTGTAGACTTCAATTCCAGTTAATCCTGCAATGTGAGAAACACGGAAAACATGATGACAATTTGCCCGGACTGCTCAATTTTTGGGAATACTCTGATCTAAGATATAATTGTTTCAAAGCCGGAGTTCAAGGCCTAATTTCTGTTACGTGAACAACTTGGTGCTGACTTCTCTTGGCCCCTTTTAAGAATGAAAAACATATCCAGCATTTCTCATTTCAGCTACACTTCAAATTATCATTACTGATACAGGCTGAGAAAAGACTCTAATGCTCATTTAACATAAAGATAGATGAAGTCATGTGAATCTGGGAGTTCTGTTTTAGTAAGAGGAGCTACAGAACATACCTAGGCATACCTGCCTACCTTTGTTGATTTGCAGTTTTACTCACAAGTCCTTTTGAGTATCCAGACTCCTGTTTTCTAAGATTTTCTTTCTCTCAGAGACAATTTCAGGTTTATATTTTTTCCCCAGATGCCAAAATCCTTCACCAAGAACTTACACTTTCCTCATGCCTATCACCTGTTGATTTTGTGCAATAAATTGTAGGAAGGTCCAAAAGTTTCAGTGTGTTTATAAAAGTACTGCTCATACTGTTTATGTGAAAAATACAACAGTAAGGCAAATGGCACATGAGCAAAAAAAATTTTGAATCCCGATTTGTACTATATGGGATTATTCACTCTATAATACATATCAAGAGAATGAATGGGAAAAGTAACCTACAACAGAGTGACATTAAAAGGGAGCAACAGATTCAGTTTGTATGTTAGGTAAACAGATGAAATAATCTTCAGCCTACAGACACAGCAGCACTCTAAACCTGCAGCAGGAACCCTGGCATTCACGCAATTAATCCAATAAGACAGACAAAGACAAGTGACCGAACCCTTGGCAATTAGTGCTGTATTCATATAAATGCAATTACTCTATGTGACTGTGACAAGAGAAAATGGAGCATACATTTTGTAAACAACCAGCTCAGACAAGATAGTTCATATATCTTTCTCTCTAGAATGGAAAGGGAATTAGGTTTTTACATCCTGAGTTGTCATGTATAGAAAAATATTATTTTTTCCTTGGGAAAAATAAAAACAAAACAAACCACAAAACAAACAAACAAAAACCCCCCAAAACAAACAAACAAACAAAAACCAAACAGGAAAAGGTGAAAAAGTGGACAGTGTCATTCACTTCTGCTCTCTTTGAAACACTTAAATGCTCCTAGCCATTAGGCTGGATATGTATCAAGCATTCCTTTCTGTAGTCCTCACATTTATTTACACAATCTTTAGGTGCAGAACCAATACTGTGTACCTAATTACACAACACAAATAATGAATTCTAGGCTGTACTGACTACAAAAAATAGTTGGGCAAGAAACTATTTACTTTCTCTGTGATTCCATAATATGTCTTTCATTGTAGTATCTCAGCTCTTGATCAAAAGACTCTGTAGGGAAAAAAATGTTCTCTTAAACTACTCAGCAAGACAAACCCCTAAATTTTACATCTATTCACAGATTACTTATAAACAAGAGGAAGGCTGAAATTTACCACTTCCCACCATGCTATTTATGTAGCTCTAACACTGAGAGTCCTTTTTTTCTCCTTAGCAGTCCCAGCATTTTTCAAAGTTGATAACTGGGTGGAGAATACAATGTGTGCATACTATTTTTTGATGGTTTTCCCAGCCTTGGTTGTAGGGCTGAAGAGATTCTTGCTAATACACTATCAATGCTAAGGACATGCCTAGTTTGACTTTGTATTAAGAACCAGTTCAATATTCTGGGATGAGCTGTAAATCTTGGATGAGAATTTTGTTCCCTCCACCCACATAAATGGTTTGCTGTAAACTCAAGTGCTGCTGCTACACTTCACTGATGTGTTTGGAATGAGTTTGTGAGAAATAAGGAATAAAAGTAAAGTGTTTCTACCAAGTATAGATAGGAAACAGGAATGCAGTTTCTTCAGAAAATCTTTCGCACTTATTACTCATATTACTAAGATGCTGAGCTAAATGGAGAGAAAAAGCATGCAACTCATTCTCAGAAAAAGAGTACAGCATGGCAATGCTGTCTGTGCTAAGAAAACAATTGGTATGATATAATGCCTTTAAAAATAAATCATATAACTTCTTGATTCTATTGCTGCTTTCATATTTCAGTCTTCAGTGCAGAAACTTCTATTTCTGCAACATAATTTGCAGAAGGCAGTGACTGTGTTACTAAAGGTAATGATGGTTTATATTACTTCTATCCTCTACAGTAAATTCAGATCAAGTGCCTTACTGTCTGTTTTCACTAGTTGTATTATTCATCCCCATTGAAAACAAAATAGAATTCTGTGTGAAACTTTGGGAAATTATTCAAGGCTGTATTTTAAGGTGTTTTAGATTCCAGGACCTCAAGATTTGCCAGTAATAAGTCCATTATAGACCAAGACACTTGTGCATATATTCTGTGACTACCCAGCCTCTAGCCATGTGGACCTAAAAGAGCTAATACTGATAGGGTTTATCTAAGTGCTTGCTGGTGCAGTCCTCTCCCATATGAAATCTTTTGGGGGGCTGTGTGGCCCTATGAAGTTCCACTCAACAGATAACAGGCATAGGATGTGTTTCCTTGTAATCAACGCATACCATGGGGACAGGTGGAGGATGTTTCACAGACAAGTCTTTCTGAGCAGATTGTGCTAATCCATGAGAGTTACCTAATACCTAGAAATGTTTGCTACCAGATTCCACTGTGAAAATGAAGTCATACTGACCACTATTTCACTTTACAGAATGTGTGCTAATGTTTTAATAAATACTAACAAAACTAGCAGTACCATTGTTATCTTTTAGAAGTAGTTCTTTGTCTGCTGTTCTTCCTTAAGAGAGGCTATTATATAGAATATTTAAGTCAAGAAGATATGATTATGGTAAATATCTTCTATCAATAAAAAGTTGGCCAATAATAAGCAAATCTTGGTCAGGAATGAAATGTAGAACTAAGATCCATTCTGGAAGGGTATAATAAAGAATAACAATCCTTTGATTTAAATGCATCAGTGCTTGACATTAATGCCCTGCCAGTTAAACCTAGAATCATTCAGACTGCCCCTGGCAGGGACGTTTCCAGTAATTTGAACAAGTTAACTGTATCTTTTATTTATATCAGAATAGCAACTAGCATTTCCATTCAGACAAACTCTATGCCTGGGAGACTGTTCTACAATCTTTAAAATGCCAGCTTACCTTTTTGTACAGTCAGCATATTAAAAACATTCTCTTTTTATCTTTTACAAAAAGAAATATATTATTGATTTAATGGGCTGATTGTTTAGAGAATTTAACCTTAAATGAACAAACCTTTAAGGTGGAGGTTAGTTCTCTTAAAAGCTTATATTCCTATATTCTTTAGATACTTTTGATTGTTTCTAAGGAAATGGTATTAATTTATGAAAAAATGTGGAAAAAATGAAGAAACAGTGGAAACTTTAGAAGAAAAATGCAGTTTCAAGCTTAAAAAAGTCATAGCTTGATAATTACTTTCAGCACAGTGATCTTTATGCTCTCTGATGTACAATATCATTTTTTTCAGCTTTGTATCTCTAGAGATACAGAGTTCTTTTATCAGTAGCACACTTAGGGTAGAAAGTGCTCCTATGCTAAAGATTTTAAAGGATTCTTTTCTAGGTTGATGATTTCTGGTTTCCAAAACACCAGGTATTTCTCCAGTTGCAAAAGTTTCTTTTTAAGAATGTGAAAGGTTAATGTAATTCTTCACAGTAAAGATTGTAAGAGATGAAAATTCGAATTATTCAATAAGCACCTAGATGTCAAGGTCCGCATGCATGGTAAAGCACTCACAAACAGGATTAGAAGCAGCTGGTTGTAGATCAAAGAAGATTTATAATGTGGTTGTGTACAAATGTCCTTTTTTTGTTGTTTTTCCACAGATGACTTGGGAAACAAAGTATTTGAGCATACTTGTTTGTATATCTGACTGACTAGTGCAAGTGCTCTGTCAAAGACAGAGGTGGTGGGCTTTTCTTTTCCCCTGCTGAAATTCTTGCAATAATCAGTTCAGGATGAAACACTACTGATATCCATACAATAGCAGCAACAAATTGCCTTTTTTTTTAAGTGAAACATTATTTTTAAAATCTAGTTTTTTGACTGGTCATTTGAAAATTTTCTAGTGACTTAATATTAAAAAGTAATACTGAATTTAATAGCTGATATACAATCAGCAAAGTTCTGGAAAACTGCTCCAGGACTCATTCTGTTCTTCTGTTCAATATTTGTTCATTCATTGCAACATTGGTAATACAGATTTCTTACTGTACCATTTATAATTGACCATTACTGCTCATACTTTTCAGGCACCATGTCAAATGCACTTTGTACCAGCTTTCCCCTTAACGGAGGAAAGTAGATCTACAGATCCAGGTTGAAAGCAGTGCTATATCTTAGCTCACATAAAAATCAGGTAGCTGCCTGATGAAAATGTTAATATGTCTTTAGAAAAATGACAATGCTATTCTAGGAAGTATAATGTCATAACAAAGAACAGGAAAGACAAAAGGGACAGCATAGTATTTACTGCACTACAGAATTGGATAAGTGGTGCCTGCTTCAGATCTTGTTGCCCTTTTCAACCTTTTCTCTGTGCTTTTCTCAACTTTTTACTGGAAAATAACTCTCCACTTATCCCTGCTATACCCTGAGAATTCTCAGATCATTTTCCTTGGCCCTACAGGATTATGCTTCTGAAACAAGACTTCCTCTAGAATCCAAATGCCTGCAAACAGAATCATTAATTTCTGAAAAAGATAAAAGTTTTGCCTGTACTGATTCCTTATGGGTTTTGGATTACATACAAGGTAAATGCCTTGCAGCATACATAGCAAGTCTTTTTTTTGCAGTCAGTGCAAAAAAATAATAATAATTTCAGTTCATGCTCAGCCTCTCAGAAGGCTAAAAAACCTTTCTCCAACACTAGATATCTGTATGTTTCAGAGAAGATTGAAAAAGTATTTGGCTGTGGTAGTGGATATGTCATGTGTGAGCTCAAACTGATGGAGACAAATTCCTTTATACTTTGTACTCCAGAGTCAGTGCAGATATTTTACTTTGTTTTGTGCCATAGCATGAATTTCAGGTTAAACTGGTCAGTTGGAAAAGTTACATGGCTTAAGTACCACAATATTTTTTCTGTTTTGCTGCTTAGCAATGCCTACCGTAGCTGTCTAGGAGGATTTTAGAATCTACCTCTACTTAATTTGTCAGAAGAAATGATTGCAGCTAATATAAGACATGTAAAATATAGTCAGAACAACCCTGATCTCCTTTCTTTGCTCAATCTTGTGTATCTGATAAATGGTATAATGAATACTGCCCCCAAAAGTATCACGTGCGTTTACCTTATCTAAGAAAGGAAGTTGTATGCAGCACATAAAAAGTGCCCAGCCAGTACACATTTATATATGCTTGGCTAAACAGGGGTGGAGTTAAACCTTTGTTCCAGAAGGATAAGGAAAAAAATGAAGTGAAATTAAGAAACATTTTCCTTTACCTTAAAGATATATTTGTAGACCTAATGCATTCAACTGAAATTTTATAAAGAGTTTCACAAGATATAAAACTCCCCCTCCTCAAAAAGTCTAAAGGGATTTTCTTATAAGATCAAGAAGACTATATAGTTGTTGGGTAACACATAAATTTTAGCAGAAGTTAAATATGAAACGTTATGTTAGAACTCCAGTAATATTCTGCTTAAACATTAGTTCCAAGAGATACATATGAGCGTTAATGAGAAAATGAAGTAGAAACAACTGGACTCAGTTGGAAAACTGCAACACTGTAAGTGTTGGTGATACACTGGCACAGGCTGCCCAGAGAGACTGTAGATGGCCCATCCCTGGAAACATTCTTGGCCAGGTTGGATGGGGCTCTGTGCAACCTGATCTAGTTGAAGATGTCTCTGTCCATTGGAGAAGTATTGGACTAGATGACCTTTAAAGGTCCCTTCCAACCCAAACAATCCTATGATTCTATGATTCATTCTAAGTGCAGTAGACATTAAGCTATAGGTTGGGCTGGGCTTCACTCAGTCTACCCATTCATAAGGTTCAGTTATATATGTGAACCACTGCCACCTTCCTTCTTTCTTATGACTCCTGGATCTGCCTAATAAATATCTTAACTTGGGAAGCCTTCTTCCTCTCATTGACCTTAGCACCACCAGACAAATTCATGATCATATTTATTCTTCCAAACAGACTCTTTGCTCTTCTGTCACTGGATACCAGTTTGAAGTTGCAACGTATGCATTTCTACGACCTACTCCTCTGAGGATACGAAAACCATTCATTAGATCATTGTGTCTGTAATGTCAGAAAAACTGTCCCCACTCATGCATAGCACATCTGTCAATCCAAACTATATGTGCTAAATAATAGAGTCCAAAGGGAAGGAAGGCAGATTAGGGGAAAACTCCCATGAAGAGGCATGAGTTAAAGAGAGGGTGAGGAAGAAAGGATTGATCAGTTGCATTTTACTCTGAGCAGAAAGGGAAGAAGGGCAAAGCCTTCTTCACCAAGGAAGAATGTTTGGATTCAAAATCGTCAGGCCTGTCTATGAGGAATGGGCACGTGAATATATCCTTGGAGGAGGCATGTGGGACTTGATGCTACAATCAGCAGGGGCTCACGTGGCTTTGGACCTGTCAGGCATAACTCAGCACCCTGATGAAGCAGACCTCTACCTTAGTCCTTAGTGCTCTGTGATTTCTCAATAAGTCATGTATCAAGAGTACAAGAGCAGAAAACTGCTAACATATCCAACTCAGCGATCTTATTGGCATTAAACACATTATAAAAGCCAGAACTGTGCAAAATGTGGGGAACAAATGGAAAAAAGGTTTAACTGTGCTTTATTCTGCAACTGCAGTGAATATATTGCCAAAAACAAGTAAGATATTTCTGAAAGAAGCTGCTTCTGAAGAAACCTAACATTTTAGTAACTTTCAGTTAAATCATACAGAGGAAATTAACAATGAATTTCCATGTTAATGGTCTGGAAACTGCTTCACTCCCTGTGAAAATGAAGTATAAAGGTGATTTGCTTTCTTACTCAATGGTATTTTGAAAAAAGATGACCACAGAAGAACATTAATGATGATGATGAAGTGGCACAAAGGAGGAATGAAGGAGTTACAGCTACTTTGTTAGATAATCAGATGGTGCTTGTACAAGAAAGGAAAAGCCTGTAGGAGTGGTGCTAATGGAAGACTCAGAAGACTTAGAAATCCATCATGAGCTGCCAAGAAGACAGTACACTGTGTAGAGAGATTCACCATGGCCAGAACAAAAGAAACCAAATTAATTCAAAAAAGGACATTTGTCTTAAAAAGACACAATGAGTTCAGAATTTAATCCCAAAAAAACATATAAGGCACCTGCACGTTTTGTGGCAAACCATGGCAAGAGCCAGAATTTGGGAGGGAGAGTGAAGCAGAAAGGACTATCCTGAATTACACCACTTGCAAGAGCCAAAGGAAGGTGCTTGGAAAGGACAAAGTGGCCAGCACTGCTTGCTCAAGGAAAATCTTCAGAAAGCAATGCTCAGCAAAACAGAACTGTCAGACAGGCTGTAAATGGGACAGCTTTTCTTTTTAACATTTCACACACCTTTTTAAGATTTATACAGGACAGTCCTGAGGATACTGTCACTACTAGGTGAGTCAGAAAGAGGCAGGTGGCTAAGGTGAAACAGAAGTCTTGCAAAGATGGTGTTAGCCCCTCTCATAGAGTATGTCAACAAAATACAAGCATGTAGACAAATACAGAGTTGGAAAAGATACAATTTACAGCAGTGGCAGGGAAAAAAAAAAAAAAAAACAAAACAAAACAAAACATTTTTTCATCTAAAAAGGTGCTAAGTCACTGGGCTTGTCAAAGAAGGACAGGAACCATAAAAAAATGAAGGAAAACCTGAGGCTGGCTTTACAAGACCAGGACAACTACATCAGACAACTTCTAGAAAAATTCTTTCCAGCCTGAAGAAGCTGAGGAGGAGCTGAAAGTGCCTGTGACTTGCAGAGTCCTCAGAGGAGGTAGGAGGGATATTCTCCGCTCATTTAAAAGACCAGAAGTGGTGTGGAGGGAGGTGGAAACAGGGAATTGAACTGAGGATTGAGGAAAGGATTGAACTGAGTACTTACAACATACAGATCTCTTTCTAGTAAAGTGTTTAATGCCAATAAGTTTGCTGTGCTGGATGTTTCATCAAGGCTCTGACAAGTAACAACACATCTGCAGGCATTTTTCAAGTCTGCATTGGAAATGCAGTTTCTACACACTATTTGAATTTTGAGCAGCATCAAAGATAAAGACGAGAAAAATTAATCCTTTTTTATATATATTGCAGAATAAAAAGGTCTACATAGACTACATTTTGGTCTCAGGGAAACAAAAATCAAACAAGAGAATAACCAGAAACTTTGAAAAGCTTTAGAGAGAATCAGGTGCAGGTCTAAAACTAAACAAGCAACAATTAAACTCTTAAGATATAACTTCTCAATCAGACTAGTTATCTCAACACTGTAACACAGAGTAATTAAATTCTCAGAGTAATCTTCATTAGATAAAAGATTGAACAACCATCAGAACTGGAAATATTCTGAGATGGAAGAGCTATGGGCAACACATGTGAAAGGAAATTTATGAAAGATAAAGAAGAATCAATTAATTGTCACTATAAACCAGATATAATATTAACAAGGAGAAGCATCCAGGAATTTAATGAGATAAAGAGTGGTGTCATTTAATGTATTCATTGACATTTCCATACTGATTAAAAAAAGAAAGAAAAGACCTCAAAATACACCAAAAGGTAGGTAAAATTTTTGACATGGATATTAAAGTCTTTTAAAAGTACCATTTTTATTATTCACAGAATAAAAGAAGGAAAAGGTCACTCAGTTCTCCTGCCAGTTCAGGCACAGACACTTTCCAAGATTTTTAACATTTTTTCTACATAGTTTCAAGTGTTCCAAGCGATGAGAGTCCCATCACCCCTCTTTGGAAACTGCTCTGCAGCTTCATATATCTCACTGCCAGAAAGCACTTCCTAAGATTTTTTATCTTAATTTCATTCCATTTCTCATAATTATTACAACGTTTACTACTATAAATAATTATTTTCTCTCACTTTGTGCAACCTCAATTAACGTCATTGTTCTTTAATTTGTCAACAGCTTTCTGGTGAAATGATATCCAGAAATGAACTCAGTGTTCTGGGCATAATGCAATGATATACCTACACCCCCTACATTTCCATAGAGGGGTACCAAAGCTGGCTTCAGATGGGTACTGATAGCTCTTTTAAAATATCACATCATTATTTCCTAACCATGTTCAGAAGTGGTGTATATTAGTCTGAGAGAAGGGGAGAGTTCAAAAAGACAAAGGAGAAAGTGTGCAACCCAAAGCAGAATAATCATCCAAATGGTCACTAAGGTCACAATAACATATTTTAAAATAACGTGCAGATAGTGCATAAAAGCTTCTATAAACATTCAAAACAAACTAAAAGGCATGTTTCACAAAAAGCAGTTGAGTTTGAAAGCACAGACTCTAGAGTTCCCTGTACTACTGTGACCTTCTATTGTTGAATATCCAACTTTTTCTCAGATGTCATACCCATAAAAATCTGCTGCCCAAAGCCTAGAGGACAGAAGTAAAAATAAAATACCCCCAGTTCGTTCACTAGATAACATCATATTCCTACTAATATTTTAACCCAGAATATCCTCTTCAGTTTTACAGTGAACCTGCAGTGTTTAAATTTCTTAACATGATTACTTGGTCTATGCTGACATGGATAGCTAAGGAATTTCTCATTGCTTCACTCTAAAACTGTTTGGTGAGCTTTTGGGGTTTTGCAGTGTAGGTGTTTTCTTTTGGTTTTGCACTTTTCAAAGTGTTTAGGACACCTTCCTATAATAACAGAAGTTATCTCAGTACTTTATAGATCTACCTTACACACAGCTGAAAGAAATGAGACCAGAAAGAACTGGCTAGCTCATCACAATCCAGGAAAGTTAAGAAAGGAGTCAAAAGAAAATAAATATCAAAGTAATATGAACACTAAAAAAAATTTATTGTCATGTTACAGAAAGGAAACTGGGCAGCTGAACTTTTATATAAAAATTGGGAAAAAACCTCTTCTGCTGAAAAAACATATATAAATCTTTGACTTAAACAAGGGGCAGGAAAATTAATTAATTAAAATACTGTAACCATGGGATAAAGTACCAGGCAACTTCCTTGGAAACAGAGTTAAACTAGTAAATACACGTCATTTTCTTATTAATAAGAAAAAGTATTTTGCATACTGGTTTTATTGAACATCATGAAAACGTATAAGATCACTAAACAATACAGAAAAAAATATTATCATAATGCTTTATAAAATATGAAGCTATTATATATGTAAATTAATATAATATATGACCAGATAGCTTTAACTTTGATCCTGTATTTCTGCATAATAGAGAACTTTGTGATTAAAAAGGACTCATTATTTACTTACAGTTCATTACATGCTTAGGTGTTTTGCTGGAGCAGGTCTAGTCTTCTCGGCATTTTGATGGACAGAGAAAAATTTGGGCTTCTTCAAAAACAGTGGAACTTCTGACTCTGACTTCAGTGGGTAAGGAATTCACAACAATTATGTGATGCCAGGAAGAAAGTTCATCTGTAATAAAAAGTAAATGCTGCAAGGGATCACTTTTGAGGAAACCTCTGTGCAGTTTATATGAGGCTACAGGAATGTAGTTGGGAAACTATTAGCAAGGTTGACTCCAGAAATCAACTTTGCATTCCAGGTTGTAAAGACACAATGTCTAAGGTATTAGCTTGCAACTTCCAGGTTTCAAGTGGTGTTTGCCAAGACTGTGAGTCAGATCAAAAAGTTTATCCATATTTGAAAGCTTCTTTCTGTATAATGTCATTATCAAGCAATTTCTTTGAAGAACAATGAAAAAACAGACACCCTCCCGCAGAGTCTGTAGCGACTAAACTAACCTGTCCTTCCAAATGGAGTGTTTAGTATGCTGCAAGTAAGACAGATATGTATGTAGGTTTATTATTTTTTTTTACTTTTTCTTTTTTTCATTTTATTGTGCAGTTTATTTCTAGCTTTAAGATTAAGCACTATGTTTATTAAATTGAAAGTTATCTTTACCTCTAGCTACTTCTCCTTAAAAGAAGAGTAAAAAATATGTGAACGAGTGCATCCCTGATGGGGAAAATCTAGTCAACAGAGAGGATACAGTAACTAGTCTACTGTAAGAGAAATGCAGGAATCCATCCCATAAACAGTAAGTCATAATTGCCTGCTGGCTAGATACCAGGTTTCAGAAAAGTTCTTGGACCAGACACTCAGGTCCGGTTAGAGGCCACTTAAGATCAATAACCTGCAAATACGTAAACAATGAAATAATTTAAATATTTCTGTCAGCAGCTAGGAAGTCAAGTAAACAATTTAATCACAGCTTGGGTGTCTGGCAAACTCAGTCTCTGGAGTGTAACTTCTCACTCAGAAGGTACACTGGTTTTAGACATCTATGACATATCTTAAGCTTAAAACACACAACAGTTGAGGTTATGGACTTTTATAGGGCACGTGTTTGTCAAGGACATACAACACATATATTTTGTTGATTCTTTATTATTTGCTGCATACAGCCACACATCCAAACATACAATTTTTCTTGTGGATTTCTCAAAAAGATCTGGTTCCTTAAAATGTCTGCTGAAATAATGCATTGACAGGTTCTCAGTTCTGTTTTCTCTTTACAATACTTTAACTACTTTATTTTGATTTCCCTGACAGTAAAACACTATTTTGGCTCTGAAAAATGCAGCGCAACCTGTACAGGCTTCTTTTATTTATGTTGACTTATACTCTGCTATCTATAAATATTTTAAAAGACGAAGTAGGTGGATTACAGCCCACCTACTCTCTTTTTTTTCAGACACGCACATTTAAAATTGCAGCAATGTCTGTTGAGTGAGGCTTGAAAGTCTCTCTGGATCTCTATCACCTATTCAGAAAGACCAGGGAAAAGTCAGAAGTGAACCTATCTGTGTAACCATGACAACAAGTACTTGTATATAATGCTTATCTATATGGTATAGTTTTTGATTCCTTCAAGAGTTCATGCAGTCATAGGCTGAATTCTTTGGTAAGCTATCTGAGCCGTGTCAAATGCCTCAGATAAATCAAGTAAGTATTGCTTGGCATTGTAAACACTGTTTACACTGAAGAATGAATGAGAAAATGGGCTGAATGATGGACGAGAGACAGGGCTGTGTCTGGAAGGTGGGAGAAAGAAAAATAAAAGAGATGTCAGTACTTTTGCAGTGATTAATATTTGACGGATTGATTTGGAGTTGTTAAGAGAGACCTTCTATTGCTATTCCCTATCAAATTAATGCCTGGCAGATAATATATATGGATTTTTGGGGAACTGAGATCTGGCAGACATAGCATACGGTGAGAGGTATTATTCCAGCTGAGTGTAAAAGGCTAGTTGATCAATAATTAAAAGAAACATATTGAATTGAGGTTAGCATTAAGGTGCTTGGAGAATTATGAATTCTCTGTTCCATGACTTCCTATCTTTTTTTTAATAAATTGTTTATTGTTTTGTGTAAAACAAGGAGGAATTTTAAGATTTTTGAAGTAATACATAAAATTAACAATGACTGCAAGCTCAAAGGTTATTTTGCCTTTACTATTGTTAAAATTTATTTTTATTCCAGAGAAAACATTATGCTCCTTTCACATAGAGATATTTATTCTCAATCAGATATTTATATTATATTATAATCTACCATAGGATCATGTTACTAATATCCTCATAGTTCCCTGTCTGGGACTTGAGGAGATAGTCTCCGAAACTTTGTCTGCTTCAAATTTCAAGTGCTAGGATTTTGCAGCCGTGAGAACTCTGCCCTCACACTCCCATACAAATGTCAAAGAATACAATACAATATAAAAGACGACTTTTCAGTATAAAGCCATTGCTTTTTTATTCTTCTTTCCCCTTTCTTCTTTTTTCCTCCAAAAAGTTTAGCCCAATTAACTTCCAGCTTCTGCAGAATTCCCTTTTGGTAAGAGCCATGGGCAGACAGGTTTTGCCTTACAGAATTTAAGAAGAATAAATAGGTCAAAAATCAGACTAATAATTACAAAGCTAATTATAACCTTAACAAAAGAACATGTGCTACTGCTACCTGATAGAAGAGTAATTCTCATGGCTGTAGGTTAAAAAAAAAAGACCCAGAAAGGAAGATAAGAAATCAGATTTTTAATCTGCTTTTGGCAAAATAAGATAAATATTGACATGAACCATGTAACGTCTAAAGGTTAAAGGAAAGATAACAAAATATAAGCCTTTTGCATTCCTTTCTTTGTTTCACAGAAGCATAATGAATATCTCCAAATTAAAATTAAGTAATTACCCTAGAACAATTTTTTTATACTTTTGATACGAAAAAATATATCCTTTTGTTTTTAATGCATAAAGTGTTTGTGGGTTTGAAATAATTTTTCACTGAAGATCATACAAAACTCTCATTTAACACAATTTAGGTTTTCAGACAAAAAGTCTGCTATGCCACCAAAATGGCTTCAGAGAGGACAAATATACACTGTAACACATGAAGCAGCTATCCAATTTTTTTTCAGAAAATGCAGCAGTTAAGGGAGAAAAATCTACTCACACATTATGCTAATGGTAATTCACGAGGCCAAGCAGTTTCTGAGCTTGAGCAAGAAGATGAATAACATTTTTCTTGGTTCTCTAGAGATTCTTAGTTTGATTCCCATTGTGGGTATAAGGAAAGACTACATGGCAGAAATTGAATTGGCAGAATTTTTTCCTCCCTTTTTCCTCCTTCTGTATCTGAGGATATCTGAGGATATGTAATTCAGTGTTCTGAATGCAAGTCGTCAAGGCAAGTATAACCTCATTTCATCCAGTTCTTACACATGAAGCTTCAATGCAGTCAGACTACAATGTAACCAAACATGCCTATTCAAGTAATTATACTATAATGTCCTATTGTTCTTCTAATTATCAGGTTTAAAAAGTTACTAATGCTGAACCTGCCTGTAGAAAGCAGATGAAACTTTTATAAATGTTACAGTAGGTTGTAAAAAATGAATACTGGCAGAAATGCCATAAGTAGAAGACAACTTGATGCAAATTGAGTGACTTACTGTTACCATCTAAACTGTGTTCATCTCAGCTGCAGTAGAGAGTCATAAGACATATGATTTTAATAGATCAGAACCCTGTTTTAAAAATTAAGCTTAGTAAGCAGATAAAAAGAAAATGGTCCATTCTACCCATCTAACCTTTTGAGGCCAAAATGAGTGAAATGGCTCCCGGACAATCTCATGAAAAAAAGTTAATTTGGTTTTTGCAAAGGTTTCCCTGTATTGGTGATCTTTTGCTATTAACATATATAGAGCAACAGAGTGCTTTTCACCTTTGCTACCAAACCAGCAAGGATCCTCTCCTGCTTTATCTCCTTTCCTGTGACTCCCCTTCAGTACTTATATTCCTTGTTCTGCCATTTTTACTTTTGTCTGCCAATTCATTCCCACATGTGAGCAGACAGACCGTCTACTTCTGCAATGCCTGAGAACGACCAGGTAAAGAAGGACCAACCAGACCAACCAGAAAATGCATTAGACAAAAGAAGTGCATCAGTTCCCAGGGGAATAGCTGTGAGAGACAGCTTGCCAGGTCTAAGTATCCACCTGTGACTGATAAGCCACCTTAAAATCTGAGAACATCAACAAAAAATATACATTTTTCTCACAATTTATTATCATGCCTACACTTCTCTTTCTGGCTATCTATTTTGTCAAAGTTAGAAAAGTAACTGCTGTGCTCAGAGGTTGTTTCAGGGCTAAAATGAACCTCTTCTTTCTGGCTCATATGGCCTGCTTAGCACAGCTAGAACTTTATCAAGTAATCCCTCTACGGCCAATAGGCTTTGATTACATTTGTTTTGCATAATCCCTCAATTTCCTTTCTTTTTTTTCCCTTTGTTTTCATGTTACGCATTACCTTTCTCAATTTTGGGTTTGGGATTTTTTTCCTTATGTCTTCCACAGGAGTAAGCAGTGAGAGGCCTCAAATCAAAACTTTAAGTCATGTTTAATGGTTAATATTACACAGTGAAAAGATTGTAATAATACTTTTGACCTTTCTGGGTCCATTTAGTTCTTCTCAATTAAGAAAGAATCATCTCACCAACATTACCAAGTTCAAGGTTTTCACAACATCCTTGGGAACCAATACTGCAGTCTGTTTGAGGGAAATTTAGGGACACATTCCAATTCTCAGTTATATCAAGGCAAGATTTAGCATTTCGAGTTGCAATCAGATGAGGCCAAAGACAACTAAACACAGATAGCTCTATAGGTTCAGTAGGACTGTATCTTTGATTGTAGTGCAAATGCTGAGGTTCTGTATATGCATTTGTTTCTAAAACATGAGCTTACTCACCTGTAACTAGTTCTTATCTTCTTTAGCCACTAGCCTTAATGTCTTGATACTTTCTTACTTTAAGTTAAATCACTCCACATGGGATGAATTATGTATGCTTGGCAGCATAACCTAAGGGTGAGCTCAGAACAGAATCCTCTAAACATCTACCTTTTGATTACTCTGGTATTTTCCTGACTTCTGTCCAGCTCTTTCCACGCCATTTTGATCAATATCCAGCTGTCATAACATGAGCTTACATATCCATCAGCTGTACTTTATTTGCTTATGAATTCTTCTGTTTCATAGATCTGATCCTCTGTATTAGGAGTCTTGCAGAAGACATATTCGAGGAGTTAGTGATCTTGAGCAAGCCATGTATGCTCTACTAGGCCCTGTACTTAGGGCTTGAAAAGCCCATATGTTAGCATGAGTGACCACAGTATAATCCCATATATATATATATATACCACAGTGTAAGGGAATGTGCTGGAATACCCTAAATATGTGCTGTTCCTGGACACAGTTCCTAGATGTGTGCAGATGGATATGCTCTGGGGGGCATTAAGGAAGAGATAAAATTTCTACCTCTCCAGACAAGATATATAGTTTTGTTTGCTATACTAGATACAAAGAGCAACAGTATAGGGAGGAGGGTGAACCTCTCCACAGATGGGATCTGTGCAGTGTGCTGTGGCTGTCCACTTGGGTTCCATCCGGTTGGGTTCCAGCGTCTGCAAGGATGTAAGGTTTATTTTCTGTGTATGTTTCTCTTCCTATGTCTATCTTATTATTAAAGTAATTTTATTATGCTATTTGTTGCCATTCCAAAAGAGTTCTGGATTTTGCGTTTACCTTGTTTATGTGGTGTACTGAAATGAAACAGGGACAAAAGCATTTAGACCACTCAAAGCCCTCTTCTCTGATTTATTACCTTCCATTTTTATGTCTCTTTTTGGCAAAAAAACCCCAGCATTCCATATACCCTTTGTGTCACTGGATCCTAAGAGCTGACTAAGACAGCTTTGCACTGGTAGTTAGACCAGTGGGAAATTTAGAATGACCATAGGTCCATGCCACATTAACATAACCCTTTTTACTTCTGTAAGAGCAGAGTCTTTTTCTAGTAAACAGCAAAACTTTTACTTCAGTGCCTCATGCACATTTATTTGCATGCAGCAATATTGCAAGCCTCAGCCTATCCACCCTCTCTTTTCCAGGGGGAGGCATGAGAGTTATTACCCTGCAAACACTGAGCTCTGAAAGTAGACCTTCCTCTACATGGAAATTCAAAGAACTACACTGGAAATATACAGAAGACTGAACAGAAAGTAAGAAAGGTCATCCTGGCAATGCATTTGCTCCTCTTCCTCCTTGGATCACTAAATCTTCATTTATCAGAATGAAAAAAGTATCTGTACAACTGGCAAAGATGTGTCCTGAATAGACCCCATCTTCGCACAAATGAGCAATCACACTGGCTTTGCCTTGACTTTTAGAACATATAGACTTTGACTTTTTCTCAGTTTACCCCAGTACTGCACATATTCCACAGTGTAAGGGACCTTTGACAATTTGGCTGCACTGGTAAGGAGTGCATTGATAATTGGTGAATTTGTGCTCCCTGGTTATGGAGGTGAGAATGGACGCTGAAGTACCAGGACTACAGACACAGACTGCTGGAATTCATGGATACCTGTCCTACACAGGAGATCACGTACTCCTCTCTGGCTTTTCCTTGCTTTCTGTCAGAACATATCTGTCCTCTTGTAATTCCCCTAGTACAAAGCCCACTTTCCTAAACACTTTTTTGAGGGAAAAAAAAAAAATCAACACAACCAACATGTACCAAAAATCAAACTCCTAATATTCCATCTTGATATGAATCTTTCAGGTTACAGCAATGATTAAATCTTTATATCAGTCTCAGTTGTGTTAACATTTTACTTTTGCTGTCTGGACTTCTTGCTAGTATTACAGTACTATTACAGCCTATGACATTTGTCTTGAACAGCATTCATCAAAACATGCTTAAACACAATTTCATAAGACTTGAAGTTAACTTCAGGCCTTTGGTCTGAAATTGTCAATCTGTTTTCAGTCATCATGAAAACATAGCAAAAGGTTGTTCTCCTGCATTTAATTTTGCTTTTTTTGCTACTTTTCTTTTTAAGCACTTACAGTGCTGCAAAATGTTGTCTCTGACTTCCTATGAAGACAAGTAATTGGATACTGACTTTTCCCATGTTAAGTTTGGGGCTGGGTTAATATTCTGCATAACCCTTTTCTAGACCACAGCTGTTTTCAGCAAAGGTAAAGGGTGTTTTGCTTTTCTGAATCAGACCTTACCTCATATCTTTGACATGCAATGGGAATCAAAATGTGTATCATTGCTTTACCAGGCTCCTGTTTCAAAAATTATTCTCCTAATCATTAACTGTACTATGACTGTTAAAACTGTCTAGAATAGATCACATAGATTTAGATAATTTTAGATTTAGATTTTGACTTTAAAACAAACAAACAAACTTCATTAGGAAGAAAATAGCTTTTATTTGCAGTATTTATTTCATGGTACTGAAATATATTTCTTTATAATGAAAGGGATTATGTTTTCCTTTACGAGCAATTTTTCTGTATTAAATTGATCTTTTATGTAAAAACATATTTTAGAGCATTTAAAATGTTAATATAGAAACCAAATATTCAGTTGCATCAAACAAAAAGATACTCTTAATCCTTTAATGGCATGAGTAATGCCAATATTTCCAATTTTGTATTTGTTCAAATCAAAAAGGCCACCACTGAATTTCCCATTGAAAGAAAAGTCATGTTCCAGTGTTTGATACACACACAGTGCTTAACTGGCTATGACCACAGGTTTCTATACATAGAGTGAAGTTAGTTTGCTCTAAAACAAACCAAACAAAAATAAATTCTTTAGATGTGTATGTTCTGACCTTTACCACTAAGTTGAATTCTGTGGTTAGTTTTGGCCTGTGGACTTTATACATTCTAAGCCTCAGTCATATCAAACATGACTTTCTCATGCTCGTTTGTAGGCAAACTCATGTTTCTGATGGTTCAGATGGAAAATAACTGCTGAGTATTTACTGAGTATTTGAACCTGAGCTGCAGTTAGCGTGAAGGGTGCAGTGGGGAGCCAAACTCTATTTTATCAAAGAGTAAACCAGTGTTCTGATGGTTCCAGGTCTCTAACGTAGTTCTGCAAAACAATCATAGCTCCACAAAACAATTGCATTAACTTTATTTTTTTTTAGTCTGCAGCTTCATTTCTAGATACAGAGTCCCTAATTAAGCTTCTAACCAATTCAGAGCTTAACAGAATTGATTTTATTATGTTGTCTAATGACAGGTAGAAACAGATACTTTTTGCTTTCGTGACTATCTGGATGCTGATTTCCATACAAAAATCTGAAGGAAGCACAGGGTTTGTGGACAAGGTTTTCACTGCCGCAGTGTGGCTCCTTCAGGTGGCAGCACTGGTACTGTAAGAAAAATAACTCACCTCACTAGAAATGCTATTCATACAGGAGATATGTGGATGTAAAGCAAATGAAAAATCCATTCAGGTATTTACAGAGCTCTTGTCACTGTAATATCTAAATAATCTTTCATATATTTGGCTTCAACACATATTTAAACTCATTTGCTAGAAAGATGTCAATTCCTTCATCTCCCTAGCACAGGGCCAGCAGTGCAATACAAAAAAGTTCCTGGGCATTTTCAGCAGGACTTAAGCAGAAGAGAAGCCCCACAAAAGAGAAGCCCAAAATGAGGATACTAAAAGCTCACACTCAGCAAACTCTACAGGTCCCAAAATGTCCCCAGTGCTTTCTTTTTTCCTGCAAGGCTTTCAGTTTCACAACTCTGCATTTTGGCAGAACTGCCTGGTCTTGCTAGGGCTGAGCATCCTCAGGTGCTGCTCACCTCAGCCCAAGAGGACCCCACTACCAGGCAGGCCATTTCCCAGTATTCCACCCTGGCAGGGCTGGAAAAGCACTGACAGACCTCCTTGAAAATATGAGCTTTCCCCTGTTATATAGCAACAGCCACAGCTTACTGAATATGAATAGAGAAATGTTCAATTTATTTCCCTCACTGAGGGTTTTGCAGTACTGGAGATTGCTTTAATTACTGAGTTGTGCTGGGAAGGGATGTTTTCCTGCCATTTTCCTGAAAGCGTGTCAGGGTAAAAGAGGGGCATTTTTTTTCCCATTTATATGCATAATAAAAGGAAACCAGAATTATTTTTCATAAAGAAGATAAGACAGTTGATAAAAATCCATTTTGTCACTAAGGGAAAATGTTGCTAAGCTTGTATAAAATGTTTTACCTAAAAATATCAATTGAGAGGAAAAAGAGGCCATATTAATCACAGGAAACTTTCTACTCTACAAGATGGGACAGCACATCCCATTTATAGCAACATAGCAGAAGTTATGGGAAAAAAATTAACAAATTGAAATTAAAAGCAAAAGACTCAAATCTTGCATTACATTTATGAAAGCAAGATGAGTTTTGCTTGAGTAAGCCCTGAAGACTTTCGCCAGAGTAATTTCACCTCAGAAGGAAAGAAAACATGAAAACTTAACAGTAAAAATGAGATCCAGAAAATATAGATGCACCTACAGAAGAGGAAGAAAACCTGAAATAATAATAATAAAGAAAAACTGAAAGACCTTTCTCAGGAATGAAAGAAATAAATCAGAAATAATTAAGACCCTTGCTTGGGGCTAGAAAGTATAAATCAAAAAAGCCTTAGGTTGCAAAGAAAATTTAATTTAAAAAAGCCCTTCCTTGTGCCAAAGATTTATCATTTTTAAAGCCCAGTGGGGCCAGAATACGTTTTTTTTTCTTGACTCTAAATAGGTGCACTTCTGCTTCTACTGATAAATCCATTTGACATGTATGTTGCTTCTGAAATTTTTGTGATTATCTCATTTTTCTCTTGTTTTTTTAAAAAAGAAACAATTATCTGAATGCCTGAACATCTTGCATTTGATTGTTTACTGTGAAGAATAATTAGAAAAGTAAAATTTGAAGTTGCTTGTTCCAAGATATTTGTAGTTGTTCTCTGTCGTGGCTATTACCCACTTACATCTCACTTCACAGTCAGTGTTAAATGCTTTTACGTAACAGAGTCTTGCAATCAGGCAGCACTCCCAGCTGTTAAGTACAATTCTGTACTTATTATGTACTCCATTTTTTACTGTTAAAACTCAGAGTAAGTGAAAGAGATCAAAACTCTGTTATTATTCTTCAGGGAAATCTGCTTTGATTGCATAAGGCAGAATTTCAGTCAAGTCAATAGGACTGCCATGACAAGGGATATGGCTGGGAAATGCAGTCTGCAAAAGACAGGTCATAAACAGAAGTGTGATTAGTGAAATCTGTAATATCCTGATATTTGAGCTTCAGATGGTCATCTCTAGCTAACAAGTCACAAATGAAATGACATACCACAAAACAAAAAAAGGAATAAGGATAGAACAGTGTAAGACAGTAATAGCATATGGGGGTTGGAGGCTTAAGGTTATAGTCTTCCTGCTTTTATTTCTGTAAGTCAGGCCATCACTACAACAAAACTGCACGAAAAGTCAGCAAATAACAGCTAGAGAATATGAAGGAGAAAAGAGAACTATACTACAAAGGAGAAGGCGTGCACAGAGGGAGAAGGGAACCATCAGGTATATATGTCTGAGAGATGAGATGAGTCTGTCTGAGGCACGATCAGCCAGCTGAGAAAGGCAGAAAACTTGAAGTCAGAGAGAGAGAACTTGATTATTCTTTATGATTAAGTACTTGAATTATAAGACTGTTCAATGGGAGAAAACAATGAACAATTCAATATGTCTGGGCTCAGAATAACTTCTATGATCCCTGGACACTAACTCATATCACCCCCATTGTCAGACAACTCCACTGGCTCCTCATTAATTTCAGAACCCAGTGCAAAATAAACTTCTTGATTATAAAACTCTCCACGGGCTTGCTCCGGTCTCTCTCTACTTCCTCTGCACATCTAGCACTGGCTTTCTCTTTTTCCCTCCAGACAACACTGTTGGTGTGATTAAAAGCTCTTGTTTCGACTGTGCCACCACATCACTTACTTTCCTGGTTTGCCAGTGGCTGTATGAACACAGATTATTAATAGAGCTCGTGCTGTCAGAGCGGGAAAACAAACCACTACTAAGAAACTGTAACGTGTTGGATTTTGAGCAAAGAACCATTCATGACTGAAGATGCATTTTCAGTCTCGCAGCTGGATATGCAAGAGTTTAACAAATGGAAAAGTTTGTGGCCGTGATCTGGCTGCTATTGTGCATGATGCCCAGTGACATTGTAATTCACCCTTGTCTCTAACCAGTGAAGAAGATCCAACAGAAAGGAGTGGAAAAGTACTCATGCCTGAGAATTAGCTCAGGGCTTAATTTAGTGCAACAGAAAAAAGGAATCTCTAAATTAGGCATTGAAAAACATTTAAGAATGAACCATCTTTTAATTTGTGAAAGCCTGTCAGATCCTTGTTACTTTCATTGTATATCTGTTGCTTAATTGTTATAATTCTTATTAGCTATCATGCCTTGTTAAGCAGCAGCATCTCTGGTGTACATATTTAAGCTGTTAGTTTGACTTTTGATACTGCTTTTGCACCAATATCTGCTTTTATTTTTAAGAGTATTTTCTTATTTATTTTTGATTTGAAAAAAATCTGCAAAAGACACATTGATTGGTGGAGTAACACCTTGGCACCCCTGAAGCAAAAGGAGCAAATGGAGACTCCAAAAGAGGCAGGCAATCCCTCACCCTCTTGCTCCCAGGCAGAAGGAGGGGACCTAAGAGATGGGGGAGACTGGAAACAAGTCCCTGCTCAGGGAGGCAGGAAAATCCCCTCCCGACCTCCCTCACATTCCATGGTGTCCCTTCACAACAGATACAGGGCCCTAGAGCTTTTGAATGAAGTAGAGAAGGACGAAGAAAATGAGTCAAACAAGGAGGAAGACCAAGGTCCACCAAGGCTGGGTCACTCTAGACCAGGTATTAAAACCAGTTCTAAAAACAACACCAGAAGAGTCATTGTAGTGGGTGACTCCATTCTGAGGAGTGTCAAAGGCCCAATATGCAGACCAGACCTGCTTCATAGGGAAGTCTGCTGCCTCCCTGGGGCCCGGGTGAAGGACCTCACAGCAAATCTCCCTGTTCTAGTAGACCCAAGGACTAATACCCTCGCTTGGTTTTTCAGGTAGGTAACTATGATATTACCAGGAGAAGTCCAAAATCAATGCAGAGAGATTTCAGGGCTTTGGGGAAACTGGTTAAGGGGTTGGGGGCACAAATTGTGTTCTCCTCCATCCCTTCAGTTGTGGGGATGGATGAAGAAGAATACAGGAGAACTTAACAGATGAACTTGTGGCTCCAAGATTGATGTTACCATCAGGGCTTCAACTATTTCAATCATAGGTTAGTATACAGGACGCCAGACCTTTTGGCATCAGATGGGATGCACCTGTTCCAGAAGTGGAAAAGGATCTTGGGGCAGGAGTTAGCTGGACTCATTGAGAGAGCTTTAAACTAGATTTGAAGGGGAAAGGGGGCAAAACACCAGCCCATCTGAAGTGCATGTATACCAATGCACACAGCATGGGTAACAACAGGAAGAACTTGAAGCCATGATGAAACAGGAAAATTATGATGTAGTGGCTATTACAGAAACATGGTGGGATGTCTCCCATGACTGGAGTGCGCCGGTTGATGGCTACAAGCTCTTTAGGAGGGATAGACAAAGAAGGAGAGGTGGTGGGGTGGCGCTGTATGTTAGGGACTGTTATGATTGCTTCGAGCACAAGTGAGTGAAGACAGGGTGGAGTGTCTTTGTGTTAGAATCAGGAGGAAGGCCAACAGGGCAGATGTTGTAGTAGGAGTCTACTATAGGTCACCCAACCAGGACAGAGAGGTGGATGAAATATTCTATAGGCAATTAGGAGAAATCTCATGATTGTTTGTCCTTGTTCTTGTGGGAGATGTTAAATTCCCAGACACCTGCTGGAAATACAACACAGCAGAGCAGGACCAGTCCTGGAGATTCCTGGAATGTGTAGAAAATAACTTCCTGACACATCTGGTGAGTGAACTGACCAGAGAAGGTGCCCTGCTGGACCTCCTCTTTGTGAACAGAGAAGAACTGGTGGATGATGTGGCAGCTGGAGGCCGACTAGGGCACAGTGATCATGAAATAATAGAGTTCTCTATTCTTAGGGAGGCCAGGAGAGGGGGCAGCAGAACTGACATCCTGGACTTCCAAAGGGCTGACTTTGATTTGTATAGGCACCTGCTTGACAGGATCCCTTGGCAGATGGTTCTGAAGGGTATAGGGGTCCAGGAAGGCTGGACGCTCTTTAAGAAGAAAGTCTTAATGGCACAGGAGCAGGGTGTCCCCAGCTGTTGTAAGAGAAGCCGGCAGCAGAGAAGACCACCCTGGCTAAACAGGGAGCTTTGGCTGCAACTCAGGGAGAAAAGGAGAGTTTAGGGCCTTTGGAAGAAG
This sequence comes from Strix uralensis, assembly GCF_047716275.1. NCBI lineage: Eukaryota > Metazoa > Chordata > Aves > Strigiformes > Strigidae > Strix > Strix uralensis. The sequence goes on from NC_133975.1 coordinate 39,786,290, forward strand.
GGGCTAGCCACTCACAATGATTACAAAGATGCTGTGAGGTTATGCAGGGGGGAAATCAGGAGGTCTAAAGCCCAGCTAGAAATTAATCTCGCTTCAGCAATCAAGGACAGCAAGAAATGTTTCTGTAAGTACGTCAACAGTAAAAGAAAGACCAGGGAGAGTTTCCATCCCCTGCTAGACGCAGGAGGAAACATGGTAACAAACAACGAGGAAAAGGCTGAGGTGCTTAATGTCTTCTTTGCCTCAGTCTTTAATAACAAGACTAGTACTGAGGGAATCCAGACTCCTCAGCCAGAAGATAGAGACTGGGAGAACGACCCTCCTGCAATCCAGGAGGAGGTAGTCAGTGACCTACTGCATCACATAGACACACACAAGTCTATGGGACTGGATGGGATACACCCGAGGGTGCTGAAGGAGCTGGCTGGGGTGCTCACCAAGCCACTTTCCATCATTTACCAGCAGTCCTGGCTGACCGGGGAGGTCCCGACAGATTGGAAATCAGCCAATGTGACACCCATATATAAGAAAGATCAGAAGGATGAACAAGGAAATTACAGGCCTGTCAGCTTGACTTCGGTGCCCAGGAAGCTGATGGAGCAGATCATCCTGAGTACCATCACACAACATATGTGGGACAACCAGATGATCAGGCCCAGTCAGCATGGGTTTATGAAAGGCAGGTCCTGCTTGACAAACCTAATCTCCTTCTATGACAGGGCGACCTGCTTATTGGATGAGGGAAAGGCTGCAGATCTTGTTTACCTTGACTTTAGTAAGGCCTTTGACACCGTTTCCCACAGGATTCTCCTGGCGAAACTGGCTGCTCATGACTTGGATGGGCACACGCTACACTGGGTAAAAAACTGGCTGGATGGCCGGGCCCAAAGAGTTGTGGTGAATGGAGTTAGATCCAGTTGGAGACTGGTCACGAGTGGTGTCCCCCAGGGCTCGGTTTTGGGGCCACTCCTGTTTAACATCTTTATTGATGACCTAGACGAGGGGATCGAGTTCACCCTCAGTAAGTTTGCAGATGACACCAAGCTGGGTGGGAGTTTTGATCTGCTCGAGGGTAGGGAGGCTCTGCAGAGAGATCTGGACAGGCTGGAGCGATGGGCTAAGGCCAACTGTAGGAGTTTCAATAAGGCCAAATGCCGGGTTCTGCACTTCAGCCACAACAACCCCCAGCAGCGCTACAGGCTTGGGGAGGAGTGGCTGGAGAGCTGCCAGTCAGAGAGGGACCTGGGGGTGTTGATTGACAGCCGGCTGAACATGAGCCAGCAGTGTGCCCAGGTGGCCAAGAAGGCCAATGGTATCCTGGCTTGCATCAGAAATAGCGTGGCCAGCAGGGACAGGGAAGTGATCTTACCCCTGTACTCGGCACTGGTGAGGCTGCACCTTGATTACTGTGTTCAGTTTTGGGCCCCTCACTACAAAAAGGACATTGAATTACTCGAGCATGTCCAGAGAAGGGCAACGAAGCTGGTGAAGGGTGTGGAGCACATGTCGTACGAGGAGCGGCTGAGGAAACTGGGGTTGTTTAGTCTGGAGAAGAGGAGACTGAGGGGAGACCTCATCGCCCTCTACAACTACCTGAAAGGAGGTTGCAGAGAACTGGGGATGAGTCTCTTTAACCAAGTAACTAGCCATAGGACAAGAGGGAATGGCCTCAAATTGTGCCAGAGAAGGTTTAGACTGGATATTAGGAAGCATTTCTTTACAGAACGGGTTGTTAGGCGTTGGAATGGGCTGTCCAGGGCAGTGGTGGAATCCCCATCCCTGAAGGTCTTTAAGAGTCATGTTGACATAGCACTTAGGGATATGGTGTAGTTGAGAACGGTCAGTGTTAGGTTGGACTAGATGATCTTCAAGGTCTTTTCCAACCTAGATGATTCTGTGATTCTGTGATAAATAGAGTGTCTCAGAAATAAGAGGTTAATTTCCAAATAAAAACTGTCTTTAAAGGCAACTAAGCCCATTACACATTCTTCTTACAGTGACAAGCAGGCCTGGATGAGAGAGGTTCCAAGTGAAGAAAAATGTATAATGGACTTAGCTCTTTATATCTAATGTCATGAGGTGCCAGCACCTGCCCAAGGGATTTTTCACTGAATATAATCCTCCTCTAAATAAAGAAGAAGAACAGAATTTGGACATACTGTTCTCCTTTAAAAATGTTTTATTGAAGCCTCTTTATAATCTTTATTATTATAAATGCTCATATGTCATTCCTTGGGTATCATTCATGTGAACATCCACACACAACCACTCAAGGACTCTGTTTAGCCCACCATTCTTGAAGTCCTACAGAATTTGGGCTTGGAACAATCAATCAAAATATACTTCTATTTTCTATGACTTTGCAAAGGCTGAAGATTAAAAATTATGGAATATGTTACAGTTTATTTTCTCCCACTTCCTCAAACTGACAGGAGTGCAATTATTCTTCTGTTATCCCTGACACATAAAGTAAAATTTCTTTATTTCCACTGTATGTCCCAAGATCACAAAAGACTTGTGATCCAAAATAAAGAGTTGATCCAAAATAACTTTTTTGTTCCACTCTCTACCATTGCTGTCTTCATAAACATGTGGAGAAACACAAGAAGGAGTTCAGAGAAATGTGAGCCCTGGAGAGGCAATATTGCAGCCAGAACTCTTCATGTGACAGAAGGAAATGGCTGAACAAGATCTTAATTCTCCACCTACACAAATGAACCATAGCTGCTGGTTTAAGCGCTAAGGTCACATTAGGGAACAGCTGTTTGCATATCATGGAGATCTGTCCCTTTCAGATATGCCTGGAAACCAGCCAGACTCAGCTGTTATATCAGTACAAATTCATGTTATGAATGGATTGGAAGGTAGATGGATGAAGAAAACACCTGCCATATGACTCAGTCCTAAGGAAGTTCTCAACAAATCATGAGATGGAAAAGCTCAGTTATCATTGCCCCTCCTTCTCATTATGCCACCCCTACCCGTGGAGTGTCGTTAATGCAGCCCTTCAATGCAATGTTGTCTTTGTGTAGAACAACCATTTTCTACCAGATAGGCCATTGACTGGCAATGAGTTTCTATTTAGAGATGAGGCAAAACATGTAAGGTAATAATCTAGTGAAATTACAGAGATAGAAGAGAAGTCAGATTTTCCCTGCAAAATATAGATATGTCCTAACAAAATCTGTTGACAAAATGAAAGAGAAAGGTATTATGAACAGAGGATAGACTGTACAGAAAGAGCATAAGCACCACTTTAAAGCTGAAATAAAAATGGGGTGAAAAGTAAAGAACAGTAGAATAGAATAGTACAGAAATAGTACAGAATGAAAGGCCTCACACTGGGAGAATAAAATAATGCTGATTTCTGCAATGAGCCTGAAGATAGTGGATTGGGATGAATGAATAAAATAAATTGGTGCTTGTTTTGATCTCATTATGTATATAATTCATCAGTGCAGCGCCTGTGAAAAGGCAATGAAAGTTTAAAATGTAGTCATCGAGCTGTTTTCAGGTAAACCTAAGAAATCTTAAGTCTATTGTGCAGAAAGCTGGTAAGAGTTCAATGGAATACTGTGCAGAGCCCTTCCCACAAAAGATGTATTCGGATTGGAATTGGTGCAGACACCTAAGATTAAAAAACTGTATGGCCTGTCTTACTAAGGCACACTGGAAGACTGGTCTTGTCCAGCAGTCTAAAATGTAGATTGGAAAGGAGATGACTGACTGTGCATCAAGAAGAGAACATCAGATACTAACATTAAAGACAAGGGCGGTGATGAAACAAGGGCAAATGGAGATAAAATTCCTGTGTATACACATATCATAAATCAGAATAGGTTTTTAAACTGCAAAGCAATCAGGGGCTTAAAGACTAACATATCCATAGGCAGTGCTTGACATGTTTTCAGAGAATTCTTCTGTCCCTAATGCAGAATCACATCATTGTCAACTCTGGTATTTTATAGCATCACAACCTTCACGCTAAACCCCATGGGACAGCCTCTGGTATCTTTGCTTTGGTTTGTCAATGTATCATCCTTGCTTCTGTTATAAATTTTGCTGCACTCCTATCTGACCAACCTGAAGAAGCCCCTATATACTCCTGTCCAGTCTGTTTGTGTCACAGGACCTTGGCAGAAAGAGAATGGCCAGTAACTCACAGGGTTACAGTATAATGTATACAACTACCTCAAAGAAACCATAGGTGAAAAGCAAAGTGCTACCAAAAGTGCACAAAAGGTAACAGGGTTTGATGCTGCGACAGATCAGGCAAGTTCAAGCCATCACTGAAGACAGACTTTAAAAGGAAGAAAGCAGAAGGTAGTCAGTGCACTTATGAAGAGAGGAAATAAGAAATTTTTTTTTCAGGTTGGGTCAGGGACACAGTAAGATGAGTATATCAGATGACTGGGGTCTGATGTTAAAGGGGAAACTTTTAGCTATTCCTTGATATTCTGAAGTAACTAGAAATGTTTTGTCTCTACAGAAAAAGTTCAAACCACCTAACATGCAATTTATGAACTGAATTAATTATCTATGCATATATATATTTATTTATATTTAAAGAAAGAGCAAAACATAAATATGAAAGTATAAAAAGAAAAAAACAAATAGAAATATATGTCAGGGGCTACTAGTATTTATGTGTATTCAGTGCATTTGCAGTTTTATAAGATTTTTCCTTCTGTTCTCCTACACATAAACATTAGTAACACATAATAAAAAGTGTCCATTATTTATTATTGACACACAAATTATGCACATGCTCCCCTAGAGTGAGAAAAATTGAGATAAACAATCTGCAAAGAAAGAGGAAACATAGGAAAACTAGTGAAACAAGAGAGGAATCTTTTAGCAATAAGAGAAACATACTAATACAAGATAAACAGCCACCAGAGAGTTAGACAGATGATTTGGAGATAAATTAAACAGCTTCCCAAGAGAGATCAAGTATTGGTACATATTTGCCAGTAGCCATTTAAAAGTGATGGGAAACTTTCAATGACCATCTGTAAATGGCTCTAGCTAGTCCAGCCTGCTTGATTTTATTAGCTTCACAGTCTCATTTTTGTTTGATTGCTTTGTGTCTGTATATGCATTAGTGGAAGAACATTTGTAACTTTCTCAACTTTGCTGTTTACTCCTCTGGACTATGTGCTTCTCCATTTTCACAGTCAATACAAACTTTCTTCCCCCTAAAATAAGGCTTTCTTGTCTTTTTTTTTGCTCCACTGTTCATACAGTGATTTCAAAGAAGCATCCCTAGAAAAAGGGTGGAGGGGGAAAAGGAGTGGAATTTCACATTTCTCCTGAGGATATAAAGCAGAAGGCAAGTTTGGTATGTGGTGGTGAAAAGGCCTTCCCCAGTGCAATCCTGGATGATCCTGCCTCTTAACTCTTGCACTGAAGAGTTTACACTGATTTCTCACCCCAAAGAGTCTCATGTTTGAAGATTCTGTGCTTGGGCATGGAGAGTGGGATTTGGCATTTCATGAAAGATGCAATATAAAAGTCACTCTGTCAAATACCAGGGAAGACCATCTAATACTTTGATGTGTCTCAAAAGAAGAAGTTTCACAATACCCCTCATTTAATTAGGCCTCTAACATTTTGTAAATCCATTCCCCTTGTACACTCCCTCAGCGATTGTAATCTTAAATCCAAAACACATGTTAAACACCTTGGAGTGTTGTCAATAGCATCCCTGTTCTCACAGCAATAAGCCATAAAATGTACATTTGAATTTACTAGTTAGAGTTAACAGTCCTGCTGAAGAGGGAAGAAAGAAAGAAAAGGACACCAGATGAATAGTATGCAAAATATTTTTTATTATTTTAGTTCACTAAAGCAGATGTAGCAAGAGTGATCAGTGGGGATATATACAAATTGAAATAGGCTGTAAAGTTACAAGATTAAACAGCATGGATGACACATTTACATTTTTCAGATATAAATATTTGGCAAAAATATACTCAGGAGGGTTCTTTAAAATATGGCTGTTCTTTTTACCAGACAAATAACTATTATTCTACATATAGGACAAAAGTGATGACAGTTATAGTGCTTTATCCCTATATTCATTAAAATAGCTATAATAATTACTTTAAAAAAATCTGATTATGAAGCATCATATGGAGGCAAAGTAGAAGGACTGAGAATACAGCGGTTATAGTTGGAAATACAATTGATAACTTGTTTTGTAAGTATGCTTATAGCAGACTCACTGCCATGGTACCTAAGGGCGTCTGTGTGACAGACTTTTGATGGTAAAAGCAGTCTTAGGGAAACAGATGACAGTAGGTAACGCTGATAGTTAAATAGTGTAAGTGACCATTTACAAGCAGTCTGAGTATTCAGCCGAAGACCTGAATGTTGGATCTTTCAGTGTTTTGAGGAATTAGGTTATCTACTTAGCTCTCTTGGCCAGTCTTTTTAGAAAATTTTGGTATTAATGCATTTTTTTTAGGGCCAGATTCATGCCTGAATCTGTGCCTTACTCCAGCTTTCTGGGTTTTGGCTGAAGGAACATGAGACAGCCCTGAGACAGGCCAGAAGGAGAGAAGTCAAGATGGTAGGTCCTGCACCTTGGCTGCCCTGCTGTGGGGTCTGTCCCAGTCCAGCAATCCTCAGCCGTGCACAGAGACGTTTCTCACAGTCCCATGCAGGTTATCAGGGCTGAAAAGAGCCCAGCCTCACTTAAAAACCAGGCAATTTTTAATTAGGAGCCAGCCCTTAAGCACCCTAGTGTGACAGGGTCATTAATGTTTTCTGAGTCCAATCCGATTTCCACTGGGATAAAAAATCTGTTATGAGTATGCTTAACTACAAGCCTTAAGTCAGGTATAAATCAGCTTAATTATGGACCCTGTATCAGTAATGAGCATGCTTAATTATTTTATTTGTGTTAAGCCTTGTTTTCTTTAGGGTAATTTTAAACTTTCTTGGCCTGTGTTCAAAAACATTAAATAGTAGGTGTAACTTTCTATTTTTGTTTCTGTTTCTATTAATAAAAAGAGCAGCAATCAACATATTTAGCTTCCAAGACAGCACAAGAAATTCCAATGTGTTATATTGGTTTGTTATGATTAATTATCACTTACATGTCATTTTAATAACCTTATCTTAAACATGAGCTGTTAAAACTGCTTCCAAATAACTTTGTACAGTACTTCAAATTTCAGCTTTTATTAAAGTACTGAAAATATTGATAGTTTGAACTGCTTTTGACTGTATAACTACCTTAATCAACCATACTCATCCATAATCAAGCATATCCATCTTTTTGGGGTGAAAAGGAAATTTCTGCTGACTGCAGATAGATTTTTTACTTAAATATTATATGTTTGACATTTATTTAAATAACGAAATATTCAGTAAGCTAGCTCGATCTTTTCCAGGGACAAGGAAGATTTGTGCATTTTAAAGTGTTAACGGGATCTTCTTTCACATGAAACATCTGCTGTCTACAAATTTCACTTTTCAATGTAGGTCCTCTTCACAATTGTTTTTCAAGCGTTATGTTTCCTTCATTGCTTAAGTTTGCAAACATTGTCCCTAAAAACTCTCAGTGCTGATCATTTTCAAAGAAGTTTATGATAAGGCTATTTGGAACAGACCATCATTTTAAACATTATCCATAAATTTAATATATACATATGTTTCTTCCACTTTACCATTGTCTTTAAGAACTAAGGAAGTGCAATAGACTCAGATAAGATACTGGCAGACAGACTGGAGAAGAGCTTGATTAACATCACAAATACACCACTTTATTGCATATAATATGAGGATTTCAGTTTTGAATTTTTTAGCAAGACAAAAATGCGAATTCTGCACAACAGAAAAAATTTCGTGATAGTTCTTTTTCAGTTCACCTATGCACATATTGTTTTGTGTCTATGGTCCTAAACAAAAGTTCCTGTGTGATGTAAATAGCCATATATTTTTGTGGATTAATTCATCATCTCTCTCACTTTCTCTGAGTTTTCTTTGTAATTTTAAGCGGCATATCAGCTGAGGTTATGTTGTCTTGAGTAACTCTCATTATGGAAGAGCTATGTCTAACTTTTGATGTTTGCTGGCTACTGGGGCTTGGCAGATAGGGTGACAGACATTCCAGGACTATCGATGACATAAAGGTAACTGACAAGGCAAGACTTTGTGTTCCACAGAATCTTCAAAAGGTAATTTGTTTTAGTTGTTGCTGAAGTAGATTAACGTGAAGATTTATACTGGAGCAGAGACATGGGTTTTCAGCTACACATTTTCAGATAAATAATTAAGACAATTCTCTGACAATAGTTAAGAAAGCCACTGGTATTAAATAGGTATTTGATGATAAATGTGAAGAGAGAAGGTTGGTTTTGTTCATTTGTGCATACTCATTAGAAAGCAAACTGCCCTGGCAGAAGGCCACCACCAGCCTTTGGAGCTTTCTTACACTCTCAGCAAATGCTGCTGCCTGGTAGTTGAGCTACAGAGTCAGAATAGACATGTTAATCATCCTGAGAACCATCTGCATATTGTTAGGAAGTACTGTAGATTCAAAGCAGCTACACGAGTATTAGTCTGAAGAAATATTTTTAAAAGTGCCTTATCAAAGACCATAGGTTAGAGAAAGATCTTAAAACATAAAGAGACAGTGTAGTTAAGGGATACACAGTAATTTATGTCACCCAGAAATCAGTGAAGTGCTAGAAAGAGTTCAGTCCAACCAATATGAGAAACACCCTCTGTCAAAACACCCTCTATCAAAGCTATTATTGCAGTTAAAATGACACCTCATGAACCACCTCTCTGTTTTCATAAAGGATAAGGAGGCATAACTCTTTACAACAAGGCCTCCCAATCTCAACATATACTGAAGGACTCTTTAGAAAACCCATTCTGCGTATGTCTACACTGCAGTCACTCGGCATACACAAGTGAAATAGCAGTGAGGGACACCATGAACCTGAAAGGCTGGCAAACTTCTATGCAGTGACAGCCTGATCCAAAGTTCATGTATCACATCATTTATATTACTGCTCATGCATGGTTGGCCTAAATTATAATGTAGTTTCACCTTTGGTTGAAGTACAGATTTGCTCCTTTTCTTCTCTAAGGCTGGTAAAAGAATCTGGGTGAGGTAGAGGTTTCTTCTGGAATAAGTAGTTTCCCACTCTCTCAGTCATCTCTAAACAGGTAATGTTTACTTTAATCTCTGATGGCATGTAAATACTACATTTTTCAAGTAAACTTTTAAAAAAATCTGAAAAAATTGGTTTGCCCATTTTTTTGCACATGCAGCTATAAGTTTGCATTTGAAAGTCTGCCCATTATGCCTACTGTTTGAACAGGAAAATTACCTATTTTTGCAAGCTACTCTACTATAGGAAGGTGTTTTGTTGATTAAGGATACCAATTAAACTCGGACACCAGAGTGAAAAGAGTAGGCGTATTTTCCTGGGGGTAACTAAATAATGTAACGGAGTAATACAGAAAACATGCAGTAAGAAAAGGCAGAATAATGCACTTAAAGTAAATAAATAGGAAAATCCAGGGTAACACATCAAATCATTACTACCTGATAGAGAACAGTGATTAGGAAAGATACATCACCACTTGCATATGTTACCATCATCCAGATCCGCAGACACTGGGCAGCCCCAGTTACAGCGAGGATTTGGAGAGCCTGTCCCGGCAAGTGGGAAATCCTACACGGTGTGTCCACCCATAGGTGAGGCATCCAAAGTCACTGCAAGCGGGTCCAGCCTTATATACCAAAAATCAGCAACCCAGAATAACTGGCACCTTTGTTTTTGAGCGAAAAATACCTGGTTTCATTCTCCTGTTGGATTCCACCCAAAGCCTGGCCACGGCTTGGGGGCGGGGGAGGGGAAACCAAGGGAGTTTCTAACAAGGCCAAATAAGGCTGAGAAAGGAAAGCTGGATACATTCTCTTGGTATTTCATCCTCACTAATTATATTTTGTCTAAGCTGCATCTTTCACTAGTGAGCATACATACTTCATTAATGACTACATACTAAATTAGCAGCTTCAGCTCAGGGCCTGTTGTTCAGGCTTCAATACTTCAAAACTTTAGCACCTTTTACATCAGCATAGGTAGTTTGTTATAACCTAGCACAATACCCACTAGCACAATGGTTATCAGTTATAAAATATACAGGATTCATCTATAGGTCAACTCTGGCTTGGGCCTATTGTCCAAGCCTTAGCACTTCAGCAGGCTAACCTACTACACCTAGTGTTGGTAACAGAGTCCTATGAGGATGTTTACTCTGCCAATTCTTCACCACCTTATAGCTTATGCCTATACTGCGTATTATAGAGCAATCATTTTCAAAGGTTATACAAGCTTCACTGGATCATAGGTCTCATGATATTTAGGATCACCAAAAATCTTTCAAAAAAATAAGGCTACTTTACATCCTATTAGTTTTGTTTGCAGAAATTGCTCATCAAATGTAAGGTTCCTTGGTTAGCATATCCTTTTTTTACCAAAGGAATTGGTGTTCTGAGACTTGCAAGTTGTATATTTGGAAAGGAAAAAATAATATTTAATGTGTCTGTTACACATTCCTATTTGCTTGTAAATAACCTGAAGCAAACAGTTTCCTCATTGTAAAAGGAATCCAATAGGACAAGGAATTTTTCTTCTGAAGCTTCAACTCCCTTTAAGCCAGCATTAAACTCAAAAGTTCCCTCTTCTCAGAGCCACACTACAAATCTTCGCTAACCCACTGGTATCTCTTGCAATTCTTGTCTTCTTGTCACAGTCCTCAGAGATGCACACATTCACGTATGAAAACCCTTCCGAAAAAGCAAGTGCTTTTATTTTGACCAGTGGCAGGTGCTGGCATTCAGGATGGAACAATTTCCATTTAATCTGCTTCTCTGCATAACACCAAGCCTTGCAATTTCTTATCACTATCCTTAAAGCAGTCTCACTTCCATCCTCTTTCAAATAATCATGCTGTAATCCAGAATTTCAATTGAACAGGAAACAGTTCTTAATGGTTAAAGGCACTAATGTAATTCCCTTCAGTGCTTATTATCACTACTAGGTGTTTTAGTAACTAGGTTTATTTGACTACAGAAATGAGTGCAGCCAGTGTTAAGATCTTACACTATAACTGAAAAGGCAGTGAATTATTATGCTTGTATATGGGAAATACTATAATGGGTCATGTTTGAGATTGGTCTTCCATCTGCATGACGTGCTGAGAATGATCAATAAGAAAATATTCAGGTTCTAATGAAAATTATGATTGCTATGCTTTCTACACAACTTAACTTTCACCCCTGCTGACTCTTGCAGTCACAAAGATCAAATCTTTTCAAATTTCTTTCATTGCAGTGTCAGAAAAAAACTAATTTATATTTTGAATCTCTTCAAAATTGCTCATTATGCAAATCCTATTTTGTGAAATAGATATGAGAGTGACAGAAGAGATTGAGGCTGAAAGGCAAAAAAGACTATAAGTTATCGGAGAAAAAAAATGCACAAGAATGAAAAGAATATTTCTATTCAGGTGCTGCTGGAAAAGTGTTTAAAAGTCCAACTTCATGTTTTTGTTTCTCAGCTTTGTGGCTAACTTTTCTGAAAATAAAGTAGCACACAAAATCTTTTCTACTAAACACAGCTATTTAAAACACTCTCAGCTGTAGGGAGGTACTAAAATCTGCTGTCTGCAGTACCTCTATACTCAGTTTAGTAGTGTACAACTGTACTGCAGCATTGCTACTTCATAACTCTTTTTTGGATCACCTCTTGTCAGTCAATTTGCTCCAAAAGCTAGTATAAATTTGCTGATACAAGGGCTGCCTTCCTTAATCAGATGAAACTCCTATTAACAGAAGACAGCAGCATGGTTCATTTTATTGCTAGGCTCCTACTACATATGTTCATATTTCCTCGAGCATGGCAACACATTGACCTTGGCAGTCTGGATTGATTCATCCAGTTCAAGGATCACTTAGCTTTTGTGGTGAGTGATGGTTGCTTAGCTAACTGCAATCTTTTTCATTTTCTGTTGATTTAATAGTGTTTCTTATTTTATAGATTATCATCGCATTGATTTATAAGTTTGGATCCTAATTCAATTTCGGTCTCTCTCGAATCCCTTTCTAGAACACTGTTAATCAAGCAGAATCTCTAGCCCTTGATCTATTTCCCAACATACTCACAAATACAAGGATTAAAAAAGACATGCATGCACACAGAGGCAAAGAGAAGTCACATACAAAATAAAAATATTAACCTCCTCACTAACTTTCATTCATTCTTTTAGAGACAAGGAACTTTCTGCTTTCTGAGCACTTTTAGAAATTTTGGCTAACTAGAAATTTTTAAAATATACCAGAATCCAAACCCAAAATTCAAAATTCAAAATGAAGTAAATTTTATAAAATCTTTTCATCGATACGGTTCTGAGGACAGAACTGGGAAATGAGAACCAAATATAACTTTACAGTATATGTTCCAAATTATTTTAACTGATTTATTTAATCTGGGGTTTTTTCACATGTTTATTTTCTGATGTTACAGGATTTAAAAAATAGCTTCAGGGAAATATTCACAAAAATGAGAAATGCTTTACAAGTACAGATGGCTATTTTCCTAAGACATAACAATCCAATTCCAGTCATAAACTCTAATAATGGGACAAGTGCTGGAAAATTGGTAGGATAATAGAAAAAGCTCATCCAGCTACTCAGTTAAGAACCTGTCTGTACCAATATTCTGGAATGAATATTAACCTCTTACCAGTTTTTTGAGTTCTGAATGCAGCTTTTGGCTGGTAAGAAAGATACAGGATATAATTAAAATACAGCTATTTTTCTTTCATAAGTAAATCTACATCATAGCTGTCAGTGCAAGGTAGTTGCATCTGAACGACATGTAAGTGAAGATATGTGTAAATGAAATAGTTCAGGCACTCACTGCAGAATAGCTGCAGCAGCATGCAGCTCCTTACAGGATAATTTATTCAGTTTCTTGGCATGGATGTTGAGCTGAATGCAGAAGAAGGGTTTTTGGCAGTGTACTCTGCAGCACTGTGACCTCCAAAAGAGTAGGGCACCGCACAACATACAAATCTTCTCAGACACTGAGCTTCAATCTATATCTACCAAGCTCTTTCCCAGGCCACCCAGTTTACCATGAGTTGTCCATGACAGACTGAGGTCTGCCACTTGTAACGACCAGGGTCACCATGGCTTAGCACACTCAACCGCTTATGAAAATAAGAGTGCAATTTTTTCTCCCTGGTTTGTCATTTCTGACCTGACACAGAATGTGTATTTTAACCTCTTGGCTACCTTGAGTGATATTTAGGTCTCAAAGTTTACTTTGGCTGACCCGCTTGGGCAAAGCATTGGCTGTGCTCTGCTAATCAAGCTTTTGGAAGGCTCACCTGTACCATACTTCAGTGATTCCTAGCACTTGCCTTTCGCTCCAGTGGGCTTCCACGTTTGGCTTTTTTTTCCTGATAGACTGAGCCTACCAGTTCTCTCAAATCAACCATTTTACAAATTTGTGTCCTTTATCGGTCGTCCCATCCATCTGTCTTCCTCTAGTAATTTTCAGACTACAGTGCTTTAGTAACATTTTCTAGCATATCATCACTCCCTGGAGCCTCTCAGGCTACTCCATAAAACTGTCTTACTTATGTCTCACACCAGTGCTTCCAGCTTCATGCCATGCATCAGTGGTACCCAGCTCATTGCTCTGCATCACTAGCCTTCTAGCCTATGCCCGTGGATATTGGCCCACATTTTAATTAGGACAAAACTGAAACTAAACAAGAAATGTATCAAGTAAAAATGTAAATTAGGCTCAGCTAGTTGCAGGTGCTATCATTTTATCTTAATGAGCATTTGGTATAAAGAGGATTTTACAAAGCATAAACAATTCTGCATCACAAATTAGTGGTTTTTTTGTTAAGTTTTTGACAACAGCTTAATTTTAAACCTAAAGAGAACAAACATCCTGTCATCCAAGACTGCTTTCCCAAGCCAGTAATACACTCTTGTTCTAAATGATAACTCAGTGTCATGCCAGTGTTTTTCAACACCTTCTATCCTGTTCACAATAAAATATGATCAGCTAAAGTGAGAAACACACAAGGATGCTTTCTCAGTCTCTGGTGATGAATGAAATTATTAAAGTATTATTAGACAGAAGCATACCTAATAATTTTGTGGTACTGACTAGCAAGGGAAAGGAAAGAAAGCTGGAAGGTCATAATAATATTAAAATATCTACAGGATATAACCCTTGAAAATGAAGATGCTTTATACATGTGTCCTGGTTTTGGCCAGGATAGAGTTAACTTTCCTTGGGCTGAGAGGGAGCACAGCTGGAGGGCTGGGTCCTGATTGATCATTGGAGCATTCCATGTCATGTGACATCATGCTCAATATATAGGCAGACGAGTGTTCTCTCATGTGTGCCTTTGTTTTTGGTTTCTGGGTTAGTGTGGCAGGATGGTTTTTTTTGGTTTTTTTTTTTTTTGGTTGTTTTTTTTTTTTGCTGGTTCAGTTGGATAGCTGCTGGGGATGGGCTTCATACTGGTCACTGCTCGGTGAGCCACTGCTGCATTTTACCTGTTTTGGACTACTATAGTTACTGCTGGTTTTGTTAGTATGACTAATTTTTTTTTTATTCAACTTATAAATTTCTTCTTCTGTCCCTCCCCTATTTCATGGGAGGGGGGGACGACGGGGAGTAAACAACTGGCCACATGACAATTTGCTACCAGCTGAGTTCAAACCACAGCAACATGTTAGGCCATGTCTCTCTTCTTTTGGGTACTTAAGTTTCTGTCAATCCTTATGTATGTGGCTAATAATTCTCAAACTTTAGGTCATTTTGACATCAGTGCTCTCTGCTTCAGCAAAATGCCAAATGTACATTCCTTTTGTTTACTTTCTAGCAGGTCTATAAAGCAGTATAATAGTTACTAAGTAGTTATATAGTCTTTGTTTTATAAATAAGGGAGGAAAATGATATGGAGTGTGGGTCAAGCCCTTGAGTCCTTATGTCAGTCAAAGGTCTGGTAGTTGTCTTCGCATTATTCTTAAAATACAAACCAGAAGTAACTTCTGTAGTGGCTTCATTAATAATTCTAGAATAAAATCCATAGAAGTGAAAAGAAACATCTCTAATGTTAAAAAAAAATTTACTTTTTTGGGATGTTTTCAATATTTAAAATATTTAGCTAACCAAAAGCAGGAATGCTCAAAAGCTGAGAATTAGTATTTTAAGTCAGGTCATATGCACAAATATAACATCAGTTCCAAACATAACATAATAGTACTGCAGCTACCTGGCCTACTAATGTGAACAGATTAAAAATGAAATCAACACAAGTCATGAGCTGCTGTCTTAAGGGATCTGCAGTGTCTGTATCCCAACCTACAATCTACATGTTGTAGACAAGCAGACGAGTTAATCAACAGCTCAAAGGGAAAGAGTCCTGTGAGGCTCTCCCTGATGCAGTGCAAGGGACCATGAGCCCTGTCTCCTGAACCTGCAACACTACACGAGTGAGGGCAAGGTCAGCTCAGCTACAGCCACTCAAGTAGGATTTTGCAGCATTGTCAGTCTCTGTAGAGCTAAGTTAACTAATGAAACTGAAAAATAGTTTTAAACCAAAGAAGGAGCAAATACTCAAAGATTTCTTTGCTGTGACTGCATCAGGTTTGAAATGAAAGATGTCTGTGGTGCTAACTCACTTTATGCACGGGGTACTGAAAACAAATTGGTCCTATGTAATGATTGCTCACAGTTTTCAATGCCCATTTTGGGGGAAGGAGATAAGGAGGAAAAGAGTGATATGTAATAGACACTACTTTTTAAAGCCTGGGTCATTTTTCTGACATTAATTAGGATGAAAAATCCTTTTTATTTCACACCAGCTTCTAGATCACGTCATTCTGGATGTGACAATTCAAGTCTGCTTTTTAAAGACATAAGACTTCAGAAAAACTGTAGACAGTCCAGGCTTTAAACTTAAAAAAAAAAAAAAAAAAAGGAAAAATAATGTTCTAAAGGGAGTTAAAATGTCAAACATGCACTTGATCTTTTCATCACCCCTTTAGATTCAGAAAAGCATTGAAATGAGTGACATAAAGATGTAAAAATTGAGAGGGTGGTGTATAGAAGTTAAGCAAGTTACGAGTACTTCATTTTTGTCACCTCAGTCACACCACGTAGGACAGTTAAAAAAGGATATACCTTATCAGAGCCGAGAATAGTCATCTCCAACTGAAGGGTCTACTATAGGTAAACAAAAGACTTGGGTAATCAAGTCTTTTTATTTAACATTTATTCCAAAACCAAAACTCTCAGAACAATATGCAATATTTTCCCACCATCAAGTGAATGATAAGAAGGAAAAGTAAGGGTGCTTGGCATTGACTTTCAGATGTTGTCCCACTATGTAGACTGGGATTCTAACCAGGATCATGGTCATCAACATAGAACTTAAACATATCCAAACTGAGAGGCAGAAAACATAGGTAGCATAATACTTTTTTTACAATGCTGATGTGTTAACTTCTCAATTTTTGCTTTGTTTTGTTCTTCATTTTCTACCTCTTTGACCTTCTTTGGTTCTCTTGCTTTCTAAGATCTTTCTCAAATTTCCTTGATTGCTCTCTACAGTGAATAACATATTCTTCTCACTCAGCACCTAGTCTCACAGACTCCTGCCAACTCTGACCCCTCCCCCAAACAGCCTATGTGGAGAAAAGTGTCTCTCTTGCTCTAATGGTGTTCAGTATCATTAGCCAGGCATCATTCATTACTCAAATCCAACCTTATTTTCTGCTTCAGTGATGGTAGTTCTCAATTAATTTAGCAGATTTTAGACAAAATAGGTGATACTTTAATGCATTTTTTTTTTTCTTCCTGCCAGGGTAAACTAGCATCTGTCTGAATAGTAATCATAGAGGAAAAAATATAGCTTTAGAGTAAAAACAAAATCTTTGATATAAGAAAGAAAAATGCATAAGACAAAACAAATAGAACTTACCACATTTCCTTTTAAAAAATGTTATGGAATTTCACACTGGTTGTTTAATTTTTAAAGAACAAATTACCTTGAAGTCACACATAACAACTGAGTGTAACATTAATGTGAGACCATCAGATTGAATACTATTTAGACAAAAGCTTCAGCAGATTGAACATCCTTTCTCTGATGCTGGCTGACAGAGACACCTAAGGAAGATATACACTCAGGGTGCACATCCAGGGATACTTCCCCAGTATGTCCTTACAGCTTTTAGCAGTCTGCATTCCCTTAGCTGGATGTGGCTTTCTTGTGTTTTTAGAGTCTTAAATCATTTTCCTTCCATGACTTTGCCTTATTGGTTATTTGAATACATGTATTTATTTTTTTTTAGCATCTACGGTGTCCTGAGACAGAGTTGCAACACTTCGCAAACTGGCCATCACTGTTTATCTGTGCACTGTGTGAAATACTTCCTTATGTTCGTTTTGATTCTGCTGTCTGATAGTTTCATTTTGTACCCTTCTTTCTCAAATTAAAAGAAACTATTGTTTCTAATCATTCTCTCTATATTGCTCATGATTTTATAGACCACTAGCATATCTCCCTTCAGTCATTTATTTTCCAGACTGAAGATCCCTGAAAATTTCTCTACAGTAACCTCTTCATATCTTTCACTCATTTCCATCACCTCCCTCTCTATCTTTTCTAGTTCTATTATTTCATTTTTGATGGTGCAAGAACAGCACACTTATTAGTCCAAGATGGGCAGAAATAAAGGAGTAATATATGGTGTTATGACCATAATAATGTTTTCTATTCCACTTCTAGTTAATGCTACCTTTTGCTTTGTTAAGTATTACCTAGCACCAAATCAGTCTTTTCATAGAACGGACAAATATAAACACCAAAGATATTTTCTGAGTGCACAGCCCATCACTGGAACAGTTTTTCCCATAGATTTCATTTCTGTCTGTGGACACTGAATGTCACCTGCCATTTTATTGTCTAGTCTCTAGGTATCATGAATATATCAACAATTCCACACAGTCCTTTGTTACAATTTATTAACATTGCACAATTGGTCACTTCTTCCCTTTATTTCCAGATCATTTACAAATATGCCAAACATCATAAGCCCTGACACTGAACCCTGTCAGTCTCCAGTGGCAGTCCATCTCCCATGAAAGAATTTGTTTCCTGTCTTTTGTTACCCTTTAACTAGTTATTCAATAATAATATTTCTTCTTGGCCTAACTTAACATCTTTAAGACCTTTGGTGAGTGACCTTGTGAAAAGCCTTTTGGAAATTCAGGTAGACTGTATCAAGTGGTTCAGCTCTATTCAAATGCTAGGCACAACTTCCCTTAACAAAAGTGCTTCTAACTCTTCATTAATGCATGAGACCATGTATTAAATTCATATATGCAATATACAGGGTGAGAACAGATACTCTGAACTACCTGATGGTGAGTTTGGGCATGCAACAGGGCAAACATTAGGATGGCTATAACTGTATGTTCTTTGCAGTGTTTTCTTTCTCAGACTAACAGCTGAATTGTAAAGACCTTCCAGATGTAGTGGGTATATATGGACACACAGTGCAGGAATTCCTAACCAGGTCTCTGGTAAAATAAAGGCAGCAAGGAATGAAAGTTGAAATTGAAATATCCCCACCTGGCCACCTTGAACCTCTCTGCTCAGAGGAATACAAAACACATATAATGACATTTGGGATCAAGTATAAAATACAGCTTCAGTAGAAAAAAATATAATCAGTTCTGATTATGTATGTTATGTAATGTGTGCATGCACGTATTTTAATTTTGATCTTAATTTTGGACCACAAAAGTAAACATATGCTCAAACATTTCGCTTGAGTGAGCCTTAAATTTAAAAAAACCCACCACTTTTTATGTGTCATTTAGCAGAAAGGTAACGAGTACAAATTGTACAGAGGGTGATACAAGAATTAGATGATAAAACAAATTTTTAATATACAAACTTAGTTCTGTACTTTGTGTGTATATATAACAGTAGAGCCAACTTAATGCAAATATGTTGTATACATACACAGATACAGAAGAAAACCATTCAAAACTTCTTCAGCTTTTTATTTCAAAAAAATACTTTCTGTTCTCAATTATAGTAGTTACTTTGGGATCAGCATAATAATATGCATAGGTAGTATAAATAAGAAAATGTCAACAGAAAAATATCAAATACACTTGCTTTGTATGAAAAGTTTAGGTTTGTCCTGGTTCAGCTAGGATAGGGTTAAGTTTCCCCAGCAGTGGGGAGGGAGCTCTAGCCAGGTTATTCGATACCATGCGGACCTCAGGTCCAGGCGCCCAAGAGCAGGAAGAGCAGGAACAGCTTTTGTCCCAGTCGGTACCCTCACTGCTGTATCCGTGCGGTATATCTCTTGTTCTGTTCATTGTTATTACTGTTATTGTTATTGTTGTTGTTCGGTTTGTTGTTGTTACACTGTTGCATTAAATTTTTCCTTATCTCAACCCCAGGGTTTGTATTTCACTCCTGCCCCGTCCGGTATGAGGGTGGGGGAGGGGCAGCAGCAACGTGGTCTCGGATCCCGGCAGGGCCTAAACCACCACAAGGTTATATCTTGATTTTGTATAATATCAAGATATAACCTAAACCAGGCTAATTACTAAAAACTTTTACTTACTCTGGGGCAAATGTGCTAATATAAATATATACAATGTACTATTGTCAGACAAATTGAATTTCATCTGTTCCATCATCACCCTCATTAGACAAAATGGAAATATGGAGGGCAGCTTTACAGTAAATCATGTTCCAAACATTGTTAAGGTAAATCCTCTTAGAAAAAAAAAACAAACAAAATTTAGCTGATTTAAGGGCTGACCATCAAGACTGCTCTGTTACCAGTACCTTCAAAGACCTCATCCAGGCTCTTTTAACAAAACCTTTTTAAAAAAACCTCAGGTGATTTTGTCTGTTTTTATAAAACATAAATGGAGAATGAGTCTGAGGTGGTTTCTAAGGTAACCAAGATAGTAATCACAGAGGTCTTTATAAATCAAAATCTGCACCTGGAAGGAAAATTAGGGTTTGGAGCATACACTGGGTGAAATGATGAGTGTATGTATTCCTTCATATCATGCTGATAGTTAAAGGTTTGTTTGTAACTGATAGAGGGAACTAAGGCTGGGAGAGAGACATGTAACATGAAATGCTTTGTTTGGGACACAGAATACTTTCTGAGGACACTCCATTCTCTTCCCAGGATCTGCTTATTTCCTTTCATACAGTAAACTAAAAGCATCTCTTCAGAGACCTCCCAACCACCTTCTCTGTCACCAGACCCACAAGGTGTGGGCTGCTGCAGATATACCTGTGTTTACAGTCAAGCTCAGAGGAAAAAACAAAAGCAAGGAACCAAGTTTCAGAAGGAAAAAAGGTGAAATCAAGCATCAATTTCATACTGATGGAGTACAAGTTCTCTAGGGACAGAAAGTTCATTTGTCCAAGGCTACTGTCTGGTAGCTTACAAAGGAAGATCAAAATTGCAGAAGACCATTCATTTCCACTTCATTAAGATTGTGCTTACAAGGAAATTACCTATATAAAGCTAGCAATGGTCAATAATGTGAAAAGCTGTGCACAGCCCAAGAAAATTGAGCACTGACAGCATCTATGAAAAAAGCAAATATTCTAACAGCGTTGCCTTCATATATTGTGCTCAGATTCAGACTGAAAATAAGCCAGGAAGTGGGGAAAAAAAAAGTGGATATGAGTAAGCTCCTAATTATGTGGGGTTTTTCCCCAGTCATTATATGTTGTTCAGTTTATGGCTTTAGTTATGTTAGATCTTGCTCTCTGACAAGACATGAGAATATTTCTTCAATGATAAGTAAGTAAACTGAATCAGTAGTATTTACATATTTAACCATTAAACTAAGATAAACTTTTTAATAAGGATACAGTGTTTATTACAAAACTTGAGAGCCTTAATCTGGAAAACATACCTCTTACCATGTTCTTTGTAAATCCTTTCAACCATTATAATTGTTCTAAAATTTAATCTAAATCCCCGCTTTCAATTGTGAAACCTATGTTCACCCAATTTAATTAGCTGGAGAAATATGAATATTTAGTGCTCAGTTCTTACAGCTCAATCAACAGAAATTACAGGTTTGTATTATCCTGTGTATGCTAAGTATCTCACGACACAGCAGCACAGTGAGTCCAGTGTTTCCCTCCTGTCACAGGAATCACACAGCCATTTGCCTCTTCTTCCTGCACCTATTGTGCACTCAGTAAAAATTCATAATAAGTAGTCTTAAATAACAGGCTCGGGGTGTACATGAGTTTACTTATCCACTTTACAGGTACAGGTTATTCCTTTCCACAGAACAATGAAACACATGTGTCTGAGCTTCTAATAAGAAATCTTTTGATGTTCCAGTTTTTCACAAATTTTTCAGTCCTGTAGCAGGACCTTCCACTTTTTGATAATAAAAGTGAATATTTTATATTGCATTTACCTATAAGGTAGCATATATATGATTTTAAAAAGCAATGATTGCATAAGGAGTCATCTGTCTCAGGAGAGGGTAATAGGGTCAGAGCAAGCTGGTCATTTGTGTTAGTTTCCATATTACACAAAGAACAAAGGATCTTGGAAATAGATTAACTTCTTGTGGAAGACCTGTGAAGTGTAGAGCTTTCTTACTTCTGACTCTTTAGGCAATCCTAAAGCAATTGTAGCTTATTTATACTGTTGCAGAGATGTAGCTGAAATAAACTCTCTGCAACACAAACGAAAGTAACCGCAATACTGTTCGTTCTTCTCACCAAGTATTGTTCACAGAGCCTGTCAGCAGAAGATGCTTTTCTAGCAAGAGTAACTGAAAATAAATGACAGCTGAATTGTTCATCTTATGCTGCTATTAAACGCAATAACCAAGCTGCCATAGCACCCATTTTTTCGCATCAAATTAGTTTCACAATTTTGCAAAGAAAAAACAGTAAAAGGTAAATATGTGGCTTAAGTTTTGTCTAAATTTGAAGGTTGTTTGTCTTAGTAAAAAACTTTCAACTGACTTTAATGTGCATGAGATCAAGTCCTACCTACTTATATTTGATTAGCATGAAGGAATTACCTTGCCCCACCAAAAACTGTATTGGACACATCCAAAAATAATTCTGTGGCTTTTTCATTACATATATATGAATTTTAAAAAATTATATTTCTGTCCCTTTTTATTACTATATTAATTCATTTAGATTTAAAATAATAAAGTCCTTTCAGAGGATCTAGATTATCTATTATAACATACATAATATAAAAATTCCAAAGCACATTAAAGCAATAATTCCAAAAAGAATTCAACATGTATATTTTAACTCCCTTCTCTTACCTTTGAACGTCCTCTTGTCCTTCTTTTTCTGTACTCTGATTCATGAGTCATTATTCTTTACCTAAGTATTTTCAGCCCTTCCAAAATCCAAATATAAAATTATTTTAAAGTGACCTTGATAATTTTATCGTGATAAAGCTCATTGTTATAAACCATAAGATTATGGTTAGATAGAAGATAGAAGACAAGGAAAGGGAATAATATTTGGAGAATTTATTTTTTACCCAACACCACCTGCTTTTAACTTTGACTAAAGCAAAAGGATGAGAGTTTCCAAGTGAGAAATAAGTGGGATACTAGAAATTCCACACTTTCAAAATTTCTCCAGTTCTGTCAGTTTGAAAGACGTTTTAAGACACGTTGAAAGCAAGCAAGATAGTCAAAGAAGGAGCACTTTGACAAACAAATAATTTTGTATTAGTTATTATGTAAGTATTTAGAACAGTGAAAACAGAGCAGGTTGGAAGTGCCAAACAAAAGCATTTAATACAGTAGTTAATGTAATATATATCCCTCCCTCTCTTTCATTCACCTTTTTAAAACAATTAATTCCTTTGTGAAACAGAGGAAGAAAAGCAATTCCAAAACCCTATTTAAAAAAACCATAGAATATTATGTATTTTGTGCACTTTAAATGCACAAACTTACTTTAAATGGTAACATGATCTTGCAGACTGTACATTGTATGATCATTCATCCACTCACCCAGCAGTCACTTTGCATTTCATCTCTTCTGAGAAGGAGATAGGAAAATAGTTATCACTTTTTCCTTTGAGAAAAGCTAGAGAACCCTAGGTGAATTGCACATTTATACTGTATGATTATCAATCCCATCGTTTTCCAAAGATTGACTCTTCTGCGGCCCTCCTGTTCTTTTCTCATTCCAGAAATGCAGACACATTGTGTCATGATTACTATCATATTCAAAGTATTTAAATAAATCTTATTATTATAGTCCTTGTCTCCAAATATCAGGAAATAGAAACCAAGGGTAAAAACAAGTATCATTCTCTACTACCAGTATTCAGAAACAAAGCAAACAAGAGCTCCTTCAAACATATTTTATTTCTAACAACCACATTTTAAAAAAAGAATAAAACCAATACCCTCTCTTCCTACAGATAATAGTTAGAGTTTCATCATAAAACATCCCTGTAAAAACTATTTAATTTTCCACTGCAGGGAGGGAGGATTTGATCTCTTATTAAACATTTTATGGAAAAGTCTAAAAGTGCTTTCAATTATTTATCTGAATTGAAATCTAGACCTTGGAAACTGCTGGCATTACCCACACACACATAATATTATCAGCCCACTGAGTGCTATTAGGTCATAAAATGCTGCTGTAGCAACATCTCTGTTACAGCTGCTGGTGCTCATGCAACTTTTACTACAGTTATAAAGCCATTTATTACATTTTCTTTATGATGCTAATGCATTGCGGTCTGTTATTTTATTGTTCCCACTATGATAAAGACTGAAATGTATGATATTGTGCAAAAAAATACAAACCTAATAACATACCCTGCTACATTAAAAATCTCTTAGATAAGCTTAAGAGGCTCATAAAAATATTAACAGGGGATACCAAAAGGGAAATATTTGGTGGGACGTTTTCTCTCATTTATTTTATTGTTCCCCATAGAAAGTTTTTTAATTGTGCTTTGTCAAAATATACAAAGGATAATATGAATGTGACTTCTTTTCTTAATTATAATGTCATCATTGTGGAAGAATATAATTTGCAGTATGCTATGAGGAAAGATGACTAAATAATATCTAAATAATCATTGAAAAGGAAAAAAGTCATTAAAAATAATCATTTCCTTATACCCAGCAGTACATAGCAGTAGATAATTACAATTTGTTCAAATTGTCTAAATTTACCCTCTACTTTAACTGATTTTTGTTTTAAGAAAATGCAGTTTCTTTTGAGGGACAATCAATTCACTTAATTAACTGCTACCTGGTGCTAAGGCTCATTTAGAGACTTTACCCACCAACAGTACTATAATTCAAATAAAAATTCATTACTGTTTAACTAATGTGGAATCTCCAGGTTATGACTTGGATACTCTTCTGGATGTGGATTATGGCTAGTTTTATAGTTATAAGACTGCGTAAGGAAGACAATACCTTTTAAGAGGACTCTGACAGTAAATATTCCTGTATTTACAAAGACTAATTCCTTTTCCCTTAAAGCAACCACTGACAACACTGTTTCCCAGAAATAACGTTTCTTCTTGCACTATACATGTAGAAAAACCCAAAGGAAGATTGTGACATGGATTTTAAAATCTACCTTTCTGACACCTTTTCACAGAATATAAACATGCAAATAATATTTGTAGTTTTGAAATTAACATTATTCTCACAATGTTAGGAAAATAAAGTGGTTTTTTAATTTATTTTTCTGTGGCATTTTCTAATCTGTTTATAAACTTCTGATTTTAAACTACTCTGTATCCAAAAAGTACATTGGTACTACTTAGTATTTTCAGAAGCTGTGCAGTGTATTCCCCTCTCAAACATCTGCAGGAGTTTACAAAGGAGAGGTCAGAAATTATCATAAAGCTGATGGAGACAGTAAAGACACCGAGCCATCTCATAACACTTTTTCAGAGAACAAACTCCTGAAAAACACCACATACCATTCCCATGGAGGTTCACCAGCCATCAGCTGGCTCCACCAGCTCACCTCTACCAGGACAAATAACTAGAGGACTTTTCCAGCTTCTCAGGACATTTTAGAAAATATCACAGTAGAACTGGCCAAAGACTGATGATTTCATTGTTGCAAAGACTTTCAAAACTCAGTTTTTGTGGTCTCATAGAATAAAGTCCAAACTATCAGGAAGGTCTCATGTATTGCTGAAAAATACATTTGCTGAGTGAAAAATATCTCATTTTAAATACTGCAGAACTCCCTCTGTCTTACTGCTGCTTACTGTCAGCCTGCCTTTCCCCTTTTTTATTCCCCACTTCTCACGTCTGAATGATTTCTTTGACTGGCCCTATGTGACCAGAGAGCTCTGCATCTCAAATCTTCTCAGACTATTGCCACAATCAATATTCTCATAAAATCCTTTTGCTCTGAAAAAATACACTGGTCTGGGACACTTTGAAGTAGGATTGTCCTGGTTTCGACCAGGATAGAATTAACTTTCCCTGGGTTGAGAGGGAGCACAGCTAGAGGGCTGGTCCCGATCAATCATTGGAGTATTTCATACCATGTGATGTCATACCCAGAGTATACAGGTGGGCGCAGGCTCTCTCTGGCACTCGCTGTTTTTCAGTTTTCCAGTGCAGTCGCGTGTTGCTCTGGGGGCGGTCGCTGTATTTGGTAGCCACTGCTGCATTTTACCCGTTTCTTTTGGACTCACTATTGTTACTGTTGTTCTCTTGTTATATTTAGTAAATTCTCTCTTTTTATTCAACCCGCGAATTCTCTTTTTGTCCCTCCCCTATTTCACTGGGGAGGGGGGAGGTGAATGGCCAGCCATGTGGCATCTGGCTGCCAGCTGAGTTCAAACCTCAACAGTTTTTGGTGCCCAACGTGGGGCACTGAGGGGTTTTTTTTTGAGATAACAACAAAATGGGTAAAATGTGGATTGCTTGGCTCCTTAAGATCTTATGACCTTATTTGCAATATGTGTTTCCCATGCTGTTGCTCACCTCCCGTGAGAGTTGGGTTAAGATTTTGTTTCTGTTTTACTATGTGATGCTCATCTATGATACCGTGCAGTCATTGGCCCTGGGGCTATTTATAATTGTGTTTGAGAAATTTGGAGAGTTCAAATATCTTTGGAATGTTGACATAAACATGGTTGCCGTACTGTTAGGAGCTAGTGTGTTCCTGAATGTGGTTCTGGGTTAAGCAACTGTTTAAGAGTATCACTTGGAAATCTACCCCAAGGTTGGAGAATTATGAGTGGCTGGCGGTGTGGAGCAGCATGGGCAAGTACCTAGAACAGTGGGCATCTCCAGTGTATTGGAACTTCACTCCTGCACAGGTGCAGAGTCCTGAAGAACTAGTAAAATACTTGGAAAATGTTGTCACTCGGGTAATTCCAGAAAGGCACAGCTCACTGCAACATGCTGGGGCATAGCTCACGCTTACTGAGTGCTACTAAACACTGTTCAGCACTCTCAAGAGGAAGAGAAGGGCTCTGCACCTGGTAACCAAGTAACTGCAGCCACTACAACCATGAGGACAGGTGCTGCAGCTGAACCAGAGAACCAACTCATGATGGTGTCAGTTGCTCCCATACGTAAGAAGAAATACAAAAGAAAATCCCCTCGCAGTGTTCAGGGTGATGATGAACCAGGCCCATCATGAGAACAGGAGGAGGCAGAACCAGTGATAGTCACCCAATCCTTATTCCTGAGTGAGCTGCAAGACATAAGAAAAGATTTCAGCCACCATCCAGATGAACAACTCGTTACCTGGCTGCTCCGGTGCTGGGATAGCAGGGCCAGTGGCATGGAACTAGAGGGCAGGGAGGCAAGGCAGCTGGGATCCCTGTCTAGGGAAGGAGGCATTGACAAAGCCATTGGAAAGGAGACACAAAATCTCAGTCTCTGGAGGCAACCTCTGTCAAGTGTGAGGGAGAGGTATCCCTTCAAGGAAGATTTTGTATGTCATCCAAGTAAGTGGACCACTATGGAGAGAGGCATTCAATACTTGAGGGAGATAGCTGTGTGGGAGGCAGTTTACTATGACCCAGATAATGCACGGCTACCCACAGATCCAGATGAGGTCCAATGCACCCAGCCCATGTGGAGGAAGTTTGTACTGAGCACACCATCATCATATGCCAGTGCATTAGCAGTAATGGACTGGAAAGACAAAGAGGGACCAACAGTGAATAAACTGTCTCGCCGACTATGACAATATGAAGAAAGTGTCTCTTCCCCATCATCGCGGCTGTGAACAAATTATCGCAAGATTTCCAGCAATTGGAAGAGAACGTGTCCTACTCCCCACCTGCACGGACTAGAATCTCGGCTATTAGGAGCAATCGTTTCTCTACTCAAGAGAACCGGTACACACCACGGGGGAAGCTGTGGCATTGCCTGCATGACTATGGAGAAGACATGAAGAAATTGGATAGAAAACCTACCTACCTCCTAGAAGAGCGGGTATGTGAGCTGGAAGGAAGAACAAGTACAAAATATGGTTCTTTTAGGAGAAATGCTGCTCTGGTTTCCAGTAATCAAGTGCCCAAACAGAGCAGAAAGTTTGACTTTGCTCATGATCCTATGAGAAGAACTTCTGATTTGTATTCACAAGAAGTGACATTGAAGATTTGTATTCACAAGAAAGGACATTGAATTAGTTGAGCGTGTCCAAAGAAGGGCAACGAAGCTGGTGCAGGGTCTGAAGCACATGTCATACGAGGAGCGGCTGAGGAGACTGGGGTTGTTTAGTCTGGAGAAGAGGAGGCTGAGGGGAGACCTCATCGCCCTCTACAACTACCTGAAAGGAGGTTGCAGAGAACTGGGGATGAGTCTCTTTAACCAAGTAACTAGCCATAGGACAAGAGGGAATGGCCTCAAATTGTGCCAGAGAAGGTTTAGACTGGATATTAGGAAGCATTTCTTTACAGAACAGGTTGTTAGGCGTTGGAATGGGCTGCCCAGGCAGGTGGTGGGGTCCCCATCCCTGGAGGTGTTTTAAGAGTAGGGTCGACTTAGCGCTGAGGGATATGATGTAGTTGGGAACTGTTAATGTTGGGTTGATGGTTGGACTGGATGATCTTCAAGGTCTTTTCCAACCTAGACAATTTTGTGATTCTGTGATTCTGAGAAGTGAGTAATCAAGATGAGAGTGAAACTCCTGCACATCACACTAACCCGTTTGTCGTTAGCAGGTATTATGACCAACATTAGAGGGGCCCTGCCTCCAGCCAGGCGGAGGACAGGGACAACCGAGTTTACTGGACCGTGTGGATTCGATGGCCTGGCACATCTGACACCCAGCAGTATAAGGCTCTAGTGGACACTGGTGCTCAATGTACCCTAATGCCGTCAAATTTTAAAGGGGCAGAACCCATTTGTATTTCAGGAGTGACAGGGGGGTCTCAACAGTTGACTGTATTGGAGGCCGAGGTGAGCCTAAGTGGAAAAGAGTGGGAAAAACACCCCATTGTGACTGGCCCGGACACTCCATGTATTCTTGGCATAGATTATCTCAGAAGACGGTATTTTAAGGACCCAAAAAGGTATCGGTGGGCTTTTGGTATAGCTGCCTTGGAAACAGAAGGAATTAAGCAGCTGTCTGTGTTACCTGGTCTATCAGATGATCCTTCTGTTGTGGGATTGCTGAGGGTTGAAAAACAATGGGTGCCAATTGCCACTACAACAGTGCACCAACAGCAATATGACACCAAACTGATTCATCAACTAGAGAGCCAGGAAGTCATCAGCAAGATGCACTCCCCTTTTAACAGCCCCATATGGCCAGTGTGAAAGTCTAATGGAGAGTGGAGATTGACAGTAGATTATCGTGGCCTGAATGAAGTCACGCCACTGCTGAGTGCTGCCGTGCCAGACCTGCTAGAACTTCAGTATGAACTAGAGTCAAAGGCAGCCAAGTGGTACACCACAATTGATATTGCCAACGCATTTTTCTCCATCCCTCTGGCAGCAGAATGCAGGCCACAGTTTGCTTTTACCTGCAGGGGTGTCCAATACACCTGGAATCGACTGCCCCAGGGGTGGAAACACAGCCCCACCATTTGCCATGGACTGATCCAGACTGCACTGGAACAGAGTGAAGCCCCAGAACATTTACAGTACATTGATGACATCATTATATGGGGTAATACAGCAGAAGAAGTTTTTGAGAAAGGGGAGAAAATAATCCAAATCCTTCCAAGAGCCGGTTTTGCCATAAAGTATAGTAAAGTCAAGGGACCTGCATAACAGATTCAGTTTTTAGGAGTAAAATGGCAAGATGGACATCATCAGATTCCATTGGAGGTGATTAATAAAATAACAGCTATGTCCCCACCGACTAACAGAAAGGAAACGCAAGCTTTCTTGGGTGTTGTGGGTTTCTAGACACTGCACATTCCAAATTACAGTCAGATTGTCAGCCATCTCTATCAAGTGACTCAGAAAGAGAATGATTTTGTATGGGCCCCGAAGCAGCAACAGACTTTTGAACAAATTAAACAGGAAATAGTTCATGCAGTAGCCCTCGGGCCAGTTCGGACAGGACAAGATGTTAAAAATGTGTTCTACACTGCAGCCGGGAAGAATGACCCTGCCTGGAGTCTCTGTCAGAGAGCACCAGAGGAGACTCAGGGTTGACCCCTGGGGTTTTGGAGTCGGGGATACAGAGGATCAGAAGACCGCTATACTCCAACCAAAAAGGAGATACTGGCAGCATACAAAGGGGTCTGAGCTGCTTCAGAGGTGATTGGGACTGAAGCACAGCTCCTCCTGGCTCCCCGACTGCCAGTGCTGGGCTGGATGTTCAAAGGGAGTGTCCCCTCCACACACCATGCAACCGATGCCACGTGGAGTAAATGGGTTGCATTAATCACACAACAGGCTCGAATAGGGAGCCCCAGCCGTCCAGGAGTACTGGAAGTGATTACAAATTGGCCAGAAGGCAAAAATTTTGGAATGGTGCCAGAAGAAGAGGTAATGCGTGCTGAAGAGGCCCCACCATATAATAAACTACTGGATAATGAGAAGCGATATGCCCTGTTTACTGACAGGTCCTGTCGCATTGTGGGGAAACATCGAAGGTGGAAAGCAGCTGTATGGAGCCCCACGTGACTGGTCGCTGAAGCTGCTGAAGGAGAAGGTGAATTGAGTCAGTTCGCAGAGGTGAAAGCCGTCCAGCTGGCCTTGAATATCACTGAGCAAGAAAAGTGGCCGGTGCTCTACCTCTATACTGACTCATGGATGGTGGCTGTTACGGAGGCTCTCAAATAAACAACCAACCAGCAAAAATTAAAAATTTATTATTAACACAATTAACTAGCTCTCTGTAAATTACAGGTTGAAATGTCTGTGAGAGGAGAACAGAACAACTTCCTAGGGTTTAACGGCAACCCAAAACACAGAACAAAGCACCACTCCCTAGGGTTTAACGACAACCCAAAACACTTTATCACTCACCTAACAAGTGAGGGCTCTCAACCTCGAAGACCTGCTCAGGGCAGCGTCCCAACCCAAGTCACCTCAAGGAGTTTCCTTGGGCGGTGTCCTGACCCAAGGGGAGGGTCCTTGACCACAGCATGCTGCTCCAGGGGACAAGCTCAAAATGGCTCCCCAGGGGACTCCATTTATACCCAGGCCGAATCTGACCTGTAGTCACTAGCAGCTCCCATTGGCCAAAGGCTCCAATTACTGCGAAGCCCTGAGAACAAAGGCAATCAGGAGCTGCTACCCTTCAGCAGCCAAGAAGCTCTGTTTTCATTGGGCGGATGCACCTGCCACAGTTGCAAATGCGCTGCGGGGGTGGTTACAGCAGTGGAAATGGTGCAACTGGCAGCACAGAGGCAAACCCATCTGGGCTGCTGAGTTATGGCAAGATATTGCTGCTTGGGTAGAGAATCTGGTTGTAAAAGTACGCCACGTAGACGCTCATGTACCCAAGAGCCGGACCACTGAAGAACATCAGAACAACCAACAGGAGGATGAGGCTGCTAAGATCAAGGTGGCTCAAGTAGATCTGGACTGGCAACATAAGGGTGAACAATTTATGGCTCACTGGACCCATGACTCCTCAGGCCATCAGGGAAGAGATGCAACATATAGATGGGCTTGTGACCAAGGGGTGGACTTAACCATGGATGTTATTGCACAGGTAATCCATGAACGTGAGACATGTGCTACAATCAAGCAAGCCAAACGGTTAAAGCCCATTTGGTATGGAGGACGATGGTCAAAATATAGATATGGGGAGGCCTGGCAGATTGAATATGTTACGCTCCCACAAACTCAGCATGGCAAACACTATATGCTTAAAATGGTGGAAGGAGCCAGTGGTTGGTTGGAAACTTATGCCGTGTCCCATGCCACTGCCCAGAACACCATTTCAGGCCTTGAGAAGAAAGTCTTATGGCGGCATGGCATGCCAGAAGGAATTGAGTCTGATAATGGGACACATTTCTGAAACAACCTCATAGACACCTGGGCCAAAGAACATGGTATTGAGTGGATATATTACATTCCCTACCATGCACCAGCCTCTGGGAAAATTGAGCGATACAATAGATTGCTGAAAACTACACTGAAAGCAACGGGTGGTGGAACTTTCAAACACTGGGATGTGCATTTAGCAAAAGCCACCTGGTTAGTCAATACCAGAGGATCTGCCAGGCAAGCTGGCCCTGCTCAATCAAACCTCCTACATACTGTGGATGGGGATAAAGCCCCTGCAGTGCACATTAGGAATATGCTGGGGAAGACCATCTGGGTTACTCCTGCGTTGGGTAAAGGTAAACCCATGCACAGGATTACTTTTGCCCAAGGACCTGAGTGCACTTGGTGGGTAATGCAGAAGGACGGAGAAGTCCGATGTGTGCCTCAGGGAGATTTGATTTTAGGTGAGAATAGCCAATGAACCAAACTGTCAGATAACCCTGTTATTGCAATTGGTGCCTCACAACATTCCCGTGCCACATCCAAAGCCGCCTGCTCCACCGACTGAGCCAACTCCGCCTCATTCCTCCAGCCTTAAAGAATGTCATGACAGATGGAACCCAAAGTTACGGACTAAATGAATTCAGCAGACATTTTGGAAGGATGGCCCATAGACTGAGGGAATGATATCTGTGACACCTGGGAAAAAAGGGGTGGTGATTCCTTAGGATGTATTTGGAACCTGAGCATGGCATCAATGGTATGGAATACGGGGTGGAGACTGTCCTGGTTTTAACCAGGATAGAGTTAACTTTCCCTGGGTTGAGAGGGAGCACAGCTAGAGAGCCAGGTCCCGATCAATCATTGGAGTATTTCATACCCAGAGTATACAGGTGGGTGCAGGCTCTCTCTGGGACGCGCCGTTTTTCCATTTTCCAGTGCGGTCACATGTTGCTGTGGGGGGTGGTCACCGCACTCGGTAGCCACTGCTGTATTTTACCCGTTTCTTTTGGACTCACTATTGTTACTGTTGTTCTCTTTATATTTAGTAAATGCTTTCTTTTTATTCAACCTACGAATTTTCTTCTTTTTATCCCTCCCCTATTTCACTGAGGAGGGGGGAGGTGACTGGCTGGCCACATGGCATCTGACCGCCAGCTGAGTTCAAACCTCAACAAGAATATAATGGGATATAAGGCAATATTCCAGCAAAACCTGCAATATGAAATTCAAACTTGCAATGACCACATCAAAATATCTGAGTAACAGCTCCCTAGTTCCCTTCAGAAAACAGCATGCACTATAAAAATACACTTAGTGTGTAAATAGGTACATTTTATCAGAAATATTTAAAATATAAATTGAAACAATCTTAAGAAATGTAAAGAACAGAAACTCTTCTTTGCTACTCAATCTTCTTTAGAGAATACAATTTATTCTGTAAAGATATCTATGGATTTGATTATGCTGCCAAGTTTGCCAAAGATCTTGCCATTAGCTAGGTCTATAACCAGCCTTAAGTCTTAAACAAAAATATCTCTTCCCAATTAAATATACAAGGCACAAATGGAGATAAAGTTTGAGCCCAGTTTTCACTTTAATTTAGAGCAGTAGCTTTGCTTCACAGAGAGCTGCAGGCTACATACCTCCACAGTTGATAGTATTAAGCCTTCGCATATGTCTTCTGGCGAGATGTGTAACACACAGGGGCTTTTTTTTTCCACCAAGAAAAAAAATCAAAGAACCACTCATCTTACAGCAGCACAGTGAAATGCAAATCACGCACCCAAAGTTTTCAGAGGGCAGTGTAACATCAGAGCACAGCTACTGACTTAGACATAACTTTGGCGTTTGTCATCTGACTCATCACAACAGACTAAAATAATCCATGTTCTGAGCTGGAAGTCCAATCACCTGGATTGATTTTATACTCCTAAAATTTTGTAAATGACACTGGAGACAAGTTGTACTGCTTCAGCCCACGTGCAAACATCTCAGAGAAAAAATTTTCATCACTGTGCATGTTGAGCTAAGAGCCCTCAGTCCTTTATTAATTGGTTACTTATTCTCCTGATTCTTTTTGCTTAGTAGCCAAACAATAAATGTTTTAAAATCTAGCCCTGAAAATATCTGATTTTGATATCCTGCGGATCTGAATGATGGCAATGTATGCAAGTGATGATGTATCTTAATCACTATTCTCTCTCTCAGGTAGTAATGATTTGATGTATTACCCTGTATTTTGCTATTTGTTTGATTTAAGTGCATTATTCTGCCTTTTCTTACTGTATGTTTTCTGTATTATTCTGTTACATTATTTAGGTATCCCCAGTAAAATATGCCTACTCTTTTCACTCTGGTGTCTGAGTTTAATTGGTATCCTTAATCAGCAAAACAGTGGGGTCCTTCCCACGGGAGACAGTCCACCATGAACTTCTCCAACATGGATCCTTCCCACAGTTTACAGTTCTTTACAGACTTCTCCAGAGTGGGTCCCTTCCACAGGGTGCAGTTCTTCAGGAACAGACTGCTCCAGCGTGGGTCCCCCATGGGGTCACAAGTCCTGCCAGAAAATCTGCTCCAGCCTGGGCTCCTCTCTCCACAGGGTCACAGGTACTACCAGGAGCCTGCTCCAGCACAAGCTCTCCATGGGGTCACAGCCTCCTTCGGGCATCCACCTGCTCTGGCGTGGGGTCCTCCCTGGGCTGCAGGTGGGTATCTGCTCCACCATTAACCTCCATGGGCTGCAGGGCACAGCCTGCCTCACCAGGGTCTGCACTACGGGCTGCAGGGGAGTCTCTGCTCTGGTGCCTGGAGCACCTCACAGAATCACAGAATCATCTAGGTTGGAAAGGACCTTGAAGATCATCTAGTCCAACTGTTAACCTAGCACTGACAGTTCCCAGCTACACCATGTCCCTAAGCATTATGTCAACCCTACTCTTAAATACCTCCAGGGATGGGGACTCCACCACCTCCCTGGGCAGCTCCTCCCCCTCCTTCTTCACTGATCTTGGTGTCTGCAGAGCTGTTGCTCTCACATATTCTCACTCTTTTCTCTGGCTGCAGTTGATGTTGTGCAACAACTTTTTCCCCTTCTTAAATACATTATCCCAGAGGTGCTACCATCGTTGCTGATGGGCTCAGCCTTGGCTAGCAGCAGATCCATCCTGGAGCTGGCTGGCATTGGCTCTGTCAGACATAGGGGAAGCTTCTAGCAGCTTCTCATGCTACCAAAACCTTTCCCTGCAAACCAAATACAAGCAGGGAATCTGGTACACAAATATTTCAAATTATTATTTTTTAAGAAAAGTTATAATAACAATTACAATTAAGTCAATAACATAGTTCTGTGTTTTACAACTGTACTCTTAGCTCTTAAAGTCAGAGATATTTAGTTCTTTGTGGTTATATTGCTTAGAAGAATGCAAGTTGTGATTAGACTGTGGTTTTAGGTTAATAGTACAACAAAACTGTCAACGGATCTTGGACCTGGAAGCAGGAATCCTGCACACCTAAGACATCATTGTCAACATAGTGAATTAGAATAAAATAAGAATGGCAAGGTAATTCATAAAGATGTTGCTTTGAATATGTAGTCTGGCAGGATTTATAACGCTACTAAGTGGGACTAGCTCATCAAGTAACCATAGAAACATCAAAAGACTGTGTGTTGCTGCTGACAACATTACTAAAGCAATAGTTTGCAAATGCAGGTGGTCATTCTTGGGAACCAGAACAATAGAGGAAAGAGCAAAAGAAATGATCACAATCTGATAAAGAAAATATTTCTATGATAAACAAAATAGCAGGACATTTTCTGTGTTGTGAAGTACTTAGGCTGTTAAACTGTTAATATATTACCTGAAAGGATGACTGCTGAAAAGTAATAAATTAGCAAGACTCAGCCTAGAGTATAGTCCTGACTATAAAGGAGTATTAGAGAATGTTGTGGGAAATAAATCAGTCACAAAAAGACATCAGTGGGAAGATCCAGTGGCTGAAATAAAAGACAGACAATAAAGGAGAAAGTGACAGCTCAGTAATAATATATCTGAACAAGAAAAAAATTGAAACTTCCTACTGTAATATCACAGAAGTTGCGTAGAGTTGAAGTTACTGAGATGATCAATAAAACTAAAGATGGAGAATCAGCAATATTTGGAAATGATCTTTAGGTACTTTTTCACTCATTTGATAAAGAAGACTGAGAATATGGAAACTATTTTTTTTTTTTTTTAAGTACTAAAGTAAAAGCTTCTATAGTGCTTCAGGAAGTGAACAGGAAAGAAGAAATGCTCATTAGAATGAACACAGGAAAGGACACAATAAAAGCTAAAAGCTTAAAACCCAGAAATTATTTGTGTATGATCTGAAAGAACTTTCTGAGACTCATCAGTGAGTTTTTTTAATATAATGGTGTTTATTCAGTACTAGAAATTATGAGAAGAATAGTTAAGGGTTGTCAGAGAGTGGGAAATGGTGAAGAACTATTTTATAGTAACAAAGATGTATCGAAGAAAGTGAAAAACCTTTCACATATGTTGCGTAGATTATATGAAGCTATATATTAGTGTACATGAGTGAATTTTAAGAGTGCCTGAAATGAGAAAGATTTATGGAATATTTGTGGTATTTATATGTAATAGCTAAGATATACCTTCACTTTGAGTATAATGGTAAAATGCCAGATAAAGGAAGATAAAAGCATAAACTTTCCCAAGCTGATTCCTTGTCATTCTGGTTCTTTGTGCCTCTCTTTTTCAGGTGTATACAGTGCTGAGGTATTCAAAGGAAAGCTACCTAATGACTGTTAATGGGAAGCTTATATCACAGTTTTAATGTAGACAGGCAGAAATTATGATGCCACAATAAAATTTATATTAATTCAATGGTCAAATTTTTATCCATTTTTGAAAAGAAAGGAGTAACCTTCAGGTTGAACCATGCACCTATCTTATGATGCTCAAAGGAACTGTATAAAATTTACAGCAGTAGAAGCACAAAAAAGGAATATTAGAACACCGATTTGGGAACTGAAAGTTTTTAAGAGTTCTTGAGAAACAAAAGGTTCATAATGAGGGAGGTAAAGACTCCAGAAAGAATGCTTTAGGAATTATAGAGTCTGTTGAAAGAAAAGTTGAACTAACAAAATACATTTCAGTCAATTGATGCATGTTTGAACCCACATTCCCACTATCTGATCTAATTCTAGTATTTACAGTAAGATCTACAGACAGCAAGTTAGGAATGGTTGTCATATAAAGAAGTGGCCTGATAACTATCAAGGACACTGTGGAACAAAAGTATGTAACTGTAGAAAAATATGTAAGATAGATCTTGGATCCAGTTCCAAAACTAAATGAGGAATATAGTCCTACTGAGAACACGTCATTAGACAGATAGCAAGAAGATATACATGGACATAAATTGATGGAAAAATTACTGCATGGGGGTTTGGAAAAAATTACAAAGAGATTGTGGCTAATTATAAGTGGGCTGTCAGAGGAGGACTGAGAAGAGAAACTGAGAGTTTCAAGGCTGTGCAGAAAAAGGATGTTCTCCCTGAACATGTTATAACAAAGATAGATGGTAGCAAAGTTGTCAGTCCAGAGTGCAGGATATGTGGCCGAGCCCCAGGGATGTTTACTCTTATTGTAATTGGATTTACTGAATTGGCCGGAAGTGAGTATAAATTAGTGCATGTCAAAATCAGCTATAACATTTCCAGGTTGCTCTGCAAGAAGTGTTCATTGTCTGTATAAAAGTGTAGTGAATAATAATATAAAAATACTGGAGGATCTTACAGATGTTGTTGTCACTGAAAAACACACTGAAATGCACAGTAATGTGATTATGAAAGAGAAAGTAAATTATAGTCCCAGTCCCTTCATAAGAATGTAGAAAATGTCATCAGAAATAAAAGTTTGACATTATGGCTAGTTTAGCTGGCCTATAGAGTTTCTAGGGAATTGAATGTTAACCAAAGTCCGGTTATTTTTAATGTGTTGAGAGCTAATTAAGCAATTACAAGATGACAGAATAAATTTGCACTGAGTTCTTCAAGAAGCAAAATTAATGGACAGCAAGAAACTCCTGAAAAAAATTATAACTCTCTCAGGCCACATCAGACATGTAGTTGATGTTAAGATCACAATAAGCAGTGTATTCTTTTCCCCAAAACCCCTCATTTACACAGAAATCCTAGTTTGGGAACAACCTTAAAAGTTTAACATAGTTTTCCTAGAAAGTTTTAATTTATGTTGACCAGAGGGATGTTCTGTCATGGGAGAGGGATCAGTGTCTATCGACTCCACTGGTTGTAGCTGGAATGAAGTCAAAGTAACAGTTCTTATTAGAAATATCTTTGATGCTCTTTTTAATTTGAACAACACTTGATGTCCTCTTTTCCACTGACACATTACTGCTTTTTCATGTACAATCTACAAAAGATCTGTCCCAGTTTTCATTTAGAAAAATCTTAACTGTTGCACTTTGTTTAGGATATTACATAATTTTTTTTTTTTTTTTTACAAACATGTCTAACACCTGACTGCCACTTTTTGTCATGTCTGGAGACTATCATACAATACTTCATATCCTGCAGATCCTAAACAACTTCATTATCATTTTCACCTAACAGAGGTTTCTGTTAGCTGACTGCCACATACTTCCAAATTTCTGGTCTTGTTTGGGAGCTAGGGCTTTTTGTGATTGCTAAAGGTAAAGAGAAACAGGTGTTAGGACGGTTTTTCCATTTCTCAGATTACTTGGGAGATAGATTCAACTCCATTTTAATATATATGTGTCCTAGAGAAGACGTAGGAACAAATGACAGAATTTTCTCTGTGGATGTGATACTATCTATGACCATATGATATAATTCATATTGGTTAAATTATATACATTTCTTGGAGGACTATATAAGTTTTGAAATTTTAGCAGTGAGTAACATGGAGAAGTGAAAATATGTTCCCACAATTAAAAAAAACCCAAACAATTGGCTATACTGTTTAGAGACTAATACATAAAAATATCACCCTGGATTTTACAAAATCCCATAATTTAACAGAATCTGCCACATAACACAGCTACTGACAAAGAAACACGCTACACAGCCTAAACTGTCATTTTATTAAAATAAGTGTCATCTAATCCAAGAATTGGGACTTTCGGAAACACTCCAACAGTAAGATTCACAAGCGGGTTCCTATGGCACTATACATAGAGGCACTGGAGAGACAAACAGATGTCTAAATCCAATCAGGCAGAAACACACAGAACAATCCTAAACATGAGTTGTCAAAGAGGATTGCAACAATCTTAACCAATGAAAATTTCTTGCCCAACCTAAGCATTCTCATATCTTTGCAAAAAGATAAGAAATACTCCCATCTCTGATCAGTGAGAGTCAGGGCCTCTTCTTTTCCCTTCCAAAGGCTTGATTGTCCCTAAGCACATTATCCCACAGTAGCTGAGGTACAGTCCTGTTGAGTCTTTTTTGTTGAAGCTGTTCGTGTATGGCAGTCACTGGAGAAAGGACTTGAATTTAGGATACCCAGTTCAATACCTTGACTAACAACTAATTAGTTTACATTGCAGCATTAGCTCAATAAAAAGGTTGAGAGTTAGTTACATGGCAGGATACCCATTTATCTATTTCTAGGGTGTTCCTGAAGGTGGCATGCCAAAGCTAAAGCTTTTGCTGCAAAGCAGGGTTTTTGAGTCTGGCTTTCCTGTGGTCCAGACAAGTCATCTAAGTCTGGCCTTTGGAGAGAAACATATCTGTCCTCACCCAAGGTTTCCACTTCCCTCCCAACATTTTCCAGCAATTTTTTTATTTCTTAGTCATTGCCTTCTAAGGCATGAAATCACAAAAACACACACAGTACACTCTTATCACACCTCCTGGCTCATGCATGACACATAGAAGATAGATAGAATTTAAGAATGCCTTATTTTTACATCCCTCAAAGCCTAAGGATACAGCAAAAGCCAGGTAATTTAAGACTTAGGCAGCTCTATACATGTCCTGGCAGAAAAATTCAGTGTTGAGGGACTTTAGACATCACAAAGGAAATGCAGCAGCTGAAAGGGGGTTTTCTGAATGCCAGTGATGCTTAATTTGGACTTAGTAGCCTAACTGCCACTTTAAGAATCTAAGTCTCTGTAGTGAACCTTCCCCAAATATCATGTTGTTCACAATAAAATCAACAGCCCAGTGGTAAGTCCCATTTTACTTTCACAGGACTATCTTAAACGCTTTAATATATGGGGCTTTAATGGGTTTTCATGCTGGTCTAACAAGTTGGAGCTGGTATCACAGCACTAATATTTTGGTGAAGCAGATATCACAGTTGGCTCCGCTGGCTTTTCCTAACACCTGATCTCTCATCTACCACCCTTTAACAACATTATGTTTTATGCTATTATTATCACATGTTACGTATCATATTCAGTAGTGAGCTTACTATTTAATCAGGAAGTCAGCACTTTTCTAAACACTAGTGGTACAATTTATTTCTCATGCAAAATCTTCAACTTGTAACTATACCTGTGTCATACAGAAGAGCACTGCTCACAAATTGAGAAGAGGAGAGATAGGAGGAAGCTGTGTTGTTAACAATACTCTACATACTTAATACTCAACTGCATACTTTAAAAAAAAAAAAAAATCATTTTCAGTTTCCTGCACAGAAGAGCATCGCCGAGGCTTAAATCCCTTATATGAAATGAGTTTCAGAAGCAGATGGTTGTATACAACTTTGATGGCCCTTCAGTTTCTTTATTGCAAATAAAATACTTGCTAGGTTTGGTAAAACAAAAGTAGAGCACAGCTGTCTTATTTTGTGTATACTTTGACTAAGCACACATAATGTCTATAAATGATGTGACACAGTTAAAATAAAAAAATTATTTACACTGTGTTTGTCATTCAAAGTCATTACTGAACATATGCACCCAAATGAGTAGGCACCAGGTACCTGTCCTCTGGGGGCAATTCATCAAAGCAAAATAAAAGTAAACTACAGTATACTGCTTTCTAATAAGAGGAGCAATCTTTCTGACATATAAGGAAGCCTAAAGCATGGGTATAATCAAAATTATAATTAACTGTCATAAGCCTCAAGCAAATGTAAAGCACTATCTGTTTTATGAAACTTTGATCAGACTGTGATTAAATTATTTTTAGAGATATGCAGTGTGTGTCAGATCTCAATTATCCACAGCTATCTTACCTGCAGGGAACTCTGCTTGTTCATTTCATACAACAATTTTTGTATGGAGTGGCTCTATAAAGAGCATTTTTGGTAGGTTTCTTTCACAAAGATTCATTTTTCCCAAGCGGCAAGCAGTCTGATGATCTCATCTTATCTTGTTTGTTGTTCCTGGAGATATATGAAAGACAAAACCACTATAACAAATGCTGTCTATTGGTTTTCTGAACTGGAAGAGATAAAAGCACCTTTCTGAGAGGAAAACAAATGAGTTTTCAACCTACAAGTCCTGATTGCCTGCCCTATCCTTATTACTGAAAGCAGTGAGCAACAGCCATATCTCGCATGGATAGAAGGACTAAAAAGGAAGCTGTGGGGCAGAAAGGTCAAGACCTACCAAGTTACATTAGCTAATATCCACCTTGCGCAATGATGTAACACTGACCTGTTACCGTGTCTGTCATCGCTGTTTAGACCTGAAACAGTCAAAGTGTACAGAATGAATAAACTCTTCACACACCACCTCAGACTTGTTTCACCACCTCCCTCCTTCATCACTCAATGTTTTACAGGGCCATACGCCACCTTTCTGACAGCAATAACTTCCCTGCTTCTGGTATGTGAGCATGATTACTTTGCTCTAGGGCTTCATGCAAATTCGTGAGATTTTGTTGAGTGGGTCCCTGATAAAATTGCTTCAAATGAGAAAAATAGAAGAAGGTTAACTTATGGGAGAAGTTGCAGAGGACCTTGTTGTATTACAAAGGCTCATCCTGCAGGGACTTATATTTGGTTTAATTTCAAATTTATTTTTTTAATAAAGTGATAATATTAAATTTAATGAAAATATTATTAAATTTTTAGCTTTTAAAAGTGACATCCTTTTCAAGTATGAATTATGAATGGACCGAATGATGTCAACTCAGAAGTTAGGCTTATGCAGAACAGACATACAGAAAAGACTACTGTACCTATAACCTCCAACCCAGCAGAAAAAAAAGTTTGCTACTTCAGATGAAGAGTATTTATTACATAAGTCTGTACCATAGGTAAGTATTTCTGCCTTGTTCTACCTGGTAATCAGATTGTAGTGAGGAAAAAAGTAATGAGAGATGATCTTTACTCATGGGAAGAAGCAGAGTCTGAGAGTTTCTGAAGGAAGATAACAACATATATGAGAACTTATTGTGTAGCAGTCACAGTACATCAAAGTAAATTACATATCAACCTATCCCAAAAGGAGAACTGACCCTTCCTCTTTGGAAAAAAAATCCTGTTGCCTGTTCAGATACACTATATACTGAGTTTTTTGAAGGAGAACTCACAAGGGGAGGAAGCCCAGCTGCCAGGGTGCCCACAGTTTTTGGACACTTTGCTGTATTCACAGCACAAAAGCTATGTTTTCTATTTTGCTCAAAAACTACTTCTCTAGATTTTTTAGCTTCTAAAGTGAAGTTTACTTTATCTTTTCAACATATGGCAGATACTTTTTTACATGTTTTAGTTTTTACACAGTTGGCTTTTCTGTTAGTTCCACTGCTACATGCCATTCTAAATCCAAGAAATAGCTGCTGAGGGGAAAAAAAAATATAAAGACCATTTTCAATCATCTATACTACCTTCCTGTTTCTCTTGCATCTTCCCCAAAACCCAGTTCCCTGTCTACTTATTTTTCCTGGTGGATTCTCTGCACCTAAACTTGTTAGCATTTAAGAGTTTAGTTGATTTAATTTTACTGCTATAGCACTGCCACTAAAACCGTCCTCTTATTGATATAGTTATATTTGCAAAGAAATGTTTTTGCTGGTATCTCTTATTTCAATGAGCAATATATGCTAAAATGTCAAGAGCTGGTATATCTACAACTCTGCTAGGGCT
Source organism: Strix uralensis (assembly GCF_047716275.1). Taxonomy (NCBI): domain Eukaryota; kingdom Metazoa; phylum Chordata; class Aves; order Strigiformes; family Strigidae; genus Strix; species Strix uralensis. The sequence goes on from NC_133975.1 coordinate 39,828,924, forward strand.
TTGTTGGCCTGAATGCATCATAAAGTAGCTGGGAAATAACCAAAGTAGCTGAGAAAGCAAAATTTACTATGGTAGACCCAATATGTCTTCTTTTCTCTTCATCTAGTTATTGGTAGCTAATCCTAATCTTCTCCGTTATCTTTTCTGTGTTTTCTTCTTTTATGAGCAGGTGCATCCATTACCGGCTGGGAAAACAACATAGGAGACTTTGTTGTTCATTTTTCATAACATTAGTTAAGTTCTCCACACTTCCAATACTGTTTATCTTTGGGATGCTGGAGACTGCAAGACTGGATTCATCTGGAAAAGGAAAAAGGGTATCTAGGCAGCCTCACAAAGCCATCCACAGCACGAGGCCAGGGATGTTGCCAGTATCAAATCTGGTCATTAAGCAGATGCCAGAAACCAAAGTCTACCCACATCATTCTCCACCTAGCTGTCCATCCAGCATTTGATAATTTTCTTTCTGTTCTTATTGGCTTGTCAACAGTAGATCTTAGAGGTTTTGATGTCACATTTCCTTTCAAAGGCAGTTTCTTTGCTTTCAAAGTACAGGAATCATTAATTAAGCATAGTGCCCTCTTAGACACCTTTGTCATTAATTATGTATGCAAACAGTCAAGAATTCTATCCTCATAATAATGCCAAGATTAGATTAATATCAACTCTGAACTCTAGGATGCCCTCCAAAGTTCAGAAACAAAAGAGCAAGGAAGAAACAAGAAGTTTTAATGAAAAGGAGAATCCTCTCTGTGAGTTGGTCTAAGGTGGATGACGACAGGATTGGCACAGCATCTGCTTCAGAATTAGCGCTCTCATTGAGTGAGCAGCACTAGTTCATATGGGAGGAGCACTGAGCCAAAGCTCTGCCTCTCATCTTCCTCTTTCCAGCCATTGCCCACCTAAATGCAAGAATACAGTCAGAATAATATTAAAATAGGATGACAATATTCATTAAATGAATATCTATTTTGTGACTTCCTGGCTTTGTTTTTACTCCTTGGGTTTTCTTTTGCCTACAGACAAAGGATCTGGTCACAGATCTACAGAACTACACCCAAGAATATGTAACCTTGTTCTTTTAATATGTTGTAAAATGTGGCTCATCCATATCGATAGACTTTCTATGGAAAACTCTGGATGTTAATGAAAAATTAAGCAGTTTCCAAAATAAATGAATATTGAGAATTACAGAAACAGATTAAACTTCTCAATAGTAGGCTCTGTCTTGTCCTGGTAGGCCTCACTGTTCTGTCTTGGCCTTACTATCCACACTGATACTATCTGCACTGATAGAAAATAAGAGACAGCAAGATGGAGAGGGAGAGAGAAAATCCCAGTGCACACCTGATGTGATAACTCTGATCTTTGTAACATCGGCTACATTAATGGCACTAGACAAGCAGTCCTATTAGTTTCAGTTAGAAAGCCTAAAGTGGTGGTTTTCAGGGTCAACTGACTCACCTTGGACATATTAATAAACTATTTTAATAAATATGAATTATGTATATAACTCGAAGATAAAATATATATTAAGATGCTACATGCAATAACCTTATCTCAGCTTTATATTGACATGAAGTAATAACTATATGGTTATGAAAAATACATTTTCAAGTTTGAAACCCCAGATTAGATTTAGCTCATTTTAATGGCATATTCTTTATTATATAGATAAATTTTTTCTCACTAGGTATCACTGCTGGACCAAATTAAGTGTGGTGACTTTAATCTCATATTTCTGATCTTAAAATTATTAGAATTCTTGTAAGGGTAAATTAATTTTAATTTGGAAGCCTTGGATCCTTACTATGGAAGTAATTGCAAAATTCCTGTAAAGTTTTACTTTTTTAAATTATTGATACATATCCTGCCTTAACACTCTTTTTTCCTTCCTTAAGGAATTAAAAAGAAATTGAGAATGAATGCTAGTATATGCTATCCCTAGCTAAGTGAAAATGCAAATTATTGAAAAATATATATTTTTTGTTACTACTGTTTATTTTAAGGACAGATTCGCAGGTGCAACTGGCCAGCAGAAAACAAGCAGGTTGCTCTGACACATGAGCTGGGCTGCTTAACCAGAGAAAAGTGAAGTTAACCTCATCTTTAGCATGCCAGGTTCTGTTTCCCCATTTAAAGCTGGAAGCACAAGCAGCCCAAGCCCTGACCTTACTGGGCTTCCTTTCCACATCCCTCACTGTCGGAGTCACCATTAGGCGGGGTCCTTATTTCTCCGTGCGGGAACAGAAACGACGCAACACCAATGTGATGATCAGGTCGTCCATCTCTTTTATTATATATATCATTCCTTTTCTGGTTACATTTATACTCTACTAAGTTCCGTACACGCACTCATCTATCTTCTAATAGGCTACAGGTCATCTACACGCGCTGTTCACGCGCCTCTACAAGCATTTGCATTGGTTAATTGCAATTAGCACATAAAGCCCCAAACTTGCCAAAACTCCCTTATCTCATACCCTGTTTTGCTCAGACTTGTGTGCTTTTGCTGACCACAGGTGTTTCTCACTTATCTGCTATCTTGTGTGTTTTTGCCAGCCTTATTTTGCTGGCCTTGTCTTCATCCTTGCATTCTTCTGTCTGCACTAACTTTCTCCCAGCGCGGCCCAGACTCCTACACCCCACCTCACTGCTGTAATCAGTGAGTGATGCAGGGTGCAGAGCCATGAGGAACCACTGCAGAGGGGATGTGGTTAATCTACCCCAGGGAACCCCTTAGCTATAGGGCCAGTCTGCTTCGTACAAGGCAGTCAGATTGTTTCCCTTACTTCTGCTGTCACGATAGCCCTGTTTAACAATTTGCTGAGGCATTGTTCAGAATATCTGTTGCCTGTACAATTACCGCAAACACAATAATAATTAATAAGCTAATTTGATTACCATGTAGATAGAATTTAGATGAGATTTCAACCCATTTTAACTTAGATACATAAAAATATTCTCTATTGCTTTGCTATTATCCATAGTGACAAAGGATGGACACAGACGTTAAATCTCCTAAAGGACCCAGTGTGTAATTAACATAAGTTAATTAATGAGTTCAGCTCTTTGCCTGAAGAATAAATATTGTAGTTTTGTAAAGAATATGTAGTATTGCTAAAAGAAAGCAAAGATTCAATACCTGATTTAAATGCAAAATCGAACTCCTTAACTCAGGAGTCACGACAAGGCTCTCCATAATAGCAAGGAAGAAATTAAATTGATATATCAGTAGTTAGCATATTACCATGTAGAAATAAATCACTGTTTATACTATATTGCACTTTACAGTATTAGAAGAGTTGAGAGGAATTTGATTAATGGAATAAGGCAGCAGGCACATTGCTTGTGGCATTGGTGGAACATGTCTCAGAATTTTTGCTCCATATCTGTGATTTTTCATAACGCAGTTTTGATGATTCTTGATTGGTATAAAAGGTTTATGAAATGTCCCTGTCCTCTCAACTGCTGCTAAGTTAACCTTCTCTCACTTTCTGCAAGATTTTGACACCAAATAATTTGGTGATTATTCTTGTGATCACACTGTAATGTTATTATCACCAGAGAGCACAGTACACATAGTAAAGCTTAAGGCATGAAAAAAAGGCAAAACTATGTTTGTGGATAAAAGGTGAGAGAAATAGTGTCACTCTGTTTCTGTACAAAAGACAGCTGTAGTGCAGCAACTAAGAAAAAATGCATGCCATCCAGTTTGTATCAAGCTTTTACAGTGGTTACAAGAACATCCAGCTTGAAATCAAATCCAACGCAAACTTTAATCCAAATTCCAGACAAAATGCTGTCTGCATATAGAAATCTCAACCAAGACTAGAAGCCCAGTTCCCCAAAGATCTTACAGCTGAGAGCCATGAGAATTCCAAGAAGTGGGAGACAGGGAACTGAGGTGCAGAGTGATGGAGTGATTTGGTCATATTTACATGGAAAAATTCTGCCAAATGCATCACTGAATAGAGATCTACAACGTTTTGTCCCAAATATCAACAGTCCTATCTTCTATTATTCATTTTCTCTTCCAATAGAATGGTTTTAAATACCAAAGAGAGAGGACAAAACCACTTTTCAGAAGTCTCTGTAAACTCAGGCTCAGTTGCTAGTCTAGTTCCCATCATTTAGTGACCACCTTTCTGCATTAGAAACATTTTGTAATCTTCTTGCACCTTTTCAGACTGCTCCAGACTCATTATTAATTTGTAGATATTTATCAATAATTACAAAGGTGTATTTAGTAAAATTATAGTACAGAATTACTATATTTGTGCATGCCTCTAAGAAAACAGGTTAAAAATTGGTGTGTTGCAAAGGTCAAGAAACATTTGAAATTATAATTAGACCAGATCTCCAAATTCCAGAATTATTCTTGTGAAATTTATGGCACCCAACAAATCAATACTTTCTCAATTTTATGGTAATAACATTTATGACTAAGTTCCCAAAATATGACTCTTTTGCCTGTGGTTACTGTAGTAATGATATAGAATACCTTCATAAGGACTCAATATCTCTTGTAAAAGAGTTACCAAGATTTGGGTGGTTAGAACTGGTAAGAGAGCAACAGATTTGTGTTCCATTCATAGGACATTTTAACACAGCTTGTACTCTAGAGGTAGCTGGTACCAGAATTGAGCTATCATTTCGAAGTAGAGCATAAATATAAGCATAAACATTTTCTAAATTCCCTAAGTATTTATTATATGTACTTCACTTAAAATTGATAAGGTTATGAACTCTTTTAACACTTGTAGCCTGTTATTTTGTGTAAGTATTTATGCAAACATCATGTGAACTGCCAATATTATAAGCACTTTTAAAGACATTAATGTGAAACATTCTAATAATGCGTGTATTTATACACATCATATTGAACTGCTAGCATAGTATGCAGTTTTAAAAATTATTTTCTAAGGTGTCTTTTACAATAGTAGACATATTACTCTTCTTCCCTTCCTTAAATTTCACTAAAGACTGCTTTGCAATAATGCCTAATTGAATCATTGACAGGTCTTTAATTTCCTATGTTTAATCCTTCAAGAGAATGCATTAAAGTGAATAGATTTTATGCAGTGTATAATGCTATGTTTAGCTGATTTGTTTCTTCCTCAAAATGTAGCATCAAGTTTATAGGCCTACCAAAAATTCACAGCCAAATTTGTCTCTTCCTTTGTATTTTGAGATTCCATTCTTACAGATTGCTACCCCTTAGTTTAAGTTATTCATAAGGAGTTTGTGCTTTATGTGTAAGTTTGGAGTTTTCATTATGAATGGATCGGCTGATGCAGCTAAAATGGTTTGGTGAGTATGTAAGAAAAGACCAAAGATGTGAGAGTTTAGTCGGCTTGAGAATATCACACTCACCCTATATATTGGAGTCTCTTATTACTGGAAACATTCACGTCTCTTTTCATCCCAGTTATACTTTTCAGTATTTCTTCACTGTATAAATGTGTTCCACACATTTTGCTGGGCTTTCTTCCAGAACACACACGAGACTACATCATTTGAGGATTTGACTTCACTCCATAATGCTGTCCTAATGCTGCCTTTTTGCATACTTATCAGTTCCTTTCCTTATTTTTTGGTCAGGAATTTTATTGTGTGTTATTTTGTCTGCTCATGGTATTTTGCAACTGAGCTAATTATGATTTGTTTATAGCAGATACAATAATAAAGAGCAAGCAGGATTTTTCCTTAGTGGTCAAAAGTGGGGTCCCAGTGCTAAGATGATGAACAAGTCTATCTGCTATTGCTCTCAAAGGAAATCTATTGGCAGTTTAAGGGTTGAAAGTTGAAACTTTCATATATATTTCAAGTCTGTGAGCTGAGAATATCTTGATACAGACTCCGCAAACATTTGTCTTCAGGATCCAGACATCCAGGAATTAGTCACCAAATTCATTCAGTTATTATTGTTACTTATTTGTTATGAGCTAATAAGATTTAAAAAAAAAAAAAAAAAGGTGGGGGGGGGGAATGGGGGGGAGAGAGAAATTACTAATTGAGCTGCACAAAGAACATAACTGAAGGAGAGATGCTGAATATTTCTTAAAACCTGGTCCAAATAGCCAGGCACTCCACACCCAAAAGTGCAAAGAATCAGTTGTTGTGATTGCTTAAATAAAATAACTTATAACCAGTGTGGCCAGGCATCCCATCTGAATTTTAACTTCAGATTCCGAGGCTAGTCCAACAACAGCTTCCCCTTTTCCATGACATTTCCTTCTGGCTTCTTCCAGTATATTGCAAGTGTCCTTTTCTTCAGCAGTCCTGGTCAAACTTCCAGAAATATGGAAATCTCATAATGACAGTCATTGCACATTCAAGTACCTCCTCTACATCCTACATGTCCTCAAGATACTGTATGTAAGGGTAGCAAGATAAATTTCAAGTACCCAGTTGATTCAACCTGTCTCACACCAGACTTACTGTCTTTGAATCTGCCAGTGCTAGTTGTACATCCTTTGAGGAAGAAGAAGAGATGTAGACCTGATCTCTCCCACTTTTGACATAATGCTGTAATCACTGAAGATGTATAAGAGATATGGCATCACCTCTATTTTAAAAGAAAGCATTGGCACTACTGAATTTTGCAGAGAGCATAAGTCTAAATGAAACATGCTTTCAGAAAACCTGCTAGCATTCAGGTTTTTTCTACTACAATACACTTTTGCAGTGCAAGGAACTTACTACCAAAAAATGGGGCACCTAACGAATTCAGTTCACAACGTGAGAAGACAAAAATGGTTGAACTGATTTTGACCAAGGGTCTGGTTAGTGTCCTGGTCTCTTTCTGTGGCCTTAAGCTAAGGCAAAAGCAAAAAAGGCAAGTACACATGAGTCTTCCATCTAACACCACTTCCCAGAGTTCAAATATGTTTATCCTGAATGATTTTCTGAGCTTTTTGTGCTTTGTCTGTTCAGCAACCCTCAATGTACTTCTCTTCCAAGTCCTTTCTCACTCTCCCTTTGAAACTGCCTGCATGCACAATACCTTGCAGCAAGTTCTACAGGTCTCTTGCCCACTGAGTGAAAAGTAGTTACTTTGGTATATATTTAATCTGGCTTTCAGAGGCTTCTTATTCTTGTGTTGGAAGGGAGAATGAGTAAACCATCCACGTTCACCTTCTCCTTGTCACTTAAAATTTGATATAAATGACCTTTTTCTTTTCCTAAATTTAGAGCCCTAGTCTACTTAGTTGTTCTTCAAAGGGAAGACATTCTATATTTTTTGTCACTCCTGTTCTGTCCTTGATTTCCTGACCTTCAAATTGCAAAATAAACTGAGAAGAGGGGTCATTATGCACTGCAATATTCATGGTGTGGTCAGCAGGATAATAAGGTTCTTTGATTGATTTTCTATTTCTTTTTCAGTAATTAATAGTATTTTGTATGCTTTTTTGACTGCTATTGAGCATAGAGCTGATACTGTCATGAGATGATCTAGTGTTACCACAAGACCTCATTCTTGAGTGGTAATAGTCACCTTAGAGTTCATTATATCATATGTGAAATTAAGATGTTTTTTCCCATGTGCATCACTTGATATTTACCTGTAATGAATTTTATATGCCCTTTTGTTAGCCAGACACTCAGCTTCATAGTGTTCTTCTGTAATTATTCAGTGTTCTCTCACTGTCACTGCTGTGAATAACTTTGTATCATCAGCAAATATTCCCATCTCACTGCTCATCTTACTTTTGTAGGTCATTATGACTGTTTTGAACAGCACAGGTTACAGTATAGACCCCTTGCAAAACTGCACTGTGATCTCCCTCCTTGCAAGAAAGGTGTATTCCTGGCATTTAGTCAAATTTTTTTAAAAAGTTGACTAATCAGTTTAAATAATGATTAACCTATGGGGGGAATCATCTGAAATGACTGCCTGTGTTCCTTAAAAGTCTTTGGTGAGGGATGTTTCTAGAAGTATAGAGGAAATCCAGTATGCTTTATCAACAAGACCACTTTTACACACATTTGTTGACACCTTCAAAATCTGCAAGAAGCAGATTTTCCCTTTACAGAAGTCACATTGACTCCCTTCAGTAGGCTATATTTATTTATATAATTGTTATATATGTATATGTCTACTAAATGTTCTTCTTTTTAATTGATTCTACTAATTTTCTTGGATTTATTCAGGGACCTTTCAGAATTGAGTATAACGTGTGCATGTCAACTTAATCTTCCTTTAGACATCAAAGACATTTTGTTCACCTGTATCTGGCTGCAGTTGACTGAACCTAAAATTTGTGGATCATTCTAATTTGATGTGTTAGATTTCTTTCATTTTATTTACTTAAAATCTTCTTTTGAAAACTACTGACTAAAGTAGCATTAAGTAGTTCACATTGTATTTATCTAACCATAATTATCAGTATTAGTCACATAACAATAACAGTGCCAATTTGCAAAATTAAGTGTTAAAAATGTGTAGTTGTTACTGAGCAGTTTTGGTCCATAAGATAGAAGTGCTTTGAAAGACAAGCACAGAAAGGTTATCAGCATGCTCATTTCAAAAAATCCCACCTCTGAAATTGAAGAGCAGTATTTCATACTTACTCATTGGTCATCTCTAATCCACATTTAGCTCATACATATTCTGTCCAGCAACAACATATGCAGTCTGTCTCTTTATCCAGGCAGACATCAAACAGCATTTAAAGCAAGCATTTAGACTACGAGCAATTATTTTTAGTCAGCTCCTTAAAAGCTCCTAAATTTCACAGAACACCACTGATAAGCGTCCCATAGTGATGTTGTTGCCATGGCTTCTGACATGATTGCGTAGGGATATTAAGACATCAAGAAATAACAGTTTGGGGGGTAGTTTTTTGATAGGATATCTAATTAATTAATATACCTGTTCATGAGAGGAAACTATTTGTCCTGCAGACACATGCTGAGTGGGATTCCACACAGGCTTGACAGTTCACCTGATTCATGACCCATGTCTGTTCTGGTCCTGGGGTCAGACCAACATTTGTGACAAACTGTGCACTACAAATATCTGTGATAGCTGAAATTAAACTACAGCTACAATGCTCATTTTACATCACTGTGACCAAAAATAGTCTAAGGAGAAGAGCAGAGTGCACTGATTGACTGCACTGTTTATAACAAGGATGAGCATTCTCAGACAAGTCTGACCTTATACCTCTGTGGTAATGTTAATAAAGGACAATATGTATGATTTAAGTACATCATGTACATATCAAAAATAATAACTGCTCAAGCTCTGTTTATTAAAGCTATGATACTAAAATGCTAAAAATAAAGATTCCAGCTTTGATATTTTATAAAGGTAGGGTGCCAGTCAAAGGTGTGCAAAATCATAAAATATCCTCATCATAGAGGAATCAAGATATATCCTAAACCTAGGTAAGACTAAGCCTTGTGAGAATTCTAATCATGATTTATGGATTAAATTGGCCTGGGTTCATTAGGATGAATATACAATTTTTCGTTATTTATCCTATGAAGCTTGTCTGCAAAATATTTTTAAGTTAACCAGTCTCTAACTGGGAAACAAAAAAGTGATTTCCTTTCTTGAGACAAATGGGAGACACTCCCAAACAAGACAGAAGAGCTTTGAATCCATCTTCCAAAATCGTTTTTAATGCATGTTTCATTAAAATAAATACTCATGTTATAAAGGATTTTACCCTCTATAAGTTGTTTTTACTATATTTCAAAATATTATTGTCAGGATGACAGAATGTCTATCTTTAACCTTCTCTTTATTTTTGATAAAAATTCCATGATGAAACTTTGCATAAAACATGTGCAGAATTTGGCATCAGAGATCTGTCTGAGGAGTAATGGCAAGATATCCTTGTATCCACATAGACAAGCTCTGCAAGTCCTATACCATTCACTTAGCATGAAAAAAATTTCTACCTTGACTACTGGATAATTGCATAGCTGATGACTCCCATTTCGAAAAGGCACTTAAATGCATCAGCAATGCTGGTGTTGACATCTGCCAAGGTCATTTTGATGCAGTCTTTTATAATTGCTCATTTTCATGAAACATACATAGACTCAAAGTGTGCCTTACTTTCCTTAGAGATAGCAGTAATGGAAACCAAACAGCATTTTGAAATGCTTACATTGTCATGATGGAAGTTGTTGTGGAATTAATATGGGCATCAAGGGAAAGGGACAGGATGCTACACCTGAATTTCAACCATGCTATGACTCCCTGGACTTTTGTGCATATAGGCTGAACTATGCAGGCTATTTAACTGCCTCCTAAACGTACAAATAATGCATTTCCCAGATAACCACATCCATCTTAAAAATGGAGGCTCAGAATGGATCTCTAGACATCTTAGGAAGATCAAATGATTGAAGAGGTGAATAAAGACACTAAGAAAAAGACATTTAATCTTGAAGTTCAGTACGTACTACTTGAGCAGAGAGCTCCAAAATGCTTCTGAGACAAATGAGCAAGGATACAACTGACTTCTTCTGAATTTACTGAAGCAGATCTGGAACTTGACCAAACAGATGCAGAAGCCTTGCTTAAAATATTTGAGAACCACTGACTACTGATCAGATCGATCTTTTCCACATCAGCTAGTCATCTACTGCTATTAGACCTTGATGATTTACTTGAGGATACACGGAAAAAAAGACAAAAACATCACTGTTTCTAAAGGAACCATCCTGAGAGTGAGACCACCTTTCAAAACTTCTATGACCACTTATCCTATCAGAAACTAAAATTGGTTTTAGATATCAACTCAAAGAAGATGGAAAGAGGGAGAAGGAGAGGGAGGGAGGCAGAGAGGGAGGGTAGGCAAATCTCTCGGGAAAAGAGGTCGAATTCTGCCAAACAGAATTTTGATATGTAGAGAAGTGTGTCTGACCATTTCAATGAAGATTAAGAGTTGAAGAATTAAACCTTGTTAGAAAACTGAATTCTTTTTCTATGAGTCACTCAAATCAGTTCAGCTTTACTGTTTCTTACCTGTATTAAATATAATTCTGAGTAATGCTGAAGTGCTAGAATGGAAAAATATAGTTAACACAACTTGAGAGGTTGTTGTCACCAAGAACATGGTATTGTTATGAAGCACCTGGTCAGCAGCAATTATCCTATCTAATCCAAGGATACAGTTAGATATACTCATTAGAAAGGTATCATTATAATCTGCTGCTTTGAGTGGTATAAACAAATGAAATTTCAGACACTAATATTTATCTGGTTTGTATTGTAAAAGGTGAACACATGATGGGGATAAAAGTATAAGAAAGTAAAATAATAGCACCATTCTCCTTTTGGTTTGTTCTGTACCTATGTCTGTTATACAGACTACTAAACACTCTGTGTATTACAGGAAAAAACAATGTCCAGAAGACGCCAGCTTTGGTCCCTTCAGTCAGCAACTGAGCACAAGGGCAACACTCTACAAATGGCAGCATCTGTGGCCCTGAATCTGAATCCAAGGATCTGTTAAGATATGTCAGTTCTTTTGCTTACCTGTGACTTAAGAACATATATTTCTTCATATACTGAAAAAAGCGTAAGACAGAGCATAAACTCAATTACATTCCATTGCTCTGCACAGAGGCATGTTTTATAACAGCAACGGTGGATGACACTATAGGCTGTGATAGTGAATCTGATGTATTTTTCTTATGTCAGTAGAACCATGAAAGAAAAATATTGTTATGCTTTTATAACTTGTGCAGTTTGTGTGTGTATAAATTGTAATGGTTTACAATATGTGGGCACCCACAAACACATACAACCCGAATGTCAACTTCACAATACTATCCAACAATTTAAAATACTTATTGCCTCTGAATCCCTCTTTATTTGATTTAGTTCCTGCACATTTCTTTTTATGATTAGCTGTAACAAAAATAAATCTGGAGTACTTAAGAAAACACTTTGCTGCAGCATAGTAATTGTTTCTGACATCTTCTGTCTGAAGCAGATGGCTGATCTCAAAGAAAGAAACTGAAGAAAGAGCTTATAGGATAGACCCTCCTCTAGCATAAAATGAAGACACTCCACTGACTTCAGAAAATATAGATACAGTGATTCATTAACAGGATAGTGAAAAGAATGGTTGCTTCACTTTATTTCTGGTATCAAACTCTTGTCCAGGTTTACTGAAAATAAATTCTACTCAAAATATTACCAAGTATAACCAAAATGTGTACTATCATTACATGCTCATACTAATGATTATCACATTGTTTTGAAAATATTAGAATGCAAATCAACAGAATTGGCTTAGTTAATTGATTACACACTATGAAAAAGGGGAGCAACGTGTTGTCTGCAGAGCCACAGGCTAAAATGTATTTACACAGATCATCTGGTAAATGCTTAACTAATAATTACTTACACTGAGATACTGTGATTGTCTCCTCAGTTTGCAGAAAGAAGTAGAGAATTACTCAGGTAATGCATTTGCAATTACTATATTGACCCATTCTATACATCAGTGTTGCCAGTTGCCCTCCGACTCCAGGAATTTAGTAATGGTGATTGCGTAAAAGCAGAGAAAAAATGTTTGTTTGAACAACTACGGTTGAATCTGCATGACTGACAGTTGGAAGGAAATTTTGAACTTCAACCTTGGCTGGTGAACCTAGTCCCACCAATTCAAAGAAGACCTCCTGCAGGTGAAGGTCTGGCTTTTAGCTTGTCCAGCAGCTGTGAGAAGGGGGATCCAATGGAACAGGGGCATGTCAGCTGTAGTTGGCACTTTTTCATGGAGAAAATTGTGTTTCGCATAACTGTCATTTAAACTCTTAAAAAACACGCCTGCTTGCACAAATCCAGATTACCCTCCCAATTATATGGAACACAGCCTGCACAGTAGTTCTTCAAGCATACCGCATTAATCCCACAGATTAGAAATGGATAGGAAATTAAGAACAGATGTTTCATAGCAGTGCTGTTTTAGAGATGACTGAATTAGTGCCAAGAGTACTAATATATCCATATGATAACCAATAGTGCCAAGCCTGGATCCTCAATTACCTTACACATGACATTATGTTTCTAGCTCCAAAACCATCTCATTCAGAGCTCTGGGATTTCTTCACAGCAGTGCATTGCACTTTATGGACATACTCTAGTGTCTCTTGAGATTACTATCTGTTTCCCTCATTGCACCATCTGCACGGTGCATGGTCTGCTATATCAGAAAACATTTCAGCAAGCAAGGTTAGTTCTACCATTACAAACTCAACTAACACGAAAAAGCACACCTTGCAAATAGCAGTTAACATCTTAAAAGGTGGTTTTAGTTCACTGCAGCTAAGGGCACATAAAATCTACAAAGTAATAGAACCAACAATCCTAATGTTTAAAGACTAGCAAACATGCCCCAAAGAAAATAAGAATAAAATCCACCTTAAACATTTCTTTTTATTAAAAGTAAAATAGGATATACTGGACAGTCAGAGACTGCATAGAAAAGGAATTAAAATCTTCAACTAGCTTTAAATCAGACAGTGAGATGTCAAGCCACAGCACAATGTTGATGTGCTTAAGAGAAATATTATTTTTCACAGGGTGTTAAAAACAGGATTGTCAGCATAGTAAGATTATCCTTTTTTAAAAAAAAGGGAGAAAAATAGAGAGAGGAAGGGAGGGAGGGAAATACTGCTGCTAGGAATATATTAGAGACATAAATAAATGATGTGTGAACAATGATCCATACCAAAGAAAGCATCAGCAATGAACGTATGTATGCTTTGAAAGCGATGAAATGAAAACAGGACAGTTTCAGAGACAAAATACTGAATATCTGTCTCTAAAGTGACAGAGCTTTATGCTCCATTTGGAAAACAGCAAGTGATGATTGCCATAACTGGTTGGTCTAAGAAGCAGTGCTGGAGAGAGAAAATAAACAACTAACTGTTGTCTAAGGTACATTCATACACAGAGCAGGAAAAAGTCTGTGCATCTCCTGCATTTTCAGAAAAATGGGCCTGGTGCAAATATTTCTAACATCAACATTTTTTCTTAATTTGTTTTTCAGAAAACAGAATGTTACATGTGCTCCTATTAAATATTGTTTATTATTGTACTTGTTTCATATTTTGTGACAACTTTACCTGCAAAAAGAAAATGCTGTTGAAATTCAATTTTTTGAATTTTCAGCAGAAAGGGTTTTGAAATAATACTGCAGAAAGCCATACAATCTAGAAATCAGTAAATCTTATAGCAGACATTTTTTGCAACAAACTTAACACAAAAACTCAATGGAATACCTCTCCCGGAGATAGTACAAAACAAATTCAGCAGAAATATGAAACAAAGTAGGTTTTCAGCAGCATTACTGAACATGTATCGGAATTAATAACAGTACTCACATGAGAGACTCATATAGTGATCTCAAACTTCAGCTGTGTAATACCAAAGAATGATACTGAATATCCACATACATCTTTAATCCTCTTTGAAATATCACAGTCTTTCTGACACAAGACTGTTTCTTTTTCAGATAGTTTTTCTTTTTCTCATTAGATGGGTCTCTGTACCAAACTCAATATAAATTCTCTTTTATTCGTTTTACATGATTAGCATAGCATTTTCCAAAGAATAATGGGGACTAGGTCAGTACCTATCTCCTTGGTATCAGGATTCATTACAATATGGGAATTGTCAGGCTTCAGTGAATTGTGAAGCAAGTTTGTCTAAGGTTACCATAGCATTTCTATTGCTAAGTATCATCTGACATAAATGTGTAATGCAAACAGAAGACATATATTTTCCTAACTGTATGTGTCTTTATTAGATCTACTTACCACTGTTGGTTATTAGGATCAGGTGAAACCTACATCAGCTTAAGCCTTTATTGACTGAGATTGTAGATATTTCAAACTGCGAACTATTGTAGTTAGAGAAACCTAACATAATTCCTCAACAAAGAAAGGGCAAGTAGACTATAAACTGACTGAGCAAATAAAAGTATAAAAAGGCCAAAGTACTAATAAGAAAATAGAGATTTTTATTACTTAGGTAAAGCCTGGAGTACATTAAGTGTGGTAATGAGATTGGAAGAACGGGTAGATGCACATATGTAATATCAAAGTGCGTTCACATTCAACTCTGCAAGTAAATAACAACACAGTGGTTTTCTTTGTATGAAGTAACACAGATATGTTTGAAGACATAAAGGTAAAAGAGAATCTGTGAAAAGAGGTAATATTGCTGTGCTTGTAATCAAAGTAGAAAGAGAATAAAAATAAAACTTCCTTAAGCCAACCTGATAGGTACAAGATACACTTAGTAAAGACAAATGATGCATGCATAATAATGCTACTTAGCAAAAATACATCAGGTATAGAGTGTAGGCATAAATAACACAAAGCAAAGAGTGTTTAGAGAAAAAGGTATTTTATCAAACACCTAAAGGTTCAGGGGAAGAAAATAATGGTTAGTATATAGAAAAGCATTAAAGACTGTAGAAAATTAATAAGGACAGTTGTGGTGAAGCAGCTAATAAAATAAAGATAACAGGATATATCAAGATATACAGTAAAATGTTCTACTAACACAGTTATGGAAAGCAAACAGGGAAAGGGAAGAAATGGGATATTCTGGTGTTGGAGACTGAGAAGGTTAACGTGACTAAAAAAAAAAGAAAACAGAGTAAAAAAGGGACAGAAACCAACCTCCAAATGGAGGAAGGAAAATGTTAAAATTCTTCCCCATTGTGCACTGAACAGGTAATTAGGCAATTAGAGCTATACAAAGCAGTGAGAGCTCCAGGCTCAGAGGAATTACATTTTACAGTTCTGCAGAAGGCAGGCAGAGAAATGGGAAAACTCTTGGCCAAATTTAATAGCACACTAAGGGCGAGGAGTACCAGAGGGCTGGAGGACACATAATGCCGCACCAGTGTTGAGGAATGGAATGAAGAGGACGTGTAAAAATCTTAATACCCACAGGGGAGATACTGGAGACATGAAGGCACCTGAAAGAGCTACGTTTATAAAACCACTAATGTGCAAGCTAGTCAATGGCAGCAAAAATGGTTTCATATACTGAAGTTCATATCTGGATTCATAAATAAATGTAAAATAGTAAATATGAAGCCTCCACATTAAATAAAAAACATTTCTGTGCCTCAGAAGATTCTGTGCCACAGACATACTTTAGACTAATTTCAGACTCTCTAGGATCATTTTGTGTGATTGATTTTCTTGCTATACTACTTTTCAGTACAAAATAAGAAAATTTTCACATGTGAATGTCACTCATTTATGTAGTTTTTGCATATAAAAATTCATCCTTAGAGAGGTTTTTATGATATAGGCTAGATTAGCAATCACACAAATTAAATTCAGTTCATGGCTCAAGTACGGATCATAAACAAACCATTTGGGCCCAAGCTTAGCAGTGCAGTTGTAAGTATAAGGTAAGCTCATGAATATTTTTTTTTTGTATATAGAAGGGTTTACTACTGAAAAGAACAATTCTGAAAAGCATTAAAGCTTGTGAATTACTTCATTCATTTAGATGTCGAGAGCATACTTGTATAAGCTTACTGAATAGGAATTAGGTTGAGTGTTTACTTAAAAGTAAATGTGTGCCTAACTTAACACTTCATTGAAATAGAGTGAAATTTTCTGTGCTTAAGTTCTGTCACTATAAACAGAAATAATAATTCCATTTTTTCATTACTATTTCTGTATGCAGCATAAGGCACTGGGTAAACCCATGGGCCAAGCACTTCACTTTGGATTGCAAATTTCTAGAGACAGCAGTGGTGTATACAAAGCACCTGCATCATGGGCCCCTCATCTAAGTCAAGGCCTGTAGATACTATTACAGTGTAGGCAGGAGTTCTAAACATTACAGATTGTGCATATCACTTTGCACAACCAGAGAATGAATGGAGGACACCAGCTTGAACACCAGGGGAAGCTGGATTCAGGACACTTAAACAGTTTCCAGAAAGTACTATTTGTTTAGAAAGAGAAAGTTCAGGACCCTGATACAAAACTTCTTCCTAATTTGATTAAACTGCCTAACAGTGATTGAAGAAATGTGACGATCACTCATTGCTTTTGTATACCTTGTAAATTTAAGCATGGGCTCTTGTGTGATTTAAAAGCTGTGCAAAATTAATGCCAATAGTGTTGAGAAAATACTGAGAAGCAGAACAAATTAATTAATTTTTAATAGTTTTAGTTTATGGACTGACAAATTGTTCTTGCAGTTTATTGCACAGAGTACACAGTAATGATGAGACTAGAGACAGAATACTATCACAAAGACTCAACTAAAAGGAGTCACAAAGCAGAACACAGACCAACAAAGTTTTCAGGTCATTATGGGTAGTACTTTAAAAGATTGAAAGTGCCTATGTAATATTACACACTGGTTTTGCTTAGTTTATATAGATATATGCTACAGGATACTGCTAGGTGTAAACTGCAAGTCACTGTGGACAGACCAATTTATGCAATAAGTATACTTTTGCATATATGCAGCTTTCAAAAATTAACCATGGCTGATAGCATTTCTTCAAGTTAACTGCTTAAAGTCCAGTTAAAAAGAACTGTCAGAGGTAAAGCCATCTGTATTTATCATAGGAGTTGTTACAAGCCTGTGCAATAATCAGGCATGTAGATACATAATTTAAAAAAAATCATGCTTTCCTTTCACAGCTTCGACAGTGAGAAGATACCTCCTGAGTTTCAGGAGAAAGAAAATGGTGAAGGCTCTTTAAGAATTTCCTTCCTCTTCTTACCAACTCTTCAGAAGAGCTTAGCCTTTACATTGCCTTGGGAGGAGGGTGAACTAGAGGTCTTTATTTGATTGAGTGAACAGAAGGCTTCATTGGGAATTTCTAGTTTTTAACAAACGTGGGTGGCACATCGCTGTTTTTCCCCATGTGGAAGCAGCAGTGGCTGGCTGCTCCTCTTTCACTAGAGCTGAATAGCATTCGTTTGCATACCTTGTTATGCACAGGGTTCAACTCACTTTTTAGGTTAAGGAGAGGTTTTTTTCACCTCCCACTTAGAACAGCCTGAATAGAGTAGGTAGATTTCAGACTCCTTTCAGAAACTTATAAATCTATGAAGATACAAGAGATGCAGGTCACCAGAGTTTATGAGATTCCTGGTGCTCGCATTTTTCCCTTTTCTTCAACCCTCATAAAGTAAGGACACTGGAGATACACCTATACATATGCATATGTCTTTTGCAATCTCTTCAGGTTTAGGCACAGCCACTGTTAAGTTCAGCCCACCCATGGAGGCCGTCCACACAACCATGAGAGCTAAATGCTTTTCTTATGAATGAAAATTCTAATTGTGAAACAGAAATGACATTTGAAAATGGCATATTGCTTAGGTATGCACAAGAATATTTAAGCTCTGGATGTGTATCAGAGTATACTTGAACTGTAGGAGGTTTCTGACTTTGAGCAAGTCTGTGGAAAAAGGAAAATATTATGGTTACAGAGACAGCAATAAAAGAGTCAAGTTCTTCCTCCCCTGAGGGAAGCAATACAAATAAAAGACTTGTCACTTGCAAGTAAAGAATCTGAGCACAGATACTAGACAGAATGATATATACCAATAAAAATAAAATAAGAAGGGTAATGGCCAAGATGTGAAACCTTGAGAGAAAATCTTAGTAAAGATACAAGAAGGTTTAAATCAGGTGTCAATAAAAGGAAAACTTTAGAAAAGACTACAGTTCACCACAGTAAATCACACAGCTTTCTCTATGCTATGTTTTTGATGTGGATATGTGCATGCATTCATATGCTGTTAGTAGCTGCACGACTAGTCACGTGAGAGTCCTACATCATGTCCTACTGCAAATGAGAGACTGGATATCACTGCTTTAAAATGTAAATTGCTCTTAATAACACTTGATGCACGTGGGATGTGACTGATCTTCAAGCTGCTTTCTTCCCTAAATGTATGCCATATTTGGTTGCACAAAAAAACTCTTGATAAAACAAGTAGCAAAGACTTATTAAAACTTTTATACTAATGTCTCTTACAGCAAGTTCAAACTAATTTTACTTCTTAGGAAGAATGAGTTTCTTAGGGAAACAAGGCTTGTGTGAAGATATTACCTGCACATATATATGTGTACGTCTGTCTGTGCTACGATACAGTAACTTTTTTATTCCACTGACTGATTTCAGGCAAACATGAGAGGGGGAGAAGGATAGATGGTCACTAAGTTACATATAAAGAAGCTGATATAAATTTGTTAAAGATAAGTGGCTTGTGTGGAAAAAATCTGTAATATCTCTTATCAAGGATCTTATTCATCACTATATTCCTTTCACAAGAAAACCTCCAGACAGGAGTAGGACTTGGCTACAAGACACAAACCCACATGAAACCATGATGCCTTACTTCCAGCCGTCCTACACTGCCCCTTGTCACTCATTTAAACTCCCTTGTTTCTTGACATTGGATGATAGAAACAGTGTATGAGTGAAAGGAGATTTAAAAACAAAAATAATCTCATTTTAAAAGTACTTTTATGTTTTCATTTGGAGTTAAATGCCCTACCACATTGGACTAGAGACTTAAAACTTTTCTTCCGAACTATTTCACAAGACGCCATGTTAATTTAGAGGACTACATTTTTATATTTGTCTGTCTGTCGGTTTATTTAGCTGTCACTGATATTTGTATGCTCACATGAAATGCTGCGATACTTGGGTTTCCATTACAAAGTCTACCACCATAATAGCCAGCCATTATTGGCAATCCCAGTGGAGAGTCCAAAAACTCAGAATGTGCCAACAAGTGAGAACTATGTTACTGCCTCCACAACAGGCTCCCACAGAGAGCTATATTTTAGGTTGAGATATCAGATAAAAGTACAGCCATCTGTTCTTTAGATAAAACTGCCACCAGTTCCACAGTTTTCATGGACATAATACAATGTGTATATGTCTTTTTGTAGTCATAATCCCAGGAGTGGATATTTTTAGCTTGTTTCCTGCAATTCTTTGGTTTTCTCCAAGCACGTTAGACTAATACTAAAGATAATAGATTTAGCTATCCCACGCACTAGACTATAATGTAGATATGCCCATGCAAGAACTTAACGCTAGCACCAGTGTTGTACCTAAACATATTAGGCTTTAATGTGGCATTACACTTTAAAATTTTTATTGGATATATCACATTTATTCTGCTACTCAAAGGTCTCCTCATTGTGCCATGCACACGTACTGTTAATCTCAAAATCTTCTAATGAGCAAAAAGAAAACACACCTTAAATGTAATGCCAAGAATTGATTATTAAAATTATAGAAATCTTAACTGCCTAATAAAAGAATAATTAGTTCAGATCAAATTACGAAAAAAAAATAAAATCACTGTTACAGAAAAAAATAATAATAAAATAAAACTGTTATACACTGACTCTTTGATGATACGCTTATCCTCCTGGGAGAAGTATGATGTTTATGGTTTCCTCCTCCTCAGTCTAGAACCCACCTGGGTTTTTTCCACATCTGCCTACACAATCTGCATCTGTTCTTTCTTCTCTGACCCTACTTCCAAAGTTACTGAATATCATGCATTTTATATTTGGTAGATACTTGTGGGTTTTTATCATTGTTACCCTAGAACCAGTTCTCCTCAGTTCCCAGATGCACATTTCTTTAACTGTCTCCCGGTACACTGTTTATAGATCCCCAGCATTAGCCTGTGTGCATCTCCCTCTCTTACCATCTCATTCTTGTACACTGCACCCTACAGTGCATCCCACGTCCCCACTTTCAGGGCTTCTGGTGTTATGCCATTCCCCTGTTCCTGTACACTCTGTCATTAGGTTGGAGTCATAAATAATTCCTTCTCCATAACATAAGTAGTCATGACTGCTACCAATATAATTATTCCAAAATATAATCAAAAGTAAAACAAACCAGTCATAGCCACGAGGCCATTAGAAAAATTGCTGTTCCAGTTAAACCAAACAAAAACCCAAAACTCCAAGCAGGGCAAAGAGAGTTTAGACAAAGCTGACAAACCTCATCTGTGAAGCCTTGCAAAGTCACTACAAAGACTGAGACCTATTACTGGCAATAACAAAATTGTATTTACACGGTACAGTACCCTGTGCAGTAAAATCCCAAGAGAAAGCACAAACTTCTTGAAAACTTGACAGAACCTTTCAGAATGTGTTGAGTATGATCCACAGTGATGGACAGATCTAAAACATTTTACCTTATTATCCACTGTCACTTGATGGAGATTGATCAGAGAAGGCTGCCCAGTTTCTTGGGTTCGGTACCCTCCGCTTACCTAGCTCTGTCTTTTTGTGCTGTATACCCTCTCACCAGCTGTTTGCATAGCACATGCTCATTTAAAAACAGCTGAATGGAACATGCTTCAAAGCCTTTTTATCCAGTATTTTTAATATGCCCTACTTGGAAGCCTATCAATAATATTTTTTAAAAAAACCCCACATTTTAGTACAAAAAGTAGGATCTCAAAAAGTCAAGTTAACTGAAAGGAGCATATGTTTACATTGGTGCCCAAGGGTGCTATACCACTTCAGTATTATATTATTATTGCCTACAATCTACTTCAGACACTTATATACTACAGAGAAATTCCCTGATGGTTATAACAGTCAACATCATGGTTTGATAACATAACCAAGTGCAGTTATATTTCTGATCTACCACTCTGAAATATGTAGCACTGTTATTTTATTTTGTTACAATAATTCTGAATCGTCAACCTTAATATAAAAGGAGATCAAATTCACAGAGATTGTAGTTGACATCATCATTACACATGGGTTCTGATTGTCAGTAAAGATTATCAAATCTATGATACGTTTCTTTGAATTATAATCAGTTCTTTTTCGAGTTTTCCCTCATTACATGTTTTATTTAACCATACAAATATAAATGTCAGTTTTCACTAAGGAAACTTATGGCAAGGTCATTCGCTTATTAGACTATTGCAGTAAGTAAGTAATGTAAGCCTTCAGGAAATGAGTAAACCTCCTATGTACCTGAGCAAGAAAACTTCACTTTGAGCAAATTGTTTCTTACATAAAGATTTCTCTAAGTAAAACCTCAGGTTGTCAAAGTGGATACAACCACAGCAGAAGTAGGCTTTCTTATGTTCAAGTTCTTCAGATTTGAAAGTGACTTGAAATATTTTATTTAAAATGCTATCTAGAAATAAATCTAATTTTAGATGCTGTAATAATTGCTTCGTTATAAAGTAAAGTCACGGTATCTAAGAGACTGATTGAAAGGAAACTGCAGCTGCCTTAAGGGAGTACATGGTCATTTAATTTAATTATCTTATTCCAACTGGTGATAATATCCAAAGGGAAACCCTTTCTAAATTTACTTTTTATTAAAACTTAATTCAGGCACAGCTAGCTGAATTTATATATACTGCAAATGTATTTTAGCTTCAGTGCCACTGTCAGACTCATTACCCATCACTTCAGAAATTGAATGAGGAGAAAGTCCTGTTATTCTAAAATACCAGAAAATAGACAAATACAAAATACTGAGACTGTAAAAAAGGAAATTATTTAACACAGATCAAAGTGAATTGGCAATTATATGAGTGATTTTTTTTCTACTTTCCTTAATACTTAGAAATTTCTGTGAACTCTCTGAAGAAGAAACTCCCAGGGGGAGTTTTCCAGTGTGTCTTTTCCTTTCTAACCATTTCCAGTGCCACATTCAGTTAGCAATGGCAATTCCTTATAATTTATCCCCATTTGAGATCTAGTTGTGCACAACTAGTACTCAGCAGTGATTTTCCAAGAGACATGAATCCATACATATGAAGGGAGAAAAACCTTTCTGATGGCTGTTGGTACATATTGTAGGGCAAGAAGAGGTTGTTATATACAGTATTGGGTTGCTTTTCCACTGCTGCTCTTGAGCTTGACCCTGTACTATAATCATCATTAGTTACAAATACTAACCACTTGAGAATAGATACTCAGTTTGGCAACCCATTAAAAATGAAAGTGAACAAGGCTGTTAGGAATTGTTGGCAGCAAAACTATTCAAAGCCCTTACACCTTAACTACATCGGGCTTAATTGGGAAATGCCCACTCTGCACAGCTGCAGCAAAGACTTATTTCCTGATCTTCTAGAAAGTAAATAGCTGTTTTCTTCCTACCTTCAAGGTGACATCTCCCATGCTACAGAGCAATTCAAAGATAAGAGATATTTTTAGCTCTCCTTGTAGCCCTTAATACAGTTATGGCCATTACACAGCACATTAGTTTTTCACAGGGATGTTCTTAGCGATAAAGTAGGCTTGGGGCCTATCACACTCTATGATTTTATTTTTCCAGCACATCTTTTTTTTTTTTTTATACTTCAGATAACTGTGATCTTGTACTGACTTTTTAGTGCATTTTTTCTGATTTTTATTCCATTACTTTTTTGAATCATCTTCCAAATATGTTTTCCAATACTTTTTCTGTTGCTTAATTATTATACAAACGTTTCAAGTTGAGGCTCAATATTTTGAAGTTAAGTGTAATTTTTGCCACAAGTGTAATATTGGAAAACTGATGTCTGTGGCATTCAAAAATTCTTATAAAAACAAGTAACTTATTGGCTCATTCAGCAGTTGGAAACTGGAATAAACCTGTGCTCTGACTTCTTAGAGTTGGAGGTCATTCAATCCATCTAGTTAAATCAGCATTTAGTCTGAGTCTTGTCTGGGTGAGATATATTTTCAGTAAAGACATAACACCTTGTTCTGCTGGCACACCAAGATAGATAATCCATCAATGTTGTTCCAGGGGTGAACTGTTATCACTATTAAAAATATATTTCTAATTTTTATTTGTATTCTTGTTCATCTTTCAAACTTGTTTTTGCTATCTGTTTGTTTGCTTTCTCTTGCACTTTTTGATACACTCTCCTCTCCCTGTAAGCAAGTTTTTGCAGCTTCTCTTTTCATATTCATTATGCTTTTTAAGGCATCTTTTGTAGCTCTTATTATTTAGCTTTTTTGTATATTTTCCCAATTTTTCAATATTTTTTTAAAAATGACAACATAACAGGATAGGGTATTCTTCAATCCCATATATAATCATAACATTTCCCCTGGTTTCTATTCCCTTCTATGCTTTTGGTCATGACACCACACAGGGAGCTCATATTAAAATGCTTGTCTATTACCTTGCCAAAATTCTTTCAGAATTGCTATTTAGTGGTCCATCATTTCACAGATAGGGGCTTCCTTCCTTTTTTTTCCTATGGATACAGTTTTGCATTTGGATGCAACCAGCTCAGTACTGATCCTGCTCTTGGCAGTACTACCAAGTATATTTTTGTCTTCAAATTTTAACAAAAATTACTTAGTATTTTCCTCCAGATTTATCCCTGAAGTTATTTTGTATCATTAAACCCCACTACAAACTCACCAATGCATTGCTGACTCTTCACTGACTTCACTGTGCCAGGTTATGTCAGCACTGTCTCAAACTCTTTCAAGTTTTTCATTTAATTTATATTATCTAATTCTTAAATAGTTATTCAGCAGTGTCAAATGTGCAACAGAAGCCTCAGAGTATCTACAGCTAACTTTATCAATGAAACACACAAATCTGTAAAATATAGAATCAGATGTATTTGATAGGTCCCGATTTCTATAAATTCTTCTTACTGACCATATAAACATTTTTTTCCATTCTCACATTTAAAAATCAAATCCTGTACCACTTTTTGCTTATGTTGCCTGTTAGTACTATCAGACTAGACAGCCCAGTTTTCCACTTGTCTTCTTTGAACAATAGCACAGTATTCTCATTATTTTGGCATCCTACACTCTAGCCAGTATTCAATTTATATCATTATTACCAGAGGCCACAGATGTACCTGCCACACTGTTTTAGGACTCTTGACTGGGAGTTATTTAGACCTGTAGATTTTAAAAGGTTGGCTTGTAGTTCATTTTATCCTTTCCAGTTACCAATGGACCAGAAAGTGCTTTATATGTGTGTATTACTCCCATTTTTTTCAAGTAAAGAAAAGAATATTCATTCAGCACTTCTGCATTTTCTACATCACTGCTAACAATTTTACCATCTCCACCTATTATATTGTTCATATCAAGCCTATGATTTGTTTTGTATCTAATATACTATAAAAACTAATTCATATTATCCTTAGCAATACCAACTATGGATTTCCCTCATATATTTTTTTTCCTTATGAACCTTCCCATTTATGACAGTCATTATCTTATCTCATCTTACTTTAAAACCTTCTAGGGTTTTATTTTTAATTGCTGTCATTATGGTGCCTGAAACAAGTATAGGTGTTTAACAAAAGCTCTCCTCCTTTTCACTGTAGTTGTATAGATGTCACATATATAAACTTTTCTTAAAGAACTTCACCTTTTTATTCCCATTCCCTCTGTCTCCTTTTTTGCCAGTCATAGTCATTCACACTTCTGATTTTGGAGCAATGTTATTATTTAGGCATATATATATATGTATACACACATGTACAACGATTGGCACTTTCCCTTGCTTGTTTGCACCGTAAAAAATCAGGTCATAAAAATTAGTCTCTAGGCAATCACTAAATCGAGGTAATTTCAATTACTAAATCCAGGTAATTTTTTGTCTCATGTTGAGTGCTATACCTTCTGCATATCAAAGTATTTTAATTATATTCACAATAGTGAATCAATGCAGAACCATTGCATATGAAGGGTGCAGGTTTAAATGTGCACATAGACTTGTGAGTCTAACACTTTTGCTCCTTCGATGTTTTCATTTAAGCTGTGTTTTTCCTGTTAAAGCTCTATAGAGGTTGTTTCATTAGTGATAGTCTTTTTTTTTTCTCTGTTGCCAGTACTCACTTAGCTTTATAATTTGCATTCCTGATCCTCAGCTATTATGTGATACAGGTTTTAAAATGATTGCTACAGCCTTGTTGATAATGGAATTTAGATAATCTGTCATTGGAGAGAATTTTATTTCATGTAAACTCTGTTTCAGTTATTTATACATATTAATTCATTTGCTCTCAGTCTGTGTTGTTGAAATATTATTACCACCATTTCAAGTTCATCTCCTACTAATCAATTATTTCTGACAAAGACTGTGAACCAAAATCATACAGTCCAAATCACAGATTATAGATTTTCAAAATCCAGATCCTATGCTGTAGAGGAAAACCTGGTTTACTACACACAAAAAAATTAATAAAGCCCTTTTCATAAAAATGTTGTTGCAGGAAAGAGGGAGGCAGAGCCTTCCTCTCCTGTGTAAGCAAGGGATTAAGGAATAGGGCTCCCAAATTGTGACTTGAGCATAGAAGAGTGTGGGTCACTCCAGCACTAGTGGTGTCTTTCCCTGGATCAACTGCTACAGCCTTCTTCATGGTGCTGTGCAAATGCTGCTATTGAGCATTATTTCACGGTCAAAGGGACCTCTGCAGGGACTTCCCCATAAAGGCTTCTTTTCCATGCAAAAGAAACAATGGTTTCTTCTTTTTTTCAGAACTTGGGTATCTTACTTGGATCATGCAGGAAATAAATCCTTCACTTATGTTACTATGGCACTGAACCAGGAGAGTTGCTTGGTTTCCTCTTTGGTCCTATGTGCATTTCCAACCACAATGTGACAGCCAGAAGGACTCTCACAGGTCTGAAGTCTTTGCTACAGCAAAACCATACTTACTGACAGGCACAATTTTTCTTTCCTGATGTGACTTTGATAGCTGAATTGAATAGTAATTGTAGATATTTCCACAGGAAAGGTCAATTTTGACAAATGGCTCCTTAAAAAACTATGAACATCTGCCTTGTCATCTTGCATCTTTATTATAAATTATCTTATAGTAAAAAACATAATCTGACTTAGTCACTGTAAATCTGCCTTTGGAAAATACTTAACTTATTCATCCAGTCTGCCAAGTTCTTATCTGTATTAAATCTGTATTATTGGTTTTCACCAGCTGAGAATCTGGTATGCCATTTTTAATAGCAGAGATGTGGGCAACTAATTAGAACTCTATTTGAAGAAAAATGAGAATTAGTAGCCTTTCAAAGCTTGTGTATGTCCCCCAACTCACCTAAACATGCAACATGTCTGTACTTGTTCTCTCAGTAGCTCAGACATAAACCTATTATGTTATCCTGGAAAATCCCATGGAAAACAGATTAACAGAGAAGCTTAAAATCACTGGTAATATTCTGAAGTCTTGCTGTATATGGGGAATCTGTGTGAACAAAGAGAAAGCTCAAAAGCCAGGGTGCACCCCACAGTAACCAATATGGTTTGCCAAAGACTGCCTGGCCCAGGCTGCAAAAGGAGAAAGACAGGAATACATAAACTCTCCTCCTGGAGCTATGTATCCAATCTATTTCTCAAAGAGTTCAACCATATATGATTTCATTCAGTTGCCTACAGTCAGGCACCTGAAGGGATAAAGGAACAACACAGTGGTTCTAGTCTGTTGCTCTTGGTTTCTTATATATTAATTGCAGCCAAAGCTAGAAATGCTAAGCCATAACTTCATTTGCTTGTTTGCTTGCTATGTCTGTCTCATGTTTTGGCCCAATGAATGTTCAATCATTTTTATAAGGAATGTGTCCCCAAAAGAAAAATCAAGAGAGTTCCGCATACTAAAATATGGTTTTCTGGTGAATTTACTGTGTTGAGTTTCTTTAGACACATGATGGAAGCAAAGTCAAGTCTCTCCCATCTTCAACCAGAACCCTGTTTGCTCTAATTGGTATAGTACAAGATAGGAAAAAAGGATGCTTCTTGATCAAAAGGCAGGGAGAAAAAAACCACTTCCTTCACTTGCACTTTTTCATGGCCCACTGCAGTAAACATGTTCCAAGTGTGCCTACATGACTGAAATGTCTACACTGATTCACAACAGGGTTTAGGCTTGAGCTCAAAGCTGACAAAATTTGTGTGCTTGCAGGTGTGCCCAGAAGCATACATTTACATGCCTGGAGGTCTCTTAAGAAAAATCAAATCACCAGGAAACTTCTGGTGTCAAGGTTCTTACTATTGAATGTAGATTCCTAGAATGATACACAGGGAAACAGAGGTGTTGTTTTACCAAGGTTTTCTTCTGAAACAGAACTTCATATTAAACTAACAAAATTAGAGTCCTGAGAGTCCTACTAACACCAATACTCAAAGATGATGTGTCTTTCAACCTCTAAATGTTTTCACCTAGAAACAATGAACCAACATCATATGCCTATGCATTTCTTTCATTCGTTTTTAACAAGCTACCCTGTCCTGTTCTGGACTTGCCAGTCTTAACCAGATACTTTTAAAGTATTTCAGACCAAGGGAGTTGTGATGAGGGCACAATAGATGATGGAACAGTACTTTGGCCTCCTTATAAAGTTATATTTCTGGAAACATGAAGAACCCAAGGCTGAAGAGAGCAAATTCGGAAAATAAATACTACGCTACAGATCCTTAAATGAATCTGAGTCATTAAGTTACTGTCATAAACCACATGTAAGGTTCATTGACATTATATGAAAAGTAAAATAGAAGGATTTTCTTTTCCAAGATCTATGTGGAATCTTGTCTACCTCTTCATACTCTATTAAGTTCTTAAAGGTAGTATTCTCATTACACTTACAGATCAAAATCAGAACACGTTATTTGGAATCCATAGAAAAGAACCCTACCTCCCCTTTACTTCAGATTTTTATTATAGTAATCCTCAGCTCATATCATTAATACTAAAGAACATAGATTTCCCAGCTAAATTCCCCATAGATTTCAGCTACAACCTGTTTTTTTTATTTTGAAAGAAACCATCACCTTCAAATTACATCTTTTAAAAAAAGTCTTTGTTTATGTAATCAGTATCACCTACTGATGTAAAAACTCAAGCATTTTATAAGTCCATTTGCTTTGCCCTTTGTTAATTCATTGCTTTTATCCAAACTTCAAAATAAAAAGGAATGAAATCACTTCTGTGTGCATAAATATTCCATTCTACCCTCAAGCGCCCAATGTTGCAATATTCAACCTGCACAGAGAATGAGGAATTAAACATAAACCACAAACAAAAGCAATTGCCAGCTTTGGATATTTTTTAATACCGAAAATTTTTTCATTCTTTGCCAGATTCATAATTCATAACCCAGCCTCTGGATTTTCTCTAGCTCTTAAGATTTTTCACCTCAATGAATTGACCAAGAGATTTTATTTCTGTCATTCATCTGTGAATTAGCTGTATCGTGATTGAGTGTTGTATACGTAATATAACTGCCATTATTATAATTTAAAAAAAGGTAATTAGCTCTTTGATTGACCAGGCACATATTGTATGTATATGTCCCTTCTATCATTCTGATTCCAAAATAAATGACCATTATCTTATACTTCTTTATTTTATAATGCAATTAATTCTAATTATTCTTTCTCCATAAACAGCAATAGCATCAAACACATTTTATGATCTTTCTGTGACTGTACTGCTGAGTCATACTTTGATCACATGTATCACCAATCCATATACTGACAATACATATGATGTCTCAGGCTATGTGCTCATCCTAATCTTCCAGGTACAGGTGCCTTGACATCTAAAATATTCTCAGGTTATGACATTCCTTCTGAAAATATCAGTTGCGCAAAGACTGACCTGCACTCTCCTCTTATCAGACCATGAGGACTCCAGACTCCCTTTGCTA
The DNA here is from genome assembly GCF_047716275.1 of Strix uralensis. Classification (NCBI taxonomy): domain Eukaryota; kingdom Metazoa; phylum Chordata; class Aves; order Strigiformes; family Strigidae; genus Strix; species Strix uralensis. The sequence goes on from NC_133975.1 coordinate 39,858,601, forward strand.
CCTGCTCATGGTCAAGTGGTATCACTACCAAGACAGATGAAGTACATGAAGGATGTAACGACAACTGGAGCCCATTCTCAGAACAAATGTACACCAGATTACTTGAGAACACAAAAGCAGTCAGAGCAGGACAGGCCCAGAGATCCATGTTTCCCCATTTCCAGCAGATGGGTCCTTGCCAACATCCTGGAGCTGCAGACCTCCTCCACCCCCCTACACACAGAGGGTGAGCAGGCTCCAGTCAGACTACCTCTAAACCAAACCACAGGAAACTCCTCATGCTCCATCCCTTCCATTTTCTTGCCTGTACCCCATCATACCTTTGCCCAAGGGGAGAGGGCAAGGAACCACAGCAAGCCACCCTGTGCTCAGAGCAGATTCCACTACACACTAGGGATGTAAGGTGGAAACTCTTCATAGAGCAGTAGGTATGGCCATGCTCATGACATGGTTCACAGGGTCCTTCAGATGGTGGTTCTGACACATGTGTGTTGAATAGGTTGCAGTTCTTTTGTAGAATCCACCAGAACCCTTTACTGAGGTCTGGCTGTGTTTTGTCATCAATCATTTTAATGACATCCCCAAGGAATACCTGGTAGTGACTAAAGCTTTCTGTTATTGTCCCTAAATGCCTGTCTGATCTTTGTCAACATATCACAGCCAATGTCAGTTTTCTAAACAGAGGTAAATAACTAGCTCATTTCAGAGCTCAAATTCCACTCTTTACAGATTTTATGTTATCTTTGAGACAGTCAATCAGTTAATTTGGTTAGACTGTAGGTTCTCTCTTTGACAATTACCTCATCAACATTGCAGTTTATTCCATTTTTATTGTGTGTGTTTTACCCTGATATTGCAATGTCCCATCAATTGTCTTCTTTTCACAAGGTTTCCAACATGCTTCAGGCAGCTTACTGATTTTTCTTTTTGGAACAGACATACCAGTTCCCCTATCTTATTTCTTAGAATTACATTCACGTAAAAGCATATCCATCACTATCTAGATTCTTTTTTGACAACCTATTGATGACAACCTGTTTGTCTTCCATTCTCTATTTTGTCATTTCCATGCTCTTCACTTGAGGATATAGGTTTTCAATGTCTTAATCCACAACAGAAATGTTGCCCCAAAAACTCATTTCTTCTGTACCAGTTGCTTCGACTTTACAGTTTGAACAATCAAACACAGTTTTGTTCCCTCATGTCTCTGCTGAAGTCTATCTTTCCTAAGCAGGTTCTGATTATCTGAAATCTATTTCCAGTTCCTGATGAATCTGAGCCCTCATTCCTCACATTGAATAATCTTTCAGCAGACAATAGGTATAACAAAAAATAATTGTATCAGCAGATGAAAATTAAATTTCATAAAAAACATTTTGCATGCCAATACAAGTGCATTGTTAAGCTGAGAAGTGCTAAATGATGCCTGGGCCCAATCAGACATTTCATTAAAACCAAGGGACATGCCAAGAGCTCCTTGAAAAGAGTAACAAAAGCCATAATTTTTTGGATAAGCAAATAATGGCCTTTAGTTGCCTAATGCAAGTGACCAAAAAAATTAAGGTAGAGTAAGACTGAAGTTTCCTGCTTAACCAAAGGTGATAAAGGCAATTGTGGCATCTTCTGCAAGGGGTGGCTGGAAGTTTAAAATTACAAAACAATAGCTGCTTTTTTTGTTTCCCCCCCTACACATTCTGGGACATAGAACTTTGTAAGCAGTTTTAGAAAATAAACAAGATCATATCAAAAATATACCTGGTTCAGGCTCCTTATATAAAGAAAAGGTTTTGGTTCACCATTTGAATCAACAGAACAACAACATACAGTTGAAGTTCACAAAACTTAATTTGGTCTAAAATCAAAATATATCCAAAATGCAGTCTCTGAGACCATTAACATTTCTCACTCTTTTCTTTTAGTGCAATTCATAGAAATAATAGCCTGTCATGTTAAACTTTGTGACCAGAGCCCTCTTTTCTCTTTTCTTGAGACAATAACAGTGTTAACCAAAATCCTCACAATATTATTGCAATCGTCATTACAATAACTCTCTGACAGCCTGTCATACCAAGGTATCCACCATGAACTGAAAACCATCTATTCTTGAATAAATATTTAACAATTTCTAGTGAATATGACTCCTACACTATTTAATACAAAGGATTTACAAAGGTTTCATATTTTTTCTGTCAAAACTGTAATGAAATGAAATTATCACACATTTTCAGAGTAAAAGAAATGCTTCCCTTGTCAAAATTCCTCTGCTAATCATTATCTACTGCATGCTATACTAGTGGATATGTGGGCCTTGAATAAAATTTCAGTGAAGATTACTGTGTTTAGATATTGAAAAAGAACATAACACAACTCACATTCACTGAGCTCCTGAACTGTTCAGACTTACTGTGAATATTGTTACTAAATTTGTCATTTAAGTTCATGTAGCTGCTGAATTTATATCATAAATATTTACAGATACTTGATTCAGGTTATGAGAGCAAAATCATTAACAAAAAGTTCTAATTTATGTATGAAAGTCCATATCACCTGGATTTTATTTCTGATTTTTTAAAATTTTACCAACTACGTGAACATAAATGATGTATCCATTCAGAATTATCAACAAATGCCAAGTGTGAAGATATTCTTTTTATTTAAGCTATATAATATAGTTAACATAGTAGATACTGTGAATTAATTCTGCTTTCCAGGATCATAGTGTTGGTTACTAGTAATTCTTCACAAATGCATTGATAATTGCTTTATTAATTTCTGATTAGTTTGGATTTCATTAGTGTAAATAGATGAGGATTATTATAACCCTAGATTAAGTTTTCTTGGCTTTATTTTAGATTAGAAATTTATATTATATTAGAAAGTTACCTGCCTTATTTTCAGGCAAACAGGAGTAATTACTTAAATATTCTTTTTAAATAAAGATGAATTAAAAAAAAAACCCACAGCTAGTCAAAAACTAACATTCAACCTGTTTTGGTGTTATTGGTAAGCAAAGTGTCAGAAGTCATTATAATCATGGGCTTCTAAAAAAGGCATTTTGAGTAGAAAAGTTCAGAAGAGTTATGACTTAGATAAATTTTTTTTTAACATTTAAATTAATAAATCCATGTGAGTACTGGCACCTCATCTGGATGGTTATGCAAATATTTCATTTTTACAGTTTCAAAATACCTCAGAAGTTTGCAGTAGAATAAAGAAGTTCTCTTTGTCTTCTTAATCTTTAACCTTAAAACAAATCCTTGGTTTTTAAAGTCTTTTTTCCTGACCCGTTGGCTTACTAGAGTATCAATTTGATCAATAGGAGGATCAATTTGTATCTAGAGCACTTGTTTCTTCTCTGCATTTTCTTTGGATCTAAATAGCTATTTCGTTAATTATCTCAGGGATAGGTACTGTTTGTCTCCATTAGTGTTATCTTTTTTTTTTTTTTTTTAGCTACAAAACATCCCTGCCTTTTCCCCTTCTCTCCTGTAAGCTTGAGAAAACACATCCCAGCAAGCCATTCTGTTCACGTTCCCCACAATGATGCCATGAAACACCCAAGATACTGTCCTTTGGCATGGGTAGAGAAGTTTTAAGCTATGAACACTTTAGCTCCCTGTCTTAAGTAATATTCTGCAGCTGGAAATCTTCCCATTTAGCAGTGCATGAGGCACATAAGATCTGTGACACCTACTTATTACCTATCTTGATCACAATTTCATGGACTAGTAAGTCCATTTGTATTTATTATTTAATATTGTATTTCTTTAGCTGTTGAGGCTTGGCCAGTATTCAGAGTAAAAACTGTGTAGAGAGTAAGAGTTCATACACTAATGATAATACAGGTTAAAGGTTTTGGTTGTTTGCTTTTCTTCTTTTTCATTAAGTGGACTATAACAATCACAGGTGATTTACTACACTGCACCAGACACACATTGGCTTTTCATCTCAGCAGAGCTTCTGCTCCTGCATTCAGGAAACACCAAATAAATACTCAGTATCCTGGACTAACACATGCCTGCTCAGGCACAGGGAAAACCAAGAGAGCTGCAGAGCCAGATTCAGGCTCCTTACGCAGCAGAACCACTGACACTACTTTCTGAATTTTCCCCCACATCTGGTTTCATCTGGGGGAATGCAGGCTGGCCCATGGAGGGGTGAGAACCACAAAGAGGGCTGCATGGAAGAGTTGAGGGTCAGACAGCATAGAAAGAGGGTCCTGAGGAAATGACACACAATTTCATGGGGTTAAAAATACTAGGAAAGGTTGCAGTAGATTCAGGTGAATGATAAACACCTTCCTTCACATGAAGAAGGATTAAAATGATCTTCAAGGGCACAAATTATATTCTATTGTGGTTGGGACTGAATTGTTTGCACCGAGGCACGTTGTGCTTCTGCTTTCCGAAGGTTAAAGCACGTGTGAGACCACTAAGCACACAGATACAGAGAAGGAGCTGCCTTTGTGCAAATGGACTTTGGGGTTCTATTTCTTTTTAATCATAGGAACAACATTTCATAGCATACTGTATTAAATGCTGCTTCCTCTCCTTTCTCCGCTCCTGTATAATAACTTCAGCTTGCAGCAGGGTGGGGTATAGATCAACATTAAATTAAAAGGTTCAGCCAGAATAATTTCTAGAGTCAAATGTTAAATCCATGAAAATAAAGAGTTGGCAGTGGAAGTGCTGACATAATTATAGCAAAGTAAGCAAACACTTCCATACTTAGGAGTATGTAAACTGATGCTTTTAAAACTGCTTCCCTCCCTCTGGGAGACCAAGGTGGCAGAGGTTCATATTAAACACAGAAATCAGGACTTTGGAGGCTCAGCTGTCATTACTTTTGCACAGAATCCTGAGATTCTCTTACTTTGGTTTCATATTTACAGCACTGCAGGGTATGTAGTGACACTCAAACCCAAAATAAATATATATGTATTTTTTAATCCCAAACTGAATAGGAAAACAGCATGTACAGAAAGTAATAAGGTATAGCTCAAGTCTAGTGTGAAAATGAACAAATCATAGGCAAGCATTTCTTTCAAGCTTAGTTTCTGATGTGTTTGTGTTTTCTGATGAAAGCTGACAGGTAGAACAGTTTGCTTTTTAAGAGACTGATGGAGTCCCAGGAAGACAGGTGACAGGAGCAAACGAAAACAATAGAAACATCAGCTCTACCTGTCTTAACTTTAAAGAAATTTTGTCATAGGGCATGACTTCTTTTTTCTTTTTCTTTTTCTTTTTCTTTTTCTTTTTCTTTTTCTTTTTCTTTTTCTTTTTCTTTTTCTTTTTCTTTTTCTTTTTCTTTTTCTTTTTCTTTTTCTTTTTCTTTTTTTCTTTTTTTATTTTTCTTTTTCTCTTTTTCTTTTTCTCTTTTTCTTTTTCTTTTTCTCTTTTTCTTTTTCTCTTTTTCTTTTTCTTTTTCTTTTTCTTTTTTTCTTTTTTTATTTTTCTTTTTCTCTTTTTCTTTTTCTCTTTTTCTTTTTCTCTTTTTCTTTTTCTTTTTCTCTTTTTCTTTTTCTCTTTTTCTTTTTCTCTTTTTCTTTTTCTTTTTTTCTTTTTCTTTTTCTTTTTCTTTTTTCTTTTTTTATTTTTCTTTTTCTCTTTTTCTTTTTCTCTTTTTCTTTTTCTCTTTTTCTTTTTCTTTTTCTCTTTTTCTTTTTCTTTTTCTTTTTCTTTTTCTTTTTCTTTTTCTTTTTCTTTTTCTTTTTCTTTTTCTTTTTCTTTTTCTTTTTCTTTTTCTTTTTCTTTTTCTTTTTCTTTCTTTTTCTCTTTCTCTTTTTCTTTTTCTTTTCTTTCTTATGAGACAGTGTTAGAGGAAAGGGGTCCCATGTTCATTCTCTGGTTCAAAATTTGGGTTTCTTTGTTTGCACTTCTTAATTAAGGAGGAAAATCTAATGCCATGTTTTGTGAGTGTGGTGGCAGAGAGACAGATACTATAAACACATATGAACATGACTGTGAGCCTAAACTCCTGGCACTAAGAAAACAGAAAAGATTTTAATGTGGGCCTAACTAATAATAGGAAATGAACAAGCTGCCTTTTGTTCTGATATCCTTATAAGATGCTTCAGTAATAACTCTTCTTTAGAAAGGCTTCACTTTCATCCGACAGAGATTTTGACACAAGGGGGAAAGATGTTATTCCTGAAAACTCTATGTGACTTACTTGAAAATAGATAGAGGGGAGAACAAAGCTTTCTCCTTTAAACTCAAAGAAGAATGTTAAGTAGCTTATTACAGATACACAGAACAGAGGGAGAAGTGTGCCTGAAAAGGCCTCTTTACCTGGCCCCAAAAGTTCAGACCCATGGCTTAAGAACTCTTCCTTTCCTTCCTAAATCACAGAAGTCTGGTTTAAGATATCATGAGAATATTGCTTTAATTAAAAAAAAAAAAAAACAAAAAAAAAAAACAACAACCTGGTAAGAAGTGTGAAACAGTTTCCTGAAATGCCTCTGAGCCATCCTCAGGCTTTCCTTTGTAGCATAAAAACCACACATACTGGTTGAAGTTCTCAACCTTCTGTGCAATAACAACAGTTCTAAAAGTGAGGCTTAAAACATATACAACCATCTGACACTACAAGGACTGATAGTGTTGAATGTAAGCAGGGAATTTTATTTATGAGTATTCATTCGCACCATAAAAATAGGTCCTCAGAACAACAGATCATTTAGACAGATACCTGGTAAAGCAAATAAGAAAATTACAAAAAGATTTACTAGTCAATTGCCTGTATCAATAACAATCCCTATGTTTGGAGGATTATGTGGTCTGTCATCTCAGAGCTCCTACAGGAATTAAAGGGTACTTCAAAGCAGGGAGGGAGAATTTGGAGAGAAAAGGAAAGATGAGGAAAGAAAAACAAATAACTCATTAAAGAGGGTGTCCAAGAAGACATAAATCAGTCCACAAATACAAATGTGAGACAAAGAGTTAGGGCAAGACTTGCTTTAGCCCAAATACCAAGAGATTTATAGCTGGGATTATTACTCTTAGCCTCAAATGGTTTAGATATAAAGCATTAGACCTATACTGGGAAGGACAGTGTCAGAGACTATTCAGATACAAATGCAATAGCACTTATTAACAAATCTGGTTCATGTCTTATTGCCATTTAATAGACGCTAATGTGTTATTCTCCACATTTATTTAGTCATCTTTACTTTAAAATCCTTTTACATCCCTATTCAGGTCAAGTCATCTAAACTACAGTACTGTAAATTCCACAAAAATTATATTCTGAAGTGAATTCATTGTGCATTAGATGCCCATAAAGTTTTAATATTGGTAACAGCTGCAGCATCTGTCTCCAACATTTGGAATGTATTTTCATATTCTTACCAGTTGTACTGAATTCTCAAGCAACAATTTATGATTCTAGCTGACCCACACTGGGGCCCCCCACCCCCAATGAATCTTGTGTGATTTGCACTATCAGGCATTTATTTCCATCAACATTGCATAAAATGGGAGGAAGTCTATTGGATCAGTGAAATACTTGGTCTAAGAATAAACACATTGAGTTTTAAATTCATTATCTGGGCATGAAAGGGTTCGGTCCTGCTCCCTTGCATCTTGCATATGTGCAGTGCCAGGGCCTCCTGTGCAAAATACAACCAGAATCTGCACTGTTGTGTCTAAACATATTCCAACGCAAACCAAGTCACTGTAGCTGCTGAATTACAAGCAGCTTGTGTCCAGGGACCCTATGGTTGTATGCTAAATGAATTAATTATTCACATTGATTATATTGATCCACATGGCCTCCCTGATCTCTTTCTCCAAAACAAAAACCAAAATATATACTCCTACTGAATTTGATCTAACTTTAGAAGGATATAATTTATATCATTATCTTAATTTTCTTAGTTCTTTTCAAATAGCATTCTAAAGAGAAGGGGGTTAACTTTTCTTTAATGTGAAAATGTCTTTCTTTAAAACGTGAATTAATCTTTGACTTTTCAGATCCAGGATACATTGTATACTTGCTGTCTATATCCTAACATAGGATTGTCACTGATAACTAGTCTCTTATTCAGCTTTTAGTCTAAAATCCTTCTACCACCTTCACACAAAACCTTTATGAACATGTTACATGGCTTTTGAACACAGGATGTCTCAAAGGTTCATATGGATCATGCCAAGTTTTGCTCTAAGGCAGTTTTTAAACAGTGAAAGTATAGCTGGGACCAAAATATTAAATTTATTTTCCTCTCCAGTGTCATTTCACAATTGCCCAGGTTTCTATTTTCTGTTTGCAGCACTTATTCTCTGAGCTCCAATGCCCTGGAGGCCACCCATGGGTTCATAGACAGCTGGTTAATCAGTCCATTCATCCAGCTCAATTTCGATGGTCCTCACCTCACCGTATATAAAGATCTGCCTCAGTGCGCAGTTACCTTGCCAAAGGATCACAGCCATGTTGTCATGCGAGTTCAGCAAACACGGCTATGGGAAATGCACTCTTCAGCAGCAGCAGCATGAAAGTGTATTGAAAAGCCTGTCAGAGGCAGGGTTTAAATGGACAGTCACACAGTGAAAAGAACATTTTAAAAACCTCAGGATGCCTGTACAACAGTAAGCCCTGGCACGCTTCGTCTCTGTTCCTCTTCAGTAAGGAGTTCAAATGTGTGCTGGCCCCAGCCTTCAACTCAGAGTTAATTGTTGTGCATGGCAGGCCCTCTAGCAGGGTTAGTCAGATGTTTTGCACAACAGGCAGAAGGTACAGAGAGCATCAAAGGGGAAGTCCACTTAAAAAAATATTGGGAAGAGGAAGGGCACTTAAACCCTGAAACAGATCACCCTGCTGAAACAGACCTTGCACCTGGACAAGTAGCCTTAAGGCCATACTCTGACAGTCTGATTAGGGAACAGGGTCAGACTGAAAACTAGCAAAATCAAACCAGCAACTGAAACTGCAGCTTGGTAAGCAGCCAACATAATTTCCATAAGGTATACTGGGGGAGATCAAGGCAACCAATGAGTACAAACTCTAAACAGCCCGCCCTATAGCTTTACTTCTCTCCATTTCTCAGCAAGCTGGTGTATTCAGCCACCAATCTGAATCTACTCTCCCTGGATAGATAACATTCTTCCCTATGCTACAAAATTTGACCCTTTTTCTGCTGAGGGTTAGTTGCAGAGGATTTGTCCCTGATGGTATCCCAGCCCCTAAAATAATGCTAGTAACAGGTCCCTGGTTTTAGCACATTCCCTATATCCCTCCAGTCAAGCTGGCCGTTTTTTACTTAATGAAATTTGAATTCCTCCTGAAGTGCAGGCAGGCCAGCAGTTTCACTAGGAGTGACTCAGAAAAAGCCAATGCTTAGAAATTAAATACAGATATAATAAAGAGAGCAAACATTCACCCTGTCTAGCAAACGATACTATGAATTTAAGAAAAAAGGACAACAAACACTCTCCTCTGTCTTCAGCTGGAAGAAAAGGCCTTTTGGCCTCCTGGAAAAAGTATACAGCAGAGAAGGAAAACCAAAGACAATAAGCACAATTAGTCTTTAAAGAAGCAATAGTAAACTAGTGCATGTATACAATAAAACAGCTCACAGCATCGCATTCCCTCAGGCATATCTGGAAAGAAAGAAAACATCCACACAAGACACTTCTCATTTTCCTTGCACGCTGCGGACTAGCCACAGGATGACAAGGACATCTCATGATGACTTGTACAAGGGCAGAAAATCCTCTATGCTTTAATGCCATAATTGGAAAAAAAAGTCTTATTCTCACCGATTCTGTGAAGTTATGCTCTTAATAGCATTGCTGTACCTACACCCATGTAGTCATGCAGGCAGTGCCATCTTTCAGACTGTCAAAAAATACAGGCTATGACCCCCCTGCAAAACTGCAATTTCTTCTACGAGGAACTCTGAACCCATTATTCTGATGGCTATGTCAGCCTACGTTTGGACTTAGATAACCTCCCTCATTTGAATGCTGTGTAACTACAGGATCTTAGCACACATCACAGATCTGTTTCCACCAGAAGACATCTTGATCATGCTAGAATTAAATCTGTAACATCAAAATGTACATTGCATATACCATTCCCACAGTAACTGGCACCATGCAGCAATTGTCTTTATTTTCACTCTCAATCTACTACACCTAGTTTCCTTCCTGATGTCCTATTCTGCCTTCAGACATCATTGATGAAATATCCTTCCTACAATCTCCCATGGCCTTTGTGAGCATCCTACTCACCACCTGTGGTAGTCCAGATACTACGGACCAGTTGATATTGGTGAGAATGATCAGAAGCAGTGTGTTCAGAAAACATAAAATATCTTACACCGTCTTTAGCAGGCCATGAGTATTTCTACACAGAAAGACAGGAAAGTTTTCTCTCAGATTTCTGAACAAATCCATGTCCACAGAAATAATAGTGCAGAAGCTAACCACAACAGGGAAAGAGCACCCCACGCAAGCCCTTTCCTAGCATGAAGGTACATGTACAAACCCAGGTAGACTCTGCAATACAGACATACTCTTTTCTTTTAGAAAAGCTTGTACAGATGACAGAAGCAGTAGTTAGAATTACACAGAGTGAAGAAAAACACAGCTTTTTAACACTTTTTTATACATTGTGATGATAATATACACAATTACATGGCTTTCCATTACTTGACAGAGCAGCTGTTTTTATTTTTCTAAAGCTCATAAAACCTCTAATTTTTCTCTAGATACAGTGCACTGACAAACAGCTATTTTAGCTGTTATTTCCACAAAACCAGTGCTGAGAAAGTATCAGGAAAGGGATGTTTTCCAGTAAGTGTCCAATGCCTTCTGGATTTTTTTGTCTCCCTTCCTTCTGCTTTCACTTTGATTTTTCATGTGTGACGTGGCTTTAAAAAAGTCAGTGGTGAAGTTGAGGATGGACTGTATCAGCAGATATAGAATCATCTAGCCACGATTACCCAGCATGACTGGGTAAAAAGTTATTTATGCTCAGACAAACATAAGCAAAGCCATCATTGTTTTGTGCAGGCTTAAGGCCACAGTGGGTACCTTTCTTTTATTTTTTAGTTCTCTCATTTGTCTTTTCTGTCCTGAATCACTTCTTAGCCTTCTCTCTCATCAAACATGATTTTAACTGAAGGACTGAAGCTATTATAATGTCATTATACTGGCTTTAAGTTCTCGTATTTTCTTCTTCCTTAGAGGTGTGCCACTGCACTCAACACAGAAAATGGATAGCGCAAAATGAACTGAGCAACTCTTGAGTAATAGTCTCTAGGACCTGGACACAGAACACATCATCAGTAATGGGGTATTTCAGACAATGGTGTGACTACCATGATGACCATGAGACTGTCAAAACCAAATAATTTCCTGCCTTCACTCACACCCATTTTGACATAATTCTTTTTTATATTAATTTGATATTAATCTGGATTTTGATTTGGAATCAGATTTGCCTAGATATATACAGATCAAAGTTCCATTTATTGAAAATAACCAAATTTTGTGTTCATAGAAATACAATTCCAGCAATTTTTCTATGGGTGGAATTCTCTTAATGACACAGGATCCATTAAGAGGTGCATATTAATTGTGCCACTTAGAAGTCAGCAGCAAAGCCAGGGAAATCTCAGACTTAAAAAGTTGGTAATTGTAACCATATTTTCAATGCTTCTTTCTTCTCTGTCTGGCAGCAAGCAGAAGTCAAGGAAAACTTTCTGTGTGCAGTAAATACCATCTTCCCACATGAGGAAAGAAATGGTCGATATCATCTCCCTTGTCAGATGATCCCCACTCAACCTGAACACTATCTTTGGAGCATCTTTCCGGTACTAGTTCATCCTGCATTTTTCCTCTTTCAGTGAATAATAACTGAGAACACAAAATGAGGCAAAAAATCACCAAAAATTGCCATAGTAGGATGCTTCTTTGACATCAATCACTGTTTACCAGGGGAAAATATTGTTGTTGCTTGGATCTAATCTATTACAAACTGAAGTTGTTACTCTGAACACTTGATCTGCAAAATGAATGCAGTAGACAGAGCTAGCAGATGCTAGCTATGTAATCTGTGCTCTGCTTTGAAGTACACAGGTGACTGTAGATCACCATCAAGATAAATCAGAGCAAGACTGGGCTGCTCAAGAGAAAAACATCCTAGAAGCTGACATATTACTTGGAGTAAGGCTAATTCTGTGACTGAACCCTCTGGAACAGCACACTGGAACCTCTTCTGCCTGTCAGTTCTGCTTTCTACAATTTTCATATTTTAACATTCTGGTACCTTGTTTTGGCACCTCATTCCATGGAAGATAAACCCTGCTTCAGGTTAGCAGGAATGAAGTCTAAGGTAAAAGTGCATTATATATATTTTGGATACAGCATCAAATATCTAGGCACACAATCTGCAAAATATCAATGTAGCAACTGTGTGAAAGACCATAATGTTGTTGCAATATATAGGGGTCAGTAAGGTGGTTGACTTGCTTCTATAGGAGGTCTCAATTAGTCAACTAAAATGCTACAAAATAAACATGAAATGAATGTCTCAGAAGGACACTAAGAGCAAGAAATTTTTGCTAAGCAGCTTTATTTTTAGTTGCATTTCTAGAGATGCTCTCTTGGTATATATTTTTTTTTCTCTGCTATTTAGCATCATCATCAGTCTTCTGGAAGTCAGGGACCTGAATCTGATGGTATTTTGGAGACATGAACATTTCATTTCAACTTTCAGTTCATTTCAGTAAGGCCAAATGTAAAGTCAGACACGGTAACAGCAAAAATCTTCCATGGTACTATAGTGTGTTCTGCCAGATAGTGACTCTAAAAGATTAAAGAGTTACAGTGACTAATAGGCTGCATGTCAGCTTTTAATATGATCTGTCCAATAGAATAGCACAACCCTTTAGATGTAAAAGTAGGTGAATACCAAATAAGAGCACACCTACCTAACACAAGTTTGATTGCTGTCATGTCTAGTCTTATATCCTCAGATCAAGAAAAATGTTGAAAAGGAGTTACCAAAGGAGCAGAGAATGACTGGAGGATGAAAAATATATACAGACCAAAAGTCTCCAAGTGTTAAGTGTATTTATCTCAAAGAGAAGCAAAGAGGTAAGTTGATCACAACCTGTACGTGGATACACAGAGAACAGAGCACCTCAGTCTAGCAGATGTAGGTTAACATGCTTCAATGGCTACAAGGTGAAACCAGACAATTTCAACCTAGAAAGCAGGTAACATCTGAAAGTAATTAATGATTAGGTTTCTAAGAATTGTGGAAGGGCTTTTATTCAATACGGGATTTTTTTTTTCAAAAGGTGCGCTCTAGTTCAAATGCAGCTATCTAGGTTTCAACAGGAATGAATACTGCCAAGTCCTACAGCTTTATTATGAAAAAGGTTAGATTAGATAATCACAGTGGTTTTTGGAAGCCATTAAACATATTAAACCTACCATGAGGAGTTTGAGATTATTTATGACAGGATATCATAGACAGCATGGAATAGGAATGAACAATGCAGAAACTTTTTTTAGGAAATAGAAATGACTTGAGTGAAATACAGAAATAGTTTGTGTCAGAATTAATACTTAGAACAGATACAGAGCAGATAACCCCCATCATTAGGGGCAAATCTCTATGAAATATTCCTGGAAGGGGATTATTCTTATTAAAATAGTTATCTAATGGACTCTTGCAATGAGGTTCGACATCTTAACATGCAGCCACTGTGTTATCATGCTCTGCTCGCTGAAAAATGCTGGTAATGGCAATAGGTAACCAAGCATGATACAGGAGTCGCCCTCACCCATTTTAGTAAAGGAATCTGTACAGATGGCTCTAACCCAACAGTGTTCTCTGCTTCCTAATATATGTCAGCCTTTCAGTGTAATAAGAGACATTAATCATTTGAAGACATCTATGCAATTTCTGACATTTAGAATACAAAAACTGAATCCTGGAATATAGAGTCAGGACTGTGGCATTTGCAACCCGCTCCTCTCAAAGTCAATCTTTACAAAACTCAAATAAGGCCAGCTGAATTGCCCACATGCCAGTACTCTGCATCAGTCTCATCTGAAGTCCAAGCCAGGGCAACACAAAGTAATATCAAACTAAATAGTATCAAAAGCATAAATCCATGCAAAGACATCAGTTAAGAAATATGAAGAATATTAGAGGTGAATTCCTACAGAACCCTAAGAGTTGAGTCCCCACAGCATTAAACACAAGCTCCTTAACATCTTCCATTCCGATTGGTCAAGAGGACCCTGATGATAGAGAATTTTTTATCAAAAATCCTTGTTATGAAACAATGAAACTTCTGTCCTTTCTCCTTCTCAGCTCCTTATTCTCCCTTGCTCAAAATATTGACAATTTTCATATATATTTTGAAATGAGTCAAAACAAGCTGTATCCCTCTGGAAATGAAGTATTTTTTTTTCTGTAATTACTTGAAATGTTCTTGTTTTTTGTTAAATAAATGTAAAACAAAATGTACACTGTCTTATAGGAGCTCTGATTCCCTCATCAAAGGCTGTAAGCAAGCAAATAAAGAGGTGAGTAGAGGAAAAAAATAGTTGACCAGCACCCCCTGTATCATTTAACAGCAGCTACCTTAGAAGACATTTAAGACAGTCTCCTGGTTGAGAGTTTCCATAGATGTATCATTCCTACATTTTTTGCCTTTCCCAGAAAGTAGATAAAAAAGCTGACAATTTAGCTTGACTTTTAGGTTTGCAGTGACTTTTAGGTGGCCCTTCCAACAGTTACTGAGAACCTTATTCACAAAAGTTATAAATAATGTAAACAAGAGCTCATTCCTATCTGTTACCTTATCTGTATCAGGATTAGAAGCATTTTCCATTACTACTGGCAGCTACTGTTTACAGAGAGATTTGCCTGTATTCAGCACAAGTTAAACAAGCTCTAATTTTTATGTCTACTTGGTCTGTGGTCAGTCTACTTCAAAGGCACTTTGCTAAAGTAGAGACAAAGCTATAAACCCTTCTTGCATGCCCATGTCCTCTAGATAGATGTCTAGCCCCACAGGCATGTAATTTGAACTTGTAATAGAGATCTGAACAATTAAATAAGTTTCAAACTTTTTCTTTCCCTTTTTGCATACTCATCTTCCTGAATGAATGGGCCATGCTCAGGTATGGAGGAAAGAAAGAAAATACATGAAGAAAAATCTAAAACTGAAATTTAGGAGATTCAGGAGATGCTTACATTTCACTTAAGCAAAACACAAAACACCTGTCAAAATCTTTTCATCAGCAGTAACACACACATATGGACTCCATAATACCATGAATCTTTTTCTTAGTATCTGTGGCCCCTTACATGTGTTTCACTCCCCAGCCTCATTCTTGGAAACCCATTCCCACCAGGACATTAACTGTACAATCTGTAAACCCTTTTGTGAACTGACTTTAAGAAACCTGCTATTATTTTTCCTGCAAGAGTATTTTTAACCTAGGTCACTTACTGCATTCTGTTCACAGTGCAGTCCCATGAACATTTTTCCTACAGCTGAGGGGGGGGGGGGGGGGGGGGGGGGCGGGGAAGTACATGGAACCACCATTTAGTCATGAAACCCTTTTCCCACTCAAATGTTCTTACAAACCCATTTTTGGCCTTTCTCTTCTGAGACAAGCAAGAAAAGTAGGATTCTGCTGCCTTTTACCAGCTCAAAAATCTCAGCGAATCAGAGAGGAGGGATGTCCAGACCAGCACAGTAATTGCATAAAATTTGCACATACGATATTTTGCACTAACAACATTTAGGAAGACTGACTGCATACCATGATCAGTTTTATTTAAGGAGAGCCCAGATTTGGAGGCACTGATATCTGTGGAAATTAAGTTGTGCCTCCTGAAGAGAATTAACCTTTCATCTTCAGAGGAAGAGAATTCCTGACACACTGTTTGCACCTTCTCACACGCATTAAGGTAGCTATCAGTGGTGGGGCAGATGCAAAATCAGTGGCTAGTCCACTCCATCTCTTTACATGTGAGTACATGACCAGAGTGGGGCTGGAAGTTTGCCCACAGGAATGCTCTTTGCATTCTTTCTTCTCTGAGTGTTCACAGAGCAGCCAGAAGGAGCTGGACTTTATTCTCCATGCCTTAATTACAATCACTACTAAGACATCACACAGGTATTCCCACAAACTATTATGCCATTGAAAAGAAATTAATTATTTGCGCTCTGGTACAAAACTCTACTGTATACTCTAGATTTGAATAGCATTTCTAAAAAATGTACAGACTAAAACCACTTTGTCAGTAAGTGGTGATGTGGAACATAATGCTAATTAAAATGCATTTGCAAGAACTTTAAATGCAAATTAAACTACAAGATTTTTGCAGAATCACCATTTTTCATTCCATCTAACAATAATCAGAATGATGCAAACACTATGCTTTGAATGTATAAGATTAAATTTAAAAATCTGCTGACAGTTAAAATTGTGAAGTTTGGATTCTTACCAAATGACTCAGTAGAGTTTACTACAGTATACTTGCTTTCTGGAATTCCTAGAGCAACCACGCTTGCTTTTGTTATGTAATAAGCAGATAGCGATCATTTGTATCAAAATGGTTATTTATTCTAGAAGGAGGTGCTGCACACTTTTGCAACAAATTTTGCATTTCTGATGACAGGAACGTCACCTGCCAAAAAGAAGCTCTTTGCGCCTCTTTCATTTTTTGTTAAAATTTAACCTCATATAACAAAGGGTGACAACGACAAACAAATATGTCACCTGATCCTTTTCCTTAACTCTTCTTACAGTCTGTTTCCAATATAAAGACTCCATAGGTATGTAGTGGAATACAAGTACTTTTAATTCAGTGTTTCCAGCTCAGACTTCATCCAGGTCAAACAGGAAAGACTGTGTAAATCATGTTGCTATCAGATAGGTGCTAACGTGTCTTCAGTAAGGCGTATGGAGCATTCAACTCAGTTCCCAAAAGCCAAACATATGCAGGCTCAGAAACATCACTGCCACATCTGATACTAATTGGCTATAAGCTGGGTCTCTCTCACAACAGGGAGCTAAGGAAATGATAAGTCAAGGAGACAGAACAAACCTGTCATTATTTGAGATAAAGGTATAAGCATGGCACCTTGGTGGTATAAGCAATGTCACTGCCCCAGGTATACAGTTCTGTAGATAAAAAGGTCTTCACAGTTGTCAATATAGGACCATTCAGAGACACCCGTATTCATTAAAACTAAACAAAAAGATCACTTTTCGAGCAAAACCACAGATTTTTCACAGGGACCAATTAAGGAAAAATGATGCTTTTACATTATAGAAAAAAGTGATTTGTCATGACTTTTGCATTCTTACTCAAGCAGTTTTGCAATGCAGAAGCTAGACACACTTCTTATTGAAAGTACTCGCTGGTAGGTTGGTAGTTTGTGTTGATCTTTTTATTCCCTATCTCTTCTCTCTTAATAGGCAAAAGAAAATGCTTGCATCATAACTTTCTATGCCTTTTTTAAACTAGACTTCTAACTTGGCAGTTATGCATCTTTTTTTGGAATGCCTTCATTAAAAATCATTGCACATATACATTTTCAGAAACAGAAAAATACAACTTGATTCATGTATTTCTGCAACACCTAGAATAATTTAGTGGCTTCATTTCACTTTTTTTCCTGTTTCACCTTTTCTATAACTCAGCAGGAGGATATCTCAGCATTGTCAAATTGTGGAACTGTGTAACTTTTTATTAGATCTGTTGAGTCCATACACACTGTAATGCCTGGTTATAAATTTGAAACATCCATATCTTTCAAAATAAAGAAGCTTGCTTCCTCCTGTAACCAAAATGCATTTGATTCAAATATAAATTAGTTACATTCATTTAAAAGTTTCTGTAAGTTGATATGTTGCAGAGCATTATATAACAGTATATAACAGAAATAAAAGTATTTCAAAATAAGAAATTACCTCTGACATAATTAATAACAAATCTGTATGAGCTAAATCTAACCTTCTTTGTCTACAGAGAAACATAAAGTAAAATGCAGCTGCATTAGCTTGACTATGTCCATAGTCCTGGAAACGACATGGAGTTACCAGTTTTAGCCACATAACTACTTCTGCATTTCAAACACCACAAAGTTGTGCAGATATTTGGATTTTCAGAGGAAGGAGTAAACCAAGAGTCTAGGAGATTGAGTAGTCATTAGCTTGTAGTACCCAGTATCTATTAGCCCTCCTCCATTTGCAACTTTGTACAGTGCTGTACAGAATGCAGAGTTTTACTCTGTTAACACTCCTGGGAGTACGTTGGTGAGTGGTATGCTAAACCATTTTGCACTGATTGTTTCAAGGTAACTGGCCACCTGGTCATTTTCTGTCTTCCAGAAAATATATTTGTTCTTTGTTCTTTTGTTCTGAATAAAAATTTACAAAGTCATTATCCAGACTGAAAAATAAATTCTTTGCATTGTACACCTAAGGAAACATAAACAAATTCAAGTGACATTTCTAAGTAAGCAAAGGTGACTTTTTAGATGATTGCAAAAGGATGGAAAAGAAATCTGTGGAGGTGAAAGGCAGAGTGAAAAGGAGATGATATTTCAAGAAGTTTCACTAACATATTTAGGAAAATAAGTTTAACTCAGTTTCCTGTAAAAGCTGAATACCAGTAAAAGCAAATGTCCCATTGTATTTTTGCACCTACTTTAATTTGCTGAGTGTTCTAATATTTTGAAGCTTAAAACTAGGTTAACTGCTTTAAGTTCTTTAAATACTACTGAATTTTCTGTTACATTTTCATATAATTGACATAAATTTGATATATGTTAGTAATTTTTAAAAAATGTTGAAAAACCCCACACAACAGACAATCTTAGGCAGCATTAAAACTGCTGATTTGCCATTTGTTCCTAAGGCTACACAAATTTATTCTTCATACCTCTGGAGGACCAAGTTTAGGATGATTCAATAAATCCACCATTTAGAATCTGTGAAAGGAAACCATTAGCAATTAATGCTAATGTCTAAATGGAGTTAGATGTACTGTACTCTTTCATAAGTGATATGCAAAAAAACTTTACTCCCTAGGGAAAAGAGACTAGTATTATTCAAATAACTAATTTCAATACTTCACATTCCTGTTAATACCAGTTTAAAAACTGAGCTGTTATTTTGACATCCAATTGAAATACCACATTCTTCAGCCCTGAGTACATGATAACAGAATCGTATTCTAAAATCATAATGTTCGCATAAAAAAAGAAGGATTTCCCACTGTCCTGGTTTCGACCAGGATGGAGTTAATTTTCATTGGAGTATTTCATACCATGTGATGTCATGCCCAGGGATTTAGGTGGGTGGGCTCTCTCTCTCCCTCTCGTGGTTTTTCGATTGGGGCTTGCACGAGCTCCTCTCCTCGGGTCTTATTGCTGGGGGTGGGGGTGGTCGCTGCGCTTGGTAAGCCACTGCTGCATTTTACCCGTTTTCTTTTTGGACTCACTATTGATACTGTTGTTCTCTTGTTATATTTAGTAAATTCTTTCTTTTTATTCAACCTACGAATTCTCCTCTTTTTGTCCCTCCCCTATTTCAGCAGAGGGGGGAGGGGGAAGTGAATGGCTGGCCATGTGGCACCTGGCTGCCAGCTGAGTTCTAACCTCCACACCCACCTTGCATTTCTATATTTATACTCATTCAAGGACCTTAGAAGATTTGATTTCCAGCCTTCCCTCTGCTTGATCTATCTTTCATCTTTTTATATGAGCCCAGCCTATCATTTCTGGGGGTATATAATGTTGTTTGGTCTTGTGACACTGTCTATGCAATAAGTGTGGCCATTTTGAGTCAGGTCTATACATATTCATAAGCTTCAATATGGTCTTTCTCTCTGGGAAAATCAGAAGATTGAAGTGCTTGATCATTTCCACAGAACATACTCTAATCTCCTATTTCACATAATCCAGACACCTAGGGAAAATTAGACAAATGAAACAGACCTTTCAACAGAGAAAACACCACATCACAACAGATAGTTTCCATTATAAAAGTTGAAGCACTGCTCTGGAATGGATGTAAATAGGCCCCATGATTTCTGTAAAAGCTGCACATACACTTAGTCAGATGTTACTAATAAACACTTATTTTTAAAGTCCTAATATAATTCCTGTTCTTTAAAACCTCTCCTATACACTCACAGACACACACGTACATACATGCATGTAACATATTAGAAATAATACAAAAACGTACATATGCCTATTTAACTAGGTCACAGAGTAAAGTATTAACAAATATTTTTCCCTCATAAACCAGTCTTCTTCAATTTTCTTCTCTCTGTGCCATTATAATATTAATCATTCAGAAATACTGGTATGACCACTCATAGTCAAGAAACTTTGCAAATCTCAAGAGCCTCATATTTGTACTGGGGTTTCATTCCTTGTTATTTATTCATCAATTTTTATGCTCAAATTAATAATTTTTAGGTGTCCATTCCATGAGAAGAAAGTTTGATATGCATCATCAGTATGACTAAACAATAGATAAAATGAACACTGAATATTTTGGAAACAACTGAGGAATGAGAATTATCTGCACGTATTACTAGGCAAGCATTAATAAATTTTTAATCGATTTTCAGAACACATGACTGGACAACAAATACTACACCAAACAAAAAAGCCCCTCAATTAATTGATTTTTTTTTAATAAATGCTGTTCAACTGGTTCTTGTATTCATTATCTTATAAGAGTCTCATACAAATCTGCTATCAACAGTAATGTCTTCAGTGACTTTAAACAGGCTTTAGATCAATTTCTGAGACTACATTAGGGCTGCCTAAAATCAGTCATTTACACTGATGCTGCTGGAAACACAGTGCAGGTCTTAGTGATCCCACTGAAGGTTTGATGTGTTGGTTTGGTTGGGTTTTTTTCCGGCAAATGGATGCTCTACCTTGGTGACCACACCACTTACAAGCTTAATTGCACTTACCCGAGACAGTTAAATTAGAAACTAGCTATCTGGGTCATTTCCAGAAAGTCACCTTTAGAAAGCAATTCAACTCAACTAAGATCTGAAACACCTTCTGGAGGTGCCTATTTCTGTCCACTGACATTGGAAACAGCCTAGAGCAATTAGATCCTTAAGCGTCTCCATTGAATGATGAAGTTCAGGCAGGATGTATGTGTGCAATAGCGGTTGCCTTTATCACAGCAGTTCTAAATAAGAAAGTACATAACTCTTTAAAACTAATACATCTTTTGTTGACCAATATAATGTTCCCAAGGCTTGATAATTCGTTAGTTAAATAACTGTAATCATAATTAGAGAGATAATTTGGAAAATATGCTGCAAAAGAGAAGTCAGAAATTATAGTTTCTCTCAGAGCCAATATAAAGAAAAGTGAAAGTTTAATTTTATTGTTTCATTCTTTTCCATGAAACCTTCAATGAGTCATATGAAGACTAGATCATAAATTAACAACATCAACTCAGGAGAACTGATAAAAGGGCACACAAGGCCTCAGCTCTATGTGCCACAGTGCAGCAAAGAAAACAAACCGTTAGGATGCATATGGAATGAAAAAGATTGTAATGCAGAAAATGTGCTGATGTCATTGCATACATGGTAGTTCTGTAGGTATATCTATGAAACTGCTCATTTCACTTCATTCACTTTGTGAAGAGAGGAACTGCATGTGGTGATGACAAAAATGATTATGATCTCAGTAAAATTCTAACCTGGAGGGGGAACGGGAAAACAAGGACATGTTAATTCAGTGAGTGGAAAAAAAAAAACCACAGAGAAATAAGATAAATATATATATAAGGTGGATAGGGATTTTTTTATCTCTATAGAAAAAGAAACTCATGATAGTAAAAGGTGGTAAACAATGAGAAAACTTTTATACAAAACAAAACAAATATCCCATGAGATTTATTGCCACAAAATACATTTGTAGCCACAAATTCAGAAAGGTTTAGGAATGGGCAAAGAAAAATCATAAGACAGAAACTACTTTAAAACAAGCAAGAGAGATATAAACACTTATATTTCAGCCATACAATGACTTCTCCCTATTGGGAACTTTTAAAAAAATGTTGCCAGTAAGCAGATTCTTACCTTTCTCTGAAACAGCTGTTGCTTGTTGCTCACAGAGATAGTAAGTGGAATACATCTGTTCCTTCGTATCTTTTTTCAAACGTGTTCTGGGAACCTGGATGAAGGACGTTTTTGCTTAAAAATGCTGAGCATCAGCTTAAAGCTATAGGCAAAGCTAGCTCTGCATCCAGACTTTTGTCTACTTTTCTTCAGATCATCAGCATCAAGCTACCATGCATACTAACATTACTCTAGTATATATGTATGGAAGAAGAGGGTGAGTAGTTATATATTCCATTGAAGAGGAACAAGGTATATTCATATGAAGGTTGTTGTTTCAGCAGCTCTAATCCTTAGCCTTCAAAAACTTTATCTTTTGAGGTCCAGCCTTCTGGACCTTCTTCTTAGTTGTATTATGAGAGATGTATTATTTACAGTCTTGATTTTTCTTTGTTCCCTCAGGTCCACAAGAGCTTGTGTTGGCTTCACACCAATTAAGTTGAAGCTCAGGGGTATGGGGGTGTGGGTGTGTATAATTTCAGGCACCTTCTGACCTTAGCAAGTGAAATGGCAATTCTAAATAAACATTTCAGATACAAAAGCCATATCCTAGAATGGCATATGTTTGAGAACAGAGCAGTTCATTCATTTCTGGGAAAAAAAAAAAAAAAAAAAAAAAAAGAGTACCAGAATACACAAACAAAAAAATGAGGCCAAGGAACAGGCAAAGCTTTGGAAAACCATCAGCACTGGAGCACTTTCTTGTAGAGTTAATGCAGCCTGCAGTAACTCAGACATTAGCAGTACTCTCAGTTCATCTTCTACATAATGATGAGTCAGATTGAATTTTTAGAAATAGCATTTGTATGATATAGGCTTTTGACTGCTGACAACAATTTAGTTAACAGTAATGCTTCTGTTTCAATTCTAGCTAACTTGTTGCAAAAATAGCCATAGCATAGTTCAAAGATCACCATCCTGAGAGAAAATATTTTGCATGATGATAAGCAAGAAGTATATAAACTCTGCAATTACTAGTCAGGTTTAAACAAAATTAAAGTACAACTGAATATACCCAGAAGGATGAAATGCTACCTCAAATATCCTGGTAGAGAAAATAATTAGTCCTTAAAAGTTATCCAAATTAATCAAGAATAATAGGAGAGAGGCTACATCAGATCATTCTTCCTCACTTCTTCTTTAATTGCCTTCATTTTATATGCAGATACAAATTAGCCTTAGATCACACTTGTAAAATATTAAAATTCCAGCGGGATTATCATTGGACTAATTTATATTCTGAAATGGATTGTACATTGGATGCATCTTTTTAAATATAAAATCAAAAAGCAAAATTTGTTTATTTTATTTAAGATTTTAAAAAATGTTTATATTCATTTCCTACTGCCTGGAGCAAATTTGCACAATTTGAACACCTCTCTGGGAATCTGAAGACAAAGATGTTTTTTCACAAAAAATAACAAAGACCTGATTATGTCATCCAGATAGCCTCCTTCCAGTACCAGATAAAAGATTGTTGTTATTTAGTATTTCTTCTGTCATTATAAGCCAAAACAGTCAGGGACCCATTGTACAAATAATGCTGTGATATTACCTGCCTCCCAGAATCACACTCTTCGGGATTTAAAACACAGAAAAATACTGAGGACATGATAACAATACAGACAGGTATAACTGGATGTGTTAGAAATCATAGTGGACATAGTAATCATGAGTGATTGCCAGGATAACTATTTTTCTGTTTGCTTGAGCTTAGCACTTCTAAATACATTCAGCCTTGAAAATCCCATCTATGGAGCATGCATTGCTATACTAAAGCCCCGTGAGGATGAATTAATAGTGCTCTTGTAATTCACACTTCCAGGAGTGCTTTTTTCAACAGTGTAAGCCACAGTGCTAATGCCATGTCTTTGTACTTGTATTTCAATGCAGAGAACACCTTGGTTTGTACTACTTCATTTTGGCTATGATTCAACAAAGCACTTAAATATGAGCTTAACTTTAAAGCATGAGGAGTCTCTCTGATTATAATGAGACTACTCATGTGTTTAAGGTTAAGTATGTGCTTAAGTGTTTTGCTGGATTAGGACCTCAGATATTATTAACACTGATTTATTGGGGAATGTGGGGGTGGGGGTGAAAGAGAGAAAATGTATGTTTCGAGCTATAAGGTCTGACTTTTTATATATTAATATTGCCTGAGATGAAACATATACCTGAAATACAGGAAAAAGGTGAGAATAGTTTTGTTCTGCGTCTCAGAAGTCCCAATAAATGTGTGATTGGGAAGATTGATTTTACATACAGTATCTTCCTCTTTCATTAGAAAGCTACAAACACTGCGTTTTTTCAAAAGAATTATTATTCTGTTTGATTTATCAATAATGATCTTGCTGTAATTATGGCAGGAATAATGAATGGATCTTCTGTCTGCCATGAATTATGTTGCCTTGTGCACAGCTAGCCTGGTGGGCTTTAACGATGTCTCAGACAAATGAAACATTAAAGTTTGTTATGCACAGCCACTTCCAGTGTAACAGAACTACAGATCTGTTTCTGAGCCAAATTTTTAGGCAAATTATCACTTTAAAAATATAAAAGAAAGGTGCTTATAATTTCTCCTTTTATCAGAAGAGTGATTGACACAGGTTTGAAGAAAAATTGGTGCTTGCAGTCTAGTTTCCTTTCATTCTAGTTTCATTCTCTGCAGCCCACCACTGTCTGCCGGCCACCCTTTCTCACACTGTATAGCACCTTGTGGTTCAGGAGGTCTCACAGACATCAGGTGACGATTGATGGGGAGATTATGCAGTGAGAATGACAGGTAGCAGAATCCAACCTGTGGGCTGGGGCCTTCAGCACACATCAGATGCATCCTTCTTTGAATGGAAGGAATATGCCACCATTTTTGTCAGATAAGATGTAACCTTCAAAGGACCTTATTGTCCTTTGTTAATTTCAGAGCCATTTTCTTTCTAAAAATTTCATGATGGAGAAATAACTTGGCTACACTGATGGCTTTAGACTGAAGGATTTCCCAGTCTCACTTTGCATTTTGCCTGGCCATTTGGAGTGGTTACGCCTGTCACCTCATCACTAAATCCAGTAATGAAAATGGACCTTTTAATGAGTTACATACAATGCATAATTGCTGTAAAACTCTAACATCCTTTATGCAAATGATTCTTTGGAGATCATTAATTAGTTTTTGAGGAATATTAATTTCTCCAAACCAAAAAAAAAATATATATTACTACAGGGAAATGAGCTTGAATTAGTTTTAACTATGATAAAATTACACTCTGTGACAATTAATCAAGTGGAGCACAAGAGAGTCTGGTTTAAAATGAAAAGTATACTGTTAATACTGCTTCCCATGGTTACAACTTATTAGTATGCATAAACAGTATTTTAAGAAGAATATAAGTTATCTGTGCTTCAGAATATTTCCTGCTTGCACCTTGATGTGAAAATAGCACAAATACCAATAGTTCAGAGGTGTTCTTGTGCCAACATGATTCTAGGAACATATTTCTCAAACATACAAATTTTAATCAGCGCCCCAAGAGTGCATCTATTTGTATCGTAGGGCAGCTACAAAACAGCTTGAGTTCAGGCTATTAAAAAAAAAAAAAAAGGAAAATAAAGCCAAGTGATTCTACCCTAACAAAACTGTGATCGAGATACTTTAGTACAGAACTGCCCTTGGAGCATCATATACATTTATTATAAAGCATTGAAATAACACTATAAAGTTAATTTTATTAAAATTAACAATGCCTTCCTCTCCATCATTCTCACATTATCACATTAAATGGAGCACTGAGGAAGAGAACTGTTGATCCAGTTTGCAAGATTATAAATAGCCACAGATTGTTTTCTGAATACTTAAAGAATACAGTTCAAAGAAAAAAAAAGATCAAAAACAAACAAACAAACAAAAACAACAACCAAAAACCCCACAAATAACCCACCACAGTTGTGTTACATTGCCACTAAGTGAAGCCTTTATTTCTGGAAAGCTGAGGCAAATAATTTGTTTGCATACAAATATGGAGCCAAATACTGCCCCCAGATCGGTCACATAAATCCAGACTATCTTTTATGAATCCTTGTGGAGTTGCTCCATCTTACAGCGAGTGTAACTGAGCTCAGAATTTGAGAATTAATAACTTACTGACTCCTCAATTCCCATTGATCCTAAGTATTGAATTCTGCAGCTGAAGAACTCCAGCCCTGCCTTTGTTCCATGCTGGAGGGAGGCCAAGGTTCTCCCATCTTTCTTTCTCCTGGTTCACATAACTATGCAGCCAGCATGTTTCTGTGGACACAGCACTACAGTGGTAGAGGTATAAAACGCTCTCCAGGAAACTAAAATATACTCAGAAAATGAAAACTCTGTTTTCTATGTGCAAAGTAAAGTGGAAGTAGTAGTAGCAGTGGCAGTGGTAGTGGCAGTGTCTGTGAGAGGCGACATCCCCAGCTCCAGGACTGGTGATGAACTTGACAGTCTCCAGGAGCCAGCATTCAACAACTGTGTTTTATTCCTCTCACCCACAGTGCAGGTAGGTCTTTCCATCTCTGAGGCTATATGTAATTTGTTCATCAGATTTTCTCTGCAGTATGTCCCAAGATCAACAGAGGCAGGACAGTGATGGGCAGCCACAGGAAGCAAGATGTGCTCCCAGCTCTTGCAGTCTAGACACAGCAGAGGCATCTCACAGCTTCTTCTGAGCATTCTTCAGGCTGGAAGTCCAGCCCTCAGGGTGCAACACTTTTGTCATCATCCCTGATACCTCTTTACTTATCCATAAACCTATACTTATCCATAATCCCCTTGATTTTATTAGAATAACAATTGTGAATAATAATGACAAATAGTTTATTGGTTTTTTCTCAGAGGGCAGTCTGAGTCATCTGATTACTCGACATTACTCTTTATGCTATGGGATTTAAGATCTAAGCAACCTATCTGTGATACCGATAGAATGCTGTGGCCTTGGGCAATCATGACTTTTTCCACTAAGAATATTTATCCTTATGTTAAATTTTTAATATTCATGAAGACTCACAGAGACAGGATGGATCTTTCTGAATAGTTCACAATAAAAAAGTAAATAAATAAATGAGTTTTGCACATTGTTTGCTGCTAACTCTAATCCCTTCCCTTCTAAACAAATGCTTTTAGAGCTCTAAGTACAATACACTATAAATGGGAGCAGGCAGTGCTTTTCTATAGACAGGTATAAGATGTTTATACTATGTTTCAGACTTCCCATGGGAATGAAAAAAGCTTTTCTCTCTTAATGATTTTTTTTTACATGAAAAAATTATTGAAAAACACAGTAATGACCAAATCTAAATTAATATATCTCTTGATCTGTTGCTGGTATGCTCAGGAATTTTTTTTAATGACAAGAAAAAAACATACTGAATTATTTGTAGTTGTTTGTGCTTCAGTGTAATTTCAGAGCTCCGCAAATATATTTAAATCCCTACAATTGCATTAAATTATATTTCCTTTTAATTCAGATTACATGTTTGCCTGTACTAGACATAAACTGCATTTAATACCATATTTTCTGGTATTAAAGGGAAAGTAAGATGTGCAGAAAACTATTCAGCAGCATTCAAGTCCAATAATTAGGCTTTTCCTTCAATGAAATACAGTCAATGCAAAATCCTGGATGATTTATTCAGCAAATTCAGCAAAGGCAGAAACAGAAACAAGGAAATAATGCTAAACCAGAAACTGAAATTGGAGCATCACCCCATTTCTTGCCAAGTGTTACAGCTATTTTAGAGTAAAACCAAATTTTAATCAATTCTGTTGTCTGAATTCTTGGAACCTATTTATCAAATATTTTTGGATGCAAACAGAGGAGGCGTTTCCCAAAAGTAATGAATTTTTGTCCAACACTAAAAAATCTTAACAACTTGCAAATACTCAGTGTCACGTCAACAAAATCCTTAACTTTGATTTAATGTGTTCAAAGTAGAACTGTTTCCATTTACATGCTTAGATGAATTTTGTCCAAATAAGATGATATTGAGTGTTTTTATTTTTAATATATCTAGAACAAAACACTAATGTGCAATTAACATGCAACAAACAGAAAGAGGATGAGAAGCTGGAAGAAGTTGTTTAGGATCTGCTTTGGAAGGAAGTATCATGGCTAGGTTTCAGTTGTGTATTAAGACAGTGTAAGTGTCTATGTATATGGAATGACGGGTGAGCTAATAGACTAAAATTTCATTATACTCAGTGGAGTACACAGCATCTGTGGGGCCCAGAAAAATATGCAGCTCTCATTAGGGATTCACCTCAGTTGTCTGGACATAGGCAGCTGGTACTCTTACAGATGTCCACAGGCATCCCTTCCACATGCCAGATGTAGCTGCAGAAGGTCTCCCTCTTATCAGATCTTGCATTTGCCCACCTGATACAGGTGTCCCAGCCTGTGGTACTGCAAATGGGTCCAGATACCAATGTTTAGGCAACTCAGTCAGGTCCTATTTTAGGGTGTGCTTTCTGAGATTTGATTAAGAAATTGTCAAAACTCCTTTTTGAATGTCTTCATAGAGCTATTTTCTCCTATGGACCTCCATCACTGCTTATCGTGAACTGAGACAACTGCAATACAGATACTTGCTGTTTTCCAGGACAAAAATTCCATTTTCTTCTCACATGTAATAGCACTTATGGGTTACCCTCACTTAGTCACCTGGATTTATAAGATCAATAAACAAGCATAAAAGAGCTAGCTTCAGAAACCTCAGATCCAAATTTAAAATTATTTTTCAAAGCTAACTTACAAACTTACTAAACTAACTTGTGATCTCTTATTCATTAGATCAGCACTGACAGCATCCAATAATGAAATAAAACTTATGAAATGCATTTTTTAAAAGTCTGTAAAAATCTTTGTAAAAGAAAAGTCATTGTAAATGTTACTACAGTTCTCAACAATAACAACTGGAATGTGGGATTCCTGTAGGAATAACGTGAGTATAGGATCCTGACATCTGTGAGAAGTGTTCATTTTTCAAAATGTGCTGTCAATATGTCATTAATATTAAGAGAAATAAGGTTAGTAAAGTTCAATATATATTGAAGAGTTTCCTTGACATTTAACACATCATATTAAAAGCTTCTTCAAGAGGAAAGAAATATCAACTTGTCACCTAGAGATTGAAATTGAACTGCTCTGAGACAAACTGCTGTTTCTTCCCCATGATGAAATTCACAGGACGGGCAAAATGTCAAGACAAAAATAAACTGTCTGGGAAAAAACATCAGAAGAAATATAGCCATTGTTACAGTTACTGTCAAAATAATCTAGAAAATCCAGTTGCTCCCCCCATAATACTATGTGACAGAAATCCCCACACTTTCAGATCTGTTCTTGAAACACGGTGGAAAGTATTACTGAAGGATAGTCTCCTGCTCCATGTAGTTTGTTAAATTCCCTGGGAAGAAAATAGCTCCATTTTTTAAGATAGATCATATTTTCAAATCTCAAAGCATAAAAATTTATTTTCTGATTTTGGAAAAACATTATGAATAAAGAAGCAACCCTATAGCTCTATGAAATACTATGTAGTGAAGCTGATTGTTAAATCACAGGTAATCTTAGTAGGACAGTTTTACATTAAAAACTGCTGAATAATTTTCCTGAGTATATTCATTGGCACAAACTATTGTGAAGATATTTAAATATATTGCTGAATGAGCAATATCAAGTACAAAAGACTTAGTCATGAAAACTAAGAGATATAAATAGGAAGGCTAGGATAAGACCTATTATTTTTCAAAAAATATTTTGATGTCTGGAACTGCTACAGATATGCTTGCTTTACTACAGCGCAGTCTTTTGCTTTTTGTGGCCATAACTCTTCAAGAAAAAAAGAATATTCTTAATTCTTCTCTGGAGTAGCCAATAAAATGTGTGTGCTTGCTTACAGTTTATAAGTATAAACTCTTGCCAATTAAGGACAAGATGTTACACTAATCTAAGAAGTTTTCATGATAGGTATCTCATGTTATCTAGCATATCAAGCACATCAAGTATCTCCTATTATTTACTTAACATTTTGGAAATATATATAAAGTTATCTATTCTTAGCCTTTATCTTCAATTCTTTACACATATATTAGTGGCATCACATATTTAGTGGCATCTTTTTATTTCTTTTTTTCATCTAAAAACTGAGCATACGTTTCTCTTCAACAAAGATGCATGCTCCAGAATTTGAATTTCAAATTAAAAACCAAGCAAATACTTCACAACTCTCCATATTCCAAGTGCCTTTAAAGCTCAAAAACTTATCTTCACTCCTTCAGCATGTTTTCAAAGATGTTATCTGATAACCTCTCCTCTGGACCTAGTGACAGGAAGCCAGTAACTATATAAAAGGATTACCCCTTTTTTTCAAGAAAAAGCAGCATACAGAAAATTTTTTAAGCTGGTATCACAAATGTAGGTGTGACTATGCATTATAAATCCTTTATCATCTGATAAAAATGAATTCTAGCTGCTTGTTTGGAAATTAATTTTCTTTGAAGCGCACCTTTTTTTTTTGCCACCGCACCTAACTGTTTACTTGAAAGGTAATCTTTGAAAGGGAACAGTTCATTCTAGATTGGCATTTTCAGAATGTAGTCAGATTAATCCATCAGCCGCAAAGAGAAGATGTAGAAAAAATACTGTAAGAATAATTTGAAGAAAACTCATTTTCCTTGCAATTGGGCCCTGAAAATTTTAAGTGATGACCTTAAACAAGCTCAAGGAAAAAGGCACGAACTACTCCGAAAGACACAGACTATGTTTTTCTTATTTATTTTTTAAATTCTCCTTGAAAAGGCCAGATACGACAGATATAAGACTGAATGTTCATTCAGGATTCATCATGTCAGCTTTTAACAATTCATACATTTCAAAGCAATGGGAAATTTCTTTCGCACACACACATAAGGCAAATAAACACATAAAAATCCAAATTATGTTGAAAGAACACCTTAAGACTATTGAGAAAAGCTTTCAAATGTTAAGAAATGCTCATCTTTAATTTTCCTGTGCATCCTTCATTCAGCCCTCTTTGTGCATAAGCTTCATGACAAAATCTAATTACGTGATCACTTTTCCACAGGACCTCTGCTTCATTCAGTGCACAGAATGTTCACATAATGAGCAACTACTCAATATTTTGTTTTCTCCTCATTTTTCAATGTGTGACCCGAGGCCTTATTTACTGCACACTAGTCAAACCCTTCTCTCAAGACAGTATTGTTAATTTCCTCATGAGTTTCTCTGGTACTCATCAACACAGTACCTAAACAATTAAAAATATTAATTAACCAGTGTTCACAACACTCCTGCAAGATTATAGAGAACCGAAGAGCAAAGAAATTAAGGTCAAGAAGGTCTACTAATTTGGTGTCTGTAGACAATAGTGTCCTTCAGTGCATATTTCTTTCCTCTTCTACAATGGCTTGGACCCTTTATTAAAACCATGTATATACTATACAATTAAAGTTCGCAGCATAGTACATTTGCAGAAGGCAAAAGTATGATTAGGAAATTAAAGCAAATTGCAAAATGTCCTGAGTAGGAAATTATTTTCCTTCTCAATGCTAATAAAATTCCTATAAGGGAGCTTTTTTGTGAAATTATCTGAAATTTTAATGAAAAAATTCAGTTCTATTACATGGTATGAATCTGAAAGCAACAAGGGTTTATATCAGGAAAGCTTTGTGCTACTTGAGCTGAACGAGTAGCTGACAGCAGTAATAATTCATCAGCTCTGTGGACCAGGAGCAGGAAGGACCAGGACAGTCGGTGAAATTCGTAGATGCTTGCTGGTACCAGGGGAATGGCATGAAGTGGGAATCCTAAGTTCCACTACAGATTTTGCAGGGCAACACATTCTTTAGGAAAGATGAACTTTTTTGTCTGCATTCTTCTTCCCCTACAAGAGTGATCCAAATCTCTCCCTAGCCAATTTCTTTTCCACATCTTTTCTTGTGATAAATCAATTCTGTTTTCAAGGAATTTCATGTTCTAAGACAGGAAGGATAACATCATATAGAGATGAAAGTTTTTAGGGAAAGCCATATAAACCAACCATAAGTAACAATACATAATATTAGTTTATCCAACAGATCCAAAGCTAGATAGCCAAAAGTTCTTTCATTTCTTTTCATCTCTTGGCTGAGAACTTCGTAACATTTGTCCCTTTGGTTGGGTTTGGGGTTTTTTTTTTGGTTTTTTTTTTTTTTGTACTGATATGTCTTGCAAAACATTTTGCTTCAAAGACATCTTTCTGAAAAAGATTCATCTGTTAAGATTCAATCCATCAGTATGCATTAATATCTGACCTTTCCTCTGCAAATTAACCTATTACTTCAACTCTGAATTAAAGCTTATTTTTCTAAAGGAATTTAAGTTTTCCAAGTCATCCTCTCTCACAAGGGCATAATTACCTACTTGTCTGAAAACCTAGCTAATTTCCTTATAACATGCCTGGATTACAAAGGCAAGTTGGAGCAGAAGTGAAATAAAGTGATATATCCTTGCCTGCTGCTACTTATCACTCATCAGTGAGGCACGGGCTCCTGCGTCATGAGGGATGGTCTCAGCTTAGCAGTTGCACTGTCACCACCTTCCCTATTTATACACAGAAGCAGACAGCTTCTCATCTACTGCTATCTCTTGAGGGTTTTAACTGTAGTAATGTAAATGAAGTGTTCAGTTAAAAAAAAGAAAAAAAGTTAGAGCACAGCTTATAGACCCTTTGAAATTGTTGTGTTTAGTGACCTCTAATGCTAAGGGTCTGAGTTTATTTCACACTATATTTTCTTCTAGGATAAAACTCATCTATAAATATATGCTGTAATAAGCCACAGTTGTGTTCAAGGATGCATATGAACATTATTTTCCTCTCCTATGCTTCTCTTTAAATATCTATCCTTTTTTAAAAGAAAGTTATTGACACGTGCTTGTCCAAACCTACCGTAGTGTTAAGCACATTAATAATGAGTATAAAGATTCCTCTCTCAGAGAGAAAGTGTTAAGGCTCAGTCTCTGTTATGTTCAGGAACACAAATGTTCAAGAATACAAGGAATATGAGATGAATTAGAGAAGGATCTCTAGTTCTAGAAGTTAGTCTGCTCCCTAGAGAACGAAATTAAATCTTTATACCTGCCTTTACCAAAATGCACACTACTTGACACTCCATGACTGTGATCATGAAAGAACCACAGAAAAAGCACTGTATGCCAAGTAAAATACTGGCATGGTCTGAGTAACCAAAAAGTGATTTCCATTTGGTTTCATGCAATGTATTTAAGGAAAAGATAGAGTTTGTAACCAAGCAAATGGTATTTTAGAATAAGGGAATATACTTACAGACAACCTCAAAATAAATTATCTCCTTTTTCTGTTCATTAATTGTCCTGAACAGATCTACGTGCATAGGTATACATAATTTTTTTCTGAAACAGAAATTCTGAAACACAAACTAAGAGCTGTTCCCATCTCCAGAGCTGGTATCCCAAAAAACTGGGTCAGGAACATCTCACTTTTTATTAAAATCACTGACTAGCTGCAGAAAGCACATGAGCAATTGTCATTTACTCTGTGCATGTTTGCAGTGTTACTGGCACTGTGTGGACTATTCATAATCTTGAAAACTCTTCCACAGAGAATCTAACACTGGTATTGGATATCCCATAGCTGTGGATGAATGGTAGAATAGAGATGGAGTTTTACTGATGTAGTTTCCCCATCCAAGACTAATATCTGACAGTTTTAATGGGACTGTAGTTTATGTGAAGTTAGGTTTTAGGTATTTAACACCTTATGCAGAAGTAGAAGGCTAGACACCCTACAGTTGAGATAAAGAAGAATGTTCCAAATCAAGGGAATATTAGGAAACACTAAAAAAGTACAGAAGGAAATAGAAAAAATGCAAGAACCACTGGTAGAGTGGAAGAGAGAAAACAACAAGGCTGTGGCATGCAAGGCCGATTGAAAGGGACTTATTTTCTTAAATTCTTAACAATGAAAACAAAACACCCAAAAAAAGGACATTAGAATAGCAAAAACAGGAGTTCAAAGAGCAATATGACAACAGTGGGCCAAATTTCAACAGCAGTGATCTGAATGAAGCACTAGGGAGGGCTAGGGGAAGGATGAGATAATGTAGAATGAGAGTTGCCAAAGAGATCACAGCCAGCGAGAATATTGAAGAAGCTTGGGAAACTTTTAGCTGCCTCAGCAAATAAAAAATGATTGAATTTTCAGAATTACTTTGGATATAAAGAATTTGTAGATAGCCTAGACGTGAAGGATGAATAGCAAAGACAAATTAATTGGAAATGACACAAGGTATGGCCTCAGCTGTGAGGCAATATGGTGGTACTGTAAATACACTAGAAGATGGGAAAAACGGGAAAACTTTTAAAGAAAAGCAAGGAGTGACAAGCTGAAATATTTGCTGGTCTGGAAGAAAAGAGCCTGAGATTTAGAAAAAGAGTTTGTTAGCCACTGACATATTTTGTGGTGGAAGGGCCACTAGGACTGAAAGGAAAAAAACAAATTAAAATGTAAAAGATCAACTAAAGTTGTAAGGTGAAAGGTACCGAGAAACCTGAAAAAATAAAGAATGCTCAAGGAGGATGCAGCCCCAGCAGTGCACAACCCTTCCAAGAAACTCAAGCTAGAAGGATCCAACCAACTTTGTTAAAAGCAGAAAAGAGAAACTTAGCTGTTCACTGACACCAAAGCAGTTTTCACAAACTCATTTGAAAGTGTTGTAATTCTGTTTCATTCAAACACTAAAAAGGCAAACAATGAAAAGAGCTTGCTCTCAAGTGTGGAATGTTAATGACAAAGGAATGCACTGGGAAAAGCCTGGAAGAAGGTGGCTAATAGCTCGTTATTGTTATACATCCATTAACCAAACGGTGAAGAAAAGCAAAGGGAAAAGGAGTTGGAAATTACATTTCTGTAACTCCACACTTTGGACATAGTAAAGCAGGCCTAAATCTTTCTTTCTCACTTAATTGCAAAGAAATTTACTCCAATATATTGCCTTGAAAACATCATGCAGTTTAACTAACGTCATTATAAATACTATGTTTCTCTTGGTTTGAGTTCATTTTCATATTATTTGCATTCCTCATAAGCCTGCTTGTGACATAATTAATGTGCCTTTATTTTTATGTACAGCACATATATAGGGGAAAACCCACACAGCAGGGAAACTCAAAGAGATCTTCTAAATAACAAAATGGAGAAGAGTCAATCCAGCTAATCAATAGCCTAAATATTTTTTAAATAAAAACAATGGGCAAGAGCTTCAGACCTAATTAAATGTGTTTTAACTCCGGTAGCACAATGGGCACTTAACAATGCTTTAAACAAGCAGCTAAGAGTTTCTCAGAGCAGGGAGTCCTTGAACAGCATAAAGCCAGGGCAACCAGTTTATATTTCCTACTTTAAACCCTTGGATGAGGCAGATGAAGAGGGAAGAAAGAACCACTCCAGGGCTGTGGGGGAGGAGGTTGGCTGTGGTGCTAATCTTGCTGCAGTAGTTTACCTGACAAAGCCCCAGACACCTGAACCGAGAACACTGTAAGTCACAGCCCGGCTACCTCACAACTGAGTAGTGAGGTAGTGAATAGAAAAAACGGCTTTCCTTTTCACCATCTACATCTTTTCCCATCACTCCAAGGTGATTCAGATTGATACCTTTCACAGACTCACTGGATGCAAGCATATATCCAGTGCAAAGCAGGAACTTCAGCAGAAAAGCAGATGTCTCACTCATCTTACAGTCTAAAACAGGAATGAAAGTTTCCTTCATTACCTTTGTGGGAAAAAAACACACTGTGAGGTTTAAACTGAAATCACATGATTTTATACAAAAATAATTAGATCATCGTTTTCAAATATACTATGCTCAACTTTTTTGAGTTTTTATTTATATATTTAGGAAATGCCATGACAGTTTTTTTAAGGTCAGTTGGACCAATGAGATTTAGTTATGTTTTTTCCAATAAATTGCTGATTCCCAGTGTTAGAAAATAAAAGAAACAAAACAGTAAACATGAGCAAAAATATGTCCAATAAGAACATGAACAATCTCTGCCATTCTATAAATATATTTGTCCCACAGACATTCATAATTGATTAGCATATTCATTATAGAAGAACTGTAGAACTCTTCCTGTTGTGATTGAAATTTGCATGTAAAGCACGGATGGAAATTTATTTACAGCACTTTTTCCTCTGTTTATTGCAGTGGATCCTTAACTTAAGAACAAAATGAATATTCAAGTAAATGTAAATCACTTAGAGTGATTTTTTTAAAGATGTTTTAAATCTAGTCATTCACAGAACAATTGGAGAAAATAATTCTTGATTCCTAATATACTAAAACTTACTCATGTCTATAAGTGCATTAAAATCAGAGGTCCAAATTCTGAGAAGACAAGCACTAAGTGACAAGTGCTGTTGGATTTTACCATTTCTATCTACCTCCACTGGATAGTAATTAATATTTTATCAAAGACTAAAGAGCCATTGTGGTAACTTGTTGTTGATGCATGTTCTACTACTCAAGGTTTTAAATAGTGTCCTATTTCTGTATTGAAAAAGAACAAAGCAAAGACTAGAATGTTTTCCTTATATCTGCAGTCAAGGAGAGTACCTCTGGTGCCAAAAAAGATTATTTGGCTTCTGATCTGCCTTAAGGACTGATACCAGGATTTTTAGAGGGAAGCTGTGATAATACTTAATGGTGCCCTAAGGTTGATGGGTTCACCTCTCCCAAATAACTTCCAAGAGTCAGAGAGCTGGCACAGATATGGAACATGAAGCTAGGCAGAATCTCTGTCCACTGGGACACACGGCAAATCTGCATGGACCCAGGAAAATTGCAAGACATCAGGGATGTCAATGGTCACTTGCATAAGCAGGGCCAGTCCCGACCTTAAGCAGAGCAGGTGTTCCCAACCTGCAATCCACACCCTCAGTAGCACACAAGATGCTTTTCAGTTGTACACAAATGTTGCCCAAAGTATCAGCTGGCATGCATACGTTGCCTGGCACAAACTAAGAGCTGTTCCCAAAAACTGGGTAAGGACATCTCACTTTTTATTAAAATCACTGACTAGCTGCAGAAAGCACATGAGCAATTGTCATTTGCTCTGTGCATGTTTGCAGTGTTACTGGCACTGTGTGGACTATTCATAATCTTGAAAAATATTACCTTACATGAATTCAAGTATGGGAACCAGTTTATAGTGGAGTATCGAAATACTGGTCTGCTGTTGAGCAGGGTTCAAGAATGCTGATCTCTAACATGGAAAGAGCAGCAGTGGTGAGATCCTTTAACTAGCATAGAGTCCAATCAATAAATTTGAAAGAGCAGTGCAATGCCATGCAGACTGGCCTGTTCAGGCCATCAGCCTACCTACATACCCTGAGAAGGAACACATTTTCAAAAGAAGAAACCTCCTATTCTTGAAAATTCTCCATAGTTCTGGAGTACCCTAAATACTATATTCATATTCTCTTCTGTACAGCCTAATCACACCTTTGCAAATGCATCTATAATACTCAGTACCTTGTTTCTCCATCTGTCAAACATGGATAAAAATACTCTTAAATTACAGAGCTGCTGTGAGGCTTAATTTATTAATGCATGTGCTTTGAGATTCAGAATTGAAAGGAATCATGCACATGAATTATTATTATTATTACTGTTCCATTTCAAAAATATTTTGAAACAATAAAAGAACCAGCAAAAGATGGTATTTTGAAAACATCGTTTGTTAAATCCCTTTGAATATTACTGTGTTGAAGCTATCAAACAAATCCATTTTATCATACAGCAACAGAACATATAAAATCATTACAACCAATGCTTCGTTCAAAAGAACCAGAGTTTTCTGCAGTCATGAATAAGTCTGTTTCTTAACTGTACGAAAAACTTCAGACAATGAAAGCAGGCAAGGTAACCATGATTTCTCTTGAGAATTCTTTATAATAATACCACTATCAATTATACAGTGCACGTGTATGACAGTTTGGGGTCTATCAGAATTTCTGAAACAACTCTTTTTGCATGAACTCCTATAAGTTGGCTGAACATTGCACCAGAAATGATAACCTATGGTTCTGCAAGCAGCTAAGTCAAAATAGTCAAATTTAAGAGCCTGAAGCAAATCACAAAAGCTATATTTAGGACCCTAAATCAGGGGCCTTGTTTCACAGATACTTAGCATTGCTAGTTGCCCTACATGCCATAAGCAATCTCATCATGGCAGAAGTGCCACCACCAAATGCCTTATACATTTGCATGCTGCTGTTCTCATCCTCCCCGAATCTTGTACAGTCACAGGTGTGCAGAACAGCACTGCCTTCTACCAAATCAAGTTTCCACAGCTGACTAGGACTTGCTATTTATATCTTAGTAGGAGGATATTAGCTGCATAGGATCCTACATACAATTACTGTAAGAGACAGACTGTTATATGCATTATATTACAATTATATTCTGTATATTAACTTTTTTCCAGAGGAAATATATCCAAAAAGGAACGTGCCACAAGATTAGCCTATAGAGGTATAAAACTGATTATTCATAGTAAATCCATTAATGTGAAAGTTTTAGTTTTAACACACAGTAATTCTCAGGAAAACTTTCGGAAGAGCTCCACTTCCACCAGACTTGCACTGCACTCAGTTTATATTGTAAATCTTAACAGCACTGTTAACAGACTTGATTGATTAGGAAAATTGAGTGTCAGAGTTTAAGTAGATTCAGAAAGCGTGCTATAGATCTGTATAAATTTTCATACTATTTTGTCTTCTCTTTTCTCAGCTGGTAATATAAATTCTTTCAAGCGGAGTATCCACAGCTGTTGTCCTTAAATACTTGGCAGTTTTGCTTAGAGTAAGATTAAGTTACCTCAGAATCTGCAGTATTGGCTTTTACTTTGTACATTTGAAAGAAGAAATGCTCTAAATACTGCACATAATACAGTTAGGTTACTGAAAATCCTTAGGGCATAGACATATGTTGTGAATGTAGCTGGAGCAGTTTGAGAAATTACCACTCCCAGCTGTTTACTATCACCCCACAGCTGGAAATTACACCCCCCCACACAGCTGGAGCACCCTAATTGTCCATATGGGCACTCGTAGTTAGTTCCCATGAAAAGCAGACAGCTTTGCTCCAGTCACCTTCAGAGGAACGGAAGAAATCCTGGCAATGGGATAGAATAATGTGGAGATGGTAAAATCCTTAATAATAGAGCAGAAAAGGTAAAAACTATCAACATTTTGTTGGAAACAAACAGGAGCCTGGCCGTCCCTGATTTGCTCGGGAGCTGTATTTTAGCCAAGACCCTCACCCTTTGTCCTTGCCTGAGCTATGCTGTCGGTGTGTCCATGTTTATACCCAAAAATTGTGATAACAGACCCAAAGCCCTAAAAATCCTAGCCAAGGAGAAATCTGGCCTGCAAAACTCTGCAAAGTGAGCTGTAGAAAGGAAACATGGAAGGGTACTATACCCACAGCCTGCAGGGAGCAGCACCCCTTCACAGCCTGCCTCCAGGTGGCTCTCACAGCCTTACTGTCCACTGTGGATTTCTTCCACTTGGAGTGGCATTTCCCCTCCAGCTCCGGCCACCTCACAGAAACTTGTCAACTGTTTTTCAAATGCTTACTGCCTGGGAGAGTTCACAGCCCTCAGCCAGGCACTCTGGCTGAGAAAAATATGAAGGATACAGAGAATTAGCCCTGTGGCGAGAGGGACTCACCAGAACTTTTACACTGGAAATAGGGCTGCTTATACCAGCTCACAGGAAACGTGGAAGAGCTGGGGAAGGAGGACAAGTTCTAATAAAACCTTCTCTCCCATTTACATTCCACTGCCAGGAATCCTTCTTGGATCTAATATCCTAAGACATTGCTCTTCCAGAAATTTAGAAACAGCTGCAATATAGGCACTGCCATCCAATACCTGAAAGCTACAGCATTCATATAGGCTATAAAAGACATACACTGAAATAGAACCATAGAATGGTTTGGATTGAAAGGGACTTTAAAGGTCATCTAGTCCAACCCTCCTGCACTGGGCAGGGACATCACTGACATGGATGAAAACAAGTATCCACATTTCCCTTCTTCTGAGACTAAATGTCCTGTAAATGAGATCCCTCAACTGCCCTTTCTGAATCTGTTTCACTGCATTTAAGATACAAAAATAAATGTATGAGCCTGTAGAGTGAGAAGGATTTGAGAGTCTTGTGGGTACTACCTTCTCCTGGGAAACCTATATTTCAGTCAGTGCTCCCATGAATATTTACACAAAGAGAAAAAGCTCCTAGAGGAGAGATTAAGAGACTCCACTGAGAATACCCTGTTTGGGATTAAGCACCAGAAAGGCATTTACGCACTGCTCATTGCTGTCAAAAGTCTACGGGACACTGACTTCAGAGAGGAAGCCAACCAAAGAAGTTCCCATGCTCTCTTCTTCACCCTCTCATTCTCTCCCACATTCACACATCCTCAGGTACGGGACAATGTTACTGTGAGGCCACACTGCTATAAAACTGTTAATTAAATTATTACCACAGAACAAGAAGAACAGCAACAATAAGAAAACAACAACAACCACCACCAACCCCAAAGGTAGTGTTTTATCCCAATCAGCTGTGAGAACATGAAGAAAGGCTGAGATTTGCAGTACACAGGTGGGAACAAGTAGAAGGAGAGTACTTTTTAGCACAGAGAAGGGTAGACAGGAGGGAGAAAGAGAGAAGTGTTTATGGGTCTCCACTATAATGGGACTGAGCTGCCTCTGGGCAGCTCTGAGCCTAGGTATCTGGAGATGATCAGAGGGAACTTGAGTGAGATTAATTTAATTTGTAGCTGTGTAAGTGTTAGACACTCAGTGTAGCAGTAAGTTACAGTATGTCTAGGTTCCGTCTACAGTCTATGGAGAGATGAAGAGCATTTCATTTCATGTACCTTAGACATCTGTTCAGAATGGAATGAATCATACTCCAGAAGAGCATGGATCTCTACATTGTCTATAAAAGGAGACAAAATAAAAATGCTTATACTAGACATTTGGTATTTGTATTACTGAAGTTAGATAATTTCCACTCCTAGGAATTCACACAATTGCCACAGTAGATGGCAGCTGTGAAAACGTTTCATGTGTGCCAGGCTTGTGTTCAGGATGGTCTCTCTTTGTTTTCCCTTTGTGTATGTGGCCCCAATCTTGCTTGTTATCAACTTCTAATGAAGATGATGGTAAAAATCAGTGTTTTGCAATCTTGGCACACTAGTGGAGATACTGACTATACCTCCTTTCTGAGTGGTAACAGCTACTGTAAAACCCAACGTTATTGTGCACACATAGTTACAGTTGGTTTTCCCCATGTAAATCACATTGCTCATAATCACCCATATTGGATTTCAACTATCCTTTTACTGTTCAGTGACTTAACACAGGGGGATCCCTCTGCAGCTCTCTGGCACTGCCTTTCATTTTTATTGCCTTACATGTTGTAGTCTTGCCAGTAAATTTTTTCAACTCACTTCCTTCCCCTTTTCTTCATTGTTTATGGACATGTGAAATAGCAAAGGTGTCAGTAAAGGCTCCTGTGGGTCTCCACTGATAACCTTTTACCACTGTAGAACAGCTCATTTAGTCCTACCCTCTTGTTTCTCTCTTTCAGGTAGCAATCCACAAAAGGACTTTTCCCTCTTGCCATAGGGACGGCTTTGATTCCATGCAAGCTTTCAGCACAGGGCCTTTGTTAAACACATTTTGAAAATCCAAGCACAGCATATATACTTGGATATAGCAAGTTGAATCACCCCTAGCTATAGTGCACCTGTGAAATTGCTCCCATGTTTTATAAAGTCCACATTATCAGAGTGCCTAAGAGTGTTGTGGAGAGTATATTTATGGTTAATTCATCTATAATGCAGATTTATTCATTCACTAATACAACTTGACACTCAGTATTTTCTTTTTTAATAAAAATGTCCTGTAATATTTCTTATATTTTAATAAAATAGAGATTGTGCAAGTAATCTTCTCTCTCCCAAAGTCAAAATGGGCCTCATAAAAATTGGCATTTAGATGTAGATTATACATTACACTGGAGATAACAGATGAGGTTCTCAGTTGTTTTACAATTACGAAGGAAATGTATCGATAAAAACTAAACAACACAAATTAAACTGATTCTTGCCAATAACACTTGACCATGATGGGACCCTGTCTGCCCACCTGTTTATATTAATCTTTTAGGCAGCATGAAATTAATGGCCTGTGTTCCACTTGTAAAATAGTTTTATTGATAGACTGTGCTTTAAAAGGTTTAAATTTCTCTTTTGCTTTTATTTTTTTAAAGAGCTCATCCAAAGGATTCATATTTTAGCAAAAACTCTCTCATTTTACAGTATGACCTTAAGCAAACCATACAGCAACATGTGCCTGTTGTGCCATCTTCAGGATATTTTTGGAATAATGTTATCCTAGATTTTGCAATCTTTCTAAGTTAAAGGAGGAGACACATATTTTTTATTATTTATTTAGTTATTTATTTGCATGACTCAAGCCAAGACTAAGAAGTTCAACTAGGGAAGTTTAGAAATAGAAAAAAATCTGGTTTTACCACAACATAAAACAGCTTCTTTTTCTTCGTCCTGAGAAAAATGGCCTCAGGGTGCTACTTTATTAGCTGAACTTTCATTCTGTTCCCTCCCATAATGAGGAAATTTGACTGTTGCATTTCTCTGTTTCAGTAGAATTTATCTGTTGGAAATCCACAGTACCGTTTTCAGATCTGAAGTAGATTAAGCGCTTCACAGGACTTGCGCTGCAACCTTTGCTTTTGTTTTTTGTTCTCTCATTTTTGCAGCAATGAGCATGGTGGAAAATGATGTTGCACCACACTCTTTTGGTGAATGGCTTCAATTTTATCGTTACCTTCTGATTCTTCAGTGGATTATTTTTTGGGACTGAGCTGAAGCTTGTTATCTGCTGTTTTTGACTTGTGTTCACTCTTTAATGCCAGCATCACCAAGTCTTGAGTGAAGCAAATGTGATTTCCACAAAATATATTTCTAAAGGTACCTTGACTACAGCAGGGAGTTTTTCCTTCTGATATAGGAGTAAGGAGTATGAGCAGCCTGTACCTTAAGAGTCAGCACAGCTCTCATGACCTACACGCCCTGACTACACAGGAGTGCATATCATTCTCATGCAAACTGGTGTGAATTAAGTTAACAGCCTGTGTATGAATGGGAGCTATGAACACAACAAGATCTAGTGAGCTGTAGCTGTACATTAGGGTGAGTCTAATCTCCATGGAAAGGAAATGCACAGAATCCCAGTTATTTTTACACTAACAAATAGATATTGCTAACGAACTACCACAAACCATCCGTATTTAAATGCACTGACATTGTACTTGCCTGGTTCTCCCACATGCCAACAGGAATCCAACATGTCCTCATGAGGAGGCTGCAGTCTCCATAACTTGCAGCCTCACACCTACTTACAGAGAAAAAAATATTAATTTCATAATAAATACTGAGAAAGCAAGAAGCTCAGAAGGAA
This sequence comes from Strix uralensis, assembly GCF_047716275.1. Taxonomy (NCBI): domain Eukaryota; kingdom Metazoa; phylum Chordata; class Aves; order Strigiformes; family Strigidae; genus Strix; species Strix uralensis. The sequence continues at coordinate 39,902,373 of NC_133975.1, forward strand.
CCACCAGGTTGTTAGTGGAGCTATGCCATGACAGCAAAACTATGGCATGACAGGAATTTCAACTTATGCAGCTCAAGAAGATAAATAGAAAACAAAACCAGTCCATGTTGGAAAGATTTATTAAATATTTCTCACCCAACAGATTAATGATCACACCTGGAACGTCTGTGTAACTTCTCCTAACATACAACAAAGTATGAGCTTTTCTTCTGAGATGATCCTAAATTTATGATCAAAGTAAATCACACCACTCTTTTCTACCTATGAGGTAAACCATGAATTCACACTTTCTCTGAAGAAAACCCATTGTGCCTTCTGAGAAAAAAAGCTTTATATTAGACATGAGACCAGTTCAACTGAAAATGGAGGAGCTCAGAAGCATGAATAGTCAGGCACCACCAACCAATTTTGTTCATTTGATGAATTATGGCCATACTGCCAAACTACAGCTTTATATCAAAACATGGAAGGTAAGTAGTCAAGCTACATTGACCTTCCTAGCTGTTTCAGTCAAATGAACAAAAAAGAGTAGGGAAAGACAGACAGAAGAAATGGTATTGTTCATTCCCAAATAGAGGGCATCAGAGGTCTTTCAGCCTTCCTTTCTATTCTTCTCCCCACTACTAAATCTGCTTTCGTCAATTATCTCCACAGTTCAGAGAATAGCCCTCTAGATCAGTTACATAAAAATAAGCCAGACTGTCCATCTTATGCCCCTACTCACTGTTTCCCTTCCTCTCAAATATTTCCATAATTTACGTGTCCATTGTGGATTTGCTTGAGAATTGGTTTGTCTGCGAAGACCTGAGTGACTGTTCGTCTGAACTCACATGTGACTCTATATGCTGTTGATTACATTGTGTGGGATGCACTGGGAACAGCGTATCATCCAGCTGAGTCAAGTTTTATCATCCTTTTCATACCAATCAAGTGATAGTGCTTTAAAGTTCGTGAGAAGGAAAAACTTATCACATCCCAAGCATGCAGGTCTTCTGAACTGGATTTTACCAATACCTCTGGGTTACATCTAAAGCAGTCCAGAAATAGCTACACAGAGGTAGGGTTTCAAAGTCTTAAGAGATTCTGAGAAACCATTTTGATGAAATGGAGAACCTTTCAAGTCATCTTCCCATCTCATCCAGAAAATGTAAGGGATTATCTCCCTACTCTGCTTAAGCTGTTTTCCTGAAGCTCAGAATCATAGAATCATAGAACAGTTTGAGGTGGAAGGGCTGTGGACAGGGACACCTTCCACTGGACCAGGTTGCTCAAAGCCTCATCCAACCTGGCCTTGAACACTCCCATGGAAGGGGCATTCACAACTTCTCTGGGCAACCTGTTCCAGTGTCTCTCCACCCTCATAATGATGAATTTCTTCCTTACATCTAATCTAAATCTACCTCTTTCAGTTTAAAGCCATTACCCCTTGTCCTATTACTACATGCCCTTTTAAAAATCCCTCTCCAGCTTTCTTGTAGGCCCCCTTTAGGTACTGGACAGGTGCTTTAAGGTCTCCCCAGATCCTTTTCTTCTCTAGGTTGAACAACCCCAACTCTCTCTGTCTTCACAGGAAAGGTGCTCTGGCCCCTTGATCATTTTCATGGCCTTCCTCTGGACTCGCTCCAACAGGTCTATGTCCTTATGTTGGGGGCTGAACACAGTACTCCGGGTGGGGTCTCACGAGAGCAGAGTAGAGGGGGAGAATCACCTCCCTTGACCTGCTGGTCACACTTCTTTTGATGCAGTCCAGGATGTGGTTGGCTTTCTTGGCTGCGAGCACACATCACCAGGTCATGCTGAGCTTCTCATCAACCAACACCCCAAAGTCCTTCTCTGTAGGGCTGCTCTCAATCCACTCATCACCAAGTCTGTATCTGTGCATGGGATTGCCCCGACCCATGTGCAGGACCTTGCACTTGACCTTGTTGAACTTCATGAGGTTTGCACAGTCCCACCTCTCAAGCCTGTCAAGGTCCCTCCGGATGGCATCCCTTCCCTCCAGTGTGTTGACTGCACCACACAGCTTGGTGTTGTCAGCAAACTTGCAGAGGGTGCACTCAATCTCACTGTCCATGTCACCAACAAAGATGTTAAACAGCTCCTGCCCCAATACCGACCCCCGAGGAATTACTCTTGTCACTTATGAAATGAGTAGTGAAATTAAGTGTAATGGACTTGATTCTCCAGTCACACCAACATAAATTGGAATAAGTCTGCTACAAATACCTAAACTATGAAAGTACAGAACTAAAGTAAAAACAGTATCAGAACCCAATTGTTGTACGTGAATCTTAAATCTGTTTTTCTGTAAAGAGAGAATAGAGTAATACTTCAAAAGATATTATTGTAAACAAGTAAATGGAGGATTTTCAGTAGGGACATTTATCTTCTACTTTTTATGTGTGAACAATGCCAGTATTCTTATTATCACTCACAAACTCTACATATCTCAAAAGTAGACTGACCGCCTTTTGTTGAAAGCAATTGGCATTTCATTGTTCCTTACAGTCATCTTCCTTGCAAAAAATATAGTATCTTCTTTAACTGTTTAACTTAAAACTAACTTCAATGAATCTCACTAGTCACTAAAAGTACTAAATTATCTGATCATATACTGGCCATCATATTTGCTACAAATCCCAGCTGTTAAAAAAAAATCTTTGTAAAAACAGTTGTCTACCTTCTACATATTCAAACAGTTTAGATTTCTGACTGTAAGATTTGATCATATGCATCTATAATGGACAGCTTCATCTGCATGATGGATGCAATCAGGAACAGCTAAAACACCTCATCAACTCTTACCTTAAAACAAGGAGTCCTCACTTTATTACCCATATTCATAATGTTCATGAACTCCATAGTTGAGAGCATAAAAATAGATGACTGTATAACATATGCACAATGGTTCAGGCTGATAGCAAAGATGGGAAAGCATTTCTCATGCCAGAAAAGTGCATGAGTGTGTGTAAGAGCATGTGTACATAGTCTGAGATTCTATTAATCAAAATATCCTCACATTAGTCACTGTCATCATTCACCAACCTCTGTTTTTTGATTTATTATACTGATTTGTTTTTCTTAACTCTGAGAACATTGACAACTTACACTGATGCCAGCAGAACTCCCACAGAACTTTGTTTCATACACATTACATCCAGGTCTGCTTGTCTCTCTGACAGACACTACAAAACAGACGAAAAATCTTTATTAAACTAACTACTATTTCTTAAATTAATACAGTTTTGCAACCCCCACTTCCCACTTTGCATATAAACCACATACTGTTCCTAAACACATACTGTTCATAAATCCATTACTTTCTGAACAGTAAGAGAAAGGAAAATCTTGGAGGAATTTACACTCTAGAAAGCAAGAAAATAAAGGAGGAAGTTGTATAGTATATTGTATATATTATATACTATAGTATATGTGTGTGTATATATATACACACTATAGTATATGTGTATACTGCTGCTCCTAGTCATCTCTTTCAAATTTAAAAGTTTGCCTACCAGAAAGTAGGCTATAAAAACCTTCTTTTTAAATGAGTGACCCTGAAGCTAGAAACTTAAATGCTAAGTGGTGAATGTGAAAGAACAGTACTTTGGGATAAGAGGCTAAATTCTTATTTCCTTTTTTGGGGATCAAAATTATCTTACTGAAATATATCATTAAGTTGTAGTCTCACATTTGGAATTGTTAGTGAATGTCAGGAAACACTAATGTAAATTTTTTTTTTTTTTTTTTTTTTTTACACATCAGGCTTTTATAGTTTTGAAATGAATATCATCAAATGAATAGTTATAGTTCTTTCAAATATAAATTTATTTTTATTTTTACCTAAATGCAATGACAATCTGGCACAGAACTATTATTTCAAGATGCTTTGAAAATTCAAGTCAATATTAATGGTAATCGTGATATCATCAATAGTAGAAGTCTATCTTACACATTATATAATAATTAAACTTTATGAAAGGCTTTGCAAGCTTGAGTATAGGGCAGAACTGAAAAGTGCATATTAATACCAAGCCTCAGATTATCTAAATATCTCTAAAAACCAGTGAAAACAAGTAGATAATCTACTTATTGCTCAGAGATGAAAAATTGTTTTTTCTTCTATTTGGCAGCATATTTGAGGTAAAAAAATTGCTCACAGTTCTATTTTCCAAATATGTGTTTGTCCAAGTTTGGGATCTTCTCATGCTGTCCACTTCAGACATATAAAGATAACATTAAAGTCTTATCCCTTCTTTTGAGAATCAGGATACAGAGCGTTTATTTAGAAGGTGGAATGTTGGAAAGGCAAAAATGTCATGGCATGGTGCTTTGCCAAGGAAGTCATAAATTGGAACCAATATTTTGTCAGATGAAAGCAATCCCAGAAAAAATGAAAGAAAGTCCTTATCTGGGCTTTGCATTCAGGGCTGAAAATAAAAACCTTCATGAAATAAAAACAAAGAATGAAAACTCTGAGAGAAAGAGAAATGCAGATTTTCTGATACCTTTAACCCAGTAAAATGACAAAATGCTGTGCAAAGAGATTGTGAATTGATACTAGCCTGAGCTGTGGCGTTTCATCTGCCTTTTATGCTCGCTTGGCAACTGCAAGGCAATGGAGCCTTCACACTCTGAGTTTTGTTCTCATCTGCGACACCAACAGTTTTATCAGTGAACTTACCTTGGTAATCATTTTTCTCAGTTTTAAATACTAAGTTTTGCAGTAGCTCTTAGAAGAATGTGATCAATTTCTTTTAAGAACTGTCTGAAAACCTTCCATTAAACATGGTTATACTTTTGTAATTATTTTAAGGGTATGTATCTACTTTTCCTTAGCTAATATATTTTTTTCCAGAAGAGGCTAGTAATTTTCTGCAAGTTAGTATTCTGAGTTCCTTGAATTCTTAAGCACAAGGAGTCTAAGAGATGCTAATCTCAGAGACTAGCCTCCTAAATCATATTTACTTCAGTATATGACTGCTACTTAAGAGCATTTACTTCAGAACAAATGAAAATTCAGATGAGCAACTGCACAACTTAAAATGTGCCACCTCTCGTCATTTAGGTCAGAGAACCCAAGTTAACTAGGTTAGATTTATGTCATTACATTCTCAATTGTAAGGTCCCTGGTATAGGAACTAATTTCTGACAACTGATGATTTGAATGCATCCAGTTCTCACACAGCATGTTACATATTCCATGTTCTGCCAATTTTTCATTTGTTCAGTGTGTCTTTTCAGCAATGTAAAAAAAAAAAAAAAAATCTGAAAAGCTCTCTTAAAAAAAAATCTCATCACATTCAGCAAATAATTTCTTTGAAAAGATCTCTCTGAACATCCTGCCAAAATAATTGCAGCTCATTTCAGTCCAGCATTACAAAAATAGAATTTTACAAGGACACATTTCCCTATTGAATATAACGTTTATGTTTATAGGTCTACTCTGACCTAGCTGATTGCTTACTCTCATATATTGTCCTCTGTGCTGCACTTCTTGCAGGTGAGGTCAAAGTTATGGTCAGATCCTGATCAGCTTTTCTGTATAAAAGGGATTAATGAGTTCTTACCATAATTGTTTTGCACAAAGACAGTCTCCCCAGTTTCACTGGAGGCTCAGTTCTTGCTCCTTTCTCAGGCTTCCAGAGATGATACATGTCTGAAAGAGTCAGAGACAGATGAATGTTGGTGTGGTCAGGTTTTTTTGCCATTCTCCCCTGTGAGAACGAGGAGTTCTCACATTATGGAAGGCAGTGCAAAGGGGGGAAGACAGCCATCTAATTTGCAGTGATATTATTCTACAAACATACATCCACATAGCATTTTTGTAACTACTAGATTTGCACCTGTTCATGGTCTGAGGCGTACATCGCGCATGTGTAAAGAGCTCACTGCTGTAGGACCCCACATCCGGATTGCAAATGGAGTGTGCCAGGTTGCATCTTCATGTGCTACTTCAACCTTGGTTCTGGCACTCAGGAAACCCCTTTCAGTGTACCACAGTAGCCCTTTTGGGGACTCGTTTCAGCAAATTATACTAAGATGCTTACCTTTCCTCAGGTTTTTCACCTATCACAGTTTGCAGCTTTAAACATGGAATTCGTAACTCTCAGGTGAAATCAATCTACCAGTTGCCATAGCTGTATAGTTCAGTGTAATTAGTTAGGCATCTTGTGTAGGAAAGACCTTTTCTAGTGTTTTCTAGTCTCTTGACTAAAAGGAAAGTGGAACCTGATACATGGCAAGAGGAAGATGAAATTTTTATTTTCAAAAGGCTCAATAGGAGCTATTCATAAAAGCCAGAATCCACACCTAAATCCTGTGCATCATTAAAGACACTCTTAATTTTAGCTTTATGGCTGGTCTAGACATAAGTGTGCACTCATTTTGGGAAGTTCAGTTTCACAGACATACAAATGGAAGGACATTGTCTGTACCTCATGCCTGGACAGTCAGCAATGCAGAATGATTTGGTTTTCTTCATGTCCTCCTGTATATTAAGGGTCTTGTTGGTTTTACATTATCTAGAGACAACATAAAATACTGGAAGAACTGCACCACCATTCTTCTACTTGAAGAAAGACATTTTGTTAAACCCTTAGTGGCCAAATTATAAACTCTTCTATCTAGTCCAGATAAAGGTTCTTTCCTTCAAGAGTTCACATTTTTTCAAAAATAGATTACTAAGGTGTAAGGTTTATATGTAGGTTTCCCCGCTGAGCTGAAATAACATTTTATCAATTGTAGAGAGTCATTTCCATCCTCTTGATATTTAATGTATGTATAAACCTTTTTTTCATTATGTTCTATAATTTGATAAGTAATGCTATGTTTGCACTACACTTAAGCATATATTAAATGCTTTATAAATGCAGTCAAAAATGTTTTTAAAATGGCAGGGCAGCCAAATGACTGCAATAATCTCATCTGCTGATTGATTTGGATCCCAAGCTGCTTTTATTGCAAGAGAATGAAGTGCCATTACATCTGGGAATATATTTTCTCTAGCAATGTTTTGTTATATCTAATGAAAGACAGTGAATTGGGATATTTTTCTTAACTTCAAAAATGTCACTTTTCCTAACAAAAACACCATAAGAACTCCCAATTAATTTTTCCAAATATAGTCAGTGTATTACAAAGTAGTTCTATCTGTGTATAAGCAATGATGATAGTAACCAGTGGGGAAGGTCATTAGGAAGCCTTCCTGGGAATACTTACCAGCTAGATATCCAACATTTTGGGGTTTGGAGCCAGGATAACAAGGCTGATAGGATAGTAGATCATGGACTATAGATTATTTACTCAGCATGGGATTGCTAGCTTCAGCAAATAGAAGGAAAGGGAAAAGAGTTTGAGTTCCAGTTAAAATATAGTTTGAAAAGTAGGCCAAAAAGATGAATCTAACAAAAAAGCAGAACATGCTGCTGAGTGTATGGCAAAGCTTTTAAGAGAGTACAGTTATGAGATCTAAAGACTTTTGAAAAGCAAAAGGTACCAAACATTGTTCCATATATTTATTGCACCACTTGAACAGCTCAGAGGCATTTAATGTACATTCTTCCACAAAGGCAACAATCTTCACAAACTTCGCATTCAGGAGTCAAGACATTTTCTCACTGCAAGTTGGAAATGCAAGATTTTCAACACAATAGCAGCAAACAATTACGAACTCGGGATTCTAAATTAGGAAATATGGAGATAAAGGAGAAAGAAAACATTGGTTTTCATGAGACTAGGAAAGAAAAGCCTTTGTTTCTAGGTGTCTTTGTCTTTATGAGCATAAAGGATGTCCAGTCAATACATTTCTAATATGCATATGATAATTTTGGTAGTACATTTTAATGTTCTCTTCTTGAATATCTAATACAACACCAAATGAGTTTAATGGAATTCAGAAAATATCTTAAGAACATCAGAAATCTGAGACAATTCTAAATTATTAAGATACCAAATGATCAACTTCTTGTTCCAATTTTACAATCTCAAAGGTATTTTCAACCTTTTCCTTGTAATGTGGCTAATTAATCCCAGCTGATAGTGATCTTTTTTAAATAGTACATCTGTCATTTCATAAAATGTTTTGGATTTTTTCTTGATTCTGAGCTGATGTTTACGAAAGACAGGAAGAAACTGACTGACTGTGGAGGAAACAGAGAAACTGTCTATACATAGAGGGAAATGGACCATATTTTTGTAAAGCTGCTGTGAGCTACTGATGAAAAGTGCTGTATATAAGGTAGGATTTATAATTATTACAGAGAGCTGTCAAATGCACAAAGTAAACCAATGAAAAAAGTAGAATTTTTTTCATTAACTTTTTTCAATTATATTAATCTTAGTGTTACTTATAATTACACTCAGTAATAATTTTTCAGACAGCACTGTTATTTTCAAGTTGATTGTGCTCCTTTAAATAAATCCCATTATGTGTCTAAATCAACCACATGGTAGAGAGTTGAAGCAGGTATTTAAAACCCCATGCACACTGCTGATTCTGTGTTTGTGAACTTTCCAGTCATGATCTCAGTTCAGGATTTTCTTAATAGAGATATAAAAGATACACTAACCCATTGCAGTATTTTTTATTATATATACATGTCATATTTCCCTATTTTCTTCTAATTTTGCATTTTTAAAGGTCAAAAATGTTCCTCTGATACAAGAGAATGCTCACTTTATTCACTAAATGGATCAGGGAAAAAAGAACATAGAGAGAGATAGATACACAACTATTAAGCAGAGGGAATGAGGCAAAGATCAAAATCAAAGTGGGGCTTGGATTCCTGAGACTTCTTATAGAAATGAATATGCCTGCCCAAACTAATAAATGGAGATTTTATGCCAGAATATGCTTCAGCAATAATTTAAATACCAGACAGTATGTGTCACAATGTGGGAAAAAAGGTCAGACAATATGCTGGAGGGTGACTGAAACAAAAAGAGAAAGCAAACTAAAATGGTAATACAAAAGAGATCAAAGTTATCATGCTGCAGTCAGAAATAAGATAGGCAGACCCAAGTTACAGATTTTAAAGCACAGAACTGTCTACGAACTCCACTGGGGGTGCAGAGTCATGCTATCTTTACAGTCTTATATCATATAACTTTGCTTTCATCTCTCATCAGAAAGTAAATTAGAAATGTTTTCCCATTTCACCATACTTTCCCATCCTTTTGCATAAAACTGTGACATCCCTTGGAATCGGGGCACGTATCCTCCTAGTTTAAATCCTTTCTGCTTCTTGGCAACTGCTCCAATACTGAAATATTTTTCCCTGTTTGGCCTCTGATTTCCTAACACAGCATTCAAGCTGGAAATTATGTGGATGACTGGTAACTCTACCTCTTAGGAGCCACACTGATTGTATCTTTTCATTATATTTGATTACAGTTCTTGATAAATTAATCTAACAAAAAGGATGACAGAAGATGCCAAGGAAACTTTCCTATGTAATTACAGCCTTATCTGCAAGCTCAGAAGCACCTATTTAAAGGCAGTGATATTCTTATTTTACTTCTTCATTTTTGAGTATGACTTTCTGTTGCCTAATAATCAGGAGACAAAGAGGCAGGAACAATCTGATGAAACCACAGGCTGGAATTCAGATCTTGCTTCTGTTTTGAAATTGTTGAGACCCACTCTAGAACAAGCATGTCCCTCCCTGGATACTTGTATTCAGATAAGAGTGACACAAATATTCATGTAAGGCTAAAGAATTGCACTGTTGCTAGCTATTATCTGTTGACAGTAAGTTAGACATGCCTTTACTGGTGATGAAGACAGCTGTAAACCTTGTAAGGCAGAAAAAAAGGAGATGCTCCTCACTTACTTCTTGTTACAGTTTGAATTTGGGGCTGCATTCTGTATCTCATCTCACTCTTTTCCTGCCCTTCTCTGTTTCTAACAGTCTGTAAAATGGTCTTCTTTTTTAAGGGGAATTTACTAACCTTCTGTTCAAATATGGATTTTGATCCACATCATGACATCATTTAAGTTCTCTGAGCCATGTTCTGTTAATTGTCTCTTTTAATCTGGCACGGGAAATGGCAACATTCTGATGGAGGACAGTATAATGCTATTATTCTCCAAGTCTATTCCTCTTTCATACTCATTAGTAGATTCCCAGATCCACAGAGTCCTTCAGAAATCAAGAACTCAAGAGAGATAGGAGTGCAAGTGCAGCGTCATCATTCTGCTTTCCTGTGGCCAGAGACAGCTGTACAGATAAAGAGTTCCTTTCCAAACCTTTGGATGATGGGCAATGATCTGGCTCTGCCGTATGCATTGCTTTTTAATTTTTCTTCTCACTTACATGTTAAAGTGTAGGCATTGGGGAAGTCAATTGAAGGCTGGTAGTATTGATTCAAGTTATATTGGGGAAAATGGCTTACATGTCAAACATTTCTAGATTTTTTTATTCACAGGTTAGAGAACATAAGAAGCTACTTCTGGACAAAACAATTGAGTCCTATGATGCTGCAATTTCCTCTTAGCAAATGGAATACAACATTCTTAATCAATGGATCATTTTTTTACCTCTTAGAGTTCAATTAAATGTACCTGTAATATCTGTGACAGTAGCACTTGTGCCACTGGAAAGATAAAAAACAACTAAGGGAGATGGAGGCCTGTAACTGTGATGAACTTCTGCAAATAGCAATAACAAGGCTGGGAGTAAAAATGTCATTAAAACTGACAGTACAATGCAGTCCAATGGATAGGTAAAGAGACTAGATCCTATTCCCATCCAATGGGATTATATGTTTATATCTTTGTGGCAGAATTAGCGCAGGTAACCAGGTAGCAGCAGCCATGGATGAATGCTCAGCTCAGCTTAGCACATACTCTGCTGCAGCAGGGAGGGTGTCCAGCCATCTCTCCGCTCAGCCCAGCCACTTTCAGAACAAGAAGTGAAAGCATTGCATGAGGATGGCAGTGGAGCCAGCTAAACATCTGCTACCCTGGCTAGGATCTTGAGAAGGTGCTGCCATCCATTGCACAGATACACTAGCAGCTCTGGAGCTAGTCTGGGAAGCTTTCCACTGCATACTACAAAGATGTATTTCATCAGAGCAAATGTTTTGGAAGGATGATCCGGGAAATTACAGGCCTGTCCGCTTGACTTCGGTGCCTGGGAAGCTGATGGAGCAGCTCATCCTGAGTACCATCATACAACACATGCGGGACAACCAAATGATCAGGCCCAGTCAGCATGGGTTTATGAAAGGCAGGTCCTGCTTGACAAACCTGATCTTCTTCTACGACAGGGCGACCTGCTTATTGGATGAGGGAAAGGCTGCGGATCTTGTTTACCTTGACTTTAGTAAGGCCTTCGACACCGTTTCCCACAGCATTCTCCTGGCGAAACTGGCTGCTCATGGCTTGCATGGGCATACGCTACACTGGGTAAAAAACTGGCTGGATGGCCGGGCCCAGAGAGTTGTCGTGAATGGAGTTAAACCTGATTGGTGGCTGGTCATGAGTGGTGTCCCCCAGGGCTCGGTTTTGGGGCCACTCCTGTTTAACATCTTCAATGATGATCTAGACGAGGGGATCGAGTGCACCCTCAGTAAGTTTGCAGACGACACCAAGTTGGGTGGGAGTGTTGGTCTGCTCGAGGGTAGGGAGGCTCTGCAGAGAGACCTGGACAGGCTGGAGCGATGGGCTAAGGCCAAGTGTAGGAGTTTCAATAAGGCCAAATGCCAGGTTCTGCACTTGGGCCACAACAACCCCCAGCAGCGCTGCAGGCTTGGGGAGGAGTGGCTGGAGAGCTGCCAGTCAGAGAGGGACCTGGGGGTGTTGATTGACAGCCGGCTGAACATGAGCCAGCAGTGTGCCCAGGTGGCCAAGAAGGCCAATGGCATCCTGGCTTGTATCAGAAACAGCATGGCCAGCAGGGACAGGGAAGTGATCTTACCCCTGTACTCAGCACTGGTGAGGCCGCACCTTGATTACTGTGTTCAGTTTTGGGCCCCTCACTACAAAAGGGACATTGAATTACTCGAGTGTGTCCAGAGAAGGGCAACGAAGCTGGTGAAGGGTGTGGAGCACATGTCGTACGAGGAGCGGCTGAGGGAACTGGGGTTGTTTAGTCTGGAGAAGAGGAGGCTGAGGGGAGACCTCATCGCCCTCTACAACTACCTGAAAGGAGGTTGCAGAGAGCTGGGGATGAGTCTCTTTAACCAAGTAGTAAGTGATAGGACAAGAGGTAATGGCCTCAAGTTGCACCAGGGAAGGTTTAGACTGGATATTAGGAAGCATTTCTTTACAGAACGGGTTGTTAGGCGTTGGAATGGTCTACCCAGGGCAGTGGTGGAGTCCCCATCCCTGGAGGTGTTTAAGAGTCGCGTTGACATAGCGCTGAGGGATATGGTGTATTTGAGAACGGTCAGTGTTAGGTTAATGTTTGGACTAGATGATCTTCAAGGTCCTTTCCAACCTAGATGATTCTGTAATTCTGTGATTCTGTTGCTATAATACCAAGGAGATAACCTTTTCCTATCAGTACAACACTCCCCCATATGTCTCACTAAATATTTTAGGCTGTCCCCCATAGCTCTTTTCTTTGTAACGAGGTGACTACTCTAGAAACCTCCACAGTGAATTGCAGAGGAAACCACACCATTTTCAGGAAATATTAATTATTATGGAAAAGTAGTGGAAAATGAGTCATCAGGAGAATGATTTATGCATCCTTATTCCAAGTCGCCTTGATGAGATCTAGTGAAAATGAGATCAAAGCTCTAGAGTAGACCTCCATCTACTGTAATCACCCTTAAAAGTGGAAGAAGTGGCTTTGGGAGAAAATCTAAGGCAAGCAAGCACTCAAGTTAACTCTGCAGTGCAGACAGACTCCCACCTAATAATTCCTAAATTATTAGGAAATTAATTATGTCATTTACTTATCTCACCAATCTCCATTTAAGTCAGTAACAGGTAAATCCAACACCGAAGTGCTGACCCTTTCATTCATAAAAATAATTGTGCTTAACTTCCCTCTGTTGTTTTAGACACCATTTACTTAACTGTTCCCTATTAAGAAATGTCAGGGATCTCTTACACAAATTATTGAGTAACAGGTAAGCTGAAGCATGAATTTACTGTGTACCAGCTACTCTTCATTAAAGTGGATGCTCTTAATCCACTGAATCAGTGAGATGCTGTAAGGTGCAAGAAAGCAGCTCCTCACTAATCTCCCTGTATAGACCAAATATTTCTAATTACACCATACTACTTCAGTGCAGAGAGAAGCCGTGTGTTTGTCCTTGTGTGAATACTGAAGTCCAACGTGGCAAAATATAAAAACTGTTAAGTGAAACAGTGTGCAAAACATTGTTTTTACGATTGGATTTAATCAAATGGATTCAACAGAAGGGGTAATCAGAGCATGGCATAAATATTAGGACAAGATTTGACTGGAATGGAAAAGCCATCATCAGGCATTTTGAAAAGCAATAAGGCAACAAGAGGCAAGCACAATGGAGTATTAAAATTTCAGCTCAAACTTCAGGATAATGTTGACAAAGATCTGCCACTTCTGAACAGAAATTCTGCTCTAGAAGAAAAAAATATATATATTTCAATATAAGCTACAGAAGCAATGATGAGAGCTCCTTTTTAATATTGAATACCAGTTGGATGCAGTTATGAGCAGTCCACACTTAGACAGTAAAAGCGAGCACAGATCCATTTGCAAAAAATGAAAGACAAAAAGTAAAAATTGCTGAAGGTAAGACAGAGTGCCTAGAAGCTGGATGTCCAGACAGCATGACTCATGACACAGACTTTAGCTCTGACACATCTCAAGCCAGGAAATCACTCTAATTTGTGACATTGATTGCAATCAGTAAAGTGGCTACTGTACATAATAGCTGCTCTTCTGTGCAGTACATTTTGTGCTGTACTTGGCTGATGCAAGCCAATTTATAGACTGCTAGGTACTAATCCCCAGAAGGGGGGGCAGTCTTACTGCCTTTCTCCTCTGAAGCAAGGCTTTACTTTTCTTCCTTTGTTTTGACCCCATTTGCAAGACCTATGTGAACACTTCACAGTTCTCTTGGACCCCAGTGTAACCCAACATTACTTAGCTGGCAATCATAAAATGCCATATGAAGCTGATCAAAGAGGAATGAATCAGTGGAAGAAAGCCTACTGAAACAAGGTTTGGGGGAATCAAGCAAAGAAGATGGGTTGCACAGTCTGTAAAGAAGGTCTATTTTAGGTTTCTCAGACTCCAAAATATCCGTCAGTGTTAACAGGAATAGCAAAAGAAAGAACATGATTTTTGCTTTACTTTCTCTGCTCGTTTGCCTGTTATATTCAGTGTTTGACAGGCATATAGCTATATATAAAACATAATAGATGACTGTATCTAATATACCAAAATCAGGCTCTTAACATTAAAAGTAACAAAGTAGAAATTATAATGGAATGACAATCAGCCTTTGTAAAAGAGAGAAAATGAAAAATGGCAAGATGCTTTCAGAAAGGCATACACAGCCTTGCAGATTCTTTTTTAAAATATAGCCTTGTATCTCTCAGATTGGAAAAGGTGCTTCCTAAATGTGTAAGTTTTAAGGTCAGAATGGACTATTATCAACATCTAGTCACTTCAGCCTCCTTTATCGCACAAGCCATAGAATTTCAGCAAAGTAACTCCTACATAATGACAGAAACTCACTGATCTAAGGCATATGCTACATTTAATAAAAACAAAACAAAACAAAAGTTATTCCTAGTTCATTGTTCTTGGAATAACTTTTTTCAGTTCCACTATTCATGATACCAACAGGTAGACTCTTCTCCAACATATGCCTCAGAGAATCTACCTACCAGCAGCTGAGTTGCTTATGGTGACCTGCTTTTTAAATTCACTTTACATAGCCCATGACAGCCTGGCACAGCAACCTCAATCTATTCTGACTGACATCAAGGCTCTGCAGAGTTCTAGTGTCTATACCACAAACACTTTTCATATGAGAAGAGAGAAAGACCTCTTGAGATAATGAAATTAAGTTACCAAACCTGAGGAGAATGGATGAAAGTCTGCTCTGGGCAGTAATTGATTGTCCAGCTTGCTAAGGACCAGATCCGGCATCCCCAAGCCATTCCTGACTCATTCCAATTTCTTCATGACGCAGATAGAATCAAAGCAGGGTCCCTTTTGTGTCTCTTTTCATCCTAGTCCTCACCACCTCAAACTCAGCTGCCAAGTACGTAGCGGCCTGCTCCATCACAGCTGCTATTGACGTGGCTTGGTTGCGTGAAATCAGCCTCTCTGCTGGAGGTTATGTTCTGCACCATGACATATCACCAGCCACAACACCTAGCAGGGTGTCTTCAAAGGCTTATTCAGAGTTTAAACCCTAAATATCAGAATCTGAAAGTATGCATCTCAGAAAACTAAGTCAAAAGAGTTCCCATATGTTAAGCTTCCAGATTGCTGCAGCTCTCTCCAGCTGCTGGCAGAGGATGGGAAGTCAGAAGATACGAATCTTTCCCAAGTCCTGGCCATACTCTAGTTTCAGCAATTCAAGGAGGAAAGGGGATGGAGAGACAGCCAGCCCCCACTGTGGTACACCTCCTTTCTCTCCACTTGTATCACACTCATGCTTTTTCACTTTGTTCCTTCACTCAGTAACTATGACTGGCAGCTAAAATAATATTGTTTTAACACATATTATAGAATCTGTCAAATGTAGCTCCTTCATGAAGACTTTCCTTGCCATGCCCATCTCTCTCCTGAAGCATATTTTGGTCTCTCAGGTGGAGGCAGGTAGCTTGTCCAGCACAGGAGGTGTCGGAGCACTGGACTATGCTACCTTCTGACAGCAAGACGAAAGGCAGCCTGGCTGAGCTTTGCCACAGCTAATGCTTGTGATTTTACCAGGTAAGTACTTCTTGTAAGCTCTATCTTGCCTGCAGAACCTGTTTTTTTGTGACAAGGTGCTAAAACTGTAACTAGTGGCAGAGTGCTTAAATTATCCCCAAGGACTTTAGCATTGCAGAGCCTGAAGGGGAAATAAAAAGACTTCCAGACTTCAAAGAGAAAGAATGAAAAGAAAAAAAAAAAGTCTGTGAGGTGAAATTATATATACTACAAAGAAACAAGACTCTTTGTCTTCCATTTGCCACAGCTGAAAAAAAGGGCAATTCATTACAAGATAGGAAAAAGAAGTGCATTTACAAAGTCCTCAAGAATGGGGTTACTCCAGCTGTTCAGTTCAATGTGAGGTTTATTTTGAAATACCCTTTTAGCGGCATTAGGAAGGACAAGAGTTGCCATCTGAATACATGTATTATAATTACCAAAAAAGAAAGCACGTTTCTCTTAAGGTGAGGTGTCACAGACACTTCATAAGGTATGCTTCCTTTAGTGTGAACACACTGATGCCCTGTGTCTGCACAGTGACTGATTCAGTAAGTACAAATGTAATACTAATTTTTTTAAATTCAGAAATATCTTTGTCCTTTTTTTTTTTAATCTGAAATCTCCTCTTTCACCCTTTCCTAAATAAAAAGCAATCTATTAGTTAAAAAAACCCACGCTCATTTTAGATGTTGTTATCCTCCCATAATTTTCCACTACAGAAAATTTATCCAGATTCGTTTGACATATGCAATAAAATCTGCACTTGTAAATACAATTAATGCTATACAGTACCCTATTAAAGCACACAAACTTATTAAATCTTATCAGATACTAATTATGCTCAACTGGTGTTAATCTCAGTATATCCCTCAGGGAAAAAACATGTTATCAACCAGGAATAACAATAATCTCAAACCAGAGGAATGGTTATAGAACATTAATGTATTTGGGGTTTTGTGATGGTAACTTTGAAAGCAACTGGCAATAAAGACATTTAAACAGTATTTTGATATATTCAGAATCATGAGACTAACACCTAACTTTTAACACAGTCAGGCTCATTAGTTTAACAAGATAGTTCAAGAAGCACGGCAGTCTGTTCATGTAAGGGGAACTGCCAGAGCATCAGTTATTATGATGTATCACAATACATCATTCTCCCCAAAGACTTCCTACATGATAATTTTTTTTAGAATACAATAATATCTAAAAATACATACATATATACACAAAAATTTAAAATTTACAAGTCATTTAACCTTTACTGTGAATGGAATTGTTTAAGAGAAACTGCTGTCATCAATTGTCTACTCAACTAACATATGCTTATGCTTACCATGTTACCGTTCCTCATTAAAAACAGAGTTGGGATTTACAGCATATTTTGTGTACCTAATGTGGTAATTGTGCAGGATTTTTCAGAAATACCTCATTATTCTAGGCACTTCAATTTTTCAGATATACAGGGGAGGCAGAGGATGGCATTTTTTTTATTAAAAAAAAGGCATTTCTTTTAGTATTGCTGGACAGGTACTTCAGACCCCAGTGTTATTAATCACTTGGGAGAAACCTCAGGTAATCAGTCATATACTATATATGGACCAGATGCCCTGATGTTTGTGTGTTTCATGCCTGTTGAGGGGAGCAGGAGTAACTGTACATTAGGGATTTTTAAAGTGTGTACATGAGTTACAGGCAAGCAAATAAGGTACAATAGGGAAAGGTAATGCTGGGCAGGCATTAAAATCCAATTAAATTGAATCAGTATATTTCACTGTTGGTGGGCATTGGTTCTGTTTCTTCTCCTGTAAACTGGGCACTGGGGTGTCAGACTCAGAAGCATAACTTGTAGGATTTGAGCTGTTTTTTCAGAGAAATAAGCAACCAGCTGATTTCACAGTGTCTGTACCTCTGCAGAGTTGTCAGGGAAACACTCATATTTCCAAGGGGAAGAGAGCCAGTTCCTTCCACAGATGTTCTGCACTTACCAGACCTATGAACTAAGCATCTCTGAGTATCTCATCCAGCAGGAGCCTGATGAGCAGGATTACGCAGGTCAGGGAGCTCTGCAGTTTGAAGAGACCCGCAGGTTCCCAGTGGAGAGCAGCATTCTGTGCCATTCAGAGCACCGCAATGAGGAGAGAGGAACACCATCTTGTCAAGTCTTTTGTCCACGAGGAACTGTTGTATCTACCAGCAACATACCGGCTGGGAGATGATGCAGATGGTGTTCATGAAATCACAGACTTTGAACCACAGAGAGGAGTTCAACTCACAGCTCCCTTAGCACCAAATTCTTTTCCTGTCCTATGCCATACAGTGAAAAATAAAAAATATTTGTGCTGGAAGCCAATCCTGCAGAACAAGGAAAAAAAGTAGATTTCTTATCAGCAGAGTCTTGACAATACATGGTCTAAGAAGACTCAGCTGTGTTATCACCCATCTTAGTTTATCTGGGATAATCCCCCCTTATTGCATCCATATGCTTACTGTGCTATATAAAGTAATGCTAACATAAATAAAAACAGTAAAGAAGACAATAGAGCCCTGTACACATGAATACTGTAGTAGTTAAGGAAAAAAAAAAAATGGGGGGGGATGTCACATCCAAAGGGAAAACAGTAAATTTTCTCTAACTAGCCTGTCTCTTTTACACTGAATTCAGGGAAATTACACACTGATAAAATATTTCTACAAACGCTATGAAAACTGACAGCAAAAGCTCTGGAAACATCTCCGACTTCTACAGATAAAACAAACCCCTAGATTGGAATAAGAAGTCCAGAGAAGGGATATTTTAAGATCTGTGTACAAGAGAGTCTCTGAGGTTAGGACTATGGATGTGTGCATGAAAAGGGAATATTCAGTGGGTTAGTTCAAAATTTGACAAAAGACAAACATAGTGTGAGGTTAATGAGCAGTTTACATGAAAGGAAATAAAACAGAGAACAATTGTACACAATGACAGAGAACTAAATCCTGTTTACTTTACTTAAGTTCATTATCAAGATGAACGAAATTCTCTATGAACAAAGCCAGAAGAATTTGATCTAAGATCATAGTCTACTCTCCTCCCACTGATGGAAGCAAATTGAGATCTAACATGAGTAATACAAGTGAGTGATGTTACAAAGCATTTAAGGGAGAAAAAGAGTATATCTGTGTGCAAAATCATGGCCTGAAATTCAGTGTTACAAAAGGAAGCTAAATATTAATAGACAACAAGATATGACAGTATAAAATACATGTAAAAGGGTTGTTAAAAGGGAACACACCTACAGGCAATGTAGATTTCAATTAGCTACCCAAACCATGAAGTAGAGAACATTAAGCAGAAGGAAAAATCAGGGAAAACAAACTGGGATAAAATACTGAAAGAGTAATAGAATGCACACAAAACGTGAAAGAGGAAATTGGGAAGGGAGTAATGCATGGCTTTGAAAAAGCAGAGACATACTTAGGAATGTACAGCGAAGGTGGAGGAGTAGCTAGACAACAGTAATCATATACAGTTTATGTTTGTAAGTAAGATGGTGGACACATATAGGTGGACATAAAGAGACTACAACTAATCAGAATAAATCTTGGAGGGACACAGAAAACACAGGGGGAAGTGGATGGGATAGAGCAATAGAGTGGAAGGGTATAGGGGGGAAATTGAGAATGCAAAATAATTAATATATGCCAAACTACTCTGTGGCTCTTCCCACAATGAATGAACTTTTAGAGAAAACTAGACTGATGAGCAAGCAAACACAAAAAGTAACTGAGAATCAAAAAACAGATTAAAGAAGGATTACGGAATTAAATTAAGTTTACAAACAAGCCTCCAGGAAAAAAAAAAAAAAAAAAAAAAAAAACAGAAAACAAGAATGAAAGTTAAATTGCACAAGAGGTTAAAATGTACAATAAAATATTTTTAGAAATTGAAGAAGGAATGACTAAAGGTAATTGTAACAAACTAGAAGTGTTTATCTAGTCCAGCTTCTCTTTGTCATTAACGGATGTTGAAATCAATGAGATCAATGGGTTCAGCTGAAGCATTTGAGTCATTCTTATTCTCGAATAACAGATGAAAGCTGTTTTAAGTTGCGGGCTAGATGACTGGTTTAATGCTTGAAAGCAACAGCACATGAAAAAATAAAATGCTTTCTTTACAATGTGTTTATTTTGTGTATTTGTCAGCACTTGAGAATTATCCATATCACTGGTTTGCTGAAAATTTGCCCCCTTTCTTCATCTCAGCAAAACAAAAGTGTATGCCAATAAAAGCAGCAGCAAAGCTGGAAGTGAAAAGGTAGCAGGAAAGGTATATAATACAGAAAAGTGTGAATAATTTATGTTAAGAAAAGTTAGGCATGCTGCAACCACAAGTTACCCTCAAAGCTAAGCTCTGCAGAATAACTGAACGACATGGCATGACTTTGTGTGGTGTAAGAATGTCATATCCCAGTAAGTTGCAACCCTGAATATTAGCTCTCCTGAATAGTCAAAATTGAAATAGTAAATACCACCAAAACACTGATAAAATCAGAAAATGACTGAATTATCTCAGAAGGAATTACACTTGTACCCCATTTCTAACAGACTGTGCCTACTTATGTTAATTTTGGTAAGATTTGTACATACCACTGAGTCTTTTAAGAAAGAAGACAGGCCCATATCATGCTTGAATGATTTTGAGTCTTCTTCCTTCTCTCAGCCACTTAATAATGACTAGGTTTTTTTCTTAATGATAGCAGGAAATGTTCAGCTCTTGAGTTTACAAGAATAAAAACCCTCTCAGCTTTTTGATCCTGTGGCTGTTTACTCTAAAAGCTACCAATTTAATAGGTTCTGAGTTTTGTTCATATGTACATATAAGACATAGTAGGATATTTCAAACAGCAACTCGGGACTGAAACCTTCATGTAGAAAGGTTGAGAGCTATAAAGCTTGAGAAAAGACAACATCCATAAAATTTTGACCAGATCTAGGGTGCAGAGGGGGAAAACTTACAAAGTCATAGCATACAGCTTAATAGGATTTAAAATATTCTATAATCCACAAAGCAAGGAATCAAATATAAAATGGAGAAAATAGATCCAGCACTAGGCAAGTAATAGAGAATAAGATCATATTTGGAATAATGGGCATCGTTCTGGTCACCTTATTATGGAAGTGTTGAAACCTCATTGGCTGACATCTGATACGAGGTGGTTTTGGATGTCGTCCTGTTTCTTCCATTATTAATTTTGTGCTTGAGGGCAAATGCCAGCAGTGCTCATTTTAGTTTTTACCTCCTGCTGCAACTTCAACTGTCAGAGAGACAGCAGGAGTCAAAAATGAAAGGAGCCACCTTATAGAAATGCTGTGCCACTATGTCATTTTTAAACTGACAGCTTTTTACAGTCCAATTTCTCAGGGAAAGAAAAAAAGGACTTTCATTTTCACCTCCCACTGCTGCTTTGACAGAGAAAGACATTCACCCAGGTTTGAATGCTGGTGGGAGGCAAAAATGTAAAACTGCGGCAGAGTGTTTGTAAGTGGGCTTTGACTACCCCATAGAAGGATAAGCTGATTTGGGACAAGTTGAACTCTAACCTTTGCTTACCAGGTGGCAAAAGAGAAAAACGTGTCCACCTGCCCTTAATGCAATAGATGGAGACTATTCTGAAGGATATATGTGAATATAGAAGAGCCAGATACACCCAAGGATTGCTGTTCATCTGAAAACATAAAAATGTCTGTTTTAATAGTATTTGGTCTTCAAGAAATTGGCAATTGAGAAGATTCTTCAATGAGAACAACCACTGAGGAAGGCAGAAATGACTAAAAGGAGGAATTAAGGAAAAAGATAGCATGCTCCTTGTATTAGTAACAAATAGTAAGGAAAATCCCCCCCAATCAAAGGACTCAAAAAAAGAAGCTAAGAAAAAACTGAGTGCTGAAGAACCACACGTAGTAATTTTTCTATGTTATTAACATAATAGGTACCAAAGCAAACTATTTATGATGGCGAAAGCAAAGTAATAAGGAACAGTGATACTAAAGTACACATATAAGAGATCCCTCTAGCATCCTAATCCATCTAGCTTCCATGACATGTATAGTATTTAGAAAACTCAGAATTTAATATAATAATATAATGTAGTAATATAATATAAAGGTAGAAATAGCACCTACTCGCTGCTTGATTCAGTTTTTCATTTTCAAAGTATGTTACATATTCTTCTGAGCTCAGAGTTAAAATTAATTGCAAGTGACAATGTTATTCAGGCTAAATAAATTAATCTCCTATCATTTAAAACTGTCTGTTGTTAATCTTGTATTCCTTGTTTTGGATCTCTGCTTCTGACAGTGTCCCTGACCTTGTCAGGGTTAGAAGTATGCACTTGACTAGAACAGGCAAGACATTTGGCTCTCAAGGACAAGAATGCACCTACATATACATATACATATATTCATATATATGTATTTAAAAATATAAAATAGTGTGCATTAAACACACAAGCTGTACCTGGGGTTTTCTAATGAAAGTTTGGAAATCTAAGCCTTGTAATGAAAAGACATCATCAACTGTAATGGTATCTCAAGTTATAACTAATGCCATGGGCCTGGCTCCAAACATTATTTCAAGTACATGGGAAAGCAAAACACCATTCTGAATTCTGCATCTTTTACACATTTTATTTTCTACTTTTTCATTTAAAACGATTTTGAAATCCTATTTCATTCATCTAACCTCACTGACAAAGTCTTTTTTCATTATATATTTCTTACCCTCTGATAATTTTACATGAATAAAGTTACTTTCAAGTCCTGCCAGCATTTTCCAAGATACTCAGCTGATACCAAGAAACCACATTCCTCTTTTCCTTATCTGTTTCATTTTCACAATTTTCCTTTACAGGTGGGCTTGCACACACAGATACTATCCTGTACAGTTGATTCTGTGGTGAAAGGTACTGAAACAATTCTCAGTAAAATGGCCTTGAGTGTTTTGAGGCCTTATTGCTATAAAAGAAAACTTGAACACATGAAGTGGGCAAAAAGTGTCACAAATCATGTCTGTATAAGTACCCTTGTAATATGAAACATCATCAACTGTATTTATGAAGGGTCTGTCAATGGAAACATCAAGATAACAATAAGCAATACACAAAAAGAATGGGAGAAGCAGAACACTGTTAAATACATAGAATAAGCAGTATTGTAGTGGCTGAACTGGAGCTTCTGAACTGATTGCACAATCACTTCCCAAACCAATTCAATAACATTTTTTAATTAGTATTTATTCTGAGCTGTAACGTAAGTTTCAAACTTCCTATCAGAGCAGTTTACAGCAATTTGAGAGCAGAATCTGAATCCAGCTTCACTGGATGAAGCCAGTAAGAGGTAAACCAAGGAGTACAGAGAATTTATGTGCTATAATATTTTAAATACCCATACAGTCTGCTGAGAGCATCATTTTATGTAGATGGAGCTTATTTTGTAGTTGTGACTAAAGAGGGTATAATTGTCTCCCCTTCCCCCTTTCCTGGCTAGTCAGTGCTCCAGAGAAACAGAGAGGCAGGTAGCTGGAGTGGAGGCAGAGGTAGTGTGGGAGCAGGTTTTGAGGAAATGGGAAGGGAAGAAGTACTCAGGATAAAAGGAGCTATTGTCTCAGACATGTGAATCTCAGAAACGGAGTAAAAGAGCCCAGGTGTGTTTAGAGTTAATTGCGTAGAATAATAAAGATAGGTTTCTCCTAAGTAATCACCTTAGGGAAGAGAACATTTTTACCATTGATAGCAAAAGCAAGCCAGGCTGCAGAGAAATTACATAAAGAAGGGGTTTGGGTTTTGCTTTTCCTCTCCTGCACTTAATCCAAACTTTTCTTAGTTTCTATCTGAATTCAGGGTAGCTCACTATACCTCACTGCCCTCCCCACTACAGTGCAATTGGGTTGTTTTCCCTCTGCCTTTCAGTGGTACGTTTGTTCCGAGTCAGTTTTGAATACCAGCTTCAGAAAGGGGCATATCTGTGAAAGTATCTGTGTACCCAATGATTCAGAGGAGGGCCCAGTGAAATATCACCTGTTTTCCAAGAAAATTCCATCAAGCACTGAAGGATTCAGTTGATTCCGAAAATTTCTGCTACGTACACTTTTCATTTTAGAGTTTTTTTCATTTTAGAGTAAATTTTTCATTTTAGAGTTCATTTTTAGAGTTAAAAACTGGTTCTTAAGCAGGCTAATAAAGCCAGAGGCCAAGTTAAACTGAGTATATGCTGGCTGTATACTGCAAGTAAAAGTGCAGCTGGGGGGGAAAGAAAGGAAAAAAAAAAAAAAAGAAAAAGAAAGAAACTTGAAACAATATTGGTTTTGACTTTGCATAGACACCTCCTGATAAGAATTTTAATACAGCATATATGAAGTCCAAATTCCTCTCCTATTTGCACTGATAGCTAGAGGAAAAGTTGTGACTGACAGGAAGTCAGTTCATGTTCTGATATACAGCTTTTCATTACTACAGTGTTATATAGGTTCAGCATGAATCCCCGAGAGCAAATCCCTAGTATATCCTAGCACATTGTTCTTTTCACTCCTGACGGATGAAATCCTAATTGAAATCTTATGTTTATTTATTTATTTTTTTAAATCTTTCTTTCTCTCACTCAAACCTCAAGTGATTTCATTATGATTTCTATCTTTTAATGACTACTTGGCCAGCTCTGGGTCTCACCTTGTCCACACTAATGCAAATACTCTGATGAGTTTTATGGGGCCAACTATACAAGCAGCAAAGACTCGCTTCAGTGTGTTTGCAGGATTGGATTTCTGGTTGGTAAATTATTCAGGTTCAAATAGTAAAGAAACTGGTTTTTAACTGGCAGATTGGTTGAATGATATAACCGCAAGGAGCTACATTTATTTCTAGTATAAATCCCATGATGAAATGGCTGAACAATGAAAGTCATCAGGATATGGCTGGGTATTGTTAGAGGTGAATCAGCAGCTACAGAGTTCACTTGACAAAGGAATTGCAGTGAGCCCGCAAGAGAAAGGTTCAGTTGTACAGCAGGAAAGCGGATGCCAGGGCGGGCAGTGAAGCATAATAATAAGAGCTCTTTCTATCAACACCCTCCCCCCCAAAAAACCCCAGACAAAACCAACAATAACAACAACAAAACAGTAATTACACTCCCTATTTTTACCAAATGGGGAAATCAGCTTTTTCCAGCCAATTCTCCAATGGAGTGCTAACCATTTAGAAATGTGTTAGGAAGAGTCACACCTGAAAAGAAACCTGCATTGTCATTTCTACAAGTGGAAGAAAGTTCCAGATGTAAACGATCTCCTCTGCATCATCAGAGGGAATATGTTTGAGAATTTTTGCTATGGATTATGAAGTCACACAGAAAATCCTCTATCTCCTCAAGGCTAAAGAGAAGAGGGTCTGAACCCAAGCTGAACCCCATGACTGATTGTTAAGCAAAAGGAAAAAAATGTCCTTTAATTATATCGTTATACTTCTGACTTGCCCAGAGGAGTTACAGAATAATAATAATAAAAAGCATTATTTTAAGGGGGGGGGGGGGGGGGGCGGGCACTGTTCTGATGGAAAGAGAAAGAAAATAAGAGCTCATGAAGCCTCTTCTCATACCGCAGTCTTCTATAACCAAGGGGTTCAAAGGTTTGGATAAAGACTGACATTTTTACTCTTTCGTAATCAGAAATTTAAAAAAAGCCATCTTATCTTCATTTCATGACCACCCTGCTGCTATTATAATGAATACATATTATTATACTGATATTCTAAGGCACAGATCTACTAGTTATTAAGCAAATCTAAGTATCTCACAGGAACAGATTATACTGTTGTATGAGTTACTGAGTTATTGGGATCTGTTTGAAACAGCAGTACTGGAGAATGTTGAAACAATAATAATGAAGGGCTTAAATTAATACAGAACATTTTTATTCCAGACAATCACAGCTACAAGTTTCTTCAGTCATATGTACACATGCATATAAACAAATACGGACACACATATAAATGTATTTGGATACAGAAACTTTTAAACAGAGTACAAAATTCTTAACACAGGAAGAGACAACCACATCACTACTGTGAGGATGAGGAATTGCATCAGACTTCAATCATATTTTTAACTTTTCAAAATAAGAAAAAAAAAATCTTTAAAAGTATGTCTCAATTCACCAACCTCTGTTTTGAAAATCTTGCCCTACAGATAGAGAAGGGAGCCCAGTCACAGAGTTAATTTCACTTCTCTGGTAATGCAGTTACTTTCTGATTCTGCCAAGATAACTCACAAGGAAGCAGTAAAACTGTGTTGCAATTTTGTAGCATTTAAAGGAAAATTTCTACTACCGTTTACAGAAAAAATCACACTACTGTCACATTGATGAGGAGCTTGTTCATCTTTTTATGAAAACCTAGAATGTCCCAAAAATGCTGAATGTCTTCTAAAATAATCTTGATCTTAGAATAGGTATCTTTATTACATCGGAAAGAACCTTGGGAGCACCTCTCTGTATTTAAAAGAATTTTAATTACACAGAGCAGCCAACATTTATATACTCTGATCTGAGCAATTCACTTGCTGCTAGTTAGTATTTTAAAACCTCAATAATAGTGTGAAATATAATATTTTTTGTACAAAACACAGTATTTAGCTTGTGCGCTTACTTCCAGTTGGATCTGTAAAGATAAGATACGAAGTAAATTGAGGCAAAGTTCAGTTGGTATCCCTCACTGCCTAAAAACCACAGAAAAAGAAAGGTAACATTGTCAGTGTTTTCTGACTTTAACTCAGTTGGGAGGCATCAGTGGTAAGTTTCAACTGCCGAGATGCATTTGATGAAAATCTTAAAAGCAATTGAGTAGTCTAAACTGTTGACTTTTATGAATTTGTATTGCGAATTACTCTTTGAAGGCTCTTTACCTGTGAGGCTTTGAACTGCCATTGTTGTGCTAAGCTTCCTGTATTTGGAGATAACAAAAATTAACTTTTCAAAGATTCAGTGCTCTGGAAACTGGGAAGTTATTTAAAAGGTTTAGTTCCAAGAGTACAGCAACACCCCAAACCCTTAATTATTGGAGACAATATTTAATGCTTATCATCCAAATAAGAACAAGTCTATTCATTATTTTTTAAAACAGATAATCTGACCTCTTTCATTTGTGGATTAGTTGGACATTTGTTTTCACAGAATTTTATGGATGATTTGATATTACCTTTGAAAGGTGGTGGGGCACTGCTGTATTTACTTCATTTTCTTTTTATCCCTGTAGATTTTTTTTTACACAGTCACAGCACAGAAGTAGCTTCACAGTGAGTTTATCCCTTTCAGTTTGTAAGGCATTCCTTGAAGGTAAGATATATATTTTTTTATTTCTAAACATAAAGGGCCTGATCCTGCATGGTAATGAGTGCTTTTAGCTCCCTTCGAAGCTAACAGGCAGCAAGTTTGTTCAGTGTACTGCAGAAGATACCCAGCAGGATGCAAATCTGGGCTCAGAGTGATTTAAAAAGACAGTATATGTTTCAAGTCCTACTCAAACCATATTTCTGCACAATAAATTTATTTCAACATGACTGAAAGACAAATCAGGCATTCAGTTTCTTCCTGTGGCATATGAAACCACAGATTTAATAAACTCAAAAGACACATTGTTTACTGCAACAAGATGGCCACTGCAGTGCTAGCCCATTCAATCTACCCAGTAAGAAACCATGTTAATTACAGCACCATGTTAATTACAGCCAAGGACATGTGGGGAATAAACCTCACTACTACCACAAGCTTGCCTGAACTTGAAGAAACGCAACTGGTTTTAACATCTGAAATACACATGTTTGAGATTTCTCCTTTGCTTCAGCATCCAGTACTAAATTTGGAAAGAATACAGATGTTTGTTGTTATGATTAGGGCTCTTCGCACAGTATTTCATAGGAATTTTTAATTGTCAGTTTTACATAATTCTTAGATTTCAAACAGCTATTTACAAACTCAGACAGCTAGCAGACAAGTCAAAGTATATAATTCAAATCCAGGATGCAACTTTTTTGCCATGAAATATCAATATGATATAAAGATAGGGTTGTCTCAAAAAAAAAAGGACTTGTTTTAAAAAGATAAACTACCAAAAATAGACTCTAACTTTTCTGAGAAAAACTGAGAGTTTGAAGCTGCACAAAGGATTCTAGAAAAATAAAGATTATTGAGAATTATTTTCTTTACAGACTCTCTAAAGTCTGCAAATGTAAAGGAAATGTCTTGGTTAGTCAGAGCCTACCTGCATTACTGAAAAGCCTTAATACTCTCAGCAGCCATAACACAAATCTGTTCTCAGGTCACTAACAGATTCAGCAGAGCAGAGCTGAAAATTGCTAAGTCAAACATCAGAAGAACACTCCAGTTAACATCCAATTTGAGTAGGACAACATTTGTAATCTCTAATACTTTTCTAACTCACCTAATCTACAGAGGCAATGTGGTATAACACACACCAAGAAGGACAGAAGTCCACAAGGCAGAACAGAATGAGTGGAAATCCTTTCCTCTCTAATTTACAGGACCTAATGCCAGATGGTCTTGCCCTTTAAACAACTCTTCAAACACACATGCTTAGTCTGGGAGGTGAGGAATGCACAGCATGTAGCATTCCTACTGATTTCCAGAGTTGTTGATGAGGGGAAATAAGATTATCTGAGTTTCCCCTTCCCTTCCCCATCCCCTATCTCCCCCTCAGTTCAGCTGTAAACCTACTGCTTTATACTTCGCCTCTTAGAATGGCTTGGACTGGCTGACAGAAAACATAGGAAACGCAGCTATTCTGAACTACTGTATCACATTGTAATTATGTCTTAACTGAAAGGGAAAGAAGTATGAAAGATGTTTAGCACACAAAGACTTAGGAATTTAGCTAGGTTTTACCATACCTTTAAAATAAAAAGTAAAAATCCAGGTCATGATTTTGACAAGCTGGCTCAGCATGATGATCATTGAATGTCCACACACCTTAACTCCTGGACTCCCAGCATCTCCCTGACCAGGGGTATTTCTGTATTCACCACAGCATTACACTAAGCAAAGCAGACTAGAAGAAGGAAAAGCTGGTACAGAACAAACTACAGACGGTCAAAAACACATTGAAAATCCACACACCAACCAGACAGAAATATATTCAGGCAATGCCACAAGAGTAAAAGATATAAGAAGAGGGGTTTTTTTCTTTTCCTCCACACAGCTGCAAAATACTGACTGTCAGGGATCAATATCAATTCACTGGATGAAACGCTGGATTCACCAAACCCAGGAAGATGAAAATGACAATGATAAGAGTGAAAATGTGCTTCAGAAAACTACTGAACACTATTGTTCTTTTCCGTTGAAGACAATTACCCTTTGTTCATCAAATGTCAATCTAACTTGCTACAGCTTTCATAATAAGGACTCATGAGTAGGTGTAAATGAAAGAAGAGTCTCTGTTATTTAAATTGAAATCCTTTTGCAATTCCTTGGTATGTAAATTACAGATTATGTTATACACTGATAGAGGTGGTATAAATAGATCTGGCAGAGTCTAAGGGGACCTTCTGAATAGTTCTAAGTAACATGCACCACTTCTGAATTTGGCCTTGAATGCAGACAGAGGCAAACACAGAAAGGAAGATTTAACTGCTGGTGGAGAAACTCTGAATGTGTCTATAGGCAGTGCAGAAATGAACAGAGACAGCAAGGAAGATGATACATCCTCCCTTACATTCAGGGTCAAACAAGAATATCAGTAAAGAAAGACATTATACTTTCTGTGGAAAAGAAAGTTTCACTGAGCTGCTTAAGATCCAACAGGACTATTAGCAGTAAAATGTCTCCAAATGACAGCAAGACCTAACACCTTGTGAAGTCTAACCCTGCTTAGTAGCACTGGAGATGTAAAGCACAAGAATCCATGAACGTGACATGATACAGGAAATCTTTACGTCTATAACGGTGATAAGGTTTTTTTATCAAAAAAACCTTTCACAGAAGTATAAGCTTGTTGGTCTTTGGGGACATAACGTATGGCCTAGCCTTTTAAGACATACTTGTTTCTTAACTGAGAAACCAAGCGCTTTAGACTTGGAAGCTGCAAACTTCAGCAGGTCTGCTAATAACAGTATATTGAACTTGTGAAAAAGTTTAATACTCTGGCCTTTCTTCACCTATTGTAGATCATATACACTATGCTGGAGGATGACTTTTTTATATTGTCACAATTATCAAAACTGCAACTGACAAGAAGAAACTAGAGAGCGGACTAAATAAAAAGGGTATGTATCACCCTGGCTTTGAAATGAGCATTCCATATGCATGTAATAGAATACCTATATTGAAAGTTAAATGCTAGAAAATAACAGAAAAGTAATATACAGTATCCTGGCCGTGAGCAAGGATGACAGAATGATACAGCATTGAGGGACCAATCCATAAGGTTACTTAGGTATCAAGCTGCCTATATTCATTCATTTCAATGAAAAGTAAGATACTAAATAGGATTCAAGTAACTGGAAGCCAGTGTGTATACAGGACATTTTTCTTTTTTGTTTCTTTTTCTTTTGATCATGCCTTTTTTAATGCAGCCTAAATGTGCAGATGATATTTTCCATTAATCACGTTTAGTGAGAGAAACATGATGTTTCAAAATGTAGGCTCAGTACTAAAGATGCAAATATATACATAGCATGAGCAGCATATAATGGTCAAAAGAGGGTAGGATAGGGACAAATAAGATGGAACTATAGCAGCCAATAAACCTGTGTAATAATTTTCAAAGCAAAACTATTTTTAAGCTGTTTTAGATAAAAAGGTCTTGTTTGCACAGCAAATTCTGTAGGCATTTCTGTGAAGTACACAATCAATATAAACAAATTGGTTTGTATCCTATTCCAAAATATAGAAGGAAAAAAGAGCACAACTGCATAACTAAAGACAACTTTCCTATCCTACTTGTGATATACAAAAAGTGTACGTAAGGGAGGCATATCCTTTTGACAGAGAGCAGCAACATCTGTGTTAAAAACACGTTATCCTGTTAAATTTCTTTGTATAAAAATCTTCTCATGACTCTTAAAAAATCAGAAATCCCAATGCTATTGCTGCCATTTGTAAAGCCCTCTTGTAAAGTACAGGGATGCTGCAACTCTGAAACAGTTTAGAAAAAAGGAAGCCTTAGAATGTTCTATTAAGTATATCCTGACACAAACAGAGGTGCTGGTGACAGAAAGAAAAGTTAAGCAACCTACCACAGTCTTGACCTCAAGTCAATGACAAGACTGACACTCCAAATCTGTTCCAGGAAAGTGCATTCCATAGCTGCATGAAGAAGCTATGGGACACAGTGATTTGTAATTCTCACTGAACAAATGAAAGCCCAACACTTTTACACTTGAGTAAAATTGGGCCTGGACAATAGGGAACCAAAAACTCATTTGGATACATGTGGTGTTTTAAAACACATCACCAGGATCTTCAAATCGATCCAGTACCTAATGGCAGGCAGCACTGAGATCTCAGTACAGAGACACATGATGACCAGCTATTGTGCATGCTTAAAATCTCAGTGGTTCTTGTTTTGTGAAAGGAGGGCTGAGTAAGACCTGCAAGCAGGGAATTACAGTAATCCAGACAAGATGTCACAGAAGCATGAATTAATGTTTCAGTATCTCTATGTGACAACGCTCTCAAACTTGTTATATTTCTAGGTTGATAATAGGAGTTTTGTTCCCCCTGAATGCACATGATCCCCAAAGAAAAGCCCTCAATTAAAGTTTACCTCTACATTTTGCACAGATGAAGACCAAGCAGTATTTATGTGCGGTACAGTGAAGGAACAAATCTTCAGATGCACTGTTAACAGCATTATTAAACACAGTGGTCTCATCTTTTTCATGTTTAAAGCAATTTTGGGGCAGTCAGAGCTACACTTCATAAGAAATGGGGATCAGATGCTCCCATTGAGTCTGTAGCAAAATAATGTAAGTCTTCTTTCCAATAGCTGTGCAAGCTTTTTACTTCTACTCTTCTCATCTTCCCCTGGATCTTATTATCCCCTTTTGTCTACGATGCTTAATCAGAGACACAGCAGTTTGAACTGCTATATGACCTGAGAGATGACTTCTTTATCACCTCTGTACTTTCATAACGTAAGTAAGTGATGGGTAAATTATATAAGAAAGCCTAGACTGTGACCTGAGCTAATAATTTTTGTGGGCTAAGTCCTGGCATTGCAAGTCTTGCACAGTACTTGTTCAGCCAAAATCCACACAGGAGTAAGAGTCAAGCCCAAATAAAAGCAGAGTAGGGACCTCAAGATTTGGCCTTTTGACCTTCTGCTTAGAATTTCTTGCAAGCATATTGGGCCACGTTTTCAAAAGCATTCATAACAGTGAAAGTCCTCTGTATGTTATTTTATAAAACACTACACTTCTGTACCTACATTACTGGGGTATTTTCCAACAATTTTCCAAATAAATCCAATATGCTACATAATAGCAATTCACGTTTGCTAATAAAATAATTAAAAACTTTAGCTTCACAAATTACTTTGGTTAGAAGAGACAGGGCTAATACTGAAATATCTCTAATGGTTCTCATAATTTTATAAGGGCCATGCTTTGCAAATAAGCTTGGTGGTGTTTACAGTATCAAGAAACCCCATATATTCAGAGATGCAGTCACCAGTCAACAGGCTTTTTATTTCTCTTCATCAGAGTATTCCAGGAAAAAGGGCCAAGGTTGCTCTCTCCCAGGAGATTCTCAGTCCCAGTGTCCAGGCATGAGAGTCACTGGGAGCAGCTCTCTGGATCACCATTCAGACTAATGGAGGTCACTGTGTAGGGGTGTGAGACACACTATGTATGCAGGGAAGAACATTTTGGAAAGCAGCTTGGCAGAAGGAGACCTGGTTCTGGTGGGCAGCAAGATGAACATCAGCCAAGAATGTAGCCTTGCAGCAAAGGTGGCTAACAGTACATACTGGGATCCAGCATTAAGAGGAGTGCTGCCAGCATGTCAAGGGAGGTGATTCTTCTCCTCTACTCAACACTGAGGAGGTCACATTTGGAGTACTGTGTCCAGTTCGGGGCTCCCTGGTACAAGAGAGACATGGACATATTGGAGAGAGTCCAATGAAGGGCAACAAAGATGATTAAGGGACTGGAGCATCTCTCATCTGAGGAAAGGTTGAGAGAGCTGGGGCTGTTCAGCCTGGAGAAGAAAAGGCTCCAGGGGTATCTCATCAATGTATATAAATACCTGAAGAGAGGATGTAAAGAGGACAGAGCCAGGCCCATTTCAGTGGTGCACAGAGACAGGACAGGAGGCAGTAGGTATAAACTGAAACAGTAGGTTCCCTCTGAAAAGCAGGAAAAAATTTTCGCTCTGAGGGTGATCGAGCACTGGCACAGGTTGTGTACAGAGATGCTGTGGAGTCTCCATCCCTGCAGATATTCAGAAGCTGTCTGGACATGGTCCTGGGCTACCGGCTCCAGGTGGCCCTGCTCAAGCAAGGGGGTTGGACCAGATGGCCTTCGGAGGCTCCTTCCAATCACAGCCATTCTGTTATTCTGTGCACTGGAGTGGGGCTTCAGCCCGCGGGTTTCTATGTCCAGGTCCTCACAACTGGAGAGACTGGAATCCAAGAGCATCTACTGGGCAAACAGAACATCTGAGCCTTGCTACTGGAGGCATCCACACTGCTCATATGTATACCTATATATGTATATTTCCACAAATGGACCTATATTCTGCTCAGCCAGAGGGGAGCAGGATGAAGCACTGGTGCTGTGTCTGCCTGTGGTCTGAGTGGCTGGCCATGTATATACACAGGTATGTGGTGTATCCAGGTGCTCTGTGGGCTTGTGCATACTGAGGAGACATTCTCAGACTCACTACTTGTTGGATGTGGGGGCACTGCAGTAGCCTCACCTCCCTCAGGATGTCAGATCTAGCCTGATACATTTTACTCTAACAACCAGTTAAAATAAATTCAGAACTGTTAATGTTTTGGTTCTCTTTATCTTCTGTATCTGAGTCAAGTTAGGCCTTTTTTCCATTCTACTTCATCTCTTCTGCAAAGTCATAAAGCTGGTAAAATGTAACAACAGCTCTGCTCAGCTCAATAAATATGGATTCAAATGTATAAAAAACAAGTGGTAGTTATTGCTTGTTATTACCAGTTACATGCTTCATCAAGAACTTCTGTTGTCAATGTTCAAAAGCCCTGAGAATCCTGGCAGTATCCTCTGACCAGTTTCATTCCCCAGTACACATAATGTATATACCATCGCTGCTATACTCTAGGAGTGCTAGTTGTTCTTAGGGGCATACGTGATGTTCACACAGATTGTACAGGGCACTAATTCTGTCATTACCAGAAACCAGATGTTTTCTTATCAGCAACTTAGAACATCAGCTTCATTGAAATCAACAATGCACAGGACAATTTTACCTGCTAGTATTTTTGAGCAGTTTTCCTCCACTTAAAAGCTCTTTTGTCTGTCTCCTGAATGTCCAGGATTCAGCAGTCCTCCCCAACCCAAAACAGAAGGCTTTTCTTAAACATAATAATTTTTAAATAAATTTATCTTTCTCTTTTACCTACTGTCTTTAAAAGCTTTTTGGTATATTCAAGTCATATTTTCAAACTTTGCTCCCCTATTAGAAAGATAAAAATTGATAAGTTTGTTTAGCTCAAAGCTGAGATTTTCTCTTGATGGCATGATACACAAAGTGAGCTTTTAAGAGAAACAACAAATATTGCAAGCCTCACAGTGCAATAACGATGGATGATGTCATAGCGTAGGCTTTAAATTGAGTAAATATATATACATATTGTTGCAGAACCAGGGCCACAGTCACTACAGTTTGGTGTTTCCTATTCATCCACGTATAGAAGGAATGCAAAGGAAGCTGAAAACAGGCAGTAAATTCTTAGCAGGCACACTAACCTTCTAACTGAAAACAAGGGACTACAGGGAAAAAAACCATTCAAGTCAAATCAGGAGGAGATTTGAGAAATGTATTTTCCTCCTGTTAAAAAAAAAAAAAAAAAGTTTTGTATATATGTTCCTCCCATAAAAAAAGTTTTGCACTTTTGTTGGCCAGTAAAAAGCTAATAAAACCCTACTCTCCAAATATCCAGTTAAAAACTTTGTAAACTGAATCTAGAAAAGACTAATCCATGTATGTATCCAAAAGCTATGAGAAGAAATATCTTCCTGAAAATAAAGAAACTTGGATAAAGCCATATAAGGAAATCTTTTCCTGTTCTTCAGTTCAATGTACCAATATTTATATCCAGGTCAATTGCTCAGAGATAAAGGGTTAATAATCAGTTGCCATGTAATCAAATTACTTCTAATTACTAATTTTGTGGTCAAAGTAGGGATGACTTCAGAACAAATATATTTTAAGTCAGGTAAATAATCCAAGTTTTTACTTGGCCTTGCAAAGGAAGTTACTGGTTATGTGACCAAATTTTTACATGAAAGTGAGCAAAAATGCTACAAGCAACAGTTCAATGATATTCTGAGTTTGAATTCAGGCATCTATATGAGTTATTTACTGGGTGATACATAGAAACTATTAGGTAATCTACACAGATGTTAAAACCAGAAAAATTTACACTATATAACATTCTGGATGGAAATGCTGTTGTAGTAACTGCCGTGCTGTAAACTGGCATTTTGTAACAACAGGTTCTTCCATGGGTCACTGGTCTTGAATGAAGCTGGAGAAGACAGTGTAGGATATGAACAAGACCTTGTAAGTCAAAGACATATTTCGCAGATATTGCAAGTAGCGGCAGCTTTAGAACTTGTTGGCTGGTGGGAATCAGCAGAAAAACTAATAAGCTTGTGTGCAACTGTGTGTGTATCTGTGTTTGCATGCATATAACTCAACGGGCACCCCACTCAGGGCTACTGGGCAGGGGCGTGTCCTAAAACTCTGCATTCACACTTTATCACATATATATAGATAAAGATGGAAATTTATCACATATTTTTACAAGCTGTTACATGTTAGGATCTTCACTGGTCATCTTCATTCTTGCAGCACCTGTAGCAACTCAGACAACACAACAAGGCTGTTCAAAGTTGTAACAAAAAAAGTTGTAAAAGTTTTGCAGTTTTTACAGGTGACGCCATTTTTTTCTGTTTTCCAGCACTTAATAAGGAAATGTTCTTGTTTTATTAGTTTTACCCTGATAATGAACAACCTATATTGTTCTTAAACTTCTGTTGCATTCCTGATGCACTGGACATCCCTATTAAAACAGAATGACAAAGAAAGGTTTTAGCAGGTTTTATAATGTTCTGGTAGGGTTGGACCCCACTATCCACAAGATGAGAGCCATATCTGGTTGCAAAAGATTTCTGACATTTTGGGGATTTGTTTACTTTTAATACAGACAGCAAAAAGAAACTTAAAATACAGCACAAATTCTCCTGAATTGCAGCATACATTTTAATAGTAACTAACAGCTACTTCTTAGCTGATCCCTAAAAACCACAAATCATAAGCACTGGAATCTCTGAGATATATGACAGGCATAGTCAAAAAAATAATTAAATGTCCCAAATAATTATTGTCTATTTGACAATTACAGCAGGGGTACAATCTATCAAATGAATGGAAGAATAATTGAGACAATCTGACACAAAGTGCTCAGGACAAAAGAGTGCTGGGTCAGACAGACTAAACTATCAGTGTTATAAAGCACCATGGCAGCAAAAACTTCTAAATATAAACGTTGTCCATTGCCCTAGAGTAAAAAGTATGGACAGCTTGAAAGACAACAAATTAACCAGTCAAGTCACATAATGAAATTTGAGAAAGTAAAAGGCTGCCAACAGCGAACTGGGCAGACAGGTAGCCTCCCATGTAGTCATTCTGAAAAACAGCAAAGACTGAATTTGCCTGACAAAGTATTTCATTAATTCACAAGGCAAATGAGAAAAAGAACATCTTGGCTCTATATAATATAGTATCTGTATTTTAACACTTCACATTTTATGTCTATAAAAGGAAGATTTAATACTGAAGTGATCAAATCAGGCAGACTGTTCATTGCATGCACAGTGAATCTTAAAAGAGGAATTGCAGCTGATCCTGCTGGTGGTCTCCACCTCCATAGTGTCTTCTTGTGACCCTGCAGTGCAGACCTCGTTCTGCAACAGGTCTCCAGGACAGAGCTGCCAGCTCCAACCAGCTCCGCTGGGCTGGTGCACCTACTACCTCTAGACCGCATCTTTGAGACTCCTCTGAATGTTTTCTAAAGCATCAGTGTTATGAGGAAAGAGACTAAAACCAAAGAACTCATAGACAAAGCCATCCACATTTTTTCTTGGCTCTGAACCAGTCTTCACATCAGTCCTTAGAGCTCCACTACAACCAGAGCAGATATACTTCAGAAACTCATTATAACAAAATATTTCTAATTCCTGGCTGTAATCAGGCTTCTCTCACTGACTGAAATTAACTCTTCCCACTCAGGTCACTGAGCTGCCTGTGCCCTTTTTTGCAGTACACTCCATCCCCTTCCAACACTTCAGACATAAGCACTAGAGGTGATGAGGTCCACCGGCCCTCCTGAGCTACCTCTAAATACCTCATGTGACTCTTGCGGCTTTGCATCTACCGCACCTTCTTGCATTTTCTACTTAAGGTGTAGATAGAATATGAATTCTTATGACCATAACATTTTAGAAAATCGGACTATGGATTAATCAACATTTCTTTATTGCAATCCAGTGTAAAACATTTATGTAGTGCAGTTACTGCTGATCACTACAGCTCTGCTGTAAATTTGCTACAAATTACATACTACATTGCCACCTAGTGAATAAATTCGGAAATTCTACTAAAATAAAATGGAGTGTATAGCAGTATTTTTATGATACAGTTATCCTTAAAAATTCACATCTATGACTCCCTTGTGATAGTTATGTAGTATGTAAATACATGTTCAATGACCATCTTAATCCTTGTGCCTGAGTGCATGTTTGTGCATGTGTACATTGCCCTGCCTAATCACAATGCATATACGCATAATTATGAGTGGATTTGCAATATATCCACTTTGATGGACATAAGTTTTACCCTGTAAAATACATGTATGCTGTCACCAACGTCAAGGAAGTACAGAAACCTTATGTAGTGCTGTCTGTCATGCTTGTCATCAAATCACCTATGCCTCGGTGACATTAAATCTGATTTGTTCAGAGTGATGAGGCAGTCCAAATTCTGCTTAGATAAAAACATAGCATTCATCAGACTGTGCTGGTTTACTTGGACTCTGCTACCAATAAGCTGGCCTACCAGAAGATTTGCCATGGTTTCTAAGATAGAGTGCGGGGATAAAAGAATTGTGGTGGAGCTCCTGGACTGACAAATTGCAAGTGATATCTTGACAACCACCATATGAGCTTTTATGTCATGCTCAAGGCAGTTTAAGGACTTACATGGGACACGGCAATGCCAGACAAGAGCAGACAAGATGAAAATGTGCTAATCAGAGATTATGAAGGCATAAGGCAGTGCTGCACTGAAAACTTCCAAATGTACTCAATCACCCTGACTGTCAACAGAGTTGTTTCAGATGACATCTTCCTCACCACCACTCCTCCAAGCAGGCAAGCTCATGGCCTGAGAAGTTTAAGGACCAGTTTGTCATTATTTTTTCCAGCAGAAAACATCCAGTTCCTAAGCAAAAGATGACAAAATTAATTACATGATAGGGATTGCCTGTTTGGAAAACTCTGAATCATTACAGAGACTAATTTAACATTATAGCTGTTGGTGCATTTTGTGAGTGTGTGTATATAGAAGAATACATCCATACGAAAACACAATTCCTAATAAACATGAAACAAGTGTAAATTGGTAGTAGCATATATGTCAGTCCAGATTTTTTTTCTAGTATTGCTGAGTTTGTAATTAGGATTTCACATTACTGGAGTACTAAAAAGCAAAGTGTGCTTTACTAGCAGCTGGAAATAGAAGTTCTTTGAAATAATGTCCTT
This sequence comes from Strix uralensis, assembly GCF_047716275.1. Lineage (NCBI taxonomy): Eukaryota > Metazoa > Chordata > Aves > Strigiformes > Strigidae > Strix > Strix uralensis. Next base: position 39,941,306 of record NC_133975.1, read on the forward strand.
CATTTTAAGTGGATACATACAGGTATTAGGGTGCAATTAAGTGGTAAACTATAATTTATAATTTTCTGGCCTCAAAGTCAGTTTGCTTGCGTGCATGTATGTATTTGCAATCTTTATTGCCCTCTAGAACAGCAGTGGGCAATAGAGACAAATGCAGCTGATCTAGCAGTGTACCTGTCATTTGCTGATCAAGGGTCATTTTCAGCAGCATACTTCCTCAGCTGGGTTCATTCTTCTTAGTATAAAATAATCAGAATGCAGTCAATTACATAGTGTAGGGAACCAGATGCTGCTTATGTTTCACAGGTTAAACAATGAAAAATGCTGCTTGAAAGTCCACACATATCTTACAATGTCAAATGGAGAGGAAGTTCCACATCCCATCTGGTTTTCAAGGGAATTTTATTGTATCTTTCAGATATATTTTTTAGCTTCTGGGTATTATGTTTATTACATGGATTGATTTGTAATCTGTTTTTCTCCTTGACTGAAACCTGTTTTTATGAATGAGACACTGAAATAACATGCTTTTTCATCTGCTAGTTCTTATAGACTGTAGATAGAATCATAATTTCATACTGTCTGTAGACTAGCAGGAGTCTATATTTGCCACTTCAAAGCCAAATATGTGCAAAGTTAATGAATGTAAGTTCTTTAAACACAAGCAGAGGCACTGCTTATAACTAATGCTTGCACAGTTCTAGTAGTAAATACTAGTCAAAGAAGACACTTCTTGGAATATCTTTTAATGAATGAGAAATAAATTGCAGAAAAACATGCCAAACTTTTAAAACTATAGACATTACACATTATCTGAGCTATTTAGTACCTGATTAATATTCCAGATTATATATCAAATTGCTGAACAGACTTAGTCTCTATGTATTTTTACATATTTACGTAGAAATAGACATGTCACAGATCATACGACAGTATAGTACTGCACACATCACTACAGGGAAATTATAGAAAAAATGGAGTGATAAAGATAGTAACAGATGAACTTTGAATACATACATTACAAGAAAGAAAACTGAAACTGCTGAGGTGATAAATATCATAAACTGAATTGACGCAGCCATTGTTTAAAGGAGGTGAATCCTTTGCCAGAGTAAGCCTCTGAAAGAATGGCCCATCGCTATCTTACATTGATGGAGCCATTTTTAACAAAGCACTGGATGGTATTTTTAGTATTCGAAAATAACGCAGTCCCTGATTCTGTACATGTTTTTTGTGTATAGTAAACACAATTCCTACATCTGATAGGAAATTATACACTATTAGAATGCATGTTTGATCAGAGCAAACTCTGATAAGAACAATAAATAAAACATAATACACAATTTTAGAAATCACGTTAGAAAAAAGTGATGGCACTCTTTCAGTCATAGCTCAGATGACAGCAACCATCTTTGTTCCCAGAATGGTTTTGCTGATTAAAGCAGCTCCCTGGTGGTACATTACTTAGCCATGATTATATTTCCAGTTCAAGGATTACTGAAATTAACAAATGTTAGAAAAGATTTCTAAACAATAAGATGTATTTTCTCTCAAAGTCTGTAAGTTGTTTCATCTTAAATAATATTTGCTGGGATAGGTGTTTTGGAAAAAATTTCATTAAATAATGTGTCACTTATGGATTAAGTCAAAACTTCAAATTCGCTGTTTATAGGAAATCCTTACATTTTGAGAAAGAAATTAACAAAATAAATTATATAGAAAAATCAGCCACATTTTGTTCAATTTGTTATAACACAGGGCAAGGGCAAGCTCCTCCTCCCTGATGCCATATTCCCAGTAACTTGTGGTTTGATGAAAACACATTAAATGGGTACATTTTCAAAAACTTTTTAGTTGTCATGTGGGGGGTTTTCTGAAGAAACTGCTTTAGCAGTTAATTATGCCCTTTTATCATTATTTCAATAGCAATGCATGCAATTCTTTAACAGTGTACAAAAGATTGTTAGACATATTTTTTGCACTGAGATCATATTAAAATAGACATAGAAAAGTAAGATATGCACTACAGAAAAGAAAAAAATTATTTCAAAGAAGTTCATTTAAGATTAATTTGGTAGGTAGAAATTAAAAATACTAGGCTCCTAAGAAGCAAGGTGGAGGTACTTCAGTCATCCATGCCCCATTCTATATAGCTCTGTTCATTCTCTCTGCCTTCTCTAATGTGTGCTGCTCTTCCTAAGTGACTCTCACAGGTACACTAAATCTCAAGTCTTCATTTGTCTTCCCTAGAGACAATCTGTAGCTGTGTAGGCACTGGTGGATGCCAGGAGATAGAGTCCTCTGAACGTACTTACATGTGGGTCCTACTGATGTGAAAGAGGCATGGGCTGCAGCTTGTTTTACACACCTCTCAAAAGTTGAGCCAGTGTGTCCAGATAGCTCTAGACTTAAGTCCAGGCTGTTCAGTTTAGAATCTAACACTACCAAGTCCACAACTAAACCATGTCCCTAAGTACCATGTCAATTAGTTCACTGCTGTTTGTTCAGGGGATTATATTTCAAAAAACCATCTTGAGATTTAAGTCAGATTTAAGTCAGTTGTTCAGAAACTAGCCATAGCCCAGGCCACGCTTGCAATGGGTTTTGGACCCCTACCTCCTCTTGTGTCCATAGTTTCACACAGTTGGTAGTTTGGGAACCTAAGCATGAGTCAGGAGCCTAAAATAGTTTTATGGATCTAGGCTAGGTACATGACTCTGTTGCAATCATGTATTTGAAACATCATATGGTACTCCCTCTAAATATAAATTTGTAAATATACTTTGTTTTTTCACACTACATCTCTGGTAATTCTGTTTACAGGGGAGTCAGACATGATCAATTAATTCTATTATGTGAAGCAACATCAGCATGCAAATCCTGAGTGTTTTTTGGTGAGTGAATCGTCAGTACAAGGGTTAATCCAAGCAGCAATACACTATCTATTAGTCTTAAAACAGATTTCATGAAAACAAGTTAATGGAGTAATTCCAGTAGAATAAGAAACACCCCTATATTTGTATTGCTTATGGTTATGAATTTGAATCTTCAGCTGAAATATAGTCAGCTAGAGCCAGGTACCATATGGTTATCCATACTATAGCTCAACAGATATCCCCCAAGCTGCACAGCTGTCCTTATATACGAACACAAAGAACACATGGTAGAATATATACTACTACAAATATGTTTGGATAACTAGGGGGAAAGCTGTTAACATAGTTCCTCTCAGTAAGAAATGTGTAGTGTTTACACACATATATATTTTATGTGAAAATTCTGACAGATTCTCTTCACACCCAAATCCAAAAAGCATTAGTTCTATTTAGAAGCTTGATCATCGTTACCAAGTCACAATAAAAGCAGGTCAGAATTAAGACCTGTTTGTATGGAAGTCTGTACGGTAACACCATAGTTTCAGTATGACATTATCCAGCCTTTCATCAAGTCTTACAGCTCCTTTAAGTAAAGTCTAAGTGATATCATTGCTATAGTGATAGACAAGCTTGTCAAATTTCAAAGTTTGGAGCAAAATTAGATTTGCTTCTAAATAAAGAGTAGCTAGAAGACTATTGGGAAAATGAACAAATAATAAAAGACACTGGACTTGACCAATTTTAGCTTAGTGATGTTTTTGTTTACTATTTTAGAAAATGTTTTTCTGAAAAGGTGTATATGAATGTTTTTATGAAAGTTGAGGCAATGTAAAGATGACCAAAGACTATTGTAAATTAATTCAGTAATTGCTGTCTCACACACCATTACATGTGTTGCTACAGACAAAGGGAGCCCCAGGTCAGAAGGTTAGATATGTGTCCCTTTTTTCTCAAATGACAACCTAAGTTAGCTAGCCATGTCCCTGCATGGCACAGAGCTCCAGGCAATTGCCCTGTGTGCCTTGTAGGTGAACTATGTCTGCTGATGAGGGAGTAGTCATTTACCAGATAGATCTCAAACGAAGCCAACAGGGCCATCCACAGTCATAAGTGTCTGTTTAACTATTATTTATTCACAATCTGAATTTGTATTTATGCTACAAAAGCAATGTTGTTTCCTCTTTCAACGTGACTCTAAAGTCTAAGTCTAAAAAGTAACTGTAAAATCACAACCCTGGAGAGAATAAAACATAGGAATAGATATATTTTATTGAGATTTATCTAGGGTATGTGATGAGTCTAACTCATAACATTATTCCAAAAGTGAATATCAAAGATGACAGCAAATGCATGAAACAACTTCTTTCTCTCAAGTAAAAGCTTCTAGAATTTGAGAAGCATTTATATAGGATGAAAACACACAAAATCTGAAGCAAAATTCTGCTGTTGTTTCAATCTACGCAGTCTCCTTTGCATTCTGTGGTGTTGCACTTGTGTGACCAGAAAGGTTGAGATTATTATACTCAAATAATGAAACTAAATCCTCACGAAGTAAATTCAGACTCACACCTGCTGCTTAACCATTAGCTTGCCCCTTTCTCTCTAGGCATCATATCCTATGATTTGATCAGTACAGAAGGTCAATTTCTGGCACAAATATGAACTTAAAAATGTAGTGGAAGCTCAAAACTTTGTATTTCTGTGCTTTGTGTCTCAGCCATTTCATCTTAAAATGTAGTTGGTAAAATGCTATCAGGAGGGTTTTTGTTCGAGATTCTAGTTTGTCAGTCTGAAGCCAAAAAAGATGTATTTCCCACTTAATAACCCCTGTGGTTAGTATCGGAGTCCAGTGGAACTTGCAAAGGACAGTAATTGAACGGTTGGTACAATGCTGAAACAGATGCTCAAAATGACTTTGACCTGATTTGTACACTTCTTCAGTGATTTAGAAATGCTGCAGAGCTCTGGATACATCCAGTTCAGATGTCATGGAGTAGGAACTAGCTCTTTACCACTTCTCAGCCCCATTCTTAAAATCTGTCTTCAAAGTTTTTCAACCATCTTTACACTGAACGCTATGGGGCTGCTATATCTGAGCAAGCTTTAAGTGGATGCATTTGAGTATGAGACACAGAAGCCAGTATAAAACAAAGGGCTTGGTTTGTACAGACTACCTGTACATGGAAAACCACAGAATGGCATTAGTGTGTCCTAACAAAGACTACAGAGAAAACAAATTGGGCAGAGCACTATGCACAGACATCACACAATTTTCTTTTCAAAGTTGGGGCTTACACATTGTAAATTACTTTCCAAAGCAATTATTTATTGCTTTGGGGTGTTCTAACCATAAACACATCACAGTGCTGCATGTGTTGACACACGTGTCTAGTCTTAGATAATCTCTAGTTTTAGATAATCCTAACTCAGTGAGGATCCTGTTAAAAATGTTGGTAGGCATACCCAAACCACATGAAATAGATGTAGATGTTGTAAGTTGCCATATTTCTAAAATAATATTTGTATAATACAAGTTTCTGGTTACCTTCCTTTCAACACTGAAAACTTTAACTATGGTCATTTAACAATGTCACGATAACTCTGAGACTTGAGGGAAACAAACAGTAACTTGCTGTATTTGTCCAACAACTTTATTATTGCCATGGATCACATTTATGAAGACATCATAAAGTTACAAGGAGTTATAATAAAAAAAGCAGTTCCAACAATGTAAAGTGGTCCATTACATGTTCCATATGACAACTTTATTACTGCAGTGGACCAGTATAGCAATTACGAATAGGAAATATATTACACATAACTTGTTTTGAGACAGAACGCCACAATAGACCGAAATAATACTGTAAGAACATAATATTCTGTGACATGTAATAATTATTTCGAGGTTACAAAGAAAGTAAGCTACTGTAACTTAGGAAACTGATAAAAAAAGTGGTAACAAAAGCAAGTTTAGCAGTGGAAACATGACTTTACTATTGTTTAGATATTATTGATGGCTGCTTGGTTATTATTAGCATCTGTATGTTTTCTCATTATATATATTAATGCTTATTAACATATTGTCAGGGATCAAGGAGTGCTAAGCTAAGACACACAGGTGCTATACGCCGTGAAAACTTAAAATGAAATGACAACCCATACCCAAAAGACCTTACAGTACAAATAAAAGAGAACACATAACACATGAAAAAAGATTGTTGGGGAAGACAATATAAAAACAGTGTGGGAAGCAGAGATCTGGATAAACATGTGATTTAAATGTTACACATTTTGACACACCTCACGCTGATGCTGAGTTTTATGGAGGATTCAGGTGACGATAGTTAAGTAGCTTTGAAAATGTTTATACATAGCTCTTCTCAAGCATGAGAGAGGGCATAAAGGTCTTTCCTAGGAGATTTAAGAGGTAGGTGATGGAAACATTCACCGTGAATGAATCTTTTCATCCTTATCAGTGTCATTCAGTGATGAGAGAACACATGTATTGCAAGAAGCAATGAAAGGGATCGAAAGCAAAAAAAAAAGAATTTTAAAAACTGAAGAGTACAGTGCTTCCACAAATCTACTCAAAACAGAAAACCACAAAACACGGTCATTTTAAAAATATATTTTAATTAGAAACACGATGAATTCAAAATCCTAGGTGTCAAAAAAATCCACACTTAATAAGTTTTCATAGCAAACGCTAACCAAAGAGTTGATTATTTTTATTAATAAAATTATTCTCAGATTTACTTTTCGTGTATTTGTGTATGTTAGAAAGTGCAAGTAAATCAAGATTAAAATGTTAACAAATTACAGATATATCTACAATACTTAATTAAATTTCAAAGCACACTTACGGAAGATTTGAGACAGCAAAAAGGAGCAAGGCATGCATTTTTGAACAGATGGTGCTAGATAAGGTCACACAGATATAATTGAGGTCAGAATTTGGCCACTGTAGGAACAGACACTCTCAGTGAAAGAGGTGAATTTCCTCCTGTGTTTTTCATTAATTACTCAGTGCCATTCAGTCACAGTGTTGTCTGTTGTAGATCCTCTCAGTAATCCCTTGTCCACACAAGTCTTTCTCTAGAATATTCTTTCAATATTATGCATTTGAAGAAAAATTCTGTTTGTGATTTGCTTTTTAGCTGCAGAGAGAAAAATCTGCCGGTATCAGCATTTATCTTAGCTACAGTCTCTAAGATAACAGTAAGTACTGGGGGACAAACAGATTAGGGTTCATTTTCACTGCTGATGTAGGAAGAACTGACATAAAACAACAGCTAATTTTTATGAAAATACAAACAAGTTTTAAATACAATGACAAATTTTAAAATACTTTATATCAGAGACAGAAGGCAAATCAAGAGCCCACATGGATGTTGCAGAACTGACTTGCAGAGTTGTCTTGGACAGATACTGCTCAAATTCTCCTCAGGTTTCAGCATGTAAAACTAGAGTTTTATCAACCTTGCTGTTGATTTTACAGACTGTATCTGAGAGCAGTGAGTTTTTTCACACTTAGCATAAAATACATGATATTAAATAACACTGTATACAGTAAAGCATGGATTCATTACTGCATTTATTTCTAGCAGGAAGTCATTCACATTTGAATGCCAGTTAGAAAACATACCACAGAAATTAAACCAACTGAGTTTCTACATGGGCCTCAAGTATAATGTTATGCTGTTTCAAGTTGTACAATATATTCACTCCACAGCTGTGCTGGCTCAGCCTGCAGATGCAACCATTACAGTCAATACTTTTATTTGGATGACGCTCCTATCAAAGTGTTTTTCTTTCATAATGGTCCATTTTACCTGACTAAAAGAAAACAATATTTGAAAAATATCACAGAATCACAGAATCATCAAGGTTGGAAAAGACCTTGAAGATCATCTAGTCCAACCATTAACCTAACACTGACCGTTCTCAAATACACCATATCCCTCAGCGCTATGTCAACGCGACTCTTAAACACCTCCAGGGATGGGGACTCCACCACTGCCCTGGGCAGCCCATTCCAACGCCTAACAACCCGTTCTGTAAAGAAATGCTTCCTAATATCCAGTCTAAACCTTCTCTGGCACAATTTGAGGCCATTACCTCTTGTCCTATGGCTAGTTACTTGGTTAAAGAGACTCACCCCCAGTTCTCTGCAACCTCCTTTCAGGTAGTTGTAGAGGGCCATGAGGTCTCCCCTCAGCCTCCTCTTCTCCAGACTAAACAACCCCAGTTCCCTCAGCCGCTCCTCGTACGACATGTGCTCCAGACCCTGCACCAGCTCCGTTGCCCTTCTTTGGACACACTCGAGTAATTCCATGGATTTTTTGTAGTGAGGGGCCCAAAACTGAACACAGGAATCGAGGTGTGGCCTCACCAGTGCCGAGTACAGGGGTAAGATCACTTCCCTGTCCCTGCTGGCCATGCTGTTTCTCATACAAGCCAGGATGCCATTGGCCTTCTTGGCCACCTGGGCACACTGCTGGCTCATGTTCAGCCGGCTGTCAATCAACACCCCCAGGTCCCTCTCTGACTGGCAGCTCTCCAGCCACTCTTCCCCAAGCCTGTAGCGCTGCTGGGGGTTGTTGTGGCCCAAGTGCAGAACCCGGCATTTGGCCTTATTGAAACTCATACATCATTAATGTACCACTTTTAGGAACATATTTGATTATATTTTCATTTATTATTACTTTTCTGAAAATATTTTCCTACATTTTCCTTCAGCTAACATTAGTTCAGATCTGTATTTTGGCCCTTTTCCCTTCCCTAACAGCTTTACACAGAAACACATGACAGAGATAAGAACAGCACTATCAGAAATAAATCAGCTAACAGTATTTACCTGAATAAAGGTTTCTGTAGGCTACTTGTAGTTTTGCTTTTGGGAACTGGCTGACAGCAAGGCCATGCTATTACTAAAGTCAAACCTAATCCTGTATTTTATTGTTTTGTAACGTCTGTAATAAAGGATAATACTTTTCTTTTGTGATAATAATTTTATTCCAAAGGCTGTGGATTGTTTTGTTATAACAAAAATAATATTGGTTCAGGCTTTTTAAACCAGCCTGGGTACACTTACAATTTATACATGCCTACAAGCTTGAGCCTGTCACACATGAAGCCCAAGTATCTCCTCTTACCACAAATACAAGACCAGAGACATTGCTGATAAAGTGTAATTCAGTTCAGCCCATCATATATTGAAAAGGAGTAATAAGCCGAAAAAGCTAAAAAAAAAAAAAAAAAAAAGGGTATATTTTATATTCACTTCCTGTGGTAGAAGCAGAAGCCACCTTTTTTCACATTGCTCAGAAATAATAGCTGGTTGATGATCAGAGACTGCTTGAATGTAATCAGCCCTGAACACAAATCGGTGCATTACGCTGACAGCAGGTGAGTCTACGGGCCTGAAAACAGTCAGACTACTATGGCAACGTGTCAAATGACTTTAAACTATTGCTAATGGTTTATAATGAGAAGCTTTAATGGCAGGGACAGAATTAAGAAATTGTTATATGCTTTATGCTTTCTACAAAACAAGGCTTTTTACAAATTCTGTAAAGCTACAGTAGATCCCAAAATGCACCCTTTGCAGAAACATCTCTGTGCTGTTAAGACACTTTTGACAAAAATGTACACATTAACAAAGCGGCACATAAAGATGCTGCATGTGAACCTCATGAGCATAAGTGCAGATCGCTTTTGAACACTACCGCAGGCTGGCCCAGCTCTGGGTCTCTGCTGACGCCCACGGTGCAGCCTCATCCCCACAGCTCATCACCGGCAATTCCACTGACGGACTGTGACCTCCACACAAGGAGACTGGCTTTAACACACATCCAGGCATACCATAAACATAAATTGTATTTTAATCTACTCTGGGCCTTGGCCTTTGCTGGGAGGTATTTAGGTTTTTCCTTGCCACAAAAGTGTTCCTCAGGAGGTCAACACCAAGCCCTAACCTCTGCAGACGCATCACTCCCCGGGGCGGGCAGCACCCTCCGCCGCCGTCCACAACTGCCAGCGACCGTATCGCTCCGCCACGGCCGGGCCGTGTGCGCATGCGCTGTCGCAGTCGCCCGGTTCGTGGCGGCGCTGTGGGGGCTCGGCCGGGCGGGCGGCGATGGCGGCGGGACGCGGCGCGACGATGATTGTCGCGTTGATGATTGCCGCGTTTCTCTTGCTCGTCGTGTTGCAGCTGGCGGGCGCCACCTCAGCCGCCGCCCTGCCCGTAGCCATCAATACCTGGGCGTTTAGGAAGGCCGCGGAGACAGGTGTCCCGGCGGGGGGCCGGTCCGGGTGGGACAGGATAGGGCCGTGCCGTTCGCTCGCTCGGTGCTCCTCAAGCTGAGGGGCTGGAGGGGGGCTCTGCGCGTTGGCTTAAAATAAGTCTCTTAGGCGTGACCGCGCTTATGCGTGGCAGGAAGAAGCGAGCTGTGACCGTGCTTCCGTTAAACGGCTCTGGCTGCGGCGGGCCCGGGCTGCCTCCTGCCCGCTCTGCGCCCCTCGCAGGCCGGAGCGAGCCGCGGTACCGGCAGGGAGGCTGCGCCCGCGGCGGCTCTGAGGGAGCCGGAGTACCTGCGTGTGGGAAGGGGTCAAGCCCCTGAGCTTGCGTTTGCAGCGATGGCGCTGTGCCGCCGAGCCCTGGTGTGGGCCGAGAGCCTGCGAGCGAATGGTTTAACTTTCAAGGTTGGGAAAAATGCGGTTAAAAAAAAAAAAAAAGCGTTATGAGCTGTGGAAAAGCTAGATTGAAAACATTTTTCTGCTAGTAATGTGGTTTACGCTCTTGTGGCGTTTGCAGTGGTGCCTTGTTTTTAATGGTGTCCTTCCGAGATTCATTCTTGCCCCTAAAGATTTAGATCTGAGTATTTTTGGAACTCTGTCTTATTTAGTGATATGTTATTGACAGTCAAAGTAGGTTTTTCCCGTGGCAACATAAATTAGTTGTGGATACTGATTTTAAAAGACTCATAGGCTAGTTTAACATAGGTGGGTTGTAAATAACCCCTTATTAGGGAAGTCTTGCTAGTGAAATGAGTTACCTGTAAAGCCTTGTATGTGTTAGAAGTGAAATACAGTCATGAAAACTGCAAGGCCCTTGCTTTGCAGCTTTTAAAAGGATGTTAGGGCTAATCACAGAAATAAAGATAATGGGAATTGGAGCAGTTTCCACTGAAGTTTATAATGCACAACCATATGTGGAGTTGGTTGCTAGGTATTAAGTTTTAGTTTTTCCTTGGTGCAGGCAGTTTCATGCAGCTGCATGCAGCATTTATGAAGATGAGACTTCCTGAGATGGTTGAGACAGTGTAATAGATCTCCCCAAAAGAGCTGGGCTGTGTCCTTCTGTTACCTACTTTGTGCTGGGTCTGGCAGATGATAAGAACACCAGAGCTAGCACAAGGAGGAGGAAGCAGGACTGCAACTGTCACTGGCAGCAAGCTTAGCCATCGTGGAAAATCTTGCCTGAGGTCCAACCTTGTGAAATGTCATGTGTGCAAAGCCTTCAGGCCCAGTTTATTCAAGTCGTGTCATTTGGCACGTTCGTAATGTCTTACAAAACTGTACTGTGAGCTAGATCCTAAAGAATAGAAGACTAAGGGTTGAGCAGGAGAAGGTGGAGACTGTAATTTTTTTTATATCATTTACACTTTCTTTTTGTTCTCATGAAGCTACTGATGTAGGTTTAGATCTTTTAGATCGCTGTATCTTTTAGATCTTTTTATTCTGCAGCTGGACACAGTATTCTCATAGGAAGCTTTTGAGAGCTGCTTGTTGCAACTTCCTTTTTTTTTTTTTTTTTAAATGAAAGTTTTGCTTCCCCCTCTCCCTCCCCCCTAAAGGCTTTTAAAAAACAGTGATAAACTAATGTTTGTTTCTGGGCACACAGGAGGTTATTTAATACATAAAGTTGTGATGATAGTAAAGAATATGTTGCCAGTGAGAAAAAAAGCTTTGTTACTCAAGTCAGAAACACTAATGAAACATGCAAGAAAAACAGTGTTTAGAAAAGTAATGCTTTATATTCTTTTGAATGATTTATATTTTGACTTTATTTCACCTATAAGTTATAGTTTACTTTCTCTATCCACTTACATAGTGCATTGTCATTATGTCCATCTTTAAAACATTCTTTAAAGCAGTAGTGGAGCCTGTTTTCACGGGTGACATTTAATTATTTGTGTTGATTACAGCTTGGAGAGTATTACAGTTGGGAGGTTCTGAGCTGGATGCGGTTGAGAGAGGCTGTGGTCAGTGTGAGATTGACCAGTGTGATGGAAGTGTGGGATATGGAGGAAGCCCAGATGAAAGTGGAGAAACAACACTGGATGCAATGATTATGGATGGGTAAGAAAACTACATGGAGAAAAGAATGATTCTTGTCATTTTTAGACACTTTAATGAGAGTTGTATAGAGAGCTTGTTGGTTTAGGGCTGACTATGGGACAAGTTATATGTTAACTTGTGGAACTAGGAAAAATACTTCTTTAATTGGTGGGAGAGTAGCTAAACATATTTGTTATTGAATCTTTACATGTAGTTCAGTTATCTGGCTCTAGATACAGCACTTGCAAAGCAGATGGTTTGTAGCATTGTAAGCTTTCCCTCTACATTCATTCCATAAATATTTCATTTCTGGAGCAATTGTCTTCTATACTTTAACGTTTAAAACTGTCCTGATTAAAAAGGAATTGCAAGTGTGTGGTTCATGTTATGAGTTTATATAACAAAATAGTTACTCTACTGTGGATGTAGTTGTTACTTGAGCAACATCCCCATGCCTGTGAAAGGAAGTGATACATGTACGAAGTTCTTCCCTACTAGCGTGATGCCATCTGTCTATGACATAGAACAATTAAAGCAATACGTTAAAGGAGCAAGCTTTCTAATTTAGACGAGAACAGATTTTTTCTAATAAAAAATGTACAGTTATTCTTGTATTTTTAATAAGTTTTAAATATTTCTTGTTTCCAGTAACACTATGGACGTTGGGGCAGTTGCGGATCTCAGGCATATAAAAAATGCAATTGGCGTAGCGCGAAAGGTCATGGAATACACTAAGCATACATTATTAGTAGGAGAGTCAGGTAATTATTCCTTTAACTGTTTCCAAGTCATACCCTCTTCTTAAAACACTTCCTGTTAAAATTGCCATATATTAATCTTGGTAATATATAGGTGGAAGGATTCCCTGACAATCAAATGAATCTAGTCAAATAATTCAGAAGTGTTTACTTTCTTATTACATGTGTATGAATTAGGTTTTAGTCTGTTATTTGGCCATGAAAAATACAATTTTATGGTCTTTCCACCAATTTAACTGCAAATATTAACTTGTAATCCCAAGGCTTTGCTAATATCACTGCTGTCAAAAGTATCAAGGATGATTTGATACAAGACACTGTAGAAGCTGTTAGATGTAAACATTTAATTTAAAACCATTAAGTAACTTTCTCTAAGGAATGACAGAATTAATAGACGTTACAGGTACATTTTACTACTTTAGTATATATTGAACATGATTACTGTATTTCATAGTTTAAAAATACTAGAACTTGAATGAAAAAAATTACATTAGGAGCTGTACTCCTAGGCACAACAAAATAGCAATAGCAAACTGGAGGAATAGTTGAGCTTTTAAAATAGGAGCAGCTGCTAGAGTAATACTGGTTTCAAAACAAGATGTATGTTCTAGGGAGGTATATGAATAGTGAGTGAGTGGAAGGTTACTTAGCTCACAGTTAAGGACTTTTAAAATGTGTGTGCCTGCTCAGAAAGAAATGTGGAGACAAGTGTGGAAGTTGACATCTGAGCATTAAGGGTGAGTCAAGTGCTTTGAAATTGATAAGAAAAGATTCTTGAAGGAATTAATGTGTACAGACTGATAGAGAAATAAGTGTAATGGCAGCTTTTTGACAGGGTAAAATAGGTCAATAGAGGGAGGTGAGGACAGTGTTTGACAGAAAGTCTGAAAAGAGCTCTATTTGTGGGTTCTATTTAATTTGGGTGGTTGGCCATGATTAGGTTACAAGTGGCTTTGGTAAGAGAGATTTCACAGGTGATGCTGAAAAAGAAATTGGTCAGGTGTTAAATAGCAGAGGAAGAAATACTCATAATAGTCCTTTCCTCATTGGTATTTATCAAAATATTTTTAACATTTTGATTGGTAGATGAGCGGAAAAGATAAGAAACAGAAGAATTAAAGTACTGATTTAAAATATATTTTCCAGCCTAAGAAGATAGCTCTTTGCATAATGGGACTCATGTGGACAAGGCTGATATACTGAGTCCTTGCTGTCAGTGAGAACTTCCTCAGAAGAAACTGTGTAGCAGTTGTGGCAAAAGAAAGACAGGAAAGCTGAAGATATGTCTGAATAAAAATTGGAGATGATGATAAGTGTTAGTGAATGAATCCGAGCAGTGGAGAAATTGAGAAAGTATAATATTTCTTGTGAAGGAATGTATTTTCTGTGGAAATAGGAGCTTGGATAAAGGAAACTCTAGTTGTCTTTACCAGGTGAAGACTGATAAGGAGAAAATAGAGCTATAGCTTCAGAATAATACATTTGAACCTTCAAATCAGCATGTGAGAGAAAATGACAATTTCTTTTCTAAATAAAAATATTTACATTTTCACCAGAAAAGCTATCTAGAACCTTTTCATACAAATGTATATAATCTCTGCAGCCTTTTTTTATTCAAGATGCAAAATTGCTGAGGTTATTCCTTATTTTTTCCCAATAACTAAACTGTACTTTTATTTGTATATATTTAGTGATACAATCCAGGAAAGTCTGCCTGTCTCTTAAAATTTAATTTATGAGTGGTTGACACTAGAGAGGTGAAGGCAGGCTGTGGCATGCATTAATTTTGTTCCATAGAATCATAGTATACCAGCTTGGAAAGGACCCCGAGGATCATCTGGTCCAACCTTTCTGGCAAAAGCATGGTCTAGACAAGATGGCCCAGTGCCCTGTCCAGCTGAATGTTAAAAGTGTCCAATGTTGGGAATCTACCACTTCCTGAGGGAGATTATTCCAGTGGCTGATTGTTCTCATTGTGAAAAATTTTCTTCTTTTGTCCAATTGGAATCTCCCCAGGAGTAGCTTGTACCCATTGCCCCTCATCTTTTCCATATGACTCTTCTTTACACACTCCCTTCAGACATTTTTATACACTGATGAGATCCCTTCCAGAGCCTTTTCTTCTCCAGGCTGAACAGCCCCAGCTCCCTCAACTTTTCCTCGTAGGAGAGGTGCTCCGGTCCCTTAATCATCTTTGTGGCCCTTTGCTGGACTGTCTCCAATATGTCCATGTCTCTCATACTGGGGAGCCCAGAACTGGTCATGGTACTCTGGGTGTGGCCTTTCCAATGCTGAGTAGAGGGGAAGGCTCACCTCCCTTGACCTGCTGGCAGCACTTCTTCTAATGGTGGAGCCCAGCCTGCACTGTTACCTGCCTTTGGTGCAAGGGCACGTTGCTGGCTGATGTTCAGCTTGCCACCCACCAGAACTAGGTCTTCTCCTACCAAGCTGCTTTCTCCCTGGGTGGCCCCAGCATGTACTGGTATATGGGGTAGTTCCTACCCAGGTGCAGGGCTTTGCAGTTCTCTTTGTTGAACTGTCTGAGGTTCTTATCAGCCCATTTCTCCAGCCTGTCAGGATCACTCTGGATGCCAGCGTAACCCCTGGTGCTTCAGCCACTCCTCCCAGTTTTGTATCATCTGTAAAATTTGCTGAGGGTACATATACTCTGCCCCATCATGCAGATCAATAATGAAGATACTGAATGTTATTGGACCCAGTATTGACCCTAGTGGTACACTGCTAGTTACTGGCTCCAACTAGGCTTCATGCTACTGATCACCCTCTGAGCTAAGCCCTTCAGCTGGTTTTCAGTCCATGTCTGCTCATCCAGCCAATACTTTATCACCTTCTCTTTGGGGATCTTATGGGAAACAGTGTCAGAAACCTTACGGAAGTCAAGGTAGACAATATCTACTGTTCTCCCTTCATCTACCAAACCAGTTGTTTCATCATAGATGGTTATCAGACTGATGAAGCATGACTTCCCTTGTGTGAAGCCATGCTGACTACTTCTAATCACCTTCTTGTCCTTCATGTGCTTGGAAATGGTTTCCAGGGTTAGTTACATCGTCTTCTCAGTGATTAGTTACATCACCTCTCAGTGATCACCACTTCAGAGGTGAGGCTGATCAGCCTGTAGTTCCCTGCTTCTTGCCCTTGATGTAGCTTTTGTTGAACAGATGCAGCTAACCACAGTGAGCAGTTCTTGCCCTGTTAAAAGAACTGCTTTCTCCATTCATTGCCTAATTTCTTTAGGACAAGTCTGAGAAATAGCAATAAAGGCCATCTGTACCAATGTAACTGAGTCTGGTGAGAGACATTCAGTGCAGAATGATTACAAGTGAGGAAAAGAATTATTTTGGTTATCTGCCAAGAAATTTTCAGGTTTGTCTTCAACAGATAGGAAAGTTTCATAATCGTAGTGTCCCTGAACTTTTCCCTGTTTGTCCTAGCAATACTTAGACCAATAATCCAAGTAAAAAGTTCAGAGAGTAAAAAATGACCAACTGTGCTTCCTGGAATAGAAATAAGGCTTCAAAAGTCATGAAAGAATGACTGAGAAACACGCCCAAGCACAATTTTACCTTAAAAAAACCCCAAACAAAACCCGAACACCATAAAAAACCCTGCCTGCTTGTTATAGAAATGGGAAAATAAATAAATATTTATTTGAAGCTGTTATTTTTCTTTTTCTCTGATTGAAGAAACTTTAATTGTGTTAGTTTTTAAGAAAAACACAGAAAAGCTGTCCAGAAATAATTGAAGGCTTTTCCTAATTCTTGTACTGGAGAAGCTTGTTCAGCTGTGTCTTATAGTGACACTATTATCAAGGATTGGTAATATAAATTGTTCAAGCATCTGAATCTAGCAACAGTATCTGTTACTAGGTAATATCAAAGGTATCTACAACTAAAAGATGGGAGAACAGTTGGATCCTTTTTCTTTTCCCTTTCCCTAACTATAAAAGCTGTTTTTAGAAGTACAGCATTCTTCCACTGCTTGTGTTGGCATTTCTTTTGCTCTCTTGATACATACTATATTAATTTTGAAAACAATGAAGCAGTCACTTTTAAAGCTGCAAGGAAGAAGTGTAATATGATGTAAGCTGGTGGATTGATTTCTGCAAATACCAGTGATTAGTGCCAAATCTTGTGCCACTATGTTACTTACATTTCATAGAAGATTAGTTTTTTAAGGAAAATACACTATTATTTGTATCACTTATTTAAATATTTGTGACACACACATCCCAGGCCACTCTTGCTCCAGGTTATTTGTGTCCAGTTGAATAACAGAGTTAAATTTGTTTCTCTTTCATTGATAAAACTTACCTGTTAACATAGTTACAGTGAACTGAGAAAATTTGATACTGCTGGTGAAGGGAGAGTTTGTTACTGCAGTTGTACATCACTATAATGGCTGATAACTGCTCTCTGAAGAAATATTTCTCGGTTCCATAAAGAATGTAGAATTTCTTGTTTTCTAGATAACATTACATGAATGCATTATCATAAAATGTGTAAAAATGTGAATAAATCAATGGTTTTCGTTTTGTTGTTGCTTTTAAAGCCTCCCTGTTTGCTGTAAGAATGGGGTTTCCATACGAAGATTTAACTACCCAAAAATCTCTTTCGGTGTATTCAAAGTGGCTTAATCAAAGCTGTCAGCCAAACTACTGGAAGGTACAGTGCAGTGGTGGTGGTGAAGTGGGGGTTTAGAAAGTCAGTAATGCAGCATTGCCTCTTCAGCTTATGTCAAAGTTGTGCTTTACATGTGAAGAAATAAAAAAGTTCTGCTTATTAAACAGAACAAACTTGGAATTGCCAAGCATTTGGTAGACTCAGGAAGAGTATGTGTCTAGCTCTTACTTCTTAAATCCTGCTGGTTTTGACATTGCTGTTTTAGTGGGGGAATATTTTTTTTTGTCTTTAAATTTGGGCAGAACTTCTCAAATTAAAAGTAGTGCATGTATTTTTTTGATGCATATATAAATTTCTGAAAGAAAATCTTACAGTGGCAATTAAGGTCCTTAGAGTGGCTTTATTCAGACCTGTGAACACATCACATTAATGCAGCTGTCAAACTTGCCTGTTGTGGTAAGGGTGGCTTTGGTTTTTTTTATTTTGGGATTGGAGTTGCAGATTTCTACATGTTTATACACTGCCTTCGTTGTTTCTTGGATATGAAATGCTGCATTACTGAACCATTTTAATTCAATACGTATTCTGTTTTTCAGCTGGGAGAATATCTTGATATTGATAGTGACTTGACATAATATCTTGACATTAGTAAAACAAGCTTAGTTCATCTGGTTGTTTTTTCAGATTGAAAATTTTCTTCATTTTGCTGAAGAATGAGTTTGGTTTTTTTTTACCAGTCGATTGAGCAAAAGAGATTCTTTAATGCGAACAACATAACTTCCTAGTAGGAAAAACTTTTTACCATATAATACCAGAAGTCAGTCTTTATTCTTTAAACAAAACAACTTGTGGGATTTCAGTATGGCTGTATAATTTAAGTATTGGGCATCTGATACATGTGTAGTAGATTATAGATATTGATTGTAGTATTTTTAAGTTTATCTGTAATGCAGCATAATATGTTATTCATGCAAATAACAAAATAATTACAGAATGTGGTACCAGACTCTTCAAAATCTTGTGGACCATACAAACGGCCTGAAAAAGTAACTTGTAAAGAAGAACAGACCATCTCACAAAGAAGTGTTCATAATCATGATACTATTGGTAACAACCTTTGGTAACTCTGATGCTACTTTTTTTTCCTCATTCCCCTACAAATTAAATCATACTGAGTTTAAAGACAAATATTTCATATAGGCATTATTTCCTATTTATAGTGGTTTCAAGATTGTGTTACTTATGTGTTAGGTTTGAGTGCCAAAAAGTAGGAATTTTTTTTGTGTTCTTTTTTTTCAGTGTGCTGACTGCATAGCCGCTTGCTTCATTTTTAGCCCTTTAGCTGTTTCATTGCCCTGTTGCTTTTCTGTCAGATATCTTGGCATAATTGCTTGAGTAGCTATGGATTCTTAGAAAACTGATAAAGGTTAAAAATAATTATTTTTATCTTGATTATGGTTAACTTAGGTCAAGTCACCCCTTTGGCTGTCAGACCAACTTAAAAGGCTTTACAGTGGTGTAAACAGTTAGTCCTGTTGCCAGCCAAAAGCAATGTTTGCCAAACAGTCCTTAAACTTATAAAATAAAGCTTACTTTCATTCTTCTTCTATTCTGGCTTTTGACTAAATCAATAAATTTCTACAGAAACTACTATGCTTAAAGCAGGTTAGCAGTAGTAGTCCCCAAAGACTTCTAAGAGTTTACTGATTGAGGATTGTTAATTGCTAAGCCTATAAGCTGATTAATGAGCAGATCAGACAAAGGACTGGAGCAGTTACAGATTCATGTCTTTCAAAGCTTTATGCTTTGTAGTCCTGAAATTTACACTTTTTGTTTTAGTCTGGATTTTTCTCAGTTTAGCAATTCAGAACTTTTTGCCTGACAGTATTTGCAAGACCAAGAATTAACAAGTTGTTTCAAGTGTGAATCTTTCTTCTTTGCTTCCAGTCCACCCTACTAATAACCAATTAATGTTCTACAGAAGTCAGGCAAACTACCAAATTCTTAAGTTGGTAGGTAGCTTTCTTTACTGGGATATACAGTCTTCAATATATTCTAGAAAACGTGGAAATTGTGGAGTGTCAGGATGAGAGGGGAATCTGCTAAATGGAATTCAGGAATTGATTGTATCATTAAGTAGTCCTGTGCTGTTTTGTACTATATGATGGGCTTATCAAGTTCTCCTGCTCCATTGTTTGTTTTGTATATGAAATGTCTCCTTGACTAACACATTTTGAGAAAAGTCTTCATTCAGAATGCATTTAGGAAGTTGGTAGGAACTGATGCTCTTCCGGTCTTTTTGCAGAGGCTAATGGTGGCCATAGAGTCAGCGCCTCTATGCTTTTAGCTTCTACTGGTTAGGAAACTTTTTTATGAGGAGGTACAGCTTAGTGAGATCATGGAATTTGAATTCTGTTTCTTGGCTCTCACTTTGTACTGGAGTTTCATGCCAGCAGCGATTTCTGCCCTCTCTTAAAGAGATGAAGTCTTGCTCTGTGGAGAAGCAGCTGATCCCAAATCCTGTTCCAAGTGCCAATCTAAACTTCTCTAATGAGGCAGTGGCTTCGTTATCAGCACAAAATTAATAAGGGGCAGGCTCATCCACACATTTGCCTGTCATGTAATTCTTGTTACTTTGGTAGGCAGTATTTCACCTTCTGCCAAATTTAAGCTCATCCTCCTGACTTTTCTTTTAATCTCCCTCGAGCACCATTTATAACTTCAAATTTTGTTGTTCTGATGGTACTGGTGCAGGATGTGGTCACACCAGGCACTTCTTGTCTACTGGTTGATGCAGGTGTTATCAGGAGACAGTGGCTGCTTG
The DNA here is from genome assembly GCF_047716275.1 of Strix uralensis. NCBI lineage: Eukaryota > Metazoa > Chordata > Aves > Strigiformes > Strigidae > Strix > Strix uralensis. The sequence continues at coordinate 39,961,749 of NC_133975.1, forward strand.
GGCAGCAGTAATGTACAGCTCTGAACAGTATAGCACTCACTGTTCTAGATTCCCTTCTGAGCTCTTGTAATACACTGAAAAACTTTCCAAATGTGTTTTACAAAGAACTTGTTTTCTTTGAGTACAACTTTGCTGTGTTTCAGGATATCAGTAATTTGAATAGTCTGTGCATCATGATTCTGTTTGATAACCATAGTGTCAGTTTAACAAATTTGTTAGGAGTGTTTCAGAATATGTTTCATCCCTATTGAAAATTTTAGGTATGATTGTAATTGGCGAGAGTGGAACTGTTGCTTCTGGGACATCTACTAATGGTGCAGCCCACAAAATTCCAGGGTTAGTATCTGGTTTTACAAAAAAGCTTTCTTCCCATCTCATTTCCTGTGTTAAGCTTATCCAAAGGTTATGTGGTTTAGATTGCCATGATCACAAAATGGCCTTGCTTATTTCTGGGCACTGCTGTAAATCCTAATACTGAGAAACTGATTCAGTTGCAAGATGATTTGTGTTTGATGGAATGCTTGTTTTTCGGCTGGCTTAGTTCGCCATAGAGACACAAACTGGCACAGTTGTGAGGCAACTTGTAAGGCAAGGCACCAGAGATAAATGAGAATTCCGGAGAGGTGCATAGTCTCCAAAGCAGTGTACATGGAATTAGAGCCCCAGGCTTGTATTTTGTCTTTGAGATTTTTTTCTATCCAGTTAGGAATCTTGTCTGTCAGCCAAGTTGGACAGCTTCTGGATTTAGCAGCAAGTTACTGAACTTACTAATGTCCCCAGCTGCTTACTGTTGCCCACTGGCTAAACCTTACTGCCCTAACTATAGTCAGTGTAATAACAAACAGTTGTGCATTGGAGGTGGATTAAGCCTCAGGTCAGTCAGGTTATCACAGATCACTTTTATTGGTAGTTTCAAGGCAAGACTTCTGACTGCAGAGGAGTGACCTCTTTACCTGTTCTGTTCTCCTGTGGGTTTAACACTAACCCAGCTGGAGGGAGTAAGGTTGACAAAGTTAAAAGTGTGCCCATGTCATAAGAACTTGTCGATATCAGGCCAAGGGCTATTCCATTAATGCAGTCCCACTGGAATTAGTAAATTATAGTTTTCTGTAGTTTCCAGTTTCTGTTTTTTTTCCATTGTTCACTACAGCCGTGTAGGAGATTCTCCGATAGCTGGAGCAGGATCCTATGCAGATAGTACAGCCGGAGGAGCTGCAGCCACTGGGGATGGTGACATCATGATGCGCTTCTTACCCAGGTTTGTCCTTAGGGCAGACATTGCTAGCTTTCTCTAGCAAAATGTGAACTCAGCAGATGAAGTAATTGATTAAAAAGACAGTCTGACTTACTGGTTGCTGAAGTGGGAGTAAAGGAAGGAATGGAAGGGGAAAGAACAGTAGCAGAATCAAGTCATCCTTATGATCTGTCTTAAAAGAAGTGACTTCTTAAATATCTTGATGACAGATCCCTTAATGCTGTCAAGCTGTGAGCAAACAGGCAGCAGGTAATGAGTGTATTCCCAACCTGCATGCTTTTTAACAGAACTGATTAGCTTTCTCCTTCAAAGTGCTTTGTTGTGTGGGAAATAAGTGTTATAAATTGTAGAAAGGATGAGGAGTGAGTCTTAGATTACTCAGGAGAGTGGGGAGGTGTCACTTTAACAGTCCTATGTAATTCCATCTAATTTGAAACTGGAAGAGGGTTTTAGTGCTGTCGTCGTGGTTGAATAACCTGTGTAAAATATGGCTGTTTTCATCACTGAGTCTTGACAGTCATTCTCGTGGGTCGGCCTCAGCGGGAATGAGTTATGGAAGTCTGTGCTGAACATAATGGGCACTGATGCTTGGAGGAATATACAGGAGTGGCCTTCATATTACTCAGGTGCTTTTTCTGAAACTCTGGCAGTTATGAATGCCTACTAGCTGTTGCATATTTACAAATGTCCTCAATGAGTTTCAAGCTGTTCCAAGGCAGTCTTGAAATACAAGGCAATTGACAACTTCATGAATTATCCTGAGGTATCGGATACCAACAGTAGTAGGGAGTTGAGCTCCACTATGAGGTTAATCAATAAAATCTTACATTACAGTTTAGCAGCCTGAAGGATTTGGCTGTAATGCTTAAAACATTGTGTTGGCACCACTGGGTTTTAGAAAACAACTCAGACTAGGTGGTTAATCACAGGTTCCTTGTAGATGCAGATCTTTCCTAATTCCATGTTATTTAGATATTCCCACATGAAAACAAAGCATAGAATTGACCTGCCAGAAGTGAAGGAAGTGTCAAATAAAGGGCAAAATTGCTAATATTTTCTATCTGCCTTCTTTGAGATAGTAACACTTTACTGAGTTTTTTGATTAGTGAAGACACCCCTGTGAAATACAGCTTTATATTCAGCTAGTTATCTTTAGATAACTTGAACCTATTTGACTGTTAGAATAAATCAAAGGTAATAGGGAGTCTCAAAATGCAAGGAAAGTTTGCTTCTGCGGTACTTTAATAACATCTGTAGTTAATGCTATCTGTAGATGAGTCTTAGTGTAACCAGAATTGGTTTTGGTATATGCATCTTTCATCAAAACAAATTCTAGTGTTGTTTTCTTGTAAGTTATATTATGCATTATCTTTTAATCTTCAGGTTCTGAAAGAAAACAACAACAAAAGTAGCTTTTTTGCCTCAGGACATTTTGGAAATACAGCTGATTCATCTCAAGCAATGCCCATATAGTCATTTCTCTAATGATACTGAGGATAAAAATGAAGTTCATTTTGAGTACTCTTTCATTTAGAGTAAGATTTTTTTTAAATTGGCTTGCAAAAAATTTGAAAGTGGCTCAAAGTCTTGATCAAAACATTGTACCTTCATATTCATGAAATAAAGAAAATGTGTCAATTTTGAGGTTTTCAGAAACTTGAGTTTTGTCTGAAAGATTTTTTTGATGCTTACTGAAATCAGTAATTTATCAGTTACGTAATATTGGCGGTCAGTTTTCTCCAAAAAAGCGTCTTGACATTGGCCTTTTTGAAAACTAGTAATAACTTTTAATGTCAGACTTAATCATGCAACGAAAAATGAAAGCCACTAACTCTTTAACTGCTTCTTTGCAGATCTTGAACTGATCTGTTGCTTAGCCTCTTCTGCTGCAAATGATCAGTTATCCCAGGCTTGTTCCTTAGAATGACAGATGGCATAGATGACATCTTGCAGTCCCCTTTAGTCCTGTTTCTGATTACCTTTCATGTAGAACTTGAGCAATAATTGCCAATATGAAGTTTGGTTAAAGATTATTTATCATGTGTTTCCATTATTCAAAGAAATCAAGGTCTGTCAATGTTTTTTTTAGAATATATAACCTGAGTACTGTCTGAGTGTGGGCTTGGTTGTTTTTTTAGTTTTCAAGCTGTGGAGTATATGAGGATGGGAATAGACCCAACAGTAGCCTGTCAGAAAGTTATTTCCAGAATCCAGAAGTATGCTCCAAAGTTCTTTGGTGCTGTTATATGTGCCAATACAACTGGAAGTTACGGTATGTATTTTGCTTATCAGACAAAGCTTGTTGAACCTAACTAGGTCACAGAAGTACAAAACTGAAGGTGGATTTTAAAGCAGAACTCTTTAATTGTTCTTTGAACACTGCAGCAATACTGGCCATTTGTAATATCAAATGCTGGTTAGCAGGGCATCTGTGTCCTAGTGTGGATTTGAGATACTTTAATTTTTTCGCTGCATTTTGATGTCTTAGACTTGTGCAAAATTTATGCAAGTCTCAGTAAAAATCAAAATTATTTACAACCTTCATGTGTTTTCCTGGACTGTATATGATTAATTTGAAGGTTTTAAAAAAGAATGCTTATGCCTCCCCTAGATATGGCATAAGGCAGGGAGAATGTGAATGTTAAGCATAGCTTCAAAGCAATCCAAGATCAGTCATTGTGCCAGGCATCTCATTAGTGAACTCTTAGATCAGTAGGAAATACAATTTGCTAATCAACACAGCTTATTTAGTTAGACTGCTTATTGCTGTTCTTTGATCTCTTATTTCCCATAGTTCTGTGTTTAAGAGATTAGTGTTGGAGGAACTCATTAAGTTAATCAGGAATGAAAAAGAGAGAGAGATATTTTCCTAACTCACGTTACTGTTTCAAATTGTATTATAAGGGCATTAATTGCACTACAGCAGTCAGTAGCACTGTATTTTTACTTAAAAATTAAATACTGTCAAGATGTCTTGGGTTAAACAGATTGTAAAAGAATAATTACACCATTGTAGTAGAATTAGTAACTGGGTCTTTAGATGATAAAGTACAATGACAAAGGCACTAATCCCAAACATAGCAAATTATACTCTTTTTTTTTTTTCTTTCTTTCCCAGGTGCTGCATGTAATAAAATTCCCGAATTCACTCAGTTTCACTTCATGGTGTCTAGCCCTTCACTAAATCAGCCAACTGAACAAGTAGTAGATTGCATTTAATTTCTTTTGTCCTATTAATATCTAAACTTAGAGGAGGAAAGTGCTAAGGTTTTCCAGGTGTTACTTTTTAAAATGGTTGTTTATTTTCACTGTTGCAATGACCATGTGAACAAGTACAAAGGTATGTTGATGGTGCAGCTACTACTTCACTGGTTTTGATATCTTCTACGTTATGGCTTACCATAGTGCAACTAAGATCAATCTGTAGTTTGCTAATGTAATTATCTTGGTAATTTATTTCTAAATGATTGTAGACTGGTACTGTAATCTAGAGTGAGGTTTAAAAAACTGACTGTAATTTGAGGGAAGCGAACAGAGTTGTAAAATTATAGTTATGTGTTGTCCCACGTGGTGGGTTACGAGGGGGGTGAATCTTTTGAATTCCCCGAGAGTCTACATGCTGGTGGAAGAGCCGGTCTCTGCTCGGCAGAGCCACAGGGCAGGCCAAGTCACGACAGTGACTCAGAGGAACAATTGAGCTGGTCACTTTATTAACTGACCACTTTAGTGAGTGAGTGGAGACTATTTGGCAAGAATCAACTGATAAACATCCAGAGAAGGAATGAAGGCACTTTGGCATGAGACTGTTTTCCTAATAACCCGTCAATGATCAACCAATCGCAATTCGATTCATACAAAACTCATATACATGAATGTATGTAAGAAAGAGAGAGAGAGCGAAAAGAGAGGAGGAGAGGATAGGAAAAGGGGAATCACCACCCTTGGATCCTGTGTCGTCACAGAGTAGCCAGCTTGGTCTATAGATGGTGGGTCAACAAAGACACATGAGGGGTGTTGCCTTTATATAGTCTTTCTTATGCATGCGCAATAGGTTGTTCCAGAAGGTTCTCGTTTTCTCTGGCTTGTATCTGTGCAGTTAGGCATGTTCTGTCTCTGGGCAACAACAGGAAGGAGGGGGAGAGAAATGGCCCATGACCCCACGTCCGCAGAGCTTGCTCCGCTTCTCTTCCACAAGGCATCCCACTCAAGTTGTTTGAGGTATCCTCCTTGCAAACCGTTTCTTGTTTATGAACAGTTTGTGACAAGCTAGTGCTGACACTTTCACAGTTAGCATAGGCAATTCATCTGTGTTTAAAAATTTACATCTAAGTGAAATGTCTGAAATTAATGTGTTTCATTACTGAGGTCTCAAGTCATGAATTTAGTAGGCATTACCTTACATCCCAACTCAATTTTTAAACTTTTGCAAACCTGACAATCAAACTGTGGTTCTAAATACCACAAAAAGTTATCTGTTGTGTATTTACTTCCAAGTGATGCCAAGTTTCACCTGCTTTTGGGGGAAAGTAGAGCTTTGGTCATTGGAAAAAAGAACAGCTTTCAACAACAGCTCATAAAGTGGACAGGTGGTAGTACGTATGCAAAGAGACAAGTGTCTATGGCTTTTGTAGTCTGTTTTCATAAGAAGTAAGTAGCCAGAAGTCATGAATAGTAAACATTGAACTGGATCTTCACTTTGCCGTTTAAAAACATATTTGGCAGAAGTCTGGAGTAAAGGTCAGGGAACAGGAGGGGCTCTGCCTCTACACATGAGACTTATTTGGAGAATATTTAATTGTCTTTCTAAGATTTAGTCCATGTTTTCTCTTGAAAAGAAAATCACATGCAAATGCTGACAAGCAAGGACGGGGTTGAAGAATAGTGAAGAATTCAAAGCTTTAAGAGATAAGGAGCATCTCCTTGTGAACCTTTCTAACTTGTATTCCCACTGTTGTGAAATGTTTGAATAAAGAGGACATCCAAACATCCCTGGTAGTACAAGCCTTCAAGGAGTATTGCGTTGACTCTAACTGGATGTGAAGACGTGGAAATCTTCCTGTCACCTTTTTTTGTAGGGGAAGTTAAGTTACGAATCTTAATCACTGTGATTTCCTTGTCACTAATATGCTGTGCACTTGCACTTTCCTGTAGCACGCCTACCCCTGCAAAGGAGCAGTTGCATACCTAGAGCATGACAGTTACCTACAGCTAACAAAGCTGGGTTTGTCACTTTCTCTGTCTGGAGATACCAGGATTCATTTGTAATAGAACTTCAGCATCTTGAGGATTTGAAGATCTGTTTAATCGTTTTCTTAACTTGGTGGCACGCTGATCACTTAATTGAATCTTTGCTAAGCTTGAGCTAGGAAGTTAAAAGGGGGGAGCAAGTAAAATAAGCATGTCTTGTCATAAACACTTTAATTACTCTTTGTCTACTTGAATAAAACCATTGGGTAATAAAAGCACACCTTAATGTATCATTTATAAGATGGTTTAGATACTTGTACTATGCTTTAGAATGATTATTGCCTTATGTTCTGAGTTGGAGTCTTTGAAAGTTGGAAAAAAAGTTCAAACTAGAATAGCCATCTTTAATGACCTGCTGTTAAACTTAATCAGCAAAGTAATTTCTTTGGTAATTCACTTCTGTCACTGGATCTTTAGAGCATCCTGTTGCACAGAGTACACTGTAAGCCACAACAAGCTTTAGTCGAAGAAGCTCATACTGAATATATCTGCAGTGGTTTAAGATAAGTTCTCTACCTGTCCCACTTACAGCCCTTTGCCGTGGCTGCTGTATCTTCAGGTCACTCAGGCAGTCAAGTGCAAATAGATGAATAAAATCCCAATGATTGTTACTTTGGAGATAGCACTGTGGACTGAATTTAGGAGGTTTCAGTACTGGCAGCTGCGTGGTAACTTCTCAAACTGCTGCAGCTGAATCCACTGGGATTCATTTTTGAGAGAGGTTGGGAACATCCACGGCTTGCTTTCTAGTGTGCTTATGCCACTCTGTGCTAGCTAGTGTATGCCTCTAGAGGCTAGGAGTGCCCATGCTGAAAGCTGATGAGTGCTCTGTAACAGTGTACCTGAAGGCACCGAGTTACAATTCTAGCTTACTGCATAGTCTGCTCACCTACACATGATCTTGTCTCCATGAGACATATGTACTAATACATGTGGTTTAATACTATAGGTTGCTTTGTTGTGCTGAATTAGTTATCATAAATGAAAGGGTTAGTTTGTGCAAACTATTTTATTACATTGTTAATTTGACAGTGTATTAAATTATAATATTTATACATGTGCTGTTCTGATGTTATGAACAGAATTCTGAACTTAAAAACCAATTTGCTTAATATTTTGTATTAAAATATTTCTTTAAAGGTTGTTAGTGTAGGGCTGTTCTCTTACACTTAGCAGACGCATCAAGTTTTTTAAGAAAGCTTTTTACAAGTACAAATCCTTACTGAAAGTAAGCAAAAACTCTGACAGTTTCTGCTGTGATTTGGGAGGGGAAGTCTTACTGTTTCTGATTTCAAGGAATTTTGTATTTTTAAGTTTTTACACTCAAACTTTTACTACAAAATGCAGAAAAAACCTACACAGAATATGAGTATTTGTACTTTAGTAGTATAGTTGAATGCATCCTGTCTGAAAAGTTGTGGGGGTTAAGTCCAACTGTGTTTTAAGTTCATTAGCTTCTAGCTAGCCTGCTTTTTTCTATTTCTAAAACTTCTTACGAAATTATAGCTTCATCCAATGTAGACAGAAGAAGAATCCTAGCTCAGTGGTCTGATTAATAAAGCCAACTATGCCATGTTTTTGCATGCCACTGAATTGTTCTTTAATAAAACAATCTGTGTGAACCCTGACAATGTTTTGTATGCAATTATTGAAGAAAACTTCCCTGTCATTTTACTGTACGTTACCACTGGAATACGTCTTTTCATCCATAACTGCCTCAGTCAGGAATAATTCAGATTTTCAGAGAATCCAAGGTTGATCTTTCAGACAGAATCTCCAAGTAATACTATATAAACTGGAGTGAATCTATTATCTTTTCATAGGGTAAAACCAACAGTGGTGCTGATTGCTTTTTAACTTAGAAATTCTTTTAGCATTTGTTTGTTTTAGCATATTGCATGACTGCTGTAACTCATTAACAACTGTGTTCATCCTTGTTTTGAAACAGAATATATGTAGGATTTCAGTTCTATTATCTGTAGTCTGGATGTGTGAGGAAACATTAGTGATGTGGTTAAATTTACTTTAGCTCTGATCTACAAGTAGTATGTTATACGTTAAGCACTGAACTAGAGATGTTCTCACAGAGGGGTCTGTTCATTCCTCCGCATAAGTTTCATTAAATTTACAGCAAAAGAACATTACTGAAATGTCCTCAGAGCAGATGTGGCAGAATCTCAGGATTTTATGACTAGCTCTGTTGTTATTGTTCAAGCTGCTGAGTCAGACAGCAAACAATTTCAGATGTTTGTGCATTTAACAACATTTGCTGTGTTTCCATTCTCATCTTTTTTTTTTCCCCTGACAGTTGGAATCAACGTAGGTAAATACACCTGATGGTGCAATGCTCTCATAGTGTGATTAGTTGATACGTTTACAGTGACAGATGATGGTCTGTGAAATAAAAGCAATAGCAACTTTCAAGTGTGCTAGTTGCTCAGGGAATTCCTGTTACTGGTGTTTTTTGGTGTGGGTTTGTTTTTTTTTTCTAGTAGGATAGAGAAAAATCTTTGAAAGAAGAGGTTTTCATTATACTTTTCAAGTAGAGTTTTACAGAAACAACTGTGTTGTCAGGGGTTTTTATTGGTTAGAGATGGTGATTTCAGAACTCTGCATAGAAAAACCTTTCATGTGTTAGATGAAGAGGAAGTTTCTTGTTTTCACCCTTTGCATACTTTCCAGGCTGACTCCAAAATGCATTTCAGCTCTAATTCTGTTTGTTGCTAAATTATTATTTTGATTGGTGGTGTGCAAAATACAAAATTGGTGAGCTCTGTCACTTGAGTGTAGTTGTGAAATTGGGTTGCATTTTATATTTCTACTTTCTTAACATTTGTCATTTAAAGATCCTAAGGAATAAGAAATTCAGTTTAGCAAGAATCCCAGTGGCCTTGGCTTATCTGAATATTCTTATGTACAGATGGGAAGAACCTGAAGTTGTTAATTTTCCAAGACAAGCATACAGAGATTGTTACAGAACCTAACACTCCCAACAGGAAAAAGGCTTTTTGTGAAAGCATGTCTGCTTGTCTGATCTTCCAATTGCATTTGCAGACTGTATTTAGTCCTTGTAGAATGTCAGGGTAATTGAACAGGAAAAATGCACTCTGATACTCTGACACTTTAATTTTTTTGTTTTCATTGTTACAAGATCAAAATGTTTAAGATAATTCTTTGTTGAAGGTTTAGTAACTTGAATTCACAAATGTATATGGTCTCAGTTACAGATGAGGTTTTTGTCAAACACTGACAGTATTCCTTGGAAGTGTTCAAGGCCAGGTTGGACGGGGCTCTGAGCAACCTGGGCTAGTGGAAGGTGTCCCTGCCCATGGCAGGGAGTTGGAACTAGATGATCTTTAAGGTCCCTTCCAATCCAAATCATTCTATGATTCTGTGACAGATTTCTGTAAATTTTTTCCCTACTGATTAATTTTTTGTAAAAAATGAAATTACATATTTACATATAGACATCTACATGTTACAGTAGTATTTCATAATATTATATTAAGCAGCCATAATATTAGGTAAGCTTGTAATGGTAAAACTGAAATGGGAAATAGAAACTAAATAATTTCTCTCACATAGAATTTTAGGATCTGGATGTTTTACCATGTGAAAGTCTGAAAAATGTTTGCCTTCATGTTAATTTCCACAGGCTATGTTACCACATTCATTTTATTCATAACCTTCACTTAAATTGCTGTTTAGGCTCTCTGTTGTTGCACAGGACCTTGACAAGCTAGATTCTCTTCAGCTCTGCGGGATAAACAAGGTTTTGAGGCAAGTTGTTTTCACTTGTCACCCAAATCCTCCTGCACCCTTTCCCACCCATCACTCCTGCCCCATGCAAAAGTAATTTCATCTGAGGCTTAAAGCAGACTTTAGGATTACTTTTGGTAAGGGCTAGTATCACACATTGCTGAAACCATTTCACAAAAGTTTCACAGAATCACCTCCAAACCAGATAGGTTGCTATTGCTAGAAACTACAGCAATTTTTAAAGTACTCTGGTCTGTCTAAAGCCTTCTTCCATTATAGGCATGCTCCTTTTCTTACCTTCCACCTCTGAAATCAGAATACTGATGTCTTTTTTTTTCCTGTTCTCCTGCCATTAATGGTACTTTATACTTTCTCCAAATGTGTAGTTTGTCATTTTATAAATGTTTTTTTCATACTAGTTTGCTTTCTTGCTATCAGCAGACCTGTGTCATTATAAGAGCTTTCTTGATGCATTCTGACTATACCCATCTAGATTCAACTGTTGGTTGATTTTCTTTCTGAAGGTTACTTCGTGTGTGATGTAGACTGTCTTGTGTTACTATTTTGCCAAGTAGTATTTGGCAGAGAGGATCCAAGTGCTGGATGTTAAGATTCTTGAAGGTGGCATAATTCTTCAAGCAGTTAGTAATTTTTTTTGATGTTTAAGAAGCCTATGGTCTACTTTTTTTTTGGGGGGGGGAGGGGGGGACTTAAGGGGGTTTTTGTGTTTGTATATACAAAAAATAATATAAAATTGTCCTGAAGGAACTAATAGTGAGATAGTGATTTAAATGCTGGCTACAGAAGTTGCATTTTTGGGGGTTGAGGGTGGAGTTACTCAAACTGATACTTTACAGTATCGCAGTACTACAGATTTAGGATTATACTTAGCTAAATCATGAATGCTTATTGTTTGTAAGTAGATGCTTGATGGTATGTGTGGTTATTTATTAAATACAATGTGACAGGCTATTTGAAAATAAAAATGGTTGTGCTGCTAGCGTAATACTACTCCTGGATATTCATTGTTACAAGAAAAATTCCAAGGCAAATTACCATAGATCATCTGTGAGGATGAAGGCTGGGTTGGCATGCTAATACATAGAGAAGTATAAAGGAACTGAAACTTCCCGTAAATTAATACTTTATCTGCAGCACTTTTTCCTGAGCATTGAGGAGCAACATAGAACTGACAGTTTCCTACTTTTGTTGTGTAATGAGTTCTTTACCTATGTAAGGTTTTTTCTGAAGGATTTACAGTAATAGACGAAGCATTATAGATTAAAAGGATGAATGTAAAAAGTATTATAAACAAGTCTAATTCATATGTAGTCAAGTGTGTTTTGCCAATTTCGTTCTTACTGAAGACTAATTTGTATTTTACAAAGTAGAAAATACACTGGAGTAGCTGTAGTGTTAATGAACTGTAACTAAATTCAATCTGAACCCATTTTTATGAATCTGTCAACATGAAAAGTCCTGCAATCTCTCTTCTCAGCAAGAGTTATGACAGTTTTTGTTGCTGCTTAGTGAAAGTGCTAGCCCCACAAAACGGGTATTTAGGGGGTAACATCACTTTCCCACATGAGCTTAAGGACATTAATGGCCTTTAACTGATTTCTGCAGTGCTACTTGTCCCTGCCCTCTGTATCTCTTTGCTGGAAGTTGCTGTTCTTGTACCAGGACTGGCAGACTGGAGTGTATGCCTTCACCCAAACAGCTTCACACCACATCCAGCATCTGACCTCCATCTGCACTTTGCACTGAGAGAGCAGATGCCTGCACCCCGTTCCACTGGCTCTGCTGTGGGGTGCATAACTTCTGATCAAAGAGCAGTAACAAACAACTCCCATCTGTTCGCTGGGTGAGTATGCATCAGAGCCCTCAGGTATGTATATGGTACCATCCTCATTCGTGTGAATTGAGCTCCTCGGCTCATAGTTACAGTGGTGGTAATAAAATCCCCCAAAAACAACTATACTGAACAGAGAACAGTTAGCTAATAGTGAAGTGCTGAAGACAAGGTTATGTTTTAAGCTTTGTCCATCTCTGGAGTATGATTTCAGCTGGATTAAGATTTTGCTGCCGCAAAAGGGGTGGTACTACCCACATCCTCCAGTATGCATTCTCTCTTCACTTATACAATTGGGTTTGGTGATTGTGTGGCTCCACAAAGTGGATTAGCTTGCTGGTCTGGCTGAAAACTAATCTCTTTGGCTTTTTTCAGAGTGTAAGCAAGCAAGGTGTTCTGTTTCACCATACAGCCACCCATCTGCTAATACCAACACAAGGTAGAGTGCCAGAACACACAGTTGGGCACTAAGGAGCACAGGAAAATATCCAGCTGATAACAGCACATACTTAGATTGGCAAAAGCAAGCTCTTCAAAATTTTCCTGCAGACTGAAATGAGGTGCCTGTCTCTCTGCAGGTTTCACATTCAACCCTCAAGCTACATGCCCATCCTACTATTTCTACCCAATAAAATTCAGTAAGGGACATGAGAAATCAGGATTTGAATCCAGGACTCACTACTTCAGGAGCTTTCTCATCAACAGGCTACTGTCATATTCCCCATGTTCTCTCTTCTGTCACATAAATATTTAGTTATTTGCCATAGGTTTCTCATCTTCAGGATGGGAAAGCACAGAGTCTCCATACAACCTTTTCCTGATGGCCTTCTCTTTGTTAAATTGTGAATTTGAATTTCTCCTGACTGAGGAGGCTTTACAACTTAAATCTCATCCTTCAGAGCAACTGCTGTTAGTACAATGCTTTATGAAAATGTGAGCACCATTAATTCAGTCTCCTTGACTGGGTATTTAATTGAAAGTCACTGTGAGGTGTGCTTTGTGTTAACACCACTGTGTTTTGGACAGACTAGTATATTGGGCGCTCAGGGGTTTCTGTCACAGGGATGTCTGGTTACTGAATCACAAAGAGTTTTAGGCAAGAGACGAGTGCCAGTGTGCTCAGCAGAGCTAAGTTAACATCCCCAATCACATTCAAGAATAGAGCTGTAACCCTGTAACTTAATTTGAAAAATCAAGTCTCTTTCAGAGTTGAGAATAGAAGTTTGATCTTGCATAAAGTTGTACTCATATAACAGTAATGCAGTGCCTCAGTATGAAAAATGTAAGTGCTAATGCCAGATAAATATTCCAACTGTCATTTATAATTGTCATTTATGTACCTTTGGTCAGTCTTAGCTAGTCACAGTATGCCAATCAGTGACCTACTTAACCATTATGTTCTATTTTACAGCTGTGATTTTTCCAGACTTAGCATTTGGGAAGAACTTCAAATGCGTACTAGAAGTTGAGGCAATCTGGTCATATAATAGACCATCTCATGTAAGTGCCTCTAAAGCATTTCTCACAGTGAATAACAAAATCACTGAACAATACAGAACTGTTGAAGCCTTTAGTCTCAGTATGCAAAGATTAGTGTGCTCCATCCTTAGAAAGGGAAAAGTTGCCCTTTCTTGGGAAGATCGAAAAGGCTCTTAGGAGTCCAGTGTTTTAAGCTTTATGGGAACCTCAGTACTTCATCTCAGGTGCTGCTTTCTAACTTTGTAGGTATCCCAAATCTCCTGTATTTCCTGTGTTTCTATTAGTGGGGATACATAGAACCAGTAACTGGATGCTAGGAAGCTAATAGGCCCTCAAGCTCTGGTCATTCTCCTGTTCTTCTAACCCCAGGCCTGATCCAATGAGGATGCTGACATACTGAATGCTGCTAAGCAGAAGGCTAGAGTGAGTTTGCATCTCTGGCTCTTGCACTTGCTTGTTCTAATGACTGTGCTATTACATGTGAAACATGAAAATCTGTGTTCAAAGAGTAACCTGCCTGATTATCCTAGAACACGGAGGCTGAAGAATCTTTTCCTCCTTATTCTCCTATAAAAAGTAGAAATTCATTTATAGAGGGTGAAACAGTTTCAGTAAGAAATATGAGATGGTGAGGAAGATAGCACATGAAGATCTGCTTCTCTAGTAACTGAGATTCTATGAGGATACACATCCTGACATACCTCTGTACCTCTGCCAGTATTGGTTAGGTAGTACACGGTACCAAGCATCTGGTAAGCATTCCTTGAATACCAGCAGAGCTCAGAAAATGGGCTAGGTTCCCAAGCAGTTCACTAACAAGACATTATGGGCAACTTTTGGCGAGTAAAGAATATATGTAGATTTCCGACACTAAGAATCTCCTATCAGTGAGGTTCCTTTATTTCCCATCTATTCCATTTCTATAGTAGTAAGTGTCTATTCCCAAGGATGTTACGAAGGCACGTGACTTAAGAGTGAATGTCTAACAACATACCTCTCTCATGCGGAAGCACCGCAGAGGTACAAGTTAGTCATTCTTCTCTCGTACACAGGAAATGCAATTGAGTAGATTTTATTCTCAAACCAAATACATGAGAGTGCCACACTACACACAACGTTTCCCTTTCTGCAGTCACAGTTTCAGGCGTGCCATCACCCATGTGTGAAGAATAATACAGATCTCTTCCTTTTACACTGTTGACAAGTTTCAGTGTTTTTAATGATGTTCTGTCAGTGTTAACAGCCTATCCATGGGAGAGCAATTTAATGGATATCATTGTAATCTGAGTAACTAGTGAACAGTATATCTTACACCCAAGAATGTTTACTTCAGCTTTACCTAAAGGGGTTACCAGGACCTGTGTTCAGATGTGATGCTTCAGAGTAAGATACCTGCTAAAGCAGTGTTAACAGTTTGAAGAGAAAAGTGGATGTACTGCACACTGGGTTACATGAGAGATTGTAATTGCCATGTATGTTAAACATATGGCCAAGCACGAGATATATATGCTTCATGATATTTTATAACTGTAAGAGCTACAGTCTTTAATTCTTGTTGCAGGGAGTAAGTGGAAATTATTTTTTCTTCTGCAATCTAAATAACTATTTTCCTGAATCTCAACTGCCTTAAACTCAACCCATATTTGGGGAGTCTTCCAAAAGTTCTAGGAAGAATGTAGTTTTATCTGTGATCAGTTCAAGAAGAAACTAATAATAAATAAAAAAAAATTTCTTTAATTGCTCATGTCCCAGGGTAGAGTTAGGGACAGTTGGCAGGCCCATGAAGAAATTATCATCAAATAAATTATCACTATTACAATATATTTATCATTACGGCAAAAATTAGGTGTGAACAGACATAAAGGGCATTTGCAGGTCATTCCTGTTGACCTTACTGTCTTCTTCCAATGAGAAAGCTTTCTACTATTTGCAACATCTAGGAAACAATATTTTTAGTGGATATGAACAGTATTCCCTAATCTAGCAGCTTTCAATAAAGCAAGATAAAAATTCTAAATAACTTGATTGTAAATACAGTGGGAGTTAGTTCGATGTACATTTCATTTTCAAAGTTGATGCAGCTGTGCTCTTTTAGCACTTAACAGCTCATGTGTATGGCTCTCGACTTGCTCATCCTGAGCAGCCTTGCAGCCTGCTTCCAGTTGGTGGCTGAGCCTGCAGTACTACCATGGGAGGAGTAGAAGCTGAGAGCTGCAAATTTTGCTTTCTGCCCAGTGTCATTCTTGTTCCTAGGAAACAATCCCAACCTCAGTTACAAGTTTTTCATCAGTAATTTCTTCAATCGAGCAGCCTAAGCAATCTGTAAACATAGATTGAATATAATCACCTAAACTACCATTAAAAGATTCATCTCAATCAGCAGTGCCTGCTGATTGTCACCTGAAACCTTGCAATTAACACAATGACTAGTATTTTTGACAAAATAGCTGAGTGTGGCTTGATTAATAGTGCTATCTCAGGAATGGCCTTTTCCAGTATTTATTACCATCAAAGCTGTCAGTGCTGCATACTGTGTTATTATGAAGAGACTTCATGACAGATAGAGGTAAATGGATGGATATAAGATAGTCTTTGTCTGGCTTCTGGAGATACAAGTAACAAAAGTTCAAGTACTTGAATTTTTTCATGTGTTTCATGTATTGATATAACAATAAATTAAAAATTAAGTTTATCCATCTTGTGTAATGAATCAGAGGCTTTAAACTGAATTTGAAATTAATGTGTACTAGGTAACACCCAAACCTAGAATGTGTAGAGCAGGGAGGGGGGGGGGAAAGTTGTTTGAACTGGAGTTGATTATTGTTACCAGAGGCTGTGTTCATTACTGCATTACCTAATTTATTACATTCAGACTAGCATCGCATAGTGAGCTAGGATTTGTGAAAGTTTTAGGTTAATAACCAAACTGCTTTGCTTTGCTTCCTTTTGTGTGTGCTACCGTTCCAGGGTTTTATTTCCCTCTGCCTGAATTCCACCTTCTGTTTTGTCCCATAACTGCTTTCCTCCTTCTATTTTAACTCATAACTGTTTAATCCCTGTTCTAGTTTATCAAAGCAAGTTATAACTAGCAAAATATAAATAGCTGAAAATTCTATAGCTACTGTAGTATCTGCATACCTGAATAGTTTTATGGCAAGAGTATAGACCTTCTTCTATGCTTATGATTCATTCTGCATTGCTGTGTAGAAACAAGCAAAGTCAGGCGCTAAAGAGTGATGCTTTGAACAGTTACAGCTTGCATTTGGTCACCTGATCTTTGTCAGTATTGGTCTCTCTGGAAATCCAAGAACCTTTAGTAGCCAACATCAGGACTACATGTTTAATACATTTCCACTGATAAAGGAAAACATTTTTTCGGTGTGATAATGTACTTTTTTTGACTTCTAATTCCTTTTCAGTGGTTGCATGTATCTGACAAAGATATAAAAGTTTCTAAGGTAACTTTCTGAAACCTTCTGTCCTTACTGTGAACTTCCTGTATTTTGTTGCTGTTACTCTTAGCATCTGATACTGGATTAACCTACTTACAGTCATCCTGAGTGATTTATTAAAAAAAAAAAAATCAGTCACTTTTTTTAATTAGATAATTCTACTTTATTAAAACACACCATTGAGAAGTTGAACTACTGTAGCAGTAAATATTTCTGTTCTGGTCCACTTGGAGTCTGTTCATGTTTTTAAGAAAAGCATTTGCTGAAAGGCTGCTGTTACATAAAGGGAGAAATTTTGTGTTTGTAAAGCCTTGTCCCATTAGACTATTTTAGACTGATTGAAAAAAAGCAATGGTATTACAATACTAGGTAATGGAAGGGAGCTGAGAAGTGGCAAATACAGTGTAAGTAACATGAGCTATCAGAGAAAGCAAAGGATAAACTACATATTCTATGTATACAGTAAGGTAAAGAAAAACAATAAAGTGTGTTATTTTTCTATTTTCTTCTTTGTTCAAATGGATTTTTAAACTTGATTGTTCATTCTAGTATTGAGTGCATTTTTTACTTTTATAGTGTTCATCTACAAAGCCCAGTATTTGCTTAAATGTTATTTCTGTTACAAAGCAGCTTACACTGTTACCTTCAAGACTGCTTCATGTGCAAATACTGTCCTTAAGAAGTACAACCCACCATCTTTGCCTTCAGAGTGGAACTTTTGCTAAATGTTTTTTTCGCTTGCATAGACTCTGCAGTACTGCTATAGTAAGGAGTTTAACTTTATATTGTAAACTCGCTCTTCAAATATTGTCTAGATTAAAAATTGAAATTTAAATTTTAGCTTCAGTTTACATGTTGTAACTTGAGTGTTTTTCTAAAGACATTTCAGAACTTTTATTTGTATGTTTAAGATCATCCTTCTGAAGTTCTAGAACAAATTATTTAAATAAATGCTTGAATTTTAATTGTTTCTTTTTGATTAAAACATTTTTTTGTTGGTATAGAATTATTTATACCGTGAGAAAGATAGTCTGAATTATTTTTGTGAGAGATTACATTGGTCTTTCTCTAGTTGATCTTAATGGACATTGTCTTACGTTTGAAATAATATTAGCCTAGACCAGTATTCTGCTTTTCAAAAGAGTCAACTAGCTGGTGCAAAAAGTGCCTTGCAAATGCTGCATAACTGGGTTGGGTGTAACAAAGCTGGTTATCGCTGTGTGGTGCTGTATTGTGTTTTCTGGATAAAGCTTAAAATACATTTTCCAGTTTTCCCTATTTCAAGTGTTTGGTTTTTTTTTTTTCCTTTTCCATACTACAGTGTCATGGCCTCTAACAAATTATGAGGGGTTTTTTGCATGTCAAATCATTGTATGTCACTGTTACTATGATCAATTATTTCCTGGGCCGGAACAAGAGAGAGAGAAGTTATGTTTGAAGGAAATAGCAACAAAAGAATTTCTAGATGAAGTGCATCTGGAGGAAGATGAGTGGACATTAATATACTTAAACTGATCAAAGGAGCTTAATAAATCCACCTGGTTTCTGCAAAAGGGCAGGCTAAATGATTACTGTAATCCTTTATAGATTTAAAGATACGTGAATAGATTACTCTCAGGAATATGATTCTGTCAAAAGTGCAATATATAGAAGTAAGCTTTTTGTTTATAGGAAATGATAAAACTTCTACCCCATCTGTTTTCCTGGATCCTATGATCAAAATGTGAGGGCAACTCCTATTCAAGTTGCTGCCTAGTACAGGATATATATGCAGATTTTTTCAAAAATATACATTTGCTCTGCATAAACTACAGACTAGTAAAGTACAGGCAAGTTCTTATCCAAAGATGTGATGCTCAAGCTGCTGTGGTAAGGCCCACTTCGAGTACTGTATTTTTGGAGCTGGCTGGAATCAGCCTGGAGCACAGACCTGTCAGCAAAATCTATGCATAAACCAGTTTTTAATCTAGTGAAATGTGCAGTTGGATTTACTCATGAGATTAAAGCCAGTTTAATCTGAGCACAGAGCATTTGGAGTGCAGTTAGTTTGTTTAGTAGATCTAAAATACAGATGGACATAATACAGGTTCATGTGAAAGACCTCATACGCATATGATTTCTGAAGGAAGGACTTCGGTTTCAGTTCCATTTGTGGAACCAACCAGTCAAATGCACCTTCTTCTGCCAAAACAGAGGAACTCTTGCTTCACTTTTCCCTTCAGTGTTCCTAACTACACAGTTTCATCCCATCTTTAAGTCAGGCTCTGCTGCTCGTCAGTGGCTTTTGAGAGGGGCCTCTTTAGTCTGCCAACTCTGTCAAGGTCTCACCTGAAACCTTAGTATAAAAAGACTAGTGTTAGGATCTTTTCACAGTATGATCATATTACATGACTAATAGCTAAAAGTCATGTTTGATTTTATAATAAAAATCATAAAGCATACAAACTCTGCAGGGACCTGCACTCTGTATAGGAATGGCAATTCAAGAAGTTATTTAACTAAAGCACTATGTTTAGACAATACTGTGTACACTCTTAATTCTACTCACCTGTAAGTGTGCTTGTTGCATTTTCAATAAGCTTTTAACTGGAAAATATTTTTATCATTGGGTTCTCTCCTTAGATTGGATTTATTGCATTGTTCCACTAAAATAAAATATAGCACACTTCCACACTTTTCTAAATGAATTTTGAATGTGTGTTTTGAATATGCAAGTAAAAATTGGACATAATAAGCAACTTTTCAGACATTAGAGGAATAAAAAGACACATGCAGCGTATTACATTGCACTAGATGCTGAACTGTGGCTGTCATTAGCAAATGCCAATACAAGCGTAGGTGACAGCATGTTATGTTGTACAGCGCAGAAAGGTACAAGAAAGATGTTGAAGAGGGTTTTATATCTTCTAGAGATTTTGTTCAGAGAGGAAGAGGACCTACAGTTGCTGTGAAGTCCATGGAAGACTGCAATGCTTTTTGATTCCATGTGAAAGATACTAGCCGCTAGTGATGAACATTCATACAGATATTAAGGAAAGTATGGCATCTTCCACTTCTTTGAAAGTCCCCTTCCACCATCAAGCTAAAACACTCTTACTTAGGTTTTCCATTCCAGAAAAACAAGTGAGAACTAGCACCATTTTAGACAGGAAGGTGGTTGAAGAAATAGTTGTGTATGTATAATCGTAAAGGTCTGTAGTCACAGCTGTGACATAGTCATGTCTCAAAATTTGAGTGCATATTTTCCATGTAAGTTTATTTTTCCCTTAGTGAATTACTAATATAAGACCATTGCTTCAGGCCTCCCTCTATTTGTTGAATTTGCATTGCCATCAAAGGGTAGTTGTGCATGTATAGATTAAGAAACATGCATGTCTGTCTTTAACAAATAGCTGGTTATAAAAGTACTTTAAATAAGGGTATAAAGGCATGAAACCAGGCATAAAATGTTGATTCTAACCTGAACGTCACAAATTGGAAAACAAATGGTACTTTCAAAGTGAAAAATACACTCTGCCTAAACTTACTTAAACTAAAGTGCTACCATAAAGCAGAAACCGGGTATGGCATTACCATTTTCTAGGTTTAAAACTTACTTCACAACTTGTGTGACCTTGACTTGCTCCTCTAAAAACTGTTTTACATAGCGTCTCAGCTGAGTTCAGAGAGCTTTATGAGGTTAGCTTTGTGGTATATAAAACCAGAAGTGTTTTCTGCATAAGGTTAAAGACAGGTTTCTGTTACGAGTCATGCTATCACTTTGTAATGTTAATGTCTGAAAAAGCTCTCTAAAAATTGTAAGAGTACTTAGAAGTCAGCTTTACTGGAAGATTCCTTTTTATTTCAGAACTGCCCTCACCACCTCGTTCAGAACGCATCTAGTCAAAGGAGCTTATGTGAGCCTGTCGGTCCAAACAGCCTCCTGTAGACACTGGCACTCTATCCCATTTCTCTTAGCTGTGTATGGGTACAGGTTAAAGTAACAACTCTACATCAGAACCCTAAGGTCTTTAAAAATGGGCTATATTTTATTAAAAGCTATTTACATTGGCTTTCATAAGGAATATAAATGACAAAAATGTTTGGGATAGAGTTCCCTCTTTTTTAACTTAGGCTTTGTTACTCTTTTTAGCCTTCACAGTTGGTTGTATGCAACACAAGCCATTAAAGTGTATAAGCCACATACAAACCAGAAATAAGTGTGTTCCAACACCTGCACTGTAAATAAACACATTTGTAAACTATTAGGACAAAAGCTGCAAATCAGGAATTTTATTTTGAGCAAACACAAGAGATCCTTTCAAGAACTGGCTGCTGGTTTGCACCTCTGGTTGCAGATTGTTTTTGAAAGGTTGAGAGTGGGATCTATTCCAAAATAAGCTTTCTTGCCAGCTTTTCTTTATCAAAACCTTTTATAACCACCTATCAGCTACAGCTTGTTAAACAGGTTACATAGTGCTGTCCTCTCCAAGATGAAGGAAAAAAAAATAAAAGCAGTGTTTGCAAAAGCAGTAAGTTAGGCAGACGCAACTGGTGAATTAGAATTCACCGTCTCTTGCCTAGTCTTCTACTTCACTAGAGTGTAAATGTGTCAAATTCGTCCACATGCTAGTTCAGGGTATCCTTGCTCTTTGGTTCTTTCCATTTCTGCCTTTCCTCACCTTGTGGTTTTATACAACCAAGATAAATCATAAGCAAATTTAGGCTGATACAAATATAGCCCTTCAAAACAGATGCCCAAGGGAACATACTCTACAAACTTTTGAAGTTTATCGTTTAAATGGGTGCTACTTATAGGGGAGACATGAGATTAGAATTAAATAATCTGTAACCTTGTTATTTAATGCATAGTGTAATAGCCTTAGCAATGTAAAGCAGCTAAGTTTCTACCACGAGGTTTAGGGAAGAGGTACTATTCCCAAAGTTGTTTAATTTGAGTGTTAGGTGGTAATCTAATTTCTAAATGTAAAGTTCTGTAAAGTTCTCCATAAACTTTTATTCCATAAACAAATCATTCATGTTGCACTTCTTTAATAGCCATACCTTGCCCTGTGGCTTCTGCCTTATTTCCTGCTTAAACTTCTTAAATTTATTTTTATACATTTCAGAATTCCTCTCAAATATTTTACATTTTATCTATCTGCAAGATGACATCTCTTGCCTGAATTTATGAGCTAAATTTCCCTTTCCTGAAACAACTGTTTGTCCAAAACAGTGCTATCAATCAGTGATACAACCATTCTGAAATATCTTGAGAGACTTAGATGCTTAGAATTCTTAACTTGTTTTATTGCAGCTTCATGCACAATCAGAGACTGTATAAAAATCTCTAATTTGCCATCTCACTGGTAAATAGTGAAGTACAGCTGTTCAAGCTACTTCTCTGCAGCCAGCTCTGGTTACTTCAATGGGCTAGCCTATGCTAGCCTATTATATTATGTTTGAGATGAAAAATGTAAGTTATTGCATGCTAACATTTGTAGTTAGGCTAAAAGTAGCAGAAGTGAGGCAATACAGAAGGTCGCTTTTTAAAACACAACTTTTATTCAAGATGAAACCTTCTATTGTAACAGTAAGATCTTAATGTAGGTTATTTCTCATGCTTTTAAATTATGCAAACTTGTTACTTGTTAAATAGATTAACCAATTATCAGGACAAAATATTTTATTTTAAACACTTCTCCTTAGTTTAGTCCTTAGTTAAGCAGGACATACTACTCATTTCAATAAAGAATTCAGATTTTGCATCCTCAGAGGGTAAATGCACTTTATACATGACCATTCCACTGTCCAGGTTAACTTTCTATATTGCTTATGCACTTTTTTTTTTTTTTAAAAAAAATAACACATTCTAGAAGTATAACAACAGAAAAAGGAAAGTGATTGCAGTAGCTAATAAAAGCAGTTAATCCTTTAAAACATGTATGTGTTATATGTAAACAGATACTCACTTCTTGTCTGGCTGTTAAGATAAAAGATGTAACAGCCGTCTGTTATCTTTGAAATGTCAAAGTTTGAAAAAGTCATTTAACTTCCAGCTTCAGTGAGATCTTAACATTTATTGAAGGCAAGTGATCAAAAATGGTTGTATTTCTTTTTGATTTTTCACATTTAGCTGAACTACTGAAGATTTATCCCTGTGCAAGACATCCAAAAGCACGTACAATTTAAAAATAATCAGACACTTTATCACAGTAATCAATTGTACAAATACAAGCGAGGAACTGGTTAGATAGCAGTTTTAAAGACTTAGATGTATAAGCACAAGCTAGCAGTGACATATCATTGTAACAAGCATCGTATAAAAAGATGGCAATGGAAAGTCAGTCATCACCATGTGAAGTAGCTTGTTTTGTTCTTAGGTAGAGTTCTGTACCCCACTTTAAATAATAAGCTTCATGAAAGATACATATTGGAAAGAGTCCATTGAGCAACAGAAGGATTATAGTTTCTACAATCTGATTAGAAAATATTTCCTTCACACAGAGAAAGTTTTAAAAGATTTCAAAGGTATCAAAGGCTACTGAAAAGAGGAAGAAAAAAAGTCTGAATTGGTTTCACTTGCACCATGGTATGGAAGATTTAAATTGGACTGAAGTTTCCCAACTTCCTCAGGAAAATTAAGTAGTGCTCCCTCAAAAAAAAAAAAAAAAAAGGAAAAAAGCAGTTAGCTCTCAGAAATGACACAATTAATTCTGAAGTATTTACATAGACTGAAGGACCATTTACAAGCAGCTTTTAAACCTGTTTAATCTCTCACATTTTTGGTGGGAAGCAACACTACTTCACATTAGTTTTTTTAAAAACTGATTGTGATTCAATAATTTATGAAGCTATGACCATATCTTGATTAGTTTTATTTTCCTTGTTATCTGTAGTATATGCTCCAAAGATCTGAAGAATTCAGTTTCTGCTTTACTTCACATTTGATAGCTTAGCGTATTCTGTTTACTTTTCCCCTTGCTTTACCAAGTAGTGGTAAGACAAGCAAATGTAAACTGAGTTTCAACCACCTAAGAGGTATGATTTTATTATGCATTACACATGAAGTAGGGAAAAAAGTTCAGTAGCAACTAAAATAAAGTGTTAAGACCTGAATTTAAAACACATTATTAAGAAAACTGCAGTCATGTTATTAATTTTACAGTACTTTTTGTCTTTGTTTTCCAAACCTAAGCAAGGTCACATATTCAACTATGGTAACATTTGAAGTGTACAGTCCACTGCTGTTTCATTTTAAGCTCTGAGGAAATAAAGATGTGCTTGCCAAGCCACTTTCCATGGTTTACCTGAAGTCATGGCTAACTGGGGAGGTCCCATTGGACTGGAGGGTGGCAAATGTAACACCCATCTACAAGAGAGGCAGAAAGGAGGATCCGGGAAACTATAGACCTGTCAGTCTGACCTCGGTACCAGGGAAGGTCATGGAGCAGGTCATCTTGAGTGCCATTAAAAGTCATATAATGGACAACCAGGGGATCAGGTCATAAGTGGTGTTCTTCAGGGCTCGGTGTTGGGGCCATTTCTGTTTAACATCTTTATTGATGATCTTGATAAGGACATAGAGTGTATCATCAGTAAGTTCGCAGATGACACCAAGTTAAGTGGGAGTGCCGATCTGCAGGAAGATAGGGAGGCACTACACAGAGACTTGGATAGGTTGGATTGGTGGGCCAACGTTAATGGGATGAGCTTCAACAAGGCCAAGTGCCAGGTCCTGCACTTGGGCCACAACAACCCCATGCATCGCTACAGGCTTGGGGAGGTGTGGCTGGAGAGCTGTCTGGAAGAGAAGGATCTGGGGGTTCTAATTGACAAGCAGCTGAACATGAGCCAGCAGTGTGCCCAGGTGGCCAAGAAAGCCAACGGCATCCTGGCTTGTATTAGAAATAGTGTAACCAGCAGAAGTAGGGAGGTGATAGTCCCCCTGTACTCTGCACTGGTGAGGCCACACCTTGAGTATTGTGTCCAGTTTTGGGCACCTCCAATACGAGAGAGATATCGAGGTGCTGGAGCAAGTGCAGAGGAGGGCAACAAAGCTGGTGAAGGGCCTGGAGAATAAATCCTGTGAGGAGTGATTGAAGGAGCTGGGACTGTTTAGTTTGAGGAGGAGAAGGCTATGGGGAGACCTCATCACTCTCTACAACTACCTGAAAGGACATTGTAGAGAAGTTGGTGCTGGTCTCTTCTCACAGGTAATTAGTGACAGAACAAGAGGGAATGGCTTTAAACTGCAACAGGGGAGGTTGAGACTGGACATTAGGAAAAAAATTTTCACAGAAAGAGTGGTCAGACAGTGGAATAGGCTGCCCAGGGAGGTGGTGGAGTCACCATCCCTGGATGTGTTTAAGGGTCGTTTGGATGAGATGTTGGGGGATATGGTGTAGGGGAGAACTTTGTAGAGTAGGGCTGATGGTTGGACTCGATGATCCCAAAGGCCTTTTCCAACCTGAATGATTCTGTGATTCTATGGAAGCATGAAGTGGTATTAAAAAAGCATATTGACTTTTCATTCACTTTTATTAAATACATATTTACACTCATGAAGAAATCTACCAATTTAAAATACTAATTTAAAGTTATTGATTCTATAAATCACTTATGCTTAAAGGTATGCAGTGGTAACAAACTTCAGTCATGTATATGAAAAAAACAGTTCAGTTTTTTTAGAAATATAACAGTATGTCACAATATATTGCAAGCTAGATGTGTATTTCAAAATAGTATGCAGCATACAGGCAGTATTTAATTTTTACAGGACTATGTAAAATTACTCTTTCCAAATCTGCAGTTCTTTACATCATTGGAGCTATCTTACTAATTAACCAGTGAATAGGGAAAAAGACAAAAACAAAACAGAAGTTACTAGGAAAGTTGTAAGCACTTAGGACTTTGAGGAGCAGATAACCGTAACATCAACATCAAGGAATAACCTGCATACCTGGCCCATTTTCTGCCCACTGGAAAAAGCCACACTGTTTTTCCTTTCCAAGAGAGCACACAAAAAAGTTCTTTCCATTATTGGGACCAATCTTCAACACAGTCTTCATAACACATCGCTTGCCATGGTTACAGGATGGAAAATTCAAGTCAGCCCACTACCAAAAGAAACAGGTTTTAGGCAGTTTTAGCATATGCGATGGCTATAAATTCCTTATTTTAAAACTGGCAATATAAACAGATCTACAGGGGAAACCCTAGAAGAAACTCTTCCTAGTAATTACGATAGTTTTATCTCTTTTGTGATCACTCATTTCAGGTTTTTCTTTAATTGGTGTAACTTCAATTGATGTTAACACAGGGGGCTTTTTTTCAAATTAAGGTGTTACAGTAATTACTGTCTTGAGTTCATCTATTAGTTACCTGGTGATAGGTGACTGAGCCAAACTTCTTAGTCACATATGTTCATAGCAAAGAGCAATGGCCACCAGTTGCAGCTAGGAAGGTCAGGTTAGCTATGAGTGGAAGCAGATGCCCAGGCAGATTACAGAATCTTCATCCTTGGAGGTTTTCAAGATTTTGACTAGATATAAACATGGCTGATGTCTAGATCTGGAGTTTGCCATAGTCCTTCAAGCAAGAGGCTGAACTAAACTTTTACAAGTCCCTTCAAACCAACATTTCTGCTGTGCATCTGTTTCACATCACATGGAAGCAGATTAAGAACATTTGCAAAAGCAGGTGCCTTCTCAGCAGTAACTAAAACTGGATGTTCACGACTACTATTATGGTCTTAGTTTCAGTTCAGTATGCACAAGTATTTAAAATTACCTCAATATTTGAATGGATTGTTATCTGTCCACAATTATAGATTACTGGGGCAAGGAGGTTGCAGGAACAAGTGCTCAGTAAAACACAGGCCTTGAAGTCTTATACATACGTACTTGAAAGTAGTCACACCGAGTTTCTCTGGGTAGAGGACAGGTATAAAACTGCCTGCCTTTGTTTTCTCCGTCCTTTCTCACAACTCTGAGGCTGCAGACACGGCTGTGTTTACTGCAGCGAGGATGGCCCACACTTAACAGACGAATATCATCTGTCATATTAGCTTGAGGTGTGCTGTAATGACAAATCACAAAATGACTCCTGTGTAATGTTAAAGGGGTTACCTACACCACAGCCAAAGAACTCTCTCTTACCATTGCAATAGCTCACTCAGTGTACCTCTACACACAATGACAGTCAGAGAAGTAACTTCTCTAAGGCACCCTATTGCACCTTTAAAGCTGAATG
This sequence comes from Strix uralensis, assembly GCF_047716275.1. Classification (NCBI taxonomy): domain Eukaryota; kingdom Metazoa; phylum Chordata; class Aves; order Strigiformes; family Strigidae; genus Strix; species Strix uralensis. The sequence continues at coordinate 39,989,026 of NC_133975.1, forward strand.
ATTGCTAGTAGTGAGTAGGCAAGACTGTGTGCTTTTCTTGCAGGTGGTATATAATTTTCCCCAGCATTAGGCCATGTTTTAAATTATTTCAAAGTACTCTTAATTTACAAAACAAAGTAAGTATTACCACTGCTATTATACTGCCCGCCTCAAATTCCAACATACTCTGAAAGAGGATTCTGCTTTCAGTGCAGAAAAAGACCAATACCAAGTAATTACTCCAGCTTGAATGTATTTGTATGCTTCACAGAAAAGACTCCCACACTCTTTACTGAAAAGTTACAGTAATGCTCCAAATCATATTTGGCCAAGAAGTAATCCAGCTGGGGCAGGGGAACAGTGTTCTCTGAATAGCATGAAGTTTCTTTCTTGTGATTCAGATAGTCGGAGATTATCCGAATGCAATATACAAGGCTTTACTTAAGAATAGTAACATGACAAAGATAAATGCTCTGAAATGTATCTTTCCAATACAGTTATAGAGCAGAAAAGCAGTGATGAAACCTTAGTGAAGAAAAGGAAAGATTAATTCATTCTTGTTAAATTATCATTTTAGGAATTTTATATTCTCTTTTATGTCTGGAAGATTGCAGTCCTGTGGACATCAGCAGTTTTCTTCCAACACCTCATTAAAACAAAAAAACCCACAACAAACCTTTTTGGTTTTTGTTGGTTATTTGGGGTGTTTTTAAATGTTTAAGTTGATATCTTGCTATAGCTACCTGTTACTGTGATTGATACTGTCTCACTTTTTTGCATTCCTCTGTTCTCAGTTATCCTGCCTACATCCTCAGTTATCTGTAGTTGTCTACTGAGACAGCAAGGAGAAAGTATATTCATACAGCCAGTGAGATCATGTTTCAAAACTGGTGCTTCAACAACTCAAGAAATAATTTCTGTATTTCAGAACAGACCTATGACCAAGAATTTTGTAGCATATCATTAATACTTGACATTCACCCTGCATAATTTACTGCTCTGACATCTACCCTGCACTCCCATTACTGTTGTTTATGTCTGCCCAACTTTCCTTGACAACCCTAATAGGTTCTCACATTTCTCTTAACTAGACAATGGATGTGTCTGAATAGGGCTGTGTAAATAAAAACTCAGGATGGGCAGAGCATCAAAGCAATTACATATAGGATGGGGAGGAAGTTAAGAGAAAATACTGGTGGGAGGTTCATCAAGGTACATGTACAGAGCATCATATCATAGAAGAATGTTGAAAACTGCTGACTGAAAATAACTTTAATTAGAATATATTCATTCAGCTACCTTCTTTTTGTCATCTTTCACAATGACTTCAAGATCGCTCTAAGCAGATAGCAACACTGTGCGAAGATCACACAACTCCTTAGGTAGAACTGTGCTTGTTGACTTATTAGAGCTACACTGTCCTACTCCATGGGAATAGGTGAACTATGAACAGCTGTTTACTTAACAGCAGTACTGGCCAGATGCCAAAAATCAGGACTTTTACAGTGACAGACTAGGTCATTCGGTGCTTTTGAAATCCGAGTGTAATGTTAGTTACCCAAGAATAAGCTACCTCTGGCAGAAATCCAAAGACAACAGTGTCTGAACCCAACAGCACAGTGTTCCATTAACCTTCAGGGATAAAGTTGGTTTATGGGAATATAAGAAGACTTGTTTACATTTTAGAATACATACCTGAGTGCTGTATTATATTGGTGAACCGAGGATATAAGATCAGTTTTCTGTTTCTTCTGTACATGTTTGAAAGAGAGAGGTTGCTGACAGGAGGACAAAGCCATAGCAGTTATATGTGTTGAGCAATCCTTGTCTGTGCTTCCCCCTGACTCGTAGACATTGTTTTTGATTTGATTACAATTGCTTTTTGGAGCAATACACTCAGAGTGTCCATCAGATATTTGGGTATCATTTCTCAAAACAGCTTTGTTACCAAGATCTGTTAAGACAAGAGTTGTAGTTCCAAATGCAGCTTTCCTATTGATCTTTATTTCTGTGCTTGGTTTTCTGAAGTCATTACAAGGGTACTTCATTAAGTTTATATTAAAGGCTGCAAAATATTCAGCATTCTTTGTCTTTGGAACTAAGGAAAAATAAGTTATTGGTTATAATCCATCTGTGTAGAGTGATACATCATATTTCTTATCTGTCATCATATAGGGTGTGAAAGAGTAAGTTTACCATACCATCCTGAAAGATCTCAAAACCTGTCACAAATTAGATACAGCACCAACACAATAAAAAAGCCTCAAGCACTTCTGGAGTCACATACAACATGTATTTCAAGGTAACATTACTATTGCTTGAATAGGACCAGATGTGAATTGTAGTCTAAGTGAAAGCTATTGGAGAATTAACCATACAAAATTGAATTTTGCATAAGTACGGGGATTAAAATATTTAAATTTTTCAAAATAACCTTTTATAACCTCAGCACTGGGATATTGCAGGGTATGGCACCTCCAGCAGCAATACATTATCCATTTTTAAAGTACTGTTTTACTGTTGACACAAGAAGGAATAGTCATTTGTTGGCTTTTCTAGTGCTTTCAGGGTTCCCGTTCTTTCCAAACATTGTGCACATCCAAACTTATTGTTCCCTTACTTTAAGGGGTTTCAGAAGCAAGCAGTTCAGGCATTTACTTTGCATCCATTTCCTGACATGAACAGTACGTTTCTTCACAGAATCAGAGGCCTGCCTAGCGGGCAATATTCATTCCAAAAGAGTGGGCATAATTTATTAATGCCAGTTTAATAAATAAGGAGTCTGTAGGTAATCCTTTCTGAGAAAAGGGTGCAAAGAAAAACTTTATGGGGTGCCTATGTGCAATCTTTGTTAAGCAGCTGTGAAACCAGTGTTCAAGAACAGAGTCCTTTCTTTTCTACCATCTCCAGTGAGTGTCTCCCTCCTACATCTTCCCTCCATACAAGTAAGAGGAAATTAAGCAGAAAAAAAATAGTTAGATAAAGGCATACACAAGGGCACACTCTCTCCAAAGGCACTCTCACTCAGAAACAAAATAAGAATCCCTACAGTTTACTCTGAACAGTACTTATTTCCAGGTTCCTTCCATTTTGCCACTGGTGCACAGTGAAATGTTCTGGTTCCAGTGCATTCAGATTTGTTTAAGAAAGGAGCTTAGCCTTGTACTTAGCAAAGGAGGAGGGAAATTGAGATGTAATGGTAAATAGTTATCTTTGTCTACAGACTGAATTATTTCAGCTGTATGGCCAGCAGATAGCTTTACAGACCAAGTATTCTGTCCTCAAAAATTCAAAGGTTTCTGCTGACAGTAGTTAATTTTAGAAACAATGTAAAAGTCAAAGAATAGGGTATCATTTGTATACATAGGGTATACTTCTCACTTCCTAGCCTCAATAAATCGACTTTAGCTAGTAAGATAAGAGTTTCACACATCACTCCATTCATAAAGAGACTAACTAGAATGAAGTAATACTTTAAAAAAAGCACTGGAACTTATAGGAACTGAGATCAGTACCATAAAGTCACTTCTGCACAGGCTGGGAATTTGGGGGCACTTTGGAAAGTATGGTTCAAAGTACAATTAAAAGCTATGGCAATGTGATCTTTTATTCCGATTTCAGCATATATACTGTGAGTCATAGTTAGATTCAGTGCACTTTTAACAATAGGTCCTGGAGCCTACGTTAAGACATCAATTCTTCTCAGACACAAAAAGTCTGTATAGTGTTTACAAATATCTTTTCTTTCAGTTTTGCAGCACTGGAGTTAGAAAAATAAAGAAGTTGTAGTATGCAGATTTCAACCACTTCATTGAATAATTCACTACACAATGTGAAATAAGTGGAATATTAGTTTTTGAGGTAGAAAAGTATGAGGTATGGAACTGTTAGAGAATTAGCTTTATCCCTAGAAAGCCACACATGCACACCTCTAGACTTTGTTTCTTGGAATATATGTAGCAATTCAAAATGTTTGGAGCAACAGTCTTGATCCAAACCCTGTAAATCCCTCCACAGACTAATTTACTTACTTTTTCTATAGAAAGTGAAAATACAAAGCTCCTTGTCACATAGAAAACAAGTCTCAGTGGAAAGTCTGTTCACTACTTCAACTGATCCCTTCTTAATATCTACATTTCTGTACAGAAATCTGGAGACAAGCTAGCATGTTACTCATTCCATCTTCCTGTTCCTTTCTAGGTCTCATTCACAGCTGCTTCTGCCCACCAGATCTAGATAGCAGCATTAAAAGCTCCAGTAAGAGACATACAAATTTAGGTAAGAAGTCCAGAATCATCCTTACCGTGAACTTGGAGGAAAAACCCTACCCCTGAGAAACCCACATCCTTTTGGAAAGGGTACCAAAATACACTGGTTTTGTTCACATGAAAGAATCATAATTACTTTTCTGCCCCTGGTGATTTCTCCATCAGACATATGCTGCAAGCTTCTGATGATTTTAAGGAGAGTTGAATGAATGGCATTTTGTCTCACTCCTTGCCCCAGTAAAAACAAAGGGTTATTGCTATAGAATCCCACCTGAACACTAAGCTGAAGACAAGACACTTTTAGGGTTTAAGACAAGACAGTTTCCATGATTGTCTGTGTAATATTTCCCCAAAATTATGTAAATACAATTCACAATGAGACATTTCTACAGTTCTATAGTTCTACAAACTGCATCAAAACTACAGTCCTCCTCCCTTTCCCAGTAGAGGTTCCAGACAACTTTTCAATACCTTCAGGCCTTGAAGTCAAACAGGCATCACAAATTTCAGCAGAAGGCTTGTTTATTAGGGTACAGCGCATACACGTCCACTCCTCTTCAGATTTCTGAGCTACATGTTCATTAGAACATGACCCCCTGCCATATGCCCAGCCAATTAGGCTATTTCTATTTGGCAGTTTGCTGTGAAACAAAAGAATGATGTTAGTCTTTTGTGACGTTTCTTCTACAAATTGCCTTACACCACTATGTGCAGGGAAGCACAGGGCTAGAGAACAAGGAGTACAGTGTTATGCCTGCCTATCACAGCTTTGACAGCATGTCATGGTTTGAGTTTGATTTTTTTTTCTTTACCTCAAGGGCAAATCTTTCTTGATGCTGAAGAAATAATAAAAATATTTAAACAAAAACAGGCAAAGTTAATTATTAACCAATGTACACTCCAGCACAACGTCCCAGCCTCTCCCAAATTCCCTCCTATTTTCAAGTACTGCAGCAAGAAACTTAGCAAGAAAGTTTCAGTACTTTTCCCTCATCCCTTGAACAGAACGCCTACTAACAAATGCATCACTGTATGAAGAACTGTTCAGAAGCCAAACTATAGAAAGTCAACACAATCTAGCGAACAAATATTTTTGCTCTCATTTAAATGGTACCATTAGACTACATTGTTATTGTAACAGCCAACAGAACTGAAAACCTTAAAAGTTAATAAGTCTTTCTTGTGTGTCACCATTTGCTGGAAAACACTTTTAACATTTAGGAGCTGTTCAGGATTAAGGATTTTTTTTTTTTCAGTGGCTTTTTCTCCTCATCAGAAAGAATTCAAGCATATCCTGCCCATGACTAGTAAGCCAAAGCTGCACTCCAGACACCTCTATAGATTTTACTTATTTTCCTGTAAATTATAATACCTCCTATGTTGATACACTGATTTAGAATCGTAGTTTCTATTGTATAGTCACTACATGTTACCAAGGACTAACTTTGTCATAGTATCTGAACATTGTTAGCATGTTAAATGTAGCTTGAACTTACCTGTTCAACAACATATGTATGTAAATTTTTAAGTACTATGGTTGATAAGTCATCAAGCATTTTTCTCCATAGCTTTTGCAGAACTATGCACTTTTTTGAGATTTCTTTTTAATCCTAAAAATTTAAGCCCTTCAATTAATAATACAAATGCTGTACTTGGGAACTGTTGTGACACTGCTTAGACCTATCACTTACTCTGTAATTATCACTCTCCTTAACAGGCTAGATTTCTAAGATAATGGTAAGGATATCCACTACCTACCACATCTCTCCCACAACAGGAAAACTAAGGAGGACAATGAGAACTGCTGACATACCAGAGACCCTGTGCTGTCAAAAGGTACAACAGACATTCAAGTAGCATTCACCAAAATCCTGTGGCTAAATAACAAAACAGCCAAACAGGAAGAGTTAATAAATGGGTATTTACACATTATTAGATCAGTTGTTCTACTCAGCTATCAAAGATGCATAACTAGACTGAATATATTCAGCATGTCACATTTTTGAGTTTAATTCCATGTTATCAACCCAGTCCACCCGTCATGTCATTTCCCCTCCCCCCCCATTTTGGAACATGAAATAGGAAAAGTATATTTTTAAGATTCAAGGTACATTTGAATTTGATTAGGTAAGCTTATAATGGGTATTTTTCTTCATTTTTTCAGCAGTGCAAAATCATAAGTTACTTGACACAAGAACCAATGGGTTAAATTCTACAGTTTATGGTCTGTAGCAAGTCAGTCTGATCACATGGACTCCTTTCAGTCTTCAAACATGAAAAGCTTGGAATGGCAGATAAACCACTTGAGCTACACATACTTTTGTTTGGTAACAGTTACTGCATAATAGAAAACAGAGCAGTAGAACACAAAGACCTGGCCATTAGGATGAGGACAGCACAAGAAATGACCTTTTTATTTTGTAGCTACCATTACCATGTTTTTCACTGAAATATACCACTGTTTAATTATTTGTTTAAAAATAACAAAAACAACAAAACCACAAACCGCTACTTGTTCTAGAACAGAGAGATATGGGTTTTTTAACTTGCATCATCTTCTAGTTATCTAACTCAATGGAACACTGCTGTTTTCCTACCCTTCTGCAAAACATTTCTCATTATTACTTTCTGAAAATACAGCAGATTGGTGTTATCAACACATGAAGTATTTATCTTCCATGCTGGAATTTTCTGTATTTGATCTGTACTCAAAGGCGATATTTAAGCTTTAACCAAAATCCCTTCAGCCATCTGAATCTTGAAAGAAGGTTGGAGGTAGGAGAGGGATTTGTATGTTCTGTAAATCTTAAAAAAAAGAAATACACACACACAAATGAAGGCAAAGTTTGCAAAGCAAAGCAGTATCTTTTATTGGAGTGATAGAGCTCAGTATAAAAATGCAAGATTCTGAAACCTCAGATGAAAATTTTCCATAACAACGTCAGTATGTAAGATTCTGAAATAAGGTGCTTTTGGAACTTTTACCTTTTGACCCTTTATGATATCAAATGCATTTTATGCTCTTCTAAAAGAAAAGGAGGAAAGCTGCTGCTAGCACAATATGTGGAACTGAAAGTGCCTCTGTGGCACACCTGTATTAAAAGCTTTCCAAATCCGATGAGGAAGAAAAAAAAAGTCCTAAGCCCTACAATATTTGCTACACTCTGAATTTACTGAAGTTTTAGTTATCCTCAGTGTAATTCTACAGCCAGAACAAAATTACATAGATGCACAGCTATGTAGATATTCCAGGACTGAAGGGGCTATCATCCTATGAAAAGAGACAGATTCCTACCTTCCTTATGCCATTCAACTCAGTTGTGTGTAAACATGCAAGCCTATTATATTGATAACACCAAGAACAAGGGGCAAATTTTCCAGAAGCAGTGAATAATTCCGAGTACTCTGAATTGTTTTTTATAATCTCTACATAAGATTTGAGTAATAGCTATTTCATAACACATAGGGCCTTTGAAAGAAATGGTATCAAAGAATCAAAGTTTTTAACCATTTTTAAATACCAACAGCCAAAACATTTTTCTCTCGCAGTCACGTGAATTTAGATATAAAACGCACAAGGATCCATACGATTTGAGAACTGATGTCCTCTTACTGCAACAGCACTTTGAGGTGCTTAAACACTTTGATGCTTAAAAGCGTTACAAAGTTACCATCATACCTGACATTGACAAGCTGGGGATCCGCCTTTTGACATTGCGAGCAGAAGTAAGTCATCCTGTTATTCTCTCCTAAACGGCACACAGTGATCTTCCCATTGCACTGACCACAGGCTGGACGCTTGTATACTTTGTAGTGTTTGTAGAGTGGGGACCCAGTTTTGCAGCACTAAAACAGAACATGTTTAAAACCCAAGTTTGAGACCCAGCATAAACTTTATGTCTGTCCTTCTACAGTTCAACTGAAGTTAAAATAAGAAAAAACATACGTAAGCTGACAGCTCAGTGACTACATAGATATTTAAGGCACACTCATAAGGGCTATTGTCTGTATTTCGTATTCTTTTATGAAAAGAATTGACTTTAAATCAGGTATAACAGTGTCTGGATTTCTCCACATAACAGAATAAAAGACAGAAGACAAAAACACACACTAGCATGGCTCAAGCAAATATGTGCTATGCACTCCCTGAGTTCAGCTAGCTCTGATTCAGCACCAGTCATTTTTGACCTGGCACCTGCAGAATTGTTCGTAAAGAGCTGACAAGCTCCAATCAATGCAGCATAGAAAACAAAAATAAAATAAATGTAAAACAGAAAGCCAACACCACTTTCCCACACCCCAAAAAGAACCTAAAACATACTGCAGAGCCAGATCAGACCTGATGCTACAATCTGGGCTAAATCAACCTTTCCAAAAGCTAAAGAACTAAACAATGAAAAAATATTCCAGAGATTCTGTAGGAGTCAGGTAGTGCCCAGTAAAGTTGCTCAGCTTCATCTTAGCACTGACCATGCCAGACAAGTTGGCTCATGAAAAGCCACTTGGCACTATGGCAAGCTCCCCAGATCCTGGCAGAAAGTCATATTAAATTAAGTACAGTACAAGCCCAAAGGGCACAGTGACGTAAAGAGCCTCCAGAGGGCTGACAAGCAGGCACATTTCATGAGACAATTCACACGGAGTCAGTAGAGACATACCCCAACTCAAACTGGCAGAAAACAAAAAAAAAACAACCTCAAAAACACAAGAAAATCCCAGTAGAGATGCAGCCAATTCTGCAGAGCCACACGAATTTCTGCACTACAATTGCAGTTCCTTGGACACAGTTCAAACAATACCACAGCTGTCCCAGCAACACCAGCCCAGCTCTGGCAGGGTTCAATGGCTCTAGCTCCATAATGCATGAAGACCCTTGGAGTTCTCCCAAAACACAGGTGTCTGAGCACAGCATATTTGCTTCTGTTGTGCTCTTATTCATCAGCCTTGCTGAAGGAGAATGCTTTTGCTGGTACAATCTGGTAATTCAATCAGAAGGAATTACAAATATATATTTACATAACGATTCCCAAGCAGTTTGCTTTCTCCTCAAGATTTATCCTCAAGGTTTACAGTTAGTTTCTTATTAGTAGTATCCTCCCATCCAGTTATTTAAAAACCAAACAAAAGCAACGGCTTTTTACACAAACAAGATTCTTCATCTTTGCATCTGTTAGGTGTTACTATAAATGATATAGTATGATTACTACAAACATTCTGTAATAGTCTATAAAAATGATCAAGCACTACCCCTCTTATTAACATAGTTTTATCCTGTTTTTATCTTAAAGAGACTTGGGGCGGGGGGGGGGGGGGGGAGGCGCACAGAGCTAGCTCTCCTTTAAAAGCACTTGACTGGTGGATACTTGCTAAGTATAGATTATTAAAGTTTTGAAAATGGCTAAACTGAGCTACCAAAAGTTTAATGTGTTTGTTTTATTTTCAGTCTAAAATCCTGTGACACATTTAAATCTTCTAGTATTATAGTTGTCACAGAACTGGATGCTCTCTCTTAATTGGTAGTCTTCACTATGAAGTTTGGAGAATGAAAAGATTTCCCTAGCCAACAGACTAAACTACTCTTCAGTGGGTTGGGGGAGAGCAGACATTTAAGCAGACTATTAAACAAATTATATTTTTGGCCTTTATGATGGAAAGGCGGTATTAGGAAAGTTAGGTGCCCTCCTCCTAGCCTACAAAAAAAAGAATTTTTAGCAGCACTAGCTCCTTGCCTTTCATAAATACCAAGAGAAACAGACAAGAATTCCACTGCTGCTCTCCATTTCTCTGCATGAAGCTTAAAGAAGAAAAACATACAAGAATTAGGTCAAATTCTCTCTTTTTCTATTTTAGAAAGTTAAAGAGCAATCAGGAATTATAGAGTTTACAAGGGAAAAAAATTAAATCCTACTGAAGTTGTGGCAGTAGGGAGAAGCTAAAATGTATTTCACTGAGCAACAAAAAGAGTTGTTTCAGTTAGGAAAAAAAAAAGTTGTTGGAAGTTAGAAACTATTTAGTCAAAAACTTGCTATTTCAAGTTTCATGAAGGTAATTCATGTGGCTTCATTCATACTTCCCTGGGCAATCTCTAGTTCCCAGTTTGAAGAGTGACCTTTATGTTATCTTACATGTGAGTGTGTGCTTAACCTACATCAAATCTGACACGTTCAGAGTGACATTACAGTGCATGCACAGCAAAACTGTACTGGCCCTCAGGCAGCATCTGTCAAACTCTTCTGCTGCAACTGGGCCAAGCTGTGCACATTCTTACAGTCTAGACTCCCCCACCTTTCCATCATTTGACAATTCACAATTAATAAAGAGCACACAAACCAACATTCCTATTCATGGAAACAAACACCTGTTCTGTTGCCTCTTTTTACTGGTTTCACTAGATGATCACATACAGCTAACATGCTGGAGTCAAGTTTTGGAGGCTTCTCAAACATGTGCCAATACCTTATAAAAAAGCAGGGTAAAATCACGTGTCATTTTCACCAAGTGACTTATATGCTCATCTGTCAGTTGGCAAACCTGTAAGACAAACAAGAATGATTTTTTTTAGAATATTACTGTACTAAGGGACAACAGCAGAAAGACGTGTAATGCAGAGGCACTTTGAACACCTTCAGCTGATGTAGAATTGCATTGCTTCCATTATGATAATTCTCTGACTTCACATTCTATATATCATCTCAGTAGAACAGTGCATTTTCACATTCTATACTACACAAACTCACTGTGTGAATACCAGTGTACTTTGCCTCATCTGCAAAACATGAGGTAAAAATTTCAGTTGTCTTCCTCTATATTGACCTAAGAGTTCTTGATGACAGGAATCATGTAGAGTTAACAGCTCTTAATTTCCTCATGGATTATGATATGACCTATCTATCATCAGAGGCTCTCTCCTGTGAGAGATCTTTAGGAAGAATACTTAAGCCAAAGGCATCACAATTAGAGAAACTTATCAACCAAACACATTTTTGTTACGAGCTCAAAATTTTAAGTCACGTTTTTCTCTACTGCCAGCTCACATTGCAGATCTAATTAAAATCCAGGCTGATCCTATGAAGAACTTTACGAAATACTGTTTCAAAAAACCCTTTCAGTTACTGTCTTCACCAGCTCTCCTTTACAGTAATCTCAATCTGTTTTGCAAACGTCAGACTTCTTTTCAATCAAACTTTGGAGACGCGCCCTTGAGGATCTTAACAGAAAAAAGTATGGTAAACAATGGTAGAAAAGCAAATGAGGCCAGCTATCAGAACAGAAGTGGAAGAAGCAGCTGCAAAAATAATCAACTCTACCACATAAACTATTTTGAGTAGTAATTGAACAAAGAAAAACCTGAGCACTCTTCATTTTCCTTTATTTATAGGCTGACAATTTAATGGTACAACAACAGGATGCCAAAGTCAGGATACCCAAGTTAAATGAATTCCCTACTAAGGGGAAGTTTCAAGTTATAAGAGAGAAGGCTTAGCCCCACAAAGTATGTCCACTCTGAGGCAGGAGTAGCAGCAACAAGTTCCAAGGAATGCCATGACAAAGATCTCCAGTTATAATGATAAATCATTAACTTAGTGTCTTAGAAGAACTTAAGAAATGACAGATAACAAAACAAAGGTAAAATGATAACAAGATGTTATATAAAATATGTATTTACATTCTCAGTACTTTGGTGTCATTAAAATCAGTCTTGAGACATTGCCCACCTTAATGGCTGGATGAAGACCACTGTCAAACAGTGCTTCATTTTTTATGATATTTCCCACTCCAGGTAATACTGCTTGATCCAGTAACACATCACACAACATGCGGGTTTTCTGCTGCTTAATCTCACTTTCTGCTCTTAAGAAGCTAAACTTTGGAGAACAGACATCCAAGCTTTCCATCATTCTCACTTTCCGTTCGCTCTCAGCTGCATTTCTGGAAGAGAAAAATACATTAAGATTTATTTTTATTTCAAATATATGCTAATACAGCAGTATGGTTTTAAAAACAACACACGAAAGTATGATAGAACATTATATGCAGATAACAGAAACCATGAAAATACCAGTGACAGGAAGAGGCACAGAAATTACATTAACCATCCCTTTCAAAAATAGGTCAATGATATGGAACATGCATCTCGTCCAACATACAAGAAATCATCCTCATTTTGTTCATATTAGTTTGAAAAATAACCGCCAGGTCCTTACTTTAGAACTATTTCCAACATGGAAAGACCACATGTTTGGACCACTAAACATAACTAACTGTATGGTTACATGGTCCAGTAGTTACATGACAATAAAAGCTATATTTTCTTAAACCTTGATTTTATTAGGTTAAGAATAATCATTTGAAAATAATACAGTACATGAAGTCTCAGGCTTATATAAGCTTTTGTGTTTCGTAATATTAAATACTTGAATTTACATGCTCCTTTTCACTCAAAAGCCTCAAATGCTTTAAAATCAAGCTTGCTATGGTATTTTTATTAGCAGTGAGAAGTATAATGCTGATAGACAAAAACATTCATTTAATGTAAATTAGAACAACTATACCAATTAGCTTCCAAAAAGAAAACAAAAATAACCCAACCACCTTGGGAGCATAAAAATTTGAAACCAGTAATCAACACAGGTGCCTATTCTTGTTAAGGAAGTGAGACTTGCATGGAAATTAAAGGAGCAATGGGGTTCAGCATTTAGACCTAAGGACGGAATTAAATCCAACTTTCATTCCCTGTCTGGACACTATCTAATGAGACTATGGCATAGAACTACTTTAACTGTATGTAAACTCTGATACAAAAGTAACAAAATTAAATTACCATGCCAATAAATATATTTTTAGAAAGTTTTGGTTTATTTCTTCGTGTCTATGATGGCATCCAAGCACTTCACAATTTGTGTGCAATTTTTCATTATGTTCTTAATAGAATGTTATAAAAGGAAATAAACCAAGCCGTGTTTAGTTTAGTTAGTTTCTGCTTTACCTATACTCTACTGTCACCTCAAAAAAAACCACAGTGTCCTCTGTGAGCTCTATCTCCAAAACTGGCAGTGCTCCATTTCTGTCTTTGCTTCCATCAGGATTAATACGCATGGAACCATTCATACCGAAGTGAATCCTTGGAGAGAAAGAGAGTTCTTATGGGTATTTTATCTTAACAACATTTCCAAGCATTACACTAGTCTATTTTTTTGAAGTTATGAACCATTCTTACCTAACCAAGTTCGTATGTATGTACATGAATTCTAGTCATTAAGAGTAACATGGCAACAAACTACTTGCTTACATAGTGCTCAATTCCCAGAGAAGAACCCTCCCCAAGTCAAAACCACTCCAAAACACTGCAGTTTTCCAGTGGTCTTCATAATTCATTATACAGAAGTCAAACCTGATCATTAAGTAACACACTTCTCTGGTATATCACACTTAGAATTTTTTCACTTGACACATTGGTCTTCCAACATAGGTTCTTAAATCCTCAGGGAGGCTGAAAGAAATGAAGCTACTTTACCAGATAATCTTCTGTTAAATCAGGCAGAAGTCACCTGGTATGAAAGGAAAGATTTCAGTCCCTGTATCGCAAACACTGTTATCATATCAAAGCCACTTCCAATAACGCCATAAACAAAGTAATTAACATCTGCCATATGTTGTTTTCTGCTTTTCTTTGCCTACAACCAAGGCAAAACCTGTGGGCCAATTAAAAATTAATAAAAGAAATAAACTGAAAAATGCACAGATGGCAAAGGAGTGGACCAGACTCTTTCAAGCACTCTTTTTACAGATCACTAATGCTTTAAGAGGTTTTACATTTTATAATATATTCTACTGGGAGCTAGTACACTCGAGCAAAGGACAAGTTTGACTATGCTCTCATACATTTTATTTATAACAAATTCACCTGGTATATTCAAGTCCTAAAAAAAACATACGACAGAGGGAGTGCCCTACTTTTATACATTGTATATCAGAAAAAGTGGATTATTTTGTAGCCACAATAAGATTTAACAGATCAAACTACACAAATGACCAAAGAAATGTAACATCAGGGGTGTATTTCCTTTTACCCCCTCTCAGGAAGGATAGGCATTTTAAATATTTACACACAACATTTCATTAAGCATAGTCTTAAAGTCAACTCTTCATGTAACTTCCTCACGGCATTTATTCATAATTTTTTTTTCAATTTTTAAAAACTTATGTCTTTCCAAAACTCTCTTCTTACAAGTCAGTTGATATAGTTATTTCAGCCACTTTTATTTTCAAAGGCCATTTCCAGTTCTCAAGTGCCGTAAATAGTACTGCACAGGCTTAAATAGTCAAATTTCTTTTTAAACCAAACTCTTGCATCTTGCTATCAAATGGTAATGCACTAAATACTTCCAGAAAGTTCTTTTTAAAGAAAAAGCATTCACACTAATAGCTGATTTACCAAGCTCCCGTACACTCTTTAAAAGCAGCATTAAGAATCACAACTATTAGCCACCTTAGTGAATTGTCAGTTCATGAGAACAAATAATTGAGTCATCACTACACACTGACATTCAAAAACCTTAAGAAATTTACAAAATTTCACTCCAGTGTGTTTCATTACCATTGATGTCCTGAAACAGGGCAAATCAGGAATCTTTCAATTTTGATTACATCTATAAAACCCATGCTAATTAAAGCTAGGATCTGTTATTCAATGATAGCTAGTAGTAAGGAGTCAATTTTTTGTTGTTGTTTTAAAGTAAAAAGGTGAGGTTTTAGAATTATTTAGCACTACACAATATTGTAAGAATCTGCTTTTGTTTAAGACGTTTTCCTCCATATAAATAAAAGATTAATAGCAGCACAGCGAAATGTTATATAGAGATGTATAAAACAGTGACAATTCACATCATCAAGTTCTACGGGCCAAGATGTAATTTCCAGTCAAGACAGTGGACGTCCTTCCTTTAAGAGATTTGGAGTCAACAATTATCTCTTCCCTAAGAATATTTTTGTCCCTTTTCAGTTATGCAAAAAACATGTGCATTGTCAATTTTCAGAAACTTTTCTAAACCTTTTATTACTCCAAATTTACATTAATAGCACGCTACAGAAGCTAAACCCAGGACAACCTCTCTCACATAACTGTACCATTTCCATGGCAAAACATTCCGTTCATGCAAGTCCCTCCTGCAGAACTTGCAAGTATCAGAGAATTTTTTCAGCTTTCATTGATTATTTAGTTACTTTCAAGGCAAAATCGAAAGAAAAACTTCCAATTTTCAAAAAACCCTCAACTTTCTTCAGTGACTTTAATGTCCTTGTTTAAGTGGACATCAAAAAGTAGAAGTACTAATTTCTTCAGAAGGTGTCATTGCTCATTTGTACTCCTTAAAAAAAGCTTCTACTGCCCACCGTGGATTGCAAATATACTTAACTGAACTTCATTTGCTAATTGCTCTCCACAACATGGCAACACTTCAGAAGTATCCTCCTCATTTGCAAGTCAGGCAAGCAGTGGCCAAACTGTATAAAACAATTTCATGCCCAGGTTATCTTTGCCCACCAGGCAGTCACTCCTTACTTGAGAAAATCCAGGAACGTAAAATGAGTTAATTACCCTTCATGGCCCAGTCTTTCACAAGATATTTCTGACTAACATTCCAGCATGATTACCAGTTTTTCATAGATAATCTTAGCAGACAAGAAAAGCTGGTTTTGTTATGTTGAGAAACTATGTACAGATACAGAATCTGTATACCAGTAATCCTCCTCATTACAAGAAAGTCCTATATTTGAGAGTTAACTTTATTAAAAAAATAATACATCCTCTGAAGGAATGTTCCTTATTTCCTCTCCCAGTAACAATATTGGCAGCCAATGCTGTAAGATACATTTTCTGAAGCCTTCCTTTACCTTCCCTCAACATCTTTAAGATGCACAACATACATTTTTTAAACAAGAGAATGAAGATACTCGTTATCAGGTAAGTAACTTCTGCCTCCTGTGTAGACGTTTCCTGTAAATAACCTCTACAAGGTTTCCAATCAAATAAATGACATGACTAAAGGGACTTAAATACAGTTTCTAGATGCATATATAACAATAACTGATGAATTGACAAAACTTTTAAGCTTATTATCAAACAATAACTGAAGGTTGTTTTCATTAAGTACAATAAGTTATTGCACTGGTGAGAAAGCTTAAGAATTATTTAAGATCTTTCAGGGTCAAAGGATTATGTTTTCCACACTAGAATCTGGTCACATTTTCTTTCTCTTTGAAGAGAACTTTTGCAAAATGGTTACTTACATTCCTTAGTAATAGCTTTTTTTCTTCTGATAATGTAATTCAGCCTGTTGAAACAATGTCTTCTTACAGTTTAATCTACTCCTTTGCTCATCCAATCAATTTGTAATACATGCAATAGTCATTTAAAATAGGCTAACATCTGTAACAGTTACCTCCCCTGCCTTTTATCTTCCTTTATAACTGACTTGTATTTTTCCTTTTAAAGCTGCTTTTTCTTCTCCATTTCTATTTAATAAAGCACAATAAAAAGCAAGAGAGACTGATTAGGACCATAATCCTATCCTTCACAAATATGGGTAGCTTCAAACACATACACAGTCCTGTTCTACTAATTACTTGTACAATTGTCATGCAAAGACTGGTATGTGCTTGTAAGACTAGTTGCATTTCTCTAACACTAGAAGAAATAAGCATATAGCACCATATCCAATAATCAGTAGGGCCCTGCTACCAAAGATCAGCCTGCACATCATCCCAGGTAATTACTAATATATCACTGCCTTTATCCAGCATGCAACTACTGTAAACTGTTGTACTCACAGCCAAGTATTTTCAGTTCCATCTCCTCACTGTAACAGCAGTACCACATAAAATACTATGCCACAGAATTGTAAGGTAGTTTAGAACTGATATCAACAAATAACAAAAATCATGACCTTATACCTTTGTTCAAGATCAGTCACTAGCTGACAAAGACGACACTGAATGCAGAAGTGATGTTGTTTTCCCTTTTAAAGATTTAAAAAGATTAGAATTATGTTGCAAGTTGAAGGGTAAAAGAAAAGTATTAAATGCAAGCCTTGCCTATTAAATATTCTTAAATACTCTAAATATGCCTTACATATTCTATGCTAATTACCACAAAGCACAAGGGGGGATTTTTTAATAATCCATTACACTGTGCATTTGGTTAGATTTATTTTAGTTGATTTTGCAGTATAGAAGCATAGTGAACTAGAAAAAGTAAACTAGATTTCAAATACAACCTTGGTGGCTAGGACAAGATGTCCAAAGGATTAAAGCATATGACAAAATCCTGAACATGCCAGCTAACCCCTAATAAACTCTGCAAAACATGAGCAAACAACGATTTGCAGTTTTACCATTTGTCTAGGAGACATGGTTTCACTAGAAAGTTAAGAGTTACATTTACAATACCCAAACGATTCACCTGCCAAATTTCAAACCACAGGTCTGAACGAAGGAGTTGTTAATATTGTTTAAAAAAAGGCAGCATAAATGTATACACACAGAATATTTTAAGTTTGGCAATTTTTTCACATGAGTTTATTATCAGAGCAATCAAATCATTAAAATTTAAGTACAGAATTTCAGTCTAAATTTCTTAAGGAAAGCTAAAAGAAATTGCAAGTACAGATTGTGGTGGAAGACATTAAGTAACTGTAACTGCAACTGCATGTAATTCTCTCAGTTTTGTTTCTATAAAATTAAATTTCCTGTTTGAAACAAAGCTTTTCAAGGAATAACTGTTCTTTTTAGACACCTTTACATGGAATCTTGGACTAAGAATAAAGCAATAAATTAGCTGAAAAAGTAACTATATCCAGTATTTCCAGTACTGCAGAGAGGCTGCTGAGAAGTTTCTCCAAGACACTAACTTTCAAATCTCTGAAACTGACATTAGCAAGAACAAGATGACCCCCTCGAACACATACAGTCTGAACACATAGAAAGCCTTTTTCTCGCCTCTTACCTCAAAGCCTTCTGATCAAAATACATAAAAAGTTCCTTTCCCAGTGTCTCCACACCCCTGTAAACATGTCCAATAAGGAAATCATGACCAGAGGTTCTCTTCTCACTTGCACAAGTCTGAAAATGAGTACACACACACACACAGATTAAAACAGAATTGATACTACTTTGATTCTAGCATCAGTACACACTCAGCAAGTATCTGTATGAACTAATTTTCCAACTTGGACAATATTAAACCTTTTCTCCTTGAGCAGCTCTATCAAAGCCAATGTGACTATTAACCCAGAAAGCAGTCGCTATTGCTAATGCTATCATAACTTAGCTCATTCTTTTCTGAATTGAAACAATATGTCTTCTTTATCAGGGTATTTTATGTCTTCTCCTTCAAGTCATGAATTCACAAATAGTTTCAGGCTGATGTAAACTTAACAGGTATAATTTGAATACAAATACTTGTCAGCGTCAATTCTGCCATTTGCAAACCTCCATCCTCCTCCAAATGCCTCTTGCTGGAGTTTCTACCCATGCTAATAACACGTTTTCAGTGTTTCACATGGGACGTTGTGTATTACAGAAAAGCTTCCACTGAGCCCACAGAGATATTTCACTCTTCCTACTAGCTGAAAGTCTAATCTCAGATGATGTTGCAGGTGGGACATTACTAGAGGACAAGAAAAAGATAATTGTGAGACTGAAGCAATAATCTTCTCTTGCTTAGCACAAGAAACTCCACCTCTACGAGTAATCTGGTCCAAACACCCGCTTAAAGCAGGACTGACTTAGGTCAGGCAGCCCAGGGCCTTGTCCAGTCAGCTTCAGAGTAGCTCCAAGGATGAAGACTCCCATCTCTCCAGGCCCTTGTTCCAGGACTTGGCTATTGTTGTGGTGGAAAACTTTTCCTAATACCTAATCAAAATTTCTCCTATTGTCACCTGCATCTGCTGCCTTTCATTCTATCACACACCTTTGATGAGTCTAGCTCTCTCTCCTCCACACCTTCCTTTTACATAGCTGGAAAGAGCAATAAAAACTCAATTCCATCAGCTTCTCTTTGTGGATCGTGTGCTTTAGCCTGCTAATCATACCAGGGGACTCACTCTAGTATGTTATTATGTTCTTCCCACTGGGGAGTCAAAAACTGGACACAGTAATCCAGACGCAGCCTTGCAAATGCTGAACAGAGGTAAGAATTGCTCTCCTCAGCATCCTGGCTACACTGTCCTTAGCAGAGCCCAGTATGGGGCCAGCCCTCTTCCTTGGAAAGGCACACTAGTGACTTGGACTCAGCTAGTATAAGACTCTCGGTCCTTTTTCTTCCTGTGGAGCCATTTCACATCTGACCACCAGCCAGGCCTGTGCCACTGCATGAAATTATTCTGTTCCAAGTACAGGACTCTGCAAGTCCTGAAAATGCTGAATTTATTCTGCCAGCCCTTTTTTCTCAGCCTGTCAAGATCCCCTGACAAGCACCTCAAGGTCCCCAGAACCTGTTGAAAGCTGCAAGCAGCATATTCAACATCATTGGAGTCCTAACCACAAGGCACAGATATGTGCACCAGTGCTTCAATCACAACACTCAATTGCAATGCAAATATGTATAAAAGTGACTCTGGCAAATGAGCAAGGCTTCAGCTAGTTAGTGAATCACAGAATCATCAGGGTTGGAAAAGACCTTGAAGATCATCTAGTCCAACCATTAACCTAACACTGACAGTTCTCAACTACACCATATCCCTAAGGGCTATGTCAACACGACTCTTAAACACCTACAGGGATGGGGACTCCACCACTGCCCTGGGCAGCCCATTCCAATGCCTAACAACCTGTCCTGTAAAGAAATGCTTCCTAAATATCTAGTCTAAACCTTCCCTGGTGCAACTGGAGGCCATTCCCTCTTGTCCTATGGCTTGTTACTTGGTTAAAGAGACTCATCCCCAGCTCTCTGCAACCTCCTTTCAGGCAGTTGTAGAGGGCAATGAGGTCTCCCCTCAGCCTCCTCTTCTCCAGACTAAACAACCCCAGTTCCCTCAGCCGCTCCTCGTACGACATGTGCTCCAGACCCTTCACCAGCTTCGTTGCCCTTCTCTGGACACGCTCGAGTAATTCAATGTCCTTTTTGTAGTGAGGGGCCCAAAACTGAACACAGTAATCGACGTGCGGCCTCACCAGTGCCGAGTACAGGGGCAAGATCACTTCCCTGCCCCTGCTGGCCACGCTATTTCTGATGCAAGCCAGGATACCATTTGGCCACCTGGGCACACTGCTGGCTCATGTTCAGCCAGCTGTCAATCAACACCCCCAGGTCCCTCTCTGACTGGCAGCTCTCCAGCCACTCCTCCCCAAGCCTGTAGCGCTGCTGGGGGTCGTTGTGGCCGAAGTGCATAAACATTTCAGAGCTACTCTCCATACAATCTCCCACTCTATTATGACCTTGAAATGATATACACTTAGAGGGTTTAATGGTTATTATTCTGTCAAGTAGAATATTTTTTTTTTGCATAATATCAACATAATTTACTTTGCTTATTATCAAAATATGAAGAAAGCAAAATTTTGCTCTCATGTAAACAGGTCATCCCTTCCAATAAAAGTATTAAAGTAAGTCAGTGTGCAACAAGGTTTATTTTAGTTTTAAGTCACTTGGGTTTGTCTAAACTAAACCAGAGGAAGAAGAGACCAAGATGGAAAACAAACTTGTTTTGTCAAAACATTTTCTGTTAAATTCATACCACTTTAGCATTGGGTGAGCCCTTACAGTCCTCATAGTACAGATTCTCTTAAACAGTGTAGTCTTCAGCAGCAGTCAAAGCTTTAGCCATGGTTAGCAGCCACTGCGAGATCTAAAAAGCTCAAGACCATGTGATGGTCATTTGCTAATGAATAGTCTGCCCCAATATTACTTCTACTGTATGAATATATTCAAGGGAATGAAATTTCCTTTTGAAACCATAGGAGCATAACACCTTACTTCAAAAACCTTAGTCCTGAAAGATACAAATCTATAGTAATCTGTTGATGGCATATGTTAAACTGACATATCCTGAACCACATTCTTTCTTAAATTGTTCTTTCATTGAAGTACTACCTTACTGAGTCATAATCACAAAATCTCCTACACTGCCTTATACACACTGAAGTGGGGGAAAATTCCCCAACTTTCTGTCTGGAAGCATCCAATACACGTACTTGGAACACAACACACAATTTCTCACAGCTGAGCAAAACCAGGCATGAAAAGAAAGCCCTAGCCACTTCTATAATCAAAACCAGAGGACCGGATCTTCACAGCTCATCAGCTAGGCCTGCTCACCGACATCCCAACTTCCTTCTAATAGAAAGCCTCATGAGCCCCAGAAGAGTTTTGTACTGGTGAATTATTTTATGCTGCCAACAGAAAGGATAAAAGATAGTAGAGAAGTTACATACTGTGCACACTGAGAGCAGATGCCACACGCTTTATTTATTTAAATAGCTGGTCTAGTTAAAATTATTTTTTAAAAAAAGTTAGAGGATTAGAAGATCCTTTTCTGCAGGCCAACATGTACCTTTCCCTCATCGTGTTTCATTCAGACTTATGAGATTATGAAAAAATTAAAATTAGGAACTACTACTATAATTTCCCTTATACTGTGGGTTTCCTGAAGCTAAATAACATTTTAAAATTTACTCTAAGTGAACAAGAGCAATTCTAAAAGCTTTCCCTCATTATTTCCAAAAGCCCCCATGTTTCTACAGCTTTAGCATGTCTTCACACATCCGACGTGCAAAGGCTTCTTTGTTATGCTGACGACAAGAATATTTTAAAATTTAAAGGAAGAAAAGCACAGCGGCCGCGGACACGCTCACACACTGAGCCCACCCACCCCCCCGCCCGAGTTGGGCAGCGGGGCCGCAGGAGCCCTGCGGCAGCGGAGGGGAGGCCACGGCCGCACCCACAGCCTACTCCGTGCTCAGGCCCGCCGGCCCCGCGCTCCAGCCCCGCCTGACGGCCCCCAGAGCCGATTCCTCTCCCCCAGACCTGGCGGCCTTCACCTCCACGCACACCCAGGCGTTCAAACTCTGCGCGCCCCACCCGGCCCGGCCCGGCGCCGCCCCTGAGGGGAGGCGGCTGCCCCTCTCCTCACCGCGCCGCCGGCTGCAGCTGGCGGGGCACTGCCCCGCGCGCTCCGCACCGCCTGGCCCCGCCGCACCCGCGCCCGCAGGCGCTCCCCGCAGAGCGCGCAGCCCGGGCCCTCCACCATGGCCGCCGCCACCGAGCGCCGCCCGCCCGCCTCTCCCGTTCAAATCTGCCGCGCGCGGGGAGCGGCGCTGCCGCGCCGGGGCCGCCCCGCCTCCGCCCGGCCCTCACCGCGGGGCCGTCCTGGCTGCCGGAGGCCGCCCGCGGCCCCGGGGGAGTGTAGGCCGAGACTGTCAGAGAGAAACCCCAGGGGCGGTCTAGATCTGCCCCGGACGGCTCCGCGGGGCTGGGCCAGGGGTGTCCGGGGCGGGCAGGGGCGGCCGCAGCCAGCCTGGAGGAGGCCAGAGAGGCGGGACCGGCCTAACCCGCCTCATGGGGTTTTTTCCGGTGCCGGCCAGCTAGTGTTGAGCTTAGACTACCTTTTGCACGGTCGGAAAGCTTTGTTTTGTGAGACCCTTCAGGGAAAACACGGTATAGCCTATTTATTTTGCTCTTAAGTGTGAACTTCTAATGTCCTCAAATACCTCATTAGTTGTCGCAGGCTTCCTGGTATTGTGTAAAACACCCTTGCAAGTACATCTTCTTTTAAGACTACAATTGGAAGCTAATTTCAGCCTTAAAAAAGTCGATATTTAATAGGCGTTTGCAGTCAGCCCAAGTTTACACAAGGAAAATGCGCCTTTCCCTGCTGCTCTTGGAGTAAGAATGGGTGTAATAAACTGCGAGCTTTAAGAAAATTGAGGGAACTCGCATTTCAAGGTAGTACGTCAGACACCATTTCCTAACGTCCACCTTGTGAGGCACACTCGCGCTGGTCAAAATCTCTCTATATTATTTCTTATATAAACAGTCCAGTCTTTTATCTGGGTTCAAGCAAAATGCATCTTACCCCTAAATTAATAACTTTTTTTCCTGGAAGGAACTGACTAAATCCGGTTGAAGTAATTATGTTTGCTGAAATAAAACTATAGTCTCAGGTGTGCTACAAAAGTTAGGGTATGCTACCCTTTGTTGCAAATGTGTTCTTTTTCGCAGTGATGTTTTTGCTGTGATCGTTTTCAATTAATAAGGCAATCGTTAACCAGAGAATTAAGCTCACTAGTGAGAGAGAAGAAATCAGCAATGTTCCAAATCAGCATGTGAAACTCAAACTGATTTTTCTGCCGCCCTTGAGTCCTGTCTTACTGTTCTTCCAAGGCAGTTAGAAATTGATACATAACTTGGGTTTTTATATTCATATGTAAGCACCTTAAAAGTACAGATAATAACAATTCCTGTTACTTGGCTATCAAATATAATGTTTTTCATTATAAGGGGTTTTATAACACTATTTTTCAGTAGATGGTTTGTGCAGTGTGTTACAGCAGATTGGGTTTTCAATTCCACATCTAATTCTGCGGGTGCCTCAGAAGCTGCAATACTAACCACTTATTAAGGTTCTCTACCCCTTTTTCCACTCATGTAAACAATGAATTTTAACTAGAGATTCTGCAGTAAGTCACCTTTTGCCTGTGCTTTTATTCCACGAAAAGCTGAATTCCAGGTACCTACAAACTGCTATTGGTGAGCTTTATATTGAAGTGTTTGGTGGTGATTGAGAAACATTTGGGAGTTTCTTCACTTTAAGAAAAGTGTTTAAGAACACATTGGCAACAAAGGGAAGAGAGGTAATAGCCCTGTAGGAGATACCAGTCTGACAGTTTTATGGTTTGAAACAGATGCCCAATGCTGAACTGTAAATCAGGATGGTTTTTAGGTAGAAGTACCTAAATGACAGCAGCTGAATGAAGAACAGTTGTTGGGCAAAATCATTGCTGATACAGTTTTCTAATGATGTGGTAGTGCAGTCAAGACAGAAATACATAACTTTGTGTTTTACGGCATTCCAAGTAGAATAATCTTAGCTGTTTTTGTAACAGTAATTCCTTGAGTCAGGAAATCTCAGCTGATACCATTCAGTTTCAATACTGCAGTTCCCAGGCTACAAAGGAACATATTTTGTATGATTCAAGTTTTAAAAGGAGGCTGATGGATTGCTTACAAAATAAAAGTTTTCATTAAATTTATTTCAGGGCTCTTTATTAGAATATAACGTTTCTTGGCAGGTTGTTCACACCTTATTTTGATTTTGAAAAGTCCAGAGTTCACAAGAAATAATCTCTCCAACAGGTAATTAAATGTGCAAATTTCAAGAACAAACAAGCAAATAAATCTCGAGTATACATTTAACATTTGACTATTTTTTACTTCCTGTCTGCTGTTACATCAACAAAATCATAGCATTCTACTGTACTATGATAATTGATATAGCAAATAATTGCAAGTCACCTGCAGTGAAAGGTAAAATTATTTTTAAAACAGAAATTGAGTAAATCTACATATGCTCATAAATTTGTCCCCTGTTATTGCAGGTGTGTGCACAGCTCCCTCTGTTATTTTTCCCAGTGGTCTTCTCAGGCACCGTTTCTTGCTTTGTTTGTGCATTTGCAATATTTACATTCAGATAACAGCAGACAATAGAATGGTGTGCTCAGAACTGGACATTCATATTTTTGTTGAAATAGCTGATACATGATTGCAGTTGTGATCTCATTAGGAAAAAAAAAAAAAAAAAAGTACGTCTTTCAAAAATATCAGGTTTCCCAGAATTATGAAAAGTATACAATCCTTTTTTTTATTCCGTTTTCCAGAATTTATACAGAAGCTCCAATTCCCTGCCTTGTTATATCAGTTCGTGGACATTCAGCATAAATTTGAAGTGGTTAATTTGCAAGAGTAGAGCTACCAACAAACTCTTTTGTTTTATGCACTTTTTCTCCCTAGGATTAATGTGTTAGTTTTAGAACATTGGTGTGCAGTTTAAATATATAAGTTAAATTAGCAATTAACAAAGCTTTGAAAAAAGATGTTGGTAAGGAATATTATTGTACAGCAAATACAGACTAATTAAAATAGAATATCATTTTAGACCAAATAGTAAAGTTATATTTCACTGAGGGCAACATGAAAAAACATAAATATGCAGAATACAAGCACACCCTGTTCTTCTAATCCAACAGTCCAAAGAACAATGTCATCACTGAGGTTCTCGCTAAGGCATAGGTTTTTTCTTCTGGCTGATTGAAGTGTACAGTGAACTACAAAGACATTCCCTTTACAGTGACAAAATCTTGGATAAAATTTAATAAGCAGTGGATGACTGATCTGTCTCATGGTTGCCTAGAGAGTTAATGTGAAGAGGTAAACACACTCAGAATTGCTCATCATGTAATCCTAATGAAATCCTTCCTAAACCTTGTAAAAACATTCCCAGATCCTTCTAAATTAAGTCTGTTAATACAATTAATCCAAATAGTTGCACTGTTCAGGGAATGTGTGCTGGTTGTGAATTGCTGGTCTGCCAGTGATTTTTGAAGGTCGTGCATGGTTGATATGAATACATAGCTAAACTATTTTTTGTCAGTTATCTCAAAATAAATAATATCTTGAGTGCTGGGATCCTTTTATTGGTGGGAAGTTCTTACTTTCCATTACAGAAAACATACTATTGTAACTTTGTTTTTTACAGCTGCAGTTATTGTAAAGATACAGATCAAGGAGGTTCTTTGGAAATTCCAGTAAAGTATCCATCTAAAATTATGAACTAAGTTGTGAATAACAGTGTGGGAGCTTCTTGCATTTATATCATTGTTGCAGCCACAATAAAATGCAACGACTTATGTACTATTCTCACTGAACATGAAGTATGTGTTGAAAATATAATTAATGGATTAATGGACTGGAAGTAAAAGGGATAGTTGAAACTTAATAGTACCATCCTAATTTACACCAATTGAAAACTGGTCACAGATAAGCATGCTCCTAGGGTTCCAATTCATATACTAAACAAGAAAGTCAATTTCTTATTTATAAGTTTAATACATTGTAATTTAAGTTGCCAAAGCAGGAGTTAGAGTACGACAGATAGAGGAAGCAAAAAAAAACCCAAACCACTTAATTATACTTGCAGTTATATTTTTCAAAATTACTAATATTTCAATATTGTTACAATGTTACCAGGATTTCCCTGAGTAGTGATTAATAGTATAACAGATCCACCCGTTGATGACTGTTCGGCTGTAAGCAAGTTACTACTCTTTTAGAAAAAATAGCTTCTTATCTCTGTATCAATTCATGATTTCCCTAGAGACAAAAAAAAAAAGAAAATCCTTGAAAATCTTGGCTAGTTTGACATGTTAGTTTTCAGCAGAGTAATATTTCCATTTTCAATCAGGAATTAGATGTGGATTGCTTTTAAACACTGAAAATCATACTTCTTTCCTAAGAGACCTGTGTACTGTATTAATCTCTTGGCCTTTGCTGGGGGGAGAAAAGAAAAAGCAGAACTAATCTGTCTTATATCTGAATTTTTCTTCTGTTCAGACCAAGGGGTTAAATCCACAAGAGGGAATTAGACTTGAAAGGAGAGAAGCAAACTATTCACACTTCCTAAAATGCAGTAATAATTGAGGTCCATCGACTATACTATATTTGTAAGGTACTGGAAACTCTGAACTCCCTATCTAATCAATGGCAAAAGGTAGGCACCTCACCAGACAGTGATTTAGAGCAGAGGCCTCATTAGGTCTTTCTCTCCATTAGCCACACAGGGAACAATGCCAGTTCCTGCTATTGGATACCCCGCTGCGTAACTTCAAGCAGTCACCTATTTTCCTTATGCAGTGTAAGGGGAGAGTTATGTCTAAGAACATGATTCACTTGTACACTGAGCTAGGTACTGTCTGGAAGTGCCATGGATTTGCCTAGATGCCTCTCTGCAGTCTGGATTCATAGCAGTGACCCACCTCCTTTGGTTAGATATCCAAGCAAAGCAATTTTTTCAAAAAAGAGAATGTGGCAGCTTCTTTAAGCTGCTATAGCAAGCCGTTGATACCTGGATAATCAGTGGTGCACTTTCCCCCTGGGAAGTGAAGAGCAATTGATCCTAGAGTTTCTAACTCCTGAGAAAGTATGCAGGCGACTAGAATAGACAGTGTTCTGAACTGAGGCCAACTCCATCTCTCTTATCAGAGTGTTTTTACTTTGCATAATGGACTTTGGTTTTAACTAGAGCAATGACTGGCACCAAGGTTGTTTAGATTAGCTTGGAATTATCAAATCTAATTTTCAGCATCTGACTGCTGAACATAGCCACCTCAGACTTCATATTTTGTAATATAACTATCTCTGGAAGGATATTCTGATCTTAGGCTGTGATCTTGCCATTAATTGTAACAGGAGCTTTTGAGAGTATGAATTTAATTTTGGCTTGTTGGGAGCGAATGTGCATCTTAATGGTGTATTTATTAAGTTATGTTATTAAGTATTCAGTATCCATCTATACCCACTATTTATTTAATTTTTATTGAAGGGAGATGTTTTAATACTAAAGAGATTCCTCTTCCTTTCTGCATTAGAGTACCTAATAACCCAATGATAACAGCAGTTCCTTTGGTGGCAGGAGATTAACAGTCCATATGCTGCTCCAAATCAGATCGAGTACTTGTGTGACTATTTTTAGCCAGCAGGAGAGAGTGTTGCGGAGATCACTGCAGTATTCTCCTCACCATGTTCCTGTTCAAGAGTTGACCTGGTAAACATTACAAGAAACTACATCTCTTGGAGCAGACTCCAAAAGCAATATGCGCAGAGATAGTTTGTCAATTCCATCTACATAAAAGATATAAAGAAATGGGTATCTTCAAATCTTGGTGCTTGTGCACATCCTAGGGGCAGAAAATTGGCTACAGCAGAAATGTAGCTTCCTGGGAACATAGGTATCTTGAAGGCTAGGTAGCACTGAATTTGAATGTGGGAAACCATATTTTTTGACTACTTATGTCTTGGTATCAGACCTCTGAGATTAAACTATTACACGCTAAGTATTTTCTTTTGTTTTAGAAAGCAAAACTGGAGGAAAAAAAATGAAAATACATGGATTCCTTCAGAAATGTTCAGCATAGCACACAAATGACGATATTGCAAAGTTTTATAACCATATTAAGCAATATCAAGTTTCATTCCTGAATATTTCTTTCCAAAATATTACGCCCAAAGGAGAAAACATCTTTTGCAGTTCTTAAATTATAGAGTAATATTGAAGAAGAATTGAGGAAGGCCCAGCCTAAATTCAGAAACAAAATGTTTGGAAAATAATTGAAAAAACAACGTTGTTTTATAAATACTGAAAATTATAGACTCCTTAAAGGCTCTTATTCCCTTCCCAGTTAAATCCTCTTCTTGCTTTTAGATACTTGAATCCATCAGCGTAGATGCCTTTACCCATTCACAATAGCATAATCTAATTTACAGTCGTAGTTTAACTTCATTTGGAGAAACAAGTTTGACAGCAATGTGCAACTGCCTCAGGGTGGGAACAGCAGATCTTACTGAAGCTGGATATTCATGGGATAAGTACAGACAACCTTCCTAGGGACTTATGAACAGCACTCATAACTTGACACAGTTCAGTGCCAGTAGTTTTCCTTGCTTTGTTGATGGATATTGGCTCCTCCCAAATTAAGTAGAAGTTTCTACATTTGTCTGGAGGAGAAAACATTTAAAACTTACAGCACTTTATTCAAAGGGTAAAGCCTTGAAGATATTTAAGAAAAAGTGTCCAGCAATGCCTCTAGGCTATCTACATGCTAAAACAGATGAAAGGAAAAAGGAGAAAATTGGTACCTGGAGAGGGACAGAAACATTCTTTGTTGCATTTATACGTGCAGTGCTCTGAGGTGTATTCTCTTACCCTGGATGTTTTACATTTAAGGTAACACCTCAAGGAAAAATAAGAGGATTTAGGAGAAGATGATCTTGGGATGCCATCTTTCCTTCAGGCTTAGATGTTGTACTTTAATGCTGTCCTGAAAAACATTACGATATTTGTTTAAAAGCATAGATAGTATTATAAGATCCATGATATTAACAGATCGAAATAAGTGAGGTTTACTGGGCAAAATACAATGAGGGCCATAGCAAAAACTCTCCTAGCAGATGCAACCAGTTTTTATATCTCTGTTACACAAATAGTACAATTCCTAGTACCTTGCTGCAAGCCTTTATCAGCAGCACATGTATATGCAGCACTCCATTTTAATTAGCCTGAAGACTCAAGCCTTAGAAGGAATAGCAGGGGTCTCTAATTATCTTCACAAACTAGTGATCTGCTCAGAAAATGAGGAATGAATAAGCATTAAGCAGTCAGAGGCCAGTATTCAATCACAGAGAGAAGCAGGAAGAGTGGAAGATAAAGAAATGCAATTTTCACTGACTTGTCTAGGCCTTAAAAATTACTAAAAATAATCCTTCTTTAGTAAAACATACCAATTCTAGACATAGAGATTTTCGGTTTATTCTTATCAGTAGTGTTGCATTAGATATTTTAGGGTAATTTTTTTCTCGTGTCTGTGCTGTATTTCTGATATTTTTATTTTAAATGTATTCGTTTAGGCATCAGTAGCATTTCTTGAATGACTCTTACAAGAATAATGTTTTTCAAGCATTGTTTATAATTTTTCAGTCCAAGTTCCAGGGAAATAAAGACTATTCTTTCCATCCCTTGAAAAAAATTATGACATTGGGATTTAAATAATTTCTATTCACAAACTGGCCTTGACAAAAAAAAAAGGCTGAGGATTATCTCTTTAGCAACTTTTGAATCAAAGCTGCATTATTGATATGAAGCTAAAAAGGCTTTGCAGTTCTTTATATAATTAAAAGCAACTGTTATGGAAATTTTTCAGAACAGCTGTTGTATTGGAAGAAAGGTTACACTCTTCTCTATGAGTAATCCCTTTAAATCTCTGACATGATTCATAGCTCCTCAAACAATGCCAGTAAATTAAACAAAACTGGATGCCTTCCATACATATATTTATTACTTGCACCCTATCAGCAAGTCATGTAAGAATGCAATAACAGAACTCAAACTGACTAGTGAAAGTCATGCGAGTGTGCCTTTTTACGAACTTTATTTCTATTTCAGTTTTTTAAAATACTAATTTTGACCAAAAGTGGTGTCCAGCTTCCCGATAAAGCCGTACTAGCACTGGCCCAAAGAGCTTACAATTGCTGCTTTATTCTTGAACATCAGTCAAGGGTAACAGATTGGAAGGAAAGGACAGACCTTGCTGAGTTTGGTAAAGGCTGGAGACAGTTTTGAAGTAGGATAAAAAGCTTTAGGTGTTTATGAATTTCTGCCTTTCCTTGTGGAGAGTGGAAAAAGATTTTTCCTCCTGGCTGGAAGGAAGCATATCATTACTGCAGCTGAGGTTTTCATTTCATTCCTGGTTTTGAAGCCAGGGAGAGCTTTGGAAACGGGAGAAAGACCAGCTAAGATTTTTCTTTTTTTTTTTTTTTTCTCTCAAGGGGTAAGAAGTACTAGGGAGCAGAAGGAAGCAAAAAAGAGAATAAATGAACAAATGTGTGCCTCAAAGACCAGAATTGGTGAATGACTTGCTAGGTTTCAGAATGTATAGATGTAGTGTATTTTGTAGACGTGAGGGAACTCAGAAACAAAGAAGCCTGGGC
Organism: Strix uralensis; assembly: GCF_047716275.1. Lineage (NCBI taxonomy): Eukaryota > Metazoa > Chordata > Aves > Strigiformes > Strigidae > Strix > Strix uralensis. The sequence continues at coordinate 40,020,025 of NC_133975.1, forward strand.
TTGTATAGAAGCAAGAAGATGCTTTTTTTTTGCAAAGTTCAGCTACTGTGGAATAACCCCATGCAACAAATGCTGGCCTAGGGGCTGACTGGCAGAGAAGCAGGGCTGCAGGACGGATCTGCAGTCGTCCTGTTGGTCAAATGGAAAATGAGCCGGCAGTGCACCCTTGTGGCAATGAAGGCTAACCGCGTTCAGTGCTACTTGGGATGGTATATAGCCCTCAGGTCAAGGGAAGCGATTATTTTTGTTCAGTTAGCACACGTGAAGCCACATCCGGACTGTTGTGTGTAGCTTTGGATTCCTCAGCACAGAAAGACCTTGACAAGTCCAGCCGAGCTCCGCCAATATGTTTAGGGGACTGGAGCACCTGGTGGACAGCAAGAAGCTGTGTTTGCTTAGCAGAAGAGAAGGGCAAGGCTTTTTAACACTTCTCTGATTGCTGTCCTCACCTGCTTAAGGAAAGGGGACGTTGTTAAGGATGCAGAAGCTCTTCTCAGAGACACACAGCAAAAGGACAAGAGGCAATGCAACACATTCAGGAAAGGAAATTTTTACTATATAAGAAATGCAAAAATTCATGAAGAGTAGGAGTAGGTTGTCCAGGGTGCATGTGAAACCTCCACCCTTGGAGAATGTTCCTGGGGAAAACCCTGGGGAACCTGGTCTCACTTTGAGTATTGCCTTGTTTTGAGTGGGACATTGGACTAGGTAAACAGCAGAGGTCTCTGCCAATCTGCATGTTTCTGTGAGTCTAGGATCCACACCATTTGTCAGCCAGATTTCTCTCACTGTTTTTGAATTCTGTGTGAAATTCTTCATGTTACTTAAATTTCAAATTGTATTTTGCACATGCTGCAGCACTTGTTTATTTTTTCCCCTTCTGATAATGAAATACTATATCTAAGAGGTGTTAGCAGAGAAGTCAGTAAAGGGTTGCTGATTAAACTGCTATAGTAGTAAGAGGTGGGCTTCTGCGCAGTAAAGTTTCTCATGATTTGTGAAGTGGGAAGAATGTTTCTTTGGCAGCAGAGTTATTTGGCAGGGTATAACCTGATAGAAGCTGATGAGGGAGATGTTTGCCAGGAGTACTGGAAAGTTCAAAAAGGACAAAACCTTGCTTTTGGATGCACTTTTTCAATTTAAGGATTGGCAACACTGCAGTACTAGGAATGATTTATTTCTTTTGCCTTTGGATATTTTGAACTCTCTTTACTGTATTTCTGCCTTTGCCTTCAGTTCCCTCCAGCAGACTTCATAAATGGTGAGAATTTTGTATTAATAGAGTGTGCCCCATTACAGGCTACGGAGGGTTGTTGAGAAAGTAGTTGTGAACTGTGCCTATTCTACCCATCTTAAGTCAGATCTAAGGAAAAGAGGGCTATGTAAAACAGTGAATAAAAGTGTTAGCACTGTAAAAGTTTTAGACACTGGAGTAACTAGGAAAAGATTAATGTTGGTTACCACTGAGTAGAATCAAGTGGAGAAAAAAAACCTGCATAAAATAAACCAGACATCCTCTAACTGGACTTCAGAAGCACACTGGATGAGGATTTATAGGATTTGTATCTACAAACAACATAAATAGTATCTGAATCATGAAAGTACACAGTGAGGAGCTGCCCGAAGACATAACCAACTACAGTAGTCATGGGTTTGAGCAGACTGCTGTCTTGAAAAGTAGGGCCCATGGACTCTTTTTGTAATAGTGTCAGCTTCCACTATGGCTCATAAGAGATTATGTAAAATATTTACACAACTAGAATAAAAATTGGTTTTATTCTATTTTATTCACAGTGACCACTAAATGTCTTATTTTATATTTGTTTTTCCAAAGGGGGAAAGACCTTGCTTTGACCATCTATAGACTGATTTACCAGAAAGGAAAACTAAACCAACAAGCTAATGACAGAAGAAAGGATACAAACCGCTACAAGAGTCAGTGATACCATGTAGGTGAGAACAGCATTACCTAGATCATAATCTGGGCGGAAAATTATCTGTACAAGTCTCTGTCCAAAGTAACTTAAATACAGTTCAGCTACTGCTAAATAGATTTTGCCCTCAAAGATACAGAGGAAGCTGACTTCTCATAAGTCACTGTCAGCCTAATATGTTCTGGTTTGGGAGCACTTTAAGAAGAAGAAGTTACTTTCTTCTAGGAGTTGAAGTTTTTGAGTCTTTCTTTTTTTTAAAAAAAAAAAAACAAAACCTAAAACAGAGTTTATATCTCTCTATCCCAGTTAATTCAGCAGGGCTTCTTTTCAAAAAGTAGCAATTTGCTTTTATGAATTGTCTGTCATCTAGAGCATTTACAGTGATCTGGTTGTTGAACTGTCCCTCAGGTGTCAGGAACCAAAAATTTTAGAGCTCTTCTCTAGAACCTTGTCAACAGTCTTTTCTGACTTGCAGCAAGAAGCAAATAAAGTCAGTGAAGTTTTTCAGTAATTGGTGTAATATGTTCCCTGTGGTTAACATAGCCAAGCAGGTGGACAGCCTTCTTTTACATCAGCTGTATCATCCAAACAATCTCCAAACAAAGGGTATGATGAATTATGTTGTGAGGAGAGGTGTCTGCCAAGGCACCATGGGATTACTGTTAGAACCGGTCTTATTTAACATCTTCATTAATGATCTGGAAGAGGGAGGAAGCAGACCATTAATTAAATTGGCAGATATTACACAGAAATAATTCTAAGATCCTACCTAGACTAGAAGCAAAGCCAGACTAAAAACAAAGAAGAGTATTAAGAAAATAAGAGTGAAAAACAGTTTCTCTTTGCCTGCAGCCATATCTGGGTCATTTTACAGATTGTGATTGCATGTACATTTGTATCATCTGCACGTTTAAACACTCTTTATTTTACAATTAAGCACTCAGCAGCTTGAGAGAACTAACAGGTACATAAGATACAGGATTTCCTTGTTTATAGCAGGGATAAGGGGGTAAGGTAGTAGAAACAGTATGTTTTGGTTTCTTACTTGATCAAAAGAGTGCGCTACAGCATATCTTCAGACAAACTTTAAGTGATCCTGTCTACCCTGCATGTTTACCTGTCAACATCAGGATACCTTTTATCAGTACAGTAATTTTTGCCCATTCCTAAAACAATGAAGTGAACAGGGCCAAGAGTAACACTTGATAGGCCCCCTTACAGACACCCCAACTTGATACTCATAACTTTACTTTTTTTTAGATCTTTCAGGTGGTTTAATTTACATTTTTACAAGTAGGTTCTATTCAGAATTGCATGTGGTCTAATAATGTCACCAAACTTGTTTGATTATAAGATTTTCTAAAAAAATGTTTTCTGGGAATTAATTTTCCTTTAATTCCTCACTGAATTAATGTTGTATCAGTATTTTCATGATTTTGATAGGGTTCCATATCTACCCATGCTGCAATCACCACTACAGTCGAGTTTCCCTTTTAAAATTTATTTTTAAAAGAAAAATGAAAGTCATTGTTATATGCCAATTTTATACAAGATCTTGTACACAAAAGTATAGCTGTGATCAGCAGCTCTAAAAATCAGGCACATACAATCAAACAACACAGAATACAAATCTGCTTGATTTTTCAAAGGTTGTGAATGTATTTTGTGTGTAATGTTCTGTATAGACTGGGTACAAATAGAGTGTGTTCCCTATCCATGTCAGAGAGACAGACCTGTCTAGGCCACAGTATTGTGGGCTGCATGCATTTTCTTCAGAAAAGCCAGTTGTTTCTGTAAATCGTGGGTAAATCCGCACAGCATGAGTTAAGTTGGAATAAGCAGCATATCTGTAGGACACAATATTGCAGTTCTTGTGCTGCTTGGAAGTCTAGTTTAGTTCTGCTTGCAAGCACAGGAAGCAGGCTCCTGATACAGCAGCGCTCTCAGGAGGAAGCTGGCAATATAGCAGAATCCAAGTCAAAAACTAGAAAAGTATTACTGCAAGTACATCTGTCAAACCAGGGGATGCAGGAGAAAATGAGGTGGTGACAGGTTGGGCAGAAAGAGAAATAGTATAATATGAAGTGAGTTAATGATGCCAGCAGTTTTTAGCAGTTGAGAAGATAAGGGCTGCAAAGGCAAGGTGGCACTCTATGATTTATGTACAAGAAGTAGACAAGGTGATATTTTTTGAAGTGTATGTTTTAAGCTGCTAGGCTAAGTTCAGATGTTCAATTTCACTGTTGTTTAGGATATAATTATAAAAACTGTTATTCAGTTATAAAAACTGGTTATTAGTGATTTGATATCTCTTGTGTTCCAGTCCAAATGAGATGACTTGCTATTAAGAAATATTTATTGAGAATCAAAGGTTTTGTTTTTCTTATGCTGGTTATATGCTAAAAAAGGTCCATTAAGTGAATTATTACTCCTGACTTACCCTATTAAAAGTAAAAATGTTTAACTGAATTAAAAATACTTATAAAGTTAAATGTTTAAAAGAAGTCATCTGTACCCACCCAAGATGCTTGTTATTTTCGTCCCACTCATAAGAAACTTTAACATGTGCTGGATAGCAAAACTCAGTCATGCCATTCCAGGTACCTGACTTATTATTCATACTAACAGGATAAATACTTCAGTATTTAGGAAATTAATTCATTAGGAAATGTAAAGCAGCAGTAAACTTATGTTGAGCTGTGGTATTTTCTTTATAAAAATCAGTGAAAATTGAAGAGAGATAAACTTTGACAAAAAGCTGCACTATAACTCTAAAAATCTTCTAATAATGTGAAAAATCAAGGAGTTTCTCACTTTTCCTTGGCAAGAATTTCTTTTCAGTGTCTGTTTGCTGCAGTTAGTTTCAAGTATTTTTTTTCAAAAATGAGTGTACTTCATTGCTGTTATATATGCAATGTATATTTTGTCAGTTGGGCAAGTATTGTTGAAATGAAGTGTATGTTATAGGTGCAAAATATTATTAGTGTGACCTAGATTTGAAGACTTCTAAAAGTAAATTAAAGAAGATAAAACAAATAGATCTGGGTATTGTGTTAAAACAATGTTCACTTGAACATCCATATTTTCAGGCTTATCTAGTATCTCAAACTATTATTTTCTTGGTAATCGCAGTCCTAGGTATAAGCTGCTAAAGCTATCACTTCAGGTGCTCACTTCTTCCTCTAGAATGAGTTTCATATCTCTTCTTGAAAGGTGCCTAAACAATGTTTAATGATGAAACGTGAAGCTAAGGAAAGAAGTTATCCAGAAGGAATATTATTCAGTGCATTGTATATTAGGGGGCATTTTAAAATAATAAATAACAGCTGTCAAAGGAAGCTTGTTGAAGTAAGTTTGCAGTAAATAATAATAAATGATCTTGGAGCACAGCAGTTGAAATTTTCAATAAGTAAGCAAGTGGTCAGGTCAGCTTGTAGTACAGTACTCACTGGTCACTGTGAAGATAGTAGCTTTTAAAATGGCAAAGAAAATGGGATGTGCATTCATCAGTGTATGACTGATGTGCTGACAGAACCCTAATTATGTCATGAACACAAGAATGCTGTAATACAACTTCCATAAGGGACTCAAGGCCATAAATATATTTTACCAGCTGCTGTGTGGAAGGAAAACCTATTGCAAGAATTTGTTTTTTATGGGACTTCCAAAGAGGTGTTGATCATTGAATCAAGTCATGAATTCTCAAGATCATGGTAACCAGAGAGGGCTAAGTATCTATTTGGTGTAGGAAACATCTGTTAAATAATTTCTCCTGAGTCTCATCAGTAGTTGGCAAGTCTCATTGCTTTAGCAATGTTTTCATTATTGCTGTGTCTATAAAATAGAATAATATGTTTTCTACTGCTGGTCTTTTTTGTATTCTAAGTGCAAACTAATAACAGGTATTTTAATTCCAACTTCTTCTTAGAAGTTGGAACAATATATGAAATAAAATAATGTAGTGCTTTTCATCTACATAGTCCTATATTGGAAATTTCAATTTTTGTGCTAATATAAATCACTGAGTATGAAAATAACCTATATCTAATCTATGAGCTACACATCTAGCTCTGTTTCAAAATTAAGACCTGGTTACTTTGGAAATGAAGAAGTAGCCATGTCCTTTACTGAGTTAGTCTAAAAGTAGATGTACCATTACATGTACTCGCTTTTCTTTATTCTGTACGCAGAAAAGACAGGTTGCCTAATGAGCATCTATTAAGAACCTGATAATCACACTAATCTTAGAAGAGAAAGCTACAGAGGTAAAATAAGATAGATTGTCATAGGAATTAGTATGCCAAGCCAAATAGTCTATTTATCTATTATTTTAAAGGAACTGACAATAGCCAGAATCAAATACTCCAGCAGAGCTGAAACAGGATGTGCAGGGAGGGCATCTATTTAAAAAAATTAAAAAATAAAAAAATCAAAAGGATTTTTCAGTTAGGCTGAGGCTGAAATTATCTTTTCACATTTTCTGATACCTCTTTAAAAGTATCAGTGCTAGAAAACTCAGGCTTAAAAACTTTAATACATGGATAATTATTTTTTGTGATGAATTTGAGGTCACTTTTCCTTTAGGTCATTTTAAAGTAATCTATAGTTTTCTACACAAACCTCATGAACAAAGGAGATGCTTTACAGTAAAGCCTGTAAAGCATACCCTCTTGACTTGAAGAGGGGCCAGGTCTCTCATAAAGACTATAAAGATGTAGTGAAGCTATGCAGGGAGAACATTAGGAGAGCCAAAGCACAGCTAGAGCTCAACCTGGCTACAGCTGTTAAAGATAATAAAAAATGTTTCCATAAATTCATTAACAACAAAAGGAGGATTAGGGAAAATCTCCCTCCTTTATTGGATACAGAGGGAAACATAGTAACAAAGGATGAGGAAAAGCAGAGGCGCTCAACACCTACTTTGCCTCAGTCTTTAGCAGTGGAACTGGCTGTTCCCTGGACACCCAGCCTCATGAGCTGGGAGATGGGGAGGGGAAGCAGAATGAGGTCAGCACAATTGAAGAGGAAGAGGTCAGAGACCTGCTACACCTCTTGGATGTGCACAAGTCTGTGAGACCGGATGGGTTACAACCGAGGCTGCTGAAAGAGTTGGCAGATGTGCTCACCAAGCCACTTTCCATGATTTACCTGAAGTCATGGATAACTGGGGAGGTCCCATTGGACTGGAGGGTAGCAAATGTAACACCCATCTACAAGAAAGGCAGAAAGGAGGATCCGGGAAACTATAGACCTGTCAGTCTGACCTCGGTACCAGGAAAGGTCATGGAGCAGGTCATCTTGAGTGTCATTAAAAGTCATATAATGGACAACCAGGGGATCAGGCCTAGTCAGCATGGGTTTATGAAAGGCAGGTCCTGCCTGACAAACCTGATCTCCTTCTATGACAAGATGACCTGACTATTGGACAAGGGAAAAGCTGTGGATATTGTCTACCTGGATTTTCGAAAAGCATTCGACACACTTGCCCATAAAATTCTCATAGAAAAACTGGCTGCCCATGGCCTGGATGAGTGTACAGTCTGCTGGATCAAGCACTGGCTGGATGGACGGTCCCAGAGAGTGGTGGTCAATGGGGTTAAATCCAGCTGGAGGCCGGTCATAAGTGGTGTTCCTCAGGGCTTGGTGTTGGGACCATTTCTGTTTAACATCTTTATTGATGATCTTGATAAGGACATAGAGTGTATCATCAGTAAGTTTGTAGATGACACCAAGTTCAGTGGGAGTGTCGATCTGCAGGAAGATAGGGAGGCACTACAGAGAGACTTGGATAGATTGGATCGGTGGGCCAACGTTAACGGGATGAGCTTCAACAAGGCCAAGTGCCAGGTCCTGCACTTGGGCCACAACAACCCCATGCATCGCTACAGGCTTGGGGAGGTGTGGCTGGAGAGCTGTCTGGAAGAGAAGGATCTGGGGGTTCTAATTGACAAGCAGCTGAACGTGAGCCAGCAGTGTGCCCAGGTGGCCAAGAAAGCCAACGGCATCCTGGCTTGTGTTAGAAATAGTGTGACCAGCAGAAGTAGGGAGGTGATAGTCCCCCTGTACTCTGCACTGGTGAGGCCACACCTTGAGTATTGAGTTTTGGGCATCTCCAATACGAGAGAGATATCGAGGTGCTGGAGCGAGTGCAGAGGAGGGCAACGAAGCTGGTGAAGGGCCTGGAGAATAAATCCTATGAGGAGCAATTGAAGAAGCTGGGACTGTTTAGTTTGAGGAGGAGAAGGCTAAGGGGAGACCTCATCACTCTCTACAACTACCTGAAAGAACACTGTAGAGAGGTTGGTGCTGGTCTCTTCTCACAGGTAATTAGCGATAGAACAAGAGGGAATGGCTTTAAACTGCAACAGGGGAGGTTGAGACTGGACATTAGGAAAAAAATTTTCACAGAAAGAGTGGTCAGACAGTGGAATAGGCTGCCCAGGGAGGTGGTGGAGTCACCATCCCTGGATGTGTTTAAGGGTCGTTTAGGTGAGATGTTGGGGGATATGGTGTAGGGGAGAACTTTGTAGAGTAGGGCTGATGGTTGGACTTGATGATCCCAAGGGTCTTTTCCAACCTGAATGATTCTGTGATTTTGATTCTGTGACTGGTGGTGCTTGGGCTGTGCCAATCTGATGAATTAGGGCTGGGCACACATACTCACTTAATCTTTATAAAGAACTACACATTTTCATCAAACAAAAGGAAAAGATTCATGTGCAGATTCTGGTGGACAGAATATTTAGCCACTATACTTCTGTTTCATCCAATTTCAGCAGTGTTTGAAGAAAATAATTTTTTGGTGTTTAGAACATCTAGAACATGGATTACAGATCATGCACCACAACATTAATCTTGCCTGTCAAAGACACCACTTTCACTTATCCATTCTCTATCCACAAATCTTCACCAGACTAATATACACAGCAGAACTGAAAGAAAAAAACCAAAGGTAGACATTTTTCTTAGAAAAGGAACAGGGTTGAAGGGAGGGTGGGATCTTGACTAAGAGATGAGTGATAAAAGTTAAAGTGATCAGAATTTGCATTGTGGTGCATGATCTGTTTTGTATAACAGTTGTGATAACAGTGAAGTTTGAATAAAGGGAAATATAGTATTATTTTGCTTTCATTTCCTTGCTTTTATTGGTTTGTCATAACATCTGATACATCTAGCAATACTCTAATTGCTTTACATCTATGAAAATGTATTTTAATATTCTGTCTAGTGTCACAGTATTTTCATTAAATGTATGTTTTTTCTGTCTGCTGATATCACATCATTGTTATCTTGTGGTGGAGAGTTCAACGCATTCTTTATGTGCTTTCTGATTTGATTCTCTTTTAACTTCAAGTCTCTTTTTCAATTTTTTTGAATGGCTCCTTGCTCTTATATTATGAAAGAGGATAAATAGATGTTCACATCTACCTCTTCAGATTCAATTTAGATTCATTGCTTTCCAGAAATTATGAGCAGACACAAATAATTTCATCTAGAACTGAAAGATTTTGGAGAAATTAATTTAAAATATATACATGTGTATGCATTCTTGTCTTCCCTACAGCTTATCATATTTCAGGAGCATGATTAGACCTCCAGCTGACCTGGCTGTTTACTCCCTGATACTTCCTCTTCTTTTTGTCCCAGCTTTCTGTTGGTCACTGTCCTCCATTCCTCAGTAATTTCTTTTCATGCATTAGACTTTAACAAACAAATACGTACTTTTGACTACATATGGAGTATCATCACCTTTATTGGTATGCTGTGTTGTTTCTAATAGTCTGTTCCTTTAGAATTTAATCTGACTTTGGCCTCTCTCAAAAAAAAACCCCACAATGAACATACCCAGCATCTTAATACAAGAAAGTTCAGTGCAGTTACACAGTGCTTGTCTTTGTTAATAACTGGACCAAAATCAGTATTCCTAAAGTAGTGAATAGTATCTTCCTATCTAACATGTAAAGTTTTGTTGCTCCTGCAACTAAATTGCAACTGCAAGGTCACTAATGCATGCAATGGACCTGGCAAATACAAGTAGCTGTCTGGGTGTAGTTGTGCCTGAATTCTTATAGGTAGGAAAATTACTTATTTAAGCACTCATGCTTTTTCTGTACTACCAGATGTACAAGTGGAAAAGGATTAGTGTTAACATAGGAACCCTAACTGTACCATTAAAGACATATCAACTGCTGTGAAATATCTGAAGAATTTGTTCCAAATCTGAATTAAAATAACTCTGGTAGAGGAAGGGAATGACGAGACTGTAGAAATTATCAATATTATAAAAATGACAAAAACTTCAAAAAAAAAAGAAAAAAGAGGGAGGCAAATAGTGGCAGGTGTCATCTTTGGATCTGGAGTACTTTTATAGTCATCTGACTCATGAATTTCTCCCATTTATTACTATCAAAGAGAGGATGAAACAGCTTAGCGTCAAGGCAATGCCTAAGCCCTTTACATCTAACTCCAAGCACCTGGCTCTCTTCAGAAAGAAAAGCTATTCATCTGGCAGTCTCCAGCTTGAAACTGGCAGTTCCCAGGCACTATTTGCCAGGTACAATTATGTCAGTTGACACAAGACATTAGGCTCACTGTTAAGCCATCACAGAGGTCTAGGGAAGAACTAAGTTCCCTAGTTTTAAGAGTTAGTACTTTGGATTTCTTTAAATGCTGAGGTTAATATTGCAGAAAGATTGATAGCAAAGGATATAATAATGAGGTGATTCTGATGGCTGAAATCTTCTAGAATCCATCAAAATCCATAGCAGAAGATCTTCCTTAAGGCAATTATGATTTGTTCAGCCTGAATTCAAATGATGCCATACGTTCATCAGTAGATTCCCAAATGATGTAGAAATGCATTGAGATAGACAGTGCTAGAAAAACAGGAAAGATTTTCTTGCTAGACAAGACAGAAAAACAACAAAGAGTGAGGGTTTACTGAATGCTATTTTACTACGCATTAGAGCAGACCAGAAGTAGGTACATGGGCAGTTACCACATCTCCGTATCTCAGGTGAAATGTAGTAATTAACAGCTGAGAAGTGGCTATCTCCAGCTGAGCTCTAACAGAATATTCACAGATTATTAGCTTTTTTGAAACCATTCTGAGAAAGGAGTGTTGTTTATAGTGTTTAACAGTACCTAACCTGTTAAAAAAGAATGATTTGATTTGTTGTCCACAGAGTACTTAATGCAGTATAGCTAGACTCATAAGATTAGCTCAGAAAAGGAAAAAAGGGGTCAAATATATTGTTTGCAGTAAATAGATCCCAAGTGTACCGCCTTTGGCTTTATTAGGCATACACTAGGGATGAACTTGGCTCACTCTTTCTCTGGTTGATACTAACCTCCAGTTACTGATGCCATTATTAAGTTAATTGTTTGGATCATCAATCTGTGTCAACAAAGCTTTCAGAGTGCTTGATGAGATTTCAAGCATCAAGCTGTGAGGCATTAAAAAATGATGAATTTACATCCAGGTAAAATGATGCCCTTCAGCTATAATAATCACTACTTTGTTTACAAATGGGCATTCATCATGAGACATGGCATGCACAGACATTTTTGAAGGGGAAAGGCATTAACACAGTAAATGATCTTTGCAACTAAAGCTGAATACACAGCAAAGTGAAAAAGGAGAGCATGTCAAATTATCTTTTCAGAACAGAATTATGAATGCAAATTCACACTGTTGTTGCCTGACCCATATTTAAATACTAACAAAAGATACAATTCAGTATTAAGATGTCCTTTTTCAGTAGAGACAAATCAACACAATATACTTCTTCTAAAAGTTTCATTATTCAATAGAATTTCTCAGTATACACTTTTAGATCCTGGATTAAATACTTAATCTTTTGCTCAAAATGAAAGGCTACTTCCTCTAACAGGCAGCAGGTGCCAGTGGTCCACCTCTCACCATTATGGCAGCCAAGGAAGATTCAACTATGTTGGCTGTCCCTCCGCACGCTGCTTCTGCCATTGGTTGGAAAGATTGATGCCTGTCACCCCAAATAACTTTAGTTTATTTAGTAAATAACTTTAGTAAATTTAGTGTAATTAGTTGGTCTCAAAAGAGGCAGTGAAGATAGTACTGCACAGGCTCCAGCAGCCAGAAAACGTGCACAGAATTGCCAGAGGTCTGATATTGTGATTGCCAGCAAATTACTAATACTGGGCAGATTATAGTTATCAGAAGTATGCCCACCTGTCTTGTAATCAAACCTGTATCATGACTTACAACTCTGTATTCGGAATCTAATTTATTAGTGTTACAACTTGAGAGTCATCAGTACTGTCTAGAGAAGTATTTTCCATGCCATAATGTCTAGTTGTCCAGAAAACCCACTATACTGGTATTTTACAGTGCGTTATTCAGATAAGAAGTTATTGAACCAACATTCAGTACGGGGGACATGTCAGCACAAAGAGTCCCACCAGAGATGTATTAATACCTCAGAAATAAACTATTGCTGTGAAGATCTGGATAAAACATTTGTTAATTCTAAAAGCACCCAGCCTCTCACAGTCTGTTCTTTGGGAGAGGAATATGCTGTACAAAATGCAAGCATGGCAAAAGTCTGTAATCAGATGATCCAAGCTGGTTACTGTCATTCTTATGATTAAATTCTGAGACTCCTGAAGCAGCCTTTTTAGGATGCCTTGTATCTGAAAGTCCTTAGAGTAGTCTTGGAGGATCTCTTCAGCAATTAGGTTGCAATTGTCTTAACAGCACAGGTTGACAAGAAAACAGTGCCCTGGTCAAAGTGGTGCATTTTGATGGAAGTTTGGTGTAGAGGCAATAAGTATTTCTGCTAGATAACCAGTGTTTCTGAAGTTAAGGAAAATTTGTTTTTTCCTCAGACTATGAGGAAGGAATATGTGAAGTCAGTGTGCTACCAGCATTCATTGTTCACCTTTCTGTGTGCAAAATGCTTGTCAGCCTAGCCACTGAGAAGAGGAGGAAACCTCAAAATACACAGTAAGACTTTAATACTGTTAACATGTTAGTTACCTATAACATTAATCACATCAATCCCAGGGCTTGTTAAATTTAAAATAGAACTGACACACACTTCAAGATAGAAGGTAATTTTCCACCTTATATTTGAAATGTGCTGGCAAAAGTTTGTTTCTGAAAGGAAAGGATGGGTAAGGGATGGCTTTGTCTTATTTAGAAAGAGCAATGAAATTCGGAATCATTTTATACAGCTTCAAGGCAGTAAGTAATATCTACAGTGACTATATGTTAACAGTACTCACTATCATCATGTGTTATTGATTCTTTTTCATGAAGAAAATAATTTTTTTCCCCTTAGTTGTGGAGATGCCTGCCAACATTCTGTGAAAAATTACAAATAGCTCCAGGAATTATTTACATGAGGCAGGAGTATCCTTGCAAAGATAGGCTGGAAATGTAACAGTTCCCATTTTGACAGTGCATCACTAAAGAATCACATTTGTGTTCAGAATTTTAATTTACAAATGCAAATAGTTGCAGTTCATTTGGCTGAAGCAATTACTGTTTGTCTGCCTGGCATTCTCTTGGAGATTATTGCTTCTGCAGTAGGAGCAACCACACATGAAACAAGTTCTAACATCTGCCATTTACTACCCAGGATATTAAAGTAACCCTAAGCAGCATCAATATAATTTGGTATGGTGATCTGGGTGAAATGGTGAACCATCTGTGATGGTTCAGGAGTTGTTCCTGCTGTGGGAGCAGAAGCTTTCAACAGAGAGGCAGGGAAGACAGTCGAGAATGGTGAATTCTACTGCCATCTGACTGTAGCAATAATAATGAGCCTCTGCTCAGATGTTTCTTATTAGCCTGGTTTAATTTACTTTCAAGCAGAAGTGTTTGTCTGTCAGAAACTAGGCATGCCTCATCTGAAATTCTAGCCCTGTATCTTCAATGGGCCTTTACTACCAACTCATTTAGTATAACAATCTTACAATTTTTAGCCTGTAATTATTCTCTATAATTTTACTGAAAAAACTATTTCAGTGTAGTACTGAGAACTCTAATTTTTCGAATAATTTTGTTTATTTGTTATATGCATCATTCACATTCACAGTAAGACTTGTAAAGTATAGAACAAATGTACCTATAACACGGTACAGCAAAGTAATGCATCTGGAGTTACATAGAGGGAGCTCTTGCTTCGTTTTTCCGATGCAATAATGCAATAAATATTTCGGAACAATGACACATTCTGAGTCAGAATGAAGACTACTTGCTATAGGCTCAAGCAATTGAACCCAACAATACTGTGGCATTTACTGCCTTTCTCATTTATCTGATACAGAATAATTCATTTTCCTTAAAATGCAGATGTTTTCAGCTGCTGTTTGTTTCATATATGGAAATTAAAAGAATAAACTGTGTGACGTCACGATCCCCTGTTGCTCAAAGAAGAAATTTCTCATTCTAGGTTGTATAAAATAAGAACAGTAACCGTAACAAAATTATCTGTAGAAGAATTAATACTTGTCATGAACCTTGTGTAGTTTGGTTCCTCCCTTTAACTTGGATTTGTAACTACGTATTTGGTTCCCATCATTGTTAACCTGTTATTTAATCTGCACATGCAGTTCAAAACCTTTCATCTGTTCAGTGTGCTCGTTTGTTTCAATTTTCCTTTTCCTGGAGTTGTTTGCTTTTCAGAGAATGTTTGAAGTCTAGCTGCTAAACAAACACCAGAAAGAATGAGGTTTCCTTCCCTGTTACTTATATGGGAATTTAAAAATTCATTTTTATCACAGATAGTGAAAGCATTTTCTTTTGTAGGGAATCAGAGAGAAGAACATGCTTCATAGGCTCTTAGGGTGGCAGACAGAGTTCTGTGCAGGAAAAAAGAGCAACTTGAGCCAGAATCTTATGCCGCATGTACTAACAAAACAAATTACTCTTATGGGTGTGATTTTCTAAAAGTGGCTGACCTCTCTTCTGTACCGATTTTCTACCTAACATTGTATTCATCTTATAGTTGTTTACAGTCTACAAGCTAGACAAAGAAGTATTTTTAAAAGTTATTAGTTACACAGCAGTTTTTAAAGAAAATGACACATGCCAAATTCAGCATATCTTATGAAATCATATTGTATAATATTTACAAACTTTGACATTTTTTACAATTTAGTGTGCTGGGTTTTTTTCATTTGATAAGCTAGAATAGTTATATGAACTGACTGACTGTCAGTCATGAAGGGCTAAATAAGCTGCCTGCTCAGACAGGATGCTCTAGTAAGTTCTGCTAGCTGTGTTTTGAGGTGCAGGTGCATAGCATTCTCTTACATCCTCATTCTCCCTGAGTTATTCCAATAAATCTGTGGAGCATAAAGGATTTAACACACATCTAGAATAAATTAAGGTAATCTCAGTAAAGTCAGTGAAGCTCTTGTTTATAGAGGTAGAAGTTTGTTGCAAAATCTTTTGAAATACTTTAGAGAGGAGAATTTCTTGTCATGTTAATGGTTTTGAAACTCCTAGGAAGTAGATTCACTATGTTACATGTTTACATAAGTTTACAGTAAAGATGTCTGCGCTTGCATATCTCTAAAATATTTTATGGGTCTGCAAGTAGGTGTTTCTATAATAGAGACAATTTGAAGCTCTAACTGATCCAGCAGCATCAGTAAAGCAGAATCAGTGGTAGGTATCAATGTTGTTGAAGGTCAAATGCTGTTCACTGATAGCCAGTCACTGAAGAGGCTCCTTTTGACGTTGCCTGTCTGAGAAAGTGTCTTCATCTTTTGGGAACAAGATCCCAGTACTCCTGGGCCACCTAATTTTAGAGTATCCCAGGATAGGGAGACAGGGTCACCTCATTCAGTTCCTTGTTTGGTTTTTCTTTGAGGACTGCAGCATATTGTGGCCTTTGGAAAACAATTCTTTGGAGTCTGGTTATAAGGTCCTTTTCTTTGTAATCTCTGAGGAAGGATGTTTTGGCCTGGGAAACAGTAAAGCATGTATCTGGCTTTTAGCAGGAATAAAATATGTGTCCCCTGACTCAGTCCCCAAATTCTACTGCTCTTCCCCTCTTACATAAACCAAAGAAGGATTTCTTCCTTGCAGGTGACCTGCTCTGTACCCCTGTGGTCTTAAGCTCTGTGGAGTCCAGGCTAGGGTTGTAGATTCTCTTTAAGGCTCAGGCTCATACAACCTGTCAGGTGATGAAGAGAGCCTGCATGTGAGGCATTACCTCTGCAGGACATGGGTCAGGAAGGATGGAGGCAGGAAACTGTCCTGTTTGATGTAGATAGTCCAGCAGGCCAGCCCTATGAAGGCAGATACAGGGCACTCTACCTCATGAAGGCTCTCAGTTTCCAGGATGTAGAAGGGCCCTGGGAGGACAATATAGACGTCTGCTAATGCAGAAGTACTTCCCTGGCTCAAGATTTCCACCACTTTTGCTACAAGACACTGGTAGGGTAAGGTAGAGCTCCTTATCTAGTATTGCATAATGAGGTTGTAGAATAGCTGTGGTGTAGAAAGATTGGAACTGTAACAAATCCTAGAAGGTGGGCTATGTGAATGCAGGAAGGACACTTTATGGAGAGGTGTTTATAGGGATACCTGTTCTAGAATGACCCTCAGGAGTGGTGCAGACATAATCTTTATCACCAAGTAAAAGGGAAAATATCAGGGATAAAATTATTGTACTTTTTCTATATTGTATTATCCCTGAAAAATATTGTAAGAAAAGTAATCTGTTAAATGGTATTCTTGGAAAATGTGGGATTTCTTATTTGGTAAATTGCAAAAGTGGAAGGCAAAAACAGTGATAAAAAATGAAAGCTTTCTTGCAATTTTTTTTTTTTTAGTCACAGTGAGATTTCCAGTTGGTAAAAAGTTTAGCAACATTTCAACCGATGCTACAAAATTTCTGGGTTTAGCTGAGTCCAGACATGCTGTTCTCCAAACTGTCTTTACATTTTGCAGTGAGCTTGCTATAAGCTTTTGTATTAGTGTGGACTAGGTGATCTGTCAAAAAAAAAAACCCCTTTATCAAAATACCACTAAAAGAAAAATTGAAGAATTGTAGCCAGTATATTTTACAGCCGTACACTGATATGCGTAGATACTTGTCATCAACATGGATTCATTTCTAGAGTCTCGGTACTAAAATTATTTTACTTCTGAAAAAAACACAAGGTTGTCTTTTTATTTGTTTATATTATATTTATTATCTAGAAATTATTATTAATATTATAATCTATCCTTAATTTTTGCTACTGTATACTGTAAATTGAGTTTTCCTGAGTGCAGCCTTTATGTATTACTGTAAGAAAATAATAGTAGTTTGTAGAGGGTGGAACTAATAACAACATTATTCCTGGAGGAAAAAAAAAGAATGTTTTCTGGAACTTGAAGATCTAAGAGATTATATTTTTTGACCAATTGTCACTGATTTGCCTGGCTAAGCAATCCAAAAAACTACAACTCTGTCCTGTAGTAATGACATTTTATAATCATGCAATCCACAGTGTTTGATCCCAGATGAGAGAAAACTCATATTTTTCTACATACCCTTACTGATGATTGTCTTGAATATACACATATACATATATATATGTATGTGTTACAATGTTTCTGCATTAACAGTGTAACCTTTTCAGTGCTTGTATTTACAGTGCCTGTTTTGAGGATAATTGCAGTAGTCATTGAGTTGTGGGTACCATGAGTCTTAACTCTGACTTAGTTTTTGTTCCAGCTTTTGCATATTCTCTCTTGTATTTACTAGCTTGCATAAAGAATAAAACACAGAATGCTGGATTGAGATATTTCTGATTACCTCAAGGTATTGCTTTCATTTTGTTTAAAATTCCAGCTATGTATACAGAATATTTTGGTAAATGCTGTCTTATTTGGTGCATATGTACTCAGAGTAGCAAAGCCCAAAAGATTCAAAACAGAAATTCATGCTGGAAGTGGCAAGTGAAATAAGAATGTTCCTGGGTCTAGAAAAGGGATAGAAAGGATCATGCTAGAGAAATACCACTTTTGAAGCACAAATTTTATTCACTGTTGATCAAGTTGCACTGCAACACTGGGTCTTGAAAAGCTCAGAAATAGCTGATGTCAAATCACACTTTCATGAGAGTTCTTGGCATGAAGGAGGCATGTCTTATGAAATTTGTTCAGAATAGCCAATGAATTGTCATACAAACTTGTTGCAGATGAAAAAGAGTGATAATTTGAGCAATTTTTGTATAACTAATAATGACAAGTTAACAAAGTCACATGAAAATATTGTCACTATGCTTGGATTTAATGAACCTAATTGTAATACTTCGTATAATCTTGTTTTACATGCTGAATTTAATTTTCATTGATGAACATTTTGTAAATTAGTGCAACTTTTACAGTCAGTAAAAAATTAAAAAATATATATATCCAAAAAAGTAGGCTCATATTCATAAAAGATATTTTAAAAATAATCTGTTACATACCCAATGCCCTAACACTTAACTTATTCAAAACTGAACAATGACTGGAATCTATCCAAATGCAGACAAATGCTAAATACTGCCAGTATACTGCCAGTATAAAACCAGTCTCTCTTGCTAGTATTCGGTGTCCCTAGGGGAGTAGTGACCCGTACATTGCCATCCATAATAGCTACTTTCCCAGGATCAGAGGGGAAGAGAATGTTTGTACAACCAACTTTGGTAAGTTGAATTGCTTTTTCATCATATTTTATTGTGGTTTAGTGGCAATCAATGGACACGGAGAGAGGACTGTCTGGCTAATTGAGATTGCAGAGGCAGAGGCAGAGGAATCAGTCAGAGCAAGTGTTAAGTCTCTACTCATCTGTTACGCTACCTTATTTTCTAGTTTGCTTTTATATTGTCCTTTCTGTCCAACAGTGAGTTTCTCATTGTTTGTTTGATTTTGCTGTTTTACAACTCTTTATCAACTTATTTGGGATATCGTTACGCAGCTCAGTTTGAATTTGGTCTTTTTGAGCACTAAAATATGAGCCCTTACCACAACTGTCCAAGAGCCAAGATTGTATATGGGAGACAAAGAAGAAAAGGAGTCCAGGAAGTCTTAAATTAGGATTTTCCCCATCTCAAACAAGGCCTACAAGACACAAATACCCCCACAGTTCTTAGCAGAGGAGGATGTTTCTGATAGCAATCGTCTGATTCAGACAAATTCTTAAATAAGGGTAAGGATAAGGATAAGCAACATAACTCATTAAATAAGTAGTCTTCCCCTTTGACACAAGTTCCACATTTTCTCCAGAGTTTATGACCATGGGAAAGGAAGTACAAATGTTCCTAGACTTTTATGGGCCAGACAGGCAGAATCTGAGCTATTCCAGAGGATCCTTATCTTCCTTTTCCATGTCACAATTCTGTCCTCTAGTTCATGAAGACAAAGAGCTATTCACAGCATGTCTAGAAAAATTCAAGAGTTGAAGAAAATCCCATGCACTATGGGGGAACACTGTGGATGGGCAAGGCCTCCTTCATTATGAGCTAATAGCAGGAAAAGATTTTTTGTCCTTAATCAGTATGTACAACTGCGTTCATCGATAGAAACAAATTGCAAGATTTTGCTTTAGCAGAGGAAGCAGATTTCACTGATGTCTTGTCTTTTTTTTTTCCTCTTCTTAATTTTTAGTTTTTAAACAGAGCACTCATTTGTGTCTTAGTAGGTGGAAAGAAAGCAGCAGAAAGCAATGTGAAAGGTAGGGCTGTCAGGAAGAGAGGGCACTGTTGCAAAGAGGATGTTAATCAGACTTACAGAGACGGGCACAGAGGTTCCTTAGTGGGGTCTGTAGCTGTAGGTATACATCACCTTTAATGGGAGAAGCTAATTCAGGAGAAAAAGTCTGCAGCAAGTGATGATGAAGAAGTATGAAGATGATAACAATGGCAATTTTACACCATGCTGTTCCTCTAGTACTCTATACTTTTCATGAGAGTTTGCTCAAACTCTCTACTAGTTGTTCCTGTTTCTGGTGCTGTTAGCAGTGATTGGAGTATGCTAAATAGATACAAATGTTGAACTCTGATTGGTTGATATGTGATTGATAACGTTTACTGAATATTTAAATAACTATTACCAACTTTGTTGTGCCCTTTTTTGTGTGTTTTGATTTTCTCTAGAACTAACTAAAACTTACAAAACAAGAGGTAAGGAACAGGGAGGGAAAGACTGGTGATTCTCTTGCCAGTGGTAGTTGCTTCCCATAAGAACCTACCACATTGCACATTTGATGACAGTTGGAATGAATCTTCCAGTTGGACATCCACTGAGAGGAAAGAAATTCTGTGATCTGATCCAAGGTACAGTAGGTAAGGAGGTTCACATGAACAGTGTACTACAGGTCTAAACTAAAACCGGAATGAAGATATGAAGAATAGCTTGGTGGCTATTCAGAGACAGGTGAAAGTCCAGAGTGGGGATCAGGGAGGAGGCAGAGATTTCAGAGAATCACAAGTGGAACAATTGAAGTTGCAGGCTCTGATTTCCTCACTCTTGATATGAGGACTGTGACTGCATTCCTTGTTTCTCTGCACAGACATAAAGCAGTCACAGCTGAAGCTTGAAAGTAGGTTACTCCTGTCAGTGTGTGCTAGGTGTGATCTGAAAATGCCTGCTAGATCTGGACTCTGGATTTGCATGGTGCTTGCTTTCTGAATTATACGAGGCTTACATGGAAATTAGGACCTAATCTCTGCCAAGCGTATCAGTTCTGGGTTTGAACAAGAGCCTACCATAGAAATCCTACGTGTATAGCTCAAGAAGGGTGGTACTCTGTGAGGCAGGTACTTCCAGTGTTTGGCAGCAACAGATTTTTACTGTGATTTTTAATTTAGCCATTTTGGTTATTTCTGTGTGCTTATACTGCTTTCTCAAGAAGAACAGATTTCATAAGTAACACATGTATTTGGTGGTTTTGTATTAGAATCATTCCTGGTGATTATAATAATGATTAAGGAGCTGTCCTGTTAAGCACTGTACAAAATAGAATGAGGGACAGAGCTCTGAAGAATATAATATCAAAAAGGCAGAAGAAAAAGAGAAGAGCTGAAATACCTTTTCTTGTTTCAGTAGTGGAACAAGGAAAATAACATTTGTCTCATTAGTCTAATGGCACTTGACTCCATGTTGCTGTCCTCCCTAATTGAGTTGTTTATTCCCTTCACTGCCGTTGTGTGACAGTGATGGCATCATGATGCATCATGTAATGGTATAACTTCTGTATATATTGGTAGCTACTTTTTTTTTTTTGCAAGGGTACTTATTGGTTTTCAAATATATTTCATTCTTCTAACACCTTCTGGTCCTTCTTGTGCTTACCTCTTTGACAAGGACAAAGTTTGCTGTTTCTGGCCTGATTCTGTAAAGTACTGACTTCCGTTAACTCTACTAACTCAACCCTTAGCTCCTTCCAGGATCAAACTGTGTCTAACTGCACATAAATGATCAAAGACTGTAATACAATGGTTGAATTCCATTTCACTGACAAGTCTATCAAGTTGCAATTGTAGAAGTATTCAGCAGTGTAGAATTCCTTTTCTTTCTTGATTAATTATTACAAATGTTGATGTCCAGTCTGCTCTAATGTAAATTCATAATCTGCTTTCTGAGGTCACCTTATCCATCTCTTGTAATATCATTATTTGCTTTCTTTATTAATAAAGAAATTGCATTCTCATATATTTAACTTTAAAGTTGATAAGCATGGACTGTGGATGGTGGGAGCTGCCAATTCATTATTGTAAGAAGTGGAGAGTAGAGAATTATCAAGAGGAAATATTTACACAGATACCCAAAAGGAACATTTGGACACATCAGCTATATTAGCAGAGTTAATTGTTAAGCATGACCCAACTCCCTTCAGTCTAATTACACCAATCCCCAAATTCCATGAAAAAGCAACAACTAGGCAATAAACAGCTGGAAGAAGGGCTTCAAATGCAGCTGTCTTGCTCTTTTTAACAGAGGATTAAAAAGATTCAAGAGATCATTATGATAAACAGAAACCTTTTGCTTATGTAAACTGTGGGGGACAGTCTGCTCGCTCTCTGCTTTCTCATGAGTGTTCAGAGATAATGAGACCATGTAAATCTTTTCTCCAAAACCTGTATGTAAGGCAAAAACTAGCTTGTTACTGATCACAACAACTTTGTTCCTGAATGCCATTATCATTCATAGCTCAGCAAATTCAATATTGCCCTAGTGACTCTAACTGAAAGCGGAACCTATTATTTTGTCATATCAGAATATTTTTTTCTTTAAACTTTTGTTTGAAATTACTTTTTTTTTGCTTCTCTTTCAAATGCTTCCTACAAATTTTGTAAATCTCTTTAAAAATGAAAAATACTGGGGTTTTTTCTTAAATTCTTATTTAAAAAATACATTTAAACTGATTTATTACATGAGGTTTAGGACTAATATCTTTGAAAACACTTTTTATGGACTGATCTGAATCACATGTATATATATCAATTTGATCTCTGACTTCTTTTTTTATGATATATTTGTGCTGTAGGACTAATTCCTGTTCATTGACATTCCTGTTTTCTCTTATCTATAGAAAATTATATGAATATGACAAAAAAATACATTAATCATTTAAAATATTTTTAGCAAAACAAAGAATTCTGTTGCCGGAAAAAAAAATTTCATTAATCTTCTATCTGTCAGCATTCCTTTGTTTTGAGACCTCTTTTTAGAGTATGACTACTATGTGTATTGTACAGATATCCGGGACTGAAATGGAACTGCTAATGCAGTTCACAAAGAACTGGATTTTATTCAGCAAGAGCATTAATTAAGTGAAGGTTCTAGTTCTAAAGTAACCTGGACTTTAAAGCATCCTCAAACCTAAACATTTATAGACATGAGTTGAATGTAGGAAAATCTGTCACCAGATTGCAAGTGTGTCATCTTTGTATGACAAGTAGAATTTTCAATCCAAGCTGTCTTAGTTTGTCATCTACTTCACGTGACAGTATTGGCAAGGAATTACAGCATCAACTGACATGCAGAACTGGTGCAACAAACAGGTGAGAACTCCGAAGATGGAGCTGAAGCGCCCTTGCTCCTTTACATACCTGATGATAACCGTGTGTAAGAATATGCTGCATAAGTCATCTATTTTTTGCCTGATCCTGCATTAGAATATGATAGCTTTAATTTTACACTGCAAGTTTTTTTGAATATAAAAATAAGATATCCTGTGTCCTTTGGGAAAAATGGCAGTCTGACCTTTACAATCTGGAATCCCATCACAGTTTCCTGGAACTTGTAGAGTTAAAAATGCACCATGTCCAACATGACTTTGCACCATTGCTTACCTGATGAGTTTTCTTGTCTGGCCCGATCTTGTCTTTTCATATATCCTATTTTACTGTAACAGTTTACAACTGTCTTCTCGGATCCTTTCTACACTAGGATACAATGATATAAAAAAACCCAGTGAAGTTAATTTTCATTATATCCTAATAATGCTGAATTTGAATAGAATTCTGCTTTGATTATATCTTATGTACCGCTCTCTCAACCAACAAACTATTTTAATTTGACCTTCACTTAATAATTGCAAAAAACCACATGCTGGTTCTCTTTAATTAACACCTGTATTTCCTCCTTGCTCAAAACTTTGTATAAAGTCTCATTCACAACTTAATAGGTCATACTTTCCAGATACAATCATCTGTGACAGAATACTAGGTAAAATGAAAGACACTGGATAGCATAATTTATTATGAAACCTTTAAGACTACTTACTAAAACTTTTCCCTTTTAAAAAATTAAATAATAATTTGGAACAATTTTAATACCAGCTAGTATGTCTCATCCATGTAAACCGCTTTCAATCTAGCAGTTATCTGCTTTGAACTGAAGGACATAATCCCTTATTAGAACCACATCAGCAGGGTATACAATTTCATAACTACTCACTACCAACTAATAAAAACGTCTTTCTAAAATAGGAATTTTGTTTTGTTTAGAGAAAGGTAATTCCACTTGCTTGAGATTTCAATATTTGATATCCTTCCAGTCCTAAATAAAACTATCAAAATTATTAGTGAAAAAACCCAGAACTCTCCTCAAAGACAAGAAATCAGTAATTTTAGAGTTCTCAGAGTCAAACTTAAGAAATCCAGAACCCAAAAGTCCAAATGCTCTCCCCATTAATTCAAATGGTGTGTTCCTGCAAATTCTTCAGGACCCTGGAAGACTTCATTTTTGTCCTTCCAAGTAGTCCACAAATGGGCTTCTTTGAATCCATGGATTTAGGAAACCTAGGGATTTTTGTGCTGAGGGCTAATGGACAACAATTTGTATAACTCTGATTAGAAACCAGAGGTTTCTGAAGAAGCATGGTTATGTCAGAAGCTTGTCAAGTGCTTCCACCAGGTGTTTTTAATTTGATGATTTAGAAAAAAACTAAAGAAAATGTTTGTAGGTTTTTCTTCTGTCGAGTTCAAAGAGTAGACTTTAAACTCACATGCAGAAGGCTGTATTTGTTTCAGTTAGAGCTGACTCCCACTGTACTCATTTGATCACATTTTAAGGTGTAATAGTTGTTGTCTAAATTTTATTTCTCTGATCCACCCTGTGCAAGGGGTTAACGAGAAGCTGTGCAATCCATGAACACACCAGGAAATTAATTGACTCAGAATCATGATTCCTCCTGTGCTTTTCCCTTCCTGTCATGTGGGACTGTGGGACTACCCCACCAGTTTGTAGAGAGCAGATTACTTGCTGTTGTTTAAATGGCCAAGTACTTTGTCTAGCAAGTATCAAAACTTCACCCTCAAGCATGTATATGGGGAGACAGAGGAAGAAGCATAATGAATATTCAATTTGATGAAAGATTATATTGCTAATAAGCTTATTCATGCAAAGTAATATGTTGCTTGTGGAGGCAATAAGATTATCTGTAAAGTATGGTTCCTTACTAATAGTAACAGAACCTGCCTTTGATCTAATATTCCGTACTGTCATTCTAGTGTTCCAATATTTGAAACAAGGCATTCTTTATTTTGTAGAGACTGCAGCTCAAACACAAAAACCATTTCTCTTTAAATTATTTCTTCATGCCTAGGAGCTAAATGTATTGGATATAGTATCTTACTATCTAATATGTCATGTCAATTTTGGTTCTGAACAATACATTACTTTCTTTGTAATTAAACTAAATATGAGAACTAACAATTTCATACATCTCCTTAAGTGTTCAACTTATCTCCTTATCTTAACGTTCTCCTTATCTCCATAAGAACGGTCAATAAGAAGTCATAGCAATGGATGTGTTTCTCCAGTAGTACAAGGAAAAAATATTCCAGAACTAAAGTAGCAAAAGAGTACATTCTATAGAAGACAACCTTCATTTTTTGACAGTTACTTGCTGCCAACCCAGGCTGGGCAACAGGTTTAAAAAAATCCCAGAGTACTCTCTGTATTCAAAGGCCATATTTCAAAATAAAGTGAAATTAGATAGTCCCTTTTTTTGCTTTGTTACATATTGGAAAGCATTCTTCAGAAACCTACTTGCCTTGGTGCATGTCACATTGTACTGGACATGAAAATTATGCTTGATCCAGAAAAATAAACATCTTAAAAGAGGATAGCTGATATTCAGCTATAAAGTTAATTAAAAGCTTACACTAAAGGTGACCTCTAAAGATTTAGCAAAATATACATTGGAACAGGTAGAAAACTATTCATTCTACTAATAAATGTGCTGCAACTACAGTTAAGGTCTGTGTGAGTTACATTATGTTATAGGCACAGTTGGGCTTTTCTAAACACAACACAGTATAAAATAGACAGTCAGTAGTAAGATTTGCTTTTCTAGATACATGTAATTATTCTTATAGAAAATAATGTGCATGCTATAGAAGTCTAGGCATAGATTTACACAGGTTTGTTTATCTTTATTCAGATCCTGGCCTATATATACTACTTTGCAACAGAAAGCAAGCTGATTGATTTCCATGGGAAGAAAATGCCATTTTTTTCCTTTTACAGAACAAATATATAAGCAAACTCTGCTTTATATGACTGGTATTACCCCAAATCAACATCAGTTACTGACGTCAAGACCACTTTTTATGCAGTATGCATGCTTTCAAATATGCAGTCTGCATATACACTTCCAGATAAATTTTTGAGAATTACAAGGAAGTACTAATTCAGAGCTGATTACCCATTGCATGTGTAAGAGCTGATAAACTGAGCAGCAAGTGTCATAATACCACATTTCAGGGTTTTTAATCACCCAATAACAAAGAAACATATTGACACAAAGTGATACATCACCCTCTTCCTTCTTTCAGTGGTTAAGCACAATTGGCCTTGTATCTTCTGACTTCTTTGTAATAAAATGCAAAACCTGTCTGAACTAGAAGAAAAACTCAGAGTCTAATTAACTGCCGATTTTTAGTAAAGTTTGATTAGTTCTAGTCAGTGGAATCTTTTATTGACTTTGCGAGGGCTGAGAAAGGAACTTTGTCACATCCATCAGAAAGGGAGATTATTATCTTTGGACTGTTTGTTTTTGGCTTTTGCTCTTGTTTCCCAAACCTTTGTTTGAAGCTCAGATGGAAGAAGAGAACTGAATTAACTGAACAAAGGGAGGCCAATATTAAATACAGAGAAGTGTGTGATTGCCAGTGTTCCTGTGAGCTTGATGGTTGTAGGTGGTGAGAGCATGACTGGACTTTTGAACAGCTACTCCCACAGAGGGAATACTAGTTTTGATTTTTCTTTGCATTCTTCTGGGTGGAAGAAGCTCTCAGAAGAGACAACGGGTTCTGTTCCAGCTCATCAGAAAGCCTGTAGGCACACAAGGCTCCCTGCATGGAAGCTTGCATCTAGCTATTTTTCTTTTGACAGTATGCATATTCCTGAAGTAAACATTTTGATATAAAAAATCCCCTTCTCCTGGAAGGTTTCTTCTAAGAAGCATTTTTATATTGTGAAAAATAGTTTTTACAATATAAAAAGCACTTAAACTAACAGTGCACTTTAACTTGTCCAATAATGTTTTATTGGACTCGGGAGGGCATGTTACTGTGTCTAGTAGTTTGCACACTTTCATCATCCACGGAGTTTTCTTCAAAACATCATCTTTGTAGATGAGAAATGAAATAAATAATGTAACAGCCCTATCCCTAGCTTTCATGTGTGAGACTAATTTGTCTACACATATACTGACTGGATATGTAGTCTGAGGCAGAATTTTCAATCAGACGATACCTCTGGATTATTCAAATTGGTGATAGGAGAAAAAACATACATTAAACTGAAAGGGGAGAGAAGGGTGAAAGAATGATTGAAGAGAAGTAGATGGTAGTAATATAAAAAGAAGTACATGGTAGTAATATAAAAATATTTAACTTTCATTTTAAAATATATGATAAAAAATATTTTGCTATTGCATACATTTTCTCAACAATGAAGTATGGTATTCTGAAACATCAGAAGAAAAATATTTTTTGTAGGATTGTTTCTTTTTTATCATGATAGACTAGTTTTAGCCAGAAATAGCTTTATATTCACTTATTTAACATAGCAAATTTTATACTAAGTTCTTGTGCTTTTGACATAAAACCATGTGTCCTCAAACTATCTGGAGACTGAATGGCACAGAGAATAGTGCACAGGCACCTTCATTTAGACAATAGAGTAATAAATCTTCAGGTTCTCTTGCCCATTTCCTAGCAAATACAGGCTTTGAGTAATGTCCCGAATAAGGTTGCTTCTGTTTCTTGTATTCACATACATCTGTATTTCAATTTGAAATGTACCTTTGTTTAAAAAAGAGGGAAACCGTTTTTTAAAACCAAGATAGTAAATTTATATGTAGATCTAACTGTAATGAAATGTATGGAAACGTAAA
The DNA here is from genome assembly GCF_047716275.1 of Strix uralensis. Taxonomy (NCBI): domain Eukaryota; kingdom Metazoa; phylum Chordata; class Aves; order Strigiformes; family Strigidae; genus Strix; species Strix uralensis. The sequence goes on from NC_133975.1 coordinate 40,047,842, forward strand.
CTCATATTTAAAAGCAGTTTATGGTATTTTCCTATTGATTTATTCCATTTAGTTCAAAATCATGAAGCTCTACAAATACTGAATATTATTTACACACTATTGGAACTAGCTTGGTTTCCTTATTTGATAAATGCTTGGGTATTCTAACCATTGATACTGTGCATATTCATTTAATATTTTCTGATAGAAATAGTGGTGATAGCTCCATGAAATTACTTTCTACCTAAGAGATTATTTATGCAAATCTTCTCTGAAAGTGAACACAATAAAGTAAATTATTGTAACTGACCAACATTCATCCAAAACACAAGACACTGGTGGGAAAACAACTAGTCAGAAGGTCACAGTAGACATATTTTTTAAATAAAATAGCTTCACCCATCTCACTGGGTAGGAAACTTGATAGGTCTTTGAATTCCTAGGTGTTCCTTTGTTTACATGGCAGATTCATACCTAGATTTCTAATATACTGCCTGGTAATCTTACTTTGTGAGATAAAAAGTAGATAGTCTGAGTATAGAGTGTAAAATTATTCAGACTAACAAAGGAATAATGGGAAAAGTGTTAACTAGCAGAAGAACATCTTGCCTTTTTCAGATTTAGGTATACATAGGAAAATACAGCTAAAAAGTAGTACCTCATATTTGACTGGTAAGAACTTAACCAATTTTTAACAAAATTTTTCTATTATATAAAATAATATGAATTATGCTGCTAAACAGGATGTTTTTCTGTGCATAAAATCTAAGACAGAGTGCCCTGCAGAATTCAAACCTGATACAAAAGAAGTGTATTTTATTAGGTGAGTAACTTAAGAAAATGAACATTCATATATTCAGAGGTTATAGATACTTTTATTTACTCTGGCACAGAGATAAAATGATTTAGTATTATGAGCTGCCTACTAACATTTTCAGTACAAAAGATGTCAGATTACAACAGTGATTCCATGCTGGCTTTATGACTCATGAACCATTTATGTTCATTCCATGAACACAAAGAAGTGAAACTGCGTCCAGTTACATTTGCAAATGCATTTTACTGGAGAAAGGTGAATATTGAAAGAATTTTTCAGTCTAATTCAAAGGAATTTATTTGTCCAGTTCCCATCATCTTATAATACATTAAAAAGCAATAACTAGGGCCTGTAATATCTGATAAGAGTAGATGTTAGATATGCCTGATATGATGTACTGCAAACGAGGTTACCTATTTTCCTATCTTAAATAGTAGTAAGAGGTAATAGGGAAAAAGCTGTTTCACAGAATCACAGAATCATCAAGGTTGGAAAAAACCTTGAAGATCATCTAGTCCAAACATTAACCTAACACTGACCATTCTCAAATACACCATATCCCTCAGCGCTATGTCAACGCGACTCTTAAACACCTCCAGGGATGGGGACTCCACCACTGCCCTGGGCAGCCCATTCCAACGCCTAACAACCCCTTCTGTAAAGAAATGCTTCCTAATATCCAGTCTAAACCTTCCCTGGTGCAACTTGAGGCCATTACCTCTTGTCCTATCACTTACTACTTGGTTAAAGAGACTCATCCCCATCTCTCTGCAACCTCCTTTCAGGCAGTTGTAGAGGGCCATGAGGTCTCCTCTCAGCCTCCTCTTCTCCAGACTAAACAACCCCAGTTCCCTCAGCCGCTCCTCGTACGACATGTGCTCCAGACCCTGCACCAGCTTCGTTGCCCTTCTCTGGACACGCTCGAGTAATTCAATGTCCTTTTTGTAGTGAGAGGCCCAAAACTGAACACAGGAATCGAGGTGTGGCCTCACCAGTGCCGAGTACAGGGGTAAGATCACTTCCCTGTCCCTGCTGGCCATGCTGTTTCTCATACAAGCCAGGATGCCATTGGCCTTCTTGGCCACCTGGGCACACTGCTGGCTCATGTTCAGCCGGCTGTCAATCAACACCCCCAGGTCCCTCTCTGACTGGCAGCTCTCCAGCCACTCCTCCCCAAGCCTGTAGCGCTGCTGGGGGTTGTTGTGGCCAAAGTGCAGAACCCGGCATTTGGCCTTATTGAAACTCCTACAGTTGGCCTTAGCCCATCGCTCCAGCCTGTCCAGATCTCTCTGCAGAGCCTCCCTACCCTTGAGCAGATCAACACTCCCAACCAACTTGGTGTCGTCTGCAAACTTACTGAGGGTGCACTCGATCCCCTCGTCTAGATCATCAATAAAGATGTTAAACAGGAGTGGCCCCAAAACCAAGCCCTGGGGGACACCACTCGTGACCGGCCGCCAACCAGATTTAACTCCACTCACCACAACTCTTTGGGCCCGGCCATCCAGCCAGTTTTTTACCCAGCAAAGCGTGCGCTCATCCCAGCCTCGAGCAGCCAGTTTCGCCAGGAGAATGCTGTGGGAAATGGTGTCTAAGGCCTTACTAAAGTGAAGGTAAACAACATCCACAGCCTTTCCCTCATCCAATAAGCAGGTCGCCCTGTCATAGGAGGAGATCAGGTTTGTTGAGCAGGACCTGCCTTTCAGAAACCCATGCTGACTGGGCCTGATCATCTGGTTGTCTCGCATGTGTTGTGTGATCGTGAACTTCCTTGTAAACTTCTTCACATCCTTGCATGTGTCCCTTTGCAGGAGGCCACTTATTTGGAAAGTCTACTGAAACCAAGCTTTTGTGATTTAGTTAAATCCAAACATGAACTTTTCAAGTAATCTCTATATTTTATGGTGATACGGTATTTTTGCACACTGAAAAGATCTAGATAGAATAGTATATTTTATTATTATATTACTATGTTACTAGTATATTTTCCCATTGAGGAAAGAGGTTAGTAAGTCTAAAATACTGAGGAGAGATAGACAAGAATCATCAAGATTAAACTCCCCCTGTGAGAATTAGGTTTGTACTTGCTTTATTTGTTTCTTACCTTACACCACCGCCCCCCCCCCCCCGCTAAAAAAAAAAAAAAAAAAACCAAACCAAAGCTAGTAAGTATTTATATGCACATAGCAAATAGCTCACTTCAAACCTATTTCTCCTTGCTTGAATTCTTTGACCCTCCTTACCAAACTTCAGTTTCTGCACTGACTGGAACCTCTAAAATCCACAGAAAAAATACACAGAACAGATAAAAGCACTAGAGGGAGACATGAGCCCGTGAACTTAACCAGTGTAGTAACATCATATGTTTAAGTCTTGTGAGAAATTACTATGTCAACCAGATGAAACTTTAGTTCTGAAGGAAGTCTTTAGCTACAAATAGTCTAAGGGTTTAAGGTATGTTTGGTAATGATTTTGAGAGCTCTAAAGAGTGTTTTAAGATCTCCGCCAAATTTAAGTCAAGTTGCTTACTACTGAGTTATGTTTTCACTATTCCTATTTCACTATTTCAGAATTCCTGCAGTTAGACATATTCTTTCAAATATATTACAATACACTATTGTAAACTCTAACACTTACAAAAGTGCAAGGTGAAGAGAGCATGTTATTTCAAAGTCCTTTACAAGCTCTACTGTGTAAATCCACCTGTATACCTATTTCCATATACAAACTTATTTCTGGTCTAGGCACTATTTGAGAAGAGATATAGACTGATGCTAGACAAATATGTGACATTCAGTTTGAGATTTTATCGTGGAAGAAAACTTTTCATCTTCTTTTGCAGAGTATATTTAGAAGTGAGAGATACAGGTTTTCATGTAGGTTTATGATTTAATATAAAATGTCACCACTTGGGGTTTTATTTTTTTATTTATTTTTATTGTTATTTTTGTTTATTTTTATTTTTATTAGCTTGTTAGATAAAGAAAACTATAATAAATGCATTGTATTATTCTTGTAGTTATAACTATTTTTAGTTATTTAAGAAATCACTTTATATCCAACCATCTAGCCTACTAATGTTTTAGACACAGGAACATGCACTGTTTATAAAAACCTAATCTTTATCTAGTAAAGGAATCAATTAAGATCCAGACATTTTGTGACCTGTAATGGGATATTGAAACTTACATACAATTTGTTTGTGCAAGCCATCTGTATAAAATCAGGATGTTTGCCCAAAGGTATGCTTAAATCAGATATTCTTTTCACCATATTTGACTGTTTGGGAGTAATAGACTGCTTTCTCTGCTTTCTGCAATTCCATTGGCATAGAATATGGTTCATACACAGCCTTTTAAAAACATAAGATGTTTATTTGACATCTTTAATACTTTCTATGGTAGTTATTTGACTTTTTTTCAGGGTAACAAAAATATATTTTGCTGATATATTACCCATGTTAAATTTTTATCTAAAACAGTGTTGGTAGGCAGGGTTGCCTAATGAAACAATGTAGCTTGGGAACTATGTGCTTTAAAGAGAGATTTAACTCTTATTGCTAGCTCTGTGTCCAGCTTTGGATAATTTCTTAATGCTCTCTCAGAGGAGATTGTCATAATACTTCTGGCTTCATTTCCCACAAAGCAATTTCTGTGTTCTCTCTGGATAAAGCTAGTTTACCAATTCTTGAGATAACATCCCTCTAACTCATAAATTATTACTGAAAAGTAAATAGTTTATTCATGTACCACATATCATCTGTCACTCAGAAAAACAAAGAAAAGAAAACAAAGAAAACAAAACAAGAAAGCTGGAGGGGAGTGCTAAGAAGGTGTGCTTTTCCCATCTATAATGTGTGCTTTTGCCTGTATGTGTGTGACATTTTGATTACCAAGATGTGTTCTTTTAATCTAGTTATAGGTGAGATATTGCACATAAGTTTATTTGTCTATCATTACAGTGTAGGAAAGTCTTTTTCAATAAATTGGAAAAGTAAAGGAATAGATTCCCAATCCTACTCTCTCTCACCTCAGTATGCAGTGCTTGCCATAGGTCAGAAAACAAAGAGTCCAAGACTCTCACTAAAATGCTGACAGCACATCTTGTCTTTATTTCTGCAGTGGCAAAGTGGGGCTAATAATATGTATGTCTTTTAATGATGAGTAGTCAGCAATGAATGTCTTTACAGCATGCAATTGTCAAAGCCCTGACCATTAGAAAAGTTTTAATCAAACTAAGAAATAAACTATAAAGATCATACTATAAAGTATTTTCTAGATCATTGACTTGTAATTTTAATAATCTTTTTATCTTCAAAATATATACATACACAAATACATACATTGATGTTGTTATTTATATATAAAGTAGTTGCTGGCAAGATCATAATGTGAAGTTGATTTTTTTTTTTTGCAGTCACTTTCTCAGTAGTGTAGTATTTTTGGTTGATATTTCCCTACAAAAGGTATTTCTAATTACTCAATTAGAAATCAAGAATAAAAACTATGAAGAAAGGCTCAGAATGAGGTAAAACCATACAAAAGGCATTAAAAAAGCTCAGTAGAATAAGACTACAAACCTGTTGTATTTTATTAGGGCCAGAGTCTACAAGCCTGAGGAAAAATATCATATGAATAATTGTTAGGCTTTTGCATAATTATGTTTATTCCTGCTGTTGCCTGTAAAATACTAACTTATGAGTGTGAGATCTACTTCATGTTCTTATTACAAAGGAGCTTTTCCAAAATATCCACTCTTTGCACCCAGAATATAGATACTTTTGTCAGAAGAAATAGAAATATAAGTAAAAATAATTAAGATCTATAAAATATTAACTAGATGATGCATTCTAGGTGAGCTGGGATATATGATCATTCATACATTCATCCTGTATCCTGATGACCATTTAGTTATTCATAAATTGTGACATCATCAGTAAGAGACCCTAAGAACCTTTTCCCTGGGTAGCCAGGCTTCTTTCTCACCTAGGGTAGCAGTTCAAGTTACTTCTTGGCATTATACAGAGAGCAGCATTTAACCTGTTGTTCTCCACCCAGGCAAGTTCTCTAGTTGTGTGGTTTGGGGAGTCCTTCATACTTCCTACTTTGTAAAAAAAGACCTTCATAAACAGATGACTGCCATCAAGAAACCAAATTCAGGATGTTTTTGATGAAAACCACAACTGAAGGGAAGTAGTTATTTCCAGTTAGGCTAGCTAACTAAGCCTTACTCTTTGCTACCTTTCATTCCGAGCTCCTCATCAGCATCTTATGATCTTTTCGTATGTTCTTAATTCATGTTGTGCTTTACATGAGGAGCTCAAATGTCTAGTTTGGGGTTCAGAATTTAACCTCTATGCATATCCATTAATCTTTTTACCATGTGTCTTCCATACCATAAATTTGATTACTCTGTTTTCCTTTTCAAATTATTCAACTATCATAGAAAGCATCTCAGGTAATACTAGAATACATCTCAGTAATAATAAAAACCTATTTAACCGATACATAACAATAATTATGGTAAAAATGTACTGTGCTCAGTGGAAATAACTTCTATATCTTTGGAAGAAAATATCCTCCATCTTTGAAAGTGTGTATTTGCTGTTAATCTAATGCCGTACAGATGAAGGCTTCACAAGAGCAGGGCTGGGTTGCTTGGGTTTTTCATTCATTCTTTTCTGAAGAGACATGAAAAATTGTAAGCTTCTTTAACAATACATTCATTATACTCTGATTAAAATAAATGAAAACAGTTTAACTGTGCTCTCTGAATTAGAAGTAACTTCTAGAGCATCAGCAATTCTCTCAGTGACAGTTTTTGTACTAAGGTAAGTATAGTATACTAGGAGCCTAGTATTTTCACTAGGAGGTACATACACAGATACATTATAAAGACCCTATGACAAATATTTGCAGTTGATTTCTGCAACTATGATTACAGTACACACTAACACAGTGTGCATCTCACTAATCTGTCCTATCAGTTCTGGGAAGTTCTAATAGCATTGCAAATATTTTTTCCAGATATGTCTGAGCACTCACTGGATGTTCAGGTGACTTGAGTTTACTCTATGGTTAACTAACTGGACCTAATATATTGCTTTATTATAATTTAATGATTGGAAAGATGCTTCATAGTAATTGTCTATTACAAGCTTTCTTTCTTCCTGAAATATAAGCTATTTATCATTTTAAATATCATTTAACTGGTGCTGGGAACCTTATGCAAAGATAGACTGTTGATTTTGATGTAATTCACCCCACTTAGTTAACATGGTTGCCTTATAAACTCAGCTAATGTTAGGAAAACTTGATGCTTAACTTGCCTTACAGTATAGCTCTATGTAGGGTCAACTTAAAGTCAGAAAGACTCACCCCATTAGGTAAACTCTTGGAGGGATTACATGCATATTCTGGACACTTATTAGCCAGAAGAAAATCACTTTGAAGTTTGAGATCCATAAAGCTGAAGACAAGCTAAACACAGGCTCTTGTATATGTCCGATATGTTGGATAGATTAGTCTTACCAAAACACTTTATAATTTTATAGGGCTATTTTCGAATAGCTGTTTTAAATGTGACTACTAATCATCTTGGAGTTGCCCAAACTGTTACTTCGGCCCTTTAGTTTTTTCGAAAACTGATAAAAAAATCCGTTTGTGTATCACATGGAAGTAATTGCTTTAATTAATCTAGGTATAACAAAAAGGTCTTTCAAACGTAAAAGGAGTATAGTAGCTATGAGCTTATTCAAATCAGAACCTTCACTAAAGTTTATGCCTTTTGATACAGTACTTTCATAATTGTATGGCAAGGTAATAAATACACAGTAAGTTTTTAGAAGACAAAATAAATGAAGACTATAGTAAAAGAGATTTTTCTTCATAGCATTCCAGTTTCCATGAACAAAATTTTCAGGTCTTTAGAATTAATATTAAATATTTTATAGCTAAGAATTACCTTAAATTGAAATGGGATTTTTCTAAGAATAAACAGTCAAAAGACAAACATTCAGCTTTTGGATTTGTAATTGGTGGGTTAACAATGCACACTCTTGACTCATAATTGCCATTTTTGAGACTTAAAGTTTTGACTTCCAAAATTATGAATTCATCTTTGATATGCTATTTATTGATGCTTTTTAACTTTTGAAAATCATGGTTTAGCAATAACAACTATGAGGATTAAAAGCACTGTTCAGTTTTTAAAAGAGGGATTTTCTCATTTTGCTTATTATTGGTAATAGAGACATTTCTAATAAAACAATAAAACTTCATTAAAGCTCCATAGTGACAAAGAAAAAGAAAAACCTCCTGTCTCAAAATACTTAATTAAAATTAAACTGAACAAAAATCAGCATGAGGAAAAATACTTAAGAATGAAAGTTGCTGTTTTCAGGGGATGCGTTAAACGTATCAACAAGTTACACAATTCAGTGCTTCCTATTTTATTCTTAGCCAAAAGGACGAGGGATCAAGTACAAAACTCTGTTAAGGCTCCATTTCAACAACAGAAAACTGAATTATCCCAGGAAAATAAGAAAGAAATTGCTTCAAAATAGATAAAACTTTTTGTGCCTTCTGTTTTTTCAGGAGTCCTTTTGAAAATGTGTAACATACTGTGTTTAAATATAGTGAAAAAAGGAGGTTGTGTTTACCTTTTGCACTCCAGTGCCAAATCTAACAGGTCACACATTTGTTTGAGAGTACAAGGTAAATTGAATGTTGAACAGAGAACTGGTAGACAAGCCAAATTCAATTGCTGAGTCACAGTGCACTTCTGTGACTGTACCAGAGTTACATAGAAGACAAAAATTGTGTTTAGAAACATGAACCATCAAATATTAGATCAGATCACATATATATTTTTAGTGATGTCCTAAAGGGACACTGTTGAAAAGAGAAACATTAAAGACAATTTCATTTGAAACTATCACTTAGCTATCAAGGTCAGTTGCTTCATTTTCCCTGAAAACTTGGTTTTCTTTGATTCTGGTGATGGGTGATTTGTGACACTGTTTCCTTACTCATAACAGAAGTTAGACAAAAGGAATTATAACATTCAAAAATAATATTTTCTATCATCTGATGTCATTGGCCTTCTGTGATGCCAGTTTAGCTTATCTAGCCAAAGACTCATCTATTTAAAACAGATAAAAGTGTCATTATTTCAGACAAGCAAGAGAGCATTATTTTATCTATAAGTTCTACTGGGAGCTCATACTGACAGCAACAAGCCATTAGCAATAGTCTAGCTATGAATATGCTCGGCCTTCTCATTGAAGCTGAGAGTAGGCCTGGAAGAGGAGAATATTTACACAGCCACATGGCAATACACCTTTTGTTTCTCAACAGACAGAGGACTCTTGCCCACAAAATGTTCACAGTAATTGGAAATAGGATCTGGTGGCTGTAAAAAGTCATTTTTCTCCACTGGCATTAGTTAGTGTTTCTTTTGCACTTCAGTATATTATGATTGTAGGTGTCCTAGAAGTGGTTTTATGCCATATAGTTTGTATGCTACCTAGTTTATCACGTCATATGTTAAATTGAAATATTAGTTGATTATACTGCCAGATCTTTCCTTGTTTAAGAAAACGTGAGAAATATCAGCTGGACAGTATAATTTCTGTCATTTGTGTTTTGGTTTTGACGCCTCAGGAACTACAATTTCTGGAATTCATAGAATAGTGTAGACCCTTATACTTCAAGTCTACCTCTAAGGTTTCTGTCACCTGGAGCTCCTCTACTGGATCTTTACCTCTAACTTTGCCATTGAAATCATGTAAAAATAAGGATATCCAACATGTTTAAACATTTTTATCTAATAGCTCAGCTGAAAAGTGTTGTCATAAGAATTTTACTGGATTCTGTGTAGCAGCTGGGGAAAAGAAGGGATTGTTTTCTCATTTGCTTTTTTTGGAGGGGATTATTCTTTTAATAATGCAAGAAGTATGTTCTATTTTCAGTCACATTTTTGTGAATCAAGAGCTACTCCATTGTTTTAGTCAACTGGATTTAATCCAGTGAGAAGACAACATTAAGTATATTTTTAATTCCTTCTGAACCATACAGTGTTATTTTGTGTGGTTTCGTGTCTGTCAGACATTTTGTAAAACAACTATGGAAGGGATAAACTAGAGTATAAGTGTATCCCTTTAGAGTTTTGCTTTGTTTCATATTGTCTTGAAAGCTAGATTATGCTGTGTACTATGGAAAATGTTTCCATAACTTTGCAAGAAGAGGTAACTTTTAACATTTTTGACCCCTCAAATGGAAATCAAAATTAAAGGAACCTGCAGCTGCATGATGGTTCTAGCTGATACTATGATTGCAGTTTCTGTACCCCCCAACCATTTTAAATGGCGCTAGAATAGGGAGGATTTGTTTGTTTGTTTTTCATTTGCACTGAAGTGAAAAGATTTTTGCCAGTGAATTAAGTCTGTGCTTTAGTAACTTTGGCACCAGGCATGGATTGTTCTGTTTTTATTATTTTTCAGTACAGATCTGTTGCATGTTACGTTTTTTAACATCCTTAAAATTCACAATACATATATTCTCTTCTATATAATTCTATGCAAAGATGCTGAGAATTTTTAGCAGTCTTTCTTAAGCATTATCATCTTTTCAGTGTTGATTTTATATACAGCATCTGCCATTCATTATGAGCCTACCCAACTGTGCTAATAGAGTCTTATTGATTATGATGTATCACGAGCTTTGGATTGTCACATAGGAACACTCCAATTCCTAAATTCCCTTAGGCATTTATATGTTAATATTTGCTGGATCACAACATTAACAACAAGAAAACTTATCTGATAATTTCTGTTAACTTTGATAAGACTTATCTAAAAATTATAGATGTAGAAACTTAATCTTCTAGCAGAAATAAAATATGTCTTCAGGAATAAGAATTTGAGGCATTTCAAAGAAAACTCACCCATAATACAGCACTAAATAAAGAACTTCTAAGCTAATCAGATTTGCATCATCTTTCTGTATTTCATAACAATTTTTTTTTTCAATTAATCAAAAAGTCAGATTGGTAGACTGGTATCTGAAAAATGTAGCAAAACTTGTTTTGCAGTTCTATTCCCCAAATCCCTGTTATTTGGTGTTAGAGGACTGTTCAGATTTTCCAAAATTAAATGAAGGCAGATACTTGCTTTGAATTCTTATGACCTTAACCAATAAACACATTTCATCACTATGGTTGCAAAAAACAAATACCCACTAATGCAGTGTATCTCATAGGCACATAAGAATTAGTTTGCTCTCTGATACTACGTTAAAACCTGAATTCTTGAGGGAGAAAGAGTGCAACTAGGGTGAATTGATTAGATAAAATCTCAGATATAGTATTTTATTCTTAATGTAGGTTTGTATTTGATCACCTTTGATGTAGTCTCTTAAGAAAAAATTCTGCTTTGAGACCCTACTTTGAGTATATCAACAGTACTTGTACAATGACATCTTTTCCAACTGGCATAATCACTATGTTCTCTGTGTACCTGCTCCCTAGAGGGAAAAAACCCCATGTATGGTAGAGTAAAAAGTCCTGATCTGGAGTCCATGTGGGGGAAAATATCATGAGATAATTGCTGGGGAAGGAGGAGGTCAGGACTTAATCTGCTGGTTTGAAAAACATTGCAGCAGGAATATTAATGTTGCAAAGCCAAGAATTTCAAGATTAACATTTAGGGCTCTTGTGCCACTTCAGTGGAGCGACACATACAGATTTTAATTACAGAGATGTGCTAGATTTCCTTTAAAAGTTCCAAATATCATTCAGTACACAAATACTCAGTATTTGTTTAAACTCCATCATTAAAAGTGGTCCAGAGCTTTATTTGCTAAATTTGTTCAAACCTCGTTTGAGGAAAGCATCATATGTTTCTCTATGGACTTCCAGATTACTTATTCCCTTCTAATAGTTGAGTGTTTCATGAGCACTCAGGCATTTATTTTAAATGTAGTCTACATGACATGATATTGCTGTTCCCATTTTATGGCATTCAAGTTGCAGAATCAGGTTACACAATCAAAATAGAAAGTACCCACTAACATTAGTATCATCATCAATGACATGGACAGTGGGACTGAGTGCACCCTCAGCAGGTTTGCAGAAAACACCAAGCTGAGTGGTGCAGTTGACACGCCTGAGGGACAGGATGCCATCCAGAGGCATCTGGACAAGCTCGAGAAGTGGGCCAATGTGAACCTCATGAGGTTCAACAAGGCCAAGTGCAAGGTCCTGCACATGGGTCAGGGCAACCCCTGGTATCAATACAGACTGGGGGATGAAGGGATTGAGAACAGCCCTGTGGAGAAGGACTTGGGGGTACTGGTGGATGAAAAGCTGGACATTGAGCCAGCAATGTGCTCTCGCAATCCAGAAAGCCAACCGTATCCCAGGTTGCATCAAGAGAAGTGTGGCCAGCAGGTTGAAGGAGGGGATTCTGCTCCTCTGCTCTGCTCTCATGAGACTACACCTGAAGTACTGTATCCAGCTCTGGGGCCCCTCACACAGGAAAGACATGGACCTGTTGGAGCGGGTCCAGAGGAGGGCCATGAAAGTGATCAAGGATGGAACACCTCTCCTATGAAGAAAGGCTGAGAGAGTTGGGGTTGTTCAGCCCAAAGAAGAGAAGGATCTGACAAGACCTTATTGTGCCCTTTCAATACTTAAAGGGGACTTATAAGAAAGACGGGGACAAACTTCTTAGTAGGGCCTGTTGCAATAGGACAAGGTGTAATGGTTTTAAACTAAAAGAAGGTAGATTTAGACTAGATATAAGGAAGAAATTTTTTATGATGAGGGTGGTGAGACACTGGAACAGGTTGCCCAGAGAGGTGGTAGATGCCCCATCCCTGGAAACATTCAAGGCCAGGTTGGACAGGGCTCTGTGCAACCTGATCTAGTTGAAGATATCCCTGTTCATTGTAGGGAGTGTTGGACTAGGTCTCTTCCAACCCAAACTATCCTATGATTCTATGCTTCTATGATTTGATGCCAAATTAGAAACATTACAATAAGCAGTGTATTTAGCAGTATATTTTAGTATTCTCTCTGTTTCCATAAGCCTAAATTACTTCTTAAACTTAGTTTTAATCAAAGGTACTTTGTCTGAAGCTACTTTGCCCTTCCAAATTACCAGGCACAAGAGAGTACTAAGACTGATAGATCATGCCAGATTCGTTCTCCACCTTTCCTCTAGTCTTGTATGATTATTTCTATGTGAAAGTTTTCATAAGTAAGCTAGTGATCTCCTTTCTATTTTCTTATCTGAAATGGCAGATAGCATTTATCTTATTTCTCATTTCTTTAATGTACTGTATTATTTTCTAACTACTTCATTTCTCTTCCTCTTTGAAAAAGAGATTATCAGTATGATAACTGGCTTTCTAGAAATGAAAGAAAGATGGAGTGAATGCCAAAACACTGCAAAGATTGTCTTGGTCTTGAAATGGAAAAAAAAAAAAAAAAGGATATTTCTGTACTGCTAAGTACATGACAAGGAAGACTACTTGCCCATAAAAATTATCCTTTTTCTTCTGAGTTGGTGCAGGAATCATTAATGACTTCTAATTATTTTTTTTTTATTACATCACTTCCCAAATCAATAAGGTATTAGATTATGTTAAAATGCCTTTAACTCTCTTAGAGGTAAATGTATCATGCCAGATCCATCAGCCTGAGAGAGGCGAGGCTGCTGCAGCTCCATGTCCCCAGGTCCAATCAGCAGTGACGGTGTGCTGTCAGCAGGCATACGCATACAGAGCACCTATATACACCACATATATGCATGGCTGGCTGCACACATCACAGACACTCAGAGCAGTCACACGAACACATACAGCAGCACCAACAGCCTCATCTTGCTCCCCTCACTGGCTGAGGAGGACAGAGGTCCACTACTGAGAATACACACACACATATATTTATACATACACATATGTACAATGCAGATCCCTCTGGCAGCTGGGCTCAGACACCCATTCTGCCAGGTAGCTGCCCTTGAATCCATCTTCCCAGCTGCAGGCACCTGGACATAGGAGCCCTTGAGGCTGCAGCCCTGCTGCAGTTGCAGGTACAGACTGTTGTACACACATAGCTGGCCAAGATTTCCCAATTCCCAATGCAGACAGAACAGAGACTCCCACACACCCAGAGAAGACTTAGAAAGGAATTTAATAAGAAAACAGGAGAGACTACACTGATCTGGTCACACACAACCAGCCCTTTTTATCCTCTTTCCTTTCTTTTCCCACACTTGTTCTTCCCTAAATCACTTAAACCCCTCCCTTTTCCCCATCTTCTATTCCTTCCTTAAGCATCCTGCAAATATCCTGTGCAATCCCAAAACGCTCTTCCCCTGCATCCCAAAGTATGTCCCACGTCCCTAGGTAGCAAATCCCCTTAGACTAAAAGGTGATCTGGACAGCTGCTCCCGAAGACTTATCTTGATGGTTTTCACGAGTGTATAATGGGATTGTGACTCTGCTGGGAGAGCCCTGGGAAGAGCCCAGAGAAGTTGTTTGTTTGGTAGTCTTTTATCTGGAATCCCAACTGCCGTTGTGTCCCTGTGCTCCCCTGGAATTGTGGAAATGGGCCATGAATGAGTTGATGTCTCCTGTGATAGGCCATTGTCTCCCTGCACTCCTTTGTGGGTGTGCAGATGAGTTTTTATCACATAACCCAACAAAGTCCAACATAGATGTTATCAGCCTTGTTCATGACCACACTCTTCCTTTACCTTTCATCCTTTCTGAATTTTTTCTGCAGACAGAAATCATTTCTCTGGTGACAGATTGCTGTGGCAAAATGTAAACATATTTCAAATATTTTCTAGTGAGATTAGGCAAATATTAAGTGTATCAGTGTAGATGAGTGCCATGGACAATCTAGAGGTGTCTAGAGACTCTGCTAGCTTGAACAGGAATGAAGCATTGCAGTCTTGGGCACCTTCATTGGTACAGGCCTCATCCATGTCTAAACAAAGATTTGTAGAAGCATCTACAGTGACTGATGCTTTTACTATCTCTATTTTGGGATATCATACTTCAGGAGAACTGGTATTTCAGGATGTGTGTGCTAGCATTTTCCAGAGGCTATGCTACTTTTAATATTTTTAGTGCCATTGAGTTACCCTTGAGAGAAGAAGTTTAAATCCATATATTTTTAAAAGTAATACCTGTTTTGTTTTGGGTTTTTTTTTTTTCAGAAAGGCTAAGCAGACATTTAGATGAGACATTAAATTTATTTTTTGGCTGCTGGAGTCATCTTCTGTGAATGTCTGATTCTTCTTCTACCCACTGAAAATTACTATTTCTGTGGATGTTTAACCCTTGCCTTTACATATTAAGATTTTATGTGTAGATAAGATTAAATTTAGACTCTTTAGGGCAACAAAAAGGAGTAACCTTTATCATGTTTGAAAATTGGTTATTTTCTATATAAATATAGTTTGAATAAGGCTGCACTGTTTGAAATAAGAGATAGAGTAAGATACATAATGAGCATAAAATACGTATTCAAATAATGTGTTTAATAAAGGCATGCTATGCGAAACAGAGGGCATAATGCATGCAACATGCATAATGAGCTCCGAGATAAGTAAACTTTCTTATGAAATTATGCTTCTACACTCCACACAGGACCAGAGCTACTGTGTTCCAAATATGTAATTCTCATTTTGAACAGCAAGATAAAACCTGCATAACTGTCTAATTCTAGAAACAGATCATGAAGATGCCACAAATTTATGGCACAGATTAATGTGCCAAATATAGTCAGTCTTCCCTAATAGGTTATGTCTTTGCATATGAACAACAAAATCACTGCTCAGCCTGCACCTCAGCTGCTGCATGTTCATTTATTTTCACATCTACTCTTCTGAAAACTGTACCAGAAGATACACAGAATAATCTACAGAGCTTAATCAATTTACTAATGCTTCTTTTTTCACTTTAATAATGTACAAAGAGGAAAGATGTACATCATGATATCCAACTGAGCACTGTATAGCACTTCGCAGGAATATGGAGGAGATGTGGGGAGGCTTACCATTAGAATAGTTTGTGATAGCAGGGAATAATATAGATACTGGGCAGATGAAAGAAGACAACTGAATAGCAGCTTATCTTCAGTAATAATTTCCCCTATATTCATATAGTGTTCAAGTATCCAGATAAAATTTTAAACAGTTATTTTCCTTCCCATCTTTTGCTCTGTTTTTTCCATTTGAAATCCACTTGATCCTTGTTTTCAACAGATGTTTTGCTGTCAAGTATATGAACAGTCTACACAAGCCTTCAGTCTTCCTAACTCCTTTTCTGATACACTGTCATTGTGATTACTATACTACAAAACCCTACAGTTTCTAAGAATAGTCTTAATAACAAAGTAGGAGTATACTGTTTGCCCTACTGAGAAAACTGTTAGAAACAAACTGTTTCTAACCAGTCCATAATGCCAAGGACAGAAAAAAAGTTGATCCAGTATGCTTTGTTATCCTGGATGTATCCACCTTTCTTACCTGAATCTATAAATATTCTTGTAGTACTGTCTTATGCAATTTAAACTGCCATTACCTGTAACCTGTTGGCTGAATAGGACAATCCAAAAAGACACCAGTGAGAGCTATGACATAGAAAATAAGCTAGTGAGAAGAAAATCCATTTACAAAACAGATTTCCGATAAAGTTATAAAAAAAGTGTCTGAAAAAGAAATATTTTTAGAAATCTCTCTGCCTACAAGAAAATAATGTTAAAAAAATGTAAGTTTACATGCAGTGTTTTTTAGCTGAAGCAATGTCATTGTTGAAGAAAATATCTTCAGTGTTCTGCTCACAGGGAAAGCACCTATTACACATTTAGGTGGCAGAAGTCCCATAGCAAATTAGGAGTCTAAAATTAGGAATAAACAGTCCAATTGACTGTTTCTAATTGAAGATTATTAACTTCTGGGAATGCTTTTCCTTTTGAAAGGAGAACTTCATTTATGAAGGGAACAACTAGATCCCCTGTTAAGGACATAGAAAAGTGAATAACCAGGCAAACATTCATAATGTACAGTCAATTGTGAAGCATTCCTTAGAAAATCAGGCCTCAAGTGTCTAATTAAAGCAATCTGTGAAAGGCCTTAGCTTAGAGCTCATGGAATTCCATGGAAGAAATTCAGACTGGTTCAACCACTATTAAGCAGTGACTGTAAATCACAGATTATTAAATGACTGCTCTAGATACTGCTTTTAGTGTTGGTGTCATGTCCCAGTTTCTTGGGATGACAGCTCAGATTCGCCAATTCCCAGGTCAGGATTAAGGTGAAATGACACCACGGATTCTTCAATTCACAAAACTCAATTTTTATTTGCTCACAACAGATATTGGTATGAAACTTCATCAGTAAGCCTTGCAACCTCTGCAACAGCGGTAAACCTCATAACATACACTGACTAGTGGCAGATCTTATAACATGCCCGGATACGCCTTGCCTTATACACAGTGATACAGAATGAGAGGAAAAACGAGAGAAAGAGAGAAAAAGATAGCAAGGGAGAGAGAAAGAAAGACAAAAAAGGAATATTTCACCAGTCCTGATTCCATGGTTAGTCCAGCCAGTCTGGAGGTCCAGTTCTGGAAGAGCGCCACCACACAGGGGTTTGACTCATGTCCTTTTATAATTCCTTGCCCCTCCTTTGCGGGAGGGCTTTTGGACTCATTGGGCTAATTAGGCATCACGCAGTCTATGCTTCTCGAATTCTTGCTTCGGTACATGCATAGTTTGTAGCTTCAGATTCTTTTAGAAATTGGTTGGTGGGCTTGGCGGTCATGGAGGAGTTACTTCCCCCTCCCTGCAGGTGTGACTGTTGTCTGACCTTTCCTTTCAAAGCATGCATTGTGAAAACGGCTCCTCTATTGGCTCTCTGCAGAATCACTCAAGATAGGGAAGTTCAGCCCCAGAAAAGTGTGATCCCAGCTCCGCAGGACCCCCTCTTTTTGCCATGTCTTCTGCCATTGTCTGCATAACCCTGGTGTGTTCACAGAAACCGTTTCCTGTACCAAACTTCTTTATTGGATATTTGAGACATTAACTATGGTTTCATCAGAACGTTACAGTTGGTGGCACCCACAGAAACATCAAATATGAAAGAAATCAAGTGTTTTATCCATGTTCTCTTGCTTTACTATTTTAGGAATGTAAATATTTCCCTACTGCTATATTGAAAAACATTGGCATAGGAGTTTGATTTTAAATAAATATAAATATAGAAATTAAATCTAAATAGAAAATAAATATAAATATAAATTAAATATAAATATAAAAGGACTTGGCTGGTAACTATACGAAATATCAGAAATATACCTGAGATATATAAACATGAAATTAACTTATCAATTGGAGAGGCATGGTGCATGTAAACAGTCATAAACTTTTCTTAAATCCCTTAACCTAAAGGGATTGCCTCTAATTATGAAAGTGGTGTTAATCTCAATGCCTCTTCTGGTTTAGTTTTTCTTTAGCAAACCAAAAGAATTCAATTAGTTCCAAACCTTACCAAATAGTTTTATTTAAGACTGACCTTTTTTCATGTGGGAAATTGCAATGTACATGTACATTTATCACTGAATATCAAAGGTTTAACAAGCTGCTGTCATCTCTGTTAATCCTGCTTTCTACTGATGCCATGTGTGTAAGTCAGGACCAACCCAGAGAGAAGACAGCCCACATAGTTTTTGCAGAGAGAGCAGACTTGTTTTATTGGGTCTTAAAAAAAGACATAGGAAAGTCCAGGTCTGAATGAGAGGTTACTGCAGAGCAGATGTGTATCCTTTTTTTTCTTTTTGAATCATTGTGTACCGTTTTGAACTTCAGATACTGCATATGCATTTTAGATGAGTTCTGCTTCAAATTTGAATGTTTGAAACTCCCTTCAGTAAAATGAGTGGTGATGCCTGCAAAAGACACGGAAATGTAGTGAAGAAGGCAGGTAGTCACTTTCTCTAAAGACATGACAAACCCAAGCCTATGACTATGCCATTATGTTACTGAGCATTCATTATGTTATTGAATATTGTGTGTGGTGCTGGTTGCCTCACCCCATCGCTCTCCCACCATGGTTCCTGCTAAGAAGGTAGTAGTATTAAAAAAGATAGGAGAAAAGTGGTAAGGAAGATCAAAAGAATAGAACACATCCACAAAGTTAGGTAAAAACTGAGGAAGATAAAGCTTTTCCACCTGGAAAGCAGACAACTGCAGGGTGATATAAGAGAGGTTAGAAGTTGTTGAAGGCTAGAAGTGCAGTTGAGAGAGCAATGTTTACTCTGTTCTTACATTCTCCTCTGGGTATCAGGTTTTGGTTACTACCTGTGAAAAGATAATGAGCTGATTGGACCTCCAGGGCATTCTGTGTTCTTGTGACATCTCAGACTGAGACAGTAGCAGTTTATGATCATAAACTGCATGGACAAAGCAAGAAAGTGGCCTAATACAAATGCCTGTACCTAAAATGCAAACTGCTCTCTCATAAGTTTTTTCTAGAAGGAGCTAGATACAATACAGAAGACAAATTCTAACAAGAAACACACTAAATTATTGCTAAAAGAACTAGGAATCTGTTTGCTGTGTGAGCAGATCTTTAGTAGGATTAATCTGTCAAGCTTATGAACACTTTTATAAGAAGTGAAAGATTTTATGGTCTGCAGACAGGTTTCCCTAATTTGTAATTTATCAAAATTATAGCCCCAG
This sequence comes from Strix uralensis, assembly GCF_047716275.1. Lineage (NCBI taxonomy): Eukaryota > Metazoa > Chordata > Aves > Strigiformes > Strigidae > Strix > Strix uralensis. The sequence continues at coordinate 40,067,395 of NC_133975.1, forward strand.
TTTTGTGAATTCCCCTGTGGTACTAGCTAGCCCATCTTTCAAGGCATGAAACCAGTAAGAGGGAAACAAAGGCATACTGCTGCCCCACCTGTATTTGCTGTTTGGCTTTTAAGGGTGAATAACATAATAACCTTTCTAAAAGTGCATTCTTCTTGAGTGTCAAGGGACCCTAGGAATTGTCTGTCTTTCAGACAAGAACCCCTGGATTGTCTAAGATGCTTCAACTAAACACAGTTCAAAATAGCATATTTAACTTTATTTTATCATAAACCTCTATGGATGAAAGGTGACTTTTATATGAAAGATACAGTTAAAACAGCTTGAACAAGATACTGACCATTTACTCAGTTTTTGACCAGGTGCAGTTCTCATTCACTACCCTAAGAATGTCAACTGAGCAAGTCTTCCATACTTGTCTTTGCATATGCAGTCATATAATTTGAAATTTGAGGGACATGGAAAGTAAATGTTGCTATTTTGAGTCTCTAAATGCCTGAAAATAAATCCATTTGCAAACACCTTAACTTTATGCAATCGTAAAGGTTAACAGCCATAGTAGTTTATGACTCTGATGCTTATGGTTCTTCACCACTTTAAAAAATCAGTCTAAATTTTCTCTTCCCAAGATAATCAAGCTTTGTGATTAAAATTTTGTACTGTGAAGAGATAAGGGAAAGCAAGCAGAAATTACTTACTATTCATGAGGAGTCTCTGCTGATAAAGCAATATGCTCCTTATCTATTGATTTAAAAGATCAAATGAGTTACTCAGGTTACATTTCTGTTTTGGTTAAGAAAGGTCAAATAACCTTCACCTCTGTACTCTCACCTTTCAATTTTTGAATGATTTTGATAAATTAGTCATTGATAGCATCAGTCTTACTGAAACTATGACTTGAAATCTTTGAGAACAAATGTAGATAATTTTGTCAGCACTGCTCACTATGAGTGCAAGCGAAAAAGAGAAATAATTATTGTGCAAATACTATGTAAACATCATTCCAAAATTTAATTGCCTGTACTCAGATTAAAGTACTCCCCAACTCAATAGAATACCAAACTTTACAATTTGAAGTGAATTTCTTGGCATTATTGAAAATAAGCTGGATAATAATAACTTACAATTATGTTACAATTTATTATCATAATTATTTGTTATTTATTATTTATACTTATTATTTATTTGTTATTTATTATTTACAATTATATAATATTTATAATCATATATTATAATGTTTGTTGTTTTGATGTTATTGTTGTTGTTATTATTATTCTTATTATTAACCTGTTGAGAGCTCTTTCAAGCAAATACTATTGTACATGAGCAATGCTTGAATTCATTTGACTCATCAGAATAAGAGTAAGACTCTGGAATGTATCCAAAACAGGATTCCTGTACTGCAGTGCTATAAGTTGTACCGCTTCTGTACTAGGCACCTGCTCTGCAACCCAGTCCAAAATGAGTTAGATACTGAGACTTCTTATTTGATGCATGGACAAATTTAGATGTCTCAAAGAGGAATCAGTCCATCTTGGACAGCCAAGTTACTGAACATTTAGCATCAATATGCCCAGGCCAGACAGCTCTACTTGAGCAGATATCCCATCTGAAAGATATGGGTTAAGCTCTAAGATGATTGCACAGCATGTAATTTTCACCCCGTTAAAAAGCGTTCATGTCCTTCCTTTCTCCCAAAATAAATAATTTTGATATAAACAGGCAGTGGTGGTACAGGCAGCTCATTTTTGCATAGGTGATATTTTCTCCTTTTTTCGTGGTGATTAGAGATCTCATCTAATTGACCTAGATTCAATTATTTCCTCTCCCTGAGTGGAGCAATCTGTAGATAGTTTAGACTCCTTAGATTTCTGCCATTCTCAAGAGTGCCTTTATTACATGGATCTACATACTTGTGTGTAACTCTCCTGTGGAAGCTGTGCTGATGTAAAGAATTAAAAATTCACCAAAACAAAACAGAATGAAAATGAGTAGGATTTGGTAGTCTAGTTTCAAATTACTTACTTATATCCTAGTTCCTGATCCAAGAATCTGTGTCCAAGAGAATAGCATCTTCCTACAGATCTTTACAATCCTGTGCCTCCTACCAATCGTCGACTAACCAATGTGAGATAGGCAAATCCACTTTTTGGAAAAGAGGTGATCAAGGTTTCCAAGACCACCTTCTAAATTCTCCTTCAAATAGTTTGAATGGATGAAACTGTCAAGGTCAAATGGGCTTTTTCTTTCCAGAGATTCTCAAGTGGCATAGATAATGTTCCAGATGTCTTAACTAAGCCTGGCCTGGCATAGACATACACATAATATAGGCCACAAAGGTTACTTACTGTTCCATTATCATGCCAGTCTTGGTGGACATCAAGGTAAACTAATGGACAGCAGGCTTCACCTGAAACATTCATAAGTCCTGTTTCTTCTATAACTCCAGCCCCATAATTATAGAGAATAGTTGCATCTTTCCATGCAGGAACAGGATCATTTGCTAACTGTTAAGACAAAAATTGTACGCTGTCTTGCAAAACTTAATTTCTGGCACCATTAATCCTGCTGTGCAGAAGGGAATACTGCAACATTAGCCTGATGAGTAGAGCATTCTTTTCTGAGAGGTTGGATTTTCAAGTATATGTATGTATCTCTGTAAGCAGGTGATAATGGCCCTGTGCAATCTGTGCAGCATACTGATGATGGGAGTAGAAGTGAAAGGGTATCACTATTTAAAAAAAAAGATATCTGGAATTGCATTTTCTGAGAGATCTAGTCATGTTGGCTTTTGTTAAGGAAATTCAGAACACACATACAGTGCTAGGTACTAGAGAAGATGCAGCATAGTGGTTCTTGGATCCTACTCTGTCCTGGAACAATGTATAAACCAAATTCCTCAGACTGTGACAGTTTAAGGTAGGGATGGAAGTCTAAACAACAGGGAATAGAGGCAACTGCTGGGGAAGTGACAAGTGGTACAAAATGTGCCCTTATTTTCCTCTAGCACATAAAGCATTTAAAATAAGTGTTATATAATGATGGATTCTATTAAAAAAAAAAAAAAAAAAAAAAAAAAAAAGAAGAGGACCTTAATCCTTCGTTTAAAACAGATTTGAACAGTAGGCAAAAAACAAGACTTGGGCACATGCATTGAGCATTGACAATAAAAGAGCATCATTAGGAACCATTCTTTAAGAATTAACCATTGATGGAAGTCCTGTTGGAAAAAATAGCAGGTAAATTAAAGATTATCATGTATAATATACAAAGAGGAAAAATTCAGTACTCAAATTTCCTAACATCTGAGTGTTTAAGTTTCTTGTTATTTTGACATGCTGTTAATGTAATTGGGCATGTAAAATGTACTAAATTAATTAGTCTTCCTAATTATTATCTGGCAACAAAGTACAGAGTATCAGGTGGTTTTTCTAAGCATCTTGACCAAAAAATTCACACCACTGCTTATCTGGCAGAGATACTTTATGTTAATATATCCCAGATTAAAAAAAAAAAAAAAAAAGTTGAATTTGCAGGGGCAGAAAACAATGCTGTATACCCAAATTAATTGAATTGGATCATAATATTATCTTCTATAATCTACTATTTTTGGAAATTTTTATAAAGCAAACAATATTAAATTAAGGCACTTACATAAATTCAAAATCCCTATGGTTAGCAATATGAATTCATTTGAAAATATTTTCCTGGATAAAGAATTAAATTTGGGTTAGTGCCCTTATGGAACATAATGCCATTTACCAATAATTGAAGAGTAAAATGACAGAGGCAGAGAATCTCATCGAATAAGGAGTATAAACATATTCTTGTAGATTGTATCTGAATCCTTCTCCACTTCTTTTTTTCCCTTTTAGTTCTAACAGATAATTCAGCTGTAAATCATGTTAATGTCTCCTAATAACATATTTTATTTAATCAAAGCAAACAGTTCTTAAGCTGCTTCCAGATGAACTTTTCCTTAACAGTCTTGTGACGAATACTTTTAAAGAATGAAAGCCATCAGAAAAGATGGAAATTAATTTTTCAGACTGTGCCACAGAAAAGGAGGAAAGAAAAAGGCAGTAGAATTACTTGAAAACTTAATTAAAACTTCTGCGTTTGTAAATACAGCATTTCTATAGTATCAAAACATCATATTTATTGATATTTCATGGTCTTTGTTCTTTCTTCCTTAGAAGCATTTCAAAGTATCCATATATTTATAAATGTTCCAAATACTACTTCTGGTGAAGTACATACAGTTTCTTTTCTTATCTGCTTAATGTTAATACTTTCTCTATTTGCAATATTTCAAATGAAGAACTTGTTGGATAGTAGTAATCAAAATATATTTGTTGTTTGTTCTAAATGATCTATTGTTTATTGCTTTATAAAACCTTTTTTTTGTGAACTCAATGAATTAACAGGTAATTTGAAAAAAAAAATCTGAATTTAATAGAAATTGTAACTACCTATCAAGCAAAACTGGCATTTTGAAACAGTTCTTAAATGCATTTTTTCCTCAAGATACTAACTAGACAACATGAGCTGAGTTCAGTATAATAGAAGCTTGTAGTAGGAACATTAGTTTTAGGTTCTTGCTTTGTGTATAAAAGGCATTTTCTTAAACTTGAGTTGCTCATGAATTATTTTATCATAGAAACATGTTGTGTAGTGATTTTTCCTTAATAAATACGAGTTCTTAAAGTGCTCGATAAGAAGAATGTACTTAGACCTATGTTATAAGTAAAATTTGCATTTAATCACTTATGTGAGGGATGCAGCTAAAGATGCCATTCAAAAATGCTGGGTTTTTTGTGCCTACATTCAACAAAGTACAGATCTTACTTTCATTAGAATATTGGAAGAAAGGATGCAGTCATGCATCTAGTTTTGAATGTGTCTGGAATTGAATGAGAACTGGAATAAAATCAGTTGTCCTAGTGAGAAAGATTACCACATGAATTTAGGGATATTTTTCTTTCCTTTCATTATCCCAAGTCAATAGCTTTCAAATTACATAGCACTTTGTTATGTTTGACTTTCTTTTACTTTTCATCTTAAGGTATCTTAATTCTGTATCTAGTACAACATGAATTTCACTGCATACCTAAGGGAAGAACTTGACTTATGGAACACAAATTAAAAGATGGTATGTCAAACATAAAAGAGCGATCAGGCATATGTCACATGTCACCTTCTGGGATGTGGTTTATAAATCAGGTACAGCTCATAATGTAAAGAAGATCAATACCCTATTTGACATTTTTTCAGTGCCAGGTTTGATCATCTACATGTTTGTGTAAAATCTGTCATGAAGTGAACCATACTGAATTGATCAAGAGCACTTCAGCATCCATCTTGAACTTTCAATACTATTTCCAAGTAATAAATCACATAAGGTCTTTCAAGAGTTGCCTTAGTGTACAGTAATATCCTACAGCTTTCTTTTGAATATTATAGTTGATCAGATATTAAATAAAAATGTAAAAAAGAAATATAAAATTAAAACTTTTTGCAGTATTCACAACTGCAACTTGGTGTTTTCAAATGCATTTCCAAAGTCTGAACTTTTTCTCCAGTCAAAAAGTTACATTCCAATCAGTTATTAAATCTCAATTACACTCAATTATAGGATCATTTATTTCTATATTTCTTGGTTAGTTCTTGAGCTTTACTTGACAATCTGCTTCATATTTTGTTTCAAATACAGTTACTGTCACCAGTTCTGAAATATGGGCCAAACCTACTGGTTTTTGGACTTGAATCTATATCCATCTCTTCTAGCCAGCTCCTTAGGCATGCTGTACCATCACCATCAATATACTATGTCGGAATGTGAACCACCTAGTTTTCTCCTGAGATCTCATCCACACTCCTTCCTTCATTAGGAAAAATAACTCTTATACTCTCCTCTTCTGAAGCTGTCATCGCACTGTTATGCTTGAATATCTCCCCTTTTTTGCATTCAGATAGGAATGTTACGTCCTTTGTAAAGTCGTGTTACTTCCTTTATAAAACGAATTTGTTACTTTGGTTAGTCTATTCTTGCTGTCAAAAGTGCTGGTTGGTAATCAGTTGAATTCCCACTGCAGTGTATTCACTATTTCACCCATTGCCATGCTACTTGATCTCCAAACTACACAAAATATTTGCAACCATGATCTTATTTCTTGAAGCTTGTTGATTTTTGGCAATCTCTTTATGACAACTCTAATTGAATACACACAGCTTGCCACCTGTTGAACAGAAATCTGTATTTCTCATCTCAATGTTAAATTATTATATCCCTCATCATTTTTATGTAAGGCAATAGAACATTCCCTGTAATTTGATTCAACTTTGTGTCCAGCCTTTGACAATGGATACATTATCAAATTTAGGAAAATTCAGCCATTCTTGTTTTCAACATTATTCAACTTGACCATATAAAATTAACACTATACTTTATAACGGCTGAGACCTTTCTGAGTGTGTGTTACTTAGTGCAGTATCCAAGCAACTGACAATTTGAAGAAACTGAGCCACAGAGTATTTCATTATGCTATTATAATTTGTTTTGGCAAAGATGATTGATTTTTATTTTTACAGTCAGTGTAAGGCAATATTAAATTGTCATTATTAAAAAAAAAAAAAAAAACCCAACAAAAAACCCCAACCAAACCACAACCTGTTTAATTAGCCTGAAGAGCAACAAATAAAAATAAAATAACTCTTAACTCAACATCTCATGAAAATTGGTTTGTCCAGAAATTGCAGGAGAAGCTATTTGGTCTCCAGGACATAGGTTTGGCAGTCAAGGACTAACTTCTCTTCTGGCTCTGGTTTAAACCGCGTTGTGATACTGGGAAGTCCTTTGTCATTTTTCTCCAATCTATAAAGTGAGAATAAACATAATACTTTTCGTAAAATGTCACATGGTCTACAGATGGGAAGTGGTGAGTAAAAGCTAGTTAACTATTATTCAGGTTGTATATAACCTACCATTTGTTATTTTATACTCTATCTCACATTTTTTTGCATTCAAGCTAACAGCAACATCTCCCCTGCCTATCAGTCACATTTATAGGACAGGAGAAATCTCACAACCTTTCTACTTGTTTTCATCTCAGACAGGGGTAAAAGTTCACTGCTAAAGCAAGAGTACAGGCTGGAGGGCAGAGTGTGCTGAAAGCAAGGGAAGTGTGTTCCATGATCAGCAGCCTTGCAGAGATCCCAGGAGACCCTGGCAGAATGTAGGTCATGGAGCCCCAGTAAGATTTCACAATACAGAATGGAGGTTGCACAAATCCCTGCTGTCTGCTGACAGTAAATTAGACTTTTCTTTGCAACAGGTTTGCCTGTGAGGGGAAGTGGGATGAAGAGTGACTTATTCCAACTCATTTTTTCACTAGTGTATTAGAAGTCCTGTAGCATGCAGCTGAGCTCCTTGTCTTTGTTTTTGGTCTCACAAACAACTGTGGGTGCATTTTCTCTTCTTCCTTATGATAGTTGGTAAGTAGAGCACAGGGATCTAAATAGCCGTGGTATTTTATATGCTACAAATAATTTCACGTTTGATTTTTGGCCCCTTCTGCATTTTTTTCTAGAACGAAGTAATACAAGTATCACTAAGTTACCAAAACATAACCATTGAGCTGTGAAATATTTATTTATTTATCTATCCATTTATTTATTGAGACTGCTTGACTGCTGAAAATCAGGCAAATAGGCAGACTTTGTATATTACAGATTCTAAGAGTACATAGCTCAATAGAGCTATGTTTTCTTACATTACTGTGAGTTTTCTGCTGCAATTCCTTAAAACATTTTCTTCAAGCAATCCCAGAAGCAGGATTAAAAGCATTGCTCTATTGTGTCTGAGGACACCACTGGTAGAAAGAGTCTGGAACCAGGGGATTGGGTTGCTGTCAGCTTCACCAACCCACCAGACATAATCCAGAAATGTAACCCTTTGTTAATTAAAAAAAAAAAAAAAAAAGAGTAAACCAGCTTCCAAGCTCCACTACTCATCTGAAAAATTATAGCATGATTGCTTTTAAAAGTATAGATTCAATTGCTCTCTCATAAGCATTTAGTGCCCGTAGATGTCCTAAGGAATCCTGTTTGGCTTTCAGCTGCCACTCCAGATGGCACGGGTATCCCATAAACCCATGAGCATAATCTAACAGTGTAGCAGTGATGTCTCAGATATTCTAGGACATTTCAGGTGGCACATGATACATCTATATGGGCAATAGAATCAAGTCCCATGTATTTTTCTTTACCAAAAGTATTTGTCATTTTAAAAGGAGGAAGGAAGTGCTGTACTAGTTCCTAACACAGTGATACTTTTGGCTTTATGTCAGTCACATTCAGAAGATACAGCTGAAACCAAAGCCCAGAGAGACACCTTTTGAACTACAGTATAGTTTACATCAGGTTTGCCTCACTGCATGCTAGTTTCTCCTTTTATCTTTAAATTTTGCTTAAAACTAAGCTGTAGTTTTCATTCAAAATTGTAATGAATAATAAAAATCTATCAGTATGAATTTAATCAATTAAACAGAAAGGCAATGATATATTTATGCTGATAGAATATCATACAATATTTACTACAGAGAAGTGTACACTGACTCAGCAGTAAATTCTCTGATATTTCATAGGGGTATTCAGCTGAATGTCAGCAAGTTGCTGTCACGTCTAGAAACTGCAGAATAGTTTCATCCCTGTTGTGTCTTTGTCCAGTGCTAGAGGGATATGTATGCGTGTGTGTGTACACTTACATTTGGGAGCAACGAGTATGTGATTTTTTTTGGTGTGAGCTTTAAAAAAGAACCAGGTACAACTAAATATTTTACATGTTAATTTTGAATAGTTTTTTTCCCAGTCACTAAGTGTGCCAGTCTGATTTAAAGTAGTTTAGCTGATTAAACCTTTAGATACTGATTAGGCTTTTGAAGTCAGAACAGCTAACACTTGAAAGTTAGAATAGTTTTAAATGCTTTGGTGGGTTGAGTCCCAACTTCTGTCATTCACCTGCAGAATTAATATCCACTGAAACAAATAAAATTATATGAAAATATTAAGGCATAAGTTGACACTGGAGTGGTATGGTTAACTTTGGGATTTGGAGCTTTAAAAATATTTGTAGCTTGAAAAACCTTTGAAAAACCATCAAGTAAGTTTTGAAGTAAACTTCCTATTAGTAAATATCAAAACAGCAAAGTCCATTTCTCTTAGCATTACATATATCTTGGACTCTCCCACTTGTAACCAACCTATTCTTAATGGAAGCATAAGGTTCTATTAAGGCAAAAAAGGTTAATGTTAATTTCTATTGCAAATTGTCTGATTTCTAGATCTGAGACGGTAGTTATATGACTCTTATTTTTTCTTAGTCATACCTTAAGCTAGATCACCGATACTGGTTTTGTTCCTAATAGGGTTTTCATGGGGAACATAGGAATTGAGTTGACTGCCAACATTGCCACAACATTTGGAAATGTCTTGTCATTACAGCATATGTGAGTTGAGTAACAGAAATTCTTTTGGTTTCTTTAAGAAAATCAGAGTTCTAGAGCTAAAGCTCAGCTGAATGCCCCAGCTAGAGTTTATGAAATAAGATAATGTTTCTTATTCAGAACTTACTTTATTTGTGCTTACTGAGGAATTGAAGGCTCACTTTGACCAAAACACCAGCTTCTGCTCATGAAGACACTGCTGCGATTGTGTCTTCCTGTTGTGCTTCATCAGTAGAATATTTTAGGATGATGTCTAAGTAAAAAGGGAAAGGTTGACAGTGCTTTTCCCATTTTATGATAATCTGAGGTTTATTTCCAGTCAAGCTCTCTATATAATGTATATAATGGTTGTTAAGTATATTAAAAAAAAAAAAAAAAAGATTTCTTTGTGATTTAATTAGAACTTTAATCTCCAGAACATAATGTTGTATCCATTCAGGATGAACCACCGGATAAATTTCAGTATTAGCATTTAAAACATACACAGTGCACAAGCCAGAGCATATGGTTCATAGGCATTAGTGATCATATGGTATTAAGGTAGATATAGAAGTCTAGAAAGGCGCTTCTCTCCAAAAAGGGTAAGACATATGTGAAAAGTGATCTTATTTATTCAGGAAAATGTAAATAAAGTAGAAAATATTTTAAATTTAGAAATAGATCCATATTTCAGATTCAGATTTGAATATGGATGTCCTTAAAAATCAGGAGAGTTTGTGTCTAAATATATGGGTGTGATTATTCTGAGAAACTTAGATCACCAATACTGAATACCAAATATCTTTATTTGGAGATTAAAAATATCCACAGACAAGTCATTCAGTGCAATGTATGATAATATCCTAAATTCACCCATCAAATTTCTCTCAATGAAATTTTTGGTGTTGCTTCTGGATACAAAGAAAAACTGTAGTTAACAAGGGTTCCGTGCTCAGTAATTCGTGGTAGTTTAGTAAGGATGAAACACTAAGAAAGGTTGCAAAAGTGTCAGCTATCTGGCAGAATGTAGAATTAACCTTGTTCTCACCTTAAATTACATGTTAAAGAAAATGTCATTGATGGCTTACTGGGTAGGGAAGTTTTGCCATTCTCTTGCTGAAGAAGGAAGCTTTTTCGTTCTTTTGCACGTATGGCAGTCATTTAGCAGAACATAAAACACATGATGATCAGAAGTAGCTTTGTAAAATCTACTTGTCCACTTTCAAAACTGATGTTTTAGTCTGTTTAGAAACAGACAGAGGTACAATTAAAAAAATTCCCTGTAGCATATCTTGAAAAAACTTTACATGTTTGTTATTTCAGTCTAAGCCATGAAATACTGGACCTCCACAAACTTTTTCAGAGCAGCTGGAAATACAAAACTTTGTGTTAGAACATTTTCTTTATTTTTAATAACCAGTTATTTGGTTCTGAGTCACAGTGGTGATGGTATGAGGATTGCTTCCTGAGCACAGCCCTCATGCGTATTGACTTTCATTAAAGATCAGTTAACATAGGGATGTGACAATTGACAGTATCATCACTACAGGGTATGGCAGTGGGCAGACAGGCATAGTGACAGTGTTGCAGAACAGCAAGTGTTCCACTGTACAGAAATGACAAGCAAATCTCTTCCTGATACATGAACACTGTGCCTTAATACTTTGATTTTTTGTGACATATGGCATAAGTTTCATTTTTTGCATACACTCTCCAGTTATTGGTATTTATTCAGTAAAAATATTCCAACAATTTGATTACAATTTTCTCTGTAGAAAAATTGCCTAATTAAATCTGTCATTTTTTTCAGAGTTAGAACAAGTGTGAGTGATAGATTTGGCTGCCCACTTTAATTTGTTTTGAAATGACAGCAAGTTCGGTTGGCTGGCTGACGCATCAAAACCAAATGGCAAAAAAAAAAATGCACTTATCCCATTCACTGCAAGATTTCTGACATTCTATTTCAAACAGCTTAATTCAGTCAGGAAAATCCATGTCAATTAGCTCTCCCTAAACTGTTTTTTTTTTTGTTCACATTTATTATTATATGTATATATTCCTTGTATTTTAGGCAGCTCTGCTTCCTGGCTGTATTGGCAATCCAATATATGATTATTTAATTCCTTGCAAAGGCATTCCAGTAAGAGTTTTCTGCCTTTTTTACAGTTTATCATGCATCAGGCACAACGATATCTAGTTGCTCTTTAGAATACAAACCACTGGGTTCTGTGTGGGTCAATAGACCAGATTTTTTTTGCAGGTTGGAGCAGTGAGAAGTTAGCCAGGATCTAGTTCGGGCTCTGACTTTTTGTTCCAGGTTAGAACAGCTTAGGGTTTGCCCTAACAAGCACCCAGTGAAAGTAGCTCTCAGAGCTATGTTTTGCCATGAGTCATGGCACAGCTTTTCTACATTTATCTATCCAAAATCTGCAAAAGTGGAAGTGTAAGCAGGCAAAACCAGACAAGTCAAATATTTCCAGAATGTGTTTAAAGAAATCTTAACATTCTAAAAACCCCTTTACAATGTCACAGCTGGTATTTTGTACTAAGGTAATGAGTCTGAATGACTAAAACATCAGATATGCAAAAGTGCCTGAATATTAGCACAGGATTGTTTATGCAGTATGAACTACTTTATTATTTATTCATGGTTTCCAACAGTTAATCACATCTTTGTGCTTTTCATATTTTTAAAAACTGTGTTGTGCAACAAAATATGTCATTGTGCAACAAAATTAATACTGAGTAAATACATGAAGAGTTTACTACAGTCTCTTAGAAATGATGGCACAAGTTAACGTGTGCATTTCTGTCCTTAGTTCACTTTTCAGCATACTTTTTTTCTGTAGAAAAAACATATATATGTGATTTTACATGATGACAGATTATCAAAACAACCTCTCTTCTATTGCCTTTATATTTCTCAACATTTTTAGTAAATGCCAAGTGTTGGGACCTATTATTGCAGCAGACTTTAAAAAATCACTAATAAAATAGCTATTTGTTGAAAAAAAGAAAAAAATATTTATAAACAACAAAATATGTCAGAAGTCTGAATATTCAAAGCCAGGTAGAGCCTGATAGAAGTGGCTGAAGTAGAATATTATTAACAAAGAAATGAATTGATAAAAAATAAATTTTCAAAGTATGATTTTTTTCTAATGTTATGTAGATATTCCAAATCCAAAACAGATGTAACTTGCCAAATCAGTTTCTGTACATCCTTTTCTTTCAGCAACTTGGAAAATGATGTGATTTCTGCTTTATGAAAATGAAGATTGGTCCAAGAGCAGAAAGCTCATTTCATATGACATTAACTCCTGTAGTATAATTTCTGAGATGTTTACTGTCTCTGACTGATGATACAAGCACTATCTGAAAGAGCATTAACATGAAATGGTGTTAGTGCAAAAAATCTGTTAGAAATTATAGATTACTGATAAAGAGAACTGAGAGGAAGGTCAAAGCTCTAGTGGACTGTCCGTAGACACAAGCAGAATCTAGTCTTAATACACTTTTTAGTAAATAAATTGGGATGCTTTCAAAATTATACAGTCTTGACAAATTGACCTATCCATACTGATATACTATGGACATTATTCTTTTGATTGTTTTATTTAATTGAGTGTGGGGTTTTTCACTGTTGAATTCTCAACAGAGTAACATAGGGGAAGTGCAGAGTTTAATACTAGAAATATTTATTAAAATCTATCCTGGGTAATCAAACAAAAAATGGAGGCTGATTAAGACAAAAAAAAGAAATTTATGCATCTCACACACTCTACTTCCATAACCAGTTGACATTGTTCTGTTAAACTCTTCTTATAGACAAAAGCTTCATATTTAAAGCTTTTGTATGTGAAACTACATGATTTCGTATATATAAATAAATATATATATAAAATAACCTGATAGTTACCAATACTCCATTGCAAAAATTATTGGTTCAGGCAAGCACAATGAAAGGAGATAATTAATTAACATTGCAGACAAACTTCTAAATTGCTGTAACTGCTCAGGCTTACATTTTTTTTTCATTTATTTTGATCAATTTGGTTGATATACTGGGATTAAAAATGCTGTCTTTTGAGTTGTAAGAACCTTATTTGTTTACAGAAGTAATAAGTAAATCTAAAAAATATAGAATTAGCTGAACAGAATACTTACATAAATGTAGATTATCTGTGAGTTCTGAGTGTACAGTTTCCCACAAAGAAACCATTTAAAGTGCTTTCAGTGTTAAAATATCAGTACTGAATGTAAATGTGAAGATCGAACTGGAAGAAGCTTCATGTATAAAGGAGTATCTATAGTGCATGGAATCTTTTCAGTTGAGTGTATGAATGTTTTTCATCACATGAAATCAAGTAAATTAGCTACATTATGTGAAATAGCATGCAATTATCTCTAAGTATAAATATAAATTAACAAATACTGGTAATTCCAAAATTATTCTAGATTTTCAAGTTTACTTAATCTTGGCAAAATAAACACCAGAATACTTCACATTTGCAACATATATGTTATATACTAAACATCAGAGAATCCTAATTTGCAAGTTTTACTTAATTGTATTATCTTTATTGCATTAGACCATGTTGTGTGTCACACAAATAAAGAAGATGAAGTTGATCTCCCCTAACATTTATATGTCCACGACAGCCCGTCATGTGAAGCTCTTTGCATAGTCAATGACTGTTAGTCAACATAGTCAACAGAATCTAGAGTCGACTTCACATTAGGTTGACAACTATATTTGGTTAGGTGAATCACACCCCCAGAGTACCTGTTTCTCTCTATGGAACACACACCAAGCTGCGACTGACTAGTACAGATGTTGTCTCTGCTGTACATGCCTACACTTCAGGGAGCCAAACCCCGTGCAGTGAATCTGAGTTATGTGAGTGAATCAGAAGTTATGTGCAAACTGTTGACTCAGCAAAGATTCTACAAAATGTTGATGGTTTTGATGTCCGGTACATGTCCTGTCCAAGCCATCCAGGCATTTTCAGTATCTTACCAAGCCCACAGGATTTACTGCGTGTATACAGGCTATTGTCACTGAATATATCAGGTTGAAGAAATCTAAAATGTAAAAGGCCCACAATATGGGCCAGTCAGCTTGTCTGTAGATGCATAGGAACTGGCATTTCTTGATATGCTGCAAATGCTATACTGTCTGAACTGTTGGACATCCTGGGTAAACGTCTATGCTGCCACGTTTTTCTCAGGCAAGATTACCAAAAAGAGAATTATTCCAAGGAAATCCAGAATTGTGTTAGCTCTCATACATTTCCAGAAAAGCATACCAAATGTATAGATTTTAATTGCCCTCCAATTTCTAGCAGTGATTTCCTATAATGCAGTATAAATATAATCACATGCATATAACAAGAAATAGAAGGGGAGGACTGATCTTATGGAAAGGTAGTCATAAGTCCTCAAATCTAATTTTTCACATTGGTTTTATGAACCACTGCTGCTGAAAAACCTTGGAGACTTTTTTGGAATTTCTTGGCAGAAATAATACAGTTAGCTGGGCCTAATAAAACACAAGGCATCTCAACTAGGTGTGAAATTGTTGTTATCATTAGAAAATCACTGGCCATCTGGTTGGGCATAACGTACAATAAGCTATAGATATGGATGTAAAATTTAACATTAGAAATATTTTCTTGAAAATAGAATAGCCAAATATATGATACATCATCAGTATTCACAACCAGAAGAAAGAGATGGAAACTTGTAAGGTCTGAACTCTACAGTGTGAAAACTAATTGAGGACAAACAAAATAATCTGTTCAGCTGAAGAGTAAATGAGCATACAAGTGGGATAAAACCCTCATTTAAACTCAAATACTAAAGAATAGTACAGTAGTGCCTTAGATATAATTTACAGGCCTTATTGGAAATGATTGTGTGCATCATCTTAGAAGCTATGCAAAGATTATGTGAGACAGAAAGAACCAACTTCTCTGAAAAAGAAGAAAAGGAGAACAAGAAAGATATTTCCTGTTTTCTTTTTTGCAAACTTTATTTTTACAGCTTTAAGTCCTCTTTGCAGCAAGGCAAATCCATGAAGCCATATAAAGCACCCAGGTAGTGCAGACAAAGCAGTTCTGATTAAAGTTCAGATTATCCAAATACCCTACCAATATCTTTACAGTAATCACTTATAAATAATGTTTGATAAATAAATGCTTACAATTAATCCTTTGAGTTAAAAATGTAAAGTATTTGTACCATAATGTAAATTACTCTAAAACTACACATATTCCCTTTTCTTCTAGCTGCCTTCAGTGGATTTATGTGGCTATGTAATGGAGATTAACAACAAATTGCTGGGTTTTTTTCAGAGACCATATGGACCTCAGCAGAAAAGGTATTGGAAATAGATAAATTTTCATTTTTGTGTTCTAATTTGAATGGTGAATGAAGAAGGTGAATGAAGAAAGAATAGTTGTCAGTAAATGGAAAGTTAGAAATAATCTGACTGAAAAGAATTGCAGCCCTGGGAAAGCTATAAAACACATGACTTTGCTTCAGATCATTTATAAATTTGGACACACTGGACAGGTTGTTGACAATCCGAACACTTGCATCCAAAACCAAGCATATCCAAAACAAGCAGACAATATGATTATAATCTTCATAAAGATAAAAGGTGTTAGCTTTTATTGTCATTACCTCATAGTCCTCAGAGTCAGCTCTTGGGGATAAAAACCATCTGGGTCTCATATACAAAATCTGAAGTGAATGAATCTATTTGAGCAATTTGTTAAATGAAACTGGGACAGTGACAACAAAAGTAAAAGGAATATGCTACCTCTCTGCTGTATAATACCCAGAATGTCTAAAAGTTATTTCTCTTTTTTCTTTTTTTTTTTTTTTTTCCCCTGGGAAATCAATACTACAAGAAATTGAAATTCTTAACAGCTGAAGAGCAATTTATATGCCAGCATTCACCATATATCTTGAGATATGGGTATGTTCTGCCAGGCATCAGCATTAAATAGATCGTAACAGAAAATCTTTTTCAGTATAGAAAGGGCAGAAGGGGACTATTATAGGGAGGTCTTTTGTAGTTTAAAAAGAAGTAAGATGTCTAAAATTTTCATTCTGAATATTGGTTGCAGTTGTTTGGGGCAAAAAGTACATTCAGTACAATATTTAGTATGTTGCATTTGAATTTATGTGAAAATGAAGCCAAATGCTACACAAAGCATAAACAATGAGAAAATATGGACTTCAGTGAGGAACCAAAATTTATCCATCAATTTCCTACCTACCTGTCCTGCTCATCCTATGCTTAAATCCAAGATCTTTGAAAACTGTAATGTGGACCAGTATCCAGATCTTGCAGATCTAGTCCCCATTCATAGTAATTTGTTCCTTTCGTGTCCATATTTCACTCTAACTCTCATCAACACTGTTGTTTAGTGTCGTCAGGATGATGTTAAGAAACCTAAACACTGAATGCTATGGACTCATGAATTAACTTTATTATGTCCAGAAGTCTCCTTTACATTAATAACATAATCTTGGGGGAGTAATGCTTCTGACAGATGTTCCACTCATAATTTATATAACTTAATCCTAAATTATTTTATTAGTTCTGTTAAACAAGGTAATATTGTACCGTATATATATTGTACCTTATATATGTAGGCAATCATACACATGCACACACATATACATCAATGCTAAATGTACCAGAAAATATGCTGAAAAATAAATGAAAATCAAGGAACAAGGAATGCAGAATGTTTTAAAAAAATCAAGGAACATAAGGAAGGCCTAGATTTTTTCTGCATTTTCAGTTCATGGAGCACATACATGGTGTTGTTAGGAAATGCTGTTCTAGGATAAATTTCTGGGTGCAACACACTGTCATAAAAGCATTGGAAGAAGTTTTTAGTTATCAAAGTAAGGTCTGGAGAAAGGCCTTGGTCATCTATACAGACAAAAATAACTAGATTTGAACATTGTTGTAAAAGATGAGACATTTAAACCTTACATAGACATTTGGGTTTAGCTGGAGACCTGGGATGAAGGGCATATCCAGGCTTCAATACTAGTGAAAATAATTGTCTACACTGATTAGATAGAAAGGCATAATTTGATTTGTCGTATACATAGTGAAGAGTTCATTTGGTCATGATTTCAGGAACAGTTATAATTTTTTTTTTTTTTATACAAGTTTGGATTAACAGAGATTGGTCTCAAGTAAGAACTCTAAAACTGATCCAAAATTAAATCCCTTCCTAATACTGATAGGAATTTTTTCACTTTGGACAAGAGTTTTAAGACAAGATGAATGCATGTCTGCTGCACCACAATAGACCATTGTCTTGTTCACTTATAATTTGCTGTTGATTTTTAAGAATAATTTTGCATTATTTCACAGAGGAAGTAATGGTTTTACAAACTTCCATGGACAATATTTTGTTGGGCTTACATTGCTTTGCAAATTGTAGGTAGATATTTTAATAGATAACTAATTCTATTTTTCAAGGAGCATAAGCATAAAGGAGAACTACTTCAAGGTCTGAGCAACATAAATATTTTTTAAACACTGTACAAAAAACCCCCTAGTAGTATTTCTCTGTAAGCAACTAACAAAACATCAAAAAAGCAGAGAAATAAAAGAGAACTAGAAACTAGAACTGTGTGGAATATTCTTAATTTGGAAAAGGACAACTTGTAAAAAAACCAACAATTTTTTAGTTAGTTTCAATGGTGGTTTGTGTGTTATTGAAAAGATCAGAATATGGGATTTCTGGTCAAAAAGAAAGACAGATCCCCTAGAAAGATGGGTACAAGAATTCAGATGAGTTCCACTAAACTGATTCAAAACAAAAACTTAAGTTTCAGGTTTTCCAAATTCCAGTTGACTGTCTGACCATGAAGCTAAATCACTGTTAAAGAATTTTGAATTGCATTTTGGACCACACCATATTGTAATACTTTGCAGTCAGTAATGAACATGTCTCTTCAGGGGCCCCTAAGTAAAACATTTTTTGAAAATAATGGGTGAAATGCATTTCAGTTACCATCTGACTATGGTGATTAAAATGTCAATTTGGTAAGTGTTCAGAGTTTCTATTTCATGAAAGTAATGTGTGAATGCTATTTTACACCTGTTTCCTCTGTCATCCAGAATATAATATTGAGTAGTGCACACAACTGGAAAGGGAATCCAAGGAAAATAAATGCTGTAAATTGAATGTTTACAGCACTTAACATCAGTGTCTCTGAGTAGACCTTAGAGAGCAGTTCAAATCAATTGTTAACATTCTTTCTTATTATGAAGGCCAAAGAAATGCTGGAAATAACTTTACCAAATTTTTGTAAAATTAAGTCAACTTAAACACCAATTTGAAATTTGACATTAATATCTTCTTCTATTAAATCATTATCTAGATGAAGCCTAAAAATTGCACTTTTTGCCAACGACCCTAATGTAACACATGACTAACTTTTAAACAAAGGTCCCATTAAAAGTGTTTGTTGTGAAATGCATATTAATGAAATTATTCAGTTGAGAAAATACTTTGCGTTATATGTTTCCCTAATACCTTTTTAGGAAATGTAGAACAATGAAGTAAAAAAAGTGCTGGATTCTGTAATTTATAAAAGTTACTTTGTGCATATCTGCTCCCTATTTCTGTATTCTGAGAGCCTCGCAATTCAGTGAGTTTATCATCACAACACCAAGTGAAGGGGTAGCATGTTGTTCATACATGAGTTTCAGGTGAAAATCAAAAGCCTGGTATTATTTGCCTTCTCAAAATGGGAATCCTAGACTGGTGCATGTTCCAAACACACCTCTAATTAAGAGAAGCATGTAATCTCTCTACCACTACCACTTCTCCTCCCTTCCCTCTTCTTTTCCCCTACTTGCTTCAGGTCCCATTCCTACTCTGTAGAACAGACCCAGGGAATGTTCAGCCTCACCAAAAATCCTGCATCAGCATGTCAGAGTTACAGAATCCCCTCTGTATATCTGTAAGTCTTTTTAACACATGGTAGCAAACAGAATTCAGAGAGGATGGTCTTGTGTCAGAAGTGATTCAGGAAATCTAGGCTCTGATTATTTGTCTTCTCCTGTAGCAAGTAAATCACATTGCACTTCAGTTCTTTCCTTGGAAGACACAGATAACATATCTTTTCTCTTATGCTTTGTTTTTGTCTATTGTCTTATTGTAAATTCTAGAAACAAACCTGTCTTTTTGTGTGTGCTTTCACAGTGCCTAGAATCAAAACTTGCATTGGCTGTAGTTTCTAGCAGGGGTGACTTATAGCTTCTTAGGAGTGTCTCCTGAAGGTGGGCAGGCTCAGTCAGTGAGGGGCTTCTACTTCTCTCATGAGGAAGAAAAATAGATGGAGCAAAGGTAAGGACTGAAGATTGGAGTACACTGAATTAGACTTCCTGTTGGCCCTGAAAATGGTACCAAGTTTTACTGTTATTGGGAATTAGCCACCTTCTCAACAATAGCCACAGCATCCAGTGCATTTGGCCCTGTAATATCAATTACAAGCCAAGAGTTTGGCACTGACAACAGTCTGCTTCTGAAAAGCGGGAAGTTTTTCTATTTATTAGACATAAAAGTAATCACTAACAATGATAATATTAGAAGAAAAACACTCTATGTATGAAAGTTCTTTGGTCACTTAGTAAATTTTGAATTTCTTATATACCACCTTTTTTTCCAGTTGTTCTTAATCATAGTGCTTTCGTTTTGGAAACTAAATTAAATTATGGTAGGAATGTAAAACAGTCCATACAGAAGTCTGGATAAACGTATGTGAGTGTGCTTGTGCATGAACAAAAATGCAAGATATAATGCTATACATACAGTCACAAGTTTCCCTTGGCATAAAGACACTTCAGAGGCTTGTTGAAGTAGTCAAAAAGACTTCATTCAGTTGTGTTTTAGTCAAGCTGAGCATAACTTAGGAGACCAAATGTTACTCTGCTCTACTAGAAGTAACACCATTTAAATGCAGGAAGCAATTTCAGCAAAGTGAAAAATCTCACTGCCGTGCTAGGGGGAAAGAAGGAGCAGAGATTTGGGGAGCAATGTCCCAGCACTATGCTGCCCAAATAACAGCACAGAATATTTTCTATTATGTAAATATATATAGGAATATTTGCAGGTATATATACAGATAGATATTCACTTCCTTTCCTCAAGCAGCAGGAGAAGAGTTATAAGTTCTTCCTGCTGCCTTTTTTCCCCACTTGCTGTGTTGACACCAATACAGAGAGAATTAACAAAATGTTCTATGGACATTTTCGATGAGAAATGTTTTAGGGCTGCCAAGTCCATAGTCATTTGTGCCTTGAAGGCTAGATGAGAAAGATTGTCAAGGAAACAAATAATAATGAGTTACAATAGAAAATGTTGCCTTTAGAAAATTAGGAAGATAGGAGCCAAAGATCTACCAGACTAATCTGTAATTGCTGTGTTTTCTACAATAGAACAAAACACTGTGTGAATACCCTAGGTTTTGATGTAGAAAGTTTATTTGTAAATGCTTTAATGAGTTTTGAAGGAACATTAGGAAGATAGATGGCAAAGACAGTTTTGACATCATGAAGAAAGAAGTACAGTCATTTTCTGAAATGTGTTCCAGCTAACTGCTTGGGTCATTTCTACACACATTAAAGACTTTTTAAAGCAGTAATGTCATGTGATGGACTGGGTTTTTTTCAGTCCTAACTGGAATGTGATGTGATCTTACGGAACTTCAGTTGAAGGCCACATGAGTTAATTCAATGAGAAATGGACATGTCTTTTATGTATTTAATTGATGGATATTTTCCCGAAGTCCATTAGTTTCCCAGAGGTCACTGTTTAATTACATCAAACTTTATGATGTGATTATATCATACATCAAGATTCAAGTGTTTTACAAAACAAACAATGTAACATTAATATAAAGGAAATTGGAAATATTTACCTCGTTCCTTTACTGGAAAGGTTCCTGCCTAGTAGCATGAGCTTATTTGGTAAAGCAGTTCAGGAAGAGGATTTTTTGTTTGTTTGTTTGTTTAAATATCATTGCAAGAGCTGTTGGTGGGCTATTAAACTAAAGTAACATTTCCATTGCACTGGGTCAGAATGGAACCCATCTTCCAACTGGTGACTAACATACTGTCAGCAGCATGCAAAGGAAATTCAGCTGCCATAAAAGATAAGAATAAAAGCTTAATTTCCCCAAAGAGTTGGTGTTTTAAAAATGAAAATACTATCACTTGTCTGCTTCTATTAATTTTGCTTCTTAGTGTAGATTGTATACTAACCCCCCAAAAGATTACCATTGGAAGGAAAGGATTAAAATGGAGTCTGGCCTAGAATGTTGTCTTCTGACTGAAACATACTACTCTTTTTCCAATCCATCTTTGAAAAATAACTAAATAGGGCCTTTTTGGTACATACCAGATTTAGTTTGCAAATGTAAAGAACACAGGTTGAACACAGGGACTAAAAACGGCTGGGAAGGCAATATATACAAATTACGAGGAAAATTATTACTGGAGTACAGAGAAACATCCACACTGGCTTTCTAGTCCTTAATTCAGTGATGTTGACATCTTTTCTAGCATCTAACAAATCTGTTTTAGAAGGAATCAATATACATAATGACAAATGAGGTCCACAAAACGGGACAGGGTTTTTATACAGGCCCTGCAATTCAAGAGGAACCCTGGCAATTTTCAGAAATCAACATTTTCGTATCAACCCTGCAGACTAAGTGTCTTGAATCAACCATAGGAGCCCACATTTTTGTTGTCATCCTAAAGACTTAGGAAGGATAATGTAGCAATTGCTGGATACTACATATATCCATGCATTTAGCCAACACTTTTAGAGCTGCTGAACCAGCAGGCCTTACAGCTTTTGTTACCAATGAAGTCAGCTGTCTAACTGTATGAACTGATAGTCTGAAAGCCCCAAGATTTGGGAAGCTCACAGACCAGCATGTCATCTGTATAATTTTGGTCATATGGAATTTCAGTTAAATAGTTAATGGGAAAAGCTCTGGCCTTCTAGTCTTCCACTGTGGGACAGCAGGTCCTGATTTAGTGCCAGAGAGAAAGGACATAGAAAGCAGATTCTGGAGTACCAGGAAACTTTGTGTCAATTTATTAATTTTCTTCCCATCACTGCAGCGGAGGTGGGATTAGGTTTGGCACTGTGAGGCAGAGTACCGAGGCACTGTGAGGTGCATTAACAGTTCATCACCGTCTGATTATTGCTTCCTCTTTTCACTCCTCCCCCATCATATTGTGACATATTTAGGAAAAGGATATAACAAAGGAGCCACCAGAAAGTGAGGCTAGAAGGGAAGCATGATCCTTCTAAGAACTGTTATATGGAAAAGTGGTTGTCCAGGTAGCCACCACTGGGTCACAGAAACAAAAATGTTCTAGGGCCCAGCTGGAGTATCATGCTAATCTGGGTCCCATCTGTGTTTGGGTTTGTTCATGATGACATAGCCTTACTCCCTTGTTTTATTCTGGGTAACCATGGCTTTTCAGTTTTTCTTTCACTGGAAAGCTGGAATTGAGAGCCTTATGAAGTTGGTGTGCTTGTGTAAAGATACTGACTTTTCTCTGCTCACACTCTACCAGCCAAAAATCTGCTTTACTTTTCTTTTTTAAATAATTAATCTAGCTTAAAAATGGATTAGTGTTGACATCTCTTCTTAACAATATGAATAGAAACGCAGAATGAACAGCTGTTTGGACAATCTTGGATGAAAGCCTTTCCCTAGGCAAATGCAGTAGATGCACAGGCACATGCAAGGGCACATTGCTGCCATTACTGATGCCCATCTGTTAGACTGGCATAATGCCCACTCAGAAGCTGTCTAAAGCAAGGTCTTCATGATGTAGGTTCTGCCTTCTCTATGACAGTACTGCCACCTGGGTGCCAAGTGCCTTTTCACAATAGCTTCCATTTTTAGGTAAAAAGCAAAATAATAACATTTTTAAAAGGAGGAAAAAATGAATGTAATCCAATGAAAAACTTGGTTTACTTTCAAACAAATTTGGTGTAATGGCTTTATATATGTGTGTGTATCTATATATACACATATTTATATGTAAAATCACATTGTTGTTTCCTGTTGTGACAGATGACTACAATTACTCATTTTCATGAAGACTGAGAATTTATCATTAACCAGGCTAGTGATCTATAGATTTCACTTAAGTATAGGGGAAGGGATAGTTCAGAATATTTAGCAGTTACACCCAGGACAAGATTACTTACAGAAAAGAGATCACATTTAAGTACCTGAAGAGACTGATTCTTTCTACCCCAATAAATTCTTTGAAAAACACAGGTAACCAAATAAGAAGTATTGGATTTTAAACATCTCTGAAATGTCGTCCCTTACCTAATGTTTCTGATGGAGTCAATATCACCAAAAGCCTAGCAGTAATCTTTTATAGGCAGTGAATGGAATTCAGAGTAATTCCTACTGCAATGCATAATCCTCCTCCAAGCTGTTACAATGACCTTAACTGTTGTATGCAGAATTATAGCTGCAGTGTTTCATGTCCTGCCAAAACTCAGCTTATATTTTACACAGAGTATTCTATTTAGTTATGTTTTCTTCAATAAGACTACTTATTCTTTTATTTTATTGTGGTCTGGTAAATGAGGTACTAAACTTTATGCCATATCCAATGGCATATTATTTAAATATGTAAACGTGTATTTAAATATGTAAATTATGTAAAATATGGGTCAGTTTAAATTTTTTTTACTGATATGACCTTAAGTATGAAAGTGATTGTGTGTTTGAAACACAGGGCTATTGCCAGTCTGCCCTGGAAGCCTCACTGATGAGATTAATAAGACGTAACTTAGAATCTTCTAGCTTTTCTTAATGGAAGCTGAATATTTTGCCTTTAAATGCATACAGCTTTTTTATTATTAAAGTAATTATGTTTAGTCATCAAGAAGAATACAATGCAACAATAACAGAGGTAAAAATGCATTTTAACAGTTTTGAAATAGAAATATTACAAAGGAGTTCACCAGGGGGCAATGTTACACAAACTCTTCCAGGTTCTTTTTAGCGTGTAAGTAAATACTGCATTTAAAAAATATGTGTTAGCTTTAGCCTTCAGTTATGTAAGACTCTGAGATAATAGCAGTTCTCTCTGAAGAGGGAAATTCATGATTATCAGAAATATTTACCATCTCCTTGACTTCTGATTAGAATTCATTATTGAAGCAGACCTGGCTACTGAGAAGTAGACTGTTTTCAGAACTGTGTGAATGGGAGACATATACCACGCTCTACAGGCTACTTGGGTTACATAATATAGTTTTAACACTCCCAACTGACCTCTTAACTGGACTAATGCAGCAATTGCCATGAAGTGGAAGCCCTTAATGTGAGGATAGTTTCACTGTATGAAGAGCTTTCCAGAGCCCAAAGAAAAGATTCCGTCACTGGTTACAATAGAGCTACCTCACAAAATAAAGGCAATGTTGGAATACACTGTACTGGCTTTTTGTCAAAAGCTAATAGCAACAATATCACCAAATCTGCAGGGGGAAATAAAAAAAAATAAAAAAAATAAAAAAAAAAGGTTTAGTTAGTATTTCAATAGGGAACATGGTTCAAGTTGGTTCAAGTACAAAGGATGTGCCCCAGAATTGGTAAAAAAGCTTACTGTCCATCCCTGCTCTGTGGCCTAAGGTTCTTATTTATGGGATCTGTGCAGTGGTATTTATGATAATACAAATAATAATCCTTAGTTTTTTTCAATGAATTGGTGGAAAGATTTATTTAGGACTGTCATACACTCTTAATTTTATGAAGCAGAAGAAACATTTCATGTCTGGCTTCACCCAAAATATTTAAACTACATCTTGTATTTTTAAAGTGGCTACTGCTTTAACTTTAACTTATGAAATAATGACATTCAGGATACCATACTAGACTTAAAAAAAAGCATTCCAAATCCACAAGGGTTGGGATATTTTAGGTTATTTTCAGCCCATTTTAAAGGGGCTAATAATTTTGTCAGTTGCAATTCTAGGCAGAAATGAAATCCTTTTTTTGTTATTCAAAGTCATGGAGCACCTGTCAGATGGAAGGTAATATGCATTAGCTTGTGGCCATCATCTAAAACCATGCTTACATACTTCTGAAAATAGTAGTGCAGAAAAACACTCTAATTTAACATGGTCCTAGGAAATACAGATTGAATTATATATGGAATTAAACTGTCTTCTGAATTAACTGATTCCATTTCAACACCAAATCATATGGAAAGATAGAATATTATGGAGGTGGGCTAATTTGCATATTAATGTGAATCTTATCTATTTACTGTATTGCTATAGCTGACTTCAACTAATATAACCAATATAATCTAGGCACAAAGCAGTGGAAACAGTTTAGGTCTGGTTTAGCCTGATGACCTAATACCTGGTTTTATATACCTTTTTACTGGGAATATAAAAAAATTCAGACTGCTTTCATTTGCCTCTAAGGAGACTGAATTTCTGTGAATTTGCAGCAAAGGTAATTTATGCATTTTGAACAGTGATTTGCTGACTGCAAGGATAAATGCTTATCTCTAACCTGTGGTAAGCCTACTTACACTCTGAGTCAATCCAAAATTAAATAATGGATTAGTTAAAGAAATAAGAAGAATATTTAACTTAGAAAACATAACATTATGTATTCTTACAGACTTCCAACTTCTGGAATTATACAGCACCATTTGAGTCGCTTTCCCAGCCACATATGTTGCTCAAACCAGGGCAACAGAAATGAGGCTGAATAGGACAGTACCATGGTTACTTTTGACAAAATAAAAAGCAAACTCTGGAAGAAGTTCAAATGCAAAGAATATTAGCTCTGCACATAGATGTGGGAAACCCAACTTTTTGCCAGACGTGCCCAGATAGACAGTTTATGAAATACTGCTTTGTTTTATGCATGCAACTTTAGATGTCCTGAAATAGTGTGACAGGAAATCTTTATTTACCGATCTGTTGGCTGCAATTTCATATGAATGCTTTAAATGGTTATTTTCCAGTGAGGGGCACTGGATGTAAATATTTCAAAAGTTAAAAATTATAGTTTCAAAATACCCTAGGAAATTATCCTGGTTTTGACAAATAAATTATGAAATCCACACTGACAGTTCTGCTACACTTCTTTGCAGCCACAGTGACCACTTTCATTTGTTTAAAACGTTGTTTCATCACATCTCTTTACCAGGAACAGCAGATGGAACCTGGGGCTTACACAAAAGAAATTCAGGATCTTGATCTGTAATTTGATGTCAGGAGCAGACTAACTCCTGAATTATCTTGGATACCCCCAGCACTGATGATTTTAAATAACCATGTGCTGCCACTACATTTTCATCACCTACTACAAACTTTCATAGTAAACCACTTTATTGCGCTGTTTTCACAGAATCACAGAATCATTCAGGTTGGAAAAGACCCTTGGGATCATCAAGTCCAACCATCAGCCCTACTCTACAAAGTTCGCCCCTACACCATATCCCCCAACATCTCATCTAAACGACCCTTAAACACATCCAGGGATGGTGACTCCACCACCTCCCTGGGCAGCCTATTCCACTGTCTGACCACTCTTTCTGTGAAAAATTTTTTCCTAATGTCCAGTCTCAACCTCCCCTGTTGCAGTTTAAAGCCATTCCCTCTTGTTCTATCGCTAATTACCTGTGAGAAGAGACCAGCACCAACCTCTCTACAGTGTTCTTTCAGGTAGTTGTAGAGAGTGATGAGGTCTCCCCTTAGCCTTCTCCTCCTCAAACTAAACAGTCCCAGCTTCTTCAATTGCTCCTCATAGGATTTATTCTCCAGGCCCTTCACCAGCTTCGTTGCCCTCCTCTGCACTCGCTCCAGCACCTCGATATCTCTCTCGTATTGGAGATGCCCAAAACTCAATACTCAAGGTGTGGCCTCACCAGTGCAGAGTACAGGGGGACTATCACCTCCCTACTTCTGCTGGTCACACTATTTCTAACACAAGCCAGGATGCCGTTGGCTTTCTTGGCCACCTGGGCACACTGCTGGCTCACGTTCAGCTGCTTGTCAATTAGAACCCCCAGATCCTTCTCTTCCAGACAGCTCTCCAGCCACACCTCCCCAAGCCTGTAGCGATGCATGGGGTTGTTGTGGCCCAAGTGCAGGACCTGGCACTTGGCCTTGTTGAAGCTCATCCCGTTAACGTTGGCCCACCGATCCAATCTATCCAAGTCTCTCTGTAGTGCCTCCCTATCTTCCTGCAGATCGACACTCCCGCTGAACTTGGTGTCATCTACAAACTTACTGATGATACACTCTATGTCCTTATCAAGATCATCAATAAAGATGTTAAACAGAAATGGTCCCAACACCAAGCCCTGAGGAACACCACTTATGACCGGCCTCCAGCTGGATTTAACCCCATTGACCACCACTCTCTGGGACCGTCCATCCAGCCAGTGCTTGATCCAGCAGACTGTACACTCATCCAGGCCATGGGCAGCCAGTTTTTCTATGAGAATTTTATGGGGAACTGTGTCGAATGCTTTTCGAAAATCCAGGTAGACAATATCCACAACTTTTCCCTTGTCCAATAGTCAGGTCATCTTGTCATAGAAGGAGATCAGGTTTGTCAGGCAGGACCTGCCTTTCATAAACCCATGCTGACTAGGCCTGATCCCCTGGTTGTCCATTATATGACTTTTAATGGCACTCAAGATGACCTGCTCCATGACCTTTCCTGGTACCGAGGTCAGACTGACAGGTCTATAGTTTCCTGGATCCTCCTTCCTGCCTCTCTTGTAGATGGGTGTTACATTTGCCACCCTCCAGTCCAATGGGACCTCCCCAGTTATCCATGACTTCAGGTAAATCATGGAAAATGGCTTGGTGAGCACATCTGCCAACTCTTTCAGCACCCTTGGGTGTAACCCGTCCGGTCCCACAGACTTGTGTGCATCCAAGAGGTGTAGCAGGTCTCTGACCACTTCCTCTTTAATTGTGATGACCTCATTCTGCTTCCCCTCCCTGTCTCCTAGCTCATGAGTCTGGGTGTCCAGGGAACAGCCAGTTCCACTGCTAAAGACTGAGGCAAAGTAGGCCTTGAGCGCCTCTGCTTTTCCTCATCCTTTGTTACTATGTTTCCCTCTGTATCCAATAAAGGAGGGAGATTTTCCCTAATCCTCCTTTTGTTGTTAATGAATTTATACATTTTTTATTATCTTTAACAGCTGTAGCCAGGTTGAGCTCTAGCTGTGCTTTGGCTCTCCTAATGTTCTCCCTGCATAGCTTCACTACATCTTTATAGTCTTCATGAGAGACCTACCCCCTCTTCCAAAGTTCATAGATTCTCCTTTTGTTCTTGAGATCCAACCAAAGGTCGCTGTTTAGCCAGGCCGGTCTCCTTCCCTGCTTGCTTGTTTTTCAGCACACAGGAACACCTGCTCCTGTGCCTTTAAGACTTCTCTCTTGAAGTATGTCCAGCCTTCCTGGACTCCCATATCCTTCAAGGCAGCCCCCCAAGGGATTTTGTCAATCAGTCTTTTGAACAGGTCAAAGTTTGCCCTCGGGAAGTCTAAGTTGGCAGTTTTACTAACTCCTCTCTTTGTTTCTCCAAGGATTGAAAACTCAATTGTCTCATGACTGCAACCTAGACGGCCTCCAACCTTTACCTCCCCCACAAGCTCTTCCCTGTTCACAAGAAGCAGGTCCAGGAGGACACCTTCACTGGTCGGCTCACTTACCAGCTGAGTGAGGAAGTTATCCTCCACACATTCCAGGAACCTCCTGGATCATTTCCTCTCTGCTGTGTTGTGATCCCAGTAGATACCCGGGAGGTTAAAGTCCCCCACAAGAACAACGGCAAGTGATCGTGAGATTTCTCCCAACTGTTTATAGAAAGCTTCATCCACCTCACTGCTTTGGTTGGGAGGTCTATAGGAGACTCCCACAGCAAGATCTGCTTTATTGGCCCTTAACCTAATCCAAACACTCTCAACCCTGTTATCACTATACTTGATTTCTGAGCTCTCATAGCATTCTCTAACATACAGGGCCACTCCACTGCCTCTCCTTCCCTGTCTGTCCCTCCTGAAGAGCTTTTAGCCATCGATTTCAGCACTCCAGACATGTGAGGCATCCCACCATATTTCTGTTATAGCTACTATGTCATAGTTCTCGTGCTGCATCATGGCTTCAAGCTCCCCCTGTTTGTTGCTCATACTGCGTGCATTGGTATAGTTGCACTTGAGAGGAGCTAATGAATCCAACACCTTTTTGTGAGTGTGGGCCGCATTTCCTACCAGACCTTTCTCAGGTGCTTCCATGATTTCTAAACATCTAT
The DNA here is from genome assembly GCF_047716275.1 of Strix uralensis. NCBI lineage: Eukaryota > Metazoa > Chordata > Aves > Strigiformes > Strigidae > Strix > Strix uralensis. The sequence goes on from NC_133975.1 coordinate 40,097,262, forward strand.
CCCTTCTCTCAAATGAAATGGCAGAGGGAGAGCCCTCACCAGTCCACCATCCTTCAAGCCTCGGCATGTTTCCCTTGGGCTTATTCCTAACAGGCCCAGTTATCTCCCCCTCCACCCTCATATCTAGTTTAAAGCCCTGTCAATAAGCCCTGCTAACTCCTGCCCCAAAATCCTTTCCCCCTCTGGGACAGCTGCATCCCATCTGTCTCATTTGTCACTAGCAGACCAGGTGCCTTATAAACTTCGCCATGATCAAAGAACCCAAAATTCCGACGGTGGCACCAGTCTCTGAGCCACGTGTTAATCAGGTGTGTTTTCCACCCTCTTTCAGTGTTTTTTCCTTCCACTTGAGGGATTGATGAAAACACCACCTGAGCTCCCGAGCCTTCAACTAGCCACCCCAGTGCCTTGAAGCCCTTTTTGAGTGACTTTGGACTTCTCTCTACCACCTCATCATTACCTGCTTGGATAACCAACAAAGGGTAGTAATCAGAGGGCTGCACCAGAGCAGTGACCTTCCTTTTATATCTCTAACCCGAGCCCCAGGGAGGCAGCAGACCTCCCTATGGTATGGGTCTGGTCGACATATGGGCCCCTCCGTACCCCTCAGAACAGAGTCACCCACTACAATTACCCTCCTTTCCTTCTTACTTGAAGAAGTCGCAAGTCGTGGGGCTGAGGGACAAGCTGTGGATGACTCACCGGATGGATCCTCATTTCCATCTTCATTCGGCTGGCCGTCTAGTTCCAAAGCCTCATACCTGTTGTACAATGACAACTGGGAAGGTGAGGGGGGCCGAGAAGGTTTTCGTACTTCTACAATGTGCTTTTCTTGCAATAGTGTGGAAGTTTCAGCTTATTCAGTTTGCAGTACTATACTAAGGCCTATTGCCTTAGATTTTTCTTGTCATTTTTTTCCACAAGTTGCTTATTCATACCCCTACATACACATACACACCCACCCCCGCCTCAGTATCACCTATCTGGAATTTACTTTTGCATAAATCGGGCTTGGAGTCTGGTTGTTTTAGAGACTATTTCTCCAACAGCTGGAATTAACGAGGATATGATGCCTACTGAAAAATGAGACTTTGGAAAATACGAACAGGGCATTCTCAGTGTGTGTAATTTATATTCAATCCACATATGATAGGTAGATGTTCTCTTTTATTCTCTTTAATTAACACACAGAAAATTATCTGTTTGGAAAAAGACATTTGCCTTTGTCAAATAATGAACTCAGAAAATTCATAGAAAAGGAAAATAAATAAATTCCATTTTCGATGACAAGAGTTCAATGGCTTTTATATAGCAAGTAGTTAACTTTGGGATATATTTTTGGCCATACTGAAAACTGAAGCCAAAAGATTGTCCAGAAATGGTCCGGAAGCCAGAAAAATTGTCCAATTTCAATGAAATCCATCAACATTTTAATAGAAATCAATGTAAACATAAAAAATAAATCTCAGTCAAATAAATTGTTGAAATACCCTTTTTGCTTTTCCCAAGATGAACTGTAATTGTAGTTTAAAGAGTTTATATAAAAATTTAAAATAATAAAATGCAAAAAGTTGCAATCCAGAAATATCAGAATATTCTACAATATCAACTGTCCTGTTTTATCTTAAATTCAAATTTTTTACAATATAGGGAACTAAAATGGAAAGGAATACATAAAAATGAAATATATGATGATAAGCTTAGCTAAAAAAAAAGAAAACTATAAGTGTAAGGGGAAATATAATAGGAAATGCTGTTAAAGATTGAGAAAAAGGCAGAGTGCCTTTTCTTTTATTCATTTTTGGAGCCTGCAGGTGGTGTAAGTGCCTTAATAATGTTTCAGAATTCTATAATAACGGTTATTTTCCTATTTTCTACTAATATTTTATACAACTATTTTGTATGTCTGGTACATTTGTATTTTTTAATCTGATAGGAATCTGGTTTTTCTTCTGGATAAATGAGTGCTGAGTTCACTTCGGATTGTTTAGAGAGCCCCATGACAATGCAGGTTCTTGGACTATATTGTCTACAAATAATTAAAATCAATTTTATTAATTTATTCACAGGTTATTTGTTGGAAAAAAAATGATGGGATACTAGAATATAACAATGGATACTTTCAGAATATGGGAAAAAAAATCACCCACACCACCTCTTTGTTTTGGATATTTAAAAAGGATACATATGCTTGAGCTAACATATGTAGCTATAGCAACTTACTGTTTTTTCAGTACAAAAAATGCAGCAGCTAAATTATCTTTGCTAGTCAAATATATTATCAAGAAAGCAATATATTTGAAGATAATTATGTGTTTATGGTTTGAAAGCTTTTATACAAGTTGATGATTTTCTTGCATGTTATCTACAGCCAACTAGGACTCTTGCATCACAGCAGATGAGGATCTGAACTAAACTTGGTTAGATCCTTTCAGCACTGTTTGCAACTTTCTGATCAAATTATCACCTGTAGTCACAACAATATATTAAATTACAAGACTGATTTTTATGTGGTTTCCTAAACACGTGTAACCATTTACTCTTCCCCAAAATCATATTTATTTGGGCTGCAGGCAGGGTGGGGGGATGCCCTAGGGGAGGTCAGGCTGGGGCAGTAAGGGCTGGTAGTTCCTTCAGGATCCTGAGCTTTTTCAAATAATGACTTTGTACCTTTGCTTGATGGGCATGTCAGTCTACGTGGTAATAATTCATGTTTACCACTTGCTTCTTGATGAAGGGACTGCTCCTTGATCTACCAATATCAATTGTAATATTCATCAAACTTTTTTATAATAATTTTCAATAAGTGACTTTATGAGTACTGAACTTCAAACTTTCACCTTTGGGATGATACAAAGTGAAGTTAAGTAGAAACTGCATCACTGTCTTTAAACTGAAAATATATACTATTGTATTAGCACTGAGTGCCCAAATTTTGGGCTGCTTCGTGTTGAGACTGTTGTATAAAGCACTGCATTTTCTTTTTCTACAAGCAGTAACAAAGGCGATGATTGCAATAAAATTATTCCTAAAAGTCTTATTACTTTTATCACACCTACTTAGGAAAGGACTGCCTTCTCACAAAACCTAAGTTTTCTTCACTCCAAAGTCTTTAGTGTAGGAAACGGTAAAAAAGTTTGTAAGAAAGTTTGTACTGAGATACTTTCTTAGAAACTGTATTTTCCCTATGAAAATAAAATCATACTGCATTCTTATGTACCAGTATCAACAAAGCTATCAATGTGTATGTATATGGCAAAATGCAGTGCTGTGAAGAGATATGGAGCATCTCTGTGAAGCAGTTTGAGAAGAGTAATAATCTACTGCCCACTGAATCTACCAAATACATATGTGAGGTATCTGTTAGGTTATAACAAGTATTTTCTCCATGAATTACATTTTCAAATGACACAGTATACATGCAGCATTTGTCCAGAGCTTTGTAGTATTAAATACAAGGAACACTATGATTATATTGAAAAACCAAAGAATCACTGCTGTTTGTATAATGAATCAATTAGTGTCATAAACATCACTTTACATCTGAGATTAGATTGCTACAATACCCTTGATGCTGTTATGCTGTAATTAGCACCTATTTGTGAAATAGAAATAATTTGCTTCAAAGACCACAGAAGTCCTTTTCTAAGTTTGATTAAGTACAGCACCTTTTACAATTATTCCCCATATGGTACTAAAATCCACTTAAAATATACTTTATTATTATGGAAGCTTTAGTTCTCCTTGTCTACCATAAGTGGAAAATAAACCTAGCATTTTAAGATTTTGTTTATGTTGTTTAAAGGGAAAAAATATTATATTTAGTTTAACAGAAGCATAAATTTGCTATGAAAAATTACTTACTGGAGCAGGTGTATGAATATGAATTTTATTTCCACATTCTCTAGTGCAAGAAAAATGTAACATAAAAATCAAGTTAGGATAATTACTGAAATTTTCGGTATTTTTTTCAGGAAAGGCAGGGTTTCAACCCTGAATGTAAGAAGAATGTATATTTTAATTTTGTGAGAAATTTTTTTTTTCTGAAATAGTTGCCTTTCTAGGGAGTGCTTGAGTGAGCTAGAAGACAGAAAAAGCTGTGGTAAGTAGAAAGGCGTACATGTCCATCATTAGTGTGCTGAAAATATTTAGAATTGTTGCTGCTTGTTCTTATTTTATTTAGGGCATTTTCTCAAGAGAGCTGTATGTTTTACTTGAGAAATGCTTGAGACATAGTTTGAAGTAAACACATCAGGACCTGTGAATCTGCACAGAAAGCTTTTTTGCTACTGGAACTCAAAAACTGAGAAGCACTTTGTGTAAAAAGGGGTTACAATTCTTTTTTGAAAGCTGAATGTGAAATACATTTGTTTCAAAATTTATGCTTTGAAATTATTTTTAAAAAAAGAAAAATCCACTGGCAGATTTTATCTCTTTTTGTAATATTTGCAGCCCATTACTTTTTTTTTCTAAATGATAATGCTGGTAAGTAAACATAAAATACATGGCATTACCTTTCATTCAGCCTGCTAAATGCTAGCAATTAAATAACAGCTATAATAGCTCCATGGACTGTAAAACCGTAAGCTAGCACCTTAGTGTGATGTTATAAAAACCAGAAGATTTTGTGATAATCAGGAGACATCTGTGAATAAGAAATGTTGCACGATCTCTCAAACTAAACAAAAGCAATCCATCTTTTATAACTAGAATGTATTGTTTTTCAAAGAAGCTGTGATGGCAATAGATTGTAAATTGCTCTGCAGATTAAAAAGTCTAGCTAAATGTGTGTAAGCAGCTAAATAAAAATTTAAGTATAAAAAGCCAGATTTACAAGTGTTATATGATACCTTGCATGCAGGAACCTCTCAACTCTCCAGTTTATTTTATTAAATGTTAAGTATACTATAGACTTTTTTATCAATAGTCTACAATTATGTATTCTCAGAGGTATATTTTGTGTATCAAATGTTCCTACATCTACTTTGCACTGCCAAATAAGTGTCATTTGCATGCAGATTTCTGGGCTAAGTTAAAATTTGTTTGCAGTGCCAATATGTAGAAAATTATATATTCAATTTTTATTGTGGTTCAAAAAACTGTTCATAGTTACTTAGACTGAGAGGACAATATTTCATAAACCTTTAATAATTATTATTATTTTTATACTGTACCTTTTTGGTCCTTTTTTAATTGTGGCAATTAAAAGCTTGATCTAAAACCCATGGAAGTCATTCATTCATTCCTTCATTGTGACTGCTTTGTTTCCTCAATATTGTTAATGAGTGATACATGTAAAAAGTATTTGAAACAGTAAATAATTTAAATCAACACTTTAATACTATGAGTAAAGTTCTAGTCAAAAAAGGCAGTGGAATTAATTCTAAAAATATAAATGCACTTTCATTCTTTAGTTCCAAATAGACTGTTCTATGTTGGAAAAGGTTACTTTCTTTTCTGTTTTGGCATAACAACTGTATTTTCTTAATAAACTGTTAAGGAAAATAGTTAGAATACCTAAAACTGAAGCATAATTTGCCAGTTTCCAATTACCTAATGAAGATTCTTGTCTTAGACATCAGAATTTTACTATGGCATTAGTATCACTGAGTGGTGTACCTACCAGATATAAGCTTACTAAGGAGAAGTACTTATACCTAAGTTGGACACCTGTTGGAAGATGTCTGACTGTGACTCAGAAAGTTTTTTTTCTGGATGAATGAAACTTTTTTTCTTTGACACTGACTTAAAGGATTTTATTTTGTGTTTTATCAATAATATTTTTCTGAAACCATTTTCCTTTCTAGATTTTAAATGAACTGCCTTACATTCTTTACTTATCTTTAACAGCAAGCAACTTACACTAAATCAATTCTAATAGATGGAAGAGAGTGATTCTCCCTTTCAGAAATAATGAGCTTGTTTACCTTGTTCACTTTACTGTTCTAAAAGTGTCTTTTCTTATTGTTTTAACTGTAAGGAGAGAAAATGGATTTTCTCCAACAGTTCAATTAGGATTTTTTTCTCTCTAACAAGCATCAAACTGCTCCCAAGATTTTAATTTTAAAAGCACACTTTATTTACTATTATACAATAGTGTAATAGTATACAATTTTTTCTTAGTCTCAGTTCACTAGAAATAATATAGTATCTTAAACTTCCCAGGATTAAGTCTTACAGCCTCCAAACTCCCCTGAGTTCATTTGCCAAACTCTATTTCTTATAATCCTGATGGATTGCTGGCTCCAGCTACAGCAGATAATTTGACATAGTCTGTTTTTAAAAAATAAAACAGTTGTAAGAGGGCACAGGATATTACAGGTGCTCAAAACAATGCAATTGGGTCATCATACTTTGCTGAATTGGTCAAAAGAAGCTTTTCATTTTTAAATAATTCAATTTGACAGTTCCAAAATTCAACTCTAAAATTTCTCTAATGCTTCCACTAAACAAAACTTTATTTATCTATTTATTTTACCCTAAAAATGAAACATTTCAAAATAATAGCAGTTGGATATTCAGATCTGACAAGTTTTATTATTTACAGTTTATCCAAGCAAAACCTTAGTGAACTTGGACACACAAAACTGGCTTCATGCTTTAAAAAAGCATCAGCATATTTTGATAACCATGTCATTGATCTTCTAAATCTGATTGAAAGTCATCTCACGTATTTTAATCTCTATATCTATTTCTAATGTTACCTGTATGACATGTTGACTACTATCAAAATTCTGATGCAGAAAAATAAGTAAATGTTTCATGTAGGCTCATGAGAAATATTGAACTTAGCAGGAGTCTAGCTGGACAGTTAACTGAAAAATATATATTCTCTTAACTGAGAAATATATATTTTAACATATTTTTAGCAGAAATATGAAACAATTAAATTATGATAATTTAAAATAAAATAGTAGATAATATTCTCCAGTGTTTACTTACACAGCTATTTGCATTTTTACAGAGAACCTGTGAAATAATCAGAATAGCCTTGCTTTGCATTGAATTCAGACAGGGGAAAGTGATTACAAATATGCAAGATGGGAGAGAATCTGATCCACTGTTACTGGACTGGGTAAATATAGGTCTAAAACACTCTGTGCTTATAAGCTCCTTAAAAAATTGTGTAGAATATATTAACTATAGGCCTATTCAGAAATTGAAACACGTCTCAAGTTACAAATAGAATCTATATAAAATTTGATATTCAGTAACATTCCTAACTTGAAAAAAAAAAAACATTTCTTTTCCAAAATTTTTCATGGATGCCCTGCAAAGAACAGAAATGTTATTAGTGCTGAATTGTATTACTAAGTCTTTAAAGAATTGTCAAAGCAAGAGCAACAGTTAACTGTTTGTCTCTGACCTTGGCACAAGGCAGGAATTAAAGTGCATATTTATCACAACATGTAAAAAGTATGCATTGAAGTTTGAAAGCTGGTAGAAGAAAAGGTTTCTGCCAAAAAACCAATGATAGATATAGCAGTCCGTGGCAGAGATCCCAAGGTTGAAGCACCAGAAGTGAGTTACATAATTTGTGAGGAAAGATGTTTAATGTGACCACTGCACAGTCAGTGCAAAGTAATACTTGAACAAACCAGTTGCTGTTTACATAGGAGACTATGAAGTGATAGCATTAAGCGTGTATACCTTGTTGAAAAACATTTATTCCACTCTGTGGTGGTCTGACATGGATAAATTTGATACAAATCACGCTGCACTCCTGGGAATAGTACCATACAGATCTTCAAGACAGTAGGAGAGCACAAAGATGATTTTTCTCTAACTTGCATAATGCTTGTCTCAACTGTAGGGAAACATATTTTCAGTTAGCCAAGAACCAAGTGTTACTAGAATTGTGAGATAAACTATAACAGGAGAAAATTTCTGCCAAACAGCCCATTCCCTGTAATCCTGGTCTTAGAAGGAGCCAAGAATTAAACAAAGTTTACGAAGTGGAAAACCAGTTTATTAAGTATGAAATCAATATTTTGTGAAAAATGAAGAAAAAAGCAGTCAATGATTTGACTACATTCACTTCTCTGACTTAGGTACTTCTGTCTTACTTTTGTTATTTACTTTCCTCTGTTGCCATGTTGTATTTTAGGCCTCTTTAAACCACATGAAAGGTGGCAAATTGTTTCACTGGCTGTCTTCTAAAGAAACTAGGTAAAAAATTTTTAGTCTGTTGCCAGGAAAAAACTTGGTTCCCCACAGCAATCTAGTGAAAGCCTATCAGGCTCTATAATGGAAGCCTACAGAGTATTTAAACTGCAGTATGAAAACAATTTAGTCACTATGCAGGGAAGAAAGACACTTATGTATAACATGAGAAGTACAATTCGTTATCATGCAGAGAACCTTTTAATGGTTTTATTATTGGTATTTATTTGCTTCCCTACAGAATACAGAATTCTGAAATTAAACTGAACCACGTTTTCAAAACCAGAAATTGTGTCTCCAAGGTATTTTGGTAGTTGGGATGCACAAATATATTTTAGAATTGCAGAATGTACTGTACAAAGGGACAAACTAAGTTTAGGAGGCTTTTCTAAGGTTCTCTACCTCCGTGTTCCTTCACTGTACAGTTTTGAGTGTACATGTGAGACATTTCTTGGGAGTTAGAAAAAAAGTGTTTTAACTTTCAGTGATGCAGGAATTCAATGAAGCTTAGCTTCAGAATTCATGGGCTGGAGGGAACAATGTACTGAATGCTGATGCTCATCAGGGAGTCCTCTTCACAGAATCACAGAATCATCAAGGTTGGAAAAGACCTTGAAGATCACCTAGTCCAAGCATTAACCTAACATTGACAGTTCTCAACTATACCACATCCCTAAGCGCTATGTCAACACGACTCTTGAACACCTCCAGGGATGGGGACTCCACCACTGCCCTGGGCAGCCCATTCCAACACCTAACAACCCGTTCTGTAAAGAAATGCTTCCTAATATCCAGTCTAAACCTTCCTTGGCACAACTTGAGGCCATTACCTCTTGTCCTATCACTTACTACTAGACTCATCCCCAGCTCTCTGCAACCTCCTTTCAGGTAGTTGTAGAGGGCCATGAGGTCTCCCCTCAGCCTCCTCTTCTCCAGACTAAACAACCCCAGATCCCTCAGCCGCTCCTCGTACGACATGTGCTCCAGACCCTTCACCAGCTTCGTTGCCCTTCTCTGGACACACTCGAATAATTCAATGTCCTTTTTGTAGTGAGAGGCCCAAAACTGAACACAGTAATCGAGGTGCGGCCTCACCAGTGCCGAGTACAGGGGTAAGATCAATTCCCTGTCCCTGCTGGCCATGCTGTTTCTCATACAAGCCTGGATGCCATTGGCCTTCTTGGCCACCTGGGCACACTGCTGGCTCATGTTCAGCAGGCTGTCAATCAACACCCCCAGGTCCCTCTCTGACTGGCAGCTCTCCAGCCACTCCTCCCCAAGCCTGTAGCGCTGCTGGGGTTGTTGTGGCTGAAGTGCAGAACCTGGCATTTGGCCTTACTGAAACTCATACAGTTGGCCTTAGCCCATCGCTCCAGCCTGTCCAGATCTCTCTGCAGAGCCTCCCTACCCTCGAGCAGATCAACACTCCCACCCAACTTGGTGTCGTCTGCAAACTTACTGAGGGTGCACTCGATCCCCTCGTCTAGGTCATCAATAAAGATGTTAAACAGGAGTGGCCCCAAAACCGAGCCCTGGGGGACACCAATCATGACTGACCGCCAACTGGATTTAACTCCGTTCACCACAACTCTTTGGGCCCGGCCATCCAGCTGGTTTTTTACCCAGCAAAGCGTGTGCCCATCCAAGCCTCGAGCAGCCAGTTTTGCCAGGAGAATGCTGTGGGAAATGGTGTCAAAGGCCTTACTAAAGTGAAGGTAAACAACATCCACAGCCTTTCCCTCATCCAATAAGCAGGTCACCCTGTCATAGAAGGAGATCAGGTTTGTCAGGCAGGACCTGCCTTTCATAAACCCATGCTGACTGGGCCTGATCATCTGGTTGTCCCGCATGTCTTGTATGATGGTACTCAGGATGACCTGCTCCATCAGCTTCCCGGGCACTGAAGTCAAGCTGACAGCCTTGTAATTTCCCAGATCATCCTTCCGACCCTTCTTATATATGGGTGTCACATTGGCCAGTTTCCAATCTGTCAGGACATCTCTAGTCAGCCAGGACTGCTGGTAAATGATGGAAAGTGGCTTGGTGAGCACCCCAGCCAGCTCCTTCAGCACCCTCAGGTGTATCCCATCCGGTCCCATAGACTTGTGTGTGTCTATGTGATGCAGTAGGTCACTGACTATCTCCTCCTGGATTGCAGGAGGGTCGTTCTCCCAGTCTCTGTCTTCTGGCTGAGGAGGCTGGATTCCCTCAGTACAACTAGTCTTCTTATTAAAGACTGAGGCAAAGAGGCATTAGGCACCTCGGCCTTTTCCTCATCACTTGTTACCATGTTTCCTCTTGCGTCTAACAGTGGATGGAGGCTCTCCCTGGTCTTTCTTTTGCTGTTGACATACTTATAGAAACATTTCTTGTTGAAATGTTTCTTCCCATTAGTTCCTGCTACCTTTAGTGTCCCGTGACTCCCGTTCCTTCCTTCAGGTCCGCCAATATCTCTAACCTCTTTGCTACATCCTTTTGATGCCTCCAATTCTGTATAGTTAGCCCCATGAAATTCCAGGAGCTCTACCTCCTTCTTACCTCCTGCCCAGTTAGAAAAAAAGACTCTCAACAGTATAAAGCTGCATGTATACTGATTAGCAGGAGCTACATAAGCAAGCACAATACCACCAACTAGACTCCCTCCTTTTTCTTTTTTTTTCCCAGCAGATCACTGATGGGGTCTGTATTATTGACCTGTCATTGCATTGCACTTCACTATGTAGCAAAATGAGACCACTTCATCCCTGAAAAAATCAGTGGACATGGACCAGTTGGTTAAAAAGTTGTTAGACAGACAATACAACTGTATAACCTTAGTTTTCTTTAGAAACAAGCAAGAATAGGAATGCCATCATCTACTACAGTTGGTTGGGAACCTGCAATTTCATAGCACAAGAGTTCCAGCACTGGAGAGAGAACAGAAAATCAAGGTGCTGACAGATTCCTAGATGTATTTCTATATTTAAGAAATTGTATTCTTTAGCCTGTAAGTTTCATAAATACTGGTAGTCATTTGAGGAATGGATGAGATTCAGGAACACTGGTTACATGTGCCTACTTTGTAGTCATGGGATGATTCATTTGGTTCTTGGTCTTCTTTATTTCCATGTAATTTCCTTCCATTTTCTTCCATACTGTTAATACTTTGCAATATCTGTTCTAATCCCTCAGTTTCCCATGACAATCTTTTTCCCCCCTTTCTATTACCACTTTAATATCCCAGGTTGTTTTTTTCTTCAGTCATTGTATTCAGTCTTTCCATCCCAGCTCTTCCTCTAATTTCTTTTCACAGTTAATACTGTGTCCTCACTGCCTCTTGTATGTATGTGCTTGAAGTCATTCTTCAGTTTGTGTTCTCACTTTCTTACTTCCTTGTTATGGTCAATTTGCCTAGCTAGCCTCAAATTCCTACCCTGCTCACTATTTCCTTGTCAAATACATTACTATTTCCTTCATGTCTTTAAGCAACCATTTGCCATACAACTCAGATCTTTTCTCCCAGTCTGTAAACAACTTTGAAGAAGATCTTTTAATGAGATGGGGTTTTGGTTACCTTAAAAATGTACAGAGCTTTTGTTCCTGCCATAAAATATGCCAGAGTAATCTGAAAACTTTATGAATTAATGTAATCTCTTAAATTTTTCAGTAAAGAAAAAGATGTAATATATGTCATGCTGATAGCTCACACATCATCAACTGGGACAAAGCCTTCAAAAGAGAACCTAGACATTCTCCCCCGGTAACCTAATTCACATAGTCTACTCTCTTCCTGACCCAACAGTATTCCTCCCTTCCTGTTAAATTGTAGGGATCCCATGCCACTGGACAAATTTACAATACGTCAAAATTATTACAGTAAAATTCATTTATTTATTGCCAACAGTGAAAGATGTTTTAGAGGTCAAAGAATGACATTAACATTGAACTTATGCAGCTGATGCTGTCAGTGCTCTCCAACTCAAGTCAATTTTCCAGAAATGAACTAAATTTCACATAGCAAATATTTATAAAGTGATATAGTGCAAAGTTTCAGATGCTACGTTGTTAGTATTTCTCAGCATAGTGAAAGGGATTTTATGGGCTGGAAAAATATACTTGGTGTCATATAAAACTTAAAATAAGACAATTTTACAATTTGTATGTGACCAACTGCCAGAAAAAATTTTTTATACATTGCCATCAAAAGAAAATATATTCATATTCAGCATAAGATTACTAAGTACACTAATCTTAATCATTTAACATTATCATAGGCTGCTAGACAGCCTAGAGAAGAACAATACTGAGGTGATTATAGACAGACCATTTATTAAACTGCTAGTGTTATTCAATAACACCCTTCCAATAAAATCATTTAATAGAAATGAAACACATAAACTATTACTCTGACCCACGACTTCTTCCCCAGAAAGTCCTGTACATGCAACAGTGATGCTCCACTTATAATGAATTTTAGTATTTATATGTGATCAGGCAACCATAAAATTCCCAGTATTTATGAGAAACAATCTCTTCCTACAGGGATTATACACACACATGGAAGTGAATGACTAAATTTGTCTCTCTATGCATTCTGAGACCAACTTCAGTAAAATGTAATTCAACATTAGCATCAAAGAGGTTCTGTAATTTCTTTTCTTCTCATACTGAAGTGTACAAAAACAACAAAAAAAGATTCCTCCTACCTGTAAAGAAAAGTAACAAAAAGAAATATTCTGGAATCCAGTTATTGGGGGTACTGAGGTGGTAAGATGTTTTGGTGCTAGTTTCTTGTTGCCTAGGCAAGTGCTCTGACCATTACCTTGTTGACTAAAATTTCCTTCTGTGATCAATTTACACCATAAAGAATGCACGACTACATTTTCGTTGGAGCCAGATCAGGCATCCCCAGAACTTCCACCTTCTCACTGTGTCCCAGATGAGCTAAAGTGGGATAAAAGTGTCTAGATGCTCAGTCAGTCTGGTACTGTAGACTGCATTTTTGGACATAGATTTTAGATGCCAAAATCCTTTTTCAGATACAGTCTCTGAATTATTGTTGTGTGTGATTGAAATAAACCACAGCTGGCAATCAAATAGGTAAATAAGTTGTGGTCCTAATCTAAAGTGACCAGACTGAATGACTAGGAGGCTTTCCTTCAGATTTCTCTGGATAGAAGCTTCTGAAGGGTTCCGTTGCTTGTGCCAAATGCTTTTAGTTGTTCATTGCTGAATGACACCTGCCAGTAAATGTTTCTTTAGCTCTTCAGTAGGTCTTTAAAGTTCAAATTATTTTGTATTGTAGTTCATTGCATTTCACTGCATTCATCACATGACAAGTTAAAATTCATAATCAATCTGCCTAGTTTCTTTCAAATGGCAACTAATACTATCATATTTACTAGATGTATTTGTTTGAAGAACACTGTATCCATGTACACAGTATTCATGAGAATATTGAAAAGCATCTTTTACAGAATCATGAAGAAACATTTTGTTCTTCAGTTACAATATTCAACATTTCTTGATTCTTCACCAATGATGTGCAACAAAGCCACAAAGGTTCTTCTAATTATTGATATCTGCTAAAAAACTAGCCAAGTATGCTTATAATGGTACCATTTCTACAGGCGAACATGGAGATGAATAACACTTGGATCTGTTAAATTATAGCAAAACCAATTTACTTCAAACTAGTCCATTTTCCTTCTGACCATATTGTTGTTGTGTAGGTAGTTTCCCTAAATGCCACCTAAACATACACTATATTGTACTGTTAAGTTTTCCCTGTCTTGCATAGTTCCAAAACATATGCTTTCATTCTCCACTCTTTAAATTTGTTAATGCCCTTCACAATGCTGTAGATTAATTTATGCCTCATTGCCCAAAGAATTTAGACTGTATGTATTAAAGTTGTTCAGTAAGGTTTTGATTACTTTTATTGCTTTGTTTATTCTGTGTGCAGGCATAAACAATTATTTTCAGAATAATTTAATGATTTTAGATGCGTGCATTTCTATGGTACCAACTTGAGTGACTTTCACTGGGCATGAATCCAGCCTGTTGGAGATGATTCAACTGATGTCCAGAAACCAAAACAATTGCAGTCAGCCTCAAATCGTGGAAAATCCTAGATTATTCAGTAATCTTCAGCATCTCTTGCAAACTTATTGTAGCTGTAGTAGATATGAACATCTGATCAGAAACCATAAGACTGAATGGTGAATAACAAAATGCTACCAAAATGTAAATGACAAAGTTTTTACTTTTTGTCCTTCTGTCTCTAGTCTTGGAGTTTAGAAAGGATCTTTAATAAGTCACATACTCTTGATATATTGTACAAGTTTGGCTCAGTTTACCTTTCTGTGATTTTCTACGTGATTAGAGTATGCCTGTGTAGGAAATACCACCCTAATGATAATAATTTTAAAGGGCAAAATAGTAATGATTTGTAAATGTCCAGGTACAGTACAGTTTGTCAACAGAAAAGCAATAGCAGCAGTGATACAGCTAAAAGAAGAAAAAGATTTAATGATACAAGAGTCTTTTCTTAGGCTTTTAAAGGTGGTAGCTAACAAGAAGAAGAGTTTTGTTGCTTTTTTCCTTTTTTAATCAATACAATATACAATAGCAATTATAAACCATTCTTAATATAGCATCCTGAAAGTGAAAATAAGTGAATCTATACAATGCATTTTGACATTCACTGGAGTTGCCTATAACATCAAAACACTTCTTTACCTATTTTTATCCCTTTGGAAAACAGAGCATTAAAATGGGTATCACAGCAAACTGATATTTCTGAACTAACTTCAGAAATCTTTCCATCTGACTACTTTACAGCTTGTAGCATAGTCTAGAAGTATTGAAGTTAGCTTAAGAGTGGCAAGCTGAGATTTCAATCATTACATTGTTATCAAAAGGAGGTAGTAGGATCCTGAGTGCACTAATAGGCCTTAGTGGCCCTGGCAAGCCACACCTCAAATCATGACCCACTGGCACAGGAGCCCCATTTTAGCTCAGCCCTGAGCCTGTACTCCCTGCTTACTGTAAGAGCATTGCATGGGTTGGGGAGTCCCCATGGGGGCGGCAGGGAGCAGGACAGCCGGGGGACAACTGCAAGCAGCTCCACTCCTGGGCATTGGGCACCTCGCTGGAGATGTGGGCCCAGCTTGTCAGGGCCCATGGCCAGGCAGGGCAGGGCCGTGGGGAGCAAGGGCCTTGCCTTTCTGCAGTGTCACTGGGGAAGGGGCTGATGGCCCTGGAGGAGGCCAGGCAGGGGCAGTAGGGCTTAGTGGTGCCCTCATTGCCCTGGCAGCAAGTTGGGAAAGAGACAGGTGGTCACATGCAGCCAAATTCACTTTTCACTTTTTCATGCTCTTTTATGATGTGTCTCTCACTACAGTCTACTGAGAGATACTGGATTTATTACTCCCAGTGAAAGCTGGACTTACTACTCCCATTTCTTTTAATAGTATTATAAACAATTTTTCTTTTATTATATTTGGGATTCCTACTCATGGATGCCTTCCTAGAACTTACTCAAACTGTGTTTTCAGTGAGCCTGAAGTGTGAATTTACTCTTTTAGCCCCCAGTCTTAATAAGGGAAGGGTGGTTTTTTTTTATTTATTGTCCTTACAGTGTCTAACAAACCGACAGTTGCCACATATTTTCTAGTCATACATTTATGTCCTTTCTTTGCTAGCTAACTTAAGATTTGCCTGAAAGAGACTCAAAAGCTTTACTAGCAAAGCTTAGGTTCTTTTTGATTTCTCAAAGCTTGTGGGTATATTAAAGAAGTTGATACAGTAATCTAACTAGAGGTGGTAACAAAAATACAGAGTTATAGATTAGATTAGATTAGATTAGATTAGATTAAATTGTATTTTGTGTTTCATATTTTAGTTGAAACACATTAAGGTAATCTCTGTATGTTCATAGGTTAACATTTGTTGAACAAACAGTAATGAATCATTGGCCATGGCACCAAGTTTAATAGAGCTGAACTGGCACCAACAACCATGAGCTGTGCTGCTTTTCAAAATAAACTTTAGTTTTCCAGTAGGTCCTTTCTAGTTTTTCCTCTAAATTTCCACCAATGTCAGGATGAATTGGTCAATATGTGATCATCTGAGTCCCATGTAGGCTTCAAAATCAGGTCAAAAGTAAGCTGGCTAAGTCACAGCTGCTAGTCTCACTCCAGCTAATCAGCTGAGAGATAGCACAGGTATCTCACATAGAAGTCAGCTATGCAAGTGGACTCTGTAAAATGTGTTGGCTTGCATCAGTTAAGTAATAACTGCTGTAACCATACAACAAAAGCAAGTTTAGTTAAGTTTCCATTTTCAGAGTCGTAAAAGATTTCAAAATAATTCTGTTGTCCCTCTATTCAACTTATCCTGGAATATAAACATTGTGCAATCTGTTACTCCAGAGCAATGTGTTTAACATTCCTGTGATGAATTTAGGTAATATGACCCAGGGGAGCTGGGGGAGGTGGACACACACACACACACACACACACACACACAGACACAGCTCCATTTTCTCTGCATCCTGGCTTTAAGCTTTTCTGCTGAATTTCTTCCCACCATAAATACTACTTGTCTGTTCAGATCGACTAGATCTATTTTAGTGTCATTTTTCATAAAACTTTCACACTTTGTTCTTCAAGCATCTGATTCCTGCAGAACTCTGAACAGATTGTCTAATATCTTTAAGAGTTTTCAACCTAGCTCCATACTAAAGAGAAAATGTAAACTTATCTACTGGAGTTGCTATGATACCAGTTTAAGCTTTCATCTCTTAATTTTATTATAACCTCTGTAATTTCTCAAGTACCAGAAGTCAGAATTCTGACTTCTATATTGTTGGACAGATGATTTGGGTCTGCTGCTATGTTTAAAACTGTATCTTATGTCCAAAGGTATATCATTCAATTTCAGTAATTTTATTTTTAAAATATTTTATAAACCATTGAAGGACTATTCCTCAGGAAATATTTTTTTTAAATAATGTCTTGCTATGCCAAATTTAAATAATGAATACATGGTTTCTTTTCTTGTAACTTCATGGTTCAACAATGAAAGTTTGTATATATTGTTTGTTGCATAAATTCTTATATGTTTTAAGTGAAAGAATCATAGAATCATTTAGGTTCGAAAAGACCTTTAAGATCATCAAGTCCCACCATAAACCTAATACTGCCAAGTTGACCACTAAACCATGTTGCTAGGTGCCACATCTACACGTCTCGTACATACCTCCAGGGATGGTGACTCAATCACTCCCCTGAGCAGCCTGTTCCAATGCTTGACAACCCTTTCAGTGAAGACATTTCTCCTGATATCCAGTTTAAACATCCCTTAGTGTAATTTGAGGCCATTTCCTCTCATCCTATCATTTGTTACCTGGAAGAAGAGACCAATATCCACCTTGCTACAACCTCCTTTCAGATAGTTGTAGAGAGCAATAAGGTCTCCCCTTGGCTTCCTCTTCTCCAGACTAAACAACCCAAGTTCCCTCAGCCGCTCCTCATAAGACTTGTTCTCTAGACCCTTCATCAGCTTCACTGTTATTCTTTGGACCCGCTTCAGCGCTTCAATGTCTTTCTTGTAGTGAGGGGCCCAAAACCAAACACAGTAATCGAGGTATGGCCTCACCAGTGCTGAGTACAGGGGGACGATCACTTCCCTAGTCCTGCTGGCTGCACTCTTTCTGATACAAGCCAGGATACCATTGGCATTCTTGGCCACCTGGGCATACAGCCAACTCATATTCAGCTGTCTGTCGACCAACACCCCCAGGTCCTTTTCTGCTGGGCAGCTTTCCAGCTGCTCTTCCCTAAACCTGTAGCATTGCATGGGATTGTTGTGAACAAAGTGCAAGACTCAGCAGCTGGCCTTGTTGAACCTCATACAATTGGCCTCAGATCCAGCCTGTCCAGATCCCTCTGTAGAGCCTCCCTACCCTCAAGCAGATCAGCACTCCTGCTCAACTTGATGTCATCTGCAAACTTACTGAGGGTGCACTCAATTCCCTCATCCAGATCATCAATAAAGACATTAAACAGAACTGGCCCCAGTACTGAGTCCTGGGGAACACCACTTGTGACCAGCCGCCAACTGCATTTAACTCCATTCACCACAACTCCTTGGGCCTGGCCATCCAGCCAGTTTTTTTACCCAGCAAAGAGTATGCCCATCCAAGCCATGAGCAGCCAGTTTCTCCAGGAGAAGGCTGTGGGAAACAGTGTCAAAGGCTTTACTAAAGTCCAGGTAAAAAACTTTCACAGCTTTTCCCTCATCCACTAAGAGGGTCACCTTTGTCATAGAAGAAGATCAGGTTAGTCAAGCAGGACCTGCTTTTCATAAACCCATGCTGACTGGGCTTGATCACCTGGTTGTCCTGTACGTGCCATGTGGTGGCACTAGGATGATCTGTTCCATAACCTTCCCCAGCACTGATGTCAATCTGACAGGCCTCTAGTTCTCTGGATCCTTCTTCCTGCCCTCTTGTAGATGGACATCACATTTACCAACCTCAGATCAACTGGGACCTCCACGGTTAGCCAGGACTCCTGATAAATAATTGAAAGTGGGTTGGTGAGCACTTCTACCAGCTCTCCCAGTACCCTTGGGCAAATCCCATCTAGCCCCATAGACTTGTGTATGTCTAAGTGCTGGAGGAGGTCGCTAACCATTTCCCCTTGGATTATGGGAGTTTCATTCTGCTTCCTGTCCTTGTCCTCCAGCTCAGGGGGCTAGGTACCCCAAGAACAACTGGTCTTTCTATTAAAGACTGAAGCGAAGAAGGCATTAAGTACCTCAGCCTTTTCCTCATCCTTTGTCACTATGTTTCCCCCTGCATCCAATAAAGGATGAAGATTCTCCTTACCTTTCCTTTTGTTGTTAATGTATTTATCGAAACATTTTTAACTGTATTTTACAGCAGTAGCCAGATTAAGTTCTAGCTGGGGTTTGGCCCTTCTAATTTTCTCCCTGTGTAACCTCATGACATCTTTGTGGTCCTCCTGAGTTGCCTGCCTCTTTTTCCAAAGATCATAAACTCTCTTTTTTTGTTTGTTGTGTAAGTTCTTACATCTTTGCTGTGTTAGTGGCATTATCCTAGCATTGTCTTCAACAGTTCTGATTTGCAAAGATAGGGACAAGGATATATTTATAAATACCATACAGCTGATTCTACCAATGTTTCTTACATCACACAGTAGTATTCTGATATGCACACATTATAGACAGACATGGAAATTTTGTTTTCCCTAAGATGTTCCTCATCTATATTATTTGATTCCTCTTTTTGGAAATTCCACCTCTGTTTATGTATCCAGTATCTCTACCTGGCTGGTTCTCGTTAGCTGTTGCGAGCCTCCCTGAAGACATTGGAATTCAGGTGTTACTGCCACAGTCTTGTTACATATACCTTGCTTTGAACTTTCCCCTAAGCTTTTAGATTCATTACTCTTCAAGATTTTAGATTCATTACACTTGAGAATTTGATAGACTGAGGTGAATAGCCAACATCTAATATTCTGGTTACAGATCAGGATCTGCATTTAGGGTTCTTTCAGTGACTTCCTGAGTTCTTTCTGGTGAAGACACCAGAGAGTCTTCATCAAGGAACAAAGCTAAAGATGTCTGTTGAAGACTTTGGTTCCAAATCATGAGAAACATGAGTCAAATATTGCAATAGAAAGCTAAAGAACCATGGTATTCATGTTATCTGCCCTATCTCTCTGATGATATTCATGATGAATCAGACAGGTCTGGATGTTGGTCCTAGAGGAATAGAAACCAGCTGAACTTATGATTCTCTTTAGACATAGGGAGATTGGAGGTCCTATAATCTAAAAAGAGACAATGAAAGACTTGGTAGCATTCATGAGAGAGGAGTTCATCTGTCTACAGAAAGAATGGGGCAGTGCTGACCAAGTAAAGCCTATTCTGTCTCAGCTGACAGAACTTTTCATAAAACAGAAACACTGTTTGATAAACTTCTAAAAAGGAACAGTAGAATGAGATGGAAAAGGCACCTGGAAATGGTCTTTAAAAGGAAATCCTAAGAAAAACCAAACTTAGAACTAAATATATATTGTCTAATTTAGAAAAATTATGTGGTCTTTAAAGACAAAATCACTCAGCTACTGTAATGTTCAGACGTGATAATTACTGGAAAGTCTTAATCAACTTTCATAATTTAGATAGACCTTTAATATTCTATTAGTAAATAACAAATATCAGAATAAAGTTTTAATATATATTCATAAGCCATATGATTTTTCTATCTTAGAAGTTTCTAAACAATCCTTGCTCATGTTCTCCAACACCATTTGTATACTGCACAAAACCTGTAGAAGAGGTTTCACAGACAGAGCAGACTGAAATTTTCTTGATATGAGTCAGATTCATGGTTATGAGTTCCCAGTAGGAGCTACAATACTGATTAAAAACATAAGTTTTAACCAGTCCCCAGAAATGCTTCTGCTGCCTGTTGTTTAGAGAGTTTACTACCACATGGTCTCGGCCAGCATGCAGCATGGGATGCCCAATATATCATTGTTGTGGTTTGAACTCAGCTGGTAGCAAATCGCCACATGGCCAGTTGTTTACCACCACCACCCCCCCCCCCCCAGTGAAAGAAGAAATTTGTAGGTTAAATAAATAAAAAAAATATTACTAGCAAAACCAACAGTAGTAATAGTAGTCCAAAATGGATGAAATGCAGCAGTGGCTCACCGAGCGGTGACCAGTACAGAGCCCATCCCCAGCAGCAACCCGACCGCACCAGAGGACTCCACCCAGTCGATCTGGAAACCGAAAACAAAAAAGCACATGTGAGAGAGCACGTCCCCGCCTATATGCTGAGCTTTGATGTCACATAACATGGAATGCTCCAGTGATTGATCAGGACCCAGCCCTTCAGCTGTGCTCCCTCTCACCCAAGGAAAGTTAACTCTATGTCATGGCTGAAACCATGACACTAATTTAGTTCTCTAGTCTCTGAATATCAAAGGTCCTAAGAATTCAGCTGGCACAGTAGTCTAGAAAATGTTATAAAGACTTTTGGCAGGTGCTGTTGTGGAGTTGATGTTTGCAGGCCCTTGTCCTCATGGGGAACTTTACCCCAATATCTGCTGGAGGGACAACACAGCAGGGTATAAGTAATCCAGGTGGTTTCTGGAGAGCATCGATGACAACTTCCTGACACAAGTGACAGAAGTACCAATGACGATATCTGCATTACTGGACTTCATACTTAGAAACAAGGAGGGGCATGTTGGGGATGTGAAGGTTGAAGCTTTTGCTGCACTGGCTATGATACGGTGGGGTTCAGGATCCTGAGGGGAGGGAGCCTGGCAAAAAGTAAGATCACATGCCTGGACTTCAGGAGAACAGAATTTGGCCACTGCATGAAAGAGTCCCATTGGACATGGCCCTGGAGGGAAGAGAGGGCCAAGAAAAATGGTTGATACTCAAGGATCACCTCCTCCAAGATCAACAGCAGTCTATCCCAACAAACAGAAAGTCAGGCAGAAATGCCAGGAGGCTTGCCTGGATGAACAAGGAGTTCCTGGTAAACTCAAAGATAAAATAGGAGTATATAGAAGGTGGAAACAGGGACAGGTAATCTGAGAGGAATGTAGAGACACTGTCTGAGCATGCAGAAATGAGGTTAGGAAAGCCAAAGCCCACCTGAAGTTGAATCTGGTGAGGGATGTCAAAGGCAATGAGAAGGGCTTCTATAAGTACCTAAATAACAAAAGAAAGACTAGAGAAAACATGGGCATACTGTGAACTGGGGCAGTGGCTCTGGTGACACAGGGCATGGAAAAGACTGTTACTGAATACCCTATTCACCTCATTCTTTACTAGTAAGACTGGCCTTCAGAAATCCAAGGCCCTGGAGATCAGTGGGAAAGTCTGGAGCAAGGAACGCTTACCCTTGATGGAACCTAGACATACACAAATCCAAGCCGTGATGGGCTGTAACCACAAGTGCTGAGAGAGCATGATTATGGTGACTGGGAGAGGTGCCCAAAGACAGGAGAAAAGTAATTATCACCCTTGTCTTCAAAAAGAGCAAGAGGTAGGAAGCAGGGAACTACAGGCTAGTCAGCCTCACCTTGATCACTGAGAAGATAATGGAACAACTAATCCTGGAAACTGTTTCTGAGCACATGAAGGACAAGAAGGTGATAAGGAGTAGTCAGCATGGCTTCACAAAAGGGAATTCATTCTTCATCAGCCTGATAACTGTGGTGAAACAACTGGCTTGGTAGATGAGGGGAGAGCAGTGGATATTTTCTGCCTCGACTTCCATAAGGCTTTTGACACTGTCTCCCATAAAATCCTCATAGAGAAGTTGATGAAGTATGGACTGGATGAGCAGACAGTGAGGTGGACTGAAAACTGGCTGATGGACCGAACTCAGAGGGTTGTGATCAGTGGTGTGAAGTCTAATTGGAGTTAATAACTAGTGGTGTACCCATGGGGTCAATACAGGGTCCAATACTGTTAAACATCATTAATGATCTGGATGATCAGACAGAGTGTACTCTCAGCAAATTTTGCAGATGATACAAAACTGGAAGGAGTGGTTGAAGCAGCAGGGGGTTATGTTGGCATCCAGAGTGATCTTGACAGTCTGGAGAAATGGGCTGATAGAAATCTCACGCAGTTCAACAAAGAGAAGTGCAAAGTCCTGCACCTGGGAGGAACAATCCAATGCACCAGTACATGCTGAGGGCTGACCATCTGGATGCATTAGGAAGACAGTTGGCAGCAGGTTGAGGAAGGTTATCCTTCCCCTCTACTCAGACCTGGGGAGGCCACACATGGAGTACTGTGTCCAGGTCCAGGCTCCCCAGTACAAGAGAGACATGGACATACTGGAGAGAGTCCAATGAAAGGCCACTAAGATAAATAAGGGAATCTCTTCTCTGAGGAAAGGCTGAGAGAACTAGGACTGTTCAGCCTGGAGAAGCAAAGGCTCAGGGCAGATCTCATCAATGTATATAAATACCTGAAGGGTGGGTATAAAGAAGATGGAGCCAGTCTCTTTTCAGAGGTTCCCAGTGGCCGGGCAAGAGGTGACAGGCAAAAATTGGAACACAGGAGGTTTTGCCTGAATATCAGGAAACACATTTTACTGTGAGAGTGACATAGCACTGGTACAGCTTGCCCAGAGAGTCTGTGGAGTCTCCTGTAGAGATATTCAGAAGCTGTCTGGATGTGGTCCCGGGCAACCAGCTCTAGGTGGCCCTGCTTGAGCAGGAGGTTTGGACCAGGTGACCTCCAAAGGTCCTTTCCAACCTTGACCATTCTATGACTCTGCGAATCACCAACCCAGATGTGTGGCATTTCCAGCAGACTGTTAGGTGAGCTGTCTGTGGTTCACTGAATCATGTTAATTTTCATAAACCATATTCAGGTTTGATGAACTGGCATTTTCCCGTCAAACTCTGTTTACTTAGAAAAATTCCAGCCAGATTTGCTGATGAGCTAAGATTTGAGGAAGCCTTGACATCACTAATGCCATGAAAATTGTTTATTTGGCTATACTAAATATACAGTGTGGACTGCTGCCATCTTGGATGTTTGCAAGCCAGGGATACAGAAATAGATACAGAGAAACAAATAAGCAAGAGGTAGAAAACCTGACAAATATCTGCTAGGAAACTCGAACACAAACAAAGTTTTATCAGAAACAATTCTGTTGTCCACTTATTTTGAGAAAAAAGTTCCAGTATTTCACAGACTCCTTTAATTTCATAGAATGAAAACACTACAGATTCCCAGCACTATGTGTTTCCTGCTGAGTGCTTTTCATGAAGTGGAAACCTTTCCTCAGTACATTTTCTCTTCAGAAATAAGCTTCCAAATTTAGACATATATTACTACTAAAGTAATTACATCTTGTTCCACATCTCTTCTATACATTTATAGAAGAGTTCTTCTCAAATTTTGAATATACCAAAACAACTAGAAGTTTTGTTCTGTGTTAGAAAATAAGAGCACAGTAACATTCTCTGGATAACGTGTAACCAAGTGAAGCAACAGCTGGATCCAGTGGAAAGCTATGGCTTCCTGTTGAATGGAAAGAATTTAAATCAGAATTTGTAAAATATAGTGCAGTACTGGACAAGCACATAGGAATGAGAGACAGCCAAATACAAGCCAAAATATGTATATTTTCACATATTTCTGGAAGACTATGTCCCAATTTTACAACTTTCCTATAGGAAATTATTTCCCCCAATCCAAGATGACCCATATGCGTATGGTTCAGTGCTACAGGAAGCCTGCCAAAGGTCACTTCAGATGAAAAAAATAGGGAATACAATTATTTCTACAACTTCAGATTGCAGAAACAGAAAGAGAGACTTAGCAGCAGCCAGGAACAGAGAGACATAACATTGGAAGAAAACAATATTCCATATTTGTCCTAAATTTTGGTCCAGTCATACTATGCTGCAAAAAAAGATTACAACAGTAATGAGAACCTTCCAAATATAGATAACTGTCACTGCATGTTCTGTCCTACAAAATATACTATAAAATACATTATAAGTGACACTTTGAGGTAGATTCAAAATGTATTAAAGAGTTTAGCTAAGTTAAAAGAGGAAAATAATTCATATGTTTCAAAGAAGTAAGGCATCCAAAGTAAAAACTGATTTTCATGTAGTTTCTGACAAATTTTGCAATTCCTGTAGACGGGATTTTTTTTCTGGCCACACCTAATCTGAATAACTACTTTGAGATATTGACATAAATGCATATCTAAGTCTATGATATGCCGGGAGAATTATCCAATTGCATATGAGTATGTAAGTCAGAAGGAAGCATCATATAATAACAAATGTTATACTGGAATAGAGCTAATTTGAAGAAATAACGTTTTGATTAGTAGCTCAGTCACTTCACAGGTCTGCTCATTTAGAATGAAACAATCAATTTTCTCCTAAGTTTTATTTAATTTTTGAGACTACTTTACAGATGTGAAAAATAGGACAGGTGTGAATAGAACCTGGTGTGAATGTAAAGGGCATGCATAAACAAGCACAAAAATAGAATTATCATAAATATGATATACACCTTTCAGTTTAAAAAAATCATAACTACCATTTTTTAACTCCAGTAGAAGTGAGAATTATCCATTCCTGATGCAGGACTCATTCTAATGAAAGCAACTGAATTAATCTAAAATAAGAGGTCCTCTCTCCAAAACAGAGTATATAGTAGAAAAAGCTATGTGATGTATATGTAATAGACAGCTGGCAGAGTACATGGGAGTCAAGGTGGGAAAGTTATATGAAAAGCTGTATACATGTATTTATTTATATTAATAATTTCTGTGTTTTGATGGTTTAAGTTACAGAAATCAGGTAGATGCCTAGAAACATCAAACTTTATCTTGTTCGAAAAGCAGATTTATTTGGGCTAATAGAAATTTACTATGAAACAATAAATGCTGTATTTATGGTGAAAGAGTGGCTTCTCCTGATAATCAGCTGCAGTCATAAATCTTTTAACTGTATCTTTAATGATTTTCCATATCTTCTTAAACATGTAAGTTATAAAACCTCACTTTTTTTATCAGTAGACTAGTTTGTCAAAAGAACTTAATTTTTTATTAATAAACATTTTCTTTCCTTTGAAATCTTGTCAATTTTTAGAAGGATAAATCACAGCCAGTTTATTTTCTCTGGACAATATTTGATGAAAATACTGAGATTTGAATCTGTGTCTAGGACAAATATTCTTATTTTTATGCAGAGGTGATAAGTTTAATAGAGCACGATAGTTTCTGGACAACTGAGAAAAATCATAATGGTTTTAAATCAGCATTGTGAGTTGTCTAAAGCAGCACTGTATTTACTTTACTCATTGGCACAAGCTATGTTATTTGCTTCTTTGGCCATTCTACTTGACTTGTCAAAACCAGATATATTTATTTTCTTTATGACTACCCTATGTTGTAACCTCTTACCGGACACAGTATATTAAATTAATTTCCTACAGCGGACAGATTATATATCTTATTTATCATTTGCTGATGTGAAGCTGTACTCCTGGATTAGGTAATTTAGAATTTCCATGTGAGACAAAGGAGTGGCTCACAACATAGGCGTCATATAAGCACTGACCTAGCAAAGTATTTGTGCTATGATAAACTTCAGCCATGTTAGTAATTTTAAGAATTCCACTGAGAAAATATGTGTATTTGAATATAAGGGCCATCCAGACCATGGCCATAAATCTAACTGGCTTCATAAACTAGTAAAATATTATCCTGCTGTACATACAGTTATATCTTTTAATAATAAATAGTATAAAGAAATTAAAATTTTATTTCTTGTAATTTCCACACATACTCCTTAACTGAAGGTAAGTAATTCATATTGTAGTGTAAGCAGTTTGCAAGCCTCCTTTTCATTCTGGAAGACTGCAAAACAGTTTCATAAAAGCAGTAATGTAATGTAGATAGTTCTATGGTGTCATTATGGACTGTGATAGCTTTATAAAGAAAAAATCAGGAAATTTCCTCTCTATATGCTGGTGTAAAAAGCAAATGTAATAAACACAGAGCAAACAAATAACAAAGTGAAGCCAAGAAAGGCAGTCAATAATGAAAAACACATTTAATTTCAGTATAACTTTTATCCAATATTTGATATTTTTAATAGTTTCCCCTTTTAATAAATATTAATATTCTAAATATTCTCAAAAAGAAGCTAGTGAGGTAGCTTGATACAAATCTAAAAAAACCCAAAAAAATCATAGAGTCAGTTTTATAATACTTAAAATTATTTTTTTGCAATTTGCATTCATGGGGTCACAAATTAAAAATCTTCCTGCCACAATAACGATTTTCATATACATTGTCAAAATCCTCCTCACACTTATTGTTATAAACTTGAAAAAAAGACAAGAAAATTAACCACAAATAAAAAAACCCCAACTTTTATCCCTGTAAATCTAAAAGAGCTTTATTTTTTAAGATATTTTCTAAAATGGTGCTTTATTTTTTTTACCAGTTCAAATGTCAGTTAGGCACTGTAATTTATGGAAAAAAGACTGTCCTGAACTGACATTAAAAAAAAAATTCCTAACTCTTTTGAGGAAACACACCATCCTTACATTCTGGTGTAAATTCAACATTGACTTTTACCTACTCTTCTTAGTTCAGTGTTGTAATATTGAACATACTGTAGTAATCAAAATAAATATTATTTGAACTTGTTTTCTATAAGTAATAAGCTTTACTTATCTAATCATTTGGGGAGTTTATGTCTTATTAAGAACCCTTTCGTCTATTTGGAAATCTTTCTATTAGCTTAAATAAGCAGTGTAAAACAGTGGTTCCTTAAGTGGATGCATAAGTAGACTAAAGTGGTTTGAGGTTTGGTGGCTTGAGTCGTAACACTTTTTTTCTTACTGAGACAGCCATAGTGTCACTTCATATGGAACAAAAAAAATAAACCTGCTGTCAGTCTGTTTGTCATCACAAATTGCCATATTTTGTATTGTGTCTACCTCTTTGACCTCAAAACATGTATTTGTTGCCTTCAAGGAGCACACTTCAACCACTACCAACCAGTGTGGTGGGTTTTTCAGACAATGTTGCATTTTAGGGAAACAGTGCCTAAAACATAAAGGGGTTTGTTCCTCTATACTGCGATCATTACTACTTTGTGAAACACATAATTATCTTGGGGAATAGAATAGAATAGAATAGAATAGAATAGAATAGAATAGAATAGAATAGAATAGAATAGAATAGAATAGAATAGAATAGATTTCAGTTGGAAGGGACCCACAATGATCATGTCATCCAACTGTCTGACCAATTCAGGGCTGACCAAAAGTTAAAAGTATTAAAGGCATTGTCCAAATGCCTCTGGTATATTCCTGGCTCCTTAACTTTGAGCTTTTGAAACACCAACACTCTATGTTTTTAGACACTTGAAATAATTTAATAATTTGGAATCCTCAAGCTTTTAAGTGAGGCTTTTGCTTTTTATCTGATCATTGTAATATAAAGCTAGATGCATGTTTGAGTAAATACATTTAATTAATGATGATTTACTCACTAAAGCTGAATAGAAGCTCCCATGTATCTCAGTGATGGCAATAATAAGCTTAGCTTTTATTGTCCTTGGGTTTTGCACAAGCTAGATTCAACTGGGGTTTAAATCATGACAGATGATTTGAAATAGACTGTAATAGCTGAGAGCAATGTAAGTAGAACTATGAATTTTGTATTCCTAAAGTGTTTCTCATTAGGTCACTCATACATCTTCTTCCCATTTTCAGAAATGAACTTCTTAATACAGGAGTGCAGTGTGTGTAAGAAATTACCATCCTGACCATTTATGTCATGTACTCATGCAGTATACTGCTACAATATGGAAAATTGTATGGAAAAATTTATATTAATATACTTTGTTCTAATGATAGTTTGATGTATCCAGATTTTTTTAAAAATTTTAAAGTGGCTTTGTGACTCATGAGATTTTATATTTCATCTCTAGAATTTGTTTTCACATGTAGGTTTCATAAACACTCCTGTCATTTATAAGTTGTATAATCTAATTTTTATTACTTACATAGCATTTTAATTGACCTACATTCCTGATCACAGTTTCTCAGAATAACTGCTAAAATGGATAAAGGAATATCATTAATAATGTTTGTATCAGTAAGTTCAGAGGAAAGTAAACTGAACCTTTTGTGAAAGTTATATAAATAATTTATTACTATCAGGGAAAATGTGCTTTAATAGTCATACTCCATTAAAAACATGGGCCAACAATTTTCTAAATATGATTGATCTTTGAACTACTCCTCATACTGGATATGTCTGGGTGTTTTATAGTGGATTTGATGTTGGTCTGGAAGAGGGTGTATAGTCTAAAAGTCTGTCAGTGTTGGGAACAGTGTTAATAGCTGGTATTACTTTTCTCACATTCAACTTCAGGCTATATTAGAGAAATAGGAAATCTATTTTTTAAATTTACAAAAATAATTATACAGTAAGATAAATTTACATTTTTCTATCTTGGAAAGATAACCTGACTGCAAATGGCAGTTGATTTTGGAATTTCCACACCCTAATTTAGGCTACTAAATCATACACACTTTTCTGATCATTAAAAGTCTGTATGATGTAGATAAATCCAGTAAATTAGTCAAGCATAATGGAAATAAAACATACAATAAAATTATGTTTAATAATGTGCTTTGGAATTCATTCTGAATGAGATGGAAGATGATGAAGAAAATGAAGATCAAATCTTTGTTTAATAGAGATCAGTGTGGCTCAGATTATTTCAGTGGTTTTTTTGCTGATTTATACCAGCTGAAACGCTGCCCTGCTCACCAAGTTTTCAAAATCATACCTGTTTTTTTCAAACCATTTCTTTTTCCTCGTTCATCCAATTTTATCACTATTGTGTTTACACTGTTCTGAAATTCAGTGGATTTTTTTCAAATTTCAGTTTTCAGTTTAGATTTCACACCAAATAAATGCAAAATCCATCATGGCAAGGAAAACCCTGATAATAAATACTGTAAAGATCATTCATAATGGTGAAATTTACAGTATGTCATAAGTGTTCATCTAAAACTTATGTATTGTTTCGGGAACAATGTGTCAAAGAGCATAAATGGGTAATCTCATTAGAGGTCACATATTGTTATTTAGAATACATATATGACATTCTGTAATGTTTTTTATGGCTATAGGATATAAGAAAGCAGTTACAATATCACAGAATGGAAATTATTAGTTTTACTCAAAATTATATAAACAAATATTAGTTTCTGAACTCTGTGTGTGTCTATATATATTTTTATATTTACAATATATATTATTAATTGGATTTTTAGAAACCAGTGGAAGGTCTGCCATTATCTTGAGTGATGCTAAAATTTCATCCTAGTGTCAAAGACTTATCAGAATGCCTGAAAATATATTGCTGTGCCAGAATAAAATGCTGTGGAGGATTTCATGTGTTTAAAAGATTCATGGAGTTTGTTCAGGAGTGATTAAGTGACTATGCTAAATAAATACTATTTATTTATGTATGATGAGTTAATCTTGTTCATACCCTTAGGCTAATGAAAGCCAAGTTAAGAATACATAAAGCAATTATACACACAGTGTAAAGGGATTTGAGGGTCACTGGCATCTATTTGAACATTGTTCAATAGCCCTGAAATATCAGGCCAAATTGTTTCATTAACCTTCTCATTCCCTAATACATAGTTTAGTTATCATGTAGCTACCTTTTTTACTCCTTTCCTCTGGCTAAAACTGTGATGTCACCCCATCACATTATTAAGCAACAGGGGTTTTTTGTCATGCTCTAGATTGTTTTCATTGATGTTGGTATTATCTCTTAAGTCACCCTCTTATTCAGATCTCTTACAGAGTATCTTCTTTCTATTCAGTTTCTACTGCTAAGTATGACTTAAAAAAACATTATAGGATTAATTGAACTGGTATAATTACAGTGACAGAGAAGAAGATGGGAAAAAGTGATAGAGCAAAAGAAAAGGAAGTAGAGAAAGAAAGAACAAGAGTGTTCAGATGGCAGCAAGTAAATCAGTGCAAGGATACATTTACAGATATGTAGGAAAAAAGACAATGAAAAAGGAAAAAAGTCTATGAAAGAAGGACCTAGAAGCTAGAGAATGTGAAGATAAGATCAGCTGAAAACACCTAGTGAAGACAAACTCAAGTATGAACAAATTATGTAGAATTGATTCAGTTTTGAAGATTAAACCAAGAAATGAGAGAAGAAGGAAACTGAATATTTTGGACAGAACAACATTTTGGAAGTTGACTACATGAAGGAAATGGAAAAACAAAAAGAAAAAAGAAGAAAAAGTCATCAAAACTGGAGGGTTTATGATTCCACAGATATCAACTTCTGGGCCAGTGTACTTAAAATTTATATGGAATGGAAAGTAGCAAGTAAGCAAAAAGTTCGCTGTTGTAAATCAATTCATTTCCTGAAATAAAAGGAAAATAAAAAATTAAGTCTACTGCAAAGTGTTTTGGTAAGCTTTGAAATTATGGAGTGAAGAGCAGTAAAAAGGCAAAAGAAGTTCAATATATTTAAATGTAAATCAGTACATATTAAGAAAAAATTGGTATCCACTGTCAGGAAAAAAATCTTGAATCTATGAGAGAGAATTGTATGGAAACATTAGGTCAGAGCTCAGGAGCAATCACAAAAATATTATCAAAAGTTAGAAAATAACTGGAGGGTAGATCATTCACTATGTATTCCAATATTGATGAAATTATCAGGCAGCAGGGCACTTTTTCACATATTATTTGGAATGCCAAAAGTTAATGGAGTTTCAAAAAGCAGACGCATTAATAAAAGAATACATATTAACTGAATAGGAAATCTGACCTATTAGGTTTGATCCAGTTCCAGTTCTATAGTGAGGTCTTTCACTGGAGAAGTTTAGTTAAACTGCTGCAAGAACTGAAGTGTCATGGAGTCTGCTTGGACCCTGTGCTGAAGACGTTAGTAGTTCTTTATTATACTTACCTTACTTCCTTTTTCTTCTCTACCATATTGAAATGGCCACTCAGGACAGAAGGAATTCAAATGCTTCTCTGACACCTCTGATGCTTGAACCTTGTAGTGTAAATGTGAAACAAAAATACAGTAGCAAACAGCTAATTTAAGATTAGATATGTGTTATCACAATACTGTAAAAGTTTTATTTCACTCAGTAAGAAGCTTGCTGGACAATTTATTTCAGTTAATGAATTCTTGGCAAAGTTAGAGGCCAAGTTAAAGCTTTTTTCAACTCTTTATCTCATACCACTTTTCAGTTGTTAAAGAAGTTACATGGATACTCCTGTTTTTTTTCATTTTTATATACTTTGTCATACTCCCAACCATTGACTCTCACAGGCTTTATATGGTAGAACAATTCACAAGGAAGATATCCTGTGTCTAATTAGTGACTTGCACTCAAAATTGATTCATGATGGTAAGAAATATTGTGTCAGTCTCTAAATATTTCTGAAATAATACCCTTCAACCTTCAGTCTGTTACTTCAGCTGCTTAAGCAATTCAAGTTAACTGAAGAGCTCATCTTCGTCTTGCAGTGGAAGTACAGCTTATTGCCATGAATCATCTATAAAACTGGGAACATGTTCATATTTTTCCCCTAAGAAAATGTCATTTTGGCAAAAATAAAACCTTTTTGGAAGAATGTTTTCACTGGAAAAGTGTTTCTTAGATCAGGACTACAATTTCTAGCCAAATCTGTGGAAAAATTGACCCAGTTTTCACTTCCTAATTGACCATAAGACTCCAGTGAGGTTGGTAAAACACTGAGTTCTTGCATTATAGTAAATGCCACAAACACTGGTCTTGCCATTATTGGGGAGTGTCTGCTCTGTTTTGTCATGCTTTGCCACATGATATAAATAATTAACTGTTTATTGGCCCAATCTACTGCAGTAATATGAGGCAATGGCTAAGAGGTTCATTGATCAGCTAATTTATGTGAAATTTAGTTTCAGATCCCCTCATGACATTTTCCTGCATTATTCTGTTTCTGGACTACACTAAGGATGATTCTTAGACATACTTAGAAACAAATTTAAACATATCATTCATGTATTTAAATGGTTCAGCAAATTTCCAAACACTTTGTAAACATAGAAGAACATTCTTACGAACAACAAATTAGGAACTGGATGAACTTTGAAATACACCTACTTGTTATTCATTTTTCCTAGTAGATGTGGCTGATCACCTGAATCTCAAGGTGTTTTTTTCTGCTCTCTGACTTACTGGCAGAAGCTCTTTAAGCAGAAAAAATAGCATCTGTACATGCCACTCAATTGTCATTGTCCATTCATCCTACATTTCATTAACCTTTGGGCATAGCATGCACATTGAAAATATTTATCAGTAATCATCCAAGTACTTAGGAATGTAATAAAATACCTGCAGATTGAACTATTTACTCATAAATATATGAATGAAGACTGTTTGTATTATTCAAACAGTTAATCCATTTCCAGAAAGAAAGCTCTACTTTCATAACCAAGCATAGATCAAGAAAAATGTTTGGCTATGGTTACTACACAAACAGCAAAAAAGCTACTGAATGTCAACAGATAATTCTGGACTCCAGTGTCTAGGTTAATTTTCCCCAGCCAAAGAAAATTGTCTTTATTCTGTTAGAAATTTTCTGGGCAACACTGATCCAAGTACCTGTGTCAACTACATGCTCAGTAGGTGTGATCCACCATGTGGATCTCCAGAAGGAAACGTTAAAAGCACTGCAAGTAATATAAGGTCTTCAGAATATAAATATAAAATCATCACTTTTCTTTATGCAGCTATACATAAACAGAATCAGAAAATCATTACTTAACTAAAGCTTGTTGGAAAAGAAATTTTCTCTGTTATTTACAGAGTGCATGGGTAACCAACTTAGGTTATGTAAACCCATAACTAATAAACCATTATAGCCAGTTTTATTATGGAGTATAATATTAGTAGTAACTATAACTAGTTATTACCTAATGTTATAGGTACAATGTACACCCGTAACTAAATGGGCAATGGGGTTCCCCATTACCTCATGCACTAAACAGAAATCACATTTCTCATGTAATTTCTGTTTAGCATTTGATAGAAAATGTAGTTGCCTTTTTTTCTCTCTAAATGTTGGGCTCTCTAGTAAGACTATTTTGATTTACTGTGGTTTTCTCTTGTAAAGTAATTTACTCTAAGATGAATTGTCTGAAAGCAGTGCTTGCTACATAAAGGAGAATGGGAAAAGAGGAAATTGAACTACATCTTTTATCATTCAGTACAATAGCATGTATACACAAAAATACTTTGAAATTTTGCCAGAATATATTTCTTTTTAACAAAATATTTTGTTTTTCAACAGCTCTAAGTTTCCATGGACAAAAGATAGTTAGGAAATAATTTTGGTATTGTCAAAATCTGTTTTCCATCAAAAAAAAATGTTGACAAAAATATTAAATTTAGCCTGTTTCTAAAATTAATACTAGAATAAACTGAAGGTTTTTGTACTAGAAGAAACTGAAGTTTTTCCAATAGTTATTGCAATCCTTTGTCTTTGAAAAGTGTATTTTCAAAACACGAAAAATAGTTAGGATTCTTAAAGCAATACTGTGCTTCATATCACATGATTCAACAGGTTAATGAATTTCAACCAACTATTTGAACAGAAATATTTATTTTTTCTATAAGGAGAATCCTATAAGGTGTATCAGTAGAGTACCAGCTACTCTTCTGTAACGTTTCAAACATTTTGGTCATTTCCTTGGTGAATTGTTGTCTGTGAACCTGCAATTATCTTTAAAAATGTGTCCTAATGATCACTTAGCTCAGTATGAGCACCTACATTCTATCATAATTTTCAGTTCACTTAATTATCTTATTAGAAACTTTCTATGCTAGACAGAAATGTTCAGCTTGGCCTTGATCCTGCTTCCTTATTCTTTTATTTTGCCTAATATCCTCATAGTATGTAAAAAATCATAATGTGGACATTTTAATACAGCCTTTAATACTTCTCTCTTGCATGAATTTGAATATTTATATGAAAAATAAAATGATCATTCATACTGAAAATATTTATGCCAGTTAAAATGAAATACACAGCTTCTGTGGAAAGGAAAACTATTTTAATATAACTTGGAACCTACTCCTACAGATCTCTGTCAGTCAGAATATTAATTTCAGTGTTTCTATTTAGCTTTGCTGCTTATGCTAGGAGACTTTTCAGTGGAATCTAAGTAAATGCAGTGCAGAGGATCAGCAATAAACTATAAAATTGCCATTGGTTTCAGCATATGTAAAGTGGGACAAAAATCAAGCAGATCACTGGTTGGCCTTTTAGTGACTAGGCAGCTGAGCCTTATTTTGTAAACTTTATTCACTCTGTGAAATCAATCAGTGCCAAGCACATGATCAGTATAAATAATAATCCCTTCCGTGTGAAAGTTGATTCTACTGGCATTCTTGTCAAGGTCTCTGTCAAATTTTGTCCTTGGAGTATCTCTAGTTCCAACTACCAAAGCATAATTTAGAAATAATTATAGATAACACTTGGCAGCGTGAAAGAATGGATTGCTGATATTTTCCAATGGGAAGTAGAAAAAGCAATGTATAAATATGTGATCAGTTCCATATAAAATATATCAAATAAATAAATTTGTTGTCATGGCAATGTCTCTCCATTGACTGAGAGGAAAGATGAGGATGAGAAACATATGCAGTAAAAGATACAAGACTTAAAGTAGGCACAAGAGAAATGTAAGAATAACATGACCAGTGTATTCCACACAGTTAATCAGGCAAATTGCCAGATTAATCTTTCTTTCCCTTTTTGTCCCTTAATGAAATCTCATTTGTTTTTGAGAGAAAATAGCTTTGTAAAACTGTTTCACATCCAACTAGAAACAAAGCCAAGGGTGAATACAAAGATTTAGACATGAAGTACAGATGAAGGAAGGTTCTGTTTTAGAAATTCTAGCCAACATCCTTCTCGCCAACCTTTTCCCTTCAGTCTTGCTCTATGACTTTCATCTTGTCTGGAAGGAAAAGCAACATTTTATGGGTTTTTTTTCTGTTCATACTGAGTCATACTGTTACTGTTGCAGAAGTGAGGCACAGTTCTAATATTGAGAGATGTTTCTAACTCCTTGTTAGAATTTCTGATGATATTGTATGTAGTAAAGTTGTGAAATCTGTGGGTTTATACCTTTCCAGTTCCACTGAGTTTCATTTCAATGAAGTTTCACATAAACCTCAGAAGTTGAAAATCTATTATGTCATTACAGTGAACTTGCTAGTAAATAAGACCACGCATTCTCATACTTGATAGAAACATAACTAGTAAATCAGGCAAATATATGGTAATTTAAAGCATGTTCAAAATCAAAAATATTTTTATTAAAATGAGAATAAATATTTTCCCACTGGAGGATCTGAGGATATTTAATTACTCTCTGCTTTTTTTGAAACAAATGAAGAAAACTTGGCTTTACATGCATTTAAAAAGTATTTATCTCTACCTAACTACATATTGTTCAATACAAGAAAGGCAGCAAATTAAGTTGTTGAAGCTACTGTTGAAGCACTGGGCTGGGATTAAGCACATAGACTGAGGAGATGTCTAGTGTGGATTTGCTGTGATACCTTGGTCAGGTGACATAGAGCCTGCAATTAAATGTAACTTGTTTACTTCTGTTAAACTACATTGGTATTGGATGAGGCTTTTACTTCAGATCCAGTTTATAAAAATGACAATGATGATACTGTCCTACAACAGGGGCTATTGCTAGTCCAAGTTTATTAATAACAATATTTTGATATGGCTATACCAGACCAAACCAAATTCCACCTAGCCCACTTGTCTGTGTCTGACAATAGCTAGTAATACATGTCTAGAATCAATACAAGAACACTCTGATAGATAGTGGTACCTCCCAGGAATATTTCTGTGCCCTGCAACAATCTGCATCCCGGAGATTTAATGAGGCAGAACTGGTCTACTTGTGCTTGTTATCATAATTCTGCTGGGATAGAAAGTAAATATCAGTCACTGTTCATCCTCTCAGAATCATAGAATGGTTTGGATTGGACGGGACCTCAAAGGCCATCTAGTTCCAACCCCCCTGACACGGGCAGGGACACCTTCCACTAGATCAGGTTGCTCAAAGCCCTGTCCAATCTGACTTTGAACACATTCAATGATGGGGCATCCACAACTTCTCTGGGTAACCATTTCCAGTGTCTCACCACCCTCATCATAAAAAAATTGCTTCCTTACACCCAGTCTAAATCTACCCTCTTTCAGTTTAAAACAGTTGCCTCTTGTCCTGTCACTACAATCCTTAGTAAAAGTCTCTCTCATGCTATTCATAATTCTGTAGAACTTTATCTTCTCTAGCAAGTGTTGAGAGAGCATAGTAAAGAAATAGGAACCTAGACTAATAATGTAAGGGTGGTTTTTACACACATTTCTATTAATAATGTATGGAGATATGGAGATTTTATGTTTTTTAAAAAAACATTCTTTTAAGTTCTGCTCACTGTCTGTTTCAAAGACTAGGTCTGCAGAAAAGGCTCTGCAGATAAATATAATGCCAGGTTTTGTAGCATTCATCAGTATCTGTGCTTATATAAACTCCAATTCAAAATTTTTATCTCAAGACATGGTGATTCTGATTAGTGATGTGTAAAAGGACTGTCATCAGTCATTGTGAGGAAGAAAAAAGTACATAAGGAAAGTAGAGAGGAGGGTTAACTAAAATTTCCTTACCTTACAGAAGGTCCAGTGGACACTGAAACTTTAATATACCCAAAACTAGACTCGGGATTTCTTAAGGATCTTCATTCTGTAGATTTTGAATCCCCTCCCTTAGTCTACCAAGTTGCGTAGGACTTGCCCACAGGGTCCACCTGTGATATTCACTGGCTTGAGATAGAAGCTGAAAACATGTGGGACCTAGTCAGTACATCTGGGGAGTCGTTCAAGAAACATCACTCTCTCTTTGTGACACCAGTGCCACTTCAGATGTGAAAAAAGGCGTAGTCTGTTTTCTATGGTGTGTCTCAGTGCTGTGCTTCTCTGACAAAATACTGCAAACTCCACAAAAACTTAAGTCCCCAACCCACTCCCCATAAAAACTATCCCCAGTTTGAAGAATACAATGTTTTTGAAATACTAATTTTTACAGTTTTTCAGTTTCAATGTAAAACTTTGGGAAGAATTTAAGATATAGCTAAATCTCTATTAATACCAATACTTGTGCATAATCATTTCGTAATTTATGTTCTCTACATTATTTTTTAAAGGAAATGCCTTCTTTCAATGCAGTTAACGGAATAAGAAACATAAGGCTGTGCAAAAATGAGTATATAGAATTTGCTGATTAGATTAGTTCTTTCTTTAGTACATTAGCTAGTCCTTTTTCTATATAGTTGCAAAATCAGGGGTTTTTTTCCTCATATATTCATGTCCCTTCCTTGAAAATACAGTTTTTATATTTTATAGTTAATTTCAGAGCCAATTAGACAAAGTCTAGCCCAGCTAGCAAGGAACTAATATGGAAAATATTATTCAGATAATCAGAGAAACAATACAATAGTGACATGAATGAATTCATTGGATATTTACTATAGTGAAGGAGAGATAGTCAAGTGAGTTTGCTAGGCAAAATCTTTCTCAGTAAAAGTATTGAATGTAACCAAGGCCCTTCATAATGTTTATTTACTGTACAAAAGTGATATGCATTATTTTGCAGAAAATGAGAAACTCCTCTGTTATCAATGCTTCAAATATATAAGAGCATCAGAAAAGCCTTCATACAGAAAAATTCAAATGCAGGTGACACCATTATTTTCAATGTACAGTAAAGCAGATCACAGCATAAGTTATTTATTTAAATATTTGGCTTTTGATTTTCTTGAGTCATTCAATTGAGGTGCTTATGAATTTTGGTACACAAGCAGACTGAATTACTCATGACCAGAACATGTAAGATGTACAGAGAGAAACTTTTCCACAATGAATAAGAGGAAACTTGCCCCAGAGCAGAGACAGAAAATACTGTGACATTCACCATAAGGCTGGTCTGAAATTGTAGATTTTGTTCTGGTGATAAAAAAATCAACTTCTAGTGGATTAGGGACTATTTAAAGAGTATAGCTTACTTATCCATAGCTCAGATGACCTCTGCTCAACAACCTAACCATTCTGAATTCCATTCTAATTCTTCCTCGGCTATATTTAAGGATATACGTTTGACTTGCCTAATTAATGGCTGCAGTGTCTTCATGGGATATTGAAAGCCAAATGTTACAGTGCCTACAGCTTGGAAGTCCAGTGTCTTTGTGTGTGTAATCTGTAGATTCTCTATTTAATAAAAGGTGATTAATAATGATACCTACTTCAAAGGTATATTGGAAGAGTGAATACAATAAAGATGAAAAAATGGCAAGACCTTTACCATCATGGAATCCATGCATAACCTGACTGTACCGGTTGTTTTAAAATATTTTTTATAGTCAAATTAGCATCAGACATATTCTATAAATGAGTGTGTGCAAAGAACAGTTTAGGATAAAGAGTTTGGTAGCTATAATGAGCAGACATGAGTCCATTCCATTGTCTTTCAGTTACTTTGCTGAAGATTGTAAAAATGCATATGTGTACATATAAATATATATCTTTTTTGTATTTCCTGACTTACTTGGTGAGGGACACCTGGAAGGGATTGCATTTTAGATTGATGGTGCTAGTGACATGATAATCTGAGCAAAACTGCAGTGGTATTATTGTTAAAATAATAAAAAGTTGTAAACTGTTGACCTCCTTCAGACTCTCTACTTGATTTTTTCTTACTGTCAAAAAGCTCAAGAGAAATGCCAGAAACCAAGAATTCATAATCCTGTGCTCAAGTATTGCAAAGTGTAATGGTAGTGTTGGAACATGAATAAGACAGAAATAGAAGTTATGTAAACAACACAGCCGACCTCTTTTTATCAGTTTACTAGAACAGATACTGTGCCTGAGAAAAGAACAGATAAAGTCAAAATATGACCAAAATAAAACTGCTATGAAACAATGTTTCAGTTAGAAGATACCTGGAGATAGATATATAGCTGGATTTTCACTCAGCTGGGTTCCTCAAAAGTACTTTAGTGATAATATACACCACTTTAGGCACTTAGCTACCCATTTAGGCAACAGTGATATCACTAACTGCCACCTTTCTCCAAAGGCAGGTGTATTCTCTCTGCATTTCAGTTTCTGCCCATGAGTTTGTGTTCACAACATCAGTTCTGATTCCAGCCCACTGTTATCTTAGCTGAAGCTCAGTCCCAAAGGAGGACTCCCAGCCTAAGCACCTTCTTCCTCAGTAGATTCAATTTTGTAGGCATATTCTGACCACAAGTATGAAAACAGATTAGAATAAAATTACTTCAGGTATTGGCCAACAATATTTACTTTTAGTTGTATCGTAAGTCCAGAACACCTAGAAAGTCTTAACAGTAAAGACACTTTCTGTAGGATAAATGTCAGCTGAAATTCCTGTGTCAGATTAGGTAAAGTACAGACTTGAAGTTATGTCCTGAGTATTTTAACTGGGCCATTTGTTACACAAGAGCTCTATGTTTCTGCTTATTCTGTCTGGTTTGGGTTCCCCTTCTGCCTGTACAAGCACAAACAAGAAAAACTGGAATTTATCACCTTGATCCAAGGAAAGGAGTGTATATGTTTAGGACTGCATCCTACTGCTAGGTCAGTTTAAAAGATTGCCCATTCAGACAGTTTTGATGATCATTCTTAATGCATCTAATTCTGTGAAATGCAGCAGCTGCTGATTTCACTAAGTGACAGATATCTGCATCAAAATTGGTGGACCACTGTATAAATATCTCTGGACAACTTTACATTAAAATGTTCAGATTCACATCTGTCCAGTTTGAAAATCTTAGATCAAGTCTGAACATAGATGTGGTGAATTAGTAAGTGAATGTGAGGACCCAGCAAGCAAGATGAACAAAGATATTAGATGCAATTACAACACAGGAACTGATTCCTTATAACACAGGAACTGAAATTAGCTACGGTGTGTTTTGATGGATGTCCCTCTTGATGAATATTGAAAAGATAATGGCCATGTTTTCAAAAATTACTCCTTTTAAATAATATTGGTTAAGATACAGTGATTTAAAATAGAGTAATTTGGATGCCTAAAGAGAGGTGTCTACTGCCACTGACTCCATTCTTGCCCTTGTCTATAAGGGCAGTCACCAATTAGCCATAGAGTCAGTATCAAATCTACTCACCTTTTATAGACCACAGTTTTCCAAAGTGAATAATGTCAACTTTAGTTAATTATGTGCCCATTTTTCCTTCAATTCCTCAGTTCTCTTTCCCTTCTCCTCCATGTACCACGTCCTCTATCTGGAAATATTTGCCTTTGATGTGCTCTCTGCTGTGATTGCAGTTCAATATTAATGAGGAAAGCTGAAACATTGTTCTCTAAAAATTGTACACATTATTAATATATTTCTTTCCTTCCTATCCACACATTCCACATTTCAATTTTAGCTTTTTTTTTTTTGAGCAGGAACCATTTTCTTCCTTACTTCTCTGTCCAGTGACTTCCATAATGGATCCTTCATTCATAAATAAATATTTTGGTGTTAGAGTAGTAATAAATAACCAGGCTATCTACCCATAGTGCTGTCAGGCATATTCTCTACTATAATAATTTTTTTCTTAAATACTGAAGACTAATTTCATTAAGCACATTCTGGAACTGTTCTAAACAAGGATTCCAGAGGGGCAGACAACAGTACCTAACACCAACATTTGCCTGGCACCTAGCAGAGTTTAAACCCACTGAAATTACACTTCCAGCAAAGTTCAATCGCTATATGAGCTTCTTTCTATCTAATGACTTTCCTCTTTAACCCACCCTCCTTCCTTCAGGAGGGAAAAAACCCCAACAAAACAAACAGCTTCTCAGAGCAGTTCACAGAGAATGTCATTTATAGTTACCTCTTCTGGACTTTACCAGTAATCACTGGAGATACATAATATCTGAGAGAACTGTGGTGTGAAAGGTTTTTCTGTTTAGGAAAGAATAGCTCTCAAACTCTGTGAGGGAAGATCCTGTAACATTGGCTAACCAGACTAGAAAAAGTCTGGCTTTGCATTTACTACCCAGACAGAAAGCAAAAATTTCATTAAAAGTGTCATGCTGAGTAAATAACTTAAGTGCTTCATATTTCTGCCATTAACATTTATGTCATTTCTGGTATCGTCCCATTCTAACAACATGCAGAATACCTCCTAGCACAGACTGAAGTTTAGTATGTCTGCATTTCCCAGCTGATAACCGAATTCCATATGGGTGTACTGGTAAGAGTCAGATATGGATGTGACAGGAAATTATTTAGATGTCCTTGAAAAGATCTTATTTTAGAAACAATTGA
Organism: Strix uralensis; assembly: GCF_047716275.1. Classification (NCBI taxonomy): domain Eukaryota; kingdom Metazoa; phylum Chordata; class Aves; order Strigiformes; family Strigidae; genus Strix; species Strix uralensis. The sequence continues at coordinate 40,139,469 of NC_133975.1, forward strand.
TGCTTTGGAAGGAGCATTGAAACAGGCTAGACTATAGGAAAGGACTCTTGCCTTATTTGAAATCACTAAATATTCATATATTTAGACATGCTAAGTAGACCTGTGTTTAAGGCAACACTATCTAGTTTAAAATAATTTGCTGAATTCTGATGCCTGGCTCCTACAAGTGTTTCCCAAAGTGGAACTCAGAAGCCATCCTTCAATAGAAAAATCCAAAATGTGCATTTTAATTACCTAAAGGAGGACAGTGTGAGGAGCAAATAAGGCATGTAGAGTCTCATGTGTTGCTACATTTGCAATTTAAATAAACTTTTAAATTGATTTTTTTTTTTTAAAGAAAAGCATTGTTGGTTGTTGCATTAACATCAAGACACAGTTTCAGCCTTACTTATAATTTTTTATTGTGTAGGGTACAAGCATTGTTGCAACACATTCCATAATTACACTGTTACAGAGAACATGGACATAATGTTTTAATATTGTGTCATACTTTACAATGATTCAGTAATATTTGCTAGAGATAAATAAAAAATTCATTTTCAGCCCAGTTTTTATTACTAACCCACAAATAATCAGGAGATATGTTGGCTAAACTGAGCAGCTCTGTTCCAGATTCAGGTACCTTTGGAAACAGAATTATTTTCCATTTTTAGTTTAGTCGTATTTTCTTTAAACTGATCATTTTCCATAGAAAATACTCATTGATTATCAAAATGACTGAAAAACACACCTACACATGCCTGTTTTCTAATGTTCTCTGAGTTTTGGGCTTGCCTTCTGTATCAGAGAAAAACAGTATTCCAGGTAAAGCAAAATATCCAGGAAGAAACATGTTGACACCAAAATCTCCCTGCAAACAATTTTACAGCAAATATTTTACATTAATTGAGATTATCAGCTATTTACTATAGTTTTTATCCACTAAATCTCTCCATTAGTGTTTGTAGAAGCAAATTGGCAAGTGCAAAATGCTGCCAAAGACTACTTATTGCAGAAGTTTGAAATTAAAAACAGGAAAGGAGATAAAAACCCTTTGAAACTGCCAAGTGCTGACACAAGTTTTATTTGTGAAATTTAGACTGCGAATCCTCGTGAATGAGGATTTGTAAAGTGAAGAAAATGGAAAAAATATTTGAAACCCTATTTTAAAAGACATAAATTCCAATGTAGTTGTGATTTGTCAATTTTCTCCACTAGAAATAGCATCAGTTGTTTCAACAATAAATGCTTCATTTCGATTTTTCTTGGGCTTTCTAACAAATGTCTTGTTAGAAAACAAAATATTTTCATATAATCCAAAAATATGATACAATATAAAGGAAAATCTGTTCTGAAGAGGCAATAGTTGTTTCTTTTTCTAATTCAACTTCTCAACCCTAAAGTTAACCATGTATGAAATACAAACAATGTTATTTTGTGTCAAAAGAAATTCCCCAGTGTTTAAAAAAGCCTTTAACTACAACTAATTGCACAGGTTTTATGCCATTGCTAGATCTTGACTTCATCATTATTATAAAGTGGACTTTGAGGAGAGTGACAGAAATCCCAACCTTAGAATGTTCAAGCTTGGTCAGACAGAATTATAAGAACACTGATAAAGCTGAACTAGAAGTCCTAGGAAGTTTTTTCTGTCTGTAACTTTTGGGACATGCTTCTAAGAGGTGAGATTTTTTTCTGGCTCTAAAAAAAGTAAGTGTGGTGTCTGGAAGCAGACTTAAAAAACAGATAGGCAAATAGAATATGCTTTCTAAAGAGTCAGCTTTCACTTTCCCTAATTTTACCAGTAGTCTCTAAGTAGGTGAATAGTAGTAGTATATCTCCTATTATATTCTATTGTATATACACATACACTATGTATTTTAAATATAGAGTATATAGAGTAATTTAGTACTGTAGACAAGTGTATTTATGTAATTAATAGGCATGTATTTTGGAGTTTGACTATAATCATGTTTTACAGGTAGATACTCATTATATTGTGCTAAGTAATACTAAGCCTAAATTTATCACATTTTATGCAGAACAGCAAAATACAGTAAGTAATATGAAAAGTAATAAACAGCAAAAAAAAATAAATCAGATATCTCAAATAAAATGAGCAAAAAATAAGTTGTGGTCCCTCATTATTGTGATTTCTACTAATACCAATAAGGGCACATGAACTACAGTACAGAAGGACACTCCAGCCTGTTTCCTGAGATAACAGCAATATAAACAACCAGACGTTTATACAGCCTTGGGAAAAAAAGTAAATGCCAACTTCCCACTGAACGCTTGGCAAGAACTGCCAGTAGCAGTGTCACTAGGGCTTTCAAAATGCACAGCTATCAAAACACCTCAAAACATCCCAAAATTACTGTAACCTTAAGAATGTTCAGTGATGGATTACAAATCTAGAATTAGATTCTCAATCTCCATCTGATAGTAGCAGAGGTCAAAATATGAATTGAATCGGTTATTGGATGAAAAAACCCACTTTGGCATCAGTTTTGAAAGGTATGTGTTTACGCACATCTGTATTTTCATATTATATCAAAACCTGAAAAAGACTGGAAGAACTGTGTACTTGCTTCTGTTTTAACAGATACCTTAAGCTGAGTTGTTATATTATGCTAGAATTATTCTAACTTTTGCTTAAAGAAAATCTGTCTTCCGAGGAGGTTTTTCTTAGGTAGTAGGCATCTTGTTTCTAGAGAAAGCTGATCCTTCAGATCATCTTGCCAAATCCAGTCTTTTTATGAGTCAGAATAAAGACACATTCAAGACTTTCAAGTCATTATGAACCACTCTTGAAACTCTTAGAAGAGTCGATTTTCATCTTTACTTTGTATAAAAAATATTAAATTTGGGAATTACTGGTATGTGGATTAAAGCAATTCTGTCTTTCATTTTCAGAAATGATAAGTATTACTGGTGCTTCATTAAATTAAAAGAAAGACTATTTTAGAAACAGTAACAATACTGACACCATTAAAAATTAACTGCACTACACTAAAATTCTCACATATAAAATTTAATCTGAAGGTTCTTAGACACTTTAAAATCACTACAGTCTTTAGTCTAAAAATAAATTGTATGTGAAGTGTTATTTTACTGTTTATTTTCACAGATTAATTAAATACAGAATTAAGCTTATACACTTTTTATCATATAAAAGAATACTAGTCTGTCTGATTGAATGCACCACTGTTATCTTGGAATGCCTAACATGGGAAATTATTCCTCGTATCTACATTTTCTGATAGATGTGTCATGGAAGATTCATAATTTATAAAAATTGGGATGTCCTATATTAGTAACTTTGGCTTAGTGATACAAGAGAGTTATGAGCAAATCTACTGTACTACCATTTAGCTTTTTCTCATGGTCTTAACATATTTCGTTGACACATACTATTTACATAAATAACAAAGTAACGTTAGCAGAATGTTCAAGATTTATTAGTACAGTTAACTGTTAAATTGAAGCAATCATGTTAAGCATGTACCTCTAGAAGAGATTTGTGTTGGTTTTGTTTTTTTTTCTCAAAGAATATTGCTTTCAGAAGTTTGTCCTTTAGGGAAATATTTTGTCAAAAATTATGAGTACACAGTTTCCACTGCACATGGAAAACTTAGTTTACATCTAATTTGTCAATCTATGTAAATTAAGATTTTATTCCAGTTTAAAAAGTACTTTAGACATTGGATCGCATACTGTGCTAAGAGAACTAAAAAGGAGTGTGTACTTGCTCTTGATTTAACAGATACCTTGAACTGGGGCTGTATATTATGCTAGTCATAACAGAATTATTCTAACTTTGCTTAAAGAAAATCCATCTTCCCAGGTGGATTTTCTGAGGTGGCAGGTATCTTGTTGTTTATCTAGGGAAAGCTAATTCTCTAGATCATCTTGGCAAATCTAGTCTTTTCTTGGGTCATAAGGAGACAAGCTGTTGAATTTTATAAATAAACTTCTGGATTATTTCTAGCTTCTGAATAAATGCCAAAAGGCAATGCACTCAGTCATTAAAATGTTTTGAGAGAAAAAATTAGAAGATACAGGGAGTAATTAAACTGTCTGATAATTTTCAATATCTGCCAAAATATCTCACCTGTTGAGGCTGATATTTTCAAGAGTAAATGATTAAAAAACTCATCAGTCTTCAGTAATAATGGCATTTCGTCAAGTCAGTTTTCTGTGTGTATGAAGTCTATTTTATGAATTTGTTTACTGAGCTTGACTTTCAGACATGTTTTATTTTATATGCGTATACATGTCACGTTGAGTATGAAGTAGACAACACTTTGTAAATAATGTAAGAGAGGTATTAAATCAATTTCTTAAATGGACTGATATTTCCAAATGGACCTGTAGCTAATTATGTGGGATATTCATATAACTACTGTGAAGCTCACAGATTTGGCACACTAATAATTACACTTTCAAAAATACCCATTTCACTTTTAGGAAAGTAATAATTTTGATAAATTTTGTCCAGATTCAGGGTCTTGTAAAATGTCCATTAATATTAACAGAATCTCTTAGCTGACTTAACAGTTTGTATATTGGGATGCAAAGTTAAAGCTCGCATCTACAGTATTAAAAATCAAGTCTGAGATGTAATTTTACCGTATGAAACATTCTATTTGATTTGTTTGTCACCATGTCCATGCCCTAAAATAAAAGAAGATGCTTGATTTCCTTCCTTGTTGGAGAGCAGAAAATGAGGGCTATACTCAAAAGGAATCACTGAAATACTGTGCATTCTTACTCACTTAACACAACATTTGGGTTTGAGGCAGTAACACAACATTTTGGACTCCCCCAATGCAAAATGTTTTTTAGCTGTAATGATGTGGCTGACATGGCTGATGCTAAACCAGCCCAGATAATGGTTTTGAGAAATAATGATGCTTTCTTAGAATAGAAAGAGTTCAGATTTCCAGCTCCAAAATTTAAGGGAATGATATTCAGGAACTTTCTTATCTGGAAGTAGTAATTTAGATTCTGATTTCCTTTTTTAAATCTGTGATTTCATCTAGTGAAATTTGGATTGCTTTGATATAATCGAGAGTTTGACCTACATAGCTGGGATCTTTTTTTCTATGTTGTTGAAGTTTTGGCTAGTCTCTCGTAAACAACAAGAAAAATCTAGGGAGTATTCATTAGATAGGAACATTGAAAGTTTCATAAATCATGCAACTTCAGTCTGCATTTTAAATTTTTGTTAGTCCAGATATCCTTTCTCACTCAGATAAATTGTTCTCTTCCTACAAAGTTAAATTTAAAAATTATGGTAAGTATAATGCACAATCATTATCTAAAAAGCACAGGCTATAATGAGATCTAGAGATCCAAGAAATTAGATGTCATCAAATTACTGAAGACATTAAACATCTGTGTTAGTTGTGCAACATCTATCAAAAAGCAGTCTCTAAATATAAAATGGAAACAGGTCAGATTCAGGAGAATATATTTACTTCATAGCAATATTCTGAGTAGAAAATTCCTAGAATTGTAAAATAGATGTGCAGCTGACCCAAATTTACATTAGATGATCTCAAAACGTTCTTTAAATCAGCTTATCATAGATACAGAATCAGGTATCAGTGTGAATACATTCTTTTGAGTTATAGTCTAAGAGAAAATGGCCCTATCACAATTTACCATCTGAACAGTTCTTACAGTTTTAACTTGGAGCCAAACAAACCATAGTCAGGGTAGAAATTTTTCCATGATATCCACTCAAAATGACAAAAATATAGATAAGTAGCTAAGCTTATGCAATGGCTATGTTCAAGATGTCAGAAATCTGAGATAAGGAATTATTTTGAAGAACAATTTGAATTCAGTAGCATCAAATTTGAACATGCTTTGATCTTACATCCATAAACTAATTTGGTGGTCATAAGGGTTTAAGTGTCATTGCCTTAAAGTATCTGTATTTAGAAAGGATGAACAGTGGTTAGCTTTAACTTTTTTACCTTTTCATTTTACTCATTTGATGTTGAAATCAAATGTTTACCTTTCTGAAACAGTCATTATGAAATATTCTTTGAATACTCTTAAGCAAAAAGGTAGTTGTTAAGTACTAAAAAAGTGGAACTTTCCTTTAAGTTCACATAACATAAAAATAGTTCGCATAGGAAGTACATATCAACAGTGGAAAAATGATGTACAGAAAAATTTTAAAGCCTATGTCTTCAATAAAATGTAAGATATTTAGGCACGTTGTCAAAAAGGGAATTATGTGCCTAGATAGGATTTAGGTACCTAAGTAATTCTGAGGATTTAGATATTCTTCTGTGGAAATAAATCATAACGCTGAAATTATAGATAAATTTAAATTAAAAGATTAATATTCTATGGCATTTAAGTTAAATTAATAATAATCTTTAAACTGCTTTGGGGTGTCTTGGTAAAATATCATGACATTTTTGGGCACTAGCAGGCTGAAAAGTATGTCAGAGTTTAAACAAAATTAGTCCATATCCTTTGAAAGTAAACTTAGACCTTGTTTTTTCCCTTCATTCCTCCATCTCTTTTTACAGTTTATTAGTACACTGCATTCCTGATGTGTGTTGAGCTGAAACGAATTTTAGTGCTAGAGCTTACAGATCTTTCTACAACTCCAGAATGTTTCCTTTTCTCATGATGAAGAAATATATACTACACATCTATCAAAGGCCACTCTGTTTTCCATCACTACACTGGTTTAGCTGACTGTTCCCTTTTTATGCGTGGAGCACACATTGCTCCTAGTGCCTGTTTTTCTTTTATCATAAATCCCAGTCCCCACAGAATAGGAAGATATTGGTTCACATTACTTATGTTTTCAAGTAGGAACATGAAGTTCAGATTCTGAAATATGTTTGAAAAGAAAAGTCAGAGCTGTTGTTATTAGAAGGAATTCAAACTTCTTGTAACACTGACATGAAACATTGTATTCATTGTTATGGGACAAGGTCAGTAGTTCAGATAGAATTCGTATTACAGACAGTTCCAAAAATGAAATGAGTACTGATAATATATTTTTAAAGCACCTTCCTCTGTGCTCATTTATATGTTATTCATAAAAGTGTGGTGGCCTTGCAGCAAAGAGACAATGAAGGCAGTGATTTATAGAACAGCCTTATCACAACGTGTATTAAAAAGTGCAAGGAAAATGTAGTCCTAGATTTCATAGTCACTCGTATTCATTTTGCCTGTTTTTAAGGAACTGTGTATAACAGAGAGAGGTTGCTAATGGAGGAGTATTTACTTTTAATGGATGGGGTCCTACCAGTAGAAGATGAGCACTTACTCTTACTGAAAAACATTCAAGTATTGCAGTAAAAATTATGCCAGGGGAATCCCAGTAACAAGAAAGTATGCAATATCACTGCAATGCTTGAATTACAAACTTGATTTGATCATATTCTTAAATAATAAAATGCATTAATGATGTCTTCATTGGCCTTTCTTCTTAGGGATACCAAACAACTGCAAAAGTCATAAGATCATCCTAATTCTTGGACCAGTACAGAATATTTTAATTCTTCATTCTAAAATATTATATGAACTCTTAGATATCTCCTCTAGATTAAAGGTTTTGTTTTCTATAGGCTAGTGAATTATTTTGAACCTACAAAACTCTCTCATTTCATTAATTTATATTAAAGTGTGCCCCATACAGGCAATTGCTCTAACGTTTTGCTGATTTAGGGTGTTCATCATATGTGACTATTTCATTATGCTTGATAAAAACGCCTTTGTCATAAACAGTGGTGAGAGAAAGGACAAGATTTTCTAAGCAGTTGAACCAAACAACTCTTTCTGAGTTATCTAACACGACATCGTAACATACCTCTTAGACTGCTCTGTGGATGTGGAATGCAGTAATATGTTACATTGTCAGTTTTCTGAGTAGCAGCACATCACCTCCTCTTGGGAAAAATGGTTACATGAAGGTTTTTTGCCAAACAGTAAAAAGATACTATATTTTTTATCATGCTACAAAATAGAAATTATTTTTATGAGTGCTCTAATTTATGTTACATCAACCAACATAATTATTCAGGAATGTAGCTGAGACGGACGTATGAGTTGGAAACCATGACTAAGTTAATTTTAGCAGCAACTGAAGAGAAGCCTTATTAATTACTACCAAGGACCAAGCTGTTGGATACCATGAGATTAATGTCTCTATGTTCCAAGATTATTTTAAGGGAAAGATTATCCCTTGCATTCTTTAAAATTCCATTACAAAAATTTAACCCTATTAGCTGCTGCACAAGCATTGGTCAGCTGTAGGCTCATGTTTTCCTTTCTGTATAGTAATTGTTGAATTCTTTTACATTCATCGTACTCTATCAAAATTTTATTTTCTCAATATTTTTATTCATTAATTATTTTTTGACAAGTTGATAAAACAGAATGTAACCAAGAAGTATTTAGAAGAGGTAACTGTGACTCTAACCAGTCATTAGTGACTGGTTTTTGTCTTGAAATTGCTGAAATGGATCTCACTACTAAACACTGATTGTTTGGATTTACATGTGGCTTGGTATATTCAATGGTACACACTCAGTTCATCAGCGGCACAGTTGTGGAGCTAGGGCTAGTTCCACAAAATTTTAAGCATTGAAGCTCTTACTGTCAAAATACCCAGCTGTTATGGAATCTGAGTTAGACTTCCAGCCTTCCGTAATGATTCAGAATTAGGTAGATGAGTGCAATTGGGAAGATACTCTATCATATCTTAATCTAGCTATTACGACTATTGATAATAGCAAAGAGAGAGCAGCATAGGCTTTATCTTATGCTAGCAGTCAGTGTACACTTAATTTGCTGTCAGTGTACACTTAATTTGCTGTTTCCTTGCATGTCCTAAAGCTTGAGTGCTTGTATTTTGTGTTCTGTTACCTGTATGAAACTGTCTCAGATGTGCCATTGTATATCACGGAATCACAGAATCATCTAGGTTGGAAAAGACCTTGAAGATCATGTAGTCCAACCATTAACCTAACATCAGAATCATAACTTCCCATGCTCATGTAGATACCATAATAAGACTCATTATAGCACATGCACTGAATAGGGGACTATGTAAGGTAGAACAGGAACACCAAAGACCACTGTGTTACTGGTTGAGGCCGTTTTGACCCTGAGAGGATTCTGTCCCAGATGCAGTCTCATACCTGAAGGAGGGTATTCCTTTCGTGCCATACTTCACCTGAAAGTCCAGGCTACTTAAGTTAGGTGTTGAGCTGTTCCCAGCACAGTACTATTGCTCTGATGCAAGTTAATAACTCTGCAAGGCACTGCACACTGCACATTTAGACATGCAAAGCTTAGAAGGCATCTCCCTCTTATCCTGTCAATAATTTAGGTGCCTGTTTAGATGAGAATCCAGAATCCTGCAGTTAGGTGTGCCTGAGCTTTTCTCGTTAAAAATGGCACTTGTGCCTAATGCTCAAAAACTCAGTGAGATTACACATCAGAGACAACACTGCAATCAAAACACGCTCACAAACTGCCTTTTCAATCGCCTAATAGCCAAATAAGATTTTACCTGGAGATTAAGTACAACTGCAAGTTTACTGGACTCTTTTTCTACCTCTTAAGCAACGGCTTGCTCAATTAAATTTTGGACATTTATGGGTGTGCCAAAAGACAAATTTCTTGCTGCATAGCTATCTTCACTCACAGAAGCTTACACATTCAGAGAATTTAGTTGCCCTCAGGGTCAGACCCTGAGACTGAAATTTTGGAGTCAAGTTCAACCAAAAAAAGTTTAAATGCACAGCTAGATCATTTGTGATCTTTCTCTAACTTTTCTATAATAAATCTACCCCATAAATGACATTTTATCCTTCAGTAATTAATAAAACTCATAATGAGATGGAAGCTACTGACCTCACTCTAGTCATTTCTTTTACTGTTTTGCTTATTCTTCTTTCACCAATTAGTCTTAAATGCAGAAAAGAGTCAGAAGATTGAAAATCCATACATTTTCATGTATTTGGGCTGTTTAATTAGCAATTGTAGATGTCAATGCAATTTTCTTTGTTATATGTAGTTGAAATATTTCTCTAGCTTTTGCCAGGACCTGATCAGTACTTACCAACTGAAATATTAAATACTGAGTGACAATGAAGGAGGCACAATTACCATTACTTTGGCTATTGTTTACCAACGATAAAATTTTAACAATGCATTTAATTTTCCTATGAAGTGACTTGACATGGTTATTTGCAGCTCTGAAATGTTTAAGAAGATCTTAAAACTACACAGATTTGAAGTAAAGGAACGGGCGATCATTTATTGTGCACAAAATACTGACACCAAAAGCATAGGATATATACTTCAGTATAGCAGAAAGGGTTCATTATCTAAGTGAAAGAGATATTTTCATTTACTGACAATTAAAAATATAGTAGTTCTATTTAATAATTTATTGAGAGTGACCATAACTTGCTACAATCCTTATGGTGATTTACCAAATTGCTGATTTTGAGGGTAGTGTAAAAATACTCTACTACATTTACTTGCTGAACATATTATATTTTAAAAAATTAACTGTTTCAGGTTAGATCTTGCTTTCTATTTTACTAAAAATTTCATACTCTAAAAGAACAAGTACCAGAAATTTTCATCTGAGATCGGAAATTGATTGCAAATACATGGGATACTAATTCACCCTTACTCAAAGCTAACCTATGACCAGTTTAACAGGCTTTAGAAGGTTACATCCGAGTTACACATTTTCTTTCTGCTAACTTAGGACTCTGGCCAGCAGAGGTCATACTGAGTCAGTGGGATTTTGTATTTTCACGTTTTCTGATGATCTCTTCAGGTAAAGCTTCCGAGAAAAAATGAAATAATGCTTCCAATGAAACTATCTCACAGCTGCGATAATATTCCTAGCACAAACTGAACACTTTCTTCCTTAGCCTGCAGGTTGCCAGTCTGCACCCTGACACTAGTGTCTTGAAATTATGGCAAAGTTCATTTGTTAAGCTTTTCTTTACTACATTATTAATTTCAAGCTCTTCTCTATAACTCTCCATCCACACAGCACAAACTACCCCACTGGTAGGTGCCAGTTTCACAGGTTGCAGAGGAGACCATGGCAATAATGACTATACCAGGGCCACACAACAGAAAGAGACACAACTAGGACTTGAACTTTCTCCTAAATCGTAAATGAACATGCAAATCATCAGGCCATGAAACTTTTCACCAGACTGCACAGCCTGGCTAGTTTTCCTCAAGCACCAGAAGAAATAATCTAGGACTGCATAGGCATTAGTAAATGTTATTCCTTTCACAGAAATAGCAGAGAATGCACTGGGGAAAGGGATGGATTGATGAAATGCATGGAACTGTACCAAAACTGAAACATGCATGCAAGATGCTTCACAGTGGAACAAAGGCAGGGATAGTGGTATTGCAGGATTCTATTCACAACTCTAGAGCAGCCAAGGCCAGGAGCCAAGACCAAGGCAAAGGTGCCCACTAGATCATTAATTCCAGGAGGGAGCTAGTAGGAGCTCTGTGAGAAACTGTGAGAGAAGAGGAAAAGGAGGATGTGAGGTGATACAAGAAGAAAAGGAAAAAGATGCATCTGTATCTGTGACCTGTCCTACCTGGTGAACAGGGGAGAATCACCTGGAGTTTTTTTGGACTGCAACAGTAGAATCAAGTAAGAATCAGTAAGGCTGGAGTATAGGGGCAGAAATACCTCCTATTTGTTCTTAAGATTAAATTTTTTAGATACTATATGAATTTGTCCAGTCACATCTAAATCTCACTACTTATATTAGGTGCTGCATCATCTCTGAAGACTCATAATGTTATTTTGAACATAATCATAGAATCATAGAATGGTTTAGGTTGGAAGAGACCTTAAAGATCATCTAGTTCCAACCCCCCTTGAACACTTCCAGGGAGGGGGCATCCACAACTTCTCTGGGCAACCTGTTCCAGTGCCTCACCACCCTCACAGTAAATAATTTCTTCCTTATATACAGTCTAAATCTACCCTCTCTCAGTTTAAAACTGTTACACCTTGTCCTATCACTACACTCCCTGATAAAGAGTCCCTCCCCATCTTTCCTGTAAGCCCCCTGTAAGTACTGGAAGGCAGCTATAAGGTCTTCCTGGAGCCTTCTCTTCTCTAGGCTAAGCAACCCGGACTCTCTCAGCCTGTCCTCATAGGGGAGGTGCTCCAGCCCCCTGATCATCTTCGTGGCCTCCTCTGGACCAGCTCGAGCAGGTCCATGTCCTTCTTATGTTGGGGGGCCCAGAGCTGGACAGAGTACTCCTTCTGGAGTCTCATGAGAGCAGAATAGAGGGGGAGAATCCCCTCATTCAACCTGCTGGCCACACTTCTCTTGGTGCAGCCCAGGGTACAGTTGGCTTTCTGGGTTGCAAATGTACATTGCTGGCTCGTAGTCAGTTTTCCATCCACTACGACTCCCAAGTCCTTCTCTGCAGGGCTGCTCTCAATCCACTCATTGCCCAGCCTGTATTTGTGCTTGGGATTGCTCTGACCCAGGAGTAGGACCTTACGCTTGGCCTTGTTGAACTTCATGAGGTTCTCACAGGCCCACCTCTCCAGCTTGTCAAGGTCCCTCTGGATGGCATCCCTTCCCTCCAGTGTGTTGACTGCACCACACAGCTTGGTGTTGTCAGCAAACTTGCCGAGGGTGCACTAAATCTCACTGCCCATGTCACCAGCAAAGATGTTAAATAGCTCCTGTCCCAATACCAACTCCTCCAACAGTATGCTTTATTGTGATTAATTTAGTTCACCAGGCTGACTTGTGACTGCAAGATGTATTTACTACATCTTCAGCCTGAAATAATTCACATGCCAGTAGAGCAAACTAGTCACTCAGCAATAGGCAAGGGAGAATGAAGATGTTTTGGATGATTACGTTTCTTATTCAGTTTGATAGAACTCATTATGTATCCAAGAAAGGAGAAGAACTACTTTTCCAATTTCTGATAATTTTTTTTTTTTTTAATTTTTGTTGAGTGTAAAGATACTTGTCTTTGTTTTCATGCCTTCTGTGTTGGCTAGTAGTTAATATAATTTTTGTTTTCTATGCTTGGTCACAATATGTGGGCTATAGCCTGTGTTAAATACTTCTTGGATTTTGACTGATATAAGAGATATGGAGATCAGAAAATGTCAGTTGTGGTTTGGATTAATTCTGATATTAAGTGGTTAGAGCCCATACCAATATCAAGGAATTCTTCTGATCATGAAACTCCCCTTTTCTTTCATCTTTTGACCCTTGGAATCTCTAAGCACCATTCATGTCTTGTTTATCTAAGACCTTGAATAAAGTTTATTTAAGGAAGCTTCATTTAGGAACTATTCACTTCAACAGGTTTGGATCAACCTATATAATATTTATATATACTATATTCTATATACTTTATACTGTAAACTACATACTATATTCTATATACCATATATCATATCACTTACACAATTTATAATTCATCTTTTATATAATGTAGTGTTAATGATTTACATAATCTGTCAATGAAACAATGGTTTTCTGTATTAACAATATATAAATGCATGTGAACCATCTTGAATACAAAAGGATTCCACTGAGTGCTATGGTCAACAGAGTCTAGCTTTATAGAGTTGGGCTCCTAGGGCAAATGAATCTTTTCCTACTCTTTATGAAAGAAACTGTTAAGTTTAGAACATTACACAATACCAAGTGATGCTATCTCCTATTCTGTTATTTTTATACTATATGACATATCATCTTATTACATGAAAAGAAAATGTGCAAACTTACATATAAAGAAAATAAATCTGTAGCTGGATAACACAATTAATTCAACAAATAATAGTCCAGTACAAATTGTTTCATGTTTGATGTACAGCCAAAATATGCTGAAGCATGTACATTATTTTTGGCAAAGCTTGAATTCAACTTGGAGCATGCTACTGGTTAGTCAGTTTTCTGTTAGCACAGTTCAGCATAACTACTGCATGTACTGAATATAACAGATAACATAATGAACTTTAAACTGTATTGCTTGCTTGTACTCCTGCTAGAGAAAAAAAGCATCTGAGAGCACTTGGAATGTGTGGGGTTTAAACTTGTTAGTCATTTTTGTGCAGTGCTGGCCTTTGTGGTATTCAACGACATTTTAGGATTCAATTAGCAGGAGTCTGCTTTGTTTTTGTTTACAGTATAATATAGAAGCATAACACTATCTAAATAAAACTTTATACTTTAGTATAGAAATAACCTCTTTCATAGTTGATATGAACATTGGAGAAGAGTAAACAAAAGGAAAGGGTACTGAACATAGAGAAAAACTTCAGGAAACCCGCTTCCATAGCATGGAAGCGTTTTGGTTTCTATTGTGTGTATTAGGTCACTACTGACATGTCTGTTCTTTTACTCAGTATAGTAAAATTATTCTAGGTACAGAAAGTAGACTTTATTTCTACAGATTGCACAGTACCTCAGAGCCCTGTTCAGATTGGGACTGCAAAATATTTCTAAAATGAGAATAGTAGTTTTTTACTGGGGGTGGGTTCTAACTATATAGAAACTAGTTCTCTTTAAGATGTCTTTGGGATTTCCTCCTTGATAAACAGACATGTATGTGTAGCCTGAAACATCATTTGAGCAGCAAATGGTTGGGTGGATTTCTAAATTCCGCTAAACACATTTGCCATGTTTCATTTCTTCTGAGATTCAATGTGGCCTTCACTAGAAGAAATTATGAGGGATTTGAGGGTAATCTGTAAAGTGTTTTTAAAGAGGTACCAAAATACCCTTGTATCAGTTTGACCTACCACAGTTTTTAGTATCATTAGTCGGTAATGATTCTAAAGCCATCAGGTATAAATAAGAGGGCAAAAGGACAGGCTTCTCTGGCAAGTCGTGTAGATTACATAGCTGTAAAGACATTCCGTTAAAGATTACTGATAATATGTAAGAGACACATAAAAATTCCTGCTTTGGTTAGCAAGAGAATTAGAGGTGTTTGCTTACAGGCGAACTCAATTAACTCAGAATATATTTTCAGTATGGAGTAAACCCAACTATGTTTCTATTGTGCTAAAAGTGCCTAGTGGTCAGCTCTCTTTACTTAAAAAGACAGCCCATTTCCCAGCAGTTACTACACTGTGGGGTTTAAAATAATGCCTTTTACTCTTATTATTTCAGATACCACTGTGTACAGACTTGGTAAACGTAGACTTTTAATGATCAACTGATCTGTCCAAATATTTAACTGATCAAAAATTCAGCTCTGTTTTCTTATTTTAATGGGACCTTTTAGTGGTATTTATGTGGTACTAATAGATGAGCACCTAGGATAATTCTCTAAGAGTTTTGTATGTGGAAAACCTGCCATCTTTAAAGTGGGAAGAAAAATTACAAACTATAGAGCATTGTGTCAGCATCAGTAATGAACAACAAAATATGTATTAATGTTGGGTCACTGATAACTCCTTGCTAACTTGTATGGTGCTGCCTTTAGAAATCATTTCATCTAGCCAAAATTTATGCATGCCAAGAGTATTCAACATCTATTTTATAAAGATTTAAAAAATATTATTCTAGTGAAAGGCTACTTGCATGTATGTGATTTATGTAATATTGGTAATATTTTTGGAATATTGTAATAATAAAGTTTAAATGCTAACATAAGAAGTGTGAGAAACTGCTTTGTTTATTTCTAGATGTACTAGATATAATTTATAAGAAATATTTTTCTTTTGAAATAGAACTTTTCTAGCAGTCTCTCTGAAACAAACGAGGGAAAATCATAAGGAAAATACAAAAAATTATTCAAAAGTACAAATTAACATAAGTATAATGTGACAATTATTAAATTACAAGATAATATGTTACTTTGCAGAACCACAACCACAGTGACTCATGTCTGTTGTAGCTCCTCATTAGGAACGTTGGTCTTGTGGTTATGGCAGGGAGCTGTGACTTGGCAGATACACATTCAGTCTCTCGTTCTACTGGTTTTCCTGTGTAATATATAGAATGGAATTTAAGGCTAGGTTAAAAAAAAACAAAACCAAAAAAGCTTCATGCTACAGTGCTGAGCAGCTCTGTGCCTAACTCACTTCATTGCCCCCCAATTCCTATACAGTGCATAGGAAATGATCAATAACACTTGGAGCATATAGCCACTTCCTGCTGACCCAACATAATCCTGAAAACAGGAATGTGGTTTATTTCGTACATTTATTCTACATTTAGGTGTTTTCTCAGTGTTACAGAGAGGTGCCTCCTCCCATTCAAACTTCACAGCCCAAGTTCTACTCTTCAGATAACTGCCTGTATCCTTTCTTTCAAAACCTGTCTACAAGAGGTGATAGTGATGCCCTCTCACTTTTGCTTTTATACAGCACCTTGCTGGTTAAAGCGCTCTCATAAGATAAGAAAGACCCAGATTCAAACACTATTTTGACTGATAAAACTAAAACTAAGTTCTTTCAGCCTTTTAATCTCTGTCCCAATAACCAACATATAGATTGTGAAAAGATAAGTACAGTTTCCATACCACATATTTAAACTATTCCATTGGGGGAGGGGGGAGTTAACTAGCTGTTAACTATATCAGAGAGAATTTCACAAAACAAGGAGGCCTTGTAGCCTAGTAGTAAAGGTCTTCAGCTAAAAGCAGGAAGATATTAAAAGTCATTCTACTAAAACTTGATCCCTAGTTTTGTTGTCTGTGGACGATTTTTCTTTCCCCATTTCCATTAAATTGACCAGCTTTGACAAAAAATTCTACTATAGGTAATGCAAGTGTAGAGACTACAGCAGTACACAGCACAAGATGACAGGGCTTTATCACAGACTTAACTTTTGCAGTCACACATACTCACAGAATATGGGTAAAAACTACAGATAGAACCTGGATTTACATTGCATCTTGAAAAGATATGAGAATTCATGATTCTTGCTGGATCCAAACTGTGTCTTTAGGCTCTAGTGACAATGCTTTATCAAATTGTTATGGATCTCTTAAATTCATTCTACAAAACATATGGTGTGCTCATCATTGAGAAACTTAAGGGTACAGAGAAAGAAAATTGTGCAGACAGCAGTCTTAAGATAAAAAGTTAAGAACTTCATCAGTTGACTCAAAATCTTTCTAAATTGGAAATTTTTGGTATTCTTAATTATATGTCTCTTAAAGGCTTGCAGAATATTTCTTTAATCACACTATTTTGATTCATGCTGTCTTTCGCATGAAGCAGTATTTATACTGCTGTGTTTGTCCTCTCCTTTCACTGCTAATATTGTTCAACAAATGCTCACTTACCTTGTGCTGATAACCAATAATCTTCAGTAGAGCACAGTTCTGCTGTTGGCAACAGCAGACTAATCTGACCGGTAAACAGTGTGATCAATAATACTTCATTAGCAGCATGGGAATAGTCTTAAATGTATGTACCAAAAAAATTTGACAACTGTTTATTGAATCTGAATTCTTCCATCAAAGACCCAATTTGAAAAGATAGTTTTGAGTAGTGAAAGACACTCCACAGGACTGAATTATATGTCTGGTTCATAAAACCAAGAAATTATATTCATTGACACATCTGGATGTTTTTTCCTGAGAACAATTTTTTTGACATTCTGCATTAAGCTGTCTGCCACACTTCTTTCATTTAGGTCTCAGTCAAATAAGTGAATGTCCTTAGATACCATAGGAGTGAGTGGGAATGGGGACTGGTGGTTTTTGCACTTCACAGAAGTGCATCAGCTCCTTTTAAAACTGAGTTCATTGTTTTTGTTATTTATTACATCTAACTTCAGTGCAAAGTAAAATGCAATAAAAAAGAATGTATATAATCAAATTATTTTGAAACTTTCATATGTTCTTATTGTTTTAAAGAAGGGGTGGCTGTAACAATTTATTGAACCTCTCCATTTTACTTCTCTATACTTTTTCACATGATAACACCATATATAAACTCCAGCTTTACTAAACTTGCCTATGCTTATGGTTATAAATTTTCCTCTTTGCTCCAAAGCAAGCATTTTGCTTCTTTCAAGCAGCTAATTTATAGATTTTTATCTCTACTCAGCATTAGTTCACACATGTATAATTTTTTTAAAAAAAATACAAACCACCTTTGTCGTGAGAGCTATGCTATATGTGACAGTGACAAGCATCTTGTGTGATGTGGTTGTTGTTTAAGATACAATCTGTTAATGAGGATATGCAGGTCTATAAATGACAGATACAAAGGATCTGCAACTTTATTAAACTATTGAAGGCATGAGAAAGCATAATAATCTTATCTAGCACTGTGCAGCAGTTACCACATCGCAAGTTTCCTTGCTACCCAGATAATTCAGGCTTTTCCTATCATGATCAGAATGTTTCAGGCACAGAGCTTATAATGGGGAGGGAGAAAAAGGTCGTTTTGGTTCCCACTTCCTTCTATCTGGCTGCCAGTGTAAGAATGCCACAAAGACATAGGTGTGTTTTCTACTACTACAAACATACACTGCAAGGTTTAGCGATTCAAGAGACATTTCTCTTGTTCAGCTTAATACTGTTCCCATGTCGTCTATGGTTTATAAGATTACAGTAAACCACAAAGAACATATTTCTCCTTAAAAATCTACTACTTGGTAAATGTATACTTTTAAAATTTTATATCAGCATTAAAAGTATTATGAAAACCTAAAAAAAAAAAATTCTGTAAAGTCCTTCACAAATAATACTATGTACTTTGTTGAATCTTCATGGCATTTATCATCTTCCCATGCAGTTGCTATGAATTGCGTTTGAAAACTGAACACCAAAAAGTTCTTGTAAAGCTTGAAGGTTAATGGCATTAGTCTGCCCCTTGACTATAGGAAGCTGTCTATCTAATTTAAACAGACAGATGTGCTTTTACAGCTGGAGCAATACATAGATGTTTAAGTTTGGGCCTTCTGGGAGAAACTAGTGGGTAAAATAGCAAGAAATGTCATTGAGTAATTTTTCTAGAAGAGATTGATCAAAGTTTGGAATGTGTCCTGGCCTGAGAAGCCCCAACAATTCACAGGATTCTCTCTAAAACAACCTTTTTTGTTGACTGAAAACACAATTATACCAAAAGGAATACACTATTATTGTGGAACCTTGTGATTATTGTAGTATATGATTTCACCCAAACAATAGTTTGATGGCTTTAGTGTATTTGGCAAACCCACTAAATAATTTCCTCTCTATATACAGATTTTTCAAGATACTTTTATTTTTTTTTAATTTACAATGATAAAGATATGGGTAAAAATTTCTTTTACAGAAGTTGCATGTTAATGAAATAAGTAATATGTAAGTTTTGGTGGGCAGAATTTGGAATCTCAAAAAGTGTCAAACTAGGCATTTTTCCGTAGAAGTTTATTTCCATAAAATAACAAAACCAGTGATTTCTACAAGGCTGTCTAATTTGTATTTCATTTAAGAATACGGAGTTAAATTCTATCTGATGATGACTTATATGAAGTAAGACAGGGACTCTTTTAAAACTACTTTTAAGAAGGAATTTCCTACGTTTATGAAAGAAATTATACAACATGTTGTGTATTACAACAGAAATGTTCTTGGTGTCCCAGAAAATCTCTTTCAGTCCCATAATATCCTAAATATGCACAAAACCTGTTCTGGCTTCAGAATTATTCACATCATAAAGAATGAGATATTGCACATTTTAGCTTCTCAAAAACAATTTCCAGTATCGAATTTTTGCAAAACTAGGGCTATTCAAAGAGACTCAATAATTACAGCATACTTGAAACTTAATGGGTTCGAGAGTCATTTCCTCATTCTTTGTAGAAAGTGAAGAAAGTGGTACAAAAAGTGCTACTGTTGATCTCTAAGGGCTAGCACTGAATTCCCCTGAGATAATACATAGATAGCATCTAAAAGTTTGTTTGGAGTAGGACTGCACTGAGGTCACTGTTCAAGACAACAAACTGTCTGCTGCATTCTCTGACCCTGAAAGGTTAGAGTTTAGGAATTTCCTGGAGAGATTCTGTTTGGTCTAACATTTTTATGAAAGTATCAAGGGGATAGTTAAGAGCAATAGTAAGGTTATTTTCCCCAGAGCTGTAAAACTCTTTTATCTAGCCAAAAATACTTTCAGGGAGATGCCTGTTAAGTCTGTGTGAATGCAGAGGAGAAATCAGAAAAAGGAAACTTGTTTTTTGCAGGAGTCTAAGAACACACCAAATGTTTTTTTAAATGGTCTTATATTTGTTTTAAGTAGCATAGCACTCTCATACGTTTACATTTTGTACCACATGAAAAAAAAAGTTCTTTAACACTTATTCTTTTTTTTTACCTTTTTTGGGTACAAAACTCTTAAAAAAAATGAAAGAAAACAGATATATTTTTCCACTGATCTAATTAATTTGCTAATGATGTCTCCTGACAAAACAGCTGGACACAGCTGACTGGACTCTTTAAGATACAACTGTATTCACGATAATCAAGAGGAAGTCAGATGGAAGTTAGCTTTGTCGTAATTGCATTTGTTCAGTTTTCTTCCACTTGATTTGTGGAATATTTAGATTCTAAACTTGTAGGGCACATTGTGCCATTATGATGTAAAAACACCTTAATGGAAAAAGGAAATAAGTGTAACTTCATAGTACAGTCCATAAGACTGGTAGTTTTACATCAGAAAAAATGATTATGTCTTTCAAGAGCATCAAAAAAGATAAACTTTAGCCAAATTCAGCATGTGTTCTTCATCAGCGCCTAATTTAGGGTGTTAGTAATAGCTCATTAGTACATCTGTAGGCACAGTGTCAGTGCAAATACTGACAGGCCAAAGCAGCATGTCCTCTGGAACAGGACAATGATGGAGTCAAATATCAACACGGTGGATAAAAATCGATAGTGTGACTGCTAGTAGCACAGTATAGCCAACATCCTTGAGGTCAGCTCAGATATAGATTCATAAGGATACACCACAGGTGATCTGGTGGTAAACAGGGATACAGCATGGACTTTCAAAGAACAAGTTAGCTGTAGATCCTTTAATGGGAACAGCTGTCAGGAGCTTCCTAAATTAGGAATAGGTGGTAAAGCCACGTTGTATTTTATACATATACTGACTGTGACTGTTAGTCACCTATTTCTACCTGATTGATCTCCAGTTCACTGAGGCAGCAACAGCTTGAATTAATGTCCACATGTAGCACTCACATCTTGATTAACTTTCATCACTGACTTTCTTCTTTGAGCATTTAGTCCTTATCTCCAAGGGTCTGTTCAAGTTTCAACCGTATGTAACTGTTCTTGTTCACAATAGTGCTTCCATGTTACCCTCATTCCAACAACCAATTTTCCTTCTTCCATCCATGTTTCACACCAGTTTTTGCTTAGGGCCCTACTGAAGGCTGTTCCTATATTTGGAATAGCTTCCTCCTCCTTAATGTTTCATATGGATTCTCAAATTTTCTTTTTCTCCTCTGAGTCCTATAAATACAAACACTTAAGAGTAATAGGGTTATCCTCCATAGGGGTTTAACCTTTACTATTAATAGGCTTACCCTTCATATAAGTTTATTATTATTTTATTGTTTTCGACTGGGGGTTTTGTAGGTGGTCACTTTCAGTAAAAAGTTTCTTTGGTAAAGGAGAACTGCTTTATTGACCAGTATTTTTGCACTATCCCTAATAAGATCTTCAAGACAGACACTATGTCTGCTTTTTGTGTTATCAAACAAATCATTATAACCTCCGTCTCACAACCATACAAAGGGTAGACCAGATTTCATGCAAAATGTCAGAATGTTCTGCTAGTTGGATCCAATTTTGGTTAGCAGAACTAAAACCAAAATAAATATTCCCTGTCCATCATGATTCCTCTCATTCCCTACCAGGGAAGGATGGTTAGAACACATCTGAATGATACAACCCAAAGGAATCAGTTCAGTTTGAATCAATACTGAAAGTCTAAGCGATATGTTACACAAAGAAAATCACTAAGCTTAAGCAATAAGTTCTTTTATGTGTCTATTCCTAATAATAAACTCATATCTTATTATCTTATTATAAAATGTATCAGATGTTTTTACTACTTCTAGGGATTTTTCTTATGTTAGCAGTATAATACAGCTTTCAATTGACCAGTTATGAGATGCTTACATAACTGTTAATAACGTGTTGTTTACTGGCAGAGGCTAACAATAGCATTAGGCGCTTTGTGCACAATTCAGATTTTGATATACAATAACTCAGGGTTTGGATGTGTTGGACTCTGTATTTTCACTCAACTGCTAGATTTATAAACTGCTAGTTTTATAAGCCTTTCCCCTGTAGAAAGGGCACTTACACTGGCAACAAGATCAATTGATTAAGAAGGGAATCAAGAATATGTAAAAATAAGACCTGACTCTATATTTCAAAAGTCAAAGAATATTCAGTTTATTCAGAGTGGTGCTATAGCAATTCATAAGATCTAATAAAAGCTACTAGTGCTTTGGAATCATTTTCTATAGTAATTTCTTTTACCATTTTGTATCTACTAGCAATGAGATTGTTTATGTTAGCCCCTTGTATTGATGTGTTCTTTAGAGAATTGTTAAATAAAGACCTTTGTCTAGTTTGCAGAAAGGAAAAAATACAATAGCTCCTTTAAGTGTTCACTCACAGGGTTTGGGAAGAGGAATGTGGTTACTAAGAGGAAGATGAGAGTATCACTTAAACTAGTAACTGGCTGGGTGAGAATTAGGACAGTCTGATAACTAAGGAGGGTTCATGAATACTCTTCTCCCAGTCTCAGTTTCTTTTGAGAGCTAGATGAGGTGTTACCAATCTGCTAGCAACTGCTCACTGAAATCAGACATTTTCTGCCCCTGTCATTAAGAATGGAAATAACTGTCACTTGTGTACCAAAGCAAATTTGGTAAGAAAGGAATCATGACCTGTTACAGAGTTCCCAGATGAATTAATGAACCTGTAATTTATGAATGTAAATTTTAAAATCCCATATTCCTTGTACACTTATCATATTGCTTTTATGTCTGGAATAGAACTCAGTAGTAACAGGAAATTTTGGGTTTAGACTGCTGCACATAAGATGTCATGGCTCTTGAAACAGATTTTTAAAGATACCTTTCCTAACAGGAGTCATAACAACTAACTTGAAAATTCCAGGTTTTCCTAATGACCTTGCACTTGAATGGCTACTTTTATCCCCAGAGGGCCCCAGTGGCTCTTAAACTTAATAGCAGCAAAGTGTTTTAGAACAGGATGTAAAGAATACTTCACCAATTGAAACTGTGTCGTAGAAAGAACAGGTAAGTGGTATTATTTCATAAGTACACCAATTTCAACAATTCAGGGGGGCGTTCTGTAGGGAGTATATGGAACAGAAAAGGAGATTTTTCCTAAAATATGCCTGTAGAAATATGAATTTTAGTTGTTAACTGTCAATACATGTTTTGTTACTGAGGTTTTGTCACTGATTCTTCCTTAGGTAAATTTTGTTCTAAACAAAATAAAAATAACCTGTTAAATTCAAAATTATCAGCCTCAAAGCCATAAATAAAAGTTTAAAAATTTAGTCTTGCAAAAAATATTCTATAAGATGATAAACCTGAAATAGATATGAAAACCTTTCCCATACTGTATATCCAATCAGAATGAGCTATAAGTTTTTCAATTAAAAATATAATTTTATCTGAAATGAAGTTCCTTATGAAACTGAAATTTAACCTCAAGCAACACACACATACATGAAAAATTTTCACTCTTCTGATGTGCTTAACAGCCATTTAATGGGCAATAAATCTTGGTCCCTAAATGCACTATACTCTGTCCTCAAACTCTCAAATAATGCATTGGCCTCCAGCTGTTGGCTGTGCACCGCACTTACTATGTGCACTTACCACATAGTAAGAGGTATCATTACTGCTACTAAATGTGAAAAGGGGAGTATTTAAGTTACTGTGATCTGGAACATAAATAAACAGTGTTACTTCATATCCTCTATTCATCACTCCCTCTCTTACTCTCTATGGCAGTGTTTACATCTTCCTGCTGGGACATATTATGGCATACACTACAGTCCAAATTAGATACGTATTCTGGGAGTGTCATGGTTCTCATCCAAATCACAAGCCTGTCACGAATAAAAAACAGGTCATGAGGAAAAAAAAAAAAAAAAGAGTTCTATCTTCCTGAGTTTTCCTTCAAACTCTGTGGCTACAATAACTTAAAGTCATCCCAGTTCCTAAATTCTCTTTTCATTTTTTTTTATTTAGGTGCTTTTAGAAATGACAATTCTACAGCATGTCCATGTAAGTTTTTATTGAAGAAAAAGTAAAATTTATTACACTACAATAACTTTTTTCACCAAAATAAAATGTAACTGTTTAGACAGTATGAAATACAAATGCTTTTATTCTATTCATTATGCTATTAATTATTCTACTCATTATTTCATGGGGTTTTTTTAATTTATTTTACAATATGAGCTTAATGTAGGAAAAGGGGAGAAAGGCTTTATTTTCTAACACTTCCTAGTTCCAAGAAACAGTTCTGCGCTCTGTATCTTTGTCTCCTTTGAACTGTGGTTGTTAAGTGAAAGTTATGATACGCTGCCTGATTTCACTGTTCCCACCAATATGGCATGACTCTAAAAACATTGGAATGAAAGAAGACATGAATAAAGTCTTGCATTCCAGAGCAGGGGGTATACTCAAAAAGGGGAGGGAGCAGTCAGGAGAGGAAAACTAGGGCTTTGTCTTCCAAAGCATAACAGCATGTTTATAATAGAGGAAACACATACCCTTTTAAAACTAACTTGATTGGAAGAAAATTACTTTCAGTCAGCTACTGAAATCCCTAAGAACACGCTGGTTAGTTTAATAGGAACCGATTTTGAAAGCATTTATGGAATGTATATAGGGATCCTGTCTGAAAACATATACAAGGAAGGCATACCAGCTGCAGTTATTCCCTTCATCCTCACTGACGTTAGCAATTTAAGATTTAGCCAAGCACAAAACACCCATGACCTTCTGAGCCATGCAGTCCCAAAAGAAAGCAGAGTTGAACTCCGCAGTTAGTCAAGCCATTATGAAGAAACATCACTGTGCCACAGAAGACCTAAAATAAATATGCAACAGTATTGAGAACTGCGAGACAGTCAAAGAAGAAAAGTCATAAATCTGTGTTTTCTCTCATATGTTGTAATACTCCATTCTGAGGCTCTTCATCCCTGTAAATCCAGCCAGAGAATAAGACTGAAGAGGACTGTAACTCAGCATGTTTGGATCCTATTGTTTTCTCTGACATTGATTTTTCTAGCTTTATAAATCATCCAATAACAAATGTTGAATCATGCTTCTACCTGGTTTCTGCCTGAAAAAAATAATCCATGGTTTACGTAGACATCTGTATACTATATGACTCTAAATACTTCCTGATATAAATGCTGAATAGTTCCTCTTATGTGCCCTGTCAGAAGCTTTGAGAAGAAAAATGTAGTGCCATTATCCTTCCAGCTCTCTAGGCTGCCCTAGATCTGTTTATTATAGGAAAATGTAAGGGTTTTTTTTTTCTTTTTTCAAAGTTAGTGTAGAATCACTCAAAATGTACATACAATTTTTTTTTTTATTTCTCTCATTAATTAATAGTCTGTTTTGTTGTTATTAGTCAGAACTTTTTCAGTGATCCAGTTTATGACATGACTTTCCAAACACGTGCATCAACATGACAAGGGAGAGAGTGAACAGAGCAGGGGAAGAGAATGAGATGCTGAAGGCAAAATGGATGTGGGAATTTCTTGTCACTGATTTACAGTTCGAAAACATGTTCTAAAGACATTAGTGTAGGACATTTTATTACAACTTCCTTAGTTATTTTCCCAGATTGGAAAAGTGTCAACAGAAAAGATTGAGAAAAATTCCCAAAGCTAGTTTTGGCCTTTTACTTTTGAAAGGTAAAGCACTGTCTAGGAAGAGAACAAGCCTACAGGCTCTTAGGTCCTTGATTAATTCTCGTCCCTCAGATATCAGATTGCCCAAGGAATATCATCCCATGCCAAAATATTTCTTTAAGATGTAAGGTGTTCAGCTATTCCAATTACAATTTACAAAATTGTTTGGGATAAATAAAATTTCAAAGATGAATTACTATTCACAACAGAGCAAAGAAACACATCCACCTTAACACCTGAATTAAATTTTCTAGGCAAAGATTGACTCATTATGATAAAAAATTCTTTGAAAATGTAGACTCATGGTTAAAATTGGTTTTGTGATACATAAGGCTCTACAGGGCTTCTAGTCAACATCCATCTTCACAATAAGAGAAAATTTCCTCCTGAGAAGAGAAAAAGATGGGAATTAGCCCAGATGGTTCTTGTGAGTCCTCAGCATGGTTTTTTGCCTCCTTCTATAGGGAAAATAGAAAGAATGATGACTAATGTTGCCAGCATTCTTGGCAGAATTATAAAATATATTTAGCCACTGAGTTCATAGTTCTAAATAATATTGTTATAAATGTGCTTCATTAATGGTGTACATAATATTAGAAAACTTTTGAATGCATTATGAAAGTTCAAAAAGTACCTATGGCACACTGAAGTAAGCACAGGAGATTCAGGGGTAATTTTTCACTCTTATTTTAGCAAGAGCAAGTACTCTTAATAAAAAAGTGGTTTTAATACATAATGAAAAACTCTTTCTCATCAGCATTACCAAACTTATTTTTCATTGATCAAAAGCTACAGTAATAAATGAATTCTTGTAAGCTGATTAAATTCACACAACACAACAATGTTTTACATTACCTTTGTATTTATTTTTTCCCTGTCTTTCTAAGACATGACTGACAAATAAGGACTTCTACCCTCTTGTTATTAACTGAATATCTAAGTATTTTACAGCTTCATAGCATGAGAAAAATTGTATTTCATATGGAGAATGGGAAACAAAAAATCTGTCATTTATATAAATACCATGTCCCCTTCTATCATCTCTCTGCCAGACAGTCATGTTCTATGTTGGTAATATCCAATACAAGGGTTTCTTCATGTTCCTGGTCATTCTTCTGGGCTGTGACTGACTATATGCTGTTTGATATTATTGTTTTTAAATTGAATGTCAGAGAGTTACTCTATCTCAACTGAGCAACAGTTCAGTCAGGTCTTGTTTTACATCTTTATTCCACCAAGAAAATTACACATACTCTCTACCATGTTGCTGATAAAGAAAAGCCATTTATTGTGGTTGGCATATTGGAACACTAATTTCCCTTCACAAATCTCTTTCACTGAAAAGCAATGTTCCTACAGGCATTGCTTCAGAAATGCTTGCAGATGATCCCTCAGTCATGTGGTTAGGTCAATCTAAAGCAAAATTTTTGTCATGTGCAGGCAAAGCTCACCTCCAACGATATTCAGCAGTAGAGTTGTTTAACTCAGAGAACACAAAATAACACAATGATATGAATATATTATTTTCATAGTTTGGGTTTGATAGCTGTCATTCACTGAGTAGAAGTTTTCACTGATTCTTCCACGGTTATCTTTCTGCCCATCTTTGTTCTTTCCCTGAAAGATTAAGTACTTCAGATCACATATAATGTGAACAATGTATGGTACAGGAGGAAATAAATCTTTACTTTGTAAAGATTCCTGTGTTCAGTTTTGGGCCCCTCACTACAAAAAGGACATTGAATTACTCGAGCATGTCCAGAGAAGGGCAAAGAAGGTGAAGGGTCTGGAGCACATGTCGTACGAGGAGCGGCTGAGGGAACTGGGGTTGTTTAGTCTGGAGAAGAGGAGGCTGAGGGGAGACCTCATGGCCCTCTACAACTACCTGAAAGGAGGTTGCAGAGAGCTGGGGATGAGTCTCTTTAACCAAGTAATAAGCAATAGAACAAGAGGCAATGGCGTCAAGTTGTGCCAGGGAAGGTTTAGACTAGATATTAGGAAGCATTTCTTTACAGAACGGGTTGTTAGGCGTTGGAATGGGCTGCCCAGGGAGGTGGTGGAGTCCCCATCCCTGAAGGTCTTTAAGAGTAGGGTTGACATATGGGATATGGTGTAGTTGGGAACGGTCAGTGTTAGGTTAATGTTTGGACTAGATGATCTTCAAGGTCTTTTCCAACCTTGATGATTCTGTGATTCTGTAAAGAAAAATCTCTGAATGGAAATATGAAAGAGTAAAAAGCTGAAACTTTTAGGGAATATGGAGAATATTCAGAAATTGCCTTTATTTCTTTGTGGTATCTGACCAAGCTGAATAATTTAAGGTGTTTATCCAACTTACTGAAAACTGTAACAGGAAGGTAGCAAGCATGGAATCAGTGGACATTAAAAGCTCACCCGGCTCAAACCCTGTCCATAAACAGGGTCATCTAAACCTGATAGATAATTTGTGATAGATTCTTGTCTAGCCTTAAATATCCCCAGACAGATACATAGCATATCTCCATTTTCCAACCTCTTTTGGTGCTTAATTGGAATCTTCTAATGACAAATGCAAATCTCGAGTTTCTTGCCTGTGTTCTGTACACATGGAGAATATATTACTCCCTTCCTCCTTTATGTATCTGAATACTGCTTCCATGCCTGCCATTGCTTTTCTCATCTTCAGGCTGAATAATCACAGTTTTTTCCAGTCTGTCCGTGCAAGTCATGTTTCCAAGATATCTGACAGACTCCTGCTGCAGCAAGAGCTATATACAGAAAGCTGCATTGTACGTTACTCCACATAAAAATAAAATGCGAGTCATCACATTTTCAAACAGCTATTACAAGAATAAGATTAAACTAGGGGAGAATTTATGTTTTTCTCTAGAAGTTACTATCAAATATCCTTATAAAATAGTAATTCTATTATGGTGGAGAGAGCAGGGAAAGTGGACAGAAATACCCATTTTTACATTAAAAGCACATCCATTTCATGGCTTCATTAGCAGTTACACTTGCTGCTTGGATAGAAGACTGGAAACATTTATAATGAGGTTCTAAAGAGAGCTGAAGGAATCTGTGCCCCTAGAAGGGCTGCTTTTGACCTATGACAGAGGCTGAATAATTTTATTACCCTTTAAGTTACAGGTTGGATAGAAGAACCTAAAGAACAGATACACTTCCTGGTCACTTTAAAGAAGCATGAAAGCATTTTGTCCTTCGTGGGTCCAGAAACATTTATGAAGAGAAAGAGAACTTTTTCCACTACTTAAGAATTAAGAAGTGAGACTTACTGGAGAGTGATGTTGTCAGATGTTTTTCAACACTTGATGTGTCAGCAACAGAATTCAGGCAGGTGCTATGAGAAAAATAGAGTATGTGTTTATGCACATTCAACACCCCTCTGGAGGCACTCTTTCCTCACACTGTCATTTGGGTTGCATTCAGCATGTAAGATTCTACACAGGGATAAAAATACCATAGATTTTTGATTTCGCAGAAGACAGTAATGTTTAACAAGGGAGACTCTGAATAACTTTGTAAAGAGCTGTGATGCCTGGGCTAATGTTAGGAAAAGGGGAGGAGATATATATCAATCCTGTAGAACTAAGATATCTCTCTTCCTAGGTGTGCCAGTACTGAAGGTAAATCACAGTAAGGTCTATGCTATTGTTAGTATGCCTGCTCCAACAAACAAGAAACAGGTTAAAAAAATTATTTGAGGAGTAAACTTCCATAGAGAAACTGATTTCTTAGACACCCAAAACAGTAGTTGAAGCTACAGTTCTGAGATTTTATAACCAGATATTTGAGAACTTTTCTACAGGTCTTAAGGAGAATTCACTCTTCATCTAACTGAAATTTAGGTAAAACTCATGTTTCCCAAAAGGAACTGGCAAATATTTACATGAGATTAGGGTTCTCCTGTTTGCTTATTGTTTGTTGTGTTAGGTTTTTTTTAATGTGCAACAGAATCATTTGCAAACTGAACAGTCAGAAGTACCTGGTGATTTTTCACTTCATTCAATTAAGGAAAATGGAGTGATATCCAAACCTAGACACATACCAATTTACTTACTAAAAAACTTTTACAAATCAAAAGTGATTTTCAGCTCCATTGCAAAAACTGAAACCACAAAGTAAGGAAGGCTAGTGGTACAAGTGACTGTCAGCATACTCTCCCTCTTGGAGACTAAAATTATTTCTGTAGTGCAAACAGGTATATAGTAATACAAAGTCACTATTTTAAGAAAGACTTAAAAAAAGAGGTGCCACTGAGATCCTTTCTCAAATGAAGGAGGGACAATTCATATTATGTGATTTATCAGAAGATCTCAAGATTCTGTTGAAATGTGTGTTAAAAATTAGACAAGAACATTACTTAGGGACTGAAAAAGTACACAGTGATCTTAAATAAAGAGTGGCACTGAAGAGACCACAGATGCTTGCTGTGCATGCATCTATCTTTAGACAGAAGTCCAACCAAGCAAAAGAGTCCAATTAATTAAAAAGCAACAATGGATGTTTTTATTGGTGCCAACATAAATATGCTTATATACCTTTTGTATACTGGTCTTAATTCCCTGGTATGACTTTACTAGAAGGAATAAAAAGAAAAGACATGGTATTTTTAACATAGTAATATATGTAAAATAGAATGATACGACAAGGATGATTCTGAGTGCTTTTTACTTAAATATAATTTGGACATATGGCCACAGAAATATGATTAAATATGCCTTCTTTACCACCTCTTGACTCGCTCTAACAGATAAAGGCAAACAAGAAATGTTGTTTATTAAAAACTAATCTGCAATTACTCTGCACAGATAAGGAAACAGATAAGGAAATGTATCAATGTTTGTATCTTGGACATATAAAAGATTAAGAGAAAAATACCAACATGATATATTCATTACTAACAGACAAATAACAGTACAAGGTCACTACCCTAAGAAAGATACCTCAAAATATTTAGATGTTACTGATGGGTTTACATCATCTGGTTTTTGTCTTGACTCTTCAATAAGTTCCAAGTTTTCTTGTTGATTGCACAAAATGTTGTATATAGAATGCTCAGGGACTCACAATTTTTAAGTCTATGCGAAATATCCCAAAAGCGTATGCATGAAACCAAGGCTGAAGGTCTTTCCATGGAAGAAGGAAGGTGGTACACTTTGCATAATTTTTTTTTCTTCTAATGAAAAGTAGAAAATAATCATCAGAGAAAACAGTGCTTTGAAAGGACAACAGTTTCAAGAAAAAAACAGCTGGTAAAATCAAAGTAAGAAAACCACAAATATATATTCCATAAAAATTTTGCTGAATGTCACATGAAAATATATAGCTGATTTGCAGAAGACCACTGTAAAATAAGGTGTATTTGGTATTGACCAAGCTATTAATTGTTCTGTGTCTCAAGTCTCATGTTAACTTTGAAGGAGGGAAACCTGTGCAGAAACTCTTGATCTACCAAAAACTGAGTAGCTAATTAACATGACTGGGGGACATAACAACAGTAACTCTGCTCCATTCAGGACTTGGTCTCATATGTCTAATTTGCACCACGTAGATTCATACAGAGTTAGCCTGAAAATTTCTTATATAAAGCTCAAGGTCTTTTTTTTTTGGTGATGCTTTACAGTAACAATGAAGTTATTGTGAAACTTTAATTCTGCCTTGAAGTCTTAAGGTAGAGCTCCCATTTTATTTTAAAATGTGAGTAGAGCATATTTTTGTCTGTCTGTCTGAAAACTTTACTCTTACTTTCCAAATTAACACATTTAAGGTCATTAGACAATGTAAACTCCCATTATAACAACAAACAGATAATAATAATTAAACTTCTGAAAAACTATGGGGCACTTAGTATTGTTATTGCTTAGTATAAATCTTGATCAGCTTTCTCAGGCTGCACACATCTGTAAATAGATGGCTATTGCTGCTTCGATGTTTCATGTGTCCATCTCTCTTTTCTTGACTCAACCACACTTTTAGACATATGGCTTTATAATTAAAAAACATTGACATCCATGAATCATATGTGAAAGGTGAAGGTAGAGCAGACCTCATTTACAGGTGTCATTCTGATTTATTTTGGATTGTTGACTGATGCCTGTAATTATATATTTAAATAAATAAATCTATACTTGCTGTAAGCCTGTCAAGAGTGCAGGAGATTCACAGCCTTTTTATATGTGCATTTATCACATCTACATACCTGCAGATACAAGTGTCTCTAAAGGAAACTTGTGAAAAATAATGTGTCAGTGAGAATTTTCTCTATTCTCTGAAGTACCTTTCAAACTGAACTCAACAATCCTTTCTGAAAGCTGTACAAGCTCACAGGATTAATTTAAAAAGGGTTTTTGCTACTAGAAGACTTTTCTGCAAATACTTAAAGATGACTGTAAGGTTTGTTTTTCCAGTTGTTTTTGTTTCCAACAGGAAACGCTTTATTTGGTCTTCTATACCACCAAAAGAATAAAGACAAACATAGCAAATATTGCACATAAGGCTTATCAGACATATCAAAAACTAGACAGATTTCCACTTATAACTGTTTTTAAGGAGCGAGAATACTTGGATTAAAAAGGATTTTTAATAGAGGAAGATAGAAAAACAGTGACTGAAAGTTAGCCGGGTACATTTTTGTGTTTCTTATTTTGAATGTATCACAATAACAGTGGTTAATAACTGGGGTGGGGGGGGGGGGGGGGGGGAAGGTAAATGTTCATTCTTTATGTTCTGATGTTTTTAAATTCAGTCTCTATGCCTTCTGAAAGATAGGCTTCCTTTAAATAAGATTTACTGGGCTTTATTGAAAGACTGTTGAAACACAGTTCTGTAGCCCTCTCCCAAGTGATCTAACCAGGTGACCAAGTGATTTCTTCTGTCTTTAAAATGTACTAGTCATTTACAAATGCTTTCTTTTTTTTGCTAATATGATAAGTCTCTGAACATGAAGGATAATGTAGTAAAGAAGCACTTGCAAAGTACATTATTTCTATTTAACCTTGAAGAGCTGACAGTCAAGCATGTGAAAGCATATAGCTTTGAGCTGGAAATATTAAAGTGTCGTTGTTGGACAACCATATTCAGCACCAGCCAGGCTCCAGTCCAGCAAAGTCCCTAGATATGAGTGCAATTCTAAGCTCAAGAACATACCTAGTAAAGCAAATAAAACTAGAAAACTGATGAGGTTATGTATATGCTTAAATGTCTTTTTGAGCAAAACCCAGTTCAATAATGTTTGTGGCTTGCTGCAGTATACAGTTGCCATCATCATGAAATGAAATGCATTTAAGAGCGGTTCTAACACAGCATGAGAAGCACTTTTACCACATTATGTAAATTGGATTTTTTTTTTTTTTGCAGCTAAGTACAATGCTTTGAAACTACTATTAAAAATAAAATTGGCAATTAAGAAATAGTTCACCTTGGCAAAGAACATACTTTGTTCAGTTTCAAGGGAGGTGGAGACTGTAAAGGGCATAATAAGTATTTGGTGTCTGTCTTGCAAAACCATTTAATTTGAGAAATAAGGAACACAGAGAAACCACATAAACATCCATATGAAGTATTTAATCTCAGTGGAGTCTGGATTCTGTGTGGCCTCAGTAAACAAAGAGGACTCATCTCTTTGAGTCCCATAGCAGTTTGTGAGGTACCTTTAGTAAAAATGGCTACCCTCATACATATGTAAATATTCTACCTAATTTTCTTTTCACAGTTGTCTAGTGGGTCCATATTAGAACTGTAACACCCTTCATATGCTTGAAATAAACAAAGTAAACTAGTCAGCATTGCTATAATGACAAAATTAATAAAAAAGGTATAAAACAAGTCAAAGCAATAGTTCAAGAGTAATACCTTAATCCTCTTTTCACTTACTATTTTTTGCACAGATATTTCTGTTAGAAATCACAGAATAACAGGTTGGAAGGGACCTCAAGGATCAGCTGGTCCAATCTTTCTTGGCAAAAGCATGGTCTAGACAAGATGGCCCAGTGCCCTGTCCAGCTGACTCTTAAATGTCCAGTGCTGGGTAGTCCACAACTTCCCTGGGGAGATTATTCCAGTGGCTGATTGTTCTCATTTTGAAAAATTTTTCTTGTGTCCAATCCAATCTCCAAAGGAGTACCTTTTACCCATTACCCCTCATCTTTTCCATGTGACTCCTTGTAAAAAGGGAGTCTCCATCTTTGTAGCCACCCTTTAAATACTTGAACATGATGATGAGGTCTCCCCTAAGTCTTCTCTTCTCAAGGCTGAACAAACTCAATTCTCTCAGCTTTTCCAGGTGTGGCCTGACAAGCAATGAGTAGAATGGGGATAATGACTTCTTTATCTCTGCTGGGGATGCCTTTGTTGATGCAACCCATCATCCTGTTGGCTTGCTTTGCTGTAGCAGCACACTGTTCACTCATGGTGAACTTCTTGTTCACCAGGACCCCCAGATCCCTTTCCATAGAGCTGCTGTGCAGCCAGGTAGATCCCAGTCTGTGCTGTACTCTTGGATTATGTTTTCCCAGGTGAAAGACCTTATACTTGTCCTTGTTGAATTTCATAAGGCTCTTGTTAGCCCACTCTTCCAGCCTATCTGGGTCTTCCTGCAAAGTGAGTCTCCCTTCTAGAGCGTCCACTTACACACTCAGTTTGGTGTTGTCAGCAGACTTCATGAGGGTACACTTGACCCCATCATCCAGATCACTTATGAAGAGATTAAACAGCATTGGGCCCCATATCGATCCACAGGAGACCCCACTTGTCACAGGTTGCTGGTTTGAAAAGGAGTTATTTGCCACCACCCTCTGGGTGCGGCCTGTCAGCCAGTTCCACACCCACTGCACAGACCACTTGTCTAGGTTGTAACACATCAGTTTCTCTAGGATGAGTCTGTGGGGAATCATATCAAAAGCCTTGGAGAAACCCAGGTAAACAATGTCCACTGCTTGCCCCACATCAACCAAGCAGGTTACTTTGTCATAGAAGGTGATCAGGTTTATCAAGCATTGCTTGCCCTTGGTGAATCTGTGCTGTCTTTTCCCAATCACGTGCTTCATTTGACTTGTGATAGCCTACAGCAGGATTCATTCCATAACTTTCCCAGGGACTGAAGTAAGACTAATAGGCCTATAATTTCCTGGATCTTCCTTTAAGACCTTCTCATAGAAGGAGGTGATATTAGCCTTCTTCCAGTCTTCTAAGACATTCCCCAGTCTACACAACTTCTCAAAGATTATGGAGTGTGGCCTCACAATGACATCAGTCAGCTCTCTTAACACCCTCAGGTGAATAATTTCCCAGCATCATCAATATTTATACTCCTCTAGATTAATGAAAAGAAAATAGTAGCTTTGGTAATCAGTATTAGCCAACCTCCTATTTCAATGCAGAGTCATTAGCTTTATTCCATTTCAGTAGGACTCTAAGAACCAGCTGTCCTTAATCTGATCTCCTGTTCCAGTCAATCACACTTTATCCTGAGCAGCAGGGAGAGGAAAATCCAGGTGTTGACACTTACACTTAATGCCTATGTGCTGATGAAGTACTGCTGCCCAGCTGTGGTGTGCTCAGCACGTTTCTGGAGTCTTGAGTTTTCCAGTTGGCTTTCATATCTATTGGTTAGTAGCTTGACTAATACAACAATCTCTTCTTCAGAAGCTTGGGTAACTATGTTGTGGATTCTTTCTGTTTCTCACAGTTTATATCTGTGTAAGGATTGAATAATATCCATCTAGGGATAGATTAAAGGATTACTTACTTCTCTGTATGAAAGCTGCTGTTGTTTTACCTCTAACATAATAGTTACATAGATGGATTTAGATTTCCTGAAAAGCCACCTATTTTAGCTAAAATTTGCTTCCTTTTTATGCTACTGTAAAGTTATGGGTACATAATGTAGAAGCTGTAGGGTGTAGGTAGGAGTGAGATAAAGAAGTGCTGTGAATTTTAATAGCTGTTTCACTTTAAATGTGCTTCAGTTTTGGTAGTCTTATTTTTTTATAGTAGTTGCAGAGGAATTATGCTTACAGAATCTTTTTATTTTTTTATTTTAATGGTTTAATGTTTCAGTGCTCTTGAAGAAGAGTGAGATGTAAGTTAATGTGAACAGTCAGCATTCTCTGTAGGAGAAATTATGGTGCTAGAAATGGCTTATATCGGTATCATTTTTCAATTAAAATACTGCCAGAAAATATGGATTCAACTCTGGGGGGAAAAAAAAAAAAAAAAGTTTAGACAATAATTTTTTTTTTTTCAAAGGAACTTGACCTATTTACTGCATGAATATCAGGTTGTACTTAATCTGTTTTAGACTGTTCTAAACCTGAGTTTTAATCGTTAAGGTAATATTTACTAAAGCTGAATTTTAATCATGAAGGTAATATTATTTATTGTGGTAAACTCACATTGATAATATTTTTTCTGATGTCAAAATTTCTGCTGTAATGAGTGGGAAAGAAGTTTAGAAAAGCTTAACAGAAATTAGTCCATAGGTTATTGAGGAAGCACTCTTCACACATGCATGTGCATTTAGGACCTGATTTTATTATACTCATTGGTGAAGTTCTTATTCCAGTAGAAATAAATCTTGTGATGTATGGTACTTTAATGAATATTTGTTTTCTCATCTGAGTGCTTTGTTTACTTTTTGAACCTTGAGGTGGGGGAGTATGGGAACTGCATGAAATAGAAAAATGGAGGAAAAAGTAATGTTAAGATCACGAACAAGAAATATGCTTATGGGAAAAAGAAATATAATTAAGCATTTCTGCAGGAGTAATGTTTCTGTAATGTGAAACTAAATCAACAGGAGTGAACGTATCATTAATTATATACTGAGAATTTGCAAGCAAAATCAGTATAGCTCTGTTGATGTTAAGACAAATGCACCATTTTACAGTTTGGCCTATGTTTTCTCTTCCTAAACCACTGAAATTAATCAAGCTTATTACCTTGCTCTGTATAATAATGTTTTAGCTAGATAGCTGTTACTGAAACCACTTCACCTCAGTGAAGTCTTCCTACTTTCTGATGTCCAATAGCACATAATTTAATAATGGCGATTGTTCTTACAGAAATATGATTTTACAAGTGGAAAACAGTTTTAAATAAGTGCTATCTAGAGACTTTCAAAGCAATCTTTCTCTTCCTTCTGGTAGCTTCTTAATTGCTGAGTATATTTCTGGAATTAAGAAGTAGATAGGATGAGATCTAGGGTTATTTCTGGAACTGAGAAAAGTCATGTTAATCCTTTGGGATTTGGTGATTGGGTCAAAATGCAGGCAATCATAGCACTTCGATACACTTTCCTTTAAAATGATTTTGAATAGGTGTAACAGATGTTTTCTAATGCAACTTGAGTGCCCCAATTACTTTTAGTCAGTGGGTTGGGATTTTGAGTGACAGAAGTTGGGAAACTATACCTCAGTTGATAATCGCTAATTGGAGGAAAACTAACAGAGTAAGTGAAGAGAAAAAAATTAAATGAAATGAGATCTTCCTGTGAAAAGTGTCCTTTTTTTGTTCTCAGAGTGGAAATATGGTCATTAGAAAGGTATTTTTCTTCTTTGAGATTGTAGCATTGATAACTATTTTTAGGTTATCTTATTTTCTACTCTTACTAATAATTTGGCACCTGAATGTCTAAGTAATTACCATATTGTTCCCTGCTCAGTGGATTTGGACAAATTAATACAAAGCATACTATGAAAAGACAGCTCTGAATGTGTAAAATATACTAGTTTGTAATCTGTAATTTGACTTTTTTCTTCTTCATGGAGAGCAACTAAAATTTAGACGTAGGGAAAGGATATACAGAAAGTAGTATTTTGATTTCCCTCCCTACCCCCATCTGCAGATCTGGCTGGTTAGCACCTAATTAACAAACACTGCTATGGTTGTTAAACAGATTTTTTTTTTTCCTTTTTTTGGGGGGGGGGAGTGGGGGGGAGGGGTAATTTGATGTGTGATGATTTATTTTTTTTTATATTGACTTTTCTTCTGTGCAACCAGATTTCTGATAAGTAACTACTCCTGATTCCTGGAAAAGTTCAGTGGGAGGTATCACAAAAAAACAAAATGTGATCTCTTATTTTGTTAGGCTTAGTGCTATTATTATTAGATCCTATACAGCCTAACAGTCTGGGATGTTTATGTGCAGGCAAAATTTTGACCAAAAACTCTAACCAGAAAAAAGATACCAAAACAGTTGATCCAAATGTATTTACATTTGCAGTAATGATGCAGGGACTGGCACGTAGTCAAAAGTAATAAAGGGGAATCTTGTTTCTGAATCTTAAACGGTTGTTATCTCATTAAACAACTCTGATAGGCTAAAAAAAGCAAATGTTTCTTTAGTAAGAGTCAATAGTATCTCTTGTACTAAAATTTCTGCAAATCATTTAAAACATTTAAGCCTTTTATGTGTGGATTAAACAAATTTAGGGATAATTAAATTTACCTTTTTTAGCATTGCTACAAGCTATTTTGGTAACTGAGATAATGCAGTGTGTCATACTGCAGAAGAAATAGTCTCCAACAAGAAAAAAAGTGTAGTATTCTCACTAGAACTTGATGGGACTCTTCTAAGATTTTTGTATGAAACATTGGTGTCTGAGTGGGATTTGTCAGTCCATAAAGGAAGCAGCAAGAAACAAAAGTTATGATGAGTTTTAAGAAATCTGGCATATAGTCAAAAGTTGTGGAAATTTTGATCATTTTTGATTTTAATACATTTCTTGATTAACTTTTGTCTTTTGTAATCACTTCTAAAGATTCCCTTCAATTGTTTTTTACAATACTTGTGATATGTTTTTATGTTGGCATCGAATATTAAAAAGCAGTTATTTTAAAGACTTAGGACTTTAAGCCTTCATTCATTATTAGTTAAACCTTATTCATTTTATTTAGGAAAAAATGCCCTGGTTATAGTTATTTTAGGCAATATAGCTATAAGAAGGTTGAGGTCAATTAATACAGTCCTCAGCACTCAGGATCAACTACAAATGAGGCATTCTTAACTAAAATCTGTCTAGCAATGTTCTTAAAAACTAAAAACCTCCAGATCTGAGGAATTCACAGCTTTTCCAAACAATCTGTTATGGTGCTGAATTCTTAGAAAATTTCTAGCCTGAATCTTCCTTTCTGCCACACAGGACCATTACTTCTTGCCTTACTCATGAGAGTGAAGAAAGTAGACTATTCTTTTCATCTTTGCAGCAGTTTTCAAAGGCTACCATGTCTTCCTCCTGTTACCTCTCCTGTTTGTTAAACAGTTCAAATTCATTCAATTTTTCCTTACATGTTAGTGAAATCAAAAAATGAAAGAGAGTTCGGTTTTGGGTGGTGGAAAGTACATACTCTTCAAGATATCTCTTGCTCATAAATATCATATTTATATTGAAATAGACTATTTCAGAGAGATTTTATTAACACATTTTTTTAAAATGATGTTTCCTTGACATAAAATAGGATCTTATGACTATTTAGACTCTAAAGATGAACTATTAAACACACTAAATAACACTTTACAGAACCTACATTTATCTAAAGGAATACTCTTTGTGACTGGGATACTTCTTATTGCAGCATCTAATTTTGTTACGTCTATTTAAATTTCATTTGTAACATAATGCTGTTGACCTTAATGTAATGTGCATACAATGAAAAGACACTCAGAAGCCAGATATTGCTTAACACTAAGAAATTTAATAGCGTGAGAACTCACTGTTTTGAATGTCACAAAGTTAGTGTTCAAAAAAGTGGAGAACATTATAAATCTCAAAATATTGCTCAAGCCTAGTATGTTATCTTAGTATCACTTAGTATCACTACTATGTAGTGATTGTGTGTTTTTTTCAAATTAGTATCTTATATTGTTTCAAAAGTACTCATCTTTTGAATTAAAAAACTTGATACCAGTCAAAAGCTATTAATTTCCATACCTACAGACAAGGCTACATTTATATATACTGCTTAAGTCTTAAAGGTAGCTGCCATAAGATCTTAAAGATGAAAAGGTTTTTTGTGAAGCAAGAGGGGATGTTTTGTTACCTAAAGACTGAGGCTAAATGCCGTACTATTTTCAAAGAGCTTTATAAATGTCTCTAACTTGGACAAGCCCTTTCTCTTTTAGTTAGACCTATAGAATGAATATTAAGTCACAAGTTGATCAGCTATGTGGATTTTCTTTAACGGAATATAAGTAACAAAACTATAGAACTTTTCAATAGCTGAACTGGTAGTAGAATAGGAACCAAATAGTACCAGGCACTCAAGACACAAATGCTACATTAGAGAGAACTGCAAAAATTACCTAATTATTCTCTGTTATAATTTACATTTAGAAAGGCTAACATAAATGAGATTTACCACTCTATTGCTAGAATTCAATTACTTCTGTCTGTTGAATAAGCTCTTTTTTTTCTTTTACAAATGGACAGAATTTCTAAAATAAACAATTCTTCAGCATCTGACAGAAAAAAACATTTATTCTCAAATTAAGGACAGGAAAGAACAGTCTTTAATGCATATGTTTCCTAAACATCTTGTTAATGTTATTATGCTATTAAGATATTTAGGATAGTCTCTTCAAAATATCAGTTGTATACTTAGAGTAAAATTGAGTCAAATAATAAGTGTCTAATTTTGTATTACCTACCCAAGGAGGAAGCATGGTTGCTGTTGCTTAAACCTTGGAAAAAAGGATATGTCAGTCTCCCATCTCCCAGATGAGTTCCCCATGCACTAGATATTTTTTCTTTTCTTGATTCTGCTCCCTGGTTTTGGCCCAATAAATATTTAGTTGCTGTTTTAGGAGCTCTTTCAACTCTAGAAAAACAGTTCAAAGTATAGGCTGAATTTGGTGACCTATTACTCTCCTGAGATGAAGGACAAATCTTGTGACTTTTGCGTGTGGGGTAAATGACCATGACTCTACATATATTGATGTGCTTAATATGGCTGGAACACACTTTAGCATGTATTTATTGTTAGTGTGCTAACAGGCTAAAGCACATAATAAGCATTAAAATAGCATAAGGAAAGGAAGATTTTTTTACCCTAGCTCTTCCTGAGTGAAGTGCTACTGTTGCCCTGTGGCTTCTTTCTGTTTATCCTTCTGAATATAGAGTACTGGATATTGACATATCTATTAATTATCAGTGATTTAGCATGGTTCCTAAAGACAGTGAATTAAAGAAGAAATAAGTGAGAGGTAATGCAGTGCAAAGGGTGGGAGGAAATGGTTCTAACAGGAACTATCCCATTTTTCCCTTTATCATGTATTGAAATATGACAGGGTTTTATATGTGTGTTGTTATTAGCTGGAGAAAAGTGAAATAATTAGAGCGTCGCTTCCTTTCTTCTGGTGAAAGCACGGGTTTCTAGTTGCCCCTTAAAATGTAAGTTTTCTTATTTTAGGCTACTGAATGCATAAAACTAAGATGATGCTACAGAACTCAGTGGTAATATGAATTGGACATACCAAAACAAGCTGCTAATTTGCATTTTTTCTTCTGTTTCCGCATCATATTTTAAGTATGTATTTATGACCCTATAGGGGGAAGCAGTGAAATACTGAGTTCAGCTAAAACAAGAATCACGCTACCAAATTAGAGATAGAGTTGATATATTTTCCTTTTCATCTACCATGTAACATTTCTAATTTAAAAAAAAAAAAAATCTGAATTGAGTATTTATGCTGACTCATATCACTTAAGTTCCTAAAACACAAAGGAGCATCATTATCTACAATTCTAAAACTAAATCATCATGCCATTGCTCAGGCATTATTTAAAAGGCTTAAGTAGACTTCCCAGGGAGGCTCATTTCCATCCAAATCAAATCTATCGCAAGTGTAACCCCACCCTATTTGTAATGCCTGGTGGGACACTTAGGACTTCTGTTGTTTATGAAGTATTGCAGTGTAAGTAATTTGCCTGCATAAGAGATCTATAGCTTCAAGGTCAAAGGTCTTGATCGCCTGTGACCCAGAAACAAGAAATGTTTAGCCTTTCTGTGTACATAAAGTTTGGCCACTTCAAAACCTTTTGAATGTGCCTGTGCTGTGCCCCTGCAGCTTTATGTGACTCTTCTCTCAACAGTAATTGTTTTAAAAATTCCTTTAAAAATGGTATCTTGCAGGGACTGCTTGGCCTCCCAGAGTGTGAATAAAAATTACATTCACTGTCACAATCAAGCTCTTGGGAGTGAATTATACACTTGGCTAATAATTTGTTGCTTTAGGTTACTGTGTAAGCAGTAGCTTAAACTGATTTCAAAGATAGTATTTATCTTCATGGTTTTGATGACCTATGCAACTCTGGGTATGGTAATTAGCTTTCCTGTTTTTTCTGTGTTCCATAAAATCTTACCTTACAATAATGCAGTATGTATAAATAACTTACACATGTTACCTGAGAAAAGAACTTAGTTTGGTTAACTTCAGGTATCTCTCAGATGCAGGAAAGGATTTTGCCAAATGATCTGGAATTTATCACTGCAGCTGCTGGATCAGGCAGCAAGGGAAATT
Source organism: Strix uralensis (assembly GCF_047716275.1). Classification (NCBI taxonomy): domain Eukaryota; kingdom Metazoa; phylum Chordata; class Aves; order Strigiformes; family Strigidae; genus Strix; species Strix uralensis. The sequence continues at coordinate 40,181,927 of NC_133975.1, forward strand.
AATCCCAAAATATGCTAAAAATTTGAACACAAACAAGGATTTTAGTGCAGTCTCCTTCCCAGTCATGAGTGTGATCTGAGCAACATTTTAACTCTTCTTATTTAAAGTACGCTAACCACTGTGTGATGGTCTCTCAAGGTTCTTAGCAGTGAGAATTTTATGGTGAGTTGAATCTCTCCCTTGCCTGGGGGGTCTGTGTTAGTTCTCATAACATTCCTTTTTTGGTAGAGTACTGCTATGCTACTAAGAGCCCTGTTAGAAATATATAGCCTCAATCCATATTAGGCAAAATAGTTCTGAGGATGGTCAATCAAATCTCCTTAGGTCTCCAATTTGCAGATTTGTTTCTCTTCACTACCGCTGATGGGAGGCTAGTAGCAAAATAAGGTCTTAAGAGCAAAAACCAAATTATGTTGTGGAACTAACAAATGGTGGGTTAACGAGGAGAGTGAGGCTTTTTATCCATCAGTTGTTCATGGTACAGACATTTTCAATTGTGAGCAGAAAAGCTCTCCTGGACGTTACCCCAGCAAAGAGCTTCTTTTATGCAGTGATGTTGGTCTCTTTCACCGTGTACAGCTGAAAGATCATGACATACAGTAGGCAAGTCATGGTGTGATTAGGATAAGAGTTTACCTCTAGGACATTGTAGCAATTCTAGAATAAATCATCCGGACGTGGTGTTTAATGGACATTCTGCAGAAATGGAGTGTCCATATTGCTCCAGTTACGTGCTTGTTTTGCTGATTTAGCATATAAGCCAATTAAATTATTTGACTTAAGTTTTTATGTGGGCCCAATCTCTGAGCTGCTTCCTTCTCAAATTTTTCACACACTTCCCTTGTTTTGCAACTTTTTCTTGTGCTTTTCTTTAGTCCCTCTCTCCATGTTTTGAATATTAAAGCTTTTATGTTATCTTCTGAAGGGCTAGGCAGGGGTAGAAAAAAAAAAAGCATCACTATTGAATGTGACTTTATATAATTAGCAGTAGTCTGCGTAAAGCAAATATGTTTAATTCATGACTGTACCTTATTGTAAATTATTTATTAACACTTTAGTTCTTACTTTTGCTCCAGTTATCTCAAGGAAACATCAGAAAAATATTTCTATGAATTTCATTAACCTAAATATCTCTTCTTACTATGTAGTGGCCTGCAATTGAACAGATGTTCATGTGGTTAAACAACAGTTCCAAACACTGGAGTTGAGTGTATGTTTTTATGGTGTTTTAAAGGTCTCTGTCCTCTTGAAGCTTTTGTTATATCCAAACTGGCTGAAGTTAGAATGATAACTGAGAAACCTACATGGAAAGAAACACTAGGATGCAGTTCTCTACGCAGTTTGTAAATTATTCACGTTGCTATTTTATTTGTTTCAGTGATATCATTAAGTTGCCACTGATACAGAAAACCACTGTAAATTGGAACATAATGTGCTTTTTTAACTACATCATATTTGCATAGCATGACACAGTTTAGCCGTAGATGCTAGTGTAGTATTACATGGAAAATGTAAGATGAAAAGTAAGTTACTTAAGATAACCAGGTTAATTGTAATTCTGAGACAGGCATGCCATGCCTGCATTTACTGATTGTCACAGCTTAACTTTAATTGTTATAGCTGACAATGCTTTATCTCTTTTATACATGGCTCTCAGTCCTTCATAGATTAGATCCAACTATTAATTTTCCTTGAAGGGATATGGGCCTTACAGGTCAGTGCTAACTTTAAATTAACATTTAGTTTTAAAGAAAGTCAAATAGTCTGTTGACCATGTGGGATACTTTTCACTTTGGAAGATACCCATAATTGTAATGCTATTTGTCATTTTAAAACTAGGAATATGACCTGAGTTCCTAGGCCTATGTAGCAAATAAACACTTGTGTCTCTTGGGAGTAGTACTACTAGCCTACTACTAACTTTGTCTCTTTATACCAAGATCACTGAACATTTAGTCCTTTTGATGTACTGTGTATGTGATATATGAGAATGAGTGAGTGGGTGTTGCTTGGAAATGTCCTCTGTTCATCCATAATATAAACAGGCCATACTTACTGGTCCCTAGGTAACCTGTTTCTGGCTCAGTGTTTAATCTGCAGTCTCCTGGAAAGATTGTATGTTGGACCTGGTTCTGTTTGTATTAGAAAATTATCTAGAGATTGTAGAAATTTTAATGATTTACTCTACAGGATTCTAGCATATATAACCTAAATTGAATGCCCTGATAACTCCTTTACCCTATATATCATAGATGCTTAAGCAATAAATCATTCTAATCTTTGGGTTAGGCAGTGTGCAGCAGACCCCTACAACATCTTTTCTTTGTCTTTTAGAGGCTACATCCAGTAAAATAAAGTTCATCAACACTGTTAGCTCATAAGTTATACTTTATTGTTTTTCCTAACTGCTTTTTAATGCTGTTACCATCACTTTTTTTAATAATTATTAATGTTTCATACACACTAAATCATCTCATGATTATGATTTGAAAATGTTTCTTCCCACTTTCAATTATCTCTTAGCATTAGAAAAAAATAAAACCAGAAGGGGGTGAGGGGAAGTCTGTGCTTCCTCAATTGTATTTTTCTCATTATGCTCTTATTTGTATTGTGTTTACCACCTCTTGCACTGACAGCGTGACTTCTTTCTAGCTGTTCTATCTTGTCTTCAAATGACAAATTACCACTTCTCAGCACAATGAAGTCTTTCACTTTACACCTTTTCCATTACAGCTTGGAAAATACGGTCAGATGCTCTGTTAGGAGAAACATTCATATTTTGATTTTTTTTCTGCATTTGCAGAAAGAGGATTTTCAAGGTGAATTTTGGGACTTTCCTCTTATAAACACTGTAAGATCATAGTGTCTCTATCTGAAGTCCTGCTAGATGGTGCATGTGGTATGTTCCAACACATATTACTGCCTGTAGTGTTGTGGCAGGCAACTTCAGAGTCTTGTCCAGTCTTGCAGTTCTCTCTTCTGTTTAATACAGACCAGACACCATCCAACTGTCACAGTGGTTATTAACCAAATAAAAATATTCTTTTTACTACAGAGTCAACCATGACAGTTGCTTTCCTCTTTTAAGATTGCTAAATTGTCTTTTGCATTAGCCCTGTGTTTCACCCATTACAAAACTGTATCTATCCTATCCTGCTCCAGCAGAGATAAATCTCTAGGTAGATGACATCCTGAATGTAAATTGGTAATGTTTCCTTACTTTTAGCAGGAGTGAATACCTCCTTTTTCTCTGCACCCTGCATCCCAACCTCCCCTTGAGCACCATGTTGCACCAGCAGCCATGTCCCTGTGACACGTGTTCCTCTGGAGCAGCACCACTTACAAAGTGCAAGCAATGCAACATACAGTAATCTCAGCCAAGGGAATCAGTTGTGAAATGAATTTTTGGAAGACTGCATTACTCAAGCATTTTCATTCTGTAGCAGCTGTTTGTTACTTTTTAAATGGTCATATTAGAATAAATGAGTGAAAAAGACTTCATTAATTTCAGCCACGACCACAGATATTGCCATCATAAGACGCTTCACACACTGGTCAATTTTGCATAATGTATAGTTTAACTACATTTAAATATATTAGTATCTTATGCCATAGGATTCCAAAAAGGTAATAGAAGCTCTTGAGTGTTCTTTTTTTATTATATTCCACTTCTAGAAAGTTGACAGTTTTAGTATTTACCTCAGAACTCTTCTTGTTATGTAAGGCCTCAGAGGCACTTCAAATACTAACCAAGTAGTAAAGAGTTGCAGAAATTAGGCTTATTACCTGTTTGTTGGTTGCTACTCATTTGGGCAAATTAGCTTGCTAGTTCAACAGTGCATACAGATCCATTTATGTAATTTAAACTGCATTTGTATATATGTTCCATGCTGGGCAGCTGAAAATGAGAAGCAGAAAAGTGGCAAGCACAGGAAAGCCACAAGTGGCAGCTAGAGCTCTTATCAGAAATGCACAGCACTTGTAAGATGAATGCAATTAAAAGTATACTGAAATTTCTGAGTCCATATTACAAGTTTGAGTGCTGTTGGCTTAAACAGTAACAAATGTTTTCTGTTTTATAGCCTCTCTTGCTGAGTATTTTGATGCCAAAAAGTACTAGTAAATATGACATGTTCATACCTATACCTTCTGAAAGAAGGATAATATGCCTTTTGAATCTTTACCACACATTTTGTACTTTGTCAGCTATGAGAGCGAGGTCATCTGATAAAAAATGCGCATAGTACTAATGAGTAAATATTTTGTTTTTCTAGGAAGCTTTACTGGAAGGGGGGGAAGGAATCAAAAGAGGAAAAAAAAAAAAAAAGTCTGGCTTCCCAGATTTAAATCTGATCAGACCAGCAAAACATAGTATGTAAAAATTTGTTACCTTCAGTTTTGTAACCTAGACCATGTCCTCAAAAAGAGTAGATCTGACTAAAGACTTGTAGTTATGGTTTGTTTTGTTGAGTGTCACGCTCACTAGTTACAAGTAAATGCCTTATTTTCATTAGTACTTGCTTTAGTTTGGTTATCTTATATTTCTGGAAGATTAAGCATTCTCATTTCTTAACTTCCATTGGTTTTTAATTTGTTTTAAGCTTTCCAAAGCCAAATGCCTGCAGTAAAGGCAACACTGATGCTTGCAACAAGACTGTATCTTACGTGATCAGTTAAGATTTTCTGCTCCTTAACCCTAAATTCAAAGCGAGGAGCATTTAATATTTTATAATAGGGAACTCAAACTGAAAGCCATAAACCTTTTGAGAGCTGGCAGTAGCAAATGATATCTTAACCACAAAGCCAACTGAATGTTTTATCTTACATATACACATCTTTGCCTATGGATGTAATTTTCCAGAAATGACTGTCAGTCGAATGACTTTGACAGATGTCACTGTCAGTTGCTTGTCAGGCAAAACTGTCCCTGATATGCTGACTAGTATATCACCTTAAGCCCTTATTGAAGGTGAATGTGCTACCTCAAGTGTATTTTTCTTACCTTGGTTCTTACAGGGGTTTAATGTAAATTACTGTCTATTACATAGCAAAATGCTTTCAGTCCAGTGGGCTAACAGGAAAAAAGAGACAGGAAAAGTAGCATCTGATCTTATTCTAGAGGCACTTCTAGTACCAATAGCCGCCTTCAGTTGCTATAGTGCAGTTTTGAGTTTTTTCTTATACTATAGACCTCCACTCTGTGGATTAGTGTGTCTTTATTTCTTGAGAAGCTTGTGCATGTAAGAAGTTTCTGAATGGTCTATATAAGTAAGATAAGACTTTAGGAAGAACGAGTCATTGCAGCATTAGAATGGTATCCTGAAAACACTGAAATTTCCTCTTAACGAGGGCAGGTTTTGTGATATTAGCGAATTAGGCATTTTTCTTAAAACATTACTTAATCTTTACTTTTAAATTCTAAAGTCAAGTATAGCATCTGTAACTTTACAGTGAGCCATAAGCTTAGTATAAAAGGCTTTATGGCTTGCAATATGAAAGCATATTTTTTGTTTGGTTTAGATTTTTTGTTTTGTTTAGATTTCTCTTCAGGAGCAAATTTTTTAACCATATAAGGAATATTCCTTGACTTAATGATTAGTAATAAAGAAATAAATCAATGTTAAGAATTATTGGGAATGTAATAGAGGAATTAAATAGAAAACACCACTGTGATTATTTAAATCTGCAACAAACATACAAGAACAGTATGCGATCCTTTTTTCTTCATTTCAGTTATGGATGAAAAAAGTTTAGAGAAGAATGACAAAGATAATCAAATGTACAAAACTATCTTCTGCATGAAGAAAAAGCATACTGACTAGGAACCTTCAGGGGAAAAAAATAAAGAAAACTAAGGGGTATATGGAAAGTGGTTTACAATGTCAGATGTGTAGAGGAGAAGGTGTATAGAGATTTATTTCACTTCCACCATAAGAATGAGAGGCATAAAATAAAACCAGTGGTATTCAGAGCAAACCAAGGAAGATGGTTCTTCACACAACATATTATTAATCTGCGACATGGTGTTATGGATAGTGAAAATTTACATGATCTCAAAGGATGACAGTTGAGATTCCTGGAAGAAAAATAACTTAAGAACTGTTATATAAAAACAGATAACATTTCTGCTCAAGAAGATTTTTAGCTGCATCTTGCTGATGTCTAGAATATCTTCTGGGGAAATATAGTTGTGTGCTTGCCTTTGTCTTTCCCAGGCACCTGCTGTTGGTCACTATAAGGGTCAAGATAGCAGGCTAGACAGACTCTCTCCAGTACTTTCAATCAACATACAAGCTGCATCTATTTCAGAAATATTTGAGGGCACCTAACAGGAAAAAGGAAAGTAGGAAAATAGAAAGTAGGAAAACATTTTGTACGTTGTCAGAATTTATCCTGGAAGAAAAATGTCTTACCTCTGAAAAGGAAACATTACTTTGAGGATACAGCTGTCTGAAAAAGGCTTTATGGGCTTGGTGTTTATTGCTTCTCAACCACTTCTGGTTCAAACAAGTTATTATTGCAAAAACATTTCTCTCTTTAGGAGAGATGCAGGCTACTGCGTATTCTGGCGGCTGTTAGGTTGGGATGGTAGGCTGTGACTGTTTATTTAGTGGTATGAATGATACAAGAATTCTTAAGCATTTCTCACAACCTGTACAGGATGTATTATCTACAAGGCAATTAAATATTTAATTGATCAGCTAGTTTTTAAATTACTTATATATAGCATCAAAGAGACTTCTGCATCTTTTAAAAAATATGTGCTCGGATCCTTTCAGGTCCTTACTGTTTCCTTCATTGACATTTTACATAGTTTTCATAGTTATCCCGTTTGGACAACAATATATTCCATATTCCCTTTTTAAAAATGGAAAATAAAGAAGAAAATTCTAGTAGTGTCTGTTACATATGAGCAAAATAACTCATCTAATTTAATACATGATGCCTGAGTTATCACTATTATTATTCTTGTTTCCTCTTGCTCACTTAGTTCTCATTCCTTAGTAATTTAAGTTAAAATACTGTGGCAATAAGAGAGATTAAATAGTTGCTTTATTTATTTTTTTTTTTAAATGAGGAAGATAAAAATCTTCTGTCAGCTGCTGGGCTTTTTGGTTTTTTTACCTTTGTTTTAACTGAGATCACTTTTTATTAATTATTTTTTACTAGTTTGTTAGTTTTCTTACTTTATTCTGCCTAATACTTTTGTTTGTTTCTTCCTTGCATTTTCCCTATTTTTCACAGCTAAAAATTTTTTGTCCTGAATCAAAATTTATTTCAGAGAATTCAATTTCAGAATCAACACAAAACAGTTCTCAGCTATTATATTTTCTTGCAACTCTAAATTATACACTTCACATTTTTTCTCTGTCTGGTCAAAACAATGTCATTAAAATGACTTAATATGCAATTTTACAACTAAATGTACAATCTTACAAACTCCTGGACCTTAAGTTTGTGGGCTAAGGTGGTACACTGTCCATTAGCCCTGAAAATAATAGACGTTCTTCTTTCTCAGTTTGTACTTATGTGCTTTGTCATGTAATGGTACTTACCTATTGATAGAAATGAGTGGTCTTTTTGCATGAGCCTGGAAGATAGGACTCAGTTATATAAGGACTGACATTTCAGATAATAATGACATTTTACGTGATACCAAGGAAAAGAAACTTGGTAATTTGTGGTTTTGGTTCCTGCTCTGTAGTGGCTTGCTGCAGATTCCTGATAGTCATCTGTAGTTGTAGTGTTTGAGCTTTTACAGACGCTGATATGAATTCCCTGCTTCTGATGAAGTTTTATGGCTTTGCAAACCCTGCTAAATCACCTTTACAAATTTGTGATCATATTAGGTTTAAAGAGGAATTATTAAATTTCTTTTAGAAGAAAAAAAAAATCTTAGTCTAGTAAATGCTAGGTACCTGGAGAGAGTTTATAGCCAATTTTCCAGCTAGATAGTATTTGTTATTACTATTCTCTTCTTCAATGTTGCAAGATAAAACAAAACATTAAGCTACATAATTTCTTTGCGGGAGGAGGAATGTTTTCGTGGTTTTTTTGGTTTTGTTTTCAGATCTAAGTACGAATATTTCCAGAGACATATAGTTGTATGAGTCCACTTCCCTGCTTCGTCAGCTGTGGTTGGCGGGGGCGGGGGTTGGAGAAAGAAAAAGTCCTGTTTTAACAGAGGGAAAACAATGAAATAAACCTTGTCCTCCCTTTCCAAATGTACACACCTACAAATTACTACAGTTTAAAAAGGAGTATTTTTGTGGGAGTTGTTTGTTAAAATAGTATTACCTGCCCAGATACTTGGCTTGCTTTATTCTATTCAAAATAAGTAGTAATTTTTAAATGGAAAAGAAAGCATTTTTCTAATTACAGAATCAACTCACTGTAAGCCTCATCTTGTCCTGAAATTACATTTTCATTCCTATAGAATGAAGAAATAGAAAGATATGTTGCTGAGTATGCCAAGCTGGAAAAGGAGCACTTCTCTTACTTTCAATACAGGACTGAACTTGATGGAGAATCAGAGATTGTTTTTGCAACATAAAATGCTGGAGCTATGTTGCTATCAATTTTTGAATTTTGAATTCAATTTGAAAACCGAAACACTATAGATTTCATCATCATGTACTGTTCTGCCTAAAAAGCAAAACACTAGGGCTGAAACTCGCACAGTGAAGATAGTGGAAAATTTTGTTACTGATTTTTAGTAAACTTTGCATTTTCCTAGTATTGGAATATCAGCTTTTTTTTTTACCCCTAAGGAAATAATGAACACAAGGCTCTAAATTATAACCAAAGTGAAACTTCTTATAACACTGTGACTTGAGTCAGATTCACAGATTAAAAAACTTGGTAAACTTCTCTGCTAATTAAGTACAACATAGATTCTTACTTCATTTTAACACTTTGGTCTTTGAACTGAAAACAAAATCTTGCTGAAGGGAAATCACGTAAATGGAAAAAGCAAATATTTAGAGTAGCACAAAGCAATGCTTTCAGAGTTAAATATCAGATGCCAGAAGGGGAAAATACCTATTTAAATCCCATATTTCTAGAATCTTTATAACTACAGTTTTTCTGTAAGTAACCCATCTTAGGCAACATTTTGGCTATATGTTTTATTCATTGTATTTTAACTATTCTGGTAGCATGCGTATCACTGAGCAGCAGGATGTCTTTCGTGCACAAAACACCAAATATTAATAAAACTGGACTCCTGTCAATCTTTTATTTAAACAATAGCAAAAAGAACTTAGAGGCCCCAGCAGATCTAATAAAGGTTTGTGTTGCTTTCTGCCTAATTCAGGATGATTACAAGTATGGGAGGATAACAAGCTGAAAAATTCTGATATACAAGTTTAAGTAAATATTTTCATAAAGTATAAAGGTAACTGTAAGAGTATTAGCGACATGCTTTCTACTTTCCACAGATGTCTTGTGGCCTTCTGCCTAATCTTTAGAAACAAAACTTGTGACACTGATGTATTCAATGTTATTGTGCCTGTTGTATTAGGAAAAAAAAAAAAAAAGACACTTCAGAATAAGATATTCTGTTTAAGACACATTTGGACAAACTGGATGGTAAATCTGCCTGGGAAAATGGGATTTAAGTGTCTAGAAAACAAGATTAGCCTTTTCCATTTGATCTTTGGTGAAATCACATTGAACTGAGATGTTTCAGAGTTGACAGCTCCTACTGAATTCGCTTTTTCTTCATGTTACTGAATTGGAGAGCAGAGGCCACAGGCCCTGCTGCCCTTTCATTGTCTTATAGCTCTGTTGAGTCAATTCTCATGCAAGAATTTGTGCTGCATATATCGAGTAGCTAAGGCTTCACTAATAGTATTTGACATTATAATAGATTTCCAGTTAAAATTACAGAGAAAGATTAGATGGATTCAAATCTCTGTGATTAATAGGATATGTTACTTCACGCAATTTTTTTTTTTCTTCTTTGAAGTACAAATACATAATGAATATAATAATGTAATTATAGTCTTTGCAACTTACTAGACTTACTACCTCAGGTCGGTGGCAAAAAAAGGTAAATAACAACTCTTTCTTGTTTTAATAGAAATCAAGCATAAGCCTCTGTAGTTAATGCAAAAATGTTACATGCTACTTTTTACTTAGTTATGTAATGATGAAGGCCACATACATGGTATCATTTAAAAAAAAAAAAAAAAAAAAAAAACCACTACCACAGCTGTGAAATTTATTGTGTGGCAGACCAGCTAAATTCAGAGAAAAAAAAAAAATCAGTGGAATTATTATCTGTCCATAGTTTTGTAAGAGACAATCAGCGTTCTAAATAGAGATTAAAAGTACAGTGCGTCCAAAGAATAGATGTCTCACGTGGAAGTTGTATCTCGGTGCTTGCTTTCTACTCTGCTATTAATTCAGTTGAGCAGTCTGCATTTATTACACAAGAAAGGGCAGATAACTGTAGAATCTCCTCATCCACAGGTAGACATTTACTGTTTGCAATGAGAATGTGTATAGAGGTATTGGGCAGAATTTTCTAAGCTGTGTCTCAAATGTTAGAGAAATCAAGTGTTGCCCTCAGAGAAACTAAACTTAGTAGCTCTGCTAACACCTTATACTTCTGAAAATCAGATCACATATATAAAATAATTGATACTTAGCTATAAATGAAAGAATACCTGGAACATAGTTGCCTAGTTTCCGTTTATTTGATTCTCATGAGATACACAAAGAAAAAACAGTGTTGTTTAAATTATAACCATAAATTTGGTTCCAACAGAGGAAAGGGGTCAACTTGCGGAGAGTTTTCACATCTGATTTGCTGAAAAAACATCCCATAATACATGCAGAGTGTAAGGACTACCATAGTGCTATGAGAGTAAGGAAACTGCATGCTCCTCCACTAGTTTGTGAAATTCCGAGAGTCTTATTGAAAACACCATTCCACAATAGTCTTCAAAAAACTGACCTGGACATATAATCAGTCATGTATAACTGGAACAGGATCAGCGATGATCACAGCTATTTTTTTGAATCAAAGGAGCTCCTTTGCGATGAGATAGACATACAGGAATGTACTTTGTCTCAAGTATGTATATTTCCAACACAGAAGACTTTATAATTGTGGGTAAAATGCTTCCTGTTTCTCACCTTTTCAAGCAGTACTGTGGTGATTTCAGTGATCATACTATAGGTTAGCAGCTCCTAGTTGGGTGTTTGTGGGCTTTTTTCTTTGTTGTTTTTCTTTTACCAGATCCTTTTTTTCCTTTTCTCCTTTTTGTTGGGGGCACAACAGTATTCTAAATCTTGGCTGAAAGAAGAAAACTAAAGTAACGTTCGATTTTAATACTTAATATTAGCAATGTTATTCATCCATGATATCATCTAAGAGACTTTGTGTGAGATTTTGTAAATGTGTTTTTACCTATAATAAAACCAGACTTGTAAAACACCCTTCTGACCACTTCTTTATCTGGCAGGCTTAGGATAAGTTTTGTGTATATTATGTGATACACATATCAATTCCAGGAATTAACATGCTCTATAAAACATAGTAGTTCTATAGAAAACTATCACAATTCACTGAAAAACAACAAAACCCGAGATCCTTATGATTATATACAAGGGAAAGATAAGAGCATTAAGGATCTAAAATGGGCATCTGAACATTGAATTCCTAGATCAGATTTACCCAAAACTGTGGCAAAGCATCTATGGCAAGCACTGCTTGCTGCTGGCAGCTTTGTTAGGCAAAATGATAAAGTATTCACTTCAGATATTCATTTGCTATATTAGCGCATGTTAGACTTCAGGCTTTTTCCACCCTCCACACACCTCCCAGCTGGATGTACAGAAAGAACGCATAAAATCCTGGCTCTATAAAATAACCTCAGTAGCTCTAGGACTTGACTCTGCCTTCTGTTTCATGGACAATTGTACAAAATGCCCCCAGTAGTGAAGCAAAGAAAGAACTACATTTATCTAATGGCCAGATGTGAGAAAAAAAAATCCTGTCTCTGTTCTGTTTCTTCTCTTCCTATGTAGCTGAGCTCATGGGCTTTGAGAGGTTGCCTTTGACTGCATACTAGTCTATGAAACAGACTAAAGTAAGTAACAGAAAATGAGAAATTTGTAGAAAAGGAAGATTACTGCAGATACAGGTAGGAAAAAAATAAACTTTTGAGTATCCCTTCTGTGCATGACTTGAACCCCTGTATGGGTATTGACCCTGACTACAAGAGCTCTAACTATGGATAATTTAGAAAAAGGGCAGTAATAATTTTAATTTCTGATTATTGAGTATATTCTGGTTGCTAGTAGAGTGTGAATATTGTACTGCTAGGAGAGAGATCATACAGTTAGAGTGACTCTGTAACTGTTCATACCAACTCAACGAATCGCAGTGTATAACAGATGATGGAGGTGAAAAAGGACTTTGCACTATATAGCATATTTGGCAGTCAACGTAATTTTGCTCTCTTGATGTAATTTTTGTCTAGATTAGTTTCTGACTGTGTCATATGGAGAGGAAAATCTCTCTATAATGAAAAGTAATGAGTTTTAAATTTTTAAAAAAATCTTTCTTTTACTGTTGTAAATAATTCTCAATCTCTATAGTGACAAATATGAAGAGTGCTCAGAATTAGTTTCTGAGTTTCTCAGAATTAGCAAAAACAGCTCTGTTACCGCAAGCTGTTTCAAATACAGTTTGTAAGTATTACAAATGTTTTTTAAAAATTGGAAAACTTTAACTGAGATAACAACTACCAGTGGGTCTTATGGAAATTCACTAACCATCTTCTAACATGATGCTAGCTTCACTTTATAACTTTTTAGACTGACCTCAGCTGTTGCAATGTGATTTTTTTTTTTTCTTTCATTCACTAATTTGATAATTCCCCAGTAAAACCTACTGACATGTCCAAAAATTGAGATCTATCATACCTTTCAATTTTTGTTCAATAAAGAGCTAAAAAGAATGAGCAAGACATAAATCTAAAGTGAAAGCATGAAGTCAGTCAATAACCAAACACTTATTTTATCAAGTATTACTTTTACTCCATTTTGATGGTCAAATTGCCAAATTTGAGACTAATTTAATGAATTTAATTACTTGCCTCACTTAAATTCCTGGACCCCTTTCCTCCTATATTTCTTGGACATCCCCTCATGGCATTGGAGCTCCCCAGGGACACATTTTCCAATGTAGATTCTCAGCATTAGACTTCTCTTCTGTAACTTTAGATATCTCAAAGTTAGCATAGAGTCTCCCCCTATTACCAAAGGAGAGAAAACATATATTAGTGCATGTCCTAAAGTAAGTGCCAAAGAAATGGAGAATGAGCTCTCCTTTGGAAGGGGCCTATCACTCTTCATTGATTGTAACGGGCAACCAGACATTTGGCTTTAGACTAGAACCTTAATGCTGAGACAATAAAAGGGAGGTGAGATCCTCTTCCATGTGTTTTACTCTTTCTGGGCACAGTTATTTTTGCTGAGTATCTACGCACACATAACTACTGTTGAGAACAATTGTAATTCTCGTTTTGGATTTCACATTCTTTGGCTCCGTGTGAGTCAGTGAATGCTGGCATGATGTAAGAGGAATATCAAGGCAATGGTGCCCTTGAGGCATCCTGGCTGTTGCATGAATTTGGAGATTTCTGTGTATTGTGGAGGCTGGAACAAATACAGTTCAACTGATGAACTGAAGAAAAGGTCAAGCGAGCAGAAACTTTTTTTTTAATCTTTGCATGGTAAAAATTAGTAGAAATAATCTGTAAATTTCTATTTTTAAGATAAACTATCTTTTTAATGAAAGAAAGCAGTTAAATGTGCTTTGAAATGTCAAACTGACAGCCCTGTTTTGTTAAAATCAAATGGCTTGGCTTTGCATCTTAGGAGGGGGGGAAAAAAGGAGTTTGCTTATAAGGTCAAGCGTTCAAGCCAACCTGAAAGAATGAGTAGTGTTATAATTAGTCCCACTGCTGTGCGAGCTGACTGATGAAATGAGCCTTCTTAATTATGAACTTTGATATTGTATATTTAGGGTAGGCTTTTGAAAACTCACCAAGTTTAGTCCCAGTTCTTTTTGACCTTGACTGAGAGTAGATTGAACTCAAAAAGTTGTTTTCTTCCTACTGGCACTCAACGTTATTATTTAACAAGGCATCTGCTACACAGTTTATCTTAACAATAGGTCACACAATAAATACGCAGAAAAACCCTTGAAACTACTGTACTGTAACATCTAGACTTTGAAGTTCTGTTTGGAAAAAAAGGGGATATACTTTTCCTCCACAGTTTTAAAACTCAAATGATTTTTCAAGACCTCCTATGAATATTAACAGCCTTGCTATTAATATCACTACATGAATACATCTCTTTCCCATCTGAGTGAAAAAGAGTCTTATCCTTTTTGGATAGATAGTTGACATACTTGGATAAGAGCACAAAAAGGAAAATTCATTTATGAAAGTCAGTTGTGATTTAAAAAAAGTCTATTAAAATGTAAAAGGATATAATTACAATTAAGAATTGCTTCTAATTCCCCCTGGCTGTTTTGAAGATTTAAGTGCAAAACTGTGGACTATAAACATTAGCCTATCAGGTGAATATAACACTCATTTCTGAACTGTGTGGATACAAATATCCATTCAGACTATTTTAATTGTTATGTAATTCTACCAGTTAGAATAGTAGAACTCCAAAGATCCACCAGTAAACATTTATTTTCATTGTAAGAGATTAGAGACTTACTAGGAGTAACCCAAGAGCAAAAAGTGTGTGGTGCAGCCATCTGCTATCTGCAATCCCTCGTAAGCATAAAAATGCTTTTAAAACTGTAGTATAGCTTGTGTCATCTCTCTCATGGCTGTCTTTGTAGCAGGCAGCAGCAGCACCATGTAGTTAGGGTTCACTGAACTTCACCAGGTTCTCCAACAGCCTGACCTCCTCTGTACCTCTGCAGCTGGGGCAGCTCAGCACCCATCCCACAGCCCTTCCGCAGTACAGGGGGCCGCTCTTGACTGGTCCCAACTCAAGGGAACAGAAAAATAAGATGGAAGTATGACCAGGACTTTTCTCTATCCTGCTTAGCTGTGATAGCTGTGAGTGGCCCTACAGTTATACCAAGGGACTAGAACACAATTATGACTAACCTGGGATTACTAGGGGTGAAAGCCAAACTCTGGCTCCAAAAAAAAAGCGATAAGAAAGTTGGCTTTTTGACTCAAAATTTTAAAACAGAAAAGGTAAGCAAAGGTGACTTCTGTGCATCTCTGAAAATTATTTTAATATAATGATCCATATTTTGGAACCTGTCTCTTTTTAAAATAAAATATTTACACGTTCTCTTTTTTTTTTTTTTTTTTTTTTAATGCTTGTCTTTCTACCTTGTCTTCCTCTATCCAGATCAGCTGATTACCCTGGGAAGATGCCATCGCTGCAGGGAGTCTTACTAAGAAGCTGGGGTTGTTTTTAGTTTTGAATACACTCAGGCTTATATTCATTATCAATAGAGAAGATTAGGTTGAGTTCCACAGCTGGAACCTGCTACTGAAAATGGTCTGTTGCTCTACCCTTTGCGTTTAAGAGTTTTATGCTGGGACAGATTAGTTGAAGTGTCCCTGTGGAGTATAGCTGTAGGTTTGTGATGGGATAGGAATTTTAAAAATAAATTACGCCCAGCATGCTACCCGCTTTTTAGATCAGTAGTAGCTGCTTAAATTCAAGTTACAAAGAGATAAGTGACCATAAGGATGATGGATGTGCTGTCCTGAAGGCTGCTTTGCCCAGCAGTGATCTGGTTCCATGTTGCATGCATCAGCCGCCTAGCCTAGCCTGAAGTGTTGAAAGTCAAGAGACTGGCCAACGAAGAGAGATTGTGTTGAAAGGAAGAAACAGTCAAGAACTGGTCTAAGAGTGTTTCTTATTACATAAATTCATTAATGATAAGGGGGGAAATTAGCACGGTTTTCATTATATCATAAGGAACTAGGATCAGTGTCACCCAGTGTTGTGTGCTTAGGAAAATGAAATTTCCTGGCCGGATGGTGAAAGAATTGCTTGTGGCTCCTGGTGCAATCTGCACGTCAATGTACCTTTGTTCTTTAACGTTTTGGTTTTGGTTTCTGTTTGTTTGGTTTAGGGTTTTTTAGCAGCTTTTGGAAAATGAAAAGAGTACAGATTGAATTTTGAATTCTTAGAGATGATGGCTCTTTATCCTTCTGGTTTTATGCCCAGGATGTATCCTCAGGTCTGATAGCAACAATAACACTCTTGATTCAGCACAAAACATGCAACTTTTGAAGGGAACATGTTATGGTTTTTATTAAGCAATTGTTTAGCAAAGAACAAAGCCTTCTTAGTAACCAAGTTAAGCATTGTGCCAATTCAAACTATTAGTAATGGTAAATTCCTGACCAAAAATTGATATGTAGATTTCTTGTTTTGCTTTGTGTTATCATTTGTTTAAAAATAAAAATAAATCTGCTGGCTGCTTTATTGTTTTTCTGTGATATGTATCCAAAAGGCAGATATGTGGGTTTTGGTTTAGGTTTTTTCATTTAAGATGGAATGACTAAATCTAATTTCACTGGTGATGGCAGTAGCACTCTTTATTTTATTGTAGATTATAAAGAATATTTCACAGATTGGATTTCCTGTGTACTTTCTTCCAACCCTATCTGTTGGACTGACTTCTGGTGCAATAATAATGTGTAAAAATAAGTATTTTTGTTATGACTAAGTATACGTGGCCTGAACATGAGACTAAAAGACAGGAACAAATTTACTTTGTGGTTTGGGCCTGAATCAATGAGAAATTGATTCAGCTTCCCTCACAATATAAGAAATGTCCTATTGGCTCAGACAAACCATCTGTCTAGACTGTCTATCTAGTTTTCTGTCTCCAGCAGTTGCACTTGAACATGCTCTTTAGAGAGGGCTCACAAGACTGTCTGCTGCTGCAGTCCATTTCCTTCACACTTTTCTAGCATCTGCAATGTTGTATTCCTCTACCCCTGCCTTTTTTTCTTTCCTCCCCTCCCCCCCCCCCTTTTTTTTTTTTGGTATCAATTTATGGTCCTGATCTCCATTAATTTGTCTGATTCATTTTTTAAACCTCAGAGTAGTCTACCTCCAACTTCCCATAACAACAAATCCCAGAAGTTCACCACCTGGTGTATCAAGGAAAACAAACCAAAAAACAATAAACCAAACCACCAAAGAAACTCAAATCAAAAAAGCAAAACCCAAGCTAACCTACAAACCTCTCTCTCATAATTTTTACACTAATCTCCAGCTGTTTTCAGCTATGTGAAAAATGAAGATGAGCCTAAAGAGGAATCTCAGATTGGATTGTCCCCACATTTTGGCATTTTTTGTTTCTGAATCAGTAAGATGAGCCGAAGTAAACCCTGAAGTCTGAACCAGCACCTCAGGAGGGAAGTTTTGACCTTCAGCCAAACTTTGCTATAGGTCACTAACAATGCTTTTGCTGACTGCAAGGAATCAAGTGCAGCATAGATGTAATGCACCTTTACTTTGTTACATTTACAGATGAGGTCTAGCTAGCAAGGACAGCACAGACAGGTAGGCTTAAAATTGGAAATAATTTTGATAAAGTCAAGAAATGACTGTAAAAATATAGGAGATGGTGAACCCCATTCTGTTGGGAAATGTGAGTGCTCCACTTACGTTGGAAGAGTCAGATCTACAAGTGCAGGAAAGGGAATATTGGGCTAGATAGAAAATCCTCAAAAAAATATCCAGGAGTTAGAGCTGATTGCAAGCTGAACATGAATCCACCTAATAGGCAAATACCATATAGGAATGTATGTGCAGAAGGATGAGTTGGGGTTTTTTGTTCTGCTCAACACAGGTCAGTTTTGAAGTACCCTTTTTCAGTGTTGGGTATCATCTTTCAAAGAACCCCTGGATCAACTGAAGATTATTCAAATGACAGTTATAAGGATAAGCAGAACTTTAGAAAATAAAAATCTATAGAGAAATGTTGGAAAAAAATGCTCTTACTTAGCTTAAAACAAGATGACTAAGTAAGGAAGGTTAAATGTTTAAATATGTGAAAGACTATTATAGAAAGAGTAGGAGAAGAATTGACTTTGTTAATGAAAACCTGTTAATCGTAAGGAAAAATGAGGATCATAATCAGTAATAATACATCACATTACTTTGGCCTTGGAAATGAATTTGTCTCAATACTCTTTGACAAAGTTTTTTGAGTTTTAATACTTCAGCAATTTGCATTTGAAGGGTTTAGCATATTCTTAATTTCCAGAACAGCCAAAGTATTGAACAGAAGGTTCGAAACACTGAAGAAAAAAGGGGGAATGCAGCAGCATATATATGAGTGGAGGAAAGGTATGCAGGGACAAAGTGAGTGGAAACTGCATCTCTTTATAGAAAGAATTATTTCTGCCATTGTTTTATCAATTCTATAGAAATGTCTCTTGAATTGATTAGGACTGCCTTGTTCTGTTGCATTCCAAAATTTTATAACTATAACTGGGGGGAAAAAAGTTCTTGAATACATTCTTCATCTCATAGATTGTCACTTGGAAGACTACTGCAGGAAGGTATGTAGCATAATAAGATTTTGTATGTGTAGTGGTAGTGTGCTTTTAATTGCTAATATGTTTTGTTGAAACTTATTTATATAGTGACATGTCTTCAGTTTTACACAGTTTAAATCGTGCACAGCTTTCAGTTAAGAAGCAGCATAAATTTACAATCAGTCATTTTATTGTTTATAGACAGAGGTTATAACAATGAACATAATCACTACATGGAGAGATTAATTAGATTACAGGATGTTAAATCAATATTCTTTGCATACATGTTCTTGTGTGAGACCTTGCATCACAAGAGGGAAGAAAAACTACAGTAAAGAGAAAGATCCTAATGTAAGACAGCTGAATAAAATGTGGGCTAGGGCTTTCTTAATTCTAAATTTAGGGCAGATTTAGAGATACATAATTTGCTTTGGGGAATTCAAACACTTTTCTTGAGATGCTGCCTTGTGCTGTCCATTTTTGCATCATACTAACCCTTTATTACAGCAAGGGTTTTACGCTATTGCAGTCATCCAGTCTGTAGCACAGAGAAATTCTAATGCTAGATGCCAATAGTCTTGATTTTAACAGTTTAGAAAGAGAATCCCTGAGAACAAAGAAATCCCAATAATCCTGTAATCCCTGAAAATCAACCAGTGTCAAAGGGTTAAAGACTAAGGATTCTTGTATTTTTAATTAATTTTCAAGAGGGACCAACTTTTATACCAAATGAAAGAGAAACTTCTAGATGATGAAGTGCAGGTTGCTAGGTCAAGCACTGCAGAAAATGATTTTGCAGCAGTGATATCCATCTCATTGAATTAAAGTTATTAATCCTGGCAATATTTTTAGAGAAAATGAATGGATAAAGCTACATTTCAGGTTCTCTAGCTGGATGTTTGGTGTAGAACAGTTTCCCATAGGTTAAATTTTACAGCGAGGATGCCTGATCAAAGTCAAGGAAAATATTTCAGTTGCTTTTGATGATGTTCAAGCCACCATGCCTAGATCCTTTTCTAGGATGATATAAGGAAATACTAAGTGGGGGCCTGTACAAAAAAAAATATGTTTTTAAATTTGCTTGTGGGGAATGAGGAAGGCCATTATGCACAAATTGGTAGAACTGCAATACTCCTAAATGTTTCAGCTAAATCATATATGTTTATAGAACGAAAAGGGTTTGAGGAGAGAAGTGGACTACAGCCTGAAAGCCACTGCACTGTCCTTTTTCAGTAGCTAAATCTTCTCTTCCATAGAACTGGTTCCTTCAAGTGGTTAAGCAATATGATAAGAATATGTAATAAAACTTGGGATTGAAAAATTCAGTTGGCAGAAAATGCATTAGTGAGCAGCTCTTCTAGTAGTTTGGCACTGAATCTGAAATACCTTTTCTCTTCTTTCTTTTTTCCCTGTACATATCAGGCTCATTTACATATTTACATAGGACTTTGATATTTAAGACACTGATCAATATCCAATTTTTTTCACCCGTGCTTTTAAGCATTAGAGAAAATATTGGGGGAGTCCTATCTGTAAAGGAACCAAGGACTGATGCTTACTACAGTGCCTTCATCTTTTGGAATAAATCTAGAACAGCACTTCCACAGTCTGGAGTTGCTGCCCTCAGGGAACAATGTTTTCTACCTTAGAGATTTATGTTAAATATAAATTCCACTGAAACTCACCAGTAAGACTATGTGTGTTGAAACAAAAGCAAACCATGCTATCCGTGATTTCAGCTTTTGGGCGTACCTCTATATGTCTATTTAAGAGGATAATGCAAAGGAGATTGGTTTGAATCAAACACAAAAATTTAAATATAAGGAGAATGGAAATTACATTCTGTGAAAAGAAAACATTTGAAACTAGCGTTTAACTCTACAATAAGCAAATAGACCAAATTATGATATCATGTTACTGATTTTTCTTGCTGCTATTGTCACTTTTCTATTTCTCAGTCTCAACTCACATTTCCAGTAGCGGTTCCTCTCTGACTTTTCTTACTGCTAATGAATGGAGATAGGAAACAGGTATGGAAACATCCATGTTTCAGAAGTAGAGTGTATCAGAAAGAAACATACCGGGTACATCTTGACACAGGAGAGGAATGTGCTTGACAGATGTACGTCACACCAACTTGAACACATAATGGGGTCTGGATTTTTTTAATGCTATTTTAAAACAACATCAAGAGAATTCATTTGAAGGAATCTTACATCTAACGTAAAAAAATTTTCTTTGTTTTTCACTAGTAGCTATCATTGCCATTGAAACATAACAGGGCAAGACCTAGGCCTGTATCTCTACACTATTAGGGATATTACTTTAGTCATGTGTGTTTATAAGGTCAGTTCACTGTCTGAGTGCCTCTAAGAACTTTAATTGTCCAGTAGTCTGATTTCTGCTTAATTTGAAGACAAGAGGAGGAATATTAATCATTAGGTGATGGGGAAAGGAGAAAAGATTTTTAAATCAGCAAACCTTTAAATTAGCCATCTTTTATGGGATGGAAAGAAATACAGCCTGAATTGAGGAAAACCTTAAAAGTGTCTCAGAGCCAATGGACTATTTATTTCTTTGTATCATAGATTTCAACCACTTTATTTTAAAAACCTTATGGTTAGACTGTGACTTGAGACACTATGACTATGATTACTAGCTTTCATATGACACTTTAAATTTGCTATATAGAGCAGTTGGTGGAAATGCTCTCTCACATAAAAGCCTTTGATCCTGTGATGGATGTTCTATGAATTGGGTGGGGGGGTGGGGGGGGGGCTGAAAGGGACAGAATGAAAGTGCTGGGGAACTGGGGAAATAAATAATGAAGCCAGATAATATTATGATGGCACAGCAGGAGCGGTATGTTCCATCCTGTTTTGTGATTTAGTTACAGGAAGGTGCTCCTTGCATGGCACTCAGTTATTGAAATAATATTATCTGTGCATGATTTGTCAGGTGGGGTTTATTAACATGCTGCAAAAGAACTTGCTTTCTACACTAGTCTGTGATGTTTCTGAGAGATTTTAACATGTTTAAATGCAAATCAGTAATGCAGTATTTCTATTTAGATGGGTTTTGCATCCTCAACTATGCTCTTTAGGCTTTAATCCTGTGCTTTGATCTGCAGCACTGCAAGGGTCCACTGAAGAACAATAGCCTTCTTAATTTATGTACGCTATTTTATATTTTCATAGCTGTTCTGCTTAACTTCTACCATTGTCTTTGCTTCATTGCTTTACTGTGTTGTGAAGATGTAAAAAATTGTTAGTGCTTTAGTAACTTTCTAGTAACTATAAAAACTTTTAACATGCAGCTCTAGTTAAACTTTAGATTTCATTCTGATTGCAAATGAAGTGATTAGTTCCTTTATTTGTATATCAGCAAGCTGAGATACCATCCTGAAAATTATAAGAAATAAATCAAAAAGAACAGGAGGTACCTGCAGGCCTGCTAGACACCTTTATGCATAACCCCCATAATGTCATTTCCTGACTAGTGACAGAATGGGCTTCCCGAAGAATATGAGCAGTGTAACACGAGCAGACTGCCAGCATCCAGCCAAGGCAGTCAGGGATCTGCCCCCACAGTTTGTTCCCATACAGTCTTGCTACCAGAAGATGTATCCAAGTGATGCAGAATA
The DNA here is from genome assembly GCF_047716275.1 of Strix uralensis. Lineage (NCBI taxonomy): Eukaryota > Metazoa > Chordata > Aves > Strigiformes > Strigidae > Strix > Strix uralensis. Next base: position 40,204,139 of record NC_133975.1, read on the forward strand.
GTTTGAAAAGCTTTCCAAATATTTACACAAGGCTCAATAATGCCGTTCACATTGAGGAAAAGTAATAGTACAGGGAATATAACTTCTTCCTTTTGCATAACTGAGATTTGAGCAGGCTATAGTGTGTTACTTTGTTAGCAATGTGCAATCTCTTTTGGTTTTACTGTTTGACTTTTTTTTTATTTATTTTTTAATCACAGTTACAGTGTAACTAGCTAGTATCTAGGCTCCGTTGAATTTAGGGCTCCAAATGGGGTGAAACTTCTGTTCAAAGATGGCTCCAAGATGTCATTGATAAGAAGGCTACAAATAAATGTGGTACTAGCTGGGGTACTCTTTCTAAAAGGGCAAAATCTTTTCTGTTTGGCCAAAAGAAGCTAGAAGCCTGCTCTACTCTTTCAAGTAGAGCTGCCAACACGGCTCGACAAGTTAACTGATTAGGATTAACAGAAACTTTCCTGCACGATTGCGGGCGGGCTCCGCGGGCGTTTTACCCGGCTTCAGCCGCTGATTTCAGAGCCGAAGGCCCTTTGCTTTCCCCTCGGGGCTGGGATCCGCCGCAGGCTCCACCGTCGCGGAGCGCGGGCTTGGGGCGGGACCGCCTCTGCCCCTCCGGGGTGCGCAGGGCAGCCGCGGGGTGGCCGCGATCCGCTTCCCCGGGCGCCAGCGGCAGGCGGCGCCGCGGCGGCAGCAGGAGCAGCGGGAGGAGGAGGAGGAGGAGGAAGGCCGCCGCCGGCCGCCCTCGCCGCGCAGAGGCGCAGGCAGAGGGCGCTTTCGCCATGCGCGGCCCCCGCCGCCGCGCAGCCCCAGGCTCCGCGCACCTCCCGGCCGCGCTGCCGCTGACAGGCGTCCGGAGCGACCTCCGCGGCGGGCGGAGCGGCGCGGAACGGCGCGGGAGAGCGCAGGGAGCTCCCCGGGTGCGACCGGCCGCTCGGTCCCGCTCTGCCGCTCGCTCTCGCGCTCTCGCTCCTTCCCTTCCCTTCCCTCCTCCTCTCTGCGCTTTCCACCTCCCCGGCTCCTGAGCGAGCGCGGCCTCGGATGTCCGGTTTCCTGGGGGGTTTTTTACCTGGCAAACTCCGGATAACTTCGGTGAGAATTTGCAAAGCGGCTGGGAAAGTTGGCAACTCCCCTGCAGGCGTCTAGGAGCTGCTGCTGCTACCGCATCTTCTGCATCCCACGGATTTTACTGCCTTGGATATTGCGAGGGGAGGGAGGGGGGAGAGGACGGCTAAAGAAGGGGGGGAGAGGAAGAGAAGGAGCCTCGTAATTTCGCCTGCGTTCCTCCAACTGCCCCGGGGCCCCGCTCCGCTCCCGCCCTGCCATCTTTGCACGATGCACTTGCTGGAGGTGCTCTCCCTGGGTTGCTGCCTTGCTGCCGGCGCCGTGCTCCTGGGACCCCGGCAGCCGGCCGCCGCCGCCGCCTACGAGTCCGGGCAGGGGTACTACGAGGAGGAGCCCGACGTGGGGGAGGCCAAGGTAAGCCCGTGCCCCCGCGGGAGATGCCGGCTCGCTCCTCTGGGCATGCATGCGGCTCCGAGTCCGTCTGAACGGACCGCTCAGAAGTCCCCCCGAGATAAATATTTGGGAGAAGCCTTTGTAAGCGGAGGGGGGGGGGGGGGGGGTGGTCTTTTAAAGTGGGAGAAGGATTTGTTTAAGGAGGGGGGAAGAAAATCGTCTGGGATTTCAGGGTTGCTGGAAGAGAGGTCGCACGGGGAGCAGCTGTTTACAAAGAAACGCAAAACACCTGATGGGCAGAGGCGGCCCAAGGGCTCTGCTCCCGCCCTGGTGCCGGGGCTGCCCGCTGGGGAGCGGCCCTGGTCCCAGTGCCGGCCCCGCTGTTTGCCGCCGAGCTGGGTCAGGGCAGCGACCCGTGCTGGGCTGGCAGCCGGGGCGCTCCCCGGGGCCGGGCCGCGGGGGTACCAGGGGCTGCCCCGTCGGGGGCGAAGCTACGGGGTCCTGTGGCGGGCAGGGCCGGGAGCACTGAAGTGAGGCTGAGAAACACCCCGAGGAGCAGCTCCGCGCGGGAACGAAGCGGCGAGGGAGGCTTGGGGGGACAATGACAAAACCCGAGACTTTCTATTTGTTGGAAAGTCTCTTGGAGTTACTGACACTTTGGATGAGCCGCTGCTGCGTGACAGGGTTGATGGGAGATGTAAGGTGACACTCGAGCCCGAAAAGTTTCATTCTGCCCAGGCGCATGGTGAAGGTTGGGCTGAAATTCTCAGATTGCAGTCACAAATAGTTACAATTCTGAGTTAATTTGTGCTTGCATAGGAAGTTTCGTAATGTAGAATTCAAGTACCTTTGGTACTTGTGGTTTTGCAGTTCCTGGTATGCTGATGCATAGTATGTGGTTGTATAAGCATGTGGCATTACTAGGAATATCTTTGATGTCTGAGCTTGTAACAACTCTTGCCCTCATCTCATTGTTTTGAAGATTTCTGACATACTTACTGAAAGCAATCATGACCCAGCTCATTCATTATTCATTTCGGTATGGAGCAGGGAGGGAAGCATGTGGATTAAAAATTAAGTTGATATTCTGATTTTTTTTTTTCCTATGCTGTTTGTTTTACTGAATAGAAGTTTGGGAGATTTTACTGTAGCTACATGGGAAGTCAAGTTTTGATAGTGTATGCTAACTATACTTATTTCAGGCATTCAAACTGTTGTAGACCATACATTGTTCACAAAAGTCATGCTTTTCAAATAATATTCTGCATGGAAAAGTTTACTGAGTATACCGTAGTCTCTCTTAAGATATTTTAATTACAGCTGAATGCTTACATTGCAGTGTTCTGAATGCTAATATGCTATCAGTGATCATATTGCTTAAATGTTTATAAAGCATTTGTCAAACTTAAGTATTTAAAAATCAGAACACAAAACCAATTCAGCTGGTCACTCTTATCACTTAAACTATATATAAAAAAACCCACAGAACTTAGTGAAGGGTAAAAATACCTCAACTCTTTCTAGCCCATGACTGTAAGTCAGTTATTTACTGGGTAAAACGGGCGTTTGAGTTGTAAAGCCTTGGAATAGCTTATGCTGAAAAGGTAGAAAAATTCCAAACTGGAGCATGTTTTTTACAGTTAGAAGAACAGCTGATAGTGAAGATATCTTCTTAAGTGATGTTGTATGTTCCCATGCATGTGTTGTGGACAGTCACTTGGTTTCTTGAGGAAGCCTCAAAGTTTTTGGGAGCTGCCACTGTAGTGCATTGTGCAGAAGTGCAAGTGCTCCCTGGAGAAAGGAGAACTGTCAACAAACCAAAGGAAGAAAAGTCAAGACACCGGGAAGTGAATGGGATAGCATGTGTTAAGCATGTTAACAGAAAAATGTTTTTGTGCCTGACTACTGGTGAGTAGGAGAGAGAGATAGAGAATGACTCTGGAACCAAACAGACTTAGTCATGTTGGAAGTCTTTAGCTGCGAGTTTGTTGCTTTTGCTGGAACTGTTTAAGTGAGCAAGTACTGTGCATATTTGTTCCTGTGATGAAAGAATGTTGAGGTGAATGTCTGAAGTAGTTATGAAAGGATTAAATAAGTAAACTGCAAGTAATTGTTTGAAGGAAAATATGATTATATTGTCAGTAAAAAGTAATCTGCTTGAACTTTCTTCATGTCAGTGAAAAATGTGTGATCACTTGAGTTTGTGCTCATAGATGTTATGCTTCCGCTGGTTTTACTTTCCATCCACATGCCATACTGCTGCATATTAAACTGATGTCTAAGTGCAGGTCATACAGACTTTTGGGTGAACTCTTTACACAATATATTTATTTCTCTTAACTATTTTAAGAACTTCAGCTTTAGAAACATTTAAAAAAGTGTGGATGGAGTTGAGGGTCCTCCAACATAGGAGGAAAAGCTGGGCAGAAAATTAGGGTATTGTGTTTTCATGCAGGTGAGTGCTATGCATTTATCTTGTCCTAGAGATTTGCAGCAGCCTGGGAGCGTTGCAGATATAAATAGCAGTAGTTCTTCATACACAGCTCTTGCAAGGGCATGTTCTGCAGCAAGTGGGCACTGATAAACTTGTGCAACACTGCCTCTCCCCCCCCCCCTTTTTTTTTTTAGCCTAAGGGTAAAGTTCACTATTTAACAAGTTTACGGGGCCCAGATTAATACTTTTCAGCTGAACCGTCTGCTCAGTGGGATGGGAATGAATTCTGCCCGTAAATCACTTCTTTCGGGTTTCCTGCAGTACAGGGGGGGTGCCCCGAGGAGGCGACCCCCTTCGAAGCCGCACCCCGCCTCTCCGCGGCAGGCAGGAGGCTGGGCGGCCGCCGGCTCCCTCTCTCCCTCCCTCTCTCCCTCCCTCTCTCCCTCCCTCTCTCCCTCCCTCTCTCCCTCCCTCTCTCCCTCCCTCTCTCCCTCCCTCTCTCCCTCCCTCTCTCCCTCCCTCTCTCCCTCCCTCTCTCCCTCCCTCTCTCCCTCCCTGCCGCCGAAGACAACCTGGTATTTCGGTTCTGCTTGAGGTGAGCCCGGGGGAATGGGCCCTCCTGCCCCTGGAGTGCCCGCGGTTTGGCAGGGCCCCGCTGCCCGACAGGGGTGCTCGGAGCAGCTGCAGCAAGGACAGGGTGAGTAGTTTCGTGACACCAGCAACTTGAAACTTTAGCTCCTTGTACTGTCTGAGAATATTTTAATAACCCTTATAATGCGTTTAGGCTCTGGCTCTTGTTCTTTAGGTAGCTTTGAATTGGGAATGTGCAGTGAGTATACACTGCCTACCTGGGAGGGCAAAGTATTTAAAATAAATAAAAATAATTCTTTACTGTTTGTTTGCTGAAAGTTTCGAAATGAACTGGAGGGACCACACAGGCATTCTGGGCATGAATAACTTCTTAGGTTATTGAAATGAAAGTGTGACGGTAGCATGTACCTAGACTGCGTTAATGGTAATAGGGTAACAATAGTGGGAGTAGGTTATGATGGTAACAATAATGGTAACAGTGCTATGGTGACAATAACTGGTAAGAAGCCGCACAGCTGAGAGGGTTTGCCATAGCTGCACCTTCATTTTTGTTGCATAGTCAAACATTTAGGATTATGTGAATATGCAAAAGGCAGTACTGGTCACTTGTCCCACGTAGTTCTAAGAGGTTTAAGACTCTTCTTTCTCATTTATGCAAGGATTCTTAGTTTTGTATAGGATGGGAATAACAAATGAAAATGTTTTTGCCTGTTCTGAAGTGCATCCCTGAAAGTGGCATTGGGACCTCTTTACACAGACAGCAGTAAAGCACAGAACAGTCTTTGTGCTGTGATTCTGTGATTTGCTTTTTCAATTAAATTAGGTATGCTTAGTTGAGCTCCATTTATCTTGGATGCTACCTCAGCTGAGAGATACCTTTGTATTATTATTACTTAAGAATTATTTTAAATCAGACCTAATTGTAAAATGCTGCTAGTTGATGGCTAATGGAATTTAAATACTGTTAGTGTGGGAGTGTGAGTAAAAGCAGTGTGTCAATTCCTGGGGTTCTGTCCTGTCACCGTATCCTGATGGTGTAATCTCAAACCCATTAGTTTTATAGCCGGTTTATGTTTATGAAGTGTACCTTACTCTACCTTGTGATGTTACATGCACTGGTGAGAGATGAGGCCAGGTTATCTGCTCTGAAAACAAGCATAAACCTTACTCCTGGTATTCAAGCAGTGCTAAACTGAGTGGGTAGGGAGAATGTTATTTTTTCTGCTGTTGCTGCTTTGTTTGCTGCAACTTTCCTTTTCACATGTGTGTAGCTGCTCTTTTTTCAGACATGCACACAGAGAAAGATGCTGTCTTTTTGTAGATGCACAATTTGTATCAGATACAATGGGATGAACATAAGTAATGTAATAGAACCTATAATGAAAACTAAGCAATGCTTCTGCAAACATAATTACTGAACCTTGGCATAGCCTTTTGTGTGAATGGAGTACAATACTAAGCTCTAAGAGCTCACGTCACTTTCTAGTTCTCAGTGTAGGCATGTGCATTCCTGGGTATCTTGTATAAGCACACTTGTGTGCCTGTGAAGGATTTCACGGCATTGCTGCTGACAAATAACTGCACTTCTGAAGGTTCTAAAGCTTTGGGGAACACTCTTAGCTAAGTGCAGTGTTTTCAGGTCTACAGAAACATCCAATCAAAAATATTATTTTTACGCTCACTTAGGTTCAGTGTATGTTTAAACTTGTCCATGTTCTTCAAGGGGGTGTGTCCAGTTATTTTAGTAAAAACAAACCAAGACTTGTTCTTTCAGGCTGTTGTAGCTGAGGGTGATGGTATTAATCGTCTTCCATTGATACCCTTCATCCAGGATAGGAAGTCTGTCTAGAACCTCACGTTCAGCTGCTACTTTTTTGAATGTGGTCAGTGATTCATTAAAATAGAATGCTGGAACAAAGGAAATCCAACTGAAGTCAGACTGGTATCCTATCAAGTTTAATATCCTTGTTTAATGTACAAAATGTGCTACAGCTGTTTGTAGAATGAACTATAAGAAATTCCAGAAATTATTTGAAAGATGTAAGCTCTTTCAAAGTCTAAGCTGCTTCTTAAAGAGTTTTGTTTGGTAAGGTATTAGATTTTGTTTAGTGAGTAGGATATGTATGATTGTTTTCATTATCTGTTATAAACATTCGATATCTTTTTTTCCCCCCCTAATTCCACCTTGCTTCTAACCTGAGTGATATGTAATACCAAGAATAGCAAGTTCCCCTCCATCTTTATGTGTATCCGCTTCAAAGGCACTAATGGCTGCATAAATTGCAACAGAATTTTAATTTAAAACATTGATAGCTTAAGGCGCCCATGGGGGATTGTTTGTTGAATTCCTATTGTATATGAATTTGTCAACTTGGTTTTTTTGTTTTGTGTTTATCTGTCACCAGAAGTTTTTCTGATGACTTAATATTTATGTGTTACTGTATTTTTTTCCCCTGTTACATTTCAGACTTTAGTTAGGAAATAGCTAAACTCCAAGTCATTTATTCTTCTACTCTTCCATTGTAATAATTGTAAAACAATCCCTCTAGCTTTGCAGTAATTTGTTTTTTCTTTTGACATTTCCTGACTTGTCTAAGATGGCTATAACTGCTTACAAATAGTTAGAGACTGCAATTGCCAGTGGAGTGAATGAGTATTTTGGTAAGATGCTCCTATTTTGCAAAGAGGAGTGGTGTTCTTTGGGGGAAGAGGAGAAAACGCAGGAAAAACACCTTCTGATAATTGAAGGAAAAAAACCAGTAGCAGTTGGTATATTTTGGCTAGATTGTAGTCTTTCCTGAGTATGGGTGAATGTTATCTTCCTAGATGTAGTTACTAAGGCAATACATCTTCTGCAGGAAATTTTTGGGATCCTGATTATGGTTAACTTCAATGAAAAGTGATTGCTTGGGGAAGTTAATGACATTAATTATCTGATACTGCCATCACCTTGAACCCTGTAGTACTCCATACTGGCTTCACCTACTTGGTTACAATTTTCAAATAGCCCGACCTCAAGGATGCAGCTCAAAAACTGCTGAAGGTGTTCTGCATCCTGTTCCTTATTGAATAGAGCAAAACTTATTATCCTGGACAAGGGAAAATACTGGAAAAGAATTGGGCAATTCTTGGAAGACACCAGAAGGCTGCTGGAGAGCAGGGGACATGGGTGTTTCTCTCTGGTGTCACAGGTGTGGCATCCCCTGTGTTACTCCTACCTGCTTGTGGCAGCATTGTGAAATAAGTCATTTTAGGAATCTGATATCATCTAGAGCAAAATCCTTTACACCATTAAAGGCTTTAATTCTTTGACTTTCCTTATTTAAGAATTGTGTTCTGTTAAGAGAGAAGATAGGAATTCAGTGGAAGGGATTGCTTCTGAGAACAGACATAGCATTTGGTTATTTCTTAATTTTTTCCCCAAAGGAGATCTGTAGGAACCCCCCAACCCCCGCACATGGATGTGTGAAAATTTCTGGGATGTGTAAAGATTGTCAGAAACAACAGATACCCTGCTATCCCACTGTATTTAGCATTGGTGCAGCCTCACCTTGAGTACTGTGTGGAGTTCTGGGCCCCACAATTCAACAAGGATGTTCAGGTCCTTGAATGTGTCCAGAGGAGAGCAACAAAGCTGGTGAAAGGGCTGGAAGGCATGTCCTGTGAGGAGTGGCTGAGGACTTCGGGTTTGTATAGTTTGGAGCAAAAAAGGCTGAGGGGCAACCCCATTGCTCTCTACAGCTTCCTGAGGAGGGGAAATGGAGAGGGAGGTGCTGAGCTCTTCTCCCTGGTATCCAGGGGTAGGATGCGTGGGAATGGTTTAGAGCTGCTTCAGGGAATGTTTAGACTGGACATTAGGAAGCATTTCTTTACTGAGAGGGTGGTCAAACACTGGAACAGGCTTCCTAGAGAGGAGGTCGATGCCCCAAGCCTGTCAGTGTTGAGGCATTTGGGTAATGCCCTTAAGAACATGTTTTAAGTTATGGTCAGCCCTGAAGTCGTCAGACAGTTGGACTAAATGATCGCTGTAGGTAGGTCCCTTTCAACTGAAATATTCTGTTCTATTCTATTAGAGATCGTTCAGAAGAAGCAAAAATACTGTAACTGTCCTTCAGCTTCCTTTGACTGCAGAATTCAGCAGACCAAATGTATTTGTGGTAGACTGTTCCAGCTGCCCAGAATGTACTTGCTGTATCAGTCACAATATTTAGAGCCAAGAGAAAAACTGGCCAAGTGAAGCTTCACACGTTAGCTGCTGTCTACTTACTCATGTTTGTGTAGACAATGAGACATTTGTGGTTGGTCGTTTCATGGGTGTTTTTGTTTCAAATTGGCCAAGAGAGATACAGCTGGTAAGTAACCTCTGCAGTCTGCTCAAGGAACAGTATCATTAGAGAGACAAAGAGCAGCAATTTTAGAGGTTGAGGTATTTATTACTTCCAGGTGAAATGTTAATTTTAGCAGGGCTCTATTATAATTATTATTCAAGTAAGAGCTGTTCACCCCTTTCCAAATAGGTGGCTAATGCTCATTACCCTGCAAGTATGGGTTTCATATACACAATCATGTGAAGAAAAGCTGGTAGGTGCTGTTTGAGGTGAGCTGTGCAGATGGTGGGATCTGCATTCCTTCTCTGTCACCTGGATTCCCGATCTTATGAGATTCTTGCAGAGGCAGCAGTGAGAGGGCAGTGTGTATGAGCTCCATTCTCTGGGCTCCTCGTGACCCAGAACAAGACCAAAGGGACACTACTGTGAACCTGTTCCCTTGTTCGTGGAGCTCATAAGTACCAAGACCGGATTCTGTGGACTCGGATTCTCACTTACCTGCACTTGAAAGTGCTCAAACACAGTTGAGCTCCAGGAACTGTCCATGTAGGTGATCTCACTTTATGATATATGCATATAAAAGAAACTTAACATGGGGAAAGAAAAAAATTCTGAAGAGTTTAAAACATGAGGAAAGCCTGAGAAGTGAAGAAAAATGTAAGGCAAAACTTGCTTGAACAGCTTTGGTATTGTTTGTTCCTTAAGAAAAATAGGGAGGGCATTTCTTGCCACAAGTGTTGGAAGTAATTTTGAGATTTTTTTTTTTTAATATCTATTTTCTTTGTAAACGTTGCCTTTGGAGCTCTGAGAATTCACCACAATCTTGACTCATCATTCTTTTTGACTAACAACTGTGAAGTATTGCAAACTATGTGACAGCTTTGTGGCTGCTGTGAATTGGAGACTAGGAGGATACCATGAAAGTAGATTTTACTGGAAATCAAAGAAAGTTTTTGTATTTTGTACCCCTAAAAGGATTGTTCTTTATTTGGTGTACTGCTGAGGGTAAAATCTCTGCTTATTTGCACCCCCACTATTACTTAGAGAAGTATTTCTTCCTACTATTTCTTCTTAGAAATAATGCAGAAAAGGAAACTTATGTAACTTCAATAATTCGGGTAATATATATATTTGTAACTGGCCATGGATACACTTGACAGAAACATAATTTGCCTGTAAATGTAGTAGTACCAAGAATCACAGAATTGTCTAGGTTGGAAAAGACCCTGAAGATCATCCAGTCCAACCATCAACGCAACATTAACAGTTCTCAACTACACCATATCCCCCAGTGCTATGTCGACCCTACTCTTAAACACCTCCAGGGATGGGGACTCCACCACCTCCCTGGGCAGCCCATTCCAACACCTAACAACCCGTTCTGTAAAGAAATGCTTCCTGATATCAAGTCTAAACCTCCCCTGGCGCAACTTTACGCCATTACCTCTTGTTCTATCGCATGTTACTTGGTTAAAGAGACCCATCCCCAGCTCTCTGCAACCTCCTTTCAGGTAGTTGTAGAGGGCCATGAGGTCTCCCCTCAGCCTCCTCTTCTCCAGACTAAACAACCCCAGTTCCCTCAGCCGCTCCTCATACAACATGTGCTCCAGACCCTTCACCAGCTTCGTTGCCCTTCTCTGGACACGCTCGAGTAATTCAATGTCCTTTTTGTAGTGAGGGGCCCAAAACTGAACACAGTCATCGAGGTGCGGCCTCACCAGTGCCGAGTACAGGGGTAAGATCACAAGACTGGATTGTTTTTATAGAATCGTTACTTATGGTTAGATTAACCATAAGTGTAATTAGCTGTCTAAGGAAATTAAGAAATAAACTTGTGAGGTAGCGCCTTATTGACGTTTGTCCCTTGCCTAGGGACAGATGTTTTCAAATTAAAACGAAGCCTCAACTTCCTCTTCACCCCACCCGGTCCCCAGCAAATCTTGCGTAACTGGCAGAGTGCTGCTGTGGTACAAACATGACCATTTACTTTGTTTCATTTTATTCATTTACATCAAGGTACTCATGTTAAGATTTCATTATCTCATTGCTTTAAGGATTTTAAAAAAATTTATTTCCTTGATATCATTAATATTGAAATATTCTGTGATTTGGAGAAAGCAAGACAATCTTGTTAATAATCAGCAGTCTTGCACTGTGGAATCACAGGAGATTCAGTAAACATGGAGAAGTGTTTTTTCCAGGAAGGAAGATAGCGATGGACAGTTATTTTGTCTTTCCAGTTGGGTGTGTTTCTGACTGGCTAGAGAAGAGCAAAATGTGGGTTCATTTAAAAATACCAAGAACTCTGTTGTGCAGGCCACAGGACACAGCTTTCAGGAGAATATTAACAGCTGCTAAATATCCCACTGACATGACTGAATGTAGAGGGTATTGGGCTGTCTCTTTTGTAAAATTTCGTGGAGGTTTCATCTAAACTGCCAGGCAACAGGATCCAAGAGGGTAGGCTCAAAATCGCATTCTCCGAGGGTCGTCTTGCTCACTTGATAGAGTGTTGGTGATGCTGAGTTTGTGCCTTCTGCCTTGTGTTCCCAGGAGCACCCTGAGACATGAGGATTTACTTTTTTGAACACACAGTTTGGAAAGGTCTGGGCTCTTCTTGTGGCTCAGCAGAGCACAGCAGGTGGGCAGCTTCTGGATGCCTCAGTGCAGTTTCTTTTTCCTGCCAGGAATGCCACGTTAATAGTACTGGGCACATGAGATTGTCCAGGCCCCTCCTAGGAGGGGATTTTCCATGTCTGTGCTGAGGCAGGTGGGTTTGGTGAACAGTTTGGACTCGGACTGAGATCAGGCCGCCTTAGAGTGGTAAATTGGTTGATAAAGGGTTGTCTCTACAGTTACAGTTCCCTCCAAGATGGTGGTGCTCAACTCAGAGCAAAAGCAGTCTGTACAACTAAAAGGTGTGGAAAGTAATGCATGAAAAAATGCTTTTATTTTTCTTACCCAAGAAAAGCTGCCTATTTCTCTCTTATCAGCTGCGAAGATGATGAGGATCTTTAGGATTAATGAGAACCCTGCTTCTTTTTTTCTCCAGGTGTCTGGGCCAGCAGGTAATCAAATCACTAAAAACAAATGAAAGGAGTAAAAAGCTGTAGAGGAGTTCTGAGAACTTTCCTTTCCAAAATATCTGTGGAAAGGCTGATAACGCAGTAAATGCACACTGAACCATGATCTTGGAGCAGAAAGTAGGGGAAGGAGCAGTGAAGGATTTTCAGAGGGCAGGACCATGCTTCAAAGGAAGGAAGAATTAGGCTGTTCTATTGCATCAGGTAGAACTAAAGAATTAGGCAAACTTGAAACTGAACAGTCATTACTAATCTGGATTAATAGCATAAAAAGGTTCTTTGTAGTAATGAAACTCTTCGGATATCTTAGCAAATGGTTTCAGAAAATTAATGAAATTTTCAAATCCTCATCTCTTCTGACAGGCAGATGATTTATATTTTTCCCTTAAGCCTGTAATTTGCTGCTTTACTACATGATCAGTTGGCTTATGGTATTTTATTTTGAGTATTGAAGTCACGTAAGAGTAGAGCAATGGCTGTACCTGGTCAGATAAAATGCCTGGTTAGCCACGTATGCCACTTTTAACAGTATCCAGCATGGGCAAGCTTGTTGGACAGCCGCTGCTGCACAGCCACTAAACATGCACAGTGTGCCCCACTGATGTGGTAGAGGACAATTTAGTGATGTTGGAAACCTCATGCACAGCACATGATGAGGAGCAATCTGTCGCACCTTCCCCCTCACACTTCCTTGTCCTCAGTTCTTTCCAGGAGAAGGCCGCCCTTTGGTCACAGGCATGTCTCTTCCTGCAAGATGTTGGGGCCAAGACTCAGCAGGCACTGTCAAGTTTCTCTTTTTATCCTCTCACTTGTGAGCTGCCCTGCTTAATTCCCCTGTGGGGGGCTTGTTGTGCAGCATCCAGCTGATTTCCCCCAATCATCTCATGTAAAGAGCTTAGGAGATTCGTACTCTGCTTGCTTTGTTTTTTCACCTTTGTGTCCCACAGACTATGTTCAGGAGAAGCCCTGAAACCCTTGTGTGTGACCGTGTACCTGCTTCTCATTCCTTGGCCAGCTGGGGACTTCAGTTGGAAAGCCAAACAGCTGGCATCGGATGTTCACAATGTCCCCAGGCTCATCATGTTTTTTGAGGCAAATGGGCAACCATGGCAACATCCACCTGGCTACAGCCACTCTTGTGGCTCTTCCAGTACCTCTTAGGTTTTTTGGCTGCACTACTTCTTTTCTTTCTATTTATGCCTTTACCACCCAAGGCCCTGACAAATTACAGGACCTACTTGACAACCTCCTTCTGAGCAAAGAAATGGAAAGTGTCACTACATGCTTGCAGACTGCTGGCAGTAGGACAGCTTGTGGACTTCCTTGCCATAAATGATGAGGTGTGGATGGGGTGTTCTTTTGCTTTCTTTTAATAGCTTTCAGTTGACTTTTCTCCTATGTGTTATCCAGGTGCTTATTGAGCCCACAGAAGCTTTTGACATGAACACCTTTCTATATCAAGAAGTTTGGCTTTGAGTGAATGTTCTGTTTAATATATGTAATAGTAAATTTAAAAAAACAATCAAGCCCTAAAACCAAAAGAACCATTCCTTTTGCTTGTCTTGAGCCTGACACCTGTTATTTATGTATGAAACTTCCCCAGTTCTTGTCCTGGACAAGGCAGGGAACAATTCTATCCATGTTGCTTGTGATTTATTTAGTCCCCCTCTCCATTGTTCTTTTTCAGGCTAAAGATCCTTCACTTGTGTAGCCTGCTTTTTGTAATGAAGCTGTTCCTTACCTTTGATCATCCAACTTCATACCTTTGTTAATTCTCTTTAAGACTGCAGAACAAGGAGAGGGGAGAGCCAGGAGTGCACACAGAAATCTGGATGTGGGACACCACATATGTGTGTAGGGACACAATGAAGTTTTGTTCTCTTTCCTAATAATTCCACTTAATATTTGTTTTAAAAGTGTGTCTTGATTGGAGAGTATTTTGTAACATGTCAGATGTGAGTATGGTTAAAACATCTCTTTTAAAGAACTACCCATATTTATCCTGAAGAACTGGATGGGGGAAGGCATTTCATAGTTATTACTACTTCCTCAAAACCCACATAAAAGCTGTTCTTCGGGGCCTGTTTCAAGATGATATATGATTTAACCTATGTGTTCATTATGCTCTGAATGTGCTTTTCTGCCTGCCACATGTGCACGGTGAGAGATTTAATGGGACTAGCTGTCTTCTGAGTTACAAACCATGAGCTGTATATTTAATGTCTTTAGTGATTTTTTTTTAAGAAATGAGATGTACTTTCAAAGTAATCTGTTAAATATGCCAGCAATCTTGCAAAGGTTGTTTATACCTGTTAACAATAAAATGTTAAGATGTCAGCTTGGCTTATGTGCACTAACTAGGTGCGTATGACTAAGCAAATTTGTCAGGACCTACTCAGACTTGCAAATTTTTAAATACACGTCAAACCTAGCCTAAAGCGTAAGAATATAGGAAATACTCCACTGGGACAGACTAATGGTCTTCCGAGACAAGTGTTTGGCCTCTCTCAGGCTCAGCAGCACACACTGTTCTGTTTGAGAACATCCAGGTTTACTGCAGTTAACTCCCCTCATACCCTTCCTAACATCCACAGTTGTTGGACTGAGGATATTGGAAGACATGCCTCTGTCTCTTCCCTTCAGTATCTGTTTATGGACATCTTGTCCATAGATTTGTCTAGTTTTATACTGAAGATGCCATGAGCGGTTAATAGACCCTGGACTACTTTATACCAGGATGCTGCCATCTTGGGTGCAGTGGAGTTTCTTTGATTTTGGTGATATCTGCAATATCTGTAAAGACTATAGTTAATCTACTTCTCCTTTCATCGAATCTTGTGTGTTACCCAGGCACAAAAGTTATTTTCAGCACTTAGAAAATAAAATTTGCTGTTTATTTTGGGATCTGGGATATATGTCCTGAAATTGTCAAAGACCAAACTAAAGAAGAAACATATGTCATTTAATTCTTTCACACTGTATTTCAATCTAATACAAATGTGTTTTTTATATTTTGGCCAGTCACAGGGACTGGGTCCAGTGTCAGATTTCCTCCACCCCCTTCATGAAAAGGCTGATTTTATTTTCACCTTTAGACCTTTATTACATGCATGGTGTCTCTTCAGTTGCTGTCTGCTTGTGGTTTTGCCACCTTTGGGCAGTATTTTCCCTGTAGGTCAGAATCAAAATCTGTAGCTCTTTTGAGATGCTTATGGTGACTGGAGACCTTATGGATTTGTCTGTAGGAAATTCCATCTTCCAAATGCCACTTGGAGAATACAAGTGCAGTGCTGAGTATAGGGGTAAAACAGGAGATCCTGGTTGATAACCTACTCTATAGAAAAGTATGGGAAGATTTGCAGGAATATTTAGAGGAAGGTGGTGGAGCTGGATCCTAAACAGTTGGGTCATGAATTTCGCTGAATTCCCTCTCTTCCAGGAGGGGGGAGAAAATAAGGCAATTAAGGAAAGCTCTTCAGTTAAGGATTATATAATGTGAGCTTTAGCAGACATCTGGTGCTACCCCCTTAGAAACTTCTGTCATCTCCTGAAGAAAATTAAGTCATCTAGGGTATGGATTTTTTTTTTTTCCCCCTCCTTGCATTCATTGTTCCTCTTTCTTTGTGGTGTTGGGACATCTTTCCTCTGCCTTGCTAGAGAAGTACTATGTGCTTCTCTGAAGAATTCATGCATCTTGCTAAGGGTCCCACTGAAGCATTCATGTTTAAATCCTTATTATTATCTTAGAGATATTATCTAACAAGTGATATATTAAATAAAATTTAAGTTCTTCTGGATAATCATCAGTTTTTTTCTTCTAAATATTTGTTCCATGTTTGTGTTAACCTATTGAATTTTGCTGTTATTCTGCATTCTTTATTACAACTGTAAAAACTGTATTTAGCTTTGATTTTATTCTCTTCCATAAATAACATGCATCTCAAAATCCCTGTTATGTTCATTGTCATACAGCCCCTAACTTACACACTGTTTAACACATGCTCTTTCAAATTACATTTTTATCATCACTGTATATTTTTTAGCCTTTCAACTGCCTAATGAGGAAACTATTAAAAAGAAAGCTTATTCAGAGCCAAAGCGGGGTGTGTTCATTAGCTAACTAGTTTCATTAGAATGGGAATTTCCCTTTGACTTTAAGAGTTAGTGCAGTGTTGAGGAATTTAAAGTAAATGCAAAGTCTTACTAAGATGTGGAATTAATTGCTTATTTTATAAAACTTGCACTGATAGCTGAGTAGCAATCTTGAAAGAAAAACTGAATTAATAAACATTCATTTTGGTAATTGTTAAAGTGGCTGAACTTCAGGCAGAACTACTCTTATTCTCTGCTTACCAATTATTTTCCCATGTCCTTTCATAAAATCAGAATTATTTTACAACCAGTATCCTAATACTCTGAAATGGAAATGCTTTAGCTGGACCAATATTGGCTTCAAAGTCTAGGAAACTGAAACAAAACAAACAAACAATAAGCCCCCACAACCTTTCTGGCTCTGCTCAGTGATGATCACAAGAGTGTGAGAAATTTCTACCACCCTCTTTATTTAATTCCAAACTGTCAGAGCTGTACCTGGGAAGGACAAATTGTTTTTTCCTTTTTTGTGTTACTGAAAGTGCAGTATTTTTACTTATGAGTTGTCTGCAATAAATTAATTTTCTAGTGTAATCATGCTGCTGTAAGCAACACTAATGTGAAGCTGTAATTGGTCATACCTTTCTGGGTCCAGCCATAGCAGTTGAAGAATGTAGTGTATATGAGTACAAGCTACTGCATTGCATCTGGGCTATGGTAAATAAGGCTGTACTTGCAGCATAAATTTGACAGAACAGGTGCTTCAGCCAGAAGCCTGTCCCTGTTCCCCTAGTTCTTACTCCTTTCTCTACTGGTGTTAGAAAAGCTGGTATGGGCGAGGTAAGACAAGGGTACTTCTTTGCATAGCAGCACAGATTTATGCTGTATGACAGTTTACTTTTAAATGTTAACTATGTTAAGTAAAACATTTTAGGTAAATCACTTCTAGTGACTGATCTTGCTTTACTGTGTAGCGAAATTAATTAGGAGTAGTCACATATCTGGTTGCAGCGATTCTTTCACCGGTATGTTACCTCCTCACAAACACATTCTTATGAACTGTGTCTGCCAACATGAACAGTTTATTCCAGTAGAAGTGTCTTTTTCATTTAATCTTTGCAAGTAGTGAGGATGTTTATGTAGGTCTTTTAAAGCAAACTAATTTTGCCTTTTTGTATTTTTTTTTCTCCTTACATATGTATAAAATTCAGTCATATTAAAGTGAAAGGCTGGTAATACTGGACCATATTGCTAATTTAACTGGTCAGCTATGCTTCCTGCAAAAGGTGGCCCAGGATCAACTATTAAGGTCCAACTCAGCTTTCTTTGTGATTAGATACTACTGTGGGTGTGTTCTGTGTAGCGAGAGGATGATCAGACATATTTATAAACAGATCAATTATGGCAACAAAATCCATGCAGTTCATAAGTAGCTAAACTTATGCTGACAGTTTGTAAGCCCATCCCTTGGTGGGTTATTATTTCTGTTAATGTTGGACAGAGGTAGTTGTCCAAAATGATTTCTATAGAAGTACTGTAATTAAAGTGATTGTGATCCCTATTAAACTATTAGAAGGACTTATAACTAAATATCGCTTACCTTCTACTTGGACTTTCAGTGACATGAATTCAGTGTCTGGAAACCTTTCTCTTGCTATGATATGAATATAAATAATACGCTAGCCTAGAGCCAAGATAAATCTAGTAGTATTGACAGGCATTGCAACCATAAATGTATGTAGTATAGGAATGTATACGCTACACTTTGCTACTTTAATAAAAATCATGTGTTCAGAGGTTACACAATGCTACAGTTAAAAACTGCCTTCTTTTGTGATGTTCTTCTAATACTCTTTGGAGTTGCCTGATGTTCAGGGACATTGAAAGGATCAACAAAAATGCCCACAGTTGTACCATCCAAGTCCAGAGGACAGTCTTCAGCGGGCATGGGCCTGTGTGACCAGTTTCCCAAAGTGTCAGGTCTGCTGCCTTTTCCCTTATCCACTCCTCACTGTCACCCCACATCCCAGCTGGCTTCATCCTCCTTATTTAACCTGTTCCTCTGCCTGACTGAATGGGACTTGGTATGGGGAGGTGGTAAGCAGCACCAGTCTAAGTGCTTTTACCTCCCTTACCATAGCATTTGCTAGCCCTGCTGAACCTAATTTAAGAGATGTGAATTAGTGAGGAAACATCCAGCTGAAGAGATGGAAGCCCATGTCTTAAGACCTTTGGCCCATTCGAGGTAGCGTTGTGCAATACTAAAATAGCCAAGGGAGCAGCAGGCTGTACTTCTAGGCTTCTGTCTTTCACCTGTCTTCTTGAGCAGCTCCTGTGTTCTAAATCTATCTCTAGTTCCTTGCTGCTTTCTGTACTACTTGCTTCTCTGCTTCATCAAACTGTGAAATGATTTGATCTCTCCCTTTCCTTCTCTGTACCCATCATCCTAACCTTTAATTGCCCTTTCTCATGCAAATAAATGGCAATGAAGATGCACCAGGCTGTCACAGCCCTTTGATTCCTTTGGCTCTTTATCTCCGCATAGCAAATTCAGTGCCAACCCAGGTCCTCTTCAGTGTCCCTCTCTTCCCCCATCTTCACTATCATTTTTGTTCACAATCATTTTTGTTGATCCTTTCAATGTCCCTGAACATCAGGCAACTTCCCACTAGCTTCAGATCACAGCTTGCTTTTCCCACTCTCTTCTCTGAGATCCAAGTTTCAGCTGCAGACTCTAGCTCTGTTCCTTCTCTTCAGTGACCTTCCTTTTTTCTCATTTTCTTCTCAGGGCAGACTGAGCCTTTTTCTGTTTTATGTTTCTTTACACTCAAGTTTACACTTTTTAGCTGCCTGCTCTGGAATCATTGAGAGTACATGAAAGAAAAACTTCACTGCTGTTGCTTCATGACCTGCTGCAGACCAGAGCTATACCTGCACAGCAAGTCCTTTTCAGCAGCTTCAGGGAATATGTACTGATTGTTCCTTAAACCTTTTTGTATTTTAGCAGAGCAATCTGCCAAAGTCTTTACTGGAAATTCATAAGCTGTAATGCTTATTTGTTGGGCAAATTTTGCTGAAGATGTTAAAGTATGCCCCTGAGGCACCCTCCATTTTTTCTTGTCTATCACTCCAGATCACACCTCCCTGTCAGTTTAAAATGATACAAATCTTCACTGAGGAGGCTGCACTATTTTAATGTGGACAAGAAACAGGCATTAAGACAGTTCCCCAGTGGAAAAACCAAGCTTCAGGTTAAAGTCTGTCAAAAACGTTGAATAAACAGCTAGAAACAAGGTCTTAAGTGGAAAATTTGGAGCAGTTCCAGCTGGAAGTTAACTGCTTAAATCCGTGTAGTTTGGTGCCGCTAGCCCAAACAACGTTCCCATTGCCCACTTGCTTATTTGTCTCTTGCGCTATCCCTTCCCAAGTCGGGGATGTGACCTGAATGACAGCTTGCATGGGGGGAAGGTGTGAGGGTTAAGGAGTACTCGGTTGGACCACTTTTTCAGTCTGGTTTACCTCTTGGCTTCACATATGCTTGTATCTGCACAGGGGATGAGGACTTGTGGGAGGGCAGGAATAAGCAGTTGGGAGTAGAAGTAGAGCTGGGCAGTTATTTTGGTGGTAGTCTAGGACATTTGTTGATCAATAACTTTAGATCACAGTGGTACTGTTAACTCAGCTGCGAGGGCCTGTTTTCTTTTTTCTTTGCAATGTCCTATGTCCAATGGCCTTAGAGCAGAAAACACCTTGAAGAAGGCAGTAATTCTTTGGAAAACATCTGGGGTTATTGGTTGGCTTTATCTCACTTTATCTGCTTAAAGGTTAAGCAACTGAGTCTTGCTGCTTGGACTCCTGTTGTAACTAAAAGACAGAGATAGACACCTACAAGGAACACATGACGTGACCTCATCAGCCACAGTTTCAAGGTTTCTTCAGAAATTTCAAGTTTCAAAAGTTATCACTTTTAAGTGGTCATACTGACTGGGGGGATATTAAATTAAATAAGTGTGTGTGTGCACTTTTATCTTCTGTAACTACAGCAACTCTTTTCAGTTGCATTCAGTGTTTTCCATATCCTCTTTGCTGAAATTGCTGAGGGATTTTGCTTAAGTATATGAAGCTTTTGTCCTCAGACCAAGCTTGAAAGGTTGCTGAAATACTGAAGATTTGCTTAATGTTTAAATCGCGTTGGTTGGTGCTGAGTTATGAAAAGCAAGTGGCTGAAGGAGAAGGTAAAAGAATTAAAGCAGTAGCAGCAGGGAAGAGATGGGAACTGCTGTCCAATTATTCCTACAGCTTCAGCAACATGTAGCCAGGAGCTAAGGTTAATAGAACACTATGTAACATATTCTACTCTGAGAGAGTCTGAAGTTTTTGGTTTGGTTTTTTTTGGGTTTTTTTGTGTTTGGGTTTTTTGTTGTTGTTTTTTTTTTTTTTTTTTTTTTTAAATAAACTGTGTATTGGATCAATGCATCTGATACCTAACACCAGCTGTGGTCTTGATTCCCATTCAGTGCTAATACAGTGGAATTAAAGGAGAGATAATTTTAGTATGGAATTTCCTGAGGTCATACAGTTTTATTTTAATGTATTGTTCTGTATCCGGACACTGTTGCTTAATTTAGGTCTAACTATAGAATATAATGATGCTGTTTCCACACTTATGTGTATAGACACACACACACATGCACACACACAAAATGTGTTTATATATACATATAGATCCTTTTAAATATGTATTATTATTTTCAAGATATTTAATGTGTACTTAAAACTGTCAGCTAAATTTTTGCTATACCTGAAGTAAAATTACTCATATTTTTTCCAGGAAATAATCTTTTCTAATTTTATGGTTTGGTTTCCAATAGATCGGTTACAATTTAGAAAACCAGAACCATGGGGAAAACAAATTTAAAATTAAAATAGAGTCCTAAAAATAGGCATTTGTTTCAATTTTTTTTTAACTGCCTATTTTTACACAATGCCTGAAACTTCCTTACCAGCCCTGATAAATGTGGAGGAGAGACTCTAATTGCAGACTGATAAGCTGTTTTTCAGGAGATGGTTATTATACTTGTTACAGTCTTGATGATAATATCATATCTAGGTGTATGTTAAGACTCCAGGATATTCACTTCCTATGTTTATTAATATTTTATAGATGTCAAGGTTTTAAGTCGGTATACTCATATGTAAGTATACTATTGAAATCTAGTAGAATGCGTTATCAGGAGGAGAACTGTTTATTTAGAAGAAACATATTTTCAAGCCAAAATCATGTCTTCATTTAGAGAAGCTTTACTAATTGTTAGCTGCTTGATTGACCATACAGTCAAGTCATGGTGTCCACTCTATCTGATGTGGATGAATAAGAGGCTGAGTTGAGCTAACTTTGGCTCTTCTCACTTAAAATATTGTATTGCATCGTGTGTCACTTCATAGTATAAAAGTTGATAAAAATATGCATGAGGCAGAAGTAATCAACTTAATAAACTTCCTTTTATTAATCTGATACCTTTAAGCAGTTTCTCAGGTCTTTATTTCCTGATCTGCACAGACTGAAGTACATTCATGATTATAACTTGTTCCATAGTTTGTTCCATAACTAAATGTGACTGTTCACATACATACCTTTAGATACAGTTGGAGACCTTTGTGGCAGTACCAATGAATCAATTCCCTGCACTCTGCTAACTCAGATGCCAAAGTTGGGGTCTCTTTCACTCTTGCTCTTACCCACTTGCTTCATCTTCATCATTCTTTAATAAATGTTTTATTCTACGTGGCAAAATGAAGCCTGAGTCACTTGTCTCACACTTCCTAATTTCATCCGAGTCAGAGGTCCTTCACAGTTACCTTATTTTTTTCTCTTATTTGCCCCAAACTGTGAAGTGTCAATGCATCTCTCTGCTTTAAACAGTAAAAAAAAGTGCTTTTAGTAGGCCATGATTACAAAAGAAAAACCCAGGTGATTTGAAGTGCAGCTCTCTGCCCTAGTGCTCCAAGTGATAGTTTCATCGAAAATATGACAAATGAGGAACACTGAATGCAACTCCCTGTATTCCACATTCATGTTTTTATGCAAAAGGCTGTTTAACTTCATTAGAAAGTGGAAATTAATCAACTAAACCCCTTACTTCAAATCCAGTGGAGTGCCTTGATTTTTCAGCATAATCCTGACCCTGTCAGGCCTTGTATGTATGATTGGCAATGAGCATTGGCAGAAACAAAGTATTAGAGAAAATATCTTCTTGAAAGCCTGGAAACTTTAACTTAGAGTAGTTCAACTGTCATATCATACTAGTTTGAATGGCCCTAGAAATAAATTGCAAGTGTTTCATATGGCCTATAAAATGACAACCTATAAAGATAGGGAGAGCAATAAACAACCATGTATTACTGATGCAGAAGTACTTCCTATGTCACTGTTACCTGCTACATCACATACAAAACCTTTTTTCACCCTGCTATAGTAAAACGCTGGCAGTCCCAAATCTGAAAAATCATGAGTCCAGCAAAGCAAAATAATGAGACTTTAAACTCGTGATACTTGAAACAAAATTGTGATTTGCCTTCTAATATTTAAGATTGAATATACTTGTTATATAGATAGAAGACTGCAGTTCTAGAAGAAAGATTTAAAAGCCATAGTAAATACATTTCTGTATGATCCTTAAAGTGGTGTCGCTGAGAAAGAATCATAAGAACCTCACATATGTAGAAGGGGACAACAGTGATTTGCATCAGAGATGTACCCTCCTCCCCTCTTCTGCGTGTGGCGCTAGCAAGACAGCTACAGAGCTACTGTCTCCAATTTTTATGTCTACAGATGGACCTGCACTGAAAAATTGGGGTGGGGGAAAGAGAAGCATAATAATAAAAAGAGAGAGAGGAAAATAACATCTAGTGACAGTCTTAGAGTTGCAGATCAAAAGATGAGTGGGAAAAGCATGTAGAAATCTTTGGAAAAGAGAAAATGTAAGCAAAAAGCATAGCAGAAATGAAAAACTGAAGTCAGATATGGTTTTTGGATGTTGGTTTTTTTTTTTTTTTCCTTGTGAACTGGGAGAGTTGACTGATCTTTGGAATAGGGAAATGGTGATCTATTCTGTTCATTAAGTCTAGATGTTCTCAGGTAGGAGCCTTTATGTTTTTAAGACGTTTGATTCAGTGCTGAGATATATAGATGAAAATGGCCATTGCATGCAGGAGGTTGGAGTAGATGATCTTGCTTTGGTGTACCTGACCCTCCAAGCAGCATGCTTTTGTACAGGCACATATAGTGTGGTATGTCAAAATCCTCTTTGATCTGACTACAAGTACAAAAAAAAGCATTAGAAATCCCACGCTGAAGTCCATCTGGATTGGTATTTCATCTGATTGTGTTGTGAATACTGAAGGACTGCATTTGAAGTGGAGAGATGCTTTTTTCCAGTTTTATCCTTTGGCTTCTGTCAAGTAGCAGATTAGGGCTGAGCCATGGTTAACTCTAGCCCACCAGGTGTATTATCCAGTTATATACTCACCCACCCCAAGTTTGCTGAATTCCTTTGTTATGGCTGTTTATAGCCCTTGCCTCCACAGTCTTTCACAGCAATGAGTTTGAGTTGCACCATTTAATTGAGTCTTGGTGGGTAGGTGAAACTCTTCTCCTTCCCCCCACCCTGCTTTCTTTATTTTAAGCCTGTTAGTTGATTGTTTCTTTGGATTTCAACCAGTTCTTGTTTTGTAAGAAATAATGAAATAGTGTATAATCATTTGGCTATTGCCATTCAGAACTTCACATTTATCTTACAGCTCTCATACAGAAACAGTTTGGCATTGTGGGTTGCTCTTCTTGTCTTTGACTGTCTGCTTGACAGATCCTCTTTTTGTTTTGAGGTGCAGTGATCCAATTAGTGCGTGATGTGAGAGAACATGGGGAATTAATGAGGTATAATTATACAAGACTAAAATGTAGTTATTTCCTGTCAAATCAGCTGATAATAGGAGTCAGTTTTATTCAAGTGACGTATCCAAACATGACTTCATCCCAAGACATGCTCATCAGTTAGTAACATACCGGTGTCTCTATTGTAATGTCTATATTGTGATCAGAGATTGTGTGCTGCCTCTTACATGTCCTTACTTGTCCTCTTACAAGCACATACGCTGTTTTTATGTGAGCAGACATTCATCCATCATACGCCAGTAAACTAGCACAGGTATCATCATGGCATGCTCAGTTCTATTTAAGTGAAGAGACAAGAGCTGTGATCCTTCCATAAACACTATGACAGGGAGCAAGCTGTGTGAATAATTCATGCAGCCCCAGCTTGCCCTTATTTATATCTACAAATATCTGAAAAAGAGGACAGGAGGGAGAAAGCTGTAGCTACGTGCAGAAGGAATTATCCTAGTGAGCCAAATCCAGTCAGTAATTTGGGGCACCTCAGTCCAAATTACTTCTCTGGTTTTGGAAGAAGATTACATTTTTTAGAGTTTTTTGTCACTGCTATGTTTTGTATAGAAGCATATGTGAAAGTTTGAATTGCGATTGCCTCCAGGAGTTTTAAGTAAAACAGTAAAAGCTCTGTTTGAAGATGAAAATAAGATTTGGCAATATTGCTAACAGAAAAAAAAATTTAAACTTTCAAGCACTGTATTTAGGCAGCAAAGATAATTTATAATTAAATATAAACATGCCACATTTCCAAAACTAAGCATGCGAAACAACCTGGAATACACTTTGCATATCAAAAATATGTGACTGTTCTGATTTGCTAAAGAGTTTAAAAATCATAAACTAAAGAAGTTAAATCTATAAATTTTGGTTTATGTTCTTTTATTTAATCAGTTGTATATCCCAAATAAATGTATTAAGTCAGTAGTTACTCTGGGCTTGCACTAATGTGAAAACAGAACGCGATCCATATTTTTGTCCCCATCTGCAGACTTACACGCAGATCCACACGTAGAAAGAAACAAAATACGTAGCCAACATCTCCGGTACAAATCTCAAGCCTTTACTCTTTTTTATACTTGTCGGTAGATCAAGGGTCTGATCTCTCAGTGGCAATAAAGGCGGAAAAGGAGCAACAGGCTGCTTGGGGCCAGATCCAGTGAGCCAGCATGACTGCACTCAGGATCTCCATACTTGACCTCTAGTCACAGAGACCCTAGGTAGCAACCTAGTGTGAAGCAAGACAGCATGCTGAATCAGGCATCTCGTAAGACTCGCTGGGTGGTTTTGGCCTTCTGGTAGAAACTGTGCTGGAATAATGGATCCCCATTTCCTAGGCAAGCATTCAGGACACTAAACCATAGGCAAAATTGGTCACTGAGCCCCTCCACTAAGTGTATTTTTGAGATGGAAGCGCCTGTTGCACTTTGCACAAAACTCAAGCTTGTCAGGCTGTGTGAAATACCTTCTGAGTGTGCAAGCATAAACAGCTTCCTGGGGAGATTCCCCTTGGTGACCCTTCTTTGTGAGTCCCAGATAACTGTATGTGTGCAATGGGTGCTAGGACATGCTACTCGAATTTTCAATTGGTACGCAAGCATAGTTAAGTATGGTGAAACATTGTAGCTGAGGGTACTGAGCACAGTTAGACAGAACACAGCTCCAGTTTATTTTGTTGTTTGGGTAAATGTAGCCAGATCAAGTGATGTTTTGTGTGGCATGTGATAAAAGTATGTTTTAGATACATCTTCGGTGTACATCAAATGTTTCCTGTTATAGGTCAGAAAAAAAGAAACCTATTAGAATGGATTTTTTTGTCTTCTGAGAATCACAAAGAGTATAGGTGATGGTCAGCCTTAAGCTCCTGTAACGCGAGTGCTGTGAAGCAGCCTGCCGAGTAAATTAGAGTTGCTTTGCAATTTCAGGCCACAATAGCTGTGGCATGGAAGTTCTGCTGTGGGCATTTGTCCCCCTTCTTTCATTCCCTCACTAAGAGGCTCTACTTGGAAAACCTGTAGCACTTCATGTAAAACACTTCTGCTCAAGAAAATGCTCCTTTCAGCTACTGAGTCTCCTTCCCAGCCTGTGAATGCAGCTGAAGTGTCATGTACAGAGGGCAGACCAGGTCAGAATAATTCCCTATTTGGGAAGCAGTGGGCACCAGCCAGGGGCTTGAAGTACGTAAGAAGCTAGTCTTGGAGAAGAAGTCACGGGCATGGTAGCAAGGGTTGCTATAATTCTCTTCTTGTTTAGGGAAAAAAACCCACAAACACTAAAACTGATTCTGCATTGTTCAATGTATTTTATCTATGTGTATATGTAAAGCCATATTAATTACTACAGAAAGTGAAGACCCACAGAAACTTATTTTTATTTTGCTTCTAATTTTCAACAACCAGCTATTTGGTTAAGGATCACAGTGGGAAGTGGGAGGGTTGGAAAGCAATTACAGTCTTGAATTTGTCAGAAGACATCTGTGCTTGAACCCCTGTTTAAGAGAAATAATGGAGTATTTCTAGGCATGTAGCTGGGGCGGGATGGATCTCTGGGAAAGCCTGCATGAAGTTTCTTGGAAGAACTTTATCCATGCTTAGTTCTGTGTTGCAACAGCCACTTCAGTGTTAGTGCACTAGCTAAGTAATTTGCTGTTAACTCATGCACCGTCACAAACTACCTTCACATTTGTTGTTTGAATTGGAAATGCCATGATTAAATGTATCATGCAATGTAGGTACAGTGAAGACAATGCCAGACTTTCTTAATACAGGTGCCTCACTACTGCTTTGAAGTCCTACTTTGAATATTCAGGCTTTGAATAACAGCTGTGGTGTATGCTTCGAATTCTAGTTCACAAAAAAATGCACAAATGTGCAGTGTGTGGCAGTATACTTCTGATCGCTGTGTATGTAGTTTTGGATACATAAACCGCAAACTGGTAATTTCAACTCTTTTCTGACAGCAGTTGTAATTTCAAGATGTGTCCCCACTTCAACTACTACCTACATTTCTGTAGTGAATTTTCTTGCACTGATGACCCTCTTGGTAATTATGAGATACTTCAGAGACTCTGAATCAGATCTTGTTAGTGAAAGACCTAACAATGATTTTTAGTAGGCTTTGAATTAGTCCTAGTGTGTGTATAAATAGTTATTTTAGTGGGACTAAAGTGTGTATTTCAAGATCATATAAAAATTAAAAAATACTGCCAAGAAATTCTTTTGCCATGACTTTTAAGAGTCAATTAAAGATTGAAGTACACTAATATTATTAGGCAATTCTATAGGGATATGTGAAAATACAATAAGCTATTTGATTTCTTTTTAATATCTGTTAATTTTAAAAGGCAGTATAGAATAACTTCAAGTGAGTGATGTAAACTTTTCCGCAGTCTAAAGAAATACAGGAATCTCTGGAAAATGAGGGGTTTGAAAGATTCTGAACAAGGAATAGTTATTACCATCTGAGGACTTCAGTGTACCTGTTAAATGAGTTGCATCTTGAACACAATCTAGCATCTGTAGGCATTCAGCTGAGTGCTGTATTAGAAACTTAGTCACCCAAAGCTGTCTTGAAAGGGATAAGGGAGAGGGAACAGCTTCAGAGGATAATTTAACCCATATAAATTCTAAATTAGCCCCTGGAAGTTCTCTTCTCTCTGCACTGACTAAGGAATTGGGAAACCTGAGATTACTTAGTGCCTAAAGTTAAGTGAAATGCATATGTACGGTTGGTTGTTGGTTTGTGGGTTTTTTGTTTTTTTTTTTTAATTTGTTACAAAATTTTCCCTTTTGTGTTAATAAAGGTCCAGTTTATTTCCCATGTTGTTTTTATTGAAGGCAGTTTTAAAAATATTGTTGTTTTTGGTTCATAACTTGGATCTGTTGTTTGTTTGGGTTTGTGGGGGTTTGTAGGTTTTTTGTTTGTTTAGGAATCCACTACTCCTGGGTCTGCTGTGCTTGGATCTCCCTATGATGAATCTGCATAGGCTTCTCTTAATCAAGGTAGCCGGAACACTATACCTTGCCTTGGTGTACCTCTCATCTCTGAGAGCAAGACATCCAGTAGCTTAAATATCTGCTCTCACAAACTCCAACTGTATAGTTTTCTTCACTTCAACTATCAGAGATAGTTGAGTCAATGAGCAGCTTGGGGTTTTATGAAGATTTCTAAGACCTTTGGGTTCCAAAAAAAGGTAAGGAGTTGTAAGACACTGTTACAGAGCCTCTCCATGCTCTTGTCTGTTTCAGCTCTTCACCACTACTGTTTAGAGAGTCTTGGAGGACAACCAAGATTTCTCTGCTTCCAGATGGCTGCAGAGATGGAATTTCCTTCTTCGTCAGCTGGAGTTGTAGTAGCCCAAAATACTATTTTGCTATGAATCCATGTTCCTTTACTCTTCTCTACTGTTCCAGATTTCATTCCCTCCCAAAACCTCTTACCACGTGCCTCTGTTTTCCTCACTACTTTATGAATGCAGGCAGTCAAGCTGTTTCCCACCTCTCACTGAACACGAGTTATTTTGATTTTCAATCTTTGTGTTTTGTTCTATTGCATCTTCAAACAGTAGTACAAACAGAAAAATCTAGACAACATCCTGAGAACTGGGTACACTGGGATGCAACAGAGCTGTATGGACATACCATACTATATCTAATGCAATCTTTTGTTTAGCCTTAGTGTTTCATGAAGCCAACTTTAGTTAATGTATTTTATCAGATTTTTGTCTAGTTTTTGTCTGGTTTTGTGATTTTGATCACTATTCTTTTTGGATATAGATTTTTTATGTAGATAGCTGACTGATCCAACTGCATTTTCTGTTCTTAAAAAAATTATTATCTCTACATTACTTTAAAAAATTGTCTTTAAAAGCTTAAATCTCCTTAGAGCTGATCACCACTACAATTTCAGTAATACCATATCATGAGTTACGTAACAATTTCCCAGCTATTCCAAAATCAAAACAATAATATCAGGAAGGCGTTTAAAAATTAGTATGTATGCCAAGCAAATGTCCACAAACAGGTGATACAGATTGCACATTTTAGTTGACTGTCCTGGTTTCAACCAGGATAGAGTCAACTTTCCTTGGGCTGAGAGGGAGCACAGGTAGAGGGCTGGGCCCAGATCGGTCATTAGAGTATTCCATTTCATGTGACGTCATGCTCAGTATATAAGTGGACGCGTGCTCTCTCATTTCTGTTTCCATTTTCTGGTCAGTGTGGCAGGGTTTTTTTGGTGCAGTTGGGATTGCTGCTGGGGGCGGGCGGCATACAGGTCACCAGGCAACTGCATTATGTATTACCCGTTTGGACTTACCATTGTTTCTGTTGTTTTGTTACTATTACTAATTTTTTTTTATTCAACCTACGAATTTCTTTTTTTTTTTGTTCCTCCCCTATTTCACTGAAGCGGGGGAGGGGGGAGTAGTAAACAACTGGCCACGTGGTGATTGGCTACTGGCCGAGTTCAAACCACGACAGTCTTTTGGCACTCAACGTGGGGCCTGAGGTTTGAGATAATGACAGATCAGGTCATAATGCTGATTGCTTGGCTCCTTAAGATTTTATCACCTCATTTGCTGTATGTATTCCCCATGCTGTTGCTCACCGTCAGTGAGAGTTGAGTTAAGATTTTGTTTCTGCTGTTCTATGTGATGCTCATCTATGACGGGATGCAGTCGTCAGTCCTGGGGCTATTTATAATTGTGTTTGAGAATTTCAGGAATTTCAAATATCCTTGGAATGTTGACATTAACATGGTTGTCTTACTGCTAGGAGCCAGTGTGTTCCTGCATGTGGTTCAGGTTTTGTTTAGGGTTAAGCAACTATTTAAGAGTATCACCTGGAAACCTACCCCAAGGTTGGAGAATTATGAGTGGCTGGGGGTGTGGAGTAGCATGGACACGTACCTAGAACAGTGGGCACCTCCGGTGTACTGGAATTTCACTCCTGAACACGTGCAGAATCCTGAAGAACTAGTAAAATATTTAGAAAAAGTATGTTGTCACCCGAGTAATTTCAGAGAGGCACAGCCCACTGCAATATGCTGGGGCCTAGCCCACACCTACTGAGTGCTATTAAACACTGTTCAGCACCCTCAAAAGGGTGAGAAGGGCTCTGGATCTGGCAACAAAATAACAGACATTGCAACCACTCCAAAGTCCACAACAGAAACTGCAGCCACTACAACCATGAGGACAGGCGCTGCAGCTGAACCAGAGAACCAACCCATGATGGTGTCAGTTGCTCCCATACATAAGAAAAAATATACAAGAAAATCCCCTTGCAGTGTACAGGCTGATGATGAACCAGGTCCATCACAAGAACAGGAGGAGGCGGCAGAGCCAGTGATAGTCACCCAATCCTTATTCCTGAGTGAGTTGCGAGACGTAAGAAAGGATTTCAGCTGCCATCCAGGTGAGCAACTTGTTACCTGGCTGCTGGGATAGTGGGGCCAGTAGCGTGGAATTAGATGGTAGGGAGGCGAGGCAGCTGGGATCCCTGTCTAGGGAAGGCGGCATCAACAAAGCAGTTGGAAAGAAGACACAAAATCTCAGTCTCTGGAGGCGAGTCCTGTCAAGTGTGAGGGAGAGGTACAATCAAGGAAGATTTTGTATGTCATCCAAGTAAGTGGACCACTATGGAGAGAGGCATTCAATACTTGAGGGAGCTAGCCATGCGGGAGACAGTTTACTATGACCCAGATAATGCACGGCTACCCACAGATCCAGATGAGGTCCAATGCACCCAGCCCATGTGGAGGAAGTTTGTACTGAGCACACCATCATCATATGCCAGTGCATTAGCAGTAATGGACTGGAGAGACAAAGAGGGACCAAGAGTTGATGAATTGGCTCGCTGACTCCAACAATATGAAGAAAGTCTCTCTTCCCCCCTCATCGTGGCTGTGGAGAAATTATCTCAAGAACTCCAGCAATTTAAAGAGAACATGTCCTACTCCTCACCTGCACAGACCAGGATCTCGACTATTAGGAGCAATTGTTTCTCTACTCAACAGAACCGGTACACGCCACGGGGGAAGCTGTGGCATTGCCTGCATGACTATGGAGAAGACATGAAGAAATGGGATAGAAAACCTACCTACCTCCTAGAAGAGCAGGTATGTGAGTTGGAAAGAAGAACAAGTACAAAACGGGGTTCTTTTAGGAAAAATGCTGCTCCGGTTTCCAGTAATCAAGTGCCCAAACAGAGCAGAAAGGTCGATTTTGCTCATGATCCTATGAGAAGAACTTCTGATTTGTATTCACAAGAAGTGAGTGATCAAGATGAGACTGAAACCCATGCACACCACACTAACCCATTTGTCGTTAGCAGGTATTATGACCAACATTAGAGGGGCCCTGCCTCCAGCCAGGCGGAGGACAGGGACAACCGAGTTTACTGGACCGTGTGGATTCGATGGCCTGGCACATCTGACACCCAGCAGTATAAGGCTCTAGTGGACACTGGTGCTCAATGTACCCTAATGCCGTCAAATTTTAAAGGGGCAGAACCCATTTGTATTTCAGGAGTGACAGGAGGGTCTCAACAGTTGGCTGTATTGGAGGCCGAGGTGAGCCTAAGTGGAAAAGAGTGGGAAAAACACCCCATTGTGACTGGCCCGGACACTCCATGTATTCTTGGCATAGATTATCTCAGAAGACGGTATTTTAAGCACCCAAAAAGGTATCGGTGGGCTTTTGGTATAGCTGCCTTGGAAACAGAAGGAATTAAACAGCTGTCTGTGTTACCTGGTCTATCAGATGATCCTTCTGTTGTGGGATTGCTGAGGGTTGAAAAACAATGGGTGCCAATTGCCACTACAACAGTGCACCGACGGCAATATGGCACCAGTCAAGACTCTGTAATCCCTATCCATAAACTGATCATCAACTAGAGAGCCAAGGAGTCATCAGCAAGATGCGCTCCCCTTTTAACAGCCCCATATGACCAGTGCAAAGGTCTAATGGAGAGTGAAATTAACAGTAGACTATGGTGGCCTGAATGAAGTCACACCACCGCTGAGTGCTGCCGTGCCAGACCTGCTAGAACTTCAGTATGAACTAGAGTCAAAGGCAGCCAAGTGGTACACCACAGTTGATATTGCCAACGCATTTTTCTCCATCCCTCTGGCAGCAGAATGCAGGCCACAGTTTGCTTTTACCTGCAGGGGTGTCCAATACACCTGGAATTGACTGCCCCAGGGGTGGAAACACAGCCCCACCATTTGCCATGGACTGATCCAGACTGCACTGGAACAGAGTGAAGCCCCGGAACACTTACAGTACATTGATGACATCATTATATGGGGTAATACAGCAGAAGAAGTTTTTGAGAAAGGGGAGAAAATAATCCAAATCCTTCTGAGAGCCAGTTTTGCCATAAAGCGTGGTAAAGTCAAGGGACCTGCATAAGAGATTCAGTTTTTAGGAGTAAAATGGCAAGATGGATGTCGTCAGATTCCATTGGAGGTGATTAATAAAATAACAGCTATGTCCCCACCAACTAACAGAAAGGAAACGCAAGCTTTCTTGGGTGTTGTGGGTTTCTGGAGACTTCACATTCCAAATTACAGTCAGATTGTCAGCCCTCTCTATCAAGTGACCCAGAAAAAGAATGATTTTATATTGGTCCTGGAGCAATGACAAGCTTTTGAACAAATTAAACAGGAAATAGTTCATGCAGTAGCCCTTGGGCCAGTTCGGACAGGACAAGAAGTTAAAAATGTGCTCTACACTGCAACCGGGAAGAATGACCCTGCCTGGAGTCTCAGGCAGAGAGTACCAAGGGAGACTTGGGGTCGACCCCTGGGGTTTTGGAGTTGGGGATACAGAGGATCAGAAGACTGATATACTCCAACTGAAAAGGAGATACTGGCAGCATACGAAGGGGTCCAAGCTGCTTCAGAAGTGATTGGGACTGAAGCACAGCTCCTCCTGGCTCCCCGACTGTCAGTGCTGGACTGGATGTTCAAAGGGAGTATCCCCTCCACACACCATGCAGCCAATGCCACATGGAGCAAATAGATAGCATTAATCACGCAATGGGCTTGAATAGGGAGCCCCAGCCATCCAGGAGTACTGGAAGTGATTACAAATTAGCCAGAAGGCAAAAATTTTGGAATGGCGCCAGAAGAAGAGGTAACGCCTGCTCAGGAGGCCCCACCATATAATAAACTACTGGATAATGAGAAGCGATATGCACTGTTTACTGACAGGTCCTGTCGCATTGTGGGGAAACATCGAAGGTGGAAAGCAGCTGTATGGAGCCCCACGTGACTGGTCGCTGAAGCTGCTGAAGGAGAAGGTGAATTGAGTCAGTTCGCAGAGGTGAAAGCCGTTCAGCTGGCCTTGAATATCGCTGAGCAAGAAAAGTGGCCGGTGCTCTACCTCTATACTGACTCATGGATGGTGGTAAATGCACTGTGGGGGTGGTTACAGCAGTGGAAATGGAGCAAGTGGCAGCACAGAGGCAAACCCATCTGGGCTGCTGAATTATGGCAAGGTATTGCTGCTTGGGTAGAGAATCTGGTTGTGAAAGTATGCCACGTAGACGCTCATGTACCCAAGAGCCGGACCACTGAAGAACATCAGAACAATCAACAGGCGGATCAGGCTGCTAAGATTAAGGTGGCTCAAGTAGATCTGGACTGGCAACATAAGGGTGAACAATTTCTGGCTCTCTGGGCCCATGACTCCTCAGGCCATCAGGGAAGAGATGCAACATATAGATGGGCTCGTGACTGAGGGGTGGACTTAACCATGGATGTTATTGCACGGGTAATCCGTGGTAACTAAGGATGAGGAAAAGGCTGAGGTGCTCAACGCCTACTTTGCCTCAGTCTTTAGCAGTGGAACTGGCTGTTCCCTGGACACCCAGCCTCATGAGCTGGGAGATGGGGAGGGGAAGCAGACTGACGTCAGCACAGTTGAAGAGGAGGTGGTCAGAGGCCTGCTACACCACTTGGATGCACACAAGTCTGTGAGACCAGATGGGTTACACCCAAGGGTGCTGAGGGAGTTGGCAGATGTGCTCACCAAGCCGCTGTCCATGGTTTACGTGAAGTCATGGC
Organism: Strix uralensis; assembly: GCF_047716275.1. Classification (NCBI taxonomy): domain Eukaryota; kingdom Metazoa; phylum Chordata; class Aves; order Strigiformes; family Strigidae; genus Strix; species Strix uralensis. Next base: position 40,238,138 of record NC_133975.1, read on the forward strand.
TAACTGGGGAGGTCCCATTGGACTGGAGGGTGGCAAATGTGACACCCATCTACAAGAAAGGCAGGAAGGAGGATCCAGGTAACTATAGACCTGTCAGTCTGACCTCGGTGCCTGGGAAGGTCATGGAGCAGGTCATCTCGAGTGCCATTAAAAGTCATATAATGGACAACCAGGGGATCAGGCCTAGTCAGCATGGGTTTATGAAAGGCAGGTTCTGCCTGACAAACCTGATCTCCTTCTACAACAGGGCGACCCGCTTATTGGATGAGGGAAAGGCTGTGGATGTTGTCTACCTTGACTTTAGTAAGGCCTTTGACATCGTTTCCCACAGCATTCTCCTGGCGAAACCGACTACTCGCGGCTTGGATGGGCACACGCTTTGCTGGGTAAAAAACTGGCTGGATGGCCGGGCCCAAAGAGTTGTGGTGAACTGAGTTAAATCCAGTTGGCAGCCGGTCACGAGTGGTGTTCCCCAGGGCTCGGTTTTGGGGCCACTCCTCTTTAATATCTTTATTGATGATCTAGATGAGGGGATCGAATGCACCCTCAGTAAGTTTGCAGATGACACCAAGTTGGGTGAGAGTGTTGATCTGCTCGAGAGTAGGGAGGCTCTGCAGAGAGACCTGGACAGGCTGGAGCGATGGTCTAAGGCCAACTGTATGAGTTTCAATAAGGCCAAATGCCGAGTACTGCACTTTGGCCACTACAACCCCCAGCAGCGCTACAGGCTTGGGGAGAAGTGGCTGGAGAGCTGCCAGTCAGAGAGGGACCTGGGGGTGTTGATTGACAGCCGGCTGAGCATGAGCCAGCAGTGTGCCCAGGTGGCCAAGAAGGCCAATGGCATCCTGGCTTGTATGAGAAACAGCGTGGCCAGCAGGGACAGGGAAGTGATCTTACCCCTGTATTTGGCACTGGTGAGGCCGCACCTCAATTACTGTGTTCAGTTTTGGGCCCCTCACTACAAAAAGGACATTGAATTACTCGAGTGTGTCCAGAGAAGGGCAACGAAGCTGGTGAAGGGTCTGGAGCACATGTCATACGAGGAGCAGCTGAGGGAACTGGGGTTGTTTAGTCTAGAGAAGAGGAGGCTGAGGGGAGACCTCATCGCCCTCTACAGCTACCTGAAAGGAGGTTGCAGAGAGCTGGGGATGAGTCTCTTTAACCAAGTAACAAGTGATAAGACAAGAGGTAATGGCCTCAAATTGCGCCAGGGAAGGTTTAGACTGGATATTAGGAAGCATTTCTTTACAGAACGGGTTGTTAGGTGTTGGAATGGGCTGCCCAGGGCAGTGGTGGAGTCCCCATCCCTGGAGGTGTTTAAGAGTCGCGTTGACTTAGCACTTAGAGATATGCTGTAGTTGGGAACTGTCAGTGTTAGGTCAATGGTTGGACTGGATGATCTTCAAGGTCTTTTCCAACCTAGACAATTCTGTGATTCTGTAACGTGAGACACGTGCTACGATCAAGCAAGCGAAATGGTTAAAGCCCATTTGGTGTGGAGGATGATGTTTAAAATATAAATATGGGGGGGCCTAGCAGATTGATTATGTTACGCTCCCACAAACTCAGCATGGCAAACACTATGTGCTTAGAATGGTGGAAGCGACCACCGGATAGTTGGAAGCTTATGCTGTGCCCCATACCACTGCCTGGAACATCATTTTAGGCCTTGAGAAGAAAGTCTTATGGTGGCATAGCACTCCAGAAGGGATTGAGTCAGATAATGGGACACATTTCTGAAACAACCTCATAGACACCTGGGCCAAAGAACATGGCATTGAGTGGATATATCACATTCCCTACCATGCACCATCCTCTGGGAAAATGAAGCAATGCAATGGGTTGCTAAAAACTACACTGAGAGCAATGGGTGGTGGAACTTTCAAACACTAGGGCATGCATTTAGGAAAAGCCACCTGGTTAGTCAATACCAGAGGATCTGCCAAGCAAGCTGGCCCTGCTCAATCAAACCTCTTACATACTGTGGATAGGGATAACACCCCCATAGTGCGTATTAGCAATATGCTGGGGAAGACCGTCTGGGTTAATCCTGCGTTGGGTAAAGATAAACCCATACACAGGATTACTTTTGCCCAAGGACCTGGGTGCACTTGGTGGGTAATGCAGAAGGACAGAGAAGTCCAATGTGTGTTTCAAGGAGATTTGATTTTAGGTGAAGATAGCCAATGAACCAAACTGTCAAATAACCCTGTTATTGCAGTTGGTGCCCTGCAACATCCCCTGCCACATCCAAAGCCTCCTGCTCCACTGACTGAGCCAACTCCACCACATTCTTCCAGCCTTAAAGAATGTCATAACAGATGGAACCCAAAGTTATGGACTAAATGAACTCAGCAGACATTTTGGATGGCCCATAGACTGAGGGAATGATATCTGTGACACCTGGGAAAAAAGGGGTGATGATTCCTTAGAATGTATTTGAACCCTGAGCATGACATCAATTGTATGGAGTAAGGGGTGGAGACTGTCCTGGTTTCATCCAGGACAGAATTAACTTTCCTTGGGCTGAGAGGGAGCACAGCTAGAGGGCTGCGTCCGGATCAGTTATTGGAGTATTCCATATCATGTGAGGTCATGCTCAGTTTATAAGCGGGCACATGCTCTCTCGTTTCTGTTTTCTGGTTGGCACGGTAGGATTTTTGGTGCAGTCAAAATCACTGCTGGGGGCAGGCTGCGTACCAGTCATTGGTCGTGAGCAACTGCATTATATGTTACCCATTTGGACTTAAAATTGTTACTGTTGTTTTGTTACTGTTACTAAATTTTTTTTATTCAACCTACGAATTTCTTTTTTTTGTGCTCACTTGTTGCATTAGTGTTGCATTATTGCAGCTGTGTTTACATTGTTAGGTATTATTTAGTCCTTTCAATGTGATTCATCTTTTGTTCCTCTGCATCTTGTAGTAAGAGCAGAATCCTGCCTTAAAGGGCTTTAAGTCCAAACAGAAAAAGAGAGACAGAAGAGCAGTATTTCTCAAATATCCATTCCTCAGTTCTTTGTGGATCCCTATCCACTCCACTGTAACCTTATTTACCCAAACAATTTGTGGTCTATCATCAAGAACAAACTATGGCTGTTGATATATAGGTTTAAAATTTATTCACTTATTTTTTGGTCTAGACCAAAGCCGTAAGGAGGTACTTTTTGCAGTGGAATTTTCATATGCACAAAATAAGGTTAGTCTCTGGAGTGTTATCTTTTAATTTATTTAGAAATTAGCTAGAGTTAAGACTCAATATGGAGCTGTTTCAGAAAGCATTTAAAATTATGTGCTTAAAAGGGTTTTTTTGATTTTTTTTTTTTTAATATTTTAGCAAGTAAGTGCTTTAAATTAAACTTGAATTGTATTAAAAGTGGGACCAGTAGTAATTTTTATTCTCCCTAAAATTAAGTAGTGTAAAACAGCAACACATTTGAGCTCAGTTATATAACTGTAACCTCAGCCAGAGCGGCAGTGCTAGTGTCTTTATTATAGGGGAGAATTCTTTCTGAAAAGCCAAATACTGCATTTTTTTGACATAATTATTATGAAAGATGATTACTCTAACTTTAAATTGTCATGAAACTCAAATAGACTGATGATTTGATTTCAGTAATTCTCCTTCATATTAAAGCCCTAATGTGATACTGAGTAAGTTTTGATGAGATTAATTTATACCCATATAATTTTCATAACTTTAGAACACTTTTGCTGATTAGAAGACCATAGTTTTAAAAAAGCATCTGATTTAAATGCAACATTTAGTTTTCTGATTCACTTTTCAACTCATGAAATATAACTGGACTGTTTGTGATATTATGGTTTAAACCACTGATGTAGTTAAATATTAAATTGCTTTAAAACATTATTTTGAAAGTGAAAGAAAGCTTTGGAATTCCCACTGATATCTTCCTGATTGTTAGCAGTCTAAAAGTAGCAGTTTGGCTGTTTTCAGATTACTAATCATTCATTTTTAAGAATTCTCATCAATCTTACTCATGGTGGTTAATTTGGTTTTCCCTGTTTTTTTCCTTACTGTGGTGATATGTAGGAAAGATAAATTGTAGCCATGCACATATCCTATATGTAAATACCAATTATCAGTACATTATGGGCTTATTTAAACAAAGAAGGTCTATAGCAAAGGCTCCTTTAAGTGCTCCTGTAAACTCCCTTGAGGAGATGACTAACTGTGGACTCAGTGGTATGAATTATTGCAAACAGCAGCAAAGCTGAATGAGTTTGGTTAATACCCCTCATGTTATTTCCTCTTCTTACATCTTCCACTTCAGATCACTTTCTGTATAATCAACAGGCTGAAGAATTTTGGAGGACGGTAAGTCATGAAGGCAGTACCTGTGCCTACTGTGTCTCAAATCTAGTTCTATAGATTCAGGCATGCCTTGTATATATCTGGTTCATCATCCACCAAAACTGATGGATATTTCATTATTGATTTCAGTGGAGTTTGGACCAAGATTCTACATCTGTATAGCAATCTCATTTTCCTTGAAAGCTGGCCTCTTTTGATTTCTTTACTTGTCCAAGTACGGTTTGTGGACTTCTACATTGTTTAGAGTGACATACCAACTTTCTGGGTTTTGTTTTTAAGAGAAGGAGGTACAATTTCAGATTTTCTGTGTCCTAAACTACCTTACTTTATGTGAAAGAAAGGTATTATTTTATATTACAGTTTACTTTGTATTTCACCTAACTCATGAAATCCACATTTTTCATCACTTCAGTATAAGGGTACCTCATTATCATAAAATATTTTATTAAACAAAATGGCAAAATGATTTTTAAAATCATCCCAGAATTTCTTTTTAGCTGTTTAGTAAGCTATCATCATTCTAAATGCAAGGCTTTAACTTAAGAATGATCCCCAATGTTATGTGTATGAGACTTAGACAAAAATGTTGGTGTTGAGGTACATATATTATGAATGTATTGTTTCAAGACTACATTTTCTCCTTCTAAAGAACTTAAGATTTTTGTAGTGGGACAAGAAACTATCCAAGTGTTTCTTACACAAAGACCTGGCTTCTGCTGAATGTCTGCATGATGCAAGCTAGGATGGAGGGTCATTTTGTGGCTAAAACATAGATACATTTTTATGTAGACTCAGTGCAGGGATGGGTGACTTATATCAGACTTCATGAATGGGAAAAGTAGCCAGACAACAATGTAAGTGTGTTCTGCTGGATAAAAGTTTACACTTCACTGCTGTGGCTCCCCTTGTATTTTGTCTTCTTAAAGCCCAAGTACTCTTCTGCCTGTTTTCATGTTCACTTTTATATATCCTTATATATGTAGCATTCTATGGTTGGAGTGAATTTTGTAATCTGAAAGTCATCATAAATTTTGCGCAATGACAAAAAAGAGCTCCTACATTTTACGCTATATTTATATTCCTTGTGAGAGGGATACTGCACCTTAAACAAGCATTTGGAAAGGATTCCTTAGCCACAAGAAGATCTCTTTTCCTTTTATTCCCTTTTCTCTTCCCCTATCCTCTTAAAGTACCAGGTGGCAATATGGTAAACAGAGTCCTGATTTTGGCACAGGTGTCCAGACAACATCTGTGAGACCATTTTGCAACTGCAGCACAAAATAATAGTTTAGAAGTACTTAATATATTTTCAGAAAGAGATTTTGTTGTCTGGTTATATCCAGCACATTTAATGAAAAATCAGTCTATTGGATTATTTCTTGTGCATCTTTAAAGCAACTGTACTTTCCTTCTAATATATATTATTAATTACACCAAGGACACTTTTTCATGGAATCAAAACTCCCATATACAGCTGTCCACATGAATTTTGAGGCAGTATTTCATCCACTGAATGTAGCTGAAGCCTTACAATAAAAGAAATTTTGAATCAACATGTCCTTATTTTGTTATGTATACTTTGGAATATTTGGAACAATTTTTAATAACATGTGCTCACCTATTTCCATTAGAGAAATTTCTCTTGATTGCTTTCTATGACTTCATCTGTGGTGGTACAGTTTTACCACAAGACTGCAGAAAAGCAAGACACTGGCTAAATTAAAAGCAAACAAAAAAGCCATTATAGGTCTTTGTACAGTAAAGGGAAGACTGTTATGAGACAAATGGGGAACTTTGCTTATATATTTATCTGTATAGGTCTCTAGAAAAGGAGATTATTCAACACAACTCTTTCTTCTAACATCCAATGTAAATATTGTGTGCCACAAATGCAAGTCTGTTACTCTTTGTCCTGGATAAGGTGGATATGGAAGATGGCTTATTTCTTCCTTCTCTGTATTTAGCCCTTTTCTCCCCTCAAGCTCCTCTTCTTTAGACTAAACAATGGTCCCTTCAGTTTGTTTTTTGTAGTTGTTAACTTGTGTTCAGCTTGTGACTCATAGATGGATTTTCTGGAGAGCTGCTATGAAGTTGGAACTTTTTCAATTTGTGTTTGTTCAGTTGAGTATTCCTGCTTGAAGGAGAGAACTTAAAAGATCCTGAGAAGTGGAAGTGTCCTAACAAAATCTCATCATCTTTCTTTTTCGTTAAGTATTTATCTTATTGGCCAAGTTCCTTTTGAATTCTGATCTTGTCTTCCAAAGTTTCTGCAGCCTATTGCAAAGTAGTCAGCTGCATATTTTATAAGCATCTCCCTTTTCCACTACCCAAATCCAGAATGAATGTTAAACAGCACAGTACCAAGAGCACAGCTGTGTTCACTTTGACAGTGAACCATTGATAAACAATGTAGGGTACAGTTTTCCAACAGTTTTGCTTCCCTCTTTGTAGTAACTTCCTCTAGACCATATTTCCTGCATCTTAGAATATCAAGGAAAAAGGTCTTACTAAAGTCAAAATAAATTACAGAGTGGACAAGATGAGGCTTGTATTTCACATTAAGGTCACAAGCTTTCCAAGAAAACAAGGGTCAGGCATGTGAGCTGGCAGAAAAAACAACACAGATTTTTTCTCAAAAATAATTGTAAGAGGAAGTGCAGCTCCATGACAACTGTTTCTATTTCTTGTAGTCTTTAACCAGTGCAACGCACTGGAGAAAGGGCCAAGTTTACTTATCAGTATCCTTTAATGGATCCCTTTGGCCACAGGACCTCACAAAATCATGCATGGGGTAGGATCATGGGGGAAAAAAAGCTGTTATATAAATATTTGATGTGCAGCTATAGCAGGTTTTGGCTGCAAACTTTTATTATACTGCAGAAATAGTGAGTTTAAAAGTATGTATGATCTGTCTAGCAGCAGAGGCTATCTGGATCTGACTAGTGTCTGCATTTGCATGCAGGGACAGTACAAGGTTGGGAGAAAGGTGCTGGGAGGAGTGAGGCTGGGCTGCAGGCTTACAGGGAGAAAATGTGGCTCTTCCCCATGTTTAAAATGTTAGGATGCTGCTTATTACCATGCAGAGGGTTTATCCTAACTCATCTGATCCCTATTGCTGCTTCCTTATCAGAATGAACCATTTTCCTGTCATAACAGGAAAAGGTGATATGATACTCATTTGACGTGATTTGTGCATTATACACAGCTGTATCAGATGTTTACAATCTCTTGGGGGGTAGGGAGTAAGGATTCTTCTTCTTTTCCCACTCCCCAAGAACTTGCAAACAGCTTGTTTGTATATCATTTGCTCCAGTGTTTCTGCAATTGGAGTTGAGCGTGGGATAGGAACTCTGGCTTTCTTTTCCAGTCTCCTGAAACTACCAATCTTCCAGGTTGGTTATCCTTCTCAAAGATAGCAGCTAAAAGCTCTGTTGTTCCTTCTGTCAAAACTGAAAGTATTTTAGGGAAAACTAGACAAAGTAATTTGATTTTTTTTTTTTTTTAAGCATCCAGATTAACATGCAGGTGAATGCTTTTCCCATTTTAGTTGAAGCTCTTTGTCGCTGTGTTAATCATGTCAGCTGTCTGACTGCAATTGACCTTTCTTAGAAAAGAAAGACTAAAAAATACAAATCTGTCTTCTCAGCACAATCTGCCAATAAGCTGCTCATCTCCATTAGGTAGAAGGTCAACTTTCTTTTGAAGGTTAACAGAGTATTCAATTGAAAACTTCATTTCCTTCTTCACATTCTGGACTAAGTCCTCCCCTGTAGTTTGAGTCAAATTTAGAAATGTTTGCCCCTCTAGTGGTTTTCTGTATCCTCTGTACTGAAGATTGTGATAAGCACATAACAGAAGCTTGCTGGACAATCTGTTAGGCTTCATTCAGCAGATTGGAAAATTAAAGCATGTGTGTTTCCCAGTACTAATGTCCTGTACATTGGGTGGTTGGATTGTGAGAGGCCACATCCTACTCATCTTTCCATGGTTAATGTCCTTGCCACCACCTTTATTCTTTTCATTCTTGTCACTATCCAGTTGCAGTAGATTGTCCGTCTATAAACAGCACATGCTGTAGTAGATATAATGATGCACAAATTTGACATCTATTGTAATTACAACTTTGACCAAAACCAGCAGTACTGGCTGATACTCTGTTGTACTGGTGATGTTATTCTTGTAAGTGTGTTCTGTGTGGAACTCAAATCACTTGGCTTTAAAAAAAAAAAAAAAATCTGTAAATCTAAACTAGATAAATTTGTGCCTGGTAAATCATTTGAACTGATTAGAAGATAGAGGGCTGGATTTAGAGCTGCACCACTTTACATAAGCTAACAATCTGGTCTAGGACAGGAAAAACAGCTTTGTATTTATAGGGACATAAGGTAGATTTATCAGAGTTTATGTGTTGCTGGTGATTGATGTAGTACATAGACATAATAAGTGCCAGCTGTTCCTCCCCCATAAATCAGAAACAATAATATTTCCTTTTATTTCAGTGTGAACTGACTTGCTTGAATTCCTTTTTAATTTAAAGGACTTATTTACAGTTACAAATTAGAAATATATCTACACAAACAAATTAGAAACGTTGTGATATAAAACTATAATTCAGCCTGAAAGCAGCATCACAAATACCTGTGTATTATCAGGGTTTGCTGTCCTTCATGAGCTATGTCAAAAGCATTTTTCCATTTCTGCCCATATTTCAGAAATCTGTGTTTCTGTCTTTCTCTGTTAAAGTTGATGAGTTTGTGGCTGCCCACATCACTTGGTATTCTAGCCATATATGGAAGCATGTTTTTGTATTGTTAACTGGACTCAAACAGATTTGACTCTTCTATTCCTTTTGATCTCCACTTTCAAAGTTCCTCCTTTGTCAGCAACTGTTAAACAAGGGATTTACATATTTAGCATAAAAAAATCCAGAGATTTGATGTACTAACATATAAATCTAGTGAACTACATGCTGCAAGTAGTTGTCTTAAAATCATGATTTACATGTTCTCTTTAGGCCTTAAGGAGATTGTGTGTCCTTAATATCTCTTCTAAGTTTTCTGTAACTAGTAGGTGTGTTGATAAACGTCATGTGTGATGTAACAGGGTGTGTAAAAAAAAAAAAAAAAAAAAAAAATTTACATGTTTGCATAGTGTAAATGGTTGTGGACTATGTAAAATGGAAGAAAGTAAACTTGAAATAAAACACTTGTTCAATATGCATAGTCATGAAATGCAACAAGCACATTCCTGCAGCTTGTTAATAAATTCAATAAATGAGAGTTATCAACAGCTAGTATCTGCCTTTATAGTTATCCAAATGAACAACTGGTACATGGTGACCTTGATTTTTTTAATTATATTTCAGTGGCTCTTTAGGGTTCTCAGACAGGTTTAGTTAATAAAAGAAAATTCTCCTTGCTGGCATTCTTATAGATAATGCATGTCTCATACTGTTTCTCGACCTTCAAGTTACATAATTCTTGTCTTTTTAAAATGAAACCCCACTGCTGCTTGTAAAAGAAGACACAGTTACTCTGATCATGTGTATGACAAGTGGCATAAGTTCCTTTAAAACAGCTTTTTCCATTCCACTGGCGTTTCATTTCTAGGCTCCAATCCTGATAATTTGGATGTGCTTTATATGATGCAAGTTTTACTGAATTTTCAACTCCAAACTACAATAGATTACAGTTAGTACAAAATAGACAATACTTACTTTTTGTTTGAGTCTGAATTGTTTTTTCCATTTTAGAATATATGAAAAAGGGCTTACTTTTGTGGTGTTGTTATTTGTGGCTTTCTCGTGTTCTGAAGTTTAAACAGAAATGAACTAAAGCATTTTTATTTGTGGAAACACACAAAACTACCATTTGCCTTTTAATATTCCATCATTTCAGATGTATTTTATTCTATCATTTTCATTAATTTACTTTTAAAAAAGATTATTAGAAGTCATAAATCAGAGGTGTTACTACTTCAAAATGTAAGCTGAAACTCTATTATTTCAGGACTTGTGCTTTTCAGAAATATGTTTCCCTAATTTGACCCTCAGTAACCCTTGAGAGACCTAAGCACAAGTTACAAACTAATTACATTAATTGTTTTACTGGAACTTGTTAGGCATTTTCTGTTTATACATTAATGTAATATAAATATAGCTTAGGCAACAAAAGCCCTTGGGGCAAATTTATGTCCTGAGTAACCCTGTTCCCAGTGACCTCAACAGAATTACTCAAAGTCAAGACAGAATTTAAATTGGAAGACCAGATCTTCAGCTGCTGTAAATAGTCTGAACTCCACTAAAATCAGTGTAGCTGTGGTCACAACAGCTGTAGACAGAACTGTTCCTTCAAGTATATTTTTGACGGGGTTTTTTGATTTGTGGGCACTTCTAGCAAAGGGATTGGGCTGCCTTTTCTTTCCAGAGTTTAAAACCAAGCAGAACTTATCTATAGAAATAATTCTGGTTTTAGTCTAGAGCTGTTATAATGTTATACAATCTGCTTTCATTTGAATTTTGAAAAAAGGCTTCATGGAGTGATGGGGAACATAGCATGTTTTGGTCCTACATCTTAGGTTTTTCTATGCCTTTTTCTGTGCTATGATCTAGCTTCTAAAAAAAGCTTCTCTAACCAAGCAATACATAGGAAATTATACTCAACAGTTATATGGTCTTGCTTAAGAGTCTGTAAATATAGGAATAGTCACCAGACAGTGTTTATTTGTGTTTCCTAACAGCTTTGTTTCAAAAATAAGTTTAATATAATGGCTAATCTGTACTCCAGCCCTACAGATGTGTATATTACACCTTGGGGATTATCTCCTTGGTTTAAGTGGAAAAAAAATGTGCTCAGTAGTAAGTCTGGATGAAAGCAGCTTCACAATTGGAAATTTGAACTGAGAGTATTTTGTTTATGAGGAGCCATGAGTGATCTGCAATTTTTACAATATTATAACAATAGCCCATCAATGGGATTTGTTTGATATGTTTTTCAGTTCAGTATTCAACATTAACATTGGTTTTTTCAGCACATTGAGACATGTGTCTGTTCCTCCTCTCAGAGATTCTCTGAACTAACTATAGGGGTCAGTTACATCTCGGTTTCTTAGCGACCTCCACTCACTAAGCAAATATTGTTACCATCAGTCAGTTGACTTGCTGGAAGACAAACAGCATACATTTCTTACAAATAATAGCCTGCAATGAGAGTCTCTTCTCATCAGTCTTTAAAGCTCTTCTGCAGGCTTGGCCAAGGAAGTGGCATTGTAGTTCAAGATGTGAGGCTGGTGATTCTCTCTGTTGTTCAGTGTTTCCTTGTCTTGGTGGGCTATATCCCCAGCAGAACTGAGGCCCTATTGATTTTTCTGGCTTAGGACATGTTTTGGGCTTTATTGCTTTGTATTCTATATATCTAAGCCCTGAACTATGGTAGCGTAAGTGTTGCAAACTATTCTGTGCCTTTTAAGAGTTAAAGCAGCCATACTTTCTGCTTTCTGTGACAGTGCAGCACAGCCACTTTTCCTGAGAAATCTCTTCCTTGTAACTTGGTTTTAGACTTGCTTTTCAGCATGCAGCCCAACTCAAAGGGACTTCCAGATACTAGAATAGAATAGAATGTTTCAGTTGGAAAGGACTTACAATGATCACCTAGTCCAACTGCCTGACCAGTTCAGGGCTGACCAAAAATTAAAGCAAATTATTAAGGGTGTTGTCCAAATACCTCTTAAACACTAACAGGCTTGGGGCATCGAACAACCTCTCTAGGAAGCCTGTTCCAATGTTCAACCACCCTCTCAGTAAAGAAATGCTTCCTAATGTCCAGTCTAAACCTCCCCTGGAGCTGCTTTGAACCATTCCCACCCATCCTACCACTGGATACCAGGGAGAAGAGCTCAGCACCTCCCTCTCCATTTCCCCTCCCCAGGAAGCTGTAGAGAGCAATGGGGTTGCCCCTCAGCCTCCTTTACTCCAAACTAGACAAGTCCTTAGCAGCTCCTCACAGGATATACCTCCAGCCCTTTCACCAGCTTTGTTGCCCTCCTCTGGACACATTCAAGGACCTGAACATCCCTGTTGAATTGTGGGGCCCAGAACTGCACACAGTACTCAAGGTGAGGCCGCACCAAGGCTGAATACAGCAGGATAATCACCTCTTCTGCCTGGCTGGTTGTGCTGTGTTTGATGCACCCCAGCATGCGGTTTGCCCTCTGGGCTGCCAGGGCACACTGCTGACATACTGAGCCTGCTGTCAACCAGCACCCCCAGACCCCTTTCTGCAGGGCTGCTCTCCAGCCACTCCTTGCCCAGTTTTTACTTGTGCCTGGCCTTACTCTGTCCCAGGTGCAGAATCTGTCATTTGGACTTGTTAAATTTCATCCCATTAATTGTTACCCAGTGCTCCAATCTATCTAGATCCCTCTGCAAGGCCTCTTGTCTGTTGAGAGAGACAACACTTCCCAGCTGGGGAGCCTGTGTCCTAGTTCAGAGTATCCCATGTAAAACAATGAAGTTAGGTAATCTCAGTACTACAATCTGTAGATGTCCCTAGGGTAACTTTTAAATGAGGTAGCTGGAGTACCAGTGCAGGGTAGCTGCACCTATATGGCTGTTCACTCAGTCCAAGATAATATTTCCAGTTTGCAGTTTAAGTCTTTAAAATCTCTGTGTTAGAAGATACTTGGCCTTGTTCGGCTAATAGCCTTTCCTTCCATGATACTGTTTGAACATGCTAATGCATAGACTTCTATAGCTTTTTCATCATTTTAACTTACCACAATACAGCTTTCCAAAAAGTAACAATGCTAATTTGAAAGTGTGATAGCTGACAGGCAAACTGCTACTTTGTCAGATTGTCTGTATGCACTTTTTAATTAATGTTTTCTTACTGGAACGGAGAGGGATAGAAACAGATTTTAGAGAGAAGGAAAAAATTTGTTGGGACAAAAGAATCCAAAATTTGGATGGCAGACAGAGAAGTGCTATCAGCAGATGGTCAAATCTGAGGAAGAACTCCAAAGCAAAACATAAATCTTCTGGTTTATAGACTGTCAGGGAAGAATTGCCTGCACAGAGATGCACACAACCTAGGAATCAATCAGGAGGGGGCAGAGCTCTGCATACAGACACATCATGAAGGCATCATTGGAACAACTGTGATGGATGGATGTAGGAAGACAGGCAGGGAACAAAGGGATGGGAGTTTCCCTTTACATGAAGAAGCTGTTTGAGTGGATGGGTTGCTCATGGGTTAGGATCAGAGGAGGGGACTAGTATGAGTGACATTATGGTGAGCGTATGTTACAGATCATTTGGTTAGTATGAGGAAGAGGACAGAGTCATATTTAAGCAACTCAGAGACCCTTGTTCTTAGGGGAGACTTGAGCCTCCCTGATACCTGCTGCAATGGGAACACATACAAGCAATCCAGGAGGTTTCTGAAGACTGTCAAGGGACTTTACTGTAGGTGCAATATAGCTGGGTGATGCTGTCCTCACAAATAAAGAACTGGCCAAGGAGGTAATAATCAATGGCAGCCTTGGCTTGTAGCAACCATGAATTACTGGAGCTCAACATCCTGAGGGGAGTGAGGAAGGCAAGTAGCAGAGTATACATCCTGGCCTTCAACAGAACAAACTGGTTTATTCAGGGAACTGGCAAATGGGATCCTTCTGGAGGCAGCATGGTTTTGACAAGGGTAAATCATGCTTGACTAATCTGATCACCATCTATGATGAAATTACTAGACCTGTGGATGAGGGCAGAGAAGTGGATTTCAACTACCTTGACTTCAGCAAGGCTTTTGATGCTGTCTCCTGCAGTATTCTTGTATTCACATTAAGACCTTATGGTCTGTTGCTTGGAAGCTTGGATTCCAGAGTGTATTTAATGGTTCATACTCTGTTTGAAGGCCAGTTACATTTCTCAGGTAACTGGCAAAGTGGTTATCCTCATCTATTTGATACTTGTTAAACCACATGTGGAATACTGTGTTTGGTTTTGGGGAAAAAGGAAAAAAAAATGCAAGAAAAATATTGATAAAGTTGATTGTATTTAGCGGCGGACCATTGATATTGGCTGGAACATGTTCCCTGTGAGAAGAGTTTGAGAGGACTGGACCTAACAGTGGTCTTCCAAAACTTGAGGTTGCTAAGAAGATGGAGCCAGGCTGTTCACTGAGGTGCCCATGCTTAGAACAAGACACAATAATCATAAGTTGAAACAGGAGAAGCTTCCAAAGGGTATAAGGGGAAAAAAAAAAAAGGTTTTTTACAGGGTAAATTAAGCATCAGAACAAGTTTCCCAGAGAGCTTATAGATTTTTTGTGTTTGGAGGTTTGATCAGGAGGTTGGACTAGATGACCACCGGACGACCTTTCCAACCTGAACAATTCTGTCATTCTAGGAGGAATAGAAAGTAACCAGTGCCATCCAGCATTAAGTAAACAAAAAAAATTAGAAAAAAACAATCCCCAAACCTGCTTCAGTTCAGACCTTTTTGCCAAACTCAATAGTTTAGTGGCATATGCTGTATGGTTATAGTATGCAAATACAAAGTGCTTTTACAACTTAAATGTTTTGTTAAAGTTATCAGTTTACGCAAACTATATTTGGTAATGGAGGTGAGGAGGCACATGCATTCCCATTTTTAGAAACCATCAAGTTAATTCCCCACATTCCAGTGGGGAATGTGCAGATACTACAAATGTCAAAAAAAGGTCAAAACCTTGAATGTTGCTGTAAAATTGAGTTATTGTTCTTCAGTTTCCAATTTTTGTATTTAGGTTTGAAAGGGAGACTAATATTCTACTGCCATTAATCCTTTCAGTATTGTTATAGAAGTTCTGGTTTCCTTGATTATATCCAAGCGGATGAGATCAGAATATGAAACACTACTCTTAAGTCAATATTGAAGGAAAGAAGATGAAATCCCAAAGAAATAGATGTTAAAATTGAGGATGCAGGGAAAGGATGGGGAGGAATAGGAGGGGAGATTTCTTGGAAGGAGTCCTGTAACACACACTCAAAAACAATGCGAGAAACAGAATGTCAGGATTCTCCAGTTTTTGTCGTTTCTTTAGAAAGGAAGTGTAAATCAGTGTTATTTTTTCATTTGTTGAGAATAATTTGCCTGTGTAAACTGTGTCTTTCAAGATAAAGTAACTCCTTTGTGAGATGAAATTTTCCAGATACTAGCTTTCTCAATCTGTTCTTAACACCTGTCCTTCAAATGCAGACAACTCAATATAATTAATAACTTGCATTATATTCTGTATGCTCATTTTTTATAAGCATATGCATATCAGCAGAAAGAATGTATTCCTGTAATAAACCTTATCAACTCTTGTTCTTTAAAAGAATAAAAAATTTCCCCTTATAGAGATTGCAGTTTTCAGTGTTCAATTCAACTACTTGTGTTAAAGGGCATCTCCTATCTAGATTTTCATTTGGAGTATTGAATTCTGGATGCTTAGAGCATCACTACTATATTGAAATAAAGAGAAATTGTGAGTCAGGTATAAAATAGATGCAAAAATTTGATTGATTTTTCTATTTTTCTGTGTGGTTCTGTTCCTTTAAGATTTGGTCTTTAAAACTGTTGCCCACTATCAGGAGATGTTAAGTATATTTTAAAGACATTATTTTTTTGTAACTGCGTGAGTCCCAGCTTCTGAACTTTTAGTATAAGCTACAAACATTGGCAATGTTGCAAAAGTTTGGCTTCTAAATCCATGTCTTTTTGCCACTTTTTTTTCAGAGGAGCTAAATACTTTCTTGTATTTGTAAAATATGTCCTTTTGTAAGGCAGTCAGGTACATGAATTAGCAATAGCCTCTCAGGCTACATTTACCTATTTTAGCTACATTTGGGAGACGTTTTTAAGGAAAATTGTATTTCCCAGTTCTTTAACTCTTCCCACACACTTGGTCCTTTACTCATCAAAACTGTTTCCATGTGACCCACTAATATATCTGAAATCATGAAAATGTGACTCACTAGTAAATGTGATAAATCTGAAATTGTGAAAGAGCACATACATAACTCTATATTCGTTTGTGCCACACATACTAATGCTGGATTTGACTATATTTCATCATCTGTTTTATATTCCTTTGGAACAAATTGTAAGCAAACTATTTATTTAGAATAATGTGCCATATTTTCTGTCTGGGTGTGCACTTTCTGACATGTATTTCCATCTAGGACAGCTCATGCTTTCTGAAGACCAGATTAAGTATAAGTCCTGAGGAAATGACTTCCAATATAATGGCAAATCAACATCTTTATAATATGCTATACTTCCTGATTCAGGATTTGGTAACAAGGGTAACTTCTACCTTACTTTTATTGGCAGATGTAAAGCCTTTTATCAGGAATATTTATATGGTTGGTTGCATGGTGCTTTTTGTTTGTTTTTCCCAGAAATTCAAGTTTGGATGTATTAATAAATAGGTATAATTCTGCCTGCTGGTGATGTTTGCCTGACATGGCTATCTCAAAAAATTGAGACGGGGCTTTAGTGTGTGTGATCTTTTGTATCGCCACTCAGCAAAGCTCTAAGAACTGAAGACCTGTAGTATTACTCTCTTTCCCATGTATTCCCTGCAGTTACTATTTGAATATTAATTTTGTAAAGGGAGACTATCATGAAATATTGCTGTTCACATATGGAATGTCCACGTGCTCTCCAAAACTATCTTCAAGTGTGTTTAGCCCAAAGAAAGGTGCTGAATTTGGCAGCACTGGAGTCTGTGGGCAGAATCGATAGGCACAAATAGCATCGTTGAGCATTAAAATCTCTCAGCACCAACTGTCTATGTGTGTCATTTTGGTCTTAAAGACTGTTGAGAGGAGTTTTAGGCATCTCATGTAAGGAATACTCTGAGGGAATGTTGGAATTAAGCTGAGGAAGCCAACCACATATGGTTGCAGAGAACAGGAATCTGTCCTTAAATTACAAGTATTTGTTAAAAATCTGAAAAAGGTTGAGAATGGAGAAGATATATCTGGGCATTTCAGAGGGAAAGTATTTTCTGTTCTGTCTGGAGGCTACAAACTACCATGGCTTAGTGCAGGCTTATACTGAAGGAAGGTAAAAATAAGCCACACAAGAATTTCAATTCACAGAAAAGATATGGTTTAAGTTCGGTTTAATTTCAGCTTAAAAATGTGCACTTACTTGGCAGGGCCAGTTACCTTCCAAAAATTGGATTGTCTGATTCACACCCTCCATGTGTGTGCTCTGTGTTGCTTACAGACACATTAGCAAGGTAACACATCTTTCATTTAAATTACAGCTGTCTAGTCTTTGAACTCAATTGATCTGTCAGTTCTTGTTATCCAACTTCCCTTAGTTAATGTGACTGAATACCAGGATACTGAAGACTGAAGGAGAATTAGACTTTCTCATGCAAAGCCAGCAAGCATCTACTGATCTGTACATCACCTGGCAATTAGCTGTGCTCTTGGCTGCTACTATATATGCCAAGGGCGACAGGAGTATGATAGTCAGACTAGTTCTTGAACCCCCAAAAGTTAACTACTGTTTCTGCATGTGGTCGAGGCCTGACAGTGCCTGTTGACTGTAGCCTTGCAGCAGTGTCCCAAACTCAGCACTGAATTTGAGTCCCTTATTTATCCGTAAGTGTTAAGTGTTCTTTGGCATTTAAAGTAAATAGCTGATAAAATCTCCTGACTAGCATGTGTTTTTCAGGTATGAAAAATACCAATTGACTGACAGTGACTGTTTCACACTGTATTGGAAGATAATGTAACCTTAAAAGTGGACCCCATTAAATAGTATTCTGATCACTCACATAGTGATATCAGAGAAACTGCAAAACTTGAGCAGTGATTATACATCTTCTGTTGCTTGCAACTAAGTGGTGACTTTTTAACTAAATTAATATACTTTACCCAATGTGTCACTTTAGTTAATGCTTTTGATTCTTATGTAACGAATTCATCAACTTTAATCTACTGCTCAAAAAATCTTGTTCAAATGACAATAAAATTATACTGAAATACATGTACACCAGAAGGTGAAAAATAACTACAGTTACATGTTTAACCATAAAAACACAGGTAAGGGAATATGATTTTTTTCCCTACTCTTTTAAAATGCTATAATTCACAGTTGTACAGAAAAGAGGCTTTGCTAATAAAAAAGTGTTAGAGTATTGACCTCTTATAAGACAAAAATGAGTCTGTTAACTCACAGCTTCTCAGTCTGTGGCACAGTTAATGTGTTGCTTACAAATCAGAAATGAATAGTGAAAACTGAGGCCAACAGAAACATTTGGTGTTGTCCAAAGACCAGCATAAGCAGAAGACTACTGGCCTGGGTAGAAACAAGGTCTATAGGAGAAGTTATCAGGCATAATTTTGTCAAAGCATTTAAGAATTAGAAAAACTTTGTTTTAAAATCTAGATGTTTAACGTAACAATCAAAATGTTCAGTGTTCAGCAGTGCATCTTTTTAATTGATCGAATAGTTAAGTTTCTTCTTGACAATGCATTATGGAGCCCATGTATTTCTCTAACACAGATTTTATTTTTATTTTTCTACATTTATATCAAAGTGTTCTGCTACAGCAGTGGAGAAGATATCACTGAGAACATTACTTTAGTATAGACAGTATGGACCTGAGATAGGATAAGAAGTGAGAGGGAGTTCAGAGGGTGTGAGACATCAAGTAACATCTTGCTGTGGTAAGACCAGTAAGGGCTTGGCTTTCTACCCGGACAGTTCTGGTTGGATTATTTTTGGCATTATGCTTTAAATGTTTGCAGTAGCAGAGGATGAGTCCATGATGTGTAAAGTCTTTCAGCATTAATATTTGTCTAATCCAGCAGAAAGTTTAGAATATTAGCTGGTCAGGGAGCTTGAGGTAGCTACATTTTCTCACAGCCCTTGTGTGGGAGGGAGTGTTCAGCAAAAGCCCATTTCCTAAAAATTTATCTGGTAAATCTTGGGAAACACAATAGCAAATTAATATGGATCAATAAAGTTATTAGACTAAACTGTAGAACTCTGAAGCTGCTTGGCTTCCCTATGATACAACCTGTATGGGGTTGTAAATTATATGTGTTGTCTTCTAATTTCATTGATCTGTTTTCACTTTCATGGGAGCCCATGTGCCAGACATTACTTTGTGAGGCATTAGAAGTGAATCAAGACTTTGAAAATGGTTGTGCCATATGTATCTCGTGTACATGGTATCTCTTAAGGAAGCAAAGACTATATTTAGGTGATCTTTGTGGTCTGTAGTAGAGAGCAAACTCTAGCCACCAGGCCTCTTGGGTATGGGTCCAACCCTTGTCAATGCTGCCCGGAGCAGGCTGACCACACGTACTTGGCATAGCACTTTGTTTGGGTCCCCTCGGCTCCCATATGGTGTCTCTGAGGCATAATTACTTTTTTTGTTGTTTTGGAGAGTCCTTCAGTTCAGAGGGATATTTTTTGGGGGGTTTGAGTATATTTTGTTTTTTAAACAGTCAAATGGTGTGTTTCAGCCCTCTGGAAAGGTGTTTGCAGAGCGTAATGCTGCAGGCGCCCGTTGCATGCTCTGGTAGGTGGCAGAAGGGCTTTGCTGGTGCCAGACCAGCTGGGATATGCTGGAGATGAACTCATGGCGTTTTGTGTTTGCGCTGTTAGAAGCAAGCTCTTGAGTGAACTGTCTTGTCAGCTGTGTCTGGTTTTCCTCTTGCATTCAGTTTGGATGAGGAAGGGACCAACAGACCTGAACTGACAACATAGAAAAACCCGTGGCTTTGAGTTGTACAGCTGGTCTGATAAAAAATGATAGCATGCACTTTGTCTAGATTGTAGTGATGAAAAAATGATTTATGAACATATGTTGTGGGGTAAACTAAGGAAGGACTGCAGGTGATCTGGCGTAAACATCTAAAAAAAATTGGACTTGAGAATTAATCATACAAGCATGCTATGACAGACAAAAATGTTTAGAGATGTCAACAAAAGCTATTATGGGCATTGGTAAGATCATCTAAAAATCACCAGACTGCTGTAATAAGGAGCTGAAATATAACCAAGAATTTAAGAGAAAGACTTTGGGGTGGGAAAAACACTGTCTTTGTGTTTTAGCAGAATGACTAATAATGAAAAATATAGCAGCAGTGGGACAAACATTGGCTGCCAGGTAACTAATTTTCAAACTCCAATAATGTTAACCATGAAGGAGCAAAAGAAAGTCACATATAACAAAACGAAACTGAGTTTTAAGGCTTTGGGAGGGTGAAAGACTTGAAAAACTCAACACGATATTTAGGGTTAGTAAAACTACAGATACTGTGACCGTAGGGACTGAAACATAGTACGCATAGTGATGTATAGATGCAATACTTAAGCTGGGAGGCGAAATCCTGTAATCCTCACTAAACAAAAATCCCATTGAAGTCGGTAGAAGATTTGGGTGAACAAGGAATGTATAACTGGGCAATTAGAGACAAACTTGCAGCCTGACCTTGACTGGGCCTTTGTGCCTGTGATTAGCTGTACCCATAGCATCTGGGCACATTTGTTTAAAGGCACAGTCAATGACATGTCAAAAAAAAAAAAAATAGAATTATGCCAGAGTGAAAGTTCTAATTGATCGAGATGACAAATGCAAATAATTGCAGAGAGACGTATTAAGGCTATACTTTAAAAATCTGAGTTTTTTGGAACAGCAGAATTCTGCATTCTTTGTTCCTTTCATTCTCAGGGAAAACAGGTTCTAGTTTTGTCCCTAATAATACACGGTGACAGTTATGTGACTTTTTAGAAATGTTAGACAGTAAGGGAGATTATTGTGGGGGATGTCAGAAATAACCTCCAGATAAATTAATACAAATATATACCATCATCTGCCATACATGTTTATAAAGCTACATTAATAATTGCTCTCCAAGTTGTTTTAAAACTATTTCAGTATGAAACAAAATGTTCTTAAAGATAATTCATTTACATTTTTCCCCCTCTTTTGGGATCCTAGTTCAAATAAAATTAAAAATAAACAAAACACTTCCTTTTGAAACAAAATTTAATTCAGCATACCAGAAATGTCATTCTCACTGCCCCGTTACTCTAATGGGACATGTGTTCCCTGTGTCTGAATCTACTTTGTTTGAAAAGAGCTGCTGTCTCAAAGCGTTGAGGAAATTGCAGTTCTCAGTAAAAGAAACGCTAGAAACATGCGCAAGAACAGACGGAAATTGTTTCATGGTCTGGTCCTGTAAATGGTAACCTCAGTGACTACAATGGGCTCTTGATATTAACAAGTGTGTGTCCGAAATTCCGATTTCCAGTACTGTGATCCTGCAAAGACATGTGTGTGTTTTGTGGTACACACAATAAGCTGCTGGGGAAAAAAGTCAAAGCAGTCCTTCTACTACATTAATTTTGTGTGCACGTAACTCCATCATAGTTTTATATGCAAATCATTATAAATAATCTCTGCAGATTGACTTTGGGAAGTGGTTTCATATGCTTGAAAAAGCACTTCCTTAAGGGTTGCTGTAGGGCTAGAGAATTTGAAATTTCTGTTCTGCATAAATTCTCCTGCTTTGACACTTTCTTCTGGTAAAATCTCAAAAAAACCCTCTGGAACCTTTTATTCTGAGGAAACTGACTAATATGATCTATTTTATTCAGAAAGTCTGGAGCCCTTTGATTTAATTGTTTCTTCCTTTTCAATTAGAATCTGTCATCTGAAGGTGTGTACCTTTGCTCCTGAAGAATAAAATCTCTGAGACTGAGGCTGGGTGTTAGGTTGCACTATCCTGGTACTAACCAACTTTCACTCCTTTAACTCTCTTCCCTCACTTCCCTTTTCACCTCACAAACCTGATACCTGGGTTTCTTTACTTACATGAGAAAATATTTCAGTGTAACAGCAAGGTTTATACATATGCTTAGCTTAATTTTAAACATCTTTCTTACATCTTTCTACAGCTTTGAATAACTAGATCCTCTTTCCCCTTTCTTCTACTCTCTGTATGCCTCCCTTTAATATATATAATCCCTATAAATCTGTTATGTTTTTCATTAGTTTCTGGGCCTGGATAAGAATGCAGGCAGCTCAGCAAGGTGGTATAGGACAAGTTTCAACTAATGGCAACTATCATGGATTTCAAGATGCATTCTTCTACCTTCAACTGGAGATTATACGTATTCTTGCAATCCAGTGGAAGTTGATAGCTCAGGGCATACTTTGTAAATCTGCTCTTGCAAAAACTTCATTCTACAGTCAAGCCTTCTTCAAAAAGTGTTCTGATAACATACTGTGTTTAGCATTGGATTACTCTGTGTCCTGTCAGTATAAATTAGGATCTAGTTTAATACTGCTGATGTTCCCTGACCCTTTTAAAGTAACATTACAGTACAATACACTATTCAGAATAATTTAAGCCAAAAATAATGGGCAACATGTATTTCTCCCAATTTGGTTGCATGAAAGGGAATTGTGACCAAGTCTCAATCTAGTTCTTGGATTTGCTGTTCTCAAGGATTCTTTTGCCCTTCCCTGTCTCTCATGCCTTGATGACAAATCTCTTAATACCTGTCAGATTTTACATGGTACAATTAGTTTTCTCCTTCAATGATATACAAGCATTACTTCTGTTTTTGTGATCAAAACCCCTCGCTTTTTTTTTTTTTTCCTCCCCATAGCTCAGAAAGGATGTGACAGCCCCACTACTGATCTTTTATATTGTAGTTTGCAATGACGTTAGCCCATCGGGGAAAGCAAAAAGGAAAAAAGTATTATAGGCTCAATGTCTAAACAAGTGTTTGTGTTTCTGTATAATTTCTCTGTAACAGATGTCAAATCGTGATCCAAAGGATGTTCCACACAGAATTTAGGATGGAATAAATTTCAAATCCAGATTATCAAGGTGGGCAGAAGTGGGTAGCAGGTCTTTTCCATTGTGTACCTACCTTGGGCTAACAAAATTCAGATTATCTTTTTCTTTTGCCTACAGTAGCAAAGAATTTTTACATAAAATATTTGGGTAATACTTTGACAACAAAAATAAAAGCTGCTTCTGGTATTTTTTTTATTAATGAAATCTCACAATTTAATACCTTAGTTACCAAAGACTTAACTGTGTGATGTGTTAGTCTGACATGTTACTCTGAGTTACAAAATAGACTTTTTTTAATGACTTGTGTAAAATGAACTGAAGAAACATGATGCTAAATAAAATAATCAGATAATAATGTAATTTTAATGGCATACACTTAGAAACTCTAGATTTTAATAAAATGTGCAGGTTTCTAAGAGCCTTTATGTGTTTCCTTTTTCATACATACAAAACTTGTTTGTAAGAATTTAAAACAAAGATTTTGCAACTGGAATTGCTGTGTTATAACTTGCTCATTATTCTTTAGCTTTCTGGTTTTAGTGTATTGTGTTTATAACTGGAATATTTGTTGAAATAGGCAATGTGACAAGGTAGGTGGTCTTCTAATTAATATTTCTGTACAGATCTGTAAACTGTGCAAGGCTTGTTTAACAATACAGAAATCATGTCCTGTTAGATTAAGACATTTGTTTAGGAATAAAGTTCAACTTTTTCTTTGAAATTCAATTGATCTTGTTTCATGGCCTGTGAAATTATTTATTTTAAGAACCATTTTAAAAGTATAACTACTTCAAGAAATTTCTGTGACCTGTTTCTAAATATTAGACCAGGGATTAATTACATTTGCTCAGGGCTTCAAATAGTGATTTTAAAAACTCAGTGAAAAGGAAAGTTACTTAGTAGTGAGAGAAATTATACAACAGTGATAAGAGGTGACATCTTCATGTAATCCTTCTGTCCTATAAATGGCCACATTGTTAAAAATTCAAGAATAAACAAGAGCATTGAACCAAAAAATATTCTCGTCACAGTGAGAATGCACCATATATGCTGTAGCCTATGTGTTCACCGTAACTCAGAAATGTTCTTAAGAATGTGCAATTTCTTATTCCAGCTCTTACCAAAACCTTTTTGTATGTACTGTTGACCTGTAGAATAGTAAACTTTACATTAAAACTGTACCTACTGCCTTTCTGAAGCCCATCGCTTGATACATGGCCAGAACTCTTTACTTCTCACTAACTAGGGTCTAGGATGTCTTTGCATAGCACACATACTGTGCTCAAGCAGTATCTCAGAATGGGCTGGCATTCAAATTAAAATGAAGGGGTTGTCCCTTACCTATCAGTTTAGTGAATCTCTACTTGATACTGAGAAGGTTTTTAATTCTCACTGCCTGTGTTACATCTGCTGAAGTGATGACAGATAATTGCAGTGTTACCATGTTAATAGTTTTCTACAAAAACTGCCTCCATATTTGTTTGCTTTTACTGACAAAGCTAATGGCAGTTGTTAATAAAAGTAATGATAATACTAATGAAAGCTCAGTAAAATTTGAAAATAAACAATCTTCTTATAAAGGCCTAGTAGTTTATTTCTGTGTACTGATTTTAAGGAGGTATGTATGACTGTTGGAAGGAAAACACAAGGTTACAGGTATTTTAAGAAAACAGCAATATTCAAACCGTTAAAAGAAATTGCTTAGCTGGTGTTTTATTTTTTTCTGAGAGAATAAGATCTTATAACCAGAATTTTTAGTTGGAGTTCAATTTCGAAGTACTTAAGGGTTTTTTCAGAATTGTGTGGTTCACTTTCCTCAATGTTAGTTAAAAGTTGCTTAAAAGTATTCAAAATGAACACATTGGTTTTATAATGTGTCAAATCCTACAGAACTGCTATGTGATGTCAACCCAGATGCCTTGCAGTCGGGGCACATGCAATTGGCACCAGAACCTCACCAGCTGCAGTGGCTGTGTTGCAGAGGGCACTGGCATTCTCATGCTGCTAGGTGTCTCCTTTCTGGCTGATTGCTGTTTCTGTTAGCCGCCTTGATAACCCAGCAATCATCACAATGGTGTACTTTATTTTCACTTTACCAATGTTTTTTTTTCTTACAAATGGTTTTTACTTACAAATTCCCCTTTCTTCTGGTCATGCACGGTCATCCTCGCATTTGTCACCACTGATCACTGTAGCTGCACATGACCATGAAAATAATATACAAACCTCATCTGGTACAGATTGCAGTGTCTTATGTCTATCAGATTTAATGTAAGCTTTTTGGCAGCAATAACCCAAATCCTTATTGATTCCCAATCTAGTTGTAATGGTAGCTTGAAGCTTCAGTATGAGTCTTTGAATCAATTAAACAATCCAGATGCAGCTGCACTTAGACAGCAAATGGTTATCCCACAAATTTCCATGACTGCCGTGCAGCCTTTGACCTTTAATTTGTGGGCTCATCTAGTGTGAGTTCCTGAATAGTGAATTGAGTCTATTGATAACAGGCTTGATTTTTGTATCTTATTTTGTAATTACGACTTGGTGTATTCTTAGAAATAGTCTGCAGGAATTTATGAACGTAAGTTGAAGATTACTGCTGTGGAACAATGTAAATTTCAAAGATTGGGCTGAAGTCCATGAGAACAAAACCTTTTCTGTTACTATAATCTAGCTGTGAAATTGCTTCAAAAAGGTCATAGATATTCAGGGTCTGGCTAAGGTGCTACCAACTCTCAAGATGGTTTTCCAGCATAGGCAGGAATGGTATTTGACACCTTTTCTTTTCCTATTTCTATGCACACAGGCATGTGTGTCTAGATTGTATGGATTTCCCTCATGGCACTCTGGCATTACCATCTGTAATTGTATCACATACCATGTCACCTACAGCAGTGTCTTAATGGCCCAAGCTCATAAAAACCTGGGAGAACTGGCCATCTAAGATGAGCTTCTAAAGAAACCAGGCAGCAGAGCAGGGAGTAGCTCTAGAAAGCAACTACAATTATTTTTTTTTTCTCTGTCCTAGGATAAAAAGCTCTCAGACTCAGATCTAAAAAGGGTATTTTCATAAGTAATTCCCACTGAATGCACGAAAGTGCTGGCATTTTATTAGGAAAGGTTGAGAACCATTCAGGAATGCAGGTACTTGAGGAATAAGCGCCAGCCAAGAAGCATGTTTCACAACCTCAGCAGCAGCTATATTTGACTGAAGGACCTAATGTAAGTGCCTTTGTGCAAATTTATAATTTCAGATATGTTTTTCAGCATTTTCTAAGAATATTTAAATAAAATATTACCTGGAAAATGCTGACTTGCATAAAAATTGAATTTCCCTTAAATCGGAGATTTTACACTCCCTACCTCAGCTTACATACTTGTACTCATGAACAGGAGAGCAATTTTAAATAAGATAAGCCTAGCATGATTTTCTAGCAGTTTATGCATCTTCCTCTCCAAAAATACTCTGGACAAAAGAAAACAATGTGTTGTATAATATAGAGGTGAAACTTCTGTAGTCTTAAGTTTATCCTCATAGCCAATATCTTTTTCTTCCTTTCCAACAAATTCTCTTTCAAATACCTCCTCAAACTCATTTATTTTCCCTTGCCTATCTGCTTTGTACATTCTCCCCACCTCACCCCCCCCCATTTCTTTTTTTTCTTTGTCTGTGTTATTCTTGGTAGTTAAAATGCTGTTACGGAGGCTCTCAAATAAACAACCAACCACCAAAAATTAAAAATTTATTATTAACACAATTAACTAGCTCTCCGTAAATCATGGGTTTTAATGTCTGTGAGAGGAGAACAAAACAACTTCCTAGGGTTTAACAACAACCCAAAATGCAGAACAAAGCACCACTCCCTAGGATTTAACAACAACCCATAATGCTCTTATCACTCACCTAACAAGTGAGGGCTCTCAACCTCGAGGACCTGCTCAGGGCAGTGTCCCAACCCAAGTCACCTCGAGGAGTTTCCTTGGGCAGCGTCCTGACCCAAGGGGAGAGTCCTCAACCACCACCAGCGTGCTGCTCCAGGGGACAAGTTCAAAATGGCTTTCCCAGGGGACTCCATTTATACCCAGGCCGAATCTGACCTGTAGTCAATAGCAGCTCCCATTGGCCAAAGGCCCCAACTACCGTGAAGCCCCAAGAGCAAAGGCAATCAGGAGCTGCTACACCACAGTAACCAAGAAGCTCTGTTTTCATTGGGTAGGTGCACCTGCCACAAATGCCATAATAAATAAAGGTCACTTAAATCATAATATATTTCAGACCATCTTACTTATTTTATACTTTCATTCTTACTTTTTATGTTTGTCTGATGTGCTTTGTAAGCTCTTTGGAACAGAGACTGATTCTGATCTCTGCTGTTCTCATGATGTTTTGATTTAGTTCAAATTAACTGCAGTGGTCTTAGTAGTTATTTAAAGTAATGTGAAATAAAAAATTGTGCTCGCTGTTACCGTTTCACTTCTGAAAGGCATTGCTTTGTTACTATATTGACTGGTAACTTAAGAGTTTGCAACTTCAGACAGTCATTCAATTTACTAGTGACAAATTGGTGCAAATGAGATCAAAATCAGGGCTATTCTAGTAAGATTGTAGAGGTGGACAGAAAAGTTGAATGTAATTCTTAATTATGACTAAGATATTTAATTAGGATGTTTTCTTTTTTTTCCTGACATCAACTTCTGAAAAACTAGCACTGAAATACATGAAAATGGCAATAAAATATTATGCAAGTGAAGTGTTTATACACTTTTATTTTACAATATTTCCATTTGCTTGCACACTGTTTCAACGTTCGGATTTAACTACTTGATTTTTAATACATTTTAGTCAGTCAATAAATACAGAATATAAACATATTAAAATGGAAGTGTTTATAGACAGCATTTTCCTATTAAGAACTGTCAACAAAATCCTTGAAAATGAAATGAGCTGACAACTATATTCAGAGCAGATGCGTAAAGTACCCTTATAGCACATTGCACCATCAATTATTTGTCAAGTATGCTGCCAGATATTAAGTGTTCTGACCTTTGTTATTAATAATAGAGGTAGACACTGGGGACGTGAAAGACAAATACTGTAATGCATGGAAAATCTATTAAAGATTTGACTTTGTTAATGGATATAGAGCCTGTTTCATATCCTGCCACTCCCCTTGCAAGCAATAATTTTATGAAAAGCTGGACATACCATGTAATGGAAAGCCACATTGTGAAAAACATACTTTGATATAATAAAATGTTCCTAAGTTAAGTAAATCACAGTGACAGATTGCTTGTCATCAGTCTTTACTGCTTTATTTATATGTGTATTTGTCTTTTCCCCTGTTCCTCAGGAAATAATGCAGCAGAACTGAAATGAAGCAAGCTTGTCTTTATTGTATATATTCCTGTATTTTTAAGTTGTTATTTTGCTCAGTATCATCTATCATCTTGTAGAGATTGGCTGGTCAAAGCTTTAATCAACATCTTTCTCCAGAATATAGCTTCTAGCATTTTTAGGTGACAACACTGATGATATGTAAAAATGACAAAACCAGTAGAATGGCCAACCAAAAGACAGAGATAAACACTTGTTAAGGGAAGTGGTGGTGTTTAAAAAAAAAAAAAAAGGTACAAAACCCAACCACTTAACTGACTTAAAAGATCAAAGAAAATAGAAAATGTGGGACGGAGAAAACTCCTTCTTCTGCAGGCACTGATGGCACCATTTCCTGCTTCTTCCTCAATGTAGAATATAGATCCCAGAATGTCTTGCCAGTAAAACGTTAAGCAGTTGGTCCAAGATTTCATGTGGCGTGCACTGCAACTGATTATATGAAAATCAACTGTTTACGTTTATGAAAAAGCTTACTTTGGTCCTAGAAGAGTTGTAGAATTTCTTTTATCACAAGATTTGTTAACATTATACTACTTTCAGACAATAGAACAATTTTTTTTTTTTTAACATTTGGGAATAAATAGCTTGGTGACAGTGACTGCATCTACAAACAGTATTTCTTTCTGAACTTCACTAATCTAGGTTTGCATAAGATTAATGAAAAATTAGAGCTCCTCTGACTTGTAGTACATTTTTGCTGATGTTACTTTCTTTGCGTCTTGTCATAAATTCTAAATAGGTGTTGAAGTCTGGATTTCCACTGCAAAACCATTTTGAGGTTTGTTTTTTTTTTTTTCCCATTGTCCTACACTAAAAGCCAATGCACAGTTAAAAAAGAACAAAGAATTTGGTATAAAAAGTAGAGAATGAGACAGTATATTTTTGGGAAATTAACCAAAATTTGGACAAAATAAAAAATGTTGCCAAACAACCATATTTACAGAAGCAGTTGCATTCCTCTCTTAAAGATTTAGAAACTCTTTTTAACAGTCCTTAGTGATTTGATGCTTTTACTGTATGCAGGATACACTCTTCTAAATCAACCAGAATTTAAGATTTCGTTTCATGTTCATGTCAACAGTAAGTTTTGACTATTGTTCAAAATTAAATCACTCCATAAGCTCCTTACACATATGTTCCTTTAAACAGTTTGACACAGATGAGAGTAATTTGCTGCAGTTAAAAAATACATAAACTTACAGTGAATATACCAGGAAGAGATCATTGATTATCTAATGATCTCTTCCAGGTAGTATTGGAAACATTGAAAAATCAACATATTTTTCCTTTTTCCCCCCCCCCCCCTTAACTCTGGGCACTGCGTGTACTGTATTTCATATACATGTATGGATTTCCTTCTCCCTTTCTTGCTAAATTGTAAGAGGGGAGAGAACAAAAGCCCTCTAGTGATTAAGTTGGTTTTCCACAGTGTATTTGTAAGTTTGAATTGAAGCCATCTTTACAAGCAAATGGCTTTATTAAACTAAGCACAAAATTATTCAGATACAATAACGATGATTCCTTTTTTAAATGTATTTTTTTAAATATATAAATTTTTATATATTTTTTTATATATATCCACTCCAGAAATTGTTTTCCTTTTGTTCATATTAAGTGAGCACTTCATGTTGTAGGTACATGGCACTCTGGCCCATGGAATATCCAGGAAGTAATGCAGTTGAAAACAATACTTTATTAAATTCGATGCAATACTTTATTAAAACCACTAATTGCTTCATGTTTTGACTTTTATTCATACATATTTTATACATGTATATCAAATTTTCTGTCCAGCTGGAAAGACATGACTTGATTTCCTGACCAAAGAGGATTTTGTCAACACACGTTATTTTTAACAAATATACCCTCTTTCCTGCTCCACACCATGACTTCTTATCAACTACGTAACTTTGAGTTTCAGTACTTATTTTTCTGACGATCTAAGCCTGTACTTTCAAGTATCTGAAACAGCAACAGCCAACATTTTGTCTACAGTGGGCTGCACAGGCTTTTAAGGGATTCATCAAAGGTTGGTGAACCTTTGGTTGGATTCCCTTTCCATGTCACCTCCATGATCTGTTATGACCTCCTAGGATCAGCTACTAGATTACTAAACACACTTTCCATTCCTGTGCTTTTTACATAATGGACTGGCGTGCAGCCTTGTGACAGGGTATACACTCTGCCTCCATGCCATGACCTCCCACACCATGCACATTCCTGTCATGTGGCAGACACACATTTACTGCGCTGGTGCAGTGACCTGTTTCCATTACTCAAGAGGCATGTGCTGTAGCACCCTCAGGAAACAGTCTGACAGGAATGAGTCACTCAAACCCTGCTCTTGTCACCTCCCAGGAGAGATGAAAGCAAGCAGTGGCCGAATTAGTTGTTTGTTCAGCCTGGATTTTTGTCTGTGACCCACGGATTGAGAACCTGTGTGACATCCTGCAAGGAGAGCAGGGATGGTGGGGAGTGAGGTGCTCTGTGCTGCCAATGAATTTAAAGGCAAGGCCCCAAGATACTGCTTACTGGGTTGCTTGGGTCAGAGATGACCCTTCCTATGGAGGTAAGGAAAGAGATGAAGTCCTGAATGAGCACATTTCTGAGACTGATACCTTGATTGCTGAAACGTAGTTTGTCATGACACTGTGGTTAATGAGGCTTTAGTGAAAACTTTTTTTTAACTTCATAGCATTTTGAAGTATAAAATGACTTTGAAATCTCTATTAGTTTTGGCTTCTGTATTTAACTGTATTTACAGAAATGAGTTTTGTGAATCTGCCTTACCCCAAGGCATTTCTCCTGTATTTGACACCTGATAAGGAAGTGGATGGTCACAGCACATGTACCCTTTTAGTTGTTTCTGACACAAGGAGCAGTTTTTATTAAGGTGGGCTGGTTCAGAACTGTTTGTTTTCCTTGCGTAATGTTCAAAATCAGAATTCTTTTTTTGTTAGTAGTGGAGTTTGATAAGAAATCTTAAATTTCAATTTCTATAGTATCATGTTTCTGGGGGTTTTTTTCAGTTTTACACTGTTACAGCCTGGTGTTTCTTGGACTAGAGCAACAGTTTTGTAGTAAACTGTACAGTCTGCAGCCAGTGGCTAGACACTTTTTACAAAGTGTACCTCTATATTCTGTGTCTCATACTGCCATCTAAGGGCCACATAGGCTGAGAAGGTGGCTAAAGGTTCTTCAGTACTTTTCTTTCTCCTTATTGCCCTTCCCTTTGAGCAGTCAGCAATTCGTGGAGGAGAAGGGTAGGCAGGGAATTACAGCAGTCCTTTGATGCAATATGCTGTTTCATCTGAGGATAGAGGAATCTTCCAGATAATTGAGAAATTTGAATGCAAATCTGAGTTGTAGTCTTTTAGGCAAATGCCATTGAAATGAGTTTGTGTAAAAGCCAGCAAATAAGAAAGTGAGATTACAGGATTTGAGGCTACTCTTGAAACAAGTTAAGGAGTGTAGTGCTTAGAGTCCAGAAGAGTTTCAGTTGAAACTCTCAGTGGTGAGGGAGTGTGCAGTTGAGATTCTTAAAGGTACCAAAGTCCTTGACTCCTACTGATTTAAGGGTTAGTGCTTTATAATAGAATTTACTTATTATTGAGATTTTCCCTAAAAAGGTACAAAATAACATGAATTATTTTCTTCTTTCTTCTAATTTAACTGGTTTTGCATTTCTGGGTGTTTCGATTTTCCTGGACTCAGGGAAAATGGGCAAGAATGTGGTATTTCTTTAAGAGTATGTGATATTAAATAACATGAACATAATTTATATATTTTGGGGTTTTCTTTCCAGGATAAAAATGCATTTTTATTTTTTTTAATCTGCAAACTGTACTTGTATAGGCTTAATTCTGTAGCACCTTTCGCACACAGATGTTTTGAACTACAAGTATGATAAAGAATTAGCGGCAGAAGCGAAACATTTCAGTATTTTCAATATAGTACTGTTGTCATTGACTGACAAAAGCAGTTTTTATAATGAGTGCCCTTTTGAGCACAACTTTATTTTACAATGTATGACTTGTTTTTCAGGCTAGTTTCCAGAAAACCTTGTGTAATAGAGAAAGTAATTAATCTTGCATGTTACTTTGACAGGCTCATGCAAGCAAAGACCTGGAAGAGCAGTTGCGGTCTGTGTCCAGTGTGGATGAACTCATGACAGTACTTTACCCAGAATACTGGAAAATGTTCAAATGTCAGTTGAGGAAAGGAGGTTGGCAACACAACAGGGAACACTCCAGCTTTGACACAAGATCAGATGATTCCCTGAAATTTGCCGCAGCACACTATAATGCAGAGATCCTGAAAAGTAAGTACAGGACAGAAAACATGTTCTAACACACATTAAAATCTGAAGGCTTCTCAGTTGTGTCAAAAATATTTTAAAAGCTGAGTATTGTCAGTAAACCAACCTCAGCAGTTTGAAGTAATGTCTATAACATAAAAATCTTTGATAGTCAACCTTCCATGAAGAAATTAATCGCTTTGCAGATGTATTTTTCGTGCATACACTGTAAGAAAGGTATAGACTGCTTTCTCAGCTCAGTAGATGTAGGAAGTTAAGTGCTCGTCTTCAGGTATGAGGAATCCTGTTTTGTAGACTCTATAACAATTTTGCAGAAAGCAAAGAGAGAACTAATATTTGGATTCATTGAACTGTTTCTGCTCCTTTTCTGCAATTACGTCATGGCTGGGAATGCATTCTTCTCTTACACGTTTTTGCTTTAGGATGACAAATAACCCACTTGTAGCTTTTTGCTGTTACAAGAAGGCAGTTGTCAGGATGTTATGCTCAAACCAGAAAAAAACAGCTTTCAAACAAATATGTCAATACCCCTTAGTGTTTTGGATGGCCTGGATAAAAATATATTCGCTTACAGTTTAAGCAAGTGCTTGCAGGCAGAGATACACAGGATTTATAGCAGGAGGTGTATTTTTTGACATGATACTGGAAATCATGTGCCTTAATGGAGACTTTAAAGTACACGTTAAGTGAAATTTCTATTTTTGCTGAATAGCCTACCAAAAACTGGTGCCAAGAGACGCTAATGAGGACTGTACAGCTGCAAGTCTCATGGCTATTTAGTGTAAGATTTTATTTGGTAAAAGGCTGTATAAAACGGTGTAAAATGTTTGCACAAATTTGCATGGATAATCTGGACACAAATATCACCTTTCGGATTAAATCATATGGTGTATATAATTGCTAAGTAATTATGGTTTTCTTTAAGTTATAGTCTTGTAGTTAACAAAGTAAACATATTCAAATTAATTTCACATTAACTGTGTAGGTATCAAATTTAATGTTTCTAATATATTCACTCCAAGTGAAGTACTATGTGGGACTGGGTAAAATTACTTTATGGAGATGTGCAGTACTTCTTTAGACTTCGTTCAAGGTGTGACTCACCCCCGGCATAGGAGAAAGGACATGTACAGCTTTAGCTGCTGGCCAGTAGGTCGAAGGTGATTATTCTCCCCCTCCACTTTGCTCTTGTGAGACCCCACCTGCAGTACTCTGTCCAGCTCTGGGGCACCCAGCTTAAGAAGGACATGGACCTGCTCGAGCAGGTCCAGAGGAGGCCATGAAGATGATCAGGGGGCTGGAGCACCTCCTCTATGAGGACAGGCTGAGAGAGTTGGGGTTGTTCAGCCTGGAGAAGGGAAGGCTCCTGGGAGACCTTATAGTGGCCTTCCAGTACTTAAAGGGGACCTACAGGAGAGATGGGGAGGGACTCTTTATCAGGGAGTGTAGGGATAGGACAGGGAGTAATGGTTTTAAACTGAAAGAGGGTAGATTTAGATTAGATATAAGGCAGAAATTTTTACAAGTGTGGTGAAACACTGGAACAGGTTGCACAGAGAGGTTGTGGATGCCCCCTCCCTGGAAACATTCAAGGTCAGGTTTGACAGGGATCTAGTTGAAGATGTCCCTGTGGGCGGCTTGCACTAGATAACCTTTAAAGGTGCCTTCCAACCCAAACCATTCTGTAGCTATGATTCTATATCGTAAGATCTGCCCAGCCTTGTTAGTTTCCCTCTTAGCTCAGCTGTGACTTTCTTCTGTTCCATGACAATATGTCACATCCCTGTGAAGAAGAAAAATTAGCTAGAAGTTAACACAGAGAGATGCAAGTTCCACTGAATAAAGGGTGTGACTCTAGCAATGTGTATTCTTGTTCTAAACTTAAAAAAAAATCCTACTAATTTACTGCAGGAGAGTATTGTTTTTAAACAGTTACTTTATAACACATGAAATTCCCTATAACTTGGCAGGTATTGATACTGAATGGAGAAAAACTCAGTGCATGCCACGTGAAGTGTGTGTGGATGTGGGAAAAGAGTTTGGAGCAACTACAAACACCTTCTTTAAACCTCCATGTGTATCCACCTACAGATGTGGAGGTTGCTGCAATAGTGAAGGACTCCAGTGTATGAATATCAGCACAAATTACATCAGCAAGACAGTAAGTTCTCACTCTTATTACAGTCCAAGTGCTTCTTGCAAATCCATTTGTGATCATGCATATTTTCAACCTTCTTACTGATACTATGAGGAAGGAAAATAAAGAAATTCCTGAATACACAGGAAAAACAGCTGAAGAGACTACTGCCTGGAAGAAATTGTTTAACACTCTTTCCCCCAGATAAAGAGAGGGAGAGGGAGAGAGATATTTAGGGGTGAAAAAAAATAAGTAAAATTATTATGTCCTGTTCTCAGTTTTGAGTTTACCCATGAAAGTATATTCTATCCTGGTTTGGGGTGGGGTTTTTTTGGGTTTTTTTTTTTTTTTACATCTACCATTTGCCTGCTGTATGAGGCAAGCACTCTCTGGAAAACTAGCCTCTAATTTTATTAGTGAACACTGTTTTAGGACATGTGCAGACAGGATATATGTTGCAAATAAAGCCTTTTAGGAACTGAACTTTACTGTATTAAGAGATACTAGTATAATCTACCTATTTCTTTTGTTTTAATGTATCTTCCTCAGGTGTATGTGTGGTTTTTATTCTTTAAGTTCAGGGTTAGTGAATCAGGTAGGAATGTGCAAAGATTATGTATTGAGCCTGTGAGCTGCCTTTAAAGGAGAAGCATACATGCGTTATTCTATTTTCAGTAGCTATAACAATTATCACAATTATCTTACATCAACATTTCCCTCAAAAATCATGTAAAACAGCTACACTTCAAAATGTTTGCTAGGGTATTTTGCTTTTGTTACAGTGTTTGTTAGGTTTTTTGTTGGTTATAAGCTTCTTTGTTTTTTACTTCGTGTTTCTGATGCTTTGAGGAAAACTAATTTTAGTGTAAATCTTGCTTTCTTTTTCAACTAGATTCATCTAGCTGAAGATGCAATACGTATTTATAAGGAAGATACACAACTGCATAGCAAACTATAAAATGGTTGCCCATGGAAATGTCATTCCTTTATTATGAAACTTCTTAGTGCTCTGAAGATTCTTGAGAGGGGATTAGGAAAAGGGGACGTAAAGAAAACAGGAAAAAAAACCCTCATTGTTTTTAATACATTTTCTGTCCTCATTTCTCACCAAATCTGTCTGTCTGAAACAGTATATTCTACCAAGGATTTTCAATCCTACATTTAAGCTAGTAGTCGACAGCCACACAGCACAGAAATAATGTAACTCAAATAGCTTAAACTGGGAAATCTACAACACTGATTTTGTTCAGGCCCATAGTTATTCCCACAAACACCTGTCCTAATTCCAGTTGCTTGAAAGGTGTGAATATAATTTTCATATTATAAACCAACAAATATGACCTTTTTTTTTTGGCATGTATTTTATAAAGTTTAGCTTACTGGAATAAAGGTTGATCTAGTTACAGAGAGAGTTGTTCTATTTAGCATAGATTTCCTGGTCTTTGAGAACCATTTCAGTTTGGGGTAAATAATCCATTTCTATTCATCTTTCTTTTCATATCTATTGAGTGAAGTAATTTTTTTGCCTAGTAGAAAATGTTTAGTACTGAGTTTCTTTTTTGAGTTCTTGATATCATTGGTGATGATATGATATAGGAGTAGTTAAAGATTTGAGAGACTCTGAAAAGGAAAATGTTAAAGAATTTATCAGAAAGAGGATAGAGACAATAGCATTGTTTTGTTTTCTTACCTATTCTGTAAAAGCAAGCAATTTAATCTCTGAGTTTTCTATCTTGCTTCTGCTTTCCAGTTTTATCTGGTCCTTGACAGAATGCAGTTTTTAAAAAAACCCCTTAATAAAGGAAGAGAGCTATAGCTATATCTCTTCATCTGTCATCATCTCAAATCTTTTTAAAGTTATGTCACCACAGCTTACCCTATATCAGATAAGAATTAGGAAGAAAAAAGTATTGGATTCAAGACCCTTCTGTGGAATTCAGGTACCCTACGCACCTATTTTCACTACTGTTTTCCTTTTATTTCCTGAATGAAATAAGAACAAATGGTTAGTAACCAGGCATCTTCCGCTTTTTCATGAGTCACCATTTTTGTAGCTTTATTTTTGGTGCATAAACTCTGTAAGATAACTTCATACTCTTCACTCTGCAGAAAAAGTGCTTAATGGGAAATTAACTTTTCAGCTGGAGGTCTTACTGTGAGGGCAAGCTCTAACATTGGTTCCAGATATTAAAATCTAAAATAAGTTGATATCAGCTTTCATCAAAATTAATTAAAAATAAAAGAGCTAAGCATAGAAATTATTTTTATGGGGAGCAAATCATTGACTGCCAGGAGAATAGACTAGGTCAGATGGTCCCAGATTGGCTTGTGGGACACTGTGGTGGTCCAGAGAGAGGTCAATAGTTCTCTAATTTGGGCTGTGTTCCTCCTTTCTATCTACTTAACTTTATTAAGAGAAAAATAGAAAAGTATTCTGCTTTGCTTTTAATACCATTTTTTTTCCACAAAAACTGTTTTTGTAGTTTCTAAGGAGTGTTTATACAATCAAGACTAGAATATGAGAGAATTTCTTAATTAAGATGTGGTGCAAGGTCTATGAAAACATTTGAGGACCCCCTAGGCTAATTCGTGAAATGCAGTAGTTCTTTTTCTTCTCCTTTATCTGTGACACTGCAGTCACACAGCTTTGTAAGTTGTGGCTTGTCTAATAGAGGTCTATGGAGAAGATGGTTGGTTGGTTTTGGGGTGTGGTTGTGTTGTTTTTTTCTCTTATTCATTATTAATCAAACAGCCATTCTCTGTTTCCATGTCATGAGTTAATTCAACAGCAGTTACAAAGATTGGAATTACCTGGTGCAGCAACAGCCTGTCCTTCAGCTGTACTTTTTTATGCCCCACCTATAGATACTTGCTTATAGGTTGAGGGAAAGCAGTGAGTAGATGTCAAACAGCCATCACATTCCATTCTTCCTCTTGGCTGGCAGAATGGACAATTTTTTGGCTTCTTTCAGATCATTTGATATAAAGGTCCTAAATC
This sequence comes from Strix uralensis, assembly GCF_047716275.1. NCBI lineage: Eukaryota > Metazoa > Chordata > Aves > Strigiformes > Strigidae > Strix > Strix uralensis. The sequence goes on from NC_133975.1 coordinate 40,276,185, forward strand.
TTCTTGTTTCATGGTTACAGTAATAATCCCTCAAGGGAAAACATCTTTCCAAGCAGTTTGAAATCAGATTTAGAGGAGCTTTTCTCACAGGAAACAAGTTAACAGCTTGAAATTGTTTGCCATATTTGAGATGTACATGGTGTTCCTTTACACGATTTGGAAATGCATATGTCACAAGAATTTTAAGTCATTTTGAACTTTACCATTTTTGCCTTTTCCCATGCATTTTTCTGTGTTGGACTGATGATTGCAATGATATAGTAGGCACTATTAATAGTGGGAGATATATCAGTATAATTTCAAAACGGTTTTTTGTTAAAATTTCTGGGAAAAAAGTGATTCAAATATAAATAATTTTTCAAATAGCTTATTTTCATTCTTTCCAGTATAGAGATGTTTAGAGTTTTGATATCAGTCTTATATCCTTAACTTAGAAAGCTCTCTATACACACTGTTCTCTCTTACACTGGTTGTATTTGGCCAGCCTCACTGATACTTTAGGAAGTACAAAGATCACAAGTGACGGAAACTGAGAGTCAATCAATTTAAGGGAAACTTGCCAAAATAAACCACAGTCCATCAGAAGAACATAGTGTAGTTAATGTAAATCTGGGGAAAAAAATCATACATAAATCCTATATTTGAAAAGTATATAGAATAATAAGCTTCCATCATCCTGATATGAAAATAACAGTTTTAATTAATTGATATTTCAGAAGTCAGTGAGCATAATAACAATTTTGTGTGCTGATACAATGGATATTGGCATATATGATGATAGTGCTGAATAAATTAATTAAGCCACTGAAGCAAAGGAATACTTTGTATAGAAATCAATGGTTTTTCTGGAAAGAATGGCATGAAGCCCTTCTAGTCTAAAGAAGGAGCTATCAATGCAGTGAATCAAAAATACATGCCTTTCTAAGGGAAATTTTTTTTTACAGGAATTTTGATAGCACTTTTGGTCAAGCATTCAGAGATTCCTATCAGCTGTTAAATTTTTTTTTTTTTTTAATTTTTTTTTAAGGTTAAAATTGTGCTGAGCTCTAGGTTGTAGACCACACTCCAGTCCCACCCTTGTTTCTTCACTCCAGCTCTATAAATGGCTAAAGGAAGAGCACTGCCAGTGTGGGAACTGAAAAGAGCCTACTACAGGGTGGTCTGCAGGACCACGCAGCTCTGGCCTGGAAGCTCTTTCAAGGATGATTGAAGAAATAACAAGGTTGGGAAGAAGGGGGACTGGTGCACTGGTCATCACAGTAATTGCAGGTTGCAGAGTGACAAAGGCCAGGTCTGGTTGGGTAGAGCATTTCAGAGACACCTTTGCCTGATGTCCTCTTACTGTGCTTCTCCCCTGGCAAGTACAGCACAGAGCATATGCACGGATTTAAAAAACTGATGTGTAAAAGAATGCAAATCCAGGGAAAAAATTTGTTTGTACACAATTGTGCAAGTGATCTAATTATTCATTTACCTTTGTGTTAGTCTGAAAAGTTCTTTAATTATATGCCTGTTTGTACCGGGAAACAGAAAATACAAGCATAAGAAGCTGACATTCATGTCTGTAGGATATGCTACCATTTAATTTAGGCTGGTGCAGTGGAGTGAAGGTTAAGTATTAAGCCTAAAATACACCTTATTACAGATTGTGTAATCCAAATGTATGAAGAAAAATTACCTTCCTTCATCTTTGAAGATAAATGTTTCAGGTTTGTTTTGGTTGAAAGACAGTTATAAAGTCACCTTGATAATGGTCAGAGTCAGAAAATACATATCCTTTAAAAATAATTTAAAAAAAAATGTTCTACAACCAAAACTTTTTTAAAAAAATCCATATAGTATAGACCAAAATGAGAAAGAAATGTATATGGCTTTATTGTCAAAAACAGGGATTTTTTTTTTTTAACCTGCAAAAAAATTTCCTGTTCCTTTATTTTAGGTAAAAGATATGATAGTTGTTTGTTTGTATTAGGAATGTGTTTTATTATCTTTGAGACAATCTGCATATGTTTAAGTGTTAAAAAAAAAGATCTAGAAGGCAAATGGAATTGTTGGGAGACTGGGATTTATTTGTAACTAAACACTTTATAACTTGGAGCTGAACAAAAATCTGATGCAGCTTCAGATCTAGGCACCTAAATCCCATCTTCTAGGGAGGCCCTGTCATTGATACACTCACATTTATCTTCTTGAGAAGGAAGGAACCCGATGCATCCAAAAGTAGCTGGGAAAAGATGCGTGTGTACCAGAATGTTAAAAATTATGCTAAGAAGCCCAAAAAGAGGGAAAGGAAATCCAGCTTCGTGGACTGGCTGAAAGGGAAACTTTGGCTGGGCTGAAATGAGGAGGGGAAGTGGCATGGAGAATCATCATATTGGGTGAAAACCTAAGGAGACAAGGGCTGAACACAGTACTGTGTAGAGAAATATTAAAAATGGTGAGAAAGACTGGAAGACCTGCCATCTGTCTTTCTGTGACAAAACAGCCTTAGACTGGTTGAATGGCATGCGTTAAGTTCTTGTGAAATGCAATAACTATGCATGGTTTTCAACTGTTCTTCAGTTACGTAGAGCTTCCATCAGTATGTGTAATACATTGAGATTAACACTATGTTACTGAGTTACGATACAAGCTTCTGTGGAATACATTAGGACAGAGCTTTGACTGTGATTTTGTGTGGTTTAATTTTTATTTTTTCTTACTATATATAATACTCTTTAGTTATGCTATCGCATACTGCTTCAGTTGTTTTCCACTGATTTCCTGACAATGCAATGTTGGTAACACAAATGTACAGGACAGCATGGACAAGTTAAGTCTATTTTTTTTCTTTCAACTTTTGAGTATTTGCCTCTAACTCTAGCAATACTAATTTAATGTACTTTAATTTGCTGTTTAATGTACTGTAATTACTAAACTTTTTTCTGAAAACTCATCAATAAAAGCTCTCCAATTTGAAAAAAATACCCTAATCCCTACTACTCTCAGATCTCATGTTCTTCTGGGGTCTGAAGCTCATTCTTTGCCATCTTCAGTCCTGAATGTCTGTCTTTAGGCATTGGTCCCTGAAGAACAGACCTGAAGGAAATGTGTTTTCCCTATTGCTTGTAGTGTGAATTAGTCCAATTTTTACTATGATTTGAAGTTGGGAAAGAAGAGAAGATTTGGGCGTCTAAGAATACAGTAAAACCAATCCTTTACTGAGTGAGGAATCAGACAGAAATATGAGCCATCTGATCTCCAAGAAGAGGTACCCACCTGGGCAATGTGGTACCAGCAATAGTACCCACAACCAGCAATGTTGCCAAGAAAGAGAGTCAAGAACCAGCCTCATACACAGATGTTATAGTGCATTTCTCATAGAAATATCCTTTCTAGATATTGACATTTGGCTGTTACATGTTGCCAAACATGCCCTATATGGCAACAGCTGCTGAGCTTACTCTTCTATTGAACAAGGAAGATGAGCAATAAATAAATTAGAGATATTAACAAAACCAGAAAGCATTACACAAGCTCATATCTTACCTAATTTGAAATGATTTATTAAGAGGATATGTATATTGAGAGTTTATTCACTTAAATAGCTTCACTGGATTTAGAGATGCTGCTACCACAGCTGAGAGCTGAATATAGATATTCTTTAGAATGGATCTTATTTTAAAATGCCAGAGATTATTTAAAATTAATTATTCTGAGTATTAAATACATTTTCTGTAACAGACTAGTGTTTAAGAATTCATTTCTTGTGAAATCTCTTGATATATTTTCATTAGCAGAAGAGAAGAATAAATATCTCCTTTTTCAGTATGCATCAGAATATGGTATCCTAATAGCATGTGCAGACAAAAGTGTAGGAAGAACAAATCAATAATTCCAACCCCAGTATTTCACTTCCATAGTTTCCATTAATTAAAATATATCTGTTTTATATTCTTTTTCAAAATGTTGGTTCGTGTATCATCTTAAGCACTTTCCAAAATTGAGGGCTAGAAATGTAATACCAAATGTAATATAATCTCTAACATAAATAGTTGGCTTAGGTTTTTTTGACTTTATGGATAAACAGTAGCTACCATTGGCTGATGTAAAATACATTGCTATTAAGAGAATTTAGCTAAACAAACTGAAGGTAATTCAATAATGCCAAGGAAGCTAGTATACCTTTACATTGTTTAACTAGACTTTTCTTGCATTGCACCACTAAAGTGTTGATGGGAATAGTTGTTAGCAATATTCATCTCTAAACTGATACTTTTCACAGTTTAAATGGAAGGATAAATGTTCATGTTCACCATCTTTTCTGCTCACAATTGATATGTCTCAGGTGTTTTAATGAAATTTCTCTCAGTGCACTCCTGAAGCCAAGCAGGAGGACAGTTGGGCTGACAGGGACCTCTTTTAGGTGGTTTGGAATTGCAGCAATAGTCCTACACTACCATCTCCAGCAGTCTGGAGTCTGCTACGCCTTGCAGCTTGGGAAACTGATCTACTCCAAAAACAGAAGGAGAACGAAACATGCTCGATTTTCTAGTCAGCTGCAGTTTGGTCCATGCAAAGAATGATGCTTAGCTTCAGTTTCTAAGAAGTTTTATCAGTTCTCCCTATAGTGAGTTTTTACTTCAGCTTCAGAAAAGCAAGTTCATACTGTCATAAGAGAGCAGAGAAAACAAGATTCTCTTTATATGTGTAATATTGTAATTAAGTCCATACTCTTTGTTCTGCATCTCAATTCATATATGTCTTTTAAGAATCAGTTTTCTTGTGATATATTTAATATAGTAAAGGCTGTTGCATCTGTAGATTCTTAGCTGTCCAGATTTTCAGAGGTGTCAATAGTTGTGATGTCCTTCTGAAAGCACAACTTGTTTAAAAAAAGATGCAAGTCTTGCATATGTAGGTGACTTTTGTCATCTGAGTGAAGATCAGTATTTAAAAAAACATGCAAAGAACTCAGCATGTATTTTCTCAAATGTGTAATGTATGCAGAAATGAAAGCTATTTTTCATAAACATGGTCCTTTCTGTCTCTTGATCTACAACACCACCTTCCTCTTCTCCAATTTCCTAGTTAGTTTGTGCATTATAACAAGACCTATGATGGCCTTCAAATAGGTGGATATTTTTAAAAGAAATGAATAAGTACATAAAGATATTTTCATATAACATATTAGTATGAAAATTATAGTTCTGTGTTACGATTATTGCTCTTTTTGGATGAGGCATCTTGGTAAGAATGCCTTTTGTGATTAATTTGAAGGATCTTTTATAATAGATAAGTGTAAAGGAGCCAATATTGGTTTGGAAGTCAAAAAGTATTATAAGTATAATAAAAAGTTGGTTAGAAAGTTTCTTTTCAGAAGTCTGTGATGATAATTAGGCATTCATTTTATTGGTACCAAACTTTAAGCTAGACATGGACATGTATCCTTATCTTAATGCCTCAAGACCAAAATTTTAAGAAATGTTATGTATTTTGCAGCTGGAGCAAGAATCCAAGTGTTAATATGCTTTGGCTAGAAGTCTGTCTAACAAGAGAAACTCTTCATGGTAGCTTCCTAGATGGATCGGATTTTTCATCAGTATTTGAAAGATGCAGAAAAATATTTTCTGCTTTGGTTTTCCTGCTACAGAAGTAAACATATAGCAGTTTGCTTGTTTAGATTCTAGTGGGAAAAAAACCCACATTTAAAACTAATGTAAGGGATGTGGTACTTTTTGCAGCAAAAATAATAGCATTGTAATCTTCTATAACAGAATAAAATGCAAATATAATACTTTTGCCGTTTCAGTTCTTGTATAGTGACACTCCTAATGTTAAACTTCTTTAAAGATCCAGTCACTAAATTATGTCAAAATTTTTTTGTAAAATAGATAATATCTATTGGAGTTGATGCTGCTTTATACAATTTAAGTTGCATAGTTTAGGTATATCAATAGTAGGAGCTTTATTGTTGAGTCCACAAGTGCCCTTTTACCTTGTGGGTACTTGGTGAATACATCCCATACTGTTGTACCTGCGTGCTTGTTAGTGCTCAGGCTCACTTGCATACTTCAGTGCAAAGTACTGTTTTCAGGACATTCTGTAGATGTCCTTCATATTTTGAATCTTTTAAAATTACCAGTATTTTGATTACATTTGCATGCTGCCTATATGCCATACTATAAAGTTACTGATTATAAAAAAAATTGCAAGTATATCTCAGCTAAAAATTAAAGTCTTGTTCTACAGGCTTACCAACTGAAACTGGAATAATAAGCAGTGACAGTATTTTTAAAGCTAGTAAAGTCCCCAGAAAATGCAGAAATATTCTTAAATATATTTCAGAAAGTGACTAACCACCTAAAAGGCAACAGTACACTATTATCCTACTAAAAAAAACTACCAAAAAAAATAGTTTTTAAGACTTTGACCTAAAGTATTTGTCCTAAGTAACTTTTCAGAGGCTATTGAGATTTGAGTCTTACAGTGAAACCTTCTTAATTTGATAAAGTAGATGTCCTGAATTGAATACTGAAACAAGTCTCACTGTTTGTCTGTTATCACATGTTCAGTTTTTCCACAAGGTATTGCTGAAATTGCTCTCTTCCACCAGTTGAACTACATTTCCCGCTAAAATTAGTATTTTATGAATTCACATACATGATTATTTTATTAATAGTGGATATTTCATAATATCTTGAAAAAAAATTAGTAGTTCAAGATGCATTCCATTAGGGTAATCATATAATTTGCATTGATACTGGAAAGTCAAAAATACAGTATGCTGCAGTTCAAAACTTGTTCATCCAAATATGTTTTGATCTAAGTCCAATATATTGCTGTTTTACACAAGCTTTTGTAGTTGTACGAGTGATGTATTAGGTTGTAGCTTATTCTCTTTTTAAATTATTCTTGTTTTCCAACTTTTTGAAGCACTTTCCAAATGTAACGCTTTAGATTTTTTTAAAAGGCTACCAATTTGAAGTCATTTCCTCTAGAAAAAATGAGTTCTTTGTACATTTTCATCTTTTAACATTAGTTTAAATGTTACAGTAAGCAAACAGGCACATAAACAGGGTTTAACACTAAAAATGTCACACAATAGCTATTGAATTCATTTTGCACATGATTATTATTTAAGGGTATAATTGAATATGCCACTGAATGATGGTAGAGCAGAAAAACCTAAACTTAAATTCCTTATAGCTTTTTCTGTATGTCCTTATATTATTTTTATAGGTACAGTTACTGATGTATAAAAAAGGTTCTTTGCTTTGCTTTCCCTTTTGTAGTTGTTTGAGATCACAGTGCCTCTTTCTCAAGGCCCCAAACCTGTAACCGTCAGTTTTGCCAATCACACGTCCTGCCGATGCATGTCAAAGTTGGATGTTTACAGACAAGTTCATTCTATCATAAGACGTTCCTTGCCAGCAACACAAACTCAGTAAGTATGAGACTTGTCTTCCTTTTCACATTGAGCAAGCCTCCTTTTCACATTGAGCAAGCTTCTATAATTAGATTTAAAATATTGCTGGAAGCTTTCACAATTAAGATAAACTTACTAGGTGAATTACACATTAGTAGTAGCAGAATGCATGTTACAAAGGAGCTAATATTGTTTTACATGAAGGGAATGTTACTGAAGTAACATCACCTTTTTACCCAGTGAATAAACTGGGGCTAGATGATTTAAAAATTAAGAATAATTTTTTGTGGGGCTTGTTTCATGCAAAGAGCTATAATGCAACTGAGGCTTAAAAGGAAACATCAATAAAATCAACTTCTTTAAAAAAAAGTGATCAAGAAAAGCTAAAATACTTACTTTTGCAAATAAGGAGTAGACAACATTTCTCTCTCAAACTGTATTTTCTTATTTAAAATGCTGTTAGAAAAAAGACCTGGTTTTAAGGAATCTTTAACTACAAGTCTTTTTGTACATCTTCATATGCCAGAGTTGAAAATAAAACAGAATGGGAAGGGAAAATAAAGGGTTCATTGGCAGTCCACACAATTAGCATATTGATTTGTTTGGTGATTTTGAATGAAAAGAGTCACAGAAGAAATCTGGCATTGAAGTAGGTGTTACTGAAACACTTGAAGAAATCCTTCCCTTCATTTTAGAGGACTGAGTGATGATTTAATGATGTATAAATATTTGGGAGGCCAAAAATATGTAACAGACTAACAGTTGCTTTATGGAAGAACCAATGACTAGAAGCTGAACTGGAATTAGTTGTAGACATTTTTAATAAGGCGAGTGAATAGTGCAAAATGCCTAGAGATGTAAACTAGGTTTTTTTCTCTGTGTTTTCATTCAGTTCAAGTCTGGATGTTTTGTGACATGTTCCAGCTAAACATGGACTATATTCTATTTGAATTAAAATTAATGAATTTGTTCATCAAAACACAGATCATAAAGAGTAGATTTGAAAGAAATTAAGAAATAAATGTATTAATAATTTAATTAATTGTATAATTAACAGATTATAAAAAATCAACCCAAGAGTCAATAATAAAGTCAAATTATGCTGACTGTTGGCAGCTTCTCAGTGCTTCCAGATTAAGAGCAGTTGTAATTACCATTGCAAAAGTTTATTCTAGCCAGGAAACAGCTACCTGTAGCTGTAAGTAAGGGAAGTAAGCATACAGATACAAGACTTTGACCAGCACTCACAGGTAGCTGGCTGTCTTGTGAGTAAGGAATCGTGCTTCAACAAAGGTAAGACAGAGTGATACTAGACCAGAATATATACAGGCCTTCTCTACTGTTAAGTACTGTCTTAGTTTAAAATCTCTGTTTAAAAGTTTAAAATCTATGGCTTTTTACAATAAAATAGAAAAAAACAAACAAACAAAACCAAGCTGAGTGTTCCTAGATTCTAGAAGGAAAAGTAAAGATATCTGCATATTCCTGGTGGGTGCCTGGATGCTTTTCAGAACCCCACGGGGGTTTTTTAATTCATATTAAATTTCTTGATTTCAACTTCTTATTTTACCTTAACATTTTTATTTATAGGTTTGAATGCTAATGAAAATATTGTAAAGCCAAAACTTGGAAATGTATTTTCTTGAGGCAGATCTGCATGTGTGCATGTGTTTATTTACAAGCTCCTTTTAACAGAAATATAGTAACGGCTTTCTTATTTATTACTGAAAAGAAAAGTCAAAGAGTATAATTTCTGGTTTTAGGGTAATAACCTTGGGATCTAATAAGAATTCAAGGCTGGATTATGCCACAATGCACAGGCACATGTTAGAAGAGAGAAATGACATGTAAGATAGAATACAAATAGTCAATCTTTTTTTATATTAAATATATTTTCTGCACAACTTTATCCTGAGAATTAAGGTCTAGGTCTTTGCCTGTTATCTAACTTTTTCCCTTATAAAAACTAGTAGCTACCTCTGTATACTTGTGGACTTGGGACGTGTCAGTTCATGTTAACCAGTGTTTCAGAATACCTCTTGGATTAATGGTATCTTAAATTGTACTCTTCTCTGTTTATATAGAATGCTATCAAGACATGCAACTGAGTTACAAAATTGCCACTCTGTTTTAGAAGTTTAGCAATTTGCGGGAGCGGGGAGCTGAGGGGCCTTAATATCCACCATTCAGATCAGGTCTCTATGATGACCTTTTTTTCCCATGGTTTGTAGGTAGTCACAGAGCTCATAAGCATATCTTAGACATGGTTTGGATGTATGTTGTACACATTAAAAGTTTCCCCCTTTTATGAATTATCTGTCCTGACACTGACAGGTAACAAGTTAGCATGGTGCTTTTTTTTTTTCAGTTGACAATGATTTGGAAAGAGGTAGTGAAATTTTCTGAAAAGTGGTTTTGCCTCTGATTTTTTTTTTCTAGCCTTCCCAAACTTTGCTAAAATGTTACAAAAAGTCATTTTAAAGTTTAAGCCATATCCCCCAGTAATTTTCTGTACTAACAATGAGAGTACGATTTGTAAACGAGCGGTTCCAGTTCCTTTTTCTGGGTGTCTCCAACCCTGATGCTGAAATACATATGATTCTCTTCAAGTTCTGGTAACCTGGGTTTTGTATCAACACTGTCTTCTTATGGGTCCGAGTGCACTTGGTGTTTTCTTCATACTGTCATCCTGGCTTCCTTCTGTAGTTAGTGTTAAACGCTCCTGGCTAGAGCCAGGCTGTTCCAGGTGTGAGGGTTTTTTTAAAAAAAACAATACAGTATGTCTGTAAATTATCTGTACTATTTCTCAAGCAGAAATCAGGAGGCAGGCAAAAGGGCATATGTGCCAAGTGAGGGAGCAAGAGTGAGATCATTAGCAGTATGAAATCAGGAAACACCAACTTGATAAAACATGAGGTGATGCAGGGTGATGTTAAACTACAGCAGTCTTTACAAGCAAAAGAGTCGTTTAATGTGGTGAAGGGGAGTGGTATACTTGAACGAGATCACGGAAGAATGTCCCAGCACCTGCATTTTTGAATGCATGAGTAATGGTGCTCAGGGGAAGGAAAACTGCTTAAAATTTGTAATATATGTGCTGCCTTAACAGATGAGGATTTTAGAAATACTAAAGAAACAATGAATAAATGACACATCCTGCATGCATGAAGTTAGGCATGACTTGTTGAAAGTTGTAATGTCACCTGTGGTGATAAAGAAATTGCAAGCAAGGAAGATGAGATAATACATATAAATGTTCTATCTGTAGTGCACCTACTAGCTAAGTTCAGTCATTCTTCAAAAAGGCACCAGCTGCTCTTAGGATTTTTTGCTTTCTTTCGTACCGCTACCCTGGCTGCAAAACTCTACCAGGAACTAAACTGTTAAATTGTTTATTGTCTTTCATTTCTAAAGTGAAGAGGCATCACTGCTGAAGTCCAAATCTTTAGATTCAAGAAAGCTGTCCAGGATTTGAGTGGCTGATGGGGAGTTAGTTAGTGGCACGTAACTTTCACATAAAGGGGAAAAGAATGTGATAAGCTGATTTTATTTTAGAAATTAGAGTTTTGTCTACAGCATTTATTCAGAAACTATTATCAGCTGTCCTTTGACATCTATATGTGTGAAAACATTTTTGTACTTCAAAAAATAACGTGGAAAATTATGCCTGCTACCACCTATGTGGTATTTGGCGGGTAAGTACTTTTTATACTAGTCTATTTTCTATATAAGACTTACATTCAAGCGTTTAGATCTGTTTCCAAACTACGCTGGGAAAGTACAAATATCAGCTTCTAAAAGTTAGAGCTAAAACTTTTAACTAAAACTAAGGAGAACCTTAATTAGTAACAGAGTTGACAGGAGTTAAAAATAATACTATGAATGAAGCTCTTTAAAAGGTTTTTGTAATGGAGGGAAACAAAAGTAATCAGCACCTACAATCAATTTTTTTTTTTCCTTGAGTTCTTATGGTAGTAAATCAACAGTATATTTCATTCTACAGGTGTCATGTGGCAAACAAAACCTGTCCAAAGAATCATATTTGGAATAATCAAGTTTGCAGATGCTTGGCACAGCATGATTTGGGTTTCTCTTCTCACCTTGAAGATTCTGGTAAGCAGTTTTGCTTAAAGGATTAAATGTAGTTCCATGTTTTGATTTACCTAAAGGAGAAATTAAAACATGAAAAGTAAATAGCTGAATCTTCTTCTTTATCAAAACTATTACTGGTTGTTGCCTGTCTTTTGACGTATGTTTTTTCTTAAAACACCTTAAAAGGTGTGAGTTTGCTATCATTTCTTCATTTAAAAATAGGTGAATGGGTAGACACAAAATTCTAGTAACTGTGCAACTTCTCTGCTGTATTCCTAGACACATCTGAAGGATTCCATATTTGTGGACCAAACAGAGAGCTGGATGAAGAAACCTGTCAATGTGTCTGCAAAGGAGGCGTGCGGCCCTCAAGCTGTGGACCTCACAAAGAATTAGACAGATCATCATGTCAGTGCATGTGCAAAAACAAACTTCTCCCCACTTCCTGTGGGCCCAACAAGGAATTTGATGAAGATAAGTGCCAGTGTGTGTGTAAAAAGACCTGTCCTAAACATCAGCCACTAAATCCTGCAAAATGCATCTGTGAATGTATAGAATCTCCTAATAAATGTTTCTTAAAAGGAAAAAGGTTCCATCACCAGACGTGCAGGTAAAAACTCAGTCTTTAGCCCTTTCATTATGTTTAAGGTATAAAATTTTGGGCTGTGTTGTTAGCTGTCTTGTTGGTTTGCTTTGTAGTCTTAAGTAAACAGTAAGCCTCTTTTCAATTCAGTTTTATCTTCTATGACTTTTATCATCTCTGAGGAACATACTAGGCAGAGTAAGTATTTTAAAGCCTGTTTAGTTTCTTGTACTCTTACTACTACTTCATGCGATTTTTTTTTTCTTTTTATGAAAATGAGCTATAAATTCAAGTTCCCTGTTTTTTTATGCTACTTAAAATCCCACTCTATTTTTCCCAAGAACTGAATATTGCAATTCAAATAGCTCAAGTATTCCTAATTAGATTTCAGGGGTTAGTTCTGAAGATACCATCATTCACTTTCACTTCCTGAATTTCTGTATATTCTTCATTTCACTTAACTGATACTAAAGATTTATGAGTGCACAAAAAGTCTTTTATAGCTCTGGGTGACTTCTGTGAAAAGTAGACATATATAACTATAAAACAGACTGCCCACATTCATCATTTAAAATGGGATTTGGTCAGGAAGAAAACTGCAATTTCTTTATATATCACAGGAGCTTTTCCTTCCACAACTGCTACACCCATAGCGGTAGCAGTCTATATATAAAAATGTAAGTGACTTTAGGTTCTGAGAAACAAAAAATATTATTTCTGCTGTGTGTATTTTGTGAGGAAAGCTTTCCTGTAAAGTGAATTTGTTAAAACAGAAACAGTGCCATCTGGAGCAGAAAGATCGCTTATTAATATATGGGAATTATTTCTATTATATTAATGGCAAATAACAATTCTAGAAAAGTTCAGGCACTGGAAATGGAAAATAACAAATTGGGACATTTAAATATCTGTGGTAATTTGTTGCTTTTCAAAAGTAAACCTTATGTATTTTTTTAATGTAATATGTAATTATTTGGGATAAATATATTGCCAGATATATGTACATTAGTTCATCTTGAATAAAGAAAAAATGTCTAATATTAGGAATGACACCTGTGCTGAAGTCTGTAAAATAGGGGAAAAGATTAATAATAACTGGCATTACCTGTTTTCCTATGTTTGGCCTTTTGAGTGGAATAGCAGAGTTGTTAGAAACATAAGAAGTAATTTCTTCTCTATCATTCAGTTTTCATTTCAATTTATGTTTGCAGAGGAAAAGAAACCAGCCTGATTACATGAGCTTTAGCATATTCCAACGCCTTAGCACTGCTCTTCCAGCAGTGCTACACATATAAACTATGTGTATTTTAAAAGAACATTCACAACTGGAAAAGTCAGGCATTAAAAAAGCTAAAAAAATGCCATAATAAATATCTGATGCCACCTCTATTGATTTAAAGACTTAGTATTTGAAGTGAGTTGAGCCCAGTTTTTCTCTGTGGTGTTGTGGTTGAATACCATAAAGAATTTGAATCGCTTTCTTATTTCCAAGGACAGTGTGATATAGGATGTTTTTAGCTGTTTATCTTTTCAAAGCAGTTCATCTTTTGTGTGGAGAAAGAAAGATTTGTCTGCATATGGTGTTACTCTATAGCTCTACAACTGATAGCCCTGTCAGTTAGCACTGTCAACAAAAATAGAGGATGCAATCTCTCCTCCTCCTTAAGGAAGGACTTAGCATAGGCTTCTCACATTTTGGCTCTGTCCCCCACAAGCTTTCTCTAAAAGGAATAAGAACCCTGCAACATCCTTGTGTCTTTGAAAAAAAGATCCTTTGGTGTTATGAGACCACAGAAATGGAGGTACCACTCTAACTTTGTGCAAGATGCCTGAGACCCAGACATGAGCAGAATACTGTAGCCATGTCCTAGGGAGCTCCCCGTGCAGAGAAGTACTCCTTGTAGCTTCTGGTTCTGAAGCAGCAACGTTTTTATGCACTGGACCTAAAATGACTCTGACTCTAATGTTATACCCTGCTCCAGAGGGAAGGAATACAAAGTCATTTACAAAGCACAGGATAGGAAGAAAAAGAAAAAAAAAAAAGCAAAATACCCACCATCAAGCATACGGGCTTTTAAAGTGATCATGCTGTTACCACCACTAAAAGTAGCATTTCTATTTTGATTTCATCTATGGAGTTGTTAGACTGCCCAAAATGACAAACTGGAGCATTCAGTAGCAAAAAATCATCATTACTGACCATAGAAAGAAAGTTGCCACTGACTCACCCAGAACTATACATATTGATTGAACATCTATCTTAGTTCCAGCATGCTCAGGTTGTCCTCATCGAAACAGACATCTGTCACATGAAAGCTCTCCGTAAACAACATTCGGCCCAAATCTTTTGACCTGGTCTATTGTTCAGCAGAGTTTCCTAAGTAAATCACATGTATGTAGTTACAATGACTCTGCTGCTATGCACCCCGTGCTATCACCTCAAAAATTTATTTTGTCAGTTTCGGCAGGACCATATAACTAGACACCTCAGCTGCAAAGCATTTTAGAGGAGGAGAGGGACTTTCTTGCTCTGTCAAAATGTCCTAAATAAGGGTAAGACTGCAGTAACCTGACCTTGATTGCTGCTAGATGCAAACTCACATGTGAGAGATGCTTTATAGCACTCAGCTGTAAGTTAAGATGAAGTTCACAGTTCAGTAGGAGGCATGAATCCTAAACAAAGTGAACTGCTCAAATTTAATGATTACATGATTGCTTTTCATTTTGTACACCATGTCAGAGGTGGGTGAAAGAGTTTGGCTTTCTCTTTTTTTTTCTTTATCTTTCTCATTTCATTTTACGGTCATTCATGACATGAAATAGTCTAACTTTCACGGCAGAAACAGGCAAAAAGGCAAGTGAGTTCAGTGTTTCATCCATTGCATCTCTATGGAGTACCTTTTTCACAGAACAGAACTACTACTGGTGGCCTGTTTGAGCAGAGTATTAGATCCTTTGGCATACGTGTTTGTTACCTTTTACCACTGTTTCCAAACTTTGTTGCACAAAAGATCAGTAGGGCTTTGAGAGATTCTCATGAGCTGTTACACTGATCTCAAGTATCTATATTAAGTGGCACAAAATAATGTTACTCCCTTAATTACAGAGACCACACTGGTGAACTAATCTATGAATAATGACATTGAAAACACTGAACAAGAAATGTCATGTTTGCAGTTTTCCTCATTCCTTATTGTTTTCCTCATAGCCAGGTTCATTGGTTGAAGTAACTGGCATGAATTAATGTAACTTTAATCCAGACCTCATATCATAAACAGATTATTGCAAAGTAGTAATATGGTCTCCAAAACAAGCACACAACATATTAACTTATCTGCAACAATAATAAGAGTAGACACAAGCCTGAAACAAGAATTATCTAGGGAAGAGGATAGTGACATTGCCTTAATATAGTGTACTGTAGTGACTTTGAACTGAAGTAAGTATGAATTATAGTAATAGATCATAATATCAGTGTTTCACAAACAGGCACACATTATTTAAACACAAGTTTTAAGTATAACTGTGTTGAAATTCAAAACATATACTTTTGTCTTTTGACTCATTGCCAGCGTCTGAAAAAAAACCCAGACTTGTACTTTGTCTCCCATTATACACCAGAAAGTATTTAGCATTGTTATTGTAAGGTTATTTTAGGTCAAGCTCTTGTTTTAATAGAAAAATAAAATAGGAAAAGGAAGAGTTCAGGGACAACCACAGATACTATCTTTGTATAAATTCTATTTTTCAGTCAAGGAATCTGTGAAGAAAAATTTTGCTGCTTCTTAGGTAGATGTGACTTGTGGTTTAATTTGCTATTTCTATTAAACTTATTTTAATCAAATAGGGACTATTTCTGTTCTTTTTCCTTTAAGATGTATCATAAACATGCAGGCTCTGATCTTACTTCAGAATGCACGTGGATGTGATATGAAGTGTAGATATATTCCCACTGGCCTCAGAGAGTGGCTATAGGAGTTTGCAACTTGAAAGGAAGTATATTCCGAGTTTCAAGATCAGAGTCACAGCATAACATATGTAGACAGATCTCTCTCGGGCTTATTGCATTAGTGAATAAGGTGAGAAACAGTCCTGGGTAAGAAGACAGTAGGTTTGATTATCTCCCGATTCTGAATTGCCACCTCAAACTGCCAGCATGCAGTAGGTCATAACAAGCTCATCTGAGTAAAAAAAAATATTACTGTATTTTCAAAATTAAATTTAAAAAAATACTACTTAAGATTAGAATGTGAATATACCAGGCAATATGTTAAAAATATTCATGAGTATCTGTTGCAAATAGAATAATTTCTTTTCAACAGCATTCATTATTTTTTCATTATCTTTTGTGAAGAATAGTCCGATTAAAAGTAGTTGCAAGAACATAAACAGAAGTTAAAAGATAAGTATTTGTAGAAATTAAATATCCCATTGAGAAATGGCAACCTAAATGCACACAGTTTTCTACTCCAGGTTAATATAAATGATCATGTTATATTAATGCCCACTTTTTTTTTATTTCTTTAGTTGTTACAGACCACCATGTACAGTCCGAACGAAACGCTGTGATGCTGGATTTTATTTTAGTGAAGAAGTGTGCCGCTGTGTACCCACATATTGGAAAAGACCACTTATGAATTAGTGAAGAGAGCACTACTTGCTATTTTGGTGTACATTTTTCCATTAGAACAAAAGAGCAACAGAAACTTTGCTAATATTTGGAATTAAATGTTCACCAGAGACCATGTGGGGCTTTCAGAGACAAACTCATTGTGCTTTTCTCAAGATGTGGAAAGCAAATGTAGAAAATAACTGGGGTTCATGTTTTGTAAAGAACTCAATAAGGACTTATTTTCTGCCAATGACCAAACAGCCTAGGTTCTCCTTCTTGTGATTTTTTTTTTTTTAAAGAGATAATGACTATATAATTTATTTCCACTAAAACCATTGTGCAGCATTTCTGTTTATAGCAGTAACAATTGTTAAAGCTCACTGTGATCAATATTTTTATATCATGCAAAGTATGTTTAAAATAAAATGGAAATTGTATTATATAATGGTGAGAATGTTTAATCACCTGCCTAAAGAAAGGAACTGCAATTCAGCTTTATTATCAGGGTTCTTAAAAGGGGGAAAGGCGATTAAGAGAAAGCACTTTTATGAAAGGAAGAAGACTACAGCCATTTTCTTATACCTGTTGTATATGTCATTTGAAGTAGAAAGAGTGATAGTTCTGTCTCTAGAATGAAACTAGCAAAGCAAGTACAATTAATAACTAATGAAAATATTGGAGATCCTGTACATTGTCCAAGGATAAGGACTATGTCTAAAGGACAGCAGCAACTACTCACATTCCAATATATTTACCTTCTATTTTGTTTGTTGTAAGCATTTCTAAAGAATAATATAAAATAATGTCTATTGAAGGTTATTAGTATGAAAGTGGAAATGTCAGCTATGCTTTTTATTTAGTATTACAGGCTATATTGTAAAATCTACAAGTAAATAATTCAGAATGCTTTGATGCACTTTACTCTTTCATATAGTCAATCCAATATCTTGATCAACAATATATGTGTGTGAAAAAATACATTGAAGGAAAAAAATACAATTTATATTCCAATGGGGGCATGAAAGGACTTCTACAAGCCCGGTATGGATTGACATAATCTACAGAAAAAATTGTCAGGACTTCTCTTTATTAAAGAGAATGCAAAATCAAATATCTACAGTTCTAAAAAGAGGTAAGATTTTCAACTTGCATGGGAAGAACAGTGTGCAAAGAACAATCTATTCAAAACTAAAATAGTTCAGAAGTTGGAAGAAAGTCGTTAAATTATGGAAACTTTATTGGGTGAAGAAGTGAAACAAGAAAAGCTGCAAAGCAAGATTTTTGTGACAGAAGTGAGTGTGCAGAACTCTGAAAATAGTTTTAGGTGTCAGTGCTGGTTCTAAGCAGCTGTTCTTAAAAGTTATTAATGAAATAGTATTATTTCTGATTATTTCCTAGGCAGCTGGGGGGGTGCTTTTCTAGATTCTTGCCTATTTAGATATCAGAGTTCCTAAAACTGAGTGAAAGCTACTTTTAATTACTCAGTCCCCATCGTGAGTTGAGACAGTTTAACAAGTAGGCAGCATGAGAGGCAGTTTGAGAGTTCACATTTTCTACTGTATGTCTGGTGTCCTCAGTGTTCTTCCTAAGAGACCAGCTATTGAAGGTTAGGCATACAAATACTGAGGAATGTCTTTAGTACTATATTGCCTCAGCAATCAAATGCAGGTAGAATTCCTGATGACAATGTAATGTTGATACACAACTTTAGCTAGTATAACACCACAAAATTCGTATTGGTTAGATTAGTAGTCATGCAAATCATCAGTGTCTAAACTGGCACTGTCAATCTACTAGCAAAAAGTTAATAGACAAAACTTCATTCAGTATTACCAAAGATCCAGACATCCACTTCTATATGTCAACTGCTTGAAGGAAGCATAAAATACCTAAGAAATCAATTAAAGAGGAAACTAATGAAGGCTTGAGAAAACAAACTGTAGGTGAAGCTCCCAAAATAAGCTTTTTAATTTCTATACAAGCCCAATACAGAAGAGAGGCAGTGGGGGAAGGACAAACCAAATCTGAAACCAGGAATAGGTGCTAAGTAAGCCAGTAACTAACAGATAAAATATGTACTTGTGGTTAAAAAGGAGGACGGCACAAGTGAAGACAGAGCCAAACTGCATTCCAACAAGTAATTCTATGTAGATTATAAAAAGTGCATGTTACAATACTGTGAAAAAAAAAAACCAAACCAAAAAAAACCCAAAAAACAAAAAACCCCCCACCTACTAAACTGAGCAATGCTCATTTTACATGTCTAAACTATTTGACTAAACTCATGAAAACAGCACTAATAAAACCATTCTGGCTAAGCAGATATTTGTATTTCTACTGAGCATGCTACACTCCAAAATGATAAAACCCATAAGGGTAGGGAAGGGAAGGCAGGGAGTTTGAAAATGAGATCACTGAACAGGAAGCTCCAACTTTATAACAAACATCAGCATTCAGTAAGAATTACTTTCCTGAATGCATTTTTTCAATTTCTTAACTTTCCAAATATTGAGACGTTTGGGCATAAAGTATGTAAATCACTAAGTGAAACTAAGATTTAAAGAAAGTAAATAGTTGACTTCTAAAACTTACCACAAATGAGGTTTATGCGTGAGCAAAGTGACTCGTCAACTGCTCTCAAAGGTATGCAGATGAGTATAATAATACATGCAAACAGTTGATAGCATTTTGTGGTAATCAGGCTCTCCAATTGTGCTTTACATGAAAATAGTGGGGGTTTTTTAAATGTATTATACACAAGAACACAGTAGATGTCACAATTATCATCATTAGTATAGGCTACAGATTTCTCATTATATGTAATAAAATGTGATTTGATTTACCTCAGTACTGTCACAAAATCATCTATATTTAACCAAGTGTTTTTCCATGGAGAAATAGGGAGTGGTGGCCTAATCTGCATAGCAGGTCTTCCTTGCATCTATTATATAAAATAGCTGATAAATTTACACCATTTTCAGTTTTGAAGTGTTGTTTGATTATAATCTCCTTGCAATTTTCATCTTCATTTCAAATCTTAATTTAGTATTCTTAAAATATACAAAAAAATAGACTACACACCTTAAAAGAAGATATAAAAATATAGGAGATAATTCTATATACAAGTTATTCTGCACTGACTGAATAAAAAGCTTGCATTGTTATTTGTCTAAATGCCCTGTACCTTCTACAAAAATACAAGTGGGGGGGAGAGAATGAGCTCATGTAACTGCAGTAAATCACATTAAATAGTAAACAGACTTATGCTTGCATTTCATCAGGAGTTTACAACAGTTTCTGTACTCTTTCAATATTGTACTATGTGGAGACCAGAAATTATGCAGAGCAACACCTCTCTACCTGTATTAACAGAAGGACATACTATTTACAGTATGAGTGTTGTTATTCTGCTGACATGTTTGTTTAATTCATGTTGAACAAGTTGATAGTAAATCAATTCTCTTGGTTCTATTTGAAAGACCAGCATGAAATCTTGCATATGTACCATATCATCTTGATAGGCTTAGTTGTAGGATCGCTTTCAGTATTCTCATTTTCAGTCTTCAGATCTCAGTGACAACTCCAGATGCCCTTGAATTTTAACATATCTCTCTCTCTCTCTGATTTTCTGGAAGCATATCTTACTATCACGTCTATGCCAAAATCTAGGAATGGAATAATTTATGTAGCCAGTAAGCTCATCAACAGATTAGCCTGAGGAATAGATTATATTCTTTTAAATGTTATTTAATTTATATTTAATTTGGCAATATATTATTTAAAGATTATTTAATTTCTTCAATATTATTTAATTTGGCATTATTTGGAGGTACAAAATGTTGCCCTCATGTAAAAAAGTTTAAAGGTAATTGACTCAGCATTTTCAGAACTTTTATAATTTAGTCAATATGATATAGTAATGATTTTTATTTATTGAAAAAATGAAAATAATAGTTGATAATTTACTTCACAGCTTCCTTTTGTTCTCTTTCTCTTTTCCTTTCCCATTTCAGATAAAACATCTGGTAAAGAACACAAGACAACATTCTGATTGAGTGATGAAATACTAAGATCAAATGGACAAGGTATTTCATTTTTGTTAATGTAATAAATATGAAGGACTAATAAAATTAGGCCAGTTTAATGCAGGTTTAAGACATCAGATTATACTAGAGTTCTTAAAAAGCTGTGGATAGATCAACACATTTTTATAGAATAACATATCTGGACTCAGTTTATCTATATTTTCATGTCCAAATGTTGTAATTGAATCTGAACAGTAGCAAGCAGGAAGAGGTCACCAATTTTACAATAGCGTAGTTTCTAAAATTTCAGTAATTTATCATTATAAAAATGTATATTTTATCTACAGTCTGAAGCTATGAATCAGGGGACCTTACTTCAACTTGAGAATGTACTGAATTACGAAACATAGCGCATTCCAGAAAAAAAAAAAGTCTTAAAACACAATGCTTTGCTCATTTGTATAAGCATTGCTGCTTGTGGCAAACCACTATAGAAATCTCTGAAAATTGTATATTACCATTTATTCCCTTTTCAGCAAAACATTGTCATGAAAATAATATCTTGTAGATAAAATTTTTCCTGGTTAAGGTACTGTATCCATTCCTGACAGACACTGACCTTCCAACTGAGTTTCAGCAAACCCTTTATCCACTTTCTACATTTATAATCAGTCCTATGTGGTCATTGAACTCTTCCCCTTTGCCCCCTTTCTCAACTTAAATTACTTCCTTTAGATTTCTGGACCATATCTCAGTCTCCCCATAAGAATATCTGCATTTCCCTTTCAGCCTTTCTCACATATCACTGTTAACTCTAACCCTTCCATCTCCCTTTTATATTCAATCTCTCACTAAAAATGGCATTGCTTTCCTCTCTATTACCATTAAGACCTCTCTCTTCTCTCTACTTTAAATAATCATGCCAACATGGGGATGAATATGTTTTTACGTGTCTAGTGATACTCTTAACTATACATACATGAAAGAAAAAGTGTTAAAAAGAAGTCTGAAACTTCACATTCCAAGTGTGCAAATCCAATCTGTTCAAGCAAATAATAATAATAATAATTATTATTACAGTTGAGAGCCTCTCAAAGCAAACTTGCAAATAAAAATAACAGATGCAGAAATCACCCTAGCAGATTATACTTGAAACATAAAAGACAATTTAGGATATCACCCTCCCTGTAAAAAACACAAGCTTTAATTCTGCTGGATGCCAGATACTATCTCTGCAGTCTAACATTACACTCATGCAGTCCTCAACAATGTCCAGCGCAGCATTTTGGACCTAAATTTGGCCTTGTAATTGATAGTATGTTCACACCTCATTCACACTGTGTGGAAAAAAATCCAGGGCTCAGGGGCAGGTAAGGAGACTTTTCAAACATATCAGAAAAAACCTGAGGCCTGCGCTCTTCCTTAGCAGACTCACCTCTACGCTTTACACAACTGTAAAGACAGATGAAAAATGACCACAGGATCCTTCCCGGAAAGATAATGCCATTTTTAAGGATAGATAGTATTGTAAGCTCATGATGCCTTCATAAGATGAACGTGCTTTTCACCAGACTGGACCCTGTCCAGTAATTTGAATGCAGGGAGCTACCAAGTCACAGAACACTTTAGGCTCAACTTAGTCCATTGGTTAACAGGAAGGTAGATACTATATTGGTTTCAGTTGGTCCAATCAGTTTTTAAGAAACCATTTAAAAGATAGGTATTTTAAAATACAGCAAATAACCTGTTACTGAAGAACTAAAATACCTTGGACTCCTATTGCTTTCAGGAAAAAAAAAAAAAAATCTAAACATATGAACAGACACACTGCCTGGAAGCTTTTCTGGAATTAAACTCATGTAAAATTAAGGTAAGCTTAAAAAAAGCAAACTCTGAAATATTTTTCTGAGGTAAATCAAGTCAGTTACATGATGTGAAGATGTAGTACTAATATTTATTTCATTTCCAAACGATGAAAAAATAAAAATGTATGCTTTATGTAGAGATTAAGCATTTTTCAAAGGTAGTTTCCAGAAATAAGAGAGTGAGTTTTCAAATACACATTAAGTACATATGGTCTGATAACAGTTTCATATATTTATTTGCAAGAACAGAGTGCAGTGATGAGATGTTTTAATATTGCTGCAAGCATATATATTAAAAAATCAGTATTCTTTTGAATAAAAGTAATAGTTATGCTTAGTTACAGTAATAGGTTACGCTTTAGATAATCCAAGCATTAGAAGTTCATGTATTCACTCAGTGCATTACTGCATTGGATTTATACTGCATTGTTTACAAACATTCAGATTTTACAAATCGTTACAGTCACAAGTCTCTAGCTATTGAAGATCTACCAGTTAACATTTCTCTTTATTAATTAGTTGTCATTGTTCTTGAAAACATACAGGAAGTATATCTTATATTCTTTAACTGTAGTTTATTTTGAAAAATACTTCCGAAATAACTGTTTTTATTTTAGTAACTCTAACAATGATATGACAAAAAGCCCATAAACAACCTGTAGGTTAATAAAACTTCACCTTTCACAGCCTACAGTCACAGTTCAGTTATTCACTCTATCACCAGCCAGAGTCCTGCAGCACTGTGTACGTGGGTTCCTAAACCAGCATACTCTCTGAGTGGTTTCAAGTCAGGCATGCAGCTGCAGCCACCAATGCTGCCAAGATCCTGGCTTCTTCTGTGACTTACACATAGGACAGCTTCTTGGACCTGCTTTTAGCGTAGACTGAAGGTCATCTGTATTAGGGGGCTTCTCAAAAACTCCCATGAAGAAAAATCAATACTCAGGAAAGCAAAAATAAATAATTGACTAAATAAATAAATAATTCTTTTGGCCTCTGAGAAGAACATCAAGAAGAGGTTAGCTAAAGGCAAGTCAAAACCAATACGTCTGCACGACACAGCTTGTTGCTGACATCACTGATTCTTTCTTCTGATTTAAATGGTATTATTCATTTTAATGGCATCACTGTAAGACTGTGATCAATCTTCAGAGTAGCAAGGCCTGGTAAATGTCATCAAGCACTCCTGTTCTTCACAGATTGTTCTAACATTGTTGATTGCTCAAGGAGGGAAGAACTACATATAGCAATGAATATTCTACCTGAAAACTCCTCACATTTACCATATAGGTAACTATAGCTGTTTGTTAGAATTCCATAGCTTGAGGAGATATCATCCATAACTTCTGTTACTGTTTTTACACAAAATGAAGTAACAGATATGTACTAGAATACTTGTTAGCTTTTCAAGAGAGTGAGCAATACTGCTAAGCTCAAAGGACTGAAAAAGTAAGACAGAGAAAATTAAATGTCCCACCATTAATGAAGTGTTAATTAAGATTAAGTACATTCAAAACAACCCACACTGACAGCAAAATTGTTTTATTTAAAGTGCAGGAAGTTTTAAAACAGATAGTTTAGACCAAATTGTGGTCTCTTTAACTATATTGTTCCTGATGTGGGAGTTTGCAACACAGGGAAATGCCATACCAAAAACAAATTAAGTCTTACGAATACTCATGGGTCAGCACTTAAAATTTCCTTATTTATCACTGAGGAATCTGTGAAGAGGAAAATCAAAGGACAGAAAGGAAAAATATATAATATATTAGATCCACAATTGACTTTATAATCACTGTGAGTGGTACCTAAATCCTAAACTTAGACCCTAAAAATCCTCATTCGTTTGTCCCTAGTTCACAGGAGGCGAGTTTCCAAAGTAAGTTTCCCTAACTGAAGGTGCACTTCTGCAAATGCCTATATTATGTCAAATATTATGCATTTCTAACAGAGATCTAATCTCCCTCTCATGCCAAAATATAGAAAAAACAATGTTAAACATATTCTCTAGAGATACTAACTACAAATAAGACCGAGAACACTGCAAGGTGTTCATATAACTCAATAAAATCATGGTTCCAGCGCTATTCATATATTTTATAAATTTTCAACAAATGAAAAAAATATTTAATGACAGATGCATTGAAATATAGAAACAATAGAAATGGCTTTTTGCTCTTGCATAAACCTTTTCAAATCAGCATTAGGCTGTTTTCTAAACAAACCATAAACTGTAGATTAATTCCCATGACAAGATGCAAACAAGACATATCCTCTATTTCACTGCAAACTTTGATGGGAATTAAAAATGCTTGAAGTGCTGCACAACCAAGTATTAAGATCTGGTATTCAGCAGGTAGTGTCACTATATATCATATATAATATACAGTTTATATATAGTCTGATCCCCTATTACATTAACAATATAGCCTCTGGCCAGTTTCTGATCCATTTCTATCCTTTGCCCACAACTACTCTTTCTGTGAGAAACACCAATATCTTCACAAGAGCAGAGCAACAGTCTCCTTTCTGGCTCAATTAGGTTAGTGCATCCTTCCATATGCAATCTCAAAACCTCACATCTATACACATCCTACCAAGTGAAGTTCTTCCTTTATTGTTTTAAACTGCTTCCTATTTTGTTAGATAGAATACAATTACAGATAGGAAAAAAAAAAAAAAATATTACCAGGAATAGAAAGTATTTCTTTCCAAATATCATAATTTCCTTACAATAAGGATGACAGGATTTTACCCTGAGCAAAGAAATTAGCCCTGTATAAGCCTTTGAGATTATCTATCAGTCTTGCTCTGATGCTGCAGCAATTCTCTCACCTTTTCAAGTGTGTCCCATGATGCACAATCTCCTCCCAGTACACATTATGAATGATTTAAAGACATGTTTTTTTACCTACTATTATGCAACCAGTAAGAGAACTATATGTTTAGCTTCTTGTAAGTATACTTTATGTAGTATTACTGGAAGTTAATTTTATGTAAACTGTTACATCAAGACTCTCTGAGTTTCTCTCACCTTTTAGCTTCAGCACTCAATTTCACACACAATCACTCTACAGTGATTTATGTCCCACCATGGTCTCTTTAGTCACCGGCTGATTCCCTGTTCAAGATAACCTCCTCACTTCCAAAACTGAGACTGATTGCTGTTTGCCCCTGAATCACACCACAGCCAGTGTCATGGCACTGTACCTCTTGTTTACTTCTGTCTTCCATAGTAGTAAGCTGTCATGAAAAATGCTTGAATGTGGCATCACATAGTTTCTTTCCTAATAAAGCAGCACAGTCTCAAAATTGAGCTCAGTGATTCAGAACTTCAGATATTTACATTGTAGGACTGATATTGAGCATCTCCTCTAATTAGACTCACCTCTTTGAAAAGCTGTGATGATGAAAATATCAATCTTCATACTACTCTACATACAGCTTCTCCCACCTTGAATTAATTACTGAGCAACAGAATTCAAATTCTCAGTTCTGGTCTCTTAATAGCGATTTTCTAAATTCATGCAGGTGGATAAGAAAAAGTGCTCTGCTGAATGTAGTTTTACCTTTCCAATTTCATTTTAGGTACACGTTAGTTACAACTGAAGACTGAAACTTATGCTATTGGGCATAAAATTCTCATTAAAATGGCTGAATTATCATGATTATATAGGGCATAGATACATTGACAAATTAATAAGTAGTTTCAGTTCTTTTCAGCAAATGGCAGTGCGTACAAATATTTCTGAGCTCATTTATTTCCCAAGTACAAACTTGCTTAGTAGTTGCTTATACAGGATATATATAATTCCAGCCATCTTCACACAACGTGGTAAAACTGTACAACCGGTGGATGAAAACAGAAAACAAGTACTTTGGATCAAAGCCCTCGCTGTTTTTTTATGTGGTAGGAATGCAGGAAAATTACATGGTGCTATACTCTGTTCATTAGTATAACATTTGTACAGCAGTCAAGTAACCACTTATTCCCATGTGAATGACTGTGCCAACAGCATTTTTTTTAATATCTGAGCAAAGGAAAGCTACATCTTAATTTTTCAAATGCAACACACTAATCCATGAGTCACATACCCAAATCTTCACTCACCAGGTTCCCAAATGAGCTCAGAGAAGCCAAAGCCCTGGAAGTGGTACAAAAGCTGGAGGGGACAACTGCTCCTCCAGTGTCCCAGGGCAACCCCAGCCTTGTGCAGCTCCTGCCACCACCTTCTGCTAGTGCTGTTCACGTGCTGCATTAAGGGCAGGGAGCTTCCTTTAGAACCCATGACTCCCAAGGGTCACATACAGACAATAATTGATTCAAATATAAATTAGGAATTAATAAACAGAGATTACAGACTTATTTTATTATTCCTTCTAATGAGTTACACTGCTTGGCATGTAAAATACAGTATGCATTTGATACCTGTAGAATGACCACATAGTTTCTAATCCATATAGAATATGTAATGTAATGATAATAATCCTCCTATTTTAAGACTAAATTCCAGTCTGTTAAATACTGTGAGTTTATCATACGAAAGCTTTTTTGTTTAAGTATAAATTAAATGCATACTTGACACTTACTTCTGCGTCACTTAAAATACTTCCCAGAAATATTTTTAATGGTAAGTCTAGGAATACTAATTATGCACCATTCACCATTACAAAACATATTTTCCCAACAATTACTGTGTTTAAATATTTAATCCAGTTTTACCCTATATTTAGAATAGGAAATAACTGTGCAATCTCATTTTCTGCTTCATAGTATTGGCAAACATTGACTTCTCAAAAAAAACTGCCAATAAGATCTGATAGGGCAATAGCAGTCCAACCCAGATATGTGCCAATCTGTCTCCAGAGAAACCTTCCAATTGGTCAAAGCATTTAGGAATCAATAGGAAAACCAAATCAGACATCTAAGAACTTAGTTATGTGATATTACAGAATTTATTAATTTTCAGTCTTCCTCTCTAGAATACTCAATCTACTAACTCCACAGAAAATCTTTGGATAAAGTTCAAGAATGACACCAAACTGTGGGCAGAGGTCAATTTCATGTAGGGAAGAGCTGTCATTCAGAGGGATCTTTACAAACTGAAGGACAAGGTTTGACTGAAGTCTCACAGAGTAGAAATACAAAACCCCACACCTTGAATGGAATAAGCCCATGCAACCTACAGACTGAGGGCAGACAGTCTGAAAAAGCAGCTTTGTACAAAAGGATCTGAAGATCCAGGCAGGTAACAAGTTGAACATGATCCAGAAAAGAGTCCTTGCAGCTATGAAGCAGGGCTGTGTGAAGAGATATAGTCAGAAGGAAAACAGAAGAGATTATTTCCTTCTGGTCAGTATCTTCAGAAGCATATTTGACATGTCCTGCCCAGTTTTGGGCTCACCAGTTCAACAACAACCTGGGCAAATCAAGTAGCAGGCCACTGAGATGGTGGTGGTACACAAGGCATGGAAGGAGAGGCTGAAGGAGACAGGCTTGTTCTGCCCAAAGAAGGCTAAGGGGGTATGTCTGACCACTCTCTTCCACTGCCTAGTGAGTGATTGTAGAGAAAAGAGATTCAGAGTCAGAATTTTCTTGCAGGTCCAGAGAGGACAAGACATAGTCATTGCAAGTTGCAGCAAGGGAAATTCTGACTAAGTAAAAGGAAAAAAGCATTTTACAATGAGGTTCATTTCAGCACTGGAACAGGCTGACCAGAGAGGTTTCAGTATCTCTGTTCTTAGAGGTTTTCAAAACTCAGCTGGACAAGGACCTGAGCAACCTGAAGCTGCCCCTGCTTTGAGTAGGTTGGATTAGATTAGATGAGATCCAGGGGCCCAAATGTAATTTTTTTTATGATTCTATGAAAAATGACTGCAGGGGGAAAAGGATAAAACTGGGCTCGCTAGAGATAAGCCTGGGGTGGAGGCACACCAATGTTTGAGGGACAGTGTGCTAGCGAGGTCCTTTGGTCTGCCATCTCAGCAGAGGTAGGGGATGGAGATCCATGTGTCAGCAAAGATGCAAGGGTTATGATGTGTTAGAAACTATGGAAGTGCCTGAGAACAGTCATGTAGGAATTGGGGTTTCTCACCCAAAAAAGGTAACAAGATCAATAGCCCAACTATAGTCTGGAGAAAAGGAGGCTGAGGGGAAACCTTTATTGCTCTCTGCAACTACCTGACAGGAGGTTGTAGTGAGGTGGGTGTCAGTCTCTTTACCCAAGTAACAAGTGATAGGACAAGAGGAAACAGCCTCAAGTTGCACCAGGAGAGGTTTCGATTGGATAGTAGGAAAAATTTAATCACTGAAAGAGTTGTCAAGCATTGGAACAGGCTGCCCAGGGAAGTGGTTGAGTCACCATCCGTGGAGTATTTGAAAGACATGTAGATGTGACACTTAGGGACATGGTCTAGTAGTGGACTTGGCAGTGTTAGGCTAATGGACGGACTCAATGATTTCTTAAAGGCCTTTTCCAACCTAAATGATTCTGTGATTCATTGGGCACAGACACCTTCCCAAATATTTCACACAGTTTAGCATAAAGACAAATTATACCCAGCTGTGGCCAAAAATGCTTAAGAAATAAGGATATATTAAATCTCAGATATTTAGCAGTTCTGTTGAGCTATACAGAAGAACTGGTTTTATTCATCCTGTTTTATTAACTGAGACAATATTTGCTGACCACTTAAATATATATGTATACACTAATACTATTGAACAGTTAGTAGAACATTAGAAAGTGATTTCTGAGACTAAACATATCTATTTCTTGCCATTTTAGATGCCAGACATACCTGACACTTCAGTTCAGGACTGTCAGTTATAAAAGCAAGGCCTACAAGGAGACCAGGATTCACTTGGACATCTAAAATGCCACTGGACATCTCTCTGTCTCTCTCTCTCCCTCCCCTAACTAACTGTGAACTTTTACTTTCTCAATTAACCATTTTTATTACTTTAGTTTCTTATCTTTTTTTCTGTTTGAGATATTTAATTATTCAATTACATTACTTATCTAATTTAGATTTTACTAAAATTTTACTGTGTTCTTATCCTAAATTGCGTTCAGTAAGTAGTTTTAATATTGTTTCATCTCCATAGTACTTGCTAAGCTTCCAAATTGCTGAGTAGTCTAAGTGACTGCATTAGTATTTTTACACACATATAAAGATACCTCTTGTGAGAAATCCTTATTCTAAGAATATTCTCTTATATAACTTTTCATATTAATGACCTTCCCTGCAACTGTCTCTAATCCCATGACTAACAAGATTTTGAGTCAATTCCATCATTGTTTGTATCTCCTGTTACACCTGAGAAGGCATTTGATCTCATACAATATGCAACAGTTGCTATTGTTCTAAAAATTGCCTCTATTGGCTTTTCTGTGTGAACGGTTTCTGAAAATTTTGATGGTTGAATTTGTGGTCAAGTCAGTCATTCTGAGAAAGCTCATAAAATCCCGAGAGACTTGCAAAGAACAATCAATCCCTACATCAGGAAGCAAAAAGGAAGTGCCAACCCAGTGGAAATTTATTTATTACACGTTTGAAGTCTGCTGAAATAACAAAACGCTGGATTTAACAGTCAAACGGGACATATACAAAGGCAATAGAATTAAGTCTTATTTTCAACAAGGGAATGGTATTCAAGTAGCTATTAAAAATGGAATTTTTTTTTAAACTCACTCCTATAAAAGTTAAAAGAAAAAGTAAATGTGATCATATAAATTACATTAGGCATCAGTGAGAAGCTTTCCTTCAACTATATCCTTGCAGGAAATTGGCTAAATGTAGCCCCTTGGCGCCAAGGAGGTCATGAGCTCTGCGTCAGTGCTAATTCATTTTTCGTGACCACATTGTGTTGGGAAATCCCGATTCCCAGTACTGAAGTGTAAAACAAGACTTTGAACTCTATAGAATTATGCATATGATATGCCAAACATGAATGAAATTTCATTTCCTTAAACCTGTAAGGAGTGTACGAACACAGATAATGTTCCATATATCAGTAATTAAGTTGCAAAAGTTCTAGACGATTTTCTCCTCTGAAATGAAAATTACTTTTGGAATGAAAATACTTAATACAATGCATTTTTCTCTTTTTTTTGTTTCTGAAGATATAACCCAAACTAAAACATTCTTAAAACAAATATAACCTATAATCACCTTTCAAAAATCTGTCAGTGGTAAACAGGTACTCACAAGAAAGCTAATTCATATTTACAAGAAGACTACAAAAATAGTCTGATCCAAGTGTGAGCACAATAGAGACCAAAACCACCCAACAAGCTTTGCCTCCAAGTCAAAACTTCCATTTAAGCCCTAACTTCTGCTAAATAAAAAACAAGCTTGAATGTAAGTCCTTAGATGTTGAAAAATATATAGATAATGATATCCCAGCAATTAAACACCACTGTTAAAAATCTGCAAATTCTGTTCTCCAGATAAATAGTAGAAGAGTAAATGTGACAAAGAATATGGTAAAATATTCTTGAAGGTAAAGGTTCATCGTGCTTACAGCACTATCCTGAATATGCAAACTGCGGCACTCTACCAGCACTGACTTTTGAGTGTGCCAAGCTTTAGCTTATGTAGCATATGTTGCAGCTGTCTTTAATAAAATCAGGGATAATTCTGGAGTGTTGCACTTCAGAGAGAAAAAATAATACTCTTTTCACCCAATACGCAGCTACCATGTGTGTATAGACACAGACTAGAATTGAGGTCATCGTAAACCTGCTTTACAGATTTTCAAATCTTTGCAGACCCTCCTTGAAAAGTCCCACCAGCTCTTCTACTACTTCGCCTGCTCCATGCATCAGTGTTATTTGTTTGTCTAGCCAAAGCGGTGCTGAACTACTTCTAATCTAAACTGTTGCCTCTATAAAAGGGACTAGGAAGGGCATGCCACTAAACAAGTCATGAGAGTCAGTTTTTCTCTGTGCAGGCACTACAGTTGGTGGGCTTTAGAGAGTAACACCTGAAATGGCATGCCAGGCATACTCTTTCCTGCATCCACTGCCATCCACAAAGCAGCCTCCTGAAGGGACTCACAGATTTTGGAAAAAAGTTGGCTTAAGCAGCAGAGCACAGAGAGGTTTAGAGGAGGTGTAAGATCTTTTCCTGGTACTGAAACGCTGTCGCAGGGAGAGTAGTAGGACACACAGGAGTTCTTAAGGTTAGGACATATATGAATCATCAGCAATGAGGAGGGTTAATCGCCCCAAAAAACGTATTTACTCTCCAAAGTACTTGAGGGGGACAAAATATATTTCACTACCATTGCGAGAAATATAATTTTGGGTGATGTTAGGAAGTAAGTTGACTGATGATCACATGCAAGAGCTGGTCTTTCTCTCCCTCGTGTGGTACTTCTGTTCTGACAGGAAGGTAATACCTGGATTGCCACAATTTTGGGAAAGGCTGAATAGTAACTCCTGCAACTCCAGGGCTCTCTCTGTATGAAATCACTGGAGTCAGTGCAAATTTTTGTTTGAATGCAACCAGACCAAACTCCTCTACTGAAAATCTGTCAGCAATTAGGTGTTTAATGCAAAACTCTTTCTACTCAAGTACAGCACCAGTGGAGATACAAGTTCTATCCTCTCACTTAATTGCTGGGTCTGTAGTCATCCCCCATTTTCTTTGTTCTCTTCCTGGTTTCACACCCTGCCACCACATATGTGTTAAGAAGGGAAAATTTTACCACAGTCTATTGACACTGGCTTTATATTTTATTCATTCTCCATACAAAAAACACATTGTGGAGGTCTGAATTCCTAAAAAGCAATTAGATTTACAATAGGTTTTAAGATAATATCTTTGAGAGAGAAGATTATGGTATAGCCGTGTAGCAGTGAAAATGATTCAGACATCTGCAAAGAAGAATCTGACAAAGTCTACCAGCACATTTCATATGATTATGGTGTCAATACAGATTCCTTTTAAAAATGGAAATAGGCTAAATTATCATCCAGAGGTTGGTTTTACTTATCAAGATGACGCAAGACATTTACAGTAACAATGTTATATCCATAAGGCTTACAAGCCTTCCATCAATACTGAATGACTTTAAAGATGTATGAGTTAAGAATGCATCTGAGTTTACAGTGTTGCATGCCCTCATCATTTCAAAACCCATCTATTTTCTATGTAATACTGCAGAGCAAGTAACTTTATAACCATCTGGTAGCCTAGCCAACAGATTTTCTACTGAAAGCAGAGGCAAACAGACCAGACAAGAGATTGTTTTGTTACCGATTGGCCTGCTTCAGTGTACCTGAGAGTGGCAAAGAGGTACTTTCAGAGAAGGCAGTGTGCATTTTTTAGGAGACTCCAAGCAAGGAAGTGGGAAAAAAATAAAAATTAAAAAAAAGATGGGAGGCATCCCAGCCCTTAGTTAAAATTTTATGAAAGCTTTTGTTGGCCAGTCCTCTATCCTCTCCTTCCTCTGCATACAGTCGGTCAACAGTAGTTAATATCACTTGGGACAAAAATTCTAGTAAAATTTGTCTCCAGTTGCTTGTGAAAAGAAATAGTAGCTGTTGGCTACTATTTCTTGTTCAGAGCTGTTGGCTTTTTTCCGCAGTGCCACTTGAAACAGAAGGTAAATTCTGCCTTTGGAAAGCAGATTTTCCCTAAACTCTCTGGAGAACAAGAGTTTCTCACTGTAGTCAGTGCAGTAACTTCCATTAATAACCAGTGTTTATAATGCACTCATAACACAGCCTTTAATCCCTCTCCAGGCCTCATTGATTAGTTCTTGCTTTAAAAGCAGTAGCAGTGCAGCTCTTACATTTTGAGGGCCAAAGATCTGCTTTCAACTCTGCAAATAACAACACTGCGAAGGCAGCTTGGTTCAGTGGGCAAGCAAGAAACCATTTACTATTATTTTGCATTCCACTAGTAGTCCAAGAATCACATTCACAAGGCACTGGGTTACAGTAGTAAAGGCAAGGATAGCTGTTTATACACAGAACTTATCTTTTGATGAGAGATAAACCAAGTAGTTAATGTAACACCCTATACAATGGAAGTAAAAGTCACTGGAGGGGATCTCCCTTCAGGCATCAGGTTTCATCCCCAGAATCAACATGACCCAGTAAAAAGAAGTTTGGGAGTCCATGGAACGTAATTCTCGCTCCCCCAGCACAGAACAAGCCATAAACCACTCCACTACTCCACAGCAAGCTTAGAGAGTTTAATACAAAACAAACTACAATGACCACAGTCGGCACAGAACGCGTATGCCTTATGCTTGAACAGCGTTAGTTAAAGAGATTGGAAAATACCTAATCACATTAACAGAATTAGAATTTATCTTATCAAAGTTTACATTAGTTTAGGAAGATATATCTTTGATGAATTTTAATTGTATCTTATGCTGGTTTTCTACTTTTTTCTTCTTTTCCTTTATTCCTCATCCTGTTTTCTTGATACTCGCTATCAGACCTGAAATGTCACAACTCTTGAAAGCATCTATCCAATTCCCACCCATAATCCATTTGGAGTTTGTCACATTTTAAGCTTTGTTACCATCATTAAGGAGGTACATACACATATTTATAACCATTAGCTGTCTGGCTTTTGCAGATTTTTTGTATCACTATTTAAAAGTTAATCAAAATACTACTCTTATTTGGGGTCAATGCAGGTTACCTCATGCAAACAGAAATATTTTCGAAGAACACATATTTAGTAATTCTTATAATTTCTTGCTATACATTGAATACATATGTATAGGCTTTTGTCACTCATAGACCCAATAAGTAATGTATAAATATGAGCATTATTAGACATATACACATTCACACACTGAAGAAATAACACACACACACACACATTTTGTAATGGGCATTTAAGCATGCATCAGTGCTGCAATGCAGCTCTCCACAAATTCAGATTATATTTTGATCCCCCGGATTTACAGTAAAATATTTATTCTCCTTTAAGTAGTATATACAATTTGAAACCTAAATATAATGTCCCTCTTCAAGTTAATGACTATACTCAAGGGCTGCCACACACGCATATAGTAGGTCAGACAAAACGCACATTAGGTGTTGTCCCACATCCCAAGGATGTTATTTGATGTGTCAACATTACAGTTTTTCTTTTTATTAGTCCCTGGAGTTGCACTAATTTTGACAGCTGCTAAACTCATTTTCCTGCATTATAAATGCTCTAAGGTAATCATCATAAAGAGACAAATCCTGCTTGGCTTCATAAGGGAGAATGGCTTTGCACAAGCCATTTTAAAACATGATGAAAGCAAAGTGATTGTTAAGACTTTATGGTTTGTTTGGGTTTTTCTTTCCATTCAAAGCAAGGCAAAGTACATAAGCAGTGAACTTTGTCCCTCTTTCCGTGCCACACACCCCCCCCCCCACACCCCCCCCCAACATTTAGAAGGTAACTACCTAAGCACTGACCTTTGACCAGAATCAAATTGTTAATGTAAGTATTTAAACAAATATCTTCTAAGGCAATGTCATACCCTTAAAAATTAATTTATATTTAAAGCAAATATAAATATTTTTTAAAGGAAATAGGAACTATGTTTTAAGCTGCTACTTCTCCAAGATGTGTGCCATCTTGGCTTTTCCATACACCTCATATGTACTATGTGATAGATGTTGGAAAAGCCCCAAGAACATAGAAATGCCAGCAGTAGACCTCTTGTTTTTGAAAGTGAATAAAATGAGAGGAGTTAGGAGCAAGAATTACCTCAAAGGATGCTGTCATTACAAGAAAAGGAGCGGTACATTTAGCCAAGAAGACTTGCAATATGCATTTCAAAGGAGGAACTGAGAAGACACTCATCTTTCTGGAGGAACCACTATCCTTTCAGATAAAACAGCAAGTAAGGAATATGGTCTAAAATGTGGTTAATGAAATTAAGCATCTGAACTACTATCATAAGAAAAGCTATACGCTGTTTGACATTAATTTATTTCAGGTAAAGGATTCTTTTGAATTATTATCTAGAAGCAAGTCTAGAAATGAGTTTCACAGGCCACAATCTAAAGATGTTGCATGTGCTATCAGCGATCTTATTTCCCCTCCCATTTTCACCCCATAGAGCTATTCAAAATACTGATATTCACATGTGAACTCATCCAACAGGCTGGTTTCACAGAAATTACAATCCTACTTATGACTGATCTCTACATGAAATGCACCTTATAAAGCTTGCAGACATTCTCAAAACAGTTTCCAGTACAGAATCTCTTTTTTCTACTTCACAATTATTATCCTTGTAGGATTGGCCAAAAAGGACACAACTGCATGTACCGTATTGTACTGGGTTTGTATGGCAAGGTTTTGTTAATGATGGGTGCCTACAGGGGTGGCTTCCATAAGAAGCTTCTAGAAGCTTCCCCTATGTCCAATAGTGCCAATGCCAGCCAGCTCCAAGATGGACCCACTGCTGGTCAAGGCCAAGCCCATCAGCGACAATGGTAGTGCCTCTGAGATAATGCATTTAAGAAGGGGGAAATGTTACTGTGCAAGAGCAATTGCAGTTGGAGAGAGGAGTGAGAACATGTGAGGGAAGCAACTCTGCAGACATCAAGGTCAGCAAAGAAGGAGGAGGAGGAGGTGCTCCAGGCACTGGGACCAGAGATTCCCTTGCAGTCTGTGGTGCAGCCCATGGTGAGGCAGGCTGTGCCCCTGCACCCATGGAGGTTAATGGTGGAGTAGATACCCACCTGCAGCCCGTGGAGGACCCCATGCCAGAGCCAGTGGATGCTGTGACTCCATGGAGAGCCCGCTCTGGAGCAGGCTCCTGGCAGGACCTGTGGTCCCATGGAGAGAGGAGCCCACGCTAGAGCAGGTTTTCTGGCAGGACTTGTGACCCCGTGGGGGACCCACACTGGAGCACTTTGTGAAGAACTGTAACCTGTGGGAAGGACCCACATTGGAGAAGTTCATGGAGGACTGTCTCCCGTGGGAGGGACCCCATGCTGGAGCAGGGGAAAAGTGTGAGGAGTCCTCCCCTTGAGGAGGAAGGAGCAGCAGAGACAACATGTGATAAACTGACCACAACGCCCATTCCCCATCCCCCTGCAACACTTGGCAGGAGGAGGTAGAGAAAATCAGGAGTGAAGCTGAGCCCGGGAAGAAGGGAAGGTTGGGTGGAAAGTGGTTTAAGATTTGGTTTTATTTCTCATTAACCTTTAATTAACCTCATTAAACTTTGATATGACTGGTAATAAATTAAATTAATGCTTTCCCCCATTCGAGTCTGTTTTGCCAATGACAGTTAATGGTGAACGATCTCTCCCTGTCCTTATCTCAACCCATAAGCCTTTTATTATATTTTCTCTCCCCTGTCCAGTTGAGGAGGGGGAGTGATAGAGCAGCTTTGGTGGAATCCTGGCATCCAGTGAGGCTCAACCCACCACACATACTCATTTACAGTAAGTGAGACTTTATATGCTTCCTAAACTGTAACAAATACATCAGGTTCGCTTCCTTGGCTTGCAGAAATCTGTTCTTTAAGGAGCAAAGAAAGAACCTCAAAAATCTAGTCAGAGGAGAGAAATTAAACAGGAAAAATCTCCCAATTTTTTTCTTGTAGATATTCTACTGAGTAAAAACAGTGAGACCTTCATCAGCCCTGTTTGTTAAAGACAGTAAATGAAATTAATATTTAAAGCTTCCCTCCCTCATTCCTGCTTTTCTTGGAAGCCGTATCAACCAAGGCTTCCATATATTTCAGTTTGCAACAGAAAGGGAAAAATCATGTATGCCCATGTAGAGTTTAGGGGTAAAAAGCTCTACCTAGTGAACACTGAAGCATTTTCTGAGGTATTTTAGAAAGCTTTTTGTTGGGGAGAAGTTTTTTTGCAGTGTTTTGTTTGTGGGATTCTTTATTTCACAGTAGAAGAGAGGAAGTAGTTACAAAAAATATGGTCAAAAGTTTATATGTGGCAATACTGATTACATGCAGGCTGATGAGAAATGCTGTTCAATTCTGATAAAAGCTGATTCATTTTTTATTTTTGTTTAATCAAAGATACTTTTCAAAACTTACATAAACAATCATTTCACCTACCAACTAAATTATGTTTTCAGTTACATACTGAAACACTACGATGTCATCAAGATAGTGTCACTAAACAGCAGTGTGAAGTTATCTGCAGGTGACAGCCTCATGCCAACAGCGTAATGGGGTTAGGAAGAACAGATACCTACTACATCAGTTGCTCTGTCTAGGCATATTTCTCACCCCGTAGCTGGCTTCCATTGAAACAAAGTCTCACAGCAGATATTTGACTTTATTTCACTCTTAATGGCACTCATTGGAAAATGGGCTAGAATTGCTCTCTCCACCTCTGTGATTTTAAGAAGTAATTCTGCAGGCTCCCTTGCAATATACTGTTATTCTTAGTTCACACCTTTAACTAATGTTACACCATAGCCTTACTGAAAGTTCATGTATAAAACTCCTCAACAACACCATAACAGTCGCGTCCTAAGATACTGTCATCTTGTGGCAGAACTGAAGGCAGAGTCAAAACAGATTTAGTAGCTATTTTAAAAAACTTTTCTTTAACAGCTCCCTTAAAGGCATTTCCTTCTATTGTCTTTTGAAAGCTATGTCAACTGTCCATTGTTCTTCAGGGGCTGGACTGTCAGCACGATTTTTAAATGTGCCCAAATTTGAGTGTTACCTTCCATTTTCAATGATGTTTAGGTTCGAAAGTGTTCAATTACATAACTTTCAGAACTCGGATTTCAGCTCTTGTATGACTTTGAAACTGATTTTATGGAGTGTTACATGGCTACGAAGCATAAGTCAATGCAGAAGAACAAATGACCTGTTTTCCAAGGGTCAGCAACCTAGTGTAGCATTTTAGTAGGTTCAGGTCATTTTTCCCAGCTCAATAGTGCAGCTCCATGCACATGTATTTTTCACAACAAATACTTCAACACTTCCTTCAATATTTATATTGAGTTAAACTAACATCTTTTAAAATTTGGATTATTTCCCCATATTTTCTAATTAAGAAAATATATTTCAGCTCCAATGCATGTACTGGAGGATCATGTTTGCATTACAAATTTTATAAAGGACATCAAGTTATTCAAAGGGATCAAAAAGTCACTTAAAAAAATCACTAACTGTATGTAGGTTGTTTTGGCTCCTGAGGGACTGCAAGCTTGGTTTTAATGAATCCAGGATGCTTCCTCTTTTATCAATAAGTGAGATTAGTGAGCAGTTAAGTCCATGACCAATTGTTCATATAATAAAAATCTCTCAAGCAACATGTCCACATTTTTCTGTGACTTGAACTGAAATTATCTTATTATGAACCAAATGCAAGAAACACACACAATGAACACCGGTCAGGAGAATTTGAAGTCAACCAGAGCTCCTACATTATTTCATTTTTCAGGTCTTAGAGAGTTTTTATCCTCTTTGCCTCTCCCCTCCTCTTTCTGCTCAGAGGAACATGTATCTGCTTGTTTATAATGACTGGTTTATATCATTGGGAATGAACTTGAATTTAGCTATTTTCAGCTGGGAACCTGATAATAGATGCATGTTGCTTCATTAAATAACCAGTCCTTCTATTGTTTAGTTCTAGAAAACACTAGTTTAGTATCTGACTACTGAATTACACTGCATACATCATCCACAATGCTATTCTGCATGGAACCGCTTGTACATCTGAAGTGGTATATGCCATCATATTCTAGACACAGAGGTCGACCCACAACATAAGGATACCTCTTTTTGCTTTGTCACAGTTGGCCTTATTCTTTTTTAAACAGACTACATATTTTTGTCCTATACAGCACCATGGCCATCTAAGGGATTTTTTTTCTTTTAAAAATACAGAAGTGTTTTTACATAAATTTCTTACTCTTATTTGTATGCCATCTAATATCAACCTCAAATGCTTAGAACTTGCCATACTTGATTATCTGCAATTTAATCATGCCAGGGATGTCTTTCAAAGCATCTATAAATGTGTTTAAATTAAGTTTTGTTGCTACAGGCAGGCACTGATTTTATGGCTAGCTTGAAGTCTGTCATTCTCCCTGACATGAATTTGCACTTCAATACAACTTTTTAATTTCTTATTTTATTTTTATAATCCAATGTTTGTAAAAGACTCCATGAACTGTAGACAATGTAATATTCACAGCACCCAAGAATATCTAGCAATATTCTTCTTCATTTTCATGTGATAAATTATCTTGTTTCTTTTTTTAATATCTTGAGGCTTTTTTCTACATACAAGGAGCAAAATACCTCCAATTATATCCAACTCTATTTAAACTGGCAATCTGCACTTACAAAACATCATATGTAAGATGATTTACTATATATAGTATGTAGACTGAAAACACAAACAGGAAAAAGGAAAAAGAGGAGTAGTGGAAAGATTCTATATGTGCCCTCAAGATAGTCCATAGTAGACTTCCATATGCTAAGGTGTAGACCACCCACACTCACATAGTTCTCAAACAGAAAAGCTTAAAAATATAAAGAAATGTTTAAATAACGATAGAGAAACCATAACCCTCTAAAGCAGTCTATTCATCTGCCCTTACCACTGATAATTCTCTGTCTTGTCTGATTTTTCCTTACTGTAATTTGAATTCTAACTGATTTCTGTGTTACCAACTCTGAATAAAGAAAAAAAAAAATTATTTTCCAGCAGTTTTTTTCCCATATTTATTGGGACACCATTCAACCCACTTTTCTCTTTTTTTATTCTAAACAACCTGAAGTCCTTCCATTTTTCTTCATTGAATCGTGTCTTCTAAAACATGTTTACATCTTTCTAACTTAGTTTAAAG
Organism: Strix uralensis; assembly: GCF_047716275.1. NCBI lineage: Eukaryota > Metazoa > Chordata > Aves > Strigiformes > Strigidae > Strix > Strix uralensis. Next base: position 40,316,596 of record NC_133975.1, read on the forward strand.
CAAAAAGACTATCTAACATATTTTATACATAACCTTTCTCTTCATATTTCCCAGTAAGCCAATATGAACTTTTGCATTCCACCTACTTTATTGCATCAACCTCATGATTTTTCTCAATTAAGTGAACAAGTTTTACTTCTATCATGTATTTCTGAAATATTTTCTTCTGTTTTTAAAAACCTTTCTAATCTCTCATCCTGTATGTTTTATGGCTTCCTTCTAGGTCCTTGTTATCAGCAAATATGCTAGATATTCTTTTTATTCATTTACTCAAGCCATTAATTAATATCAAGTAGTAGCAGATTTGAGATAGATGATTGAAGAATACCATTTAATACATCCTCACTGCAACAGTGGACTATTTAATCTCATAAAGCTAGGAAATCCAGGTTCTGATTTTTTAATTATTATTATTGTATTTGCTCCTCACTGCATATTTTTGCTGAAATAATACTCATGAGTCTAAGTAATTACAAGTGGTAAATCTAAGACAACCTACACTGATTCTGAAAACAAATACTAAAATTGCATGTATCTGCCATTAATCATTAATTTATTCCTTCTTTGTATTTTAAAATTTCATTTCTATTATGCACCCTGCAAGAGGCAGCAGCAGTGGAAATTTGAAGAATCACCACAGAAAGAGTCTGAAGCAACAAACACACTGAAAGAATGAGTATAGTCCTTATGGGTCCCTTCCAACTCAAGATATTCTATGATTCTATGGTAATGATTTTGTATCTTGTCAAAATAATTTGCTTTTATTTCTCAGATCTATGGTATAAGGATAATAAAGACCAATATTTTTAAATAAGATTATGGATTTGTCACATTGTCTCACATTTAAAGGTATCTCAAAATAGCTATCCAAGAAGAGAGATGTTCTAAAATCTCTTTACACACGCAGAATTAATTTTAAAATTTTAAAACACAACATTAAAGGACCAGAATTATCTAAACCATGCCACCCACAACATAAAAAGTTGCATACATTTATTTTACAGTTTTTACCTAATCTGACTGCTACTTTTTTAAAATAAAATTCTTATGGATTCCAGCCTATTTTCTCCACCTCAAAGAGCCTAGTTTCCTCAGCAAAAAAATCAAAGAGATGGAATAGCCTACAAGTAAAGTAGCTGTAATTTGATTTTTACTTTATTATTTCCTTAATATAAAGACTAACTCTCAGTTCAGTGAAAACAAGGAAAAAAATTCATAGTATGGAGTACATATGAGTTATGTATTTCCTATAATGCAATGCAGTCATTTAAAACATTTTTTATTTGAAAAGGAGTTCTTTTTCTCACAATCCAGATTTCTTCTATTTTATCCTGCAGGAAAAATATAGATCTTTTGTTTATGATCAAATCTGTAAGTAGAGAGAATGATGAATTTATCATTGGGAGTGACAATTTCCCTGCAGGAATGTACGAGGCAGCATATCATGAGAAATCAGCTTTGGTATCAAGCAACAAAGTTGTGAACCAATAAACAAACTCAAGAGGGAGGAAAAAAAAAGTACAGTCAAGTGAAGAACTGTTTTTAAGAAACAAAATGTATCATTAGATGTGTACGATTATGTTTCAGAGCAATGTAAGAAAAAGACATAAACTACTGTGGTTGATTCTTACAGATGATGGGGTGAAAGAGGTCAAGAAATGTGTGCTGCTGTCATCTTCCTATACACTGAGAACCTTCTAACAATACTAAATGCCATTAAAAGCAAGAAGTAAAATATAAAAAGTAAATCTAAAACACACCCATTCAAGGCTTCTTTGGGATCCAAACTAGGTAGGTACTAACAAATCTAAAAACTTTGTAACTGCCCAGAAGATATTCCTCTAGAAACACTTCCCACTGAAGGGCACACGCTTTCTTTTGAACTAAGCTCAAAAACCAGCTTACAAGTGAAACATAGGCCTAAATAAGCTCAAACTGTTCCCCCTTTTCATGGAAGTCAAAAAAAAAAAAAATATAAAGAAAAGAAAAAACACGCAGTCGGAAATAGCGTGCACAACTTTGTTGAAAGCAGACCACTGCTAAGTAAACCTTCGGATCCACTTTGTAAACAGCCAGAAACATCCAGTCAGTTTTCTGTAAACAGCCAAGTCACACACCAGCTGAAAACGGCAGCCTTCTGTTGATATTGATACGAAGCCTTTGGTTGATATTTAACAGGGCTACATTTTAAACCAGCAAATAGTCACAACTATCATCGTTGCAGTCTGATTGCACAAACCAGAAAACTCTTCAAAAGATGAGCCACAGCCTGTTCTGATTTGGTGACACTGTTTGAGATCTTGACGAGACAGAATAAATTGGAGAGAAAAATCAATAGATCTTCTCCTAAAATATGACAGGCAAGATCAATCCTTAATCCTCACGAATAAGCAAAAAAATTTTAATTCACCTTAAGTTTACAAGTTTCCACTCAGTGCAACAGACATAAATACAAATATTTATGCCTTCCTTCTTTGCTTCTTTCTACTTTACATTTACTGCCATTAACATAATTTGAGAAGGAATTAAATTGATCAAATGAGTGATTTCAGAATTTGAAAAGCTTGAAAGATTTAAGACTTGTATTTACTCAAAGACATATTACATGTTTTATCCAAATAAATTCTCCTCTTACTTTTGATGAGCCTTCTTATCTTTCTTTATAAAGTGAATGTATCATCATCACTCCCACAGGAATATAATTCAGTTTAACAATTTAGTCTTTTAATCCTGTCTCTCTGACTGCACCTTAAAAATAAACTAAATTATGGTAAAACACTCAAAGTGCCACAAAAATAGAGATGTGACAAGTTGACCACAATCCAGATCTAAGCTGCTCTTACAAATTGCTCTGTGAAACTTTTAAACCTCCCGAGCTCTTTTAGGTTGAAAGGCAATGTAAAAATGAAAATTGTTAACAGAATGAGTACATTTGCATGTTTTCTGTACATTGTATGCTTTTTGTAGAAATAAATTCCTTAGAGCCTGTCCTCAGTTTCACTGATATAAACCAAAACTGACATTGTAGGACTTCTACACTAAGGGCTTTTGAATGTTTTTACAAATGTAAGATCAATAAATATCACATAGCCTGACTATCCATTGTTATTTTGCAGTAATGATGACTATTTTTAATAGTGTACATAGCCCAGACCAATGTTGAGTTTAAATAGTCCCTCAAATTCTACTCTTTTTTTAAAGAATTCAACATGGTTCTAGTTTTCCAAAACCTGAGCACTGTTAAAGAAAATGGAAGAGATTTAAATAGAAAAGATAAAACTTAACACAATCCTGCATTACTAATGCAAGTTTCTCAGTAACTTCAGTAAAGTATGGACCTAAAGGGAGGAAGCTAAAACTTTCAAGTACCTGAAAACCTAGAGGATAAGGCTGGCTAGTGTATTTAGGGCACCTTGATATCTGTGATTAGCATACAAAATATGTTAGGAATTTTGTTATGTCATGGATTCTGAAGACAGTTTCCCAAACCTAAATTCAACAATTTCTATAAAATTACAGGTTTGGTTTCAGAGTTAAACCTATCATTAATTTTCTTACCATTCTTACCATTAAATTGAAAAGATGTAATGTCAGTAGGTACTTTGACAAAAAGCAACAAATTCTCAAATGGAAATAATATTGTTTGTATATCTAGATTGTTACTAGCCAAGCTAACAACTGATTTGTTAAGTTTCAAGTTAGAAATAATAAGGTCCTGAGGTTTTTATTTGCTTTAAAAGTCAGCATTAAAAGAATATAACTAATATAACTTCTACTTACGTGAGCATTTTCAAAACATTTTCTGTCTTAAAGTCACAGAAGTCATCTTTGTTTTTATCTTATTAATCCTAGGGGGATGGGGGCAGGCAGGAGAGGTGGAAAACAGGCTGCACCTAGTTTCTCTGGTTTTGCTTGCTTTGCACCCTTGGCAGGTTTTTCTTCATGTGTGCCAAGGAACTAATCAAAACCACATTTGGTGGTTTTTACTGAAGGTTGGCAATTGCTGAACATCATCATCTTTGGCAGGAAGAATTCCATAATTTTGGTCAAACTCGTATAAAAGTTAGGTCTTCCCAAACCTTACTGTGTTAACTAACAGCTAAATTTTTTCCAGCAGAATATTAGTATCATGAGAGATATCAAAGGGAGATGCACTGGAGGGGATGAAGTCTGAGAGACCCTACAGATTTAGCCTTTGAACTGAAATGTTATCTGCTTATGACAATATGTATTCAGCCTTTGTTTTGAATAAAAAAAAGGTAAGATAAAAACCCTATAGCAGCCTAACTCTTGTCCTGTCTTTGGATAACAAGGGAACATAATTGGATGTGGTTTATTTCTTAAGCAAACAGAAAGAGCTTTCACCTTGTACCAACTGACAGAAAAGTACATAGAGGATATGAAAACAAAGATAAAAAGGTTTTGGCAAAAATCACATTTTGCAGAGAACAGTTATGGAACAAGGAAGGATGCAATATGAACTTTTCCAAATTGCTTACAGAGATTTTTTGAACATTGCTTCACTAAGCTGCTAGCAGTGTACCCGTAGCAAGTACTATCTACAAAATTCTTTCCATCTTTAATTCTATTTATTGTGTAATCATAAAATTATGAGATATGATGATCTTTTGTCTACATAAACTGATAGCATCTTTCTCATCTGAAAATAGGTGTTCATTGTTTTAATTTCCTATGGGGAAATGGCATTTCCTTATCCTGGCATGCTATATGACATGATGCAACAATCCAGCTCATTCAAATTACTACAAGGTATCTAATTTTCCTCATCTACAGAAATTAACCTGAATGATTAAAAAAAATGAAACTTTTATAGTTTCTGGATACTACTCAGAACTGTAAAGGAATTCTTTCAGAAGCAATAGAATGAAAAGACAAGGCATTTCTGTTCCTGCTATTGAAATAAGAAATTTGAAATTAGGGATTTTTTCTTAAAATCTGGAGTCTTATATAAATTCTATTTACTGAAAGAGAAGGGAAAAAATATAGAATGTATAAGGATTTTATACAGTCTTATAACTAACAGTGATCAAGAAGTTCACCTACAGCTCTTGGTGCCACTGCAATTGTTCCTTTACCTGAGTCACTATGATGAAGAATCTTCACTGTGATCATGGTTAGTCACAGAATACATAGTCTAGAGGAAGAACCTGGCAAACAGATATAATGAAAGTGTGAGATTACATGATCTCAACTCTCATGAAGCACTACAATAGGTTAAGGAAACAGATTTTAGACTGATTAAAAAGAAAGACCTTAGTTTTTTGTGGTACACTGAAAGTAAATATTTTGTTTCAGAGATGCCAATCTAAAGATTTTACAGTTTCAAACAGAAGCAGATTTACAGGTAGGAGAGAGAATGCTGGGGAAAATGCTTGCTTTCTATTTATTTATTAATACAGAATTTTATTTATCCTCAAGCCCTCACTGTAGAATGGAAGAAAAATAAGCCTTGATACATTAGTGGTGTCCCCCAGGGCTGGGTTTTGGGACCACTCCTGTTTAACATCTTTATTGATGATCTAGATGAGGGGATCGAGTGCACCCTCAGTAAGTTTGCAGACGACACCAAGTTGGGTGGGAGTGTTGATCGGCTCGAGGGTAGGGAGGCTCTGCAGAGAGATCTGGACAGGCTGGAGCGATGGGCTAAGGCCAACTGTAGGAGTTTCAATAAGGCCAAATGCCGGGTTCTGCACTTCAGCCACAACAACCCCCAGCAGCGCTACAGGCTTGGGGAGGAGTGGCTGGAGAGCTGCCAGTCAGAGAGGGACCTGGGGGTGTTGGTTGACAGCCGGCTGAACATGAGCCAGCAGTGTGCCCAGGTGGCCAAGAAGGCCAATGGCATCCTGGCTTGCATCAGAAATAGTGTGGCCAGCAGGTACAGGGAAGTGATCTTACCCCTGTACTCGGCACTGGTGAGGCCGCACCTCGATTACTGTGTTCAGTTTTGGGCCCCTCACTACAAAAAGGACATTGAATTACTCGAGTGTCTCCAAAGAAGGGCAACGAAGCTGGTGAAGGGTCTGGAGCACATGTCGTACGAGGAGTGGCTGAGGGAACTGGGGTTGTTTAGTCTGGAGAAGAGGAGGCTGAGGGGAGACCTCATGGCCCTCTACAACTACCTGAAAGGAGGTTGCAGAGAGCTGGGGATGAGTCTCTTTAACCAAGTAATAAGCGATAGGACAAGAAGGAATGGCCTCCAGTTGTCCCAGGGAAGGTGTAGACTAGATATTAGGAAGCATTTCTTTACAGAACGGATTGTTAGGCATTGGAATGGGCTGCCCAAGGCAGTGGTGGAGTCCCCATCCCTGGAGGTGCTTAAGAGTCGGATTGACATAGCACTGAGGGATATGGTGTAGTTGGGAACGGTCAGTGTTAGGTTAAGGGTTGGACTAGGTGATCTTCAAGGTTTTTTCCAACCTAGATGATTCTGTGATTCTGTGGTTGCTGGAACTCACAAAAATAGTGGAACTCAGGAGTTTTGAGTTAACTGTGTATAGTTTTTCACTTAAAACATTAAAAAAAAAAAAAGATAAAATTTTTCAGAAATTAAAGAAATTATAAGGTGAAAGTACCATTAGAAAGGCAAATCAAAATGAACCCTAATAAATAAGGGTAATAGATAAAACACTGAATAAAACAAGTTTTCATTTAGAGAACTGAAAAGCAAAAGTAGGAGCAAAGATTTTCCTGATATGGTGGTTGGCAGTTTTTGTTCTAAAACCAACTTAAATAACTCAAAATAATCAGTGCTGACAGCTTGCTAAGTACTTTAAAAAGCTTTCTGTTAATTCTTCACTATTTTTAGATTTAATTAAGCTGAGTTAATTTCTTCCATATTTGCCTACCCAAAGCAAAGTCCTTCTGATGTGATAGTAAACATCTGATCAAACTTTTCCTTCTCAATGGATGTCAGCATGTAAGTGTAGTTTAATACAGGACACTTGACAAAAGAACTCTATTTAAATAACCTAAACAAAATCTGATATAGTAAAGTAATATATGACTTGTGTAGAACTAATAAAAATATATAGTTCTTTTGATTTGCTTCTAGGGTATGGGTTCAAACTGTCTAAAAATGTTAATCTAAATGTTGAACTGGAGAGCTCTCACATCTCCCCACACCATTCCCAATTCACATCATGACTAGAGAGTATTTCCAGCTGTTACTGATATGTTAATAGCACCACTGTGAATGTATACTGTTTTTTAAGCCATATATATAAAAAGCAGCATAGGTAATATTTCCAAGATAATTTCATTGAGCTCTGCAATGACTTTTTTTCTTTGAAAGCTGTATTCAATTCTCCCTTTTCTTACTAACAATAAATAGATAAGTTGCCACATTAAGTATCCCAATGGTACCCTACTAACGTTTGCTTAAATACACACACTTGGGTTAGAGAAGAGTGAGAAGGTGCTATGGAAAAGTTATTAAACATTACATCATCTGTAAACACACATAGCATGTATGAAGTCTCATTCTCTCATCCTGCCACTTCCAAATATTTTGTTTATCTTCATTCCCCTGCTCGTGCAATGATACCCAAGAGGGGAAAGTAAAATGCAGTGCTGCCAAAATACTGGAGATATTGCATCCAGATTACAGTCTAAACTTCCCATCATTTTGTTGAACTACAACTTGTGCAGTTTACATGGGCTAAAGAAACACCTTACAGGTTAAAAATTACAACTCATGTTTGTAAATCTCAAATAATAACAGCCTAATCAAGGAATTATTATTATCCCAGATCTGTTTATTACAGGGGGAAAAAAAAAAAAAAAAGAGGAAAAAAAAATCAAAGAAAGAATATTATTATAGAAAAAGCTTCCAAAATACTAGTTGAAATTTAGTCCACACATTTCCTAGTATCTACACCTTCTTTTGGGAGAGAGGACAAAAGCTTACTATGGAAGCTGATGACTGCTTTCTTCTCTTCCCTAGGAGTGTGATGTTGAAGTTTTCTTCCCTCTAAGGTCCGTTTAAAACTATTTTGATGTGCTTTCTAGCATGCTTTACACATTGCTCATATCACTGGTTTACAATTTCACACTACAAGAAAATTTGCTATATATAGCGTGTTTTAGTATATTGGATACCTCTCCTCTGTTGTCTTTGCCATCCCTAACACTGGTTTTGACCAGTCCCAAGGCTGAATTTCTGTGGTGACCAGTGACCAACCACTTGGAGTGGTTTATAGCACTGGACCCTCCAGTATAATTTAAAAGGCTTGCATTGTCATCCCCTGTCCCCTCTACTCTACATTTTATTCCAGGGTCACACATAGTTCATTCTACATGGAATAACTTCATTATTAGCTATTATTAAACTATATACATAACAGTAAGCACCATACCACAAAATTGCACAAAGCTAAGCAAAAGATAAAACAAATCATTCATGGTCATCTTGTCATTAGGCAATTGCCGTAACAGCTAAACAAGCTAAAACAACTTCCAGGAAGGCCAAGACAAGGTCCAGGCAGAGCCTGATAAACCTGAGGCTCATGCTGTTAGCTTAACACAAAGACCCATGACATTTTTCTAGCAATGGCAACACCTTATATATGGGGCTCCAAGGCTACTTGACTGTAACATGGATGGTAGTGGAAAGCTAAATCTGATATATTCTCCTGCATTTCTGTTACGTCTATTCCAGACTATGTGCAGTGTTACTCATTTTCCCTGATGTTGGTAAAGTGGCAACACAGATGCAGGCACAGATTATAATGTTCGTGGTTAGAGGTTTTTTGGCATGACATTCAGAATTTTCCCCAAAATATACGACAGACAGAAAACCCCTGTCCAAACCTGGGTCCTAAGTACAATGAGAATGAAAATCTATTGGACTTTATTTCACTAGACCAAAAAGCAAAACATGAAAAATAAAAGCATTCAATGTTGTTCCTACCAAGTAAAAGATCAGTGACAGCATCTTAAAACACACAGGAAATATTTAAAATTTCAAAAGTATTAGGAAATCTATGAAAAGTTAACTGCAACAAGTTATACCTTGACAATAGGAAAGCACAAGTAAAGCACGTTCAGCAGTTGCTGTTGGAATTACAGCACCACCTAGTGTGTTCTGGAACTGCTCCTAAGAAAAACTTTTTTTTGATTTATGCTTGTCTTTGGAATTGAAATCAAGTCACTATCTTTTTGATTTTCATAATTCTTGTAATTTGTATTATAAAATTGCAGTCTGAGTTTCATTAAATTCATGGATTTTAACTCCACAAGAACATCACCAGAGGAAATGTTACATATTATTACACTAATTCTTGCTCCAATACCAAGACAGGACTTATTCCATTGCCTAATGAAAGCATCCACAAGACTTTCTTTTCCTCTGACCCTCTTTTTAAGGAAATTAATGTAATTTTATTCAGGCGTGGAAGGAGGACTCTGCATTCAGGAATGAAGATAGCCCAGCAGTAGGACTGGCTACCCCACTCATGAGCACCTGAACATGGGCTCTCCAGCATTCTGAGAGACTATAGAATAAACTCCAGACTGAGCAATTAGGTTTTTTCCCTGCAGAACAGGATAGTCCTAGATAACCCTAGGGACAATTTGATAATGATACTCGATAATGATAAACTACCTTTCATATCTTTTTCTCTGATTGCAATGCATATACAAGGGAGGACAGTGGAAGGTCTGGACAGGGAAGGCAAGTTATTTATTTACATACTTATCAAGAAGGAAAACCATTGCTAGAATTAAAAAGGAAGAACAGAGACAGTGATTGAGCAAGCCTCTGAATTTTCACATATTTTTGAGGTCACAGTTCAGCTGTACTACCCAACTACTTCCAGATTTGAAATGGATGCATTCGTGGGTTTTTTGTTTGCTTTCCATCAGAAAGGCTGATCAGAAGGACTGTAAAACACAAGCTTTTCAAGCATTCCCTTGTATATTTGTATATGTACTATTTAAATATATTTTAAAATTTAGAACTTTAAAAGACCCATTGACATCTAGTACGTAAATGCTAATTTGAATTTGTCTAGGCTAATCCATGTCATTGCAAAAGGGGAGTATACATATGATTGCATGAGACTTTCTTTTCATTGCACTCCTATCTCATACAGTAAGCTTACTGCTGAACATAAATGCTGCTCAAATAATGACTATTTCTCCTTACAGTCTTTATGTAGAGCTTTGCTCTGTTACTGTACATTGTTCAAACCCAATACTGAAGGCAAAGGTAATCAGGTTTCTAGATTAGAGCTTTTGTCTTGAAGAAGGGCAAAAACAGTTGCAAACGGTAAGAACTACCTAACTTTGTACAATCACTTTCTGATTAGAGCACCTTTTCAGGAAATAACACATCCTCCTAACTGATAAGCTATGAGTGGGCTATAATGGGACTAATCTTATTTATCTCTGTAGTAAATAGGTCTCTGTGCTGAAAAGATTCATAATTTAATGCACAAGAGACAGCCTGATTGTGTGACCTCACAAGACAGACATTTCCCATGCAAAGCTCTGAGGTCTTGCTTTTGTTCACCATGCCCCTCATGCACTTATTTTCAATGTCTCTAAGCAAATTGCTCCAAGGAAGGCTTATGAAGAAAGCAGAGAGGCAGTCTCCTCTGTCCAGTCAAATTTACTTGATCACAAAGCTACAAAGTTGAAGTTGTTCAGGTTTCTTAAGAATAAACATATGTCATTTAATAAATCTTAAGTGAATAAAGACCAAAGACAGTCCAAATATGTAAGGGGAAATTTGCAAACCTGACCATAATTGCATTCATCACAATCAATTTTACCTGCATTACTTATTTTTCATCACTGATCATAAATTTCTGCAGCAACAATATTCTACCAAGTTGTTAGATGTTTTAATGTCAATTTTTTTATAGATTTCCAAAGTTTATATTAGCAAGTTAAAACAAGCCTGAACTTCATAACCTAGCAGGAACACAGAATGAGAATTACAAGAGTAGTACTTGTAATTCAGAATTTAAGAAAGGATTCTAAGAAGTTCCTGAAGAGTTGCCCTTGTTTTTTTTATTGGACAAGAAGCCTGGCAGGTCAAGAAAATGTAATAAAATATTTTTTAAACTCTAATTAAATTTTAGCAGCAAAATAGAACCCTGTGTTTTTTATGCAGAGTAGTATATATGCACATCTGGCTTTAATTACACACTGTATGTAGAGGTAGCTGAATAGTGATCTCTTCCAACTCTATAGACAGTAACACGACAGCTTGGCTATACCTGAACTAGTTACCTCTATGTCCCTTCATAACCAATTGAGAGCACTAAAAGGGTGTGGTTTATCCTACCAATTTTAGAATTAAATTAGTCATGCCATAGAAATGCCTGTTTCTTTCTTCTGCCTATAAATGAACCCAGATGACTAGTTCTGATGATGGTATCTATATTATGGATGTCAGTATTTGGTCAGATAAATCCCAAACCAACAGTTTCTCCTCCTTGTGCCATTCTTACAGCAATTTTTCTGGCTTGAAAGCATACATGACTTAACATCTGTGACTTGGGAAAAAATATCTTAACCATAACTTTTACCTTACACATTTTAAGTGTACCTTAGAAATATGAGTTTGAATCTGGAATGATAGTTGTCAATAAAAAAAATAAAGAAGCCCATAGAAATAATACTTTAAGCATGAATCTGTGTGAACTCTATACACCATGTTTTACTGACAATATTATTGGCATGTTACTTTGTGCTACCATGATTCATCAAAATGATCACAGGATGAAATAAACAGCAGTATCTGGTTCTCAGTAAAAGATAACTAAATTGCCTAGTTTTGTTTAAATATATACATATTTATATGTCTATAAATATATGCATATACATAAGAGATTAATTGACTTCAACAGTCCATCAGTATTGAACCTTTGAGGCTCCAAACATTTTTTAAACTAATATGTTCAGACATGAGGGAACATTTTCCTAAGATAAAACCAAAACAAACAAAAAAAACCCCAAACCAAAACGTTAACACATTTTGGGAAATGGGAGGAAAATCATCCTTAAATATTAAAGCTGTCAGATACAGCAATGTTTCGAATATGGCAATGTTTAGGCAAAATAGCTCAGGGGATATAAATTATATTAAATATCTAAAGGCATCATTTTTCTTTCATTTACATTGCTATCCAAAATCCAATTAAATTAAGGATTTGCAGAAAAAGAATTGTCTGAAGTGAGTACTAAGTAGGTTAAGAAGGCCAGATGCTCAGAAGTTGATAGGCAATAATTTATAAATCATCAGACAATATCTTTCATTGAACATGTGAAGTAGGAGTTGTTGAGGTGTAGGAGGAATGGAGTGATGAGAAAAAAATACACTTATACCCACTCGGAAACCCTTATTTAAATTAACATGTCTATAGACTATGTGATGATATAAAAGGGTGGAACAAGACCGTATCCTAATCATATACTAGCACTTTTTTTATATGCATTACAGAAATATCTGGCTTGTGGCAAGGCACCAAATAAAGAAAAGCAATGAATCAATCAAAGGAAACTGAAGTAAAGACTGAAAACAGCTGTACAATCAAAATTAAATCTGCAGCAATTTTTATCATGCATAAATGAGATGCATACACACAATAAGCCCTGGAGAACTTATTAATCAAAAAAGACAGAAGACAAAACCAAAGAAACAGACGTGAAGTGCAAGATAACATTTAGAGTTATTTGTGATATTGTGATGATAAAATATTCTCTCAAGTTAAAAGAAAATTATATCCTCCAAGGAAACGGGCCTTCCTAATTATATGTCATCATATGGGATGAAATCAATTTTTTTTCCGTGGAGCCATGAGTACAAAGACCACTTGGCAGCTAAGAAACTTGGCAATATTCAGCAGTAGTGTATCACAGTGGCATATTTTAAGAACAGCTAAGGCTCCAATTTTTCTTCAGTTGTATTCATTAAAGATAAATTAACCATGAAATGTAATAAAAAAACCTTTCTGTGGGCCTTCTTCCATCAGAAGATGTGTTTAGTCTTTGAATTCCATCTAAACTTTTCAAGGGGAACAAATAAAGTTTAAAGAGAAACTGTCTTTCCTTGTATACTATCAAAAATATTTGGGAAAAAAAAAAACAACTTCTCTGCTTAAACTAGTTTTCAGTTACTCGCTGACACAAAAGTGAGGGACAGTGATCTTCCGGAACAGAAAGAGGATAGGCTGCATTGCGCTGAAATACAATTACCACATGACAACAACTTTCACTGTAAATATGCAAACAATGCTTTGTTTGTCCCATCATTATTTAATGATTTTTCTAATCATTGCTATAATTATTAACATTATTTTCTCAGTTACAGTAGGAAATTCAGTTATTTAATAAAGAAGTTTAATAACATATTTCCCTGATGGCACTCCTTTCTGCAGGAAAGTTGCATCAAGACAACTCATCTAGTCTGTAAATTTACTGTCCTCCAATTTACCAGCAGGCAGCACCTCAGAAACTAGTAAAGTTTTTTGAAGATGACATGATAAAATAAAAACTCCAAACACTAGCACAGGTAAAAACATGACGTCCTTCCTCCTAATTTTCTCTTATAATGGAACATGCTGAAGAAGTTGACCGATGTAAATGCCTACTATAATGCCCTAGGTCTTACTTTCTTTTCATGTATGAGATAATAAAGTAAAACTAAGAGTGAAAAGTAAAAATAAAATTCTAAATAAAATCATATCATATATTTATTTACTCATAATAAATTGACCATTCCTCGAAGAGGCCTTAAAATGACAATACACTACTTGTTCATCTAAAGTCTTTTCCATTTTAGCACCAGGGTCTTGCTGATGCCTTTGAACTTCCAGATTTTTCAAATTACATTTCGCTAAGTAATACTTGCTCTGTCTTGATTTCATCTCTCAGTGATCTCCATCAAATTCTGAGAGCTTTAAGTTCCCTGGTATAGAGTATTTAAAATGCCTACTCCATTTTACCTTCCATTCCTTACATACTTTTCTATTGAATCATTTGATAAAGTCTTCACTCATATGGCTAGTATATTCATCTGAGTCAGATCTACAAGAATGGACCCTATGTATAAAGCAAGGAGAATCAGACAGTAGGATAGGAATGAAAAGTCTGTGGGCAGTATTTAAATTTCTTACAGATGTCTCTTCTTCTAGCATATCCATATGTCTTATGATTTTCCCTCTTAGAAGTTAAAAAGCAAGCCTAGTTGCCTTAGAGACAGGTTAGGTATAGTATCAACTAAAATACAACACGCTACAGGGAATTTACAGGAAAAATGCACTTAATAAAGGAGTTCAGGATTACTTGTGCCAATAGCCCACCCAGTATAAACATATGCTGGCAACTAAAGATATTATTGTTTCTCTGCCTTTACTATATAACCTATTTTTTCCCTGAATTCATTTTTTTAAACTCTTTGATTGAATTGCTAAAAGATGGATCAGCTGTAAATGCTTGTTAAGTACCTGCTATAACATGTTTTCACATACACATCATGACCATTATTGTGTAAAGAAGCTAAGTATTAATTTGGAAAGAAAGCCTGAAATATATTAGTGGCAAGTGTATTTGACCTTCTGGGCATGTGAACATTGCTGTGCAAAGTTTCTCTAGGGCTTATGAGAGTTTCATAGAAAACAAGAAAATTAAAAATTACAAAAACTAAAAAGTACTATGGCAATGAAGTACTACATGAATAACACTTAAATCAAGCTTACTAAAACTGAAATCAATCAAGAAGCAGCAACAATGATTAAAACAAGATAGCAATACAAACAGAAATCAAAACTGGGCTGATACTTATGAAACTCTAACCTCATGAATATAAGGAGCACAGCTTTGTGCCCAAGACTTTGAGTTAATTCCCTCAAGGATGCTATTTACTGAATGATTTATTCAGTTATTTCTTATTTTACCTACATATCACACATATTTTCAATGCCCAAGTTCTCTTTGATGGCCCATTAAGCTTCTGCTGAAGTCACTATCTTCTTGGGTTGTAAAAGTATTCACAAAGACTTAGATATAGAAACACCACATCATTTTAACATATAGAAATAGACTTATTTTTATAAATGCAAAACAATAATGGAAAATTAATTAGTCAACTAAGTCTTTAAGCCCTCAAAGTGTGACTGTGCAGTGCAGAGATCAGATGAAGTCATTACTGGTCTTTGTCTTTATCCCAACCACATGACGATAGGTTTCCTTTGGTTAATATTTTAGTCAGATGATGTAGCCTTTGAATTTTTCAGGGGTATGTCAGTGAAGCCAGCTTGAAGACAGCTATCATCACTAAATATTAGGCTAGGAATTATCTGGTTGGCATAGCACCAGAATTCAACACAAGACAATTAGTAAAGGCATAACTCACCTACTTTCTTGCCACTGTCCATATAGACTACCATGATCCTTCTCACATAGAATCACAGAATCATCTAGGTTGGAAAAGATCTTGAAGATCACCTAGTCCAACCCTTAACCTAACACTGACCGTTCTCAAATACACCATATCCCTAAGTGCTATGTCAACCGACTTTTAAACACCTCCAGGGATGGGGACTCCACCACTGCCTTGGGCAGCCCATTCCAATGCCTAACAACCCGTCCTGTAAAGAAATGCTTCCTAATATCTAGTCTAAACCTTCCCTGGCACAATTTGAGGCCATTACCTCTTGTCCTATTGCTTGTTACTCGGTTAAAGAGACTCATCCCCAGCTCTCTGCAACCTCCTTTCAGGTAGTTGTAGAGGGCCATGAGGTCTCCCCTCAGCCTCCTCTTCTCCAGACTAAACAACCCCAGTTCCCTCAGCCGCTCCTCGTACGACATGTGCTCCAGACCCTTCACCAGCTTCGTTGCCCTTCTTTGGAGACACTCGAGTAATTCAATGTCCTTTTTGTAGTGAGGGGCCCAAAACTGAACACAGTAATCGAGGTGCGGCCTCACCAGTGCCGAGTACAGGGGTAAGATCACTTCCCTGTCCCTACTGGCCACGCTGTTTCTCATACAAGCCAGGATGCCATTGGCCTTCTTGGCCACCTGGGCACACTGCTGGCTCATGTTCAGCCGGCTGTCAACCAACACCCCCAGGTCCCTCTCTGACTGGCAGCTCTCCAGCCACTCCTCCCCAAGCCTGTAGCGCTGCTGGGGGTTGTTGTGGCTGAAGTGCAGAACCCGGCATTTGGCCTTACTGAAACTCCTACAGTTGGCCTTAGCCCATCGCTCCAGCCTGTCCAGATCTCTCTGCAGAGCCTCCCTACCCTTGAGCAGATCAACACTCCCACCCAACTTGGTGTCGTCTGCAAACTTACTGAGGGTGCACTCAATCCCCTCGTCTAGATCATCAATAAAGATGTTAAACCGGAGTGGCCACAAAATTGAGCCCTGGGGGACACCACTCATGACCGGCCACCAACTGGATTTAACTCCGTTCACCAGAACTCTTTGGGCCTGGCCATCCAGCCAGTTTTTTATCCAGCAAAGCGTGTGATCATCCAAGCCTCGAGCAGCCAGTTTTGCCAGGAGAATGCTGTCGGAAACAGTGTCAAAGGCCTTACTGAAGTCAAGGTAGACAACGTCCACAGCCTTTCCCTCATCCAATAAGCAGGTGGCCCTGTCGTAGAAGGAGATCAGGTTTGTCAAGCAGGACCTGCCTTTCATAAACCCATGCTGACTGGGCCTGATCATCTGGTTGTCCCGCATGTGTTGTATGATGGTACTCAGGATGACCTGCTCCATCAGCTTCCCGGGCACTGAAGTCAAGCTGACAGCCCTGTAATTTCCCAGATCATCCTTCCGACCCTTCTTATATATGGGTGTCACATTGGCCAGTTTCCAATCTGTCGGGACCTCCCCAGTCAGCCAGGACTGCTGGTAAATGATGGAAAGCGTCTTGGCGAGCACCCCAGCCAGCTCCTTCAGCACCCTCGGGTGTATCCCGTCTGGTCCCATAGAGTTGTGTATGTCTATGTGATGCAGTAGGTCACTGACTATCTCCTCCTGGAATGCGGGGGGGTCATTCTCCCAGTCTCTGTCCTCTGGCTGAGGAGGCTGGATTCCCTCAATACAACTAGTCTTGTTATTAAAGACTGAGGCAAAGAAGGCATTAAGCACCTCAGCCTTTTCCTCATCACTCATTGCCATGTTTCCTCCTGTGTCTAGAAGGGGATTGGGGCTCTCCCTGGTCTTTCTTTTTCATGAGTAAAGGTAAAAAGAACAGGGTATTTATCTTATTTTTTTTTCACATTTGAAAGCCAATATTAAGTAAGAGTGTTACAACCATACCTAGGTGATCCACCACCTCCCACTCTTCTATGCAGACATGTGTCAAGCCCTTTCAGGAAACCTACAATTCAAACACACCATTTTAGGTAAGCAGAACCTGGTGTTATGTATGTACATGGAAAATAAAAACTTGTATTTTGCCCTTTAAGATATTGCACAATAATACTGAATATCAAAGTTCAGGACAGTTACAGCTCTCTCCTCAAGAAAGGAGACTCCAGTTGTATTTCACAACTGTCATTAGGGTTTTTTCATAACTCCCCCAGAAAACTGCGCTCTCCCTATTCTGAACTTGTGGTCTATTCCCTAGAGCCTTTGTCTGCAACTCCTCTGTGCCTAAAGACTCTTTCATAAACAACCATAAACTCTGTTATCATCTTTAAGATGACAAATAATAGATCTGCCTCTCTGCTCCAGCTTCATCTTCTTCTGTCTAAAGTAAAATAAGTTCAGTCTTTTTCTAGTCATTGATTGCCTGCAAAGAGCTGTCAGAGAACTGACCTAAGGCTTAAATCTCTCTTTCAGTCACTTATTAATCAGGAGTTAAAAGTCACCATAGACTGAAAAAAATGAAAAGCAGCATCTCAAGTAAGGAGAAAACAATGACACTGAAAAGGTTTAAACTACTGTAAGCCAGTTTGACCAGCTTGCAGTCAGACACTCTCAACTGAGGGAACAGCTACAGATTTTGACATTTGCTCAAAAGGTTCTTCCTTGCCAACCTTATCTGGGTTGCAACTAAGCCAGATGGCCTTAGTCCAGGGCTTGTAATCAACCAAATGTAAAGGAAGGCAACAGTTCTAGCTGAAGAGGAAATAAAACAAAACAAAGCAAACTTTAGAAATATTAATGACAACCCATGGTAATGGTAACCCATATCCACCCATAGATCTGCTGTAGTAATTGAAAAGATTAAAAAAAAAACAAAACAAAACAAATTATGTCTGTTCTGGACATTTCTGGGGTTGTGGCTTTTTAAGTAAAACAGTAACTGCCTATAAACCATCTTTTGTAATGTCTCAAAGAAGAATGAATGGTACTATATTCTAGTCTTTCTTTCCATACCAAAACTCTCAAAAACACAACAAGAGCAGTTCCTGGCTGGTAGGGTTGACATTAATGAAAAACACCTTTCAGCTCTAAAAATAATATGTCTAAATGGGGGCAGAGAGAAGTGTATTTTAATTTACCTGAAATATTTAGCTTAATTCAAGATGCAACAGTTCATTGCAATTTTTGCTTTGATGAATTTAAAATTTTTCCCCTTTTTTTCCTTTATTTTTTTAAATTAAATTGATTTCTAAAGTGGAAATGGTCATTTCAAAATGAAAAAGACTACTGTTTTATCCCAAGAATAAATTAAACAAAACCTCTGCATTTTGCATTTTTCTCCCCATCTTTAAAACATTCATCAAATTTTATTCAAATTCTCCCTACAGAATGTTAAAGAGCAATCCTCTTTAGGATCATAGAATCATTTAGGTTGGAAAAGACATTTAAGATCATTGAGTCCCACTGTTAACTTAGCACTGCCAAGTCCACCACTAAACCATGTACCTAAGTGCTACATCTACAAAGTGCTACATCTAAAAAGACCTGGAGGTCTTTTAAGTTCCCTCAGGGATGGTGACTCAACCACACCCCTGGGCAGCCTGTTCCAACACTCAATAACACTTTCAGTGAAGAAATTTTTCCTAATATCCAATCTAAACCTCCTCTGGCACAACTTGAGGCCATTTCCTCTCATCTTGTTACCTGGGAGAAGAGACCAACACCCATCTTGCTACAACCTCCTTTCAGGTAGTTGTAGAGGGCGATGAGGTCTCCCCTCAGCTGCCTCTTCTCCAGACTAAACAACCCCAGTTCTCTCAGCTGCTCCCCATAGGACTTGTTCTCTAGACCCTTCACCAATTTTGTTGCCCTTCTTTAGACACACTTTAGTAATTCAATGTCCTTTCTGTAGTGAGGGACCCAAGACTGAACTCAGTATTTGAGGTGCGGCCTCACCAGTGCTGAGTACAGGGGTAAGATCACTTCCCTGTCCCTGCTGGCCACGCTATTTCTGATACAAGCCAGGATGCTGTTGGCCTTGTTGGTCACCTGGGCACACTGCCTGCTCATATTAAGCTGGCTGTCGACAAATATCCCCAGGTTCTTTTCCACCATGGATGTTTCAGCCACTCTTCCCCAAGCCTGTAACGTTGCATGAGGTTTCCAGCCTGTAACGTTTCCCCAAGCCTGTAACCTTGCGTGAGGTTGTTGTGACCCAAGTGCGGGACCCAGCACTTGGCCTTGTTGAATGTCATATAATTGGCCTCTGCCCATCAATCCAGTCTGTCCAGATCCCTCTGTAGATCCTTCCTACCCTCAAGCAGATCAAGACTCCCAGCCAACTTGGTGTTGTCTGCAAATTTACTGAGGGTGCACTCAATCTCCTCATCCAGATTATTGATAAAGATATTCAACAAACCTAGCCCCAATACTGAGCTCTGGGGAACACCACTACACCACTTGTGACTGGCTGCCAACTGGATTTAACTCCTTTCAACACAACCCTTTGGGATTGGCCATCCAGCCAGTTTTTCACTCAGTGAAGATTACACCAGTCCAGGCCATAAGCAGCCATTTTCTCCAGGAGAATGATGTGGGGAATGGTGTCAAAGGCTTTACTAAATTCTACATAGACAACATTCACAGCCTTTTCCTCATCCACCTAGGAGGTCACCTTGTCATTGAAGGAGAGATAGTACTACATGTTATAGAATCTAGTTACTCTGATACCCTAAAGAGACAGGAAAGTGACCACTACAAATAAAAACCCATTGCAGATTTAAATACATTTAATTATGTTCTGAAGATTTTTTTTTTTTCCATTACATAAAGTCTAGTTATTAAGCAATATTTGACACCTACCAGTAATTGACTGGATGTATTTAAGGAGGCTTACTTTTTAATTTTCCCCTCAAGAAACGATATACAAATTTGATGGAAAGTCGGTCCAGAGTAGGTCCAGCTATTTTTCATCATTTGTCATCAGCCTCATACAGGATGGAGCTGATTAATAATTGGTAATGTCCATTTTTACAAAGAGGTTCTAGAACATTCAACAGCCAAGTAAGTTTTTAGCTGTTTCCTTCTACCCTGATAAACTACCACAGGTTTCATTCCAGATGATACCTGCATAATTATCTGTAGACTGAGACACACAGTCATTTAAAAAAAATTATCTTAAAAAAAAAAAAGAGTGAAATATGTCTTTGATTCATACTCATACTGCTGAAAATATAGGAAGAATATTTCTGAAAGTCTTGCATATCAATTTTCATTAGTTCTAATCCCACAAATTCAATGGATCAAATGTTCTCCACAAACTTCAGTCTCTTGTTGAATACTACTATTCTGCAAACTCAGACTTGCATTCATATGAATGCATCTGACATTTCAGCTACAACAAAAAAAAAAATGTGAACAGCACAGCGGGCAGTTAATCTCAGACAAGTTTTCCTAAATCAATACATGCTTTTTAAATACTTTCTGTGATGCAGAAGGAAGTAACATGCTGGGGAAAAACAAAACAAAACAAAAAAAAAACCCAAAACCAGAAAAACTCCAAACAACTTGTCTTTGAATAGGTTTTTGTCTTTACAGCACAAAAACGTGAAGAGATTCACCCTGGCATTGACCACCAGAAAGACAATTTCAATATCTTCTGTTTCAACAGATTTATTAAGAAAAAAATCCCATTACTAAATATATTCTACATATATTTTAAATCATAGACTAAATCCTATAATCCTTAACTGAGCTAAAATATTATTTGTTGAAGTCAAATAAACTTTGATCAAGTAAGGAAATCAATGTTCAAAATATTTTACAATTTATATATAGGAAAAAAAGTTTTATGTTCAATAAAAGCTTTATTTCAGTAACAATTTTTCTCACTTTTAGGCTCACTGTACCCCTACTCCTGATCTGTGTCTAACCACCTAGATTCTTGCTGCCTGCCTTGCATTTTTACCTCCTGGGTCATCATTTGCTTCCTGTCTCCTCTTCAGATGAGTTTCAACAATGGACTGCCCAACAAGCCAAATGGAGTCTCTTCATTTCACATGGAGATACCAACAACATTGACATTCCAGGATTGAGTTGGGTGAAATGTCTTCATTGCTGTGCTCTAATAAGCATCAATAATGGAAAACATCACTTCGCACCAAATAACCTTTAGTTTCTTCATTTGTGTACTTTTTCAAAATGTAAATATCTGGTCATGGGTATGCCGTGAAATGGCTAACAGAAGTTCACCTTTTTCTACTTCTGTTACACACAGAATTTTATGAGGGACTCTCCCAAATGTTATTAACACTGATACACATCTGTTTAAGTAGAAGGCACATTATACCTTGGAAGATCAATATCTTTGGGGAAAATTTCCAGTCAAGCGTTAAGTATTTAGCATTTTCCTATAACTATACTCAGCCAGTCAATATATTATAAAAGTCCAAGTGTATAAAAGTCTCATCTTACCACCTTGGGCTTGGAATTGATCAAGGAACAGCACACCCTTTCCCTTTCTTATTTATTTATTTTTGAAGTACTAAACACCCCACCATCAAATTCCCAGAAAAAGAATTTGACAGCAAACTTTCAAACACTGTAGACATTTTACAGATACATATAGCCAACTGTCTGCATTTCTAATTGCCTCTAATTTCTCAATTTATTTATGAATAAAGTTAGTTAACACCCTAGTGGGGATTGAGCTGCTCAATTCAAGCATCACAATCGCCAGACAGAAGTGCCAAATTCCCATACAATATTCCAGAGGCAAGATTATTTTAAGATTATTTTCTACTACAGTGCTAGCTAGTTAGATATTATACTAGATATATCTAATTTCAATGTGAAAACTGATACAGCATTTTCTGAATCTGAAACTTTTAAATTATTTGAGGATTTGAATCAAGTCAATATATACAAAAGTATCTCTTTTTTTCTGATTATCATTCAGTTGCCTCTAATTAATGGCAGTTTTTGTCTATTAAGTAATTTCTGAATCTTAAATAATCATCTGTGTTGACAAAATTTTCTGAAGCAACACACTGAATTTCAGCATTATATTATTATCAAAGAGAAAAACCTAGTAGAATAGAACAGGTAGTGCTCAATTTACTTTTCTTACTCAGCCATGAGGATGTGTATAACAATAGCAAGGAGAAATTTTTAAATAACAAAATATTCTAAGGCAGTAGCTCTCTTGCTTTTGTCAGAATGACTTTTATTGCCTCTGATTAGATGTTTCATAAACAATAAGAGGACGTTATTAGCACTTTTTGTTAGGACTTAAGAAAGGACAAGAAAATGACTGAAAATTTGTGTCAAAACAAGCTTGTATTCCTGGCTTTTGGAGTTTTGCTTTCATACTGTTGATATTAAGATATGTGTGCATGTGTGTTTAAGGTGTGGTGAGGGACAAAACCAGCCCTTCAGCCTTAGTCTGACAGCCCCTCAAACCCTGAGAGACATCCAAGCAGAGACTCTGTTATCAGTACATCTGGAAGTGAACAGGAAGTACCAGCCCACTGGACCTCCACCTATTACTTGTTTGACAGCTTGAGTTAATGTATGAGTGAGCAGACAATGGGCAAACACGATGGGGTCATCCTTAATGCAGATAAATGAAATCTGATAAAACACAGGATTTTACAAGGCTGCTAATGAAGGCACTCAGGAAGTAATGGAAGGAAGACATACACTATACATGTTTTTTTCCCCCACTTTCAAACATCTTACAACAGGACTTAAAATTTTAGACCAAACAATTTGCAGATGAACTCCCTTCAAGCCTTGAGGACAAGAGAATATGACATCCCATTTCCTTCTACTCTCACAAGTAAAACCCACAGCTCAGTTCCTGAGGGGAGAGGTCTACAGGAATACAAAGGATATTAAATGAGATCTCAGCCAATTTAGTTACTAAGCTTTGGTTTTCCTAATAATTATGCTTAGCACAGTCAGTTAACCATGCAGTATTCTTTGAGACTGTCTCATTCAGAAACACAGCATTAAAAAAAACAACCAAACAAACAAAGTCCCACAAAACTCACTATTTCACTCTTTCAGGTGCCATAAAATGACCAGACCAGCATTTCCATCTTCAGTGACAATGACTGACTTTGAGAAGCTGCTCCAATATTGCCCAGTGGGAAAAAGAAGACAAAAAAATCTTCAGGAAAAATACCTACCCTTCAATAAATTGTTTATAAAAACCCAGGAAAGAGAAGAAGGGCACTTGGTTATCTGCACACATACTAATCAAAGAATATTTTCTAAGGCTTACATGGGAGTTAGATTGCTATTTACTTCAAAAAAACGTCATAAGCCAGTAAAGTGTGATCAGTGGTTTTCAATGATACAAAAATATTCTACAGCAACAGTGATTATTAAAATATTCTGGGGTTTTTTTCAGTGATGAGAAAAGTGTATAGAACACAAACCAAAATAACAAAACAAGAATAAGAATTTTTATATCTAACAAGTCACATACACCAGAGCAGCACAGAGTTTATCTATATTTGAGATGGGACTAAACAAATATTGTTGAATATATAGAATATATGTATATAAATATATACATATATATTAAATATTAAATTACATGCATTAGTATATGTATATCATATAAACTATACACTATATACATTTATTATATGTGTGTAATTACATATATATTCAATGAATTTTGATTATTTTAGTAGAACATCTGTCTTGCTTTTTACATTTGTAAAACCAAAGAAACTGGAGAAACCAAACTTTACCATCAGCTACCTCAGTCCATTAAAGCTGGTGAAAGATCCTGATTAAATAAAAAAGACTTAGGTGAATCTGAACTGAAATTAAAAATTAGTTACTGTAGTTAACTTTTGTTTATTAGCTATTATATATCCTATGAAAGCCTACAAGATAAGTAAATACTAACAGAAAAAGTAGAGATTTGTCAGTTATAACACTATGTATATATATATACACATATGTAAGTATGTATATGTAAATGTAAATATACACATGCATTGTGTAATACATATAATACACTGTATATAGAGCATACATAATAATTTCAGAAAGGGTGCACAAACAAGGTAGAGAGAAAGCATGGATAAGGGGACACTAAATAATAAAAAGCCCTACTCTTTTAGAGTTTCTAATAAAATTAAGTTAGGAAGACTTTAAAACATACACAAATGCACCAATCTGAACTCACTTGTTCAATAAAAATGAAGTTTTAAGTGAAGTCTAAATCAACATTACATATTAGTATTTCTGTCATATGTAATTTCCAGCTATTTTTTTTTTCCAAATTATTCTCCTCCCTTGTGATCTGTCATTTCAGAATTGTTTCATTGATACGCTTTGCTTTTATATTTTCATTTATATACAATGGACTGCTGTTCTTTGTTGACCTAGAAAAGCAACTAATTACATGCAATTTTGGAGCTGTAACTGATTAGATAATATTTTTCTCTGAAAAAAATCTTAAACTCTGTGTTATATTGTAATCTGACATTTACTTGCAAACAGGAATGCACTTTAAAAGAGTATTGGATTTTTCTATACATTTGCATTTGATTATATTTGAGTTTTAGCTTTCATCTATTAGTCTCTGGCTGATCAGGCATTAGAAGACAGTTGGCTTTGATCAAATAATTATTTAAAAAATAAACCTGATTTATACTGAATCTCTATAGAAACTTATTGCTTTCATATTTTTATGTAACAAATTCAGACTTGATAAATGCCAACTCACAGCTGGTTGTAAAACAGGATCATCCAGTCAGAAAATATTTATTTTTTTATAAAAAATACAGGGGGTGGGAGTGTGTGGCAGGGCGTTTTTCTTTTTAAAAAAACATGTAACATTTCCATGAAGGTGACTATTTTTTGTTAACAGATACTGTTCTGAAAAAAATCAACTTCTTTAAAAATAATCCTGAGTGAAAAAAGTCATAAAGTTAAATATATTTTTATATGTTTAATATATGAAAACAAATTCAAGAATATATCTGACATTCAAACATAATTTATGTTTCTGCTGTTGAGCCAACCCTATATTTTTGCTGCTTCTTGACCAAATGAAGTGACCAAACACAAAAGTGTCTCTCCTATAGAACTCTACAAGGTCAACTTGCAGTAACTGTCTCTGTCAACTGAGAAGTTCCTGTGTTTTTCTCAAATATAAAATGAGGTTTCTCTATTAAAAAGTTAAGCCACAAAATTATTCAAACCCATTGCTGTAACCTTTCTAGAACAAGTTTATGAACATTGCCTGTTCTTGCTTCCGGCCAACTATTACTTTGCTGTCAGTGGCATGACAGTTACTGAAACAGAACACTTCTAAGAATTAATTCTTTAGTAATTTCAACTTTACTCGTAACTTCAGCAGCAATGCTAGAGATGAGCTGGAGAAAGAAACAACTTGGAAAAAGTAACCAAATAAATGAAAATTAGAAAAAAGAAAATATTCCACAAAGAAAAAGACTGCAGTCTGCAAAGGAAAATGTGAAGGGACACCAGTGGTAATGCACTGAGACAAAACATTTCCAGAAAATAACTCTCAGGCCAGGTCCTTTCACAAATTCAGTTATGTATCTTCTATCAGCTTCATAGTATTCTTAAGCTCTGGTAAGGATCTCAGTATTGAGACCAAATAAAATAAAAGCTAGATATCTAAATAGATACCTAAGATACCAAATAAGTATAGTTTGATTGCTGTTACAGATGACAAGTATTTGTCAGGTACATACGAAGAACTTACATATAAATTTGGGATTTAAAATTGTCTTCATAATTTTGCCTTAAAAGGTGCATCTGACAAATATTTTACTCCACTGCTTTTGAAAAGAAAAATTCTTTCTGCATTCTGAGAATACAGTGTATTAACAATTAACTCCATGCACCTTTTCAGGGCTACTCAGACTTTCTCTTCTAAGTTTAGCTGACCTAATTTAGCTAATTAGCTCAGCTAATTTACCTTCTTTCTTTGAAACGCCACCAGGCCACCTGAGTAAATTGTGTTACTGCTGTTGATTCATTCTGCTATCACCGCAGAATTATTTTTTCCAGTTTTGAAACTATTCCACCTCTTCTCTCCAAAATGTGTCAGTTCTAGGGCTCCTGCATTTAGGTCAGCCCCATCTTTGTGTGTGAGCAATTCTCTGCTCTGCTTTGGCCTGCTCACAATTTAGGCTGGTCTCTCCAAATGTAGGCATTAGATTCAGCTGAGCAACAGAAGACACCACCAATCAATACAATACAATGCCATCTCTCAGATATTATTAATCTATCTATAAAGGATAGCTGGAGCAACAAATAATTTATGTATTCATGCAGGCAGGCATCAGTCTCTCTATTGGAGCAAGTCTCTATGTCTGAGACACTGCCCAACTACATGGTGTCCAGGAAACAGGACAGAGACCCTCAGAGTGACACTCCATGCTAATCTGGAGAGTAATGAGATCTTAATAAACTTCATAGCTATTTCTCAACATTTTGCCATCTTATGGATTTCACAAATGAGAGGAAGCTCTAGTTAATTTCAGCCAGCTTTCTCTTCTGTGACCATAGAAACCTAGGACGACTTCAAGACCCTGTATCCCATAAATCAGGGTTTTATGTCATGGGCAGTCAGCAAGTATGCTGGAAATCTACTTGAGTCGAGGTCACAAAAACAGTAGTACAGCTATAATGTATGTTTCAGAGCAGATAGCTAAGACTTCCAGGTTTCTGTATGCAGATAGAACTGATTAGAACAGGACCTGGAGAAAAATAGAAAAAACCTTTTAATTTCATCATGGCTCAGATGAATAAATTTAAGAAAACTGTCTGTGCATACAAGTTCTGATACTCCCCTTCAAGCTAGCTAGGCCTTTGCAACACATACAAAGATTAACAGTGTTAGCACTAACCTCTATAGGATTTTAGACTGCATAAAGACTACTATCAACTTAGCTGGGTGTTTTTGCACAGCGGAAAAGAAATCCACAAAATGCTGATTAGGGCTCATAATTATAGGGGAAAAATTTTTGATGACTAGGATATCCTGCCTCCACCCTATCACATAACTCTGCCTGCCTACTTAAACAGATAAAGTGTTATATGATTTACACTCTTTAATTTTAATTAACCTTCTTTTCATGTTTCCTTTCAAACTCTAAGTGCTTTAAAACATTTTAAAATGTTAATTTTTGGTTTACTTTTTAGAAATACTAAGTGAAACAACTCTTTATCTAGTAAACTTTGACATTAGGAAAATGTGTCAGGGATTTTAAATGCTATAGTAGCCAGAACATTGTTGAAGATTCAAATAGTGTTTTAAGGATATGGACTAAAGCTATATATAAACTGTGCTGCAGTATCCACAAGTGATATTTTATCCAATAAATATGATGAAAAGCATGTGTATGGGTGTGTGTGAGAAAGAGGTAGGGAGTTAGTTATAACAAATGCAGTTCTTAAATATATTTTAATTGATATGAATTTGGCAATACTTAACATGCTTATGTCAGTTAAAAAATATTAATTGGTTTGATTTAAGATCAGGGATTCCCATATTGGCTGAGTTATAAAGAGTCCACCTAGAGAAGGAAAACAATTACTTTCAGGTGAAACTTTGGGGATGAGTGTTGATGGTTTTTTTCATTATATTCATTGTGTTTCTGGCTTCATTGCCAACTGCCTCAAAAGCCATAAAATACATGGTGATTTTAAGCAGGCTGAACAGCCAGGTTCTTTGCAACATGATGTTATGCTTCAATAGTTTCTCAAAATTGTTTCCTTGGCAACTATTGACAGCATGGGCCTGGGACACGTGTCCACTAACTGAAACAATATAACCCTGGCTAGAGATTTTTCTGTTTTCTTATAATTATTTTGGTGACTTGTTACACAGGCTGTCAGTAGGTAGAGAAGACTTATCAGCCTCAACTCTCCCCACCATCAAATTTAGACTTTACAGTATCATGATTTGCCAACTACTGTTTGGATGTAACAGAAAGGAAGGTATTTTCAGCACCTACTCAAGTGCAAGATACTGACACATTTCACTACTAGGCAGATGAATTTCACATGATACTTATGAGGAGTATCCTGATGTCCTGACAAAAAGATCATCTTTCACCCAGCCTTTCTTAGCCTGAATAACAGCTTATTTTGATAAACATTTCAAACAGAAGTGATGGTAGTTCTTAGATACAGCAGATAAAGATTTTATCTTCACAAACTCCAGTTCAATTTCAAGCTGTCAAAAACCACACAGCTGTAACTGCTGTAATGATTTCACATTATATTGTTCTTGAATTCCAGTAAGAAACTCTAGCTATGCTACAAATTATTGTTTCAGGAATAGAGAAAGCTCCTGTGAACCCACACTTTTAATCCAGTAACATACTGGCTTCATTTTTATACTTGGAGACAGTTTAAGTTGCTGCTCAGAGGCTCCTAACTTTAGATCCAGTCTCTGAAATTAAAATTTCAAATTAAAACCTATCAGCTAATGGAAACTGTACTTTGAACACTCTAGTCTTTTTTCTTATTTGAAAAAAAACCCCAAATTGTCCTAGAAATTCATTCAGCTTCATCAGTGCAAAATGAGAGAAGATTAATCTTTCTACATCTCAGTTGCTATTATTATATTTCAGAAGAGGACAGCAGTGACTTTCTGGGTACAATGTAAGAACCAATCTTCTTCCACTTTCCATGTATTATCTCTAACATTGTTGTATATTTTTGTGAAATATCTAAAGAGCAATATAGCATCATGTAAAATATTTTTTACTATTACACTAGTAAGTTTTTGGTTTGCCGTCTAGCTGAGAAAGAGATAACTAGCTGAATATCAAAGCATAGCTACTACTCCATAACCTGCAAAGATGGCTGATTACAATCATCTTGTGCACATACCAAAACTAGTTACTGGATTGAACATTTAAGGAAACAACTACTGTACCATGTTCAAGTAGAAATAAGACTTAGCTGTTCCTGTGTTTTGATCTTTATTGGTATCCAAGTTGTCATTTAATCAGAATGCTGCCAAAGCATTTAATACTGCCACTACAGCTTAGTCAAAGGTGTAGCGTGAATAAAACATTAAAACAGATCAAAATTAATTAATCAGTGAAATTAAAGCTTCTTTCCAATACAGGAATGTAGATGTTTAAAGTCTGGTGATGAGATTATCTTGATTGTCTTTCTGGCCTCATTTCAACAATTTATTATCTCAGTTTCAGATGAAAAAAATCTGAAGGGGAATAGACATCCGCTTTAACTTAGTTTGCTTTGGCATAACGTTCAGTAAAAAGACTTTCATTTATGTACCATATGATTTGATAAAACAGGTTGCAATTACTGCAGAAAATATGCCATCATTCTCTCATTAAATCCAGGCAATAATTTTTGCTTTTCATAAATGCACAGATTCTTTTCTTCCCCTGTGAATATGCTTCCTAATCATTCATTCATTAATGAAAATATAATTTCTATAGAAATCACAGTTTCTGAAAACCTCTAATTTAGCACATATTAGGCATTTTATTTTGCAAAAAATGTGAAGAGGATTTTAACTCAGATTGGTTTTAGAGGTTAAAAATAAAACTAGTTACAAAACAATAGCATTTTACAAGATTATAATATAGTCAACTAATCATTCAAAAAAATGCCTATTTCAAACAACAGTACAAAACCATTTAATTTGGATATAATCTTGGAGATCTACTCAAGTAAATGTTTTAAGATCATGGCACTGAACATGATTATGACACTTAGATTATATTTGGAACAATCCACAAAAGCAAGTGTCTGAGTGGCATGGTTTTCTGAAACTTTACTAATAAAACAACTGCAAAATGAAGTTATGGAAAGTCTACAAAGTACACAGGAGATACCTTCTCATCTACCTGTCTGTTGATGAAAAGGAGAATCAAGGGAAAAGAATGCTTTGTTTCTATTATTCTATCCAAACACTGGATTTT
The DNA here is from genome assembly GCF_047716275.1 of Strix uralensis. NCBI lineage: Eukaryota > Metazoa > Chordata > Aves > Strigiformes > Strigidae > Strix > Strix uralensis. The sequence goes on from NC_133975.1 coordinate 40,346,907, forward strand.
GACTACTTTCCCTCTTTGGAAAACAGATTCTTAGCTAAGAACTCTAAGACTTTTAAAGGATCTCATACTTAAGAAAAGTGGCCTGATAGATTGTATGCTTCCTGTTTTCCTGATTTCACAACAATCCTTATTACTTACACCCAAGGACATTAGTCTGTCCAAAGTCCTACCAGTCTTAACAAGCATTGTTATCATGGCTAGCTAAATAACATAATGCCAGCACACTGCAAACCACTTTTTTGTTTCCAGCACTACTGATATCAGCAAGTGTTCATTTGAAAAAGTTAATTCTCTTCTAGACTTTCTGCATTAATTTGTTTTTCTCGAATATTTCACCTGTGTTGAACAATGAACAGCAACAAAAAAAATCTTTGTAGGTTTTATAGAGAGACATCATTTTAGCCTGTGTTCTGCTCCCTAGCAGCAAGAATGATCAGGTGAAAACACCATGTAAGACTGAAATAATGGAAATTATTGGAAACAAGCTGGAACAAGAAGCCCTGTTTAGCCAATATAACAATTCTTCAGATACATAAAAGCAATTGCCTTTGAGATGTCTTATAAAATTTGGATGATCTTAGGGTGATCAAATAAATTGTAATATCATTTTACAGAAGGGCGTAAGGAAGAGATTAGCCAACAAGACTCCAGTTTCACAAAGATGTTTTCTAGAATTAAGAACAGCAAAACACTGGCACAAATGTCTAGGGATGCTGGAGTTCTGTGCCCAGCTGGATCTTAAGTATTCATTAGGGAAGAGAAATATATAAATGATACTGCTTTGGGGTAAAAGAATAACTACACAAACTGTTTATATGCTTTGAAGGCCTACTTTCTATGTCTTTATTATTTCTGTTATAGAATAAATTCCTTAAAGAAAAAATAAAAAGTGTTTCTGACTCAGCTGCAAGAAGCAGAAAAACATAAGGTGTGCTGGTCACCAAAGCATTGAATCAGCTTTACTTCTGTGGAGGTTATTTGGGTTCACCCCTGGATGTCCATTTCTCAGATTCTTTTTCTTGTTTTGTGTATCATGTATTCTTTTGCACAATTTCTAACACAAACTCCAAACATACAATTTCCTGAGAGGAACTCTAAGTCTCTGGCAACATTTAGATATATCTTCTGTTACCTTCTAGAGAATATTGTCAATAAAAAACTATCAAAGTATCTGTTCTTTATGTAGACTCCTGTTGCTAATACATGATCTCCCATCCCCTCAGAGATCAGACAAGGTTTAAAACATTATTCTTATTCTACATCCATTTACTTCAATGAATCAAATCAACCAAATTTTCACTGTCAAAAATTACAAAATTCAGACCAAATGTTTTATTTTACTTCTATTAATTGTTGACTGTGAATTTAAACAGCATCAAACCAATACAACAAAACCCCCTATTATTTCAATATTTTGACATAGATTCTTTTCTGGAGGAATGTTAAGTTTAACAGTGTGCATCAGCAATTGCAAGATAAATAAAAACGTTATATGGATGTGAAATTACTTCAAAATCTAACATTACAAAGCAAGAAAATTCAAAGTAAAATTTACACTGAAAAGAAATCTAAATACACAAAGGAAAGAAATACACAGAAAGGCAATAAAATAACTTCTAGATCGTGATCACACGGCTGTTCTATACTGCACTTACATTACAGTGTCCTTTTACTTCAGTTTCTATTTTCTATAGATATTTTTTCTTTTTATTTTACTTTGTTCAAGTGAAAGATCCTAATTGTCCCTACATTTAACAGAATATAACATAAACCAATTTAACAGTCTCATAAATCAATTAACAAAGTCAAAAAGAAACTGGAAACAGCATTTGAATTGTATACAAAACTATATCCAATAGTAGCACTAACATGTTAATCTTTACAAAACCGTATGTTGTTGAAAGAATGAGTCCCTTCATATTCCAGAATAAGAACCAGAGGTATACACAGGCTAAATGACTTGCCAGTGGCAGAACACAGAAAACCTCGAAACAGAACTAGGAATGGAGTTGCTTATATCTAGTTTACTTTCTTGTACAATTTACATAAATCAACCGATTTTGATAATTATTAACGTCTTTCTTTTATAAGAAGTACATCAGTTAAGCATCTTAATTATCAATAAGTCATTCATCTAACTGAAAAGATTATATATTATAAAATACTATCCAAGTATTTCCACAGGTTTATATGGGATCAGAAATTCAGATAAAGCAATCGTTACATGTGATCTACAAGAGTAAGCTTCTGTGTTGACTCCTATTTGCCATATCACTCAATATCATGTTTCATAAGAAAGTATAAATATAAAAAAAATATTAACTATTGAGATTAAGAAGTATTACATATCTTAATTTTTCTTATAGTTAACTAAGTGTGGTTTTGGATGTACTGACTGGAGACTCAAGGTTTCATTCAAGGCTTATTAAACTCATTGGCAAACTGTTCTTGGATATAGATACCAGGACTATTTCCAAGATCCTCTTCCAAAATTTAAAATGTAGGTTTTAATTTTCTGTCACTATCCTCAGCCTTTATGACACCACAGATGGCTTTAAAGTATCACTTGCAAGATGAATCATGGAACATCTGTTGAAAACACTTTGGGGGTATGAAAGAAAACAATTTCTTCAGGTTTTTTGTCTTTAATATAGAACAGGTTACCTAAAAAAAACAACTCAGGGATTTTCATAGGACCAAACTATAGATTTTTCCCATGTTCAATACACGTTTTTTCCATTAAATCTGTGCTTGGTATTGTAATTTGTCTTTAAACAGTGCTTACAGAGATAACATTAAAAGTTGCCATGTAACAAATGAGATTTCCTCTTATTGTGAAGAAGAAAACACTCCCTCTTAGTCACAGCTAGTGGAGAAGAGGGGGGAACACAGTTACAAGACTGTTTCTTTATTTAGTTATGGCTGCCAAATTGGACCACATTCACATTCATCAAGTATTTCAAGCAAGTTCCTTTTTTAAATTGTTTCAAGTGTTTCATTTTTAAAGTATAGTTTAATTATGAGAGGCAGATTAACACTGAAAGTTAATTGTAGCATCGAGTTGAAAACTCTGCTTTAACAGAATACCAGCTTTTAAAAAATGAACACAGCTTTTTTACTACGAAAATTTAAATATATAATAATCTGATAATATGAAATTATCTTAATTTAGAAATAAACTTTTAAGACTATAGATAGTCCTAAAAGTTCACCAGAAAAGATATCATTTTAATAACTTACACTATATTTAGATATTCCAAACAGAAGCCCCCACCATAGACTAGGTTACAAACATCAGCACTGGAATGTTTCATTGGCTGAAGGAAATTTAAAACAAAATATTGGTTTAACTCACAAAAAGCAATTTCAAAATCTTCTATGTTCTTTTCACCATACAAGTCCAAATTTCATAAAGATAAAAGAAAAGCCTGAAAGCTCATAGGACAGCAGCTATAACCATCCACTTAAAAAAATACGGTATTTGACAGAATGATACTAACAAGATTTTTGGAAAAACAAAGTTCAGTGTTGTCTTGCTGAAACTCATAATATCAAGGTCAATTCTATTTCAAGTAAGAAATATTGATATCTCAGTTCTGAGTATTCTCATTACCATACACAATCACCAGGGATTGTATAAGGAAAATACATACTGTCCTGTGCAAATGTCCTCGTATATCACCTCTCATTATTTCCTTACTTGTCTAAGCATTAAACTACCTGCACCTGATTTCAGGGATAAACAATCTGAGCCCCTTTCCTATTAAGACTCACACATACTCAATACTATTTTCTCTCAGCTGTCTGCCAGGCTACCGTAATGCACCTCAGAGCAATTGCTTCCAACCTGCTCTTAAATTGAAATTTGCAAACTCATCCTGGATTATGATAAAGACTTTTGTGCCAAAAAGTTGGGAGGAAAAAAAAACGGTAATTTTCATCAGATGGACTTATAAAAGCAGCAGCTTCTCTAAGCTCCTATAACTCACACAGCTATGAAGTTTTACAATTTCAACATATCCCTTTCTAAAACAGTCTACCAGTATTTTCTTGGCATGGTTCAGACTAGAAGTAACTTTTTTTTTTTTTTTTTTAAATTAAACTAACTGTCTTTACTTTCCTGTGACTAATTCACTTTTTGGTTTTCATTTGGAAATTGGTTTTGCTGTCTATTTTGGCCAGTAAGGGGCTGAAAGGCAGCATCATAAATATATAATGGGCTACCAAAAGATGCAAAAATCACTTGTCTGATGACCCAGCAGAGAAAGAAAAAAGGATCACATGCCACTTCTATTTGACTGCGATAAGTCAATGCTTTCAAAACTTTGCCATCACTGACTCCTGCCAGGACTCCACTTTGAAGGCTCAGCTTTGACTTCTAGAGTACCATTAAGAAAAAGCCAAGCCCCAGGTAAAGGCAAGGAAGGCTATAAACCTCATGAAGAGCAGGCCACTCCAGGAAGCAGCCACCTTTGGTCATATTGTACAACCAGGACACCAGATATCAAACAAGAAAATGTCACTGTGAGTCATTTTTACATGCCTTCTTCACTGTCATATAATTTCTGCTGGAAGAAAAACAGCAGCACAGAGGAATCCAGATACCAAATAGAATAAACCAGGAGTATATCGTTATGTCCATATAACTCCTACCTATCTATAAGCCTAACCCAAAGCCTCTTTAATTTGATTAAAAGAATTTTATTTACTCTTCTGTAAGTCACGTGATTGGAATTACAGAACCAATACCAATTCTCTGAGGTCATTTTTTTAAACTGAATAAAATACAAATATAGAAGAAACAAACAGTTCAGCCTCACAGCATTAATAAAATTATTATTAGTAGGCCCATTAATAAATGCCAACTTATTTGCAGATCTTTAAGTAATGTGCTACATTGGTGGACCACTTTTGAGTTTTCCCAACATGCTTTCTCATTGTGATCTCTCCTAGAGCCCACAGAATACTATGCACACTCTTCTTGTGAATAGTTAAAACTTGAACGCATTCCAAACTAAAAATAATGGTTTTTCCTCTTATAGAAAAAGTCAGAATGCTGTTAATACCTCCAAGAGTCAGAGTCAAGCTAGGCTGTTACAATCTGTTTAAATAATTTCATACCAAATTATTATAGCTAATTAAAATGGAATCCTTTCTAAACGGCAGTGTCTACCACCTTAGCCAAACAAATTATCTACATGATATGCACCAAACAACATGAAATCACAAAGCTTTTTGGAATATGCTTGGATACCAGAATGTCTCATTAGGTTATCACTTTGACAGCTAGTTTGCTTTCAGCTTCTCATTTGGAGGTTGGTGATCTCTCAAGCTTTCTCAATAATATCATGAATAGTCTGACACCTTTATCATGGTATAATTTTAACCAAATCAGGCAACACTATGTGGGCTTGTTTTGGTTTATGATAGATAACTAGTATTTGAAGGACCTAGTATTTATGAAGGATTTCAAGTGACTGAACAGGGAAGTAATATAGAATCATAGAATAGTCTGGGTTGGAAGGACCTTTAAAGGTCATCTAGTACAACACCCCCTGCAATGAACAGGGACAGGTTGCTCAGAGTCCCATCCAGCCTGACCTTGAATGTCTCCAGGGAGGGGGCATCTATGACCTCTATGGACAACCTGTTCCAGTGTTTCATTACCCTCATCATAAAAAATTTCTCCCTTATATCTAATCTAAATCAACCCTCTTTTAGTTTAAAGCCATCACCCTTTGTCCTAACACAACAGGCCTCACCAAAAAGTTTGTCCCCACCTTTCTTATTAAGTGCCCTTTAAGTACTGGAAGGCCACTATAAGGTCTCCCCAGAGCCTTCTCTTCTCTGGGCTGAACAACCCCAACTCTCTCAGACTGTCCTCATAGGGGATGTGCTCCAGCCCTCTGATCATCTTCATGGCCTTCTCTGGACTCACTCCAACAGGTCCATGTCTTTCCTGTGTTGAGAGCCCCAGAGCTGGACACAGTACTCCAGGTGGGGTCTTATGAGAGCGGAGTAGAGGGGAAGAATCCCCTCCCTTGACCTGCTGACCACACTGCTCTTGATGCAGCCCAGGATACAGTTGGCTTTCTGGGTTGCAAGTGCACATTCTTGGCTCATAGTCAGTTTTACATCCACAAGCACCCCAAGCCATTCTCCACAGGGCTGCTCTCAATCCACTCATCGCCCAGCCTGTATTGATTCTGGGGGTTGCCCCGACTCAGGTGCAGGACCTTGCACTTGGCCTTGTTGAAACTTATGAACATGCCACATGAAGACTAAAAATATCTGAAACAAAGTTTCTAATTCACCCATACTTCTTGTCACCACCTGTACCTGAACAAAGAAGTGCAGTTGTTAAAGACAATGCACTGAATACAAAGCTCCAAAATATAGCGCATGAAACCTTTCATCAGTTTTGAAAGAGATGCAGATAAACTGCATTTCTGCAACTGCAGCAGTAAAAACTTCAGTGATATTTTTGTGGTATCTCTACTTTAGTGCACTGGAGAAGAATATTACATCTAATCTACATTTGTCATTTCTAAACCAGCTAAAAGAAATACTTTTCTTACAGTATGCTGGTAAAATTGTGTGAATGAGACTTAATGATAATAAGGTAAAACTTGACAGAGTAAAAAACTGTATATTTTTATGGGTACCAAAAACATCCAGTCCATTAGACATCACAGTTTTCTACCTTTTGCAGTGCTTCGCCCTGCTTATTTCACTTACTTGAGAGAATGCAACTATGTGCTGAGGTAATTGCCCTAAATATACACACCCCAGCACTTCTCAGCATAAGGTAAAGAAACTGATTATCTTTAAATGAGTTTGTGTGGCTATCAGAAATAGCCACAATAGCAGATACCAGGAACTGCATGGCATTCATGTGAGTCTAAATCTTCCTTTACTAATCTTTCCAGAACACCCTTTGAGTTCAGCAATACTGCCAGATTCTTTAGTTCCTTCTTTACTTTCTCATGCTCTTGTGTTCATTCTTTTTTCCATGTACAGGAGTGAGTCCAGAATGACCAAAAATAAAGACTTCATGATCAAAAGGTCAATCTCACAGTTTTATTGTAATTCCCATTAGAGAAGCTGTAACTTCTAACCCACATATTGATGGTGCAAACAGGCTGTAAATGCAATGTGACCCTACTTGTATGACAAACATGAACCCACAAAACCAGCTTTCATAGCTGTTTCCTTCATACAAGTCTGAAAAATGCATTCCACCTCAAGTACTTGTGTAGAATATCACATTGTAGAGCTGTTTTTCAGAAGATTAATTTTAATATTGTTAGAGAAAATTTTTCTGATGAAATCAAGAGATTATATTAAGCTTTTTCATTTGCTCCACCCAATATGTAAATTACACTGAACACAGCAGTGTGTACATTTTTATGTGCCTAAGTTTTTCAGTCATCTATTATTTCCAACAACCAGAAAGAACCCCTTCAAGCTTTTCATCGATTGGAAAGCCTGTTGTTTTCTTTGGAATCAGATTCAAAAGACATCACTTGGCACATAACCCATGACAAGCACTGGGTAATTCGTCGACGTGACAACACAAATGAATTTGAAACCCCGCTGTACTCACCATTGCACTATGAAACCTGCAGGTTAGAACCAGATGATGTTCTATTACACTTTCCATGTATTCAGTTAAATATAATGAGAGACTGCATCTGACTTAAGAAAAGATGAAAGCACATTTCTAAACCTTGGGAAATAACAATTTTCCTTTAAATTAAACCAGGTTGTATGGGTACACAATAATGTTTTATATGGTCAAGTTTTTGATTACTTAGAGCAAACTCTATTCTACTGGAGTCTAGTAGAATAAATACAAAAGGGATGTATGGCATTAAATCCCATATGACTGCCAGGGAGCCTTGTTCTGAAATTTGTTGATTTCCATTATGTCACTTATGCTTTATGGTATAGATTTTTGCATAGGTATAGAAAGATCTAAGAAAAAAGACTGTAATTGGGAAAACTGCAGCAATTTTTTTATCAGGAAACCAAGTCAATATACAGTTAAGAAAACAACAGACATGGAAAGAAAGGAACAATACGACCAACAGAAAATAAATCAGTATACAAACCGAAACATAAGAACAAACAGATGAGTAATTTTTCAGGTTTTAATTAACTTTCTGTAGTCCCTCAAGTACTATTGAAGTAATGTAGGCATATTATTTATCTTTTCACCAGCTGAAATCTAAAAGGCAATTTTTTTCTAGATTACATAAATTCACCAACTAAGCTTTACGTTCCAATTGCTAAATGATAAAAATCCCTCTGTGTTCCAGAATGTCTGCTTTAAACTGAATTAAAAATTATCAGATAAGATGATGTAGACCTTTTATTATAACATATAAAAATCCATTTTACTTGACTATGATCTTGATCTTCACATTTTAATATCCATTTATATACCACATTGAATGCATTCAGATATTTATGCCTGTGTACAAATAACTGTGAACAATGCAGAAAGAACTAGTAACATTTTTTTAACCAAATAACAAGGGTTGGGTCTTCTAGCATATCCAGTGCATTACAGGTTTTATACATACAGCGTGCATATGGACGTGCACTTATGTAACATATGAAGGAAAGCACTTGTTCTATTAATACCTCAAACCTGAAAATTTGACAAATCTAAACACTATTGTGAGATTTTCTAATTCCTTGAGCTAAACCATAGCAAAGTGCATCCTTCTTGGTTTTAGTATATAAAAATCTACCACGTCAACATTTTTCTGAGTATACCTCATTTCTATTTACAAATTCTTTGGATTTTCCTCTCCTCTTCCTTCAACTTTGTTAAATATACTTTCTTTGCAATCATTTTCTCAGATTGTATCTCTTTCTAGTGCTGATAGTTAAACAAGCTATTTCAATGGCAAGGTATCTGGTTAAGTTATCAGACTTGACAGATCCTCACCCATTCACTTCTATCCTGCTGCTTCCTCAGCTTTACCAGCATAAATATTTGTGTGACTGCTCTCTAACACACAACCATTAAGTGATCTGGTTGAAAAGACCTGCAAAAAAGGAGGTAGGGGTAGAACATGGCCAAGAGCAAGCACAGATGGGGAGAAAAACTGAGATTGGAGACAACCTGCACAAATTCATCCTCTGGTGGGAAATCCAATTAAATCTCAGAATTACTAAGGATTATAAACCTGATTCTAAATCAGATAATATCTTTTAAACGTTGAAACTGCAGACTTTATTCATATTTTCACAATAACCAAAGCAATGTACATGAAAATTGTCTTCTGGGGGAAGGTATAAAAATTTGCACTCAAATATTTTTCTTTCACATTTATTGTATTGAATAGGAAAAATCTTAAATATACTTGAAGACAATCATTCATAACATTTTGTTTAAAGAAGCAACCAAAACAACGCCAGAAAAGTAACCAAATTGCAGTCTCAGACAACAGTTGACATTGCTCAGATTATCATAAAGATTATCAACATCAGAAAGAGACAAAAGAGAAGAGAACATTTTTACCATACTACAGAACCCTCTTTCTATCATATACGGTGTTGAGTTACAGTTGTAGATCATACCAGAGGGAAAAAAAAAAAAAAAAAGGCATATGGTTTTTAGTAGATACCTTGTAGCTTCAAGATCTTTAGCAGAATGTTACACATTTTGAAGTAAAAAGAAAAGAACTAGCTGGAAGATTCCTCCTCCCAGTCACTGGAAAGGAAAGACATTTTATAGATTATTCTTTATATAATTCAGGTGTCTGATCCCAGTTGAACAGTGTGTCAGCAGACAAGTTTGCACAATGGATAACCTAAAGTGTACCAGCTAAATGCACCACCTGATTTTCTGAAAAGCCTGAGTGAAGCTTTGTCTGACACACATCTGTCACAGGTGAAATTATTCCATTGATGAAATCAATTTTTTTTGCAAACAGTAGAAGTTTGATAGAGAGAGAATAAGTATATCACCTCTGCCTCTGTTTTTGTGACATTATAACAGATATTTTTTGTCTTTCATTATTACAAGTTTACTTTTACTAAGAACCCCTGTAAGTTACTGACAGAAACATAGTCCAATCCTCACTATAATTAGTTTTAGGCTCTGGAATGTTGTTTTTTATCTGTTTGTTTCTAATGCCTCGCATTCTCACAGATCTACTTGCAATTTAATTTGCCCATCACTATTGAATGTATTTTGTAATCTTATTTTCTCATTCAGGAGGAGTTGACAAAACTCTTCCAGTAGTATTAATAGCAGCTATATTTGCAACAACTACCACTATTAGTGGTTGACACTCTTAACTCTACCTTGCCACATTACACTTCAATACATCTAGTGATACACATACCACAGTTTAGAAGATCCTGTTCTAACCTGAATTCTTTGGGGGTTCCCCCAAAGTTACTACTTTTGCTTACCTCTACAATGGCCCATTTTTCTTATTAAACTACATTTTCCTCTGAGCCCTACAGCAGAGAAACCAGGAATCAAGAATTAATTTGGAATAGTATTTCAAACACCTCTCATTTAAGATGACATTGTTTTAAAGTTTGAAAGTGCTTGACTGACTTAATATAATGTGAAAGCACAGACACTATAACTAGTTTCTGTGCCCGTGTTTGTTTTATACTAAATCCAAACCAACTGACAGAACTAATCTTGGCTTACATATATGTGTATTCATTAATGAAGACATAAAGTATACCCTATGTATATTTCAGTTGGCAGATAACAGATTTCACCTAAACATAGTGAAGTTTCTGCAGAGGTCCCCAGTTTGTTCAAAAGCTTTCATTGTTTTTGCAGCTGACACTACTTCTTTCCATCCATATAAAGAAATTTCCCATATCAAGGGATTTCAGACTTGGCACAAGAAAAGAGGGTTTGCATTAGTTTCTATACTTGGGCTCTTTCTCCCTCTGTAGAAAGTTCATAAATCTCTAAATGTTAAGCTACAATGCAATGTCAAAATTCTAGCAACCTTACAAAAATGAAATGCACAAGCTTTTAATCGACATATAATACTATGGTGGGTTGATCCCAGTTGGCAGCTAAACCCCCATCCAGTTGCTTGCTTACTCCTTCCCTCTGAGATGGGGGAGAGAATTGGAAGGGCAAAAGCGAGAAAAACTCATGGGTGAAGATAAAGACAGTTTAAGAATTTAAGAAAACCAAAACCAAACAAAAAAACCCAAATGATGCAAAGGCAGTCACTCACCACCTCCCACCAGCAGACCAATGCCCAGCCAATTCCCCAGCAAAGGCCACCTTGGAAAAACTCTCCGCTGCCAATTTTATTGCTAACCGTGACGTTATATGGCATGGAATGTCTCTTTGGTCATTTCAGGTCAGCTGTCCCAGCACTGTCCCCTCCCAACATCTTGCCCACCCCCAACCTACTCCCTGGGGGGACAGAGTGAGAAACAGAGAAGGCCTTGATGCTGTGCAAGTGATAAGCAATAGCAAAAATACTGGTGTTATCAACACTGTTTTGATCACAAATCTAAAACATAGCACCATATGGGCTGCTATGAAGAAAATTAATTCCATCCCATGAGACCCAGTACAGATACTAAGAATGAACAAAGGGTATTTTTAACCGCAACAAGAAATAACAAAGTATGAATTTAGAAAACAGACTGACAGTATGTTTGTCTTAATATTGTTCAAAAGTAAGTTAACAAGTCTCTCCAAAAAGTATTTCATTATTGATACACCTAGAAGAATAAGTTTCTGTGTACAGCTATTTAAGAAATACAGCCCTTCTAAAGTTAACATATTTAGTAGGCTTACCTCCAGCTTTTTCTAAAGGCTAGCCTGCGAGCTATCATTTGGGGTTTGTTAATAGAAACATCAGTTAAAATAGCAGTTACAGCTGAGATGCAAATGAATCAAGTCCTAATATAAAGCTACTCCAGTGGAATGTTTAATCTAAATCAGTCAGAGAATTAGTTCACTTTGTTTCAAATGGCATTTGTATACTTCATCAGAGGAAGTGCTTATAATGTACAATCATTTTTTTTTTAATGCTTAATGCCTATAAAAAGTAAATGACTGGCAGCAGGAAGACACAATACAAACCTACTGTCCTACCAGTGACCTCTATCATGAGTTACAGCTACTGCCTTCTGCAGATGTCAGAGAGAGTTTATCATTCACGTTCCTTCATTTCAAAGCAGTGCCCCAATGCAAAATGAAGGGTGGAAACATGAGTGGCTGTACTACAGGCACTGAAGCTGTAAACCCCTGAGCCAGCTGAATCTAGCCACAATCCCATTCTGTTAAAATCTAAACTATTTTTCATTTCAATTTAAAACAGGTTTGGGGCAAGAACCTTGCCTTTGTCAAAGCAAGCAAAGCATAGCTGCACCACAATCAAAAAAATTTAAAATGAGGTTTTCCTGAAGGAAAATAAAAGGAATTTGTCCGTAACTCACATTTTTCAGAAAAAAAATCTTGAAAGCAAACTAGTTTTAGCTACTAATGTCCTTGACATTACAAGCAACCATTTCTGGTCAGCAGTGGGTCAGGTTTCTTCCTGTTTCCTAAATATAACAGAGAACATGTGCAAGAACAGCTGGCTCCTGACCGAAAAACTGAGCAGGTTCTATGTCAAACTGGGAAGGTAGACAACATCCGGAAGGACACAGTAATCTAGCAAAAAACTAATGCAAAAGACTCATGTACATGCAGTCACTGAACATACCAGTGCTTTCATCACAACCAGAAAATGGTTATGCAGCTACGGAAACACTACAACAATATGCCCTTTTTTTTTTTTTTGGTTGCTTTTTTCTTAGAATTGAAAATCTTTAGAAAGCAAATAACTTTATATCAGCCTTGAAAATTCTGAGTAATGAATACAGAACTGTCTTATATCTAGATGCTGATGCTCTTCTTTTATGTAGACCTGCTATTTTCCTCCATGTGAAGGTTTTGAATTAGATAAATTTGATACACCTAAAGATATCAAATAAAACTGGAAATTTGAAGGGGAGATACAACATAACACAAGCCTCAAAAAGCTGAGTACTACTTCAGTGGCCAGTTGGTTGACTTGAGAATAAAAATAATCTTGAAAATATTATTGTAGACATTCTGCAACCAATCTGTTTTAACACTTTACCCATTACTAGCAAAGTTAACTTCTGAAGCACACAATGGAACAAAATGATAGATATTTCCCTTCAGGCTTCTAAAAATACAGAGTTGTAACAATTAAAATACTGAGCCAGAGGTGAAACAGGCCTCCTTTCCCAGGTCAACACAAAGGCTTTAACTGTCCTTAAGCTTTTTCTGTTCTTAAGCTACAGCAGCTAGCTCCAGGGCCTCTCACATAATTCAGAGACACCAAAAATACTAAGTTATATAAGTCTTTCTGCTAAACGGCTTCAGCTTGCCTCCTGCCACAGGGTGCAACCCACAGGAAATGGGAGTAAGACTCCACTGAAGTCAGTAGCAGGACCCCAGTGAGTCAAGACAAAACCAGAATTCCATCATTTCATCCTTTTTTGTTCCAGAAGTCAGGGATAAGAATGTCACTCATTGCCTTTATGTAGGTTTTCCCACATAATTATCAAGAAGCAAGTAAAGAAAAGGTTTTTACGTTATTCAATTATTTCCTATAATTTTTTTAAGTACCCATTTAGGGGATTAGACTGTACCATTCCTGTTTAGCACTAGAAGCATCAGCTTGCTTAAAACATACAAATGGGCACTTCACAGGAGTGTGTTGCAGTAGATAATAAATAAGTGAGTATTTGTAGTGTAAAAAGTATAGCAACAAATTTAACCATCCTGTGTAAAACTACAGTCCAACACACAGAAGACTTTAATTATTCCTCTAGTCAGGAAACAAAACGGGCAATCTTGTCATAATTAGCTAAAGCTAAATCCATAATTAAAATATCAATTTTTTTTCTATGAGCAGGAATAGAGATGACAGAATTATATCCAAATAGAAATCAATAATATTAGGGACAGAGATGAGTATACTGTATAACCAAGGCATTTTATTTTCTAAGTGGACTGCTTATTACACTTGGACAGGAAAATTTAAATCAGTTCTTATGGTACACTTTTATGAAGCCCTCCAAATAAACAAACCAAGTAATTAAATGATACTGTGGCAGCAGAATGCATGTTTCATTCATCTTCATCCAGAGGTGGCCAAACCCCCTCTCCTTCTCCATTCCCTTCCTGCTGGAAAGGAGGAAGTGAACATCTCAGCCTCCTATTCATTTGCATTGGCTTTCTTCCATGAATCTCTCATCTGGATTTACTTAATTATCGCTTAACCTCCTATCAGAAACAGCTCAGTCATTCCTATGCAAAGGCTGATTATTTTGTATTTATCTGCATAGGTGATTGTTTACGTATCTTCAGTGTCAATCATGTTAGTCCTGTCCAGTTTGTATTGTATTTTATGCTTTTTAGAGAAAAATGTCACCCAACAGTTTAAAAAAAACCCAAAAGGCGAAAAAGCATACATACATACATATTCTGAACAAATACCTTTGGTAAGGATTTTAGAATACCATTACTGTAACATAACTGATGTAGTAGGCTTTTATTTCATGATTGTAATAGGTCTAGTAGTGTTGGTCCTCGTCTTACCCATCTTCCACAATTGCTTGCAAACTACCTTACCTTCCCAATTTCAGAAAGCACACTGTTGCACCTAATGCCATCCCGTTCAAACTCTTAATCATACAAATCATAACTTCCTATAGATATCAGGGTCAATATGGAACAATGAGTCACAGAAATGGTCTTAGTAGTGCTACCTGTTTGAAATAGATCAGGTATGTGAACGGTTCCTCAATAGGCAGGCACCTTCAGAAAGGTTATTAGCAGACAAGAGTAACAGCTATAAAGCACAATAGCTGATAATTTTCACATAATAACAGTTCTTCTGCCCTCAGCATGTCTTGGCTGGCATCTATGGGAAAAGAAAAATATTCCTTAACACCAGGACATCCCAGTGCAACATGGTAATACAAAACACAGTTGCTCCAAACATGTCTGGTGCCAAAAAGTAAAAAGGCTTTCAAAGGGTTGCTGTGAAAAACCACGGTAGGGTTATTTTTAAAATGGGGAAATAAACTGTTCTGTGTTTCTATAGAAATGATGTTTTAATTTTGTTTGGTTTTTCACTTTCTTCTGTGGCACTGTGGTCAAGTAACCCCACAGCATTCTTCCTATTCTCCTGAATTAAAAAAAAATTTAGAAGGGTTTTGTGAGAAAAAGAGGAGGGAAAAAAAGACAGACATCTTTATTCAAAAAAAGATGAGAACCAGTCCATGCTAGCTGACATCCAGCTGCTCTAATTTTGAATTATGTGTCACTCCCAGCACTGATTTATTATGACTAGATTTGTTGCAAGCAACTATTCAAGACTATGCTACATTTTCCACTTACTCCAAATACCACCCCAAACATTTACAAGAACACACAGTCTATACAAATGTTTATTCATCCACTTTTTACAACATGCCATAATAAAAGTGTTCTATTGTGGTTTCCAGAGTCATAACATTTTCTGTTACACTTGCAAAAGCAGACAAATTCAGATTGTAGCCTTAAGAACCAGAACAGCTACTTCTTGTTGATTTCTGAGACTTTTCTATCCAGGTTCTTGAGACAAAAGGGCATAGGCTTAGGCCAAAGGATCACCTGGACAAGCACCCTTTTTTTTTTTTTTTTCCCCCAGACTGAACAAAATGACTGGGAAGAGTAAATAAAGCAAGTATATAGTGATATTTCCCCTGAATACTCTCCCAGTCTGCAGCTAACTTGCAATTTAGTGACTTCCTGAACCAGAGGTGTCATCTTTGCCTTTGACAGATTTTTCTTGAGTGAACTTAGTCAGCCTACCCTTCAGTCTACATAGATGTTTATAATGAAAAAAAGTTTACAGATAGCTCAAAGGGTGAGGCATTACCAATCATAATTCCTACTATCTATTTTTTTAGGGTTTTTTCTAACCCTTGATGCTGACACAATACAAGAATTAATATTTTTAGATTTCATGTTACTTGGTAGAAGTCATATGCCTTGTTATTACAAAAATGTGATTTAATAAAAACTTGTTAGATTATAGCAGTTGCAATATATTATCACATTTTTAAAAAAATAACTGGAACGAATATGTTGGTTTTATTGCAGTACCTCCAACTCCTGTTCATCAGGATACCTTTGGCAAGTTCTTCTATGTCTTACTTTATCCTCCTGCAAAACTTTTAGATGAAAACCCCTCTACTTTATCTTAAAGTAATAATCCAAATAATTCAGGAGTAAAACACATGTGTGTAAGCACGCACACCAGAGTTTTGGTATAGGACACAACACACTGTAAACATTTTTTTTTTTTTCTGTATCACCTATTTTCTAAAATTATTGACTGCATATACAACTTGTAAGTAAATCTGACGCATGAAAAACATTACTAAAGTGCAAAGCATATTATTTTAAAGTGTGCCATATTGCATAAGTGAAAGAAACTGTGAGATGAAATCTGTAGGCTGGTATATAGTTTTTATCAGTCAGACAGCAAAGCACTTCTGTTGATGAAAAAACAAGCCTCTTGAATGCCTTCCCCTTCCTAGCCCCTCTCTCTCCCCAGCAGAGGGGAGCTACAACAAGACACCATTTCACCACTTCCAGCAACAGAAGAGCTTTTGAAGACAGAACTATTGGCATCATTGAACCAGGCTTCACAGCTAGTCTCTGGAAAAAAAAACCCAAACAATCTTATTCTGTAAACTGGACAACATTTATTTCCAAGAACAAAGCACACCCATTGTGAGTAAGAGAAAGAAAGGGGTTGCTTTCACAGTCAAATCTTCTGAAAGGAAAACACAGCTGCACCTGCAAACTTTCTTTACTGCAGCACAAGCATCGCCTTACCCTTTCTTAAGGGCTGCCTAAAAGCCAAAGGTGCAAAATAAGCTGAACCCTTGTGCATGAGGAAGTGCAATGCTGTCATTACTCTGAGTACACTTTCTTTTGCCTGGGTTTTTTTTGTTTGTTTGTTTTATAAGGACAAAACTGATGTAGAGGATTCTGGGTGCTGTTTCTATCCCAACTTGTTTTGGTTCCAGTCAGGCAAAAAAAACACAGGCCATTTACAAAACACATAGGCAACAGAAAAGGATCCGGATTAAAGTGAGTTGTTTAGAAATTATTATAATGAAGGTACTATTGCAGGTGAGTAAGAGGCTAAGTACAATACAGGCATGCTCCTCTGTGTTTATGCTATAGTCATGCCCCCTCCAGCATGTGGCTAAATCCTGTACTTTGCCTAAAAGTTTCTTGACAAATCTTTTGAAGTTGGTTTAGATTACTGTGGTCTCTGCAGCCACAAGGGTGCAATGATGTAAAGGGCTCAAAACTCTGCCTAGAGAAGGGAAGAACTTTAAAAACTCAATCTAGAACTAAGAAAAAAAATAATACCAGAAGTTGCTAGTATCCATGTAAAAGTATCTGGCGCTCCATGTTGAAGAAGCAGGTCAATTCAGAAAATATTGATATCTTCATAAGCAATTCCTGGGCAACCTAAGCTGTAATGAAATTCCATTCTTTCCTGGCAGAATCCTGAAAGAAAGAAATAACACAGCTACTGCCTGCCCTTGCTGAAATGCAGCAGGATCATGCAAGTCTGAACTCTCCTACACCAGCAAAGATTAACCAAGTCCAATAAAGATCATGTGTTCTAGATCAACATATATAAACACAGCTGACAGGATGCACTTGAAGTCTGGATAGCATGAAGTTTCTATCTGCGCTTGAGGCTGGTTAATATTTTTTGTTGCAGCTGCTTTGTAGGATGCTGCATTTCAAAGGCATCCAAAATTTCCAGAAAGGGTTAGGTTCACTTGTCCTCCCCATGGGTGGTCCTCTTCCTCTTCAGGCTGACACACAGAGCTAACATTCAGTAGGCTGTGTGATTTCATTCTCCCTCCTCTCCCTGCCTGGACTTTTTTCTTTTTTTTTTTTTTCCTTCTCCTCCTTTTCCCTCCATTCTTTCCCGCCTCAAAATCAGCTGTATCCGGCTATAAACATTAATTCTTACAAACAGTGTAAATTGCTCAGTGTACATTATAAGCTCTCTGTGTTCTTACTGGCTGCTATTCCAAATGCTAGCCAAATAGCTTAATTTAAGAATTACAACATCTGCATTTGTATACTGAAGGACTTTCTAAAAAGATAAAAGCAGAAGGCCAAATTCTGATCTCACTTATGTCATTGAATAATTTCACTGATGCTAAAAAGAGTTGCTACAGACTTTCCTCCAGGATCACGGAGATCAGGATTTGACCACTTGCTTTAATTATGTGCTGATATTTGCTTCAAACAGATCATGAGAAAAGGAAAGTAATTGATGCTGGCATTCCAAATATTTGCTCCCTGTGAATGCTCAGAGTGTGAATTCCATCTATAGTGTGTCTGAATTTCTATGAAAAACGGCATTTTATTGTTTCTCCATTCTCAAATCTACATCTTTAATAGATGGGAAATTGCATGAATATCTCCTTACACTGGCCTTTTCAATTTACAAGAATAGTATTTACAATTCAAAAGAATAGCAGGAAATGTCTAATAGACTTAGCACTTGGTCTCTAGGAAACGAGAAATACCATGCTAATCACTGAAGGCTGCACCTTAACTATATTAAAAGTGTTTAAGCAAGCATGAGAAAGTGTACTTTTCTGTGGGCAGTGGTACTCTGAACACACAAAATACAGATATTAAAAGAAAAATAGAACAGAAACCATTAATCTTATCAGCTGTAAACATATGAGCAAATCGTATTCTTCTGTTGTAGACTTAAAAAGAAGGATCAGTAAGCTTAATTTGCACAAAAATTCTAAAAATTGTCTTGGACATCCTGAAGATGTTTATAATCTTTAATTTTTTTTTCCATATCAAATATGTAGTCTACAGACAAAATATCAAAAAATGTTAAACTTCAGTCCTGCAAAACCTAGTAACATTAACCTTACGAGTTGTAAGTATTCAGGCAAATTGTACTCCACAGTTGTTTATATTTTAAAAAGCAGTAACCATGATTTGCAGCACAAAGACTCTGAAAATTATTAAAAATCCTAAAACTAAGGGTTTTTTTAAAAAAGGTTTTCATATCAAATATATAGTTTACAAGTAAAATAGCAAAGAATGTTAAATTTCAGCCCCACAAATCCAAGTAAAAACTACAAGTTAGATAAGATGCTGTCATCCCCATACACTTTTACCAATACTAATGTGCGTTTGACCAACTTAATCCTGGAAATGTACCTCTGCAGTCTTATTTTCTTCTGCTTGCCCTTAATGGCACATACATAACACCATTAGCCTTCCACAGATGTAATAGATTAGTATAAACAGAAAATATAATTCTCAGTCTGAATGAGAAATGAAAACATTCGTCATTTACTTGCTTTGACAAACAAGAATTTAAAAAATATTTCATTACCAAGACAAAAAAATTCACTGTTGAATGCATGGGTAGAGAAGACACACCTAACAACACAGGCACACCATCTTTACACGGTCAGGCTACTTGATCAGCAACTTTCCAGCTAAAATTATGCACAAAATTGGAAAGTAATGCAAAATTACACAGTTAATATGTGACAAAAATAAAACATTTAACACTAAAGGTAACAAAAAGGACAACTGCAATCATCATTATCTCTTCTGAAACTTTTCCAGAAAAAAAAAAAAAAATCCAAAACATGGATAATGCATTTGATACTCATATCATGGACAAAGATAACACAAGTATAATTAGTGTACTTCATCATTCTACAGATCAAAACTACATCTTTCACCCTGCACAGACTCATGGCTGTATGAAGTAAAATATGTGGAAGAAGAGTACTTCAGAGTACTTTCACAAGAATCTGCTGATGTTGATATGTTCGCATACTGTCTTTAAGTCTCTAAAAGCGAAACACAGACCACATTGTTTTCTTCATCAGTCTCTGTCTGACACTACCAGAAGTTTCAAGCATCTTCATAGACTTCCTTTAAAGTGCACTAGGTATGCAGGGAGGAAAAGTTGATGGAATTGGCAGTTTCAAGTAACAGCTGCTGTGTAAGGATGGCAGTTCTGCTCCCTAGTAGCCATCTCGCCTTGTTCTAATTGCAAGTCACTGTTCAAAAGCCCTTCAGGATTTCTAACAACTTGACCTATTCTCTTAGTTTCCAACACATGCGCAAAAGATTTAAAAAATTTTTGTTGGTTAAAATTTTGTTTGGTTTTGGCATTGCCATATCAGCCTCCTTCCTTCATGGTCACTACGACTCACCAGCATAATTAATCATAGCAACCCGTAGGAGCAGAGAAGAAAAGAACTTCTAATAAGAACATATAGGACTGCCACAGGCTACAAAATAGCCACATAAGTGGAAGAACAGCTCTCTTGCACACAGTTCACATCACAAGTCCTCCCCCATCTCCTCCGGGGTGACAAAGTGGAAGACGTCATATGGAAAAAGATTAATTTCAAGTTGGGTGGTGACTATGTCTATCCCCCTGTCTTAAAATTCACTATATGTACACCAACACAGGCAGGAAACAGAAATCTCTTGGAGTAACTATACAGTTTTCACTTCAGCCACAAGAACCTGATGCACTACAAAGGAGTCTGTATCCATTGTAATGAAATCTTAAATATTTAGAGTACTGCAGTCCAAACGACAGCTCAACCAGTCAAGGACAGAATGTATTGTGCATGTAACCACTATTACTGTAATTGTGGCTTAAACATCAAATTTTAGTTTTTCTTTCAAGAAAATCAGCCCAAATACAAACAAGCTTGAACCACATCATTTTATAATGGGAAAACACCTGAATTTGAAATCAGGTACTATCAACTGAGCTATAAACCCTATTTAATAGTTCACAGCACCATGTTAAATAGCATCTTTGGTGTAGACAGGTAATGACTTGGCAATATCTTGCAGCCTGGAGATCTTCTTTTAAAAGACATTTGTGAAGAATAGCCACCTAAAACAAGCCAATGACACGTAGACACAGACAAGAAGTGCCACCAAAGCTGTGGAAACTCCTTGAAAGTACCAGAACATGGGCAAGCTCAGCAAGGCTGTTGGTTGGGGCCCTAAGCACCTCACTTCAGCTGCCGACACATGGCTGACCACCAAGCATGGCCAAGGGCAAGCTGCGACAGTGCCAGCCCCAGCCCTCATCAACCACTTTGGGCCAGGGCCTGGGCAAGTGACCGCTGCTACCAAACCGTGGGGGGACTGCAGGCCCTGACCCAGCAGGCCAATGTCCTTTTCCCATGGTCCTGCCCCACTGTCATGTGACTGGGTCTGACACTGGTTCCCCTCATGGGGCCTGATCCTGACCCCCACCCACAGGCTGACATCCAGGCCAGGCCTTGCCCATGTCATCCCCACCGATGTGCCTGATGCCTGGGGCTGGAACCACCCCTGGTTGCCCTGCTCCTGGCTGGGTTGGTGGGATATCCCTGGCTAGCAATGCCCTGCCCTGCCATGGGATACCCTGAACTACCTGACCTAAAGTTAAAGATGGCCCTATTTTGGGACTCCTGAGGTCTCCTTCTCCTTGAATTATTCAGGGATTCCATGACTTAAAGACAACATCTTTTATTATTGCACCAATGTCGAGTTCCTAAGGTATGGGAATCACAGGATTGTTCAGGTTGGAAGAGATCTCTTGAGATCATGTAGTCCAGTCCCTCCCCCAAATTTGTTTTTTGGCAGATTTAATGATGCAGGTATTATTCGTTAATTCATTTACCATTTATAGAAAGCTTTAAAAATCCAAGTATCTCCACAGCAACACACTTTTTTCCACCTTTCTCATAAGTACATGGACTATTTTTAAAGCAAAGTCAGTGCATTTCTGGTCTTAATAGGTGTATTTAAGAAAAGTCTCTTCACAGCTACAGCACATAACTAAATACTCCTAATTTCTAATTACGCTGTAAACTACATACTCTTTGAGGGCTTATTCTATTAGTAAATGAGATTCAAGTTTGCACTCAGAAGATTAGTCCTGATTAATATGTGTTACAGTAATTATGCAAACATATTTACATGTTACAATTATTATAAAAACAATTATTTAAAGCAAGCAGTTAAACCCAAGATGGTTATCTGCTTCATTTCTAGTTGACTCAAGAAAGAAGGAAACAGTCAGGGACCAAACCTTACCTTAAAAAAAGACATTACAGCATTACTAGACTTTGTAAAATTCTGCTAGTTATGAAAAATCACATGCATTCTGGAAAGAAATTAAATTCATGCTAGATCAAAACTGAAATAGACTTTTAAATTTTGGCATTTATCATTTTGACTCTTGGTAGAAAATTATAGTTAACCCATAGCCTTGTGGTAATTTCATCACAAAGAGAAGGGTCTGAGCAATTACTTGTAACAAAAATGTGATGTTCCTGGGTTTTTTTATCTTGTTTATCCTCTGCAATGAGAGTTTGAAGCTAATACAACTTAAGCAAACTGCATTATATTTCTTTATAAGGTAGCAGTAACAAGCAACATTACTATATTTTGGTTTTATACATCGTTTTTCACCAAGGGATCTCAGAATACTTTAAAAAAGGAAGGAAATGTCAGTAACCCATTTTACAGGTAGATAAATTTCACAGATTTCAGTTTTTCTCTATTTCACATCCTCCTATGCAAGGAGAAACAATGGAAACTATATTTAGCAGCAGCTTCCAAACTGTGGCCTGTGAGAATTCAATAAATCACAGAACCACAGACAAGTGCTTTTAGGGTGCTCTTTAAAAAGTACTTATTGATGCAGGAGTTCTGAAATTTGATAGCTGTTAATTGGGCCCAAAATTTTGCAAGCTGACCATTTATACATGTTCCCACATACTATAAAGTGCTGTTCTTTGTAAAGCCTACTGTAAAATCCCTGATTCCCTTACTCTAATATTTTAGGCCTACCCAACTTAAACTGAAGTCAAACTGAAATTTCTCTGTCTGGAGAAATATTTCCTATCTCTAAAAGTGTTTTCCCTTTACAAATTAAAGACAGAAATCGAAGTCATAAAACTTTGTGGAAAGAAGTATTCCAATGTAACTGAATACACGGGGTTTATTTTAACAAATTTTTATTTTAAAATGGGTTTGCATTGAAAATCAGAGCTTTCAAATTGAAGTTTTCAAGGAAGAAATCTATCTTTTTTAAAAATTAGAAATTTATCATCATTTGTTTGGGGAGGGGAATAAATCTGACAAATCTGCATTTTGTACCGGGTGGAGAGGTGATAAATTTTATTAGCAAATATCTTTAGAACTCCCTAGTACAGTAGTGCTGAGTATCTCCATTTTTTGATGATGGACTCTCATATTCATGATCCCAAAGAATAGCCTGAGGTTTCATATTCACAAAACCCAGTCCAAGAGTCTATATGCCTTATCAGCTGCCTCAGGCTATATGAAGGTCTGTAGATTTAGCAATAATTTCAGCAACAAATATAAATAACTATGTATACAAATCCCAACTTCATTCAAGTTCCCAAACTATCTTAAATGTAGAAGACTAACTCTATAAATCTTAGAAAATAAAATAAGAAAAAAGGAAAAAAAGTATCTTGAATTTATTGTCTTCTTTCTTCCTCACCTCCGTCCATTCATTTATCATGTTAAATAGCAACAGCAACAAATTATATCAACTTCAGATTCTGGCCACTTCTGTTTTCTTTAATCATCAAAATAATGACCAACACTCATGGCATGTTTGTGTAACAAGTTTCATATCTAAAAACTCAGTGCTGTGTCAAGGGAAATCTTTGTACACCCAACCATCTCCTAAATGCTTCCTGGCAGTAGTTGAGCAGGTTCCCACCAAAAGATTGAGGTCACCTCAGGAAGCAAAGTGAAATTAAACATTTCCACATTAAGATTTACAAGAATTTAAATGGTCAGACAGATGGCTTTCATGGCTATTTCAAAAGTCTGTAATACACAACTTCCATAGGAAAAGAACAGATTAGGTATCCTTCTGTGTACAACTTAATACGTTGAAGCACTGAACTTATTCACCTGTATCAATCCACCAAAATCCACAGAAATGACAGTCTGTTCCTGGTGTGCTACAGGGCTTTGTTCCCTTAAGCTATATAGCAGAGAGGAAAACCTTTCCCCACCAATGTAGGTTTGGAGAGCTGAATGTTGGCTATTGTGCTGCAAATGCCTCTGGACATCAGCTTACACCACAAACCAAAGAAGAAAATCTTAGATTTACAAACAGCTTACAGCTCCCACTGTTTCTACCCATGAAGTTGCCATAATTCAGTTATAAATTTTCTTGGTGGGAGATTGTGAATGTTGCTAGTTACCATACTTGCATCCTGCAGAGCCAGATGTGCCAAGGTCTGCCCTGCTGGGCTTGTCAGGGGAGGTAAGAGATAACAGGAATGCAGTCAAGAGTTGGAAGTGGAAGAGCTTAGTACTGCTTCTGCAAGCCCTCAGACCAGCAACATAACTCAAGGTTCCTGGCAACAGTTTTAGACTGTGTCAAGTCTGAAACAATGAATCCTGTTGTCCCTCACCACTAGGGCAATTTAGTTTTTAGTTATACAGGTTTATAGCTGATACAAACATTGGATAACAAACATTGAAACTCTAACTTATGAAATTTTATGCTCAGTTGCAAACTTTTGAATATTTCAGGAATAAATATAACAATAGATAAATTGGATTCATTATGAAATACAGCCCTTTTAAATGATGAAGCTGAGAAGTTATAAAAGAGATGAGGCAATTCAGCCACACAATTTGTAACAAAAGAATAGCCGCAAGGTTAAATCCCTATCTACAACTGGAAAAAAGATATCACAGGAAACATATAACAGGAAACAAGTAATCACGCAAGTACTAGCCAGTATTCTGTTCTTCTACATCAATTTTAAATATTAATACTTTTATTCAGAGGCTATCTACACAGACAAAACCAGGGCCAGAAAACAGACAATTCTGCTTCATGCAAATCTTTGATATAAGCTTTTCAGGATGAAAAGGTCTTCAGGGGTCCCCTCAGCATTGAACCACAACCTGCCTTAGAATTCAAAAGAGAAAAGGAAGAACAGAAAAATCCCTCTTCTACTACTCTGAAAAAAAGCTTTGGGCATGAAGAAGATGCTATACAATTCCTAACATTATGGTTCCTTCTGTAACCTTAGTTTGCATTTTAAATCTAAACTTTGATTGTCATATCAAAGACAGAACTCTTTCTGCTATAATAAGCACTTAGAAGGTGACCATACATATTTTTATCCCAGGATGTAATGCATAGACAGAAAAACTAAGACAGAGGTTAACCTTTCATTCACTATGACCTTCATTATTCTGTACAGAAATGAACCTCAACACATCTAATGCAGGGAAAAGACATGGTAAATGCGAATGACAAAAGTCCTAACAACATACTTCCTGTAAATTCTACCAAATACCAAACCCAATGCCAACAAATATTTTAGCCATGAAAGCCTTCAAAAGTACTTTCTAGTGATTAAGAAAAGGAGGTATTTTACTAATATATTCACATTCTCCAATATTGAATGCTGCTACTTTGCACTGCTGAAGTGTTTTCCAGGGCTCAGCTTAAGTCACAACCAGATAAGGAGCTTGCAGGAGGTAAAGCTGAAGTAAATCTAAGTCCTACTGACCTAACTTACTTGACAAAAACAAATACACAAGAATGTCTGTTATCTTATTTTATTTTTAAGATGTAAGTATTCTACATACCTAACACTGGACTTGAAATCCAGATGATTTTATATGTAGTTTCTCACTCAACTGAATAAAATTGAATGAAAAAAAGAGAACATGAAAAAAATTTAATTGCCCAAAGATCTGAAACAAATCTCAATAGCAACGATGCCCAAACTGTATTTCACATGCAGTCGCTTGACTTGCAATAAGAGAAGGGTGTTAATTTCTGATTACTATCATAAAACATATTTGACTGCACATATTTTTAAAAGAATGTCTTCATGTGGAAGAACTGGAAGTTTAATAAAGTCATAAAATCCTTTTTCAAATTTTAATGAAGAGCGGACTGCAGTTCAAATTTCATAACACAACTGAGACTCTTGCAAAATATTTTTGAAGTATAAAAGCATTGGCTTTATCTCAACATTCAATATACATACAGAACGGATCCATTAATGGTGTTATACATATAGCATGTGATGACATAAGTGCTTTAACTGAAAATTCCATGTTTTTTCATGTACCTACATATTGCACGTGGGCTAAATATACTGCAATGCATATTTTTAACAAAATGCATTTTGTAAGGAAAGCAACAGTGAAGGAGCGTTATTAAAAAGCCATGTATCCCCACAGTTAGGGGTGGAAACGCACTTTATAAACTAGTTGGGGAAGGTCTGGCAACCAAGGCACAAAGCAAAGGAGCCACATGAGGCCCAAGGGACACGGACACTTCCAGGGGACTCAGCACCCACTCACTGGCCAGGCAGCAGGAAGGATGAGGAGCAAACACCACCCCAAGGGCTGAATCCCTCCTCCAACACTGGCTCACAAGAAAACAGGCAGAGAGCACATGGGGCAGTGGGAAAGCAGGGGCCACCTTTCTGTCACCCTCTGCCACTCCCTGGGGCAGCAGAGGATGTGGCAGGTCAGGGGGTCTTGTACCCTGCCAAGGAGAGACTGAGGGCAAGACCTAGCATCTGGGGTGGCAATCGCTTGGAAACACACTGTTCAGCCATAGCTAGCAGCAAAAGTGTCTTTCTGTGTGGCTGCACCCAGTGGCCACCACTGGCTGCCTTTCTAGGGCAGCACCAAAGAAAGCAATTCCTGCGGCTACTGCCCTGGCAGCCTAAAGAAGAGGGATGCTTGTACATGGAGGAAGGAGAGGGGCAATACTGTTGCAAAAGAGAAAGGAGGCCAAGAGTGCAAGCGAAAAGCATTTTAGCAGAGGATTTAACGCTACAGGGAGAAAGAGTGTGCAAGTCATCTCAGGTGTCAAACAATAGACACTGAATGTCAGAAGTAAAACATTTTGCCTCCAGGATTATGTATTACAAACTGATCGGTAGGCTAGAGCTTGAGAAAAGAAAAAAAAGAAGGCACAGACAGTAATCTTTCATTTAATCCTCTGGCAAAACTCCCAAATAATCAATTTTTGCATGTTCTCCACCATGGGAGGGCTTAATTTAAAATAGTAGAATGTACACTTATGTGAAAAGTCTGTAGCTGCACATTTTGCCATAGTTTCCTGGATTCTTCCGATTTTATTGACTTGTTAAATTCTTAATTGATTACACAAATAAACAGAAACAAAAAGTTAAGAACATAGATAGCAAACCATAAAAGCAGTACTAGCTGAGTCCAAGGTCCATATAGGCAAGCACCTTGATCACCAGCAGTGGAAAAAGCAAGAAGTAGGTAAGTATATATGAGCTTGTGCAAGCAAAAATCCCCTCAATTATTTTCATCTCAAAGGTTATCCCAAAGCTGATGGGGTTTTTTTAGTAACCAGATCTCTCTTTCAAATACTTAGCGCTCCCCCCTGAACTCAAGGAAATATTTTTCATGTCATTCATGAACATAGTCCTTGTTCTGCAAATGGTTCTGGAAGCAGCTTTCAGCTGAAACATCTCTAAAGCATCATTGACTCTGAACTCACAGAGAATTCATCACTGCATAAGCAAAAGAAAAGTGACAGAATTACTTCTAAAAGTCAGAATATTAGGGAAAAATAACTTTATCATATGTTTATAAGAGGGCTAAAAGAATAACACTTGCATACACAAAGAAAAAAAAGCTAAAATTTGGTCTTAGAGAGAACCAGTTATGAATGTCTTACAGTTAAAAAACAATTACTGTTTGATTCTTAACCTGAACATCTTTCATTATTTCAAATATGTGTGTTGTCACTACTCTTCTGTTATTTTCATACAGAGTAAACTGCAGATAATATCCTAAGTCTATTTCATACAGAATTGGCAGCCAGAAACTTGTAATTTAAAAATTGTGCAAAATTGGGTGCCATACAAACATTGCCAGTAGAAAGCTTAGGATATTATTTTCCAATTGTGTTTTGCAAATCATGGTTTATGTACTTTTTACCTGTTTTTCCTGCTATTGCTATCAAGAATATACCAATACATTCAGAACACTTCAGAGGTGAAAAAACACATCGAAGATTCAGGTCCAGAGTGACAGAGCTGACCCATTTTTCTCTTCCATTTTGGAAGTAATGCTAAGACCCTAAAACCCATGGGTAAAGGAAGGTGGGGGAGGATGGAACTTATGTTATATTACCTAGGCAATTGGGTTAAAGATTACAGAAGAACAAGATAACATTTATTTTTAGCTTTTGTATGAAAAGCTGAAACAGTCTGGGTTGCAAGAATTTGCAACACTAATTCACATCTCTTTTGTGTGGAAGAACCTAAGGGCTGTTTAAATTGACCAGGATAATTAAATTAAAACACTACCCTTTGTACACAAACATTTCAGCAGATTTTAGCTTGTTTGTAACCATAACTATTTCATTAAATAATCTTTATGGGACAACCAAGTATCTGGTTCATTACGTCAGCAACGGGTAGCAACTTCTCTTATTTATCTCAAATCAGCTTCACTTTGATACCACAGTTTAATCAATACTGTATGTATTATCATTTATTGCTTACTGTGATAATCGATTTTTCCATATACAGGTGTATCTAACTCCTTAAGGCATCTTTTGTCAATTTACTGGCATAACTAAATATGTTTAGTTAAAAAATAGCTTTCTGGCATTGCTAACTCATTTGTAGCAGGACAAATATTCCTTAGTGGTTATTTTCTTGATTATAGCCTGAAGTCCTGTTTGTAAAAGGAAAAAAAACAACCCTTACCAAAACTGCACAAAACCTTAAGTTATTTCAGATCTTGTGTAACTTTGTATATTTTGAGATGTAATACATGTCTATTATTTGATAAGCAAAGAGAATTTTAATTTAGTAGCCTCAAAGCTTTTTGGTAATCTCCAACAAGCCAGGAGCAGGCTTTTTGCCACATCCTACCTGCAAACAATCCATTTCCAAGTGCCAGGCAAACGTTGCCCAGTTTGCTAACACAACACATATTTTTGTTTACATAGGCAGTGAAACAGGCTTTATCTAGTTCTTTTTGTGGTTTCCTGTTCACTTTTGCCAGAAAGCGATGCTATTATTTTTATTCTGTTAACTTCACCTCCCCACCGTTCACCTTCTTTCTACCATCACCGGTAAGTTTTCCCCTCCCTGCAAGCAGATCAAACTTCCATGTTTTTCCTACAAAACCTGAATAATAAGTTCCTTGAAAACCCCAGTTCTTTAAAAGTTTAAAAAGTCATTTGGATACAGGACTGCCTTCTTATAGTGATCACAAATTAATGTACCTGTTTTGTTTACTTAGTTAGGTTTTCGGGAACACTCATAAGTGACACCATGGAACAGGTTCCAGGGGGGGAAATGTGTATAAATAAAATCTGAGGCAGGCATGAGAAAAAAGATAGGACATCTTGAAGCCAGCCTTAGCTTCCCTACTGAGGAAGTAGTCTGAGCAGGGATCAACATTAACTGAGCTGCTAGGTCCTGGTCACTGGAAATTTATGTGTGTGTATGCCAATCTGCTTCAGCTGTCATGAAGCTCTTTGAAAATAAACTAATGAACCATTAAAACTTCCAGTGAGGTAAATAATTATCATCCTTCTTTCACAGATGAGTAAATAAAGATAGTAAATAAATAGCTGGTCTGAAGCCACAGAGAGAATTCAGTAGTTTCAGAAACAGAACACCAGTTTCCATGTTTATATATTCCCTTTTAAGAGCTTCTATCCCACTCTACTTTTTCGTTCAGATTACATATTAGTCTGTTACTGCTTCCAGCTAGCACACTTAGCTCAGATTCACAGAAAAACCTCACAAGGGAACAGAATAATGTATACATTATACAGTATAATACAGCATAGAGATCCCTAAACTGGATCCAGAATAAGCAGCAAGATAAAGCACATCAGCATGAAGTAATTTGTTAGCAGAGGGAAGACTCAAAAAATTATTCCTTCAGAGGTCAATTTTAAAGTCATGACAGCATCAATCATCTCATTTGCAACACAAGCATCTTCCCACTATGCTCTGCTACCTACTACAGGCAAGAAGTAGCTTACTTCATTAGGAGTTTGACACCTAGCTTTATAACGAAATTCCAGCCCAAGTTATTTAAACTATAGCAGTACATTGCCTGATAGACCAGCTTTCATGCTACTTAATTACATCCACATGAACCAGTAGCTCAGCACAGGCTTCAGATCAACTACTGATTCATCTTTTTGAAAAGAGAAGCACCATGAGGAGCCTGGAAGAGCCACTAGCTGAGCTGCTGTAACAGGGGGCTGGGTTTACACTCTGGACTACTAGGTAGGAACTGAAACCTTAGTAATACTTCTGTAGAGATAAAACAGAAAGCTTTGTATTCCAGGTTATTAAAGAACAGCAGCACAGAAGAAGGTAGCGTAGAAAAGATACATTTGAGAAAGATTACAATTCTCAGCAGCAAATCATGGCCAAACAGAAAGAAAAATAGTCTGATTACTTAAACTACTTATCAGTAAAATATGACTCATCAAAAAAGCTTGATGGAACCACAAGAGGCTGCTTGATAAGGATGGCTACCCAAGAACGTGTGTGGCATACAGAAATGGAAAAGAAGGTACATCATCTTTAAAAATAAAAACTGAGTGACACTTGAGGGCACTGTACTTAAGAATGGGGAGAAGTTTAATCCTTTATTTCATAAGGATACAGAAAGTTAGCTTATTTCTTACTTCATTTGTGTAATGCAGAATTAAGAAAAATCATAGTTATCCTCTGCTTCCACATCTCATGCCTGTATAACGCCTTTATAATTAAAATTTGAAATGAAAACTCATAACATATAAAGGAAAGTATAATTTCTGTCTCCAACAATGTAACATTTTAAAGCATTAGAATTTGAATTGTTTTACAGTAGATGCATTTTAAGACTTTTACTTTCCAAAAGATTTCCTTAAAATTGGCATCTTTCCAAGAAGAGTTTTGTGTTTGCTACTTCATTTCTCTACTGAAAAAAAGTTTAGGAATTTAAGAATGACATAGCACCTCAATCCATTTATTGGTATCCATTTGAAAGTCTGTACACAGTTCATTTATACAAAACAATTTTTTTAGGACTGAACTGACGGTTCAAACCAGTGAAGCTTTGAATTATTTTTTTTTCTTTTTTTTTTTTTAAATAAACTTGGTTCTGCAACAGACAAAATTTCCAGGAATCCAGATGTGGTCCATAGCCATACCAAGGGAAGATGGGAAGATATGCATGTCCCTCTTTGAGGGCTGTAATACCATCTTTGTAAAATTGCACTTCCACTGAATTGAGTTTAGGTGTTTGATCAGAGAGCTTGGCATAGAGGAAGAGTTGTTGGGAGTAGGGCAAAGAAACTGTAAAGAAACAGACATATCAGAATGATTAAAGCAAAACTGAAAACCCCAAAAGCATACTGATATGCAGAAATGAAATGTTCACAGAAGTCAACCATATAGCAACTCCCTCAAACATTATCTCATTTTAGTGATTGACTGCACACCTAATAAATATAATGGTATGTCTACATATTTAGGCAATATTGCTCTGTGGATTTGCATACATTGTCTTTCATATTTCAATACATCTGTTCATGGTCTGAGGTTGTATTTTTATTAAATTGCTCACTCTATAACATATTCCAAGATCTTGAAAAGATTTTCAGTAGACAACCACTGAAATATCTAGTAATTTGATAATGTTAATATACCCCTATAAAAAAATAAAAAAGCGTAAAATAAAACGTCAGAACACATACGCATTTAGGAGCAACTCTTCCAGATGACAGTTTAAAGAGTTTGCCAAACATAGTTAAGAAGCACTGATAAATTAACATGAAAATGACTGTATATGACACTGTATGTTTTCTCTTTAGAGGATTAACAGACAACTTTAGTCTATTAGTGTTCTCAGTGCTATATACACATCAAATCACCACTAAAAATACAGCTTCCGTAATTTTAACTTCAACTCCCAGATAAACAAGACTCCTTTAACATGACAGCTACAAGCATTCATGAGAAAATAAGTCTTCTAAGCAGTCATGTAACAGAAGCCATATGCAGAGACACATACCAGCAGCAGATAAAAATCTTACTATGCTGAACTCAGTTTCCCCAAGATACAATTCTGTTCCATTTTCTGACACAGAAGAACTAATATTTATAGGAGCATGTTTCTCACATGGTAAAATCAGGTACATGACTTAGTTTGATCCCAAGTGTAGTCACGAAGAGGAGCAGTTGGGAAACTCCAGTGGAGCCATACAGACTAGCTAGGAACAAGACATTTACAAAAGAACTTGGAGAGAGGGGATTGTGTTTGAAAACATCACTCCCTTATCACAAATGTGTAAAGTGCATAAAAATTAAAACATAAAAATCCATCACAGTCTTATCACATTACAATGCATATTCTTCTTCCGGTCACTGTGTTCCTGTTTTAGTGCTAGTTTTCACAATATTGTTATACTGAATTTAACATTTTGAAGACCTAAGCCTTTGAAATATTAAACATATTCTGCTAAACACTTCAGAAGACAGCTCCAAAGAGTGGAGAAACGTAATGCCAGAGAAAGCAGTCAGCTCTTTGCAGAATGTAACTCCTGTAAATCTTCAAAGAAAGGGCAGTCTCTAAAGACAATGGATTGGGCAAGACATTTTTAGCATGCCATTAATCCAAAAAAAGTTCAAAACAAAAGTACAAGCAGATTGGGTTGTGTCTCTGAAAACAATACTTTCCATGCCATAGTATTTCTTCAATATAATTTTCATTTGGCTAGAACATTACTTTGAGCTTTCTTTAGCAGACCTTCTTTGAAAGGTGGGAATTTCTAAAGCACAGACTTCAGTTGTGAGTCATTACTATTGTTTCCTTTAAATTTTCTCACCAGCTCATCCTGCATCACTTCCCTTGTTCTCATGAATGAACAACAGTAATGGAAACATATCCATTGGTAAGAAAGACTGAGAAAACTATTGTGATAGATTTAAAATGCCCTGTCAACAAAAAGTTAAATTTAATTCTAGTTGCTAACTTTTAGGATTGTAGGTAGGAATTAAGAAATTTATTTCCTTGTTTAATACAAACTTATTTATACTTTGCAGCCATGTGACTTCTTAACAGCAAATAAAATGCACCCATCTTGTGTAACATTGTTTTATGATCCATTACAGTAAAAAGGAAAGGGAATATGATTTTAATCTTAAAATAATATGCCATTTGTGTAAAGCCAATGCATCATCAAGGCTTCATTTCCCCATAGCATCTCTGTATTTCAGCACAAGGGGAAAAAAACCCCATCCTTACATACCATGAAATCTTACCGCCCTTCAAGATTAATGGGCACTAGTCTGTACGTACATTAAGAGGTCACTCGACCCCATCTGTTGTGCAATAGCCAGGCACACTGGGGTAAGCGGAGGAGACTGAAAAGATTAGTTTCCCCTCTACAATTCATTGCATGCAATCTTTGTATTGCGGACCCTTCGTGCATTATGCCTGTCGAACTTCCTTTGATACCAGTGGAATTTCTGAGCATGACATGAGTGCCGCACCATCACATCAGGGTCTGCCAAGTGTTGTTTTCCTGCAGCAAATCCCCCCAGTTATTGAGGCCTTCTTAATATTGAGTCTGGAGGTTAAAAAACAAACAAACAAAACTTCACCAAACAAACAGGAGAATAAATTCCCCATGAAAATAAGGGGAATGGTCTAGTTTTATTAAACATGTGCAAGCTTTCACAGGTTGCAGCCTAGACAGTGTTACTCAGCTACCAAGAGGGACAGCAGATGCCAAGACCTTTCAAAGTGCCCTTCCATGAAGGAGCACTATAACACAAACTCTGACTAGGTAGATATCTAGTGCAATTCCTATTTCACTCTAACTACTGATGGTCCTCTAATACAACTGACCACAAACATTGCTAATGCTTCTCTCCTTTCACAATTATAAATACACCGTTTTCAGGGAACAGCCTTGCAACAAGATTCTCTCTCTTCTTGTTTGCTGCTCTTTTATCCATGAAAACTGCCTCAAAAAGCTGCTTTCTCTCGATGTTAAGATCTTGCTTGTACAGTTAAGGCAAAAGCCCCCGGTGCTATATGTAACATTGCCATCTAGTGACATACTGCAAGGGTGTTTCCTGCTGATAAACTATGCTCAATCACTTTTTTCCTAATAAAATCTAGCTCAGTATATTAGTGAATAAAAAGATTATTCAAACCATTAATGTAGTTTAATATGAAAGGAAATTTTATTATTTGATTGATCTTAGAATATTTCTCACTGTGAGTTTGCATTTCCTTGATTAGAAGTCTGGCTGGTACCTTTTAATATTGCTAACGAAAAAGACCTTTATATCAGCAGGAAGTGGAAGTTAGTATTTTCTCCTTCAGAAAGGGATCACGTGGGACTATTTGCATGGTTGTAGACCTTGCTGTTAGTGCTCTGAACAGTCATATGCATTTTTACTTGTTTTACATTTAAAATGGAGCCTTCTCCTGATGCATGCCTTACATGCCCTCACCTTAATCAATACCAGCTACTTTCAAAACTATAAACATAAGACCCGATAGCCTAAGTGGAAAAGCCAGACTTAAGTCAAAAAACAAACAGGCTTGTGCTGAGGATCAGCACCATACACCCACTGCTGGCTTACAGCCTTCTCTTGGGCAGAAGTTAGTCCCAGCAAGGTCAGGTGAGCAACAGTGCCACAGGCTCACCTCACTGAGACACTGAAAATCCCCTGAAACAGGACTGAGCAGCAGAAGCTGCTCCAACAATGTCTTGTTAAAGCAATAAAAGCTCTAGGGAATCACAGTCAAACCCCAACCTGACAATAACCCTGGCATGCTCCCTCCCTTCAGCTTTAGAAGCCTTGTGGTGTGCACCTCAGCCTTCCCAGCCCTGAGGAGATTGCACTGCACTGCCTCTGGCCACTCTCATGACAGGTTTATAGCTCATAGTTCCACAAACAGAGGACATTTCCAAAGGGCCTGTCATAGTTTACACAAATTAATTGGTTGAGAAGGTTACCGTTACGTGTCTCTCAATACATCACCAGTTCCAAGCAATCTTTGAAATGCTGCTACTTGCCAGAAGTTATTTTGCAAATGTGTTGGCAGGGTGGGATGCCCTGTCTGAGCCATTTTTAGGCTTTGGACCCAGCCACTGAAGGTGACCGTTTGGTTGAACTTCTTAGAGTTGAGAGATGAATGAATGAGGTTCAAATGAAAGAAATGGAAACTTAACCATGCTAGCCTTGCACCTCAAACTGCTAAGTGTAGTGTTAAGCAGATACTAATTGATTATCTATGCATGACTAAAGGAGTGATTATACTTTATTTATTCAGAGAGAAACTGTGTTTTGTCAATCAGCTCTTTACTTCACCACTACTTACTTTGTGCTACAGAGGCGTCAGCTCTTGAGCCAGGGTGTAAGAGGTGGAGGAAGGGCGTAAGATTTTCTTCCAAATCTGTTACCTTTAAACAAAGTCATCCTCTGTCATATCTCGTCTGGGGACTTTCAATGTGTGGCACCTTCCAAGTGGCTTATGAACACTATTGATCCCTATTTATAGCAGATCGAGTCTTTGTCAAAAAGACTTTCCTAGTGCTTGCACATGAGAGAAAACCCCACAACATCCTGGAACAGGTATAAAAAAGCCCAACAGATGTAGTTAGTCCTCCCTCTTTCTTGCACATATATACAGAATATAATATTTCCTTATGCCAGTTATTCTGGTCCTTTTATTTGCAGTGGCTAAAGTTGGGTAGGGAAAGGATAAAAATAGTGGTTTGTTTCTAATACAGTGAGAACTGCCAAAACAGCAGTTCTCATTTCATGCTCGATCCTTTCTGTTGTTTTTAACCAAGACTTCTTTGAGACTCATGTTGCTGCAGCACTAGCAACTGACTGGTATCTTTTCTCCTTGGGAAGCAGCTGTTCCCACTTAGCAGGGATACATGCTCAGAACACAGGCGTTTACCTTAAAGAATGGGGTCAATGCGGTTATCTGTATAGAAATACCACCCCACTTCAAAGGACGGCTATTCATGCTCCACTGCCCAAATATTTAGGAAAAATATTTTTATTTTGTTTCCTACAGGAGACTTTTAACAGGCAGTTACTAAACGCACTGAAAATTGCCAACAACAGCTGAGCATCAGAAAGATGATGTTGTCCAGTCTTGTCATTCTCTACTACAACCCCTACCTATACAATTCAAAGTTGAAAAATTTGACTTCATAATCAATTAGGTTTCAAAGTGCTTGTGAGACAACCAACCATTACTCCTATAAATTTTAAAACTCTGTACCCTAGTTTTGTCATCTGTAACTTTGGTCCATGAAAGATCTGTAGAAGAGCCAAGAATAATATCCCAGAGGCCTGACTCTATCATGGACTTTAATTGTAAGGATTCTTTCATTTGTAACAGATGACTGGTCAAATCCCAGGGATAAACTAAACAGTACTATCTTAACTGTCACCAGACATTTAAGGTCTAGAAAAGGGAAATGCAAGGATATCACTTATGTACACATGTACATAATTTTGACTCATTTTTTACCATATTATATATGGCATTCATAAATATGTCAAATATTCAAAAAGATGTCACATTAAGGCCACCACTGTTTAACACAAAACACCCTGAGAAGTCATTCATTAAATTAAAATCTCTCAAGTCTAATGGGTAACAAGCTGCACAACAGCATTATATACCTAAAATTAAAATCAAAGCTTCTTATATCCTACTTCAAAAATGGACCATTTTCAATCTCAGTTGTTTTGTAAAGTGAATGCCTGACATCTACTGGTAATTATACAAACTGTATATTGTTGAATCAAACTGTCTTTAGCTTTGAGACTAAGGAAGATGCTTTAGAATATATAAATTATTCTAATAAAAAAGATTTAAATTATTACAGTCATGATGTAATGAGGTTTCAAAACTGAACTGCATCAATGTTGCTTTTACTTGTTTGATGCAAGGTAGTGAGTGTCTTAGAATTTCCTACAAAATTTTCCTACAGGAGTGATCAAGTCCGGTCCTTGAAAACAGTTTTTCCCCAACATTATTTATGTGCACGTTACTTTTAATAAATTAGCAGAAGCAATTCTAGTAGTATTGTACTTCACATTCCCTTTTCTTTAGATTGAACATTTTTTAGAAAGATACTTCTACACTATTCTGTAATATTTCACTCATGCTACCAAAAAATAAAATTGCTAATTGAAACAACAGGACTGCAGAAATGTCCATTAAAATACTGACTTACAAAAGTCCCATCTGTGATGAAGGCTGCAAAACATGCCTTTATTTAAGACGACTTATAGGGAGCCAGCAAAGACATGAGAGAAAAGAAAGGATATTGCACTAGAAAAAGCAGTAAAAGGGGACTGCCCCAAAATCAATAAACTGAAGGCTTTCTGTTTTTCACCCTTTCATGAGTTGCATGGTTCTTTTTCCAGAATTTGGGGATTTACCAGTATAAATAAGTAGGACTCAATTTTACAATACTTAAGCACCTGTGATTTTATGAAGCAACTGTATAACGATGTCTTGGTAAAACATAATTCAGAAACTAATTTTGTGCATGAAGGAGTCAGCATATCAGAATGAAAATAATCCTGCTGGATCACAAACAGAAAATAGGAGAGAAAGAAAGAATATACACAGCAAAATGGGGAATTGTAAAACATTTTACGAATTCTTTAATATGGAGGTAGCAAATAAAATGCTGTTTGACAAATTTTAGAGGGGAAAATAACTCAAAACTTCCAAAGTTAACAGCTGACCTTTACTGAAAGTCTATATGGATATCAAATAGCAGAACTCCTTCAGCCACAGAATCTGATCTTTCATTCCAAACAAAAATAAAATTTTATTGGACAAGATTTTCTCTTGCCCTGTAGAAGAATCACCATGAACCCCATGAAACGGAGAGGGGAAAAAAAAGTAAAAGCCATTGCCTCCATCCATTTTTATTTTCTCATTTTTCGTCTGTACCAACAAAACCAATAAAATAGAATTAAAATCTGGTAGAATATTTGTTGAATCCCTAAAATTCCCTGGTATTGACCAGTTCTTGAAGGATTACACTGAAATATAAATACACACTTATACCATACATAGTTACTGGGTCTTACTGAAAGGATAATAGTTTGTTATGTAAAATACAAATGGAAGTTCCACATTATTTGTTTTCTTTATTATGAAAAGATCAGAAATTTTACAGTACTTGAACAATTCCTCCTCCTCATGGGATAGGGAGAGCGTTAAAAAAAGAGACACGTGACTAATGAACTCATGACATTATTATTATGCTATGTATCCAGGAAAAAAGGAAACATACTTTATCTGAAGTCAACTACTGACTTACTTTGATGAATATTGATGGGATTATCATGGAATTATCTGCCTTTGAGGAGCGGCCTACTGTCCATTTTCAGGAAGTCAGCAAATTTCTGACTGATAATTTATAAAAATGGGGGATGGGACGAGAATAGTGCTGACTATTCACCAAGCAAAGACAACACTTATACACTCTCAAGTCACAAAAAGTCTTGTTAAATTTTTATATCAATATGCTTTTGGAGGATTTAAATATTTGCAAGGACAAATCGCATCCATTTTAAGAAAATTGAAAGTGTGAAATCTGCAAACCCTTTTTCCTTAGGGACTTCAGACATAGTATAGCTTAACGTTATTCTGGAATAACATGGTAGGGAGTTGCTTTGCCAGTATTTCTACTTATTGGTTATGGTTTTTTAAACAGTAAAAAAAGATAAGGTTGTTTGTTTATAAAGAAAGGGAGTGCATTAAAAAGCAGCTTGTTGAGATGCAAAAAATATTAAAACCCACAAACATATCCTATATCTGGGTCAAAGATTATCTGTGTTATTTTGAATTCTAAAACTGAGTGGCAGCACATTCTTGAAGCAGCACAGACTTCTTTTAGACTTTCCAGCCAAGCTTGTAAGAGACAGACTTTGCTTTCTTGCAAAATTAGTTACACCCTGTCATAGAGCTGTTTTCCAAATACAGAATAAGAATGATAATAAACTTTATCACATAGTTAAGGTTTAAGTTACTTTCTAGATATGAGGAATTTTTTTTCTTTAATTTTTTTTCCCCCTTCTCCTTTTGACAGAAAGATGGCAACTCTAGATGCCAGAATGTTAAAAACCCATTGACTACTCTGTGCTTTTTCCAAGACATAGCACTACTTTACCTGGAGCTGTTCAGATATTTTTATTTCATCCATCTTCTTGGATTTCTAGCAGTTATAAGCAATGCATTTCTTAGACCCAGACCCAAGGGTGAAAATCCAGAAGAAGTATAAAATATTTATTGACCTTATTTATGTGAATTTCTGTCTGTACAGAACCAATGTGTTCAGTGACATATGCAACAAATTCTCCAACCACTTTCAGCTTGCAACCAGAAAGTTCCTTTTAAATATAATTGTTGTCAAAAAGCACTTGAACATCATTAGAAAGCAGTATTTGTAACTCTTTCTACTCAGTCAAGGACTATTACAGCATCAATTCGCTCAGCTGAAATCCAGTTTCAGATCTGTGCTTAAGATTATGCAGATACAATTTCTCATGTTCTTATATTTCATGGATTTATGAAATGGGATACCTACAGGGAACAAGACTAAATTAAATACAATACAGGAAACTTGCATTAACTGTGAAGAATATAAATATCACATAATTCTACTGATTGTTAAATCAACATCTTATCATTAAGAATCACAAAAGCTATAAAAATAGCCAGAGTCATCTTTAAGTCCTTCATTTAATCAGTCATTCAAGACATTAGTACCTAGATTTCTAATAAAGATTAACTGAATGGCATGGTGGGAAATTAGAAGTAAACATTCAATTACAAATACTTCATAATACAACTTATTTTTGTTATCCGATATTACACATGGCTTTTACATGTATACACAATTTTAAAAATCTAGACAGCAATAAACCAAAGAAAGTGGGTGGAATGTGGAAGTGTCCTGGCAGTCATCCCTTCATCTATTCTCTCCTAGTTACCCCAAAACAAAAAAATCAGAATATTTTGGTTAGAGATTTAACTTTTCTCAGTGTCTAGAGCTATCATTACCAGCTCTATGCTCCTAAGACTGTATTTAGCAAATAACACTCTAACCCTAAAGCATATGACTAAGTCATATCTACTACATACCTCTGAGGAGTTAATGGATCTATTGCCTAAGTTTTGCAACTAAGCCACTAAAATTTTGGGACTCCAGTTTTGGGAACTGCTTTCTCATACTTTGTTATGGCCTGTGATTTTAACTATTGAAACAGTTATCTGGAGCATGAATTTACCACTTAGTGGAGCAACTCATACACTCAGGTCAACTGGGATAGTTTTACTTACATTAACATGATTGCATAAATGCCAGCCTGCAACCACAAACCCTTTCCCACCTCAGCCCCTAGGCACATAACTTAGCTACTGCCCCATCATTGTGATGAGGGGGATACTGCTTCAACCCACCTCCCATTGCTGTGCTCGCCATCCCAGGGTGGAAAGGGGCCACTGATGACCACATCAAGAGCTTACGCAGTGCCACACAGGAAGGGAATGCTCTCTTCATCAAAACCCACGAGAGAAATACAAAACTTAGGTACACTTTCTAATGGGCAAACCCAATCTATACCATCAACCTTTCCCAGTGGTAAGATCTATCAGATATAAATCATCCCAGACAGACACCAGCATCACCTGTTATTTCCAGCAAGAGTTCCATATGTTCCTAGAAAATCCGTGTTAATTTTAGAAAGTTTTTCTTGATGGATGAGGGGGAAGATTCAGACTAAGTATTCAAACACAAATACTCTATGAAAACAGATTCTACTCCCACCCCCAGTAGATGTAACACTTTTCTTCCCATGGACAGCAAAGTAATATACATTTCAAAACCTAGAACTCAGGTGCTCTTTAACGCACACACCTATAAGCCATATTTTGTAAAAACCCCACTGATTTCCTATTCTGCAGTTCAAAATGTGGAGGGAATGTACAGCCTCCACTGTCAAAAAACACTTACAGAGTACCCCAGCTCTGACTTTTCTAGAGCCAGATACATAGGGAGAATAATTTAATATGATTTACTGACTACCTTTGTTTGAATGTCCAAACAGTTACAACTTTCTACACAGAGCGTGATCTCTAAATTTCATAAAGCATACTTCCTATTCTATCACCAAAGCTATTAAAGAGAGTAGTGAACAGCATGAGAGCCAGGAAAAACTAAGGAAAAAAAAAAACCCACCTCCCCACCTCTAAAACATGAAGCCCAACACAGTCTTCCAGTCTGATACTGAAAAACTTACAGCTACTAACTGTGTATAAGCTTCCAAATAGTTTTACACCTATCTTGCAAGTATTTTTCCCTCTTTGGATCTTTTCCCCAAAGCTTATTAATAGCACTGAAGCCAGTGTCAAAAGCCTTATTTCAATCAAGATATCTTGGTATAGTCTTCACTGTCTCTAGAGATGCTCCTTTGACTAATTCTTCAAAGCTATTTTGCTCTTAAATGTTTTTGAAAAGGTGAGGCCTAGTGAGATGTTCCATTTAGGAGTGAGACTTGACAATACAGAGAGGTGACAATGAGGCAAAGTTCCTTGCTCATGTGGAAGTGCATCAGAGCTTGTGAAATGAGATAATCCTTACAGTGAGATCAGATAATATATCTGATAAGATATACAATTTAAAATAATTTTATTACAGCTTGAAATTGTACAAAGCACTTTACTTTTTAATCTTAACATTTGTAAACGTAAAAACCCCCAGTCCTTAAAAAGAATGCTATTGTTGGCTGTTGCCACACATGCAGCTAGATTGCAGGAGCCAGTGCTCCTCCCTATTTCTTACCATGCTGATTTCTAACGCAAAAAATAAGTGAACTGGTAGTATGTAATGAGATGGGGGCTGGAAGAGCAAAGAAAAAGAAACTCTGACCCTCTCCTTCTTTCAGAATTGGGACAGAGAGAGAGAGGAAGAAATAAAACAGGAGGAAAATTACCTTTTAGAAATAAAATAGAAAAAAAAAGGAAAAAGCAGCCACAATCTCATCACTGTTACTTCGCAATCACAGTTAAACTACTTCTATCTTAATCTTCAATTACTACCTTACACAAAAAGAGCTCTTTTATCTGCCTGCCTTGTCAGCCACTTATAACTACTTCTAATACAAGCCATTTTTAAAGGCAAGTATTTTTTAGACTTAAACCAAACACTCATTTCTGAACTGACCATCCATAGCCACAACCAAACCCCTTTTTCTCACAACAGCTCCTATCACCACACTCTGAAACCTATGAGTACAAAATCCAAGTCATTCTCCTCAGCATGAGCACCCAGGACCACAGCAGTCACTTGGAAAAAAAACAAGACATACCCAATAACACAAGAAACACCGAGCAAGGAGGCAGACTGAATTAACACCACTATCTGTACCTGTTGGCCCTGTTGCACCACAGAAGCGAAACCCCACATGTGAAGTCCAAAGCCAGGCTCTGCAAAGGGAGTTCCCCCTTATGAGTTCCCAATTAGGAGTCCTCAGTTTCACATTTGCCTGCCAACCACCTGTGCAGCCAGGTGGTGGAAGCCCATGGTAGGCTCGTCACACACTGTCCCAGGCAATTCTACCTACTGCCAAACAATGTTTTTGAGATGGTTGCTTGCAAAAACACTTCCAGTATGGCTTAAGAATACCCGTCTCTTTCTGGAAATAAATACAGAATTTTCTTGTAAAGCACTTGGAAGTCATTGGATTACAAGTGCAAAATACAAGACAATTGCTGTTAACAAACTTACGGGTATACTACAAATTATAGAAACGCTTGATCACTGTCATGGTCCTCTAGCACTGGAAATATGTATATTCTCTTTAACCCATTTTTGCCAGTTTTATGATTTTAGAGGAGTGCCAGCTGTTTCATCAGAATCGATGGCCTGGTGCTAACAAGCACAAGGGGATACAGCTGGAAAGCAGAGGGTAGTTCCAGGTGACTTTGGTGGGCATCATTAACACTGAGCTGGGGGAGGGAAAGGGGTCAGGAGGTCAGATACCGCCTTTTGACCATATCTTGAGTTTTGAAATATTACCTTAATTATATATTTGACTCCATTATTTTTATTCTTAATCAATAGCTTGTAAGTCTGGATAATGTAACTATATTGATTCAGAGGGGTGTTTTTTGGTTTGTTTTCTCAATGGCAAATGCATAGGGAATATAGAGTTTCATTGTTAGACCATTAATGTTTGGAAAAAGAAATCATTAATGCAACTCTCTTGGAGTTTGGAGTAAACAGAAAAGAGAGAGAGCAAAAATTCTGACCATCTTTCCATGTAAAACAAAAGTGAATTAAGAATTGCTAATTAAGAACAATTATTAGTGGATAAACTGAATAGTAACTTGTATAAAAGGAATTATTACTGTGACACAACATTAAGGGAAAAAGAAACTTTAACAATGGAATGCCTAATCTTTACCTGTGCTTTATCGCTTCAAGAAAGTGCAGATTCACAAAAATGGTCCTAGAGAAATGATAGAGGGTGCCAGAAAAAAAATCCATCTGCAGTTTGGCTTGTTCAAGCTAAGTTCTGAATTTTTTCTGCTTAATAAAAACATGCCTGATGTGGCTACTGTAATACAAGCATTTACATGTGTGCTTGAAATGGGACTCTTCATGCTAAAAAGTATAGACCTGTTTACTTGTTTGTTTGCATGAACCGTTTTAAATGTTTTCAAAAGTTTTAAACTATCAGAAGAGACAAGATGAAGTAAATGCCATTTGTTTTCATAAAACAGTTTTTAAAAGTTTTAAATGGTTTTCAATGGAGAAAAATCAATTTTCTTCCAAAATAAAGACGGCAAATAAACCAGAACATTCCTTAAGTACCAAAGACTTATAACCAGTTATTTTTTATGTATTTTTCTGACAAATTTGGCGTAAGATTGCTCCTTCAATACCTGAATTTTCAATCTAAATACTTTCATTTTACAGAACTGTTCCTGCAAAACCTCTCTTGAAATAATTATCAGAAGCATATAATTTTCAAAATTTGGAATCCAAAAACAATGCAGGAGCTCTACTTGAATCTGGCTGTTAAGCAATGTCATAGCTAGCTTTAATTTCTTTGTTTAGAAGACACTTATTAAAAGAATAAACAACCAATAGTTAGAAGTCATTTATTTTC
Organism: Strix uralensis; assembly: GCF_047716275.1. Lineage (NCBI taxonomy): Eukaryota > Metazoa > Chordata > Aves > Strigiformes > Strigidae > Strix > Strix uralensis. The sequence goes on from NC_133975.1 coordinate 40,391,310, forward strand.
TCAATGTCTTTCTATTTTCAATATCTATAGTGCCAATCCATAAGACTCTATGTACAGGGTAGCAGAGCTTTAAATACAGATTTTAAAAAGTTATTTTCCTTTCCTGCATAGGGCTTTCCATGTTGCAAAGCATGCTCTCACCAGTAAATGGAAACCCAGGCCACTTTAAGATTCAGTCCTTAGACAGGAGCTCCTGTCTCCAGAACCTCAATAAATTGCTACCTAAAATGCATCAGAAGTGTTTTCAGTTCAAATTTCCTACAGGAGTGTTTTAAGCCTTTTCCCATTAAGTAAATCAGTTGCTGGGGAATACATCTTTTGTACACATCACTACATAAACCATCATTATTTAGTTAGTAATACCTGTAAGAGAACAATCAGCTGCCAGCAATACTACTACTTATTTTTCTAAGATGTATCAGAAGAGACAAGGGAAAGTAAATATGCCGTGTTTCCATAAAAGGGCATTCTTTTTATAAATGGTTTGAGCATTGTCACAACAAAATACAGTAGTCATTTTACTTTTTGAAAGGCTTTAAAGAGACCAACTGAGGAATTTGCCTTCTTGCTCCTTGAATGAAGAAGAGAACAGAAAGCCTCCTGTCCTGCTTGGTGGCTAAGAAGCAAAGAGCAAGCTATTACAGCATCATTTAAGTGCTCATCTATGCTGGCTTTTCCCTCAGGATAAAACTGAGTTCTGCTCTCTAAGAACTTGAAAACTCAAGTGATGGGAAAGGCTAGAAAACTTCAAGCATTATGTTTAAGCTACAATATCAATGTCCTGAAATTCTGCTATCTGCTGGGAGGAATATACCAATTTGGAGAAAAGGAGGTAGATTTATCTCTGACATTTTTTGACAGCAGATCCTTGTCTTCATAGTTAAAAGCATGTTTTCCACAGATAGCCATTATATTCATTGGAAGACTACTGTCAAAGGAATACAGGGAAGTGGTTGAATGCCAAACCCCAAGAAGTCAGTTTCAGTAAATGTTTCAGGAATATAATTTGTGAATAAACCAACCACTTACTTGGCAATTAACAAAACAACTCCACAATTCTGCCCAGCTATCTCTAAAAACATAATTTGTTTCCCTTCTGTATAACAGTATTCTCTATAAGTTTTTAGAGCAATATATGTTTTTGATATCAAAGCACAGAAAAAATAGAATGGATTTCAATGTGCTGATTATGCTAATTTGTGGAAAACAGCACAAGTTCAGAGAACTGAAATTCATGTAAATATGCTGGATGCATATGAAAAATTGTCCTAAAATATTCATGTGAAAATAATTTTTTAGTTTTCACACTTAAACAGAATTTTGTTCTTAAAAGGACAAAAATTTGGAATTTTTTTCCAACAACTCTGATACACCAACACAGAGAATGTACTAAATAATCACTTAGGGGTAATTCACAAATATTAAAGATCCCTTTTTAAAAGCAAGTTGGCTTCCTCAAAATCTGTCAGCTCTTAGGTGAACTCTCAAGAAAGAGGAGACTCCACTCCAATCTTTTGCATCTCTTCTTTTGAAAGGTTTGTCACACTGCAATTCTCTTTATTTTTCCTATTATTTTTTCTGATTTGCAGTATTAAAAAGTTTAAACTACGTTTGCTATTTTTGAAAGCCCCCGGTACACTCAGAACATTTGGCATCTGGCAATAAGTTAACTTCTACCATATTTTGTTTGAATATATACATGTACATGAAGAACTATGTCAGGAAGTGGCAAGATAGTCAAGTGCTCCTCCTTCTGGACACACAATGAGCACAAAACACTGGTCAATCAGTATAAACCATCATTATCACCAAGAGGCAATCCTGATACCTTGTTTCTTCTTTCTGTCCTCCCAACAATGACAAGCATTTGCAGCTGTAGTTGAGTGAAGTAGGACACAAAGAGCAGGACTGCAGCCAGAGAGGCCACTTCTTCAGCAGAGGGGCTGACTGGAACTGCTACACACTGCTTGCTACCTTTCCTGGTTGATGCAAATCAGGAAGACTTGCAGGTAGACTCCTATCCATATTCAAGCTGGTAAACCTGTCTCAATTCCTCTATGTTCCCATGGGAAATCCTCTATTTCTTAAATGTTTTCCCAGACTGTTCTGGAAAATAGCTGTCCCATTCCTTGCTGGGAAAGGGCCCCTCTAATATTAGTTGCCCCAGCCCGCTCTGAAACAAGTGTCTTCATTCTCCTTGCTGAGCAGATCCCAATAAAGATCAAATGGTTGCTTTTGTAGACAGTCTTTCTTCACCTAAAGCTTTCTTCTTTTCTTACTGACTTATGCTTCATACACTGAAAAGATTTTTTTATTCTTCCAGTTAGCTGCATTTTAAGCAGTTATTAAAATGTTTTATAATACAGAATTGCATGTGGGCTACATCAATGGTACACAAAACAAGATCTACAGGCTGACAGATAATGAACTATTGGTTTTCAAAGTAGTTGTTGGCAGTCCTAAAAAGGACCAAGCTTACCTCCTGTAACACGCTAAGCATGCACATTTAGCAAAATGCTGTAAACCAGAATAGCCATTTCCTTCAGGCACTCGCAGAAACTGACTCCAGAAGGTGTATTTGAGTTCTACACAGACTAAATAACTATCACAGTACCTCAAAAAACCACAGTAAGTCTACCTTCTGGTTTAAAAATGTTTATTTAAAAGAAAATGAGATCTATACCCAGATGGCCAGGAGAAAAAACAGAAATCCTCGGTTTCCCACCCCCCCAAAACATTACTGTGCAATTCACCTTTCCCTTAAGTTTCAGCTTCAGTGTTTCAATTAAAAAACCCCAAACACACCTGAACTTCCATTTCCTTCTGCTATGCTGAGGAAATTAAGTACCTTTCACTGAAGGGTTGCATGGGATGTGAGAAGAAACTGCCATAAAATTTATTCACAATATACAAGTATAAAAATATCTTGCTTAGGATTCAGTATTATAATTTAATAACTTTTCGTTGTTTCATAGGTATCTGGGAAAGGTACAGACACATGTCCTGATCCTGTTACAAGAGGTAGAATGCCAGCATTTGGTACAACATTCCAGGAGAGAGTCAAAGTGACATTCCTGTTTCCCCTGCAAAAGCAACAAAGACTATCAGTACAAATACTCAAGTTAACCAATTTAATTAACAATAGTAAATAAATTAGGATACAAATTGTTTTCATGAGTCAGAAACAATGGGCTTTTTCATTTTATGTAGTTACTTCATGAAGTATTATCTATTTCCCAGATAAGCCTTTTTTTTTTTTCTGTTACCTAACTCCTTTGTAGTGGAGTGCATCACAGAAACAACTCTACACAGACAAGAATATTGGAAACAGAAACCCAGAAGCCTATTGCTTATATTAGCAGTGTATCTTCTCGTCTACAGAAGAAACAGGATATCTTGTATTACAAGGTCATCTTCTAACAGTCAAGCTACAAAGATGCAGTAGACTGACAGAATATGATAGAATACATGTACCTTACCACGGCAGTAAAACCACATATAAAATGCAAAGTAAGCAAGTAAATCAAGACACCATGAACAATAATTAGAAAAGGATTTACTTACTTGAGACCATTTCCATCATCGAAGAAAAAGTACTTTGACTTCATGTCTTTCAAGAACAGCCTTGGGTTATCGCCTCTCAACATTATCTTGTCCCAAAGGACCACCTGGTTTAGAGCCTAAAACCAGAATTGTAATTAAGTCGGCAAGGTACCTTACAAGATCGTATTCAGTCACTGGAATTTCACAGCATTGTTCATCTAAAAACCCTGAAGTTGAAATACATGCTTGTAATCCATAACTAATTTAACAAAATAATGCTTTACAGGAGGGAAAATAGTATTACTACAGACTGAGATGTGGCACAGAATAAATGGGAACAACGAAGAACAGCTCAGTAAAACACGAGAAAGTCATTTAAAAAAAGAAAGTCATAAACTTTCAAAGTCTTACAAAGAATGATGGGTTTTCCTTTTGAATTGCAAAGTTAAGTCACTTTTCAAGCAGTATTTTGACTTTGTTTCAAATAAAGGACTTAAATTGAGCTATCATGACACTGCCTAGATATTTAACATTTTTCCAACTTTAATGAAAAAAACCTACTGGAATTGCAAGTGTAACTCCAACAATTGTATGAACAAATCAAAAGACTGACCCCAAAATCTCAAGTATTTGAAACTTTATACTGTTCTTTTAAGTAGTTAGGTGCTAAAGAGTCTTGTTTAGTACCTTACAGAACAATTTAGAAAAAAATATTTCTCAATATTTGTAAGAACTATTGATGTGAAAAAAAAAACCCTAAGATGAAATAAGACAACAAAGTCCCAGATATAGAACCCTAAAAACTATTTTAGTACAAACACAGTATTGGCATGTATAAAGTAACCAAGGTACTTTAAAATAAAAAAGAAGTAGGGAGATAGTTTTGTGTAAAAAGTTAAGAAAAAACCCCAAGCTTTCACTATATCCTTGCAAAGTGACCACAGTAGCTTTGACTAGAATTCAGTGGTACCATGGCATCATGATGTTTCATTAAGGTAATTTATTTCCATACACTGTTGTACATAGCTCCTACCAGATCAGTGAAAAAAGCCTTCAGCTATCCAAAGTGAAGTATCAGTAGCAACCAATTTAACGGACGCAGCAAGGCCAATTATTTTGAGAAGTATGACCAGATAGCATAAATGTATTATGGGGCTACAGTAACTGGTACAGGCAAACACATCTGTGGATCTATGAACAAAAGACCCACCACACCTGGCCAGACCAAAGGTCACTACATCTTGTTTCTAACAGCAGTCAACTGCAGAACATTAGGGAAAAGTAAAACAAACGGAACAAATAAGTGAAAAAAAAAATCATTTACAGTCCACTATTGTCAGTGAACAACCAGGCATGTGTCACTGTTCTCCCACTCTGCTGGGCACATACCAAGTTAGGTTTCATGGGGGTGAATTTCCCACCTGGCAGTTAACCTGTCAATAAAATAACAATCTTGAAGGCCAGTAAAACCGGTCCAAGCTAGTAGGAAATGCTGGTGCCTTAACTCTTCCCAGCAGACCTTCAGAATGTTAAAAATAGCTGCAGTACAAAATGAGTAATTGCTTCAACTTTTTGATACTTACATTGTTTTTTGTTGAATATTCTGCAGACAAATATAGAAACAATTGTTTAACATTCCAGTCAAATATACTCTGCAGATGTATGCAAGTTAAGAAATATACCATATTGTACTTACATAACCTTGTTTTATTTTTACAAGATTATATAGACTATGATAATTACAGTGAGTTCTTACCTTTCAACATACCTCATCTTATTTATAAATCAGAGCCCTTCCAGGAGTTCTAATATATATTTTAATCCTATTAAAGCAACAGGTTTTGGGGCTGGTTTTTTTTTTACTATTTAAGAAATCTAACAGCTATTTCCTCCAATGATTTAAGAGTTCTATATTTGACACTGCAACCTAGTAACAATAATCCACTGCTAGACAATCTATTATAAAACCTTAAACATAAAAAGCAAGACAGAATTCTTCAGTAAATACCTTCAAGGCAATTATTCATACTGTCAACTGGTATCTAACTGTGGATTGAGATACAGTGGCATTAAATAATATATAAACACAAAATTAACAGAGCATAGAGAGTTGAAAGAGCCTATAATACCCACATTAGAGAAGTTAGTAGATGGGAAGTATTGCATATTGGAAGGGACCTCAGGAATTAGCAAATTTAATTACCTACTTACTACAAAGAAAGTCAGCTTATTAGACTGGAACAAAACTGCTCAGATTTTTGATCAACAGTAAAGAACTGATGACTGCCATTTGAGAGTGTCAGTATGATAAGGCTGTTATTCTAAATACTTGTCTGCTTACTTAGCAATAAAATGCACCATGTGTGACTGCTAAGGAAAAGACCTTTTAACTCACTTTTATTCCAGTCTTGTTTTTTATTCTATTTGACATTATCTCAAAGAATAAATTGATTCCCCAACCAGCTGCAAAAGCTGTTCTATCTTGTTTCGCTCATCCCAAGACTGACTCATGTTAAGCCGCTAATTCAAAAGGCAAGTAAGGAAAGAATTTAATAATTAACTTCTGTTGCTGCAAGGATAGAGCTATTTTACTTGAACATTTTTCATCACCTAACTCAAAACAAGATTCTGAAGATCTCCTTTGTAGGATTTCTTAACACTTGCTGAAGTTAGCCACGAATTAAATAAGCTAAAAAGAGTTTGTGAAAACTGTCTCCTCCCCTTTCCTTTCTCTAGTTTCTTTTTCTGTCATTTTACTTAATTCTTCCTAGGACTAACAACTTGTTTCCCTTAGTTAAGAGAGCCCACGTACCAGTAGCTCTTTACAAATTTTGTCCAAAAAAAATAACCAGAAAGTTGTATCTTACAACCCTACACACTGCAAGGTTTATTTATGCCAGGCATGAAAGATTAAGTCAGAGATTTACATAAAAAGTATAAAACTACTGCTACTATTAGAAGTCATTAAAACATGGAATCTTTATGTCCACATACTGCAGACTAATCCTTGTACAAGAACATTTCTTTTAGCGGTCCTGTCCTGCCTTGCTCTGTCTCCTCCTATATACACTGCATACAATTCATCTGCTTTTGAATTTTAGTCTCTGATTTTAATATGTATAAGCATTTCAGAGGTAAAACTCAGACTTAGGACTTCACGTCTCCTGCTTCCATCTGATAAAAAAAATCCCACTTATTCCTGTGTAACGCACATCTGCAAAAATGTGATTAACCTGTTTATCCAGCATTCACATGCATTCAAGACTTCTATTTTGTTTGGTCTACTTACACAATGTCGTATTCTCCAAAACAGGGCAACTGAAACACCGAGGTAATCAATGCCTTGCCTAACAGTGACAAAAAACAGCAGACAGGGAAAAATCTCAAGAATCTCAGCCCAGCTGCAAAGCAAGGTTTAGTGTAATCACCTGAGGTAAAGCATGCTGTCTCATACTGACTTCTGCAGAAAAACACAGATTTTTTTTTTTTTAACATCAAGACCCTAAATCCTAAGAATTATACCCTTCTACTGTCAAAAAACCTATGCAAAACAAAACCAAAACATCCCCACATAACCCTCTTTCCTCAATAAAAAAAGACGCTAACAGGGAAGCAGAAAAATACAAAAGAAAAGTCACAAAAAGGTAACAGCAATGAGAAAGAGGCCAAAAAGTAATGTGATAAATTTTGTAGTACCTCATATGCTTCCCAATGAATTTCATAATATGCAACATTAAAGATTTGATAGTTTAACATCTAAGCAAGTAAAGGATTACAATGTCTTTTCATTTTTAAAGGAAGACAGGTACTCGTATGCAATTATTATGTGGCCAGAACTTTGAAAACCTCACAACAAAGTTTGAAAAGTGCACTGGAGTTTCTAGATTCAGTATGACAGTCAAAACAGTATGTTATATAAACCCTATAATTAATTCACACCTCAAACCAGCAATACATACTTAACGGTAACACCGTCCAGATGTTAAAATACAGTTCCCATGATTAGATACAGTGCACTTCACTATAGAGCTTCATTTTAAAACCAGGAATTTAAAAAAAAAAAAGAGAGAAAACATGCCCTGTGTCATCTACTAAAGACAGAACAGCTACTCCAAGTTCTATTTTACTGCCCTAGCTATGTAAATACTACTTTTCACTGCTTTAAATTTATATTTTAAGACAAATTGCTAGTTTTCCCCAAGTCCTGAATATCTGAACATTAAGTGGTAACAAAAATAGATGTAAAGATGTTCTTATTTCAAAGTGTTTGCAAACCATTTTTTCCATTAAGGATATCTGCAGTAATGTCAAATGTGATGAATCCCAGATCACTTCTTTCTCTAGGTCCAGTGAAATCTTCTACATTTTTTCTAAGACAAAACAAAACACAAGATTATCTTTCCTCATTATTTCTCTTTCATGCATTACATAAATTATTCTTATTACATATTTCTCTCATCCATTTCCTGTACTTTCTTTTAAATACTTTTGGCTAAAATATAGTCAACATAACAAAATAAAACCTGCCTTCCAGAAACTACAGAGCCCGTTTTGAATGACAGACCTTGCCACCACAGTAGTCTAAATTATACAAACAGCCTATAGACTTTTTCCTGTTAACAAAAATCTGTATCTGTACCTAAACTGCAACACATTTCATTTTAGTAAAATATGTGTTAGCCATCCGCAAATATATAAAGCTGACTGGAACACCGCCAGCATAGCTGTCTGCTGGCAATGATTTTCAATATTATTTCTCAACTTTCCATAAAAAAAGCCTCTAGTGCTCAGTCTCATACAAGACACTTCAGCCATTCTGATAAACAGAGTTTATGTTTGTAATTCACACAACTTAGAAGATTTCTCACTGGAATGTGTTTTCTACATTATTATTACACATCAATGTTTGGAGGAATATCTGACATTGCCATACTAAACCACATTAGAAAAAGAAACTGGAAAATGACACACAGAAGATATTTTCATATGTATTCACAAAGCTTATCAATTTACCCAACTTACCCTCTACAAGGAAGAATACCATAAGCAGGCTGGCAATCAGCTAATGTAACAAAAATTTTATGAATTATGAGCTTCTTACATTTATTCCAGCTTGAAGATTAGTCCATTAAAATATCATTTCATTAAAATTAATCTTAGTAATCTCAAAGAAAAAAAAGTTTACCAGCAGAAAAAACACTTTTGGAGACAATAGTTAAGAAAAACACCAGCAAGACTTCCCAATGCAGGCCTTGCTATGAATTTCCATCCCTTTGCAAAAAGCAACGTCTTTTTAAGCAGTAACCCTTATCAAGCACTTGACTTCATTTCTGAATCACTGTCAATGTGGTGGAGTAATGGGCCTTAAGCCTGGGGCATGCAGAACTTCTCAGAAGTTCCAAGAAAAGCAACTAAGGTATAACATCTCTCATTAATACCAGATCAGCGCATTGTGGAAGGGACTGGTATAACACTGTAAGTTTCATACAAATTAGGTATTAGTATGCTACTTCATACTCATCAAGCTCATCAGAGCACTCAAAAATATGCTTTTATGGTGGTTTTATATTGTTTGCAATCCTCAATCTAGCATAAATACAGAATTTATTTCCACGAGAGATTATACCAATACAAAAGGCACTGGCAGTTCACACCCTTTATTTGCATTCACCTCCCCTTTCGAACCCTGCCGCTAGCCATCCACTCCTGCCACGTACCTTGGGGTGGTCCAAAACTCCATGAGCTGCTTTAGCTCACTGACTTGGCCAAAACCAAACTAAATGAACTCATTAGTCGAGCTAAAACAGCTCAGTCTTCTATGAGCCCCATTCGCCTGTGCAGCTCCGGTAAAGGACCATGTGGCTAAAAGCAGTAGCAAAGACTTCCACTTTTTGGAGGCTGTAGCAGCTGCTCAACTGCTCGTGAAACTACGGCCATACACACTTAACTTGACGAAAGTTTCCTGTGACAGTTTCCTTTTAAAAAAAAAAAAAAAGTAAAAAAGGTTCCCTGGCACAAATTTGCATCGGCATATTGCGTCACGTGGGCAACATGCTTTTGATGTGGTATCACGTATTCCACACCTGGTGCATCTCACGGGAAGATAAACCAGCCCAGTCAGGCCACTGTCACCGAGTTCGAGGAAAAACCCAAGGGAACTACTTAATTAAAAGAGAGGTACTAGGGAGAGAAACCGTACATTCGCTTACGTCCCTGCAGTTTGCCGCGCTGACCGGCAGCGAAACGCCCAAGGCGGGCGGCGCCGCCCCAGCTCCCGCCCGGCCGGGGCGTGCGGCGGCGGAGCGCCGTCGTGGGGCTCCCCCATTGGCGCAGGCGGGAGCGAGGGCGCGGGCAGGAAGCGGGGACCTCCGCGGCCCCGGCCGGGGCAGCCGCCGGAGCGGCAGCGGTAAGGGCCGCCGCCGCCGCCCCGCGGCCGGGCGCTGGGGCCCCCAGACAAGCCCCTTCCCCGCGCCGGCGGGCAGCCGCCGCCCGGCCCGGCCCTCCGCCGCCACTCCCTCCCCTTTCCCGCCCGCACTCACAGCGTGACCCGGGAGACGGCGATGCTGACGGGCACGCTGCGCTCCTTGAAGGCGGTGGTGATGAAGCAGCCGAAGGTGAGCGCCGCCATCACGCTCAAAGAGAAGGCGAAGAGCGAGTTGGCCCGGGACAGCACCGTGTTCATCTCCCCGCTCGGCCCGGCCGCCGCGCCGCGCAGGCTCCCAGGCTCCGGCCGCTGCTCGGAAGGGGGGCGGCTCCCGCGGGCCCGGCAGCGCTGGGACGCGGCAGGAAACGGGCGGCGGCGCCTTCACTGGGCCGGCGGAGGGAGGGGCGTGGCCTCGCCGAGAGCCCGCCCTCTGGGGCGGGGCCACACGCCTCCCGCGCCTGCGCTCGCGGCGGGGGCGGTGCCCTCCCGCTTCCGCCGGTCGCAGCATGGCGGCGCGGCCTGTAGCTGAGGGCCCGCCTGCTTCCTGGCTGGTCCTCTGCTGCCCCCCGTGTGTGCTCCTACTGCATAGCTGTTAGTTTTGCGCCGCGATGCCTTTTGGGACCCGCGCCCTCCCAGACCCCTTTCACACTTGGGAGTTCGGATAAAGAAGAGGGTTATCCCCTTTGGCTGTGGTGTATCAAAGGTGACTGACTTTCATAAAAGAGCCTGTACAGTATTTCTGCATCGGTCTGGTTTGTAGAAGAAAAAATACCTGAAGGCAAGATGTGCCTGCTTAGTTCTGTTCTGTTCAGCTGTGGGTGGTTTATTTTCCTTCTGTGAGCAGGTGCTGCAGTGGCGTGTCTATCTCCTGCGTGGCTGTGGGAAGGTCCCCAGTGCTGCTCACAGCCGTGGCCCCTCAGAGCAGCACATGGGGGAGGCACATCTGGGAGTGGGCCCCGGTGGAGGGCTTCGTGGCGTTGCTATTCACTACTCTTGCCATTAATTCTAGCAGTATATATTCTTACCCTAGTTCCTTCATAACTTTGGGGGGAAAAAAGGGATGTTACGTGTTGGAGCATTTTTTATGAATTAATTGCCACCTGCTATGTTACTAAGGCATTTGTTCTTAGAGTGAAGTTAGTATTTGTAGCTCTGTTGGATTTTTACATTTATATAATAAAATGTAAATAACTTTTGAGGTGAAGGCTTGTTTTTTCGCTTGATGTCTAGATCTTCCTTTCATTGGCATTGTGCCTTGCCATTCATAACCTTGTTTCCTATAGGATGTTCCTATTCATTTCTGCTTTGTTGCATACATACACAGTATGTAAATATCTTGTCTAGAAACCTTATTTAGTAGCACAGCATGTCACTGGAATCCTTTTTCTTTACCAGACAGCTCAGTGGTCCTGCACCATTCTCAGGATGAGGCAGTCTTTCACCTTACCCCTCTGAGTTCGTTGAAATTTTGCTTCAAATTGGTGCTAACAAAGCTTAGCTTATGTAGTAAGGTGGTTTCTAACTCCTGTTCTTAGGTCTCTGCTTGGCACCCATTCCTGCTCCCAGGACCTGCAACATTATGAGTCTGAGAACTGGAGGGGGAAAGAGAGCCTGTATACTGGTGTTTTGGGGTTTTTTCCATATTCCACTGTATTAAGTACACCAGGCCTAAATAACACAGATTTCTCGGTGTGGACAACAGGTGTCAGCAGTGGTTCAGTTATATTTAACTTCTTCCCAGCGCTTAAGATCCCAATGCTGTAAATACAGGAGCTCAGATACAGGGGTCTAAAAAGGTGGAAGGCCTCATGGTGACTGAAGGGATAGGGAGAAGAAGGTGTGGACTGTCAGGACATTTTGAAATTCATAAGTTCTGTAATGATGGTGCTGTTTCTTCTCCTCCCCTGTAACAGAGTCAGGTCTGTGATTCAGGGAAGAAAAATCTTTGCAAATAAATGTTGGGAATGGAAGAGGCAAAAGATCATACTAATGCTCTGTGTTTCCACCCAGCTTGAGTATCTGCAGCACATCTCTGTTTAGCACTATTATTAAATGCAGGATGTGAAGGATGTGGAGACATTCCTTGCAGCTGGGAACCTCTGTTCCACTATGCTGTTGGTTTCTGTGTCTGTGCATTTGCCATAATGAAATCAGTCACTGGCCCAAAGAGGGTAAGTTCATTGCAATGTTCTGATGATAAACTCTGCCAGTTTGCATTTGATAATTCTTGACCTTCCTGGTATTTCAGAAGAGTTTCAGAAACACAGAGAGTTTCTTTTGCAAAGGTTTTATTGACTAGTTGTTACTTTATGTTTTGATTTTCTATTCAAAATGTTCATTGTTGTGAGGTAAAGGTTTTTGATTTATGGTTTATGGAACATAGTGTTACTGAAACCTTGGATAACTGTTACTGAAAAGTGGGTACTTTTCACAAAAATATTTGAAGACTTAGAAACAAAAGGAAGATTTTACTGCAAACTGGGGAACCTAAACATTTGAAGTTGTTAAATCTTTGCTATAATCAACAAGATAGTTCCAAATGTGAATGCTATTATTTTCTTATATATGCAAACAAAAGGCTCATTTGCCTTTGCTCTTGCTTTTAGTTCTTATAGTGGGTACTCAGTTTTTCATTAGATATTAAACAACTCTGCTGTTGGTGAAAACTTAAATAACTAAGGCAGAACCTGTAGGAGTAAAGTAGTGAAATTTCCAAAGCAGTCAAGTACCTCAAGAAGACTGAAATCAAAAGGTTTAGCCAAATTCATGTTAGCATGTGTTTTAAGACAAATTAATAAATATGCCTGTTGCTCATGTAGTTTTGGATTTCTTTTAGTAGAACTCTTAAATAAATGTCACTTAAAAGCACAGTATGCAGGGAAAGACAGATGGTGTAGTTTATTCAAGGACTGATCCATTACTGTTTCAGAACAAAGAAATCTTCTGTAGGTTTTCGATGACTGAAAATCTTGCAAAATTAAAAGAGGAGAAAAATTTTGAAATTAAGAAGGCAGTTGTGAAGTAAGAACGGAAGAGGATTATACGCAATAGCTGTTTGCTGGTAAGTTCCAAGTTGTTCTGTGAAAAATATAAAATCTGTTCTTTTAGTAAAGAATAATGGCATAATATTAATGTCAGAAGTCACTGTCAGGTAAATATATTGTCTTAGTCTGAATTGATCAAATACTATAATTCTGAAAACAGATTTATAGAATCTTGGGGAGGCAGAAATGTTTGGGAGACCATTTCTAAGATGCAGTGGTGTAAGGTATTCAGTGTGCCTGAGCAGTCTACTCAGGCCCAGACCAGCGGAGCACCTAAGGTATGGCAGTGCTCAGGCTGGTTCTTACTTCAAGAAATTTCAATTGTTCAACTGAACAAAATGCAGAGATGGGATTGGGAGCAGTTCTGAAACGTAGAATTCTCCCTTCTTCTGTCCTTCCCCAGAATTATCCAACTTCAGAATTGTGCTCTTAGGCACTCTTTGAACTATTAATGTGTTCTTTTATTATAGTGTCGGCACTTCAACAAGATTGATCCCAGTCAGCAACTGGTGATTAGTCTTCTGAAAGTAGCTTGCTTTCTCTGGTTGATATGTTTCTACTCTGATGTTCAAGTTAGTGAGTGATTCCTTTAATCATCTTTAAACAAAATGTCAAGTGTTGACATTGACCATCAGCAGAGATCGCTATGAGTTCTTTGTTTTTCTGCTGAAGTCAGATTGGTTCTAACATGGTACACATAGGCAGGAGCTTCAAGGTGGCTGACAGTTTGGGGTGTATGGTTTGTGAATTCCAAGTGAAGGGGAGGTGTTAACTGTAGCCCACGTGGTAGCAACTTCAGCCTTCTTGGAGCTTAAATTTCTAAGTATACATGTGAAAGTTTAGGTGCCTGTGGCATTTTCGGCACCTGGCTAGTTAGGTGAGGACTGTATAGATAACTTTTTTTGGTCTAGGGCCATGTCTATACTTACTAAATTTTACCATAAGTGCTAAATCCTTTATTGAATGTCTTTTATTAATTATTGAAATGTTAACTCTTTAAGAGGCAATAGCAACACACAGCCTCTTGGGCCGCGCTGGCAGTGGCGTTGTGCAGATGAAGATTAATAATAAATTAAAGATTAAGAACAAATGTGGCCATGAACACCTTGGGGAATTTTTGTCTCTATTGCAACAGCCCCCTTTCAGCTAGCACCTCTTCTAGGTGGACCATTTTTACAAGTGCTGTGGAAAGGCTGTGGCTAAGAGAAGTAGTCTTTCCAGACTGCATGGAAGGGTTTTTGTTTCTAACGTTCTCACCTCTGTTTTTTTGCTTTGGATCTACAAAGCATGGAGAATAAGAAAATAAGCAAATGTAAATTTTCATTTGCCTCTGTATTCTTATTGCTAGTCCTTCAGCAAGAAAATCTCAGGAAATTTTAAATTTCTGATTTCAGAATGAACTTGATATTTTATAACACTGTCTCATTTAGCGGCATAAGAATGTTGCGTTGGAGATGGAACCAAGTATTCTTGGCTCCAAAAGCAACTCTAAGTATGTTTTGGAGCCCAATGCAGTTCATTTTTGGCTCCTGGCAGGTTTGCTATTGCCCATTCCATGGCATACGAAGCCATGTTAGGTAAAGTCCTTTCATACATCAGTGCTTCAGCTGAAGCTTTCACACTTCATTGTTCTTTGCATTCTGTGGCAAGAAGCCTGTGTGCTGCTGATCCACCTCACTCTGGTTTTACCTCATTTCCTAAGTCAGTTACAAGTTCTTCATCACAAAGTATTTTTATGTCTCTTGTTAAAGCACCAAGCAGAGATTGTCATGCCTCGGCTTGAGGAAAAGAATGTTTTGCAAGCTCTGTCATGATGATATCACTTAACTGATACCAATTTTAGTGGATGGAAAAAACCTTTCTGATATGAACGCTAGCCCTGAGAGTCAGTGTATAGTGACATATACTTGCAGAATAAACTTTTAACTTTAATCCCTACCAAGTCATGAAACTGACTTTGTAATTTCCTTTTATTAATACCATTCACAGGCACCAAAATATACTTTACACAGAAAGGAGACAAATGAAACCCCTTTTACTTAGTCTAGAAGAAAACCTGACAAAAGTCAGAAGAAAGGAGATGTAAAGTTAAGAGAAACAGATTAATTCACTGGTTTTAGAAACAGTTTGTAATGAAGAAAAAAAAATCAGTTAAACAATCAAAGAAAAATTAACAAGCAAACTAATATAGAATATAATTAACAATTTTTAAAGGAATTCAGATTGGTGACAGAAAACATTAACAACTCAGAGATACTGTTTTGAGCAAGCTTTTCACTTTGGAATTATTGACAGTTGTCTCATCTTGATGACATAATTTAAAGGTCTTACACATAAATAAATAAATAATTACTACAGATCTAAAATAGTTTCATAAGTCCAGGTAGTATTATTTCAAACAGCTGAAGAGGTCTGTCTAGGTTTCAAAGTGGCAGAGAGTTATTAGTTACAGGTGCAAATCTGGTCTTTTGAAAACTCAGTTGAAACAGAAAATTTCTGTCAAGTTCATTTCTCATAGTACTAACTGTATATGTGATGAAAACCAAATCTGCACATCATGGCTCTCTGGGATTTGAATGTTACCGATTTATTTGTATATTTACTTATTTATTTACAGTTATTTAATAAGAACATGTAACATTTTTGCAGTTCATTAAAGAAAAGATCAGCTCTAACGACTACAGAAATACCAACTACAGTTGCATGAATTTAGATTAATAGGGTGGTTCCACTGCCTACTAGAGAAATGAGAAATAGCAAAGTTAGTTCTGTCAAGCTAGTTCAAACACCAAAAGCATAGTAGCTGTACTACCACATACCTAAGGAAGAGGGTGAGTTAGTTGCTGAAGAAGGAATCTGTGAAGTTCTATAGGCAAGTGGATGGTGATTAAAACATTTGATGGACCCAAGAAAGGAACTGTACAAAGGGAAAGAGATGCAAAATTAGGAGACTTCAAAGTTTCACTGATGCAGCTGTATCAGTACATTGAGTCATCAAAAATTACAGCTAAATATACTTATTAAGAGGCAGCTTGTATGTGCATTTTGACATTACTCTCCCCTCATAGTGTGCTACTACTTTTTAACAGGAGGTTACTATCTCTGTAGCAGAATAGGTGGTAGGCAGCATGAGTGGCTTTTTCAGTGTAAAGTCCAGCAGGTTTAAACTCATCAACAGCTTGAATTGACAGATCTTGAACTGAAGTGGCTGAATACCAATACACATTCCTTCCTGTTGATTTCCTGGAGGAGAGAAAGAGGGGCAGGGACCTTTAGCTGAGGAATGGATTCGGCAGCTGGAGGTGGTAACTTTTTAAATTCCTGGAGGGCAAGATTTGCTAGAGTTTGTCTGTCAGCAGGCTGTGTGTGTCTGCTGTCTGACACGTTTCTGGTTTATGGTAATGTCTTCAAGGACACACACAACTTATTTTTGAATCTTCTTCTGTAATACTTTTATTAACTGGGTTGTGTTAGGTATCCAAAGAGAACTGCAATGAATACAGCAGGACAAATTTACTATGTTTATTAGGAGAACTCAGATTGAGTTTACTTGTAAGCAGATCAGTTATACCTGCTTCCTTCTGTATAGAACTTTATTGACAGTGATTAGATGGACTGGTTAAACAGATCAAGCACGCTCATATGATAATGTTGCTGATAGCAGGGATTGTTTGATATTAGACTTGAAGTGGAATCTATCACCATAATGAGAAACGGCTGTCTAGTGGGTGTCTAACAAAGTGATACAGCTTTAAAATTTCTGTATATTCTTTCAAAGAACTGAGAAACTTAGAAAACTGGAATTTCATAATTGCTTAAATTACTTTTTGTGCTTTTAAATACATGTGATATACAGAATGTCTGCTATGTCTAGAGATACTGATTGAGACTTAAATTCTTGACCAGTAATTCCATTCTCTGGCAATCCAGATAGGCAAGTCTGTACGTTAGAACTGTTTTCTAAGATAGAAGTAATATTTTCAACAGACAGGAAAGACCAAACACCTGAATAAAACCAATTTAAATTAACTAAAAGTTAGCAGTAGAACAGGCAAACTTTCCATGATGTTACAAATGAAAGGTTGCATCATTCACGTACCAGAACAAATTGATTTGTACAGAACCTAAACTGTATCAGAGCACTGATTTTAATAGTGGAGAATAAAAAAAGTACTACCGTATCCACCCAAAGGCATGAATTTAGACTTTCTGGAGAAGTTTGAGAACTGATGGAAATAATGTGCATCACCAAAATACAGAGAGAAACTATACATGTTACAAAACTTGCATAAGATAAATTTTTGTGCATTAAAGCTTTATAAATGATTTGGTGTGTTTCATAGTCTTGTGAGAGAACAGGAATGGTGTCTAAATACATAGCTGTTCAGTAGAATGAGTGTCAAAAGTCAGAGCATGACTACTAAGAGGAGGAGGGTGACGTGTTTTATGACACTGATTTTCCCTGTTACAACACTTAAGATGTCATTGCATTGCATTTTGAAAGAGACTTTTGGTCAAAGTCTTCAGTTAGGTGATAAGGAGACCAGCATGAATTATGAGAACTGCAGAAATCTGGATGAAACATAACTTTGGATATCAGTTATAACTTCACATGGCATTGTGTTGATTCTGAATAGACATGGCATTAAGGTACTTCAGGAAGAAAAGCTGTGAAGAGGAGATGTAGGTCTTTATTTGTTTTACAGTGTTGTGTTTGCTTCAGTTGGCAACACAACTGTCAGATATTTGTGCTGAGAAAATGGCTTTGTCATGTGGTCAAGTAAGTCTATAGAATTTTTAAGGATAGCAACAGGGTGCAGTGAAAAAGCAGTTCAGATCTGAACCAAGTTTGGTCTTTTCTGGACCAAAGTTTGTGTTCTCTCACTTTTCTTCTTTTCACTCCCCCAAAACAGTAGCACAAAGTCTGTACTTTGGCCACCTTTTCTCTTCATATTTGACAAAGAAAGAGTAGTGTCTGGGTTATGCTAACGGGCTTGAATTCCTGTTTAGAAAAGGACTCAGCAGCTGTTTGATGTCTTCCAGTCACTCCCAATTTCTGAATTTCTTGTAGCTATCGGATAAATCGGGTTTGTTTGTTTTTCTATGCCTAAGCATAGATGCATAATACCGTTACCTTATGAAGGATATTTTTGAAAAGAGTGTTTAATATTTTTTGAAGGTTGTTTTTGTGGTATGTCTGTCTTTTTTGTCTTACCTCCAATGTTAACTTAAGGTAGCATTTTGCATAGCAACATATATGAGCAAATGCATTTTAAAATAGTTTCTCTGTGTCTAGATTTATTCAGTTCAAATGCTTTGAATAGGAGATAATAGAAAAAATTACTTAACATCAAGGAGGAAACAACATAAACAGCATTCAATAACTTTAGATGAGTGTCAGATAAAATTTTAAGTATTGAGGATTAGCATCCTGTACACCTACTAAAATACAAGTCAGCAGGTCACTAAGCAGGTCATTTTTCATGGTGAATTAGATGTTGCCTTTTCAGTAGTTCAGGCTTCTCAGCATTTTTGAGTCCTTCGTCTAGTATTGTATGCTTACATCAGAAACTTAGTACTAGAACTGATTTTATTTTAAACTCTTTCTGTTTCGAGGTCATTGTTTTAGAAGTTTCTCCTCATGGGTTATCTATAATGTATACAACAGTATACAAAGCACCTAAGAGTTCCCATTCCTCTGCCTGGCATCCTATTTCATTAAATTATCTTCTGTTATATTTGTTATTAGGCAGAAGTTTCTAAACCAGAATGACTATCTTAACTTCTTGTGTATTTTTAGCCAAATCTCTGGTATATGGGGAAAGACATGCAGGTGAAGGTCATACAAATAATTCCCTATAGTGTATTGTATATCTCATCTTTAAAAAAACATTTTCAGACATTTAGATGCATCTCCAAAATACTGAAGCAAACTATTAAGACTAACTGTAGCAGAATTTGTGCCATGAGTATAATTACTCTTCTACAGCCTATATTTATATTACTTTAAAAGATTCAATTAGAAGTAAATATATTTTCCAGAACTAAAGACACAGTATATGCTGTAAAGAAATCATATTTCTAAGGGTTTTACAGTCTTTAGTATTAAAAAATGCCTTCAAAGACTAAATATTGTCTCAGTTGTGTTATTTTTTCTTGTGTATCTTGCCTTACTGAACATTAAGCACACCAGTCTTCTAAAGCATTGAGGAGAAATTGGCAGAATAAAATAATTAATGTGCTTGTGTAATTAATCATAGAAGATAGAGCATACTTTTTTCTGAAAGTTACTCACTTAGGGTATGGGTAAATTGCACGAGATTTCACCATCAGTTTGAACTAGCATAAACAGGAGCCACTGCTGAATACTGTCTGCACTTGGCCACTACACAGTAAGGCATTAAAGAGCAGGCTACTTTGAGCACTGAGTTTGAAATGAACCACTTTTGTAGTCATTATAAATGGCAATATTGTTATCTTGAATATACTTGTTATGTTCTTTAGAAATGGTACCTGACCAAGCTACATTAAAAGGGAATTTAAGACCATAAATTCAAGCATTTTAAGTTTTTTAAATGGTTTTAAAATTACAATAGTTACTTTCCAGAAATGGGGAAAACACACCAGAGAAATGATGACATTGTTCTTGTTTTATTTGCTGGGAATATACTAGTATGTCAAGCTAGGGGGATCGTTGTCTGTCACAGTATTACTATGTTCTTAAAACAAAACAAAAATCCTAATATGGTTTATCTGCAGTGTAGCTTGATGCCATTTTCCTGTATGCTATGATGAAACCTTAAATGTTGTAATAATTTTACATGCTATCCCTTTTGTAGCCATTAAGTGAATGAACATTCAATATTTCATTTTATTTCGTTTTGTTATCCAAATTATGTATTGAAAGAAAAATTATTAGATAGCTAATTAGTTTCAGTACTGTTTTCACCAGAATATCTGAGTGTTTTGTTAACAGCAATGAAGGTCATCTTCAGAATGCTCATCTTGAGTGGTCCTTTTAAACCCATTTTACAAGTGAGGAAATGAGGCAGAGAAATTTCATTCCCAAAATTCAAAACTGTACAGGAAATGTGAATGTCCAGATTAAGCCACTGCTCAAGTGCTTTGATATTTTTATTACATTGTATATTTGTTACATATTGTTGATGCATTTCTGTTTGGAAGCTCTCAGTATCCTGAACTGCTTCAGGACCAGACTCCAATCTCTTCATGTTGCTATGCAATAGAAAACTTGGAACACTTGTCAGTTTTTTATGCTCTTTCATGGCATCACATTGACTGTCCGATCCTTTATTATGCTTCTACTTTCTGATTTCTGTTACAACATCTGTAGCTTTAGCTTTCTGTTACTGGTTCTCTCTCCCAGTCTGCATAGGCTTGTTCTCCGCAATTTTATGTTCAAGTTTCAGTATTCACAGTGTTGGTTCTTCCAAAAAGCTGTCTGAGCATTAACATCTGAACAGTTGTTCTGTTTTCATGACTGAGTGCCTGGTAGCATCGATTTGCCAACAAGCTGTAATGGCAATTTCAGCAGAGTTTAGTAGCCTTAGAGTAGGATAAAATTGGTTATTCTGTGCAGTTGGGAGAGTTTCCAGTTAGGGTGGCACATATGAGTTATAGAGCGTTGAAAAAGAAGAAATATTATTGGAAAAGTAATTTTGCCAGCTTCTTATGAGCGTGTGTGACCTGAAATTCTCAAAACTCATAATTTCTTTCATTTTTATGTAGTTTGTAACTAAGGAATGAAATTTTTGAGAGGTCAGAAGACAAGCTTTGATACAGAAGTTACCCTCCTGCTCAATGTTCATGTTGTTTCTAAAAGCAGAAGTTTTGCAGATTGATGAGGATCTTTGATAGATCACTTACAAAATATTACATGCATCCACAGCCTCATTTTTGAACATGTTTTTGTTATTTTTGTTGACCCTTTACAGAAAAATTCAACCTGAAGAAGACAACCTAACAACTGAGAAATTTCTTTTCAGTGATTTATCTACCGCAGTTATAAGAAGCAGAAAACACTATTGTAAGGGGAAGATTAACTCGGCGCTGCTGTTAACTCCAGCTGTTATTTATAGTAGTTGCTATTTGGATTTTCGCCTCTACAAAGAAAGACTATTTTGTTAATTAACAAAATGTGGGAGAAGTTCAGATGAGAAAGTGCAATTTCTGTATGACAATATGGAGTCAGGAAAAAAAAGGCTCAGGTAAAACAGTATAAAGAAAAAATATTTTCCATGAGGTAATGATGATTCTTCCTTATTCTGGTAAATTTGCAAAACAGGTACTTAAGATGGCTGGGGAGTTCTGTGGACTGATTGAGTTAAGCTTAATAATACTAGCAGAAATATGGAAGAAGTAAGAAATTCCAATATTGGATGTGTTACTAAGGAAAATATCATTTCTATTAATGATTGAAACGGAAATTGGCAGTGGTGGCTCAGAACATAATGCCTATTTATCCTTATGGAAAACATGACACCTCAATTCAGTGTCAGATAACAATGTGCCAAATATAAAAAGGGATTTTCATTTGGCATTTTAAGTACTCGCTCCTGCTTCTAACTATGGTATGAGGAGAGCAGTTCCTATTCTGGCTGGATGAGAAAATGTCTATAAATGAAATTTAGGAGAAAATGTGTACATTTTTCACAGACTAATATAGTTTACAGTGTAAACTGCTTTTGAATTGCCTTTTCTAGTTACTGTTTTGACTTTTATGTGGATTAAATTTTTTTCAAAGAAAAAGGCTGAATGTCTGTTTCTCTCAAGATAAGCATAATTCAGTTCCTGTTTGCGAAGAATCTTGATATTTATTTCCAAGCACATTTCCTTTTATCATTGTCTTTTCTTCATTGATATAGGTTTATTTGAATGTAGTTTCCAGAAAACATTATAGTTTCTTACTCTAATAAATTACTTCTGGAGCCAGATGATAAGAGGTTTTTTATTTTGTATCCTATTTGAATATAGTTTCCAGAAAACATTATAGTTTCTTACTCTAATAAATTACTTCTGGAACCAGATGATTAGAAGTTCTTTATTTTGTATCATATCTTTAATGTCTGCTATGCTGTTCATTGAAGTCAGGGGGATCTGTGGATGCAGTGACATTTGGATCATACTCTCTGTTCCTGATGGACAGTTGCCAACATTCTAAAATGTTTTTTTCTCACCATCAGACAAGAAAATCCAGGGTAGAATAGAAAGGGTGTTTCAGTTTAAGATTACTATGGGTAGAATATTTTAAACTGGAATTCAAGACACTATTTCTTTTATTTAAAAGGAAATATGAAAGTTTAGAACAGGACCCTTTCTTATGCTGCCATGATTCATTATTTTAGGGTTATAGCTTAGGAATCTAGTTCCGTCCTTCAGCTCCTCAGTTTGTACCATGTTGTGACACCATTATTTACTCAGCAATTACTCACACTAATGGAACAACTTGTGCATATCTGCTCATAACTGTGAGTAATAACTTTATGGTATATAAGCAATTCTTAAAAAATGTAAGGAATTCAGATTCCCCTCTCTAAAACTGACCAAGAAGTACAGCCTGTCATGTCATAGGTTTAAAATAACACGATGAAGCACAATGAAATGTGTATCATAAGCATTAGAAATTTCCCATGTTGTATATTTACCATTGCATTTATTTTTAATTAATCTAATTTTAGATGCACCAAGATCTTATTTATAAAAATATCTAAGAGTTTGATTCTTATAATCTACTCTGAATACTGGTTTTTGTATAATGCTATAAGCAACGTATACTAGATATTTTCAATCAGCCTGAACAAGATAATAAGAGACTGTCAAAGCTGGTATTTATTAAATCCCTGTTTCTTTAGTAATGTGTATTTCAAGTGTTTACTGATGTGGTTCTACTTTTGTAAGAAAAAAATATTAGTCTAACATAAAATGAAGTAGCACAAAGAACAACTGTACTTAAGCAGGAGAACTTATTTTAACAAAAACTGATTACGTGTTAACCTGGTTTAGTACATGAAATTATTGTTCTTAATAATAATTCTTATGACAGTGTATTTTTTAAAATGTATTAATAGGGTAAATAAATGAAATAGAAATGCAGAATTTGGAATGAAACAGGCCTTCTAAGTGGAACAAGTACAATCCAGGGTCTTGGAACCTCTGTCTGTTATATTCTGTCCCACTTGAATATCACCAGGCTAGCAGGAGTGGTAGTGAACTCAATACTATGTACAGTATAAATAATCGTCATATTTTGAGCAGCAAGCATCATGACCAGCTGATATTTTCTTTCCTCAGGACCAGTTGTTCCCAAGAGTGCGTGGCTGAAGCCATATGATCTTATCAACACATTTGAGAGCCCTACCCAAACACTGAGAGAGATTTTGCTGCAGCAATGACTGTCATAGAAGAAAGTCGCCCTTTTGCCCAGCAGCTATCCAATGTCTACTTTACTATACTTTCACTTTTTTGTTTTAAACTTTTTGTGAAGATCAGCCTTGCTATACTTAGTCATTTCTACATTGTGAAAGGAAACCGTAAGGAAGCAGCAAGGATAGCTGCTGAATTTTACGGAGTTCCTCAAGGACAAGGTATATTTGTACTTACTATCTTATCACTACTGTTTGGGGGTTTTGTTGCTACTGAGTTTTTTCCAGTCAATTACTTATCTGCTAGCCTCATTTATATTCAGTTTGTCAAACGATATGTGTGAGTGTTGTTTTTTTTCTGTAGTTCTCACTGTATTTTTTTAACAAAAATGTTTTGTTAGATTATTTAAGCGCTTTTTTTGATTAATATTAAGTTCAGAATAAAACTGAAGTATTACAGCCAGTGTCCTGTTAGGAGAGAGGCAATACTTAAGATGGCTATATTTAAGATTGCCGAATACTTCCCAATCTAAGACTATATTCCCAGATGCTTCTGAGGTTCCACAGCTTACCTATATGTGGTTGAAATTTTCCACGCTTGGCATGTGATTATTTTGCAACACTTTAGTGAAACTAGTCCAGATATTTCTGAGAATTATTTCTTGATTAAGTTAAAATTTTCTTATAATAATTTATTTGAGAAGATACAGTCCTTTTGTACTAGTGTCTTGGCACATATCAGGAAGCTTACTTACTGTTTGTCAGGGTGAGCTTTTGGGCATCTGTGTGGAAACCCGTCAAATTTTACGTGGTTGAAAGCTCTTGTGAAAATTCCTTTTTCAGTTTGCTCAAGCAGAACTTTGGTAGAGGTGGGCACTACTGTTCCCCCAAGCTCATCTATGGTGAGCCAGTACCATTTTCATTCAACACTTTTTCTGGGTCACAGAACACAGAAAACTCCTTGAGAAGATGCACCAGGTGGTTGCTCTACTTGGGATCCCTGCTGCCTTGCTTGTCTTTATTGTTGTTCCTTGTGTTCTGGGATGACATCAAGTTGGAGTTAGGCAATGGAACAGGAAGAATTTTCTTGCCTCTTCTCACCTTTACCACTCATCCCTGGGGCCTATGAAGGAAAAGAAATAACCTGAGTTAAAGGCAAAGGGAGAAACTGTAGAAATGAGCCAGAAATGGTTTCAAAGCTAAAGATCTTTTCAGTCTTCAGTGTTGGCACAAAAGCTAGACATTTTGTGTGTATGTGTTTACATTTGCAAGCCAGAGACACTTCCTAAAGCAGGAACTAGCTTGCTTTGCAGAAGGTTTACTTGAGGTGAATTTATATCATGTATTCTCTGCACAGTTTAAAGATCTGAAACCCAGGGGTTTTACATCTGAGTATGTTAGTGACATAATTTGAACTTTTACACATGTGTGTGAACATATTTACAAATACACATATATGTGGGGGTGTGGGGGTGTACTATGTATTCACTACAATAGGATGGGAAGGACTGACTGTCTATCCCACTGGCAGAAATATTTGCAGGGAATGTGGTAGCCCTCACTTGAAATCAATAATTTTATGTCAGAAACTGCTGGCTAGCTCTAAGTTGACTCATTTTGGGAAGAGTAACACAGAACCTCGATAAGGAATGAAAAAGATTGGGGAAAAACTAGAGGGAAAGGAATAACATCTATCAGGTTGGAAAGTCAAATAGTCTCTACAGTGTTACCTGTTGCTGAATCCGGGAGACTTTAGTGTGGTCATTTGTCAAATGTCTAAACTATTATATCTAAATAAATGTATATTCAGCATTCTAGTAGCCAGCCCGTGCAAAAGGTGAAAATCTATCACTCTTGCAGGTTACTGTTTTGCTCAGGTAGCAGGGACTTATTTTGATTTATAGGCTCAAACAGATGGTAGAGTTTCTGGTTTTCTGTTTCATTTATTAAAAGAAAATAGTGCAACTATTTTGTGCTTAAACTGTATTTTTACAACTTGACACCAGTGTGTCTTAATTTTTCATTGCCCAACTCATAGTATTTGGGTCTGGACTTGTAAAAGTCCTAAGCACAGGTTCAGCTAGTGTTACATAATCTGCAGATTCAGCCATTTGTTGTGATTAACAGGACCAATCCTTGCTCTTTGGGATGCAAATAAGACTCCTCAAAATTACTATTTTATCTTATCTTTCCTATACCTTTGTTCTATGTTTGTAGAAGGGGGCATGTTACTGTCTCAGCTCACACAGTGTTGTGGGATTTGGTTTATTTATGTTTGTGAAATACAGTAGAATACCTCGGTAAGGTTTATACAATATCATGTAACAAAATACCCTGTTCAAAGTAATATCTGGAAGATGTACAATAAGCAGTGTGAAACTACAGCTTGAAACAGTAAATGATAAAATTAAATACTGAATATCATCTTAATTAGTGATCCTGTTCTGTGTTTTTTCTTAAGCAACAGAGAAGCCTCAGCAGAAAGAAAAGAAAAACCACCCCCATCCCCTGAAAATTAGCCTATCATTGCCTAATTGAAGTTTATACTATTTCAGGAAGTAATTCAAATTAGAGGAAATGTTAGTTTTCATTTTCTAGTTTCAACCTAATTACATACTCTTAAAATTCTGTTAGTGTTGGTATTTTCAGTTTGTTTGTAATAGTACAAAAATGAATTTTTGCTATTATAATGACTTGCCTAGGATAGAGTGCTATAATTCTGAAGAAGAAAAGAGCCTTTGGAAATAATGTGCTACTAGGCATAGGTATTATTTCATGTTTACTGAATTGAGTTCTTGAGTTAAAATAAGACTTTCTTTTATGAAGCCTGTCTAATTGAGGACATTTTAGGTACTGAGCAGTAGTACTTGGTGGAACTCCTTTCATCAAACTGAGGGTGTACAGGCCAGTACAGGGTTTGAGGCCCAGGCGTCGCACACTTCATGGCTGACTTCCTTTGTTTTGTGGTTTGTTCTTGGTTGAATACAAGGAGGCAGCTTTACCTGTGTGATCTGCCTACCGTGGTCTTGTTGCTGCATATTAGCAGTGAAACAGGTCATATTCCCTAATATTTCAGGAATATTTTCTCTCCAGTTTGGATAGTCACCAATCTACTGTTAAATCTATCCTTTGGATGTCGTATGTATGTGAACAGCTGGATAGGAATAGGGTCCTAATAATTAGTTAGAAATTATATTGTGTATGTGGCATTGAAATATAAGAACTAGATCAGTGTTCAGCATCAGCCAAGACCAGAAAAGTGTTTATGAAAGCTCTTCTACTTGTAAGTCAGATTAATTTGTTTATGGAGATGAAGTCTTAGTAAAACTTTTGTGTACAGCTGAAAGGCACCTTCAGAGGTAATTTGGATGCTCTAGGATCAAATATATGTGGGTTGTCTGGCAAATGTTTGGCTAACCTGTTTTTAAAATGCTTGGTAATAGTGATT
Organism: Strix uralensis; assembly: GCF_047716275.1. Taxonomy (NCBI): domain Eukaryota; kingdom Metazoa; phylum Chordata; class Aves; order Strigiformes; family Strigidae; genus Strix; species Strix uralensis. Next base: position 40,418,151 of record NC_133975.1, read on the forward strand.
TTTGCAGCAACCTTGTGCAACCAATTACAGTTTTTACTATTCTCATCACTAGAATGCTTCCCACTCCCCCCAAGACCTACCTAAGTCTTTATTTCTGCAAACTAAATACATAAAATATGAGTAAGGCATTTATCAGTTTTTCTCCATGTATGAAAAGTAATCAATTTAAAGACTATTACAATGCATCTTTCTACCTCTACTGTTTTTGTCTTTTCTAGAATAAAGAAAAAAGGATTTAACTTGGTCTGTCCTCCTAAGTTTTGTTTTCTAGGCCTGGAATTACTGTAGTTGCTCTCTTTTGGACTTCTGCCGGTTCACATACAGTTCATAGACAACTTTATTGATGTCTAATTCCCCATGTTAAACAGAGTGCTCCAGCTGAGTCTTGGAACTGTTAGCTGCATAAAAGCAGAACAGTTATGTCACGTGCCATATATATGATACCCTATGTAATGCCTCCTGGAATGATGCTTTTTCTTTTCCTTTTTTTACCCCCTAACAGTAAAGTATTAAGGATATACAGTCTGTAGCCTATAAATCCCATGTTAAAACAGAGTCACTGTACTATGCATTTGCTTTTTCCTCTCTAAGTATAATACCTTGTACCGGCCTTCAGCTAACTTCATGTTCTTGATATCAGACAATTTCTCCATTTTACTCAGGTCTGTTTTGAATTGTTTCCCTCTGAGCAGTTGCAGCACCAGCAGTTTAGTGTCATCTACTGATTTTTACATTTGTTTAAAGACCCATATTCTTTTTTCAGTGAAGTCAGTGGTGTTATTACCATAAAAGAATTAAATGCGAAAGGGATCCATTCTGTTATAAAGGTCCCATTTACTGGATTATTTTGAACTTCGGCACTAATTTTGTAAACTCTTATTCATATACACATACTTGCCCCATTGAATTGAAATCAGGGACTATAGCTGTGTTATAAATAGGTTATGGTGCCTAGCTTTTCTTTTTTTATTGTGTTGAAGTGAACAGGTATTTATACATTATGCTAGCAAAGTCAACATTTTATTAATTTACTTCTTTATGGAAAAAGCCAGAGGATGTATATGTTTATTCCATTTTAAAATTCTGTGCCCCTACAAACTGACCTACAAAAATTAACTTACTTGCAAATTAACTTTAGGTATAATTAGCTCCTTAGCAGGCTATCTGCAGTGACAGTGATCTGCACAGTAAGATTTCTTTTCTCACTGTATGTCCAGACCTGTGAAGAGTTAATAACTCATCCTTTTGTACAGCTGTTCCTGGATAGAAACCAAAGGATCAAAAGCAACCTTTCGACTCTTCCTACTATACCAACTAGCTGGTCATATCATGAAAGTGCTCTGTATATACAAGCACTGAGCTGGAGCTTCAGCTGAGCTTTATAATAAAATTCAGTAGCTTTAGGATGAGATAGTAACAATGTGGTATGAAGTGATTTCAAAGTGTAAGTTTATATCAAATCTTAAGAGTTAATTAATTGTCAAGTGTTTTGAGTCTGTAAGATATAAACTCTACTGACAAATACTGGTAAGAGCTTGGTTTGTATGGAGGAGTCCATACTTTGATAATACAGATAACTTTATAGAAGGAGGTATAGTTCCCATTCATAAACTTTTTATAAGGCAAAAAGAGTCTATTTTATCAAAATTAAACCTGATACTCAGTAACTCTCAGAATGCTTTTAGCTGCAAGCAGAAGGTGATATAGAGGAACTTTCTTATGAAAGAATAATTTTCCAGAAGTTAATACAGCATAAATGACAAACAACTACTCATGTACTTATACAGATACCTGGGATCTGATGCACAACCTAAGTAGTTCTGACAACATAAAATGCTTTTTCTTTAATACCCTCTTTTTTAATTATGTCAACTCTCTTTGCAAAAAATTGCATAGAATATCACTTTATGTATAACTATACTATTCTAAAGTAATATTTGAAAGTTATTTGAAAGCAGAATTTGTATTTGTAGTATTTGAGTATATCTCCTCAAAATACATTACACTGTTTTTGCAGAACTGGAGAGGTGAATATTCCCTGATTTCTTCTAAGTTTAAAAAAAATAAAGACTACTCTTGAATGAACATAGCAAGTTCTAAGCTACTTGTCTTTGCTCTATCTGCCTTGGCCAGGCATGGTAGGAAAGCTCAGTACACTAGTTATTCCTTGTTACCCTAAATGAAGACATCCGTGCGATTGTGGTAGATCAAGGCTGGAGTCCCCATCTCCTTTCAGGATTATGAGACTTGTAAATAGTATGAAGCCTTTTGTTTCTTTCTTTTTCTTGTTCACTGTGTGCTGCTTGGGTGGACCCAAGAAAGCGGTCCATTAAATACAACTCAGATAGCAAATAATGCTGTGTTTCAGTGTTAGAGATCTGCTGTTTGGAAAGCTTGATTCCCTTTTGAACTGTAGTGTATAATTAGAGCAAAGTTTTCCTATTATTTTATTCTAACAAGTTGCAATTGATAATGTCACTCAGCAACAGTTGTTAGGTAGGAAAGATAGGCACAAGGCATTTTCTCAACTCGCATTCCACAGAGATCACAGTTCTATTAATAAAAGCCATATAAGACCCCTACTAGCTTCCTGGATACAATAGGGATTAATTTAGTAATGACAGGAATATTGTATGGCATACCTATTCACCATACCACTTGGTGTAAGGCACCCCATTTAGCATTTGTTTTTCATATGCGGCACGTAAGCTAATGGTATAAAAATGCTTAAGATAGTGTGAATGTTCTTTTTTAAAAGTTCAGAAGGGAGTTTTTTTTTGATGGAGCTCATCACCTTCTCTTATATGCTAAATAACTTTGCCTAGTATGACAAATAACTGTCAAAGAAGAGTCACACTTCAAAATAAATCTCAAGAAGACACTTGCTTAGAATGAAGCAAATGACAGCACATATCAGCAAGATACCAGAACCATTTTCCTCTGAAGAACATAATTACCTTAAAGCGATTTTGATGAGAGTTACATGATGCAACTAGACTGGTGTGGCCAGAGTTCTGACCTATTTGCAGTAACAAAAACCAAGCACATCTGTTGGCAAGCACTGACTATTCCCTCACCTTAAAGAAAATCTCTGAGGCTACAGAAACTTCTAGTGAATATATCTGCTGAAGCCTGTTTGCATACTGGCTTCCCTGAACGGAGATACCATGTGGATTCCTTTGTGTTTTTTTATTTATTTGTATGTCAGAATCTCCTTGAGAATAGCATTGCCACAAGCTGTATTTCATGGTCAGTATCGTTTATGTGCGCCTCCCTAAAATCTTTTCTGAAGATGGACCTTAACTTGTCACCAACCTAGGTCTTGTTGGCTTGCTTGATGTGCACGCTCTTAAGTTAATGCACATGGAAATCCCCTTCATCAATCGATTATTTTTCTGGAAGAAATGAACAGTAAGCTTTTGAACTACAAACAAGTACAAAATGAAACATTATGAACTGGGATGTAGCTTAAAACCTGGGTTTTTAAAGGTGCATAGCAATAAGACTGAAACATAGTCCTGGAGCAATCTGCCCGCAAGGCCTTAAAGACTGCTGTTGTTAAAGAAAAGTCATTAAGAAACTCCAGTACTGGATCAGAGCAAGCTCAAACATATCTGCACTGGTCTTTTTTGCAGCGGTGGGGCGTAAGGCAACAGGGGAAGACCAAAATAGCATAGCTCCCTGAAGGTGATGTTCCTTCCCTCAGCCGTAGACGGGTTATGGCCACAGTTCTGCTATTCACACGCCTCTCTTGTAGGGGATGTTCTCAAACATTTGCAATGCAGGCAGGCAGCGAGTGAACTGCTGCCAGAGTTAGATGATGATGGCTTTGGGGGAATGCATTACGTGCCTAAGTAGTGAGCTGTATTCATGATTGCAGCAATGCTGGCTGGTTGGTCATAAATCCATTATGGCATGCTGCATCTGTTGCACTAGTGGATGTTACTCTTTGCTATGTCTAGAGTCTTTCTGGCAATAGATATGATCTCTCTCTCTTTACGGCTGTTGTCTCATGGTAATTGGCCGAAGATCCACTCTGTGGTGCTCCATACCACTCCCATGCTGACTACTTCTCTCATGCCTTGTGTCTTTCTTCTCTGTCAATACCTGAAGCCCAGGCCTGCTTGGTAACTGGTTTGGCTAGGTTCATCAGCATGACTGCTGTGATTTGGTTTACTTTAGCCCACATATTAGCAAATATTCTGTGTTACCAATGCGTGTCTGCATGAAGAGGTCTGGTGGGTACACACTGCAAATCCACAAGCCAGGCAATGTAGTAAATGTATCATTGTTCCATATTTGACCTCTGTGGGGGCTGAGACAGAGCCTTTATCATATCAGAATTTTAAATCTTTTCCTAGCCTTCCATTCTGATTCCCATCATCCAAGGATACAAGGCCTAACATCTGCAAAAATCTCAGAGGGAGAGGTAGGAAAATTACTAGCCATCCATGCTGTTGCTACCTTAATAATAGTAATAATAATTTGTATTTCCAGCTAAGAGACAGTGATGATACTGTGTAAAGAGCAGGACTGTGTAATAGGCTTTTTTTAGTGCTTATAGTGTCATAGAGAAATGTCACTTTATGCTTAAATAACTAATAACCATTTAAGTATTATCTGCATATCTGCTGGCATTTGTTAAGATGTGGAGGACAGAGGACTGGTTGGTGACACCTGGGTAATGCCCAAGCTTCTGGTTGACTGCTAATGACTTTGAATATCATTGTATTGGCTGTGAAGTATGACTTGGTGCAAGAATCTGTTTTTATATAAAAAAAAAATAGTTCCAGTCCTTTCCCTGTCCTGCTGTTAGAGCTTTATCACTGTACTTTTATGGTGCATTTAAGTTCCTTGGCATTGAGCCGGCACTGCAGGATGTTATAGTGGCTACTGTGGCCTCTTAGGATGCTTTGTTTTTGTTGGTAACCATGTTTCTCTACTTATTTCCAAAAGTTGCTTTGTCTTGGCTTCTCTTACAGGGAGGAGTGTTCAAGATCACTCTGCTGGTTCATTTCTGTCAACGTCAAATAACAGGCAACTCTTGGGGTACTGGAACTGAGATCCAGGGAGCCTATCTATCATTTCAGCTTCATGGTTGTAGTCTGTGGATCACATTAGCAGGAAGAAGCAGTTTCTAGTCCTGTTCCAGATTTAGAGTGGCAGGTTCCATGCAGTCGCTGTGACCCCATAATAATCCTGGTCATAAAAGTAGAGTGAATCTGAAAGTATAAAACAGTTTGGGAAGCAAGGTGGCTCATTAGTTGGGTCTTTTGAGGAGGGTTGCACACAAATGCAGTTTTGTCCATTTTTTCCTAAGATAAATTGTTGTTACTGGAGTTTGGACTGTATTGCATTGGGCTGCATCATGTGTTGAAAGGTCTGGGGGGGGGTGTTTGTCATTGTTTTTATTATCATATTTTTTTGTCTGTTATCACAGTTGCATCTTTATTGCCTTAAGAAGAGTCTTTAAAATAGAATGAGTTTCCCATTGAAAGGGAGGAGCAAAGATTTCTTTCCATTTTCATTCCCACCTCTTAAGAACTGCTGCTGCTGCTGTAAACTCAGAGCTATTTGCTGACATAGAAATGTTGAAACTTTACTGATACTTCTTTTTATAAAAATCTGGATAAAAAAGATTGTGAAGAAAATAACTTGAAAGTTTCCTTTAACAGTTTTTCCCCTGGGTTATAAAAGTTGAATAGAACTAATTGTTAGTGAAATGCAGTGTAGTGGTTTATTTAAAGCTTGTCTGCTAAATTAAGTCAGAATTCCAAACTCTTCAGTAAAATCCTCCAGTTTCCTTACTCTCAGACTGTAGTGTCTGCCCCTTATTCTGGCTGCTTTTTGCAGGTAGCTGCATTGCTTCCATGAGTAACTATAATCTAAATACTGTCCCCAATTGCTTGTGTGCCAAGGCAGGGAAGGTAATGGTCTCTACTGTATTTTCTACATGCTTGGATATCTACTTAGATTTCTGTTACAGGTTTTCTGGTGGATTTTGGAAGTGTTTGAGTTTCTTCTGTAGAGAAAATCTGAACAACAGAATCTGAGTGCCAAGCCCTAAGTAGTTTCAAATATTAATAGTTTTATTACCTAATAAAGTCGAGAGATACTGATTCTTATTTTGTAAGCCAGTGCATGGATGGCTGACTTGAGGAAGATCCCATAGCAATTCCAAGTCAGAGGTGGAAGTGAACTAGTGAGTTCTTCAGTCTTACTCCACAGTTTTAACTGAATGTTCATTGCCTCTTTATATCAACATCTCAAGTATATTTTTAATACATTTCCAGTTCTTTTCTGATATTGTTCAAACTTGCTTTTTTTTTTTTAACTTTTATTTATGTACTGTTTTAATAGGACTTTTTAATGGCTTTTGCCCAGAGAATAAATGGTTATGCCTAGCAGAATTTAGTGAAAAGCTGCTTCTAGAGTACTGAATGGAATATGCTTCACCTCTAAAGCATGAAAAAAGATAGCTCATATTTGTATACATTGCATTCTGATGTCCAACAAAGTATTCAAAGTAACTTCATAATAATGAGTGGCAAGTGTCTATGGAATAGAGGTACTTTTCCTAGTACTCTTGCCTTGACGGTGGCCTAACTCCCTTGGTAGCTCATTGCTTCCTATGGAGTTCTCTGGATGAGAGTGAGCAGGTGCTACTGACTCCTTGGGGGTCTTCCTCTTTGAAGCCATGGCAGCTGTCCGTGTATCTGCTGGCTTCCTTGCTCCTGCAAGTCACACCACTGAGACTAGTGAGAGAGAATGGGGGCTGGAATATTTGTGGAAAGCAAGTTGTATGAACTACTTCCAGGTTTGTAGCACTCCCCTAGAAGGACCCAACTTCATTCTCAGCTGACAGCCTCACCCACAAAACTCCTACAAAAACATGTGGGTCTTGTCTTCCTAGCCCACTGTCAATCCCTGCTCTGCAGTGCCAGATGCTTTGCTTGATCCTGATCCTCACCCCTTCTCCTGAATGTTCTGGGTTTCCATTCCAAATGGAAAGGAGTGTAAAACTGAGATGAGCCTCAGAGCCATGGCAAGTACAGAAATTGTCATCTGTTATTTCTCACCTGGAGAATAGTGCTGATATCTTCCTGACACAGACACATGTATACACATCCTTATTCCTGTTAATTCATCTTCCAGTACTTATTTACTTGAAGAAAACACTACAATTTAACAAGTAATTCTAGTATTAAAGTGATATATTTCTAATGTGCCCTTTCATAATGAGCCCTTTCACGAAAGCTCTGTTCAAGACTTATTTGCAGAATCTGATTGCTGAATGTGTAGAAGTGATTCTTTCAGTCTGTGAGATATTCTGGTTCATTCAGCTAGATAAAACCTGAGGAAAATGGCTTTCAGAAAGCAGCATAACGTCTGGGAGAGTGCAGTTTTGTTCTCCCTTGTGAGAATAGCAGTAGCCCACTTGCTTCTGTTCTGTAAAGAGTGTAATGCCGTTCCAGTAGGGCAGTTCTCATGTGCTGCCATTTCAAGGTGAAACTTGCAGCTGCTCATTCTTCCCCTTACCCTACATAACTACAATCTTGCCTCTGATTTTCTCTTAAAGAAAACCAAGAGGGATATAGAAAATGTCATTAAATACTTGTGTATTATTTCAGCATCGTAGGGCTTAATTTTTGTCAGGTACTTGAAAGGAGGAGTATTAATGAAGCCCACTAATGTTAATTTCCTTTTAAAAAGTTTACAAAATGGCTAGTTTTTATATCAGTAGAAGAGGATAGTAAGGAAATGCCAGAAGGAAGTGGTTGGGGAGGTAAAGGCAGCTTCTTAACATGTTACTAGTACAGAGAAAGCACTGTCCTTTATCCATGCTGGAATTTTATCATGGATTGCTTCTCACTGCAGATTTCTGTATAGTATCAGCATGATACATAGTAACAAACAAAAAAATTCTACTACTAGTTGGCTGCCCTTGTATTTGTTATTATGTTTGAAAAATATTGACTTGTGCTTCTGACAAGACTATAGCCTTACTTTCATAATGTGATCAGACTTTGAAAATAACCAGTGAAATTTTTTTTTTGTAGTCAAACCATATTTTTATTTATTCAGGATGTAGTTTCTAGTTGACATCTGTAGGATACCTTGTCCCCTATTTAAAAAAAACCAAATCACAAAGAACCAGAACTACTTCATAGTTTCATGGATTCTTCTGAATTCCAAAATCTCTCATAACTGCAAGTTACATGTAATAATTATTGTTTCTATTATTAAAACAATTGCCATTCTGATAAAACAGTTTTAGTTTTTCTGTTTCAGGTTGCTTGTTGTTCAAGCAACAAAGCACTGAATGCTTTTGCTTTAAGAATCTGTTTCTTTTTTGGTTAAATGATTAAAAAATTAACACCTTCTTTCCATTTAAATCATGTAAATAGTTAAGACTCATGCTGTAGCTAAGCTGATTCTTTCTCTGTTTTAAAAATAGAAAATGCTAGAGCAGTCCCTCCCTTCCCCCACTATGTACTCACTAGTCCAAGCTAGTAAATGTTACTGAATGGATTTCAGTGTTGTAGCCATTCTACAGTAAGTACAGCAAGATCCTTTGTGAAAAAGCAAAAGGAGGAAAAAAGGTAGTAGAAATCCATTTGTGGATGTTCGTCAGACCAGAGTACCTGCACCAATGACAGACAGTCTTTCCTCGAGAAACAAATAATGGCAACAAACACTGCTGTTCAGAGGAGCCAGAATCTCCCCAAAAGACGCCTAGAAAGTATAGGGGAGTGTCCTGCAAAACGAAAAGCTAGCTGGGGTATTCTGACCAGCCAAGGTTAGTATAGCAGCCATTTCAGAAACCGTGTACTGAAATATGCTAAGCTGACCCAATTTATGATGTTCTAGCTCAAAACTGTTCTTTTTTTTCTAGCTGTAATATAAATGCATGCTTATGTTAGCAGCACTTTATTGTCTTGCATGGGTTAATACAAGGGTGTTGAAGCTATTTTTGTTCTTTCTGCACTTTTATCAGCTGATCTAAAATAAATTTTCTTGTTTATCTGCCCTATTTGTTTAAGGCTTGACTTACCCTGACTTTTGCTGTCCTGTCACAAGGTAACTGGATACTGAAGGCTAATTGTTTACAACAGGGAACAGGGGAATGAAAGGAGGGGGAGGAGTAAACTTTACATATAACTTTATATGTAAAGAGAAGTTTATAGGTAGTTGAAGTAGGAAGCAATGGGTGAACTACAGGTGACAATTATTGTCCTGTACTAAGATACTAAAGACAAAGATATAATTAATTGTAAGGGTTAGCATAGAGAAGTACTTAGGAGGTATTTAAGTTGCTGGACACTGACATTTTCAGCAATGGGAACAAACTGTTATAAATGTTTAGGACTGCTGTTGTCTGTGCCATATTTTCCTAATTTTTTCATAATACAAGTGTGTAAAAGGGAGCTTTGAGTAATTGTGAGAATCTAATAGGAATTTTTTGAGAGTGATCATAATTCCAGTTAATATTGACCGTATCATAAGGCTTAGAGTGAAACAAAAAAGAAAATAAGGAAATCAGACTTTAAATTCTTGATAATATGATATCAAATTAAAAACTGGAGATGTTAAAATAGTCAAGGAAAGGAAGAGACAGGAAAGAGAGATTTGATATATTGTGCATAAAAATAATTATGAATTTACCATGTAAAATGTAGCTAAATCTTAAAGGAATCAGTTATTCTTAAAATACCTTTGCTAATTTCCAGTACTGCCAGTTTTAGAATTAAGCAATATTCAAGAATTTAAGCAACAGTTACCATAGCTTCTCAAGTAACTGTTTGAATGCAGTGGTACTCTAAGGTAATATTTATTCATCAGTTTTAAAATGCAGTGTATGTTTTACCCTCATATTGTTTACTGTTTGGGCTAAGATTTCCTGATATATAGTAGCTTTTATTTATGAAGATTTCAGCTAGTAGTTCCAAAAAACTAGGACATTCTGCCTCCAACTGAAAATAAATTTTACAGTTTATCTGTGTTAGCACAAGCCACTCCTTGACATGGTTCAGGGGTAGGCTCTTGTGCCATTCTTATAAAGAAATAGCCACAGCTAGCGGCTATTCGAAAATTTTCAAAAACACAGTAAAGTAAAATTTTCTGAAGAATCCATCTTAACACAGTCCAGCTACTTATAGCCCCTTTGTGACTGTCAAACTGGGCATATATTTTTCCTGATGGACATCTTGAAGTACTGAGAGACTTCTGTTGCAGTTGAGTCTTCTGATTGTTACCGTTCACTTGAATAACAGGTATGTCTAATATCAAATCTGAAGGAGGCTCTTTTATTCCCTCTCTATTCCCAGCCATGGAGGTATCCAAACCGAACTTTATTCTTCAGGCACCCTTGCAGAGCAAAGGAAGAGAAAGTCATACTGCAATGCAGTATGTAATTAAATATGCAGATTGGAAAATGGACTAAAAGTGATGTGGGGGGTGGAATATGTCATTATAAGACTTGGTAGAAGGGCAAAAGGATAGAGTCAGGCTAGGAAAAGGTCTTCAGCCTACCAGCTTGAAGGTCCGCAACCAGACTGTTTTACCAAAATCTGGACGTGGCAAAAATCAGCACAGTAAGGCCCAACTTTGCTGCCCAGCTGCGTACTGCTTTTAAGGCTAGGGATTAGGCCACATGCTGCATTCATTCTCTGGCAGGCTGGGAAAACACTGAGAATTCTGAGCACATCTTGAGGAAAACTGCTTGCAGTCTGGATTAAGACAGACTGCATTTGAGGAGGAAGATTACTCCACGCAGAAGTTCTCCAGAGTCTGAACTCAGCTCAGAATGTCTGTATGCCTTTTCTGTCACCTTCTGGTGAAGGCTGCTGAAAACCCCTTACTTTTAGTGACTTGTCCAAGGAAATAACAACAGACTAAGAGTACTACCTGCTGCTCCACATACTCTCATCAAATCTGATGTGGGTCTAACAGATTACTGAATGTAGACTTTGATGGGAATTTATACCTGGCTGCTCTAGCTATGGCACACAGAGTTTGCAAGCTACTTTCAGCTAGAAAAATAGCAAGTCAAGTTGTTGATCCTTCAAGAAGATGGAAAAAACAAACCGCATGAGCAATGGACAGGGGAGTTGTTGCTGTGCTTTCATGTGACAGGCGAAGGGGCCTGACACACTTCTTCCTGTGTGTGCAAGGCCCGGCACAGAGCCAGCAGCAACAACTGCTGCTGCCGCTGCCATCATCATTACCATTGCCTTCACGTAGCATAATGTTGCCTCTGTGGGGAAGCAAGCAAATTATGTTTGGATATCACTGTTGTGGTTTTTTAGGATTTTTAGTACAGTTTAGTGGCTCATGTTTCTGTGTGAAAAGTATGTTAAATTGGAATGCCAAAGCACTCAAAATCTAGGAATTGTTAGAAGTAATGTTGCCTGTGCCATGCTGATTCGATCCTCTAATGCATTATAACTCAGTATTTGACAACACAGTCACACACTGTACTTTTCCACAAAGCCCCTGCTTCCTTTGGTGTGCAAGATGGATGATGTTATGAGAAGGCATTAGTTTTATACTCAGAAAAAATACACCCTATGTTTTCCTGTATGTTGCAGAGGTTAGAAAGTCTGTAGTGAATGGTAGGGGAAAAGGGTCAATGTTTTAATGTCCCTAAAAGCAAATTCTATTCTTGTCTTTGCTGTGGCACCTGTGTGTTTTAAGACCAATCATCTAACCTGAAAGTTTCTTGACTGATCATGGTTATTATTATCTAAGGCTGAAATTTCAGAAGCTCAAAGCTCTCATAACCATAATTAAACTATGCTTTCAGTGTACACTCTTAATGCTTAAGTCCTCTGGAAAAAATAAGTTATTAGATTGGTTTTACAATTTAAGCATTAAAACTCTCTGTCTTTTGGTTCCTTAGTTATAAAACTGTATGAATGGATGATGTTATGAAGATAGATTCAGCAGGGTTTTTGAAGTATTTTTTGTTATTGGGAGAATACCATGAGAAAGGCAGTATAAAATTAACAATGTTATTTATTGTCAGTTTATAGTTTGGATAGCATGTCTTAAAGAGCTAGAGATCCTACTAGATATGGAGATACAAAATAATTTTAATACAGCACTGGAATGTCAAAACTAATGCGTGGTCATGTAATGTGGTTGCATCATAAACAGAACTGTGTGGGAAAATACACTTGGTTTGTATGGTTTTCAAGAGTAGGAAATTGTTGGTGTTTGCATTTAGAATGAAATCTCCAACTTTTGAGACACATTGCACAGAATATTGTTTTGAACCAATCAAGGTTTCATTTTTTTGTATGTGTAAGTTTATATATTTATGTGTTTATATATTGTCATATAATTTTCAACTGAAAACAAAGATTATTTGAAATATTGAAATTAAATTTTTAAATGCCACTTGAACTACATCTTCTCAGACATATTTTAATCATCTCTAACCTAAATTCTGATTCTTGGGGATCTTCAGTGTGATTGTTGTAATTTCATTTGTTGAAAAGAAGTGGCTTCTGTTTTGCTGGTCATATCTAATCATAGTAGTTAAGCACCACAGATACATTTCTTAACTTTTAAATCCTTGATTTAAGATTCTTTTCCAATAGTTTTTAACATCAAATATCAATTAAGTGGTTGACACCCTTCTTTATCCTGCAAGAGCTTTAGACAAATGGATGATTTTGTAGTGCCACAGAAAAATCTGTTAGAACTTAATTACGTATAGGAAATATCAGGCAGTTTTAATAACTGGAGTGAAGTGAGTCCGTTGATCTTGGGACTATAATGTTACAGAGTTTTTCTGTTACAGTTATTGGTCCTGTGTGTTGCTTCAGTTGCCACAAACTGAAACACTCAGAATGCATTTTAAGGAGTAAAAGGTAACAGTGATGAGCTTAATCCATAGCATTTGTTAGTTTTGCAGAAATAAGTATTAGCTGTAACACTTTCCAGCAGTCTGTGTTTCTCATCTCCCAATAATGAACTGTGGCAGGCTTCTGTTTTCAGTTCTTCTCTGATGATACTGCTTCTTCTGACAACTGGGACACCATCTATTTATCCTTAGAGCAGTACTTTTCTAAAGTGCTGAGCTCTGGTATAAATCTTCTCCCAGTGAAGTCAGTGAGAAGATTTTCATTCATTTCCAGTCCTCCTTGTTTTGAAAATCCAACTTTTTAATGTACCTTTCATACTGTTGTTTGGTTTGGTTTGGGGTTTTTTTTTGTTTGTTTTGGTTTTGGGGTTTTTTGGTTTTTTTTTTTGTTTTTTTTTTTTTGTTTTTTTTAAGACTACACAAGTTTTTAGAAATAAAAACAAAAGGATGGGATGACTGGAGTTAATGACCTTTACGAAAATATTTTTACTTAGTATTTTACTGCTATGATCATAACTGCAGGAATGGCTTACAGATAATTGCAGGTGGATGTAAAGGAGTGAAGTCAGTAGAAAAACATGAAGAAAATAACATTAATGACTTAGAAATGGATCAAAGTCAGAACTGAAAATCCCCATTTTGGGGGATTTTTCATTGCTGAGAATAGTTATCAATACCCCAATTTAACAACCAAAGAATTGTTCAGAAGATAATTGAGGCAATAGTGAACTGCTAAAAGAAAAACACAGTTCAGCGTACTGATCAAATAGCATTTGAAACATGTTCAGAATATCTTTGCTTATTTCTTTTCTAAGTATGAGTAAGTAGTAAAATAATATATGAACATTTGGCAGTGCTTCCCTTACAAATCTATGTACTAATACTGATTTTTGAGGATACAAAACTGTGTGTCTCATTGTATGAGGTTAAAAAAGGAGTTTGTCCTGTAGTTCTTATTCAGCAGAAGGTTCTCTTGGTTTTACTGTGAGTTTCTCTTGTGTTGAAATTCCAGTTAATCTGTCTTGGAAGGCAAATGAACAGATACTGGCATGATCAGAAATGTGAAAAATGAACAAAAAGGGCCACAGTCCTTTAGCATAAGAAATGAACAGATACTGGCACATGAACAGAAAACTGGCACATTCAGAAACGTGAAAAATGAGCAAAAAGGGCCACAGTCCTTTAGCATAAGAAACTGGCAACTTGTATATGCTCATATCTTTAAAGCTGTGTTTACTGAAGGGTGAAAGTTCATATTACAGTGAGCTGCTGATCTCCTTCCAAGCATAGCTGGAGTGTATTAAGAACAGGCCCAACTAGCAAGAACAGATTTTTTTTAATTTTTTTTTTTATTTTCCAGATTGAAAGCAATGAGTAGGATTTATAATTGCAATTGGTTGGAAGTACCATGGGGTGATGGAGATTTAGGTATTGTATGATACTTTGAAATTTTTTTTTTTTAACTTTGCCTGTTAATACAGTGAATATGTTTATTCTTTCTTGTTAGTGTTTACAAAGCAATGTAGGCTGCCCTTCCTGGTAAACTATACACCAGAGAATTTGGAACTAACGTGGCTTCTAATTATAGTTAGAGGTACTTTGTATACAGCATCTGTCAGAGACAACATCAGTAGGGAATTAATGCATTAGCAGTTTTGGAATAGACTATGTTTGTTGTCTCTAACAGCAGTATTAGCTATGAATGAAAAAATGTCCTCGTTTATATTCTTGATAATGCTTTCCAGGTGAGAGACATAGCAAGTCTGTAGATTAGTAGAAGGCAGTAATCTAGACAAAGAATTTATGTTAAGACACCTTTGATGTTTATTTATGATACATATTTATTTTGAACATATTTTTGTCCCTGTGGTATTTAATGATTAATTACTACGTTTATTGATAAATCAGTTGGAATATGAAAGGTTTTTTTCCAAACCTGGTTTGCACAAAATATTTCTGCAGAATTTTGCTTATAGATTTATTTCTAGTAGAGATGACAAGCATTTTGTATTTGATGGATTTAGCAGAAACAGCTAGCTGCTGGATGTCTCTACATGAAGATAGGGATATAAGGTGGGTCTACGTGCAAAACAGAGCTCACAATGGGTGTCATTTGATTCTCAAATGTCACTGGAGTAATGACATTAACAAACATTCTTCTGAGCAATCCAAGAGGGAAGGAGGTGAAAGATAGGTGGAAAAAAATGTTGCTTTCAGAGCCTACCTGCAGCTTTGTTCTGTTTAGAGACATACACAGCTACAAAAATGTCCAAAGTGTGAGTGTATTTAATGGGCATAAAAACGTCATTACACTTACAATTTTATTAGAAGTTTTTCTATATAATAGTTAAGTGTCTTCTTTTTTTTCCTGTTAATTTAGTAGGATAAACTGTCAAGAGAGAGGTGTTCTCATCTGTAGAGATAGGGGGACAAAATTTCAAAATCAGTCTCTAAATACAGCTTTTAATTATTTTTTGCAGCTGTCAGCAGGAGAACTTTATGGATCTAATTAATTTGAATTTAGAACGACTCAAGTGCTGGTTCACATACTACCACAAAAGGAAAACATTGGTCAAAATTCTCATAGTGATTGAACACATCCAACCTACAATAGGATAAATATATCTGAGCTTATTGGGATGACAGAAAATACTGATGTTTTGTCAAAATCAAGTCACTTTAAGATTTCTGAGCCCAGTTTTTGTAGTATAATGCCCCATAAAATCCCAGTCATTTTGTGTATGTTTTTTTTTAGCTGTTATTCTGACCAACAATAAGAATTGCAAAATATTACATGTAAAATCTAAAGGAAAAAATATAGGGAATGATGTGTGCACATGCACATACACATGCACACACAGATGATCAGAGCTTATTTCAAATAATTCTGAAAGAGTATTGGAAGCTGAGTCTTGCCTATGGTCCATCTACTCCCACAGATGAAGGAGTACAAGGAGCTTTACAGATACTGGATACTCTGACATTACAGAAATCTCTATGCATTTTTAAGATCAGGTTTACAAAGCTTTAATCTCCTGTATATTTTAACTTCTGTTATCAGCTTTATATAGTCTTATGATAATTTAAATACTCGTCTGTGCTTTTGTTTTGCTAAGTTTTTGATTCAATAGCATCCAGTAGTGCAGAGTTCCACAGTATAGTTA
The DNA here is from genome assembly GCF_047716275.1 of Strix uralensis. Lineage (NCBI taxonomy): Eukaryota > Metazoa > Chordata > Aves > Strigiformes > Strigidae > Strix > Strix uralensis. Next base: position 40,434,186 of record NC_133975.1, read on the forward strand.
TACGTTCTGTGAGAAGATACAGTTTTACATATGAATAAGTTTTAGTTTAATTCATTAACACCTCTAGGAAAACTGAGGTTTTATCTCAATTTCCATATTGTGCACAATTTGGTGTGTTTTTAAGCATGCCCTCATTTCTTTTCAGGTTGAGCAGTCTTAATCTATTCGGTTATTCTTGATGTGATTTGAGGGGGTTATTTATTGTAACCGCAAGTGTGCTTTCTGAAACAGGCTAGTGGACAGAAGGGGTCCAGTAGGGAACAGGAACAGAGTCTGTTCCTAGTCAGTAGTTACCTTAGAGGTAGTTACCTTAGAGCTTAGACTGGTGATTGCCAGTGATTGAGCCTTCTCATTTAAAATTCATTGCCTTGTCACTAAAATGCAGTCACTGGCTTTGCAGGCAGTCCTAGTCCATTGCAACAGACAAAGTCAAATACGTTTACACACTGGAGATTCATCTGCCGTTGTTACCAATTCATCATACTTAGCTAATTCTACATTTCTTAAGGGATTTTTTGGCAGATTGATATAACTCACGTGAATGATTGTATTAGCATTTTACAGTTTCAGTGATTTTCTTCTTATAGGAATAAATATTGGTAATTCATAATATATTTTGAAGATGGTTCTTCTTTACACAGTCTCTCAAAACTTGATTTGCAAAGTTCACACAAAAAATTGATATCAGCTATGCCTGCAACCCTGTCTGGCTGGAGGGGACCTGTCAGTGGCCAGTCTTCTAGAGGAAAGGGCAGGTTCTTCATCAGGAGCCACTGGATGACTCTGGGACCTGTGTTGGGAGTTAAGGGGACGTATGTCTGTAAAGGCAGGGTTGTTGTTTGTTTTCTTTTCTGTTTTTCCCTCTGTTTTTTGGGGGGTAATAAATAAATGAAAATAAATGCCAAACCTTTACATTAAGCATATTTAGCTATTTTTAGCCCCAATAGCCTATTATAGAATGAGAACTTAGACTTAATACTGTATTTCTACTATAGCCATTTTTTTAGTGTGATTCTCACTGTATTTCTCTTCTTGCACTTGTGTAGTAGCTGCAGAATAATCTCATCATATATAAGTATTTCCATATTGATTTTCACATACATCAGCTTTTTTAGGATTTTTTTCAGGCAGGTTTATATCTGGTTTAAGTTCAAATATCAATTTGTTGAAGTCTGTAAATTTCTATATGCCAGTTGCAAAAATAAGTCATATTATTACTGAAATCACTATATCAATATTTTGTTCTCTGTACCATATAATAATTTATTAGAGATGTTTACAGTTAATAATAGAGCAGTTTTTATTGTCTATAAACTGATAATTTGAAATACGGTCTCTAAAGAGAAAAAATTAATTTCATGGGACAGTTAACTTCATTCTGTGCATTATATTTTCTGCTTTGCTCTATGCATTCCAAAATCATTCTAATTCATATGGTTTACTCAATAAATGTTGTTATTATATAGGTTCTTGGGCAGATCGCTCACCTCTGCATGAGGCAGCCAGTCAAGGACGTCTTCTTTCTCTAAAGACTTTATTGTCACAGGTGAAGGCTGCTTTCATTTTTAATGTTACTTAAGTTCTCAGCATAGAATATTAATGCAGATTTAGTATGCTTTGCTTTACTTTTTTCACTTGAATTTTTCAGAGAAATACACATTTAGGAATTTTTTATATGATAAAATGTAAGTTAATTAAAATATTTTGTCTGTATGTTTTAGAACTTCCCCCCAAAAAAGCTTTTTACAGAAGCTGTATCTAAATGTGTATCAATCAGTCTTCCCCTCTTGCATGGTATAAGTCAGTGTGGTGCCACTGCTTTAAGCTCAGCAGGGTTAGTCAGGAAGATACTTGTTGAGGGGAAGAATCACTGAAAGATTCTGTGTTTTGCATAGTTGTGATTAAAAAAAAATATATTTTGTTAATGGCAGAGGCTGTAAACTGCTTAATTTTAATATTACAGTATTGTCATATTAGCTACTACTATACTGAAAAATTATGCAATAGAATTCATCTGATGAAAGCAAATAGATGCAATTATTAGTTTTTCAGAATCAAACAATGTCTACTGCAGAAAATTTCAAGGGCTTGATGATTTTATCAATCCAAGAAGTGTTTTCCTTGCTAACATTCATGGCTTTAGATATTTCAGACCTTAAGTCAGAGAATCATAGAACCACAGGAGACTTTAGGCTCAGGGCCTTATTGAGTTTTAAAGATCACTGTGGTGGTTTAGCCCCCGCCGGGGTCTGAGACCACGCGGCCGCTGCCCCTCCCCCACAAAGGGAGTGAAATACAAAGCCCCAAGACTGAAATAAGGAAAGGTTTAATACAACAATGCAATAGCAACACAACAACCAATAACAATAACAGTAATAGTGATAGCAATGAACAGAGCAAAATAGCTACCAAATACAGCAGTTTGAAGCACGATGTACAAAACCACGAGTGCACCGCGCTCCCGTGCCAGGAAAATGTGACCTGCCAGGATGTGACGTCCCCATGGTATCTGAATAACCCGGCTAGAGCTCCCCCCCACTGCTGGGGAAACTTAACCCTATCCTGGTTAAACCAGGACAATCACCAAGGGTGGAGATGCACTAACCTGTCTGGACCCCTGTTTAAGGGTTTCACTGTCCCCACAGTGATTTTTTTTTCCATATGACTAATTGGAATTCACCACATTCCAACTTGTGTCTGTTGCCTTTTGTCCTCTCGCTGTGCATCCCAACAGTCTTGTTTCCATCTTCTTTATACCCTCTATAACCTATTCCTATTTCTGATTTAAAAAAAAAAGAAGAGCTGACAACTTCTGTTATATACATTGATTGATGAACAATTCCTTTTATGCTTACTGACGATTTATTTATTGCAAGTAGAGTTTTAAGCCTATTTAGAGTATTGTAAACTATTCAGTTGAACAGTAGTACGAGGAAAGGACTCTTAAGAGCTTTTGTATGATCTTTATATGTCATTCATTTCTTGTTTAGGGGTACAATGTAGACACACTAACAATTGACCAAGTAACTCCACTTCATGAAGCCTGCCTGGGAGATCATGTAGGATGTGCAAGAATCCTTCTTGAAGCAGGAGCAAATGTAAGGGTGGTTTTTTTTGTATATGAAGTCCAGTGCTAACCTTGGTTTGACTGAGAAGGATATATTCCTTAATTATTATTTTTTTTAATTAGTATTTCTCTCTACTCACCCTATTGATTGCGTTGATCTCATTTAATTACAATAAACTGCCATTTGAAAGCTAGCAAAGGAAAGTGATGGGCATACACTGAGACATATTAATGAATTGGAGAGAATTTGCGAGCAGTATGTGACCAGTCTTACTTCTCTGAATTTAATTACGTTATTTCTCTTCTAAAATATGGAATGCGTCCCTCTCTTTACTGGTTTCCTCTTGCTTTGAGTGGCTTGCGGAAGACAGCTCTTTTAACTTGCAGAATGTCTTTTGTCACACTGTACCTGTGTGCTCTTAAGATTCTTTGGTCTGAGTACAAAAAAGCACTGGCTCTTTCCTGTACTCCTGGCACAGGCTGGCTGTCTGTGGACAAAAGCAGGACTTTACACACCACTTTCACTACAATCTCTGCTGACATCAGAAGATCAACTGAAGATGCATAATTTCCCAAGTTTCTGATCTGTGATGGAAATATTTATTGTCCTTATAATTCCGTTTTGAGAATCATGTAGGATATGTCTATGTTATTACAGAAAAAGAAAAAAAATACATAGATGCTCCCCAAACCAATTCCTCTCCACTTCAGCTAGCACAAGGATCCTAAAGATACAAAACTATAGATACTATAGACAAAACTATAACAAATTTCATTTTCCTATCTGAGTTTTTTTAGTACCTTTAATTGTTTTGGTGGGTTTGGGAGGTGCGTGGAAGAGGATAGGCCAGAGTCCTGGAAGGAGCCCTCTCCTAATGCCTGTGCTCCTTCCTTTAGTATTTTTAGCCCTCACAAACTTGCCTAGTTTCTCTCCTCATTTTCTCACACTGGGAATATTAATTTAACTAGTGAGGTGGCAAGGTTGGTCTTAAAACAGCGAGCCTGTACTATTAGCTTTGTCTCCATCCTGTGAAATACCACTCCAACCTGGAGATTAAAACCACAGAAGAAAATGGCAAATAATTCTCACATTTAATATGGAGTTTGCATTCTTGACAGAGCTGCGGAGAGAAGGTCCCCATTATCCCATGTATCAATGAAACAAGCTAAGTGCAATGACTTTTGAAAATTATTTACTGCATAGATGTTAATGTGTGCTCTTTAGTATTCCAGGTGTATTTTTGTTTATTCAACATAGTTTAACAAGAATAGTAGAGAACTAATTTCAACTGAGGGGTGTGGTGAGAGGAAGACAGTAAGTAGCACAGGGACTGATCAGTCAAGCTATGTTGTTTTAACCAGTAAATTTTTTGCTATTTTAATGCAATTTCTAACTATATTCTGTTTAAAATTTTACCTTTCTTTCAGTTCTGTTTGTAAATAGATTTTATATATTCTAGGTAAACGCTACAACAATTGATGGAGTGACACCTTTATTTAACGCATGTTCGAGAGGCAGTGCAGCATGTGCTGAGCTCCTGTTAGAGTATGGGGCCAAAGCTCAGTGGGAGTCCTGTCTTCCGTCACCAACTCATGAAGCAGCCAGCAGAGGTACAAATTACCTGCTGAACAAACACGGAGCAGTTGACGAATGTCTCAATAATAGCATTAAGAAATGTGTCCAATTTTGTCTGTGGGACAGCTTACTGAAGTCAAACAAACTCTGTCGTGCTTTGTACTGACAGGTCACAGTGAATGTCTGGAGGTACTGATATCCTGGGGTATAGATGTTGACCAAGATCTTCCTCATTTAGGAACACCTCTGTATGTAGCATGTGTTTCACAGCAGATCCACTGTATTCGAAAGCTTCTTTATGCAGGTATGTCATGACTGAAATAAAAACATTTCTAGTTTGTAAAACAAGCATACTGTACTCATCTTTGAAGTGAGCTGTGCTCAGCCAATGAAACTAGAACCCTTGCTTGCAGGGGTCTACTTCTAAGTAGATGTTCATTTTCTGTAGGAAAACAAAAGTTAAAATATCAGCTTTGAGAAAGGAATTTTATATAGTAATCATTGAACTTTCAACAGAACTTTTTTAGCAACGTAGTCCCACCCTTTTTCATTCTTCAGCATGTTGTGATTGATCTTTTCACAAGGCATAGAGGCTGAGGTGCAGAAAGAAGAGGTAAGGTAAAAGGCATTTGATCCTCAATTTCACATTATTTATTTAATCAATTGGAAAGAGATCTTGGAGACTCACTCTGTTTCAGCACAGGTCCCAGGACACAGTTGGCATAGCTAAAGGATCATTTGCTGTGTTTCAGGTAGTGACATACAGGGCTTTTGTGTCCTGCAGCAGAATGAATGAAAGTGTATACATGAACAATTACAGACTTGCCATCATTGTACCAGAACTGTTTTTCTAGTTAATTGCAGGCTGTTTAGAACTTAAGTAGTTAAATTATTTCTCATTAAGTCAGTCTCTTTGTATGATTAACTATCCTATCTCGTAATTCTTATGTTTAAGAACTGCAGAAGTAGAATTAGCATATTTTGCGATTCAAATACTACCATACATTAAAAACAGTAACAGAAGGGCATATTCTACATTTGTTCATGCCCTGAAGTAGAAAATGGTATGTAAATTGAGCATATAAGTAACTACTTCTGTCAATCTGAATTTTTGCATATTTTACCAGTTTATGAGAATGTGTTAGAAATTGAAAAGCAAATAGACAATGAAATAGGCAAGAGAATGATACCGTGGAAGTACTGTCAAATTGTTAATACTGAGAACAATGAGTTATTCAGACTTCAAATCTAATTGCTAGGCCTGTGATATTATTAAATTATTTTACTCAAATGAGAATTAAAAAAGCAAAAATTGTTGATTCAGGGAGAAAAGTTGGTACAGAAGCCAATTTTTAGTCTCACAAGGTCAGTAAAGCTCTCTTAAGAAGTCTGGGGTTTTCTTTTGCTAGAATAGTCTAGAAAACTGTTGGGGCAAATCCAGTTTTAGGGGACTAACAGCGAAATTCTTCCATACTAGCTTTTCTTGAATATGAATGCATTATTGCAAATTAATTTAGTACATTTGAATTTAAAATAAATTAGCAGTTCCTTATTAATACAAAAGTGTAGTAATTAGAATTCTGTGGATTGAGAGAATTAATGTTTTGAGGTTTTTTTCCCTGTTGGCTTTCTTGACTGTGTACCCCACCTTAATTAATTTTACGTCTTTTATAGAAAAATAATTGATAAAGTTTGGATGGGAATCTATTTCAAACCCTTTGCCAGCTTCAACACATGAAAAACTATGAAGTGTCCAAGTTAGATTCCTTCTTGAGTTGGTGTACTTACAAAGATACAAATACTAGACTTCAGTCTAGTGATTCTTTTTAAAGACTTAAGTATATTTTTATGTAGCAAATCTTCTTAGATATGTACAAAATGTACTTTTTTATAATTAGGGCAACAATGATGCTCACATGACCTAATCTGATTTTTCTTTTCCTCTTTTTGTAAAGTATTTTCCTTTAAATTCTAGTTGTGTTTATGTAATAAAACCTAGGATACACATATGGATTAAAACCCCCCACTGATATGATTAGCTATACAATAAAATTAATAAAGTGGCTAAATTTACCGTGGCATTCTAGGACAGTGGGGGTTTTTTTTGTTTGTTTTATAACATCATCTTTAGTCAATGACAGTTTAAATTAATCTCTTCTTACATCTCTTTATGTGCATCTACCCACCAGGTGCCAATGTGCAGAAAGGAAAGCATTTGGAAACTCCACTCCATGCTGCTGCCCAGCATTCTAGTACAGAGATTGTAAACTTACTTCTTGAATTTGGGGCAGACATAAATGCCAAAAATACAGATTTTGAGAGGCCTGTTGATTTAGCTGCTCCAAGCAGTTTAGTGGAGAGACTGCTGCTCCTCCATGAAGGTAAGTTTTACATGTGTTTTTGCAACTATAACTTGTATTCTTTAAAAAAAAACCACCTTACCCCCCAAAAAAACCCCAACAGCCCAAACAACCCATGTTATAGAAGCTAACATTGTGCTTTATGAAATGAATATATTAACATTCAGGTAAATTCCTTTCTAACTATAAAAATACACAGTAATATTTCGTTTCAGTCCAGAGCCTGCTGACCAAGCAGCATCAGAATTTATACTAGCTGAAAAAGTATCATCTTATGTTTATTGGGTGTTTACACAATGAGACATGAAAGCTGCATTTTCATTGGCTGTTACAGGCCTTGTTAAAAGGAAACAGAATATTTCAATTTCAGATTAAAAATATATTTAGTTTTGACCAGCCGTCCCAATATTTTTAAAAATATATTTTTAAGTGCATATAAAGCACTTTATTTTGATTGTAGGCAAAAAGTATAATCAGTTTCATTCTGTAAATTTTATTTACTGAATTATAAGTACCTGAGAAATAGGATTCGACACTTAGGAGTCCCTTAAAACTCATAAAGGTGTGTTGCCTTAGAGAGAGAGACAATATCCCAAAGGGAACTGGATTTGTTCAGACTGACCTATGTACAGTGTATAAATCAGCCACAAGACAAATGTGGGAAATTAGCAGAGAAACTATTGCAATAACCATGGGCACCTCTTTAGAGGTGAACTGACAAGTAACATTCATTTATGTTTTCCTTCAGAAAACATCTCTTTAGTCTGAATGCTATTAAAAAACCCCTCTAAAAACAGTTGGTTATCACAAAATTACCAAGGCTAGTAGGATTTTTAAAAGCCACAGACAAAAAAAATAATTGGCATGAAACATGTATGGCTGTTTTGCCCAGAGAAACACAGCAATGTGTTCATTTTGAGGGAGCAGGAGGAGCGTAGAGTGACAAAGGCGTTATCATGAGCTAGTAATACCACTAAACATGGTCCAGGATCACGAGGTATTTTGCCTGCTTATATTTGTTGCAGTGATGCATTGGTAGTGCAGCTTGTAGTGCTGTAGCATGTATTTCACCTGTTCTATGAACAAAAACTTTAAAAAACCTGCAGTTTTTACAGTTGTTGACATCAGGTATTTTCTGGGAGCAGGTTTTTAATTTAAAAACACAAACTGTTTGATGACCTGACCTTGCTTGTTTGAGTATTTCCCTAATTATTAATAAGGTTTCAGCAGCCCCAGTCTTTGAGGGCAAAAAGATGATGAAGGAAAAGGAAGGAAGGAAAAGGACAAATATGCAAAATGTGAAGTTTTTTGGTTTTTTAGAAATTGCATTATCGTGCAAGACTGTTGTAAAACAAAGTACTGGCTTTTTATATTTGTATAAACACCTTTCTTTTTTGTTTGCAGCCACACCACCTTCTCTTTGTCAGCTCTGCCGACTATGTATCCGAAATTACATAGGAAGAGCTAGACTGCATCTTGTCCCACAACTCCAGCTGCCAACAATACTGAAGAATTTCTTACAGTATAGATAACATAGTAATTAACCTTCAGAAACTTGAATAACAAGTACTTTTTCTTCATTCTGTTCATTGTATGTTTTATCTGAAGAACTGCTGGGCGGAAAAAAAGCCTTTTGCATATTACTTAAAAAAAAAAAAAGCTATCTGACACCTCGTGTTGGTATATAATAATAATAATAATTGGGAGCCATTCAGCGACTGGTACCAAGGTGCTAATAAGGCTGAATTGACTAAGTGTGCTGACACTCTGGGAAAGGATTGTATAGCTTTAGCTTAACACTTACTAAATGATTTAGTGCTGTTAATTTTAATTGTGTTTATACTTTTAAAATCTGTTTGACACACCTGAACCACAAAGAGTTTCTTCATTATTATTTGTTAAGTTTGTCCATCTGGAGTCATTATTTCATGTGTTTTTAAATTTCTATTGTTTGTGTACCTAAAAATACTTGGTGATAGGTGCACTATATACATTGATAAAAATAAAACAAATAGTGAGAAACTTTCTTTATTCTTCCTCACTGCCTGTGCTGTGAATTGGAATTATGCTGCTGTGAACATAATCACAATTTTTTCAGCCATGCACCATTTATAGATTCTCTGTTTATTAGCACAGTTAGTAACTTCAAAAATTCCAGAGGAATATTCCTCAAAAGCCTTAATGCTGAGATACTTTTGATCTCCTCTTGTAAAACAGAATTATCTGTGCTCTTTCCTTATCTTTTCATAACAATGCTGTATCACAACTCATAGGCATATTAAATAATTATTTGCCTCAGAGAAAGGCATATATTATTGTACAGTATCTGTGAGGTTTCTCAAGACATATTTTGGAGATGTGGATACTGAATCTTCAACCTCAAATTCAAGAGGTGGATGCAAGACTCCAGAAGTACATTAGTTCCCTGTATCAGAACAGGTATCACCCTGAAAAGGACATTGTTTCTCTTGCTGTCCAGTTTATAACAATTACCCAGCTCCAGAAATCATGCTGCAGAATTCCAGAATGCTCTAGCAGGCATTTCTTTGATCAGGTTGAAATGTTATTGTCCAAGTCTCTAGCCAGAGCAGGAATGCTGACACCCCAAGAGCCATTAGGATACCCAACGGATTTCTGCCTCATGCCCTTGCATGGTGACAATTGCCAGTCATGTCAAAAAAGGTGATCTATTTCATTGAAATACAGCACTCCTTCTCTCAGTCTTTTCATTGGGTCTTTCTCTGAGAACAGAATACTTCCTCAGTGACTGATACTCAATTCCTGCAAAGCAAAGCATGAGACATGTGAAAATTAAACACTTGCCCTTAGTGATTCACCCTCTTCCATTCCTTTTCGCTGACTCCTTTCAGTATTTCTGTTCCTACTGGAAAGATGCTAAGTGAGGAACTAACTATAGGGGAAGTTTGCACAGAGAAGAATGCTTACTCAGTTGCTAAATTATATCCACCTAATAAAAATGCAGCACTCTGACACTTGTTAAAAGTAATCTTAATTTGCTTCTGTTCCCTGAAAAAACTCTAGTGAAGGCCTCTTCAGGAGTCCCTGTAAAGGAAAGTGAGATGCAAGTAGAAGGAACTGCTTAGGAGTCCATAAGGTACATACTCTGTAATGGAGCAAGTTGGGTGGTTTTGGTTTTCATCCAGAAACTAGTAATTTGTGGTTTTATGTACAATACCATTACTGTGTATTACTTCAAGAAACAAGGAAGTGCCAAGCCAACCATGGCACTGTAGAACTTTTCTATGCAGAATGAGATCATTTAGACCCTCACCTTCAGGTGTGCACAGCACTTTTCAAGTTTGACTCAGGAAAAGTGTCATTAAAAAAAAAGCTCTCTCATGTTCTACACAGTAAGATTAGTTTTCAGCAAGCATGGCTCTTCTGCAAAACACCTGTTCAAAACAAGACCAGATAATGTTAAAAGTTTTGCTGAGAGTCACAACAGAGTCCAAGCCAGCTTTTTGCAAATAGGTGTGTTTGTGCTCTCGTGGCATTTGCAGCGTCTGTTCCCAACCATTTCCACTGATCCTTGCTGTCATCAAAAGAGCAAACAAGACCATCTTTAAGAGTTTACAGGTATTTGGTACTACTTTAATTCTGTAGAATGCTAGACTAGCGGGAAGAGCAATCCAGAACTAGTTTACAGTAATTTATGACTTCAATCTCAGGCAACATGCAGCACTCAACATAATCTTTAATCTTTTGTTACCAGGTAATTATATGAAAATAGAGTCACTTTGGCAAGCTGAGCCAAGTTGGATGGGCATCACTTCTGTTACTATGTAACAGGAACAAACAACATAGGGAATGGATGTTGCCCTGGCAAGACTATGTACTGGAACAGGTCTCTGGCAGATCAGACCATGCTAATGCCACATACCAAAAATACATAGTAATGAAATGCCTGACATTAATGTTTGGCAAAATTCTTTCCAAAAAAATGATCCCTTGTTTAGCCAGAAATGAAAGGGGCTTGCTATTGTTCTCGTTATGTGGGGGCCCCGTTACAATGGGGCTCTGATGGGTTGAATTCTTGGTACGAACTAAATGTTATGTATTAAAATATTAGGAAACAGGATCTGAAACAAACATTGAACCACGTCAGAGCACTGTTAAAGACTACTACAGCACACCCAAGTTCAGAAGGCGCCACCTTTACTAGCTGAAGCATCTCTTGTTGTATGAATTATTACACCAGTAAAAAAGCATCACAAGACATTTTCAGGAAAAAAAAGTTGTGTAATATCTCAATTCTTCAAAGAAATCCAGCTCTGAAATCCTGCAGGCCTGCTGGCATGGCACTCGAGACACACAGGCTCTCGGAGAACACACGGAACCTGCCGGGCGTTTATGGCCGGAGCTGCCCCCGCCGCCGGCGGCGGCCGCGCCCGGGCCGCGGGGCTGCTCCGCCCGCCCCAACGGGCCGCCTGGCAGCGGCTTCGGCGGCCCTGCCCGGGCCCTGCCCCTGCCTGGGCCCTGCCCGGGCCCTGCCGGCGCGACCGCTGCCGGGCTGCGGCGAGGGGCTCCGGGCGGCGATCGTGGCCCTGCGCCGCCGCGGCTTCCCGGCAGCCGCCGCCGCCCCGCACCCGGCTGGGCTGGCGGCAGAGCCCCGACCCCTGCCCCGGGCAGTGCCGCCGGTACCGCGCCGGGGGCCGGGGGGCCGCGGGCCGGGGGGCCGCGGGCCGGGGGCGGGATCCAGCGCCAGCGCCCGCCGGTGCTGCCGCGCCCCGCGGCGGCCGTGGGGGCGGCGGGGGGGCCGGCCTTAGTGCTTTGAGTTCCCACTCCACGAGAATGAGGTGGATAAAACGCAAACGCCCAGGCTCAGGAGTTGCTTTCGGCGAGATTTGGCTTATTTTTTGTATTTGTACAAATGAGGCCTTAGGACTGAAAGCCTCCTTGGGTGAATAAAAGGTTTTTCTGGGGCAACAAGAAATCGCACTTTGGGTAACAAAACCGTACAGGCATCTTTTTCACACCTCCTCATGCCCGAAATATTTTTTCCTGTTGTGTTAAGTTTTTGCGAAACAGAAGCTGAACCTGGCCCAGCAGCTGCTAGAGGGAACTCTCTTCACTGCAAGCCAGGAGCAGCAGGAGCGCCAGTGCAGGACATCCACGCGTTGCTACTAACCGAGGAGGTGAGCTGGTGATGCCTACGGGTGGTTTTGTCACTGTTCATCACTAGCACTGAGCTGTTACTCAGTATCTTTCATATCTTGTCCTGATTTGGCAAGAAATAGCAGAGTCATAAATGAAAAATGTGTTTTAAAGTGAAATTTGGCTCTGGAAGAAGAGTTTGAGAAGCTTTAACCTAGCTGATTTTGCTCACAGGCCTCAATATCAACTGCTGCTGGATTCCCTTCAGCTTGACCAAATTGCTTTGGCCAGGCTATTTAAGATGATTGTATACTTGTTTCCCTGTTTTCAAATTAAGTTAATTATATGTTATAGAACCGTAAAAACTAAAAAGCTAATACTGAGTGATTTTTTAAAAATATAATCAATTCCTGAACACTTTTTTTTTTCTTCAGAATAAAAAAAACCTCAAGACAGGGAGGTTGGTTTTCCTGACTACTATTATCAGGCACAGGCACCCATGGTCACCAGATCAGCAGCTTCAAATGCTATCAAGAGTAACATCAAACTAACAGAAATAATGATGGAGCCCAGTATTAACATAAACAGAAGGTTAATGCCATCATTAATATGTACATGGAAATGCAAGAAGGGGAAGAGGATCTATGTGAGTGTTGTTGGTTTTTATTTTCTTAAAAAGAAGAACAGGACCAGAGCTTGGGTCAGTCATGTTTTGCCACAGGTACAATGCTAAGTGTCAGAATAACTGAAGGCAGCGAGCAGCAGGCCTCCTTCGGTTGCCTTTGTCTTGCTTGCTTAAACGTGGTTGGGGAGTGCCATTAGAACCATATGGGTGATAACATGAATTGGGTCATGTGTACAGTCTTTTGAATTTTTCCCAGTGTTTCGTGATGTTTGGTGACTGCTGTGGGACTACATTCAACATTCATTGGGTAGTGTATCAGGTTATGCTACTGGAGTAAAATCTAAATTTAATAAATAGCACTTCTACCATTAACATGTTATTGATAAATACTCCCCTCTGCTACTCCTGATTACTCAGGCTGGTGAGTTCCTTAGCTCTTCTTGGCTGAATCATTATACCTATAGTAGAGATAAAACTTGTCACTGATATTCTTTGAAGAACTAAATGGCTCTGGGTTCAAGGGAGTAGCAGTGGATGTTGAATAGTGTCCTTGTAGTCAAATTACCACGATGTAGAGTGGGTAAGTGGTTGAGGAGGTGCGTGGAATATTGGCTGGACTGTCATATTCAAATGGTGTGATTGAATTGTGGTAGATGATGTCCAGCTGATCCTTAGGGATCACTTCTTGGGCCAGTATTGCTTAATGTCTTTATTAATGACCTGGGACAATGGGATGGAGGACATACGTAGCAAACAGGGAAGTGACTGACAAGCTGGACGTCCCTCCAGGTTCAGAGGGACTTCCACAGGCTGGAGAAACGGGCAGACAGGACATGACACTCAGCAAGGACCAAGTCCAGCACTGGGGATGGAGTAACCCGTGCACCGCTACAGGCTGCAGCCAGTTGGTTAGAAAGGACCTTTGCAGAAAAGGACGTAGGAGTTCCTGATGGAGAAGCAGTTGAGCCCTGATGGGGGCCAGCAGCATCTTGGGCTGCGTTACTTAGTAAGGGTGTCATATACCAGAACTTTGTGAAGTGATTCTGATCCTCTGTGACTCTTGTGAGACTGCACCTGGGGCACTGCACTCAGTGTTGGACCACCCAGCACCAAACATACATTACCATGCTGGAGCGAGCCCAGGAAGGGCAGCCAAGGTGGTTACTGGGCTGACCTACAAGGAGCGGCTGAGAGGATTGGGTTTGTTCAACCTGAAGAAGAGCAGGTGAAGTGATAATACAGTGGCTAATTATTTCCTTCTTCTGCTAATTAGGCTAATTTATGTGAAAAATGAGTATTAGGAATTGAATCAGTGATAGCATCACATGGTCTTCAAGAGTAAAATGATATTTTTCAATCAATCAGTTTGAGTTTATAATTCTGTTCATTTTAATGTTGTTTATTACTCCTCTCTTCTGTAAGAGAAACTATATGACCTTTTTAAAAAAAATGAAACTCCTGTATCAATCCAGTCTTGCAAGTATTTGTACATGTATTGGTCTTGCTGCAACCAGTTCAGATATTTTGAGGCCTATAGAGATCATTAGCCTGTCTAGTTTGACCTCCTCTGTCTTGCAGGCCACTGCATTTCACCTGAATTTTCTTACATTTAACTTCCAGTGTGTAACAACCAGTGTGTTAACTAAAGCATGTTTTGTTTTGTTTTTTTTTTTTTTTTTTTTGAAGACACTCTGTCTCAATTAAAAGTCATTGTGGCCATATCAATTATGTTTCTCAAATTAAGTTGAGTTCTCTGGTTTGTTTCCTTTTGGAGCCCTTTTCTAGGCGGTGAGTTCTCAGTGTCCTTCTCAAAATGCTGGCACCGACATGGAACCTAACATTCCCCTATAAGTCTGTTCTATGCCACAGACCATGGTAAAAAAATCTCCTCTCCTATTTTTTTTAATGTACCATGTGTTGCATGTACAGGGACAAGTTCTTCCAGCTTCTTGATACCAGTGGCAGTTGCAGGAGTAAATGAGGCATATGCAAACAGAATTTAGACATTAAAATTCCGCTGCATCTTGCCCTGGTTTCGGCTGGGATAGATTTAATTTTTCTTCTTAGCCAGAATAGTGCTGTGCTTTGGATTCAGTATGGGATTTGGTATGAGAAGAATGTCGATAATACACTGATGTTTTCAGCTGTTGCTAAGAAATCAAGGACTTTCCAGCTTCCCATGTCCTGCCCATGTGCAGGTGTACAAGAAGCTGGAAGGGAGCACAGCCAGAGCACTGGACCCAAACTGGCCAGTGGAATATTCCATATCATGTAACGTCATGCTCAGTGTATAAAGGAGGGTCAGCCAGGAAGGGGGAGGTTTCCTCTCTCGCTTCCAAGATTGTGGTTTCGGGATCTTGTTTTCTTTGGATTGCTAGCCAGGAACGGGCTGGGTATCAGTCGATGAGTGGTGAGCAATTGCATCTGTACTTTCTATTATTGTTACTGTTTTATTTTATTTCAATTATTAAGCTGTTTTTATCTCAACCTATAAGTCTCCCTTTACCTTCCAATTTATTCCTTATTCCCCAGGCCAGGGAGGGTGAGCAAGCAGCTGTGTGGTGTTTGGCTGCGGCTGGATTTAAACCATGACAATCTTTAAAATTTCTGAAGAGAATAAAGTATTCTGATTGACAGATGTCAAATGAAAAATTTGTTCTGGACCATCAGAAGGATGTATATGATCACAGTTCATCAGAGGTTGTTTTCTTCTTTCTTTTCTTCAATATTGGATCTACTTTGCCAAGTAAGATGTTTAACTAGAATGACAATTATCGTACTCTTCAAATAGTTGTTCAAATTCAGCATGTGTGGTTTTAAGACATACTGTGTAATTTCTCAACATTCTATTTCATGCTTATGTATGATGATCTCATGCATGTTATGCCCCCAAAATGCTGAAGCCATCCCATTTTAGTGTTTTTCAACATATGCAAAATGTTGAAATTAAAAAGAAGATACAGTGCACTTTTACCACAGAACCTGTTTAATGTTTCCCCTTCTCTTTAGAGGGTTTGTTTATGGTTTTTTTTTGTGTACTATTCATTTTATACAGCTGCCAAGATCATCTGGGTGTCAGTCAAGTGGGGGGAAAGGGCTGTAACTGCAAATAAACTAGAGAACTGAACAGCTAACTGATCAGATACTTAACATACTACTGAAATGAACAACTTGTGATTTTTGCTTTAAAGGGTGGTTTAACATTAAACGAAGTTTGGGACAAAATGCAGCATCTTTGTTGCTCCACATCCTCTGAGAACATAGCTGGTATCCGAAAGGAAAAACTGTTTGCCACATCATCTAAATTTGTTTCTCACATCACATTCAGTCTTCATTTTAATCTTTTCAGATTGTGACATTGTGTAGTTTGGTTTACTTTTACTGTAAAGGCAACAAAGATTTTGTGTTTAAAATTTGAAGTCACCAGATACAATTTCTTAGAAAATAGAAAGTTTGGAGGGGGTTGCCATTATTTTTTTAACATAACAATCCTTTGAGCTTTTCCCTGGCATAGCATCTACAGAAATTATTCTAATATTCAAAAGTGCTTCTATTACCTTCCTGAGAGCTTTGGTTTATTCTGGATACTTTCACCACACTGAAATCAGTTTTCCTCCCTCCAGTTACATAATGGAGATCTTCATTTTGTTGATGAATGCGTGACTCGGCAGGTACTCCAGTCCTGACCTAAGCAGTAACACCCACAGCCCTGACAGACACGTGGGCTGTGTAGGGAACTGTGGGAGATGGTGCAGGAAAAGCAGGACAGGAGGAGGCAGCCCTGCAGCAGGTGAGGTCTCCGCTCACAGGCATGCTGCTGAATGCCCCGAGGCCCTGCCCCCATCCATGCCAACCTGAGGGGCTGGTTTGGACCCTGGTAGCAATAGTCCCAAACTAATCAGTCAGATCAATTTTCAGGTTCTTTGTGTGTATTTTTCACTTTTCCCACCAACAGTAGTCTATATTGGTTCAAATAATCATACCCTCAGAAGATGGTAGTGCTTGGGCTTTATGTATATATAGGGCTAAAAAGCTGCTTTCGTAAGGAAGGATGAGGCCTTCTTTCACTGTTTAACTATAAAATTGTACACTAAACTAAAAAGGTGATTAAAACAGCCCTGGCACTTTAAAATTATGGAGTTTTAATACTTTGTATCTTCAAAGGCACTGTCTTTTAATATAGTTTGCCAACTTTTCCCTCCGCCCCCCCACCCTGCATCTAGATTCCTCAGAAACAAGAGGCAAAACAGGAGTTCATTTTAAAGACAACCAAGTGAAACAAGCTGACAGATCCTCTTAGGATGAATGATTGGTACCTCCCAGGAGACCACCAAAAGGATTACCTAGAGCATGGAACTTGAAACACAAACCCCATTCTGATTACAGTAGTGTTGATAAATAATCAACAAAAAGAAATCTATTTTACTGTCTGTTAGGGAATAATGCTCTTTTAAGCAAATGAATTGTAAACCTCTTTAAAATCATCATATTCTAAAATGCAACTTAAATTCTGCAAGACTCTAATTTACTTGGTTTTGTAACATTGCCTTGCTTCCTTTTCAGCTTCATTTCTTCCTAGAGCTGGTTTACTATTTTATCAGTGAATTTTTCTGATGCTACTGATACAACATTAGAAGCCACAAGGTATAACTGTTGCATGTGAAATATTCACTAAATCTGAGAGTGTACTTCATGTGTTCATATCTTGACCTACTGTGCAAACTTCACAACTGCTTTTCTAAATCTATTCCCCACCCTGTGTTTTTAGCAAGTTTTATCTAGAGCAAAGATGATCCTGGATTTCATTTCCTTCCTACATAAAGGTGTAAGCTTCAAGTTTTAAATAAAGCTAATGCTTATTCTGAAAAGAGTATCTAGACTCAGTAGTTTAGTTTTGTTTTCTATGTAAGGAATGAAGGGCTTTTCTTGCATTAGTGTCATCTTAAACTGTTGTAACTCTGGATTTAAGTGATTTTACCCAATGAAATTCAACAACATGGATTTAAAGTGTCATATCTCATTTTAATGTCATTCTTTGCAATGGGAAGAGTTTATTGCATGACAGATTTTATTTTTGTATTGTTTTGGAACCCACCTAGGAAAGTCTCACATGTGACTGCAGTCTGTGAAGCTTATAAACGCGTCAGTAATGTTGGTCAGGTTCTTTCAATAGAACAGTTAATTTGATTTTGTGGGGATAAATTGATGTTAAACTTAACTGAGATATAATAGTAATTGGAAAGCACCAGCTGTATAGCTTGATAAATTTCTTCATTCAAATAGAAGTACAACTTTTACAGAAGAGTCAAACAATCATTTGAAGACAAAGGATTCTTTAATATTAAGGGGAAATATCTGTATTTGACTAGCTGTGCCAGACAATGAAGTCACACATTAGCAAACAATCTGAAATTATTTTTGAAAATGATGAATCTATATAGTTCGACAGTTGCAACCACAGTTGTAGCAGTAGACACAATTACAACCTTCTCTGCATGTTCCTCTAACTCACCACATGGGGTACAACCACATTAAAGAAAATGCAACCTCATTTTATTCACAATGACTGTTACCTGATGGATTCCCAACATAAAAAGCACCCTTTAACTTAATTTTTGTATTTCAGCAATGAGAGTGTTCTTAACCCTTACACTAATTTAAAGAGGGACTAGATTTGTCTAAGTTTCCATGTTAAGGCGCAGTTTATGTGCAACAAATTGATGAAGTTATACTACATACTGTAAGATATTTAAACCAAAATATTGGTAAAAATCCTTAGGACACAACAAAAGATTTTAAATACAGTGGAGTGGCAGTTGAGTCAATCCTTCAGATCCCAACCATCAGTCATAGGGCCGCAGGTTCAGTTCTTACCTTTGCTCTCCAACTCTGTATTAACAACTTTTACATATAAGGTTGTACAATTTATGTGAAAAAAGATAGCTAGTCTTTCATTTGACAGAAGCAACACATCAGATACTGACTGGTGGAAGATTCTTTCAAAAACTATGAATTTTTATTTCTGAAGTCCCAACTCTCATTCCCCAAGCTCCACAGGATTAAACAAGGAAAACATTTTCCAAACAATACCTGCAAAAAGTAAAACATTCTGTTCCAGCATCCAAGTATGTACAAAAATGTGTTTGTATAGATTACAAAACAGCTAAGCTTTTTTTTCCCCCAATATATTCTTACACCAGAAACCCTGTAATAATACTCTAGAACACTGAGAGAATAAATTTTAACTTTTTAAAGAGGGTGAAAAAAAAAAAAAAGGGAATTTTTTATTTCTAATCTCTATTCCACCTTTCCAGCATGGTGGCATTGTTATTTCTAGGTACATAAGAGCATTGTTTACCTATATATCTAGGATTTTGTTCAATAGGGTCTGCTAAGAGACTTGTGTTATTTCCAGCTTTACAACAGTTTCTCTAGAAATAGTTCTGCCAATTTTAAATTTTAACTTCTTTACATTTTATGTAACTATTAGAATTTAAAAATTTATTTTAAAGCAGCATCAAAAATATAACAACAATAAAGTAGATTTCTGGTTGTGTGCCATCAATTAAGCTAATAAAGAATACTATAACCAAGGCATCTTTTCCACAGGGAAGTAATTCTAAGAATTATTAATAAGATTTGCCTTATGGTTAAATTCAGTACTATACACAGCTTTAAAGTTTAAATATTCTTAGTATTCTATTGCCATAATTTTCTTTCCATTTGAGCACAGCTTTAGTAAATAAAAATATATCCACAGATATTTACTTCTGGTCTGTCATACTTTATGTATATTTATAACTAATACAAAATGTAAAAAGAAAGCAAGCATTTTAAATGTACATAACATACTTAAATAATTTCAATACATTTGCTGTTTGTTCCTTACAAACCCTTTGTTTTTAAAAAAAAAGTTTTATAAATACATTTTAGCTTCCAGTGAAAGTATAAGGGGGAACAGTTGCCAAAGATGAACTTACTAAAAAATAGAATTTTATAATCTAGATATTCAAACCTATCTAAACAAAACATTAGTAAACATCTTTGTTCTGCTATTAAAGCACAATAACTAATGGATGAAAAAAATCATCTAAGCACTTTTTATATTTTACTTTTGCTATAGAATCCTGTGTGTAAAAATTAGTTAAAATTAAAAAGGGGGACACAAGGTGTGAAACAGCCACAGGATTCCAGTCATTCTAAAAACAAGTTGTAGTGGCTATCAATAAAGTCATTCTATTATGTATTTGAAAGTGTGTTTATGGATTTCACAGTTTGCTACCAATATTTTGATAATGTGCAGATAGTTGCTTACTTCCTTTACAAGGCATCTGTTTACACAGAGTTGACTGAAATATGTCTGTATTGTCTGACAACGCTTATTTAAAAAAAGACATGGCTGTCTATGAAGTTAGGACTTTTTTTCTTTGGATTCTCAAATAACATTTTCTTTGGATTATCAACAAACATTTGTATAGAAATCCTTTTTTTGTTCTCATTTTACAATTTCCAAAGTCCAAGTACTTGCCCTTCAGGAGGAATCAACTGCCATCTTTCTGTCCTTTGACAATCAAGGTTAAATCAGTATTAACCCCCAGAATGTTATTTTAAGCACTACAAAGTACAGAGGAAAACACCTCATCAAAATGGGTTAAGTCGTATTCCTGTTCCTAGTGGTGAAAAAGGATTCACTTTGGCCCACATCAAAGCATCGTTCAGTGAAATAGCAGATTTTCCATCTTCAAGGAAGAACACTGGACCCTGTACAGCAAAAATGTTTGGGGAGGAAAAGAAAAAGAAAGTACACATGTGTTATGTAAAGGCTACCACAACAGAATGCACATTTTGTTTTATCTGAGAAGAATGTGAAAACCTGATTTACAACTATCATCTATGTTTGTGCAAAGATTGTAACCCACCAACTTAAAGCTTTGATAATAGTTACACATTATAAATTGAGTGAACTTGTTATGTTCCAAAATCTGGAGATCCCAACATTTCGTAATCCTTAAAATTTTAGTTTTATTTTCAATAATTGTGGTATTTTAGATATGTTTGTCAATTATTCCAGAGTTAATTTTAGTCTGAATTAGAAGCTGAGGTAACAAGTTTTTTTCCTTCAGAATACAGTACATATTTCATTGTGTTTGTCATTACCTGTGCTGATCTGTGTGTTTCCCCATCTACAAAAAACCCAATATAGTGCCTCCATAAATTGCTTGAAAACATGAAGTCTACAGAATAATTTAAAATGTTCATTATGAAAGGACAAAATACTAATTTATCTGATGGAAGAGGAGCTATTTGCTAATTTCTTTATTTGACAAAATACAGTCTCAAACCTGCAATTCAGTTTAAGTGCCCTCTTAAAGAGTTATGCTCTCCAAACATGCTACTTAAAACTTGTAAACCCATGCAATCAGGCTGCTGTACCTTAGTGTTAACCAAGTGACATGTGAGCTGGTCTGCATACCTAAAGCAATGACTCCTAATGTTCAGTAATCCAGAAAGAAGGGTATTGTAGATGACAAGCTGGTGACACCGTATTTGCTATTCTTGTTGAATGGATTATTACAACGGCAGCTTTATGTGGCTGTTGGCAAATGTTGAGAGTATAGCCACAGACAGCAACTGCTGGTCTGATATGGAAGTGTTGGCAGCAAGGGTTTTTTTTTTTTTTTAGACTTGAGGGTCTGCAGTTTTGAATTTTGTTTACCTCAAAAATCCCACTAGCATTTTGCAATCTCCAGTTTCTGATGCAAAACTATCCCTCTTAATCCCCAAACAACCATGTTACTCTTTGGGGTGGCATCTTGCACTGGACGGAGGAAATAGACTCAGCCTCATGTAAGAGAGTAAATTCACATGGAGGAACTGTCTGGAGACAGGAGCCTGAGGGTAGTGTTTTCAGGCTCTTGTCAATTTTCCCTTTATGAAAGAGGTGTTAAAAGGACTGGTATGTATTGATCGTAAAGTTCTATGTGAGTGATGAATAAATATATTTGAATATTTGTCCTCCAATATCTGGCTTTTATTTAATCATGAATTACAAGTTTTACAGTAAGCATTTCCATAACGATAAAATACTAACAACAGAGTAATGTTAGTGTGTGGTTGAAGATAAATAATTTCCTGGTTTTTATTCAAGCTGTGGTGAGGTAGTGGGCAAAGTTCTGTCTAAAATTACATGCACTTTAGACAGAACATTTGTCAAAGAAAATCTGTCTTTCCCATGGAAATTAAAAAGTTTTGGATTGGGAAATTAGGCAATTATTTGATTGGACAATTCTTTACATAGCTTTTCTTATATAGCACTTGTCCTCCTTTAACTTCTGCTACTGTGACACCAGGGAAAAAACATTTTTCTTCCCAAATGATGGGAGAGACCTTAGATTTGTGGCAACCTCACGACTAGTCAATGCTATCACCAAGAACGAACTCCTCAGCTCTCTGAAACCGTACCTGTATCCTTAGCCCTGTCAAACAAGAGATGTGAACATCTGAATGACTAGGAAGATTTGATCCAGTGACATAGTCGGGCCCAACCATTCCCTTCAGAGGCTCCTCTTGTATTCGTGATACGAGTGATGAATACACTGTTCTCTGTGATTCAGATGGCGGGGTGCATGGCAATTCGTCGGTAGGCCTATGAACAAAAGACACTTGTTTTTCAACTATACGTCTTAATTTGTGTTAGAAGCTGAGCGCCAAAAAGTACTAATTTTTTACATTCATATTCATATTTTACAAAGGAAGTAAATACTGCATTTACAACTAAATGATTAAATACTAATAGTCTCATTCATGGTAGTTTTATATTTTTCTACCTACTTGTTTAATTGAGTACAAGCTCTCCATGCCTCTAGTTCCTCAGAAAGCTGTTCAATTTTCAAAGGTACAGATACTTCCCGTCTTTTTAAAAGCTGACTGAAAAGGAATGCAAGAAATTGAAGTCCAAATTAATTTTAACAATGAATATTTTCTTAAAAGGAAAACAAGATAGTAGTAATATAGGACTATTTGTGATTGGATATAGAAATAACTTCATGGAAATAAATTGATCCTTCACAATAATCACTATATTAAACCTTAGAAATATTAAATCACTAGATATATAAGTATACCTTCTGATTTAAGTTTGATTTTAATTCCTGTTACTATTATATAAAATTCCCATTCCTATTATATTAAATCCCTATTCACACCTTATTTAAGCTTGTCTTTAGCTCTATTTTTTTCTTTGAGGCTGTTCTATGTTTTAAGACTATATGTGTTCTTATTTCTTAATAGTGACAACTTTACTAAAATTAAGGATCCATTTTGCCTACATATAGTAGATATGATAAAAATACAATTAGAGTAACATGGTTTAATACATGCTCTGAGACAGCCTTGTTTCACCTGATTACTTGCGGAAAACAGTTTCAAAACCCTTGCAGTGGATGCATTTTTTTATTTATCACAATGTAATACAAGGGCCAGTTATTCCCTGACCTAATTCAGCAAACTCCTATTTGTGTTGCAAAGCCTTAGAAAAATCCATCTTAAGATGGGCTGGAATCTAAAATAATCTATGAATCCTGAAAATAATGGGCAACCTGAGAAAAAAATTTAGAGCAGTATTGTTCTGTGGTTCTTTAAATCCCAGGAAAACTTAAAGCATAACAGCCAAAGTATCACAAACTGAATCTCACAGACAGCTTGTTACTAGTCTATTAATTTCCTGTAAAAGCTTATATTTCATCTTCTTGTTTTCCATACATAAGTCTGGTGGAGGAGCAAAGAAAAAAAAACAAACACATGAACAGTCCTTTTCCCTTTTCTTTATCCTCTCACCAAGTTTCAGAGACGAGGATGGCTAAGAGGAAGGAAGTGTTGTTGAAACATCTAATGGGGAGGAGTTGAAGAAAAGGAGCAAACACAGTTCTGACATGTTAAACTTACGTTGTTTAATTATAATTGTTAAGCAAGTCTGATAAATATCAGGAGGTGTAGGAAAGCTCACAATTCTATTAAGGTATAAAAGGACTGGACAACATATATGCAACATTTATTCTTGAGGAAGAGATAAATGAGCTGAAATTGTTAGCAAAGCTACAGTGGTCAGTTAGTGCAGCTAGTGGAGCAGTAACAGCATGAACAATGCCAACACAGCTTGCACTATGAAATCAGTGACGTTTTGGAGCTGGCCTTGCTAGCCAGCAAATCAGGTGACAACTCCAAAAGGATCTGACAGTCCCAAATGGTGGAGGAAAAATGGAAATTAGTTAGCTGGATAGCAGCATGGTTACCAAACCAGACAGGAAGACCAAACAAACATGGTTATACTCTGAGGAAGGAACACTAAAGTATTGTATGTAAGCCTATTTTATTAATCAGGTAAGATAAAGATTATTGATCTTAATCTTTCTCCTTTCAAGTCCAAGTTGGTTGGTTCAAGTCCAAACGGAACAAGTGGGGTTAGGTCAAGTGTACCAAGTGAAATCAAGTGGGTCAGGTTGAGCTTATCAAGGCAAGTCTGGTCAACTGGGCTGGGTCAAGTCAAGCAGGCCAAGTCTGGTCATGTCAAGTGGGTGAGGTCAAGTCAATTGGATCAGGCTGAGCTGCTTCAGGTCAGTCAAATCTAGTCAGGTGGTCTAGTCAGGTCAGGTCAAGTCAGGTGATGGGTTGGTATTGAATTGGGCCAAGTGGGCAGGACCAGGCCAGGTCGGATCAAGTGGGCCAGATCAAGTGTTTTAATGTCTGGGAATATTAGATTACTGAGTAACAGAAGGCTATGATCTAACTGACATCATGGAGATGTGGTGGGATGGCTCCTGTGACTGGAGTGTTGGAATGGAAGGATACAGGCTCTTTAGGAAGGACAGGCAGGGGAGATGAGGAGCGGGGATCAACCTCTATGTCACTGACCAGCTGGAGGGCATGGAGCTCTGCCTGGGGATGGATGAGGAGCCGGCCGAGAGCTTATGGGTCAGGATTAAAGGGAGGGCTGGGACAAGGGACATTATAGTGGGGGCTGTTACAGGCCACCCAGCCAGGAAGACCGAGCAGATGAGGCCCTCTGTAGACAGATAGGAGCAGCCTCACGTTCACAAGCCCTGGTCCTCGTGGGGGACTTCAGCCATCCCAATACCTGTGGGAGGGAACAGCACAGCAGGGCATAAGCAATCCAGGAGGTTCCTGGAATGCGTTGATAACTTCCTTCTCCAAGTGATAGCGGAGCCAATGAGGAGAGATGCTATCCTGGACCTTGTTCTCACCAACAAGGAGGGGCTGGTGGGGAGAGTGAAGCTCAAGGGCAGCCTTGGCTGCAGGGACCATGAAATGGAGTTCAAGATCCTTAAGACATCAAGGAGGGTGCACAGAAAGCTCGCTACCCTGGACTTCAGGAGGGCAGACTTTGGCCTCTTCAGGGATCTGCTTGGCAGAGTGGCACGGGCTAAAGCCCTGGAGAGAAGAGGGGCCCAAGAAAGCTGGTTGATATTCAAGGATCAACCCCTCCAAGCTCAGGAGTGATGCATCCTGACAAAGAAGTCGTCAGGTAAGAACACCAGGAGGCCTGCATGGATGAAGAAAGAGCTCCTAGACAAGCTCAGACACAGAAAGGAAGCTTACAGAGGGTGAAAGCAAGGACAGGTATCCTGGGAGGAATACAGAGAAACTGAGCAGCCAGGGATCAGGTTAGGAAGACCAAAGCCCTGATGTAATTCAATCTGGCCAGGGACATCAGGGGCAATGAGAAAAGCTTCTATAGGTATGTTGGTGATAACAGGAAGACTAGGGCAAATGTGGGCCCTCTCCAGAAGGAAGTGGGAGACCTGGTTACCTGGGACGTGGAGAAGGCTGAGGTTCTGAATGACGTTTTTTCCTCAGTCTTCACCAGCAAGGGCTTCAGCCACACCACCCAAGACGCAGAAGGGAAAGGTGGGGACTGGAAGAATGAAGAACCGCCCAGGAGATCAGGTTTGAGACCATCAAAGGAACCTGAAGGTGCAGTAGTCCATGGGACCTCATGAAGGAACATCTGAACGGACATCTGAAGGAACTGGTGGATGAAGTGTCTAAGCCACTATCCATCCTATTTGAGAAGTCATGGCAGTCCAGTGAAGTTCCCACTGACTGGAAAAGGGGAAACATAACACCCATTTTTAAAAGGGGAAAAATGGAAGACCTGGGGATCTACAGGCCAGTCAGTCTCACCTCTGTGTCTGCCAAGATCATGGAGCGGATCCTCCTGGAAACTGTGCTAAGGCACATGGAAAATAAGGTGACTGGCGACAGCCAACATGGCTTCACTAAGGGCAAATCGTGCCTGACAAATCTGGTGGCCTTCTACAACAGGGTTATAGCATCTGTGGATAAGGGAAGAGCAACTGATGCCATCTGCCTGGACTTGTGCAAAGCATTTGACCATGTCCCACACGACAATCCCTGTCTGTAAATTGGGGAGACATGGTTTTGACAGATGGACCACTCGGTGTATAAGGAATTGGCTGGATAGCCACACTCAAAGAGTTGCGGTCAATGGATCAACGTCCAAGTGGAATACAGTGACAAGTGGCATTCCTCAGAGGCTGGTATTGGGACTGATGCTGTTTAACATCTTTGTTGGCAACATTGACAGTGCGATTGAGTGCACCCTCAGCAAGTTTGCTGACCACACCAAGCTGTGTGGTGCAGTCAACATGCTGGAGGGAAGGAATGCCATCCAGAGGGCCCGTGACAGGCTTGAGAGTTGGGCCTGTGCAAACATGTTCAACAAGGCCAAGTGCAAGGTCCTGCACATGGGTCAAGGCAATCCCAAGCACAGATACAGGCTGAGTGAGGAGTGGCTTGAGAGAAGCCCTGCAGAGAAGGACTTGGGGGTGTTTGTGGATGGAAAACTGGCTATGAGCCAGCAATGTGCACTCACAGCCCAGAAAGCCAACTTTATCCTGGGCTGCATCAAGAAAAGCATGATCAGCAGGTGATGGTGATTCTCCCCCTCTGCTCTGCTCTCATGAGACCCCACCTGCAGTACTGTGTCCAACTCTGGGGCCCCCAACATAAGAAGGACATGGACGTGCTCAAGTGAGTCCAGAGGATGCCACGAAGATGATGAGGGGGCTGGAGCACCTCCTGTATGAGGACAGGCTGAGAGAGTTGGGGTTGTTCAGCCTGGAGAAGAGAAGGCTCTGGAGAGACCTTATAGGGGCCTTCCAGTATTTAAAGGGGGCCTACAGGAAAGATGGGGAGGGACTCTTTATCAGCGAGAGTAGGGATAGAACAAGAGGTAATGGTTTTAAACTGAAAGAGATTAGATCCAGATTAGATATAAGGAAGAAATTCTTTACTGTGAGGGTGGTAAGACACTGGCACAGGTTGCCCAGAGAGGTTGTGGATGCCCCCTCCTGGAAGTGTTCAAAACCAGGTTGGACAGGGCTTTGAGCAACCTGATCTAGTGGAAGGTGTCCCTGCCCATGGCGGGGGGGTTGGAACTAGATGATCTTTAAGGTCCCTTCCAACCCAAACCATTCTATGATATGAATTCTGTGATATAAGGTCAAGGTACGTTTCTTGGTGGGAATGAAGCTAGTGCCCAGTCATTAACTCTAAATTCAAAGCCTGTCCTTGTTGCTATTGAGCAAGTCTTGGCTAATAGACTAGGCATAGATACAAAATTAGAACTGTTACTGGCAACATATAATCATGCATGGAGGTCATGCTGAATACTCATCTACTTCTAAGAAGTTTTTTTCTTACAGAATGAAGAGTTTGACTGAAATCCTGGCTTCACAAATTGTTGCATTACCTCACAGGCTTCTACATGTATAAAGAAAGTAAAGAAGGTTCTATATGCAGGCATGGGTATATCCTTTTAACTTTATAACAGAACTGGGAACTCAGAGTTGGTTATTTGTTTTTTTTTTTGGGGGGGGGGGGGGGGGCGGGGGGGAATGGGGAAGTGGGGACAGTGTATGGCATACATCATAATATATTTCTCAGTGTTACTGAAAACATAACATTACCTTGTATACTCATAAAGTGCAGGTACAATGCTATTGTACTGTCTTCTGATAGCAAGTAAAGCACCAACATAACCACACAAAATCAGCAACTCATTCCGAAACCTGTAAGCGGACAAGTATTAATCATGAACAATAACAAGTATTTGCAAAAACACTAAACAAACTCATAGTCTAATTATAATTTTAAAACCTAATTTATCCATCCATTTTGTGAATATGTTTGCTGATTATACTTACTTTCTGTGTGATGTAATTGTTAAGAACAGACTCCATCTGCTTTTCAATTATTAAATTTTAAATAGCTTGTACAACACAGTTATTAAGCACAATTATGTAAAGTTACAAAACCAATGTCACTCAGACCTTTTAATGTGGTAAAACTCTTAAGTGTAAATAAAATTGCCCCACATATTAGGGTGGACTCCAGTTTTGCCAAGTTTCCCTACAGGCCACAGATAAGAGTTAAGCTTTTTGCTCCTTTTAGTTCTTCAATGTACACCTGTGCAGGCACTCAGGCCTAGCTTCCACAATCTGTCATAAAGGTGAACCACAGCTATTCAACTATTTTAGAGTTAATTCTGAGAGCAACAGCTCAAATTTCCTTAACAATTTGAGATAGAAACCTGTATTATGTGTGGTACCACTGCTCCTTCTTCAGGAAGCTGAAACCAGAGCTGATCAAAGTGAGATTCTTCAAATAAAACCAACATTGATTCACTCATTGTAAATGCCCCACAGAAAAGGAAGCAGTAAAATATCTTTTTTTTTTCCCTTGCTAAACCTTGAAAATTTAGGAAAATTCCACTTTCTATTCTCCAGATTGGGAACTAGCCTGCTGACTGAAATTTTTTTGTACCCCTTTTCTGGTAAGCAAAAATGATACTAAAAGTGTGCACCTATATATTTTTTTTTAATTCCAAAAGTCTCCTTTAATGAAAATTCCACTTTTATAAGTAAGGAAAATATACTCACTCACTACATTTATGCAACACTAATCGTTCAGTGCGTATGTAACTCAGAAGATCAAGATACGGACAGACTGAATCTAAAGTCCAATCTGAGCCACAAAGTTGTTCTGTTGAAAAACAGAAACAAAAATATCTCAAGAGGCAAGCTATACAGATTACTTAGCTTTAAAAGGTTTCTTTATCCAAGTACCTACCTTTCACATACTGAATGCCAATAGGGAGAGCCTTTTCAGGTTCGCTGCTTAACAGATAGTACTTTATAGTTTCGAATATATCCCCATCTGCCTGAATTGTCTCTGCCAACCGCATACATTCTTCTACATCAGGAAGATTACACTAGAAAACAAAGATTTTGCCAAAGCATTATTGTAACATTCAAACAATTCTCTAAGATGCAGAGAAATACTGAAGTTTGATCAAACTCTCACTGAAAGAGTTGTCATTGTTTGAAGGACATACCTGCATATAATTAAGAAATTAAGACAGCCATCTAGACCAGAGAACAACACAGGAGGAGAAGGTTCTGTAACTTTAATTTAAGCAGTATCAGCTTTCATTGCTAATGTTTTTGTGAACTTTTTATTACTGCTTAATAGATGTGCAGTCTGAGTTGAATTTTAAGGGATTTAGTGGAGCAGACCCTTTTGCTGCTGAGGAGGAAAGGGGGATTTAAGATTATAGACATAATACGTAAAACAATTCAGAACAGTACAGAAAGCTGATCTGCCAAGACATGAATAGGCTGCACTTCAGTGATGAGGAGGTTATAAACCATACTGACAGGTAATTCTGAAGAGCATAATTTACTTCAGGAAGTAACCCATGTCATGGAAAGACTACACACAGAGTAGAATTAAAGAACTAAAGATCTTCTTGTGCAATACTGAAAATAAAGTCAATGAAGACTAAGAGCAAAAAAGATATGTAACATATAAGACTGTCAGTGATAAATTCATCCTACAGATTTATTTGGCCTTAACTTTTCTGAAATTAGTAAACAAATCAATACATAACCTCTTGTTAACATTCAGGTAAATTCTTTTCCATTGTACCTTTTCATGCAGGTCATTTATTTCTGCTACGCATCCAGGATAAAAAGCACATAGTTTTACTAAC
Organism: Strix uralensis; assembly: GCF_047716275.1. Classification (NCBI taxonomy): domain Eukaryota; kingdom Metazoa; phylum Chordata; class Aves; order Strigiformes; family Strigidae; genus Strix; species Strix uralensis. The sequence continues at coordinate 40,464,021 of NC_133975.1, forward strand.
TGCAGTTTATTATCAGGAATCATCATAAGAAGATCAGCTGCTAAATCCCTGCACAAACAAAAGATGACATGTAGTTACTCTTGATGGTTTGTTATAGGAGGAAACTCTAGTTTTCTCTTTTACATTCCTTTTATAAAGAAGAGTTTACTGAAAAAAAAACCCTTTTTCCATAGAAGAGCAGAAACAACTTCAGCCTCTAAGACTATTTTGGTGCAATAAATGAGACTTAACCTATTAATCTTTTTGAGGAAGTCACGTGTTAATTTTCTGTTGCTTTACTTGGTTGAATTAAACAGCTGTGCAATCCTAAAGCATCAGAACCACCTCAAAGTGAGATGGAAGAATATGTGAGCAGGGATGGGAAGGGAGAGTAGGACCTGTCCAGTTTGAATGAAAGTAAGATGCTAATGTGGCTCTGTGTCATGAAACCATCCTCAAAGGCTTGAGGCTTCTAGAGCTCCATGACATCAGCATAAAGTACCTCTCAGTCATCCAGAACGGCTAGTGCTTCTGTGACATTACAAAAGAAGAATTATACAAGAAAATAATGTGATACCTATTTTTATCCTTCTGAAAAGAAAATTGTGTTTTAGCAAACTGACATTTCTGAAATATTCTTAACTTTTTATCATCTGTTACCTGCTCCCTCAATACAACAAGCAGCTGGAGGGAACACATGTAAATATTAAGAAATTATTTTGAAACAATTTTTCTACTGAGCTTTTAATAATTGACTATTCTGGTTGTTCTGTGACTCTTCTATTCATGCAGACATCATTTCTCCTGTGAAACACAAGACTGACTTGCCCCTGTGTAAGGCAAAAACTCCTACCACGCTCCCCAGGCTTAAATGCGGTCTTTGGCTTAAAAATATTTGAGTAAGCTACTATCCAATATTTGCAACTGCTTTTTATCCCACTTTCAAGTATTGGTCACAATTAAAAAATGAGAAAACTTATTTTAAGCTTATTTTTATCATCAGTAAAGTCACACGCTTTTCAAATCTCTCTTTCTATAAACAAGCAAAATACCTGTATCCAAGTGATGGAAAGCTAAAAGAAAGACATTGAAACAGTAATGAACAAAACTTTGTTTTGTATTCTTTCTTTACAGAAGAAAAATCTAATAGAAACTACAACAGCAAATCTAAGGGTTAGGTTAACTGACTTTAACAACAACAAAGTAGTTTTCCAATGCCTTTTGACAACCTAAAGAAGTTAATGCCAAAAGGTCTTTGGCTAACGCCAAAAAATCTGTTATACTATTACCATGCAATAACCATTTCTCCAAGTTACAGAAAGGCTCTTTCATATAGGATAATACAGGATATTTCACAAGTTCTTAAACTATTTTCAAGATCTGCTACTCACATGTACTCATCTTCATAGGCAATTTAACCATTTTTTAAAGGTGATTAGAAATTGCTCAGCCAAAAAACTGAAATCTAACATTTATTTAAAAAAATCCAAAGAAGCCTTCATATAACAGCCTATAAATTGTGTTACCTGGAATGTTTTTTTAAGAAGTAAATGGAAAACACTATCAGTATAAAGAACAAAATCAGGTGGCTGAGTCTGCATATGCAGAATTCAGTATGTCAAGTAAAATACCACTAGCCTTATGAATAGTAGAAGGTTGCTTTTAATGGCATTTAGGTGCTAAACACAAATAAAATGAAAATGATGTTCTTAAACAGTCACACATTTCCCCAAGGCTGTATATTTGGAAAGATGGGGAAGAGTGTGGGTATGAATGTTTAGTTTTGACTTTTTTGTTTCGATTTTATATTTCAGAGCATTTCTAAAAAAAAAAAAACAACCAAACAAACCCACAGCAACAAAAGCCCCCCCAACCAAAAACCAAAAAGCATTCCATCAATAACTTATTTAATTAACAACTCATCAAGGTCCTTGCGGTATTCCTTGAGGTGTCTACAATTAAGCGTGTCTCTACAATGAAATGTTTCCAGTTAATGGATATCCTTAAGCATAACAAGCAGTAAAACCAAAAAAGAAGCCCTTCAAATATCAGAGGCCCTTGAACTCCAGCTTCCCCATACATGATCTTATACATGCAGAGGACCAAGGGTATTACACTGTGCCAGTATCTCTTTATTACAAAATATTAAGAGATTCAGGAATCTCTAATCTTTTCTTACAGAATAGAAAAATATGCTGTAATGATAACAAATCAGAATCCAGGATTGCAGGTTGTAGCTGTAATAATAGGTGTTCAGTATAGCATATGAAACCCACTGACAAATCCAGATGTATACTTGGGCAATATGCAGGACATATAATTTTATGATAATTTTATCACAAATACCCACATAGACTTCAGTGTACACGTGCCATAAGTTTGCAGAAGTTTTATGTACATACACATAAATGCTGTACTATTATGAGTACTTGTTACAGCATTGAGATCAGAACAAGCTTTTGTTATGGAACTGGAAAAGATATACATACATAACACCACATCCACTGAGGCTACATAAAAATCACTCTTCACAATGAAGGCACGGAGATCAGAAAAAGAGCTTCAGAGACTTCAAAAGGCGCAGATGGAGTTGCCAAAACAACCCCGTTTGAACTGGTGCAATGCAGACATGCTAAATCATTGCAAAACCAAAGCAGCAAGTCATCCATTTCCTATTTTATTGTTTTCTGCAATGGTTTATTGTCTAAGGCAGGCTAAATGCTCTGTAGAGAGGACTTCCACTATGTTTCTCTCAGGCTACCTCTAGATACTTAAGCAAGTACCAACTGTGGCAGAAAAACTGATGTTTAATTGCAGTACCTGTTTAAGCACGTTTCTATGAAATGTTAATTCTGAAACACCTGTACAGCTGCCAAATATACCTTAAGAAGATTTTCTGCTTGTCATTGGTAAACAAAAAGCAGACCAAAACTGTATCCTTCAAAGTAAAACCACTACAAGGAGGAAAAAAAAAAATTTAGAAGCGATAGTTTCCCCTATACGCAACAGAGAAATTACTTACTCCTGCAGAATTAATTAGTAATCCTGTTTCATCCTTAAATCTTGTCAGCTATCTTGTATTCCCAATACCAATATAAAAGAATTCCTCAGCCTCTCAGATTTTTATATTTTTCAAGCAAGTACTTAAAAATCACTTCACAGATATTAAGCAAGCTTCTGACCTTTTGACTTCATAATTCAATTCTAGCCTTTGTCTGAAGCAGTCATTTTTACTCAATACAGACTAGGATTTTCTATGCTACCTATTGCCCAAGTAGCTAGGGTTTTTTTCAGCGGGTTTCATACTCTGTTTGACAATGACTCTTCTCTCATTTACAATGCATACATAATGTATTTTGAGATTAAAGCAGAATATTTGCATGCCCTGTACTTCGAAGGTCTAATATAGCAATTCTTATTCAAGCAGCAATTCTTATTCTACCTACCCATAGTGATTTGGTTTCTATAAAAGTTTCAGAATGAAACACCTTTATTGTTTTGTCAGGGGGGAAAAAAAAAAAAACAAAAACATCTTCTTTGGATTAAGAAATTCTTACCATGTTGTTACTGTCATACATTTTCTTGCTAGTAATTCTAGGGCATAATGTGTTGCTTGTGCTGCACTTTCTCCTAAGACAGTACCCACACTGATTGCCAACTCCAGTTCATTTCCACGAATCAGGTTTGCCATCGCAAGCTTGCTCAATGAAAAAATTATATCATTAAGGGACACAAGCATTTCTGGGGATTCACCATGTTGAGCATATGACATTCATTTATGAGACTGCTTTTCACAGGACAAAATATGCATTAATTAACGCAACTTTATATATAATTTGGATCTCTCTCAAGAGTAAATAATTGTGCACCACGTGTTAATCAGTTTTTAAACAACCAAATAGATTTCCTTTAGCAGAATCTTCCTTTATTCAACCAAAGAGATTACATAAACATCATCCCAAAGAAGCATGGTAGCAAATCCTTTCTAGTCTTAAGTAAGGACACTAGCTTTCAGAGTACATATTTCCCCTCTCTTTTGATGAAAGGAGACTCAAAAAAACCAAAACTAAACCAGGAAGGACTCTCCTGTTCTTACCCTCTTTGGGCAACTGGAGTTGTTGATAAGCATAGCAGAATATTAAACAGTAAGAGATTACACAACAACTTGAAATATGCCTATTTTGAAATACAGGCATTAGCTGATTATTGCTTTCTCTCTGAACAACTCATTAAGATGGAATTTTACTCATTTTGGGCTAGAGATTTTGGGATAGAGGAGGAAGAACATGTTGAGTCAGCAACAACAAAATCCAGAGAGAATGAGGAAAAGAAACAATTTGTAAAACTACAAAGTGAAAAATCTAATAAAATGTTTCTTATATGTCAGCCCTATTTTTGTACTGAGGGAGGGGGATTTTTTTCCTATTTAATTCATCATTTAGACTGCAAACTCTTCAAGGTAGAGAGTGCATCTTTTGTAGCACAATGAAGTTCCAGTTTGAATGGGCCTTTTGAGTCACTATAAACAGTAAACAGTAATACTTGTGTGTATATGTATATCTGTAAGGTATTTAGGTACCTTATATTTTCTAATATAACAAGATACTGTATACATGAAAACACAATTAAATAATAACATACTACTTTCTGTGCATGAGAGAAATCTTAAATTTAACAGAACCAGGGGAGTTTTGCTACTAACTTTAATATTGTAAGGATCAAGCTCTTTATATAAATGTATACAAAGCAAATACCAAGTATAAGTAATACATTTCAGAATGTAGTCCATACATTTTGAAAAACAGTTAACGTGGAGATGTAAAAAGGAAGTCAATGCTGACCTTACCATAATTAAAAGAGGAAAAAAAAATTACCTCTATATTTTCAACAGCCAGATGGCAACATGCTGCAAGCACTGCATGGCCATCCTGGAAATACCATTCTGCCAATTCTTTACTGACCTTGTGCAGGAGCCTGCAAGAACAAAACATGAATTTTGCAAGGTCACTTAAAAGTTGGGGTTCTTTGGCTCTTAATTTACATACAAGTCACCACATCTGCTTCTGCACCCTAAATTTATCTAAATTTACCCTATATTTATCTTACAGATAATGACACCACTAGCTTTCAAAATGCAATCAGTTTGAGCTTCATCCACCACTTATGTTGGTGCATATGCAGGTGGGTCAGTTTCCCAAAATCTACATCAGGATGGAAATGCCTCTTCAGATTGACAGAAGAAAAATCAAATATTTGGATATTCATTTAGTACCTGTGAACTCTGCAAAAATCTCTAATTGCTCAAAAATTGCACATGCAAATGAAGTAACTACACAGCCTCCAAGCTGCTTTTGTTACTACACATAGAACTTGATAATGTAATTTAGGTTTTTGAGCACTGTTCTAAACAAGGACAGATGCATGATTTCTTTTATGGGCACATACAATGAAAATATGGCCATTAGTGTACACTGTCGGAAACTTCACTGATGATAAACAGCAAAGCTTCAGGAGGAGAAGGTGCATAAAATAATAGGGTCTCACAGATACTTGTTAATGCTAATTCTTACTCTACTTACCAAAAGTTCTAAGTTAATATGCTACATATTTAAACATACTTAAGGGCATAGGAATGCACCTTAAATATCATGCAAATGAAAAGCATATTTATAATTACAATACATACCTATGAAAAATCCATTCAGTGCCAGAAGGCGGCACAACAGGGGAATTATTCAGTGTATCATCAGTTAGTAACTATCAACTAAGTACTAGAAGATGTAATATTTTGTTGTCAAGTTCTACATTGCTGATGTCAAATTAAGCCACTAAAGTTTATCTCGCTTGATGACTTTATGTGCTCCACTAAAATGAGCCTTTAGCTATAAACTAGAATAACTTACTCATTATAATCATCTGTATTGTTTCCACCAGAATTTGAAGATCCACTTGTTGCGGAGAGTGGTGACATCTGTATATTTCCCTCACAAGCCGCCTAGAAGTGAATAAAAAAATGGATTAATGAATGCATCAAACTGAATATGAAATGTGATTTTTCAACAACAAAAAAATAATTTAAGATCTATAAAAATTCTTCTAAAGCCCAGTTATAACAAAGGAAACGTTTAAACCAATTAACTTACTCATAACTAAATCTTAACCTAGTTTTATCCAGCCATACAAAAATTCTCCAGAAGCAAGACCTCTTCCTTCTTATGCATTTGTACAGGATTTTTCCAGCATTTGAATATGTTTAAAATGGACAGAGTGCTATAACCTTGATTTTTACACCCCAAGGAGCAAGTGGCTGTGAGGGAAGGATGAACTCCCTAGATACTCCTCAGTAGTTATACCAGCAAATCTGGAAAGGTTTATATAGAGGTAGAAGCTGAAACTTTTGTTCAGTTAAATGTCTGGCAACAAATTATTTCTAACATTAAATGAGAAGAGATCAGTGTGGGTTAAAAGGAAATTCTTTCATGTGCTTTAAGGTGTAGCTGGGATAGCAACATTAAAACTCAGGGCTCAGTTAAAAGGGAAAGAAAACCATGTTATTTTATTGCTTAATGTTAGCTGATTAAACTTCTGAGACAAAGACTAATTTATGAATTGTAATAAAAGCAATCCCCTGCAACACCTCTCTAAAAAGAAAAATGAAGATCTTTCTAAAGCTTTAAGGTCCTTTAAGGTACAAACATTATAACTTGTTAAATTTAAGCATAACTCAAAGTTCCATTCTGTGCACTATTCAGCTACTATTAGAAAAACAACAACATACAGATAGTTTCTAAAGGACAAATTCATGTGCATTATCAGAGTTCTTATCTCGAGGCAACTGAATGTTCAAGAACAGGTAGGCATGAGAGAATGTACCAGGGACAAATCTTGGCATTTTATTTAACAAACTATATTAGCTATGCAGAAATTACTCAAAAATAATACATGAATGGTGAGAAAGCGTGAAACAAAGTATCAGTCTTGCATGTTTTGTGTGCCCTTTAACTTGTGTTTACATTAGGAACCAGAAAGGACAAATGTGCTTTCAATAATCTCTTGTACTGTTTTTTGCATTAATTTGAACGTTTGATTTCCTATATTGATTACTACTGCAATTGAGTAGTTTCACCCAAAGATGCTATAGGAGGTAGTATAACCAAGATCTCAGCAGAAATGCAAGAGAAATCCTACACGTCTTTGATGTTAAGGGCAATACCGACTGCTGAAAGTCAATTGAAGTAGAAAACTAACCTAAGACTGAATACATCAGTTTTCATTACGGGCATTTGATTGCAATTTAGAAGAATCAGGCTTAAAATCTGTAAACATGAGATAACTTCTGCATAAAAACTAGTCAATATAATACAAAAGTATCATTAATTAGCCATTTTGCAAAAATGAACAGACCTAGCCTTTTAAATATGCTTGTCATCTTCAGAGTTAGAAAGGAATAGCTAAATACATCTCCCACACTGTAATAATACCTGTGCAACAAGAAGAGCCTCTTTAAGCTGGCCTCTTGAAGTAAAGAAAGAAACTAGTTTCTTCACATCTCCAATAGCTATACAGTATGGGATGACATCATCACTTTCTTCCTGAATTAACTGATCAGCTCTCCTAATTGAACAAATGAATAGACAAGAGAGATCTACATATATACATATATTGCTGAAATACTCTACAGTTCTATCCCAAAGCTTACTGAATAAACCGTAACATCACTGGAATGCTGTAACAAAAGCAAAGTACAACTGCTATTAGTATCCATCCTTCCTACTTGTCTGTGTCCTTTTGTAGACAGAAGCTACAATTCAGCATCATATTTTTATTACCTTACCTTTGCATTAGCTTCCTCCAGTATTTCATTGATACACCAGGTGCAACTGAGAGAGCTTTGTCCCACTAGAAAAAAGCAGCAATACATTTAACCTGATCATTTTATTTTGAGAAACAGCTGTATTTTTGACTAGTTTCCTGTTTCTTCCATTAAAAATAAATTTGTCAAGAGATTAAATAAGGAATGAGCTATGCATTAGACTGCATATGTTAAAAAATATATAATTGGAGCAAAATTACTCTTTTCTGGACTTGTGACCCATTTTGTTGCTACCCCATCTTTGCTAGGGTAGCTAGTTTTCAGAAACCTTCATATTTTATTGTTCTTCAATAATGTTCTGATATTTTACCTCTCCAAGTTCTACCATTAGTTCACAATATCGCTGAATTTGTCCTAATCTTAAATGTATTTCTGCAGCTTCTTTAAGCCTTTCCTCTTTGCTTGGTGCACCAATACCACCTCCATACTTGGACATTTTTACTGTTGTCAGTTCTTGTGCCTTGGACTGAAGGAAAAAAAAAAAAAAGATAAAAGTAGTCAAAAAAACCAACAGTTTTCTATGATGAAAACAAGATTTCTCAAGAATGAAGTAGTATCAAACATGACAATGGAATATAAAGGCTATCATTTAAGAAAAAAACCTTTTGAGGAAAGGCTAATTGGAAGAAATTACAATGAGATTACAGTGTAGTATTTACATTGTTAAAGTAACTGTGTTAGTGTTTTGTTGCACACATACATTTGCCTGGATTATCTTCCTTTAATCTCTTCTATATATTTTTTTAATTCTCAACCATTTTCTCACATGTAATAGTAATTCACTCATATGACCATCATAAAAATCTTGATATTTTTTAAATTTCAAAAACATATTTGTAAACATAAACCATACAGAGCTGGAAATTGTACTTATTACCATTATAATGATGTCCACATAAAGAAAGAATAAAGAGAGTAGGCTCAACCTGTGTCCTGATCTGTCATACCACATTAACCTTATGACCAATAAATGATTTGTATTCCCAACCACTGCAAGTTTTATATTAGTTGAAGAGGTAAGATTAAATTTCTCCACCTGGCAGAGTTTGAGAAACAAGTTGCAACAGGATCACATTTAAATTAAAAAAAAAAAAAAAGCAAAAGTAGCTTCACTTCACATTTCAAAATTCTCAGTTTAACTCTATCATCAATGCACGTAAGACAGCGTTTGGCTATTCATGGCTTTACAATACCACATAAGGAGGATAGAGAATGGATTTTGAACATTCTTCACCAAAATAAACTGCAATAAACACAAACGGCAGTTACTGAGAAAGGCAAAGGATATGTTTTTTTAAAACAAACTATGTTACTTATTTTCTTGGCACCTCTATTTTTTTATCATTTTCATGCTGAAGTCTCCAATGTATCCTCTCTGTTTACTAGAAACAGAAAAAACACACAGGTTCTAGGTCCCTACTTCATCATGAAATGCCTAGGTGCTGCAACGTCTAGGTGCATTATCCAGTTTCCTAAGAAAAAACTGGTATTAGCAGCCATACGCAGGCAGTCAGCATCACCCTACCCCTACTTTCTCTTACAGCCCTCAAGCAAGATTCTGAGTCAGCAAAACCAGGACAAAAATCTTTTAATTAATATGAACACTTAATCCAGATCCACAGAATAATCAACAGTTACTGTAGTTACTCTAGGTGACCTGAATTGTAACTGCATGAAATCATGTTGCAGGGATAAACAGACTTCTTGCACTGCATGAGTCAAGAATTAATACAGTCTTCTCAGGATAACTGGCTGAGAAAATGGGTTTTTGGACACGTGGACTCAAACATAGAGAGCTTCATAGTATAGGAAGTAGGTAGCATGGGGAATAAACAACCTAGAGACATGCGCATGCCTGGGGGGCTACAATCTTATTGGCATCACAGAGATGTGGTGGGATGGCTCCTGTGACTGGAGTGTTGGAATGGAAGGATACAGGCTCTTTAGGAAGGACAGGCAGGGGAGATGAGGAGCGGGGATCAACCTCTATGTCACTGACCAGCTGGAGGGCATGGAGCTCTGCCTGGGGATGGATGAGGAGCCGGCCGAGAGCTTATGGGTCAGGATTAAAAGGAGGGCTGGGACAAGGGACATTATAGTGGGGGCTGTTACAGGCCACCCAGCCAGGAAGACCGAGCAGATGAGGCCCTCTGTAGACAGATAGGAGCAGCCTCACGTTCACAAGCCCTGGTCCTCGTGGGGGACTTCAGCCATCCCAATACCTGTGGGAGGGAACAGCACAGCAGGGCATAAGCAATCCAGGAGGTTCCTGGAATGCGTTGATAACTTCCTTCTCCAAGTGATAGCGGAGCCAATGAGGAGAGGTGCTATGCTGGACCTTGTTCTCACCAACAAGGAGGGGCTGGTGGGGAATGTGAAACTCAAGGGCAGCCTTGGCTGCAGGGACCATGAAATGGAGTTCAAGATCCTTAAGACATCAAGGAGGGTGCACAGAAAGCTCGCTACCCTGGACTTCAGGAGGGCAGACTTTGGCCTCTTCAGGGATCTGCTTGGCAGAGTAGCATGGGCTAAAGCCCTGGAGAGAAGAGGGGCCCAAGAAAGCTGGTTGATATTCAAGGATCAACCCCTCCAAGCTCAGGAGTGATGCATCCTGACAAAGAAGTCGTCAGGTAAGAACACCAGGAGGCCTGCATGGATGAAGAAAGAGCTCCTAGACAAGCTCAGACACAGAAAGGAAGCTTACAGAGGGTGAAAGCAAGGACAGGTATCCTGGGAGGAATACAGAGAAACTGAGCAGCCAGGGATCAGGTTAGGAAGACCAAAGCCCTGATGTAATTCAATCTGGCCAGGGACATCAGGGGCAATGAGAAAAGCTTCTATAGGTATGTTGGTGATAACAGGAAGACTAGGGCAAATGTGGGCCCTCTCCAGAAGGAAGTGGGAGACCTGGTTACCTGGGACGTGGAGAAGGCTGAGGTTCTGAATGACGTTTTTTCCTCAGTCTTCACCAGCAAGGGCTTCAGCCACACCACCCAAGACGCAGAAGGGAAAGGTGGGGACTGGAAGAATGAAGAACCGCCCAGGAGATCAGGTTTGAGACCATCAAAGGAACCTGAAGGTGCAGTAGTCCATGGGACCTCATGAAGGAACATCTGAACGGACATCTGAAGGAACTGGTGGATGAAGTGTCTAAGCCACTATCCATCCTATTTGAGAAGTCTTGGCAGTCCAGTGAAGTTCCCACTGACTGGAAAAGGGGAAACATAACACCCATTTTTAAAAGGGGAAAAATGGAAGACCTGGGGATCTACAGGCCAGTCAGTCTCACCTCTGTGTCTGCCAAGATCATGGAGCGGATCCTCCTGGAAACTGTGCTAAGGCACATGGAAAATAAGGTGACTGGCGACAGCCAACATGGCTTCACTAAGGGCAAATCGTGCCTGACAAATCTGGTGGCCTTCTACAACAGGGTTATAGCGTCTGTGGATAAGGGAAGAGCAACTGACGCCATCCACTTGAACTTGTGCAAAGCATGTGACACTGTCCCACACAACATCCTTGTCTCTAAATTGGAGAGACATGGTTTTGACAGATGGACCGCTCGGTGGATAAGGAATTGGTTGGGTGGTCTCACTCAAAGATTGCGGTCAATGGATCAATGTCCAAGTGGAATACAGTGACGAGTGGCGAGAGCTGGGGTTGTTCAGCCTGGAGAAAAGAAGGCTCCAGGGAGACCTTATAGCAGCCTTCCAGTACTTAAAGGGGGCCTACAGGAAAGATGGGGAGGGACTCTTTTTCAGCGAGAGTAGGGATAAAACAAGAGGTAATGGTTTTAAACTGAAAGAGATTAGATCCAGATTAGATATAAGGAGGAAATTCTTTATTGTGAGGGTGATGAGGCACTGGCACAGGTTGCCCAGAGAAGCTGTGGCTGCCCCCTCCCTGGAAGTGTTCAAGGCCAGGTTGGACGGGGCTTTGAGAACCTGGTCTAGTGGAAGGTGTGCCTGCCCATGGCAGGGGGGTTGGAATTAGATGATCTTTAAGGTCTCTTCCAACTCAAACCATTCTATGATTAGCAGAGCAGCTGCTATTATTACAGTTAACAACACCAATAAAAAACTTCTATCACTTAAGTTTCATAAGGTATGTAGGAGACTTTTTAAAGAGTCTGTGATTTTGCAAAAGAGACAGCCTGCAACAGCAAACAAGAGGTGATACATGGCAGGTATTTAGCCCTGGGGGTGGCAAGTGGGGAGTTATGCATTTCCTGATGCATGCCAATGAATACCTTTCTTCTACTTCCAACTCTGTCATTACAGTACGGGATTCTTTAGTATTCCTAATAAGTCCCTGACAGAACCACGTAACCCCATATTCTGCACAAATTTTTTGTCTGGTTGCATATTCATATATGCAGCTAATAAGAAATTTATGGCCTAGTACTTGAATTTCACATTCATATCTGAGTCACTCTTCAGTTGCATATCTATATTAATTACAGGTTCTTGTTTTTCCACTCCTTCTTTCAGACAGCTACAAAGCATACTTCTGCTGACTCCCCTCCATTTTCAGACATGAATTCCCCTGTCCTTGCATTTGAACATAATGTTCGAAACGTCATGTTTATACATCAAAATAATTTGACTTTTCAGTAAAGTACAGTATATATAATAGGGAAGACAAACTTGCTTCATAGTTCAAGCTGTAGTGATGCTTGCTTTACAATTTCTTTCCATTATTTTGAAAACTGCTTTTCTAGTTAATAACTGTCTCCTAGCATTTTAACACTGAGCATGCATGAAGTCATGCAGATTGGCTAGATGCTATTGTTCTAACAGACTAGTATTGCACAGAGAACTGATATTGCATAAATATGTTTGGACATGAAATAAATTGTGACACTTTTGTAAATCATTAAATGTTATTTTAAAAGAGTGAAATACTATATGGATTAACAAAACAGTTTCACATACTGTTTATGCTTCACTTACCATTCTAAATCTAATGAGATGTTTCATATGCATAATTCCTTTGCAGTAGTGTTGTGGAAGCAAACTGTCATCCTGTCCTTTTATTACAGCAACCAAATCCCATAAATTTTTGCTGCCTCCTGGAGGCTAAAATTGTTAGGGAAGAAAAGAGTTGTATTACAGTAATGTTCAAAAGAGAAATCTGAACTTAAAAAGACATTGGAAAACATTTGTCATTCAATTCCAAGAAATACAACTTCAGATCATTTCAATATTAGAAGCTTTACTATGAAGACATGAATTAGTTCAAGACACTACAACTCCTTCAGTCTTCTTGAAGGCTGTGAAGATACAGCAAGATCCATGAAGTATTTGGTTATGTGTGGACATAGTTGAGGGCTCACCATTAAGGGTTCTCCCTTTTGCTCCCAAAGGAATACAAGCTATCTAGTGGCTACTACTGGCATAAAACAACATTGGGCTGCTGGGATGCAGGAATTGCCCTAATACTTGTATACCATTTTCTGTAAAGCAAAGGCATGGGCCAAGTAAAAAACAACTTCAAGGCTTGACTGGTACAATCTGGTTTCCTACCTTAAAATAGGCACATATGATATAACTGTATATGCACAAAATATTGCAGGCCATCAAGGCCATTTTTTTTAAAAAATAAATTTTACGCATTTTTATTGGTCTAACATTTGAATCGATCCTTCTATAGAACTAGGACAATGGTTTAACACTGAATGAGGTCTAGAAGAGAGAGAGTAATTAAAAGCTTTGACCTGAAGGAACTTTTCTAAGAATAACAGGATTACAGGTTTAGAAGACCTATTATTTCTGAGCTAGTGAAAAATGGAAGATCCTATAGGAAAAAAAAAAAAACCAACAGATGCACAACACTATTTTCTGGACTCAAAAAGCACCACAGATGATCAAAAAAAGTTTTTGTTCTTGGAGAATTCTAATACTCTTATAACAGTGTTACTCTCGAATCAACATGGGACATCAAAAATCTGTAACTTCTGTAAGACAAGGAATTCCATAAAATATATTTTTATTAAACCAGGAAATGTCAAGATTTGTATTTGAGGAAGATTGTTTCAGCATTTCTAAATCATACTCTTCAATCTAGCTAGAAATTAAAACATTTTGGATGAACTAAGTCTTTGTAGATTAGTGTAGTGATTTAAATTACAACAGTACTTGACACAAGCTGTAGTTCCAGGTCATTTTTGTCCTTGTTCTACGTCAAGTTCAGCTCCTATGCAGGTAAGCACTCACAGGGACCCAGTAGTTTATGTTTTTAACTCAATTGCACAGAGAGATTGCAGTGATTTATAGGAAATATTACAGTACAATGGAGCAAAGGCTCTGGGGCACCGGGAACACTGGGGCAAGGGTCATCCAGATCTACATCTCCTAGAAGTAATATAGCAGTTTTAAGTAATATAGACATGGGCAGTTCAAACCTTATCTGTAATGAGGGTGCCCTTTTGATGGATTCAAATTAAAACCTTCAATGTTGTTTAATAAAACACATCTTTTCATTTTCTTCAATAGAAAATTGTCAAATCAAACTTTTCCTATGGAAAATGAAATTATCCTACCTATTTCACTTTGTGAAAAATTGGTGTTCACAACTGACAATTCAGTCATGGACATTTTTACATGCAGAAATGTTAAGAGACAGAATTGATTTCCGCATATTTTCTGAGCTCCCTTTAAGAAGCAAAGAAAAAAAAATTGTAGAGAAGAAAGAAATTTCAGTTTTGGAGATTGACTTCAGAAGAGAAAGTCGCGCACACTTACAACATCCTTAAATTTGCAGAATACTTACTGAAAAACATTCTGAAAACCACCTCAGTTTTTTTCCTCGAGGATTTCCTGTCAATTTTTCCACTTCTTGTTTAATATCCCTGGAAACTTTACCACACAGCAAAGGAGGAGCACCAGATTCCACAGCACGATCTAACACGCACAAAGATTTATACATGAAAATTTAAAAGAAAAGAGAACAAAAAAAGTATAGTAACATACAGAAAATTAAAACAATGGTATATACAACTTACCTGTATTACCAATAATCTCATCCCAGCATCTATCTGCTAAAATATTTATTTGTAGAGGGTTTATAAGAGGTGTCAATGACCAGAGTCTCACAGTGGAGTCACGAGAGCAAGATGCCATAGTAAATGGACGACTAGGATGACATGTTAGTCCTAGCAGAGAGGGCATTTAAAAATGTAGTCAAATAATTAAGTTTATCTAATAATCAGTTTGATTACATTATAAATGTTAAAATATTTTAAAATGCATTTCAATACAGAAATTAACAATATTACCATATACATCTGCACCATGATCATAAACTGTGTCCAAACATGTCCCATCTCTTGTGTCCCAGACTCGAATTGTATAGTCCCAACTGCCGGATATTAGAAGGTATGGAATTTCAGGATTCCACATCAGTCCCCGTACTGGAGCTGTATGTCCACTAAGAACATTTATACAAGCATCCTGTGTATAATCCCATATTCGAACAGTACTGAAATAGAATAAAAAAGACCTATGTCCATCATATCACCTACTGAAATATGATTATCTCTCTACTTCAGCAATAGGCTAAGCTTAAAATTTATCAGAATATTTATTTGCAGTATGTTTATAGAAGTTTTAATAGGAGGGGTTGGAGCCACTGCTCTTCATGTTTAGGATGCAGTTCAAAATACACCAAAGACAATTCACCAGCGTAAGAAAAAATTCCATCTTCCACCTAGTCTTTCAAAGTCTTACATATACCATTATCTTAGATGTCAGTGAGAGAAAGTTTGTCCATATGCCTGCATGCGTAATAAATTTCTGTTAGAACTCTCAAGGGGAAAAAAATGAAAGAAAACCAAAGCAAAACTGCAAGATCTATCTTTCCTATGGCTTTAATAGCCCTCTAACGACCCAGGAAACTACAGATCTGTTAGTCTAACCTCAGTTCCTGGAAAAATTATGAAGATCATAGTGGGTACTATTGAAAAGCATTTAAATAATAATGCAATCATCAGACACAGTCAACGTGGGTTGACAAAGGGAAAATCCTGTTCAACTAATTCGATATTCTTCTACAATAAGGTCACCTGCCTAGTGGATGAAAGGAAAGCACTGGATGCAGTTTTTCTGGATTTTAGAAGACTTTTGATACTGTCCCTCACAGCATCCTTCTGGACAGGTTCTCCAGTGGTGGGATGAGCAGGTTCACAGTGTGCTGGGTGAAGAACTGGCTGAACAGCTCAAAGGGTTGTAGTGAATGGGGCTACATCTGGCTGGCAACTCGTCACCAGTGGTGTTCCTCAGGGTTCAGCTCTAGGGCCAGTCCTGTTCAATGTATTAATCAGGAATCTGGATGCAGGAGTTGAATGCACCATTAGCAAGTCTGCTGATGATAAATTGGGAGCTGCTGTTGACTCTCTTCAGGGACAAGAGGCCTTGCAGAGGGATCTAGACAGATTGGAGCACTGGGTAACAATTAATGGGATGAAATTTAACAAGTCCAAATGACAGATTCTGCACCTGAGACAGAGTAACTCTGGGCACAAGTAAAAATGGGGAGAGGAGTGGCTGGAGAGCAGCCCTGTAGAAAGGGGTCTGGGGGTGCTGGTTGACAGCAGGCTCAGTATGTCAGCAGTGTGCCCTGGCAGCCCAGAGGGCAAACCGCATGCTGGGGTGCATCAAACACAGCACAACCAGCCAGGCAGAAGAGGTGATTATCCTGCTGTATTCAGCCTTAGTGCGGCCTCACCTTGAGTACTGTGTGCAGTTCTGGGCCCCACAATTCAAAAGGGCGTGAAGGTCCTTGAATGTGTCCAGAGGAGAGCAACAAAGCTGGTGAAAGGGCTGGAAGGCATGTCCTGTGAGGAGTGGCTGAGGACTTTGGGTTTGTGTAGTTTGGAGCAAAAAAGGCTGAGGGGCAACCCCATTGCTCTCTACAGCTTCCTGAGGAGGGGAAATGGAGAGGGAGGTGCTGAGCTCTTCTCCCTGGTATGCAGGGGTAGGATGCGTGGGAATGGTTCAAAAATGCTCTAGGGGAGGTTTAAACTGGGCATTAGGAAGCATTTCTTTACCAAGAGAGTGGTTAAATGCTGGAACAGGCTTCCTAGAGAGGTTGGTTGATGCCCCAAGTCTGTCAGTGTTTAGGAGGCATTTGGACAATGCCCTTAATAATTTGCTTTAACTTTTGCTCAGCCCTAAACTGGTCAGACAGTTGGACTAGATGATTGTTGTAGGACCCATCAATTTAAGTATTCTATTCTATTATCTTCTCTCCTTTAAACATTTGTCACATGGTCGAAGTAGACACCACATTATCTTAAACTGTGAAACTCCCACCACAATTACACAAGTAATGAGGAAGAATTCACACTAACTTTCTCACTGGTTTTTTCTTCCCTTTTAACCAAGTAAGTTTCTAACATTTCCTTTTATTTTCAGTAGTTGCTATCGCTGGGTACAGCTAATTGAACAGACTACAGAATGAGGAAGTTAAAAGTTCATTTTCTTGAAAAGATCATTGTAATTCTGGCTAAACTTTATTACATTATCAAATACGTTACCAAAGCTCACTCATGGCAGCAAAGCCACGTATTACAGTTTCTCCAGCGCTGCAGAGGGGCCATTTGATGGACCATGCATCACAAAGTAGAATCCACAAGTTCGAATATGTACTCATGTATGACTCTTGCATGCTGTTCCTATGTACTGTATAAGTCTAGGTGCTAAACAGGTCATTTGAAATAGTTCTGAGTTTGACTATGAACAAGAGTGTTACCAAGTACAATAAACTCAAAAGACTGTTTATTTTCTGTGTTACCTGGGACTCAGTTAGTCAGTGATCCCCTTCCCTCAAAGTGCAAGTGTGACTGGATTCTGGAAATCCCTCTGTAATCAAGTCTTATTACATAGCTATGATTGGTAATAAAATCAGAATATATCATAATGACACTATGACAGAATTTTCAATTCATTAGGTCTTGCCCATGTGAAATAGAGAAGATTTACACACAAAAATTTTGTTGTCAAGTTGATTTCTTTCATGAATCATCACACTATGAACTAACAGATTTTGCTGCAAGCATGGATATCTAATCAATGATGCTGGGGAAAGCAACAGAAGCTAATACTCCAAACTTGTGATCCTTCACAAAAACGTTTTGTATACTCTGCAGGGAAGTGGCTTAGAATCGTAGAAAAATCCTTCCTCCTGCTTACCACAGACCAATGTGTTCTCCCTCTAAAAAATGTCATCAAAACCAACAGAAGTACCTAGCACTCATCAAAAATCAGCACAGATTCTACTTCGTTATATTTTTGAAAGACATCAAATAAGAGCGGGTCTTGCACCCATGTCTTTAGACATAATGTAAATGTGTGGCATCCTCCTTGTATCATTCCTGGAAGTAACAGGTATCAGTCACTGACTATACTCTTTGGAAAGCATTTGGAAAGTTGCATTGCTACAGCAGTTATGACAATTTTAGATAATGATCCTGCTGCCCAAATACTATATTAAGCTAAAAGCAAAGCTACAGCCTGAATCTGAACAAGGCAGAGATTTAGATTATTGTATTATTCACAGAGTTTTTAGAGGTGCCAGCACCAGTACAACTAAAGATCTTAAGTTTCTCTAATAGTCCTGCTTGAGATTTTAAGTTTTCCAATAGTTCAGAAATACACACCCATCATCAGAGCCGCTGCAGAGGATTCCTTCTCTCAGAGGAGACCACCGTACATGAAACACCTTTGCAGTATGCCCTGTAAAAACCTTCAGTGGCTGATCAGAGCTGGTTGCTAAGTAGTAAACACGAACATTTTTATCCTCACAACCAGTAGCTATCATATCTCTGCAAAATAAAAACAGTAAAATCCTCAGTCACAGGTATCATCAAAAGTACTTATGTTGTTTTAGTTTAAAAATAAATATGTGTATTTTGCAATTTACTTAAAAAAATAACATATTTTTGCTTCTCCTTTGTCTTTTTAGGATGTAATTATTGATAACCCAATTAAATATACTAAATCAGAAAAAAAACTCTGATAAATATCCATTAGTTGCAATAGGGAATAGTATTTAGAATAGACTAGCTGCAACAGGGAAGAGACTATAGTCTGACCAAACACCTAACACACAACTATTAATAGATTGAATTGCTGCCTAATTGTTTTTTGACAAAGACTTCTCATGTTGTTATTAGGAATTATCTGCAAAATTAACATATATCACAGTGTATTTAGTTGCCTGCTGTATCATCAGCTTAGCAGTCATTAAAAGGAAACCAACCTAAACCCCTCCTTCGTGTCTGCATTTTGTTCTCCATTATATATTCAGCCAGAGAAATTTTTTTTTCCTCTCATCAATGTGAAAAGATCCTCTTTTGAAAGCTAAGTAAGTTCATTCTGGGCAATAAAATACACTACTGGGAATATAGAGTGACTACAGACATATCCTACCGTGGAACAGAAACAATTTCAGTCCTCTAATATCACAGTAAATATCACGTTCTAAATAACTCTGTGTTACTTTATTGGATTTAATAAGTAAATATTATCAATTCTTTGGGTCAATTTTTACTTACTTGTTGTTTTGACTCCAATCACAGCCAAACACTGCAGCTGGATGCTTGTACTTGTGAAGAACCTTGCCATCAATGGTTCGAATAATACTGAAACCAATTACAATGTAATATTATGAGGAAAAAGGCATTCTGAGTAGGCTATCCAAAAGTCAAGTTTGAGTCTGTGCAAATAAGCCAGATATCAAAAAAAGTATACAGAAAGAACATGAGAAATCTTTATTCCTACAGCCCCTTAACTAAAAGACTAACTATATATTTCTGAACAAAACATTTAATTGGACTTCAGAGTCCATGTTCCTTCAGAGGGGCTGTAAAGATGTCCACTGTGGTACCTCCCTACCTGAAAGAATCCTCATAGCCCAAAATCTAAGTTTCAGCTATGGCTTTAAGGTAGAAATAGCTCTTTAGGGATTTAAAAAAAAAAAAAAAAAGGAAAGAAAAAAGAAGTTGATTGTTTTCTAGAATTCATGCTTGTTATGTTTGAGCTGAAATAACATGGGTAGCAAAGGGAAAGAATGAACAAGGATTTAAAAGTGTACTGAAACACAATACATGCAAAATTGTTCTCAATGGGCAATTACTTTGGTACAATTCTCAAATGGTACAACTGCAATTACTTTGGTCTAAAATAGTGATCCCTAGTCCTTGAAATAAACTTAGAAAAAATTTTAAAAATTAAGACAAGCAAAGTGGGATAGCTTTTGAAAAGTGTCCTCCATATCTACAGATAAGAAACCTAGAAGAATATACTTGGCTAAATAAAAATCAATACCCAGTTTCACTGAGTGTCTTAGACACTATTCCTCTTGCAAATATCTCCTTTATTTTTTTCTTAAAATCATGAAAAATATATCCTAACAAGTACAGGAGATTAATATAATCCAAGTTTTGCCCAGTAAGAAAAGTTTTCAATTTAATCAGTGACAGTACTGTCGAAGTTTACTGATTTGAGAAGTGCATTTTTTTGTTTTGTTTTCTTCCAGTAACACTCACCAAAATCCATCACTGCTGCAGGTTGCTATTCTTTTGGAATCTTTATGACTCCAGGCAATGCAGAAGATTCCATTCTTTCCATGCTTCAAAAAATGCAAAATACCTATCAATAAGAAATAATTCACTCCTTTTTCTCTCATCTATTGACTCATCTTTTTTATTTGAAAAAAGATGAAGCTCATATGGGCTTCAGCCCTTTTCTCCCAGTAAAGTATACTGTACAGAAACACATTATAATGAGTTCCCAATATAGCTGGGATATTTGAGAATTCAAATCCAAAAAATTGGGACTGAGGAGAGACACAGTAAAACTGCCATACTCTCCAGGATCCAAGAGACAAAACTGGGTCAAGTTGAAGAATGAGCAACCCATAACTATATAAACCTGAAGCTTCAATAAAGGTTAGCTACTTGTTGGAATAATGAAGTTAGTGGGCATGAATAATTGTGGTATGTGAAAACTCAAGTGGGACATGTATCAGGATGAGTGTTTGAGAAAAGATGTTTAGTAGCACAAGTGCAAATCTTCTGAGTGTTAGAACTCAGGAACTCCTGAATGTATGTATATGTGTTTTCTGCCTCCCCACCACCCCATCTCTGTCTTCTTAAAGAGCATCTTTTGTCCTCTGATGCAGATGCCACAGTTAATTATATCTGTATAATCTGAAGATCACAGCTATAAACTAAGAATACACAAAATAGTACAGAATACCACAACACAGTATTAAATAGCTCCTGCTGACAATAACAATTATGCTACCATTTCAGGACTTGCAAAGGCCTGCATAGATTTCAGGTAATACAAGGCAAGATTCTAAATAAGGCATACTGTTTAGTGTACTGCAAAATAGAGCTTTATTGGTCTAGACTTCAGGGACTGATGCATTTTTCTGGGCCTTACATTTGAAAATACAGAACATCAGTTTAAAGTCTATATGTCCATATACATTTACATATTTAAGAAAAAAACAGCTATGCTTTTGCTGTGTATCACTACAGAACTGATTTTAAAATAATGGAGACCATCTGGTGCTTCATCATTCTCTCATGACAAACGCAGTCTGAGAAAGTAAAAATATTTCTGCCTCAGAGATAAACTGGCACCCACATAATTATTTCTATAGATTTTTATATTATAGCACCTTTTGAAAACATATGAACTTTGACCCATCTTTATTTATTGACACTAGAGGAAATTACTAACTTACATTTCATATAGACAAAAAAAGAAGTAATCTCATTTTACCTCACTGAATCTGGTTATCATTTTGCCTTTTGGGACATCCCAGATGAAGCCACCGTTTCTGGATGTTGCACCAGCTATGCAGTTTAGATCTCCTTTAGAGAAAGATAAGTTTTTAACATCTCACAATAGATACAAGATCACAATATTGTTTGAGTAGTGTGTTTCTACTTCAAATTCAGAAAATGATCAATGGCACATAAACAAGAGTTTTTCATAGTTTAAAGCCAGCATTTGATAGTAACTCACATATATCAATTTCAGCAAAAGCCTGACCTGCTTTTCTACATTCCTATTTGAGGAAAGGTCAAAATAAGAGCTGTATTGTTGTAAAAAGTATTCTCAATGCCTGCTGAAAGTCTTGCAGTTAAGGTGACAAGAAAATAATGTCCACGATTCATATGCCTCAAACTGAAAAACAAATACAATCTCAATGTTTCAAGCTTAAAGTTGTAGCAACCACAGCATTTTCTTTTAAAGTTCCCTGTGTACTAAGACAAATCAGGAAGAACGTGACAGAACATGTAACCGTACTTTGCGTTCTTAATCTTGCACCACTGCAGCACCTAAACCTACCAAGAGTGTAGCTGAATCTGTTACCACACTCTACAGGGTGGAAAATCTGAATATATGACTCTGTAGTGAGAACCTGAAGACCGAATTCAGGCCTAATCCAAAAGCCACCAAATTCTCCTCACCACAGTGACCCTCTATCCCAATATAGCTATACTTTTCCTAAATAGCTACATGGCACATTATATAAAAGCTTTGACTGTTTTATACCACACTTCAGAGGTGGAAAAGGCAATCTATACAGAAGGAGTCTAGAAAAGTACATATATAATTTGAGATTCAGGTAGGAGAATGATAGGAAAAAAATTTAAAAAAATGAGAGT
The DNA here is from genome assembly GCF_047716275.1 of Strix uralensis. Classification (NCBI taxonomy): domain Eukaryota; kingdom Metazoa; phylum Chordata; class Aves; order Strigiformes; family Strigidae; genus Strix; species Strix uralensis. Next base: position 40,486,559 of record NC_133975.1, read on the forward strand.
AATGTTCAAAGGTCTTTTGAGACTACATACAAATGGTGGCATGAGTAGGATTATATATTAGGAATAAAGTACAAGGCAGAGAAACATTCTCTAGGAGTAAGGGATGTGAAAGAAGCAGGACAAGTTCTGTATGGGATGGACGAGGAACTTTTGGACAGAATGGTAAGGAACTGAAGTTGAAGCACATGCTTCCAATTAGCTTTTTTTTTTTTAAAAAAAAAAATCAGAATACAAGACTTGAAAAGCACCCCCACAGTGAACAAACTATCTTCTCAATGTGAGATACTACTACAAACCGAGTTTAAATTTCAAACCAAAATAACACAAAAGAAAACACCATGTTTCATATTGCCATAATTTCCATAGAGCAAGACAAATCATCTGTGAAGAGGAACAACGTGCAAGAGACACTCTAAAATGAAAAAAGTGCAAATTCATTTCACATATGCAGACTACATTGAGCTTCATATCACAATATTTCTTTACTGTCAGCTATTATTTCTTAGTTTAAAAACATAGGAGAGAAAGGCAGTCAGCTGAATTATTTAGACTTTTAAAAAAATGCATCTGCTGTCCAAAGAATTAAAACACAAGAGAGCCTACTTATCATCAACTACTGACATTAGTAACTATCAGAAATGTACTCCTGGGTTCACCTAAGTGGGTTGCAGAACAGTTTTAAGAAGAAAATTTCCAACTGACTTCTCTAAGAAAAAGTAGATGTTTTGCAGAAAAGGTTCTCCCTATTCTAATAAAGTAAAAGCAGAGCTCTTCAGTGATGAGAATCCTACACAAAGAAGGAAGAGAAAGAACTAAACACATACTTTCCACTTTTTCAACACAAAACAGAATCTGAATTCTTTTAATTAGCTGCTTCCCATGCAAAGAAAACTTTCTCATCATCCACATAATGTAATGCTAGAAAGGTTCTGGAGATTTTCCTTCCTCTATCCTGGCTCAGTATGAAATACTGAGATCATTCCTCATAAGGGTAAACCTCAACAAGGTCTGAAGCATTGAATTCTACAGGTTTCACAGATAATAGCTATGCTTAAACCTTTTAAGATTTCTATCTAAAATTAATACTTTTATAACACAAATTCTGCTAGTCAATACTTATTCAAAAAACATTTAGACCTAAAGCAAAATATTCTTACCTGGAGCCCAAGAAAGGGAATAAATAACCCCCTCATTACCAGGAGATGTGTAAACTGCTGTTAAAGTATTTATGTCCCAAACTTTTATTGTGCCATCAAATGAAGCTGTAGCAAGAAGATCAGGGTTATCAGGTTTGAATTTGCAATCAAAGATGGTCTCAACATGTCCCTTGAATGAAACAAATATTTAATCCATTTTTATTACATTTGATTTTTTTTCAGAATTTCAACTCTAGATCAAACTCTAAAATAAACTGTATTATAACTTGTCAGGTCAATTATGAGTTCCAAAAACCCTGTATGTTATGGCTCATCAGTCAAAATTAAAAAGCATAAAATAGCTTGGACTATAACACTCCTCCCTTTCATAGATCATTATTAAAGACACAAAAATTCTGCCCTGAAACAACAGGGTGATGCAAGGCCAGGGAGCTGTTAGCATTTTCCATTGGAACTCAGTTGCTAAAAAAATTGAATTAAAAAACTTAAGCTAAAAACCAAAACACACCAAGAAAAATTAATTTTTTAAAACAGAATTAATCTGACCCTTTAGGTAAAAAGTATCTGACTGAAAAAATAAAGCTTTGTATGTTGAGCATGTTCTACAAGTTTTCTAGTATTCCACTGAGTTTTCTATGCTTCTACACTGTACTGCAGTTTAAACGTCAATCCATTAAAAATTTCACATTCAATTGCTTGTTTTCGAAGACATGCATTTGTAGACTTTAACTTGACACATACATGAGAAACATAATATGTAGGGACTTTTTTAAACCTCAGCTGCTTTACAGGACCAAACCCATTAAAAATGGAAAAATAACACCGACTCTATTCAAATATGTATTCTCAGCACAACTGAGAATCATTCAAGTTTTTCCAATGAAAAGGAAATGAGGAAAGAGGAAAAGAGAAAAATCCTCAAGAATAACAAAAATCCCAGTGAAGAGGCAGCTCACCTAATACGTTATAAACCCAGTTTTGTGTTTCTGCTTTAAAGATGATTTAATAATTCAGTCTTTGTCATTTTAAACTGAGTGACCTCACTGAAATGCACATATTTTTCTCTCTGATTTGACTAGAATTTTTATTCTGGACTTTCCGAGAAGGCCATCAAATCAAAATTTCAGTTAAAAAGAAGCCCACGCCCTTAAATCTTTATTTCTGGATGAAAACAAACTGCCAGAATACTTCCAACAGGATGTGGTCTTTTGCAACAAAGAACTACTTTCAGCTTCACTCTTTCACATGATAGAAACTGTTTTACAGTGCTGTGAAGACTTCATTCTCCATTTTTTGCTGTTAGAAGAAGTGTATAAGCCAAATAAGCTCTCATTCCAAAGACAGAGATAAAACGTACCAAATCTCTAAGGAAATCCCACTTTTTGGCTCCCATGTCGTAAAGCCCCACTCCACCATCCATGAAGCAACAGACAGCATGACCAGGAGGAAGAGAAAATGCTTGGTTTTGGGTTAAAGTTGGAGGAGGAACAGCCTCACTTGTTGAGGATGTATGGTGATTTTTAGTAGGATACTGTGATGAACATGCTTAACAAAATAAAGCATAAGATATTAACAGATAAGATTATTTTTCACTTAATAATAAGTAACAATTAAAAAGAGTAAAATGCTTTGTATTCCAACGAGGCTAAACACAAAAGAAATGAAGAATTCCTGTATGAAGCCTGGCCTAGTAAAGCAGGACCTTATAAAGTGCTTGATCCTTTACACTTTTGTCTAGTTCACTGGCACCAGAAGGTATGTTGTTTAATTAAGAACTACAGAGATGACAGAAATTTAGAGATTGACTTAGATATAACAAGATTCACAAACAAGATTTTCTTAACTTGCAGCCATTGCAATGAATAACAATAAAAATGACACTTACGCTTTTTCTTTGGAGGAGAACTTAGCACATGCAAACCATGGAAACCAGTTTTCTTCAATTTAAAGTTATCTATAGGTGTTGTACGTGATACATTCCAAACACGTAACACACCAACCTGAGAATCTGAGGTTTAAAAAAACATACAAAAAATATTTATTTTTTAAAATTTGTTATCCTCTTTTTACTGTACACAGAGGTATGAGGTTTAAGGACTGAGTTAAGCAAAAATACAACAATGAATTAAACTTAGAATCCTAAGAAGAATTTTATAAGCAGGCACTGTCATCTCCATGGTAATATCACTATTAACAACAATAATTATTAACATTAGTTATTTAAACTTCAGTAGATAGATTCTATGGAACCTCTCTCATTATAAAATATTCTCAGTCTCGCTTTTCTTATTCATTAATTCAACCTCAGCAGTAACTAATGTCTATGGTGTAGACGAGAGGCAGGAAATACATTTTTTTTTTTTTAATCCTTCTAAAAATAGAGAAAGAAAAGCAGGGGATCAAGAAGTGACATCCACTAGTAAAATACATTTTTATTCCTATTCACATAGTAACTCTCACATTTGTTGCTAAAGTGTGCATGAGGAAAATATTATTTAGTATAAAAAAATAGTTTAAAGTCACTTTTTCATGTACTCAACAAATACAGAGCAAGTAAAAACTGCTCAGTGTAGGTTTGTGTTATCTTCTACAGTTTTATGGGTTGGGTTTTTTTGTACAATGCATGTATGCTTTTATTTGTAGAAATGTTAAGAAACAAAGATCAAACTTGGTATCAATTTTGAATATTCAGTCCTATATTTATTAACTTTGTAAAATCAGGAAACAAAAGGCTTACCTCCAGTTATAAACATTCCAGGTGCACTAGAAACCCAGGCTAAACACTGAACAGATGCTGCTGCACTGGGAAAATTAAAAGTTGTGATACAGGACAGAGATTCAGAATCAACTAGTCGAATACCATTATGTAAATTAGCAACAAGAAGGTAGTCAGTTGACAAAGGGTCCCACTCCAGCGCTGTAACTGGATCTTCTTCATCTGTTCCTTCAAGAGACTCTGGTCTTAAGACATGTTTCTGATTTTTAGAACCTTTAGGGGCACAAGGAAACATTATTTCAAAATGAAATCGAGTATATCTTTTCAATAGTTACAAGTTTGTAAACATCATTTTTATCTCTCCCTGAAATTTTTAATAGCCTGCTCCACCGTCTGCACCAGTGAAATTAATGAGCTGGCTTTGCAATATTTGACTTAAAGTAGTTCTGGCTCCATCAGATCTGACTTTAATAGAGCAAAAAATAGAAACAGCTGTCAGGTTTATTAAGATAATTTTACACTAAAGAAAAGTATGTTAAATCATATACATTGTCGAAACAATTTCCATGAGTAGAGGCCTGCAGTGCAGCCTAAAATACAAGTCATTTGAGTATAAGTAAATCTGCATCCCACAGCAAATACAGGCAAAATAAAGGCAGTATGAGCTAGAAAAAAAAATTGTGGTAGTCAAAATAGTGTTTATGAACAACTGCCTTTCCATTTTTTCTTCCTCAAAACTATGTGTGCAATTATGAAGCGTTCATAGATTTTCCTAGATGAAGCCAGAACAGGCCTTTAAATATCTAATTGGATACCTGCATAACAGAAGACATATTTCATTTGATGATTGAGAACGACAATTTTTAACATTAGGAAAGACATCATCCCACAAAACATGATGTTTAGTTCCCACTTTTGTTTTTTATGGAGAGCTGGCTCTTAGTTTTATAAGATAGTGTACAGTCCAAATGAATAATTAACAACATAGATCTGTATTTTTGAAGTTGTGATCTTGTAATAAAAAAACAAACTCATTTTATACCCCTTTTCTAGAAATAAGGAATTGACATCTTCCATTTATCAGTTTTTAATCTAATTTTCAATTTTGATAATGAGGAATAGAATTGATTTGTCACATTACAATAAATGCCAAGACCTACCTATATTCCTTAATGATTGATGTAGAACAAAGACTACTCTGATACATACTAAAAATAACGTTGAAAAGCTTTTGTTCACTGAGTGAGGGACATTCTGAATATTGTAACAACTCTCATTATGATCTTCCAGGGAAAATGCTATTATTAGTGCTCATTATATCTAGGGTAACTTTATAAATCAATTACCAGAAACGAGGGAAATAATTTCAGACTGCACAACAATTAATAGCATAAACTGATTCTCATTCTATTTATGTTTGTAATTATGACAACTGTAAAGTTGAAGTTGTCTCCTTCTGAAGCACCAGGAATAACAACGGGAATAACATCAGAAATATCATCAGATAGCTGCCTTAAATTTACCAAAAACTTTGGGATTCCCGCTTTCTTTAACAATGTCCCCTGCTTACATTTCAATTCGGATTTTTTGTTGAATGAAAATCAACATTCAAATGAAAACCAAGAACTAACAACAAAGCAGAATTGACATTTTTCAGTTAGCTTTACAAGAACTAAAGGCAAAAAGTCCTCAAGTGATCAAAGCCAGTCATGTTCAAACACTTCAGACCCAAGAAAGCAAATCAACTGGTGGGAGAGAATGGATATCTAGGAGCTATTCAGTTTTACCTGTGCTTCACAAAAGAGTCCAGAAGCAAAGCTCTTGGAAAACCTGTTAAATTTTATTTTCCATTAAAAGAAGACATCAGCACTGTGAATCATGCAAATGAGTCACAGGTCATTTAAGTAAGCTGTGCCTATTTTGAGAACAAATGAAAGGTAAACTAGTACAGAACATTTGACTCTATATGACTGCACTGTATTTCTTTAAAAACAGGGTACTAATCTTAAATCCTTGCATATTTTTTCTTCACACTAAACGTTCTGCTACATTAATGGATAGTCTGGAGTTAACAAGAATAAAATTGAGCCACAAGCAAAAAATGTAAGTAGATAACGATAATGAAAAAAAAAAAAAATTGTGTAGTCTGCTAATTGTGCAGCTGGGACTCACATTTAAATAGAAAGACTAGAGCTTTCAGTGAGTCTACACTGAACTTTCAGGCAATTAACAGGAACTTGTGGATGTTCGGGTTCTCTCAAGTTAGTGTTTTGTAGGATATCCTACAAAAGCACTGAAACCTTTAAAAGTAAGGAATAGGATTTTTTTTTTTTTTTTAATTTATTTCATTTGGTGACAAACTAAGTTCTGGTCCAATAAGAAGTCATTTTACACATTGTGACATGAGGTAGATGAGGGCTGAACTTTGATCTCAAAGCAGAAAATTAGCTTTCTAATTCTTATTGAAAAGTACCAATTCTTTATGTGTGTGTCCCCTTCTTTTTTAAATAGTGGGCCTATAATCATCCTATTCATACCACTTTCTTCTTCTATGTATTGTTATTTTTTAAAAGCTACCAATTACAAAAGTCAGATGAATTTTTACTATAAATTCCAATCTAGAAACCCACAGGTTGATAAAATAGGTAATTTGGATAAGCCTACATTTGCAGTTATATCTGACTGTTAAGACACATATTAAAGTCATTTATGAAAGTGTAACCACGGTAATGATACTTATATTTTATTACAGTAATACAACCTATTTTTCAATATTACCTAATTTTGAGACATATTTTAATGAATTTATCTGTTCACCAAAATTTTTGTGATCTATTCTTAAACACATCTATGTTTTTATCTAAAATTCTTTGTCTTTTTCTACTAGTGTAAAGAGAGCAAGTTAAAAGAAAACTAACACTTGTCTGTGTTCTTTCAAATTCATTATGATTGCTTCAATGTCATTGTCTCAATTACAAGAATATAATCCTTTGAACTGAAATATTCAAATTTCTTATTGTATGCAAGTCTGGGCTTTGAATGGCAGATCTATGGTATTTCAACTAGTAGTTGTTCTTCAATGCATTTGAATTTGTTGTACTGATTTATACCACAGAGCAAAATTTGCCACTCAGTTCTGACAATTAATTTGTAAGTAGACCTCTGCAGATCAGTGATTTTTTGTTACGTAAAATCAAATAGAAAACCTATTTGACTAAAAAGTTTTTTACATCCATTTCATTGAAAGAAGTGTGTTGAGGTTTAAAAAGCACTTAATATGATCCAACAGAAAGTGTACTACATTTCTTGAGTAATTTTGAGAAAGTGAAATTCTAAACAGTTTAAAACCAAACACCTGAAAAGTTCACTCTTTAAAAGCTAAAATGCAACATTTTCTTTTTAAGTCTAAAAAATTTATTAGATAAACTGCACTACTGAAATCCAGGATTTTCAGTGAAAAAGTTCTGACAATTTTCACCCAACTGTGTATAAACTTTCAACTTATTTCTCTGTTGGAAACCAAGAATCTTATATAAGTCAAGAACAGGAAACAAATTTTATGGTTATTTTTATTTTAAAATTATCTTAATGAATATGTATAATATTACAATAATAATGGAAAACTATCCTACCTAGAGAGACAGGCAAAATTTCTGTGATAATCTAAATTCAATTTCAAACTGATGCAAGTAGGTTTTTTCCTCAGCAGTAATGGATAACTTGCAATAAACAAATTTTTATAGTAACTTCAATTGTGATACATACAAAACTGCTACTGCTGCTAGCTTTTTTGGCCAATATTATATTTGCATTTGCAGAACATTATTTTTGACATTTTAAATTATTTTCCTACTATTGCTATTTTCATTTTCAAATCATTCTAGACAAACTTCATGAAAAGCCTCAGTTTGATACATATTTAGAGATTATTATACTAAAATAGATTTTCTTTTCCCAATGCCAATACTAGTACAGTCAGCACTACAGAAGGAAGGGAATCTATTCTCTGTGACATCCTGAGTGATAACTTAGTAGAGTGAACTGAAGGAGAATAAATTTTGCATGTCTGTTAGAGCATAATACTATGTAAAATGAACACATGATTTAAAAAACAATTTTTCCCCACAAAGTTGAAAATCAGTTTTTACCAGAGGAAGAAAAAGTAGCCAGAAAAAAAGATTTGAAATAGTCCACCTAATACAGATATCTGTCTTTGTAGAAAGCTATTTATGAAAGAGTGCTAAATTTTAGCTTTAAATGAGCTTATCAACCAGACACCTTCACAAGCAGAGTACTGAACTGTTTATAAAGTATGCACAAATGTGCTCAGTGGATTTCAGACAAAGAGATAAATATTTCCCATTTAATCTTTGACAAAACAGAATCATGAAGGTAATATGAAGCATGACATGAGATTCTAGCTACAAAAGTACAGAGGACTCTAGAACAAATGCAAGCAAAGTAATTGACTAAGCAAAAGATTCAAGTCAATTCAGAAGAACAAACTTGCTGGAAAACATAGTTCAGTAGAATATCATGGCTGTTGTCATTCCTTAAAAAAACAGTTTACTGTAGTTGTGGAAAATTGCAATGTTATCTTGGTCACAAAAGGGAGAAGATACAAAGAAAATGCTCTGCACTCTTTATCTAAGAAAACATTTTTTTGCGATATTGAAGGAGTAGGAATACTATGAACTAAGAACAAGTCTTATATATGTACATACATTATAAAACCTAAATTTAAAAAGCACAGAATTACACACATATACAGAGACAAGAAATACATATATAAAAATAAATATTTTACCATATCAGTTTTTACCTGGCTGAAAAATAGATAGGCTTCCATCAGTATGTCCAAATACTACTTTTCCTTTTTTCTTTGGATGCCATCTAAACAGACTGATATCTGACAAGAAACTATGTGCTTCTCTATGTACAGTTACCCCGCTGTCAGGTCCTGAGATAGTCCAAATGTACAACGGACCTCTGTGGGATACAAATGCAACGGCATCACCTGCATTCCAGCACCAGCTAAGTGACGCAGGAATTCCTGAAAGATACAGGTAAACCTTATAAGAACAAGGATATGAAGTTCAGTGTATTACTGCTTGACCCAGTATTAAAAATTTTCTTGAAAAGCTGTAGAAATAATTATTCTACATAAAAATGATCAGACTGAAATTTAGACAACTGCGTGAACATCTTACAGTGTAAAAGTATATGTATTGAAAAATAAGTATCAGGCTTTACATTAATGCATAAACTGATACAATATTCCTTTTAGAATAGATCAAATCAGTGTGGTTTTTTTCCTACTTATTCCTTTTGCAGGATATACAAGATGTACAAGATTTTCAGAGGTATCCTATGTGTTCTGGAAAGAACGGAGTAGGGGGTCCCAAAATGTCTTAGAACCACTTGAGATACTGTTTCTGGATTGCACCTATTTTCCAAGAATGCAAATGTAGGAGTCAAGGACACATGATAGAGACTGACAACAGAAACACAGTTACTGGTGTTGACTGAAGGGTATGAATCAGAACTGGGCAGGGAAATGTGCCAGTCACAGACAGACATTTAACCCCCTACACTTCTATTACAATCTCCAAATCATCACTTTCAAGTCCTCAGAGAAGATGCAGGTAGACAAGCATTAGGCTATTTAAACAAAAACTGGTTTTCAAATTCACTGATAATTTATACTTGAATCTGTTGAAGGCTACACTTTATTTGCTTTCATTTCCATAAAGTTGTCATGAAAACACATAAGGTGTAAAACTTAATTATTTATCCTTTTACGCAGTGATGGAAAATATTTTTTTTCCCGCTAAACAAGAAATCAATGGCAAAGTAAATTCCTGAATTGGTCATGTACTTTAAAAAAATTAACCTTTCTTTACCAATTACCAGATGGTTGAGAGCAATTTACTCAAATACATTATCATTATTTTCTAAAAATATGCAACAAATTTGACAGGAATATTGTGCTAAACTTCTGGCCTATCAACTGCTTAAAGTTTACTCTATTTCAAGTATTTCTGATACCTGTGGATGAAAAAGCTGTACGGATCAAATAGATCTCCATGTCTGAAATACCTTTTGTATTGTCCAGCTTGGCCACAACTTTCTGTTCAGTCACATTCCAAACAACCACTAAACTATCTGCACTGGCACTTGCAAACACGTCAGGATTGTGGGGACACCAAGATATGGCTGTGATTGTCTTTTTATGCTCAGACATAATTGCTTGTAGCTTGAATTCATTGTATCGGTGATCCAGCTAAACAAAAAGTAAAATTCATTTCAGAAACACGTATTTTGTAAACTCACTTTAAGTACCGTTGGGTTGGAGAGTAGTTTATATAACAGTATTAGACTTACAGATGAATTTATAGTGGATTTAACAAACGTCAGTACCTGACATCTCAATAAATTAAATTCTCATACATTTGACTTGGACAGAAAAGTTGTCAAATATTCAATTAGTCCAACCAGTATTAACATAGTCTGTCCTCTTGTCACTTATAAACTATCATATTCTATTAATAACTGCACTCGAACACAATCCTAAAATGCTTTATTTATAGGCATGGTAACAATCATTTAGTAATCTGCAAGGTGTTAAACAGGATAGAATATGAAAATGAGTTTGAAATCCTTCTAATTTCTTAAATCACTTAGTACAATTAAAAACAATAAATTAAATGCCCAAACCTGACACAGTAAATTTTGTTTATTTTAATCCTACCAGCAGTATAACTCATGAAGTTAAAATAAGTGCATCCTTTATTTCCTGACATGTTTCTCAGCCTGAAAATTCCACATCAGAGCATTTCTATTTTTTTGTTAGGTGTTGATGTATAGTAACTGCGAAGTTCAGAAGACCATGGTGCTGAGCAGTTCAGAAACGAAAAAAAGTAGGAACTTCTTCCAAATCAAAGAAAGATAGGCCACTGAATCCACAACTTTGCACAGTGGATTAAACTACTTCAAAAGACTACTTTCACACTACAGCTTCAAATGAAACCATGGAATTGATTTCTCTCAGAATCTGCTCTTTATCACTGCACTTCATTCATCTCAAGTGTTTGCTGGATGGACAGTCTGTCTTTTAAGAATAATTCTTGACATATACAACTTCGAATATAAAGTTTATATCAGTCTTTTGCACTAGCTATAACAAGCAGAAAAAAGAATTTGGAAGGGATATCTTGAATGGAAGACTGAGCTTTATATAGACATCTTCTCAGCAGCAATCATACTTCCAAAAGCATTGTAGAAACATTTACTGAAAGGGTTCAAAGTGAGATAGGCAACAGTGTAAAAATATAACTAGTCTGTTCAATAAAAATAATCTTACCTGATAAATATAAATAGCAAGGGTAGCACAGTAGGCAAATCTGTCCCCACTAGCAGCACATACATCCTTGTTCCATGGCTGACATCCAGCAGCTAAAAGTCCCACTTGTTTAACCTGTGACATTTTTGCCTTTAAAAGAGAAATTCATTAGACTACAATAAGATTACAGAATGTTAAAGAACAGAATAAGACATTTTTGTTCCCATAAATAACATATACATATGTACCTTAAAAATATAGCTAGCCTTTATGTTTTAACAGTATCATCTTGTGTTTATGAGGTACAAATGAATGTATCTGAAACAAAGCCAAGCAGATGTTCAGACGCTTCAGTGCTACACAAGACTGTTCACAGGAATTAATTTGGGAGAAAAAAAAGGAGGGGGACAGCACGTGAAAACTTAAATTGTTCTTGATCAGCTGAAGCTGTTCTTCATCACTTTCAATTTCTTCTGCAGTCTGGTTCAACACTTTCTACGTTACAATGCAATGCTTTCTCTGCTCTGTTCTTCCCTTCCTTCCCCACAAAGACAGCTGGACAAAATAAACCATATGCTAATACTTTTGTTTTAATTACGTTAAGCAACATGTCTAAAAAGGTCTTCACACCACTTGCATAGAACAACTACGTATTACTTATTATCATTATCCTTTTTGGAGAAGCTTTCTAAGTTTTCTTAACAATTACTGTTTAACAAAAAAGTTGAAGTAAAGTATGCCTTCACTGTCCAAAACAAGTCTCAAACTACCAGCTCTGCTCAGAATGAGGCAACAACTGACTTTAATGTAAAAACACAGGAAATGTTTTGCCAGGCCAGACCAATTATCCACCTAGCCCACGTTTCATTCATGATAATATCAAAATGTTACTTAGAGCACATGAGCCTGGCCATTTTTCTATGACCCATTTACATACTCTACTATGACCAAGAACGCACACATTTGTAAAGGTATTATTAAAACTAAAATCCTGTCTGGGTTGTACAAGATGACCTCCAGAGGTTCCTTTCAACCTCAACCATCCTGTGGTTTAAGAAAACATTCAAAATAAGCCTTGTTGCGTTTATTTACAGCAGACAAGTAAGGAAGGCCATCCGTTTTCACAGAATCTCTGAATTCACTTAGAAACCAGTCTTCATGTGATACAAATGTTCCAGGTTCAAGCCAACTATCAACTGATGCAATGCCTGCTCCATCAACCTGCAGAAATAATTGTGGCTTTACCACCACTATAGAAGGCTCCAGTGGCCAAACAACTACAACCGAGGTTGACAAGGATGACTAAGTAGATCACAGTCTGCACCAGTGTGGTGATCTAAATGGCAGAACAAGGTCCAAATACCTGCAAAAAGGCTTCAACACTTCTGCATAGAAGTTAAATCAATCCAAACAAGGCTCTGTGAGCATGACTGAAAGTACTACCCATACACAGGATATTTAGATAACCCATAGTTGAAAGCTCATCTTACATCTGACTTCAGCTGGGCTAGCAGCAGAATCCTAATACCAGAAAACAATTGTACTTGTGTCAGTGAGAGCTCCTGCAGACAAGAATCTTCTTGTGCAGACTGGTGAAGGACAGTTCTGCTGAGTTTCACCATAACACTAAGTGCTTCAGCATGGGATAAGGTAAGGTCCAGACATAAAAATTTACTTCTCCAACTATGTTACAGAATGTCTCATTTAAGGACATGTTTATACTGTGGATAAATTAATGGACTAAGGGAGATTATATGGAAAAACATTACATGGAGTATGTAGGATAGGATCTTTAGGTCAGAGAGCTGAGACTATAACCTTCAAAAACAAGGAGAGTTACGTTCAGTTCACCAAGTGTTACGTATGTTTTCAAGCCCCAAAAAAGGAAAGGGAAATAAAAAGAAAAAATGAGACTTCACACACAATCAAGCATTTTGAGGGAGCAACTGCTGATTAAGTGCAAGGGTTCGTTATGCAACGCTTGGCTGTGTAACAGCTTTAGGAGAGATATGTTGTCTGCAGATCACTCTTCACCTACTTGATAACAACTGTATGGAGGGGGAAATATTTTTCTGAATGACATTAGTATTAAGGCACATATAGAAAAAAACTTTATACAGGTATGGTGATAGTGACCTATAGTACCCAAGGGAACCTACCAGTCAGTGTTGACAAAAAGCTTATTATATAAATGGTAACAAAGTTTCATTTTAATGCATATATACAAGGGATGAAAATGAAGTTGAATGATCAATTTTATCTTCCATTTTTCTTGTCTGCCTGAGGTATCTACTTGGCAGATAAATAGTAATGAATAAATATAAGAAGCAACCTCCATGAAATTGTAAGTCTTTCACTTTGGAAAGTGTGAAAGAAAAAAATAAATTGAAAGAGACTTATTTTGAGTGCTTCTTTAGTAGAAGATCAGGATCAGATCAAACGTTTGGGACTGATCATCTCAAAAATATCACTGACTGTAGTTAGAGTGCTTAAAGGTTCTGACAGTTCTAAATGCCTAAAGAAAATGAAACACCCATGTTTAACCTCTGAAAATTTTGGTAAAGGAAAGTGTACAACAACAGAACGGATATATGCAGAAAAACAAGTTATAAGATACAGCTCTGCTGCAGACCAGCGCTTTGGCTGTTAGCCTTCCTTTCTGTCTCTGACAACAACATTAATCTTCTGACTTCTGCAGCAAATAAGTTAGAGATTCTAGAGAGAACAGTTCTATAAATTGTATCCCTTTGAGGTTCAGTTGCAATCCATATTATGTCATAAGTTAAATTTATTTCTGTGGGACTCATGTATCTTGTTATTTAAAGAATCATCATCATCACAAAGTCACAAGAAATAGATTGCAGATTTCTGATTTTGCCATTTAGTGTTCTTTTTAGTAAAATTAAAATTCCAGAGGTCCCTTCTGTGCAATTAAAGTATCAATCACACCTATTCAGAAATATTTGGATTTGGGGCACTCAGAACTGCAACACAGACTTTTTCCAGTTACAATGAAAAAATAACTGGCACCATTAACAAACACTTTCTCTAAAATTTAAGTCACCCAGGTGATTACATAACAATTTACTAAAACACAGAGTAATACCTAGAACCAGAACTCTTGGTTTCCACTCTTGATTCCAGAGAAAATGATGGCTAAAACACTAGATGTGTCAGCAAACAGGTAAGGAACATTTAAAAAGTCATGGTGAAGTAGAAGAGAATTAGATGTACAATACTGGGTTATCATAGGTTTAGTTTCTAGGTCTACCACATGTAAGACCGATTAAAAGTTAACATCTCTTGAGACACTAAGAGTGCATAAATATTTATTTAATCGTAAAAACAGACTTGTCTTATTTTGTACAGATCCTCTTTTTTACCTTCTCATATGGGAGCTAAGAGGTTCCTGAGTTGATGAAGTTTAATCTGTAAGAAAATATTATCTTAAATCTTGTTTAATTTGCAGTTTGATTACAAGTAAAATTCATTGTAAAGTTAAGATCTATTACAGATGCTAAAACAGAATTCCACAAATGTTTCTTTCAGAGTAACAACAGATTTGTCTTGTAGGATTCTGCAGTAATCTGTATTAAAAAAAAAATCCTCTTAATATATTCAATAGACCTTCATTTTTAGCCTGATATGAGAGAAGGTTTTCATGACTATATGAACTCTAGTCTATAGGAAAATACTATTCTAAGTGGCTGAAAGTAAGGAGGATTCTAAACCTAAGTGCTGAAATCTAGAACAAAAAGGTGCTCTACACTGGTTTTACAACTACCATGATCGCACAAAACAGACTAGCATTTTGGGTTTGGAGATTGTTCCACTGCTAGTGCTACTACTTCCATGTTTTCTATGCAGCTGATATACATAAAAGCCTCTTCATTGTTATTTTTTCATGTCATCAGGACACCTGCATAGCTTACGGTATTTCAATGGTTTTCAAATGCATATGTCACTGATCAGAATTCAGGCTACGTTAATCATGACCAGAAATCATTTCATCAAATGGCTATAAAATTATTTCAGCCTAGTTCTGAATGTATGTCTATAAGCATTACTGGGTATGTCATATGAAGTACTGTATTTGAAATAGAACACATTTGTCTTCTTTGTTCTACATTTACATTAATGACAAAAGGTCGTACATTTTTTTGAAGAAATTCATCAATAGAAGCCTCATTCACAAGTGTAATTTCAAACAATCATTCTTTTGATAATGTACTATTTTTCTTAGTCTGACATCCAAATCAAAATGTCTCCTAAATAAGATCAACATTTAGATTTAAAAAATGCTGCCTTGTGATATATTGTTATTTCACTAAGTTAGTAGTTCATGCTTAAGAAGCATTATTAAACTTTGATTCTTCGTATGGATTTTTCCTATTCAAGTATATGTTAAAAATTACATAGGTAAAATATTCTGAGCTGTATTATAGAAAGGAATTTGCACTTTATTTATTTAATAATATTTGCATTTTTAAACTTGTTAATGTTTCCTGTTCCTTGTAATGAGTTATATACTGTTTTACAAAAAATACTGTAATTAAGAAGCATTTGCTTTGAAATTCAGTACAAGAGCATCTAGAAGAAATTACAATTCTGTGTCTTACTGACTGTTATTCTCTTGTAAGTACCATGCATTAAAGCAGTTTCCTGCAGATCTTTTCAGACATTATAGATTTCTGTTGAATATACTTATAGTACAAGGGAGAAAGCAGCATTCATCAGAACAGCCTGAGTAAAATGGCAGAAAACAAGAAATGCAGTATAACTGAATAAATATATATGTATGATTTCACACAGGTTGCTTTTTTATACAATGGAGATTTTTCAAAATAAGGGATGTACAAGTAATTATATCGGACTCTTAAGAATAGATGGAAAAAACTGTGCATGTAAAAAAACGTACATCACACTGGGAAAGCTATCAAAGGATGCCCACAGTTTCCAAGGAGATGAAGGGAAGAGGGAGGACAACAAAAACCTTTCTTTTCAATTGGCATGAGCAGCAACATTCTAAGTCCTTCCTTGTTGCTAAATATAGAAAAAAAATTAAACTGAAATTTTGTATACCATAGAATATTATTTAAAAATAATAACTGAATGGACTAGATACATAGACATGGCTATATATCAATAACTTAAAGATAAATGCCTAATAATCCCTACCTTAGCATAAGTATCATTTTTTGTAAAACACTTAAGAATTTCCACGTTCATTCCGATACCTTGCTGCTCCCAAAAATGCAAAATCTTGCTCTGGTTGTAGAAGGAAATCACTTTACTTGACAGATGAAGGAACTAAACCTTGATGTTCACAGAATAATGCAGTTACTAAAGGATGCAGGAGAAAAGACTGAGCATTGTGTCGCACCACACACACAAAACGGCAGTGTCAGTAGCCTGGCAACTGCAGCTCTTTAACAGGCACCATTTTAATTTTAACCTAACTCTGTTTTCTCTGCTTCAGCTACTTAGTGTATTTCATTGCTGGTTGTATTTCCTGAGTATACTACAATGATATTTACAGAATAATAATAGCTCTTTTAATCCATCACTTAGCACCCTTTAATTATCAGAGGTGTGCTTGCATGTTATAAGTTTTCATAAATTTATAACCATCAAACACAACCAAGAACACATGCTTATACTGTTAGCGATCGTGGTTCACATGGCGTATGACCTGTCCAAATGAGAACATATGCGATAGGGCATGCACACTAAAGTGAATATACTGTAGCCTTATGCTAATCAATATGCTTCTGTGTACACAAACCCCCAGTTTCTGAACAGCTATACGTAGTAAAGTATTAGTGTTCTCTGCTTCTGTTCATTCTATTGTCACTATCTTCAAATTAAGTTCATGTATTTTCTTATGTGGAAAGCTTACTGTCACTCCTGTATGTCTGACACATAAACCTGTTATATCTCATGCAGACTACTGTCCCCAGGTACCGTTTTTTTTGTCAATATGCCAATGATAATGTAATAATTAAACATCCTCTTTACTGATATAAAAGTGATGTCTCCTTAAAGACACTGGGTATATTTACCCACCTTTGTGGGAAAATCCATTGGAGATGAAAATGTGACCTGTGAACCATAGAGTTTCAAACTCACCACTCTATCCAATGGGACCAGTTTGAAGCACCAGATGAAACAATGAATTTATCTTGTTAAAAACATGAAGGTCTTCCAACCTACCAAGAAGTCTCTGCTATCCTGCAAGGCACAGTGGAAACCAACTTCTTCCTAATTGCGCCTGCCTCAGTAACATCAAGTCTCATGTAAGAACATAAGCATAATTAGTACTAGCCTTCTTCCAATGGGGTTGGAAAACACCAAGCACATTATAGCCACATTGAGAAATTAAATTCTGATTATTATGTCCAGACCTATTAAATAAAGGATAATTGAAAATATTCTGGTACATACGCATCTTAAAAGCCAATAGACAAATTAAATTTACTAAGACTAAACAGAGCAATGACATTTCCAAAAACTTCAATGTTTCTGGAAGGACCATTTAAGAAGTTAGTACATTTTCTAAATTGTATTCTATGCTATCTATGCATTACATTTAAATGTATTTATATCCATTACTTTATGAATCTGGGAATCTCAAAAGTAAAAGTAAGCACCATCAGAAGATAAGCAATCTTACACTATGAAAACTTTGACAATATGTATATTGTCAAAGATCAGCTGTCATGGATTTTAACAGATCCATAGGAAAAAAAGGTTAGAAACAAAGAAATAGATGGCAGTGTCATATTTCAGATATAATTTCTTAAGAACCAGATAGCTCAGTAACAGTTGAGCTACTCCCTTTAAACAAAAATTGTTCCTACTTTGCGCGGAGTACCACAAAATGGTAAAGAATTTTCAGTTCTTGATGTGAACAATCAAAGTGCAGTTACTAACGTAAGTCTCAAATAATCTTACTGACACCGTACACACACTTCTGCTAGCAACTGCTTCTGCGCAAAAGATGAGCAAAAATTAACTATATTAATCATGACAGTCACAATGTAGAATAATGTAGAATAATTACGTAGGTTTATGCATGTACTGCTCTCACAAAAGTTAAGCCCTTCATGCTTCCCAACAGAATTTAAGGTAGCCTACTGCTTAAGAGTGTCAGGTTGGTTGCTAGTTTACTACTGACCACTATGGACAAAGAGTTTGTATGCTTCTCTGTGAAAATTAGAAAAGGTTTTTCTACATTTGTATACAGTTCATGACACACAGACTGACTGTGGCTCTGGAAGAATCAGAAGATTGACCAGAGGAACGAAGAGAATGCCTTGGACAAGGCTTTGAATTTCAGCAAGACTCTTTAGAAACACCAGAAGCCTTGGCTAGACTGTTGCAACCAGCATTTGCAGATGGCATTTCATAACTTATGATAACCTGTTCAAAATAAGTACATTCAGTTATCCAGATGCTGACTAGGAAAAGAACACTGCTATTAAAAAGATCATTTTTAATGAACAGTGTTCTACTAGTGTTCACAGCCATTTTAAACCTTCACAATAAACTCAGAGCCAAATTACTACTAGAACTGATTTAACCACAGTATCTTTGGTTTCACAAGGGAAGAAGGTGGAGACCTCTCACTGAAGTCTGGATAAAGTCTGGATTTGAAATCATAGTATGAGACTGTATTTTTACAGAAATAAACACTTATTTGAAACCAAATATATTAACTCAAGATAGATATCCTGCTTAGAAAACCTAAGGCCAACCTTAAAAGATCATAACTTGAGGTAAGTCTTACAAAGGAGTGTTTTTGACTGTCTTGACTACAGTACTTGTACAGTTTAACTAGAATATCCTTTACTGTGAAGCTTTAACAAGATAATCTAAAAAGCAACAATAGGGTTTGAAACAGAACATGGAGAAGTGCTGGTACTTCTAATAAGGCATCACCAGCAATGTTGAACTACACACCTAATCAACCTGAGACATCGTATCTAGCAGTGGTAACAAAAGTCATACGGTACCAGAAATCTAGTTTTTAGATACTGTATGATATACAAAGAAATACATACAACCATGTTTGATCTCAGTATAAAGCATCTAAAAGTCTCCATAAGAATTTTGTTCTCATCTTCCAACCCAGAGCTACCACAGTCACCAGAAGATTGCTTTTCTACTGGCAAATTGCCAAGACACTTTTGATTTCAGATAGTTACCTCTTGATGCATCTCACACGTGAATCCCTGACATGAAGCTATTAAAAGATAACTCCAGATCTGAAACATTCGTATCATCAGTGACATGTAAAATGAGAACAGTGTAAAAGTATTAAAATCTCCTAGTTTTTAATACTTATGAGCATGTAACTGGCACTACCGAGTAATACACAATAATACAATCAAAGCAGCTGCTAGCTCTTATGTTTCAGTAGCATCTCCTGCATTTTGATTAATTAGCTAAGAATATACTATCAAAACAAGAAATAGAAATTACAGAAATATATGGTTACATAAAGGAGCTTGATACAATGAAAGAAATGTGACTTATATTCACCTCCCACCATAAATCTATGAAAGCAGCAGTAAATCAAGCTTGCCCGAGGTATACAGTTAATAAAATGTTAAAAAAAATCCAAGATATCCTGCAAATGTTGCTATAGTAACAACTCCTCCTCCCTGGAAAAATGTTGATGAAAACATACAGATATCCAAGGTACAACTTGGAAGTAACCCTAGGTGAATTTAGTATCTCCCAAATATTTTTGGTTTTCTCAATTACTGCTTATAATTATTTTAGTTTACTTCATGCACAGTATATCAATTCCTCCTAACCCAATAAAATTAAATGTTTGATTTCTATCTCATTACTTGTTAAAGAATTACTACTCATTAAATTATGCAACCTAAAAAATGCAAGTAGGTGGCCACCAAACTTCCAATATCTTTTATCCAGCTATCAATATTAATTTTCAAAAAGCTCATTTTAGATGTGCTTAGATGAGATTATCTCTGATTCAAGACCTCCTTAAAGCTACTAAAAAATCCTTCTTAGCACCACTATGGGAATATTACTTTTGGTACTAGTAATATAATAAACAGCAGCTTAAAGAAGAAAAATATAAAGGAAGTAAAAGAGAAAATATTAATTTAAACAATTCTTACTCGTTGTTGTCCTTCATACCAATCATCTTCATCAAACCAGTGGGAAATATAAGTCATCCAAGCCATGACAGAAGGCACAGTTGAAATAAAAAATACAGGACCTGAACACAGGTAAGTACAATGAGTCCTGTGCTAAAATTTACTCAACACTACAACAAGCTACTCAAAAGATGAGAGCTGAACTCTGTGATATGATTCTACATTAATAAGCTTTACATTAATAAATATATAATCTGAAATATTTTTAGCAGCAATTTAAATGCTGTATGTATTGGATTCTGAACTGGAAAAGAGAAATCACACTAAAACACTAATTATATATTCCAGTATTCTAAATTAAAGCAGGTCAGTGCTTCAAGCTCGGTTTTACAGTGCTTCTGTGCTCTGAAAATGAGGTGCTGTTTGAGCCATTCTTATTTGTCTCCTAAAAAATTATTTTCCTTTTTTTCAAATGTACTGTCTGTAAGAAATGTGGTTCAGTGCACAAAAGCTTGTATTGAAATGTAAAACACCTTCAGAATCATGGGAAATGATGTGTTTTGGTTATGTAGGGAGTGGTTTCAACTGGCACAGTAGGAGGGGCCATGATTATTGCAAGTGTCAAATATGTTATGTTTAACGTTTTTTTAAAAAGGGAAAAAGGAAAGAAAAAAAGATCTGCATCTCTGTTGTCTGCAGCCAGCAGAGCCTGAAGGGCTCAGATACAGCCACCAGCACTGGCTGGGAAATTTATAAACCCTGATTTTCACTAATTCATCAGAATGCATCTGCTTCTTTTCTCTCCCTCGGGCGCGTTTCACATATCTGACTATTTATTCCTTCTGCAACTAGTTATCCTTTTCTGGTATGCTCACAAGTTTCACAGCAGATTTCACAGTGCATTATACCAACGAAAACAAGAGGTAAAGCGAGGAATAAAAGCTGTATTGCTCAAACCACAATTCAGTACTGCAGCAGCACACTTCATGAGCTGTGCTGTTTAGGAGACATTATCATATATATCTTCCTGACTGCATGGTTGCAGCAACTATCAAAACCTCAACAGAGATTACAGACACCTAAAAAAACCCCAGTTTCTTAAGAAATCTAGAACCCAGACAACCTCTGCCTTTCTGTACTGGATTAACAAGCTGTTTCCCAAAATTCATAAGATAATAAATGTGAAAGCTAGACTGTGAAGTCAAATGTTCAACCAAGAGATAAACAAAGCAAAGTAGAAAAAGAACAGCTGGAAGTACCAGATATTAACCTGGAGTTAGCAGGCAACGCTACTTAAGAGCAACTCAGTGTCATTGCCAGGCCTACTCTAGCACACATCGTTTCCATTAAGGCTTTCATATGCGCAAGCTACATTCTCAGATACACAGCAGGGAAATAAAGAAAAGCAGCAATACTTTTGCTTTCCAACCTCTTAGTCAGAAATTATGACACCAATGGGGAAAAACAAAACCCAAACCACACACACAAAATAATAAAAATTTAAATCAAGACACCCACTATATTTAAGTGAAGTAGCATTCCCGGATTAGCAGACTTTTTTTTTTTGTGGTTATACAGTCCTCCAGATAAATGGATACATACACAGGAACATAGAGAGGAACTTGCCACCATACTGCTGAAAAACTTAACTCCTAGAGGGAGTTAACTCCTAGGGGGAATGATTCTGGTAAAGTAACTACATTTTAGAAACTAAAGTTGTATGCATATGTAATAACTAGTATGTAAATATATGATACCACAGAAATTATATTATCAATGTATGTTACAAGTCAAAAAGGTCTGTTACTATTTACCACTCACAAACATTAACTTCTCATCATTTGAAGTGGAAATTGCAATAGTGTTGGAAGTGTGGGAAAAGCAAAACAGCGAAAAATCTGCAAAACACACATTTCCTTAACACATGGTGCCCAGAACAAACACAGGGCAGGATGGAGATCCAGTGATTTGTGTTGCCATGGTACCAAGAAGCGAGGTGGAGGCCACATGGTCCTGTTCTTCCACTTTTCTCAAGGAACATATGACATGACTATGCAGATTTATCTCCTGCTTTTCCTTCCCCGTCTCTCAAGGACTGTTTTGCAGTACTCTGCAGACCTTATCTCTCATGCTTCCTCTTCTCCCACAAAAACAGCACACACCTTGCACCAAGGAACGTGCTGTGTCATTACTCAAGAAACAATGGATTGACCAGAGTCCCACCCACTCATACATACATACTTAGAGAAATACTACCGCAAGTTTGTATCTCATTCGGAGGGACAGATCGACGGGTTTGTGCTCCTCTCCACCAACCCCCCAGCTCCCGCGAGAAGGGACACCTTTTGGCAAGATTTGGGCCCTTGGCTACGTTGAGTGATTACCCAGCAATTAAGTGTGTGTGATTGCAATCATTCTTTTTGTGTGTAGTGCTATATAGCCAACCTGCAGTTTGTGCATTTATCGTAGGCAATCTCAAAGAATCTGTAGATGTTGCATAAGAATAAACCGTACTATTCGTGAACCTGACTGCTTCTCTTGAATGCAACCAGACCTACAGCATACGGGCTGTTCGTGCATCTGGTGTCAGGCCTATAGCTACGGCCATAACTGGCATACCCATTAAGAGATAAGTCCAGCCGCCCCTAGCCCCTCTAATCTCTGAAGACTAGCTAGAACACAAGGGGATTCATCTCTTACCAAATTAATTCATTATCTTAAATGCAACAAATAGCTATCAATGCTGTAATATATGTATAATTATAAAAACATGCTTTAGAGAAATGAAAGATATCTTTCTGGGCTCAACACTTCAGCTGTTTTATATTACCATGTACTTTTTAAAAAGCAAGTGAGATACAAAAAATAAGCCAACTAAAAGCATACAAAACTAGCATTCTAAATTTAATGCTGTTCCGAGTCATTTCACAATGCTCCTCCTGCATCCACAGTCATATTAGCACATATTCAAGTGCATTATCCACACTGCCCACAGCCATCACCAAGTCTCACTGAGATTGTCAGAGGGCTATGAATGAGTCAGCATGCGCTGGAGAAGGCCAACATCTACAACTCCATAAAGACAGCTGGACAATACAGGACTGTAGACTCTCAGGGAGACTTCCCATTAGGAGTAGGGCTCTTAATTGCCTGTGGTAAGACCAACAGGGAACAGCATGAGTAGGCTACTTTGCCAAGTATGGAAGTCAGAAGCCAAAGGTGACTGCAAAGCAGGCAGAGGTGGGGGGATGTGGAGGGGGTGGCCTCACTGAAGAGGAGCACAGTACTCAAGAGCAGCAGAACAGGTCCACTGACAGTAACCAGGTTCAGGTGACAGTCCAGTGATCACCAGTCAAGTTCACAGCGCCAAAACAAATCCAGGATCAAGACAGGAATTCAGCAAGGCAAGGTGAGGAGCAGCAAGGTGTTAAGGGCAGGCACATTGTGGCTATGGTATAGTTCAGGCAAAGACCAAGGCAACAGCCTCGGCTCCAATGCACTCTAGAGCCAAGGGGTGGAAAGTGCATGGATGGAGACCCCAGACAAGGTTTCTCATAGTTCTTTCTCCCAACTTCACTATTTTCATGCAGTGACCCAAGTTACACAGCTGCACCATAGCAGAGCTTGCCTTGAACACAGAGAATTAAACTGCTGGCATGAGGAGGAAAGAGAATAAAGGTGGAGACTCCAGAGCAAGAGTTATCGGCTGGTCAGGTCAATTAGAGCCAGTACATTGGCAGAATGGAAGATGCAGAGGAGCAGCCATACCATCGTTACATCAGAGTCTTGATGCTGTATCTTCATCAGGTCAGAGTCTTGTAAGCTCAGAAGAAGTCACTACACTAGCACTCTGATGTAGAAGGAGTCTCAGTTTGAATGCCTATGGTCAATTTTATTTTCTCACAGTATAACACTTAGTAGTGGGAAGCAGCTGACACTGGCAGTATTACGCTGAATAATCTAACAGCATTCAACTATCCTGAGTTCTGAAAAGTTCCTCTGCTCACTAAGTCTCCTGTGTCCTTCATCCCAAGAGTGTAATGAAACCCTGTATCTTGTTACCACAACAGGAGAAGGCTTTTCCTGTATTGCTGCTTGATAAACTTCAAAACCCCAACTGAGTTGGAATGGGGATGGCAGACAGAAATGGAACAAAAGATGTTTATTAAGGTGAAAGATACACTGTGGAGATATGGAGTGACTGAGGAGCTTGAGACTATACCAACAGCTGCCTGGATGCTCAATGAGCCAAGCCTGACAGCAGATAACTGTATAAATGGCAGAGAGACCAGATATCACAACTGTAACCTATGAAACCACGAGTTACAGGGATTCAAAGAAACTTGCTGACTCAGGAGGAAGAGTACAAACTAGGCAGATGAAGGAGATGAAGATGGCATTACACAGTTTATTACCTAGATGGGTCATACAAAGGTAATGCTGTTCATATAAGGTATTTCCACTTATAGAATTATAGAATAGGTTGGGCTGGAAGGGGCCTTAAAGGCCATCTAGTTCCAACCCCCTTACCATGGGCAGGGACACCTTCCACTAGACCAGGCTGCTCAAAGCCCCATCCAACCTGGCCTTGAACACTTCCAGGGAGGGGGCAGCCACAGCTTCTCTGGGCAACCTGTTCCCGTGTCTCACCACCCTCACTGTAAAAAATTTCTTCCTTATATCCAATTTAAATTCACCCTCTTTCAGTTTAAAACCATTACCCCTTGTCCTATCCCTACACTCCCTAGTAGAGTCCCTCCCCATCTTTCCTGTAGGCCGCAATTAACTACTGGAAGGCCTCTATAAAGTCTCCCAGAAGCCTTTTCTTCTCCAGGCTGAACAACCCCAACTATCTCAGCCTGTCCTCATAGGGGAGGTGCTCCAGCCCCCAGGTCATCTCTGTGGCTCTCCTCTGGACCCACTCAAGCAGGTCCATGTCCTTCTTATGTTGGGGGCCCCAGAGCTGGACACAGTACTGCAGGTGGGGTCTCACAAGAGCACAGTAGAGGAGGAGAATCACCTCCCTCAACCTGCTGGCCACACTTCTCTTGATGCAGCCCAGGATATGGTTGGCTTTCAGCTCTGCAAGCACACATTGATGGCACATAGTCAGTTTTTCTGCTACTCCCAAGTCCTTCTCCGCAGGGCTGGTCTCAATCCACCATTGCCCAGCCTGTATTTGTGCTTGGAACTGCCCCAACCCATGTGCAGGACCTTGAACTTGGCCTTGTTGAACTTCATGAGGTTCTCACAGGGCCCACCTCTCAAGCATGCCATCCAGAGGGACCTGGATATTGCTTCCCTCCAGTGTGTTGACCGCACCACACAGCTTGGTGTCATTGGCAAACTCGCTGAGGGTGCACTCAATGCCGCTGTCCATGTCGCCAAAGATGTTAAACACCGTCAGTCCCAATACCAATCCCCGAGGAATGCCACTCGTCACTGCTCTCTACCAGGATATCGAGCCATTCACTGCAACTCCTTGAGTGTAACCATCCAGCCAATTCCTTATCCACCAAGTGGTCCATCCATCAAATACATCTCTCCAATTTACAGACAAGGATGTCATATGGGACAGCATGAAAAGCTCTGCACAAGTCAGGTGGATGGTATCAGTTGCTCTTCCCTTATCCACCAATGCTGCAAACCCGCTGTAGAAGGCCACCATGTTTGTCAGGCATGATTGCCCTTAGTGAAGCCATGTTGGCTGTCACCAATCACCTCCCTATTTTCCAACTGCCTTAGCATAGTTTCCAGGAGGATCCACTCCATGATCTTCACAGGGACAGAGGTGAGACTGACTGGCCTGTAGATCCCTGCATCTTCCATTTTTCCCCTTTTAAAAATAGGTGTTATGTTTCCCCTTTTCCAGTCAGTGGGAACTTCACCTGACTGCCACGACTTCTCAAATATGGTGGATAGTGGCTTAGACGCTTCATCTACCAGTTCGCTCAGGACCCATAGATGCATCTCACCAGGTTCCATGGATTACTGCACCTTCAGGTTCCTTTGGTCTCAAACCTGATCTTCTCACAGAATCATCAAGGTTGGAAAAGACCTTGAAGATCACCTAGTCCAACCCTTAACCTAACATTGACAGTTCTCAAATACACCCTATCACTAAGCACTATGTCAACCTGACTCTTAAACACCTCCAGGGATGGGGACTCCACCACTGCCCTGGCAGACAATTCCAACACATAACAACCCGTTCTGTAAAGAAATGCTTCTTAATATCCAGTCTAAACCTTCCCCGGTGCAACTTGAGGCCATTCCCTCTTGTCCTATCCTTTGTTACTCGGTTAAAGAGACTCATCCCCAGCTCTCTGCAACCTCCTTTCAGGTAGTTGTAGAGGGCCATGAGGTCTCCCCTCAGCCTCTTCTCCAGACTAAACAACCCCAGTTCCCTCAGCCGTGCCTTGTAAGACCTGTGATCCAGACCCTGCACCAGCTTTGTTGCCCTTCTTTGGACACACTTGAGTAATTCAATGTCCTTTTTGTAGTGAAGGGCCCAAAACTGAACACAGTAATCGAGGTGCGGCCTCACCAGTGCCGAGTACAGGGGTAAGATCACTTCCCTGTCCCTGCTGGCCATTCGGTTTCTCATACAAGCCACCATACCATTGGCCTTCTTGGCCACCTTGGGCACACTGCTGGCTCATGTTCAGCTGGCTGTCAATCAACACCCCCAGGTCCCTCTCTGACTGACAGCTCTCCAGCCACTCCTCCCCAAGCCTGTAGCGCTGCTGGGGGTTGTTGTGGCTGAAGTGCAGAACCCAGCATTTGGCCTTATTGAAACTCCTACAGTTGGCCTTAGCCCATCGCTCCAGTCGGTCCAGGTCTCTCTGCAGAGCCTCCCTACCCTCGAGGAGATCAACACTCCCACCCAACTTGGTGTCGTCTGCAAACTTACTGAGGGTGCACTCAATCCCCTCGTCTAGATCGTCAATAAGGATGTTAAACAGGAGTGGCCCCAAAACCAAGCCCTGGGGGACACCACTCATGACTGGCTGCGAACTGTATTTAACTCCATTGACCACAAATCTTTGGGCCCGGCCATCCAACCAGTTTTTTTACCCAGCTAAGCGTGTGCCCATCCAAGCCTCGAGCAGTCAGTTTTGCCAGGAGAATGCTGTGGGAAATGGTGTCAAAGGCCTTACCAAAGTCAAGGTAAACAACATCCACAGCCTTTCCCATAAGCATCCAATAAGCAGGTCACGCTGTGGTAGAAGGAGATCAGGTTTGTCAGGGAGGAGCTGCCTTTCATAAACCCATGCTGACTGGGCCTGATGATCTGGTTGTTCCACATGTGTTGTATGATGGTACTCAGGATGAGCTGCTTCATCAGCTTCCCAGGCACCGAAGTCAAGTTGATAGGCCTGTAGTTTCCTGGATCATCCTTCCAACCCTTCTTATATATGGGTGTCACGTTGGCCAATTTCCAATCTGTCGGGACCTTCCCAGTCAGCCAGGACCGCTGGTAAATGATGGAAAGCGGCTTGGAGAGCACCCCAGCCAGCTCCTTCAGCACCCTCGGGTGTATCCCGTCTGGTCCCATAGACTTGTGTGTGTCTATGTGATGCAGTAGGTCACTGACTATCTCCTCCTGGATTGCGGGAGGGTCGTTCTTCCAGTCTCTGTCTTCTGGCTGAGGAGGCTGGATTCCCTCAATACAACTAGTCTTGCTATTAAAGACTGAGGCAAAGAAGGCATTAAGCACCTCAGCCTTTTCCTCATCACTTGTTACCATGTTTCCTCCTGCATCTAGCAGGGGATGGAGACTCTCCCTGGTCTTTCTTTTGCTGTTGACATACTTAGAGAAACATTTCTTGTTATCTTTGACTGCTGAAGCCAGATTAATTTCTAGCTGGGCTTTAGACCTCCTGATTTCCCCCCTGCGTAGCCTCACAGCATCTTTGTAATCACTGTGAGTGGCTAGCCCCTTCTTCCAAAGGCCTTAAACTCTCCTTTTCTCCCTGAGTTGCAGCCAAAGCTCCCTGTTCAGTCAGGGTGGTCTTCTCTGGCACCTGCTTCTCCTACAGCACCTGGGGACTGCCTGCTCCTGTGCCATTAAGAACTCCTTCTTACAGAGTGTCCAGCCTTCCTGGACCCCTATACCCTTCAGGATCATCTCCCAAGGGATTCTGTCAAGCAGGTGCCCAAACAAGACAAAGTTAGCCCTCTGGAAGTCCAGGATGTCAGTTCTGCTGTCCCCTTTTCTGGTCTCTCTAAGAATGGAGAACTCTATTATTTCATGATCGCTGTGCCCTAGTCGGCCTCCAACCGCCACATCATCCACCAGTCCTCCTCTGTTCACAAAGAGGAGGTCCAGCAGGGCACCTTCTCTGGTTGGTTCACTCACCAGATGTGTCAGGAAGTTGTCTCCCACACATTCCAGGAATCTCCGGGACTGGTCCCGCTCTGCTGTGTTGTATTTCCAGCAGATGTCTGGGAAGTTAAAGTCTCCCACAAGAACAAGAACAAGCGCAAGCAATCGTGAGATTTCTCCTAAGTGCCTATAGAATATTTCATCCACCTCTCTATCCTGGTTGGGTGGCCTATAGTAGACCCCTACTACAACATCTGCCCTGTTGGTCTTCCTCCTGATTCTAACACACACTCCACCCTGTCTTCACTATACTTGTGCTCGAAGCAATCATAACAGTCCCTAACATACAGCGCCACCCCACCGCCTCTCCTTCCTTGTCTGTCCCTCCTAAAGAGCTTGTAGCCATCAACTGGCGCACTCCAGTCATGGGAGACATCCCACCATGTTTCTGTAATAGTGACTACATCATAGCTTTCCTGTTGCATCATGGCTTCAAGCTCCTCTTGTTTGTTACCCATGCTGTGTGCATTGGTATAGATACACTTCAGATGGGCTGATGTCTGCAGCACCTTTTCGCATTTAGAGATCCTGAGTCTGGCCTGACCTTTCACAGGTGTTACCACAGTTACTGATCCATCAATATCCCTTGCATCTCATACAGTGGGCAGTTCTTCATTCTCTCAGTCCTCTGTGTCTTGGGTGGTGTGGCTGGAGCCCTTGCTGGTGAAGACTGAGGAAAAAAAGTCATCAGAACCTCAGCCTTCTCCATGTCCTGGGTAATCAGGTCTCCCATTTCCTTCTGTGGAGAAGGCCCACATTTGCCCTAGTCTTCCTTTTATCACCACATACCTATAGAAGCTTTTCTCACTGCCCTTGACATCCCTGGCCACATTTAATTACATCAGGGCTTTGGTCTTCCTAACCTGATCCCTGGCTGCTTGGACAGTTTCTCTGTATTCCTCCGTGGCTATTTGTCCTTGCTTCTACTCTCTGTAAGCTTCATTTTTGTGTTTGAGTTTGTCCAGGAGCTCCTTCTTCATCCATGCAGGCCTCCTGGTGTTCTTACCCGACTTCCTCTTTGTCAGGATGCATCACTCCTGAGCTTGGAGGAGTTGATCCTTGAATATTATCCAGCTTTCTTGAGCCCCTCTCCCTTTCAGGGCTTTAGCCCATGCTACTCTGCCAAGCAGATCCCTGAAGAGGCCAAAGTCTGCTCTCCTGAAGTCCAGGGTAGTGAGCTCGCTGTGCACCCTCCTCGCTGTCTTAAGGATCGTGAACTCCACCATTTCATGGTCACTGCAGCCAAGGCTGCCCTTGAGGTTCACGCTCCCCACCAGCTCCCCCTTGTTGGTGAGAACACACAAGCAACTACTGTGAAGGCTGTAATGCATGTATCCAGCACAATTCTAGGATCTGCTACGACAAGCAGCTATGTGCCACTGTAGAATATAGTGGCTGCACAAATAAGTGTAGGAATCCTTCATGTAAGGTGTTGATACTGGGAAAGGTCTATGTTCTACTCTAAACATTTAAATTATTATTTTTTTTCCAGCTTTACCGGTTGGTAACATGTATAGTCTAAGAGATATTGAGATTACAAAGGAAATTTCTTCTCATGTTTATGAGCATCATCTTTCAAGGATAACAGAAATTGCACAGTAGTTCTGTGAATATTTACAAAGAACACTGTCTGAAGTGACAATGGATCAATCCCACCACCAATATAAGGTTCTTTAATCTGTATTTGGATTCCTAAATCAAATTATTATCAAAAAGTTGGATATTGAACAGGTCAACTAGATTTCAAAATCAGAAACTTCTACTAGCTTCAAGTAGGAGAGGATTTCATTTCAAGTAAAGACTTACTTTATTGACAATGACAACCTTCAGTTATCTTAACTGTGGACATTAGGCAGGACAGAAAGCCCAAACAGTAGGACATTTCCTCTAAGATACAGTACAACAGGAGTAAGATAGTAATTGGGTTTTGTCAACTGCTTTTAATGATTCTGCCTTATGTGATAATAAGGAAGGATGTACAATCTAAGAATAATGGCAGTTATTGGAGGTTACCACCTCCAGTACGGCAGATAAAACAGCTGAATACTTGGCCCCAGAGTTTGCTTGACTAGACATAAATACAAAAAAACTAAAACAGTCAGAAGGATAAAATGGAAGTGATATTGTAAATTGTGATGCTTTAGGATAACAACATTACAATGTGTGGTTAAAGTTCAGCGCTACAAAGGTCAAGAATTACAAAAAAACCCAAACAAACCAAAAATAGAAATCAATGTTTATCTTCTATTTGTATTTGATATGAAAGTTGGATCTTATTTCTGGACAGTCCAGTGCAGATATCTTTTTATTATGAGAATAAGCTACTACCTTGCCCTCTACAAGGACACGACCTTAAAAGAGTCTGAAAGGATATGCTGAATAGTGGCCTCAATCTCTACACAATGAAACGTATACCTAAATATAACATGCATATATAGTTTACCTAGAAAACAGGGTAAAGGATTACATCTGAAAATAATGATCTATATGCCATTGGAACAAACAAACTGATACTATTCTCCCATGCTATCTGGTGATATCTGAAGTCAGAAATGCATTTCAGTTAGGAAGAAAGATCTTCAAGAACAGAAGAGAGGCAAGAAATCTCTCTATCTTGATCTTCCACTTTTGCCACCAAATTTGCTGTTATTTAATAATCTGTAGTTGATATACTGTGCCAAATCAACCCATGCACTTATTTTTTTTTCCAAATGCATTTCTAACCACTGTTTATGTTTCATCTTAAATCTTATATAGAGAAATATTTAGACGTTTCTCTGCATGATTTCTTTAAAAACTCAGTTTTGATGTACTCTTGCCATAAATCAGTAGCATTAAGTATGTTTTAAACTTAAGAATGATTTTCAATTGATTGACTACATTCACACCTCATGGGAACTGGTACTTTAGTAAGCTTGTCTCCAGATTCACTTTACCCAATTCTATGACAAAATTGATTCTCCATCAATCCACATAGACATTATTTCATAATATGTCCCACCATAGCTCTAAAAATTATCTACTGAATTACTGAAGACTAACATGCTACAACTTTACATTTTCTCTTCTGACACATTTTGAAGCCACAAAATCAGTTACAGGAATTAATGTCTTCGTAACAAAAAACACACAACAAAATAACTCAAGAACAAAATACTTCAATGAATTTTTATACTCTTGTAATCTAAGGAATTTTTACTTTCAATAATTTATATGGTATTATGTTAATTTATTACATCAATATCTATAGTAAAGAAGTCAATTAAAAAGCCTCAGGTTTTACTTATTAATTAAGAACCTTTACACTGAGACTATGAAGCATGTAACGATCCTAAAATACAATGTTTACAGTAAGGCTGTGCAGTAAGTAAACATAAAATAATGACACAGCAAACCTATGTCTCAGTGATCCTATGTCATATGAGGTCAGTTAAGAATTAGATTTCCTCTACTCCTCCCAAGCTACTAATGGCACAAACGTAAGCAGGGCTCTAAATGGTTGTCCTTTTTATTTTTTCCCATCATTTGCTCTTTCCCAAGAAGCTCTATGGATTTATCAGGACAAGATGACATACAGGATAGCCTGGCCACCTAACAGCGATTAGAATAAGCTGTAACAGATGTGCAACACCATCATCACCACCAGATCTGCATCAGGATGAGGCTTTAGAACAACCTTCCCACAAGAGTACAAGGACAAAAACATAGCTACTTTTAAGATTGAGCTTTATCAGTTTATGGAGGAGATTAGGCTCTAACTGCCAACAATAGCAGTGGATTGGACTTGATCATGCATCTTCCTAAGGATGTTCCATAATTGCATCTTGAAAAATAAATTCAGTGAAACTTTACAGCCTTTTTTTCTTTTAAGAAAATAAATTAATATCTTGAGAAAAAAAATGTTTATATGTACAGTACCACTGTTACTATGGCTTAGCAGATGCTTCCATTCAAATTCTGTGAAGAATACATATAACATTTAAGAAAAGAGGAAGTTATATATATGATATTCAAATCCCTTGGTCAGAAAAGACAAACAGGGCACACAGCACATGTGGAGAAAAATTATAACGTTATTCATAAAGCCATGTTTATACTGAAATGCTTGTCTGTTTCACAATCACTACCTGTATAAAAATCTGAATGTACTCAAAGCTGAAGTGCCCTAGTTTCTGGAGGGAAAAAAAAAAAAAATCATCCAGGCTGTCAACAAACAGTTAATATGGCCAGAAAGATGTTGCTTTTATTTTCTGTATCATGCTCATAGGATTTATCTATGTTTAAGTCATTTAATTCATTCAAATAAATTTAGATAATAGTGCAAATCCCTGTCTGGAACGATAATGATCACATGTTAAAGTAAATATTTTAATAATAATAATAACAACAACAACTTTTTAAACTATATTTTGCTGATTTGGATGTTAAGATAATACTAATTGTTATTTAATTTATATTTATTTCTACATCAGCTATAAGAAATAACAAAAACACTTGCTCAGTGTATTTAACTCAATATATCAAGAACTTTCCTTAGCGGAAAAACATTTCAGCATCTGAAGCACAAACAACCCCACAGAGAACATAACTTGAAAGTAGAAAATGAAAAGAAGAAATAATTCTCTCTACCTGTGAAGTTCAAGGTAATATTTAAAATCCCTCAGATCTCAGTCACATCC
The DNA here is from genome assembly GCF_047716275.1 of Strix uralensis. NCBI lineage: Eukaryota > Metazoa > Chordata > Aves > Strigiformes > Strigidae > Strix > Strix uralensis. Next base: position 40,519,973 of record NC_133975.1, read on the forward strand.
CTGTGCTATTCATCATCTGTATGTATTTGTTAATGGATTTGGTGAGCTAAGAGAGGTTGAATAGCCGAAGTGTGGATGACATCCAGCTGGATATCATTTGTACAAATTGTACTCTCTCACACATCTGCTATTACTAATTTTCCAAATTTGGAAAACTAGCTAAAGCTGGACACAGGCAAAATAGAGCTGATTTTATTAGAAAAACAGATCAACTCTTGAAAAGTTTGTCTCCAAGCTAATGTTCTAAAACACTGAGATTTTGCGCCCTAAGAATTTTTACAGAGCAGTCAGTTTAACAGTTCTGTTCAGACACTTCAAGGGCCACTTGTGCTCCAATAACCACAAAAGCAAAAAGAACCAAAAAACCCAAATACCACAACCACCTCCAAAAAAGAAACCTCTTTAACTGCAACAAGATTGTATTCCATTCTCTGGAAATCTGAATGGGATACAACTACATGCATGTTCATAGCCAGCAGGTTTAAGTATGAGAGACGTGCTGTAGGTTAGTAACAAATGATTACAGAGTTCTTCCCAACACTAACCTCCCACTTGAAAGTGGAATTCTTAATTGTTCTTTCCTGGCATCTAAACTTATGTATGAATTTGATCTTCAAGATCTGACATATCCTCTTTCATTCCATCATTATCAGTCTCCCACTACAGGTGTTTTCAGACAACAGGTAATAACTAGAAAAGGAAGTTAAGAGAATGAAAATAGTAGCATTAATTTTAGTGCTCTCAGACCTTGGCTTGCTGGGGGGGGCGGGGGTGTGAGGAATCAATGCTACCATAAACAACCCAAATGATTCTTCAACCAGATAGAAGAAGAGAATACAAAAGGTCAAAACCAAAAAGATTAGGCTTCAGACTATCAATAAACAAGGCAATTCATGTCTCATTAATAAAGAGGTTACTGAGTAAGAGGCAAAAGCAGGTTGTCTAATAGTGCAAGTAAATGCCAACAATTATATCTAAGACAGGAAAAAAAAAATCTTCAAACATATAAATCGAAGGGATGGGATAAACTCTATCCCCCCAAAAAAACCTGCAAGTAGAGATGATTTGGTTTCAAGAGACCACGAAACTGAATACGAACTACACAACTATTGTAGAACAAGCACAATGGAATCAGTCAAAAGGAGAGTGAGGAAAGACCCTTACAAAATAAGTCAAACATTGGATGTGATAAAGCACGGGAAAAGTATGAGCCATTAACGGGATGTGGCCACAAGAAGAGATATACAATGCGTTAGGAAAGCTATTTTCAACGCAGAAGGAAGCTTAACACCATTATACCAGGCACTCACGCACTATGTTTGGTAAGCATATTTGGGAGAGATGGATTTAAACATATTAAATGCAGTGTTTTAAAAAAGTGATGGAAGGAGGAGGTAATTACCAGAGATATAGAAGTTTTATTTACATCAAGACACCATAAAGGCTAAGCAGCTGGGTTCAAATTGGCCATGTAGGCCGGAAAGCAGATAAAGGTTCCTATACCTGAACCAAACTTCTAGTCAGTAGAAACATTAAGAAAAAAACTTCATTAAGTAGGGAAAAGGCAGTATTAACTTCACCAATATAAAGACCTATAATATACAGCCCAAGAAAAAAGATGACATTAATGCTCTTCCACTCCAACAACTGCTTCTGAGAGCATCCCCCATCATTACCTAGGAAATTAGACACTAGGCACTGAACGGAAAGATTCATCACTTATGAAGATTTTAGAAATTACTAATTATCAACTTGTCTGCTTACACACAGCTTCCCACATAAAACTCAACAAAGTAGCAAAGGTGAAAAATCTAAGGAGGAGCCTCAGCAGAGATGACTCTGGAGTCAAGGTCACCACCGTAAGTGCAAACACCACCAAATGACAGAAAGAACTGGAAGAGACAAGTTCCCACACTTCAGATTGCCTTGAGACCTTGTATATGATATTGTTTACATTAAAAAAAAAAAAATCATCAAAACTGTACAAGCCTTTACTCCTAATCTAGTAATCCCACACATCACAGCAAAACCAAATTCTCCAACCTGTGCTAGAACCAGATAAGGAAAAAATGGCCCCAATAGATTCAGCCAAGATGTACTTATTAAAGGACTGAAATGGGGAAAAGAATAGCATACAAAGCTTCCATTCTTGCCCAGCGTACAGCTCAGCTGCTACCATAAATAATTGCTAACTGAACACTATATCACTGAATTGCCTTTACCCTACAGGTGCATTCTCAGTTCTCACAGCCAGTCGCTATAATTCAAATGTTATATTGAGACTCACTTCTCTTCTTGTGCTGCATATCTTTTGCCTCATATAACAAAATACGTGAGTTACATGGTATCATCACTAGAATTTGCTGAAGTAACTCTTATTGTCCACATCAACTCTGACCCACAGACTGCAGGAAGAAGAAATATTGCTTTCCCTAAGTTATCATCTCCTATTCCCACTGTTAGAAATAAAATACTGGCCCACTGAGTTAAATGGACCATTAGTCAAACTCACTGAGGACTTTCTAATGTTGTTCTTGATACGTGGTCATAGCAGATGACCAAATTACAAGTTCATCATTGTGTTATGGGTCCTTTAAATAGCCAGAGCTATTCAACCAGTCCAGGATTTGGTGTAATAGAATGAACAGAATGACACTTCTGTTGAAACAGAGATGGAGGAAGACAGTAGATATCTTGTCAGGGAGAATAATTAATAAGTTACTAAAAAAATTAGTAAGTAAAACAATACTCACAAGGTATTTTATAATTGTTGCATTATCTGTATTACTCCATACATACTCCACACTACCTTTGCAAGTTATTTAGATCATCATGTCTCCATATGGGTTACAACAGTTAGTCAGAGATGACTAGTCTTAAGTGAAGCTTTTGAACAGTTCTGATATGCAAAACATAAATAACAATAACACAAACTTAGCTTGACCGATTTGTGCAAGGCACTTGTTCTCTAACAAAAACCTTAAAATATATCAGTAACCTACATAGCTGTGCCTTTAATCAGGAAATAAATGGCACAACCTAAGTGAACTGCTGCTATTTTAAGACTACAAAAAATTAGGAAGTGCAAAAGTTAGCAACATGACCTTAATTTAAAATAATGGGAGATATGCCTTACCATGAATAACTTAAGCAAAGTAAAACTTTGCTAGAGTCTGAAGAACATCTGATTGTTCTCTGTATGGGTTTTTTATCAGGATTCTTCTCCCTAAATGCTCTTATGAATAGCACGAAACTGCATAATGTCATGACAAAATATTTAGACAAGGCATAAAACCAAAAAGCTCTACACTCCTAACATAGAAGACATTTAAACTCTAGAAGTAGTTAGAAAGAGACACAATGGATTTCTCAGCCCATGACATTTCTGAAAGACTGAGTGCATGACCATCAGAAAGATGTTCTTGAAACAAGCAGTTTTGGGGCTCGAAAAGGAAATTTCTAAGTAATTATGTTCTATATCATGCAGTGGTTAAGCCAATTATCAGGAACACTATGGTCTTTATTGATCTTAAAATCCAGGATTATGATCTTTACTACAGCATTCCAAGTGAAGATCTCACTCAGATTTTCCTTTCATGCCTGCCATTTTCAAGTCTTCCAAAACAGTTTCTCAAATCTCCATGTGACCATTTGCATGTAAGCCTACATCTCTGAAGACATCAGAAGAATTTAACAGAACTTTAAACTCATATTTCTTCATTTGCAGAGTCTGCTGTCTTAAGTTTGTTCTCGTAAGCTTTGTTTGCTTAACCTTTAGTTTGCTTTTGTACTTGAATAATATTTTTAGTTCTGTAAACTTGTTTTTGCTCCCCCCTCCCGCACGTGTCCCAGCTGGGAAAAGCACTTTAATATAAACAAGCCCAAATCTCTCCCTCCCTACGGAGTGCAAATGTTTTCCACGCATTTCACTTCCTCTAAAGATTGCTGCCTCCGCGTTTACTCGATTTTAAGTTTATGTTCCCACACAAGTACGTCTGTACAGGGATACGCATACAGTAGAAAAGTCCCCAAACCAGTGGGAAGCCCCAAGTACCGTCAGCCCACTCCTGGGTACCCCAAGTACCAGTACCGTCAGCCCACTCCTGGGTACCTCAGACCTTCACACCCAAAGCCGCGAAAGCTCGGCAGGACCAGGCCGCCCCGCCTCGCCCCGGGCCGCAGGTGGGCGCAGGGCGGCGCGGCGCGGCCCGGCCGAGGCCGCAGAACCGCCGCCCAAGAGACAACCGAGCCCGCACCGGCTTCAACCGCCCGAGTCGGGCCGCGCCCCCGCCATACGGCGGGGCGAGGAAATGCCGCACCGCACACCTCCGGCCCGCTGCCCGGCGCGGAGCGGAGCACCCCGGGCCCGCTGCCCGGCAGCGGCCGCCAGCCCTCACCTGTCCGCCCGCAGCGCCGACAGCGCGTCCGCCGCTACCGCGTAGGGAGAAACCAACCCCGTCTCCCGGGCAACCCGGCGGGCCCGCCCCCGCCGCGCGCTCATTGGAGGGAGACGCCGTCGGGAGGAAGCGGGGACCGCGTTACTTGGCAACCGGGCGGCGCGTGCTCCGCGTTCCCCTGCGGAGCTGCGCCCCGGGGAGACCCTGAGACCCGGGACACCCTGAGGGGCCAACCCCGGGCCCAGCCCCGCGCTCCCGGCCGGTCTGGAGCGGGACGGTAGCTGGGACGGTGAGGGGGGGGAGCTTCCAGAGCCAGCAAGCCGCTTCCCCGTGACCGCGAGGGGATCAGAAACCCGGGTCAGGAGGGAAGGGCAGACTTCAGGCGCTCCGAGGATCTCGGGGAGCGCTGACCTTGTACCCCGGACGGCGCTGTTGTCAAGCTAAACATTTTAAGATGACATGAATTTTGAGCCGTCTAGCTATAGGGACATGCTGAGAGACTGAAAGAACTGTAGTCTATCGTGTTACACGCTGACGGAACCCGTCAAATGCGAGTCACAAAACGCATTCCGCTGGACCCAACTCCGCCAGCCTGGCGTCATCAGGTACATAGATGGGCGTTTAATCCACAGACATTTATTGGACAGCATCTGCTTGTTTTTCTCTTCTACTTTTTCCCTCCTTTGGTTGTTTGTGCTGCTGGATGGTGACTTGCACCATGGAATGAACTTGTTTACTGAACAACTATTTTTCCTTGAATTATTGTTCAGATAGAACAATTTCCTGATTCAACTCACTACGTCACTGTGTTTGTGTCAATGCAATGCAAATAGTGAGGAGGTAGCCCTTGAGTTGTGGAACTACAACTCCAAAGATAGTTCTTGATTTTTCACTAAAGCTAACTCAACCTCTGTAGGTAGTACCTATGCATGCTCAAATAAGAAAAAATATCTTCTTACTCTGGACAAAAAGAATCTATTGCTTGAGGAGATCTGTGCTACAGTGTAATTCCTGACCTTGCCGATAGATTCTTCTTTAGCAGAAGAAACTGAGAAGAGGTGGAGGGGGTACAGCTCCAACACACATCACCTGCCAGCAAAAATTTTGCTGAATTTGCTTCCTTCCTCGAAGCCTATGCTAAGTTTTAACCTGTATGATCTTCCTGAAGACCATAACAATCATAGCTGGTCATACCAGAAGTCCCAACAATAGTCAATACAAGAAGTAGGTGCCAAGCAAGTAAGGAACAAAGCCATACAGCCTCTCCCTCTTTACCTTATACCTTTTGACAATCATGAATCAGGGACTTGGCATGCAAAAGGTCCCACAAGCACAATATTCCATCTCCAACAAAAGCTTCTAGTGGAGGTAGGTGCAAAGAATATAAGGAAAAAATGTATTATTTCCCTCTTGATACTATATTTTTTGGCAATTAAAAACTATGAGATTCCTGTACTAAATGTTACATTCAGATCATGGATATGTACCCCTGACATTTATCTGTCCTCCTAAACTTTTTATCACTAAAACATCCCACCACACTGAATTCTATTATGAAAGTCCTGCAGAAAAGCATCTGCAGTTGTTGCTTTTAAAACATCCATCTGGTAATCTATGTGCTTCCTTTTTAATGACAGGTAGAAAATAATTTTATGTTCAATTTCTATGTGCCATTCATGCTTTCATAGCTCTTTTCATCCATCCCTTTCATAGGTTGAAGAGATCTAGCCTATTTTGTCTCTTAGATAAGACCTCATCTATAAATTCAAATGGCCATCCTTGTTGCCTTTATCTTTTCTAGTTCTACTTCATTCTTTTGAGATAGGGTGACTGTAACTGCCTAAAGGTTATTGCTGGAAAAGAGATGGTCTGTGGGTCATAGGACAGGTTCATGGGATCATAAGATAGTACAAGAGTATGATTCAGATTACAACGGGCCTTCTGAGACAATCTAGTCAAACCTCCTGTTCAAAGCAGGGTGAGCTACGAGGTCAGACCAGGTTGCTCATGGCTTTATCTTGGTGGTCATCTGCTGAACTTCATTTTGTTGACACTTTTCTTATGTTGGGGGCCCGAAACTGGATGCAGCATTACAGATATGGTCTAAGAAGTGCTGAGTAGAGAAAAAAAATTTAAATATTTGTAACAGAAAAATGTTTTAATACTTACTCTTTCACATATTAAGGATAGAAACCTTTTATTTCAATAGGACTGCTCACATCTGAGTGCATAAAGTTGTAATTTTCTCTGGATTCTGAGATTATATTTAGCACTGCAGTCTCTGTTATGTTGTATTTTATTTTGGTTAGTCAGAAAAGTAACACAATTTTTACTGACTACTGTGAGTCTTGATTAATTTAGGCATACATAACAACTCCCTTATGGAAGGAGTCCAGCTCTACCATGCTACTAAGAACAAATCCTACTACTTCTAACTTCTGTGTGACTTTCAGCTCAAGAAATGTATCATGGTGAAATGTGCTATCTTATTGCCATCCATGTCCATCATACACTGCCTTATCTAGAGCATTAGTTAGAGTTGCCAGCATCTTAAGTTTTTACAGAATTGTATCTTGTTCTTTCTCAGTCACTGAAAGCTAAACTGAAGTTTATTCAGCTAGTTGTTTCTTTTTTTTTACCAGAGCTCTGTATTTTCTCCTTCACTCATGTTATTAGTATCATAGAATCACAGAAGGTTGGAAGAGGCCTTAAAGATCTTCTAGTTCCAACTAGAAGATGGCAGGGGGGCCATAAGCAGGGACATCTTCCACTAGACCAGGTTGCTCAAAGCCCAGTCCAACTTGGCCTTGAACACTTCCAGGGAGGGGACAGCCACAACTTCTTTGGGCAAATTGTTCCAGCATCTTACCACCCTCACAGTGAAGAATTTCTTCCTTAGATCTGATCTAAATCTACCCTCTTTCAGTTTAAAATAATTACCTCTTGTCCTATCACTACACTCCCTGATAAAAGAGTCCCTCCCCTGTAGGCCCCCTTAAGTACTGGAAGGCTGCTATAAGGTCTCCCCGGAGCCTTCTCCAGGCTGAACAACCCCAGCTCTCTCAGCCTGTTCTGCTAGGGGAGGTGCTTCAGACCACTGATCATCCTCGTGGCCCTCCTCTGGTCTCGCTCCAACAAGTCTGTGTTCTTATGTTGGGGGCCCCAGAGCTGGACACAGTACTGCAGGTAGGGTCTCACAAGAGCAGAGTAGAGGGGGAGATTCACCTTCCTCGACCTGTTGACCATGCTTTTTTTGATGCAGCCCAGGATACGGTTGGCTTTCTGGGCTGCAAGCACACATTGCTCAGTCATGTTGAGCTTCTTGTCAACCAACACCCCCAAATCCTTCTCTGCAGGGCTGCTCTCAATCCATTCTCCACCTTATGTGTATTTGTGCTTGGGATTTCCCCGACCCATGTGCAGGACTTTGCACTTGGCCTTGTTGAACTTCATGAGGTTTGCACGGGCCCACCTCTCAAGCCTGTCAAGGTCCCTCTGAATGGCATCCCTTCCCTCCAGTGTGTCGACCGCACCACACAGCTTGGTGTTGTTAAAACAGGATACATTTACCTTGTTGTAGAAATAGAACTTCAAATTGGATCAAAAATTGAGTTTTAATTTCCATCATATGTAGAATCAATAAGTACTCAGAATTTTGGTAACTCATTTTATTCCTATGATGTGACTGACCTCTGGTGGGAGTCAGCAAATATTATTTTAATTTCTCACTAAGAGGTTTTTTCCACCAGTGATCCTATAATACTATTAGGATGCTGTCTGGCAAGGATCATATGCTTTTCTACCTTGTGTTAACTCAAATTACATCTAGCAAAGGATTTCACGTAGGACTCAGGCTGATGATTATTCTTCTCCATTCTTGCTGAGAATTGCTTATTGAAAGGTGTCAAAAGAAGAAAATACTTGAAAGAAGTTTCATTTGTTATGCTTACTTCATGCAGTTTTTTTATTAGATGCATACAGTCTCTGCTGTGGCTAAAATCAATAGCTCTGAATAAGCTATTTTAAGTGGAAGAACTCCCACCTTGGCAGTGCTGTTGTTGTCCATTAGTAGTTACAGCATTAAGATTGCCTAGAATTAATTTCAGGAAGTGGAATATCTATCACATATTCCAACATTTTCAAATGAAATCAGAACAAACCAGAGTGTCTCACTTGCCCTTAGTGACTTGTACGGGGTAGATTTTGAACACAGAGGTTCTGCAGGACCTGAGGAAGTACAAAGTGACAGACTCTTCCCAGCTGATGATTACCAGTAGTTTTCAAGAAAGCAGCTTTTTTTAGCAACATTGGATGCTCATTACTCTTAACTGGCTAGCAGACGGGTTCCAGTTACAAAATCTAGCAGCAGGGTGAGAATCACTTTGAGACTGGGGCACTTAGATTGAAGTGCTGGACTGGTAGGTGTATAAACTGCCATTACCATTAATTTCTCTCAGGAGTCCCACAATGTGGGAGTGTCAGATCTGTGCAGCTGTGGGAGATTCAATATGTTAAGAGTCAAATCATGTGTTACGGGTACATGATTAAGAGGCAAGTTGGCATTGGCCTGTCAGCACTCCACAGCTGTGGGAGATTCAACACTTAAGAGCCAAATCGACATCAGCTGGTCAGCTCAGCCAGAGAGCTCAGTTTGGGGAGCTCCGTGAAAGTGGTAGAGCTCTGCTCAGGGAAGTTCTGCTAAGGTGGAGAGCTCTGCATGGGAGAACTTTGTTTGGTAAGCTAGGTAGGAGCTCTGTCCTGTGCTGGCTTGGAGAAGCGCCAGCTCTACTCTGCGCCAGTCTGGAGAAGCAGCAAGGCTTTGAGGAGAAGCAGGCCTTGGAAGAAAGATAAGTCAGCTTGGAGAAAGCATGGAACTATTTCTGGGAGATAAGATTGATGATTGTCTAGTTGCCGATTTGATAATCGTGAAGTAAGAGCTAAGGTAGCGAGAGCATAAAGTACGTACCATTGTAATAATAAAGGATTTTCCTTCTGCACCTCAATGGAGCGTCTGTGCCTTAGTTGCCACGCCACAAGGTCTTTCACAGTCTCTCACGGAGTTGCTCAGTTTACTAGAGACTAGGTGTTTAGGGTAAAATGAATTGTTTGCTGGAATCTTTTGACTGTATTGATTAGATCATTACTGACTATAATGGGAATTTTAAAGACTTAAATTTAAGTCACCTGAATCCCTCCCCAGTTACTTACTGGCAATGGACTTTTAGCCTAGGTAATGCCACCCTTCTGCAGTGATCCTGACTATAAGACCATTGCATATTGCAGAGTTACTGGCCCAGATAACATTGACCCTGGGAAGGCACAGCCCTGTGCTGTGCCGTGCATCCCGCCTGGCTGTCAGGCCTGCGGTGTGCTACACTCATCCCATGACTGCAGAACAAACTCAGCCAGCTCCTTTGTAACAGAGGAGGCCGCAAGCCATGGTACCAGTGGTTATACCACCTGCATGGCCTTGCCTTTATCTAAAAGTGTGCCAGGAATTTCTCCTGTGAATATCCTTCTTGTTTACAGCAGAAATGATGAATAGAGTTGTTTTCTTGTAAGAAAATCCTATAGTAGCTCAAATGACCAACATGGGGTAACGTGTTCTACAGGCATGGTCTGCACAGTGTGCTGCATAATGATCAGAGGCCCATTCAATGCTGTGCAACTTTGGGTTCCCAGCATCTAAAGGGAGGTAAGATTATCTGTACTATTCTCTCTATATTCTTAGCTGTAATGGAGAGCATTTTAAATGATAGTTTACAGAGTCTGAGTGCCTTTCTAACTGGGATCCTATGGACCAGCACCTCCTGATGCAAAATACTTCCTTTTCTGTTTTTTTTTTTTTAATTTTTTCAGAAATATTTGTGGGATTTCTAGCCTACTACAAAAATAACTTCAGAGCCATATTGACGCTAGTTAAAACAAATATTTTAGAATCAAAAAACTGTGGAGGCTGATTTTGTTCCCTTCTTCAGGTATTGTACAGCTCCGGTTGGCTTGGCAAAATTCCTTCAAGGCAGAAAAAGCAAAGAGCTGGCAAATGTAATTATGTGTTACTCCTTTTATTATAGACCAAAATAGGTAAATTTTATAGACTAGAATAGAGGTACACTGAGAGCATTATGCACTTGCACATCTGTATAGGAACAAACTCTTAACAAAGAGTACATACAAGTCTTTTTGTTAAAGGCAGTACATACTAATGTCATGATATGTGCTCAGGTCATATAGCAGTAACTCATGCCCATGTATGGGTCTCTACAACAAAGGCCTGTGATTAAACTATCAAGATTCTGCTTGAAATCATTATCTCCTTGTTACAATGTCTTCTGCAGTGGCCCACTACAGCATCTTGCATAAATATCAACCGCAAAACCATGATAATTTCTAACTCTCCTGGATGTTACAAAACATGTACTCAATGGACCTATTTATTTAAAAGTACATTGTATTCTCCCTCTTGCTTGCTTCCTTCTCCTCCATAGCCTTCTTCAGAGAGATGGGTATAAACTGTCCTATCATTCAATCACACTAACAACACCTCTGATTTCACAGGTAACAGTCATATTTTTTTCTCAAATGGTTTATTTCATACACTTCTATTTAAACTTGAAGCAATTATTCTCATCTTACATTTAGCATTAAATCCTGTGAAATAGGTTTCTTTATTTTTCTCTGATTATCTTGGCACTCATTTGAACTAATAGATAAAGATACCATAAAAACATTTGTGTTGAGTCAGAAGCTATATGTTATGAGTTGCTTATGTTTTATAACAACTAGGCACTCAATTTTTTTAGTTTTAGGTATTTGCAGAAACCAGGAGTCATTTCGGGTCTTTAATGATAGACAACTTTTCTACTCATTTTCAGTAACTCTTTGCTGGTAGAAAGGAAGAAGATTATATTGCCAGTTATACTACAACTCTTTTGTGTTGGTTTAAATTTATCCTTACTCATGCTGTAAGCTCTTAACACTTACAATGAATTTTGGTAACCCCTACCTGGATCACAAGAAAACAAGGCTTGAGATGCCATGGAAGAGGATGAGATGCCACAGGCCAGGATGAGGTGTAGTGATGCCCAGGGAGGCAAAGCAAGTCCCAGCAGTGGTGTAAACAGCTGGAGGGGAGAGAGAAATCATGGTGGGTGAACCGCTGGGGACGAACTCCTCCATATGCCTGTAAGGGCAAAGCCTCTTCTGTGGCAGGTGGGAGCAGGGCTGGCTGTGCCCTTACAGACCATTACCATGACTCCCCTCAGGGTGCTGTGCGAGGCCATGGCTGGCACAGGAGTGGGGTAGTGTTTGCTCCAAACTAGTGTCAGGCTCAGGAGAAAGGGTCTGGCCACTACCAAAAATGCTGCAGGGGCACCTACATGTGTTTCAAATCTTACTTTTAACATGTACTCACGCAAGGTGGTTTCTTATTACTTTTTTATGCATGTTTGTAAAGGCTAAACCTGCACATGTTTTAATATCAGGCAGTGAGAAGCATGCTTGCACAGGGTCCCCGTCAGTCCCTGTCTCCAGCAGGCAGATGTCACGGCACTGCTAAGGCCCAGGTCTGCCAGCTTCAAGACACAAAGGCTGAAATCACCCCTTTGGCTACGAAAGGCTCTCTGTCATGCTCAAACAGCCGTGGCTGGGTCCAGATGCAGTGGGACTGGGTGAGTTCAAATAGAGTGCCGTGTCCAGTGCCGATGGGTGTGCGGGCTGTGGAACTCCCTGGGGTGTGCAGTGGTATGGGGATGGGTGGTGGGGCTGCGTGTTGTGGGCAGAGGCCATGTGATGGTGCTGCATGCTGCCACTACAGAGCGCATGGCACGTGTGGGGGCAGACCTCGCCACTTTGGGAGAAGAAAACTGGAAATTGCCTGGAGCTTATTTTTTGAGTTAGCTCTGTTCACTGTTGGTACATCAGATTGTAGAGCTTCAGTCTGATCTCTTCCCTTGTGGATCTGTGAAATCACATCTTTACTGCTCCTACCATGTCCTCCATGAACTTCTGTCCTCCCCTCCTGTTCTGCCTGCTTCTTATTTCTTTCAGTCCCTTGTCTACATCTTTTATCCTTGAGTAGCCTTTCATGGACCAGGTGCATAACTAATTATTTGCTTCTAGCCCTCTTTATTGTGCTTTTCCTAGTGTTTAAATCTACCATATTGTAGCCTCTACTCAGCAATTCTCTCTGCTTTTCTTTCACCTTCTCCTATCATTTTCTCTCAATTATAAGTTAAAAGCTGACAGCTTTTAAGTAAGGGATGGTAACTTAGTCAATACTTAGTAAGATGATGTCAGGCTGTGACAGTTCTGTTGAAGAATTAAAGTCAGAGTTCACACACTCTTCTTGTCTGTAGTAAGATGTTAATCCTTCATATGCAGAGAATGGAAGATTAAAGAACAATTCCACTTAATTCACATTTCTTTCCATCTTCTTTCCTGCCTCTGGTCCCTCCTCAGTGTCACTCAAACCCTTCAGTTTTCATTGAATAAAACAGGATATATTTCTTGTCAGGTGCTTTCATGCAGGTATAATTTCTTCATGCTTGCTTACTCATCTCTGGAGGCTAAATCAGTGGTTTTCAGGAAAGCAACATAGTGGATGTAACTGGAACGGGACCAAGTTCCAGAACTGAGATCTTGTTGTTTTCAACTTTGGAAAATTGTGGCATCTACATAAAATAAAGAGTACTGTAACTATTTTTGTAGAAACAACGCATTTAAAAAACTTTATAGTAGTAAGATCCAGGGGTAATGAATCCTGCCTTTCATTATAGCAAGCAAAAGTTTTATCACTGATTTCAGCTGGGGCAAGATTTTGCTTGGACATACTTGAAACAGAGATAAGGTCAGTTCTAAAGGCACTGTCACTATTCAGAATTTATTGAAACATCAGACTTGCTGTTAGGAAAGTACAGCAGAACTACTGTGGTAGATAAATGCATTGTACCATTTCAACTTAAAAAATGTTGGAAACAGCTGTCCATTTTTGAGCTCTAAGTAATGAACTCTACTTTTGACAACAATAATCTAGACAAACATGTCTGGTGGGATCACTGTTTTGATCTGTGGTGTAATTTTTTTATATCTTAACCAAATCAGAGGAAAGAAAAGGCAAAATTTGTTCAGAATTTGTTTGACACAAGCTAGTTACTGTATATGTGTGTTTAATTTATCTTTTAAATGGTTTCAGTATAAGCATATCCTAGGTTGGTGTATGACAAACCTAGAGGAATTGCTAATAGGTTGACTTTGAGCATTATATAGCTATATTAATTTCCTTTATATAGTTACCATAGGTTCTTGGGGTTTTTAGGTGCAATGCTGAACTACTAAAGAATATAATTCTAAATTACTTAAGTTTTTAAAAGGCAAGAGAGAAAAACATGATGACAGTTCAGACTGACACATTGATCATCAATGTTAAAGATGATCTTTTAACTTACCGCTAGTTCTTATAAAAAAATCTGAAACCTTCAAAAGCACAGGAAGCCTAGCTTCCTTCTTTTATGTAAAATTTTTGCAAGAGAAGAAAGAACATGTCTGCTTCTAGACTTCTGTGGTTTTACAGTGAAATGTTGCTTTCATCTGAAATATTTAGATGAGGAAACAAAAATCAATTGATTATAGAACTTATGTATCCTGTCTCTTCCTACTCATACCTACAAACTCAGTCTTATTCATTGGTACAAGTGAAAATGACAGTTCATGTATTACTTGGGATAGTCTCAGTCTTAAAAGAAATTTTTTTTGAGATACTAATTAAAATTGGTATTAGGTCTTGATTAGTTCATGGATTTAATATTATGCCAAGAATGTGAATTTCTTTCAGTCTGCATGTGATTCTTCACTCATGAAGCATGAGTTTTCATTTTACTCCTTTTGAGCTGCTTATTTCTATTCCACTTTGTAACTTCAGCATCCATATGTATTTCAGTTTTGAGTAATCGCTTCTGATACTTACAGCTTCAAGTAAAATTACGTTGCCAGGAAGAATGACCAAATTAGAAAATAAAACATAAACTGAATTTTTCTTAATGACTTGAAAAACTAAACCTCAGACGGATGTGAATGTTTCAAAATGTACAGCTAGTTTCAACATAAAATAGGGAGTGGAAGGGAAAGAATTGCACTGGTTTGCTACCACCTTCCTCTCTTAACCGGAACAAGGAGAAATAATCTCTGTCTCTCTTGCCCCTGGGAAAGCTGCAGATGTGATTGTCCTGACTATAGGCCTGTGGATACTCATCCTGGTCTAACTCCTTTTGGAAATAAACGGAAGCAAAACAGAACACGTGTGCAATTATTAAGTGACAGTCACTTAACAGTGAGTTTTAGAGTTAATACACATTTATCTTCTTTGAAAAGTACATTATTTCATAATTATCAGTATGCAAATTTCTAGTAATAACTACACTAGAAATTCTACTAGCATCAGATACTGGTATATGTCAGTGTTTCAGAGCCAGCGGTTGATAATGTAAAACTGTTGTAGTTAAAAACTCTGGTAGTATTAAGAACTTGTCTGGGGGGCATAAAGCTGTTCAATTTGTTTTGTTCTTGGATTTCATTCTGTCTTCTGTCAAGGAGGTTAATAGAAGTGATCTTAGGCAGTGAATTCTCATCAGATACTTTCTAACTAGATGCCCCATTGTATAAAATACAAGTTTTTAATCACCTTCTGCACTGACAAAAGCAAGTGTCCATTTTTGCTGAAATGCATGAAATTGAACATCTCTGACAGGAAAACAGCCCCTTAAAATAAACCAGTTTCCTATGGAAACACGGTCTTGTTTCTTCACTAGTGGAATTTATATTGTAAAATCTTGATAGCTTACTTGCAATGTTTAAAGAATAACACCTAGTTATTGCTGCCATTTAATAAAAAAAAAAACCCACATTAATTTTGCACTAGTTAGTGTCATACATCTTGGGGGGAGCTGATGTGGTTTTGGTCTAGTGATTCTAGTTAATAATTTGCTGGTGAATGCTAATTCTTCACATTATTTACCATCTGAAATATGTTAATGCAACAATGGAAATCTGCTTTTCTAAGCAATTAGAAAATGTATGTGTTTCAGATGAACGATGACAGTAGTTTTCTGTAGCCTATAGTATATAGATTTGATTTTACCTGGTATGCTGTAAACGGATTGCTAATCCTTACAGTTGGCAGTCTAATAGCTCTGAAGATGTGTTTTACATTCTGGGACTGGGTCTTGCTCAGATTACTGAAGTGTTTAGAAAATCATGGTGATCTGCCTACATTTTGGAATTTATAAGCAAAAAAATGTATTTGTGTAAATCAAGAGAAGAGTCTGAAAGGCAACAATAAGATTTTTTTTAAAAATCAATTGCTGATGATTCATAAAATAAAATGCAACACTGAAAAAGGGTCAAGTTTTTTGTTCTGCTACACTTGTTAAATAATGACGCATATGTGCTTAACTTGCCTAAATGAGTAATGTACTCTTCAACAAAATAAGTAATTTTACCTTTCATAATGTTGAACATTTCATAATCATGTCCCTTTTGCTGCATAACTGAAGCTTAAGAGGCAAGTTAGGGCAATATTCTAATTTTCCTATTTCTCTTGAAGTAGTTAAGGATATTTTCAGATTCCTTGCTCTTCCTTGCTTTTTTTTTAAAAAAACCCTATCGTTCTTTTACTCTTTTTTCCCCTTTGCCTTTTTCTTTCCTTTCTTATTGTGTGCTATTTTTACCTGTAGCTCTGAAAAAAGATAAGCCAAGTGAGTTTTTCCTCTCTGACCGAAAACCTCACAGCTTTCAGAACACTTGTCTCCAGTAACAGGCTCAAAGCTTTCGCCTTGCTGCTGAGAGATCCCATCTCCTGACCTTACAAGCTTTGCTTGTTGAGGCTGATAGTTTCACTCAACACTACTGAGAAATGTAGCAAATAGGAGGATTGGCTTTGTGGATAGAGATGTGCTTTTCCAGGACTGCTTGACTGCAGAATCTTGAAGATTAGCGTAAAAGATACTGACTTTGACTTGGTGTTGGTGAAGGAATCAGTGCACCAAGGAGAACTGTGGGCTGGTTTTGGAGTTTTTGTTAATGTGTTTTCTGCTATTTGGTTTTTGTTGTGGCTTTTTGTTGCTTTGGTTTTTATTCTGTGGTTTGGTTATTTATTTTTTAATAAGCTGCTCAGTTTACCTGCACAGCAGGATGCTGTGGTTTTCTGAGCAATGGTACTTGGTCCAGTAAAACACAGGAGAGTGGTAGTATTGCTGACTCCACGATCAACTTTGTAACTCATTCAGGCTTGTTTGTTTATTGCACAACACAGAGGTAATTTACATTTGGGTAGCAGTGTATGCTAGTGACATCTCCCAATAACGCGAGGTGATGGTTGTATTTCTTTTAGTATGGGGAGTATTTCTTTAAGGCTTTCTTTACAATCTTGTAATTTCTGTAGCATAAAAATGAATAATAACAAAACTTATCAGAGCAGCTATTTCAAAGCCATAAAAAGAAACACCCCCCAACAAACAAACAACGAGTAGGATGAAAACCTGTTGAAATATTTGTTCTTTATAAAAGTCAGTAGATGGAAGCTGCTACCCTGCCGTGACCGCTGTGCAAAGCTGAGGTCAGAAGCCGTCCCTGCGCACACGGAACGCGGCCAATGCTCGTAGCAGCTGCCGGTCCCTCAGGTTTGAGCCCTCCCCGTGTGAAGGGAGCGCAGAGCGCTGCCGGGGAGCCCGGCGCCGAGGCACCGCTGGGGTCGGTTCGGTGCCGAGCCGCGGGGGAGCTGGGGCCGCGCCCTCCGCAGCCGGGCTCGCCCTCCGCAGCCAGGCCCCCCCGCACCGCAGCGGCCCGCGCAGCCGCTCGCGCCGGGCGCAGCCGCTCTGGGTGCATTGTGCAGCGGCTGACGTCACCTTCACCGCGCTGCGGAGCGAAGCCCCCGCGCCGCGCGAGCCGGGCCTGGCGGCCCGCGCCGCCCCGCTCCAGCAGGGGGCGGTGCGCTCCCGCCGGCCGCGGCCCCAGGGACCCGCGGGGTCGGAGCTGTCGACGCGCTGGGAACTCCTTCCCGTCACTTGCCATCTCCTTTTAGTTGTACGTTTTCTCCGCTGAGAATTCATGAAGAACAGAGCACAATTTTTAACTAGAGAACCTTTAAAACCAGTGGAACAGAGTGAAAGTGAGAACATGATCTAATTTTGTCTCTTAGCACCCTGCTTTTTCCTTACTATATTTAATTCTCTCTTTCCCTTTCCAGTAGCCTGTGGTAGTTAGCTCTGTTCTATATATATAAAAAAGCAATGACTACATCATCTGTTTTTAAAGTGAGTGGAAATCCCTTTTCCTTGAGGAGGAGAGTGAAGCCAGGTTGCTCATATTTTCCTGCCAGCACAGGGTGGGCTGAATGTGGGTGCATCTGCCTGCCTGCAGGTGGAGAACTGGAGGATAAGTTAAGGTCTGACAGAGAGCACGTCAAGAGGGAGGACACAGGAGACAACGCAGTTCCTAATTTTAGACGGGAATTTCTTGAAGCCAGAATTGTCGGTTCAAGACACTGTCCCAACAGCACTGTTTTTCTGCTTGATTAGAGTTGATTTGGTTCACGGAGGAGTGCAGTTTGCATTGAAGCTAATGCATATCAAGCCAGTGCTAGGTAAGGGCAATGTAAAGCAAGGACCAGAAAGGCATGCGAGATGTAGGAGCACTGTGTCGACTGACCTTGTTTTATGGAACTGCACCCTGGAAAAAACAGTCTTTCTTAGCATCTCTGAAAAGTAGTTGTGCCCAAGCCTTTTCAAATAGCCTTTTGGATGGGTCTTCATTAATTGCAACAGGCTGAGTTAAAATTCAGGGGGATTTTATTAAAACACTAACAGAATGGGTTCATAGCCTTTCTCAAAAACTGGGAAAACTAAATCCAATCATCTGGGCACTATATGCATAACCTATTTCTGCTCAGAGGTAGAGAACCAAGTAATACTTTTCAGGGGTGGCCAGAGAGATGAAGGGAGAAGGTTTGGTGTGGCAACTAAGGCATGGACTCTCCATTGAAGTGTAGATGGAAAATGCTTTATTATTAAAATGGTACATACTTATGCTCTCACTACCTTAGCTCTTACTTCATGATAAGCAAATCAGCAGCTAGATGGTCATCAATACTCTTATCCCACAAACAGTTCCATACCACACAGGCAGTCTCGGTGCTGCCGTTTTCTTCACCACACTAGCACAGCCTGATATATCTCTTCAAAGGCCTGTTTCTCCTCCAAGCCTTGCTGCTTCTCTGGGCTGGTGCAGAGTAGAGCTGGCGCTTCTCCAAGTCAGCTCAGGACAGAGCTCCTACCTGGCTTGCCAAGCAGAGTTCTTCTGGGCAGAGCTCTCCACCTGCGCCGAGCTCCCCAAACTGAGCTCTCTGGCTGAGCTGACCAGCTGATGTCGATTTGGCTCTTAAGTGTTGAATCTCCCACAGCTGTGGAGTGCTGACAGGCCAATGCCGACTTGCCTCTTCATCATTTACCAGTAACACATGATTTGACTCTTTAACATATTGAATCTCCCACAGCTGCACAGAGCTGACACTCCCACAGTTGGGGAGAGGAGAGCACAAAGAGCATATCACATCCCTTTCAGTGCTTATCACTTTTGCCCTTATTCCAGTTTGGCTCCAATAGAAGTTTCTAAGGCTCTACCACTTAACACAGTTTAGACTTACAGGTAGGGATCTTCAAATGATTTGTGATGTTCCTGAAGGATGTGTTCTGTCCGTTGCTTGTTTTTACAAGTTGTTCTGTATTAAATTCTGCTTTTCAAGAGGGGAAAAAGGTCTGAAGGGATCAATGTAAAATCTGTGCCATGGAAGGGAGACTCCCTATATAGTTTTCTGTCCTCTTCAAAAGACTTTGCTGGTCTTTATCCAGAACTTGTTTTACCAGGTCTGCAAACTGGAACATTTGTGCTGTCTGCTGACCTAAGTACAGCTTTGTTATCCAACTACTTCAGATACTGTGAAATGGGATATTATCTCTTGGTAGACCTTATCAAGGTCCTTATTATGTTCTTCTGTTCAGCTTCCCTTATTTCCCAGCAAATCTTTTGAAGCGCCTTAGATTCTCAGTCTCTGTCCCTCTGAAAACCTCAAGGAGGTACTGCTTTTTTTTGCTTGGTCTTCAGGTCAGCACACTTATACACAGATACAGGTTTAGGAGGCCTTTACGGTATCATGCTTGGCATAAAAATGTAGGGAAATGTATGAGAATGTAAGGAATTTTTATTCTAGGGACTTCAGCTATGGTACAGCATGAGGTTGTGATGCAGATTGTGTTCTGGTAATCAACCTGGGTAAAAATACAAGGTTTTGATAAATGAGGATTGCTTATAATGTTACAACCTCATTTAATCATCAAAGTATTGCTGATTTCAGTTTGTTTTGGAAACGCCGTCTTGTAAGATGGAGCTTGTAAACTGTAGTCTGGGATCTTATTGATCCCAGAATAGCTCATATACCTGCACAAGAAAGAGTGAAAAAATTCTGTTCCTGTCTGTCAGAGCCCTCAAACTCCACTCTTTTAAAGAAAATGACGTATAATAGTACATAGCATAATGGTTCTTCCTGTTCTGAAATCCTTTCCTTGTAATGAAGGAAAAGCAAATGTGTTCTGTGATCTGGGCTTTTTCTAGTTTCAAGTGCAATCTCCTCATATTGTATTCTCTGCTTCTAAAACTAAAATCTTATGAACAGATTTCTTTTATGGAGATCTCTGCGTGCCACTGCCAGCCAGCATGCACTGAAAGTTGCAAAATGCCAGTATGTACTTTCTATTTATTTCATAGAAACAGATCTGAAAATGTAGAAGTGATTTGTGCAGTGCTTTTAATTTGAACATAGTTCCATTAATTTGTGTATGTTTCTATTATCAATCATCATGCTCTAATGCATATAGGATGATTATCCTGGGTAGGAGCACTGGTTTTTAAATTGCCAGCTATATAATATTACTTTTAATTTATTTAGTATTTCATTTGCTCATAGAGCTGTTCTTAGTAAAAAACAGAGCCATGGTAAGGGTGATACAAATGTTACTGGTGATAATGGCTATTGTGGTCCAGGACTGACTACAGGTAAGTAGTAATAACTGATAGTAGGTGCCAGGGGCATCACAGCAACTCATCTGGATTATTGCCAAGAGAAATATTTATTTAGTCCTGGCAGGTGATTTTTTCTGTCTAAGACTATGAAGAGGTCCAACAGTTGCTTCGGATATTGTTGAGGCAGGTAGACAGTGGCTCAACAAAGTTGCAGTAATCAATTTTCTGTTAAAGAAAATAAAATATACTGCTAGTAGTGAGTGGGAGAGAGCATGTTGGAGAAGGCTGGTTCCAAAATGTTGCTTGTGAAATACGAAACATTTTGGTGATCTTTGAAAAGAGAAATGCTCTCAAGTGTGCCAAAAAAATCCCTTTTTTTTGCTGTCTTGTTGAGTAATTTTGACTTTTGATGAGAATCCTGTTGCTAATAGTGAAACCAGTCAGGATATTGTCAGACATTAAGAGTAGCCCTGCAGAGAAGGATTTGGGTGTATTGATGGATGAAAAACTATGAGCCAGCAGCGCGTGTTCGCAGCCCAGAAAGCCTGGGCTGCATCAAGAGAAGTGTGGCCAGCAGGTCGAGGGAGGTGATTCTCCCCCTCTACTCAGCTATAATGAGACCCCACCTGCAGTACTGTGTCCAGCTCTGGGGCCCCCAACATAAGAAGGGCATGGAACTATTCAAGTGGGTCCAGAGGAGGGCCCCAAAGATGATCAGGGAGCTGGAGCACTTCCCGTATGAGGACAGGCTGAGAGAGTTGGGGTGCTTCAGCCTGCAGAAGAGAAGGCCCCGGGGAGACCTTATAGTGGCCTTCCAGTACTTAAAGGGGGCCTACAGGAAAGATGGGGAGGACTCTTTATCAGGGAGTGTAGGGATAGGATGAGGGGTAATGGCTTTAAACTGAAAGAGGGTAGATTTAGATTAGATATAAGGAAGAAATCATTTACTGTGAGGGTGGTGAGATACTGGAACAGGTTACCCAGAGAGGCTGTGGTTGCCCCCTCCCTGGAATTGTTCAAGGCCAGATTGGATGGGGCTTTGAGCAACCTGGTCTAGTGGAAGGTGTCCCTGCCCGTGGCAGGGGGTTTGTAACTAGATGGTCTTTAAGGTCCCTTCCAACCCAAGCCATTCTATGATTCAATGATACACTTTCATACTTATGAGAAAGCTAGTACAATCATTGAAGTTATTAAAGTGGGGAAAGAGAGGATGATAATAGCATAAACGAATGAAGGGACTGATACTGGTGTAGGAAAAAACAGTGAATATTTTGCTATTGACTTGTGTGTTTATGAAAAATAGTGAATATTTTGCTGTTGACTTGTGTGTTTAGCACTTCTCACTTTTATTAACAGAATGAGTAAAAGTTCGCAGGTATCCTAGCTAGACATGGTTTCTTTATCCTTGATATTAATTCATTTTACTGAAGCTTTTTTTGTTTCCTTTTCTCCCCAAACACAGTTAAATTCTTTGGCAATATCCCTGTACTCTCAGAGGTCAAATTTTTCAACTGACTTCTAAAACTATAATCATTCCAGTAGCATAGTAAAGATATTAATCGGAGATTTTTTTCTCATCCTTCAGTGCGAAAGTTGTATAGTGTGTGAGAAATGGACATGGCTAATCAGCATGTTTTTATATATATGGACTTTTACATTGTCTTCTTTTCCAGTTGTAAAAACACAGCTGCAAAACCAAACCCAAACCCAGTTTTATGTTTATAACCTTTTTTCCCAAAGCTGGGAAAAAATTATTACCTACATCTACTAATGAAGGTGTTACTTCAAATGCAGAAAAAAATGTCGAATATTCACTGTGCAGGTCACAGATTCTGAATTTAAAGATGAATATAATGACAATTTTTCTTACTTAACTGATGCTGGTATGATGAATGTTGATGAGGCCCTGTTGAAATCACTGGTCCTACTGGATTTCCTTCCTTTAATACAGAGATGTTAGCTCCTATGAAGTAGAGGAGGTACAAAAGTAGGAAACACTTTGAAGGAAAAACCCTAGGCAGAAGTAGCAGGAACCCCCCTCAAATGTCTGTGTCCTTCAAAGTGTTGCTTTTTTTTGTTTTATGAATATTTGCACGGGTGATGGGAGGCAGCAGAAGGAGTAACACAGGCAAGCACTTAACTGAGAATGATGAAATTGAACTTTTTGGCCGAAGTACTTTCTTGAGACTTGGAAGTGTAAGAGTTATTTGCTTTTGTATTGATTATTTTGTCAGTCAGGAAAAACGATTTTGTTTTATATGAGTTTTTCATTTCAAAACATGATCCCAAACAAGAACTAAATCTTTTCTGACCATGTCAATGTCAGATATTTCATACCAGAAAACTGCTTAAGTCTCTCTGAAGGTACTGATATTAAACATCATATCTGAAGTGTTTATTCATCATTTGCCACAGCCCAGAGGATGGCATATATTTGGACCAGGTCCCCTGCCACAGTCTTTATCTGATTAAAAAGTGTGTTTTCCGAACAGTTCTCTTACATTAATGGCCCAATAATGTACCAAATATTGGCACAGAGCGTGGCATAAATTTTCCCTTTTTGAAAGCAGGTACATGTTGTGAATCAGTAATATAACTAATATACCTCATGTTTTTCTATTTTAAGATTTTCAAATCTTGAAGTGCTTGCACAGGGCCTCTGGTCACTAGCCTCCCAGAGTTCTGTGCCTGCTGGGAGAGTTTGCAGGAGAGAAATGCTGCCTGTGTTAGAGGAAGATTGAGTTAGAGTCCATGTAGAGCAAACTGAGATTGCTGGATGTGCATCAATGTTGCTATTGTTGTGAGGGGCTTATTCCCCATCTTTTTTGAAAGCTTATGGTGATTATGAGAGGTCTCCAGTGACTGGAGAAGGGTAAATAACATGCTCACTTTCAAGAAGAAAAAGAATAATAGAGGGAACTGTACACAGAATCACAGAATCATCAAGGTTGGAAAAGACTTGAAGATCATCCAGTCCAACCATTAACCTAACATTGACAGTTCTCAAACACGCCACATCCCTAAGCTTTATGTCAATTCAACTCTTAAACACCTCCAGGGATGGGGACCCCACCACTGCCCTGGGCAGCCCATTCCAACACCTAACAACCCGTTCTGTAAAGAAATACTTCTTAATATCCAGTCTAAACCTTCCCTGGGGCAACCTGAGGCCATTGTCCTCTTGTCCTATCCTTTGTTACTTGGTTAAAGAGACTCATCCCAAGCTCTCTGCAACCTCCTTTTCAGGTAGTTGTAGAGGGTGATGAGGTCTCCCCTCAGCCTCTTCTCCAGACTAAACAACCCCAGTTCTCTCAGCTGCTCCTCGTATGACATGTTCTCCAGACCCTGCACCAGCTTCGTTGCTCATTGGACATGCTCGAGTAACTCAATGTCCTTTTTGTAGTGAGGGGCCCAAAACTGAACACAGTAATCGACGTGCGGCCTCACCAGTGCCGAGTACAGGGGTAAGATCACTTCCCTGTCCCTGCTGGCCATTCGGTTTCTCATACAAGCCAGGATGCCATTGGCCTTCTTGGCCACCTGGGCACACTGCTGGCTCATGTTCAGCCGGCTGTCAATCAACACCCCCCAGGTCCCTCTCTGACTGGCAGCTCTCCAGCCACTCCTCCCCAAGCCTGTAGCGCTGCTGGGTGTTGTTGTGGCCCAAGTGCAGCACCGGGCATTTGGCCTTATTGAAACTCCTACAGTTGGCCTTAGCCCATCGCTCCAGCCTGTCCAGATCTCTCTGCAGAGCCTCCCTACCCTTGAGCAGACCAACACTCCCACCCAACTTGGTGTCATCTGCAAACTTACTGAGGGTGCACTCGATCCCCTTGTCTAGATCATCAGTAAAGATGTTAAACAGGAGTGGCCCCAAAACCAAGCCCTGGGGGACACCACTCATGACTGGCTGCCAACTGGATTTAACTCCATTGACCACAAATCTTTGGGCCTGGCCATCCAGCCAGTTTTTTTACCCAGCGAAGCGTGTGCCCATCCAAGCCACGAGCAGCCAGTTTTGCCAGGAGAATGCTGTGGGAAATGGTGTCAAAGGCCTTACTGAAGTCAAGGCAAACAACATCCACAGCCTTTCCCATAAGCATCTAATAAGCAGGTCACGCTGTGGTAGAAGGAGATCAGGTTTGTCAAGCAGGAGCTGCCTTTCATAAACCCATGCTGACTGGGCCTGATGATCTGGTTGTCCCGCATGTGTTGTATGATGGTACTCAGGATGAGCTGCTCCATCAGCTTCCTGGGCACCGAAGTCAAGTTGATAGGCTTGTAGTTTCCTGGATCATCCTTCCAACCCTTCTTATACATGGGTGTCACGTTGGCCGGTTTCCAATCTGTCGGGACCTTCCCAGTCAGCCAGGACCGCTGGTAAATGATAGCGGCTTGGAGAGCACCCCAGCCAGCTCCTTCAGCACCCTCAGGTGTATCCTGTCTGGTCCCATAGACTTGTGTGTGTCTATGTGATGCAGTAGGTCACTGACTATCTCCTCCTGGATTGCGGCAGGGTCGTTCTTCCAGTCTCTGTCCTCTGGCTGAGGAGGCTGGATTCCCTCAATACAACTAGTCTTGCTATTAAAGACTGAGGCAAAGAAGGCATTAAGCACCTCAGCCTTTTCCTCATCACTTGTTACCATGTTTCCTCCTGCATCTAGCAGGGGATGGAGACTCTCCCTGGTCTTTCTTTTGCTGTTGACATACTTAGAGAAACATTTCTTGTTATCTTTGACTGCTGAAGCCAGATTAATTTCTAGCTGGGCTTTAGACCTCCTGATTTCCCCCCTGCGTAGCCTCACAGCATCTTTGTAATCACTGTGAGTGGCTAGCCCCTTCTTCCAAAGGCCTTAAACTCTCCTTTTCTCCCTGAGTTGCAGCCAAAGCTCCCTGTTCAGTCAGGGTGGTCTTCTCTGGCACCTTCTTCTCCTACAGCACCTGGGGACTGCCTGCTCCTGTGCCATTAAGAACTCCTTCTTACAGAGTGTCCAGCCTTCCTGGACCCCTATACCCTTCAGGATCATCTCCCAAGGGATTCTGTCAAGCAGGTGCTTAAACAAGACAAAGTCAGCCCTTTGGAAGTCCAGGATGTCAGTTCTGCTGTCCCCTTTTCTGGTCTCTCTAAGAATAGAGAATTCTATTATTTCATGATCGCTGTGCCCTAGTCGGCCTCCAACCGCCACATCATCCACCAGTCCTCCTCTGTTCACAAAGAGGAGGTCCAGCAGGGCACCTTCTCTGGTTGGTTCACTCACCAGATGTGTCAGGAAGTTGTCTCCCACACATTCCAGGAATCTCCGGGACTGGTCCCGCTCTGCTGTGTTGTATTTCCAGCAGATGTCTGGGAAGTTAAAGTCTCCCACAAGAACAAGAACAAGCGCAAGCAATCGTGAGATTTCTCCTAAGTGCCTATAGAATATTTCATCCACCTCTCTGTCCTGGTTGGGTGGCCTGTAATAGACTCCTGCTACAACATCTGCCCTGTTGGTCTTCCTCCTGATTCTAACACACACTCCACCCTGTCTTCACTATACTTGTGCTCGAAGCAATCATAACAGTCCCTAACATACAGTGCCACCCCACCGCCTCTCCTTCCCTGTCTGTCCCTCCTAAAGAGCTTGTAGCCATCAACTGGCGCACTCCAGCCATGGGAGACATCCCACCATGTTTCTGTAATAGTGACTGTATCATAGTTTTCCTGTTGCATCATGGCTTCAAGCTCCTCTTGTTTGTTACCCATGCTGTGTGCATTGGTATAGATACACTTCAGATGGGCTGCTGTCTGCAGCACCTTTTCGCATTTAGAGATCCTGAGTCCGGCCTGACCTTTCACAAGTGTTACCACAGTTACTGATCCATCAGTATCCCTTGCATCTTTGTTGTGCTGCATGTCTCCATCCCTTGCCTCCACTGGGATAGCAGGGTGAAGGTCATTGCTGGCACAACAGCCCACAAACTGTGGTAATCTACCCTGGGCCTTATGTCTGGGAGTTCCTGTTTTGTCCCTCTTCAAATCTAGTTCAAAGCTCTCTCAATAAGACCAGCTAACTCCTGCGCCAAGACCCTTTTCCCCCTCTGGGACAGCTGCGTTCCATCTGATGCCAAAATGTCTGGTGTCCTGTATACTAACCCATGATTAAAAAATTCAAAGCCCTGATGGTAACACCAGTCTCAGAGACACAAGTTCATCTGTGCAGTTGTCCTGTAATCTTCATTCATCCCCACAGCTGAAGGGACAAGACAGTCTCCTCTCAATTCCTGGGAAGATTATGGAATTAATCTTCCTGGAAACCATTGCCAGGCACAGGAAGGTAAATAAGGTGGTTGACAACAGCCAGCATGGCTTTACCAAGGACAAATCATGTCTGACTAACTGGATTACATTCTGTAATGAGACAGCTGGCTCTGCGGACAAGGGGAGAACAGGTCAATAATGATCTTAACAATACTTAACAATAACAATACTCAGCAATACTCAACAATACTTAATCAAGTGTTTTGACATTTTTTTTTTACAGCAGTATAGAGTGCTGGCCACAATGTTAGTGGGAAGCCAACTACACTGTATGTCTTGTAGAGCAGAGGTGAACAGTTTGAAGCCTAATTAGTGGCTGCTTACAAGCGATGCCCTTCAGAGGCTGATACTGGTGCAAATATTACTTAACATTTTCATCACTGACCTGGATGTTGGTATGGATGGTGCTGTTATGTTTCTGAATGACAGTGAAATGGGTGGGGGAGGGAGGCAGTCTATATGCTGGACTATACGTGAGGCTAGCATTCGAAGGGGCCTCAGCTAGCTGTAGGAGTGGACCAAAAGGTACCAGGTGAAATTTGGTGACAACAGACATAAAGCCCTGCAGGTGGGCTGGCGTAACCCTGTGCAACATTATAAGCTGGTTAGTGGCCATGAAACAGCTCTTTAGTAAAGGACCTGAGATTGAATGAGGATTTAAATGTGAGTCAGCACCGTGTGATGAAAGCTGTCTGCATGCTTGGTGGCCACAGTACGTGTAGCCAGCATAACAAGGGAAGTGATTCTTCCCCCTCATTCAGCACTTGAGATTGCATCAGGTGAGTACTGCGTGGAGATATGTCCATCCTTCCCCCCCACCCATAAGGAGATTGTTAAACTGGAATATGTTCAGCAGATGGCTGTCAGAATGGTTAAGGGGATGGAGCACAGTGGAGATATTACACCTTGAATCCACAGAGTTCTCATTTTATAAAGGGATACATATATACAATTATTTCATACAAAATGGGTCATTAAAAATCGTGTGCTTTTAACACCTAAGACTGTGTGGGCTGAGAAGTTGTGATGTGGAAGCAAAATCTGATACTTTTGCTACGAAGTAGTTTGGAAAGAATGCTGTTCTTTCCAAACATACAAAGGTTAAGAAAAATAAAGTAATATCTACCCTTAGTATTCCAATTTACATTATGAAAAAGATTAAAAATAAATAGATTAAAGGAGTTTTATGATTGGCTTATTCAGTATTTTCCTTTTACACTTATTCTTGTCTGCTTTGGTTTCCATAGATACTAGTTTAATCATGATGCACAGAGCTATTTCTAATTACAGTATATGCCACCATAAAATTAATTCTTTGAGTATCTTAAGTAACAAACAGCTTGCAGCTTGTTCTTTGGCATTTTATTACCACAAATCCTGAAGTAGCACGTTAGCACATCATATTTAATCTGTTCAATTTTATTAAAAAGAGAATAAGTTTTTAAATATATACCTGCTTAGATCTGTGTCAAGGGAGACACATTAAAGAAGGAATGTATTGTACCCAAGGTTGATGCACTTATTTCAAATTATGTAGCACTTGTAAATGATCAGTGGCTATTATAGAAAAGACTTGTCATACTGAACATCCAATACAATCCAGTTTTGTTCTCTAGTTTTTATTAATGTGAGATCTCTGTGACATCTTTAAATTGTCCTTAGGCAAATATATGTTTTTCCTTACAAAATAAAGGGAATGAATTAGATATATGTCCTGAAGAACTTGCAATATGCAGGAGTCGGGTTCTACAGCTGAGTGCAGGTGAAGCAGACATATAGTTCAGTGAGAAGTTATTCAAGTGCAGTGATCACAGAATAGGTCACAAATGAAAAAAGGCTGAATTTTCCCAGTGCTAAACATGAACAGTAGAACAGTAAGTGGCAGCTGATGGTCAGTGCTGTCAAAAACCATGCCAAGACTTGTTGTTATTTGTTTTCTAAATGAAACAGACATTTGTCTTATTTTACCTTATTAATGTACAATCTTCTCTTATGTCAAATAATTTTTATTTGATTTCCTTATTCAACTCTCTTCCACCTCCCAAGGCCCTGGCTATGCTAATACATTATCTTCCCAAATACGTTTCTGCAGTGTAAAGTAGAAAGAATAGAATTAGAACTTTTTGCATTGTGATTGTTATATGACAATAATAACATGCTTAATTAAAATGTCTTCTCCATCTTTTTAACTGTTAATAAGCTGTGTTGTCAGGAGTCCAAAATAGTCTTTCCTTAAATGTTTAAGATAAAACTAGACATTTGCAGATTTGTACAGATCTGAACTGGAATTAAAATTTAAGGGTTTTTTTTCAATACAGAATTTTGAAATATATATAAGCAAAACTGTTTTACAACTGTTGCTATACAGATCATCCATTTATCAATCCTGGAGTAAAGTGTGAAATACAGCCTTCCTGTTTCATATGTAGTGAGTGTTCTGGCAGTTTATTACTTTTTATATTGTTTCATTGACTCACCTAAACAGTGAAGTAGTATGCATTAAGAAATATCGTGCATACAAAAAGCAAATTTAAGGAATTTTAAAAATATTGAGATGATTATCATGTGCAGGTGGCTTATTGAATGTACTTAACTGATGCACTTTCTCTTACTCTTGTTTCTGATTTGAGACTGATGTAGATCTTCCAAGTTTCTTCTAATTAGCAGAAAGGAATAGATCTCTCTTAGGGGTAAATTCTGCTTCATATGTGAAAAACTTATATCAGTAGAACTTGTTTAAAACCTGAACTGCTACACAACGAATGCTTTTGATATTCATTTTCTCTTTGACTTCAGTAAAAGTCTTTCTGTGAGCAAAGGGTGTGAATTGGGATCTGAATACGTTTGTAAATAAGATCTAGAATTTCAAAGTTTTAAAAATGATACACTGACTTTGCTTGATTTACAGGTATTAACTATGTTTAATGAGTATGAAAAGCTTATGCTCATATTTCCTTTCAACAGTATTTGGACCATGGAATAGACAGAAGAACCAGTGTCTCTCCCATTTGCTTCTTCCATAAACATCCTTCAATCCTATATTGTATAGTAAACTCTGTCTTTTTATATAATGTATATTATATGCTTGAAGTTCTTAGAAAAAACTTTGCCACCATTTATCAATTCAATCACTTTCGGATTAGTTTTCATATGTACGTCAAAAGATGCTACACTCATTGTAAGTTAATCATTATTCTCTCATTTGTCACTTGGAAAATTATTTGCAGACTGAGATTTTTCATGAGTTTTTTTATGATAAATCTGTCTTGCTTCATCTTTATCCTTCATCTTCAAACTTTCTAAGAATTCTCATGTAGAAATCTACCTGCATGAGATGACTGGTCTACTAGATGTTAAAGGTATTTTTTTACATTTGGAAATATATGCTTTTTTGGGGGACCTCATTTCTGGGCTCGCATTACAACAAATTAGAATATGCTTTTAACTAAAATATGCAAAACTATTTCACTTGCTCATCTGTAAAGTATTCTTAAGAAGGTGAAATATTAATGTGGCTAAAAACATAGTTCTATGAGCACTGTGTAAAAAATTCTGTTTCATCAGTATGGTAGAGCTCCTAATCTAAATTGACCTGGATATAAAAGAACCAATGTTAAAAGAAACCAAACCAACCCAACAAAAAACCACCACCACCACCCCATGCCCCCCCAAACCAAAAAAAAGTAAGTTTGCTAGATCTGATGTACAATGCTTGGAATGCTTCTTTTTATGCTCTCTCAGCTGTTGGGCATTCCCATCATGTTACTATCAAAAAGTGCTGTTGTAATAGAGTAATCAATAGAAGATGGCATATAGTGCAGCACACTCAAACGAAATCCAATCTAAAAACTCACACAATTCTTGATATTCTAATATACTCCCATAAACACTGTTATTAAAGTTCAAGTAAATAAAAAACTATGGGGCTGTACTAATCATACATAATCACTTGCTTCTCTCATTAGAATTAACTGTGAAATTCCTTGTGGAATTTCCAAATGGATTGTGGATTCTTGCTTCAAAATGTATTGACGTTTTCAAGTACATTGGCATCTTATTTCCACAGAGTGGTTGGTCATCATTCATTATTGGCAGATGGAAGCGGTATCTCTATGTTACGGTTTATAGTCAACTCAAACCTTGTTCTCTCCTGATTCTTCAATCCTAATGGATATAGCATAGAGGACTGCTTACATCCATTTGTTTTAAATATATTGACAATTTACTCTTTTATTTCACTGTCTAAATGATCTTGTAACTATCCTAGTATGTTTGAGTAACCAAATAAGTGCTAGATAGCTCTCTGGTGAACTGAGGAGGGAGAAAATAATATAGGAGGTGCAAGAACTGATGGATTGTATGAGAATATATTTCGATTTTTCCTCATATTGGTGATAGAGGAAGTGTGAATTGAGCCTACAAACTTAAAGAAGTTAATGGTAGCCTGTTCATAGTTAGAATAACATGACTTGTTTTAAAGGTAGCTGAATCCAATGAACTTTGCTAGTTACAAGGTGGCTGCTTCTGTCTGTTTCCAGATAGTCTGTAGCCAGGCTACTTCCCAGTGGGCACACATACATACACAAACACACACACATATTATGGGCACAGCCAGTCTTTGCAGGCACCTACATAAACACATGCAGTGCTCATGAATGTGAACAACATGACCCAGACAAGTGAACTGACCAGTAGCTTGCTTACATGTGTCAGGTCTCTTTTATTCCCTGACTCCTCTCCATTTTGCTGGTCTTGTTCCTTGTTGATCCATCTTGATTGCTCCTTATCTCCACCCTTGTCTTCCCAAAATTAACAACTTGCATGTAATTACTTTTACTCTATGGATCCCAGTTGTACCTAGGTGCCACTGACTTTGCTAGAGTCCACTCCCTAAAAGGTCCCCATTGCCTGCCTTTAATTATCCATGAGGTTCGGCCATTTCTGTTCTGACTCTCCCTTAACCACTTGTGAAATCTGGCCGTTCCTCTCAGTGTGATTTGCAGCTTCTGTCAGATTCTCACTCTGTTATTCAATATGTCCAGAATTTCTCATATCGTGTTCAATAGTTATGTTGTGTTCAGGCAGCTAAACCCAATGCCAGAGCCTGTTCATCTGCCTGCATACCTTATCAACTCGAACAAACACTCAAACAAACATCATCTGTTGATGAAATATTGCAACATATTTTTCACAGACAATTCAATATGGTGTCCTTAGTGAGTATAACTTCCAGGCTTTTTTCCTCTGAAGTGAGGCAGTGGGTTGGTTTGCCTGGGTTTTTTTTTTTGTTTGTTTTTGTATTTTTTAACTTCCCAACACTTCTGTACACGTGTGGTAGAATACAGATTCTTCAAAATAATTTTCAGGTTCACCTGTGCTATTTCTTTGCACAGTTGTTTTGTACATACAAAAAACCCCTGCATGTACCAAGGACAGGTGCTTGAAAATTGTGCTTGCATGAAGTGAGATTCTGTTTACTAAATCTGTGCTTAGGTGGCTGTGTGCTTGTTAGATTTGTAGGAAATTGTAGGTGCTGAGCAGCTAAGGGTCTCTAGCCTTATGCAGGTTGTTCAAGACCACTTTTAAAAGAAAAAAAACATTCTTAAGAAAAGTGTGGCCTGGTGAAGTGACATAAATGTTAATAGCCTTGTTCCTCTCTGTCTCTGAAAATATGATTCTACTGGGGCAAAATAAGATCTTCTTGAACAGCAGATAGAATCAGTTTGACTGACTTTCCTTGATGTGTGACCTGCCATAAAATTGGTACGATTTTCAAATAAACCTGAATGCTTTGAGTTTTAAGGGGATTTTTTTATTTTTAGTTTTTTTATTTAGAATGCTCATGCTCAAATTCTTGTGGTTTAGATTAGAATTGTCATCAACAACAGCAATGGAAAGCAAATGCTGAACTGTAATGCTGGAATAAAGTAGGAGACACTGCTTGTATTTCAAGTTATATAAAAATAGTTACTAAAAACATATCAAAACTCTATGAAGACTTCCTGACTATCTATAGTTATCTATAGTTCTTTTCTAGGAGGCATTTTTGAGGCTTGTAGGCATGTTTATATTTCTGGAAAAGAGGTGACATAGTGTTTATTATAATTAAGGTAATTTCTTCTGTCACAGAATACCTGCTGTCCTACTTTCAGTGAAGTCAAAAATAATTTTTAAAATTTATGAGACTCTGTAGTGCATTATAAAGAGGCTTGTATTTCTGCAGGATGTAGGTGACTTCTGTGTTAGGACATGCCAGGGTAGTTATTTGCGTAGAGCAAAGATATATAAATGTAGATTTGGAAATACCCTTTATCTGAAAATGACTGTACATAGTAGCATAGTTTCCATCTATGCTATGAGCTGTATTATACTAACACTTTACTCTCTCTCTCTTTGGTAAAATAAGGCCATTTGGTTCATCTAACCTAGCCAACTATTGATATTGTTTTGTCTAAAATGGGGTTTGTGGGGTTGTTATTGTTGCTAGTTGGAGGAAATAGGCATTTGCCTCAACAATGGAAACAGATTTTGATAACAGGATTGTTCATAATATTTTAGTTCATGTCATATCACAGCTTTAATGTGAAACAGTGGTTAAAAATCTCATTTCATTCTAAAAGACTTAAAAATATTCTGTGTGACTCATTTAGGGTTTGTAGATTTGTTCTCAGTGTAAACTACAGCAGTGTGATTTTTGTAATATCTATTGGCTTTGAAAATACAGTGTATACTTTGTAAGCAAAGAAATTTGTACTGTTTAAAAAGCATGAAATGCAGATGTTTAGCATTATGCGAAGTGCTTATTTTGACTGGATGAATGTTCTGATGGGCGATGATGCAGACATTTAGATTTCATAAATGGTTGTTTTTCAGGGTTGCCAGTAATGGAACTGAAAAAATAGCAATATTTCTTGATTTTAGCCTTGAGCAGTATGGAATACCTAGTTTGAGATTCAGTTATTAAAAGAGTGGTTCTATGAAGAGTTTTATATATATGGTAATGGTAATATAGTTAACTTGAAAATCTCTGTAGGAATAATCCACCTACTCAGTTTGGTAGTGGCTATGTACAGATTAAAGTTTTTTCAGAGGGAATTAGACGGGGCAAATAGTTAAAATGCAGGTAGTAGGGAATAGTTTAGAGCATAAGGAAAAAAAGTCCAGAACTCCTAAGCAGGTTCCTGTTGGAAGTAAAAAGACAGTATTTTTGTAAGTGAAAATTGTATCTAAACACAGAAGAGAACAAAAGTTCAGGCATAATTGTGGTACTGTGTTTAAGTCAAATGAAAAGAGGTTTAAGCAGCAATTTACTGTGGGCGCAATTTCCCCACCTCCCAAATCTTCTTTAAGTCATAAAGATGCCACCAGAGGGTAATTGATAGACCACTGAGGTATAAAATTTGAAGTCAAGAAAGGTACAGCCATAACACACAAAGCTGAGTCATCATGATCGTTAATCACAGCATTGTTACTTAATATACAGGAGCTAGATTCCACCTAATGAGAACCAAACCTAAAGCATAGTCTCAAATGATGTGCAGTAGAAGAGGTATTTAATCAGGAAGATAGTAATTGATTGACAGAATCAAATAGAACTCATCTGAGCCTACTGAAAGAAACCTGAAATTGCTTAATTGATAACTGTGGTTTTTAATCTCCAGTTTAAACCAGATTTGGTGCTAGGTAAGTGGCAGATGGCAGACGAATGTACTCTTTTTTTTTTTTTTTTTTTTTTTCCCCTTTAAAAGGAGGCAAGAGAGGCTCTGAGAATTTTTTAGGGTGCTACAGACTAAATTTATTTGAATAATGAGGTTGTATTGTATAAAAGGTATATTCCTCATTTTACTTCTTGAAGTTTCTATTAGTATTTTTTTTTTTTTTATTGGGCTAGTGAGATGTTTTGGTCTGATCCACTAGGGTTATTTCAAGTGGTTTTGTGTTTTATTACACTGGTGGAATTTTGACTAAGCTTTTCTGTTCATGGATGGAAAGGTATTTTAAAGACTGAAAGAGCCTATTAAAAGTTAGGCTAGCGAGCGATATGCCTGATTTTCCATAAAATGTGCTTACTAACTGCTAGTGAATTCATACTGTATCATTGTTCCCAGCATGTGTATCTTTATAGTACTTCAGGAGGTCCCTTATGGTCTGTATAATGAGCTTAGTAGCAGTTGTGAAAGGATATTAAAATCTGCGAGGAAGAAAACTTAATTGCTAGTTTTGATTCTTAAATATTTGAAGTAGCAAAACCAGATTGATGTTCAAAACTAATTTTACAATTCGTTGGATGGATGTAAGAGAAGAGGAACAGAAAATAACTGAATTGACTTGGCTGAGGAGAGCACGAGAGAGGATCATTGAGTACAGGGTGTCAAAAGCATAACAACTGAGTCACTGATCTACTTGGGGAAAAGTCAGAGGACAGAAACCAGAACTAGCTTCGAGTATTTGGTAGGTTTTAGAGTGTGGGTGGAGTGTTTTGTTATTTTCTTAACATTAGGTGGGAGGAATGAGGAATGTCCTATCCAAAGAATGCTACAATTCGATGATGAGGATGTGTCATTAAAACTGTATTTGGGTAGTCTCGAGCAGAAAGGGCAAGTGAATTTGCATCTTTCATTTCACAAGTGAGTATTCTTGGGTTGTACTTTGGTGTAAAATATGTTTTATTGTTTCTCCATCTGTATTTCACAAGAGAATTATCTCCTAATTATTGAAAGAAAAGCAGTTGGCACTTGCCCTCATTCTGACACCTACTTTACTGAAGATATGCCAGTAGAGGGATGGGGTTTCAGATATTTTGGTTTTTTCAGTCTTCCTTTTAGTTATGCCTAGTCAACTTCCTGATTGATGTGCAAGATATTTTTCATACCCTTTAAAATATCTAGCTTTGTCCCTGGAGTCCTGTCATAGGATCCTAACTTTCAGACTTGGGACTAAAGAGCTGAAAATTAAAATGAAAGATAACCTGTAGATGCACAAGTCTTTTATTATATCTAATTCTTATCAAAGTATTGAAAAGATCTGAGAATATATATGGAAATTTAATTGCACATTGATCTCAAATCAGCGAGAAGTAGGAGACATGGGAGTTACTTGTGTAAATAGTTTTTTCTTATTCTGGTGCTGTTCTCTGGGAATCTATTCAAGCCTCAAAGAGAGAACTATTTAATAAGAATCCTTTGGTTGCAACTGCCAGTGAGCACTCGCACTTCCATGAATTAACTTAATAACTAGGCTAATTTTTTCCTTTCCTTTTTTTTTTTTTTTAATTAATGTTTCTATCAGACATATTTAGATATTATCATATGATGTTGAGTAACTCCTAGAAAATCAATCCTCATCTATTACATCTATTAGATCTAGATACATGAGATCTATTTGATCCTCAACCAATTGTTGGAGATTTTTAATTGCTGTTTTATCCCTTGCTTGGACTGACAAATGTGGAACTTGCTTCTGAGTCATTTCTGCACAGAGTATACAGAGACTATCATGCTGAACACACACCAATCATGTGACTGAAAAGTCTGATACATGATTTATCTTGAATCATACCTTTCTTTTTTTCTGGAACAAACAAGATATATTTGCAACTGCTAGGAGCATAGCAACCCTCACTGATTTTCTAAATATTTTTGAGTCAGACATTGCAGTAAGATCTTTAAAAGAGCAGAAAAGTTAAAGCTTATCCTAGCTGGTGCCAGGAGATTTAAACTCTATTCCCAGTCCTATTTTCTGTCTTTTTTACTTTATATGTAGGGACAACCTAGCCTCATTGCTTGTTTCATGCATATTTTCTTTGCTGGATGTGTCTGTGCTTTTGACTGTATAATCTACATATTGCTTATGTATTATGTAATCTGTGAGTCTGAGCCACAAAAGATACAAAATCATTACAGTCTTATTGTACAAAGCCTGCCTTGCATTACAGAGGCAGGCCTTTTTTTTTTCCCCTGATTTCTGGGGAAGAGTAGATCCTCATCTTCACTGTCTTTGTAGGCAAGTTCTGGGGTGTTCTCTGAGTTAACAGGGATACTGTCCAGTGTCTAGTTCTGCCATGCCTTAGGAAAAGAGCTTAGGTACTTTAAAGGGGAGAATAGTCTGTAGCTATTACTATAAATATATAATAGTTAAAGTCTGTAACAGCAGCTTTCAGGTGACTTTAAAAATCTTTTTGTAGATGTGCTTTCTGTTTTTTCATTTAAAGACTAACAAAGTTTTTAGACTAAGTGCTTCATTCTTTAAATGAGGTTTTAGAAAATTAATATTCCTGTCACTAGAACAGTACTGTAAACAGAAAGTAGTCATGCTGCCAAGTGACAGTGAATGCAAGAGTTGCTTCTGGAATT
The DNA here is from genome assembly GCF_047716275.1 of Strix uralensis. Classification (NCBI taxonomy): domain Eukaryota; kingdom Metazoa; phylum Chordata; class Aves; order Strigiformes; family Strigidae; genus Strix; species Strix uralensis. The sequence continues at coordinate 40,557,088 of NC_133975.1, forward strand.
GAATGGAGTTCCTTTGGTGTAGTTTATACTGTGAAATGTTTTTAAATGTTTTATACTTTTCCACACTATATAAATGGAAATAAGAGTATGTCAAAATATACAGCTTTAAAATAAGTAGTATGTTTACTTGCTGATTTTACTTTGTATGCCCCAGAGTGCAAAGATTATTTGTTTCCCTAGTGAAATTCAACAAGGGTTGAATTGGAATTGTATTTATAGTAGAAAATCTATTTCAGAAACTACTTGCCTTGAAAGAATAAGCATGTTAATTTTAACTGGTCACAGACAGCTAAGTTTATTCCAAAAGTAAAATAGAAATTTTTGTTTATTAATGCATTATCTGCTGCCTTCTAGGCAAACTAAAATAATTTTGTTCCTTTCTAGTACTTGTATTTTGGAATTGCCACTGCCATTGCATTCTGAATCCTAAGGAGGTCTACAAAGAATTTTACTCTTAAGACCGATTCATCCACTATTTGAAAATACTGATGAACAATTATTCTATTTTAAGGAAGGAAGATGAAATTGTTTTAGCATGCAGTGGTACATACTATGGTATCTGTATGTATGTTATAGCTTTGTCTGTATTTAATTAAAAGATTAATAGATGTATTTGGAAATATGCAGCAGTTATGATTTGCTTTTTAAATATGTAGTTGGACAAATTCTTTGGGGCAGGTAAGCTGATGTAGATACTAGCAAATGTTTATTCTCCTTTTTTTGTGTGTGTGTGAATAGCAAGATCATTGTTTGGTATTTATATCTGTTCCACAGTGGCAAAGCTATTTTATTTAAATGTTAGTTTTGTTAAAGTATTTCTTTCCATCTCCGCATTGCCTATAGAACTGTTAGCAGCAGAATGCAGTATATTGTGATATTTTTTAATTCAATGGATATCTGAAAAAAGTATTCCAACACCAGTCATGTCACAGATGCTGATGTGATGACTCTAACAAAAATGTGATTACTCTTAAGATTTTACTACTCTGAAGTTTAACAAAAACATGTTTCTTCATTTTCCCTTGAACAGCACATATCTGTCTTAGAAACGTTTTAATTTGCATGTTGTAATGCTTCTCTCAGTCACTTTTTTTTTTCTTTTAAACATTAAAAAGTAGATACACTGTTTCCATTTAAATTGTAATTTCTTATATACCTAAATGAGAGAAGAATTAGTTTGTCAGGTATGCGGAATTCTGGAATTTTCTGTGGCCTTTCTATTGAGTATATTACTCAATACACATGAAGGTCTGTTCTATATCTTTATAAAACTGTTAAAGCTTAAGTTTCAGTTATTTGTGTGTTCTGGTAAGTTGCTTTTGCCCTTGATAGAGATCTTTTTTGCATATAGCACCTATTTAGAACTATAAATTCAATTCTTTATTTAATCTTTACTACTATATCTATGCTTTGAATTTTTCATGGATGGTCTGAGAACTGGAAGTCTTTGTCAGGAGTCTAGCTGGATACATGGCCTGAGTGTCAAATGCCCAGATTTCACAACTTGATGGAGTATACAGGCCTGACAGCCTGTTGTCAGAAGGTGAAACTTTCAGGCTATGCTCTGTTTGCTGTCATTACTGGCTGTACATGATAAAGACAGCTTAAAATAGGCACTAGATTAATTGAATCATATAAGACTTTGTTGCAAGTATGGTATGCAGAAGGTACTGGGTACTGATGGGCATTCAGTAGTACTGGTGGTGATAAAGGGGAGCAGGTAAAGCATCATGATCTGCTGGGGCTTCTCAATATAGACATTCTCATGAGTTCTGACAATACTGTTAAACAAAACCTGTCCTTTCTTCAAACTGGGTGTCTAATGATGATTTTTGCAGGGGGTGCAACCATGTCACTGAGTTTGGTTTCTTTGTCCTGATTAATTTTTTTTTTCCTTCTTGCATTAATAGTTTGCCTTCCCCCCCCCCCCGCCCCCCCCCCATGAGGCAGGGTACTACACTCTCTTCTATTAAATCTCTTAATTCCTAGCTGTATGCTATCGTATCATAATATCCCTAAGGCTATTGTGTATCAGTCTCATTAACTTTCTCATAAATCTGAGATACAAATAGCTACCAGAGTAAGAGCAAATTTATATTCTGCTTTAGGTATCTTCTACATATAAATATCAATTAAAAATCATAAACAAAACCCTGACCATCTCCAAACCCCTTCTGCTAAAAAAAGCTGCTTTTTAACATATGGCAGGCTAACTTTTTGTCTTTATCGCTTGAGTAGAGTTCTAGCATTTTTATCATTGACCTGAAGGCCCTATCTTTTCCAGGAACAGTCCTCAGACTATACCTACTTTATGTAGCTGGATTAGGATGAAACAGATGGCTGGTTGCAAAAGAGAATATAAAAATGCATAGAAATATTCTAAATGCTCTGTTGCTTCTCATCTTGTTTAGCACAAGGTCATTTTGTGATTTTTCTTACTGAAATTCTTGCTGAAGGTGAAAATGTGCTGTGGGTTGTAAAACTCTTAATTCCCCACCCTTAATGGCATGATGAAAGACTGAATAATCCCCATGCAAGTTAGAACACTAACATGAAGTCCACAGAGGCTGAAGGAAACCAGGAAAGCCTAAAAAAGAAAGATCAACAATTTCTGATTAAATGACATGTTATTTTAATTCTGTCTTGACTTAGTGGATGAGTTCAAATCATTGGATTTCAAATAAAATCTCTGCTACACAGTTCATCTAGAATGTGTCTGATGCAAGTTGATACTCAGCATAGAGGTTTACTGTCCCAGGAAGCTGTTTACTAATTTGGGGTGACCCAACTTTGTTGATCCTTAAGGGATAGAGTTCTTACTTTTAATGAACTTGAAGATCTTTATGCTTAATTGATAAGGTAGATTTTTAGAGTAGTAGCTCATGAATTGCTTAGCTTGAAAGGTTAGTTCTGCCTGTGGTCTGGGGTGTTTTCCAGTATAACCATGAAGGATGCAGAACTTTGTTGTGTGATAGTGTTTTCTTTTTTCACTTTTCCTCTGATTATCATCTCCTGTTTTATCCCTGAGCCTTCTGATCTGTTTTTTTATTTTAAAATATTAGTCTGATGGATTATTTGCATTGCTAGATTATCAGTTTGAAAGGTGAATCAGTGGAAGACTGATGAACCCAGTGCTGCACTGAATACAGTAAAAGATGTTTTCTACATACTAATACTTATTCCTGTCAGGTAGTGCGCTTAGCATCTCATCTTCTAAGACCTGTACGTCTCCTGATTTATTCACCTGAGAATACTTTGCAGTCTGCGGCGTTCCACAATATTGGTATTTTGTTTTGAAGACTGTGGTATTTGTATCAGCGGTTTATATTAGACAGACTTCTCCTATTCAATGGAAAATGGAAAATGAGGCAAACTGAGGAAATTTCATTGTGGCTGCTTTCACCTGGCTCCCAAATGTGAATTCCATATTTGAAACTGAAGATAGTGAATATTGATATTTTGCTCTGTGGTCCAGGGAATAAAGTGAAACGGTTGGGTCTTATCTGACTTGCTTCAGGTCAATCGTGACTAGCCCTACTGAAATCAATGAGGTTAGAGTAGTATAAAATCAGTGCTGAGTGTGTGTCAGACTGAAGTTCAACACTATTTGGAACTGAACGTTATCAGTGTTATTTCTATAGCCTAGTATTTCATCTTTTACTGTCACCTGGAGTATCACTGCAGTCTCTGTGAAGCCTTTTGTAGGAGGCTAATGCCTGGCTAAATAGTAAATCATTTTGAGAAGTAGTTGACAGAAGACCTTGTTCATAACCCCTATCCCAGTGTGCTATAACCAAAGCTATAAATAACCCACCTTCTCTCTCTCTGTCTGCTGAAATGTTTGCAGAAATAGACTTTCCCCCTTTTTTTTTTTTTTAACTAGAATAATTTCCTTGTATGTAGTGTGGATAATGAAGATAAGGCTATGAAGTTTTGTTTAAAATAATTGTTGTTAGTTAACATTTTAACTGTTTCAGATTTCCATAATGGTGTAAATTTGATGAAATTTCTCTTAAACAGCTGATAAGTGGTCATGTTGCTTCAGAATCTTTTGTTTTGCTTAGAAATAAATATTTCTAAGAAAAGAACTGTCATCTAACAGCTATTTTGCCAGCAAGATCACCTCAAAACATTCTTGAGACTTGTTCAAGATCATGTTTTAATACTTTATTTATTTATTTTCTTGTGATCCTAGAAATTACATAGCAGAGTTTAGAGAGCATTTCAAGGGCCTGGATTGGTGGATGAAATGCCAATCTAGGCAGTGCTTTCCAAGGAGTCTCAAGGAATGGATCAAAGAATGTCTTTTGCACTTGTGAGTTGTGCACTGTTTGAGTTTACAGCTTCAGTGATCTAATACTGCTCTAGAATATAGCTGCTCTGTTTAGCAGAGAAAAAGAGGTCACTTTCATCACTTTTTCAGAGCTTGTGGCCAGTTTCCCAGTTGCAAAATATTTATTTCACTTGAAGATCTGCTAGATGCTCTGAAAAAGGTAGTTTGAAGATTCTGAATGTTAAAAGAAATGATTCTTTCTTGGGATTGAATTTTTGAAAATCTGTCAAGATATCTGTGGCCTTTAGAGAAAACTAAAGGTCAACCCATCCTGACTCAATTTGTGTATAATAGCTGATATTATGAGTTAGCATGTGTACCTATTCTGAAAGAACTCAGGATTAACTCAAGGAACACGTGATAGCTCCAGAGTCTCTTGTAACCTCTAGGCTTCATATGTGTGCCATTGCTTTTCACTTCCATAAATCCTTAGTTTCTTTATTATATCTAAATCCTTCCTAATGTTTTGAGGAAGTATAATAAAGGAAGGGAGAGTAGTTACTTCAGTTTGTTGAGAAGGTTATTCTTAAAGACAAGAAAAACATTAAAGTTCTGACTTGCCAAACATCACATTTTCCATCACAATGTTTTCATGATGAAAATATATTTTAGATGTTCCATGACAAGAAAATTGTTCTAAGGACCTTGGGAAATGTAATCCAGTCTTTCATTTTTCATATTGTGCTCAAGTAGCTGCTGCTGTTTCTAACTGAAATTGATGAGATTGGGCTTTAAATAATGAAGTTGCTCCTAATGAGGTAGAGAGAGAGATGCTTGTGCATATCAGTCAAGTCCTGGGATGTTAGGAGAAGACAGGGACTGTAATTCCCCTGAATGAAAGGACAAGGGGATTTTCTGGCTATCCCTAAATGGAAGCTTCTGCCCAAAGATGTGTTAAATTGCAATGTATGCTTTGGAGATGAGAATCCTTACTGGTATAGAACTCTTTCAGGCATATCTGTGTATTCAGAGTTGCTATAGGAACACGATTTTAGATAGAGTTAAGTAGAGAATAAACCGAGAAATTAATGTACAGTACTTCCTGATGAATGAGATGTCCTTTAGTGCCTCACATCTTGATGCCATCTGGACTACAGTTCATTATTATTCTACTATGTCATATAGGTTTCTTCTAAAATATACTTTTAATTGTGCCTCAGCAATAAATGCTGAATGTAATAAACTGAGTGCTGAAGGCAGTGCTACTCTGCAGGGGATGGGTCATTCACAGCAATAAGGAGAAGGTTTAATAATGGATCTCTCAATTTCCTTTTACATATGTTAAAGATATGGCTGTAAAAATGCCTAAGAATACATACAATTTGCATAAAACTTCAAATAACAATTCTGGGAATTGACTGTACCAAATTTTATTCTAAGCATAATTGTCTTTTTAATTTAGACTTCTGGTGGAAGATGATGCCTGACTGTGGTGTGTTTTAAAAGTTAATGAACGTTTCCTTTGGTTATATTGACCGAGAAATAAATGGCAGCACTGACTATAGTTCCTAGTGTTCAAATGGTGTTCCTGGTGTTCAAATATAAGGGTTGATACTGAGAAATGCTGAACTAGTTAGTCATCAAGAGGATGATTTGGGATGACATATTTAGATGTTTAAAATAGAGGGGGAAAAAAATAGACAAAATAGAAGTCTGCATCAGTGAAAGATGCATGGTGAGTGTAATGATAGATTTAATGAACTGAGAATTTAACAGGCTTTAGGAAAGCACAGTGAAAACTTAGAAGTGAAATGCAGCAAAATATTTCTTTTGTTACTAAGAAGCATTCTCTAGGTGATACTGACTGCTACTAAAGCTTCATATTAGTTTCCTCTAAACGCTGTTTTCCCTATTCTCAGTATTATGGATGTCCAGCTGTGAGCTGAAACTTGGTAGCTTCAGGATGCATTCTGTGCTCCCTGCTGGATCCCCCCTGCCTCACTGCAGTCTCTTTTTTTTTTTTTTTTATATCAGAGACAAGCAATGTTACATATCAGACAAACTGTAGTCTATGTCTTATCTTTTGACTGACATCTAGGCTTTTAGATTTTGCGTATGTGTATGTGTTGCAGATTCATTCTGCATAAAATCTCCAGAGACTCAGTATTTCCTCTTTAACATATTTTAACATATTTAACATAGTTTTTACACAACTCTAACTTCCACATTGAGTTTCATTATCTTGAGATATAATAGAGATATAAGGCTTTTCAGTTAAAGGAAGTTTATTTGAACTGTCTAGAATTTCTCATTTTATGATGTTATGTGGGTTTTTATTTTAGCTTTGATTTTTAAAAAGTCTCTTCTAACATCATATTGCCTTCTCATTGTAAATAATTATGTGATGAAGTGGAACCAAAAAATTAAGATGAATTAGTTTTCATTAACTAGGAGCAAGGATTTTTGACGTATGTAAGGGTATACATATTACAGACATGACAGATGGGGAAAAATCTTTCTGCATAGATCTGCCATGGTTTGCATTAGGGAGAGGTTTGGATTTAAAAGACAGGGAAATACAGGAAAGCTGTAATTCAGAGTTTCTAGATAGTCTGGAAAGAGTTTAGTGCTGGAAGGGAAGAAAGGAGAACTGGTTTGCAAGAAAGATGTCTTCTGGCACAGCAGAGAGCGTGCTACCTCCTTCTCCCAGCCACGTTATATCTGGTAAGCATATGGCATATTACAAAAAATCTGTGAGAATATGGGAGTTTGGAGAAGAAAGGGCCATATAATAAAAATTGGCAAGCATTTCCTCCCATCCCCCTCCACCCTCAATAAAAAAAGTTGATTTTAAGCCTTTGACTTGCCATCCTGGGAGATGAACTGCTTGACTGAAACCAAAATCTCAGACCTAATGGCAAAGTGATTCTCAAATGCTATGGAGATGGTAAGATACAATAAATATCTCTTGGTGAAATTTAACTCAAATAATGGGAGGATCCAGAGGGTTGACTTGAGGTTTATAGGGGGGATATCTAGCATATCTGTAGAAAATCTGTTGTTCCTAAGCGGAAAAACTAGTAATGGGAATCCCTTAGGTTTGACTCTGACTGGTAGAGAGGAGGACTTTCTTGAATTGAAAAACTGAGTGAGAACTTAGGTTAAAATGAACACAAGTCAAATTCATGATTCTTAAAAAAAGGGATGAATGTGTGTCAAAAAGTAGAGTTAAGCAAACTTGAGAAACTTATGGGAAGGCCATCTGCAGGAAAACAATAATGCAGAAGTTCTTGCTGCTAACAAAAGAAACTGTGAACTGCAACTACCCTGATGTGGAGAAATGACGGGAAAATAATGATAGATCAGTAAGACTGCACCAGAAATCCCCAAAGATCTACTGGAACAGACAAAGAGTATTCAGAGTCTGAAGCTACAGGAAAATGATAGGCCTGAAAAGGTCAGGATACCAAATGAATTATGACAATTGAGGAATGGAAAAGGTTTATTAAAAAAAAAAAAATTATTCTGACTGATGTGGAGAAGACATTTAAAGTTTCAGCCTTCTCAAACAAGGTTATTTCTTGGTTGCTTATTTTTAAAAAGCAACTGGCAAAAAAGACTAGTACAGAGGAGCCAGAGATTGAAGACATTCAAGTCTGCAGGGCAATAGAACAATTACTGTGCAAATGGATGCAGTCTCTGAACAAATGGACATTTGAGAAGAATGGTTGAAGTCCCACAAGAGGAAAAACACAGTATGCATTTTTGAAATGTCAGGCTTGCCAGTCTAATTCTTTCTGGGGAACAGATTTTATTTCATTCGTCAGGGTAACTTGGCTAGTGCACACAGAGGAAGCAGTGCATCTGAAATCTTTATTAATACTTTTATATTGTCTCATATCAGAAAAGTAGAGAGGAAAAAAGAAGTAGTTTCATCTAGCCATAAGATCAGTGCACAAGTATTTCAAAAGTTTTATTCAAAATACGTAGAATTAGTATACAAAATGATCTGATAAATCGCGGAAGATATTTAAAATCAACAAGATGAAATAAAACATCAATATGTATGAGGTATTGCACTTAAGAGGAAAAGTCAAATGCAAATGAGAATAGCAGAATAGATGGAGCTATCACAGAAAAGGCAAATCTAACACTGGGAGATACTGAGGAAAGCATTGCATGAAGAACTTGAATGTGCTTATTTCTTAATGTTCCAGGTATTGTATTAGATGGCATCTGTCAAGTGTTGGCCACTACTGTGATGGAGTGATTTACACAAAATTGTGAGGCTTAAAAGGAAGGGAAAATTAACAAGAGGTTAGTGTAGAAAGACTTGAAAAACTTATTCCTTCAGTCTTTTCATAAAAGAGAAAAAGGAGAGTAAGGGAGAAATAAAATATAGTTTGTTAGAACAATGATTGTAATAAAGTTTTCTCCAAATCTCTCCCCACCACTGAAATGTGATAAGACAAGTCCCAGGAGGCAAGAACAATATGCAGAAAATTTCATTAATTGTAAAATAGAGAAACATCTACATTAAACAGTCAAGTCTGATTGAAGAAAAGTTGTATGTATTTTACCTCAGCTGTACTGTTGGCTTGCATCAGAAAGGCTTGCTACATTTTTGTTCAAATTTATATGATGACTTGTACTCTGAAAATTTATCATTTAATCTGATTATTTAAAATATTGTTTCCATTATAAAATGAATTTCACTTGAAACTATATTTGTATATTGCATGCTCAGTGCAAAGTTAGATGAAATTACGTGGAAAGATGCATGATTTCAGAACATAGGATGAGTATCTTACAAAAATTATATATATCCATTTTTTTCTTTAATTGAAGATGTCTGTTTTCTACAAAGTATAATTCAGGTTAATGTAAGAGTGTTTTCAGTGTGAAGAATTTTTCTGTTCAGGAAAGTAGACGTGACATTACATTAGGCTTTTTTTTGTTTAATTTTGTTTAATAACAAAAGAGAAACTAGTGAAATAAGGAGTTTATTCTACTTATTAATGGAGTAGTATTTAATCAAACATTTTACACCTACATTATAATAAAAATCCATATTCTTATTCATTATTTGAAAATATCTTTAGACACTTTATTGTGTGCAGAAAGGATGCAACTTCTTTTATACAACGTGGTTTGCAGTTATTTGAATAAACTTTTTTTGTATTCTGTGAGATGAAAACTTGCATAGGAAGTGCAGCATGAAGTGTAAGAGAATTTTATTATCTGACTTGTTTTTGATATGAATTATTGACAGAGAGTCAGACTTACTTATGTGTGGCAGTGTCTGTTCAGGAATTTTTAAATATCTGCTGTTGATGACTCGTAAGTTTTCAAATGGCCATCAGTTGCTTGTTTAAAAATTTATTTCAGATCTTACCTATAATACTTGTTTAATACTATGTAGATGTGGTGCCATGATACCTTATATTTGGATATGCTGTAGTGACAGGAATCTGAGTTTTCCAGAATGATCAAGTGCATTTGTCTAAATATTCTTTTATAGTGGGTCTCCAGAGAAGTAGGGGGTTTTTTCCTAACTCAAAAAAGCCAGGATTTATAAGACTAAAACTATAATAATTACCTTTTTAAATATAGAAAACTCAAAGTGATTATGACAGGGAGAGCAGAAATAAAAAAGGGGTGTTGTAACCATCTGCCCACAGTGACCTGTCATGTGGGGTCTTAAGTCAGTTTGAGTTTCTGACCTACAGGAAATTCTATGGACTCCTCTCTGGTGTGTGGGCTATTTTTTCTTTGAGGCTTGCTTGTCTGCTTCACATGCTGCTCATCAGTAATCTTATTCTCTTTGTTTAAACTGCTTTTGGGTCCACTTTGGTCCACTTCGGGTCCACTCTCTTACTTCCTCCTTTGCCTACTACCCCCTTCAAAGTATCTCCACCATAAGCACGCTCAGCTACTCTTTGGGGAAAGAACAGTCTTTCCCTGCCATCTGTTCCCATTTATTTCCAGGGGGTCTTACTTGAGCTAGGTAGTCTGTTAAAGGCACATAGCATAAATGAAGAACAAACCAACAAACCACTATCTGTTACATATATGCATATTCTTTTAATTTCAGTATTTAATTTAAAGAGCATTACATGAATCAGTAAACAGAATAACCTTCTGCTTCGGTTCCTTAGGGACTTTACTGTAGCATAATAAAACAAATGACATGAAAACCCTTTTAGCTATAATGAAACCCAAATAATTGTTTAAACTTTTATGAAGTAAACTGATCTCAAACTGAAATAATCTGAATGGATATTCTAGCTACATCTGGTTATGTAATAAAAGCATCAGACCAGACGTATTTCCCCTTGGTATTAGAAGGGTAATGTGAGTGGGAAATTCTTGTTTATAAGAGCTGTCTTTTCTAAGTTTCTTTTCAAGTCTGTTGGTCTGCTATTTCTCCTCTCATTTGGTTCTTTGATACTTTATTCTTTTCACCCTTGAGTTCTTTTACAGAAGAGGACATTACAGAAGAGATTACCTGAAGCTGTTTCAGAGAAGGATGTTTGATTCATTTTTGGGGTGTTTCTCACTCCTCATTTTATTCACTTTCTCAGCTAGTCTGGGTTGTGCAGCCACTGTTTCTTTCTTTCCTGGCAGCTTTTTACCACATACCTGCCCTCTTAGTCTGCAGTCAATTCTGTCCACTTCAGCTAGAGAGGCAGTTAAAGCAGCTGTTACTGAGCCAAACTGTGAAATAAGGATTAGACCTTAATCCTTGCATGACAGTCAGGGCTAAAGCCAGTCCAGTCTTGATAAGAGAGACTGAGATTTGCATTTTAAAGATTTAATTAAACTAAGAGTTTCAAAGGCACTCTGCCCTGACCTGGTTAATATTTAATGCTTTCTTCCCCCACCATGGACTTCATTAAATTTCCTTAGTGTAAGTGTTTGTGGTAACATTCTAGGTGTGGGGGATGATCCTCAAAAGACAGTGCTTTTCATGGCCTTTTTCTCATGGTAATACAGAAAACAATAACTCTCTTCTGCATCCCAGTGCTCTTCTGTGGATCTTTTCTAAATCTGACTTCTGCAAATGTGATGTTCCCCTGTAGAGCTGCTTTCTTTTGCTACATATTCAGTTTGGGCAGAAGGCTGGTGGTGGTGGAGAGTAGTGCCAGTCTGGACTGCCGTAAGTGAGTACCATAGCCAGAGAAAACATGAGTTGCTGCTCCCTGGTAGATCTGTGTTGCTGAGATAAGGTGCTGTGATAAACATCTAGGTATATTCACCTAGCCATATTGCACAAGGGCAAACTAAGTGATCTCTAAAGACCTGAGAATAGCTTCACTTCTATTATGAGTTTGACTGGCAAGTTAAGAATATGTACCTACCCTCTGACCTAAAACCTAGATAAGGCCTCTGGGAATGTCACAGAAGTTGATTGCAGAGCAAACGAGCCTGATTGCACAGTATGTGCCAGATATAAAAGCAAATGTTGTGCATCTGAAGAAATAAAATACTGTTGTCTTTCTAATACTGTCCCTAGCCAAAGTGATCTGCAGTACCTAAAAACTTAAGTGTCACTGGATGTGTGGTCTGGTAGTTTTATGTTACTGGGGCTTAATTCAACACTAACACAAATAAAAAATCACAGATCTCTTTTATGCAAATATAATCCCTTGTGTTATTATATGGAGCATCCTGAAATGCACTATAATTAATTTTGCTTTCAGAAAATGGATAGGTACTAGCTGCATTATCAATACTTCAGGCATGCTCTGTGGTGTAAGATAGGATACTTTGCTGTAGATTCATGCATCTGAATAATTATTGCATGCAGTTTTGGTTTAAACTTTTTTCTTACACTTAGTCAGGTGACAGGTTGAATGAAGATTAGTTGAATAACATTAGTTAAATGAATAACATTCATATAGTTATTAATAGACCTTGAATATATTTCTGGCTTCTGGAACCATTCAGCTATTTTCTTTGGCAGAGAATGTCTTAATGAAAATTAAAATCATAAAGAGTATTCTTCTGTTCTTACTCAGTTCCTTTAGTGCTTTCTGAAAGCTGTGTTTGTGGTTCCAAGAACTGCTTTACTGTTTGCTCTTTATTATATTACTGGGATTACTTATAAGTGATATTTCCATTAAAAGAACTGGCATTAGCTGTGTGCGCACCTGTCTGGATATTTGTACAGGTGTGTATATATGTGTATAATAAAGATATAGAAAACCAACTACATGCATTTGAATAAAAGTGATATATGTTTTTAGATTTTATTTTAAAACATGTTATTTTGCTACATCTATCTTTACAATTCTGCTTCCTATTTTTAATGTGTTACCTCTATTCCTCTCTTCCAGTTACTGTGTCTGGGTAATTACAGTAACACAACTGGTTGTTTTGGGCTCTAGAGGTTGATGTCCTTGATTTACTGATGTCTGCTTATAACCTCAGTATAGTAGCATGGCTAAAGACATAGCCATTATAGCTTTTCACTGTTATCCTTGATTCAATAGCATGGTAGGTGGCTAGGTTAGATTTTGTTTTGTATTTAGCAAAGCTAAGAAATAAGATCTCAGTACTAGTGAATCAGGGGTTTTGTTAACTGCTGATCAGTTTCAGGATTCTAGATTCAAAATCTAAAAACTGGAATGACTACCCAGTTGGAAATGGAAGACTTGAAGATGCATCAAGCTGCATATATAAATGGTGTCATAATTCCAGGAGGTGGATCAGACTGACATCATAATTTAAGTTCTCTGTCCCATATAATTATCTTCACATAATAAAGATCACCGAATATTACAAAAATGAGTATGCCTTAAGATCACAGAAGTTGCCATAAATTTGCCAGAAAGTTGCACCTGGCAACTTCTGGATTGGCAAATGGCAGTCATTAATGATGTAGTCTTAAAACACAGCAAGACTGTTACTGTGGATTAAAGTCAACTTCTTCCTTTGGTTTCCAGAATGTGGGGTTATAGTGGATAGAATTGAGATTGGAATGTGAGCTGATTTGCTTTTCTCAGTACTGATAAACAACAATGGAAGTGGATCAGTATATATAGACACTTAAATTAAAGCATCCAACTTAAGTTGGAGATTAATGGTAAAATGTTATTTTCAGATATTCACCAAACCAAGGTTTACTAGATTAATAGTCTAATAAACTGTCCAAATAAGTGAATTAAAATAACAATTAACATAAACACAACTAATGTTACAAAATGGATGAAAACAGTTCATAATATCTTTTGCTGTGCCAACTAAAATATACTCATTTAGTGATAGCTCCATCAAAGATGATGACGTCAACACAATAGCCCGCACTGAATTAGTAGAGATAATTGCTGAGATAATAACTGAACAAAGATGTGACTACTTAGGGTTCAGACTGGTTGTTGGAACCGTAACAACTTCTTTTTTGTGTTACAGATTTCTTTGACTCTTGCAAAAAAGGTTGGGTTTTTTTATACTTAAGCTTATCAAAGGCATGAAGTGAAAAAGGAATTAGCAAGCTGCAATTCATGCTGCAGACATAACGTGTCTTGATTCATTGCTTTATAGCCTCTTCAGGTCAGAATTTGCAGCAGCCTATAGAAAGAATGAGTCAGATAGAAATCCTCATAAGAAATATTATGTGGGTTAATCTGCCTCCTACACCGTGGCTCACTGGCACCTACCTTGAACTTGAGGATTTATTTTCAGTCTGAAGTTTGGTTTCACTAATTAAATCTCTAGATCTTGATTTGTTTGATACTCTGGCTTTTGTAATGTCATAGGTCAAATAGATGGTCTTCAGGTTTGAGAAATATGGGAAAACTTGCAGTTGCTGAAGGAGTGTTCAACACATGAGAATTCTTGTTGCATAATGGTGTGATTTTTAGAAATGGTGATGAAACCTGATCATATATGTTTTGTAGAAAATTAAATATTTTTGCAAAGTTGGCTTATGGTCCGGAAATTTTAGGGGTAGAAGAGTGAGAGAAATTTTTTACTGTGAGGATGGTGAGACACTGGAACAGATTGCCCAGAGAATTTGTGGCTGCACACTTCCTGCAAGTGTTGGAGGCCAGGTTGGATGGGGCTTTGAGCAACCTGGTCTAGTGGAAGGTGTCCCTGCCCATGGCAGGTGGTTGGAACTAGATGATCGTTAACATCCCTTCCAACCCAAACCATTCTATAATTCTAAAAAATGTCTAAACGTTTGAATCTCTAGATTTTCTGTAGTGGCACTAAGGGCTTGTGTTCATCACAAAGTTAATACAAAAATCTATAGCTAATATTTCTCCTTACTGCAGATGTGGTCCAACCATCTCCATCACTGGAGTGTGATTTTGATTCCAATTGAAATTTTTTGGCTGCAACTTGTTAGTGCAAATTACTGTACTTCAATGTTACTGTTTAGTATTATGGCCATATCACTTTTGAGAGGCAATAGAATGACAAATATCTATTCAGGTGACACATAATTCTTGCCATAATTTATGAGGAGAAAATTCCTCAGATAGTTCTACTTAGTGTAGAGATATAAGGAGATATGGATTTTAAGCCTGTAATTTCAGTGTTATTTTTGCACTAGGTTGCCTAGCTAGTCACCAAGTCACAAATGTGTTTAGCTCGAGGTATAACAGCTCCAATTAACACCACAGCAGGTGTTTAAGTCCAGATCATTTACTTCATGCTTACAGAAGGTGTGGAAGATGAGAAGTGAGGATTTGGACAGGCAGTAATTCTTAAGTGGTTAGGTGCAGTAATTTATCTTGAAAGCAGAGATGCAAATAAAGTAACAAAAATGACTGAGCTTTCGTCTTGCACTGTTCTGTGTTATAGTGCCAACATGCTCTGAAGTCTAAGAGGTCACCAAGTGGCTAAGTATCATATTGAAATTATGAATATCAAACCTTTGTTCCTGATCCTCAGACATTTTTCTAAATCCTTCTGCTCTTCTTACCTCTCTCTTGCACTGAAGTCCCCCCTGCCCCCTGCTTAGCCTTCTATTTTCAGGACTGCTTCAGAGGATATGTAAATGGCTTGCTGTTTTTCTCCTTTTTGTAATAGAATATTTGGTTGCAGTACCACAATATTACTAGAAAAACATTATGGTTCACTTCTACTTTCCATGTAATTAACATTCCTGGTTGAATAGGAATTTAACAATATTGTATACTTGTTCAAATGCTGTATAAGGACTTTCAGGAAAAAGATCAAATAAATAGTATGGTATCTCTATCAATATTTATTATAGAAAGTTGTACATATGCTCAAGTACATATGTTACATATGTACATATGTTACATATACTGAAAGTGGGATCATCAAGTCCTGCTAATTAGTAGACAAGATACTGCTCACATTACAGTTTCATGAAAATGAAAATTTTGAGTCTCTTTTTTTCACAGGTTATGCCATCTGGCTTCACTTTTATTTGGTGCATGATTAGCATTAACTTTTAATTCTTTTCATGTACAAACTGCCTGAATTAACTCCTTTGTTTCCCATGTCTTCTAAATTGTTAGCCTAATTAAAGAGCTCAGTTAGCAGAACACTGCCTATTATTCACATGGCCTCTTTTAATAACATGCTAATTTATTAGGATAAAATAACATGGTAACACTTCAAGAAATGGAACTTCCATAGTGTTTCTATTCATAATATCTGAATTTTCAGAATTATCAGCAGATACCATCATCCAGTGTTCTTACTGAGTTAAATGTGTGGTATCAATGCTCAGTGACGGAAATTTAATTTTCTTCATGGTAATATTACTTTCAATCTCTCTTCTTTGAGACAGTGTCAGCTGCATAATATTGTCAGACCTTCAGAAAGAGGACTTTCTTTTACTCTGTGGTTTAGTATGTAATTTTTACTTGTGGAAATATGAGATAGTGTATACATGCTTTTGAAATTTAATTCCAAACCCCAAAAGCCTCTCAGGTTTATAAGAGCAATCATCTATAAAATGAATTTATTTCTAATGTCTGTATTTTTTAGTTAGAGTTTACTATTGCAGATAGTACTGGAAGTACGTGATTTTAAAAAAATTTTTTTGCATTATCAAGAACAAGATTTACTGCATTATTAATTCAGTAGAATGATCACAGAAAGCCTGTTTTTCTCTCCATTGTGTCTCCAATTCAGTACAATAATGTGGTTGTGTGAACTGAATGGTTCCACCAGAAACAATTAGCTTGACAATACACTTGAACATATAGATATGCTTTAAATACCTTGATATTTCAAGTCTAATTTGTACATATTGAACTTAAGTTGTCACAAAAGCTGAGTAATTGCACTGAGTGAACTGGTCATGAAACATAATGCAACTTCTGAATGCTGGAGTAGATCCTAAGAGTTTGTAAATTTTGCTTGGCAGCAGGGTTGGTGTCACAGATTATACTATGTTTTTATGTGATCAGATATCTCTGAAAGTCCAACATTTTGCCTTCAAACTATTTCATATCCTAGCAAAAACATATCTTTTAGCTGCTGTTTGAGTAGTCTCAGCAAAAGATGGGCTCTTCCAAGCCCTATTAATAAATTTCAGCTTTTATGGATTCATTCTATGATTCTAGTCTTATTCTCCATGCTTGAAAGAGGCAATGTGGAGGCCCTCCTAACTGTCAAAACATACATCTTATTTATGTACCTTTTAATAATTTCTCTCTTATCCTGAAGAGATAAAAGAGAAGCTCACACGTTTTAAGAACCAGTTTTGTTAGGTTCCTAAAAAACCACTTGTAAAACAGAAGTACTAGCTCCTGAAAACTGGCATAACAGTTCCAATATTGGAAAAGAATGGTGTGAAAGAAATAAGTATTTATATTCTTATCAATATGATGCTGATCCGAGGCAAGAGATTAAATGTTTCTTATGAGACTTGATTAATCAGAAGCTGAAGGAATATAATATAATTAATGCAGTCAGGTAAGGTTAATGGAAAGTAGATCTTGAAAAAAATTAATGTAATGATATATTTAAAAGCAGACAGGGGATGCTGGAAATCAGTGTTCTTAAATATATGTAATACAAGTTTAAAATGGTACACTTTAGAGTAGAAGTTGGCTGATGGCTCCCAGTTAATTTTAAATGGGGATTAGGCTCCTATGTGTTGTATTTTAAGTGGGACCCTGAAGGGATTGATAATAAATGTTTAACGTTTTTTTCAGGCATATGGAGCAAAGTACAAAATCAATAGTTATAATGAAACACTCAGAGAATGCAGTGCATCATTTAGCTAAAGAGAAGAGCTTCTGAGATGGTCACTTTCTGAAGTATGATATGATAAACAAAAATTTGATACTAGAAAGCCATTTCATCTAGTCAGTAAAACATAGTAGACCCAAGTGCTGAAAGTTGAAAAATGTTTTTCAGACCAGTATTTGACTAGGTAGAATTTTGATGATCCAGATAGTCTTGTGTTGGAACAACTTTCCAGTGGCTATTGTGCTGGTCCTCTGACCTTGCAGTGATGCAACCCGCATGGATGGGTATTCATAAATGGGATTACACAACAGGAAAATCTGATGCTTTTCAAATATTAAAGTTGAGACTTGTCAACATTTCATTAGCTTGCTATGCATAGGAAGACCAAGTAGATGAGGCCCTCTATAGACAGATAGGAGCAGCCTCACTTCACAAGCCCTGGTCTTCATGGGAGACTTCAGCCACCCTGATATCTGTTGGAGGGACAACACAGCAGGGCATAAGCAATCCAGGAGGTTCCTGGAATACATTGGTGATAACTTCCTTCTCCAAGTGATGGAGAAGCCAATGAGGAGAGGTGCTATCCTCACCAGCAAAGAGAGGCTGGTGGGGAGTGTGAAGCCCAAGGGCAGCCTTGGCTGCAGTGACCATGAAATGGTGGAGTTCATGATCCTCAGGGCAGCAAGGAGGGTGCACAGCAAGCTCACTACCCTGGACTTCAGGAGAGCAGACTTTGGCCTCTTCAGGGATCTGCTTGACAGAGTAACATGGGATAAAGCCCTGAAAGGGAGAGGGGCCCAGGAAAGCTGGTTAATATTCAAGGATCTCCTCATCCAAGCTCAGGAGTGATGCATCCTGACAAAGAGGAAGTCAGGTAAGAACACCAGGAGGCCTGCATGGATGAAGAAGGAGCTCCTGGACAAGCTCAGACATAAAAAGGAAGCTTACAGAGGGTGGAAGCAAGGACAGGTATCCTGGAAAGAATACAGAGAAACTGTCTGAGCAGCCAGGGATCAGGTTAGGAAGGCCAAAGCCCTGATAGAATTAAATCTGTCCAGGGATGTCAAGGGCAACAAGAAGAGTTTCAATAGGTACATTAGTGATAAAAGGAAGACTAGGGAAAATGTGGGCCCTCTCTGGAAGGAAATGGGAAACCTGGTTACCCGGGACATGAGGTACTCAACTACCTACCCCAGTCTTCACTGGCAAGGGCTCCAGCCACACCACCCAAGGTGCAGAAGGGAAAGGCAGGGACTGGGAGAATGATCCTCCTGCTGTAAGAGAGGATCAGGTTTGAGGCCATGTAAGGTACCTGAGAATGCATGGGAGTCCATGGGACCTGACGAAGTGTATTCAAGGGTCCTGAGGAAACTGGCAGATGAAGTGGCTGAATCACTATCAATCCTATTTGAGAAGTCATGGCAGTCCAGTGAAGTTCCCACTGACTGGAAAAGGGGAAACATGACACCCATTTTTAAAAAGGGAAAAATGGAAGACTTGGGGAGCTACAGGCCAGTCAGTCTCACCTCTGTGCCTGGCAAGACCACGGAGCAGATCCTCCTGGAAACTATGCTAGGGCACATGGAAAATAAGAGGTGACTGGTGACAGCCAACATGACTTCACTAACAGAAAATCATGCCTGATGAATCTGGTGGCCTACTGTGATGGGTTTATAGTGTTGGTGGATAAGGGAAGAGCAACTGACGTCATCTACCTGGACTTGTGCAAAGCATCTGACGCTATCCTGCATGACATCTTGTCTCTAAATTGGAGATGTGGATTTGATGGATGGACCACTCAGTGGATAAGGAATTGGCTGGATAATTGCACTTAAAAAGTTGTGGTCAATGGCTCAATGTTCAAGTGGAGGGGGGTTATGAGTGGCACTCCTCAGGGTTCAGTATTGGGACTGGTGCTGTTTAACATCTTTGTTGGTGACATGAACAGTGGGATTGAGTGCACCCTCAGCAAGTTTCCTGATGACTCCAAGCTGTGTGGTGCAGTTGACATGCTGGAGGGAAGGGATGTCATCCAGAGGGCCTGTGACAGGCTTGAGAGGTGGGACCGTGCAAACCTCATGAAGTTCCACAAGGCCAAGTGCAAGGTCCTGCACATGGGCCAGGGCAATCCCAAGCATGAATACAGGCTGAGTGATGAGTGAATTGAGAGCAGCCCTGCAGAGAAGGACTTGGGGGTGTTGGTTGACGAGAAGCTCAACATGACCCGGCGATGGGCCAACTGTATCCTGGGCTGCATCAAGAGAATTGTGACCAGCAGGTCAAGGGAGGCAATTCTCCCCCCTCTACTCCAGTGTCCTGAAACCCCACCTGCAGTACTATGTCCAGCTCTGGGGCCCCCAACATATAAAGGACTTGGACACATTGGAGCGAGTCCAGAGGAGGGCCACAAAGATGACCCAGGGGCTGGAGCACCTCCCATATGAGGACAGGCTGAGGGAGTTGGGGTTGTTCAGCCTGGAGACGAGAAGGCTCTGGGGAGACCCTATAGCGACCTTCCAGTACTTAAAGGGGTCCTACAGGAAAGATGGGAAGGACTCTTTATCAGGAAGTGTAGTGTTAGGACAAGGGGTAATGGCTTTAAAATGAAAGAGGGTAGATTCAGATTAGATATAAGGAAGAAATCTTTTACTGTGAGGCACTGGCACAGGTTGCCCAGAGAAGCTGTGGCTGCCCCTCCCTGGAAGTGTTCACGGCCAGGTTGGATGGGGCTTTGAGCAAACTGGTCTAGTGGAAGGTGTCCCTGCCCATGGCAGGGGCTTGGAACTAGATGATCTTTAAGGTCCCTTCCAATGCAAACCATTCTGTAATATATTCTGTAGAGCTAGTATGAGTTGAAAATCTAGTTGTCATGACTAGTATGTTTGAATCCTATCTTTCAGGTTTTTGTCAGAGCTATGACTTGACTTTCTGTTACCATGTCTATTCTGGCATAAAATACTTGCAAAGAAAAGAACTACTTTTCTTACTCTCTCTTCTCCCCTCCCCCCTTTTAAGGCTCTTTTATTTTTTAAATGTAACACTCTCTTACACCTGTATTCTAAAACTGCAAACTCTGAGGAATGAAAAGGAAACTTGTAGGAGTCTTTGGCATTTGGAATATTATTCACATTTTATTCACTTTTCAAGCTATTCATTGCAGCTAATAAATTTCTAAGACCAAAGAATTAAAGTACCTATGAATGTAAATTTTCAAGTAACTTGTAGCAGCAGTTACAATGCTTGATGAATTCTGACCACATTGTGCCCAAATAGTTTAACGACTTTGATATGCCAAGAATCATGTCGTTAACCTAATCTATTTTATAGGCTATCTAGGTTAAGTTACTGCACAATTTATGTTTGATAGTTTGGTTAGTCCTCTTTTTTTTTTTTTTTTTTTTTTCCTTCTGTACTTCATTGAGGAATTCCGGAGTTTATTGTAACTGCTGAGGGAAAAATCCATGTTTCTAGAAATGCCTTTACAGGTATTGTTCCAGTGTTTTGTTTGAGATTTTTGGCTTATGAAAAGAATTCCTCAGATGGGTTATAAGAGTGAGGTGAACAAGAGTGTTTTAGACTCACTTTAAAGTGTGCGGATTAGTTCTGATTTAAGACACTAATCTTGCTCCGAGACAATCTCCTTGTCTTCACTTAAGGCTAATTTGCAGCAGCATTTTTGAGTCTGGACCCCTAACTGTTCGCAACAATCATTATTTCTGATTTATAAATGGATAGAAGTGGGGAAGAGAGAGACTATCTTCTACTTCTCTAGCCACATTTCCAATAGGTGCATGAATGCACTTACCTAAATAGTTTGTCTTTTTGAGCACCACGTAATGAAAAAGCTACGTTTTCATTCTGTAAAATACTGTTAGGTTACAGCTATATCATGTAGTTAGCCAGATTATCCATGCTTGATGGAACTCAGACTTGGGAAAATCAAAATCCTGCAAGATGGGGTTATTACTCTGTCATTATCGTTATATCACTGTAGAAGCAGCTATCAGCATTTAATTAGTGATAGCAAGGGTGTTGGGAGTCCTGCTACTCAAGGAAGTGATTTTTATTCTTTCAAGTCTTTGGGTGGGAACAATCTCTTCTCTATACTTGCTTTAAATCTGTTTCAGTCTCCACTAGAGAGACTAGGAATTAGTAGGAGAAAAGTTGACAGAAAATGTCATATGGCAGATAAACCTGCAGCTGAGAAGAATGTATAACACAGACTGTAGAGAATAAATGGGATGTCTTTAGCCCAAACTATTCAAGGTGGTTGTTGTTGGTTGTTATACAGTTTGCCTGATATTAGGTACCTGGAAAGCAAGCATTGAGTGAGATACTCTTAAAGAATATGTGTTGTGTTTGTCATTAAGCAGCTTATTTTGAGAAAACTTGAATCTGAGATCTGATCTTCTCTGAGAATTTTGGGGGTGTTACCATGGCTAGGAAGATATCTAGATATCTAGAATACGAATGCAACCTATATAAGTTACATAGGTGAGTTGCATGTAACATGAGTTCTGCATATGTGGCTGAAAATCTGAAAAGTCAAGAGGTAAAACCTGTGGGGCTTTAAGGCATAAGGTTTCCAGTATGCAAGCTTCTGCAGCACCCTTGTCTGGACAATTCCAGCCATCTGTGTTTTGTCTTTTAATAGCTTTGTTTGCAATAACATAGTGTATAGTGTTAGCAAGAACAGTACTGTCTTTGGATGCATTGTTCTGCAATGTTCAGTAGCCATTGAAAGAGACTCCATGGGAATTGAAAACCTTTCAAAGTTATTCCTCCAATGTGAATTGTCCCTTGTTTCATCTATTATCTGTTATCTCTCTCCCCACTGCACAAGAAAGTTTGAAGGTCCCTAGAAATATTGCTCTTGTAATGATGCCTTTCTTGTTCCTCCTGAAGGACCAATTTTGTCACCAGTTTCCCCAGCTGTAGTGAGGAAGATTCTTGAGACCTATCTTGTTCTGAGACCCAAGAGGACAAAATGCTATTATACTCAACATAAGGGCTCTGCAGCATTGTGTGAGAGTTACCTAGATGGTGTTTTAAAAACCTTACATCTTACTGTCTGGACTGGTGGCAATGTTCTCTTCAAGAGCTAAAAAAAAATTATACTAGATAAAAAATGAGGTGTAAGTTTCTGTTGGAGGAATTAACCTTGAGATCTGACATGTATGCTAAACTGGGGAATGGTATAGATGAATAGAATTAATATCTGTGCAATTTTACAACTGAAAAGGCAGTGAAAAAATCAGATTTAGAAACAGATAAACAGGCATCTAATTGATACTGTGGAAGTAAATTGGTGATTATATCAACTACAGTAATGAAATATCTATAGAAGGCAATTTTTCCTCTTGGTGGAAGGTTGCCTTCCTTTTCTTCATTATCCACATATTACAATGTCTCAACAACCTCAATTTATACACTAAAGTTTATATTAAAAATTTTCTAAAGGTCATACAGATAATAGATGTGCTAATTCTCTTAGAACTGCATAAATAATGCAATGTGCTCTGGGGACTTTTTGCAATGTTTCTTTTTAGCATATTGTCTTAGACTGCTACGTGCCTAAGTAAATAGTTGATTCATGTGTAGTTTGGTTTAGGAGGCTGGAATGAGGCCTAGTAATTATGTCTTTTAAGAGTTAGACAGAGGGTTATTCTGACTTTGAAGCAAGAGTTATGTGTCCATTATACGTAACACTGGTGAAGAATAGGATAGCTGTCAGTCCGGATTAGAATCCAGAGATGTTTCAACAGAGCTCTTCACGTTAGTGTGTGACCCCTGTCGACTTCCCTTTCTCATTTCTGCTTGATGTCAGTGGGAAGGAGTGAAAGGATGTTTATTCATTTCTCACAGCAATGCTCCCAAACACAGGTCTTCAGGGTCGCATTTCTTTTTAAAGTAACAATTGACAAAGCTTCAGCAGTTACCTCTTAGTGTATTTTCAAGCTGTTACATTGCATTTAGTGACATTTTTCCCTTCATGGTGGAAGTCTAACAGAAAATGTGACTATCGTACTGTAAGATATTACTGAAAGGAAATAATTATCAGGGCAATGACAGGATTGTGGGAGATGGTCATACACCTTTCAGCAGATGTCCAAATAGGGGAAAAAGTGTTGATGGAACCAAAACTTCATTTGCAATTTTTCTTGGTCACAAGTTAAGCCTGTGGGTTTTCGTGTATGATCTGCTATTCCCTTTAAGAAAAACAATAGTGGGAGAACATCAAGTTTCCATCCTGTCTTAGTCAAATGTCTTGGTTTTGACCCTGTTGCAGTTCATAGAACTGCTGGATCTGCTGTTGCTTTTCTCTGTAACAGGTGAAAAAAAGATGTAGTATTAAGCTATTAGTAGTAGAATTGCTCATAAATATGATAAATCATTATAATTTAAGAATTGAAATAATTCTTATACAACATATTTGAAATGTTTATTTTTTTGTTTGATACTTTGTAAGAAAACCAAGCAGAAATATATATCTTAAAAATATTTCTTCTACAGTTGTGTGTGATTTGTTTTTTCGCCAACTGCCTCATTTCTTTCCCCACTTGTGGGTGGACACGTGTGTGAATTCAGGCATTACTTAAATGTAGGAGATTGGAGTATTCACTTTAAGGAAGTGATGTTCTGACAGAGTCCTGTCAAACAAACAAAACTGGAGCAAGCAATCCAAAGATCTCCCAAACAGCTTTATAAATTTAAAGATATAATTTATTGGGACAAAAGCTAAAATCTGGTTGCTTTTGAAATAGAAATTGAGATGTCTTGGGTGTTAAAGGTTAAAGTGATGGATCCTTTTCTTTTCTTCACTTTCCAGTCCAACATCTTTCACTGGCATTCTTGGTTGCAGTAAGCAATGTAGTCCTTGCTGGGTTCCCTGGGAAAAGTTTGTGTGGTTTTGGTGTGTGGTGTGTTCCATTTTTTTCTCTTTTTTTTTTTTTTTTCTTTTCTCCCTAGTCACCTCTAAGGTCTGTCTGGGAGTATGCTCACTTCTCCTTTTCAGGGTCTCCCATTGTACACCCCTGCAGGTTGCCTACCTGCTTTCTGTAAGCTTTTGACAAATGAAGGTGAGGAGTTGCTTTTCAAAATAATCTTACTGCTCTCCAGAAGTCTGCATTTGTCGCCATTAGCAGCAACAAACTCAAGGCAAATAGACAGCCCTTCCTCTGCAGCTCAGCCATACTTGCAAAATACAGCTTACAGATAAGAAGTGGTGAACAAATAAATGAAGTAGATGCTTTCCATCACAGTTCATGATAATGTCTTAAACAGGACAGAGGATGTCATTTGGCCCAGCAGGAAATTGTTGGGAATGAACAGGTGCTTAGAAACAACAGAACTCTGGATGTTGAGCATGTAGTGACAGGCCTGCTTTGCTGGATAGCAATGCTCAAGAACCAAGCCGGGCTTGACAGCTAGCCAAGAAGTTTGCCGCTAATATTGTACTGCTATGAACATTTCACTAAATACTGGATTAGAAAGAGGCTTTTCAGAGTCACCAGATCATAGCTTGTTTTGACAATTCCTCAGTAAAGATAGTGGCAGGTACTGTGCTAGTCAGTCAAGGAAATTGAGACTCTGTTTGGGGGTGGAGGGAGGGAAGATATTAGACTGTCCATAGAAATGTGAAGCAGAAAAAATACCCTGAAGATATTCTCATAACTCACACAAACACTTGAAATAAGGGAGAATAAAGAAGGAGGTTTGTAGTTCCTTTAGGCTTGTTTTATAACTAGTCTGTTTGCATATGTGTAAAAAATAAACACGTAAGTGTAAAAGACCATGGTAAAAAGTAGAATAAGTAAAATAACTAATTAAAAAAAATCTAAATAGAGCTTTGCAAGGTTTATCAAAACATTTAAACAGTTATAAAAGCCTTGCATATATTTGTATGTTGGATTAGCTCCAGAAGTATTTTTTGTACAGTAAATTCTAGCTGATGTGTTATGAGATGCTCAGTTTTTCTGGTTGAGGATCCAGTTCCTCAGCAACCCTATATCTTCAGGTTGTCTTTAATGGAACGGTATGTAGATTTGAACATGTCATCCTTTTATTATGTCCCAAAACCATTTTAGCTTAATAATCAGTTTCAAACATTCTCTTTTTTCCATTCCCCTCCCTTTTCTTCAACTCTCTCTGTCTGAAGCTCTTAGGTTATAATTTAGTTAGGAAGCTATTTCAGTCTTTCTTTTACTGTAGCATTGCTTATACTCCCCTGCTTAGTCCATTTGGAAAGATGAGGTATGATTTTTGTCTAATTAGATAGAAAATGTAGACAGCTAAAAAGTATTCAGCTAATGCTTCTGATGCTTTGATAGGGCCTGAGCAGAGTTTGTCCTTTTGCAGAGAAAAATGATCTTCTCCCCACCCAACACAGTGTTTATATCTCTGAATGAAATTTTCTACATGATCTATTGAATTTTTAATGCAGACCTATAACTTGTTAATGATAAAAAACATGATATGCAAATTTAACACTCTACAATGGGTAGCTTAGTATGTTACTTCTGTTTTTAAATGTTGGATAGTCTTTTTGGTTCTTAATTATCTATGTATAAGAATAATAGTTTTCTATGGTACTCAGAGAAAAGATTTAAACTGATTAACATGTAAACAAGGATATTACAGAAGAAACTCAGCAGTGGAAGGCTCCCAGTACTTTGCGTGTCAAAAATTTATTTGCTCAATAAATTTATACTGGAATATGTGTGCAGTTCTTTCAGGTCTCTGTGTAAAGTTGCTTTCTTGTGACTTCAGATTCTAAGATGATTTCATGTATGTCTTTGGTGTAAAGTTTAATATGTTTACTCTTTCAAAAGGAAGAGTGTTCTGAAGTTGTGTAGCAGAGGTCAGAATTACAGGTCACTCAAGACATGTTTTGTACTCCAGAACTCTTGTCTGTTGTTACTGGCCTGTCTGTATCCGTGCTATTGAGTAGACTTAATAACATAATAGAAAAGATAGAAGTGGATTTTATATTTACTGTCTTGCCTTTCCTATGTTTGTTACACATTCTAAGGATGTATGACAAAATTCAAGACACGTACAAGCTGTTCCATGAGAACAAAGAATGTTTAAGGAGGTATTTTGCTGAGGTTATTGCCCTGTGAGAAGGGTCCCTCAATTTACTGTTCAAGTGCATCCATTCATTGCAAAAAAAAAAGTATTATTTGCGTACGAATATCAAAGTGAAGCTTTAAGTGAGAGAAGAAGAAGAGGTAAAACCTTGAATGTCACACTTAAGTGTTTGTTAATACAATGCAGTACATTATTTTTATGCTTAACTCTATTAGACAAAGAAAGCTTGGATCCTATTCTATTGCACGTTAGGTTGCTGTCACTGCTGGTCCTGTTCGTGTTTCATTCTCCTTTTCCAATCTGAAGAAAAATGTTATTCTTTCTGTGCAACAAGTATTTTTGTGCTACTAGTATACATGATATAATACAAAATGACAGAAAGAAGTACCTTGGACTTTGACTACATTTGCCAAGTGCTTCACTCACATGTTCTCACTCTGAACTCTGAAGTAGACATTATTCTGTATACTATAGGACTGTAAAGTGAGTGGTAGTACAGTGAGTTTCAATTCCATCTTTAACGTTTAAGCTAGTAGGTTGGTAGCTTATTGAAAATCAGATTTCATGAAATTATTATTTTAATAAATGTACTAATCCTAAATATTCATAACATTCCCATGGAGAGTATAGTCAAAACGTATCAGAAGTTCTCTTTGACTTAATACCAGGTAGCTCATTAGATTCCAGTCAAGGGTGTGATATTTTATAGTCTGGCAAGCAATTTTGAAGGACGTCTATCCATGTCAGGCTGAACTTAGGTGAATTTAAGTGACCAATTTTCTATATGGAATTGTTAAAACTAGCACACTTTTTAAACAAGTTCATATAATCTACTTTGCAGTCTCGGGAGGATGTCTACACCCTCAAAAGGGTGAAAATCCCACCACTGAATGGACAGAATGTACCAACTGCTAGTCATCCAAAGTTGCACACCTCTAATTATTTCTTTTAAATAAGGTTTGAATAACTCTTCAGTCCTGGTGTTTTTCCAGCTATGTCTGACCTCAGCATTCTTATTGCTGAAGCAGTTTCTGTGGTCTAGAGATGTATTTCATGCCCTTCCCATATCCCAAAAAAGCTTAAATAGACTTCTTAGTAAATGGTAATTGTTTTCCATCATTATAGTTAACACAATGAAATATATGTATCATCCTATATTGCAAGGATACTATTCAAGATTTAGAAACTTCTGCTGTTTTACAGTGGATAGTTTCTTTTTAAGTTGCGTGTACGTGTGTTGGTCAGTTTATCTTTATTTGTTTAATGGCTGACATTTGCCCTTGCACTAAACATAGCAGAGGCACTATTACTACTTCACAAAGTTTATAGAGTAAGTAGCGACAAATGGTGGTGTTAGGCAATCTAGCTACTGATGGTCACAGATATCTCAGAATGCAGCATTTTTAATATAATAACAACAGTATATTATAAGAATGTAGCAATAAGATTATTTGTTTCGAAAAGTTGTCATGTACCAAGCAGTTGTTGATCATCTATTCAAGTGGAACATGATTACAACTCTTGACCTAGAGTACATCATTTTTCAAGTTTAGCAGTGCACTTTCCCAGCATTTTTTAAAACACTTGCATTTTATGATCATCTATCAATATTTTAGAGTAGCTGAAGTATTACATTTTATTTTTAAAAATAGGTCAAAATCAAAGAAGGAGGAAAAGATTTAAAGTGGTCACCTCATGCAGCAGAGGTAGAAATGAATTCCAGAAATACTAGTTGATATACTAGAAAGTGAAAGATCAAGAAATGAAAAAACTGTGAAGTGAGATGAGGTTTTTTTTCATGGATGACATTGATAAGATGAAAAGAGGTACTGGCAATGGCGAAGTTAGATTGAGTCCTGAAATTGTGTTACTAGCAAGATACAGCAGAAAGCTTAGATCCAGTAAATGACGTCGTCCAGCTAATGAACCTCATATATAGCTGAAATTCTGGAATTTTATTGGGCTGGAAGAAACTGGGGAGAATAACAAAATGGGAATAATGTTAGGAAGAAGGTGTTGGGTTTTTTTTTTTTAATTTTTATTTGCACAGTGTAAGGAGAGGCATTAAGTGTTTCAATAGCTAAAGCTAAAATGATAATTTTTGTTCAGAACAGGGATGTCCATGAAGGAATTGTATAGATACAGTTATAGTGATATAAGAAGGCTGGTATACTTCCCTTGTTAAGAAAGACTGATTCTGTTTCTCAGTCTTAACAACTTAAATGTGTAAAACATTGGGGCTGCTGTGAAAAGATGGTGCCTGATTACGTATAATGAACAAAGAGGAAGGAAACATATATCTATAAATAACAACGTAGAACAGTGTCTTAATAGCAAAACTCTATGGAATTGTTTTTGAATGAACTTTTTAAAACCA
This sequence comes from Strix uralensis, assembly GCF_047716275.1. Taxonomy (NCBI): domain Eukaryota; kingdom Metazoa; phylum Chordata; class Aves; order Strigiformes; family Strigidae; genus Strix; species Strix uralensis. The sequence continues at coordinate 40,586,013 of NC_133975.1, forward strand.
CCTAGAATGGGCGTGTGAGAATTTTGTAGCATTTCTATAGTTTTATAACTAATCTATGGGCTTATTTCTGAGAGATAAGTGTTCAGCATTGCTCACAATAACTGCGTTTCTTTCCTTTAAGTATTGTGTAGTGAGGTTTTCTTGCTTACATATCAAAAGAAACCATTTGTCTTGTGTTCTCTTATCAGTTTGTTTATGGGAAGACTCCAGAGGAAGGGCTTTTTCTGTTTTAAAAAACCCAATGTAATAAAAATGCAGTCAGTGTACTGTCTGTTAGAGAAAACAAGTTCTTCTGAAGTATACTGGCCCTTAATGATGTGTTTCTGTTGTCATGGAAATGGGGATTTTTTTTTTTTTTCAGGTAGGATTATTTGTTCTACTTCTGCTTTTTATAGTCCTCCCTTCATAAGTTTAGTTTTGTACTGGCAGTGTTGTGCTTCATGAAAGAACAGCCATACATCCTTTATCATCCTTTTACTTCACTTTTATGTCCATTAGAATTTGATGGCTAAAAGACTGAGGAAGAAGCAAATATTGGCAGATATGAAGATACCAGGGATGTACCCCACTATACAGAAATAGCCTCAGTCTGTCAGGAAAAAGAAGGCACTGTTGTAATGAAACATGCATTAAAAAAGTTAAAAACTGCATTGGAGCAAATAATAGCTATTGTTAGCACTTACCTTTTCATACACATGTAAACTGCAGAGTTAAATTACAGATGAATGCCATGAAAACAATCCAATTCTTACTGTGTCTGTTCTCTGTCATTGCCTGAACAGGAAATTTGTTGTTAAAAAAGGTTTTGTGCTTAAAGACAGTTTCAAGTCATTTACAGTTCTTTCATACTTGTTTATTCTGGATCTTGGTAAGAAAAATGACTGAAACGTATGTGGTTAAATGCAATTTACTGAATAATTAGAAAGTGAGAGTAATGAGTTAATCCTATGTCACTTCTGATGCTAGGAACCCCGAGGTGTGTCAGTGTCAGACAGACCTCTTCAAGGTGTCCATGACACACTGCACAGAATTCCCATCCATGGTGATGTTCAACATACCTCACCACCTGCCACACTTTTATAGTGTTCTTCCTCACCGTTACATTTATCAGTTAAAGATGGTCTTTCTCCTCACAATAAAACCATTAATTTGTCATCTAAAGAGTGTGAAATGTCAGTGAAGGACAAGTCATACATGTTAGAACATCAGACAGGACCATCTGTACGTCCTCCTGTAACATCTGTACATCTTTCTGTAACACCTGCAAGCTATCATGACAGGACTTAGCAGGGGGTCATTCAGTGGCCACTTAGGCTAACATATGGGTACCAGCTAGGGAGGTTTAGTTGGGTCAGCATATACCTCAGGATCACTAGTTCCTCATTATGTCTTCAGACATGGTTCCTACTGTAACAGTTTTTCTGTATGTGTATGTTAAAATGAGCTGAAGCATTGTAAGCATGTGATATTTGTAAAAAATAAGCAAATAAACACTTTTGTGCTGATTCAGAGAGAGAAAACATGATTCAGACTGTATAATTTGAGCCTCTGCTCTGAAAGTATGTGGTACTTCTGAGAAAAAGAGGGAAAGGTTAAAAGATCATAATTCAGAAGCAAACTGAGAATGTCTCTTCTTTCACGGGAGACTCTGCTATTGCATCTGCCATTGTTTTTGCTCTGATATGATATTTCACCCTTCCTTCAAAAGTTCATATTATAATGAAACATGTATGTAGTGAATGACAACTGCAGTGGAGTTCCTAAGAGGAGGATCTTGTAAACTTGAAATCATGAGTTACTACAGCCTGATTAGAGGATGAAAAACATGGAGCAAAAATCAGCTAGTCATAGCAAATCCCATGTTTATCCATACCAACTTTCACCTTTACCCAAATCTTTATGTTAGATGCATGCCGTGTTTCCAGTGTAGTGAATTTCAGGAGTCTTTATGAGGATTTAATTTTTTAATTGTCCTGTTCATTTCTTTTTACCAAGTTTCCTTATTTTTACACAGTTCCCCATGTGAACTTTAGTATAACAATGGTTGATATTTTCTGATCTTTTTCTTGGTCTCGTCATAGCTTTTTCTGTGTGTTGCTGTATATTTTGAAATCTAGCACTACAGTGTTCACTGGTTGTTTTCCTTCCATACTGATGTGCTTAGTTTATTAATGCCTTCACTTAGGGCAAAACTGTATTTACATTTGGATAGGTGTAAATTGCTCTTTCTCTTTAAAAATAAACAAGACACTCAAAGGTATGGTATTTCGATCCCTATTATTATTACAGGTATCATTAATAATTGTTTAAGAAATGAATAAAATACCTTGTTAGTGCTGGGTAATTAAAAGCAGCACACTAGTAAGTTAGTATTAAACTTGTCCTTTAAAAAATTTATGCAAGTAATTATTTCACACCTGAACATCTCAGATTACTTTTTTTATACAAAGTATTCTTGAAATGGTTAGAAAACAGTTTTTGATATTGTAGATACTCCTGATCTACAATATTAGCAGATAGATTCAGAATGACATAAAGAATCTTCATGTTTGTCATGCATTACACAAGGAGAGAGTATTCAAGTTAGTGTAACCCACACCTGAATTCTTAATGGTAAAGCAAAAAATCCAGGGTTTTTTTTTATGCTAGTAGGATACGTGTCATGAGCATAATAACATGAAAAAAATCCTGACTTTATTCAGCCAGAATTTTCTGTTATGAAAATGCTTTAGACCATAGTTTGAGAGACAGACCAGTAAACTACTTTAGAATCTCTCATCACATTAAGTGTTGGCTTTAAAATTATTATATTTATCCAAGGATTAGTGGAAAAAATATTTTGTGATACTTTTATTTGGTGGCATTTTTACAGTGCAGAGTGTAATTCCTCCCTTGTTAAAACACTAGATTTTAATAGGTGCATAGATGGTTTAAAGGTGTCTGATACCTAAAACACAAATCAGTTTAGCTATGCTAGAGTAAAGGTGGTAATTCAAGAAATGTGGTTTGGCTTGCTGTGTTTTAATCAACAGCTTTTACTCTCTTTGTGGGAACCTTTTTTTTTTGGTCATCTGAAAACTGATCTGCAATCCATTTATGTAATTTAGTTTTCCAGATTAGGAAGATCCTCTAATCACATTCTAATAAGAGATTGCAATTAGAGTTTGTAAAGGAATCTTACCTTGAATATCACCCAAAATGTGCCACTTAACTTTTTTTTTTTTTTTTTTTTTTTTGTTAATCTTTGTTTTCCCCCAACCTGTCCTGTTATAACATTGCTGTGTAATAAGGATATTGTATGCTACTTGGATCCTTTGGATCCTTTCAAAGGCACTAAATGTATAACAGACATTAAAAAAAGGATTACAGGGTCCAGGGAGTTTGCTGAACCAGCATCATTAAACCAGTGCTTATGGAAGATATTTATAAACTGTTCTTTTGTAGCCTGTAATTGAACAGTCAATTTCAGTTATGGTTTTTAAATCTTATTCTCTTATTTTCTAGGCATGATAAGGGGATGGGTTGACGGATGCCGTGCAGCACTTAGTGTATGTTCTCTTAGGACATGATTTACATGCCTTTTATTACTGGGCATGCATATTGCAGAAAGCTCTCATTTGCTGAATATTTTGCAACTGAATAGAACTGCATAGGAGTATATATGTGTATGTGTGTGTTTTATATGTATGCATCTATGTATGTATATACATACACACACATATATACTTACATGAAGCACATATGCACATATATATAGGTGCACTTTATCTATAGAATCTTTCTCTCCTAACAGAGTTAGAAGTATGCAATCTATTCTTATTTTTGTCAAAAAAGTTAAGTTTTGTTTTTGTCATCACAGTTATTCTAAGAGAATGACAATGATGCCTGTTTTAGATTCCTTACATTTGTCACATGTAGGCCATCAGAGACAGTGATGCATTGCTCATTAGGGGATATACTAAGGAGTAACAAGCTTGCTTTTTATAAATTGTTATAAGCACAATTAAACTTTCATTATTTTACAAATTGAATATTTGTGATCTCTCCAGTTTTAACAAATAAACACAGGCAACTAAACTTGACCTTAAAATAAGTGTTAAACATCTATGATTTTGTCAGCTTCACAGTTCTCCATAAGCCTTGAGCTTTCTGTGGCAGTGAGAGGACTCACCCAGCAGTCTTTTGTTTATTTCTCTTCTTTACTTTACTGCTAATCTCCCTTTTTTGGCTTGTTTTCCCTTCTTCATTCCCTTCAGAACTTGAATGAAATGGATGCAGTTGGAGAAAAGGCCAGTGGTAGCAAAAATGTAACTGGCATCTACACAAAGAATCTACTGTAGCTGCTCCCTAACCAGACCTTGAAGAAAAGAGTCCACAGTGGGACATCTGAACTCGTTAGCAACCAAATATTTACTGCCATTGCAAGGACATCTTGTTTGTTCTATTCCTTTTCTTTCTCTAACTTCTTATATTCCATAAAGCTCAGCTGAATCTTCCATAATATTCTACCTTGTCTGACATGAAAATTCTCTGAAACAAAATGACCTCAGCACCCTGCCTGGGTCTCCCATGCACTTTATGATGTGTGGATGATCTTAGATGCATCATTTTCATTCATGTTTCCATGTGGTTAATGAGAAGCCTCTTCTCATGAAAAAATCATTACTATAGACTGTCTCAAAATTGATTGTATTCCTTTTTTTTTGAAATGTATATAGTAATATATTAATTTTGCAGTTCTAAAAAGCAACAGTTTAAAAAGTCAGAACACTTTTCATGTCTGTGTTTTCTGAGTTTCTATTGAGAGTAAATAACACCTTCAGCTCTATGTAAGATGATTAGAATTTTTCCCATGGACTTTTGTTTTAAAATATGGCATGTATCATTCATGCAGTTATATGTTGCATTCATTTTATTTCACATGACACTTCGTAGTGTGGAAAGCCAAGCATTAGTAATTCCTGATAATTATTCTTATGTCTTGTGATGTCCAAAAGTCTTAACTGCAAAGACTATTCTGTGTCAAATGTGCGAACAAAGACAATGTAAACTACAACTTGCAGAATAATGGAAGGAGAACTTTAAATTACCTGACTTGGGTATTGCAGGTAGTTTACAGTGTAGCTTACTCTTTTGTGGTTTATGTGCTGTATATGTGCAGTAACTTGGCTATTTCTTCTGTGTTGTGATTCATGTGGAGAAACTGTAAAACCTAAAGTGGAAAGCAGAAGAAAAATACGAGTTTATAGAGATGCCCCATCAGTAAGTGTAAATCAACTCCTCCATCCGAACCTTGTAAGCAGGGTGTGGGTAACATCTTGAGGTAAGATTTAAAGGATAATTGTGTTTTAATGTCACCTTGAATTTTGTCACTTACATCTGCACACACTGAACTGTCATGGAAGTGAGGGAGCATAAGTTCGGTTGTAAAAATGTGATGCTTTCTTTCCCTGTGAAGCAGTATCTCCTCAGGAAGCTGCTCTTTCCCAGTGGGAATGGTCACACTTCTTTCTCTCTGATAAGTAGAAGCAAGATATGACTGATGGTGAGAACCATTGTGAAAAAAGGTGCATTCTTGTCTGTGCAGTTTTATCCCCCCCCCCCCTTCCATACTGTTATGTTTATTTTTTCTTGTTACTTTAATTGTATGGTGTGTGTGTTGCATATTCTTTTGTGCCCAGCTGCCTTCTCACAGAATCATATAGGTTGGAAGGGACCTTGAAGATCACCTAGTCCTACCATTAACCTAACACTGACAGTTCCCAACTACACCATATCCCTAAGTGCTATGTCAACCTGCCTCTTGAACACCTCCAGGGATGGGGGCTCCACCACCTCCCTGGGCAGCCCATTCCAACGCCTAACAACCCGTTCTGTAAAGAAATGCTTCCTAATATCCAGTCTAAACCTTCCCTGGCGCAATTTGAGGCCATTACCTCTTGCCTTATCACTTGTTACTTGGTTAAAGAGGCTCATCCCCAGCTCTCTGCAACCTCCTTTCAGGTAGTTGTAGAGGGCGATGAGGTCTCCCCTCAGCCTCCTCTTCTCCAGACTAAACAATCCCAGTTCCCTCAGCTGCTCCTCGTATGACATGTGCTCCAGACCCTCCTCAAGATATAAAGGGTTAGACCAAGTACAACCTTTTGAAATCATCAAAAAGTGCTTTCAGAAATTTCTTAAACTTTGAACATAAGAGAGACTTTACAGAGCCAAAGAGAAGCTTGAATGCTTTAATAGACTGATAGCCCTAGTGGAAGAGATACACAGGGAGATACACATACTTTTGTTGCATGTGGGGCAAATAACATCTTTAACAGAGTGTCAGCAACTTCCTCCAAAAGACTGGCTGTAATCTTACATATATCAGACCTCTAAATTTTGAAGCTACTTGAATGAACACTTCGGTGTACAAAGGCCACAGAAGTCAAGGGAATCTCAGAGCACATTAAGATATGAAATCTCTCAGCAAACATAATTACAGCTTTAATTAAGTGATTAAAAAGCCATAAGGGACTAATGTGGTCACCTAGTCCAAACTCCTGCATAATGCAGGAATTAATCAGAGAATTCCTGTGACCTAATTAAACTAAAGTATGACTAGGAAAATATCAGATCTTGATTTAATTTTTTTGTGTATTCAAGAATCCAATCTTGACAAATTTCTCTAGTGTTTTGAAGAAAAATTTGAATATAATTTCTGTTCTGAATTTGTCTAGTTTTAAATTCCAGCAATATTGACTGAACTTGAACAAATTTGAGATCTGTTTTCTTGTAGATACTTTGATGTAATGTAGATGCTCCTTAACTTTTTTTGTTAAATTTACCAGACTAATCACTTTGAGTTTTTAAATTGAAAGGATATTTTCCTTAACTATGTCTGTAGCCATTTTTTGAAGTACCTCCAGTTTTCAGGTGCATTGATGGCACAAAAAACTATATGGCGTATTTCAATAATAGTTATACCGGTAGGAAATCTTAGACTACAATCACAGCGTGGTTGGGGTTGGAGAAGTCCCCCGGAGACAGTGTAGTCCAAGTCCTCTGATAAAAGCAGGTTCATCTAGAACTGTGTGTGTGAATATGCTACCCCGTGAAATGTTCTTTTTTTAGCAGTACGTCCAATACACATCAGTATGGGTATTTACCAGTACATCCACTATCCACAACACTATTTAGGGGGAAGAGAGCTCTGTTGGATGTTCACAATGCTGTGCTTATAGAATGGCCTCCAATTTTGAAAGGTGACATGAACAGCCAGCTGCCACTGGGCTTTAAATATGCTCATAGGCTTAGAGTTGAGACTTAGAGTGTCCATGTGGAGAATCTAGCCATAAAATTTAGAATCCCTTATGTATAAATGTGATATTGGGAATGTCCCTGAATTTTACTGTCTGGCATTCATGTTCAGCTGACTGTCCTGCATTATTCCCTCCACTGTCAGCATCTTTTCAGAGTTAAAGCTTACTGGATGAGTAACAGTATCCTATGGGAATGTGGCCAACTTCTTTTGTCCCCAAAGGTATTAATTCATACTTGGCCTGTTAAAAAAAGACATATTTTTTTTTATTTTTAAATATCATAATGATTCAAGTTCTTCAGAATTTTAGGGGGATAGTACTGGCAGTGTTAACTCCTTTTAATCTTGAAAATTTTACTTATTTTCAAAAGTGAAACTTTACTGATAATAATCATGAAACATAACCAGTCAGACTGAAGGTTTTAAATTATAGATAACACTTACAATAGCTACAGATAATAGTCTGGAAGTATATTAAGATTGGTATTCTGAATCAGTGGTCCTGTTAATCAGTTTTTTATTATCTTTCTCCTCTTGATTGATACAGCATATATGAAATACATATTTGAGTACTGAGAGAAAATAATTCTTATCTGTTGTGTTGTAAGGCTGGATATCATATGCAGTGGTGAAAGATTTTCTCAGTGAAGAAATTTTTTTAAACAGATGAGAATTTCACAAAGGGGTTAATTTTCAGAACATAATGTCGTTAGTGGTTATTAATATAGAACATAATGAGGCTATATGCAAGGAGGTCCCCTTCACCCTCTCCTCTTCAATAAAATCCCTGTTGCTAGAAGTGTTAGATTATAGAAGGATGTAGAAAGAAATGAGAATAAATTAAGGTCATTAAAGAAAGGATGTCCATTATACTTCTGTCCAGTGTAACATCCAGACTTGAGCACTAATAGGATTGTAATAACCTCTCAAACATCTTTTTTGGTATTCTGTGTTTGTATATCACTTCTTTTTTATTTTTTTCTCTGTTTAGCAAACAATGACTGATATTATTAGTGAGAATGCAAAAATTTATGTAGTAATAGACTTACTTGTATCGGGTGAAGGCCTGTTTTGAAATGTCTTTAGGTTATATGACCATCTTGCTATTTCTTGGATAACTGCCTGTTTTACACTGGTACTTTGTTCCTCTAGAAGAATGTAATAATTATGGGGAATTAGTAGAACTATACATAATCCCATCATTGGGATATGTAACAATATTGTACCACTGTTACATTTTACCTTCCACTTCCTTCCTCTCTTAACATTCCATTTCCCCACTAATTCTGCTAATTTTTCATGTCATTAAGCATTTCTCCTTTCTCTGGACACTTGTGTGAATGTCTGGCATGAGTTAAACTCTGTGATGTGATGTGCTGTTTGTTTATTTTGGTAAGTATCTTGTGAAGCTGTAAATAAGATATGCACATCCCAGAACAGGCAATTAGACACATTTTGGAAGTCCTAAAGCTTCTTAATGGTTATTCTAACCTTACTCTGGGATATTTCAAAGATGAAATACCTTTTGCCATCATTTTATGGTTATGTTTCTGTTTTGAATATAAACTATAAATGTTAATTGTGGTGCACTCTAAATATCAAATTTGATCATCCAATTTTAATTTTTCTGTGAGCCTTTTACAGATTTCCATAATATGCTGCCTAATTTTCATAAAATATTTACTGCATTAGTGTTTTGATGAGTTCAGGACTAAGCTTTTAAAGTCAATGTCCTAGTTTTCCCCACCTGCTGTAGTTTGGCTTGCATCACAGAATATTCTCTAAGAACACAAATTGTTTTTCATATAATGAAACCAAAACATGCTTTCCAGGAGTGCACCTTATGCCACCCCAAACCCTAAAGGGCAGTCAATCTGTGGGGCCTGACTGGCATTAGTCCAAAGTGAATTCCCCTGAAACACAAAGAATGGGTATTGCTTCACACCCCAGATGCATCACAACTTGTTCATGCAGTCATAGGCAAAGTGTTGCAACATAGCTGAGGTAATTCGAGCTGGCTTTTGATTTTTCTTGCTCAGATATTGAGGTAGTATTATCAACATAAATAACATTGTGCTTTCAAATTATGTTTTTGTGTGTTGATCAGGACATCATTGCACCACAACATTATCATTATTATGTAGCTGAAAATCAATAGCATTGAAGGATGGAGTGGTAAACTGATTTGAAGGCCATACAAAACTGGGAGTAAAAGTCAGGTGTCTTGTCATGCTGTTTAAAGCTGTAAGTGCTCAACTACATTTCATAATATCATAATGGATACCAGGGGATCTGTTAATGTCATCAGCTTCCAATTATTCTCTTGATTAACTGTTTATTTAGTCTCATTATACAGTTGGATGTTCTGTCTTGCCTTGCCATTTACAATTGGCATGGTTGTCCAATGATCACTTGCACCAATAATCTCATTTCACATTAAGAGGGAATTTTAGACAGTAATATGTAGTTCCTACTAAAACAGTTTCCTTCTGTGCCACAAGTGTGCCCAGAAAGAGAAAGTTAGCAGCTTGGGTGGTTTTTGGGTGTGGCTTTAAAGTAGCTTCTATATCACCAGTGGTAAACATGTTTCACAGTATGCTGAAGAAAGTAAGTCCCAACCGTTGCTGCTTAGAAAATCACATGAAATTGGCATTTTCTGGTTTAGTTTGTTACTCTTCTTAATGCTTGCAGAGTTTTTTCTGTTTGATTTTGGGATTAACACCTATTGATAACTTCACCTTGAAGGTCCTTGGAACAGTTTTTAAAGAAACATCTAGGAGGCAGATTTGTGCTTCAACATGAGTATGGTAATAAAATACAACCAAAAATGAAGGAAACTGACAAAATCTCTTTCACAGTCTCTCTCTTACACATACTCACACACAAGCTGTGAATGGATGGCCAGTTAATAGCACCTGAAACTAATCACAGTGCTCTTGAGAAGGAGCTTCAACACTTGTGTAGTTTGGAGGAGTTGATGTTTAACATGAGAAATATCTACACAGAGAAATAGATTATTGGAAGGGGTGAGGGGAGAGCTCAGAGCTGTTGTTTGGCAATGCTATACTTTGATTCACCAGTTACTGTGATTTCATCTTAACCTTTGACATATGAGTGTAGGCTTTTTAGGAAGTTAAAAATCCTCATTAAAATTAAGGTGTGTGTGAACCTGATGTGAAAATGACCATAGTGGGGACTAGATCAAGTATTCACTCCGCCCAGCATCTCATATGTTTGTGTCCAAAAGCAGACTGTCTTGGAAGTAGCATAAGTAAAAAAAAAACCAACTTTCCCACAAAATATTCCTCTACTCTCCAGTATTGCAGCTCAGGGATCCCCTGATCCAGACGTGCATCTTCATGTCCAGGAATCTTTGTGATTCAGATTCTCCTTGTTCTTTTGGGTTTTTTTCCCCTCCACAAGACCCTGCTGCAACAAGTTACACAGCTTAAGTACACGTTGTGTATTATGCCTTTTCTTTGGAGCCTAATTTCCTTGCAGCCCTCTCCCTTTATGGAACACGTTGTTTCTTATTCACCTTTTCTGTGTCACTCATGACAGTACAATCTTTATCGTATCATCTCCCAGTTATCTCTTTCAGCTTTTTTTTTTTTTTTTTTTTTTTTGTGGATGCTTTTTATATTTGAAACAAAGTTTGTAGGATTGTTTCAAGGAACAAGGTCATTCGGTTTCATAAGCAACCTATAGATTCCTTTGTTGCAAGCATCACTGTTAAAGAGATTGCTTATCTTAAATATTTGGTGCTATCAAGAAACAAAGCTTAGAAGCAGTTGCCACCCTAAGTAAAATATTCACCAGACACTTTTTTAAATATCAAGATTTATTAATGCTTATGTAAGAAAATACTTTGAAAAGAAAGTATAGCTGTATAGGGGAGACTTACACAGGAGATCTTCTGTTTTAAAGGAAATATGATCTTTTATAAAAAAAATATCTGACTGAAGGAATAATTCCTAGAAAGATGGAAGACACTTAGATGCTATGATGTCACAGCACTTCCATGAGTATAGGCAGTCTTAGTGTGCTGATTTTGAAATGATCAGTTAGATCTGAGAACTAAAACTGATCATTGTTCTTGAATTGCTCCAGAAAACAGAGCCCTAGAAAGGTGAATTAAAAAGGAAAAAGGGGTAAGAAATGCATTGGGTAACTAAACAAATACACATTCATTTACTTAATTATATATATAAATTTAACTTCACATATAAAAATTATTCTGGTATGAACCAGTTTTGAACAGATTTATATACAAACAGTGTGAAAAAAACCCAAATCAACAAACCAAAAAAACCCAAACAAACAAAAAAAAAACCAAAAACCACAACTTTTTTTTTTTTTTGTGACTTAGAAGGTGGCACTAGGTCACTCTATTTAGACAGCATAAAGTAAATGGATGAGCTATTTATCATTTATATGTAAATATGATTTTTCAGCCATAGTAGTTTTTATTTTTGGGTAAGTTTGAGTCATTTTTTTCCCAGAAGGATGAGAAGTGAAAACTGTAAAGAAAAATTGGACTTATGTTCTAATTGCACTTCTGGTGAAATAATGAAAGTCTTAAAATGATGCTACATTACTCTGTAGACTAAGGTACAAAAATGCTAATTTATTGCTAGACTGCAGCTTCCAATTTGCATTCCAAATCAGACTGCAGAGCTTCCCAAATGAGTAGATGTCCTCACAGTGTATTTAACCTATGCTTTTCCTGAGAAAATTCATAACAGTATGAGTGTTTGTACGTGTTTCCTCACATACATACCCACATGTGATCTTCACCATTTTAAGAAGGTCTGGTTTTTTTAGTAGGGATTTAAAGTGTACACCTAATTTTGGATATTAGCAATCAGAAAAAGAATTGATGCAAATACTGTTTGAAATCTCTGAACTGACTCTAAATTCCTGTTTACTCTGACACTGACAGATAATTTATAGGGTGCATATAATTTTCAGTGATTAATGTCATGTATTAAATTGTGCTTGTATGTGTGTGGAAATGCACAGTCACATACAAAATGGTACTGTTATAAAGATGTTTTCTAAAATATTATAAGGGTAATAGTGTATATTTGTTGTTAGTTCCAGATGATATAGATATATGAGAAGGAGGGAAATGAAGAGTCATATTATTCTTAAATGTGCTGATACAGGAGGAGGGGGAGAGGCAGGCAGGGGGGAGAGAGAGAGAGAGAGAAAGACAAGTAATACAGCATAAAGAACCCACAGGCATCTGGGCTTTCCCACTTCAGTAGCAAATAGGGGGAATTATGGGTTGGTGGTCTGCTTCCCGTTAGGAGGACACCCCTCCATCTGTTTTCAGTACAGCCTGTTTCCAATTTAAAACACAAATTTCAACACAAACCTCAATTTCTTTTCTCCATTTTATATGCAAAGTGAGGCTTATGAATCGGTGTCATTGCCATAAGGGCGCAGACCAAATTTCCCCCCAAAATTCACAGGCTGTTCATTTGAATACCTGCTTACAGTGGTACACAATGGGCAGCTTTGAGAAGAAAAATTGATAATCTTCACGGAAGAGTAATTTGAATGAAATTACACTTGACAGCCTGTCTCCAAGCAAACAAGGAGCGTGAGGGAGCCTTAGCTAAGCTCTGAGGACTTGCCTAAGCCTCTGCTGTTGGAGCTTCCCAGGGAAAAAAAAATCCACACTTTTTCCTACATCTGACTGAAGCTTTTGATTAATTCTCTGTAGCTGTTTCTAGTGAAGAAAGGTAGCCATGGAAGAGAATATGGAAGAGGGACAAACACAGAAAGGTATTGTGATAAAATTGCTTTCTCTTTGCAAGGAGATAATTATTTTTGCAGTTCCTTATTTGCTTTAGCAGCATGCTGTAAGGTTAGTGGATATCCTTATGTGGCAGATGGGGAAAGATTCTTTTTTTTTATACTGTTTACTTTATTTGTGTCTCTGCAATAGCACCTAGTATTAATAATAGTGACTGCCATCTGATATCTAGTATTAAAAGAATCTAAATAGCGAATTTTACATCTATACTAATAATATTGCAAGCATTTAATGCAGCCTGCTTCCCAGCCCAGTCTTTGTTAACCTTCATTTATTTCATGTTTTCACGCTTGTCTAGCTGGGTCAAGGGAGTCTAGTGTGAACTAAGAGTGAGCTACTCACACAATATTTGGAGCTGGTTGTAGTTGGATATCTAACAATATAGCCAATATTTACACCTTGAATCATAGTCCAGGCTGAACAAAGACATGGGGTATATTTTGTATATGTTTAGGCAATATTGAAATTTCCCTCTGCCTTTTTTTCACTTTTGTTTTGCAATGTGTTGAAGCAGACTTGCTATAGTTCTAATATTTGCATTGCACAGATTTGCATTTTACTGAAATGAATTTTGCACATTGCAGCTGAAATTGCTTTAGCAAGATGTATACAGCATGTTCAGAGCATTTCTGTTCCACTGTTTCTGGTCAAGTTAAAAATAACAACATTATGGGATGTGTTAACACTTAAAGGTGCAATTTAAAATTATTGCAGATTATTAATTTGTGAATCTGAGAAATTCACTGGGTTTTGTCTTTTCACTTGTTTTATTCCGTACAAACAACGTTATAGTAGTGAAAGGAACCAAGGTTTTTCATTTTACTTTACTGCAAGCACAAACGGTAATCCTAGTGAATATTTGCCATGTAAAATCATGTATACTTTTCATTTTGAATTTATTTTGAATTCAATTCCATGTTTGAGGAGGATTTAGGAACTTGCCAAATTATTTAATACAAAAAGCCATATTTTTCTGCGCTGAGGCCATATTCTGATTTTTCCACTCCCTGATCAATCTGCTTTCTACATGTAAATGTCATGCTTTCTCATTATAAGTGACCCATTTAGACAGAATACAGCTCTGAATTGTTTATGATCTTGACTTGATCTAGATGCACAGTAGATAGTCATGAGAACACTAAAGGAGGATATATGTCCCCCTCTGTGTGTATACATACTTATGTTTATAGATACATAGATTAGTATCTGGTTGATTTCAGCAGTTTCTTCAGTTGAATTTTATTATTTGCAAATGGCAGAAATAATGGAAAGTACAAGACAGTTCAGGGTTTTGTTTTTTGTTTTTCATTTTTTTTTCCTGAAGGTAAAATCAGTACTTTTATTGTATGGTTCAAATTATTTAGTGTGCTTTATATTTACATGGGGTTTTTTTAAGTCTGAAATGCATTTTTTTCCTTCTTGAAACAAGTGAATTGAACTGTTTGAGCACTGAATCAAAATACTTCATTGTTACTGAATGAGATTGCCTGAAGAAACAGTGTGAAATTCAAAATCAGAGAGGAAAAAAATCAGAGAAAGAAGTGAATCATTTTGTATATTAAGAGAACATGTTATTGATAAACTGTCCTCATTGTTCATATGATAAGGACTTGAATGACCAATAGCCACTCAAAATGGTGTGATTAATAGTGTGATTACAACAGCTAACACTACTTACCCCCCCCCCCCCATTTACAATGCCATGTGTTCAGCTTTTTTTCCCTTTAGTGGTACCCAGCTGTCATCACAGTGTCAGGAGAATGTTAAGAGCTCACAAATTATATGTATTTTTCCTTGGTGTGGAAGGGGATGTTGCTTAGTTGCTGTGACCCTACCTGCGAACCTGTCGTGTTCCCGCTTTGGATTATGACAACTTTTAAAATGTATTTAGAGTTAAAAGAAAACTAGCAATTCAGGAGGAAAATGAAAAATATTTTCTTTTTTGAATCTTTGGGGATGCTTGAATGCAGATATTGAAGTATAGGGATTATTATGAAATCATGGATCTCTTTAAGGTTTGCACTTTGCACTTCAAAAATACTGACTGTTATTAGTATGATGATACTTCTCTTTCATAGTTTCTGGTTTTTTTGCTTTCATTTAGTGTGACTTATCTATTATGTGTTTAACTGATATCCATAGTATAGTTCGAGGGCATCTGGACTAGTTTTTCTAACTGTGGTGTCCCAGGAACTTTAATTGTAATTCATATATTCTAATTTTTGTCCTCCTGACATCTTGAGTGGAACTGTTTTTTTCTTTCTTTCTCCTCTGCTTTCTACAAAATCAATTGGAGTATAAATTGTCACTGATTATCAACTCCTGTGCTCTTCACAGCAGATGCTTTGAACCTCCCACTGAACAGCATTACGTCTTCCTAGCAGCCATGATGGAAGTGAATAGTTTTATATTGATGCATTTCATAAATGCGATGCATTTCATAAATACGATGAAAGCTCCAATAAGATGCTTGCAGATTTGAAGTCTTGTTATTTTAGAGAATTTTATGCAATCAGATATTGATAAGTGCAAACATAATTCTTACCATAATTGTTCCAAATAGTAATCTTCTGCCTTACACAGTATCTGTGCATTCTAGTGTCTAACAGTTTATGGTTGTATCTGGGAAAACTGTGAGCAGGGAGATATATTACATGTTTTCTGAAAATAATGAATTACTAGAAACTAATCAAAGTAATGATCGGAAAACAGAAATGGACATCTTCCCTGCACGCACCCCCCCCCCCCCACCCCCACCCCCCAATATTTTCTTTCTGTTGGCCTTGGAAAGTGTGTGTTTTCTTGGCATCAGTACCCTTAATATAGTAAATTGAAATAATGCTGTTGTCTAGCAGTTTTCATAGGTAAAGCTGTAAAAATTGAAACCAAGAACAATTTGTATTCATTCATTTTCTGATTCAAGGTATTAGAAGACCTGGGTGCCCCCCCCCCCCCCCTTTATTTCTTCACCCTTTGCTTGCAGGCCAGTACAGGTTGGGGGGGACGTTTCAAAGGTATTTGCTATACAGCTGTCTGTAGCTGTCCAAGAACTGAAAGTGTGTAGAAAGTCTGCCTGAAACATTAGCTACATGTGAACACTAAAATATATTCTAACAAAGTAAAAAGTCATAACATCTCAGAAATATCAACTTGTTCATGATTTCCATAATAGTGACATTATGCTACATGCCCAGAACTGTAACATGCTAAGAGCTTTGACTGCAAATTTGCTGTCTGGAAAACCCAGGATAACTAAAACCTGTAATTTATTTGACTGGTTTATTTTTCAAAAATGATCAGCTCCACTTAAAAGCAGAAGTTTCACTGATGTCTTTAGGGATGCATGCTAATTTTGAAAACCTCATGCATAAATTTGCATGTGTCAGTGGTAGGTCTCAACTACCAGTGTTTGAAAGACAATGACGTCAAACCGTTAGTTTTGCTATGTGGAAAAAGGTATCAGTCCAGTTACTGCAGAACAGATCTTCCCTCCATGAAAGCACTAAGATTGCAACGATGTTCCCAACCTCAGTCATTTGGCCCAATAGAAAGCTTTACAGAGGGCAGGCACTGTAATTTTTTTGCATTGTGTGGGACTTGGTACAGTGGAGTTTAGGATTATTCTCACAACGTATCTATTCTGGAAAAAAGAAACATTCTGTATCACAGCAAGACATGCTTAGAGCACTTGCACTAAATTGAAGATGGATGTGCCTTTTTTATAGTTCATCCATAACTTCATTTTGTAGTTTGAATTCCTTTGTAAAATAAACTCTTAGGAATGGATGGAGCATCTGTGTTTGTACAGCAGCAAACATGAGGAAGAGCTAATTTTACTTAAGCTTTCTTGGCCATAGGATACCTAACAAACATAGATCAGGTTTCACCAGTAGGATAGCAAAAAAAAAAAAAAAAAAGTGACAGGAAATGGTTGAATACTAGAAAATAAATAATGATTTACTATTTGGTCTGCATTAGTGATTTAAGTGGATCTGCAGCCTATTATCAAAACTTTTTTGTTTGAACCACAGCATGCCAGTAAAGGAGAGCTTTAAGCAGAGTTTTAGAAGAAAGTTAAGGAGTCTAGGATGCTACCAGTAATATGTACATGCAGCCTCTGCTTCTTCAGCCATGAGAGGCTGAATTACTTCCTGTTACTTCAGTACTTTTTGGAAAATGGCAGACTCTAAGTTAGTAGCATACTTTAGACTAGATGAAAGTGATGATTTTTATGTCATATTAAGAAATAAAACAACAGCTAAATACTCAAAACATTACTGACATCCTTTGCAAGTTAGTCTTCTAAATCTTTTTATTTACCTCTAAAAGAGAACAGTTGTCCAGTTTTTCATTTGACTATTTTTAGCAAGTTGGTTAAAATAAAAAAGAGCAAATCTCAATATTTTGCACTGATTTTGCTGGGTGACGATACTTGTAAATAAAGCCAAGGAGTTATTTTCTGTTCTTTAACATAAATGCCACACCGTGTGCTTGCGTCTTCTGTTAGATCCTTTTTATGTTGTTAGTACTTTGTCTGGTCTTATAGGACACCTGAAATAGTCAGTTTTGTGAGTAATTTGGAAACAGTTGAAAATCTGGCCTTACAAATAGGAAGTAGCAGACATTTTCTTGCTGATATTCTTCATACAATACCTCACTATAGGAGTATTCCTGCTTAATACTCCTTAGTAGTTAATCAATAAGGTTTATTAAAGAAAAATGCAGTAACATTCAATATGAATTTGAAGTTAATTGTTCTAAAATTGTAAGATGTTCTCCTTTATGTAGTAACTACAGACTACCTTTCTTAATATTCTTACATTAAGAACAGTGAGTTCCAGAGCTGAAATTTGAATATATATTATTCAATACATTAGGCTTTCATTCACAAATAATGATGTAAAAAAAATCTAGTCTTGCTTACTTATTTAATCTTTAACATTGAAATATCTTTGTTAATAGTAGAAAACTTTGTATTTCTTACAGGCTTAACCGTACAAGTCATAGGCATGAAAATCCAGTATTAATAGGACCTAATTATACTTTTATACATATTCTTACAGGGTAAAAAGTATTCCAGCTGCTCTAAGGCAGATGGCATCCTCAATTCAATGTGTGAGAATTTAAGTCTTCATGGTAATTTTGACACTCGTATGTCAAGTTCATAAATAAGCTATTTTAGAAATAAGATCTTTCATAAGGAAGAGATGTAAATGCTTAGAAAAAAGAGTTAATATATTTAAAATTATTAATTTATATTAATTCATGAAAAAATACTGTATCAAGAAACAATATAAATTCATGAAAAGCTTTTTCTATAGTTTGTGAAAGTAAAGGCTCACTTTGGGGGAAAAGGGGTATTTTGGATTTCTAATTACTCTGAAAAAATAAGCGTTCAGTAATGATAAAACAATACTGCAGATATAGGAAAATGAAATTTGATTCAGCTTAGTGCTGAGGCTCCTTATGGAGAAGGATTGAGGGATCAATATATCTAATATAAAAAAATTATTCATTTTCATATTGTGACTATGCATTCATTTCTGATAAGCACCTTAAACAGTTTTGGCAATGCAATTTTTAACCTATTTGAATTGCCTGCTACTACACTAAAATTCAAGATGGAAGAATGAATGGAATGCTGCTGGCCTCACATAATGACGTTTTCTTTCACAATGCAATAGTTTTGAACTGTTAATTCTCCCTTTATAAACAGGTGAGAATATGCTCTTTCCTCCTAGTAGTTTTATATGGAGCATTAAGAAGAAGATAAGAAAAAACCCCACATTTCTGGGCTGTTCTGTTTCAGATTGTAGACACTGTGTATGATTTTATAAAAAGCATAAAGCACATAAGCACCTGATGGCCATTGAAAATCAGAATGTAAAAAAGGCAAAGGTGAATATTGATCTTATATCAAATATTTTGTCAGTTAATATTCCTTTTGACAATTCTATTTCAGAATAATTTTTGGGCAATTCATGCGACTGAAATGCATAATTCCTGCTGCTATCTTATCACATGACTGATTTCTGAGATAGACCAGCAAGTCCCACACTGACGTGTTGTCACAAATCTTTTGCTTGGGGGCACAGGGAATTAGAGACTTCAGTTCCAGTGTGTAAGGAATGAGAAATAAGTCTTGTCATTTTCTCAGCAGAGAGATCAAACTCAGAGCATCAAAATTGTGAGGGTCAAAGATAAACACTAAATAGAGATTGGAACTGTGAATTTTTGTACACATATGCTCTAGGGCCTTATGAAGGAAGGCCACTGACACAAAAAGTGGCTTAAGTATTCTGTTAACTTGTCCATGCCAACTCTCATACTACAATGCACTAATCTTAAGAAGGTGAAATTTTCTTTTTTTTTTTTTTTTCCCCTTTAATATTTTAATCTTCTTCTTACTAGTCATCATGTAGGACTTCAGTAGTCCTCCCAAAATTTATACTGCAGCCACCTGGGGCAACATTGTTCTAAATAACAGTTGCTAAAATATCACCAACTACTACTAAGTACAAGGATTACTCTTCTCTTTACATTTACAATACCTCTGATATTTGCACTTGAAGAGTTTCTGAAGAATTTTTATTTGGTTCACATAGTGAGAGGTTTTGTGGGTTTTTTTCAGTAGTGATAACAATACAACTGTACAGCAAATGAATATCACAATAAATTTAGTATCAATTTTAACAAAAAGATCTCTTGTTAATAGTGATGTGAGGGGAGCAGTGCATTTGCTGCAGTTGTGGTATAAAACTAGACCAGCAAAAGGTGGATTTCCTTCACTTTTGGCATATGAGCTTTGCAGGAAGGTGCTACTGCCAGAGTGTAAATAAAACTCAAGTAAAATGTAGTATCTGTAGTTCCAGTAAGCTTTCCTCACTTGTCAGTATCTTCCCATTTGTACCTCAAGAGTGTGTTTAGTTTTTATTTGTCTTCCTTAAAAAAAAAAAAAAAAGTAGCTCATTGTGACTGCTGTCCTGCTTTTCATTTTTCTGTGGAAGCACTTTCTTTTTAGCATCTGAAAGGCATGGAAATGAAATTGTACAGCATTTTTAAATTTCTTCTGGGAACATGTAATATAAGATGACAAGTGCTGCATGTTTATTAAGTCATAGCTGGTCACATCCTACTTCTCAATCTGCAGCAGCGTTATTTTATATAGGTAAAATTGGACATTATGGAGGAATTTGAAGGAAGAGAGTATAATAGCATAGTGAAGTGATCAATCAGGGATTGCTTTGCATTAAGGCACAGTGGGAATAAATAGAGATGATTGTGCTGACAAACACTGAAGGAGAGGCAATATGATGAAAAGAAGAAAGGAATAAACAATATAATATGAAAGACCTTTGGAGGGGTTCAGAAGTTTGAAATTGATATGGAAATAGAGGAAGACAATATTAGAGTTAAAAGAATGACAGATACTAACATTTGGTCTTTCAGACAAGACCTATAGAGGGCCTTGATGGAAATTTTAGGAGTTTCTTTAGAAATAAAATGTGTTTTAAGGTAGAGTGTTTTTAAATGGCCTCCAAATCTTTACATTTTAATCTTCCAAGAAAAAGAAATTAAAATCTCATATTGTGTTGATATAATGATACAAAGTTCAATAATTGTCAACTTAAAACCCAACAAAACAACAAGTAATCTGAAAAGAAAAATACTAGATTGATATTTTCAGATTAATGTTGGTAAATAAAACATTTGAGAAGTTTTACACAAAAAGCTATTAGAAGCATAGATTCAGATTATCTTTTAAAAATAATGAACATGTAACTTAAACACATTTTTTTCCCCCCAAGTAAAACAGCAGCCATACTATGTTCATGGCTACTATGGTAATATCGTAATATTACTGTGGTAATATTACTATGATAATATTGTAACTCTGGGCAGTTTCTAACTATTTTGAAGTTATGCAGAGGTGACGGAAAGAGGGAGACCAAATCTGGTTTTATTTTAAAGCGATGAGAAATAGGGAGTTTCCCTTAGTTGGAAAAGGAAAGTATATCACTTCGCATACATGGAAAAGAGTTATCACAGTTGACCTGCTAGCCTAGTTTGGTGAAGGAAGCTAGTACTGCGTACCCTTGCCTAGCAAGGTGATGTAGCCAGTGTGGGAGGCTCCACAGTATAGTGGCACCCTCTACTACTGGTGAATCAGCTTAGCTTTCTTTATGTAATTCATCAAAGCCTGCCACCCCCTGATTTCCCACCACATCTTCTCTTACTCTATTAAGTTATATGTAATAGTAAGCAGCTGGCATAACTTTGATTCTATTCAAAAGACTTTAGAAAACAACCATGGGAAGAGCTTGGGGTGTCTCTTTGCAGCTCTCAAGTGGTGACATGTTTGGCCATAGCTAAGAACTTAGGGTTACATGTTTTTATACAAGAGTAGATCTGGAGCTTCTGGTGTCACGGTTTTGATTGGTATCTCAGGGGGTAGATGAGGAACCTATCCAAGCCAGGTATTCATTCCTATGCCTGGGTGGCACAGAGCTGTGATCCTCGCCTCTCCAGAAGAAAGCCAACACATACATCCTGTTGTGTTCTACTTCGATCTGCCGAACTGTTTGCTCCCCATCTCTTTTACCCTTCTATTACACATCTCACTTCAAACTCTTGACCGTCAAAAGATCTTTTGCTCTGATATAGTGCAAGTTACTAGCAGGACCTTGAATGCTTTGGGACTTCTTAATACTTACAGGCCAGAATCTGCATGCAGAAGCTGGTGCTGTGGTAAGTTTCTCCAGTATGACAAGGAGAATCTGGTCTGTGGTGGTCAAGACATTGTGTAGGCTGCTGAGGGTAAATCCTCCAAGTCAGCACTAGAGGTGTAAGGCCATGGAAAAGTTAGTACTGTTGCTAGTTCTGTTGTTCCTGTTCTATCAGTAAATAAGTCCTAGCTCTTAAGACTGTTCTTTAACATTTCACATTACTAAATGTTAGTAGTTTGGGGTGGTTTTCTTTCTTATATCTTTTGAAAAAAACATAAATGCCCAGACTCTAGATATTATGGTGGCATATAAAGCCCCAGAGAAACTTGCAGTCTCTTTGTTAGCTTATAGAAGTATACTCCAGAGATTAGTAAGCCTCCCATATTTCAGGTTTTACTTCATCATCTCCTTGGTCTTCTGGGAAAATTCAAGTCTTACATTTTGACCCATAAAGTCCAAATGGCCTGAGAATATAATGTGGGAATTTATGGAACACCTTGACTTTCATGGCATTCTAGGCATGCTGCCAAAGACAGCTGTACATAACCTACTGGTAGAGCCCTCTCTGCATTATTTTTATATGTTGTTGTGGTTTGTGATAAGCCTTTGGTAATACTACTAGGAACTACAAATTCTGAGGTGTTCCTATTGCGTAAGAAGAATTAAATACACAGTTCAAGTAATATAAAACAGAGCATCTACCCTTTCTTACAAAGTACAGAAGAATTAACATTTGCTTATTAGAGAGGTAGAAGGACATTTGTTCTAGAGGGAGGCATATTCTTGATCTTACTTGAGGGAGCATTTGTGAGTTACCTAACTAGCTGTGAAGTCAGTCAATGGAGAACTACCTTCCCTGTTAGTGAATGGCAATAGACAAGCTAAAGTTACCTTAACCTTTTCAGTAAATTAATTCTTGCTTTTTACCAGTTAAATACCATATTATGTCCTCATGTCATAAGTACAAAGTGATTTATACTCAGCAACTTCTTGCTCTTTACTGGCCTGCTTGTTCTGTGACCTCTACCGTGAAGATTATATTTCCAACTACATTTTTCTGCATAATTTATTTTCCATGTTCATGGTGCAACTTGGAGGTTGAATCTCATCTCTGGGATGCTTACATTTGATATGTTCCCTTTTCAGTGGATGAGGTGGGCAACAACTCAGCTGCAAGGGCTGCTGTCACTGGGACGTGACAGATGCTTCTGTGCCCTACCTGAGTACAATGTTAAACAGGTCAGGTAGCTGCAGTATAAGAAAGGGGTTGCAGTAACTGCTACTGGATGTAGTGAGCCCAGATTCAACCTCTCTGGCTGTTGGATTAGTCCATTGTAAAAAAACTTAATTGAGCAGATGTCCATGAACCAATTTTTATTTTTACTGATAATGGTAAAATCAATAACATTTTGAATTCTGCATGTGGCACAAAAGAACTTATAAACTTTTAAAGGATAGTGTTTTTCATGAAGGTTATAAACCAATAAAGAGCATGTACTTATGGGGGTTGTAGGTTGCTAAGTAATTGTAAATAACAACTCAATATGCATAACTGAGGATGAAAGCAAATGTCTGAAACAGCCTTGAGAAAGAGATCATTGACTACTGGCCACTGTGTTGTTCATAAAGGTATTCAATTTTATATTATTGAATGTTGTACTGTTGATTTTTAAACTTGAGTAGCTTTAGTGTGAAATGCTTATGGTTTCCCTTCGTTCATGACTTGTTGATAAGCCACTCCTATACTTGCATTTCTACATGAATGACACAAATACAGTGATTTACTTTCTCATGAACTTTATATACCTGTTAGGTATATAAAATGCTTTTGCTATTTTTTGTGATGCTTCAGTATAGCAGAACAATTGCCTTAACACACTTTCTCAGTCTTCTAATTTCTTACTGAGAGGTTGACCACTACTTCTGGTCAACATAGACTTTTAACATAAGCATAATAAGCATAAACATGCTTTCTCCCCTGCCTTTTCTCTTAGTAGTAAGTTGCAGTTCCTTGTAAACACCTGCAGATTCTCTTTGCGATTCTCATGCTATTCAAATCATCTTACTGCCATGTTACTTAACCAGATGGCTGAACTACATCAAAATGAAACAGTATCTTGTTTTCCAAGTGTTCATAATTAGCCCGAGATCGACTCCTCTGAGCCATAAAACTTCTACTATATTTGCTACACAATACTTCCCTTTTGCTGGCAAATTCATAGTCCTAGTAGACTATTAAGGACCACTTTCATTCACACTACCCACCAATGTTGTAGAAAAGAGTGTAATTTGCTTGTAAATGCATATATTGACCTTGATTTTGGGGTAATATAATGCTTCTAAAATTACAGACACAAGTAACTTCAAAATCTGGAAAATCAATGACCAAGGCGCTGATCCTGCAAAGACATGTGTATGTATCTGATGTCATGCACTGTGAGTAATGCCATTGGTTTTATACCAATTATTCACATTATTCACAGAAGCAAAAAGGAAGCATATGCACGGTCTTTAAGATTAAGACCTAACAATGCTGAGGAGTAATCTGCATGTAGCTGTTGGGTTTTTGGCAGGAAATCTGTGAGAGGATATGATGATGCAATTTAATAGGGTCTGAGAAGAGAAAACTGGAAGGAAGATTGAATGGAGTTTCTTTATCAGCTGGGGTTTTTCTGTTTGTTTTGCATGGTATTACAGTAGATTAATATGCTTTGATGTCTCTTGTGGCTGTCTGCAGGCTCCAAGAAATTATCATTTTCTTCTTGGCTGTTCTAATTTTTAAGGATTTTTGCTTGTGTTTTTCCTTTGAATTACTGGAATTTGGATTCACTCTTGGGCAGGGTGTACTGGACCTTCTAGTGGTATTGAAATATTTTGCTAGTGTGTCTTGTTCATATGCTTAAGCCAAGCTGATAATCAAATGTGCTCTGCAGATGGAATTTTCCCCAAGGCGAGCTACTAGTGACCTTTTTACCTTTTCTCTGCAACATGGTCATGGTCTGCTTTCTAAGATTATCTGGGATTTTAATTTCATTAATTTCCTGCTGCTAGTGCAAGGACTAACACTGGTGTTATCCTTCTTGCAGTCCTCTTGTAATAAACTATAGGTGAGACTTTTGGTCTTTTAATGCAGGTTTGAAACAACATGTTGGTTAGTTGCCTGTGTTTTGTGGGATAGACTGGAGTAGAAATTTGATAAATCCTTCTGAACTGGTGGTCTGTTACAAGGTTCTGGACTCTGACCATGCCTAGTGTGAACACAGAAAACAGGTATGTGTTTCTGAGATTTTTGCCATATAAACTGTGCTGTTTAAAATCTTAAAGGGAAAAAAGATACTATTGCCAGCTATGTGTAGAGTTTGCAGGAGTACCTTCTAGTTTTATATTACCATTCTATCATACAGATAAAATTAATCAAATAAGGTGCTTATCACTGTGACTACCATAAGAGTCTAGTAAAACATGTATACTACAACCACAGCCATGGTATGTGGCACAAAGGCCAGAAAATATAATGTAAATTTATTTCAGCTCTTCAACAGCATATGGAGGCTACTGTTTCTCAAAGATGTCATCTTTCAAAATTATTCTAGATTTATGAACATTGCTCACTAGTGAAAACACTGGAATAATTATAACCTAGTGGTGAGTAGGTCTTTTAGGTCAGCTGTGTTTATGCTAATGGTTCAGACAAGATATTTTTCTCCCCCCTCCCCATCTGGTACAGTCATCAAATATTTAAGACACAGGGGAACCTGTTATGGACATTTGGGGTCTTTTATCAGCTTTATGGATGTGTTTGCATATGGGGGACTTTTGCTGTTAATATTTTCTTCATTCTGATCTGTTACACATGCCCATACCATCTGTATTGCCCATGCCTCCAGCAGATATCCTTCCATTATTACCTGTCATATCCCCCTCTAGAAGATGAAAAGATGTAATTTATTAAATATTTAATGACAGCCTTAACTTCTAAAATCCAGTTCAGGCGCCTCTGCCTTTCTTGAATGTGATTGGAATATGCAGATTTCAAGACTAAAGTACTTGTAGCTAGCTGTGGGTGTGTTTTGTGAATATTATACACAAGTAAAGAGTTGAAATATACTCTTCTTTCCTGATAGAACAGTTATGTCCATGCCTGGGGAGTTACCTTCTAAAGCACAGTTATTCCTACTTGTCTGTCTTGATTTATTTCTCATACTGTTTTATTTTTATTATTATCTTTTAATGTAAACTCAACTAGATTTGTTGTAGCTGCTGCAGTTGCTAAATCTTGTGATATCTGCTGGGATCTTATTTTTCTCCTTTGGTTGTTCTTGCCCTCATAATTCCTGATCATTTTTTTGAGTGTGTACAAACTCTGCACCTGAAGCTGGAAAGATGGACTGTTTACTACTAGAGGTTTGAACATACTGCCACTGAGGAGTCGCTGATCTGTAATCATTCCTCACATCTAATGTTCTGACAAGGTGATAGACTTCAATATTACTACGGAATGTGGTTGTTTTATTCTAAAGGGATAATTTTACTAGGCTTTTGGAGTCCTTCAGGGACAATGAATTACACAATGGCCCAGATGTAACAAGCAATATAAGAGTAGCAGTCATTAAACTAAATTATTGCAGTCATCCTTACTGTCCTTAATCTGTTACCTTTTTTTTCCCATAACAATCTCAGTGTGATAAGCTCTATAATTTAAAAGCTTCCCTACAGAAATGTGATCAGGAATAATTTGACTAGGGGTAGTAGTGGGTAGTAATGCTGCATAGTTTTTTCTAGTATGCATGGTCATAAATTCTGTAATAAACTAAGCTAATAAGTACTAAAATGTAAAATACTTGCATGGAGTGAATGTAATGAAACAAATTTGCTCTTTGTATGTGGGAAAGCATGTTAGAAACCTTCACAGCAATTTTTTCACTATTGTCAGAATATGCAAAAACTTTCTATATTTTTCATTTTAATGATGTTATATAAAAAGAGGGCAATTATATGCATTTGCTTTATGCAGTTGCTTTGACTGTTTTTATTCTTTGTCCATTATGACTCATTTTATGAAATTGTTTGTTTTTCCTTTGTTAAGAAAAAATAAGGAAACGCTAGCCTCTTTTCTGAGTGTCTTTATGGTTGTTGGGATAGAATAGCAGTTGCTCTGTCAGTGTCAGTGTTTATTTTAATCTCTGAATTAATTTTCTTGGTTGCTAGGCAATTCTACTTCAGAGTTTTAATGGAAATGACTAATTCAGGGTGCTCTCATTTCAGAATATGTGATCATTTGCTTTAAAACTGAAACTAGATTTCTCTATGACATAATTCTTGACAAATACTCATGTCGGTGCAGAATTTTATGACTAATAAAATACCCACATTTCTGTTATCCAGTCCTATATTTCTTGTACATTCCAACAAAGCCATTGTAAATCTAAGGTTTTCAACAGAGGCAGAATTGGGCTTTTATATCTATGTAGAGGATAAATGTCTGCTCTAATGTCTGACATTTTAGGAATTTTTAAAGGTGGTTTATGGAGCTAGTTAGGTAGTATCTATTTGGAGCTGGTATCAGTTAAGTCTTTTTACATACTCAATGGCTATGGTGTAATAAGTGCTATGTATCTCAGTTACTCAGCTTGCAGATGTATTCAGCAGGCCTTGCTTATTAGCAGTGCAGGGAAGTTCAAAAATAGGTATGAATATTAAAAGTAGTAGTAACCATATTATTAACAAAAACCTCTTAACAGTCTCTAGTTCCAGAGATGTTTTTCAGAGTGGAAAAATACAATCTCTCAAGACAGTTTCTTTCAACTTTAAAATATTGGTTTCTGCTATTTCAATAGTAGTCTTATTTAAGGACAAATATAAAGGAAAAAGGACTTTAAATGAAACTTCACAGGTTCCTCAGTATCAGGGTAGTGCAGAAGTATAAGCCTTGTTTATTTTGTTGCTATCAGCTATGCTTTCATTTATTCTGAGCTATCAGCTAGTGCAATACTGTCTTTTGGCTTGTTATCTCCATGCCACTCTTATGTTTCCATGCTGGTAAACTGCACAACTTGGAAATGAATGAAATCCATCCTGCTTCTTTGTAGAAGGAGAAAAGCATCCGGTGGGCCAGAATGTCAAAGACATACCCTAGTAGGCTGTGCTCCTGACATTGGTTCAGGGTTTATCAGCTCAGATTGTTTAGCCCAGAGCATCATTCTGCGTGCTTAATTGCTCTTTATGTTTCTTCTCCCTAGTTATTATAAACTTGCTTTCCTGATAGTGGTCAATTTTTTGGTACAGTTAGTGCACTGAGGACCACTGCTGATTTGGTCTGAATAATTTGTTGCCATCAAAAAGATAAGTGATGAGTCTAATTTTGTCCATTTCAAAGACATAATATGTTACCAAGACAGAGAAGACTGGGAATGCTATAAATTTTAATGATTTTGTAGTAAGTACACAGTCTTTGGAGTATCTATTAATACAAATAGCCTCTGGTAAAATCTTCCAGTTGCAGACTTACAACTTTAATTACAGCTGATGTTGGCGTTAGGTAAGCAACAATACTGTGCTATTTTGGAGTTTTCTAATTGGATTCGAAAGAAACTTCAAAAATCCATACAATTATAAGTATTTTCAAGACTATTTCAAATGGATATAGGAAAAAAAAAATCATTCAGGCTTATTCCTCACAGAACAATGTGCTTTTGTTCAGTTGCTTGTTTTATATGAGCTATTAATGTGGGTAGATAGCCAGAATATTTGCCATTGTAATGAAAATGTACAATGAAAATAAGAAGTTGGATCATCTGTATTCAATATATACTTGGGAAACCTTCTCACTTTTTGTAAATGAGAGGTGGAATATACAGCCAAAATTAGTAAGATTATTTTGATGTTAGTGAGCTCTAACAACTCATCTTAATCTGTTTTACCACTTAAAGAAAGCAGTACTGAGAAGATAGTTTTCAATTTGTGAAACAGAGTTATGAAACTCCTGCAACAGAAACATAAAAATGTTAATGTGGGTGAAAGAAAACCTGTGGGGGATATGAAATAAATTTCTTAATGCACATACGCCATACCCCTTGGCTCGGTGAGGTAGAACACTTAATTGGATAAACTGGTTGTAAAAACAACTGCTTTATTATAACAACTTTACTAAATACCCACAACTGCCTTTCAATAAATAGGGTAAACCCTACAAAACAAAAATCCCATCTAAGACCTTCACAAGGTAGTTCCAGTAGTGCACAGCTTCAGTAGGTACAAACATTGGACCTTTCCCCAATATATGAATTCTCAGTAAGAGCACATGGTTAAAAAAAGGAAATGTGTAATAGCAATAATTTCCATCATGCTTGGTAATTCCAAGGAATGAAATTGTTATGAAATAGTGAAGGTATCAAAAGTTATATTATCAGATTAAAAAGTAAGCTCTTCTTGCAGCCAGTAATTTATAAGTTACTGTTTTAGAGATAATGTTTTATGAAAATTATTGGGATATCATTTAAGATTCTGGACTGAGATATGAAAGATCTGAGACTGATTATCTACATCGTTTACGTATTTCAATTTGACCTACAGAAATGACTACAAAATTGTTTGTGCCCTTGAAAAATCTTACTGTAACTCACTGTGTCTTGACTTCCCATCTGTGAAAAGCCATATAGGACATACATAAGATTTCATTTCTTCCACCCATTCTATGACATGTTTATTGCTTTAGTAGGTCATAGTCTTTACATTTCTACAATGGGAATTTCTTCTTAGCTGAGGCCTCCAGATACTAAAGAAAGACAAAGTATGCCAGGGAATATTTACTGATCTGTAAATAAATAAATCATTGCAGCTATTAAATGTTCTTTGCTATTATAGGTTGAATACAGGGTAATTGATGTCTCTTGCCTGTCCCACTTTAGTTTCTAACAAAATATTTTATTTAAATGAGCAAAACTAAAGGAGTTGCAATCATGATGCATATGGCATGTGTTGTTAAAATGAAGAGTGACAGACCTTTGATTTTTAGCAGTGACATAATCTAAGGCAGAATGCTGTGATATACATATGGTGGATGTCTGTGCAGTATGCCAAAGGAAGGAACAGTTCAGAAAGTTGTTAACTTCAGCCCTTTCAAAAGAACTGGATTTCTTAGTGATAATAGATATGTGATATGAAAAGTTCAGGACAGATATGATGCTGCTAGGGATCAGTGTCTCTTTTTACTCATTTTACAGAATAGCCAACCGTGACAAATTAGCCTGTATTTGCTTGCCTGTTTAAAAAAACAAAACAAAACAAACCCACAAAAAACCAACCAAAATGCATTTTCTTCAGATGAATGGCTATTTTTTTTTTTTTTTTTTTTAGGAAGGTGACAGCAACATTTCAGCTAATGAAATGATGAAAAAGTTTGTTCTGTCTTTGGCAGCAGAAAACATGGACTTTGTATTAACAGCACATGATGGAATATAACTTGAAATACAAGGAAAACTTCAGGCTGACGTATGGAAGGAGATTAGCAGACCTAACTATTAATAGAAATATACTCAAAAGACTGTTTCTTACATGTATCTGCTTTCTTTGAATACATTTTGTGTACTGTCCATGCAAAGGGACTCTGAGTATCTTCCCCAGTGGTGTATCGGATGTGGTCCCATCATATGTCACAGTGCATCCAGTCTCTACCCAGAACTATAAGCACTACCACCATCTAATTTATCTTAGTGCAAAGAATACACCGTGGTAAGCTCTGCACTGTTATAGCAAGATTTATTTCTGCTACTTAAGCTACCTTTTTAAAATGTTGTTTATAGATCTTTCTTTAACAGTGCTCTCTGCTAACAAGATGGATGCTTAGATTGTTGAAATAGGCAGCCTTCTGCATGCCTCTCACTTTGTTGCAAGTTTGAAGTCCTCTTAAATAGCAGCTCCTGAAATCATGTGATATGAACAAAACCTCAGTAGTTGCATTACTAAAGCAAATTTCTGGCCTTTGACTTCAAAGAAAAGTTATTCTTAAAATTACATATATAACATATCCTATCAATAGGATATGGGTCATATGGAGGCTCTGACAGTGCTGGTGACACTTGCATCATCCACATACCCTATCCTCATTTTCATTTGCATGCTTCTAAATAACTTGAAATGCTGGGGTTTTTTTGTTTTCTGTGGTAAATAAGAGTAGCCCTCAGGATCTGGTATTTTAGTTTTAGGGTCAAAGCACATGATGGACCTAGCCTTTGCTGCTAACATGCTAAATAACAATGAAGAGCAATTCTGCCTTCCTTGGGGTCTGACTGCAGACAACAAATGTCATGATTAGAGTGACTGAAAGCAATGTCAAACTATTATAAACTTCCCTAGATATAAAAATAAGAAGGAAGTATTTATTACAGATTAAACAGATGAAGTGTAAGACATAGAGGTCTTTGAAGTTAGGCTGTCTAGTATGTGGGCTGACGAAAAGTGGATGGAACTTTTTCTTCAACATCCAGTCAAGAATTGTAATAGCAGGGTAAGGTCGCTAGAGAAGATTAATGATAATGCTAAGAAGTCAGTCCATTGAGGTACCGCCCCATGTACTGCATCCCTGAGGAAACATAGTTTTCACATTGTGTACGTGAGTCCTGTCACAACTGCTATTATTTCCTTATGCTTTGGAGAACAAAAAAATACTTTTTAAAGGTGCATCTCAGGTGGCTGGAGGGGTGGGAGGTGGGGGAAGCTGTATGGCTTTGTTTCTGAGGCTAAGTCATTTGTCTTAAAGAGTGTCTCTGGGAAGTGACTTCCCCAGCCCTTCAGCAAAGGAATTGAAACTTCTCTCTTACCACTGTGTTATGAGGACTGCAAATTTTCTTTGTTTAGTAATTTTTTTATTTAGAGAATAACCATTTGTTTCCTTGCATGATGGGCAGAAAAAAAATAACAAGCCTCCCCCCCAAACCCCTGAATGGCTCAATTTTTATTATAATTTAATACCTGAATGTGCAGTAGTCATAATATATCAGTACATTTGTCACTGCTTGTAGTGATTATCTGAACTTTGATCCAATCACTTTCGGATGAGCTCTTTGAATTAGTACCTTGGTGACTGTAGAAGGATCAGGCCTGTTTAAATCCTGTACATAGCCAGAAAGTGCAAAGAAGTTGCTGTGACTCAAAGGTAGATTACCAAGAGCAAGCAAAAAGGTGTCATTGCTGTGACCTTGGAATGGTTCATTGCTCACAAACAGTGGAACCACATGTAAGTTATCAGGTCAGGCTAGACGACTTTCAGTAAGGAAGTGATATTCATCAACCAGTTATATTACGTGTCACATACACTATACAAAGAGGACTGTTTTACTGACTTTTTTGATTTTTCTCTTTATTGGGACTGTTTTCCTGCAAAAAAAACTTTAGGTCTACGAAGTCAGCTTTTTTAGCCATATATGCAACATCTTAGAGTATAATGTAAACATTTCCTTAAAGTGGCCAGAGTTTTTATACCTATAGATTACAATAGATTTTTAAATGTCAGTATCCTGAAATGTTATAAAACTGAGTACTTGATTCCGCTAGAAATGCAGGGGGGTGTGTGTGTGTGTGAAGGGAGTGGGAAAGGAAGAAGGAAAGGGGAAATTGCATATTTCCTTTTTTTTTTTTTTTTCAAGTGAGTAGTATTCGAAGGAAAGCTCTTCATTAATTTTGTACAAATTTGATAAAAACCTATGAAATAGCATTTATGAATATGAAAATTTTGGAAAAAACTCATTCTTTTCAAAATTCTATCTAATGGCAGTTTCTTGGGAAGACTGAAAGTTTTATCCTTTTTTGCTTGATGTTTTCCATACATAAGTGTAGTGCTTTCTTTATATTTGTGACATGCATAGAAAACTATTTGTCCGTAAGTGAATACTGCTATTCCTGGGAGACAGATGTATTGCTGGAAGAGGCAGTAAATATATCGCAGATGAGCTTAGTCATGAAAAGTGCTTTTCTGAGTCCTGGGTAGAGGCAGGTGAAGTAGCGCTAAAAGGTGCTCAGAAGATGAATGTAACATGTGAGCTTTCAATCTTGAGCTATAATACGTGGTAGGTTGTACTAGCTGTGCAATAACTATTGTATTTTCTCAATGTAACTATACTGTATTTGCCAGAAAAGTAGCGTGTATAACATCTTGCAGAACAGTTTGGTTTTCTCAGTTCTGTGGAACAAACTAATTTCTATAAATGATCATGAACAGAACTTCAAGAAAATATTTTGAGGAAAAAATGCATTTTGTAGAATATCTGCTTTTGTTGTGAAGCAACCATTAGGCCGCTGTATTTCAGAGTCATGATATAAAACAGACCAATAAGACTTCCTGTGCTAGCAGCATGGGTAGATCTACACAGTTGTATGTTGGTGTTCCTTGCCAGGTGAAATTAGGAAAGAGGAAAATGGAAAGTGTAGCTTTCTCATGCTCCACTGTTCAGCAAAGCCAAGTAGATCTGGGGGTCAACTAGTCTGGAAGAAATAAATTATTATCGTTATTCATTGCCACTAGAGAACAAAAGAACAACAAAAGAGTGAAGAGGACTTTCATCATGAGGGAATTTTGAGCAGCTATGCAATACCTAAGGTGGCTGCTGCCTGGAGTTGTATGGTATATCTGCTTATATTTTCAAAATTTTCGAGGCCTAAATAATAGGGATTAAATAAATATAATGAAAATAATATCAATGTCATAAATGAATGAAACATCTTAAAAATGTAGTGAAGTGAATGCATTCTAAAGGCTCAGGAACCAGAAGATGAATTAAAGAATAGAAGAACCTTTAACACCCCCCACCCCACCCCCCAAAAAACCCCAAACCAATACAAAGAACAAAACCAACCCCCAAACAAAAAAAAAACCACCAACAACAAAAAACCCCCAAACAACCAAACAAAAAACAACTCCAAAACAGACAAAGAACCACCCAAAACCCCCAAACTTCTTTTAAGTGGCATATGAGGGCCTGATTTTTGGTCTTTACAGTTTATGACAATTAATGTAGTCTTTAACAGTTAATTATTTTATGATAGCGAGGCTTGTGACCCTACTGAAGCTGCTGCTTGTGTGAGAACTGTCCTTTAGCTGTTCCTGTCACTTGATTGATGGATTTTCTGGCTCTAAAGCAGGTAATAACAGAGCTACTCAGAATATGTAGTTGAGAGGCCCTGTGTCTAGGGGTGTTGTAAAATGCCGTGGATAGTTAGAGACTGAGTATATAATGCTAGGTCATTGTATCAGTTCAATGAAGACCTTCGCTTGCAGCAGCTGGAAAGTGAAGTATATCTGATGGGTCAGAGACTGTCAAGGCTGTAGCACATTACATGGAGTGGGAGGCTGGGTAGCTGCTGGAGTTGTCAGTGGATTGCAAATGAAGTAACTAGATGGATTGGGAGTGTTTAGTGTAGAAAGGGAGTTGTTAGGACAGGAGCGTCTCCATCTTTTATTCTGTGTCTAAGGGATGTGATATATCTACATGGTATTTTACTCCTGCTATTTGCTATTGATGCAAGAAGCCAAGAGAAGAAAACCAGAATTACTTTTTAGCTAGAAGGCGTTTCTGTAGCAGTTACGCTGGATCTGTACAAAGCTGTGTCGGGGGTGGCATTGGCACGGAGACTTTAGCCAGAGAGGAAGCCTCGAGGACTTTAGCATTTTCCCCAGGCAACAACAGAAGAGAGACAGAAAATGCTATGTCTGCTTCTAGCTGAAGAGTTCCCATGAACTCTTAGCCCTGTATCACTAGCTACCTTGCAGTGCTGCATAGGATGTGCACATTAATTTTTATAAAAACATTGCTTTGCTTTGAGCAGTAACTCTTAAGTATAGTCCACTGCTAAAGCTGTTCTTTGGTGATACTTGCCAAAAGCTGAGTGCAGCATGTGCAATCAATCATAAAATGCTCCTCTAGTACAAATGAGTGAATTACCTCATTTTTACTGCCTTCAGTGTTTGGCTTTGGGAAATGCATCACAGTGTCAAGGAAGCATTTGTTACTGTTGAAAGTATTTTAGTGCTGTTTCACATGGAGATAGGAGGCTTTGGACTGGATCTGCTGGAAGTTTTCCCTAAGCTGCTAACTAAGAAGAGAGGCCAGACTTGTGTAGGGGAGGGGAGGGCTACCTAACAGTGAAAGCAGACAGTAGAGTCTGATTTTTTTTTTTTCCTTTCCAGATGTGGTTTGAGAAGTAGAGAGAAAGCTGAAGTAGTACTTTCTTCCCCTCTAAAGTGCTCCTGTGGACATTGATGCCAAATGATATTTGGAAATCTCCATTTCCATGGAAACAAAACCTCTGAAATCATTCTCTCACAATGATTCTCATTTAAGGATATGTTGAGGAGAAACCTTAGGCACCTTTTAGTCACTGGCAGATGCAAAGCAGATGATCTTGGCGGGGGGTGGGGGGGTGGAACTTGAGGCTTCATATGTCCTGCAATCAAGAACAGACCAGGCTGTGCAAATTCTTACAGAATTGCCAAGAATTGGAAATCACGGTAAGCGTTTTGTAAACCAGTAGATACTCCTTCTTCACCAGGGCACCATAGGCTTTGCACATGATGCAGTCAGTTCAGGATAATACTAGTGTCTTATTTCACAGAGATGCATGAGAAGCTATGCTGTACCCCAGCTGACATGGACTCCTGACAGCATTTGTTTACAGACACAGCAAATCTCTCCTGTTTGTGTGTGTACCACAGATTTCATGGACTAAATCTGAGGGAATTTTTAGGAATGCTTCAAAGAGCACACCTCTGAGATTATGCCTATCCTATTGACATTTTCAAGTCCCTCCTGTAAAGCCTAAAAGAGATCCTAAAGTTGTATAAAGAAAAGCTTGCTATATTTTCTTTTAACTTCACTTTGGAATACTGAGAGGTTTTTTGGCTGTAACTTTAAAGATTGCAGCCTAAAGGGACACAGTGCATAGCCAATTTCATCCTTAATAATAGATTTTGAAAAATTTGTAAATAACAGTGTTTTACATTGGAAAATATTGGCATAATGATGGAAGTCCCTATGTCTGAGAGAAATGGAGTGTAAGGAAGAGGGGAAAAGAGTGGAAACAGCAAATCAACACAGGTGTGTATCTGTATTACTGGTATGTGATATCTGTGAAGAATGAGAGATTATGAATTTGATAAAATATGTATTATGTGAAGTATTAATAATGTATGTTGTTTTATAATGTTCTAATATTTTTGAACAACAAATAGAGATGAATTTGCTGTGAAGGGAACAAGGCAAGATTATAAACATAGATAATCCTCCTGGGAGCTAGAAGGGAGAGCCCTTATGTTACCTTTACATGGCATAGTAGCATGGGCCTAGGGAGTACTTTGAAGATATGACAGATTTGGAATTTAATTTTGGGAAAAAAACAAAGCTAGAGGAGCCCAGAGGAAGGACCAAATGCTCAGTAGTGTGGGATATAAAGAATGTGCTTGGGAAAGGTGGCTGGAAGTGAAAGGTTGTGTGTGGTTCACCATCTCTATAAGTTAGCTGAACTATTAGACAGTACTTCAGGGATATTATGTATAATCTAGAATTGCAATTTTTACCACTTACTGATGCTGAATTTTCTAGAATAAAGTTATCACCTTTAAGTTTGTGTGGTATCAGTGATCTCAGGCAAGCATAAGGAACAGTAGTATTCCCCCCAGACCCTGACAATAAGTTTTAAATAAAAAGTGTGTTATACAGACACTATGGGTGTCTGTAAGCCACATCGGGTTTGGAAACATCAGTTTCAAGATGTGAAGTGATACCCATTCTTATGTGTTAATCAGAAAGGTATTTCTGCTGGAGGCAGGTAGTGGAGAAACAGTCCTAAAATTTTAGTAATACAAAATTGCTTCAGTATGGATTCTTATAGCCAAGCAACTAATACACATATACACAATATTACGAGTAAACATATAAATAAACCCTCAGTGGTTTAAAAAATAGCCTGTTCTACAGATACTGCAGAAGGCTGCAGCTATTTTTTGCTCTCTGCATGGTTCCTCAGATAATTCCATTTGGTAACTGGTGACACATGCCTTTAAAAAAAATTGTTGGCTTTCACTTAAAGTGACAGGGTAATATTGCTAAGAAACTAAATAATGTAGGTAAATATATATTAAATATATATTTTTGCATTTGGTAATATGCCATTATGTATATTTAGTTCTCTTGATAATTGCCAGTCTCTAAGAAAATTATTTATATTGGAATAATCTATTTGTAGAGAATGAAAAAAACAGAAGGAAATGAAGCGGGGGAGGCTTTTTGAGCATGCCTGTGATAATATATTTGTGAAGGGGCAGAACAGCATGGGAAACCTGTAACTACCCTGCACATAGTTCATTTTCAAATATAAATCCATGGTCTAACTGGTTTACAGAAATCTCTGGGGTTTTTTTAATGATTTGCTCCTAAGGTGGCCATCTGTACAAATATATTCTAAATTAACCAATACATTCTTACAGCTTGGAAGAATGTTTTTATGTTTTAATTCTGCCCAGTTCTAGCCAAGAATGCAATATACAAAAGATATTTATTTCCCATTACTCTTACAGCAATATTGACTTAAGTTTGTGAACGTAGTTAAAAAAAGTAAATACATAAATAATGAATGCAGATTATTATGGTAGAAATTTCTCCTTGAAATCAACAAATGCATTGGAGGATTAAAACATTGTACAGCTAACTCTGTTTATAGTGTTCTGGCCTTTCAGACTGACTGAGATTTTGTTCCAGACATCTTTGTAGTTCAGTCTCTGGGATTTAATCTCTGTAATGTGTTACACTCGCTATTGTCCCAGTGAATTTGTTGACAGACAGTAATTGGGTCACTGCATTGAAATGCCTGATGCAAGCCCCACGTTGTCCCTGCTCGTTGGCAAGGCAACCACAGTGGTCCAGCAAACATGCGCAGAGCGGGCTCCCGGCCTGCCGCACTCAAATTGTGGCACTGGAGGGCAGGGAGGAAAAATCGCTTGGATGCTGAAACAGACAGTGGATTCTTCCCTGTTTTTTAAATGTGTGTATTGTCTTTCAGTGGTGTGGTGGGGATAGAAATGCAAACTTACAAATAAAATGAAGCAATGCACAGCAATCGATGCTATATATTATGGCTTTGTTCATAAGTGTTTGGATATTATTTTAGTTTGGGGGGATTGAATACATTATACATTAGTTGGATCTAGTTGTTCTAATGTATGACAGAAGAAAGATAAATATTTCATAGCTGCTTTAGATCTTGTTCTGACTTACCGTTCTCTCCCCGCCTCTTCCACAACTCCCCATAGAGAAGCAACTGATAAAGTGCTGTGTTCCATGAATCTATAAGTAAGCAGAATTGCACATGTGTTGGAATTCTTATGTATGGTACTAGCTGACACTCTTCATTTACTGTTTTTTTATTTGGGGCATTTTTGGGAGGGGGCACAAAAAAGGAGATAAAATCCATAGACTGTCAGTTTCATTGTCCATTGTGTATTCTTAAATTTATGTTTCCCTGGGTTTTTTAAAATGAGCAGTTTGAAGATAGTTTTGTCTAGAAGCATGTCAAATGCTGATGAGGAAAAAAAGAGCACTTTGTTTTTTTCCAATCTAAACAAACTCTACCAATTATTCTGCTTTTTGTTCAGTCAGATTTAGATTGTGACAAATCACCCAACACTGGAAGAAAAAAATTAATATAATCTCTTGTGCAGTCACTGAACTTCTCAAGATTCTTTTATTTCATTTCCAGAGGTCTTATTTTAATGGACATAGATTAAATCACCTCCTCATTGGCTTAAACCAATAAACCTGGAGTTTCTAAGTGATGAGAAAATAAGTAACCGAAACTAAATTAGTCTCAACAGTTTAAACTTTTGTAGTGTGGATGAAGGTATTAAAATAGCATATTAGAATGGTAATAGTAATTAGTTCTAGTAATAATATAGTAATAGCAATATTAATAATATCACTAATAGTAATAAGTAGTAATTATAGTATGATATAGTGATACTAAAGTATGTTCTCAAGAAGGCATGATGTAGATGTATCCTGTGTAGATAATAAATGTCATTTACATCAATATATGCAGATGTTGGCATGGTACTTCAAAATAAAGCAAAGTGAGTCATACAGTTGGGATTAATGTCTCATCTTCAGTGTTTATAGTGGCTTATTCTTGCTACCCTTACAGAGAGCAGCTAAAACTCCAGTTAAATTAAAACCACCTGTGCAAAGCCAGCTTTATTTACAGTCCCCACAAAATGGATTCTACATGTGTGCATAATTAATAACAATGAAACTTAAAAGCAGGTGGAGCTATGTATGATTTTTTCCTCAAGTGAAATAAACTTGGAGTTTGTGCCTACACAAAAATTTCAAACAAGGAAAAAGAATCCTTTGTGTCTTATTGAAAAGGAATTCTGCTCCGTCCCCTCAACATATTTAAGAGTGTGAGGGGAAAAGAAGTCATGTGGAGTTAGCTGGAGGCTTCAAACATATAATTGATAAAATGATTCTGTTTCCATTATTTACAGATTTGTCATTATTGTCAGAATCTCTTGAAACAATTTTGTTCTGATTTAAACACATAGAAGTTTAAGGGAAATGCTTTTACACTGCATGGTGCAGATACTTATGGAGAGTTAAGTTGGGAAACTGCACTTGCAAGTAAAGATGGTGGGAATTAGCAGAGTTGTTCATAGCTTTTCTCAAATGGGTAGAAGTTTCCAGACTTCCGCAAAGGTAATATAAATTGCTATCACTTTCTATTTATTTGCTTGAGTTCAATAGTTATTAGCATTTATATTGTTACTATAAGTTAAATATTCTGATTTAGCCAGAAAAACCTGGAGTAGAAAGAACTGCCGTTTTATCTCAATCTTTAATATAGGTTACTTTAAACCAGACATCCAACATTCAAAAGACATCAGTGATAATTAAATTCATACCAGTTTCTGAGAAGTAGTCCATGCACAGTGAAAACTTGAATTTGAACATCCACAAGTTCATAGTAGTAACTGTTGATTTAATTAACTGATTTCTACAGTTGACGCTGAAGCCTGAATGTTACCACTAAAATATATTGCAGGAGAAGGGCTGTTGAAGGGAAAAGGAAGGAATTTTATAATGGCATAGAGATTAAAATCTTTTCCCTGATCAAGTCAAGGCATCAATGAAAGTTTTGCATCTGGAGGAGACTAAGCTGTGTTAGTGACACTGCTCCATAGACTACATGTTCATTTGCTTCAGCTGAGTAGCTGATGGATGGAAGAGAAATGATTAGACTGTTAGCTTGATGGGCTTGGTAAAACCATCTATTTTTGTAAAATAAAAGCATTGTATAGAGCTGAGGGGCATACCATGTTCTGTAGCTATGAAGTTTTTAAAAAAGAAAAGTATTCAGGTAGGAATTCCCAGTTTTCTCATGGCAACAGCCATAGAGATGGGTACAGTAGCCGCAGCCAGCTGTTTTGCCATCCATGCTAACATAGGGATCCAGGCTTCCCTGTATCTTTCACATAGGTCTCAGCTATTCTAAAAAGCTAGGAATGTCAGTATTATAATGCTGCACGTCTGGACGTGATATACCACATAACTCTTGTCACCTTCGCAACTCATATGCTTTCCATCCTCATCAGCTGATCAATAGCAATTACTTCTGCTGAAGGGTCAACTCACATTGCGTGGTAAATGCTTCACACTTCATGTTTTGGGCCTGCAGATGTATTTTTTCTGCTATTCTGAAACAGTTTGGAATATATATAGAGAGATATGTACACACTACATAGAAACAAAAAATCAAATTACTTGGGGATCTCAGAAGGTTTTTAAAAATATTCCTAAGTATATGCAGTTATAAACAATGGCACACTAGACAAATAAGAAGTAGGTAAACTCCAATTTAAAATAGCTGAAAATAGAAGGTGGGCAAGTTAATTATAAAAATGATTAAATTTTAAAACTGAGGCTAGATGAACACTGAGTCATGATCTGGTGCAATGCCACATTATGCTCTCTATATATTTTAGGCAAAAGGGGAAAAATGTGGAGTTAACAAGTCTTGGTCCTCCCAATATTCTTTGTAGGTTATCTTTCTCTTATCTCCTTTTTTCACAAACGATCCTTGTCTGACTTGATTCTTGCCCTGCATCTTTTAACTAAACCAACCTTTGAATAGAAGAATTAAAAAACTAGTTGATTATTATGCTACTACTACTAAGAAAGACAGGGAGAAGGACAGGAAGTTTTGATTTTTTAAAAAAAAGTCATTACAGTTTCTAAAGTAGTTAAATTGGCTCTTCTATCCTTTCACCCTTATTGCTTAATTATTACCTAGGCAATTAAAGGTATGTTTTTAATAAGAAAGGAAAGTAAAATCAACCATATAAAAGCATTTTTAAAGGCCAGCATGCATATGTTAGCTAGTCTAATTGTTCTTCTTGGTCAAAAGAGCAGAGAATATTTTCCTTCTCATTCATTTTGGTTTCAAATTTGGAGAAACTCCATGGCTTTTGAAAGCATTACTTGTTCCTTGAATAAATGGGAAGTAATCTTGTGTAAAAACTTTTTCAGCTTTTCACTACTATTTTTATAAAGGATTGTCTCTTTCTTTCTATAAGAACGTTTTCAGTTTCTTGTAGTTTTTTTCTTTAATACTTTCTCACTGCTTGTTTCTTTTCTGAGCAAAATAGCTAGACATACCTCTGGCCAGTCTGACCCAAGTAGCCCTGTGATTTTAACACTTTTGTCCTTGTGGCTAAGGACTCAGTGCTGTTTTTATGGAAATTGATGATAAAACTGCACAGATTTCACTGCTGTATAGTCAGATCTTAAATTATCTGCCTCTGCAGTGCTCTAAATTTCTTCAGGTCCAGGAATAAATACATCATATTTCATTGGACCATGTTAAAGAATGTGAGGGACAGAGCTGCAAAAAATCCAGGGACATTAAATAAAATCTGCCACAACCCCAGCCATTCGCAAGAGGGACTCAGATTTCTAGAGGCTGTGCTTAAGAATTTTATTTTCAAATGGATGCACAAGACAGTGGAGGACATATGGCACAATCTTAAATCTCAGATTCCTCTGCTTTTATTTACTGTTTGTAGCACTATAATTGTCAGTATGTGTTGCATATTTTCCA
This sequence comes from Strix uralensis, assembly GCF_047716275.1. Lineage (NCBI taxonomy): Eukaryota > Metazoa > Chordata > Aves > Strigiformes > Strigidae > Strix > Strix uralensis. The sequence continues at coordinate 40,627,996 of NC_133975.1, forward strand.
AAATGAACTTTTGATTGTCAGAAGACTTGTGAGTTTGATTTTGTTCACCCAGAATGATGTCCTTTTCTCCTTTAGACAGCGTATTTGGAGATAGCTAGTACCTACAGCAAGGCGCATCTTAAATACTCACTGGATATCTGTTTTAACAGATGGACTGCAGTGAGCATACATGAAGCTGGTGCCAACTCCCAATCAGCAAAGTTTGTCAGGGATAAGGATATCTTTAAGAGGTTAAGGAAAAATAACTTTCTCCTGCACCAAAAATGCACAGGTCCTCCAAACCAAAAAAGCCTAAGAATCCTACCACTTTGATTTCTGACAATTGATTTACTGCATAATTAAATAAAATGACATATTAGGTTTTTCAGAAAGAGCAGAAAGGCATTTTCATGTTGAATAATTTTGATTAAATATTTTACCTATAGGTCAAGATTAAATGTGCACCTTTTTCTTGGACTGGCTGTCATGTCTTTTGAATAGCCTACTAGAAGTGAAGGGTAGAACAGAGATATGTAAAGTACCGTAAAGAGGTGCGAGGAAGATCTTTCTTCTGCCTGAGATCTGGCAAGGTGGAGCTTCTTACAGAGTCTTATCCAATTATATTTTGTTCGACTGGTGGTTTTGAAAGTGCCACATACGACTTCTGCTGCATTCATGGGGAAACAGCACGTAGCCTAATGGATTGAAACATCACAGAGATGATCTGCATTTTTCTGTATTTTAAGATCTTGCAGAGTTAATGGAATGCCACTAAAGCATCTCTCTCCACATTTCCTATTTGCATTGTAGACAGAGAGTTATTGTAACATATCCTGCTGTTGTCTTTTTTTTTTTTTTTTTTTCCTTTCCCTCCTCCCCCCCTTATATTCTGTAGTGGGAAGGAATAAAAGCTGAAGCTGAAAAATATGAAGGGAATGGAAAGAAAAGCAGTTCTTATTGTGATATCTTTCTGCAGTAGAAATGTTAGGACCTGACCATAATTCTGTCAGAGTTCATGTGCAGAAGAAAATATGAATGCATTTACTCTATTTTAACATGTACGCAACCTTAAGCTGCATATGTTAGCTGTACATGTTGGCATTTTTTTGCCACAAGATAGTCAACAATCCTCCTCAGAGGTTTGCATCAAGTGTTTACATCGTGAACTTCCAAAGAGGCTTATTGTAAAGCATATCTATGTTTTAAAATAAATAAAAGCTTGCTCTACTCCTCACAAAAGCAAGTGTGGGAATACAAACTATCTGACACTAACAAGAAGATCTAAAAGCTTCTCATTGTGCTGTTTGGTTTTGTGGGGGTTTTTTGTGGTTTGTCGTGGCTTTTGTTTCTGGTGGTTTTTTTTTCCTTCCCCCCCTCCCCCAAAGATTCCTAGGTGCTTGTCCCCAGAGAGCCTCCCACAACTCAGCTTTGGATTTGAACTGTCAGGGAGGCTTCCTTAAGTCTGTGGCAGTAGTTCCATGTAGGCTATGATGGACATTAGCACTATATTTTCAGGTTCCCAGCCTGAATCTCTTGCAATTGTCCATATAAAAGGAGTTGAAGGCTTAGGAAGCATCCAAAAGGGAGGTAGAGTTTAGGTATATGCATTTTAATCTGATCCTCACTAAATCTCATGAGGCTTTGCCTGATCTGGTGACTTATAAAATCTGTATATACCAAAATGTCTAAGTCGCATTAGAGATATCCTGGAATTGGAGCTGCCAGTAACCGGCTTAATGGGTTTCATGTCTTTGTGCAGTTCATCTATGTGCAGAGTGTTGCTTTGCCTGTGTTTACTTACAGGTTTCACCTTGCGAAGTGTGATCTGAAAATGCATCAGAGATGGAGAGTGCTAAATTAATGGTTACAGCATATGCTTAGGATCAATTCCCTCTCACCCACGTTTCCTGTGTCCCTGAGTATATTCCAACTATCAAGCTGTAGGTCAGGTTGAAATGGGGGCCATTCCATCTCTGCTGAAACAGTTGGTTTTTACTGAAAATAGAGAGAGGAAGGTAAAAAAAAGGAATAGTAAAGAGAGCATGATGATGAAGCTTAGTGTTTGCATGCATATTTTAAATAAGCTGTCACTAAATAAATGATTGAAATAAGATTTGGAAAGTTGCTTATTGTGCTGAGCTATCACAGTTTCCTTTCCAACGCATGTAATTTTGCCCTTGCTCTGGGCAGGGAAATTTTACAAAGAATTTTTGTGCAAAAGAGATATGATACCAAAGTTGTTTTGGACTTGTACCTTAGTGTGTGTAAGTCTAGATACCCAAACAAAAAAACCTTAACACAGGAATAGTAACCACTATATATCATAATAAAGGTGTCCTGATTTTTTTTTAATGCAATATAATGAATGCAAAGTTCTCTAAAAGTACAGCTGATATTCCTAGATGCCCAGCTTCTGTGGTTGTTGGTCCTTTAAAATCTTCAAAGAGTGTTTCAATTCGGCGTACATGCTTGTTTTCAGTCTTCTCTGTAGCATTAGGATACCTGGGACACTGAATTCAAGATCTTAATGGGTACAATTTGCATGCATTATTAAAGCACTTACAATCTATTAGGTTCTAGCCAAACGTATGAAAGAAAAATAAACATGGAACCTCTTGCATAAACAGCTTAAATCTTAATTGTTGTAAATGAAATATGAAAGATGAAGATAAAGTATGTAGCTGATGCTTTCCCATGCAAATATTAGGCATTTAAAAAATTTACATATTTTTTTCCTTTTAGATAGTTGAAAGAAAAAGAAAAGTAGTAGTTTAATGGAAGATATTTTAGTATTAATGTGCTGGGGGGAAACCAAAGCTTCTATAATGAGTGTGGCAACAAATGAAACGGTGAAAAGCTTTGTTCTGATATCTTCTATGTTTGAAGTTCTTGAGACATTGGCTAAGGTCTTTTTGTTGATTTGAAATTAATTTCTGAGGTTTGATTTCATGCCCTCAGTTCCTGAAGCATTGCACTGCTTTGGTACTCAGTTCAGAGTTACCTGTGTTAACTGATAGGAGAAGCTAATGCGGAAAAACATATTGCCCTTCACTTCCTGTAAACCTCACCCTTGCATTCTCTGGATTGAATTTCTTTCTACTGCATCAGAGCATCAAAGTCTTAAACTTGTTCCTCAACCCAGTCTATTAGTCTGAGAAGCATGCCATGAGGGAGCCTTGATTTCTGTCTGTCTTTATTGACTTCAAAAAGCCACCAGGCAAATAACCTTAATCTTTGCCACATTATGAAGCTGTGGACATAGAATTAAATCACTCTGAAGCAGGCTAATAGAGATATTGGTAACTGATTTGTTTGAAGAGTTTAGATAAAAATCTGTGGCTTAATGAAGTCTTCTGCTTTTTATTTTTTCAAAGTACAAAAAAAATGTGGTAAAAGAGCATTTTGTTTCTATTTGTTTCTGGCTATGTAATAACTATGCAAGGACACATTTTGCACACATCTTGGCAACGAACATTGTAGAAGCCAGATAAATCAGCTGCAAGAAAAATTAGACATATCCATAGCAGACAGTCCCTCAATGGCAGGAAACTTCCAGGAAGGCCCAAGACCACTGATTGCCCAAATCTGCCAGAGAAAAATAGTGTTCTTTGGTATTGTCCCTTGCAAAGGCATTGGTTATTGGCAGCTATAAGCAGAGGCTGGACCTCTGGTGTGAATCAGCATGGCTCTTCAAGGCTGCAGTGCGTTTGTGCTACTTGCAGTGAGAGGGTGGGATGCTGTAGGTGGAAGGCACAGATCTGTGTGTGTCCTGTTCCTCCTGATGGCTGCCCCTTCAGGGAAAGGTGTATTTGTGGGCATACACCATTTATCAAAGTAAAAAAAATTCCATTATTTCAGATATTAGGTTAATACTGAAAATAGCTTTTTACATTTTCAGAAGTACTGGAATTTACTGCAGAAAGAAATTGCAGAATAGGCATTCTCTCATGACAGCTAGGGAGAACTCCTGAAGTCTTCAGTGCACTCAGGCGGTGAGTGTAATCGTCTGAGGTTCTTGCACACCCTTCTAGGCATCCCTCCTACCTGCACCGTTACATTCTGCTGTAGTTTTAAATGTGAAAGCTAAAGTAATCAGTCTAGGCAAGTAAGATTTGAAAAATATCTCAGCCTTATTTTTGTTTAGTAATTTGCATATGCTGAAGAAGAATATAGATCTCTGAACCTTGAGGTGTCAGCAAGCTGTCATACCAGACACAGAATTGTATGTCAGACTGTGGTAGCCTTGGCTATACCATGCTCTGCTGCATGTAGCTGGTCATCTGTTTCCTGAGACAGGTGGCACTCCTCTACTTAACAAGAGTATCAAGTGTTAGGATCACAGAAGAGGATAAATGTTTCTCCTACAAATCAGTTGGAGGAGTAATTTGGTGTAATGATGAAGGCAAAGAATACACATATGCTGGATGTGAGGCAGAAGAGATTCATAGATGCAAAATAATGTTTATGAACACATTAATGTTATAGGCACTCAACACTTTTACAATTAACTTCTGTTTATCCACTGTCTTCCTCCTAGAAATCTTCTAGGTAATAGTGTTGTGAAACACTTGGTGATGAGCCTATCAGAATGCCCTTTTAATCACAATTAAACAGATATTCAATGTATGCATAGTATTGTTAGATAAGTATTTCAGCTTCTGACTGGGAGATAGCCAGTCATTCAATCTGTTGATCGGGTACTGGTGTTTTGTGGACATTGGTTGATCTCATAATCAAATCTCATTTTTACATGAGTTGTGGTTTAGTATATATGTAGTAGTTATTTATGATAGACTGATGTACTTACTGATCACTTTCAATATGCTTCACGTTGAATTTGCAGGTATGTAGCTTTGCCCTTATTAAAAACTTCAAAAGTAACACAAAGCTGTTCTGTGTGTGCATGTTAAATTTGTTGATATTTGAAATTTCTGGCATAAATTAGTGTATATATTTACCTGGATTGACTTTTCAGGGTTTACTATTAAATGGAATACTCTTTACATGAAAGTGGCTTCACACTAGGAAGGTTTTCTGTAGGGAGGCATTCTGTATCCTCAAAGTACTTGTGATATAATCCACTTAGATCCTGTCTATTTAATTTGAACTGTAAAGTCAAGTACTAGTCTGGTCTACTCCTGCATTAGCATGTCTGGTATTCTATCTGCATTAGCATATGATAAAGCTACTATTTTGCATATATTTCAGTTTTGTATGGGCAGCAGCTCATTCAAGACAAACCCAATTTCCATTTATGGCTTATTCTTTAATAGCTACCTTTTCATGTTCTCTTCATGTCAATAATCTTTACAGTGATACTTCTGAGACCCACGAAGATTACTTGTCTCTGCAAATACTGCCATTTGGTGCTATACAACCAATGTTGTATATGTGCTGGTTATTTATGTGCTGTTATGTTGTGTGCTTGGACAGCTCTTTCAGACACATTAAAAAAAAAGGTTTAGGTAACATTTTTGGTCAGCTGGGAACCACTTCTTAAAAATACTGTACTCACTGGCAGTTATTTCTTAGAATCAGCTTATATATGATTCTATGATTTTATAAATGTTATATTAGAAAAACACAGTTGTATCCTGATTAGATGGTGTGGCAATGGTAACTGAGTAATCAGAATAAAGTGTATGGTAACATCCCTGCCCCGGCATTAATTATCTGTATGTGGAAAACATTGGTCTAAATATATTGTGAAGGGGCATAAAAGTCTGTATTTAACTTCTACAATAAGAGCTGTATATTTCAGTAGCTAACTTAGCTGTGATTTCCATGCCATACTAGGACTCTAGATGTTACAGTGTACATAACTCTCATCGGAATGCGAAAACCTCAAATTGCAGCTGAATAGTAGTACTGCTTTTCTAGTAGTACTCTTATAGTAGTACTGCTCTGATGTCCATTTCAGAGGTTTTCAGGGTGAAAAGCAATAGGAATAATAGTTAACTTATTCATACTTCACTCTTGAAGGAAAGTGTCTGAGCAGATAATTTATTCAATCACAGTTTTTTCGTTTTGTTTTTTTTTTTTTTTCCCCCCATGCTTGTCATGTTTCCAGCATCAGTACCTGAGTAAGTTATACGCAAACTAAATTAAGGCACCACAGAAACATTTTTCACATCTGACTTTTTTTTTTAATTAATCCAAATTTTAGTTTTATGAACTGTGGTAATTACTCCAAATCATGCTATCTATTTTTGTTAGCCCCATCTGGATTCATCTCTTTTGTGTTCCTAACTAGCTGAGTTACTGTTTGCATGCCAAGTGTCATGATGAATACCTAGTTTGTATGAGTTACATGAAAAAGACATGTGACATGATTTTCTCACTTCTTTTGCATATTAACTTGCACAGTATGTTGTAGCTAATTCAAAAAAATTATTTTCTTGCATTATATTACTTAATAAATATTTGGCCCCAGAAAGTAAAAAACCTTTAGAGAATAAAAGGAGATTGTTCATACTTTAGGTAAGCACATGAATGCACCAAGGTACACACAAGGATACCCAGATTTAAGTTTCTGTTCCAACACTGACATATAACCTGAAATTTTTTTTAATCTTTAGTCTTTTTAAACAAAGACTTAAATACACTTCTTGTTGCTTTCAAGGTTGGCTTTATATAATTTTAAGTTTGATTTTTGTAAGTGAATTTATTCAGTGCTTTATTGAAGCTTAAGTATCACCTCTTGAATAAGAAACTTTGTTTTTATGTCTTATAAGTGAGCTGTTTCTAAAATACACAGTAGTAGGTGATATGGAATTTTACTGCTTGGTGGGGTACCAGGAAAACACCGTCTGTACTTCTCTCTGGATTCTGTTTATGGAGTACAAATTGCAAAACTTGCTCATATTTTGTCCATCTTCAGAGAGGCCAGAGATAACCAGCTTCATGATATGTCACGTCCCACTCAGACGAGGGAGACAAGTGACTCGCAGGCCTGTTTCTTTCAGGACCTGTTCATCTCTTACGTCATATCAACAAGTCAAAAGTTGTTTTGACTGAAAACTATGTTTTCTTCTGTAACTGTTTCTGGTTAATTGAATTTGAAACGAAATTACCTCTGAATGGATTAACTAACCTGGACATACAAATCTAAGCTATGTGTGTCTAAGCATTCATGTACAAAGATACAATGCTCTGTGCTTGTCTGACTACTACATGTGGGCAACACCAGTTTGTTACCATAAATGCACATTTCTGATTAAAATTTCAATCTTGGCAAATAAACACACTTCAAAAAATGCTTCAGAACCATCTGATAATTGTTAATGTATACTTTGGTTGTGATTTATTTTAGAACTGACTCTAGTATGTTTTAGTACATCTTTATTCATGGTTTGTCTTGGGTTGTTTCTTTTTGCTTGTGTTTTTTTTAGTTGAGCATCCTCATTTATTTGCCTTTGAATTTGGAATGTGTTATGGTGTTGTCCGTACTTACTTTTTCCTTTGATTAAGTGTTTTCTACCCTGTGGTTATGGTGAAAATATGATTGTTAACAGGTTTGCCAGTGCCAGTTACTCAGTATATTTTTTTAAACTTTGAAGTTTTCTTTTTAATTTGTTTGGAGATTATTTTAAATCCACTAATGGGTAGGCAATCACACACACAAATACAGGCTGGGCAATTGTGGTGGTTTAGCCCCTGCCGGGGTCTGAGACCACGCGGCCGCTGCCCCTCCCCCACAAAGGGAGTGAAATACAAAGCCCCAAGACTGAAATAAGGAAAGGTTTAATACAACAGTGCAATAGCAACACAACCAACAACAACAATAACAGTAATAGTGATAGCAATGAACAGAGCAAAATAGCTACCAAATACAGCAGTGAGAAGCACGATGTACAAAACCATGAGTGCACCGCGCTCCCGCGCCAGGAAAATGTGACCTGCCAGGATGTGACGTCCACATGGTATCTGAATAACCCGGCTAGAGCTCCCCCCCACTGCTGGGGAAACTTAACCCTATCCTGGTTAAACCAGGACAGCAATGAATGGATTGAGAGCAGCCCTGTAGGGAAGGACTTGGGGGCATTAGTAGATGGAAAACTGACTGAGCCATCAATGTGCACTCACAGCCCAGAAAGCCAACCATGTCCTGGGCTGCATCAAGAGAAGTGTGACCAGCAGGTCAAGGGAGGTGATTCTCTCCCCCTCTACTCCACTTTCATGAGACCCCACCTGCAGTACTGTGTCCAGCTCTGGGGGTCCCAACATAAGAAGGACATGGAACTATTCAAGTGGGTCCAGAGGAGGGCCCCAAAGATCAGGGAGCTGGAGCACCTCCCCTGTGAGGACAGGCTGAGAGGGGGTTGTTCAGCCTGCAGAAGAAAAGGCTTGGGAGAGACTTTATAGCGGCCTTTCAGTTCTTAAAGGGGGCCTACAGGAAAGATGGGGAGGGACTCTTTATCAGGGAGTGTAGTGATAGGATGAGGGGTAATGGTTTTAAACTGAAAGAAGGTAATTTAGATTAGATATAAGGAAGAAATCATTTATTGTGAGGGTGGTGAGACACTGGAACAGGTTACCCAGAGAAGCTGTGGATGCCCCCTCCCTGGCAGTGTTCAAGGCCAGGTTGGACGGGGCTTTGAGCAACCTGGTCTAGTGGAAGGTGTCCCTGCCCGTGGCAGGGGGGTTGGAACTAGATGATCTTTAAGGGCCCTTCCAACTCAGACCATTCTATGATTCTATGACTGTCTCTGGTTTTACCCTGCCTCCAACAAGTAATTACTGGCAAATGGGCATAACTTTTAAGAAGCTTTCTATGCTTTTAAAGCAACCAAGTTAAAATGTCTAAAAGTGTCAGGCAGGTGTTCTTGATAAACTGACTTCCTGTACACAGTGCTCCTGTAATAACAATTATTTTGACAATGCTGTTAACAGAGACCACGTGATATACATGTTCTCTGATAAAGACATCATAGTGTAGAGAAATCTCCACATCTTCCCTCACTGTCTTAACTTTTCAGTCTAAGGCTTGTAATTCTCTGTTGGTTTTTCTTTCCTTGCAACTTGGGTAACAATTTAATTTAATTTAACCTTGACTATTTTATGATTTTTATTACTGTTACAGTTTCTTATTTTAAATGGATGACTATATCTGTTGGAAAACTATCATCTTCTAAGTTAAAAAAAAAATTATTGCTAGATAATATGCCAGGAGCCTAAGGCTATGGGAATTGTCTAATGAAGGCTGCATTTTCAACTCATGTGGAATAGTTTCTTTCTGAACTAAAATGTGATCATTATTGAAAAAAGAACTTTTGCTAGCACTTAGCAGATGAATGGTATCTAAGATGTGATAGTTTTATACCTTATTCTGAAGCTGACTTTCAGATGAATTTCTTTCACACAGAAGAAAAAAGAGCCTCCCTGTACTGGAGGTTCCAACATTCTATATAGTGAACTGGAATCTTCTAAAGACAATGATGTCAAAATAAAATTCCAGTATAACCAGGGTGCATATGTTTGTGAGTCTTACTGTCCAATGCTTTCAGAAGTACAGTTTCCAAAAATTTTGAACCATCAAAAAAGTAATAAATTGGGTATAAAGAGTTTTTTACTCAACCTCTGTCGAAAATTCTCCAAAATATTGAAATAGATATGAATGATATTAGATATCAATTCGATAAAGTTGAATTTTACAAGAGAAACTTTTATAAGTTGCTATGTAATATTTCAGTACGTGTATTTTTATTGTTCTTAAGGTTTCTTTTTGTCATTAAATTGCAAATAATCTATAGTCAGTAACCTGTAATTCTGTAACTTCCCTGAGGCACGTAATTGTTACTACTTCTTCACTGGTATTACTACTTCATGTAAAATAAGGCACTACCTTATACTTTACTCAGGATATAGTTGATACTGACGGGCTGACTGCAGCAAAAAAACCCATGGTTGATCTTTATTTGAAGAATGCCATACAATGGCTATACTTATTTAAACAGATTTGCTGTTACTAAGCTTATTTTGGTGTCTATTGAAAATATTTAGTGGCAGTGATGTTAACTAGTCCCCAGGTACTGTAGCAGGAGGGTCTGTCCTTCCAGAGATAAATGGCCTTAACAGGGCATTGACTTGTAAATAAAAGGATTGGATGTTAATGTGAAGGACAGATAAATGTATGACCAACACACCTGTAAATGTCCATTTCAATAACCTGCCATCCCTGTCTTAAAGTAATAAATGTTTTAAAAATAAATTGGAAGCCTTTACACAGCTGCTCTTAAATTTTGACTTTGTACTTAGCTTTCTCTAGCTACTTCTAAACACAGGTTAGTTTCTGGAAGGAAAAAAAAAATTAGAAAAAATAATTCTATGCTTGCATCTTTAGTTGTGAGGATAATGTTCACTCTTCCTAATTGAGGTACTTTCCTGAATTGACCAGGAAATCTTTAAAGGTTTTGGAGAAAAGAACTTTATATCGTTATTTAAAAAAAATCCACCAGCAGCATCTTAGGAAGCATCTCAGTATGTATTTAAAAACTATTGGTTTAGTGAGATAAATCTATTTGCTACGAAGAGGTAAAGGCTGACATTATCTTGCCTTAAGACAAAAGGATGGTCTAAGTGACCTCCTGAAATCTTATCTAGTGCTACTTTCTGTGATCTTACGGCTGCAGCCAGAATACACAAGAGGATCCAATGTTTAAAAATGTATTTTCAGAAATTAAAATCTGTACAGTTCTAGATATTTATTAGAATATTCTATTAATTTAAGTAGCAAATATTAATATAGTATCTTGGAGGTATGTATTCACTAGTTAGAGCTCTTAAAGCTTTGTGCTTGTGATACTAATTCTTTAAATAGTCTCTTTGTTCAGGACTTGAGAAAGTAGTGACATGAAACTAAAACTGCTATACATCTGCTAAAAAGATAGATCTCTGATAACAATGGTCAGATAAGCATATCTGCTGTATTAGTCTACCCAACAAAGTATTACTTTATTATTAGATTATTAGATTATTTTATTAGATGATTAAGCATCAAATATTGAAATTAAATATTACAGTGACAATGGGATTTTTTTGTTGTATTTTTTTTCTTTTCTTTTTTGGATATTGTTCGAAGAATGAATAGTATAGTACTGCTACTAAATTTAGTACCAAAAAACTAATCGTATCCTTCCTTAGAAGCATTTTAAAAAGTCCATGCCATTAATTTGGTCATAATATGAAGTTTAGAAGAACAGTCTTAGAGACTTTGGCCAGTGCTGAAATACAGTCAACTCTCAGGGATTAATAGTTTTCAAATACTTTGATTTAATTTGTGATAAGTGTAAATTACAGTCATTGGCTCAAAAGATGAGACTTCAAACCCACTGTTTATAATATTAATAGTTTAGAAACAGTACCATTTCAAAATCTTTTTGTTATGGTTTCTTATTGTGTACTTAAGCACACAACAGTGTTCTGCTTTGTCAGCAAATAGAGCAATCTTATTTGCAAGATATACTCCATCCATAGTTGTGTTGCTATAGTAACTGTTGCCTTTTTCTCCTGTATCTAACAGTACTATATATAACTATCCTGTATCTAATAGTATCTAACATTACGTAGGCAGTATTACCCAATCAGATCAATTTAATGCTTTTTTATGAATGCCGTTAATTTTCTACTCATTCTTCAAACGTTTTATAGTTCATTATAGGCAGATTCTTCTGAACTGGTTTTGCAAAGGCACTATGGCTGGGGAGAGTAGAAAGAGAGGGTAGAGAACAGAAAGGGTAGGATGGCTCTAGAGAGATTTTTTTCATGAGCTTTCTAAAAGGCATGCAAAATGAGGGAAAGTTTCCTCATCTTGTTTCTAAGACGTTTCTATGTTTTGAGATGCCAATGGTAAATTGCATAGCCCTTGCCGTAGGGTCTCTGGCCTGAATTAAACAAGGACATTTATAAAAATCATCTTGAATAAATAGAATGTTTGCTTGCTTTGATTTTTTGTGCAAATAATCCAGAATTTTGTGTTTAAAAATATGTGGATGTGCCAATCAAATGACTTCTGGGTAAGAGGATTTATTTCAGTTTCTGTTTTTCATATTTTTAAAATAATCTGTAATTGGGATATAATTCATGTTTACAAAAAAATTGTATAAAAGGCCCAAAATTCTTTAGAAAGTAACTGCATACCAACAAAATTTTACTGCTAAATGATTTAACAAAAGGCTTCTGCCCTCTGAAAAATAATCCTGGCATTTGTTGTTTAAGTAAATTACGTTTATTTCCTTTGAACCTTTTTAAATGTAAGATTCCCACTCAGAAAATATAATTTGAGCTGTAGTTAAATAGGGTATGCCTTAGTATTCATGTGGGTAAGAGAGTTAAGATTCAATGAAAAATGCCTATTATGATATATTTACTAAAGGTGACATATACCTAGTTGTCAAAGGATCTTGATTTTATGTAAATGTTGCTTTTTATTTGCTGATAATTCTTTTTCCTCATAAATATTAAAATGAGGTTATGGAAAGAGGTAATTTGTTGAACTACGTTTTTCAGGTTATTTTACCCTTCATATAAACAGTGTCCCTCATAGCAGGCATTTATCCTATACTGGGCAACAGGAGACTAGGATGTTGAGATTTGTAGTAAAATCTGTGGTGCTTCTTATTGTCTGGTTCTATACTGCCTTATAGCCATTAGAGAGGTATTTCCCAAACTTTGTCCTTTGGGACATGTTTTATCCTCAGTCACAAGTTGTGGCCCATGATGCATGTCCCTGAGCTGTCCTGGCCCTCTTGGGAATGAAGACAACAGCTGGGCCTGTTTTAGATGACGTAATTTTTAAAGATGCTTGGAAGTTTTTAAATGTGTAGCTTAGATCTGTTCTGGAGTAAATGGCTCGTATTTTCCACTGGATCTTCCTGCAACCTCACATTTCTAGTACAATTGCCAGTTATGGGCACTTTCTCTTTTCAAATCCTGGTTTGTTTCACTTTTTCTCATTGAGACATGTTGACCAGGCTTACTTCATAATGAGTTTTAATAATAGACCAAAGATGTTAAAGCTGCTAAACCTCAACCACTTTCATCAAGGTGCTATGTATTGTATCTCAACATAAAATTCATTTCTGAAAAAAATGCTTATTCTGAATTTGGGGAATATTTTGTTAAATAATTCCATTTACTATTGCAACAGTAATCTTTTTTGTGATCTCTGAAAAATAGTCTAAGACATCACCTAAAACTGGAATAATTAATTTTCGATATGTACAGTAAGGATCCACTTCCAGGAGACTTTTTTCATTATATTAACTTCACAGAAACTTAGGGGCAGTTTTTCTGAATGATACCTATTTTTCCATTCTCTGTGCTCTTGGCATTCATAGGAGATACAGTATATGCATGAATCATATCTGTTTATCAATAATAATTGATATTATTTGTAATCTAGAAGTTTTGACTACATTTTTAGATAAATGATTGATGATGAAAGCCGCTTTTGCTGCTGGTTTTCCATTCCATAAAATAGTGATATGCAAAGAAGACATTTTGCCTTAGAGAGACTGCTTGCCTTAACGAGTTTCTATATTTCTGTGGAAATTAGATTATGGGACCTTGGTTGCTGTATAAGAACTCTCCAAGTTTTGTATGTTTTAGTTCTGTGTTGTGAGTATAATTCATCTTGCTAAGAAAGAATGGTATATGGTATAAGCTGTACTTAATGACCTGAGGGAGGTGTCAGTGTTTAGTCTCTCTGTGGGATATAAGCCATTTCTTCAGTGCCATTTGTATGGTGGGGTTATTTCTTAAATGTAATGATTTTAGTGTTTCAAAACCTATTTGCCAATCTTGTGTGTAGCTCTGCAGAACAGGGAAGGACTTCATGACTGTACTGAAAGAGTTTACAGAACAGTAGTGAGAGTTAGGTGGCCATCTGGGGACTAATAATATCTCCTTGTGAGCACTGAGATCCTTATTTGCCATAGGGATCCTACTTCTCCCCCATCCTGTAAGAGCATTCATTGGCTTCTAAGTAAAACCATGTTTATTAATATTCTCCAAAACAGTCTTATGTGCCATGCCCCTGCATCCTGGTATAGAGGTTTGACCTATTGGGTAAAGAGGGAACTTTATGTATATCATCATCAACAAGTGGCACAACCAAATGAGTTTGAAACCTGTTTTTGTCCCAGTGGTACCTCTGTGTTTCTTTGCAGTACAAAAGTCCCACAGGAAATGATGAATTCATTTCCTTTCTGCGAATTTTTTACATATTTAGGCCACAGATCTGCAAATCTTTTTAAAGCACTGCAGATATCTAAATCAGTACACCTTTTAAGTGGAGAGGTTAGTGTGATGCCACTGTTTAAACACAATTAACTTTTTGTCCTAGTTAATTATTTAGTTTAGTCTGGTTATTTTACTTTTAGTTTAGAATTGTACCTTCAATTCAGCTGAAAATATCAACTGGATTGCTGCATGTGATGCTGGCATGCTTAGGGGTTCTTTTTCCCCAATAAAACATGCTGTTGGAAGTGTGTTTTTTAGTTATATAAATATGGGTTACACTTAACAGCATGTTTAATTCATCTCATGAAGACTAAAACAGCTCACTTTTAGGGTTTCTTTCAGCTTTTGCACTGAAAAACAGGGGTTTGAAATTTTGATAAGTATCTTTGCACAATGCATGCATATCCTTTTCAGCCTTATGACAGTTGGTGAATGTGCATTAAGAGATCATCTTCCTGTCCCCCACAGGAGATCACCTCCACACAACATATGCAGCATTTATCTGCCAAAATTCAGAAGTCTCTTGAATCAAGCTTTTCAAAAAATTCTTCCATCTGGAGCTCTCAGTGTTTTCCAGAGATTCCAGAAATTCAAGTAGAAGAAATTTCAGAATGTTTCAGAAGCTATAGTTAAGCTTAAATATTTTTTAAAGGAAAAGTTCTTTCGAGCATTGTGAAATAAGCAGCACATAATGTTAAAGATATGTGTGTGTATTTCTGTGTTTTAATATACAAAATGCTCTTTATGTGCATGTTAAAAGCATATATTACATACACAAACAAACAGAAATAAACTGTAGCTTTTTTTGGCTTTTTTCCTCAGTCGTAGAGAGGTCAGTATACAGGACTAGTGTCACAAAAATGGTATATACTTGCCTGGGAGACTCTTGATATTTTCAGTACATCGTTCATTTGGTAGTAATACTGCTTGCAAGTTCATAGTATCAGCAAGTGAAAACTTTATACTGATTTTAGATGTGAGAACTTGAAAAAGAGAAGCAAAGATGTGACATAAATGAAAATTGCAAACCCTTTATTCTTCTCTCACTATTCTCTTTGGTTTATATACACAGGATCTAACTCCCTAGTTGCCTAGACAGGGCAAGGAAGGAGAGGAGGTAATATTATGAATGCTAAACAATCTCTTCAGTTCAGCTTTCTGGCTGGGAAAATTTTAACCTTTTTTCTGCTAGCTTTGCAAAAGTATGCTTTCAGATGTGGTGGTCAGCACAATGAAAATGAGTATTGAAAAACAGGGAAGGGGAAAGTGATAGTGGAGCTGCCGTGGTCTTATAAGTTCCCTAGATTTTGAACTATTTATTTTCAGTGCTAATAATTTTGGGAATGACAATTGTGGACTGTGGTCATGGTCAACATTCACAGACCAAATGGGTGCTACTTGCTTTAATTGAAATCATGAGGAAATTTTAGAGTTACATCATATCAGCTGACTTCATTTAGCCAAAGGCACATTTTATAGACTACTTGTTTCCTAACAGGTTTTGACAATCTGATTTTAAGAAATGGTTGTCTTGGTAACCCATTCATTTTGCTTACATCTATGAAAAAACAAATGAGAAAACAGTAATCTGTCTAGAATTGTTTCTTAAATCTTCCGTTTACTTGTTTTTATTTTCATGTCAGATAACATAAAAACTGGAACCCAAAGTAATATAAATATGTAATATGTAACACTGAATAATGTTGTCTGTATAGCTCACAGGCAGATAGATGTGCTATCCTCACTTACTCAGTATATAATTCACAGGGGTTTTAATTATAAGCTCTTCAAGGCAGTGACCTCATTTTCAAAGACATCTGTGAAGTGCCAAGCATAATAATGGTACTATCTGAATAATAGAAAAACTCTGCAAAAAATAGTTTGTGAAATAGAAACTGAATTCCTTGTTTATTAAAAATTACATATGTATATATGCTATACTTTTCTTTATTTGCATACTTTAATTGTTCTTTTTGTCAAAATACATTTACATTGAATTATTAGCTTATATCATGTTTTCAACATGTGCGATTGAGTATTTGTAGTATGACTGAGCATTGTTTTTTCCTAAGGTACAATACTTTGCGGAGTTTAAATGCCATAGGAAATTTTAATTAAAAAAAAAAAATGTAAATAACAGGAAGGTTATTGAAAATACACTGTTATGAGTTACTTGAAACTGTATGAAATTAGGACATCTAATACCTGTGTTAGCAGCCTTCTTGGATTCAACCTAGAAGCAAGAGGAATTTTAGAATCTGGGAAAGTGAATTTGAAAGGCATTGAGAAATTTAGTTAGTCAAATAAAAAATGAGAAGGAAAATTCTGCCAAAAATGGAACACAGTTGAGCAGTCTTAAAAAGCACACTGGTTAAGGCATGACCGATCACATCTCCAAGTGAACAGAATGAAGGAAACAGGAAAAAAGCCAAGTGCCTTCATGATACAATTAAAGATGTAAGGCTGAGAAAAAAATAGCTCCCAAAGAAAAGGGAAGCAACCAAGTAACAATAAAAATAATGTCAGCATTAGTTAAACTGGAAAGGGAAAAATAAAGAGAGCAGAAAAGGAAAATTAATTCATTTCATTAAAAAGTTAAGGGGACATATGAAAAGCTTTTACAAAATTGTGAAGTGATAAAGTAGAACCAATATTAAGAAAGGTAGGTAAAATTAATGATTTTTTTTTTTTAAGAAAAAAGGATGAGTGCCAAATCCTAAGGTTTTAATCACTTGGGTTTTTTATTGTCTTTTCTTTTTGAAAAGTGAAACAAAAGTGAGTCTTGATTTTTCATTTTCCCCTTTCTCTCCTTTCTCTTCTCCACTAACTCCCACAGGGATGATAGCTCATAAAAGATTAAAAAAGAAAGAAAAAAAAGAAAAAGCTTTTACACATGAGGGAAAAGATTTGCTTCCTTACTTTTTTTGCTTCCTTACATTTATTGTGGAAGAGATGGGGTTTCATCTCCCATAGCTTGTTTCCTGAGATGTTGTTTGGGCAAGTGGCTTTAAAATTTGTTGCCATGCATGAGTTCAGGATCAGCTTTTCTTAGCAGTTATGTGTGATACCTTACCTCAGCTTTATATGGTGGATTTTTTTTTTAAGGGAGGAATGTGAGAAATTTCCATGATTTCTCCTTTGTTATGCTAGTATTCACCTTCCAGCTCCAAGCCACTGGAAACCAATACAAACAGAAAAGGGTAGTGTGTTGCAGAATCACAATTTATGCAAAGTTAATCTATTTGTTGTTGGTTTTATAATTAAATTATAGTATGCTTTCTCTTATTCTGAATATGGCATGCAGACTTCCAGAAGACAAAGCATACATTCTCTAATTCATTGCTGAAGAACCTGTCATAGCCACCTTATGTAGTTCGACTCACTGCAGTGGTTCATGGACCCCTTACTATTCCATTACCTGCATTCAGTCCATATGGCACATGGAGTGAAGGAAGTATCCTAATATTTTACTGAATGCCACAGTGTCTCAAGCCTACTGAAGTCGTTTTTGCTTCTCCTGACCCCTGCTGTATCAGCTTTTACCTGTCTGTACAGCTCCCGTGAGGACCCACTTTGTTACCTGCTTAATACAGTGGAGGATGTGCTGGGGATATTGTTAAGGTTTTGCAAGGCCTTAAAAATTATAAATTCTACGTGCTCTTTTGTGAGGAATTCCTTGCTATTATCTGTTCCCTGAAATGATATCTAACTTTAACCAAATTAATGACAAATGCAAGTGTAAGCATTTATTTATAATACTCAAATCAGTCAGTATGGTTATAAATTATTCTAAGATGCTTAGGTAAAGAATTTAACAAAAACTGCTCTTAGTATATTAATGTACCTGTGGTATAATAAGGCTCTTCCTTTTCTTTCTTTATCTTGCTCCCTTCTTGAACAAATGGTAGAAATAATTTCAGTCTTTTTTCATGTCTTTTTATTTTTTGTTTAGATTTTATTATCAGTCCACTTGTTCAAGTCTTCTCAGGGATCTTGAGCAATTTAATCTTTTCCTGAAATTCTTTTATTTGTTTCCTTCAGTAGGAGACAGTTGTCATTTGGCATGACAACAAGTTTGAATGGCTTTCCCCAAATTCTTCCTTTGGTGAAAACCACCCACCTTTAGTGAAAACCTTACTGCCAGTAGCATTGTCATAGTAGGGAATTTTCAAAGTCCCTCATACTCATCTCTCTGTGCTGTATACCCTCCCTGTTTTGGTATGTCCCCACAAAGCACTAGCAGTCTTTAGATTGCTGTAGGCATACAAGTCATGTGTGAATGCTGTGCATAGCTGGCTGGGTGCCCAAAGTCAGTGCTCTGTGGGCTTGCTGAGTAGGAGGAATTCCTGGTGCCTGGGCACATGGCTGTACTTTGCGTTATGTGGTAGATAAGATCTTGACTTTACACACAGATGGATAGTATGAACGCATAAATTTTATATTTTACCATTAATAAAATAATAGTTTTAAAATGTGGGACATAAAATACAAGATGACATACAGTGGGTTAAACATTAATATTCATTTGGAAAGATCATTGACTACTCAGTAAGACATCCTGCTGACAGTCTTCACACCACTACTTCATGTATATATTACCTCTTTCCTCCCCTTAATGGACTAGATTTTCCAGTGGCACAGAACAATCTTGTCCTTCTGGTTGGCTAGCAATATAAAATAGACCTGTAGTTTTCATAACTTCCTGTCTGGTATGTATTTTAGGTTCCAGAAGTATTTTTGGCATGGGTCTCTGTAAGCATACTCATCTGTAGGTAGTGCTGCCCAATTAAAAAAAATAATGGTAACAATTCCATCACTTTCACAAGACTAATTATTGCCCCACAGATGTGTAAAAAAGTATTCATTTTGTATGCATGATAGATTGCTAAGTGTACTGATTAAAAATGCCAGCAGAAGAATTTTAGGTATTAGAAATAAAAATGTCACAAACCTCCACTGTTACTTTATGGGTTGCTCAGAAGTTAGAGAAATTTAGCCTAAAAAAATATTTATAATTGATGCTCAGCAATGGATTTATTTTTTGTTTGTTTTAGAAGTATTAGACATCTCAAGAGTGGGTCTTTACCTTTCTTTCTTGCCTTGTAACTGTACAAAGATCATGAGATACTGTATGAATATTTGTCTTCTTTTTCTCCTTTGTAAATTCACTTGGCAGTTTATAGAAAGCAATTTATCTCTGGGATTAATCACTGAATGGGGGAGTCAAAGATGCCTATATATTCCTGACACTCCACTAATGTTTCGCGTGTTACATACTGCCGGCCTTAAAGATGAGCTGAATTTCCATCTGGTTCCAATGACTTATCATGAAGTAACTTGATAGGAACAAACCCAGGTTTAAGTTAGCGATATAGGGATGATGCAGGAAACCTTATGTGGATTTTGTCATGTGTATACCTAATAGTTTAAATATTCCGATGTGCTGAAATGCTACTACAGACTGCTAATCGTTTCGTGTGGTCTTCTAGAAAAAAAAAAAAATCTTGTAACTTACACTTATATAAGCTTTATGTAAGGTAGAATGAATTTCCAGTTTATTCCAACCACATGATGCATCACTGTTGGCTCTCTTAATTACGTGGCTGTCATCTGTCAAGAACATGGAGTCGCAGCACAGTGTGATTTCTTCTGGATGCATCAACAGTCTCCCTTAGCTGACACATACCTCTCATGCAGGGAGGCTATCATGGAAGTTTCAAGGACAAAATAGTTGCCTTTCTGTAATATCTGTCCTTGAAAATGCATGCAGAATTGTCTCTCTGGTAACTTGATTGAAATTTCTCTCTAAAAAGTTCTGGTTTTACTGGATTGGCTGCATTCTCTGCCATGTGGATACCTCTGGGAAATCTATGCCACCAGCCTCACAGGGTTAACATTGATAAATGGTGCCCTAGCTCCTTCCCAAAAAGTTTGGGATATCAGCCAGCAGATATGTAGGCAGTCTGAGCTTACTCAGAATGAGATGGAAACTAAGTGCCAACCCCAGAGGTACACAAAACACAATTGGTTTCTTGGAAAGTTCTGGTAGGTATCATTCTCAATATCACCTTATTGATTGGACTGAACCTCAGTGTGACTCCCAGAAAAAAACCCTTGCCTCTGAAAATTTGCCTTTCTATTCCCCGAGGTAAATTCATTCCCAATAGCAAATGAACTAGTTTGTGCATTTTGCTAGAGGTTCACAACATGGAAGAATTTACCAAAGGCTTTGTTTTTTGTGTATGCAGGCAAACCTAAGCAAAGTTAATGTTGGTCCAGGATTTAAGGTCAGAATTTATAAACTGGATTTTTACCAAACCGCTATTGGTATGTTTAGATGATGTTCACAATCTTTCACAATCTTAAATGTGATGTTTGCCCCATCTAAATCTAAAATATGATTAATCTAATCTAAAAGCTATGAGAAAGTTCTTTTAATTGCAGTGCAGTGTGAGTGTCACTCAAATTATATTATAAATCCAGTATATTCTGGATTCCACAAATTGTGATATTCCTTGAAAGTCAAAGGACTGAAATGAGATTCTTGACCTCAAGTTTATATTGTATGATCCATGATGCAGTTTTGGAACTTTATCTAAATCTTGTGGTTTTGCTCTTTAAGTTCTCTATTTGAGCAATACCTGGCTCTCTATGGTTTTGTATGTGATATTTGTTATGTTTTTTAAGGAACACTTTAGAGGGTCAGTTATGCAAGTGTCTACAGGTGAGCAGATAGTCTTTTGCACATGGGTCTGAGCAAAACCCATCATGTCAGACACCTGTAATCTGTGGTCATGTCTCCCTACTAAATTTGCTGCTGTTTGAGCTGAGTGGGGGTGTGGTGACTGATCAGAATAAAAGGTGAAATGAACAGACTGGTATCCATTAGATCTCTTAGCTGGCATACATTTTGTCACCGGACTCATCCAGTAAAAATATTCCCAAAAGGAAATAGATTAGTATGAGTTTCCCTGTTACTTCTGTTTGGAGAGGTTTTGGAGTGCCTGCAGGGATACAGTAGGAAGAGAAAGTGGCCATCTAACTGAGATGTAGATGTCACTGTCTGAAGACCATGCAGAAGCAGAAGTTGTTTAGGCAGAGACTTTCTGAATACCCCTAATCAACAGCCTTGGAAGTGGTGACTATTGATTGTTGTAGCAGAAGGTGGACAATCCTACCCTCCCAGTAGCCAGAATCACTGGAAATAAAAATGTCTTTCCTAACCGTGATCTCAGGAAGCCTGTGCCAGTTCTTTGCAGAAGACTTTCAATGTGTTCTGGCAGTACACTGCAGATTCCTATGCTCTTCTAAGCTCCTGCAGCTGTGAAAATCTGCACATCAGTAGCAGGAGGGCAGAACAACAATAGCTGTACTTGAGCAGAATCCTTATAAGACTCAGATCTGAATTTTTCCCCGAAGTTCTGTTGTTGCTGTCTCGTTTCATGTTGATATGTGTACATAAAGGGAAAGCTGGTAAGGAGAAAATGATCACTGCAATATGGGACTAAAATACAGCTCAGTATTTAGTAGAATTCTCTGTTTTGTAAGGCAGAAAAACCTTAGGCTTTTTTCCCATAATTTAGAAATTCTGATTATGTCCATTTGTAATTCACATTAGAGTACATGCTTTGTGTGGTTAAAATTACTTGCATTTTAAAAAAATCACATTCATTTTACTTGAAAGTGATATATTACTGAAAGGCTATATTACTGATACCATAATTATAAAATATATATGATGCCTAAGTTTTTAGGTACTCTCACAAGTGAGACACTGTAAACAACCCGTAGTTGATTTTGTGTCCCAGGATTTATTTAAGAACCAACTAGACTAGAGCTTTTCACCTACTTGATTATCTCGCACTCTCACTCACATTTTCCCATTCATCTCTGTCTCTCCAACACAGTGTTCAGTAGATCACAGTGTCCCTGAACAGAGATTGCTGCTGGCCCTGGATGGTTGGGCAGAAAATTGTACTGGTTCCTGTGCTGCTTGTACTTGCCCATCCTGGGCATTGTTAGCTAAGGACCCTGGGTGACAATAACATTCGTCTCCATCCAGCTGGTTGATCTCCTGGATCTTCTTCCACATTGAGGATCTTTCCCCCAGCCAGGGTCTTCACCACCTTCTCTCCAGGCTCACTTCTCTTTTGTCCTCCTTTTCTTTCCACAACCCCAAGGCCCCAGACTTGCCAATATAAGCAGCCAGTGTTTAGAAGCACAATGTGTGATCAGCATCCTAATTTGTGGTTCTGTCTTATGTCTCTAAAAATTGGAAGACTTGGGACATGCCACTTTTATACCAGCTGTTACAAAAAACTTACAGACAGTACTTGTTGCAGCTGGCAAATAGCAAACTTCTGCTTGACAGTTCAAAAACTCAGTTTCTGATATTCAACCCTCCTACACCCATACAGCCAATTATCTGCCACCTGTTAGTGTTCTCAGTTTAAGCTGGAAGGCTTTTTTTGCTATGACAGGTGCTGATACTCCTAAAATATCTGTAGTTGGACCTCCTGCAGACTGACCCAGTCCCATGCTGTTTGCTGCATCTCTGCCCTTCCCTAGAGCTTGGATGGTGTGTGGAGTCAGTAGAGGGCAAGAGACCTCCTAAAGTTCCTTTGAGCTTTGGCCTAGAGGTGTAATGGTGTTTTAAAAGAAGGTGATGATACCTTTTAATAACTGTTTATGAAAGATTAAGAAAATTTTTGCCCTCATTAATCAACTATGCAGAAATTAATTCACATCAGTAATCTCATTAATAACATGTTGTGTGTCTTCTCTTGAAGTTCTGAAACACTTTAGTGAAGAAATACAAACATTCACACACCTCTGGCCTGGAAAGTACAACTAAGATAGTTGTAATTTCAAATTTCTTCTTTCAGCAGTTTAAACTGTAGTTGATGAATCAAGGAAACATTTACATATTGTGTAAGAATAATCAGACCAACCAAAACTCATTTTATTCTAGTTTCTTATAAATACAAAAATATGCTTGTAAGTAATATGTTGTGGTTTCTGTTTTCATATTATGTGAGAAATATGAATGCTTAATGAAACACTGATTGTATGTTAAAGTTTTTCATTGACTTAGAGTAAGCAATCTTCATTTATCTCAGATGGAGTATTTATATCGTACAGACATCCTTTGTGACTTTTATAACTGCACATGCTTGTGTGTTTGACAATGTGCATTGCTTTAGCGCATTAGAATGATAGCTGATGTCCAAAGAATTTTACAGAAGAGCCCACTGACATCAAGTGAGTGTATAAGATTTTTGCCAGTATTTTGGCAGTCAGTACTTTATTAGGAATTTTTTTTAACCACTGTACTATCACACACTCCTGAATTCTAAATTCCAAGAAAAATACTCTTACAGGAAGAGCTCTTACAAGTAGGTTGTGTTAAAGAGAATTAGCATTCTGGTCATATCCCCAGTGACAGCTGAAGTCAACTCAGTCAAATGATTTCAGGCATAAAGCTGTGCTAGTTGCAGCTTGTCTATGAATTTAGTCTTTAAGAAATTGTATATAAAGGGCAGTAACTACTGCTTCTGACTTTTTATGTATCAAGCATTACAGGATGATGTATTTGAATAAACGAGCATGAAAAATGAGTAAAAATTTATTTATTTTAACAATGATCCAGAATTTGTTCAAATTATACTTAGATTGGTGTTCACTGACTGAAAGACTGATGTTTAACTTGCATTGTCTTTTACCTTTATTGGTATGAGTAAAAACTTAGATATTTTTCCGTGGAATTTCTATTTCATAAATTAATTACTAAATCAATATAGTACAGAAATGTGTTTCTGATGTTTCTTTCTCTTCAATAATGCTAAGTATAAAACAGATTCTATATTTTCAGTTTCCATTATAGCTTGCCATTTGCAAAGGCAGTTGAAGTTAAATGAACATGATAATGAGTAATTTCTACAAGCTTCATGACTGTTCACATCTGTTTATGTGGGACAATAAAACAACTACCATCACTAGGAAAATTCCTGAATACAAAATAAAATGAAAAATAATCCCCAAGTTTGCTGATTACAATTTTGTTCTTCCTCATTGCCGCTATTTGTGATGGTCCCTAGAGAAAACAAATATTTATAAACTCTTTGGAAGGTTTATTTGGGTGTGAGGGATTTTGTTTTGTTTTTCTTTCCTACAGATTTGATTGCATGATATGCCATGTCAGATGGGCACAAGCAGAGAGCAAGCATATTCAGGGAAACTTGTAGTGTTGGCAATATCTGGGATTATTACCTGATATTCTCTGAAGCTTCTTTAAAGCTCTATTTCCGTTAAAAAAAACTTGTTATGGAAGTATAATGATTCCAAGCATACGAAGAGTTGATGCTCTGAATTAAGCTGAAGCAACTGGCATCAAGTAGCAAAATGTTCTAATTTCACTGGACTCTTTTATCTGTTTCCCAATACTTAGAGAGAGCTTAATCCCATTGTTGTTCTGAGGTTCCTTTTCAATCTGAAAAATTTCTAGAAGAAAATGGCCTTGAGTCATGAGTGTGCAATATGGGGTTCTTTCCCATAGCTACGATTTTTAGTTAATGGAAGGGTTATTTGGGCATTCATCCAGGCATTCTATTGGTATGAAAAGATTCAAGCAAAATTGTCTGTTGTAACTTCGATCTGTATCATGTGAGTTTGGGTAGAAATGAATGAGGCAGTAAATGAAGGAGTTTGACGCTATCTGGATGGCTTTTGGAGCAAAGAATGTTTCAAAATCCTCAGACTAAAATAGTCCAAAATATTGCAGTGTTCCTACAGTTGAGGAAATACATAGAGGTTTTTGTGACTGTTCAGGAACTGTTTTCTTAAGTCCTGCTGTGTATTTGCTATAGAGAAGGTAGTATTGTGGTTTATTATATTTTACAGAATGAAGCCTAAAATCTTCAGCCTCAAGAAATGTACATATGATAACTTTCTTCTAGCATGTGTTTATTCTGCTAAAGAACTTTTTTTAATACCCTGAAGTACAAAGAAGCCTGTACAAATCCATACTGTTTATGTACTATTGTGGTTTTGACAGAGTTTTAAACATCCTAGAAAGATCAGTAGATTCCAGAGTTGTGTGTATTACCAACTTGCAAAAACGCAGCCCACACTCTTCCTTCCTCTTGAAGGGTTCTGTATCTTTCTCTCCTATTAAACAATAGATTCTTACGTTTTCTCCTCACCCAGTATTTTTCAACACATTTTGCAGCATTCTGCCAGCAGATTTCCCAGTAAAAATGAGTACAGCTGGAAAATAATTCTCCTTTGTATTGAAGCTTTTTTCTAGGTTGCAGCTGTAGAGGGAGCTTAATAAAGCAGCTCTTCCACTGGACCATTTCCTTGGACTGTGCAAGGGAGATTTTCTGCACTTTGTGACCTTTTGAAAATTCCCCTGGAAATGATTGTAGGTTCCAGATCTCGCCTTGCATTTAATGTGTAATTTCTGTGAACAAAGCTATTGCTAAAGTTCCGGTTTTCACATCCTGGGTCTTTCAAGAGACACTAGAGGCTATACCACATTTGGTATCCTCTATTAGAATATGCCTACCTTGGGACAATAAAGTAATGATGATTTTTTTAAAAAATTTATTTTTTTACACCAGCTCTGCATGCTTAGAATGCTATTGTGAGGATGTCTCTCAGTTCTGGTAGACAAGATATTGATAAAATTTAGAGATTAGAATAAACTAAAGTTACCAATGAGATGAGCAAACAACATGGCATTTATCTCTGTTACCTCACCAAATACACTAGTTTAATACTGGTAATGATTACAGAAATTAGTGGCATACCGTTTGGCAGTGAAGATGGATGCTTTCTTGTCTTTTTCAGTTTATACCTCTAATCTTGTTTTATGGGGCAGCTGATGCAGAAAGAGAGCTTTGACACAGCAAGAATCAGGTGTCGGGAAGCTGTTTACTTATGACACTTCAGCTATGGAAAACACAAGAGCTTTCCACTCTCTGGTCCTCTTCAAAGTACTTTCAGGGCTTTCAGATATTTTGCACCAACCATGCGGAGGAACATTTTGGCACCTCAAATACCATTCTGCAGTAATTGTAGGGAAAACTTCGAGGAAAATAATTTTTCTTTTGCTTTGTTTTATTGTAGCAATGACTTACAAGTAAAGAATAACATAACAGCAATGACCATTCAAGCATTAGCTTAATTCTTGTGTAACTGAGAAGTTATATTCCTACAGAACATTCTTTAGCATTATTGCTGTTATGTTCAACTGTGCTGTAGAATCAGTTATTTAACTGCTATGGCTGTCTGTCTATAAACACCCATGAAAAATATATTATTATTACCAGGAAAAAGTTCTCCTGAATTTCAAGGAGTATGTTTTTGATTAGGGTAGTTACCCCAAATATTGTGTTTTATTGTTGATTTGTAAGATCTTGGACACCCAGTTTTTCACACCAGTAATGTCCTCAATTAGTGGATGTAGAAATGCTGACAACTGAAAATATTTGCATGCTTACAGAAATGTTTTAAACCTGAAAATTTTAGTGACTCATTTACTCTTAGTAAATGGCTAGTGATAAAATCATGTTGCATGAAGTGGGAGAACAAGCTATATGTTGTCTCCCTGGCTTTGCTTTTATCTTCCTCATGCATTTATCATGCCACACAAGAGTTTCATATTTCAAGTTGTTACTACACAGTATGTCAGATATGTCTTAAATTTCATATCTTGTGAAATTATATCACTTCTGAGTTTTTTCCACAGTAAGAGGTAGGACAGATTGTAACCAGGGCTTTTTAAGTAATTTGCATATTTAACAAGAAATAAGGAATTATAATAAATAATGTAACACATTATTTATAATATGGTGATAAACCTTTATCTGGATCCAAGCTTTTAACCAAATACGTACTTCATTTTACTTGGGGACAAATGTAATTCTTTGGTCTTCGTTTCTCTTGACTTTTTTTTTCCCTTGAAGATTTGTTTTCCATAAGTATTCCTGGTTTCTTCTTAGAAGCTTCTTCATCTTTGGAGACTTTTCCTCTCTTCTTTTATCTTCTTGAATTGGAAATAAGAGAGGATATACCTTTGTTGGCCATTAGATGAGTAAATGAGAATGATGGCTGTTAGATGAGAATGTACTAGAAAGCTAATCCAAATCAATTCCTTTTAAAAGGAAGTAACAGAATATCTATTGGCAAGGGGTTTCATGATCAATCTACCAGAAAGTTGATATAACTGCACTGGGTATGATTGATTTGTCTGTGATGGTAGCAAATGACCTAGATAGCTTTTGGATGCCTTTTCTTTCTCATTTTATATCATATGATAGAAATTAAAATCTCCACATCTCAAATATGCTATACTCAGTGTAGATGTTCCAGACAACTCTGCTGTTCCATTCTGGGTTAAAACAAACAAACAAAAGAATAAAGGGGGAGAGGGGGAGAAATTCAGCATACATTACTCCTGCTATACTTGCCTCGTGACATCTAGCAGAACGTTACAACTTAGTGTCATCAGTAAGCTAGCACTGGAAATAACCAATATACCATGCTAGCTTGGTAGGTCACTATGTTTCTTTTAATTGCATGAAAAGAAGGAAAAAGCACAAAATCTGCTCTTCACAGTTTGTGAAGTGCCAGGAGCCTCTTTGCTTTTATAGCTGCTATGGCTGGGAAAGCAAGGGGAAAAAAAAGGCATCTATAGCTGTGTAGGCCATGTTATGACCCGTAGAACTGTTTTGAGCAGTAAGCTCTTAAATCCTTTGGAAATGCAGAAAATTAAAGAAAAAAATCTTCAAATCTACAGTTTGATAAAATGGTGTTGTAAAGACCAAAATGAAATAAGTTTTATGAGGCAGGGGCAAGGCTGCTACAAGTAGAAATCCATACAAGTTGAAATTTGAGCTAAGTGCACAGTTGTAAACTCTGAAATATCTTTAGGCTATTATCTTTAAAATCGACATCTGCCCTATTGATCTCTCATGGTTACTGAGAAATTTAGTGTTCTACTTCTGTAGAGGAGGACATGTGTAATTAATTGCCCAAAAACAAATAGTATGTTAACCAGAATAGGGGAAGCCTTTACTGAAGATCAATAAACCCTCTGGCATTTCCTCACCAAAGTTATCAAGAATATCATTAAATCTCTCTCAACCCCTATGCTGTTATTGAAGAGCACCACATCTTTTGAGGTCAGAGCAGGATATTCTGTAAATCATCCCAGTTGTCCCAGAGAACTTTCTTCTTGGCTTGGGGAGTCCAACACAGTCTCACTTTTAGCTTCACCTCAGGGCTTTGACATGCAAATAAGGCAAATAAATCAATAATCAATACAACAAATGAATCTTATAAAGAATAACATTTCTAACAAACCCCTTTATTTGTAGGAGAAAAAACCACCTTACCCTAAAACTATGGAGATAGACACTCAGATTCTTTTCTTACTAACTTGTTCAAGACTTTATGCTTTCTTTAAAATCTTGTGCAGGATATTACAGACTTACATGCTAATGATGCATCTTACACTCAGCTGAACTCTGCGATGATCTGACTTTGCAGTCATCAAGCACACAGATATTTAGAAATCAGTAGAAATCTTTCAAGGAGCTGTCTCAGACTCAAACCAATACACAGAGATAATACTAAGAGAAAAAAGAAAATCTGTGGAATTTTGCTAAAGCTTTAGTATCAGGCCATTAGCTGAAGACAAAATAATGCTCAGATAAGCAATCTCATCATTTAGTCTTGAATATGCCAGATGCTGTCATCAAGACAAATCCAACCCTTAACAGTCTTCCGTGTTCAGTTAAGGAAGAGTAAAAATTGTTACTATCTTTAGAAGAAGGCTGCTGTTTTATTTTAATACTGTCCTTTATAAACAGAAAAGAATAATGCCTATCCTTTTGATGTCTTCAAAACAAAATTTTAGACTCTATCACATTTATGGATGCCAAATAGGTCCCAGAAGATTACATCCTTTCCAAACTTCCAAGACAGCTGCATTTCTGAAAGATGCTGACAGAGAAGACTCTGTCTTTAAACAAGTACCAAGACAGAAGAAATTTCATAAAGGATATAAGGACATAACTTCCCCAGAAGCAGAGGATCCTGTTAGCATGGCTCTATTATACTTCCCTTATGAATTTGTCTTTTCACTCCTTAAAAGTTGAACAGTAAATTGTTCCTTGGAGATACCTGTTTTTGCTATAGTCATTCTTGGATTTTCTTTTAGGTATGTTAGCATTTCTTTTTTATAAAAGATACAGAAAAATTATTTTACTTAATGTTTTGTACTGAGATACACATTTATTAGTTATTAGGCCACTATTTTTCTTTGCAGAAATAGTTTTTTACTTTTAGCACATATAATTCTTAAGACTTCTGAAGGTGTTTATCAGTGCTCAATCAGGAAATGACCATGCATAAGAACTCACTTTGACTGAATGCTTTATTTAAAGATGGTAATTTAGGATTAGTCAATTCTTTGTATGCTGACGTTCAGATTAAACAAAATGTTTAACTTACATTATATTATTTATAACCTACAATTCCTTGAGAGGATGAAATTCAGCTACGTGGATTTATTTACAATGATTTTGTAATAAGCTATATATGCGTAATATTTAGTCATACATAAATTATTCGCAAACAAGTTTTGGGGTTTTTTAAACATTTGGAGAGTGGAAATATACTTATAGGTTACTGCTTCTGAACTTCATCTCTCTCTATTTCTTTCCCATACTGAATTTCACTTTTTTTTTCTTCTTTAGGCTTTTTTGTCTGTTGGGCTGTTGGGTCAGATCATTAACTCTCTATTAAAAGGGGAAACAACGAACATATGTAAGGATATAAGTAAATGAAAGTATATATGAAAATGTCTA
Organism: Strix uralensis; assembly: GCF_047716275.1. Classification (NCBI taxonomy): domain Eukaryota; kingdom Metazoa; phylum Chordata; class Aves; order Strigiformes; family Strigidae; genus Strix; species Strix uralensis. Next base: position 40,658,091 of record NC_133975.1, read on the forward strand.
GTAAATTCTCCTAAGTTCTCTGGACATTTTTATTCAGTTTTCAAACGCTTGAAATTTATGGGACATCTAGAACTTTTGAAAGGTTAACACACATCAGAACACATATTATCACTCTTCTGCTATTGAGTCTCCTAATCCTTTCATGCCTAAAGGCTGATTTTTGGAATTTTTGAGAATTTCACAACTTAAAATATGTGATTATTTAGTGAACTTTTCTGAATTAAAATTTTCAAATCTTCCTTAGAACTTATCTGATTCTAACCTCCAGTAATGTGCTACTCCCATGGGGTAAATCTATCAGAATAGACAAGGAAGCCTGTATGTCTCATTATCAGGACACAACAAATAATTTAAATAGTCAAAACATCTTTGCAAACACATTTTTATACTTTTAACTTCACTAAAAAATGCAGGTCTTTAAGGGAAGTCTTGCACTAGATTTTTGCCATCAAAGTCAGTTTGTTGCAAATTATGTTGACCAATTTTTCCTCCCCAGGGAGGAAAACTCATAGTTCTGACTGAATCATTACTCAATGTATCAATGAAAATGAGCTATTTCTAGCTGTTTAGAAGTGGTAAAGAAGGACCTCAAATCTTTTTCTTTGCAAAATTTTTTCAAATGTTTATTAATGTTGGGGGTTTTTTTACCCACTTCGGCTGTGTTCTACTTGATTCCTTGTCTTCTAAAGATAAATTATTGACAGCAGTTTTAACCTGTGCTTCACTGGGAACAAATGCCTTGGCAACTGGCCATTGTAACAGATTTTCTGGGTGACAGGCATATTCTATACTGATCTTGCCAAAGCCCAGCATTTCAGATAGCTTCCTTTTCAAGAGCAGGTGTTCATTTATTCCACATCATTCTGCAACCTTGGCAGATGAGATAAAAATCAGAACTAGTGAAAAAAGAGCTTGTTGGTCCAGCTCCATAGAAAAAAGTCCTAATGCTTGGAGCTTGAAGTAGAAAATCTAGAAAGAGGAAGAAGGATGTGAAGTCATGATGTAGCTGAGTGGGAATGGGAAAGGATGATGAGTTATACCTGAACATACTACCTCATTATCTTGTCTGGATCCTGAAGATTAAAAAAAAAAAAAAAAACCCAAACAAAAACAACAAACCCACAAACAACGCAAAATTTTGTCTACAAAATTATTTATAATTTAAATAATTTATGTACTGATTGGGTTTGTCTGAACAAGAATATTAAAGTATTAACAAAAGTCACTTTGCAGCTGTTCTTCCGTCCTTAGCAACACTGAATAAATAGTTGCCATTTGGTTGCAATAATTTTATTCTATATTAAATTCTTTGTCTCTTTTCTTTTACTTTGAATATCTTGACTTTATCAACGTTGTTTTAATTACATGTAGGGTAAACCATCAAAATTTGTCATTAGTGCGAAACATAACTTACATGCATGAGATCTGATAGCAAAACTGTGCTTGAGAACTGAATGTGTGTTAAAAACGCCCTTACCAATAGGGAAAATATTCTCAGTCTGTGCAGTTCCATGGGTGTGTATATTTGAGGGAGGTAAATATTTGATGATTTTCATACTGTAGTAACTCTATTTTCCCTTTTATTACCACCATTGCTGTTCCCTTGCTTACAAAATAGTAGATGTATTTTATCTTTAAAGTATTCTTTCACCTTTGCATAGGCTGTCTCAAATTAAACTAACTGCATCAAATGTAGTTGTCTTATGCTTTTCTTTATCCCTTGGCCAGTGTAAATGTTTAAAAACTCTTTATCAGTTTATGTCAGAAAAATAAACAACCTGCTGAGAGAGGAAATAAGCTTACTATAATAGCTACAGTGTACGTATATAAAATCCAATTCAAGCCACATAGTGACCCACCTGCTCTGTAGACTGAGACTGAATACTGTCTGTGGTGATTCAAAATCTTCTTGTCACAATGATACAAGAACTAGCTAGATGTGTCCAGAGGACCTACCATAAATTGATGGTACTTTTAAAGGGAGGAAGAAATAAGAAGTTAAACTATGACTGCAGCTCTTGGAGACATCTCTGATCTTGCTTCACACATAAAAAAATCCTTAGGTATTCTCATCAGTGTAAACCAGAAATAATGTGGGCCAACAACCAAGTGGGTTCTTCAGGTGGATTATGGAGTTTGTGTTGCTGTGTGATGACACAACTGCTTTGCTGACCATACCTGAACTTACTGCAGTGTATATCTGTATGATTTAGAATTCCAGGAATTCCTGTGGTACAGTAATTTCCAACTGTGAACTCGAATTGCAAGTGCATTATTAGTCTCACTGTTTCAGACATGTTGAATGGTCACTTTTTTAGAATATCTGAGCAGGGAATAGGCTTTGTACTTGAGGATTTGGGACTCGAGAAATTTTTTTATAAAAGTAATAGTCAAGTTTACAAAACCATGAAAAATTAGCTATAGTTTGTGAGAAGTAAATATCTACCTTCTGAAATAGTTTCACATCTGTACTTTGAATGTAACCACAAGGTAGTTCTCTGCATACTGCAAAGTAGGGGAGATTTTGAGCAGACATTCCAGTGTAGAAATGACAGAAGAAAATTTTGTAAAGAAAATTTAATCAAAACAGATATGTTCCTGCAAAATATTTTATTCCCATTAAACTAGCCTCTTTGGAATGAATTTTTTAAGAAAAAAAAATACTGATCAGCCTAACTCTATTGAAGAAAAAAATCAGTTATTTTTAGATTATCAGTAAGCTTGTAAGCTTTTCTTTAAAGGTTCAAGACAAAATGTGTAGTTGTAGTTGTCAGCATCACGCTAACACTTACAATTCAGTGACATACTTTTTCTCTTACATTCTGGAATCTTTTTTCTTGATCTGCAAAGCAGTAGAAAAAGATGCTATGTTATTACATATTTTGGACTGACTTAATTTGTCTTAGCATGCTGTGAGTTAATGTTGTATAATTGAAAAAAAATTGCTAAAACACTTTGATATCACAGTGTAAAGACATGCGTGTGGACAATGCAGGGGATGGACTATAGTGAAAAAATATTAAGTACTCAGAAGTTGAAAATTATATTTTGAAATAAAAGAGGACTAAAGGATCTCTATTGGGTTTTTAACCTGATTGAATTTAGTTAGTGGTCTTGGCACAAAAATTTTTCAGGGGAGAACATGAAATTATGTTTGAAATTTCTAACAGTTTTGTACAATGCGTATTAAAAGATTATGCATTCCTTAGTATTGAGAATACCTTTTCTGAGTCTTCCTTTCCATGATTTTTCCTGTGTTTTGTCTTCTTGTTAAGACTTTTTTCCTTCTTGAGCCTAAAGCAAGATACACAAGCTCATGAGGTCTTAAGCACAGGGTTTAATTAAAAAGAAGTGACCTAAGGCGTTTCATAAAATTTAACTTATGTTGACTTGGTTTTGTCCCTACATATCCCTCTCCTGTGAGTGCAGTTGTTTTTCACTGCATCCCTGGCTGCCTCTTACTTTCTTCACAACCTTTTTACTTTCTTTCCATAGTACTTTGTTTCAGGATATACATAATCTATGGAAAACACTTTTGTAGCTAGGGAAGATAACCAGGGATATCACTGCAAATCTAGTTATGAGGACTCTAAAGAGGAAAGAAGGGATCCTAGCTAAAAAACATCTGGGGTTAGGATGAGGTAAAGAGCGGAGTACCTATACTCTGAGAGCTGCCTGTGATAAATCAAAGAACAGTGTTACTATCTTTATTCTACTGCAGGTAGGAGAAGCATTGACAAGTAATCCTGCTTTTGGTGATAATTTTTTTTTCATAGCATAAATCATGAAGACACATGTGTGTATTTGCATTTTAATAGAGAAATATCATGGTGACCTATCTAGCCTGTGTTTCTCTTTTAGGATCTTTTTTAAGGTAATCTTATCTGTAAGTGTGTTTCTACAGTTGTATAAAGTACTATAGAGTTTCAGAATAAAACTGAGGGTTACTGGAGACTTAAAAACTAATATTCTAGATTATGCAGATCCTAGAGACTTTCAGTACTGTACATCTTTTTCTTACCTACAGTTGTCACACGAATGCATACAGCTAAAACACAGCACAGTGAAAGACAAGAGTATAGATTTAGAAATTAAACTGAAGAATAAAATAGGTTCTAACATTTTAACTGTTTTTGACAAGCAGTAAATTAATATTTTGTGGCCAGTGTCACTGTACATTTGTTTTTCATTTACTGAGACAATGATGTTGCATGGTTTTTGCTAGAAGATTCTTTAAAGTTCTTTTTTCTTCTACACAAGAGAACTTGCAACACATTAGCTTTTCCTACTTGCTTTGCTTAATATTTAGAACCTCTGAAAGATAGACTTTATTCTGAAACATTATTTTAATATTAATAATAATGGTTCTGCAATTTCAACACTCTTCTGCTCCAAATTGTGACTTAAGACAAGTTAGCTTTGTGTTTGTTCCAGTTGGTGTCATTGTTTTACTGACCTTATTTTTACGTAACTTCTGCATTTGTGTTTGTCTTGTCTTTGTAACACTAAGTGCACTGATGACTGCAGAAATAGTAGTCTTCTCAGGAGGACCTGTAATGTGTTGTTGGTGACCTTTAAAATATCCAGTCTCTGCTGGACAATAGTCAGGTGAAGATTTTCTTTATCCTTCACAAAAGACATTCCTAGAGGTCTCCAGAACACAAACTAGAAATAATACTTATTAACCTATTTTTACGAGACTAGGAGAATAAAATTTATGTATGTTTCTAATGAGGAATTACAATCCTTTGCAAAAAAAGTATGTGAGTAAAATTTTGTCTCAGAAAAAGTTAACTGGAACATATTCAGTGTTTTTTTGAGGCCTGTCTAGCATTGGACACCAGTGTAATGGCCACGAAGAAACCTTTCTGGCTGGGAATCCATATGTGTGACAGCATACCTTAGCACTGCACCACAAATTTTGTGCCAGACTTTCAGGCTGGCTGTTTACTCTGTCAAAAATTGCATATGGAGTAGAACGTGAATGAATGTTTTGGTGATACTTAACTATCCTAACTTTAGGTGTGTGGGAGTGGGCATCATCTAGAAAATGAGCTGTCTTTTTTTAGTGTAATTTTGAAGCCCATTGAGCCAGCACAGTTCTTCAGAAGCCTGTTGGTAGGAGTCTATGAATTTGTAGTAAGGTTTAAAATAAAAAAAACCACCACAAAGCAACAAAAAACCCCACAAAAAACCCTTCCTTCAGCAGAGCTGCAAATTGGTCCATGCTGAAATACCATCTGTTCTCCAAAAGAATGGATTTTTACTAGAATGCAGTACGTTTGGCTGAAGATGCACCCTGCTGTGTGTTTTGCAGTTTTCCTTTGTTGTACTTGCCCTACCACATTAGATACTTTCTGAAGTCTAACTTATTTATTAAATGTTATTCTAGTGGATCTGAAATGTATACTTGCTGTCTGAAGGTATGCCTAAATTTTAGAAGTATTCATAGATTCCTTATCATAATCTAAATATTGACCTTTCATGTCTTTAGAGTGATTTTTCTCAGAAGATATTGTTTGTGAAAACAGAAGAAAGACTTTTAAGGTCATTCAGATGAGCTCATATAAACATTATTGCCATTTGTGCTTTGTGGAAGTGAGAAGTTTTCTGTCATTAGAGGAGGTATACTTGCAGATTCATTAGGATGTTTTTTACCTAGCTTACTGGAACTTTTTGGCAAAATGTATTGCCAACCTCCATGTTTTTGTGCTTTCCTAACCTGCAGAAAAGTTTTATTTGGTTTGAGGGTCTGATGAAAATCATGCTGGTTTGGCCCTGTTTTGCTGGCACTCTCTTGTCAGCATTTTAGGCATATGAAATTTAAATTTTTTGAGAATGTAAGCAGAATAACCTGTTCATTAACTTAGAACTAAATGTTTAGAAAAAAGTGGAAGTCTTCTTATCCTGACAGCAGATACAAGTTTCTGTATGTTATGTTTGGCAATTTATGGAAACTGGAAATTTTTTCTTTGTCTATCTCCCAAGAAAAACTTCCCTTTAATGGGAAATTCATTCTCATAAAGCTATACAATTACTCATATCATGCAAATTGCTTTTTACTATATATGTGTCAGTCTTCCATGGGTCGGAGTCCAAACACAGGCCAACTTCCAAAAAATCCAGTTGTGAGTCTACTGATTCTAATAATGGGTTTCTGGAGGCCACTTTGTGTGCTTATAGGTAATGTTTACTTTAGTGTATTCAGAAGGCCATTGGGCTACTTTCCTTCAGTGTCTCATTGAACTGTAGGAATGTAATTCTCCGATTTCAGGAATGGGGTTCTTTCTCCTTTTGCACACATTATCCTTCCTCTGAATTTCATTTTGCAAACACTAATCAACAAAGTTATTGTTATATTCTGAATTCACAGCCTTTAAAGTGTTTATAAAGTTAGTCTATTGTATTGCAGAAGAAGCATTTGTACTCTCAAAAATTACTAGTAGATGATGCCTTAAAAAAGAAGAAAAAGTAGAGTCCATTTAATCTGAATTGCTTTGGATCTTGTATTATCTGATTTCTTGGTTTACTTAAGGACTCCTTCAGTTTCTACTTTGGGTACTGAAATCCTATTCAAAGGTCTATGTGAATAGTGTGAGATTTTTACTTCACTCCGACTCTTCAATAGTCTGTAAAGCTCAGTCCACTGGTAGTGGCCTGAATTTTCAGATTTCCAAGTCTGATGAATAAATTTTGATAGTGTTTCCCATGCAGAAAAGCAAATAATTTTTTTTTTTTTTTTAAATGTATATCTTCAGCTGTGTAAATCTTCTCTTGGTATGTAACGAAATAAGGATAAGCAAAGGCACATGAGAAATTATGTAACTGTAAAAGAAAGATGTTGCCTCTAGCTTCTATATGTGTCTGCATGCTCAATGTGGAAGCTAGTCACTAATGTCTGTTTGGAGTCTTTTGGATGCTATATTTAATGTAATCTTGTAGCACTGCTAGTACTCTAAATACTTACCCTTTAATATACTCAATGAGTGCACAGCTGCCTCCCTGACCATGCATCCTGCAGCCACACTGAGATTTGCCCACCAGGAATTGTCCAGTTATTCAAAAAGCAGCTCTACTCACAGTGTTCAGTGAGTTTTGTGAGCTGTGCAAGGGAATCATTTACTCCAAATTGATTTTTTTTCTATCATCTCTTTGAACGAATTCCGCTAGTCCAGAAAGCAGATAAAATCCCTGGAGGCAGTTGATTTCTTGTTCCCTGTGCTAGTGGCTGTAACCTAGCCTCATTACAATTAATCCATGATTGAAAAGCAGTTGGCAAAAGCCTCTCTGAGATTGCATGTAACGTACTGATATATTCTCTGATTTAAAAGGGAATTCAATATCCGATTCTAATTTTTATAAGAATGCAGTAGAGTGACTAACAGTGATTTGAGAATAATTTTGGAAATTTCCCATTATATTTATCTGCAGCATGTGAAACTAGAGTCAATTATTGTTGTTACAATAGCAGTTAGAGCACTTTTCTTAGTGGTCCCTGATGATGTTTGCCTGCAGCATACACAGCTCAGAAATCTTCACATAAGGGAGAGATCATTGACTTTGGAGAGAATTTTCATGCATTCTTCTGCACTCAGGTACTGTTAGATTTGGCTGTGTGTAATGAAAAAGACTAAAGGATTTCTATTTAGTAAACTAGGGAAATAACATTATCAATCCATACCAACAGTGGTGCAATGTTATTAGCAAAGTATGTATAATTCAAATATTTTTATCACAACGTTTTATGCATGAGTTGTTTGCAGTTTACTCATGTTTTCTATGTCTTAGCAAACGGAGAAATTTGTACCTTTCCACGTTGGATAATATTCTGTTCATAAAATGGAAATTCTGAAATCAACATTTTTTCAAAAAATTCAATAGAAAACTTGTGTCCTGGTTTCTGTTGTCTTCTATGACATCTGGCTGCAAACTCTCATCAAAATATGAATGTCATTAACTTGCATTTTTTTGTTATGCATAGTTAATCAGTTAATCTTCAGCTTGTTGGTATGCTTTCAGTGTTATTGTCATCTAATCAGAATAGCTAGAGTTCATTTAAAATTCAATAGTTCAGTGTATTTCGTTTCATATACATTGAGGATTTGGTCTGCAAAACAACTCTCTTCCAAATCCTTGATTTGGATACCTCCCTATATGATGTTTAGGGCTCTCAGTTTTTTTTTCTGTGTTGCACATTCAGAGAAGAGATACTCCACGTACTTGGCAAATGAATCAGAATAAGCTTGTCTGGGATCCAGGTAATATATATAATTACAAATCAAAAGTTCAGTACTCTTCAGGTACCTCCAGGCAGAAGAGGTAATGCAAGAGGCAAAGTAGCAAGGTTATCTTAATCCTGATACTTTGTTTAGAAGTCATCAGAGAAAACCAGCAATGGATAATTACATAGTGAACCAAAGTCTGTCCCTGTCTTGTTTTCTCAATGTTTTAAAATACAAGGAGCATGAGTTGGGCACTCTCTATACAAGTTTTCTAGTTTGAAACAGCTGAAGTTTTGAAATCTCAGTCTCTCTTATAAATTATTATTTCAGAGAAATCACCTGGCTTTATCAAAAAGTTCCGTGTGTGTATTTTATTTTAATTTTTGCTTTATTTAAATCTTTAATATAAAAATAATTTCAAAATAAAACCAGCTTAAATTCAGACACCCATTTGAAAATACTAAAATATTATTTTAAAAAACAAACAAAAAAAATTTGAAAAATCTGTGAACATTGTAATTTCCCTTCCAACAGATTAGTTTTAATGAACAATATTCTCTGGAATAGTTGGGGCAGGGCAGGGTGATAGTACTGCTCAAAATACCTCTTAAGATAGTCAAAATTCCTTCTTGCCAAGCTCTATAGCTCTGTGCAGCTCCTCCACTACCTCAAAAAGATGTGTACTGGCAGTCAAAATAAATGGATTCTCTACTTGCAGTTTGTATGGATGATATGAGGTCACAAGAGTGGCTAATTCTTCCATTTTCAAAATTTTGTCTATTGTGGGGATCCTGACTGTGGCCTCTTAACACACTGCAGCAGCTGTTGAGTGCAACACAGCTTTGTTCTCATATGTGAGTGAGGAGTTTCCCATGCAAATGTGAGTGAAGATGTGCGCCTGGAGTAATGATGTTGCAAAGGCATACATGAAATCCCATACGGAAGGACTCATCTTTGCCTTCCCAAACCTAGATGTAATTGCCATAGCCATAAAAATTGATACAGTAAAAAACCCCCCAAATTCTCCAGTTGCTTTTTTAAAAAAACAGACTTTAACCTAAATTGTTATATAAATACTTATGGATAAGTATGGTACGGATACTTATAGATATATATCTTTTACATTAACAATTCTTTTTTCTTCAGATATGCTTGTCTTTGTTTTGATTTTTTTTGTCTTAAACCTTTTTGTCTGCTGACCTTTTCACTTTTGTATTTTTTTGTTTCCCAGGAGTAAAATATATCACTCTTAGCACCATGTTACAATGAAGAGTACAGGAGCTCAGTAAGACTTCCTGAGACTGTGACCTTTTTTAAATACTAAAAGGCTTACCTCTGGAGATAACTGAGCTAATCTAATTGAATTAGTGCACAAATGCCTCAGTGGATTAATTTTGACATCTTCAAGTTTTAAAAATATATTGGTTTACAACTATTGTGACTTTAGTATAAAAATTTATATGTTTTCCTTTCCTCTAAAAAAAAAAAGAAAAAAAAGCGTTTTTTGGAATTTAGACATAATGGTAAACTACTTTATCAAATAGGAGTTAATGCTATTCAGTTCATGTTTACTGAATGATAAGGAGACTTATAAATTGAAGATAATAAAATGAAAACAAATTTAATATTCACCAAGTAGTATTTGACCATAGTCACCACAGGACTTATAACAGCAATGTTAGGTAAAATTCACTGCTGTAAAGAAGACAAATGTCTGTTATTTGTATGGTAATAACAACTATCTGTGCTAAAGCAGCAGTCGTTCACTTTCTGTAGTGACCTTGCTTTAAATCACCAGCATATTTGATAAGATAATATATTACATTAGAAAGTTTATAAGCTCAAACCTTTTGAGAGTATGAGAAAAATCATTTGTATATCAAAGACAGACTAATACGCTACCTGGAAATTTTCTTTGGTTAACCATAATAAAATAACTACAAATCTTTTAAATAACAGAATTCCAATATAAATCTTGCATATTATAAATAGAATTTAAAATACTTTGTTGTTACTGCCAAAGTCCTAACACTTTTGTGAAATTTTCTTTTGAACTTGTTTTATTATATCTATGGTCTCCTTCTAAATATGATATATTGGCTTCTTGATTTTTGCTTAGATTTTTTTGATTTCTTTTTCTGGAACTGCTTCAGTGAAATAATTTACAGCAAGGTGGATATTTCTGACTGTGAAATGTGAGATTAGAGAGCATCCCATCACAATAGCTGTGAAGAACTACAGAGCTCTCCTGCTGTGGAGCAAACCAGCAGAACAGGAGATATGTGATAAATGAGAGCTAGTCATCATGGATCATGGCTTCTGGGCAATGCTTTCTTACTTCAGGATTGTCCTGTCTTTTGCTATTTCATGTATAAAGTTTCCTTTCCTTGATATTTGGAATTTGGGAAAAAGAATAGAAGTTGTAATAAAATATTCTAATGCCAACATAAGCCATACTCCACTACTGCAGGCATTTCCCACTTCAAAGTTAGACAAGGGCACTGGAAGATCCAGGTGGTGAAGGATGAAAGTAGATCTATTCAGTCTGTCAGTATAGTGCTGAATTTCATGCAGTCTTGTAATTCCATATTTCGAGCAAATCATCTGTAGATATGTTTCCTTCAGTATATTAAAATCCATAAATTAATACTTGATTTCTTTCTAAAAAGCTATTCAACTGTAAGTTACAGTCTTAATGCAATTTTAAGTAAGGGTTAGATTGTATAGGAGTATATTGGCTTCTTGTAGTTGTTCTTGCTTGTCCTCATAATTGATGATTAAAAAAAATATTTGTAGGTATCTGACAGTATTAGGATAAAAATGTTAAATGTCACCTTTACTTTTATTGCCTTTGCTCTTTCACATATCTTTCTTGCTTTTTCATGTGCCTGTCTTAAAAATAGTTCCCTAACCTTATATTTCTGGGAGGAAAAAAAAGCCTGTGGTGCATAATAATTGTATTTCACGTTCTGTGCTCCTGAAGAACTCTTCACAGTGTTACCTATTAACATCTCATCCTTCAATTTATCTTAGCTAGGAAAATAAGCCTTGCTTCTATCTCAAAAGGCTCAAGAAAGCACAGAATTAGTAGAATATTATAATTTCGTGCAGCAATCATCCTTCAAAAAAATTAAACATTTTTTCATTGAAGAAAGATTTAGTGGAAAAGAAAAGCCACAAAAGAGGAAGGGGACAGGATTTCTAAATACAAAAGATATTATGATTTATTAGTGACTTTCAGCATCCTATCTAGATTGAGTTTTGACTAAACTATAAACTTTAATAAAAATAATTGTATCAAAGTATCTTACAGATGAACCTTTGTGAAACTAGAAAGAAAACAGTCTTTCATGATTAAGCAGCAGTTAAGTAAGAGAAATATGAAACATGATTTCAGAGTCTGTTCTTAAAATGAAATTTTCTTGTCTGCCTCTCATATATTAGTTGTAAATATCTTCTAGTATTTTAATAAACAATAAATGCTTTTTCAACTTTATGTAGAGAGTGAAAATGAAATGCATGCAGATTGATCTTTCACTAGATTCTAATCTGTGTGGTTGAGAGTCATTCTCCTTGATACATTTATTCATTCCTTTACTCTAAAAATTGTCACTTCACTGAATGCTGAGATTTCTGTTCCTGCTGGAGTCAGTAATAAACACTGTTTAGTGGGAGGTGGCTTAGTTTTTAAATATATGGTCTTTTTGAAGCCAATAGAAGTTGGCTACTACAGGTGTTTCTGTTCAAAAGAAATACATAACTAAACTTGAGATCTTGTCAGAATGAAAGTTAATAACTCAGTTCCAGTAAAGAAATTTCAGTTTGATATCATTAAGATTATTAGTTGTTGGTTTGAGAAAGTGTGTGACATGCTGGTCCACATAGACTTTGCTTATGACCTATATCTTTAAAGTTGTTATCAATTAAAAAAGTAAATATGTAAATTTGCACTGAGTAAACAGTACCTTTAAGTTGTTTATTCTAAGTTCATTAACAAACCGTTCTGTTTCTAATTTATTTGTCTTCAAAACTGTTTATTGTGTTTTTAAATGGGATTAAGGGGTTAATTACTGTATAGAGAAGTCTAAATAGTACATTTTAAAGTGTTATACATATTCACAGATATATTTTGAAAAATATACGGGTTGGCATTCATTGGTTTCATGGAACAGTCTTCCTCATAACTAGTCAAGTCATGACTGGATTATTCAGATCATCCTGAAGTATGGCAACTATCTGCCCCATCATCATCTATTTCTTCGTTTATTTTTCTTGCTGAGGTGTTGAAGTGACAGTCATATATAAAGTTATCTAATGCTTCCTTTAAAAGATTGTAGTTTTATTTCCAGATGGAAATATTCAGAATATTCAGAATTTCAGACTGAAGCTTTCTATAATTGTTTGGTGTTTTTTTTTTTTTTTTTTTTTTCTACTTTAGTTGAAGGTATTCTATTGTCTTGGGTAATAAATAGACCTGTGCATGTCTGTTTCATTAAGGAGTATCTCAGTGACTTGGAGAGGGGTGGTGGAATTAAATAGCTGGATAAGAATGGGGAGAGAGGAAGGAGGTGATGTGGTGTTCCCATTACTCATCCCCCAGAGCAGATGAGCTTGCTCTCTCCTGGCTTTGAAGAGAACGAGCAAGATTATCTGCTTTGATTGTTTCTCAGGCAAATAGGTGTTGAAGGAAATAAGAGTACCCCCGATGAAGAGAGTCTGAGGGTGAAGGGAGCAGATGAAGTCAAAGAGAGGCTTTTGAGATAAAAGTGATGTAAAACACGAGGACACAGGATCAGAAGTTGCGTATGATGTAGGATAAAGACCAAGGGCTATGTAATGCCAAGTAAAAGAAAGCTTTAATCGCTACCATATTGAAGAGCCCAGGATTTTTGAGTTCTAGAATTCCACTGCTATCAGCTAACAGCTGTACAACCTACACACTCTATCTGCTTCAGGAGAGGAAGGATTTGTAAGGCAAAAGAGATAATTTAAGGCAGCTGTATATTTGGTGTTTTATTAATATGCTTCTTGCCACTATGTCCTGCACAGCTGCTGGAAAATTTCCTGAGATCAAAGTATTCACATTTTACCTCTAATTGTATTTTCGTTACTTCTGAGTGTTAAGTACACACAATTGGAAATGACAACAGTAAAATTGGGATTGATTATATAAAGACCTATATAAACATAAGTATTCTGAGAAATTGTATTAATGTTATTCTGAGTACCAAACTGAAAAATCACTTGTCAAATAATCTGTTTGTTCCACTGTTCCACCACCTGGAAAAAGGATGCTCCTCTAAAATGAGGATATTTAAAACTGTAAATACCTTTTAAATATGTAAGAGGTTTGTAGAACATTCCAATTAAACAGATAAGTGCACAGAAAATTCATGGAGGAATGTTCTCTGAGTTTGCAGGATTTGGATAAAGCACTAAAAAAAGAAAAAAGATGTGGCTTAAAGCCCAGTGTGACTACTCAGTCTATTTGTGAATGAGAAAAAATTACTCCAGAATTATGTTTCAGTAGTATGCTTCATGGTGGTTTACCATTTGGGAGAAATTGCTCTGTTCAAGGCTGAGGAGAAGATTGATTCTATGAACTCTAGGTAAGAGAGATGAAAAGGATACTTATCTTCTAGCTTTATGATCCATGGCATTGTCATTTGCTTTATAGTGAGTACTAAATGTTGCATAGAATTAGTGTTCTTACAAACTTATTTTTTCCAGCAGATCAAAAACAGAAGTATAAACAGCTATAATAGTTTCAATCATCATATATGCATTATCGATACATGTAACATGTTTATAACCTATTTCTTAACAATAATGAATTGTCTATTTAATGTACAAATTATAGATACATAACATATAAAGTACATGTAATGGGAAAACTGTTTGAATTAACTGACCATATTCTTCTTTATTTGTATCACATTTGTGCAGCTAGTTTGTTTCATTGATGTCCCTTTAGCTTTAGAGTGATTTTGAAGCCAACAAATGTTGTCTGTTTTAAATCAGCCAGCATTTTTTTATAAGATTAAAAAGATTGACTGTGTTATGCCTGACTGATTTGTATTTCAGGCAGCAACTGCTCTGTGTCAGTAACTTTAATACTTATTAATTACTAGATTAAGATTTGTCTCGTTAAACAGCAATAAACCTAATGTCCTGAAGAGTCTATAACAGCTAATCACAACACAGTTTTCTGTATGTTGTCATGATCGTTAGTGTCCCACAAATATGAGTATTCATTTGTGTTTGTAGTTTCTTTCAAAGGTCTGAATGTGTAAGTTTTTGCATGTATGTAGATAAAATATTTTAATTAGTACTTTGTCTGGAAAAGTTGCATTAGTTTACATTGCAATCTATAACAGTACCTGTAAAAAGAGAGAATCTTCTCAAGCATGTACAGGTCTCCCAATGTTTTCACTTAATAATCAGTTCCTCTCGACAGAAGCATTACCCACTTGGACATGGATAAACAAAAACAGCATGGGCATTTATAAATGTCACACATGTAAAGTTTTTTATATGAATGTGAACCAATGAAGGTGTCATGTGTACTGGTGTCTAAACTTTGGTAAGAAAAGTCCACGCCAGATTGTGTCCACTTTTATAGTTGTTCCTTATATAGCACATCCAGCTAGGGTCTGATTCTTACTAGGTTTTGCAGCTACTTCTACAATACAAGCGTCAAACAATATAAACAGGCTTAAGGAACAACAGCAAAGATGGTGGCTGTCAGTGACAAAAGGGCAAGGAGGTGGGAAGTGTTTTGTAAGGGACGTGACATATCAAGTGGTAAAAAAAAAAAAAAAAAAGAAATAATCCCTAACCTTCTACCGCTTCCTCTCAGTTGTATTAGTGGAAGTTAAATGTTTTCATAGATGTTTACCCAATAAAACAATGAATTCAGGTATAGGGTGAGGCTGTACTATTTGGAAATAATTGTGGTGTGATGTCACCAAGTTCTGGTTATCTATCTCATATTCTATATGTTTTATTGAAGTTACAGTGTTAATTTGATTTTAAGTTGATGAGACAAGCCACATGTTTGCAGTCAATCACATGCTCAATACCTTACTAAGTGAAGCCTTGTGTAGGTACCTAAATAGTAACTGAGCCAATTCCTTTGACAAGCTGTGAGATGTGCAGCCATGAGTTTTTGCTTAAATTAGTCCTTTGTTAGATTACAATTGACAGGGCTGGGAAAGGTGACACCAATATCTTAAAGGAAGCATGCAGGATGATAATTTACCTGTCCATCAAAGAAGAGGAAGCAAAAAACTAAGGTGATGAAAAGAAAGGCTAGTTTCCTGTCTGACTGGCAGAGAATGAAGCATTTTGCTTTAAAAAATAAGTTCCAGTCCATCCAAGATACCTTCTATATGTTGTTGAAAGTTATGGAGTAGGAAAGAGATGAGAGTAGCTTTTTGGGATGTTGTGCAGCCTCGGTCAAAGGTTGGAATGTACCTTCGGTAAGTGAAATTTAGACCTTTGATCATGACTTATGATGAGACTTTACTGCCAGGGCACTGATTTTCTGCTGTCGCAATAGCTTAGATCTGCGTTCTGCCAAAAGGTATCAATCAGGTGGATTGCTTCACAGTGCTCTTTTGTAAGGTATGATATCTGGCAATTCTCATCATTCATTAGAAAGTTATCTAAGTTCAACAAATACTTTGGCAGAATACTTTGGTGCAACAGAGGAAGTCAACAAGCTATTTGATCCTTGATAAAACAGTACAGTCCAGTATGACAGACCATGAATTTTTGTACTCCCACCATTGAGTATTGCTGAAGTATGACCAATGAAAGACAGGATGAAATTCTTGTATATGCTGCTTAATTCAGCTTTACTTTCTTAGATATATTCAACAGACAAATCTTTAATTTCATTCTGTTGCATGCTGGACATTATAACAGAAGTGTGTGTGTGTGTGTGTATATATATATGTACATTTATCCGTATCCAGCTGTGTTTCAGGTACCCAGGAAAAGAGGCTGTAGATAGCCCTTTTTTTACCTCCAGATTTCAGTGTGGTTAAGAAGGATGGAACAAAACAGAAGCATGTTTGTTATCTGTGGGATAAGTAAGGACATAGATGTGACTCCTAAACTAGGAGAAAGAGAGGACCTCTTCTCGCTTGCTGTTTAAGTTGCCATGCTAGGTGCTTTGATGAGAACGAAAACCACGTTTATTTGTTAGATATGTCTTTAAACTTAGTTGAAAACTGATTTTTAATATAATTTACCTCACATATAAAATACATCTTTAATTTGGCCTTGAAAGTTTATTATACCAGGTGATGGCAGCACAGAAATTATAGATCTCTCTGCCAGGTGGATTTGCTTTGTTTTTTGAATAGCTCAATGTTATTCTGTTGCAGTCTTCTTGAAATAATATTTCTTCTCTTTGACTAAATAGTGTATTTCATATTACTTCCACTGTGTGTTAAAACTGAATTATTTGGAATCCATTTAAGCAATCCATTTGAGATTTAACTACCTTGAATATAACTGAAGAAATGTGTTCAATGCATATGATGAAAATGCAAATCTAAATTATATTTCTGATATACAAAGTACCATGATGGATTATTAGTGATCTTGCTGAATTAGATTTTTTTCTCTAGTGAATGCAGTTTTTTAAACAGTACAATTTGAACTGGAGTTTTGAGTGCTTAATAAAAACAAGGGACAGTTCTGGGTTAAATTATAGCTAATTTTCAGCAGTGTATAAAAATTACAAATTCTGTTGCCCTTGTTCAGGTTTAATTATTGTTGTTATCCATTACTCAGAACAAGAGAGTATCAATATGAGTAAGGGAGGGAGGCATTTTGTGTTATGTGCTATATTTTATTACAATGCAATATAATGTACAGATCCCTATACTCTGAATGAAAATAACCACAAACAGAAAGAACTTCACAATTTGTATATGCACTAAGAATAAAAAAGGTATTCATAAATGAATTTGTAAAGCAGGTGTTCAAAGGTCATAGTAGTTTTCCTATTGAAAATAATGCTTTACTGTGCAGTTTTCTATTTTAACAAATATTGGTGCTGCTACAAGGAGGTTTTGCAAACAAAAAACCCCTAGCATTCCATGAGACAATTGAATTCATGTTGGACTACTGACCTAAGTTGGTACTATAATTCCAAAATTTCTAACTAGATTTTCTCAAAGAATTGACTTAAATTAGTTTAGAAAAAGATTTTTTTACAACAATGTATCTGTAACTCTGTACTTTACTAGTACAAGTGCAGAACAATCTGATATTGATATAGGCTAGAGTAAATAAGCAGTTGATTATTTCAATTTTATTTCTGTGAGCATAGTAAGACAAAAACGCTAGGTAGAACTGAGCTTAACTAAGCCAGGTTGGTTACCTTTTGACCACTCTATTCCTTTTGCTCTAATGACTGCAGACAAGTTTCCAAATATTTTCTGAAATTCAAATTATGCTGGAGGACCAAATATTTCACCTTTACTGCTTCAATTTCAATAATTTCAGCATTTAGCTATGTAAGAAAACATCAGCTCTTAAAGGTGGCAATTATGCATCTTTTGTCACTGAAGTACTTCTAAAATACACATTCAATTTGTGCAGTCTCTTAAGGCTCCATTTTCAGACCACTTTATTATACTAATGTCATTTTTCTTTTCATTTTTCTTTCGAAACATGTTTTAAGGATTTTATAACTTTTTATGATGCTGAAAGTGCTGTGTATAACCTGAGCACAAAGGTATTTCAATTTAGTTTAAGAAATTCTGCATCTAAATAAGCAAAAGACTTTTTACAATTCCTCTCAGATTTGGTCCTGTGTTGAGTGCAGTAACTGATGCAATTGACCACAAAATGACTGTAAAGGCCTAAAGAATAATATTTTGATTTTCAGTATTGGCTGATTTCTGATTAGCTAACATCCAGTCACACTAAGATAACAAGCCAAAGTAGATCCAGTAATGTTACAGCATTTAATATGTGAGAGGATACCTGGATATTTATTTTGTATTTTCTTGCAATTAGTCGGCAGTTTTCCTGAAAAGCCTCTTGAGATTTTCTGTGGGCATTATTCTTGCTCTTCTACATATCATGTTGCTTATAACAGTTTAACCAAAATACCGTGTTATTTATTTATTTGTCCACTGTAGTCTTAACAACCAGGATCTCAGAATTAATTTTGTGGTAAAAGTAATTTTCGTTGCTTGATAGATAATTCTGTAATAGAAACATTCTCATAGAAAGCTAATTTAAAGCAGAAGTTGTCATCTGAACAAGAAAGATACTGTAGGTGTTAGTGTTCGATATAGCAAGGTGATAAAATTTTCTTCTCATTTCCAGTAGATCTTGTATAATGGTAGAGAGAGGGAGCAGAGTGTATCCCACAAATGACCCTGGAACACAGAGGGTAATCATGTGGAATGTGTATGCAGCACTTCTTGAACAGGTTTTCCAGATCACAGTACAAGGATGATTTTTACTGATTAATTCCCAAGTGTTGCTTCCTCTTATTTGCAGCTTTGTTGAACTACATCTCAAATGTCTTGTCTGTCTTCTGTACTTGGGACTATATTGAGGGAGCTGGATTGCTTCTGCCTGTTGCTCTGCTGTGATGCCTTGGAGAACAGTTCCAGATCAGGAAGTCATGCCACATGTTGAGGAATTTGGGGCTTTTTTGTTACTAGATCTAAGAAAATGAGTTGCTTTTTGTTCAGTACTATGTGTTTTGATGGATGTATTTATCAGTTAAAATATTGCATAACAGTACCTTGACTTCATGAGGTTGAGGCAGGCTTAATAAAACTGTATTTGAGTTGATTGGCCATGAAAGCTGTGTGACAAGTGGTACAAATTTAGATATGAAAAAATGCATGCCTAGCCAGGCATGGAAAGCACAGAAGATTTTCTTATTTTGTTTTCCATTTCAAGTTTATGTAGTTCTCTTGCATTTTACTTGGGCTCTGCTGTCCTGTGTCCTAATATTAGATAGAAAAATCTTTAAGAAAAGTAAGTTAAGAAAAAATGCCATTAAAATGTTATATGATCTTTGGAGGTGCTCGTTCCCATTGGGGACGTAATCTGTGATTAATCATCCTAGATGTTCTAGCTGAAAATGCATTGTAAAGGAGGAAAAAAGCAAACCCGGGAAATCCTTCTGTATTCTCTGTTTATTTTTTATATGTTTTTAAAAATATTTATTTTCTCCATGTTAATTTTTCCATAGAAATCTGGGGTGGATGAGTTTTCTTAACAGTTCATATAAAAGACAATAGCATAACTGCATTCTGAAACTATTTCTAATATCATTGGTTTAAACTTCACTTTCACACACTTATGTGCAAGAGGTGTAGGTCCTGAATATCTTTCTCTTTTTTTTTTTTTTTTTTTTTTTAAATGCACTGCCCAGAATTGGATTGTGTCTTTTATTTCTCAGTTATATGTCTCGATCTGCACTGAGGCGTTCACATATCACTTAACACATAAACAAAGAAATGATTGTGGTGGTGCAATTTGTGTACATAATTATCATGTAAATCACAAGGACAATTTCTGCTTCTGCTCAATATCTAAATCTTTTGCCTTCTTAATATAGAGAAGAGTCTGAATAAACAAAGTCAACTTATGTTTGGCTGGTGTGCTTGGAGGTGTGTTAGAAAACTTGTATCCAAAAAGCAGCAGAAACTAGACAAAGTGTGCACAGATTTGCCTGTATAGGGAACGCTTCGCAATCCTTTTAAAACATAAGTGTATATACCTATATCAAGAGTATTTCTGATATAGTCAGTAATAATTGTACTAAGATGAGCAGAGGTAGTTGTCTATGAGGTCTTTGGTGACTGGAAAGTGGACGTATGTAATGCAATGTTAATGTGAATTATTTTGATAGCTGAATATAGCCAGTATCTGGAGTTTTATTTTATCCATGTAAAATAAAATTCCTTGTCTTGTCATCTTCTATGTATTTCATTATTACATTTTCTCTGTGGAATGATTTATAATAAAGTAAAAAACCAGTACAGTTCTTCATGTTGAAAGCTACAAAGATGCATAATGTTTTGGATTACTTCCTATGATCTGTGTAAAAATACATGCTCCCAGCAGATCTAGATTTTTACCTGAGGGAAAATATTGGTAAACATAAGCAAAATAAGAACAGTACATGTTGAATTATATTGCACAAGGTTATTGTGCAGAGTGAACTGTTTGAAAAATACTGAAACCTGTATTTGCAGATTAAAACAAACATCAGAGCAGCACAGGGTCTTTTATATTTTTCTTAGTAATTATTTCTGTGGCTGTATGTTTTAGCTGCCTTGTGAAGATGGTGTTCAGAGTTGTGAATGACTGCCTGTCTCACACAGACGTATACATTCATTGCACAGCTGAGTCACATTCTGTACTGGTGGTTCAATATCATTGTGCCAGTTAAAATAGCATTTTTATTGTTCTGTTATTAAATAGCTATTTTCACATTCTGAACACCTGAAAGAAAAGAATCGGAGCAAATGTTGCCGACAGCACGTTATCTTCAGTGGTGTATGAATGATGTGTGATACCCATTTTAAAATGTGATACCTTAGTCCTGATTCACTGATGTTCTTTAGTTTTGAGGTGATTTCACAACACTGAAAACTCAAGCGTTATTCACTAAATAAGTAGTGGGAAAGGTAGTAGGTCTGTAGAAGAGCTGAATAAATGAGCAAGGCCTTGAGAATACCTGATTATTTGAAAATTTCTGTTGTTGGAGGAGTTATTTTCCAATAATTTTTTCTATGAGGGAAAAAGTCTTGAATTGGTAAAATATACTACTTTTAAAAGCTTCCCTCAAAGGCTTATAAGCATGAACAGTTTTAACATGAGAGGGGAACAGAAGCACTTT
Organism: Strix uralensis; assembly: GCF_047716275.1. Lineage (NCBI taxonomy): Eukaryota > Metazoa > Chordata > Aves > Strigiformes > Strigidae > Strix > Strix uralensis. Next base: position 40,679,205 of record NC_133975.1, read on the forward strand.
TTCTTCACAAATTATAAATCTGTTTCACTTATTTTCCAAATTTTGTAGCAAGAGAAAAAGGCTTTGTTTCTGATGAAATTTTTCATTGGATTGCACCTTATTATATTTGTGATCACTTTATTGTATTATACTGTTTTTACTCTGTTATGCTATTTTACTGTATTACACTGTTTCGCAGAATCACAGAATCATCAAGGTTGGAAAAGACCTTGAAGATCATCTAGTCCAACCATTAACCTAACACTGACAGTTCCCAACTACATCATATCCCTCAGCGCTATGTTGACCCTACTCTTAAACACCTCCAGGGATGGGGACTCCACCACCTCCCTGGGCAGCCCATTCCAACACCTAACAACCCGTTCTGTAAAGAAATACTTCCTAATATCTAGTCTAAACCTTCCCTGGAGCAACTTGACGCCATTCCCTCTTGTCCTATGGCTTGTTACTTGGTTAAAGAGACTCATCCCCAGCTCTCTGCAACCTCCTTTCAGGCAGTTGTAGAGGGCCATGAGGTCTCCCCTCAGCCTCCTCTTCTCCAGACTAAACAACCCCAGTTCCCTCAGCCGCTCCTCGTACGACATGTGCTCCAGACCCTTCACCAGCTTTGTTGCCCTTCTTTGGACACACTCGAGTAATTCAATGTCCTTTTTGTAGTGAGGGGCCCAAAACTGAACACAGTAATCGAGGTGCGGCCTCACCAGTGCCGAGTACAGGGGTAAGATCACTTCCCTGTCCCTGCTGGCCACGCTATTTCTGATACAAGCCAGGATGCCATTGGCCTTCTTGGCCACCTGGGCACACTGCTGGCTCATGTTCAGCCGGCTGTCAACCAACACCCCCAGGTCCCTCTCTGACTGGCAGCTCTCCAGCCACTCCTCCCCAAGCCTGTAGCGCTGCTGGGGGTTGTTGTGGCTGAAGTGCAGAACCCAGCATTTGGCCTTATTGAAGCTCATACAGTTGGCCTTAGCCCATCGCTCCAGCCTGTCCAGGTCTCTCTGCAGAGCCTCCCTACCCTCGAGCAGATCAACACTCCCACCCAACTTGGTGTCATCTGCAAACTTACTGAGGGTGCAATAAAGCTAAAGTAATATTACTGACCCTGGATTTTGATGTAGTTTGTGGTGTCTAACTGCGTGCTCGACTCTCACTGGACCTAGTGGGTGAGATGCAGCAGCTTCAGGAGGTAGTGCATAGCCAGCTGTTTCCAGAAAACAATGCTCACACTATTAAATACAGCAATCTTATGTGAGTCTGAACTTAATGAAATTTATTCTAGTTCAGACTATTGGCTATTTTTGTTCCTGTGTTGTAATTTCTTTAACTTTCTCTCTTCTACTTCGTCTGTCTCAGAAGATGAAAAAGAAATCTTTACAAAATCTCCTTTCTATCTTCCTGCCCCAAACTATTGGAATATTAAGAAACACTCTCTACAGTCCTTACATCCCTGTAAATATTTGGTTGGGTCTACCTTATTTTTTCATCTTTGACTTTACAGACCCTCATATATCACTCCCATCATCACTCTGCTGTTTTCTCTCCCTCTCTTTTTTACTTTTTCCTATAATGCTGACAGGTGTACAGTGTTACTAGTTTTCTGAGGCATTTTCTGCTGTTACTCTGTGCTGAAAATGAGAGTGGGCATTTTGTGATAACCTCTGATATCATGCAACTATGTATTTCCCAGCAGTCCTTGTTCACTGTATATACTTTCAAGACATATTTCTTATTTTTATGCCTTTTAGACAGTAGATTATCCATTGAAGGATCCTTTTCTGGTATTTGTGTAAGCCTTTAAATACTGAGGAATTAACTACGGTTATTGTTAAGGGCAATCTTAGAAAACAGGACTGAAGGAATTGTAAGAGATTTCCTATGTTTATCCACATGCAGAATTAATTACTCCAAAAACATTTATATATTTTCCTAGTCTGTTCCTAAGATCGCCCACAGACTTCCTGGAAATAAATCCCCACAGTCTAACAATCACTGAAGAAAAACACAAAGTGATCACTGGACATTCAAAGCCCTGTGCTGCTGAATAGGAAAGCTACTTACTGACAGTACAGTAGGATGACATGAATTGCAAGGATGTATTCTTCAACCAGTGTCATAGGGACTCAAAGAGGGAAAAAAACCCAACTCTTACCAAAGTATTGGAAGGGTGGAAGTTGTTACACCCATACAGGTGTGTGATGGCTGCTGGACATGGGTGACTTGTACAACAGGTTACTTAGTAAGACTGTGGCAACAGTTTAAGTATATTAATTTGTACATTTTACATTTGTTATTTTACAGTTGGCTGTGCTATAGTAATTTGTCCTTAAACAGAAGTTGTCTCTTTCTATCTTTCTTTCTATTTTTGTACAACTAGCATACATAGTTGAGAATTACCCTAATTTTTGAAATCTGTTTGTCTTGTACATGTTTAGTATATTCATTTATACTTTTATTACAGGAATTATCCACCAGTTTAAGTACTGCCTTTTATGGTAATTATATTTACAAAATATCAGCAGAGGTTTCTATTTAACTAAAATGCGTATATATTTGAAAATGGCTTAAACTGTTCTCTTCAGAGAATCTTGTATATAAATAGGTGCTCCACATATATATATGACAGATAGATATTTGTTCATTAAAAGCAGAAAATGGATGATTGGACAGAGGAAATTACTACTTTGATTATCCAGCCTAAAGGAAATGAGAGATTACTAACATAAAAGACAAAATACTAAATTACGTGTAGAGGCTACACGTACTTTGAGAAAAGTGGACAAACTTTCTTTAAAGAATGGCTTTTTTGTGCCTTTTTTTTTTCTTTTAATATATCTCTAGTATTCCTATGTTATAGCATAGCCTAAAGCTTTTAGAGCACATTAAAATATTTGACTTGCACCTATTCACAATCTTATAAGTAATTTTTAATTGGCTATTGTCTGTATAAGCATTTAAAACTTATAGGCCTCAGCTTGGTTTCTATCCAAATCCTTTCTGGCATAAACTGGTAATGCTTAGGAGAAAATAAAACTTCTGGCTACTGAATCAATGCATGTGTTTGCCTTCCCTCAGTCAGTGGTCCGTGTCTTCTCTGCCTTTCCAGAAGGCAATAGGAAGGGCACTACAGGGTGTAAAAGTCCTTATGGGAGTGGTGAGATTTGGGAGAGTCAGAGATGCTGCATTCATGAAACTACTTGACAAACTAGGCAAGGTAGTGCCAGAAACTTGAACACCCTTTCTGGGGAAAGGATTTGCTGTGGAACTAGGCGTCTGTTTAGACACTCTGCTGACTGGACAAAAAGGTTGGCCTTGTGTAACTCAAGACTGCTCTCACTTAAGAAACATTGCACAGGGTAAAATATATTGAGAGAAAATTCAACTTCTATAATTGTTTCTAATGCTGTGCCTTTTAATTGCATATCTCCATTTATTCTTGTGAGGTGTTTGAGTGATGTACAAAGAATTGGTGATGTGGGCAGGAAGAGTTCTCTTGGCAGCACTGTACAGATGAAAAAATGGAATAAACCTATCATGATGGAAGGAATTGAACTGGATATCCTCTTTCTGTGGTTTTCCTGTTATTGAGGATCTTCTGCAGTAATCTGATAGGTGAACAACAGGAATTGTGAGTATAGGTATAACCTAGGATTGACATTGTAACCTGCTCTGAATAAAAAGCTGTACAAGGAATTAATTCTTTAACTTTTCATGTTAATCAGATGGCATGTCTACATTTAATAGGTCAAGTAGCAACTGAGAAAACTCAGAAGTTGAATTAACCTGTGTCCTTTCACAAATTTTCTGACATTATAGGTTGTTATACTTGACCTAATCTCTCTTTGGCCTGCAGTCTTCAATTTTCAAAAGTGTTTCTCAAAAGTAAAAGCTTTCTTTTTCCTTTCTTGATATAATATATTAATACACAACTTTATTTTCTTGTAGGGTGCTTCGAGTGTTGCATCAAATGCCTGGGAGGTATTCCCTATGCATCTTTGATTGCTACTATCCTGCTTTATGCTGGAGTCGCGCTGTTCTGTGGTTGTGGACATGAAGCACTTTCAGGAACCGTCAACATTCTGCAAACTTACTTTGAGATGACAAGAGCTGCAGGAGATGTCATTGATGTCTTTACCATGTAAGTTACTAGTTTCTTTTAATTGTTTCCTTTTAAAACTGCTGAAAAATTCCACAGGGTATATAAATTTGACTCAAAAAAGTGTCTTCTAATGAAAACCATAGAAAGAATTGGATAAGCTCAGCAGATTTGACAGAGTTGGTATTTTTACTATTTACAATCAATTTGCAACATTATTTAATATCCCATAGTAATTTATTACTAAACATTACTTCATATAATATTGATGAATCTGTTCCATGCATGCTTGCTTTTATCCTTTTATCCTCTGATAATGTCTTTGCTGAAAAGTGTAAAAATGTAAAAATAAAAATCTTTATACTCTAAATAGATAAGCAGGATTGTGTAACAAGTAAGAGATTAGTTCTGGGAATAAACACAATAAAGAAGTAACTGAGGAGCTGTGCAGAACCCTGAGACTCAAAATGTCAAAACTCTGTTACATCTGGTTTTCCTATAATTCATCTGTTTTGAAGGTTTCATGCTTTGATACTCCTGAAAACCTATTCTGGAAGGCCTTTGTTTTGTTGAGCATCTCCTTCCCTTTGGTAAATTAATTACATATAGCAAAGTAGTTTACTATAACCTGAAATTAAATGACATATTTTCTAAGCTCTTTAAAATTGTCTCTTTAAAACATGATTTTCTTAGGTATTTGAAATCCAAATTCTATCTGGCTGCTAATGGTCATAACTAAAGCTGGAGTATCCTATCCTCAAATTTGTACACCTTTTCTTCCATGAATGTTTTTTTGAGAAGTGAAGTGATTTGATCATCCATCAAAACATTGACCTCATGATAGATAGTTCCATAACAATGGCAGCTCAGGCCTTAGCAGTTGCCAAAAAGCAAACCAAGTACCAGGAACTACTGGGAAAATCATAGAGAAACAGGGAACATACTTATGACATTGTTTAAATCCACCTTTCATCCATATAATTAATACTGTCCACAATATTGGTGTCCCAAAGAAGGCAAAAAAAGATGAGCTATAGAACAGAGGCTATATGGTTAAAAATTGAGTATAGTAGGATTCTTCAATCTAGAAAGTGTGATTAAGAGCTGTTGGGCTAGAGATCTGTAAATTCACAATGTTATGAATAAGATGCTCAAGGTTAGGATTGCCGCCTTCTTCCAGTACAAGAAGTTTGAGGTATCAGAGGAAACTAGTAGACACCAGGTTCATAAGAAACAGGTGATGGTTCTTCAGTTGTTGCATAGCATACCTGTGAAGCTAGTTGCATATTGTGGATGCCAAAATCAGCCAAGGATGGGTTCAAGGGAAGACTGAATAATCTTGGAAAACAAATCCATTGATGATTTCTTGTGCCATACAGACTTATCCACCTCAGGAAGTCCCAGAAGCTGGAATAGCTTTGGGGGTTATCCTGTCGACTTGCCTGCTCTTACTTTTATATTCATTGTTTGAGATAGAAAAATGGATGAGATATGTATTTCATCTGACTTGATACCCCTGTTTTCATGATAGCTAGAAACAGAACCTTAAAGCTCTTCACTTGCATAGTGCTATGTTACCAACAACCTTTTCAAAGCTTCTCTGTGAATGTTAGCTGTATTGCTTGTGGAATTAGTAGCCAGAAGGGAGAGTATAACAAATCAGTATGTCACTGCTATGTTATATGCAAATTTCTTCTTAGGTCCAAGGAATTTAGATGTTCTTGTGTAATAATATATTGGGTTGATGGGAAGTATGTGACTTCTGCTTTGCCTTTTTGCCTTGTCATTTAGAATAATGGGTCTGACTTGACTTGGCGGCTAAGGTTCATTGTTATCCTGAATGAAATATCAGTCATTTTATTAGTCTCTAACTTATTTTATTAGTCCCTAGGAAGCCATTAGTGCAGAACAGCCACAAATCGATGCTTTCTCTTCAGAGCAAGTTTTCCAGCTTCCCTCTGTCAAATGCTTAAGTGAAAATATCAGTCAGGAGACATAGTTCAAATGCATATAATTCACTGGAAATGATTAAGGAACTGTAAAGGTGATTTTTTTTTCTTGGCATTTAATTGTTTGACTTAGCTAATAGCTTTTTGATTTGTTTGTTTTTTTGTTTACTTAAAGATACACTAAATCTTATTCTTTCCTTGGCAGACCTACTGCAATCAAAATTTCAGTTTATTCAGTTGTGAAAGATATCTCTAAAGTTATGTCTTAAAGGGAGGAGGAGCAAATATTTTGACTAAAAGCAGATGAGCCATTGCTTTTGAGTAGATAAACTGTGTGATTCTCAAAGAATTTTGCACACATTAATTTTCTATCTGCTTAAGTTAATTTTGTAGGGAGAAGAAATGCTTGGTATTTTGTCATAAGTCTTGATAAACAGTTGCTGGTACAAAAGCCCTGTGGTAATTATATTGCTTTGAAAGGCCAAAAAGCAGAAAGAAAAAATATGTAAGTAGAAACAGACAATGCAGTGCCTATATTCTTAAAACTACACATATTGAAATGGAAATAAAACCTGTCTGTTTATTGTTCTGATTAGAAATAATAAGAAATTAAAAAAAAAATCTATCAGTGTGCCCTACTAAATTATACTTTTTTAAGGTTATTATTGAAGACGTTTTGGCTCTTAATGCTTCTAGTGCTGCGAAGTGTCTCAGGCTGACCTGGAGTCCGTCCTTCTGTGATAAATGTTCTAGGCAGATGCTGCAGTGGAGTGAAGTGGGTTAGATTCTGTTTAATCATGCTTGTGGTTTCTGTCTGTATTTTTATTAGCACAGCGGATTTCAAACATTATTCAGAATAAAAATCAATCCCTATCTGAGAGCTACTTATGTGGGTGGTAAGAGATAAGGGCTTTTTTAACTGTGCCCACAACTGTATTTGTCTGAACTCAAATAACACAACTCACAAGCCATCCTGTATCTTTTATCTTTGTCAATACAGCTGCTCATTGCAATTTAAAAGAAGCAGCAGACCCCTGTAGAGAAAGGAGGGCATAAACAAGATCTGAAACACTCTTTAAGTGCCTAAAATAAAAGCTAAAGTACCTAAATCCAACAGAGCCATTCAGAAATGTCCATATCAATGTCCCTGAGGGCATCAACGGCCCTGCCTGTCCCTGCCTGGCATCATCTGGAGCCTCCCCTCAACCTGCCCATGGTCCAGGACCCCACTTCAGCCCATCTTGGGGCTCTCAGTCCCTCATCACAGACTCACCCAGCCACAGGGCTGAAACTGCCCTACCCCCGGCTGCTCCCTGACTAGGGTGCTGGGATGGGCCCTGGCTGCCCCATGGGTAGCCCTCATCTCATTTGGTGCCCTGATGCTTGGGGAGAGATGAATCAATTAAGAACCTGTAATAGGCCTCAAAGTCACCTTGGAGGGCTCTGCCCTTGAGGGTTCAACCAAGAGCAACAGCCCCATGGAATAGAAGTAGTGATCTGGGTTCTGGCCTGCAGAGTGGACATGGTTCCTGATTCCAGCTCTCTGGACTCAAACAATATATACCAGCTGCAGTTCATATCTACTTTGGAAATACTAATAAGTAGTAAATATTTCTAATTTTAAAAATGAAGAGTAAGTTTTGCAGCTGGTTTTAAAATTCCTTAAATGACAGGCAGTTAAATCAATTTTCTCAAATTTATTATTTTTTTTCCAAGTTGAAATATGGAATGGTCATGGTCAATAATTCTGAGGTATTGGAGACATCTTGGAGAGATGCTGGGTGGGGTAGAGATAGTGATTTTATAGCAAAGGTTTACAGTAAAGAATGCTCTTTTGCTTGCTTGTTTTGAGGGGAAAAAAACCAAAACCAAACATGGCCTGTAATACAGTGCTAAAAACAATAGTGTCTAAAAAGTAGCAATGATTTTTTTTAAAAGGATTTTGTCTCAAAGTACTGGATTGCAGCCTGACTTGAATTTCTTCAGGGTGACGCAGCTAAAACAGATGCTCTAAACTCTTGAAAACTAAAATAGATTAAATGTATTGAAGTTTGGGTGAACATATACCATAAAGACAGGTATTCCTTATGGAGAAGAGCATATCTTTAAAAATCACATAGCTGAATGAGGTAGATTTTTCTCTCTTTCCACAGTAAATTCTAAATCCATGAACCTTTAATAAATTGGATGGTAATAAGAAACCATTTGGAATTATCAATAAGTGACCTTTTAATTGGGACTAACTACTGATTATATTGCTTTCTGAATTGCTTCTGTGAAACTTCATTCCTCATAACCCCAGAGTTCTTTACTACCAACATTGTCATTGCTCTGATGGTAGATGCTTCGCACCCCTCCCTGCCCCCCAAGTGAAGAAATACCTGTACAGAAGTCATAAACTGTTGTTTGGGATGTGGATTCCTTCAGTGGATGTAGAGTAGTTATTTTAGTTCCTTGTGATTCAAAGGGATCCTAAGAAATTAAATATGGTGGTTTAAATTATCCTGAAAAATGTCTTTATGATACTTTAACTGTAAGAGGGGAATGGTTTATGTTGCCTACTTTGTCAGTTTAACATCTCTGTAGGCTTCACTGAAACGGTGTAACCTGCTTGAGGCAGATGTGGTATTCAGTCATTCTTCTAAGAACTTAATAAACTGAAGTGAACACTCTATCTGCAAAGTACTGGGTATAACTAGATTCACTTACTTAATCAGTGGTTTTGACAAGATTCCAAAATCAGCAGAAATAGATGTATGATTATCAAAAGTGTATTGTAGGAACTGGATTTTTATCTTTTTCTGGTGTTCGGAACAAATTCCAGAAGATGTTTTTTAGGAAATCAACAGCACAAGGTACATTTGGTGTATTTCCCAACAGCATCTTTTCACAGTTCTTTCTCTTTAGTATGCAAGGCCAGTTAGTGCCATCTGTCATATGCTTGTGATATATAGGCCATGAAACAAGGGAATCACGCTCTTAGAGTGGAGAAATGAAGAAATCTTCCTGATAGAAACATTAACAATGTTTTCCTACTACAGTCATAGCTAATTCAGGTTGCTGTAAATTCACTTTCTTTTAAAGGTGTGAAAAGAAATAGTAAACTAAATCAAGTTACAGTCTGTAAATCTGTTGTCACTATCTTCTCTGTTGGAAATGCCACAGACACTCTACTGGAGGCACCTTCTTACAGCTAAATATTTCCTTCATTTCAAAATGTAAAAGCCTGTGTTTCAGATGCTGTGTCCAACTTTGATGCTTGCTGATAACCTTTGTTAGTGTATAGTCATTGTTTATTAAAAGGATGTTATTTAGTAATATATATATGTATGTGCAACTGTTTTGAGGAATAAAAAAAAGAGCGTGCGTAGAAGCTTTTATATTCCCCCTCTTAGCGTTTGAAACCAGTGTTTTGAGAGGTAGATATATGTATGTTATTTTGATCAGCATGCTGTTCTTTGTTTTTGTTGGCTTTGTAGCTATCACAAGTTAAATATTAGTACCACTAAAAATATTATTGTTATTATTATTATTGCACTAATATTAATGGAATACTATGAAAGCTGTTACAATGAGACTTATAGTAAAGGCTAGCTGATATGAAATACGGTATTTATAAATATTTGCATTAGACCATGTGATGGTTCTGTTTTAGTCATCTACTTAGTATGCAACAATACTAATCTGGTTTTCCCTATACGTGCTTGTTCTGTTACAAAAGCTTGGTGTTCATTAAATTTGAACTTAAGTTACATTTTAAATACTATTTATATTATGGGAAACAAAACATGAAAGGCTAGGTGTCGGTACAAGAAATTCCCAATTTATACAGGGCTGTGTCATAGTAAGTCTGGAAAATGCAACCCTCCTAAAAACCCCTGGCAGATGACCCCATTGTAAGGAGAATATTCATCTGGGCACCAATTCATCTATCTGAGCCTATGACAGAAAGAAGAGACAGTGTAGTTTCTTCTGTGACAGCAAATCATTTTCAATTAATCTTATTTCACCTAAGTATTGTAGAAATCCTAGCTTGATATGTAATAGCTTGTGTCTATTGTGTATGATGCACAGGCTGATAATCTTGCACTATGAAAAATAGGCAACAGTGAGTTGAGAACTGCATTATTCAAACCCTCCTTTGAAATCTACAGAGAATCTGCTCTCTTAATATTTTTGAGATGTAAGCTCTGAAGAGGTAGTCCAGAGTTAAGCGAAGGAGTCATATGGCTACATATACCTTAGAAAGCAATGTTAGCACAATAGAAACTGATCAGTAGACCTAAATACTTGGTGCTAATAACTAGCTGTTCATACAGTATTTATTTCAGGGATTTATTTTGGATTCAGTCTTGCCTGATACAATGGACTGAACATCCATTAGTGGCTGGAGTGCAGTAGGAGGACTCCTGGAGCGTACTTCCCATTTAGCTTAATTGGAAAGGAATCCATGTTGTGCAGTCTGAAAAACATGATGCAAACCATATCTCAATAAGTAGGGACAGCTGCAGGACTTGCTTTAAAAAAAAAAAAAAAAAAAAAAAAAAAAAATCCATTCCTGTGCCAAAACACTAATGGGAATGTACCCATAATCCCTACTACTGTAAAATTAAAGATTTGTTCACTGAACTCAGTGGTAAAAAGACTTCTAAGTAGGCTAATGAGAGTTCCCACTAATAGCACTCTGAGTTCTTGTACCTGGATTCTGATTATGTGTAGAAGCATGAAGTTACCTCTGCAAGGAAGGCCTAGCTTTGTCCCATGTGTCTTGTTTGTGAATTATAATTTGACAGGAACCACCAGAGAGAGCACAATGTCATTGAAGGATGCATTTTTCATTTTAAAAAATATGCAGTTTACTTAAGGAGAACAGTTTCTCTTTCACTGTAATGATTCAGTTACACAGAAAAATTAACACAGGACAAATACAGCATATTAAAGATTAGATGCAGAACATAACATTTTAGATCTGGTATTGTTCAGTAGATGTACTAAATCTGACAGAACATGCCAGCACCTGAGAATATGGCCTTTGCAAGATTATATGGTGCTGAAAAGTCACATTTACTATCTACTCAGCTGTATTATGTAGCCTGCTGTTCTTTATTCTGTTAAAAGTAAACCAGTAAGAGTCTACGTAAGTAAAATTCAGGATTTGGGAGGTACTTACAAAAATGTGATTTTCATTTTATGAAATAATTGAATATGGAAATTGATAGTAGTGCATGTGAATAACAGCAGAATGATCTTACATAAAGAATTCTTTTGTCTTCGTATGTGCAAATACATTCCACTATTTTCAGGCAGGCAGCTGTATTACTTAATACTGTGTTAAGCAGCTCTCTTGGTTGTCTGGAATTTTATATTGGTTATAATCACTGCATGCCTGTGACTTGAAGCATTTTCAATAGACCTTTCTCAGCAGGTGGTTCATCTTCATAGGAAGTATCTTTTCTCTTTTAAATGCCTTTATTTCCTTTTAGTCTTAGTTTAAAAATATCTAAACCGGAAAGCATATATTCCTATGTAATATATATATTGCTAAATCTTGCTTCATGTGCCATGCAAAACTAAGATAACTGGCCTTTCCACAGGAGATCTGAAAAGGGTAAAATTAACTATTACCATCCCAATTTGGAGTTTTAGTATCAAGTTGTCAGTCTTACGTTATCAGTCTGTACTGTGTGTGCTCCACGTTTACATTTGTAATAATGAAATACTCACAAATTCTATGATATGCTTTTACCATATCTTTTTACACTTTATTGATATAGAAAGTTGCCTGGCAACGCAGTATCCATAGTGAACAACACCATCATGTAATTCTGCCAGAAGTCTGCATGTTACTGTGCACTAATCCCAATTTTTTTTGGCCTTCTTCAGGCAAAGTGGGCTCCAGATTTCTTCTGTAATTAGCATCTTTAAAAACGTTTCTAAGAAAGTAGTTTTGCTAGGTTGAGCAGACAGAACAAGCCTAGATTATGAGAAAAAACTTTGAGAAGCAGCCTTGTCCATGTGTCATAGTCAGAACTTTGTGTTTTGGACTTAAACATTTCATGATTATTTAAATTCTTATGCTGGATCCTTTCCTGTTCCAAGAAAGTTACAAGATTCATAGGGCAGAGATGTGATTTGTGCTGCTATTGCTCTTCTTCCATTAGTTTGTGAATTCTCTACCGCTTGTAGAAGTGCTCCATGAAAGCTTGGCTCAACTGTCCCATACCTAGGAGGGAAGCAACCACCAGACTTTTAGAGGATGACGATTTAGGTTTGTATTCTACATACCTGCAGGGATTGTATGCCACAAATGGATCTGTTAAAATCAGTGGGATCTTAAGTCACATCAGTTTCTGTTCAGAATAGAATAACAAAATCTGGCCCTTGCAGAATGTGAAGGTAGCTTGCACATTATAGTATGATGATCTCTTCTTTATATAATCCTAACAGTCTGGCTTTAGTTTTGAGCAAACGATTGGTATGATTACATACAAAATTTCTTCCAGAAATACAGAATCAGAAGTTTCTGTTTTCTTTTTTTTGTCACGTTTTATTTCTACTTTAATAAAAAATACTTTTAGGTCTTTGTTGCTCTTATCCTTTGTTTACTGTTAATCCTTTCTCCTTTTATAAGTTCTTGACAAACTTTAATTGAGCATTCTGTACTGCAATTTTGTTTTCTTTCCACCTGAAATTTAAACATTTAGACTCTATATTAAACTAATCTCAGAAAAAAAACCCATGGATTTATGCTGATTCTTTTTTACTTAGTTTCATTTTTCACTTCTCCACAGTGAAAATATTTCAATTTCTTTTACGTCATTTATGTTGTTACCTGGAGTTTTGCAGGTAGTACATGATTATTAATAAATCCTTCTTTCTCCCTGTTGGCTGTATATTTTCCTTCTGAAGTTTACCTTTGCTTGTCTCCTCCCTTTGCTAACAATTCCTCTGTGCTTCATGGTGCCAACTATCTTCTTTGCTCAAACTGTTTAAGTAATGCTGTTGTGAATTAACACCAAGAAATTTTTCCCAGCTGGTTTGCAGGAGAGCCTGACTGTGTCTTCTAAAAACTACCATGGGGCATAGCTTCTGCATACCCTAAACAAACCTTTTTGCTTGCAAACATCCCCCTATACCTCATCTCTCTTTAAAAAACATAGTTGCAAAACTGTTTATACAAACTTGAGATAGTTTGAGGAGGCAGGCTGCTATTTCAGTCTCTTAACAGCCTCTTAGGGTCAGACTGTCAGCAGGCAAGAGGATCAGCATGAAGGCCAGCATTGCTGTTTTACCGGGTAACAGAGGTTATTGTGCATTCTAGATGTGAACATCAACTATTCAAAGTTACTTGTGACTGAAAAAAGTAAATAAATTAAAAACAAAACAAAACAAAAAACAAAACCTGCAAACCTGACCTATCCCAATGGTAGTGATTACGTGTATTTCTCAATCTTTCTAAATTGTCTATGCCAGCTATAAAAGAAGACTATTTTTAATTAGGAATTGTACTATGATGATCTTATCTAATTTTTTAGTATTTTGATATCTTTGGTATTTTATTTTCTTTATTGTGTTTTTTTAGCTTGGAAATAGGTATAATTGCCTGAATCTACTGGCATTCAGAGAGTATAGGTACACTTTGCTGGCAATTATGTGCTATTCAGCACCTGTAGTATTTGAATGTTATTATTTGTATTGGGGAAGTTGTGTTATAAATTCAGGAAGAGAAATGTGAAGCGGAATTATAAATGCTGGGAAACTAGTTCCACGGTAATACCTAGTACTCTGGTGGGCTAAGTCAGCCAAAACCTCTGTGTTATTAGCCTTTTATCGCTTGTTCAGGCTGAAGTGTACACATACTTTATTTGAATAAAAAGGTTTTCTGGACAGCATGAGAATCACGAGTCACAGGGCAAACTACCGTGTTTTGTTTTGGTTTTTTGGTGTTAATTGCAAATAAATGACTGCAATGCATTCCTATATTAACCAAATTAAAAGAAAAAAAATCCCTAGCTAGTATGTAGATTTTTCCAAAGCAATATTAAGTAATTTTGATAGAAAAATATATATTGGTGTGCATTAGCTGAGTACTAGACTTCAACATTGAGGGTAGAAAGTGTACCGTGATTAGACTGAAAACTGTAAATTGTAAATGCTTCAGGGCTCCTACAATTTGCAATTCATTTTAAGGCACAATAAAATATAAAGGGTCAAAGTTAACAGCTCTTCTTGGCTTATCTATTGGGGTAGTAAATCCATTTATTATGGTGGAGCAGTAGTGATTTACTCCAGTGAAGCAACTTGTTCCACAAGCCCAAAACAGTGTTACTTCTAGACACAGTAAACAGAAGCTAATTATGAATATTGAAATACTTTAGAAACAGGTTGTAATAATTATGAGCTCAGTTGATTGAAGGAGTCTCAAAAATAAAAAAATAACTAATTTGTTGTAATACACTCTTCGCAAAATCCTGCTACAGATAGACATGATCATTCAACAATGAATCTTATTGCTTGATGATTTATTTTATTTTTAAATCCTTGAATATGCCAAAGCACCATGAAAATGCACAGTAGGCAATCTGCAACATCGATCTGATTTACTGAGAATGTTTTCATTCACCTCTGACCTGTCTCTGCTGGGATAATCTACTCTGTACTCAGCTACAACCTGTTCATTGAGATGTTAATGCTGATGGCTTCCATCAATAACTTCTGTCAGAGGAAGGAAGTGTTTTCTCTAGAGCTATTCTAATATTCATCTTGTTGGATGGAATCCAGATTCATATTAATGAATTAGGAAGTCCGCTTAATATGGAACAATTAATGACCCAGCAGCAGAAAAAGAACTAAAACTTGAAAGATCAGCTTGATTTAAATCACAAATTGGAAACAGTGATGTTTGTTTTTAACATTTCTGAACATAGTGTTGTGGGGAAAAGCAGATCTGGAATCCGTGGAGCATCTACAAGATTAAGACAGTATGCAAAATATGTTTTAGATTATTCTATTAAAAAAAGGCTTTTCCTAATTTCAAGATGTTTTTCACAATTAATTTGCATTTAGATAATCATTCAGCTTATTCTACTCAGCAACCTAATATGTGAAGACTGCATGATCAATGTGAATTTGTTTAAAATTGGATTTATCTTCTCTATCTTCATTGACTGCCTTTCAGTAGAAATGGTTCATGACTTTAATTATATGATTATATAATATTAATAGGTCTCCTGCATTTAGTGAATACGTATTTAAGATTTTTTTTTTTTGTTCTCATTTTGTGTAGCTTTAGTCTTCACCTAACGTGTATCTTTCCAATCCTGTCAGGAATACAAAATTTATCTGTATAATTTTGTCTCTTCTTCCTTTACTCCTTTCTCACCTCTTTCCTTCCATTCCAGTCTACACAAGTGTAAGCCCTGCTTGTTATTTTTCTTTGTCCTTACCCATCTCACCCATTGGCTTATGTTCATCATCCCTTCTGCCATTCCCTTCTACCTCACTGGTTGCTCTCATGCTTTGTCTGCAGCATTTGAGACTGCTGAAATACAGATGGCAATTAATCTTCCTGAGTTCACCCACAAAAAATCAAATTTTATTTTGGAGAAAGGCAATCTCCATTTTACAAGGCCTGTATTTTATTATCTAGTATATTTTTGTTGGAAAATCAAAGTTTATGTGAAATTAAATGCTGCAGAATAATTTAATACCAACAATATCTTCAAAACTCTGTATATAAAAACTGTTACTGTTTTAATATGTCTTCTTTAAATACAGCACACACTAAATGCAGTTATATTGCAATGCAATTCTATCTGACTTGTAAAGAGGTAGTTGAATGATTGTTTCACAGTTTTTGTTTATATTTTTACTCTTTGCATCATACAAGATCCTTTCTCCCTGGAATAAGTCTGGCTATTTCATCTCATGTAGTCTGATCAGTAGAAATTTTACTACTTCTCTCTGTAGAGAGTGTATGAGGAAGAAATTGATTTATATATTTGGCTAGTGTATAGCTGTATGTATTTTTTCCTTGTGAAAGGAAGATTTAAGTGAAAGTTACTCCTTTAGTTACACATAAGGCTGAGGAAAAAGCAGACATCTCTTAGTATGCTTTTTGATACAAGCAGCTCAGTGAGAGGCTCAGCACAGATGGTTTAAAGGGCTGTTGCAAGGGCTGAAATAGTCTCTGGACTTCCCCAAAGTCTTAATCTCTTTAGGGCAATCATAGCTTGTAATTTCTACAGCACTCAGCACACAGAGGTCTGTGAGGAGCTGCTGCTGGCAGAACTCCCAGACTTCAGCCACTGATGGAGGTCACCAGTTTTATAAGGTATATAAAGTAGGAATTGAAGGAGATCTTATGGAATAGTCACAAAGTTGCTGCCTGTTTCTTGTAAGTTTATTTTCATCAGTAATGACAAGATAGGTTCAAAACATAATTTTCCTATTTAAAATAGTGTTACATGGGCTGAATTACTATAAAATTAGGGAAATGGGATTTTTACAATGTAATTAGCAATTATATGTATCAAAATAAATTTAATCTTTGCATCATCTAATACTGTCTATAGTGTTAAATTTGTTTCACCATTTTGAATAGCTCATGTTTTGAATAGTTCCATACAGATATAAACTTACCCTAATTTTCACTTGAGTATGAAAGAAAAAGCGATATAGAAAAAAGCTGAGATGGCTTTTTTATTGGAATGCTAGGGAAAAACATATCCTGTCTTATTCCCAGAAACCAGTTATCGCCTTCTGAAAAAATGCTACAATAGGTGCCAAAACCATTTAATTTATAATAATTCTCTCACCCCCAATCAGGTCATAAGTTTAACTGCATTTTTATGAGACTAATGCAAGCTTAAGATACATTCATTGAAGTTGTAGACACAGTCATACATCTGAAATATTAACTGTAAAATTGAATCTGACTTTGAATGTCTTGAAAACCATCCAAACTCAAAGATATTTTAATGGGGATTTGAGATTTGTTATTGTGTTGTACACGTAAAAAATGTATTGAGAGTTGTCCTTCGGGTGATGATGAAAAGCGTGATCCTAAAGAAACGTTATCATTAAATATTTCTTTTCATAAAAATAAAAGTATTCATTTTTATGTCTTGAGAAATGTCCATTTTGGGTAGTTGTTTGGTGCATGTCAAAATTCATCTTGCAGATCCTAATGAGTCTGTGGCTTATTTTTTGTCCTACTTTGTTATAAGCTGTTGCTATCTTGACCTGGACAATATGACTGGAATTTACTAACATCTTAAACCTGGATATTACCATTCTCTAAAGAGTTGCACAAATCCTTCTGTGTCACATTCATAAACTGGAAGCTTACTGTGGCTAGTTTTTTAGAGAAGTCCAAGTAGGAAACATTGAAACCTGCTGATCCAAGGCAATGGTCACTAGGAATGTTTCCAAGTTTAGACAAAACACTTCGAGCAGGGAGGTACTTTCAAGCACCTTTTCATAAACCCTGATCATGAGAGAACATTTAGGAGGCAGAATCTCCTTCAGCCACTGTTGAACTTCTAGACAGTGCTGGGCAGGACAACTACACAACCCAGGTAATCTTCTTCAAAACAAATGGAGCCTTCTAGGGCTCTTCATGTAAGCCATCCTTCCATTTCTTGAGCTTTGGGTCTGTGAAAAGATTTTTTAAATCCTCATTATAGAAGAATGCCACATGATCTGACCTTATTACTTTCGTAATAACACATTTCTGGTTTGAAGTTAGGGATCTCTCTTGATGACTTTATTATTCTGTCAGGCACTTTGTCCATTGGAGAATAAGTGGAAAAATAATGATGATGATAAAATAGCACAGATTGGCATTACAGCTTGAGAACTACTTATAGATCTAAAAAGGTTTTTTGAAGATTGTGACAAAATATCTTTTCTATAACCTGAGTGCTGGATACAATGTGTTACTCAGGAGATGTGTCAGTCTTGTTTCCTTTTTCTGTTCTTTTTTCTTTGCCACTTTATTTAGAGAAAAAAAAAAAACAAACTGACTTTTAAATTATTCTGACAAATTGTGCTGTTTTACCTACACAGATCTATTTTTACATTTTATTAAATTAAATGGCCTATTGTTTCTTATATCAATTCTGTTTTTTTCCAAAGTTCACTCCTGTCCTCAGCTTCAGCTGTCATTCTAGCACATCAGCACTTAAGCTGACTCCAGTGTAGAAACTTTGAGGCTTAGTGGGTCTGATTATCTCACCCTGAAATTTCAGAGTCAGCTTTAATTTTTTATGCAGATAAATAATTTTTGCTGTTCCTATACAGGATTGACATCTTCAAGTATGTGATATATGGTGTAGCAGCTGCATTCTTTGTATATGGCATTTTGCTGATGGTGGAGGGATTCTTTACAACTGGTGCCATCAAGGATCTGTATGGGGATTTCAAAATCACCACTTGTGGCAGATGCGTCAGTGCCTGGGTAAGTGGTTAAGAAAGCTTTTGTACTTATGACAATTTCAACATGTTTTGTATATTTGTAGTGCCTTGTGAAGTTTATTTTTGTTTTTTGTTTCTTTAATGTTTTCTGATACCTCAGTTTAGTGGTTAAAAGTCATAGCAAAGAAGAATAGAGTGTTAGAAATGTTCTCTATGTTGGTTAATCACTAAGTAACTCTTGCTACTTAGGAGCAATTAATTCCACCAGATGAATGCGAAAGTTTCTTTTCTCAGCAACTTAAACTGTTTGGAACAGGACTAAAAGTGTGTAATGCCTTCAGCCATACTGGGCAAGAAATACTTTTCTTGCTAGTATTTTCACTGTTATTTTGGATATCTTGCCTGTTCCTCTTTGGGACAGACTGAGATCTGTCATCAGGTTTTGTTTTGTTTCTAAATGTCAAACAGCCCATTATTTACTCTTATATTATCTCTGGTTTGGAGAGACCATTCACTTATGACCCTGGAAAATCTAGATTCAAAAAATTCTGATTTGTACTGGGACTTAAATGAAGATTCTTCATACTAAAATTGCTAACCATTTGAATTTGGGATTATTTTAAGTTCTCTGTTCAATATCAGGTAGTAACAAACTTTTTTGGCATTTGACTCTTCTGCACCTAAGGTAAAAGGCCTGGACATTTGGTAGCTGTTGGAGTTGGATATTTCTGCAAACACCATCAGTATTAACAAATCATATTTTCTGATGAAAAAATAAATTATTAAATATAGCCAAGTAGATCTGGGTGTTAAGGTAGACTTACTGTTATACTATATTTACAATAACCGATATATAAAATAATAGCCAGTGGAGGGTTTCTCCTTGTACCCTCCTACAAACGTCAACATTTATTAAACTGGAATAAAGACTAGGAACAAATATAGGCAATAGAGAATATCTTCCAGTCACACTAAAGATTATCAAAACTGTTATTTTGGCTATCCTGACATTTAAATTTAAACTGAATACAGATAATCTACTCATTGGAAGTTGGGGATTATGGCATGTATACCATCCCTACATAGATGTAACATGCTCAACAGTAATGCTGCTTTTTCATCTTTCTTTTCCTTTTTTTTCCTGTCAAATGTCATTGTATAATTTTTGCACTTCGACTAAGAATTGTTTTAAGCTTTTAAATAAATATATAAATAAAGACTGGGAACATTTTAAATAAAGAGCAATCATTGCTTATACCAACACTGCTTTCGTTTCCTGGAAAGAAATCTCTAATCTATATTCACTGAGAACCTACTAAGCTAGTTCAAATTCTGTACAGAGTAGCAAATTTTTCAGAACATTCTATTTTCTTCACAGCTCCCATAAAGGCCTGTCTCAGTATTGCAGCAGAGCAGTGCTGCATCAGTTTTGATGCCCTTGCGGTGTAAACTGTAATTCTGTAGCACATGTCTAGAAGAAACTAAGAGTTAAGCATCTATTCTATGGTTAATATCACTTTTATTATTAATGATTAATTAAATTAATTCCTTCAGCATTTTATTTTCCTTATCAGTAATTTGTAATGTATGTGTTTTACTTTAATAAACCTTGGATTGATATACATGGTGCTGCTAAGGTTAAGGCTGTATACTCTTTATGATCACAGTTAAATAAGCTATCAATTATTTTGAATTAAACACATTATTGTTATTCTTGAAGTTAGTGGACGTTTTTTCTCTTCCCTGGAAAAGAAAAAAATCTGCAGTTTGCTTGTCTTATTCTGATGATATATCATTAAGGTTGCTCTTTTGAGTTATTAGTTTGGTTTTTGCTTCTGTGCTCTAGAGGTTTGGGAGTAGGACTGCATATAGAGCATTTTTGTCAATTAAAACTTGATAACCTTTTTGATTAGGTTTATTTTGATTATCTCATATTTAAAATTCCTAAGGGGAAAATAACAGTTTACATTTAAAAAAATATTTGGAATTAGAAGATATTTCAGTCCAGCAGTGATGTGTTTATGTATTATGTATTATTATTCAGTTCCTTAAATCATGCAGTGATATGAAGAAATAAGTTCTAAGAACAACAAAAAGATGACTGGAGAGGTAAAACAAACCTAATCAGTGCCCTTGTGTGTCAAGCCCAAGTTGTTCTATTGCTATGCAAATTTGCTGTAACAAATTTTGTTATGTACAGTTGCCAAAATGATATAATGCTGCTGAAGAGGATTGGCAGATGTTGCAAGAAACCTTCCTTGTATAAAATTTTGAGACAGTAATTTTGTAAATATTAAATTCTAAGCTGTTTAAAGACTAAACTGTTGGTTTCTTTTAGCAATACCTTAATATTAACAGAAATGTACATACAGGATATTTCTTGTTTTGAAGAATTAAAATGACAAAAATGGCTCCACATGAAAACCACCTTTGTAAAAATCCAGTTGTGACTATGATTTCACATCAAATTTGCTGATGTCTTCCCAAATACCAGTTTAGTATGTTAAAGTCTGAAAATGAAGTCCTTCTGCTTTACCATTGTCACC
Source organism: Strix uralensis (assembly GCF_047716275.1). NCBI lineage: Eukaryota > Metazoa > Chordata > Aves > Strigiformes > Strigidae > Strix > Strix uralensis. Next base: position 40,700,210 of record NC_133975.1, read on the forward strand.
AATTACTTCTCATTAGTATTTTGCATGAGCATATTTATTATGTCTGTGACTAAACCTGTTAGGAAAATGGAAGGAAAAAATCAACAAAAAATGTCAAGGAAGAAAAGCTCGTTTTAACTTGGTATGGACAAGCTATATTTCTCACTGGAAATCTGAAAAGTAACATTTTTCTCTTTCTTAACAAAATGTTCTTCAAAGAGCAGGCTTTTAAGAACATCAAAACACAACATCTACAGAAGTTTTTCATGTGCCTTTCCTGACCTCCTTCCTTCACTGTGACTAGCGCACTTTCTAGCTCTATGTGGGCAAAAGGAATTTTTTTTGCCTGAAGTAATGCAAAAAGAAATAGCAGCCTAGCCTTTCCAGTGATTGTATAGTTGATTAACCAGTCTCTGTGAGCATTCAGAGGCCTAGCATCCAAGTCATGTCGGTGCTGCTGTGGATGTACCCTCTCAGATCTGAGAGGCGGCCTGTGAAAGTGACAGTGAAGAGTCTCATTGGCAGTGTTTTCAGAATTAATTTACTGTGAAAAGTAAACCAAAAGGAAAACAAAAGTGGTATTACATTGCTAGTCACGTTTGAGAAGCGAAGGTTGTCGTTTTAGTCTTCATTTTTCAATGCCTGAACATGCTTTTAGAGAATTAAATAAACAGTTATATATAATTGTGCTGCAGCATGATTAGTGAAGAATGGGAGACAGGTCTGAGGCCAACTGTGCCACTGTTTTTATATTTGCAATTTAATACCCTTCCTATTTATATTCAGCTAGCTTGATCATGGAAAACCTCATTTACGCCTTGTTTTAGAATGTCTGCTTACAGAGTCAATAAGAAAGAAACACAAATGAGCCTTTTTTCCTTGAAAAAGTTTACTCTTATGAAAATTTTATGCTATGAAATGGGAAAGCAGTTCTTTTTATTTCATCAGAAAACATTGAATAAAGATTTCATCCTAGCAGTTGTATTTCTATTTCTTTGTGTCCTACCTTTTAAAAGAAACGTATTAAGGCTCTAGAGAAAGATGTTTTATATTCTAAGTTGCACTAGCTAATATATCTTCTGTATCTTTAGTATTTAGGAACCTTTTATTTTAATGAGAGAAAGGGATTTTTCTGCCTTTGAAAATGATACTGGCTACCTGAATACCTATGTGCTATTTGACCCTTGCTTCTTAAATGCTTAAACTAAAACTTGAACTTTCCAAAATATTCCCAAATTTTATTTTGCAAGAAAAAACATGAAAGCTCCACAAATGTTTTGAAAAAACATCTGTAAAGGATGTGAACTTGTCACTTCATCTTGCCCTTACCAGACCAGTTATTCTAGAGGCAGTGAAACTGCATCATATTGACATCTGATTCTTTGTGTAACAGGAGGAACAGAGTTCAGTGCAGGCTCAGCTGGCTTTCCCACCCAGAACAGATGCATCATTTCTGAATGCTAGAAATGAAGCTGTCCTTTCTGAAAATCAGATACCATATCTGTATATTCTGGTGGCAAAATGCTGAGCTGACAGCCAGAGAGGCCTTCCTTCTGATTGAATACTGCTGTATCTGAGGAATGCAGAATGCTTCATACCACTGCTGCTTCATTTATGAGAAGTAAAGGACCTCTCCAAGACAGCAGATGTATCGATGTGTCTAGAATCCCTTAATCCAATCTTAAATAAAGAAAGCGTCTAACAAAACTCTTGTCCCAATACATATTAAGGAGTGAATGCCATACGTAAGTAGTTTCAGACACTTACATGGGGAAATGGGGAAGGTGAGATTCATATGGTGGTCTGACCTTTCAGACTGCATAGCTAAAAACCAGTTTCATGTATTATTGCCACAAATACCCCAGAAGATGATGGAGAAGTTAATTTCAGAGGGAATGTATTGTGACACAGATGTATCCCACCTAACTAGGAATGTCGGTACGGTTGCCACGAGAAGGGCCTATGCTCCTTCAGTAGTTAAAGGAGAGAGAAGGTTAGAGAGACTTTCTCAGATGAAGTGAATTTTTCTGCAAATGACTGTCCTATTTTCCGCAAAGAGGATAACCTTCAAGGATTTTAAGCTAGGTCTTTTATATTCAGCACTTCAGTCAACTAAAATTTTGTAGGATGTATCCTGCTTGAACCCTTCAATTGGAGTTTATGTGAGTAACATTTGCTATCTAAACGCTGCTGGAGTTAGTAAATAAAATAAAACATATTAATGATTTTATAGATTTCTGGAAGTCAACTTATGTCTGGATACTAGACCAGTGTTGGAATTTCTTTAGAGGACTTGGTTATTTGTAATCTTCTGTGATTGTTCTTGAAATAGGAAGGACAAGCCATAGCAATACTTCAGAACTCAGTTGAGTGGTTAAGAGAATCTCTCATCTTTATGCCATTACTCTCCCAACTACATTGTTAATATACACACGATTTCTTAAAAAGAAGAATGAAAGTATTACTTTTCTTATTCTGTATTTGTTATACCTTTAGACATCTTTTTTAGTGAGCTCAGAGATTATATATTTCTAGATACTGACTGTACTTTTGGTCTGTCTTATTTCTGTAATCTGGCCATATTGTTTTGTTTTTCTTTATACTTTCAGATTTTCTCACTTGGGGATATCACACTTACAAAATCATTCTTTCATCTGATCATTCCTCTTCTCACATAATTTACCATGTGTTTTATACACAGCCCTTTTGTTGACTGCAGTGTACATTGCTTCCTTTAATAGAGGAGTGTGCCAGACATTCTATTGTGCCTTACCAGTAGCTTCTCAGCTTCTCTTGGTCTTGCTGCTCACTGACAGAATTTTTATTGGTGATAAGCTGGACAAACTTTTTGTTCAGATTATGCTGTGTTTTGTTCACATCAAGGACAGGATTTTTCCTTGGCGTGTAAGCTCAGTCAATAAGTAGGTTTTTTAATGAAACTATTTTCTGAAAATGTGCTGTCATATATTTCCAAAGTGTGCTGGACTGTGGAAGCTGTTACACTTTCTCCATGGGCTTTACCTTTCTATTATGACCATCATAAATCATTCAAGGTGATAGCTTTATTTCCCCTAAATTCAAATAATCCTTCTCAGTTTTAACTTGAATGCTTCATCAGATGATCACAGTTTCCCCAGAGCTTTATTCTCACCCGACTGCCTTATTCTTTTTCACTGCATCTAGATACCTTACTCTTTTTATAGTTATTTAAACCTGTGAATGTCAGTGGCATTATCATAAATTCACAATTTTACGGTCAAAGATGTGTCCTTTTTCCACTCCTAATGGTTTCTAGACTGCTTGTTTTTCAGTTCTCCCACTTAAAGTTAAAATCCACAGAAACCATATACAGCTTTTTGTTCTTCATATGAACTGCATCTTCTTGTTGATGATTTATAAATTCATAGTTACCACTGTAAATGTTTTTTGGTATTGCTTGCCCAGGAAGAAGGAAGGAAACTTATAAATTTATCCCCTCACTGCTTGTATCCTTTTATTTGCGTATGATGATTGGCATTCAAGTTAAGGTGGTTAGACTTAGCAAACCAGAGTATTTTTAACAATACCTCATTCAACTGAAGAGCTTTAACATTTATGGTCACATTTTTAGAATCCCTTGGCTGATTAAAAGCTGTGTTACTGACTTTCACTTCTTGTCAAGACAGCAAATGACAAAGGAAGGTCCCTACCCCTTGATTCTTTCATAGACTTCTCAAACCCCATTAAGAACAAGTCAGGAAAGAACACATGTTCTTATTTTTGACAGCCAAGCATTCACTTTGAGTGACAAATCTGTTTAGAGAATTTATAAGAGTATTATTTCTGCTTTCTAGTTTAAGCTTCACTGTCTTGTTCCCAAGTATAGACCATGCAAACTTCCTGAACAAAAATTGCAGTCTTGGCAATGTGAAAAATGTAAACAATCTGTATAGTGCAGTCTTTTCCCAGCTGGGTGTTATCTTTTTCTGTGTATAGAAAACTTGTCATCACTGAAAACCATTAGAGTATGGATCAGGTTTTTCTAAATAGTTTATCAGCAATTTGGAAGCAAAATACCTGGAAATTTACTACTAGGACCTGCCTACATTGGCAGGGAATGGGTCATGATGGAACTGATTATTTTCACATTTTATGTCTTTGAATTGAGTAGTTATGTGGCATGAACATAGTGTGAAGAACCCATGAAGCAGCAGTATTTAATGAATATGTCTACTCCAATTTTTTAAAAAGCAGTTTTAAAACCAGATTATTTATCTGTACTCACATTTAAATACAAAACCAATAGCTTAGCTATATTCCCAGAGAGTACCAAGAAGAAAAACAAAAGGAGGAGGAAAACTGTGAGAATGTGAAAATATATGCATATACATTTTGAGAAAAAGTAATTACTATCTGGAAGACTGTAAAATTAAATAGGAAATTTTGCTGCTGTTAAATAGATCCAATGCTCTGTAGGACTTCAGAAGCCTGTTGGACTACAAAAATTATAGTTGTGCCTGAAGAACACATAAAATAACTAATGCTAACATCTTTAAGTGTCATAATGGTACAAAACCATCAACGTTCTAAAGAAGATTCAGAAATAAAAAAATTTAGTGTGATTGTTCTATAAGGAAGTACTGAAAAGATAATTATAAAATCTTCAGGGAAAACCTACCCTTGCATCACTGCAAAGCCATCTTTTTCAAGGTATGTTCTGATAGCTAGTGGATTTGTTTACAAAGCAAAGTTTCAAAAAATTAATCAACTCGTTAAAAAAATCTTCTTTCTGTATTTCTGATGCAGCTGTGGAAATCTCCTCCCCCACTGCTACCAGTAAATCAATTCAGAGTAAATCTGAAAGTAAACCAGCTTTTTATAGTCATCTAAATAGTTACAAAGCAATAGACATCATGCGTAGAATATTTCAACCTTGAAATACACATTTAAAGGAAACTTTAGAAAAATGTATGTGCAGATAAGAAACAGAAAGTAGCAGTGAGAATTGCTTTGAATTTTGTCAAAATCAGCTTTTTATCAATCTAAAATGTCTGTAGAAGGAAAATGTTTAAAAAAACCCAAAGAAAACAGTTCCATAAAATGGATGCTTCAAAATTTAAAATTTCAGGGATTTAATAATTTTCTCATAATAGATTTTAACAATCTAAGGGATGTCATATTAGCTAGCATTTAGTATATGGATGAATTGCAATTAGGCAAACCTGAGAAGTCTGTCCTGCTATGAAGAGAAATTTAGACCAATATTGACTATTTTTGCCCTTTTTAAAATTCTTTTTCCTCTTGAAGCAGTTGACTTGAATGCAAGCCAAGAAGAATCAACCACATGACAGTAATAGCATAGCATGAAATGTATCCATGTTTCAACAAGAGTCTTGGAGCTGTGCCTGGGAATATAATATGTCAGAGAGAGAAATAGGATGAACATGTTTTGTAGAGGCAATAATAAATGTCCAACAAGTGATCATAAGCAATGAGAGTGATATTTTAGACCAAGCAGAAAAGACTTTGTAAATGCATATTTTCTGTGATTATAGTGATTTTAGTGGTCATATCAAAATATCAGTCTATTTCTTCCAGCAGCATTATATGTAAAATGAGATAAGTTGAAATAGTTTTGCTTCATCTTTTACTTCTGTTCAGGAATAAGGTATGAATATAGAGGATGGTAGTTAACGCAGAAATGAGAATGTTAGAGGAAGCGATTTTATTGTGAGCTACTTAACGCCCTTCTTAAACATACCTAGATTTCATACTGTGTGTAAGAGGGTGTATGAATACCAGGAGAGGTTGGCTATGGTGGCAAAGGATGATCTGTAACATGTTAAGCAACGATATATCAATTAGTTTAAAGACATCTGTGTAATTTTTTCAATTTCTTATTTATTTAGATTTAAATAAATAAGAATAATATTGCTGGCTCTAGACAACCTAACATTTGTAATTAAGCAGCAAAGGCTGGTTTAGGTTCTGCAATGTTAAAACCCTTTCCAGAGGAACTCAGCGAGTTTTTGATGCTCTCTCTCATATTTGCGTATGGGGAACTATACATTTAAGATGCTGTTGCAAAAAATATTAGGAAGAGCTTGAAGTATTTATGTAGAGGTTCTTCTTTCAAATTGCAAAAATTGCAAAATTCTGTTGGATGAATTCTGAACCTCCCAAAAATTAAAAGAACCTAAACACCTGTAGTTTAAGAATACAGATTGTGAACAGGAACAAAATACCTAATATTTACAATAATCCATGATAAAAATTTATTGGCCAAAGGAGGTTACTGACTCCGGACTGTAGATGTAAGGTAGTAGGCAGAACCCTATATTATAGAAAATTGAATGCAAATAAACAATAGGTCTGAGGTAGGGACACATGTAGTACTTTTAAGTCTGACTTCTTGTAAACCACAGAAAGAACTATGCACTCTATCGGTACAACTTCATCAAGATAAAGTTCAGATTTGAGAAAATATGTGGCAACAGCAACGATTAATTTAAAAGGCTATGTAAATGTGTATATGCAGAATGTGCACAGAGTAAGGAAACAGTAGCGTTAAGGAATTTCTTCTCAGCAAAATAGACAAGACTGAGGCCGAAGGCCTGAAAGCCAAAGGTCATTTATGAATTTAAAGCTGGGCAAAGTGCTAAAGCTAAATAAGTTTTTATTAGTATTGAAATGAAATCTATAGACGATTGAAAGTGAATGTGATGTTAGAGAGACAGGGCAGTTCAGGAAGAAATTGAAAAGATCTTCCCGTTCATGCTTCTGAATTGCCATCAAAGGACACCCAGGGCCTTGTTCTGACATGCCATCGGAAACCTGCACCCAGAACCATGACTACACAACACACTGAGGAGGTGAGGTGCCTCACAGTGTTCCAGTTAGAGACAGCAAGGCTGACCCTGGGCTCATCTTCAGGTGATGTCCTGCACTGACAGGGTTTCACAGTGAAGCATAATAGGCTTTTGGCAGGATGGAGGTATGTGATTTTTGTAGATGCAGTTTTGATCTCTGGCAAAAACTGTGAAAGAGAATTTCTGAGCCTGGGAAGAGGTTTGGAAGGAACTTCTTAGATTGCCAAGCTGAAAGTAAACAATGAAGTTTTGTGTGTGTGTATATGTTTTACAACTCTCTGAGTTGAGAGATCATGTCAGGGAATTCGTATAAAGTACATGATTAAATTGAGAGGAAGTGTAAATGTAAGTACTAAATGGTTTGGAACAAAGATAAAATTACATGGCAACACTAGGTTTCTGGAGTTAAGTTTTATTCAGGCACTTCTGAATTTGTTGCTATTTTTCTGTAATTTTTTTTTTTTTTTTGTATTAAGCAGAAGTGTCATACAATAAAATGACTGGAGTTTACTTTGTTTCCATTTCAACCCATTTCTCTGTATTAACAGTGCCTTTTAGATATGATTTCACTGTCTCTATCCCTAGGGTCACTGAGCCAATCATACAATGCTTCTTCAGGGGTATTGAAATATTTATAACAAAACTAAACCAAGAACAGCGTTTGAAATTCAATGAATGGGCTTTTCATGGGACAAGTACCCATAAATTTTAAAGAGAAAGCAGTAACTGAAATTTTGGACTTATTAAGATAAATAGGATTTGGGTAATGTTTTCATTGGAAACAGGATTTCAACCAGCTATGCACCATAAAAGCTGTTGTGCTGTATAGACAACATTTTAGAACATGCTCTGAAATATCTACTTCCTGAAATTGATCTGTGCAGCAGATTGTTTTATAAAATCTTTCCAGAAGCGTTGATGATTTGCTTACTTTGATAATTTATGGTTCAGGAAAGGTGTTACTGGCAATGAAAGCTTATAAACTCTGGCAAGAGAGTTTTACCAACCATGGTATTGGTACAAAAAATTAACCACTACAAAGGTTAAAGATTTCTTTTGTTCAAATAATTATTTGCTTTAGCTGTTCTTTCCTAATGTGAACTGAGTATCAATTAGTGAGCTTTTATCTTCATATTTTGATAGATGAATTTCACTATCACTTCCAGTTTGTTTTGCGTTTATGTGTTTGGCTTCTTACAGTGAAAACTGAACTGATCAGAGAAAGTAATTTTCACTACCAATGCAATACATAGCATACTAAAGAACAAACTGTGATATCTCTTTAAGATGCTGTACTGCTATTTCATAAATCTTTGGCTTGTCACGTAGCAGAATGCTACTTCAAAGGAGAAAGATCCCTTTGAATCTCAGGAGATTGAGTTCTGAATTTAATTCCTGGAGTGAACAGGCTCCTTAAGCATTTCTTGTAAGGTCTCTAGAGCAAAGAGGGAATATTGTAATAGAAGAGAAAATGATCTAAAAAAATACTTTAGTATATCACCTGTGGTTTAAAAAAAAATAATAAAAATTCATGGTTTCATTCCATTGTAACAAGAATTTATAAGCTAGTACCTCCTGTTGCCAGAAACTAATAACTCATTGTGCAAGGTTGACCTTTTGCTTTTTAGCACCTCTACAGCAGAAAGCATATTATTGCGCAAATCACATTTTTGTGATTTGCTTCACTGATATCAGTGATAGCACCTTCCAGGAATAACTCATATCTACCAAGTGATTTAATGTGAAGTTTTGCATTTTAGTTATGCTTACATGAAACAAATAAGATTTGTTTATTTTATTCCCCTGTCATCTTGCTGCTATGACATGAATTTGGGCATGTCATTGGCCACTGGCTCTTCAGTCAAAAGTGACTGAGGAACGAAAAATAAAGTTCTTTGTTTTCTAAAATGAAATCAACATTTGATTCACTTTTTCTAAGATACTCACCCAGATTCATGTTTTTAAAAGAGAATCCCTTCCATAAATAAGCAGGCAATTCTCTCTAAGAAGGTAGCTCTTGTGACTCTCAGCAGCTATCATCTGACAGATTTCTCCTGCTCTTATTCTATGCCCAAGGCAGATTTTTTTAGAGGCTAATAAGCTCTGTTTTTTCCCCGTTTGCTCTACCAAAGCTTTGTATTATCTCAGTACAGATTTTAAGCAAGCAAGGCTACAGAGGTTTCATACCCACTACAGATCAGAATATTAACAGATATTAAATAGGAATTGTAATGCTCATAGTAAGGATGGTCTTTTTCCTGCATTTGGTGGTAATCACAGAATAGGAAGATTCCCAAATCTGTATGGAGCCCAGTCTTAAAACAATTACTACTGTTCAGTAATATAACTAATATCAAAGGTTTAGTTCTCCATTAAATTATTATGTATCTATTACACTGTGAGAGATGTACTAAATTTATTAAATATTATTTAGTTCAGAAATTATAGAAGAAACCTCAAAAATAAGGCCCCGGGTTTACCTGGTTTTGGCAAACTCATAGAATAACCAAGGAAGCTGGTTTTACTTTTAAAATACTTCTAGAATATAGTAAACCGAGAATTTAAAGGCTGTTCTGAGAACACATAGTGAGTCTTCTTTCTTATTTCTTGCTCCTGCCTTAGAAAAACTGAGTACAACTCTTTAGCTTGATAATAAATTAAGATCAGACATGTCATTTTTGTTGGGAATTCATAGCCCTGAAGTGAATCTACATTTCCAAGTAATTTTCCAAGTAATTATTTGTAAATGAGTGCCTGGGGTTGAACCAGATGTTGTCTCATTAGCTTTAACACTAATATGGAGAGAAAAAAAAGAAACAATAAAGGAGCAATAATGAAAAAAATAAATAGGAGTGTGTACAGAGCAGTATTTACTTGTATTGACTATTTTTTCTGCAATAGATGGAATAGAATTTCCATTATATAAAACAACTGACACACAGAAGAGTTTGCTGTAACATTCAAGGGTGTATATTTATTATATATTTGCTATCACTTTCTCTATTTTATCAGTTGGTTTTCTAGTAAGAGTGTTTTGGGGAAAAATTGGAAAGGAAGACAGCCATTATCTGCATGAATACATTTTCAAAAATCTTTAAACATAAGTTAGACACATCAGTTTCCTTTTTAAGCTAGTTTGATGTTACGGGAAAAGTTAAAATGGTTCATAACTTACAAACTAGTAGGTAAAGCTGAAGTGTTGAGTACTAGATAAATAAAAGGATAGAAAGCAGATACCCAGAGTATTAAATGGAATACTTCTATTCTTTGTTCCACTTTATCTTTTACTTTCTTGCATCCTTCTGATAATTATTTTTAGTACTATAAACTCTCCAGCCTTTCAGACTACTGCTGAAAGACTCATCTACCTAGGGACAATCAGGAAAATGAATCTGAATTGAATTTTAAGCTGGATTAATTAAACTACGTTAAATCCCTGTGTAAATACACTTCCTCAGAATTAAAATGGCTTTTATTTAATATTCTTTGGAAGTGAGTTAAAGTAAATCAAATTAAGGTCTCTAACATTGCTTGAGAATGTCCCTCCCCTAACTTCAAAGTAACAAAACTACCTCACCTAAAATTCAAACCTTTTGTTGTTTTGGAATGCTTTTCCTGATCAGGTACATGTGGACAAGCTACTTGTCCAACAATTTTTACTACCATTTGCACCCTTTTGAGTCTGACCTTATTTGATTTCCATAACTAAAATACATATTTATATTGGGCTTTTTCCTTTATCACCTGATATGAGAGATCTTACATTAAAAAAGAACTAGAAAATGTCTTCCATTTTCCCGTTATTAACTCATTAAAGTTTCATTTTAAGCAGATTGTGGACCATTTTATTAGCTTTTAAAAATAGCTTATTTCTTGTTCTCAGAATCAGTGTTTTCCTGTGGTAAGCAGATAGAAAAATGTTAGTGTGCTGAAATTGTTTTGTTTCAGTAATGTGTTTAGATTTATCGTAATTTCCAAAGCCATCAAATCTTGGGGTTATTTGGATTCAACATTTAGAGGCTGACTTATCTTCCACATTTAACCATGTAGCATCTTCATATCTTTTCCACAGGATAAAATGAAAAGGTAATTTGTTACTGATGAATGTGCCCGCTAGTCATCTCAGGACAGCAGCAGAGTAGGAATGTAACATGCTTACATATTTACAGAAGCTGGGTGTGCCAGCATAACTGTGGGCCCTGAAGGCAAGTAGAGTTCAATGCCCCCTACAAGCAGATTGCTATACTCTTGAGGCTCATGGCTAAAAAAGAAAATGTGTAGCCTTTGGAGAACACGTGTTGCAAAGCATGTTATTTAATGCATTTCTTATTACAGAGGTAAGCACCCTAGTTTGTTCTGAAAGACGAATTCCCTTGTATGTAGACTCCAAATATGTCTAAGTACAGTAACAAAATGACAAATATATTGTCTCATTGGATCAATGCAAAATGGATTTGCCAGTGAGATTCTGTGGCAGCCGTGGATAATGACTCGTTTTTGTTAAGACCCATATTTTAAAAACAAATGTGAGCAAAGCCTATAGTATTTCATTCTTATTTTTTGCATCATGATTGATAGGGGAAAAAAAACCCATGTGGCCTCTTGTCTTAACTATGGAGTGGAGAGAGAGAAAGATTTGCTTCACAAAGCATGCAGCTGTCTGTGCTTCAGATATGATGCTTTGAATCAATCATAGGCCCAAAAGTGACAGGAGTGTAGAGTAAGCTTGCACCTCTGGAAGCATAACTGCTTGTTCTTCAGAAACATCATGTTAGTTCTCCATCACTCACTTTGGCCAGATCATGAATTGATTATCAGACCAAAACTATAATTTAAATAAGGACCGAAACAGACAAAACCAATCAGAAATGTGTTTGTTACTTCTCTGTGGTTCCTCTTTTTGCAATGGAGTATCAGTTAAGTTCTGACTTACTACTGGCTTTGTTTTTCCCTCTTTTATTGCAGTTTATAATGCTGACATACATCTTTATGTTGGCCTGGCTTGGTGTTACAGCTTTCACTTCTCTGCCTGTTTATATGTACTTCAATCTGTGGACCATTTGCCGAAATGCCACTGTAGTGGATGGAGCTAATCTTTGCTTGGATCTTCGCCAGTATGGTATGTGAATGAAGAGCATTAAATATATAAAACAAGATTTCATGAAAGAAAGCATCGCATTGCTTTGCTTCCATGTATCTGAAATGAACTGTTTCAGTGTTTCTGAAAAAATTGTTAAGCATCTCTTTCTATCCTGTTACCCACTACTCAAGGCAGCATATTATAGATGCACTGCATTTTCAGGCCTAACAAAATTGAATCAACATTGTCCATCTTCCCAGAGTACTGAAAATTTGGCTTGGGCCTTCTGTTTAGTCTCTTTTGGAATTGCTGGAACTTGTCTAAAATGCTTAGTTAGTCAGTTTTCTGGAGAATGACTGTTTAATCTTGTGGTAAGACACTGATCTGGATGTGTGAGATCCTAGGTATTCATCTGTCTCTGCAGAGGTGAATCAGGACAGGACAAAATTCATTGCTTGCAAAAATTTTGATTAAGAGCAACAATACAAATACTAATGCTCTAAGAGGCTAGTGGAGAGAGAGAGTGGGGCTAAAGCCTGAACTGTGGAGGTTAGAATAAAGTGGGGATATACACATACATGTGTTTTGAGGGGATGGAAAATTTGAACAAAAGTGGGCTTGGAATCTTAAAAAGTCTTTAGAATTCTTGTGTTGGTGATGATAATTCAGTTCCTTTCTGCCACAAGACTGATTTGATTCTAGATGTTCTGGCCTCATTGATTTCTCAGCCCACAGAGCTTTGGGTAATCATGCTCTCGTCAGGCAATTCCTTGAGTCTTCCTTTTGTTGTCTTGGCCTAAAATAAAATCTCAGTATATTTTTAATTGTTATTTTGAGGTAGAAAAAAATGCTGTATTGCTTGGGAATGAAACAGTTTTATTCATGTTAAACAGTCCACTTAACCTGAAATAAAATATTTCACATTATTGTTTTCATAAGGGGAAAAAAAAATATTTTTTTTTAATTTATTGATTCCCCCCCGCGTGACAGCTGATTTCAGAAAGCAATTGTCTATACAGATCTCATCAAGAGTATTAATTCTTCTTTCTATGACCTTTTATTTTGCTAATATTCACGCCTAATTTTTATTATTATTTATGTTTAAAATGTGCATAGAATGCTAACATATAAAATGTGTATTCTGTGAACATACATGTTCCCTGTAAATTCAGTGTAAAAACACTGATTACTAATAGAAAAGAACAGTATCATTTTTCATGATAACCAAGTTATTGCCGTTTTCTTCAAGCTAGTCTTTGATTTAGTATCCATACATTAGCTAAAGGAAACAATGTGGCAGATTCTAGTTATTCTTGCTGATGGACGAACTATTATGGCAATAAAGTATATGTTTGGGTAATGTTTTTTAATTACTTGTGAAAGAAGCTTTGTACCACATTAACATATCTGAAAAAAGTATACAGCACATTTCTCCACATGAGGGTAGAGAATGTTTGTGAACAACATGGTAAGTGTATATACTAGTTGCAAATAATCTTCCAGTGTTTTGATGCTTGTGCTGATCAAAATCTGGAATTAAGATATATTCAAAAATGGATGAAAAATTATTATCTGCATGTTTCCTACTAGGGCTTTTACTAAATAGAGGATGTGTTAGTTTTGTGATGGCTGAAATTATCATAGAATCATAGAATGGTTTGGGCTGGAAGGGACCTTAAAGATCATCTGGTTTTACCCCACCCTGACACAGGCAGGGACACCTTCCACTAGACCAGGTTGCTCAAAGCCCTGTCCAACCTGGCCTTGAACACTGCCAGGGAGGGGACAACCACAACTTCTCTGGGCAACCTGTTCCAGTGTCTCATCACCCTCACAGTAAAGAATTTCTTCCTTATATCTAACCTAAATCTACCCTCTTTCAGTTTAAAACTGTTACCCTTTGTCCTATCCCTACACTCCCTGGTAAAGAGTCCCTCCCCATCTTTCTTGTAAGCCCCCTTTAAGTACGGGAAGGCCGCTATACAGTCTCCCTGGAGCCTTCTCTTCTCTGGGCTAACAACCCCAGCTCTCTCAGCCTGTCCTCATAGGGGAGGTGCTCCAGCCCTCGATCATCAATGAAAAACTGATTTTGTTGTTAAAACAAATTCTTCAAAGCAGCCAAGAATGTGTATTTCTTAGCTTTTCTGGCTTATATGAAGTAAGCTGCCATGTGCTAGGAATACTAAATACTGTGAATATTTGTTCTGCTCCAGGTATTGTAACTATTGGAGAGGAGAAGAAGGTTTGCACCACATCAGAAAGTTTCATCAAGATGTGTGACTCTAATGAGGTGAATAAATGTGATAATATTTTTGGCAAATCCATAACATATTTTATAGTAGGAGGTAACTGATGTGTGTTTTCTTCTTACTCTTCATGTTCTAATTCTAGCTATGGTGATGAAATAAAATCCCGGTGGAAAATACAGTCAGCAAATACTTTTCCTAGTCTTTTATCATGTACCAAATTTAGTCAGTGCAATTTTTCCAGTCATTTGTTTTCTAAATACACTCGTATTTTAATTTTTTTAAGAATTCCATTGTCATGTATATTATTACTGGGATGTTTTTGAAAGCTAATGTACCTGCTGCACAATGAATAGGTCTATGTAATGAACCACTGTTTGAATATCTTATGATTACTGTTGTGACAGGAGAGTAAAAAATTCAAATGGATTTGACCAAATCTTGCAGTGTGCTAGGATAATAACTCCTAGTACGTTTTTCTTTGTAGTTTCTCCCTTAGGCACAGGCCACCTATTTTAGTTCAGCTGAGGTTTCTGGTTTTGTTCTTAAATGATCAGGGATGAAGACAGGACAAACAAAATTACATCTGAAACAAAAAGAGAGGCTAAATTCTTGATCCCTCTGAAATCAGAGGGTGCTTTGCTAAATGTTTTGCTGGGTCTTACTATGTTTGAATAAATTCTCTCAGAGTGAAGGTACACAATCTGCCTTTATACCAAAACCATCTAAGAAAATGCAACCTTTGCTGTGCAGTCAACATTCAGGTTGCTGTGTAAACCAGACCACTGAAATTAAAAACAAATGTGATTGTTTGGTTTGGGGTGAGATGAGGAAGGTGGTTAACTTGGATTATTTAAATAACCTGGTTTGTATTATATTACTATGAACAAATTTTACTGGCAAATTTCATAGAATCATGGAATGCTTTGGGTTGGAAGGGACCTTAAAGATCATCTAGTAATTTGGGAGGGAAGTAAATCAATATATGAGGATGGAAAGCTACAGCTAATGAAGGGAAACAGGGTTTTCTTAGGCTGTCTGCCACTAGAGAAACCACCACAAACATTTGTAGGTCTGGTTAGGTATTATTGTAACTTAGTTTATTTTTAAATAATTAGTTTTCATAATATTTTATAATTTAAATACAGTATTTTTAAACAGAACTATGCTTTATCCCTGATTCCAATATTTTAACAAAACAAGCACAAACCCAATATCATGTAGTCATGTCAATCTTTTGGAAAAAGTATTAGTAATTATTACTTTTGTAGAAGGGTGTCACAAGGAAAGTAGTTGTTAGCTTTACGTTATTCTGACTTTTTGTTCAGTTTCTGTTTAGCATGCCACCATGAAAGTCCCTTTCTTTGTCCCCCTTTGCAGCTAAACATGACATTCCACTTGTTCATTGTGGCACTTGCTGGAGCTGGAGCAGCAGTCATTGCTATGGTAAGTGACCCAACACTTTGTACTTCCATCATCATCTGAATTGCTAATCCATTCTGGTTGCTACTTAGTATCAGTTATTAAATTTCCATACTATCACTCAATGCTATTACTAAAATATAATTTTGTTATTCAGTACTCTCTCTTATATATTTTTTTAAATATATTGATGGATTCCCTTTGAAGTAGAATATCGTGATTGTTTTATAAAAAAACACCTTTAAGTACATGCTAAGGATTTTTACTATTCTCTTGATGTGTTCAGACAAGTGTCTGAACTCATGTGTCTGTCTCATGACAATAGTAATATACTTTATGAGATATATATTTTATGATCTATGCCCTTCTGGGTATTCACAGTCATGCCATGCTGTTATTTTAAGAGCAGACTCCTTTTGTCAGTTTTGTGCATATATGTGAATTCATCAGTTTTTCTGCCAGGACTTTTTTTTATAATTAAGATTACTTTGAATTTGATGACATTTTGCCAATGAGAATGTTCCATTGAGAAAAAATGTATGAGCTAGTGTCTTGCTCTTCTGCCTTTTGTCTGCTGTGTCTGCTTAAACATAAAGATATTTTTAGAATGGGGATTCTGTATCAGTGTAGGTTTGTATAATACACACTGGATTGGGAAATGAAAAATGAGTTTTACTTGGTACTGATGCATTCCATAAGAAAAGTGTTAGTGATGGTGATTACTCTTACTACTGCTACTAGTAATTTTTCATTGAATCCTAGGGCCATAAATTTTTTGTTCTCCTTAGAATTATGTTTATAAAAAAACTCAATCAGAGAATATTCAATGAAGCTATTATTCCTGTTGCATTCATGATTTTTTTTGTTCTCTGCCATTTCTTCAGTATTACATGACACCCTGCCAACACATCAGAGGTATCTAAATGAAGAAACCCCACATTTTCAATGTAATTTTCATTTCAAGACCACAGATAATAAGTGTAATAGTAGAATATAGTTTATATTAATAATTTAATTGATTTTCCAAACAGAGATTTTTCTGCTTCCAGCTGAAAAAATGGTGACCTAATAGTAATTATGATAATATATATATTAGTGTTAGGAAAGTATATCCAAGAGAACATTAGTTCTCCAGTGCATTATTGTTTTTAAGTATATTCAGTAGTAATTAGCAAACGCTAATTTGTTCAGATAACAACTCTGCATTTCAAAGAAGAGTTTTGAATCAGAATAGCCATGAAAAGATTTTCAGTGAAAACAAATGCATCTTCAGTGGAAGCAAATTAAGTAGGTACCTTGAGCCACGTAGTTTAAATATATGATACTTCCAATGAAGTTTAAAAAAACCCCTTTCAAAGCTCGCAGTACCATATCAAAGATGCCATAGATGCCACACCAAGCACTAACCCACTAATCCGCTAGGAATTCACTTTGATGGCTCACATTTATTCATTTATTTTTGAAGGTTTACCCATACCCAAGTATGCTTTTTATTGGATTCTGTGGCTGCACAGAGCAGGCATGATAACACTGGCTGTTTCAACAGAAATATAAGTTAGGGTTCTAAATGCTAGTAAATTGTGTACCATCCAAATGGTGGTAAATGTATGTTTTATGAAATGTTTGCAACTTTGTTGTATATATGTCAATTTTGTAATTAAAGTGGTTTTTTTTAATCTACCATTGTGATCTGTTAGGTACCTGGTGAAGACTAGCACATTGCACTCTTTGATGGTGGTAATTTCTAAAACCAGCATACCAGACCACATTTAGAGGTTGAGAAGTGTGCTTCACAGTTGACACAGTAACCCAAAGACTGGGGACAAGACATGAAAGAATGTTCAGAATTTTGTGGTTGGGCACGCAGATATTAACAGGTTCTTTTTCTTCAAGGGAAGTTTACTTTCCCAAGGAAGAAGTAATTTAGGGAAGGGAAAATGGGTTTCAGTCCTAAATGTCTCATACAGGAAGAAGAAAACATCAACAATGGGCTAGGGTGAGAAACAAAGTGTGCAGAAGCCATTTAAGTCACTGGATAACCAATGCCCTTCTCTAAACTGTTGCAATAGTCACAAATATGATTTAATGAAGTTAATCTTTGTATATATCCACAACAGTAGCAGATCTCCATGTTTGTGAAATTTACCAAGGCTTCTTAACAGAAATATTAGATTAAAATACCAGTCCTTTACAGAAGAGAAAGCTTATGGATTTATTGCACTTTTAATACAAATCTTGCAAATAGTTATTGTAAACTAGAATAGTCCATCTGACTAAAGTAGTATGTATTTTGTATTTATTACCAGCCAGTGATAGCAGTGCATCATCAATGAGACTGCTGAATAACTGTATTGGTAAAATCTGCTCTTTTAAATGACATTTTAAGTCATAACATTGATATACTCCACTATATCCTCACTTCTGGATTTGTGGACATTTGCAAGTGCCAGATGATTTAATATGTGCAGATTTCTTTAACTCCTTTAATGTCAATATTTGTCATGAATTCACTAAAGAAATCAGCTTGTTCATAACTATTAAGACCATCTGCCACCAGGATACTTTTCATGAAACTGTATTTTAAAAATACATTTTTAAAAAATGTAGTTAGTTATTGTAAAAACGACCAAAAAAAATTGTTAATACTTGCAAAACCATTTGGTCACAAGTCAAAGTTTTCCTGGATGTTCTACTTTAATCTTTCTCTTGGTCTCAGATTTGTATATGAATGTTAGAATTTTTTCACAACTCACTAGCTGCCTCTTTATGCTGTTCTGGGGTTCTAAAAGAGAATTGGTCTATGAGTTAAGATTGATGTACAGAAAAACTTGTGTTTTATACAGTATGTGTCAGGGAAAGCTTTATTTTGCAGAAAAGGAAAAGGTCAAATAATTTGTTTTGAAAACTTACCATTCTTAGACTTCAGTCCAAGATGAAAAAAACTGATAGAATTATTTATGTTGTAGATGCTTTTTGTGAGTCTTGAGCATGGAAAAAAATAGCCAGAATTTTGAATCATACTTAATTTGGACTATGTATGATTCTGAACATTACTGTTCTTTCTTATGTCTGAATGGATTATAAACGGATACAGAAATGATCGTCGAAGTAATACATATTAGTTCTAATGTTTTCAATTTTGTGTCAGATAGAAACAGAACACATGAAGTTGTTTAAATGTAAACTCTACCATCCCAAAGGGTTGACTGTAAAGCTAGTAAGCATCCTGTCTGTGACATTTTCCAAAAATCACTACAGCAAAACTGAATTGTGAGATACACAGTTTCCCTTTTCAGAAGTTACCATGTGAGCAGTACTCTTCTGCCTGAGTTTCCACAGAAGTTATGTCCTGTAAGGCGGAGCTGCAGTCAATTCTCCTGAAACAAGAACAAGGGAAATGTATAAGTGGTCTAGTCCCTCTCCCCCAGTACAACTGTGCTCTTCTGCAGGATATTAGATATATGTAAGGTTAGGAAAAAAGTTATTTAGACTTTGGATCTGCTGAAATAATGGCATGTCCCAAAAGGAAAGGAAAACCAAAACCAAACCAAACCCTTCCTAACCTAGATGCAATTCTACAGTTTTGAATGGTTGAAGCATACTTTCACCTTATAAAGAAATCTAAGCAGGACTGTTTCATAGGTACGGAAAGACCCTCCGCTCTCCTGCATATGCCTGTAATTGAAACATCCTGAGGCAAACTGTCCGAGCTGCCCTGCTTCAATTTGAAAAAGCCTTGACAGGGCCCCACTGGCTTCAGGCTGTTCAGGTCATGGAAGTGCGAAATACAATTAGACAGCCACTTAGAGATGACCTCCTTAGTATGACAATGTTATCTAGGAACTTGGTGTAAAAAAAACAAAGGTTGTGGGACTGTTAGACATACATATCTATGTTATATAATGACATATATTTGAGGTTCTATTCATCATATAAGCTAAAGTAGTTGTTTCCAGGAAAGTCATCCTACTTATAGTGAGTGTGAACTCTGAGAGTTTTCAACAGTTATTCCAGAAATTTGGTTCTGTAACTTTTAATGGAAGGAATGGGCAAAGAATAGGAGTTCAATGAAGGTTGGACTGTGGCCAATGTACTTTCAGAATAGTTTGTCTGTTTTTTTAGTAGAAGAAAAATGCCAAGTGAAACTGCAAGACATTAGGTTTAAATTTGTCTCTTACTGGGTTGTTACCAAATGTTTTGTGAGGTTAAGAAATGTGCCTACATGGTCCCATTTTCATCACGTATTCTTCAATTGCAAGGTTTTCTGGCAGATGTGTTTTAAAAGGCCAGGAAGATGTGAGTGCTTACATGCCCTCCACGTCTAGAATTCTCATGTCTGTAATCTGTTCGAGGTTCAGATTGTATTTTTTTAACTGAAATCTTACCCTCAAAGGACCAGCACTGGTGTTTTCATTGAATGCAAATTGTAATTGTCTGAGATGACAGAATTAGGATTACTGTTTCTTTTGATTTTTCTCAAGAATTTTACTGTGGAGGAAATTTAAGGCATTTCATTCAGCGGAGTGGAGGTTCAGCATTAGTGTCTGTCATTTGATCCAGAAATGCCTGATCGAAAGATTACTCATGGTGAAAACTTTTGGAACAGCTGAGTTAGATACAAGGCGTTTCTTTTTCCTGTGTGCTAAATTATGATGAGACGGTGTCACAGCTTAACACAGTACATGCTGCCATCTCCAGCACTTGCACTATTATCACAGGTTGTGCTGCTAGTGTTGTACTATAAATATTAAGAAACTCCTAAAGATATGTAGAAATACTATTATCCATAATCTTTTTCCTAGATGACAGATTCTTTGAACACTTCTTGCTATTTTATGGGTCCTCAAATCAGT
This sequence comes from Strix uralensis, assembly GCF_047716275.1. Taxonomy (NCBI): domain Eukaryota; kingdom Metazoa; phylum Chordata; class Aves; order Strigiformes; family Strigidae; genus Strix; species Strix uralensis. The sequence goes on from NC_133975.1 coordinate 40,720,638, forward strand.
CTGCATTCCTCAAGTAGGGATTAACTGGGTGAAATCTTGCCATAAACTACCAGGACAAAAAAGACACCAAAAATATTTGGTCCTTTGAAGGGTTTCAGAATGCTTACCTTGATCTTAATTATCCAGATTAAGAAATGTACATTAGCCTGCACTAATTAGCAACAGTTGCCATCAAACATTTGTGGAAAAAAACAACATTGGCATTTCCAAAAAAGAAAAAACATACTAAATTGTTTCTGCTCACTTAATATGAATCTAAGATATTTGTATATCTACAACAGTCCAATATGAACATGAAAACTTACATAATCTCAGGGTGTTTTTATGATTAATCTATTCCATTTTCCATCAACTGAATCCTATTTTAGTTTCTTGATTTCTTAAGTAGGGCTGGAATCTTTTTGATTTCAGGAAATTATCTGTGGCCTCTGAGGCAGTTGATTAACATAAATTTAAGAGATGCTCTCATCATAAAGTACCTGAAAGCCTGCTAGGGGAGGAATAAATGTCCAGAGAGTCCTAGAATAAACCAGTTGAATACCATTACTGAACATTTTTATTTTCTGGCTGAATACAGAGCCAACTGTAGAGCATGTCCTAAGGTGAGAGGCAGACAAGTTTTGAGAAGATCAGAGGCTCCTTGCAAGCAGATCCAGCAGACTGCAGGGCGGGACATTTGAGGTCCACCTTTGAAAGGAAAGCTTGCAAAGTCTGCAAATGTCCAGAAAGGCCCAGATTTGGGACACTGAAGTGGACAGGAAAGCATTTTGTTGCTCTAACAGGCAGCTGAAGTAGACTTTAGACTGTAGATGGCCACAAATGTGAAGAATAAGCAAACTAATTCCAAAAGGGACTGAAGGCAGATAGCATGTGACTGCTGCTGAAAGAGAAGTTTTGAATAAAGCAATTGTGGCAGCAGTGCTTTGGAGGCCTCAGCTTCATTCCCTGTATTGACGTTGTGTTACATGTTATCACTTGTTTGACCATTCATTGCACCATTTAGAAGACTGGACATCTACCAGTTGTTAAGCTCAGTCACTGGCAGCCATACTGTGTGATTTTTATAAACTACTAAGCTCCATCTCCAAGGCAATTAGGGTGTTTTGCCTCCTTATTTATAATGGAAAACATTTGTAGAATGCAATTTTTCTACTGGTAAGATACCTTTCACTGACTTTCAGATTAATCAAAGCCATATGAAAAACGTTTTTCATGTGACAATATTGCCAACATCCTTTAACTGGTGTTTAATCCTCAGGTGTATTCACAGACATTCTGTCCTCCCCATTCTCTAACATAAATAAACCAAGCTCTTTTGGAGTATATCATCATAGCTCATCCAGTGATTTGTGTTGGCTGCAAGTGGGTTTTATTCCCCTTCTTTTCAGATAATTTTTTATTTTGGTTTTGGATGGAACACTTGGAAAGCTCTTGTCTTCTTAAAAAAGTTAACAAAGGTATTTTTACATATTCAAAAATTTACATGGAACATGAACATTGTTTCTGTTCCATTCAAGATGTATACAGAAGCTGTCTTTAAAAATCATACAAATAACTTTTTTGTTTTCTATAAATTTTAAAGAATTACATAAATAAATTGTGGTATGCAACCTATTTCACTAATGCAACAGTGAAATAAAATTGCTAAATTAAATGGTGACAGGTGGGTGCCCTTTTAAGACCTCGAGTTTATTCGTAACTGTATTTTGTCACATAACACTTCAATTTTTGACAAATTTTTCCCAAATTAGCTGGTTTTGACAAAATAGCTGGAGTTGTGGATGAAAGAAAGAAGTCATGGCTAAATGGAGAGCTAATGCTAACTTCAACAAGAAAGAAAAAACAAGTCTTTCTGTAATTGTATTGCGTATATAATCATAAGACTATAGATGTATCTATGGCATATTTCTGTCTTAAGCAACTACTTTAACAAATAGTGATTCAATGGGGAAAAGTCTGCAAGAAATAACCAGAAGGCATTTTTCCATGTAGATCTGCACACTAGCTGAAATAGTAAAGCATGAGTGATTTGTTGATTTTTTCAGTTCTTTTAATTTTTTTATAACCGTTGCTACCAGCTCCTAGTCACTGTAACAGTAACTCACAGCTGTGAGCTGAGTAATCTGAGGATTAATGAAGCTTCAGTTTGAGCTTCGCATTGTGTTGCTGTACTACTTCGTGACGTAATAATGCTTAGTTCCTTCTGATGAAAACCCAATCCTTATCCTATAGCTTTCAATTTTGAACTTGCTCTATTGTGACTAGCTCTGTTGGTTCCTAACTCCATGTTACCTCTCTTACAGGTCCATTATCTTATGGTCTTGTCTGCCAACTGGGCCTATGTGAAAGATGCTTGCAGAATGCAAAAATATGAGGATATTAAATCAAAGGAGGAACAAGAGCTTCATGATATTCATTCTACTCGCTCTAAAGAGCGGCTCAATGCTTACACATAAAAGAAACCTTGTCTTACCTTCTAACATATGAATGCTTTGTTGTTTAACTAAAGGCCATCCCACCATTTTAAAAACAATTGAAAGTGCTTCTCACAAAAGATAGTTAGGGTGACTTACATATCACCCATGTACAATTCTTGGTTGTCTAGCACTTGGTTTCCTAATTAGTTCTTACTTTGTGTGACCATTCTCTACCACAAAGCTCCTAAATAGCCTTTCCTGAATCCTTTTAGGTGAATTAGTTCTGCTAGATCAAGGATACTAAACTATTGTCAAATACAAATATGTGTTTGATTTTTTTAATCACTTTGTATGTGTTATGCATAACACCTTTTGCATTGTTTCTTATATGTTTTTGGAAAAAAAAGTAGCTTTTTATACTTTTTAGTTTTGAGTTCAGTAACTACTTTAACTACAGGTATACTTCAAAGGGACCATTGTACATGATGTACAATATATAAAGAAAACATTCTGATGACTTTCCTTTATATTTGGAAAACTTGCCAGATGGACCCTGATCAACTTGAATGAAGGTCCTAAGAACGTTTTAAACAATCTAAGGTGCAATTTCTAAATTTGTAATAGTGGGTAAAAAAAAAAAAAAAAAAAAAAAAGAAAAAAAAAAAAAAGAAAAAAGAAAAAAAAAGAAAAAAGTGCTTCTTATCTTTGTTAACATTGTATTATTATTGATGTTTTTAAAGAATATTCTCTTGTTCCAAGTTCCATGGGTGATAATTCCTGTTTGTATTGTGAGCATGCAGACCGTGGTGCTAACAATGCATGGCCACTTGCCTTTTGAAGGAATTCAATACCACGGCTACCTGTTAAAGAGTTATGGTATATAGACAATTGTTAATTAAGTGATATAGTTATCCATAGTTTTTTACAGAATGATCTCTCTTTAATTCAATGATGGTTATGCTAAATCGGAGCTGTTCATGTGATGATGTAAGAAATTAGTGCTTAGCTACATTTATGAAAGTAATATATCAAAAATACAGTGACCATAGGAGTCAGATATCTTTTTACCTGCTTTAAAAATTTAAATGGATTGCACCTGTCTGAACTGTAAAAGATATATTAAAGGAGACTTCCATAAATGTTATAGCTTGGCTTCTAGCTTTCCTACACATACTGGTTTACCTGTATTATGTTAAAGTAAGGTGAAAGACCACTACAGAGCTTATTATTTGAAAGTGTAGTAATATATTTGAACCTTTATTTTGATAGGACAATGTTATCAGAAAGATAGGTCATCTTAATTTGAAAGAATTACCTATATCAAAAACAAAACAAAAAACCCTATTTAAGAAAAGCCAGTATTATTGGACCAAATTTGGTGGATTCTTTTTTTTTTCTTTTTTTTTTTTTTTCCTATTTCTAATGCTACAAGAATGCTGTAAAGTGTCTTTTAAAGTGATGTAGCCTGACAAGACATTTTTGTCAGTGTTAAAAATCTTAGGTAGTTTTGTGCACTTATTGGACCATTGTGAATTCTCTCTCAGTGTAAGTGCATTTCTAATAAAACTTCTTGAGTAAAACTCTTTGTACTATTACTAGTCATGCATCATCAGTAATTTTTAACAATTCTTGTAGTAAGTAGAGGGTAATACTATAGTTACTTGTGGCATGATAATGCATAAGTAGTATTAGTTGATTGAATTAATTTATTTTTCTTTTCTTTTGCTTGTTTTAGGGGTTTTTTGGTTGTGTTTTTGATTTGGGGTTTTGGGGTTTTTTTTACTCTTAGGCTGTCCTACGGGGTCAACAGTTTTCTGATAATGTGCAGTACCGGTATTACAGTTCTGCAAAAAGTATTAGGAACCTCTTTTGGATTCTATATTGAAGTGTTTCAGTTTTGTGTCTTAAAACGTTTGTGCTGATTTTTAAAACTATGTCTTTTAAACACATGTAATGATGTTAATGCTTTTGGCTCTTCTCTGGTATTAGAGTTTGTATTTTCACAAAGAATGCTTTGTAGCAGGCATTACAATTAATCTGTTTTGTACATAAATGTGCCAACAGCTTGATGGTGGCGTTTTTGAAATGTAGAACAAAGTGCTTGCAAAAATGTAATAAACACACTTGTGTACTTTGTGTACTTATTAATTGTTTGTGTCACATAGTTTTTTTCTTTACTTATACCGGACAAATCATTGTAACCAGAAATGGAAGAAGCTTGTGGTTAAGTGAAATCTACAGCTGTGCCAATTAACATGATATCACTAAGGAAAATTAATTAAAATACAGTTCCACAATGTGTTTGTTTCTCAGTTAACTAGCTGTTATATAGCTCTTTGTGTGCTCCTGATGAGAACATGTGCCATAATGGCAAACAGTTTTTCATCAGCAGCACAAGCCAAGGGAGTAGAGGAGCTTCCCACAGCACAGCACATCAGTCATAACTGATTCATTTCAAAGTCTGCACATACTTGGTTTATTCCAGACTCTTCTCTGTTCGTTGACAGCCTAAGCTGATTTTTCCTGAGGTAGGTTGTATGGATCTTGATTTCTATAGACTCTTCTGTGCTTAGTCTAAACCTGTGACTGTTGTGCTTTTCAGAAACAAGAAAACCAATTGTGTACCAATCCATTTGGTGCAGTTTTTTGCTGCACAGAAGGGTATAGTCAAATGAAAATGCCAATTTAAGAAGTTTCCAGCCCTAGATCCTCAGTTTTGCATTTTCTTCACAGTTTACTATGCCCCATCAATGGCGCTAATAGCATGTTACAAAACAGATTCAGAAATTGAGTTAGAAATCCTTCCCTCCTCCCAGTTTTCCCATGCCCACATCGCCTCATTTTTTTTTGCTACAAGATTGTTTTATCCCTCAGCAGGATGGTATTGGCGTTTCTGTTTTCAGCACAGCTACACAAGCCAATTCAATCAGCATGATTTAGGCAATAGTGAAGTGAACCATAGACGTGGGGATGAGTGTCTACAGCAGGGGCAGAGAAAAAGGGAATTTTTAAGCCAGTCTCATTCCTGAAGCCAATGTGTCATATAGTTGGGTGGTATACTTAAAAGCAGGAGGCACTGAAACGATTTGCTAATTTTACTTTCTAAATGTAGTTACTGATACTATTTTTTTTTGTCACAGGAGCTAAAATAAAATGAGGATTTCTACTATAATTGGAAATACATCTATAAATTCATTGTTTTTAATAATGTATGCAATTATTAATCTTGACTTAGTGTAGTAATTTAAATTATAATATGTATGCATTGATCATAAGTATTTGTTGAACATGACCATGATTGCAATTCACCCTTAGTTGCTATAGTAGATTTTAGGACACAATATTTCTGTACTGTGCTTCCTATTATAATTAATGGCAAAAGTTTATAGAGTTCTTTCTATAGTTAAGATCCTATGCATTTTTCAATTATTCAGTTTTGGGTTACCACAAGTATTAATATAGCTGGCTTTCTGAAGAACACAGCTAAATTCAGGTAAGCCTTAAAACAGCAGACTATAATGCATCCCAGGAGGGAAAATGTGGTGTTGATACAAGCTCTCTTTTAAAAAAAGTAACATTTTCTTTCCATTGGGTTGCACAGAAACCCTGCAAATAGATATTGTTAGGCAGCAAACCAATTTATGTCTCCAAGTGATATCCCATTTCAGCACTGTCTCCATTTTGAGTAGATATCAATTGAAGAGTACAAGCTCAAAGCACTTAATATATTTAACAGTTCTTTCTGTCCCATGTGAATTCTTCTGACTTGTATTTTTTACAAGGGAGGAACTGCAACAGTTTCTGAATTTTGAGATTTTCAACTATAGTTTCTTGTTCTTTCAGATACCTGCAGAGCTTTCCAACACTTCAGAGGGTTACTTCTGTGTTTAACGGTTATTAACAATGATGGTGACAGGTAAGTGATTCTGCTGGTACAGTGAGGGAGCTGGTTAGTAGTAGAGAAGGAGATCATCTTTGGTTTACAGTAGTCTAAGCATCAGCCAGGAGTCTTGCAGCTGTTCTGCAAGGAGAAATTTGTCCTGAGAAAATGGTTCTGCCCACGTTGTACAAGCTGCTGTGGACTCTTTTCCCACGTCAAGCAGAGTCTGGCCAGATAAATGTGAGCTCCAGGGAAGATCATTTTAGTTGCTCTTTGAATTGGCATTGCTGAACTTTCCAAGGCTGAAAGGGATGATCTGGGGGCAGGCACTTCTCTAGAAGATGATTTGGGGGCAGGCACTTCTCTAGAAGTGGTGAGGTAATGTCAAGCAGAAGCTCTTTTCACAGCAGCTGCCACAGCTATAGCAGTAACACAGCAACAACTGAAATTTTGCCACTAGATCCCAGTCATACTAAAAAAAGAGATTTGAAAAAAATAAAGAGAGTCTTGCATGAATATCCTATGGTTCTGCATGTTGAATTACTCAAGCCAGCTATGCTGTGTAGGCCAGAAGAGTGATGATAAGAGCTAGATTTTCCAAAGAGTCTAAATGTTTTTTCTTCTCAGCTGTCCGGAAGAAATGATAGTTATGTATGAATCACTCCCCTACAGTTAACAGCATATTTTGGTCTCTGAAACTGTAAGTCCTGCATTTTTTTAAAGAAGTTTACTCACCTGTATTTCTCCTTGAGGGTAAATATTAAGAATGAATCACATCAGGAACAAATTTATCCTCAACAAGTTCATGTCCCCGTTAAAACATGCAAATCAATTCCTGGAATTTTATCATTAAGCCAGTTTGGTTTGCACGTACAATCACAAGTTCCGTCTTTTGGAATAATAAACCAAATCACATGGCTGGACACAGAGGCCAATAATCAGGTTCATCAGCTGGCTGGCTTGAGCTGATTAAGCAGACTGAAACCTTTCTCAAGAAGGCAGTGTTGACCCCCTCATATCGATGCCATCTTTTGAAACAGGAAATAACATGTTAGGCAGGAATACCTCATTAAGGTATTTAATTCATGTCTGTGTTCTCCTTTCATAATTTGCTTTTTATCCTTAACATGCTGTTTTGTGCCATAATTTTAAGTAGAACTGAAGCAACATAAAACTTGTTGCTACTCGGAAGGCGAGATCTCACCAACGCAACTGAGTGGTGTATCACATGGCTGGAAACAGGGATGAGGACAGTGAAAAAGAGCAAGATGGGGCAAGGAAATGTAAGATTTTTCCCTTCCTAGTAAGTCCTAGCTGCAAGCTAATCAGTTGTGCTCAGGACCTGTACCTCAGTTAAAGAATTATATACAGGTATGCATCATAGGACTCATGGGCTGAGGGAGTAGTGAGAGTTTCTGACAAGGTACAAAGGGCAAATGCTACCTGGAACATACTGATTTGGGGCAGTTCGAAGCCATTTTTCTCCTTAAAGGAGCAGATGGCTGAGATAAACTTGTAAGTCACCTTTAATTGTCACAGTAGGACCAAATCGCTGTCGGTCTGGCCATGTGTTCTCAGTTTCCCTTCCCAGCATGAATAACATGCTGGCAGAGCAGATGTGTCACACATGCAGCTGCATGGGACAAACAGGTAGAGTTTGAGTCATTTAAGCAGCTCAGGGGATGAAGCAGAAGAGGACCACTGCTGCAGATGTGATCCTGGCCCCACCGAAGCAAGGTTGTATTTCACTAACAGAAGGGAATAAAGTCAGGATTTGAGGTTGAGCGATCTGGGAACTCTGGTGTTTGTATCATTTGCTTAAAACCAAGTGAGACATGTTAGGATTTTTTGCAACATAATAGTTAAAGTTGATTGCATCTTTCATATCTTTTAAATACACACACACTATATAGTCTGATAAAATAGATTTTAATATACAGTTAATCAGTGCTTTGTTGTCTGAAATTGTACTGTTCCAGTTATAGAAGAGTCAGCTGAGATCCTGCAGACTTTTATAGAATTCTGATGTCCTGTGAGCCTGTAAGCCCATTGTCTTTATTCAACAAGGGGTTTTTTAAATCTACAGTGAAAAATACAATTAATGGGTACCTGGATAAATCAAATACAGTTGAGAAGACACAGCATGACTTTTATAACTGGAAATCTATTAACAAGCCTACTGGAGTCTTCTGAGGGTGTTGGCAGCCATGTGGTTATCAGCAGTCTCTTTCATTTCCAGTTTATTTAGACATCCAAAAGGCTTTTGACATACTTTTTTGTCAAAGTATTTTCAGACTAATCAGCCACAGGCAAGTCCTTGTATGGGCGGATGATTGGTTAGCAGATAATAAATAAGACAGTTCTTACACTGGAGGAAGGTCATTTTTGCACTCTGGGTTGTAGACTAGCTCATCTTTGAGGATGGTTGGTCCTGATTCTGTACAGACACCTCCATCACTCTCAGGCAGAGTATCTGGACATTTCTGTGTTTTACAAGGATGGTTGTTTTGGACTTCTCTGTCTTTTGGGGCGCACAGCTCTCTTTTCCTTGTTCCTAGCTTGAATTCATCTTGTCTTAGTCATTCTTGACCCAGGAGAAAATGTTTCTGCTGTAGGTGGTGAGCAGCAACCACTTTCCTCACTGAAGAGCTGCCACTTCTATTGCCCCAATACTTACCGTTAGCTATACTTAGCACACCCATATGCATCTCCTCCTCCTTAGAAGGTCATAACAGCTGTATAGTCAGAGGATAAACCTCCATGCTCTACTAATACTAATGTCACCCTTAAAGGAAAATAGGAAATTCAATCATTTTTTTCTTACAAGAAATGGCATTTATTTTATTTGACCATATTCATCAGATACTTGAGCAAATTGTAAGATAATCTATGCAAATAATAGCAGCTTTGTTTCTTCTTTCTGAGCCTATTCAACTTGCTTTGATTTCTGCTGATAGCAGGCCTCTGGGCCTTCATGGTGTTATTTTTTTTTTCCCTTCAGATCTTCCAAACATCCTGACAGAAATGTTAAGCATAGTAGCACTTAGGATTTATCTCAGAATTTAACATGTGCAAGTACATGCATGAGCAGATTTTTTTTTCCTCTGTCTTTAACAAGCTAAATATTGTTCTTTCCCTCCCGGTACAGTCTCTGGAGTGTAACCTCAGGTTCTGTAACTTCATGCTCACTTTCCCCTAACCCTTTTCCTGGTACCCCCCTCACCAACACATCACTGCCCCTGGGCAAACTGTTGCTGGGTCCAGCTTCCACCTTCACCTCTGTAAGTCAGGTCTGCTCCAGCTGCAAGCAGCTGAGGATGGCACTGGGATTAATCTTATCTGACGCTAAGCAGACGTGAAGTTGTACACAGTTAAGTCTCTGCCACAATTATTCATTGTGCTTCTGCTGGCACGTTTGCAGCCTGATTATCCAAATTTGAGGAATAAGCAGCAATGCGGGCACCCTGTGAAGACTACGGAGAAGATGTTAACTAAGGAGAAAAATCTGAGCTCCTTAAAGAAATGTCTATCATTCTTCTATATTCTTAGTGTAAAAATAAGGGAACACCAGAAAGAAGGGGAATCTTTATGCACACAATATCATGTTAAAGTAAAGCCTATGCATATTTGTGCTATGCAATACTTTTCAACTCTTATTCAAGATTTATTATTGTTCTTCAAAATCAAACAGAATCATAAATAATAATATTAGACAAAAGAATGTTTTCCTAAATCTGGGGAGGGGTGTTCATCTGGGACAAAAGAGCTAATAATAAAAAAAACTAAATACAGTAAGTTCATGAAAAAACATTGAAAGTAATAATGTGAGTTCATACCATGATTTATATCATATACTTAAGTGAACTATAGGAGGTGTTAATTATTTTTCCTAAGGAAAAAAGTTTATTAAAAAAAGAGAATAAAAAGCCTCCTTGCTTAAAATACAAGAGCACCTAGCAGCATTCAGGAATGACATGCATTTTAATCTTTTGGTAATTTGTGTATGATGTGACACTTTTGCATTTTGACAATAAATAAACAGATTCATATATCCATTTATATTTAATTTCATTAAAATGTAATAAAGCGCCATGTGCATTTAAGGAGCTATCAAACTGTAAAAGTCATCTCCTCTTACCAAAGGTTTCCCTGTGTGCCATGGGGAGCAGCAAAAGTTTATCTGCATTAATCTCTTTAACTGGATTACATTTTTGAGAATAAAATCCACTCTGTTCTTGGACTAGTATATGGGCCAGATCTGTGGAACAGGTATTTATGAATAGACATGCAGACAATTTGATTATGTTCCAGAAGATTACAGTTAAACTCTGAGTCACAGGTTTTCCCAGGAGGCTAACTGAGAAGACTGCATAATTTGTGGCTCTCTTTAGGATCATAGTCCTTCTAATAATTCTATGGGTTTGTTTTATTTTATCTGACTGAAAAAAAAATAAAGAAAAAATTATAGAGAGCCTTCTGAGTGAAAACAAATCTGTGTTTGATCCAGCACTGTTTTGGCTACTGCTTGTGAGTTTTTGGTCCTATGCTAGACAGGGACAACAAATACATAATCTAGTGTTACACTTCAATTTGGTAAATGTTGTGGAGATTATTCTTTTCTTCTCCATTTTGAAGCATAGATTATTGTCAGCTAGTATAACAGACTGTATTGCCTTGAAAATCTGGTGTCAAAATTCTCATTTGCCTGCAGAAACCTTACTTATTCTATATTTTGATTTTGGCAGCTGCAGTCCTGACTTCATATACTTACAGCTGACCTAATTTAATTTCTTCTGTGTTGTAAGTAGAGATACTTTGTCAGTAACATTCTGTTTGTTTGATGTTGAAGTTTTTGGTCATTTTAAAAACATTTTTGTAATATATTTTTTCTGTATGAATTTTTGAAAATGCAATAATCTCAGCTCTATTTCTTTCTAAGAGTTTTTTCAGGCTGAGAAATCTAACTAAACTAACTAAATGTACTTAGCCTTTCTTTTCAAAGCATTATAATTTTCAAAAGGTTTCTGAAATTCAAAGTGAATCTTTCTTCTACCTAAATGATTTCATTCACAAAAAACTAGATGTAAGCAAGTAAAAGTGTTGTGGTGACACTGAAATTTGATATTAGACATATTTTTCTGTCCTGAATTACATGTCAGTGTGTGTTGCAAATAGCTTGTGGTGTGGTGTGCTGGTTGAACAATCTTCCTGTGAAATGCAGGCAGTTTGTTTCTTGATGACCAGACCCATCAGACCTGTTTGACCTAAGTTAAATAAACATCAGTGAAGACCCTAACAGAAGTTAAACGATTATGGAATTCTTTTTTTTTTTTTTTTTTATGCCCGTGTGAGAGAGCTCAGTGTTCTAATCATAGCAGTATAAAACACTATTGTGCGTAAATTGAAAACATGTTAATCTTCATGCTTGTTCCTCATTACATTTAAGTATCTTTACGTATTAAAAAAAAAAAAAAAAACAAAAACCAAAACAAAACCAAAAACCTAAAAACACAGCACAAGGAGATTATCCATGTAAGGTATTATTTTGAAGCTGTTAATGACAACGAGGAAAATGGTTGAAAGGGAACACTGTGGTAAATCTCGTGCTGAAATTTGTAGAATGCTGACATCTGGTGGTAAAACTACTTAAAACAGAAAGATGTGGCTAATGGTCGCTTTGGGAGTATGATTTTAAATAATCGCTTTCAGTAGATTATTCCAATGTTTCTTTTCTAGTTCTGTATATTTAGAAATTATTCTGTAACATAGCTTAAAAACATCCAAACACTCTGTCTTTCTATAAATATATATGTAGATTCACCCCTTAAACCTTAGTCATAATTGGTAAATTGACAGGAAGTGAATAATTAAAGGATTTCAGTGGTGAACCTGACTTCTTGGTATTACTTATTATTCTAAAAGAATTTTTAAATTTTTAGCAGTTTTTTCCACCTGCTTTAGAAATGGTATTTGTATATAATTGTTGTTGCAAGATAATACTCTGAATCAACTCCCCCAAAATATGACTCATTTATATAGTATGGGGCACTTTTTTTAATATTATAGGTACAATTTATAACAGTGCTATTTATGATGCTTACTTATGTTACCTGGTGGGAAAACAGAGCTGCTATCCTTTTAGAAATACTTTATCACTTTCTAGATTAAACATATTTTCAGTTAAACTAATGAGTGGTAGTAGTGGCAGCTTCCAGCTATATCTAACCCTTATTTGGCATTAAAACAATAAGCACAGTTCTAGATTCACTTGGAGCAGGGCTGTACTTGGTTCAAAAGCCATGGGATCGTGAGGCAACCATGTGACAGCTCAACTTGATAAGGATGGTGGTAGGTGATGTTACCTCTGTAGACATGGAAGTGGCATGTTAAGCTGCCTTGATATGTAGCTAACCTAACAGCTTTCAAAAACAAGTTGTGTTATTGCTAGAACCTAAAACATAATGGGGGATAGACTCGATGATGCTTATGATCATTTTAGATGCCTTAGGGTATCTCTCCTGGTCTTCAGCTACTACTCCAGAAGGAGTGTCAAACACAACATGTGTCTCATCTGTTAGCCCTGTGAAGGGTATCAAACACCCTAAAACATGCAAAAGGACCCTAAGTTACTTAGGTAAGTGAATCTTGCATCTCTTGATCTCCAGTGTTTTGGCTGGAGCTTCTCAGCACAGGGAAGTCAGTAGATCCAACCCTGCTGCTGCTGTCTCTGGCTCAGCCCTTCAGTCTGGGCTGCTTGGCAAGATGACAACACAGGCAAATCCATCTGTGTCTCTTCCGGCTCTCACAAAATCCCAGCTGGAGGAACAACATGTACGTACATCACACATGTAGCCCTACTCTTCATATAGCGTTTCTCCTTAACAGATAATTAAAATATAGATCCGACTTAATACGGAAAATAGGAAGGTTTCTGCCTTAGGGCAGATGAGAACCTTAACCTTTCACGTTCTGGTGCCTTCATAAAGCAGACTTACTTAGTGACTGAAATGGAAAATAATAATTATATTTAATGTTAAGAAAAATATTTTTTAAAAATGCATTAATTAAATTCAGCTGTGTCTCTTTCAAATGATGGGAACCTTATCAGGAATTAAGTCATTATCAAAACAAGATTTTAGGAAGAGGAGTGAAACTTCTGAAGAAAAAAAAAAAAGAGATAAATGCCTTGCCAAATATGTAATTTTCTTAGCTCTTTCTTAGTTCAGTTTAATGACAAATTGTCCCTTACCAGGAAGAAACCTACGGGCTAGCACAAAAACAGTGTTCTAAATAAAAATGTCAAAATCTATTCTGTTATTTTTAAGAATGGCAAATGTGCCTTTGCCACTGCTTAATTTTAGGAGATACTTAAGTTTACTTGCATATAGATATTGTCTAGGTGACAATAGCTGGCATATTTACATGTTGGTTTCTTGTTTGACTGAACCAATCATTAAGCTGAATTGGAGACATTCCTCAGACAAACTTGTTTCCTCCTCCAAAGTAAAAAGCATAAAGAACTTCCCTGTTGGTCATAAATATGTATTTATCACTTCTGGAGCCCATCACATTAAGACTTTCCAGATATTCAGACTAATTTTATTTGAATATGGGATATTGTACTTTTGTCTTTAATGAACTGTTCCACAAAAATCTTCAGCTAAGCCCTTGCTTCTCTACAAGTTTCAGGGGAACTGTTGTTTCAAAGAACAACGTTCTTTGCTTTAGTTGTTTGTTTGCTTTTTTAAGATTTGAAAAAACAAGAGATATACTGCATATGGTTTATCAACATCCTGAAAGAAAGATCAGTAACTGTTACCATAATTTTTATTCAGTCTAGTGTACATGAATAAAATATCAATTACCTCTTTCCAGAAATTCTCTGATTGGTATTGAAAATTACTTCATTTTGCTGTAGAGTCTTCTTTTACTTAACATCAAAGAAAATGCAGAATTTGACGTTTTGATCACTTTTAATGTTATATTTTCTAGTAAGACTTCATATGGTAATCAAAATCTTGCTCTGCCAGATGTAGAAGTCTAACAGATTAATTATTTGTTGCCATTACTATATGAAAATATAGATCGTTAATGCAGCAATATGATAGAGAATGACCTTATTATAACTGATATACTAATGTAAAAAGTAATTTGAGTATAAAATATTTATTTTAAATGAATCATTACTTACCTGTCAACAAATGTTTCTTGCCAAAATCAAAAAGGACAACGTTCTTTTAAAGATTATTGGGTAGAAGAGATGATGTCTTCCTTAAAGACTATTCACATTTGAATGATTATTTTGGGAATCATGGGGATCAGTACTGTTTAGGGATCATATACATAAGGGTATTTGTAAATATGACTGAAAGAATCATAAAAGTATATGTGTTAAAGGTTTTTTAAACACAAAAATATTACTATTTAGAGTATTAGTCATTTGGACCATTTTGGAATTTATTTCAGAGAAGAGGCTTTGGAAAGTTACCATGACAGACTCAAACCCAGTAGAATCATTTTTCAGTAGTAATGATTGAAAACAAGTTGCAGTTCTCTTTTTTTTTTTTTAAATATATTCGTAGGCTCAATGTATGATTTGACTGCTCTGTTCCTGAAAAAATTCAGGATCCTTCTCTGATCTGTGTGGGGTCACAGATGAGTGTTGCCATGGAGTGGGACAATAGAAGGTGGTTTGGCTGCACAAGAGAACTAGAAGCATCCACATGCGTGAGGGGTGTGTGTGATCTAGTCTAGTGTCTAAGCTCCTCTTCTAGCACATGTAGTCTATGAAGCAATTCAGACCAGCAAAAGATGATGCCCAGGAGTTTGCCAGCTGTATCACTGCAAGTTCCATTGACTATTGCTATTGCTTGACTCAGTAGTCTAACCATGGGTATTTACTGAGGTGGTGTAGGCTATCCCACTTGACCTTCAATTGCTGGTACAGAAAGGTGTAAATCTCCTGTAATTCTTATGTCAGATCCATTGAGACAACTGCCAGCTCCATGCACATATTGCAGGTATGCTAGGACATCATCTCAGAATGCACTCCATCCATTCAGGTGACTGAGTTGAACCTAAGATCTAAACTGGCTATAATGAGATCTTACACATTTTGTTCACCTAAAATCAGGTGTTCAAGCATCCTGACACTTCAGAAATTTCCAGAAGTAGGAGTGTTATTTGAGAAATAAACACATGATCAAAAGGTACAGAGGTCCAGAACTCCAGAAAGGAGTGCTATAAGTACTTTAGTTTTTTTTTTTTTTTTGTGCTAAGCCCAATCTAGGCCAAGAAATACAACCTTATGAACTCAAGCTAGTTTAATTAGAATACAAATCTAATAACCAAAAAGACTTGGGGTACAGGTCTCCTCTCTCCTTGCAGTTGGGGTTTGATATACAGCAAGACATTTTCCCATGGCTGTGCTGTATCTGCTTGGATATTGGACCTGTATCTGCTATACTGTTTGTTTCCTTCTGCACAGAAATCCTAATTACCAGAGGTAATGTCTTACTGAAATGCCTGGAGCTGTTTTCCTTCTTGGAAGTCTGGTTTTGCCTTCCTGCAGACTTGGACAGACATTCATCTAGCAGATAAGATGGGGCTATATTTTTAAGGTTTTCAAATGAAGCCTGAAGACTAGAGGTGAAATGAAAGGTACGCAGTGAAATACACAGCACTCAAGATAAACGCCATCACAAGCTTTTCAAGCACAGAACACAGGGAAAAGTAGCAAATGACAAAGAAACAAGGACTACAAGTGAAAAGAGAGAGGCAAAAGAGGTGAAGCTCTGTACTCTATTAGTGGAAAGAGGTTGCTGAGGTGCAAGCATATGAAGCAGAGCAGGAGAACTGCAGTACAGGACTTGGGTCAGGTTCTAAGTCCAGAATAAGTGACTAGACAATTTCAAAGACAGAAAACCTATAGTCAAAATTCTAGTTCAAGTTGAAGCATTGGCAGAGTTTAAAAGCATGTTAGCTGCCAAAGCCTGACTTCACTGTCGTTCCCCGCTCCCATCCCCCAAATGTGTGAAATATCTTCCTGCACTCCTCTCCTCATTACTTCTGCAGGCTCTGCAGTCTGGAAAGAGTCCTGGAACTTGGCTTCTGGCACTAAATGCAGGTAAAGGGACTGTCAGCACATAGTTTTAAAATATACTTATCTCATAATTTTATTTGGTGCACTAAATTTTCCACATATTATACTTATGATGATAGCATCTCTCCTTAACCATTGCGTAACCACACGTGCTATGCATACGCTGTTAACCATTTTCCTAATTTGTGTATGCCTATCTCAGAGCTGGTTTTGAGAGAGGAAAGCAAACTATTCTGATGAACTGGTGCAGGCAGTGAAACAGATGGACATGCAAAGCAATTGATGTAAAAACAGGCACATGTGTATTGCTAGTAAGGTAAAGAGGATGTGATAAGAAAAAGAAGAGATAAGACAAAATGAGAGATGACAGGGTAACAACAGCTAAGAGCCTTAAGGGGATGGGAGCGAATCAGAACTTGATGTGATGTAGCAGGGAGCCCTGAGAGTGGAAACAGAGCAGAGACAGGTTATGGCCAGAACAAGGGACAGGGTGGGAAACCCACTGAAGCAGGGAGATAATCACCAATCTGATACGAGACTGGAGGGAAGACTTGAATAAGCAGGAAAAAATTGAAAAAAAAAGTGCTCAAATAGACGTTGAGATGAGATATGTAGAACTGTTTAGCAGTATTTGGAGATCCTGGACATGGGTCCAGAGAGAAAGCAGTTGTGGACAATTTACAAACCCAGTGGGATCTTGAAATAGTAAAAAAAAGACCTGTCAAGAGACACTCACATTAAGTGCCTCTTGAGAGTAAGCTAAAAGAAAGATGAAAGATCTTGCCCTGTAAGTCTGTGAGTTACTGCAAAATGACTCAGTCATTGAGACCGAGGAAGAAGATCACATAAGATCAGAGAGCAGAGTGAAATAAGAGTATTTCTTTTGAATTTATTTGTAACATCAGAATTATAGCAAACAGCAAAAAGATTTTAAACATCTGACAGGGTTTCTCTGGTCTGTTTTAGAAAAGTTTTGTAGAGTATTAAGAAATTACACAGCATATAATTACAGGCAATAAAACAAACATTCCCAAAGGTAATTTTTCCACAAAAGTGTAAATGTACTTTATACTGCTGTTTACCCTGTCTTCTGTAGTTTGCTTTTTTACTCCATGACTTTGGAAATGGAAAACATCTTACTGCATTGAGACTGAGTCTTCACATTTCCAAAACCTATTAATATACCACTGAACACCACAAAGGGATTTCTAGCCTGTGTGAATAGGCTGCTACCACTTACTGGTAACTGTTTGGGTTTTTTAATTATGAAGATAGCAATGGTAATGAAAAACATAAACCTAACAAACCCAAGGAAATTAAAAATAGTGCAAATGTTTGCTTTTAGGTGCAGAAGGTGTTACACATTCATATTTGTGGCGTAACATATCCTTTAAGGAAAACAAATTTGTCTACTCTGCTGCCCAGCCAGGAGAAAATTAAGTCTCCCAGGAAGCACACAGCTTCTCCAGCTTTCAGCCAGAACTAATGTAGATGCTCATGCCAAAGCCTCATAGATCCATCTTAGGAGTGTCTCTGATATGAGGTGAAGGACAAGGCAACACCAATAATTTTCTTCTAGTATCTGCTCATTTTGTTATGTAATCATCCCAGTTGTTCTTATCAGCCTCTCCGTTTTGTCCTTTTGTCTTGGGTGATAAGAATTTTCTGCTGACTTGCTTGTCTGGGGAGTGTTTCATTCAAAGGGGGATTGTTCTCTGGCTCCTGATAGATGATGATGTGCACGCAGCCTTTCACGTTGGCTGGTGTTATCTCCTTGTCTGCTGCATGTTCTTTTCTATACAGTTTTCTAGCTCTCAGGAATGCCTTTTTTTATCCTGTGCTGGCTTGAGGATGCCGTGTGATACAAATATTACTTACACACATAAGAAATGAAAGTTATGAAAGATTGCCTTGTGCCTTAGAAATGTTTCTAGTCTATTCTGGTAAGGGTCTGTTCAGATGAGCAAGCACAAAAGCCAACTGTATCCTGGGCTGCATCAAGAGAAGTGTGGCCAGCAGGTCAAGGGAGGTGATTCTCTCCCCCTCTACTCCACTCTCATGAGACCCCACCTGCAGTACTGTGTCCAGCTCTGGGGCCCCCAACATAAGAAGGACATGGACCTGCTCAAGCGGGTCCAGAGGAGGCCACGAAGATGATCAGGGGGCTGGAGCACCTCCCGTATGAGGACAGGCTGAGAGAGTTGGGGTTGTTCAGCCTGGAGAAGAGAACGCTCCAGGGAGACCGTATAGCGGCCTTCCCGTACTTAAAGGGGGCCTACAAGAAAGATGGGGAGGGACTCTTTACCAGGGAGTGTAGGGATAGGACAAAGGGTAACAGTTTTAAACTGAAAGAGGGTAGATTTAGATTAGAAATAAGGAAGAAATTCTTTACAGTGAGGGTGGTGAGACACTGGAACAGGTTGCCTAGAGAGATTGTGGCTGACCCCTCCTGGCAGTGTTCAAGGCCAGGTTGGACAGGGCTTTGAGCAGCCTGGTCTAGTGGAAGGTGTCCCTGCCCATGGCAGGGGTGTTGGAACTAGATGGTCTTTAAGGTCCCTTCCAACCCAAACCATTCTATGATTCTATGATACTAAAGTAGGCAGAGAGAAGTGATAGCTTGAAATTAGTGACATTCAGAAGTGTTGCTGTTTCAGTGTGTGTAAATGGAATTGTTTAAATTTCAAAAATTTTCAAAAAAAGAAACCCCTAAAAATACATAGACTTCTGCATTGTGTGAACACATCCTTCCATTTTTTATTACATTTTATTTCAGAATTTCTGAAATTGAAATATTTTATTCAGTTATTAAATTATTTTGTTTTTACTCACATGAATGGTAATTCAAGCTGCCAGAATCTCCTTGCAGGACTGGCATGGTGCAATGCAGACTTGGCTGTCAGAGCTGGTTGTCTCATAACATGGATATTCACAGAGCTTTTGGAGCATTAGGGAGCTTAGTTGAAGGAGAATATGAAGGCTCACGTTGCCTCTTCCCCAAAGTGCTACCCTAAGGAAACAATTTAATGTCAGGATTTCTAAAATCAGTTTGAAATATATTAGGTAGAACTAAACCAAACCAAACTATTTCAGTTTCAACCAACAACATTTGGGGAACATTTTCCCAAATAACTGTTTGGATTGGAGGACACTATTTACATGAGAGGAGTCACTCCAGTAGAAAATACCTTGTCACCTTCGTTACTAATGCTTTGTAACCACTGTGTGGTTTTTTTTCTGAAGGCTAAAACGAGCTCTCTTGCTGCCACCTGCTGTTGTCACACAGAGTGGCTGGAATAGTTACCCACAGGATTGTGTTTTGTAATATTGTACTTTCTAAACAGTCTTTAATGGAGAAGAAAATATTGAGTACCTGATGCAGTTTCTAAGCACATATGGGAGATTTTTGTTTGTAAGATTGGAAGAGGATGCCAAGCCCTAACCTTCTGACTAATTTAAGTGATTTAGAAATGGCAATGATATGCTAACTGTACTGTCCTTTTACTTGTGCAAATACTCATATGAGAAAAAATTTTATGGAGTTAGATGCTATGTCAGAATATTATTTGGAGGTCTGTTTAAGTCTCTGCTCTACATATGCTTACATATCTGCCACTTCCAAAATCTCTTGCTTATATACCCATATAAAAGCTGTGCTATTTAAGAAAAAAAAAAAAAAAAAAAAAAAGACAGCTGTCAAAATGCTGCTTTAACCAGACTGAAGATGGCATACTCCCTCAGACAAGAAGAGATGGAAGCAGGGATATCTCTCTCTAGCTGGATATCAAAAGGCTGCAAATCTCTCACAGGGTGAATGAAAAATTAGTAACCGAGGAATAAAAACAAGAGGCTCTGTTTAACTCTGTAAGACAGCAAAGAGTGGCAACAGCGTTTTCCTGTCTGCCAAGCAACAATCACTTGGTGACTGGAATGTGGATCCCTCCAGGTCACTGGTTCTGGTGGTTACACGTGGTTTGAGAAAGACCTCTCAGAGGTCCTTCCAGATTTTCTGCAGATTTAGGCAGATATGTTTTTAGAGGTTTATCACAGAAAAAGAAGAACGGAAAATTAGGTGTTCAAGGTTATGTAATTAAAAAAAAAAAAAAAAAAAAAAGAGAAGAATAATCACTGATATTCTGATGCATCAGAGGATTATTACAAGCCTAAACCCCGAGCTTCTAATGTCCTCAGCCACCAGCCTTGCACCCATGACTGGTTCTTTGTCGAGCTCATAGCATTGCATCAATGGAGTACTGGCTTTCCATATCTGAAAATATAATTACAACATTCCACAGGAGGCCAGTTTATATGTTTAGACATTAAGATTACATTCTGATTAAGGTGAAAGGTGAATTTAAGCACTGAGTGTCTGATTGTTCATTTTGCTTAATTGCTAATTCGGTTTGTCAACTGAATATATTTTCAGACAATGCCAAGGTACAGTTCTTGGTATGGCGTGCACTAGATGAAATGGATGAGATTGTGCCAGGTTTGGCCTGTCACCTTACAAAGTCCCTTACCAGTAACCCAGCAAGTTTGTTGCTGTTATTTTTCCATGTTTGCATATAATGTCTGTAACACACATTCTCAGTTTCCCATGTAAAAATATTCTGATGGATTACAATATGTCCTTCATTTTATATCTTTCACTCTGAACTTCAAATAATTAAAGGAAATAACAATTATGTTACAGAGCTGTAAAGATACCATACACAGGTTGGAGGAGAGACACAGTCAAGAGCTATGCAGTATGGATGTGGCCAGTCCATACTACTTAGGCTCACATTGAGGTAATGGTCCCTTGCCTTGTTCTATTTTTTTATTTCTTTACATAATCTTCCTTTTGTTAGCATTTATGGTCAGTAATTTGTGTTCTCAATAGTGCTTTTTCAAGGTTTGACATTCTTCCATTAAGATATATCTTAGAGCAGGAGATTTAAAATCTTCGGGAAGGCTTTATAGAAGTAAAGCACTGTCTCTCGCTAAAGTCAGAAAAAAAACACCCATTTTTTTTTTCTCATTTGTCCCTAAGTTGAAATGAAAAATAGCATGTAGAGAATAGCAGAAAGAAATATATTGGTTACAAATACATTAAGACTACTATTTCAGTCTATTTTTTTTTTTTACCTGATTAGCAAAATTTTTCCTCTTTTGTAGACTTGGAAATAAGCAATACCATATTTACTACATAGACTGGATTTGAAACCACACTAAACAAAAGTTAGGAAAAACCTATCTAAAATGTGTGAAACCCCCTTCTCTCATTCTACTGCTGGTTGTTTCTCTTCTGTCCCACAACAACAAATAAGTTTTGCCAATGAAGTAAGGGAAAACAGAAGAATTCAAGAAAAAAAAAAAAACACCTCTTCTGAACATATCAGATGCAGGCAGAGTGGACAGTTTCTGCATAACTGTGATAGTATTGTCATGCTAACTGAGAATGAATGCTTTAATGTGATATCAGAAGTACCTTGTGTAAGGTCTTAGCTAAAACACTGTGCATATTTCAGTGGAGTTGACTCTAGGAAATATACATGGAAATGTATCAAAGATGACCAGGGAAAGGGAAAAAAAGGGCACAAAGAGACTGACATATTCAGCCAAGCAAAGCAAAAACTGGGGTGATAACAGAACAAAAACTGGTTCTCATCTATAACAGTGAACAGTAGGCAAGAAGAAATATTTATTCAATCTGTTAGCTAACACTGCTGAAAGAATAAATAGGTAAAACTTAACTGCCATGGTTTTAGGCTGGAAATTAAAAAAAAGATTCCAAACCTTTAATGAAAAAAATTTCTGTAACAACATTCTAATGGGAAAATAAAAGGAAAAGAAAAAATTTTAAACAGAACTTAATAGTGATTTTGAAACAATTCTATGTTTTTTTTTTATAATAGCAAAGAACCAACTGCAATGATCCCAGGGACCACTCTAGGTCTGCATTTCTGCCTTCATTTTCCAACCATTAAATGACAGAGGAAAATGTACTTTCAGTGCCAGAAGAGAACTGGGAGAACAGTGTTTCACAACAGAGCTGCCAGTTAAACAAGTTTTATACTGTGGGACTCTTATCTCCAGATCAAGGTGAGAAAATTATTCTTTTATCATTTCTCCATGTTCCTGGTTTCTTTTTTGTATAGATGAACTATTTAATGCTTCAGTGAATTGTTTTGAGGATTGATAGGATTAATGCTCAGAAATATAGCAGTATACTACAATATCAGTTTACCTCAGTTTATCTCTTAATATCTATGTTTCAAATTCAAGTTTGGAATGAATAATCTTTGGAACAAAACCTGAATCTGAATTTTTACCTGCTCTGATACTGTGATCTTTCCTTTCTTCCCCTCTCATCCCCTCTCCTGGTGATTCTGATAAACAGATTTAGCTCAGGCTCATCTAAAAGAAAATCTAATTTTGAGGCTATATTCACGGCAAGGTGAATTTAAGAGGTTCTTTATGGATATATTGCAAACTACATCTACATTACTGGAACGGTTCAGATCACACCAATAAATTTATTTTTGAAGTAATGGTATATTCAGAAAAGTTCCACAAGGTGGGGATGAAGTGATGTTTCATATCAAGAAGTTTGCTTCATACAGAACTTGTTTATAGTTTGTACTCCTTTACAAAATTTATGGAAGCAAAATTCGATCTTACAAGTCAGGGATTCAACTATTCATGAAAACAGCTTCTCACAAAGTGATGTACAATACAATTTAGGCTTGTTTTAATAATTTGAACAGTATAATCCTAAGGGTTATTAAGCCATGGTCCTGAGAGAGTTCAATTTAATATTTTTCACTTTGGTTTAAAATTGATCTTATGTTTCATTTGCCTGATGTTTTATTATCCTGGATTTAAACGTCAACATTCTAGTTTATAATTATGGAAAAACATGCTGGTTTATAAAAGTAAAAGTTCATCTTGTAATGCTGAATCCAAATAAGAATGGTTGTTGCAGCATAATATAAGAGAAAAATAAATGCAACATGTAAATCATCTAAGGAAATGATGAACTAAGTATAATAGGAATAAAAGATTTTACATTTTCATGGTATTAATGAGTTCTTTCACTAGAATGTTTTACCCAGTTTGGCTGGTATTATTTCAGAAGAGACACAAATTATTTCAGAGCTTGCCTGCTTGCTTGTTTGAAAGAGATTTTTAAAACTTTTTGTTATTAAGGAGGAAGTTAAGTACTGGGTTGATCAGAGCTACAGGAAACAGAAAACTCATGGTATTAGAATCAGAGTGCTAATCAACCATTTAATTTAACTGTATGTTGTGTTACACAGCATCTAGAAAGGAAAGAAATCCTGCATGTAATGACTTAAATCAAGAAGAGGCATGTGCCACAATCAAATCAGGGAGAAACTTGCATACATTTGCCTGTTTGCAAACTGAGCACACAAATTTCCAATTTAGATTAATTTTACATAACTGTGACAGGTTATGTCAGGGTCCAATAACTCTCTGAACAGATTCTTTCAGGTATTCTACACAGGAAGGGTTTAATACCAAATTTTCTCATTCAGAGATGTTTGACTCTACAGAGGATTTTGATTTAGCAGCGTGATACAGCAATGTATTGAAATTACAACATAAGCACAATATAGCAATTGCAATACACAGTTGGCCCGCATCACAAATGTGATTCCCATTACTGGTGTCTACATGCTCACTGTCAAAATGGTGGGCCTCCCTGGTTCCTGGGAGGGGGAATACATAATCTTGCTCAAGTCCTCTATTTTCTTCTAAGGTCATTTTGTTGGTTCCTCAGTTTTATACTTTATGTTGGGCTGAGCCACCCTACATTTCCCCCTGAGGGTTTGGCTAGCTCAGGAAGACATTCACACCTCTTTTGGTGTGATCAGACTGGTTCATCAGTAAAAGTCCACTTGACACAAGAGTTTCCACTATTTTGCTCTAGGATAATAGACTAAGGAGGAAGCTGTACCCACTAGTATGTGTGCCACCTATTAAGTGACAATGAGTTACAGCCACACAGCAGCCTGGATCTCAGCTGTGGATCCTAAATCAGTGACTTCTCATCTATTCATCCTGCATTTATTAATTGTCTATTATGTCTTGAAAACCATTTCTAATGGTTTTATTCTTTGACCTGGTTGCTAGGGACACACTCAAGTTCCAGCCCTAAGCGGCACCATACGTTTAATTCAGGCCATATAGATTTACATATTACATTTGGTTTTATATTCTTTTCCCTATAACACTTCAAGTGTTCACTGCATACCTTTCATTGGTTTTCAGTCCATAAACATTCTTTTCAGTAGTCTATTCTGAAGCTGCTTACAAATTGCATGCTCAAGATTGAATCCATAATGTGGCTCTAGTAACTAGTATTCACATTTTTCAGGCATGTGTATCATTGCCTTTATCTTACATGTTTGATTTTAAAAGTATTGCCATTAATCTTCCGAATCATGGTCTATACTGGACAATTCTATTACTAAAAAGTTACATTAGTATACAATTTCTGCAGTTACTTGTGATGGAAGTTCATTGTAGATAGCAGGATACTTTTATTATCAGTAAAACAGAAATGACACCATTTCCCACAGCATTCTCCTGGCAAAACTGGCTGCTTGTGGCTTGGATGATCACACGCTTTGCTGGGTAAAAAACTGGCTGGATGGCCGGGCCCAAAGAGTTGTGGTGAATGGAGTTAAATTCAGTTGGCGGCCGGTCACAAGTGGTGTCCCCCAGGGCTCAGTTTTGGGGCCACTCCTGTTTAACATCTTTATTGATGATCTAGACAAGGGGATCGAGTGCACCCTCAGTAAGTTTGCAGATGACACCAAGCTGGGTGGGAGTGTTGATCTGCTCGAGGGTAGGGAGACTCTGCAGAGAGACCTGGACAGGCTGGAGCGATGGGCTAAGGCCAACTGTATGAGCTTCAATAAGGCCAAATGCCGGGTGTTGCACTTGGGCCACAACAACCCCCAGCAGCGCTACAGGCCTGGGGAGGAGTGGCTGGAGAGCTGCCAGTCAGAGAGGGACCTGGGGGTGTTGATTGACAGCCGGCTGAACATGAGCCAGCAGTGTGCCCAGGTGGCCAAGAAGGCCAATGGCATCAGAAATAGCGTGGCCAGCAGGGACAGGGAAGTGATCTTACCCCTGTACTCGGCACTGGTGAGGCCGCACCTCGATTACTGTGTTCAGCTTTGGGCCCCTCACTACAAAGAGGACATTGAATTTCTCGAGCGTGTCCAAGGAAGTGCAACGAAGCTGGTGAAGGGTCTGGAGCACATGTTGTACGAGGAGCGGCTGAGGGAACTGGGGTTGTTTATTCTGGAGAATAGGAGGCTGAGGGGAGACCTCATCTCCCTCTACAACTACCTGAAAGGAGGTTGCAGAGAGCTGAGGACGAGTCTCTTTAACCAAGTGACAAGCCATAGGACAAGAGGGAATGTCCTCAAGTTGCGCCAGGGAAGGTTTAGACTGGATATTAGGAAGCATTTCTTTACAGAAGAGGTTGCTAGGCATTGGAATGGGCTGCCCAGGGCAGTGGTGGAGTCCCCATCCCTGGAGGTATTTAAGAGTCGGGTCGACATAACGTTTAGGGATATGGTGTAGTTTGGAACTGTCAGTGCTAGGTTAAAGGTTGGATTAGATGATCTTCAAGGTTCTTTCCAAGATGATTCTGTGAAATCATAGAACCAGAGATTCATATAACAGTTTGGGTTGGAAGGGACCTTAAAGACCATCTAGTTTCAATCTCCCTGCCATAGGCAGGGACACCTTCCACTAGACCAGGTTGCTCAAAGCCCCGTCCAACCTGGCCTTGAACACTGCCAGGGAGGGGTCAGCCACAACCTCTCTGGGCAACTTGTTCCAGTGTCTCACCACCTTCACTGTAAAGAATTTCTTCCTTATTTCTAATCTAAATCTACCCTCTTTCAGTTTAAAACTGTTACCCCTCGTCCTATCCCTACACTCCCTGGTAAAGAGTCCCTCCCCATCTTTCCTGTAGGCCCCCTTTAAGTACTGGAAGGCTGCTATAGGGTCTCTCTGGAGCCTTCTCCAGGCTGAACAACCCCAACTCTCTCAGCCTGTCCTCATAGGGGAGGTGCTCCAGCCCCCTGATTATCTTTGTGGCCTCCTCTGGACCCACTTGAATAGTTCCATGTCCTTCTTATGTTGGGGGTCCCAGAGCTGGACACAGTACTGCAGGTGGGGTCTCACAAGAGTGGAGAGTCACAATCACCTCCCTCAACCTGCTGGCCACACTCCTCTTGATGCAGTCCAGGATATGGCTGGCTTTCTGGGCTGTGAGTGCACATTGCTGGATCATAATCAGTTTTTCATCTACTAATGCCCCCAAGTCCTTCCCTACAGGGCTGCTCTCAGTCCACGCATCGCCCAGCCTATATTTGTGCATGGGATTGCCCCAACATGAAATATATTAATTGAATTGCACACATTACTTAATAACACTTCTATTAGCTGTTAGCAGTTCCAGTAACACTACTGGGTCATTAACTTTGATACAAGAGACAAGTGCAATTTTGTTGTAATCAAGAAAGCAATAAAAGGATGGTTTGTGAACCACAGGACAATTTACAATAGCAATAAAGTCTAATGAATTCTATTATTCACTCTTGCCTTTAAAAGTTGAGTTTACATTATGATATCAAACAGCTGGGGAGTGAAGCAGATAAAAGAGGGGGCATTTTGTCCTACTATGGCATTTACTGTTTGCACTCAAGAGATTAGAATAAAGGTATAGAAAATAAGCAGATTTCCATGGGTGATGGAGATGTGATTCTGTGATGACGATATTTGAGTCTCACAGGAAACCTATTCTTCAGCATGATTGTGAGTCAGCAAGATTGACCTCAGCTAGATTTTACTTTGACTGTTGTTACAGCACAAGATCCCACTGCTGGATTTTTAGGTTTATATGAGGAGAAGCCCAAAAAAATAAATTGTGGATTTATCCAACATGGGCAGACAACTTTGTTTTCCTTCTATATGCATTGGCATTAGTCTTGGCACAGGTTCCTTTATCACAAGAAAGGTTGGTGAGGCTATGAAATCCCACTGTTCCCATCAGATTTGCACCCACCCATGTCTTATCACAGTTCTTTTGGAACTCTGTGTGCTGAATAAGATTTTGGCAAAAGGTCAGAGTAACACAAAGTGGTGGGACCTGACTAGGATTTGCATTACAGTGAATAGATATAGGACTGCTTTCCAAGGACTTGTCAGCTTTAAGGTTGGAGAGAGCCTTTGAATTCTAGAATATAGGGAAGCCTCCTGTCAAGGGTGCAATTATTCTAGAAATCTCTTAGAAATGTGCGTGTTTTGTAAGAAACTTCCTCAAGGGTTGGGAAGAAACTGAGGTGTCTTGAAGCTGTGCTCTGCTTGTAATCATGAGATTATATCTTTTTTATTTAACAAATAAAAAACAAAACCAAAAATCCACCCACAGCAGACAAATGTCAGAAATGGGCTCTGGCTTCTCAGATATGTGCTGTAGCAGTATATAGCATTATGCCTAGGCCTACAATACTCATATTCTCAACTGCACTCTTGACTAGATTCAACAGTAAGCACAGGAGTAATGTGTTACACTGTAGAAAGCTATAAATGACCTGGTGGCTAGGACAATCCCATGCTTCCTTTTTTCCTTATTCGTTTGTTTTTGTTTTTTTTTAAGTGTGGGAAGTGGACTCGAGCCTTTGACTCACTCATTAGTGACGAAAAGGCTGGATGAGGTGTAACCAAATGCAGTTTACCTTGGGGTTTGTATACATTCTGCTAGTCTCCCTCTTTCACAGTAACAGTAATCCAGTTCCATACTCTTTCCTGCCTCTCACTCCTGTTATTCATTACTGCAGTGGGAGCCCAAACCATGTCTTCATCCAAATCTTGCTTCTAACTTTTACCACCTCACCAATATGGTACTCCCTTGGTCCTATTCCAGCATCTTGTAGGGGAATGCAAGCCCAGGACTGCCTGCATTTTTTGACCAGATCTTGTGAGTAGCTTGAATGGAAAAGCCAAGAGCTTCTAATGAGTTGATTGATGTTAACGGCCAGTCAACTGACAGTGACAATCTATTGTCCAGAAACTAAAACAACATATGCACAATTACTGTCAAACAAGACCTCCCTGTGCTTGTGCCTGTTCATGTATGTCAAGAGGCTGGCTGCATGCGGGTGGTTTGAAAGCTCTCCATAACACCGTTCTGCAAAAGGTAGCCTTTCTCTGCCTAAGCAGGCAATTCCAAATTAATTCCTTTTTGTCTGTCAGTGCGTATTGGATCAGTGTCCTTGGGGAACCAAGGTGCAGCACTGTTCATCTCCTGAATTTCAAAGTACCTGAGACAACTGGATTTGTACCTCTGCCAGGAGAGTGGCACCTTCTGGCATATGCCTTAGTGAATATTGCCAGCAGATGTCTAAGGCATCTCCCAATGCAGAATTAGGCAAATTTTGCTCTATCTTCATTCTGGTTTGGGTGCCAGTTTAAGTAAATGAACAAACAATACTGTAGTTGTAACTTGGTGAAAAACATCTATGATTTTTCATTTATTAAAGTGTGAGCTATGAAATTTTAGCAGAAATAGAGTAAATAGAAAAATTTAAGTTAAATGCAAGGGGAAGGAGATTTTTTTTTTACTCTGAGGAAATGCTGTTAAACACTGGAACAGACTGCCCAGAAAGGCTGTAGGATCTTCATCCTTGGAGATATTCTGAGCAACCTGCTTCAACTTGACCTTCTTTGAGCAGGAGCTTGGACTAGAAGACCTCCAGAGGTCCCTTCCAATGCATTTGATTCTACTTCTATGATTTGGTGCTATTTGCCAGCATTGTTGCATATGCTACTGATCAGCTCAAGTAAGCAGCTAATAGAAATGAGATTATTCATAACAAATATGGGCAGTTATTTTTTGCCAAAGGTTTTCACGCCAGTACTTTACAATTTAAAACATACCAGTAGGCAGTGTAATACTGTTGGCAGTAACAAGTCATTCTTAACACTGGCAATTTCTAGTCTATCTACTGCATGCTGGTAATTGAAAAACTGCAACTTCTTACCAAGAATGAGGTTCAGTTCCATGTTAGAGCTAGAGCTGGAATCTCACTTACAATCATTTTGCAGGAAAGCTCAGCCATTGAGAGTTTGCCATTCTTCCCACTCATTCCCACTCATTTGTATATAACAGGTATATATGGCCACCTTCACTGGCAGTTGTTGACGGAATTGTGTTCTCATCATGACTACACTTCTTTTTCTGTTCACTGCTGTACTACAGCCTTCCAAAAGCCTCCTTCTGCCAAAACCCTTTTGCTGCCTCAGACTTCACCTCATGCTGCAGTTGATTCTTGATACAACTGATGATTGTATCTTCAGTCTGATGTTGACTCCTCCTTCAGTGAGAGTTTTCAGCCACTGGCAAATCTGAGCTCACCAGCTCATATCCATCCTGCCAGTTCCTTCCCTGAACCTTCCATTGTACTGCTGGAAGGGATATAATGCTGTTTCCTACACCTCAGCCAACTGATATTTCCCCCAATGTTCCCTCCGAGCCAAAATGCTGTGTTTTACATGCCCCATACTTCAGCCAAGACCTTGTATAACACTATCTGTGTTCAGTGAAGAGCAATGAATAAGCATTTCCTCAGATTTACTACACATAATATTCAGGAAGATCAAGCATGGCTTTACATATTTTAGATTTACTAAAAGATGGGAAATGCTCTTGTCTTCAATACATTCCTTGCCAACCCCACCCAGAACATACACTTCAAATGTAAAGTATGCACACACATATATACGTGTGCATATATATATATATGTATATTTATAGTTCACTGTGACCTAGCTCAAAGGCAAAAGGTTTGAGCACCAGATTACCTTTGTAAGATTGTCAAGGTACTTTCATGCAGTGGTCTTCCAAAAGTAAAAAAAAAAAAAAAAAGAATATTTGAAATCAAATAATACACCAAGTTATGCTGTTGAAAACTCCTCAGTGAACCATGGAGAAATTGATACTAGTATTTTTATGAAGGCATATAGCTCTGCAAAATTTGAAATTAGAAAGTTACTGTTCTACCCAAAAGCAGACAACTGCCTTGAAATGTGTAAATATCTACCTAAGATCTGAGGAAAGATTAAAATAAATATTGGCAATGAATCCTCAAGTTTTATCAGGTATTTTCAGTTGAGAAGCTATGAACTATCAAAGGAAGAAGAGGACACAGCCATTGTGCTTTGCCAAATTTTAGAAAGCAAATGTCTAAGGAAAAAAACCCCAGTTAAAGAGTTCACCTAAAATTAAGAAGTCACTGAAGCCAGAGTCAAAAGTGTGTAAAAAGTCATAGCAATCTGTAGATAGATAACATAAGTCATAGTAACCTTAATATTTGCTACATAGCTCTAGATATACCTACATATCCCAAGGAGTTTATTGCAATGCATATTTGCAGAAAGGGAAGTGAATGAGAATGGATACCTGATCAAAATATTTGAGCACTGATGGAAAACAAAAATGTGCAACTAGCTTAACCATTCTCCCAACTTAATCATTCATCCATCCCAAACAACAGAAAGAACAAAACAGAACAAGAACTTTCTGAATATTGTGCAAAAAGTTTCCTTTTGCTCTTGACATTGTAAATTACTCTCTTAGGTTTAGTTTCCATCTTCCTAATGTTGCAAATTTGAACTCATCTATCAGCTTTTGAAAGTTTGAAGCTTTCAGCTGTCACTTACTCAGTGTAGTGTAGCCACTTTCACAGAAGATGGCTTCTATGAAAAATTAATTAGTTAATCTTCCACTGACAGAAAAATGGAGCAGCTAGAATGGTTGCTCATGAGTTAGAAAGGTGAGACACTGTTGTCACAGGCAGCTGTCTTATACAGACTCTTCACCAAGGTTAACATTTTTGTTCATGCAGGAAAGGTTTCTAGGGAAGTCAGTAGAAATTTTCATCATATTAATCACTGAAAGATCAGCCCAGGGTAGCCACAAGATGTCATTGTAGGCCTACTAAAATAACCACTGTTAAGGTTGTAAAGTATAAATAAATGACATAAATTAGAAACCACAGCTAATTTTCTATTTCATAAATTAATCTACAATAAACCCACAAAGAACTATTTAATCATATATTAAAAAAATATTTTGGAACTTTTTCCATACTTTTTATCTGGTCACTTTGGAACATGGAAAATTTAAATATGAAAGTTCTTTATATCAGCACTTCAAGACTGCCAGCTTTCTGGAAGGCATTCACTGCTGGGGTAAAAACTATTTTAGAGGAGAAGAAACATATGTTTATATGATGTAAAACCAACAAATAAATAAAACACAGGAAAAAAAGAATAAGAAAATCAAAGAAATGATATGAATGCTTAGGAGTTTTAAAAGGTTCTTTAAATGCAGTCTTGAATTTTAGTTATTCCTTCTGTAAGGATTGCCACACATAGAAAATTAAGATATGATTTATATGTACACATTTCTTGAAAGCAGAGATTTACATTCCTCGTGAGTTCCTCATGAATATGAGGACGTAATAAGACAAATTTTTATGACTGTCACATGACTTTCTCCCAAAATATGAACATTAAGAAATATAATAGCGATTATTTTTGGTACAATAAGATAAAATCTGATTGCTTTTAGTTGAGCTCCCAAGATCAATTTAATTATGAGCCAAAATATTTGCAGGGAAGCTTAGACTCTTTGATGGATATTGAATAGGTCATAATATAATTTAGGTATTACGATATTTCAATGTAACATTTAGATGTCTCACCAGTTAGAAAATTTACAGCAACAGTGACTGGGAATCTGCGGTATGTAGGGATTCAGGGATTCACACTAAATGATGAATCACTGAAACACATATGCCAATAAGAAAGTCTGACTTAATCTTGCATTTTGTGGAGAGTGAAGCGCCCAGTTCCATGACTCAGAAAGGTACCTTCACTCTTCTGAAATTCACAGTTAGCTATTAGTGTGGGTTAGTATTCTCCAAAGTATTATAATGAAGTTTACTATTGAGAAATGCAATGTAATTAATGTTAGAGGGAAAAAACCACAACACAAATGCAAAAACTTCTTACAGGGTCTACATTTAGTATATTTATTTAGAAAAAGAACCTGGAAAACACATTAACCTATAGTGATCTGTGCTCAAAATCCACAACCGGGATGCATAGGGGAACAGATAATTCTTTGGAGATGTTGCTTACTGAGAATTTTGATTCTATGAAAAATTATGATATTTCAGAATTTCCTACTCAAAAATGAAAAATACAACATTTCCTATTCAAAAATGAATGCACTGTAAGGTTGTCTTCTTGTTCTGGTGTCACAGACATTTCTGATCTAATTACTGTACATGACCTGGATGGATTTGGTGTTTTTTCCTAAGTTAGCCCATGTTCCGTTAATTAATGACCTGGGCTTCCATTATATCTTAAAGATATTTTCAGTAATTGAGTGATCCTCAGATTCTGTGATCTGACTCCCAGTACAATAATTAGTAAAAATTTCAAAGGGGACACTTATTATTAAATATAAACCTTTTTTTCTGATTAAATAATTACACATTTGTTCAGCACCTCTTAGACATTTTATGAACTTACAACAGAATTAGTTTGGCTATGTTAAAAAGAAATATTATTATTCATAATAATGCAAGTAATGTTTTGTTACTTGCAGTAACAGAATTCCCTTGGCACTGATAGGATTAAGATATGGTTATTGTTGTTCCGTTCTGAACATAGTAGTGTTATCCAGAGAGTGACAAGTGGTTTTAACATTCTAATAAGGAATGTCTCTGCTTTCAGGATAAGGAGTTGTTTTATGCTTTTTGGACAAATATTTTGCAACAGCTAATGATTCTCAAGTATGTTTAATTTACAGTAATCTTTCTAATTGTTTTTTGTCTTATTGCCAGAATGTGGATCAAAGCTATAGCCACAGCGTACTTAATAAAGACTTACAGTTAGAATGCAAAATACATATATATTTTTATGGTGATGTGTGGAACAGAAAGTATTTAATGGATATTCTTATTACATTTTGCTTAGACATCTTTTAGACTCTAGATGGAAAAGCAGTTTTTACTTCTTTTATTCTTTTATTTTATTACTATGCTTATGTCTAAATTTATCAACAGAAATTTGTACTTCAGTGGGAGCACAGCTGGGTTCTTACAGACAAATCCTTGTTAAGTTTTGGGCTAGATGATAACGATTTGTAAATCTATGTAGGTTCAGAATGTAATAGATAGAAGAATAATCAAGTCATCAGCAGAAAGTAGTGATTTTATGGAAAACTATTCAGTAAAAATATCTGAGAAAACTGTAGGGGAAGGAATGTTCAAATAACAGCCTCAAAGGGTCTATTGTTGTATTCGGAACTCCTGTTGTTAAGATGATGAGATGTGGGATGGTGTCAGATACTGATGTTGTGTCAGTTGCAATGTTTAAAGCAGTGGTGTTGAGAGAATTGTTGTGATGTCTGTCTCAACATAATCCTCTCCACTAGGAAAGCATGCAGTAAATGAAAAAGGCAAATAGTGTCTTTGAACTATCTTTCAATGTGAAGACAATATGTATAAAGCTAGTGATTGCTTAGTAATAATTCATATGAAGGAACGGGGAAAGGGAATTAACAGAAAAAGACTTTCTGAGAATCTGAATCACTGGTAAGGTAAAGAAAGTAAGTAATGGAGACCAGTTTTATCTGTTTGTTTGATGAGGTACCAAGTGAAAATCTGTGCATTGGGTAATGTGAAGATCAGTATTGGAAGAAATAGAACAAGAATTTTATGTAGGAAAAATATGTCAAGTGATTATGACTGGTCATCCATCACATAAGGATAGGAATATTTGTTGTTGAGGATGTTTGATAATGACCTTTGATATGAAAATGAGAATATTCTTTTGAATGCTGGATAAGGTAAGATTTGGTAGGCCATGCAATAAATCACGTTTTGGGTTACTCCCATTGAGGAACAGATGAAAGCTTTTGGGTGAGATGCCTGGATTATGGTGACATGAGATACATTAGTTGGGCAAGGTCTTTGTGAAACAATAAATAAAAGCAGAGAAGGGGAAGCTAGAGGGTAGAAAAACATTAGCCTGACATTGCATGACCAAACTCAAGATAATATATAAAACATTGATTCAGTGCAAGTGTTTACTAACCTTCTGATGTAAATAAGTTGCTTTCTGTTCTGTGGTGGGATTTCCATGATGTACATTTGCATCCACTGCCTGGATCAGTCATTCTCCTTATGCTCCCTGTTCCAGAGCTGGGGGTTTGGAAGCTCTGTCTGATAGACTTCTGGATCATCATCAGTCTGCTAAGAGTATGTAAGGAACTAGGAGCCCAGGTACACCTAATCTCAATTTTATTTGAAAACTGCAAATGAAGCTCAGTTATATAAAATGAAATTCCTGATTGTTTGGAAATTTCCAGCGTTTTTCTGCTACAAAATTGAACACTTCCCCCTCTGCCCTTCCTGTCAACCTCTTGCAGAATAGAAATTCTGCTATTCTGTCAGCTCTAATCACAAGTTGCTGCTTGAGCATGGAGGACCAGTTTGGATATATTATGCTGAACTTGCAAAACAACTTAAATCTGTATCCCTGAACTGTTCATAGAATTTGAGGGAATTATTTTAAAAATTGTTTCAGTTCACCCTCTTTCTGATTTGGTTTTATTTGACACAAAAGCATATATAGGGCAGGCAGCATGATGGGACATATATGTTGAATCAATATATTATGTTTTGTCACTAAGTATTGTTTTGTCATGAGTGCTGCTGACATCTAAATTATCATGTTTTGGTTTTCTCTGTCATTATTTAACTAAGTTAATTAGTGTTACATTTATCTGAAACAAATTTCAACCCAGTATGTTTCCCCTTCTTTCCTTTTGTGCAAAAGTGGTTTTTTTTACTTCCTGTCCTCAAAATATCAGTTAATAATTTTATTTGAAATATATATCTATAGTCATATAGCTCTATGTATATGCATATGCATTACATATCCAAATAGCGAAATAATTATTGTCAGTATTTTAACATATGTGGCACTGCTCTCCATTCTGCTTCAACTGCTTTCAGCTAGGAGTACAGAGCAGTAGGAAGACCCTAGGTTTTTTCTATGTGATTTAGAAAAAATAAAATTGAGTCAGATAAAATTTGACTCAAAAAAATTGAGTCAGAGATCAAACAGGATTTTTCACCTCAGAGCCACTTTTTAAAGATCAATCAGTTTGTGTGCTGGGTCCTCGCCTTGCTTTGTTTCTTTTGATTTCCCTCCTGTATTAAACTGATCAGTCTCAGCCTTTCTCAGGTTAATGTGCTTTTGTAATAGGAATGCTGATTGACTCAAACAAAAATTTTCAGTCTGGTAGCTTTACTTAAAAATATGCAAGAAATACCAGGTCTTCTCTGTGGAAAGATCTTTCCAGAGAAAACCCCATTGTTTACAAATAAAACCTTGTCACTGTTCTTTGTACTTTCTGTCAAAGTCATGGCATCATCCTGAACACTCTCTTCTGGGAGAGAACATCAGGGATAGTCTCTTTCTATGATATATTGTGTAAATTTAATCTGCACTGCTCATATAACATTCATATGTTTATGGAAAGAACGGGGATACTCTGTGTTAAATCTCTATGTGGAGTGGAAACACCATATTTATAACAACCATGGGAAAGATGGATATGGAATGAATAATGCATCATTTAAGAAAGGAAATTTTCCCTAATGGATCAATTATAGTATCAATAGCAAACAGTAATAGTAATAACATAAAATACTGTATTTATTATTTGGGATTTACATAGCATCAAAAAAGGTATAACTGGCATACATAAGGGCTATTTTTACCATCAAGTATCAAGGCAAAAATTTCAATTTTCCTTGATTCCATGGTAGAATTTTAGTTTCTTATATTTCATTTGGTCAAGAGCCTGGAGTGAGCAGCATTATAGAGAAAGGGAAATATTAGTGGAATATGGAAGGAAGGGAGGGCAATCAATTATATAAGGACAGAGACTTTTTGTCGGAAATACAGCAGTTAAGGTTAAATAATTACCTGTGGAAGTGGTCACTCTCCCTCCTTAACCCATTCTAGAAACACTTAAAGCTCATTTTCATCATTCTAGTGCTTTGCTCTTGACTACACTGTGTCGCTCAGTTAGATAAGCTAGCGTTACTAATAGAAATATTATGCTAATCCCTAGTGACATTCAGTATACATGAGTGTCTCTATATTTAATGTGAAAATTTATCTTCTACAATATATGAATGCTAATCGTTTGTCTCAGTTCAAGACCTTACTCTCATACTCAACACTGTAGATAATTCTCCATCTCTCTGAAGAAAATATAGGTAAAATGAAAGTATTATAATGTGATTTTATATCCTTACACTAGTTAGATTCTGAAGTCTTTAAATCAATTAAAAAAGTTTATTGTACTGGCTTTTTGAAATTTTCCCACATGATCTCACTTGTATACACAATTAAGACACTGTTTATCATGCAAATGATGAAATGTCATTGGTCGGTAATACAACAAAATGAATGTGGTTGATGGAAAATGTAATGTTAATATTTTAATACATAATCAAAGAAAATTAAATCAAATGTATGGAATTAATATAATAAGAGTTGCCCACTTCATAGTTCTAACAGATTAATTGGTCAATAAAAATGGAAAACGAAGATATTAATATGTAAGAAGTACGGTAGTATTCGGTGAAATTTAAACCTCTTAATTCTGTAATATGAATTTAAGTTTGTGATAGAATAGATTTTTTTAGGTACCTACTGATAGTGATGGAATGGTTTTTACATATGGTCTACTTAGATAAGTAATAAAGTATGAAATTATTTTTGTGGCAAATGGTTTGAATAAGTTCAGAACTATTGTGTAGTCTAAAATATTTGGAATTTATTTACTCTAGATGCAGAAATTATGCATGGAGGTAATTTAGACCCCAGGTCCCTCCACTGCTTTTTCAGATTTGCTTCCATGTTAGATACAGTAATTTGTATTTTCATTGTTTTATTTTCTTCAGGTATTTTGCCATCACCCCATGCCTGAGTTCAAAATTGGGGAAAAAAACCCAAACAACCATCAACACTTTTTCTTTTGAGGGGAAGGATAATCCTATGTTATCTTCTAGTTCTTATTGCGTAACTGTCTGCCTGCTTTTTTTTTTTTTTTTCCTCTATGAATTTCTTTGTATTTATGTGGTTATGGAACTCTACAATTCACTTTAATATCATTTGCAGGATAACACTTTGTCTTTAAACAGTTCAGATGGCCTCTTAGATATAATTTTCTCTTATTTTTAAAAGTTTTTATTCACTCAGAGATCAAAAAGAAACAATAAGTACTACAAAAATAAAAAGGATAATATTAAAAGAAGGAATATTGTGAAAAGTTACATCTCAAAACTTAAGTAAAAACTAGGAACTTTGTCATTTGGGACATCTGTGGTAGCATACTAGGTTTCAAAAGTGTCAGGAAGAATGCACAGTATTCCAGCAGTAGTTAATGTAGCAAAGATATAGTCATTTGAAAGGTGGGAAAGGTGCAAATCAGCAGATTCTGGTCTGTAACACCATGAGTTCTTTCCTGATTCTTTCCTGAAGTTCTACACTTAAAAAGAACTGAACTGAGAGTAGTCAGAAAATATACAGTGACAGAAGTGAGAGAAGAAATGAAGAACAAAATCAGCAACAAAGCTGATATGAGGTGACTGACATGAGGTAAAAATCAGCAACTAAAAAAATCCCTAGTGATTTAAAAAAAAAAAATTACAGTCTCTGTAGTTCCCCACCATAATGAGGATTTTGCTAGTGTTTGAATATGTACATAGCAAATGACAGCCCTGGTGTTCTTAGCTATGTGCTAAGTAGAAATGACGTGCAAAAGCACTGGGTGGAGGGAGAAAACAGAAAATAGAAATTACTCATGGAACGTCAATGGCCCAGTCATGAACAGGATGAAAGTCTGTGCCTCTGTGCAGTGGTATTTCTGCTGAACTACACAGTTTGCCTAGTCCTATACTACATTGTTTAGAAGAAATATGTAAAGGACAGAGAGAGAAAACAGAAGACCCAAGAAAACTAGTTGACTTCTTTTATTAGTTCACTGCCTACACCATTTTCAATACACCTTGTCAAGTGGGCATCATCTGATGCATATGAAAGAAGGATTGAGTGTTTTTCCCCATAAAGTATGATATATCAGCTGGTAGGAAACTGTGAGGGAAGCATACAGTAATAGTCTTAACAAGTACAGAAAGCTATTAAGGTACATGTAAAGCAGACTCCTGGAAAAAATGAACTCTAGGAGGCAAGCGTTGGAGAGCATCAATAAAATATAATATTTAGACTTCCACTGCATATGGGTGTATACATGTATACACCACCATCAGAAAAAAAAAAAAAAAAAAAAAGAGAAGAAACTATCATACAGAGTGAACTACAAGCATTTGATAAATAAAAGTGAGGGTATTTTATTCAGCATTAATAAAGTAAAGAATACCTATTTCCTTCAGCATTGCAATATCTGAATTAACCAGAGGTATTGCATTATACATGGAGATGAGACCAGAACTGAATTCAGCAGAAATGGAGAAAGAAGCCATAGAATTTTAAGTAGTTCTGTGATACTGCAGCTTGTGTGGCCGCTGTGAAGATTTGCTGTTCCTGATGAATAATTCATAGAGTGTGATTTCTTTCAAGGGAATAATAAGCTATCTAATGAAAACTTTGAAGGGGGGTGAAATTTACCTGCCTGAAATGAACCAAAAAGAAAAAAAAAATGCTAGATACCTTATCAAACAAAATAGTATCAATCATAGCAAAAGTAAAAAGCAGCTTATTTGTTCTCTTAGTTTCCAGTTATTCTAACGCTTGTTTTCTGTCTGAAGATGCTGCATTAAAAATATGACATTTCCCATGTTAAAAAAACCCAACAGTTTGCACCTCACTAGATCAATATTTTTTTTCTTTCTACATTGGAGTAGAAAGATGAATGACAAGATGTCACAATACGCCACTAAAAGCTAATTTTAGTATGCTACCCACCAGCAATACAAGAATGTGGAATATTTACTTTGTGCATTTTGTTCTCCTTTGTCTTTTTTCCTTCATTAACTTTCAAATCAGGGGAGACTTTGTTTGAGTGTATCTGTTGTTGCATATTACATTTGACACTTGTAATTTCTTCTGGAATGCATGGATGGCATGCATTCCTGGCAAAATAACAAAGTGTCAGGGAAGCAAAATTAAGAAGAATCAATATGTCTGTTGAGTTTAATGTGAAGAGTTTTATTCATCTGTAAAGAGCTGAAGGCTCTTCAGTGACTTCATTGCATATGCATGTCATACAGCAGTAGAGAAGGGAATGCAAGCTATAATATCAATCATTCTGTGAAGATTCCTGAAAATATTAGCATAATCATTGAATGGTCTAGAAGGCTGAAAGACTATCTGCTTTTGTGGGATCGGCACAAATACTGATTCTGAGTGAATTAACAGAACCGGATGTCAGGTACTTTAATACAAAAATCATGACTTGTTTTGGCTTTGTAACTAACATGGTAAGAAGCAAGCATGCAGTGCCTTGAAATCACATCAGAAATCTACGCTGAGTAATGGAACAGAACTGTTAAAAGTTCAAACCCCATAATTTATGTCCTCTTTTTTTGTTGTAAGTGTATCACATTGCATGATCTGATTCTGCTATCAGTTAGATCCAGGCACAGCAGAAATAAATCCAGTGAAATCACTAGGGATGAGCTCAGAGTCAGACTTACAATATTTCAACTAAGAGACAGAAAAGAATTCAGATTATTTAATTTAAAAGCATCCTTTCAACTCCAAAGATTCAACAGTAAACACTGCTTTGTAACCCTGTCTCTACACTCCATTTCTGCAAATTCAAAAGGCTTACTTTGTACTGCAATTGATTTGAAGATATTTGGTGCTTGATTGGTTTGTCAACGCACAGAATATTCTGCCCACAGTAATGGCTTTGCTAAAGTGTCCAGCTTGCTAAAGGAGTCCGGTTCTTACACAACTTCAATCACTTTTGTCAGCTGTATAGTCATATAATATCTGGGGTTATGATGAACATTATTGCAGAACCTTGGGTCCAGGAATTTGCTAAGTTTCTTTACAAGGAAACATTTCCTGGATCATAATTTCTATGTGGAATTTAGTTCAACTAGCTGTGCAAAAACCTTACCATCCTTCCTTAATTGCATTTACTTTAGCATAGAAAGATAATAGTAAATGGTCAGAATCCATTTTGCAATTTTTTTTTAAAAAGCACTATTTTTAATGCAATATAGCCATTCATTTCAAGATTAAAAAAACACTAGCTGCATATGGTTAACAGAAAAATACAGTTACTGTAATTGATCAGAAGATCCTATGTCAATGACATTAAAGGACTGTTCCAGCATTTATGGTCTTCAGTAATACCTCCAGTCAGAATCAGTTCTTCCAGTTGTAGAGCTGTTTAAATAAGTTTATTTTTTTTTTAATTTGAAAATTACCCTTTTGCTCTTTATTGAAAAAGTAACTATTCTGTGACTAAATTTCTTCATGTAGTATATACATGACATTTTCCTACTCTGTGGGTAGCACAA
Source organism: Strix uralensis (assembly GCF_047716275.1). NCBI lineage: Eukaryota > Metazoa > Chordata > Aves > Strigiformes > Strigidae > Strix > Strix uralensis. The sequence goes on from NC_133975.1 coordinate 40,761,714, forward strand.
GGTATTTAGAATACAGAAAATGATATTCAAAGGCAAAGTAAAACTTATAAATTGTATTTGTTTGTCTTCAGCTCTACATTTCTATGTTGGGGAGAACTATGGCTTCTACAGAGGAAGGGACAGGAGACCCACTGAAATGAAGGACACAAGCATCAGTTCCTACATGTGCTGGAAGTGGTCCAGGTTGCTCCAGAACTGCTCAGGGCTTTGTACATGACTTTCAAAAATGGATAGCTTAACTCAGTTTAACCTGTCTTCTATCAAAACAAGGTAAATGTATTGCTTCTCAGTAGGAGCTCTTCAGGCTGCAGTTATCATTTAGAAAATGCTAAAATAATAAGTTAGTATTTGCTTATATGCATGTGCAATATAGAGATATCCTATTTACTACATCTATGTATACAAGGGAAAAGAGTGGATTAAAATGAAACGTATTTTTTCTGCATTTACTAAAAAATAGCCAGAGAAAAAGAATTTCAAGTAGCATTGGGAAGATGTATATATTCTTCTCTATAGCTGAATAACCTATTTGGTACTTAGAATTCTATAAAGAGAAGTTCTGTTCAGTGAGCAGTTAAAACGAAAAGGAATATATGTGGGGCCAAATCACAGTACTTATATAACATGTTGGCTTTATATACTTTCTCCTTGAATAATGAAATTTATTAAGCATGATTTTCATAAATAACATTTAAACTACACTTCCTAAAAATATGTCATGAGCTACTGTTCCCTGTGAAAAACTAACTGGTTGTCTAGCAAGTGATTAATTATCAACAGAGAACATGAGAAAATTTCTTCAGTAGCTTAGAGTTAGTATTGGATGGTTGATCATATGTATTAATGTAAATGTTATATTGCTATAATATAGTATAATAAATAACTTAATGATTGTACATTAAAACTATGATTACATAAGGGATTTATATGGACTATGTATGAAATGACATATATGTATGTGTATATATGCATGTACACATGTTTGTGCATTAGTATTAACTCTCCCTTAAGTGATTACTTTCAACAGCACAAAGAGAAGCAGCACAATATAACTCAAATCAATTTACTAGGAAAAGATTTACAACATATGAGATAAATTCTTGTTCTTTCTTTAAAGTATTGCTTTCTGAAAGACTGCAGATGGTCACTAAAGGAATATATTTAAAATCCTTATGTAAGGTGATGTTGATTCTAAAGATTTATGGAGTTAAAAAGCATAATTAAATGTTGTATATAGCAATTCTGAAATTAACTGATAATATAATTATCTATGAAGTCTATGATCTTCCTTCTTTTTCCTTGATTTTACGGGATATTGGACAGTGGATTATTCACGAGACTAAAGCTATGCAATAAGAATGATTTAGAAAAACATAGCTGATTTTTTACCAGATATATGTGTTAATATTTGCCTTCAACTTCTGCTTTTTCATTTGATTTTACATGTTTTCTTAAAAGACAGGCCACTATACAGATGTCAAAGTTGTTCACTGTCATGGTAACATGTTTTTATGTAGGGATATTTTATCAGGCCTGCTGTTGTACTCTTATCTCTATGTGTTAATTAGTGCACATAACCCTTTTCATGTAAGTATAGCTTAGTCACTCTAAATCGGGTATATGAGTTGAACACCTCAGAGGTGCAGTTTCAGGCTGAATTACTGAATGTGGCAATGCAATATATAATACAAGCTGACAACTATGAATTTACTGTCATATTCATTGTCAAGCCATGCTAAACAAAAGGGCAGGAAAGGTGTTTTGAAAGTATTAATTTGCCACCCAAGAGCGGTGGGCTTCCCAGAAGTGCCTTGTCTTGATCTCAATAGCCACTGAAACTGATGGTAGATTTCATGAACTCCAAATGAGTTCCCTCTAAAATTAAGAAGTAAAAATGTCAGTGTTATCAGTGCTGTAATGTCAGACAACTTGGTGCTTGCCAGACTCCAGCAGTAATTGCACCTTAGGAAGCATAATCTGAGTCTTGGTTCATGGCAAGGACTTGATGAGGTTCATGGTCTTCAAGTTATGTCTCTAACAGGCTTCCTTTGATAAGGTGTTAAAGTGTGTGCCTCTAACAAGGCACTAGCACAAAATCATGTCCCATGGGACAATATAAAGCTTTTATGGTTTCTGTCTCAGCTTTTAAATAAGGATCAAAAATAATGACATAGTAAATTACATTTGTATGTCAGCTTTGATGTTCACATTTCATTCCCGTCACAGGGGGCTGGGTCACTTTATAGTCAATGAACCTTTCTTTCTTACTTCTGTAGGACTGCCCATCCTGTACCATCCTTCTGACCCTGTTCGACCATTCTTCTGTAGATTGTTCATTTATAAATCACAGCTTCCATTGGAACTGCTTTGATAAATATTTTAACAAATATTTATTATGAGGATATACACAACAATCAGTGTCACAGACAGATCCTTTACTTGTTCCCCCTTTTTAGAGGGCACTATCCACTCATCATCCTGGAAAGTCATGAAGTACAGAAACAAGATAAATCATTGGGACAGTATATAAAGACATTAAGTTCTATTTGCAGTATTGGTCTGCATATTTGCTTATACAATGTTTAGGCTGTTGTTATGCAATTGTTTTGTTCCAAATATTGTGCGTGGGAATATTACTGCTGGGACTTAATGCAAGGCAGCCTGTTTATAAATGTTGAATCATTTTATATGGTCAGTGATAACAAGCTGTAACTGATGTAAACAAATTATAATATTCTTAGTTAAATACATAAATATGCTACCAGATGCATGTACATATAAAGAAAATTAATAAAAAACATGATAGTAAAACTGCACATCTTTAACACTTACCACCTTTTCCAGCAGTATAAATACTTGTCCAGAGTTTTTTTCAGACTGTTTAGTTTTGAAGTCCATTGTAATGTAATTTTATCTTTTAGCACTAAAGAAAAAGTTATGGTGGGAAGTAGGTTCCATAGTATGTGCTTTTGTGTCTAAAGCATCATTTTTTAGTATTTTCTTCCTTCAGGTTACATCTATTTCTATAAATATATTTTACCAGCAAACATATTACAGAAATTTGTATATTGGAATGAATGCATTTTGCCAACTTTCTAAACCACTCAAAATGGTAAGTTCAAAATTTGTAGTGGATAATTTGAAATTCTTGCTGTTTTAATGTAATACTTTACATTTATAACAATTTATGTTGTCTCTTGTTTTAGAACTACTGTGGGTTTTTTCTAGCTTTGTGTGGCCTTTCCATGACATGTTAATTAATGCACAATAAGAAATCTGAAAATGTGTAACAGTTTAAGCCTGGTCTTGAATAGAGTAGGGCTTCCTCTGCAGCTCCAACCGTAGCGTCAGGTTGCTGTTCTCACAGCAATAGTTGTAGAAGTAGTTACAGATGCAAGTCCAGAAATGTAGCAAATATTTTTTCAACTAAAATATAGCAATGTTTTGCAGGAGTTTATATGAGCGGAAGCAACTCTTTTCTTCTGATTAGCTGAGCTGCTATCAGGATTCACGTCACGTCACGTCCCCTCTGAGTTTAAAATTCCATTTAGCAAGCATAACCAATGCGCAGGACACCAGAGACAGCAATATTGTTGCTGTATAGTATTCTGAAAAAATATTAATGATTGCTGCCCTTCAAAAAGATATTGAAAAACAGTGCACTACAGTGCTTTAAACAATCAAATTGCAAGTATAAAATATGCATAGCAGCACAACATCGGGTATATAATTCTAGATCACTAGTCTTGCTTTCAGAATGCCATAATATATTTTACCTGTCTATGCCTTTATTGCATTCATTTTATTCAGCTAACAGCTCAGACACAGGCTGAGTCTCAAGTCTCTCAACCTATGGGACACAGTTTACTGTCTGTAAAATAAGGATATTGTATGGCTTTCCTTATTTAACCATTCTCTGTGTTTCCTATTTATATTTACTGTTCCTGTTTATGTGTGCTGACTTAACCAAGCTCCGTTTTCTCATAGGTGTCTACGTGCTACAGCAATAGGAAAGGAAAACTGTCTCAACTTGCTAAAAAATTACTCGATTTCCTTATTTCATGAAAATGACATCAGACTACTTTAAAGTTAATTGAGTAACTATGAATGATGATGTTCAAATCTTTGCTGCAAATACAGAAAAATAAGTCAGTTACATAATCAAGAGACATAGTCTAAGAATTTGCTACAGTGGTGACACCCAATGCCATATGAAATGTTTTTGTTCAAAACATTAGTCAAAAACTCTGTTTTCCTGTTGACTAGGAGTCTTTGCAAATCTGAGTCAAAACTGTTGAATTTTTTGGGTAAGCTCCCCCTCCCTTCCTTCCCTAAGACAATAATTTTATCAAAATAGTATTCTATTTACACATTTACAAAATGCAAGATATCAGTTTTCCATTATGAATTTTTTAAAATAAGAAAGAAATCTACATTTCATATAAAGACATTTTTTAAAAAAATCAAAAAGGAAATGAAACGTTGTTTTGGATGAGAAACAACTTCTAGTCCATCGCAAATTAGTTCACTTTTTGGTTTTGGGGTATTTTTTGAGATGATCGTAAAACCAATTCTCCTCATTTTGAGTCAATTTTCTACTTGATCAGTGAAATGAACAGTCTATGCCAGGTGTCAATTTGCCACTATGGTACTAATGCTGTTTAAACAAAGCTGGTTTAGTTTCATTGCTGGCAGCTGAGCCAGTGAGTTGTAATGATGGGACCTGAAATTGACTGTTCCCTGGTAAATGCAATAGAGTGACTCTGAACAAGGACTTAGCTAACTACATAAATGTGCCATATTTGCATCATGACTTTTTAATGTGCAGCATTTCAGATAAAAATGCGTTATTTCTATGACTCATTAATAAAAATTTATGGCCAGTTTAGCTGTGGTCAGCAAGAAACTGTTCTACCCCATATAACAAATGGTAAGAAGCGTGAATACATAATTAAAGGCAGCTTACAGTACTGTGATTTTCTAGAAAAGCAGCCAGGCTGCTATAGCTGCCAGTGGCAAACCCTTTTTATTTCATTTAATAAGCTTTTAGTTGTTGGATTAGGCCCAGTCCTACAATACATTGGACTTTGCCAGACATGTTTCTTAGACATAAAATAAAGACAGAAACTCTGGGACCTCCCTCCCACTTACGGTTGCTAATTAGATAGCAACCAAGCAGATGTGATCCATATACTAGTTGCAAAGCATTTTGTGTGCTGCATCAGGGCAATTAAAAGTCTATCAAGTTATATACAAAACTATAGCAGTAATTTAGACAAACATAAGCATGAAAGCAATTCTTTTAGATGAGTTGATGGTGGGAATAGCTAGGCACTCTCTAAGATTTCTTCCTTTTCAAGCTTCAGATTTGGTATTACATTCAGCTACAGGCAGGTGGTAAATACTTCTGGCAGTGCTTATTTGGGTTAAATGACTTCATAACTGCCAATAGCTAATTGAAAACAGCTTGGGATTCCCCAACACACTCTTAATTCGTTTAACTTAGATTGTAAACGTCTCTAACACTCTGCTGTCTGATATACAGGGCAATTGTAGAGCAAGTCAAGAAAGATTAACAGATGGCTCAGAGACTGGTGCAAAGGAGTCTCAGATGTTCATGGCTTACAAGGTGAGCAGAGCAGCCCTCCTGGTGGATAGATTTCACCTGAATACCCAGAAGAGTCTCCCAGCCTTCAAGCTGGTTTGAATGATAAGAGCTGTGAGAGACACTTTTGCAACCCCCAGTTTAACATGAGGGATAAGCTGACCTTTCCAACTTGTTATGTAAAATATGCAACCTGTCATTTCCTTACAGACTTCTTAAAGTGGTGTGTGTTGGAAGATCAATCTTTTTATTTGCTGTTTGTCTGACAATCCTTTTAACTTTTGATTATTCTTTTTATCTATTTTTAACACCCTGCAACACTACAGGCTTGGGGAAGAGAGGCTGGAAAGCTTCCTGGTGGAAAAGGACCTAGGAGTGTTGGTTGACAACTGGCTGAACATGAGCCAGCAGTGTGCCCAGGTGGCCAAGAAGGCCAATGGCATCCTGGCTTGTATCAGAAATAGTGTGGCCAGCAGGAATAATGAAGTGATTGTTCCTCTTACTTCACAGAATCACAGAATCATTTAGGTTGGAAAGGACCTTGAAGATCATCTAGTCTAACTGTTTACCTAGCACTGACAGTTCCCAACTACACCACATCCCTAAACACTACGTCAACCCGCCTCTTGAACACCTCCAGGGATGGGGACTCCACCACCTCCCTGGGTAGCCCATTCCAACGTTTAACTACCTGTTCCGTAAAGAAATGCTTCCTAATATCTAGCCTAAACCTTCCCTGGTGCAACTTGAGGACATTCCCTCTTGTCCTATGGCTTATTACTTGGTTAAAGAGACTCATCCCCAGTTCTCTGCAACCTCCTTTCAGGTAGCTGTAGAGGGCCATGAGGTCTCCCCTCAGCCTCCTCTTCTCCAGACTAAACAACCCCAGTTCCCTCAGCCGCTCCTCGTACGACATGTGCTCCAGACCCTTCACCAGCTTCGTTGCCCTTCTCTGGACACGCTCGAGTAATTCAATGTCCTTTTTGTAGTGAGGGGCCCAAAACTGAACACAGTAATCGAGGTGCGGCCTCACCAGTGCCGAGTACAGGGGTAAGATCCCTTCCCTGTCCCTGCTGGCCACGCTATTTCTGATACAAGCCAGGATGCCATTGGCCTTCTTGGCCACCTGGGCACACTGCTGGCTCAGGTTCAGCTGGCTGTCAATCAACACCCCCAGGTCCCTCTCTGACTGGCAGCTCTCCAGCCACTCCTCCCCAAGCCTGTAGCGCTGCTGGGTGACTACTTGGCACTGGTGAGGCCAGTCCTTGAATACTGTATTCAGTTTTCAGTCCCTCACCACAAGAAAGACTTGAGCTGCTGGAGTGTGTCCAGAGAAGAGCAACAAAGCTGGTGAAAGGTCTAGAGCACAGGTCTTATGAGGAGCGACAGAGGGAACTGGAGTTGTTTAGTCTGGAGAAAAGGAGGCTGAGGGGAGACCTCATCACTCTCTTAACTACCTGAAAGGAGGTTGTAGCGAGGTGGGTGTCAGCCTTTTCTCCCAAGTAATGAGTGATAGGATGAGAGGAAATGGCCTCAAGTTGCACCAGGGGAAGTTTAGACTGGATATTAGGAAAAACTTTTTCACCTAAAGAGTTGTCAAGCATTGGAACAGGCTGCCCAGGGAAGTGATTGAGTCACCATCCCTGGATGTATTTAAAAGACCTGTAGATATGGCACTTGGGGACATGGATTAGTGGTGAACTGGGCAGTGTTAAGTTAATGTTTGGACTCAATGATCTTAAAGGTCTTTTCCAACCTAAATGATTATATGATTCTACTCCTGTAACATCTTCTCTTGAATTAGAGGACCAAACCTTCACGCTCAAAATGTAATTACACCATAGATTTATACCTTTGCACACTTTTTTTCCTATTCTCTGCTCTTTCCCTATGATTCCCAAGATTTTATTTTCTTGCTGTTTTGATGCTGAAGAAGTGAAATAAACTTTTGTGTAGCCTCTTCTCTTCTAATATAAAAAGATATGTCTAATTTATAACCCGTCTGAGTTTTGACCACAATGCCCACACTAACATGGTTTAGCAGCATCAGATTTCCAAGAGTTATATAAAGAATTTACTGTTGTAGTATTTCAGCTCGTAGTGTAGTAAATTGGTTCTGGATGATGTGGGAATATTTTATTTTTGGAATGACAGTGCTTTGATATCTTTTTTTTTTTTTTTTGAATTGTATGCTGCTGCTGCCATTACTACTGTTAACAAGTAATATGAAAAATAGTAATCCAGTGTTTGTTAGTTGTATTATTTATATTATTTATAAATTTCAAATAACATTGTAGCTTTTCAATGGATGCACATAGACCAGAAAGCACACCATTTTTGTGTATTTGTTTATACAAGAAGAAGCTATTATGTCATATTATTTTATTCCCATCACATTTCCTGCTGCTGTAGAATATAAATGGTTTGGATTACTGCATTTATTAACAAGTCAACATTTTAAATGCAATATATAGTGTTTCTGCAGTTTGTTTTTACAGGACATTTTCAAGGAAAATATCGTGATTTTTTTAAGGATTAGAAAATACTGTAAAGAATTCTAGGATTTGGACTTTTTACTAAAAGCAGAGAGTGATATGGGTAATGTGAAACAAGTCTGCATCACAAAAAACTTCTACATGTGCAGAGTATGACAGGAGAATTGAAGCCATGATATTGGGCTAAGAGTCAGATACTACTAAACACAAGATAACAAATTAGACAGGCTAATAAAAAGATGTGATATGGCAGCTTCTGTGGAAAAAATAAATTCTATGGTACTACTGTGTGTCTCTCTCTCATGCAGCACTCATGCAGTATGTTTGCCTGGCCCTGGATTTCAAATGACTTTCCCCTTTAGCCACAACTGCAGCTGAAGTCACTGTCTCAGAACAGCATATTGTATAATGAGTTTTGTAAGAGCTCATGTCTGATGCATCCCCTCAGAAAATACAGCTTTGTTATATGATGAAATGTAATTTAATATTTCCTATTAGAAATCTAGACAAGATCACTCTTTTCTGTCAGTGTCTCCTAGCCGTGTATCCTTTTCTTTCTTTTTCTCTCGCTTTTTACTGTATCATGGTGCTTGTACCTTCTTCCCTAGAATCCAGTCAGTACACAGTGCATCTGTTTACATCAGTACTGATGAGTGAGTTGCTTAATTTCACATCACATGAAAATACAAGCAAACAGAATTACTCCTTTGATCTAAGTCACAATTACACAACTACAGTCCCAAAAGAGATGATGGCTTTTGCCTCATCACACTCACGATATATTATGGTTTTTTCTGAAGCAGATTAGCAATGAGAAGTACCAGGGCTGCTTTCTTAGGTAGAGCCATTGTTACACTCTTCAGTGTTAAGACACTCTATTGATGAACGAGAAGATAGCTTGAATTCCCTGCTGTTTTTAAGTAAAGTTTTCATTACTTAGAGCCCATGGCAACAAAAAGTGCTTAAAAACAGGTAAACATTGTCCTCTTGTATCAAAACATTTTTTTCCTCTTTGATTCTTGATCTTTTTTCTTTTATTTAGTTTACTATTGTGCCTTTAAACCAGGAGACCAATATCCAGCATGTTCACTGCATTATCTAGCTACATCCATCAACTTCTTCAGTCTTAGAAGGAATGACCTCTACCAGGTCATTCAGCTTCACATTTAGCCATGGGTCTCAGGAGGAGAACTAGAGTGCTCAGGGTCTCAACTAGCACTATATCTGGATAAATCAGAGTACTTCACTATCTTTTTTTTCTTTCTTCATAGAATCAAGAAAAATTCAACCACCCTTCTAGGCAGTATTTCTATCCTTTTTTGATAGATCATTTCACTTTTAAAACTAAGGAATAATGGCTTTTTATAAATCTAGGAAGATTTTTAAAAAGGAAATTATAAACTGTCTTTTCCTCAGAATAACTGTAGCCTATAATGCTTTTTTTTTTAAACAGGGGCAGATTTCTATATTTTTAGTTTGGGCAAGACACAAGAATTCATGTCTGCTTGGAATGCTTTTATTGCTATGTGCAAAGATGCTCTGATATCAAGAGAAGCCTTATAAAATAAGCTGACTGATAGATGTGCTTGTTTGAAGAAACATGACATTTTCAGAGGCACTTTTGGGATTCTCTCCTAAACAGGTTAGTGTCTTACATGATTATTTCACAACAAAAATATATTTATCAACAAGCAGTATCTGTTTGTTGTTCCCACTCCTTTTGTAAGAGTGCTCTTGAGTTTGGGTGACCAAATCTATTTCACTGGATCCCACAATCCCCCCCAAAAAAGGAAGGGGAAAAGCAAATCTCTCTGTCAGAAATTAGGTCAGTTCCCCAGCCTTACTCCTAGCACAGCCAGGCAAAACTTTGTTCTAATGTGAGCCAGAACAGCAGCTTGTGGAGCAAGGCTGGGGCAGATAGAAGGTTATGCTTTTCTCCTCTGCCCTATTTCCACTTTATTTAATCTCTGCACATTTTAATTCTCAGCTATTTTAAAACTGATTTGCATCAGGAAGCATGCATCTGTTTTTTCTTCTTAATACCCATATTTGCTTACTGGTACAATTATTTTATTTTGGTAGTGCATTTTCTTACAGATAACTTTTCATCAGTTTCTACTGATTTATTCATATAAAGCTAATAGAAATTACTTTATCATAAAATGAGTTGCTTCCTATCTATGAAAGTTATGCACTTGTTTGCTTTATCTTGATACTAGGTAATCAAAACCTGGAGAAACAAAGACAGCCTTAAAATGGCAGATGTATAAATAGTTAGTTCTTTGTGCACATGTTATGCTTCATTATTCTTACCCTTTTACAAACATTAAAAATCATTCTCAGAATCATATCAGAATGAAAGAAATTACTTTTCTGAAATAATACAGCTATGCTTAGTCTGTGAGTTAGTTCCAATAAATAGAACCACGTGTATTTCCATGCTGAAGCAAATTAATGGTCACTATAGTTTGTTAACCTGCTCCTACAATTTATAGGCTTTCCCGTAGAGTGTGCAACCAAGTCCTGCAATGGCCATTTCTGAAATGTTCTTTGCAATTTCTGGTAGAAAGTGGCCTAGGACCATATCTCTTTCTAGTACTTCAATTAATATAACTGTATATGTTTTCTTCATCTTATTTTAATACTACTAAGCACTTAATTTTGGTGGCAACTGCTGGCAATTAATTCCTCGAGACAGTGCAATTTTTCAAAAATAAGAATTATTCATCCCCAATGTGTTTTCATCTGCTGTATTCAGAAAGCCCTAAAATGTCTCAGACAGGTCAAATATTGGTATCTAATTCACTTTCCTTCTCCCATGTAATACGTTATCAGACATCGGAAAGTCCAAGTCTGACAGCCCCTAAATTTTTTTTCCAAATTACTCTAATGGCATGTCTGGATTGATACATCTGGAATGCAGTTTCATATACTAATTAACTGTTCTGCAATTCAAGGTACTGCTTGTGTTTTAAAATAGAGTTTAATAGGTTTACAGGTGGGGTATAATATGTTGTATGATTCAATGAAAGCAAGCTATCTGCATCTGCTGAAGGTATGCTAGGTGTTTGCTTTACAGTTTTGAAATTCCTTGCTTTTTTGCAGGAATATGAATTCTTTTCACATGATGCTTTGCCACATCTACATTGCCAAAAAGCAATATACGCTTGTCCTTGCTTAAACAAATCACACTAGTATGATGTGAGTACTTTTATTCCAATATTAGTTAATGGACAAAGCCTGAAAACACCAAGGAGAGATGCCTCAGAGACCAATACTGCAACTCTTGTTGCTAGGAAACCATTTTAATTTGTTTTCCTTCAAAACGACTAAATCATTTTATGCCTGGCTTCAAAGGCAGCTGGGAAGGTGGGAGTGGAAGGAAATGCATTTTAAAATTCTCACCTCTTCTCCCCCCTTCTTTCCAATATGAGGAGAGCAACAAGTTAATATGATTTGGTGGGATTTGGGGGAATATATGAATAAATGATCTAAGAGCAGTGGGGTCTGCACATGGGTGCACTGTGTGAAGCAGGGGTGGGTATTTGGGTGAGCACACAGCAGAGCCCCAGGACCTCCCTGGCTCCCATGGGGCTTCCTCTCACAGCCCCACTTGTACTACCTCCCTGCCACCTCCTCCTTCTCCTGGGGTACCCCAGATATTTCTAGCATCTCTTTTAATTTGCATTTTGGGGGTCTCTGGAACTTTCTTTTCCCTTTCAGCCTGCTTCATCTCCTCAGCCTGGGTTCCTCCAGAGAGGATGGGCAGGCGGCAGCTGTGGTGTCCATGGAGCCTCACCAGAGGAATGGAGTGGGCAGGAGGCAGCGGAGCAGGAGCAGCAATTGCCAGGGGTGAGGTCTGGGACTGCCTTTCAGGCAAGCCTCAGCTATCTGGTGAAGGGGACTGTGGGTTACACTGGGTGCTGGCTTGGAGAGTGGGGAAAGATGGTTCCGCAGAGGGCAGTCATGGGAGAGCGGGAGGTGGGGAAAGGTCCCATGGCTTCCCCTTGCTCATCTGCCTTCCCCCCAGTGAGGTCCCAGGTCTTCAAATCCTTCTTCATGTTAGGAGTTTCCTTGCCCTCCTTCCAGCTTTCTTCTCTCCCTCAGTTCCCTTCCTGTCTTGCTACATCCCATGTCTCTCTTGGTGTGCTCTGGCCTGGATTGGACCTTGAGCCACAGGTAGTGAAGGGGCTTCTCTGGGAGTGGATGGGGATCTGGATACCGTTTGGCACCTGAACTGGAAAAAACTGAGAACCCAAGTTGCTTATTAACTCTTAAAGTTATTAAGTACCTGTTCTTGTCCAAGGAGGAAAAGGATTGGTATGAGCCTGTGGGGGAGTAACTCACCCCAGTACTTCACAATGAAATGGCTGCTCTCCACGTTCTCTCCTGGCAGGAACTGATCGGCTTTGGGTGACTGGCAAAACTTCATGTAAGAAAAAGCCTTTGATTTTCTTCCTTCCACCCACTCAGAAAAGGGACTTTTTGTCTACTTTGGTCTAGATGATTCTCTCAACTTAAAGACCCTCTGGTGGTAGCGGCTAAAGAGCACACCTGACCCTACTGCTGGCCACAACTGTTATGAACAGGCCAGCAAGGCACTGCACAGCAAGGAGGAGCTCGACACGGTTGGTGTGAGCAACTGTGCAGGCCTCAGGGGCTGGCGAGGCTGCCTCCCTCGCCTCCTGCCTCCCTCACCTCCCACGCCACCAGCTTCAGCCAGGAGTCATTTCACAGGTGAGTGGGCCCTTAGTGGGGGTGGTGTCAAGGCTAATGTTTTGTATTGTTCTCTGGGCTTTTATGTTTGGGGAGGGCCAGGGGAGGGGGGTCATGTTCAGGGGTTATTATTAACTAATTTGTAATATTAAAATGTTTATACTAGGTTCAGATGTTTCTCTTGGTAATCCTTTTTCTCCTGCAGTTCCTGTATGCCTGTCATAGAGGATTTTAAGTTTGAGAAGAGGATATTTTTTTTTTTTTTAAATTATGACTAAACTGATCTTAACTTGCTAAAACTGAGCAAGCAAAGGATGGTGCCTATACTATTTCAAAGGAATGTTGCTCTTCTCAGCATGGCAGCTGTCAGCCACAAATGCACAATACAGTTAATTTTGCTTAATTTTAGTGAATAACATTAGATTCTAATATAATTATTGAAATATCTATTTCTTATCTGAGCTGGCTGAATGCAGTAATTCTAGAGTTAATATGAACCTGGTTTGACTAATTCAACCTGTTTTGGTCCAACCTAACCAGGCATCTGAGAATTGAATAGTATTCTTTTAAGCCTCTTCCAGTTGTTTTTTGAAGCAAGGAACAACCTTGTATGAGTTTTTTGTTGTTTTAAACTTCTGAAACAGAAATGTGTATATGTTGTATACAGCATGCATATAATAATTTGGATTATGTTGTACCTGTGTGATTCCTTTATAACACATTTCTTTGAAGAAAAATGGAAAAGGACAGCCTTTCAAACTATGGAAAAGAAGGAGTTGTGTTTCTAAAAACATAGATTTAAGCAAAGTCAAAAAAGCTACACCCGTTAAAGTTGCTGTCTGTTGAGAGAAAATTATATCTTAAAGAGCTATATTTTTCCTATCTTTCCTTTCATCTGACATTTACATATCTGCATCCTGTAGCAGTATTAGTTATCACTGTTCTCAGCTGAACCAGTATCTTGATGGTGTATGTCCATGTATAATGTATATATTACATGCAGACACACATCATCTACCTACCTCTATATATACATACGTGTGTCTACATTTATCGATCAACTCTTTTTACCACAAACTCATTCTGCAGAAATCATCTAGATCTTTTTACTACTCTTAGTTCAGCTTATCCAGAAAACATTAATTATGCCATTTGAAGTATTAAGCTCTCTTAAACTTGAGAAGCATCTATATTCAGACAGGTAGTTTTACAATATCTGTATCAATACATTATCTTCATTTAAAAAAATGTATTCTACAGTGTCTACACAGATTAAACAGTAATTTTAGCAAGTCTGTGCTCATATTAGAGAGACCTGGAGGAGAGGAAGCCTGTAATGATGGTTTTGTTTCTATCTGCTGAGCTCAGCTGGACAAAAATTGCTGGTATTTCAACCTTAATCTGGATTTAAACAGATTAATGGTTTTGGTTGAAGGTGAAAAATCACAATAATAAATGTTATTTACAATAACGTGATAATAAGTAATATCCAATATTTTGCTTCCACAGCTTTGGTTGCTTGGCAATTCAAAATATTTCTATCAAACTCCTGAAAATACTCAAGTCTTTAGAGACATGAAGAGGGAGTTTTCTGCAGGGTGACCTGTAGCCTCCTTAGATTATATTCTCCCTTTTCTTTGGGTAGCATCTGACCCTCAAAGCCATATGAATCCCAAAGGGTCTTATCTCAGTATTAGCAGAGACTTATTTTTAGGACTTTGGTGCAGCTAAAACCAGTGTTCCTGTGTTGTGGGATGTACAAAATCAGAGCATCCTCCCAGTCCAGCTCATATAAACTGTCAGTCTGAGAGAGTGGGGAAAGGGTGTGTGTTTTGTTTTGGGTAACGCTGAAGACTGGTGGTTAATTCAGAGTTGAGGAGTTCTTGCTGCCTGTTTCCAACAGGCTCTGGGCATGATCCTGCATAATTCTGTATCAGATTAGAGGAGGGGCTGCTTCTTCTGTAACACAGGTAGATTTTGAAAAAAACAGTGCTGTAAGTCAATCATTCTGGAAAATATACTAAATAGTAAAGGGCTTTTCTCTTAACAATGGTATGTGTTTTATTTCCCAAGTTAATGCTTTTCAGGAGTTATTCTGTGCCACAGGGATCTTTTTCTGACTAATCATATATCATTCTTGTTAATATCTGCATGGCTTAAGTGGGCACCCCAGGAGAGAATCTGACTTTAATTCTGTTACTCGCACTTGTAGTGTTTGCTGTCGCAGTTTATAAAACAGGTTCCTCTGCAATTTGTGTTGCTATGGATTTTTTCCTTGTATTTACTGAGAAGAGATAGGTGATTTATTTGTCTGGTGTCTCAGCAGATTCCTTCCTGCTGTTTAGGTTTTTAGGGAGGGTTGATTCTTTTCTCTCAAATTATGAGGAATTGTGGTCTTAGTTTTCAAAACATTTAACAATCTTTCTGTTTGTTTTTTGTATAGGAGTTAACAGAAGTAGGATATCTCTTTGTTGTTTTAAAACAGACTTGTTTAGACTGATTTAGCAGGTTCTCTTCTGTCTGTGCAAAAATGAAATAGTGCATTGAGAAGTAGCAGAACTGAGGGACATTTCCATTCTCTTCATTCACTGGATAGGCAAAATGTTCAATTTGCCATATTAGTTATAACCTGACACAATTCTAAAATCACTTACTGAAAATTTAGAAGCAGCTGAGAAGACAATGTTCTGCAAAATGTTAAAAAATGGAATATTTATTGGTGGATGCATTGAGCAACTGCTGTTGCTTATTTCTCAGACGTCAGCGTAGCTCCAAAAAGTGGCAGGAGAGGGAAGAGGGAGAAGGAAAGCCAATAAACATTAAAGACAAAGTCTAAGCAGATTGTCTCTCATTTCCCTCAAAACCCTTTCCCAAATGGTAAATCCTATAGCTGAAAATAACTACATCATAACATTTGGGGACAAATTGTTTATGTGGCTACTATAAACATTTTCTGACAGTGTTCTGTGATTTTGAAGAAGTAAATCCTAACACCTGTAATGTCAGTGTCTCTGTCCCAGCCTTTTAGCAAAATACAATTCTTATAATGTAAATCATGTGAAGCTTTAGGAGAAAGATGGGTCATAGAAAAAAAATATAGGACATAAGCGGTGATGAACTTTTTTATGAAGTAGAGGTAAAAGGAAAATAGTGTTTACATGGTATGTTTGTATATAATCTTGCAAATATTCCACATAATTAAGATCCACTGCACTGTTTCATGAATACTTCCAGAAATTTAGATCTTGTTCTGCACAAATTCTTATTCTGGACTGCTGTTACTTTTGTTTGTCTTCTTACAACTCTCATCTCACTTCTCTGCTATTTGAAACTGGATGGCCACCTTCATTTTTCTTCAGACATGCAAAAATTTTCAAAGGTTATAGATGAAAATATTAAGGATTTATGGAGCTGTATTCTGTCTAAAGAAGTCCCAAGCCTATAAACATGCAAGTTAATTGTATTCTGTCGTGTATACAGTACATTTACCGTACTGTTTTCTGTCTTCGGTTTCCCTGAAGGAGAAAAAATGTCAGGACAACTGCTTATCATGGCAGTTTGCAGTCTTTTAAAACAAACAGCCTGCCTGAGTACATATACAGTGATGGTGGCGACAACTTTTGATTCCAAAATGTCAAGGGATGAGTTTTGGCCAAGCTTTTCAAACTAATTGGGTCAAGCTAGAGGTAGCAGGAGAATAGACTCTGGCTTCACTTAGGCTGATGTGTTTAAGATTTCACCAAGTCTGATACAGAATGACAATAACTACAAAAATGGGCACCAAGTAAGCTTTAAAAATCTTAATAGTGTTCTTTCGATCTCAGGTGCATTAGCTATTAAAAATGTTTCGGTTTGCCAGAAGAATGTCTTGTGTGCTTGTGTGCAGCAGATTAATTATAATAGAACTGGTAGTAATCTAAGTCCATTTTCTGTTTTATTTTTTTTAGAGAAATTGCTTAATGATTGAAGTTTCCTCTGCTTATTTCCCAAGAAGTAGGGAACAAATGGTTTGTGATGTGTTTAGTGTGCAAAATCAATTCAGTATGAAAAAGTTTTACCTTGGGATGTGTTTAAAAATTCTGAAGATGCTAGGTGCCTCACAAACTAACTAGGACTGGTCAAAACCTTTTTATGAAAATTTCTTCCAAGAGAAGAACGATTTTCAGCAGGAACAAACTAGTCTGTGAATTAGTGTCAGGTACCATCTTTGGGAAAAGACTTTCAAAATTAAAAAGAAGCAAACCAAAAAGAATAAAAATATGTTAGTAGTTTCTCAATTAATCTTTTGATATCTTTTCTGTTTTGAAATGACTTTCCAGTTCAGATTCCTTTTTTTAGATAAATTATTTTAGAGGGTAAGAATTCAATGGATGTATTCTCTAAAATCCAGAAAACTTTCAATTTCTGAGAATTGCTGTTGAAACTAAAAAAAGAATTCTGAGTTTTGTAGTTTGCTCTAGTATATTTATCTTCTTAGACTTCTCCTACTGATTCCTTATATTTTATTCTTTTTTTTTCCTTCCCAATCATTTTAATTTCAACATGAAATAATCCTTCACTTTCTGTTCCAACCCAAATCTGTCAAATTTGTGAAGAAAAAAATACAGCCCTTTGCTTTCCTTTCCTCTTGGTAGTCAAAAAGTAGAGTTGCAACCTCATATTTTGGAATTAGATAGTCTATTTAAAGCAATCCTCTGCAAATTTTTGAAGTAATTACCATGAAAGATCTGTAATAAAAGTGAAAGAAACACTCTGCAATTCAGTTATAAACACATATTTTGTAAATTATTAAATAAGATTTTCAGCAGTGTGGGGGACAGTTCTGTTGGACAAATCTATCCAGATTCTGAGTTTTGCCAGTAGAATTCAAAGTGGTACTGTGAAATACTGAAGTTCTGATACAGTACTTAAATGAAATTTTTTCACAGTTCACCAGATGTTAACTGAAACTCTTATTGATGTAAAAGGAAGCAAATCAAACTTGAATATTATTTCATCACATTTGCTGTCTTTCCAGCCTCTGGAGTTTTGAACGATATTTGGTGAAATAAGAAGGTAATGATGGGAATGCTTTTGAAAGGTGCAGAGTTAGATCAGTACCTCAGTACCTGCTGAATTTCTGTAGTAGTAAACATGACAGCCAAGTTGGTTTAAAATGAGTACTGGAAAATGAGAAAATCACACAGCTTCTTTGATATCATATGCTAATTATGAAATTGAATAACACCCGTATGGTATCTTTAATCTCTTCAGAGGTTGGAAGAAGTCCAACAAAAGCCCAACCACAAAACTCACAACTCCTTTCTATTTGAAAATGTCTCTTAATCACTCCACTGGAGTGGTAATTTTACCTTTGGAATGGCAGATCATTTTGGCATCTTGCACAATTTGTATATACACTTCTATTAACAGCCAGCTTAGGCTTTTTTGTTCTATGACTGAATATTTTACTAATGTTGACTTTTAAAGTACTTATTGCAACTGAGAACTGATGAATTATATCCACATCTGTCTTTGTTACCCTAGAAAGCTTACAGTCTTTAAGTGCTTTAAGGTTGCTGAGTCCAGTGATGCAAAGTCCAGCAGTCACGAATCTAATCGCTTTTCATGTTAGTGATGGCTGCTATTCTTTGAAGATATTTCATAACTTATGTAGCTGAAAATTTGGCTTTTATTACATGAACACAGTTGAAAACAAATCACTTGTTGGGAGGAATGCAAAAGAGGTAGTTTAAGCAGAAAGCCAAATTTTAACTGTAGAAACTATATAGCATAATTCAGCTGCAGGCAAATATAAGAAAGATAGACATGAACAGGATAAATTAGGCTTTAAATTCAAAATATTCTTTTAATTTGAAAAATAACTTATTTTTCCATCCTATGTCTTGTTCTGTTTTTATATACAAAGTAAACTTTTCTGCTTCAGGAAAATTCTGTCAGATGAGAGGACCTTTCATTGGTACAAAATCAGCATAGTGACCTCCCTGTCTGCTTTCATTTATGCTCAAGAAAACAGGCATTTATAAAAAACACCTAGTTCTTAAGCATTCATCAAACCATGCTTGTAAGGAGAAGCAATATCTCAACAGATCTGGAGAAGGGATATAGCACTGAGAACTTGTGTGCTTTTTCACCTATACTCACTCTCTGAGATGTATTGCCTATCCTTACAAATCCTGCATCAGTTTTTCTCCAGACCTCAACAGTAATGCCAGCAGTATACACAACTGTCTTCAGAAAGATGAATTTCTAGGAACTGAAATCATTTCTGTCACCGAAATGACAATAATCATTCTAGTGCATCAAATGATGCACAGAACAGTTTGACTTTTATACTTTTGAGGTCAAATGAAACAGTCATGAAATAAAATCCTCACTTGGGGAAAAGGAAGATTAGTTTGCCCCAAGTCCCTCATCATTGAAAACACTTTCAGTTTCTCCTAACACTCCACCCCCACACCACACAGAAGTGTTCTGTCTGCTTCCAAAGCCATTCATCCTACAGGTCCTGGTGATGGGGAAATGGCATCCACACCTTCCTGCTCTGTCTTTTTCTGATCCCTCCTTTCAGGTATGCATTTATGTTTTTCCTTCTAACCTGCAGGAGAGAATATATTCTCATTTTCCATACTTCCCTGTAATAGTTTCCAGTATTGGTGTGGTATTCCACCAGACTGAGATTCAAATTGGAAATTTAGTTTAGAAACAGGTTAGCTGCCAGATGAGAGGTGAAGGATAATGAGACTTCTCTTCCCTTCTTAACATAATGTCCAATTCCAAGCCAGCGTCAACGGAAAACACATTTTCTGGTTATTAACTCATCAACGAATGCTACCCTGCTGTTTGGCATAGCACTGCTAAGAAAACTCAAAACATATATTTATATATAAAGTCACTTAGGAGCAGTATTTGAAATAATTGCTTTTATTATCTTGTTCAGGAAATAAACACCAGATAAAAACCTGTTTCTATGCTCATGATTGCTCCAGTGCTAACAGTCATGGATAACTCCCAGTCCATGTAGACCAGTCATGCATTGTTCATTTAATTCCTTTGTGATGGAAAACTTTAGCAGAGATTATTCTAATACTACACTGTATTATTAGCCTAACTAATAATAACAGCTTAACTTCATAGCAATACAGACTTTTGGAATAGAATTCTGGAAAGATTTAAGAGTAATATTTTTGAAAAAAATTGAAAGAAACAAGAATTAAATGTTTGAGTTGTGGAGTAGGAGTGTGAGAAGCAACCTGGCTTGCATCAGAAACAGCACGGCCAGCAGGGACAGGGAAGTGATCTTACCCCTGTACTCGGCACTGGTGAGGCCGCACCTCGATTACTGTGTTCAGTTTTGGGCCCCTCACTACAAAAAGGACATTGAATTACTCGAGTGTGTCCAAAGAAGGGCAACAAAGCTGGTGAAAGGTCTGGAGCACATGTCGTACGAGGAGCGGCTGAGGGAACTGGGGTTGTTTAGTCTGGAGAAGAGGAGGCTGAGGGGAGACCTCATGGCCCTCTACAGCTACCTGAAAGGAGGTTGCAGAGAACTGGGGATGAGTCTCTTTAATCAAATAATAAGCAATAGAACAAGAGGCAATGGCGTCAAGTTGCGCCAGGGAAGGTTTAGTCTGGATATTAGGAAGCATTTCTTTACAGAACGGGTTGTTAGGCGTTGGAATGGGCTGCCCAGGGCAGTGGTGGAGTCCCCATCCCTGGAGGTGTTTAAGAGTCGGGTCGACATAGCACTGAGGGATATGGTGTAGTTTGGAACTGTTAATGTTGGATTGATGGTTGGACTGGATGATCTTGAAGGTCTTTTCCAACCTAGACAATTCTGTGATTCTGTGACTACTTAAATATGCATAAACACACACTCATTTCTGCATGAATTGTCATACATATGTGTAAGCAGTTTTCAAACTCTGGATGTCACAATAAGGAAGAAAACTTGTTTCTTTCCAATGGCATCTAATATGATTCAGAGTAACACTTTAAAAGAACAAAACAAATTGCCTTTTGCCTGGAAACCCAGCAGTATGAAAGAACAGAATGCCTTTCAAGTTGTTTCTTAATTCTCCTCCAGGAAAAAAAAAAAAAAAGCTGCCTACAGATGGAATAATAATGAGACCGTGTTTTTTTCAGGGGCAAAGAATAACACTGACCTCTTATCAGAATATTTCAGCAGCTTTTCTTAATGTTAGGCTGCTAAGTATCATATCCAAGCACTGACGTTATGCTCTGTAGCTAGGGAGTGATGAATAATTTGTTCAATAAATGTATTCTCCCTTCACCATCTGGAAATTGTCTGAAATGCAATAACCTTAAATTTATTCACTAATAAAAATTCATTGATTTCTCCAGCAAATAATTCTTGCACTGTAGATCAATTGTGTAAACTTATTAGGACTACCTTTTGCAAATCTGACTTCACTGGTTAATTAAGAAAATCACTTGATGTTTCTGTTCTTGTCTAAAATAGGAATCTGTACAGAGAGGGTCAAACTCTGTACATTTTTTTGCCTGATGGCTGTAAGAGAATAGATTTAGACCTTCCAAAACGGTTGCTAAATTTGTAGAACAATTTTTAGACTACGAGAAATGCTTCAAAGGATCTTGCTTTCATGGCCTATTTCCTCTATTGTATTGGTCCTGGAGTAAGGAGAGAGAGAAAGAAGCTGAAAGAGTCCAGATTTACTGTTTTTCATTAAAACCTAATGCTGCTGCCAATGACCTACCTCTTAACCCTCATTCTTGTGCCATTATTAGATGTGAATGTTCTTTCAATGCTCTTGCGAGGATTTTCACTTGTGCCTAAGTGAGGTAGTTATTCATGTTTAATATGGAGTTATAGCCTAACTGCAAGTCTCCCTGGAAAGTTACCATACTACTGGAGAAAACAGTAAAGAATACTGTTAACATAAATTCCCTTTTATTTTTGACTATGAAGATGATGATGTTGGGAACAAATAAAGAATTTTGTAATATAATTTACTTATATTTCATGGAGAATGACCTTCCTTTTTACCTGTTTCATTGATAAATATTCTCATTCATACGTTTCTGATGCAATTAATATTTCTCTTGTGTATGATGTAACTGTATATAATCATAGAATTATAGAATGATTTGGGCTGGAAGGGACATTAAAGATCATCTAGTTCCAATCCCCCTGCCATGGGCAGGGACGCCTTCCACTAGACCAGGTTGCTCAAAGCCCTGTCCAACATGGCCTCCAACACTTCCAGGGAGGGGGCAGCCATAACCTCTCTAGGCAACCTGTTCCAGCATCTTACCACCCTCACAGTGAAGAATTTCTTCCTTATATCTAATCTAAATCTACCCTCTTTCAGTTTAAAACCATTACCCCTCATTCTATCACTTCACTCCCTGATAAAGAGTCCCTCCCCATCTTTTCTGTAGGCCCCCTTTAAGTACTGGAAGGCCGCTATAAGGTCTCCCTGGGGCCTTCTCTTCTCTGGGCTGAACAACCCCAACTCTCTCAGCCTGTCCTCATAGGGGAGGTGCTCCAGCCCCCTCATCATCTTTGTGGCCTCCTCTGGACCCGCTTGAGCAGGTCCATGTCCTTCTTATGGGGCCCCAGAGTTGGACACAGTACTGCAGGTGGGGTCTCATTATGGCTGAGTAGAGGGGGAGCATCACCTCCCTCAACCTGCTGGCCACACTTCTCTTGATGCAGCCCAGGATACAGTTGGCTTTCTGGTCTGTGAGTGCACATTGCTGGCTCATAGTCAGTTTTTCATCTACTCGTGCCCCCAAGTCCTTCTCCGTAGGGCTGTTCTCAGTCTACTCATTGTCCAGCCTGTATTTGTGCTTGGGATTGCCCCAACCCATGTGCAAGACCTTGCACTTGGCCTTGTTGAGCTTCATGAGGTTCTTACAGGACCACCTCTCAAGCCTGTCCCGGTCCCTCTGGATGGCATCCCTTCCCTCCAGTGTGTCGACTGCACCACACAGCTTGATGTCGTTGGCAAACTTGCTGAGGGTGCGCTCAATTCCACTGTCCATGTCACCAACAAAGATGTTAAATAGTGCTGGTTCTAATACTGACCCCTGAGGAACGCCACTCATCACTGCTTTCCACTTGAACATCGAGCCATTGACCACAACTCTTTCAGTGTGACCATTGAGCCAATTCCTCATCCACTGAGTGGTCCTGTTTGCTTCTGGAGAAGGCCCACATTTTCCCTAGTCTTCTTTTTGACACCATTGTACCTATAGCAGCTTTTCTTGTTGCCCCTGATGTCCCGGGCCAGATTTAATTACATCATGGCTTTTACCTTCCTAACCTGATTCCTGGCTGCTTAAATGGTTTCTCTGTATTGCCCCCAGGCTATTTGTCCTTGTTTCCACCCTCTGTAGGCTTCCTTTGTGTGTTTGAGTTTGTTCAGGAGCTCCTTGTTCATCCATGCAGGCCTCCTGGCATTTTTGCCTGACTTTCTCTTTGTTGAGATGCATCATTCCTGAGCTTGGAGGAGGGGATCCTTGAATATCAACCAGCTTTCTTGGGCCCCTCTCCCCTCCAGGGCTTTATCCCATGCTACTCTGCCAAGCAGATAGATCCCTGAAGAGCCCAAAGTATGCTCTCCTGAAGTGCAAGGTAGTGACCCTGCTGTGCACCCTCCTTGCTGCCCTGAGGATCTTGAACTCCACCATTTCATGGTCCCTGCAGCCAAGGCTGCCCTTGAGCTTCACTCTCCCCACCAGCCCCTCCTTGTTGGTGAGAAAAAGATCCAGCATAGCACCTCTTCTCATTGGCTCCTCTATCACTTAGAGAAGGAAGTTGTCATCAGCACATTCCAGGAACCTCCTGGATTGCTTATGCCCTGCTGTGCTGTCCCTCCAACAGCTATTGGGATGTTTGAAGTCCCCCATGAGGACCAGGACTTGTGAATGTGAGTCTGCTCCTATCTGTCTGTAGAGGGCCTCATCTGCTCGGTCATCTTGGTCAGGTGGCCTGTAGCAGACCCCCACTAAAACGTCTCCTGTCCCTGCCCTCCCTTTAATCCTGACCCATAAGCTCTCGGATGGCTCCTCATCCATCCCCAGGCAGAGCTCCATGCCCTCCAGCTGGTCAGTGACATAGACATTGATCCCTGCTCCTCATCTCCCCTGCCTGTCCTTGTTAAAGAACCTGTATCCTTCCATTCCAACACTCCAGTCATAGATGCCATCCCACCACGTCTCCGTGATGCCAGTAACATGAGCCAGCAGTGTGCGCAGGTGACCAAGAAGGCCAATGATATCCTGGCTTGCATCAGAAATAACGTGGCCAGCAGGGACAGGGAAGTGATCTTACCCCTGTACTCAGCACTGGTGAGGCCACACATCCATTACTGTAATAAGTGATAGGACAAGAGGTAATGGCCTCAAGTTGTGCCAGGGAAGGTTTATACTAGATATTAGGAAGTATTTCTTTACAGAACGGGTTGTTAGACGTTGGAATGGGCTGCCCAGGGCAGTGGTGGAGTCCCCATCCCTGGAGGTGTGTAAGAGTAGGGTCGACATAGCGCTGAGGGATATGGTATAGTTGAGAACTGTCAGTGTTAGGTTAATGGTTGGACTAGATGATCTTCAAGGCCTTTTCCAACCTTGATGATTCTGTGATTCTGTAAGATCATCACCCTGCAGGCATGTGCATGTCTCTAGCTCCTCTTGCTTATTCCCTAGTATTATAAATACTATTCTTTTAAATTAAATTGCTTTGTTTCTCCTTTTTATTTATCCTGTTTTCCCTATGTCATTTGTAGTAAAATGAGAGAAATAGGTGCTCATTAATGCAAATTTAGTTTCTAGAGCAGAGAAGATTTCACAGAATATTAGAATGTTGAGCTACTGATATTCATGATGGCCAAGGCCCTCACTTCACAGTATGCTGCTTTTTAACTGTCTTGTAGAATTTTGACAGAAAGCAAACTGTAAAGCAGTATCCCTCTAAAACTACAGTATATTGATTTACCAACCAATAAAACCAAGTATGATATATAGGTAAATATATTGTTTTGTTAACAAGCACCAATAAAGTGACATTTTTTCATAAAATAGATAAGGTAAACACACTGAAAGAGATTAATGTTACTGTAGCTGATGTAAATTATCACAGGGCTGATGCCAGCTCAATGAAAACAGTGTAAATCACATTTATTATCCTTGAGTTAAATCTAAACATCCCATTGTTGTTTGGAACATTCATCTTATTCATCTTCCTTAAGGTCTCTATGCACCTATTTAAAATTTCAGCTGGATTTTATCAGTTCCCTGCTTTATTACAATAATGACAATGAGGTAGAATATATCTTAGAAATTATTTATGTGGGGAAAAATCAGTTTAAAAACACAAATTGTCTTGAGTGCATGATAGGAACAAATTTTCAAAGATTTTTAAAAATTTCTTTAGAGATCACTATTTAAATGTTAAACCTTTAGAAACTATAGCTTGCATGCAATTATAAGTTCCAAATCACTCAACAATGTCTCTTAAAAATAATTATATGTATTAGACCAGACTATTCTGAGTTTTTAAATAATCATTGTTATTTATGCAAATGTCTATATGCCTAGGCACAAATATGAGTAATTACAATAAAGTATGTTATTAATATTTTAGAGAATTTATTAATTTGTGTTAATCTTTATTGACTTTATTAAATTGTGTTAATTAATCAGAAATAGCGTGGCCATCAGGGACAGGGAAGTGATCTTGCCCCTGTACTCGGCACTGGTGAGGCCGCACGTCGATTACTGTGTTCAGTTTTGGGCCCCTCACTACAAAAAGGACATTGAATTACTTGAGCGTGTCCAAAGAAGGGCAATGAAGCTGGTGAAGGGTCTGGAGCACATGTCGTACGAGGAGCGGCTGAGGGAACTAGGGTTGTTTAGTCTGAAGAAGAGGAGGCTGAGGGGAGACCTCATGGCCCTCTACAGCTACCTGAAAGGAGGTTGCAGAGAACTGGGGATGAGTCTCTTTAATCAAATAATAAGCAATAGAACAAGAGGCAATGGCGTCAAGTTGCGCCAGGGAAGGTTTAGTCTGGATATTAGGAAGCATTTCTTTACAGAACGGGTTGTTAGGCACTGGAATGGGCTGCCCAGGGCAGTGGTGGAGTCCACATCCCTGGAGGTGTTTAAGAGTCGGGTCGACATAGCGCTGAGGGATATGGTGTAGTTGAAAACTGTCAGTGTTAGGTTAATGTTGGACTAGATGATCTTGAAGGTCTTTTCCAACCTAGACGATTCTGTGAATAGAGTGTTTACTAGTTAGTGGGCATTGAACTTATTTTTAAGGGAATGTATGTATTTTTTGTTGTTACTGTTTTTCTGATGAGCTGGATATGGAATAAACTCCGCTTTCTGCCCTGTAGAATTTTGTAAATTGAGACTTTTGTAACATAGTCTGATTCTGTATATTTTACTCATGAGGTATTTTTATATCAGTAAACTTGGAGATAAGTGATATTGGTATGTCCAGTTAAGTAATATGGTTATCAATGAAGGCTCCATGCAGGCCAAGTTGTCATACAGTTCAGTGCAGTAACAAACGATAACAAACCTTCCCATTCAAAATAATGAGTGGCTTCCAGCTGGTTTTGGAAAAAAATGTATCAGTGTTAGTTTTCATGTAGTCTTTGTGTGTCTTGAATGGAAAGCAATATGAGCAGAACTTTATTTATGCAGAATGTCAAATGAAGGGAGAAGAGCATCAGACTTTTTTTGGAACTAGAAGATGCATCTATAGCGTTTATCCTGGCAAGAATGATCAGCAGTGTTTAGTTTAGCATGGCCTCAAGTGTTTGCTCTCCATGCATACTTGAACTACAGCAAATATCAGGAAAAGAAATTAGAACTGGTCATAAGTAAATGCTGACAATAATATATAAGCTTCTAAAATAAACCCTTATTTTTTGTGTACTTCCAGCACAGATTTCAGCTTATGACGTCAAGAATATGTGAAGTACAGGAGAAAAGGGTATTTTTAATAGGTCTGCTCTGCAGAGAAGTTGTTTCAGCTATACAAATAGCTCAGATTGTTACCATTCCAGCTGCAGAACATGTCAGTCATATCAATAATAATAACAAATGCCTCAATGTGTATTTAATTAAAGATCTACTGAAAATACTAATTTGCCTTGCTATTTTTGAGTTTTGTAACCCTAATTTGTAAATGATAGACTTATCCTCCAGAAAAAAAGTCTTTGCTATGAAAAGATAATGATTTTGTAAAGCCTATTGCATGTTTTGCCTTAAAACCATACATGCCTGAAAATGACCATGCTTTCTTGACTTTACCAGCAGGGAACATGTTATGTTGAGAAGGGCAAGGAAAAAACAATGTCTTGCATTAACCAATTTAAGTTGTGACAAATCAAATATGGGCAAAGATTATTTTGTTCTGAGACTTAAGGTAGGCATAGGGGACCCAGGGAGAACATTGTTGAGTCAGTAATAAAAATGACTCATTTTAGAAGGATGAATTTTTTGTCAGGAACATTCTCCTGAAAAGAAAGGAAAGTGAGTTAGACTAATAGCAGTGCTAAATATTTGCATACCTTCTGGACACTGCAATTCTTAAGTATTTTTAGATCTCACACAGCACCTGCAGAACTGTGTAGGAACTTCTGAATAGACAGTGGCTTTAAGAGCCACTCATTTTGTAAGCCTGAGTTATCTGACCATGTTTCTCAACCCCAAATCACAGAGATAGGAGCTAGAGAGACCAGGAAGAAAAGATAGCAATATAAATCTGATTTGACTATTCAGTGGGTAGTGTAGAAGAGTGCAAGAGATTCTGGATTGTTTCTTCCCTCTGTCTGGGGATTATTTAAATGCAGTTTAGCTTTCCTCTAGTCTTAAAGCTGTTGGACTGTCTTGTGGGATTCATGGGGGTTTAAGTCTCTCAGTCATTGTTGCCACTCCTTCAATGTAACAAAACAAAGACAAACCCTCCTGGTCCTATCGAGTGATTTTCTAACATCAAACTAAATCTGTTTTAAACTTGTTGCTCTTGAACTTGCAGCTCTGAGAACTGCAATGTCTGGACAGACTAGCTGGTACAGCATCTATATAGTTGCACTAATGTAATACTTACTAATGCCCAGAAGCAAGGTTAACCAGCCTAACTGAAATGCTATGTAATTGCTACAATAGGGCTGCTAATTAGCCAGTGGGGAGTGTGGTTCTAAAATGCCTGATTGTTATGAGACCAGAACTAGCTGGGGTATCATTGCAAGGCACTTTTTTATTCCCTGAATCACAACCTGAGCTTCAGTCTTCAAAATAAAATGAGGAAAGGGAAAAATTATTAAGTGGCTAGAGTTGAACAACCCCTTTTTATTTTGTATGGAATCCAAGTATCTCATAGAAATAGGGTTTTAACTAAAACTTGGTATGCTTTTTAATCTTACAGGAATTTCACAATTATGATTTCATTTTTTATTGTAAGTCTGTTTATTATTTATTATTTAACTCCTTTTTGAAAGATGTTGCTTTATTTCAAGACTAAAGGAAGTAATCCTTTTTAACAAAATATTTTACCAACCATGGAATTCAAAGACTACCATGAGTCTTTGTGTTTGACAAGGTTGCTTTGTGACTGTTATTGTAGTCACTGAAGTCTGAAGCATCATATAGTAAGGAAGACTTTGTCCAAACAATAACTTTCTAATTTTTAATTAAAATAATTATTAACTTAATGTATCAAAAGCAAAAAAATGCTTTATTTCATAGTTCTAACCTCTAACTCATTTAAATTTAACAAATAAAATCTCACTTTACTGGCTTAAATTTCAATGTCTTTCACTTCCCTTACAGTGAAATATTTTATATATCTTTATTTTTGTGTATGTAACACAGATTTTCCTACTTGACTTTTTGTCAGCCTTGCTCCTCAGACTGGCATGCTTGATAAAGATTTAGGTCTTCAGCAAAAAATAAATATTCCGGTTAAAAGAAAGTGTTTGAATGTTGTAGTATGTGTAATAAAAGATAATATGAAGTTATGATTCCCTATCCATTTAACTTTGGAATCAGTGGTGGATTTTTTTTCTTTTTTTTTCTTGAGTAAGCAAATAGATCTGTTTCTGACTGAATGCATGTGAACTGTTCAGTGTGCAGGTCCCATGGCCATGTCTCACGACATGTACTTCACTTTTGGATTAAAATAAGTCTTATCTCTTGGATAATGCAGTAATCTCCATGATATAGCATGTAGCTGAATTGACCTTTGGATCGTTCCAAAGGGCTATGGGTCTGCCTGTAGCTTAAGGTTATTTTGAAAATTTTACAAGAGATGGTAAAGAAGAAAGATTCTTATTCATCAGTTGGACTATTTATTACTTTGATGCTAGATTAGGTTCTTTAAATAATCGTTTTACCCTGACATGTGAGTAAAAAAATGAGCTTGTCAGAAGCTTAGAGAACCATTGTTTCTACTTCTTATAGTGTCAGTAGTAACTCATAATTTTATTTTCTTTTTAATACAGCAAATGCCTCTTTTGCAGGGTCAAATCATGTCATTCTGATTTACTTCTATAATTTCTTTTCTTCCTTAAAATAATTTTTTAAGAAAACAATGTTTGCTTTTTTTTCTTTTTTTCTGTTTCTACCTGAAGTTTGGTTGAGATAATACTGCAGCATCATATTTAGCCAGATTTTTATCGTTAACTGATTAAAAAATTTTTCTATATAAATTACAAATTGATTTAGGAGGCTTTGTACAGTAGAAAACCAAAGTTTACTTTTTTTAAAATATGAGACAGAAGCTATTATCTTGGGTGACTAAGCAAGTGAGATTATATAATACTAGTACGGAAATAACTAGGATTTACAAATTAACAAAACACAGAGGAATGGATTTTCAAACAAAAAGCTGACATTGACTGTATTTTTGGAGGCAAGAGTACTAAAAACTCCAGAATCTAGTAATTTGTTTATATATAGTATGTTGTTAACAATAGTTGCTCTAAATGTTCAAACTTGATCCATCTGAGCCTGGCTTTTGGTATTCATCACACAATTCAACCTTCGAGATTCACATTGTGAGCAGGAACAAGGATACAAGAGGAAATAACTGTATAAAATCTGTCTGAGGAAATGACATCCAGAAAGAGAGGGAGTCCATCAGAACTGAGCAGAGTGCCTGCTGTAGCCTTGTTCAGGGAAGAAAGGACATATGGGGTGGGAGATTACAGGAGGAAGGGGTATTCATTGTACCTTTTCAATTGAATTTTTGGGCCCAGTGAGGCATAAGTGCTCAACAGTTAAACTCATATTTCCATTCCTCTCTTCTCTCTTAGCTCCCAGAGTTGCTTATACCTGCTTGCCCGATTTCTCTGTGCTGTGCAGAAGAGTGAGAGCAGAAAGGGTTTATACTAATGCAGGGATATGTTATTACTAATGCATTTGTTAAAAAAAACCCCACATGTATTGCACTTTTGTTCACACAAAGTACAGGTGAGCAATTTCAGACTTAACTGCTTACTTATGTGGTTTTTGCAGAGCACAGTTATGTGATCATTGTTATAAATTCCAAAACTTTTCTAGGTTGGCATACATGCTGTCCAGGGAGTACTTGTATGTTCTAAATAAATTGTTATCTCTAATAAAGCTTAGAAGTTTTTATGAATAATGAGCCTGGAGGGTGCATGAAGAAAAATAAATTTTCCAGAATAATATAGCAGCTCTGTACAGATGTTTACTGGGGGAAGGTGGGGTGAGAGGGGATTGTGTGGGAGGCATCTGTTAGGGAAAACAGAGATTTCCCATGGGAGCAAGAGCAATTTAACTGTAACACAATGGCTTCATGTAGAGAAAACTACTAGATTAATACCACATCAATTGATTTAAAAATTATAAATTATATAATCTAAATTAGTATTTGCCTGTTGAACCTAGATATGGTTCAAACAGCATACATCTCCCTGTGAATTGGTAATCTTATACTGTTTATTTTACAGTTTTGAATATAGAAGGATTTTGTTTGTTTGCTTTTTGTTTTTTTTGGTTTTTTTGCTTTGCCTTAAAGTCTAACTGAATATATGAAATATACCTATAGCAATGAGGCAAAATAGTTGCTTCTGATTTCAAGAACATTAACTTTTTGTAAAATTACATTTTTTAAATAGAAGGAAGTCAGAGATCAAAGTTACCTATGAGGACTGCACTGAGAAGATTTCATCATTTAGGTAGACACTATGGGGCTGTTCCTTCTTGGGTATGTGCACACTGCAGAGCATCAGTGGGCATGTGACCTAAGCTCATAGTCTTTCTGTACTCACATGTTGTTCCACTGCTTCCTGTTCCTCTCCATGTCTTCCTCTTCCTCCCTATTCTCCCTTCTATCCTCCCACTGTATGATGGAAAAGGCCTGATTTTCGCCATGATCTACTGCACCAGGAAAATTAAGCAGAGCTGGATCTCAGGGTTAGAATTCTTCCCCCATCAGTCTCCCAGGTGCTGCCTATATTAGCCAGAATACTTATCTGTAAAGCCAGTACTTGTCCACGTATACTCAGCATTTCTGAATGCCTTTACAGAGCATATCTGTAGAGTATTTGTATTATTCTAAATGTTGAAGACACTTCACAAAAGTAATACTACTTTAACATTCCTCATAAATGGGAGGCTTTTTAAAGATTTACATCAGCAATGCATGATTAGGAGTCATCTTTTCTCTCCAGCCTGGTAGCAAAACAGTTGGATGTAAAATAAATGTGGACATAGGTCAGACAGAATATAAGGTATAGGTAAAGAGGGAGCTCACAAGTAAATCATTATTAATAGCTGTCATGGTTTAACCACAGCCGGCAACTAAGAACCACACAGCTGCTTGCTGACTCCCTCCACAATGTGGTAGGTGAGACAATCAGAATGGTAAAAGTGAGAAAACTTATGGGTTGAGATAAAAACAGTTTAATAAGTAGAGGAAAAGCTGCACATGCAAGCAAAGCCAAACAAGGAATTAATTCACTGCATCCCATCGGCAGGCAGGTGCTCACCCATCTCCAGGAGAGCAGGGCTCCATCACACGTAATGGCTACTTGGGAAGACAAATGCCATCACTCCAAATGTCCCCCACTTTCTTCTTCTTTCCCCAACTTGGTATGCTGAGCATGACATCATATGGTGTGGAATATCTGTTTGGTCAGTTGGGGTCAGCTGTCCCGGCTATGTTTCCTCCCAACTTCTTGTGCACCCCCAGCCTACTCACTGGTGGGGTGGTGTGAGAAGCAGAAAAGGCCTCAACTCTGTGTAGGCACTTCTCAGCAATAACTAAAACATCCCTGAATTATCCACACAGTTTCCAGGACAAATTCAAAACATAGCTCCATACTAGTTACTATGAAGAAAATTAACTCTATCCCAGCCAAAACCAGCACAATAGCTATCCTGAGACATCACCCTGAGTTTTAGTAGTGCAGAAGCAAGGATGGGAATGGTGAACATTGGCTTTAGGATGGAAAATAAGTCTAGTTATTGGATATGGACTCCTGTTTTTATTTGTAGTCTCTGCAGCTGCTGAAAGGGTATTTTGATCTGTTGATTCTCTAAGTAAAAATACCTGTCTTGCCACATACGTAGTGGGTTGTTCAACATGTACGTGGTGAACATTCTGGATGAGAGTATTTTTCAGCCACTGGTTCTTACCCAGGAAGAACTGTATTTTCTAGGCTGCCTCCATCTGTCATACCTCTTACTGTGTATTTTCAGGGCTAGGGTAGAAAAGCTGATATGTAAATACTTTGCCTGTCAACTGTTCTTGAAAACCCTGGATAGGAATATTTGCAATGTTATTCCAATGGGTGCCAAGAAAGCTGGTGCTAATGCTTGTTTTGCTTGATTCCCAACATACAGTGTTGGTAATGAAAAGAACATAGATATACACTCATCTTGAGGCTAATGTTGGAACAGAGTCCAGGAGAAGGGACATGCTGTCTCAGTGTCAATGAGCTGAGAGAAAGAAAAACAGCTGCACTAGGTATTCAAGTTTATCTACTACTGTGTCATTGAAAGGGTGACACAGGTTCTAGTTCTGGCTGGGGAGACAGACTAGACTTTTATTAAGTAATAGTACAATCTAGAGCTCCTATGGCAAGATGAAAAGGGTATGTAATGGAGGACTGGCACTGTGCTTGCCCTGGACTTTCTAAGGATGGTGGTACTTGCCCTCAATGTATTTTAGTGTTGACTTTTATTATGTTGGTCATGGATGCATGTTGGTGAAGGGAGGCAGCACCAGACACGAGTGAAAGGCTTTGAAACACATGGATTTAAGGTTTTCTTTTCATAAGTTTGTCTTCCTGGACCACATCTAGGAAGCCTCTGAATGTTCTCTGGGATTAAAAGAAGTTCAGTAGAGAAATACTATGCTTAGATAGCTGTGGAGGTCTTCCTATAGTGCAATAGTTTTTCTATGTTTTGTGTGTAGCACAGCAAATGCATGTAGTGAACTAGAACTTTTCTGTAGTGTCATAATAGCTTTGAGTTAACGCTCCTCATTAGTTTCCCAAGTGCCAATTATACTGTCATTCTGTTTATTTAATATCCTGGTTAATTATAATAGAATTAAGGTGTTAAGCTACCAGAAAAATGAAAAACTCTGGGTTGAATGAATCTTTAAACCTCTAGAGGCAGGTACATTTTTTGAAATTAGAGCAATAAACTTTATATTTAGTGGCACTTACTTGCTTAAAGCAGAATTCTGTGCTCCAATTTTTAGTATTGTTGAAAATTTAGCTAAGGACTGAAAGCACATCTAGAGCTTTGAAGTGGTATGAGTAATAAGGTATTCAACTTGTTGTAAGTGATGGAACTTTGCATTATGTTACTAATGTGTTAAGCAAATTATTTTTCAATAGATTTCACTGCTTATGATGGGAAATTCTGTGCAAATCAGGGAAAAAATTAAGGATTTCAAACCATTATATTGGAAAGGTTCTACAGTAGTAGAGAGATCTAAGAGCTCATGCTAAACAGGTAACACTGAAGGACTGCATTAATCAAAAATAAAAATTTAAAAAAGAAGAAAAAAGGACAACTGTTGAGAAGCAATGTATGAGGAATAGCTGTCTTGAACTTTGACTGCAACTCCATTTAATTTGGTCCTCACTTGTCTGTTCTTTTGTCATCTGTACTTGTCTCTCCCTACATTTCTCTGTCCATCATCGATGTTAGTTCAGATTAATCACTGGTCAGCCAAAATTATATATATTTTTTTCATTTTAGAGTGTTTTTAAATCTGAATATTTTCAGGTAGAACTAGCATATGTCAAAGTAATAGAATGAAGCTGAGAATTAAATTAGTGTAGAGGAAGAAGTGTCTGAAATTCAAGGAAGACTAATTACTATGTAGGAAACATTCTATCACAGAATCACATAATCACAGAATCTAGGTTGGAAAGGACCTTGAAGATCATCTAGTCCAACCGTTAACCTAACACTGACAGTTCCCAACTACACCACATCCCTAAGCGCTATGTCGACCCTACTCTTAAACACCTCCAGGGATGGGGACTCCACCACTGCCCTGGGCAGCCCATTCCAACACCTAACAACCCGTTCTGTAAAGAAATGCTTCCTAATATCTAGTCTAAACCTTCCCTGGCGCAACTTGACGCCATTGCCTCTTGTTCTATTGCTTATTATTTGATTAAAGAGACTCATCCCCAGTTCTCTGCAACCTCCTTTCAGGTAGCTGTAGAGGGCCATGAGGTCTCCCCTCAGCCTTCTCTTCTCCAGACTAAACAACCCCAGTTCCCTCAGCCGCTCCTCGTACGACATGTGCTCCAGACCCTTCACCAGCTTCGTTCTCCTTCTCTGGACACGCTCGAGTAATTCAATGTCCTTTTTGTAGTGAGGGGCCCAAAACTGAACACAGTAATCGAGGTGCGGCCTCACCAGTGCCGAGTACAGGGGTAAGATCACTTCCCTGTCCCTGCTGGCCACGCTATTTCTGATACAAGCCAGGATGCCATTGGCCTTCTTGGCCACCTGGACACACTGCTGGCTCATGTTCAGCCGGCTGTCAATCAACACCCCCAGGTCCCTCTCTGACTGGCAGCTCTCCAGCCACTCCTCCCCAAGCCTGTAGCGCTGCTGGGTGTTGTTGTGGCCCAAGTGCAGCACCCGGCATTTGACCTTATTGAAACTCATACAGTTGGCCTTAGCCCATCGCTCCAGCCTGTCCAGATCTCTCTGCAGAGCCTCCCTACCCTCGAGCAGATCAACACTCCCACCCAACTTGGTGTCATCTGCAAATTTACTGAGGGTGCACTTGATCCCCTTGTCTAGATCATCAATAAAGATGTTAAACAGGAGTGGCCCCAAAACCGAGCCCTGGGGGACACCACTAGTGACCAGCCACCAACTGAATTTAACTCCGTTCACCACAACTCTTTGGGCCCGGCCATCCAGCCAGTTTTTTACCCAGCAACGCATGCGCTCATCCAAGCCACCAGCAGCCAGTTTTGCCAGGAGAATGCTGTGGGGAACAGTGTCAAAGGCCTTACTGAAGTCAAGGTAAACTACATCCACAGCCTTTCCCTCATCCAATAAGCAGGTTGCCCTGTCGTAGAAGGAGATCAGGTTTGTCAAGCAGGACCTGCCTTTCATAAACCCATGCTGACTGGGCCTGATCATCTGGTTGTCCCGCATGTGTTGTGTGATGGTACTCAGGATGAGCTGCTCCATCAGCTTCCCGGGCACTGAAATCAAGCTGACAGCCCTGTAATTTCCCAGATCATCCTTCCGACCCTTCTTATATATGGGTGTCACATTGGCCAGTTTCCAATCTGTTGGGACCTCCCCGGTCAGCCAGGACTGCTGGTAAATGATGGAAAGTGGCTTGGTGAGCACCCCAGCCAGCTCCTTCAGCACCCTCGGGTGTGTCCCATCTGGTCCCATAGACTTGTGTATGTTTATGTGATGCAGTAGGTCACTGACTATCTCCTCCTGGATTGCGGGGGGGTCATTCTCCCAGTCTCTGTCCTCTGGCTGAGGAGGCTGGATTCCCTCAATACAACTAGTCTTGTTATTAAAGACTGAGGCAAAGAAGGCATTAAGGACCTCAGCCTTTTCCTCATCACTTGTTACCATGTTTCCTCCTGCATCTAGCAGGGGTTGGATACTCTCCCTGGTCTTTCTTTTGCTACTGACATACTTATAGAAACATTTCTTGTTATCCTTGATTGCTGAAGCCAGAGTAATTTCCAGATGGGCTTTAGACCTCCTGATTTCTGCCCTGCATAGCCTCACAGCCTCTTTGTAATCACTGTGAGTGGCTAGCCCGTTCTTCCAAAGGCTGTAAACTTTCCTTTTCTCCCTGAGTTCCAGCCAAAACTCCCTGTACAGCCAGGGTGATCTTCTCTGTCGCCGGCTTCTCTTACAGCACCTGGGCACTGCCTGCTCCTGTGACATTAAGACTTCCTTCTTAAAGAGTGTCCAGCCTTCCTGGACCCCTATACCCTTCAGGATCATCTCCCAAGGGATCCTTTCAAGCAGGTGCCCAAACAAGACAAAGTCAGCCCTTTGGAAGTCCAGGATGTCAGTTCTGCTGCCCCCTCTCCTGGCCTCCCTAAGAGTAGAGAACTCTATTATTTTATGATCGCTATGCCCTAGTCAGCCTCTGACCGCCACATCATCCACCAGTCCTTCTCTGTTCACAAAGAGCAGTGAAGCTCATATCAAAACTACAGGAAAACAAATAATCTAAACATGCAAATTATTTTGAATATTTTGCTGCACCATATTCAAAACATTCTTTGGTTTAAAAGACTTCTTTCTTTCCTTTTACTCCAACATGAAATTACTATGTTATCTTAGGCATTCATATTCATATATGCATAATTTCATGTGTAATACTGAAGAATTAACCTTAGACTCTAGAATTTCCTTTTATTTTCATACAGTAATTCTACTGTGAATGTCAATGGTAGATATATTTTGTTTCTATATATTTTTTCTGTAAATATCAATAAATCAATTTTATATTGGGAATTTTAACATGAATTTTTCTATTTGTATGTATTATTTTCACATACAAACTGTAATAGCATATCAAAGTGCTGAATACTTACAACATTTTGATAAGAACCACTAAACAAAAAGAACAGGTCAGGCATTTGTAAACTGAGTGAAAAATATGAAACTTACAAATTTTTTATTTAATCCAGTTGGAAAAACTATCAACCAGTTTACCATTTGAGAGGGTTTGAAAATTACACAGCCTTTACATATAACCATCCTGTTCTAAAATTCTTCCTTTGTATAAAAATAGGGGAATGCTTTTCTATGCAATTTATTCTGAAGGTAATAGCAAGTAAACAATAAAAATCCTGATTAACGTGCATATTATTTTTAAACTCAGATAAAAGCTTTAGGATAAAATCAGTATCACAGCTGATATACTTAGCTTTGTTGAAAAGTTGCATATATGCTTCTTTGTTCTGTTGCGTGACTTTTTCTTCTTCTTCAGCTTCCTAGTGAAATGAATGGCATACTTCTACTATTTTGTAGAATTTCTGCGGTAGAAAATTGCTGTTTAAATTCAGTCTTCCACTTGAATAGTATTATTTCACAAAGATGTTGTACATAAGGGGTCATTATGTACTTTAAAAAATAAATTGTAATTTGCAATAAAAACTATCTCATGAGAAGCAAAAGAGAAAATAAGACTGATGCGCAGAATATTCAAGTGTCTTTTGTGTTCTATTTCAGCTTTGGAAGTAAGTTGAGTTTTCTGAAAAATCTATTTCCAGTCTATGACTTTTCAATGATATGCCTGACATTTAATGTTTTAAGTGTACAGAAAATCTTGTAAGAGAGAAACTATTTTAAAATTATAAACATCTTATTTCTCCTTGAAGGACTACTGAGGCATTAAGGTTGCACAGTTGATGGTGAAAATTAGAGGTAGATGTCTGTAATACTTTTATTAGTTGGACTTTTAGGTTTTTGATTGAACTTGTAATACTATCTTCAGAAAACTGTAGGTATTTGCCTATTTTGCTAGACATACAGGTTCCCAGATGTTCCTTTACTATTACAGCACAAACATACTGTATCTGATACAGTGTGGGTGCTGGACAGCTGTTTGGTGTGCGGCCTCTTCTTAAAACATTAGTTTTAATGCTCATCCACCTAAGGCAACAAATTTTTTCAGTTATTGTTAGTATCTGCATGTGTACTCCTTGTATTTGTTTTATTTGAGACCTGTGGATGTTTGACGGGCTGAGCAACTGGGCAGTTCAGGATTAGTAAATACGATATTTTCTGAAAAAGAATGAAGTCTTTTTGTGCCTGCCTGTGTTACATTCAATGTTCAGACTGCCACATATCCAGAAGTTTCACAAATTACTGTAACACGAGAGTAGTTGCCAATAAACCCAGAGAAATCTACAAGGTCCTGAAAAATCCATCTGCCCAATATTACCTGGCACAAAAAGAGGACACTCCAGTGCTTCTTTTGTCTTTATTTTCCTAAACTCTATGTCCTGTTAGAAGGTTTGTCAAAGACATCTGGAATTTGATAAATGGGTTTGTATGTAAATTAAAAATGGAAAAAGAAAACAAAAAAATGCATAGAGGACTTTTTCTAACTTATTCACAACACTGTCTGGTTGCTGTCTAGCGGTAACATAGCTAAAGCAAAGAGGAATTGGAGTTCCTCATGTCACCTTGTTCAACTTCTGTCACTGTCAGATTGAGAAGCCTGTTCTTTTGCTTCATGATGCCTTAATTTGCATTCATGTAAACACAGCTAGACACAGGGCTAGGGCAAGGCAATTCAATGCAGCCCTCACATCGTGACAATGATTTTGCATAGAAGTTAAGAGGAGAATCTCTGGTTTCTGTTACAATGTCAGGAGTGTGGTAGGAGTCTGCTTTGGGAAACCAAGCGCAAGAAGCAGCTTACTAGTATGTGTTGGCTGGGTTGCATCTGTCCCAGGTAAACCAAATCACATGTGGTGTTCTGGTTCTGTTATGTCAATTCCAGGGAATCCTGAGATTAATTCCACATTAAACTTCGTAGACATTTCTCAGAGCTACTGTTTGAGTTTGACTGAAGACTAAGGAAGTCATCCCTTCTTAGATTACAATTAGATCACTTTTTTCATTCTCATTTTTCTCACCATTTTTCACAACTAGAAGCACTCAATATATTGTCTTATTATAGCTAGTGCTAGTAATCTGCCTTAATCTCTCTAACACTAGGAAATGGATTTATCAGATGTGCCTTGTTTTCTGTACCTTAGTTCTAACTCACAATAACTTGTGAGAATATTGTTTATCATAACTAAAGAAAACAAAATTTCACCTCCGATTTCACCTCAAAAGCATCAACTAGGAAGTATCAAATACATAGCTGGCATTTGAAATATGGAAAAAAGAATATGAGTGCCATTTTACAGAAGAGTTTAGAGCAGCGTATGAATGTTACATGAATTTCAACTTCTAAATTCTTGAAAATTGAAACAAGGCTTGATATTGCAATTGTTCCAAATTACATCTGTGAGTAGGTGCTGCAGCACTAGCAGCTCATGTGTAAAATCAATTGCCATAGAATTCAGAGTTGATAACAGTTTCTAAAAGCCTGTAGCTTTAAAATAAACTGTTCTTCACCTGCAGATCCCTGTATACGACACTGCAGACCCCTGCTACTCTATCTGTACTGGCAGGGCCCCTCTGTGAAACCACCATATTTGCTAAAGGAATTCTTTCTGTTTGCATAACATTTTACCTCTTAAATTGCATAAAATAAATCAGTAAAAATAGCTCTACTTATAGGATTTGTAAAAAATGCATCACTGATGATTGTTACACCAACAAAAGCCTGTGCTAGGTTATCCCTGTGAGCAGAGTTTTGTAGAGTAGACCAATGCCTTTGTTCCACCCAGCACATACTTTATTTTTGTTTATAAATAGATATGTAGAAACATAACTGATCAGTTACTTTATTTTTTATTCTCTCTCAATATGGTTTAAAGATGGGATACTACAGTTATTTTTTTCTGTAAATTTTCTTTCTAGAAAGATACTTACTGAATTTAGAACACAATACTGCACTAGGGTGCTGAAATACTGTTAAGATAGGTTTATTTAGTGGAAAGTAAAAAGTAGTGTAAATAAGCTCAAGGAAATAGACTTAACAATCCAAAAGCCTGAGGCAGTGCCTTAAGGTGAATGTCTCTGTGGGCCAGAAACAAATGAAGTCTACTGATACTTTGCTTAAAGCTGTCATTTCCCTGACTCCCTGAGTTGTTTGGAGTTCTCTTAAAAGTTTTATAGTTGTTCAATACAATTAGAGATTCATTCAAGTTCTCTGTCATCCAAAGGATACAGTTAATGGTCATAAATTTTGATTTTGAACTATCTCCAGTACAACAGCTGTTGAAAACAACACTTGTAGTATAAGTGAGTAAAATAGTAGAAAAAAGACTGTCTTCAAGAGGGACTTAAATATGTTAAAAATACAAACCTAGACTGGCTTATACCTGATAAACACAAATTTCTCAGCATTTTTCTTAGTTTTATGTGCATTCTGATGCACTTCTCTTCCTTACAAGCAATGTGTCTTCTTGCTTCATCACTATATACTAGCACAGTCGTTCATGTAATTTCAAAATTGACTCATTTTTCTCTGATGGATATTAAATTTGATGCAGCTAGGCATGCATCTATATTTAGATAAAGCTGTAAAAAATTAACACCCCCTTTCCTCTGAATGTAAGAGACCATATATTTTGTAAGAATATGTGCAAGTCAGTGTTATTCACAAAGGATTGACAACCCAAACAATGTATAATAGTCATATAGCCTAGTGGTATTTTTATCTGCTGTACTGAAATGTGCAGGCCATATTTGGAGCATGTACTCAGACTTCCAGTTTAAACTCTCCAATGGCTTCAGTTCTAGTTTCAGCTGTGTTGTTCAGACCCATCCATCAAAAGTATAGGCTCTACCTAACAAGGAGGTTTGCTGACTTAGCCCATCATCACAGCATGAGTGTACTTACCTGTTTCTTCTGTACTCTAGCCAGGTGTTCTTTAGCACAAAACACACTGAACAAGTGTAGTTCTTGGTTCAGAATTTAAGAGTAATTCTTCTCAAGACAATCCTATCTTCTCTAATGCCTGAATTGTTTTTCTTCTTTGCAGATTTTTCTGTTCACATGAATAAGTATTTTTTATTTGAATATTGTTTCAGCTTCAGCCGAAAAACTGGTGACTAGGGCTATCGAGAATGTGAGGCTAGGGTTAACTGATGTGATAGAAAGTAGAAAAGAGAGGTTTTAGTTTGCTTGGGCTGAGAGGATCTAGAAGTTAAGACTAGCAATTCCTGATATAGCACCCTAACTAGATGAATACTCTGTGCAAAAATGCCTTTTTCTGTTTCTAAGTATATAAAGAATTCAAATATATTTTTATATGGTCCCAAACTGTACTTGGGAATAGTAATCTATATTCATCTCTGCCTTACATGCTTGAAATCTGCCTAACCTCAGTACACAAGAATTCAAGAATATTTATTAAGATATTAAACTTCTGTCTAGGAAACAGGAGGTGTCCAGAATTGTGACTGTCATCTATAAATAGCACTGTAGAAGAGAGAGAAACCTGCATGTGTCAGGGCTCAAAGAAGTTATATTTGCGAATTAATATCTGGCTTTTAATATGAGGTGACAGATTAATCCACTTCTGGATTTTGTGTGTATGCTTTTGAAACATTTGGTATCAGACACAGATGGACACAAGATTAAAGATGTGTTAAACTGAGTTTCTGATTTGACCTTTATGTTTTGTGTTCTTGATGGAGCCTGATATTAATGTTTGGTCTTGGGATTTAAGAGGGTGTGAATATCTGTGTCTTGAATATTTGTCATAAATTCTGAAGTAACTATATAATAGTAAACTACGTAGAAATAGATTTATACCTCTAGATAACCTCAGTGGCTCCAATCACTTACAACTGCACAAAGCCACCTACAGTGTTTTATGCACAGCTTCCTTGCTTGCAAATGCGTGTGTAAGGC
The DNA here is from genome assembly GCF_047716275.1 of Strix uralensis. NCBI lineage: Eukaryota > Metazoa > Chordata > Aves > Strigiformes > Strigidae > Strix > Strix uralensis. Next base: position 40,803,574 of record NC_133975.1, read on the forward strand.
ACAAGCAGTGAGTCTGTGTCTAAAGTAGTGAACTGCAACAACCTTCAACTTCCATTTAGGGGTGAGCAGTGGGGAGTGAATAAGGGCTCCCACCTCACACAGACTATGTTCCGTCCAACAGGAGCAGAACTGATAGTTATTACTAATTGGTATTTGTGAGCATAATATGGGGGGGGGTATATGTGGAAGGTTGCCTTTTGCTTTCCTGAAATGCTTATTTTTCATAGAGAAACAGATAAATATGTAGAAAGAAACACCCCCACCCTTAAAAAAAAAAAAAAAGCCACCATGCTTTCTACCTAGTAATATAATTAATTCTAAAATATAAGCAACAATATTGTGTGCAGGTAAGACACATGATTGTGGAGAAGCACAATCACATACCTTGTTCTGTATAAATGAACTTTAGAATAAAGCTTGACAGTGTAAAATGACTATATTTTAAGAATATGTTGATACAACTACATTTATGTAACCACAATTTTGAAAAAAACTTTTGTGTTCTACTTTACATTTTTTGCAGATGTTATAGAGATCAGTCTTATCACAAATTAATTATGATCATGTGACTCAATTTTTGTGAATAGTGTTAAGATCAAAACAGGAAAAAGAAACACATAGATGTTTGATGGGATACTAGGTAATGTCAAGATATGCTCCTGTTCATTGAGAGCTTCAAGTCTGGAAAAAAGTTAATGAAAATAAATGTGTAACATGCTACACTACACTACATAGCATATATTGTTCTTGCTGTGCTTCATAAAGTATTTAAGTTTTAAGAGAGCCCCATTTATCATGGACATTATCCTCAGATGAATAAAAAATATTAGAATTAATTTGAATGGATATGATCTCTTTGGAAACTTGACTATGTATACTTGCATACTGATTTTACTTGGGTTAATATACCCTGCTTTTCATCATGGTTTCTCGTGTATTGCTTGCAGCTATAGAGCTTCTAGTTATGTTAACATCTATATGCAGCTTTTAGCTATATTTATTGCTTGTAGCTATACAGCTATACAGCTGGCTTGTGTCTGACTGACATGGACTACATGGCCTGCCTATAAATATACCAAAACTTGGATTTTAATATAAAACTTAGTTTAGGAAAAGGATATTGGTTTGACTTAATTATTTTCTTTTTACCCTTTTTTGTACAAATATCATGGAAAAATAAACATTATGTCATCATATTGAAGACACATCTAAATTTTGTAATGCTTTTCAGGAAATGTCTTATTTGTCCTCAACAACCATACTACTTATGTGGTGATATTCTGGCTGCAGAAAAATGCCAACTGAAGTTGAAGTTGTAATATTATTGCACCATACATTTAACTTACCTTCAAATTCTCTGGTATGGTACAGTACAAAGACTACTAACCCAAAAAAATTACCAGTGGAAGGTATCATCAGACAAATTTTCTCTGTTATTTGCCATTTTATTTTATTTTATATTTGTTGTTATATTCTATTAACCTTAGCTTAATTTTTCATGTTTGTCAAAAGGATCAACACTAAGCATTCACTAAGCATTTCCAGTATCACTGAATATTCTGAATGAATGCTTATCCCTCTTATTTCCAAGATGCAGAATAATCATGTCTACTATTGCAGTGGGGAAATTCAAACAGTGGGGTTTATTTCTTACATGTCATTATTTACAGGGAATTGTTACTACTGGTATCAATTTATCTTGGCACCGATCTGACTCACTGGACTATTTTAAAAGCCACTGCCACACTATGAAAAATGGTCAGTGCTGAAGAAAACTGTTCACATGGGCATCTAAAAAGCCTCTCCCAAAACTCCTTGAAAAAGAAACCAAAAAACTCCACAAAGTGTGTAATCTGTGTGCTTTAATGGGCTTAAATAGAGCATTAGGGGTTGTGTTGAAGAGAAATCTTAATCTTTAACCAATATTTTTTTCCCTAGAGTTGCCACTAATCACTTGCATCCTTTTGGCTATTACATATTTATTAAGAAAATGACAGAGAAAGTAAGTTGTCACGAGCATGTGGAGTAGTAAGCAAGGTCCATGTATCTGGCTGCACATTAGAAAATGTGACTGTGCTGCTCACAGTGGAAGTCTCGCATTTGGGCAGCTGCTTTATCATCCCCTGACACAGATCTTGGCAACAGAGAGCTGAGTAATACAGATTGTGAAGAAAATGGCTCTGTTCTGTTACTTTAATTTTGCAACTTCATTTGTAAAATTTGACTCTGCATGTGAGCTCCCAGGGTATGGGAATGAGTTTTGTGGTTTATGGTGGTAGGAAGCACAAAGACCTGAAAGTTTCATATTCTGTAAATCCTTCAGTTGAGTCACCATTAACTCCAAAGTGTGATTAGATCCCCTCAAATAAATCTTTCATACTCTCTCACACTGGATGTGGAATTGTTCTCCTTAATTAAGCAATGACTGTAGAAATGCTCTGTGGTTCAGGCATCATATATAATTGTACTATTCATGCTTTCTAAAACACACTGGAATTAATCAAATATGCTCTGCTACCCTTGGGGACAAGGATGTCTGTTTAGTAATGGCCTATTTCCATAAGGTTTTTAATTTGTGTTAACACCTAATAGGACTAAAAACCAACCAATTAACGGATTCCATTTCACAAGAAACCATAGTTAGAATTATTTAAATAAAAATGTTATGACAGCATAATACATAAAGAGCCTCCTAGTGTCTAACTTCTGTAAACCAGTTTCTGTCAATGAATGAGGTTGAGGGAGAGGAGCACAGGTCATCTGAGGTGACAAGTCAGCTGAGAAATTGTTCCTGTGCTCATGATTCAGATGAAATATATAGTACTGCCTGATCCAAACAGATAACTGCAAAATTGAGAACTCCCTGGCTCCACTTTTGATTAGATGGTGGCTAAGGAATGTAGACCAAGAAAATACCAAGGTCACTAAATTAATATTTAGATTCAAAATAAGCAGTCCAATTTCAGAAGTGGAATAGGGAATAATAGATGGAAAACAAGGGGCTCACTTTAAGGATAACCAGAAAACAGAGAAAACCAGGAAAAAAAAACAACAGACAGAAGAGAACAACCTCTTGGAGGAGGAAAAAACAAACCAAAGCAAGCCTTCTCCCATACAATTCCCATATAATTGACTTCTTATGAAAATTGCTCAGGTGTAATATCTGTCAGTGCAATAAATTGCAATATAGAAAATTTCTGGTTAAGAGAATATTAGCATCATGACAATCCCATTTGGATGTGTTTTATTACATCAAATACCATGACAAATTCACTCATTAACTTCCCTGATACTTAGCAAATTCTCCACTGGTAAAGTATTCACCAGTTGTGCACCAAGTTCTCGAAGGACTGTCTTCAAATGAATAATTTGGCTTCATACTGTGTTATGCAGAGTTAGTCAATTCACAGAAAATTAATCTTAATCTAGATTGGATACAAAATATTATGTCTGATCATGTCTGTAAGCAATGAGTAGTAGGATTACATCCAAGAACCAAACAGAATTATGGAACAGCCATTTCTGAATACTTTTAATGGTGTGGTAGGAAAATACCAAGAATGAAAGTGGTGTTAATGACTGTTTTCTTGATTTGTGTATGTGTGATTATCTTGAGGTAAAATTACTTAAGCAACCCTAATTCTAAAATTGTCATGTCCTCTGTATAGAATATAGCATTAGCTGCATAGAATATGTAAAAGCTTTAATTTGCTTATGAATAAACTTAAATAACAAAGTTATTTAAAGCTAATCTCATCAGAAACTTTCATTAGATTATTTAACCTCTTGGCTACTGTGTCGCTTCTTATCTTAGTACTTGACCTTTTGATTTGCAGTTTTGGAAAGTCTTGTCTTTCTCAGGTTGTTTTGTTTGTTGTTTTTTTTTTCAGTAAATTAAATGTTTTGAAGGAATCTGCTAAAATAATTGATCTTTGCTGCCTGTTTCTCTTAAACCTACATTTATATTCATAATTACTTACAGGTAATTTACAAATAAAGTGGTAATGTTAGGCTAAATCAGTCCTCTGTATCATACAAAGTCTTTAACGGAGGTGCATTAAATACAGATTTCTCATACAGTATATTCTTAAACAAGATTATAGAAGTTTGTGTATTATCTGGAATAAGAAAAGAGATGGTTTTCATACATATTTGTCCCTAGATTCATGTTTTAATCTATGTTTTAAGTTCTAGGAGATAAACTAAAAAAGCATCAAGAAACATTGTTTATACTGTTTATTCAAATACTAATTTTTTTATTGTATTAAGATATTGTCTTGGTTGTGAAGGATTTGGGGAATCAGTGCTTGGCCAGAAGTGAATCCTTCACAGAAGTGGTATCTTAGCTGAATATCACCTGTGAAGATATGCCCTGCTATCAATGTTACTGGTGTTTTATAGAACATAGAAGTAGCCATAAAATAGCAAAGAGATTACTGAAAATGGCATGCTTATCTGGATTTCATTTATTGTACTGGTGTTTTCTTTGCAGTTAATAACTACAGTAGTTGGTGAAAAAAGACTAATATTAGGAAAAACCTTGAAATAATTAGCTTTAGAAAAAAACTATTTTTATCTTATCTGTTTACAGCAGTGCCATAACTGAGAAGCAGAAACAAATATTTTGGAGATGAGTGGTTGTTAATATCTTAGATTAGCTTTGTTGTTGGAAAAAAAAAGTTATGTTAAATTGCATTCCTAAGAATCAATTCTCATAGATAATTGCTGCAAAATTCTTTGGAATGGTTCATGATTCATAATATGTAGATACCTAAATGTACCTAATAATCTAATTTGCAATTTAAGGTGTCTTGTACAAGAAGATATAAATTTTGAGAAATGGGATTGAAGGAAATCAAAATGGTACATATATAAACAAGTGAGCCAAGGGGAAATGTGATGGTGAAAAAAATTATGAAGTGGTCAAGACCAGTATGAACTACTGAGGGTTTGTAAAATGAATGTGACACTCATGAGGATGTTTAAGTACAGGTTTAACTTAAAATTATATGTTTTAAAACTTTGGATTCATAGAACAGTTTGGATTGGAAGAGACATTAACAGGTCATCTAGTCCAAGCCCTCCTGCAATGAGCAGATCAGGTTTCTCAGAGCCACATCCAATCTGACCTTGAATGTTTTCAGGAATGGGATATCTACCACCTCTCTGGGCAACCTGTTCCAGTGTTTCACCACCTTCATTGCAAAAATTTTTTTTCCTTATAACTAGTCTAAATCTATCCTCTATAAGTTTAAAATCATTACCCCTTGTACTATCGCAACAGGCCCTGCTACAAAGTTTGTCCCCATCTTTCATATAAGTCACCTTTAAATATTGGAAGGCTGCAATAAGGTCTCCCCAGAGCCTTCTCTTCTCCGGGCTGAACAACCCCAACTCTCTGAGGAGAGGTGTTCCATCCCTCCGATCGTTTCTGTGGTCTTCCTCTGGACCTGCTCCAACAGGTCCATGTCTTTCCTGTGCTGAGGGCCCCAGAGCTGGACACAGCACTCCAGGTGAGGTCTCACAAGAGCAGAGTAGTGGGGGAGAATCACCTCCCTTGACCTGCTGGCCACACTTCTCTTGATGCAGCCCAGGATATGGTTGGCCTTCTGAGCTGTGAGCTCACATTGCTGGCTCATCTCGAGCTTTTCATCCACCAGTACCCCCAAGTCTTTCTCCACAAGGCTGCTCTCAATCCCTTCATCCCCCAGCCTGTACTGATAACAGGGGTTGCCCCAACCCACGTGCAGGACCTTGCACTTGACCTTGTTGAACCTCGTGAGGTTCACATAGGCCCTCTTCTCAAGCCTGTGCAGTTCCTTCTGGATGGCATCCTGTCCCTCAGGCATGTCAACAGCACCACACAGGTTGGTGTCAGCAAACTTGTTGAGGGTGCACTCGATCCCACTGTCTATGTCATTGATGAAGATATTAAACAGTACTGGTCCCAGTATGGCCACCTGAGGGACACAGCTTGTCACTGATCACCATCTGGACATTGAACCACGGACCACTACTCTCTGGATGTGACCATCCAGCCAATTCCTTATCCACTGAACTAGTCCATCCACCAAATCCATATCTCTCCAATTTAGAGAGAAGGATGTTGTGGGGGAGCATGTCAAAGGCCTTACAGAAATCCAGATAGACAACATCTATAACTCTTATAAAATAAAAGTCAATGAAATGGAATAAAAGTCAATGCAATGCATACAGCTGTTCTCTTTTGAAGCTACCTTTTGGATTAATTTCTACTGCTTTTTACCCTCCTCCTTGGCACTCCAGGTACACAGTAGGCTCTAGGAGGTTGAGAAAGCAGTTCAGTGGGTCTCCCATACCAAAGAGCAGTATTCTAATGGGCAACAAAGAGGATAAGAAAGTGATATAGGGCCCTTTTTCAGACAGAAATGTGTGGCTGAAAGGGGAAGGGAAAGCAGTGCCCCCATCCAGGGGCTTTACAAGCTACTTAACCATGTAGCACTCTGAAGAGACTAAATTTTTAAAGGTTATTGTGAACTGGTGGAGGATTAATGGTGTCTGGAAACATGGAATTTTCTTGTAAAACTTGTTGATCACCCTTAACTCTATCTATTTCATTTCAAAGGAGCTCAGACACTGGCTTTGACTTTTGAAAATATCTTATCATGGCCAAGTGTTGGTTGTTTGGTTTTTTTTTTTTGCTTTCCAATACCTTTGTTAGTATTTATCAACAAGTGATAAAATTTTGCGCTTAAAGACCTACATCTGATTGTTCTATTAGAATAAATCTAAGAGATAAATTGATAATTAATATTTTTTTCTTAGGGGAAAATGCTGTATACTGTAGAGGCAGTCACCTAAATCTGAGGTATAAATTAAGCACAAATTTTAACAGTGAGGGAGATTAGTCACTGGAGAAACAACAAAAGGACATGAAGATTTTGCTGTCTTTTTTTAACAAGGGTAGATGACTCTCTGGCTTTTCAAAGATACATTTCAGCCAAACAAAAGTTATTTGGATCAATAATGAGATAACTGCTGGAGAGTTGATACCCTGAGTCATACAAAAAGTGACGCTAGATTGAATGCTCCTATCAGTGCTATGAATAATGTATATAAATATCAGGAAGTTTTTGCTTATGGCTTGCATACATTTCCCCTTTCATAATCATCTTTCATTGTGCTGCAGCCGAACTACTTTTGTTATATTGAGTAGTATTTCTCTTACTATCAGAAGTACTAGAACTTATCTTTACTTTTCAGTCAAAATTATTTTCATTGGAAAAATGCTGTTTCAGTATTTGGGGACATTTTCAAGTTGAAAATGTTCAAAAACTTCGGTAAGTAAAGAGTTTGGGGTTTGGTACTTTTTATGAAATAAACTTGATTGGGTTTTATTGTTTTTTTCTTCTTTTTTTTTTAATGTTAAAAATAACTTTTAATTCTCTTCCTATTTTATATAGTGCTCAAATCTGAATGCTGACTGTTATCATATCTGCTGCATTCCTGGAATGTACAGATTTGTTATTACTTAAATACAAATCAATGCAGCGAAATCCTAACTCCCAAAACTAAGAGAATATCTAGAATTACAGCTTTCACTTCTTAAGGGACTTACCTACCCATCTGACTCCAAATTAAAAATTTAAAATTCAAATTGAACTGGTGGAGTCTGGGCATTTCCATTCTGTGAGACATTTTAAAAGGTTAGATATTTTCTGACCCCTTTCAAGGGAGTTAGAGATATCTGAGTGTTCCCTCTGACTTAAGGTGTGATTTTTAAGATTTCCAACTCTCTCTGCTGAGGAGAGAAGAGTTTACTGCTCTTAGTTCATAGCATGAATAAATCCTTAGTTTGTATAGACCACAAGAGATACAGCTAAATCTGAGAGAATTAAGATCTCAAGTCTTCCTGCTGCAAAGATGAGGACCAAGCCCTGACTAGAGACTGAACTTCTGGGACTGCCTGGCAATCTGTATATAAGCCTCATTTAGAAGGATAAATATGAGATCTGTAATTGGACCATCAGATACGCTGACTGAAAAAAAAAAGAGTAGCTTAATGAAAATTCACCAGAAGTAATATTTGTGAAAACACCTCAACATTCATGTGTTTTCCAATATCACTGTATTTAAACAGAAAATGCTGGCCTCCTAATGCTTTGATATGTATTCAGAAGTTTATATGGGTGATTCATGCCCTATTTCTTATTATTATCAATCCTAAACTACTTTCAACATTTGAAATAGAGCAGAATATGTTTGAGAGCAAAAGTATGAGTAGATGCACACACGCACACAAGCACAAATACACATGCCTAAATACACACACAAATATATATACATATATATGTACATGTACACATATATGTAAAATGTTTACAAATATAAGGAAAAACAAAACTGCAGAGCTAGATCTAGGAGGGTGTGGGAGTCTAAATTTAAGCTACAGATAGAGACAGGTTCACAAGTTTGATCTGCATTTAATGTAGGAAGAGAATTGAGGCCAGTGAATGTACTTAAAACATATGCATCTTTTGCATATATAGGCTAATATCTTGTTTCTGGCCTACAGGCTGAGATAACAAAATCCTTATGGGTGAAAAAGTTATCTTCTGGACCATCAGCTGGGATTTTGATCTTGCACTGTTTTTACAACCTCATTCTTGCTCAGAAGGATGTTTTTTGTTTTGTTTTGTTGTGGTTTTCTTTTTTTTAAAAAAAGAAAATGGTTGAGGAAATAAAAGGTAAAGGCTGAGGCAAGGTGGTTAATTTCAAAATAAGTCTTTCAGGATAGAGAATCAAATTCTCAGAGAAAGTATAATACTCAGATCCAGAGAACACATGCAATTATAGTGGTGTGTATACAAATGACCTACAGTTAGTTATGTGATTGCATTAACATTTGTTAGCAGCATGTAAAATAGTGGCAATAACAAGAATAAATTACCTCATATCTCGTGTGATATAAAATCTAAGCAGTTTTCTTCATGACTGTGTGTCATGGTTTGAAAGAATAAGATTATAGTAACTTTAAATGTTATATATTTTCCATTATCTTTATAGGCAAAAGACCTACTTACAGGTCTGAATCAAGAGTTACATATAATTTCTTTACGTGTTCACAGAATAATTAAATTTGTCCACTCTTTTCCTCACACGGATAACACAATACTAACAAATATGCATTATCCACTTCTCTTTTTTAAAGAAGTCTGGGAAATTATTTTCTTGACTCAAGACTGGGCTTCAGAAAATGTTCACAATCTGTCATCTATATCCCTGTTCAATAACGTTCTCTCAGTATATCTCCCATCCCTCAGAAATCTTCAGTTTGTTGCTTCATATTAGTGTATCACTTGCATACAGGCCTGGCATGATGGAATTAGAGAATGTATATAAAGCAAATGTCTCTGCTGGGGTCATGGACTGTGTAATTACATCAGATAGCACTGGATAAGGAGAGACTCTCCTCTGCACTGATACTTGAGCTACATGTAGTAATCCCTTACAGAATATTCTGAAAAAGAAAATGCAAAAAAATTTTTTACTTCTTGATAGTTGATATTGATGTATTTTTGGGTTTGTATTTTTTTTTTTTTGAGACTGTTTGAATTTTGGGGTTTGGGGGGGGGGGTACTTTTAACTGTTCAGATTTAGTCACTATTTCAGCTTAATTTATTTTTCAGATACATTCCATGAATAATCCAATTATATTATTCAATAATCAATCAAAGGCTCTTTTCACATGTAGTGCTGAGGGTTGCCTGTTCTGACGATAATCTCTGTCATAGGTAATAACAACGATTGGACAATATTCAAAGCGCTCAATGTGCAATATACTATAGAAGAACTACCTCATAGGTGGTTTTGAGCACACAAATAATGCCAACTCCAATTGGCTTTTGGAATCTATATAACTCAACCTATCTAGTATGAATTTACTAAGATGTCATATGTCACTGCAGGTAGATTGTACATCAAAGTTAACCGGACATGCATTTGAGTACATACATGAACTTTGGAATTGCCCAGAATTGAGCAGTAAATAGGAAGAATAATTTTCATTTTCACTATTCATTGAAATGGTTTATCAGCTCTCCTTTTAGAGTTCCTAGCTCCTAATTTTGTAGTCACGGAGGCACCTACTTAGTTCCTGTACTTATGTCTTATTTTACAGACTTCAAAATCTGCTTCTGATTAACTATTTCAGGTAATGATTATGTGATAGTGCAGAAGACTGAGAAGTCAGGAGGTGACATAAAAGAGCTGATATAGTATTATATGAGAATTCAGCAGAACTTTAATTTTTTATTAAATTTAGTAAAGTTGTTGATCAAAGTCCAACAAAAATATATCATGATATTAGAAGCTGCTGCTATCTGCTAATGGTATTTAGTCTGAATGGTTAAGACAGCTGTTAAAAAACGCCAGCAGTAATCTTTAGAACTGCAGATCAAGTCACCTTAATAAGGCCTACCTTTCCTGCAGAAATAGAAGGCACCTGCTAAATGATATTTTGTAGCCAAGTATGATTTCAGTAAGTTAAGCTATACATTTCAACTTAGAGAAATTTCTGTCTGTGGTATACTGGAGAAAAAAGGATAATTTGGGAACAAAAACTTCAGATAAAGGAATAGATCAGCTGAACGAGTAATAAATTAAACCTTTCAATAATATAAATTGGTTTGACTTGAGACTGAAGAGCAGTATTTCCATCCATTCGGAACAAGTACTCTGAACATGGGCATTAAGAAGTAATCTTGATTGAACTGAGCATACCGGGTTCTTTTTGATCAACATCCAGTCTTTTTTTAAAAAATGTACTGGTTAGAACATTGGTACACAAAACTGGAGATAGATCTTTTATGCCTTTCTCAGTCTGACAGAGGTCAAACCATATCTCTTCTCCTAAAACTAATCTAGCTAATAAGTTTCATCTAGAAGAGTAGCTAACCAAGGTGGGTAGGCTCCATTGCTCTCCTTTCCATTCATTTATAATAGTTATGTCATTGTGAGACTGTGAAGAAAATAAAGCCATGAAATTAAGGTTCTTGTGGCTTGAATGAGAGAATGCCAAAGGAAATATTCCTGTGAAACCTAATGATGATGTCTGAGGAAGAATAAGTTTGGGTTTTCTGAACAGGAGATTATAGGAGATAGAGAAGTTCACTCTTACTCTACTACTTTCAGGTTAGATGGGGGGGGGAAAAAATCAGGAATATATTTGATAAGATACTGTTTTTTCAAATATGATTTAATGAAACCAGTCAAGAGGATTTCAGGTTCCCTTCTTTGATATTCTAACATATAGTCTGGATTAAGCCAAATTTAGACTGAAGAAACTGAGGATGTACATGCAGCCTTTTTTTTGAGTGTGTTGCAAATTCTTCCTTTTGAGATAATTTTATACATGATCATATAATCACCCATTTCTATCTAGTTATGTTAACAGATGGGAGAAAAAGAAGTTGTTGAGCTTGAGGGTATGCAGCTGAGCCAGTGGATGAATGGCTGTTACTGAATAAATTTTATCTATAGCTTAGAGGTGATTTTTTAGAAATGTATGTCTAATTGAGTACAAGAATGAATGGTCATTAGAACAGAAGTGTCAAAATTTATATTTTCTTTGCTCTCCTGTGACAACTGAGACCCACTGAAACTCTGTTCCTTTTTTTCCCTCCAAGAGAATATGAAAATAACATTTTCTTCAGGTAAATGGAAGACATCTCCAAAATTGCACAGGTATTTTAGACTGAGAGAGCTCTCATTTCAACGATTGACAGAAATCCCTGTTCTAAAGTCAAGCAATCTGTTGATTTTATTATCTGCAGGATGAAGATTAAAAATTGAAATTGTTAGTCGACTCAGATGTATTAGTGCAGAACAGCCATTTTAACTAAATGTCTCAGAATTACCAATTTTCAACAAGTATAAGGGGATTGCTTTCAAATGGTCTTGTCAGAAATTTCTATCTGATTCAAAGGGACTGCTCCAGAATGAGTGTTGACAAGAATCTTCCACACTAAAATAATTCTTTTTAAAATACATTTAAGTCATTCATTATGTGTGTTTTTTCAAGTTTTTAACCACTGTGGCAGGAATGATTTTCCAACAGAGAAAAATTTGACTTTTTTTTTTTTTTTTTTTTTTTTTTTTTAAATTTACCTACTCCCTGTGGCATCAGCCCTTTGTTTTGAGAAGCACATTACAAAGTATGAAAATAATTAATACTGAAGGATCATGTGCATTCTTTCAGAAGCTAAGTGGTTCTGAATAAAGTCATCTTTCTTTCTGAATGTATTATATATTTTGGCTTTATTTAAATTTTTAGATGTCAGAAATTTAATTAATTAGAATGATTAAACACATGAAAAGTATTTTTAAACCTATTTTAAGCTACACGAGAACTAATTATTTTCAGCTTTTATCTATGCCACTCTCCTGTGATCATTAGTCTTGATTCAATTTTTCTATAACCATTTAGATGCACTGTTATCACTCCTCTTGCAATTGGAAAGGCCAGTGAAATTCTCTCAGTTGCAAAATAAAAATAAATAAATAAAATGCAGTACATGCTTCCCCTAGAAGGCAGAGTTAGTCTGTGTCTATGATATTCCAAAGAACCTTAGGCAATGTGTGAACCTTGTTATTTCATAGTGCTAGCAGCTCCTAATATAGTTAAAAAAAAAATAAATTGAAGACACTGTTTTGTTTTTCTCAGGTCCTGGTGGTTGTTTCATAGCAGTTCTTCAAAGATGCAGTGTTTATTATCCCTGAATGTCTTTTGTCTAAATTGTTTAGGTTTCCTTCTTCTTGCTGAAACTTTCCTACTTTCTTAGACATCCTATATGTCATCTATGTATTTCTGTCTTCCTATTCTTATGCTGAGATGAGAAAGAGAAAGGAGTCTCACTGAATTCGTTTTACAGTCATCTCTTCATTACAAACATGAGGCATCCAGACCCAGAGCAGCTGTAATCTTGCTAACTTAATTTAATTAAGAAAACAAAATTCTGTTACTGATTAAGGCCCATGGGAATTCATTGTACAGAGATGGATGATCTGTACTTTTGAAATTCTTGCTGCAACTCTTTCCAAAATAAACAAAATAAAAGCTATATCCTACTTTCCTAGGAATACTGACCATAGCTCTGACTGCCACATTTTCATACACATAACTCTTACTGTGTGGATTGCATATAAATTTTGAAAGTAATTTCTTTGTGTGACCAAGCATATGTCAGCATTGTGTGCAGCATCTGCAGATTAATCTATGCTGTAAGCATCTTTTCAGGTGAGGACTTTCACACGTGCTCTAAAATCTTATTTTCTTTAATATGTTAAAGGCTGTTTTTACTGCCATCCCCTTTCACTTAATACCATGTTTTATTATGGTTTGTTAAAATAAATGTTGATAGATCTTAATTTTGGTATTCTCTCTGGAAATATTGATGTTAATACAAGGTACTGTGGAGCTGTAGCAAGAGATGTAGTATGAAGCTCCTGGGTATGAAAAATCAAGCTACACCAATTTAATATTGCTGTAAAACATATTACTTGTTTCTTTTAGTTTCAGTTGCAATTGGGATGAAAATATTTACTCATTTTTAATACATTATATAATGTATTGATTCCATGCAATAATCTTTGTAAATACTAAAACTGTGGAGTTATTGCTCTTCTGACATGAGTCATCAGGAGAAGGCAGAAGAAGGTACTTCAGCGCATACTTTGTCTTTTTATTCAGAAGTCCTATGCTGAAAATTTAGTTAAATGAGAAAAAGATTTACATTTTAGCAAGTGTTATTAACAACATTATAGTAGAAAATCAATAGATTGATTTTACAGAAAGCAAATACTGGTAATGGGATTTCATTAAACTCCTAAAAATGTGAACACCAAGTGAATTGCTTCAAATCCATAAAGCTTCATAGTTTGCATTTAAACAAATGAAATCACCTGAACTAGAAATGTCATACATCTTTTGAAAGCTATGTAGTAGAGCTAGAGGGTGGGTTTTTTGAGAAAAATGTTATATTTTTAAAGAAAAATTATCATTTATGGACCTTTCTATTTAATTTTTTAAAAAATCTATATTATATAATATTCTATTAGAAACTGATTTCCTCCCACTACAGGAACATTCTAGGTTACAAGAAAATGGGACAATAATCATTAAGTTGTGGGTTTTCTTTCCCTATCTGTAATACTGTGTTCCTTCTAATTCTGTTCCTTCCTCCATTGCCCCTTACACTCCCTGATACCATGGGGTCTTTGCTGCCTCTTAAATACTTGTTTATTGAATTAAAGCTCCTCCTTTATGATACTTTTGTTAAGGTTATAAAGAATCATGCCCCTTGGGGGCCTGGTCAAGATATTGTGAGCCATTTTAGAGAGATTTGGATTAGTATTTTATTTTGTGGAAAATGGGTTTTTTGCTTCAAGAGCAGCTTATTTAGACACTGACATCCCAAAGAAAGAGTTCAGAGGTTAGATTGTGGTATTATGCTTTGAGACTCTAGTAACTTGAGAGCCACAAAAAATTACTGACTGCCACAGGAACTCAAGAATTTTTATTATGCCAATAGCTCAAATGACTCTAATTTTACTCCTGACTGCTGGAAGGTGTATCTAACAGTGATACTTGTCTCAGTGAGTATTTTATCCTCTGGATACTTCTGGATCCTTCTTCTTGATTAATCTTATATTCTACAGATAAGGTTAAAAAAACCCTAGAACACTTACCATTTTGTAATTGTTCATGCCTAAATTTCCACAGTTAGAAAACTTTTCTATGAATTTTTTTTCAACTTTTTATGAGATGAAGTTTAACAGTGTTATATATGTTATATATAACATATATATAACATATATATAATATAATTACATACTTTTATATATATAATGTGTTTTGATTTCCTACAGAAGGGAAGGAGGTTAAAAGATGTGTTCTTCAAGGATGTGGAATTTCTGTGAGGTCGGGTTCATGGAAAAGTAAATTCTAAAGGACAGGAATGCCAAATTTGAGCCCAGGTACTTATACAATAGTAAATTTAACTGTTAGCTCCAAACTCTCTCTGCAGCTTATAGATATGAAAATGTATTCAGCCTTCTGACTTACATTTTTTACTAGAAAAGGTATTAACTACTGAATATTTTTTGGAGTTTCTCTGTTCATTGCTTCACAGTGGAGTTTCCATGGTTTACTATTTTTGCCAACGTCATGTTGACAGGTTGACCTTAACTAATGATGCTTTACAGTCATCTAAGCCATTTTCAGCCACTTATGGAAGGACATAATAGTATGGAAGTATAATTTAAAAAAAAAAAAACATTGTTCAATGATAAGCACTCTAATATATAAAAGAGACTAGGGTGAAATGACTACAGGAATAATTGTTTATGTCTTCATTCAAAAAGAATAAAAAATATTTATATTACATACCGCATTTTTAAAGTGGGTTATCACCTATAAGCAGGAGTAAACTGAGAATTGTAACAAGAAAAATCTGTTTACAGCATAAAATACTGCAAACATTTTCCAAAGATATATTGTTTTAAATATTTACAGCTTTATTATTCCTCATTTATTACAGTCTAAAATATTTTGCCAGGAAAGAGAATATGATTAGTAAGTTTGATATCTCTGTTTTTTACAGTAAGATTATGAAAGTTTTACATTTTATGTATAACTGTTAGCTGCTTCTGACATATGCAACTTCCTGGCTCTTTACCAACGAAAAATTTTTTCTAGTTGAAATCATCAACCATACTGAACCTAATGTACCTTGAGAGTTAGTTATGAAAGTCAGTGATTTAAAGGCCATTCAGCTGTAAGCTAATGGTTTCTACAGTGGGATGATAGAAGCAGAAATCACTGAGATGGAACAGAGGAAATACGTGCATGTAGAAAAACATTTCAAAACCTGCTGGCCATCCATGATTTTTTTTTCTCCTATTGTTCAGCTGATGTGTGTTTGTTTTAAGTTCACCCATCATGTTTAAGGACATACAAGCAGATTCAGTACTTTAGTTAGGACATGTTCTGAAGCACGTTTCAAGGTTATAGGGTTTCAAATTATTTTTTTTAGGTAGAAGAGGGAAAAAACAGTGAAGTGCTTCTCTAAGGAGAGAAGAACATGTTTTCTGGGTAGCAGTAATCAGTTGGCATGCCTTTTTTTAAGAGAGACTCAGATTTATGTGTAATCTCCCAATTTTTTTTCTCATTCATTTATAATGTTATCACAAATGAAAAGCAGCATAAGGAGATGATAGATGCCATCTGTATACTTCCAAATAAAAGAAAACAGGGAGAAAACTGGGGTTTTTTTATTCTTTCCAGGACAATATGTTAAAAATATTTTCTTTTCTTTGGAACTCTGCTTACCCAGTTTCACTAACATTATCCTTTGAATTTAATTGTTGCTTAGAGATGCTTGCTGGTAGGTCAAAATATTTTGACATTTTTGGACATTCAGGATGTGAATTTTCAGTGTAAAATTCCACTCTACCTAATTGGAATTCTCTTAGTTAGGATTCATGAATTATGGTTTCTTCCTGCAGATCTACTGAAGCCTAACTAGAGTAACTGACATTTAAAAGTAGCTATAATTTACTTTATTTCAGTTTTCACAGATATATTAATGGTGCTTATGTTCCTTTTGTGTGCATCAGTCTCAGAAAGCTCAAATATTCCTCAGCTCTGATGAATGAAGGGATATTATTTATTACTTCAGTGCTCTCCCTGTATCCTCTTTCCTTTCTCTATTTTAAAGGACAAGCAAAGAAGTAATTGAAAACATGGCCTTGTTTGTGTGTTCATATTGATAATCAGCATTTTCTTAGCTTTCTTATTTGAGATACATCTTTTAGCACTATCTTTTAATTTAACTTTATATACTAATGAGAACATATGATTTAATCAAATGAGAAACATTACCATTAAGATCCAAGCATTGTTCACCTCATTATCTATATCAGTGGATCTGCATACTGTGAAGTATAGTACAAGACCAAATGAATCTCACAAGGGTAGGGAGGTCAGATTATCATATGAAAAGTAAAAGTTAGATGCCTAAGATAAATGCTAAATCAAGACCTTTGTGAATAGGGGAAATCCCTACCAAAAACGTCTTTTGCAAATATGACTAAACTGGAGGAACTTGGAATGCGTTCTCACCACATCCTGATTTTGTGTTGGGATGGGATCCTTATCCTGGCCACTGTGCCCTGTTGTCCCTCATGCCTAGCTGCATGAGTAAAGAAGAGTGAGATAGTGGTGTGCTTCAGTAAATTCCTCAGTCTGATTATCTGGGAACAAGAACTGAAGGTTCCACTCTTCTCTGAGTTTAGATACAATTAGGATCATTGTCTTAGCAAAATAAAAGAAAAATTTCTAGAGGATGTCTTGAAGAGCAATATATATTTTCCATGGTCACCCAAAGCAATCAAAACGTATTCACAGGTTTAAGTGGGAGCATACAGAGGTAACACAGTGCCTCGGAGTAACATTGAATGAAAATAGATGGCTTAAATGTGTCTTGCACAAGTGTGATGGTTTGCAATGATGCAAGGCATTTTTTAGTTCACAGTACAGTATCTAACACCAGCATGACGCTCTATTTCTGTTTATTGACCCTGTTCCCGACAGTGTAAAAATTACTCCTAATCTAGGCAAAACAAAATTTAATATAAGAAGAAAGCTAGATATTATTTTTATAAGAAAGGGAAAAAATAATATCTAATCATTCATACCTCTATCTAATGCATTAGATAACATAATAACATGTATGATAGAGTGAGTACAAAGCTACAGGTGAAATGATCAGCAAGTTCTAAAAGAGTAATGTTATGTTTATTTTTCTAATGCTTTAGTATCTCTACAGATGAAGTCAACATAAAGTAATCTGTCTCATCAGATGGACCAATTTAATCGTTAAAAGAAACGAAATCATATTTTTAGTATTTCAAAAAAGCTACCACTGTTTATCAAAGCTTGATTGCTACAGCCTTGGATTTGTCTGAAAGTGTTTTTTGCTGAACGCTCGAGCTAATCTTATCGCACTGGAGGCACAGATGGAGATATTTCTTCTGGAGTGTAGGACAATTAAACATGGTGTCCTGCAGTCCCTGGTGCTGAGGGAAGAAAACAAAAATTTTGGAAGCTTACTTAAAAAGGCCCTCTTAAGGAACCTGTAGCCTCAGGGACCCGTAGACTATTCTTTGAGCCTAAAAATATTTGAAGAAGCTTTGGGGAAGCTTTGAGGGATTGCCAGGAAGAAAACACTGCAGGAAGGCATCTTTAATCTCTAGCAACCAAGTTAATGGGCAGAAACCAACAAGGCTTTTTATGCTAGGTAAAAAGTCTGGAGGAGTGGGGCAGCTTAAAGCTGTCTAGATACATTCTGGGTGAGGAAATTTCAGTGCATGGATGGAATCAGATAGCTAGGTAGATCCATTTGTTTTGGGAGATATAGGCACAGTGCACTGGATTTCTGTAGTTAACTGACAAGAAAAAGGAACAGGTTTCATCTAACATATCTCTAGTGGTAGAGCTACACAAAGATTTTACTAATTTTGAAATAATTTATTTTAATGAAAGCCAGAAAAAGTTACCTATACAATTCATGAACTATTTATGGCCTTTATCCAAAGGGTACAATGTAAACACACTTAAGGATAACTGTTTTTTTAAGTTATGCATTCCTATTCATATCAGTTAGTATTCCTGCTGTAGAAATTACAACTAACTGATCTCTAACTACTTTTGTTTGGTAAGTTAACCATGTGCTTTACAGAAGTACTGAATGTTAAATCAAAGGTTTTGTGGCCCAGGCCAATGAGTATTTATGCATATGTACACTGTATGTATCTCTTGATATAAATACATTAAAATAATGAAAACTGATATGAGAAGAAACTCTGCTGAAGACTTACTTTCTAAGAAAATCAGTTTCTTTTTGTCAAAGCATGAAAAAGAGAAAGTTCCAAGTTCATGTAACACAGTGACATTTCAAAATCAAAGACAAACTTGAGCTTTGCAAATTCACTGATTTTAAATGTGGGAAAAATTACACCTATGATCTAGAATTATGTGCACCTCTTTTAAGACTTCAGAAGTATTTTGAAGAAATGTATGGACTCCTTCATCTTCAAATAATAGATTTATCTTTAGTTTGCTTGTTGCTTACTTTCTGCTTCTGTTACAAGCTAGTTCAGAAATAAATATATTCTATTTTTCTTGAAGAAAATGTTGCTAAAGAGATGTCCTGAAGCTAGGCTGTTGGTGTTCACTGCAAATTTTTCCATTGCTAGGTGTACAAGTTATCAGCAAAGAAGTTGATTTGAGATCTTTTAAAATATTACTTTACATATTCTGAAATATGACTGATTGTAACCTTTGATGCTGCATTTTATAACAGGATTTCATATCTATGTTCTGGATCGTTGCTTAGCATATTAGAATGATATTAAGAAAATGAGGCATATTATCCTCAAATCACTAATGGATTGAATTTTGAGGGAATAGTCCCCTCTTTCTTCTCGAAGAAATTTTACATGTAATTTCACAACAACACAAATCAAAGCTAAACAAAGCTATTAAAAAAATCTCAACTGTTTTTTAACTTATTTAAATTTCAGAAAATCCTGAAGAGACGCCAAGTGTTCTTCCTTAGGAATTTTCAAGGGGTTGGATTGTCCCAAGTGGATTTGTGGCACAGGGTCTCCTCTGTCAACAGATCTCTCCATCTGAACAGCTGCACCCTTTATTCAATCTGAGTTTGAATTGTTAGTATTGCAACAACCTTGCAGCAGTGCTGTCAAGCCAATTTATGAGTAAATCTCGAAAATATAGACAAAAGACTAAATCTACAAAATTCTAAAAAAGAAAAAAATTAGTGTAGCATTATCCTAGAGGGAAGTAAATGTTTGAACTGCAATGTGTTTTTCCTGTAATGGCTCCTTGAATGCACAAATATTAATCTGTTCTGCTGCTTTCAGAAACAAAGGTCCTTTTAATAGAATATCAAATTTTGACTCTCCTGTAGTTTATCTGTAATGTTCAGGAAATTAATTATATCACTTTGCAGAAAAATGCTGTATATTTCAAAGGCTCATTTACAGTATTTATTCTATTGTATCATATAATAAATGGAAATGGACATGGACATGTTTATGTTTATGGTAAACTAAAACCAATAATTACTTCAACATTTAGAAAGTAGATGTAATTTCCTTTAATGAAAAGATAAATTTTCTTTAAGTTTCTTTTCTTTAAGGAAGGAAAGAACCTGTTCTTAGGCTCTTAGCAATGAATATTACTATTGTTGTCAGTCTGATAAATACTGAACTAAATAATTGACATACATGAGGTAGAAATTATTAAAGTAACATGAAAAGAAGAACCCTGATTTTTCCAAGGGAGAAGGATAACTTTTATTTCACTTCCATTCTATTGAGTAACTTTGATATTGATATTTCACTGAGAAGGCTTTTACCTTTTTCTACAAATCAAGGATCTGATATTTAAGCTCATTAATGAATAGAGACTATCTGAAATAACCTCACTACTAAACAGAACTAATATTTTCCTTCCAGATTCCTGTAATATGATGCAAAAATTTGTTTGAATGCACAAACTATATCGTTTATTCTATATTGTTTAATAGGTGCTTTTCAGTTTTAAATTGTCCTCAATATCTTCATAAAAGTGCTGTCTTTAATTTCCACTAACAGCTAACCTCCATTAACAAGGACAGAAAAAAATAACCAAAGTGTTATGTTTTCTTTTTCCCTGGCACATTTCAAAAAATAGATAACACTGTGTAAGACATAGAAAAGACTTTTATGGAAAAAGAAGTATGTTCTGCCAAACAAATCACAGTGGGCACTTTAATCAAATTTAACAAGTAGGTAGAATAAATATGGTGCTATATAATATATATTTTATGAGACCGCAGGCCGTTACTACTTTTTCGTAAATTTTTAAATGTGTGCAATTTTCCACTCCAATAATTTAAAATGAAAATTGTTTTACCTTTAGAGAAAATTAGTTAAAGCACTGAAAACCATTGTATGAATAATGAAACTTTGTTTAAGACAAAGAAAATAGATTTTTAAAAAATGACAAAGAAATATACATAACTTCGCTAAATGCTTCAAGTAAAAAAGTGCATAAGCAATTTAGAAGTACAAATTGTCCTGGGTTGGTTAGGACTTCTTGTAAATTACAGTCATGTTTTAGAAAATGTTCCCCATTGGTTACAAAGCATATTTGGGCAGAAGTCCTGAAATTACTGTTGTAGATAAGACAAAGCACTTCAAGGATTTAACTGACCAAACATAGTAGAATTCAGCTTTTCGGTGAAAAGCAGGCTGACTTGATTGGTTGGTGTCATCCAATAATGTGAAGGAGTTTTATTTATTTCTAACTTCCAGTACTCATCCTGTTTGTGATGGGACTATGTATGAAGAAATGCATTCTATTTGTTTGCAATAAATTCTGTACTAACTTAGGAAGAAGTGGACCAATGGCAATCATTTACTAATGGAAGAAGTTTTTACAATAAATCTATTCCCATGACATACAGATATTATATTTCAGATTGATTATGGTGTTGAATACCTCAGGACCCTATCACCTGTGAAATGAGAAATGAGGAGTAAAATTCTTTTTAACTTTAACATGAAGAATATTAAACTCCTAGAATGAAGAAGATTTTTCAAAGTTTTCACTCCTTGTAGAAAACAAAAGCTAAATGTTTTTTTTCTTCTCTTGCAAGACATACTTTATAGGTGTTGGCAACTGTAATATGTCCCTTCTGGAACAAAATGACAAATATTACTAGTTGTTTTGAAGCATATGTCAAAAGAGAACTGTAATCTTAACTTTGAAGGAAACAGTGATTAAAGTTTTTTACAGTTATATAGATAACTAATTCCAGGGAGAATAAAAGCATCTTGGCAGGATATTCAGTCTTAAAACATTGTAGAATAGTGGCTTACAAACTCCATCACTGAAGATGTCTGGAATGTTTTTTAAATGGTCCTGTATGCATCGGAGCTTTAATAGGTTCAGGACTTCTCTAAGGTCTAATATAATGTTGCAGACTACACTCAGATATGAAACCTGAATTTTCAGATATGCTCCACGTAGTGTGACAGGTCCCTCATCAAATCCTATTTCTGCATTGTGGTTTAGAATAAGAATACCTTGGAAAGTACTGCTTGAACACAGGTGATAAAGTATAAAAATAATTTATGTTGTTGCTGAGATAGCAAGATATTCTATGTGCAAAGGGTTAGCTATGAAAATTCATCTGTGGTAGATTAATAAAGTAACACATGACCCAAGACAGTGGTGAATGCACAGTAGATTGTTGATATGCAGTTGTTTGCTTATATTTTAAAACTAAACATTAATATCAAAATATAATAAGTGTATAATAGAATAATAAATATAGTAAAATAAAAAAATTTTCAAGAGAAAGTAAGGATTGTTTGAAGATAGTGAGCATCTTAAATTTGGGAGTTGATTTTTGTTTATTATTTATATTTTCATAGTGTTGAGGAGTTCTTGCTATTGAATGGGGCCTTTCATGCCTAACAGTATGGAAGCAGAAATTTAGAGAGTTTGCAACCTTATAAGTGGCAATGTGTGAGAATAGAGAGACTCTAGAGGACATGGGAGCAATCAGTATTGGTTAGCTATGTAAATAATTATGTCAGTGTAATACAGATTAAACATACTGAGTTTTTGTAGGTGTAACAAAATATTTAAGTAGAATTAAAGGGAGAATAACTGGTTAGTTACAACAGTATGAGAGAAAGCACAGAAGTGTTTGTTAGAAAATTTTAAATCATAAAGTAATTCAGTTTGGAGGGAGTGTTATGGACTCATCTAGTCCAACACCTCCTCCCCACCCCGCTCAAAGTCAATTGGCAACAGGTAGGTTCTAGAAATTAAGGAAATTTTGATTTTGGTACTGGATTAAAAGATGTTGGTTGTGATTACAAAAGGTCCTGAAGCATCTGTGCCTTCAGAGTGAAGACGTATTATTTATGTTTAGTGTAAAATAATATGTAAGCTGGTGAAGGGATGTGAAGGAATAGGTAGAGGGCCAAGCCAGCGGACTAGAAAATGATCCTTACTGAAAGAGTCTGAAAGGATAGGAGAAAATTAATTCAGTGTTTGTCAGTACCAGATAATTGGGTGCTGCCATTTTTGAGATATGACATAAAGCCTGGCTGAGAGTGTAGGTTGGGTAGAACAACAGGGAGAGCTGAATGCTAGTGGTACAGCGCAGAAAGGTCTCAGTCAAAGGTGGTTGCTGAAAGCATAGCTTGAGGGCTGTCAGAGTGACACCACAAATAGTGACTGGGAAAGATTAGGAATTATTGATGGGTTTGCAAGAGCACTGCTTAGTCATATTCACCTTTATCTGGTGACTAGACCTCTGTGAGGAGGTCTTAGAGGCAGATAGTAAGATTTCAGTTCAGAACAGACACACAGATCCTTGAATTTCTGCCATAAAGATGGTGGCTAATTTGTAGTGTCTGAACACCTCTGTTTCCCTTACATCCTTCTTCAGGAATATAAATGCTGCTCCATGCTGTTTTTAAATTTGCTAGAAAATCTGAAATCTGTCTTTGGTCTTAATCCAGAAGCACTGAACACAACACATGTATGTAAAGATTTTAAATCAGGCTCAAAATTGAAAATCTGTTGCACTACTTAATGTATGATCTTTCAACACTTGGCTGATTTTTTTGTATTTTGAAAAGTACAAAACCATTTTAAAGTCTTATTTTAGGTAATCATATATGACTCACAATATCAACAAAGATAAGAAGTTTTTAGTAAGAAGGTACTGTATTTAGATGACCCTATAATGCAATTGTGATGATGAAAGGAGTTGAAAGAGTATATTACATTTCAGCTGAAAATACATATTTTTTTAAAAAAATACTATCAGCTTTATTGTGCTATTGAGCTTTAAAACATGTAATTGAATGTTAGTATGTAAAACATTCATGGTAATTGGAATGGGGGCTGTTCCAGAAGGTATTTTAGTAAGATCTAATTGTCATTGTTTAATATTATTCATTTTAGCATTGTTTATCTAAGTGTCCTTTACATAAGAGTAAAAATTTTTTGTCTTATTATCACTAGAAAACTGTCTACCTTGTTATTTTTTACATTTACAACATTCACTGTCCTGTAGAGAACCTTAAATGTATTTGTTTAATGCAAAAAAACAGGGCAGCCTGAATCATTAATTATCAAAATTAGTAATTTAGCTAATTAGATAATAGAAGGGTCTGACGGTGCAGTCATTTGCTTGGGAGAAGTAAATGACATTGATAAAATTCAGTTGATATAATTTAATAAAAGATGAAACTTAAATATGAAAATATACAAATCTACAAGCTGATTTTCTCAATATTTGACTCTCTTTTTTGTTCACTCATGCATTTAGTTTCTTTCTTGTGTTTGTGATTTCCTTGGGTTTTTGTTTGTTTCATTTTATAGTATTTTTACATTGAAGTAATCTATATGAACTGTGGATTCCTGGCGAACAGTGATTCCAGAAATGAAGTTACTTCTCTATATGAAATACTTTTGTTATTGTTGTCCACAGCTGATAATCTAAGTATGCCCATTAACATCTGTCATACTGTGTTCTATGCAACTACCTACTCAGGTCTCCAACACATCCACTTGAACTGTACTGAGCTGTGGTAAACCCAGTATATTTTAAAAGTTTGAGAGAGGTATGAAAGATCTGTTCAACAATATTAACTAAAGCAATAGGACAAACAAGAAACAGCCATTAATTTCTCTTAATATACACTATTGTGCTAAATTATTCTTGTGAGCATTGTTCACAAGAGCCTTCATTTTCTGACCATTAGAGACTATTTTATTTCTTACAAATCATCTGTATATTTCCAGCTCATAATTTAAATTTCTGAAGTTCATATGCTGAGTGTCCAGCGGGACATATGACCAGCTGATGATGCTGTTTAATAGCTTACTTCATAAAATTTGCCTGTTCATGATTACACCAAGAGGAATTTCCTCATTCCACTATTTTCTTTTGGCAGGAACAGATGGAACCTCCATTTTTCTGTCACATTTTCTACGAGGGTATCAAAACATTGTTCAAGTTGTTATTATAGTTCTAAATGACTATAAAAAGGAGTTGAGCATGGTTTTTTAGGTAAAAAAAATAAGTATATTGAGCTGTACTCCTATCTATTTACTTATTCTCCATTATTTTGTCAGCTAATAGCTTGAACCTGTAGATGTATTTGCAGGTGAATGATGGATCAGCGGGCATCTTTTTACGAGGGAGTTAGCATATTTTACACAGGAAGGTTATGTATTAGGGTTGCAAATGTGTAAAAGATGAAAAAATATTAAAAGCACTGATGTCTCACCTCAAGCTTTTAGAGAAGAGGGACTGGGAAATATTAAAACTGCTAATCTTTTCCTTCTATGTATTTCAAGTGACCCAACCTCAATTCCATGGTGTCAGGTGTTTTTTTTTGTGATTGATGTACAAGTATACTATTGTCATAAAGTCCAAATTTATTAGTTGGAAATCAAATAAAATTCACAAGTTGTTTCCAAGAATTATTGCCCTACTACAGCATACATGTATTTCGTGTGATACGTGTATTTCTTAGCCTATTTAAGGCAGTATCGTGTTTTCTGTGATACCAAAGTTTGTGTTATTAGATCTCTCTAACTTGTGTTTTTACAGAGAAATATTTAAAAAGTTGTAGAGATCAATGTAACATCTGGCAACTGTTGTGCATTTGAAAACACAGAGAGAATATATTTAGTGACCTGCCTATGAAAGCAGCAAAACACCATCTGCAGTGTGCAAAAATATCTGATCTTTTATCCATAGCAACAAGTTGCATCAGACACATGGATTCTTTACAGCCCTCAAAGTGATGAAAGGGGAAGTAATTGAGGAAGGTTTTTTTAAGTTTCAGGATTTGCTGAATTGAGATATGGAGTAATAGTTTTTTGTAACTTTTAATAAATATTGTCTTAGTTTGTTATTTTATTTGTTTACATAATAAACCACAGAATCACAGAATTGTCTAAGTTGGAAAAGACCTTGAAGATCATCCAGTCCAACCATCTCATCCAGTCCAACTAGCTCTAATCATGGCAATCTTTTATTTTTACCATGTTTTATATTGTTTTTTATGACTGTAATTACTTTATTATATTGGAAAAATATTACTACTGATAAGCAGATGCAATGAAGGTCGCTCTTGGACTGTGATTCTGTTTATACAGCCCATAGTAACACAAATATAAAAGGAAAGATGCATTATAACTCATGTACCTTACTTGAAAGTGCCAATAGTTATACATTTTCCACTAATGAAGTATAAATTCCGCAGTCTATAATGGAGAATAACTAACCCACACAATAGAAATTGTGACACTTGAGTTTTGGAATGCATCAATGACCAATTTATGGGAAAAAATTCTGATACTGTAGAGACAAACACATCTTGTTTACAAGGTCTTTGATGGGAGTTGTTTAGATCTTTTCCAGTGCCTTCTCTCTTGAAAAAACAACACTGAAGGAATGGGTGGTAGAGGTTGACTACCGATGAATGAGTAATTGTGAGGGTATACTGTAATGTTTTTGCTACTTGAGCTAAAGGAATAACCAATATCATTAAGCTTAGAAGGTCTCCATGAAACTGATTCCTCTCCATGGTTCAAAACGTTCAATGCAGAAGGATGCTGTCAGAATCTGTTGGATTCCATTCAGACAGTTTACTTGGATTCCATCCAATTACTGCAAAGCCCAAATAAGCCAGACAAAATCTGTGCACATATTTTGGAAAAACACCATTATTTCAGTTTTCAGTCAGAAATTACTTACTGATAGGTATACCCATAAATCTAACACATGGGTCTATCTGTAAAATAAACCATGAAGCAGGAAAAAAACAATGTGTTTTTACTCAGAGGACTAGATGATGAAAACTGAATTTCTGGAAATTTGTTTATATTGTCTGCAATTAAGTTATATGAATATACACTCATAGCTCTGACATTAACACTTCTGAAATTAGAAAGTGGGCAGCCTTAAGAGTTCAAAAGACTGGATAAACTAGTCATGAGGTAGAGAAAATTGATGCACAGAATGATAGTTTGTCAGTATAATGTTGGGATGTGTTTTATGTAGCTGGAAAGACAAAGAGAGATAAAAAGCAGCCTGAAGCAGAATGCAAGAAAAAAAAAAAAGAGAAAAGAAGCGTTTGAAAGGCAAGTATAAGATATTACATATTTTCTTAGTCTTGATAATGTGCAATAAATTATATCATATTTGTTGCTACAAACTGAAATGAAGGCTGATGCGTTTCCCACTCTCACTGCATTTCTACATTAGGACAGCAAATTCATGCTTTGATTCCAGTCTCATTCTATTAACAGTGTATATTTCTCCACAGTATCTGATCTAACAGGAAATTCACTTGAGCATCCTCTCAACATCTCCAAAGGCATCTTGTTTACAGTGATTGCTCAGTAATGTTTCTTTGAAAAGTGTGCTTAGCTGGAGCAAATAATATTTGTGCCTGGTTAGAATCACTGAGTGAATTTTCACACAGTGTGACTGCTATGTAGGTGCTTGTAAAAACCATGAAACCATCTCATGCCCAGTGTATTGCCTGACATTTTTTTTTCTTATCTCTAAATAGGGTGCATAACATATAGACACTTTGATTTATGATATCTGATGTCCTACATTTCCTTGCTTCCAGTTTTAGACTTTTAAATGAACCTTAGCATCATATGTATCCTTTATCGAGCATGAAAAAGAATTCCTTTTTGACACTTGAAACACCATTCTCCTATCTTTAGAGCAGACTTCAAAATAACCTCGGTCATTATTACTGGAAATACTACACTATATTACTGGAAATACTACACTACAATAGTACACCTGAAATATTACACTATATGTATGGTGTAATATATATATATACACACACGCACTGTGTTTTATGGTTTTGATTACATATCCCAGGATATTTTTCTGGTAAAATTAAGGAAAATCAATGAGTTACAAATTTATTTGCAAATATACATATGCAAATTCTATATACGTATACATTAATTATTGCTCCTTTTTGCAAACCAGTAGCATGGAATTAACGTGCAAATTTTCCATCTAGTCAGAGAATTTTTGTGTTTTTTTTAAATTACTGAGTTTGGTATCTGTAGTCAATGGTGTCTCTAAAGCAGTATTGTTCTTCAGTAATCATTTCTCATCACATGCAATGAAAGAGGCTATTTCATGGTTATTTTGAAGCAGAGGGAATTAGATCTACCAGTGGAAATGCTTACATCTGGACATTAAAAATACAAGTGCTCTTATTTTGTTGGGCAAGTACCAATGACAGCTTTTCTTTCTGATCTTATACTTGTCAATAACATCCCATGCCTATGAACTGCCTGTATTGCTTTGAAACTGCTAAACACACAAATGATTAGAATTTTAAAAAAAAAAATATACTTTGGATTTCTATTTCTCATTTTCCTATGAGTAATTAAATTCTTCAGAGTTGAAATTAAACAATTGCCTATGATACATTATGTTTCCTCTAATACATTAGGATTTCTTACTTTGCTAGAAATCCAACGGGTCTGCTGTCTGTCTCCTAACAGGCCACAGTCTTGCAGAAGAATCAGATCAAAAAGAGAATGAAAATATTTTACTGAGGATCTAATGTTGAATGCTTGACATTACTAGTTGGTGAGGGTGTTCACAAAGTTGTGTCTTACTGAGCTGCCACATGTTACTGATGGCACTTACTAAAATGTTTCATGAAATGTTATACTATTTCACTAAGATGTCTTTTTTCAATCTTTTTCATGATTCTCCATAATATTTGCCATGCGACCCGCATTTACTCATGGATGTGTTAGTTAGTGCTTTTCAAAGCCCTCTCTCTGATCTGAAAAGAAACTCAGTCCATCTGGGAAAGACTCTACTCATATTATGCTGAAGGGAATCTCTTGCACAGCATAATTCTCTTTCTTCTTTTCTGATGATCTACTTCGTGGTGTTGTGAGTATTCTCACTTGGGGTATTTTGTCTCACATGTTGCAGTTTTATATAAGAAAGTCTGAGAATCTGAATGTGTTAAGAAATGTATTTTATAGCAATTTCATGTGATATTTTTAATAGGATAGGGAGCTGGTAAGTGTTTTTTGTGTGTCTGTCTCTCTGTGACCCCTCTGAAGCTTGTTTATCACAGTCAGATCTTTACTGAAACAGCTATTGGAATCTTTTGAGCTTGAATTTGCATAAAGATTATTTCCATGGTTTAAAAACAAAACAAAAAACGGACAAAAAAACCCTACCTAATAAAAAGGTAGCTGCTCCAGTGTACTGGTTTTCACTGGAATAGAGTTAATTTTCTTAATAGTAGCTGGTATAGTGCTATGTTTTGGATTTGTGACCAAAAGAGTGTTGATAACCCACCAATATTTTAGCTATTGCTGAGCAGTGCTTGCATAGCAAGTAGACTGGGGCTGCACAGGAAGCTGTGAGGGGACACAGCTGAGACAGTTGACCCCAGCTGGCCACAGGGACATTCCACACCAGATGACAATGTCCTCAGCAATAAAAGCTGTGGGCAAGAATGAGGAAGGGAGGATGTTTGGAGTAATGGCATCTGTCTTCCCAAGTAACTGTGTGATGGGGCCCTGCTTTGCTGGGGATGGCTAAACATCTGCCTGTCGATGGGAAATGGTGAATGAATTCCTGGTTTTGCTTTGTTTGCATGCAGATTTTGCTTTACCTATAAGGCTGTCTTTATTTTACCCCATGATTTTTCATACTTTCATTCTTTCAATTCTCTCCCTATCCCACGGTCGGGAGTGAGTGAGCAGCTATAATGGGGCTGGAGTGCCTGCTGGGGTTGAGCCACAACATCCAGGTTGCACGTTTTCACCAATTACCTCTAGCTGGCTCTGGTGTTTGTCAGAACTCTCCTCCAGTAGATTCGAATTGCTAATGCAACACAAAGCTGCCATCCTTTGTTCTCCTCCACCACCCTGTTTTGTTTGTTTGCAAGGATAGTTTTCTACTGTTTGATATGGGATACCAAGTGTCACAGGTTGTGCAAACAACTAGGAAATGGTGAGGTGTCCTTCATGATTACCCTCATCTGGTGACAATAAACTGCTGGATTAACACTTGCTTGCTTAGTCTAGGAAACAGAGAAACGTAAGCAGCAAGATAAGTAATAGCTCATCCTTTTTTATGTTCTCCACATACTTAATTTTCTGTCATTTTCGGTATCTCTGCTTCAGTCTCAGAAAGGAGAACAATGTTGCCATATATGAAGTTTCTAAGATTGTACCCTAAATCGTTTAACCTATCTGTGTGATTGCATGTGTGTATGTAATTCAAGCCTTAAAATATTTTAGTAACAGTGGTGTACCTGTAAGAGAAATGATAGTCTAACTGGATTTATTTGAAAAGCAGACTGTGAAAAACTCATATGCTTTGCTATGAATCTTCAATTATGTTCGATGCTGCTTTTAATACAACTAAGGGTTTGTTTTATTACCTGGGAGAGTATATATTTCTTGGTTGTTCTCAGAGGAAGTTGCCTTTGGAAAACTATAAACTGCTAGTCACTGAATATATTTCTGATCCTTATCTTTATTTTAATTTTATTTTTTTCAGGGTCAGCCTGTGTGCCCTGAAATTGCTTTTTAAAACTCACATTCTCATAGCTATCTCACTCTAAAAGCTAGAGACAAAATAATTGGGATTTCTGGGACTCAGTGCAGAAACAAAGATGCAGTGTTTACAGAGTTGGGAAATTAAAGAAACCTGACTATCCTCAGTCTTTCATAGGAGACTCCTAAAATAAAACCACTAGCTATCTTAGGAGTGCCTGATATGCAAACAGAATAGATTCTTAGTTTTTTTCCCAAGTTGTTTTCAATATGTCTCCAGGAAGATGCTGCATCTGTCAATCTTCCACCTGTATCCTTTTTCTGGCAGTAAGTGTTCTCTCTCTTGTAAACAAATGAGCAGAACTCACCTTATCCAGTTCTTTCAGCACATTTAAAAAGAAGCTTCTTTACAACAGTGTGTATAAAATATTTTATAAAAGTCAATTATTTTTCTAAATATAAATAAATATCCTCTATTTGCAAGGGGAGCTGAGTCCTAACCACATCTCTTGCCCATTCCTAGAAGAGGCTTTTTTGTAGCCTGAGGAGGACAGAATTTCAGCCACTCTGCTCCAACAGCCCCGCTCCAATGGAGTGATGCTGAAACAGAAGTGATACAGACAAACATTCCTCTTTTTTAAATTGCTTGGACTGCTAGATCTGGTGTATATGGCATTGGATCTATTGTGCATGTGCAGGATTATAGCCATGTCTGTGGGATTTGCAGACATTGGCAATTCATCAGATCATTACTTATATGGAATTGCCATTTGCCACCTGCATTGTCTTTAAATGATAATTCTAAAAGAGAGAAGATAGCTTGTTATGGAAGAGGGTCTGCAGAAAAGTTTGAACTGTTTACCAGCCAAGTGAATATTAGTCTGTTTAAATCTTGAAGCTATGCAAAAAGTTATAGTTGGGACTTTTTGCAGGCTGTCCCATTCCTCTTAACAGCTATGACTTTCTGCTGCCATAAATATATATAATGTATGCAGAATAAACAAAATATCCATACCAAAGGGTGGACATGAGAACTCAGACACATTGTAAATGGATTATAAGAACAGTTTGGTGCACTAAACCTAGAACATTTTGCAGTGTAGGTAAGTGGGTATTCTTTTATTTGATTTTAGCTTAAAGAACTAGAGAAGGTAAAGACCACAGACAAGTATTTGTAATTTTAAGAAAGATAACATATTTGTAAGTGTTCCTTACATTATTGGAAAGATTCCTATCTGTTAGCCTTTAGAAATGAGTCTTACTGTATTTTCTGTTTTTCACTTTTTGTTTTTCTGTGTTTTACCTCTTGTTAACTGCAATAATCTCTGATAATAAATGAACAATACTGTATTTTCTTCTCACAGATGCCATACCTGAGTGCAAAATGACTGGCTGTAGTTGGGGTGGGTTAGCTGAATGGACAGAGAAATTCAGATAATGGTGTTAATAGTAACTGCTTTAGAATTCACTTATTTTAAATTCTCTGGATTGGCTAAATTTCAGCCCACAGAAGCTGAGTGTCCGTAAAGCCTTTGACTCTGAAATGCAGGTGAAAGCAGAAACATTTTTCTGAAGTGGAATCTGTGAGTTAGGATATCCTAGATATTTCTTGTAGTACCACCCAAATTAAAGGCAACTGTACGTTTGAGTTGACTACTCCAGGGAAAATGCTGTCTTAAAATAAATGAGCTCGTTGGCTTTTGGATTGGTTTTCTTATTTGTCTGAGTCCTTCTGTCCAACTGTGCATGCAAGGGCTGTGAAAATAACAACCAACTGAAGAGGATATTAATAAGAAACAAAATGGAAATGAAAGTAAAAATGTATTCCTATTTACTAAATATCAGCATGTAGAAACAAATGCTAGGCTTCCTTATCTGAACATGAGAATTAACTTTCTGTGATAGATACAGGTTAAGTTACTGTAACTTTGCAGCTGGCAGCCCAAAGATTCTTGTCAACAGAAGTTTAGTCAGTTTTTCCTTCATCTTGAATTACTTTGTCCACTTAGAGTCACTCCAGTGGTGTCCTTTTGCTTTTTTACTGAAGTGTTTCAAAATCCTTCTAAAGGTCTAATCTAACTTTCAGCAATAGCAACAAGAGGAAAAAATGCCTGGTCTATAAATATATTTAAAACAGGATGTCAACTAAATCTTAGCTGACATAGGCAGCTGCATTTACTCCAGTGTCCACAAGTTAATTGTTAAAGTTTTATAAGCACATTCATTTACTTATACAGCAGTACATCTTGTTGCTGTGTTTGCCAGAAAACAAAGTGAAACTTACTGTGCATAAAGTAATCTCATAACCTGACAGCATTTCTACTCACTAAACTTACTGAAATATGTACAGGCCTATATCCTAGTGAAAAGGCTAGGACTGCTTGCTTGCCCTAGTCCCTTAGTTTAAAATCAAAGTGAAAAAGCAATGTGTTCTGGTTCTTTTCTTATGTTAAAAAATTTGGGTTAAGTCATCTGTGAAGGAGTTATCATATCTCCTTTAACTGCCACTGGTTACATCCAGAGAAGGAGAGACTTTACACTCAGACATGGGTTGGCAAAACTCCCAGCAATTCCTCTTTATGCTGGAACAGTAATGTTTATACAAGCATATTAAATGAAAACCTCACTCAAAAATATATTCTGCAATCTAGTGATGTTATTAGAGAAAAGGACGTTATATGGTGAAACTCCTCCACTGGTTGAGCTCTCATTGTTTCCGGGGTTGCCATTTTAATACTTACTAGTCTTGTTATAGCTGGAAGAGCTCAAAAGCAAAGGTAATGAGAGATAAGGATTCACAAAATGCAAATGTAGTCTATACTTTTCATACTATATATTTTCCTTTTCTCTCACATACTCTAATATGTTTTGATACATAGTATTGTCCTTCATATGTGTTTTTCTGTTGCATTTGAATGTATTAATTTCTTTTCATAGCTGATAGAAATGTGTAAGAAACAAAAAAGTACTACTACCTCTTGATGTACAAGCCACTTGACGCAGACCCTGAGGTTTTTTTCTGGTTTTTGAATGGAATTTCCTGGATTTACAGTTCCTGCCATTGCCTCTTGTCCTATCACTGAGTACCACTGAGAAGAGTCTGGCTCCATCTTCTTTACTCCCCTCCACCAGATGTTTCTACACATTGAAAGGATTCCCTAGTCCTCTTCTGGAGAATAGTCTCCCACTCATTTTGTTGCACTCAAATTTCTCTTTTGTCGAAAGTACATCTTATATGTAAGTCAAGAATTTATTATTAGTCTAGCTGAAATCTTAACAGTCAAATCAAAACATCATTTTTAGTCTAGTTGTAGTGTTACTAGGACTTAGAGATTTAAGGAAATACAGTTAAAATTAGTCTACATAAACTTCTGAGTATCTACCTCTTTCTGTTATGTTTTCCTTCCTTTCACTGCCCCCCAAGTTCTGAGACGGATTGCTTTGATCTGGTGGTGGACAATGGTGTGGCAAGTCAGCAGCATCTTAAGTTCTTTGCCAGAAGTATGATGTTGATGGTTTCTTCATCCACATGTGAGAACCCACTTGAAGTTGTTTCTACATGTGGCTAACACACTCTACGCCTTATTCTTTCTTCCTTTGTTCACAGCTCTGTGGTGCATCCACATTTGTTATCTATGGTGTGTGTTCTTTGTATCGATGTGTACTGTTCTTTGTTCTCTTTGTTATCTCCAACACTGTTTTTATTCATCTCCAAGGGCTCTACTTCTCTGATAACCAGCAACTGATCACTGATGCGTGACATTGGTGAGTTTATAGTCCTGGTGTCTCTGGTAGCTTCCTGTGACTGTATATTCAAGGATCCTGCTATAAGTATGTGTCTGTACTCACCTACATTGTGCTTTATGCTACAGTCAGGGGCAGTTCATTCTACACATAATAACTAGTGGCTATTTCTAGACATCACCTACAAATACCATATATAACAGTAGGTGTTATGCCATATGCCTCTATGAAGCTAAAGAGAAGCTAAAACAAATTTGGCAATAGTCACCAGTGTGTTAGCTGCTGCTACAAGCTAAATCACAACTCCAGGCAGGCCAAGACAAGCCTAAAGTCTGAAATATCCTAAGACCTGTGTTGTTAGTTCAACAACAAGCCTGTGGCCAGGTACAAGCAATATTTACTAGGCTACAGGGACACAAATGCTTTCAGAAAATAATTTATGAAACATATATAGCTGTAAAAAGGAAAATATAAAGTGTTTTGCTATTTTTCTTGCTTTCTGTGATCTTGTTTTAGAGTTGCATTAATAAACTCAGTTCTCACTTAATAACAAGGTTTGTAATAAAGTAGAAAAAAGCCTTTCACATCACAAAGTGACATCACTTATTGCTTGACTTTTGACCTTAGCAGAAATCTAATTGAAATGTTGTGGCTGTCTCAGTGATGACATCATTTGTGTTGCTGTCTTCCTTTTTTTAAGCATGCTGTATTTATTAAACCAGGCTCTTATTCAAACTGGCAAAATACAAAGGAGAACATTCATTTTTGCAGCTATGCTGCACCATCTTTCATTTTTCTCTGTATTGTTTGAATTTCTTAAGTGACAATTCCTTGTGTCTACATAATATGTTCTTAGTTTTTCAGTTGTCCTGTGGTTTTGCAGTTTATCTGTTTCTACAGCTGCAGTAAGCACTGAAAATGCCAAGTTAAGCAATAAATAAATATGCTATTTTTCTAGTTCTAAAAGCCCTAAACCTAGAAGAAGTCCTTTGCAATTTATAGTCTTATGAGTTATTTTCCCTTTGGACTGTGTTTTACATGTTCTAAATGAATAGGGAAGTTGGGAATTAAACAGAACTGTTTGGTTTAAATAATCAAGCAAGAAAACCCTTCTACAACAAGAATTTCTTTAGTATCTTGCAATTTTTTTTCCAGGGCCAGTGAAGTTTCTTTGGAACCTGAAGATGGGAGATCTTACTAGATGAGAGAAAGAAGTGAGCAATGACGTCCAATATCAGGATGTGTCATGGTGTGCAGTTTAATTGCTACAATGATGCTAACATAATAAACTACACCCATTGAAGTGGACTGTCATAAGAAAAATCAATACATAATTCTGCCTACAAAATTGTGCCATAGAATCAACAATTCAAAAGCATTTAAAATACAAAGAACATTAACTTCTAAATGGGCCCATGGACATTCAACCTATCATTGATCTTTATTAAATAAATAATAATAATATAATAAAATAATAAATAATGTACATAATAAAAGCAGTGGTGAGTGATATGTCTTCTTATGCCTTTAGAAGACTCAGCATAAGATATAAAATTAACTAGTAGTAAAGGTATGAGTTAGGCAATTGAATTCTGGCTTTTTCCAGATAAATCAGAAATTGGGTTAGGGGATTTTTTTTAACCATTGTTTTTTTGTGCAGGGTAACGAAATGACTATCATATCTGTCACTGATCATCTCTCTTTAATTTTAACTAAAGTATTCTGTCTCATGAAGCACACCATTAAAATGTTACTCTGAAGAATATTTATATATGTAAATGTAAGGTACTATCACAAAATCTTTGGTTATAGCAATCATTCTAGTTTGGGCTTTTTTGACCATTATATTAGCTATTTAACATGACCTTTCACAGACTCACAGAATCATCTAGGTTGGAAAAGACCTTGAAGATCACCTAGTCCAACCATTAACTTAACATTGGACTTGTTTGGCTTTTTTACACTTTTTTTTTTTTTTAACATAATTTAAATCACAAGATACCTATGTTAAGCAACATTTTAAAGGTTCCCAGGGCTCTGCCTTTGTGCCTCCTGACATGGAACTCAGTTGTTAAAATAGCCTTTTTTTCAAGTTATGTTGTTTTGTTCATTGCTTGTTTTAAAGAGACAAATTAATCACTGGGCATAACTATGAACAGAGGCAATATTATATACATAACTAGCATTTTTTAATCTCTTTTCTGTACCTCAAACCTTGTTACTTGTCTTTAGTAGCCTAGATCACATTTGTTTTCCTTTAATTACTTCATAGCTTATATCTTTCTTTCATTTGTGTCTACATAGAATTTAATATTTTTCATTTCCTCTTTAAGAAAAGGCATTTTTTTCTAACTTTGATACAGGAGAAAGATTTTCTCCTTTTATCTACTTCCTCATCTTGCTGAAAAAACAAGGCTGTTTTTCTCTTGCTGTATCAGGATGAAACTTAATTTCTCATGTTTTCTGCTATTTCTGGTGATAAAATTGTGTTTAATTCTGCAGACTTGTAGGGAATATTTTGAGTAGGAAGTATTTTAGGCAAATGAAGCAATTCTCTGGAAGAGTCAATATGGTTCTCTGAGAGCACCATATCTTTACATACCTCTGTAAACCTTTTTTTTTTTTTTTTCAACAACATAGTCTGATTTTACTCCACCTATACCAAAATAATCATTTGTGCAATTTCCACATCTGATATCAGAGGAATTTTCTGTGAATAACATTTTCTTCTCTGAGTGTCAGACACTGTGTGACCTTATGTTTATATAGCTGCAACTAATCTGCAGTGAAAGGGTTGTGAAGATGTAGAGAATAAATGGGGGAATAACAGCTGTATGGGAATTGGTTGCCTGAGACTAGAAAAGAGAACACACTTATTAATGAGAAATTATAAGGCATATCTTACTTTTATATTTAATGCCCTATCAAAAATAAAAAAATCTTGATCTATAAAACTTTAAAGTGCTTATGTTAGAATGGCATTCATCTAGTGTTTACAGGTAGCAAATGATTATTTTACATATGCAAAGATACATGTTTTCCATCTTCTTAAGGCAGAAAGATTACAGGGAACAGAAAACAGAGAATATCTCTTGTCTTCCTGTTTGCATCCAAATACAGAAAACAAACCAAGGAGAAAATTTTGCTGAGGCAGTCGATTTTCAAGCCTGAATACATGTTATACTAGGTACCATTTTTTGTGGAATATGGAAATGATCATTTGAGAAGACATTGGGGTTAGACATTGATTAATATATTTTAATTCTGGAATAAAAGTGCATGAAATCTTAGTTTTAAAGGCTTGCTAAAAATTGTAAAATATACAATGTCTAATCAGACACTTTTGGGATACTTTCCCATTCTTAATGATTTCAGAGCAAGGAGATGGGTTCTGTTCTATATAAAGGAAATCTAAAGTGATGCTAGGAGGCAGAGCAGCAAACTGTCAGGTTGTTGCTAACCCCAGGTATGGGCCTGCTTCTGTGCGTCTAAACCAGTCTGTGTTGCTTTTTTTTCTCTCTCCTGGTGTTGTGGTCACACAGATCAACTAAATAGGCTCTCCTGAAAGGAGGTCCAGATATCAAGGGAATGGTCTTATGGGGATATTTGACTTTTACATTATTCAGATAATTCTACAATGTAGGTTCACATTGCATTGGCACTGGATCCTTTAGAGAGAGCAGTGTTTTAGTTTCAGGTCAAGATTAAGGTCTATGGAAAGCATTCCCTTTTACATTCATTCTGAAAAATTTAATGACTATTTTTATACTGCTGCTCTATTAATCCCATATTACTATGAAAGCACATGTGACTGCAAGTTTCTTCCATAGTATCCACTGTGATGTATGACCATTCATATTTAACATTGCAAGGAGGCATTTCTTGAGTTGTCTCATCATTTAAATATTCAAATGTAGATAATTTTTATGTAGGTTATTGTTGGGATTAGTGATAATTACATTAGGGAAAAATATGTGGGGACTCAAAAAAAAAAAAAAAAAAGAGGATTGCAAACTTCTCATGTCCCATCTGTATACAAAATTTTTCCTAACAGAACTTTAATGCTAGAAAGACATTCTGGTGTTTGTCACTATTTGAATAAATTTATGTTACTTAGGAATGTTATATTAATGCCAGTTTTTGAACTTATTTTTCAGGAAAAAAAGTTAATTTTGAATGTGGGAGATAATAGAATTCTATACCACTGTAATTGGACTGTAACTTTGAGTAGTAGAGAATAGAAAAGGGAAGAAGAGGGGTCTTAACAGTCAAGAACAATCAATTTACTATTCTCTAAATATACGTAAATATTTACAAGAAAACTTTCTACCAAGCAGAACAAAAATGTTTTCTGTCCTGAACTCTTAAGGAAAAGAAACAAAGCCCCTGCCATGCAATGGGTCTAAGCAGGGGTCACCTACAATAGACACAGCCCCATCAGCTGATCTCCGGCTCAGACCATAAAGCTTCTAAATAAGGAAGAAACAGCTTATGAAGCAGAATAGGGTGGTGACCCTCTGGAAGAAAAATGACTCACTAGAGGGTGGCAGAAGCATATGATATTGTAGCCACTAGATTGCTCTGGCCTAAGTTAAAACGTAGTTTGGTAGTGGCTGAAACTACCGAGGCAGCGGTGCTGGATCCACTTCTGGGACAAGTTAGTCTCTTTACCCAGATAGTGTGCTGGCGAAGGCAACCAAAATATTTCAGTTTACTGAAACCAGCAGAGATTTATAAACAAACTGAATGACACTGGCAGACTCAAATACAAACACTCAGTCATGTGTCTAGGTAAGAAGGTTTTATTAGGTCAGAAACAGTGGCTTTTAAAGACAAAGAGACTGCATGCAATGATTAAATCAAAAATGTTTTGAAGGAATTTTATATAGTAACTTGTGCACTATTTGACATTTAATACCCCTGAAGTCTAAATGTAATACAAAACATATGTATAGATATTTTATATACTTTTCTTGAAAGCAGCATCTTTCCATTAAGTAGTGCACAGAAGAGTAAGGGAAAGATAGTTCACTAGGCTGTAAAACTAATTGGTGGGTGATTCTTTATTCAGAATAGGGAACCCCTACCTTTGTAGGAACAATGCTGTTGTATTTTGCAGAATATGGAAAAGAACCAGGTCCTTAGAAAGAAGGATCCTTTTAAGGAGACCCTGCAAGACATGGAATTAAACTAGGAATTTCAAAAAGTGTATGTTGTGTGAATGTAGGGGTCTTTCTGTATATTTTAAAAAATGTTAAATATTTAAGGAAGGTTGTAGGGAGTGGATTTTGGGGCTTGTTCTTTTGTGTATCATATTTCAAAAATTTTGAATGTGGCTTTTGTTTTTCAACGGAACTGCAAATCAAGGACTTTATGGGTTTGATACTGATGAAAAACCTGAAACTTAAGGGCACTTCAGATTTAATTTGATATTAATTCTGTAATAATCTCTTAGGCACCATTAGATCATTACAATTAAAATGCATTTCCACACTGCTACAAACTGAAAAGGATACCAAATATTACCAAAAGTGTACCTACTTTTGCTGGTTTGCACTAGATGTCTGTAAGATGTGCAACTTTTTGTTCATTTCATGAAGTCTTACAGGGTCTTTTTTCTACTCTTAAACAAAGAAGGTTGAATATTGCACAGAGGTTGATGATGCCTTTTTCAGTTCTGTTACCTGAATTACAGTGCACTACCAGCTCAACTGTCATGAAGGTGATTTTCTCTTTTAAACACTTAATGTTTCCTAAAATGTTATGCATATTACCCTGACATCTGCTGCATTTTGATAAAGGGTTTGTGACTGAAGACTGTTATTAACTGACTAAGGAGTCATTAAAGTATGAAATGGTTGTCTTCTCTGTCTTCCTCAGTAGCAAGGTAAAAGCATACCTTTCTTTCTTTAAGATTTGCATACTGTATTTCAATTCTAACACCTGTGGCTGAAATTGTAGCATCATTCTGATTCTGAATAGCCTACTGCTGCTGGGTAGAGGAAGCAATTATACAGACACAGACACACACATGCCCCCTCCCGGCTGACTAGAACTTATCTGAAAAGAGATTTCTATGAAGAGTGCTAGTGTGACCTGAATGAATCAAAGTGATATTCTGTGAATCTCACTTGTTGTCAAGGTTATGTAGGGTTAAAAAGTAACTTGATAGGGTGGCTGCTGTGGCCTTTTTATTATTGTTTGGGGCAGATTTAATTATTTTAAAAAACAATTACAGAAGGTAGTTAACTATTTTCCAAAAGAGAATGCATGAACAAAGTAGTATGGGTATAGAATGACACACTGAGGAGAGAAGGATGGTGGAAAGAGAAGGTCTTTAGGAGAGAAATAAATGATGGTGAACATTGTTGTGTGGGAGAGCTACCTCAGATCAGGAAAACTGGAGGGGTCTCTGGAGAATAATGGAGAGGACAGTTAGAGAGGTAAGTGAAATTAGGTCTGAGCAGGAGCATCTGGAGCATCCAGAAAAGTTTAAACACTGATCATCAAGTTGAATTGTCTTTATTTAACAATATACAGTGAAAGACCTTAGTCTGTGGCTTTGTAATGCACATTCTATATACCCTGTGAATTTTCACACAGACTCACGCTGACCCTAGAATAGCTGAGACAGTGAATGTGTAACATGAAGCATCAATGTGTCAAAATTTAGTCAAGCCATTCATGATCCAAGAGAAAATCTAGAAGTCAACTCACTAAATATTATCAATCTGAAGGAGGTCTGTATCCAATCCAGAACAGGATGCCTCTGGATTTGCCTAGTCATAACAACAGAGTTTTTTCTTTCTTTATAAACTCTGCCATATCAATGCCTTTGCTGATCTTCATTTGAGGTGACAAGCATCAGTGTTACTTCAGGTCACTGTAGTTTAGATTTTGTGGATCTTTGAAAATCTGAGTTTCAACTCAGGCAACAATGTTTGACGTATGTTCATCCCTAATGAAATCAAAACTGAGTTGACCTGATATGGACTGACTCTAAATGAATCAGAAGCATAAATGTTTGGAGCAAGACATAATTATTGTAAAAAAATAGATAGGAAATCCCACTTATAATCCTATTTGTATGCATTTTTATAGAGCTGAAACTTAAAGAAACAGCAAATATATTGATGCGGACTTCTGAGCTAGTTCTCCTATTATATAAATAGTTCATCAAATTACTAAGACCAGCATTCCACAACACTTTTAAATTGTTTAAATTACTCCTTGCTTTTCAAAGACACAGGCTACATGTTGGCATCAATTCCAAAGAATCTGTTTATGAACATTAACAAGTCTATTTTAAAAGTGAGACTGTCATTAAATAGGTAAAATACTCACGTGTTTTCATTCTCCAACAGCTAATTTAAATATCTAATCCCTAAACACAGACAGTAAAAGAAGGGAAGTCTTATTTGTAACATGGGAGATGAAAGAGAGTAAATCCATGCTTTCTGAATAAAAGAAAAGAGCATTTTAGTTGGCAGATATTAAAAAAAAATTATTGTATTTTTGTACTTAGCTTTTACATTGTGTGTTTTGGTACTGAATTCACTCTCTTTTTACACAGATGGGAGATTAATAAAATTGATATATACAAAAACATATGGGAAATTCAATTACTATGAACTATGATTTCCTAAAGACACAGTGAAACCATACCAGATGTCATACTTTGTCTATCTTTTAATAAGAAGGAAAGTTTCAGTGTAAATTTTTTAAAAGTTGGGTTACCATTATTCATATTGTGCAAATAAATAAAATTAGCTTATTTTCTTTCTCACAAGATAGTACCCCTGAAAAATCAGACTAATTTTCTCAAGTACCAAATCTAAACAAAGATGAGTGGAAAAGTTTAGATAACCAGCTCCAAAGGTACTGACTTTTCTGTTTTTAATATTAACACATTTTGACAGATATAAGCTTTGTCATAGAGGGTGGGTTCATACAGATGTAAGTTCTTCTGCACTGAACTCCTTCAAATTGCAGATGGATTCATAATGTTAGTAGTAACTACATACTGAACTATCACATGTAAATGTAACTAGTGTATGCTAAGCCAGATAATTTACTGTGTTTCTAGTGAGAAGTGGTAGGAAAATTATCTTCATGGCTATTGTATTTATCCACCTGTCAGTTCGTTAATATTTTCAAGTGGCTGTGGTTTTGAATTCTTTACAAAGTTTACTTGGCAAGTTTCCCTCTCATCCTTTCCTTGTTCTGTGTGTTAAGTTATATTTTAATATTACACCCTTTGAGACTGTAGATTATTGGAGTCCTGGTGAATCCATTTACTTTCTAGTAGACTGCATACACAAGTACTTCACAAGGACCCTGAACTCTTGCAAGGATGAGCTGCAGTATGCCTTCATTGCAATGGCTCTCTGCAATCTTCATAACAACATGCAAAGGAAGTATGTGCGTTTCTTTATCATATTAAGAGTTTTGTTACACAGCTTATACTAAAATAAGTGTTACAATGGGAAAAATCATATCCAGGTCTTGGCCACTCAGTAGAGAGAGAGGTGCACAACATAAAATTTGAACAGGAAAAATGTCTCACAGGACACAGTTTCAGGAACATCTAAGCCCTTAGAGGCCTTGCTTAGGCTTCGGGAAGGAGCAGCAACCTTTCCCAAAGAGATGGGCTATGGAGAAATAGCCAGTGGTTCTAAGGAGGTTACTGTCAATGTAATTGAATAGCATACTTGATTGTGTGGCTTTATAGGTTGGGTTTTTTTCCTCTGGCCTGTTTAATGCTTACGTAAACAGAGATGATATGAAATCTGAATCATCACCTATGTAAAACTGAGGTGTTTCCATTAACTAATCAAGACTGATTTTTTTATTAATGATTTATGTTTGCGATACTGTTTGATTTCCTGAAGCCATCTCTTGGTAGGGGTAGTAAGCTAGATTATGTCCAGATGTCTCTTCCAGACTCAATCATACTGTGATACAGAAATATTTATATTTGCCATAAGAAATTTGAAAATTTGAATTTTTTCAATTTTTTTGACTTGGAGTATCTCCTCACGAATAGTTCCATTTATTTACTTTGATCTTCATGTTCATAAAAAAATTGTTCAGGAAAAAGGTAAGCTGTTATGATTGTGTCATTGATGCTTTTCAAGCAACTAGAACAAACTGGATTCAAACAGTTTCACAATAATATATTTCATGAAAATAGCTTACCTGTTTCAAAATTGAACTTTAGAAAAATATAAATGCTGTTAAAAATACTTTCCATTCAGGAGTATATTTCATTGTTTTATCTCTTAATTATTTTTGACAAAATTAAAGACAATGCAGACCATTAGATACTTTAAGTACAAGTACAATTTCTTTTATCATTCAGCTTGAGAGGTTTTCTTGATTAGGTTTCTCACATAGAAGTCAGAATTTAATTTTTAAAAATTTGGAGTTATTTCTAAGGTTCTATTTCTCTCTAGTGAAAGGAATCAGGTCCCTGTACTGAGGAGCGTGGTAGTTACAACAGGTTTGAGAGAATTGTAGCTTGTTTTTTTGTTTGGGGAGTTTTGTTTTTTTATAATTGGGTAAAGAAAAATTATACTAACACAAGTAAAAGCATTCACGATTATGAATGGTGTAGAGCACTGAAGCATGCTAGCTTTCTGGAGAGCAACCTAAAGAAGATTGTAGTGCAGGTTTTCACTTTTTGTAAATGTGGCCAATTGTGTGACAAATCTGTTGATCACCTTTGTAATATTGTTTGACTATATTGCCCTGTTTCCAGTAGATTATACTTGAACTTAAAATATTTTAAGGGGTGCCATTGCTGTAGACGGAACTACTTTTTATAGTTGAAGTGAATACTACTGTAGAAGTTCAAAGACAGGATACGAAGACTTCAGTTTTTGAACTGATGTGTCAATCCATTTTGCATATACATACTGTACAGATGTTTGGTTTCCAGAGTATTATTTCCACTTTCTTTTGCCAATCAGTGCTCTGATCAAGAAAATCAGCTGCTCTCTGT
Source organism: Strix uralensis (assembly GCF_047716275.1). Taxonomy (NCBI): domain Eukaryota; kingdom Metazoa; phylum Chordata; class Aves; order Strigiformes; family Strigidae; genus Strix; species Strix uralensis. The sequence continues at coordinate 40,848,042 of NC_133975.1, forward strand.
TTCACAAGTGAGTCATTTATTTGTTTCTCAAAGATACTATTTGCAGCTTTTGGCTCCCAACAGTGAGTCACTCTTTCTGTTTTTCGAAGGCTCAATTTTCAATTTTTGGTTCTTTCAACAAAATTCTCTACTGTATTTCAAAAGACCATTAAACCGAGCTCATATTTTCTTAAAATATTCTATGATTCCTGGGATCACAGTATATTAATAATTTTGTGTTATCATATGTACTGAGAGGAGCTTTTTCTACTAATTGTAATGGGTATCTCTTTCCAGCAAAGAAAATGTTTATTAAAAAGGGAAGAGGTATTTTTCCCTGAAAACTGGCAATTAAATTTGCTTAAATAATGTCTTTTAGCTTTAAAATAAACCACAATAAAATATTCTAATATATTGTGCTTGCATGGCTAAATTTGTTACTTGCTTAACTTAAGATGTTAATTTCTCAGAGATCAAAGTACGTGTTCCGAATTGCAAACCAGTCTCTTTCAGGCTTTACAAATGCCCAGACTTAACCACAGACTCTCTGTGCCAGGGACTCTCACGTTTTAAATATAGACAATGAAGAATGTATTTTATTAGTCCTTTGAATCTGAAACATGGTCAGTTAGTGTTTACTCTAGCTTCAGTATTGGAAAGAGTTAGTACTTTTGTCTTAAAGACAGATAAAACAGATCTAGACTAATTGCAGCCTGTATTATTTTCTTTCTGGTGACTCTAAAGCATACATAGAATAGAATCATTCAGGTTGGGAAAGACCCTTGAGATCATCGAGTCCAACCATCAGCCCTACTCTACAAAGTTCTCCGCTACACCATATCCCCCAACATCTCATCTAAACGACAAACACATCCAGGGATGGTGACTCCACCACCTCCCTGGGCAGCCTATTCCACTGTCTGACCACTCTTTCTGTGAAAAGTTTTTTCCTAATGTCCAGTCTAAACCTCCCCTGTTGGAATTTAAAGCCATTCCCTCTTGTTCTGTCACTAATTACCTGTGAGAAGAGACCAGCACCAACCCCTCTGCAATGTCCTTTCAGGCAGTTGTAGAGTGTGATGAGGTCTCCCCTTAGCCTTCTCCTCCTCAGACTAAACAGTCCCAGCTCCTTCAATCGCTCCTCACAGGATTTATTCTCCAGGTCCTTCACCAGCTTCGTTGCCCTCCTCTGCACTCGCTCCAGCACCTCTCTTGTACTGAGGTGTCCAAAACTGGACACAATACTCCAGGTGTGGCCTCACTAGTGCAGAGTACAGGGGGACTATCACCTCCCTACTTCTGCTGGTCACACTATTTCTAATACAAGCCAGGGTGCCATGGGCTTTCTTGGCCACCTGGGCACACTGCTGGCTCATGTTCAGCTGCTTGTCAATTAGAACCCCCAGATCCTTCTCTTCCAGACAGCTCTCCAGTGAAGTGCTAAGGCTTGGACAACAGGCTCAAGCCAGAGTTGACCTATAGATGAATCCTGTATATTTTATAACTGATAACCATTGTGCTAGTAGGTATTGTATTAAGTTATAACAACCCACTTATGCTGGTGTAAAAAGTGCTAAAGCATTGAAATACTGCAGCATGAACAACAGGCCCCAAGCTGAAGCTGTTAACTTAGCATGTAGTCATTAGTAAAATATGTAAACTCGCTAGTGAAAGACAAAATATAATCAGTGGAGAGGAGAGAATGTATTCAACTTTCCTTTCACAGCCTTCTTCAAGGCTGAGAACCCAAGTATTTGGCCTTGTTAGAAACTCCCTTGGTTCCCCCCCTGAGCCCTGGCCAAGCTTTGGGTGGAATCCAACAGGAGAATGAAACCAGATATTTTCCGCTCAAAACAAAGGTGCCAGTTATTCTGGCTTGTTGATCTCTGGTATATAAGGCTGGGCCCGTTTGCAGTGACTTTGGATGCCTCACCTATGGGTGGATGCACTGTGTAGGATTTCCCACTTGCCGGGACAGGGTCTCCAAATCCTCGCTGTAACCGGGGCTGCCCAGCATCTGCGGGTCTGGATGATGATGATAATATATGCAAGTGGTGATGTATTTCTCTTAATCACTATTCTCTCTCTCATACCCTGTATTTTCTTGTTTGTTGCTTTAAGTGCACTGTTCTGCTTCTTCTTACTGCATGTTTTCTGTATTATGCTGTTACATTACTTGGTTATCACTAGTAAAGTACGCCTACTCTTTTCACTCTGGTGTCCAAGTTTAACTGGTATCCTTAATCAGCAAAACATCCAGCCACACCTCCCCAAGCCTGTAGCGATGCATGGGGTTGTTGTGGCCCAAGTGCAGGACCTGGCACTTTGCCCTGTTGAAACTCATCCCGTTAACGTTGGCCCACCAATCCAATCTATCCAAGTCTCTCTGTAAGGCCTCCCTATCTTCCTGCAGATCGACACTCCCGCTGAACTTGGTGTCATCTGCGAACTTACTGATGATACACTCTATGTCCTTATACTCTACCATAACAGATCTTTTAACTCAAAATTCTGAGGAAATACAGCAGAATAAAAAGTGCTAATTTACAAAACAATTATTTTATGACAGAATAGTTACATTTTGGTAACATGAAAGTGCTCTGGTGGTCTGTATTTTTAATGTAACATAACATCTGTTGGTTTGCAGAGAAAACCTTTTCTCCTGGTGTTTCAGGTGTACAGAGTTAATACACCATAAATCTGAGTAAGGTAAATCAGATGTAGTATAGAAATAGAGATTGCTTTTAAACAGAAGCTCTATAAGAAGCAATAGGTTGCAGAAATGGAGCTGTTTTCTACATAGTAGATTGCAGAAACTGAGCTGTTTTTTACGTAGTAAATATATCCTAAAGAGCAATTTTCTCACTTCCTGGAACTGTTGCTAAAAAATGCATACAGAAGATTTTTTTGACCTAGCATGCAAACATCTTACAAAATGACTGACATCCACAGATATATCAAACATTGTGCTTTGGTGCCAATTATTGTTCTGTAATGATATTTTGTCCTAACTAGACAATGTTAGACATACAATACTTGAGACACAGAAAGTATCATGATGTTCTGTTTACATTGTAGACAGAAACTTGACCAACTAAATAGTCTGCCAATTAGCTTATAAACTGAAATAGATGGGTGCCATATTACTCAATACAGATTCATACAATATTGCTTTACTCAGACAGAACACCATGGCATAAGAATCCTTCATGGTTTGGTTCTGGTGAGGTGAAGGCAGGAAAAAAGTAGATATAGCAGATAGATCACTATCATTTAGATGTTGCCCTGAAACATCTTAATCAAAGAGGCAATTTCTGGGACCCTACTTCAGATTTCAGATTATACTTCTTTAAAGATTAGCTTTTAAGACACCGTATTTAAAAAAAAACAACCCCAGTGTTTGGTTTTGGAGCAATATTCCTGAGGCAGTCTTGACATGCTTCTAGTTGCTGTGGCAATCGTACCTTTATTATTGGAAGCTAGCAGAATAATTAAAATTGCAGTAGTTAAATAAAATCTCCTGAAATTTGTGTTTGCAATATTATGTAAGTAAATAAAACACATCAAAGCACAAAAAAACATTTATAGGAAGATTCCTTCTTCTTTTCCCATAATTATGTGAGATGCAATGTCTTGGAATAGAGTCTTCATAAAGCATTTTGAGATCTGTGATAGTTTTTACTGTATAATAAGTCCACAGCAGTAAGACATTGCCTGTGGTTTGTTTTTTGTTTTGTCTTTCACTTTTTTACCTAAGAACATGTTGGTGATTGATTTTTTTTTATTTAACATAAGTTCTAAAAATTAGATATATACTGTATTTTCATGTGCATAGCCTGTGGGTTGTCTGGAGAAATAAACAAGCGCACTGGCTAATTCAGCAGACTATGGTTAATACAAGGTGAAGTTTACCTTTGAATCCATTTTTCCCCAAAGCTTACCAGGTCTTTTAGCGCCGTATTCTCTGCCTCACTTCCAGAACTAGGGTGTCACTCCCAAACAATGACATTTCCTTTACTGGCAGCTACATTTGCACATTAAAGAAAATGTGTTGTTGATATGTTGTTATTGTATGAAAATACAGCTTGTAAATGTTTATAAAAGTTAGAAAGACCATCCTGTTAATAATTATTATAAAATTAAGGCATGATGCTAAATTAATATAAAATCAATGAAGATTTGTAGTGTAAGATTTGCATAATCTTACAAATGACACTGAAGTGTTCTCATCTTTTGTTATCTTGCCTGGTTATGATCAGAAAAACTTTTCCTAACTTGTTCCCTAACAGTTGAAAAGGTCTTCCTGGAAAATATTTAAAGAATGTTCTCTTATTTGGAGTAAAAAAAAGTACAGTGGGAGATAATACAGACTAAGTGACAATATTGTCTAAAAAATATATAACTTTCTGTATTACAGAGAAGGTTAAGAATAAACTATAAAAGCCAAATGAGTAGTTTCTGTATGTAGTCATTAAGCATTTACAAGAATAGGTTATGGAGTCAGATTTGTTGTCAGGTTTTTCAGTATCCCAGCCAGCCCTGTGTTCAGAAGCAAGACTGGAGGACAGTTATCCCTGTTACCTGGGTGTAGATAGAGATAAAAAGAAATGTGCTATTCCACATCTCTTTATGTTTTGTATTACTTCTAATGCTTTATCTAATGTTCCAAAGTGACTGGAAGTAAGTCACCATCAGCTAGAGGTACTACTAGATGGGAAAATTAGTAACCTCTGCCTTAATACCAGATCTACAAAGCATGCCAACAGACTATGATAATTGCTTTCTCTTTGTTTTCAGTCCCAGGTCTGACAATAAATATAGCCTTGAACAAATCACCTTATTTTCTTTTTAAGTCTTCTGACCTCTTAAGTGCCCTGTGATAGAGAGTCTTGCTATCTGTTAGAATGAAAAGTGAACCCATGGCCTGTCATTGCGACACATTTGTGGATTAGTGTGTTCAATACCCATTTTTCAAAAGTCTGTTATATTAATAGCATGGAACTTATTTGAAAGCATAATGCTGGTGCACTAGCTGTCTTTAGGATAATGGTATTCATGCCATCCTGATAGCCAAATGTTAATCCTTTACCACTAAACAATGTAAAACATTGTCAAACAAAGATTCTGTTTGCCTGAGCACCGAGTATCTTGTTTCATCTTCAGGATACCTTGCAAGTTTGGGGAGTGTGGGGGTTTTGTTGTGTTTTTTACAGTAGGCAACAACTCCAGTCCATGGACCAGTATAATTTGTTCAATAACAGAAGTTACTAAAGAGTATAAAAACTAAACTGATTTGGAAATCTCTTTTGCTGAACTTCTGACAGAGTACTAAGGATGTCAGCCACTTCATTGCTTTCATATAGGTCAGATACTATTCACTACTTATGCTAATTTTATCTCCAAATCATCTTGATGCTTATAAGTTCTGTAATGATGAAAGGAACACAAACACACAATTCCTTTCCAGAAGTCTAAGATTTCCTGAGTTACTTCAGTTGGAAGCTGAAAGATGTTTTCTTGTAAGTACATATTATGTCTTTACAGTCCATCAAATGAAAAGTTAGGAACAACAAAATGTGCATTTAAAAAAATAAAAGGAATAGTTAATTTACCTTGTAGTTCTCTGTTGAATAAGATAGTTTATTCAAAAAATATTGAATGATAGTAGGCAATCTATGAAGGTTATACAGATAAAACATTAAAATATCAGGCAAACGAGATATTTTGCAAGAAATCTGCTTGTTTTTTCTCTTTATTGTTTTAACTGGGGCTATAGTACACTAAAAATAATTTTCTTGGAACATGATGAAATACTGTGGATTATCTATAAGCAACAGCAATAACGAGCCACATTCAGATAGCCACTGAATCAAAAGCTAGTTTCAGTTTCACTATATACTGAACAGAAACTAGGAATTATTAAATTAGGTTGTTTCTGATATGACTATTAGGATTTTATTTTTAATGGGCTGAACTCATCCCAGTGGGTTTTCAGACATGGAAAGGTCAAATGTAATGGGGTGTGGTGCATAAAAATACAAGTGTTCCTTCCTACAAAACTAGATGGTCTCACTTCTCCAAGGAAACAGAGTTGGGAAACCCTTTTATCAGTGCTTCTGCATGTTTAGTTCATGCAACCAGTCACATTGTGGTGCATGTAAAAAAATAAAATCCCTTTTATTCAGCTTTCCTTAATAGGGAACTCTGAATGCATTGAATTTAGAATTTTGTAACCCCACACCTGACTTAGAAGTTTTATGACTATGAATTAAATTTGGTTTGGTCATGTTTGAAATCCATTTTAAGCTTCTGACAGTATAAGGAAAATTAAGTTTTCCTTTGGTGTTTGCTGCAGAGTTCAAACATCCACAAAGTGACTAATACATTCTCATCCTCATAGCAATATCAGCTAATGTATTACTTTATTCTGCTTGCAAAATGAGAAACTAGCTTATATTTTCAATTCTAGGTACAATTTCAAAGTATTCTGTAGTCACAAATTTAATCAATCTTTCTTTTAAAAGCTATTAGTCACATGAGCAAAGACATAGATTTGTTATTTTCCTTAAAACTGTTCAAGTTTCATAAAAGTTTCCACTGAACAAAAACAGCACAGGGTATTGCCACTTACCTAGACACCTTAGTTCTAAAAAGGAAATGTTTAATATCATCATATATATTACAAGTTCTCCAAGGAAATATGCATTTCTAATAACTTGTATAAAGCTGAGTAGTTTAGTCAATGTGGTGCATCAGAGCATTTTATGAGCCTTTGAAAATAGAGGAAAAGGCCTATCTTTTGAGATGAAAGAAGTACTAGAGGAATGTGTACGTGCATATATGCCCTTTAAAAAAGACAGAATGACATCAAAAGAGCATGCAAAGATAACTGTTTTTCTCCACATACTTAAAACCTTTGTTGCTAAGCTGTGACACAAAAAACAGAGGGGAAAAAAAATGTTACTTGAAGTTTCAGACTTTAGTCTCTTTTTTCTTCTTGTGTCTTCCACCCCTGCTTCCTTTTTCTCTTTCTCCACCCAACCATCTTCAATCTGTTTTAAAATTTGTGTTGGAATCCCTATATTTAGAGTTAAGAACTCTTAAGACATAATGCATTCTAGTAAAACCGTATGAACTAGTAGCCATCTTAACATCTCACATATTATTGAAAAATACTTATCATTCAATTAACAGCTTTAGGTTGGAGCATTGGGTAACCATCAGTGGCCTGAAATGTAAGTCCAAATGCCGGATTCTGCACCTGGGACAGAGTAACACCGGGCACAAGTGAAAACTGGGAGAGGAGTGGCTGGAGAGCAGCCCTGCAGAAAGGGGTCTGGGGGTGCTGGTTGACAGCAGGCTCAGTATGTCAGCAGTGTGCCCTGGCAGCCCAGAGGGCAAACCGCATCCTGGGGAGCATCAAACACAGCACAACCAGCCAGGCAGAAGAGGTGATTATCCTGCTGTATTCAGCCTTAGTCAAGTCTCACCTTGAGTACTGTGTGCAGTTCTGGGCCCCACAATTCAACAGGGATGTTCAGGTCCTTGAATGTGTCCAGAGGAGGGCAACAAAGCTGGTGAAAGAGCTGGAGGTATATCCTGTGAGGAGCTGCTAAGGACTTGTCTAGTCTGGAGTAAAGGAGGCTGAGGGGCAACCCCATCGCTCTCTACAGCTTCCTGAGGAGGGGAAATAGAGAGGGAGGTGCTGAGCTCTTCTCCCTGGTATCCAGTGGTAGGACATATGGGAATGGTCCAAAGCTGCTCCAGGGGAGGTTTAGACTGAACATTAGGAAGCATTTCTTTACTGAGAGGGTGATCAAACACTGGAACAGGCTTCCTAGAGAGGTGGTCAGTGCCCCAAGTCTGTCAGTGTTTAGGAGGCATTTGGACAATGCCCTTAATAACATGCTTTAACTTTTGGTCAGCCTTGAAATGGTCAGGCAGTTGGACTAGGTGATCATTGGAGGTCCCTCCCAACTGAAACATTCTATTCTATTCTATTCTATTCTATTCTATTCTATTCTATTCTATTCTATTCTATTCTATTCTATTCTATTCTATTTCTATTCTCTAATTGCACTTTTGAAAAGATGCATCATAATTGATGACAATAGCAAAGGAAGTGGTAGTTTGTAGGCTGTGGACTCACAAATGTGTCTTCCAGAACATTTGAGAGATGATTGCTAGATAAAATGATCATAAAGGATGCAAGGTATATGAAATCAAACATGTCCCTATAAAATCTCAAGAGAAATAATTCCAATGTAAGAATAAAACTTGTTTTAAACTAAAAAAAAATCCAAATATTTTATCATTGTATTTTACTGAATTATTGAATGGTTATGTGGAATGCAAGTATCTTGAATTTCATCTCATCACCACAGATCAGTCTCTAGTCTTTGTGACATCAGTGCCTCGGTCTGTCAGATACTACACGGTAAGTAATCTAACAAAAACTCACTCATTCGTATATCATATTGACAACTCTTCTACAAGAGTTATATAGGGCATGCTGAGTAGAACAAAGCTTGATATTTGTCTGTATTTGGTCATAGGTGTTACAGTTTTCTGACTTTAATGCTCGCAGATACTACATAAAAGCTGCTTTTTCATTCACTGACTTGCTATTTTCCTCCCAGCTCATGCCCAAAGCCTTTACATAAGTATTTTAAGAGTGTCCAACCTGAATTCCTGTGGACCTGTCTCATGGACTAGCTCTCAACAGGATAAGAAAGGAAAAGACTGGATAGATTGTAAGTATTCCTTCTGACATCCAATGACACATCTCTTTTATGAGCAGCTTTCATCATTCAAAGGCACTTTCTTCTGGAACAAAGTAATTGTTCACCCCTATTAAGCAACTCGAGCTGTGTTAAGTCATTCTAAATCTGGCTAGAAACTAGCTTCTGAATTTGATTTAGTTCGTGTATATGTTACTGCTGTTGCCCATAGGTTCAAAAGCTCCTGACCTTCAAAAAAAGCCACAATCAGATCCTATTAATACAAAGCAGTAGATTCACTTCTTGCATATGTATTCTTCCAGTTTGTAGAATGCTAGATTCATTCAGGTTTTGACAGGCAATCTAGATGGGATGTGGTAGTGGTATTAATCTCCAACCTGTTTCCCCATCTTCCTTCCCCATGCTACTGTATTCTAACTAGACGACTTTTTATTGGAAAATTTATTGTTCCTTCCTAAACTTTTCTTTTTCTTTTTCTTTTCCCTTTCCTTTCCCCTTTCCTTTCCTTTCCTTTCCTTTCCTTTCCTTTCCTTTCCTTTCCTTTCCTTTCCTTTCCTTTCCTTTCCTTTCCTTTCCTTTCCTTTCCTTTCCTTTCCTTTCCTTTCCTTTCCTTTCCTTTCCTTTCCTTTCCTTTCCTTTCCTTTCCTTTCCTTTCCTTTCCTTTCCTTTCCTTTCCTTTCCTTTCCTTTCCTTTCCTTTCCTTTTTTGAGTTTCAGTTTTGAGTTGGCAGAGGGTCAGGGGAGTTATCACTAATATAAAAGAGAGCCTACAAAATTTAAATTTTTATGTACTCTTCAAAGTATTGACATACCTTCTTCCTCAATACAGTAGAAATATTTGAAAGTTAAATCCTGCCGTCATTTAGTATAGCTACCATTTGTGAGCTACTAATAACTACTCTGTGAATAATTTCTTCCCCACTCCCTCTCAGTCTGGATATTTAGGTAGGTTAGTTTATAACCTTTTTTCTCACTTTCTAAAATTGTGGAAATTCAGCAACCTGCACAAATTTTGAAAAGTATTTGCTAGTGAGATAGAGGTTACTCTAGTTAATTCTGCATTCCACTGTGAATTAAGCTTGGTACTCCTTATCCATTGTACTTTGTTGTTTTCCTAAACTCCTCTGAATTTCTGTTGCTTTATAAAGGCAATTACCTTTTGGGAGGAAGGCTTAAATACAAAGTTAATGATGTTATTTTTTTTTTCCTGTGTCATTCATGAACTACTTTTCAGATTAGTAAAGATCTATTCAACTATATTTTATAAGCACACACAATAAATAGTTTGATTGTTTAACCCAGTAACAAGCAACGGTTTGTAAAACCATTCCCAGTAATGATTGTTTCTCCTTTTTTTCCATATCTGTCCTTTTTCTGTCTTCAAGTAGCTTCCAAACGGCTTTTCAAAATAAGGTGTAAGTGAAAATTTTGATTCTTGAATAAATCACAGGAATAGATACACTACAAAAGCAGAAACTTTCATCTAAAATTGGGACTTTTCCTTATCTCTCAGCTTTACACCTCAACCTAGAGGCTTTTAGGGCTCTCACTGTATCTTCAGGTTCATAACACTGATGTCTTTGTTTGGGTAATAATAACAGAAATGCATCTGACTGTAACTTTGTAATGGGAAAAGTAATCAAGTTCAGGTAACTTGTTGTTTGGAGCGCCCTCTTTTTTGTGTTGGTCCATTGAAGGAAATGGCTAGCTCTCCTCCGCACAGCAAAAGAACTATTAACATTTTTTTTTCTTAGCTCAGCTAGCCTGCTGACAGCTTGAGTAAACTATTTCATTAGTCCCAAATGTTTCAGAATAATATTACTTATCTTCCCTTCTTGTTTCTTCATTCTTTATTATTACTTGGTGGGGATTTTTGTGGGTTTTTTGCATTGACTTTTTTTTTTTTTTTTTTTTTTTAAATTTATTAACTGAATCTACCTCTATAGATCAAACAGTTTGTTGGGTTTTTTTTTTTCGGAAAGAATGTATAAGCAGTTTATGAAGACTAGTGGAAGTAGGAAATATTTACAAATATATAACTTTTCTTCAGAAATACAAGAGTCAGGCTTTCTATGAAACATTCTCATTAAGAAAGTAACACTAATGTGTTTCACATCACCTAACTTTACTCTTAAGATGACTAAAATTTCAAGTGGGGTTTGAGTGATCTTGACTTCATAAGGAAGGCAACCTTATTTAGTTTATTACCTTTTAGTTAGAACATCCTAGCTGTTATATACAACAAGACAAAATGAGGTTGCATGACTGGTAATGTGGTGTGGATTTTAGAAGACAGATTTCATGCTTTTATCTTGTCAGGCACTTTGGATTAGATCCCAGAGGGACTTTGGGGACACAAACCAAGGATTGCCAAATTTAACTTCCAACGGCATTTGACTCCAGGGTAAAACCCAGAACTCGGAGTGAAAAGCCTAGGTTTTTAAAAGTACAAAGGATTAGGTGCTTCAGAAAAGCTTATTTCAACTAGTTAAGATGGAAATTCTTGGATTCATTCTCTATATGTTTGGTTGTTATAACTTAAAAAAAAAAAAAAAAAAAAAAGATAGATATCTCATGATGCTGTTCAGACAAAACAAGATTCTTCTATCCCAGCAGAGGCAGACTTCTTTTGACATCTTCTTCAAGTAGTCTTAACATCTTACACCAAATGTACAAGCAGCCATACAAAAATCATGCGGAATCCAGGGTTTGTTTCATTTTGTGAAAAGTGGAAAAAATTCACTGGGAAGTTAGCTATAAATCCTTGACTGTAAGGAATCCTATAGTCTGGATTCAGTCTATCCTATAGCCTAGGGTGTCTCCTTGACTTCCTAGGAGATGTTATTGACTTTTCATGAAGAAGGTAAAATGGATCTTTCAGGTGAACACTGAGCTATATGATTATATTTCCAACTCGTCCCACTGTGGGGGCCAGGTGGATGAATGTGATCATGAATATGTGCATTAGTAAGCGTGCTACTTTGAAGAAGAAATTGAGACCTATGGTGTTATTTGTGAGTGTGTAGACTGTGGTGAATTGGATGATGAGAAAATCTATAGGTATTATTGTTGACATTAAGAATAAACCAGAGGAGATATTGTGATTTGTGAACAGAAAGAAATTAAAGATATAGACAGAGAAAAAAAACTGTTCATACAAAAAATCTGAATGACACCTTGGTAGCAGAGGTGTGGGTTGAAAGAACTGTCTAATTATCATGATTTGTGAACTGAATAGGTTACTGAATTTCAGAATTTTCTCAGTATAAAATAAATATGAAAAATACTGATTTGAAACTCATAAAAGTACAGTATGAACCACAAGTAACATGGAGTATAGCCATTCAAAAGGAATCATTTCCATGATAGAGGTAATTGTAGTAAGAATTAAATGTCTTCTGACTGTTGCTTCATGTGCAGTATTGTTGCATTGTGTGATACATTTTGCATCAACATAAATACCTACCTGCCTGCAACAGCCCGACAAATTGTAGTAGCATCATTTGACATCAAGAAAAACCCAACATAGAAATGTACCTCCTGCAGAACTGAGGCTGCTCTGGGGCAAATCTTCTCTCTCTCTGATCTTAATGAAATAAACAGCACTCCTCTGTAGTGTATCTTCAGTATGGAGTATTCAGAAACGAACACATTTTAGGTGAATATTTATATTCCATCCAGCTGTGAAACGTGAAAGAAACCTCTAGTAAACTGAGAATCTCTGAGATTTAGGCTGTAAATACTCCATAATCCTATATGATAATTTCAAAGTTCCCAACAATTTTTGCCATAGTTTTATATATTGAGGTCATTCTCAGGTTAACAGTTGGACTCAATGATCTTAAGGGCCTTTTCCAACAGAAATGATTCTGTGATCATTTGGACAATGCCGTAATAAGCAAGTGAAGTACATTTAAACTTAACAGTAGTGTATAATAGCTTCACTCTTAGGATTGAGTCATAATCAAGCTATTACCAGAAAATCTATTTGTTTGAAGGCATTGTATAGAAGTATCAGTTTCTAAGCTCAAAGCCAGTCAACTTACACTGTTCCAATGACGCCATGAATTTTCTTCCTTTCCTATGTAAGAGCCTTTCAGAGAAAGTGACCTCATTTACATTTGCTAATTGATTTATTCTAAAAGTCCTCATGGGACTGAAGAAAATAATTTTCATCAGTGTACGCGCTAACCTGCATAAAAGAGAATGTATTTGAGCAAATCAAACATTTTAGTACATAATAAAATAAAGAAGAGCTACATTTCTAAAGCGCTCTTGAAGATACCAGAAGTGAAATGAATGCATTCATGTTTTATGCAACATCTGTAAGAAAGGAAAAGGTTTTCCTACAAAAACAATACCATTAAACAAAGACTGAATTCTTTTTTTTCCCCCCTCTTTAAAGATGGTATCCAATTTATAGTTGGAAAAGTTACAACATCAAAATACTGGGGGGTCAGAAGTCAGAACAGACAGGCACTAGGATCTTGTGAGATTAAAGCCAAGTAAAATTCATGGCTGCACAATTTGGATAATAATTAATCATTTTTGTTGAGATAAATTAGATCTCTATTTGATTTTGTATATTTTGAAAAATGCTTTAACTGCAGCTCCATGAGTTCACCAGCCTCTGCAGATTACTGTTATTAAATAAGATTCTGCTATTCATACTGGTAATTGTATGTTGCAATAGTACCTACAGCATTAAAGTGTTTTCCAGTCCAGGAAAAAGACAGGCTTCTTGTCCAGAAAGCTTCTTAAATAACAAAATAAGCATGCAGAACAGTGTGAGTGGAACAGGGAGGGGAAAAAAGAGTAAGTGCAAGAAATCTGGTGATAATTGTTCCCCTAGGCCCTTCCAGGGCTTTGTCATACAGTATTCTATCTGGAAAGAAAGAAAAAAAAAAGGGGGAAAAAAAAAAGTCAAATGGCTTTCTTTTCTCTCTCCACAATTTAGCTGGGGTCGCTGACACTGAATTGTACTAAAGAGTCATTGCTGACAGGAATTATATTCTTGTGGCTAATGTGTATTTTCAAGATTAGCATTTCAGTAAAAATGGGAATAAGAACTGGAGATTTCATTTTTGTGAAGAAGAAATTATGTTAGTTATGCATATTTTGATAAAGGGCTAAATGTGTTTTTATGATACTTGATGGATGAAGAAACCCAGGAAAGCACTTGTGGATCATTTTGTTGGCTGACAAATATTTATAAAACAAGAGTGGAACAGTAAGTTGCATTTTATTTCCCTTTTTTTTGTATTAGAACACAGAGATTTGATATCTAACACATGCTACCTATTAAGCTAAGTATGTAAGAGCCACGGTAAGTGATTCAGTTCATCAGCAGACACTACATTACATCCTACTAGCTGTTGCAGAGGGGAATAAACTCGTTTGCTTCTGTTAGACTGAGCTGTCACATCAGTTCTCTCTGCTATCTTATCAACAAGGAAGAGCTGTAAAATTCTCTGGTTTTCAAGGTGAACTTTCCCTCATCACCCAAAAGAGAATCTGATTCACTGAGATTGAAACACTTGGTAATCTAATTTTTCCAAGGGGTAATCTATTCATTTAAAGAAATTTAACAGTTTGAAGTCTTCATTTTTTTCACATGGATCTTTTTGGAAGTGCATGAAATTTTTCAAATGCTAGCTACAGTATTTCTCTTCTGCTATTTCTTGGCTATAAAGCAGTCATGAGTAAATACCAACAGACCTCACAGCTATATATATACATATATTTTTAGATGTTGAAATTTCCTTAGATTAGCTTTTTCTGTAGTGTTTAAATTTATGCTCCTGCTTCCCCCTCCCCCACCAGTTTTAATTGCATGCACAGTATAGTCTAAAAAACCAAATAGAGCAGAAGGACCTTTAAATAAGCCATCACAGAATAAGTTGTAGCCCAAAGGTCTCAAAGTGAGAAGCAGACAAAAGATTCTTGGGTCTGTTTTTTTCCTGCTTTGAAACAGTACTTTGTGTCTTCACTCTTTTGTGTTTCTCCATTGTAAGTTTCTTTGCACAAAATATTGAAACAGTTGTTGATCCAAAACAGAATAAATCCAAAAGTGGAGCATGATGCTTAACTTGAGATATCTGAACCCTGAAAAACACTAGTTTATTTTCTGCAGATGAAGTTTTTCGTTTAAAATGGATGTGTTAAACTGCATTAAACTTATGTTTTGAAGTAGATTAAACAGTTAGTTGCAAATCTTGTACCATGATCCCCTTCCTGTTTAGCACTGCTGGATCAAGACATATACTTGCTCTCTTAGTCACTGAACATGATTGGAGGCACATAGTTACACAGTAAACCCAACTACAGTACAGCTAAATCCAGCTCAAGAACTATGGTTACTTAGTTCTCAATGAGTACATCTAGAAATTGGAGTTGTTTTTTTTTAATTCAGTTTAAGTCACCTGTGAATAAAATTTCTTAGTATTTGTGGATGATTTTTTTTTTCATTGATGTTGCAACTTTAGTTTGCATAATACTATTTGCTTGGGATTATATGAAGAACCAGATAAGATTTTTGTTCTATAGAGAACCATGATGAAAACTTCAAGAAAGATTTAATTTATGTATCTATAATTTGTCAGCTTCTCCACAATTGTTGTGTTTAGCAATTAATATATTTCCAGCCAAGTAGAAATGCAAGTTTTTACTACAATTCTCTGCTGACTGGTTCAGACCTAAAAGGTGCCAGTGTACATATTTAGTTGATCTGCAAAATGACTGATAAAAATACAGGTTTCCTTAAATGAAATACTTGAAAATCATGCAAATAGTCCCCTTTAAAGTATACCTAGTAATCAGATAGCCACTATGAAATCAGAGATTTGCTTTATTTTTTGACTCTAGGCCCTAGTTAGACTTGAATCTGCCTGTTTACAAAGCTCTATTGCTTTCCTGTGTGTGGACAGCAAGCATATATATACACACATACATGGAGAAGGCCAGAAAAAAAATTACATCTTAACTTAAAAAGTGGGAAGTGAAAGGTACTAGACTGGAAAGACTATTCTGCATTACTGTATCATTTTATAATCTCACAAGTGTATGTCATGTTTCAGCAGGGGGAAAGAGAATAATCACATTGCAAGTGGGATTTTACAGGGGAACCGTGACTAACAGCAGAAGGCTGCTCCTACGTTTGTACATTCTGCAGCAGGCCTGAGCAGTTTTTATACGTAAATTAAGGGTACTGAGGGAGACCTGTTCTCCAGTCTTACGAGAAATAGCCATGAATGAACTCAAACGTCTGAGAGCTGGTGCTATGAGATCTTTCTGTTGGCCACTTTGAAAGATATGTATGCATGAAGGAGAGAACAACCTACGTAAAGCTAAACCATGGCTGTACAGAACAACTGTTAAGATTAGAGAGGGGAGGAATTTGTACTGATCTTTGGAAAAACACATGTCGAACATGTCTCCCTAGAGAGCAGTACCATTTTATATTAGCAGCTGGCAGGGAGTGAGGTAGTGTGAGTTGTGTGAGTAACATGCCCCTGCACCCTATTTATTGGAAAGGAAAGAAAGGAAAAGAAAGCAGACTACAATATTTTGCTTTAGCTAGGAGCTGATGGAGGACAGATCAAGATCTGCTTAATCTAGCCAAAGGAAACACAGAGAAGTGTTTTATTTCTCCACTGGGGATTCACAACCTAGAACTCTGTCATATATGTAAGCACTTGTTGCAAAAGAAAGCATCTTTCTTGCTGAAAAATAGTTTGTTTTGAAGGACTTCATAACAAATGATCTTTATAGTTGATTTGGTTTATGGCAAAAAAATTTAGCTGGAGGAGTATCTTGTTCCTTATAAATAAAAACACATAAGAAACATGGATTTAACTCAGAATACAAAATGAAAACCTATCCAAAAAGTTTCATTTGAAATCGAAGTCTATTAAAAATTCAGCGATCTATCACAGTCCCTGAATAGATGAGACTGTGACTGGAACAAGACAATCAGTCTAATTAGAGACAAACAATTAAACTACAACAATTCAAATGAATCTTGAGAGCTGCAAATATTTTGCTTTCAAGAAAACTTGAGTATAGCTGTGCCAAAGCAACTAGTGATCTGAAGATATTTAGAGAAACCGTACACCATAATCAGCATCCTGGGCACTGGAACTGTCTCATCAGTATGTTCTATTAGTTCAGCTGCAACACTGTTGAGGTCAAGAATAAATGCTTACCAGAAAAATGGATTTACTATCTCAAAGCACCATCACTGCTGATAATTTAAGAAACATTTCTGAGAGTGCAAAGACATCAGCATTATTTTACTATCTGTATTATGTGTTTGATAATTTGATTATAGATTTTTCTAAACTGAGTGCTACTCATGTTAATGTTGTTAATTTTGAAAGTTTGTTGTTGGGTTTTTGGGTTTGATGTTGTGTTTATTTTAATGTTCTATCTAGTGCTAGGTAGAGTGGGAGAATACTAGTGAAATTTTTCTTAAGCAAGTGGTAGGCCTTGATTCACTAAATAAAAGGATTTATCATTCTACTGGATGAATTAGAAAGATAGGCTTTAAAAATTATTGCTTTTAAGAAAACAATTGAATACTAGATTTTCCCCTCTCTTCCACCTACATCTTCCTCACCATTGCCTCGTTCAGTTCAAAATACCTTTGTACCTGATGATTTAAGGTTATCTGTGAATTAATCTGTAGGATTTGTACTTGATTTCTTTAAAGATATGTTCTAAATGTGGCAGAAATCTATTTAAAAATTAAGATTTCATAATTAAGGCAGCATAATTTATGTTGCTCTAGAGAAAAGGATCCTGTGACTCATTTTAAAAAAAGGATTCTTAGGTGGTCACTTAAACAAGACTTTCAGGTCAGTACTTTTGTGCTAGGCACAGATAATGCAACCAGGCATCCAGAAAATATGAACCTGGGGGCCTGATGTTCAAAACTGAAGAACACTTAGAGATAAACTTTAGTTAAATGCACTCTGAGCATGTATCTGTGAGCTTTATACCCTGCTGAATTAGACTTATTCTTAATTTATTTATCTCAAGCTAAGCATCTGCTGAAATATACCTTAATCAATGTGATCTAAGGTATACTTGAGGGTTTCCCTGAAGATTATTTTTAATTCTTAATTTCTATTTTAATCCCTTTCCATTTATCATTTGGTAGCAGAGGACCTCTGCCTGAAGAATGAGAGGGCTAGCAATCAAATAGCAGTTCCTTCAGTGGCTTAGTTTATATTCACACATATATATACAATTTTAAGTACGTATAATGGATTTTATATATTTACAATATATGAACCAGCTAGTAGTTGCTCTTTAAAGCATAATGAATTATACAGGAGTTTAAAAGACCTGGAAGTCCATTGCAGTTGTATTAATACACAGGTTTCCAAGCACCTCTGGTCTAGTACAGGAAGAAAACAAATGCCAAAAAGAAAAAAACAAAATGAAAAAAAAAAAACAAACCAAAAACCCCCAAAACAGGCCACTTATCTCTAGAGAACAGATTATGCTAAAACATGTTTTTTTTATATAAAACTGCTTCTTCAAGGGGAAATAAAATTAATGCTAGTCTTGCAACAACTGCGTGGGGCCACCCACAGAAAAAGAAGAAATGGGGCCCAAAGAGCCTTCTCACACTTGCTTGTTTTCGAAGCAAAATGAACAGTGGCAAAAAGGGAGTGGAATTACTTAGTTTTAAGATAAGCAAATCCTCTTTTTCAAAGTATTTTCAAACCTTATTTTCTTTTCACTAGCTCAGAAAAAGAGAAACACTAGAGAGAGCAATGACAACTTGCTGAAGTTGAACTGAAGAAAAGAGAGAGCTAATTGTCAGAGTGAATATGAGAAAACAGTAGACCAGAAGTCTGTATTCAACCCTGGGAATGTCAACAGTTCAAGTAAAGGTTTGGGACTCTACACAGGATTTTTCAGTTGAAATTCTAGAAATCTGGAAGGCCCCAAAATAGAGAGGATGAAGATGAGGGTATGAAGAATCAAAAGCAAGTTGTAATGCTGAAGCCATACTAAATCAGTGGGGAAGGAAAAATCAACTACAGTAGGGAGGGGGAAACACACAAATGCATTTTCTTAATTCTAGTGAGGCAACAAGGAAAAAGCTTTTGAGATTAATGTGGTAGCTCTTTAAAATCAGACTAATTTAAGCTCTTTTCATTTATAGTTCTTGTTGGTTTTTTCTTATGGAAAACCTCATAAATGACAATTATTTTCTTTTTTTTTTTTTTTGTCAGAAGGTTATAATCAAGGACAGAATAGACATATGGTAGATAACATAAGCATTCAAATTAAAGCCTATCAAAGTTATATATAACTTCACACAGCATTAATTCTCAGCATAAAACATCTGTAAAGTACTGTGAGCTAAATTATGAATATTCAATTCCATCTTGCTTTAACTTTATTAATAGTATCAATATTTACTATGCCATATGCAAAGATAATTAGAATAATAGCATTGCATTAATATACATGAGTCATCTTCATTTCCATGGATCATAAATGCTTTATAAAGCTTAATAGTGAGAACACATAGGTCAAATTCTGTTTCAATTATTCAAATCAATTTTACATCTGTTGGACTTGCTTGAGTTTCAAGGTATGACAGAGAATATACCTTGTCATGATACACATGGGAATCACTTTGTTCACAAATGAAGTGCAACCATCCCTAGAGTGAACATCTGTTGTTTTTAATAACATGCTGCAGCATTACACAAGATAGGAACCAAACTGTAGACTAACTATTGAATGACCAGGGTGTTTCCAATACACAAAACTTATCCATCACATGATACTTCTCCTAATTTAATGACTTCTTGATAACTGGTTAGCATCAAAATGATACACAGTGGTATTTAAAATACCTGTTTTCCTGGCGTAAGTAGAGTTAAATATTGTGACACCCACTCACAAACTGCATTTTAGGTAACCTGTGTGACTTGAATTTCAGAATTTTCAATATCACAATTCTGCTTGGGATAAAAACTATCTGTAAATAATGTTCCAGGAGGAAATAGCAAATAGGAGAAACACTAGTAAAAAAAAAAAAAAAAGTTCACTATGTGCAACTTGCCCCTCTTTCAAAAGATGAGATGTAATGTACCATTCAATTTGACTCCAAAATAAGGAAAAACACAAATATAAAAGTTTGTAAAATATTAAAGAAACAGTGTTGGTTTGTGTTTATTTGCCCATTGGTGTTACAGATACTGAAAATAATGCAGAGCCTGTCACAGTCTGCATTCATCTCCATACCAGCATTCTTCATGAGGTAATTTCTTCAGACAGTGAAATCCTCTCAGCATTGGTGGGCAAGCTTTGCTCAGAATATGATTAATACAAAGGAAGAACATCATTATCTTTGGGGATTTAAGTTTATGTGTTCACAGATGAAAAGCATGTAACACATAGTAACGTCCTCACACATAACACACGCAACTGCTGAATTTTCCCACATCCAGAATCACATTTCACTGTTACTTTTCTCATTTCTTATATGGCTGCTTTTCTCCATTCTTGGACTCAACATTAAATTTTAAGAAAATTATGTGGACTTATTTTTAAAAACTGGCGCAAATTAAATTTCTCCACATCTTAAAACTCTTCCTGTTGTTTTATGACTTTCAGCTGTTTAACCACTCTCAACTATGTAGATAAAGACTTGATTATGGGCCTTAAGGGAAACATATAGCCTTTCTGCAATCTTCTATATAAATGGTCTAATAATGTTTTGATTATAAGATTATTTAATATTTAATGCCTAAAGAAAGGTAAAGCTACAACAAGATGGTTGATGTCCAGGGGGATGTCACAATTTAACAGTAAGTGCTCGGCACCAGATTGGGCGGTTTTGTTTGGCTGGGTTTTGTTAGGCTTTGATTTTGGTTTTGCAAGGAAAGGTTTCAGATACAATACTGAAGAATACTGGCACAAAAACATTCAGAAAAAAAGGGATTTAAACATGACACCAAAATTCCTTACATGATATTCACATGATAATGAGAGAAAAGTGAACAAAATGATGCCTGCATTTACAGAGGAGACCCTGCATAAATTGATACATTCTTTGGAGGTGGTTCCACACCCAGTACAGATGGCTACAGATGCCTTGCCACAGCTTGCAACAGTTGACCTCCTGAGAATTTGGATACTGGTTAACCATCAAATTTGGCTGTGCTTTAGGAAACTGAGATACTGAATAGCTGTACACAGAGACAACCTGCAGCTAGTGTGTGCTATTTGCAAGGTTATATGGCATGTGTAAGTCAGATGATCCCATTAACTCCTATACAGAAATTTAAAAAAAAAATGTTGAAGTTTACAAAGCTTCAAGTTCTGTAAGGCTTATGAATGCTACCAGAAATTAATGTACCACTGCTGGCTGGGGAGCAGGGGGGTGTGTTCAGGGTGTCTGCAAGTACACAAAGAATCTTACAGCATCCTCTAACATGAGTGTTTGAATATTGACTTTTTGCTTAAAAATCAAATTGAGACCAAGCAATGTGACGCCAAGCAAGGTCAAAAAAGTGTCTCCAAAGCATGTACTAGCTAAACAAGAGCACTGAATATGGCAACCCTTGACGTCGAGTTTTTTCTGAAATTGTTCGAATTCTAAAAGGGTTGAACAAATCCTTCATCCTAGAGCAGGTAAGTGTCCAAGTGTGGAAGTTTCAGCTCACCTTGGCAGAGTTTTCTTTGCCAAAACAAGTGCAATCCACACCATCCTTCTTGAGGATCCACACCAGCTCTCTCAACCACATACCCTACTCAAGAAGGGTGAGCACTGAGGAAATATCTGGGAGTGCAGCACATTCAGTCCAGCATGACGGAGCACTCAGTGTCCGTATAGACTGCATGGGGACAAGTCAACACAAATCTGACCTTACAGATCTGTGTTTATTCTTATACTTGGTTATGTGATTTATTTCAGTCAGCTTCTATTACTCTTAAGAGAGGGAACATGCACCAAAGATGTGCTGAGTAGTTAATAAAATGGAACTTACAGAGTCTACAAAGAAAGCCATTACCTATGATACCCAGGGAAGAGCTCAGAGAGACTGTTTTTCAACTTGTTTTTTCCTCCAGCCTGCTAAATTTCTTTCTGGATAAGCCCAAACCAGTCAAATACAGGCAAAATGGGAACATTTTTCTTTAGTTAAAGGAGGAATTTTCTTGGGAAAAGGTGTCTGATTCCAAATGGCTTTTTACACTAGATGGGTTAGCACATAGTTAGACAGTACATTTGGGAGATGCCAGTTGCCTACACCCACTGTGTGGGCTGTATTTAACATCTGAGCAAACACAGCACGTCTTCTGGTAAAAAAAGAGTGCTAAATTATGGATGAACGTTTTCATTCTAACGAAAACATTGTAAGCTGTAGCAAGAAACAACACTAATAGTAAATAAATAGTAAACCAGTAGAAATTACCTGAGAGTGTCGTTAAAAACATGGAGATCATAGTGTGGTTGCAGTTGTCATCGTCATAACTGTATGCCTCCTGCAATGAGCCAGGAAAACATAGAGACACTGTTGAGGGAAAAACAAACAAGATTATTAACCTTATCTTTAACAAATCAGTTTAAAAAAGTAATTTGAGAGTGCCAATAATGAGAGATAACCAAAGGGCAGAGAAAGTAAACCTTAGAGAAAGCTGTGAGAAAATGAACAAGTTGCTGAGCCCCCTCCTCCCTGCAGGCTCTGAGGTATTGCACAGCAAGCAGTAATAATTAAATTACTCACAAACACTTATAAAGAGAGGACTGTCAAGTGCTCTTGCGACAGCACAATCAAAATTAAAAACCTGTTTCTTTTCTGCTATGGGCATGAATGAAGACTGAGCATCTGTACACTCAAATTCTGAAAGCAACTTTCACCTTGAGGGTTATAAACCATGCTGAGCAAGCCCCTTCCTAGCTTAAAATCCTTATCCACTACCAATGAAGAAGATTGTGACTGGCAGTATAGAAATCCTGTCCCTGTCCACTCTCATTTCCTTGCCCATTATCTCTCTCTAAATCCTGCACTCTGAATAATTACCTTGTTCCTTATTAATCTTTTCATTATCAGCATTCAGAGGCTCTGGAAAACAAATCACTTTTGTCCTGAATAGACTCTGAAATAAAGGTCATTATGCTTGACCCTTTTTTAAGCCATTGTGGAGGGATGGGGCATTGTGTGGATTTTTTTAGTTTACCTAGGTACTAAAACCACATTTAACCCACTTCCTCCAATTTGCCTGTCTTCCAAAAAAACCCCCAAAGATACCAGAAAGGTAATTTTACCCAAAGGTAAAAGACACAAGCCACAAAGACAACCGAGACATAAAACATACTTTGCACATAACTTGGTTTTTAACCTGCTTCACTCATAATCAGCCATGACTTAGAAAACTCTATTTCTCCTTATTTCCAATAATTGACTGAGAATATCAGGCTGCTGTGACATGGATAAAATTCTTTAACATCCACTAGGCCCATCCATTTCTCCTCCTGCATCTATGATATACAAATTTCAAGAATCCCCAAAATAATCTTGACTTTCTTGGAGCTAAAAACACTGTCACAAAAGTTTCACATTTTAGAAGCATTTATGTGCATAATTGTAACACTTCTTTGTTTCACAGCTCTGATATAGAAACAGAAAAGTATAGTTATTGTATCAAAAGAAGCAGCTCCAAGACCTGCTCCAGTATCCCATTATGTGGCAGAGCAGGGATGCATATTGCCTGTCTAATCTGCTACCAAAGAGAAAGTAAGACAAAATAATCAATGGGGTAATGGTGTGCAGGGCCACAGGTATAACATAACTCACTCATGGAAGTTTTGAAATACTTAACTGTGGAAAAACTTAACATGAAAAATCTGTATTTCTAAATGAGAACTCTGTACCTGATGGCTCCACACACCTTAGAAATGTGTGTTAATAGAAATGTCAGGGGTTTTTAACCTGACAGTGGCCTACCCTTTTTCACCTGGTTTGGCCTCTGTCTCTGCAGTAATATCCTTACCCTCTCCTAAATAAGGATTTTGAATCAGGCTGTGGACCATTCTGGGCATAAGTTCACCATCTTTCCTCCCCCTTTCACTAGTGGTGCCCCTTCTTGCCCTCAGACCTATTCCAGCACTCTCCTAGGTAATTTAGTTTCTATTCTGTGTCTGTCAAAGGCATCTCAACTTCATGTATCACAGCTGTAGTTGTCTCACCCTCCATAAGACCAATAACTTATTACTTACCTGTTTTCCAGCAGCTGCCCTACCTGTATAAACCACCTGCTCATTTTACTCTGAAAACCTTGCTTCTCACCACTGTCCCCTACCTGTGGCCAACCTAAGATGGTTGGTTCCTAACATGTCCTATCTTTGGCAGCTGAGGTTCTCTTCCTCTCGGCATCAGTTCTCCTTTCCAGGGAATAAAAAGGGATTTTTGCCATTTATTGGTCCAGGATTTCCAGGTGGTCAGTGCCTCAGCCAGACCAACATAGAAAAAGTCCCACTCCGCGAGTCAACCGTGTTATAAATGCATGGGGTTTCAGTTTCCCAACTGTCAGCTGTGCGTCTATTTCACAGTACATTGTGAAACTGCTAGAGTTATGCCTGGGATTCACCATGAATGGCAGAAAATCATACTGAGCCCAATGTTCAGCTCTGTCTGAGGTCAGTATCAGGTACCTGAGGGAGGTATAAGAGGAGGACAAGCTTGCAGTGGTATGGTTCCTGCCATACTGTTTCCAGCAATCTGCAATTCATGAACTTCCTGATGCTATTTCTTTTAATTTGGTTAATCACATTTGAAACCTGGTAACCTATGAATCTCTGTGGAATCCTGTGAAATGTGGCAATCGTCATGGAATATCAATGTCAGCAAATAATTAACTTGGTTACCGCTAAGCACAGCAGGTCATGCTTTTTCCTACACTCTCTCAGCTGTGAACACAGCCCATTTGTGAGTTACCTGAGGCTATGGCTGCCACATTTTGTCTTTGCTGATATGTTCAATAGCTTGGGATGTACTGTGCTAAACAGATAACATGTTTTGAAGCAAGTGGTTTGGAAAAAAAAAAAAAAAAGCACAGCACAACTGAGTTTTATAATTGAGGGCATGAGGAAAAAAAAACCTGAAAATAAAAAGTCCCAAAAATGTAGAGTTTGCTTAGATTGACCACTTCCATGCTAAACTATTAACACAGTAAAAATGTTTCAAACATCATCTAATAAAGAAATAAGGGTAAAGAGGTACATACATTATTTAAAAGGTCAGTGATATTGGCTTTAGAAGTTTAAAAAGTATGAGCCCAAGACAAGCTGAAAAAAGATCAACTTAATAACAATTTTTCAGACGAATATGAAAAGTAGAGGTAATTGGAAAAGATCCAAATTTCAGAAATCCCACCTGTCTGACTTTTTCTTTATGCCTGCAATACCTATGTTGAGGTAGATTAAACGTACTAAAACAGTCACATTGCATTGCATACCTCTCACCTTCAGGGCTTAAGAATGCTCCCACAGTATTCATTTTTGCTCTGGTTAAATTAATGGTTTGCTTCCTTGGAAAAGGAAGCATAGAACTACATGATACACAGTGAAAATTTACAAATGCCATAGGTGAAAAATTTGTGAGGCTCTGACACAGAGTACCTCAGCAAAGCTGAACACTGGCTAGAATTGCTCATGTCATGGATTTCAATACTTAATGTATTTTTTTGTCCAGTACCAATCTAAACTCATGTAAACACCTATTATCTACAGCATACTGTATGAAGGCCCACCATTCCTTGCACCAGTGTTAGACCTGCCACCTTCTACCTTAACTTGATAGTCTTTAGGTTTTGTGTTGAAAGAGACAGTGACTATTGATACCTATGCACTCTCTGCATTCCAGCCATGGTTTCATAGACCACTTTCATATCTTCTGCTAGTTCTTCAGAAAAACTCCCAGCTTATTTGTCATTCTTTGCATGGAAGCTATTCCACAGCTTTGAACATAATTTTCGTTCTTCTCTAGGCTGTTTACTATCCTAACACATAATTTTTAAATTAGGAGGACTATATCTACACACAGTATTTAGTATTTTAAGACCAGGAATAAATTACACTTACACACTAACATAATCACATGAGAGTTTTTGGTTTCTTTTCCTCTCATAATTATTCCCTTTTTTTTAATATGTTTTTTTTAAACACAATAAAGACCATATTTCCTTTCCTCCCTCACGTGCAACTTTTTTGTGATTAAAAGCTCTGTGACAGCTTCTTGGTGATCTTATATTATTGTACCCTCAGTACATCCCATGTGATATACCAACAAATGTGATATAAAAACATCTGTCAAAAAATACTGAGGATTCATACAATGTGAAAGAACTTCTCTAGAATCTAGATTCTAGGATAAAAAAATTGGCCAAAAATATTTTTGTTATATACTAGCACACATATATACACACACGTATGCACATAGACATGATTGCAGAGCTCATGCTGTACCAAAACCTCCATTACTGTCAGTCTGAGTCTTCATATATCTAACCTCTGTCATACACAAGATTTTAAAGAAGTGTACACATCTGTTTATCTGTCTTGACTGATAAATATGGGAGTAAAATATCACCAGGTATAATTCCACTGACTCTAATGGTTCTGTGCTGTGCACACAATTTGACCTCATATACATTACAAATATTTAAATGCATTATTTTTGCAAGGCTATGAACATTTTGAATATTCTGAAAAACTCAGAGAGAAATAAAAGCAAATAACTAGACAGGCGAGAGAGAAAGGGAACATCCAATTAAGAATGTCAAAAGGATTTAAATGCTCCACTTTCAACTGCTAGAACTACTTATGTATTTGGAAACCCTGGCTGAAAACTTGTCTACCTTCCTTTAAAACCCATCATTAAATCTCACTGCTCTCTTTGACTTCACTCAGAATACATCATGTTTTCATTTCTGCTTAATGGAAATATATTTAAAGCTTCTCTTAAAACACATTTTCCAGAAAGTATCTTAACATAAGAAGCATAAATTGGCAATTAAAAACAACTCTATCTTTTCTTTCCCTCAGATAATTTTAGTTATTTTCCAGCTTTTTAAAGTTTACAATTTAAAAACCTATGTTGGGTTTTGTCCCATGTTGAATAATGTGACACACAATCACATTAAACTGAATCGTAAAAGACTTTGATTGACTGTTATATGGACTCAGTATGTTCTGACGGGTACGATGTGTTGAAATATTTCTTTAAATGCCTTGGATTTACAAAACAACACAAAAAGAAACAGTCATATCAGCCCAACAATCTATGGTCTATATAGGGAATAAAATAGTGTGTACACTGATAATTCATTGAGATACTGTGAGATTTTTGTGATTTGATATTTCTTGCTTACCCAGTGCACCAGGGGATAGATTTATAATCCATTGCAAGTAAAAACCTTCAAATGATATAATGTAGCATCTAGGTAATGAAATATTTTAATATGGGTATTGCTTATGGGAGAATATTTCCTGCTTATTAAAAACATTTCCTACAAAAGGTGAGGGTTTTTTTGTTATTATTAGATGGTTACTTACATGAAATAGTCCCATGCTTTTCTACTGTGACAACACATTTTAGACAAAAATGATGGGACTAGATCCTTGACATATAATATACACTCTTATAGGATTTTAGACTTAGTTTGCAAAAGATGTTGAAAATCATGTAGCACATCTTTCATAACTTTATTATACTAATAAGTCTTATGTATAAATACATATCTTCTGTCAAAGAGTACCTAAAATAATTACAGTAGCTACAACTCTTGATTACATATATCTACTTACTTATCTCTGTGATTATGAACACTGGATACTAACTTAGGCTAGCCTGAAGATGCCAGTCATTTCATCAAGTCTAAAAAAGCAATTGACATTATTTGTTAGATGATTATAATTTACCTGCATTTTACATCTCTACAACCACATTTTAAACTAACATCTGCTCATTCTAACATCTTTGCTCAATTTTGCCAGCCCTGCGTTTTAGTTTCATTTACTTATGGCATTGTTTCACATCTTCCTCCAATAGTTTAGGGGTTGAAAAACTCACTGATCAGTAAACTTAATCTTACTCCAGCAAAAGAATTTGGCTTCATGGATAGTCATCAGACAGATTTTGAAGGCATGTCCTCTCTTCTGGCATTTCTCCTTGGGTGATCTGATGCTTTCAATGCCTTGTTCCCACTTGTAAATTGTGGGTAATGATTCCTTCCTACGGTGTGAAGTGCTTTGAGACCTGCATATGAATAACACATTTAAAGAGAATTATCTCACTTTCAGATAACTCTTACATTCAAAATAAATGGCTTTGCTCTTCTCTCTGTAAAGGAATTTAGGGATGCAGGGGTCAATGGCAGTGAAATGAGATAGCTTCTTTTCTCAGAATATAAAATTCCTCCACTCAATTAACAACAAAAACCCAAAGGTTTAGGCAAGCAGAATTTAACCCCCAAGGACTGAGGCTGATATATCTATGTCTAAATTCTTTTTTTCTAGCAGCTAATAAACTGGATCTTTATGTTGGATGTCTTAGCAAAAGACAGCAATTCTGGCTGCAGAGCACTGACAATGATTCAGAGCTAAATGAGAAATAAGAGTTTATCTGCTGCTACGAGATCATCCTCTGAGACAGCAGATCCTTCATCCAAGTATTGACCTGGTTTTATCCTATTTTATTAATTTAGACAGAAAAGGTTAAAAATCCAAAGCTTTCAGATAAAAACTGGATATAAGACTCCAAACTGTAGAGGCATTAAGTCCATCAGGACTCTAACAAGTATGTTTGTGACTGACAAATTCAGCTTATGAAGTTTATAAATTTGGATTTGGTTAATAATTAGTTAAGGAAAGGTCTTCTAGTGAATGATTCTAGAAGCTTTGTATAATTTGACATGATGGAAACAGTGAGACTGATTTTAAGACAGGGTCACCTTTTTCATTTTGCTCTTTGATTTAACATCAGCAAAATAAAGTAAAAAGGTATAGGAATACTCTTTTTTTCTGAGTTCACCTGTGTACATGGCAACCACTGACCTAAAAAAACTTACACCAACATATGCCGTAGGAAAAGCTTCAAGCAACCTTGACTTCACTATGCAAATTTCAGTAAAACATCTGTTAAGTAAGACTCAATTATGGAATTGTCATGATATTAATATTAATTTCATAATAACAAATTTATTTCTCAACTTCTGTTAAAATGGAAGTCAGACAGCTTCTATGCTTTCATTGTCACAAGACTACTGATGCCAATTTTTTTAGTTCATTTTATTTACTTCCTAACCAACAAATGTGGTCTGTGCTAACAATGCAGGATGGAAAATGTTTCATAGCTATTTCTGGAAATAGTAAGGCAGAACATTGATGAGATGTAGGTATTTAAAACATCAGCTTTTTTAACCGTAGAGTGTTTTCCTCAGAGTAATAAGGGGAAAATATTTTCTGTAAACTGTACTGGACTCGCATCTGTCAGGTGCTCTACAAATTCAGGGTTTGTTTTATTTTTCTAAATAAAGCATGAGAGACTTTGGGGTTGGCTCGATATAGTTCTGGAACAATGGATTCTTCTGAGTACATAGAACTCTAGTACTTTAACTGCTTCATCAAGAAATTCAGAAATTGTTCTGTTATTTTCTTTTTGTTGGTTCTGCATAGTAGAGTCATAGCATAGTAAAGGTTACAGATATTAATTCAACACAGTTATTGTGCAGCAGGGTGCTAGGGTTGTCAGGCATAAAAAAATTTCGACTTCCCTACTCCTATTTTGTGTTACATTTGATAGCATTATCCATGCTAGGATAGTTTTATTTTAGAGCACTCGTCGGACATTATTTCACCAACACAATATACTTTCCTTCACCATAATCATTTATGGTTTCAACACAACCTATTCTTTCCTTCTACTCTGCCACAAAATGGTAAGGTAGGATAAAATAGTTCCTGTTCCACTCATTTATGTAATTAGGAGTTCCTGCTGAGACATTTTTCATTCCCAGGTGAGTCACATAGGGGCTGGGAACTGTACTGATTTTCTTGTACAGTTATAATCTGTAGCTCCATAAAAGCTGCGTGGAAGGATATCTTTTATAGGTATGTATAAATCCCCCTAAGGAGGACTTTTGTTCTCTTACAAACATGTTAAAATACCTACTATCATTACTCTTATTTTTGAATGCAGACTTCAAACTCAGAAAATGTACTTGCTTTCAGCTAAAAAAGAAAAAAAGAAAAAACAGCAAAACTACTTTTGAGGAGAAACTAATAATTCAGTCATTTAAAAAGAATTTTGTGCATATACTTGAATCACATTCTCTCTCCTGTCTTCAACTTGTTTTCCTACAAACCCCGAGGCTGTACTTGCAGCTGGAACTATGTGTTTTGAAATACTTTGGTGATATAGGGCTGCATTAGAGGATCCACTATATTTTTTTTTATGACACAGATTGACCACCAAGTTCAAGTAATTTTGACTGGAAAATATAGCAGCATGCTTTCAGTCTAAGTTCAAAGTCTGGAGGATTTTCAAATTATCAGGACTTAAAATCAAACTAACTAACTAAAGGAAAGTTAGTTAACATGCTAAAACATTTGAGCACAAGCACATAGCTGTACTAAAATGACTTAATCCAACACCTTATCTGGTCTAAGCAAGGCTACCATTGTTACTAAGATGAATTTCAGCTACATCAAGATGAAGAGGGTGAAATACAGAAGAGTCATATAACTGATCCTTCTATGAGAGTCTTTGATCATTACCGTTATGGCACACTCAGAATTGAAATAAGAAATTCTGGAAGCCAGGTGAGAAAGCTGCATTTTGTGCTTTCTTCTTTCCCAAAAGTATGTACAAAGGTGCTGAAAGACTAACAGGAGGTCTGGAGTAGCTATAGGCTAGCATAAGACAGCAGGGCTGTTCGAAGTATCACTGCATGGAGAGGCTCAGTACAGATTTCACTCTTTCATTGCATCCCTGCCAGAGCTAATTCTGGAACTGGCAAAGCAGGAGGGAAGACTGCGAAGTGCAGGAGACATCTGTCTCCCTTCTCCTGTATCGTGAGCTCTCTCCTTGTTCTTGCTGAGTACAAGAGTCCTTTATGAAGCCTTGCTGCCTTTGCTGCAAGCTCAAGTGGAAGCTCCCACCTTGGCAAGCACCAAGTTCTAGCTCCCCATGAGGCTCTATAGGTACAAATTCAAATAATAACACATATAGATTCAAAATTTAAATTACAGAGTTCCTTCAGCATATTTTTATGATTAAGTTGAAAACAAACAGACTGGCAACACTCTCCACATTCAATACCTTAGAAAGCACTTTTCTTTTACTCCCATCACAGATATTTTTCATCTCTCTTCTTTCAAGATCAAGCTAGGTCCTTGACCTTCCTGTAACAACACACTTGAGGTTTTCTGGCCCACTGCTGCTGTTACACAGCCTAAGGCAACATCCCGAGCCTTGGTTACACTGAACTTCATCACTTCATGTATTACAATACCCTCACCAACTGGAAGATTTCACTGAACTTACCCGCTGCTGCTTTCAACAAAGATGAGAGAAGAGCTCTGAGATGGGAGGTTGCCAGGGGGTGGTGGTGGTGGTAGTGGTCTCTCTCTTTAGGCATTATTATTTAGTTTTCCACATCATATGTGGTCACAGTTAGAGAGCTTTTTCTTTTATCCTTTCACTTCATTGCTGATATCCATCATGTCCTTA
The DNA here is from genome assembly GCF_047716275.1 of Strix uralensis. Lineage (NCBI taxonomy): Eukaryota > Metazoa > Chordata > Aves > Strigiformes > Strigidae > Strix > Strix uralensis. Next base: position 40,879,524 of record NC_133975.1, read on the forward strand.
AAAAAATATTTTCTTGAAGTCCTCCAGCCAAAATCTCAACCTTACTTTTCCATTAAAAACAGAACCTGAGTAGTTGCCTACCTAAGCAAATTATTCCAGGCTATGTTAGTGCCAGAAAATGAGTATTATTAGTCTCTGTTCCTCTTCCCCCAACAGCTTTTATTATCTCTATCCCTTTTCATATACTTTTTTCAAAAATTTTCAAAGTGCCCTATTTTTTTTTAACTAGGAATAATTTCTCAAAGAAACAAACTCTTGATCTTGCACAAATGCCACTTCCTTTCACTGTGTCCTACTGCCTGTACAGGGTCATACCTTAACAAAACAACTTAAAGTTTTGAAATTAAATCTTAGGCACAAAAAAAAAAATAAAATAGAAAGAGTCTTAAAATTATAAACTAGCTGTAAGTGGAGAAACAGATGCCTCTATAAAATATTTATGAAGTATTGTTTAATTTTCCATCTAGCAAAGATATTATTCTAATTAAAACTGTTATTATTGATTTTGTTTATTAGAGATTGTCTATGAATAAACTCTGAATGCAGTCCCATTTTCCAAAATGCAAGATACAATAATAGGTATCTCCACCCCCCACCCCCTCCACCAAATATTTTTAGTATAAGCGGACAAAAATTTTCAACAGCTATCCTGGCTTTCAAATAATTCTCAAAAAAAAGATCAACAATAGAATTATATGGATAAATTATCAGTTTCTCTACCAGGGAAATATTATCTGGAAAGAATGAATTAGACTGATTAGATATTCCAGCCTATGTAAATTAGTTTGCTGAAAACATATCTATAGAAATTTATTTAGGTAAACAATGGTTAAAAGAAAATAAAATTATTTTTATGAAAGGCTTATATTAATATGTATATTAAAGCTTTCTATTAGATCTAGGCATGGCTCTTGAATCATTCATCATGACCATACTTAAGGGCATTTATTACCACCTGTCACTGTGGGTATATGCTGAACAGTTTATCATTTCAAAATGAAGAATACTAGGTCACACTGTTATTCTTCAACACATGGAAATATAGATGTTTTCTATTTCAGTGACCTAAGAATAGGAAAATACCCTCAGTTTTCAAGGTAGAATGTGCTCAGTTTTCTATAGTCTCTCTGTAGTCTCTCAAAAATAAAGTCTTAACCACTGGAGATTTTAATCACCTTAAATATTTGATCTATTTAATATAAGAATAAGCTATGATGATGAAGTAGCTTCCTGGTTGGGCATGCCTCTTCCAGCTGTGAGAAGATTATGTCTTAAACTTCCTTCCATATACTCCATGTCTCCTCAACAGAAATTTTCCCTTCTGTCCTGCTTTCAGGGGAAAGAAAACAGAGGTCTTCAGTTATTTTCACATCACCAGCTTTTATTATATTCATCCATATGCAAAAAAAAGAAGCTATTTCACGACAGAAACTCAAATACTGGCAAGCTGTTTCTCTAGTCCATTCCAAGCGCCTCCCTCTTCATCATGGCTGTGGCTAAAATTCAGTTATAATAGTTTTTTTTTAAATGATGAATCAAGCAGATAACATAATGCACTGTTCAAGCACATGAATAAACCAGGTGATGTCAGATCTCATGTTACAACACTTTCTCCTACCTTCATTACCCTCACCCCAAGAGAACTACATGCTAATTTTAAAAGATTTGTAATGCCAAATGCTGTAACCATTAGTCAGTTTTCATGTTGGTTCTAATGTTACCTTCCAGTAAAAACCACAATTCCTGCGAAATGTTCTGTACAAAAGCACTTGCCTGTCTAAGAACCATTCTGTCCTACAGTGTGTAACTGTCAGTGCACTTGTAACACAGTGTTGTCCATTCCCAGCTGCTTTCAGACAGAGCACAAGACCCCAGCATAGTAGCTGACCCACACCAACAGTGGGTTTGATAGCCCACATCAAAATATTAAACTATGTTTAATTTTCCCTTGCCTTTTCTGAAGTACAAACAGTACAGTAATACATAAGTAATATTTTAATCCCATTAGTGCATGTAGTCAAAGAAAAAGGACAGCACTTCAGCACTTTACATATTTCTTCCTATTTTTCCTTTTTTGTCTTTTGAAATTGTGGATAAAGAAGTGAAGATTTTTTTTTTTTTTTCAGTGGGCCTGGGTTAATTCCACTTTAATTCAGATATCTAATTGCAACAATTATTTAGGAACTTAGTTGAGGTCCCTTCCATGATGAAGGGAGGCTGTGCACTGACACCCATTTGTTGCATCCACATGTTCACAGTGCTCCCTGGTTTGAATCTCTCTGAGGCTAGACTAGGATGTCGAACCTGTGTTTGGGACTCTTAACTAGACTCTTATGTGGAGTCCCTTTATTCCTGGAGAGAAATAGTGAGCCAGACAGTAAATCTAAAGCCCATACCTAAAACAATAAATTGTGCTCTGAAACTGCCTGTTTCTCTTCACTGGTGAAAAAGGTTTGTTAACATATAGATGTTTACAATGTAGACAAAAAAAGATAAAAGCTGATCCCACAGCATAATCTCTGTGCTGTCCTTCTAAACATCAACAATAGTATGATAATGGTAAATTATTACTATTATTATTCAAATGTAAGTGTACACCTAAAGTGTGAGGTTTTCACACAGTTTTTCCATCCTCTCTTATGGCTAAAAAGCACCAAGCTAATGTGATTGCCAAAATGTTGTGGGTTATGGGTATTGCAAGTTTAAACAAAAAAATCCCCATTGTTATTTCTATATCAGATTTTACTGCTGCAGGAAGAGTAAAGAGAAAGATTGACACTGAGAAGATCTGAAACTGATCTTTACTTTTTTCATAATCAAACTTAACCTGAATTGTTTATTGCTGATACTGTAGCAGAATATGCCACGCTTCAGAGAACGTGTCCAGTGTTGGCTACTTCCATTTTCTTGATAGAAACAAAAAAGAGTATTTTCAGGGGAAGTTCAGAAGTAAAGAGCAGAAGCAAGCATGTGGAGAAAAGTCAGCTCTCTCCCACCGGAGAATCTTGGCAGCCAATGCAGCTCCACAGAGGGCAAAGGCAGAAGAGCCCTGCAGGGACAGCAGGACTCTCCACCACCTGCAGCTCAGCAGCACAGGTTGGTTCTCTCCTCTCTCCAAGTAAAGCAGGTAAAGGCAAGAAAAAAGGATTTTTGTCTTTGCAAAGGAAGTGACAGGAACAGGAGTTCCTGCAGAGTGCTGGGAACAGGAGTAACAGAGGTTGTAGGACCAGGTGCTGAAGTAAAGAGCTTATGTTAAATTTTAAACACATGGAAATTTGTCCACGATGTCCTTTCTGAGCAGTCAGCATAATGTCTGGGTAGTGTCTCCCAGCAGGGGATAAAGCCTATGTGTGTAAATAGCACAGGAAGACAGACTACGTGATGGAGTTACATCAACACTGATGTGATTAAGTTAGGACTCACCTGTAGAATTTTTCTCACTATATGATTCATATTTCAGCCTTTAAATCAGTTAATATCTGCTGGAATTACTGCAGTTTCTTTATCTTACAGGAAACAAACTATTGGTTTTCAGAGATGGAAGTTTTAACAAGATTAAAAAATCTCTAATAATGGCTTTAAACACCTAAGCTTATCTATCACATTTTTTTTTTCTTGTTATGACATATTTGTTGTCCCTGATATTTGTCTTGTAACTTATTGTTTCAAGCAATGTTGTGGGACTCCACAGACTGACATTATTCTGGGAAAAAACAATACCAAAAAACAGGCACACATAAACACACTTAAAGAAATTTATACATTACGGAAAACTATTACCTCTTTCCTCTCAATATTTAAAATGGGTGATTCAGAATTGGAAAGGAAAATCTAGTTCTGTGCTGAGGAAATGGATTTCAGCTCATAAATGACAGACTTACTTATCCTTACTGTTAGTTTCTCCTTTCAGATTCTTGGAAAATACCTATAAAAGATAGTGTGAATGTGATAATTTAATCCTTATCTATGTGGAGTAGCTGAAACTGGATCATGTCCACAATAACAACACATTATACTAACAATGACATCTTATTGGTAAAATCAGCATGTTGGAAAAGATAAGAATATGTTACAGAAGATGCCTGAATCATTTCACTATTTGTGTTTCTAGAAATGTATGAAGTGCTACCATAAAAATTGCAGTATCACTCCCATAGAAAACTTCTGTTTTATTTTGAGAGTTCCCTCCTTGTTAGAAACAGTGTGGGAGACTAAAGTCCATTTTATATTAGCCAAACACACAATGATTATGAACAATCCATAAGTTGCGGCTGTGAAATAGGGTAAACACCAGGATATATTAGGCAAGTTATCTACATCCTGTTGATACGTAGAAACACAGAGCTGTTTACCAAATTTCATCTGTTCCTCAGTCAGACCTTAGTTTCAATCACTGACATTCAAGAACCAGGAGTATAAATTCAGGACTGGTGCTGGAAATGCTATTTAAAGTGACTAAGAAATGAAAAGCCTATTTTTACGAGAAAAGACTGGAAAAAATTACCTTGTTCGGACTAGAACAACAGAAGCTGAAAAAAAAATCAGGGATTAACACTAGGGAAGAGAAGATCTGTACAAGTTTACAAGAATAAGTGATTATACATAAATTGGCCATGCATAAATTTAGTATGTAAAGCACAAGTGAGACTCTGGAAAAGCCCTGTGAAAGTGGAAAAAAGAACCTCAGAGATTTTCAGATGGTATTTGGTCACATCATTAAAGAGATCATTGGATGACCCAGCTCCCTAGCACAGGACACAGCTCCTTTCTGAAGAATACCGATGTGGCTCTCTACGATCAATTTATTTGCACTTATAAATTTTCATTTATAAAACTGCTTATATCTTTATTCAGATCTTAAAATAGTTATGTTATTACCATTTGTATCTTAAAAGCGTCTGTATATTTAAAACATGAAAGAGCCTTTACTCATTCCTTTTGCCCAGCATCAGGGCTTAGAATGGCTCCTGGAGCCAGCAGAAAGAAAGGGAACCCTCTGTCCTTAAAAGCAGCTATACACTGCAGGCCTGAGAAGAGTGTGAGGGGTTATTCCACGAATGGGATGGGAAACCGCAATGTAAGTGTGTTGCCTCTCCAACATTAAAGGTGGGGTTTAAGGGTCTGTCTAACCTGGCAAAGCAAAAAGTTTTCTTTACGTGCCCTCTTTCCTCCTCCTTGGGATGGCAAAGGAGGCTGTGGGCTTTGCTATAAGTAATGTACTACTATTCATTTTTAACACTCAGAAGGAGCTTCTCTCTTAATAGCAGGTTGGTTTTAGGCGGCCTTCTGTGTTTTGACACCTCTCTCAACAATTTAATGATCATTTGTGAAATTTAAGCTGTTGCAACCAGGCACATACCCAGTACAGGCAATTCAATAGAAGATGTTATTATTCATAATTGTTAATTATACAGATTAGCAGTTTATTTTACTCTCTTACATTACTTAGAGTATAATGAGACTGGAGCTCTTGATGCCCAGTAAAATGAGGTGGTGTTCCCCATTCTTCAGCTGTTTAGCTTTCATATGAAAGCTTTCACCTGCAACTATAAGGGGATGAGAAATATTTTATGGAGACTGAGATTAAAAGCAGTTTTTCCTGGAAGATGACCTGGGTTGAGTGTAATCCTTGGATAGTTGAGATGTACTGATAAAGAAGCAGCCTGGTTAAATACTTATGTCACTGTCAAATTGATCTAAAGACAAGCAATCTTTTAGGGAATAAAATAATGATTTTAATAAAATAATGATCTGGCTCTAGTACAGAAGAGTAAAATATATTTTCTCCTGGAATCAAAAAGATTGGTCTGTAAAAGAAAATTCTTGTATTAATGAAGACAAACTTCCTCATTTTTAATACCTCCATATTAATTATTCTCAATGTTAAAGTTTAACTAATTTCTGAACCTCCTTTTGCTTCACTTGTGAAAGCATGGAGTGCTGTGCTGGAGTAATGAGGACATGGAGTCCCCCCACCTGTTCTAACTCTCTGCCTCCTTCACGCAAAAGTCAAAGATGCCCATTTGTTTTTCATTTGCAAGGACAGTGTCCCAAGCCTTCACATGCCTCTGGCGTGTGTTATATTTTCCCTTAGCACACCAGCATGACAGGCTGGAGCCACTGTTGACTTTAGCTTTCTTCACCATGCAGGAGAGCACCAACCTTAGTCAGGTCCTGCTCTAACTTCATAGGAATGGCTTCAGGTTCTCCTTGGAGCCAAGCTGCCTACAAAAAGCTGTCATGGGATATGTTGCCATAAAAGGTACCTTTAAAGGAGAACTTGTTATTTACTGTAACACATCGTTAAAGCTAGAGATTTCCAGGCCTGGATACCATCCAATCAATTTAACATATATGCAGACTATAGGTGCTGAGAAGATGTGCATTAAAAGTGTGGAGTACACCAGGACAGAGAATACCAAAGTATCATTAAGTTCTGTGTGTACTCCATCAGCTACAGGACATGCTCCCTCTCTCCTTGATCAGACTGCAAAACTCTGAACAACCGTCAAGGGACAAAATTGTCAGCAGTAAATGGTGCCTAAATTCTCAACTAGTATCAATAATATCAGGAGCCAGATTAAGGGTATTAGAACTGAGTTTGAGAAGATGGAAAGCTTTCCAAATTGTAGGAGAACCACACAGAAAAAAAATTTCCAAGAAGCCTACAATTACATGAGGAAGACACCACACTACTTTCTGTACATTCATGTGATCTTCAAGAAAATCATAGGTTTAAAATGAAATTAAAAGTATACCTTCAAAAACAGACATAAAAATTCAAAACAGAAAGAAATAAAAGGAACAAAGAATGATTTGAAACCTAAGAAAATTCAGTAAAACCAGTATTTCTGTTTGGAATTGAAGCAGCATATTGCCTTACAAGATGCAAATGTTTACAACATTATGTAGACTTAAAAGTACGTTAAAATACTCTTATCCTCTAAAAATATATGGCTTTGAAAGCTGGTAAAGGTCACAATGGTGAAATGATTTTCACTCTGTAAAGAGAAAAACAGATTTTTACAATAAAAATTTTTTAGCCTTCTTAATTCAGCTCTAAATATGTACAATGACCTACTGCTATGGATCCTCCAAAAGTTATTTTTGTGTGTCAAATACAAATTGCTTTCTGTTCTCAGTGGTTTTGGCTTTTTGAGGGAGACAGAAGGAGGAGAGAGGGAAAGTTATTCTTGGATTCTTTTATTAGTTCTTTCTGAAGAATTAATTTTTTTTTAAATGCTCTCATTGACATAACACATTATGAAACATTGCGCTGTGAAGTGTAACATCAGCTTGTATCAGTCACACTGCATTACTTTACATGCTTAGCCTAACGTGTCACTGCACAGTAACAGCAAAAACATCCTACATAACCAAAAGCAGCAATAGCTTGCAGATGAAAATATTGTAAAATAATTTTTCTAGACAGATATACAGCTTGTATAAACATGCTTCCAATTCTGAAAGGTAGCACCACTTACATGCAATTTCCTTAGGACAGCAGGAGGTTATCTTCAATACAAATGCCATCAGAAAGCAAACCATCAATAAAATTCTAGCAAAAGGAAGCATCTCCTGTAGCTATTTTAGAAATATCTACATATTGAAAAGCAGATTTTTACTGTTCATGCAATCCTCTGACAGTCAAATATTTTGGAGAAAAATTGCTGCTGTTATGGATAACTCTGTCTGCATTTTGCTTTGAAACTCTTATTTTCATGTAAAAGGAAGTATACCTTTTCTGTAAATTTATAGATATAAGGAGACTATTTTTGGATTGACTAACCTTCTTTTCTGCTCCTCCTGTACTCACAAGCTGAAATGGTTTATTTTTAGTTACATTTTTACATCCTCTCCCTACAGCAAAGGATTTCATTTAACCCTTTTGTAGTTATGTGTTTTCAGATGAGGAATCATTATTGTCTAGGCAATCAGGATTCAGTATTTTATCTAGGTACCATTATGATAGCCAAATTCATAGACAATACTCTACTCTTGAATAAATAGACAAAAGCTAATAAAGGTAAGTTACTAACCTTTCTTTTAGGTGTGAGATGCTCTGATTTGAAGTTGGGTTACCAGCTGAAACATGTGGTGATAATCTGACATGAGCAACGAAAAGCTGTCTTAAGTTTCATGTTTAAAATACCAGACATTTATATAAGGGTTAATTTTTCAAAGTGTCAATTACATTCTTCAGTAAGAAAACTATTTATCAGTTTTCAAGACTTATGTTTCATCATAAGTGAGGACTAAACATCATTTTATACAACATGGTTTTCAATAGTCTGATTTAAGCATGGAGTCATACAGAGCTCTGGTTTATTTCCCTTTTCTGTTCGAGTTATTGTTTGTATGTTTGTATTTAATAGTAGTCTTCTTATGTACAACTATTTAATTTAAAACTGCAACAAGGGTTAAAAAATATCTGTAGGCCTGCTGAATGTTGTTGTCACTTGCAGTACGCTGAGCAGTCTGGTTCTACCTGCTCAGCTGAGTGATGGCAGAGCTGGTTTCACAGCTCACGACTAGAGAAAATCTTGAACATGCCTACTAAGTGTCATATATGCAGAATTAAATTGTCCTTGCTCTCAGAGTGCCACCAGTCCTCACCCATCCCACACTATGCTCCAGGAAGGCTTTCAGGTTGGGCAATTGTGCATTCTTCCCCCATTTTCCCAGAAAAACTCCTCTTTTGGTGTGAGAGAAAATACAGCATTGTCTATGATTGGACTGGACCAGAAAGAATTGATTCTTTCCTCTTTTTTTGTCCTGAAGCCTCTGTATGAAAACATGCACACAGTTCACCATAACGCTAGCTTGGTCCCCTCTCCATAAAGGCAGAGTGATAGTACTAGAGTTGTGAAGTAAGTGTGCACCATCCTCAAATCATCCCCCTCTCTAGATTTAACTCTCTTTGTGATTAGCAAAAGCAATTTTGTATTTGATTCCTAAATCTTCCAGTGCATTCAACAAGTTCAACCTGACACATGCAATTTGTCTTACACTATTACATTTCACCTCAATAGATATACATTCTTGCCTCCAAGGATCAGAGGACGGTAATTAGTGTCAAGCATGTAGAAAAAATGAAACTTTTTCTATTCTCAGCTTACAGAAGCACGAAGGTTAAACTACATTAACATGTACTTTTGGAAACAACATGTCTTCTGCGGCCTCCTCTGTGGGTGCATTAGAGCCAATTTTCACTCCGAATGAGAACAACAATCTTCTATCCATTTTAACTGGATTGTTGGGTATTTTTTCCTTTCCTGTCATACACCAACTTTTCCATCTGTGGATATCAAAACTATATTCACAATAATTTCTAGCTTCCAAAATAACTTCAGTAGCAACTACTGAAAATTAACATAGTCTTTTCACATAATCCCACTTTAATATCCATGATAACTTTCTGTTGAAACCAATGCTTGCATTTTTTAGTCACCTCTCCAACATCATATAAGGAAACATAAAAATTTAAATTAGATTCAATTTCTACAAAAGTCGCTTAGATTTTAACTGCATATATTCATGGTATTATCTTATTTAAATGTTTAGATCTTTATTATGACTCCTATTAGGTAGTAGTTTATCAATGATTGACTAAAATCGGAACAGTTTACATCTACAATTTTTTGCATATATATATAAATTTGCAATATGATTTACAACATATTTCAGATAACTCTAGGAAAGACATGTTAAGTCAATGACCTTGCTATTATCAACTTGTTCCTCCTAAAATTTATTCCCCATCCACTGATTGCCACTATTATTTTATAACATTTTTAATTGAAAGAATGAGTAAGCAAGTATTTTTTTCTTTCTTTTTTTCATACTGCTGATTTTCAGAGAACACAGCAAATAGAGAATACTCTAACCAAAGTGCTGCCAAAAGCAACAGAGGAATAAGATTGTCAACTGAAGTTTTTATGTGCTTCCAAAAATTTACCAAATTTTCATTTACAAGTCACTGAACTTACCCACCTTACAGTTCCGCTCATTGCACTAGATTAGATTTTTTTAAAATAATGATTTTCTGTTGCTCTTCATAGCTTAAGACATCATTTCATCATGTAACAGGTACAAGTGAAAATATACTTCAGAGTCCTGGCAAACTCATATTTCAGTAAATGAACTTGCGTCTAAGGCAATAATTAATTAACAGCCAGACACAATACTCCAGCAGCCAACTTTCATTTTTTTTAAAGGCAGGTATACAATCCCCAAACTCTTAACAGTTATTCTTCCATACTTTAGGAGCCGATAGCTTGTTACTCACTGTAATGATGCTGGCAGTAAAACTACTGGGGGGCTTTAGCCTGGTATCAGGTCAAGCGCTGTTCCTGCATTCCTACCTGCCAGGGGTAGTCGCTACCGGCTGATGCAAGAATTGCAATATCAGGCAAGGTGAAAGCATCTTTAAATAAATTATGAGGACTGGTAACACTGCAGTTAGCCAAATGCTGCCTCTGTTCAAAAACCAGATCCTGTTTTCAATGCACTCATGAGGTATTACAGGCCCACAAAAGAAACTAATCCATAGCTCACTATTTCAATGTGTCTTATACCAACTGTAACACTTGATTGTATGTTAGGAGTAAGCTGAATTTTCCTGATTCTTTTATTAACCGTTTTTGCAAAATTTGTACTTATGAGTGTTAGCATGGACATTAACAAACTTGAGAAATTATCTGTTTACCATTCACACTGCAATTCTATATTTTGAAAGCTGATTGCAGCCCTGTGAATGTAATGCTGGGAAATAGAAAATACCAACAACGAAACTGTCAAAGATTTATTTGGAACTATGAATTCAATTTTTAAAAAAATAAAATCCAAACCCAAAAAACAGTCTTGAAGTTGTAATTAAAAGCACATCCCTGTAAAGATGACTGATTTGCCCATGTTTTAGCTGGCAAACAAATGTAGGTCAAGATAAAAAAGAATGATTTTTAAAATGGTCAGAGCAGATGTCATTAAGATTCTCTGAGAAAATCTTAGCCCCAGTGAACATTTTTCTATAGACTCCAGTAAAGCAAAGATTTTGCCCTCTGTGTAACGTATAAAATAAATACCATCTCTTCTTTTAGATGCAAAAAAATAAATTACTTAAAATTTTTTTCAGCTTTTTTGATATTTCTGGAAGTGGCAAGCCAAAACATGGGCATGAATTACATATGAATGCCTTGCATATCCTTAATAAAACATTAATGATCTTAAAAAGAAAACAACAGTTTGATATTATTACTGATTTTGCCTGAGATTAATTCTTCATGGAGAATAAAATGAAAAAAATCAATATAAGAATGTAAAAGTTGTGTATTTCTAAAATTTGAGTCTCCAACTCTTTACATAAAACCTTTTACTAGCTCTTATTGGCAAATACCTCCCCCTTTCTGACTTTATTAGAGTTAAAATTGGCTCTACTTTAACTTTTATGTGGAAAATGATCCTGCCAAGTTAATCCTCATGAAACCTTTATATTTTGGAATAGCACACTGTAGTAATGCATGATGTATGAATTTATAAAAATACATCATTATGCACTGACAAGCAAATCCATCTCTATGAAATGAATGGAGATAACCAAGTAGTGAATAATACTGAACAAAAAACACTTAACAATTTGTAAATACCAACTTTATATATAGGTTAACGTGCAAAGAAATGTAACTGATGCTATTATGGTTATATAATTTTATTTCACTGAAAACTAAAACAAAACTTTGTCTTTATTTAACTGAACATTTCAAACATATGTACTTTTTTAAAGCATTCTGAGGAGATACAAATGGTATTTTTCAAAACTAATTCCACAGAAATTCATAGTTTATTAAGTAGCAGCTTTGCTAACCTTAAAGACAGCCTTGGGATTTAGCTATATTCTAGTAATTTAGTACCACTTACGTGTATAAACACATATGATCTTGAGCAAGTTCATGATAGAAACACTGAAATGCTTTTTATTCAGATTTACTGTTTTATTTGGAAGGAGGGGGGGGGGGGGGGTGGTTTGCTCTTTTTCAGGTGTGGTAACCTAGTTAGATACTACAATCTACTTGAATCATAGACTGGATGGTAAGTGTTCTCACTCAGACACACACCCATTTATTTCAGCTAAGTATGACTGCTTACATGTGTGCTTGCAATACCACAGTGATCTGTGACTACACTGTGACATTTGAAATCCTTCTTGTCACATTCCTGACCAGGGCAAAGTAGGTTTACAGGAGTAGCAAGGAACAAAAATCTTTCCATCATTACTTCTGCGCTGTTCCCACAGTGCAAGGGGTGCACGGCAACTTATCGAGAAGTGAAGTGAGATAAAGAAACCAGGGAACTGAGACATATTGTTGGAGTTCAGATAATCTTTTGGCTTTTCATTAGGACAAAACATAGAATAATTTTGCTGGTTTAGAGAGGATTATCCTTTAATCCTATAAGCACTTGTGTTGTAGACACTGGTTCTGAAAGCATGGATGATACTATTGCTAAATATTTAGTCATTTACTCTTCCACTTTTCATGGAGATAAAATTATGGTTGCAGCAGCTGTAAATTTTAACTGGGGAATTCTGTGATTAAAACAAGAATTGAGGTTGTGTCTGGCTTGGAAATAGAGTTTATAATTTCTTCTGGTACTTCAGCTGTCTCTATTCAAGTCACCACTGCTCCTGTGTAATTGGGTATTTCTATATGCACTAATTAGCAGAAGAGCTTACTGCTGGTGCCAGCCCAAGCAGGCAGTGTTGTAGGCATGCCTGGAGAGGGGCAGAGATGTTGGGCTGTTTGTTAGCTCACCAGAGCAGCCTTGGCATTGCTGTTACACGCTCCAGCATTTGATTAAATCCAAAAGCAAGGGTCTGTATGTACACGTGGCAACAACTTCTCATACTTCAGCATACAGCTACTTTTCAGCCTTCATTAAAAAATAAAAATAATTTTTAAAATCTACAGATGTATTTCTCTCCATTCCATTTGCATTTAGATGTAGATAATAACCAGTCCTGGCAGGTAGAACGGGTACATCTAGTGCTTTACTTTCTCAGTTATTCCAGAGTTTATTTGAGATTAGTTCCTCCATAGAGGCAGAATGCCACAAATGAACTATTTTATTTGAAATTTTATTTGACCTCTTTGCTAATTAGTGCATATGAAAATGTCAGTTTACCCAGGGGCAGCAGTAACCCAACTAACAGTTGCTGAATTACCAAAAAATGTTACTATAGTTTTATTCTGGTATTTTATTTGCAATAATTTGTGTTTCAGTATATTTTAACTGCATTTTTATTCTTCCCTCATTAATTTATAATGAATTACTTGCCATACTCATTCCATCAACAGTTCATTAAGTTATTCCAACCAATGTGTCAATTACTGCAATCATAAGGGATCCTGGGTGATCACTAAGAACAGGATGATTTCTTTCATGCAGGCATACACTGCTGTCCCCTGAAAATATGTTCTGGAGAAGTTTCACAATAATTTCCCAGACAGTGAAACAATTGGTCCCATAAGAAATTACATAATGGAGAGATGATATAGGCAGGGGCTTAAAAATATTTGCAATTTAAATACCTAGAGAAAATATATTTTACTGCAAGATCTTTCTCATTTGTAGCACAATAACATTTTTCAAAAAAGTGAGACTTCTACAGCACAATGCAGAATAAATACAAGAGGGCTTCTGCTGCACAGCCACAGGCAGGATGTTCCATTCCTTTCTACTAGCATCAGTGTAAAAGATAAATAACATTACTGAAAAATTTAAAATATTGTACTACAAACTATTGTATCTGTATTTGTAGCAGTTATTTTAGCATAAACATTACATTCAGGAAGTTTCATGCAGTAGGTTGAAGAATGGAAAATGCTGTGATAGCAACAACTATCGGAGCAGATTTTTAATGGGTGATGATGAAACTCCACAATGACAAACAAGCAACTATAGTGCTAGTATAGTATTTTTGGTCAAGGTTTATGAGTGATGTCAATAATAGCCAATCCTCACCTCAGGACAAAGAAATGTAACAAGTGTGACCTGGAAAAGTAATTTTCAGTTATTTGCTATGAAAGGTGGAAAGAAATGCTTTTGAAAATAAAATATAAGTTCAATATCCTTAGCATTTCACAGAATCACAGAATCATCTAGGTTGGAAGGGACCTTGAAGATCATCTAGTCCAACCGTTAACCTAGCACTGACAGTTCCCAACTACACCATATCTCTAAGTGCTACGTCGACCCTAAATGCCATTTCATGGCATAACACGCATGCCTTGGAGATACGTGGCTTTCTCAGATGTTCTCACATACACTCGTTCATTTTGTTCAATTGCATGGCAATTCTTTGTTTCTGATTCCTTCCTCAAACCATTAATATTTATACTGTTCAATTATCTGAGTCATATTTAATTTTGACCTCACACATGAATGCTAGACATTTTTCTTTAAAAAACTCCAAACATGTACAAAACTAAGTTCTCTGCTTATACCTCTACATTCCCAAATCAGGTACTGTATTGCTTCCTCTCCTTTCTGTTGCTTGCCCAATGGCAAACATTTTCTCCACAATTAGAACACTGAATTCTATAATTTTGGAAAATGGGATTTTCAATGTCATTAGAAAATAACAGTTGGGAAAGCCAGGGGATGTAGTATTCAGAATTTGCTTCAGAAAATAGATTTGTAAAATTTATTCAATTGTTATTCTAAAATTTTTCTTGATTAAATACTCTAATTAAAGACCTAACTATGTCAGATGAAATGTAACATTTACTAATTGATTTGGTTTTTCCCCCATTTTGACACCCATTAACTCAGAAATGGCACACCACTACTATTTTGCAGCAGACCTTTTAGAAATTATATGGATTCTTTATTTTGAGCTTCCCAACTAAATGTATTCTCTGGAGTTTTTTAATTAAATATGAATCTTGGGAGAAAAATATTGGCTCAGTATATTATAGAAATAAGGCTTACTGGTGGCATTTCAGTAACAGTTAACTATTGTTCCAGGCCATGTAAAAATACAGAATACAATCTCTCCTAACCTGAACATATTTCAGACAACAAAATCTGGTTAAAGAGAATGACATACCTAAAATAATGCAAGAAGTCAGGCACTGAGCTGAACGCACTAAGTATTCAACTGAATGCTTTAATCACACGAATCTCTCGACTGCCTTTCCTGGCAAGAAAATGAAATAAACCTTTTTCAGATATCAGAAATCAGTTTATAGAATTATCTGATGATCTTTTTCAGCATGTCCTTCCCACATGCCTAACTTGATTAGAGAAGAGAGAAATAGAAGTATACCAATTACAGGTGTGATATGCTTATAAGCCTCATGTTATTTTTTTTTTCTTCAAGGTGGTGTTGTAGCATTTCCCAATATTACATGTATGATTTCACAGTAGGTTGAGCTATAAGATCTCATTGGAATAAGTATAAAAGTCTGGTAAAGTACAGACTGAAGAGAGAAGAAAAAAAAACCAAACATTTTCTTTTCCTTTGAATCTTGATGTGCAATTGACATGGAAAATAAAACCATGACAGCAGGCATCAAAGTACATTTGAGTGATGTGTACCAATTTCACATAGCTTCTTAAACTGGTTCTTTTTTTTTCCATGAATAGGTGCAGCTATAGGTATGACTTCTAGCAGCAAAAAAAAAAAAACAAAAACCACACCCTATTTATGGCACATTTTTAATGCCAGTAATACCCACTACAGAACACAAGGTAGGTGGAAGAACACACAACCAACGTAACAGCAGACCAAGACCATTAGCAGACCATGCACCTGAATAACTGGTGTTATTTAAGTTTTAGTGCCCTAGGCAAAGGATAATGTACCAACACTGGCTCTACCAATGGTAAAACAAGTGGCAAAGAATAACAGAGAGAAAATTATTAAGATCACTACATGATTAACCCTTGGATTTTTAATACAGATGACAGCTATCTATCTGTTATGGAATATACAGATAGACTGTTAGGGACAAACGAAATGGCTAACAACCCTATCATAGTAGATTTTAGTACACCTCCCAAATACAAACTTTTTACTTAAAGCGAGACTATGACAAGTACTGTTGAGAAGTGGCAACAGAATAGTAATTCTTCCTGTGCTGTAGCTTCACACCATCCTGACACAAGTCTATATATATTTTTTATTTTACAAATAGTTCCAAAATAAAATTTTCCTCAATGAAGAGTAATTTTATGTCAGGCTCTACAGCAGGTTGCCAGCAGATTTAAAAACAAGAAGGGAAAGAGTTTGTGATATCTCTTCCGAGTCCCTATGTAATAAGAATTCACCTAGTCACTCTTGCATCAAGTGTGAATTCATAGTTAAAATAAAGCAAATAATTTAAAACCTGATTGTGACTGAGAGAGTAGAAAAATTTCAAGTGATGGAGAATCTATCATACTCCTGCACAATATTTACAAATAGGTGATTACCTTGACTAAAAATAACTTTCATATTTTTAACAAATGTTTGACATAAAATCCATTTGTTTTTAATTGCTTATTTCCAGTCATTGGAAGTGTGTCAACTAGAGTGACTAGGCAAAGACAAGAGTCTGTTCACTAAAACAAAATGCAAAGGCAGACTAGGCTACTTTGAATCCGGCTTTAATACTTCAGATAGAGTTACTTTAACCAGTATGTAGGTTACTTTACCCAGTATATGAGAAAATAAGAGCAGTTACTATCCTGCGTTACAGTAACAGAAGCAAGGATAAGAACTGACAAAACCTTGCTGACCCCCCCCATCATGTGCAGGACTAAAAAGAAACAGTAAGTCTTTATCAATCTTCTCCAAAACCTTCCCAGCTCTACAATAAAGGTGTGGGTGAATATTCTTGAAAATGATGAGAATCTGCATTCACAAAGCAATTCATTTTTTTCTCATAGAACAAAGTTGGAGGAGGCGCTACTCCTTTTCTTCCCTAAAACTGCACAGTTTCACGTTAGTAAGGTCAAGGTAGTATTTCTACAGTTTTCCCTTCCCTGCCGAGAAGGGAGTTGATAAGAGTCATACAATTTTGTAGAAGCTGCTCTAAACTAAATACTTTTTTTTTATTTCAGGGGCCATTTTTTTTTTTTAATATGCCTAATTAAACTTTAAATTTGTTGTAATATTCTCACTTATTTTTCCTATTTTAGCATCTATCTTTCATGAGATATCATGAGTACACATAATTATTTCTAATTTTTTTATTTTAATATATTTCTGTAAGCACTTTTCAAAGATCATTACTGACCTCATGGATGTGATCAAGCATATTAAGATCTCAGTGAAAACTCTTTTATATAGTATGAAAATTTATTGATACACCAGAAGACATAAGGGATTGTAAAGGTAAGAGAGGCAGTCCAAAGATTACAGCTTCTAAATTTCAAAGTAAAGGCCTGAGGGCTAAAACATCTAAACATACTAAAAATGGGGAACATATGGGGAAAAAAACACCAAGTCAGTCTTGCAGGGTGGAATGATTAAAGAGAACCAAGGAAAGGATGGTTACATGGACAATGAAATCTGGTACAGAATTTCAGGAACAGAACTGCCCATTGTGATTACTTTGTTGTCAGTCTAGCAAACTGGATGCATATATAGCTAGTAAATAGAATGAGAGGTTGTTCTGTGAATCAAAGAAAGAACATGAGGTGATGAAGTATTACCAGTCTTCAAACCAGAAAGAAACTTCCTACATACTCCAATGATTTAATTCTGATTAGCTAAAGGCCAGAAGAATGCTTTCTGTATCTAGACATGTTCATACAATGCAAATAGGAACGTTATCGCAAATAAAGATGGAAAGCTGAACAAAGCAAAACCATTTAACGTCATAAAGCTGATTCCTTGTTTTCACTTACTAGATATTTCATGTCAGCAATACGAAACAACTGTTGCCTGTATGCAAATGCATAAAATGCTTCCTTTCATCAAATATTCTATTCTATTTCCGGGTAAATGAAGAAACAAGAAATGATATGTAAACAAAAGCTTTAAATAGTTCAGAACTTGTGCTAGTTTCAGAAGAGCCTTGCAAAGTCAGCCTGCTTATCTGGAGTTTAGCTGAAGTGTACGAGCTCCTAGTGTTTGAAAATGCAGACAGGAGCTCTCATGAGGTCTCTCAGACGCTGGTGCTGCTTGTCCCATCTGGAAACACTGCAGGTTTAAGTTGTCGCTGCTTTGCACCCTCTGTAACCACTTATCTCTGCAAAGACTGAAAGCAAAGAAGGTGCAAAATTCTAGAGGATTACATCATTTCAGCACCTGCTTTTGTACACATGCACAGAAATGGATGATGAACTGTTTAGAGCTGCTCAGTCTGGTTCTCATCCCAGCAGCTTAACTGATGTCTAGAAAACACTTGCCTTCCTTGAGGGCAATATGACTACTGAAGGCAGCAGCTGGGCTGCCTCAGACAACTTCCTTGGTTTAAATCCAAAATATATAGAACTAGTGAGCATTTTAGGAACTTAATTTCTCCCGTCTGAAGACTACACAGCTAACAGGTCCACTGCCTGGAAAATTATAATCTGATAACTGTAAATTATCTATCATTTGGCGGTCTCTAAATAAAGGTCAGAGTTTACAACCAAAGGATGGGGTCCCTGACTGTTCATCACGAGCCCACTAGCTGTCAAGTCTCTAGTCATGATATCATGCAAGCTGACTGTATCAGTCAGGTACTGTAGTAGCTGTCTTTGGGCCAAACTTGGCAGAAGGTTAATGGGGCTTAAACAGTTACTATGTTTCAGCTGACTTGCAATAAGTCATTATGTGCCTCAGTCACAGAATCACAGACTGTTTGAGGTTGGACAGGACCTCTGGAGGTCATCTGGTCCAATCCCTTGCTCAGGTGAGGCCACCTAAAGCCAGTTCCCCAGGACCATGTCCAGACAGCTTTTGAATATTTCCAAGGAGGGAGACTCCACAACCTCCCTGGACAACCTGTGCCAGTGCTCAGCCACCCTCACAGTAAATTATTTTCTGAACTTCAGAGGGAGCCTCCTGTGTTTCAGTTTGTGTCCATTGCTTCTGGTCATGTTAATTAAAAAGGTTGTATGCAATAGCCTGCAGTGAACCAAGATGGAAGTTAATTCACGTATTCATTCAGTGTCCAACTGAAATATGTAGCACAGGACAGTCCCTGGAAAAATCTTTGGTTTGTTTCAGGAAAAGAAAGATACAAGTCTTGCAGCTCATGCTGAACCATGATCTGCACTGTCAGCCACTCACAGATGCCAGGTTTGGCACTGGACATGTCTTTAATTGCAAAGATGTGAAATATTACTTTCAGTCAACATGACCAGTATTTTTCTTCCAGAATTATTTTCAAACCAACAAATCTTGGCAGCAAGTACCACACAAATCTTTCAAAATGGGCAGTAGGTAGGACTTGCCACTTTTAATTCTTTTCTAACCTTCGCTGAGGTCCTGTTCTTTAAATTGTTGCTACAGCTACCTCATTTCCCACCCCAGCATTACCAGTTGTTATTTTATTTAATTATTTTTATTATTTAATTGGTTCTTCTTGCCCAAATCATGGAAGATAATAACCATGTCACAGTGATGCAGCACTAACTCCAGGCACCAGACCTGGTGGTGTTGTGGCTGTGTCACAGCAGACAGAACATTGGTGGTGGCAGCACCACAGGGGAGTTGGTGATGTGGTTGGCCCAGGGTGGGTGTAAAAAGGGCTACACCAGAGCAGGTTAGCAGACAAGTAGCCAAGTGAACCAGAACTGACAGGAGAGGGCAGGGGTTGCCTCTGTCAGTGGAAGGTGACTGCTCTTCTTTTGCTCCTTCACCTGTCTATTATAACCAGCCAGAGACCACAGCACATTCCCATCCTCTTCCTCCTCCAACACTCAGCCAGAGAGCTGTCAGTGCACTACAGGACAGATAAGGTTGCCCCAACCCATTATCCTGTTATGGTCTTACAGAGAGCTGGGAGCTCCCTACAGCCATGGCAAAGCCATGCACCATTTTCCCCAGGTAGCCAAGGGCTGGGCGACACAGGATCTCCTGGTACCATCCCTAGAATGCAGGTCACAACAGGGAAAACACTGTTGGTGGCCCATGTTGCAGTGGGGTTAGTGACATGGTTGGACCAGGATGGGTGTCTCCTGTCCATCAGGGAGACATGGGTTGGACAGCCTTGACATGAGGCTGGGAGTGCCCTGGGTTGGGAGGCAGAGGCTGCCCCATAGCGATGGGGGGTGGTTGCTCTGTTCTTTGATGCTCCTGTCTTTGATGCTCCTGTCTTTGACAGCCACACCTCCAGACAAGGACATGACCAGATCATGGCACACACCTATCCCTTTCTTCCTCTGTCACTCAGCTAGAGAGCACTGTGACTTTCAACAAGGACACTGACCTAAAGATAAGGAAACACATATAAGCCTAGTCTATATTTTGTTATGGTTCTACAGGGAGCTGGAAGCTGCCTGTAGCTGTGGACAAAGGGAGCTCTGCACCACTCACCATCTCTGTAACCCATCATGGTCCTACAGGCAGCTAGATGCTTTCTGTAACCATAGACTAAGGAAGCTGCACACCACCCACAGTCTCTGTACCCCATCACTGTCCTACAGATAGCTGGAAGATCACCATAGCTGTGAACAAACGGAGCTCTGTGCCACCCACCGTCTCTGTGTGAAAATTATCTCAAAGTTTGATATTCGTGGATTTTTGCTGGTGAAAGGGCTGGAAGGCGTGTCCTATGAGGAGCAGCTGAGGACTTTGGGTTTAGCTAGGTTGGAGTAAAGGAGACTGAGGAGCAACCTCATTGCTTTCTACAGCTTCCTGGGAGGGGAAATGGAGAAGGAGGTGCTGAACTCTTCCCCCTGGTATCCAGTGATAGGACATGTGGGAATGGTTCAAAGCTATGCCAGAGAAGGTTTAGACTGGACATTGGGAAGCATTTCTTTACTGAGAAGGTGGTCAGACACTGGAACAGGCTTCCTAGAGAGTTGGTCATTGCCCCAAGCCTGTCAGTGTTTAAGAGTCATTTGGACAACTCCCTTCATAACATTCTTTACCTTTTGGTCAGCCCTGAAGTGGTCAGGCAGTTGGACTAGATGATCATTGTAGGTCCCTTCCAACTGAAATATTCTATTCTATTAGTTCTGTCTTAAAAATAAAGCTGAGTTATACACACTATGTTCAGTTGTAGATTAGACAGGGTAAAAATCCCTCATCATAAATCCAGAAAAATATGAAAAAATACTAGTCCAAAATATCCATGGGGTGGGTCTTAAAACATAATATCAAAATTAAACCAAGGGTAGCTTGAAGATTATTCTTCAGCATTACAACTTGATTCTGAAGCTGAACTCCAGCAGACAATTAAAAATTGAGAATTAGGATCTGATGTGATTCCTAAAAGATTCTCATGCTAACAAAATTTTATGTTGAAATGGCATTTTTATTCATGCTCTTGTTTAGTGGAACTGAATTTTGCACTTCTGTCCTTAAGCAAATAAAGTACTGAAGAAGAGCAGAAGAGTAAAAGAATGCCAAGAGAATAAAACCATGTTTTTATCACTTTAAATGAAAACCAGACAATATATAGTAATGACCTAATATAGTATCCAAAATGATTGCACTGCCTTTCCATCCGTACTTGTAGTATCCAATTCAGCAGTGCTTGAGAGCCCCATATTCTTCTTTTTACTGAGTATCTATTATTGTTACTAGTTTCAGTAACATATATATTTTAAAATGTTATTATATAAAATTAAAGAAAATATAAGAAAGCTAATATTGGTGTGGTATTTGTGTTTTGTGGGGGTTTTTTTAATTACAAAATACATAATTTCATAGCCTAGATAAGAAACCCAAAACCAGTAGTGTCACCACCAGGAATGGAGTATGTACTACAAAATAGAGTAGACAGGAGTGAAAATCATTGTTGAATTTTGACTTATTTTATGAATTTTCTAAGAATTATTTTGCTTTGTAATCCTGAGTCATAATTCAGATAAATAAAATAATAATAATAATGTGCATTTAAGTTAGTGTTAGTTCTGTCAAATTAAATTACTATGTTAAAAGAGAAAAGATGGAACTATTATAGGAGGAAGGTCTGAAAAACTCTTCAAGTACAATCCACCTCAACAAATCGTCATTACTCCTGGCCCAGTGAATCACACAACTGATTCAGGAAAGGCAAAACTACCCCCCTACAGTATTTTACAGCCTGGAATTAAGGTACGATACTTTTCAGATATCATATGCCTCAGTCAAGTCTCTGAGAGTAAAAGAAAGATTTTTTTTTTTTAACCTGTGCCTCTCACAGTCCAAGTGAGGACTTTCCCAATATATTCTGTAAGAAAGGGATGGGTTATTTGCTTTAGAGAGAATTTAGAGATGAAAACTCAAAGTGAAGGTGGAAATCATATCCAAGCCTAAAGTGAATGCTTCTACATCTTTTTCATCATCAAAACTTTTGTCTAAATGAGATGATTTTTCACCCCATTCATTCCATTTCTGCTCTTTGATTTCCTGATTGTAATTTTTTCTCAGTGTACTGTTAAAAAAATTATTTCTATTAATAGGCACTTGATTCTTCTCTAGAGATTGGGTAAGAAACCTGGGCAATTCACAAGTGCAAGGGAGGCAGCATGATGACAGAGCAAGACAGCTAAGAGGAAGATGTCAGTGTCTACCGCTGCAGTCTATGCATGCAGCACCTGCCCCTGTAAGCAGGTACGGTGACCCCAGCTACCACCCTGCTGCAGTCATCCGGACAGCTAGTGCCATGGGGTCTGAACTCACCTGTTTGGTGAATTTAGCCCTGGAAGCCTGATCTAGTAAATCAAGGAATACTTTCTCTGTTGACTCTAGTGGAGTCCATTCAGAAACTAAGTTCACACACGTTCTCATTTTCACTTGAAAAGTTAATTTTTCAGTCTTCAGCCAACCAAGACATCAAGTCAGTGGGAAAACAAATTTCAAGGGATAACTTGAACAGATAAAGATCCCCATTAAAAAAAGTAATTGAGAGAAGTTATTTAGACATTATAAAACTAAAGAGGGAATATTTGCAAACCAAATATCCTATTTATATTTCTTTTAGTATGTGTGTCCCTCAAGGTATAAAAACAATAGTATAAAATTGATGAGGATGAAAACAGTAGAATATGGTAGCTCTCTTCTAACTGATTGTATGAGTACTAGTTCTAAAATTTTACAATGCGCAAGATAAAGATGTTTCCTTTCATACCATATGTGAAAAATATAGGCATCAAGAAGAATAAAACTGGTCAGTTGCATGATTTTAAATTTTGTTTTAAGTCAGTCCAAAGTCAAACATGAAAAGCTGAGCACTGCTTTCCATTAACTTTAACGGGAATTTCACCCAGTCATTTATCACCGGATTTTAACTGATGCCAAGGTTGTTTCTAAAAACAAAGAAGTGCAATATGTAATTCGCCAAGTGTATAAGGCATACACATAAAGAGATCAACAATACAGTTCTGTAAATTCTTCTGAAGGCATTGCAGCTTGTCTGTTTTATGCTATTTACAGAAGTTGTCCTTCAAAGGAAGACAAAAAAGTCTTCCAACTAAAACCAGTCTTTTCTGATAACAATTTTTAAAAATATATTAGTCCTTAAATTATCATGACTTAAGGAATTGTTCCAGATTAATATCTATGTTTAAGGAAAATGGGACTTTCCACATATTTTCTAAACATGAATTTTCACACACAAACAATGAGGGTGCTACATATTAATTAAACAATGGTCACACTTACTTCAAAATCCTGCAAACCTCAGGGGTCCTAAACCCATATGCCATTCAATAAAATTCATGAGAAGCTGGTCAAACCAGAACATGCTTTCATAAGAAGGTGCTTGATTAGTCTTATTGATTTGTAGTATCATAAAAAAATTCATTTGTTTTTGTACCGAAAGAGATGTTAACATGTCTAAATGAATTACATCAACAGATTACAATCAATTTAAATTTCTAAGATTCTCTCAGAAGTGTTTGTTGCTTTACAGAGCTGTAAGCAGGTATTCTATGACTATTTAGATTCAATGGGAAAAAAAAAAAGGAAGAAAATCTGTTTATTTATTAATGTCACAGTTTCTCTGTACCTTCCTTTTCCTTCAAAAGATAAAATTCTGTTATATTGTGTACTGAAAGTTGTTTACCCACCATTGAACAACAGTAAGACGTACAGGCAGAAATTGGTAAGTTTTATATAGTTTCATCATACTAGTCATCTTGAATAATTGTATCCTGAGGGTTTGCTATACTCCTTTTGTTAATTGTTTATAGATTTGTTCTAGAAAATGTCTATAACCTTTCCTGTGTTGTCATACTGACTCCTGAAGAGGCACCGGCAGGTTTGTGAATGATTTTTTATTCTCCTTATCTTTTTAATCTTGATCTCTGGTATCTACAGTTAAGGCCAAGAGTTGTGCTCCCAGAGGTGGTGAGTTCTCTCAGAAATGAGATTGAAATCATTGTTTCATTCTGTGGAGGTTGCCAAATATACTAATAATTTTTATCTGACTGTTCCTAGAGTCTGAATCATTGAAATGAAATAAACAAATTGGAACAGGAATAGATTAGGTAAATAAAGAAATTGGCCTTATAGCAGAAAAGACTTCTCCAGAGGGAAACAAATGTTGTTTCTGATATCATAAGAGTATGGAAAAATTATATAGGCCTGTAACACATATGACTAGAAATCTGGGGAAGAAAAATAAAGATACATCGGCAAATGCAATAATTTTGTTGAAGATGATTAAATGTCTTTTTCTTTCACTTTCCATTAGACACAGTCAAGTTTAATACAATCACCAATGACACCAGGCCTAATCGTAACTGTGATGATTACCTTATATTTTATCCACTAGCACAGGATATCTTCTTACTTCATACCACAACTGCAGCTTATCATGTATTGTATTATCTGGAAAGTGGTTGCAGACACTTCCTCTAATGAAATTATTTCATTTTTAAACAGTGCTTCCATTCTGTAACATGAGATAACTAGCTTTATGCAGGCCCCTACTTTCTAAAGGGAGAAAGCAAAAGGTTGACTACCAGGTGGTGATTCTATGACAGCTCTAACAAAATTTTTCTACAGATGAACTTCAGTAAATAATTTTCCTGATCTAGATGAGAAATAAAAAGCATTGAAGTACAAGTCTGAGTTAGTGCATAGTAATAACAGAAGAACTGTTATTTCTTATCACAGAATATCAGTTGATTTATGGCACACTTCCAGAAACAATTAAATCTGCTCTTTAAGGTAAACTGTGAAAGCACAACTTTCAGGAAGATTCAGCTGTGGCATTGGCAAGCTCAAAACTTCATATGTGTTCTAGAAAAAACATAAAAATTTAATGCAGCCACAAGTAAGATAGTTTCTCTCACATCCTCATTCTTCCTTAGTGCTCATTAGTTGTGCCTAATGGCTGGGAAAATTGTGCAACTAAATAATGAAATTATATATGAAAAATATGATTGACAAAATTCATAGTGCCCCACACTATTAACAAGTGTTTTTATCATAGTTTACTTTTGTAATATTGATTGATTAATTACCTATTGTACACACTGTGACAAATAATAGCTCCAACTGTGATAACTTAAGATAATTTAAATCTCCATAATTGTAACACAATCTAATTTGTCTAGGGCTTTTAAAAAAAATCTCAAGTCAAAAACATTGGGGGTTTTTTAGCTTATTATGAAATTTTGAAATAATTCATAATGAAAAGTTACAACTTCTTAAACATTTATATTATCTGTATTCCAACACTTTTTCTAATTTATATTTTTCATTGAATCTGAAAATTTAGCGATAAGCCAAAAAACAACCCTCTCAGAGAAATATATTTACCTCACTAAACTTCTGCAACTTCTCAAAACAAAACAATCATTTATGAAAGAGTTTATTGGAAACTCTTGTTTGTATTTTTTGTATCTCAACACATGATTCTTCCATACAAATTATCAGTGAAAGAAAATCAGGCCTGTTGTTCTTCACTTTTAATTTCACTACTTCCTAGCAGAATAAGCATGTGGCTTGGGAGTTACAGATGGCCTGCCTGAACAGAAAGAAGCATAGTCTGGACAGAGGTATCAGCATCTGGGTTTTCCAAGTTTTAAATCTATGTCTGTAATAAATCACAGGTTTATTTTTAGCTATTTTTCACCAAGCAATGTTTCACAACACTCTATAAAAGTGTTTAGGAGGAGTTTCAATGTGTTAGGCAGTGGCAGTGAGTTATAGTTCAGTTCCTGTGATTAACAGAATGAAAAAGAGACTGACCACAGCACTACAATAACCAAATTTCTGTCTGTATTTAACCACTGGCATATGTTTCACTCTTGCAAGGTAGCAGAACCTCTGCCCGCACCTGTAGCCTGTGATCCTTTCCCCCGCCTTAGACAAACTGATCCTCAGCATGTCTGGTTGACCTCTGTTTATTCTTGAGACTCTGTCTCTACTTTCTTGACCTTATCCTTCATTAAGCTTCATTTATTTTTTTTCCTTTTGGACATTTCTGTGGAGGATTATCTCAAGATTTTCTCATTTATCACTTAATTGTTTTCAAATTATACTAGAAACAACTTGGTAAAGCAGAAAGCTACATAACAATTGCCTAAATATATTAAACGATGTTTTTGTTGTGAGGAACTAAGAACTCATGAAATGGGATATATACAGTGGATCTATTACCACAAATACTGAGAAAAAATTGTCATCTTTCACTTCTTTCACCTAGCTACCTGATCTATGAATTTAAGAAGGAAATCTAAGCACTTCCCCTGCTCAAATTTCAGAGTACAAGAAAAAAAACCTGCAAGCAGGCTTCACTGCAAACCTAAATCCCCAAATACCTTGAACACTTATTTTAACATTTCAAAAACATTAACATAGAAAAAAACTTGTTATTCCAGATTCTGAACTTTGAGGTGCTTACCCACATCCAAAATTTTAATTGTTTTCCAGTTGGTACTTCAGTCACAAAGCAACTGAATACACATACAGGATAAGAAGCAGAAAAAAAGTTGGAGCTGCCATAAATAACAATTGACAAACAGAACCACTAAGAGGCACAGTAATGAAAAAAAAAAAAGTTTTATAGGATTGAATTTGCTATGATTTCACACTGCTGTACAGTAGGGGATAACGTATGAAAAAAGACTTGTTTGATAGCACACAAACAGCCTGAAGTATATCAAATTATGTCATGTTTTATTTTAAAATTTAAAAAAATAAACTTTGCTTCTCCAGTGACAAGCCAACTCCATCCTGGCTCCTGAGTCTTCTGTGAAAGCTCCCTTACCAGTATCACCAATTCATGTACCCTTGTCCTGGTTTAACCAGGATAGGGTTAAGTTTCCCCAGCAGTGGGGGGAGCTCTAGCCGGGTTATTCATATGCCATGCTGACATCACGTCTGGGTGCCAGAGCGCGGGAAGAATTGGTGATCGCGTGGGGTTCGCGTCGCCGGGTTTTTCTCTCACTGCTATATTGGTAGATATTTTGCCCTGTTCATTGTTATTACTATTATTCTTATTGTTATTGTTGTTGTTGGTTGTGTTGCTATTGCACTGCTGTATTAAACCTGTCCTTATCTCAGACCGGGGCTTTGTATTTCACTCCCTTTGTGGGGGAGGGGCAGCGGCCGCGTGGTCTCAGACCCCGGCAGGGGCTAAACCATTACAACCCTGACATTCCCCACACAATGGAAGCAGTAAGTTTGGATTTCTGGGTTAAAGCATCTGGTAAATAGACATCTGACGTGGTGCTATTATTGCTTCTGGCAGGCAGCTGCCCTCAGCAATTATCTCACCATTGTCAATAACATTTAATATATATAATTATGCTCTCTGGCTGGGTTTTATTAATTTGAATGTCCCACACTCTGATTTTAATAAGACTATTTAGGTTTGTGTTATGTTTATCTTGTACAATAAGTAATTATTGGTAAAAATGTGGTTTATAACATGGCCAACTTTTTAGATCCCAACTCTGTCTGCACAGTTGCATAGAAAATGAATGTTCACAAGATCAAGTTTTATTGGAAAAAATTCAGTGGAATTGGAAAAATTGCAGTGTTGCAAAACTAATAAATGTCCAATGGTTAATAGTAGTCACAAGTTTTATGCATGCAAGGTAGCAATCAATTCTAATATCCTTTTAACTCCGAGTCTTCAAGTTATTGCACAAAAATAAATGTTGAAGTTTTATAGATTTTTTCCTTTAAAATAAACATAAACCAACATACTGAAGTGAAGAAACAATATTGTCCAGCTTTATCACCTATCTTAAATACTTCACTAAAGAACTGTATGCAAGGTATCTCATTCATTCTAGCCTGCTTTCTACATTACTGACAATTTACTCAGCTTTTGCAGAATGACTGCTGAAACAGAAGAATAACATGTAAGAGCTAATCGATATATATGCTTTTTAATTGATTTTTGAGCACAAGAAAGAAAACATGAGCTCAGTAGATTTGAACAGACATGTTAGAAAAATCGGTACCTACATCATCTTATTTGTAGAAATAGCTTTAAGTTTGGACCCAACCTCTGAGGGGGCACAGATAGGGACACTGAAAACTCTCCATTACAAACATGAAACTCAAATCCAAATACAGACTAAATTTACAGTGAAAAAGACTGAAAACTGGTAAGATTTTGATTCAGATCCTGGCATCAATTTCTACTAATGAAACTCTTACATAAATCAGAATAAGTTATATAAAATACATACACTAAGAAATTACAAATTTGAAAATATATTGTTAAATTAATTCTGCTTTAGACTGAGCACTTAACAAGAATGTTATATTTTCCATATATTCAAATTTTACATGCCACACTTGACAAGTCAAATACAAATAAGGCCAGTCACTCTTGATAAAGGCCACAAAACGCAATTATATCCTTTTTCCACCAAGATTACAAGGCATTTAGCAAAGAACTGGGGATGCCGACACCTCACCACAACTCTCTGAGATGCTTTCTTGAGGAGACAGTTACTGGCAACTTCACTACATGGAGAGTCAGAGGGTGAACGTGACACCAGACAAAGAGAGGTGCATATTAATAAGTCTCTCAATAAAATTTATAATTGTATTGTTAATGAGTTTTGTTTTGTGTTAAATATTGGATGTGTTTTCTGTTAAATATCGGTTACCAAAGCAGAGTAGGCTTTTGTTTTACCATCTAGAGGACTGGCCATGATACAAAAAAGGGAAATGTTGTTTGATGCATAGTTACTTTCATCAAGAATCAAAGTTTAACTTATGACTATTACTTAGTCAAAATTTATATTTCAAATAAGTCAGTTTCGCTTTATGCTCATGAAGGACTTAAAACATATTATAAACTGTGATTTTATGTAGCTGAGAAGGAGAGAAGTCATTTTGTCTATATACGGAGGCCAAGACAGAACCAGTGATTAAACTTAGAATTGCCTATTTTCTGGTCCATTGACCTAACCACAAGATCATCCTTCTACGTTCAAGTTCAGATAATAAAGAAATGATATAATATGGATTTTTCAAGCTTCATTTCCAATGATTTGTCTGTAAACAGGGTACAATTTTATTGAGATTGTCTCTTAGGCAACATTCTTTATCTCAATCTGTTTAGAACTTAATAGATCTTTTGTATGCAGTGAGTACTTTGTTTTTTCTTTTAAACTGGTATAGATTATTCAGAATCTCATCAGCAATGAATAGACATATTCAACTCTTCACAGTGTATTTCCTTTTTTTGGCTGTGTAAGTGATCACAACCAAAACATTTCCAACAGGCATATCTGCCTTTACAGATTCAAAATTGAGTTTGCATGGTGAATAATATACGGTCCAAAAATAATTTGATGAACATTTTTGCCAATGAGCTAATTAGATGGAATACTTGTAGAAAGTGGAGCACAAATTTTGTTTGTAATACTTCTAAGCGTTCACACTTGCATACACACAATCGTTAAGTTTTATGGATATAATGTCCTCATATCATAGAATGGTTTGTCTTGAAAGGGACTTTAAAGATCATCTAGTTCTAACCTCCCCTGCCATGGGCAGGGACACCTTCCACTACACCAGGTTGCTCAAAGCCCCTTCCAACCTGGCAGGGAGGGGGCAGCCACAACCTCTCTGGACAACCTGTTCCAGTGTCTCACCACCCTCACAGTAAAGAATTTCTTCCTTATATCTAATCTGAATCCACCCTCTTTCAGTTTAAAAATGTTAACCCTAATCCTATCACTACACTCACTGGTAAAGAGTCCCTCCCCATCTTTCCTGTTAAGTAAGTTTCCCTTTTAAGTACGGGAAGGCCGCTATAAGGTCTCCCTGGAGCCTTCCCTTCTCCAGGCTGAACAACCCAACTCTCTCAGGCTGTCCTCACAGGGGAGGGGCTCCAGCCCCCTGATCATCTTCATGGCCCTCCTCTGGACCTTCTCTAACAGGTCCATGCCCTTCTTATGTTGGGGGCCCAAGAGCTGGACACAGTACTGCAGGTGGGATCTCATGAGAGCTCTCACCTCCCTCGACCTGCTGGCCACACTTCTCTTGGTGCAGCCCATGATATTGTTGGCTTTCTGGACTGTGAGCGTACTTTCAGAAATCAGCTGTGTGTAGTAGTTAAATCAGTGTGCAGTAATATAATTATTTAATGTCAAAAGCCAATGATGTATTGCCTGTAGTTGGCAAGACATTATGGAAAGCTGCAAGATGATAACTCAAGTTTGACTAATTCATTTTCATTTGCATATAAAACCCAAGAATCATATAGTGTGAATTGATATGCTCCTTTCCCAAGTACTACAAATATTTGATGCAGAAAAAACAATTTCTCCATAACTTCTGTGTTTCTTGCAATCCCCAAAGTCCTCAAAATATATAACCCAGAGCCAGCAGTGAGTGGTCCCTTTGAGGTATCAGGAGAAGCAGTCGAATTATTGACAGTAAGTGTCACACTTGAAATCTCCCAGTGATTATGTCTGCTTTTCAAATACCTTTTCACACCATGAATTAGAAAGATTTTGCATGCTATGGATGTAATATGAGAAATAAAACCCACTCTGCACCATAACTGCTTTCACAGTCTTATATGTCTTATCAGATCTAGAGGTCTAACATGATGTATCAGTCAAAACCTTCAGACTATTTGAGACATAATTCAAGTATTCTTTCAAAACAAAAACCAAAACCACATTAATTCACAGGTCTGTAAACACTGTTTGTTTGTGCAAGTTTGAAGATTACTTTTCTATGATACTATTCTTTGTGTAAGCACTGCAAAACAGTTACTGCATTAAAAAAAAGGTAAAATGCCTACATTAAAAATAAATTTCTTAAATGACAGTTACAATTATATATTAATAAACTCATTGATATTGTTCTTCTGAAGTACTCTGAGCAGTCATGACCTGGAATGTAACGAACACTATCTTTTTGTCTAGTTTTAGTAACTTTATATATTCAGTAGTAAGAAACATGGTGTCCTGTCAGAAAATATTTTTTTGTCAAGCTGTTCTCTTTTTATTGTTACAGGGAAGTTTTTTGTCCTTATTGTCAAGATTTTCCAAGGTTTTGAATAATGACAGCATGGGTAAAAATAGTAGCTACAGTAAGTACCAGAGACAGAGGGCAACTAGTTTTTCTGTCCACTTCTTGAATCTGAGATACCACTAATATAAACACATGGCATATGAACTGGATGCTCTCAACCAATATTTGGAACTCACATTTTTATTTGTAGACTTTAAATTAAAAGAAATATAGTTGAATGAATAACATTGCTTAGTCTGTCCTGAAATCTTAAAATCTTAAGCGTAGTAAACCACAGATAAATTTTTGACTATAATACAGAAGAAAAAAATTAAATGTAATTGATCACATGTACATTTATCCAACACATTACAATGACAGGATATTTAACAAAGATGTATCATTTTCTTTGCAGTTTATGTTTAGAAGCTTATTAACATAGAACATTGTTGATCAGTTTTATCTGATGGGTCCAATGAGTTGATTCAATGTCCTGTGCTCAAAGTTCCTACTTGTATAGGCGATAAGAGTTCTACCATATTTGACTAACTTATCATAGCAGATATATCCAGCAAAAGCTTTCACCATAATTTAATAAGATCCTAAATAAGTTTAATTTTGATTTAAACACAAGAGAGAAAATTTATTTTAAACATTTGAAGTACTTTGCCAGTAATTTCAAGAAAGTTGCCTTCTCTAATGTCAGTGCTGTACATACAAAACAAATCATATACAAAAAAGAACAGTTGCTGTGTCTGATAGATCAATAGCACATCCATTTGCATTCACACCAGCTGTTCTGTAGAAAATGGGCAGAAATTTTTTATCATAAATTGTTTCTGCAAAACTATCATTCCTTTTTTCCCCAGTAAAAAGTTATCTATTGATAGCTAGAGAGGAATACTAACATATCTCAGTTCATCCTTGGAAATGTAACAAGGAAATAAATATTAACTTCTTAGATTAACATTGACAAGGGCCAATTTGAAGGACTCTGCAAACACTTAGGAATCAATCCAATCAGTTTTGAGCAATGAATTCTTTGAAGTTACATGTAAGTTAATGCCTTTATAAGCATAAATTACATGTATTATAGTAAAGTAATCCATCTTGTTCCAAGATCATTTTGTCTGTGCTTCTAATATAAAGACTTGTATCAGTATTTATCTTTGTGCTTGAATCTTTTTGTTTACAGTTTAAGGTATAATATTAAAGCTCCTCAGAATGACTAACCATCAGTTACTTAGAAACAATTTCAATTAAACTTTTTCTATGATAAATTACAATTTATACGTTGGTTCAGTAATGATAAGATCAATATCAATCATGCAAAGAGTGTTTATCAATGATAAAAAGGGCAAGTTTTTTCAGTTTTTAAATATAAACCTGGAGCATAGCTAATGGTAATAGGCAAGCCTTGGTTTTCTACTTTATCCTGCCTTTTGAATGCTGTCATATTTTTATTTTGCTAAAGAAAAGGAACAGAAAAGCCTATATAAAATTGTTGCACTAAACTCTCATTTACTTCTGCTGTACTGAGCTTAAGCTGAGGACAGAAAAATTCCATCATGAGACCTTGTCTGAAAATGAAGGAAGGAATTCAGGAAAAATTTGTAGAATCAGCCAAGGGTTCTGTTATTATGAAAAAATATCTTCAGTACCAAATCCAATGGACTTTTCCTTTCCCTCTGTGTGGCCTAAATGAACGCTTGATACTTCATGTTTGTCTTTGGTTGAGGCGTAGATCAAAATGACACTCCTGTGCAAGCTGAGACCTCATGCTGATATCAGTGCAAGTAAATTCAAGGGACTGAATTACACCTTATTTTCCTGTATTAGTTTCAGACTGGAAAAAAACACACATTGGTCAAAAAACTTGAGGGAAGAAGTAGGTATAATTAAAGATTTTCATGTTCAATTAATTTTGTATCAGGTTGTTAGGAGACTGAACACTTTGCAGGTATTTTGAAAAGCATGTCAGCAAAAACTAAAAAATGAAATTTATAAGAACTCTAGCACAAAAAAAAAAAAATCATTACCCTTCATGATAAGCAAGAAAAGCAAACATTATGCTGACAACTCAGAATTTCTACTTATTATTTGAAACTTTAAGTTGTTCTATGAGTCACTCAGGAACGGACAACTTTGGTTTGGTTTAGTTTGCCCAGATAGGTGAGAAAAACAGAAACCTGTTTTGTATAATGTTCCATTTTCATATATGTTCATGGTTTCACATCTAAACATTATTCATAAGACCTTTCCCAAACAGCTGGCAAATACACGTTCATTCGGATTCTAATGTATTAAAACCATTTTCATTTTATGACACTTTCTTTCACCACACTGCGTTGAGCTAATAGACTCATTAAATTATCAAAGATGGCAATGTCTTTCTCTTAAGTGATCACAATAATTTTAGTACACACCAATGTGCCTACATATTTCAAAGGGTTTCAAGAAAAAAAAAAAAAAGGTAATTTTCCAGAACCTGCTTTAGAGGCATTATCTAGGGCCAAAAAGAAGAAAGTTGATCTTTTTACAGCTTTAACATAATGTACAAATAGTTCTATATTGGGAATACCATATTTTCAGTGACATCATAGCAAATATTGTCAACCCGCATTCCAATCCCAGCTCATTCATAGGACAAAGCAGTCTGCTACTTGATCAAATGTCTGTAAATGCGACTGATCTTGAGGTAAAAACCCAGCCCCGAACAGTTTAAATGTGACAAGTCCAGCCTATCCCTGCTATGCTGCTAGAAGAAACTTGTAATAACCATATAAACTGGATGCAACAATCTTATGTCTTCTGAGAAATCCCTCATATTTGCAAGAAAGCAAATTTTGAATTATTTATAATCTCCGCACTTTGGCAGCTCACTTTGAAAAAGAGAATGTGCTTCCCTTTTCAGTAGTGGAATTTGTTTATGCTAGTGCAGACTGAATAGGCAACTGCTTTCTCAAAGTTAAGCCTAGAGGTGCCCTGCATCCCCTTGAGCAGACCAGGTGACTTTAAGTAGCATTATCACATAGATTCTAACCTAAAGCAGCCTCCAAGAGCTCTTTACTGGTTTCTGATATTTCATACTCATACAGTCTGTCTATACACATAGATGCAATTTTAAAGTATTTCCTGCCAGAAGAGACTTTGTTTTAAGATATGTTATCACAGTTAACCTGACAGGAACTGTTTTTATTAGAACAATAAAACTACTGGGCTTCGTGAGGCCTCACATCTGTAGAATTAACATTCCTCATTGTAGATGTTATAAACTCTGTTCTGCCTGGCCTACAGCTTAATGATAGGACCTTGCCATCATTTTCAAATATTTTTTTCTCACTCATGTCCTTAGCTCAAAAATTCAAAACACAACAATGTGTCTTTCAAAAAAATTAATTATTCCTATATAGTAAATGCCTAAATGAGGGAAAAGCTTTATCAGCTGAGACTTTGAATAGCCATTTCACCTTATGCTTTGCAATTAGTGAGTACATTTTTTATATCTATTTCTCAGTACTATATTTCTATACCCACATACATATAAAATATTGTCCAAAAAATCTACATGCATTTTTCCCCCCACGAAATATTTGTTCCAAGAGCTGAAAAAAAGGAAGAAGCTCCATTCTAGTCAAAACTTTCTGATGAGTGAACATCTCAGTCCTCATTTCACTCTTCCCTTAGCCAGAGTACCCCTCGTTCTCACTGTCCCAGATAGACTCAATTTGCTTATTGTGTCTCTAACAAAGGTAGCACAGAAGTAAAACTCATATCACTGAAACAAGCACTGACTTTTTTTTTTTTCCAGCCCATCCCAGCAATAGGAGCTGATAAGAGCCTTAGTGTACTGCTGAGGGTTAAAGGTGGTTTTAAATATGAGATTATTTCAGAGGAAAAAAAAAAATCTTAGAAATCAGAAATGGACAAATCCTGCTAGATCTCTTTGGTAACAATCTCTCTGTAATGACCCCTTTTATGTTACCTGCTGCATATTTTACTCATGAATGTCCATTTTTTTCCTACCTTTTATTAAAATAGTTTTAATATATTCAATTTATAAACAATAATTTCTTATTCACTAAGGTTTGTCACTTCTCCTAGAGATAAAGATTCAACTATTTGAGAAGGAACTTTTCAGATTTCTAACACTGAATTTGCTGAAAACATTGGGAATAGTCTCTGGAATAAAAACACATTAGCACAAGCTGGTGAAGTCTCAGAATAGTGCTGGAGTCTTGACAAATGTTATTGATATGAGTGAAAATAGTAAAAGTTGTTTCCTTGTGGCAGGTTTTAGTTTCTTCTCTGCCTCTTCTAATTTCATTATAACTTATGTAAATTCTTAAATTTTTATGTCAACAGTATGCTTTAAATTTTAATATTTCATAAATTAAACAAAATCATTACCTAAAAACATATGGAATTATTCTCACTATAAAAGAGTTGGGTTTTTAAAGAGTAATTACTGTGATGCTTTTTACTTTTCTGAGACAATCACAAAACAATCCATAGTACACCTTCTTATGAAGAAGAAATAATGGTTCATTTTCTTGGGGGCTGGAAATGGTATAGCTTCTAATGAGGATGAGCAGGCACGAGTGTATTGTATCAAAGATTCATAGTTCTGTCATCAACTTTCATGAAATTAGAAGTCATGTTTCAGTTGTCAAGTCCTACAACTCCTATACTTTGTTCCAGGACACACAATTTGGGATACTTTTACAAGTAGTATAACTAATCAAAAATCCCTAGCTTTAAGTTACTCTTTAACAACACATCAGAAATGTTATGCAATTTCCCTAAGTGACAAATCTAAATGTTACAAGCATACTGAGTGTGAAAAAAATGTTATCTGAAATGTCAGTTTACACACACAGGTGTTTGACCTCATTTATATTCTTCTTCCACCCAACACAGATAAAGAACATCTGGCAGTTGATATTTTGTGCATGAAAGTCTTGCTAAGCCTCATCACAACCAAGCATGTCCAATTTTCTCTCCCTGCACAAAGCAGTAACTTTGTGCGTCAAAACTTATCACAATTTTTTCAGCTCACAAATGCTTATCCTCTTTCAACCACTGCTGCGTTTGAAATACAAATGCTTTACACAGCACAGGTAGACAGGCGTTTGAAAGTTATTGCCAACACTGGAAGGAAGCATCTTTTCCTTTTCAAACTGCAAACAAAACTCTTTAGTTTTTCTTCCTACGTAACCACAGAAACAACCTCAAACAGGCAAATACCTTCTAGTGACATCCATAACCCCATTTCCATGAAACATGGGAGCACCACCATCCCTGTTCCATTCCAGCCAGCCTGAAAGCACCTTACAACCCATCTAGAAGGTAAAACAGGAAATTCCTTGAGACAGAACAAGCATTCTGAGTCAAGAAAAATCTTTCAGCACTGACTCCAGCAGGAACTACAACTCCAAGAGGAAATGCAATCCTCTTCCACATCAAATCCACCCCATGCTTATAGAGCTCCCTCGACAACAGTGTTATCACGTTGATCTTTTATTTAAAATGTTAAGAGTGTTTCTATTGTTCACTGGCACCTCTTTTAATCTCCATCTCCCCACCGCTGTTTTCCCCCCTTTCCTTCCTTTGTTCTTTCCTTGGATTACTACTGCCACCATATATATAAATGTGTATGCACAGAAAAGGAAGATACAAAACAACAAGCCACAGGAAGCTAAAAATTTGATTTGTATAGCTTTCTGTAACTTCAATCTGACTGCAAGTTTTCTAACCTTATTTAACATGTGTATTTGACCTGTTCATTCCCATATTTCTAACAGCAAACGAGTGATCTTTTTTCTTTTTTTTTAAAATCAAGAAAAAGAGTCAAAATTGAAACAAAATACTTTTATCATTATAAACAGTCTGACCACATACATAACTGAAGTGGGAATCAATTATATGTTCGAGACTTCATACACTACAGCATTACCTGTGATGTTGTGAGAGCACATGAGAACAGAGCGATACTCCTCCTTGTCACAAAGCAGACTGGTGAAAAGTGAAAAATCATTAGAGTTCTGATGAACATTCAATATAAAACCCCATTACAAGGTTTCATATTCCATTTCAAACTTGGAATTTACTCTGGCCTTTTCTAAAGGTTAAAACTAGACATTCTCCATTTTCCCTTGGACGCATGTTCTTTCCATCTGCAATTATCTTTGCTTCCTGTTCTCCTGACCATTAGTGATACTTCATCTAAATGTTTCATGTATCTTTCTTGATTTTATGCCTTCATGTTTTAAAGTTTATTTTCTTTCTGAGATTGAGTTGATGTTTTAAAGAGGAATGCATTGTGGGAGGTTGAGTCAGTCAATGTGTTTTGGAACATAATGAGAAATTATTTATGCCAAACAAAAAGGTTTGAAGTGCATTGCACAAGAATATAAAAAATGCAGGTATCTTCATGGTTGAAAGTCCTGGGTACTCTGTAGTAAGGTTTTTCATAAGCTTTTCTTCCTTTAAAAATAGAAGGACAAAATAAGCCAGGTTTTCTTACTGTTTGAAAACCTCTACCAACTACTTTTATGAGATTTCAAAAGTCTTCACACCACACAAATTTTATACACAGTCATTGTGGTTTAACCACTGTAGGCAGCTCAGGCACACCCAGCTGCTCACTCACTTCCCCACGGTGGGATGGGGAAGAGAATTGGAAGAGTGAAAGTGTGAAAACTTGTGGGTTAAGATTAAAGACAGTTTAACAGGGAAAGCAAAAGCCGAGTGCACGCAAGGAAAGCAAGAAATTCATTCACTGCTTCCCATGAACAGACAGACTTTTAGCCATTTCCAATAAAGTAGGGCTCTATCACACATCTTTTGGAAATAAAAGTATTACGGTATATAAAGTGATTGAACCCAAAGTAATTCTTAAAAAAAGACAGGAACACAGTGTATAGAATCGTATCTGCTTCTTCAATAAGATGTAAGGAAAGAAAACAGCAGAGATTCATGTTTTACATCATACAGCCTCACTTTCAATATAAGAATAGGAATATATGGAATATAATTTGGTTTGCAATAAACAGCAGAAGAGAATGTTTTTAATGTCAAAGTTGCTTAGATACATAACCCTACTTAAATCAATATCAATTAAGTATCTAGAAATATTATTTGTAATCTGGGCCTATGGTGCTTGTGCATTAGAATAATCAGGAGATATTTAGTATGCATGGTTTGTTTCCCTGAAGCCTAAGCAAGAGTTGTGGAGTATTTCAGAAATTACTCAGGATGAATGGATAAATAAGTTTCACAGATCTGAGCTTCTGTTGCAGACTGAGGCATTTGCACATAAGGACAACCCTTCTGTACTGATCAGCGATCCTCACGTATTCCAATGGCAACAAGCTTCCTATGGGATTTATTGTGTTATTGCATTGCCATCTGTGCTGGTGTCATGTTGTGGGAAGGTCTGAAAGCATAGATAGGAATTATGGTGACACTAATTTTTACAGGAAATATTGCCTGGCTAAAAGCATTTGGCCATGCTCTCATTCTTTCACAGCTTCAACTGTTCTAAAAACCAAGGAATACCCATCACACTAATATTAAGTGACCTTATGGTACTGTCATAGACACTGAGTTCTCTCCAAGATGGGAAAGGTAAGATCTGTCAATTAAAGAAGGAAAGGTTTTTCTTAACTGTGTTTGGAAACAGTAAGATATGGTGATTTTGACATCTTTTGTTAATAGAAAGTACAATTTCAGAATCACTTTGCACACTACAACGTAGTTTAATTCTTTCTTTGATTAGTCTTTGCTCTTTATCATTGAGTACAAGTTATCAATAGCTCATCATTAATCACTTCAAATTCCAGGAACATCACAGTAAAAGGAGCTAAATAACACTTTCTTTGTCACTGTATGTTTTTGTATGAAATTGATTTTAATTATGATGGTATTTTCAAAGAGAGACAGTGCTTCATTTTGATTCCCATAAGGAATCAGCATGTTTTGTGTAATTTCCAATTTGATACACAAGTGAGAAAGATAGGAAAAAAGAAAGATAAGGAAGACTGAGACGAACAGGGTAGAATTCTTACAGCAGAAAGTAAGGGGTGGGGGGAAAAAGGACATAAGATAGTCTATAAAGGAATACAGATCTTAAAAAAAGAAAAAATGAAAGTTATAAATAAATTCTAGAAAAGTCAAGATCAGAAGGAAAAAGTAATAGTGAAAACACCACCAAAAACAAGCATGGTCTGGGTAGCACTATAGACTCGCCAGACACTTCACAACAGCAGGAACATTTAACGATTTTCTGTACTGTAAACATTGCATCTTCCATTCAGTGCTTTTTTCAATCCACTCCATCTTCTGAGTGTACATTACTATTCAACAATCTGAAGATGATGAAACAGGAGGAGAGTTTGGTAAAGCACATGTGTTCTAGGTTTCTTATGAGATCTTAGAGCTGGGGCTGTGCTGAAGTCAAAGAGATAAAGCTCTCTTTGTTTCCGCAAAGCCATCCGCCATACTCTGGTCTGCAGAACTATTCCAGGTGGTGTACAACCTGGTTAACCCAGGCTCTGTCCAGTTGGATACACAAATGAAATGTTTGTGCTAGGAGGGATTTGCAAGTTTCTTTACAGATAACCATTCAGCTGGCTTATTCTGCCTCACTGCTGTTGGATCAGAGACCAAGGCCACAAAAGTAGAGCCTTTGTCTTCCCAACCACTGCTGTTCAGGGTTGTATTCAAAGGTGCTTTAACATTGATTTAGCTGCAGTCTGCAAGATGAACCTAAATTTTATAACTAAGAAGGACCGAAATAACTGCACTCATCTTCCCTCGAGAGCTAGAAAAACTATTTTAAAAGTGACTATTCTACAGTTTGAAAGTATCTCAAGTGCTCAATAATCAAATAAAAAACAAACCCAAGACAATTTATGACATTCAAATAGTCAGATTGGTGGTTGAAACATTAAGTGGGGCAGAGGAAGGAAAAAGGGAAGTCTTCCATGGAAAAGTAGCTGAAACATGGGATGTGACTCTTCATCCTACAACTCTTTGCTCAGGCACTATGATCAATATTGTCTTCAGTGAAAAATGTAGCCTGCTAACGTGATGTGATTTGTGGTAGCTCTATAAGAGAGCTTGCTATGCCAGGCGATTTAATACTATGAATATATAACGAGGATAAATTATGGAGCATTCTGAATTTTTGCTATTATATTATACTGACACAAAAGTTGAGTTATTACTAAAATAATAAATGCAGAATGCCAATCAACATGTAAAAAAATCAACAAAAGACATGAAAAATCAGGAAAGAAAAATCAGAAGAGAAGCCCAAAGAAATCAGAAGGCGGAGTGGGTGGGGGAGAATCATTAATTTTTCTCCAAGCAATGAGTCTCAGTTTAGATGTTGTCAAATAATATTTGGATCAATATTTCTTCTTTTATTGCATACCATGATAGTACATGAAAGTAAAATTCATTTGGAGTTTCAGCACTTAGAAACACAGAATGAGTGTGAATAAAATGTTCTTGAATAATACAAGCCATTAAAAATGGTAATGTTAATATTGTTAATAATTCAGTAGCAGATTAATTGTTCTGCAAAAATCAAAGTTATTAAAGACTTTTGAATTTGATTCTTTACTTTGAGTAGCAAGTATTAGATTAACTTTGAGAGGCAGAACTATTTATGCCTGATGTCAAGTACTTTTTCAGAAATAAACTGGGTTGGAACCCAGTTCTGGTTCCTTTGCCCCCTCTAAAACAACAGAAACTTTTGGGAGAAGAAACTGCTGGCTCACCTCTTGGATCACAGAGTACTGATAACATCTTTATGCATAGTGTGGAACTAACTTTGTTTTGATTTAAGACTTTCAGAGTTTGCTACCAAGTTAATAGATTGAGTACAAAATTTACAACTGTTATTGTTCTCTTTCAAGTGATTTAGAAGACTTCTGGAGACAGAGTCTGGTGCCAGTGTTAGACTAATCTCCTTTCTGATATCTAAAGGCCATATTGATTGGAAGGACTAAATGTAAATCCACCCAAATAAAATCTTCAGAAAGCATGTCTCATACAATAAACTTTGAGACCTTTCAAGTCCACATCTTCAAATGAAAGGTTGCCTACGAGGACATCAGATTTTACTGTCACTTTGTGCTCCAACAGTATTAAGTATTTCCAATTCCTTTCTTGTCTTCCATCTTTTATTTTTGGAGAATTCACACATGAAAAACCTAAAGATATCTATTAGTATGCAGCAAGTAATGGCAACAACAATCTCTACCATTTTTCATTGCATTATTTTTTGCAAATGTGATTAGTAACTTCTAAATACAGGTTTCCAAATAAATAATGTCAAACACAGTCTGAAACACTAAAGTGTACTGTTTCCATTTATGGAAGCAAAACACATTATTGAGCAAATTGTGTTACTTCTAGCACTATTGTAGCATTGCTAAATGCCCAAAAAGTCTACTCTCTTATGCAGGAAATGTTATATTCAAACAACTCTTTCAGTCAGATACCAGACTGAACTTAAGACTTAATTTCTGAAAATTTTTACTTTTATTAAAAGAGTGCCTTTCTGAATTGAATCAAGATCAATGACCTCTTGCTTTTCATGAATTCTAAAGTGCATTGGACATAACTCTCAAACACTGCCAGCTATATCAAACAGGCTGTCATTTAGATTTCTGCCTACCTAAGCATGGAAGCTTATTAGCCAGTACCAGTATAAATTAGCCAGTACCAGTATAAAATTTTTCAATTTAAGAGACTAAAAACAACAACAAAATATATTTTGTTTCCCTATAGCATGTTCCCATGAAAATATTTACACAAATAAAAGTTAAAGACATTGTCATACAGCCAATAAAAGTCTTAGCACAAACATTTGTTTAAAAGTATACCTGAAATAGTTGGATGTAACTGCCACAATTTTGCCATCAAATAAAACAATTTTGCTCACATCTTCAATATACTTTGCTTGTTGTATCCTTCCCTGTTTTTTTTTTC
Organism: Strix uralensis; assembly: GCF_047716275.1. Lineage (NCBI taxonomy): Eukaryota > Metazoa > Chordata > Aves > Strigiformes > Strigidae > Strix > Strix uralensis. Next base: position 40,922,101 of record NC_133975.1, read on the forward strand.
CCTCCTTTATTTACACATGCAAGCATGCAGGTTCAGGCAATACATAACAACTTTTCCCCATATCCTGAAAAAAAAAAATTAAAACAAATATTGTAACCAACATAGTAGCATACTATTTGCTCCACGGCAGTTTTCAAACTCTGAAGTCACAAAGTGAAACCTCTACATATTCATGAGAAAGATCTGCTAAGCCAACAATGTTGCAAGAACGCATTTATTAGTTTCCTTAATGAGCTATTTCACAAATTACTTTTTTTTTTTTAATTCTTGCAATTACTGCTGTCACCTTTCCCATAGCATACATGACTATCTAGATATCCAAATATTCCTCTGGATTTCTGCTTTTGTTATTCTGCCAAATTTAGACTATTCCAGTCTTGAGTTACAGAGGTACAGATCTCACAAAGATGACAGAGACATGGTGGGACAGCTCACCAACATAGGGCACTCTTTGGGAAGGGCAGGCTGGGAGAGCAAGGAGTGCAAATTGCCCTCAGCATGGAAGAGAAGTAGAGAAAGCCACAACCTCTGCCTAGGGACAGATGATGAGGCAGCCTTGGCTTCAAAAAAAGACTTGAGGGTCCTTGTAGACAGCAAGTTTAACATGAGCCCCATGGCAAAGAATGCCAGCAGAATCCTGGGTTGCATTAGGGAGAGCATCAGGGGTGGAGGGAGGTGATCATTCACCACTGCTCAGCCCTGGTGAGATGGATTTGCCATGCTAGGTCCAGTTCTGAACTCCCCAGTGCAACAAAGACATACCAGAGCACATGCTTCAAAGAGCCAGAAAGTTGATTAAGCAACTGAAGTAACTTTCATATGAGGAGAGGCTGAGAGGGTTGTGACTGTTCAGCCTGGAGAAGAGAAAGCTCAGGGGGAAATCACACTAGTAAATGCCTGTTGGGGGGTGGTAAAGGAGAAAGAGCCAGACTGTTCTCAGTGGTTCCCAGAGACAGGACAAGAGGCAATGAGCTTCAGGAAATTCCATTTAAACATTAGAAATAAACCCCTCATTTCTGTGAGGGTAATGAAACACTGCCCATAGAGGTTGTAGAGTCTCCTTCCTTGGAGATATTCAAAAACCAGCTGGGCACAGCCCTGAACAAATCACATGAGGTACCCTTGCTTTCGGCACAGGGACTGAACTAGATGGTTTGCAGACATCCCTTCCTACCTCAACTATTTTGAGATTCTGTGATATTTAGTTTAGACAGATAACCACAGAGCAAAACTGGAATACTGCTGTTGTAAACAATCTGAGACCTTGGTAAGTAACAAATTCACCTATTTCCATGTTGTACTGCATCATCTGTGTTCATTTTTTATGTGTGTCAAGCAGGAATATATGTCAGTGCTCTTTAAAAAACGTATGAAAGCAGCTCAGTCCTAAACATTATGTCAAGGACTGTTATAAAATGAAAGAACATGCTGTTACCGTGCTTTTTAACACCACAGAATGGTTATTGTTGAGCAAAGGGCATGGAACCTTAACGGCAGCTGCCTCCTCTTCATTCAGCTCCCATGAAAAGTTGTTTTTAATCTACTATTAGGTAAAAGGATTTTTAAATTTAAATGAACATACTTTTAGGGTCAACTCCTTCTGACTTTTTTTTTTTTCCCCCTTGCTCTAGTGTTTGAAGTGAGTGAAGCTCTTAGAGTTACACACGAAAACAGAAGAGCTTTAGAAGTATTTAGATTCAGGTGCAGTTGTGCCTTGGTAGAAATAAATACAGCTAAATCACTGTTCTGTATCTTCTGCTATTTCCCCCTTCTTTTCTGCTACATTTTCTTTTCTACCAGACTCATACAGACATTTTTAACATCTTGCTATAGGATGCAACACAACAGCTATATAAGCTATCTAATTTTATCTGTGATAGAAATAAAACATAGAATCATAGAACCATTTAGGTTGGAAAAGACCTTTAAGATGTAGTCTAACTGTAAACCTAACACTGCCAAGTCCACCACTAAACCATGTCCCTAAACACCAAGTCTTCACATCTTTTAAATACCTCCAGGGATGGTGGTTGTCTGTTTCAAACTGTACAGATCATCCTTGAACCACTAATCATCTTAAAGTCAGATTATCTGTAGCAATTAACCAGTCTTTCACCATAGTTGGAGAGAAGGGCAGTTTCATAGGAAGACTGATTCCTATCCTAAAACTAGTGTTCAGAATAGGTAAAATTAATCACTTTTCAGAAGTGCTTTTCTCCATCGCCTATAAAAGCAATCGCAGACTATTTTCCATACTCACCACTTCACTTTCTAGCCAGTATCAGTCAGACAAAGTGAATCCTGTCTTCACTCTCCAGTGGAAAAAAAAAAATTAAAAATATCTAGAGTATTTAAAAAAACAACTCAATATTTCAAATTAAATATTACTCATTATTTCACATTTTAACCTTTCAGGTACAGTTACATAGGAACCTTCACAGAAATATGAAAAGGTATATTTTAGAATTGTCGAGGTCTGCAAGTGTTGAATTATACCTGACAATCTACAGAAGTCTGGAAAACAACTTTTGGCAAAATTTTAGTGAATACAAATACATGGAACAGCTGCCAGCTGAATGAGCTGGATAGGTATTTTCTCAAAGTAATGACGATGTGGATCTTAAGTATGACATTTGATGCTCTCAAAATGGGGAAGAGAAAAAAAACAAAGCCACTTGGAAAACTGAGTTAACAGAAAGGACTAAATTCCAACTTTATATCACATTTCCATTAGACATAATAGGCCAACTTACAAATAACCAGTAACTTGGAGAAGATAAGACCGTTAAAAAAGGCTAGATCTTATGAAAATCAGATTAAAAGACTGCAAAGTAGAGGAGTAGAAATAGACTAAATGCATTCAAAGTGGAAAAATTTAAACCATCTCTGAAAATATCTTCTAGCTATTTTTGCAAAGGACTAAAGCAAAATTGCCAGGTCAGTCAGGTGAAATACTCAAGAAAGCTCCAGCATTGAGTTATGGATTGTAATACAGATACCAAATACAAAATTTCATTTATTTTATGCCAAGGAGCCTTAAAAGTGGGTATTTAATTTAAATTAACAAAAGGCATTTCATACACTCACTTCAGTATAAGCCTGTTTTAGTTGAATGAGATCCTTAGTAATAGAGGGTAATTTTTATAATTTCACAAAATAGCTAAATCAGAACTGAAAAAGTTTATGATCTTTCATGGCCTTAATGCCAGTTACTATGGTACTGAAATTTTACACTATATCTTATACTTAATATATATGGAATGAGTGCATGTACTTGGGCATCTTTTATGAAAGCAAATTGCATAATACCTTAATCAAGAACACTAGCTGTGGAAAGATATGTAAACATACAACTGTAACGTTTCTTACTAGAGGATGGGTTTACCTACAAATGCTAGGTACTCAAACATTAATTTTAAAACCCTACAAAACATCAGAGATATGAAACAACTGCCTCAGAATCCCTGGACAAAATAAATGCAAGGAACCTGCTGCAGTAAGGCACAGAACTGAAATCTAGTACATTCACAGGACAAATTCACCCATGAACATAGGTAAAGAAGCATTTAAAGGTAGAAGTTGGTTTGGTTTTGTTTAAAATGACCTATTCTCCCTTTTTCTACAGTTTTCCAAGAATAATTATTGCAGTCACTCATTCAGTAGCTTTTCAAGCTGCAAAACTTTAAACTACTGAAAGACATGTAAGAACTAGGGGAGAATTCCTTCTTTGGAATCCCACTGTTAATGTGTAACTCAGCTGCTTTTTTAAATTTTATTTTAGCAATCTACATTTTTAGCATTCTACAGCATTTAGTATTGAAACATTTGCATGTAATTAGAGAAAGAAAGTGGTTATTACACCAAGTACTGGAGTTTAACTCTCCAATACATGAGCTCTTCTTTCCGAACATAGGTTGGCTTTCAATGTTTGCTAATGTTTTTCTTTAAAATACCTCAGTCTCACAAAGGCTGCAACACTGATCTAACCACCTGTCCTGGATAATAGAGAAAACATTAGTGTGAAGTCATACTAAATCTATGGGTTAACACCAGCAGAGAAGCTAACAAAATAGACCTAATTTATGTGATAGGATGTTAGCTGAGTCACGATGAGCTGATTCTACTTAGTTTGTGCTCATATTTTATGAGTTGTTAGTTGAGTACTAAATATGGTACAGATGGTAATTCATAATCAGACATAATACTTGTGTCTGTCTTGCTTGTGGAGAACAATTCACCTTTAAAAGTTTGTTTTCTTATCTTCTACAGTCTAAAGCAAAAAAATCTCAATCCACGTAGACAGATTATGCGTGTTTTTACATATTATTTAAAAAAAAAAATCCAGTAGTCGTGTCAGTAACACAAGCTGAAAATACACCACTTGGCAGTCTTTTTTTCCTCTGATTTATTCTATACCAAGTCGTTTGAGAGACAAGATGTATCTCCTACCTGCCCCTTAATGCATAGTGGTCTGTTTTCTATAGAACATGGAAGTACAGTGCATATACATTTTTTTTATATATATGTATATAAAATTAGTTCTGAGCTCTTCAGTGTGTTTCAATTACTTTTAATGGGAATACAAAATTAGTTTCTAAATTTATATTTGCAAGCTAAATAAGTAAAATTGTCTAAATATTTGTCAACCCTACACAGGCATATGATTTATTCTAGTCTCTGTGGAGTTGGAACAGTTAAACAGATTACATATATCACCATGACAAAGATCAGATATAGCAACCTGAAAATAACATCAGTTTGCATTAATCAGTGACAAGAGGGATGTTCCCACATGACTGACTTCCCTGTAAAGCCATTAAACTCTGTTGAAAAACATCAGTTCCTAGAACTGGTAATTCTGAGCTAAATTTATGATAAAGTGTAAAAACAATCAATCAAAAAAACCCCAACCACCCACAAACAGAATAAGGAAGCTCATCAATGAAGATTTCAAAAATCTTGCCATTCACAAAAAAAAAAGTCAGGACACTACATAATACCAAGATGTATTCACTTGCATCGTTTTGTGAATATTTTCCATAAACAGTGTAGATATTTACATTTGAACTTCTTGCATAAAGTAAAATGCTTTTTCTCAAATCAGTAAACAGTTCTTATTAAATCTGTTCAGCGAAATATAATATTTTTAGACTATGTCAGAATTTAAACATGGGGTTCTAGCATGATTTATTACAAAACTGTGGTGTCAAAACAAGAGTTTTAATATACCTTAGGAAAGTTATTTCTTTTCATGGCATAGTAGATCAATGTTTGTTATAGGAGTTATTAGATTTTGTGGAGGGGATTGTAACTCATGAAAAACAAATTATACTGCCTAGAGAATAAAGCAAGCTGAATTTTTTTCACTAGAATAAACCAGCATACCAAGAATCTTCATGGCAACTAAAGAGATTTTTGAGGCAAGACCATAAAAGCGAGTACACTTTCTCCTGCAAAATCTTAATGATTAGTAAAAATTCAAGTCAAGCAATTGGAGCCATTTCAATTTTTTTTGTCAATGTTTTCAGAAGTTTACCATGTCCATTAAAACTTTGTCTACATTTCCTTTCACGTACCTGAATCTTGGAACCAAACCTGTTTAATGACCCTTTCTGGAACGCTATAAGATGTTGTCTGACATTCAGTTTCAAGTAGGTTGCCAGCAATGAAATGACACAATAAGTCTAAGCCTTGAGAACTAAACACAGAAAAGTAATGCTTATGAAATATTTAAGTTCATCACACACCAAGCAATTGCAAGCAATTGTCTCTCCAAAGGATGCAACATTCAGGAAAGATATTTTACAAAAATATGACCAACAAAACCTTTTATTTTAAGACTAGGAAAAAAAAAACATTAGGGTAAAGACTTTTTTCTTGCTACACCAAAGGTAAAAAAAAAGTATAAAATATATGAAAATAATATAAACCCATAAATATATGAAATCATGGTAGAATAGGCTGCATATCCAAAGTTCCTTCACAATTTCAAACGTAACATGAATTCAAGTAATTGATAATTTTTCAGGGGCTTTTTCATAATCTATTTCTAAAACAGCAAACTGTATGTCTCCAGATTAAAATATCAAGTAGTTACTTGGCTGATAATTAGTAGTCAATTAACAAATATCAAAGCCTGCCACCTTCAGATTTCCTCCAGAAAATACAGTCCCCTCAGAAGTTCAGATTCATATTTTTGCTAAAAGACTTGAAAAAAACCATTCTGGGTTCAATTCAAAATTCCTTAAAACTAGATCTAGTAAAAAAAAAAAAAAAAAAAAAAAAAAAAAAATCTTTCTATTTGGGCAAAATCATCCAAGCAAACCTTGCATTTCCAAACTTGCCTGTGTGGCTTCCTACTGAAACACACTAAAGAGTTGACATAATTCTTTAAGTGGTGAATGTACAGATCTCAGACATTTTTAATTCCCAACTAGTTTGTACATGTGCGTATGCACCACCTACCTTCTTAGTAACAAAAATTCAAATATTTTTATAGTGCTTGTATTAAAGGCCTGACTCTATAAAAATCTGAGTCCCTTAAAACATGGTCTCTTGATGCTGCAGGTGAATGACCTAGTAGTAAAGGTACATTCACATGTGGTGCCTGTATGCACAGACCACGCAGGTGTGTTGGATCTACTGTAAGGTGTTGCACTTTGTTCTATGCATGCTTGGGAATTTGCCACTACATGCAGGGCGAGTCCATTTCTAAACACACAGTATGAGGTGTAAACTGTCTTTTCTGTATAGTACATCCAGATAGGACCTTCACTAAAATGATGTTATTCAAGTTCCAAGAAGTAAAAATTTCTTTATTCTGTGCCATAACCTAAGCAAAGTTACTTAGAATGTTCAAGGACCCATCTTGTCAAACTACATCTTCAAATTGTGATGGAGCAGAGAATTAAACATATAACCTTTCAAAAAAAGATAAATCTTAATTTAAGCATTCATAATGTAATATGTCATTAAAAAAAAAGGAAATTATATTTATCAAGATTCATGTTTTCACATAATGGATGAAAACCAGCAGATGAAGTTCAGTTATCAGAATTCCATTTACAATTGCTTGAAAAAATTTCTCTGTGAGGCAGCTGAAAAGTAAAGTGATTTAGCAGCCCACAGCAAATCCAGCAAAGTACAACAATAAACTGGCTAACAAACACCACTGTGGGAAAATACAGTTCCAAGAAAACTGCCCAGGAGGCAATTTACAATGTAATTCCCTTCAGTAAGCACCACTGTAGAAGCTAGTCTGGATGATTCAGAGTTTAAGCACTGCAATGAGTCAGCTCGTATATTTAAATTTCTGTTTATACTATTGCATGACCCAGTGACTGGAGTAATTATGTTATTAATTTCTACCATGAGGGCTACCTAGTAGTTGCATAAATACCAAGTTTGGCATACCACATCTTCAATATGTCACACAGACTTGTTTTATAGAAGTATGTACTTGACACAGCTATTCTGACTCTAATTTCAAAGACTATTTGTATGCTTGGTGATGAGAGCAATTCTGATAAAATGTAGATTTCAGTAGTGGTATGTATACAGATTAGAAGACACTACAGAGTTTCTGAGTTTCAGGAGTCAGTCTTTGTAAAATAATTTATCTCCTGTGTTACACTAACTCTACCATCTTATGTTTTGAGAATAATTATTCATTTCAGACTTTATAAACCCCAAGAAATTTGTTCTGTTCAGCTGTTAGCAGCCGAGTTGTACTAGATGGTTTAATTGTGTGAAATTATCAAAAAACTACATGCTCAAAGGCCAAACAATCCTCTCAAAAAGAAGCTCCGTGTGCAAAACCAGGTTTTCCATAAGTATAAAAATGCTAGGATATTTGAGAAGGAATGCTGCTTCCTTCACAGACAGAGCATTTAATAATTTCCTTCATTATCTATGAATTTTTAATGTTCTCTATGTTTGATAACAATTAACATTATGACCTAAAGCGCATAATTAGATGTCCATCTATTTAACTGCTGCTGGCTAAAAAATACACTCAAAATAATGTCCATATTTACACTGATGTTTGAGGCTGAAAAATACCATCACTACCTTCAGTTCTTATTGTACTGGGACCAAAAACGTTTTTCTTATTTCTGCAACAGGTGAAATCAGCCATCCATCTTTTCCAGCTCCTACAGCTAGTAAGGTTTAGCCTAGTTTAGTACATGTAAGAGTCTACTAGACAGAGGGGAAATATCCTGCACTTTATCATTCTTTACTTCCCTCCACCCCCCTGCCCATTTCTTTGCATCCTGTACTCAGCAAGTACTAACACCCCTCAACCTAACTTCCTCAGGTCCCCTTTTCTTTACCCAGTGCTCAGACATGCACTACTTTTCCCAGATTCACATCTGACCTCATCCCACAGCCCCAGAAAAATTTTTTCCAAAGTTTATGACTGGCCTTGCAGGCACTTGGAGCTCATCAGACTACTGAAGCCTTGTGATCCATTGCTCTGAGACTTGCTGTTGACTGACAGCACAAGGCTGTCCGTCACCAGAACACGAGCACGCCTGCCAGGCACTCATTTGAACACCCTGCCAAGCAGGAACAGTGCATAGTTTAGTACTCTGTCTATCCCATTCTGTGCAAAACCACAGTGACATTAGCAGAGGAATTTCATGAAATATGCGGTTCAAAAACACTGCTGAACAGTCTGAATATCATTAGCAGTTTCAAGAAAAGTAATCAGTGATTTAAAGAGCAGTAAACATTCTAAATATCCCTGTGCTGTCTCCCACTGCAATCAATGTCAACGCTTCCAGAACAAAGAGGTCTATTAAAACCATTGAAAAATACCGTTCTGTCTGAGCCAACCCTGTTTCTGCTTGTGAGTGGCTGGATTGTGTGGGTTTGGTGGGTTTAGGTTGGTGTTTGTTTATTTTTTTGTTTGTTTGGGTTTTTTTTTTTTTACTTTTTCAAAGACATTTCTTTGAAGAAATAAGAAAGGTAAACTCTTTTAAAAATAATTCATTTTAGAAAAGAATCTTCCACAAAATCATCATGAAAATAATTATGCAGTTTTTGTAAGATTTTAACACTGGCAATAATAGAAAGTAGATTAAGTCATGTGTATATAAAGTGTCACACTAACAGCTTGTATAATATGACATTATCTTTTTTCTCCTGACCCATCCTTTTCTTTATGATATAACTCTTAACACACTATAAGCCTCTTTTCCTCCTTTGTAAAAAAAACCCACAAAACCAAACAAAACCCACCACACACAAAAGACTCAAAATCAAAACTTGTTTTTATCCAGATATTTTAGCATAAAAAAACTGAGACAGCAAAAACTGCCATAAATTGGACTAAAAGTCCAGTTAGTTCAGTATTTTCCCTCTGACAACCTCTAAAAAGTGGATGCTTAGGGTGAAGAATGGGATAACAGCACTTTGAGCACTCTCTCATCCTTCATCTATTTCTGAAACAAATATGCTTTTGTGTGTCTAGCATGCCTCAGTGAATGCATTTTCCTAGAAATTATCCAGCCTCCTCTTGAAGCTCGTGTAAACTTTCCATCCACAATAAATTTTGAAAAGGAATTTTACAGTTGTGATCTACTGCATAAAAAATGGCTTCATTACTTCTTTTGAACCTGTCTCCTATTACCTTAATTTGATTCCTCAAGATCTTTTTTGTACGGAAGAGATGATGAATAGTTTTTTCCCTATCCTTCCTCTCCAGTCTAATTTTAAGTTTCGTTTCACCTTTAGTTTATTTTCCCCTCATCTTATTCTGAAAGTTGTTCTTTGCACAGAAGTTGTTTCAAGGCCTTTTGTTCAGCTCTGTTGTGCTTCTTTAAACCTTTTTCCATTGCACTACATCCATTTTGAGATGAGGGATGGAATCTGTATAGAGATCCAAGTGACAAAATTCTCTTCCTCTTTTTCCTCTAAAAACTCATGCTTTCAATTTTGTCCCCAACAAATACTGAGCTTTATGTTTGTTTGTAAATAAAATTATACCACCACCCCAACAGATTTATCTTGAGTTAAAATGGTCTGCTGTATACCCATGGATAGCCACATCTCACAATATATATTTTGTTGTTTGCTTTTAAATCAGTGCTGTTTTAATACACAGTCCCTGCATTTCCTAAGCAGTTTCAGCTCTTCTTGATCTTCTCTCATCTTTATTACTCATATATTTTCTTGCCTTTTCTTCGAGTAAGCTGAAAGAATATCAGCCAAGTACCATTTGACATATAAAAGTAATATAAATAAACTATTTACTCTATTTCTACCAAAATACTGCAGATATATAAATCCAAGTTTTTACCTTTTACTATCCTCCATAAGATAAGCATCTGATTTTCAATACAGTTGGAAAAAGTACTAACAGTTTTTTGGATGAACTGCTTGGGTTTGTGGGAGTGGCATAGTAAAAGAATGAATATATACCACCCGCTTTTGAAAGCAAATTAAGAGCTCATGATGGCAGCCAGAAGCAGCAGTAAAAGCATGAAATCCCATAGATAAAGGAGAACTATTTCTATTTTGATGTACAAAAAGAAGGCATTCATTTGATAATCGAGTATGCTCCCATGGGCCACAAAATTCTGTGAATGCCTCCATGACTCTGGGAGAGAAGTGAATGCACATGGGCAAATCTGCTGAACAAGGAACACATTTTAAGGAAGACTGCGCAGCGTTGAATGTGCTGAAGAGAACTTCCTGTGTGAGTCTGAACGAGCAGTCAAAAACCCCATCCCATCAACAGAACTGAGCCAACAAGACCAGTAGAGTAGCTCAAATTCTGTTTCTTAGATATTTTGTTGCAAAGAGACTTCTATCTCTGGAAGTTCTTTTGTAGACATTTTATGCAAAACACATCTCAGTTATGTCAGTGTTCAGCTGGCAACTAGATGACCATAAGCCTTTCAAGCTTCTAGCATAAACACATGTTTTTATGCAAATACAAGCTATAACTGTCATACATCCTTAAGTAAAAAAAAAAAAAAAAGTGAGAGAGCTCAGGACTCTTATATTCCTTTCTAGGAAAGAGAAAAATGAGAAACTGTGACTAAAACCATTATGGTGTCAAAAGTACATAAAAACCATCACACCTGTGGAAAAAAATAAAAAGTGATAGGAGGTCTGTACAGGTTTTGGCTGGGATAAAATAAGTTTTCTTCATAGTAGCTTGTATGCTGCTATGTTGTGGATATGTGACCAAAACAATGCTGATAACGCAAGGATGTTTCAGCTATCACTGAGCAGTGCTCACACAGTGTCAAGGTCTTTATCTCATGCTGCTTGACCAGCGAGTAGGATGGGGGTGCACAAGAAGCTGTGAGGGGATGTGGCTGGAACACCTGACCCCAACTGACAAAAGTGATATCCCACACTGTGATATTTGTGGTCAGCAATAAAAGTGGGGGGAAGCTTGCCTCAGTCTTCATGAGCAAGTGCTCCAGCCACACCACCCAAGATGCAGAATGCAAAAGTAGGGACTGGGAGAATGAAGAACCTCCCACTGTAGGAGAAGATCAGGTTTGAGACCATCTAAGGAACCTGAAGGTACACAAACCCATGGAACCTGATGAAATGCATCCACGTGTCTTGAGGGAACTGGCAGATGAAGTGGCTAAACCACTATCCGCCATATTCGAGAAGTTGTAGGAGTCTGGTGAAGTTTCTGCTGACTGGAAAAGGGGAAACATAACCCCCATTTTTAAAAAGGAAAAAAAAAAAAACAAACTACAGACCAGTCAGTCCTCTGTGCCTGGCAAGATAATGGAATGAATCTTCCTGGAAACTATGCTAAGGCACACAGAAAATAAGGAGGTGACTGGTGATTGGGGTCAGTATTGGGACCAGTGCTGTTCAACATCTTTGTTGGTGACATGGACAGTGGGATTGAGTACAGCCTTAGCAAGTTTGCTGATGACACCAAGTTGTGTGGTGTGGATGACAAGCTGGAGGGAAGGGATGTCATCCAGAGGGACCTGGACTGGCTTGAGAGATGGGCCTGTGAGAACCTCATGAAGTTCAACAAGGCCAAGTGCAAGGTCCTGCACATGGGCCAGGGCAATCCCAAGGACAAATACAGGCTGAGCGATGAGTGGATTGAGAGCAGCCCTGCGGAGAAAGACTTGGGGGTATTAGTAGATGGGAAACTAACTATGAGCCAAACAACGTGCTCTCGCAGACCAGAAGGCCAACCGTATCCTGGGCTGTATCAAGAGAAGAGTGGCCAGCAGGTCGAAGGAGGTGATTATCCTCCTCTACTCTGTTCTCATGAGACCCCACCTGGAATACTCTAGGGCCCACAACATAAGAAGGACATGGACCTGCTTGAGCAAGTCCAGAGGAGAGCCATGAAGATGATCAGGGGGCTGGAGCACCTCCCTTATGAGAACAGGCTGAGAGAGTTGGGGTTGTTCATCCTGGAGAAGAGAAAGCTCCAGGGAGACTTTCTAGCAGCCTTCCAGTACCTGAAGGGGGCCTACAGGAAAGGTGGGAAGGGACTCTTTAGCAGGGAGTGTAGGGGTAGAACAAGGGGTAATGGTTTTAAACAGAAAGTGGGTAGATTTAGACTAGATATAAGTAAGAAATTCTTTACAGTGAGGGTGGTGAGACACTGGAACAGGTTGCCCAGAGAGGTTGTGGATGCCCTCTCCCTGGAAGGCCAGGTTGGACAGGGCTTTGAGCAACCTGGTGTAGTGGAAAGTGTCCCTGCCATGGCAGGGGGGTTGGAACCAGGTGATCTTTAAAGGTCCCTTCCAATCCAAACCGTTTTATGATGATTCTGTGAGAAGGAGGAAGGGGGGATGTTCAGAGTTAGGGTATCTGTCTTCCCAATTAACTGTAACGCATGGTGGAGCCCTGCTTTCCTGGGGATGTCTCAACACCTGCCTGTTGATGGGAAGCAGTGAATTAATTCCTTATTTTGCTTTGCTTGCATGCTCAGCTTTTGATTTACCTACTAGATCTGTCTTTATCTCAACCATGAGTTTTCTCACTTTTACCTTTTCAGTTCTCTCTCCCATCCCACTGCAGGGGGAGTGAGCAAGAAGCTGTGTGGGGCTGAGCTGCCTACTGGGGTTAAACCATAACAGAAGTCTCAAAATTTTTCATTTACTTACATTATCTGGCATTTTAAAAAAATATCATGAAAATATATAAATTTGCTAAGAACTAAATTTTTAAGAATCTGTATAAAACTATAAATATGCATAATAAGAGAATGAAACAAATTAAAATGAAAATTAATAAAGCTGGAAGTGTACAAGCTCAAATTAAAATCAAACCAAAATATTCTTTTCATACCCAGTTCCAGTTTCTGAAAGATAGAAAACTTTCCAAGTTGCTTGTATCTCTTAATTTAATGCTTTTTCATCAAAACCTTCAGATTCCTATAGTTTTGTTTTGATTAAAATAATGACCATAAAAAATACCCACTCCAAGTGTATTTAGAGTAAGTTATACTCATCATACTAAGTAGTTCTGGGAAAGCATTCAACTCCCTCTACACACTAGATCTCCTCAGAGACTTGCAGAAACAACATGTATACACAAAGTATTTCTGTCAGAAAGATAATCTTCAATACCTGTCAAGCTATGTTGGTCCTCTTTTCTATAACTATTCTTGTCCAGCTAACCTCTATTATTAAACAGGTTTTAATTGAAATAGATAAGGACAAATTAACTGTTAAGGACTCTTCAGAGCCTAGACTTATTTTCAGAAATATAGAGTACAATTTCTACTCTTTTTTTTTTTTTTTTAATATTTGAAATAATTGCATTTCTGTAATACCAAAGGAATATATCCTGGATATGATTGCAAATATAACCAATAGATGAAATTTATTATTTTTTTCAAATATTTTATGTAAAGTGCGTGTTATTGCAATATTAAAGCATCAGAGTATTAAATGTCACAAACCATTTTAAAGATCAGATACAATTTCAGAGTTCCCCTAGTGACTCAGTCTTTCTGCATTTTTGAGAATCCTTATGCTGTAAATAATAACAGGAAGCATTAACCCACAAAAACATCAGATCTGAACAAGACCCCAGACTACTGGCCAGAGATGGTCTAAACCATCAGCAGTAGCAAATTAAGGCTGACATTGTTGGTTAGCTTAGTTCGCACAGCAAACTCCAACTGCCATTATGTTTTCCCTCAAACAATCCTTGCTGAAAAGGCATTCAGGGCAAGAATGAGATGGGAGAAGAGAGGATGACGTACTGACCAAGATTAAGTTTAGGTTCACATGTCTCAGTTAATTTCTCTTGTTTTTTAATCATCTCTTCTGCCTTGAGAAAAGTACATACTCTTTCTTCCCAGTGAGGTCAATGTTAGTTTTACATATACAGCACTTGACCCCTGGAGATCATTACTTAATTAAGGTATCAAATAAAAGTGCTGTGATGCTATTCATTAAGAGTAGATCAGTGTTTAAACCAACACAGCAATAACAATAGATTTTGTATTCATGTCAGTATTTAAACCTCAGGGAAGAACTGTCATGGTCTACTTGTCCAGCTGCAGAAGTTGGCTTCCTCAAGCTACATTTTGAATAACTGTCATAGAAAAGCTAAAGCTGCTTCTTTAGAGCCTCCAGGCCCCACACTGTTTAGTCTATCATGACGGTAAAAACTCTGAGGAGGTATTTTATGTGAAACACAGTTTTAAAGCTATGCCTATGTGGTTTTGCATAAATATAATTCCATTTTTATCTTTGTGTCAGCAAAATGCATTTGCTGAATCACACATTTCAAACAAAACTTTAGCTATCCAGAAGAAAAAAAAAAGTCACAAAGGTATGAACTACAAAAAAGCAATCAAGTTACATTAAAGAACAATAACATAAATAATTTAAGTTACTAAACATAATGGAATTGAAATATAATTTAATATATATATTTTTAAATATATATAAAATATAATAATATCTATTATTATATATAAATATAATATGAATATATTAATAAATATAAAGATATAAATATATAAATATATTTATATCTATATATAAATATAAACATATATATAAATATAAAAATATAAGAAATAAAAATAATAATATAAATAAATAAATAATATAATTTTTAAATAGTCATTTCATATCAAGCCATCTCCAAAGCATTTATCCCCAGTAACTGAAAAAATATTGAAAAGATTCCATTACCTAACAAGATTTGAGTCAAATACTCATTCAAGGCCAGCACTTTGGTCCATAGCGTAAATTAAAGCATATACATATTTCATGATAGAGAGTGAGATTCACTACTCTATACACAAAACCCCAAGATACTGGATTCTTTCTAACAATGCAATAAGATCTCAGACAATGAAACCCAGAAGGCAAGATCTGGAGCTGTTGCTTTGCCTCTCAGTGGTTTGTCTTGCAACAAGCATCAGAACTGCCTAATGCATGAAGCCAGTGGGTCTTACTTCTGGCCTACCCATGTTTCTATTCTTTAGATGATCACAAGTCAGACATGGAAGTACAACTGAAAAGGTTCAGATTGAATACTCTGCATTCATTCTAGGGCAGAACACAAATTTGGTGGCTTTTGAACGCTGAGATTGAGATAAACAAATGACAAGTACTAAAACCAGAGCATATTACTATATACTGTGATCAATCCCTTTCTGCTTTTCAAAGAGCATTTGAGTCCACTTTCTCTTAATAAGCTGTTGGCATATACTAATCAAATAGAGGTTGCAATTCCCTCAAACCTCCCATATCTTTTTAAGGGACCAACTGGCCTAAGGTCTAGTTTAGTTGTTTTGTAAAAAATACATTCTATCCACTCCATTTCTCATTTATAAGGGAATATGAATTTACATCAAAGTCTTTTATGCTCATTACAATGTCTCTTTGGTCAGGGCAATATAGCATCACTGAAATTTTTAAAAACTTGTAAGTGCAAATGAGATATGCAGTAAAGTGAGGGAAGACAGTGCCCGCTTCTACCACTATGGCCATATCCAGAGGAGACCTGACAAAGATTCATCTTTTCACATATCACATTTCCATAAAAATATCTGCAGTGTTTCTCCCTTGAAAACATTAATTGCTATCACCTGGAACATTTTTGCTACTGCTTGAAACATTGTTCTGCAAAACAAATGTATTTTTCTGTCCCAAACTACTCTATCAGTGCTGTCTAACTTCTACTCACCTTAAAGTATCACCTGAAGTTTATAACTTGGATATTTTAAGTTATTTGTCTTTGCCATGAGAACTCACATTTAACAAGGATATCTATATATACTTTTGGAAAAGGTTTTTGAATTAACATTTCAGTTATTTTTAACATAAAAACATTTAAAACACTACTGTTCACCAAAAAAAAAGGTTCATTTGAAGAACAGACTAAGCTATTGGCTTAATCTGTTAGGTTAGCTATTTTTCTCTGCTGTGGCTAATGACTCCTGAAGCAAAATGTTTTCCTCTTCTTACTTGAGTATTTCATGTCCATCTGAGTTATTATTCTAGTCCTTTATTGCATGCCTGTCAAAGCAGTAATATATATATGAGCCTAGCTGAGGTTATTTCATCTGATAGTGGGCCTGGTGCATCCACCGTTTTTAGTTTCTCTTTTTTTTGTGATTCTGTTTCCAATGGCATCTGCTGACATATTGCCTGTAAATATCTTCAGGCCTGGAACTATCCAGCAACATGCTGTCATATCTAAACCTAGGGATGCATGTGACCATAGTCATAGAATATCTCAAGTTGGAAGGTACCCATAAGGATCATCAAGTCCAACTCCCTGCTCCTTGCAAGACTACCTAAAACTAAACCATATGACTAAAAGCATTGTCCAGATGATTCCTGAACTCTGACAGGCTTGGTGATGTGACCGCTTCCCTGAGGACCCTGTGCCAGTGACCAGCCACCCCTTCACTGACGAACCTTTTCATAATGTCCAACCTGAGCTTCCCCTGACTAGGGGGGTTTTTTTATTTTTAAAAAAAAAAAAACAAAACCACACACACACCAAAAAAACCCACAAAAAACCCAAAACAAAAAAACACAGAAGTATTTTATTTACATTTGATTACTATAAATGAGATCCACAGACACAGATCTATACATACACATGCAAGTTGACAAGTAATGACTGACACCGTACATATACACACATGCTCAGTTACAAATATAAATTCAATTTAGTTACATATATTTTCTAGAATATAAACATCCTTTGTCAACACATTATAACAAATTGCAAACTAACTTTTCTTTCCTATGGCTGCCTCAGCATATAAGCTCTTGTAAGTATGGAGTCCTGCTTTACCTAAGCCAAGTGGTACAAGAAGCTATTACTATACTCAACATACAGGAGGACAACACCTCTTGGTCCACATTCCCTCCTGGTTTTCAAAGGACCAATTGCCTGCCACCGCTAAATGTGCTTGAAGACATATCTCACTCAGACACAGCACCGATGGTCTAAAATGGTAAAGTCCTGGTAAATTGCTTTGTTTCGTTGTCCAAAAATATAGCTAGATGCTGTGCTCTAATCTCAACAAGCTACTCATTTACACAGTGGAATGCCCAGAGGATGACTAATCACATTACAAATTCTGGTCCCATCAGGATGTATTTATAAACACACATTTCTTTCAAGGCAACAGTGCTACGTCATGTTGAAGTCACTGCTATCACCTGCAGTGCATGGTTACAACTAAAACCAGATTTGTTGAAAGCTGTGAGCAGCCACAGCTGGAAGCAATTGTGAGCAACTATTCAGTCAGAACTTGCCTTCATGCCCACTCCTTGTTCAAGGATAACCATATAAAATAAAATAAGGTGGAAGGAAAAACAAATATTTTACTTCTAACATCATGGTGCCTGCATTGAACATTACCATATGTCTTGGTGGAATAACTAATATTCTGAGCAAAACCTTCACCATTTAAATAAACAAACAAAATTACCAAGCTTATAACCTTCCGTGTTCTGGTTTCTCTAAACAACTATTGAGATCTTGTCATAGACACAGTCACTGACCAAGGTATGAATCACACCTGTTCCAACAGTACTGGAAATGACTGAGGTAAGTTAGGAAGGGCTGTGCCAGCCCAAAGAGTAACTGACCTGCCAATGTGTATGACTTTACTATATAACCAGGTAAAGCTTTAAAAGTAATGTAAACATGAGGCAGAAGGTAGGATAAACCCATGAAGAAGAAATATTACTAAAAAGTAAACAAGCTCTGGATAAAAACTCATGAAATAATGAGCTACCATGGAAACAAATATAAAGGAAACTGTCAAAGATGGGTAGACCACATAAAATCATTATTTGCCATTTGCAAATCTGAATTGAGTCTGTGCTTAATCAATAAATCACTGAGCAAATGGTATGTCTAGAAAAATCGAAGTGGCAGATTCTAGGACAGAGAATAGCTCAATAGTTGAGTCGGAAATGAGAGATAAAAAAAGATAGAAAAAGCAGTAAGCTTGCTGCACTCATTAATAACTACAGATCTTTTATTGTGGGAAGAGCTTTAGAATTTACTACTTACATCGGCAATGTACCAAAAGACAGAAAAGGCAGCAAATTTTTCAGGTCCATACATGCACATGTAGATTCAGATAGTACATGTAATAGAAATTAAGCAAACTGGAGTTTTAGAGTAAGACAGGAAACTTCTGTTAGTCTAAACCTTGACTCTGTGGACTATTTCACTCTTATTTAGCTGGTTCTTTTCACTGGATGACATGAAAGTATAAGACTTGAAAAATTGCAGGTAAAATGGATAACTCTTTCAGAGCACTTCCGGCACTTACAGAATCATTCTGAAAACAAACCAAAACAATCTCAAGAGATTTATAGCTTTGAACTCATTTTGCATTCCGAAAGACAACTTTTGAAGCAGTTTTCTTTTGGATACTTCTCCAAGTCTCTATAAAATATTCCCCCAAACAAAACGTAATATGATTCTTTGTTGAGCACCTTTAGTTTAAGCTTTTTAAATTATGCACTAGATAAAGTAGAACCAGCTACAAGAATCTTGTAATCTGTAGTAGGCAACATATCTGGACACAAAATTCAACATTTTTTTTAAAGAATGTGAAAAAAAGCAATATATTATTTATATATTTAAAAAAAAACAAAACACCTGATACTGATACAGGCAAGGATCCTTTTAAACAAAACTGATCTTGAAAGATGATGATTTGACAATGCTAATTGTGTATGGCATGTTTCTTCTCCTCCTTTTGGAAATAAAAGAAGATAAAAGAAGAAAAAGAAGAAAAAGTCTATATCACTTTTTTAATTATTTTTTTTTCAGTTTCAAGTGTCTTTCTACTTCAGATTTCTTTTGATAGTGTAACAATTTAACATAAAAATGAAAAAATTGCTGAATACAGTAAGAATCTTTGGTTTAGAGCCCAACTTTTGACATCAAAAAAAGCAGAGAAAATTACTATGAAACTTCATTTAGCCAGGAAAATCACACCCAGGATGTTAAATTAAGCTCTGTGCAACATAGTTCCAGTTTTTATTTTCATTTTTATATGTAGGCACTTCTGTGCCTTTCCCCATGCCTGGAGCAGCTTTCGGATGGAAGGTACTCAGTTGCATTGGTATGGTACCAAGGTACCTTTTCTTTTCCTGATGGGCAGAACACAACATCACATTCAATACCTCACTGATGTCATTATATGACTGCAAACTGGCTTGTGTGTAATCTGCTTGGAGCATCTGCAAAACACGTTAACACTTGTTTTCAACCTACTGAATAATATTTAGGGGTTTTTTGTTTCGTTGATTTGGGTTGGTTAGGGTTTTTTAAGTGTTTGTACTGTTCATACTTCTGGCATACACCCTTAGAGTGCTCATGAGTCAGATTTTCATCAAGAGAAAAATTTATATAACTAGTTGTTAAGACTGATACTGTATGGATAAGACTATGATTTATCCCCCCCCACACACACACACCCCCGGGGGGTAATTTCAAACTCAAGAATTTCCATTCCCTGTCCCCCTTCCTCCCCCACCTCCCCAAAAGGTTATTCTTATTAGGAAACAGCTATCTCCTCCCTAGATTGTGGTCATTATTTTCTAGGTCAACACCAATAATATCTTTTTCTTAGCCTGATATGGTTACATAGATACCTAATAGCATCTTCTTAATGTACTGCTTGTTCATGTCTCAGAAATTAATACTAAACTTTATTTTATTATTTGAAAGCAATATAAATTTAAGTGATATAATGTAAATGGTCAGTTTGGTGCAACAGAATATCCTTTTAAAAAAAAAAAAGCACCAGTGGTCTACAGACAGTTAATATCCACTTATAGGAGTGAGATACCAACAAAAAGGATTTACCCTTTGTTATGAATTTTCACTTATTGTTAGTGAACATGCATTCTTTCATTATGAAGTCTGAAGCTATAACGGCAAAAGTAAAAACACCTTAGCAACCGATAAAATAATGTCAGATTATTGACAAAAGGAGAGCAGTAGGGTTAGACGGAATTTATTAAGCTTCAGTAGATTTCTGAATAGGTTTCACAAGGCTACAATATTTACTGAGACTCAAGAAAAACAAATTAAATGATTTCTACATAGCTACAATAAATATTATTTAGTACAAATATAGCAAAGAATGAAAATGATTAGGAATTCAGTTTCTTACCAGCATTCACTAACAGCAAGTACACAAAGAGAAATCAATTTAAAAGACTGTGACTGAAGAATGTAATCATATCTTGCTGGGCTATTTAAGAATGATACATCAAGCTATCAGTTCAGACAACTAAACCGTCAGAACAGCAAAAAACCCCCACCAAACCACAATACAAAACCAACAACAGATACAACCTGTTGTGCTCTACAATCCTCTTGTCTGGAAGAATGATTTAAAAAACCCAAACTAAACAAACTAAAACAAAGTTCAACTGTCAAAGCATGAAAATACAGATGAATACATTTAAGGCTCAACAGCATATCAAAATTAGAACTCTGTTTACACCAACAAATAGCATCACTTCAGACAAGGTCAGGAAATTCTAAAGCACTCCCATAGAAGGGAGCAAATATCTAGCCACCTTGTAAGCAGTCAGAAAGAAACAACAACAAATAAAAAAAGAAAACAAACAAACCAACCCCCCCCCAAAAAAAAAAAAAAAAAAATCAAGCTCGAGAAAGTAGATATTTCTATCAAATTTCTTCAAATTATTATGTTACAATTACCAAACTTAAACAAAACAATAAATCTACATCTGAAGAATAGAAGCTATTTTTCTCTGGAATCACTAATACTTGAAGTCCATTCAATTCAATTTAACCACACTCAGTGTGTATGACAGAATTATAATAGTCTTATAAATATGTTACCCACATGCATAGCTGTTCTTCAGACTGTATATCATTTTTAAACAAAGTATTTGTTTAAACAGAGCCAACATCTTTGAATTAGTAGATAGATTGATAAATGAATTAGTAAAATAGCAATGACTAGTGGGACTATTTCCAGAAGTCTATTCTGGAAACCAAATTTTTACTCTTCTCCTAAAACTGCCTTCAGTGGCCAAAAAGTTTCTGATCTACCTCATCATTGTGAGGACATGATGGAAGGAAACAAATAATAAAAACTTCAGAAAACTCATTTCTTGTAAGAACCTGTTAGCTATATTTGCTACAAGGAAAAATAGCTCAGCATGGATTGCTTTATTACTTAAGTGCTAGGATGTTAATTACCCAAGATTCAGTCTCTAATAAAGTATTCATGCTGCTTTGCATGGGTGGGAAAATATGCACAATAAGCACAGCAGAAAGTTCTGTCTACGAATACTATTCAAACATTTTATAGTGCAGAAGTGTTCTTCAAAAACTTCATTGATCCTGAAAATTAGTGATCAGTGGAGGATGTGAAATATTAACAAACAAAAAAAGTTTTTTCAATAATGTTGAAGAAACAGATGGATCTCAAGATCAACATTTATGATGTATATGCAAATTTGCTAAAAAATGTTCAGATAGTTTGCAGCTGAGTGATTTGCATAATCTCAATGTTGCTTTTATAGTCTAATGTCTAAATTGTGGATAAGTTCATTTCAGTGCAATTATGTCAATAATTTAAAATTAAGACCTAGCAAGGACAATGTAGATTACAAGAAAACATAAGGATATGTCTCTAGCATGCACTTATTCCCCATAATACTTCCCCTATGACACTGACTGTTAGGAGATCAAATTGTGATCTCAATTTTGCATTAAAAGTGCCTTATTTTCACCAATTTCAGAATGTAGACATGATTTATTTTAGTTACTGGTTTACAATCTAACCAGGAAGGAAGACAAAACCAACATAGCTACATCCAGAATAATTTTTGGAAGTATGCAGCATAAATCAAAGTATGGTCTGAAGAAGGAAGCAGGAGTGGTGCTGGAGTGAGACTTAAGCAGTGGGCTGGTACAGGTCTGGGTTATACCCCAAAAGAGATTCAGGATAGGTCTTGTTCTTGCATATATAGGCCTGGACCTTAGGTGCCTTGCTGTGTCACCTGATTTAGAAAGTTCATGTTACTTACATTACAAGTTGTACCAACAGTGTAAACAGACAAACTAGTGATGTGTACAATCATTTACTTGCTAAGCGTAGTGGATGAATAATACCTTTGCCTTTGCACAGAACCCACCACCACCAGGGCTTAGCACCATGACTATGCCTAACAAAGAACAGTTTACTCTTAATCTTTCTCATATTATGTTCTCAAATAATGCTGTTGGAGGAATAAGATTGTATCACCAAAAAATAATTGCTGAAATTAAGTTGCGCAAGCCAGGAGTATCAACTAGTGGACCCCATGGTGACCGCCCATGTTTTTACTACACTGAATAGTACAGAGGCCATAGGGTTCCTTTGGACATACTTGCAGCCAAAACCAGGTTGGTGCCCAAAAAGGAAAAAAGTTACATCAAAGGTCACATTGAGTAAAAATGCATTTGTGTCATACACTATCAAAATCATAGTCCAGACCCAGGAAATGTCAAGTCAAATCAAGTCACAAGATGTCTCCATTGCAAGGTCCTTTGTCAGATTGTACTTCATATCAGCCATTTCAGAAGATTTTCAAGTAGTTTTCTACAAAGACCTGCATAATATACTCATAACATACTCTCTACAAGGCACACACAACTATCTTGTCACCACTAGCTGCTTTATATGTCCTATACTCAACATTAGTCTTCCAAACTTATGGTAAAACCAACACCTAATAATAGCACAACTTGAAATTTTTTATTCTAAGGACCAGGAATTCTGTTTTTTCTAAATCTTCCCCTTCTCCTGAATTGCTTTCAACTGTGTTCTTCTGTGCAGGAAGACACCCATTTCAATTGAACCCCCTTAACTGAGCAGAAAATCTTGTTAAATGTCTGCTGTTACTGAACTTTATGTACTGGATCCATCCTATCTAAAGTTAATTATTTAAAAATGGAATGTCCACTGTGGACAAGATAGTGGAAAAAGACTGTAATTCATCAGTTCCTTGATCTTTCACAGCTTAATATTCTTCATAGTAAGCTAACTTTACAGAGGTGCTTCTCCCTTCCACAATTATAGTCTAAAACACAAGATTTGGTAAAATGCTTAACATTTTTTGATGGCTAATATCAGTGAAGCTAATTCATATGCACACTACTTACAGCAACTCTTCACTATATTATTCAGAGTGAAATTTTCAAGATGACTTAGATGTTTGGAGCAACAACAGATGTTTGGAAATAATTCAAAGACAGTAAGTGTAATTAAGTATAAGTAATTCACATTTCCTAGTAAATCCACCAAAACAAGGATTTTTGTGCAGCAGATAAAGTCTAAGTAAGCATGCAATGAAAAATCTCTTAAATATATTTACCTGATAAGATTTGTTGTTTGCCACTAGAACATGATGGGTTAATTAAGAAATGTCATCTTTTTACTAAACTTATTTCCAGAGTTGAATACTGGATGTACAGCACGTACCATTGTTTCCAGTAATTTTGTTTTAAAAGGTGATTATAGGAAACTGGCTCCAAGATAGATTATGTACAGATGAGACCACCACAGGCACTCCTGGACAGTCTATACTTATTGTCAAGCTCACATGGAACACACTACCTCAGAGCAATACCTTTTCATATAGTTTTGTGACAGATTACCACCATGTTACTGTATAAGTAATGGCATAAAACTGGAGAAATGCAGTGGTGGCTACAGCTCTGGTGACTACACTGACAGATTTCAGGGATAGCTCTCTTATTTCTTTTCTAACAGTAATTGGTCCCTTCTAGTTATGCTTATGTCATACCTAGAATGGAGGGACTCTTTCTAAAAAGTAAAAGCTGTTGCCTGTACAGTGAGGGAAATTGTACATTTCTGGCATGGCACATAACACGTTTGGGAAAGCAGAGTCAGTCCTAGAAACATATATAAAAAGTTTACAGCACAGCTTGTTTTGGTATTCTGTTTCCCATTAAAAGATGTAGCCTGCATTTCTACAGGATATGTATAAGGCTTTGTCATTAATACTGGGCTGGTCATTTCAATGCTAAATATAGAATACTTCAGAGTAGTTGCTTGTTGGGTGGACAGAACTAACTCGTGCTCATCACTGCTAATAACTCTGTGTGGGATGAGTCATGGTCTCAGCCTGTCTGATGTGCCATGAAAACACATTTTGTTCCCATGTGCAATTGGCAGACGCAGCATCTATTCTCATCTTGCAATAACCTAGTGACAGCAGTATGTGCCCGCACGACCAAAATGTGCAATTAACTCCCACTTCACAAGGTTTACAGCTCAGCAGCTCTGCTACCTGCAGCTTATTTCAAATGCCACAGCATGATTTCCAAGTGATTTGAGCAACCGATTTGCTATACAGACATATACACTTTTAAAAAAAAAAATATAAAGCACTTCAATAAGATTAATCAGCTATCTCTGTATAAGTAGTTACCATAGGTAAATTTTTTTTTTTTTTTTTTTTTAAATGGGAAGGCTGAGTAATGGGTTTTGGGTAGTTTTTTTAAGAGTCTTCACTATCTCAGGTCTTTAGGTAATTTTAGGTGCTGCTTTAACCTATCTTCAATGGTAAAATTGCTGATTACTGTTTGCAAGTTGGTGCATTTTTTTAGGACAGAACAGGGGAAAGGGCAAACAAGCCACTGAGTGACAAAAATTAAACTGGCCAAACTTATGTTACAGGAAGTATAAAAATCAGACTTTTTACATCAGCCATCCATAACCAGGATGCTCCCCAGATGTAGATGCCAAATGTAGTCCCACACACACTTCAAGTAAGCCAGTCTTCAGCCATGTCTGTAGTTTTGCACTATTCCTAGCTAGATTATTCCTGTGCCCTAACAGAGGGCAAAAGACAACTGTTGAACACCTCAGGACTCATAGCAAACCAGGAAGGACTTTTAGTGTGATAAATGGGCCCTGGCAGAAGAAAACTATACAAAGATGAAGTGTTCCTCGATTTTGAGCACAAGAGGAAAGCTAAAGATTCAGGATAGTTTTAACTCTGAGTTTTGATGAGGGGAGGAAGGTTAAGTATACTAACAAAACTATTGAGAACAACAGCAAAGACAGAAACAAAAAAAAACATGAAGTACTTTATCTTATTTAATGCAACAAGATAAATGGATAACTGTTTTTCTGTACCCAAGAAGGTACTTATATTTTCCATCAGATTTTTTGAAACAATTCATGTGCAAAGTAACACAATACCTGATTGTGAACAATGAGTCATGAGCAAGAGTGAGACAAATATTTTTACATTTAAATCACTATTTAGAAATAGCAAACCATTTTAACTGGCAAAACATATTATAGTATGCAGCTGTTTGAGCTGTGTTAAAACAAAGATATGGATGACAAATCAGTGATTCCCATAGTAAGTGAAGTGAAAGACATTTGTCCTATGTCTGGAGCCCAAAAGAAAATTCCACATGTTGATATTGTATATTAACTATACAGGAAGACACACAGATTTGATTTGAAATGGCCCAGACACTGTTTGGGTTTGTTGCTTCATCTATGAAAATGCTGACATTTTCTTATCTTGCTTATTTGCACACAAGGTTACTTTACAATTAGTGCAAGTTTTGTATAAAAGCTATGTCCTGTATTGAATTTAATGAATCATATCTGCAAAAACAATATAGACAACTTTCTGCATTTTAAACAAAAGCAATAAGTGTGTATGTGCTCTTTTGTTTTGGGGGGTTGATTTTGTTTGGTTTTGCTCTTTATGGAAGTGTCCATACCAAAATTCCGTACACATTCTTGTACTTTATCCACAGGAGGAAAACAGAAAGACAAACACAGCTAAAACAGACAAGGGAAATATTCCCAGAGTTATTTTTATTTCAGTATTCATTTCATCACTATGGTTCCAGAGGAAATAATGACTGATGTTCATACTTTGAAAACTGTAGTGATGTTAAGCAGCCATGTGTTCCACAAGCCTCTCCAGTTTAGCATAGCTATGTTTTCACTGCATGCAAGTGCCTACATGATGATGTCATCTGGACATAGTTAGCATTTTATATTTTATCCAAACCTAAAAACAGGTGTGCAAGTCACCTTTAGTAATTTTTATCTATTCTCATCATTTTGATGTGGCTGCTCTGGTGCAGTGGTAACTTTCAGAGATCTACTCTTTTTCCTTATCTCTTTGCATAAGTTGTCAGAACAGTGACAGAAACTTCCTCTTCTCTTGTGCTAAGAGTAATCAGGAATAAGTAGCTGTAACTACTTGTCCACAAAACCTGCTGTCAACACATGCCCCTTAAATCATGGCCCATCCACCACTGCCAAGTCCACAAAACTGGCTGCTTGCAGAAATGAGCAGGTGCTCAAGTCTCCTGAATGACACTGATATGATTGTGCTCTAGCCACCTGTGGCTGCCAATATTAGCCTACATCTTTTCTCAAATAAAATAAAATAGCAAGTCTTAAAAGTTTTAGACTTGATCCAAGAGTTTCTAAAATTATTTTTTTAAAGTCTTTGAAAAAAAAAAAAATAAAAGGTCCTTTACAGGACCCCAACCACAAAAAAGAAAAAATAAATCAGCAAGGCATTAATTTTGAAAACTTTCTGCAGATGAAGAAGATTTTTTTGAACACTATGTGACCCTTACATCAAAAAAGCCGCTAGACTGGTGTCTATAGAACTGGCCTGGCACAAGGAGACTGGGTTCAGGATTCTGTCCTGGCATAAGCAGGGTGGAACTTGTGCAAGCACTGTCACATCTCCCACAAGTGTCCTGATTTTCAGGCTACTGCCTGCTCTTGATATGGTGATCTAGCTCATTTTTATAAACCAACTTCTCACCTGTTTGATAGGAAACAGCTTCAGTCATACCTTGTTTTCATCCCTTTGCCAGATAAAATAAGTTCTAGAGCATCAAAAATTTTGCAGGAAGAAAAAATTCCCAAGTTTTAAACTGCAAAGTAAACTATCACTTTAAGTTTATGAAAATTAAATTACATTCTAATTATGGTCCCTTTTAGATGTATAACATTCTAAATCACTGGGTATTGGCATTGACCGACCACAACTGTCAAATTTCAAAACTAGGGAGTTATAGTCTTATATCACAACAACATTTAATCTCTCTTCTCTGTTGTATTTTTTCCAAATGGAGCTCCTTTTACCCTCAAGGAAGCTGTCATGGTTTAACCCTATCCGGCAACTAAGCACCACTCAGCCACTCGCTCAACCCCCACCTCCAGTGGAATGGGGGAGAAAATTGGAAGGGTAAGAGTGCAACCACTCATGGGTTGAGATAAAGACAGTTTAATAGGTAAAGCAAAATCCATGCACACAAGCGAAACAGAATAAGGAATTCATTCACTACCCATCAGCAGGCAGGTGTTCAGTCATCTAAACATCCCTGTATTATCAACACTGTTTTGGTCACAAATCCAAAACATAGCCCCATACTAGCTACTATGAAGAAAATTAACTCTACTTCAACCAAAACCAGCACAGAATCATAAATATTAATTTTCTCTTTGCTCATTCTCAGCTTTCCCCCTTCACACCTGTTGTACCATACTATTATTTTTTTTTCTCCCTATAAGAAGGTTTGGCCCAAACAAAACCCAAGACTATTCCTGAGATCTGTTTATTGGCCATAGAGGGAGAAAAAGAGAAATAGTACAACTACATCAGGCTACTTTGAAAGACAGAGGCATCACCTACATACACAGTGAGGAAAAGGAAAGTGACATTACAGGTAATAAAGACCTCAGTTTTGCTTCCTTGGTTCAGAGCTGTGTTTCTCTCAGAAATACAGAATTTCAAAAGGCAGTTAGCCTTCTTCAGATGTTATGGGTTGTTTTTTTTCTCATTTTTATTTTTCTTCTCTCTTCAGAGTGAAAGGAAATGTACATCTTACAATTTGAAGATGTAATGCTCATCTTTGGTTTTCCTACTCTAAATTAGAAATTGATATATTTGATGAATTTCAAAGAAAATAAGTATTTAGTATTAAAGCATGTTTTTGACCCTATTTTGGTTCTTAATTACATAATAAAGAGACAAATGCTAATTTGAATATCAAGTTGGTTTATATCCTGTTTTTCATTTTCAACTTGTTATAGAATCGCTTTTGAACTTATGACCTTTATGTGTCAAGTCATCTTGTCTTCTTTTTTTATTTATACACATCAACAGTGTCCCTGGTCTTGTCCAGTCAATCTTCTAAGTCTTGCACAGTCACATCCCCTTTCACATCCACCTTGAAGGGGTATGACTCTCTTGACCTTTTCTTCAAACCTTTTTTTCCTGACTACCTGAAAATCTTTTGATTACACGGTTTTCTTGCACAGCTAACAGTGAATGCCTCATATACAAATCTGCCAGTTTATTTAATCTTGCCTTTAAGCTTGACTTTGATTCTCCAATTACGAGTTTCTTAGTTTGGATAGTCCCTGCAGTGGGAGTTCAGAGAGCATCTCTTAGTGATCTCCAGATGCTGCCAACTCAGATGTAAAAAATAAACTAATCCAAATGTTCACCTATTCAAAAGGATTCTGAGTAAAAAATAAGATAATGTCCTACTAGTATGGAAGGCCTTGAACTACATATCTATTCACTAGAGCTAAATAATCCCAATGCGGTTCCTGCCTTCAAGTTAGCCTTCCTTCAGTGCAGTTACTTTGGAATATTTACATATTTTATACTGGACTCTACAGTTGTTTTTTTATTGAAATGCCTTAAAGATTTAAAACTTTTTAAACAAAAAAATTGGTATATATTTAACATTTGTTATCAGCTTTCCTAATAAATTCACAGTAAAGATTAATTTTTGGTATGCTGGTATTACACTAATGCTTTCTTGCAATAGCTGCTAACTATTTAACACTATTCCGCACCTTTATCCAGTCGTATGAAAATATATCCTAAACATAACTATGATACTAAACATTGCAAAACATTTTTAAATAGCTATATTCTACTAGGGGCTTGTTTCTTATCAGTCACATTATTACAGCATCAATTTTAACAGAACTGACCCTGTCACTAGAGTAACTGATGACAATAATTGAAAATGGTAACAATAGTTTTGCTCATCTTCTTATGAGTCAAGCTTAATAGAAAATTTAATATTCAACCAGTATTTTGGTTGGACAACTGAATACAATACATTTCACAACAACAGAAGTGACTGAAGGTAGTTCAAATAATCTGTTTTAAGATAGGAAGCCTATATCCAATGGTATACACCTTGCATACATACAGTATAGAGGCACCTGGCACCAAATCCTTTAGAATTACTAAAATCACATTAAGTGATTACTTTTCTCTATAGGCTTCTCAGATTAAGATTTCATTTGAAAAGCAGCTAATACCACCCCCATTACAGGTAGTATTATTACCTGTTACAGGTAGAACTGAGTTTGCAATTATGGTGAGTTTAAGATTAAAGTATGGATATTTCAATTTATGACATTTCAAAGTCATAAAATGTGCAAACAACATGAGAGAACTCTAGTTAGTGGCAGCTTTTCAATATAGTTGGCCTTAGAAATCAGGTATAGCTTTTTGGAAGGGGAGAGAGTCTGAAATAGCATGCATCCAGTTTCAGAACTTCTGAAGGTAGCTTTACCTTACTCAAACTATGTGTTACTATGGTTTTGGGTACTGGAAGGTAACCTGCACACTCCCTGATAACTGTTGGCACAAGTGCATAAATAACACACATGCGTACCATCCTACAAGTACATTTACAATTGGAAAACAAGACAACGGAGAGTCAAGCAGAACAGACACTAAGTACACTGAAAACCAAAAGCACTATCTAATCCTGTATTTCTGTAGAATTGCTCCAGACACCCTTATGATTTTGAAGATAAAAGACAGTCATACTTTGATCGGGCTATCAACAGAGCTAAGGGTACTCATTCCACCTGAAACTACATGGATTCTCTTTTCCAAAGAGGTACCAGGTATTCGTTTGAAGCCAATAGTCTTAATTAGTTGACAAACTCTATTTCACTGCACATTTAAAAGCCTATGACAAGCTTAACATCTTATGTGCATGGGATTCCCTTCCCAACCCCCAATAAATAAAAGCTACATGCAAAAGGGAAAGAACAAGGGACTGGTTATCAAAAGTATGAGGCTTATCCTAACCTCATTCAGTCTGAGAGCAAGTCTTCTGCACTCATGTAACAACATGGGTAAAAAGTCCATTCAGTCTCAACATTTTACTAAAGATTACACTGTGGAAGAGGAAAAATAGTGTCAGAAGAATCTGTCATTTCAAACTGCAGAGAACTCTTCCCAACACATTTAGCTGTGGATCTGTTCAGAAGTATCTGGTGCCAGCCTGTCTTTTTCAGTAGAATTTCCTCTATGAAAGGGGATAAAAAATGCCACACCAAAAGCCCAGCTCAGTATCTGCCCTCTGAAGCATTAAAGACCATCCATAGCTAGACAAAGCCATCTCTTTTCACATTCTTTTGAATGCCCCTTGTTGCATCCAGAAAACAGGTGCACACTCAACCAGCAGAA
Source organism: Strix uralensis (assembly GCF_047716275.1). Taxonomy (NCBI): domain Eukaryota; kingdom Metazoa; phylum Chordata; class Aves; order Strigiformes; family Strigidae; genus Strix; species Strix uralensis. The sequence goes on from NC_133975.1 coordinate 40,953,120, forward strand.
GCCCTGAAGCACAGAATTCATTAAATCTACATGCCCAGAGTAAACATGCAGTGATCAAGAATCATTTCACTCCCATAATGGGAACCCCAGAAAACTTTCATGCTGTATTCTCTAATTTATAGCCCTGGTATTACCCTTAAAACATATTTTGCAGTCTCTTTCCAGGATTTATCAATCTTGAAATATCACACTCTTATCTAGAGAATTCAAAATCATTATTCTCTTCATGGTTAGGCACCTTCTTCTAAAGGTCTTGGTGAAGAAATTCTTTAATCCTATGTTACAATACAGGATTAAATAGTGATATAGTATGCAATTTTGAAAATAATTGTTTTCAAAGGACAAGTGAGAAGAGAGATTTGCATGTGGCTGAAGAAACCATACTACTTAAACTGAATATTTTAAGCAAACCAAACTTTTAAAATCTCTTCATACACCTCAATATTTTCAACTTGTCATCCTTCTCTATACTGCACTTTAGTGTTTGCATTTTTAAACTGCGAAATTCTCCTCAATTATGTTAAAGAGGTGATAAGGTTACAGAGCAGGCCTAATGAATCAAGAAAGATCATTTAAAACATTGACGTTTGACCTGTAACCATGGCATCCCTGAAATAGTCCAGTTATTATTATTCAGTGTATACAGAAAAGTTTTTAAAAAATGGGTAAGGTCAAATCAGGTTTCATGAAAACCTCAGCTGCAGCTGAAATCTAAGGTGTCTCACCAGAAATTATTAAAGCTACCTAAGAAGCATCTATTTCCACAGACAACAGTGACAAAAGGGAAAAAATAGTATTATTGTGAGGGAACTTTCATTTTCTTTCCCCCATCCAGAAGCCAACTACAAACACCCGTGTAAATTCTATGTGTATAACAGCAACTTCAGCTTCACTGCATTTATAGAAAAGTCTATCATTGTCCTAGACGATGGATTGCAAAAATAGGTGCATTTCAACTCTTATAAGTAAAACCATATGCAAAGGCTACTGACTTTCCTGCTGTATACATAGCTCTTTCATATACATCATATGCACTCTCATTTTTCTGTCACTGTCTGACAAGACAAAAAAAGCTGTAGTTGACTTGACTTTGAAGGGAAGTTGCTGCAAGTATACTTGAAATTACAAGACCTCCTGACCTTGTTAATGGATAGAAACCAGTAAAGTAGGACATTTAGTTTTAATGTTAACCATCACTTGTGTTTTACTAGCTTTTTTTTCCCCCCCATGTTTTACTGCAATGTATATAATTTCATTTATACTTTTTTCCTAACTACCCTCTGTAGTCATTACCCACCTGTAAAATGTATTGAAACCTGTAACTCTTTGCCTAGTGGGGATAAAACAGGCCTTGGACAGTCTGGTAAACTCCCCGAATACATCCCTGATAACAGGGACCCAAAAACAAGCGGCTGAGAAGACTCCAGCGTCAAGATAAGCGACTGGAAGCCAGGTTAAACTAACCCCCTTGAAACGAACAGGAGCCGAAGGACGGATGAGCTAACTCCATGACAATATATGGACATGGGAAACCTAAAGTTCAACTAGTGGACAGCTTGAGGAAGACTGCGGACCACCAGGAGAGGGGGAAGACCCTCACTATTTTTACTACACATGCTCAGACTATGTAAACGAATTCTGAGAACGTATTAGCATAAGACTGCCTTTTCCAGGAAATACGATGAATATGTATGCTTTTTGTGTATATTAGTCAGAATGTTTTGTTAGTAGGTGCAGCACTCATGGTGGAGAGATGCCCAGTGCTGCTAAGAATACCTGCAAAGAATACCTGCTTAACAGTCATATTGAATTCTGACTGTTAATTGAACCTCTTTGTTTCAACTTAACAAGAAATTCAGTTGCATTCAAAGGCTTGTAGTCATTCTCCTGGAATGAAAATCAAGACAAAAACTAATAGATAGGTAACTATTTATGTAACTTATTATCACAGAGGCAATAACTGTGTAGCTTAGAGGCTGAGATGTAAACCATTTTTCTTTTTTCATATAAATAAAAAGGTATTTTACCCTTGCTTTTTTGGCAGAAAATTAGGATTCTTATCATGGGGGAGTGGCAGCAGAAAGTGCACCAAGTATTTTGATAAGATTTGCACTCTTGTAAAATAGATCTTTGTGTCAGTGGGTCATTTATGTCTTCATGACACAGCTTTGTATCTATTCCTTTTTTCCAGCCAAACAGCTAGTCTGCAGAAACAAATGTAAACTCAGGGTGAGGAAATCAGCCAGAGATACAACTGTAATAGTGATTTCAGAGAAGACCTATCCAGAGGACATCAGTGTAGCTCATCCTGAGCTCAGATGAGAGTCTCATACAGGGAAGAGTGCGCAGCTAACATCTACTAATTCCAATCTTTAATATGCTTGCTTAATGAAAACATTATTTCTTGAAAAAGTAATCTTTAGAGTCTGACAGCTACTATGGTTTTAGCATTGAGCAATTCTGTTAAACAAATTCAGTGATATTAGCATAATTGCTAGCTATAGTAATTAGATCTAGCAATAGCTATAGCCCCTTTCCTGCAAACAGCTGCAGATAGAAATACTTCTAGGTATTTGAACAGCCTACTCAAAACCAGCTGGGTCAAGTTATTAACATTAGTCAGTAACATTAGGACTAAGATGCATGTTTCTCCAAGATTAGACTCCATGCATCTGAGCATGAGGGATACAGGAGCTTTACCATTTAAATATAGCATCATAGAAATTTTAAAATTGCTTAAAAAACTTTTTATTTTTCTACTGTAATAAAAATTCACTATTTGAGTCCTAGTTACAAAAGTTCAAATACTGTGTTCCCTCTTACTTGCTTCAACACGGAAATATATAAATATTTTTTTTGTTGAACAAGATAGTATGTGACAAATATCTGAGGAAAAAAAAGCATAAATATTTTATGTACTACAAAATTATCTATGAAACTCTAACCTATAAAAACATTATCACAGAGGTGCAGCCACCCTCTCTAATTGACTCGGCCTTGGCCAGAGGCAGGACTGACTTGGAGCCGGGGGAGCTTTGCGATGCTTTTCACAGGGGGTCACCACTATAGCCCCCTCCACTGCTACCAAAAAACCCCTGCCATTCACTCAAACAAGAATAGATCCAGAGAATAAGAAATTAAAATAAAGGCTAACAGAACTTTATTTGTATTGTTACCTTGAATCCACCTGTGAGCTTCAGTAAATTTTCCTCCTGAAGATATTTCCCCACACAAAGAAACAGACCAACAGCATTAATTTTACTTTATACAGTTCCTGAAATCCACTGAAATCGCCTGAGTGAACTAAAGTCCTCAGCATAATGACCATTATCTTCACTTGTTAACATCAGAGAAAGCAATAGTTGGAAACAGGCCACAAAGGAACACACTGCACAGTTCATGATTCACTATCAGTTAATTATAAATCTCTCTTATAAATATCTTCTTCCCCAAGAAGGAAAAGTCATTAGGTCCTCTGTATCATCTCAACCACTTGCAATCTATTATCATGTTAGAAATAAATTGGAAAAGATAAAAACTGCCAAATAAACCATAGAATATTTTTAAGCCTGCAAACTTAAAAGGAAATTCAGTTATCACAAAGGAAATTAATTTTTCCTATAAAAAGTTATTCTAATTCTAGAGGTATGTTATCTCAGATGATGAAAAAAACAAGAGCAGTCTCTCTGATACTACAAGAAATAATTCTTATTCTATTTCCCATAGTCTATTTTTCATTGTACTATTTCTATTCTGGACACTGGTTTTGTGTTAGAGAACAACATCACTGACTTTTTTTTCTTCCAGACTTTCTCACAGTTCTCATAGTCTTTTAGCTGGTCTAATATTTGAATTTGTTATGATCATAACTAAGAATGAACAAGAGTTATCGCAGTTTATTAATAGAGTACTTTGTACAAAGAATATAGCCCTTTTCTATGATAGTTTCAAATTATTTTTCATTTCTTACCATTGTTATTAGTAAAAACATGAATTCTCTCTTTGCATAAGGCAGTCTAACGTCATCAGAAGGGTTTTTTGGTTGTTTTTAAATCACACCCAGAGCCATTTTACATTTGAATTGAGTGTATATTTGTAACACACACCAGAGATCATAATTCTGCACAGATTTTGTAGGGGAGTCTTTGTTAAACCAAGCTACCATCTGTGACTAATCTTGATGAAATATTTTCTAGACTACTGCAGTTTGAAAAATGTATATTCACACACATATACATGTACACACACACTTCAATGAAATTAGTTTATAAATATAATCAATGTGTACTTTCTTATCTGACAATGCCTGTAAATTAAAAAACAAAGACATCAAGTTTCATATGTGAAGACCTACATATATAGGCTACAACTAGTCTAGAATGATACAGCGTAAGTATCAATCATTCACATTTGGTTATTTATGTAATTTTAAAAAATTATCAACTCATACAATTGATACAGATTTTCTTTGAATAACTTGAAGTATTTATTTCTTATCTCTCAAAGATAGCTTTTTTTGCTCTAATATCCATAAAATAATATTAACACATTTTTATAAAAGTTTTTGACAATTCCTCAATTACAGAAAGCAACACAATTTCACTAAAAAAAAAAAAAAGTTATTCCTCCAATCCTGTGAAAGATTTAAGATATGTAAGCACAGTAAAAAGGAACATTTGTGTATTTCTCCAAACTGGACTTTGAAAGGAGACTAAGCCTCCATTTGATACTAAAAGACCATTCCTACTCAACGCTCCCCCTACCATTTTCCACTAACGTAACCAACAGCTTCCTATTTGATTTCATATAGTTAATAGAAAATGCCTATAGATGAAGCATAGAAATAATCTAGTACTGTATATTGAACAAAATATGTGACAAAAATCCCCCCAAGCCTTTAATAGATTTACTTGCCTAATACATAAACATATCAGATTTAAAAAAAAAAAAATACGGATTTCAGTTTTACTTTTTAAGATAAAATTGATATTGCAATTTCTACAACAAGCATTTATAGGAATGGAAAATAGGTGTCTTTTTCTTGCAAAATAAGTCTTAAGAATTGTATCATTTTAATTATTGAGGGGGAAAGTTCAAAGAATTTGTTAAATCACAATTAAATAGTTTTGTCATCTTAATGAAATAGAAAGTGGAGCAGATGGCAAGTAAGGTGGAGAAATACAGAGGATTTCCTTTGGAATCTGGATTTGTGAAAATAGTTTTCCATAACAGACAGTCTATATGTTGTGTGTGACAGATGCAGACAAGAACCAACTTCTTTCCAGCATGTGCTTTTGTACACACATGCTTGCAGTTCCTTGTTGTCTGTGATATCAGACAAGCAAAGTCAAATTCTGAAAAAATCTGAGACATTTTACCTACAACTGAACTATAGGGGATTTAATAAGATAGGTTCAGTTGTCATTGTTGATTTGACTGTCAAGTAAAAGGATGCTTACTTGGTGAAGTAAGCTGACTTTACTGACACCAAGAGCAGAGAACAGACATCAGATAGGGGTTCATTATTTAAAAACAAACAACTTTGCTGCTTATAAGGATAGATTTTAAATAGCATTTTTATTTTATAAACTGTTTAATCAAAAGCAAAATATTACCTTATCTTCTGATATAGAATCCAGTCCAAATATTACATGTGATTCCAAAAAGAGATTAAGCAGAAAGTACAGATTTGGGCTCTAATCAGTTTCTTTTTATTTAATCACACACTAGACAAAGGAATAAGGTGGATTAGAAATCACAAGCCATATGTACTAGCAGTACTCAAAGTAAGTTCAATCATGTTAAGTCACAATAATATATTCTAATTCAGTCCTTTGAAGCTTTAACAAAAGTAGCATTGAATCAAGATTTTACAAGGCTAAGTTAGGTAATACAGTAGTATGTAGCCATATACATCTTAAATATTTAGCTAAGAGGTTTAAAAAGTATTTGAGGTATTGTCTACAAGGAGAAAGTACATCAATTTTGCTACAGAATAGCAGATAGAAAATAAGTAATTGTAAAATCTTTATAGGATTTCAATTTACTGAGTAGCTTTTCCCCACATATTGGGAATTAATATAACTGAAGTTAAGAGTTATTCTACCCGAAATAGCTTTTCAAAAATCTGGAGCTGATGCTACTTTTCTATACAGGCTATTTAGCTACTGCAAGTGCTTAGAAGCTCTAAAATGATGAGAATAAAGAGCTCATGCTATTCCAGATAATAATTCTTTTTTAAACAGAACACAAGGTGATTCATTTCTGTCCATCTTTCATTCTTTGTCAGTTATGAATCTTAGCACCGTTTGGTAGCATCTCCAGCTGTGAGGGAAGAAATGAAATGCCAAAAGCTCCACGCCATTCAGAATTTTTCTGAACAGTGGCTTTTCTCCTGACAGGATATTTGATCTTGCTTCTAATCTCTTTGATATTCTGACAGTAAATAGGTATTCTGTTTGCAGAAAAGTAATGCAGAAAGAAACACTAGGAAAATTAGCACATCTATTAGGCACACTTTAGGTTCCAATATCAGAAATATGAACTTTTTTTTCCAAAATATATTAAAGTTTACTTTGAGAACAATGGTTTGGGGTTTTATTTTTTTTAATAATTTTTATTTATATACATTGGTCTGTTACAAAATGAGCTTTGAGGAACAAGATTACTTTCCTTTTCAAATGACACCTCCAGAAGCTTTTTAGGAGATTCAGATTTTTCATGGTAGACTTTCAAACCCTAGGCTGTGAAGTTGATGCTGTTTTAAAGCCTGGAAAGAAAATTCTCTTCTAATAGCAACACCCAGAGCCTCATTTATAAGTCAGTAGCAGTCAATAGGTCTAAAAGGAACTATCAGGTTGTGTTTCCCAAACAGATTTTGTTTCAGAGACTTCAGCACTAGGAGTGATGAGAAAGAGCAAGAGCAAGTTAATTGAAATGAAGAGAGAGTATTTGTGAATTGGGAGAAACATTCTTTTAAACTAAAAGTTGGCTTGAAATCAATGATAGCTACATTTTCACAATATAACTTATGAAAAAGAAAACTGCTAATTTAAAGTCATATTGAAGCTGCAGCGAAAATTTGGCTTTCTTATGTTTGTGCTGTGCTACAAAGTTTATATTCATGCTGCTTAACTAATAAACATCAGAGTTATTCTTGCAATCTACTCAGAAAAAGAGTGCCATGAACTCCAATGCTAATTTTGGATTATTAAATACAGTAAGATCAAGCTCTTTAAGAGTAAATGGAGGGATATTTTCATCTGATATCAGTACAGAAGGCATTAAATTGTCTTCAATTGGAACTAATTACCATTATGAATATTATCAACCTGTAGAGCTATGTTATCATCCCTTTAACCCCTTTTATCTCTTGGGGCCATTATATCTTGAAGCTGCGATCTACATAGTTAGCTGATACAAACATCTTTACAGTTAGAGTAAATCTGTTTTCTGTACTTTAAGCAGTATGTAGTTTTACTGAATTTGTTGCAGCTGAAAAAACAGATGCCAGATATGTTTGAATAGTCCTATAAATATCAATGGAGTTTCCTTTACTGATTATGTTAACCTATGGTCCTCAGGCAAGGGACATATATTTTACCAATAAATTCTTGTTTCATCAACCTCAGCTAAGGAGGACACATAAAGGGTCTGTGTTCCTCACTGAAGCAATTAAGTTCCAGAAAACTTCAGTGGTTCAACTGTATCAGCAGAAGTTACTCCAGAAACACAGTCTGTCCTCAGAACCCACTTGCAATGCTATAATGGGTTGAAAAGCATCTTCCAAAGTTGGTGTAGCTTTTAGTTTACCCATACAATATGAAAAAGTCACTTAAGCATTCTGGTTCTTCTATTCTGTAATGACAAATGCTTAGGAGAGTTTTTCTGGTGAAATAGAAATTAAAAAAAAATTAAGAAACTCTGACTTAAGTCAGGCACATCATTTCTGAAAGCAACATGAAAAGAGAACTTATTAACATCTACAAAATGGACTCTTGAAGCAATTCAAGTACGGGACAGTTGTATAGATTTTCTATACAATTCACTCAGATTTTTACAATGAAATTTTATCTTTCTGTAAGATTCCGTTTACACCCCTGCACCACAAATTTGAACATAGTATTCAGTCTGTAGTCAGAACAAACTGAACTCAAAAGAAGTTAAAGCTTCATTCTGAATAAAGTGACAAAATAATCTATATTTTCTCTTATTTTGTTGTTGGTTTATTGTTAGATAGGAAGAATGCCCACTTAGTGGTTTGTTTAAATATAAAGTTAGTGAAAAATGGTGATTTTGCTTCTACTCTATAATCTTATTTTCATTGTTTTTCATATCATAGTATTACATAAATGGTTTTCTTGTTTTGTGAAATTTGTCCCTCATGATCCAATACCTGAGTGACATTAAGTAATATTCCAGTGTTTATTGCTAGAAACTAATCATATAATTAGACAGAATCAATGCCTAAGCACAAAAAGTCTGTAAATTAAAAAATACAAATATTTTCTAAATTAAGGGCTTAGTGGGCACATTTGTTTTAATGACAATAAAGAAGGTCCCCTTCATGTTACATGTAAAGAAACCGCTTAATAAAGGTTAAAAAAGTCCCTGCAGCAAAACACACACTCCAACTTAAAAAAAGCAGAATAGATCCATTTGACCAAATCACAGATGGAGCAAGAGAGCTCTTGATGAGCATAAAATTATACAAAACTGAGTGTTCTGTGAGAGTGTTTTCAATAAAAACAAAAGCTCTAGAATCTGAACATCAAGATTCCCCGTACATTAAATAGTTTCTATATGTAGATTTTAAAACATCAATGGACTGACAAGGTCTTTTACCACAGATTTTGTCTATGTTTTTGACTCTTACAAAATGGTTGTTTTTCACAAAACATTTCCACTAGCACAGCACATTGGACAGACACCAGAACATCAACATTGTATGTTATTCCCACTGAGGTCGGAAATATTCTGTCCTTTTAAAAAGGTATGGAGATGATAGTGTGCTTTGTTGAATGGAGACTCAAGAGAGTATCAACAAGCTGTTGCTAGCTAACACCAACAACATCTTTTTAAACCTGTGGTTCTCCATTGGTCTAAATGGAGATATGGAGAGAATTTTTGATTCCTCAGTTCCAGGAAGAAGTTATTTCAAACAGGGAGTAAATGTAGATAATTTATAAAATGAAAACTGCATTTTCTCTCTGCTTAGTAACAATAAAAACACTTTAACTCAAAGTTTCATGTCACCCTCCTAACTGAGTAGAAATTTTAATGGTTTTTTAAATTAAAAAAAATCATAGAGAATTAAGTTATTCTTCATATTAAAAAAATCCCTAAAGATCAATATTTGTCTACAGACATAGCTCAGCCAACCAGTGTATATTTTGAATTAATCACTGAGCTGTAAAATTAACAATTGAACCAATAAATTGGACTTTTTATCTTCTTAGCCTCAAGAAAATTTCTTATAAAGCTTTATCAATAGGACAACCCAAAGTAGCAGAGCACTACAATGAGGAAAAGGAGACCAAAGTTCCTTTGACAACATTCAAAAGCAGCTATTACCAAGGAAATATGTTAGATTTCTTCTATTTTAGCAGCAATTGTCTCCTTTAGAGTTGTATAGTGCAAGTTTAAAAAGAAAAGCCTTTCTAGCAATGGTGGACATTTTGTTAATAATGTTTTATAAACTTTAAGTATTTATGGGATACATAAAAACAGAATAAAAAAAGGAGAGAAAAGCAAACCTTAACAATTCTTTTGTACATTTTTAAGAAAGGCTAAACTGATTTCTGTTGTTAGTTACAGTCATATACCTATTTTGGTTAGGGGATCAAACTTTTTAGATGGTCTGTATGTTCACAGTAGACACACTTTCATAAAAAAAAAAACCACACAACAAAAACACACTAAAACCAAAACCCACAATTTTTATCTGTTGTAGCTATTCTTCTCCCCTGCTGACAACATCTGCAAAAATGAACCTTTATACTACCACAACTCTGCTTGAGTGTAGATTTCTAATATGACTAAAGCTATACCTTTAGACTTTGTCCAAATATTGGGGCTGCTTTTGTCCAAATACTGGGACTGCTTTTGTAACTGGTCAGGAAAAGGTCAAAACCTTATCTATCCATACAGGAGATGGCACCTAGCTGAAAACTGACTAGAAATGCACCAGTGCCATCAGATAAAAATCACAGTTTCTTTGTAAAATGTAGCCTTATCAATTTTGTGCCATATAAAAGCATACTGCATAGCTCCACTCACATTCAAATCATTTAGCTTTCTGTGAATGCTGCCCTACTCATCAGAAACTGCAGGGAAAAGTGATTCTCTCCTTCAAACACTGAAATATTTATTGGACTTTTGTCCCTGTTAGGCATCTTTCATCCAGCTACACTAGAAATTACAAATACATGGTTCAAAACACACCAGACCTTGACTTGTCTATTTATTAGACTGCAGCTGTCCTGCTAATATCTACAATCTACCATTAACACTGCCATTTAACTCCTTGCCAGTGGTCCTAATCATGATGCAAGAAAGCTCTTCTCTTTCATTTCCAGATGATAAAAACAGAAGGCAAATTGATTTCCCTCTGTTATTGCAATACAGCTCCCTTTGTTAATGGCTAAAAAAAATCTCAAACTTTTTATTGTGATGAGCAGTGAAAATTAGCAGTTCTTACCTTGTAAAGGTAATGATGAGACAGAGCTATTTTAATCTGACCTCTTACAAACAGAAGTGATAGACATCATAGTCCTAACCTGAGGTCTGATGAATATCAGTGTCACCTCACCTTGACCAGGATCTTTGTGGGATTGTCAGAGCAATATCCTGATGGTGTTTGGCTGATGTATTTAATCAAGAGACTCAGTGGCATATATGTTAGGTAACAGTATGTTCCTTTAATAGCTGCTGTCATATGATAGGGAACCCCCCTTTTATCACATCAGCCTATTTTAAGGCATTATTTCCATTTGAAATGATATTGAGAAAGACTATGCTTGCCTAAGGTAATATGAATCTATTATCTCATGGTAGCATGAAGATAAATGTATGGCACCTTTCAGAGCAATACTTCTTTGCAAGCAGACCATATAAACAAGAGCTGCAAGCTACTTGCTTTGAAAAGTCCAGGAGCTGTTGCAGTCTAGGAGAAATAACGTAGAAAGTCAAAATAAAGAGCTAAGTAGGTTGGTTTCAGGGGAGAAACAGGAAGGCAGAGAGAAAAAAGGTGTACAAGTAGTAAGTTCTTTAGAGAGAGTAAAGCTCAGTAAATCCTGAGTTTAAAATAGTCTTCATGAATAAAACTACAGAACAATCTGTCATGGAAAACTGCTACCAAATGGAAAGCACAAGCAGGGATGATTTCTGTCAGATGCTATAATACAGAAGACCCTCCCTATTTCTCACTGGTACCTAGATTTGAGGAAAAAAAATGCAACTTGCTTTTGAAAAGCAAAAACAGATGTTTGCCATCAGCCACTGTATACTGTAAACACAAGAGGAACAAGAGCATGGAGGGTGGTGTATGGTGCCACTGATAGTGGATGACTTGAGTTCTGAAATGGCCCAAAGAGACCAGATTTCTTTCTCAAATCAGTGCAATGTGTGGAAGTTTCCCAGTCAGCAGAGCAAGAGGACTTTCACTGATCCACTGAAGCTCTGAGCATTTGTGCAGTTACTACAGGTCTGTGGTTTCTCTCCAGGTCACGTTACCCCACCAACCCCTCAGGATCACACTGCTCTGCATTTGTGCTGGTTGAGACTGGTTGCAGATCTAAATCAGTTTCTCACATACGCTCTTCTGAAACTCCCCCCCCACCCTACCCTGTAACGTTCAGGCAGCAATATTTTCCTTCCTTGTGTCCCGTATGAAAGCAACAACTTAGTTTCACAGAGCTTTCTGTGATGATACGGGATTAAAAGTCAGTTTGACCCATCCTACAGACATTTGTCCCGGATCATGAAATGACTCTTCTCTACACTTTCAGTAGAGATAGAAAAATGTTTTATTTAAATGCTTTTTTTTTTTCTTCAAAAATAAGATTTTCATCATCTGAGGTTGAATTTATAAATTTATTTTTCCCTTCTTGAACAAATAAAGAAGGGAACATTCTCTCCTGAGCTACTGGCCAAGGGGTAGAGGTCACAATTCAAAATTGAAAACGTCCAGAGTCTAAGGGTACTCTTTTCTGCAAGTGGCTCAACATGCCAGCTTAGAATATCATTCTGTCTTCATATTTCTCCAATTTTAAAGAATTTACTGAGGCTAGAATTTACTCAAGGCTAGAATAGAATCTTAAGGAAAAAAAAAAAAAAAATAAAACAGACTGGCAGAGGTCAGACTCAGAATACCTGACAGCCTGTTAATTAGGACAATTCCAGGTGTAACTGGAAAAAGTTGACTTATTCACAGCAAGGATTTAAACCTCAAAGCCATCTCAACCCAAGATACCAATAGACAAGTATATGAAACACATCCTAAGCACATAACAGTTAAAATTGAGTTTAGTAAAGAAAACTGGTCAGTATTTGACAGAATCATCTACGTTGGAAAAGACCTTGAAGATCATCTAGTCCAACCATTGACCTAACACCGACAGTTCCCAACTACACCATATCCCTCAGCGCTAAGTCAACCTTACTCTTAAATACCTCCAGGGATGGGGAGTCCACCACCTCCCTGGGCAGCCCATTCCAATGCCTAACAACCCGTTCTGTAAAGAAATGCTTCCTAATATCCAGTCTAAACCTTCCCTGGTGCAACTTGAGGCCATTACCTCTTGTCCTATCGCTTATTACTTGGTTAAAGAGACTCATTCCCAGCTCTCTGCAACCTCCTTCCAGGTAGTTGTAGAGGGCGATGAGGTCTCCCCTCAGCCTCCTCTTCTCCAGACTAAACAACCCCAGTTTCCTCAGCCGCTCCTCGTACGACATGTGCTCCAGACCCTTCACCAGCTTCATTGCCCTTCTCTGGACACGCTCGAGTAATTCAATGTCCTTTTTGTAGTGAGGGGCCCAAAACTGAACACAGTAATAGAGGTGTGGCCTCACCAATGCTGAGTACAGGAGTAAGATCACTTCCCTGTCCCTGCTGGCCACGCTATTTCTGATACAAGCCAGGATACCATTGGCCTTCTTGGCCACCTGGGCACACTGCTGGCTCATGTTCAGTCAGCTAGCAATCAACATCCCCAGGTCCCTCTCTGACTGGCAGCTCTCCAGCCACTCCTCCCCAAGCCTGTAGCGCTGCTGGGGGTTGTTGTGGCCCAAGTGCAGCACCCGGCATTTGGCCTTATTGAAGCTCATACAGTTGGCCTTAGCCCATCGCTCCAGCCTGTCCAGATCTCTCTGCAGAGCCTCCCTACCCTCAAGCAGATCAACACTCCCACCCAACTTGGTGTCATCTGCAAACTTACTGAGGGTGCATTCGACCCTCAGTTATTATTATATTTGATATAATACAGTTCTGGGGGGAAAAAAAAAAAAAAAATAATTGTTTTGTTTCCTAGAAGAATCTGGCAAAAGCTTTTTCCAGATGGCTAAATTTTCTTTGGTTTAAGTTCAACATCCAAAGAATCAATTATACAGCCTTTCTGTCACTCTAAGCTTCCTGAATTAGTTGAGTTGACCATGATTTTAGTTAAGAGATGTGTCATGGAAAAAGAGTATCTAATCTACAATTCTCACTGCTCTCCAAAAGTTAAGACAATCAGTGAAAGACCCTAAAATACAGGAGCATTTCTGAAAAAAAAAAAAAAAAAAAGAATATCAAGCCCTAGGAAAACAGAAGAATATTTATGTCGGTGTCTCGCTTACCCTCCTGCGCCTCAGAAATACATTCTCAGTGGAAATAAAGCAAGAAATAGTCTTGACTCACAGGTCTAAACAAGAACTCTAACATGTACTTGGGCCATTTTGTACTGCTGTAAGATGTCTTCTATTCTAGACTTTTTAATCCATTGTCAGCTCTGACATATAGCTTTCAACATAGTGTCAGTAAACTAAAAGAAGATACCTCAGAAAGGACAGAATGGTATCACTCCTGATTCAAGTATCAGCCATTTTCACTACTAGCCCACAATGCTAGCAATATGTCCCAATCATTGATGGACATATAGAATATTGCATCGCAGTATCATACTATGCACACAAGCTTTCCAAGTTTTTTTCTCCTTCCATCTTTATCTTTTGTAACTTCATAGGTAGTGCTCACAGACAGACAAGGAAACTAATATCTCTTAAGTTAAATAAATTAAGTACTGTGGAGGGGAAATAATATTAGTTTTGTGTTAACAAATGCTCACTTTTCTTTTTATTTTTTTTTTTATATATTATCCACAAAATGTTCTTCTATTAATCTGGTTTGCAGATCGGATTAGCTTGATTCTCCTGCAGAACAGGAACTCCAGAATCTCAACTATGAGCATTTGGGTGTGGTCTCTTCACTTGTAACTGTAGTTAAATCAGAAGTCCTCAATAAAAGAAAAAACTTTTAGGTCATGTCCAGTGGTTTTTTGTTTTGTAGTTTATATAAACAGAAATTTCATTATGACAGTGTCCATAAATTCAAATATTAGAGCAAAAGTCAACTGGAAAGTTATTACTCAATAAGTCATCAAAATGTCAGCTCACTGAACTATGAAAATTCAATTTTAACAAACTTTTGATTAGACAGGTTTCCTTTACAAGGTGCCTAATAGTCTCCTGTCCAAGAACCCAGGAAAGCCCTGGCAAATCAAAGCAACAGAAGTTCACCACTGCCCACTGGTGGAAAGCAGGGAATCTTTTCCAGCTCATGTACTGAATTTTAAAATAAGTAATAGAGAGGACATGCAAGCATAGGACTTCCACAGAGAATATACTCTGTTACTTGCAGCAACATTCAACTAGCCAAAGCAGTACTAAAAAAAAAAAAAAAAATTAAGACATACAATATTATTCACACCAGAAATTCAAATATGTTAATTTAATACTTCAAATGGTCACCTAACCTCTGTTAGAAGGAAGCAATTCTTTCTTGGACACAAATGTCAGAATGTTGGAAATAGATGCTGGGGTAACAGTTATCCTACTCAAGTCATATTTGTTTGCATATACCATGGATCCAGCCCAAGTGCATTAGAATGTAGGTTAAACAAAACCTATAGGACTTCCAAGGTACAATTAAGTAGATTATCAGAGACCAGAATAAAATATTTAAATTGACCTAGAAATATAAATTCACTTCCAAAGCACTTATGAAAGATGACTAAAAACCAATTGAAGTGTAATAAAGTAATTCCAATTTGAACACTTATCAAAAAAAGAAAAGTAGAAATATCACACCAAAAGAAAAAACCACAGGAAAAAAAATGCATGGTCAACTGCAATTTTTTCTTTTATCATAGATGACAGACATCCATAATCTGTAATTCATGTGACCTTGGAAAGTTCTCTATTCTTCCACTTAAATGTCACAAACAAGCTGTAAGAGCAAAAGAATGTTTCTGAACTGATATAAAAGAAAATCCTCCAAGAACATAAAATAGCAGTTGTTGGTTTTGACATCTATCTTAAGGACTCTTCAACCAGTATCTTCATGATGTTTTAAGAAGGAATAATTTCTTACAAAGATATTGAGCTACTTACTTTCTAAATGGAATTAGATGTTAGACTAGAATGTGTTGTATACAAAGATGATTTTCATTATTTCATGTTTTTCTTCACTAAATTAATCATTGAGATCAAAATCTAGTAAAATAAGCTTTTACATTGCCAATGATTTTTACATTCAGTTGGCCCTATTCAATAAATTGAGATTCAATTTGAGTGGACTCAAGCAAAAAACCAGCCATCTAATTCAATAACATTACTGTTGTACCATTTTTATCACTAGCCTCATAAGAAGGTCAATAATTTATTCCCTGTTTTCTAACAATTTCTGGGGATGTTAATGAAAATCACACAGTGAAAGTGTCAGATATATATTGGATTAGTCGATCTATGAAGCATTATTCTCTAATCATAGAACTTAAATTATGAAGTTTAATTCTTGCGTAGTAATAGCAATATTACAACTAAAACTGTGTAAAACACTAATAAAAGCAATATAAAGATGCAGGCAATGACTTAATTTAATTAACATCTCTCACTAGCTGGGACTGTGCTGCTGACACCACACTCAGTACCCTACCGAGTTGAACCAAAACATTTGAGAACACTTACTGAGATGG
Source organism: Strix uralensis (assembly GCF_047716275.1). Lineage (NCBI taxonomy): Eukaryota > Metazoa > Chordata > Aves > Strigiformes > Strigidae > Strix > Strix uralensis. Next base: position 40,969,352 of record NC_133975.1, read on the forward strand.
CTGTTTGCCTGAACAATATAGGCATTGCTTGGAGCAGGTTAGTAAAAAAACCCATCATCTTAATGGCTGTGTGAAAGGAAACTGGGCACAAACCAAATACCTATGTTCAGAATTCATTTTGTTTGCCATTTTTCCACTTGTTCACAGGTACATCTGAGGCAAGTCACAAACAGCTTGGTTCCTTGTGTTCTTCAGCACACCGGGGCTTCCCCTCCTGTTGCAGTTACTCCTGCAGCATCCTCTGACAACACCCTCTGGGTGTTCTGCCTGCCCTTAACTGTCAGCACCCATGTCTCTCTGCAATAATTTCAATATTTTGCATTCCCACTCAAGTCGCTTCTCGATTACTCTTCTTATAACCTCCAAGTCTTTCAGCTGCTTTTTGCTGATGTTCTCCATTTCTTAGCTTCATAAAAGCTTGAAGCCTACAGCTGCTCCTCATTAACAGTCCTCAAATCCTCATACTCCTTCCCTTTCCATACCATCATCATCCCATTTATTTTCAGAAAGTGGAAAAAACAATCACGTTATTCATTGTACCAGCAGCTCCTTTGAGAGATACAGAGGAAGGTGAGATTTCCCCTCATGATCCCTGAATTGGTCTTTCAGATCTACAGAAAGACACTGAAAAGACATTTGCTAGTAACCTAGAGATACAGCTTACCCAAATAGAAACTTTTTCTGTGTGACACGTCTTGGGACTCACTGTCTCATAAGTGTCTCTTATGTGTAGAATAAAAGGATACCATCAAGTCTGATGAGTTACTCATCATTTTTACTGATGTTTTCCCAAATTCCTTGTATTCCCATGCCAATTTAAAAAAAAAAAAAATATTTTGTATTTATAAGCTCAAAGAATAAAAATCATACAAAAAAGGCAAATGTCAGAACTTCACCAAGTTGCAAAATAACTTGAAGGTTTCTGTGAAAACCCTGCACTTCTTTCTTAGAAAATCTATTAGTTTCTGCACCAGTTTTCAACAGCAGGTGAATTCCAGAAGTAAACTTGAAAAGGAATTTTCTTGGAGGTGATAATCACAGAATAAAAAAGACATTTTAATCCAACAGTAGCTCATCTCTAATACAAAGAGCAATTACTGCTGACTTCCATATAGATATATATAAATACACTTTCTTGTTTAACTATCAAATTATGAGTCACACAAAATCTTTAAACATTCAGTTAGGCATAAAAAATGACTGAGAAGAGGCTTATCACTGCAAAAAGGCTTCCAGCTGACTACCAGAAGAAAATATACAGAACTTCCAAGGTGACAATATAAGGCTGAGAACTTTTTTCAGAGAAGCACAGGGTTAGAAAAAAAAAATAAAATAGAAGTTTTGAGTTATGCTCTTCAGGCAGTTGTTCCAGAATAAGATTTGTTTGTTTATTCCTATTTTCCAGAAAAAAAAAAAAAAAAAAAAAAAAAAAGAGAGAGAAACAGGGGCATAGTGCTCTTTCTGAAAAGCTGAAAAGCTCTGGACCCCTTAATCTCGAGGAAAAAAATTTAAAAAAAAAATAAAAATATCAGGCATAACCAGATGTTATACTGCATGAGACTAAGTTGCACATAAATATTAGCTACAATTAAAATTCACTCCTGTTTTTAAAGTTTAGCAAGAACTAGATTTTCTCTTTATTCAATATAATTATTTCCCAACCCCAAAAATTTAGATTTTTAGAAATTAGTTTTAAAAACAAAGTAACACACTAACATTTGTAAAACAATTTTTTTTCAGAATTATATAGGAAATACCCTACAACAGCAAAAGGATCAGAGATGGATTTAACAAGTCACTAAAGGAAAAAGATCAGAACACTTTTTCAGTTTTAAACTGAAATTTAAGTTTAATGTGAAGGAGAGAAACACCTAGAACAAGTAGTAATACCTAACAGCTTGGCTGGAGTATTTTTTATAGCATTCATTCTTTCATATTTTTAGTTCTACCTTCCAGAATGTATCCTCTCATCTTATATAGCATAGGTCTCTGGCTTCTGATTAAATTATAACTTTGAGTACCTTGTCATCACAGACTAAATTCTGTGTTTGTACCTCATTTAAGGATTTTTCAACAGTTAAGGCACCATGTCTGATGCAGACCAACAAGGACATCTGAAGACTCTCCTACTGGTTCTTAAATAGCGGCACAAAAAAACGGACAACTTTTTACCAATTTCTTTTGTTGTCACACAGTTATTCTTAAAGCGTTTCAAGAAGGATAATGAAGCTGAAGTATTGCTCAGGTGTATTGAAACTCTTCCTTTAAGTTGTACTTTTAAAACGGCGTTCATTTAATCAACATACAGTCAACACACTGCTTCTGAACCTATAGCTCTGCAATCTGAGTGAAGAGTTAGAAATTTACAAAACGTATTCCATACCACAGCAATTCATTCAAGCATTAACTATTACTAGGCCAAAGTTTTAATCAAAACCATTTCCTACATTTACTGAGAGGAAGAAACAGGAAGCAATCCCAAACTCTTACATTGTGTCTGTTATGGTTTGTGTCAACATCACAAGCACAGCTGAAGAGAGAAGTTGGCTTTGTTCCAGCTATATCTTCAACAAACTGTGACTAGAAAAATGGTGGTATCATTGGTTTCAAGATTCTCCCCACCTGTTTATGCAATTATCATCCAGAAGCCTAAGGCACTAAAGCAAGCATGATGTATTTCAGAATATAAAGGCACATTCAGTCAATGATGGTACATGAAGTTTTTTATAAACATAAACCTATTATTATTGCAGAACAGGTCTGAGTCTCCCTAGAGATCCCCCTATACTTAACCTCCATTTCAAGAATATTTTTCTGAAAACTGCCTCAGTGAACCACATATTCCATAGCTTATGCCAGGCTAACTCGATGAACCCACAGTACTTTGTGTTGTGCCCAAGAGCATAGGTGAAAACTTCACCTGTTTCTTTGTTTCTGTGAATTACATGCAGTCATAATTTTACTCTTTGAACATTGTGCTGAAACCACGAGGCTCCTCTAATCATTTGTGAAAGTCCACAGCAAGTCTTTTTAAATTCCATTTTTAAATTTTTATTAACAGGGACCTGCTCTAAAGGTTTACAGATATTGGTTATTAATTTTGCAACAAGATGCTTATAGTAGTTTTCCTTAATTCTAACAATTCATAGAGATTCTTTCCCTCCCACCCTATAGAAAGGGGATCTATAGACTGTCTAGAGTGTCTGAAAATAGCAGTTCTCACTGCAGTGGATTAGCAATACCTCTTCCTAATGATAGCTAGAAACTTTATCATTAAGAGATTAAGGTATACCCAACTTAGCTTCCAGGTTTCAGTTCAGTTAAATCACTGTAGAGGAACAGGGACATGTTTTGAATTTTCTCAACTTCAGATATTATTTGGATATTCAAGCATATCCACTGACTATATTTTGTATCAGATGCTAGCACAGTATTGTACAGAAAGTTGAATCTGCATTAAGCTCTTGGAATAGATTTTAACTTGGAAAGTGCCCATGTAAACAAACACAAAAACCAAACCCTCTATACTACAGATCAGATATACTAAAGATTAAGAATCACAATGAAGACATGGTTAGATGAGTGATTCTATTGTATGCACTGTGTGTACTCCGCGCTGACAGATCATTTTACAAGTCACCAATAGCTAACTGGGAGACATGAACATAGACTCAGACTACTTCTTTCCCAATGTGCTGAAAGAGAGATAAGCATACCCAGAGAGCATCCCTAAGGATGAAGTCTATCATATTTACCAGAAGGAGGGAAACTGCGAAAAAAAGCAAAAAATAATAAGTTATATACATGATGAAGTAACACTTAGTTTTTCCTACATGCTCTATATTTTCACCCTCCCAACCTGACAGATCAACACACACTGTTCAGACTGTAAAATAAAAAATTTCCTATACTTGCTGTATAATTACCACTATTTTGCTGCTTCTCTCCAGAAAAAAAAAAAAATAGTATCACATTATGAAATCAGGGAGAAGAATTGTAAGATTAAATTTTTACTTTAGTAACCCTTCACTTCTCAAAATATACACAATATGACCACAGTTCCATCACCTCTGTACAATTCCATCTCCCTTTCTTCCTAGTATACCTTAATGCTTTAGTCCATAAATTAGCATGTGAATTATTTATCCCCTCAGTAATATATCAGATGTTACCTATATCATGTTATAGAATTTTTAGTTACTAGATTACCATACAGTTAATAATATAATAATTAATATAATAATTATGACTTGACATTTTTAGATGGGTTTTCTGCTTTTTCCACCAGGAAGTGTTCCAGAACTAGAGCTAATTGTTTTTCATTGAATTTATGTGTTTTATTTCAACAGAAACAATGTTTTGATTTCTGAAGTATGCCCACCACTCCTTAATTTTCTTTTTCTATTTTTAAAAAAAAAAAATAAAGTGGCAACTATTCATGTTTGAATTTTGAAATCTAGCTGACTGTTGCCAGACCACCTTAAATGTAAAGTAGTTCTCTTTCCCTTGAGAACATAATTTGACAGCATTAATGACTAAGGCAGTACTGTGAACTAGCAATGAAGTGTGGCACTTCTGTTAAAGTAATTTGCAAAAAGAGGACAAAACGAGTCTCATATTTCACTATGACAATATTTGCATTTTAAACTTCAATTTGGCGTTAAAATTCATGTTTGAATACCACGGAAACTAAGAATAATTACACATTTACTTTGCTGAACGTAAGATTGCACTAGGCAATCAAGTTCATGAAGTATTTATCCTGTTACTGACAATTAAAGAAAAACATCTTAGGCAAAGTCTAGTTTTATGCAAGTCTAGTATCAAAAGGAATTTCTCTATTCAACCTTCTCTTCCAGATCTATCTAGAAGGTGACACTGAAAAAAACAGTTACTAAATAGAGACAAACCAAACTAACCTAGGAGAAAATAAGGAAGAGATCTGTCTACACGCGTCTTATATGTTGCAACTAAACGAAGGCAGGATTTCACTTTGGCAGAAGGAGCATATTGGACTAAGGTAATTTTCCATATAGCAGCCCCCATAGTGCTGTGCATTGTATTGATAGCTAGGAAGGTGTTGATAACACACCAGTGTTCTGGCTACTGCTGAGTGGTGCTCGCACAGCATCGAGGCTGTCTCTCCAACATCCCCCCCTCACCAGTAGGCTGGGGGTGGGCAAGACCTTGGGAGGGGACATAGCCAGGACAGTTGACCCAAACTGACCAAAAGGATATTCCATACCATATAATGTCTGCTCAGCAATAAAAGCTAAGGTGGGGGGGAGTCATTATTACAACATCTGTCTTCCAGAGCAACTACTATGTGCACTGAAGCTCTACTTCCTGGAAAGCAGCTGGACATCAACTTCTGATAGAAAGTAGAGAATAAATCTTTTCTCTTCCTTTGCTTCCACATGTGGCCTTTGCTTTTGCTTTACTAAACTGCCTTTATCTTGACCCATGTGGGATTTTTTCCATCTTATTCCCTGCTCCTTCACTCTGCTGAGGAGAGGGAGTGATGGAGCAGCTTGGTGGGCACCTGGCATCCAGCCAAGATCACAAAAAGAGCCAGCAGTTTGGCCTCGTGAGATGGATGTAATGCCCCTTTCTACTCAATATTTCTGAGCACACTTTGCATTTATTTTGATGTCAGTGCGTTATTATCAGTGTTGCAGAAAATGAAGTAATTGTTTAATTTCACATCTTTGTAAAGAGTCATACCAACATAATTTTCCTTTCAGAGGACAGACTGATAGTATTCTTGCCCATTTTCTAGAGTAAACATTTTATAGTCAAAATTTCTGAAAGTATACTGAAAAATCTGTTTGCAAATACATAATAGGATCTGAGGACATGCTACCAAAACAATGTACTATAATATATTATGTCATTAATACCTGTGTCAACAAAATTCAGCAGAATTTATGTTCCCAAGTACTTCACAGGGCCAAGGAGAAAAAGTCTTTGCTTTTAGTTTTGCACTGTGAAGCCATCTTCCAAGCCAGACTAGCTAACAGCAAGTCAAGGAAGAATTTATGCTTGGCTATTCTTGCTCCAGGCATGCTCCAGATTGTGCAAGCAACACTCTTATCTTGCCCTAAACTTAGTGCTCTTTCTCTTTCAAAATGCCAAAGATATATCAGACTAGGAAAGGAGACACTGAAATATTTACCCTGAAATCATGCTTTTAATCTTCATTTAGGATATGTGTAGTCAGGATTTGTGCAACAAAATATCAGTTTAGAAGTGAAACATCCAAAAATCATTAAAGAGTACTCATGATGTACTTTTTAATACAGAGTATTAATCTTCCCTTTTTCCCACTTACAACTGAATTTGTTGGATTGTTTTTACTGATACTTCATACTGATACATGATACTGATATCATGTTCTGCTGAGAGAGACTATGAGAGAGACTATGCCAACTGAGGCTTCAAATAGGTGAGAAGGGGGGTGGGGGGGTGGAGTGTAACCATCCAGAGACTAAAACAGCTGAAGTGAGCTGACTGAGAGCTCAAGACAGATCAGGAAGTAGACTCTTCTCTTCCTGAACTGCCGAACAGCATGTATGGTTGCAGTTTATATCTACTCTCCTTCTGAGGTCTATTCAGCTATCTGTTCTGTTCTGATCTCACATACAGCACAGATGTGTAAAGTTAATGTAAAGTTAAAAAAAATAAATCTTTTAAAACATCCTTCTATTTACAGGTTTATTGACCTGAAGATCATTGTCCAAGAATGTTGGGAGAAAAAAAAAAAAAAAAAAAATCTCCACAGAAAGAGGAAAGTGGAAACATTCATCTTAAGTGGTCAGACAGTTCAAAGCCCTTTAGAAAAATCTTAGCTAGTGCACACTGACATTAAGCTTGTGAGCTCACCCTCGGTTCATAAGATTCTGAGCCTGAGGAACTAGAAGTCAAATCAAGTTTCCAAGTACACACATAGAGGTATTTAAAAATAGCAAAAACAAAATCCAGAGAGTTCAGTTAAACTATACACAAACTTTGTTTCTTAGCATTCACTGTGAACAAAGGTTAAAGTTTTAACTCTGTAGTACTATGTGCAAACATTGGATCACCCAGCCATTAACGTTGCATCACTCCGCACATGCTGCCAGGCTACAGGGCCTCTCATAAGTGTTATTTCAGGTTATTAATATTGCTGTCACATGTGGTCATCCCATTCCTAAAACATTGCCTCTGGCAGTGATTCTATACAAGTTAAAAAGGGGATACTCTGCAGTAAAAATAGAACAGATGGATTGAGAAATGACATGGTAAAAGGAAACACAAAAAGCCTACAAACAAGACAATGCACATCAGCCTGGTACACAAGTCCCAAAGTATCAGTGGGGAAGAAATTTTGGAAAAGCTTACAAGGAATTGCTGCCAGGTGGAAGGATTGGCAAGAGCAAAAATACACCTCTTATTTACACATATAGATTCCTTTCCTTCTCCCATTATATATATAAAAAAATACATATGCAATAAACACACACATAGTTTACATCAATTATTAAATACACTTTTGTTCTGCATTGCAAGTGCACGATTTTTCTTAGATATAGCTTTTCAATTAATTTTATGCTAGGAAATGAGACCTAATTTCTTTCAAACACCACCCCCAAAACCAAGTTTAAAACATTGATAAGAATTCAGTTTTAAATCTCAAATTGTTCATGCTGAAACCTACTCTACAAGTCTGAACAGAAATGATATATATTATTTTTGTTGTGTTGTCTTTCATTAACACTCAGTTCCATGAAGTTGATCTACTTGTAGCTATCTTGCAAAAACCGAGTGTAAAATCAGAGCAGACCATGTAACACGAAAAAAGTTTGTCACATTCATTTTAATTTTTTTAGTTACTACATTAGGGTATACATTTTCCAAATAATTATATTTGCAGCATAACAAACAAAGCAAACCAATCTTTTGTCTGCTTCTCTTTCATCTTACTAACTTCTGAAATAACAGACTAAAAATCAGTATTAGGTAGTATGTGCAAGATGTACATTTTCTTCCAGTTTCACCATTTCAACTCTGTATATTACTCGATCCATAATCAGTTATATTTAACAGAACCCACACCTAGTTTTGAATTCTTCTGGGTTTGCACATGTCAAACTGCAACATTATTCCATAACAAATAACATGCTGCATTGTTAAGTTTCAGCTTTTCCATGAAAGACTGTTACAACTAACACAACAGCTCATCATGAAAGTCTCTACTAGATGAAAATGCTTTAGGTAAATTGATACCGGAAATATGAACCTCACCTAATCTTTGTATCGTTACTTTTGAAGTGTATTTTTCTCAAAACACTGTGCTGGCGCCTTTATAATCTAATATATTTTTCTGGCTTGAGAGCTTACACACATATTTTTAAAAGACATGAGAGCTGCGTAATTAAGTTGCATCAATATTTTTCAACACAACTGTGTAATACCTACTGTCAGCTGAACGTATTTTTCATTAGAATGACACATGTATTGCATTGCCATAGAATGACAAAACATTTTTTCAAAGCCAGTAATGTGCCACAAGTGCCTGCCAACAGGTGTTTTTCCCCTCACAATAATGGTTAAATTACAGGTGGAAATCAAATAAAAGATTTGGGGTTAAGAGACCTTTAGTAACAGATACATACATACATACACAGGAGTAAGAAAGAAATAATCTCACAAATGGAAAAGCTAATACCGTGTCCAAAGACTGGCATCTCTACAGAAGGAAAAAAAAAACAAGCACACACAGAACAAAAAAAGCAAAACAAAAATCCTTAAGGAGAGCACTAGGGATGAACACACTCTGTGTGAGAGGAGGTTAAGGGGAGAGAGGCCAAATATAAATGACAAGTCGGGAGTAAATAGGAACTTATGTGTATCACCAGGGAAGTTGTTCTCTTTTGCTCTTCTAAGAGGTGCCAGAGTCAGTTACCAATTGGCCTTTTAAAAGTTTTTCTGATATTATTCTACACTGAAGAGAGGTCAAACAATCTCTTTTTACTCCTACTAACCCCTAGCACTAAGAATATAATCAAATTCAAACCCACATTTCAGTGCTGAATGGCCAAATAGAAAGTAGTAGCAGACTATTAATAGACAAGAAACAGACCACACTTCATAGTAGAAAGCAATGTTTAGGGCAGCAAAACTACCTGTGTTTGTTCAAAACATAGATGCTCCCATGAACAGAAGGGAGAAGGGGAACATTATTAGAATTTGGGAAACTGGATAAGAAACATGGTCAGAAATAGATGTGTGAGGATGTAAGTAAGGAGTAACATGAGATTCATCTTAGTAAGGTGTGAAACAGTTTAATGAAAGGAAGTTACAGTCTCATCACTTTATTCTTTTTTCCACAACATTTGTTCTGCCAGAAAAGGTTATGCAAGTAGAAGGTATCAGAAACTTTTCCAGACTAAAGGTGCAGAAAAAACAGATTTAGGCCATCACTGCAGTCAACCTTCCTGTGTTCTGGTGGTTTTTGAACGGGAAGCTTGTTTTCCATTGTACATGCAAGCCCATCAAAAATTTCTATTTGGATTTTCCCTTCATCACTCAACATGCAACATAGCTATAATTTTCAGAGTAAGTTTATTTCATGAAAGAGTAAGACAGGAAGTTGGAACGTAAAGTGCCAGAAGATTCCTCTATCCTCTGCAACAGTAATCTTCCAGTTTCTATCTGTCACCTATGTGTTTCCAACCAGAATACTAATAAGCAGAATTGATTAAGAGATTCTAGTTCTTTCATGTAGATTTAAAAACCTAATATTTCCTTTACTCGTGTCATACTCACTTCTGCTAGTTTTATGCAAAATTAAGCAACTGACATCAACAAATAAAGGTTGAAGCAAACAAATAGTTAAAAATAAGACAGAACTAAAAGCAGCTTTCTATATCCCAAGTGACTTTTGTAACTACAGACACAGGCTTGAGTGGAGGAAATTTCTCATTAAAAAACCCCACACAAACAAACAACCCCCTCCACAACAAAGAACAGATACAAAAAAAAAATAACACTAAACAAAAACAAACAACTAAAATTAGCCCACAACACCCCACACACCAAGAATCAGAGCTGCTCATCTCAGCAGAGATTAAGCATTTCTGCATATTTGCAGAAGTCTATTAGATAATTTTAGTGATAGATGACAACTGAACTAGGTGAATTTTCCAGGTCACAAGCGTGATCTGAAGAGGAACTTCAGACCCCAAATGCTTTCTGGCTCTGACCTGTTATACTCCCAACATGCTGAAAGTAGACATCCTCCCCCAGACCCCACCTCCAATAGACTATTGGAATATTTAGCAATAAACTCTCTAATTATGCTTATTTTATTTGGTGAAAAACTGCAGAAGGCTTATAAAAACAGTTTCGACTTTGTCATTTACAAACACAGCAACAACTTCACAAACAACGCAGACTATCACATTCATTTCAATTACATCTAAGATATCACTCAGGAGAACAGCAAATAAACCTGAATCATTCTGAATTATTGTAGTACAAGTAGCAATAAAATAAGACAGATTCTGCAGCTGTGTAGTAAAAGGCTACTATATTTTATATAATACTGCAAGTCAACATTCTGAAGTGATTGTTTTGAATTTATCTATGCTAAAAAAAGGTTTTATATCTCATTATAAACTATACACAGTTTGGTTATATCTGTGTTGTGTAAAATTCAGTTTGTGACTTTTATTAACAAAACAAAAATTGACTAATGATTTATCAGTGTTTACAGCACTAGGTGAGATTAGCTGAAAAACAGTAAAGGATTTTATTAAAATATTTTATTAGCAAGTATATATTAAGAACACAGGCAGAGTATCAAGTTTGAATTAAAATGAACTCCATACATCTGATCCTATGAATTTTTATAACAGGGTGTATTCTCCACCCTGAAAATATTCTGGCAAAATATTTCCAGAAACTCCATCTTCTCTGCTCCATCTTGTTCTTTTCTCACCCGTTCCTCAGGGTTTATGGTCAGAATCTTGTATGGGGTAAAGAAGAGATGTCATCTCTCCCCTTTCCTAGCAAGACATCTGTGAGCAAGGTATGCAAGTCAAAGTATCCAATTTATTGGCATCCTAGACTTTCTAGTCTTCAACTCCCAGTGGAGTCTTGAAAGCCAAATATTTAAATATCTACTTTATCACAAATTCTTATGGTTTTATTCAACACTAAGCAACAGCTTAAGTTATTTTTCTTCAGCTACTTGGGGGGGGAAAAAAAAAAAAAAGAGGTTTTCCTTGTTTGTTTCCAGCTTTAAATTTGAGATGTTTTTCATTTTAAATTACATAATTTTATATAAAATACATATTTAAATACAGATTACATAAATTGAAGTTACATAATTGCCAGATAATACCATTGGTGGAAGTATTAGCCTGGAGATTATTTCCTCCCTGCTCATAAAGTCTATACACAGAAAGTGTTTTTCCTGCCTGATATTAAGACCACTCATGAGCCATCTGCCTTAAAAAGTTTACGCTTACCAACTGATAGCTTCTCAAATGGTTCACTAGTCACCAAGCACTCAGAAGACTAAGAACTGATTGTATGAACATAAAAGTGCATTTAAACTTCAATTTACCATAGATGTTGCATTATTTTTCATAATAAAGTTTTAAAATATGAGAGAACTAACTGTTAATTGATTTAACATCAACTATTAAGATGTGATTAAGCCATGACTCATTGCAACAATAAATGTGTCTGACATGGTCATATTTCTTGTGGAACCTTTTGGCTAGTGAGCTGAAAGTGAAATTGCTTTCTGCATCTTGTATATTTGTGTACTCCACTGCAACATCCAGTATACAGGATCAAATTCTGGCTAACTAAAAATTCACTTAATCCAAAATTTATTCGAAGATGTTATTACATGATATTTGAAATGCACTAAAAGCAAATTAAACCAAACTATTGGCCACGTTTAATTCTTCCTCACATATAAAACACTTTCATAAATTCTGCATAAAAACATATTTCAGGAAAATAAGTTTAAGAACTTAATTACTTGCAGAATACTGCTGCTCAGCACAGAACTTTACAGTGCTGTAAGACTGTCTACATGATGTTAAGGTGCAGGGTTCAAAACCAGAAATATCTTGGTGCAATACATCTTTGTCTGAAAATTGTATTACACTGAAACTTTGTCAGAAGCAAGATTAAGTTCAATATGAACTCACCACAAAGTGCAGTTTAGAGGTTTTTCTTCAATCTGTTTTTCTTCTGCAAAGTGTGAGTGATTTAGTAGATTCTGTGTGTGGCCAAGAGTTACCTATGTGACATTTTACAAAGATGGACAGTCATCACAGTCAGACTATATACCACAGAATGATTGAAAAGAGATTACACATGAAGTTTGTAGCAGCCTTGAAAAACTGTTCTGGATTTTGATTAATAGTGAGGGATACATTTCAATAGCTAGTTGTATACCATTTAGAATGGAAGTCACTTCTGCTTTCATAGCTATAGAGCTACAGGAAAGAGTTTGAGAAAGACCTGGTGGCAAACATTTCCATTTTTAATCTGCCCTGGAGCAAGCTATAAAACTCCCTATTCTCCCCTAGTAAGAGATTTGACCTAGCCTTGTAGCAAATCAGGTCAGAGGCAACACAGACAGAACATGACATTGTCAGACCGACATCCAAGCTGCATTTAATAGCTTCACAGTGAAGCTCACCGGGCCGTTTGCTAGACACTTCAAGGTTATTTTGACAAATCTGGTTAAAAGTAAATACAAATAAATTCATAGCTCCCCCCTTTCCTATAAGGTATAACTTGTTTATTCCATAAATAGTTCCAGGGCCAGTAATCAACAATAAGCAATGCGTATTCTAGCCAGAAATTTGTTACCACAAGGAGTTACTGGTACCCTGAAACCATGTAACAGTGCAAAAATCTCTGCCAGTCATTTTTATACTATGTGCAGTTCTTAAAGAGCATACTTAAAGGCTCTGTTGGGATAAAGAGTTATTAATTTTAATAGTCTGCTCTGTTACTATAATAGAAGAAAATAATAGGTGGTTAATTGTATTTCTGGATTTTATTTCCCTGATGAAGTACGAGACTTACTATTGCAATAAATAAAACTGGCTTGGGAGAGTAAAAAAAAAAAAAAAAAGAAAAGAAAAAAGACAAAAGCACTTGTCAAAAGGTCAGGTTGTACTTGGCAAAAAACCAATTCTCCCAACCTTACTAACATTGAACATGGTAGCCACAGGAGTTAGTCTTGTATGAGCACTGCTGCAAGCAATAACAGCATGAAGGGCTTCAGCATGAATGAAGTTGCCTGTACATACCCACTGGCAAAGCAAGCTTTGCTTTCAGGAACAAGTATCCCTGAATTTGCTTATTAATTTTTTAGAAATATATTCTGTTTAACTCAAAGTAATAGATCAAATCATAGATCAAAATATATATGATTCTCTTTTCAACTCTTTTCTCAGTTCCCTTCATTCCATTAAAACACCATGAAAGCTTAGACATTCCATAAACATTTCTATCTGCAAGATCATTTTATAATTTGCTTCTTGCCTGCTTCCACAATACCTTGTGCTTAGGCTCTCTTTCGATCATCTCGCTGATACTGCTGTAATGTCATCCTCTAGATCTCCATCCCACGGAGACAGCACACAAATCACCTCCTCACAAACCCAATAAATCATAAGTAAAATCTCTATTTAAAATGAATATGCTTCAAAAGAAATAAGTATTAAAATGATATTTTAGAAGAACTTTCTGAAAATTAAAAAAAAAAGTTTTATTCTGAGCGGAAGATAATTACTAGTATCTTGGCAACAAGCCAAAATGTAAATAGAGTAGAATCTATATGAAATCCTGGAAGGAGCAGTAATTTAAGAAAAGCAGTACACACAACTTTCTCCTATTTCAAAGCTTCCTTTAAAGAAAATATTTATATTCTAGCAAGACAACACAGGGCCATAAAAAGACAGCGAAAATGAAGTTGCCTTTACTCTGTCAGCTTAAAGGGGAAGAACAAAAGTCTCCCCTTGTCATTGTACACATTTCTGTTATTCCTATCACTTCTGTTTGACACAAGGATTTCCATAAGTATAAAAATAAACTGTAGAAATGTATTCACTATTACACAACTACTTAGGTCTTCACAAATCCAGCAAAGACACTTCAAACATCCAGGCTCTTATGATGTATTTGTAGAAAGAACAGTTTGGAAAATCGTAAATGTCAGGGTTTCAAACCAAGTCCAAGAGTGTTCCATGTCACGTCACTTGCAGGTGCACTTGCTCTAAATCTCTCAGATACCAACATGACATATTAGTATCCCAAAACAGCAGTAAGCTTATAGGATTTGGTTGGATGGCCGGGCCCAAAGAGTTATGGTGAATGGAGTTAAATCCAGTTGGTGGCTTGTCACGAGTGGTGTCCCCCAGGGCTCGGTTTTGGGGCCACTCCTGTTTAACATCTCTATTGATGATCTAGACGAGGGGATTGAGTGCACCCTCAGTAAGTTTGCAGATGACACCAAGTTGGGTGGGAGTGTTGATCTGCTCGAGGGTAGGGAGGCTCTGCAGAGAGATCTGGACAGGCTGGAGCGATGGGCTAAGGTCAACTGTATGAGTTTCAATAAGGCCAAATGCCGGGTGCTGCACTTGGGCCACAACAACCCCCAGCAGCGCTACAGGCTTGGGGAGGAGTGGCTGGAGAGCTGCCAGTCAGAGAGGGACCTGGGGATGTTGATTGCTAGCTGACTGAACATGAGCCAGCAGTGTGCCCAGGTGGCCAAGAAGGCCAATGGTATCCTGGCTTGTATCAGAAATAGCGTGGCCAGCAGGGACAGGGAAGTGATCTTACTCCTGTACTCAGCATTGGTGAGGCCACACCTCTATTACTGTGTTCAGTTTTGGGCCCCTCACTACAAAAAGGACATTGAATTACTCGAGTGTGTCCAAAGAAGGGCAACGAAGCTGGTGAAGGGTCTGGAGCACATGTCGTACGAGGAGTGGCTGAGGGAACTGGGGTTATTTAGTTTGGAGAAGAGGAGGCTGAGGGGAGACCTCATCGCCCTCTACAACTACCTGAAAGGAGGTTGCAGAGAGCTGGGGATGAGTCTCTTTAACCAAATGATAAGCGATAGGACAAGAGGTAATGGCCTCAAATTGCACCAGGGAAGGTTTAGACTGGATATTAGGAAGTTTGGGGAAAAAAAACCACATTTATTAGTTTGTACCTGTTTAAAAAAAGATAAAAATCTGTTTTCCACTGTGTTGTTCATATAGTTCTGTGTGTGGCCAAGAGGAAGTGCTGGTCATTACAGTTCAAGCCTCAATATCATGAAAAGCTATAGATTGCACACTAGCAGACATTATGATATATGAAACAGCCTGTGGCTGAAAAAGTATGTTGAGTTGCCTCACTTCAGCAAAAGGCAACCTTAGGTTAAGGTCATTTGCAAAGCATGGTAAAGAGCTTCATATACAAAGACTGCCTGTGGGTTAAAAAAAAAAAAAAAAAAAAAAAATCCCCAAACTACATAAACCAGTATCATAAAGTTCTACATAGCAGGTCTACTAAAAATAAATACTTTCCCTTTATCAACTCCCACAGGCAAAGGCTTGATTTTGGGTAAAGGCTCATTGCATTTATTACTTCCAAAAGTGGTAATAGTTGCAGGGTAGTGTATATTAGCCTGAACAGGGAACAAGTTCTGTTGTCAAAACAAATGGAGAATAAAAAAACCGTAACAAACCCCTCTCCATACACACTTCCCTTGTTTACTATGGACTCTGAAATTCCTTTCTTCTGTGCCTTCTCCTTGTTTGATCTCTGTGACTGTAAACCAATCTTAAGAAGATTCATATGTGTGGGCTTTTTTCTTTTTTAATTAAATAAGCTTTGCCTCAGTCACCGAGCAGCAATACAAATGTCTACAAAGAAGAAATGTTGAAGCAAAACCTTTTTCAGTCCTACTACCAAAAAAATAACAAGACAAGAAAATCTACACATCTTTCAGTAAGATTTAAAAATGCTCTTACATTAATCTCATTACTATCCTTTCAATTAAAATACTTCATTTGTTAAGAGTATCATCTCCCAGGGAAAACAGCTTTAAAGAAGCATGAAAACAAAAAGAAAACAAAAACATGGTCACAAGAAGCATTTCCACTGGCTGTGAAAGACATTCTAAAATGATCTGTCTGGTCATGAAATGAAATCTCTTTGAAATTCATTAAGTCAGACAATATCAGCCCAATCCTGCAGTTCTGACTCAGGCAAAACTGTCACTGACGTCAGTGAAAGTTTTGCCTTTATGAAAAGGTGAGAACAGATTTCAAGACTGGAACCCAGTTGTGTTTCATTTCATTACTATCTTATTTCACAAGCAAAAAACCCATTAAAATCCGAATGATATTTTAGTCTAAAATAAAAATTGCACATCCACAGAATATGAAACAAACATGGTATGAATCGCAGTGGAATTTTGTTTTGGCCTTTATTTTAACTTTCCATTAGATGTCAGAACAGTGCAGAAATCAACATATATTTTTCTTTATGAGTGTTGGCTTCTCTCAAAGTGATTTATGAAAACAGATCTGCTACTAGAAGTGCTCTAGGGCAGACAAAAGGTTGTAGGGAAAACACCAACACACTAAAGAAAAATAGGCAAGGACAAAGCATAAAACAAAAGAGCATAGGAACATTCAAGTATTTAACATTTTCTTAAGATCTTACAAACACAGAAGAAGCCATCCCATTTACACTCAGGATAAGGAAAAGAAGTAGACTAGCTATTGTATCAAAAGAATTTTCTTCCAGAAATTAGAGACTTCCAGAGATTAGAGACTTTCAGCTGTCTCTTGCCTTTCAAGAGTTCCAATCTTGCATCTGAGTCTAACCAGAAGCTAAGCCTTATTATTTTAAAATTAGCTACTCTACAGAGGTACAATAGCATGCTCTATGATACTTTGGAAGACCTTTTATTAAAAGGAAGATTTTGCAAAATCAATCTGTCAAAGATAAGCATCAATAGCTTTGGTTATAAAAATTAAGAGTGTGAGTTTCTGAAAGATATTTATCTTCAAGAAACTGCTGGAAGTTTCAATTTCCATCTTAAAATAAATCCTCTCTCAATTTTCATTTACCAAACTCCTTCTTTTGCGAAGAGCAAATAACATGAAAATTTTAGTGTTACAGTTCAAAAGTAGACCAGATTCAAGTCTAGAATTATAAATCTCCCAAATTTGAGACTTCACATTACCTAATCAGGAAAATTTACATCTGCAGATCATAGAATATCTCAAGTTGGAAGGGACCCATAAGGATTAAGTCCACCTCCCTCCTCACAGTTGGTCATACTTAGGCAGCAATATAACCCATCACAGTCCAAAAACCTAAAGAAATATTAGGATAATTGACACTGGTTTAAGGCTTCACTAGCTCTTGCAACAAAATGGATCAAGTACATTTAGGTTTTCTACAACTCAGTGGATATATCAACTTAAAGGAATCATTCTACCTCAGAGTTAAATACATGGGTACACACAAGGTAGTTGACACAGTCCTACACAGTATATTCAGTGTCCGACTCATTGAGTCGACTGGATCCATGCAGTGTATTATACCCAGAACTGCAGAGCAGACTTTACTGCCACATAGAAACCCTGATTGTTCAATGGAAAAAGTAGTCAAGTTATTCTCCCACCTCAAACATTCCTCAGACAGGAACTTTCACAGGTATTCTACCATGCTGCTTTTTAATATTTGTCCTACTATTATCGAATCATATTAACAAATATTTGAAGACAGGAAATCCACACTTTGCTTTTTTTTTTTTAATTGGATTGTTCGCAGATCAGTATAACATGTGATAATATAGATACTTAATGAACACTGAGTAAGCTCAAGAATGACTGTGGCTTATTTCAGAGGTCCTAGGTCTGAAGGCAGTCACAATATTTGCCCCAGTTTTTGTTTAAAGTTTGCCTTCAATGTTAATCCCATAGTCATGGAACTACAAGTGTTGAAAAAGCCACCTGTATCACAAATGAACTTCCAACCAGGCTGGGGAGTCATGAGGAGCAAATCCTACACATGCACTCCCCCCCAACAGCCTCACCACACATACACCTTAGAAACCAAAAGCAACAACTCTGTCAGAACTCAGTATCAATAAATTTGTCTATAAACATATTTCTAAACTTAGGCTTCATTTACTGTCTTAATTTAGAGTACCATAAAGCTGTCAGAATTCTGAATAG
This sequence comes from Strix uralensis, assembly GCF_047716275.1. Lineage (NCBI taxonomy): Eukaryota > Metazoa > Chordata > Aves > Strigiformes > Strigidae > Strix > Strix uralensis. The sequence continues at coordinate 40,987,615 of NC_133975.1, forward strand.
CTTCTATAACACAATTAAATGTATTATTTTCTTGGGACCTCTCTGTGGTAAGTTCACTACCCACTAATATTGCATTCCAGCAAAAATAATCTTGTATGAATGTTCAGAGATGGAAAACATTCCAAGGGATGCCTTGTAATGTGTGTGGATTTTATTGTCATTAACATTTGTACTGGAAAAGCAGAGAAAAATAAAAAGGACTGCTAGAGAAAATACTCCTAATGGATATTCCAACATATATCTGATATTCGTGGACAATTAAGACTGAAGTTTCAACTTAGATGTGCATGGTGTGATGATGTATACATACACTTAAAAGTCTATGAAACCCGACACAGAAGTTTAGGATTATTTGTAAATAATTGTGATCACGCAAGTCCCCTGGTGTCCTGTGGAGTGATACAGCTCAGCCCAAAGGGCATCTGTTGCTCAGAAAGATACACATGCTGTCCCTGGTTCGTTTTGCTAGATACTGTACTACAAAACATCAGCTGCCTGTTGAGTAATTACAGGCACACATCCTCAGGAATTAAACCCAACTATATCGTTATTACACCTAGTCAGCAGTCTGTTTACTTCCACAGGATGTCAAGCATTTACAGTTGAGGATTTTACCTTATAACCCAGAGTCACACATTTTTGTAACACATAGATATGGTCATGAACTAAAGATTTCTGCTCTCAAATTAAAGTTACTATGCTCAGATCTTCAAGGTCTAGTCAAGGATTGGAGAAAATCCTGTATTGTTCACTCTATTAAAAAGAGAAGGTTACACAAAAAAATGAGAGAATGTTGTTTGCAACTACAATAGCCATTACAGATTACTATTATACAGAATATCTAAGTATCACAAGTTTAAGATTCATGTCGCTGTATACAAGTCTATTACTTTACTGAATGTGCAAGATTAAAATGTGAATACAGCAAAATATGAAGTGCAAATTTAAAAAAAAAAAAAATCTATAAAGGAAATTTTTATATGCATTTTAGATACTCTATACCCAAAGTCAGTTTTCCAGTGGGATTCCTTCAAAGAAAAAAAGGAAAACAAAAAGAGGAATGAAAAAATAAAAAGTTTGAGGGCATAGAATCAAGTTTAAAGGTTACCAAGTAACTTTTTGCTAAAGTTTGTTTGGAAAGGTGCTCACTGCAGCAGAAAACAATTAATTTAAAAAATGTAATTCACTTGCTAACTTCAAAAAAAGTTATATATATTTGAATTCTCTTGAAGGTAGTTCTCTTCCTTGGACAGTCTAAGTAAATATTTCAGTCCTTCATACTATTTGATGTTCAATACTTTTTCATTTCTTAGATGTATCTGTTTTCACCATGCATTTTTTAGTATCTGCTAGAGGAGGGGAAGGAATAGGGCTTAAGAACTTGATATTTTTAGCAGTTATTTGATCATGTATAAGTGGATTACATTAAGATTTAGTACTTGAAGACATAATATAGTGATTTAAAAAAATTTTAGTGAATATCTTAAAAGTTGAACTCAGTCTTTTGGTATTAAAAGGTAATTTGAGGCAGTTTACATGATGAGACACACAGCTTCCCATCTTTTGTTTCATTGTTCAGATATTCTCTAAAGGGGTGTTATCCCAGGCAATCCTTCTACAATATATTGTAAAGCAGAGCCAGGTTAAGGAAACATCATAGGAATAAACAAAAAAAATCCTCTTTGAATAGATACAAGTCTAGAACCTTTAATAAGTGCTTTTCTATGCAACTCTCAGAAGTCATCACCACAACTGTGCGCCTTCCAGCACCTGTTCTGCCAAGGAATACCTAACAGGCATTTTTTTGCTATGTTGTTTACCCAGAGAAATGTCGGAGTCTCCATCCTTGGAACTATTTAAAAGCCACATGGATACGGTCTTAGGCAACCTACTCTGCATGACCCTGCTTGAGCTGGGGCAGGCAGTGGGGGTGGACTTAACAACTTCCAGAGGTCCTTTCTGGGATTCTAAGATTCAATTATAAGTTTTAAATATCAAATAACACTCCATTATCTGGGATCAATTTAGTATTTCTAGCCTGATGTGTACTGTTTTCCCAATACTTGTTTTATATATTTATCTCTGTATAATGACTCCCTGTCTTTAAAGCACATGCCTCAAAACATGCCCAAAGTCATGTGAAATTAATAAAACAAATCTTAGGAAAAAAAAAAAGATGTTGTGGGGGGGAGGGGGGGACGGGGACAGTGACAGACCCAGATGACGATGACACAGGATGGGGACACAACAAAAAAAATCCCCAAAATACCCTCCTGCTGTCCAAAAAAAGTACCAACCCAAAACCCCACACCTCAGTTATATCTACCTTTGATATAATAGTTGCTCCTTAAAGCAATCACTGTGTGTATATGCAGTTGCATTTCAATTATTTTTTTCCATTACTCGCTCGCACTAACTAGATTAACGTGTTCAGGGTTTATTTGTGGTGAACGGAGTTAAATCCAGTTGGAGGCCGGTCACAAGTTGTGTCCCCCAGGGCTCGGTTTTGGGGCCACTCCTGTTTAACATCTTTATTGATGATCTAGACGAGGGTATCGAGTGCACCCTCAGTAAGTTTGCAGACGACACCAAACTGGGTGGGAGTGTTGATCTGCTCGAGGGTAGGGAGGCTCTGCAGAGAGACCTGGACAGGCTGGAGCGATGGGCTAAGGTCAACTGTATGAGTTTCAATAAGGCCAAATGCCGGGTGCTGCACTTGGGCCACAACAACCCCCAGCAGCGCTACAGGCTTGGGGAGGAGTGGCTGGAGAGCTGCCAGTCAGAGAGGGACCTGGGGATGTTGATTGATAGCTGACTGAACATGAGCCAGCAGTGTGCCCAGGTGGCCAAGAAGGCCAATGGTATCCTGGCTTGTATCAGAAATAGCGTGGCCAGCAGGGACAGGGAAGTGATCTTACCCCTGTACTCGGCACTGGTGAGGCCGCACCTTGATTACTGTGTTCAGTTTTGGGCCCCTCACTACAAAAAGGACATTGAATTACTAAAGTGTGTCTAAAGAAGGGCAACAAAGCTGGTGAGGGTCTGGAGCACATGTCGTACGAGGAGCAGCTGAGGGAACTGGGCTTATTTAGTTTGGAGAAGAGGAGGCTGAGGGGAGACCTCATCGCCCTCTACAACTACCTGGAAGGAGGCTGCAGAGAGCTGGGGATGAGTCTCTTTAACCAAGTAATAAGCAATAGGACAAGAGGTAATGGCCTCAAGTTGCGCCAGGGAAGGTTTAGACTGGATATTAGGAAGCATTTCTTTACAGGACGGGTTGTTAGGCATTGGAATGGGCTGCCCAGGGCAGTGGTGGACTCCCCATCCCTGGAGGTGTTTAAGAGTTGGGTCGACATAGCGCTGAGGGATATGGTGTAGTTGGGAACTGTAAATGTTAGGTTAATGGTTGGACTGGATGATCTTCAAGATCTTTTCCAACCTAGATGATTCTGTGATTCTGTGTTTCCCTCCCCCGCAAGGCACACTTACTCAGGTTTTGTCTGGTAGAGGATCCATTCAATCCACCCTAACATGTAATGCAATTGTATCTGTGTGACCAACATGCTAGTATTAATTCTTGAAGCAGTGGTCAGCCAGTTTCTATTTTTCCTGTTTAGCTAAATAAAAGCCTGCCTTTTTGTATTATGTTAACAAGTGCAAAGAAATTTCTATGGGAAGCATAAACACAGGAAATCAAAGGACATTGTTACAAACCAGTCCAGTACTTCACAGCAGTCATTAAACTGTTACAAGTAGATTCACTTCCAGTATTACTGAATCCCACTGAATTATTTTCATTATACTTCACAGCCCTCAGAATTAGTTGTGTCTTGTTTGCATAAGACTGCAGTTCAGCTCCCCTGTTCTGGAGGCAGGAAAGCAGAGATTTCAGCTACCCAGGTGAGAATTTGTTTAGTTTGTGTTACAGTCTTAGAACTGGGAACTGCAGTAACGCCTGCAGCAGGTGGAGATCTGCTAGTCTTGGTCATTTTGCATATCTGAAACCATTTGCCTGCCAGCTGTAAACTGTGGCTTCATCCACATGTACTGGTACAAAGCTTCTGTTTCTACTCAGACAGCATAGATCCTGTTTAGCCAACACCCTTGACCAGGCATCCCACTGAACACATTGGAGAAGTCACTTCAGATAACACCCTATCCATTTAAAGGGATTTTACAAATTCATAGCACATTAACAGCTTTCCCTGTGACATACTACTTGGAAATTGGCAGTTAGGCAACACAGTGTCAGCAATCTCAAGTGCAACACCATATGTCAGAACTCTGCTAGAATTAGCAACAACAGATAAACGCTTACTATCTCCAACATGCACAAGCTCCTGAGCACATGGGGTGTCAGTAGACAAATTTTTTACAGGCTTTGAAGAAGTCTTTCTTAGGTCTTGGTGAAATATTGCATTAAAACTTATTTACACTATCCAGGAAAAAAAAAAAAATACAGTGAAGGCATTTAGGGTTTTGCTTGCATTTTCCTCCCTCTACCCCTCAGCTGAAAATCCAGTGTAACTGTACTGGGAATTCTCTTCACAGATCTCATAAACCATTAAAAATTGCAGCGTTGTTTCCCCTTTGGGCAACGAAGTCTTGTGAATCTGGTAGATTTTTGGATACAGTGACAAACCTCATTTGTGAGAGGGTAACATCAAAGAAAATAAGAACTCAGTCCAAAGAGCAGTTTTCCTAGATTAAATAAAGTAAGCATATTTGGCAGTTTTCAGTTGCTGTTTAACTTTTCTATTGGACTTTTTCCTATAGTCTACCAGATGCTAGGTAGAACTAAGTAGGGGACTAGTCTACATTTATGCAAAGCTGATTCATGGTTTTTCCTTCTGAACATTTAATTAGAAACATGTACAAATACTAGTTTGCTCAACAGACTATCATCATGTTTAACAGAAGTTATATATATTAACCAATATATATACACACACCAAAACAGAAGGCTGAAAAGAATAGTCATTAGTTCTTCGGCTTCTGTTTTCCACTGGAGAAAATGTAACACCTTCAGTGAGAAAAAATACAGAAAAAGCAAGTTATGTTCCCCAGTCAATTCACTTCAGCAAATGCAGGGATGCTTGCTTCATGCACATTTAGTATCCTCGGTAGTTTGGTGCAAGAACAACACAGCATAACTTAATTTTCGTAAAGTAAGAGATGCAAAAGTGTCTGGAAAATAATCTGGCACTGAAGACTGAACTATGAGTTCCATAGAGTCCCTTATTGTTAAGTATTTTTTCATTTAACAGGCTGCTTTGGAAGGCCACTCTCAGGCTTTATCTGGATTCACTTAATCTCAAGTAAAGTTTTTTAGGTCTCCAGTTATTTTTGTGAACTGGCAAGGAAGTCTAATCAACGTTGCCCTGGCAGAACAGCCCTGTCTTGGAGATAGTCAGCTAAGGGAAACAGTACAAGCTTTTCCATAAACAGAGCCAACACACAACTGGAAGTTTGTAGGCTTATTTCACTGTCTGTAAAGTGACTGATCTCAGATAAGATATTTCAATAGCTACTGGTCATAAATTAGGGTTGACTTTGACAAGTTGCCAGTAAAAAAAAAAAAATAATCATATTTCAAAAGTATTCTCTTAAGACAAAGAAAAACTCCTCTAGCCTCAGCTGCACAGCAGTAAACACAAACCATTCAGAAGTCACTGAAAAGAAAGCATCAACATCTGAAAATGGTCAGCAGAAGCCCCAGTTCAACGAAACTTGTAAAGGCTACTTTTTTCATAGGAATTATAGAAGAGACCAGGTTGGAAGGGACCCTGATAGATCATCTGCTCCAACCTTTCATGAGAAAGGGAGCCTAGATGAGATTATCTAACACCTGTCCAATTACATCTTGAAAATCTTCAGTGATGAGGACTCTACCACATCACTAGGGAGGTTCCTTCCAGTATCCTAATATTTTATACTACTATGGTCACAGCATCCTGAAATTCCTCCCATTTGTCTGCTTTCAATAAATAATAGGTTTTTAAAAAAAAAAAAATGTTCACACAGTTTGACACATTTACATATAATAGCTGTATTTTAAAAACATTTTTGAATGCTATGCTGAAAAAAAAAACTGGGGGACACTGAGTCATCTTCCTTACTTCACTCCTCTCACCTCTGCTGAGATAAGCTCCTTGTGAATAACTTTTTTTTTTCCAGAGAAAAATGTTTCAGAAGAACTGATTTTTGCCTTTCTTGTGGCTGGAAAAATCTGGTTCACTGTAATGCCAGGTTCCAAATGTCTCACGGTTTCCAAGGGAAGTTTATTTCCCACCCACCAACTTTGCAAGATGTCTGCATTCTATTTAGCTTCAGGATGTCATTTACATGTGCATTCTTCACATAAAGTACATTATGGCTAACTATTGTCAATAGTCACCAAGTAGCTTTGTTATTAATTCTAGTAACCCAACATTTTTTCCATTTTACATTTGTTTCACTAACAGCCTTCACTTATTCAAAGCAGGCTCCCACAGGTTTCTAGGCATGTGTGATAATTAGAAAATATTTTTCTGAAGTAATAATCCACCTTTAAGAAAGAGCATTGTGAAACAAGAGTCATGCTGGTTATATTGAATTGAAAGTTTTTTCAAAGCACTCTGCTTGATCTCACCTTTCATCAATTTTAAATACAATCATTTAAATAAAACATAACAGTAAAAGCACAACTGCCAGGATAAGTCTAAATACATTTCTAAAGCCTTCCTCCTCTCTCTGCACTCATTGAAGCATTATATCAAAAATACTTTGCCCCATGTTTTAATATTGAAAAAAGAATAATCATCATAGTTGAATCCTGGATTCTTGATGGACATTGCTCAGATATTTGGAACACAGAAAATGCGCAGCTTATTTTTAAACATTTTTTGATATTCACACACTGTAGTAACATCAGAGTTTACTCTAGTCACTGCTAATCTTTGTGAGATACTGAAATAGATTGTAAAACAAGGAAACAATTTACTAATGCCTAAGGAAGTAAAGAACTGAGATGCTTTCAAGAGTGAAGTATGAATTAGTCTGGTTTTATACACAATTTGTATTACCACTTCTTTATGAATGCAGAGCATAGCTTTTTTTTCTATTGTTTGTGCAAACAGAGCTTATGAACTATGTCAAAATTTGTCTGTTACTATTGCTGCTGAATGCTGTTCAAACTAAATGGAGGTAGCAGCTGTCTTTTTCCTATATCTGTTTTGTTGCCTTATTTGCTGGCAAAGATGTCTTAAAAGTTTTGTTTGACCATTCTTAAAAGGTATTGATGAATGAGATATTTTTGCCAAGAGGTTTCTATACAACAAAAGTATTTTGAACCTTCCTCTAGCAGAAGTATCCTGACATTTGTAAAAAATGCTTCCAGTAGGTCAGGTCTACTTAAAAGTCCTATGTATTAGTAATGTCTCACTTCCATCACTGGTGTTTTGGAAGAAGCTGGCTGGATCTCACATCTATATTCAGTCATTCAGCTTTGCCAAGAAGCAAAAAAGAAAGAAAAGAACTTTTACACTCCCATTTTAGATTTTGGAAAGAAAAATAAAGTAGCAGTACCATATCACAGATTTTGAAAATAGCTATACATGTTCTCCACATTAGAGAGCATTACTGTCTCCAAAGTATTGAGACACTTAGGTTCTTCCAAGAAATAAAACACAACTCTTTTACTGACTTTCGTATTTCATTCTATTTCCTTAAAAGTGGTATGAAACAGTGCCACAGAGACAAGAACAGAACTGTTGATAGCATCAGTTTCAATCTGTACTCCTAGACTACATTCTAACCCTACTGAGGCCCAGGAAATGCACAGCAGCTTAATTTACTTTTTGCCATTACTGCATTCCTGTTCCCTTGGTAATAGGCCCTATATTGCTAGACATCCTAATTGGTGAACTGACATGCTACATTTGTAATGCAAGGCTATTACATTTGTCCTGCAGTTTTTCATCCAACGTCTTTTATTCCAAGGAACGGGTCACAAAAATCTACCGCAGGATTACTCACCAGCCAGAGACTATTTGAGCTCTGCACATTCAGATGTCCAGATTGAAAGTATGAATCACTCTTCAACTTCATTCCTACATATACACCACAGCTCCCTATCACCAACTATGAATGGATTTGAACTTGATCCATCAGGGTCTCATCTGTTCCATGATCTTGCACCCAGTAGAACTACCAGGATATTTCTCATTTGTCTCATCTCCTGGGCTGATATACAGGACATTTATTAAAAAAAAAAAAAAGTGTTTTGATGACTTTTTCAGCAAGAAGCAGCCTTACCAAGAATGAAAATGGAAATAACACCTATATATATTTGAAGCAGTGATGATAAATTGATCTCATTAATTCTGTCAGTATCTCTAGAATTGTACAGGGTTCAAACTGAAACTGCAGTATTAACAGACATACTAACAATACATCCCGATTCCCCCACAGTTTTGATAATTGCAGTTGAATCTGAACCTTTATGTCTGTATCTGTGAATGAAATAGACTTGCTTCATGTTCTGCCTCTCCTCAGAAAAAAACTAAGGTACAAAAACATACCAGGAACGTGATGCAGAATGAAGAAACTTGATATTTCAAAAGAGATAGAAGTTAGTATAATAAAGAGAATCAAGACACTGTCCAATGAAACAAGCTGCGCAAGTCAGCAAAATCATGTCACACCCCTCTGCCCCTGAAAGAAACACATATAGCAGCTGTTCTACCACTTTTTTTGTCAGTCTTCTATTTTTGCTGCAGTTTATATAAACTGTAGATTCCTTTTATTTCCTGTCTCCCAGCCAATACAGTCAGGATGTGAGGAAAGAAGTCTTCCATCCCTCATCTCGTCTGAAAAGACAAGACAGAATTTGGTCAACATATGGAATGATAAACTGCAGAGGAACTGCAGAATCTCATTTCTGTTTTCCTCCTCCTTTGTCCTGGTCTGAGCCTAGAGGGCAACTGAGCACCATGCAGCTGTTCACTCACTCCTTCATCCCAGCACTCAGAAGGACAAAAATTAATCAAAAGGCTCAGGACGACAGAATGGGATAGTGAGAAGTGGTACCATATCTTAAAAAACACCTCCCCACCACCCCTCCCTTCTTCATGGGCTCAGTTTTGTTCCCAAACAACTCCTCTCCCAGCTGCAAAGGGGCAGGGAATAAGGGTTGCAGTCACTTCACTATTTCTTCCTCCACGGCCGGGGAAGCACTCCTCTGCAGTCTTCACCTGCTCCACGTGGTTCCTCTCTCACAGGAGACACTTTCTCCATTGTGAGTCCTCCCCACAGGATGCATTATTCTCCAGACACTCTGGCATGGGTCACCCCCACATATTAAAGTCCTCCCAGCACTGAACTACAACAATGGCAGCTGCTTCTTCCCACAGAGTCCAGGGGGTCTCTTCCCCCCCCTCCAGGGGGAACCTCTGCTTCTCCAGTGACCTCCATGGGTGGCAGGGAGGGGGGCCCTGCCATCTCACCATGGGACACAGGGGGCGTTCCCTGCTCTGGCACCCCTCCCCACTCTTCCTCCTCCTTCCTTCCACTGGCCTCGGTGTTCACACAGGTATCTTTCTCATAATGCCTTCTCACGAGTCCCCCCAATTCCCTCCCAAGTTCTCCTTCTTAAATATGTTATCACAGAGGTGCTGCCACCATTGCTAATTGGCTCGGCCAGACGTGGGACCGACTTGGAGCCAGGGAAGTTTTCAAGATGTTTCTCACAGGGGGCCACTGCTGTATCCCCTCCCCTGCTACTAAAAACCCCACCACACAAACCCAGCACATCCCTTTTCCTAATCCTATTGGTTATCACTCCCAGCAATGCATCCCAGTCACCTGAGGCTATGAGTTATTCCAGACTCCCATCACACAGGTGAACCATAAACCAGCCAACTCGCACTGTTGAATGGTGCTGCAGACCACACCAGTGACCAGTGCATGGACTCAACTCTCCTAGATAATTGCCACCACCAATGAGGTTTTAAATAAGCACGCTTTAAATTTTTGTCTAACATCAAGCTGGACTCATAAGATGCACATTAAATCTTCTCCAGTCTGTAAAGGGAAGAATTTACTCTAGCTTGTCAAGCAAATAGCAGATGAAGATTATTAAAAAAATTTTAAAAAAAAGAAATTTGATTAAGAGAGGTGGTCAAGCATTAAAAGGTTCTCCCTGAGAATTACCCCAGGGACATATAGATAGTCTTCTCATGGACAGAAAGGAAGAAGTGGCTGAAGTAACATAAAAGGCAAGTCAAATGATAAAATGCACTTTTTCCTTCAGAAGTCTTGAACATCCCAGATGGGAACAACTAAATACAGCTTCATCAGAGTCAGCAGCTGTGACTTCTTAAGTCACCTCCCTCTGTTCCAAATGAAATTTTTTGAGGTGTGTGGGCTTGCAAAATATATCTTTGGTGGGAGAGGTGGGAGGTGTGTATATATAGAATATCCATCCTTTTCTTCTATAAATCAATCAAATAATGTTTTGCCAAAAAAAACCCCAGCAACTTAGAAGCAGTTGCCAGCTAGAGATTGTACATATAAGTTAGCTTTCTTTATTGATGCAAATCCTCTATTTTATAATCATACCTATAGTAGCAAAAGGTGCCAGATTGATTTGTCTGGACTTTATGATTTGGGGTTTTTTTTGATTGGATAATTTTGGTTGTTGGTGCGGTTTGTTTGTTTTTTTTAAAACCTCACAGTAAACTACATTCCCTTCCCTGACATACTTCCTAAATGGAAACAGTAACTATTCCTCCCCCTTAATCTGCACAAAGGGGGCTGATAATCACAAGAGAGATTTCCATGCTTTCAGAATACATCTGTGAAGGCCACTCAAAAGTATACTTCAGGTATACAAATAGATCATTATTTCCCATTCTGCACGCATCTCAGTCAAAGCTTACTTTTATCATTTCCAGACTTCAATAAATCTAAAACTATGAGATATATGGGAACTTGCCATCCTGCCAACATACACGGAGCTCCCCTTCACGCATTCTGTTTTGTAAATGTAGAAAGATTTTTTTTTACAATGAAGTAATTAAGCATTTTGACACTACAAGAAAGACCTCCAACGTGAGCATGTAAAGCTACAGATTTCCACTGACCCCCTTATCTTGACATCCCAGAGAAGCTTCAAGGATATTGTAGTCCACAGACTTACAAAAATTACAAGCTTTAAGAAATTGTTAGCTTCCTATTCATTAGCTGAAGTATTACAGTTACAGTAAAATGCAGCCTATGGAGTCTCACTGTTGTAACCATGCCATGCAAGAACATCCTCTGAAATACCTCTCTGAAGGACCATACATCAGTCTGCTAATAAAGCAGGGCTCATCTCCACCAGGCAGTACCACAGGGTCCTTCATGTGCTTGTGCTTTGCAAACATGTACTCAACGGTAAAGCAGATGTTTTCTGAGTACAGAAACACATGTGACCTAAGTGTGTGGAAGTCTGGGAGTAAGGATCCTCCTCCATTTCCCAGCAGCTATCCTCTCAAAGTGGTTAAATTAATAAATCCCCAACTTAGTTTTATCTATTAACATAAAACCTTCATGAAGGCATTCTTCACCTTAGGAAACATTTGTTGAAATAAAACTTTGAAATAAAAAAAAAAATCTCAATTCAGTTGTGGTTTTATACTATTTAATGAATTTACTGCAAGTGAAGGAATGTACCTCTAAATTTTCCATGCAGTGTTTAGTTTGCTGTTTTCTGAAATTCTTTATCTTAATTCATATGCTTACTTTATTAATAAATGAAATAAAGTCTTAAGTTCCACATCAGCTTTATATCTGTAGTTGAAGTAAAATTATGTTATGCTGAACTAAAGATGCAGCCAAGAATGTTAATTTTAATGTGAAATATATACTTCACTAAAAGAGAGCATGTCTTTACGGCTTACTGTCATTTTCTACTTCTGAAGAGTCTTTGAATTAATGTCAAAAAAGGGACTTTCAAATTCTAAAATTGTCTCCACTCAATGCTACCATACAACAGAGACCATAGAAATTAAATACTTGAAACCAAGTTATAAATATGATCAATCATTGTGCATTTAAATCACAAATACACATATCTGATTCAGACCACATAGCTGTTAATAAAACAGAAAAGAAAGAAAACAAGCTGTCTGTTGCACCTCTCCTCCACCTACACGTTGACTACAATCCAAAACAGGATAGTCACTCCAGCCTCCTACTGTTACCTGTCTGGGGGTCACTCTAACCTCTTTCTGTTAAAGTATCTAGGAGAACGGAGTTCAGATTTTCTGTAACTGGATCATCTAGGAAAAAAATCATTGCTATACTGGATCAGAAATGAGGTAGCAAAGATAAGGCAAAGTGAAAGCAAGTGTTTTATTCACTTTAATAATCCTGAGTCAGTTCAATGAGATTCAGTTGTTTCTTGATGCTTTAAAGGTGAGATGCATCACATGCATGATCAGCACATACACTTAGGAAGTACTGACTGCTGAACAGGGACTTTTTAAAAAAATACTATATATAGATAAACAATAAAATTACCTATTCCATACGACAATGAATAATAGTCTTGAGATTAGTATCTTTGAGGCAAAAGTTTTCGGTTACAGAGCATTTGGAAGGGAAATACAGTTTCTCTAACACTTTATATTCAAGCACGTAAAAGTTATAGAAAGAGCAGTTAACCTTTAAATTTGTACTTAATAAGAAAAAAAGAAAAAATGGTGTTTAATTATCTCATTTGTTAACAACATAATCTGTAATCCATAAAACTCCTACCAGAAAGAATACTTATGAAGTCACAACTTAAAGAATAAAACAAGATATATTTAAGAGCTACTTTGTAGGCAATATCTGATAGAGACCCACTACTGAAAAACTTCTTCACTGTGACACTAATATATTGTTTAAAAAAAAAATCCAGAATCAGAAACATGTATCCGTTCACTACAGGACAACAGTAACGCGCTAAACGTACAATAGTTTTCCTCTACCCTTCCTCTTAAAGGATTACAATGAAGTGTATATCTGACTGAGCCAAAGATTGTTTATTGAATATGGATATTTGGAGACAGCATTGCATGGATATCAGAATCACAGATCAGGTCAGGACAATAATCTTCACAGCTCTATGGAGACAGCTATTGACTTTGAATTATATCCAACTATACAGTTTTTTATCAGTAGATATGAGGACTTCAAATTCAATAGGTTCATGTAAATGATCACTTTGGCACCAAATTGAACTTCAAAGACACATTTTGTATAATCTGTATTAAAATACACCCTCAATTTAAAACATTAACTATTACATAGAATCATTTAGGTTGGAAAAGACCTTTAAATCCAACCAGGTCCAACTGTTAACATAATATTGCGAAGTCCACCACTAAACCACATCCCTAAGCACCACATCTACACATCTTTTAAATACCTCCAGGGATGGCAACTCAACCACTTCCCTGGGCATCCTGTTCTAATGCTTGGCAACCCTTTCAGTGAATAAGTTTTTCCTAATATCCAATCTAATCTTCTCCTGTGCAACTTGAGGGTATTTCCTCTTATCACTTATAACTTGGGAAAGGAGATTGACACCCACTTCACTACAACCTCTTTTCAGGTAGTTGTACAGAGTGATAAGGTCTCCCCTCAGCCTTTTCTCCAGGCTAAACAATCCCGGTTCCCTCAGCTGCTCCCTATAAGACTTGTGCTCTAGACCCTTCACCAGCTTTGTTGTTCTTCTTTGGAGATGTCTAGCACCTCAGTATCTTTCTTGTAATGAGGGGCCCAAAACCAAACACAGTATTCTAGGCACAGCCTCACCAGTGCCATGGACAGGGGGATGACCATTTCCCGAGTCCTGCCAGCCATAGTACCTAGTGCAATCTAGTGTTTAATATCCTCAAAACTACGTCCCATGGGCATTTCTATTTGAAGTACACATGTTGAAGAACTGCCCCACAGGCTGCCTGTGCCAGTCCTGAAGGAGTGAGCCTCAGAAGGTGGACAGACTTGTTCTATAACACAAATGAAAAAAGTCACCCAGAGAAGCAGGTGAATATCATTTATTCCTTTTTTTCTAATATTAAAGAATTCTTTGTGCAAAAAGTCCCTTACACAGCTTTAACATTATTGAAAGGTTAAGCTCTCAAAACTTGCATGATGTTTTCAAATTATATCCCTTTAAGATCCAACTGCATGCTGTGCTTACTCCTTCCTCTTTCCCAGAAGAATTAGGCTAGAAAAAAAACTCATTAAAAAGACTGCCAACTAGTTCCATTAAGTGAATCAACAAAGCAGGAGAGACTGTATAGAACTACATCTCCCAAAGCTTTCCTAGACGCCTTCCCATCTAAAGCAATTTGCCACACACAAACAGAAACTGGACAGTGAGCAGAGACTAGCACAGCTTCTAAAAATACTCAGTGATGAATTATTGAAACAATCTTCTCCCACTATCAAGCTACTGTTAGGCAGAAACACATACATACATATCTATACACAGCCCACTGCTTTAGTCACACAGCTGAATTTCAGACCACATTATATCTGGTCAGAAGAAAGTTCTTGAAGTCTGGTACTTTCCTGTTTGTTTATATCAGTTCAGTACACAGTACTCCTTGAACCTATGCTTACTTTCACTTCCCTATTATTTGCACTCAGGTTGGAAGTGGAATCATCTAAACAGTCTTCATTTGGGGTAAAACAAGGAAGAAGGGCAGTGCCAAACAACTCCTAGAAATAATTTCAAAATATAAGCACAAAACCAATACTGTCTTAGGAAATGTTGTACTAACACCAACAGTCACATTACAAGTCCTTTTCAATACGTACTTCCTCTCATCACATCTGTGTTTCAGTGATGAACAGCACTAGCTGGAAATGCTTAAGTAGAGAGTATTTGATAAGAGAAAAACCAAAGACTATGAGTTTGTTTCAGGGAAAAAGGAAAAAAAAAAAAATCAGAGAATTAAATGCAATCTTTTTCACAGATGTAAATTATGGATACTGAAAACATGAAATAAGGAATAAACCAGTAAAAGCTTAAGTTAGGATGTAGATTGATTTGAGAATTGATACCATGAAAGAATCAAGTAGGGAAATAATAGCAGTGTAGGATTTCCAATAATAACCTGTGCCTTATTCATAATAGTAGTCAGCTAAATTTTATCAGCACAACCTCCTCTCCCCTTAGTACCGCTTTTTTGCCTCTGCACAATAAGCTCCACACTGAAAACTGGAAGAGAAAGAAAACATGACAGGAAAGCAGAAACTTTCTCCAAACTCTTTATACTCAAGAAATACACATCTGCAGCTATAATATGGCTGAACCAGCCCACTAGCATCCAAAACCAGAACAGGATTTTTCAAGACATCAAGGCATCCCTGGAATTTGTCAGAGAAGCACATTACAAAGAAACAACAAGTAATCAACCATATTAAGCTTCCTTACCTAAAAAAAAATCATTACTACATGTAGTGGGCCCCCGTACTCAAAAAATACTCATAGGACAAAACCAAAACATACAAAGAAAGCTACCTCATCCTAAGGCAACTTCAAAGAACCATATTCCCAAGGAACAAATAGCAGCCTAGCAACAGGAAATATCTTATTAAAAAAAACCCAAACAACAAAAAAACCCATCTGTTAATTACCTTTCTGGGTAGCTGTACCACTTCAACAGATTAGAGCATCAGAAGAGCATATTTGATCTGTTCTTCTTAATACAAAGAAAAGAGCAGTAACTGGGTCCAGGTTTTTTAGTTACCTTGTTAAGAGCTTAACTTCATTCACCTGCTGAATGTCTGATTCTGCCTGTAGTTACACTAGCCTGTGTCTGAAGTGTGAATTAGAGCACAGTGGTGGGAAGAAATAATCTGCAGAGACACTTCCCCCCCCAGAAATGGGGTTTTTTTCAGTATTTTATTATCAGAAATTTTTCTCAAAACTTCTTTTATAGGAGACAAGTAAGTTTTTGCTTTAGGATATTTATGAATTTTAAATATGTTTTGTATAAATATCTTAAATTTTGTTTATACTTTGACATGACTTTTATTAATGTTTTAAAAAAGTAGTATCTATCATCAATAAATTGTGGATGTGTATAGTGCCTGTATGAACAACATATCAACGTTCAAATCAGAATAATAATGTATATAAACACACATATTTTTGTGCTATACATTTCTGCATTCATAAATATGTATTAGTACTGAAAAAAATAATTAAATTCAGTCAGGCATGTCAAGTTGTTTAATACTTCTATTTTGGAAACTAGACACGAATCAATATCATTGAAGCTGACATGAGAGGAGTAAGCCAATGGAGAATATATTCTCTGAGACTTTCCATCACTAGCATATTTTTTTAAATCATCAAAGCATAGATATGGGTACAGTGAGCTGTGTACAGTGTTGCTGAGTCTTCACAGCCTGGCCTTTTGTAGGATCAAAGGAGGTATCAAGCACTACCATGTGAGAACAGAAGCTTTTCATACCTACTTTTCAATGTGCTTTCTCAGAGACTTTTCATTTTCCTAGAAGCTTACAGGTTTCCACAACATATATGGCAAGGTGTCAGGGAGCTGTGAGGGCTGGATGACCCTGGAGGGAAGGTGAACTGGGGGCCAAGAGCATACTCAGTGCAAGCCATCCCCTCTCTGATGGGGTGCAGTCCCACAGCACCCAAGCAGGGTGGACACAGTCGCATGTTAGTAACAGGGTCCACTGACAGCACCAGACATGGCAAGGGGTGAACCAGGTCCAGGAGGGAGATCCATCAAGGGGCAGCAGGAGATGGGCCAAAAAAGGGACTGAAGGAAAGGCTACAATACAGGTCCAGCCATGAGCATCAAGAGACAGGGCTGGAGACTGGCACACCTATAATGTAGCTCAGGCTGGGACTGAAGGCTCAGCCCTGCATTTAGATGAGGCTCCTAGGCCCACATGCAGGGTTGTTCTGAATTGAGGAGTAGCTGGTTAACAAATATATTAAGTAAAAGACGGAAATAGAGGAAAAAGTGATAGCAATCTTATGTCCCTCCTGATGTTGAATGTGGCTGGAGGCCTCAGATGAGTCTGTGTCAGGGCCATTAATGGCCATTAGTGCACTTAGGACCCTGTCATGAATGTACAGGATCACTACAGTACATTCCAGAATGTGATGAAATTCTTGATAAATTGTTTTAACTTAAAAGCCATTGAATCCAGTAGATTTCATGAGCTCATGAAGGACCAAGATAAGCAAGGCAACTAAAATAAAATCTAACAAGGTTGTCCAAATCCTATGAACAGGGATATTTTTGTTTATTTTCTGTGTTTTGGTTCCAAATGAATACTGAATATATCCAGAATATTGGAAAAGTTATTTTTTTAGGAAAGTACTAGGACTATTCTATAAAGTCCTAAACTGACCTTAGGCAGAATACTGCATTTTATTCTCATCATTTAGTTTTAGAAAAATAAATTCAAACTGGAAAAAAGGGTTAGTAAAGCTACTCAGGAGACTGCAAGAGCTTGGTTCATTTGGTAGCTGCATTTCCTGAGGTAAACACAAAGGAAAGAAAAGAATAATACTGTCCAAAACCCCACAAACAAACACAAAAAACAACCAAATGAAAACTGTATGTGAATTTAAACTTGCCAGGAATAAATCAGGGTTTGAAATTCAAAAAAAAATTCTAATTGTTGAAGCAGTGAGATACTACCCCTCTAGGAGAAGCAGCAGTAAAAGGATTAGACATTTTTACAATGTAACTTACATTTGTCAAACTGGGATGACTTGACTTGGTGCAATTACCCAACATAGCTGTGGACTAAACCTAATGTCTCAGAAATCAACTTCCAGATCTATGTTCAGCTTCACGATACACACAGAAATACCACTGTGCTGAAGAAACAAAGGATCTCATTAAGTAGAGGAATTAGTGCTGTGCAACAGGTATATATCCTGTTTCATTCCCACCACCTTCCCAACAACATGACTAATTAGGCCAAGGCAGAGCACCGCAATAGCACGGTTATTGTCATTGCCAAATTATTTCAAGCTGAATCAAGTATCTTTATAGATTACTGCACTGAGTCGGGTAGAATCATAAGTAATATCTAGCACTTCTTTCAGTATATTGCTGCTTGGACCATTTTGACAGCAGATTTCATAGGGCAGTCCTCCTCTCTGGTCCAGACAGTGGTTTCCCATTCATAATCAAGCCTACTGAAAGCACTCTGTGTGAAAATATTTAAGTGGAAGCTAGGATAAATATAAAGTGAAAAGACAAAATAGCCATAACCATGATTAATCATTGACATTTGAATGCTGTATTACTTTTCCAGTTTTTAATACATTGATCATATTTAGCAATTAATAATAAAATTAATATAATAATAATAATAATTAATGGTAATAAATTCCACCAGTAAACTATGACACTGTAAAACTATACTGAAATCAATGTTAAAGGTTGCTAAATGTAGAGCATTTACTTTGTAATGGAAAATTTTCAATCTTTTGCTAATACCGTTGCAATCCTTTATCTTCAAGACTTGATGCCAGTGAAGAAAATTATTTATGTCAAGTTGCTTGCTATGCAATTTTGAAGCATTATGCACAATTGACTTTGATGCTTTAAATCCTTCCCCCAACAACTATAGATTCAGATCAAGAACAGCTGTTGGTTTTTTATATAAACTAGAACTTTAAAGTCCTGTTGACTTCATCAAAAAGAAAAGGAAGAAATTAACAAGGATCACTAAACTGAAAGTATTTGTCTCTGACTTAGAACATGAAAATATTCAAAATCCTCTGAGCTATGAGGTATTTTACAGTTTATCCAGATCTAATGAATTATGAGATTAAGGGCTGGGCTTACAAGAACTGAGAAACATTCAAGCTGAAACTGGGTCTTAAGCCCAAGTTTGACTTGTTATTCTTTCAGGATTTTTTCTCTAGACACATTCTGCAACAAGTCTGAGGGAGATGCATTCACCTTCCCTTGAGGAAGTTCTCACTGGTACTCCCAAGTTCCTTGTGAAAACATGTCAGCACTTTTAATGAAAATATAGTTCACAATTTACCTCACCATGATTGCTCACATGAAGACATTTTCAAAAATCCTAAGGTATTAAGTCACTTGCTGTAAAAAGACTGTACATTGAGGTGTGTTACAGCAATAAATTCTGCTGATATCACTTTACATACTGCGTCCATTTTTCCAAATTATTATAACTTATATTCTGCCCAAATGGAAATGACTAATAGGTCAGTTGCTGTAGAGGACAATAAGGGATGATCTCACTTTGATCTGTTGTTTAGTTTCAGGGATAATGTTCATTTACTACGTCTTGAAAGAGCTTCCAAGTGCAGGATTCTTGAGCTGGCTGATGAACAGGGAAGGTCAGAGAGATAGATAATTACACCTCAGTGTAAATGATCCAGTTGTTCAAGCTCTTATAAACAAGTCAAAATATGTTGTCAACCAGTCATTCCATATAAAAAGTAATATATATAAACAATTTTATGTAATTATCACAAACGCCCACGCACATTTTCCAGCAAATTGGTTAGCTGAAAAGGTCAATAGATGTCAAAATGTGTTTAAGAAGAGCTACTCGGGAAAAAGTGGATTAAAATAGTTTGGTTTTCAGTCACAACCCTGAAAACCAGCTTTGAATAACAGTATTTATAAAGTAACAGCCAGCTACCAAACTAAGCTACCCCAGGTCTTACATTTTGAAATCACTTCCTGGATCACTATAAAAGATCCCCTGCAAGTTATTGAAGTCATACAGGAATTCAAAGAGTCCATGACAGTTTATATAGCTCATAATCTTCCCATTAGATTTATGTCCTTTCTCTGTCCTTCTGCTTGATATAGCATGCACAGTCAGTACAAACATTGGAGCTAGCACAGACCATGGCAAGAGAGAGAGAACAGTTAGTGAGAGATTTTCCACTTTGGTCTATGTCTTTAGGAGTCACTCTGTCCCTAAATTCATACCTGTATTTATCAGCTTTCAGAACATGCTGCTAAAGCTGTATACTGTCCAAGATGAATGAGAAAACTGGTGTAAAGTATGGCAGGATGAGAAAATCTGGGGTCCCAGGTTTGATTCGTTCCATTTCACATAAACCTGCTGTCACTATGACTTTGCTGCACCTGTTCATAGGCACTGAGAAGTCCTTATTTAAAAGGTTTTTATTTTAGAAACAAAGGTAGTTCAACACCAGCAAATTCTGAAAATGTCATATCTAAACCCCTGCCCCTAAGCACAAACATAAATACTGCCTAAAATATAAACCACTGAGGTGTCATCATAATAATTCCACTCATCACAAGACCCACACATTTTCAGCTCTATCATTAAAATGATCTTAACCCATACTATGTTTTACATATGCAAGCAATCATATTTCTAGCATGAAAATCCATGGGAATGAATTTATACAGGTACAATTTGATTCTGAATGTTAATTTTTTGTATGCAAAATTATCCCATGGGCAAAGAAAAAAGAAAAGACACTCAAAAAAAATGGAAGAAACTTAAAGTTTCACACTGGGAAAATGGCAGGCTACTCTGGATATTTAAGCATTGTTCTGCTATGATTACAAGGAGTAATTAAATTAAAAAAAAAAAAAAAAAGAGAAGCGCTCACTAACTAGCAGGAACTGTCTCCCTTGAGGCTCGAGCCAGAAAAACATTCACAGGGCAGCTGACTCCAGCAGAATGGCTCACTTGCTTTGAGCTAAACAGTGTTTAACGGATTGAAGCCTTGATTAATAAATGGAGCTAATAACAAAGTATGAAATTAGTTTGAAAACCTTTCTGCTTTTGATTGGACTCTGTGCACAACGGTTCACAGGCATTTCTGCCCCTTTTTTAGATGACTATTTGCTCTGTTCTTTTTTGTAAAACATAGAGAAAATACTGACTTTCCATTGACTCATTATCTAACAGAAATTCTGTTTATAAGCACATAAAGAAAAGACCATTTTTTTCTCCAAGGCAGTCAAGACACTATAATGAATACAAATATATCAGCACTTCTTTTCAGCGATGACTACTCATGGAGTACAAATATACATTGTATTTATATCTTTGCTCAGTTGTCTTCATATAAAGTGAATACATACTCAAACATTTTGTAAACATAATGACTAATATTTAATAATAATATTACATTTATATATTAGGCAATTTCAGGGTGGTATTTTTATGTATATACCTGTTATTTATAAGACTGTGGGGTTTTTCATTGAAGTTTCCAATCTGTTCTCCCTGTATCAATATATTTTCCGAATTCTGCTGTATATACACTTGATATGCACATGTGATATGTTATTACTCTGAAATACACCACTCATTAACATTGGATCAGCTCTAGCACTGAGAGTAAAATATAGACTATCTATCTGCATCTTAATTTCTGCTACTACTATACCCCACCTCCCCAAGATTATCTTCTCATATAGTTTAGCACAGATGTAAAGAACATGATGGATAGAAGAACATCAGTTGCCACCGGAACTGAGGAACTCCATCTAAATTAAGGCTTGAGACAGAAAGTGCTTGAGAAGAAAAGTTATCTGAAGAAAAACACATGCAATCTTTTGGTCATAGCTCTGTTAAAAAACTGATAATTTAATTAGCCATGAAGTAGAAACAATTTCTTTGTATGCATCCAGAAATTAAATGCAACAGCTAACAGTTAAGCAAACCAGACTAAAAAGTCCATTCATTTTAGTTACTCCAAGACTTGCTTTTGAGGTAATACATTTTGAAGAATGTTATGTTACAGCCTTGTGGTGCGCACCTATATTTCTTACGGAGAAAACGGGCAGATGCTCTTATAAAGACTCCCTACTTTATTTTCAGAGACTGAAATATGTTGCTAAGCCTTTTGTTGCTTATTGAGGTATACTGAACAACTACATTTTTCTTTTAGTGACTTTACTCTCATATTCTAAAGTTGGCCTTTCTATTTTAGGATTGTGTTTATGGAAAAATATCTATTCTATTTGTAGTTTTGTGTTTAGTAATAGGTCAAAGCCTCTGGGGTTTCACACTTGAATGAATTACATCCTGGGGAATCCTGTGTACTGAGAAAGCCAGTTTAATTAACATAATCTAACATGTCTCAGTAAAACCAGGATCTAAAACTACAGTGATGTCATATCCCATCACAACACCCTCTTAAAATGCTGGAATGTTCAAATGGCAATACAAGTGTAGAAAAGACTACATACGTAAGGTCTTTATTCCTTACCATTGTATGTGGTTTTCAACTCTGTCAGCTTCCAAGTCAATCTAAAGTTTGTAAGGTCAATTTATTGCTTTTCTAAGAAAATAAATAACTTTAACTTTGTAGCCGAATATATCATGACAAAACATTGTGGGTTTATAGATTCTTATATTTTAACACTGAAGCCACCATAGATTGGAACTTCTGAATCTCAAGACTCATCAGGTTTTACCCAGCAGCTTCTGGATCAAACCCAGAACATACAGCTGACCTGGATGTAAAGATTTTAAATGGTAATCAGTTCTCCCTCTTTAGTTGTTTAAATCTGTTAATTGTTTCAAAGTAGAATACTTTTTTCTGTTCTGCATTCGTCTTTTATCAGGTTCCAGTCTTGTAAATTTACTACCTCTATCTATTTAAAAAATTACCTTCACAATTTTTTTTTCCATCAAGAAGGTGTCTAAAGACACCTCTAAACCTTTCTGGTTTTCACAAGTTAAACTGCTTTAATCTTATGTTAGAAAAGTGCAATGGTCTCGTACCTCTTTGCAAAAGTCTTTAAAATTTTTCAGCAGCCTTCTTATAGAATGATTATTTAAACATATTGAACCATAACAGGTTCCAGGACTGGACACACTAAAATGATAATAACAACTTCTCATGACTACCACTATGATTAGTTTGTCTTAATATTCCACAAGGACTCTGCCACACCAAAAAGTACATTCAGTAATCTTTTAGTCCGTATCTGTACATTGGGTTCTCTGTATGAATCCTGTTGAGCAGCTGCAAGATCTTGAGTTCAGCTGTATAAATTTTGTGTTTCTAAAGTGAGCTACTCTATAAAATTGACTATCTTACCGCTTGCTGAGTGCAAATACACAAAGTTTTCCAAGTATCCCCATTTTTGGGACAAAAAAAAAAAAAAAAAAGTAATCTACTGTTGTGATCCACATTAGGATCATCTCCTTCCAGTAACCTTAAAGCATTTTTGACTCCCAGGCTACTGCTGGTGAACATCTCTCAAGCTCATAAATACAAGTGATTTACTTTCAAATATACCTAAATACTGGTTGGACCAGAGAAAGAGTAGCTATACAGCCTGCTGGTTATGAGGAGAATTAGAGACTGACATTAATATATTTTGGTGAAAACTTTTATTTTCAACATACTAGTGTTTTCCGTTTGTAAAGAATATGCTTCAGTTAACCTCCAGTACTACTGAAAGTGAATTATACAGCTCAGCTTTGTACACATATGGTAATTAAAACAATAGTGAATTAAACCACTTGAAACAATTAGGGAATATTTTATCAAAGCTTGTGATTAAAAACTAAGTATGCTTCTGTGATCTAATCTCATTGAAGTCAAGAATGTGCTTGAATGCTTTGTTGAACTGGAACTTTTCATAAATCAAGGTGAGTTGTTTGAATCCACTGCGAAGAGAGTATTTTAATATTCAACACCACCCATATGAAAATTTTCAGAAGCTTGAAAAAAAAATTCACATTTAGCAGAACAAAATGATGGAACAGCAAAGTTGTTACTTAAACCACAAGCAAGTGTATGTTTTTCCCACAGGGATTTTGGGAAGTTTGAACTCTGCATATCTAAAGTATAGCCTATATTCATAATTAGTAGAAGAATTCCTATTGGAGAACTGGATAGTTTGTGCTGGTAGTTTTAACTAATAGCATCATAAGAAAAATATACTCACCTCAGTGCAAATAAATGAAATGTTAGACCAATTTGCTGTTGAAGCACATAATGCACAAAGATAAACAGTGCCTGGAGAAGCAGCCTCACTAAATACTTATTTTAAGGGGAAAAATGAAAATCAACTGTTATGAATATACAAAGGAAGTACTCTATAATGATTCTGTAGAGCACCAGTGTTGACAGACTGTCCCTGAGCAAATGGAGGGATCCTTTAATTTCTTTGCTATTATGTTTTCAGCTAAGGGTTTAAACAGGTCCTTTTCATGATCACTGTTGCCACGCAGGGCTGCGGGGAGAACAAGAACAAAAAGATAAACTTTTTGCAATGCAGATCTAGAAACTCAGAGCACTGAATACAAAGAGTCCCTGAATTTATTAAAAAAAAAAAAAAAGTTCAGGGAACAGAGGAAATAAAACAGATTCCCACAAGAATTTCTCAATATCAGCTCATAAATCTTTACCTTTTTCTAATGCAAGCAGCACCTAATTTGCATGAAATATCTTTTGGTTTCTCTAACAATAACTGTAATCATCTCACTTTCCTACTGTCACTTGTAAACTCATTCTCAGTTCCTCCCTCTTCTCATGAATAACTTTCTGGTTTCCCTCTTGCAATGTTCTTTCCCTTGTTCCTTCCCATAATCCCTTCCACTCTCCTCCCCTGCCAAACTTTCAAACTCTTTGGGTTTCCCTACTAGTCTGTCTCACGGCATTAGATCATCTCTCTTTTCTAACAAGTGGATATACTTTTCCTGTGTCCATCAGCACTGTACTTTCAAAGAAGAGACCGAAATAGAGGTGGGGTTTCTTCACCTCATTTCCTAAGAAAAAGCATACCACCAGCGCTACAGGTAAAGCAGGACTTCCCCAGACCTTTCTGAGACCCAAGGTTCAGTGAGTTCAGCCCAGCTCCTGCGGGACAGCTGCCCTGTGCAGGCGTCACCCCACCGCCCCTCTCCCCGCAGGAGGGAAGGCACGCAGGCAGGGGCTAGTCTGAGCACAAACTAAACTAAGCCCAGCTAAGCGCCCCCCCCCCGCGCCGCCGGCGGGACCATCTCCCCTTCCAGGGTCAGCCCCTCCAGGGCTGCCCCTCGCCGTCGCC
Source organism: Strix uralensis (assembly GCF_047716275.1). Lineage (NCBI taxonomy): Eukaryota > Metazoa > Chordata > Aves > Strigiformes > Strigidae > Strix > Strix uralensis. The sequence goes on from NC_133975.1 coordinate 41,012,676, forward strand.
GGTCTCTGCGCCCGCCACCGCGGGTTTAAGGGAGGGGGGGAGGGAGGGCTGCCGGGGCCGGCCCCCGCCCTCCCTGCCCGCCCGCCCCGCCGCCGCCGCCGCCGCCGCCGCCGCCGGGGCAGCGGCGCGCCCCGCGCCCGGGATGCGGCCGGCGGCGGGTTGCGGGCTGCTGGCAGGAGCCGTGGGCAGGCGGGCGGGGAGGTGGGCTCCCGCCGCCGCCACCGCGGCTGGGCGCCGCCGCCGCCGCGGCTGTGATTAAGCTCCCGCTGGGCTGCGGAGCGGAGCGGCGGGAGCGCGCGAGGCGCCGCCGGGTACCGGCCGGGCGGCGGGCGCGGAGCCGCCGGAGCTCTCCAGGGTGCTGGGCACCGCCCGCCCGCCCGCCCGCCCGCCCGCGGGGAGCCGCGCCGCCGCCCTCGCCCGTCGCGCCGCGCCGCGGAGCCCCGCCGATGCCTCGGACGCGACCGCTCCAGGGCTCGGCGGCGCCTGCGAGCAGCATGGCCCGGCTGAGGTACCTCCGCGCCGCTGTCTCGGGGTTTTATCTGTGGGAAGCCGCGGTACTGCTCAGGTGAGTTGGTTTCTTTGGGGAAGGGAAGGTGCGCGTGTCCCCCTCGCCGGTTTCCGAAGGGCGGCCGAAGCGCCGGGACCCGCGCAGAGCCGTCGCGGTCGGTGCCGTCCCCCACCGCTACCGCCCGGTTGCCTTCGGCGGCCGGACTCTGGGCACGGAAACTAAACGCGTGGGGGCCACGCGTCGCGAGTGACTTTGTAACACTGCAGCGCCTCGAAATTGATTCTGCATTTTGCAGGCTGAAGGCTGTGCGTTTCCTTCATCTGTTCACAGGGTCTCCCTGTTTGATCTGTGAATTTCATCACTGGTTTTAGCAAAAATTGTAGCATTAATGATCTTGAAAATTCTCCAGGTGCGAAGCGTCTATATGTAAAAAGTTACAGAAGATAATCTGATTTGGGAATATATAGACTTTTTTATTACTGTCAGTTCTTTTCAGTGCAAGAAAATCAGGGACTGCGTTAGGTCAGAGAAGTCTTATACAGAAACAGAAAAATGATAGTTGAGTGAACAGAGGATATGATCTACAGAATTACCCTCAAGAGGGAAAGCGTTTGCTGTACTACTGGCAGTCTATGATGTGTACTACGATGGATAGTAACATATCCATAAATTATGACCCGAGTAGAAGACTGAGGTTCATACAGCTTTTTCTGCTTTCTGCCCAGCTCACTGTTTCTAGCTCAAATAACGTTATGATATCAGTACAAGCATTCTTTTAATACATAGCTAGAATTGTGGTGATAGCAGGTTAAAATAAACTTGAATCCTCTGTTTAACGGTGAGGGGAAAACTTAAGAAGAAAAATCAGACGTGTAAAGCAGACTTCAATGTCATCATGTATTCACTGCTGATGCAGAGTTAGCCACGCTTGTTATCAACAAACATTATAGCTCTGTATCACAGTAAACAGACTGTGGCATAAAACATGACAATGCCATTTTAAGAGTCACATTGTTACTCAACAAAGATAAAAAAGGAGACTTAAATTTGAAAAGTGGTTCTCCAGAGAGAGTTTGGGGCTATACGTGTAAGGGATTTATAGCCACAAAGTTAAAACAGTAGCGTGTAGTGCCCCACAATGATGGCACACTTCACAGGTGCTCACAGCAAATTTTTCCTTTTTGAAGTTAGTTTAATGACCAGTTTTGTATCAACATATGTAATGTAAATAGTTTAGAATGTGATTTTATTGTAATTGCACCAAAAGAAAGAGATTTTAAGAAACTGAGTCACATGGTATGGGATTAATTGACATTGGGAGGAAAGAGTAAATGCATGAATATTACAGTTTGAATTTTCCAGTTGCATTGAGTCTTTAATGTTCAGAGTAGATAACCAAACCCCTGTGTAGTGCAGGCAATATCAGCAGTACTGTGCTATTACTATTCTATTTCAATGTATTTATAGAACTTATTTTTCTTTTGCACATTATTTAAATGCCATCCTACTGTTGAATGATTCATCCTTTATTTTAATGATATAAAAACACATATTATATACCAAGGGGGAAAAAAGTGAAAAACTCAGATTTGGAAAGCGTACATGTATTTTACATCACATAATTCTGGACTAATATTTGTTTGTTTCAAAATTTATGCAGGCATCTTAATTTGCATAAATTCAAATTATTCTGTTCAATGTCCAAGTAACTGTTGTACCGCAATAGCCTTCTGCTCTTAAATTGTCACTTTATCACAAGGAACATGATTACTGTGCACAAGGACTATATAGTCTGAGAAAGACTTCAGAAAGCTGCTCAGAATCTATGTGTATCATTGATATATATCTCAATATAGAGATTGCTGGTGACTTTAGGTCTAGCAATAATATCTCAGAAACTTGAGTCAGTTTGAGACACACACGAGTCCTCTCCATGCTTTAAAATGGTAATAAAATAAAAAAAAAAAAAAAAAAATGTTAAAATATTAAAACCTGTGAAATTACCAAGCTTCCTGGAGCCATTAATTCTAATTCTTTTCCAACTTAAACCTTGTGAAATGATTTACATTACAGCAAAGGGAACAAAGAATAGTAGGACGCTGCTTCCACTCTCTGTAAGACACACAGACTCCAGCCTTAGCACCTATATAACACCCTCAGGAAGAAGAAGGATGTGCTATGAATTTCTAGGAACAACCAAACCTTAAGTGTTTCACTTGCTCAAACATCATGGAAAAAGTAATATATCCTCTCTTACATTGTGCAACATTAAGATTTTTCTGCTCTTTACTAACTCAAGGCTGTGTGAGAAGACCAGAGGAACCCAAGAGGAAGAACCTTCAGTTCTTGTCCAACAGCCCTGAGGTTGTTTAAAGTGATTGTTTGAATTATATGCCTGTGAAGATAAACATTTAGTTGTCTTTTCAGTACAGGTCAAATGAAAACAAAAAGGATTTGTTTCTGGTATAAAGTTACAGGCTTGTTACTTCAATGAACAAAGTCTCTGGACTGGCATGCTTCACAAGAGGAAACTGCACCTGATTATTATTTTTTTTTAAATAATAATTTTTCATCCCACATCTAAAGGCTCTTCAAATTGAAATGACTGAGACAAGATGTATATTGGTTGTAGTAGGATCTAATTATTAATTTGATTTCTGAAAGAGACTGTAGAGAGAATAAAATGTTGTTAATAATCTTTCATAATATTTTTCAAAATATTGTGTATGTTTGTACTACTATGTCTTAGATTAATAACATACTTATCGGTAATATATTAATAGATTTTAGACATGAAAATCAAGGGTTTAAGAACATAGCATTCTATTATGTTTACTGTGAAATATTTGAGGACTGGGAGAAAAGGTATAATCAGACCCAAAATAAAAAATTATTATTGATTAATAACTGCCAGGCCCCAGTGTGATACTAAGAAGAGGGTAGAGATGTAAAAATGAGGGTAAAAGCTGTGGAAAATAATTTAATGGAGGCTGAAAATATCTGTAATTCACTACCAAAGAAGGAAAATAAACACCTCTAAGGTATGGTTCAAAGTTATAATAATCTCTGAGTATTCCTCCAAGTTTTCATTAAAGTAACAGTGTTAACAAAAATTCGTCTGGTTTTACTTGGATTCCAAGAGGTCACAGTGAAAGAAAGATCATATTTGTAGAGTCAACATGAAGATTGTATTTGCGAGTCAAACAGTTTTATGACAGCTCTCAAACTTGCACGGGCACTAGCACAGGTCTATCAGAACTACACTGTCAAGGACTTGCCAGGGACTCTGCTTTCTCCTTAAAGACTGTAGTATAGATATGTTATATGTAGACCTGTGTATGGGGAAAGCACGGGATGAAAAGGTAGGTGGCACTCTGGAAATGCAAAACAAGTTCTCCCTGTATGATATTTCTTTAATTATCCATATTAGCATAGATCAAGAATCATGCTACAATTAGGTGACTGCCTCTTTCACTACCCCATTGCCCTTATATTGAAGGAAACAGTATCGCAGAGACAGATAATTGCACTTAGAGACCAGATTTTCATGGAAGAAACCTCCACAACCTAACTCTGGGGCATGTCTGAGCTCACAGTTAACTGATTTTGAAATTATTCCTGCATTGCATTGTAAATTGATTTCAGATGCATAGTCAATATCCCTTAAGCCAGCATTAGTTCCTCCAAGTAATGAAAGAGAAAAAAACAACAGCTAAAAAATATTAAATCTGACGCATCATCACAAACATCTTTGAAAATAAAGGTTTTTGGACATTCTACTCAGACTTCAGTAGCTTATTAATACGTTAAGAATTATACCTACATTATTATTCAAGAAATAAAAGTGTCTTAAAATAAGGATGTGACTTAAATAGTGTGTGAAAGAAAACGTAGTAATTCAAGATGAGAGCACTGAGGCACAGCACCTTTCCTTGGCAGCCCAGACTCAACTTGAATAGATAGTTTCTGTGGGATAGATCAGTTGACAGACTCGAGGTCCCAATGAAAAAGATCTGATATGTCTCAGGGAGCAACAAAGGAAGGGAAGGTGAGCTGGGAGTTCAGACTCAGCAAAGCAGGCAGACACAGGATCCTACCAACAAAGTTTGCAGTCCCACAGCACTTGTGCCGGAGCAGAGCAGATCCAGTCCAAACAGTTCAGACTGATGGGCAAAGTTGGTAGTGATGAGGCAGGCCCAAGGTCAAGGCAAAAGGTCAGGTCAGCAGATCAGGCTTGGAGTTGGAATTAGGAAGGTACAAGGCTGGGTGAAGATATACTTGCACAGTAGCTCATGCAGAGACCAAGAGCATCTCCCCAGCACTTCTGAGGGAGAAAAAAAAAGGAAAAAAAAAAAAAAGGAAAAAAAACAAAGGAAAAAAAGAAACCAACCAGCTCCTGAGAGAAGAAGGCTGAGGCTTCTACAGCTTTTTATCAAACAGCTCTGCTTCAAAGCTGGGCTGCTGCATTATCAGAACTGGCACTGAGCCCAGGTAGCCAAACCCCTGGGATGAAGGAAATGTGCTCAGGGTCCTTATAAAATGTTAGGAGGAGAGCATCGGGGTTCCCTTGCAGGGTGTACCCACAGGCAGTATTGTACTTTCCACAACTCAGACGAAAAGGAAGTGAGGTTTTTTGTGACCAAGAGTATGTGATTCAAATTCTCTTATATTTCAACTATACCAGTAAGAACACTGAAATCCCTTTGAACCAAATATGAGTTTTGTCACAAGCATGGATTTGATCAGAACTTTTACTACCCATTCTTTATTTCTATAAAAAACAATTATTTTTGTGACTACCATGTTTATAATTTTGAGAATTACGTGTGGGTTTTTGAGTTTATAACATTATAAACTGTAAGAAAATTAAACAAAGGCATTTCAAATAAAAACATGAATCTTTTAATTCTTACTGTGCTAGTGACATTTTCTTACTTTTAAACCTCTCCTAATTCATTCCTAGCCAACTGATGCTACCAACAACTGAACACACTTAATATTGTGAGATAAGTGCTGTGCTTCTGTATGATGAAAACTTTGATAGCTCCCCTATCAGACTAGTCTTGTCCAGATATCCTAGGAATCATGACAATTAAAGAAAATGAAAATTTCTGTAAGATTAGAGCTTCTCATTTTAACAGATTTAGAATACAAGCTTCAAATTATCTTACTAAGCATTATGTAATACTACCTATAGGGAATTAGTCCCACAAATCAGCTTTGCTCAAGTAATGAACAGTGACGAGCCCTTCTGTGTGGTGTTGCATCTTCTCCTTTTTATTGCTTTTCCTACTGATCTTCATGATGTTTATTGGAAGAATCAGTCAAAGGAGATAGGAACTAAAAAGGAGTAGCTCTACTTTTCCTGATGTGTAGCCATTGTGAACAGATCGAGTAAAAGGCACCGTTTTGAGGATATCAATACCAGCAGCAAGGGAACACGTCAGAGAGCAGGAAAAGACACGGCTCGAAACTATGTGTAACAAGAACACAGGACCAAAGCAGAAGAATGAGAAGAGCATCAGGAAGCAGATCAGTCTGCACAGTAAAGTCAAGAGAAAAGAAGACAAGAATCTTTCAGACTATACTTTTTTTCTAGCACAGACTATAATCCATTATTTTTTATGGCTTCTGAAGCAACATGATTCTTCCTGACGGATGTCCTTAGATGCTGTGTCAATACAAATGCTAAGTAGCAAAAGTAAAAAAGAAAGAACAAAGGAAAAAAGTACAAAAATAGACAGCATGTGATTATAAAAGTATAAAAGAATGCATTTTGTTATTACTCTCCCAGTCAGCTGTCTAATGAATTGCTCCCACATTATTCAACAGCAAACAGGATAATAATACTTGGTCTACATCGCAGTGGACTTTCTACATAACAAACACTTCCTATATAATTTTCCTGTACCACATACCGCCCTGTTATTCCTCTAGACCTACCACAGATGTACAAAATGAGAAGGGATGGCAAGGACAGTAAGGGCTATTTCCAGGTAGGAACTTCCCTAAGGAAGATCAGTCCTCTTCAATATTGTTATTACTGAAGTTTCGATTTGGTGACATGAAACATTAGCGAAATGCAATTTCCAAGGGAAACAGTTTGACACTGCAGAAAATGTAAAGTTCAGAAAGACTCTGGCCTGAGATAATCATGTGGTCACTGATGGGGCTGTTGAAATTGTGGAGCTGCACAAGTAGGGGCTACTGTCTAATACAAATCAATGGCTACAGGACAAAGCAAGCCAGCAGATTATCCTGAAACTGTTTCAGTGAAACAATAAAGTGAGTAGAAAGTGAACACAGGAGTAATAAATTATATCAGACTGTGAGACTGAGTTAATTGCTGTTAACCTGTATGTGATTCTTACACCTAAAACTAATTTAGGAAGGGTATCATCAGCAAAATCAGTATAGCTATGACATTTAAAAAGAAACTCGTTTTTTTCCTCTTCCTGATTAACATTCAGGCTGCAGTTATAACTACATAACCTACTGTCTTAGTATTTTGCCCTTTGTTGCATTCCATCTTTGATATGAGATATATATAAAAATACATTTGATATAAAAAAAAATATTGGAATATGTTACCATCTCACCATTGCCCAAGGCTTCACATACTATCTACAGTTTGCATAAGACTCCACTAAGTCTAGAATTTATCTCCAGTTTCTTGTAAAATACATTTTTCTCTCTTTCAGAATTTTGAAAGGTAAAATATGAGCCTAATGTAATCCTAAATAGCATCTGTGAGGATCGCCAAGTACCAGAATATATAGTTTCTAAGCTGACTTTCTATAAAATTGGCTGTTTATAAATTTACAATTTTTACCAATGATTAACTTTAATTAACTTTAATTTCCCAACTAACTACTGAGCAGAAATGCATAGTAAATACAGTTCTGCTAGCATGGCTCTTCAGAATGTTGTTTTTTAAAAAAATTATTATTACTTCACATTTTAGTGAGTGACTGCAGAGCTTAGGGACTTTGTTGTGAAAAGTTGGTTTAAAATGTTATGGGATACAGTGGGACTCAATTATTAAAAAGATCCTGAGTTTTTGTCCTACTAAGGCTTTTTGTTTCATAAAGTTTTCAAAACTGCAGTCATCTGTTAGATTCAGTAATGCACAGGAGCTTCCATGCTCGGGGCATATGTAGGCTAAGACATATTCATGTGCAAGGACCAACTAAACTTCCAGTTTTGTGAGCAACATATCTGCTGGCTAAGGGTGCCCTACTAGATAAATAAAATAAATGTCACAAATTGGTAACTTGTTGGCAAAAGTAGAGTAAAACTTTTCATTTTTTGAAGGGAAAAATAAAAATTTTGAAATCAGTCGTGACTAGAGCACTGTTTTCACACAGCTAAATTATGACTAACTACTGTATTCTAAGGTAGATGTTAATTCTGTGCCTAAGCATCTATATAACGCCTCCGTGAAGGGATGCGCACCTGAGCGATGTTTTCCCTGATGCTATCAGGTCAGATCCATTACCTCTGACTCGGCAGTATTAGAACTAAAATCAAAGTAGGCAGATTTCAGCATCACATCTGGACTACATCCCATAAAAGACTTTTTTAGAAATCTATAGTGGGTTTTTTTCATTGCTTTATTCTGTCAGAAAGAATGCTTTATGCAAACGTTTGGTTTTTTTTTTTTCAAAAAGAAGGAAGCAGATTTATCAGCGTTTGCAAGATTTATCAGTTTGCTTTAACTCTTAATTTGCAAGAGTATAAGTAAAATAAAGTATCTTCTGTTTTCCTTCAGTTCTTGCACAGTAAAGATTGAATACTCCATTGTTTTGAACACAATATTGCAATTTTTTACTACACAAAGTAAATATGAAATGCATCCACTTGAGCCAGTAATCCATGATTACAAAAAGTACAGTAGAGAACTGGAATTAAAAACGTTACTTGCAAGCAGTTTCTCCATATATGCATTAAATTTTTACCTCCAAAACTTATCCCAAAATTCTAACACTGTGCAAATGAACTCTAAGAATATACCTATCTCTTTACCTATTTCTGTTGTTCCTGTACACAGATCTTTGGAGTTAAGAGTACTCAAATTTTCATCTGTAATCAAAATGTGAGCACAAATGCACTTGTTCAGATTCCCTAAGTAATGGTTAAAAGAATAACCTTTTTCATCCTTTTTAACAGTGATGACTCCTTCAGGAGATGATGTGTCTTGCATATAATAAAGGCTGGAACATTGTTTGGGGGCTCTCAATGCCTTCACAATCACCCAGGGAAGGGGAGGCGGTGCTCTACCTGGACTCCATGAAGTGCCCCAACCATGCCATGTAGGATGTGCAGGGTGCAGTGGGGGATCGGCATAGATCCTGATCTTTCCTTCACCCAGCATATTTCCACTTGTTTATATGAAGCTTAGAAGACTCAGGTGATAAATAAGGGGGTGCTGGATATGTGGCATAAGCAAGACTAAAATAGCAAAGACAAGATGTGTATCTGAGGGGAAGTCTAAACACCACTTTCTGTGGGTGAAAGAGAATGCATGTAGTGGACCACAATAATTTTGGTGGAAATGTGAAAGGCTAGCAACACTGGTTTATACCTTCACATTATTTTGTCTGATTTATTCAGTAAGGAAAATGCTTCAGTGCATGTATTAGGAACACTGTGTTCTGTCATTATGTGGCATGAATCCTGTCACTCTCATCACCCTGAAGCTCAACCCCCTTGTTCTTTAAAGAAAGTCTTATCCTGAAGTGTTGATTCTGGATAGAATTAATAAAAAGGAAAAAATTAGTTAATCTGTGTGTCTCATGTAAATTAACACAGCTGATTGAACATCACCATTCCTGTCTCACAGAAAATTCCAAAGCTCTGACAAGATTTAATTGCTTTTACAATTCATTAAAGGAAGCTTAAGTTGCAGAAAGCAGAAAGAATTTCTGTCAATTCTGTGAGGGAGATGTTCAGAGAAGTTTTTGAAAATTAGAACCTGAGACCCCACCTTCAGTTCCCATTGACATTAGAAAACAGATTCTGGCTGACACAATAGAAAGGACACTGGACAATGTTCCACTCGAGCCTGCTAGCATTTCATTAAAACAACATTGAAACAGATATGTTTCTGTAAAACTATTTCAAGAAATCAGTATTTTTCCAACTAGAAATATTTTATCTTAATTGAAATTTCTTAATCAATAGTAATAACACAGTAGCTACACTATAATTAGCCGACTAATCAAAACAAATAATTTTATGAGAAGTGTTCTGATAAAGAACCTTTTATAGCACTAAGTTCTGTTTACTGCTAAGTTTTGACTTGTCTGGGCTGTAGTCCTGCTTGTTGAATTACTTAAAGATGAGTGACTCTTCAGGCTATATTCAGCTTTTCTCTTAACTGAACTTTTATTTTATCAAACTAATTTTGGAGAAAAAGTCTTCATCTTCTAAACAGCCATGTGACGTGCTCTCTGAAGATACAGGACAACACTGTTGTACTGATCAAAGAAGAACTCCCCTAAGGCAAATGGAATAGTGTTTAATTGAATTGTGCTTCAGTCTTCACAAACCCTGGGGTTTTAATTCAAAACCAAATCTTTATCTAGTTTTGATAAACCTCAACCATTTCATTCTAAGATTTTCTGTGAAGATTTTTATGAATAGTAAAAGAATTGTTTGAGAAGAAGCATATCAAAGAACTGCAGTTTTCAGTTTCAGTTATGGTTTTCAACTCATAAAAGTGGATGTTTAAAGCAAAACAAGGCAAAAGAGGAACAGAAGATTTATGACATTATAAATGGTCATTAATTACAATTACGATAAATATCTATTTCCTCAGATGCACGCTTCAGTGGACACTGTTCCTGTTTATATTGAGTACAGCAACCTAGTGGATGCAAAGTAAGCTGTCAGGGCAATGCTGCAACAATAGTAAAAAATCTAGGCAGTGAATTATAACTAGAAAACACAGTAATATGCAGCTCTACAATTTAAAGGACATTTTGGGATGCATTCAAAATACAGGATCAACCAAGCAGCTATAATCTGTAGAATTCTGTTTTCAGTATTCACCAGTTGCTCCTAGATTTGGGAAGAGTTTGCCTTGGGAAATAATATTTTGGAGTTTTTAGCCAGGCAAAAGTCTCATTTTAATTAATTCTCCTTTCAATCTAGTGTTGCCTCGTTGACATCAGTTGAATTGCTATTCATTATGGTGGTGAAAGACAGTCAGCTCCTGCACAAGTTCAATTGATTAGAGGAATCACTCATTCATCACAAAAATAAATTTAATTGTTCGGCTCTGACATGCTTTTATACAAGGATATCTGGTATTATAAAAGATAATATTCTGCAATTATTTTACATGGTCATTTTGCAATCTATCCATTACTCCAATAACTTTTCTCCATTATTCAATTAATACGCAGATTAGTCTTTATAGTGAGATAGTGATGCTAGTTCAGACTACTATAAATTCGTGATTTACAGTTTCTATTTTCAAAGATATTCTGTTCACTTTAACCAAGTACTATCTGTCTAAAAAAAACCCCTGAAAACAGTTAATTGAATTTTGGGAAGTTCTGACTATCTTCAATTCAAAGTTAAAGTTGCCAAAAACTGAACCTATGCAATAGGTCTTCAGAAGAGTGAGACATTTGTCAGAATTTGAATATTTGAGACATTCTCTGCTCCTTACATAGATGTTTAAGTGAGCTTTTTCCCCAAAAATGTATGTTGAATAAATTAAGAAACAGCAAGAAACTAAGACCTGACTTCAGAACATTTATAAAAATAAGGTACAAAAGACTACTAAGGAAGTAGGTGCTTCCGGGAAAACAATGAACAAATACTCAGATTAGAGTTGTAATTCATAAAATGTCTTAAGAAAATTCGCATGCTGCATGGCTGAAACTTGTCTTAAAAAAGAAAGCAAAATTAGAGGGACAACCTGTAGTTTACTGAGTCCATGTCTTAACTAAGATAGAAAGCCATACCCATAGGATTATGAAGAACGCTGACAAATTAGTTTTATTCCTTTACCCTAAGAGATTTTTTTTTTCCAAAGGGGGGGAAGTAAAGCGTTATGCTTATGTATACACACCATCACAAACTTAGCCTGATCTAGAATATAAAGCCCTCTGACCTGTAGAATGGTGACCAGGTCAGAGAGACTTAATCAGACGACTTAAAACTCATTATTCTTTATTTTTTTCTCTCTGTTAATAAAAGGTGAAACACTCCACAGCAATCCAAACCTCTTTTAAACTATAGTACATAAAGTAAATAAGCTATAATCATTATAACATTTTACTTTCATGACGAACAGGACTGGAGGAAGACTGTAAGGCTAGAGGAATTCTCAACTGTATTAATAAAAGGAAAAAAAAATATGACACCATAAAGGCATCAGGAACATCATAACAAAATGCTTGTAACCGTTGCCTAACCTACAAAGAGGACTAAAATGCAATGTTACTTCAGTGCCTGAAACAGAAAAATTAAATTTTTGTAAATCTGACAGACATTTTTAATGGTTGCATTGAAATGCAATCCGATATATTTTTCACAGTTTTCATTTCTAACCACTAAAATAATAAAAAATGGATAATTAGTGATCTTAAAATGGAAATTTATTCTTTGTTGCACTGAAAATGTACTTTGGCTGAAAATGTGTCCTGATGTAACTCTATTTATCTCTGCAGCATTATATCAAAAAATTAATCTGACCATCTGAACTTATTCATAATAAGAGGATAAAAGGGCAACTAGAAAAACCTAAAACTGTGAAAAATCAGTAGAAAATCTAACCTGTCACAGAAAATATTTTAAAATCTCCTGAGGATCTTTCTTAGAAAATACCTCTTTAAAATCTTGGTGATACAATGCTTCTGTTCCTGTTAGTTGAAGTGGCAATCTTTTCTCTGGCAAGTGTGAGTTAAGAGTTCTGTGCTTCTCTCTGATCTGATAAAATTATTATTATCTAAATCATTACAGGTATGAAAATCTGCATTTTCATTGCATTAGGAATTGACAACTACATGACCTACAACAAATAAAATAAATTTCATCTTTAATTAGCAAGCAACACGTTACGGTCAGTTGTAACAAATAATAGGAAAAGCATTTGGAATCTCAGTCTTAAAAATTGCAAACTTAATTCTTTCTCCTTCGTTTACTACCTTTGGGTTTAGTTCAGGTCACCCTCTTCCACTACTCTTTCACCATCGGAAACTCACTTTTGTTTTTTTGGTCCCTCAGAATGAATTTATTCACCAATAAAACTCAAGTAGAATTATTTTCATGCTGGAATAGAAAAGAGTTGGAAGGAAATCATCTCCTTGCATTAACCTTGAACTGCAGAAGAAGGAAATGTTACCTAATTCAGGCATTTAAGCTAGGAGATCAGTTATCTTGGGTTCAAAATGTAGATAATATAAAGAGTCTTCCAAAAGGTAATTCAGAGAAGGAGATGAATTTTGAGTCTTGTTTAGCTCCTCAGAAGAAACTGCTTCTGTGTGAGCTAGACTGGGACAGCAGTGACAGCCAGTTCTGTGTGTTACTTTCAGGATTGGATCCATGCAGTGTGACCCTCTGACACAGGTCCTGGCTTTCCAGAATGGCCCTGGCTTTTCATGAATAATATTGTTGATGAATGGCCTCCAATAAGAGAAGTCTATTTGGTTTTTGTTTTCTGTGAAGGATTTTAATTTTCAGTAGAGTGAAGAGATTGCTTTAAAATTTTATTGCAGTTTTTAAAAATATTTGCTTTAAACATATTTATTCCACTTGCTGAGCTCTCATTCCACAATATTTGCCTCATCTGCAAAGCTTTCAAAAATTAAAACTTTATTGAAATAAAACACAGAAGCTTGCGTTTCTCTTCTGACACAGCTATTTCAGGTAGCCACATCGCACCTCAAAAGAACATCTGTGTCATGCTACTTGACTGAACAAATGCATTTTAATGACAAACTGTGCAAAAATTTTAAAAACCCTTAGCTTTATCCACAAAAATCAAACAAATTAACATTGGTTTTGCTTTACATTAACATATTTTTTTGTCTAGAGTTGAAAGCAGTTTTTATCCTTCTGAAAAAGCATGATTTATTATTTTTGTACAAGCAAGGAAAACACTTTAATTGGGATGGACTTGAGGCCTTCAGTGGTCATTCTCGTTAACATTTGTTGGTTTTTTATTTTAAGTTGTCACACTCTGGAACATTCTTCTGTCAAAAAGGTATTTTTGTCAGGTTTATATTAATTCTTGGAATAATGTGTGCAGATTCCACATACTATAAACTCTGATCTTGTTAGTTCTTTGCCTACTTTAATTAATAGATCATATAATTAGAGACACTCCTTTTACAAAAAAAAAATCCTATGCTTCTGACCTCTTCAAACATAATGTTCGCTTTTCCCTCTAATCCTACCAAAAACATTTTATGAAGAGATCTATATTGCAGAGAAGAGGACTTAAAGACTGTCTTCATACCACAAAATCTTATTGCCACAATTTTCAAAACGCAATTATCAAGGCACTGTTAGATCATCAGACATCACCAATTTGAGGATCATTTCATTTTAGTAGACCTTGTTAATTACATGGTTACGCTGAATAATTTTTGTTTTAAAATTGATGAATTTTAAAGAAAGATGCAACTGAGTGCATATTGGCTGGCTGAAGTTTTTGGTTTTCTTATGAGTGTGTAATTAATTTCCTTGAGCTTCTCTGCAATGCTTTTTAATGTAAAGTGCATTAAAAACATTCAAACATCAGCTGGAGACAATGGGCCACAACACAAAATCCAATTGCTCCAGGGGTTTGGCCACACTTGCTGTCTGAGAGAATAAGCTAAGTAGTGAAAAGAAAGAGCTATTGGACCATCGCAATGCATGCAAAGCATCATATAACTGCTTTGTATTATACATTGTAAGATGAAATACTAAAATTCTACCTCTTTGAATGGTGAAGATGGATTGTGTTTGAGATGAAAGAAATAATTTATGATCAGACGAGAAAAATCACAAAGCCAAATATGACAGTAACTTGGTGTTAATATAAGATTTTCAAGATAAAATACATAGGCAGTTTAACTATGGAAGGAAGAAAACTAACATACCATCTAATTTAAAGATAATTTGTATCACTTGTATTCAAAAGTAAGTTAGTGAGACTCTGGAGACTACTCTTAGAAGAACTTGGATAAATTAAGAGACTGCTCTAACTTGGACTTGGAAACCTCTCTAGGAAGATTCCAGTGGAAGGTATCATTACAGCACACCATACTCTTTTTTTATCTCTGTCATCCACCTGTAGCAGCAATAAACTGGGAAGATGTCAGTAAATGGTGTAGGATGTCATTTCTTCCTTCACCTTTGTCTATACTATTCTTATTAAGCCCTTCTGGAGAGCTACAACCTTTCTTATACAAATGTTGGCAATAATCCCTTACTTCTTTTCTTCCATATTTTCAAATAAACATTCTTTTAAGGCTGAAACACACAATAAAATGATTTTTAAGAACCCACGTTGAAGATGAAAAGTTTAAAAGAGAGAAATCAGGGAAAAGCAGTGCTTTCTGTAGCACACAAATGATACAAATGACTCAAAGGTAGTACGACTGAAATTACTTTTGGAAATACTCATTTTAAAATAAAGCACATATAAAGCACTTATATTTGTAAAGTTCCTTTCCTTTATTTATGCTTTAGTAAAAATGTGCAGAAGTTTGGAGCAGATAGAAAAGAGATAGCTTATGAGTAGTGATACAGTGGTTCTTAAAAAAACACAGGAAAGCAATCTGATTTTTGTAGCTTTATATGTTTTAGAGAAGGAAACATTTGTGGAGACTGTCAAATTCCCTTTGAAGAGTTTTTCTCAATACTTTTCTTTTGGAGAAAGGAAAGAGAGTGAGGTTTTCTCTCACAAACATGCCTACTTTAAATAGACATTTCAGGAGCACAGATTCATGACCCATGCTTTCTCTTGTTAGCTAAATTGCTAGCCGCTAGATGAGATCTCCCATTTAAATTCTGTAGATGTCAATGCTCTGGCTGCACAGCTATGTTAACTATATATTTTTTTCAGAGTTCTGTAGTAGTAATTATTTTAAACACTTAAAAGAATCAACAATAATGCAAACTTATCCTCAGCAGAGGGATTAGAAAAGAACTGAGTCCCATCACCTGCAGCCATAGTCATACATATCACAGCATTGTAATATCTAGCTCTGTCTTGAAACACACAGGGCTCTTCTATCTCTACTCAAAGTGCTAAACTATTCCTGAACTGAAGTGTTTCAGTGGTAAGCCTTTTAATTTATGATCTAAATTTATCCCTGGTCTCTTCATTTGCTTTCATGACAATGTTATCATTTAGCTTAAAATTATTTTCTCTTTGCAGGTGCATGTCATAGATAGAACATTAGCTTATTTTTCCTAGTAGTGGTCAATATCTGATTTTTTAAGCTGCCTGCAGTTTACGGGCAGCTTGAATATCATTTCCATTCTGGAGGTTAATTCCATACTGTGCAAGTAACTGATGCTCATACAATTGCTTGGTAAATCCAATACCCATCTGTGAAAGGAACTGAGATAAATGGGTCAACATTACCACATGTAACTTGCAACCAAGATTACAGGTTACAGTACAGGCAACTGCAAGCCTGCGGCCCAGCCCCAGCATAGAAGGACACTGAGGAGACAACATTTCTCACTTCAACTATGTCCATTGCTTCCCTTCCTTAAGCTCTTCAAGTCCATAAAGTGTCTTTTGGCAATCTGAAGATTTCTGCATGAAATTTGTAATGTCTACTCTGAATTTAGCCTGCTTTTCTATATATTATAGGTCATTCCTTTTCACCAAGCTAGCCTTATATGAAACACAATACCTTATATTTTGCTAAATTGTTTCTTCCAGAGAGCTGTACTATCTTGAATGGTATAGTTTGATCTTCTGTTAAGTTACCTTTCTTATTAAACTGTGTGCCTAAATTCCCACTTGAATTTGTGTCTGTCATTGATTTTCCTTCTACCTTTCTTCTTTAGATAAATGTGCAGTATTTTCTACCCCTTTGAGTTATTTATACATTTCAATTATGTTATTTTTCAGTTTCTTTTTGATAAACTAAGCAGATTGAGCTCTTAAAGTCTCTTACTTTAAGAAAATTTCCCTGACTCTCAGGTCATGGTTTAGTGGCTTTGTTCAGTACCTTTCTTAATGCTTTAATGTCCTTTTAAAACTTGAACACAGAATTTGATACAATGTCCCCGGACTGGTCTCATTAATATCATATAAAATAATAAGTGACCTTCATGCTTCTATTCACTCTTTCAATCTTTCCACACTACTGGATAACACAGTAGTGCAGTGAGAACTTTACCACAACAGTGCTGAGCTGTTCAACATGAATTCCAAATCCTTCTTCAGACTCAACTGCTTTCTCCAGTTCTGCTCACATTCCCAATTCATATAATCCTCTGCCTGTTTTAAACTGTTCTACTTAAATGTACTGAAATTAAGAAATGGGTTATTTTCCTGCCCTGATCAATGCTTATACTTCTGACATTTTTGGGTTTTTTTTGCAATTCTTAGTTTTAAACCATCAATGATTTTGTATTTTCTTTCCAGTTCAGAGATGGCAGTGCTAAACACCATTCTTATTACAACTCCCTACAATAGCTTTTCATCCACGATTTAGGATGCAGGTGCTGATCTAGAGAAGCTGCATCTTGCCTGTGCCAGGCTGCTTCTTACTCTCTAACATTTATATCCCACTGTAAATGTCTTCAGCTTGGCCTAATGGTTCTTGGATCAAATATGACTTTTGCTAGGTCATGTACTGTCAGAGACCTGTGATTCAGGATGTTTTCCTATCCCAGTCCATGAAATTCCAACTTGACAATCTTCAAGGCATGATGCAAAGCTCATCTCTTCTCAGATTTTAGATGAACATTGATTTAACAGACAGAATAGACCAAATACAGGAGTAATTATAGTCCTGGTGACGCTAACTTTCTGTTCATGCCTGGTTTTGTATAACAGCTTGTTCAGAACAAAAATTCTTACCCTAACTTTTGATGGTGTAAATTCAGCTAGTCACAAATTATTTTCTGAATACATCATTTGACAACATTTTCCATTTTTTTCTTGATTTTTGTCCACTACTTTAGTTAACAAATTTCTTTTTAGTGGTTTGGCAAGGCTTAATTTACATTGTAGAGATGTTTAGGACACATTCAGGAAAGTCAAATAAAGTACTGCTCTAAGTCTGAAATTGGAAAATGGTTTAAATCCTTTTGTAAAATGTTAGTAATATTTACCACTAGCCCACACAAACAACACAGAATCAGTACCAGGGCTAGCATTCTTCTTATTAATTTTTTCTGCTAAAATATGAATAAACCAGAAGACTGGGAGGTTATAATCTCTCTCCAGTAAAAGACTTCAGCAATGGGAAGCCTACTCAGTAATTTAAAGTTGCATAATGACTTTATGCATCACAGGATAAAAGTTTTTCTGATATTAAATTCTTATAATTCTGCCTGTTAGAAAATGTATGCACAAATTCCTTAAAAAAATGCGACAGGTCAGAGTAAGTTCCCTCTAGAGGGGTGCAAAGCCATTCCTGGACTTGGCAATAGTTGTGCATTGAGGAGGAAGCTATTTGCATTAACACTAAAAGGAGCTAAACTCTTACTTCATAAAAGGAGTGTAACTTTCTCTCACGACTTAGTCAGAGGCTTATTTTTCAGAGGCAATGTACAATAAAACTGGAGAATCTGTACCATGAAGAATTAATTTTCATGTTAATCTGTAAACAGAAAACCCATACTTTGCCAGGTAGGCTTTCCTAAAATCCACTGTCTTACTCAGGTTTTACTATATTACCAAGACTTTCTCCTTTTTAACTGGAAGAGTGTTTCACAAGTCAGCTCAGATAGATGAAAGTATTATTTGTCCAACAGTATTCTTGAAATACATGTTTTCAATTGAAGGTAATTTGAAAGGGCAGGATCTGCAGTGCTCAACCAGCTTTTACTCAATAGTACACCAAGCTGAGAAAAAGGGAAAACATTCCTTGAAAAAATATTTAGTTATAAATTACAGCTGATTTCTAAAACAAAACTTGCTTATACAAAATATATTAATTATGCTGAATATATTGTTTTCAGAAGCTGGCAATAAAATTATTCAAGATATTCTGAGACTTTTAACTGAGTAATGAAAGCAAATATTAAGGATGCTATCTTACAGAAAGGTAAACGCCACTTTGACAAAATCCATAGTCACAGCAATTACTATTTTTCCTATTAGTTACCTTAATTCAAAGTACTCTTTTCCATGGCAGCCTTTAAAAGCAACAACTACAATAATGAAAGATTTAGAAAAATTTCAGTGGAGTGAAAAGAGGACAAACAAACAAATTCTCCATTCAGAGAAAGTGATCAATATTGAAGCTAACAATAGTCCTTTCTATATTTTGTGTTCCAGAGAATTTATTTATATCAGGAATAAAAATATAGGATATATATATCCTGTAGTGTAGGAATTCTATAGAACAGAAATATAACTTTCTTATACAAGAGTTTAAGAAATCTAAGTGTTTTATATATATACATAGTAATTTGATTCTCCTGCCTTGCAAATACATAAAATCCAGCAGTGTAATTGGACTCTCATACTTTATTTGCTTTATAATCATGTATGATGTTTTATAGAAATATAAATGACTACGAGTTGCAATAATGTGATGAATCAGATACATTCAGAATGATTGATAATGAAAATGATGCCAAAAGGATAACTGCAAATTGAACTATAAAAAAAAAAATCTTATGTACTTACTTTCTAAGAAAAGGAAATACATTCTCCAGATATGGGAAGACATAAAGAACTAAGTTAGCTACTGAAGAAACACTTTTACTGAAAAATAATACTAAAAGAGATACCAAAGTATTCAGAACAATTTAGAAATATCCAACAATTTAGATATTTATGAACAATCTATAGATATGCAAATCAACTTACACATAGAATAGAACAGAATAAACACTAGATAAGCAAATAAGCAGAAGGATTAAATTTTAACTCTCTGAATTGAGTTAATATTTCAATTAAAAGACTTATTTGCCAGTTTTAATTAAAATGTGAGTAAACCACAGCATTCTAGAGATTTCTATGTTCAAATTCTCTGTGTGTCCAAATTTGTAACACTCTTGAGTGCTAAGTGTAAGATTTAATGTGAAATAGCTTTTAATTTAAGATATTAAATCCAAATTTCAAATTTGAAACAGATGTTTTAGAAGGCCTTCTAAATGGAAGTTGCCATAAAACTATAACTTTTCATGTCTTGAGTAACATAGTCTTGGGAGAAAAAAAAAAATACATTCCCAGTCTGCACTTAGCATGGCATCTGCATACACACATACCTGTATGGAATTTTTCCATTTTGGAACTCCATCCATTGTTGACAAGCAAAGTTCAGCATATATTTTTTATGAGTTAGAAAATTCCTAAGGGTTTTACATTACTCCCTGTGTTTACTTCTAAACAAAGCATATTTAAGCACTTCTAAAAGAGTGTATTGGTGTTAAATGGAGACAATGAAGTGGGTAAGTAAAAGAGATTCACATCCTTCTGTAATTGATTTTGGCTGGAAGTCAGCACAAACAGGAAAAGCACTTTATCTTTTTTGAGACTCTAAAAGCCACAAATGATTTTAGTTGCACTGTGTATCACAATGTTACAATTTTATTTACATATATATTTACCGACGATTGATTTTTCAATGTGTTGGCTAGCACTTGAGTAAGAGTTACACATTGATAAAGACCTTTTCTTTGGGTCCACATGGCTGATTGCAGTGACAATACTCTTCTCTCATAGCATGTGCAGAGCACACTTTAGAATGTCAGTGGGAGTTCTGCATGCATATAGAGAGGAGGCTATAGGAGATGACATTTGCCATGTGGCCCTGAGATGAAAATTTTGCCCTGAGATAGTTCCTTCAGTAAGTTGGTTTCTTTCCACCACAGCAGTCACTTTTGCTTTAACAGAAAACAAACCTCTAAAACAATATTAAATACCATTTCACAGGAGACTGTTTGATATGTTGTATTATGTTTAAATATCAACACAAAACAAAGGTTGACCAAAAATTTGTGGTAGTAGTACTATTCTGTGACAGATCTTTACTACTTGTTTGAGGTGGTTTTTTTTTTTTCTGATCTAGGTTTCTATTACATCACACCCAGAAAGTACACTCCAAATTATGACATTCCACAGGCACAGCTATTTGTAGACATTATTTAACTCAGTGATAATGGATTGATTACTGTTCACTGAAAGTGCTATTAATTACCGAAGTCCTGAGAAGAGGTAACAGCTATGCAGCTTAGCAAAATAAAATTTGCATATAAAATGACAGATATAAAAAACCTTAAAGTTTCCAGTTCTTTGCTACTACTATTTTTGAAGCATAAACTAGCTTGAAAGGCAACCTTAGCTTTCCTATTTTCCTCTTCATACAAGAGTGAACTAAGTGATTGACTGTGTAAAATTAGTTTCCCTAACAAAATCTCTAACCAAATGTTTTGTTGTGGTTTTTTGTTTGTTTTTCCTTGCTGGTAGCTTGGTAGCCACAAAGGAAACAGACAGTGCAAGATCTCGTAGCATGCCAATGTCGCCATCTGATTTCCTGGATAAGCTAATGGGCAGGATGTCAGGCTACGATGCAAGGATCAGACCAAATTTCAAAGGTAATTTCAAACCTAAGGTTTCAGGTTTTCAGTATGTTCACACAAATGCAGTTTCTGGAACAAATATCAAAATGAAGAAGAACGTTCACTGGAAAAAAAAAATGCCTTCTTTTGTCTTTCTTTGCTATGACAGTTCAGTAATAACATGCTCTATTTCTGTCACTGTCACAGCTCCCCAGATGCAGATGTTTTGGAAATTTAGCTTATCTCTAGATTTGAATTGTCTAACGTGGTTTGGTTTTTGCTTTTTCTTTTCTTTCCTGAAATGCTTGTTAGTGGATTCAAATTCCCACCGTGGACTACCATAGCCTGAAGCACTCCAGAAAGCATGTTCTGTGAAAGAGGCCAAATCCTCATACCTGCCTGATCCTAACTCAAAGGAAGAGTGTGTTAATGATATGACCATCACGGCCAAACTCAAGCAAGCTTATCTCAGTTACTTAATCCATGAGCAAATTAGATTCCTCACTCCTGTGCCTCAGTTGTGCTTTGAAATGGCAAAAGGATCTTTCCTCTTGTTCCTTTCCTTGTTCTCAGTTCTCCACTGAAACTACACCTGGAATTGTCTGTTGGCATGTGCTTTTTATGCACTTGTCACAAAGGAGGTTCAAACAAGCAAAGGAGATTCAAATAAGATCGAAAGTCCAAAGTTTGCAAATGCAATGATTACATTATCCAAGGGTCCTACCGCAAACCATATTATCCAGATTCAGGCATACCAAAGTAGAGTATTTAATGAAGGATTACACAAACTATAGTATTATACAAATATACAAAATATTATACAGACAAATACCACCCATTCTAACTTTTGCAGTCTGGGAAGTTTACACAGATTTGACTATTCTGTGTTTAGAATACAGAGTTCTAATAATGTAGTAGAACTATATTTAACTCTATTTCTGAACCTTTAAATCAAGTTATCAGTCTTTAAATTCTCCAGAATATAAACATTTTTTGAAAGAGTAAACCTATTGTGATTAAAAATTATATTATTTTTACTTTGACTTATCTGCCTTCTCCTATGCCTAAATTCTTGAGTCCATGAGATTCTCTTAGCTCTAACATTTCACTATAAAGCAGGTTTTACTCCATGTTTACTAGAAAAACTTTCCTTCAAGCAGACAGGCCTTCCTCCTCTAAGTCATCTGTCACTGCCTTTCCATCTTAATTCTTATTCAGCACTAAATTTTATAATTTTTTGACATCTCCAAGTCCCCCGAATGACTCCAGAGCCATTGCTATTTGCTGGTTTTGCCAGAATTTGCCTAGACTGATTCATAAGGACCAGGTAAGCAGTTTGTCAAATTACTTCCTCATTGGTAATCCATAAACAGTTGGTGCTGTATATATAAACTTATTACCCATTACTCACTGCAGCTAGAAATACTTTGCTTTTAATAAGTTAGAGGTGCTGATATTTCTCAGAAAATGATAAACATGCACTGGAAATTCAAACACATCACTAAAGATTTACAACAATGATCAATATCCCTGATGACCATACGGAATAAATCCCTTGGACTTTCCTTGCCAGAACTATTTTAAAGAATGTTCCAGTGCCTGGCTTCCTGGAGGGTTAATGTATCAAGCAATATTTGCAAAGTAATGCAAAACACTGTATTTCTGAGATTAATTTCTTGTATAAATGGTAGTTCTTAAATTATTTTTGTTACTTATTAAAGTTACCCTGACTTGTTGTCACAGTATACTCTAGCATGCAAACTGCAGGTTCAACCTCAGGTAAAGCTGTGCTGGGCAAAAAAAGACCTCAGGCAAAATCTAAGCATTGCAGTTTTTCTTCTTTCTTCTTTGTGTCTGCTGAAGTCCTACAAACAATTGTTTAAAAATTAGGAGTATACAGTTTAACAGTTGATTTGGGGATTGGATTTTGGAGTTTGTCATGGACACCATGCAGTCACAATCTTCTGATGGGACTTCAGTGAAGAATAGGCAGATTGTCTAGAGATTAGCAAATTCAATACAGTACTTCTTGAAAGTATAATTGAAAAGACTTAGAGCCTTGTTTTGTAACTATTGAAATTTAAAGAGACAAAACCTAATTTGACGTTGTTCTTTTTCAAAAAGTGCACATTCTAAATCTTCTAGACAGCTACGCAGTTTGAACAAATCTGCCCAGAATGATTCAGATCTATCACTGAGAATAAGTATCTCCTTAAGTGACTTTGCCACTTTCTGGTTAGTTTTATTAGTCCTAGAACAAGTGCTGGGGCTTAATGCTGTTTTGAGTTTTAATCTGGCAACAGTTTTAAAGAAACAGAACAAGTACTAATAAGAGGAGTCAGAGAATCATTTTAAATCACTTGTTCTTCCAATAAAAATCTTATGTAGACAAGATTTTTAACTACCAATTTTAGTCGTAATTAATCTTGGTCAATGACACATAATTATATATTTTGTCTGAGTGCTCTGCTTTTGGATAAGGAATTCCTCACATCTGTTCTCCTTCAACAGAAGTAATAGAGAAGACTGTTGGTATTTATTTAGCTATGGAATAAAAAAATCTTTGTTCCATTTGCAAAATACTTTTATTTCGAGTACATCAAACCTATAGGAAGATGCTTCTCTTACTCAGCTGTTCCATATCCCAGACTATATCTGTTCCTGTAAATATGGGAAAGACTTCACTGTCTTTCAAACTCAGACACAATTATGTAAACCATGTGTAAAAATTGTCATGACCTCAAGATGCTCAGGATTAACCTGAGCTTGGTTCTGCATTTTTAAATCCATACAGCCCAGATTGCATCATTGATAACAACTTATTAAGGTGAAAATTTTGGAATTTATGTAGTAAATTGTAAAGTGTTCCTTGCCCTGGTATTGACAAAGAGTAATGAGCAATCATTAGTTTAGAAACTTCTTAAACCACGATTTAACTGAAAAAAAAAATTTAGATAAATATGTTCTTCTGATCACCTCTGGAAGCTGTTTATAATTTTGGCCTTTTCAGTATTTTATGGCAATAAAATCTTTGTGTTTTGGAATAGTGAAAAGTATCATTCTTTGTTTGCTTTGAATTTGGTGACTATTTTACTGATTTTATTGCCATGTGACATATTGAGAAATGGAGGAAAATGATTACTTCCTTTTGATTTTTACAGAGTTATGTACTTATATATCACTCCCTACTGTATCCTTTTTCCAATGTGAAGAGTCCTGTTCTACTTAAGCTGGTTTTGTGTGGCAGCATTTCATAGAATTTGTGACTTCCTGACATCTCTTTTCTCCCTAACATATCCTTTTGAGGCAGACAAAGGAGAAATTTTGAAGTGTTCAAGATGGAAGTTCATGATCAACTTGATCATGATCGAAGTTCATCCATCAACTTGTATGGTAGTCTTTTATGTATTTCTTTGCATTCTCTTATCTTTGTTGATTAAAGAGCATGCTCCCAGAGAACCATCCGTAATTAATCTAGCCTTTTTTTCCTGTGTGGAAATCATTAATTTCGAGCCCATCAGTAGGAATGCATAGTAAGGACTATTTGACATTTGACCCACACTAAATTTCATCAAACATTTTATTGCTTGATAGCTCAGTACTTTGTGATTTTTCTGAACCTACTTGCAGTCAGCTTTATATACAACCACCCTAAATAATCTTATACCAGAAGCAAAATTATATTGCTCTATCTTCTTTTCTAGGTCTTTAATATTGAACTACAAAGATTCAGTGCAGATCCATGAAGGAACTCACCAGCAGTCACCTTGCACTTTGAAAAATGGCTGTTTATTCCTAACATTAAATAACTTTAAAGCAAAAGGCCTATAAGCGGATTGTCTCTCACTTCATCAAGACTAATATCCTTAAAAAGCCTTTGACAAAACATCATGTTGAAAAGTTTTTGAAACTCCAAATAAACTATTTTAATTAATGTATTACAATTAATATTTATTTAAGTTAATTAGATTGCCTTTGTCCACATGCTCATCAGCTATTTCAGAGAGCTTCGGTATATGTGAGATGTTATTTCAGTAAAAATAATATTAATCCATATCTCTTAATCATAACATTTCTCATAGTTTCTACCAGTTTTGCTTGTACAGAGGTAAGGTTTGCAGGGATAAAGTTCATTGTTCTCGTCATCCACCGTCATACCTGAAGTCTGTTTTTCTTTTTTAATTCAAATTATACTTGCTGGACATGTTACACATTTCCACTGATAACAAAACTGACACAGGTGATAGCTGACTCACAGTGATCCATATTGCCACAATCTTGCAAAGATTTTTTATAATATCTGGCTTGATATCACCTCAGCCTGTCAGTTTGTTCCTGTTCACTTAGTCTGAAATGTCTTCTACAGTCCTCTTACAAATCTTCCATCAGAATGGCTCCAGTATTTGACACAGCTAGCAATTGGAGACAAATGCTGCTACAAAGACTTAATTTAGTTTTTCTGCTCTGACCTTCTTCACTTTCATGGATACTTTTATATCTTAATCATCTTCTCTTGACTTCCCCTTCCAGGTCTTGGCAGGATTCTATTTTTAATGCCTTGCAGATAGCTATCATTGTTAGCTTTTCTGTTCCTAGTGAGTTTCAGTTCTACTTTTACTCTTCCTGTCTTTAATCCATGTTCAGCTTGCCCAAGTTCCTGTGTTTGAATATGACTTCCAGTTTCAATAGCTTCATTTATGCTTTTTTTTGACCACATTTTGGGAAGTTCATTTTTACTCTCAGCAAAATATCTTTAAGTAATGTCTAAACCATTTGCCAACGGGTTTTAGCTTCTCCTTTTACGCTCTTTTTAACTAGCTGTTAACTATATCTTTGTAATGCTGCTTTTGAAATTAAGCATCAGCATTGTAGTGTTTTAGGGCTTTTTCTTCATAAAGGCAACTATGTTGATATAGCAAACTTACACTTTAAAGCATAGTGCTATGTTAAACAAGATAGTATCATACTGAATTTGAAATTATGACAAGTAATACAACATGAAAGTGTTTGAAGGGAAAACTGCCTTGCAATCAAATTGTCTAACAAAGCCAGGAAATACAATTTTCTCCCTGACAGATTTTAGTACTCTGCCTTTGTTCATCTCCCTTCTTTTTCTTTTCCCCTTGATCCTTTTCAGGAGTTGTCAGTGTTAAACTTTTACTGAATTCTAAGAAGTACTGGATATGCTCAACAGCTCTAAATAATTAACCAAGCAGCAAAGTGAAAACAATGTCAAAGTGACTGCAAAGTGATACCTCCTTATCTGAGAACTCTGCTCCATAGGTGTAGTCTTGTGTATTACAATGACTGAAGTACATGGAGTGATGTTTTGTTGCAATTGCTATACAGTACTTCAAAACAATTATTGCCATGAGGAAAAAAAGCTGGGTGTTCCAAGTTGTGTCTTGTTAGCAGAATTTTTAATGGACGTTCTGACTCCTCAAGTATTTAATATCAAGTTCATTGGTCACATTAGATTTTATTAGTTGCAAACCACCAACAATGGCAGAGCAGCTTTTTACTTCAGTGACCCTGAAAAATAAATATTACATTACATAAAAAGAAATATAACATCACATAAGGGTTTGTAAGACCAGTCCTCAAATTCCACATATAGATCTTTCATTATTAGTGACTGCTTACAACTGTAAAAAGAAACCAGGTTCTCCAATGCTGAACTGGAATATTAAGGTGCAGGAGGATGGCAAAAAATCCTTGCGGTGGAAGATCCTTATTTCTGCTGTACACACTGAAATTGCTAAAAAATAATGGAGAAATTAACATGCTCTACCACAATGCCATTTTTACAGAGACTTTCAGAGAAATAATTTAAAACCTTTTCCATGAAGAGACAATTTGTTGTTCAGCTATCATAATGACTTCTCTGCCACTACTGATACTTCACAAATGCAAGATAAAACAGAACAACAGTTGACTGAAGACCCATGGCAACAGAAAACTCAGTTTAAATGGATTCTTAACCATTTTGTGGATTTAAGAGAAATGAGAGTAGAATCTAAGTCATTTTTTCTTATCCACATTTGTTCCTGTAAACAGTAGAGATAAGAGCAGCAACAATATATTTCTGTTACCAGTGATGACAGATAACATTAAAGGTAGCAGCTGCCTTGAGTGACAAAGGTCAATTTTTCCCCTAATTGTTGTGAGAAGTGACATATATTGCTCACCAAAACACACATAAAAATATTTTTTACTACCTATTTCAAATGGGATGTTGATTTTTTTTTTTGCATAGAAGTATCTGTACAAGTTTAAAATGAACTTTCTTTCTTTTTTTTTTTTTATTTCTAGAACTGGCCAGTCAAGTAGTGTACCTTTGAGAAAAATCAAAAGGAAAATTTATTAGAAGGCATTCAATTTAATTGTGCATTAAATGAGTTGTGAATGTAGCATTATTTCAGCATAAGTCAATAAACATTGTTTCATAATAGTTTATATTTTACAATCACTCAATAAGCAATGATCGTGGAACAGACATTGGTGTTTCTTTTTCTTTTGCAGGCCCTCCAGTTAATGTCACATGCAACATATTTATAAACAGCTTTGGATCCATTGCAGAGACAACCATGGTAAGATATTTTACCTCAAACAATGTTTAAAGTTCAAGTTAAATATGTTCAAAGGCTCAAAATCTAGCTAGGGCTTCTCTTCACATGGAACTAATGAAGAAGGAAATCCACTTCTGAGAACAGAAAGTGAGAACCTTTAATCTGACAATTGATTTTTTCTAACAGAAAATCCATCATTGTACCATCAAACACAGAAGTAAAGCCAAAGGTTGGGTTTTTTTTAATATCTCCATAAGTCTTATTTGACAGTTATAATGAACTATTTTAATTTAGATAAGTATTAGTTTCTACAGTGTTCCATCTTTCTAATCTCAAAAATGTCAATTCATTAAGTTGCTTTGTTAATAATATTTTATAATTTCATTATATACAGTGCATATTGGGATGTATACTTTATTTAAAAAGTCCTTCTTCCATCAAGCTATTGTAACGAGATAATAGAAAAACTAAAATGGTGATCTGGAATATAAAATTTCATTATGAATTCCAAGAGTGGGGTAAATATACGTATATTGTTTGCTTTTTGTACATACACTTATAATTTGTCTATTAAAGAAAGGCAGAATCGTAGAATCATAGAATACCAAGTTGGAAGGGACCTCAAGGATCATCTTGGCAAAACCATGGTCTATGCAAGGTGGCCCAGTGCCCTGTCCAGCTGAATCTTAAAAGTTTCCAATGTTGGGGAATCCACCACTTTCTTAGAGAGATCATTCCAGTGGCTGATTGTTCTCGTGAAAAATTTTCCTCTTGTGTCCAGTCACAACCTCTGCAAGAGTAACTTTTACCCATTACCCCTCATTTTTCCCATGTGACTCCTTGTAAAAAGGGAGTCTCCTTCTTTGTAGCCACCCTTTAAATACTTGAACATGATGATGAGGTCTCCCCTAAACCTTCTCTTCTCAAGGCTGAACAAATACAATTCTCTCAGCCTTTCCTCACCTGGCAGGCTTCACAGTCCCTTGATCATCTTTGTGTCCCTCCTCTGGACCCTCTCCAGTCCCCTTAGCAGGGACAAAAACTGAACACAGTATTCCAGGTGTGGCCTGACAAGTGCTGAATCGAGTGGTATAATGACTTCTTTATCTCTGCTGGTGATGTCCTTGTTGATGCAGCCCAGCATCCCGTTGTCTTGCTTTGCCACTGCAGCTCACTGTTCACTCATGTTGAGCTTGTTGTCCACCAGGACCCCCAGGTCCCTTTCCATAGAGCTGCTCCCCAGCCAGGTAGATCCCAGCCTCTGCTGCACTCTTGGATTATGTTTTCCCAGGTGAAAGATCTTACAGTTGTCCTTGTTGAACTTCATAAGGTTCTTGTTAGCCCACTCTTGCAGCCTATCCAGGTTTTCCTGCAGGGTAGGTTTCCCTTCCAAAGCATTCACTTCCCCACTCAGTTTGGCATCATCAGTAAACTTCATCAGGGTACACTTGATCCCATCATCCAGATCACTTATGAAGATATTAAACAGCATTGGGCCCCATATCAATCCCTGGGGGACCCCACTTGTGACAGGTTGCCAGTTTGAAAACGAGTTATTTGCCACCACCCTCTGGGTGCAGCCTGTCAGCCAGTTCCCCACCCACAGCACAGACCACTTGTGTAGACCATAATGTATCAGTTTCTCTAGGAGGAGAAGGCTGTGGAAAACCATATCAAAAGCCTTGGAGAAATCCAGGTAGATGATGTCCACCACTCGCCCCACATCAACTGAGGAGGTTACTTTGTCGTAGAAGGTGACCAGGTTTGTCAAGCACGATTTGCCCTTGGTGAATCTGTGCTGGCTTTTCCCAATCACGTGCTTCATTTGACTTGTGATAGCCCCGAGGAGGATTCATCCATAACTTTCCCAGAGATTGAAGTAAAACTGATGGGTCTATAATTTCCTGGATTTCCTTTAAGCCCTTCTTGTAGATGAGGGTGACGTTAACCTTCTTCTAGTCTTCTGGGATATCCCCCAATCTACATGACTTCTCAAAGATTGCAGAGAGTGGCCTCACAATGACATCAGCCAGCTCTCTTAACACACTTGGGTGGATAACATCAGGGCCCATAGATTTGTAGGGGTCAAGCTCCTGCAATAGTTCATATACCAACTCTTCCTTCACTGACGGCAGGTCTGTGTTTGCATCGACCTATATTTTTGTTTCCAAGGCCTGGAGTCCAACAGTGCTGGTAAAACAGAGGTGAAGATAGAGTACAAAAAGACTGGAGATTTTAAGAAAATAAGAAATAGAAGTCAAAGCCTAAAGATAGTAAAACTAGATATTGAACTGTGAACCGACAAAAAATAACGTGGATAATCTTATTTAAATGGTGAAACATATATGTTAATAATTTGGAGCACAGATTTACTTTTTACAGTTTGGTAAGAGAGGAGATATAAGCATCCTTTCTCCATACAAGTGCCTCACATGTTTTGAAGAAAGGCAAATAAACACCTTTGAAAACAGTTACAAAGTAATTTGGGGACAGGGAGGGTTAAAATATAGCAAGATGAAGGAAGAACTCCGGGAGTTTGTAAGATCCAAATATAGTAAATACTCTGAAATCCCAACAATTTCAGGGGTCATGATACCTACTTGGAATGACAGAACATAAACTAAAATAATTGGTATAGCCAAAAAAAAAAAAAGGGGGATAAAGGAATAATACTAAGCAAAAGTCATCCTAAAAACTATCCTTCTGAATTCCCAGTAAGCAAAAATGACACCTTTGAATGTAACCGAGGACATGTAGTTAGGAAATCAATAACACATTCATAAAGTCAAATATTTATGCCCCCTATCTCCAAAGTGATATTCACAGCTGCCTGATATTTACCGACATTGGAAAATAGTGGTAGATGTTACTGAGAGAGGCAGATTATTTTTTTCAGGCAGAAAATTACTTTAATTTGTATTTAGGTGCCTTGCCAGATTGCAAAGCCCAAACAGAGTGACATGGCATCCAAGGAGATGTATTCAGGTTTGATCAGAGGATTAAGCAACACCCACATGATTAGAATAGTGCTCCACAGCTACTTTTTAATGGCTGGATGGTGCAAAGCAAGAGACAAACCACAGGGTCAGTAAAGTGCAAAGATCCAGCAGTTAGATCACTATGAAAAGGCTATTTAGAAAACTGAAGTTGCTATCACATAAAAAAATTGTCCTGAATTTGGGAAGAGGGTGCCTGAGTTCACATCTCAAATGTATTTTCTCTCCAAAAAAGAGAATTATAAACATTTTATTTCAGTGGAACTTAGTAAGTTAGTACATTACTTCTATTTTATAATGAAATTACAGTCTGTTCTGTGTTGCCTTGGAAGCAAATTAAAACAGTTGAGATAGACTACAACTTGATCTGTAGCAAATAGTTCCAGGTAGTATGTTATAGAAAATACCAAACTTGGTCAGCACCACAGGGTTCTTCATTCTATCAATTATATACATTAAAAAACTGGACAACTAAGGACAACCTTGACCTTAGGACAAATACTGCCTTCATGATGCTGAAATTCTGTTTATAATGTATTCACTGATACAGTTCAAAACAGAATTTTGCTTACGGTCAGCAGCTGTTGACCTCTCAGAAACTCAAATCTTTGCAGAAGAGCAAATGCTTTTGTGTAGATAGGACTTTTAATTGCACATTTTATTAGCTTTACTTCTTCCCAACACTGACAATTAACATCTTCTGAAAAACGTGAAAATCTTTCGTTCTTAAAATTACAAACAAAACCATCTTGCATTATTTTACAACCTTTGTTGAACAGAAGTCAATTCACTGCAGTTCAGTATTTTACCAATTGTCACTATTTTACCAATTTTATTTACTGCAGTCCTAAAAATTCAGGTACCTATGTCTTAATATTTATTCTAAATCTTTATGCATAGAACGACTCAGTAGAACAATTTATTAGACTCAGAAAGGACTTCTATATTCTTGATAAATACTTTTTCCAAACTGTAAACAAAAGAGCCTAATTAAGCAACAAGTGCAAAATAAAACCTGGCCACTAAGTGGTACCTTGAAGTCTCGCCGGTATTTAATTTTACCTGCGGAATAATGGGATGTGCATATAATCTATTAGCTTTAAAGAAGTCCGAGTACATCAAGCCACGACCTTCACTGTGGTTGTACTTGTTCTTGGCACTGTCAGTCTCTCTCCCCGTCTCTGGTTCTGTAGTTCTCTCACCGATGACCAAAATCTTTGAGCTCCCTCTGCTGCTCAGTTACGTATAACACAGTAAACAGTTACAGAAAAACAATGGGTTAAAAAAAACGTGATCGGATGCAAAATAGCCCGGTGCCAACTTTACTTTACCGGACTTTATAGTTCTCAATAAGGAAGAGGAGTTTGTCAGCGTGCAATGGGAACTTTACAGTGTGCAGCAGGAATCAGCTTTCAAGCAAGCAGATTCTTATAAACTCATCCACACCTGATCTAACAGGTCAGGAAAGACAGCCAAACCAAAAAAACAGTAGGTTAATTTGGCTTACAGCTTGTTAACTCTGTAAATTGGTTCTTTCTTGCTTTCTTTTTTCTTGTTTTTTTTTTACATTTCTTTCAACTTCTTTTAGAGTATGGGTCACAGTTATTTCACATTCCCTTTCTTTGTCTCAAGAGACAAATCAGAGGATTCATAGTGGGGAAAAGGCATGCCACCTCTTGCTAGGAAGCTGTGATTCTACTTGAACCTAGGTAATTTCAAGTGATCATATGAGGAACTTAATTTATGTCATGTATGCTCTGAGGAGGCAGGGAAAAAAAAGTAAATCACATAATTTAAAACTCCCTTAAACAAACTTTCATCAGCAGCACAAGTCCAGCCTTGCCAATCTTTCTATGTTATTGAGCCGAATGGTACTACCAGATCTGTATATGTCTCGATGATATTCACAAAGTGAGGGTTTCACACTCGTCCTCTAGCCAAGTAAAACTCTTATTGCTTTGCACATATAAAGGAAAATCTAGGTCCAGTCTTTCATTTTTTACATGTTACTACTATTTTTTCTTTTCACAGAAAGATTTAAAAATCTTAAAGAATAGGAGATTTAAAAAATGTCGAAGCCCAGAATAAAATTATTATTTCATTATATGAAATTAATATAACATAATTAACATAATTTAACATCTGATTTTTTTATTTAAGATACATAGTGACATAACTAAGCATGCTTAACCTTAAAAATCTGACAAATCAATTGGATTGCTAAAGTTAACTGTATATTGACAATATGGGCACCATATCCTGCAGGAAACCAAATCATTTGCTTATTGGTGCACTGGAACTTAAATTTCAGGTTTTATCACAACATCCTCAAAAGTTCCTTGCAGAGGTTTTTTTGTAGCTCAGGCTGTGCTCAGCTTGTAGTTGCACTGTATCTCCTCATGCTGAGATTCCTCATTGTTAAGAGCAGTGTCATATACATTGTTGGCAATTACCAATAAAAAAAAGATGTTATTCAGTCTTACAGGGTGAAAATAACATCAACGTCAACATTTTCAGCTACAAATGTTCACAGACAAAATACTGAATACATGAAACAAAGGCTATAGAATATTTATGCTATACAGCAGATAGGCCACACCAAAAAGCCTCCTTTTATTCTAGTAAATACGCCTGACCAACTTCCTCAAGGTTTTCTGAGTTTCAAGGTCAGGAACAACACTTTGATCTTATGCACATTTATTCAATATTTACTAAGTATGTATTAAGATGTTTAGCATAATGGATGTGCTGAAAGTGCATTGAAAGGGACATTCACTGAGAGACCTTACGGCAAATGACATTTTTGCTGTTGGGTATTGACTCAGTCTAAAAAGAACTGTGTTATCCTGAGTGTTGTTAGGAAGCAGGTGATAGATCTTTGTGTGCTTCCAGCACTAATGAGATTATCTTACATTTACAAATAAAATGTGTTTTTAACCTACATTAACCCATTTTTAACCCATCATAATTATTCTCCTTTCACAAGTCACAGCTCTTTAATTCCATTAGCTTCATTGTTCTTCAGGTCAGCATTTTTGTTTATGCTCTATTCTACCTATTCTAGGTTGTCTTTAAATAGTATGCATGAAAGGAGTGTTCACTTGTAAACATTGCAAAGCTTAATGCTGAGGAGTTTCACCAAATAATTTTCTTAAAAGAATCATTTAGCTGATTGTCTCAAATACAAGGAAATATATGTCTTTCTTTGGTGAAAATTTGCTGAAAATATCTGTGTAATGGATGTAGCAATGTGTTAATACTGAAGTGATGTGCAGAAATATCTACATTGCACAATTTTTATCTCAGATGAGTGAAAACGTGATAAAGGCCACTTTACAGTTTTGAAATTACAACAGAAAAAAATTTTTTTTTCCCTATTTGACAATTAACTTCGTTCTATCAAGGCATGGAGAAGTCAACAGATTGTTTTTCTATGAGTTGGGAAGGCAGATTATTTAAAATCCTTTATTTTATCATAAATTTGCCTCTGTCACCCTGATCCTGGGACACACAATCAGGAACAGACAGAGGTTTTTCAAATTCTAGTGGGGTCTGCAGTTGTCCAGTTTGTTACACGACCAGATTAATCCATACAAATCCCCCTGCTAAACCTGCATTCTAAGCAGACAGCATCATATCACCCTCCCCAGATACAGCATCTTTTTTCCATATTGTATGGAAATTCAATAGGATGCAACCAAGGTGTGCTTGAAAAAGCACATTGTGAAACATACAGCATATGAATTAGCAAAAAAATAGCATCATTTTTTTCAAATTTAAAAAAAAAAAAAACAACAAACCTATATCAGTTGGTTTTATAAACATCAATGGAAAACATTGTTTTGTCCAGTGCTGCTCTGAAACTTTTAGTCTAGGATAACTTTTTAGAAGGGAATCTTGGAATTCTGATCCTGTGTGGTGGCAGATATCAGGTAAAACACTGGCTGGTATTACCACAGTGCAACAGCATGATGAAGCAGAGAGGGACAAGGAAATGTTAGACAAAGGTAGCACAGCCAACTTCCATCCATCTCACCAAGGTACAAGGTGTGGCATGGTACCAACTGCTCGCAACAGCTGATCAAGTGTGCACGTTGCATGTCACTAATAGTTGTTGAAGAGGTGTTTTCAGGTGCCTATTAAGAATGAGACCAATTGGAGCTGTGCTTAAAAATGTGAGGGTCAAATATCTGATTTGCTGATAAACTGTGATGGTGCAGCAGATGGATAGGCTGGGTAACGCTACACATAGAAGAGGCTAGTACAGATGATACTGCACATAATGTTTATCAGGTACCAACAGCTGAATTTCCAAATCTCGGGAAATCTTGTTCCCTACTAACACTGAAAATCATCCTTACACAGTAAATCAGAAATTAGGAGAAACAATCTCATTGTTTATCTCCTGGCCTCTGGGAAGCTTATGAGGATGCCTGTACTATTCTGTACCTTTTCCCAACCTTCTCTTTCTGTGTTATGAGAATATTCCTGTATTCTTTCCTGGCATCTATACTGGAGTTTTTTCTCAGGACATAACTCCAGGCTTTTGGGGTCCTTTTATGACTCTGAAAAAGTAAAGGGAATGTCAATTTTTCCTTTTTGATTCTTTTGATGATTTATAAATGATTCAGAAAAAAAATAATAGACAGTGTTTGGATTGGATCATTCCAGTATTAAATTCCAGGAATTTGGGCGCAAATGAGCTTTGCACTGAAGAAAATAGTTTTGACTGATATGTTTGGTTTAGGTTTGGACTAGCAAAAATGGCTGATTAAATTGATTTTTTAAAATCGCCAGAAGCTTTGCCTTTGCTGGAGTTGACGACCTTTGCAGAAGCTGGTAGCAGGCTTCTTTCCCTGGCCCCTCAAGCCAGTGGTTTTTAAACTGTTTTCAGAAGCAACTCTCCAGTAAGTTATTAGGGAGCAGTACTGTTCGTTCCTTGGTTAACAGAGTGTGATTATGTTATTTGAAAAAGAGGCTCAGTTACAGTGATGGTTTCCACATATTTCATATGTTTGAAAGACAGTATATCCAACATGGATATACAGAAAAACAGAAATATAAACTAAGAACAGGCACACGTCGGTAAAAAATTAACAAATAATCTTGTTTTATTAAACATTAGGTTAATCTTCCTTGTTTGTCACTGTAAAACAACAGTGTAAAGCAACAAGCCAACTCAAGACCAAGTCTCAGGTTTATTTTAGATAACAACCTGAGGCCAAATTCTGCTGAAAGCCCTAGAGACACAGTGCTATTTTACCTAATAACAGAGTGCATTTGTCTGAGAAAATATTGGAAAAACAGCAAGGTCTTGTTTTCAGGTTTCAAAACCTGACATTTCTAGATATTCTTGCAATGATTTATGAAGAATTGAAACTTGCTTTATGAAAGGAAATCATTGCATGCAGTCAACATCTCTGGATTGACTGTGAAGTTACAGTCTAGAATAACTGATACTGTAATGATGAAAAGCTGCTTGAAAAAGTTTTGGACATTTTTGATAGCTTTAGATGAAAGTACTGTCATAGAGGATCTGACTCAGTGTGCATTTGCAGTATTAATGGAAATTTAAAAGTGATGCAAGAACTGAAAAAAACTATACTCTGTGCATGAACAAGTCATAGGTCTGAAAATATAACAAGTATCTATAGTAAAGCAGAAGTTCAAACTGACAGGTTTCACTGACTGCAGCCGTATAATGGGCACAAACAGAATAAAGGTGTGGGCCTTTTTCAAAAACAGATGCCTTAAAGCAGAATCTAGAAACATAATATACCAGAAGTTTTCCACAATGAAATGTATAAACTGGATTCAGCTTTGTGGTTGTGACCCATAATTTATTTTGAGATTTTTTGGAAGAAGATGAACTGGAATAGGTTTTATATTTATCCCATGGGGTAAGGCTTGGTGGCTGAGTCACAGCCAAATTCTGTAATGTTTTCTGGAACTTGGAGCTGAAATTCAATGGGATCTTGTGCTATACGGAGAATGAATATCTAAGAAATAAAGACTGCTGGTTCCATTTAAATTTCCCTACTGATGTAAACAGATCATCTGGATCTTAATACCCATCTACAAAGGTAACATGACTAATTTCAGACCTGTGTAACACTGTCAAGGTTTCCAGACATAACTTTTATTACTTATTGCCAAAAGACAAGTTTCCCCACATGCAAGAACAGTGTTTCTAGACTATGGCACATGCAGAAGACAGGCACTCTGAGCTCATGTAGGAAAGCTGCAGGTGGAGGCTGAAAACAGGTTTCCTCATTTCAATACTTAGTAGTATTGTAGTATTTCAATACTTAGCTGTTCCATACTTACAAATTAAATTAACCGAAGAGAACTGCATGCAGATTTTTAAAAAGCAAACACTGATAGTGTTTTCTTCCTAAATGTAACCAGGTTTTTATCATTCAGTTTAACAAAAGACTAAGACATGATGCTTAAACACTTTGGTACTCTTTGCCAATACATAAATCCACAAACAAATGTTTTTATTAATGAGCAACAGTAACAACAAAATGTTAAATGTTGAATAAAATCTCCAAGATTCCTAATGAAAAACAACCAGCAGTTTACAGTCCCAGTTGTCACACAAAACGTGGAAAATACTCCAGTACCTCAGGCCTAGTGCTGAAAACTGAGTGGCTGTATCCACTCGTTCAAGCTGGGCATCCACAAAAAACTCTCTTCAGCTACCACCAGATGCATACAGTGTATTCTGCTTTGACTTCCTAGTCCTGGGAGAAATGTCAAATCAGGTATATAACTGTCTACACCAACTTCAGGTATACCCAATTCTGTAAATGTTTTAGAACATGTCAGTCAGAGATTGTTTCATAGGTCTAGGGAACTGGCAGCAGGAGTAGTGTCCTGGGTGATGTTTTCTTAAATTCTTACTTACGTTAAGGGAAATGTAGCTTCAAATATTTTTTACCTCATTTGAAGAATCCAGAAGACTGAGTCCAGTCCTGCAGTTTCCTTAGTACTCTAGGAGTAATTGCTCTGTTTTATCTAGATAAATATTTACCAGGATAGGTGTTATAGTCGGCTCTTCCAGACATACTATAGGAAATAAATTTCTCATTCTCTCTGGTCCATTTTAACAAACATTCTTAAAGATTATACAAACACTTTGTACAATACAGAAAGCTGAACTCAATTTAAAGACACCAAATTTCCCATTTCCCCATAACCACATATTGCAATTAGTAGGAACAGGAGACCTACAGGGACCTCCTACATCATCAGTGCAAGCCCTTGCTACTGCAGACAATTTTGCTTTATATTCCTATCATCACCTGTTCTAATGCTGTCTAAAATTGAAATTGTTTCTTTAAATGATAGTCCTTATGAAAGGTTCTCCCAGAATCTTTATCTCCTCATTCCAAGGGAGACTTAGCCTTTAGCCAAATTTTTACATCCTGCGTCAACCTATACACATCTGATCTTATTTTAGAAAAGCTGGAAAAAATTTCACACCTCTTATTACCTCTTACCTATGTTTGCTTGCATTGATTCTCCTTTCTCTGATTGCTCTTTTTCACTTAAAGGAAAAGCCATGCTCTATGAAAGCCTATAGGATTACTCCCATCCCCTCCAGCATTTTCTTACTTACTTTTACATTTTTATATCAGTCTTTTCAATCTGTTTGAATAGCAGCTCTTAGGTTAGCTGTTGCTAAAAGTCTGTGTCCTGTTATAGCAATTACAGCATTACCCAGAAAAAGCTGTGAAGATAACTAACTTGCAAGCTGAGTTCTACTCAGTCACTATTGTGGAAAATCTGAGAATCAGATTATCAAAATAAGATTGTGGCATCACTACATAGCTCTGTTCGCATTGTGTGAGGTATGCTGTTTATAAAGTTTCATATTTTGTTGCAATCATACAAGAAGATTAATTCCTTTGAGGTTATGATTAAGTAACACTCACGATGCTTATTTATAAGGACACAGATACCGATGTAAAGACATTATAAGAAAAAAAATCAAAAGACTAGGCCAAAAGAAATATTTTTTCAAATATCTTTAGTGTTGCTGCCTCATGATATGTATTTAAGCAATGGAAATTAATCTCATCATGATATATGGGGATTTTGTCCTTAACTCCCATTAACGCTAATAGGAGTTAAGTCTACCAATCCCCAACTATCAATGTAAGAATAGCCTTTCTCCCTCATTTTTGCATTAACCTGCAATTTACTAACACTTTATTTACAGAAACAAAAGCTATAGTCAACTTTAGAGTAACTGTTAAATGAAGCTGAATTAAGAAAATAAAGGATTTTCAGATTGTCACATTTGTTCTTCATTTCTGTTCTTGAGTCTAGTAAATATGTGCTGGAAAAGATCTCCAGTACAAACACTTTACATGAAGCATTAACCTTGAAATTCTTTCCTTGAATAAGTTTGCATTATTTTGGCATCATTTAAAAATTCAGTTTTGCTCTCATGTCTTCATACTGTTCTGAAAGCTTGGTACTTCATGCACTCTGGGTGTGCATTTTTAATTACAATAGCAAAAGTAATCACTCAGCATGAAAGAGCTGTGCACTCAGATTTTTTATACATCATACCCATATTGCAAAAACATATTCTAAATCATGTCCAAAAAAGTGGAAAGTGTTTTATAATACTTTAAAATTATACAATTCATCAAAAGAGCTTGTAAGAATCTGTTTTCTGCATAGCCTTTTTTCTTTTCCAAAGAGAATACAGAGCGTGCTATCAAATATGGTCATTAACAGCTGGTAGAACAAGAAATATTATGAGACTGTGATTCAGGCTTTAATTTTCTTTAAAAGCCAATACAATCACAGCAAGGTGTGGGCTGATATGCATTTTTTACTGACATGCCCCTCCCTATGTCATTAGTGTCATTATAACGAGGGTGCCAGATCTCTTTTTCTTTTTTTCCCCTAAATTCTTCTAGATGCTAATACCAATTTACACAATAATAAAACTCAGCATCTCTGAGAAAATTTGGTTTCTTCGACAGCACAAAATAACCCTTCTGACTTCAGAATCTGTCTCACCACATAGTCCTCAGCAGGCCCAGTCATCTCCTACAGCACAGAAACTGGGTTCCTTACCTTTGCTCAATCCTAAAGCACTTTCCTTTGTCCCTTCAGCTAGTTAACCATCTTACCCAGGAAGCCCTTCCCTGCCATCTAGATTCACCAGACAGGTGTCTCTAGACAGGGATCTACAGATTGTCACCTTCCTTCCTCTCTCCAAATTGCAGGTATTCCCTGCTCACAGGCTTCTCTGCTCCTCTGCCTCTAGTGCTCCAGCTTGCACTGGCTTTTACTCTCTCAACAACTTCATCCAGTGCTTTCGACACAGCGAAGCCAACAAAAATCAGCTTCCTCTAGCTGCAGCCTTCTCCACAATTTGGAAAGTTCCCAACTTGCAAGCCTCTACAAAACATTATCAAAGCCTAGGAGCAAGTTTAATCCCATATCTTGCTTTCCCAGAAAAAAAACAGCCAGCTACCTCCTCAAGGCATTTCTTGTCAGAGACTGTGAGCCAGTGTGAACAGATATTGATCAAACACTTTATCACGATCATGAAGATATTGAAGGTGAATTAAAAACAAATATATTGAATACACATAAGTGAGAAAAAGTATGTATTCACTATTTCTTCTTCACCTGTTTTTAATGAGAAAACAATAATCTTCCAAAGCACTTCTGGGGAATCTGAATTCATTCCCTTGCTTTAAAAATAAGCAGTCTTTACATTGCCTGATCTTTCAGTCACTAGATTTCTTTTTCAGTTGATAGATTTCCCCAATGTAAATGCATGGGAACATATGAAAGCTAATTTATTAGCATAACAGGTTTAGTTAAAGAAGATTTCTAGTCTGCTTTTCATCTACAAACACTGTATGCTACAATATGTGGGATCTCTCACAATCTTCTTTTTAGTTGCTCTATCTTCTTTTATAGATTTAAATTGAATGAGGGTTTAGCTACTTGACTCCTAGTAGGATTGAAGGGATAGAATACTGAAAACTCGATGTTTCTAGTCAGGCTTTAGTAGTTCCCTGTTTTGCAATATATTTTTCCTTATTTTTGTGAACATTATGAAACTGGCTACTCTACAGTTTCAGAAAACTGAATATATAAAATACATAATTTGCATTTCCTGATATAATGTATGTTATATGTAATATATAATACATATACATATAACAACATTTTTCAAAGTATATGTTTATACTTTATACTGGTTAAGTCTTTCATTCATTTTGGATAATTTTACAGCAATTTTTAAATATTTATACTAGACCTTACAGTGTAACAAGACTGTTTCCTAGCTTTGTAAAATGTAGGGAAAATATTTCAGATTTGTGCCTGTGTTACTGCTCTGGTGTGACTGTAGTATTAAAATCCATGGTATTTGAGATCTATCAAAATGTTAGGATTGGCTTTTCAATGAGTAACCTCTACTTCCACCCCTTTCATCACCGACGCCCGTGAACTTGACATTTCTTCTTTCTCCCTTGCTGTTCATCTAGACCCACATGCTCTGGTTCACAAAGTTAATTTCTTAATGAAAGGAGAAGGTTAACAAATAGATACTGAATGGCGTTTGTGACTGTTCAAGTTTTAGTTAGTTGCCTAAGTGCATTTAGTGGTTTTAGATATGGTCTTAATAATCCCTAAGAGTCCCTGGGTTATCTAGACATCATGGGATTGCTGGAGATGTGCATCTTTTCGAACAGCAGCCAAAAGGCAGAATATCTTAGGGCTTTTCAAATGCCACTAGAGTCTTTGTGAAGACAAACAAATTGTTCCTTATCTCCTCAGTACTGGTACAGTTCAAATCCACATTAACTTTTATATGTTGCCATGGCATCAGTGTAGAACCTCTAAACCAGCATGATTTTCCTGACAGACTTCTTGGTGCACTTCATGCCTATCAATAAATTTAAAGACAACTCATATCTAATCAATTTTGTTTAAAGTTAGAGATATATCCCTTTGCACAGCTCATTTAGCAGGTGTTTAAGCTGCTGGAGTTAACAGGCTCTGCTTCTGGACTTGAGTTTGTTCAGCTTTAACATTCATTTTACCCTATTTACCCTATTCTAGACAATGTCACATTTACCTGCCAACACAAGAAAGGCTGCAGGGAAAGCTAGTATGGAATTCCCAAATTCCTATTTGATCTAATTGGGTTATATTTCCCTGAGGAGATGAAACAGAGGATGATTTCAAATACACATTTTCAGTAAAGATTTCTATTATTAGACCATACAGTCACTCACTGAAACCAGTCATATTCTAAGTGCTAACATATAAAATGTGTTAATAACAACATGGAATATATCACATCAAAAATTAATCTGAACAAATTAATAATCTCAGAAAAACTCAATTTTTTCACTTAGCAAGAAATACCTTCAGCTGTTAGAGCAAAAGCAAGTTCAGGGACACATTATTTGTCTGCAGAAAAAAATTCAGAATCTTTAGTCGACTGAGAACATGGCAAAGATCAACAAAGACAGAGGCTTAGTGCGTGATGTTTGTTGATGTAATCGCCATGTCCATTTTCATCTAATCCCTTATACTATTTCTTGAAAGTACAAACATTTTAAAAGCCCCTGGGCTAAAGCTTAAAAGTGTGATTACATTGAACAAGTTGCAAAATGTGATTTTAGTGTAATGCATTAGGAGTTGGGAACGCAGAACTTCCTATAAGAATGGAAGTAGCCTGTTCAATCTTCAATTAATGAATATCCTAGGGCATGCAGTAAGAGCTGTGATAAACATTATATAGTATGTCAGTACCATGTTTAATTAATTTTTTTAAGAGTCATCTTAGTTATTAACTAGCTTTGACTTTTGATATGATTATTATTTGTGAGCACAAAAACTAAAATCCAGACATTCTTACTGATAACAAACCAGAAAAAAATCCAACACTAAAATTAAATAAACCTATCCATTTAGCAATGTTTCCATCCTAAAACCTATGGAAAACAAGTAGACTTTGTAGAGCACTGTTGAATTCAACAGATTTTAAATGTTTTGTAACAGAGACAAGGGAGTCAGGGACTAAAAATCAAGGAGTCCTCAGAGAAGCTACTGACTATATTCTTCTTCTTTTAGCTGTGGGTTGAATGACAAAGACTGATAGCAAGGGAAAGACTGAACTGGAGTAGTGACAGAACAGTTCTTATCATCCAAACCATTAGCAGCGACGGTAAATGAGATATTACTTAACCCACAAGAAAAGAAAGCAAGTGACATTTG
This sequence comes from Strix uralensis, assembly GCF_047716275.1. Taxonomy (NCBI): domain Eukaryota; kingdom Metazoa; phylum Chordata; class Aves; order Strigiformes; family Strigidae; genus Strix; species Strix uralensis. Next base: position 41,055,725 of record NC_133975.1, read on the forward strand.
TCTGTCCCAGGCAGAACATTAACAGATGCCATACCACTTCAGAATCCAAGGTTATGAAAACAGGTGATACACCTAGGAAGAGCACTTGGTGCACAAGTAGTGCATATATTTATTTTATGAACTCTGAATTTTGATTTTGTAAGGGAATGTGAGATGTCTGCTATTACAGGTATCAGTTTTGAAGTCTTAAGTTTAGCTAGTTCTTTGACAAGTATGTTCTAGCTCTATTGATTTCAATATGAGTATTGTTGGGCAGTTATTAGAGTCAAACTCTACAGAGTTTGGAATTAGGGAAAATTTAAATAAAACTTTAACAAAACTATTCACAGGACACCCACCTGCATCCCTAGTAGTTCAGAAGTGTAAGAAAAACCAAACCAAACAAACAAAAAAGCCAGAAATGTTAAAAATATTAATGAACACCTTAAAATCTGCTTTTATACATCCATGGACAAAGAGAGAGCTCTTCATCCAAAATCCATCAACAATCTTTTCTGAATAGCTGAAATAATTTCCTAAAGCTTCCTGAGATCAGAGGCAAGTTAGGCCTCACCCAAATCCCCAAACCATCTGGCCTGACCTACTTAATGGAGGGGGTAAGAGCACCCACCAATTTCAAACTAGTCTAGGATTAGAGCTTTTATCCAGGAACCAAACAGGCCTTACTGCTCATCCTCAGCCTGCAAGGGCTCAAATCTAGAGATCCTAATCACCAACAAAGTGCTTAGCCAACTAACTTGAGGCAGGACTAGACAGGAAAGTTTTCCATGTCTTTCTGTATGGAGCTGCATACTTGCCCTTATACAGCAAAACTGCAAGAGTCACAGAAAATAATTTTTCTTTAGATAGAAAAAATGCAAGAGGAAGGCTTTCTCCTTAGGCCCATTGATGAAGACATTCCTTTCTCAGGGAGGACTTCTGTAGTTCTGAAAAATTCACAAAGTTGCTTCATACTGAGGGAGTGGTGTAGTGCTGCAGTTGCTCACACCCCAGAATGAGAACAATAAGGACATCCTTAGTTGTACCCACTGCCAAAATCAGTTCTGGAAAGAGAGCTTCCACCTATGGAATTATCCAGGGACAGATTATTAGGAAGGATTCTGTGAGTCAAACTCTCTATCATAATCAACAGCATATCTACATTGCTTCTTATAATGAATGCCCTACAGCTATTCAGTACAGAAAAGCATGTTCTTAGGGATGTTTGGCATTAGTCAAATCTTGTTAGTCTGACACAAATTTGACGTGTCAATTAAAGTTAAGTACTCAGCGATCAATTTAAATCACAGTTAATTTCTCTTTAGCTGCTATGGTAAATCTCTGACAGATTAGTGAGTTACAGTTAATGGTGGAGCATGGAGTCTGTTGTAATTTTTTTTCACTCATTAATTAATCTGCCATACAGCATAGATATATGTACTACTCTTGCTGTAGTTCAGACCTGGAATAATGCAAAGATGTAATAAAAAATTATTTTCAATAATAAGTCATGCCAGCGAAAAGATCACCAAAGTTTATAAGCAAAAGGATGAGCCATTTCCATTCAGCCTATATATATATATTGATAATTAAGGATGTTTTCGTCCTTAGATTTAAAAGGTTTTCTCCCTCTAGTATTTATCTTTTGATATATTTATGGATGGCAATGAAATCATCAATAAAGTCATAATACAAGTCCTTTGTATTACTGGTTTAAAGAAATCAATCTTTTCCTGTCTACTATCATAGAACCGGCTATCCTGTCTAGTTTTTATTATCCTTTTATGCACTTTCTTCTATATATTCTTTTTCTGAACATGCAAAACTACAGATGGATAAATAATACCAGTAATCATGGAATTACAACTATTAAGCATGAGGAAATACAGGGGAATCCTTCAGATTATAGAAACTATATTTACATTTCTCAAATGTCAGTGTGAATTTCAAGGGTCCTCTCCTACTTTGATTTTGCAATGACATCGGTAACCTGCATGGAAAATGACTTACCAATTTGAGGGACTTATTTAAATTTAAATATTTGAGTTTCTATACTAGGGAAATTTCATCAAAGGCGTAATGAAATCATTAGCTGAATAGCTTTTGGTCCAGCCTGAAATTTTCAGATATGTAAGGGAAAGCTAAGGAAACTCCATCAGTTTACCCAATTAGGTTACCTAAAGTGCAGCTGTCATGCTTAGGGCCAGTGTACAAATTTAAAATGGAAAGGTGTTATTACCACAAAGTACTACTATGCCACAGGGCATTCTGTCTAATTCTACTATTCAAGGTGGCAATAAAAGCACGTCAAGTTCATGTTTTTCAGAGACTGAGATAACAACTTTAGAAAATCTCACCAGTAAAAATTAAAACTATTAATGTGTTCTGTAACATAGCAGATTTTCATGTACAACAGTGAGAAAGAGAAAGCAAACATGAGAGAGAATACAACTATTACAACCTGTATCCATCAAGTCCCCCCATGGTACTACCTTTCTATTAGTATAACAAAAGCCAAAATCATCCTTCACTTTTTGTGACATTTTGTCTGATGTTTTTCTAAAGTAAAAAAAAATTAATCACTTCTAGCTATGGTAAACCAGGAAAGCATACATTACAAGAGGAAAACTCGTCTTTGAAACTGTGAAATAAAAAAGTTACTATTATGTTTTTACTGCTGTTCCATAACAGTAACAAGTTTAGTACTATACTAGATTGTGTAGCACTCATCTGGTTCAGAAAATAACCATTTTCTGCTTAGCTTTCCATTTTATCTTCCAGTTGTGGAGGTAGTCATAAGTCTAACTTTTTTTTCCACAGTATTGCATCAAATTTAAAATATTAAAGGCAAAATCCCTAAGGGCTTTTAATTAGCCATTGCAAGCATCCTGTTTAACAAATTACATCAAGAAGTCAAAGTATACTGAAGATAAAATGCATAAGGCAACCATAATATTCTGTAGAACAGAGGCCAAATATGTTTCTCATTTACCCAAGAAACAAAATGGAAAATTAAGTGACATATGCTCTACAACATTACTTTTTAGGTTGGTGTACCAAGGATGTTGTGCTGAAGTATGAAACTATTCATTCTATTTCACTGGCAGCTGAACACCTGATATCTTGGGGGGCAGGGGGGAGCACGGAGTGGAGAGAGGGAGGAGAATGATAACACACACATACAACTGTATGACCAAATAGTCTCATTCCTTATGGGGTGATAAACAAATTCAGTAAAACAAATAGCCCATTATAGTTATAAAATTATACTTTGAAGTGGCTCTTCAAGACGTTGGTTACTCTTTTAGGCCAGGATTCCCTTGGGTCTTATTATTCTTCACTTCAGCCTTCATGTGAGCAGCTCTGTGATATCTTCTTAGGAACAGAAGATCATATCCAGCTTTCATTACAACAAAGTGCCATAGTTATCAGATGAAAAAAAATTATTCACAAGAACAATATTTCTCATAGTGCCTTCAAAATTACTCTTAACAGTGTTCTTGGAAAGTCAATGAGATTTCCATGTTAAAATTTTACAGTGAGCTAGAACAAATAAAGCAAGAACCATTTGACTACGTTATCAAAAAGACAAGTCTAGATTTCACTTAGGTATATTAGTCAAAATTATAATAGTATTTGGAACTGCAACATGTAGAGTTCTGGAAGAAAATTAATTTATGCATGAAAATTTGATTATTTGGTTCAAATTATAGCATTCAAAAATTATGAGAGCAGGTGATATGCATTGTTCAAATGAAGGGCATATTTTGGAAATTTGCTTTTATATCTCTCTCAGATCTAGAAGGATTCTACATACAGTGCATATTTAAAACGCATTAAAGAAACCAGTGAGAGTTAGGCAATTAATATCTTGAGGATTTGTGCAATAGTTTCCATAAAGCAGTCTAGCTATATTCTGTATGTTATGGGAATATAGCTCTATCTGTATCAGTATAATGAAGAAGAAATCAACATATTCAGTGAGTATTTTATGTGCTGGAAATTGCTAATCAAAATGTTTGTACTGGAGTCCATAATGGCCTCAGCCTCAGCATGGATAGCAAAGAGCAATTATCTGATCTCCCAATTTTTATTTTATTGAGCCCTATGAAGGTAATGAACAGTATTCTGACCTCTGAGAAAGTTCACCCTGTGGCTAAGGGTTTTGAAGGACAGTGGTGCAAGTGCAGACTCATAAAGCAATCTCATTTTGTAGAACCAGGGTACAGCAGCTGTTCAGACAATGGCAGCCTTGAGGTTATAAAAGTGGCTGTGGAAGTCAACACAACTTAAATGATGATTTTTCTCTCCCCTCAAGGAGCGTTCCCAGCACAGAGTAATTTGAGTTAGGAATCACCCCTCCAGGCAAGTAGCACGTGAGAATAGTAATCCTCTTCTAGGAAAACAAATCAGTTCTGGCAGTTTAATTCTGGTCTCTGTGCTTGCATCAAACAACCCTACTTGTTTAAAGCAGTTAAGCCTTATGCTCACAATGTGTAATTATAAACTGAGACGATGAATACTTGTCCTTCCGACAATAGCAGTCAAATGTATCTCTTTCCTTTTGATAGATCAGGAATTTTTTTAGTGACTAATGAGAGCCAATTTAAGTCAGACTTTTCAGGGGAGAGAACAATGAAAAATAGCTTCAGTTACTTCAGTTAAAAATTTAACTAGGATTTTTTTCATCTTAAAGCTGAAAACAATTTAAACCAATAAGCTTTAGGCAAACTGACATACAGAACAGCTTAACATAACCTAGAACAGATATGTCTATTTGTCTTCCTCCATTTTTCACCTGTTCTGTCTTATACATATAAGAAGTCCCTTACTCTATAAGTAATCCCATTCATATACTCACCATATTCTACAGAGAAAAATAAAACAAATAGACATACTTCAGGTTATAAAAATTAAAACGTAAAGCTTGGGTTTGGCTGAAGTGCAGATGAAGTCCTGAGAGCTGCAATGCTCACACCCAGTGCCCCAGGTTTAGAGCTGTTTCCTTCGGTGCAAGGATTCCACTTAAGACAGGCTGTAGAGCCATCACTGCTCCCAAATCCTGCTTCTTCCTGGCCTTTTGCTTGTATACAGGAATTTGGAAGGGGAACTGGTGCTATGTGGTATTTGCGATATCATGCAAAAAAATAAGGTTATTTCAGGGGATATTATGTCCTCTTGCTGCATGGAAGACACCAAAAGCTCAGTTCTGTGACCAATGAGGCACAAGCTTTGAACAATGATGCACAAACTTGTCTAAGGGTTTTGGCTTACTTTAGAAAAAAAAAAAATTAAAAAAATAGCTTGTTTCTACATCTGTGAAGTACAAATCCCTCCCTCCGTTTTCATCACGCCATGGTGCTAATTATGAAAATTACCAAGAGCTTCTCTTAAGAACTTTTTATGGTTCTTGAGACTGTCACTAGCCATGATGAAAAAGAAGGGAAATTTCTTGCAGTCCTTTTCTGAAAGGGGGTGTTAACAAATTAATTAGCAATTTTACTTTAAAAAGCAATTGATTTACAAATCCTATGCACTTTTCACTTGGCATTTAATCTTATATGCTTCCATTTGGCCAAAGACCCTTTTTCATGTTTGCTGAAAACAATAATCTGAATTAATCTCATTCTCCAGGTGTAGTTTTCCACTTACTGGCTTTGTCTTGAAAATTTATAAGATTATATGAATATAAAATCATCTTCTGGGACTTCCTCTATATGATATGAAGTATTTTCTGATTTTCAAGAAACAAATGCTTGTTAAGCATGTTTTTACCGTATTTGGCTACCCTTATTCAAGCTGAGTAATTAAATTGACCAAAACAGCAGGATGCTGAAGATATAAAAAACTATTTATCATGAGTAAATATTGCATAGTGAGGTTCCTGTTGCCCTTTGTTACATCTCTTGGCTTGATTCTCACAATTGGATGGCTGCATGTTCCAAGTTTCATAAGACCAGATATTGACACGACACTGGAATTTTAACAGTACTGACAATTTCTACATCAGTGGAGTTTAACGAGTTGTTCTAACCACTAATAACTACTACCCATAGTTATTGACCAACTTGTATTGCTCAGTCTTGAACACTTCATTTCCTGTTCTGACTCAAAAAGTTTTCTTTTTTAAATTAATTTTCATTGGTTTTTTTAGCAATAAACAAGCAAAGTTATATTACTTCTGTTACATTCAGAAGAGTCATGTAAGCTCTGACAACCAGCTCCCAATTCCCCTCTGCACCTAACATGTCTTTGTTTCTATTTTATTATCTTCTTTCATTACTGCAGTAGTGCAAATAATGAGGAAAATCACGTTATGACCAATAAAAGTATACTCCCTATGTCTTTACTCTCAGTGTCACAGTTCTCTCAGTTCTTGATATAATGTAATGAGATGCTAACACTTTTATTTAAAAACAATTACTTTCATCTTTCAGAGTGGTAAAGTTTTAAGAATGTGTCCAGCCATAAATACAACGTTGTCTCTGACAGAGAGTATATACAACTTCAAAATGACTTCCATAAGTTTGAAGCACTCCACTTGTCTTTTCTATAAAAGCACCCTTGATTAAGACAGGACTGTCTGTAGGAATTAAGGTGACTCCACTTGCACCTAAGCTAATTTATCATAAGGACTTATATGATCTCCACCATATTTGAACAGAGGAGGAACGTATGTCCTCCTCAGACAGCTATATGGCAAGTTACTGCTCACACAAATTTCAACAGGGAACTGAGGCACAGAAAGTCTTAGTGGTGCATCTAAAATACATAAAGATTAGAGAGAGAAAAAAGAAATTAATTTAGTTTCCCTTACAGTGGGACAGATTCTCACTGCCTAAGAGAGGGAAGTGGGAATGCCCCCACCAGGAGATGGGCAGAAAACTCTTTTTATGCTTCTCTCATTTTGAGTTCAAGACAAAGCTGCTGTAGGGGTAGAGTTATAAGGAGTTAAATGAACTGTACATGGAGGTTGGATTTCCTTAGTTTGGGATTTTTTCAATTGCCCTGAAATGCATATTTATTCTTATCTATTGTGTCCCCACTAATACAAATAGGTATCATGCTGGCATTCAGCTAAGTAATTCTTTTGTCATCCACAGATGGACAGGGGATTACATGGCTAAGAAATGAAATAAAAGGTAAATCCCTATGCTTGATAAAGCTTTGCCTGTTTTCTCTTTCATTCAGGATTACCGAGTGAACATCTTTCTCCGTCAGAATTGGAATGACCCACGCCTTGCATACAGTGAATATCCAGATGACTCTTTAGACTTAGATCCATCCATGTTGGATTCAATTTGGAAACCTGATTTGTTCTTTGCTAATGAAAAAGGTGCCAACTTTCATGAAGTTACAACAGATAATAAGTTGTTGAGAATTTTCAAAAATGGAAATGTACTTTATTCTATCAGGTGAGTCTCTAATCAAATTATTTTTTTCAGATAGAAGCTCAAAAGTGTACCTAAGAATTACTAATGGATACCTTCAGGTGCTAGTCATGCAGAACTATTACTAAAATAGTTGTGAGGTTTGAATACAGAACTTTATCGTCATTACTATTCATTGTTAATATTAAAATAGAAAATGATCCCTCATTTGGCATGCACATAGTAAAAGTAATAAAAGTATCTTAAAAGAGCCTAGAGGAGCTAGGACACTTGCACAGAGCAAATAATCCTGGAGAATTATAATATGAGCTGGCCTATGTGTGCTGTAGCCTCCAATGTCCAATGTTATTTCTTTTTCACCTTTTTGGATATTGCAGTTGCACTTCAACATAGAAACATGACCTGTTGGAGGAAGCATGGCATTTAAAGAATAGTTCATTTACTGATGGAGATGGAGAGAAAAGTGGAAAGTAAACTTTTGAAAGGTTTAAGAAGCTGTAAACAGCAATCATAAGTATTGACAAAATCTGGTTATCCTATTTGTTTTCTTTTCTCTTCTCCCCAGTTTCCTTTTATTAATACAGACATTAGTAGGCATTTTACCACTATCTTCAAAAACCTGATCTAATGAGAAACACATTGGATATGAGTATACTATTAGCCCCATCAGACATGATATAGATTTAGTATTAATACAGTGACATACTTGTGCAAAATGTTACACTTTTCAAAACAAACATACCTCTTGTCCATTTAGTGTTTTGTTTTGCAAGTTTTTACGACACTGAATTAATGGGTAATTGGACTTCTTGAAGAGACATCAGGAATCTGTAAAACAGTTTGTATACTAAGAGAAAAAGAACACATTTGTGACTTGTGTGGATGTATCAGTGGCAAGGGAGTCTCCTTCCTGCCTCCTTCCAGTGCAAGTGGGCATCATCTTGTCAAGCTTACACAGGGAGAAAGGGTTGGGTTAAAAATCCTGCAAGCATTTCATATACAAAAGGATGTTAGTCTCCCAGTCTGCGAATATAACCATTCTTCACAGTCACAACATGTATCCTGTCTCTAGAAACAGATGGAAAGAGAGTAAAAAGGATTCCTTATCTGGACCCAAGTAGAAAGTAGAGCTAAATCAATTATCTCCAGACTGTCTGAGTCACCCTGAGAGGCACTGGTCGTTGTTCCACTCTAATCAGATAACTTTTCCTCCTTGCCCTACCCCCTCCAGATATGTACAACACAGAGTATAGACACCACCATTCAACTGACACAAGTTTGGATTGCAACTTCAGTAGAATTCAGACCAAGCTCATGGTCCCATGAAATGGAGGGAAAACCCAAACACGAAAAGTATTATAATATTAAACTATAAAAGCAAACATTGACTGTGATGAAAGCAGATGCCAGATAGCTCCTGTGTTTCTTATAGAGCCAGAAAGTTTATGTTGTCATGATTTAAGGACTATTACAATTTCTGAAACAGATTTAAAATCATACAATTGGCATCTAGTTAAGTTGCTATGTGAATTTGAGTCAGTTAAGCTTTTGATGAGGGGAGACATGTTAATTGCTAATGTGCTGATATTAAAAGAAAAAAAAAAAAACTTTTCTAATGCTTTTTCCTTTCATTCCCTAATGTCTCCTCCTCCCCTAATTGCATTGGAACAATTCAGACAAGAAAATAATGAAAAGGTTTCAGTTCCTGATTCAATGAATACTTAATACAAAATACTAAAATATTTACTGAAGCACAAAGTAAAGTCCAGGTGCCTCTTCTCTGAAATGACTTGCTATGTTACTAACCTACTAGTCAGATTTTGCATTTGGAACCACTTTTAATAGCATGGGAATAGGGCCTGGGTCTGAGTTTCCTCCTCAGATTGTCCCCCTGCAGCTCTGTCACTGAAGGCTAAACAGAAGTTATAGCAACAAAGAATCAAGAAACTTTGTATAGGGAAAAAGTAGGATAAAAGAAATACACAGTCATACCTGCTCCCTACTGCCCACTTCCCTTTAGCCCCAGTGCCAAAACCAGGGGAATGGGTTTAAGCAAGGGGGATTAGAGCACTGCCATTATAGAAAAGCCTTATCTGTAAGGAATTGAACTCAAGCCCGTTTGGTTTTTGGAGAATAGTCATCAACTGAACTGATAAATTAATGTGGGGCAAAATTTTCACACAAGATACTTTCTAGCAAGAAGAAAGGTGCAGTCACGATCCTGAATGATGAATGGATACCTAAACATGGCCAGTGAAGGAAAACATGTGCCTTGACCTCTTATATCCTTTTTTCTCATTCCTCTGAGAAGTATCACTCTAAAGATAAATTACTGCATTGATATAAAATGTAAAAATACCTCTTTTGTCTATAGGTTGCAAACTATTTCACAGGAAGTATCAGGACTAATGTGAAACAGCTGCAGTTCAAAATTCCAGCCATATTTCAGTCTACTATCGATAGCATAAAATGTTATCTTAAACCTTTGTGTTGACAATTTAAGCACCTTATTTTAGGACAATAACACATAAATTACTTTGCCACCATGATTTGCAGCTGACATCTGTTATGAAATTCTTGCAAATCTGGGTAAATTTTATGTCAAGGATTTGAAACACTGTAACAGTACAATAATTCTGCTGTAACACAAAAAAGCATGCTGTTGTTGCATTCTTTTAGAGTTCTTATAAAGTTAGGCAACCCTACTGAAAAATTTGTTTTTCTGAAAGTCTGTAATAACTTTTTTCCATATTGTCATACTAGGCTGAATGTGTGAAACTGGTTCAGCTAATATACATCCCTTTTGAGAGCTTTCTAAGGAAAAAATGTATTTTCTTCTCTTTCTAAGGACTTCCAATGATTTCATGCATTCTTCCTGTGCAGTTCTACGGCATTTTTGTGGTATATTTTTAATACTTTTTTTGTTTTCTTTCAGATTGACTTTAATACTATCCTGTCCGATGGATCTCAAAAATTTTCCAATGGATGTGCAAACATGTATAATGCAGCTGGAAAGCTGTAAGTTTGCATAATGTATTATCCTCTAAATTCCTTTGTAGGGATTATAACAGCTATGCAGGAGGTAGAAAGACCCCTTGTAGTGGTACAAGAACAAATTTTTAAAAAAGAATCCTCTATTTTACCAAAAGAATCTGTGAAACATACATGATTTTCAAAGGAAGAGATTCTTTCATCCTTACTTGTACTGAAAATCAACAGTTTTGTGTAAATCTAAAGTTACTACTAAACTTAAGTACCCAGTGCCACTGTACCTTTATGCAAAATTTATGCATATGGGTTCTCACCATTAGGTCTTCCCTGTGTTCACACATACAAGGGGAGAGTAATATGGGAGAGCACAAAGGAAACATGATAATAATTTAAGGAAGTGCTTGTGGTGGTTTAGCCCCTGCCGGGGTCTGAAACCACGCAGCCGCTACCCCTCCCCCACAAAGGGAGTGAAATACAAAGCCCCAAGACTGAAATAAGGAAAGGTTTAATACAACAGTGCAATAGCAACACAGCAAACAAGAACAATAACAATAACAGTAATAGTGATAGCAATGAACAGAGCAAAATAGCTACCAAATACAGCAGTGGAAAGCACGATGTACAAAACCACGAGTGCACCGCGCTCCCGTGCCAGGAAATGTGACCTGCCAGGATGTGACGTCCGCATGGTATCTGAATAACCCGGCTAGAGCTTCCCCCCCCACTGCTGGGGAAACTTAACCCTATCCTGGTTAAACCAGCACAGTGCTTTATGTGAATATCCTGAAATTGATAATAACTTGGTGTCCTTAAAAGCTGGAAACAAGATTATATATACTGAGTCCCTGCTCTTCAGTCTCCTGCCCTAGCTCTTCAGCGTGCCTACATGTTATAGCTACGTATCTGTAATTTTTACCTAATCATCCTAGAAGTATCAGAGTATATACAGATGGCATGTATATTCACTATGTACAATTATGCTTCAAACAGAAAGTAATATAGTTTGAACAATCAAAAGGTATAATTTATAAAAAATGTGTTTAAAAAGTTATGAAATTGTTGCTTTAACACCTTCACCAAACTCAGCTGTATTTTTCCTCTCTTTCAGTCCTTGTGAGGACAGGTCATACAACAACTGAGCATTCTTGAACAAACAGGCATCTCTTTTGCTTTACAGAAACCTTGCAGGAGCTCACAATTCTCATAGACTACACCACATGGAACCAATACTTATTAGTTGAATAGCACTATAGATGTTCTACTGTATTTTCCAGCAGAACATTTTTCACCGAAGTCTTGTTTTTAATCATTCAGTTCAGTGGGAGTAAATTCCCTGCTGCACATTCACATAGTAGAGAGAGGCAATGTTCACAAAAGAGTTGAACAAAATACAAATGAGTGTTTCAACATCTTCTAGTTACAAAGAAAGATCCAATTTGATTTCATAAGGAAGTTACAAGTAATAAAGCTTTACCCATATCGCCTTGTCTAATTCTATTTTACCTGTAATTCTAGACATTGAAAGATAGAGACTACGGACAAAGTAGCCGGCCCGAGGCAGAAAATTCTGCAGCATGTGGGACCTCTGGGTATACCTACATGTCTGATAGCAGAATAACCAGTTAGGTTTCCAAGAAGAAGACAGTAGTTCCCTGAAATGACTTTGGTATAAATCAAAATAAGATAGACACAGTGACATAATTTCCAAGCTCCTAGACCTTCAAGAGCAGGAATTCACCTGCCCCAAACCAGTTTCTCTATACAGGAATTATAGGATGGGAAACAGACACCTTGGAGCAGTTACAAAAAATATCTACATGCTGGACAGGAGAGTAACTACGTTAAAAAAAAAAATTATGTAAGTCTGAACTCTGACCAATTTCCAAATCTTATAAAAAGGTGAGCAGAAAAAAATCGAATTCCAGAGTCTTTGGCTAAGAACATTCAGTCCTCTTTAAAATTATAGATAAAAAAAGGAAGATGGGTGCCTTTACCATTTTCCCAGGCTTCATATCAAATGTCCTGAGGTAAGAACTGACATAACCCTCAAAGCCTGAATCCATCCAAGCATCTCTAATTTCTAGGCCACAATGTCATACTCTCCTGTGGCTTCCTGGCTTACATTTTTTGGTGCACAGTGAGACAACTTAAGCAGGGGGATCAAAGCAGTAACCCTGGTGGTTAATGCACTGTCTAGGGAAGTGGAAAACATGGAGTTTCAAAACTAAGAACACAGTCCTCTCATGTCCTGAGTAAATTATCTGATCATCAGGCTGTGTTATAAAAACCAAAGTGGTTGCAGGAGCAAAACAGCATCAGGCATGCTTCCAGATGTTTCATTTTAAAATGATGATCATTGCTATTTTCTCCACTGACTGCCACGTTGGGTAGGACATTGTACATTTATGAATTTACAAGGCCCATTTATCTCACAGCTTCTTTAAATTGTATCTGATCTTGCAAGACTTGCTCCTGCATGTGTCACTAAGCAAATTAGACTGTTTCTAACAAATCACTCATCTTTTTCCTACTGATTTTACCACCAGGTTGCAAAGAAAGGCTGACAGTTACTTATAAAGGACAGATCATGGGTTTTACCTCTGCTATAAAGTAATTATTTTCTTTGGTACTAGATACTTTCCCTCAATATTGATAATGCTGCTCCATCATAGAAAAGTCTAGGAGGAAAATTCATATATAGCTTTTCTTTCCAAAAGATATTTTTATTTTTAGCCAGCTCGTGTCATTTTTTTTTTCCCAAAGTCAGTCTAAGCAGCTGGATTTACCCCTACTTCATTTTATCATGAAGTGTCTGAAAAATATTTAAGTGGAAATGTCTTCTATTTTTAAAGGATTTATTTTACCAAATGATTTCTTAACTAGAATGAGTTGCTTTTGTAAAGTTCTTTTTGAAAGGAAGCAAATGAAAATGCACGTATGAAATAATCCCTTCTACATTTCTATGCCTTATATCAGGGCAGCCTATAGGCATGTGAGATAATTTTAGTTTTATTCTACTTCAATGGGATACAAAGAAATGTCAGCTAAATACACATTTATTTCTGTGGCCTGGCTCCCAGGAAATAAATGTTTTTCTTTCATGTGCTAGAGCTTTTTGTCTCTCTCATTTTTAACTTTCACTTTTATCTCACAGCATTCCTTTATTCATATATTACAATTATAACTTTATGTGACATTCAATATTCCTGAATTTTCAACGAATAGTGAAAAGACTAACTCAATTACAAAAGAGGTAATATACTATGAAAAGCAACATATGTAAGGGAGGAAGCACATGCTCACCTCTTAATTTTATTCTGATGCTTATTGTCTCTCATAATAAACAATGGCCTTTTTTTATTATTTATTTTTTTATTGATTTATGGAGGCTTTTTAGCCTTTCTAAGAAATCATTCTCCTATCTTCTGGATTTTTAGAGAAATTCACTCCATGCTGCATGATGCTGTTACCTGAATAGTACAGTTTCTTTCTTCCCAGTCTCTAAATCGGAGACTGTGCAAATGGAAAGATCTGTAAGCAGGCTACAGCAGTACAGGCTACTGCATTACAGAAAATGATGTCTGCATTTTATCTTTCCCACAACAGCACAAAGACACCATAAAGAAGGATAATAGAACCGGAGTGTATTTCTTATCTGCCAGGGAACCTCAGGTGTCTACCTGAGTGACAGTAATTATGGACACACTAGGTCAATGCCTGCCTATGCCTGGAAGTGTGGAAACCATACCTCTTCTCTCCATTTCAGTAGTACAAAATTGTCAACCACTCATCCTATGGTTTCTACTCTGCAGATGGGTGACTCAGCCCACTGTGCGTATCTGAAGTGAGACCTGACACACAGCTACAAAGAGCTAGACATTTGTAGTCTTCAGCTCCCAACCAATGCAGGATGAAAAGGCAGTAGTAAGTGTACAACTGCTGCTGAACCCACAGAAACTAATATAAAAGCGACAGCTGAAAATCTATAGGCTTCAGCAAGGAATATTAGGTTTCAGAGATATGGTAGAGGGCTGGACCCGAAATGTTATCTTCTCTGAAATTCAGGCGAAGAAGTATAAACCTGTAACTCCCAAGCGAGAGATTCCATCAGAATGACTTAGAGGGCAGTGCAAGGAGCAGACCCTTTGCAAAGCAGCTTAAAAGTACATAGAATAAAATCCTGCTTTCTTGTAGCTCCAGCATAAATTTAGCCTCGAAATGCATCACAGCTGATTTTTAGTGCATAATGTATATTAGCAGAATTTATTCTAACCTCGAGCCAAAACCAGATTTGTTAGCTCTGTCATACCTTCCCCCTGCCATGTTGCTTTGAATTTAGGGCACAATTCAAACCTCTGCCATGTTCTTAGGAACAGTAATGTGCAGGCAGTCTATCCTGGAGGCACACCGTTGGGATGCCTAACAGAAGAGTTGTGAAATAACTCTAGTCAACATGACTATAGTCCTTGCCTCAGCTGGATACCTAAAGAACTGCTTGGTTTGCTGAATAAATCCCATGTTGCTCTTGGACCTGTACCTTACTAAACATTAAAGACATGAGAATAAAATTTAGATAAATCACTGGGATTAAAAGAACTATAAAATAAATGTAATGAAACCAAACTCTCTTGTACAAAAATGCTAGATATTCAGCTCAGTTGTTTCATGCCATTCATGTGTTTATTTATTGAACAGGAGGAAAAGAGTTAGGTTTTAGTATGCTTGTAGGTATTGTAAAATGACACAAGGGAAGCATGGCATTCCTGGAATAAAACAGAATGAGTAGAAAATTCACAAGATATATTGGTATTCAGCTGGATCTCAAGTTTGCTCAAAAATGTTATTCTTCGTGTCTTGGAATTGTACTCTAAGGGGGGTTAAAAGGAAAGAACTTAGCAAATAAGACTGTGTCAGCAGAAGTAAAAAAGGGGGTATCTTGGAATTGCCAAAACAATTGTGGAGTCTCTGAAGGTACAGGGGAATTGCTTGCCTTGAATAACAAATGTTTTTCTGTAATGGTGTAGTCCTTGGACAGCCTGGAGAAAAGATGATAATACTTTCAAGACACTTTAATAATTCTTCAAGACAAACTTGTCTTGCCTATGAAATTACAGGTTTTTAATGCCTACAGCTGATATTGACTTAGCTAAAATAAAATCTTCATACTCTTAGCATGCATGTATACAACGGATATAAATAGCTTGGTTACAATAAATTCTATAGAGCCATGTAGACTGATGTGAGTTGAATGGAACCATATTTGTTTAAGGCGAGCTTTGTTCCCTTACTTTCAAAATTGATTAATTAAATAGCTATATTTAGTATTAAGATTAATAACAGTGCAAAAAAACCCCCACAGAGACAATCTACCCTTTTCTTTCAGGGACCTCATATGTGTTAATAATGTGTTGATAACAACTTGTCAAAACCATTTTTTAAAAGATGATTTTCTGGGAAAGCTGACTGAAACCAAGGGAAAAGCTTGATTTTTCTCTTTTCCAGACACTATAGTTACCCTTGCTACTTAGAAATATTTCAGCAAGATTGCATTCTTTTTCCCTACAATTTTTCCTGAAACCTGTAATTGCTGAATGCTGAAAATTTTCACTCTAACTAGACAGTTTTCAGTGTTGTCTAAATGCTAGAGTTAGGATGTCTGTCTGGTCCACCTTCTGGTTTTGTATAGATTAGATTAATTAAATAGACTATCACTACAGGTTCATTTTATTTGACATCCAGATATTCAAAACTTTGCATCACCTATTCCAGGCACGAGTCCTAACAACCACTCTTTATCCAACGGGTTATCTTTTTCACCTCCTCCCTCTGTATGTGTGATCAAACAGAGTTTTACTTTCAGTTTTTCACACTTAGCAGCAGCTCTGTAACAGACCATTTTCTAAAGAAAAACTTCTGCAGGCCAAATCCAACTTCCCCAGTTGTTTCTGGTCCTCTGCATTGCCAGTTAATTTTAAATTCTGTTTAGTTTGCTAGTTCTTCACATTTATCTCAGGCAGAGGTCTGTCTGCCAGTACATGCTTCACTAGCTGATTACCTGGAGTGACTTCAGGCTCCTAAAAATGAGTTGTCTCTTTAAAGAGAGCTTCTTTGCTGAGAAGCTACAGTGCCGCGCATACACACAGTTCTTAAGTTTTCCTGAGAAATACTCCCTCTGGCAAACTTCTCCTCCTGGGATGATAGCCTTGTCATACAGTTACCAACAATTTATCATCTGCTTTTGTATTACAGATGTGCAAGACCTCAGAATTTGGGTTAATAGAGACAATATTAATGTAACCTAATCAGCCCTGTAACTTCTGAACACTGCTGTTCAATGCAACAGTGTGTTTTTCTGTTCTTTCCAGTCTTATGATGACACCACTTAGATTTTATGTGATCAATAATATCTTTATAGAATTAAGTAAGAGAAAACACGTGGAGAGTAGCCAGACAATAACAAATACATTGCAAACTGCACTCTACTTCAGCCACAGCAGCTGGTTTGCCTCCTGTAAAACACACACACGATTTGGCACTTCTACTTCCTTTCTCAACCATCATGCGTTTACACCCTGCAAACCCAAACCCTAGAACATTGCATTTCAGTGACAGAAGTCCTTACTAATCCACCTGATTTAATTTAGGTTGGCCTGGTCCTGCAGACCACTATAGTAGATGATAGCCTCCATTGTTTTCAGCTATTTTTGTAGTATAAAAGGGTCACTTTTTCCACCAGCAATGAAAAAGTGAGCTGCGCCCTCATATACTAACTAGGTCAGTGACTAAGTGTCCTTTTTTCAACACTAAAATGTAGCCACTAGGAATTTCCTCTATAACACTGTGTTTCCCAATCACCAGTAATAAAAAATATCTGGTAGAAATTTGTAACCTACCAAAACCACCTAATAGTCAAAAAAGAAAAACCCCTTTGTAGTTAGAGTCTGAATATCATGTTGGGCTGTAGCAAATACAAATAAGTAAGAGATATATACATTCTGCTCACAAAGCAGCAGCAAGAGATATATAGTGAGACTGAATTAAAAATTTACAAATAGGAATAGCCATTATGTAGCAAAACTTTACCCTGAAAGACAGGTGTGATCGGAAATAGACTCACAGTTTTTTCTTCCAAACACATAAACTGGGACTCCCTTTAGGCATGCACACCACATTTCCTGTGGAAAGCAAAACACGGTGAAAGCAAGTCACAGAGAGAAAACATCTTACACTCAAGTCTTATCCCAAGAAGTCAGGATTCAAGAGCTACACACTTATGTCTACTACAGAATAAGCTCCATACATCTGTAACAAGAGTTAATAAACATTTAAAGTTATGTGTAGTCGATAAAAGCACTCTTCTGATTTGGCTTTGCGTCATCTCTTTCTATACTCTTAGAGTTGAGTAGAAGGTAGTTGAAATTATTTCCCTAGACAAAATACAGTGCCCTCCTGGTAGAAACGTGAGAGGCATGTGATTGTCTTTGCTATTTTTGCAAATCTAAAACATAAATAAACTGCAAAACTCATCACTGCATTAACATTTGGCATGGGCTTCTGTGACATAGAAAAGAAGAAGAACCTAGAAACAGGTATCCCCAGGGAGATAGGCCTTCTATAGTTGTGAATCCAAATTTGAAAAACTGCAAGGGATATGATTCCTCATTCTATGACATTGTTGTGAGTTTTTCCTCTACTTTCTCAGAATCAGGGTCCTAGATTGTGCCAACTCTCCTGCCAGCTTGTTTCTGTGGATTCAGTATTTATGGACCTAACAGCACAATAAAGGCACCATTATCTTCCTTATCCCTTAGAATCCCTAAAGAGAAACATCTTGTTCTTTATAACTACCACATATTTCAGTGCAGTTCTCACAAGACACAGAACATATTTAATAATATAACACATACAGTGCAAGTTTGTACTGGTAACCACACATCTGTTCAGAACAAAGTCTTCACATTTCAAGCCCACAGTCTACTGAGAAGGTGATCTGTTCATATAACCATTCTTATATCTATCCAACAAATTAGCCCTTTCTGCTAGTCATGCCATTATTCAAGAATATCAAGCAAAATTTGAGACCACACAAAGATATCAGTCTTACTGAATTTTACTATTTGGGTACTGCTGCATTCAGATCAATTATTTTTAATTACAATTCCGTCTTAGGAACACTCACCTTTAATTATGACCTTGATCAGTTAGATTGACTGGTGGTGCATAAACCTGGAACAAAGAGAGCACCATTACTCACTTCTCTCATCTGCCTTTTTTCAGATAAGTTGTTAATCTTATACAGACATGAAATAATTTACCTGTTTTCATTTTTATTCCTGTAAAACTCATTTCAGCAGTGGATGGACAAGTGTACTTTTTTCATCTAGATGGGTAAGGTAAATGCATTTTAGTAGAGAACTTCTTTGCTGCAGCATCTAATCATCTCCATTTTGCAAATGTAGGCCTCAGTACTGCAAATACATATGCATGGAAGATCTGTATAGCCCCATTAAACTCAGGCAGTGGCATCAGGATTTTAAAGTTATCCACATAAATCTAATACTGTAAACTTTTATGACTGGCAATTCTAGGATCCTAAATCTAAAAAATAACACTCTGCCCCCGAGGCTTCAAAAATTTTTATTACCAAATCTTACACTTCTCTTACTTGCTGTGCACTTAGCCCCCCACCCCCCATTGATAGCACTAAGCAATTTGGCGCCTTATCCATACCAGCACCATAAGTCTCTGCTCTGTTGTTGAGACTGAACTGTAAGGTAATTTCAAAATCTGCCATGATGCCTTCTCTTGCTGCTGGGAGCCCAGCCACTTCAATAAGGGACACTAATTACATTAATCAGCAGAGCTCCCAAAATTAGGGTGCTTGGGGACTGATTTTTAGGCTCATTGCATATCTAACACCATACACCTAAACTGTAATAGTGTATATACTACAGTATGGTAACCAATGACTGTTTTAAAGGGCCATTTTATAGAAATGCCTTTTTCCCCTTATGCACAGTGCACACAGTACCATGAGCATTCTGAGTGTTAAGCCCTGTGCTATTCAGCAGTCTTCTTCATAAAATTAATCAAAACCCAAAAATCTTTTCCTTTTTTGAGATATTAAGGAAGCTCAGTTAGCACAATTAGTATTGCTGTTCCTCCTGAAAATTGCCTAACACAGAACAATGTGGAGTTTAGTCCTTTTGCACATAGAATCCTGGGATGGGCCTAGGACATCAGCTGCAGTTTGTCCTTGCAAATTCTCTAATTCTGATTTATTTCTGCTGTTGACTCGATACTTTCCACTCTAGTCTTTCTTCCTTTTCTCCATGCCAAGAAGAAAGAATGATGCGGTAGTTGGAAAAAAGAAAGAGATCCTGAATTTATTTGGAGCTGTACAAAATAACGAGATATGTTCAGCTGAAAAATCAAGAATACCTGTCCTTGTTAACACTGCTCACTAAAGAAAATTTAGAGACAAATCTGTGTCATCAAATAGTTCAATATGCTTAAATAATTTATGTTTTCTCACTTCCCCAATTACAGGACTATTACAAGATTTGAAATTTCCCCAATTAAGTGGGCACATTTGATTGGGCCATGTATTTCACATTTAATAAAGGGCCATGCATTTAATAAACATTTAATTTAAGTTGATTTAATGTAACATACCCAGTGGAAATGTGATATATATTATACTATTTTAAAATTTTTTGGTGTAACATAAACTCACATCTCCATTAAGCTCCTCTATATTTTAAGACACATTTACTTTATAATTATGATCTTGACTTACAAAACCGAAGTTACAGTATTGAATGCTAAAGCTATATTTGGGTATTTAAAATGTAAACATAATAAAAATTAATTACTATCTCAGCATTTTGCATACACTGCTATTATTTTTAATAGATTGCACTATAGAAGAATTAGTGGGCAGGGTAGATCATAATCAAAATTAAAAGCATGCATTAGAGATGAATGAATCTGATTTAATGAAATACATTTTGACACAGCAGTTGTTTCTTGTCAGTGCAATGAGTTTTACTCACGGGATATCACTTCAAGCCATAATCTACATGCTTCAAATGATAATCTGCTTTACACATAACTGCTTTTTGTCTGAATTCATGCAAAGTTTGATAAGAGCTACACTTCCGATTTTTTATAGTTTATGGCATTTGATAGTGAATTTTAAGACTGGGTTTATGGAATGCCATGTATTTAATAAGATAGAAAAATAAGTGTTTGCTTGCACAGTTAATATATGCTTGTAATGACTCGAGTAATGTCTGATCTTAATTAAATACTTATTTAAAAGGATATAGTCTTATTTTTAGCATATTCCTCCAGCCCCAACAAAATACAAGCAGTCAGCCTGAGTGCCTGTAAATACCTTTTATGAAGGTACTCCCCAAAAGAAACATCAAGATTCTAGAAGCAAGGAGAGGTGTTGAAAATAGTTTTAAATTTATAAACACTAAATCTTAGCTTATAGGTGCATTCAGCATAGACAAATCAGAAAAGATGAAGTGTGTCTCAGATCTGAGGTCAGCATATCAGGGCATTATGACAGAATAGCATATATAGATGTATTCAAGGAGCAATGAATTCACTGAATATAAAAGGAAAGATTGATGCCCACACACCAAAGAGGTTATTTCCTTCACTGGAACTCAAAATTTCAACATTTGCAGGCAGACAGTTACTCTTAGCAAGTTCTGAACAATATACTTTGAACTGTAATCATTTATTGAAAGTTTAAAAGATATTTCCAGTTATCGGTAGGTTATCCTTAACCACTTGTTAGCATTTGACTAAAACAGAAAGGAAATATTGCAATGAAGCAAATTAGAAGAATTAAAGCTATATAATTGAGATGTAAAAATTAATCCTTTTCCTTCTAGTTCAAGCTATTATATGTGGCTCAAGTGTACCCTTGTTGTTCAAACTATTACAACAATAGAAGCTATCTAGTTTTAGATTTCAATCTTAAAATCTCACTTTGTCCAAATCTATTGGATTCTGAGACAGTCTTAATGAAACATGAATAAGAATAGGAAGCCTTTATTTTTTTTCATTTGTTTTAACCAGGTAAAATTTATTCAGAAAAAAATAGAATAAAATGCCAGGGATATACTGGAAAGTTAATATATCACATATTCAGACGATATTCCTCAATGATATCCCATGCAAATATTTAGCTGACAGAGGGAAAGAGAAGGAAAAAGTACTTGCCCTTTACAAAGTCTGGCCCTTGATTAGTACTTCTGCTATGGCTTTTGCTGTTTTATTTAATCTTATACACACATGCACGAGGTACAGATAAGTGCAGAAATCTGAATATTGAAACTGAATGCCTTTTAAAACCATATAGGTCACAGTCAGCTAATATGAGAAGATTCAATCATTTTCCCTTGTTTTGTACCAGTTTAAGAGAAAAGTGTTTTTTCAATTCAACTAATACTTCACTCCTGCAGAAATTTTCATTCATTGTTCTCTTTGAAGAATTTGCACTTAACAATTCAAATTGACGTAAAGTCATATACATAACTTTGACAATCCACCATTTTAACTCAAATAAAAAGAGAAAGAGATCTGAGCATGAAGGGCCTATTTTATCCTTCATGGACTGGGGAGGGTAAGATTTTCCCATGCACCCAAGAGAAATGGATGTTTAGTTCGTTTTGATGCTTTTGTTAATTCCATTAATAGACTACCTGACCATTAAGATTTAACGAAAGATGCAAAACCTGAGGTTTTTTTCTAGTTCAGTATGGTATAGAATGGCCAATAACACTTTGTGATTAACAAGTATAAGCAGAGCCCCAGTATTATCTCCTTTTTATGACATTTACTTAAATTATCACTATTTCATATGTCCCTGCTTTTCAAAGTTTGCAGCTGCCTTAGAGTTTATTTGTGGTTTTGTTGGTTTTTTTTTAGTTGGATACACAATGAATGATCTCATTTTTGAATGGCAAGAAAAGGGAGCAGTTCAAGTAGCAGAAGGTCTCACTCTGCCACAGTTTCTGTTGAAAGAAGAAAAGGATTTATGTTACTGCACCAAGCATTACAATACAGGTAGGAAAGCATATTAGTGATTAAAACTGGAAAGGTATTTAACATTTATTGTTATTTTGGAGAGGTGGGGTTTTTTTTTTTAATATTCCCACTGAACTCAGAAGATTAAAATGTACAGGTGCACTGTGCAGGATAATGCAGTCTTAAATAACTGACACAACAAAACAAAAGTCTGAAGGCCAATCAAACTTCTGTTTCAGTGAACTGAAGAAAATACATCACTGAAATAATTCAGAAGCAATTCAGTCAGTTTTATTTTTACAGTGGGTGCCATGACCACATCTACACTGTGGGATCTGAAGCACTGCTAAAATCCGAAGGTCCATAGGCTGTGCAGTAAGCATGGCCTGGCTCAATCAGAAAAAAGGGACACAGAGTTGCCAAGCCAGCTATCCCTGCCCTAGTTCTTACAGCAAGGGGGCAATGCAAACATCCTGAAAGCATCCTTAATGTACAATGGCCAGGTGTCCAAACAAGACGTGGCTTTTCTGAGCTGAAGCCTTTGTAGAACTGTGATGTTTAGCTCATCATCTCTGGAATTATTTGAAAAAGGAGGGTCTTAACATTACTAATATAGTTATTTTTAGTTGTAAAAAATTATCTCAATAACTGGAAAATCACATAATAACCCTCAAAAAACCATGTAGCAAAGACTAAGAATGCATAGCTTTCATCTTCTCATGGGAAAAAAAACCCCTAGAACTCCTTTAATCCATATTCTAATCCATATATTTTAATTTCTGCTCTCCAATATGATTTGTAATAGATTAAACATATTTAAATTTAAGTTTAGAACTGATTTATTTGGATTCTGCTGAAATGGCAGAAGGGATATAATTCAATAGGTGACATTCATAAGGAATGTCCTGTTGCAGTCAAAATTTAGGAAGAATGCTTTTCAACATTGATTAGTTTTATCACAGCTGACATACACTTTTACTGTGCAAATACATAGTTTTACATATTTACAGTTCTACTGTACAAATATATAGTTTTACATATACTTTTACTTAACGTGCACTTTTACTGTACAAATACATAGAACCATAGAATGGTTTGGGTTGGAAGGACCTTAAAGATCATCTAGTTCCAACCCCCCAGCCATGGGCAGGGACACCTTCCACTAGATCAGGTTGCTCAAAGCCCCGTCTAACCTGGCCTTGAACACTTCCAGGAAGGGGGCAGCCACAACTGCTCTGGGCAACCTGTTCCAGTGTCTCACCTCCCTCATAGTGAAGAATTTCTTCCTTACATCTACTCTAAATCTACCCTCTCTCAGTTTAAAGCCATTACTCCTTGTGCTATCACTACATGTACTTGTAAAAAGTCCCTCTCCAGCTTTCCCGTAAGCCCCCTTTAGGAACTGCAAGGCTGCTATAAGTTCTCCCCATAGCCTTCTCTTCTCCAGGCCGAACCCCAACTCTCTCAGCCTGTCTTCCTAAGAGAGGTGCTCCAGCCCCCTGATCATCTTCGTGGCCCTACTCTGGACCTGCTCCAACATGTCCATGTCCTTCTTATGTTGGGGGCCCCAGAGCTGGACACAGTACTCCAGGTGGGGTCTCGCAAGAGAGGAGTAGAGGGGGAGAATCAGCTCCTGAGATCTGCTGGCCACACTTCTCTTGATGCATCCCAAGATGTGGCTGGCTTTCTGGGCCAGGTTGATGAGAAGCTCAGCATGCTAGGTCATGAGCTTCTTATCAACCAACACCAGGTCCTTCTCCTCAGGGCTGCTCCCAATCCACTCATTGCCCAGCCTGTATTTGTGCTTGGGATTGCCCCAACCCATGTGCAGGACCTTGCACTTGGCCTTGTTGAACTTCATGAGGTTTGCATGGTCCCACCTCTCTAAGCCTGTCCTGGTCCCTCTGGATGGCACGTCCCTTCCCTCCAGCGTGTCGACCACACCACACATCTTGGTGTCACTAGCAAACTTGCTGAGGGTGCACTCAATCTCACTGTCCATGTCGCCAACAAAGATGTTAAACAGCACCAGTCCCAATACCGACCCCTGAGGAATGCCACTCGTCACTGCTCTCCAATTAGACACGAGCCATTAACCACAACTCTTTGAGTGCGACCATCCAGCCAGTTCCTTATCCACCAAGTGGTCCATCCATCAAATCCATGTCTCCCCAATTTAGAGACAAGGATGTCATGCAGGATAGTGTCACATGCTTTGCACGCTAATATCTGGCTAATCCTTAAAATCTTTCCAGAAATGGAGATACATACCGTATTTCACTCAAACATCTGTTAATGATAATAATGAAATTAATATTATTCTTTTTTTCTTTTTACCATAATCCCTATGACAAACAAGAAAATTTTGTTTTCATTATTTTTCTCTGTCTCCTTTGAGATATATAGGCAACATATTCTTCCTTTTCAGGACTGTCCTGCTTTTGTACCATTTTAACATGTGCCTGTAACTGTACTTCTCTAACCTGTATAATGATATTAACAAATGAGACTTTGTGGTAGAAAGTATTCTAATTTTTCCAAAGTTCATTTGAATAATGTGATGCATCAAAAATCTCTAACCGAGGAATTAAAACATTACTGTGGTACTTATTCTGATATTGAACAGAAACCTGTTTTAAAATGTCAGAATTTCCAGTGATTTCCAAATATCTCTCCAAACATCTCATCCAAAGCTGAATTGTACTCTTACTCATTTGTCTAAGAATTTTCATTAGAACTGTCATAGTTTAAACCTTTTGATTTTGACTGAAACTTTGTTTTTTCAGTATTTTTGAGCCACTACTTTTTTCTTCATAACCTATGTCAAGCCTATTTAAGTTGCTACTAATTTTCTTCTAAGCAGAAATAGGAAAACATACTACGCCTAGGTTGCATAGGGTCAACTTACATTTACTGTATTTTTCACTGTGGCCCTAAACTGAGATGAGAAGCAGGAGGAACAGATGCATGTGAGGTCTCATGACTCTCAAAATGTGCCTGCAGGACGAGTGTGCTTATCCCTGTGAACTGCTGTCACATTTAGGTGGGAGAAGGTATTTACTGTCATAACACTAGAGGTCAGCATGGCCAATCATCAGTCTGTTATATTTCTGTATTGCTTTGGCCAAACTGCATCTCTATGGCCAAACAGGTGCTCTAAAATGTGAGTGCAGCTCACAACCCTGAAAAAGATGGCTGAACTTTGTGCCTCTAATTAAAAAAAAGAATTGGGCCATTTATTTTGTACATAAAAGTCAAGCCATTTACTAATACAGAAACCTGGAAGCCTGGATGCAGGCACCCACCATACACTTCAGGATGGAGACTTTAAAAGACCTCAGCAAACAAGAAGACAATTGCATAGCTGTGGGACTTGCCTATGACTGGCCAGGGGAAAAAATGCAGTGCTGACTGACACTGGCTGCAGGCAGAAGGCTTTGTCCTCACCCAAGAAAACAGATGAGTGACCTGCTCTGAGTTACAACACAAAAAATTACAGGTACAAATCTGGAAGAACTTTGGCAGAGCAAACCAGAAAGAAAAGATAGACTTACTCATGCAGGACTACATTTATTGTGACATCCTCCTCTTCAAGATAACAGTATTTTCTTCAGAGTATTTATTTTTTTTTATTCAAGACTTCAGTATGAAGTTAATTTAATCCAATTAGAGGGGTTTGGTTTGGTTTCTAGGAGTATGGACGTGCCTTTCATTTCTTTGTTACAACCAGTATTATTAACTACCATGTGCAGGCTAAAAAGTCCTAAACATTATATTAAAAGACAACTATATCACTCAGATATGTGACCAGCAATGTGCTTTTTTAAGGCTTCTGCAATGAGATACTGTAGACAGATACCCTTTAGGATACTCCACAAGAAACAATAGAAATTGTTTTTCAAAACTGGAAATAATTTCTCTGGCCTGTGACAGATTGGACTAAAATGATTCTTAAGAGAATACTAAGCAACTGCAGCTGGCATGCAATAAGTGACCAAAGCAGAGTTTTCAGTTTAAATTTAGTTACAACACAGGATGGAAAGCTTTTCTGAGACATCCTGTAAAACAGAAAAAAAACCCCTAAAAGTCTTCCTATGAAAAAAATTAACATGAAGCTTCAGGACAGCATGTGGAAACTCATCAGTGCATGTCTCATCAGTATTTCATGCCCAACTGAAAATGGATCACTGTAACCACAGCTTGAAAAACAAACTGCTTCTAAATATAGGGACATAATAGTTTCAGAAACAGTACAACATAAAGGCTCATCATCTTGTGTTCTGAAGTGACACAACAACATTTCTGATCATTTTCATGTTTTCGTGTCCACTGGCATATCTGCAGTGACAAATTCAGGAAGTGAAGTAGAATCATAACAACCAGGAAAATCACTACACGTGAACCATTCACTTTACAAGGATGGTCTTGCTTTACTGCATCCTTCTTTACTTCCTATGTCACATGCGTTGCTCCCCTGGGCTTTTAAGCAACGCTCAATTTTGGTCTCAATCACAGATAATTTCAATCATGGCTGCAAAAAGCCCAATATATGATAGCATGAATTTATACATAATAGCACTGCCTAACAGGCACAAACAGAGATGCTCTGAATCTTGGCTTTACTCCTGCACCATGGATAACGTACTACACCTGCACTTGAATGATGATGCTCAGAACTGTCTTATGTCTATTGGTGGGTTTTGGGTTAAAGTATTTGATGTAGCGGTCCTGGAAACAGTGGAGCTATGGTTGCTACACTCTCCACCAGAACTGATAGGTTCTGTATGTGACCATTTCTAATAACTCTGTATCCTTAACACAGTAAATCTGCAATCTCAATCCCACTTCCTTAACTCCACATTCCCCATTCGACCTCTTAACATATACATCCCATACACACCCTTTCCTCATGACCACTTTGGTTCCCCCTTAAAGTCAAACAAGTTGCTTAACAACCTGTAGACTGTGGCCCCTCTAGGTCCTACCTTCAACTGACTTAATGTCTTATACTGGGCCATTTTGCTGCCAACATGACAGTGATTAAAGGAGACATAACTTTGATGCCTTACTCTGAGGACACGAACTCAAACCGCTACTTGTTTTGACAAACACCTAAACCACTCTTTTTGAGACTACAGCAGTGATTTTTAAGCCATGGCTTTTTAACACCTCAGAGTTTTTTCACAGACCACTTCTCAGAAAAGGAAGTTTGTACTTTCTATCCAGTAGATATTCTATGAGTGTGATATCTCTGAAGCTGCTCACTTTCACTTTTCAGTGAAGAAATTATAAACTATTTCAGGAGAAATTATAAACACCTTGAAAAACAGAGTCTATGATAGACTGAGGATGTGACGATCCCTAGACACAGAAAACAGCACTGCCTGACTCCAACAGGGCATTTTTCTCTGAAGGAGAAGAGACCTCAGTTGTCATCCCTGCACTTATCAAAATTTAAACATCCTCATCACAGAACTGTGCATTTTTTCTTTGTTGACTGTCATGTTGCTGTGGTGGGTCTGTTCCTCCAGCCTATGGAGGTCCCTCTGAATGGCAGCTTGGTCCTCCATTCTGAGAGAGAGGGGAATTGCAAATGAAATTCACCAAGCTGAAAAAAAAAAAAAAATAGTTGCTCTTTTCCACATTTATTTTCAACTTTCTTTTACTGCAGTCTTTATCAGTCTTGCATCAGTGTTAAGTTTACTACCTGCCCCAGCATTTGTTTCGAAACAAGCTGTGTAAAGTCACTTCCTGAGCAAGAACTCATGTAGTCAACAGCAGGTGACAGCACCAGCACTGATATCCCCCATTGTGACACTGATAACTGCAGAGTGTGACTTGAAAGAAAAACTGAATGGTAGTACATTCCTACAGTTGTTTTGTGAATCTTGGCTTTAGATGCAGAGACACCAGCCATATATTTTAGGATTCGTCTAGTTCTCCATGCCAGGCCCTTAAAAATCATCATTTCTAGTCAGGTTGCATGATCATAGATACAGCTGAATGTTTTACAATGAGGAAAAAGCAAGTTTATAAACAGATTTTTAAACATTTTTAAACAGCAAAGTATACTCAAATTACAATTTATATTTCAGTGCAAATTGCAATTTATATTTCAGTGCAAATTGCAAAAAATGTCTGGAAACTGCACTTACCAAGTGCCTTTTTTATTATCCTGTCTCTTCTTCTTCTTCTTCTTAGAGAGGTATGAAAATAATTTCAGCTAACTTTACTTATATGTAAACACTTTTATAGACATTCTCTTGATATAACCAGCTTTGCACACACACATAATTTGTGGAGTGTCTTGTTTATTTAAGAAATATAATGGGAAGGCAAAAAGACATAAAGTATTTAACTGTATTTCAGTAATAAGTAAAGCAGAATTCCTCTCAAATGACTGTATAACATTCTGGGAGGAATAAAAAGGGAGTCTTTTTACTGAACAATGTAGACTCAGCTAGTCTGCTTGCCTAATGGTGATTCTGATAATGACTCAAACAGGAGAGAAAGTAAAAGGAGCAGTACTGCCTCATGGAAAAGTCAGTTTATATACTTCATTCTCTTTCATGATCTCTGTGAAAATCATCTGCCACTATGATTGCAGTGTGGTACATAATACACTGTACTTTGTTGCCAAGAGAGGTATTGTGGCCTTATTTTAGCAGATGCAGAGCAAAAAGCAAGCACATAACAAAAGGCAGAAGGAAAGCGCTGGTGGTCTGTGTCATCCCTCTTATGGCAATACAGTCCCAGAATGAAATAAAACTGTATTGCAGACATAACATTGTCCTCAGAAAATATACTTCAACGTTAATAACTTTAAAAATAAAAAGCTTTCTATTTGGGGTTTGTGGCTTTTTGTCATTAATCCAGTTTGTCTGAGGACACTTGGAGCCAATACCCTCACTCTCACTAAACAGCAACCTTTGTTAAGGTGATTCCATCCTATATACTAGATAACCTAAACCATTAAGGCTCACATATGCAGGGCACTTTAAAAAAGCCTTGATTAATTACATAATGAATGATTTAGTTTCAGGACAATACTGATCAACACTTCATCTGTCTGGGGCTCTAACACACACATACATAAAGCACTAGCTTTCTGATACCTAGCACACTGAAGTGTCACTATTCAGGATGAAATGAGTTGCCAGAACTGGCATTAAGGAAGAGCTGGAAAAATACAGCAAAGGGGAAGTCTGTGATGGCCTGCAGTTAGATCATATTATACATATATTATATCTCATGAACTATCCTCAGTGTGTGTTGTCCTGCAATAGACATTTGTTTTCAGTAAATATTGGTCCTTTTTTCCTTCAAGAAGAGAGTAGACAACAGTACTCAAAGCATTACAATGGCAACTCTTTAGTGAGAACCTGGAACTCAAGGTATTAAACATTAGAAAACAGTGTCATAATGTGTGGCAGTAGCCACATTTCATCAATCTATACGAAATTTGTTTCTTGAGTCTACCTCAACAACTACTTCTTGAGTTTTGTCACAGAAGAGTCTTTAACTTTCACTTTTAGAAGAGAGGACAGTCTTTATTTTTCTCTCTATAGAGAAAAGTGTGTCGGCTGTCTTTTGCTATATGTTGTTTTTTCCACATACAATGAGGATCTGTGATTTTTACCAGTCCAAAAATGGTAAACACTGCAGAGTTTCAGAATAGCACCTAGAAATAAATACCCCATCTAACACAATTTTCAAACTCAGATTGAGCTTGAATGCTTAGTATCTTTATGGGGAGTAGAGGAATTGAGCTGCTTAAGAAAGAGATTTCCAGAAGACAGACAAATGGGAGAAACTCTGTATTGTGTTAAGGGATCTAAATCTAAGTCAGACATTTAGGCTGAGCAAATCCTAGCCACTAAAGAAGTCTCAGTCTCCCGTTCTCCTTTCCTGCTGTCTCTCTACTTAATTTCATGTTAAACCTGTGTCTCTAGCTGTCTTTTAAGGGGGAAAATGCAGTGCTAGAGGAGAGGACCATCATCACAGGTCAGTTACCCCAGGACTCTGTTAGCAAATCTCCATAGCTAGCAATATTTTGGCCCTTGGCCTGGCTGTTTGCTGGTCATCAGTCACTGGTAAAAACAGAATTGTGTAGTCTACATCCACACTGGCAAATGTGCTGGAATCAGAACATAAAATATCCACTGCCCAGATCTAAGACTCATACTCTGCAGGGCTCCATAAAGATCTATTCAGATTTGCTTAACTTAGTTTAGCACAATTTTGCCAAACTTTGACTCATTCTCTATTCAGCAAGTATAAAATTCTTATTTTAAGTAAATATTTTAATGTAATTTCTTTAAGCTATATAGTCTTTAGGCCACCGTCCTCTCTACATCCATAAAATATTTCACAGTAGATCAGCTATTAGCATTATCAATGATTTTTCTTATAAGGAAGGCCAGACTATGACTTACTATTATCTAAAGTAGCATCAAGAACCAGAACCTTTAGCAGATACCTCTCCATTCTGCATGGATTAACAGTTGAATCTCCTCACGCTTAGTTCCTTTTTTATGTTTATACTTATTCATTTTGTATTTTATTATGTTATTAATTTTTAATTTCATAGTGATTTAACAATTGTTATTACTCTTCATTAATTATTTCTCAGGTACACTATTTCCTTGTCTCAGTTTCCTAAGGTGATTCTCCATTATGAAAACTTCCTATGCATCTTCAGAAACAGCTACTCAGAATTGTAAACATGACCATGACATTGTAAGGATACAGTAAGAAAAGCTTTCCCCAAGGGATATCTTAAGTGTTGCTAAAAGGGGACAAATATATTTAAATTATACCAACTACTGTCTCTGGAGCACTTTGAGGCAGACAAAACTGAAAAGAAGCACTCCTTATGGCCAGAAAGCTACTACTTAGCTTGTTTTCCCTTACACATCCCACACTGCTGACAGTACCTCTTAACCACACAAGCATACTGCTGCCTGCATAGTCCACTGCTTAAGCAGCACCTGCCATGGTCAGAGGGGGCTGTGCAGCGTGAAGGTGTGCCAAGGTAGAAAATTGATGTCCTCAGGTTACTCACGGTTGGCTACCACAGCACCAACTGAAAAAAGAATATGGGACCTAGACACTGGCTCCAAAGAAAACTCTCTTATATTTTCTAGGGGAAAGAAAAATCACATAGACTGACTGGAATACTCATTTTTTCACTCCAATATTGGTTTCAGTGTGAACGTTGATGGAAATCATACCAGCCCAGCAAATCTGACATTGTTATGAAAGAACATGGGTAAGAGAGAAAAATGCACCATCACGTGCATATATACCAGTATGTTCAGTTCATATGCATAGGTATAGCATTCAGCAAGGCATCGTTTTTGATGCCTTTAGCACACTTGAATCCTTGGTTAGGCTAGACGTATGAACACAAAGAACATTACTTCTGTTTCGGGAAAAAATGCTTATCCATTAGGAAGCCCTCAATACCTGTTCTTTCTTTTGCATTGCAAAAATCTGTCCATTATATGGATTGTGTGCACATTTATATCTAGCTCTGGTCTGAAACTAGCATCTGGCCTTAATTTGTTACTCAGCCTCAGCAAAACCACAATACCACACAGGTTTCCTACACTCCTCCTAGCCACTCTCTGTGACATTTACAGTGCATATCAGAATGAACTGGAGCTTACCTTTAATGTACTGCAAATGAATTATTAGAGCAATGCTCTTAGCTGCTTGTCTATCTCCTTTTCCAGCTGAGATGACTTCATGGGTATGTTTGTTCTTATCCATTCAAGCATCCAGTCAAATAGATTAAACCACAGCTAACCTGGTTTTGAATTTGAAATGGAATATGGGAAGAGAAAGGAGGCCCCACAGCTGGATGCTGGCTTCAGCTAGGAAACAACAGTACAGCCTCTGCTGGCTGCCTCTGAGCTGAAGCTCACATCTGCTAGTGTAAATGGTTTTTTTCCATTCTGCTATATTAGCCAAGTTTATGCAGGTCATTCTGATCTCAGCCAGGAAAGGCAAAAACTGTCATCCCTTCCACACTCAGACCAGCAACTGCTGCAATTGCAGTGTTGAGACTGATTTCCAATAGTCAGCAATGGAGTAACAGAGAGAAGCGTCTACCTAGGTTGCCACCAGTCTCCCTCAGGAGTTGCCACGTATTAATTTTCCAGTGCTACACTAGAACAGAGCAGATGAGGAACACAGTGGTATTGACTGGGAAGCAGTAGAGAGATGACTGACATGTCCATAAACTCACTGGGCCTAAGACGAAGGAGTCTAGGAGTCTAAGTCACATATTCTGTAGAGTTATGCAAAGGTATTTTCCCACTTTGAGACACATTGCACTTTTTTTTCTTTACCTTGGCCAATGCTGTTTACAAAATACAAAACCAAGCAAAAAAATTATTCAGTATAATTCCTCTGACACATCACTCAGTCCTAGTTCTGGCCTCTTTATAATCTCATCTCTTTTCTCTGCTTTTCTGTGGTTACAATATATTCCATTTCCACTTCTTTCATTCAGAATTTCTTTCATTTTGTTAGGGTTCTGTTGGCCACAGTTATTCCTCTCTCTCTCTCCTTAGTTCAGACAAACCTGGCAAAGTTGCAGCTACATAAAAATAATACACATCAGAGACAGTGTATTATTTCTTGCTCTCTGTTTAGGACCACAGTGTTTTTGTGTTGAGAGCTCTGTAATAATTCAAGCCCACGTGAGTAGTCAGGAAAGAGACTCAGATCTCTTATCCCACATTTGTCTGGAGAAAAAACAATGTACAAGCAATAGTCAATGTTTATTGACACTCTAGTTATGCATATATTACCCATTCTGGTGCTTCTTAGTTTTCCTTCTTAATTTGTTTTGAAAGACCGTATAAGAAGAAAATGTTACATGCTGGACTGTAATTCTTGCTGATGTGATGACATATAAAATGGCTTTGCAAGAGTCCTAGATTTGGTTGATGCATTTCTGTCACTCATTACCACCATCTACTGTGATGTTTGAGAGAGAGACTGATGCTGTCCAAGACTGCTAAACTAACAGAACAAATGCCACAAAAAATAAATTTTCAGGGTCAGGACCAGTTTGAAATAAGAATATGATTCTGACAAAGGCCAGTCAGTGCACAACTTCTAGTTATGTGGAGTGTACTGAACTGTTAAGTAAAAGAATGTATTGTGTAGGTATCCTTTTGAAGATCCTGAAAGAGAAATGTAGGAGAAAATCCTATCCTTTTCTGAAATAAACACCAAAATTCCCACTCACTTTGTTAAACCAGGACTTCATCCCTTGATTGAAGCAGAAATCAGTTTTGAAGCTGAGGCAGCAGATGGTTGAGCCAGGATTTGGGACACAGATTTCAAGAGTGTAGATAGGATTCAGAAAACATTGGCAATTCGGAATGGAAATAATAATTGAGCCGACAGATATAAAAGTCCTGAGATATATCATGTCATTTAAATTGAACATCATAACTACCATCTTTCTAAATATTTTTTTTTAGTGCCTCAGCAGAATAAAAGTTTCATACAATAACATTTACTATGACACCACAGAAAAGACTAATGGCCTGTTAAGAGAACTACTATGAAAATAATGAAGTTCAGAAGATATTTCCAAGCACTTAATATGCCTAGAATAAAAACATTTCTGTTTGACTTTATCTGAAACTCATTTCTGTATGCCTAACACTATTGTCACAGCATAATATACAATAAATCAAATTAGTATAGGATAAACTCGTAATTCCATTACATAAATTTTGTTAATATGATGAATATTAAAGCACTATTAATGTGGAACGATTTACTATAAAATGGCATTTTGGCAAATAAAAATGGATTAGGAAAATATCTATCAAAAACTACTGGACAACATAACCAAAAAACCTCATACCACTTAGGAAATAAATAACTATATAGCTCTCCATGTTAAACTTAGAACTAGGAAATGTTTTCATTTAAAGCATTGAGGTATGCAAATTTATTGCTGTGAGAAACTATTTCATGTATACACTATTTACAGTAACAGCATTGCCTTCAGCACCATTCATATGTGACTAATATGAGCATTGAGCAGAATTTGAAAATCTAATGAGACCAGGTCAAGAACTGTGAAATAATCTACAGTTTACAGGGTAAAAAAAAAAAAAAAAAAGAAAAAAAAATCTGAACAAGAAAAAAAATGGGTTTATGGCATTTTTATGAGCAAACAATAGATCTTTTTATTCTGGTTTGGTTAACTCAGTGGAAGTTGCTTGATGTTCAGTATCTGGAAAAATTAGACCATTTAATTAGCTGCCTAAAGTTGCCTAATCTCAGATCCTCGATTTCTGTTTGAATCTTGTCATTGTACTTTTGGTTTGGAACAGTCTGACTTAGGATAAAGGGAGAGATTTAGCAGAATCTCCTAATGCCCACACTATCTCACTATATTTTTCGCAAATTATTGGATTAAAAATAATAAATATAAGCTTAAAATTGAACCAAAAGATAAAAGAGATTTTATACAATGGGAGAGCAAGCCTTTTCTTTGCATACAGCAGTATTTCCAAAACAGTAAGTGGAAAAACAAGTGTGATCACACAAAGGAACTTTCCTGTGTCATAATTAATCATGTTTTGTTTTTTATAAGGAAAAAAGAGTTCCAGAGGTTATCAAAATATTAAATTTTCAGTTTTTCTGTCCCCTTTCTTTCCAGTAGATACTCCTGTTATAATGGGGACCGTGCGTATTGAAAATCACAGAAGAGAAATCAAAACATTCATCTTCTTTCATTAAAGAACAAATATATTTGACAGATTGTAAATTCTTTAGAGTGTTCACAAGATGTTGACAGTAAAGAACATTTTATTTCTATTGAATATTTCTTCTTTGTTATAAAAAGGAAAGTTTACATGTATTGAAGTCCGATTTCACCTTGAGAGGCAGATGGGTTACTATCTCATCCAGATGTACATACCAAGTCTCTTGATCGTCATTCTCTCTTGGGTGTCATTTTGGATCAATATGGATGCAGCTCCAGCCAGAGTGGCTTTAGGCATAACAACTGTACTGACCATGACAACACAAAGCTCAGGTTCACGAGCATCTCTTCCAAAGGTAGGCAGAATTTCCTTTGTTTGTACCACATTAGTACGAAGTCATAATGCTATATGACAAGTAAACGCCTTCAGTAAACCTTAAAAGATGTGTTTTAATTATTAGCATTTAATCATCTTCTAAAGGAGATAAATAACTTTGAAATATTAGGGGGGGTTGTGAGTTACCAATCAAATATATTCTATTTCTCCTCCATCTCAACTATTTAACTAACCACATATCTATCACATTCCATCAACCTTGACAAGTGATGAAAGCAATTGTATTCAGTACTATATAAATGCTGCTTAGCAATTGACTAGCTCGTCCTTTTCCAGATTCCAGTATCTGATGACATGCTGGCAGATATGACTGAATTTCTAAAGGTCATAGATTCCAACCTGTTCTCAATGATACTGCTTTCCCAAAACCTGCCTACATTATGAATTAATTCACTAGTTACAAACACATTCACATTAAGATATAGAAAAATGTGAGGCTAATAGCTCCAAACAATTGTATAAAGAATGGTCCACTACACAATATAAATAGCTTAAAGTATATTTCTATGATTAACTATTTAAGTTTTCTGACTTGTTGTTGCTTAATGATTTTTTTTTCATTTTAAGGGTAATTCCTTGACCATCTTCAAGTGCCATTGCAGTTAACAGAAATAAAATGTATACAATAAAAATACACAAAGACCACTTCTTAGTGTCAGTATTAGTTTTAACATGGTATTTTTAGGTTGGCTAATTCAATAATTTTTTTAAGTAAAATAGGTACCCCTAGCAGAGGTGAGTGTGTTTTGTGCCTCAAACATAGCAATCCGAATGCATCCAAAAGTAGCATCAGCAGGTAAGAAAACGGAATTCTATAAAAACTCAGAAAAGCAAGAATGTAAGAGGTTACCAAAGAGAGCTACAGATGGGTTTTGTCACATTTTTGAGGCCTGAATCTAACAGTGTTGGCTTATATAAAAAAGCTCTTGTAAATCTGCACACAGAGACGGAACAGGCCCTACTTTCCTAGTTCAGATTATGTCCTGCAGTTGAGTTTGGCAATAAAGGATTGCAGTGAGTTCATCTACTCTGCAACTGATTTTCAGTATTTCCACTGTGTCAAAATTACAGGACCAATTTGAACCTATATCTTTGATTTACCATGCTTATATTAGCAGAGAATGAACACATCAGAGTTCTCCATCTATCTCTCTTCTTCTACCTAATTTCTATTCCAGGAATTTTAAATCAGACCCATTATAATACAGGAATTCCCACTGGTCCCACTATAAGCTATTCTCTGGTTCCTTAGTACACTCTCAGATCTCAGTGGGACAAATGGAGGAAGAACATGTGCTTCTTGTGGATTATTTGGTTTCTGATAAAATACACAGTACATTATGAGGAACTGTTAATGTCATAAACAGCAAACACATTTTGTGAAAGACTACATTTTAAAAATTAATATTTAAAGTTTATAGATTGAATTGTTGTCCCTCTTATTATCTAGCTTTCCTGTTAAGTTTTGTTTGATAAAAGTAGTGTTAGGATGTGGAGATATTAAAGCACTTACTCCTGACATGAAATACTAAACACATCTCTGGTTTTAACATATTCAGTCTTCTGCTCTATTCTCTCCATAGGTGTCATATGTCAAAGCAATTGACATCTGGATGGCTGTGTGTCTGCTCTTTGTATTTTCTGCACTTTTGGAGTATGCAGCTGTAAACTTTGTGTCAAGGCAGCATAAAGAACTTCTGAGATTCCGTCGCAAGAGGAAGAAGAACAAGGTAAAAGTAACAGTATTCACAACTTTGAAAGAGAGTCTGAGATTGATTTATGTCAGGATATAGGGTTAATTTGGTAAACATACTCCAGCTTAAAGTGGCAATATAAATAAAATGGCAGCACAGAATGAAATTCACTGTAGGCCGAGGGTCACTACAAGGACTATGCAATGCATAAATCCAACTTGAATTCTCAAAAAAGGGATTAAGAGGGATTTAAATGACGCATGGGCCATGTGGGAGCCATCTGCACAAGCATGAATTTCACTCTGTTAGAAGAGTTAGATTATACTTCAATGGATGAATGTTACTGGTACCTGCAGCAGTTTGTACTACACTAAGATTCAACAAATAATGCTTCCTAATTTAATTTTAGTATTCAATTCAAAGCTTTAAAAGCTGTGTTTCATGTAAATATTTTTAATACAAAAAATACTTATTCAATATTATTGGTGGAAGAACAAACACTTTAAAAGGCTGAGAAATTTGAGGTTTTTTCCTTCTGTCAAGTTAATTTAGTGTAAATTGTTCATACAGCTAGTAAGAAACTTTCATACAGTAATGGTTATTAATATTTATTTTATAGCTGAAGCTATCTAGACTATGAGTAAAATAAGCCAGTACCAATGAGCAAAGTCAAGCAGCTAAGGCTACCGGTTTGAATTCTGAAGTCCACAGTTATATCAAGCAGTAAACCAAATTTCTTACAACAGTATGTAACTCCTACTTATGATTTTTCAAAGAGTAAATGTTTCTTCAACATACTCATTGAATGAGTACCCACACTGATGTCATGCAGAGCCTTTTCACGGGCTTTCAGTCACTATCTAGAATATTGCTGTGAATGAAAGTGACTGAAGACTTACTTCCATTTACTGACATTTTACAGGTTGTTTCCCTTTTAGTTAGAAGATATTGAAAATCTGTAATGCTCTAAAGCAGTCTCTGCTAGCAAGACTCCATGTTAAAAGGCAGGATGGACAGTCAAATGAAAATGACATTTTCACACATTTGCCTGTTCCTGTGTGTCGAGTCCTAAACTTCTTCGGGTGCAGAGACCAACTCATGTGTTGTAGCCTAGAGGATGATTCAGATTGCATGTACCTGCTTTTAACATTTGTCCCTGTGAAAAATGTGCTTTTTTCTTTTCGCTGGCAGTAGCAGAAAAAAAGTTTTCTGAGACACACAGGAAGAAAGCAGCATTTTTGTCACAGGGTATTTGTTTTTGAAATATGGCAGCTCTTTGAAAGCTGCTTAAAAGTTTGGAATGGGAGGAATGGGATGGACAGAGACAGATTACCAGACAGGGGACAGGGGAGCCACTACAAATGCATCATGTATCAAATACAAACAGCTGTGGTGAGTGATATATTATGTGACTATACTTTTAGTCCATTTTTTTTTCACCATGTATTATAGTGTCTTCTGGATCTCAGGCAAATTTACCATATTCAACTTTAGAGATATCTTTTCATTTCCTTACACGTCAATTATTATAACAACAGGGTTAGAAACTAGCAGGTAATATTACCTTCCTTCCTCAGAATCAAACCAAATCTCTTTCCAGCCCCCTCTTAGCAAGACTTCAAGCTTACCAAAGACACTTCAGCAATCAGAATCAATACAATTTCAGCTTAGAGATATGTGAGGAAGGATCCATAATATACAAAGCACTTTTAAGAGGAGATCACTTAACAAAAAAGTATGCACATGAATAGTCTCATTGACTTAAGTGTTTTGCTGGATCAGTGCTTGACATCATGGTATTTTTAAATTCACACTTAAAAGTCCTTATTCTAATTTTATACTTCATTAGACAGTCTTCTAGCTTCAGGTAGGTTGCATGCTAGGTTCTCATAAAATTAGAGGATTTAACTTAGAGACTGCAGGGTCTACAGTAAAGTATCAAGTACTTCCCTTAGATTCTGAAAGATGAAGACATGTATTTCAATGCTTTTCTCATAACATACCCAGGTGAGGGTATTGTCTATATTCAGGGTATATTGCTTTCCTTTCCTCCCTGTATCTGTATGTTTCATCATGAGACAGGTTTCTCAGCCTAAATTTACCAAAAAATGGTTTTTTCGCATGCAAGGTTATGATTTTGACAAGTAGACATTTTTCTGAAAAAATTAATTTAACTGAAAGTTTCTTGACTTACTCCAATTCTGTGTAGAGCTAGAGTTCCTGGCCAGAGTTAACCTTTGAGAATAACCTTCTCAAGCTCTGGAGACAGCCCTGCTAATTGCTTCTCTTTTTCTCAATGTTTTATTAAACCATTTCTTGCCCAACAAGTGTACTGCAGCTTGAAACATGACAGCATGGAGATTTTATCTCTAAAAAAAAATTTGATTGCATCCTAAACCCTCTGGTATACAAATAATAAGTTAAATTTTACGGATTAAAGAAAGCAGTTAAGAACTAGCCTCCCTTACCACAAATGTTATTATTTATTCACCACAAATTCTAACATGAAATGCAGGCCCTAGGATCATAAGTTAAATTAACTTGTGTATCCTTCCTCTTTTGTCTTTTTCAAAGTCAGTTACTATAGCTCATTATTATAAAGTTTTGTGTTTGTCATCCCTTTGGACTAGGTCAAACAGCCACTGGGTCTCAAGAATTGTATTGACTTTTAAAACTACCATGTATAAAGAAATGTTCATTTAACCACAAAGTCAAAAGACTTGAAAAGAAGTTAGGTTAAAAGGCTGCATTTAAAATAAAATTCAGGGGCTTCCTTGAGCATTAAGTCCTCTTTCTTTTCAGAGTGAAAACTGCTATTCTATTCAGTATTTATGTCCAAATAGATCATAAAAATAGAGCTGTTAGGATAACGTATTAGACTTTTTTATACTATATGCTTACCCTCTTGTGACATTTTACTAGGATTAGGTTTTTCTAACAGCTGAATTTCAACTGATGAATACAGAATCTTTTGGCACTTTTTATCTTCAAGGGTACAGCAAAATTCCTAGTGATTCAACTGTTGCAAAAGTCAAAAAAATAGATGGCTTTGGAAATGTTTCATTTCAGTTATATGTTGACAGAAGAGAACATGTATGAATTATATGTAATTACAATAGGGCAACTGAAGAATTTCCTATTTTCTTTGCAATTAAAAAGACATGCTTGTTGTAAGAAATATTTACTTTTACCAAGAAACCCTAGCAATGGTCAGATGATGGAATTTCAGGGCTGGAATGCCCTTGGGAGGTCAATGAATTCATTTTCCTGACCTAAGTCAGGATCAGTTATACCTAATTCATCACAGTCATAAAAATTCCACAAGCTCCCGTGCAATCTATTCCAATGATTTAGAAAGCTTTTTACTCATGCGTGTTTTTGGCCTCATGGTTTGTCCAGAAGGGGCAGAGAGAACAGACTACTTCATTCCTTTATGTAGCTATTTGCACATCTCCATTCAGTCATCTTTTCTTTAAATACTCCCAGTTGGTACAGTCTTTTTTTTTTTTTTTTGCTCATTCTCATTCTTCTTCCCTGGAAATTTGCCTAATAAGTCCATATAATTCCTCAAAACTGTGTTTGCAACATGAAGCCTAACCAGTAACAGTTGAGAGCAGCTGAAGGATCACATGATGCAAGTTATACACTTGTTTATCCAAACCAGTTTGACATTTGCCTTTTTAACAACAGCATGGTATTGAACCATATCAAGATTGTGATCTTCCATAACTCCTGGGCCTTCTTCCAGAACTACTGCAGAGCCATTCACTTTCCATCTTATGTTTGTGAAGTTGATTATTCCTTGCTAAATGTAGTACCTTGTATTTGCACCTACCGACTCTCGTCCTGTATTTTTCAGACTCTTTGTCCAAATCACTGAATTCAATTTTAACTCTTAAACATATCCTCAAACAAATTTGCAGTTTTTCCCAGGTTGAAGTCTTCTGTAAATTTAATCAAAACTATGAGTTATTCCTTCTCAATGCTGATTAAAAACACAGAACTGAAATCTCTCTCTTAAAAAACATATGACCTAACTCAGATAAAATCCCTGCAGTAAACGAGTGTAGCAAACAAAATAAGAGCTGCTGAGTTTTATGGAAAATTACACAGTTATACAAAGTGTAATTATGTACAGAGGTGTATCAAGACATTTTGGCATCCGAAGCTCATCTATCCTTGCCATTTTTCTGATGCTTTTTCCACCTACAGTCACTGTCTCTTTCTTATACCATCTAGTACATTTGCAGACTCCCTTCCCAGACAACAGTAACAGCAGCATCAAAGGCGATTCTTAGGTATAACTGCACCCTCTGGCTACCATTTTTATGGTTGTAAGTATGGACCTCACTCAATGATTCCAAATAACTGAAAGGCAAATTTCTTTTCAGAGGCCCGATCCAATTTGCACAGAATGAACAAAAATTTTGAAGTGTTTGGGATTGTGTTGTAAATCCATTTATAAATAAAAATTGTTATTGCAACATAATATGCAACCTACTTATTGCTGTTTTCCAATAGGCATCACAATAGGTATAGGAGATTTTTCAAAAAGGGACTCATTTCTTTATGATAACACAAATGGCATAATGAATCCTGAGAACAGGGGAATTTTGGTTCCTGGTTTGAGACTTCGTTTTGTATATAATCCATAGTGCTTTGTCTCTGTCAGAGAAAGAAGTCCAGCCTATGAACACAACTATTTCACAAATATTATAATACTAATGTGATGGAAACATTCCTTCAGAATGAATAAATATTAATTATTAATTTAAAGTTACACTCCTTTCAGTCTTGAAAGACAAAAGGAAAAAAATGGCAGAATTAGAAGTCATACGAGGGATACTGAAACATACCTACGACCAGTGCTTTTTCTTAGTTGCATTTACACTGTACAGAGAAAAACATTATCTGTGTACATATACTGAATAACACTTTGATTTTAGATTAGCTTTTAATATATTTAGTTTTCAGGAATAGTCAATCTTTTAATTCTATTTTCAAAAATCTAAAGATCACTGTATCTTTAGTGAGGAAAATAGACACGCAAACTAGATTGTCTTTAATGGTAATCACACCTCTTTTCTTTTGTTTTCTTTTTGGTCAACCCATCCGTTTTGATGAAAGTATTTTGAGGGAGTTCTTGATGGAAATGAAATCAGTGAATCATTGCAGCATAGCAATGGCTTGAGATGTACAGGACCTATAGACGGGACTTTGCCTCAAATCTACAGTACAAATTTAAGGGTAAACTATGAAGAAGATGTCCCATTTGTCATAATGTGATATCCAGTCATTAACAGAGGCCCTGTCCTTTTGTCTGAAATAATGTCTTCCCATGTGAACTCCATATACCTTCATTGCTACCTGTATGTGATGACGTGAAATGTTAATAAAGGTACATGTCTTGTTAATTTTGTAATCCATTTTGATCTGTTTAAATCTGGATTAAAACATAGTATTAAAATTTTACTTTCTGCAACTTCAAAGGAAGAGTGACATCAGTTCAAGGAGAAAACAGTTGCTACCAGATCAGCACTTAAAACCAAGCTATTTGTAGTGCAGAACAATTGAATAACACTTTCCTTCTCAAAAATTAACAGTAAAAAACACAGTGTTCAAATAACCAAAGCCAAGGCTTCAAATAAGTCTTCAAGCTGTTACCACAACCTACAGTCAAAAGGCTATGGAGATCTTTTCAGCCCTTATGCATATTACTCATCAAGAGAAATGTATTATTAAATATATGGACAGAAAACAGCATAGTCACAGGGCCACAGGAACTGACAGCTTTTTAATTCTTTATAACTAAGTATTTTGTAGAACAACGCTGATACAAAAATAAGCCTATTGAAATTATTTCCTTCAGGCCGCCAAAGAATTCTAACTTTCTAAATAAAAATTATCTAAATTTATTTCCTAACTTTAATTACAGTAATTGTAATAGAGATGATAATATATATATATGTAGCTGTATGCAAAATAACTTTCAAATTCTTAATTTCAAAGCCGTACATGTGAAAAACGCATTCATATTGAACCTTTATTAAAGTTTGTTCATAACAAGATTTTAAAAGCTCTATCAAAAATCAATAAGAAATCATTAATTTTCTTTTCTGTGACGATGCACTAAACAGATATTCAAAAGACCAAAAAAAAAGCTTCCCTGTTACATTTAAAAGAAAAATCAACCAAAATGCAAGACTTCTTGAGGAAGATTCACTGTCCAATTCTCAACTGGGACATACAGGGTACTACCATTAGATGACTGCAACAGCTGTGGACTCGAACACATGCATCACAAGAAATATTTCTAGTCAAAAAGAGGGACTGTAGCTAAGTCAATTGATAAAAACAAATGGGGTGTCACTGACATCTTATAAAAATGCCTTCAAAAAAGCACTCATAAGTTAATATCAATAATAACCGTAACTGCATCTTTCCTGCTGTGCACAAACACTCTCAGATATGAACCTAAGGCCAAATTAATGATTTTTTTGCATTATGAACCTGCTGAAAAACCTGTAGAACCACGTTTTGAATATCCCAGCAGGTACTCCAGAAAAAAAAGTATGCTGGTACCTGGCATGTTACAATGCTCTGGAAGGTGCCCTTTCCTGCATATCCATTAGCCTCTGGTCTGAATTAGCAAGCTCCAACCATCCTGACTACCCTCATGAAGGCACCATCCAACAGACATGGGTGGAAATGCTAGACTCCAGCCTGCTTGCAGACTAAATGCAAGATGTCTGCAAGCAAAAAAAAAAAAAAAAAAAATCAGAGACCTGGCCTTTAAAACCATTCTAGGGGATCACTCCATTCAGGTAAGCATACAACAGAGACAGTAAAGTCTTAGTATATAGTGCCTCATCCTGAAAACATACCCAGTTGAAATCTGCTACACAGAATAATTATTTTGTTAGCTTTTTGAGCCTGTGTAATCATAAGCTTTATTTTCTGGAGAATCATGAAAAGATTTAAACACTGAATTGTACATGTGAAGGTGTTTAAATGGCAAGTTTAGTGTAAATTCTCACAGTCCAGGTATTTGTAACTTCTGTTAACTGGAATGCAACACTACAATTCTTCTGGAATACAGCTACTGTAAAGATGTTATTTCTCATTTTTTTCCGACAGAAGAGGAACACTATGGTAGTAATTAGATCTTTGTTTTATCACGTCATCAAATAATGATCCTATCATTTTGTATTTCTGTTATTCATTTCCATATTGAAGTCAGTGATTTTTCTTCCTCCTTTTCTTTCATGTTAATTTTTCTTTATTTTTTGTTTCTATAGGAGAATTCTAATACAGATTTGAAGTATAGTAGTTTCAGCGAACTGTATTAGTCTATAAGTTTACTCAATTTACATATATGAAAAGTATTGCAGTTGGATGATAACTACAGCCCTGCTGGATGCTCATGCCAATTGCCAACTAGTTTACTTCAAACTTAGCATCTGATCTGCATTCTTTTGCCGATAACTTATTCAACTAATATTGATAATAAACATAACTGGATTTTTTTTAAACAAAGTAATTACCAATGTTTCTTCTAGCAAGTACTACTAAATTAATTAGAATTAATTCTCCATTCCAAAACATTTTCAAATTTTCCAAATGTCAAAGGCTTTTTCAAAATGAAAAATTTGGAAGTTTGGTTTTAAACTATGTTCATTGAGAAATTACATTTGCATAAAGTAAGCGGTTTCAATAAAACAAAATTCTTCAGAATTACTGAACTGAA
The DNA here is from genome assembly GCF_047716275.1 of Strix uralensis. NCBI lineage: Eukaryota > Metazoa > Chordata > Aves > Strigiformes > Strigidae > Strix > Strix uralensis. Next base: position 41,100,714 of record NC_133975.1, read on the forward strand.
ACACTAATTATTTGACTTGCTTTGGTAAATAAATTTTTTTACCCTTTTATTTTAATTTAAGCTAGGAAGAGCTTCAAAATATCAAAAATTCTCTTACAAAAGGAAAACTGACTACTGCTCAATTATTTTTTTAATACTTATGGAAATGATTTTCCAAAATACTTATTTAGAAAACAACATATACATAATACTCTGGCATACTTCATAAAAGTCTAGAATCCTAAAGCAACTAGGCTAAATTAGACATGAAAAATAGGAAATCCTGAATTTAAAATCAGTACTTAAAAAATCATGAATGCCATCAAAATCACATGGCTATCACATGAGTAGCATAAATAGTGAAGGAATACACTAGAATATATTTCAGAACCAAATCTGGCCCTGGCTTTACAATCTACGTATCACTTATTTTCCTGCATTTGTATCTTCTTTATTATTTAAGAGTACATATAACAAGGAGAAGTACAAAATGTGTCTCCAGACAGAAGCCACATTCTTGATGTGCATGCTATGAAAACATGTATATCTTCAGACCATCTACTTTTGTTTATGTGCCATGTGATTAAAACCCATTTTCTCCTATAGTTCCCTGAATTCAGAATGTCTTTGCCAATTTTTCCCTGAACTGACAGAAGAATGAGTCAGAAGAAAAATCTGGTCTTTAGCTTTCATTCACTTTATTTTAAACTAAGACACTTTACATACTATTCTCTTTATCTCATGTATTCGCAGGGAAAAGCAGAAATAAGGCATACAGATAAGATTAACTAAATATACAATGATCAAATAGGCAGAATTCTCACCAATATAATTAATGTGACCATCACTAGTGCTTGTATGATGAGTACCTCTAGAGGTCAGGATCCCATTTTGTTAAGTAACATACAGAGTTAATTGCTGTTGTCTAAAAGACCAGTGTGAATTTTGCCCAGTTGAAGACTGCAGATATTATCTGTAAATGGAGAAAATTAAACCAAATCAGAAGTCATGATTACCGCTAGTTTCCTCTTTTCTCTAAATAGATTACAGAATCTATAAACAAATAGGAAAATTATGTGCTTGTTAAAGCTGCTGCAGTATTTTTGACAGACACTGATAGGGCTGAAATTTCAACCAGTTAAGATAAACTGTGGACTCAAGAAGTCACTAAGGTAATGGTGCAATACTTGCTATTGAGCAGCTAGTAAGATTTCTGTAAATAAAAAGAGTCTTGTTTTTTTTCTTTCTTTTTTTTTTCTTTTTTTAAACAGGATGATGACGTAAGGGAAAGTCAGTTTAGCTTTACAGCATATGGAATGGGCCCATGTCTGCAAGCAAAAGATGGAGTGACACAAAAGGGGCCAAATAATCCTGTTCAAGCTGCACCAAAAAGCCCTGATGAGATGAGAAAGGTATTCATTGACCGGGCCAAGAAGATAGACACAATATCTAGAGCTTGTTTCCCATTAGCCTTTCTAATTTTCAATATTTTTTACTGGGTAATTTACAAAATCATCAGGCATGAGGACATTCACCAATAACAAGATTAAGGCTTACAGTATATACAGATCTGGCTGCCATGTTCAACAGGAGGCTTTCTGTTAGAAATGTGCATTGGGAGTGATCAGGAGAGTTAAGAGCATTGAGGGAGAAAAAAAAACATCCTGCATGGCCTGTGATGCCCAGCCACAGTGGAATGGAGGAATGACACCCAGAGAAAATACATCTGCTATTGTAAACTTTGTGTCAAACTAAATATTAACAACTTTTTCATTGTAAATCACTCTACTGAAGCTTTACTGCCAAGTATTTATACATACTGTTACATAGTGGTATAACTGTACAGTACTCTTTGATGTTCCTTAAGTTTTTTTAACTCTGGTGTATTTTTAATTAAAGAAATGGATCCAGAATACCCTAGGTAAATCCCAGAGTATTACAGAATAGATTAGTATTTGTAATCTGTATTTCAATTTTACAAGACAATGACAAATTACTGATTTGAGATTACAGTTTTAAGGACTTTTTCTTGTCTTAAGGTCAGTATCTGTGGTTTTGCAATGAGCACATTTAACACATTTAAGTTATATAATTTATTCAATATACTTCATATTACCGTTCCTCTGGAAGGTGTACGTTGAAAGAATCTCACACAGCACAAGGTATCTACAGCCTAATTGTCTGCATATCACACGAGAAATACATTAAAATTTGTACAGCATTGATTCCTGCAAAGGATTTTTTTTTCTGTTAATTACCTACACCTTTATAATTCAAACATATTTTTTTAATTTTTTTTATATTTTTGAAGTTTTTTTCTCAGTTGATAAAACTCACACAGCTTGTGAGATAGACAAACTACATCAAAATTTTGCAATGCTTCATTTTGCAACGCAAAGAGATCTTGGACCAAAACTAAAAGCAGATAGACAACGGCTTCACTGAAACATTTGGAGAACGAGTACAGCTGTGTTTATGCCCACTTATCTCCTACATGTTACATAAATACAAGAGGTTTAATTTATGAATATATCAAGTTTTCTGACTCATTCTTTGAAGTATATTGATATGACTTAGATACTGGTTAAGAAGCACTTCACAACTTTGGAAAAACATGCAGCTCTTCTAAAACATGAAAAAGGATCTGGATGGTCTTTTACATTTATTGTACTTCATATTAATAAACAGGAGAACAACTATTAAAACTCTTGGAAAGGATTAAATAAGTCATATTAGTTGCTTCTTCAAATTGCAACACAATAGATCACATTTATGGCATAGCTTGTAGGCAAGAGTGTTTATTTTTGCCAATTTTGTTTATTGAAAAACAAAAACATGTTAAAAAATGGAAATCTGACATTTAGAATTACTAGATACTTTAAGTCCAGTAGCTGAGGCTGTTTCTCATTGCAAAGTATTTTTGTTTTGAACATGTTTTAAATTTTTGGTTTGTTTTTACTCAGAATGTGTATACAAAAGCAAAATCAGCTGGAGGCAGACATCTGGTGCACTGCCAAAGGCATGGTGCATATGAAGCAACAGAAGCAATGTAACTCTGCATTAAGGATTATAACATAGCAACCTTGGGTATGGTTGGGTTTGTTGTTTTCCTCCAAGGATTAGTTAGAGAGATTCTAAAATAGTAGTTCACAGACTTTGTTCAGCTGTGTCAGAAAGGAACTGTATAATCCTCCTTTATTTTAAAACACTATTATTTTTTTATATTTTTACTTCAATTATGATCTGAAATGAATTCAAATCATTTCAAACAATTATTGCTTGCTGAGATTGTTTGTATCTTGTTTTTGTTGATTTCTTTATGTGCACGTTCCAAAAAATCCTATTTGCGTATGAAGGTGCTCATCTGTGTGAGGGGGTATCATGATCTAATGGCTGACATTTCAGTTGGGTTATATTAGTCTCTCTCAAATTTATCATTAGCTGTATTGTATGAAAAGGGATGTTAACTTGCTTCTGCTATCACCAAAGTCAACAGTATTTTGTTTAAGGACTGCCTGAAGTACTGGATCCATAATCGAGAGGCAATCATAAAAAAATTACATTATCTTTCAGGCTCACCTTTCTTTTTTCCTTCTAAAATAGCTGACTTGCATTCAATAAAGAATTCTTAATTGAGGGGTAAGTGTATAAAAAATTGCTGACCAGATCAGAATAACTCCTAGTTATTGCAGTTTATAACACCTGAGTACCTGGTTCACATCGCCTCTTTCCCAATCATTCAATAGTCTGTTGCTCTTGCACATGCAGTACTACCTTGTTTTGAAAACATTCACAAATTTGAGTAATGCAGAGCTAAACAAATTTAGCCCTAAATTTTCTTCATTCTTTAAGGCAGAAAAGGTCTATGCTCTCAAATAGAGGAATCAGACAGGAAATTTTGAAAGTGATGAAAGAGAGATTGGATTACAACACTGGCAAAATGTAACAAGGAGTCAGAAGGAATGTAAATTGTTAAGTAAGAAGGACTTCTTCCTTCATTCATATATAAACCTATTAGCTCAGTGAGGGGGAAGAACCCTTGTGCCACGTTTCTCTTTGATTAGAGTAAGCTAATCTAAGGAAAAATTACAGTGTATAGCATATATAAAATAAAAAGTATAAATCTACATTTCAATTCTTTTCTGACCTCCCTAATGGAATGTTACCTGTATGTTCTATTTAAAATGAGATCTGTAGATTTAATGACTGGATCTAATGTCTAGTGTTGCCTCTCAGGGTGCATCTCTTCAGCCATGCACTATGGCGAGAAAGAAGAGGGTCTCAGACCTGGCCAATGGAAAGTATATCTCTTCCTCTGCGTAGTTATATTTCTCTTTCATAGGCCATTACATTGGGAAGTTGAGCATACCCTACTTCTATACTGCAAATTTACATAAAATGCTCAATATTCTAACAGGGCACATTGAAAATAGAGAGAATTAAATATGTTTAAAACATCATTATGACAACATCTACGGTGTTGCTGGAACACTTTTTTATTTAGCAATCCATTAAGAAAAATATTTCAGAGGGGAAAAGCAAAAAAGGGTTCCATGATGATTTTTCAAATGCACATAACAGTTGGCATATCATTCCGCTGCCCTCAGGTAAGTAAAGATTTTCTATTTTGATGTAATGGAACTAAGATCTCTCCCAAACTGATGGGTTTGTGTTTTTTTACTGGAACCATAACATTTGCCAAGGTAACAGAAGCCTCTGCAGTCCACTAAATGTGTTTTTCAAAAGAAAGCAGCACTTAAAATGTAAATTTAATTTAGATTATTCCTAAATGACTTAGTGTAAAGTCACATGGTAAAGAGACAGAGAAATGTCATTTGAGATGATAAGAAACTTCAAGGCACAAACGCCTGCTCTTTACCACTGACTAGGGGAAAAGTCCATAAATGCCAGCAGGCATGTCAGCCCTCTGTACAAAGCTAGAATAAACAGCTACTGTCATCAGCTAAGATTAGTGTGGGAGATGCTTCTTTTGTAACTGTATAATGAAGTAGCAGGGAATAACATTAAGAAGATGCCAGAATTGAAAGGTACTCTGCAGTAATATCAGACTGCAGTACTTATGCTACAATCCTGTGAAAGAGGCAGTAGAGAGGCAGAAAAATAATCATCAAGGAAATAATGCTTGAGGCAGAGGCTCTAGCAGGACTTCTACATCTAAGAAAGACCCCATTCATTAGGCTGAAGTAGATAGCTACCTCACCTCACTATCACTGAACCTGGACTCTGCAGAGTACAGGTCTTTAACAAAGCCACACAAGAAGGCTTCTTGCAAGCACAACCCCTATGCAACACAACCCCTATGCGACAGGCTAATGCAGCTTTGCCCCAAGTCATTATTCACCATATGTGCAGACTCTGTGCTGCTCAGGTCATGTTTTTGTGATTTCAGTAGATCGGACCTATACTTCAAAAATAAAATACTGACACTGGAAGATCATTGCAATACAATGAAAACAGAGGGAGAAACTATAGCATTTGGAGGGACATTCCAGTAACACAGTTACCAAAGAGCTGACACAGTCATCATAAAGGGGAAAGAAGGAAGCATGAGGCATCCTTACTACTTTTCCCCATCCCCCAGTATCCTCTCCATAGGTACACTTGTTCAGGTGGAAGCAGTAGCTGCAGCAGGAAACAATTTATGTCAACTACTGCAAAGTATATATCCTCTTGGGACAGTAGTTTCTACCTGTGTGGACAGAGAATTGACTTCCACACCATAAGCTTTCTTAATGGAAAGAGAAGTGGAGCAGGAAGGTACAAGATGAAAAGCATAGGCTGTATATAGCATAAAAGGGACCACAGGGAGAGAGAAAGCCCAAAGCAGTGCCTGGAACCTCTCATATGACTGTCTTTTCTTCCTGCACTAAAGAGAGATGTAGCCAATTCCATGTCATCCCTCATAAGGCCAAAAACTTCAAGACCTTGAGAGAGGATAAGAAAGGTCCCTTAGAGGAGCAGTAGATGTACTCAACTACCACAGTACCAAACCCCTGCTTAAATTATGAATAGCAAAATGCATTTTTTTAAAAAAAAACTGTATTAAAATATCAACAAAATAGGCTTCCATGGTCAGAGGGTTTTTTTCTCTATAATGGTTTTTTCTCTATAATGCTGACAAACTAGAGGAGGTTTGAAGGAGAAAGAGAAGAAGGGATGCTAGTGTTTTACTATATAGAATTCAGCTATTTTTATCACACTATATAGAATTTAGCTATTTTAACACCAAAATAAAGTGCATTCTACTTTTAAGCTTTGACAGCAAGCACTATTATCTAAGCAGGTTAGTAGAATTAGGAAGAACATGGGATTTAATTATTTTTTCAACTCTATCATATATTGGTTTTCTTTGGATTCTCTTTATCAGAGTTTGGTCCAAAACCTTTTATAGGCTGCTTTATAAAAAATCCTTTGTGATGTGTGAGAGATTATTCTGTTTACTCACTGGAAAGACTTATATTTAGGTGGTTTAGAGATGTGCACTTTACATTTAAGGAGTAAGGTATTGCTTCCACTTTGTACTATAACCCCTTATACAACTGTAGGTTGATCATGTAGATGAAAATAGAATATAATAAGCTGTACAAAACCTTATATTTTTAACAGTAGGGAAAGATAAAATGTCTTCCTTAACCTTAAAAAAAAAGTATTATTTTTAGCAATAATTTTATATTTGATGTAAATTTATTTATATAGATCCCAGCCCAAGCTAAGATGGTTGGTTGCAAAGATAGCTATACTTTATGTGCAACTTCTGCTCTCATTTGAGCTATCATTGGAATTAATCTAATCCAACAGAGCAGAATTTAGCCTTAAACTGTGAAACTGCTGAATGAGCTATTAATTCTTACAGTACCCCTGTGAGGTAGTAAAGTAACTTTATCCACATCTTACCGTACAATCATATGGTTATTTAGATGAGAAAAAGATCATCACAGCTTTTTTCCTTTTTGAGATGACTAAGGAGAAAAATGTAAATCACAAACCAAACTACTTGTTAATAATAAAATGGGTATTCTGTTTTGGAGTGGTTATGGAAAAGGTGCCTTCAGGCAACACACATCACCTACAGTAGTTACTGAAATACTATCAGTTTGGAAGGCTTGTGGAAGCAGGTTAGATTGCTTGAAGCAGTGGTTAAATGCCAGAAAAATATTGGCTCATCCTGTATTCTTGACATTCTTGAATATTACTGCACTTCTTCACTTTCATCTTCGTGAAATATGCAAGAAACATTTCTTATGTTTGTATTTTAATGTATGACACAGTGATGTTAACAGATGAAATGGACTAAAGTAGCTACTGATGTTCCATGAATGTGTAATTGTGATCTGTATAAAAAGAAATTGTGCCATAAGCTTTTGACATAAAGGTTTAACATAATATACAGTAGTTTGTGTGTTAGTGATCCTGGCTTTTTTAAAGGCTACAGCAAGAAAAAAGAAAATAATTAATATGAAAGTGTATTAATAACTTGTCTGTGAGTTGTCAAAATACTCTCCTGTGAATTCTGTCTGATGGCAATTTCATCTCAAAGTACTTCCTTTTTGGTAAAACTCTATAAATGTGTTGTGCATGGATTTGATTAAATTCTTTTTTATTGTATTACAGTATCATACTGCACTTAAACTGACATTCTCTGAAGACAGAAGTTTTAAAATATGTGAAATTTATGGTGTCACTTATGTCATTGTAGATATTTTGTTAAAAAAAAATAAACAACTTTTTCCAGAAAACATGCAATTATTTTTATGATATTTTAGGCAATGGATTTAAAGTCACAGCAGGGAGTATCAGAAATTGGAAAAAAGGATGAAACCCTCAACAGCAGTTAAGGTGCATTACCATTAAATACTTCAGGAGTCAAAACTTGAGAGAGAAGGAATGGAGTGCCTTCAATTTTTATATTATTCAGATTAAGCTTCAAAATATTTTGACTGCCTTAATGAAATATACAAAGAGGTGTTTTCAGGGAGCATGATGGAGAATGGCAGGCACTGAATCAGGAGTCTGATCTTCCAAGGCTTCCTTTACAGCGAATGGACAGAAAGAGATCTCTCCAGAGGAGAGGCAGAGGATGGGCTCCAGTTCTGAAAAAAGCTCATTCTGAAAACTCAGGGAAGGGGTTATTTATCTTGATAAATGCATATTCAAAGAAGTACAGCCACACCAAAATAGTCGTGCAGAAATTCTTTTCTTTTTTGAGAATAAGATCACTTACAGTAAAATAGTCTAATGGAAACTTTCTAGATCTCTGAGCCCTCCTAAGTACTCCTTGACAGAAAAATTATTGCAAGAAAACTGAAGTGAGCAAATATGAAGTCCTTTGAAAACAGTCTGAGTTCTGCTAATCTGATTAGAGCAGTGTTAATATGCTTATAAAGAGCATACAGGATTGTCATCTCAGTAACAGCCTCATGTCAATGTAATGCCATTTAGGCTAGAAATTTTTAGTAGTCTCAGCACAAATGCTTTGTGCTCCCTGCCCCCACATGCCAAAAAGCAACAACAGTTCACTCCTTTTAACTTGTTTTTCATGTCAATGGGATACAAATACAAGAACTTTGCCATACTTGCAAATGAAGTATTTCCATTATCTGTTGCTAATAATTCAGTTCAGCAGTGTATGGCTTGGAGTTTTATGAAACAGAAATTTCTCAAAAGAACAGCCAAATTTAACAAGAGCACCAGTGGAATCTGAGCAGAAATGCTGAGCGTGCCCTCACAGAGCCCACAGAACTGCATGATCAGATCCCTTGTTTTTATGACAGCTGTTGCTACAGAAGATCTATACTATCTTGTCTTCCCAAGAGCAAAGTATAACTGGTACCTCTGGCCTTGTTCAGCTATGTTCACAAGCAACAAAGTCATGAAACTACTGCAGTAGCAAATGTTTTCATGCTGAGGTGCACAGTTCCCAGAGCATGGAAGCTGCAAATACGCTGTACCAGGTGTGCAACAAGCAATTGAACAAGAAAGTAACAGCCAGGTAATGTGACCCAAGAGTCATAGAAAAATGTAGTAATAGATCTTAAAATGATCAATATGTGATTGTTTTTCATAAACTGTGCAGCTCTTTCAACACAGACTTCTGGAAAAACAGATACCAAATATCCTCTTTTTCATGTTTTCATATATCGCTACCTAATTATTTTAAAAATGAAATAAACATTTCATTCCATGTGGTTCATGCAGTGGATTTTATTTCTAGTATCATACTCTCTATACACTAGCAGGATCTGAGAACATTTTTTTCTGAATAAGACACAAGCATGAGAATTTAAACCCTGGACAACAATCTAGCAAAGTCACAAAACTAGAATTACGGGGAAAATTTCATTTTGGAAATAAATGAAACTTTTTCAAATTTTGAATAATATACTTTCAAACTTATAATAAGCAAGTATATATTTTTTATATAATATTTTTTTATTGTGAAAATTTAGATATTTCAACATTTACTTCACAGACTCATGAAGTCACAGAATGGTTGAGGCTGGAAGGGATCTCTGGAGATGATCTTGTCCAAACCCTCTGCTCAAGCAGAGCCACCTAGAGCCAGTTGCCCAGGACCATGCTCAGATGGTTTTTGAATATCTCCAAGGATAGAGACTCCACAGCCTATGTGGGCAACCTGTGCTCAGTCACCCTCAGAGTAAAAAAGTGGTCCTAATACTCAGAGGGAAACTCCTGTGTTTTGATTTGTGCCCATTGCCTCTTGTCCTGTGAGTAGGTACCACTGAAAAGAGCCCAGCTCCATCTCTTTTACACCCTCTATCCAACTTTTTTACAAAAATTGATGAGATCCCCCAGAACTGGACACAGTGTGTGTGGTCCTACCAGTGCTGAGTAGAGGGGAAGGATCATCTCCCTCAACCTGCTGGCAACACTCTTAATGCAGCCAAGGATACCACTATTCTTCCTAGCAGCAAGCACACATTGCTGGCTCATGTTCAACCTGGTGCCCACATGACCCTCAGGTCCTTTTCTGCACACCTGCTTTCCAGATGGTCATCCCCCGGCATACCTGGTGCATGGGATTGTTGCTCCCTGGGTACAGGACTCTGCATTTTGCCTCACAATACTGAAAAAACTTTTCTTGTAGTGTTAGCCTCTATTTAAGTAATCTGCATTTAAAACCTCCACTGAGGTAATGAGCTCAGCCTGAAACCCACTTGTGTCATGTTTTAATTCCTCTCTTAACAAGCCAGACAACACACCTAACCTACCTTGAAAGCCAGTGTCTTAATTTGGATATGTTTAGTTGTTCTCATTAGGCATGTTCAGCAGGTACAGAAGACATTCAAATGGTTTTTAAAAGCACGTGATACTGCAGCTTGTTTGCCATTGCATGAAGTAGGTGTAAATCTCATGTAGGTATATTAGATCAGAACAAGCCCACACATTATTAGATTTGGCCGAACTTATTTAAAGTAAGAGGATACTGGAAATTCTCACAAATTTCAATTATACTTGATTAAGTTGTATGTGAAACAGGTTTCTCTCCCCATCCATTTCTTATTTGATTGTAGCAATAGCATCGTCATTTCTCGGGAAAGTATAAATTACACCACAAGATGGCTCCCTCTCATACGAATTGAGGGATGTCATGGATGTTTGCATTTTGTTCAAGGAGATAAACTTTGGCAAAATGCATTCTTTATGTAGAAACTTCACGCACTGACATTCATTATTAAGAAGGAAATTTAAAAAACATACTCACTACTCATGCTACAAATCACACTTCATTTTGAAAGTGATGCAAATGTTTTAAGATGGCGTCTTAGAAACAAAAATAGCTGAGATGTTAATTTATTAAAAACACACCCAAGGGTTTATGTCTAAATACACACACAAAAATGTAAGGGTTTGTGTACCTGAAGATTATATTAAATAAAAATGACATTTTAAAACAGAAACTAATTTACTTTTTTTAAGTATCTGATGATTGTCAAATACTTATTGTTACAGATACGGTTTTGTCCAACAGAAAATGAATGTCTAACCAATTTTTAAAGCAGCCTTTAAAAAATTAGAGGAAATAAATAATTTACACTCTGCTCCCAAATCTGCTAAAGTTAAGAGGTCTTTGGGGTAGATTCTGCATTTACGGATGCCTTCAGAACACAGGTACAAGTACAAATATATCAGTTATTAGCTATGCACAACAGCTATTCCACCTATTAACAACATGTATGCTGTTATGCTCTAATAAATGCAAAGAAGCAAGCACATATAGCTTTCATGCTTTCACTGCAGAATATATAACTTCATATTATCCCATATTTAAGATCAGCTGAGCACATACACTTTAGCAATGTAAACAATGTAAATACATAACTCAGTCTGCCTTGTGATAACTTGTGTCACCACCCTCTCACTTTTATTGCAGACTTCACTCCTTTACAGTCAGTAAACAAATATGGAAACCGCAGTAGGACCACCCTGAACTTTGATCTGAAACGATACTGAGGATATTATTATAGATAGATAGATACTACAAAATAATTGCAGACTAGAATAAATACAGTGTACCACTAACATCCATTTGCTGTTTGACCTTAATTTCTCAAGAGAGTACAACATACATTCTCTTTCATGGTTTAGATGCTAGTTAAATGGGACCACCATGAAGACTATTAATTTTTAATCTAATACTAGTTAATAAATTGTCTGCCAAAAGTTAAAGAATTATATATTTAAGGCTCATAACAGTATTTACAACTTAAAAATCAATGAATGTTGTGTTTGTTGTATTCTTTTTTCCCGAGGCTTTGCAGGCTCTCCCGAATGATGACTCAAATTACTTTGACGTAACAACCAACTGCTTTATATTTAACTGCATTGCCAATAAAATAAGATCAGCAATAATAAAACAAGAAGAGCATATCTCACTTCAACAAGAAACCTTTCAATTTTATACAAATGTAGTCAGAGGTAATATAGAAACAATTTTATACCAACACACAGTTTTGAGAAAATAAATTTAAAAGCACTTTCAAAAGTGTCCTATCCCCTTTTCAGTAGCTTTTCAGTTCCCCTTTCAGATTTACTTAAAGTTTCTAAGTACCAAAAGAAACCCTTGAACTCTTTGTTATTGCAAATATACGAGATCAAGTAACTTTGTGAAGAGTTTTGAAGCAGACCAAAGTAGCTTCTAGGTGAGGGAACAGGGGAAAAGTAATAAGTCTTTCCTCTGTCTCCCTTTCTCTGTGTTTTCTTCCCAAAGGCTTTGTATCTCTCAGCAAATCTTATCCATCTGGGAGACTAGGACATTCTTGGAGGTTTTTGCTCAATAATTGCAGTGCAATCGCAGGGCTACTGGTTGTGGCAGAAGGAATGCAGTGTTCAGGTAAAGTCCTGATGGTATAAGAAGGCTCCTTTCTGAGAGCTTCTTGCATACCAACCTGAGGTGATTTCACCCTTACATTAATTCTTTTAGTTCTTAATGACACTTTCAGAATGCTGTTTTTATCTGAGAGGTAGTATATTCCAACACAGTGTCTGACATAGAGCTAAGTGCATTGAACTGGTTTGTTATCCCTGCTCCCCTTTTAATTATTTCTCCCCTCTGATTAGTATCAACATTTCACACAGCTGTTCCACTTGTAGAACAGTTACACTGTCTTTCAGATTATCACGCTTCTAATATTTCATTTTTACCTACAATACTCATGCTTGTGCTCCCACTCTGGCTCCCTCTGTAAGGGAAAGTATGGACCCAGCTTAACACGAAAATCTGTCCTCTTTCCTGAGACACCAGGCTGTCACTTGGGATAAGAGTTACAGGAAAATTCAGGTACTTAGATCCCTTACTCACCTCTTCCCTTCCTTTACTACCTAATCCTGGAAAAAGTTCAAGCTCAGTTTTCAGTATTATCACGTCCAAGTTGCCTAAATTCTTCTATAAGCACCTTCTTCACTACAAATTTTCAAAGTATCAAACCTGTGTCTAAATCCTATCAGAATTTACAAAATGTATTTATTCCTTCCCTGGTTTCAAATGAGGAGTACAGTTCTTTTGGGATGCCCAAAAGGACTGCCAGATAATCTCTGTAAACACACAGAAAATCCTATATACTGTCTCTTCCTGTCCACCCACATAATCTCTCCTGAACCTGTACTAGCTCTCATCCAACCATATCACATTCTCTAATATTTATGAGATGGCTACAGGGTAATTCCAAGGCGCAGCCAGTGTTTGCTGATCTGTGAATTTTACAAGGATACTTAACTTTTTTTAAATTAAAGAATAATATTTTACTTGTAGCAACCAGAGCAACATATCCTGCATGCTTCTTTAGGCATGTGCAAAACCGTCCAAAACAAAAATACTTTTTCCAGTGTGATAGAAAGTATTAGTGTTTTCCATTATTTGTTCCATATCTAACAGTTTTCTAATTCAGGGTCAAATCTGAGCCCTAGTAAGCATGCAAGTCCAACTTGCTGTGTGTTTGTTTGTCCCTGTCAGGCTCTACATACATCAGTCACAATGTAGATATGCATCACAATTTTGCAGCTCCAGATAAAGCAGATCTATTTATTGCCACAAAAATTGAGTACAGAAATTCACAAGCTATGTTTACATATTCATTTTGAACAAAAGAGGATAAAAAGTTATTCTGTCATTGATTTTTAGGCAAGGCTGTCTTACCACAGCATGATCTAATTTTTATGAAAGCAAGTGGTAAAATACCTACTTGTCCAATGGAAAATGATTCTGAGAAGTTGTCCTCCAAAGCTTTATTTGCAGCTTTTTTACCTCTGCCGGTGCCTTGCATGTGCCTACCCAGATGTTCCAGAGCAAACAGAGCTTTTAGCAGGAATAAAGACAAACTGTGGGAAGTGTACTGTAAGACACCAGCCTTATTGAAGTGCTGAAAATGTTTTTTTTATATTTATATTGCCAACAGATTATTTATGTGGCACTTCAGGTGCCTGTGAGTGCACTAAAATGCAGAAGGATACATTTCCAACAGAATTGCCCACCCACATAATATTTTTACAGAAATATATGTAAAATATGTCAAAAATCCATGTTTTCACCATTTTACTTTTCATAAAACACCAAGCAGAATATTAGTTGTGTTTTTCAAATAAGCACTGCCAAGGGAAGATGCTGCTAGGCTTGCTCCTAGCCCCTGTTAAAAAGTACAGAAAAGTAGCATAACAAAGTAGACTGACCTTTTACCCAATATTCAACCCACCAGAGGAAGAAAGGTGAACATGTAACTACTGTGTGAAACCTGTCACAGGTTTTTGAGATGAAAATCCTTAACAAGATAACAGACATTTTATTTGTCTTATTCTTACTCTCAGTAATGGCTTTGAACCCTGCCTTCCTGAGAGAAAAACCTCCTAATGTCACTTCTGAGTGGGAAAATCATGGAGGATACTAAAACCTTACAAATGCTGCAAACTATACAACCCTGTCCATCTTAACCTATATAAGTCTCCCATGAAAAAGATATAATCAGTTTTCCAAATTGTCTAGTCAATAGTTTAAGATCAGTGACAGAGTTCATTCTGATGTTGCAATTTTCGGAACTTAATATCCTTCATACAGTTTTAGTGGCTGGAGTTTCTGTGAATCTGGTTTGAACAAGAATTTGCTGTCAAGCCTGCTTGGCTAGTTTCCAGTAGCCCAAGTTCTATGGGTCTGAAGTCAATGGAAAAATGTCTAAGGAAATTGGATCAGGCTGGCCTACCTGCTTATAAAAGGCAGTGGTTATATATCTCATCACAGCTGGAACTTTAATTATTACTTTTCCAAAGGAAATTGAATCACCATTTTGACATAATCATTCTGAATAATTTCAGTTTGCTTCAAAACTTAAATAAATGTTTTGAACCAGGGAGTTAAGCAAATTATGAGTCCTTTCCAGTGTTTAATTGTTGTGTGCCTGCAAGTTAATCAGCTATTTTAAAAATATTCTGTTCATAAAAATAAAGTGCAGCAGAGTCTAAACTGAACTTGAACATCTGAACCAAACTTGAACATCTGTAAAATATGCTTGCCATCTTGCTTCTCAATTCTGCTGCAATCCAGTCTTGCTCTGCCTGAAGTGGAAATATTTCTACTAACCTCAGCAGTGGTGGGAGAGGCTTGTCAAGACTTATTCAACTCATACATGTGTAATTTCAATAGTTTCAATTACACTATAATATTTTAAATAGTAAAATAAACATGGAAAATATTCTCAGAGATGGTAAGATAGTAATCATGCAACATCCAGAAACACTAAAAAAAAAAAAAATTCCTTTCATTGTACAACTCTTTGACTGTTCTTTTATCCTCCAATCTCTTTTTTAAAAATTTCTTGGGATAAAAACCTGTGGAAACAGACCATATTTTTTTTTGTGCTATTTATATTCAGACAGTAAAAGGTTAGCATAGAAGTCAGAACAAGGAAAGAAGCTCTTAAATCCCCTAGCCTTAGACAACTTATTTGAGTTGACATCTAGAAGAAGATCACTTCATTTCTTTTATTTATCCTGTTTTAGAGAGATTCCATAACTATTTGCAATGGTTCATGCTTTTGTTCCATTCCCATCTGAAATTCTGAATTGAAATTTTCTCTCTCAACATTTTAAATCCAGCAGAGGACAGCAGCTCTTGCCTTTTCATGGAACTCTGGAGAGTAATCTTCATTAAAAATAAATCTTCATTAAAAATAAATCTTCATTAAATTCCTTGTGGAAGGAAGTGGACTCCTTCAGAATCTGGATGTCTCTTCCAAACAGACATACCAAAGAACAGAGCTGTCTTCAGCACTGCTCTAAATCCAAACACATAAACTGCCTCCCTGGAGTTTCTGTGCTGATAGGAATTTATCTTTGATCAGATCTCTCCAGAGCTCATGGAAAAAGAGGGGAGAAACTTGCAGAAGTGATTAATCAGATTTTACCTGTATTTTACCTGCTGAAGAATCATTCTTGGATGTTGTTGCACTTTTCTGGAAAAAAAATACAAAACCTTGGAGACCTCCTTTTCAATCAGCTCTTCTATAGCCTGTTTCTCCTTTATATGTATGAGAATTCTAGCCATTTAAGTGCACTACTACACTATCCCTAATATTACCTAGACTGTAAAAAAGAGGAATTTGACAGATTTATCACTCCACAGATGGATGTGGAAATTAAGGCAAACTCTTTATCTGCTTCTCTTGAAAGATCATTTGATTCAGAAGGGGAAAAGGGTAGAAGAACAATGGCTATATCCATTTCCAGTTCTTTGGTCCATACAAATAAATCCATAGCAGGTAATTATTCTTGAGCAGTTAATTTGAAACCTAGACCAACTAGCCAGACTCCATGGCTGCATCTACATAGTTCTGAAAGCAGCAGAATCAAAGCAAACACTTGTCTTTACTCAACAGGAACATGTAATTAACTCCATTTTGAAATCATGTAATGGAAGTCACATCTCATTTATGGAGAACAATCTAACATGCAAAGATTACTATTATTTGCAGACTGATCAAAAAGCTATGAACTTCATATGGGACCCATAATAATAGCTCTACAAATCTTCAGCATGTTTTACAGAAAAAAGTCAGTTAACCACAAAAGAGGAAGAAACACATTATCTTTCCTGTTTCCCCAGGATAACTCCCATGAAATAACTGGAATTGTAGAAGAGTAAGAGAGTAACTTGGGCCCCTTGCAATCTCAGAAATAACCTTATTGCTATTAGTTAGACTTAGGGCCCCATCCAGATTGTAGATACTAAACAAACACATTAAGTGTCTTCAAGTTTTGGTCCCCATTGCTTACTTTCCCTCCATGGCCTCATGAGTCTTGCATATTAGTTTCATATTAGTGATGGTAGGTAGAGACTCAATCTCCACAGGACTCATATTGCCCAACGTATCACAATATCAATAGCTACCACCTTGTTCAAAGGACAAAAGGACAGTACTATTTTGTGAAGTTGAAAATAGGATTCTTACAGTAACTATCCATTCCCTGACCTCCTCAGTCAGGCTAGGACCTGTATCTTGCCGAACACCTACAATTCAAGTAGCCTTCAGTACAAGACACAACTGAGACCTCCTTCATTTTTTCCACTCCTTGGGATATTGCTTTTTCTACCCCAGCTCAGTTGGCTCTATTAAATGTTCCTTCCCAAAAACACAAGTCTCCTGCATGCTTTGCTGGCAAGAGGGCAAGCTTTATCAAGCTGATGAAGGGTTCTTCACACAACTGCTGGAGTGGACTGGCCATGCACAAAATACTACCTGACATCTTGGAAAAAGAACCAGCAGGAGGAAGCAGGAATACAGTGAGATAAACAATAAATAGTAGTGTTACAATGAGCCAGGCTGGACTACACAGGCAAAGACACAGATCACTGCTGTAACATACAGCAATACTGTGATAACCCAAATCCTCTGACCACTCTCTCACCATAACATTTTATAAAGCTCATCCTGCTCTTAACACCCACACACACATACAGAGGCACCTGTTGGTTTAGTTGCCTGGTGAACTAAGGAATGTGTGGAGAGTTAATATTCCACATAGATCTGTCTGAATAATCAGTTTTCATATAGCTGTGCAAAACAAAATTTGAACAAATGCACCCTGGTGGTTGTTTATTTTTAATCAAATTAAAATTCAGTTTTGTGTGAAATGAACAGTTTTATTGGAAACAAAAGTAATAAATTTGTAATTACCTTGAATAAAACTCTAAATTATAACATTATTATTTTTAGATTATTGTGGTGGGTTGATCTTGGCCAAATGCCAGGATCCCACCAAAGCTGCTCTATCACTCCTCTTCCTCAGCTGGACAGGGCAGAGAAAAATATAACAAAAAGTTAATGGGTTGAGATAAGGACAGGGAGAGATCATTCACCAATTACCATCACAGGTAAAACAGACCTGACTTGGAGAAAAAAAATTAATTTATTACAAATCAAACCAGAGTAGGATAATGAGAAATAAAGCCAAACCTTAAAAACACTTTCTCTTCACCTCTCCCTTCTTCTCAGGCTAAACTTTACTCCTGATTTTCTCTACCTCCTCCCCCCAAGCAGTGCAGGGGTACAGGGAATGGGGGTTGTGGTCAGTTTATCACATGTTGTCTCTGCTGCTCCTTCCTCCTCAGGGGGAGGACTCCTCATACTCTTCCCCTGCTCCAGCGTGGGGTCCGTCCCACGGGATACAGTCCTCCACAAACTTCTCCAATGTGGGTCCTTCCCACAGGTTACAGTTCTTCACAAACTGTTCCAGCATGGGTCCCTTCCATGGGATGCAGTTCTTCAGGAACAGACTGCTCCAGCGTGGGTCCCCCATGGGGTCACAAATCCTGCCAGAAAATCTGATCTAGCATGGGCTCCTCTCTCCACAGGGTCACAGGTCCTGCCAGGAGCCTGCTCCAGCATGGGTTCTCCACAGGCTCACAGCCTCCTTTGGGCATCCACCTGCTCTGGCATGGGGTCCTCCCTGGGCTGCAGGTGGGTATCTGCTTCATCATTAACCTCCATGGGCTGCAGGGCACAGCCTGCCTCACCATGGGCTGCACCACGGGCTGCAGGGGAGTCTCTGCTCTGGCGCCTGGAGCACCTCCTCCCCCTCCTTCTTCACCGGCCTTGGTGTCTGCAGAGTTGTTGCTCTCACATATTCTTACTCATCTCTCTGGCTGCAATTGTCCAGGGTTTTTTTTCCCCCCTTCTTAAATACATTATCCCAGAGGCACTACCACTGTCACTGATGGGTTCAGCCTTGGCCAGCGGTGGGTCCCTCCTGGAGCTGACTGGCATTGGCACTATCAGACACAGGGGAAGTTTCTAGCATCTTCTCACAGAAGCCACCCCTGTAGTGCCCCCCCCTCCCCCCCCCCCAAATATTGTCATGCAAACCCAATACAATTATACATCTAAAATATTCCTTAACTGTTTCAGTAAAGAAGAAAAAGATCTAATACCATTTATATGATGCAAATTCATATATTCATTCACTGTGCCTAAAATTTGCATTGTAATTGAACATAGAATCACAGGGGTAATAGGGACTTATGTTTAAAGATAGAATCGGATATGTATGTCTGGACAGACTCTTGTTAAACCTGCTTTTAAAGAAAAGTTATTTCAACTTCACAGTTCCCCAAGGCTTTATTCCAGAACTTCATTATTCTTACTCTTAGAAGTTTTTCTAAATATCTAATATAACTCCTTATTTTTGCAGTTTAAGGTTATTATTTCTCATTCTATCTACAACAAAGAAGGAAAACATATTATTCCCTTCCTCTTTGCTAACGCTTTATTTACCACATTCTTTCTCCAAACTATATTCCTTTGTTTTTCTCTTCTTTAAGACAAAAAATTCCAATTCACGTATTCTTTCCTCACAGATCACAGTTTCCAGACTTCAAATCACTGTTGCTGCTCTCCTCTATGTGCTTTTCATCCAGTCCTCTGCCTATCTTGGACAGCAAAACACAGAACTGAACAAAGTATTCTAACTGAAGCCTTACTATCGTGGCGCACAATGGAGGGATTAGTTCACATGTTTTGGATATAGGGTTCTGTTTATACATTTTACTTTTCATAGCAGCGTGCCTCTTGATTTGTGTTCAGCATGTGAGTCATACTAATCCACAGATTCTCTTTTGTGCACAAATACTAGCTAGCTTCTTGTTTTGCTTACTTGAGCAAAATATTTTGCTCACTTTTAGTGTGAAGTGACATGAAAACAATGTAATTTTAATCTTTTCCAAGGAACAAGAGGCCCCTTTTAAAATTCCTTCCCCAGCTTCACAGACCTTTCAAAATGTTTTAAGATTATCTGTGTTGGTAGAGCTGTCCCCATCACTTAATAAAGTATCACTGTCACAGCCAAGTTACATATTATTCATATGCTGTAATAACAGTGCTTTTAAGTAAGAAATCGTGAAGATTTCAAGTAAGTATACATCTGATGCCATTTCTTGCTTTCAGAAAATAAAAACCAGATTTTCCATCCTTCCCTTTTCACACATGTACACTCACAGGCACAAATTAATTTATCATGGAGGACACAGGATTCTGTCACTGTTAGAGAGTTGTTGGAATACTTTCAGCATATAGTCAGTGCCTAAAGAAGAGGACTTTCTGTTGAATTGAAAATTTTTGTGATAAAAGTTGGAGGAACATTTTAGGTGTAATTTCCTGAAGTATTTCAGCTGCATGATAACACTATTTTAGAGAAAAAAAAAAAAAAAAAAAAAAAAGATCTGCAATTGCTGATTAAAGCACTGACACACTTAGGTTCTAGTCTTAAAGCAAGGGACTCATGATAAAAGCTTGATTTTAAGTGAGACACAGAAGGTCACAGAGGGTCACCAAAATGCAGGGGCAGAGTCTAAAGAAACAAACAATTACTGCATTATTTTGAAAACAATTGGATTATTCAAGAATTTCAAATAAATACAAGTTACAGGTTTGTTTTAGATGAACTATCTTGGTTTATTTTTTTATAGCAAATAACTTTTGGGGTTTATATGAGAAATAATGAGTAAAAAGATAAATAAAAAGTTAAGGAAAATAATTACTTCTGTGAAATAATTGTGGAGTTTCTATGTTCTGTTACTGCCAAATCAATTTTGCAATTTCTTGGGAATGACAGCTCAAGGTCAAAGTAAAACCAAACTAATAGACTTGTGGAAACAGTACCAATGCAACTGACATTATACATAAACTGAGAGTAACTTTGTGTTGTTCAAAGCATTTTCACCTTTCCCTGAACAATATCAAATTGATTTATACTGAAAATTTTCGATTTAAGACTTTTCACCTGTTCATAACTTTGGATAACTTCTGTTGGAGGCAGTTCCCTGGTAAAAGCTAAGTTATCATTATATAAGGGATTTTGCCTAAGAATATGGTGCTTCTTAAGGTTATCTTATGCATTTCTGTGACCACAGCTAGCAAACTCAGTGAAATTTGTTCTTTTACAGAGGCTAGTTGGTTAGCATTCATTTAACAGGTTAAGAGCTACCTTACAAGCACCTAACAAGAAGAGAGAATTTACTGCCACAACAAAAAACTTCAGTGACATCTGTAAAAACGATAACATAAAGGTATTATTTGTGACTAGTAATGATGAGAGAGATTCATATAATATGTTCAGTTTTCAGAATGCTAGGAAATTTGCCATCATTGGATAAAGATAATATTGGCACCATCATATCCCATAAGGGGAAGAACAGAAAACACCCATTTCCAACAAGCAACTGAGATATTCTAGCCCATTTTCATATGAGTATCTAGACACAGCCTTCAGGAGAACTCACTGTAAATGAGCCTAATTAACTCGAGTGGCATGACCTACTGCAAAGTGGCAATAAAGGTATTATGGATTTTTGGGATAGTTTTCATTTCTTTGGGAGTGATGATGATCAGCATATAAACCAGTCTTCCAGCCTACATTGCCCAGCATCTATCTGTCCACCCTCTTGTTGATCAAAATGGTTTCTAGCCCCCTGAAGCTTTACCTGGGGAAAGTGAAGAATAAGCTAAGCATGGCTTTTTTAGATGCCATATTTTCATCTGCATAGCGCTGGTTTATTCCAAAGAGATTTTGGGTTTCCCTATTGCAGAAACTTTACATTTCCTCTAAATGAGTTTCAGCCATTAGCTAGTAAGGGAAGAAAATATAATAACTTTGTAGCATTCTTTGACCATAGTCCAAACAGTTACATTGATTCTGTACCCAAAAGGCAGTCTCATTTATGGAAAGACAGCTGGTTCTGGTGAGAAGAAAAGCCTTTGCAGAGGTGGATTCAGGAAATCTGTAGTACTGCTATGAACAGGTGTGTTTAAAATTACCTTTCACTGCTCTTAAAGAAGATTTAGTTGAATTTTTTGATGTTTTGTATAATTACAGTAACCTAAAATATAGTAAAATATAGCTCAACAATTTAATATCCTTAAAGCTGGGTTTACAATACTTCAAAGAGCACACTCACACCACTTTTCCCTCCTCCCTGTTGCTAAGGATAGTATGGTCAGAATCAATACTTGTTTTTAAAGGACATTTTTCTCTGAACTTGTCAAACTTTTTAGTATGTCAAGAATTATTAAATGGGATTGCCCATTATTTCAGAGAGCACATGGGGAAAAAAGGATGTAGATAGTCTTCCAAAATCCTGAAATGTCAGCAAATCCAAATGCCTCCTTTGATGTAATTTCAAACCTCTGAAAAACATTATTAATCCAAAGCTAAGGATTCCTCTTAAATCATTAAAGACACAAAGAAGATAATGGACCTGATTCTCACTGTCTTTTATCTCATAGTTATTAGCTGTGTAAAATATTTATGCAAGAAGATGTTAATTTTAAAATTGAGAAGGAGAGGGGTGAAGTATTTCATCTATCAAAAGCAAGGTCTTTGGTGTAAGTTGGAGGCTGATTTGATATTAGCTGGCTCAGGTTCACTGTGGAATATTTCTTCTGTTAAGCAGTTTCTAAAGAAAAGACCTTAACTATTAATTGGTGAAGGTGAGTTGTCCTTTTGCTTCCCTCTTCCATATCAGTTGCATCTCTGATTGCTAAGTGAGAAAGGGAATATGAGGTTGTGTGCTCTCTGGGAAGTACAGTAATTAGCAATGAATAATTTATTGAGAAGTTCAAGATTTCAAGAGAAGTCATTTGTTCTCTTCACCTGAATTTATTTTTCTAATAGGGCTCTTGTTTTCTATTGTGGTTCATGCTTAATGGCTGTCATGGTTTACTAGATATGTTGAATTATGTGTCAGAATACTATTTCAGTAATGCTATATCTGCAGTGCAGAAAAACGTATTCTGTCAAAAAAGGAATGCAGATAGAATACATTATGAAGCATGGTAGAAAGCATTCCTGTGCCTTTTTTTTCTTTTTTTTTTCCCAAGCAGTCAGGCACTGTTGTATTTACTCATACCTCATCCAAGAGGTTGCTGCTATTTTCACTTCACTCTTTTTACATGCTTGCAATGGTGCAAAAGACTACAAAACCACAATGTAATAGAGAAGAAAGGCTAGTTGTGACCAGGGACAAGTCTGGCAGAAATTCTTTAGCCAAACAACTGTGAGGGTGTTTCTCTGAGGAAACCTCTCTGAGGATGGGAAACAAAACAACTATTGGGAAATTAATTGTAACTTTACAGCAATGTAACCATTTTCTTTTATTTTTATATTTTAATTTTTATTTTTTTTAATCCATAAATAAAAGGAGACTGTGAAAAGACAAAAAGGCATAACTGGCTAAATTTTCCATATAAGGGTGAAGCCTCAATAAAACACATCACACTGAACATGGAAATTCCCTGGATGGTTCTGGGCTCCTGTCACACCAAAGCCAAAGTTATCAGATCACGGGTATACATATTCCTAGTAGCAAAAACTCTTTCTAAGAAGTAGATGCAGTTCATTAATATACATTTAACAACTACTGCCCACTCAGTCCTTTGACCGCTTTAGAAGCACAAGGCACAATGTCAGATCAGCATTACTAGTACATGTGGTCTATCACAGCAACTTCTGTAACTCTCCATTAGTGTGCGGCTTAAAATTCTGTTTCACAACTCCTAATCACAGCTGTTTGGAAATATGTTAAACAGTTTCCATAAACTTCTCCATGATCTTGTATACTGGAGAAGAAGGGAGGAACTAGTATAACACAGAAAGTCTTAAAATTCGTCTGTAAACTGGAAGCTAGTCAGCTGGAAATGCCCAAGAAGAAGGACTTGAAGATGACTATAAAATGATAGCAAACTGTCATGTGTTGCAGGTGAGACAAAGGAAAAATGAATCCTAGGAAACATCAGCATATACTTTTACTAGAAATAGATCCCATTCAACAATCCTGAATGTATATGTTCAAAAACCTGAAACAGATCCAGAGGAGGACTACTTGGATTACAAGAAGAATATGAAATTTGTCTTTCACATGAGAAGGCTTGAAGGAACTTAATTTTTTTAATCTGGTAATAGAAACAGTAAGGATATATGACTGATCTCTGGAAACTGAGCATATCCTTATAATCCTGATGAGGGATAAACACCAAGAACAATAAAGAACACTTTAAGCTAAGAAAGAATGACAGGAAAAAAAGATAATAAAACTAGTCATTAGTATTTTAGGCTTTCTTCTTCTAGATGAAAGAGTTCTAACCTGTAGAGCGTTCAAGATTTGGAATAGCTTCCAGTAAAAGCAATAGGGGTAAAAGCCTTCAAAAAGATAACTCCTTTTATGGAACATAATGTGATTGCCTACAGCAGAATGGGATTTCTCCAATGTCTAAGTCATTTGCCTCTAGTTCATTGTTTCCATTAGTGTGTGAATATGCAAATGTACACATACACAAACACATATATGTATATGCAGATAAAATTTCCATAACATAGAAAATACATGTTATCGTATAATACATTTTAACCACGACAGTATTTGATCTGACTACACACATGTGAACATTAAATAGAGATATGTGAAATGTTGGCTAGGAATTAAATGTCATAACCTCTTGTCACTGCAAAGCAAAATATGTACCTTGGGTGTATAACCCCGAGTCAGTATTTTTATTGACATTAATTTGTTATACAATATTTTTATTTTAGATCAACACAACGACAAAGCAAGAACAAATATATTTTTCCAGGAACTAGTTAGGATATAGTGTACCTTAGTATACCCTGAAAAACAGTGTATAATTTAGGAGTGACTCACTAGGCACCAGCTTTGGAGAATATGTTCAATTCCTGCTCTGTCATGGATTTACAATTAGTCAGAAGAAAGCCAAGTGGGGCCTATTTTTACTATTGTTAGTTCAGTCACAGTGTTGATGGAATTACTGAAATCTGTGCTAACTCACTTACTACACTGTGCCCAGCATAGTCTTTAAGACAGTGTGATAAAAATTAAGTCAGTCCACCAACTCACTGACAGTGAAAGAGGTGATCTCATTCCTTCCACTCTCCTCCCTCATGCCCAGATACACAGCCCTGCCCTCTCCTTCATACCAGCTCTGTGGCCGCCCTTCAGAAATCTAATCCAGTTCACTAAGCTCACTATTTCTGTTTTACCAATAAAACCAGGGATGGAACAGTCAAATGTAGCTGCTCAAAGTTAGGACCATGGGAGACAAGGCTATGTTTTTAGTATAAAATGTCCTCCTGGCTTGTTATATCCAGCACACCCAGGTAGTTAAACCTGAGCTGTTCAATCACTGATACTGTAAAATAGAATCTGGACATCATCACTAAAAAAGCTGAGGTTTTTCTACATTATATTCTGCATTTTTTAGTTGCATCTAATTGGTTTACAGATACAGTGTCTTTTCTACAGTACTGATCACCACATTATGTAACAACTCCATTTGTATTTTTACAGTACCTCTGTGAAAAAAAGCATTTTTTTTCTATTTATGAAGACAGAAATGATTAATAAGTACCGAGAAAATTATTTTAAAATTTCAAAATGGGAAAAACCCTTATTTAATGTTTTACTTTATTGCATTCATCCATCTTTTTATGTTCAGTGGTATTAGCAAGAGCAGTGTACTCTCAGCCACTCCCAACAGGAAAACCCAGAAAGATGTAGGCAGTTGAAACAACCTTCCCTTTTCTTCCTAATGACTCAACAGTCGCTTGCCATGCATTTGAAAAACACTGTTTTTCAATGCATCAAGGTAAGCTTGTGTTCATTTATTTGCATTTTTTCCTAACTCATAGAACAAATCCTACAACAGACTATGCATATACAGCTCTGCATGACTTTATTCAAAAGCAATTTCACTGGTTTTCTTCTCAAGTTCTTCTTTTTAGTAATTATGTTGCTTGTACTTACAGGAGTTCCTTGCCAAAGAATGAAACGCTCTCTTTTTCTGGAATGTTAAAATGACTAGTTATCATCAGACCTATGGTTCTACAGATTAAGCTATGCTTTTGTGCCTCAGCAAATAGATAGCAATCAAATTTTTGTAAGTGCCGTACATTTTCATTTCCCCTAAACTCTCTAGTTTCCAATTCCATATTTATTTTTGAGAGGTTTCCCGTTGTGAAGGGAATTACATGAAAAGCACAAGCACAGAGGTGTACTGAGGAAATATTGTGCTTTGTTATGAGTCAGACTGAATGGAGTCAAAACACATGACTTGTTCTTAAGAAACACTGGCTGAAAATAATGGAAATGCCAGATATACATCTGCTTTTATAGAGTTTATAACATCTGGGCTGAAATTCTTCCATCACCCAATTGCAAGTGATAAATATTCTCTTTCCCTTCCTTCATTGGATCTACTCAAAACTACAAATTTATGATTTTTTTATCTTACAAAATATATAGAAAAATCTGGAAACACATTTCTGTGTAAAGTTTATGATGCCTGCAGTCAAAATAGCTTCTTCTTTTGGTTCCTCTTTCACACAGAGTCAGTGGTAAGCTTTTGTGATTTCAGAAAGCTTTATCTCACCCTACAGTAAATACAAAGTCCAAAAACCAAGTTAGAGATACCAGCTTCCCTATCAGTGTAATCAAACCCAGTGACCTTTGCTCTTCTTCCCCTTCTGGTATCTTTAGCTGTATTTTATGCTTGCTGCTGCTTCCTCAAACTGCAACACTCAAATGTGAATTTGTTTCATCAATAATATTCCTTTTTCACATCTGCATTACAGGAGATGTTTTGTTTTAGGAATAAAAATGAATAATAAAATTCACCTTTATCAAAAGGGCTGAATTAAAGTGCTTTTGCAATTTTAGAAAGCCATTTTTTGGTATAGTACAGAGCTTTAAACCTTGCTTTCTCACAGTCATGGCAATTGCTCTTCAGAATATCTAGTGTTGGAAAAGAGATTGCTGTGAGAAGGGAGAAAAATTGAAGACCAAACTTATGGCTGAAATGTCCTGTGGAAGTGGAGGGTTTTGAAACTTGAAATTAATTATTTTCTTTGGGTAATTCAAAATTTTTCCTTGAAAATGCAGAAACAGTTCACACATTTATTGTTTCCCTATTTTTGTTTTGTTTGATTTTGCTAATTTTTAACTTTTACGTTGGAAAAGTCCAAATGAGCTGCCTTCCCATTGACTGCAAAAGTGGTATTTGCTAGGCTCCTTGAAGAGTGTCTTTTAAGAGAGAACATAGTCGAGGAAGTTAGTATATAAGAATTTGACTTCATCTCTTCAGGGGGGCTGGGGTACAGTGGTGGTGTGCTTGAGAGAAATGAAATATAACTCCCATACAAATCAGAGAGAGAGATCACTTCTCCTGAACCTTTTTCTTCTGTTTTATCATTACCTCACCAGCTTCATCTCCTCATTCGAATGACTTGTCAGCCTGATAGACTACTGTCTCTCGCTTGATTCTGTTACCTCAAAACCACATAAGAGGCAGGTTTTGGTGCCACTGAAGAGCCTTCCTACCTGTGATAAATAGCTCATTTCACATGGTCTAGAAGAAGAGGATGGAGAACTCTTTCACCCTGAAAATTTATGTGACAGAGAAGGAAAAGGTATATAAAAGATTTTGCAAAGTAGACTTGTTTCTTGTGGTCTTCTGCTCAGTTAAAACACACATCTCTTAACCCTAAAATGATCCCCTAAATTTAGAATTCTCTTTGCCCTCTGTTGTGTACATATTCTTGTGGACGGTATGAAAACCAGAGGTATAATAAGTTCATTGTTACATGTTAAATTTATACTCAGTAAACTTGCCAAGAGTGTTTCCAGTTGACTTAGAAATATGTCAAGCTATTGCCTTGGAAAACAGGATATTAAAATTCTTGCTGATAAGGTTGTTTCCCATGAAAAAAAAGATTAAGGAGAGAAGCCTTCCCTGAACTGTCATATGATGATAGTAACTGTGTGTTTCAAATCACATTTAGTTCTTATTAGAATATACATTAAATTGATTAATTACTGATGTGTGTAAATAATTGTGCCTGCTGAGTTGCAAAAATAAAATATATGCTTCTTGGTTTAAAACATCATTCGCTCCAAGATTTATTATGTTATGCTCTTGCCATTTTTCACTTATCATTACTATTATAAATAACTATTTGATGCTACTAGACAAAGAAAATAATCAGTCTAGTTGAAAATGGTTAATATGAAAGCTTAATAGGATTTTCATTTGTTTTACAAGACTGACATATACTGGATCCTGTTCATACTAAAGGCATCTTTGCTTGGGGACTGCATAAAGCAAGATTACTTCAGGTTTTACAATCCCAATGATAACCATAATCAGAGAATGGTTTAGGTTGGAAGGGACCTTAAAGACCATCTAGTTCCAACCCCCTGCCATGGGCAGGGACACCTTCCACTAGACCAGGTTGCTCAAAGCCCCGTCCAACCTGACCTTGAACACTTCCAGGGAGGGAGCATCCACAGCTTCTCTGGGCAACCTGTTCCCGTGTCTCACCACCCTCACTGTGAAGAATTTCTTCCTTATATCTAATCTAAATCTACCCTCTCTCAGTTTAAAGCCATTATCCCTTGTCCTATCACTACACACACTTGTAAAAATCCTTCTCTACCTTTCCTGTAGGCCCCCTTTAGGTACTGCAAGGCCACTATAATTCTCCCCAGAGCCTTCTCTTCTCCAGTCTGAACCCCAACTCTCTCAGCCAATCCTCATAAGGGAGGTGCTCCAGCCCCCTGATCATCTTCATGGCCTCCTCTGGACCTTCTCCAACAGGTTCATGTCCTTCTTATACTGGGGGACCCAGAGCTGGACACAGTACTCCAGGTGGGGTCTCACAAGACTGCTACCCTTCAAATACTGCTTTTTATAAATTCAGCACATCCATATGGACATGATATATGTCATAATTGACTAGAAGATAATTGTCCTACCAAAAAACTTTAAAAATATTCATGGAAGACTTCACACCACAGATAGGTATTTTCCCTCTATAGAAGACAATAAAACTTTTTCTAAATTAGACTCAGAGGCTGAAGTTAGTCTTTGAGAATACCTTGTTGCATTTTGTCTTTCTGGCTAGAACTAGCCATACTGAGATTTTTTAAATTATTTTCCAAAAGAATAATAATAAATATATTTCTAACAA
This sequence comes from Strix uralensis, assembly GCF_047716275.1. Lineage (NCBI taxonomy): Eukaryota > Metazoa > Chordata > Aves > Strigiformes > Strigidae > Strix > Strix uralensis. The sequence goes on from NC_133975.1 coordinate 41,129,745, forward strand.
CAAGAAGCATGAGAGAACTGTTATTCAGGGCAGTGTGCAACTACTCTATTGTTAATAATTTCCATAATCATATTTTTTTACATAAGGAGTCAAATTTCTGTGTAAATTTCATCGGTATAACAATATGGACAGTAGGAAGAGTCTACCTGCAAGATAGAACTTGCACTTTAACACACAGTGACAAAAACTCATAGATAATGATGTGAAATCAAGTCTACTCCTCTCCTACTTGACAGGTTTGTAAAAATTACTCTGTGATGGAGCTGAAATTATATTTGGTTTTGCTTCAGATAATAATAATTAACAAATGCAAATCTAGAATTTTCTAAAGGCTGAGAAGAAGGATTTAAACATAACTGAGCCATGTTACTTTAAACCAAAGGTCCATGTATTCCAATAATCTGTCTGTGACAAGAGCCAATAGTACATGCTTAGAAAAAGTCTAACAGGAAAAGCACATAACATACTTTCTGTGAGTATTCCTGATTACCGATTGTGTGCAGGTATCTCAAAGATGTAGGTGATTTCTGCATATTTAGAAATCCCTAATGGATTTTTATCCTGTGAACTTATTAAATTTTCCCTTGGAGCAGATAAAAATTTTGGTATCTATGGCATCTGCAGGATTGAGTTTCATGGTTTAACTATGCATTGCATGAAAACCTCTTTTGATTGGAATTCAAGAGTTATGACTGATTATGAGACTGGGAATTTTTTAGGTATGGATTGTTTTCATGGTACAAAATGGGGTTTTGTTTTATTTTGTTGCTCAGCATTCATACACATAAAAAACCTAAATTACAATTACATACATTCTTTAAGTATCTCAGGTCATTTGTTATGTAAACATCTGTAAGTCAAAAGTACCAAACTGCCTTAAAAAATAAAATAAAATCAGACTCTTAGCACAATTGTCATATTTCTGTGTACCTGTAACAATTCTAAGTTCCCTGGACAAAACTACATCTAAGACATATACCACATTCTTCAGATGGTGCTAGTAATTACAGTACAAATTCTCCAGAGATCCTGTCTACGTGCTCCAGTAGCAAGTGCATGGAAAGCTCATATTGCTACTTATCACCATCAGTGACATACTATCTAAATAAAAATAACATCAGTGTGGTACCATATACTGAAATTCCAATTTTATTTTGTGTGCAAGCTTTTCTCCATTTAAAAAAGACAGCCTTTTTTCACCTCCAGATACATTACACAATGTCTTTTTTGTCTACTGTAACTTTGTATTCCTGAAAATTGCCTGGCTGTGAGGACAGCTCTTGTTTTGTAAGGCAGAACATTAGTTCTCAAAATATTGCAATGGAAAAGCACTTGTTTCTCATAACACTTCATCCTTTCTTTTGTGGTTGGTTCCTTAGTACAATGTTAGCCTCTCAAACACATATGTTTTATCTCTGCATATTGAGAAACAGCAAACAAGAACATAACCCAAGGAAAAAAATGTCCATTCGATGTGACACTAAGGTCACTGTTGTCTGAATTTGATGGACATATTCCAGTTTCTAATCTTATCATCTGTAAAACTTTTAAAATATACACAGCTTCCCCCACTGCCCTGGGTTTGATTCAACCATGTTATTGCTACCAAAAAAGCTGTGGAAGTCACATCAGATCTTAGATATACGCTCTGAAACATAATGAATATCTCAGTATCACATAAATTTTTTCTTCAGCTCATTTATATAATTACAAACCAGGCAAAAAAGCATCATAAGTCCTTTCTGAAAGTCCAAATATACCATTAAAAGCAGGAATTTCCTCTATATCTCTAATTAAAAAACAAACTGAGGCGTATACAGAACTAGCAAACAAACAAGCTGACTCTCAACTGCATCAGGTCCCACACACATTCAACTATATAAATTGCTGGGCAAACTGCAAGGATGAGGCTTCACCTTATATGCAAGTTCGTATTTAATTCAGTTCTCTCTCTTTCCAGAGATTCCATGGTGATTCAGTCTCACCAGTTAGTATTTAGCCATTACACAAACTTAATGAAACTACTGGGTGTCGTATGACCTAGATTTTTGAAGTCGCTGTGTACAGGACTTTAATTTAGAACACTGGTTGTACCTCTGATGTGATATATGACCCTTAGCAGATAATTACTCTGCATTTTACAACCCAGAATGGCTATGTGAACGTAAACATACACTACATAGAAAAACCCCGTTTATTGGACAATATGACCAAGGCAAACTATGGGTTTGGAAATTTTTACCAAAAAAAAAAAAAAAATGGTGTAACCAAAAATTGTAGAAAAACTCAGCACTTTAAATAAACCCTTTCATTTTCAATTCATAAAATAATATGTAGTCTTGCAATTTCAAGGAAATCCAAGAGAAATTCAGAGTCAAATTAATTTAAAGCTTTGTTTTACATACAAAGGAAAATACAAAACAGAAGGTAAGTATCCTTGTTTTTCTACAAGAAGTGATCTAAACTGTATCAGCATGATAACAATTCAACATCTAAAGTAAGATTAATAATAAAATGTTCTGGTTCTAAATGAGGATACATAAACAATTTAAAACAGCTATCTCCTTCATGGTTTATGCCAGTTATTTCTTTCAAATAACATCTCTGCTGAATAGTTCATATGGACACTTTTTTGAGAGAGCATTGTTGCTTGTTGTTTATTTTTTTAAAAATTTCCTGACTGCTTTAAAAAAAATACTTGCTTGACCTTACATTTAGGTAGATGTATCTTACATTCTGTAGTCAAACAATACTGCTTAAAGCAAGGTGTGCAGCACAATAAAAATATTTGGGCAGGATACATGATCAGATCAATTTACATAACTGTAATCCTGGGTGTGCTCATCACTTCTCTGCAAAAGACCTCTGTCACCATGTGTACAGTTACCACAGCAAAACTGTATCTCTTTGACAATTACTGTTGGAGCTTTCACTCACAAGTTTCTCATTTGATTTTCACTAGGCCCAGTAGGTAAATAACTTACCTAAGAAAACATGCAAGAGCATGACTTATTCCACACTGATATTAACTGCTATTTCAATGCAAACAAAAGTACATGTGCGTTGCCAGATGAAATACACAACTGTAAAAACATTATCTGCCACATTTTATGGCTTGATTCTTCTCTATGCAAAGCCAGAGTATATTCTGAGCAATCACGTCACTTATTCATCTCACTGGAACACCAGTGTGAGCGCAGGGTCTGATTCTATACACTCTGTTGTACAAGCATCCTCCAAGAGCTAGTGTGAAGCAGGGTGGTTGTTGGTTTTGTTACCTAGATTTTAATGACAGAGAAACTGAGATAAGCTAGAGATCTTACTAACAACTTGTTGCAGCCTACAAGTCAGAGCAGGTCAAGCAACTTGTCTTAGACCAAGATGCCTTACTATCACCAGAACTAAATGACCTTGACTTCATAGTCCTGTCTTAGGATATTTTTCTTTCTGCTCAGGCAAAGAACCTTCATTAATTTAGTACACATATAAACATCCATTTCAGTTTGAATACTACCTTCATGGGTATCAAAAAATATCTCTATTGCCAGTTTTGTATAGATGCCTATGAGTGACAACTGGTTTTTGATTAAAAAAAAAAATAATCTCTTGAAGGGCTCCATGTATTCTATGCTTGTCTTCCTTCTTGGATCAGAATTAAGAGCCCTCTCTATTCTCCCAGATCAACAGGGAGTCAAAATATTGCTCCAAGATGTTCTAGTAGTGAAGTAAATTAAATTAACTTCAGCACATGTAGAATTTAACTGTGAAAAAGCAATGTAAACTATGTCTTTTCGCTACAATTATTGATCTGAAAATGTGAGACTCTTCAGAACACCTACATCAAAATCAGGAAGGATCCCTCTATTTGAGAAATATAGTCTGTCATCCTAAACTTTATAGTGATAATTAAAATGGAATGTTAAGCATAATTAGATAACTGATAACAGACTGACCTGCTGCTATGGAACCACTGATTCAAAACACAAGAAAAGTGCAAGAAAAGAGGAGAAAAAAATAAATTAGTTTATATAATCTTATAACTATAAGATGTTTTATAATAAATATTAATTAAATTAATATTTGCTGATAATTTCATTTTCTAGATTAATTCTTGAGCTATTATTTTATCAGTTTATGTTTTGTATTAATTTGTTGAAGTATTGATACTCATAAGACAAGGTGAGAAAACAAATGGCTAAATATCTCCCAATTATTTTGAATTGTATTGTTTACATACATGTGCATGTGTGTGTGTATTTATATACATGTACCTAAACAGTACCACATATATTAGCTACCTGAAATCTTTGTTATTCCTATAAGCCTACAGAAAACAGCAATTGTTTAACAAGAAGTCAAGAATTTCACTCTGTATTATTAGAAAACTGGAAATGTGGTGCTATGAGCAAGTTACTACTATATGATTGACATGGAAAAGGTGCAATTGGATTGACAATTTCTGTCAAGACTATCTGCCCTAACTGCAAGAGAAGTACCTTTCTACACCCTCAGTACATTCCTATACCCACTGCATTCTCACAGTCATAACTGGCATAGCAAGACAATGTTTTCCTACATTGTTTTCAGTCTTCATAACAAAAAAGAGAGAAGTCATGCATTATATATTGCAAAATTAATCATTATCTGTCATACATCAGAAAAAAATTATGAGATTAATTATGGCATGTTCTAGCTACGGCATTTGGAATCTTGCCATTTGCTAAATTTGCTTTCAGTTAACTTTCCTGAAAACAAGTAAAAACCCACTAGTTCTGTTTAGATACTGGTTCCTATCAGTTTTCTTAACAATCTTACCTGTGCTGTTTATTTGCCCTGTAGCATCATTAATATTTGCTCTTTAGGTTCCACAAACTTTCTATGATAACATGAACATACTCTCAAGCAAACAAACAAACACTGAAACAAACAAAAATAAACAACCTCTTGCTAAAAAGAGAAACATTAGCTATATAAATTAAACAAAACCCTACTGTATATAGCTCTCTAAGCAAAAACTTTAAAGGTCTGCATAACACCATCTTCATAAATGTCTTGACAGCAGGCTCTCTCAAACCAGTGGGGGAAGGGCCTCAAATTCCAAAATGTAGCCTGTGAGCCACAAAACATTTAGCAGCTGCTTAATTTGAAGCAAGCAAGTAGTCCAAATGACTGTAAACTCTGTGTGCCTGAGTCTGCCTTCTTACTTACTTGTCTGCCTGCAGCTAGTGAAACCTTTCCCAAGCATGGAAGCCATTTTCATAGAAGATGTGTCTTTACCTATGGCAACTAATGCCTAATAAACTCCTAATGGAGACAGGCAATTTGCAGATTTCACACATTAATAATTTGTCATAGCAGATTGTGCTATAGAAAAGGTCCAGCTTGATCTCTAAATTCATATTGAAATTATGAACAGATTTATCTCCATTAGGACTTTGCCTCATACTGGTAATCTTAGTGCTATGCTAGCTAAACAGTAATAAATGCCTCGATCTTTTGGAGAAAACAAGATGTATGAGATAGCTCATCTGTTTACCTGAGGTCTAAATTAGGACTCATCCGAAAACAAAGTCTACTAATGATCACATTGAGAATAGTCTGGTGATGTTTATCATTTTAGCGTTACAAAAGAAGGAAGTTTCTCAAACAGTTCGGATGCAAATAACTCATAATGACCCCGGAGGGGCGGGGGGGGGGGGGGGGGGGGGGGGGGAGGGGACACGACTTTGTATGGGGATAGATATTGGTCCTTTGTCAGGGACATTCTTAGCAAAATTTGCTAATTAGACTTAATCGTATAGGGTTTTTCAAATAAAATATTTATTTCTTTCCTGGCAAGCAGCTGCAGGTTTACATTCTTTTAAAAATCTAAGCCATGGTTCTGGTGATTTGCCTGATTTTCCAAACAAAACATACACATGTAGTGTTCCCAGAATCCTGCTTGTTTTGGTTTGGTTTGTTTTTCAAGTGAAGATAATTTCCTGCTTTATTACTTTAGAAAATGGTAATTTGAGAGGGATTGTTTCTTATTGTTGCTTTTGCTTTGCTTTATTTTTACATTCAGAGTTACAGACCTATGCAGAAGTAAAAGCTTAGTAGATGCAAGATTCTTCAGTTTTGCCTTTAGGTAAAACAGATTAGGTCAGCAGTATGTTTTCAGGTCTCTTTTTTTTTTTTTTTTTAATATTTATTTACCTTGTAAAAAGACTGAAATTCCTGTCACTGCATGTATTTTGCTTGTAGTAATTACCCTGAGGTAAAAGCTTACTTAATAATGAAAGCCAGTCTAAGATTTTTATAATTATGTTTTGTGGAGTAGTGGTTGCATGGAGTTGGTAAGAGTATGAAGTCTGATGCCTGGTCTGGTAGTAGTCTGAAATTATTACTGTTTAGTAAATACTAACAAGTTCACTTTTCACTTCCAAGACAATCTGACACGGAATCAAGTTAACTTCTGTGTTGCTTTTAGATAAATTTTTTCTCATATCATGTCTCTAGAGACATTCTGACTGAAAGTTTAAAACAACTCTGTACTTTATCCTACAGTACCACACCTTTACCAGGGCTCCTGAACACAGCACGCAAAGTGAATATAAACCTAGAAGAAACAACTGCACATAAAAACTCATACGCAGTAATTATTAAATGGACTTTATGCATATGTTTAGTTAACTTAGTTTAATGGCAAAGTTTATCCAGTAATTTCCAGTATATAAGTACAGTATATAAGTACTGTATATATATATAAGACAAAGTCCAGTATATAAGTACATGGGTTTTATTCATACTCCTCATTAATCACATGAATAACTTTCTCTGACACTTTTCTTCTTTGAAACATGTTAATCAGAGGTTGGCAGACTGCTTGTATGTAACAGCACCAGATTTAGACAAATTTGTTAAGAATGCCAGTGTAAATTAATCAGTTACAATAAAGTGACTACTGAAATGCACGAATTTTGTTTACAAGAATAAATATAAATAAGTAATAAGTAGACAATATAAAGAAATAATGAACTAGAACTGAAATACAGAAACTATGAGACTATGGGTTCAGAGTAATGTTAGTATCCCAGCATCCTGATTTTAAAAGATGAAGGAAGTAGCTAGGGAAAAGCAAGTATGGGGCAAGCACAGATTGTATTTTCTCTAATACTTTCCTGGCCTCAACTATATATACAGTTGTCTACTTGAGCCCATGTTAAATATTTTAATATAAAACATTCTTTGGCAAAAAGCTCAAAAGATATACAACCCCACTGCATGATCAGCCACCTCCTTATGTTTTAAACTAGATTTATACTAGCTTTATTCATTAGCCCCTAGTTCTTGTCCTGTAAGACACAGTAAAGAGGTCTCTCCCGTCTCTCCACAATTCTCTCTCCCTCTTGCCTCTCCACAACTATCTCCAGATAATTATGATTCTGTAGAGCTTTACCATATGCCTATCCAGTCATCTCTCTTTCAGTCCAAAATCATTCAGTTTAATCATTACTCATGCTGAAGAAATTCTATATGTTTGATCATCCTTGTTCTTTGAATCTTTACGATTTCTGCTGTAGGCCTATATTCTGCTGTAGTGAGATGGGAAAAAAAATGACAGTATTCTAGAAGATGAAGTGTATATTTACAAAGTGGCATAAACATTTATTTAGCATTTGTTCTTTCTTCCTTATTCTTAACATTCCTTTTTGTCCACTGCAGAATGTTAAGCCGATGTTTTGACAGAACTGTTTATCATAGCACCAGTTCACTTGTGAGTGGTAATGGCAAAGTTGCAGACTGCCAGTTCACATGTGAAGTTAGGATTGTTTTTCCTCATGTGCATCATGTTGTATATATTTACAATGAATGTCAACTGCCCCTTCATTACATAACCAGTTAGACTTCTAAGGTCCTTTAGCTGTCTTCAAATGCTCTAGTAAATTATATCATTTGAAAACTGTCTCACCCACTCATAACATCATCTTCTAAATCATTTATAAATATGTTGATGAGCACAGCTGCAGTGGAACTACCGTGGTAACCCTTTCTCTCGTAAGAAAGATATATATATTCTTTTTTGGTTGTCTTTTAACCAGTGATTTATCAGTAGGACCTTCCCTTTTATTCCATGACTAGCTAGTTACCTTAAAAGCCTTTGGACAAATACAGGTAAACTATCAGCCAGATCACCTTTAGCGACAGGTTTCTTTGAAGATCTTCAAGAGGTTTGCAATGCAGGAGTTCCCTTTAGTGAAGCATACAAGGATTTTATTTATCCAGGTATCTATCCTCAATTAATTTAATATACACTAAGATTATGATCCCCTAGGTACATAAATGTTTAAGTGTTTTGCTTACCTGAGTCATCTATTCAACAGCATGAGGCTTTTTAAATGAGTGAAGTGACATGTATGCTACATCTTTTTCAAGAATGTCCTTCACTCTGATATGAACAGATCTGATTCTTTCTCCTCTATACTAAATATAGAGGTATAAGTGCACCTACAAAAAACCTAAGTTAGCACAAGCGTACTATGCTGTAATGATGCTGCATTACAATGAGTCATTTCTAATAACTAAGCTCCTGTTAGAGGAAGAAGTCAGAAGCAGCTCTCATATGAAACATACTTAGTCTCAAGGACTGGAGGTAGAGTACAGTATTTGGTAAGAAAGACAACAGCGGGTAAACATTGTGTCAGAAGTGACTCCAATTGGGTCAAAGCAAGAAGAGTTTATTTTGTCTGAGACTACAGATATATGACAAAATAAAATGAAAAAATAACACAAATAAACTTAAAAACAGTATTAAAAAATACACTAGAAGAACTGTAAGCCATTCCCAGCCTAATTTCATCTTGGCAATTTTGCAGAGCAGTGGAGATGATTGGACCAGCACTCCTCATACAGCTCAAGGCTCCAGGAAACAATAAAGTAGTAAGGGATTTAAAAGCTCTATTTTAATTCCCATAGAAGCAAAGGTTCTCAAAGCTCATAACAGCCTCACATTATGTGTAATACTTATGAATATGCTTTGATTCTGTTAAAGTCTTCAGAGTAATTACAGACTATCAGTTTTTACATATAGGAAAAAAGCATTAACACAAGTTTGTAATACAGCAGAGGTAAAAGGCAAGAAAATATGTATTTGGAAATACCAAAAAAGATGTAAATGGAATGTAAAAAAATGATAGTCATTAGCAGGATCTTACAAGACATAGAAGTAGAAATCTTGTCCCATCCTTACAATTCTTTCCAGCTCAAAGCATCCTAGAGAGTACCACAACATTTAAGAGTCAGAGGTTACCTCTAAGGGAGCATTCTGTTTCAGACCACAATGCCCTTTTGAAACAAGTCCCCCAGTTGTCTCCAATTACTCCTCACTGCTTTGCATTGCAGGGCAGTCTCAGAGTAGATTAATTGATTTTCTTTTGTGTGAGACTGAGATACAGCGCAGGACTTCACCTAATGTACTTTACCTAATAAATACACTTCAGCTGGTAATAGACATTCAGTTCATGCAAGCCTAGAGCTAACATGAAGTAACCTCTCCTCACTGCAAACACGTATTGTGTGGGTGCCCTCAGTAACTTGCTACTGGCCAAGGTAGACAAAGCCAGAATGAGACACCAGTAGCTCACACAGAGGAACAGTGCATGTGTGCTACAGCATACAAGCACGATGTTTTACTCAGCCTTTAGAGTAACATGCTGCAAAATTATAAAATTAAATAATTACACTTCCATATGCACAGTTGAAGTAAGTTTACCTGTAAGCATGGATCAAATTGAATCTGATTAAACCTGCACCCAGAACAAAATAATTCTGAGCTGGGAAAGTAGTTCAGTATGTGCAGCAAATCTCAGTTTTCCACATTTTAATAATCTAGTCTGATACTCGGCTTGAAGTTAAGTTTTTCTCAGTTTAACTTTTGAGTCAGATGCCAGGGTCCCACCTACTTTAGTGTTACGTTTAGATGACAGTTCCAAGCTAAGTCCCTTGAACACCATTTAAGGTCAAGTTTTCAGCTCTTTGTCTCTCATGTTAGACTGAGAAACCACAATACCTTAATACAAGTGTTTAATATTAGGGCAGCTAGCACACACACAAAAAATCTGATTGTATGATTCAGGAAGCCCTTGCAGGCCTATAAATATGCCAGCAGAGTACATCTATCACTCAGCCACTATTAGCAAGCTTGGCCAGAAAAATAGCTTCTTTGCAGGAGACAGACTCAAAATTGTACCCAAGCATCTCGTAAATGAAGGTCAAGGTCAAACTGAACATATCCATGAAGGTTTATAATTTAGTCACAGCTTAAAAAAACCCTGTAATTTGACATTTTAACAGGTCTTTTCTAAGCATTATTCTGTTTGTTCACAAGCAGATGTTTGGCATAGACTGCTTGGTGAAAACATATTTACTCTTCTAGACAAAGACTGATATGGGCAAGTCTGTTTAAATAAGGAATCATCTAGACTATGGAACTCCTGAGGCATCTACAAGATAGATAACATCTAGCTTTTGGAATAAGGGCAATGAGGAAATTGTTTCAACAAAGCAACAGTGAAACATATGGAGTTATTATAGACATCCACATAATAGCTGGGGACATGATAATTACAGTGTCAATCAAGGTGGAACATGATCAGAAACAGAAGAAAGAGAAGGCAAAGATCCAAGTAGAAAATATTAATTTAATTCAAGTGAAGGCTGAAAGATAGTAGATACAAAAGAAATCTAGATAGATGACAGCAAAGATGAAGACTTCAGCAGTAGCAAAAATGAAAATTTTATAGTACAAGAAGCTCTACAAAAGATCCTGCAGATAATTAGACTAATCACAGAGGGCACCCAAGGGAAGACAGCTCTGCTGAGACAACAGGATAACTTGGCAGTGGTCAGAGAAACATGATGTAGCTCTGCACCAACTAGATACTGTGCTCTCTTATGTGTGACTGCAGTGCCTACTGTCCAATAAATGGACATATACTCATAGCTTTCACTCTCCTGTTGTCTGACTTTCCAATCATCATATTGCTTTTCATGTGCTCTATAATTTTCTAGACTAATCTCCCTGGCCTGGTCATCATGCAGTTGGACATGTGAAGATAGTTTAGGATCTTCTTTACTACAAGTAAAGTGAGCTCTCGCTGCAACAGAATGAAATTTTAGGGAAAACAAGAAGGAAAACCTGACTGCCATGTTTGCTGGTAGGAACTATATCACACAAAGCTTCAATAGCAGAAAATGGGAGATGTAATAACAAGGTCCTGTGCTGCTACATTACCATGAATGGCATTTAATGCACTACTGCACAGGATGCTAAAAACATTGATCTCTGTTATGAACGTCAACTCTCCCACTGAGTACAGATTAGGTGAATATGTACAAGGACGCACACATAAAAATCCTGCAATGCAAACCTTACAGAAAACTGAGGCCAGATTGAGCAGATTACCAGAGGAGCCCAAATTGCCTGGGCCTGTGGAAAATACTATTTTATTACAAAACAGACTGTAGGTAGCAGAAGACTATGTGCTTTACCATTTTCATAGTTATAGTAAGACTTCCAAAGAACAAGATCTTGTACTGAGCAGATGATTTATTGATTAGATAGGTATAACTCAATAAGCAAATCAATTTATTGATGTATCAGACAATTGTTAGAGCACAGATAAATCAAAAATATGGTTTTTTATGATGAAATCTCTAATTAACAACTAAATAAAGCAGTATGCTTTTCCAACATAAGCAACTCTTGTGATTAGCTTTTGCAGAGAAGCTTAGAAAGCTGTTCCACATTATGGTAAGTCCATTTTCTGTTGAACAAGTGAATACATTCCATCATTGTTGAAAAGCATGTTGAAAAGACAAGGGATTCCTATGAGTTACAAAATACCCATAACTCAATTTTGAATGGATACATTCTTGAAGTCATAGGGAACAAAACATATTCATTCCAGGTCTGGATACTGATAATTCCCAAAAAACCTGGTCAGATGCCAGAGCCAATGCTTCTTGAGACAGATACACAACATAAACATTTTTGAAGGAGAGGACTGCATCACTGAGAAGTATTTATTGCTTTCCTGAAAATCTGTTCACAAGTAGGACATGAAGAATGACTTTTTCTATGTGACACACACTGCTATGATTCACAAGGTCTCGGTAAATTTACATGAGAGTAGAATATTCAAAGGTATAAAGAGGGTACTATGCCAAAAGAAGCAGCCAAATGGTTTATACCACACAATATAAAGACCTGCATGACAATGAGGCAGGTATTCACAACCAGACTGAGCCAGTGATAAAGACTGAGCTCAGATGAGTGAAGTGTTAACAATCTCTAACCTACACAGGTATAATCAGCAGGTTGTCAGAAGTATGCCTCAGGCCTGATGATGAGGACATTATTTGTCTGAGATATTTTTAATGGGAAATGGCAGAGGTACTGTATTGTGATATTATCTTTTAAAATTAGTCATGTATAATCATCAGAAAACTTCCATTTGGGAGAGGTCTCATACGTGAGGCAGAAACTGGCTCAGTCTGCAAGACTGGCATATCTGTACAAGCCATTGTCAACCAAAATCTTGTTAGAAGACCTCTGTCTGGAATGCTACATTCTTGGTCTCACTGCATGTCTGGTGGTGCAACAGCTAGGAAAAGCGATTAGAAAGTATGGAAACCAATGGATCACATGCTATTGCCCATGAAGCTTAATTACAAAACATAGTGGACAGACAAAAGAGCAAGCCATGACAGCTGGAATGGGAGCAGAGGTAAATCAAAAGCAATTCACAGCAGTACTGATCCAAGGCTAGGATCTAAAGTGGCATTACAATTAAGAGCTGTCCTTGTGCATGACTGCCACTTAGCATCAGCAAATGCTGACAAGTTTGTTGTGCTTTCCCTTCACAGTTACTTCTGACAATGAAAGCACAGCGGTGTAGATAAGATAAGTATTATGGACCTATTATGGTCTCTTTGCTGTGTTTGGCACTGCTTGTGTATATTCTAGTTTGCAATGGTTTTGATTTTGTGAAAACAGGTTTTTATTTGATACAATATGAATTTCACATAGCTGCATTGTAATTGGTCTCATAATAGGGAGAAAGAAGATAGTTTATTCCTTTTATGTTCTTTTATATGAAAAAGGGAGAAGGGAAGAGGCATAAACACTATTTCACATCTCAGGAAGCAAGCTGCTTCCGTGGTCTTACTGAGATCTGGAAATTTTCCATGCCAATAGAACACTTTTCTTTATAGCACTGAAAGAACATCTGTGATTTCTATGCCTAATGCAATAGTTTAATTTAACTGAGTCCACCTCTCCAAAATAGGTTTAATTTTGCCATTTCAGATAAAATTGTAACATTAGGTGGATTTTTCATTAAAATATGTTCTATAAAGAAATAACACAATCTTAAAAGAGCTGTGATAGTCTTCTTTTCCTGACATACAAATTCATACGATTTTCTGTCAGTAAGCTAAAGAGACAAAGTGCAGTACTTTTATGCTGTGTTTTCATTTTTTTCATGTTGTCACAGCTACCTTAGACTAAACAAAACTGTTCTATTTTAAAGTAAGAGACTTTGTATATTTATTTTAAAGAATTAACAGAGCTTTTAGAATATTTGCTTTTAAGGAGTCTAATGGGAGATACAAATATTAAATAAATATAATAAAAGATAAATATACCTATTATCTAAATATAAAAAAAAGAATAATAGTTTTGCTATATGTTTATTTAAACACTCATACACAGCAAAGATGTTAACTATTTTAAATAATAAATGTCCCCATTATTTTATTGTCCAACATGGTTTTTTATTTCATTTCCAGTTCCACATATTATTTATAAGGAATAAGGGCATACTCTTTATGCATCTATATTTCCCCTTCAGTGACACAAATTTAATAAATCATAACATGAGGGTTAAATAGATTTTTAACCACTGAAGTGAACTGAAGGTCTATACTTTGAAGTACCAATGTCAAACTCTACATTGGCTTTAGTGAGATTCCAAAAAATGGGTTCAGGAAACCTAGTGAAGTGTGTTGATTGGTTTTGTATTAGCTGGTGTCAATTCTACAATCTGTCTTAACATGAAATTGCAAACAGGTATCAACAGGTCTCTTCCTCAGTGGTGCTGGTGTCACCTTTCTAGGGAGGACCATGATCATACAAATATCTAGTAAATTACTTCTAATGAATCAAGAGTACATAAACTAAATATCAAGTTTATTACCACACATGTACGTCTAACTGTCTATTTATGGTGCAGAATATTGGCACATACAGCAGTACCCAGGAAAGTTAATCTCATCTAACAATGAATAACTGCAAACACTAAGAAGAATTATTTTATATCAATTAACCTAGGCAATTCTACTATAGTTCATAGCTTTTGTCTCTCCCTTTAACATCTTTTCTATCCTCATATTCAAAACATTTCCCTGCAAGTTCATCTCCCTGTTTTAACTTCAAAATAATTTGTCTTACTGTATATTCTTTAGCTGTTTAGACCATGCTCCTGTATTTTCTTCATCATCAACATCAATACCATCATCACTATTACGCATAAAGCTAGATTAGTTACAGATCAGAATACACATATGAAAATGGCATTAATTCAGATACTATGACTGCAAATAATGGTATATAATATATATGTTCTCAGAGGACTTCAATTTATAAGTAAACATTATACAAGAGTAGTTTCATTCAACTGAATAGAAACTGCTTACCTACTTTAAGCACGTCTAAATGTTTGCAAGATCTGATCTTTAGAAGATTTCTTTGACAGAGAAATAGCTTTGTGTACTAACTATATATTAAGAAGATCCCTTGGTTTTGTTCTTCAGGCAAAAAAGTTTCTGACCTGTTAGGATTACTTGACAAACCAATCACAGTTTTCCAGTTTATAAATAAAACTGATTTCCAAGTTGTTTGAGATTTGGAGACAAAATAAGCATGAAGTCCTACATTTCCCTAATATTCTCATAGCACTTTAGGCATGTGTAATGGGTGTTTGACAAGAGTTTAACATAAGAACAAAAGATTTTCTTCAGAATTTATTGTACCACATGAATTTTAAATGTTATAACACTGTGAAAAAATTTTAACCATAAGGACTTAAGCCAAATTCTACCTAAAGAAGTGTAAATCTGGTATCTCTTTATTGAACTCAATGGATATGTTCTAGATTTAAACAACTGCAAATAGGAATAGAGTTCGGCTTCATATCTCCAGTCACAATCAGACATTTTAAGGAGAAGAGTAGGATATTCTGCAGACTGTTTTTATATAGTTTTCCTTTGGAAGAAAATATTTATGGCGGTTACACTGTCAGCTGGAAAAAGAACGGTCATTTATTCTTACCCTTGCAAAATTAGGCCGATAGCTTTGCTACATAGGATGAACACAAGACTGAGTCACGGTTACAGTATGCTGGGTGTGGCTGCAAAAGAAAGAAATATTCTTTACCTTCACAATATTTGTTGTTACTTGGGGGGTGGGGGTGGAGGGAATATGGGTGATTTTATCAGTGAATGGGTGTGTTCCCAGCAAATTAGGTGGGTATGCCAGCTGAATAGTTCTATATGAACTTTTGGTACCAGAATGGTAGTAGCAAAAACAAACAAATAGTCTAATAAGGAATCACTGTAAAATTTGAAGTTATAGAAACCCCCTTAGAACATAGTTTGAAAGTCCCTAAAACATCCCAGGGAGGTGCGTGATTTTCACAACAAGCATTTTTTCCAGGTTCCTGACAACCTGGCTGCTGAGTGCAAGGACAGGTAGATCACATACTTACAGTTACCATATTTGTCCATCTATAACTTCCAGGTTACCCAGTAATATCCAGTGCAGTTCAGCAGCCATGTGGATTAAACATGCGTCTCTATAGCATATGTGAAAGCTTACAGCAGAGCATTTTTGCTCTTGCCTCTGATCTACACCAGTCTCGGGCTTTTCCTTCCCAGCATCTGCTTGCCCCTGTTTTCATACAGCCTGCCCCTTCCACCTCAACCTTCCCACTCCCCGATTTCCACGGCTTACTTTCCCTGTGACTACAGACGTGCTTCTGTCAGTACCTACCCACTCCTTTCCCCTTACAGAACTTCCCTGAACATGTGGGTTATCTGAGGACTTGTTCTCAAAGATCAGAACTTTAAAAAGGCATGGATTACTAAACATAATTATTTACTCATGAAAATAACACCCTGTGCTTGTGCACGTGAAGAACAGTTATCCTTACCATTTTCAAACTCAATTCCTGCATGTCAGCTGGGAGCCACATGGGCTCCCCCAGCGTCCATCAGGGCAGGGCCTGGCGGGCAGGGCCCCTCCCGCCGCCCCAGCCCCCAGTCCCAGTCATCAGGCAGGGCCTGGTGAGCAGGAAGGCAGCCTCTGGGTCAGGCCCCAGTCCCAGGCCCACGGATGGGCTGGCTTTGGCAGTGGCAATCACTTAGGCTGGGCCCTGTGGCAGGCACAGGCCCAAAGTGGCTCCTGAGGCCCTGTCATGGCCTCCCCACAGACCTCTGAGGCCACCTCTCCCCACGTGCATGGCAGGACAGGGCTGTGCTCAGTGGCCTGTGGGATCCACTGACATTGGAGCTTACTGGTTACACACGCAGTAACGTGGGTGAGGCACTCCCAGAGAGGCGATCATGGTGAGCTGAAGAGCCGTTCTCATTTAGCCCCAGTGTCACAGGGTCTGGTAAGGGGTGAAGGTCTCCCCTGGCCAGACAACATACAAACACAGTCCCTCGGTGGGAAAGCGGCATCGGACAGGGATGGAAGTCTCCAGGGGCATATGGAAGCAACAAGACAGTTACAAAAAGTGACTCCTACCTTGAAAACAAATATTTTTTTTTTTAAAGTAATATAAGTGTTAGGTCTATTCCTTATTCCTCCCGCAACATCCAGTGGCTGTGGTGTACTGGTGATGTGGGACCTGCTTTGCACAGTCTCAGAGAAGTCCTAGCAGCAAGTAATCCAGTTGCTGGTGACTACTTGGGCTTCTGGCGTTTTTTGGTCTAAATATCACTACTGATCTGTCTAACCTACCCTAAACTGAAAAACTATTGATACTAATATACTAAGAATACTAAGATACTAAGAAATGTTTAATATATCTTGTGCATGTATCTGAACAGTGCCTTCTGCATCAATCTGCCTTTTAAAAATCTGTTCGAAATCGGAAACTGCTAAGCAACCCTCTAAACATGTTGCACACCTGAAAAGAGCTTTTTCTCTGTGTCAGGGCTTAGCAGCTGGCATATTTGTGAAATTGATACACAGAGCACAAGGTGCTGGAGTTACAGCTTGTTCTTCCAGATCTCAGGGAAGAACAGGAAGCTCTTAAAAGTTTGTCTCTCTAACATTTCCCTTATTAGCACACTTGTTCTATATTTGGGTTGTATTTGGCTCCACCAGTAAACACCTTTCAGCATGACTCCTAGCAATAAATTACCTTGTGAATTGGAATACTTAGGATGGATTTTAAAGTGGAGGCTGCCTTTTACTGATTCAACTGAAAATAATTTTCAGCCCACATAGTGAACATGGCCCAGAGAAATGTCTGCATGTCAAAATTCAGACCTGATGCTTTTCAGCTGAAGTTCTGTAATGTAGTTCCACTGTGAAGCTTCTCACTTCTCGTGTGAGGAAGTATAAGGGCATATGTGAGGGGAAACTCAGGCTACTACAACTTCAAGTCTCTCTTATTTACATTAGGCTCTCACTTTCACAAACACTGACAGGACACATGAAATCCCTCAGAGCTCTTCCCAGAGGATTCTGGCCACGCATTGCACCAGAATTGCAAATTTTCAGTTCTCTTCTTACTCCTACTTACTAATTCTATTTAATCACACTCTCTCATACACACACAAAAAGACAGAAAAAACATTGTGCACCAGTCAACTTTGATACAATGAAAAATTTCTTCTAGAGACCAAAAAAATTATTTCCAGGAACCCAGTTCACAATCTACTTCCATGGCACATTCAGGAATATAAAACAGCAAGCACCACAATATGTGCTGAATATTTAACCTACTGTCAATGAAGGAACAGGAGCTATTCTGGACAAGTTCCTCCTTCTGCTTAAGACTGTGTTTCCCTCAGGTTCCACTTGATTTCTTTTCTGCCTCTAATATCCCTCCTTGTCCCATTTTAAGAGCAGAATTGTAATTTCATTATTAAAGTAGTAATGATGTAGTGGTTTTCTAAAAGAGCAACTCCATTAAGGTCTGTGAGAAAACTTTCTGTATCTTCATGATGTATGATAAATGCTAAATGTACTGCAGTTAACTGGAAGCTCCTTTGGGTAATCATCTGCATTTTTAAAAAAAGCATATAAAATTTTCAACAGCACAGTAATAAAATTAACTTCTAAAAAGCATTTATGGCTTCAAGGACATCTGCAACCCTGAAGTAAAGAGTGGAGAGATGTACATGACTAGAGACTCTTCCCTCGTTTGTGTTGGATGATGCTAGCCAGACTACAGTAGAGAAAAGACAAACATTACTTACATGCTGTCAACATCCCATCTTTGCTTCATTTATCTTTGTGGAGGGTCAAGTGTCAGACAGAAGTCACAGCATAGCACTGGGATAACATGAGGTGTCATCTCAGCAGCAGGAGAATTGGTGGCTTCATGTCTTAGGGAAATGGTCTTCCTCCACCTCTGTAAATTCACATCTGTACCTACCTGTACTAGAAACTCCAAATCCCCACAGGAGTTGTACACTGTCTTTCAATTTACTGCTCAGCAAATGCTCATTCAATGAAGACTGAGCAATTCAAACTGATTTTCACCTCCCATCTTTCCTTTGTTACCTTTCTTCTGCTTTCCCACTCTGCTCCCAGTTTCTCTAAGAACAAGATTTAGTCAGGTGATAAAGCAAAGCATTTTAAATCAAAAGCATTTAAAGTTCTAAGGTTTTCCATTTCAAAAGATCACAGGTAACTTTTGCTGTTGAGTTTATTTTTACATTCTCAAAATATGTGTACAAGGCTATTAAAACAACTATAAATATGACTAATGAGTTGTCAGAAGAAAGCAGGACAACATGCAATACTGTCAATGCGTTTCTTTTAATTTTTGATATGATGTTCCATGGAAACTAGACTTAATATGAATGTGTTGTCAGTGTATATTTTTCTGTCTGTTTAGTTTCTCCTAATAGCTCTTGAACACTTTGGCAGACTTTAAACAAATCTGGTGGTAGTTTCCATGAAAATAGATGGCCAGCGAGAAAATCCAGATCATGCAGTTTTTAAAAGTTTGAGAAAAGATGCAGAGTCCGTTCAGACATTATTAAACACAAACAAATCTGCATGGGAGAGATATCTTATAAATATGCCTGTCATAGAAAAAGTTACTGTCATTTTTAGAAACCAAAACAAGTCAAATGTGAGGCACACATTTCTAGCAAAACAGGCTAGTCCTTGTGATCATTGAGCTATCTGGACCAAGAAACCACAATATATTTGAAAGAAATTAAAAAAATTTACCACTTTTTTGTGAAAACAAGCTTTTTGAAAATAAGCTATTCCTTGCTGGACAAATCAAGCATTATTACTTGCTGTCACTCTAAAAATTATGTTGATCCTGGTAAGAATTTAAATTTATTTTGGTTCTTTAACCATTGGTTTATGCCCAACCTAATGTTTGTTGGATTGATTCACTGGATTGTAAATCATCTAGGGCAACACAATTAAAACTTTAGAAAGTGCTATTCAACTCTGAGTTAAAAAAAAATTACTAAGACCTCAGTGCTATGTTAATTCAGGAAAAGTTAGTAACTAAAACACTTTAACCTTTATTTTCTTCCAGAAAAACATTTTGTTTTATCTAACTATACTGTTCTTAATAGACCTTATCTTAGCTTTATGTCAGGTGTTTGCCCCTACATCTCTGTTCCCTGCAAGAGAAAGACATCTTAGAAAATCTTCAATAGCTGGGTTTATTTTTCCTCAGGATAATGCTGTCAGCAGAGCAGAGGTTTACCTGCAGGGAAAACATTACAACATATAGCAGTACATCTCATATGAGTCTACTACATAAAAATCAGGTGCTTTTAAGTTCATATCCCCTAATGTTCTTCTACAATATAACTTGGGCAGAGCTCTAAATCTTTCATTAGTGACAGCCAAAAGTAAATAATCTACTGTAAGTGATGTAATTTTCAAAGTTTCTTTACTTTCTCTTTGCAAATATCGTAACAAATCTTGATGGCAGTTTTTATAGCTGACACCCCACAAAATCCATATTGCAAAAATAATTTGCTGTTTTTAAAAAAATGTACTTATTATCTATAAATATCAATAAAACCCTGGGTTCCAGTGAATTTATGGTCAGGTCACTCACAGATTAACGGGCTTTAAGACTAGAAGGGACTATTAAGATCATTTGTTATGACCTGATACACATGGCAGATCAGTAGCAGTTCAGCAAGTAAATGCTGCATCAAGTCAGCAACTTGCTCTTCAATCAGAATATATCATTGTACAGAAGAAATCAACTTCTATCAGTAAAATTTTAGGGGCTTAATGGGAACATGTGCTGGGAAGAGAGCTTGGAAGACAATCTTTACACCTGGATCCTTGCTAATAAAAGCAACACAACATCAGACTCATTCAGTAAACCACATTTAAAAAAAAAAAAAAAAAAAAAGCTGGTTCTAGATAAATACACCTACAGGGCTAGCCTTTTTGATTCTTTTGGGCTATCCATCCTCACTCAGAGATGCAAATCCCTTTGCTTCAGGTGCAGGTGTATGCTGGTCGTCTTTGCAGGATGACTACTTGAAGAACACTTTATTATTAGTTAGTAATATTCTTTTAACATCCAGTCCAAGCTTTTTCAGGGTCAGCCTATATCTGTTTGTTCTTGTGCCATCATTGTTCTTTAACTTAAACAGATCTGTTCCCTTGTGGTGTTTATCCCTGAGGAGAGCAATCTTATCCCCTCTCAGCCTTCCTTTTGTAAAGTTAAACAAGTCACACCCTTCCACCTCCTCTCATTAGTCAGGTTCTCCATTTCTCCTGTCACCCTAGTAGCCTCTCTGTAAATGAACTCGTTTCAGTTCATTTTTTCGCATGTATGTGAATGGAGTTTTGACTGTCCCAGATGACTGCACACCAAGGCCTAGCACCATCAAGACACTCATTGGCTCTCCTCCTGGAATTCTCCTGGTGGGGAATTTTTCAAAGTCACATTTGCCTTTTTTCATGGCTCCATCTCATTAGCAATTTACACCCATTACATAATCATCAATAATGCCTTATACTTCTCCTCCTTAACTACTTCCAGCTAAGATGCAAACTTACAGCAAATCTTTTTGTTATCAGCCCCCGGATCATGTGCTCATAACCTTGATGAAACGCCATATAGATGACATTCTGGACCAAATTTCTTCTGGACAGATCAAACAGTAGCAAGAGACATGCATGCATGGGTAAGAACAGTTAAAGATGAAAGCATGGAATGAAATTGCTAAATCTTCTAATTTAACCACAACAGGATTAAGCGTAATGCTTGCTCATACAATAATAAGCATTTAGAGAAAGAAAGAAAAAAAAAAAAAAAACACAACTTAGCAGCATTCAAGTGCAGAG
Source organism: Strix uralensis (assembly GCF_047716275.1). Lineage (NCBI taxonomy): Eukaryota > Metazoa > Chordata > Aves > Strigiformes > Strigidae > Strix > Strix uralensis. The sequence continues at coordinate 41,151,367 of NC_133975.1, forward strand.
AAATGTAAACAAATATTGTAAATCAATCTACAGTGGCTAGATTCTTTTTTCTGGTAAAATGTTTTAGGTTTGGTAGGATTTTTGTTAAATACCAAAATACTGAATAGAGTGAAGATATTAAAAATTCTCCATGCTTTCATACCTTAGAAATAAGGAAAGGATGTAAAGAAATACAATTTTCACTTCCCCAAATTTGAACATATGAATAGCAAACAGCAGCCTGTGTAGAGAAGGCTGTTTGAGATGAAAGGTGTGAGTTACTTCACAACTTGCTGAGTATTTGTATCTCCCACCTCTTAAGTGAACATCCTTAGCAGTGGAAGGTGCGCTCAATTTATCCTTGCCAACAGGAGTAATTAAAACACTGCAGTGAAATGGGAATCAAGGCACCTCATTCTATAGTGAATGTCCCAGTGACCGAATAGAGTCACTCTTCTTCCTGATTTTGTTTCTCACACTTTTTTTTCTGCAGAATGTAATGGAAGTAGTTAAGACAACCAGTCGGCACGCAGGTAGTCATGGTGCTCTTTCAGGAGGCAAAGGACATGATTTCAAAATCTCTCAGACAGAACAGAACCCCAGAGCCCTGAGTCTATGTCTGAATACTCTAGCCGCCTTGCAAAAGGAAACATGAAATTTCACTGGTTTTGTGAATACACTCCTTCTTTTCTTTTACTTTTCTGACAAAACCTGAAAAGTATTCCTTTTGAGCAGTGTTTTGCTGAGAAGTGGGGGAAGCTCATTGCAGTACAGCAAACAACAAAACATATTTTGATTCAATAGAAAACATTTTTTTCTTTGAATTTTCTGGTTCAGCAGCCAAAACAGAAAACTTATTTTTTGCTTCCTTTTCCATATCTTAGTCACCACAACTTCTTGCAGCTGCATATTTTGACACTTTGACAAAAACTTCCAGGTCTGCCCAATGGCCGAGGAATGACTCTCTCACTTGGAAGCACTGTCTGAGGCATGGTGACACATAGCTGCTTTTTAAAGGGGAACTCCAAGGTTGAGTCTGAGCTAAGTTTTCCCTTAATTTTTAGATCCTTATAACAGGGAAAGAAGCATTCTGCAGTGCCTTGTTTCTTATATTAAAATGCTCACTGCTATCACCAAGGAATACTGGCCTCTGATTATGCATGGAATTTTGTTATTATGCTATTACCTATGATGGAGTTATACCTCAGGCACAGCCTTCAGCTCTTTCAAAAACTGCAGCTGATCAGCTAGAATTTGCCCAACAGCAATTTAAAAACAAGACTGTTTCCTTGTGCATTCATGCAAATTTAAGGGCAAAATACATACCACATAAGGATGACTGCTTTTGCTAGCTTATACTAGCTGAAGTTTACACGTCAGTCTCCCAGATCAAATCCTGAATCTTTTCTTCAGTTTATTCACATCACTGAAGAAACATTTTGCATTTATATCAACCACACCATCTGTGTTCACCATGGCTTTTTGTCAAAGCCTTTTTGTTTAGAACTGTCACATCAATGTGTCTGGCTTGTTTAATATGCAACTTTTCAGTCCCTTTGGCTGTGGTCTAGGATGTCTTCAACCCAAAACATATATTCTAGCATCAGACATGCCCCAAAGAAACACACTCCTAACTTCCTCAAAGAAGACCACTGCTTTCTTTTTTGAAATGTTCATTATGAACATTTTCTCAAGCAGCACAAACTGTGTTTTCAGTATTAGACAGTTTAGTTCCTGTTATTTTCTGTACAGTTCTGCAAGGTCTTGGAGGTTATCTGTCCTTTGTCCTAATTTAGAGAATGTGCTTTTGCAAGCAAATAGATTTGGCTAGAGATGTAAAGCTGAAGTCAGTTCAGTCTTTTTTTAAGAACTTGGGGTATATATGATTTTTAAATTCTTATCGGTTGCATATTAAATCTGAAGTCTCAGCAGAATAATACCAGCCTGTCAAAGTAGTGACTAAATTTTTATTAACAGAAAGTTTAAATTTCCTAAAGAATGTTTCACAAGATAAATTTTTTTCAGACCAAATAATTCCTTTGATTTATGTAAGAACAGTGCAGGCATGAAGAGTTTTCAATTACACAATTCAGCAGTGATTTTGTAGTTGGCTTTTAATGGTAATATGCTTTATTTAGAACTTCTATTTCCCAAAACATTTTTATAACTGTGGTTGTTATTTTCATTTTCACAATGAGAGGGTATGTATGAATTTACTTTGACTTGACAGCATGAAATTATATGATGCAGTGCATACAATCAAGTATATGATTGTGTCAAAACCAGAAAAAGAGCTACTAGGTTAGAGTTAGAGGAACACATCTTTTTAGGCCATTTTCATGGTCCCATCCACAGGATTAAAAAGTAGAGGCATATGTTGCTCAATATACACTAAAAAAGTTCAGTATGGGTTTTGTAGCAAAATTTAAAGGCTATTTCTGTCTGATGCAGATACTGTCTTGAATACACATAGATTTCAGTGATGTCTGACAGGTTTTTTTGGGCATTTTTTCCCTTGCATTGCTGCTTCCTGATGAAAGGAAGGAAGCAGGAACTGATGCATCAGTGTTTTGGCTCCTGAATGCACAGAAATGCCAGTTTGCTAGAAGAGCACTGTGGATTTTAAAGCATTATCATCCACCTGGAAAACAGGTCTACAGTACATCTTAGGAAACTTCTAATTTGTCATGCTAGAGGTTAACATTTTGCGCTGCCTATGAAGTTTTATTGTCATGTTCTGAAACTTCACAGAAGCTTCTCAGGATCAATCATTCATGACACTGTGCTTTTCCACAGACCCTGCTGAGAGTATGTTGTTCATCTGTTGCAAATGCACCACCTGGTAAAGTGTTCTTTTACGACCTATTCTCCTTACCGTATGTTTTTATTTATTTGATCCAAGAGGCAGTACCATCCTACATACAGTTGTTGGCATGGTAGGTGGTAAGTTGTACTCTGACAACATCATCTCTGTACAGTAGTGCTTTTCTCATGGCACCACATAGCCTGGTGACTGCCCTTTTTAACAAGAGAGACTATGGGGAACCTGTCACTGGAGGCAGCAGCAGCAACAAAGCATCTAATGTCTCTGCTATTCCCAAGAAGAAAGCATAACTGTGGTCAGCATCCACACACATTACAAGGCCAAGTTCATGGCTCCGGGGTGTTTGCAATGATACTTTTGCTGCCTCTGAAAAGACTTGCTAAGGTCTGTTGAGCCATGCTGCTGGAATGAGCTGATGAAATCATAAGAAGCAGCAGTAAGTGTTATATTCAGATTGCTAGCAGACACAGTTCTTGCCTCTGTTTCACCTGAAGTAACCTTCAGGGCATATTTGTTCTGTGATTGTTTTTAATTTGTTTTAGCATGTCTAATGTCCCCACCCTTTTGGATCACAGTCAAAACATCTGCACAGCTGGCAAATGGCCATTGTGCCATTCGATAGTGTTGGGTTCAAAAGCTGACAGACTTTAACAAGTGGAGATGGTCTCTACCAAGTAATATGTCATTTGATCTCCTAGTAGGGAGCTCTTCTGGCTAGGTGCTGTGAAAAAAAAAAAACATTCTTGCTAGAACTGAAAGCAGACTACTGTTACAGAATTAACTGGTAATCTCTGGGAAATGGCCAGCAACTGTTTAGACTTTGGAGAAGTTATCTCAGGTGATCCTAGACTGAGATGCTTTTCTTCTTCCACATCATTAACGTTCTCAAGGTGACAGACTGTGCCTCAAGGTCAGCGTTTGGCTTAGGTTAATTAATATCCACTGATTCTTGGGATTCATGTTGCAAAACTTCCAGATTAGCTGTTCCACTTAGCAAGCTTCCAGAAGTAGAGGACTTCTTTCTTTTTCTCCTTCTGAAGTACTGCTCAGAGGAATGCTGCCTGTGAACAGCCTGTACTGCCATTCCTAGAACCATAAACACAGCTTGTGGCTTTGGGAACTGTCAAGTTGCCAGATCAAGCAGCAATATTGCATTATCAGAGATAGTTCTTTTTCTTTCTTGAGACTAGGAAAATTAATAACTCCCAATCCTCTTTTTCATCATTCAGAAAGTAGACTTATGTATGCAGTCAGCCTGCTCTTCCGGAGAATCCTCTTCAGTGACTGTTGCTTCTACTTCTGTTCCTCTGGGCAGTCCCTTCCCTGCGCAACTGTAAACAGGCACAGTTTCAAATGGACAAAGTTACAACTACAGTAAGGGGCAGACTTCAAGCATATCTCAGTTTGCTACAGTGAACCATGTGTATCACCAGTGTGAACTCACACAGTCAACAGACACATGCAATAACATGTAACAGAAGCAGAACTTCCTGAAATCAAACCAGAATGAAATAGGAAAGCCACAATGGTACCAAACAGACAACATGCTTTTCAATTAGCTCAAGCATGCTACTAGAAATTTTTCTGAAGCCAGTACGAAATATGTGGCTTTAGTTTACCAGTATTTTCTGTGGAAAAATGCCATTCATTAAAACTTTGGACCAAATTTAGTGAAAGCTTCTTGCAATGTGCAGAATAGAGTCATAAAAACTCAGATATTTGATCTTCACAGTATTCTCTGACTGCCTGAAAAATCTATCCTCTATTCAGGGGTGATACAATGATGTTAGCATTTAGGAACAAACTGAGGAGCTAAAATCCTGCTAAAAACACATAGAAGAATAGTCACTTGATTGTACTTGTACAGTAAAGAATCTATATAGCAACTATTGGCATATAGTCACCACAGCTAAATTAAATGCTAGTAATGAATCCATTAAGTAAACTGAAATGAGTAACAGACTCTCATGTGCCAGAGGCAACATTTTTTCAAATTTTTCATCTTCCAAATACAAATATAATATCTTCTTGGAGTCATCCTGAGGTAATAATTCATTTCATACTCTGTAGCTGTAAACATCCTGGTATGACAGACAAAATATTTAAATTATTTTTGATTTATCACCTTATATTATTCCATGGCTAGGATGCCTTTAGCATGAGTTGCTCTGAGGTGAGAGAGCACTAGGCTTAATCTATAATTACTTCACAATGGATTGAGAATTAATCATTTATGTGATCTCAAACATTTCACACTACCATGAACTCATTAACTCCTTGTCTCCACCTATACATATGTATGACACACATACACATGCACATATGTGCTCTGTAACATCAGGATAATTCTTGGATCTCAGGATTGTTAAGACTATCAACAGGATGTGACAGTCTTCATGTCACAGAGAAACTCATTTACTTGCAGGAAATCTCCATTTGTTGCGTTAAGGCAGACTTGTTATGTTTTCACTGCTGCTCCGGAAAATCTGGGTTTCTTGAGTGCCCTATATTATATCTGTCAATGGGTGTCTAAGATTCCCTAAAGCATCTATAATGATGTGGATGCTATGTTTAAGCAGAAGAATCCTTGCCATTATTTTCTCTAAACTGAAGTAAAGGGTATATTACAGAGTAGAGTGAGGGTCAAATATTTAGTTCAGTACTTGACCTTTGAGCAATAACTATTTTGATGCTTGCTGTCAAGAATTCTTAGGGAACAGAAAATAACCAGAATAGCCACTGTTCGAAAGTCAGGGTACTGGCCTTCTTTATTAGTACATGTAGACAAAACCCATGATATACTTTCTGTTGATTCTGAACAAAAGAAAAAAAATAGTCATAAGGGCTAAATCTGCATTTTTGTTTGCCAGTGACTGTACTAAAGACAATTTATAAACATACAAAGTTCTTACAATTTGAATATGAAGGTGATATTTTCTGACATTTTTGGAGAGTATAGTTTCTTAAACATCTGGGCATAAGACACAAATATATTTTTCTTTGGAAATTTGGAAGAAATGGACATTTAGTTGCAACTTTTCTATCACATGATACTCCATCTGTATTTCATCTTTATGATTTACTAAATTTTGGCTACCACATACTGTGTGTTTATTTTCTCATTTTCTATATCTTTCTCTCTAATTCTGAGAGTTTCTTATTCTAGATTAATTCTGACTCCACACATGCCTTTCATAATTACAGCATTGAAAATTCAGTTGGATTCTGTGACCAAAAAATGCTGTCTGATTCCAGAAAAACAGTGAGAACAGTTGTCTCAAAGTAGGCCGAAATTCAGCTGTATTTATTTACCTCATTTTTTCCAAAAAAAACCCGTTTTTTAACACTAGTCACAACTAGTTAACATCATGATAACTGACAATCTCCTGCTGATATATCTTATTGGTTAAATGAAAACAATCCCAAATAAGAATTCAATGGACTCACAGTTCTTTCTACTTTACTTCTGCATCTATCCATCTTATTTCATTCTGTGCTCTTCCTGAAGACTGTTTTAGCAATATCTACATGCAATAATTAATCCCCAGTTATGACAAGATGGATTTTCTAATTGGAGTTGATAATTTCAGGATTTGTTTTATTCCCCACATGGTGAGAAAGCAGCCTTTGAAAGGAATTACTTTGTTTAGAGTTTAAATGAACCATGCTGGTATATATTTTAACTTAAAAGCTTAAAAACAAATAAACAAAAATACCTCACATAAGCCTGACCATTTCTGCAGCTACATAAAATGGTCATTTAGTTTAAAATACCCAGGCATACATCAGAAAGCACTACTTAAAGTGTCCTAGTTCCAAAAGAAGGGCAGTCCCCCATACCAAAACAGTATCACCGTACAGCCTCACAACTTTGTGGTTAAGACACTTTCTAGGGAGATGTGGATTTCAGTTCATTCATTTTATGGAAAGTCTTGAACCCCTTAGCCCCATATTCTATGGGAATGCTCTAATCATTCAGGTATTCCACTAAACAGAAGACAGCTCATCTCTCCTACCTACCCTGTAAATTTAAAGAAAGTGGCCAAAATAACCATATTTTGTCCAAAGTTAATGTGAAGCAGGACAGGTAAATACTTGGGCAGACAAATGTCGATTTTTAGACTACCGATTAGAGTAAAGTTTCAAACTGCTGTCAGTCTTAATCCTAACAAGATGGCAGTCACTGAAAAGAGTGGAATCTTCTGCATTAGAGGAGTTTTACTGCCAAAAATATAGTCCCTAACACTGTCCAACAGGGCTTTTGAGAATTACAGTCTTGGATGTAGATGTTTAAACCATCTACAGGTCCACTTTTGGTACTTTAATATTTTTGTGGATCATGAAGTGAAACTCCCTGAGCCTTGATTTGAACTAGAATGATTCTAATACTGTAGAGCTCTACTATGAGAAAGTTACTACCACCTTTGACCCCCACGTTATCTGCAGTCAGGCATGCCAAGAGTTACTGGTGCTAGTAGTACTGTATCAGCTACCATGAGGACTGCTTCCTCACTAACAATGGTTAAAAGATGTAGGGCAAAAGGCTAGTATAGACACATCTCTGATTGTTTAGGCTGATTATTTGTTCTCAGAGCAGTAGAAGGAAGCTATACAATGAATTTGTGCAATAAATTAAAAGTGTTAAGCAAAGTGTTTTCCCAATTACTGATATTTTTTCCAACTTTGTTGATTTCTCCAGCTCTCTCTGCCTTTTCAGTTTGCTTTTTTGTGTTAGCTCTGCCTGATTAGTCGTATACCTAAGTGAATCAGCATGAAATAATTCATATGTGTCTTAGCTTCGTTGGATTACATTTAGTCATGCAATATTTGATTTGTCTTGATTCCTAGATTCCTAGTGTATGATTTTGAATTTGCACATAGTTACTCTCTAAATTTTTGACATCTTTGCTGGCTGTTGAGACATCCTGCCTTGAACTGTCTCTATTCCAGATGCCAGATGTGGTTAGTAACTTAGAGCTAGAGCCCAGAAACTAAAAAAAGGCCAAAACAGATATGGAAAAAGAACCTACAGTGGTGCCAAGATCCACCCTCACTTTTCATTTGTAGAAGGTACTCTGAAAACTTTGAGTAAACAAATGCTCCATCCACAGGCCCAGCGCTGAAAAAAAATCACCTCAGAAAAACTGCCAAAAGGAAACCTGAAGGCTCCAGCCTAGCAGTACAATTGGCACTTACTAGCCACCTCTGATTCAACAAATAGAGCTGAGTTTTGTGCCTTATACCTGGGAAGCCCCTACATAACCGATTTCAAGAGAACATATTTCTACCCTACAGAAGATAGACATGAATTAAATAAAAAGGAATAACCAGGTTTACTTGTAAAAGCAAAAAGTCCAAAATAAAATAAATAAATATATTCAGGAATAGACTATCCAATGACAATAAGATGCATTGCACTATTTTCCTTCTTCTTTATGAAGAATACTCATTCTTTTACATAATTCAAGCAGGTCAATATGCATTACAGAGGCAGAGAATATTTTTAGCATATTCTTAATGTCTTGTAACTCTATAATTTGTGAAAATAACACATTTATGAAAGTCTGTTCCAACCAGTGCTATTCTCTTCCTTCATCCCCTATAAAATATTGGTTATCTGCTGTTTTAAACCATATTATAAACTCTGTGGTTGAATTGTCTTTAGTGTGTGGGATCATGATCATACCAGATTCTCAGTCCTTAAAAGCATAAGAGCCACTAAATACCTCCAGCTTGTCTGAAATTAATTTAGAATCACACAGAAACTGGATTTATAGGCTTGATCTTAATCTCAGGAAATCCAGGAGGAGAAAGAACAAAAACTCTTACTGTAAAAGTGTTAAAAGTATCACATATCAAAATTCTTTCTTCTCATTTAAACAAGAATAATTTTATTTAAGGTATAGAATCAGATAAGTTCATTAAAATGCCCTTTGAGATACATATATATATGCTTTTCTTGGCATTGAACTCTATCAGCCCCACCTAATGTCACCTAAGCCAGGAAGAAAAACATAAACTCACTCTGTAAATACTGTTGCCCTTTTGCCAGGTTGTACCAGTTTGGGGAGTTTGTAATGGGATAATTTATCTTTCAAATAGAAATTAGTGACATGAAGATCCGGACTATTTCCTAGGTATAGAAAGGTATGCAGGCTATGTATATGTGTACAAACACAAAAATATATTTTGATTGTTAAATGAGAGAAGGACAGAATAGCATATACATAAAGTAGGTGAAAAAAATTCAAGCATTCTTCAAAAATAATCTGTTTTCTCTTGAAAAATGTTCTGAAAAATGTGTGGAATAGTTTTAGTTAATTTAGTAGTCCTTATAGTACTGCCATAATACCAAAAACATGACTGTACTCGTTCCGAACAAAGATCCACATATTCTAAAATCCTGTCTTTGATGGTAACCAGAACAGAACAGAACACATATATGTTGTAATTTTTCCACATTTTGCTCTCACCTTGAGTGAAGGTAATTTGGAGTCTAATTAACATAAATTTGATTGATCATTTTTTGAATCCATGTAAAATTACCATGACATCCTATGTCAATGGGTTCCGCATTGTGCATGTTGTAATGATTCCACCACCATTAACATCTGTCTTTTAAATAGCCAAATATTCCTTTCTAGTTAGACACTGATGCTGAGAAGGGGTGCTGGAGCCAGATGAACAGACACCCAAAGCACAGGGCTCAGCGCTATGCGATGCTTAGCATTCTTACTCAAAAGCTCTAAGCAGAAAAGTTTCCCCCTTAGATCACACACCTCATTCTCTCCATGAACTGTATAGAAAGTTTATGTATAGAATGCTTCACTTAAGTGATCTGAACCAACCAGCTGGGACTAGGTGCCTCATATCTTGGCATTGCTTTACTTACTTGGAGGTGGTTGAACAACCATTCTGTATATTGGTCACTAACTGTAGATTTATACACGTGATAGATATATATATATATATATATGCATAACAATGCCAATTGGCATCATGAGCCTGAGAAAAATGTTCTGTTGTTGTGGACTTCTTTAATTTCAGTGCTGGATTATGAATATCTTCAGATTACCATAACACTTTAATTAAACTCTGTTGAAGACTTCTGCTGCAATACCGTAAATTACCTTATTGATTTTGCTGTCTCAGCTGTTTAGAAATGGATTACGTAGTTCTTTACACCTAGGTTGTGTTTCACAAGCCAACACAAAATTTGCTTCCAAAACTGGAATGATGATGCTTTTGTCATATCCTGGTATATCTAATAAATGTTTGTACAGCGCACACTTCAGTATCTTGTGGGAGCTTCATGATTAAAAGCAATAATTGGAAGACATTAAAAATTATGGGGGGATTGAATAGATGGTTTCACTCATAAGAATGCAGTCTAGTAATATTATCTTTATTTGTTCTCCAGGCAGACAATCTGTCTAAACGCATTTGCCTTACAAGCCTGAAGAAACCCTGACTAGAATGGCTGAGAATTTGAGGTTCAATTTTATGGAAAATTCTCACATTTCACAACTACTTTTATCACTACAAAGGAATTCATAGTCAGGAAATGTCACAATTATTCATGGAATATGAAATTGGAAATTCTAGGAAAAAAACTGCTAGGAAATTGAAATATACAAGAAATATTATATATAACAGAAACTACACTATGGCATAACACAACTAATAGAATATAAAAGCCCAAATAAACAATAACAAAACAAATTCACATTCATTTAGCCAAAAAAAAAATATCTTGTTATTACTAATGAATTAAGAACAGTCTTGTTCTAATGATTCTTTTCTTGGAAACTTGTCAAAATAAATATGGTTCCATAAGAGATTTGGGCTTTCTTAATACTGAAACACTGAACATCCCTACTTATAGAGAAGAGTCACTTGAAACATGGTGTGGTATAGGGAGCTAGAAAGGTGGAATGATCCAGTCTGATTCACTTCACATTTACAAAAATACTTAGGTTGTCACCAGCACTCATTCTGGTCTTACATGGTTCACAGATTTTTGGTACAATATTTCCCTGTGTTCGTTCTCATGTTCTTATTTTGGATTTTTAACTTCTCAGTTTCCTGGATTTTTTTTCACTTGTCTTTTGAAAAAACGAAGTGATCCTTAATGTCTCAAACTGTTGTTTGAATAACTGCAGTTATTCAGTAATGTTACAGGGCATGAAATAATACAAATAGGAGCAATATTTCTCTTAACTGATAAAGCATTTCACAAATTTAGAAAATTTTATTTAATAGTATAATGCTAAGGTATTGACAATCATCATTCCAAGAAATGAAACTCAGTCACATAAGGATGAAGGTCTAGATCCCTAAAAAGATGTCTGTATCTCAATAGTTATGTATATGTTTCATTTCTATAGAACTGTTAACTCTGTCAAAAACAGTGCATTGTAAAATTCAGTGGGGAAATTAGGTATCCCAATAAACAGTCTGCCTAGCTTGATACAAGATTGTTCAGCTCATTCACTGTACACATTTCTAAATAAGTTCAAAAGCAGTAAGTAGGAAACAATAAGAGGAAGGTATTTTCTGTATCCCTACCTTTATACTTCACTTTTTATCTCGCCTAATGAAATTTCATTGTTGCCCTGTATCACAAGAACATTAGAAGCTCTTAAGCCCTAAAACAGTTTAAATTTAGGAGGGTAAACAACACCTCTCAAAAGATAGAGATGTGGATTTGAACCTTCCCCTCTCTCTGATAGGAAAAAGAAAAGAACCACAGACTAGGCAAATATTTTGCCATGGAATTACTTTGAAAATAGGAGTTGCACAACAACAAAATCTAGCAAGAGAGGTGTTGCCATAGTATTATGTACAAAGCCCAAATCCATATCTGTGCCCAGTGCTCATGTCACAGCATATAGGACCGGTCTGGAGACTGGAAGCTTTTATGCATGTACTAGACAAAGATTAACACACAGTTTATGCTTTACACATTAACACTGTCAGTGAGATGGTTTTCCTGGTAAAAACAAAAACATCCAAAGGGTGCAGCAACTGAGCACTTGTTTGAAAACTACTGAAGTCCTTTTGCACGTGTAGCTCTGCATGACACGGCCAAAGTACACAAGGCATGCAGCTGAGGGAGAAATACACTCTATCTGTGTTTAAATCTACAAAAGGTCACAAGAATTAGGAATTCTTTTTAATCATCTTGTCCTATAGTTCATTAACTCTTTGAATATATCAGATAACATATTTAACCCATATAAACATGACTAACAATGTCCTTACCTGTTCATGTATGTTCATCTTCTCCAGGGTAACCACTGCTTCATAATCTCAATGTCAATATATTCCTTACTTAATCCCACCATCAAAACAAATGTTCCTGGGTTTAAATGGAATATCCGTGTTAAACCAGTTATCATTCAAATGTCTTTATGTACATTAGTTCCATTTTCATGTTATCTATCTTTTTTTTTTTTTTTTAATTTTAATCCCCAACCTTCTAAGACACTCCTACATACACAGATTTAGCACTAAACATCACCTTCAAAATGTTGAATTAAATGAAAGGTTTAGGACACGTAATACTATTACATCATGCATTTTATCCCCAAAAGATTTTCTTGATTTATTTGTTCAGACTCATCCAGACTTCTCAGTGCTGCAGTGAAATATTAACCAAAACAAAGCAGAACTGGAAAGTAAAAAATAATTATCAATGCTGTATTAAAAAATTAAACATTTTTATCATATTTAATAAATATGAAAATTGAGTTAGCTGTCATAAAACACATGTTGGTGTCATGGACAAAATATCCTTTGTAAGATGTTATTTATTGTCACTGCAGAGCCTTTTCACCCAGCTGCTGTGTGAAATCATGGAAGGACATAGCTAGTATTGGGGCTCAGAATGAGAAATGAACAGGAAAGTGGAGCCTCTTCTTTGCAGGACAAGGTAATGACTCTTTAATTGTTCCAAACCAATGGAACAACGTGGACTATGAACTTCCAATGCTTCCTTTCCCTTCTTGTGGGAACTCCATTGGAGAGGAGAGCTAATTCAAATTCCTGACTACCATTCAATGGACAACCAAACAAATCTTACTAATCTCAGTTCTTACTTAACTTGTCTCTACCTGCAGTTTTCTAACTTGAAGAAAACATCTGTTATAAAAATGTCTTACTTTTGACATGGTAGAATTATAAAGAATTTTAACTGGACTAATTCTAATGAGAAAGATGAGACAATGTCTTAGATTGTGCTACCAACTCTGTTTATAGTTATCCACATAATAATTTCTAAACAAATGGTTCATGTTATTCTTTCATGAAGATCTATAATTGTGAAAGTTAAAAATAAAATAATCTTTTTTAGAAACACTAAATTTGAAGAAAATAGTTTGTGCAGTGCAGTAATTTCAGTGCATGAACAAAATCAAATCTTTTCTGGAAATTTTTTTTATTGTCATAGGCATACATGACCTTAATCTTTTCATACCATTCGTTTTATGAATGTGCATATATGAGATGAAATAAGGTTAAACTATTTTTGCTGCCAGTTGCTATCTGATTTACCTCAAGATGGAAATAATCCAATAATTGTTGAGGTTTTTATAATTCTGTACTGTAACTACTAATTGGAAAACATGAAAACATTAAAAACAGAGTATCAGTTACTCTTCTGTCAGAAACTGTCTGATTCAACTTCCATGGAGGTGCACAGTATGCAGTAGGGACATAACTGGACAATACACACATCGCAAATCAAAGCGGATTTCTAAGTGAAGAAGCCTCAGTATGGAGTTTCATGTAATCCAGCATATCTTGGTATTAGTAGGGTTTCTTCACCATTGCAATCAATTACTTTTCTAGTTTCAAGTAAGGGCATTGCTTTGTTGAACACCTTTTAGTTGCTGTGATGCATATTCAAAGGTTCCTTGTGCAGTTGTATTACTTCAGTAAAAGCCATTTTCTGAAAAAGCTGGCAAAGTGATCTGCTTTCCTTCTTTGTTTCTGCAAAGTGATCCTAGGTTGCTCTGCAAATATAAATGCATAATGTTACATTAATGGGCTCTAGGGATAAATCAGTTGTGCCTGTTTATAGCATATTTATGGCCTTAACTCTTTTGTAACCTGGAAGTATTTATAGCCTACCCATACCTGTATTCATATTAAACATTAAACAATAAACAAAAAGTATTTACATGTATTTTAATCTACTGCCTGGTGATTTAACTTGATAACATTATAAGTGGAAACTTCCTTATCATATCCACAGAATCACAAAATGGTAGGTTGGCAGGGACCTCTAGAGATCATCAAGTCCAATCGCCCTGCTCAAAGCTGCATTCATTTAAATTTTGGTTATATTCAAGGATGGAGACTCCAACAAGCTCTTGAGGCAACATGTTTCAGTGTTCACACTCACAGGAAAGAAGTGGTTTTCTGGTGTTTAAGTGGGATATCCTGAATTTCAATGTTTGCCCATTGCCAACTGTCCTTTCACTGGGCACAGCCAACTTTGTCTGTTTCTTCTTTACACCCTCTTATCAGGTACTTACACATATTGATGAGATCTCCCTCCTCAGCCTTCTCTTCTCCAGGCTGAACAGTCCCAGCTCTTGCAGCATCTCCTCATATGTTAGTTGCTCCAGTCCCTTAATCATCTTAGTGGCTCTTTGCTGAACATGATCCAGTACATCCATGTCTTTCTTGCAGCAGGGAATCCAGAACTGGACGTAGCACATCAGATGCATCTCGCCAGGGCTGAGCAAAGGGGAAGGATCACCCCCCTTGACCTGCTGGTGATGCTCTGCCTAATGCAGCCCAGGAGGCTGTTTGCCTTCTTTGTTGCAAGGGCACAGTGCTGGCACGTATTCAGCTTTTTGTCCACCATTATTAAAATCACTGTGAAAAAACAGCTTCATAGTCAACTGCAATGGAACTTTATGTTAGATTGAACCTGTTCTTTAGATCTCAAATAAATAGTTTGATTTACTTCAGACTTCAGTCTTAATGGTGTGTTATGTATCTCCCTTTGAATAGGGCATTCTAAAATTCCAGGTCCTCATTTATTTCACACTAATTTCTTATTCAGTTTTCTGTGTTATTTAAATTGACATAATGGTGACCTTATTGAATACCTAAGTATGTTACCATATTTGATGTGGCTGTGGATTCTGTTTTTATATGATTTCTGAAATGTCTTGGAAGACTTATTTATATGACTTCACATAAAAATTTTTGCAACACATTATAGGTTTACTGTCACAACAAAACTATGTCAGGAGGTTTCAAGTTCCATAACATAGTCAAAGATATAATTTTTCCAGTAGCAAAAAAGGCTTTCCAATGCCTTTAATTCTGAAAATAGATACGTTTATTTCTGCATGTTTGCATAGCAGAAATATAAAATGAAAGAGAAAGATCTAGTTATTTATATTGTCTAAGAGGAATGTACTTACTAGCAAGATTTTCAGATATCCTAGAATGTAATGGCCAATTTGAACTTAGCTTAATAATTACATTGAGGATTTCAGTCTCTTCCTAATGGTAATATGAAGTAAACACTATTATATAAACAGGAACTAATTTGTAGGTCTCAGCAAATGAATTCAGCATGTGCAGATGATGCCCTACATAGATTTGTACCAAATATTTTGGTTAGAGCTTTTAATATGGACAGAAGGACAAATGTGGCTGCATTCATAAAAAATAAAGGTGCCTATACCTTTTACCAAGCTGCATAGATGAGTATGTGAAAATCCTGAATGTGCCTTTGTAAGTCAAGATTCATCCAAGGATCTCAACTAGAAAGCCTATAATACATTATTCTCAATTGACTAGCAAATGCAGTTTATTCGGTAGTTGTAAAGATTTTAAATGATCAGAAATAATATCCAGTAATTGACTGTAAACTTCTAGTAGTTAAAATACTTCACAAACAGGCTACTGGCTTAGATTTTAGGTATTAGCTATAGTCTTCCCTTAGACATAGAACTACTTTATTATTCATTTTTATAGATTTTTTTTTAAATAGCTTCTGTTATTTGTAATATCTACATTTAAGGTTACATTGACCATGCCTGAAATAAATATTTATGTGTTGTTTTTGTATTTTCACCAACTAGTATCAGCAGTTACATTTTCTTAAGAAATTGAGAACTTGATTCTTGTAGTTTTATATAAATATTTTTGTTGCTGTTACTCAGTCTCTGATTCAATTTCATGTATTTCATAACACTAAGTTTAAAAAATAATTTAAAAGCAGGAAATTCTTGTAAACAAAAATGCCACGGTGTTGACATTTGAGATTTTCAACTCATTTCTTAATTTTATCTTAAGTGATAAGTGTCATTTCTAGTAAGTGCATCACTCATCAGCTCTTTTGTTTCCTTTTTCATACCTTTTATTTGAGTTTTGGTTCACTTTTCCATATTATTTCTGAATGTCACCGCATCATTCTTCTGAGCAGATGGTCATCTATAGTACCTTACAAGTATTCTGTAGCACTTCCAGGTTTTTGCACACAAGACAATTGTGGAAGTTCTCTGACTTCCCTAAAACATACATATAACAATCACTCTGCAGCACAAAATACTCTGCCTGACCTCAAAAAAGCTCTGCGTGTGGTATTTTTTTCCTAAAACAGAACACACAGAAACTTATGCACCTAGACAGTGATTATGTGTAGAGAAAAAGAAAGGAAGGAGCCAAAACATTAGCTTGAAAGATAACTATCATCTTCAGAATCACCTACCGAAATTTGAAAAGCAAAATAAGGAGGATTCATTTGAATCATGGCTTCTTGCTAATTCATTATTTTTCAAAGTTGAAATGAGGGCATTCTGGGATTTCCCTCTTTTTTTAGTTTTTTACTTTTTAAAAGTTAAAACATAATCAAAACCATATTCCTTCTCTCTTCAACTGGATATTAGTCAAAGAAAGCACATTAGTAGTATTTATCAAATGAGATAATTAATAAGACTCCAGCATTTCAACAAATATCAAAAAGCATGAGTTTTATCTATGTGGTTATAATCCTTTAAAGAAGTAGACAATCCAGCTGCACTAGAATTACACAGTTCTAAGAAACACAAGTTACTTTAATGGGTGGCTGGTCTGATTTTAATTGATCAGTCTAGCTTTTTAAGAAGCCTTTTACAGTTTGAGTTTAAGCCTACAACAATTTCTTTCCAATTCTATAGATACTTGCACTGCTTGATGAGTTGATAATCAAATGAATAGGGTAGACAGTCAGTCCTTCATATAGTGTGTTGCCAAAGTTGCAAGAGGCATGGGAGGGGTTCACATATTTTTGTTTTGTTTTTACTGCCAGCTGCCATACTGCTGTGGTGTTTAAAGACAGTGCCAAATACAGGGTTTTAAAGGTTCTCCTATAATTATATCAGATAGAGAAAGGGCAGGGCATGCTTTAACACTGAATCCTTCCTTATTCATTTAGAGCCTGGCTCAAGCCTTGAGAAGTTTAACACCTTGCAGAACTGCTTTCCTAGCAAGGCCTTTACTGCCCTGGCCATACATAGTCGTGCTCACATTCTCATTCTTCCAGTAGACTATAATTTTTCAAAATGTGATACTGGTTCTCAGGCATGGAATTAACCCCATATTCCATAAATTATCTAGTAACTTTTTAAAAGTGATTTAAGTAGTAATACTCATATCCTCAGTGAACACTGTGTTACCTTCATTGCTTTGAGTTTGTTTTTTCTTTAAAAGCATTAAGTATCTAAGGTGAAATACTAACAGCTTATTGTTCCCCAGTTATTTGACCTATGTGCAGGAAAATGGATTGAAAAATTTACCAACGTGATGCCTAAGATACAGGCTGTGGTAATGCTGAGCATGACAGTAGGAATTTGATCAAGGAAAGTCATGTGGAAAGCTAGAAAGACTCTCTGAATAGGTATACAAAACTAGATTCCTGAATCCCCTCGTCCTTGGATTCCTAGGCAGCAATTTCCTACCCCTCTTCACTAGATATTTTCCACTAGATAATTTTCTTTACTCCAAAATCTTTCTTTCAGTCATAGTAGATGTTTCCAAGGTGACAGGAAGCTCTCTATTTCTTAGCATTCCTTCTTCTCTAATGCCAGTGAAAGGCAATCTAAAAACCAGTCATCACCTTTCTTGCCTCTCCTTTACTGTAACATCCTCCCACATGCTCTGACAAATCTTTTGACAAAAACTGCATACTTTCTAGGTATTCTTAGAAATCTGGAAATTGCACTGTACAAGTTTCTCATTCCCTTTTTGAAAGTCTCCAGTGAATTCCCTTTTCTACTTCATAAAGCAAAGTGATCTAGTCTTCACTTTATGATCCTACTTAAGCTACTAAACCAAGCCTTTTTATTCTCATATACTGCTAAGGCATTAACTTTAATTTCTATTCTGACAATACTACTGACTTCAAATGGTATTTCTCACCTTTTCAAAAAACACATTATGCTTTCTCCTATCCTGCCTGCTATTTTTGAAAAGACAGACGACAGGGCTGTTTGTTTGTTTTAGTGTCTTCCTCCAAATCTCACCATGGAACTCTTGACTTCTTGAACAACTCATATAGTATGAGCTCTGGTAATAGATTTTTCATAACTATTTTCTTATACTTTGCTTTGATGTATCCTGTGTTCTCTTATTTTCCCCAAGTACATGACACTTTTGCACATGTACTGCTGTTGTCCTGGGTGAGCAAAATAATCTAGCCACTGACCTAGCATGAGCTGATATGATGTTGTGCTGTAAAAATGCATTTTGGCAAATCTCTGAGCCTGTTGTTCATTCAGTTTCGTGTCCTCTAAGTTAGTTTGACATTTCTGGCAGCCAGTCTATCTGTCTTGAATTATCTTGTATACACAGCTAGGTATAGTATCTGAAATAAAGCATAGCTCCATAACCTCATCTTCTTATACAGTAATTCCTGCCTTTCTAACTTAGTACATACAGAGAGATCATACAGAAATTGCATTATGAAAAAAACTCTTGGACATGGAAAACTGTTTTATACTTGATGAACACTTACATTTCTTGTTGAGGAAGGTTTGGTCACACACATTAAGTATGTGACCTGAAATCAGTCTTTTAATTACCTCATGCAAAGCTAGACATTTGGGTCATTTCTCTAGCTTTTTTTTCCACCCACTCTTCTCAGTTGAAGTTGGAGAAATGCACTAAACCACATACCAAAGTACTCATGCTGCATAACTGTGTTTGGATGCCCTCCTAAATGCATTGCCTAATAATCCATTCACAGGTGTGATAACACTTACTTAGTTTCCACAACAACTTGAATAACACCTTGCAGAGTATGAAGACATGGTAACAAAAATGAGGCAATGGGTTACTTTTTGAAAAACTATTTTTGAATGAACAGGGTAACCTATGTCTGTGAGAGATCATATTCCTGTCTCCTTTTCAAAAACGGATTAAAACCACCTGGAGTCTCTTCACACTTTGATTGCACTGTGCTCTGTGTGGAACAGTGAAGCATAAGCCATGCGCTGTGGAAAAGAATAAATGTAAGTAACTGGAGGGAAATGGAAGAGAAAGCACCACAGCCGTAAAAGGAAAACAAAAAAGACATTGTATTGCTAGCCAAAAGGTCTACTAGAAAACAGTCAAGGAAATCACATTCTGCACACAAATAACATGCAAATGTTAGTATGCATTTGGCATCACACTGTTAGCAGGGGGGTGTGAGTGAAAGATTTAATCTGTTTCAGCATCTAAGCCATTATTTAGTATTATTGTTATTTCTTAACTTTGAACAGAAAGTGCAGATTACCTATATGGAATTACTTGTCTCTCAAAGCACCCAAATCAAACATTCATGGAGTCATTTAATGTCTTTTCATGCCTGCAATTTCAGGTATTATTTGTTTGTGATATTTTTGAGCCTAGTTAACATATTGGATAACAAACCCCTAGGGTGTTAGTGCACCTTTCAGTGAAAAAATCATGAATTGGTGATATGAATTGGTTTGATTCTACCATTGAATAATGCAACATCATTTTTAACTATCTCACATTTTCTTAAATGAGCATATCAGCTTCTCTCACGGACACAATAAGGTACCTAAAGCATATACTCAGTCTTCTGTAAGCTGGCCACTTAGGAAGATAGATCCTTTATAGTATGTTATTGCCTATTGTGACAGCTCTTCCAAGTTTTATGGGGAGTACAGCTTTTTCTTAAGGATAGATTATCTGAAAAGGTAGACCACTGAAACATTAAAAAGTGGAACTCCTCATGCTTCTATGAAAGCTTTCATGAGAATTGAAGACAAGGTTCAAAAGCTGTCAATTTATGAATCACAGGGAAAAAATATTTCATAACTATCCCCCCTCCCCCCCCCCCCCCCCCCAAGTTTCGGGAAGAAGACTGAGATGCTAACTCTGGATTTCTAACAAAATCAATGTCTGCAAAGAGCTTTCTCCTATGGGCAACATTTTATCTTTTATGCAGTTGGTCATATTACAGACTTGGGGTGGTAAAAGACTATGGTGCAACAAAGTTCTTAAGAGTACTTCTAGTGAGCTTAGCAAATCCAGTGCGGTTTGAAGGAGCAGAGCACACACATCCCTTACAGCCAAGCCATCTCTGCTGGCCCCAGGGGTAAGTCACAGAGCCATCTTTCTATTACTTCCTCCTGGATTTGGAGGATTGGCACATACTGTTCTAGCTAGGAACACTGTCTCTAATATCAAATATATTTTGCCAAGGTTATGGGTATTGACGTGGAGCCTTTTTTTGCCATCTTGCAAGATCTGTTATTTAGCTTCTTGAACTGAATAATGGAAAGAGTGCATTTGGTCAATAAAACCAGAGTTAGAAACTCTGGGTTAGTTTATCACAATACTTTTAAGTTATTTCAACCTATGATACCCAGAATTATATTCAACCAAGCTGAATTTTGGGACACAGATTTATAAGATTTGTTTTACGGAAACAGTGTGTGCACTCAGATCTTAAAGCATTCCAATGTCTCTGAAGAGTCCAGATTGTTCTTAACATTCATGCCAAGTTATCAACAGTTTAGAAAACCGTTGCCAAAGGTCATTCCAACTACAGCTGTTTGGAACTACAGAGGGGTTTATTGATCTTTGCCTTTGCACTTTAAAAATAAAGACCATGACAGATGTTGATCATGACTTGGCCAAAGGCTGCGGGGACGGAGTGGGGGAGTGGTGTTGGGTTTATCAGGGTTGGGTTGAGGGTGAAAGACTTCACTGTAATGCTATTGTTAGGTCACTGTGTGGTAATATTGTTCTCATGATGTGCCTTTGACCTGGCACTGTACTTATCTCTCAACAAATTAGGGAAACTGGCTCAGCTGATTGAGAAAGAGCTTGTTAGGCATGGCAGTTTAGGTGGCACAAATTTCACAGCTCCAAAGCAATCTGGAGCCCTCCCAGAAACACAGGTATCATAGTCAAACAAATCACTAATCCCAGAGGCCAGCTCTGACTGCTTTTATGAAGTACTGTGAATCATGATCTTTAGGAAAACTAAATGGCTGCTATCCAATTTAGCAGCTGGATTATATTAGTTCACATTTTTAAGGACAAAGGTTATAATAACAAGATCTTGTGTTACTCAATTAGGAAACATAGTTACCTTAATGGTTCTGTAACAGTTTGCTGGTGTTAGGAGCGATATAATTTGTTTCTTCTAGGTAATACAAAAGAAGGAAATTCCATACATGAAGGCAGTCTAGTAGAGAACAAGCAGCTGGGATAAGAAGACAGTGCAAAATAGGCACAGTGTTGCTGAGAAGCAAGGCAAAATGGCAACAGACATTGATAAAGACGAAGTCTAAGTCAGAGTACTCAGGGCCTTGAAAGCACAAGCAAAAAGTTTAAACCTGATATACCAGGCAAAAGAAAACAGACAACCCAAAAGACAAGTGTGTGTGTTAATACACACACTCACATACATGACATACATATGTTTATTGAGCTTAGGGCTGGAATGATAGATTTTTCTTATCTACCCAACACTCCACAACATTGTGTTTTCTATAGGATAACATTTGTGAATCTTGTAACAGGTCAATGAACAAGAAAATTGATTTCAGCTTTTAGATCATTAAGGTTGCACTTTTTTCTACTGTATAGTGATACATCTGAGTATTGATAAATTTTAGTTGCATATAATTCACATTATGTAGCAGAATTTGGCTTATAAACTGTAAAAGCAGTTAAATGTATTTTGAAGTACAAGCTATGTTATCTACAGACCTGAAAATTTCTAGAAACCACTTATCTTGATATGCCTAAAGTTCATAATGTTCGTATGTTCATAAAGTTCATAACGGCTGCTTTTTCATGCAAACATGTTCTACTTACTGGCAGAATGAGAGAGAGAAGGCTGGTGGGGTATTTTGCAGTGTGAAAAAAGCCTCTATGTTTGTTTTTTTCGAGGCTGAACTTTCCTTCAATTCCTTACGCTGCTGCTCACGCAAGTTGGGCCAACCAAAACGCACACAGCCTCAGGAGCTGCCAAGAGCCCTTATCGAAGCTTATAGCAGCTTCTCACGCGATTTGCGGAGGCGCAGAGGCTCTTCCCCCCTCCGAGGGGAGCCGTAGCTGCCCCGGGACCCCTTCCCGGGGGCCGCCGGACGGGAGCCGGTCTTCGCCGGACAGCCCGGGGGGCTGAAAAGGGGCTGAAGCTGGTCTCCCCTCTGGCTCTTGGTCTCTGGGGTTCACCCAGGCACTCGGGAGAACGCTTTAATGACCTGCTCCACCCCTGCTCCCCCCGCCCAGGCAGCTCCGGGAGGCTCTCGGTCACACGAGAGGGGAGCGGGGGGGAATGACCCGCAGCGGCGGCGGCAGGAGGAGGAGGAGGAGGAGGAGGAGGGAAAGAGGGAGGGCAGGAGGGAGGGAGCGAAGGAGGGAGGGAACCGGGCAGGTGACACCGCACTAGGTTGCTCCGGCTCGGCGGGCGCGGAGCCGGCGGCAGCAGCGCGGCGACATGCACGTCAATGGCAAGGTGGCCCTGGTCACCGGCGGGGCGCAGGGCATCGGCAGAGCTTTCGTCCAGGCGCTGCTGGGCAAGGGCGCCAAGGTGAGCCCCAGGGGGAGCCACCTTCCCTCCCCTCCGCCTCCCGTCGCTCCCCTCCGGTCGGCATCCGCGGGCGCGGGGGGGCCGCAGCCCCCTGGGCTCGGCTTGGCTGAACTGGGCTCTGCCGACCGTCGGTCCGGCCGGCTGTCTGTCTGTCTGTCCGGCCGGCGCTCAGGCTCTCCCTCCCTCCCTCCCTGCTCAGGTAGCGCTGCTGGACCGCAACTCCGAGGCCGGGCGGGAGAGCAAGGCGGCCCTAGACGAGCAGTTCGAAGCGCAGCGGACGGTGTTCATCCAGTGCGACGTTACGGACCAGGAGCAGCTGAAAGGTAAGAGGGAAACTGTCAGCGCTGTGCTCCGGCTTAACATGCAGCAACCTGAAAGAGCCCGGGCTGCTGCCCCAATAAGTGTGCAATTAAGGTTTCTGGAGGACAGCCTACTCCCAATCGCTCCTGACAGTGACTCAAAAAGGATTTGTTTCTGAACCTGCAGATGTGAAATGTTACTACCAGCATGTGTGTATTTCACCGTATTACTTGGCACGTTGTAAAGAAAAGCTAAAGAAATCATTTCCATTGAGTGCTGTGTGTGATATTTTTGCATGAAAGCCTCTGCAGAAGATAATTGTTATTTTATGA
The DNA here is from genome assembly GCF_047716275.1 of Strix uralensis. Classification (NCBI taxonomy): domain Eukaryota; kingdom Metazoa; phylum Chordata; class Aves; order Strigiformes; family Strigidae; genus Strix; species Strix uralensis. The sequence continues at coordinate 41,174,867 of NC_133975.1, forward strand.
GTAATATATATAAACTTTAAAGCACGGACTTGCTTTTTATGAGGCTTCAGTACAGACTCCAAGCTGCATTCCCTCGTCACAGGAGTAATAAATTCTGCTCTGGGTTGCAGTGCTCTTTCCATACAGCACACTGACTTTCAGCATGTGCTGCTGTAGCTGAAAGCAGAATTGGCAAAAGATGGCACACTTCTTTATCGTGGTGTTAAACAGGGGTTGATAACACCTCACTCACATTTTGCAGATGCAAGGAATAGCAAGGAGCTTCCCTCGTGTTTTCACTTAGTGAATAAATCGTGTTCCCTACTGAGTTCTTAGAGTATCGTATAATGTTGATGTACCCATCACAATATTTCATAACAGGCACATCAATTCATCAAAGTTTCATTATTAAGTGATACATTCATAGGTAGTTACTCAGATTCAGATTTTGACATCACTTCGATCAGTACCCTTTCCCCAGATTCATTTGTGTCAGGCTAGATGTGAACATTTTTAGTTCTGCTTTTATTCGCTATGCTTCACTGGCAGCTTTCTCAACAGCAGTAATAGAGCATATCCAGTCCTGGTTCACAAAACATTGCAGCTCGTCCAGAATTCAGCAATATTGTGCACTGCTCCGAGATAGCATGATTATGCCTAGTTCCAAAGCTTTGCCTTGGTTTGTCTGTAAGAAAGATGCTGGACTTTAAATTTGAGATTGCTCTAATCATCAAAGTTTTTATCAGCTAGGTTGATTATTGACTTTTTCCTCCAAGTGGGAGGAGTAACCTAGGAGCAAGAAAAAGCATCCTAGGGGTAGGAATTGCATGTGCTGCAGCATGGGTGTTACCCCAGTGTGCTTTCACTCCCATGATTCCTCCTCTCTCTGGTGCCAGGCTAGTGCAGGACCAACAGGGTGTGCACTGGGAGGTAGAGGGAGCAAAACAGGTCAGCAAGGGAGGTTTTGGAACCAAGTTAGTAGGAAAAGAGCTATCAGGGTAGGATAGGAATGGGCTCTCGCGAGGAACAAGAGCAACAGCGTGCGACTGCTGCTTATGCTTCTCTGATACCGCATTATTCCCATCACAGCTTTCTTAGCATAAATTTGCAATACTGTTTTATTTTCCTATTTTTTCACTTGTAATTGCAAGCCACCTCTTAATAAACTTAGATGAATTTCACTCCTAGTGTTTAAAGTTTTTAGTGGATGCATCAAGTCCTGTACTTGCTTATTATGTTAAAGGTCATGCACATGAATGAAGTTCCTTCTCATTTTAACTTTAGCCCTTTCGGTATGAAACAAGTCACAGCACTAGAACTAGTATCTGTAGGTACATACATAATGCTTATGGGTAGGAACTCAGCTGCTTCATCTACATTCAAGTCTTGCTTGTGCTTTTTTCTCTGGTGGCTCTTTCACATAGACTCACACAAAAATCTATCTTGTTCCACTTTTGAAAAACCACCATACATTTATTTTTGCTTTCCATGAATATTTAGGGAGCTCACATATAACTGGTGTTTGTACTTACTTTCAACTGTTTTTCTTACTTCTCCTTTAAAATGAATCCTCCTCTTTTCATTTTTCTTCATTTAGTATGTCATATGATCATCTGCTTTTAATTTTTATGATTCCATAAGCACTAACTAGTCTGCAATGTAAAGACAGAATTATTCTACAATTTCAAAAGAGAACAAGTCAGTTTACACTGATGTGTGGGTAATAACTTTATTAAGAATTTATAATGAGATTCTTCTTTTGTGGATAAGTAATAGATGGGATTACTGTGGGCAGGTAAACTTTTACCAGAAATATTACAAATTTGATAATCTTTCTCTATTTTAACATAGATATGCAAACAGCTAGAAAAAAAAATAGAAAATCACAATTAGTCAAGACTGTGCAAATTTAATAAACAAATAATTGGCAAAAATACTATAATCCATGGTGTTTTTTGAAGGCAGAAGATTCTATTAAGACTGGGGTTGATGAAAGATGCTGTTCAAAGAAAGCTTACAAAGGAATCTGAGAGACAGTTTCCAAAATCTGGAAGCTAATTGAGGACCCCAATTGTATTTATTTTCCTCATTGAAACTAAGTTAAATAATCAGTTCTGCTCCTGATAAAGCCAAAGGTTTTCATTTGCCCTTGCTGCTGCAGCATTGGAAAGATAAGAAGTGATTGAAGAGTTAAGTTATGACACCTAAGAATGAATTAGCAAAACATTAAAAAATCCAAAAAGCCAGACAGCCAAAAATAGAGGCTTTAGTAATATTAAAATATTCTCATATAGAATAAGATTATTAGAAAAATCTATACAATAAAGGCAATTGGACAAATAAAACCTTTCCCATCAGCTGCCCAGCTCTTGTTCTGATGACAAGATGATGACTGTGATGGACCTGCAGCATTCACGCAAAGAAAAGGCTGTAAGAATACTGACCACCTGGTGCAGGAAAAAAAAACTTTGTAAACTCCTGCAACTGCTGCAAAAAAAGGTAGATGTCTCAAAGCTGCTGCTATGCTCCTGACTGACACTAATAGCCAAAGATTAAAGATCAGAGAATTAAGATGGTCCTGGGATCACCTTTTAGTGAAGTGGTTTCATTAAGGTCTGTCAAGCATAATTTCATTATACCTGAAATACTCTAGATTTTTTGTCAGTCACCAAATGATGTTTTTTAAAACAATATGGGGGGTGGTGGTGTCTTGGCTTACCTAATAATAAATATTTAGTGACAAGGAACAATATTTGGAGGTTAAAACAAGCAAGCTATGTATACCTGTCAGATAATGTCTGCAGTCATGGAAAATCTTAGTCTGGAATGAACAGCTGGAAGTCATCTCATCCAACTACCCTGTCAAAGCAGGGCCAGCCTAAATGAGTTTGCTCATCACTATGACATCATCATGTTTTTTGATACACATCAAACTGAGTTGAACACTGTCACCTGGGAGAACACAATGTCATTGTAGAAGATTCCCAGTTCTTTATTTTGAAATTCTTTGGAAGACAGGTCATTATTTTCATCAACAGAAGGAAGATGATTTGAATTTGAGAACACATTATTAAAGATACCTGATGAGTAGGATGTATAACAGTTTATTCGTAAATGGAAAAATTTAAACAAGAACTATGATTAATGATTTGTAGTTGAAAGGTTTCTATTAGTTATATCACTGAATAAGAATTGTGTTCTTAGGTTAAATTCAGACTCAACAAGAAAATTGTTGTGAACACATGAAGCTTTTTTTATCATTTAAAATAGATGGTGCTAAATCCTGAATTCACTAGCTGTATCAAACTGTTACAAATCAAGATATAAATGCTTAATTTATATAATTAGAGTGCCAAACATCCCATCTAATACAAAATGTACAAGTGCTAAGAACTTTCATTAGCTCCTGTTATCAGGCATTATAAAACTGAATGAAAATGCAGCTATGGTATCTTAATCCTTTCAGTTTTCCTGAATATGTTTAATACTGGTGAATGGTTAGATAAAGAATTTAATTGCATGTTGCTCATTAATAGTTAAGAAAACAGTGAAGACATTTTGGTAGACTAATAAAGCGTTCGTTTGTATGCATGCATTATAATTTTATATCTTACTCTACACAAGTACTAAGAAATTTCACCCTTGGATCTTACCATAGGCGCTTTCAAAAAAGTAATTGAACATTTTGGAAGGCTGGATATTGTGGTTAATAATGCTGGAGTGAACAATGAGAAGGACTGGGAAAGCACTATACAAATTAACTTGGTAAGCATTATCTCCTTTCACACGTTCATACTTCAGTATGTAATGCTGGAATACATTTAACAGCCCTTGACTTGTACAGATTGTGCCATATGACCGAACATTAATTACTGTATTGGTAAGCACAGCTATTGAAACAATAACCACTTAACTGCATATGTACTAACCAATAAATGTAGAGGTACTCAGGTTAGCACCAGACAACATTCTCTTTCTATAAAACCCAGTGAAATCCCAGGTAGGTATAACAGTTTGGTACCCAAAGCAGTAGAGCTGCATCTATAGGAGGCCAGTCTGTTTATATGAATATTTTAGATTTTGGTTATTTGTGAGACTCAGCTGGCCTGTGTTTAAGTTGCCATTTGTTGATATTACAAGAAAACTTGTTCAACCAAGAGCTCCACACTTTCTTCACCAATAAAGCAAGCATACAATGTGAGCTTCTAATATATGCTGTTTCACCATCATCACTGATAGAAGCACACCACTTAAGAGCACTTACGTGCTAAAACCCAGTACATTCAACAAGCCTGTAAAATTTATTTTCAAACAGATTATTATTATTTCTTTGATATTGTCTGATACCTCATCAGGTGAGACCACAACATCTGTTTCTCAGTTGAAAATTTTTTAATTTAAGCTCCACAGGAAAGACTGAATTCCTAGGTTAATAAAATTCTGACCAGCTTGTATTCTACCACCTGTGAAGTTCTAATTTGACAGTGATTCAGCAAGTCACCCCTATGACCAAAATGTGACAAAGTCTTATAACCTAGATCTGCAAAGAAGTAGCAGAAGGAAAACTGGAAGAGTGCAATATGGGTTTTTTTCCAATCAGTCATTTGGAATTTGTCAACGCAACAAGAAAGCTCAGGATAAGAAAATTAAAACTTTGTTCTTGTCAAAAGTTTTAAGGACAAAGATACCCTAGTCTTTGAATACTAATGCCTCCTTGAGAACAAACTAACAAAAAAACAGCCAGGGCAAGTAACACAAGCTGTATATGAGACAAGTTATATAAAAATTAATGGGAAAATATGTATTTGGAAGAAAAAGTTAGATTTAATAATAGTTTTTCTTGATCTTTTATATCTATCCAAAGTCAAACTTGCTTATTCTTGGAAAGGACTGGACTGAAATCACCGACAAATTTTCACAATAAGAGATATACATTTGTTCAATTTCCTTTGGCTTTTCTCCACATCTTCTTCAAGATTTAACTACACATATTTCTTCCTCCCTCTTTCATTTCTAAAATATTCTGGCAAATTAATTATCAGAAATCTTCATATTGTGAAGTAACAGGCATGTGACATCCTCAGAGTTATGCAACATCAGTATCTATTAGTACAGATCCCTTGAATTCAAAAGAAGACTTTATCTGTGTTCTAGATTACTTATTCATCTTTATATTTGTCTCTGGTTTAACACAGGTTATAAATTACTGTAGGAAGCATTCACCTGTCAAATTTGCAAGCACAGAGGATTAGTCATCACTAGAAAAATTGAAGTCCATATGAGAAATACATTTGTCTGTGATTCATCTTTAAATTTAGCTCAAAAAATGAAGACATATCTGATCAGCAAATCATGAAGATATTTAATGTCCAGATAAATATCTTAACAAGAGTGATGTCCAAACAATTTTTCAATGCCAAGAGCTTCAAACAGTAGGCATTGAGAACCTACTTCTACTATTCTTTTTGTCTTATCACTAGTGATTGGGTTGAAGCAGACCATAGGTGGGTTTGAAGCATCTCAAGTAGCAGGAAAACTGGAATCCAAGTCTTAGAAATCTATATGCTTAACTATCAAGCTACTGCCCCTAAAAATTGAAAAAAAAAAAAAAAAAAAAAAAAGGAAGATTATAAAGTTTATACATTGTTGTATAGGTAAGTTCACCATAAATGTCCTAATGACTTATTCATAGTCGAAAGTCGAAAAATTTCATCAATACGTGATGGTGACTGGAATAAGAGTAGAAGTACAGCCATATGGATTAAATCAAAGACACACTAAGATCCAGATATCCTCATTTATCTTTTGATTTGAATATTCTTACCCTGTCTAACCTTGAGTCAAATAACTAGCTTATTTCTATAGGGCATTTCTATCTAGATACTGTAATTTCCATAAACCAAGATATAACTTGTTGTATTTTTTGCTTTTTAACTAAAACAGTGGAAGAATGACAGCTGCTGCATGTAATATGTTATATTGGTCAGTTTCATAAAATATTTTTTACTTCTTGTAGAGAAACGAGCAAAATATGTAAGAAATACATGATTTTAAAAGGTCTCTATTTCCTTGATGTTTTAAGTATCCTTTGTATTATCAGTAAGAACAGGAATAACTTCTATGGCCACCCATTTTGATACACACTATGCACATATTTTCTATTTTAAAAAAGGGGAAAAAAAAACCCTCTATTCCAGTCTTCATCTTAGTGACATCATTTATATATTGATATAACAAATATTCCCTGCCCCAGTTTAAAGTACAAAGTACAAAAGTAGAGCAGTACAGAGCAAGATAAATCAGAACAAACACATATGGGGTGTGTTCTTTATGGCTAAAAGAGTTCACAGAACCAGTTGGTCTTCAGGAACGTTTTTAAAGGAGTGCAAGGAAGTTCCCTGGTAGCACTGCTTGAGAAAGCATGAGGAACAGAAAAAAAGAATCAGGTTTAAAGAGTTGGACTTCATTTAGAAGTAAAAAGAGGGGAAAAAACACAGTTCCTACCTCTATCCATTACAGTTTCCTGAGAGCAAGAAAAGACAGCTTGATAAAGATGGGTGGGAAAAAAGAGTATCAAATGCTAAAAATAGATTTCTGTAGTAGTGCTTTCCACTGGTTTGCTGTATTTTGTGCTAAACATCGTCAACCTTTTCATTACTTTATTAATATTTCTACTAACTTTTTTAGTTAATGCCATCCATTCCTCACCTCAAAATTCCAAAGCTGATAGTGTTGACTTGGTCAATATCAGCTTGATCAATGGCAGCTTCAACCACTCATATCCCTACAAATGTACTTTCTCATTATTATGGTATACAAAAAAAGATCTTGCCAACCATACAGGAATTCCATTTTAAATGGATATTACCAATGTAGTAGCAACAGTCCATCACACACACCCGTACCCATGCACAGAATAGCACAAGGATATATGACACATACATTCTTATCAAGAGTCCTACCTACAGTCCTCCAGCATGACAAGAACAGTGTTTCTTGAATTAAACTTCATCAGAACTTATGCCCAAGGAATCCAGAAATTTTATAATCTGACTTTTTTCTCTTCAAGTCCCTAAAGAAAGAAAAGTGCCCACATTTTTACGAGCCTTGAACATATATGTTAGTTAAACACAGTTTGGTGTTCTAAGAAGCTTCCCTAATTTTATCTTGTGTTGATGATATGGGCTTTCTGGAACCACTGTAATTATACTGGCTGCTATAATTACAGTATCTTTTCTCTTTCCAAATGCACTTAGCACATTTTATACTACGACAATCCCAAAATTTACTTGGAGGTTCCTTTTTTTTTGCTCGTATCAGAGGTTTCTGAAAACTGACATAGATTGCAGTAGACAGTTACATGTAGCATTACTGGTATTGCATATGCTTACATTTTAGTTATTACCTGAATCAAAAGTACAGAAGTACTTTACATAACATTTTGACTATCTTATTGTTTTCTTATTCCAACAAATTAATTATTTTGTAGGTATATTTCAACCAATTCCCCAAATGAAATTTGACAGGAAAATCACAATTATGTCCTGTTTATGTGATGTTTCTGCACATTTTAATACATTATTCTGACAAAACTTTAAATTGCAGGCCATAATATGGGCATGCCAAAAAAACTCACAGCCATATGGGATCCAATTATTTAAGTGTTGCCCAGAGCGAAGTAGAATTCAAATACACATGTAAAATGCGTTCAGGTGCATGACAGTCTCATCCTTCATTACTAGACAAAATGTGACATTACCAAACCATTCCAAGTTTTTACATTTTTCATGGGTTTCATAATTTATTTCCATAAATGACAAAGGTAACAATTTTCTGTGAATTTAGAAAAGACTTTTTTGAAAATGAAGTCTACATAACTCAGGGTTTGTCCCTGCAAAATATTTAGATTGGTACTACAGAGAAGAGAATACAACACTCTGTATATATGCATGGCTCCGTTCAATATAGCTCATGGTGAAATAAAGGTTCCAGCAACTAACAAACTTTGCAAAATCAATTCATTTGCTCATCAGTAAGGAACAATTCTTCAAAAGGCCAATTAATGTCTCAGCAGAAACCAGAAGGGTAACTAGGCAAACTTCAGAAGTGATTCATTTTATTTATTTTTGGGACAAAGACTTCATGATCATCACAAGGCTGTTCCATTGTGCAAGCCATAAAAGGGATCCATTAGAAGTATGCTGCAACCTCCTATTCCATCCCCCTTGCTCTTCTTTCCCAGTGTACCACAAGAAATGACAAGGACTGAACTTTCATCCCAAAATAACGTGACCAGGACACATAGATGGTTTCAGCAGCTGGGAGTTACCACCAGGTCCCACAGTACAGACTGAGGCAAGCACTGTTCCTTAACTGTTACCAACACAGAAACAAAACAAAACAAATGGTGCTATCTGCAGAAGATAAAATGGCATAGGTAACTAGTTTACCAAGCTTGCATTCTAAGACAACAGAAATACACCAACTCTGTTGTTCAGTGGCTTAGTTGCTTATTCTTCAGCATAATTTGATGTCAGAAAGAGGACTAAGTGCCTAGGGACAGATGTGGCCACCAAAAAGTGAGAAGTACCACTTACCTTGAAATCAGTGGCATTAGGGTCAATCCTCTAAGTACATAAAGCAGACTGTAAGTATAATTATTTTTGTTGTTCATATTGCACTAGGAAGGACACAGACTTACCTTAATTGCACAGTAAGTCAGTGAACTTATTAGCTTACATTTTTAAGGTATGTTTACAGTAAGCAATGTTGAAGTACAATGAAAAGCAAATTTCTCTGAACTAAGAACTACTTAAGCCCAGCTACTCAAAATGCAAGACTATTCCTATGTCCTTCAGAAATAGCTGGGGAGGGAGGGAAGTAAAGAAAAGTGTGCAGTAAAAAACTAAAACATAGTATCTCACTCCCACATTGTACAAAAGCTACTGATTTCTAGCACATGATCAAATCCTATTGCACATTCCTTTCTGCTTTCTTCCACTCCCTCCCTAGACTTCTTGTTTTCCACAGTTGGAGCTGGAAATTCAAACTCAAGAGCCTGAAATTTCATTTCATATAGCAAGTAAACTGGCCTATACATAGGAATACCAAGGAACTTGCATGCTTGCTACAACCAGTCTGCTTCCTAGAAAATCTACATTAAAGACAAAATCAGTCCCGCCTCCCTGTCTAGCAACAAAATGCTAAAGTTTTCCATGGATATCACCAGCAGCACTTAGTTTAAGACTTTTGAAGTTTGTCTTACGCAGTTCATAAATTACTTTGAAATGTTTCCTTATAGATAGCCATCAATTTACAACATCACAGTATGAAAGTCAAATGATCTTGGGTCAAATTCCAGTTCTGTGCTAACCTGCATTATGAAACCACAAGTCAATGGCTCTTTCATTAATTTTTTTGTTCGGTATCCCTAGCACTGAACTAGATTAGCTCAGAAGCCTACATAAAATGCTAGGACTGATTACTGATTGCCATTTTGTTCTCTCAAAAGGATTAATATTGCCTTTTTACCTTGATAAAAATAGGGTAGTAATCTTCAGCGTCGAAGAAATGCAGACATGGTTTCTCAGCATAAAGTATTAGTGTGCATAAGGAGACAGCAGAAGTATCAGACAAGAGGTGGCAAGGGAAACCTTATCAAATACGTATAAGAAACTATGTCAGTTGGAACACCTCCCTTGAAACACTAGAAAAAAAGCACTGTGTACTAAATTACTTTCAAAGCAATTGTCACTTGCAAAGGATGATGATTAATGATGTTCTGGGCACCATCACTGAAGAACACTTCTTTTTTTTAATAGATCGAGCTAAAATGAAACACAGAATATGAAAATTGAATTACAGGTGTAATGTTGGAATACAAGAACATTGTATAACACTGGTTCCTAACACCAGAAAAAAATTAATTAGGTCTCTATGAAGACTTGGAGTCTTACTAGAATCAGAGTTTCAATATATGATTTCTTTTAGAACAATAAAATTAAAACTATACAGCTGTAGGATGTATAGAAATGTCAAGAATCATAGATTTTGTAAGTTTTGTTTCTGATTTTGACACTGATACCTACATTGCCATTTAACGATTTGTTATATAAGTTACTGCTAATTGATATGATACTTACAAAAGCAACTGCAAATGTTTTGAGTATTTGTACAATTATTTTGCAAAATTTACCATGCTGTCAGATACTAAGTTTTGGGTGTATTACTGTATGGTACTTCAGAATGTCTGATCTCCTCTAATTCAAATCTGTAATTTATGGAAGCTAATGCTAGTAGATATTCCCATACTCACCATTATAACTTCATTGGAAAGAATCCTAACTTTTCTACTGGCAGTTGAAGAGTAAAATTGCCTCTTTTGGGAGCACAGTCAGACCTGCAGTGCACTTTGATGGTCCATCTTCATTATGTGCTACAGTAAAACACCATGTTTTGGTAAGAAAACAAACAGCAGTATCACTAAGATCACCATTTTTTCAACAGCTAAGAGGACAACTGTTTAGATTATTTTCTGATTTTAATGATACTAGTTTTCAGTAGCCAGGAGCAAAAAAATTAGGTGAGAGTCAGCTGTCCCAATTTTCACTTTACCTGAATTTAATTGCTAATTTGACTACTTTCCTACTCTTTGTTCTTGACATGTTTATGGACAACACCCATGCAGCTAAATGCAGTTGTAAACAAAGGAACTGCAAAAAATTCAACTCTAAAATGCAATGTGCTTTCATGCAAGTTAAGTCTCCCAGTATATTTTCGTCTTAAAACAAGTCAGAAGATTTTTTTTAATTAGGTGTTTTTAAATTTAACTTTGCCAGAATTTCTATTTGCAATAGACAAACTATGAAATATTGTTTGTTAAAAGCATGAAATTAAATTATTATTCTTAAAAATATACATGCAGAACTATACAATCTGAAGACACCTTTAGTTTCTGTCAGTTTATTGAAAGGCAAATTACAAGCATTTTTCATCATATCCCAAAACCAGGAAACCAGGCTGCACAAATCGCAGCATTCTTGGCCTGTCTTACTTTCTATTGTGTATTTCATGGTATAGTGAAGTAATAGCTGATAAGCTTTCTTCTAGAGTTCAGACTAAGTATTCTGATGTCAACAAATAGGAATCCAAAGTCACATTTCATATGAGAGGAGGCCTGAGGCTGCAATTAATGCACCTGCAAAGATGGATTTCATAACAAAACCAAAACCCATTATGCTATTGTTCTTTGGAAAACAATAGTCCAAAGACTATTGCTCCTTGGAATATCTCTTTCCCGTTTGAGTGTTTGGCACCCAGATATGAGAGCCAGCTTTGCTTTATCAACTCACCTGGATAAACAGGCTCAACTGAAAAGTGCCACTAAGACTTCTAATCACACATTGTATGACTTTTGTACTACAGTAAGTTCAGCCACTGCTGTTCTTCCTTGGAGAACTATGGAGAGGACCTGCTCTCCTGGGGAGATGGGAATTCTGGCAAGAGAATGGGAGATCTATCACATGATGCCTTTCATTTGAAGTACCATCTGCTGAGTGTGCAGACAGCTAGGTTCTTCTCACCCTGTATATTTGGTTCGGAGTTTATCTCCAGAATAATTATGTTATCAGCCCAAACATCATAAATAGCCATGTCACCCAAGATCAGCCACACTGGATGAGAAGATTTTTGCAAGGATAACAGCAGGTGTAAGGGCAATATCCGAATGAAAGTCTGCATTTATTCTGAAGACAAGCTCTCACAATATCTACATAAAGGAGAAGGCTTCCCCACTTGAAAAAATGCTAAGTTAATGGAGTCTAGAGGGAAAAAAGAGCAGTACAGTGATTTTGATAGGAGAGTCAAGCTATCTGCTTTTTCCTTGTCTTATAATTGTGGTTTGGCCAAGGACTCATCTAGCTCTATTATCTCTTCGAATAAGGCTGGATGAATAGAAAAATCCTCAAGGAGCCCAAGCTACTTCATTCTCCAACTGATTTCCTCTAATCATCCTAGGTGGAATTCTCTTTTTCTGTTCCGTGGGCTGAGCCACTGCTCCAGGTCATGATAGGACCTGCACCTGCTCTCCACAGACAGCATTAACCCCTTCCTTTCTAAAATGTCTCTTGTACAGACTATCATATGTATATATTAAAAAAACACCACCCACCCTTAAGTCCAAGTCTAATTTCAGTTGAGCTGCTGATGAGTTTATGTTCAGAAAGAGTATACACAGCAACACTACCGGGCATTAACAATCTTGTTTTTCAATAAATCCTTTAAAATTTACATGTGACAATCAACATTAAACAGCACTAGATAACATTTATAAGGGCTCTGCTACTTTCCAGGACATGCAAGAGAAATCAGATTTAGTTTTGTATTTTTCAAACCACTGAAGATAATTCTTTGGAAACTTTCTGTTAAAACGTTTAATCAATAACATTCTTTTGATATTAATCAAAACATTTTTAAAAAGCATGTTACCTGAAACAAAACTTTCCAAGAGAAAAACAGAAAAATGTTTTTATGAGAACTTTTGTTTATGAAAAATTTAAAATATTATTTCTGAATTTTGAAATATTCATATTTTATTATTTTTACACTATTCCAGGAAATACGTATATTGAAAATATATTAATAGTGAAAATATCACATAAATTGCTGCAGCTATAGAAAATGAAAAAAGCTGATTCATTATCAAAATTTGAAAACAAACTTGGTGATGTCTCAGGTTGTTTTATCTGTCAATGGGCAACTTCATGTTACCTGGAAAATGAACAAGCAATATTAATAAAGCAGGACATCCAGTCTTCCAAATCTAATTCCTGTTAAAACCACCAAGCCTGAAGGATAACTGAAACTGGATTAGTTTTACTCTATGTTTTTAACATGTGTGTCTAAAACTATCAGCTAATAAAAATGAAATATAATATGCATCTTAAAATTATTCCAATTTTGGTTTGGGAATTTAGATAATGGTAGAAAAATACTTAATCTTCTGATTTTAAATGCTGTTTCTATCCAGGACAACTAGACATTATCCATTAGATTTTAGGCTTATACAGCATTTCTACTGTGGTTTTTTATTACTTTGGGAAATTTCCGTCTCCATGATTCACAATTCTGTAGACCTTCCCTGGTCAAAAATCTCAGTGAAATAATTATGCACAGATGTGGAAATATTTGTAGGACCACTTGATCTTTTGAACATTTTAATTTATTTGTGTCAAATAAACAGCATTAAACAGTAACAAAATACAAATGGAGTTCTCATTTAAAAGCTGAAATACTATTTTCCTAAGAATAAAAATGACTCAGTAAATTTGTTCATTTTAAGTAGAAATTGTAAACCAAATGTGAACTGATTATGGGGAGATCTAAAAAAATCAGTAAATAATTATGAAACTCATCACTAATGCAGTAATATTGCAACATTTCACTAAAGTTAGTATCTTCCACTAGGAGCATTGTCTGCTGCCTTTCTATTATAACTTATTAAAATCACAGGTAAAGTGACTTACTCTCTGGGAGAGCCTCTCTGGATTCATTCAGGAGGCTGATAACTGCAGGCTTGGTGTACCTTTAGGCATCTTAATTTAAATGTCTGAAGTCCAGTGAGAGGAATCCCAGCAGAACTTCTGACTGCAGTAGGGTTCAAGAACAGATCTTAAGGAATCAAGATTGTACAGGTCTCAATAAAAATTCTTCCTCAAAGTTATTTCTTTTTAAAAAAATATTTAAAAAAAAAATTAAAATCACATGTTGCAGCTAATATTATGCAAACAACATTTCACATCTCTTAGAATGCTTTTTTACCTTATCTGTATTTGCCTGTTTGGGCTAACTTTCATTTGAGAGGAATGGTAATACTCCAGTAACTTCAGTCAGAAAAGAATACAAATTTTAAATATCCTGGGATCAGAAATATATCACATAACTTAATCCTAAAACGTGTGAATTTCTCATGCCTTGAGCCAAATGGAGTTATAAGCATTAGCGTTATCTTCAGATACAGTCTGTACATTTTTTTATAATGTAAAGCAGCATGTCTCAACAAAAATGCTGGGATTTGGATGAGTTCATCCACCACTTATATCCTTAAAGTATGTGTTTCATCTATAAATTATTTACTTTTTTTTTATTTGATTTCTTTCACAGCTCATATTTTACATTGTAACATTTTAGTTTGATTATTGATATCTTAATAACAACAATAATTAAGCTGCTTTTATTTCTATCCATTGCAATTGTGCTTCTGAAGTTACTGGGCTGTATTACTGTGGAGTGTCTTCTGTGTTTGTAATCTTCAAAGTGTAAATAAGATCATTGGCAAAACAATACAGGTTCTAGGCACCACAAGAAAAGCAATTTTCAGGTTTTAGGAGAACAAAAGAAAGATATTTTGAATATAATTATCCCTTTCCCTCCCTATATCAGACATCTGTGATTAGAGGAACGTACCTCGGCCTAGAATACATGAGAAAAGGAAATGGAGGTGATGGAGGAGTAATCATTAATATCTCATCCTTGGCAGGTGAGAATATAAACACTTTCTACTCACTGGTTTGTTTCTGAAATAAATGAATCATACTGATCAGTCATACATTTTATCCTTTCTTATGGCTCTTACCTGTTTATTCCCACTTTGACCTGGTTTTCATCATAGCAACAGAAATAATATCACAGGACAACTTTCACTTGCTTTTTTAAACTCTATTCAGTGAAAAATTCAGTTATTTTCCTAATCTATCAGTCTCATATTTAATAATCTTGAGCATGATATAAATAGTTTTTTTCAGGTTTCAATACTGCTACACATTGAGGAAAACTTAACTAGCCTCAATTCATTATGCTTATTCAACACTATTCAATAACTGCTGAATTAAAGCATACATACACTGTACTGTATGTAAAAAACCAAGTCTAATGTATAGACCTAATTTGAATTCAGGATTACTTTAAATCTGATTATATTTATATTATAGAGTATTTATCGGGTATCAAATATGGAAAAGCAGATCATCTTTTTTCACAGAAAGTGAGGAAGCAGTAGCAGGTCCTCCATTCAACTCCTTAGGAGCAGAGCTGTAGGTATATTTAAGATTAGACTGTACACACCAATGTACACATTAGAGTGCCACACACCAAAGTCCTCTCAGATGTGATCTACCTCTGCTTGAGAAGCCATAAAATTAACACTCATGTTTCACTGAGCTCGAGCAAACATGTTCACATACTTATCTATGTTATAACTCTATTTCAATTTATTGGCATAAAAATAGAATTATATGGCTTCTAAGTCAGGGTTATTGCTGCTCAGTTGTAAGGCAGAATTCTGCACCCTTTCCGGTAGGTACGTTCAGTGTTGCAGTGGCTGTGCTTACAGAAAAAAAGCATAGCTGAAGGAGAAATGGTAAATAATGTCACCTGACACCCTTCCTCAAAAAAATTGTGGGGAAGTATTTGCATTGTGTCTTGTTTGTTTGAAGAGTTTGTTCTCTCTTGCTACTGTCATAGTCTGAGAAAAATAATACACATGCTAGCTTACACTTGGATTGTCAGTACTTTCTTTCATGCAGTATACCAAATTATAGTAATTTTATTCCAGGGTATTCCTATGTATTTTAACAATGAAAAGCCAGTAAGACAGCAGTGGCCATAGTTCCTGAATGTGGATAGGTGTGAATATTCTGACTACTATTAAATTCTCTTGTAAACTTTGGCTTTTGTGATGAGAAGTCCACCCTGTTGATATAATGCATGTGGATCTTCAGGATCTGACTTAATACATGAACATATCCCATACTGGTGAGGGGTTCTTTGTTAAAAGTCTCCATGTGCCTTTAAGTCAGCACTTGCAATACTGCCTACTGATGCCAGTAAGTTTATCTCCGTTGGCTCAGATGGACGTTGTATTGGGACCAAATTAACCCAAAGGAAACTGCTATTGCAGGACAAGAGTTCATCAACACAAGTAAAAGATTAAACATTTTCACAGAAGTGCTGATGCCCATGCAGTGCTTAAGAAAGGGCAGAGGTAGCAAGTGGTTTGATTCCTTTGCTAACTAGTCTCAAATGCACACAAAATTATTTTATGACCTAACAGCTTGGCTGTTCTCCGTTTGTTAAGAGCTTATAAGTGACATTTTAATTATTTGATTAAAATTTTCATTTATTTATTTACTTTTTTAACATTAACATTGTGCCATAATATCTGTCAAAAACAAAGTGTTCTTTGCTTTGTTTGCTTTTACATGGCTTGTATTTAGCAATTGCTTTCAAGGTCATAAGGAAAAACACATTATAAAAACTGACATGCACTAATTTTTGTTGTTTATTTATTTACTACTATTTGTGCTTTGTAACTCTAATTCTCCTTTCCAGTCTGAAGGTCCAAGTCCTGCGGTTTATTCCATATATAACAGATAAACTACCATTGGCTTGTTTAACATCCTCTTCTAGTGTTTTCTCAGAGCTAGCTTCTGTTGATCATTAAACTTCTGAGTGGTTTTGATCCCCCTGTCCAAGTGCTCTATAAGATTTTATCAGATACACTCTTCAGACAGCAAATAATCTTGTGTCTTGCTGAACAGCAAGATGAGTTATATTTAGTTCTTACATAACATTCAATAATATTTGCTTTACACATTGATTAGTTTCCAGTTCTTTACCATGGGAATTTTGTCAATTATTTGAAGTAGGGACAAAATCAAGCCTTACTGGTTTATATTTCCAAACACCTGTGGAACTATTTAAATGCCTCCTATGAAGTGGATGCTTAAAGTGTTCAGTCAACTGGATGAAAGCCAGTGTCCACCTTGTCTTTCCAGTATTGAATCTTCCTTTCTTTAGTGTCTTCACAAGACAGGACTAAGTAAGAAAAGGAAAGAAATATGTGAGTACGTGCAGCAAGCACCCAACTCCTAATCCACTATGTCTCCAAGCTATAAAACTTTCTTAATTTTAAGGGATTTCTGCATTCATAACAAGAGGAATAATGTCGCTAAACAACTGAGATAACGGGAAATGTGTTTTACTGCCAATTTTCCCACACAAAAGATAATGCCAATGACTGCAGGTTTTTACATTGTAATAAACTTCATTTCAAATTTAGAGTAAAAGGTTCTAAAATTTATTCTGTGGGAAGCTACGTACATTAATTTAAATTCTGTTTAACAGAATAGATACAAGCAACTGAAAAAGCATACAAAATTACATTTAACTCCTGAGATCATTTACATTTACATTACAATTAAATTTAACATTGTCTCTTACCTTTTGGTGGCTGGTACCTATAAACTTTCATTAAGTAAAGGGGAAAAGGGAATTCATGTGTGTTCATGCACTTTTGTTTTGATAGCCTTCATACTTTCAAAAAGGTATTTCATAAAACTGAATTTGCATCTGTCGATTCTAGCAGATTAAACAAAAAAATCAAAGTATTCATAGAGGGCTTAAAAACTGGTAAAATATTTAGCATCAAATTATGATAGATTTCTATGAGAGATTGTTCAATGTGTAGTGTATCTGGATACCTTTCTGTTGTACAGCCATATCGACAGTTTGATTGCACTCAACTTCAGGCACTCAGGTTTCACACTCAAGCAACCACTTTGTCCTCCTCCTACAGAAAGCTTCAGCCAAAATAAATACTTAAAGTACCCCTCACAGCAAAGAGGCTTTTTTAGGACCTGATCCTATGTATATTACAAGAACAAAGCTAAGCATATGGTTAACATCATTGAGTAAAGGCAAGAATTTATCTCAGTGATACAGGAGAGCAAAGGTGTAAATGGCTGCACAACTGTGGCCTTCAGTTCAGCATCATGAAAGAGCCTCTGGTCCCTCCCCTTTGTAAAAAGGAGGATGCTGCGCAGAATCCACAGGAATGAAGTTAGAAAATTTAGAAACTATTCCCTTGAGACTTCAGTTCACTGTTAAAAATTTCCTAGAAATGACACAGCTTAGATTTTTTGCTAGGATTTCTGTGTCTCCTTTGTTTTGACACAGATCACAGCAGTATAACTGACATAATGAAGGTGATCTTGTACCTCTCCCTATTCTTAAGAATAGGGTATTATATAAACCCCTCTAATCAGTTCTCTCATCACTCTCTAGAACCATCATACCCCTAGCTTGTTTCTCTAGTTACATATATCCGCTTTTCAAAAGAAGCTTTGGCCTTCAAAGAACATTGTAAGCATATTCGATACTGTTTATCCAAATACATTTAATTTAAATAAATATGGCTAAATCTTGTAATGTAACTTATTTGCAATAGGCTTTGATAAGGATATTTTATAAAACAAACCTTATACTGAAAGGAAAACACATTACTTCAGCAATATTTTCCAGCACATAGAGAAGCACACTTTTGATTTTCTTTTAAATAGGTTCTGTCAGTTTGCCAAAACTTACCTTTCAGCATTTTCACATATCTCCATAAACAATGAAAAATTTAGAATTTTAGGATGCCACACAATACTGTGATTATCACATTAGTGACCGAAAACTTAAATATTTTAATGGGATGTTTAAATGTTTTAACAGTGTATATAGTTGTCTAAAGTATAACTGGGAATAGACCTTAATCACCGCATAATCATAGTGTAGAAGCAGTGCTTTCCGATGAACCCAAAGCCCCCATGAGGTGAACAGCCATGTTAGAAAACAGACTATGATTCTTTATTCTCTGTGCCACACTCATTCAAACATGAAGTACACTCCTCCAACAATTAATGAAACTTAAAGATACTAACAGAAATTACATTTGTCTCAAGCTGCCTAATATTTGCATAGAGCAAATAGAGGGCAGAAGGGTCATCTAAAAGCTAATCTATCTTGATTCAAAGAAAGAGACTTGTTCAAATCTCTTGAGGGCAACGTGTTCAGTGGGAAAGCATATCTGGGGAAAAAGTGCTTAATTCTCTATTCATCAAAGCTCTTCAGCAGACTGAAAGGAAATACTGGTTTCAACAAAGCTCACTGATACAATTCAAGCTTATTGATACAATCCTCTACCTTCAATACTAATTTCTCAAAATGTGGATATAAAAACTATTGACCATGACAAATAGGCAGTTGTAGTGAGAAGTCTGACACCACGTCTCAAATGGTAGACTGTTCTTGATCTCGTAATGACAAGGGCACTAGGGTACAACCAAGGCCAAGAATTGTCTTTGTCAGTCTGCTAGGAACTGAGAAAAATAAAAAAGAGCAGTTAACACTGATGCACAGGATTAGTGCTGGTCTGCTTAAATTGGTTTTCGTAAACCAAACAGCACCTTCAGTCATCATGAAATCATTTGCAATTCACCAACTAGTTCTCAATGAAGATTGTTTCAGGGGAGAAGGAAGTTCCCTGTCCCCTTTCATGTAACAGTTCAGTGAGGTAGCAACATCAGAGAGAGGAAAATCTGGGCATAGTTGCCTTCCCTTGCAAAGAGAGATTGAGAACCACATGTATCACTTTCCAGGAGTACATTGCCCCATCACCATCCATTTGAACACCCTCCCCTTCCTCCCCCCATTATTTTGTGCATAATATTCTCCAGTCTGTTTCACTGCAGTACCACTTTGCATAAGATAATTAAATATTCATGGAAGCAGCAAATCCAGTCCGGATTTTCTAACAGATGAATGCCCTAAGTAATATGCTATGAAAACATATTTTTTCACTGGTCAAATAAATACTTTATACACAAAGTATATATAACACAAAAACCATTTTTCATAAAGCAAGTTCTCAATCAGAAGCATAACGCCTTAATCCAAGCTAAGCTGATAAATACAAATTTAAGAGAACAACCAGCCACTAAAGTTCTTCATTTCCCACCACTGAACAGTGCTAATACCAGTGTTGCTTTCATTGGATCACCAAAACCAAGATAAAACCTTGAAGGTGTCAGGGTTGTAATTAGAACTTTGTGCCATCTTAGAAAGTTTTTTCCTTCAGACAAAATGGATTTCAGAGCAGTGAGCCCATGCAAGTCTCTGGCATACATAATTTTTCTGGCAAATCCATACTTAAAGCGGGGTAGTGTGTTCTTCATCTCCACTGACAGAAGTCACACCCTTTCTTGATTATATCACTTAAAGATATGAAATATGAAGAATGAAAAACGTGTCTGAGATATTAATTGGGATGACTCCCATTAGAATCAAACATTAAGGCATCAAAATCGGTATCCAGTTTTATAATACCATATTCAGGAACACATACAAATTTTATCCCCTAACTTTAGAACAGGCTGTGGTTTGCTATTCACAAGACCTTAGCTTTCAGGTGGAACTACAGCATGCATGTGGTCCAGTTCAGTTGTCATTGTCTAATGGAAATTGTTGGCATAATGGGCAGAAATGTATATACACTCATGGTCTGTCATCCCTTCTTGACCAGCTTTTTACCATCAAACAGTCCTACTAGAATTAAGTTCTTAGTTTTCCTCCAAAACTTCTGTTCTCTCTTCTTTCTCTACTATAAATAGTGATTTTATGCTCTCCCACTCCCACCATAAAGGTTCACAATGTTAGCAGTCATTTTTTATTTTGCTTCTCCTTTTCCTTACAGAAAATAGCAATGATACTACCCAGGATTGTTACCTCTTTTTCCTGTTCCCTTCTAAAAATTTTCATCCTGGCTTTTCATTCCAGAACAGGGCCCACTGTAGGAGGTACCATACCATGAAATCATTTTCAGCCAATTTCATTCAATCTAGAAAATGCTTCAAAAAGCTTCCCTATCTACATCTCTGCTTTCATTTCTTTTTGCTCACTATCTGAGGTCTTCATCTTATTCCACTCACAGTGTTTACTCACTTATCTCTATACTCTCTCTGCACTGAGGTCTTGTGTTCACTTCTCAGGGCTTTTTCCATTTGCTTATTGCAAAATGGCTTCCCTATTTCATTCAAATGTCTTTTAAAAAACTATTACCTATGAAATATTACCAGAATAGTATTGTAAGTAAAATAAATTTTACAATGCCTCAGATGGTGCATCAAGTCTGAATTATTTTGTTTATAGTTGCTCCTTTAAGCAAAAACTACTATGCAAAAGTGTATGTAGTCATAGTACTAACCACATTGTCAAATAAATAAGCAGTAACAATATTGCATGGGCAGATGTGTTGGCTGACTGCACTTCAGTCAGCTGTGCAGCACACTCATCTCTCACATTAGGGCTAGAGAAAAAGTTTTGTCTGAGGCTGAGTTTTGTTACTATTCCTTCTGTAACAACATCAGCAAGGGATTTAAGTCTGACATTATATTTATGTTTTGAAATATTACAAAGATAATATTCAATCAGTTACAGTAGTCAAAATGGATTTTGCTATTTCCCTTACCTTTTCCCATACTTCATCCCTGAAAACACTAAATGATTGCAGGTGACCAGTTTACATATCAGCAACTAGGGTGTCAGCAATCAAAGTTTATCTAAAATACTTTACATACTTTAATCACTTCACAGATTCATAAAAGGCTCAACAGTTTCATCACTGTTTTCTTCCAGATCCTTTTAAGTCATACTTCATAGATACAACTTTTTCTCTTAAAAGTTCTACTCCTTTGTTACTTTTATTTTGCCTCCTCGTTTTTATCCATTTCATATCTTTTCCCAGCCTACCTCAGATTACAAAATTTGCAAACTTTTACTAATCTATTTTCTTGCATCTCTATACATCCATCACTTATTTTTTACATTATAGACCTATATGTGTGTTTAAGGTAATCACAAAGAGGAGTACTCAACATCTTTATTCAGCTACCTTTTTATTTTAAAGGACTCATGCCTGCTGCATTCCAACCTGTGTACTGTGCTACAAAGCATGGTGTAATTGGATTCACACGGTCAATAGCAGTAAGTATGTGTTTTTGAAAACAGTATCAGCAGCTCCTTGGGAACATGCCAAGTTTCTCATGTTCCCTCATTATTGTCACACAACTGGGACTGATTTTCTTAAAGCAAACAAAGTGTCTGAAGCAGTGGAGGTTCCCTCCTTTTGCAAAGGGAATCCAAAGATCAAATATGTAAGACGTGTGTGTTTATGGCCGATTTGAAGTTTTGGGAGCATGGAAGAAAGATGTTGTAAAGCAATTTAAGGACAGTGGGAAGAGCCCAAAAGTCAAAATCTTATCCAAGCTTTAAAAATATTTTTCATAACTCCATCCCAGTCATTTAACATTTTGGTTTCCTTATTTGAAAGTCAGGTTGATGACTTTTTTATGATAAATAGGTACTAAAGTGTATAAAAAGGAACTTGAATGCAAAAATGTCTGCCATTATTTATTCTTACCAACTCTTAATATGCTGAAAACATAAAATGACACATTCAGGATGGGACATGTTACATGTCATATAACCATATAGTAAGTCTTAGACTCTGACTCCAAAACTGTCTAGTTAAATTGAACAACCAGTATGATAAAATAATTTGGAGGGAGCAGATATGATTACACTTTCACAGCCTAAGCTTAAAGATAATCTACTCATAGGATTTACAATATAATTTCCAGAATAAAGCACCTGAAATGACCATTTTGATAGTTTATCTATATGTTACACCCCCACCTTTAACTTCTTTTTTAGATTAACCTAAACAGATTAGTATGAGTAAGTGTTGCATATAACATATCAGCCACAGCATGAACCTGACACCTGTTTTTCCATTTTTGTCATCTCATTATAATATAAACATCACCATCTAAATTCAAAAATAAAGGCTCTGCTAGAAAATTAGAGGAAATTCTGTCTCTATGGAACATGAGAATGACAAGGAGAAAAAGAATAATAAATTTAATGAATCATTGTATTCACCAGGAAAGGCAGTACAGCCTAACACTGGGCAGGTATGAAACAAAACATCAAGGACTTCAGTTTCTTTTCTTCTCCAGACCAAAAGGGCAGGCTACCATATCATGAAAATGACATATGATTTATGTAATACCAGAAAGGATTCCTATTAAATATTAAAATAAATAGAACTCAGTGTTGAACAGTTATGGTTATTCTTGGATATATCATGTATAGTTCACAAGTTCTGTGCCATTGCTAAGAAAGTTCACCAGGCATTCAACATATGCCTGGATGCTGATCGGACTTCTTTGCTACACACATGCATTGGTAGCACCACAAAGGAAGGGTCCTACCACTCCCATAACAATTTGTGCTGCTTTCTTTCATCATGCTTTGGAACTGCTTCCCAAAAAAACTCCTGCCTCTTTCCTGGAGTTCCCAGGGACGTTCCTGTGGAGATGCTCAGTGACAGATTCATCCCTTAGCAGGGACAAAAGAGCAGCTGGAAAGGTTTAGCATTACAGTTCTAGCAGCAGAGACCAAATCCTATTTCTTTTGATGTGAGGGAGGTAAATACATTCTTAGAGTTAAATCTTGATTTGACTTCAGATAGTTTTCTTTTAATAAGAAAGTTCTTATAAGATTGGAAGCATACATTTGAGAGAATTTTTTTACTTGGCTTTGCTTATAATAGTTACATCATCACCCTAGAACACTGTTAATGACATGCCAAGAGCACTAATAACAAAAATATTAGAAAAAAACAGCTGCATGGAAAGAAGAGTGTTGATTTCTTGTAGAATTGTTCTCTCAGCAAAACAGATGTTTTTTCCTAGTAATCTAGTATGGTTACTAGAGAAAACATGCTTCAAACTTAGTTGGTGAAACAAAACAATCAGTATTAACAAAATTTGCTTACTAGGCAAGGCTGAAAAGCATTTAGTGGTAAATCTCATTCTTTGAAAAACTACTTATACAATGCTGTTTTAAAATGCTGATGATGAATGCCTAACTTTTTCTCTTTTCTAGTTAGCGGCTAATATGGAAAACTACGGTGTGAGACTCAACACAATTTGTCCAGGATTTGTCAACACACCAATTCTTCAGTCAATAGATAAAGAGGAGAATATGGGACAATTTTATTCATATAAGGATGAGATCAAAAATATGATGCAGTTCTATGGCGTGATGGAGTAAGTCAAGTCAGATACAGTGATTTTTTGCCTTTTGTTAATGAAGAACAAGCACACACACAGTAGCGCTTTCAGGAAAATTAAAGGGAAATGCTGCCTCAGATAAAAGTCTATCAAATATGTTATCCTATATACAAGGAACAAATGGCAGATAACTAATGCTATTTTAAGAGTATCACCCACTCGGTGATACTTCCAATTTTCCCAGCAAAGTGCAAATCAAATTCTCAAGTTAGAGAGGGTAGGTTTAGTTTTTAATGGCCCTTGGTGTTCTTCCATAAATTTGTTTAATCAGCCTTGCTGTGAGATACAGGGTATATGATTTGTATTATATTTCCACAAAGTTTGCAAGTGAACCAAGATAGAAATCAGACCAAGAACTGACAAAACTAGACTAAGTTCATAAGAGCACAGTAATGACAATGGTGGATCAGATCAAAGAGCTATCAAGACCGTTATGGTATTGCCAACAAAGGCTAAAAGCAGACAGCTAGGAAAGAGTGTGAGAACAAGACAAGCATAAAGTGATATTTTTTTAACATTTTCTCAGCCTCATAACAATTAGCTGGTCAGATACTTCTTCAAAAAAGAAATTCTCTGTGTTGTTTCATCCATGTTTTTTCATATGTAAAATTTATTGCACCTATCGACTGCACGTGACAATATTCTCCTTACACTGATTTGTGTGTCAGTCCTGCTGCAGAAACAGGATAAATTAACAGCAAAGAGCTGCAGAGGATTGTGTAAAGATTCCTTCTGTCCATTGCCCTGACAGAGAAAACTTTGATAGGAAGCCCAGTGGCACCTGGATGTCCACAGGGATTTAGAAGTAGCTAGAACAAACAAATGATGATCTGTAAAGTTGCTGCTTTACGTTGTATGTCCTGAGTGAGGAGACTGGATTTCTCTCCTGAAACATATCGCTTTTGCTTTTCTTGAAAATAAATTTGTTCAAATACCAGTTTGTTTAATTTTCAGGGTGTATAAATCTACATCGAGTTTATTTACTTGTCCTTTTCACATGTTCTATTACATCATGATTCTGAAATAATTTTTTTTTTCCAGCCCATCAATAATTGCTGAGGGACTGATAACAATAATTGAAGACGATACTCTAAATGGAGAAGTTATGAAGATTACAGCATCCCAAGGGATTCATTTTCAACAATACAGCCAAACACCTTTTACATCAAAGAGATAAATAACTGGTTTATGCTAATTATTTTTGGCTTTTCTTAAATTTTAAAAAATTTTGAAGAGTAATTTTTGGAAAAAAAAAAAGTTAGTGTTGTATTTAGAACAGTGACAGTGTTCAAACATTCGCATCCTGATAACAAAGAGATGGACAAGAAAATCTGGTGTGGGATGATGTTGCCATCCTATTTTAATTCTATAAGCACTAGTAATAGTATTTATTCAGTAGATAAACACAATGTTCTGAAGATTTT
This sequence comes from Strix uralensis, assembly GCF_047716275.1. NCBI lineage: Eukaryota > Metazoa > Chordata > Aves > Strigiformes > Strigidae > Strix > Strix uralensis. Next base: position 41,200,284 of record NC_133975.1, read on the forward strand.
TTGATTATGTAGTAATAGAGGCCAGTTTTTTTCCTTCTAGTAGTTCTGATCTACATACTCCAAGGGTATTTTGGTGGACTTTGTATAATTCTTTTCACTGTCATAAGTGTCTGCTTATTTACATCTTGAATTCTTCAGACCAGGAATTCAGTTCAGGAATCTAGAACACAAATATACCAATAAGGAGTTAAGAAGTTACTTTTTAGTATGAAATGTAAAATAGAACAAGAGGCAAAATTCTCTTTCCTCATTTATACATGCAACTAAATATGTTGCATATCATACAAGAAAGTACAGATTTTTATCTTCTTGGATTTTAGCTATTTATAAAATAGTCTAGAAATAATTTTGTTTTCTTTTATAGATTATATATATGAATTTTCTCTCTCTGTATATACAAGGATGAATACTTTGGCATTGACTGAAATGTAGATTTACTCATTAAATCATTTTCTAAAACTTTAAATCTAATTTCTTGCCTTGATTTATTAAAACTTCAATTAAATTGTGAATAATCTCTTTTTTCATGTTTTATACATGTCCATTTTGGTATTGTGATACATATTCTTAGATGAGGTATGTCATATAGTGTCAGTGAAAAATGAGCTTCCTGCCTCCTGAGTGCCACTGGACCTTCTGAATCCAGGTCAATCCCCAGCTACATTTATGAAACAAACCTTGGGACTCCGTGGGTTACATACCTGACAAAAATAAAATTTTACATGATAATTTATTTAGGGTCATAACATAAGAAGATTTAATAACTCCTCGGAAAGCTGGGAAAAATTAATATTTACCCTCCTTAGGAGCCCTGACTTTAATTGATATAAACATTGGTTTTTTTCAGCCTTGCAACTGAAAGAGTGGAAACACTAATATTTACCTTCTGTGGAAGTCAGGGAGTAATAAGACTATGGGAAGAAGAAAAGAAACAGACACACATACCTTAAATTACTCATCATTCTCCCCCCACCTCCATTTTTGGCTATGTTAACACTATTTTTAAAACCTATTTTGAATGCACAGATGATGCTAGCCACACCAACAACATTCCTGAAAGCATCTGTATATCCCTCTGGACTAACAGCTACTATCTGATTTGATTGGATTAATTTCTACTTTTGTCTCATTAAAAATAGAGCATTTCCTAATATGTGACAGAGTAGTGCAAAAGATGTGATATAAACTTAAAGTCAGCATGTTTCTTTAGTTAGGGTCCTAACACTGGTAATCATCTATCTTTGTCTCTCTCCTTGTTAAGCCATATATCAATGTAGTTTATAAACAAGGGAAGGGTTAATAATTATGATAGTATATGCAAACCATGTAACTAGCAAACAGCACACTAAGTTAGATAGTAACTCAGCAGCTTCTCTTAATAACATATGTCAAATAATGATGGGAATATTTTAAATGTCAGTATGTATGCTGACGATATATTTTTGTCTTTACTACTTTTGTTCATGTCTACTCTTTGCTGCCCCAAAAGCAATACCTGTTAAACAGGGACAGTTGAGTTTTCCAAGGGATCAATGAAAGAATATATAATTTATGAATGTTAGTAATAAAAGGCCAGAATTCTGATATATGCTCCCTGAAGGAAGAAAAACAGAAAGAAATTTAAAGGTAATTAGAGCCAATCACTTCACACATTGCACAATTAATTTGTGGAATTGCACTGGTACAACATTCTAATTCTGTGAATTGGCAATACTTTAAGCATGGATTCCATTTACATGGTATATCGACAGTCACACAAGACAAAATCAGATTAATAAAATATGCAGTTAGACTCCAGGACACCAGGAAAATCTAAGACTATATCTGGGAAAGAATTAAAGCCATATCTTTCTTGTATGTATAGGTCTTTTCTTCTGAATTATTTTTGTAACTTAAAGACAGATGTTTTCAAATCAAAGCCATGCAGAAAACTTCATGAAAGGCAAATACTGCATTCATTTCCATCTGATAATCTGATAAGGAAGTCTCCAAACGCAATACATGCTCATTTGATCAAATAAACATTTATACTGAGATAAATCTCAAATTATTAGCACATCTGGAACTCACTGAAAGAGACAAGGAAGTAACAATGAAGTAAAACTCTTGATGCAAATTCTAATAGGAAAAATATCCATCAAATTTCTACCTTTTAATTAAAAAAAAAATGCCCCAAACCAGATATTACAGTTTTCCAGTTTCAGTTAGTCTGTATTAAAAACACATCTGAGGGTTTTATCTGTACAGGAAGAACAAGTCCTAAATATGTTTTGGAAAGGTTTCCTGTAAGACTTCCCCCCCAACCTTTGGAAGTCTTCCAGAAAGCAAGAAAAAGAGCATATGTTTGATTTACAGACAGAAACACCCAAAAAAACAGTAGGTAGAAAGATGAGTTAAAGGGAGAAAGTGAGTTTCATTTTTGCACAAAGATTGTTTTGAAACTTCATTTTCAGTTAAAAGTCTTGACATAATTCCAAGACTTAATTTATTTTGCCTGGGAGATCATAGTTTTTAAGATGTCTGTTCCAGTTTTATAGGGAAACTCAGCCAGCAGTAAAAATAAATATTTTAAATGAGATCCACTAATTGCCAAGAACATAAAATGACAAGTAATAATCTAGACTCATATAATGATCATTATTTGTAATGAACACTCACTCCCATGTGACACAAGTTTACTTTTCAATGGGTCCTTACAGTTTCAAATAGGAATCTTTTAAGGCTAAAGAATAAATATTACTAGTGAACTCCATGTTTCAGTGTTTATGATCCTACATGAAAGCCCAAATCATACAGCATTTCAACTGCTTTGTGACGTGACCGTGTTACTTCATTTGTATTATTTAATACCTTGATTCAAGGAAATATTTTTTAAAAAGTACATAATCACAGTCATCAACATAATTAGGTGGATAACACATTATCTTCTCAACAGCTCAGAAGGACCTGGAACTGACTTGTATTATGTGTATCATAAAATCATGTGCATCAATTTTATTATTGAGAGTAACAAAGCAGTAACAAGTCCTCCTTGTAGCTTCCTTAAATTAAGGGAAGTCCTGATATGAGAGGCTAGACTTCTTCCTCTTGCTTAGAACATAAGCTTTGCAAACAGCAAACCAAAAATAAACTTTAATAAAACCAAAATCTGGTTTCTACTAAAATCTTGAATATGAGCCCAATCTTTAGAACAACAGCATTAGATATTTAATGCTATGGCTTTTGGGCAGGATGGGGCTCTTCTGACAGATCATTATTTCCTTCCTCAGTGTTGAACTGCACTAAACTTTCTCCAGGATGATTCTCCAGCTTGAACTTCCCTTTTAGCTAAGTCTCTTTGCTTTGCATCAAGAGATGTTGACAGTTTTCAGCTATAGCTCCAGAAGTCCAGATGTTTCAATGAAAGTGAAGGATAATACCATATGACTTCAATTTTTTTTTTTTAATTTTTTTTTTTCCCTCCAGTACAAAAAGGAACAGCTTAATGTCAGGTCAAATCTGTAATTCAAAGTGAGAGGGACAGTAAACAAGAAGAGTTATGTTTTTACTCTGAAGGGAACAGTAAACAGGTAGATACCAGGTTGAGTGAAAATATATAAGATGCAAAAAGGCTAAACCTAAAACATCTTTAAAATAAGTAACTTAATACCATTGTTTATGTGGAAAGCCATTATTATGAACTGTGGACCAAATTTAAACCTGAATGTTTTCTGACTTGTATAGAGACAGTCTAACACACTATTCTCAGGGATTCAGAGGATAAAATGAGGGTCTTCACAGTAAAAATTAACCTTTTTCATTAAGGTTATTTCAAGCAATCATTTTTTAAGCAGTGAAACATTTGCAACAGTTACACATTCAGTTCTTTTTATTTTTCCACAAGCTCTGTGCTAATTCACTGCTGGCATCTGCTGGGCAAACCTTACAGAGATTATTACTGCTGCAGAGGCAGAATTAATTTCTTGCTACAGAACTGCACTTTTTCAGCTTTCACTTTCATCAGAGGGTTCCTAGCCTTCCTGTTTTCACTCAGAAGAGAGGCCACACAGGACAGGATGATCATCTAGTGACAGGTCTGACATCTGCTCCAGGATTTCTGAATGGTTTAAGGCTCTAGATTTAGCCTCATGAGATTTATTGTAGTGACATCCAAGAAGAATGCAAAAGATCTACCCAAGCCTTATTTATCACCTTGACCTTGCCACCTCCTTCTCTGCATCTTTCCATTTGGACTACCTTAAACACAAGCATCACAGCAGTGAACTACACTCCAGCTACACCAAAACACAACTGCGTCTCTTCAGGAGTCATCAAGAACATATTCACTTAAGACATCACTCATTTCACTGATTTCAGACAATCTGTAAGGCCAGTTTATTAGTTCACATGATGCTCACAGAAATGGCCTAAGGTATCTCAGCATCATTTTTCTCTTTGCAATGCAAGCTTTCCTCAGCAGCCGCAATCTTGAGAAAGTAAAGAAAGAAGAATTGGAAATCAGGCTCTCAGTTACACAGCTTTGAACTCTTTACTATAGGACATGAGAATTAGCACAGTTCTGCCTGCTTCCAGAAAAAAGCACAAAGACAACTTTGAGTGTACTTTCCCACAGCTGTAAACAAAACCCACAGAATAGAAGAGGAAATAAAGATATTTTTGGAACATAGGAGTGTAAAACTCTTGAGAAAAGTAGTTGTGTTTTAGTTCATCTAGCCATTCCTATTTACATAAATGACTAACACTTCAGAATCTTGTACAGCGTTTGACCTTGGAGATGTATTGCTGCAATTAACACTACAAACAGTTAACCTCACATACACATGAATACTGCAGTTCACAAGACCCACAGATGGGTAGAGAATGCTGAAATCTCTGCCACTTATTCTGGAACAGCTGTTACAGAAGTGAATCATCTTCCTTGTACAAAATCCTTCTGGCAATTTCACTTCAAACAGATATAGTGTTCCTCTGTGGAGCTTTTTTCTCCTCTGCATTTGTTTAAATACACTGCTCTCAGCAATGCTTACAAATTATCTGACACTTATCAAAACTACTGCTGTTGTTTTGATTTAAGAGAGTTACTTTCCTTGGTATGTATTAATGCAAGGCTAGAGAAAATGCAGCTAGATCTTCATACATGCCCAGTGCTACACCAACACTTCATCTTATACTCACGTTTCCTAGAGGAACAGTACATATTGACTTCATACAGGGACTACTACACTTTATTTTTTACACCCTCTGTACATGACTTTATATATATACACACACATATATACATACACAAACAGAGATCTCCACATATATGTATCTATATATCTATACACTCACAGAATACACATACAATAGAAATTATCCTTTGTTCTAGAGCAACATACACTATTTATGCATGTATTTGAAGCTAGTAACCTTTCTAAAAGTGGTAATGCATTATTTTTCAGTGATGTTCATCTGCCAAATCTGTTTGGTGAAGTTCATGGAATATGCTTAAATCTATATAAACTACCTTTCATTGAGCAGGTTTTACCTTGTCTAAGTCAAATTTGCAACTTCATTTTTCTTCAGTTCCTGAATTATATCAAAATTAGAATTGCTCTTAATTTAAACATTCACACATTAACTAATGTATAATCTTTGACATATTATGTCTCTCTAAAATTCCATCTGCTGAGGCAAATCTATTGCCTTATGTTATAATACCTTCTATATTATTTTATATATTACCATAGATGCATCAGTGTCACAGTCACTGAAATACTTGTGATTCTATGCACTGGACATTTCCCAGATATTTCATGACAGAGTCTTTGTGGCAGGAGGAATTTACTTTTTTTCTTATGGGTTTTTCTCCTCCTGGTGTCTGAGCTGCTAGTATTACTTTTTACTTGTAGAAGTGGAAAACAAAACAAAACAAAACAAAAAGCCAAATCCCTCCAAAAAACCAACTTCCATTTGAAAACTATCCATCCAAAGAATAATGACAAGTAAAAAAGCAGAAGAGAGTATACATTGTCATTGCATTTATTGAACAGAACTATCCACTGAGTGCAACAGTGACTTCTGCCTAAAAAAAAAAAAAAAATTATGTTACAGTGTGGCCAAAACCAAAAATGTGTTCAGGAGGCCCATCTCTAGGACTGTGTTCCTTGAAAAATCATCAGATATATCATCTGAATAGTCTCATTACTCCTTGTCATTACTCCTAATATGTCAACCATTCAAAAAACCAAACACAGAACAAAACATTTCCATAAATTACAAAGTTTGTACTACTAAACTGAATTGAAGATAAGCAGCTATTTCTTCCAGTACAGATATTTGTCTAGGACACATACATGGTGCAAACCCTGTGGCTAAAAGAATAAGATTAATTTGTTTGAGCAACAGTTTGTACACATATTGGTATGAACAGTAAGGTTGGTTTTGTCCACTAATTTTCCCTTGAGTTGTCGTCATACCATAAACTGTTGGGAAAAAAAATATTTATACAGTTTAAGGAAGAAAAAAGGTACAGTAATCACTCTACATGCTAGAATGAAATTCAAACTTATTTTCCAAGGAGAGTTTCTTAGAACATTTGACCATGAAAATACATTGGTAGCATAAATTAAAATACTACAGGGTGCCAACAAAGATCTGTGGGGTCTGTTTCACACACACAGGGACTGAAAACATTAAAGTTTGTTAATGGAATTTTCAATTAGTGATAGCTTGAAAAGCAATCACAGTTGTTTAAATAAATTAAATGTGTTTAATTTCTGTAAATTTCAAGCCTTGGTGCTGCATTTACAACAAAATATTTTTGTTCTCAAATGGAACTTCAGCACTGAAACATCAGTCATTTTACAGAAACATCTGTATATAAAGTAATACTTGAAAATGCACGCTCAGCTTCAGGGAAATGCTTAGATCTCATCCACTTCAGTGAGACTGAAACCAGCGTACTAGTTAACTGAATCAGAGTCTAGCTCTGCACTATAGACAAAAAGTCATGAGATAACATATAGCACTGAGGCATTAACTGCATTCAGGTCCTGCAGGCGTGGAGCTTTCCCTCTTTGCCAAATCCTACTGTGAGGACTAAGCATTTTGGACAGCACTTGTAGTCAGGGAAGGCGAGAACTATGCAAGAATCCCCCAAAGAAATGAGTTGGAATTTTCTGCCTCACTCCAGCGTCTCCTGCACGATATTGCTCACTGCCTTCTGGAGAAAAGCAGGCTTCACTAGCTGTCTTGGTCTTAGTTAGCTCTTTGCCTCTAGCTTCCCTTAATTTCCAGCTATTCAGAGAAACATTCAGCTAAAAGTCATTTTTGGCCTATCCCAGAAAACTAAAGTTTATCTCCAAATCTGTTGGGTCACAGCTTCCGAGCTGCACAATTCTGGAGAAAATGCAGAAGAAAGTGTCAACCTACAGGACTTGGGCACTAACTAATGGTAAATGCTGCTCCAGAGTATGTGACAAACCGTAAAGATTTGCTAATGGTGGTTGAAAATATGCATAAAATGAGAGCTCACATTTAATTTCTAAATGAAATGCCAATGTCAAACCAAATCGACCACAAATACTCTTTCCCTCCTCTCCAGGGAGAGGTGACCGAGTCCCCAGTTCTGGAAGTCAACAAACAACATTCTAGAAGAAATTAAAAGAGAAAGAGCTGTCATAAAATGAGACTTTACAGTCACAGGTGCACATTAGCACAAATCTACTGATAAAGACTCCACCATTATAGTATAGTACTCATTCTAAATTTTTGATATTTATAGGGATTTGCTTAAGGGGGCTTGCTAACAATTAAGTAGGCAATTTTATGCTAGAAAAGGCATCCTCGGCAAATACTAATACTAAACACTCATTGCTACTGACTTGCAGAATCATAGTTATTGGTTTCTAATTATTTACTTTTTTTTTTCCCTTGCATGCTGTTATTTTCTATATGTTTTAAACACTCAGAATGTATGACCAGGCCTCTAATCACCCACAAAGCAACCTACACTACTGGATCTTCAATATTTGCCTGATACTGAAAATCAGACTTTGTAAGTGAACAGCAGTTCTGACAGTGGTGTTTGGCACCACCAGGACTTTGAGTCTGAGTCCCAAAGCAGAAATGTAAATTACAGTAATAGAGAAAAAGAATGCATTTTGATTTGCAAATCTTTGATTTAGATTTAGCATGTATTCATGTCTGATTAAAACTCAGAGACTGAAATAGAACTATTATAATTTGATTTCTAAAGCCTACTCTAATTTTTCAACTCATTAGTAATCCATGCATTTTGATCAAATTTTCACTCTCTAGTAATTCTTTAAAGCATATCTTTGAAAGTGAGCTGCAGAAGAAGTTCTATGGTTAGACAGATTCAAACCAATTCAGTAGCTTTGTTTATAGGGCAGCTGCCAAGACTTGAGTCACTAAGTCAGCCTGTGACATGCCCGCTTGTATAACTTGTATTCTTTGGCAACATTTGAGGTTTTACATATCTGTTGTTGGATACATAACTCTACTCATATATCAAAAAAAAATGAAATGGAATGATAAATTTGTATAAAATTAGTTTTAAAACCGTACTCATTAAATCCAGTGGAGATCAGTATATTTTTTTTACATCCTGCACCACCCTCTTACTTGGTAGCCAAAGAAAGGGGGAAAACTTGAAGCTGGTAAAAAGCAAACCTCTTGTCATACATCACACTTTTGATCAAAACGGCTTTAAAAATCCACCAGGATACCGTATCCCCTCTGATAGCAGAACTTGGTAGATATACCAAAAGAGCAAACTCAATCAATTCATCACAAGTAGTATTGACTTTAGCCTCTTGCATACCAATAGCCACCTCTGTGCAAAGAGAGAAAGCACATTCTGTCTATCTCCCTCTCTCCATCTACTTAACTGAATTAGGGAAAGGACAGGGACACTTCAAGCATATTTCTTTGCTTTTTAAGCTAAAGTCAGATGTAATATTGAAATAATTGGTCTCCGCCATTCAGAGATCTGTTCCACTATTTTTCTGCAGATTTCATACCTCTGAAATTCCTAACTAAATGGCTCAAGAACAACAACAAAAATGTCTTGAGAGATTATTTGCTTTGTTTCCTCTAATGTTTAGCAAATGGTTAGGCTTTTTAAACCATCAGCTTTTAGTCTTATACACAGCATTTCAGTTCTGGATTAAAAGACTTTCTAGTCACCAACTGTTATTTTTTCCTCCTAAAACAGAGGTTTATTCAGTGGAACAACAAACTCTTATCAATTTGATGACTCTGGCATCCTCTTGAGGTGGTATAATACAATCCAATTTCATATCAGATTGTAAAACATGTCAGAGCTTGCATAGCTGTTCCTACTTATCTTTCTCTGGAAAAGAAAGGAAATAGGTTTTTTTGCTTTCTTGTCTCACTTTGCCTTTGAGGATTCCAGTGGGCCAGGTTGAAATCCAGAATATTAATTACCTTGTATACCATTACTTCAACGTGATCTGGAGGAAACAGATTTTTCTGGGTTTCCTGTTCTAAACGATGTGGGTTAGAGTCAGATAGAACATTAGATAGTTGAAGACTGGAGCTCTCTACATGCAATCAGTTCTTCCTTATCTAGTAAAGCATTGGTTTTAATTTCATGTTAGTGCCAGGCTGAAATTAAATTATTATTTTTCATATTTTACTTTTCCACACCTACAACTTCACATTTTTACACTTTGAGGTAGGGTGTCTGATGGCCAAGGATGAGAAGGTGAAGTAAAGGTAGCCATTAAGGAAGCGAATCTGTAGAACTTTTCAGGTCATCCTAGAGGACACAAAATCAGAGTGTTTCCCCCATATTTAGAATCAGACTGGTATTGGGTTAGTTTCACTTGAAATCTGGTGAAACACGTTCACCAGATGACTAAATAGGGAAGAACTTAGAGGAATTTGTCACCCACTGGCTGGAGATCCGTCCATAGCCTGAGAGATGAAGTCTCTCTAGGCTCTCTAGGGAAGAACATGAACCAGTTCCAGTGAAGAGAATAAAGGGTAAGGAGACGGACAAGAATCCACCCAAGCTGCACGAAAGCCTAGTTAGAGGCATCTCCTCTGGGACAGAGGACTCTGTGATGTTCTAGATCATCTAGATAATCTCATCTAGGCTCCCTTTCCCATGAAAGGTTAGATGATATGATCTTTCAAGGTCCCTTCCAACCTGGTCAGTTCTATGGTTCTGCACATTACATTTTTAACACTTCCTACACAGGTTATACTATGGTTCTTCTGGAACGAGTCATTTGCAGACCACCATAGCATCCCACAACCAGCCTGAATGTTAATCTGTTGACAGATTGCTCTGACAGATGGTGACAAGCAATGGCTAAAGACCTACTGTACAGTGGATGGCTAGGAACTTCCTTTCTAAAAGAAAGTAAGTTCTAGGCTTTGAGTCAGAAGGAAGAGAAGGGCAAAATGTCTCTTTGGATGCAAAGTTCTTGGTTTCTCTTGCAATCACTGAGTTTGGCTGCAAAGTTATACTTCCCATGCCAGATCCAGAGGTTTAGAAATTATACACAGAAGAACGGGCTGCAGGATTTTATCTTGTACCAAGTAACTGGTAACAACAGTGCTAACTGTAGTGTAACAGGGAAAAAAAAAAAATCAACACAAAAACCTGAAACCAGTTGTGAGGTTGGCCACTGCCTGAAATAGTAGAGGTTCTGTTTCCATGTGCACATCCTGATCAATGAAAGGAAGTTTCTATTTATGGCAGAAAAGCTCCAATGCTGCTAGCCACATGAGGACACCAAGCACAATGCCTTCATTGTTTCTGAGTTACTCTTGATGAACAGAAAGAACAGATCTGAGAAAAGAAAGGGGTTTTTTTGCCTAAATTGGCCTGAAATCAACTGTGAAGAGGAGGTATCTAACATTTCAAAGGGCCTCCTAGGCAACAATACACTGCTACATTAAGGAAGCTCCAGACTTGACAGACTGGAATGGGGTAGTATAATCTGAATGCTTGTACATCCCTCCAACATCAACTCTGCCCAGCAGGAGGTCTAGGCTCATTACTGTATCTGCCTTCCTCCCCCTTTCTTGGCCCATGCACTGGCAGGAATTAATCAGCTGATCTGGAGTAGGCAACAAGTGCATCCTTGGCTGGTCCTAATTCTACAGCTTGCAAATCACGGCAAAAACATGGCTGTAAACTTAGAATGCAAGCTAGCAAAATGGACTGAAAGTCTAAGGAGGAAAATTACACTCATAGGCCCCTGCTGCAGCATTTACTGAGATATAGCATTTTTCGGCTTTGCAAAAGCAGACAATTTTGAAGATGGAAGACAAATCAAATGGAATTACTTTAGTAAGGCAGGCTTGCTCACATAAAAAGATCAAATTTTTAATTAGTAAAATATTCTCATACCTCTAATTTCCCTGTAATCTCTTATTTCTCAGAAGATACTGCTGGCTGGGCTAGCATCATATTCAAAAGACTTTTAATATTTTTTAGCATTAAGAGGAAAATTAGAAGTTTCATTTTATCCAAAAGATAAAAAATGTTTCATATGAAAATTTTATTGCCAGTGATAAACACAATCCTGAATTTGTTAGGTCTATTTGAGACTAGGAGTATTAGATACACTTATGTTATTTTCCTTGGCAGGCAGGGACCTCAGGGCAAAACGCTTCTATTTCAAAGATAATGTATGCTGTTACATCATAGAAAGTACTTCCATCATTATTGACCTGAGCTCATATTGTTTATTCTCAAAAATCCATAACGTGTTTGGAACCAAAACTCACTTTGACCCTGCATAACTAAGGGCTGTGACTACCCCATTGCATAGGGGTAGCAATTTTATTTTTTAACTAGTAACTGATATTCAAATAGGATTTCTATTTTCTCATGAACACTAGTTGTCATGCATTTATCATACTACATTGCAAACAGATTATACTTCAATATACAATATATTTTATAAGGAAAGAAAACAACTGGGGAAATAGTTGAAAGAACATTTCTTTCTATTAATATTTAAAACCACCTACGTAAGAGAGCACACCATACCTTCCTACTCTCTTGTAAACACTTAAAGTAGCCAGGCAGGTTTTTGAAGGTCACATTGCATTATTCTGGATGAAGCTCCAGAAAACGGCTGAACTGCAATGTTTCTGCTATCATATGTGGCAATATGTAGTAACAAGCACGTGACCTGTACCACAGACTCTGTAATTCATAAGTTTTTTCAAAAAGAAACATACTTCAGAGAGCTCCATGTGTGTCCTTGTTGGTTTGGGGGTTTTTTTCCAACTTACATATAATCACTTTTACTACACAGGCTGCACGAGAAAAAAAAATGGATAAATGTATACTGCCTTCTGTTTCTCATATAACACAAGTAAGCTTATTGAAAAGCTATAGCTTTGGAGGTCATGATTAAATACACAGATAGGGCTGAAACTTAGGATGACAGGTTAAAAGGGAAAAGAAAGCAGAATCAAGAACCTGACTATACCCATGCTGCCCCTGTTCCTTCAGTGCCAGACATTTATCCCATTTGGTCACATTACAGGCTTTCTCAATGAGCTGTTCCTGTAAACAAGCCAGCTGCTGATAAAGTGGCATAAGTAATCCAAGAGCTTCTCCACAGTCTTTTGTACCTCACAATGTGTGACTCAACTTTCAGAAAGTTGAGCCAGTTCATACCACTAGGGAGCACTGGCATCAGCACTGGTATGGGATCATGGAGGCACAAGGATGACTAGCAAGCCCACATCCTGACCACGTAGGAAGATGTTCATAAGTACATGACCAGGCTTGCATGTTCTGCTTTTCTTACACTTGGCCTGAGGAGGAAAGCCTGCTGGATTAACATTTAATAATATTTAATTTCCAAACCACAGAGGGCACTTGCCAGTGTAAAGCTGCTGAAATTTGGGGGGAATTAAACTGTACATTTATAATTTTCTCTCATTACGCTTCAGATTTTTTCTCTTCCTTTTAGCTGTCTGCTGCTAGTTTGTTATAAAAAAATTCTTTTGTTTCTCTGCACTGATTTGAATCATAGGATACTATGTATCCTTGGCTTCCAAACAATTTGTGATTTCTGATAGGTTATGAAACCATTTTCCAATAAATATGAATGCCCTCTTTCTCACTAGAAACCTTGAATCAGTCAATGCTACAGAAGAATATGAAAAGTCTATGAACCAAATATCAAGAGAAGATGGAGAAAAAAAATTGCAAGCAAAATACCTTGTGAAATTCCTACTTCCTGGGACATTTCCATGTGACATTTATTCTCAGCAGCAACAGTACAGCGTAAAATCAGTAGCCCTAATTTAAGTAAAAAAGTTTGATGCAAAAAAATTACATTCGTTATAAGACTTCCTGCTACAAGGTTTGCAGACATGTCCTTCTTAGAAGGGAAGAGGGGGGAACAGGGAAAACTGATGAAGTACTAAGTGGTTGCTAGGCAGAGGCAGGCTGCTCTTTCTCTGTCTTCTCCCAACAAGCTCTTCTCAGCAAAAGACAGAACAGAAACATGAAAAATGGTTTCTGTTTTGAGTATGTATAAGTTTCAATAAGGCCAAATGCCAGGTTCTGCACTTTGGCCACAACAACCCCCAGCAGCGCTACAGGCTTGGGGAGGAGTGGCTGGAGAGCTGCCAGTCAGAGAGGGACCTGGGGTGTTGATTGACAGCCGGCTGAACATGAGCCAGCAGTGTGCCCAGGTGGCCAAGAAGGCCAATGGTATCCTGGCTTGTATCAGAAATAGCGTGGCCAGCAGGGACAGGGAAGTGATCTTACCCCTGTACTCGGCACTGGTGAGGCCGCACCTCGATTACTGTGTTCAGTTTTGGGCCCCTCACTACAAAAAGGACATTGAATTACTCGAGCGTGTCCAGAGAAGGGCAACGAAGCTGGTGAAGGGTCTGGAACACATGTCGTACGAGGAGCGGCTGAGGGAACTGGGGTTGTTTAGTCTGGAGAAGAGGGGAGACCTCATCGCCCTCTACAACTACCTGGAAGGAGGTTGCAGAGAGCTGGGGATGAGTCTCTTTAACCAAGTAATAAGCGATAGGACAAGAGGTAATGGCCTCAAGTTGCACCAGGGAAGGTTTAGACTGAAGATTAGGAAGCATTTCTTTACAGAACGGTTGTTAGGCATTGGAATGGGCTACCCAGGGAGGTGGTGGAGTCCCCATCCCTGGAGGTGTTTAAGAGTCGGGTTGACTTAGCACTTAGGGATATGGTGTAGTTGGGAACTGTCAGTGTTAGGTTAATGGTTGGACTAGATGACCTTCAAGGTCTTTTCCAACCTAGATGATTCTGTGATTCTGTATACCACAGGCAGGTAATTCTGACTCATTCCTTCTCCTCTTTGCTAGATCACATTCAAGTGCCTCTTTCATCCAGCAGCTTGTGGAGCCTCTTATTCTGTCCTTGGGTCTATCAAACCACTGACCTTGATCCTAACCTCTTTCTCAAACTGCCCATACTGAAGAAAAGGAACATTCAAAAGTGAACAGTACCCAGCAGCTTCTGGCTGGGATTGGCAAAGGGATTTAAAAATCAGACTAGAAAACAAAGAGTGAATAATGAAAGTCATAATAAATAAAACTGAAATTCCAAATAGCACAAAAAGATACAATAGAAACATTACACAATGTTTTCTGTTTTCAACTCTTAGTCAGCTCTTGTTTTGACATAGCCCCTAAACGTTTACATGACTAATACCATAGCAAGCCCGAAAAAAAAAAAAAAAAAAAAAAAATCTTTCTCAAAACACTTACCAAGAACTTCTCTCTCAGAAATATGACTTTTGCTGAATACGGGTTATGTAGGCAGCCTAGAGGAAAAAAACAAGACTTTTCATGAGAATTGTGATGAAACTTGCAGTGGTGATTTTACACTCCTTTGGCAAGTTTCCCAAAAGATAGCATCTTGGATTAGTTTTTAGAAGACTCCCCACCGTTTCCACAAGACCTTGAATATCTTAACTTTAAATTTCCATTGTTATAGCTAGTAATAGTCAATCTTGACTTAAGGTTGTGTTGTAAACTACCTTATCTCCTTTTAACATCAAGACCCAAATTAAATTTTCCCCATAGAACTTGATAGGGGTAAAATGCCAGTATACTGTCACTATAATGCTTGGAAAACGTGCGTGAATTTTGTCAGCTTTTTTCTTCAGAAAACTATTTATAAATTATGAAAAAAAAAAATTGGAATGAAATGTTACAAATGTAAGCTTTAAAACTTTTCCTTTCAACAAATCTAATTTGTTTTTTTTAATTTAAATGCTTCAACTTAAACATTTTGTTTCTCTTGAGACAAAAATTGTCAACTGTGAGCTTTTGTTTATATTCTGATCAACAATTTCTAATCACCAATGAAATGAAATACTCATTACTTAATTTGCTTGCATGCTTTCCTCCAGAGTTCACTGTATGATTTCTGGAATGCTGATTACTCTATAATTTTTCTCTGCACTATCCATAATCCTGCTGGGGATCCAGACAGAGAGAAATGTAAGCAATATTAAATAAATTATAGAAAGTTCAGATAGTATTTTGTATGGCAAAATTCATATCTGCTCTTGATGGATATGGAGCATTGAAAAAAACTTCTGGGTAGCTCTTCAACCACTTGTCCTGTCCTTTTTATACTGCGCTTTGCATCTAGAAAGCATTTAATTGGTGGAGGAAAGCAAAACAACATTTTCTATGGGAAACACTAAGAAATGAAACAACCTGCAAGATTACCACCAACCACAATCCCATTCCCAGCTACCCCACCGAAGATTATTTCACTTCAAATGTTGTCATTTCATATGCTAAGAACTTTGATTTGCAGATTGAATTTTAAAGCATGAGTTTCTGTAATGTGCAAACTGTTTATCTCACCAAAACTTCATTTCTGTTTGTTCTGGAAGCTGTTTGTCTGAATCTAAAATGAAAGCAATTGGTTTGCCCTCAGGGTTTAGTACAAACAAAGATTTAGGGAAGAATTAATTTAAATGCAGAATAAGTAGTAAAGGAAGAATCTTTACAGGTAAAATTTCATTTTTCAAAACATTCAGAAACAATCAATCAGGAACATGCAGGAAATATGCAACTGTAAAATGAGATAGCCAGATAAGTAATAAACTCTATTTCTTTTTGCTGAACATGATAGCAGTTTGAATTTGCAAGAATTAACTGTGAAATACAACATGAAAAACATGTGGTTGAGTCAAAAACACAATAGCAAGATGCTTAGCTTAACTTTAGCACCAAAAAAAGTCCTTATAAAGAATATATTTATAGAGGGATTAATGAGTATGTGTGTAATATAAAAATATAAGTGTTAATAAGATAGGGCACTGAAAGTACTGTTGGTTCAACTGTAAATAAAAGCTGAAAATTACCTATTAATCATGGAAAATAACACATGTAGAGTTAAACATATATACTGCACATGTAGAGATAAACATATACACTATTTGATCTGTACTAAAGAAGGTAAAGTTCTGGAGATTAAATTGTTTTGATACATTATCTCAGCAGGGTTAATTTGTTTCATATATATGGTGTTTGTCTGGGGTTTTTAATCAATCTACTGTTCTCCAGTTAATTATTAAAAAGCCCAAAGCTTCTGCATATACTTCTTATAGTTGAATAACAGAAACAGAAGCAAAGGGGTTTTCTAAGCAATTCTGTGAGCATACTGTTCAGAGCATAAGAACAGGGACATCCTACGACATTATTTGACTGTTAAGAAAGGAAGTGCTTTTAAGAAGTTATGTAATTCCATCTCAGACACTGGTGTATTAGTGGTAACATCCTAGAAAAATTAACAGTTAGGAGTTATGCAAACAAAAATCATTCATCCTTTCAAAAGTTCTTGTTGTGCCTAAACCGGGGGATACCTCCATCACATTGCCCAGACATTTATGCGAGCATTCAGTATCTCCCACACACCATACCTATAATCACCAGACTTTTATTTTTTTTCCTATATTTAAAAAGCATCCAGGAGGAAAATTATTTCCCGGATTTATGGCCTGGAAAATCACAATAGCCCTGAGCTATGTTCGTAATGACATTCCTTATCTGTTGCAATCTTGTCTTCCTTCTGCTGGGCTTTTGGGGAACATTTTATATAGTAATTACTCTAATCTTGTTCTTTTTCCTAAAACACTTCCACATTAAAAAAATGGATTGTGATGCAAGAGAATTAATTTACACTATTAGAAACAAATCCAATAAACTAGGAAAATCTATCAATTTCAGTCACTGTAAACAGGGCAGATCCTGAATCCCAGAACTGACTACAGTTCGGCAGATCTAAGTGGGAATATTCAGTAGCTGGTTTATGGTGTTTAGTTTTTTTAAACAGAAAAACAGGGATAAAAATTGTTATGAAAGTCAACAAAAGTGGGACAGCATAGTCTTATGTTCCTTCCACCTACAGGGTGAGGAAAGAAAAATTAGTATAAAAGTTACATGTCTAAATTGCATGCAACTTCTTCTGCATGTTTTATGAAGTAGTACTCTGGTACACAGACTTTTCATTTAGTCTTTTCAGATCTGTTTACTCCATTAGAACTAAAAGCAGTCTGGAGTGAAAGTACTTCTCTCTGCTTTATGTAAACAGTGAATGTATCAGAGAGTACACAGGAATTGTCAAACTTCCATATTCTGTCTCTGATAGCAGTCACTATCACTGTCAGAAGAAAGCAGGCAACAGTAACAAAATATCCCTATCAACATGGAAAGCTGTTCCCACCACTGAAATTGATTCATGCCTACAAGAGTTCTATCCTCAAAATAACTGTAAAAAACCATGAATAATCTTGCTACCTCTACAAAGCAGCAGGCTGTTCTTTAGTCCTTTGGCTTTGATGTTACATCAAAATTCTTGACCTTCTGGTCTATTTAAAAAAAAAAAAATCTAATTTCTCCATCACAGCACAACACAATCTCCATCTCTTGTTCAATTTTATTGCCTAATGATAGAAGACCATTCTTTTTCCCAGCTGAGACACACACACATCTAGTGCAGGATTGCAGCAAACAGAAATAAATTGTACAAAATTTCTACTCTACAATCACCCTCAAGATATATCAGTGAGGTTCAAATTATGCAGTGTGCTTGGTCATCATTAAAATTCAGAATAAATTATTACACAACTTCCTAGAGAAATGTATTAGCAATATCAAAGTAGTTTTCCTTATACTCTCTACTTTATTAGCGACTATCTACAGGCCTTTAGTGAACCTAGTGCTGCTTCTCAGCATCAGACAACACAATTTGGGAAAGTCATTCTGACCTTCCTAAAATGCCTCTAATTTTTAAGGCATGCTGTGAAACCAATCAAAAGAATGATTTCATTTTTTTTTCCACAGCTCTGGTACTCTGTTTACCTGTAAGAAGTCATGTCTTCTTCAAAGTAATCTCAAATATGAATTGAAAAAGGAACTTTTTCAGTGTGAGTGTTGAATATTCCCACTGGGCAAACTGCAAAGAAAATTCAGCATAAAATAAGTTTAAATAAGCTTTATAATATTATTGTCCTTTGTAAACTCATTTAACTTTCTCTATCAAAAGCTTCAAAAATGTTATTCTCTGATATCTGAGGTCACATAAATCCAATTTCTTGTGAAAAACCCATAGTTTTCAAAGAAGATAATGAAAATGTGTTCTCATATTGAATGGGAAATAAGTGATCTAGTAGAAGGATTTAGATGAAACTTTGGAATGAGTTTTCATTTTATAGTTCACCTTAATACCAGTTTATGTTCCTCTTGTTGCTGGGTATTATTACATCAGATAATTAGAACATTAGTAAAGGATTTCAAAGTTAACTTTTTTCTTTATCCTTGGCATCTAGTGCTTATATGCCATTCAAAAAAAACCTAGACAGGCCTGCTGGATTAGGTCATCCACCATATCTCAATACAGGCTGCTCCTTACAGACAGGATTTGGTGTAGTTTGTTCTATAAAAATCCACCATGTTGGGATTCCCACAACTTCTATCAAATGTCCTTTTCTTCGTAGATTTCACTCTTAAGAAGTTTTGTGTACTCAAATCTTAGTTTTCATTTTACAGATTACATCTCGTTGTATTGGCTTCTAGCTCAGTGGATTATACCAAATAATTCCTCTTATTCTTTGTATCTGTACATGCAAAAACATAAGAAACTACATTTTTGCTTTTTTTTTTTTCCTTGTTTTTTTCCCCCACTTTTCTAACCTAATAATCAATAATCAGGACAGAGATGAAGGTCATGTCGCAGCTGAGTGCGAAAGAAGGAAGAAAGCAAAGATAGAGGCCACCAAGTGCTCTTAAAGGGAAATAACTCACAGTTAGCATGAGATACACTGGGAGTCAGCTCAGAGATGCAAACTTCCAAAATAACTTACACTGCCAACTATTCTGTTTAATAAATAATTAGTAACTGACTAATCTACTTTAATTTTCCAAACTAAAAACAAAGTGAAGACTTATTACACAACAAAGAGGGGAAGTAAAATGTTCACATTATTTTCACGTAGCATTTTATGTACGGTGTGCATGCAGAATTAGATGAATAAAAACAGCAGACCATATAAAAAGAATTTGAACAAAACTGTTTTGTCTTTCAGGATGTTGGATATCTGCATTATTTTCTCCATAAGTGTTTTGATTAATTCAGGATCCCCACAAAGGAGAGTCTTACTATGAATCACCTCGAATTTGGCTGGCTTTCGCAAGGCCACAGGAATGTTCCCACTCTGAAACGTACATTTAATTGGAAGGAATTAACCGACTGTTTAGTAGAAGAAAAACACAATAGATTCCATCTGCTTGAGAACGCAGTACTTTTTAGGATACTTGGCTCAATAGTAAATTGTATTGTAATTTTTCAGTGATTTTTCTCTACCTACTAAGAACTTGAGATATCTTCAGCATAAAGACAACCAGATTCTCATCTCTCTTTTCTGGTCTTCTTTCCCTTCTCACTCTATGTTCAACAATGTAAACTTTGTTGTATATACAGATGGTGCTAACTATTGTCTAAGAAATATTTATCCAGCAATCCTAAAATGGTTACAATTTTCCCCATTAAATTATCCAAGCTGCAAGCTTTCCACAAAGGAAGGTTTCTACCACCACACAGAAATGTAGTGGTACCTGGCAAACCCCACTATTTCCAGAATATGAACAGGTTAAATTTTAATGTGTTATGATGGAGAGCAGTACTGCAGAAAAACCTAGTCATCCCACAACAAAAAGGAACACTACATTGCAACACAAAGGTCTCTGAACAGCCTGTTCAATTGTCAGTTGATATCACGTCAATGCTAATTAAGTAGAGTTGACACAACTTTTGTAAGAAGGCATGGAGAAAGATGTCTCAACTTGGGAAAACTTGTATAGTTTTCTTGAGTAACATTTGGTTTTAGGAAGTATCTGATGTATATAAGGCTTACCAGTTCTTCCTGGGAAAGAGACAAATACTACGTGTGTGTACTCAAATCTGAAAGGAAAGGAAAGTTAATCTGTTTGAATGCCATAGAAGTAGCATGTAATAAATGCATAGTGTGAGAAAGAAAAACAAAGTAATTCAGCTTCCAAGGTAGAAAGATTCCTGATGCTTGTGGTGGATAGAAATTCATTGAGATTACGCACATTATTATAATTATACAACTCTCTTTTCAGAAGAGTTCCTATATGGGACATAACTAGTCAAGTGCCTTATTGATTTAATAAAATCTGAAACACAAACACATTAAAAAAAGATAGTAATTGCTTCACTGATAACAGAAGTAATGTTTGACATTTATTTTAAACAAGATAATACTTACATGCTCTTAATTCCCTCTCTTTTAGATAACTCCATTGTGTTATCTTACGTGATGGCTACCCATACAGTGTCTGAATGTTTTCCATATGAGCAGATTAGACACTTAAAGCCGCGGATTATCCACTTTTTAATAGGTAAGGACAGACCAATAAAATCTTCACATGCAGCACAGTAGTCCCGAGTTCATTAGGGGAGAGTGGATAAAAAAAGTTTGGAACAAGACAACTTACTGTCATGGTTTAACCCCAGTAGGCAGACAAACTCCACACAGTTGCTCACCCCCTGTGCACCCCAGTGTGATGGGGAAGAGGATTGGAAGGGTAAAAGTGTGGAAACTCCTGGATTGAGATAAAGACAGTTCAGTAGGTAAAACAAAAGCTGCATGCACAAGCAAAGCAAAATAAGGAATTCATTCACTACTTCCCATTGGCAGGAAGCTGTTGAGCCATTTCCAGGAAAGCAGGGCTTTGTCACTCGTAATGGTTACTTGGGAAGACAAACACCATAACTGCAAATGCCCCCCCCCCCTTCCTAATTCTTTCCTCAGCTTTTATTGCTGAGCACAAATGCCATATGATGTGGGATACCCCTTTGGTCAGTTGGGGTCAGGTGTCACAGCTGTGTCCCCTCCCAACTTCTTGTGCACACCCAGACTATTCACTGGCAGGGCAGTGAGAGAAATAGAAAAGGCCTTAACACTGTGTAAGCACTGCTCAGCAATAACTAAAGCACTGCTGTATTAATAACATTGTTTTGGTAACAAATACAAAACATAGCACCGTACAAGCTACTATGAAGAAAATTCTATCCCAGACAAAACCAGTACACTCACAAAAAACCCAAACAAAATACTTTAACAAGACATAGGTCAAATATGCAATCAGAGTCATCTCAGCTCAATTTATAAAGCCATATAAGCCATGAAAAGAGAAAAAACTCAAAAAGGAGGGGCAGAGGCAGTCACTCTGAAATCACTATCTACTCAACATTTTCCACTTAAGGAAAGTAAAACATTATCAAATGCTAAGGGCAGGTGTGTACTTTACAGTCTTTTTTTGAAATTAATTTTTCCCATGAAAGCAGATGTATAGACACAAACCAAACAGCTGTCTCAAGGTTTTAAGCCATTCTTTTTTGGAGAAGAGGAATTTAGTGAACATTTAACAGTGCACATGTTGAATTTGAGATATCTGAGCATTGAAAGAGATGACAGCTTTCAAAAGTACTTCCAAGCTCACAGATACAAAGGCGTTTTCCTCATGGTAGAAAATTCTGCTCAAAAAGACAGATAAGAAAGCTGAGAAAAATGTTGGATGGATGGTTGTTTGTGTGTATGGTAACCTCAAAGCACGTACAGGGTCAGTGAGAAACCAATAAGGCAGAAGAGGAATTGCAGTGAAGATTACAGCACTTTTTCTTCCTGATAAAAAAGAATGACAAACACAGCCTAAGAGCATGTATTGAACACATTAACTTTACAGTGACCCAGATGAGAGGAGTGTATGGGTGTTAAGAAAAGAGCCTGACATAGCTTTTTTTCTGGAAATGTTTGTGAAGTAGGTCTTGGCCCACTTAAACACCTGATACTGGGAAAAAATGAATAAATTTTTAAAAAATCAAGGACACAAACAAACATGGCCAGTAAAAGTATCCTTGGACCTTTCTTCCCTGTCTCTGCTTCTAAAAGAAACATAAGCTATTCGTTTACACAATGAAACTATTTTGGTTGGACAAAGGAAAAGCAGTGGCCACCATGGTCTGAGGCACTGCACAAATAACAAAAGTAGCAGTTGTATGTGCATTAAATATACCAGTTTGTGACACACCAGGCTAGTTTCCACTTTGAGCAATGTGTAGGGAGGAACAAAATCCCTGAGGGCAGAAAGCTCTGTATCACATTGGATACCAATTGAAGTTTATCATGATACTTTCGAGTCTGGCTCTGACCTCTCTCTTTCCTTTGACCAGACAAAAACAACTTAAACATCTGCAGCAACTAGAAAGCATAAAAGCTCTCTTACAAGTAGACACACCAGCAAGGAAGTCCAAGACATTGTCTGACAGCTGAGCAAAATAAGCATCACACTATTGTTCATCTGAAGCAAGTGAGTTCTCCATGAGCTGGAAGCACGTGAGTCAACAGCCAGGTACAGTTCAGTATTGAATTGTGAAGCTGACTTCAAGGCAGTAGGGGTTTGGAGTGACTGTCATAGCAGGCAGAGTAGCATGAGGTCCCAGTTAAAATGATTTGGCAGATATGCAAAAACTACTGTAAATTAGGCAAACATGTCTAACTCTGTGGAGAGCAAATTCATTCTCCTGTCCAGTGAAACTACTTCAGAGTGGCTCTCCTGTTATCTGAGTCATTTGCCACTTTAAATACTACAAATTAAACATATTTGTTGACAAAATTCACTTAACATACAGTAATTCAAGGAAACACCCAGGAAATCTTAAGTGTGAAACAACAGCACTAAGGACTGGAAAAAAAGTCAGCTGCTGCAGTAGCAAAACCAATAAAGTTTGTAGCTGTATCTTGGCACTAGAGTGCCGATACCCACAGCAGCAACAAGTCAATGTGCATTTACTAAGTCATTGTTTACAAAGCTACTGTTGGTATGATATTTTCAGTTCCTCATGTTGCTTCCCCAATATCTACAGCAAGTGTTGGTATGCTGCAAACAAAACTGAAAATGTCTATTAATGTTTATTAGCAGCTTCTCTTTATTTCAAAGGATGAATCACCTCTTGGCTCTCGAAACTCTGAGTTAATCTTAGCCACTCCTGCACTGACTCATACTCACTATTATTATTATTATGGGGACTCCAGTGAGATACTCCAGTCCATATTACTAGTGCCATAACACATATGTGATTCATCCCAAACAGCATATTGTCAGAGAGCACAGTATGATTCCAGGATGTACGGGACAATGGAAATATAAAATCAGAAATCGGAATTATTTTTGTTAAAGGATTAGCAACTGGACAATGCACTTGATAGTTCTCAACAATCCATCCCTGCTTCAGTGATTTAGATTGAACTAGAAGGTACAAGAGCCCTAAGAAGCCCTAAGGAAACGAGAAGGAAATCATTCACTTGCAGGCAGTGCATCGACCAGGAGCTTCCTCATTCATGCTTTTGCCTCATAAAAAAAAAGGGGGGGAAATGCACGCTGACCCCTAGGAACCATTTTCATCATTCAGGTTTCTCCAGAATCTTGAAGAACCTATTGTAAATGTGTGCATACCTGGTAATCTCTCCACTGAAGGATGTTGCTATGACCCTACCACTATCACATATGACAGCTGCTTATAATAAGATCCAGAGCAAGTCAGGATTGCCGGGGCTCCACAGGCGAGTCTTTACAACTCCAGAACTATCTTATTAGAAACATGTAAAATAAAAGGTGTTGTTCCTTAAACCTATTTGCTAATACCCATTTGCTAAGGATCTCAGAGACAGTAGAAGTAACAACACAGTAGCATGATCCCTTAATGGGTTATTTAGCTTCAGGTTACAAATATCGTGCTGTGACTCCCATCAGTACAAAGTTTGTATCCAGGTCATAGGTAAACAGCCACAACTCTTACCCAGCTGTATAGCAAATTGATTATGTGGTCTACTGCCTCTACTCTAAACCAGCCTTCCGCTCTTGCGGAGTTGTTTTTTGGGGCTGGGTTTTGGTTTTGTTTTTTTGGTTTTCTTTTTTTTTCAAGTGGCATTTCCCTTTCCCGTTCCTTCCACTAGCTTTTGCCACTAGGAAACTGAATAGGGGAATAATCCATCAATACACAAGCTGGGGAGGTCATCTGAACTAAAACATACTCCTGAGCTTGTTTAGACTGTAATGCACAGAACCCTTGGAAGTGTTATTCCAACTGAAATGATCTGAATCTAAAAAATAACAAAATAGAACAAACCCACCTCATTCTATTTTTATTGGACATGGAGTCGGAAAGGATAAAAGAGATAGAAGAAATAAGTTTGTACTCTTAATTACAAAAAGATATTTTTTCCTACTTCTCATACTTCCCTTTAGTAAATTTAATGTCAAAAATTTGTTACTGAATTTAACACAGTGTAATTAACAGACAAGATGGTTCACCTGCATTATTACACTCAATATTCACAAACATCGTTACCATAGAGGACAAACCTAATTACTAGTAATCAGCAGTCTTCCCTCTCACAGTCAAAACCAGGCTTAATTTTATTTTATTCTAAGAAATAATCTTCACTGAGTCTGATATTCTGTTCTGTGCAAGGACCATATGCCACCCTCTCATGCTCTGGATCACTCAGTAATCATTTATGTTCAATGTTCTTTATAGCCTGCCGAAGGATAACCCAGACAGAACAGTTCTATGCCAAACTCTGCATAAAAATTTCACCTTAGAAAGCATATCAAAAAGAAACTACAATATAGGAAGTTTTAAGTTACTTCATGAGTTAGTAATCTACACAATAATTAACCAAGGTAAAATTCTGTTCAAAGTAGAGAATATTTCCATACTCTAAAGAAGTGCTACACATGAAATCTCAGGACCTTGGCATTTTGTATTATTATTTTTAAACCCTTTTCTGGTTCCTATAACTTATCCATAAATGCATCTGCCTTTCTCACCGTTCTAACATGCCTCTTATCCTCACCTTCCGCCCCCCCCCCCCCCCATACACCATAGCTGCTTTTCTCAGAGAAGGCTTTCTAAGCCTTCCTTCTCTTCATTTTGCTCCAGAGCCTACTTGCATTAACTATTCTGATGGGTCTTCCTGCTATTTACCAGTTTTTAAGTTATTTCCTTCTGCACTTTTAAGTTCACATCTTCAAAGCTCCTAATAACACCAGTCTTCTGGGTTTTTTAACCCAGAATTATTTTTACAAGGCCTTGAGACTGGGAAGATTAGTGCTTCTCCTTAGAGGACACAGCTTCCCCCTTAAAATTTTTCTCTCTTATTTTCTGATGAAGCTTTTGCCATCTGAACAAATGAGAGCATATGCAATGCTGTGGAATAAAAATGAAAACGACCGAATGAAACAAAACAGCAAATGTAACGTAAACTCAGCCAAGTCTTGCAATAATGTAGCACATAAATGTGAATACAGTTCATACAGAAAAATTAAATAAGAAAACTCATAACTGATATAAAAAAGGTGTGAGAATCTAGACCACACAAGTTGAATAAGGCAAATCGGGATTTACTCAAGCTACATTATCCATCTTCAAATTTGAAATTAAAGAAACAAATTATTTCTCGTGGTTTTTTTATCTTTTCCATCTAACTGCACAAAGCCAAGATAAATCTGTTCAGTGAAACTGAGCATGAATTATGATGACCTTGATGATGGATCTTGTAACAACTGTGTTATATAGATAACTATGGTTTTACCAACAAGACATTCGATTTATGTACAGCGATTCTCTTGTAAGTGATAAAACACATCACACTATCACTGTTAGATGACATAAGAAAGGAGAGCTTTAAGTTTGATTAAAATCCAATGGCCTATTTTAGCACACAACTATGCAGGACTTGCACTCGAATGCTCCATGAAGTACTGACACGAACGTGATGAAGTAGTGTGTTTTGAAATAGAACAAACTGAGCATTGAGCAGGCTGGCACTGAGCTTGCTAAGTAATTGACATACTTTGTGACTCAGCTTCAAGACTGGGCTGTCGCTGACCCAGTAAACCAAATGAGACAAATTGCTTTCAAGAAAAAAAAAAAAAAAAAAATCTATTCTGAAGGCAGTCAGATAAGTAATTTCCCACACAAAGTTCATATCTGTTCTTTCATCTTCAGAAGGCTGATAACTATTTGAAAATCGTCCAGGATTAAACCCTATTTCTCTCACCCTAAGTTTTATATACAATACTGAAGCTCAACCCTTTCTGGGCCACTTTTCTAGGCAAACCATTTGCTCTGAAGAATAAAAAAATCCTATCTCCAACTTCCATATGATTTTTGAACATAAAAACCCACATCTTTTAAAGATTTCACTGGTCAATGCAAGTTACCTCATTTTCCACTGTATTCCTCCATTCCTAATTCCTATTTAATTCCTCCTGTATTTAATTTAAATACTCAAATTATTTTCACTGTCTCACTAGTACTGGAATGCAAGGTATATGATATCTGTCATGCCTGATATGCCATGTTTGGCTTGGCTAACAATTTTCAGCCAAGTAAACTCAATGCGGGTTTGTTATCTCTGTGTATCTTTGATTGTAAAATTCCTCAGGGCAGTGACTGAGACCTCAACTAGGTACTGAAATCTACTAAACAAATACCAGTAGTTAACCTGTACAGTAAATTTCCATGACTTCACTGATTGCCAAAACACTTTTCACTACAATAATTGCCAGCCAACTAGGTAAGTTCCTGAACATTGTATGAGCTTCAGAAGCTGATGTAAATTTAAGCAGCATACTGAAACTGTTGGATAACCTAGGTGACATAACACAAATCCTACTGGGCACCAAAATAGTAAACATGTTTGCACCAAATCCCTGGTTGTTGATATTAACCAAACATATTCTTTGTTGGCTATCTTCCATACACTAGCAAGATGTTCTTTCCATCGTATCTCAATGCACTTATGGAGATATTTAACACACAAAACAGCTGTATCGCTAATCAGTAATGTACCTGTGTAAAGCACAGTCTCAACACTTCCTTGAAGCCCATACAGATTTAGCTGTGCCAACCAGATAAGAAATAGGTCAAAAGGACAAAGATAAACTTGTTAGGTCTCCAAATGTAGCATAGTTTTTCTGCACTGCTACAACACAGCAAGGTATTCAATACAGATAAACACTATTACATTTTACATGGTGATGATAGATGGTTCCTTCTTACTGAAGCTCCCCTCAATTTTTTCCACTTTCCCATAGCTGCAGTGAAATCAAGTTGTAGGAAGACTATGTTTTCACATTCTGGCTTTTCATTACCACTACACTCAATTTGGAGCAAAACAGCTTACAAATGAATTAATGGAATTTTAAAGCACAGTTGAGTTTCTGTTTACACTGTCAGATTGCATTCTGTAGCAATCATCTGGTTCCTATCCATTCCTCCGAAAAACCCCAAGAAACTTTCTATCACTTCTACTTCAACAATAATTCTACAAACTGAAATCAATGGAAATAATACACTAGAGATTTAATATGCTCTTAATGCCCTATTTGGGAAAGGCACACTGACCATGGTTTGACCTTTATTCTTTTCCAGCTTTATGTTTCCCAAATACCTGAAAAGGCAACACAGGTCAGGGGAGCATATTTAAACATATATATATATTAACCTATCTGACAGCTTATTGCTGTAAGGTAGAGGCCTTTTTCTCCTTTTTGGGAGAAAGAGAAAAATCAGCAAATCTAGTTTAACTTTGGAAATTTTCCTGCCATTTATTGATCCCTGACACGTATATAAGAGTATTTATAGTTCCACTTCCAAAACACACTCTACAGTCAAATATATTGCTTAACAAGTGTTTAACCTCCACCCTCTTCACCTTTCCACCTTCCTTGTTTTGAAGTGCTTTCATTATTTCTCTTACATCGATACCATTGGTATAGGCAGAACTAAGTTAATTCCACAAATGTAGTAAAATACCCAAACAACATGCATGGAATATCTGTAAATCGCAGTTTCTATTATTTAAGAGTATACTCTTGCCTTGCTTCTAAACTTGTAAGATGGACAGCAGTTAATAAGGAGTAGAGGATTTAATGCATTATCAGGACTCTAAGAAGTATATACATGCAGAAAAACAGGTATCCAAGGAAAGGACCACACGTCTATATACATAGACATTCTGACTATATGATAATGCACAGAAGTCTGTTTTCAAACATTTGGTGAGTGTAATTCAGACAGTGGCATTAACTATACAATTTTCAAAATTCTATTTTATCTGTCCAATAGCGATATTTTCAAAATATAATATTGCACATTTTCCTCCTTTGTTCCCTTACCATTTTCCAAAGAACTGGAATAATACAACTACATTTCATTTGTGGTCGTATATTCTCATAACTTGTCCTTTTGACTGGAAGAATAATTTGTCTTTTTTGCTCTAAGATACATCAACATGTTACTAGTATTATAGTAATTTATTATTTTATGATGTAGACAGTGAGCTAGAAAATTTCTTTCAAGTGCCTAAAGATGATATGGCATCTAAACTTTAATTGCTTATTTCCAAGACTTCAAAATATTCTAAATACAAGTGTTTTCAGCGTCCTTAATTTTTTCTTGAATATTTGCACCAGTTTGTACAAGTGAAAACAGATCTATCAAACAAACTAACAAGTAGAGAAAACTACCATTCTTTGGCCACAAGAAAACACAGGAAAAAAAAAAAAAAAAATCACTTCAAAGAATAACAAGGATGCAAAGGTCATTTCTTGACCTAAAAATGTACTATTTCATTGAAAATTATATCGATCCAGCAGTCATTCCCCCATATAAAGGGCACCAATATACTGATCTTTATGTCCACAACATGGTTAACATCTAAAACATCCATGTAGAAATAGATTATTCACAGACCCACTGTCAACAAGCCAATGAAACACAGAAGTCCCAAACTCGTCTCCTCCCAGTACACACAGGACAAATATCTGTGTTTGGGCTGTCCTATAAGAAAACTGAAACTTTGAGGATGGCAAAGAATTTCTCTCAAAAGGAAATATTTTAGATTTCCTCTCCTAAAACAGAATCAGGAAAAAAAAAAAAAAGTTAATGCAGGATCCGTGTTGATATGGCAAATACTTCTTTTGCTTTAAACAAGTTAAGAATAGTCTTATGTAATTCTCTGGTATTTGAATTTGCTTACTTTTTCAATGTGGTTCCATAACATCTTTTCTTTTCCTAGTAGCTTCAGATAGCCTTTTTGTTTCATGACTTTGCAGAGTTGCATTTAAAGACCACGTAGTATTCCAGACAGATAAAACTCTTCTATATTCAAAGGTGTAAATAATAACTTCTCAACTTTTTTAAAAGTCTGAATATTCAGAGTAAGAGAAGAACACTATGTAAGGGGTTTGCGTGGCAAGGTTTTGGTGGGGGGGCAGGCTACAGGGGTGGTGTCTGTGAGAATCTGCCAGAAACTTCCCCTGTGTCTGATAGTGCCAATGTCAGCCAGCTCCAAGAGGGACCCACTGCTGGCCAAGGCTGAGCCCATCAGCAATGGTGGTAGCACCTCTGGGATAATGTATTTAAGAAGGGGGAAAAAAACATGTGCAACTGCAGCCAGAGAGGGGACTGAGAATATGCAAGAGCAAAACTCTGCAGACACCAAGGTCAGTGAAGGAGGGAATAGGTGCTGGAGCAGAGATTCCCCTGCAGCCCATGGAGAAGACCATGGTGAGGCAGGCTGTGCCCCTGCACCTGTGGAGGTTAATGGTGGAGCAGATACCCAACTGCAGCCCAGGGAGGACCCCACCCCAGAGCAGGTGGATGTCCGAAGGAGGTTGTGAAGCCCACACCGGAGAAGGCTCCTGGCAGGATCTGTGAACCTGTGGAGAAAGGAGCCCACGCTAGATCAGATTTTCTGGCAGGACTTGTGACCCCGTGGGGGACCCACACTGGAGCAGTCTGTTCCTGAAGGACTGCACCCTGTGGAAGGGACCCACGCTGGAGCAGTTTGTGAAGAACTGTAACCTGTGGGAAGGACCCACATTGGAGAAGTTCATGGAGGACAGTCTCCCGTGGGAGGGACCCCATGTTGGAGCAGGGGAAGTGTGAGGAGTCCTTCCCCTGAGGAGAAAGGAACAGCAGAGACAACGTGTGATGAACTGACCACAACCCCCATTCCCCTGTGCCACTTGAGGGGAGCAGGTAGAGACAACAGAGTAAAGTTAAGTCCAGGAAGAGGGGAGAGGTGGGGGGGAAAGTATTTTAAGATTTGGGCTTATTTCTCATTATACTACCCTGATTTGATTGGTAATAAATTAAACTGATTTCCCCAAGTTGAGTCTGTTCTGCCCGTGACGGTAATTGGTGAATGATCTCTCCCTGTCCTTATCTTTGACCCATGATTTTTCGTTATATTTTCTCTCCCCTGTCCAGCTGAGGAGAAGGAGTGATGGAGTGGCTTTGGTGGGCACCTGGCATTCAGCCAGGG
Source organism: Strix uralensis (assembly GCF_047716275.1). Classification (NCBI taxonomy): domain Eukaryota; kingdom Metazoa; phylum Chordata; class Aves; order Strigiformes; family Strigidae; genus Strix; species Strix uralensis. Next base: position 41,231,225 of record NC_133975.1, read on the forward strand.
TCAACCCACCAGACAGTGTTACATAAAAAGTTTGTAAGTATAATAATTTTTTTATTTTAAAAAAAGAAAAAAAACCACAGTTATTCCTAATTTTTCCTACTGGACAGTCTAAAAAAAAAAAGTCTGGCAGAACATACATTAACATCTTATAATATCAAAAAAGGCACATGGGTCTGAAAAATGGACTTTGAATGCCTCAGCTTTGTTCAAACAATACCTATCTGCATTGTGAAAGCCGTTTTTGGGAATTCCTAGATTAAAGGATCTAGCAGATATTCTGTCTAGCTCTTTCTGGAAAGCAGTACTAACAGCCGTCTCCAGCAAGCCTCCCAGCTACGTTTTTTGCAGATGCAGCAGTTGCTCGTGTATAAAAGTTGTCAAGGGACATCTGCTGGAGAGTCTCTAAAACAACACACATTAAAAGCTGAGGTTTTGTCAAAATAGTTTTTTGATTTTGGTATTCTCGAAGACACACTGCTATACGAAGTACAGGCTTTCTAGTATTTCCTTATGAGATTTGTACTATATCTTCATGATTAAGGAGTTTTAAAAATCAAAATATGGATTTGTGGGTGCATACGAAATTCCACTCCCTGGTGGGCCAGAGAGAGCAATCAGTCCTGCTGAATGAAATACACTGCAGCAAAATTCATACGGATATAAATGCTTATGAAAGGCACCTTGTTAAATTGAGCAGAAGCATTAGTTAAAACCTCTAATTAACTTCTAAGGGGGGGGAACCTCCTCCCCCCCAAAAAAAACCCAACCTATCAACCTCATCTTGAAAAAATGTAGGACAATTAAAAGCCAATAATTCTTAGGGTGGGGGGCATTTTGTTTCTTAATATCAAAACAAAATGTTTTTTCCTCATAGAAACTTCTACTCTATGTTGTCATGACAAACTCTAGCCCTGATTTTACCTTTGGGCTAAAAGATGCAAAGGTTTCTTTTCATCTTTGGTGTTCCCTCACTGTACATTATCTAAGCAGACACGTCATTGCTTAGAGCGCTTATGGCTTCTAACCACAAAACAAAGGCAAGAAAGCAGTTATACTAAAACCCAGTGTTCATGGAAGTTACTGAAGTTCTATATCACTCAGGATTTGACTAATTGCAATAATAAAACACTTAGTAATTATTTAATAGTTATAAATGGCTAGGTTATCACAACACTTTTTTGCAGAACGTTTTAGCTCAGAAAAAAAATTCACCTACACCGCCATCTTGTGGAAAGTATCCATTTTTCCTTGATTGAACTTCCTTTGCTGAATCAACCACCATCAAACACCTTCAAAAGAAAATTTCCTTTTCTGTTAGAATGCTGCTCTTACCTATTAGACATGTAAATATTTTTCAATAGGACAGTATCAGTTTAACTTGAAGTCATTTTCCTACTCTATAACATAAAAAGGATGAGATAGATCCTGCACCGAACTTGCAGTTTAAAGTGCAACTCAGCTAAAACCAGTAACAGAGGAAAAATCGTATCATACTGAATGCATCTCAGCAACCAACTTGTTGAACATTCTAATTTTCCAGAATCAGCTTTCTAAAATCCCTCTTTGAAACACATCTCTCCCCTACAATTTAACCTTTTCATGCTCAGCAGCTCCAAGAAGGCCCCCAGTAACACCTGTACATATCTCACCCTCAGAGGAGTTGTCACTGAGCAGAATTCATGGCCAGACTGGGACCAGCTCTGAAGTGTATATGAAGGAAGCACCTGTGTAAGAACCTCTCCATCACCCTTTACAGGTTAAAACACTTCCTCCCCACTATAGCCTGTATGAACCACAACATGTGTATTTTTCACTCAGGGCTGGTAAGTAAGCATTATTCATTTACAATTAGTGTTATATCAGGCAGACTCAGCAAAAGTATAAGAACTTGTCCAATTTTCTATTTAGCTGAATTTCATTATATTGAGATTGATAATGTCAAAAGGAACCAACCATAAAAGTTTAAAAAGCAAAATGCCACAACACGGGGTACAAAATTTTGCAGCATGAACTGTAACTGCAGCAAAACTGCAGTCGGGATCAAAGTCTAAAGTTTTGCAAATGTGCTCTGATGCCTCTTTTATGGGCTGTCAATTTGATATATTCAACAAACATGTCGTGTCTTCCACACTTTCACCTATACCTACTCTGTCTTCATGTTAATCTCCCTAATTCTTCTCCCTTATACCTCTCTACCACACTTCCACAGACCACTATGAGCATGAATGGTGCACACTAAATCCTCCCAACAGCTCTAAGAAAATACTGTGGGATTCTTGAGGTGATGAAGATGACACAGCACTTTCTTAAGGCAGCGTTACTTTATTGTCCCCAGCAGAAAGACTACTGAATTCTAAGATCCTGAATGTCACAAAAGAAGCTGTTTGGGAATTGTTTGCCCCTAAAACACAAACAAGCCAACCTTTGTCCATCGTGTATGGAGCAGAGGAGATTACTGGGCAAAGCCAGGTGGGAAACCAACAGCAGGATGAAACATGTTTTACTCAAGTGAAAACTGCAACCGTCAATGAGACCCTCCTCAGTTATGATGAACTACTGAGAGACACAACCACTGTGTCTACTCCAGACCATAAATACCAGTTACCACTGGTAGAGCGAAGAGAAACTAGATGTTGGTAATCCAAGAATTCAAGTATGTAGCATAACAATTAACTGCCATGATACAGTATTTTACAAAATACACTTAAAAAGAGACATTATCAGACATAAAGAGACCTTGAAATCGTAATAAAATTCTGTCCACCTCAGCATGGTAGACTTCAGAATTAGACAAACAAGAACAAATTTTCTGACCAAAAAGTAGAACCACAAACTGTCAAGGCTTTTACTGTCAGAGTTGAACATAAAGTTACAATCATCCTTATGACACATAGGACCACATGCCTGGAGAGGGGTTCAATTTCCAATCACAAAAAACAGCTATATCTTATTGCAATCATGCATTTAAGAAACAAAACCAAAACAATCCCCAGGTAATTCTCCATCTGCAAGCAGCTAGTTGGATAGGGAACATCAATGCATTAATTTCTTTCACAGCTCCCACGCTGAGCTGGAGCTTGCATTAGCAAGAAGCGCCGTTCTTCAAAAATATGCTGTGGTTTTATCCTGCAAATATAAGATCATCTTCTGCATGGCCTATTAAATCGGCCTGGTTTTGCATGTCTGTTAATGTGGAGAAGTCGATGTGCTATAAAACAGAGTGAAAAGGTAAAACATCTGCTTCCACAGACAAGTAATATATTAAAGTTTTTAAAAACAGTAAGTACAAAGCTGCTTACATATTTTTGATTATAGGCAATAACTCTAAACAGTTACTTAAGGATGTGAATTAGTCCCTGTGCATCCTGGTCTTTTCCCCTCCTGCCTCCTCAGGCTCTACTTCAAGGGCACCACCACCACCACATTCATGGCCCAATTCAGAAACCCTCATCTCCACCTGCTGCAGTTCCAGTTGTGAGAAACAAGAACAAAGTTAGTAAGAAAGTTGTACGCAATATCTTTATTTTTAATAAATAAATATTATTCAAGTATCTGATATTCTTCAGCATCTCAAGACCGCAAAGTTATTTTCTCAGAGACCTTTTGGGGAATGTACTGTTGTCCAGGTTAGGTTAATCCTTATAACAACCTGGGATTTTTGGTGCAAGAGAGGAAAGAGAAGGGGAAATAGAATTTGGGAGTGTTTCATATGAAGATAGAATAAATTCAGGTAAAAGTGTGAGAAACTCTGAAAACACCTGTTTATTACATTTCAGTAAATGATAACAAACATGAAAATAATTACTTAATAGAAACATTCGGTCTTTTCAAATGTGTACACACATTAATTGTGGCAAGTCTAAGACCAAATATACATTCTGTATCTTAATATGCCAGCTCTTTTTGTATCTGTCTTGACCAACATATAACATGCTTTAATAGTGTACTCTTCAGATTTAATAGTGTATTCTTCAGCAAATAATTTCCACTTTACACACAGAACTGGCACAATATAAGTAAGGCTGGCAAAGAGCTAGAGACTGCTGTTTCCTGGACATGGTATAACATATATTGGATACTTACCTGTCAAATAACTCTAGCAAGCACATCATGCCTGTATGGACAGACTGCGATACCTCAGGTATTTGCATAATGTTGTCATAAGTTAATTTTATTTCTACAATATAAATTAAACAAATATGTGTTGTCATATGTGATATTTTCTCATTGCATTATCACAAAATAAATGACATTTTAAGGATGTTCCAAAGATTAATGATGAAATTATAAAATACTTTTGTCACAGTTCCAGTTTTTAGAAGAACAGGTATGTATCATGGGAGAAAGGACTGGATTAAAGTGCTCAGAAAACCAAGATCCTCTTGGGTGAAATCCAAGGACAAATAACCAAAATATAAAATGCATTAATATTAATAAATCTAGAAGAGAACCAAATCAATTTTCAATAAAATTACACTGATAACAGAGAAATTTATATTTAACTATTTGTACTTGGTAACTGATTCTTTGAATTCATTTTCTTTATAAGATGTGATGATTTTAAGAGAGCCAAATATGTCTGTGCACATATATCTATTACTGTAGCGATAAACAGATAGATACATAATACATGTACAGAACTAATATTCTTGCCAAACATTTCAAATTAATTCACAGTACCAACAGACATATCTAATCAGACTAATGAATGTCTGACTCTGTGAAGAGGTATTAACCAGTTTCATGTGCTTTAGGGCCATTTGGTCATTTCTTTCAGTGTTGTTGAATATACAGAAATACTTTGGAAGAATTCAGTGTGTTGATGGTAAATATGCTGCAAGGTAATTATCACCTGGCATATCCTGAGAGCAGACCAAATATCAACTGTACCTCATCAACTGGGCTGAAAGTAAAATAAAACTATATAATGCCATTGTAAAATGTGTTGTAATAAAAACAACTCAAAGAAAACTAAAACCTGTTCTCAGAATTCAGTTAAACCCAAAGAAATTCCATCTTGAATTTAGCTCAGACAAATCTGAAGACCTTCAGAATTCATCATATGCTGTATGTATAAATACATATGGTGCTTCTTAATGTATTTGATAGGAAGCATATGACTGGAATCTTTCAAACCTTAGGGACAGGCATAACTTAAATCCATGTATGAAATATTGGAGTTACATGCCTAACAAGAAAAAAGCAAGCAAGAAAACAAAAAACAAAAACCAAACCACCAAACCATAGTGCTCTGTTATTTGCTAGGCAAATTCTGCAGATTCTGCAGTTAAAAAATCACAATACAACAGAACACCATAAGAATACATTTCTGCATGTCTAATTATACGTGAACTCCCTGACAGCTGCACTTAATCAATTTTCTTGAAAACTGATACTAAATGAAGACAGGATTTTCCTCCTTACATATCATGAAGTTAATTATTTTTCTGTCTTTTCCAGTACAATAACTGTTTTTACTGTTAGATCTCCCTGTCTCAGGGAGTATGTATTATTCCACAGAATACTGCACAAACCATTATAGAGGTGTCTCACAGGGGGATAGACTAACATAAATAACCAGCATTTATTAGGAAAAAGGTAATCTGATCTATAGATGATCATATATTACATATAAATACTAATATCTGCCTTTCTTAAATGTTAAATTATTTTACCTATTTAACTGCAGATGGAAGTACTCCATTCTGTTTAGTGCAATCCAGTATCTCATCACTCATTTGCTGATATGAGTAGACTTGCCTCTCACTTTATAGTATATATTGGTAACATTGTTCTATACATGCTAATGCCAAGTATCCTAGGTGATTTGATTTGGAGCTCCCAGGCACTAAAAGGAAATTAGCATTCTGGAAAACTAGAGCAACAGGACGGGTTCACCAAAACTGACTCCACTGTCAATTCTTAATAGTTTTCTGGTGTTCAAATATCAAATTCATGGTCGTATATTGAATAACAGAAACTATGTTTTCCAGCTTCAACTTAGACTTCTTGACTCTGTCAGTTTGGCTGTAGAAAATGAGAAACAACCAAAGAAATATTCTGAGGTGACAGTTTAACTCTCTTGTTGCAATAATATTTCCTACTCACTCTGGTAACATGGTTACCAGGATAAATACATGAATTGGAACTTACAGAGCAAAGTCGTTTGGGCCCTAAATAATGAAACATTTGTAGGACATCTCTAAGGGCTCTGCTGTGCTCCATAAGACAGTCTCAAGTCTATCAAATAGCTTGCTTGGCCTTAGAGAATAACAGATTTTTTTTTTTTTCAGGGATCGCACTCCTCTGTAGTTGCTGCAAAAAATTATGTTAAAAAGTGAGGTGTCATGTTCCTACTTTTATTCTCTAATATTTTTGTTGGACTATAAACTGAAATGCTGACATTATGTAATGAATGCAAGCTGAGGACTAAGTGTCTTTCAAAAAATGTCTTGCCTTTTTTAGAAAGAAAATAATAATAATACAAAAAACAGCTAGAAGTAAAAAGAAACAGCACCCTTCAAGACTTTGAATTCTAATTCAAAGAATGCTTCTCTACCCTCATGCTGCTATTTTTTTTAATTCATCATTCATTCATGCAGAGACAATAACAAAGTGGGTTTACCAGGGAAAAAAAATCTATTTTTAAAAAAATAACTTTTAAAATGAGAAGTTCTATCTAGGTTACTACATTGCCTTTCTTCCAAAGACATATAAGACAAGAATGAATGTCCAAGAATAATGCCACCTGTTATGATAGGTCTTTTTTTTCCCTACTTTTAAAACTATTTCAGGACATCTTTAATGCTTTCCTTAATTCAGAACAGAATTCAGTTGCTGTGCCACAAAGAGCAAACAGTGACAGCTAATTGCCAAGCAATCCTGCAAGACAAGTCCTGACTGCCATGCTTGTACTCAGCACTGAGAGGTTACTCAGAGGCTGGATGAACAGCTTTTCTTATGCAGCCTCAGCAGTCTCAAAACTGCAGACAGAAACATATGGGTAGCATATCAGCACTGAAAGTGGCAGGTCTGCAAATGTGCAGCATCCTGCTGATGGCCATTATTATTCTACAAGCCCAGTTTTCATACATAAAAATCTGAAGATCTATTTTTATTGCCTTAGAGCTGGACATCAAAAATCACTTTAATATTTCAGAGCTATCAACTCAATGTGTCTGAAAAGACCATGGTTCCATGCTCTGTTCAATAAGGATCTGATATTGGTTCAGAATTTCTCTGTATCATTTAAACATACACCTTTAGGGGATTTTGTGCCCCTTTCCCCCCCAGTATACTTGCATAATTTCTCACAGATTCTTGAGAACTCATAAAAGTTTTATATATGCATATCAAGATGAGAATAACCACTTTCAGGTAAGTAAAAGAAGGATCTGTTCTGAAAAGCTGTACACATTAAAAGAGTTAAGTATTTCTGGACTACTTCAGGGCCTTGACTTTGTATTTGCTCATATGTGTATCTTAGGAAAATTCCTATTTTCTACATGTTGCTTATATTAATGGCACAATGGCACACACTCACAATTCCTTCAGTGCTATACTCCTGGACATTGAACCATTTTTCAGGATGCAGAAATCAGGGACCTTCTTTAAAGGATTTATTTTTAAAGCATTCCTCCTAAAAGTTATGATTTTGTGGTGCTCAGGTCTATAAATATAGCTTGAGCCTTCAAATTCTCCTAAATCTGAAATGACTGTGGTGCTCTTTTAAAGAGAATTTGTACAGTTTATTCAGAGAGGCAGTGATTCCTGCACAAGACAGTATTGCCACAGACTTGAGTGGTGCAGTATTAGGCCTTAAAAGAGCAGTCATTCCTGCCTTTTCTGTGACTTCTAAATTCAAATTATTTTACTGACAGTTTTCTCACAAGAGTCTCATTTTTGCACATTACAGAATATTCACAATGTTCAAAGCATTCATTAATGTAGTAATTAAGTATATCCTGCAATGTCAATTTATTTAGACACTATTTAAAAGACATAAAATCACAGTATTTTATGCTCAATATATACTTAAACTGTCTATCCAAGACAAAAGTTTTTATAGACTGAAGTGATTATTCTTCTCATATATTATACTTTATTCTGTCTACATGTGCAAATCTATTTATCTATCTCCTTTTCAGTGCAGCTTGAAACAACACAAAGAGCTGTCAATGCAAAGACAGGAATAGACTAAATAGCAGCGTTAATTCTGAAATACAACCAACAATCCTGAAATAAGTTTTCCCTGCACCCCGCCCCTGCCTTCTTGAATGTTGGTTATAATTTCTGCAGGTGGCGAGAAAACGTATCACACTGAACACTTGCACATCTGCATCCCTGAAAGAAGTTACAAACATGCTCACTGTCTTGCTAATGGTCTTCCTTTGAGCCAAAGATATTCTCATACAATAATAACACACATAGCAAACAAATATATTAAACAAACAAACAAAAAAAAGTTGAATTAAGGACTGTACAAGAGCTCCAAGACTTTAAAGAAAATCCAACAAGCCATTTCCTCAAACAACAGAACTTTTAATTAATATACCCTTAATACCATTCACTTACTGTGCAATGAATGACCTGCCGTAGACTACTTTACACATAATAAAAGAAAGAGTTAAACTTGTGAGTATCAGTACTTAAACAACCTTGTAAACTTGTGCAAGACTGACAAGCCCATAAAATCTCCATTCATCACTAATAAATTACTCCCTTTTTTTTATTTTAATAGCACTAGCATAAATCTAAATGATAACAGTTACAGTCTAGATTTACAGTGATGTAACCAAGGTCAGCACTTGAATCCATATGTTTTAGTGCATGGTTATTTCTATGCATATTTAAAGCATTGGAACCATATAAAACTAATGAGGCTGCAAACAACAGAGAGTAAAGTTCTACTTATAATTTGCGTGTATGCCCAATAAAGAGTATCTGTGCACAGAGAAGCAGGTGTCTCTGCAGCAGAGCTAGTTTGAACTTTATAAAGGCATATATTCAGCAAGAGGAAAGGAAGTGCAGTCTAACAAGAACAGCAGTTTCACAAGCCCCCACCAAACTGACTTTCACTACTGTCCTGCTCTGTCTCTGTACAGGCAAGGGACACTAGATTGCACAACAAAAAGATGTGTGGTTTTCAAGAGGTCTATGGGATAGAAAGTAGAGGACCCTGTAGCTCAGTTCCAGAAAGAAAATGAGCCATATTGAACACAGACAGATCAATTCAGTCAGCGCCAGAAACTACAAAACTCCTTTGAACATACACCAGTATTGACTGCAGAAATGCTATTGATCAATTTAGCTGGAAAAAAAACCCTGTGACTATTTGCTGGAGTGCTGCATTTCACTTCACGTGGATAGGGGAAAGGGGACAGAAAAAAGCAAGGAGACCAAAGTAGTTTTTCTGTCTGTACTCTTCAGTACAGAACTGGGGATGTATTCTCTATGCTGCTGACTGAGACAGTCAGATCACATGTCCTTGAAAAAGCTTCTAAAAAGATGCTTGTCTCTATAACTTATTTCACTGCCCAGCATTGTACTGGAAAGCACTGTAGGACATGTAGGCAGAACTTAAAAAAAGATTTGTCAGTTTGGTTTCATTTAAGTGTTCTAACTTAACAGAATCATGCTAGTGTGCCACGGAGATGGTCCTTCTACCATGAGTTTACAGTCCAACTATATTATTACAACCAACAAATGGAGATTAAGATCACAGTGAAGAATGTAACTCATTTTATTATCTCAAATCACCTATTAGATTGTAAGCTTGTTTTGATAGCATCTGCTTTCATTTTTGTATCCCCAAAATACATGAGGGAACAAAGCTTGGTACATTTAATGGGATCTGAGAACACTCCTAGAAGGAAAGGAATGCACATAAAATTATGATTTCTGGAGTCCTTATTTTTGTAACCAAATCAAAACTTCTCTGCACCCTATTTAAAGCCATCTTGCCCAGAAGTTTCTTCACACATCTAGAAAAATCTCTGTAAATACAATTCTCACATGTGGAATATGTCAGAGAACAACAAGCATCAATTTCTTTCAAAAACATTTTTGAAGAAAGATAAATGCCATTTCTTTTGCTCTCAAGTTTACACATAGGATCATGGTATTTTCAATAGGTGTTTTATGTCTCAGAGTACCACACCTCAGACTCAAAACACTGCATAAAATTCATTTGCCAAATGGCATTTCCTCCTTTCTTCTCCAAATGCATTTTGTTTATATAGGAAAACAAACCAACAAACTCCTAGTCCTTTGGTGCTGTCCTCACCAAGCTGACATGCACCCTTCCACACCAGATTCTCACAAGCTGGAATGATTCCAGAGAGTCTCCAAGGACAAACTTTAGAAGGAGGCCCTAGTTAAAATATTGGCAGCACATAAATTTGTCTTTTTAATGGCAACCACTTTACATTGTTTAGCACATCTAGCAGGATTCAAACATGAATCTAATATAGTCACAAACTCCCAGAAAAGTCCTGTGAGGTGAAGGAAAAAAAAAAATGGTGAGAGATGAAATACATAGTCACTGCTAACAGGTCTTGAGCAAGCACTGCATGAGCAGGTGAAAAAAAATCTAGTGACTGTGAAGAGCTTGATGACAGCTCCAGGTCTGCTTCCCTTATTCAACTGTTTCCACTTATATTCACTTCTGCATCTGTTACATATTTAGGGGTGTTTTTATTAGTAGCTTTGGATCCATTGAAGCAGGTGAGCATGTGTTCAAAAGACAACTAAAAAAAAAAAATGAGAATTTAAGAAAACTGAAACAGTTCAGAGAAAAGGAGATGAACAAAGTATTCTTTCTGCAAATAAAGGCATCCACATTTTAATTGGGTCTATGTCATTTGAATGGAGACAAAATGAATAAAACAGTTTAATTTTAAAGTAAACCAGGGAAAAGTAATTTGATGCAAATAATCTCTCTTGGCAAGGACTGACCAATACGGGTAACTGCAAATATACACACATTCCACATGCAAGTATCTATAACATAATGATCTTCCTTAAGCAGCTTTTGCCCATCTTCCCACCTTTCTACTTTAAGATACTATTTAAAACTCAGTTTATAATCTTACCTGTTTTCCTCCATATTTATGTGTTGACGGGGTCCTAAATCAGGAAAGCACCTGGCATGCACTTGAGATCCAAGTGCATAGTGTCAGGGAGATGAGTTAATTCCCCACAAAATGCTTTTCCTAAATAGGAATTCTTTGACCAAGGGTGATGTATTTATGCTTTTGTTTTCAAGCTATTCTTGGGAGGAAAAGTGGCAGGAAGAGGAAAAAGAAAAAAAAAAAAAAAAAAGGAAAAAAACCAACTAACACAGACTTATCTCCAAAGTACATCTTTTGGTTACATATAAAGGGTTTCAGGGTTTTTTTTACATATAACCTTCTCTTAATACCTCAACTGCTAATTAGGATAATGTGCAGCTTTACGTTTGGGTCTATATGCAAAAGTATTAAAATAAATTATAACAATTAATTTCCTTTGTACTGCTGAGAGTACTGAATTCTGATAGGAACTGTGAAGGACTCCACACTCCAATAAATTACAATTTCATGTCTAAAGTTTAAAGGTGCTGCAGAACTGCTTAAGCACTTGACCAGCTCCTCCCTTAAAGGAACACAAAGGAATCCAAACATCTGCATTAAGGCATAGTTACATGATACGTTGTCTTGTCTTCAGTCAAAGCTAGTTTAAGATGTTCTCATGCCTTTCTTGCCTGACCACAGCCACTACTTCCTTCCTTTAACCTGCTCCCTGAAATAAGACAGTTATAGAAAACTCTTATAAAAAAAATAATCTTCTTTGGGGCTTAAATGTTTTGCCTACAGTAAGATACCTCCCTCTATGTGGGATCACAGATGAAAACACTCTCCAAATTACAAGTACCTACGTATTATTGGAAGGAAGACATTTTTCTCTTTTAAAACACACATGTTTATAAAGTAAGCCAGCGGAAATTGTCTGGGCCACAATGACATAAAACCCATGAAACTCTGGTCTAGCCATCAGGGAGCTCACAGAGAGACAGTTTACATTCCACTTGCTTTTCCCAAGACTGCTTACCTTATAACTACACGACAGTGCAATAACGAGTGAAAAGTCTTGTGAAGCAGGAAAAAAACCCAATCTCCTTATGTGAGCTATTCTACAGATTGGTGGTTAGGACAATCCCCAAAAGTGAAGACATGTATTTGTATTCCCACTGCTGAGGAAACTACTACATGTCCTAAGCTGTAATACAAAAGGCAAGTCCTCCACTGATCTTGAAAGAAGATCAGTGCAGTAAGCGGGCTCCAACAACACCTATCAGATCAAGTCCCAAGAAAATTAGTGTAAATGAGCTGGCTGGTTTTGGATTCTGAGTGGATGAAATGCTTCTCAGAACTTGTTAGGACTGGACACAAATGGATGTACAATTCTGTGGAGCTCTGGACTATCTGAATTTTAATTTTAATATTTATTTTGAATTCTTGTGGCCTTTGAGAGACAGCTTTGTACTGAGGCATCCTAATTTAAATTGATGTCAACTTTCTTCAAATTTGGTTTAATAGTTCTTTTATATCCTCCTGCTATTCTAATTTATAAGGCAAAATCTTTGTTCATATCCCAAAAAGGAACTAAGACACACCTGATGTTACTAAAAAAAAAGTAATGGATGCTTTCTTAAAAATAATCTTCACATGTAAGAGAACATATCATGATTTAATTTAATCGGTGAAAACAAATCAGTTCTTGAAGGATATAAGAATAATAAATACACACACAAAGAAGAGCAAGGCATCTATAAGCACAAAATTTTGAGAAATAGCAGAAAATATTTCCCTCTGAAAATGTTTTATATTAGTCTTCAATCCTGCAAATTAGGCCGATGCTCATCATTTTGTCCAAGCTACGGTCACAGTGTGAAATTAAAAGTACAAACCATAAGAAGATGATACACATATGAAATTAACTTGCCACTCACTGCTTGCTAGCCTCACAAGAAGAATTAGATTTGTTTCCATTTTTTCTTACATATTTGGCAAATTTACAGATATGTCTGGAATGTTAAATCAGTCAGATTTAACAAAAACAAGTTTGCCAACTGTTGGTGGTGGAACAGCTAAAATATTCAAACTACAGATAGATATTCAGTCTATGGGGCCAGATCAGGTCTAACCCAAATCAAAACAGGCAAAGTATATATGGTAGGCAACACTGAGTCCACATTACCAACTGTTTCACCTTAAAGATCTAGTCTTACAGTGCTGCAACGCCTACCAAGACAGACATAGCCTTACAAAAATTGCCCCTCCCCTCATCACAAGACTTAATTTTTGTTGTAACATACCTTTCTGAAACCCATTCACTTTTCATTTCGTGACAATTGCCTCTGCCCAGGGCACCTGCACTCATCTTACATGCTCCAGTCCTAGACCAAATGACCAGGTAAAAGCTGCTACAAAATACTTGCCTCAGGCACAAAATCAGTTATCCTGCAATCCACTAATCAATATTTATTCAAAACTGAGTGTGAAATCATCAACAAACCACTTCTCTGAACTGTGACCAAATGAAGCTTTTCAATAGGTTTTGAATTGATGCCCTGAAGAGGGTAAAAATGAGCATTGAGGGTTTTTTTAAATGCAACAAGACCTGAAGATGTAAGTTTTTACAAAATGTTACAATATTACTGAAATATTTAATATTACAAAAAGCACGTAAAAAAAATTTCTTCAGTGAATAAGGCTTAAAACATATATCAACTCTTTAAGCTGGAAAGAGAACTAATGTCTGCAAAAGAATAAGACCTAACTCATAGCACAAACGAGACTAAGTGAAGAAAAGGATACAGGGAGGGGAAACAACAGAATGTATAAATTAGTCCTGGGGATTTAGGCAGGAGAAAAGAAGAGAGCATGATCTATTTAGAGACAGATTTGTCAACTTCTGTCAGTTTCCTCTAATACCTGAAGAAATTTGGTTTTCTGCAGAACATATTTAGGGAGGCAGACAAAAATAATGCAATATCATTATAAAAATAAATGAAAAATAAAATATATAGTTTTCATTTATTTTGTAGTGATATTTACCAGAAAAAGTTTTACCCTCTTCAAGAAAGTTACAAAAACAACTTTTGCTGACAGTCTTAATAGAACTTGCTTGCTCCTTTTGTGAAACCATAATTGACCACCTATACCCTTATGTGCAAAGCATTTCACACAGCTGTAGAAATACTGGAAACACTTGTTGCTTTCAAGTTCTTGAAGGTATTTTAAACAGGTATGTCTCAAAATCCCATTTCATAGAGAAAATGGGATAATCTCTTCTAGTCAAGCTAAGACGTGTTTCTCATTCAGGAAGCAACCCCTCTCTCTTGGATAAAATATCCAAATACATGAATGGACACCTCTAAATGGTGTTGTTATGGTTAAACCTTCAACATTCTGCTGCATGGAAAGACTAACATTATATTCTTAACAGATGTAGTGTCAGAACGGTTTTATACTCTTCAGAGAAATTGCTTAGTATGATTTATCACCCTAACTCAAGTGAAACGATACTGAATGGAGTGCTGTCAGTGATGAACAATTCCAGCAGATTGACATTTACTAAAGAAAGCAAAAGATGGCATCACTGCACTATTTTAAAGCTTGGAAAAGCAGCCTGGACTGCTGAAACCTGCCAGAATTTCTATAACCAGTGGCCTTCCGCTACCTACTTTAAGCAAGGGAATTACCAGTGTAGATTATGGAGCCTGAGGCCACACACAGTGTAATTTTCATCTTCTCTGGAGCAGGATTTAAATATCAGTATAGCTTTATGCAAACACAAATTTTCCAATTGATATAGCATTACTATACAAAAAACACTCAAAGTTGGATATTTTCAAATTCTTCCAACTTGAAACCTAGATTTCCAAAATATTGGGCCTGAATCTCTCTGCTACAAGAGAAAGCTAAGCACAAGGTAACTTCCAGTAAGAATGAGATATTTCAATTCTTTGAGAAATAAATCAGTTTCTAAGTCTCTGAGTGGTGTACATAATCTGTGAGGATTTAAAATCTCCACAAATTTATTCCAGTGAAATAACTTTCAGGAGGACTTGAGGTCTTGTTTTCAATACCAGATCAACAGAAAACAAAGTAGCAAGCCTATACTATTACTGTAATGATCCTCAAATGTCTTAAAACATGACTGATTTTTTTTCAAAAGGAGAAAAAGTAATTTCCTTCATTAAAGATCAAATATTTAAACTCATTCCCCCCCCCCCCTTTTTTAACATTTTAACATTAATATTTGGGGTTTTGAAGTTCTAGTCAGCATTGCATTAACTGTTGTTCTAACAAGTGTTAATGCAGTTCCTGCCTTTCCTCTGAAGAGCTATAAAAACATAGTGCTTTCAGAATTTAGGTAAGGATATAAATCTTGGCTCCAGGTGTTTCTGAATCACTTTCCATAATCTGAAATGAAACTAGTCTTGACCAACTCTGAATAAAGTTTGAATGCAGTACAGGTTTGTACTAAGTTAAACTATCTTAAGAATGACTATGTAAAATAAACCAAAACTTACTGACTTATTTACTTTCTGGAAGGCATGTTAAATGAACTTTAAAACCAGATTTGAAAATCCAGCTGTAAAAGGGATATGCAGAAGTGATAAATGAGGGCTGAACACCATCCAAATCACATACTTAGTTGTAAGAACTACAGTAAGCAAGTAAAACTCCACCCTGAAGTAACAATTCAGTTTAAATTAGAACTTGCAGTTACTCTTCCAATTTAAGTCAATAGCTATTCTGTGGTTGCCATCTATCAGAAAAACATACTTAGTGAAAGTATAAAACAGCTCAGTGTAACAAATATAAACAATGAACTTTTCAAACATCATTCCTGAGTGCAAAGTGCAAAACATCACTAACACAAATCCCAAGCCTGTACCCACTAATCATGTTTCTACTTTCAATGAGGTTCTGAATGTCTCCCCTATCCCCTCCCACTACTCCCTAGAAAATTCTCCCTCATTATCTTGACTGATTGCTTCGATTAGCAAGCAACTCAGTCACTCACATTATGTTCTATGTTTCAATTCCAGGAAGGTAAAGGTTCAGTGATATATTTCAGGTTTACTTAATTGGAAGGAAAATTAACTTCAGTGCTCTATGTACACAGTGCTGGGGTAGACTGCCTGAATAATGCTCATATGCTATTTGCACCAGCCAAGACCTTCCTTGTTCACAGATTACTTTCTCTATATATTTATAGACACATATATTTCTCTTTATATGTACCTCAGAAAAACAGATGAGTAAGGAAGAGTTTCACTAGAAATGCTGGGAGTGTAAGATTTGGAGCCAGTAAAACATCCATTATTAGGTAACTCATTGAATCAAAATAGTCCACTTTTAGAGTGATTATTTTCTGATCATTGCAATTTAGTTTCAATAGGTATTCAATGATATTTACTTTAGTAAAACTAATGATTCTTCAAATTTTCCTTTTTTTAAGTACTTAAAAACAAACACTAATTTGGACTTTTCCTTTAAATTATATGAAATATTGTTTACATTTTATCTGCCTACGCACTTTTGTTAGTTACAACTGGTTCTGTTGCATTTAGCCTATCAAATTCTAAATCTAGAGGTCAAATAATTTATTCATCCAATTTTCGCACTGTATTTCCAATTTTTATATCAGTTCAGGTTTTCTAGCTCTGGAAAATGGACTGGGGTGCATATGCATACATGAACAGGCAGCAGTACTTTCTGAAGTTTCCTCTTTCTTTACAATTCTGAAAACTAGTCAGCAAGATTGAGACTTGCTGTATGCTTGACATCCGTTATTCACATAATTCAATCATGGGTGTGTACCACAAGGTGAATAATGTCTTCCAAATCTATGGTAAATATGTAAAATATACTCTTGAGAAGATAATAAGAATACTACTAAACATTAAAGGGAGAAAAACACGTTGAAGTACTGCACATCAGTAATTTGGCTGGCTATTACCAGTCTGGTTATTCTTCTGAAGAGAAAAACAGAGGAGAAAAACAGAAAAAAGGATTGGGGGTAGGCTGTGTGTTGTTTTTTAAATTGTACATTAGATTAGGTAACAAAACTACATGTAGCCAATTTTGGGTCTTCAATCTGTTCTGTATTTAGAAATGGATTTACACACCCCTCAGCAATTACCAGAAATGGAACATTTTTAGTGAGAAAAAAGTAACATTTTTTCCACCGCTTAATATATAACTTTACTAACATGTGTGAGGAAGATAACAAAACTTACATGTTACTAAACTTGTTATGCATCAGCAAAGATATACTGCACCATCTACAGACACAGCCATTCAAAAAAGAATTTTGCCAGACACATCACAGTTATGAACTATTTTCTTTTCTGAATATAAGGAACACTTGCAGTAGCTCTTCTGTCATTAGCAATTCAGTCAGTAAATGCTAGCAAATTTTGAATAACAACCCAGTATAAGAGGTCACTGTTAAACTAAGGGCTGGTGTAGTTCAAGCTACTTCATCAATAGCAGAACATTGCAAAACCCCTCAGCACACAGAACTACAATTCATACATAGTTTAAATCTCATGTAGCTTTCAAGCACAAAAGCCATACAGAAAACCTAATTAAAATTACAGTGAAGTCAAAAGTCTGCATAAAATCCATAGAGGTTTTTAAAACACTTCTAGAGTTTGTTACAAAAAACAAAAAACAAGGGGAGAGAAGAGAAAAAAAAAAAAAAAAACAAACCCAAAGATATATCTTACAGCATACTTCAGGTTTTTAGCAGAAGTCATATTCACATATGCTAGGAAGGGTAAAGGTAACCTAAAACAATACCTGGAGATATGAAAATATGAACATAGGGTTAGAGGTATTGAAAAAAACAAAAACGAAACCAAAAATTCATCTATCTACAACACAGTCAGTCAACAAGTCCTAGGGCTACTTCTCCATCAGGGCCTCAGAACCAAGAACATGGCCCTGCTGTAGCCGAGTCACCTTCAAACACAGAATATCTTAGTGTGGATACACATGAAAAAAAATCCCTGAAATGATCAGGTATTACTCAGCATTATACAAGATTTTCCACACCAACTAACCACTCTCCACCTCAAAAACTTTCTACACCTTCTTGAGGGAGGTGACAGTTTTATGCAGTACAGCTAACCCCGATTCTAGTTTCATCAGGATTTCTAACTACAAGGTTGAGAAAATTAAGGACTCTGGTTGTATATACTCACGTTCCAAAAATTATCCTGCCTCATGATACCACGAGAGAGATTCGCTCTTTAAGCAATTAGCAATTTGAACTTAACAGTTTCTAGATAGCGTTTGAAACAGAACCAGAGACCCTTACAGGAAGGTTACAAAAGAGAAAACACAGTTTTTTTGCAATGTAAGTAATCCATAAAAGTCAAATTGTAAAAGTCAAACTGTAAAATGAGCTGTGTAAAAAAAAATCTTCAGGTTCAGCAATAGCTTTAACTATTAGGTATTTATTTTTAAGATTCTTAACAGTAACACCATTTAAAAGTAGGAAAAAAAAAAAAAAATGAGGAGACAAAGATCCTGTTTTCTGTAGGATTCAGACTTTTTTTTCCCCCCAAGACAGCACTAAGCTTCAGGTTATTACTAGTAGAATAGCAGTAATTATAAGATGCTGTCATGCACTATAAACAATTGTTAATGGCCCTTCTTATGCTTTTTCCAAGTAAATGAACTATCCCATCTCTAGTAAACAGCATCAGTTAAACTCTCTGTTGAAGTGACAACGATTATCCACTATTTTGTTAAAAACAGCCCTTCACCTTTCCCCTTTTACTCCAGCTGGAAATGCAATGTGAAATCTTAGTTTTTCTTAGCTTTCAACTTTTAGATCACCCTGAGCTTTGAAAAACCTCTGGAAGTATCCAAGTACCTAAACAGAAGGTGAATCTAAAGGAAACAAACCTGGCCCTTTGATAAGAGGTTGGATTAGCAAGTGTGCACATTAAAATAGAGAAGAGAGAAGCCTCAGGGAATATTATGGATAAATAGTGGAATATTTACCATTTTATAAAAGGGAGGAAGTGGGTTCTGCTGGCTCGCTACAGGACAGGGATATGGAAACAAGATCAGAAGGCTTCTGCTTATCTCAGAAATTATGAAGAAATTATTACAAGTAAAATCTAGCACAGCAAGTTGGAGCAGTTTTAAAGACATGATACATTCAGATGCAGAGCATTTTAAGAATCTGAAGATAAATAACAAAGTAGATTAATGAAGAAAAATTAAACAGACTGAATAAATTATATTGGACAGATTATTTCTAGAAAATTATATTGTCATAAATGTGACCTACCTATACAACAAAGAAGTGCTGAAGCCTCGCATAAGCAGAAACAGTTTGTACCAGCTGTCCTTCATTACAGGTTTCTAGCCTAGCTGAGGGTTAGACCCTCAAGTCGCTGCTGACAGATGTTTGAATAATACTTTATTTGGTTGCTTTTGCAAGAAAGGGCTGAAATGATTGCCTTTGCTGACAGGAATCTTAACAGTAACTTGAATTTGCAATGGTACCTGTTTCTCACAGGTCATCTGATACAATTTTAGCTATGTAACTAGCTTTGAATCTTCCTCAATTTCACCAGAGACTTCTGAGTAGCCTTAAGGCCTCAGGCAGACAAGTTGTTAAAGCTTAGTGCCAGACATAGGGACTCAGAAACCCGAAAGAAAGAGCAAAAAATGCATAATCTTTCATACTAAACAGACACTAAGGTTAAGTGAGCCGAGTGGTCAGTTTAAAGGTCTTTATCTTTTTAATGAGAGCTTAAATGTAAAATTATTACCCCTAAATTAAAGTGGTTATTAAGTACCAAGCAATAAGTTATGTTACACCATTGACAGTATGAAATTAAGTTTCCTTTGAAGGGTGCTGCACTCAGTTTAAAGTTGCACTTTATGCAACTGTGTGAGGTACGTGCAAGAGGTACACCCAATTCCTAAGAATCCATCAAGTTTACCTATATTGTCTTTTTGCACTTTTTCCGTGAAAATGTCTAATTCTCTTCATGTCATATAAACATTAGATATGCAATACCCTCAAAGGACTCAAAAGGAGAAGAAGCAACCTTCTTCAGCATTTTCACTATAAAGGGATATTTAGATGAAATTTTCTGTTTAATACTATGCTTCCAATATTCTCCATTAAGGATCACGGTTCACATAGAGCTATCATGCCAAAAAGAACCCAATGTTTGACCTAAGAAAGGTAAAAATGAAGTGAAAATTGTTTTGCCTGGATAAATCAGGGGGACCAGGTAAAGAAATAGAAATATATGGATATACAAGGCTGTGATTTGGAAAAGGTATTGAAGATAATAGACATTCCTGAATTTGGGGAATTTTTCTTTCAGACAATGCTCTGTAATTTCTAGAGTGACATCTTGTTAAGGGTCAGAAAACAAAAAGCTGAAGTAAACTTACAAGAAGGCTGTTAGGACAGAAGCAATGAGCTTTCTTCTCTCTTCTCCCAGATACGTATTCCAGACATTAAATGCAAGAAGCAGTTTCCGAAACTTCAATTTGAAATTTCAATTCTGAAACCTCAATAGCTTCAATTTGTAAAGAAGGAAAACATTAGCAGACGGGGTATGATGAAAGGAGAAGAAAGGGGAGTAAAACTGCCTTTAAAATAGTTCTAACATGATAAGGACTATATGACATACCTGCTAATAATGATAATAAGAGAGCTGGAACTAACTAGGCCTATCTAACATTAGGTACAATAACGTATTAGTCATTGATATCAGGAAAATCTTTCTTATCAAGGGAGTAGATACACATTTAGAGATGCAAGAAATGCAAAACAACAATTTCTATAGAGACTTGAAGGAAATATTCTTGGGTATCTTTTCTTAGAAGTTAGAAAAAATTAAATTATAGGGATTATATCTGCAACACAGGCTCAGTCTTACAAATAAGGGCCCACATGAAGAATAAAAATGGAACATAAAATTGAAATTATCTTAAAAAGAAAACCCCATAATTTTGAAATATTCTCTATATTGCAGACATCCTTATAATTTTAAAGTTTAAGAACTTAAGCTTTTTATAATGACCTATATAATTTAACAAGTTTATCTGAAGTTAGATCTTTCTAAGCTATTAAGAATCTTTACGCAAGAGCTGATTTTGTCAGTTTATTGGGAAGTCCTTTAGTCTTTAATCTTTTCCCAAACACAAAGGCCTTGCTGCAAATTCGCACCATTGCTCCATTATTCAAAGCTGTTCTTATCTTTACTATGACTTACAGAACTGCAGCTAACCTTTTTCCTGACAAGACAACATTGGCTACTGTTATTTGAAAAAAGCAGCAAATGTCAATCTTTTATGAATAAAATGTAGCTTAAAGACTAAATTGTTTATATTATAGTAGACAAGTCTGTCTACATTTGCCAATAAACTACATTGAAATAGAAAATATATCATACTTTATATGCTTTATTTAGATGAACATGCTATAGGTTCTATTTGCAGTAAGAGTCAACTTTTTATTTTGTATGACTAACACTAGAGCAAAAAAAAAGAATGATCCTCTAGTAAACATAAAAAATGTAAATGTAAAACCATTATTTTTTTAAGAACATCTAACACTAGAGCAACAAAAAAGAATTATCCTGTAGTAAACATAAAAAAATGTAAATGTAAAGCCATTATTTTTGCATGAATAGTGGGCTTACTTTACATGGAACAGGATATTGTTCCTTGAATTACTCCAAATACAACTTCCATTTTTAACAGGAAAGCACTAACCCATTTTAAAATAGAAATCTTGAGTTCAAGTAAGTTCAAGCTTAGCAAAAAACTTATTAGTTTTAAGGCGTTATGGAAAAACTCAAAGGTAAGCAAGGATTACTCCTTACTTGATTTTACATTCCTGTTACAAACCACTATTAAATAAATTATGTTTTGAACCTTTTTATTCATATTTTTAAACATATTTTTCCCTTTAGTTCCTACAGGAAAACACATAAAAATACACACAACAATCATTGTGGGATACGTAGGATATTACAACTGCATAACATGAACTACTGAGAACACCATCTAACTTTATATCCCACATTCAGTTAATGATGTAAATGCTTCTGTCCAAGTTGTTAAGACTAGAGTTATCAAACTAGCCCATTTATCAGCAAGAGCAATTACAGCAACAGATTGCTGTGTTCTGGACAACTGACTTCCCAGGTCTGGTAGCCTGTGCTGACCTCAACATTACAGCCCTGGTAACAAGTCAGAACCTGCGCAACTCAATTTACTGATAACTTAAATCTGCTTACACAGGTTAGTTACAATTTTATTTAAATGGACGTAGAGTGAAAAGACCAAAGATTACCTGAGCTAGCTTACGCTGCTGAGTACACAGCGTTTTAAGTGTCCAGATTAAAGCTCACTCAGGTAGACAACAAAAAACTTCCAATCATTCTTCCCCCTTCCAAACATGTGAGAAAAAAATGCAGAAGGCACTGCAAATGAAGAGCTAAATGAGTAATCCAGACAACTTAACCGAGGTAGACTTCCTTAAAGTTAGCTATGTGCTGAAGTGCGCTGCTGAGGGTCAGCACAGGTCTGACAGGTCTATTACCTAAAGCCCAAAAAACCCTTTCTGACATCTATGCAATTTTAAATAACCTGTCAAATTGTCTTCTCTCATTTACAGGTCTGTGACTTGTACAAGATTCAAGATATCAACTGCCACATTCCATCCTCACAATGACTAAAGGTCTATGAAATAATTTGCTGAGCAATATTACTGTCTTAGTACTGGGACAGTACATGTTAAAAGCCTGCAAGAAAACACAGAATTACACAGTAGATAAGGTTGGAGTAGAATAAAGTATACAAACAATGAGATCTGAAAATGAGAAGACATACAACAGGTTCGCTGAGAAGCTGCAGTGATGTAGTTTGACTATCTGGTAAGCCAATCTGGTCCCCATTCTCCTGCTTTTCTCAGGGAACTCCTGCCATTCCTGCACAGGTGCTCAGCTATAGCGGTTCCCTGCAGGGTCAAAACACTAATTTTAAAGACAAAACATGGAACTCTGGAACAGTTCTCTTGAGGCAAGAAAAGGCTTAGGACAGTGAGTGAAAACTTGCAGTCAACAGTGAGGAAAGGACTAGGATCTTTAAGCAGTATGCATCTGTTACATCAGTTCAACCATACAGCCACAATCACCTAAGTAAGGAACGACTGGAACTCCTTTTGATGTATTTCAGAGGCTTGCAAATAATTCATTTTGTGTAGTAATTACTATTTTAGCAGTGAGCTTCTTACTATGCCACTGTTTGGTTTTCTTAACAATCTTTATTTTTCCTTTTTCACCCCATTACAAAATGAAATAGTTTAGAAAGCATTGGAAGATATTTAACAATTAATGAAAGTGACTGAACGGTACTAATTCACTGATCAAAGGAAAGTGTTTTGTGTGCTTTAGAGTTAGGAACAATGACAGCATTTATTGTTACACTTACTACTACAATGTTTTATTATTACATAGCCATGTAGTTATGGCTGTCTTCATAAGACAGGAAAAGAAAAATATAGACATATACTGGAACACACAACTCCAGCTGGCCAGCAACACCTAAAAAAAGAAAAAAAAAAGAAAAAAGAACACTGCTTTAGTTTTCATTGTACTCAATGTGACTGTGATACTCGGCCTAACCTCACATATATCCTAAAATGTTACAGCCCTCAAAAATATTCACAGCAGACCTAAAGAAGATTGGGAAGAGCCTCTCTGAGGAGATACTATAATAGGAGACAAAGTACCAAAGTATTCACTCACCTCAAAAATCATAAAAGAGGCAAATTAACCTGTGCAGTCAATCTAATAACTAGGAAGTCCCTGATAGTGAAAGGATTTTGAGTCCCCATAAAACTGAGGGTGATGTGCAATAAATATTGTAACGCAACAGTATCACAGCCTGGTACTGCCAAAGAGGATACCAACCCCCAGCTCGCTTCAGGGTACCCCCAACTGCTTACTCCCATTTTCTCCCTCCAGTGTTGACTTGACTTTGTGCCTAGCCAATCCAGTTGGACTGAAATTTGCTTCTTTCTTGCATCTGGTCTCTCTACAGCTGAAACCAGTTCACACTGTTCTGCGTGCACAGCTTCCTGATAGATAAACCAGTTCATTAAGAGGGACAGACACAGGGTCAGGGCAGAACCTCATGGGAAAGTAGAGGACTGCTGGTTTTGGCTTATCAAAAATTATGTGCTTCCAACAAGCTTCTGCAACAGTGGCTGTCTGATTAGCCGAGATATGCCCAAACAAGGCTAGAAAGCAAAAATCAACTCCATGCAGCAGAAAAACACCTGAGAACTCTGACACTCCATCTATGAGTCAGAAGGGACCTTGATCCTGAATAGCTGTCCATATGGCTGTCAGCAAAGGAGGAAAAACATATCAATAAAGAATTTATATTGAAATTTACATTAGTCAATATTAGCATAAATTAATATTAGCAATGAACATTGGACCATATGTTTTTGTAGACAAACAAAATTTCCATTCCATCACCCACAAGACCTCAATACACCTCACCAACCATGCATGCACTGGACACAAATTCCTCCTTGATCTTGATGACTATGTTCTGACGCATGAGATTTTGCTAATTTTGTTTTAATAGAGAGTTAAAAGTGTTCTGATGAAAACATGAAGAATGCAGAGGGGATTACCTAAATCTTGGAAGCGGAACAACATCCTAAAAAAGATTTTGAACAGAAACATCAATTCAGAGTCGAAGTCCAACCACCTCCCTCCAAAGGGATATAGCCTCATTCTTTTTCCACACATATAAAACAGAATTACGTCAAACATTCTCATTTTTAGACTACCGCTCGCCACTCTCCCAGTTTCACAGGGGTTCCAGGGTGGAAAGTTTGCTGAACTTCTGAGAAGTCTAGGAGTCCGAACTATTTCCTCTCTTTTGCACACCACCTTCGAAGATTAAGTCGAATAATCATGTCGCCTTGGTCATGAAAAGAGCTATTCCATTGTATTATCAGTAGGACCATCATACTATAGTGTATTTTCCCTACTCATTTGAGCCATTTTAATTTCAAATGGTTCTCAATATTAGTATTCTTTTAATTAAATACACCCCCTTTGTATTTCATGTTGCTTGATCATCAGACACATTACCTCATGAGCC
The DNA here is from genome assembly GCF_047716275.1 of Strix uralensis. Taxonomy (NCBI): domain Eukaryota; kingdom Metazoa; phylum Chordata; class Aves; order Strigiformes; family Strigidae; genus Strix; species Strix uralensis. The sequence continues at coordinate 41,256,457 of NC_133975.1, forward strand.
TAACTTTTTAAGCATTATTTAAATACAGTATGTCCTGCTGACACCTGCTTTTGGTTCATGCAGAACATTTTTCCTGCTTCCCTTGTAGTTGCATTTTTATCTCATCCAGAAGAGTCTCCTGCTATGTGGACCTTATTTCAATAACCAGGAAAGACCTCCACATTCTGGGCATAGATTTTTCAAGGCCATAAACATCTCTACTAGGACTCCAGTTTGCTCTTCACTCAAGACAGCTTCTCTCCTTAAGCAAGGAGTGATTCATGGGTCATGATGATTTATACAATTTGCTGCTAAGGTAAAACCGTACCTGTACAGCAAAACTCACAAACCTTTCCAGAACACCACAGCTTCTTGCTGCTCTAAACCAGTATTGGTCAGTACATATTTATGTCAATCTTTTAATCTTTTAAGTTGGGGGCAAGACCATCAGAAAGCTCACTAAAATCCAAGAGTATATCAAAGCCATGCCTGTAACAAAATACTTTAACTCACGGCCAGAGTCAAGAAATCAACTATGACATTACAGACATTAATCTCCTTTAGCGCCCTCCCAATCACTTAGAACAATTGGGGGTTTTTTAATGCTAAAATACCATAAGGATTGTATCCCTTCCCTCTGTAGAGGTAAGAGGATATTTTATACTGAAGACAATTTACGATCAGTGCATCAATGCAGTATTATGCGAGTTAAAGTCAGCTTCAAATGAAAAGTTTTAACAGTTTTTAATATGACATTCAATCACAAAATACTTAGAGCAATAAACTGTTTGCCGGTACATCTTCATGAAAAAGGTTGCATGTAATATAGAGAATGCAGAAACGTTACACAGTGATGTATGAAAAAACCTACTGAAAACTTGGGTCACTGGTCTTAAATTGTTATATCACAGCTTAAAAAGGAATTTGATAAAGTATTCAGGCTAGCAATCTCCCACCATATCAGCACCTATTTTTCTGTAGTTCACACAAAAGCACAACTACTTTATCTGAAATTATCACAGCTGTCAACTACTTTTATAACTACAAGAAGCTGAAGCTTAAGTTACTACTAATACGTAAACTCAAGTAAGTTCATGAACTTACCCTTTAGTTCCTTCTATAGATTCCAATGGAATGGTTTCAATTAAGGGAACTCTTAAAACCAGACTACATTTTTTTCCATTAGCTTTTTTCCTAAGTAATACTTAAAGTGGGCATAAACAATGAACCAAAGTGCATAATACTCTCAGGAGGAAAACAAGGAGGATCACTTAATTTTACAGTTGGAGAAAGCAGACAAAGAAGTTACTATAAATGACTTATGCAACAATAGAGAAATACAGACTCTTATGTAATCCCAGATGATAAGTCAATATGATAGGAAAGGCACAGCACATTCAGCTTGACCGCCTATGAAACAAATGAACGTGCACCGCTAAAAATAACCGGAGAGTCTTCATGTATATTAAAACTTGCTTATACTGATAGTAATGAAATACTTCGAACTACATTAATTATATTGTCTAGTTTATCACTTTACAGTTAAACTAAGGTGGAGAGGAGGATTTGTTTCATATTTTTATAATAGTGTGATCATCTATATGAAATATTATTTTAAATGCCTTACGTGTACACACATGTCTATAACACAATAGGAAAGGTTTCCAAACATATTCCTTGAGGATTGGTTTTGCGTTTGCCTGTACATTCTATGGTCATTTTACATATCATCGGGGGAGAGATTTATTTCAAAGGTTTTTTTAAACATATGAAAAATATGCCTCTAAATCCACAAAAATTGGCCAGAGGTGGGGGGGGGGGGGGGGGGAAATAAAATCAGAAGTACATGTAATAAATAGAGCTATTTTAAGACTTGAAAACTGACCCAATTCTAAAACGTAGATTCCCTTTAATCCTATTTTCCATGGGTTTTCAGACACACATTTGCCCTTTCATTCAGTCAATTCAAACATAAATTAAACAAACATGCAATAAACAAGTTTTCATTAACACATTCGTTGGGACTTTGCATAGAAACTTCTTCACCTCTAGCTCACTATGGGCTCAGAGAAAAAATCCTTCAGCAGTAAAACACTAACTTGACCCATTCTCTTTCCTGCTGCCCAGTTACTTGTTGACACCACAGCATAGTGCTCCAACTGAAAGGTCAGACATGTATGTACACAATGTCATAAGCTGGATCACAGAGCTGATGTGGATGGGAAAAAAACCCAACCAATACCCCTCATAATGTATTTTCAGAAGAGTATATTTAAGTTACATCAGTTACAAAATGCAGTTCATAGCATAGTCCGATGGGAATGAACAGCAGTGGGAGGAAATCCCTTAAACTGCCAAAAACTTCAGCTTTGTGAAACTATTCTCAGCATTCATGGAAAGTATTCAAGGCTCTCTAACTACAGGTCTCTTAATCCCAGTTCATATTTCAACATGCACTCAATGAAGTGCAGCAACACTAGGTAAAATGACAATAGACATACAAGTGTGAAAGTTTATGAAGACCTTGCAGTATGTTTTAGAAATACAATTGTGTCTTTGATGCACGATATTCTTTGATATCACTTATGCTAAAAATTAATCATTATAAACCTAACATTGGCAAAATTATATTTCTGCTGATTCCAGAGCCTATAATCAAAAGTTATTTTGCTTTATGGCATATGAAGCTTCCTTTACAATAACTGGAAAGGTAAAAGGGAGGGGAAAACTAACACTCATTGCTGTATTAGAACATCAGTGCTACACACTACTGATTATTGTTGTTAACCTATAATTAGAGCAGTTTTCTCTCATGTAGTAAAAAGCCTTACTACTTCCAAATCAAGCATCTGCTCTGGATAGAGTCTAAAGGGGATTAGTTTTGTAACCACAGACATAGCATCTTTCTCTCTTAGATAAGGTTACATTGCATAAACAGAGCTACTAAGTTTACTACACCTCGTGAAATAAGCTGTAGGATGCTCAAGTGAAGGAATATCACAGAATCACCTAGGCTGGAAAAGACCTTGAAGATCATCCTAGACCAACCATCAGTTTTAGTATGACTTATTTTCCCCATTTGGAACATGCAAGTCACAAGTGTTTTAATTAGGACCCTTGTATTGATTGCTTGTCTGACATAGTTGACAGACTGCATCATCCTAAGTACCCTAAAAAGAACACAACACAGACCTCTATTGCACAGAAATCTGCCTAGATACCACAGAAGCAATATACTATCATTAAACAATTTTTGCAGACTTAATACCTTTCCTGAAGAAGCATATTTTGCAGTCTGAGGACTATTAAGTGAACGACTTAGACTTTCACCACATGGAGTTAAAAAAAGATCCTAGAAAGAAACTGAAAAAGAACTATAGGTGGCATAAAGGTTTTGGAAAGGTAACTGTAATGCCAAATAAAGAATTTTAAGGTGGAATATATTACAACTTCAACTGTTCAAAATGATGGATAACTTCCCGTGTCAAAACAACAAGCAGATAGAAAAAGTTGGTTTAACCCCTGATGACTAGTAAAGAATTTTAAGCATGTCTAATAAATCTAATTCCACAAATATTAGTAGCTTCTCATACATTTTGATCTTTCCTTTCTCCAGAAAAACTAACCTCTGCGAGACAAAAATGCACATCTCAAACTTCAGTGTTTCCATATCCTTGATTTTAGTTTTTCATTACTATAATAAAATAAAAATAGATACAATAGATCAAACAAAAAAGCCAACAAGCAAGGAAAGGGGGGTAAAAAAAAATTAACAAAATAGCCATTAGAAAAAATTTGGGTTTAGCATGAGCAATAGACTTATATGCTGGTTTTATTTCAGGCTGTAATAGCAACTTTAGCAACACATAAAATTTGCTGTGAAGCCATATGGGCACCAGACAGCTATCCCAACTCACCACATACTCTTGTTTAAGAAATTAAAAAGAATAGCTCATTTGAAAGAACTATCACCTATTTGATCTCCCACAAGGAGAGAAGAAAAATAGCCACTGTCATTGGATATAGCTAAATTGAAGTCACAACACTACATGCTACCAGCAGCTTAAGCTAATAAAAAAAAAAAAAAAAAAGAAATTTTATATGAAGTTTTTTTCACATTGGAATATTTCTTCAAAACTCTGTAATAAATATACTACAATACCAGAAAAAAAAAAAAAAAAAAAAAAAAAAGGCAACAAAACTATTTTTATATTAGAATTCAAACAAGGTGGCTCTACTAATCACTGCTAGACTAACAGGGAAGGAAAAACAAGTAATCTCCCTCCCTACAGAGTCTAGATTGCAGTTCCGCAAACTCCATGGAAGATTTTCTCCTTAATGGAACTGATTTCAAGACAACAAGTACTCTGTATCAGGCAAATTTAAAAGAAAGTAAAAACTTCAAAAAACATTTTAAGTCCAGGTTTCTTCTGCACTATGTTTGCTGTTGGACTAGAAACTGAACTGAGCCTGACAGGTAATATGAGACTAAACCAGGATAGAAACACATAAAAGTCGTCCAAGAATAAGTATAAGAAAATTTGATATAATAGGAGACACTTAGTAATTATGGCTTTGAGCTTTGAATACACTTTTGATGATGCAAAACAATTCCAAGTTAGGCATAAACACCAGGATATAACTGAACTGAGCCTGTCTCATACTTAGGTACAACCAAACTTGAGTGATCTCAATACAGTTTAAGTATCAGATCTCAAACATCAAAAGTAACATCACAAAGAATATATTCTAGTGTCAAAACTGCAATAATTTTCTTAGCATTTATGGTTTGAGCACAAGAATTACACATATAGCAGTATATACATAAACTTAAAATATAACTAAAAGAGGTTATCAGACTGCTTTTCAATATTACAGATTTGGGGTGAGAGTATTGTGTTTTCTATAGCAAGTTTTAATTACAGTAAATGAGTTAAAGCACATACTGATGTCAGAAAAGGGAGAATAAAAAAAAAAATCTTAATGGGAGTCCTGTAAGTTTTGACATATTTAGAATCTTGCTAAAAAAGTAAGTATATTTTTGTAGAAGCTTCAGTTTCAGCATTCCATTTTAATGCAATTGTGCTTCGTTATCCCACGTATAACTTTCAGTCATAAAAGGTGGAATTATTCTATTGATGTTTAAGGAAAGTTATCAAAACAATTCTTAACTATAAAATTAATATTTTAAAAATAATAATTAAACTCAGTAACTCTAAGAAATGGCAGTAGTTTAATTAATGATACATAATCATAGAACATATATCTTCAACAACAGGAATTTTTTTCCAAGTCATTGGAGGGAGCTAGGCATGATAGAAACTATAGTGAGGAATATTGTCTGGATTTATTTAATTTGTGTTTCGGAAGGTATCTAACATTTCCTGTTACTCAGCAAGATCTACCCATGCAACTATTTGCACATGTAGAATGTCAACTCTGACTGTTGTGACAATGCTCGAAGTAGCATTGCATCAGTAATTATTCAAAAACTGTTGCTGTTTTCAGTCATGACATGCATTTCCCAGCATAGCACTGCTTTGATGAAATTTTCTTGTAACATATACCATTACTAGTACTCTTTCTGATGATAGAACTGAATTTTTTTTAAAAAAAAAAACCTCAAACATGTAAAAAGGGTTTGAACGCACTACTTCTTTTTCAAAAGATGGTACTATCTTCCAAAACCCAATTTAATTTAAAAAAAAGAAAGCAAATGTGAGAGGAAGACCTTTTAAAAAACAGCTCCACTGCCCTAACAGCGAAACAGCCATGGCTTCAGTTTGATCAAAGCGAGACCATGGTTGGTCCCAAAAACAGGAGAAGCAAAGCCTTTAATTACAAAGGCTGAATCCCTCTGTGCAGAGAGAAGTCCTGCATTTAAGTTTCTGGAAGAAGGAAACAGTCAAACCCTGGATTTTCAATTACTAGCGATATTAAATTGCACACTTACAGCAAGTGTTAGAAAAAGTTCTTTCTGTATCAATCAGATGCATTCGGTGATAAATCCTTGTAACTTCTATAATTTATATTGACTAACACTTCTCATCTTTGCCATAACATCTACAAACAAGATTCATTGTTCTGGTTCCTGCCAAGAACATTATCCAAGTATTATACAGAATAGTTATCTTACTTAACATAGAAGTCTCTTCACTTCCAAAGCAAAGAGGAAAAAATAAAGAGGGAATATTTCAAAATATTTGATCATTACTGGTTTAAAGCAATAACTACCTGTACAGGAATAGATCTTCCTCCTTTTGTAATTACTTTCCACAAGGTGGTGCTGCAGTCCTATTTTAGAAAAAAATCACCTATGGTCTGTTGAATTGGTTTAACATTTAGAAGAAAATCTCATTTTATTTCATTGTTAGGATAATGAACCGTGATTTGCAAGGTCTATTTTCAATTAAGGAGCAAAACATGTTCACATCATCTAACGTTCCTTTTTCTAATTTTTTTTTTTCCCCCTGAAGCAACTGGAAAAGTTCTATTCCAAAAGTCCAAAACCCCTTAACTAAAGTTATAACGTAATGGATCACCGTTATGTTCTTCTGTTTGTATGTAAAATAAAGTCAATTTATATTCCATATGGTCATAGAAAAAAATCATAATTATTGTTAAAACATATACATCACTTTTTACAGCATAATGTCAAACAGCTGCTTTCGCCTTAATTTGCAAACTCTGCCAAAAAAATCCACTAGTTTTGTAATAGGAAACTCCAAAAATCTTTTTAACTGGAGTATTATAGCACAAAGCAACCTTGATATGATAGGCTATCAATTCACACAGAGCAATGAATAAGTAAATCTTATCAATCCTCACACAAGTCTTGCATCTACCTACATCTCTAAAGAGAAATTTTAATATGGCTTCAAATCATTGAAGTGTTGTGTATCTTTGTATACTGGATGGTGCCCATCTATGCTGCTGGTCTTAAAACATGTTGGGTTAGAGCACTAAAACGCTCAACACATCTCTTGCAGTCAAAGCCTGTGGACTTACTTGCACATTTTAGTGTTTAGGATCAAACTGACCCTCACTTTGTCAGTGTTACTGGAAGCCATAATGTGCTGGTGCTCTCCAGCTCAGCATGAAAATTTATATTTAAAAAAACAGCAAAAGAGGTACATATTTGAAATTGTGTATTTAAGTTTTCATTAAGACTTATTCAACAGTACAGATGGTAAGACGGTATGTAAGAAAGCCTCTTGGGTATAATATGCAAGTCCCAGCTGGAATGTTTCCAACAGGATGTAAACCACAGTCCTCAAGGCTGCACTTTAAAAAACATATTACTTAGCACACTGCTAACAAATGTCAACACAAAAATACGCTGCTGTAACGACTTCACTTTACAGAAGTGAACAGTTTTGAAAATGAAAAAATGGGGACGGGGGAGGGAAATCAATACACAGACACATGAGAAAATATTTATTAAAAGGAATAAAAGCACTGGTGATCATTACAAATCTGATATATTAAAAATTTAATGCTGTACAAACATACATATTAGTTCTGATATCTGTAAGTCTACAGAGACCAGGTCTGAAGATCTGCGCTTTCAGGTCTTCTCAGAGGTGTTGCTTGATGTTTTCAACAATTCTGATGTTTCTTCAATTCTGAAAATAAATTTTGTTTACACACACAGAGTAAGAAATAACTGAAATACTAACAAGAAGCACGAAACCTTAAGTTTCTTCTCATCCCCCCTTTTCCTCTGCAATTGGTTTGCATTTTAAATGCCTACCACATATCAATAAACCTTAAGTATACATAAAGAAAGAAGTAACCCACAAAATAAAATAAAAATCACAAAAAGGCTACGGTTTTTCAGGCCAGGCACTTACAGAATAAAAATCTCTTGCTAAAGAAACATTATACAGCAATACATTTCTCTTCAAGTGTAGTACAAATATTTCTTACAAAAAAATTTTCATTACGAATCTCAGGACTAGTGTCTAATACACCTTTAATACAGTTATCACAATGCTTAGGCTGAAATTGGTTTTATTTTTCCTTAAATAATAAAAAATAGAGTTAAGGTATTGTAGTTATTCTTCAGGAAGAAAAGTTGCAAGTACCAGGGAATTCCTATCAGAAGTAATACTCCTATTCCTTAACAACCAGATTCTAAACACTTTAATCTCTCATTAATACTATTAAGAATGCTTTCTATTGCTTTTTCAAAAGCAAAACAGTGACTCATCCCACAAATAGCAAACTGTAAGAGGATTTATTATCCAGTGGAGTTATAAGGAAATGCCACACCTGATGTAGAGACCTTTGAGGTTTGGAACACATATGTATGTTCTCTATATGCCTTAGTCCAGCACAACTCCCTCCTGGGAAATGAATTCCTGCTGCCCCTTCCTATTACTTACATTTTACTTATCCTTTCCATTCTTTGTCTTGTTGTCTCCTACAATTTAAAAGCAACAAAGTTAGTGGACACTTCAAAGCTAACATTCTTCAGATGGACTTTCAACCTGAAAATTTTCATAGAGAAAATGTGACTTTAAGCACTGTTTACATATCAAAAGGATTTTTATGAGACATACCTAGATGTAGTTTTGCATCGTTTCCTTGTTTTTCACTAGTAGTATATACACCTAAACTAATGCTTACTTGTTCTCTTGACCTTAGAAAGGAAATCAACTAAGCATTTGCCAGTTTCACTTACCTTTGAAATGTCTGTCAGATTATGAGAATTAATGGTCATGGCTTTGGGAGATGGGTCTGTGGATAATAGTGAACTGTATCCAGACGACTGATGAAGACTCTCTGGCATCTCCTCTTTCTTCTCTGTATCTGTGGAGAAATACTCGGTGTTGTGTCACCTTTGCCTTTTTGCTCTCTTATTGCAAGGTCAGCTATCAAATAGCTTGATTTACAGTATGTAATAACAGAAGAGAATGCATTGTTTAGAGAGGGAAAAAGAAAAGCTACCAATGAGAGTCCAAAATAGGTTTCTCATTTTCTGCACAAGGTTAAGTGCAGTATACTATGTATAACACATAAGACAAATTCTAGAAAGATTACTAGGAATGATACCTTTATCCCAATTACAGTAAAATCAACACTTAAGAAAGTCTAATTACTGGGTCAAACATTTAATAGTAATATCAAATAGTTTAGATTATTTTTACTGTAAACTGCCTGTTCAGACATGTCTTAAATTTGTGCTAAGTAACGTCTTATAAGCAACAGAAATATAAACAAGATCATCACCTTCATTGCTTAGCTTAAAATTTGTATCAAGCTCTTGCTATTTCCCTAGCTCTCCTCCTATGGGGATAGGTTTAAGCAATCATTCAGCAGAAACAGACTTTTCTTTTACATTGGGGAAGCTTTCATACTCTGCAATTTTAGAGTAGTATTGTCAGGAAGAAATGTAGTATTTAGAAGAGAAAAAGTGTTCCCATACCCTTATTTTTTAGTAAGGCCACCATCTATGGATCATGCCTTTGGAACATGTTTAGCTACACTATTCTGTATTTAAAATCATATTAAATTATTTTTAATCAATTGAAATGAAAAATTGTTTGTTCTGTACAGCTGTGATTCCCGAAGAGCATTACAACCAAAAGGAGCATGAAAGCATTCTTAGTACCGTACATCTCAGAAGAGTTAAGACTGGCCACATAATTTGCATGCCTAAAATTTCCTGAATCAGATTTAAAAAAAAACAGGAATAACAAATTCAGAAGAATTCTAGAAGTCTGAAAATATGAAAATTCTCTTCTAAAGACCATCAGCCTGCTTGCTGACTATGAAGTCCTCAAGTGTCACTAAACTTATGAAAGGAAGTAAACGTGTTGCAAGCTTTCTAAGGTCTGTAAAAAGAAGGTCCCACTTCTGAGACTTCAAAATTCAAACAAGCTTTGACATAACCAAGAAACTGCCTCCCTAATTTCCACAGAAACTGGACTGCTGAGATTCCCTTTTAATTTCAGTGCAACAGCCCAACACTGGACAATGATGCCTAATACATGAGAATGGGAAATAGAATATCATCCTTACTACTGATGGTAAGAATAACAGCTGCCATAGGAGAAACAGGCCAAATTAATAAAGAGAATGATGCAAGGTAAGGGCTAAAGAGCTATCACTGAGGAAAAGATGAGAAATACTTATGGCCTGGGGAATGCGTTTAATTTCTTTCCCACTTAAGGCTGTTTTATTCACTTCTTGTACATTATCAAAAATCAGGTTGGAAATGGAAGAAAAAGATTTTGTCTTGCTCTTGAAAATAAGAAAGTTTAGCAAAAATGCTAGTTGGATAGCTGTTAAGTGCTTCAAAAGAGATGAAACTGTAGAAACTGTTCAGCAGCAATTTGAAAAACAACACAGATTATGAATGGAAAAGCCCTGATTTGTTCTGAGCCCCATTATAAAAGTAAAAAACATCACAAATGTGACACTATTTTGATTATAACAACCCAGTGGCAGCAAATATTATTCCTTTTGTGCTTAAAAATAGCTTGTTTTTAAAACATTATGATAACTGCTTTAAAGTGCAGATAACATGTTTTTTTCACAGCTTTAGCTATAGAACCTTAAACAAACTTGCATCTTCGAGATTTTTAGTAGAGTTACTTGTAACTATTAACTGCTATGCTATATATTTTCATTATTGCTTTAAAAACTATTTCAGTAAATAAAGCTTCTAAAGAGTAAACTACAAACTTGAATTGACTAGCAGGTTAATTTCTAATTTGCAGCGTGCATTTAAATTCAGAGGCCACTAAATCACAATTGTCTACTTAAAAACCACTATTTTAGTCAAGGTCAGCAAGAAGTGTTTAGCATATGATGTTAATTCAAAAGAAAATCATTAATACTCACCAGGAGAAACTGGAATACTACTAGAAGTACATTCTTGACTTATATTGCTGAACTCAGTAGATAAGTCTCTCTGAAATACAAGTTTACTGCATTTTAGTCATACACCCTGTTTAAATCATCTTTTGACTGAACAAAAGTATATTTAAGTACTAATTATCTATGCAAGTGCTACACCATCCAGATATGTTGACACTGCACAAATGTCTCTACAGAACTAAAAAAATCCATAATTTGCATACACACATTGCACAAAAAACCCAGCCTATTTCATGGGAACTTTTTTAGTATCAATATTGCTGTTCATAAACAGATCAAAACCAAGTGCAAATATAGTGCATATAACTTAGATACAAGCAGAATGAACAATCAGACTGTTGTTGGTCTGTGCTAACAATTACATCTTGACATTGTCTGCTGCTATCTTAACAAAAATAAATGTACTTTCCATGTCTGATTGATATTCATAGATGCAATTCCTCAGTCCTAAAGAATTAGCCTATAGCTGAACTGAAATTCATTCCACTTCAACACTTAGAACTCAAAAGTCTATGTTAAACTAGTTTCCCAGGCTCCTAAATGAGAGGGCTCTTTTAAGAAAGGTTCTCAGTTTAACTCAATCTAGCTTAGAAAAGGTTGTTCAAAAACAATGAAACAAAATTAATATTGTATTAACAATAAATGGTTTTGAGTGCGATTTTCTAATTTCAAAATAAAAAAAAATCCAACACTCAACATCTAGACTTTTTTCACCAATGAGTTATCGTTATGATTTGAAATCTCAGCCTTTGGTAAAGTATATCACTTTATATATATTGGAGTAACTATATCAGTTAACAAGGGAATATTATACCCAAATAAGTGAATGAGGGAAAAACAGTAGGTATTGTGTAGGAAGAAGCTGGAAAAAAACAAAACAGTAATAACTCTTTAAAAAAAGAAATCTGCACTGACTACTGCTCAATTCCTTTCATTGAAATGGATTTGGTATCTTTCAGACTTTCCCAGAGCTAAATGCACAGCTGCTGCTACTTTGGCAACAGTGCAAGACAGATCTTAGAGTGTTGCGGCTATGTTGGCTAAATGCCAAAACTTCCCTGAAAAATGCAAGAAGAAAGGAGTAATTCTGAATTGCTTCTATATCTGTGAAGCACAACTTGGATGGAATTTTATGAAACAAAGAAGCAGCAATTCTCTGGCCCAGAGGATTATTTCTTGGCAGTTTTCAAATGCCTATTGCAAAAAAACTTAGGCTTTTGAAGACTTATTTTTAATACAAAAACCAGCTTATTTTGCTTTGAAAAAAGACAAGCAACAATGCCACACACAAATTACATTCAAACTTGTTTCTGCAGAGGACTCCTTTCAGTAACATGTAGTACAAGTTATAATTATCTTACTGGAAATTTTTGAATTATATTAATGTTAAGTTAATGCTAAATATTTTCCAAACACTATTCCAAACCTTTGAACAACTGCAACAAACATGTTAGTCAAGTAATAATAAACCAAATTTACAAAAATAAAAGAACAAGCCTAGTCTGAAACACAAGCTTTCCCGTGCTGCTACCATCATAAATGCAACTCATATCTCTTGAAGAGAATACACTTGAAACAGGAGCAAAACTGTCTACGGCTGTTCGGCTGAAGGCCTCTTGAGACTGCTTGCAGAAGAAAACGTTTTCATTGGTGGTGTTATTTGGAAATATATGTCCACTGATAATTAAATTACCATATCCATAAGAAATTGATTTCCAATGGTAAATCACTTGAGCCATTACTGACCTGAAATTGTGTTTAAAAAAAAAGTGATTGAGAATGTCAATCCTTATTTGAGCCTCTAGAAATAATGTTGTGATCAGTCTGCACACTCCTCCATTTCAAGACTTTACCTAACTAATGCACGTTCAAAGCACACACAAAAAAAAACCATGTCTCGTATACAAGTATTAGTGACATTTTCAAATAGGGCCAGCAACACACACAGAGCTCCTGGTTACAAATAAATTCAAAATTTTTACAACAGAGAAGAGTGCAACACTGATCAATTATTTTCCACAAGGGTTTTCAACTTCTGGAAAGCATCTGACAGTATCTGAAGGATACACAAGACACATAATGCAAATACACTTTGAAGTTAAACACGTGATCACAAAATTGATGCTACGGTTCACTGCATCTCAAAATACTTACATGTGTACGTATATGAAATTATATGATGTGCATAAAAGGACCTTTCAACAACATGAAAAATAACAGAGTCTTAATGCAACAGAATACTTGATTTGCTCTGACAAATATGCCAATTGTAGCCACATCGTAACTGTAGCACATTCACGCATGTAAGAATGCCATGAACATAATGGACAAGAAATTAGAAAGGGGGGGGGGGGAAACATGCAAAAAGGAGAAACTAGGCTAGAAATTCCAAAGAGCCACAAACTAAGAATAGGACTAAAATCAGAATTAACTTTTCCATTAACCTTGTATTTTCCATTGACCATGCCATCTCTTTTTGTCAATGTTAGTTATACAGAGTGAAGACTTAATCTTCCAAAGGAAATAGTTGTATCTGATTAGAGTCTGGAGAACTAAAAAATAGATACTCAGCTGTATCAACAGCAACAACATATGCAGCCCGTAAAAGACATTCAGAAACCCTTAAATGTGTCACTAGCATGATGAAACTCTCAAATACAGAAACATTAAGGTTTCAAAGACAGCATAATTAAGCATCTTCAAAAGCTTCCTCCTACAAATTCACTAGGAAATAAAACTACACCCAGTCACTAGTAATAAAAATAGGCTTAGCTATACCTGCTGTTCCTGCAAGGAAATAATTTCCAGTGGAGAGCTTGGCTTCACAGAGCATGAGAAAACAACAGAACATAACAGTTAAGAAAAAAATACCATCAACTCCATAAACAGCACTTCCATTCATATCATGCCTTTAAAAACAGTGGAAGAGCATACCTCAACAGGCAGGAAGAGCAGAAACGGGCTGACAACATTGTGTCTGGACAACTTTTCTTATAGAAGAAAATCAGACATTAACATACCTTTTTGGATTGCAACAACAGTTCTGTTTCAAGAAGTAAAATTCGACTCAACAAGTTATTCCAGTCCTTCTCATCTATGATCACCTTTCCTTTCAGTCTCTCTTCTAAAACATGTAGTTTATCTTCCATCCAATCTAATTTATGAAGCTTTTCCTGGCAATCAGCAAGCTGACTCTTCAGGAACTCAATCTCAGAATTATCTCCTGTGACCTGAAAATATGTGTTCAAATTTCAAAACAGATATAATTCAACACTTGATCAATGAAATTAAGTGGAATCTTCCTCAAGTTCAGTAATCACATTCTGCTACATTAGAAAGTTATTTTTCTTTCAGAATTGCCATAATACGCCTATTCATGGAACTCGGCTTTTAAAAGAAACTGTTGACAGAACTGGCTCTTGAAAAGACAGTACGATTTAACTAACTTTTTTTCAACTTTTTTAATATTAGATATACTTAAGGAGCATCCAGCTATCTTGTAAAAACCTTTATCCCTTTAGAAAAGCCCTGTAAGAAAAGTTAATATATGCAGACAAATTCTTAAAATAAAAGTTCTTACTTGTTCATATTTAACTTCCACAACATCATGATCTAGGCACAATTCTTCTTCATTATCTCCCTGTGCTGGAAGAGGCAGTGGATGAAGGTCACCACTAACTTCATTTCCTGAGTGCCGTTCTACTTGAGGCTTCTTTTGAATATGTTAAAAAGAAAAAAAAAAAAAAAAAAATCACTGGTGTTATTCATTACAAGAACATTTCAGTTCATCAGCCAAGTAGCTGACACAAAAGACCTATCATTTTAGTGTTCATCAATTTATTTAAATCTGACAATCTTATCCTAACTGGTTGAAAAACAGAGAAAGCAACAGCAGGCAGTTTAATTCAAAAAAAAGTCAGAGACAGAACTGTAAAACAAATATGAACACACTTTACCATATGTACCTTGGCTCCCTTCCATAAACAGTAATGAAGGCGTTAATGTTCTCTCTTATGGTAAGGGTTGTTAGATTTCTAAGTGTGGATTGTGATGTATGAATCTCACTGTATGTATTAACATACATGAAGACAGTCTCAAGATCAAAACCACCCCTCAAACATTCAGGGGAAAAAAAAAAAAAAATATTAGAACTCTCTCTTTTCCTTGACAAGTGACAGCAAAATAGCTATATACTTCATTTCCTTTGAATGCTTCCCTTAGAGAGAACAAAATATAAGACAAATTTTGTCTTTTTCTCCAGGTGGATCAAGTCCTATGATCACTATCTGACACAAAACAAAATAAATTACCTAATGATTAAGAACCCACAATTACTAGTTTTGTGCAGCATCTTAACACTTACAGATTCCTAGATGTTCCAGTGAAGCTGAAACTCTCCTCTTCTAGGGAATTCTTAATACACCCACATATATCCCCATTCACTCTACCATTCAACAACCTGAAGTGTCAGATAAGTCATTCCAAATATTTTCTTTGTGAAGTTTTCCTCAGTGCTAAAAGCAGTATTTTCCTTCTAAATATAAATCATCAACATTTAATGAGCAGTCACAGTCCTAAAAATTGTACAATTTTACTTTGCATCCTTTCAGCAGAAAATATTAGGAAAGCTGTCTCCTCCACAAGCCAAGAGTAGCATAACACATAAAATCAAGAGTAACTCACAAAACAAAAGCCAAGAGGAATGTTACATTAAGAAACCTTTGCTGAACAGATTCAGACAAAAAAAAGTGTTTTGAAAGCTACGTTGAAAACACTGCATGTTAGGCCAAGCACACGTCAATCTCCAAACAGGATGTATATACTTTTTCCAATTGCATCTTCATTTTCATTGCTGTCCCTCCAGTTGATATAATTCAAGCAGCAAACAACAGTACTACATTATTACCACCAAGACTTTGAGATCAACCACTCGGTAAAAAGAGAGAAGCGATATCCTCTGTATTTCAGCTATTATTTCAGTCAACCACACTTGGGGAGAAAAAAAAAATACCACAAACACCACCACCAACAAAAAAAAATGGTTTGATCAAGCATTAAAACCTAAATGAAAGCACATACTCCAGAAAAAGCCTGACATGCTACAAATGAGATTAACCTTTAGACATACAACATATAAACTATTTTCATACCTGTTTGGAATTCAGAGCACTGCCACTAGGATCAGCAAGGACATTAACACAATTTGACAATACTTCACATTTAGAAGATCTGAGTTTTTTCCTCGTTTGGGATTTAACCTTCAAAGGGAAGAGGAGAAAATATTTCACTTCTAACACAGGAATCTTGGGGGGGGGGGGGGGGGGCGGGGAGGAGGGACAGACAGGACACATGACAGACACGGGACAGGAACGGGACAAAGACAGACACACAGTACAAAACACAGGGACAGGATGACACACCCCATTTTCTGCCATCATTAACAGGCAGGAACGTTTCATCACACACACATTTAAACCTCCGCAGTACAATACTGTCTAAAAAAAGAAAAATATGACCCAAATTCACAGAGAAAACAGAACTGGAAACGAATGCCGTATTCATACACTCACTAATGCCTATGTGAGGCTGCAACAAAGCCGGTTGTAAACAGAAAACACAACTTGCACTGGACTTGAAAGACAAACAAATACAAAAAAATGTAGTTATGCCCCCAAAAGTGAGAAGTATACAGAAGTCCTAAAGACTGTTATAAATTCAAATGAAACAAAATCCTGTCAAATATGAAGACTGAAAATTCCTTTTATTAAAGCACAAATTGATACACAGCATACACCAATGCAAAAATAATGCCTGAACAATGTAAAACAAAAATGATTAATGAAAATAATCAGATTTGAGATGTATACCACAGAAACAGATATATACAAGTGTCATGTTTAAATTAAATGTTACCAGAACTTCCAACATAGAAGACGATTTTGCTTTGGTTTTAAATCTTCAAAGATTAGATTTAGATCTGCAAAGTCTATCAAGTTACACAAACATTCACTATATCAAGAAGTGTAAAAGGAAATGTATCACTTACTGTAAAGATACCAAGTACTAGATTTATCTTTATTCTGATATTTTCTTTATACTACAAAGCATTGGCAGCTTTGTGTCTTTTGTATACCTGATAGCATTCAAGCATCTTACACTGGAGCTTTATACTAATTTTCCCCTTACTTTGACTATCAGCAATGCTGCATCTTCAAATAAACCGGTCTTCAGCTTCTACCTGCAGCATTAACATGTCAAAAGAGACTTTTATTATAAAGTTACCATTTAATCAGTACCTTATTCAAGTTACTTAATTCCTTATGTTTTTTCACCACGCAGTTGATAATGTCACAAACAATCTGCATTTTTCTTTCCGCAAAGCCAAACTGAAGAAACTGCTGTTTTGTTAAAATTGGTTTATATTGAAACTGATCTCGAAGAAGCTGCAACAAAGTAAGAGTTTACTTCATTTTCAAAATCACCATGCAATTTATTGTAGAAATGGCACGCTCATGCTCTTATTTTTCTACAATCTTTTCTTTCACTCTGCACTTCAGCAGTTAAATGTTTTCTCATTTGGTTATTTATATATTCTCAGCTATTTCTTCTAACTAGACTTTCAATATACCTTTTCCAGAAACGTTTCATTCACATCACTCTTGTAAAGTTTAACTCAGTCTTAAGATTCATGAAATAAATGATTGCAGACATTAATATTAAAAAAGTTAAACAAAAACTTTCTGAAGTGAATGCACAATAAAAAATTGTATTAATCTCAGCAAATGCATCAGAGGGCTAAGTAAGGCTCCCACAGAGCTTCTTTGTGAAGGAGTCTGTCCTTAGATGGAAAACTAGTCTGAATAAGCTAGCATTCTTTAACACATCAAGTCACTTTTTATAAAATGTCCCAATGAATATTTTTAAGGATAGTCCAAATTACTTTCATTCAGTTAAGAACAGTTTATAAATTGGAATAAAATTAAGTATTTGACTTTATATATTAATATGGCATAGTGTTTTAAAATAGCTGTATTTCTTAATTGTGCTTTCACTACAATTATTGACATCTGCTGCAATTTTTTGCTGCTTATGATTTCTTCTAAGGTCACTTTTATAAAACTTATTGTGCAATAAATATTTTGGTATTCTTCACAACTAACATAAAACAATAATATTACTGTTTCTGCAATTGTCTCGAAATTGAGATTTGCCTAACAACATCCATCCTTATTTTCATGAAAATCTAAATAAAGACTTGCCACGCAGTGACTTACTACTCATCTTAAATCCTAACAGAATTACAATTTACTTTCATTGCCAAAAATTTTCACTTCCTAGTAAAACTCTTACCAGATGTTTAATTTTTATGAAACCATACTCAAAACTGTGTCTCTTCTGTGAAGAACATGAAGACAGGTACCTTATAAATAGCTTCAATGAAACGCAAGTCACTCTTTGCTGTGAGTTCCACATCGCACTTTACCAAAAGTTCTGCTACGTAAGTTGAAAAAGATGTAAAAGAATAGCTGATGATAGGTAAAAATGCAGCTGGATCACCCTTTACTAACCTATTGAGAAACAAAAGTATTTTACATAGCAGAAGGTAACAAAAACCTTTCAGTACATGAATTCAAATGCTTAACTTGAAAGGTGTTTTAATATAGCCAGCAAGTATCTCCTTCATTTTAAGGTTTTTTCCAGGCATATCTCATTCAGCAGTCTTTAGTGTTACCTGTAAAATGCTTAAAACATTTTTTTTGACCTTTATATAATTTTAACATTGTCAGGTCTAAAGTCCACCAGCATTTCCATAACATTCACCACTTTTTTTCTTTTTTAATCTTTACAGGATGAAATTTCCTTAAGAAAGTTTTGCTAGAATTTAAAGAAATTATAAAGGTGAGAGATTAATCAAAAGATAAAAACAGCAGAAGAAAGAAGATCAAGATAGTGATACATTTCAGGATTATTCTAAGGATTGCTCAGAAGAGCAAAACTGCATCCTTTTATCTTCCAGTTCACATGTATCAGACCTCAACTCCCACAGACATATGCTCTGCTTATTCATCACTGGGTGCGATGCTAATATTTATACATATCTTGTTTACACATCTTGCTGTCATCATGTATTAGCATAAATTTATTCACACTGCCACTTACACTGTATAATCCACATCTCTTGGATAATTTAACAAGCGAAGTCCTTGCTCTATTTTTCTCAAACTTCCTTTTAGGTCTCCTGTTGTCATTGCTCCAAATGCTATTCTTCTTTCAGATTATGAAATAAATGTAATATAGTACATTCTCCTCCTTTAAAAAAAAAAGTATACAAAAAAATATAAAATGCAATAGAATTATCACTGAAAATCAAAGGGGTTTGCTTCTTTTTTCTAGACACTACTATTTCCAAAGTGTTACAATGCAGTACAGAGCTACAACTCGATACCAATTAGTATCAGTAATCATCTTCATTCATTCTGAATAGGATCAAGTAGTAATCCTTAATCCAGTCAACTATCAAAGATCTTTAAAGATAAAAGTATCTGAAAGCATATTAAGAATTTAGGGCAGGCTAAATCCACTCAAACTGAGTGAAAACAAATTTCTTCAGTGTTTCAAAGGAGCAGAAAATCCAGTAGTAGTGAAAACTTCAGTTTAGAATGCTTCTTATTCTTTTCTTCACCTGGCCCCAAGCTCACTGGCCAAAAGACCAATAAAAAGGCAAAACTAGCAACTCATTACAGACAATACTTCTCTATTTAGACAATCCATTAAATACACTTAAAATTGTTCAGGGAGGGAGGGGGTAACAGAGTGCCTCGATATTTCAAAATAGGTGCAAGTTTATTAGAATGACAACCAAAAGGTCCCTGTTTAAACTTCTGCATTGTAACACACAAGTTGAGAACGCGCTTTTAATTTATTGTGGGCTTTGCTTCACAGAAGAGAATCATCTAAGAGCAAACTACAAAAAGGTGCCTTTCTCCCTGCAGAATTATTCTGCAAGTAAACTGAAGACTGCAAGAAAGGGGGGAGGAAAAAAAAAAAAAGATAACGGAATCAGCAAAGCATGAAATCACCATCATCCAAATCAGTTTTGAGATCTATCAAAAGGATAAATAAGTACAGGAAGCCCACGCTTTTAATACATTTTACCAAACAGAACTGATTAGTAAATTCCCAAATGGAGGAAGAGGAGACTGGGGGGTGGGGAGGAATGCCGCAAGAGATCTAAAAATACTGGCAACTCTACCTGGCTGGCAGATAGTAAAATGAAACACCTGAAGCAGTACCTTCAAATATCAGAACTAATAATTACCTTAAAGAACCTTGTACCTCACTCCACTGCTTCAAAATACATTTATATTTAGAGATAGCCTATGAGTACTATTTACTGTATCTTCTAACCATTTGTTTATAAGTAACCAATATTAGCTCTTCTCCAACACAAGACTTTAAAAGCACAGACTGGATGATAGCCTAGCTCTCAAGTCACAACTGGAAACAGATGGCTTGCACCTTAGCAAACTGCCAAACACAAAAAGTTGACACCTCACAAAAACAGCTCTCCTTTCTCATATCCTTGCGATCTGCTTGTGACTGGCTTAATCCTCTACAGTACTTCCCCCAAAAGCCTCAGTAAACGCAATGATTTCTGCTATAAAGCCTTAGAACAGAAATTTACTCTTCAATTTTCTGCTAGAACCTAGGAGACAACTGGCTGCTACTGTCTTCACTGAATTTTTCTTGCCAAAAAACAAGTAATTTGAAGTCTACCAATCCAAGCTGTGAAGAGGCATTGCCAGAAAGCCTATACTTGAAGAGATATTCTCAAGATACAGAATTTTATATCATTTTTCTTGCTGACACATGAGATTCAGAAGCCCAAACACTCCAAAGAGATTATGTCTCGCCTTGTCAGAAATCAACTCCAATGGGTACTCCAGTTTGCAGCTTTGTTACTTGGTCCTACTCCTTAAAGCAATGAGTCTTCTTGAAAGGAAATTCCTGATCACACACTTATAGTAAAAAAAAAAAAAAAAAAAAAAAGTTCAAGCCTGCACTCACAATGGTCTGGGGTTTATTTGTGCTTTTTTTCCTTCTTGCACCTCTGGTGTTTAAATCAGCCACCTTCAAGAAGATTAAGATCTTAACATGTGTTCTCCCCTTGTTAAAATATTTTCTTCCTATTTAATTATCAGATTCTTCTTCTTTAATCCTTAGGTTCTGGATTATTAGTCACATGAAATATAAGTACACAATACTCATTGTTAAAGGCTAGAGACAATTTAAAGTCAGCTGTTTGGAAACTGAGGCAACTATTTTTTTTGCATTACCTTACAAACTGATCCACCCTATGGTTTTGCCAATTTAACGAGATCTCAAGACAAGTCTCAAAGAATCTGACATAAAACTGAAGCTCTCATCTGCAGTGCAAATACTCATAGAAGACACTCTCACAGGAATTCATCTAATCCTATAGGCTATTTTCCAAAAGTATCAACAAGCCTTTCTACACCTGACCTCTGGATGTAAAAATTGGCAACTATTGTCACTACAAACTGAATAGCTCAAAAGATTGTAAAAATAACATCATTAAGTTGGTAGAAAATACTTTTAACTCTTAGGAAAGTGGACACTGTAAAAAGTGACATATAGCTTTTGCCTGTAGGAATTCATGACAGCAGTTACAGAACACTAGCTATGCAGAATAAAATCAGGTATGATGAAGTTTTAAGAGGTAGCAGAACTGCAAGATGTTTACAGAACAACTTTCAAAACTGGATATGGCATTCAAAGAACTATTGTCAAAAAAAAAAAACCCACACCAAAAACCCCCCACAAGTTACCAAGTATCTTAATGCTGTAAACACCGTCTTTGAAATGTCTAACAAAAAGGAATCGATTTCTTCTAACCGTTTTTAGACTCTTCTGTTACATGGGGCGGGGAGCGGGGGATCACACCATTATGCAGAGATGAAAAAACGTCAAGGACAAACACCGCCCTTCGCTATCGCGCCAGCTGCTAACACACACGCTTCAAGCACAGAGGACACTTGCGAACAAGACAACCGTACAGGGACCTGCGCGTCGCGGGCCGGTTGCCCTGGGCACCACTGACGCACTGGTGGAAAAAAAAAAAGCGTGGCCCTGCCACGGGCGAGGCCGGCTGCGGTCCCGGGGCCGCGCCAGCGCGTTGAGGCAAACTCGCAATGCCGGGGCCGGCTCCGCACCCGCCCTTCCTCGCCCCTAGACCCGCCGGGGAGTGGGCCTCCCCCGCTCCGCCCCGGGGCTCGCCGGCCCTGAGGACAAAGAGGGCCCTGGGCTCGGCTGGCCCCTGAGGGGGAACAAACCTCTGCCCCGAGAGAGACCCTGGCGCTCACTGGCGCCAGCCGCCGTCCCCGCCGCGGGAACCCTCGATCCCGCCGGGCCGCCTGCCCCAGGACGGCGCGTGCCTCGCTGTCTCCCCTCAGGAGCCGGCGGCGGCGGCAGCTTCCCCCCGGCGGCGGGCGCAGACTGAATATGCCGCCACGAGAGCCAACGGCCGCTTCCGCTTCCCGCGCGTCCCTCCGCAGTGACGTCACTTCCAGCAACAACATCAAACGTCAAACCTGCCAGGCGAGGAGACGGGGTGGTGGTGGCGACCTCCTTGCGTGTGCCGGAGGGGCCTCCCTGGCTCCCACCGCCTCTCCCGCCGCCGGGGGCTGCTCCTCCCCTTCCTGCCCAGCGAGGCTCACGCACCGACTCGGGCTGGGCTCGTCGCGGCGGCGGTTGGGACCCGAGCTCGCACAGGTACGGGCCCCGCGGGTTTCGCTCGGCGGGGCAGGCGGCTGCGGATGGACGGGCGGCGCATCCAATCGGGAGCCGGGGCCGTTGGGGCGGCCCAATGGTGCGCGGGGGCGGCACCCGCGGGGTCGGCACCCGCGGGGTCAGGCTCGCCGGTGTCCGCCGGGAGCGGGGCGGCCATGACCCCGCCTGCCGGGCCGAGGTCCCGGCTTCTTTTTGCGGGGAGAAGCGTGACTCGGGGAGGCGGCGAGCAGGGTGGCTGCGGAGCTCCTCGGGACGCGGGGCGGTGGGAGGGCAGCCGCGGCCCTCGGCGAAGGGGGCTCCCCGGGGCGCCCCCGTCAGCTGGGGCGGCCCTGGGCGTGAGGGACTGGCTGTGCCTCTGGAAGCGCCCGCCTAATCTCCTGGAGTCGGGTTTGAAAGGCCCGCACGTTCGGGGGATCAGCAGGCCTCGGTCACGAATGCAGGTGCGATAAAGGAAGCTTCAGCTTCGATAACGTCGAGGGAAGGAACATTTTCCTGTTCGGATAATTGTGGTCGCAGAGCAGCAGCTGTAGGGCTCGGTTAGCATAAAGTGGAAGGGGTTTCTATCGAGAGTGTATGTTGTGTTCTGTTTAATTAAAGCAGAAGCCAGTACCCATACAGCATTAATCTAGATTACATTTAGCTTTTGGTATCCTGTTCTGCTCTTCAACACTGCAAAATAATTTATTATGCAGTAACAAGGTAACATGAAGAAGATGTGATTAAAATTGAAATCAGGCTCTGATAGATATCAGGCAGAGACAGAGAAGAGAAGCAATTAGTTATTTTCACTGTGATAGTTATTACAGCCAAGCTATCGAGAGGGTTCAGTTATTAGATAAAGTTACATAATTGGAAGTTTGGAAAAATACATTTGAGTGGCCTGCTGAATCTGGAGATTGAAAATGTATGTTCAAAATAATGTAAAAATATAGTTCTGGACACCATTACTTAAAGGGCTTTAGAAAAACAATGAGGTTACTCATCTTGTTTTATGAATGGGTTCCCAAAGCATTCATCCTGGATTACTACAAAGCTGAAAGTAATTGCACGATGGGGAAAATAAGATCAATCTAGCAAATGGCATATAAACTGGTGAATAGCTACACAGCCAAAAGCTTGTGGATTTCCGGCAGCTGGTTCTAGAATGGTTTGAATTGTGTCTCACTTTGTTTCTTCTTTTAAATTTCTTTAGTTGGTACTTAAAATAGCAAATATATAATTTTTATCACTTTTTTTACATTAAAAAAGACTTTTTAAGCAATTTCTGCAGTGATATATTCTGTATACGTAGAAGTGTGTTATACAAAAGCTACTTTCTTGACGGACTTGGTATTTTTTTTCTCTCTTGGATCCACTTTCTAGTGTTAAGTAATTTAGAAGTGATTATGTTGTTGGTGACTTATAGCAGTTAGCTTTCGTGTGGGGAGAAAAACCACATGAGCTCCAACAAGAACTGTTGATAGTCTTGTTAGCTCAGTATTCCTCAATAGAATATATTTTGTGAACAGTCACTTCTAGCTGAATATTGCAATAAATAGATTAAAATAGCAACTAAAATTTGAGTATTTGATTTAGGGCTAAGTAGGAGAACTTCGCCCACTGTGTCCACTGCTGAATTCTTTACAAGTAGTGCTTATAGAACAGAAAGACAGTCTGACTTTGAAGAGGTTTGAAAGCTACTATAAAAGTGCCAGATTATTACCTGATAGTGTAAAGTTCACTTGATAACTGACTGGGCACAGCCTTTCTGTGAACTGTTTCTGATAATGCTGCTGGTCTTTCTCATCTTCCTGGTGTATTATGATTACAAAACTTGTCACATACTCTTTTTTTTTTTTCCATTTAATGCCCAAATAAGTAGTATTTTCAAAAGATGTTGGGAGTTGACAAATGTGTATAGAAATGTGGTTTTGTTATAATGATATAAACTAACGTCAGAAAATATGTCAAAAATACTAGCAAAATAAATTCTTTGATTTGTCTTACAAAAACTTACCTCAACAAACAGATTTTTGCAATTAACGGAACTTTCTCTCTACTTGACATACACAGCTTACATAGAATAGGTTCTCTCATTTCATATTTTGTAAAATTTAAGGCTTAATATTGCAATGTTTCCACGTTTGTTTTTTTTTTTTTTTTGCTGTTTTCTATTGCTTTAGTGGTTAAGGACTTGAAATAATAATGAGGAGTTACAAGCCCTCAGTCCTAGTTCTCTCTGCCCCTGAGACTAGTATTTTGCTGTTTAGCTATTTTATCATTTCGTTTAGAGTCAATGCTGTATTTTCAGGCAGATTTCGCTTTTGTTTTTACATGAAGAAAGTGTGCGGATTATATTTGAGTTGAATCTACATGTGTATGTATACATTTACCTCTTTCAAAGCCTAAATTTTTTCATAATTGAATTGAAAGATTGCTATTATTCAGTCATTCGGATCATTTGATACCTTCCAAGAGGGAACACAGCCTCTAAATTTGGCATCTGCATATTTGAAAGTGTAATGCGTTGTTGGCAGTATTCAATTTACTCAGAGGTCTAAGGTCAAGAATTGTTTTAAGCCTCCCAATATATTTAGAGATATCTGTTTACTAAGTACTGTGCTTAAGTAATTAACAAGCTCATATACAGTGCCTAGCAAAATGTGAACTTTATCTTAATTGAATCCTCTAGCGTGGTGATAGTAGCCTTTTTTGAAACATTGTATTTGCTCAGAAATATTCCTTATCTGCTTTTTTCATGCCTTAGGAAAGCCTTGTCTCCTCCTTCCAGTCCTTGGCTGTTACTGCCTACCCCCACAAACTGGTTTTTAGCTTGGTTCATCACTGCAACGTCACTGCTCAGCAGGGGCAATAGCAGCAGCAGCTGGAGCAGCAGGAGACTTGATGAGTTTATGCCTGTGGTCCCAAATGCCAATTCTGGCACACCTGCCGCTGATTCATTTAATAGCTCTAGATTTTGGCATAACAGTGCTTGGTGATCCTCCTTTGGGATGAAGGTTAGTAACTTCCTTCTCCTTGGAGAGATTTAGTTATTCAAAAACAGAAAATGGTGGCACTGAGCAACTGTAGTTCTGGGAATGTCTCTTTAAAAAAAGTTACCAACTCTTATTTTAATGTAGCTAGGCAGTGAAAAATAAAGACAGAGTTCTTCATCTTGTGAAGAAATACATTTTGTTTACAGCTAGAAGATTTATAAATTAATTGCAAACACCAGCATGAATTACCAAGGCCCACTTTCAACCTTGTGTTGCCACTTTTTAAATGGCAGATTGTGGCTTCATGACAGCTTTCTGTCATGAAGCAACTTTACCAGTAGCTGTAAGGACTTATAAAAAATTGATGCTGGTTTCAAGAAAATGGGAATACCTTCTTTATGCATACATTCTTGCAGCCAGCTCTGTATCCTATTTATGGTATAACTCAGTAAGCCTTTTTTTTTTTTAATTTCCCTGGTAATTTGTAGCAGTTGATCATGGTTTAATCTGCCTCTGTATGATAAAAAAATTAAGCCAAATTTGTAACTGTTCAAGAAATGAGAATAAAAATAGTTATGAATTTATGTAAATTCTTGCGTATAACTAAATTTAATATAATACACGTGACTACAGTTTCTTCACAACTGTGGTTTTATCTAGAAATGAATCCTTGAACTTCCCCTGAACGGATGCCTATGTAGACAACTGCTTCACCAGCCGGCTGAACCTTTCTTTTGTCTATTTCCATCTTGGTTATGCTTTTTCTTCTGTAATTTCTCTAATTTTTCTCCCATAATCACTCTTTTCTTTCTGCTTATGTAGAACAGTTGTCCTTCATGCTCAACCTTTAACAGTGTTAAAGCCCAAATTTTACTTCCCCATGCTAATAGAATATACATAATTTCAAATACATGTGAGATCCTACCAGACCAGGCCACAAGTGTTTCTTTTTTGAAAGTCAGCATTGGGAACCTGCGTATTACTAGTATAATCACTGTGGTGATCTGTCATCGTAGCAAAGGTTGCAAAGTAAGATAGATCCCCATATATATACCAGTTGTGGTGGGATTAAGACAACATTCCCATGCTGAATTAGTATGATCTATCACCCTTTAGTTTTTCCTCTTGGTAAATAGAGGTGGTTTCTGAAATTTGAGTCGTGGCATTCAGAAATCTTGATAACTGACTAGCATTCAGGATCTGTTCTCTCATCTGCAGCAACATTTGACAAAAAATAGCAAACACAGTGATAGGTAAGATATAGAAGCCTTATCCTGAAGTTTTTGTGCTACTGTGCAAGAAAGCTTGAAAAGATATTTTGAGTGCTCAGAAACAAGAAACTGAATCCTTAATGCATTATCGTTGAAGTCGTTAAGCTTTGTCTTAATGTCAGTCACAGCGTAACTTTGTGTGCTACCCACTACTCAGGACGTTTTTGTTTCTTCTTACATTTTATAGCACTTCACTGACTCTAAATAAGCTATTTTTATTACATTTTAAAGGAAGTCTGAAGAGAATAATTCCAGATGTTCTGATGGTTAAGGCTTCTTGACTTGCATAAGACATAGATAATGTTTGATACTGTTTGCAGAAGCTTACTGTGAATTTTGTAACTCTTCAAGCATATAAATTTTTGAAAAAAATTTCTAGTTTTTTATTGGTTTGGTTTTCAGTATTTATTCAGTTGCTCTGGAGACAGATTACATTATCAGCGTAACTTTTTCACAAAACTCACTTTTTTTCTTATTCAGATCAGTCTTACAATTTTATTTTCACAGTGTGTGCTGAATCTGTCTTACAAATATTTATAAATAGCTGTCAACATTTAATTTGGATTTTATGTCCGGCAGGCTCGCAGATGGGTCAGGGACTCTGGAGAGTTGCTAGGAACCAGCAACTGCAACACCAAGGATACAGTGGACAAGGCTATCTTACCAGAGAACATGGTAGGAGGATAGCTGCTAACAATGTTTCCAATACAAGCCATCGCAAACAAGCCCAAGGAGGCATTGACATCTACCACCTGTTGAAGACAAGAAAATCTAAAGAACAAGAAGGATTCATTAACCTGGAAATGCTGCCACCAGAGCTTAGTTTTACCATTTTGTCATACCTGAATGCAACTGATCTCTGTCTAGCCTCATGTGTCTGGCAGGATCTTGCTAATGATGAGCTTCTCTGGCAAGGGTAAGCAAAAAGAAAAAAATATATCACTTAGACATAGTAACAATAATTAGATTTCAAATCATGTCTCAATATGTGCTTTTTGTGATTCTAACCTTAGTAAAGGTTTCCTAAGTTAAATGAGATTACACATAGGGGAAACATGAGTATAGTTTTAAAATGTGTTATTCTGGCTTTCTAATTACTGCCACTTATTAGTGGACATTGCTACATACACAAGTGTGCTTGGTACAAGTATACATGTGTATTACTACACACTTGTTGTTTGATATATTGTGGGAAATAAAGAAGGACTTGTCTTCAATTTTTTATTAGCTGAAAGTACATCTCAGATGTATGTATTATTACTTCTCTGAACTTCAAACAACTATCTAGCTTGAGCAAGCAAACCTATTCAGCTGAAGCTCCAGGTAGAAAGGGATGAGGACTCATCTACTATACTTGTCTTAGAGCAACTTAAGTGTGTTTTATGGAAGATGGTGATGGAAGGGAGAAAGACAAGGTCAGTTCTGCACATGCATCAAATGGAATTTCTGCAGTCTTAACAGTTGAAACACATTTATATAACATACGCAGAGTTTGTATGTTCAGGAAATAAAGGATCATTCTGTTAAAGAAAATAAGATCAAAATTTAATTAAAAATACTTTCTTTGATATTTGATGTTTTACAACACTAGGAAGGACTCATGAAATCATGCTTTAGAGTAGATGGTCAGCAGAACTTGTATCTTCCTTCACAACATATTCTTACCCCTTAACAGACAGTAAGTAGTATTAGTGTAATAGTTGGGTTATTGTTTAGGTCCTGCTTCTTTTCCTTTCATTGTGCCTTACATGTCTTCCTTCCCTCATCTGTTTGTTTCCCCCTCAGCTTCCCTTCCTATCATGCTTTATGAACCCAGCAATAGGATAATGCAATTATAACTTCTTAGTCATAATTGTTCTGCTGTTGAGGACTGTTGTCTTGGCAGGAAACAGGAATTCTAGTGAAGATCCTGCTAAGCTTCTAAGTTTATGTATATCAGTATGCATTGTATTATACTCAGTTCCTCGTATCAAAGCCACACTAAATACAAATAAACTCCCTGGACCAAAGCTTGAAGATACTAGAGCTTCTTAATTGTATGCAGTATATAGTTTTAACATACGGGGGAGGGGGGAAGTATGTATTTTCCTCTGAGTTCATCCTGGGAAATAGCTCAGTCATTTTTAGTGAAATCTTCCCAAAAAATATTCCGAAATATACACTTTGGCAGTGAAAATGTGTCCCAATTTAGCAAATTAATAAAAATCTCAATTTGCATAATCTCTGTAGACATCTTAGTCTTCAATATTCCACATGTGTTGGATGTGTTTGAGTTTAGGCTTTGGAAAGTCCTATGTCTGCAGTTCTGAACTCGGTTCAAATAAGACCCAGGTTCCTGCACTGAAAACAAAGTTCTCCCATGTCCTCAGTGGCTACCTCCTGGGTCCTAAGCATTGTGCCTAATTATTTGCAGAGTAGATGTGTTGAAGCAGAACTACCAGTTCAATAAGGAATCCAGACTCCAACAAATGGAGTGCCTAGGAAGTGAAAGTTCAAGGGAATTTCAGATGTTGTCATCAAGAAAACAGAGATGAGGGACAGAAACCGATGAAACTGAGATAATGGAGTCAAGGTGGGAAAGAAGCTGAGAAGTGATGGAAGATATAGAGGGATGGGGCTGGATCAAATAATTCGGACTGGTCAAGACTGAAAAAAGAACACTTGGGTGGCAAAGGATAGATGGGGAAAGCAGTAAGTTAAAGGCATAATCTTGTGTAGGTGTGGTATCCCACTCACTACACAACTGGGGCACAAGAGGAGAAACACAGTTTTTGAATGTCATACTGCTGCAGAACAACTTGTCACAGTTATCCAGTGTTCAGATACTAGTAGTGCCAGAGGTCTCGGCTGTATGGATGTCATTATGATGCCACCTACTGGGATATGTTTTCAGATTGCACTCCAATACACCAAAACCTGTCTGAGAAGAAAAAATTAATCAAATAATTGAAGACTTGAGCATCACACATGCAAAAGGCTTAATAACTCAGTGTTACAAGCAACCTATTTCTGACTTTTCTGTAGTTTGAGTATTTGGCTTTGCAGCGTTGATCACATTTTGCTTTTGTGTAATACATGAAATACAGAAAGGAATTTTGATAATAGACTAATTCTGTTTTCATAGGTTGTGCAAATCCACTTGGGGTCACTGTTCTATATACAATAAGAATCCGCCTCTAGGATTTTCTTTTAGAAAATTGTATATGCAGCTAGATGAGGGCAGTCTCACCTTTAATGCCAACCCTGATGAGGTAAGTGAACTGTTGCTGACAGTAATAAACAGTTAAAATAATTGTGATTGTTGTTTTATAATTATAGCCATATTAAAAGCCAAGTTTTAATAGGTGTTTGTTTTACTATAGGAATGGTTAATACTAAGTTACAGCCCTATCCTGATCTTTTTTTGTGTATGGTACCTGTGCACATCATTTACATGGCTTGCCTCTTAAGTGCTCTGTACAGCAGTCTGACCTATGGATGCCAGAAATTCATAACCACGTATTGACTTAGTTAGGATCTATACCTCATTCCTGAAGAGACAATGGTGAATTTTAAAAGGGTAATAATACACTTACATAAAACAAAATGCTTCTGTAGAGTATTAGTTAGCTAAAGCAGAATGAAGTATAAAGTAACACCAATTACTTCTATGACAATTATGGTTTCTTGTAAGGGATTTTTAAATATTCCCACTATCAAGGTGCAAATCTTGAAATGTTATGAAAAAGATGTACTGCTGAACTATCCTAAAGATCAGTTTGATTTGATTTCTTCATAGTATATAGCAACACATATTTCTTTTCAAAAAATACCCCATGTCAAACTAAAATATTTACATTTATTAATTCATGTAGCTAACTGGAAAAGTCAGTTTCTGTTTTCACTCTGTCACCTTTCAAAGAAGAAAATTTTGAGAGTAGACAGCTTTTGCCTGGGAGATACGCAGTTAACGCCCAAGTGATAGAGTCTTTTGTGTACAAAACCAGGCTCCTGCTTCATGTTCCCTAGGAAAAGAAGGTACACAGTACTGAACAAAAAGTAGTGTTAACTTCCTACATATATTTATGCATATACAAGGAAGTGGTAGTTGAATAAATCCAAAGTAGGAAAAGGATTAAGGGACTTGAAAAGATATATTTCTAGGAGAAAATAGTTCACTCTGCTGATATCATACAGAAAACATGAACTTGTGACCATGGTGTGAAATAAATAAAGCAGTTGTATGAATCATTACAATAATGTGATTTTGTATAAATTCTCACTTTATCTCATATTCTGCTTGATGAAGAAACCCACAACTTTTATTAGTCACAAATTACAGTATTTTGTAATTTCTCTGGTAGAGGTCGGCCTTGACCTGTGATACACAGTGCTGAGACATCATATCAGCACCTTGGCACTTGAGTGATTAGCATTGATTCAGCAGGATTTCAGTGAATTTAGTAATAAATGTAAAGCTTTTCAAAGGAAACACAATATTTAGGTAACTTAAATGTGTTTTCAAGAATATGTCAAGTTTTAATTGGTAACAGCTTTGTCCACTCAAATTTTTCTGTGTCTTTCAATTTGTTTTAACATAATTTTTCACTATCTTAGTTTATAATATGCTGTTATATTCCAACCTAATTTAAAGTAATCTTGGTAGGTTTAAAGCATTTGGAGACTTCACAAAACGCAGTGAATAAAAAATCTGTTATTTTTAAAGGAAATAACGATCTACAAATTAGAGCTACCTTATAGTATACCTGAATTAGGTATTAAATTTATTAGGCTACACTTACTTCTTCTGGGTTCATTACGTTTATATTGTACAATAGTAGTACAAACAGTCTGCTTCAGGCCTAGTGAGAGACGAGAACCTCAGGATATCTCCCAAGGGCTTCTGTTCCTCTCTCCCTGTGGAGCACCATAGCCTGGTAGGAATTATTCAGGGCCTGAGTTTCAGGAGAATTCACAAATATTATTGCTTTTATTGTTTACGACTGTGATATTGGCAGAATTATTATTATAAGGACACTGTGACTGGAATATATGATATGACATTCCACTATTACAAATTGTGTCTCCGAATTTCCTGCCAAACTCTGCTTTACATTTGATAACAGACGTGATCAAATTACTATAAAAATAGGAATACTTACAGCCACAGGAGCAAGATTCTCCAAAGGACACCGCCCATGTCATGAAAATGGGTAACCAGGCTCCACAGCAACAGCTCCAGAGCTAGCGGTGGCTCACGGGGTAGGGAAGAGCATCTACACACTTTGTGGTAGGATTCTCTGGTTAGCCATTGTTGTGTGCATGGTGTTGTGATATCTGCTGTAATTTAATGTATTGATTGTGTGCATGAGCTTGCATAATTCATAGCAGGTGCTCACATTCTGCTGAAAGGATGTGCCTAATCACATTACACGTAATCTGAAAAAAAACCCTCCGGTGCATGTTTGATTTCTCATTATTTTTTTGTTTGTTGTTTATGGCGTTTTTTCCATGTGGCAGCACCATTGTAGCCAAGATTTTGGAACCTGGTTTTTGTTTCTTTGGGGAGAGCGGGTGGTTTAGTGTTAGTATAACACTTGAATATGAATATTACGTTGTTTAATCTGCCTACATGGTCTCTGCTGTATTTTATTCTAAAGAGTGTATGGTGTATGTGAAATGTTTCTCATGCAGTGCTCATTTCATATCTCATATGCTTATGACTCAGAATTTGTAAGCAACCAGAAGTTATTTCCCACTGTTTTGTATAGTGTTTCTAACTCCCTATAAAATATTTTGTCAAGTTTGTTATATGGAGCTATGCTATGTAGTTAAAATTGTCACTGAAGGTGGAAAAAAGAATCCTTTGGTCAGGAGAGATCGAATTTTTGCTTCATTCTTAATGATTCTAACTGATTCTGTTTAATAGCATTTATTTTTATGAACGTATTGGAATCTGGACTGTACCAAAACTCTCAGACTTAAGTGAGTTCAGGATTTCCTTTACATAGCATAATAACAGTAAAGTACATTAAGACAGTGCTTATACTAAGCCTGGCTTTCCACTCTTCTGATTGTCTCATTCATTGCCAACTGCCCTTAGTTTTTGTGAGGGAGGTCAGTTTTCTGCCCTTTTCTTGATTATAAATAAATTGTTATCCAATTGCATAAAGCTACCTTACCTGACTTTTAATTATAGATAGTCTGTAGATGATGGAATATTTACTGTGATGTATATTTCTAACCAAATTTTTTGAAAACTTAACCTGTTTCATAGTGATCTACTAAGCAAGCCAATTTTTAGAGACATTGAGTTATCTGTCCTAAGAATATTAAAAGTATCTGTATGTTGTAGAGGGAAGAAGTTCTTTGTGTGATTTTTCTATAAGGTTGGAATGGAACACACAGCTGAAACCTTTTGAAAACTCTACATTAAAGTCAGAGAACTTTAATCTTGTAAATTATTAGTTATGAATTCTGTGTAACATTAACTTGTGACTTCTGCCATCATAATTCTGTATCACTGAGACTGTATTTTAAAGACATACAGTGAAAGAGACGCTGTTTGAAATGTATGTTCTATATTGTGTCCACATTTGTCACCAAATGACTTGATTCATAATTTAGGAGAAGAATCTTGAAAATTTCTATAACAAAATATGACATCACTACTGTGTATTTTGTTCCAGAAGATGTACCATGAAATATATTAAGATACTGCATTTCCCTAAAAAATAGGAATAATAATACCATACAGGTATTATTATTATTTACTAATGTTAGAGTTACCTAGAAGCCCAAATTAGAGATTGAGGCTGTACTATGACAGATACTGTATATACAGAATAAAATGACAGTCACTGCCCCCAATATTTAGAGTTATCTATATAATTAAGCTAGTATTTAAACTTGAATTCCTATATTTCCTCAGTTTTCATTTAAGAATGTTTTAATTTGGTTGGTGATCAAAATCATCTATATTTAATCCAGTACAGGCTAGAAAGAAATCAGCATTTTATGTTTTTATATACGCATTTTCATTTTGGTAGGATTACGTATCTCACAGAATTATAAATCACCTGAAAATGTTAATGTTAATATGCTACTAGTGATTTCCTTTGTCACCTTTTAAAACTATTTAAGCTAAACAAATAGAGTGTGTGTGCAACCATTTATGTGAAATTTGAAATTTCAAATATTAAGTGAAATTTGTCTTTATTGACAAAGGTATTTGTCATATATTTTCATGCACTGCTTTTAACTAGGCATTAGGTAAAAAGCTTCATTGTCTCCCAACTCTGACTTTGCAAACAATTCCATTTAAATATTGAGAAATCATGTATATATGTAGAAAAACACCGATTCCAAAATTTCTATGCCATTAACTTAGAATTTGGTTTGGTTTGTATGCATATCTAAACAGAGATGTCAGAGGAAACTACGAAAGTTTTAATGTTGACTGCTGTACTGAAATGTTCTGAAAGTACTCTTATCAGAGAAGAAGATCAATGCAGAATTGAAACCAATAGTGAAAAAGAAAATTTTTCAATTTTAGATGTCCTGTATGGATATAAATGTGACTGGAAAGGCTCTTGGGACCAGGTTGAAAGCAAGCAAGGAGTGTCAGTGCTGTAATAGAATAGATTGACAAAACAAGCATCATGTGACTGGTAAAAAAGGAGCAACTGTAAAAAAATAACATTGAAATACAACAAATGGCTTTTGTTGTTACTACTAGTCTGTAGTTATGATTGTTATTTGCATATGTAATTTAAATCAACACTTTCATACATTAAGATTTTATCCAGAGCTGTCTGAAACTTAGTGGTAACA
Organism: Strix uralensis; assembly: GCF_047716275.1. Classification (NCBI taxonomy): domain Eukaryota; kingdom Metazoa; phylum Chordata; class Aves; order Strigiformes; family Strigidae; genus Strix; species Strix uralensis. The sequence continues at coordinate 41,291,192 of NC_133975.1, forward strand.
TTCTTGTCACCAAGGCAAAGTATCCTTAAGGCATCTTTCCTAATTCTCTAATGCTAAGAACATTATGGTGACAAGCAGGCTCCTCATATAGGTTAGGGAGACACAGAGCTGCTGGAAATATTGGCTGTCATACTGTTCACCTAACTACTCTTCCACTAAATCAGAAATAGAAGAACATACCGTGTCTGCTCATCCTGCAGTATTTCCTAAGTGTTAAAATTACCTCTTCAGGCCTAGTAGATAATGGCACAGATCTGCCTACCTGACTTCAGTGAAATGTTTTCTAAGAGAGTCACCCTGATAAATAATCTTAGTGTAGATTTTAATAGTGTGTAGAACTACTTATTTCAGCTAGTATACCTGCCACCAGCGACCATTTTGGCTACCAAAAGTGATTTATTTGAAGTGGGGGTTCTGAGGGGGATTCAAAGCAGTGTTTACAGTGTTACAGAAAGCAGATTCAATGACATGCCATAAATCTTGTAAATAAATTTCATTTGCTGTGAGCCAAAGTTTAAGAACTTTAAAGAGAAATCAGGTTTCTGTTATTGCAAAGTATTTGTGATGGCTTAGGAAGAAATAAAAAGCAACTAAAAAGGATGGCATGTGCTGAAATATATTTTATATATACCATGTTTATTTGTGAAGGAGTTGAGGAAAATGAATAATGAGACTGCAGTCACAGAGAAAGATATTGTCAAGCATTATGTGTGGTGGGAGGAAAGAGAGGGATTTAGAGACAGGGAACAAAAATGCTTTGCAAAGACTTGGTAGCCTATCAGGTAAAGATCCTACATTGAGTTGAAATCTAGTACATGAAAGAAATTACTTATGGCATTTACTGTCACAGAGAAACCAACCCCTTCTCTGTCTGAAACTAGGTGTTATTTTCATGCTGCCTCATCAATGATATGCCAGGTATTTTCTGGATATGTTGCAGAAGTGTGTGTTAAATAATTGCAGCAGGAATACTACTGAGACTTCCTTGCCAGCCTTCAGTATGCATTATCTTAAGCAAATACTTATTTCTGAAGCAAATTTCTAAGTCTTATTAAGTCAGGATATATGTAAAGGAGATGTCCTGCTGCTAGTCTTGTATAAATAGCAAAAATACTTGACGAATTAATACAGTTGGTGTTCCTTTTGATCTCATTTTTAGATTCCTATTTAGCTCTAATTCAAGAAAGTACTTAACCTTATGTTGTCCATCCATATTATGGACAAACTTAAATATTATCTAATTTGGACTTAAATGCAAGCTTATAGTGCAATACATGTTTCATTATGGCCCTAAATAAAGATTTTTTTTTAAATTGGGGCCAAAAATTGCTGGGATTTTTTTTTTGTCTTACCTATGTAAAACTCTTATATTTTTTATTTATTTTATAAAACATTTTTTAACAAAAAAAAGCATGCTGATTAACTGAATATATAAGCAAAAACTATGAACTGGTAAAAAGCTAGATAATATTACAGGTGCTTGTTAGCTTTTCACTCGTTATCAATATCTTGGGTGTATATTCTAATTCCTTTTTTGCTTGCTATAACTGAGACTTTGCTTTACTAATCCACTTCATGAAACAGCTTTCCAAACCTGCACTCAGTCCCTTATTTCTTTTTTAACCAAAATTGAAGAGCACTGGGAAGTTAGTTTATATACTGAATGACAGGTTGCCCATACATCTTTATACATGTAATGTAAACTAAAAGGGAAGACTTGCAAAATATTGTAAAGCTCAGTATCAGAAGATTTATAAAAAAATATTTCAGAAGGATTTTAAAGGTAATTTAGGTTGTGGCCTTGGTGCATTATTCTATAAAGAAATGCACTGTGCTGCACATCTTACATTACTTCAACATTATGGTATAGTCAAGTGATACTGTACTTAAATGTACTTGTAACAAATGCTCAGAACCACTCCCAGCCTCTGCCAAATTGAATTGAAACCAGTTGGTTAGTTATTCTGAGGTTGAGATTTTTGTTCTTGAAAAATGTGAACATTTTTAAAATCTATTACCTTGGTTTTGATTTCTGAGATCATAAGGAAAATAGTTGTATGCTTTGGGATATTTCAATGAACAGAAAGAATCCAGAATATCACTAAAATATTTTTAAATTACATTTGGCATGTGTATTCTATAAGAAATGTGTGCTTGGCAAAGTGTGAAAAATTCTGGAAATCATGACTATAAAATATGTATAATTGTTCTACCTTTTTAAACTTTTTTTTATGTTAGGCACAGTGTTCTTATTTATGTGTATGCATATTTGTATATGTTGATATTTACTTATGCTTTGAAATCAGCGTGCTTGTGTTTATTTGCATTATTACACATTTAAACAAATGCATTTAATGCATCTATTTGAATGTGACACATCATATACATGTGAGAACATTAATGTTTTAGTGAAAGATATTAAAGATTTAACACATTATGGCTAAGATTTTCTTATTTACAAAAGTTATGAAATTAAAAGTTATGGTCCCCACAGCGTTTTAAATACAATTACAAAAGTATGAAAATCAAAATACTAGTCTACACTGTAAGGAAATTATTAAAGAACCATCATGCTTGTTATGGGGTTCATAATTTTAAATTTCCTACTGTGAGTATATGTAAAATCTCAACCATAACAATAAATTGTTTCTTTGTGTTTGATTTATAATTTCAGAGTGTATTGTGCATGTTGAAATGTGATTTAGAGGAAGAGGAATCATTCTGAAAAACAAACCCAACTAATTAGTAGGATATGTTCCTACATTACCAAATACGATATTGTTCCTAAACTCATTGTGAAGATCAAACATATTCATACATACATGTATTTTTTCTCAGGGAGTCAACTACTTTATGTCCAAGGGCATACTAGACGATTCACCAAAAGAAATAGCTAAGTTTATCTTTTGCACAAGAACACTAAATTGGAAGAAGCTGAGAATCTACCTTGATGAAAGGTAATACGAATTTCTCTTGAGATATTTCCTATTCATTTTCAGTGTACAGCACCGTTCAACAATGTTTTGCTTGTACTGATATAATTTTAAAGATGTAAAAATGCAAGAAAATGCAACTAAGTAATGCTGCTGCTAAATCTGAGTAGTTATTCAGTTCAAGTATTTATGTGACTTTCACTTTATAAGAACACCTTAAAATATCATCTGTAACTATTAAATCTCACATCCTGTTCTTTTTCTACATTTTTGCAGTTCTGGGCATAAATTGTTTTGAAGTTATAGTGAGCATTTAAACTGCACGGGATAATCTTTGTGCTGTATGACATTCTGATTTTCTAGCTATTTTGCTGCTTTTCTTGACTTGAGGTTTCTTTTTTTCCTATCTAGTATGGGTGTTAATCAGAAAAAGCAGTTACCACTTTCCCAAGTGATGATAGCTTTTTAAGTAATGTGCAATCATCTAACCATTATTTGGTTGACTGATATTTCTCCTATGGAAGTTACACCCACCTCTGAAGATGCAGTGGAAGCATCCTCCTGGAGACAGCATGAGCTGCAGTAGGGAACACTTTCCCTGCTGTAGCATGCTTTTCTACCTCCACAGTGCTTTTTCTTGCCCTCCAGGACACCTTCAGGTTGAGGTAGTGCAGTATCAGGAGAGAAGCACCAGCACATTCAGGAGAAGTCAAAAGAGCAGGAGAGTAATAACGGGACCTAAATAGCAATAGCAGAGGGACAGCAGTGCTTCTGTCAGGAATCCTCTCCTTCTCATGCTCCTCAGCCTGTATCACTAAAGGAATAAAAGGAGTCATTCTGTAGTGTTATCACCACTGACAGTCCTGTGCTGTAAAACTTCAGAGTATCAATTTTTTTGGCAATAGAAAAAATACAAAACCATTTAATGGATGAGATTGCAAGTTAATATTAGCACTGCCTACTGCCATTCATCTTCCCTTCATAAACAGAGTGTAATCAGGCACTAAAAAGAAAAACTAGGTTTCTAAATGTTGAAATTCCCCTCTTAGTACTGAAATGTTTAATAGAATAAACATATGAGAATATTCTTTGACTCACTACAAATTTGCTTACAAATTTCCTTCAGATGTCTTTTGCACATCTGTTTGTGCAGGCTAGTCTGAATCCTTTAGATGTTTCTGTGTTCAGTGGAAAACACTTGATAGCATCACACCCGGATGGACTTAGACTTTAAAGGTCTAACTTTAAGGTTGGTTTTAACAGGACATTCCTGTAACAGCTTCTTCTTAGGCACCAAAATGTGTGAGACACATTCCCTTCACTGTCTTTTATAATGGCTTTGTCAGACAGTTTAAAGGAAGAGAAACCTCTATGTAGACTATGATTGAATATGTGTATAAAGAAACTTAGAATTCTGATTAATGTATATTTTTCTAGTATTCAGCTACTATCATAAGTGTCTGAAGAACATGTGTTTATATTATCTTTGTGCTGTTAGTGATAATTTTCTTTGTCTTTCAGCAAAACACAAAGCTCATGAACTATTCTAAAGCTTTCATTTTTATTTTTAAAACCTACATTTCCATGTTTAAACAGTTAAAAGAAACTTCTCTAATTATGTGGAATTTTATTCTACCAGGCGAGATGTTTTGGATGACCTTGTGACACTGCACAACTTCAGAAATCAGTTCTTGCCAAATGCACTGAGAGAGTTCTTCAGACACATTCATGCTCCTGAGGAGCGTGGGGAGTACCTTGAGACTCTCATAACAAAGTTCTCTCACAGATTCTGTGCTTGTAATCCTGATTTGATGAGAGAGCTTGGCCTTAGCCCCGGTAAGCAAAAAAGAGCTTTGATTCAGTGGATCAGTCTTTTTATTTCTGGATGATGCTACTGTTTATGATAGTTTTAAAATCAGCACCTATCTGAAAATACAAACACAACTTGGGAGGGTTCAATATACAGGCATCATCCCACTCAGGTTGAAAAAAAAAACTAAAAATAACATACAGATTCTTTTCTTAGACCTACCTGATAAGTGGGGTTTATTTTCATGTTATCTTTCCTCCACTTTTGTCTGTGTTTAAGCTCTGTACTGTAAACTCTGTTCCCTCTTGCAAAGACTTACACACTTAACATTTTACCTTGTGGATAGTCCCACAGTAATGAGAGGGAATTTTGGGCCTTACTCAAGTTAACAAGCATTTCTAATTGGTTGGGGGGGAGACAGTTTTCAGCAGTGGGACTGCTTACATATTTAAAGATAAGCTTTAGCAGGATGTTGGCCTTAGTTTATGAAAACTTCCAAGACTCTGTTTAAATGAATGTGCATAAAGCCCTTAGTGACTTTTGGATAAGGTAGAAATATTAAGAGTACATGCTCATTTGGCAATGTGCTGACATTATTACTTTGAAAATTGCTATATTAAATTTTATTTCACTGGGATACCCTTTTGAGTTGTTATATATATATATGTGTGTGTGTATATATATATATAAAATTATAAGCGCAGATAATGAAGACCATAAGGTTCTTGATCAGGGAACAGTAATTTTAATGATCACAGTTTCCTTTTTAAAATTTTTTTATTTATTCTCTCTTGTCTAGATGCAGTTTATGTACTGTGTTACTCTTTGATTCTACTTTCTATTGATCTAACAAGCCCTCATGTGAAGAACAAAATGTCAAAGAGGGAATTCATCCGAAATACACGACGTGCAGCACAGAATATTAGTGAAGATTTTGTAGGGCACCTTTATGACAACATCTACCTTATTGGCCATGTGGCTGCCTAAAAGCACAATTTGCTAGCACTTAAAACTTGTAATTTTCAAAAACTACATCAGTTCAAAAAATTAATTATTTTGTAGAGATGGGGGTTATTTTAGTGCTGGTCATTCTAACCTCTGTATGCAATCAAAGTTTGTGTGTATAAGTGTGTGTATGTGTAAACTACCTTTTCTATCTATTTACTGTGGGAACAGAAAGATTTGGAGATCTGTTTTTCATAATTTTTTTAGTTTTGCACAAAACAATGCCATTAGTCTGACACAGCCATTTATGAATGTTAAACTGACATTACAGTCTAAGCTGACAAAGTGGTGAATTTGTGCGTTAGATCTGCTTGAAACTTTAATAAGTTCATTCTTTTTAGAATACCATGTAATGTCTATATATTTAACTAAAGAGATTTATAATCATGATTATTTTATTGTAAAATATTTTAACTAAAATTTCTCCTTTTATCTCTTAAAATAGCGTTGTACTTCTTTCTTTTGCATTTTCTTACAGTGCTGACTACCTCAGATACAGACAGAAACATTATTCTGAATACTACAATAAAGTTTATTCTAGGAGATTACAGAACACTTGTAAAATACCTAAGCTGATATTTAATACTCTCTTGACTAACTTGAATTAGCACATTGGCAATCTGCCTTTCACTCAATTTTTGAAGAAGATTACAGCCTCTTATTTTAGGTGAACCCTGATGTCATACAGGGATAGCCTAGGGAAATTGTGCAGATTACATAGAGAGCGCTAACCTATATCACAGACGCTAGTTATTTGGACCATAGGACAACAACAATCATCTGTTCAGCACAGTGAACAAGGAACAATCTCAGCAGGGTACATGGTAGGGGTAGCTAATGTGTTGCTGCTTTCAGCTGCTTCCCTCGATCTAGAAGTGTCAATGATGGAAATGCCTAGGCAAGTATGTACCAGATGACTCATTGCTAAAGCTGTTAAAAACTAACTGTGCAAGATCAGAGCAGTGACTGTGCAGGATTGAAGAGCTGTTTCAGACTCAGATACTGAATTACCCTCTAAATCTGTCATAGAGCTAGATTTTAAATAGTTCTAAATGTATGAAAATACTTCAAAAATGGTTTTGGTCAGATTGTGTCTTACATCTTCTGAAGCCTGTAGGCTATTAGCAGTAAAATGGCCGTGCATGTGCAGGAATTGAATGAGGATTTGCCTGGTTTTTGTTCAGATAACTCATAGAGCAGTACTTTTCTTAAATTGACATAACATGTAGTTGAAATCAGAGCTGTTCCTGATTATGTTTGTTTACATAATACTCAGCTATTGCTAGCATCTGGATTCATCATGGTAACAAGTAGATTTATCCTTTGTCCCTACCACACCATGAGGTGAGGTAGGAAGATATTCTTAGTTCTATTTTACAGATTAATATGATTTTTTTATGTAGGAAGCCTATGGCAGAGCCAGGAGTTTAATGCAGGTCATACTCCTCACAGGCACGCACTTTGCCCACACTGCTGCTTTCCATTTGGCACCTAGCGGGTGTTACATTTGTCTTAGATATGAGTGATGACAATGACAGTCCACATAAGGGCTACATAAATGACAGGGATTAAAAAATGTAGCTACTGCTGCTATTTCAAGTGTTAGTACATTTTGTTTATAACTCTGGTCCACATGCAAAAATGCAGCCAGAAAAAGTTGTAATTTTTTATTACGTTACCTTTAATCACGTGTAAATGCAATTTGTGTTTGTGTAGCATACACAGCCAAAGCCAGGAGCCAGCAATACTGCAGCTATCTTCCAGACAAGTTTTATAATATTACTCCCCTCTCTTAGGATAACTTCTCATTACTTCACGCTGTATCATTTCATGTATTTCAGAAAGCCGAAGGATGCATTCTGCAGTGGTCAATTGATCTCAAACACAAATAAAGAGTATATGGTACACTGGGGAGCTTTGAAGGCTTGGGTATCTGGTCCTGTTAAAAAAAAAAAACAAACAAACAAAAAAAAAACAACCCAAAACACAAACAAACAAAAAAAACAACAGCAAGTTGGAAAACTTTTAATATAATCTGTAAAACCAGCAATAAAGGGTAAGTATCTCTGCGCTCCTCAAAGTGATCTTATATGAAGACTGCAGAATATGGCTTTCTAGAAAACACTTCTCAGAAGTTACACACTTAAAAGTGAAGAATTCCGTGAATTTTGAAATTACAACTAATTTTATTGGGAAATGTTTTCTTCTCAAACCACAAATGCAGAGCAAGGCCAAATTCTCTTCTGACTAGTATTCATGTTGATATTAGTGATAATGGTTTTGATTTTGCACTGATACAAGAGTATGAATTGTTAATCTTCATTTCTCTTAACTTCCAGTTGTCCGCAGTTCCCATCTTCAAACAGCTACAGAACAAAGCCTCCGAGCAGACAGAACATGTATTTTTCTGGAATAGATGAGTACATCTATTAACAAGGTTTAGAAAGTTTCAAGGCCAGTGTAACAGCCAAGAATATAAATTACAGACAAGATGGTGTGGTTAAAGTTTCCATAAGACACAAGTCCAGGGGAAAAGAAAAAAAACCCTAATCACATACAGATAACAGCATCTGATCTTCAGAACAGGATTTTGAACAGTGTTAGATGGTTAGCACCCAACTCACACAGTACATTATACGTTACTAACTCAGAGTGGAACAGAAAACAGCAAACGCAGCATGCCAAGTGTGAATTCCCTTAGAGGTAACCAAGAAACAAAACCTGACAATAGACATTTCTTCTATGCCTTTTTCTTTTGAAGTTTGAGTCTTTCCTCCAGAGTGGCAGAGAAGTAATTATTTGCATTTTAAAAATCTAGACTTTGCATGAAGTTAGGCAATTTTCTGTCTTAAAAAGAATCTTAAGCAGTTGTAACAATACTCTTGGAAAGTGAGAAAGATAAAGTATGAATTCTCTTAGTCATCCTCCAAAATCCATCTAAAACTTAAGTTTTGGGCAGTGTCTTCAATGCACTGCTGGTGTGTCCATGTGCATTTTAAAAGAAAATAGTGATACTTCATTGATCCAGGTGTCACTAAATGATGTGGAAACAGCTACTTGATCAAGCAACTTAGATAGAGGATCCCAAGCCTAATTACATGAGCATGATCATACTCATAACTGCAAAGTGATTCCCGAGTTACTGTGTTTCCACCACTGCATGTCCTCTGAATTTTAGCCTTCATGCTAACTGTATGCAGCACTGCAGGAAGAAATGAGCCTACAGCCCATCCCCCTGCAAACGCTAGTTATTCTGGTCCTAAAAGACACTGAAGTTGTGTTCTGAATGGCCATTTCTGAAATTTTGCTAACTTTAGCATACACAGGTGTGACAGAAGGACAACTGTTCTTTGTTCATGTAGGGGAAATGAGTGTACCTGTGTCCATATAAAGTGTCACATAATACAGCTCATTTTTGCCTGTATTAAATTCTGAGGCTCTCATTGCATTTATTCAAGGAATATGGCATATATTACATAGTCACGTGCTTTAGTTATAGACGGTGTCTGATACTCTACATATTTTCTCAAAACTATTTTTGTCTTGAATACTTTCCATTCATACTCTAAACAACAGATTTATACAGCTTTGGCTTTTCAAAATAAATCAAAGCTGCTTCAACATACAAAAGCCCAAACAATTGTAAGTTAGAGACACGTTTGTCAATTTTGAAGTGGGCAAAAAATTAGCATTCGGGAAAAAAAATAATTCAATTTGTTCTCTTTAACCTTTTCCTCCACCCCCCACACTGGAAAAAGAAAAATTATAAACAGTTTCAAAATACAGATTTAGGAAAATAAACTGTCTAGCTAGGCAAATAAATGTTGCTGTTTCCTCTTCGGTATGCTGCAGTTTGTTAATGTTCCTTACATACACAAATTTATCAACAGGAATTACTCTTTTTTGAAGTGGTAATAGTTTTGTTCTCTGTGTAATGTTGTTATTGTGCAATCCAACAATTTTATAGTTCTGTTTTTAGAAAACAAGTTTTACATTATTTTAAGTACTTAAGCAAAATTGAGGTATTCCTATTTGATCATGTTAAAATGTCAGCATAACAATATTAAGCATTCAGAAAAGTCAGATTTACTTGCTTTATATTGGGATTGGGATTTTTTTTTCTTTTCACATATTTCCTGTAAGTATCAAAACTAATAAGCATTAAGGCTGATGACTTGTTCTCTGCCATTATAAAATCCACCATTCTAATCTCAAAAGCACTATTAAAACAGACAAAGGACAGATTTAAAGGATTTCCTGTGTCTCCCATAGGCACGTTATGGTTTCATTTAGCCTTAAAGAGAAATAATATACAAATTTTTATAATCTGCATATAATGGTGATTTTAGCAAGATAAAAGTTTATGTGATCTTCTAATATTATTTATCAGATGTTAAAAGTTAAGACTTACCAGAAGATGCGTGTAATTAAATCATAACCAGATAGCTAGGATTAGTTACAGAAATGAATGTGTATGTAAAAAGCTTCAAAAGAGATCACGTTGCTCCTTCATCACTTCAGTGCTTTTGCTGACAATGAAGTTAGTAAATTTGCAGCTTTCCTTTCTTATTCATATAAACAAGCTTAGAGAAGAGATGGCTTAGGAAATACTTACACAGAATACTTCCATTCCCTATGTGAAATTTTCTTGCATTATAAAGGAACTCTCTGTATTTGCTTTATAATTTTAAAAAGCAAATTCATTGAAAGAATGAAGAAGCTCTAATTTTCAACTACATGGCTCACTCATAGCACCTAATACAGAAATGAGCAAAAAGCACTTCTCAGATTTCTAGCAATCCAACAAACGTATTATTTTTTAAGCTTAAAAGTACTACTTTTGAGTATGTGTACATGACAGAAATCAAGCATATTTATGTGAAAGCAGCATGGTCAGGATACCAGTTCTTTTCAGAAAGAGTATTCATTTGTAAAAGTTAGCTTTCTTCTTGGCAGTGTTGGAGAGGAATGTTGGATTTAATTTAAAATGATTAATGAGATTTTGTCAGACTCCCTGCCTTTAGCACCACTGCAGTTTGTCAGCACAACAACCTGGGAAACCGGGACGCCACTCTGTCGCCCAAAACAGTTTTCCAGGAAAAAATAAACCTGAGTAACTAGTGCCAGGTACATGTCAATGGTATTGTCTTTCAGCTGTTGAAAGTTTAACTCTAAGTTGGGACATTTACACATTCTGAGGAAGTGAACCTCATTCGTTATTTCAACAGTCTGGTTTTGACAGCGGATACCAGTATAAACTTAAGTTTTCAGAGCAGGCATAGCCTTTATTATTAACCTATGGAAAAACCTATAATCCATGCAGATGAGAAATTCTTTAAAAGGAAAAAATCAAGGCTTGTTCAGGTAAATTTTTCTGGAGAAAGACCATCTATGCAACCTGTCTCATTTTTGGCTGTGTTCCATTAGGAGGATCTCACCCTCTGAGCCCTACACACGCAAATAGGCTGTCGAGTGGCAAGGAATGCTCTGTTGGACTCAAGGCAGACGCATCTGTATGCACACATATGCTAACAGCCAAAACCTAACAAGTTGGCAATACTTTTCATACGTAACCATGACATAAGAAAATGAGCAGTTCTTTTGAAATGTAAGGTAGATAATGAAACTTATTAACGATTTGTCTTTTCACTTTCCTTATGGAACTTTATTCTGTTGGACTACAGCTTGCACACTGTGTTCTCCTTACACGTGAAATACACAAAAACTGAAAAGAAGAATTTCATTTCAAAAGCAGCCTTCCCCTTCCAAGAAAACATATGTCTGCCTGTGCTGCACAAGTCTTTCTGCAGTCACATAACCCGGTATCAACAAACTGACCTTTCATTCACTCCTGTGGACCCTTTTATACATCAGTTCCACCCACTGACTCAGTCGGCCAAAAATCCTGTGAGGCTCCACAGGGATGTAGATGGTGAAAGAGACTTAGTACTGCTCTGCTACACCAGCCTTATGGGCTATGATGCCACAGGTATTATTTGCATGACTTAGCTTTTTTTCTTAGCTTTTTTTATGTGTTTAAAAAAGTATTTTCACAACTGCTCTTTCCCTGTATTCATATCCAGAATTCAGACTAATTGTCATAATTACATGTAATGCAACTGAATTGAAATATATTTTTATAACTGGAGAACTTTTTAAGTTTACCTGCCATCTGCAGCATTAATCATCTGCATGGCAAAACAAGCAAGGAAATCACAGAACTGTTTTAGAAGTGCTAGAGAAGTGCATCCCTTGGTGTGCTGCTTAGTGACAATCAAGATTCCTGTGGTTTTTCACATTAAATGTGACTTCTTATTTCTATATTCCACTTAGGAATTTATATCAATAAATGTATTTGTTACTGTTCCATGCTGTCTAAAGTCTGACAGTACCGCTTCTGATTTGTAGTAGCAAAAACTAGTTTTGTTGGGTGTTTTTTTTTCCCTGACATAGTAGCAGAATTTACAGTAGATACACAACATTCATCTGTCACAGTAAAAATATGATAAAGCTTTAATCTTTTTTCCCTATGTATATATGTATGTATTTCCGTATGTTTAGATATGTAATAAAATACAGGAGTCACATAATTAACAATCAGCTTTTTAAAATAAATTTTTTCACCTTTTTAAAAATAAATGTATTAATACATTATTTCCTTTTCTTGGTATTAAGTGTTCACAATGGACATTGTGCTGCACAGCATATACTGAAAATCACAGCACTTAAAGGCCTAATTTGAAGATTTAAATGGTACATAGATATTGTGCTGACTTCCTACATAAAGTAGATTTTATTTAAAATCATAAAGACTCTGAAATGTATTGAGAATTCTTTTAAATTAGTAATATTTAGTAATACTAAGTTAAATTGTTAAACATAAATCAAGATTTATGATATGGGTCTAAAGATACAAATGAGTAAAAGGGGAGGAAAGACAAAAAGAAAAATTTTCTTTGATAAGACCTTTCACTAAAGGTTTCATCAAAACTAAAATTTTGTTAGTTTTAATGCAGAATGAGGCAGAAGTTTTGAAGAGGTGAGATTAGTGGTTTCTGTAAGAGGATACCTGGTCCCAGCCATATTCATACCTCATCCTCCCTCTTTGCTGCGGTGACATAACAGCCTTCCTGCCCTGTCCAACAGGTCTCCTCTTCACAGTTGTCTGCAGCAAGACTGAGGAGAGTCTTCCTTTGCAGCCTGCTTTTCTCTTCCCCCCAAATTAGTAAATGGACTGTGTGTAATCTTGTTATTTTTAAAATATAAAGTGTTCTCTGTAATTTTTTAACACTGCTTAAATAACAGAAAGAAATGATCGGTTAAGATGTACTCTCAGTGAGTGTCAATATTTTTTAAGTACAGACAGTTGTTCTATTATACAAAAGAAACAGAAAAGGAAGCCCACATTGCCAATCATACAGCTTTATGTCAATAACTTTAATTTCATAATTATTCCAAAATAGTACTCAAATTAATCCCACGAATGCTGATTAACGATCTTTAGTCTATTTTGGAAGTTGTTCACTCCATACTTGAACTAAGCAGAATTTCACATAGAATATGAGAAAACATTTGGAGAGGCTTATCTGCATTATCCTTACAACACATCTAACAAGATACACCCTAGTAAAATTCTGGCCCCACCACTGTCAAAAGCAAGTCAGTAACTCACAGGAGTAGAATCAAGATGTCATTACAGCTTGAAAGAAGCAAAAGCTTAGAAGTGTCTTTAATGCCTTACCATCTGACAGACCCACGGTCTTAGCATACTGTTAAAGCTGGTAAATATCACTGTGTTACCAATTGCAACATAGCAGTATTCTCAAACCTTTTTTGGATAATCTATTCTCAATAGAGAAACAAAAACAGGTTGACTCTCTGGAGACTTTATGCTTACAAGTAGTGCAAGTACTACTGCTACTTATACAAGTAATGCTTTAATCAAAAAACATTTAACCTCAGAGAAAAGAGACATAGAAAAATTCAGTGCCCATGATGCATAGGAGATCTGTAAAATAAATAGCAGAGTTCCACCTGTACAGGCATAACAGAATATTGGTCTAAAAATAAAGGTGTCTCAGTTTTATTAAACTCAAATCTAATTTTCTCAAGCAGTGACTAAAGTGCCCTTTTGGTTTCACCCCCTTTGTAGCCATTTCTCAGGGTACAGGTGTACCACATAATCTAGCAAAGGATTGTGTGTTCGTAGGCTGGTGAATAGAAATCTGTCTGCTCTGGCTGGCACTTGTCACAAACAGTCTTTGGTGAGTCAGTAGCATTGACTTTAGCAGTAAGATCTTCCAGAAAGAGATCTGTCACTTGCCATATCATAAAGTTTAGAAGGTATGCTCAAAGGCTGAAAAAAGCCAGGTTGGTTGGTTGGGGTTTTTATACTGTCAGGTATGTGTATTGTATACTTCTCTCCCCCTTTCCTCCTTTTTCACTTTCTTCATTTTCAGAAAAGCTTGTTTATATAATTCTTAACAATCATTTATCTTGGAAAAGGAAGAAAAAAAAAAAAGACTGTGAATCTTTGAGGGTAAAAGAAATGTATGAGCTTTCACAGTTTTTCTGTAACATTAAAATACCGTTCCTGGGGTTGCCAGGAATTTTTGTGAATAAAGACTGTGAGCTTCAGGTAAGCCCAAACTAAACCGCTGATACCTGAGAGCAGAAGAGAGTCACCTTCCAGTTAGCATCCCAGAAGGTTAGAATGTGGAATTGGTGTTACCATGCTTACAAAAATATCACTTACATTGAAGATATTAAATATTTATAAAATCTTCAGCTCGTATTTTAATTATTGTTATTTATTTCATGTACTATTTTAACTGGAAATGTCCCTCATCATGTCAGTTTTATCTTCTACAGATCAAGACAAGTTTCCGTGAAAGGGCTCCATAATACATTGCTATGGAAAACATCAGGTTCACAAGAATAAAGCTCTGACTGATGAAGCTCCCACTTACATGGTGACAAGCATAAATTATCATATAAAAATGAAAATGGCCTTTAAGCAAGAGAGTGATCTAATCCGTTTTAAACACTAGTCCTTACATGGAGAGCTCTTAGATGTAAGCAGGTGAATAACCTGATCCCTATTCTGCTGACGATACACATCTTTAAACATGTGCTTTTAAGTTTCTGAGAAGCCAATGAAAATGAATTTCCATGCTATTTATGTCTGTAAGACCCAGCCAGTTTGGAAGGGCAGCACCAAAAACCACTCTCCTGACATGAGCAGTATTTGGCTCAGGCTCCTTATATGTTTTCTTTTAACAGATGACAACTATGTGAGTTGAAAGTGAGTTTAATATCAAGTTTCTTCTTCACAGGAAAACTTGCACAACAAATGCAGTAGAAAAATATTCTTGACAATGGCTCCATAGAGGCAATGCAGTCACAAGGTCTTTCCTGAGGAAAACCAACACTCCTGTCCCCAATTTTACAAGCTTGTTTGGCAGGTTTCACCAGTTGGGAAAATCTCCCCTTGATACACTCTGCAAAACATAGCTTATGCTCTCTTGGCATCATTCCCCCACCAGGTCAAAGCAGCCCAGGGCTTTCCTCTTATGTTGCCACGATCCAGAAGAACAGGCCACATCATGGCAACACAGGGAGCAACAACCCACCTTTTCTGCAGCACCCACCACTTCTCTGTTTCAGTGAAACTCCTAATTTACACCAGCTCAGAATCTGCCCTTTTAAGTCCTGAAACTTGCTTTACTCCTACCTTGATATGTAACTATTCTCTCTGCATTACTGGGATGCCTCAGACCTGTTGTGCTCTTTGTGCTATGGATCCCTAGTTCACACGTGTCCTTCTGCAAGCAAAAGGCTCAGTCTCAGAAAGCGAGGGCACAGACTCCATGCTGTGCAGAGCTCTTTTGATAACAAGACCATAAAAAAGAAAAAAAAAAATACAGTGCATTTGCAAGGACCTATCCCTGGATACAAATATGTTTCAAATTAAAGTAAGACTAGAAATGACTGCAACATAAAGAATACATTGCTGACTAGAAAATCTGGTAAACTCATGTCTTTTCCAGATATATCTACTTCATCGTATTTTAAAATGACCAGGTTTCTTGTTTTTCAGCCACATATTCTTGAAAATGTGTCCCTGACTGTAAGTATAAATTGATTGGGGTTTTTTTAAGTCTTCAACTTGCTTAGGCGTTTTTTTTTCTTTCTCTTTTCTAACATTACCCTTGCTGGTATTAAAACATACATAGTAACATAACTTCTTAACAATACCTCCTACTTTTTCACTCTGATTTCCTGACTTGCTGGGATCCTTCTAGATACAGTTTCTCTTAGAAAGACTTATGGAAAAAAAATTTTAAAAGTGTAGATACTGCAAAGTTGACAGGGTTTATATGTATCTATTTATGCCTTGTATATATCCTAGGCTCCTGATCTGCTTGCTTGCCAGTCTAATTGATTGACTGTGTCCTGAGAAGATGTTTATAAAAGCTGGCAGATCCCGTGTTTGTACAGATTTGCAAACACCCAAAGAAAACCAAGTGCCCAATGATCTCGCTCTTGCCTCTATTCCTGCAGCCTCAGATGGGAGTATTATTACGGCGGTGATTATAACTAATACCGCCCTTCCTCCTCCTCCTCCTCCTCCTCCTCCTCCTCCAACTCCCCGGGCTCCCAGCAGAGCCCCTGCAGCCGGATGGATTTGCGCGGTCGCTGCCCGCGGATCGTGACAAAGCAAAGCAGCCTTCGGGGATTGCGAGGGCGACACAAGAAAATTAATCGGCTTGTCCTTGCTCAGGCTCCGAGGAGGCGAGGAATGGTGGGGGGGTAGAACAGGGTCTTGGGTTTTTCCTCCCCTGTTTCAGAAGGGTCCCCTGTCACCACAGGGTGACAACCAGGTCACTTTACAGCCGCGTCACTTGGAGCAAAAATAAAGTAATAAAATAAAAAAAACAAGCTGCCCACAGATTGGGGAGCCTTACTCCAGTGCTTTATTTATTTTAAAGCCGAGCCGAGCTCCGCCCTGCCGGGCTCCACCTGCCAGGGCGCAGGGCCGGGAGGATCCCCCTGCCCTAACCCCCCCCCTCCCGGGGGTCTTTTCCATGTGGATCCCATTACCATCATTTGCTCCTAGTATAAGGGGGATTAAAGCGATTAGAATGAAAATAATTAAATGATCTTTCAATTTACCCCTTTGTGCTGGTTGCAAGTGGATAGGGACTCTGCCTAGAGTAACCGAGATAGGGTTTGTGATTTCTTTTTGAAGGGGTTTATTTTTAAAGGAAAGGAAAAAAAAGGAAGGGGGGGGGGGGGAACCCTCTCAACTGTCAACTGTTTTCCAAACACTAGATTAATGCTGGCCAGGCCTTTGTCGTAACGTGACCCTACTGTTTTCAAATGTGTTTTTCAACCCGTAATCGTTTGTTAAGTCTCAGCGTTGAATAATGAAAGCAAAATAAATACCAAGAATGCTCGGATGCTCTGTTTTTTTGTTGTTGTTTTGGAAGTGGGAAGGTGGAGAAAGTGTTTTGGGGTTTGTTTGTTTGGGGTTTTTTCCTGCGACAAACAATATCCCTATATTTCATCGTTTGGAATAAAGCCATAATCCTGACGAAAGGATTTAAACATGTAAAAATAACAGGCGGGTTTTAATCTGATGAAGGGGTAACATTTTCTTTAACCTCTTTTCTTTTTTAAGGAAAATGGTCTGAACAAGTGGCAAAACTGCTTACATATATATACCTACACTCACACTGTAGCCACGTGTTCATTTATGTACTTTTATGAATCTGTACCTCAGTCTTTACTGCTTTCGTTTGCACACATAAAATTAAGAGTTTAGAACCATGTCCCAGAAAAGGTAAAAATTCAAAGACTAATTAGTCACAAGTGCCTTCGCTTTTTTTTTTTTTTTTTTTTAAGTAACATTACCATGAAAGGGAGTATTAATATATAAGGGAAATTCGCATAGTGGATGTTCAACGACAAAAGGAGCCTTCCCAGAGACGGTGGGAGCTGTGCTAATTGACCCCCCCTCTGCTTTCCCTAGCGGTGACCCCCAGTGCAGCGACTGGAGCGGGCCGGGAGGCGGTGGGAAGGCAGGGCAGGAGGCAGGAGGCTGTCGGCAGCGCTGCCTTGCGACGAAACCTCCTCTCCTCCTCTGCCCAGAGACGCAAAGTCACTGGAACCAGTCTATTAATTTTAAACGGGTAGAGACGGCGATATAACCCACCCCTTCGCAACTGAATAGCACCGAACTGGATTGAAATTTTAAAACCCTGAAAAGTCCGGCGCGGAGGGAGGAGGATTGAGCCGCAGACATTCCGAAAATACGAAGTTTACAGCTGTAATGCTTCTGCTACCTGAAAGCACAGCGCCAGAGCAGGTTATTCCTTTTACTAATTACTTCGTTTGACAACAAGCAGATCAAAAAGAAAATCTTGTAGAAAGAACTTCAGGATCTGCAGGGGAGAATAACATTTCTGTGCTCCCTGCATACGCGAAAATCCTAACAAAAATAACGTGGATGCTCTGCTCTCAACGGCTCTGAGTGCGCACGCCTGCCCACAGGCAACACTTCGCTTTGGTTTGCTTTAAAAGGTTCTTCTAAAGCTGAAAAATTGCCCTGTGGGGTGTTGTTATTTTTAAAATAGATCTTTCAGGGTGAAGTTTAAGTATAGAAGTTCCTTTGATTCAGCGAGGAGGGAAAACCCCGTTTGTTGTCAGACGTTAATTTTCAGCTACTAGAGAAGTTACTGACTTTAAATATTTTTCTTTCCTCTATAAAAATTACTGGCCTGCTTTCATAGTTGCTAAAACCTTTATGCGGCAAATCGAAGCCTAAATCCCGGCATTCATTTGGCAGTAACTCTTTTAGTAAATACTCGTTCTTACCGCGCCGTGCCCTTTGCCCGGTGGGTCTCGTCCACAAGCCAGGCAGCGTAATTTCTCCCCCTTGAAGTGGCCATTAATGCCAAACCTGCGGGTGCGAGCCGCTTCCCATCTCCCAATAAAACCCTTTACTGCGGCTCGACCGAGAGCGCCTTTTGCGAGTCCGCCGGTACCCGGGGGTGCCTGAGCGCCGGTTTGTCTAACACCCCCTTCCCCGATCTGATTACCGGCCGCTCCTCTTTTACTGTTTATGGACAATAAAAGCTCCCGCACGCCCCGCTCGGGGCCGGGCAGGACGCGGGGTAGCCGCGGAGCAGGTGGCCGCTCCGCGCAGTTTTTCTTTTTCCCCGTTTTAATGCAAAATAGACAAACCCTCGGCTTTACTCCCACCTCCCTCGACTCCTCCATTTCTTCACGGAAGGAATGCGAGGAGCTGAGGAGGAGGAGGAGTGCCTTCCCCCGTGGCGTGGCCGCGGCCCGTTGGTATCGCCCACAGCGGCCGGCAGCACAGGAACCGCTGGGCCGGGCAGCGCTCCCCCCCTCGCCCCACCTCCCGCAGCAGCTCCGCCGGCGCTCAGCGGCCGCGGGGCTGGGGCAGAAGCTGCGCGGGAGGCGGAGGGGCCGCCGCGGAGGGCAGGCGGCGGCTGCCGGGCCAGGCGCTTCACGGCCCCGCGCGGTTTCCCCCGCCGGCGCGGAGCTGGCGGGGCCGGTGTCCCCGCGTGGGAGAGAGCTGCCGGGGGGCAGGACAGCGGCACTCCCAGCCCTGCCAAACCCGCCTCGCCCCCGGCGGCTGCGTGCCGTTCGGAAAACGCCGGGAGGAGGGAAAAAGAGAGAACCAAAAAAAACAAATTAAAAAAAAAAAAAACAACAAAAAAACCCAAACCACAAACACACCCCAAAACAAACCAAACCAAACACTCAAACCAAACCAAAACCCTCAAACCACCACCACCAAAAAAAAACCACAACCCAACCTATAGCGGCCAAACCAGAGTTACCTTTGGCGGCCGGGGGGGATGCCGTTACTCTCCCTTCTGGCGGGACGGGCTCCCCTCGGAGATCCCCCGTCTCCTCCGGTAGCCGCTCCCTCTGTCACCTAGAATGACACGCGATCGCGTGTAACACGCAGCAGCTCCCCCACGCACACGCTCCCCCACGGCTGGGGCTCGGCGCCTCGCAGCCGTGCCCGGGGCTGGCCCCCCTCGCCCCCCCCCCGCTGCCATATAAGGCTCTCCGGGAAAGCCCCGGAGGACCCCCCGGTGCCAAGCATTGTCCCCGCCGCTCCGGGACACCCCACCCCACCTCAGCCCCTTCAACAGCGGGAAGTCCTCCTTCCCCAACAATACCCTGGTGGTTTTGATGTTTGGTTTTGGGGGGAGGTTGTTTCGGGTTGGTTTAGTTGTTGGTTTTGGTTTGGGGGTTTTTCTGAGGGGAGGCACTGGGGCTGGTCTCAGCGTGCCCCCTCCGACGTGCTGGGAAGAAGCCGTCCAGCCAGCTGCGGCTCCCCGGGCACCCCCCGAGCCGCGGGGAGCCCCAGCCCTGCCGAGGCGGGGTGAGGCGCTCGGCCGGAGCCCTCGGCTGCCCCCACAGCTCATTAAACCCGCTGCGCCACCCGCACCCTGCGGCCGGGGCGGCGGGGGGCCGCCTGCTGATCTTCGGAGTCAGGTCGGACGGAGTCCTCCCTGCCACGGACATCTCATTTAAAACTGCGTCCGGAGAAATACAAATAAGTAACTTCTTCGGGAGGAGGAAACAAAAAAACCACCCCAAAACGACCAACCTAATCCCAAAGCTGGCAGGGAG
Organism: Strix uralensis; assembly: GCF_047716275.1. Taxonomy (NCBI): domain Eukaryota; kingdom Metazoa; phylum Chordata; class Aves; order Strigiformes; family Strigidae; genus Strix; species Strix uralensis. The sequence goes on from NC_133975.1 coordinate 41,311,619, forward strand.
CTGCAAACACTAAATACGTGTTGGGACGGGAGAAAGAGCAAAAGTAAATAAATTTCGGTTACCTAATTGAAAGGCAGAAGCCAGCCCTTTGTGTACAGAGTGCTTCAGGGAGAGGAAAGCCAGAGCACGGGGGGCACGGGGGGAGCGGCAGGGCGCTCAGGGGCGCTCCGCGCCCGCGCCGTCGGCGGGAGATTTACCTCCGCCTGTAGCTCCAGCCCAGGCGTCTCCACCGCAAGAAGAAGGCAAAAAATTAAAAAAAAAAAAAAAAAAAAGGAGTGTTAGGAGGAGTCCAGTAACAAGGGAGAAAGGATGAGAGGCCCAGAAAGCTCCCCCAGCTACGGGGAGAGGGTGGTTCGTTGGGTTAGAGGGTGAAGAGGGACGCGGAGGCAGGGACGTGAGAGCGGGCACCCCAGCGGGGAATAGGCAAAAAAGGCTAGAAAGGTGCAACTAAAAGCCGGTGAAAGGAAATAACACTTTTTTTTTTTTTCTTCTGTTTTTTTTTTTTCTTCTGTTTTTTTTTTTTTTTTTTTTTCATCTGCAAATAGCCTTTGCTGCTCGAGGAGTGCAGCGGGACTAACGGGTGAAAAAAGCTTTGACAGGGTTTTTTGGTTTTCTTTTTAAACTGTTTTGTCAAGTGTATTCGTATTCATGTTTTTCAGCACAGAAGCCAAAGGATCAAACGGGGTCCCCCGGGAAATCCATTATATTTTAATATTATTTGGGGCAAAATCCGAAGCCTTCTAATTCGGAGCTAATATGATAAAGGTCTGAAAACGAATCTCAGGAGAAGGCTTTTTGGTGTCTCTCACATACACCCACAAGTTTTTCTCCCTGCATTTATAATCGTGCCCAACAACTCCCCAAACATAGAGAATGACACATAAGACCAAATCCTTTCACTGGAACTGTGAAGTTATTCACATCACGCTTGTTTGAAGAATTAGTGCCTTGTTCTTCAGTTTGAGAGGGTGCATAATACCGAAGGATGCTCTGGACACACACTTTCAGACTGTAGATCAATCTTATTCCCTCCTGTAATCCCGCAGTAATTAATAACAATTGCAATTAACAGCTTCGATTTAATGTCTCAAACTCTTCTACACATGAAAATGTACTGATGATCTGCAGTTTGCAGATTTCAGTGTTACTTCCATATGCAGATCAACTCTCAAACATTTCTTTTCTCAAATGCGACCTTCCAGGTACCCCTCCCTGGGGTATCAGGGGGAGCCTTTCCCCACCAGTCCCAAAACAGTTTGCAACCATTCAGTCTCTTCACGAGTCAGCCTCTTCCTCGATACTGATTCCAGCATCATTTCCGTTAAAAACAGCAGGCTGGTGACTCCAAAGACAGTACAACCAGTTCCATTCAGCTATTTCAGTTAAGAAAAAAATCAGTCTGTTAACAGACCTGTCCTAAAATATATATTTTTTTATATATATAATGCACATATATATATCTAACAAATATCTAACAAATATCAGTACTTTTTCTGATATGTCTCATGTATATTGTGGATGCAGTCAGAAGTGTCTTCACAACTGGTGTATAATATTCTTGATATGCAGGTGCATATCTGAATTTACCAGGAACGAAGCAGTTGAAAAGGGCCTGTTTAGTGTTGTCATCACTATCTCGTGTCATGCATACACTTCTAATCTGATATTGCAACTTCAGAAGAGCAATGGACTCTCATCTTACTCCAGGCCATCGCAACTGTTACTGCAGAAAGTCTTAAGAAAAATAGCTATCACCTTCATCTACTGTCATCATTACCCACAATCTCAATTTTTCAACTACCAGAATTAGTGTTTAAAAAATGCAGTTTTCATGTAAAATACAAAGCTGATCAGAAAAAAAAAAAAAAAAAAAAAGTAAAGCTAATTTATTTTTTTAAAAAAAAACGTGTAACTATTTGTGAGGTGTGGAAGTGAAAATATTTAAGGTGATTGCTTCAAACATTTAAAAGCACATCTTCTTACTCAAGTTCTCAAATTCCCACTTTTAAAATGAAAGTGTGCACTTCATTTACAAGTTCACTTCTAAGGTTTAGTTATGGAAATGTTATTGGATTATGTGCTGCACAGGCAAATATAGACTTTTTAAAAGGAAATTTTGCCCCAAGAGATCCCATTGGTGACCTTCAGTCCTTCTAATGGAGCACAGCGGCTGGTGTTCAGTAGTTAGCAGCATTAATCAAGAGTCTACGTCCCACAGTTTAAATCAGTGAACGGGTAAGGTAAACAACTATAAATCCTTATGTCTTAGAGAGAAATCCTGCATTAGTCTATCATATGAGAGGGTAAAAAAGAAGGTGAAGAGAGCCTTTTCTGGCCCTGTTGTCAATATGGAAAGTTTCCACACTAGTCCTAGTACCAGCTGAGAGGGTGGTTGAAGCACTGACTGGTGTGGGGGAGAATTAGCTCTTCAGACAGCTGAAAATGGCAGGGTCAGCAGTTTGCTTGCAGGAGAAATGTCATGCCTCAGGAACAAGTCAAGGGGAAAATGACTACTTGTAGGCAAGTATAGTGTCAGTCCGGCTATTCAAAATACCTAGGTTCCCTTCCTATTTTTCTGAGTCCAGTCAGATGGACCTTGAGTCCCCTCAAGTGGTCTCAGGTGTTGTTTACCGCTTTGTGCAGTGCAATGGCAAATCTGGTCACCGGACACTGCAGGAGGTTTCCCAAAGGCTCATGCAAGGACAGGAGTGTTTTTTACTGCCTATGACCCTCTACTGAGGCATTTCTCAGAGAAACCTGCTGCAGTGATCTGATCTGCTTCCTCACCTTCTGGGATGGGACCACTGTGATTTCTCCTGTTGCATCTGCTCTACTGGAATATAGAGAAAGAGGGATGGAAATTTTAGAATAAGCATGAAAGCCATTTTCATGGCTGGACGCTCATGTATCAGATTCCTACATTCCTGCTTTTGAAAACTTTGGAAATGTGTTCTGTGGGTGTTGGCATGAAATGGATGGGGAGCTGTTACCCAAAGGAGCATACAAGGAGCCAGGGCTCCTGAAGAACTGTCCTGGTACTAGACCAAGAAGAGCTGAGAGGATGGTGCAGAATGATGTGAGCTGGTTTGTACAGCCAGCATAGATATCCAGAAGCAGCGTGTCCCTCTTTGCCTGAGCCAACAACCCTGCCAAACAGCTCGTGAGCCCTGGGGTGGAAATAGTACATTTTATTATTGAGGCAGTGCTTATCAGTTTGGCTACCTTGCAAATTGTGGCTAGGCTGCTTTTAGAATGTCACTATGTGCCATAGAAAGAAAAGGAGTAACACACATACAAAATTGCACAATTATATGCTGAGCTTTATTTATTTTCCTCCCTGAAGCTCAGCTCAGGGTATACAAATTTAGGAATATTCCTTTGGTGGTGAGATGACATTTGGACAAAACAGGGCACAGCTGAAACCATTTAAAGAACTGGGTTTCTTTGTGTGTGTATGTTGTGGGTTTTTTTTAAGAAAACAGCATGAGTAGTGCCTTACTGCCAAAAACTAGATAGTTCATTGTTACGAATTCATAAACACCAATAAAGTTAATCTATATTCTAAAGAGCCTCAGGTTTCAGTTCTATTTCACTTAAAAATGGCTAATATGAGATACATACACCCTTTCAAAGTAGTGCCTATGTGCCAAAGCTCTGCCTTGAACTAGACTTACTGAGTACAGCTCACCACCCATTTCAGAGAGAATCCAAAGCTCAACCATAGTTCAAAGTGTTCAAATATTTTAGCTACCCTGAAGGTGGCTATTCTTTTTCCTGGCATAGATTGACCTTGCCATTTACGCTGACATGACGTGGACCCTGGCATGGAAGTGAGGACAAGAACGAACTGCTGAACTTTTCTTTTCATGCAACGAAGTATCAGAATACATTGCATTATCAGAGATGCTCCAGAATGCAGACTGTAGGTAAATCAGCGTTTCTCATCTTTCTGAAGTCAGAAGACCTCTTGATTTGATACAACACTTACTACCTAAATACTCAAGGGCTGATTCCTAGGATGATTACATAAGGATTTACAAAACCACTAAATTTTGCGTGATTTGTTTATGACTGCTGAAACATGCTTATGGGAACATAGGCATTGTGCATTAAGCACAATAAAAGCTTTAAGATTTATGAATCACAGTTCTGGACTCATTTAATTCTGCTTTCAACTTGTGTCCATATTACTTAAATTCCATAACTGTGTACTTTCTGATTGTGAAGATTCCTGTGTACCTGAAAAATCACAACTAAACCCTGAGCCCACCTAGGACCCAGAAAGTATATATTTCTCCGCAGAAACTCCCTGAGGTGCCTCATCCAAAAGACATCTTCTCACAATACCTTCTGGTAATACCTTCTGGATCAAGTTCCTTATCAACTGCAATTATGTTTACTCTAATTTAAAAAGAGCTGCACACAGTTGTGTTACTGTTGCTCAGCTTAATCAGTCACTGAGGAAATGGAAGATAGAGACCCAGTGCCTTTTAAAACTTGAGAGGGCTAGAATTTTTTTTTTTTTTTTTTTTAAGGAGAAACCACAATTTCTGTATTTAAAAGAAATTTAAGAAATTAAGGAGAAGTCAAAGGATGCATGGAGTTACCTTGTCTCTCTATGAGGTATTTTGGCTTACAAATCACTAAAAATGAAGCAATTTTGTCCATCCCGAAGCAAGGCAAGTGGAAATAGGTGGAGTTAAGCACACAGCCCTACCCTCTATGTTTCTGCTGGCCAGCGGGTGTTTTTTGATCATCTAACTGCATCCCTGCACTGGACCCTTGCTCTCTGCTCCAAGGGGCAGGCACCGAAATTTCTTAGCCAAACCAAGACCCAAGCGAATAGCTGCTCATTACCTGACATCTTGCTGAGAAACCCAGAGGCAGTTATTATGTGTTGCAGTGTGCGAATTGAAAAAAACAGAGCGTTACAAAGCCGGGCTGTGTACACCAGAGGAGGATTGAGGCACCCCGTGAGCAGTGTGGAGCTGTGCAAAGCTCAGGCAGCCCTGACAGCAGCTGGAGAAACAATCGCAGCCCTACTTTTGGAAAGAAAAGGCAGAGTGCCAGATGGCAGCTGACCAGAAGAGCCGAGGTCTAAACAAAAGCCCTGGGAAAAAAAAAAAAAAAAAAGAAAAAGAAAAAGAAAAAAGAAGGAAAAAAAAAAATTCGCAAACCCTAAACAGGGAACTAGCCTTTTGGGGCAACACAGATTTCATTGAGAGGTATTTAAAAAAAAAAAAAAAAAAAAAAGATGTCCATGCTGTCTGTTGCTTTTCCAAAGGGCACATTTCCTCAGATACCTGCACCAAAAATATCACAAAATGTTACCTAGCTTATTCGTAAGTCAGAAAGCCACTAAGAAAAAAAAAAAAAAAAGCTTTCTTCAAGGGGAGTTTGATGTGCTGTTTAGCTTGCTCTGTCATTTTTCTTGTCTCTCTTCATAATCCCTATGTAACCCAGAAACGGCCAGTAAAAAAGGGAGACCCTCTGCTTGTTTAATTACTTCCTGAAAATTTGACAGCTACTACTTCGGTCTCATTGGATAATCTACTTTTAAATTGCCTGGTCTTTCAAAGACAGCATAATTATTTGAGTACACTTACTTCCCTAGCTATACATCATGCCTATCAAAATTAAATGCTTCCAACATACCATTGCAGCATTTTAACATTTCACTTCTGTAATACATTTAACAGTAAATTGATCCTATACTTCCTTTTTAACAAATTTTCATACCTTTAGCAGTAAAACGCAGTTAGAAGTTAGATCTTTTTTTCCCTGATGAGGGAATAAAGTTATTTAAAGAACGATAAAGAACTTACAAAATGCAAAGCTTGGCAGCAATATTTGTGATGTTTAAAAATTATTATTTCACTTATTTCTGCTTTTAAAAAAACCCCTATTTCATTATTACAACTAATTTCTGAAGAAAATATGTAAGCATACACAACTTCATGAGTTTACAGTTTTCCTCTACATATAACCAAAGTAATAAATGTTATCTTGAAAGAATTCATGTGATTTTCCTCTGAAGTTTTGTGAAGACTTTTTTTCAAAACAATAAAATGATTTATAAAAATCAAGAATAAACAATTTAATGTATTCATTTAACATACCGTTTCACTGGCATTTTAACTGGTGAATATGTCAGTTTTTAGAAATATTGTTTTTCTGTAAACCACAAAATTATTTCTGCTTCTATATCATCAGAAAACCAAAAATGCTCTTAACAACACATAATGATTCATCATCAAAATATGCACTAAGGACATATTCAGGGCGCAGACGCTGCAATGGGTGTGCGTGTTTTTCAAAGCTGAAAGTCTACCTCACACAGTACTAGAATTTCTCCTGTAGAGAAACAGGAAGCTAAAAGCAGTCATGAACACAGACCTCTCTCCCAGATACTAGCATCGCTTTTGAGCGTTCCTCTCTCAGGATATGCTGAATTTGAGGTTGGGGTTTTTTTGTTGTTTGTAGTGAGACATGTCAATAAGTCACATTTTCAAAAGGGAGAGCAGTTTTATTTGCAGGAGTGCATGCAGACTCTCATGGCGGATCCTGTTGGTATATGCACCACATGTGTGTGTATGCATGCAAGCCAGAAGACTGTCTACAGCACATGTGCAGGTCAATCCAACATGAGCAAAACCAAAAGCAAAGGAGGTAAAGAAACGGCACGTAAGAAAAAAGGAAAAAAAGAACCCCCCCTTGGTTCTAAATCATCACAAAGACTGCAATATCCTGTTATCTATTGTAGAAACATCATATACAAAATAAAGAAACAAATGTTGCCCTTCTGTGAAGGGAGATAATAAAAGATTGATTCATTAAAAAGAAAAAAAAAAACAGAGAAGAAATATGTTGTTTTAATCTATACTCAAGCACAGGCTGACATAAGTTTTAAGCAGTCCAAATTTCTTCATATTGGCTGTTCCTGTCGTCTTATGGAGCAAACAGTATAGACACGAGATGAAAGACAAGTAAAAGCCATTGGATGTCTGGTTGCCACAAACCTGTTTCTAAACCACTCTATTGACCTAGTGGAGGTGAACTTTGTACGCTGATCTTCGTATATTTTTTCCTACTACAGAGCTAAAAAAGACTAAAAAGCACGAACTGAATATGTTTTTAGGGAGCCAGTAACAAATGCATTTTACCCTAGAGAGAGGATACTGCCCACCAAGGATTAGTGTTGATTTTAAATACCTATCCAGAATGCCTTCTTAATTCCATTATTATGGTTACCTAATGGTAATTAGGTAGATATAAGGAAAGAAAAAGTGTCAAGTTATAACATTAAATGATGAGAAAATAGTGACACCACTTCAGACACGAACATTTTTTAATTTAATGTCGAAGAAATAAAATCAATTACCTGCCTGTTTCTAAAATTCTGTTTTCTGATTTCATTGATTTACCAAGTTTTGTCCTCTCTCATACTCTAAACACACTTACCTGTTCAGAAAATATTCAGAAATGGCAAATATTATCAGAACTTCTGAAACTTTTGCAGAAATAACATATAAAATAATAAATAGTATACATAAATAAATCCTACCCCTCGCCCTACTACAGGATCAAGACAAAGCAATGGGTGCAAAGTGAAAACTGATACACAAGAAAATATTTAGGCACAATCTACAGAACTCGCAAGAATAAGTTTGACTCTGGGAATATTTGCAAGATCTGGAAAGAGTGACAGTAATCAACTATGCATAGATTAAGAAATTTTACAGGTTAAGGCTGCTGAACAAAAGCATTAGAGGTATATGCCTACAGCTGGACGCTAAGCATCTTATTTAGCCCCCTAATGAAGTCTGTCCAGCAATTCCCACTAATGCTAGTGGAAAGTGTCCTGTACTTCTGAAAATTGTGATACTTATTAAGCTGCCTAAATAAGGTGTCTGGTTAGTCAGAAGGCATATTAAAGGGAGGGAATAGCTCTCCATATCCTGACATCTGCACACACACCTTCAGTGTACTTGGTCCACTACCACACATAGTTGGTGCTATTTTTATTGTGGGTAGCACAGGAACACTTTTTACTCTTGCATAGTATTCAATGACACACACAGCTTCTCTCAGTTTCCAAGCTTTTTATTTTATCAGTGGCTTAGAGACAGTGCATGTGTAGACTAACCTAAACTGTTATGTAAAAAAAACAAACAAAACCAGGATAGGTTATTTGAATTCAGTTGATTTTGATTGTAGTTAGTTGATTTTGATTAATCATCATCAGATTTGGTAAATGAAGACATCTCAAATTTCTGTACAAAGGAAATCTAAATATTTTTATTCAGAAAAGTATTCCATAATAGTTTTTACTGAGTATCCCACGCTTGCTTAATATTAAGGTCAGAATACTCACAATAGAATTATATCACTGTTCTGAATGGAGTCATGCTCATACAGTGATTTATAAAAATGGATTAGATCTTAAAAATCAATCATTCTAAATGAAACAATTCCAGGTGACATCCCACCTGGAATTAATATCTAATTAAGTACAACAACCTCAAAAGGGAAAAAATAACTTCTTTAGTAACTTATACACATGCAGCTTGCATATCCAACATTTCATTGTATAGAAACGGTTATATAGTAGCTGCCACCCAAAATCTAAACTTTTGTTTCAGTCTTAGTTTTCAAATTCATATTACACTGAGTGTCCATTTAAACTAATAATTAACTAATCCTAAACTTCTGATCCATTTTAAAAAGCTTGCACTAAAATCAATTTTCACATAGAAGTTTGACCCAGAAGTTCTTGAAAACACCTGAAAAAGAAGTTGTTCTAATAGTGGTTTACAGTATTTAAAAAATAAAAAAAAATCAACATTTACTTTCTCTCTCCTGGTTTTGTATGTTCTGGATTTGTTCTTGAAGTGTTAGGATGTTATTTCCTATCCACTCCTTAAACCACATTCCTGTAACGAAGCATTGCAGAGCTGCTACACAACTGTGTTCTCGACATACAAATAGTCTGAAATTTGTCCTTGTTACATGCATACTCCTTGGGGCAAGGCCTGGGGGGAATTCTCACTTTAGTGAAATCTGTTTCCCACTTGATCATGATGGAGCCAGCATTTTATAAAGCAAATACATTTGTAAGAGATATAATGTTCCTGCAGAGGTAGAGTGCCGTGAAAGTAGAAACAACTCAGCTACTGTAGTCAGACAAGTATTTCCTTATCCTTAGAAAAACAAAATAAAATAAAATAAATTTATAAGTAAAGGTAATAAACTCTTTCTAATAATGGGTGATTTTTTGACAGTCTGCAATAAAAAAGCCCATTGGGCCAGAGATTCCTCTTCCCCTTAACAGATTTCATTTTACTTATTTATTTTTTACTTTGAAGAAGGCTAAGAATTATTTCTTTAAACAACTGGCTGAAGATTAAAATTAACACTGTACATTTCAATTATTATCAATTCATCAGGGAATCAAAAGAGTTGGTATCTTTTTAATTAAAATATTTTTATCAGATAACCTAAGCCTCTAAAGCCATATATTTGATTTTAATTAAAAAAAAATTCTGGTTGTGATCATTGTTCAGAATTAATATACCAAATAAAATATGGGAAGAAAGGAGGTAAGGGGAGGTTATATAGTGTTACCTGATAAAAGGAGACAGTAATATTTAAAATGAGGTAAGTGTTACACCGATTTATGATGTATTTTATCTTCTAGAGAAACCCTAGTTTATCGTAGTGTCGTTCAGTTTGAAACGTCAGCTGTATATCTTTCTGCTTTTGAATGTAACTCTAGGTTGAAAGGAAAAGGTTTGCAGTCATGTGATGTATAAGCAGATCAAAAGCTTGGCATTTTTTCTGGGATAATTCACTTCTATATTGAAACATTTTTGTTGTCATAAATACATAAATATTATAAATATCTTATAAATATCTTGAAAGAATATTAATTAATAGCACTTAACATGCCTCTCATCTTCATGGTGCTGTACAAACACCTATTAATCAGAAAGGATGAAAATGTTCCGTTTGTTTTAGTCCCCACTCAAATTATCCTGTAAACATTCTCATCCCTAACGCACTAGCACCAGGATTTGTATTTTTTAATTCATTTTGAAAACAAAACAAAATATATTCATTCATAGTTGGCTTTCATTTGTATCCATAACATATTTGTATCAGGAGTCTTGCCACTATAAAAGTGATCTAGTTTGTAAGAAAACAGAAATGCTTGCATGATTACCTAAATATATAGTGCCCACATAGCACCATATTGGTAATGGACTTATTCTCAGTATATAGTCACAAAAATCGTAAATCAGACTCTGACTCTGTTGTGTATGTGTTTAAAAGCAGCACAATCTTCCTAGTTGTTCTTGTGCTCAAAAAAAACTTTTAAAAAAAATATATCCAGAGCAAAATTAAAAAGGTCCCAATCCTAAAACTGCTTTGCAGGGCAAAGCAAATCAGCTCTAAATCACACACCTAGTCTAATCACTCAAAAGTAACCTACCAGTCAAGTGCCAAACCAACCCCTGTGTTGCAGTAAGCACACACAGCATGCTAAGCAGAGGTGGCACTTTGCTTCAGCTGCGTATTGTGCACGAGATAAAAATGCTCTGGCTTCTAAGGACGGTATTGAATGTTGTATTTATTATTTTTTAAAAAACTAAAATTATAAGGCAGCCAGGATCTAAGAGTTGCTGTGTCTGAAGGAGAAAAGATGGCACCAATCTGCAGATGAGGAGGATTTCATTTCTTTCAATGTAGCAGTTCCTACTTCCCACTGATTTCCAAATACCAAAGAAGCAACAAAATGTCACTTCTCAGTGACCTATCTCTAAATATGCTGTTGGTTCCCAGCTCCTAGGATTATACCTGTGGACCATTTATCATTCAAAATCACAAAAATCATGGATTGCTGGTCCCAGTGCTTGAGGGCATTTATACATCCCATTTCTGTAAGTGCACCCATATATCCAATGCAGAATATATTTCTAATTTTGATTTCATAGATTTAATAGTATATACAGACTTTTAAGAAATTATCTGAAGGAAAAAAGTTATGGTCTTCATTTGTACTCTCAGTGGGTTATTTTGCTCTGTGTAAGCTAAGACAATCCCCCTAAGCACCATTGTTTATTTCCATTTACAGCAACTTGTAGGATAATGTATAGTTGTTGTCTAAGGATTATAGTTGCCTGACATAATTGTCAGCACACTTTATTAAAAGAGTGCCAGCCTGAAGTCCTATGACCTTCCATTTTTCATCTTTAGGAAACAACTTTTGGTCAGGGCCACAGTAGATTTATTCATGATACCATTCATTTTTTATATCTCATAGCTTGTTCCCAGAGTAAATGGGATAATAGCTATTGTAATCTATAAACCATTAACATATTTGCCTCATGAGACTTTGGTGTCTGGGCTGTATACTTTAGTGCTAACATATCGGATGTAAGTACAAGGAAAGAAATCACGACTAAACTAGAAGGATTAATTTTTATTATTATTACTCTTTTTTTTAAAAAAAAAAAAAAGCCAAATTTTTCCAATTAAGGAAAAGAAGAAAATTGTATAAGTCTTCCAGGGACCTCAGTTTACAATTTAAGCTCGTTATGGCAGCTAAGGAATTAATGGCTGTTGAGCACTCATGTGTTCTGGGGGTTTAAATGAGCATAATTTAGACATGTACAATAGCAGGATTTCATTTATGCATATGCAATCACTTAGCTTCTCATCACATCAACCTGTTGGATCCATTGGGCCCATTCCAAATCAGACGAATGCAAAAGGAGAGTCTCCTATTGACTTGGGGTGCTTTGGATTTGGCCCACTGAAGAAAGCAGCTCTTGAAGACATTTTCAGACCTTGTCTTGGCCAGACTCCTAGACACATCAAGAGTTTGGAACAAATTTAGAAGTGCCACTTGGGGCTTTAATTTTTGTCTTTTAGTCTTCCACTGAATGTTTCTCAGATTATAATCTAAATCATTTATGCACACATCCAGACAGATGTACATACATGGATGCACACAAAGATGTAGAGCATGAAGTCTTATTTAGGAAATTAAGTGTATGCTTTCCTGAACCCTTTCCATGATTCTGAAAAGGAAACAAAAAAAAGAATTACTATATTTCAAGTCTTCTCAGCACAAGAGATTCTTGAAAGACCCAAACCAGAGCAGTGACCAAGTTCATTACTGAACTGACAATGAAACAGAAATGTGTAGTATCCCTTGATTTTTCCTTCAGTGGTTCCCTGTTAGAGGAACATCTGTTTGTCTGCTGTTTGCTAAGTTTCCATCAAGCAAGGAAATACATAGAACTTTGAAATATTCGATGTTGCACAGGAAACAAGTTACAGTTTATTAAAAATACTAAGAAAACAAAGCAATTATAAAATAAGTATTTGTACAGGAGCCCAATTACTGTATCTTTCTCTTTCTTTTCCAGAGAGAAACATTATGCTTTTCTGAAACATCGGGCTAACCTGATAAAGAAAGAGAACAAATACATAATCAGCGTCTCACTTTTGCCTTGTTCACTGTCTTAGCAAGCTGACTCTGAAGTTTTGGCAGCTGAGGTATATGGGGAGGAAGTTTGCAGACGAACCCCTCCTCTGCCAAAAGGAGTTGGGTGGAAGACAAACATGCAGGCCAAATTGCTGCTTCATAATTGGTCAGGGTCTACAAATTATAAGGCACTCCAACATGCACAGAACCGTCAAAAGACACCACGGATCACTGGGGAACAGGAGAATTTACCCCTGTACAATTCTGAAAGAAGAGTTTTGATCGCACTCTTTTGCATTTTGCCATAGCACGCTCTTTCTGTCATCAGTTTTTGCTCTTTATTTATTCATTCATACCACTCCCAAACCAAACAAAGCACAAGCCTCAGACATCTAGCACTATGGTAGCTGTTGTCAGCCCAACACTTTATCACCTGTGTTTTACAAAAGGTGAACCTGGGAGCACAGAGAGCCTGCCATTTACCACAGTCAAACAAGCAAGTAGGAGACCTAAAAATAGAACTTCTCAAGACTCCTTTAATCAGCTGCCAGGGCTCTAGGTACATATCTATATTTTTCCAGTCACATACTGTGTCCTCAGAATCTGAGGGTAGAAAAGAGCCTTCTTCATTTAAAACCATTTCAATTCCAAGAAAGAAAAATTTTGACTTGTTTTCTATGCTTCACTTGACATACTGCCTCCAGGGCAATGTTCAAAATGACCTTACATAACAGTTTACATTCATAATCCGTCACTGCAGAGGGAAATCAAAACAACAGACTCTTTCCCGCTTCGTTCTGAAGGGCTGCTCTTGTTCTATGTTGTATCCTCAGGAAAGAACCAGTGATGAAGCCAGAACTAGAACTACAAAAACCACAAAACATACCCCAAAAAAACCCCAACCTTGGCAATGTGCATTTGCAAATTAGTTGCAAGAATCAAGTGGCTTAAAAATTAGTAAAACAACTTTTCTTCAAAGCTCAAAGGCCTTTTTAATGTCTGGTTATCAGGTGACAAAGCCCGCTGAAGTATCTCAAGTATCACACTTAGAACAAATTAAATATTAATACATGCAAAAATTATGCCCTTTTACATGTAAAAGTACGTTTTTTCAGTGAAGGCTGCATTTAATACAAATTTCTTTTCCCTTCCAACTTCTTTCTGCACCTAACAATATAGTATTCCAGGATCTTGCAAAATAATGTTATTACTTACCAGAACAGGAGAAATCTCACCCTTGTTTAACTTGAAGCTGACAATGAAAACCTCCCTCATTCTACTTGTCAGTCCAGAAAAAAACCATTTTTACTCACCTCACAAAGTGAGTGAATAAACAAATATGACACAGCAGGTTTAGCAAGAAGACATCAATGAATTAATAAAAACCTTGAATTCTGAAGTATTCTTACTATCACCAGATCTAAAAGAGTTTTGCTAAACAGCTCCCCTTCTTTGGTAAGAGAAACAAGGATGGAAGCTTTACAATAGCCTTCAGTGCTTCTTGATAAATAGTAAAAAAGCTCAGTGGAAATGTTCAACTTCTTTATGATTAAAAAACCAAACCTTTAATGTAGTTTTTGTTTACTGTGTCATAAGTGCAGTGTTGGAAGTTGTTGCCAAAGAATCATTGGAACAGGCATCACTAAAGCAGTGTCAGCCAGCCAGCTCTTTGAAAATGATTCAGTTCCTCTAGTCTTATGACTAAAATAATATCCAGTGGCTCCAGCTTGAAGCCTGGTTAATACATCTGTCCAGAACACATAATTACTCGGTCATAACATTCCCCCGGCCACCAGCCAACAAACCAATCAGCATTTCTTCCTAACTCACTAGAATTTTTGCTGTGTCAAACTGTTTGATCTCTAGGTAGTAAAAATGCAAAAAATGGAAGGACACTGCACTGGAAGGTTTTAATTTAACATAGTTTCTCATGGAAATTAAATCTGAGAAGAAACATATTTTTGTTGACATTGCTGAAGTTGAGATTTTCATTCTGCTTCGGGAATGATATTGATGTATCTATCTTGCAGATTTCTTCTTATCTGTTCACCAGCTAAGATTCTGCAGTGTAATCTCACTTTCATTAATTGCTTTCATAAGGAAACTCATGTTTATGAGGAAGTGAAATGATACCAGAAAGGTAAAAGACTGTTATGTGTGTAACTACCAAGGAATATGCTGCATACACTGTGTATGGAAATGAAACTGAAAGAGATGAAACACAGTCTGGATTTACAGATACTACTGTCCACAGCCCTCTAGGCTTTATTTGTAAGAGTACATGTTTAATTTTCTAAAGCTAAATTCTGAAAACTCTGATCCAGATCCTAAAGCACTGGAATCAATAAAAGCTTTATATTGACTTGACTAGGACATAGGATCAAGAGAACTATAGCGTTGTACCTACTTCCCATATCATCTGCCAAAACTGCAGCTAGGAAAGCACTTCATGCACATTTCAGAGTAATTCGATCAATAGAAATGGTATTTCTAAAATGACAAAAGAAATTGCCAAAATTTCTATAGTGAAGAACTTAGGCAACACCCTCAAAGGTACAACCTCAAAGAACTCACATTGTTTCCAAGATCATAGTATATATATTGCTCAAGTGCTGTAGTTTTACACAGTATCCTTTTTCACAGTGTCTATAGACCAGGAGACACAGTTAGCTCATGGCTGATAGAATTTAAAGACACTACAGGAATAAAAATAAAGAACAATGCGCCTCCCCTGCCCACACTGAATATGCCATACTAGTCATTCTATATATCATACTATATTCTATACACCATACTATATTCTATATACCATTTTATATTCTGTACTAGTCATTCAATATACCATACTAGTCATTCATTCAAGCAAATAAGAAACAAACAATTAATTTCCCTAATTTCCTTCACAGGAGCAACACCAGATATAGTTCATTAGCTATGTGTATAGTGCATGGTTGAGGACAGTAAGGTACCCCTGTTCATCCTAAATGGAAGACTAGAAGGAAGAGGATGTAGCTCTCATCTGCATATGGGTTTTCTCTCCATAAGAAAAAGGACACAGAAGGAGGAGGGATTGGAAGGTTCCCTCTTTGAAATGGAGCTAGGATGTGGTTGGAGTTGGCTTTCAGAGAAACTTAGAAGCTTTCCTGATTTAGACTTTGCTGTTTATTCCTTATTAGCATCAAATCTCTCAGATTCAGCACCTACTCTGTGCAAAAGTGGAATTTAAGGGATCCAAACAGCATATTCTGAATTTTTGGCCTACTACAATAGAGGCATAGTTAAACATTTCAAAGGTCTATAGATTTGTTCTACAAGTGCTAATAATAGTATCATACATTTCAACATCAACAAAGATTTTATGCATTTAGGTGTTAGAGAATCTGACAGAACTGCAAAATGGTTCATTATAACCACAAAGGATGCCAAGGAATGATGGGGTTCTTATCATGTATACCAGCTTCTGCTTGAAAGTAGCCTTACTTCCCTGAAACTAAACATTCAAACTATTATACTTAAAAACTCTTGACAACACTGAGCAAAATGGTAAAACATTGTAGAACTTCTATGCCCCAGAGGATACTTAACAAATATTAAGGCTGATGGATTAAGTTTGGAAATGCCAGAATATTTCCTGAATTCATGCAACCTACTCACATCAGTTGCCTCTTCGTGCAAATGCACTTCTATCCAGCTTTAATTCTATGATCCTACATTAGATTTTCAACAGGACTTACATCTTATTTGATGAAATCATAATACTCCATTTTTTTATGGCTTCTGCATTCATTGTATGCTTAAGTATTACACAGAGGCATGTTATCCAGGCCCTGCTTTGAATACAAAGCTATGAACTTCATGTTTTCATATTCACTTCCACCTTTCTCCCTCACACCCAGTTTAATGGAGTACTTTACAGATTTATTTTCACACTCCCTTACTATTTTAAGACCCATGAGATTACTGGTATTTTTATCCTCATACAGAAACCAAAAATTCGGATCAGGAGCAGTCATAAATTTGTGAGACCGTCTTAACATACATAGTATGGTGAAAAATTGGACTTTAAATACATATATATTCTGAAAATCAACACTGAACAATTTCAGCAGTATTCATGAGGGCTCAGTACCCCTGGAAAGCTGGCCACAGGTGTTTCAAATTAGTTAACATAAAAAATTATTAATATAAAGCAAATATGTGAATGAGAGCACTAGCATTTCCATACTTTGCTGTTTCCCTCATCTACAGGAGTGAAAACACCCAAAAAGGAGGATCTCAAGGCAGCATTCACTATGAGACCATTTTTTCCTGTCGCCCTATTGTTTCATATCTTTCCAGTATCTGTGATAGGTAAGGCACAATTCCTACAGACGGTTGCCTTACTTACAACAGCCTTGTCCACCTTGGAGTAAGGCCACAGCATAGTACTGCCACTGCAGTACAGAACCAGCTCTCTGGCTTCAGTTGTTATCACCCTCCCCTTTCTTGGTTTCTTTTCTTAATGCATCAAAAGAAAAAGGAAGAATCGTATCCTCCCTACTCCCTTGCTGTTTTTTTTTTTTTTTTAAAAAAAAAAAGACATATTTTATCTTTAGAGAAGCAAAGCCAAATGCCCAGTCACTGGATTTGGTCAAACTAGCTCTGGGGATACAGTGATTAGTTTGAGGATTCCTACATGCTTTAGAGCAAAGGCATGTGAACATCAAGTTTCTTATTTGGAAATGTCTACAGGTTTCTGTGAAGGTATTCCCATAGCTGGGGTTTTAGCTTAAAAAATTGTCCCTCACAGTAATATAGTCACATGACATTTTATCTTTGGTACAAACTGCAGAAAGGCTGTATAGGTGTAGATATAGCTCAGCTTGACCAGTCTGTACATGAGTAACAGTGGGCTTATCATTGGCATTGTGCTATCTCTGGTTGCTTAATTTTGCACATATAGTCTCAGACATTATTTTGGGCAAAAGAATTTTGTACACATGACAGAGTAAAAAATAATTATTAAGTCTTGTTTACTGGCCCATACCTGAGTTATATGCAGTTACCTACATGTCCAGTAACAGTTCAAATAAAAATACAGGAGACATTTAAGTAGTGGCCCTACCCATCAGCCAAATTAATTTTGTGCAGCTACTGGTGTATATTCCAGAAAACCAAAGATATCTTTTCTTGGGGCAGGACAAATTAGTGTTTGCTTATCCTACAGACTTAGGGTACTTTCTCACTGAAGCTAATTACCTCAAATCGTCTGCAGTTCTTCAGTTTTAAAACAACACATAAACCTCCACTCAGACTGCTTGTTACAACAGCAAATGCTGTTTGTATTTTGTATTTTAATAATTTAACTTACAAGGATGGGAATCATGTGGTCAGATTTAAATATTTGCTATGTGTTCACAGTTACATTCACAGCAAAAACTGTCTAGGTTATCTTTTATACTTAATGAAAAAAATGAGCATTGTAGGGAATGATTTCAAACTGCTATGTCTCTATTGTCTAAAAAAGTAAGTTACAAACTATGCTCAGATAGAAGGATTTCAAATAAATAATCGACCTACAGTGTCTGCAGTTACTTTCACCAGCTAATCAGCAATGTACATACACGTATTGAATCTGAAAGCAACATCAGCTCTGCGTTTATAACAGAAAAAAACAAAAGTAGGTTAAATGTTCTCCATTGAAACACATCAACTAAATTCTTTTACTGTTTGAACCTGATGCCTGGATGTTCTCACTAAGTCACTGTCTATGTTAATTTTCAATTACTTTGCATAAAGAATTGTTTGTATAGTTATAGCTAGCCAGAACTTCATAGCATAATGTGGACAATATGTTTACTGGATGGTTGTACCAGGTATTTAAGTAGAGCACTCTCAGTAGAAAAGCAAGTATTGCAACTCATTTAGGCCACAGAGAAAGAGCTATTTCAAAAACACACTTTCAGCCTGCCGCAAAAGCTGCACATAAATAAGGCTGTATTTCAGCAGGACCATGAGAACAGGTAGCTGCTGTATAAGCAATAACAATATTTCCAAGCCAATTCATACACAGACTGAAACTATCAATTTGTTACCTTTTTTAAGTGGATGTAAAAGCTGTGAAGCCTATCCATAGAAAGACCACAGTGACATTTGAAAAGAAAAGTTAAAACACTGGGCACTTGAGCAGAGTTGTCTGTTAATGTGGTTTAATTCTGAAATCAAATTGCAGCATGGAACTGACCAAAGAGGGTTACAATGAAGTTTGTTCCCAGGCTGATTCTGCACAGGGGCATATCTGGGGACAGGCTTCTGTGCACATTTGGCTCAGAATAGCTAGGTGGATTTTTGGTTCCAATGAGCTTCTCTGTTCCTTCTTTTGGGTCACATATTAGATTCTGTTGAAAGTTAAACACTTTCCTCAAGATCTGGGAGGGTTTTTTTATTTCGTTCCTTTCTTAAATAAACCCTAAGTAATGCAATTTGAATTCTTGGGATCTATATGAAGAGGATATTATATGAACAGACACTACAGATCTCAGTTGAAAGCTAATATAAAGAATGATCCCTCACCTGTTTCTTACATTTGCAGGAGCTGCAGCATTCATCTCTCACATTCTGCTCCTTCTTACTTTCTAGGGAACCAGTACACTTGCCAACATTCCCTCGTCCATGCCCTTCCTCTCCCAAAGATCCATATTTCTAACCCAAAGAGCATATTCCCACAATCATTTCTCCCTGTGTCCACTGGCCCATAGCTTTCCCAGTCCTCATTCTTCTGCTTTGCTTTGCTAGCACTAGGAAAACACATACGTGGCAGTTCTCAATAAAATGTTATTAAAATATATATATATGAACTTTAAAAAAAAAATCTGAAAAAGAGCAACACTTACCACTTTAACATGTCATTTAAGGAAGGGAAAAAGCTAACAAGCTGTCCTAATTTAGTCCAAAAGCAAGGTTAGTACAGAAATGAAAGAAAACAGTAAGTTACAGCTAATGTTACATAAAATTTTATGTACCACCTTAACAGTCCCTGTTCCAATTCTCACATTTGTCCCCTAAATATGCCTTGGCCACAATCATTTATATAGGTGGTGGCTAGATGCTAATTTTTTCCTGAAATCATTATTGTTCCTCTCTGAGTATCACAGAATTCTGTTAAAGCCCACCTTGCCAAAACACCACCTAACCACAGGCACTGAGGTATCTGTTACCCTCTCCACCAGCAGTGGGGAGAGACACCTAGAATCTGAATTCCCCTCTGGAATTGCCTTTCTATTGGTTGTAAGGCTCAAAGTTAACCTAACTAAAGTTAAGTTAAGGTAACATTATCTCAGCTAAGGTTACTTCAAATGAGGGACTTCATTTACATCCCTATGGGGCATTGGGGTGCATCCAGGCCAACGTCTCACAGGATGCTTTGTTAGGGCATGACAGCCACAGCAATCTCTGATGCATGGTACTCTCTTTCCTCTGCTGCCACTCTTTCCAAAGACAATATTTATCCTTCAACTCAGAAATGAAAATGAAAGCTAGTGTGTGACAGAATGTACAGTATGATGCAAAGCACTTCATGTCATAGCAAAAACAGCTTACAGACAGCATGCCAGTGATGATATCATTCATAGACAACAGTTAATTTGGAAACTGGAAGGCAGAAGCCAATATCTCTAGTGTTATGTGATTTTGTACTGAAAGGCCCTCACATAAATGCACACATGCACAGGAATGGAATTAAAAGCACTTAGTTTTGGGACTGAACACTAGAAAATGTATAGCTGGGAACAACTTCGCATTGGCCAGTAGATGAGATAATTGGCTTTATTCTTTAACTTGTTATTGAGTATATATTAACATTTCCTGATTTTTGCAGGCTTAAGCAGCAAGCTGGATACTAACAGAGTGTTTTTTTCCTCCCTGAACCATTTATCATGGTTTGCACTGGTAAAAAAAGAAAATCTTAAATTACTATTAAATACACCTTTGACTGAATCCAGGCTACAACGTAATGAGCCACTATGTATTCTGGATGAACTCTAAAGAGTTTCCTACAGTGATATATTCATCTCTTCACCAAGACAATCCACTGGACTTCAGGGAGTATATACATATATATTGCACTCTGTGTATATAGATGCTGTATATACTACTGTTTCCTTAAAATAACAAGCAGAGGCATGAAAAAAAATATAAAGAATAAAGATGAAAGACATAACTGCTTAGTTTGGAAATTAAACATAAATTGAGGTGGAAGAAATCCTTATTATTTACTTAGGGCCTGATCCAAAGCTCTTTCAAGTCAGTGGAAAGAATATCAACTGCACAAGGATTTAAACTGTGACACTACAGTTGGATGTTTTGGAAAATTGTCTGGGAAAGCCGCACCAAAAAAACCTACTTAGAAGTGGGGAGGAAAGGGGCTTCCTGGATTATTTTACACCATTTTTACCTGTGGGACAGTCTTGATCTCAGTTTACAAGGACATGCATTGCTTTATCACATCTGTGCAAGAATGAAGCTTGCTAAAATTTCGTGGCACTGGATCAAGTGTAAGAAAGGGCTAGAGCAGGAAATAAAATAACTTGGATAATATTTACATGAACGCTGTAACTAGGGGAGGACACCTGAAAGCAGCTCTGTCTGTGACCTCTGCTGAGGCAAGAGGCGTTGACAAGGGCCAGACTCCCTAAGCTTTAACAGCCCCATACTAGCTACTATGAAGAAAATTAACTCTATCACAGCCAAAACCAGCAGAGTATGTTTAGGAGCACTGCTGGTACACCACATACTTCTCCAGGCCCATGCTGCTGAAACCCATGTAAAGAAATTAACAATCCAAAGAAAAAACACTTCTCAAGATTTCCAGTGTTCTGTCCAGTGTTGTCTAATATTTGCACTGAAACTAAACAGTGTATTCAAAGTATAGGAGAAGACCTCTGAGACAGTAAGTTTTTTCCTCCCTGTATGATGAAATTTGGGTTTTTGTCTTTTTCCTCTTATGGTTGGTTTTTGTGAGTTTTGAATTAAAGGATTCTCTCTACGAATGAGTCCATCCATTATTCTGGCCGGATATTAAGTTATCATTAAATTTAGCACACCACAAGACTGAAGTCCAAATACAGCACAGATACTATGTGACACCTACACAGAATCCTCCTATAGATATTTTAATATCTTGGAGGACATATAGCTTTCTATTTGGGATCCAGGAGAGACAAAATATGAGTTGAAAAGGTGCAACACACTTGAACACAAGTCTCCAAGAATGTACACAATGATAGGTTGAGTACAGTTTTTCATATGTGTTTTCCTATTCCATGTCTATAACAGTGTGAAAGTCAGTACTGAATGCTCCTAACAAAATGTCACTCAAAGCTTTCTTCTCTTTCATTATTATATTATTTGCTTCATGACTATTGCAGGCCTACAATCAAAATAAAACAACTTACAGTTTCATGAGACTTTGCATGCTGTGTAGCCTCAGTCCTGTATTTCCATCAACAGGAAGTATGATAAAAATAGCAGTTGAGAGACCATTGATTAAAGAAGTCTGGTTCGGTGTAATTGACAGAGAATTAAATAATTAATAAAATTTAATTTCTTGTATAAAATTATGATGCTGAACTTTTTCTGCCCCGTTTGGATTGTAAGTCATCCAAGGAAAGAATAAAAGAAGGAATTTAGTGTTTGCTTGTAAAATCACTGGAAACAGAAACCTGAGCCAGCTGAAGTCTTACAGTAAAAAAATTTCCTCACCACCACATTGCTACTGTTTAATTGTTTATTACTTTGAAAATGTAGTCCCAATAGTAACGTTTAAATCTGGTTCTAGGCCAACTAAGGCACACAAGGTAGAGTTGGAAAAGATCCAGTTAGTTTACAGCATCACATTTTGCAGTGTCAAAGCAGCAAGTGTTTACTTTAGCTAGAAAGACATCATAGTATCTTGTTTAAATTAAATGCTGAAAATATAAACAGACTGAGATAATTATTTTTTTTATGTTTAGACTCATCATAGTGGAAACAGCTTGCAATATATGGATAAAACTAAACAGATACACTGATATTATTCTGGGAAACCTAACTCTTACCTTCTCAAGAGCCTGTGTCTGTCCTGGCAAGCCAGTGGAGAAGTTCAGCTGCTTAAACTTCAGTGACCAAGTTTAAAGAAAAACTTCCAAGAAAATAAGTCAGCAATGCAAAGCAGGTGTGGGGAAACTTCAGCTTTCACATAAAGAGTAATTTTCACAGGAAATGTAGGCTGTTTGACTGCCAGTTCTATTTACGGCATCTTCAGGTTTCACCCCTCTCCATTTGTACTAGAAGTACCCAGAGTATTTGGATGCCCAAATCAACTCCATACTTTTATAGAATGTTGTAAAGCAGTCTCCTAGGAGACAGTTATGACATTTCTCTCAGCTCTTGATCTCATAAATCTAGTTACAAAGAGATATGATGTTCACTGCTTCTGGTAGCAATTTCTTCCCCAAAATGCTGATATTACCACCTCCACCATTTTCACTACATTGCATCAGAGCATGGTAGAGCTTGTACTCTATATGCAGAAAGCAACCTATTCTTTGAACATCCATTTTGCTTCCAAGTTGAATATTTTAAGGAGTTCTTCATGTAACATCATGTTCTGCAGTGTATTTCATTCAACATATATTCTGGCACACATTCCTCAGTACTTTTCACTGAGCTATGGCTTCAGTTATTCTCAAGGAGCTCTTTACTCTTCTTGTCCTCCCTAGAATAAATCCCAACATAATACCAAAATAAACCCACGACCACTCTACAACATTATTGCCCTTTTCCCTGAGCCATTATCACACAGCTGAGATGTTTGTTGATGCATTCCTGGAAGGGGGCAGTGCCATTCCCCGAAGGTGACTGTGAGCCCACATGAGAAGTTAGGCCAGAACAACGCACCTGACTCTGAGAGCAATGCACACAAAGCAGCATGACCAAGGCTGCAAAAGGCCACTCTCTGCCCTGCAGCACTGATCATCACTTGCATCTCACCCAACACAGTGTGGGTCAGTGTAGGTAGTCTCTATGTCTAACAAGTTATTACATATCCCTATGAAAAGCAGTGGATCTATTACTAATTTATGTCTTAAATTTACTAGTGTACCCCTTTTCTCTACTTTGTTAGCATGTCTCCTAGATTACAGGCTGTGAAGGGAAAGAGTATATTCTTTTGCATGGAAGCTTGCACATTTTTATAACAATTACTAAATTACAAGACAATATTACATGTATTTTTAGGCTAGATTATATTTTGTGAAAGAACTTAATTTTTTTCTCAATGACATTAATAGGAACATGGCAATACCTGCAATTTTTTTAACCACATTGTTTTTAACCATACCACTCTGAATGATCTCAAACTACTTTCTAAACTGATGTATGGATAGCACAGCTTAGCTGCTAAAGCCACAGAAGAAACTGTTATACCACAAAATGGATTAGCACAGCTTTTTTTCCTGGCAGAGTGTGTTTGTTATGAAGTCTCCAATAAAATATTGTATTTCACAATACTGAGCTTTAAGGAACATATTAGCAAGGACTTAGTCTCTGTCTTCCAGCCAAAAAGCCCTCCAAACTGTTTAGAAGGGGATATTATATTTTTACTTGGTTACCCCAAATACAAAATTCAAAGAGAGTATTATTCAGAAGCTATCAAACAGGAACAAATGTCTTTGTTTTCAAGTCCCAGAAGATTGTGATGGCATTAAGAGAAATTTAGCGTTTCAAATTGCTCCGTCAAAATCAATTCCTATAAACATGTACTTAGCATTATAAGAAGTGGATATGTGAGACTGTATAAAGAAACCACTCATAATAGAACACAGAAGAGAACTGACAGAAGGATCCTTCACAGCAACTGCTGGCTTTACAGAAAAAACGAGTTTAAGATTCAGGAACGGAGAGGAGGGCAAAAGAATCACAGTATATGGTTTATAAAAAATTGCAACATCTGCTGAGTGCAGAATATTGTAATTTTAAGCACAAATCCTTTAATTTTTATTTGGCTTGATAGAGAAGCTACTTTTGCAGAGATGCACCCTCATTTTTATCTGTGCTTCAAACACACAGGTTAAAGATCATGGTCAGTACAGTTGTTGCAGGGACTTCAGTAAAGCTGCCCCAGAAGGTTGCACACTTCCCATGGCTGCCTTTGGCTGTCCCAAATGTCTTATGTCCTCCTGCACATGAAGAGGTTTAAATTTGTGCTACAGAGGATCAAGGATTCACCCACTGCTGATGCAGAGTCCTGATGTCCTCCTTTTTTTTCCTACTTTGCATATGCATAGAGGTGGGAGGCTGATTTGGCCTGCAATTATAGGGTTTTATAGCTTTCTTTCAGCACACCAACAAATAAGTCGGAGTCAAAAAACTATACTATTTCAGGTCTTCTTATAATAACCTCATTTCCTGGTTGACAGGTACTAGAAAAAAAGTCAGATTTCATACTACTGCAGTGTCATGCAGAGTGCTCCGTATCAGAATACAATCCTGTAAAGAGCAAAGGCAACTTTCTTTGGATTTAAAGTGGAAAGCCACCATACTTTATACACTCCAAGAAAGCAAAGCATCGAAACAGAGTGCTTACCATCAAGCATGTAATATTGCAGGTAAGGTGACATGCTCCAAGGTCAGCGCGTGCTCCTGCACTTAGCTGAGTCAAGCCTGTGAGTTTGCTACTCATATGATAACAGCGGCAAAAGACGCTTTGGAATTGTGCTGAATTTTATTTTATTTTATTTATTTATTTATATAAATTTCCCTGTGTTTTCCCATTAATCTTATTTGGAAAATACATTGTGTTGCTTATTTGTGTGTAACATGAATCAAAGATGCTGAACAGAGACTGAAATGACAGAACTGAGTACTGAGGCATGAAAAATACATACTAACACTTAGTCTTGCAAGATTTTGTTCAGTTCAGTTTGAGTCACAAAGCAACCAATGTCATGAGTTTAGGAAGCCACTGATGTAATTCAAGTCATTGAAGTTATGCATGAGCTTCAGGGCAATTGTGGTCTCAGGGCAAATAGGATCTTCTGACACTGCATCCCTTGCATAGAGTTACATTTAACATCCTCACTCCCCTTAGGAGGCACTCTGTCTTTGAAAACAGAGGAAAGTACATTTATTGATGTCACTGTAAATAACCTTGCCCATTTCCTTTGCTGTTTTTTAATGATGAATCATATTTTGATATTAAATTAGAGCATTCTCATCAAGGGAAGAAGAGCAGAGTACATAAGAATCAGTAGAAAGTTCCAAGCTGGAGGAAAACAATTTGAAATTATCTAACTTAACTCAGAAAATCAGAAACATAGTTCATATCTGGATTTCCTTAACACTATTAAGCAAAGATTAAAAAAATCCAAATAAAACCACGGAATATTAGAGACAGACTTTCCAAGATGCTTCCAAAGATGTATTCGCTAACACTTGTAGACACACTTCTTGCCCAAAATCTCTCATGTTCACACAGATCATGACAGTGTGCACTCCACACATAGCAGGAGCTAATTTTTCATTTTAATCAGCTAATTCACAAGTTAGAGCTCTGAAAAGGCAAGTTGGTATCTTTTTTTTTTTTCTTTTATAATAGAAAACACATCACTGAACCAGGAATAAGCTATTCAATATAGTAATTAGTGTTTTTTTACTTTTAGTCTATAAAATTAATATATATACATTGTATCTTGTCTGGGTATGTCTCTCAGAATTAAAAAAGACCAGAAGGAAATGCTGGCCCGGGAAGTCAGTTAGACTTTTCTAGCCTCATTAAAGTCAGGCACAGTTCACACATAATCTTAATGCAGAAGAAGTGCCGTTCTGCAGTAAGTATGCTGTACAGGACAACAGAGAAACAGGATATCAAGAAAGATAAAAAGAAATTAAATCCTGGATATGCTATTTTATAAAATAATTCATCATGCTATTTATAAGTTTTGTTCATAAATTTAGATTTTAGTTTCAGAATTTGCCATGTAAATTAGAATTATATTTGAAGAGCGGTGAAGAAAGGAGTCACCTTGAAATTGCATGAGGAAACAGACAGAAGATTTGCTTCATCTACTTGCTTGTATGGGGCTCTCAGTTATTTTTCAGTAAATACATAGTTTGGCCAATTGATCAAATAATTCTTTTTTTTTCCCTGTAAATAGAAATTTATCTCCATTTAAGACGCACTCTCCTTTTTTTTTTTGTCCTCCTTTTAAATCCTTTTTAGTCCCCAAGATTAGGACTGGTTTTAGTCCAACCTTGTAAGAATGCTTTCATGTTACTTATATGTGTATGCAATAATTAGAAAAAGATTTTCTTAACCCTCACCCACTGATCCTTAAGAAGCCTTAAGAACAGCTTTTCCATGAGAGAGTCCAGTCGGCTGTACTTGTAGACCACTTTCTAATGCTTTTTAACCTTGTGTCTTTTGGACTTCGCTCTCCAAACAGATACATTTCAGTAAGTGGCTCATTAGCATTACATAGAAGAAGAATCTTTATTTTTTTCCTTTTAAAACCACTGTATCCTTAGCTATATATCTCTGGTGTTTGTACCGATATTACAGCCACTTCAGTAAATTGAGGCTGTTCCACAGATCTCTACTCCAAATCAGCGCCAGCCTCAATTCTTTGGCTGAGGCAAATGCCAGACGTTGTTTATACAGTGGTAATCAACATGGTAAATTTAGAATATACCAGAATAAATTATGATAAATTTGCTGCCTCAGGATAAAGATAACATACGAGTAGAGTCAGTAGTTATCTCTTAAAAAAAAAAGGGGAAATTGATGAACAGACTTTTTTTTTCCTTCTAGTCTATCATAATAAATGTTTTTTTTCCCTCTGGGATTTGTAGAAAAAGAAGATGGGACATGTGGATCTCATGAACTCTGATGCTAAATACAGCTACAACTTTTGAAAGACTGTCTTCCCTATATTTCAAGTTGAACTCCATGTTCGTTCCTTAGCATTAAGAGTTGTTTTCTTTCTTTTTTTTTGCCTGCCATCTCTCCAGGAGTCAGGAAATTAACTGTGTGCCATCAGAGAGCAAAGCAGTACAGTACCCAAGGGGCCCGATAGCACTAGTGCCTATTTTCCACCCACCTCAGCAACATGACCTGCTGTTCCCAGAGGGTTTCAGAATCATCAACTAATGGAAAATAAGTGCTGTTGTTGGCTTGGGGGGGGTGGGGTGGGGTGTGTGTGTGTTTGGTTTTTTCCCATTTTTCTATTGTTTTGGGGTTTGGGTGTTGGGTTTTTTTAACAAAGAATATTTATTTTCAGAAAACCTTTTCCTTGAGCCTGGGATTATACTTCATTTTCCTTCTCAAATTTAGTGCTTGAGAACATTTTTCAGGAAAGTTAATTTACCTGGAGAATGAGTTTCCAGAAAATATCCGTTCCAAATGCAAAGTATCTTCAGAGTAGACTGACATTTCTCTCTTTCTGTCAAATACTTGTACTGGGCCCAAAATTTGTGTGAGGAAAAACACATGCTTGTGCCCAGTATGCAACTTTGGCAATTTTTCTGGGGAATGAAGACAATTAGGATCTAACTAAATCCTAATCTACCTGTGAAGTGTGGCAGTCCGCTGTAACAGATGTTACCTGCCTGTATCAGGACATTTTTTTAAGTAAAATACTGCAGCTAGAATCCACACACAGTTAGTGTGCAGTCAGCCCTTTGTTAAACTTACAGGCAGAATTGCATTTCTGCAATTTCATTTTCTACGTCTGCCTTTCAACTCCATCAAACTTTAAGTATGTGTTTAAGTTCAACAGGCTTTAATAGGATTTAAACACATGCTGTGCTTCACTGAGGAGGAAAGGAGTTGCTCACGTGCCTATTCACTTATGCTTTTTGCTGAATGGGAGACTTTATATGCTACTACATTAGTATGAGAGAAGATGTGAAGGTAGAAGCCTGAAGCCTGATAACATGTTTTTGTCTTGTCTCCGGGTCATGGCAAGGAAGATGAGCAGGCAGCACATCTTCATCTTCCTCTTGATAGATTGTTTCAGCAGGGAATATCTCATGCAGAGCAGATGCATCCAGGCCAGAAAAGTACTCATTTACCCAGGCACTCACAAATGTGCTAAACCCAAACAAACTACAGTAAGTCTGCTGCCCAGTGCTACCTAGGAGATAAACTGCGCACTGCCAGCTGGTAACACAGACATCTCAGAAGCTGCTGTAGTATTGATTTTACGCCTCCATAATGACAGCAGAGAAGCAAAATTCCAGTATCATGTCTAGTTTTGTTAAATAAAATAATCTTTTCCATTCTTCAAAATATCCTAAGCCATTAAGAAAACCTTTACACCACCCAATATGGTACTGGTTACAGTACCAGGGGGTTTCTGGTTAGGATCTGAACAGGACCCAGTTGTCTTGCTATGCAGAGAGGCACAACTCCTGAACTCGCCTCAGTTCATCCCAGAGGGCTGCTGTGGTGAGCATCTATATCCCTGGCAACCCGAGGCTCAGAAAAACCCATCATTAATCACTGAGTCCATTGGAGAGCAACTAGAAGCATTTAGTTCTCTGTACCTTGACTGTTTCAGTCTTTTCCCACATGCCTTATTCTCTTTTTTTGCTCACTCACTGCAGCCATACATATGCCATAACATTTCAGAAAGATATTTACAATCTCAGGCATCCAAGTGACCAGCATTTCCCTGTGACCTTCTCACCCTATCAATTAGCTGTCAAGTTTTTTTCTATGTTATGTCCTTACAGAAATTTTTCTTAGGCTTCTGTAGCTTAAACACAGCCGCTCCAATGCTTGCACTGGGAAAGTTTACATTTGACTGGAGCACGACTGCACTGCAGGAGCAGTATACCCACTACCTGGCACGAGTGCCTAACCCTGTAAACCACAGCTTAACCTGACAGCACAAAAACTTAACACATTACTCACAGAATCACAGAATCATCTAGGTTGGAAAGGACCTTGAAGATTAACTACTGTCTTTAACCAGGCAAATTATGCAGTTGACTACTACCACTCCTAAAATTAAGGTATTTGTACTTTTCATCATATTGAAACACACAGATGAGTTTAAACATATAACCTGATAGGTGTTTTTCCTTGTGTTACTTGGAAAAAAAAAAAAACCACCCTTGCATTTGGAAGCTGTGTTTCTCCTTAAAAAAACCCCAAACAAATAAACAAACAAAAACTCCACACCAGAGTTTAAATTCACTCCTCAAAAAAACATGGTGTGCGATCTGGAATATGGTATAAAAAAAACACTTAAAGTGTGCTTCAAAGATGGTTATTGCATTAGCATAGTCAGGGCATTCAGCAGAAAAATGCCTCCAGAGAGACTGAAAGAAGTAAAATAAAAAATTTAATTTCAAATTTATTTGCTTACTAAAGCCTATAGAAATTATGAACTTTGAAACACTTCAAGAAATAGTACAAGAAGACACTGAACATTTGCCCTGTGAACTGGGAATTCAGACAACCTTCTTCTGATTCAAATGTTTCTATATATATATATACACATATACACACATACTTAGGTAGATAGATCAACCGACTTTAAGAAAACTGGAATTGCAAGCCACTGCTGGTTCTTACTGGCTCTACTTTCCATCACAAATCACTGGAGATACTGCTTTTCCCAGAGACACCATCTTAGCTCCTGTCCTGGCATTGTCAAGCAAGTATGGATGCAGATAGCCTTGATATACTCACCATAGTTTACTGTCTCCCCCATCAGCTATGTTCATTTTTCAGGGTGCAATCACTGTAATTGCTCATTCTGCAATTAGAAGTTTCAGTGTGAATAAGCCACACTCAGTTTGAAGGATGACCATTGACATTGGTTTCCTGTTTTATTTTACTGCTTGAAACGTGACAGCAACTCAAAGTCTAAAACCAGTATGGGGCCTCCTCATCCTAACTGTGGTAGATCCTCTCGTGAAAAGACAGACTGAACCTCCAAGAACTTGCAGTCTTTCAGAGGGATTTGCAGAGACAAAAGCCAGGTAAGTGCTTTGTTCTTCTTAAATACTCTCCATAAATAAACACAAGACAGGGAAAAGAAGTGCTACTGTGGAGCATGTTATTTTATAGGTGGAAAACCGAGGCAGAAAAGTATTTTAAAAGTACCTCTTAAAGTATTCTAATAACTTTGAAAATCTGAGTCTAAGTGAACTGGCCAAGGTTTCACAGGAAGGCTTTGACCAAATGGGAAAATTAATCCATGTCTCTGAGTCCCATGCCAGGCTGATAGCAGTCCTCCTTTTCCCAACCAATTTGAGCATTAAAAATATTCAGAAAAGCCTTTGATCATAAAAAGACTAAGTTTCAGATGAGCAGTTCTTGTGACTCTGAAAAGGCATACCAAGTCTAGGGGAGTCATTCACCAGGAAAGAGAGAGTTAACTCCATACATACAGAGTAAAGATAAAATATATATCAAAGCTTTCACACTTTTTTCCATTCTGGAGTCTGCTCCATACTTTAAAAATGTATTTAAACTGAATGACCATGTATGCAAAGGAAAACTTTACAGGCAGATAAGTCTTCTAGAGCTGAATGTCTGCCAAGACAAAACTGTGTGGTTTATTTTAAAAGGAGTGGTTATCACTCAGAACACACCATTTCTGTTTAAGCTGTGGAAGCAAAATTAATGTTTACAACTTTTACTTGTCATTAAAATAGAACTTTCAAGAAATAAAATCTCATTTTTTAGCCTGTGCTGAAACAAACAAACAAAAAATGATAGCAATTTATATAGAAGAAAGTTTTTCATTCAAAAGGAAAGATATTTTGAAAAACTCATGGAGAAATGAAACTCTGATAAAAGGAGTTCTTACATGCAGGTGTTATGTATTATAATCTATATTACAGTATTGTACTATGCACATGAGACCAGGTACAAAGAAAAACTTCTGGACTTTATTCAAGTTTGTGGCCTTGATTCTCATTTTATTTACAGAAAGTCTTACTTCCATAAGTATGAGTAACTCCACTGGCTTCAGCGAACCCTCAGACTTTATACTGGCATAAGTAAGAGGTACTGAGACTCTCACTCGTTTCTATTTTAACTCTCAGGTGTGAGTGTGCAAGGCCGAAAACTCAGAAAATTTTTATACTTACTATTATCAAGAAAGAGTCACAAAAACTGAAGACTTCATATTTCTTATGATTTATCTCAACATACCTTGTCAAGACCAACATGAACTTCTCACTCTTTTTATAAGAGTAGAAGCAGGTTTTGCTCCAGGAGTAAAAACGGATCAATTCGACAGAGATCAGAGAGAACTACAGAAGATTAAAACCCAGGCAAGAGAGAATCACATCAAATCCATATCACCTGCTTCAAACAACAACAAAAGCACATTTGCATAGCTTCTCCTTTTCTAAGTAGTGTTCATTACTAAGTTATTATATGGGTCCTAATATATGGTAGCTGGGGGAGAGCTTAGTTAGTCAAAGAATTTGTTTTAGTTCATATAATGAGGATACTTAACTTCATGCCTTTCTTTTTTATATGTCTAAAACCAATTTTCATCACTCCTTCACTTGTCAGTAAACAAATTCATTTGCTTCAGACAACTGAAAATATTTCGAGAACTCAAGTTAGTGCACAGGAAAGGGGAGGGGGAGTAGCCACTAGGTGGCAATAGAAACCCCTCAAATAAACTACTACTACACACTATACTATACTATTCAATACTTATCAATTTCAGCGAAGAAAGTGTTGAATCAAAAGGAAACAAACAAAATTTCTTATTGGTCATTAACCCCCCTAAATTTTCAGTACAATTTTCTGTAAGATTAATAGGAAACAACTTCTTTATCATTGTATTAATTTCTCTTACTTATCTTCCTATTTTCTCCCAAAACCATTATTCAACATGACATGCAGTAGGGAAATTATTTTCAATTATTATTTCAGCATTATTGAAAAGTAGTGTGATAATTTCTTTTGTGCTTAATAAATTTAGCACTCTACTGTCACTACAGAAGTCAGATCATTGAAGTTATTGCTTTTCTGAATTTGGAAAGGATTAACAGACTTAAAGCAAGCTACTATTGACTTAGCTTCTGATTGCATCACGCATTTTGTTCTCAAATTCTAAAATCTCCGTGACTCTTACAGGGGATTTAAGAAAATTAGTCTTCAAATTAAATCTTAAATTACATATCCAAAAATATCTTAAATTAAGAGATCATTGTTTCAAATTTAGCACAAATGTTTCTGTGCTGGAAAGTTCCTTGTCTGTATATGTACAACTCACCACTCTGCTATAAATTTCACACTGCTCATTTTCACAGCTTGTGAGTTAGCAAAAGTAAAAATCACAACCTAATACACATACAGATTATAACAGGGTTAGGACTGTAGAGTTCAGATTGTATAAAAACATGAGTGTATAAATTTGGTGTTTCCATTTTCAAACCCTAGATTTTCCAACTTCCACACCTCTTTAGTGTTGGTCTTATATATAATTTCCAAGGTTTTTGTTTGGACACCAAAACTTTCTGCAGTGAACTCCTCCTTTCCATTACCATCATGGTTCCAACTACTGAACATTGAGACTTTTACCGCAAAGTGCCAGGACTGCACGGCCAGGACCAAGTGCTGCTTTTGGTTTGGTAATGGCAACCAGTGCACCTGATCTAGCCTACTTTTTTCCTCCCTGTTTCAAGTGGTGAAGGTGGTTCTGCATATGTAGTGCCACAAGACAGTCCAGGAGGAAAAGACATTCAGAGGAGGCTGGACTGATTTCTCCCCCTCCACAACACCTTCTTCCCCAGCTCTCACTCATTCCCTCTGCTCTGTCTCCCTCTACTTCAGAGCGATGAGATCTTGGGTTTATGTCACCATGTTAGCATCCCTGGATGCCAGCCTTTCTCCATGGGATTGCCAGACAAGGAAGGGAAAGAGTAATAAAACTAAAACTGAGCTTGAATTAAATTCTAAAGGAAAAGAGCAGAGAAGCACCGCACCTGTTCTTTACATACTGCACTGCTGTGAAGTTTTCTTAAATAAATCTTAACAGAGACAGCAAATTATCACCAAAAAATAAATGTACAGTGGAAAAAATCAGATAGCCTGCCAGGAGATAGTCTCATAATTTGTTAGAGAACAAGTCCATCAGGATACAAATCCAAACACCTCAGTTTGAAAAAAAAGTTGTGACAAATTCAGACACCAATTGTGCCAAAATTTACACATTAATTTCACCTCTAAAAGGGGACAAAGAAGAATAAATTATCAACTTTTGAAAAACTTGAGTCCAAATCTAGATTTTGAAAGCTCAGCCTGTTTTCTGTTTACAATGCCATGTACTTGCCATAGAAATATGTATTTTTCATTAACATTTTTGCCTACAGCTTTGAAATACTGAGAAGCAATATTAAACTCTTAATAAAACAGAAATATAGTCACAGACATACATGTGAACACTGACTGACATTTGCAGACATTCCCTCAAAAATGGGACTAAAAATACATTTGGAGAAAATCTGGTTTAAAATTCAAAACCACTATTTTCCTGTCTGCAAGTAGTACAGAGTCACACTTTTCATTCTTTACCAGAACAATTAATTCTAGTGAGGATCTAGAGGTGACATAATTGCATAAGTCATAAACCTACTTTATTTAAATAACAAAAAAATAGAAAAAGATGCAGTAAACACAGGTATACTGTTTAATTACCAAATATTTAAATAAAATCTGGTGTTCAGGGTGTAACTTTTTTTCCTTGTATTTCTCTACAGTCAGCATTAATAAACATCCAGTGAGAAGATATTTAAGATATTCTTCGTGCCATTGATCTTTTGTTTAGTCCCCCTGGTTGCTCGGACTTCTGGCTGTGGAAATATACAGCATTTATGGATGCTGGTACTAACCAAGGCAAAAAATGATTCATCAAGGTTAAGGGATGAATATAATAAGAAATAAGTCAAATTTAAGAGATGTTGCTTTGCTGCTATGTTATTGGGAGAAAGAGTAGCAAAATCCCAGAAGATATAAAGATGCAGATGAAACCAATATTTTCTCAGTTTTGAATCAATCTGTTCAAAAATACACATATTTGGCAAGTAGATGACAAGATACCCAAGAGCT
Source organism: Strix uralensis (assembly GCF_047716275.1). Taxonomy (NCBI): domain Eukaryota; kingdom Metazoa; phylum Chordata; class Aves; order Strigiformes; family Strigidae; genus Strix; species Strix uralensis. The sequence continues at coordinate 41,346,214 of NC_133975.1, forward strand.
CATTTAAGTCTTCAAGCAGGTTTGTAAATTCACTTAAAGTGTCATGTATAAACAGGCTTTGTTTAGCCCATGTACCTCTCCTCTGACTGGGAGCACGGGGTAACTAAGGAAGGAAGCTTTTGGTTGTTAAACTGAGGTAAGTTAACATGCTGTTAAAAATCTGCTACAATTATGCTAGATTCACACAACTCAGAGAAAGAAGAGGACCAAGATGATGCTGACCTTTTGTACTATCAACTCTTTTCAAAATGGTTCTTTGCAGATCCTATTGTCCTGTTTGCTTTATTAACTTTGTTCTCTACCAGAGCTCTTGGAGAAATGGGAGTAAAGGGAAATAAATTCAAGTACTTCTCATGTCTTATATTTAACCACTACCCCAGGAGGATCTCATTCTTCCTCAGACCTGGCAGAAAAAGGCAGTGGCAGGAAACAGAGCAAGAAATAGAGAAGCAGAAGGAACAGCTGTTCTCCAGCTACCATTCAAAGATGCACCACCTGTGTAGCAATTGGAGTGATCTGGCTGTTTGTGGCTTGGATTGGCACAGGCTTCACTGGGTAAAAAACCAGCTGGATGACCGGGCCAAAAGAGTTGTGGTTAATGGAGTTAAATCCAGTTGGCAGCCGGTCATGAGTGGTGTCCCCCAGGGCTCGGTTTTGGGGCTGCTCCTGTTTAACATCTTTATTGATGATCTAGACGAGGGGATCGAGTGCACCCTCAGTAAGTTTGCAGATGACACCAAGTTGGGTGGGAGTGTTGATCTGCTCGAGGGTAGGGAGGCTCTGCAGAGAGATCTGGACAGGCTGGAGCGATGGGCTAAGGCCAACTGTATGAGCGTCAATAAGGCCAAATGCCGGGTGCTGCACTTGGGCCACAACAACCCCCAGCAATGCTACAGGCTTGGGGAGGAGTGGCTGGAGAGCTGCCAGTCAGAGAGGGACCTGGGGGTGTTGATTGACAGCCGACTGAACATGAGCCAGCAGTGTGCCCAGGTGGCCAAGAAGGCCAATGGTATCCTGGCTTGTATCAGAAATAGCGTGGCCAGCAGGGACAGGGAAGGGATCTTACCCCTGTACTCGGCACTGGTGAGGCCACACCTCGATTACTGTGTTCAGTTTTGGGCCCCTCACTACAAAAAAAGACATTGAATTACTCGAGCATGTCCAGAGAAGGGCAACGAAGCTGGTGAAGGGTCTGGAGCACATGTCGTACGAGGAGTGGCTGAGGAAACTGGGGTTGTTTAGTCTGGAGAAGAGGAGGCTGAGGGGAGACCTCATCGCCCTCTACAACTACCTGAAAGGAGGTTGCAGAGAGCTGGGGATGAGTCTCTTTAACCAAGTAATAAGCGATAGGACAAGAGGGAATGGCCTCAAGTTGCGCCAGGGAAGGTTTAGACTGGAGATTAGGAAGCATTTCTTTACAGAACGGGTTGTGAGGCGTTGGAATGGGCTGCCCAGAGCAGTGGTGGAGTCCCCATCCCTGGAGGTGTTTAAGAGTCAGGTTGACATAGCACTTAGGGATATGGTGTAGTTGAGAATGACCAGTGTTAGGTTAATGGTTGGATTAGATGACCTTCGAGGTCTTTTCCAACCTGGATGATTCTGTGATTCTGTGAACTAAAGTGAGGAACCATCTTCCCTCTGCAGGTAGGGAGGGTCACCAAGTACATGGAGAGTTCCTACTAAATGAAGAGTTTCTGTTACAGGAAAAGTCTGAAGTGTTTGCAGATCAGGCACATCTTCAACATCTGATGGTTTCAATTTTTAGTCAGATAATGGCATTTGCTGCTAGCCCAGAGGGTAAGGAGCTTTATAATTTGTGGGAGACTTCTGTGTATGTCTCCTCTCTGAAGCAGGGAATTGTAAATAAAGACTATTTTCAGCTAAAGAGCTTGAGTGCATTCCTTATATTAAGTCATTCCTAACTAATACAGTTCTTTAAATAGATGAAATCAAAGGGCACAGTTATAAGAGAGAAACAACTGAAATGTGTTAGTGGATTTCTGTTTATGTTGGAGTGAGCGAGACTTGGGAATTTATAAAAGTTCAGGTGTGACAATAACGTTGTTTACATGTGGAGGAAAAGAAACATTTACAAATGGTTCATGATCAGTTTTAGGTAACTTCTTTAGCCATTCATTGTGAGAGAGAAAAAAGCCCACATATACAGTGTTCTTATAATTTACTTTCTATGACACATCCATTAGGAATGGTTCCACATGATGTAGGCTGCCTTTCCCGAAACACATTTTTAAAGGAAATTTTGCAGGGAAGAAAATGTTAAAATACACCCTCCTCTAATACAGTTACTTTCCTTTGACCAGCTTTTGATGGGTCTTATGACTGGTTTTGATCTGATTTCCCTTCACATACCAGTTTTGCATTTTGCACCCTCACAGTCTTTGGTGCAGTCATGCTTGATTTACTCCACTTAAGACCAAAGGTGGCTCCCTGGGTAAAATCCAGGCCACGTGGAAGCCGGTGGCAAAGCTCCCATTCACTCTGATGGTGCTAAGATTTCACTCTTTCCTGTTTAAACAAAGGCTGTCCCCCACACCAGCTACCCTTCATACTTGGGAGAAGCTCTAGTGCTGAATCAGCAATTTCACAACTGTTTCACAGCTTAAAATAGGGTGAAATATTTTAAAAGTATAGGGAGAAAAGGTAAATTATTTAAAGATATACCAAGTAAGTATGAACTGAACTTTAGAAAAGTAACATTTATAGGCTGGCTGTATGGCAAAACATCCTGACTGTACATTAATCAATCCTGAATAGGGATATTAAACAAGGCCAACATTTTCAGACTCAGATGCCTAAAGTTCACATTTAAGTCCACAGTTAGGAATTCAGTTTTAAGACTACCTGGCTTGAAAAATGTGATTCTAATCCAAATTTATCTGTTCCTGTTTTCATGTGGGCTTCACAAATTAGAGGAAAACTACTGATCTCACTGAATGCCTTATCTGGTTTCAAAATTAATGCTACAGGAGACTAACTGTCATATAGCAACAAAACTTTCTCAGACGAAAGGACAAACACAACCAATTCTCTGAACAACAGCACACATGCACCATAACTCAGGAACGTAAATGACTGCTGGGAAAATACTACAGGGAAGAAAGAATAAAGGAGAACTATATCCTCCTTAAAATTTTACTTTTAATCTTTGCTATATAAAGAAACATGGAACTTGAAAGCATTGTGGGGCTTCTGTGGAATTATGTGTCCTCATTCTTGAGAATAAATACTATTTTAGATCTCCTTTTTAAAACATATATTAAACATATTGCAATACTACAATATATTAAAGAGATTTCCCATTTTAATAATAAAAATAACTCATATTAGTTTTAAAGTTGCAAGATGTTAACATCAGATGGAAAACAGTTTAAAAGACAAGTACTAAAAATAACCTTTAAAATATAGTGTACATTGATGTTTCAAAGATGAGTGAAAGTTACACTTGGCAAGGGTGTTGGATCCTTTCATATACTGGATATGTTTAGCTTTGGTATTTTCTTAACAAATGGTTAGTATTGGGCCCTATGTCCCTGGAGGAAAGACATCATCCTGCAGTGACATGTTTCTATACAAACATACTCAAACCAAGGTCATCACTCACCTTCCTAAACCCTCAGCAACACAGGCCAGCAACTTAATTTAGAGAGAAGTTGTATGAAGTGTGGAACTAGCAGATCTCAGGGTCCAGTCAGGGTCTGCCACTGAATAAAGGGAACAGATGGAGAGGCTCAAGCTAGAAGAGAGTTTTTTTTTCCTACTTCACCCATATATTTTCACATGCATCCCTTGCTCATGCTTAACCCTTTCTCATCTAGGAAGGCACATAAACTGAAAGACATGAACACCAACTCACTTTGCTGTACTACTTCTACACAAGACCTGATATTCCCTCTAAGCTAGTACCCAGGTACACAGATAAATTCAATCAACTCCACTGCAGTTCAAGGCTCTGACCTTCCCATTATAATTTTCAGAATAGCTTCCTATGAACAAACCTGCGAACTCAGATTGTCTTCATCAGATCTGTAAAGGAGCATCAAGATCCAGACTAGGTACAGTTTAGGCATGATTTTGATTCCTCCCTTTCTCTTCTTTGTATCTGACAGGTACGTATTTTGTTATAGACTATCTTGCCAAAATGATGCAAGTTAGGACAAATTAGATTTCAATTATTTATTTTAGCAAGCGGCAATAAGCAAAACAGCGCTGGGCGGCCGGGGAGTCCCTGCTCCACCAACGGCGCGCACTCACTTCCCGAGGGTCCGTCTTTTTTATATCCTCCGCCTTCCGTTATCGGGTCTCTCTGAGAGGTGTATCCTGCGTCTGCGCACTTTGCAGCTAGGGGGTCGCTCCATCCGGGTCTTCCTCACGTCACCAGCTTCTCGTATTTCCTACTTTCCTGAGAGTGGCTCACAAAGTCTTTGTTTATATCTTACAGAATATAGACACTACCCCCTTTTTTTTTCTTCTTCTCCCCTTTGTCTTTCTCCCCTTTGTCCTTCTTCCCTTTCTCCCTCTTTTCAGTCTTTTGCCTAGTAGAAGTCTTTGCTTCAGCATTTCAACTTAGATAAGCACTTACAGTCAGTTAGTCGTTACACAGTGTAATAGTTAAGATTAAGCTTAGGCCAACATAGTTTATGGAATAACATGTCACGAGCTCCCAGTATCTTCAATGGAATTTGATGAACAAACAGTTTACTGTCTATCACATATTTGAGTTTCCAAGAGGTGGGATACTGCATGTTAGCAGCTATTGGCCACTACTTGAAAGCTGAACTATGAATCAATTCTTTTAAGTTTACCAGATTTTCAAAATTATAGTTACTGTCAAAGCAAGCCATGAAATACATAAACTACTAAAAACATATTTCTTATGTCCCATTATAACTATCACAAGTGTCTCTTCCCACAAGGAAGAAATGACACCACTCAGTGATTAAAAATGCACACATTTAAATTGTTTTATTTTTCTTAAATTGAGTTTTACTTTTCCCGGTAATACTAGATAAAACTAAAAATCAAAGTTACAATTTGTCAGTTCAATAAGGGTCAGTTATCTGTGTGGGTCTGTGAGTTTTATATACTGACACTGAAAGATGGCAGACACCCAGTGATCTCAACAGTTTCGTTAGATATAATAGCAACGAACTCAGATTTACACTTTGGGTTTTTTGCTTGATCTTGGCATCCAGTGTGTCATAGCTCCTCTGAAGAGGATGATATTCTGTGCTCAGTGAATATCAGCAATATATAAAACCTCTTTTTGTCTTCTGTCAAGAAAGTGCAATTTTTCACAGCACGAAACAGAATTCTGGAAAACTGAGAATTCTGTCAATAAACAGGTAAAGATATCAGCCAGTTGTTACCTTATTGCATATCTGCCCCTCCACAGGAATGTCTGGTGGTATAAACTTACAGTGTCTGATTGCATAGAAAAGGAGGGGTTACCATTTCTTTCTTATATTCCTGTAACATCTGCTACTGGTCACAGTTACAGACTGGGGCTTTGATCTAATCCAGTATGGCTATCCCTATGTCCTATAACTGCTTTCATAAATTAAAGCCATAGCCTTTCCCTTGCCATTACTGTTGGTCATGCTGTTTAGTATTTTTATATAACATAGAATATAGTTACCTTAGAAATATAATATGTTGGTGTACATTATTAAAAATTAATTTTTGAATCTTTAGTCAGCTTGATGTACTTTAAAAAGGGACATAATGCTTCAGTCATATTAAATTATTAATTGTCTCAAATTACTCTGTAGAATTGTTTAGTAGTGAAAATTTGTCAAGAAATCAGAGCCAGGTCTGTTCACTGCACATTCTGAAAGATCAGTAATTCGCATTGTCAATGGTCAAAGAACTCCATCTTAGTTTTCTCGATACTGTGCATTAATAAAGAGTTATTTACCTCTCAGGAACTGTACTTCTTTGAAATGTGTTATCCACATGTAGTCCATTCTTGGACTATATGTGCTCCCTGTGCCTCAAGCTAGCCACGAACACGCGCACAATAAAAATGGACTCCATGTGGACAATTATGCAATGAAGAGAAGAAAGTTATTTAGGTTGCAAAGTCAAGCAGTGAAAAATAAGGAAATGCCAAATTTACTGTTGTCTGTGCAATTGTGACCCCAGTGGAGAAGTGCATTATTTACTGTCACAGTGCAAGAAGTCTAATTCCCTTTCCCAAGTAAAAGAACAACCTCTATCTTCTAAATGTCTTCTTGCCAAGTTCTGAAAATACATACAGCTCAGACAGTGCCAGAAGTAGCATTCTGAAATTACTATTGCAAAGTCAAAGGAAATAGCTTGTATCCTGTGGGGGGAGGGGCATAAAACCCCTGGAGCGACTTTCTCTCCCTCTCTCTTTAATTTATGTTGCCTTGATTTGCATTCTGTTGTTTTTCAAACGCATACGATTCATTTTATACGCTTTTTCCTTCCTTGCATCCTGCTTGCTAGCTAGATCAACTGGTGCATTCTCATCCAAAGAGAAATAGGTTCTCTGGGAGGACAAGGAATGGGCCTCCCTTTACTCAGAATAATACTTCCACACTGCTCTAGTGGGTGAAGCCTTTTTTTAACTAGGATAGAGTTTTCCCACGTGCTGTTTAGTTTCTTCTGCTTGGTAGTACCAGGGTTTTCTTGAATCCTTTTTTGTCAAAAATCTATCCAGTTTTTACTTCATTTATATCCTGATCTTTCTTTGCTTAGCTGTTTCCCTGTACTGTTTGCTAGCTAAAATTTAATCTAGTCATCTTTTCTTCTCCCGTTATTCCCATGCCTATCATAGCTTCTTGGAAGTCTAATCTTCTTTATGACAGCACTCACATGAAGAAGTTAAGGTGAGTTTCTCATTTACTCCCTATCCACCATTGTGATAGAGTGAAAACCGATGTCAGTGGTAGTATCTGCCTTGCTACACCAGGTTCCACTTTTCTGTCAAGATGGTTTGTCTTGTATTATCTTTATCACAAAAGAGCACAATCATATATATATATAACAGAGAGAAATATTAATCAGTTAGACTTCTTTTAGAGAATAATAGTCTAAATTTTGTCATAAGGACATCAAGAACAGACACTCTTCATTTTGAAATGAATATTTAAAGAGATTAAGTGGTTAAGAGAAAGCTGTGATTTATCATAAAAGCATAAAAAAATCTGAATTTTCATTTTTAGTAATTTAATTATTGGATTTAGGAAAAGGTGCTAACAACAGTGGGTATTTCTAGAAATGAAAAATACCCTGTTAATCGGTGGCACAATTGTCACAACAGTCCTAATCCCTTGTATGTATACTCTTTGTGTAACTGGTGACACCCATAGGTATGTCAATTCATGTGCACAGGTCTATGGTTTACACTCAAGTTAAGGGAGCCGCATGAAAATGCTAGGCAGGCAGTGGCATCACTACTTGGACCAAGGACATGAGAGGAAAGCTTGAGCTCAAGACAGGCTGTTAGATTACTCTGTCTAGTTACACCACTCATATTTCAGAAGGCACTACATTTCAGTCAGCTCCTTCTGAATGGAGTAAAATTTGAATTAAAGCAGTCAGTGCTTCATTAAGATACACTCCCCAAAAGGTTGGCTGGTTTTGGCTTCAAGACAACAAGAGAGGGAACGAGTGCAGAAGGGGCCTGTTCATTCGATAGATTTTTCTACTAGTCCCTCTTAGAAGCCAGACTTCATTTTTTATTTGAATTTGTCTCACTTCGGCTTCCATTCTCTTAATATAATTTTGTACTTAATATGTAAATGATTAAAAACACTGTTTTCTCTCCTTGAAGGAACTAGTGTCATACAATCAAATTGCTTGTCAGTCTTTGTTTTATGGAAAAATAATACAGATTGAACATTCTGTTTCTCATTGTGAGTCATATTCTTTGTAATATTTTTATATGCCCATTTTAATATTTCAATATCTTTTTAAAAAGTGGACAATAGGATGCAATGCAGTCTTCCATTATCAATATTCTCTCTACACATACAAAAATCGAGTAGCTCATTTCACCACAAAGTTGTACTGGGAATGATGTTCATTTGGGTACTCATTTTGACTCCTAAATCTTTTTCTAGAACCACTGTTTTCCAATATGTACTGTACTACTCTGGAAATATGCCTTGTTTCTAGACTTTTCTTTTAAATTATGCATGTGTCAGTGCATTTGTAGTGTGTAAGAAAACTAGCTTGTAAAGAGATGCTTAGCAACTAGGTAAAAATATCTCTAGTATGGATCTAGAGGAGGGATTTTTTCGCCTGTAATTTAGGGCTTTTACTTAATTATTTAACAACTATCTGACTATCAGCTCTTAATTGGGTAATAAAAGACCTTTGTTGTCACCTTGTGAGACTGTCAGTGGATGAAATAGGGCAACTCTAAGGTTAAAAAAAAGGAGGAAGAAAGAAGAAGACCAAGATCTTATGCTACTTACTATGGCTGTTGCTGTTCACTGACAACTCACCAGAATGCATAGCTAAGATCGACACTTGATTTTTTTAACTTGTATTTTCTGAGTGCTCTTGGGGATTGCCAAACAACTGAAGAAGGATCCAGTCCTGGGAAGATGTTGTGTGTTCTCAGCTAGTATCAGGATCTAGCTAACGAAAGGAGTAATGTTTTCCTAGTTATGTCTTTAAAGTACATTTATCGTGCAGCTTATACTCTGGCAGAAAAAACATTCCTAATCTGTTTTAAAACAAATAGATTGTGTACAGCTGTCCCTATATCCAAGGCAAAATGATGATTTAATGTTGATTAAGAGAGAAGGCCTTTGAAGTGAGTGAGGCAGGAGCCCGTAGTATGTCTTTAGTGATCATTATCAGTCTTTCCCTGAAGGGTGACTTGGTGCCAAAAGCGCTTTCCCCAAACTGACTGAGGTGGATTCAGGAGCAAATGCTTTGTAAATTTAAAAAGACCTTCTCATTCGCAGGCCTCTGATGTCTTATTCCTTTAGCTGTATTAATGTCTGAGAATAAGCAGATGCAGCTTTTTTCACTGGTTAACTACAAAAAGGGGCAAGGTCCACTGCTACACGGCACTGTGGGCATTATTTATTCATCACAAGAAGAGCAACTGAGCATGTATCCTGCAGTAAAATCAAAGAAAAGTTGCTGGAGTTGTTTGTTTTCCTTTTTCATATGAACAGCTGCTTTAGCAAAAGAAAAAGCATTTGGATTTAGCTTTTTATAACTAAACACTTTTGTGAATTGTTATATAAAAGTATAGAAAAGCAATCATGTTCACTTTCTCACTTGTTTGTCTCACAGTTACATACCAAACACCAGTCACAATACATGTGTGTGTATGTGGACCTACACATAAACACTGTATATTATATACACATATGCACACATGCTTACATTGGCGTCTGAGTGGTAAGTCATTCATATTTGCATCTGTCTATCCATCTGTCTATGACTTGGTTAAAAAAATTCATAGTACCAGTGACAGATAAGAGCAATCCTGTGTTGTTTCACACTAACAGTTGTAAAGAATGTAATTCTCATATAGCTGAAGGGTTGATGGCAGAAGAAAGGAGGCACTAAGGAAAATGTGTTTCCTTCTATGACAATTACAATTTACATTCATTTAGTAAATGCCAATTTTGCCTTACAAAAAAAAAAAAAAAACCCAACCCAAAACCATCAAGAGTTTTCCCAGTAAACCTCTTTTCATCTCAAGCCACGGGAGTCTGCTGTTTTACAAACCCAAAAATCCATTGTTACCTGTTTATTTCTTAGTGTTCTATAAATAGTCACCATATACACTTTCCCTGAACAGTGTTTACCATCAAATTGTTCATAGCTACTGTTTATAGCATCTTCATTACTAACATACTTTCTCAAATACCATATTATTAGGCAAAAGCAAAAATATAATGATTTTAAGCATACAGTGCTCTTCTGTAAGTATAATTAAGACACTTTTGTTTCCACTGCTGAGAAAGGACACTTTGCTATTGACTTCAGGGAGAGGGTGGGGAAGGAAACTGATCCTTTGATGGAGAAGGGTTTTGTATAATTGTCTGTAATTTAAAAATTATGTAAATGCTGTACTGTGAGAGCTGCCAGATTGACAATTCTGGGAATTTAAGTAGAGAGCAATAGCGTGGGTTTCTCAACATTGCTCCATTATTGTGTTGCAAATCATGCCAGGAGGGAGATATGTCTTAAATATACATAACCAAGTGCAGAAGAGCACTTCTAGACCCATATTGTAAAATTTTAATTCTTCCCCAACCTCTTCCCTCCCAAATAACCAAAACCAGACAAGTTTTTGGCTGAAATTTTTTTGTTTAGACTCATTTTCATGAAAAGCTGAAATCATAAACCATTTTTCCACAGAAAAAGAGTTTTTATATGAAATTTTCGGCTAGCCATATTAACTGCAAGGCTTTTCTTTCTATAAACATAAAAATTAATCTCACTCTATCTTTTTTATTTTTATTTTGGTTGATTTTTCAGCTTTAGTTCCTATTCTGTAACAAAAATCATCAAAACATGGAAAAATTTGTGTGTTAATATGATTTTCACATTGCTTTTCAAAACGGCTATTCTGTTAAGGTCTGACAATTTCATGGCTAGGTAAAGTGAGGCATGGATAATGCCATATAGCATCAAAACCTACTTTGTGACAATCTCTGGTGGAACCCACAATTGTGAATTTGATAGCTAAAGATTTTGGTGGGAGCAGAATTGCTATGAAAGGTCAGATCATTCCACAAGCCTATGTAATCTTTGACCTTGCTAAAACTGATGAAGGTAGCAATTAATCCTAATTATAGAGTTTGGTTTTGTGCAATATACAATATAATTTATTTAATGAACTTTGTCTGATAAATTATGCCTAGATTTAGTTGCTGACTGATTAGCCAGTGTCTCTAGCAGGGTGTCATTATTAGATTGGGTAAAGGGAACTATCTGTTTTAAATATTTATCCTTCTGGTTGTGGAATGACAGTCTGTAAACATGTAATTCAAAAGCCTTTTTCCTGAATCTTTTCTCACAAAAATATCAGGACTTTTTTAACAATTCAGTGAAAATGTTGGTTTTGACATTTTCCATCACTTGCATGTTTCTGTTTTGTTCCAGAGGGCAATAAAAGTGAATGACCTGCAGGTTTGGGTTTTGTTTCTTTTCAAAAAAATGTGACACTCTGCAAAACATCCGTAATTTTGGGAAATAATCTCAAAAGCTGTAAGAACCCCAGAACAACTTAGTTTTTCCACTTTATAGCTTACTAGTAATTAAAGAAATTTTGAAAAGTTATGAAGTTACAGTTTCAGCATCAAGGATAGGAAAGTATCTTATATAGACCAAAGATATAATTGGCAAAACTTAACAGAAAAACCTCAAACAAAAATGTTTGAAGACATAAAAATGGGAAATCTGCAAACCCTATGCAGTTCTGCCAAAAGACCTGATCCTGCAATAGTTGCATTTGCTGTTTACTGCCTTGATCAATTCTCTAGAAGTTGTGGGCCTACATATCATAGTAGTATACAAAATGAGTAGATGTTTAGTGGATTGGAACCTTAGCGTCCAAAAATTTTTCTAAACCTACGTGCAGACTCCCTGTGTAAGCTCATGTATAATTATTTGGTTTCAGTCTATTATTCTGTCTTCATGTCTATGGCTGAGGAGCTTCTCATTCTCAAATTTCACATTTCTTGGCTTGCTTAAAAAAATCCTTTTGTCCAGTGTCACAATTGTTTAATATTTCAATTATGTAAGTAAGTTTTGGGCTAAAAATTAATCCCATATTAACCCTACGTGGTATGCATGTTGTGAGGAACTACTACTACAGAGTAGTTCCTCACAACAGTAAGAATAGTATAATCACACACAGTCAAAACCTGTTCACCTTATTAAAACACAGTTGAAAGAAGAAAATTTGTTCATGCTTGAACTAAGAAAGAACTGGCGATTTTGGTCTCTAAGGAAAATACCTGAACAGACCATTGTAAATGGCATGTTTATGCTTTAAACATTGTAAAGGGCATGTTTGATGTTTACAGCATCTCTGTGCTTTAAGCCTTCTGTCACCATACTGTCCACTCTGAATGCTAACCTCAGTTGATCCTAATTTTTTAAATCCAGAACATATGTTAGAGTTTTTCCATCCATGACCAAAAAAAGATGCCCATGTTCTTCTAAGATAATGTGGTTTCAAGATCCCAAGAATAGCCAACATTTGAAGGAATAAGGCTAATTAGATTAATTTATGGAAAAAATGCATGATCCACTCTTTAATAAACCATTGGCCAATGTAATAAGACTGACAACAGGGTCCCTCATAACCAGAGAATTAACTAATTCTGAATTAATTAAAAATTATCAGAGTGTGGAAAACTTGTCTTTCACCAGAGACTTCAGTTTCTTCCAGAGAGGAATAACACTGTGGATAACGGGCATGAATTTAAACAGCAAAAATAGACATAATTGCGAATCCCAAATAATTAGAATGAATGTGGGAGCAGCATCAATAAAACACCCAAAAGCTGACATGACTGCACTGTGCTTGCAGAATTATGTAGCGCAATCAGGAATTAAATGACAAAAGATTGTGTGAGCCTCCTGAGAGAGGTGGAGTGTAGAATTGCATTAAAAATGGTCCTTCTTGCCCCATTCTCTATTTAAGCCATCTTTATCTCCATTTTATTTTTTTCTCACTTTTGCTATTTATAGAGTCCTGAGGATACACCTCATTCACAGAATTTTAGTGGTGATTTTGCTGCTATGTAGAGAACTACCTAAAATATCTCGAGATATTACGCTATTAATGTCTGTCACTATATCTGTGGTATTCAGAATAATAATAAATGGGGAAACAGGCTGAAGTATATCGGTTACGAATCAGTTAAAGAAAATGAGCCAAAAATAACATCTGCACCAGCAAATCTGCACTGCTTAGCATACGGTTTTAATTTAAAAATATTTACTCCTAAATTTTGAGAGCTGTGAGAGGTTTTAGATGTGTGCTTCTCATTAAAATGATGCTGGCAGATAGTGTAGACCAAATATTGGCTCTGGAGAAAGAAAGGTTTCGAAAAGACCTAATATTAGGCCACATTGAGCCATTGATTTTTTTAGGCAGAAGTATTCACTGAGTCCTAACAGAATTCACTTTAGCAATTTTATGTTAATAATTGAAACTCTCACTTGACTTTTTGTCAGATAAATGTTTAACTATGGTATTAGCTGGTACCTGGACATCATATAGTACTTAACTAAAGATAGATCATTTTAGTTCTTTTGATAAGGTTTTAACAAAAAACAGTTGTTAAATGTTAAAAATATGTCATTTAAATGCACTGTTAAATATTTTTTTTTTAGATACTAAGACTGGTAAATAAGAATGACTCTTAATTTGCTTGACTGCACCCACTCTTTCTAGAGGGAGAGTTATTTCTCGAGGTCTCAAATGTTAGAAGCAACACAGTTCACTCAGAAGTGAAGGGGAACAGAGGAGTAAGACTGTGATGTCCACACCAGAGGTATGGGAGGGACAGCATGTGTGAATGTGCAACTGCACAGCTATGTGAATTTGTTAGTCCAAACCCACAAACAGGAGTCTTCATTGAAGGTTACAAGAATCAGCTTTGAAAGTGTCACCTGTGCTGTTGATGTCTCGGCAAGAATCCATCTATTTACCATCTGTTGCACCTCTTTCTATGTCAAAGGATATGCACCCTTAAAATTGATATGTGCGTTTTCACGGTAGCCTCAGTCGCTTCATGATGATAATGAAAGTCACTCAGGACACTCTTCAGTCTTCCAAGAGATTGAGCTAAGCTGCTGAGCCTGAAATATCTCTTATTAGATTTTCCCTTAATTTAAATGACTATGTTAAAGCCACGTTTAATTTACAGATTCCTTTAAAATATCTAATATTTGCATGCTGGGTTGTAACCTGCCTGAATCACTATCCTTTTACTTTAAAATGACTTTTTAATTTAAAAAGAAAATACAAGAGAAGTAAAAACAAATTGACAATGCTATAAAAAAAATTTAATGTGATTAGGTAAATTTAAATTTTTCTGAAATTAAACATTCCTAAATTTTTGGTGATTTTCTTTTCTTTTTGTTGTATTCAATTTTTCTATAAACTGTTTGGATAAAAATTATTTTTAATTATCTAGTGATAAAAGCTGTCCAGCAACAGAAAAGTCCACATCTGCTTCAATGGTAGACATATAAAACCTGTGTGACAAACACAATCATTAAACAATCTGATTTTCTTGTTGGGAGGGTTTAATGCTGTTGGGTGTAGTATTAAAATGTAGAATTTGATAGTGCGTCTTAAAATTTTAATGATGTGTTCATGAATATAAAACATGCTTCCACCAGTGACTTTATGACTTCTCCTCTGCATAATTAGTGGTATCTGTTTTATGAGCTTACTGTTGTTGCCTTGATCCCATGAAAATGTGAAACCACTGTAATAATTTACACCATTCCAGAGCTTTAAAGATACAAGCTGGGATTTCTTCCCCTTTTCTCCATCCATATTCTCTTGCTTTTAATACAAAAGCAGAACTTTAAGTGGCCTTCATGAAAACTGGGCAAGGAAAAAAATATTCACGGACAATATTTAATTTGTCATAATACTGTATTTGTTGCCTCAGCTTAAATCTGCCTTATTAGCATCTGTTAGAGGATGAGACAACCTTCCTATCACACAGATGGTAAATTTAATTCACTCATTGAGAAAGTTTGTTTAAAAAAGTAAATGAATCTGCATTTCTAGTGTACAAAATAAAACAACTAATTTCCAGTGAGAATAATAATTATCCAGATGATAATGATTCTATAACCACAATGGGCTAACTTCTGAACTATAATTTATTGCACAGCCTCTCCACATTCTTCCTCCTCCAGACTTCAGAAAGCACTGGACCAACACAAATAAAATGTCATTTGATTCATGAGAGGGAACAGGGTATTTCGCTTAGAAATCTAGACCAAATACTAGGCAAGAAGGACAGCAGTACAGGTTTTGTTGCTTCTTTGGTTTCACATTTGTAAATCAAGTCTGGCACCGGTTAAAACAATGGTGGGTTCTTGTGGCATTTAGCTGGGATGACTAATTAATCTTCCTCCACTCAAAGAAGATAGTGAAGGTGTGAGAAATATTTGCAGACACATATTCCAAATGAACACAAATGCTCCTGGAGGTTACTCAAAAGCAGAAAAGATGTTGTTGTCTATGCTTTGTGCAAGGGCCATCCACAACCTGATTCCCTTCAGAATTTAAACAAAATAAAAAAGAAAAAAATTGACCACCATGGAGCAAAGACAGAGTTTCAGCTTTCAGCCCAAAAGGTGGAGTTTCTATGAAGTTATGTAAATGCTATTTTCAAAAAAATTAAAAATGAATGCTGAAAATAGATGAATGATGATTTGGTAACACTATTGACTATAGCACTTGAAATAAACTGAGTTTCTCACCAGTTAAACAGCACCATTTTGATAATCATCTAGGGAGAAGACACAGATTAAAAACTGTGCTCAGTGGAAACTACCCTTTCTGTGAAGCTTGTGTAAGGCACGAAAAAAACTATTTTTATTTTCTGTCAATTTAATTTCCTTCTAAAGAACACTGTTTTGCTTTCTTATATCAGGGGGAAATTGCCATCTTTGTCTGAGGGTTATAAATGGAGACGCATTGTAGTCATAGGTGCTGTCACAGGAGTAGCACTTCCTGCGATGTTTTCTACTATTCTCTGCAGTTATTCCTTTGTTTGAGATATAGTACATCTGGTGGCTGAAGAGTAATGCCATCCAGCCGGAAAACCTGGTCATGAAAAGAATTTGGGCACAACAGATCTGGGCCCATGCTCCTGAGGCTATGTAACATGATAAACAAATGTAGTCAAAACAATCCATCATTTCAAAATCATGTTCATTTGGAATTGTTCATTCAAAAAAACCCCAAAACCCCACAAAACATGATACTCCAAATTTCATTATGATTTGGGATGAAAATAAATATCAGTGTGTCAGAAGACATCAAGGGACCAAAGCTTCACTGTTCACAAGTTCTAATGAAAACAAGGATTCAGGTCCTGCTTATCTCAGCTCTTCCCATTTGATAAACATCAAGCAGTCCTAGCTGAAAGATCCTTGCTTCTCACTGTCTTTCAAGGAGTCTGCCACAGAAGGTTTTATCTCACCCTGCTTTTGCTCCCTGCAGCATGGTTGGGTAGGTGGAATTCTGATTTAAATCTGCCCCTTCGCTATGGAACTAACCAGTTAAAGGGTTAAATTAATCTCAGCATTTGGCTCTCAAAAACAGTTCCAGTTTTGCAGTCCCTATTTGAATTTTACTGGATTTTCTTCTGAAGAACATTTCTTTGTTGCTTACTTCAGTGGGAGGTTATCTCTTTCCTTTGAAGGTTATATTGTGATTGGCAGAGGGTCAGGAAACTTCAGTCACATTGGCCTGTTACGGAAATACTTTGAAAAATAAATGTGAAAGACAAATGCTAAGTAAAGAGACTCCTTAATCAGCAACAGTTCCATAAGGCTTCAGACCCGGTGAGGTATCCAGGAATGTTTTGTTTACACGATTTATTAATATAGTCATTTGGGAGCAATGGGAGATTTTCTGTTGACTTTGATAGCCAGGCCTAAGATGTATACAAGGTTCATGCTCTGTTGGCAGGATGTTCACAAAACAACAGTCTAAAAAACAAATACTCTATACGGCCACTGTCAAGATTACATGTAGATTAGCACACTTTTGTTATTAGGCAGTGTTGCTGGATTCTCCTAAACTTTCTCTTGCATCCTCTCAACTTGATAAAAGTAAGCCTCTATTATTATATGCCAGCATCAACAAGATCAACACAGTACTGTTTGAAATATGTTCCCACAATACAGAAGGTCTAGGATTTCTAATATTCTAATTACATTCTAAAATATTATAATTTCTAGTTTTCTAATTTTATACTTAATTCTTTTCTAAATATATCGAAAAGAAGTTCAAGACAGAAACTTAAGAATTAATTCAGTATGCATTATATGTTATATAATCCAAAGTATATACACTTTTGTTTTAAAGTATCTGAGGAATGGGCCTTGCACTTTCTGATGTATAGCTCCAAATGCACTTATAAGTGGATAATAATGTTAGAAGTGTTATGAATAATAACAAAGCTGGCTTGGAGCCTGTTCTTTCTGGATAAACCCACTTTACTTTCACCAGTAGCAAAGGGAGTTGTGTGCAATCAGCAGAAGGGTACATATCCATTGGATTTACAGCTTGAGCCGTCCTCATTTGATTCAGTTGACCTTAATAGCCATGTTTGCAGGGAGCCCAATTAGCAGCTGGTTGCAACATACTGTACCATATGTGCTGGATCTCTAAGGCACAAGCAGAAGCTTAAGGACAGAGGGTCAGGCCTAACTGTCATTTTTATAAAAATTAATTTCCTCTAGGCATTTTAAAAGAAAAATGTTAGCAAACACATTAGAATAGCGCAGCCTTTATGGGAAACGGCAATTTAAGCAGTGGCCCATGTATTTCACTTTCAGTAGGTCACACTGTTATATAGCACTTCACACATTTCAATATTCTGCACTGTATCCCCACTGTCCCCTGCTGCTATAGGGCACAGTCAGTCCAACTGTCCCTATCAGGAAACCTTCCTTTGCTTCGGTGTTTTGAGATGTGTGTAAATATGAGACAGGAAGCTAAACCTTCATAAAGCACAGGTTTGGTCTCAAATTATGATTAATTTGACAGCAAAATGAGAAAAAGAGGTTCCAATTTTCTGTGGAGCCTCAACCTCAGCTCCAATTTATTGCCTGCTCAGCTATGCCAATGCAACTGTTTATATGGTTGTGCTCTGTGTCAGATCAGTGAGCTGGTATAAAATGTTACAAAAGACCTCAAAAAAATAAAACTTAAAAAAGCAGTAATTTTCCCTTTCACTGACTGTCACATTTTTCTTATATTTGTTAACTGAACAATAGTTTTGGAAAAATATTCCTTTTAGAATTAATCCCATTTCTTGTAGCTTCATTTCCATTTCACACTTTTAGTTAGAGCCATGACTTATTTTTCTCATTGCAGTTCACACTTTGGGGATTCTAATTAGAGGAATAACACACTGGTGAAATTTCAGCACTATCCACATGTAAAATCACCAAGGTTTGTTTCCTTTAGATGTATCTTTAAGCACAGAAAACTGACCTGCAGCTTCCATTCCAACAGTTGGAGAGGGAGATTGCTACAGTTGGTTGTCTACCCAACTCCAGCATCTGGCACCTCTGACAGCTCAGCAACAGGCTTAGGTTTAATCCTAAATTTAATAGAGAAACATCCTATTCACAGGACAGATTTTCAGCTTTTCCAGAAGTGACAGAAGGAATTTCTTTATGCCAAGCAAGCTTTTAAGTCCCAAAAAGTAAAGTTTAGTACCAGAACGGAGATAACCTATTTATGGTTGAAACCAGTAATGTGCTAATTCTTACTCTGATCCCCTTACCCTTTGCCCCTACTGTCTCAGAAGGTCATCAAGGTTCATAAAGGTACAACATCTAGCAGCAGGGAATCGCTGCAGTGCACATAGCTCCGTACCTGCACAGCTCTTAACTTGGGTGAGATCTGCCCCATACACCTGCATGGAGGACAAGGGCAAGAAATGAAACTTCTCATCCAAAATCTACTGAATTGGTTATATCTGCAGAGTTACATTGGCTAACTGGACATTTCAGCACATACTCAGGCCTTTCAGAGGGCAAGGAAATTTTGGGCAAGTAAATCAAAGATTCTGGCAGCGTATGGACATTAATGAGAAGCAAGACTGCAGCTCCCTGCAGGAGTCGTGGCGCAGAACTGGGGCCCAAAACCCAAAAAGCAGACCTGGAAAGCCTGAATGGAGCCTGGCCTGCCAGCTGAAGATTTGCCCGTGTCTGAAGGCAAGAGACCTGGGAAGAAGGCAAATAAATAAATCTTTCAGCAGAAGTATGTGATCAGTCACCTTAAAGAATGCAACTGTCTTCTTGAAAAACTCGTATTGGGCAAAAAATAATATAAATTAGAAATCCAGTCCTGTACAAAATTAGATGAAAGAAGAGGACATGTATCCCTGCCTTCTAGAATTTCTTTCTGAATGCTAGGTTGATTCTGGGTCATGCGCAGGACTCATGTAACAGGAAAAAAGCAGCAGGATTTTGGTTGTAAAGGAACTGCCTGAGAAAAACGTAGTGGACATATATGCTGCTCTTCTGTGTGATGCTTTATGAATAGATAGGCATAATGGGACCTTGAGATAGATTCCTAAAAACAGCATGGAGACTAGACTCACTGGAAATTTGTTTCCCTTCTGATATTGCTTTTTTTATCATCACTGCTAAGTCCCATGAAGCAAGAAATATGCAGACAAATTATTTAAGTTAATTTGGCTCAAGATTAAGCAAGAGATGTTTTGAGTAATTTATGATGTTATTGCACAAAGCAACTATATATACAAAACCATATCGGTTTCAGATTCTGTCTGTTAATAAGGGGTTTGAATACCATCAAGTCATTTGAATTCTGTGAAGCTCAGGTATGGAAATCTGCTGTGAACTGTACACACACTGTAAAGAGAAACTGAGGCATGGGACAAGACTCACTCCCTTTACAATGCTTGTATTCCTGCTTTTTTAATAATTGCTAGTAAAGGCATTAATACCAGTATTTACAGTCCTCTTATCAGAACCTGTGAGTCCTTCGCAAACCTAAAACTGTAGTTTCTGTGTAACAAAAATATATTGGAATACTCTCTGGAAAATCAGGGCAGGATTGGGACCAACATTTTCTAGATCTTCATATCTTTTGTGGGTAAACTCCAAAGCTCCAAACTGTGGTCAGGATTCTGCCTTCTGGTAACCATATCTATGGAGTATTGCATTTTCCTGTTTTCCAAATAGTCCGAAGTGATTTTGAATCTCTCATCTTTATTTTCTCCCATTTTAAGCTATTATCAATG
This sequence comes from Strix uralensis, assembly GCF_047716275.1. Classification (NCBI taxonomy): domain Eukaryota; kingdom Metazoa; phylum Chordata; class Aves; order Strigiformes; family Strigidae; genus Strix; species Strix uralensis. The sequence goes on from NC_133975.1 coordinate 41,366,229, forward strand.
AAGCAATTATTCACAGAATAAATTATTCCAAACAAATGGTTTCAAAACCAGTCCTCAGCTGAAGTGGAAGAAAGGGGAAGGTCAGACAACACTGGCAGCCTAGTAACATTATATTCAAGCCAGTTTTGGTTTAAAATGGATTTTAATTGTAGTTGCAGCACAAACTCCATGGTGTTTGCAAGGTCGCCAAACCTGGTTTTGCAGACCTAAATTCCAAGACATCAGCAAAATACAGACATCTCATTTCAAACACTTTTTAAAACCATACAGAAGGCATCAGTGCCAAAATGTACGTTAAAATTTGTGATTATTAACACAAAACAACTGACAATTTCTATTAATACCATAACCTTAGAGTGTATGGATATAAGCATTCTGATTAATCTGTCTTGAAGGCATGTTTATGTTGTCATTCATCCCACGAAAATCTTCCAATGCCAGGACATTCAGATCTTCTGAATAAGCAAGTAGTTCATATTTGTCAGAGGCACCCTTTGAAACCTTCACAACAACCTGAGTTCACCCCATTGTTGTAAGAACCCACATGAGTTTCCTCACTTGTACTCAGGGAGAAAATACTCCCTGGCTGGACTCACGATTTCCAGATGTCGATTGACATACTACCCAGTCTTTGTCCTGTCACTTAACCTCTCTGCCCAAAAAACTAGGAAAACCAGTCCAACATATAGGAAAATTTAATATTGTGTGTTGTTGCTTTTTCAAACAGTGTAATGTACATTATGTAATAATATATATGCACACATAATATATATACACTATACTTACATATATGCATACACACACATATATACATACACTTTTGGGGGAGTGGTTGTTTAAGTAAAGCAGACTGTACTTCTCTGCTTTATTTTAGTTTTTTTCACATAATCAAAATAAGCAATTTAAATCATTGTCACTAACGTTTTAAAACAAAACTTTGTGAATACAATTATGAGGAATGACCCCAGCACTTGCTGATGAACATAAAACCTTGAAGTTTTTATATTTCACAATATAGTAGAAAATATGTGGAGAAATTAATTCATCTGTTTCTCTGCTTTCTAAGTGACTGAAGCTCAGAAGACAAATTGTAATAGGACTAGGTTTCATGTGTTCTTCACAAAATCTCTCTATTTTTTGATTCATATAAATTGGTTAAAGCGGACTAGCCTGTCTTGACTTGTATAGGAAGAAATAGTAAGCTGATTTAAAGGAACTGTACTTAACGCAGCTGTCTTAACATTATAGGACAAATTCTGCATCAGTTATACACATGCAACTTTTACCATTTTGTAAGGAAGCATATGGCTCTAAGCACAGTTCTCATATTTTAATTGCTGCCAAACACACATGCACACACACATACACATACACACAGAGTCCTATCCCTTCCCTTAGTTCAAAGCTAGGAATGAAATGGTTTTGAGATTTCAAACATTTTCCTGCTCTGACTCAGGGCAAAAAGTTGAAATCTCATAAATTTTCATCAACATGCATTCCAAACAAAAGCTTGTCTTGAGTTAATTAAAATATTTTGGTAAGGTTTTTATTCTTTTTAGATATTGTTATTTGTCCTAAAATGGGACAGATAGAAACAAAATACATGTAATCTATTTTGATGTTTTCCCCACGTTTTTTTGTTTTAAAAGACATAAATTGAAGCTGATCATTTCTGCATATTTTATTTAGATGAGTTAGCACTTCCTTCTAAAGAAGTTTCATAGAAGAATCTCTTGATCAGCTGTTACTATGTTGGATCAATCTTAAAACTCAGAACTGTCATTTTTTTACATGGCAAGGATTGAAGACATTTTCTCTGTCAGTGCTGGGAACAGAGAAGTGTTTAGAGAGCAGAGAGACGGTGCGATGCAGTGACTGAAGCAGGGGAAGTCTGTAGTCTGCATTCTCTTCCTTATTCTGCTGCTGACTGGATGCGCAGTCCTCAGCAGATTGCATAATTTTAATGCCTAAACATCAGATCTGGATGCTACGAGTGTTTTGCTGACAGAAAGACTCCTATTGTGTGTATAACCTGTGCTGGAAAAACTATTCTTTTGCCAGTGTAATTTATTCCAGTCCTTCACAGTTCAAGAGCGTGGTTCCCAGGGACCATACCTCTTTCTGTTCTCTGAAAAAAATTTCCCAGGCAGAAATTTGTACTGCACATATAATTGAAGTTTCCTCTCTTCAAGCATGACAGGAATGAGAACTTGGAAAAGCATTTGCGCATTGTGTTATCTGTTATGCTGCATAATTATGATCATGTTTCTCAGCAGTATGAATACAAGCAGTTGATTTTCCAAAGTGACGACCATCGTTGCTTGCTGTCTGCTGTGATGTGAGGAGTGACTGAGCACTGCTTTTGGAAGCCAGGCTGCTCAGACATGCTACTGTAAGAGAAAGCAGTATATAGCAGCTTAGTTGCCTTTGGTTTGCATGGACCTCTCTGATAAAATCCTGGCAGACTGAGGACAGAGACTGTGGGGATGGTTTTCCTGCTTTTTCATCATGCTAGTAAAACCTTCAGATCAGTTATGCTTATTTTATGTTGTTTTGCTGGTTCTTATTCTTTTTAAGGAAATATAGGCTTGAGCAACAGAATCTGGGCTCTTCCACACCTCTTAAAATGTGGCATTTAGAGAAGTTTCCAGTAAAGGAATGAGTGTTGTCAACTAGTTAGCACAAGTCATTGGAAAAATCCCTGAACTCCGTACAGGCAGAATAATTACACACAAATGCATTCGGGAATCCTATGGAAAATGTAGTCCAGTGACCTGGCATGGTTACAGCACAATTTAGCAAGTATGTTAGAACAAATTACTCCTTTTAACCATAAGCCATTCTGTTTCACGCTTTTAATGAAGGCCTGTGCCACACACTAGAATACTTCTCACCTCATTACTACTCATAAAAAGCAATGATCCATTCAAAGGCTCCTCATATCTCCCATATGAGATGTAAAAGAGCCTACTCTTTCTCAATCTGGCACAAAAGAGGAGAACGGCTTCTTTCTTCAGCCTTTGATGTTGATCATTAGGATGTTTACTAGATAAAAGAACTGAAAAATTTATCTGTGTAACTTCACTGCTGTCGTGTTTAACGTTCTGCCTCCTGGCCCCTGGCTCCCTATTTATAAATGTAAATGTCTTGTTGCTGTTTAGGGAAGGAAAAGGGTTTCAAGATTTCTCATGAGTGATTATTTTGCTCTCTCTATGTATATATGTATATATTTATATATAAAAATTATATAACAAAAGGGAAAAAAAGAATGAAGAGAGAGAAATATCCAGTGTACTTGAATATAATAAGGCAGTAAAACAGAAACTATGAACTGAATAAGAATTGAATGAGATGTGCTGTCTGATATGCAAGTTTAAAAAAATAATCGGGCCTGAATTTAAGCTAGGTATTACACAAACACACGCACACATACCACACACGCACTGCATGTAGTTGTGTATATTTAAAAATACAAAGGCAAAACTGCAAATGGCATTTTCTCAAGGAGGAATGTTCTTATTTTTTGGTAGTAAACTCATATGTATTGATTTATTTTTGCTTTTACTCTAAACAGTCCAACAAAGGACTTTATTCTGGCAGCAATTTTACTATTTCAGTACATCTTAGCAAACCACTTTCAAACAGATTCTGCATTGCCTACTCCAGCACTACGATGGCAAGCAACCAGCTCACAGGCGTTACAGTCAGTGACATAAGGTGACCTAAGGTCTTCTCTGCCAACCTGCTGGGGTTTAACCCATCACCCCAAATGAGTGGAAAATAGGTGGGCAGTGGCTAGAGAAGGGTTGGGGTATACCAGTGGGATACCCAGGTGCGCTGTTCTGGTTCTGTCAGTGGAGATGACCCAACCCCAAATCTGTCACCACAATTGCTCATTTAATTACTCTCTAGTTCAGTCAAAGGGACCTAGGTTGCTCTGAGAGTTTTTAATTAGTAAGGGTCGTCTTATTTGAATTATGCCCACTGAATTGCATCAGAACCTCAAGCTTTAAAATTTCATATAACAAATGTGAAAAATTGAAATACCTAAAGGCTTGGCAAGGTGGTACATGTCCTAGCCATATAGTGCAGGCATAGCCAGGTATGTTGTGCATCTTACTAAGGCACACAGAAGCAAAAAAGTTCATCACCACCAGCCAGGGAGGATCTAGAAACACAGAAGACTGAGACCTGCCATTCTCATTGAGGCCAACAGTTTGTTTAACCTAGTATCCTGTTGTAGCCAACAGTGTGATGCTTCAAAGAAATATGCAAGCTACCTCATAACCACCAAAAGTAATACCCTGAGTAATAACCTGCCTGTAAGAAAGGTTTCCCTCCTAATCTCAAGCAGTTAGTTATGCCAGGAAGCTTGAGTATTTTAAATCCCCTGTATCTTATCCTAGGTAAGTATGGTTGTTTTATTATCTGTATAAATGTCTAATCATATTTAAGTTCTGGAAAGCCTATCTTCAAAGTGTTGTAGCAGCATTAACTGATCATCCCTTAAAAGGGGAGGTGGGTAAGTATGCTGTTGCCATCTCTCCTTTTTCTTATATATACAAACAGTAAAGTATGGAGTGCCTCAATTCTGTGCTCAAAGCCAAACAATGACTGAATATAAAAGCTGGATTTAAAATACTGGAGTTCATGATTCATAGCCCTTCATGCATGCAATAAGCTACAAAGTTCACATGCATATTGTTCACATTTAACTAGGAAATGTCAGGGCAATATTTTCTTGATTATTTTCTGCTTATTGACAACTTTAAAGCAATTTATTAAAAATACCATTTAGTAATGGCCAGACTATGGCATCTTGACATCTTTCTCTAGAGGTAGCCCAGACAGACTGCATTAAATCTGTGATGACTCTTCACAGTTTGGGTACAGGCAGCATTAAAAAAAAAAAAAAAACAATAAATCTTTACAAGGTGCATTGAATAGGTACTGGGTTTTGTTGCATTTCTGTCCAGTGACTGTCACAACAGGGCTTCTGTGAGCTCAGAAACTCTGTAAGCTACAGGTGTGGTCAACCCTTATTTCTTCAATGCTCTTTCAGAAAACAGTATTCAATCACCTATAGCAAAATCACAGGTGATGATATCAAACACCAAGAAACACTTAAGCCATACTGCTTCTAAATTAAATTGGTATTCTCCAGACACTTATTCAGAAACATGAACTTGATTTTAAATATTCTGAATACTGTTTAGCTGCATTAAAAAGGTGGCAGTACACTTGGAAGATCAAAAAAAAAATGTATTTTACAAGTGTTTGACCTCTGGAATAACAGCTGCAGTGCTCTGTTTTATTTGGAAGATTAAATCAATACACACATACGTGGTTATCTACCTCGAAAAAAGAATCCTACCAGTGGGTAGTAAAGGGGAGGAGGAAGACTGTATTGACAATAGACATGTTGACAGTGCTATTCAGACCTCTCAATATCCTCCTGCATGCATAAATTTGACTTTTGTTTATAAATACCATTCAGATATAATTCACAACTCCTGTTAACTTAACCTGCTGATTGTAAAATCTGCCCAAAACCATCAGAGAACAATTTGATCTGCCATAAATATTTCTTGATACCAAACATAGTCATGGCATTTACATCTCCATTTAAAAATCTACATTTCTTTCATAATCTGGTGGTAAGAAAGACAAGAACACAAACAGCATAAACCAGAACCATTTCCAGCCACAATTGTCATTCACTGATTAAAAAAACAAACCCCCAAAAGCTATTGGCCAATGCTCCCCTCTGCTTTTGCTGTCTATCAGACTGCAATAAATTGTTAGATCAGGTTAGGCTGATGAAAAATATTTAGGAAAGAAGACAGCAAAAATTCCTTTTTAACTTCATCATAGCCCAGTTGTATAGGATCCTGAGAACAAGAACTTTTCATACTTGTTTCAAAAGCAGTACATTTAGGTCCCAGCCTATCTTTTCTAAAGCTGACGTGTATATTATTTTGTAACAAAGAAACCTGTCAGCTGTATTGGACTATTTATTACTTTGACAACTTGATTTTGACTTTTTCTGCATGATTTGCCAAGATTAGCTTTTATTTACAGGGTTTTATGTTCTAAGATGAGGTGAAAGTAAGAACAGCAAATATATCTTTTTCCCTGACATCTCCAATAATTTTACCTGGTCAAATGTTTGAATACATAGAGCTGCAGTAAAAATGCATGATTAGTACACTCCCCTGTGGATTATGAACAGAAAGCATGTGTTGGGTTTACACACAGCCTGTGATTTATTCACAGTCACAAATAAAGGTATTTGCTCTGTCTCTCCAGTGTCTTTAGTGCCCTTTCCTCATTAAAGAAGACAGATGCCAACAGATAATGAAACAAGTCTGTTCTTCAAAATACAGATCTGGCTTTTGAAGCAAGCATACTGACCAAAGTACTACAAGACAACTTTCAAAAATCTTCTTGCAAGAGGAAAATATGCTGTTTATTTGTGACCCTGGTTATACAAAATGTCACAGGGATAGATTTTGTAGCATCAGATAAAACTATTAGCAGAAATAGTTCTGTAATCTATTTTCAGGATAATGGGCTTGAGATCCCATGCATGGCGTAAAATGATAATTCACTGTATAAACATCAGCATGAAGTAGATTTTAACAAAGGCTTAATAGAAACTCCAGATTCCATGAAAATGCACAGAGTATATTCAGATTTAACAACCGAAATAACATGATAACTATTCAATTCATTCCATTCTATAACAGTGTAAATGGCAATTTTTTTAAATAAATTTTGTTATTTTAAAGCATATGTGCCAAAATGATCTTTTGCATCAGATCCTTCTTCATCATAATGCTCCTCACTTACTTAGCATACAGCAAATGGAATAGTATAGTAATGTGAAGAAACACATTACTATGCTATTCCTGAAATGCTCCTTTTAATGAGTTTCCAAATTCATGGATTTACTTTGGTCTTACGAGCTTTCCAGCTTGGCACACAGCTGAGAGGTTTTTGAAGAAAAGCCTGTGTGTTGCAGGACGGGATGTGAGTGCCTCAGTAGATGGCACCCTTCTCTCTGACTCGGAGGGGAACCAGCACACAGTCCCGCTGCTCGTGCTGCCCATTAGCTTCAGTCATCAAAAAATAACCGGCAAACCACATAAGTGAGGTTATTGCGACTTTTCAGCAAAGGGGTTGTTCCTGCGGCTGGTGCCAAAGGCATGTCCTACACATGATGTGCAAGCGCTGTGACGCTCCACGAAAAATCAATAGAGATCAGTGGGACTGCTCACAGTGCGGGAAGTTAATCACAAGGATAAACCCTTGCTAGAGGCCCCTTCGGGGCAGAAAGTTATCTAAATTGGTTATAAAGCACACAGTGCGTAGCGTAGTGCAACATATATACTGCGACCAGGATTTAGGCCTTATTCAGTTATACTGCTCTACTCTTTAAAGACTACTCAGTACTGCAGATTGAAGACAGTAATACATCAACTTGTTTGCTGCCTCTGACTGAATTATTAGGAGAGTTAGGGTTTACTAATGATCAAAGGAAGTCTTCTACTAATCACTGGATTACTGAAGATTTGAAATTAGAATCTCTTTAAGCAAAGATATTTTTAGAAATAAAATAGATGTGCAATATGTTATCATTTGTTTCTGCTGATTTTATTGTGGTCTACATGTACCAGTCACAGGGTTTTTATCTGAGACACTATATACCTAATGCCTTCCTGACGGAGGTATATAAAATAATCAATAGTTTGTGATCATCTGGTTTTAGTAATAAGTGCCATGACACATTATATGTAAGGTGAGCACATTTTCAAAATAAAAAAGGGGCACTTTTGTGGCAGTATTTTCTACAATCATGAAATACTCAAGTGTTCTGTATTCTGGCTTCTTTCTTTGATCTGCTCTGCCTGGGTCAGAAAAGCTTCACCTGGAGCAGATCAAAGAAAGTTTGAGCAATGCCTCTTCCTCCTGAACTTCTCTCTCCTTCACTTCTATGTTCACTCTATGGTGCTGGCAATCACAAAAAGAAGAGAACTTAAGGGTTCCCTCCCACGCAGACCACATCTCCTCCAATCTCAAGCACAGAATTTTATGTCTTGATCAGACAGAACCATCAGGCCACCAGGTTCACTCACATTACAAGGCTGTCACTCAACAGGTTACGATGGGCTTCAGATAGTGAGTGCCAAGGAACATGTGCAGTCCCTGCACTCAGGGTTCTGCATCATTATCAATGCTGTGATGAACTTCAGCAAAACAATTGAGTTAGGTAGGACCACTCACATGCATAAAATTTGCCACCTGAAGTGATCAGTGTGAATCAGGATTATAACAAATATGTAATGTCTGTGCAAAGATACAGCTGATAGGAACACACGGCAAAAAGAAGGGATGGAGATGGGGGGTTGCCATCATTAAAAAAAACAATGTTTAAATGAAAAAGAAATTATGTGAATGAAAATGTGAAACTTGAATTTTTAATAAATTTGGAAGAGCTCAAATATCAGAGCATCTTAAAAAGCCAGCACTGTAACTGTGAAAAAGACTGTGATAGCTGGTTATTTTAGGAAAAAGAAAAAAATATATAATGAATAAAATGCTATGAATTTTTCCAACGAAATGTTCTAGTAGAAATCAAATTAAATATATTTTGGAAAGGAGAGTGGAATAAAAAATCTTCAAGCAAAAGAAATTGTATTTTAATGATTATTACAAGTAAAATGGCTAGAAGACAATAGATTTGCTAAAAAATATCCTTTTGAGAAATTATGTTAAATAATATGTTAAAATATGATAAAAATAATCATGCTGACATATTTCTATATTTGCTATTTTAATTGCCAAATAAAATAGTTTATTCAAATGAAAAAAAATGTAATACTATCAGTGTGCTTCTGATCTGTGAAAACCATAGAAAATTTTGTAAAATGACTGCAGAATGGCTTTGTTCCAGTCAGTTATCTGATAGCTTGACTGCTGGTGATAGATACCAGGTATGTCTTGCTGACATTTCCCCGGCTTCAAGGGAGCATCCGTGTGATATGGCAACACAGGGCAGATGTGACTACTGGGCCAGCAGTGAAGCAGTTAACCATGAGAGAGGGGAATCGGCTGCAGGAATGGGAACTGTCAAAAGGTTTGCTATAACTTTAGAGAGGAGAATGCAAAGAAATGGACCTTGCTTTAGCTCAGCCAGTGGTGAAGGCAGGCTTTCTTTAGTTTGGCAATTGGTTGCATTTCTGGGCACCATTTGCAAAGCATCCTCCAACAGTAATGTACAAAGAATTTATAAGCAGTGTTTCATATGTATAAATCATATAAAAAATGATTTAAAGTTACTTTTGCCTTACTTGTACATTAAATTTCAAACTTCAGAATACACAGATGTTTTAGGAATATTTCGTGTTAGGCATTGAAGTCACTGGACCAAACTTTGCTTCTGTTCTTACTGATGTAAATACTGGGAAGTTCCACTGTAGCCCAAAAAATGATTTGGTACATCTTACCTCAGGAGCCATTTGGTCTAAATGGATATTGTGAGATTAAGCCTCATTAAGCTTGTAGCTTTGAAACAACTGTCGGGAATACACAAACTGCAAGTATAGGAGTAAAATCGTATTCTCTGTAGTGATATAAAAGCCATTCCCAGATGTTTCCTTTTGAAAACAACACGGACATCTCTGGCCTGGGAGGTTTAGACTCATTTAGAAGTCAGCAGACCAGGCAGGTGGTACTTGGGCTGCTATTGCTAATTTTTGCAAAGCTGATGGTTCAGCCTTCCCTTTTCCTGAACAGCTTTACACTGGTTCCAATGTCCCTTTGTCTGCAAGGGATGGAGGAGATAGAGCTGTTTCCATGCCTGATCTGAAATATGTTCAAAAGCAAACTCTGAACTGAGGTTTATTCAAAAGATGAGCTAAGTGAAATACTTGAAAATACTGGGAACTATATCTACATAAGGGAACTCGGGCTCACTTCTAGTATAGAAAGCCCCAGGACTTGCTGGTTCAATAGTAACTCTTTTCTCTAAGCCAAGATTTGTTCCTTTTCTCTAGGAGTCATTTCCAAGGACGTAAACTGCAATATTTCTTAGAATAAATTTAATAAACGATATTGTGACATTTATGGAAAATGTACCACTGACATGAAATTTCATTTCCATGTAAGAAATAATATTTATACCAAAGTCTGAATGGATTATTTTGACTCTGAGTAAACACCTAGTAAGACAGAGACAGAGAGAGAAAGGATGTTCTATAATGATCACTCAAAAACATTTCTACAAGAATCATTTTGTTACAAATCTCTTTTTCACTTATTTCTTATCCTGAAATGCAAAGTTTACTGTTCCACTTGCTTCTTACAGTTAAAGAATTATTTCAGCTGTTCTAATGATACCATTTAAAGCCCTCAGGAAGATCTGGCTTACCATCAGTATTAACATCCTTTACCTAAGTATGATAGAGTGGTAGCAGATGTCTGAACACTCTTAAATTGGATATGCAAGCCTAATAGTAAGGGAATGTTCCTTACCTGTGTGTATTCAATTCAAATTTATATACACACAGTTGGAAATTGTGAGAAACTTGTGATTTTGCTGTTACCTACCTCAGGACTGTAAAACTCCACAAATTTCTGTTACAGAAATGCTGTGCTTATTGCACCCAGCAGCCAGCACATAAAATACTTGAGCATTACAGAGAATAGGGATGCAATCCAGAACACCTCCTTGCCAGGGAAGACTGTCTCATCCTGCTCCACAGTTACGCTACTTCTTGCTCTGTTTGATTTCATCGGTTTTACAATTCTAGGTCTCCAGTGGCCCAAGCTCGCCTGGAAATTCTCAGGCTGTTCTCCAGGTAAAAGAGAGATGGGAGCTTGAACCTTCAGAGGCTTGGAATGGATGGCAATCCAGCTCTGCCTCTTTGCAAGTGCTCTAAGCACTCAGCTGAAGCTAACAAAAGGGTTTAGGTACCTTCTTTGACCCTTGTTTAGGGTGATTCCGTTTTCTAAACTTAAATGATTGGCAGGTAAAGACATGAAATAACTTCTTCCAGAAGTTGAAATGCAAGCCACTTCTTGGGGTTTTCCCATTGCCTGTCTCTGGCACTGGTTTAGCTGCACACTCTGAGTAGTTATGGCCATATAGAAATCCTTTCATCAATATGGAATAAGGAACCTACTTCTCAAACCTTTGGAGCAGCTCACAAGTTTTAGATACAGCATGGAGACACTGCTCCCTCAGAAGTGCAATCATGAGCTCTTGATACATATCAGCTAAAGCTCTAGGGGACACTTGTGCCACTCTAAGGACTCATGGGGACCTGAGAATGTGCTCATGAAGTCTACATTTGTTTTCTGAGAAGAAAACCTCAAATATGATTTTTGCAGTTCCTCTTGTCTGGTGACTGGCATGTCACCAGGCAATTAAAATCTCGCTCTGTTATTTTCATAAGTTAAAGTAATCAGTATAGTTCAATGGTACCGCAACAATTCAGACACTTAGATCGCAGTATGCAGAGTCTGAGAAACCTTACCTCGACCTGTTTCACTTTGGACTTCAGGTTTTGTCTGCTGACTGACAGAAAGAGGCAAGCAGGAGCTTGCATCATTCCCAGTCTTAACTACTCGTGAGTGCAGAGACTACCTTTGATTCCCGATGTGGGTCTACTGCTGCCATTGTGTATTATACAATAAACTGTTTACATAGCAGCCTTTTGTTACAGGTTTTAAATCTTCTCAGGCTGCCAGTGTGAGGCAGAGGCTGCCAGCTGGCAGACAGAGAGGTGCTTGTGCTCCAACTGTTGGAGGTAATTAACAGCCCAAACTGTCAGAAGGTGACAGCCGGCAGAAAGTTCCTGCCCTGGGGTCACAGCTGGATTCCGGCAACTTGCTCCTTGATTTACCAGTAAAACTAATAATGTAAGTAATATAGGTATTAAATTATCAAACAAGGGGGACTGAGCCCAAGTTATATTTTCTACCCCAAATTGACTGGCAAAGAAAATTAACATTAATATTTTGAAGAAAATAAGTAAGATTAACTCATTTTGGAGGAAAAAAATCCCTCAAAACTAGTCCACTAGTTTAGGACATAAATATTAGAATGGTTGCAGACCATAATACTGTTGGGTTGACACTTTCCTGAAACTGTAGAAAATTAAACTAATATCTAGTATTAGTAATTTGTGCAATGATTATCAGCCGTATACTTTTGATTTAAGTGCTATACTTAAAATGTCATATTAGATTTATATTTGCTACAAATAACTGGCTATGAATGGAAATGTAGAAATTGTTAATTTTGCTGAAATAGTTACTTATTTCTTTTAAAAAATATTACTAATTCATCAGAGCATTGAAGCATGTGCTTAGCTTCAACTTTAACCAGGAGCATAAATACAGTGGAATCAGCAAGTCGTAAGTGCTCCTTTTTTAACTGGAAGCCAAAATATCAATTCTTGGCACTTTTAGTTCATGTCAGTAAAAACACTACATATTCAGTCAGTTAAATGTTTGGACACAATTGACATTAGTACTTGTAGATCCTTATCCTTCAAAATTATAATATCTGGTGATAATGACATTCCCAGTGCAGTCAATGCTGCTTATGATTTGAGATATGGAGTTTCATTTCATAATGTTATAGCTGCTTTTGGAACTTTCAGGTTCTTCAGGATGGACCAAAAAACTTCCTATTGAGGCTGGATGTGGAAAGCAACAGATCTGCTGTTCCCTCAGAGCTCCTCCTTCTCTGTTCCCTGGTGTTCTGCTCTATGTGTGTCTACACAAGAAATCCTGACTGTATCAGACCCACAGGAATCTTAAGTAGAAGCAATTAGAGAGGTTTACAGTTTTTGCTCTACATAACCTCTGACATTCTTCTAAAAGTGGCAAATGTCACAGGAATGTCTCATAGAAGTTATAATTCTATAATATGGATTTCTAGATTGCTCTATTTAATGAGCTCTTATCTAGTGTGCCAGGGTTTTCAGTTTTGGGGAACAAAGATGGTAGAGCACAAGAACCCCAAGGGTAGAGACCATTGCATTATGAAGAAACCAAAACAAAGTTGTTAAAAAAACCTATGGAACTAATTTAAATTCAAAAAGAGGAGTTTTAGCAATTATTTTCTTGACAACAGTGCTTACTGGCCAGGAAGTTATTCTTTTTGCAGAAAATGACTCCCTACATTTTGACCAGCCTGATATGGTGAAAGGACTTTTTATATCAGTGTCTTTTATCTTTATGATATCCTACAGCTATATTAATCTACTGTAAGGTGGTGTAAATTGTCTTCTGGGAAGCTATAATGATTGATGTTAGCTGAACATTTTGCTAAGATGTTAATTTGTAAAGAACTGTCAGCCACAGGAAATAAAAATTCTTCAGCTGTATATTGTCTCTTATATTTTCCTGTATTGTTGAATAACCACCAAAGCAGTGATATTTTCCTACAGTATCTTCACACACACATTTGATGACTAAGTTCTAGTTGTGCTGTCCCTTTTTTACCCAAACTTTGATGTGTGAATAACGATGAATTAAGCTCTTCCTGTTTATGAAGTGTTTTGATATGCAAGAGAAATAAGTAATCTTAATAAGTAAAGTTTCCAAAGTCATAAGCATTCTGAGTAGTAATGGTAAATCAGAAACAAGCAGACACTTCAGAAGAGACCAGAAATGCTGGCAGACAGCACACATTACAATAGACGAAAAGAGAAGCTAAAGCACTGCTTTAGCTTGCTGTTATATGCCTGCATCTAAACCGTTGTGCTCTGGAGTCCTCCTTCCTTTGCTGTACAGACTGAAAGGCACAATGGTTCCCTCTTTGCTGATGTGAGTTTCCTTGTGCACACTTAGGTCATGTTGCAGTCTGAGGTCAGGCCATTGCCAACGCTCATGTCTCAGCCCAGGGATGGAGACGGACATCCAGACCTCAGCATTCAAGGTATCTACAGAAAGCTGCTGAATGTGTGTTGGAATCTAGCCAAACACATATGCTCCATGGATGGCTATCCATCCTGAATGCATGAATTTCCTGAGAAGCACTCCACACTTCTCTTAACTTTCAGGAGGATGGGGAATGGGGAACGGTTTTGCAACCTTTCAATGCATTGCCCTTTTTCAAAAAGCACATTTTGGTGTGGGTAAGCCCTGAATTCTCAGGACCATTGAAAGATCACTCCTGGAAGTTTTACTAGCATTTATAACCATGTCATGTTTCAATACAACTTTTTAAAGACCCGATTACACACCCTTTTAACTTAATGGGAGATTTCCTATTGATAGCAATGGGAACAAGACCAAATCCTAAGGGAATATTAACCAGCCAAAAGAAAAATTAAATCTAGGTAATGTTAGCTTATAAATAAGTTCTCAGCCCATGTGTTCATCTATTTTACAAAACTCTGAGAAAAACTGTTGGGCAACTTTCATTTCCAACTTTGTAACCCAGTCTGTACAGTATACTTCAAGAAGAATAATTATGAAAAAAATGGAAGAAAACATAAGGATTTGAAAATTAAATTAAAACAAATAAAGAAATTACAGAGAACAATACTTAGAAAGTCTGAACTGACAGTAGGTTCCTTTCAGCTGGAGAAAGAAACTTCACCCTGTGAGTGCAGCCTTCAGTCCACACAGGAGCCTTTACAGAGAAACAGAGAGTAACCCTCTAACAATAATAGGAGAGATGTTTACAATCCAAGAATCTAATAAATAAATGTTTGGTTCATTCAAACTAAAAAGAGCTAAAAATCTGAAAACAGGAAATAGTTAAAGTTTTGTTATAAAAACTACTTCAAATAGATCAGTAATACCTAATCTCTGAGGTATTACACCATCCTCCATCCATCCATAGATTCCCCTTATTTAAGTTCAAACTTTATTTTCTAAGTTGTCCTAGTCCAATTTTTTTTTCCAAAAAATTCTATGTGACATATTCTTTAGCTGAAGCATTCTTCCTTTCCTATTTCCTGAAAGTAATATTAGCAATTCATATTGCTGCCAGTTTTCATGTTTATATTCTTCCCCCTCCATCACTCCTTTTCCCTCTCTTCTGGTGCACCCTTTGGTAGAGCAATGTCACACAACTCTACAGGCAGCAGATGTCACATTATATAAACTATTAAGCCTACAGAATATTAGCCCCTTGATATTACATACCTCCTAAATCTGCTGCTATTATATGCTGCAGCTGTGACTCCTCCTTTCCAGCACTGCCCCGGGGCTCTCAGACAGCTGACTCCAGAACTTGCCCTCACAAATGAATGTTGCCCGGTGGTTTTGATCAGGTGACTGTTCTCCTAGCAGCTAAATTTTGTAAGCAATGAGTTAACCTGGTAGTCAACAGGGATGAAAAGCCAACAGTACTGTTAGCAGTGTTAGATAATGCCACGATGGGTAAAATGTTTAATACTTTTTTGATTCATGGTTCACGAAAAGTAGTTATCTGAGATTACGTGAGTTCTGTGTTTATCATTGACAACAACAGAGTAAAACCTCAGGCTGCAGTGAGCTATATAGGACTTCACAGATATTTAAGTGGTAAAGTAATCCTAGAATCATTAGAAATTAGAGAATCTGCAGAGGTCAAGGTTCTGGAGCACCAGAAAAAGACAAACGTGGTGTTTATTTCCAAAAGTGGGGACAGGGAGAGCCAAGGAATGATGGAAGAGCTAGCCTGACTTCAGACCACTGAAAAATAAACAAAACATATATTTCTAAGCACTTAAAAGATTAACCAGTGGTAAGTAACAGCCAAAAATTATGTACTATGTCTTCATGTCATTAAAAGAGTCAACACTGGTTTACATACATATTAACCTAATCAAAAAAAAATGAAAGCAAACAGGAAAATAACCTTTCTACCTGACACTACTGTAATGAGGGTGTAGAAGAGACTGGAAAACTGTATATTGAAAGGCTGTATCAGCTAAGGTTCTACTGAAATCTGTCTAGAGTCTGGTACCATGAAGTTATTTCATTAATGCCTTGGGTGGTACAACAGGCAGTAAGTTTATTATATGATACCAAGCTGTGAGGAGTGCAAGCATTTTGGAGGACAAGGTTAGAATTCAAAATAAGCAAGACAAATGAGAAAAAGAAGCTATAATAAATAGAAAACAATACAATCAAGACAAATAATATATTTAAGTAGGAACAATCAACTTTACAACACTGTATGAGAAATTACTTGCCTAGATAGCAGTCCTACAGAAAAAGGATTTGGATGTTATAGTGTACATGAGTCAAAAGTGTCCTCATGTTTTAATAAAGTAAATACCACTATGGGAAGTATAAACACAAGAGCTGTATGTACAGTACCCAGATTTGCAGTTGCTCTATCAAGATTGGACAAGGTTCAGCATAGAACAATAAAAATGATCAGAGGTCAAGAAAATGTGAATTTCAAGGAAAAACAGCTAAAATGCATTATTTTCGGGAAGGAAAGATTAAGAAGAGATGTGACATAGCTATGTAAAACATTATTGCAAATTAAAGATTCTCCGTGTCTACTATAGGAAGGAAAATAATTAATGGGGTTAATTTGTAGCAAACATATTTCAGTTGGAATTTTTCCCCTATTATCTCCCTGTAAGGGTACTGGAGCAGACAGTGGAATAGATTACATGAGCAGGTTGTGGGATCTCCATTTCTGCAGTTTTAAAAGAATAAGATAGGCCAACTTCTGTCAAGAATGTTCCAGTTCTAGTTTATTTTCAGGAATAGTTTGGAGGCCAGACTAGATGACATCTGAGGATCTCTTCTAGCTTCACTTTTTATGAAAGTGTGTCTGTTACCTGAAGAGTTGAATACATATAGAAAATATATTTCTTGCGAGATGCACAATTTACTGTGTGGATTCAAACCGAAACAAGCAGCCATGTGAATTCCTACTGGAATCGCAAGAAATATGTAAGAGTAAATTATGCACAGTCCTGGATTACTAAAAGGGATTGCTCATCCAAAAACCTTGAACTCTGTACAATGTGAAAAAGGCAGCCAGAACAAATTTATAGGGCCAAGTCATAATCCCATCACAGTCAGGAGCAAAACTCTCACTGATTTCAGAGGGACCAAGACTTGGATAGTCTTTTTTTTTAAGATCTGACATTACATAATGCAAGATATGCCACATATCCATTGTTATTATGTAAATGTAAGTATTTCACATTAATATCTTGTTGGATTGTCCTTTGGTGGAGTTCAATGTGGCGAGTTTAACAAAACAAAATGTTACTAGTCAAGTAAATGTATCTGCAAGAAATGTTTATGAAGCAGTCTGAAATCTGAATTCCCTGTTGCCTTTATTTCTTTACAGTGTTGTATAAATGAGGAAATAGCACCAAAGACCTATTAGTAATAGTTATTTCCTAATTGCAGTGGGAAGCATCCTGCATGTTTAAATAAATATTGTTAACTCTGACCTCTTGGTTTGCCAGGACTGATAAGGCAATTGTTTGACCTATATGAAGCACATACAGTATGCATGGACTGAAAGCAGCAGGAAAACAGGAAACAATAAATCAGAAATTAGTGCACTGATTGTTGTAGCTAATTACATCAGACTTCTGCTTAATTTCTCACTCTGTCATTCTAACCTGATTTTCTTGCCAACAGACTTTGCAAATTGCTGGTGTCACGTACATACAGCAAATAATAATCTTTAGTTACTATGATTGACAAATGAATGAGAAGGAGAACATAGTTTATTATGGAAGAATGAACTGTGACACACACCAGATACCTGCTCAGATGCTTTTTTAATTCACTTACCTAGATATGCTGCATGATACATTTTGCCAGGACCACAGGTTTTGGCATCACAACAGCATAATTGAATTTGTGGCATGGTTTGATAATGCTGGACAAAGAAGGAAAAATGAGGCTATAAAAGGAGAAAAATGGCGTAAATTGATTTCCACAGCAAGAGAGATAAAGTGGTAACTAGAAAATTTAAATCAATTCTGAAAATAATATGCTTAGAATTAGGCATATTTTTCTTGATGTTATTGTCTTTATACCGTACATCAGATAACTTGGTGTACTTATTATTGTCTCTTTTTACATTACTCCACTTTCAAACTATACTATCTTTTTGTCCTGTTTGTCCTGCTTCATCACTGCCATCAGCATCTTCAGCTGGGATAAATTAGCACAGCTTCTTTGAAGTTGTATCAGACATTTTACCATAGCTGGGAATATTTGGTAGAACATAAACAATAAATTTTTAAGTATCTAAACGACAATTTGGCCCTTCCGATCCAAGTAAAAGTCATTAGCACTCGTTAATACGCTGTCTTCCTGTAGGGTGTATGCTTTTCTTAGACCAGCAGGTTGCTGACATTGTTTTGAGAGATCAAGCCACACTATGTAGCTGACAATGGGGAGAGATGCAGTTTTCACTTTTCTCAATGTCTGTTAGCCTCCTATCAACATGAAGTAAGGGCTAGTAGAGCCAGACACACTGGAGAAGTACCAGAAGGCTTAATATTATATCATCATTGCCTTTAACAGGTTGTGCCTTGTGTATTATGTATTCTGAAACTGCCCATATGATTTAGCAAAGCAACATCTGGGGAAAAAAAAAAGAACTCCAGCCCAATGTAACGTTTTATTCATGTCGTATACCCATATATCATATCCCTCTAATGTTGAGTATTACAGTTTTCTCCACAACTGTTGTCATGTCTGTGTCATCCTTTTCCTTTGGGATTTTCATTTGTAACTTTGTAAGGGCCAAGCCCTAGAAGTCAACCAAAAGATGAACATGCTGATGTTTTTAGCTATGCATTTCCAGACATCTTCCATTTTCTTCCCAGAGGGCCAGCACATCACCTGAACTGACTGCCGTGGTGCAAGTAGTTCACGTTGGTATGCAGTGCTTGTAAGGTTGTAAGACTTTCTGAGTGTTCTCTTCTTCCCTGCCTGAGAATCATATAATTCACCTTCCTCCCAAATTTCCTATGCTACAACAATGGTAGCAGGGTCCTGTAGTGCTCTCTTTAGGATTCAATTTCTGGACAATTATACATTCATTAATCATTATGTACCACATTATGTGTTTCTATATGCAATTATAGATTTAAATGTTCAAATTGGTTTTTGAGTTATATTAAATTGTAGTAAGTTACAATCCTCAAATCTTTATTCTTCCAAAGCATAACACATTTGTTTAACCTTTTCTGCCTACCCTCCAATTTAAGAGTTTGTTCAAGATTATTGTTTTGTTGGAACTGCTTCATTTTCTCTGTCCCTCTGCCTCATTTCTACTTTTTGTATAATTAGGTTGATGATCAGCTCATTTAAAACTTGAAACAAAACCCAAATCTTATGTCTGATATACTGACAGACAAATATGTATGCAAATGTCAAATTAAGTATAATATTTAATAGGGATTAAACCTTACTGGCAAGACTTTTGCTTTACCTGTAATGATAAGGCAACAGACCTCCTACAGTAACAAGACTGTTGTCTTATCATTACAGATAAAGCAGTAACACTGCACCACAGCACAGCTGTTGGTTGTGGTGGACCACACTAACACACTTTATGTTGTTGGGGGAGCCAGCTGAGAACACTGAGGTACCCACTAGTCTTTCAGCAATGTAAGCACCAAGCCAGGGAGCTGCTCCAGCTAGCAGTCCAACAACCTTAGGAGGTACTAACAGTGCAGAAGAAGCCCTGTAAAAATTCCAGTTACTTTCTGATTTCCCTCATGTTATCTTGTTGAATTCCTGGCCTTGTTTTGAAGACAGCCAGTTCATCCATCTCCATATAGAAGACAAGCGCAGTCTTGTTTGTAGCATTGTTATCAAAGACTAATGCATGGATAAAGCAAACAAACAAACCCTAATCCAAAGCTATTTTAACTGCAGCATTAGAGCTAGGAAACCTGCTGATTACCTCTCTTTATGCATGACAGATAATAGGACTGGTGATATATTCTTAAAACTACGTGGTACAGCCAAGCTTTTATTTTGTAAATGAGTGGGTCCATATCACCTCTCTATTGGTTCTGCTGTGCCCTAGTTGAAGAAGCTTTAAGAACAGCACAATCCTCTTCAATATTTTAACATCAAAGGAAGATAGAGAGTGACCTTTGATATGTGATACAAAGGAAGATACTGAGTGAACTTTGAGATGATAGAGAACCTTCTTCTAATGAAGTGTCTTTGCATAGTCTAAGATACAAATAGGGGAAAAGCTTTTAAACTAACTACACAGAACTACAGATATCACACAGGTATTGTTACCTTTCTCTAGAATAAAATAGTCCTGCAGAATCCAGCAGGAATCCACTTTATTATTTTTCCTCATAGCCATAATTTTCTTTTGAAAATTGATTCAGTAAATTCTGAGCTGCTTTTTGAAACTCAAAAATGAAGGAAAACTGAAGAATTCATACCTTTGCTGTATTTTTCTCTTTGTTGTATGTTAACTCCCACCTGTTTGCCTCTTACTTTAGATTTTGACCTTTAACACTAACACACAAAAATCTAAAATCTGCTCCTCTGCATTCAACTCTGTACAGAAGTCCTATAACTAGACCACCCCTTCACAGGTAAGAAAAGCCATTAAACCCTGTGAATTTTCACAGTGGATAAGCCTAGATTAATTTGACCCAGGTGTTTGTCTAATACTATGCATGGGAACATTCACAGTGTCCCCTAGCTGTTTCTCCTGTGGTGGTCCAGCCTTAGTACTCTCTGGACTCTAATCTAAAACATGTAAGAGTACCAGCTGGCACAGGACTTTGTAGACAGATTTTTGTTACACTGTTTTTGTCACTTTGATGTATTCTTTTGCTTTGCATAAGAATACATGTAGAAATAGGAGGAAAACATGAAGAGCCATGTGTTGGAATTAAGTTACAAATGTCAGTCTCATTCAATTTTACAAAAACAAGTCCTTGATTTTATCCTACACAAGTGAAGGGAAGTGTCATTACGAGCGGTGCAAAAATTTAGAGGTTAATCTGCCCTCATGTGCACCTATGCAACCCTTGCTGAAGTCAGTCAGTTTGAACGGATGTGAGGTTTGAATCTGTCCCATTAGTCTTTATTTGCATGTGACACATTTAGATTAATTTATACTTTATTTTAAAGACGAACAAGTAGATGAGCATTAATGGCTAAGTAATTAGATGTTAAGTCAATATGCGTATGGATGTGAGAAACATGAGATATTGAGCCAAAAGCTGCCCATAATATAAGATATTTGATAAAAAACCTCCATTATTTCAGCACCTTTTACTAGACTGAAATACTGAGAAGAGCAATCTTTGTAGTTAATTAATCAGTCAAAATGTGAGTTGCCGCACATACCCCAAACTTGTGCAACTGAAGAACACTTCTAAAATTAATCATGGCTAAAATCTAGTACATGACTAAAAAGTGTTCTCACAAGCCTAGCCCATTGGAGACACAATAATATATTACAAGATCAAGCAATGTAACAGTGTGGGTAGCAAAATTTTTCAAAAGGACAAAATGAGTCTTCAAGGACTGATTATTCTCTCACAGCACTACAGATTGGCAGCTAATAGAATTAGGCAGGTTTTAAACATGTATAACTGAATTGGACCCTGTATAATCGAAAAGTTGGCATACCACAGACCAATATTTTTCTACAAATAAACCAGTGAAAATCAAGGGATACATCTGGAAACTCATTGATGTAAGTGAGATGAGAATCAGGCCATGCCTAAAAATTGTAATTGGAAATAAACTGAAGGAAAAAACAATATTTTGAGGTGTCTACAGCTGAGCTTACTCTATCTGTCAGAAGCTAAATGACTGCTTTTATCCTTTGGCAAAGTAATGTATAATTCTGTGGTCATACTTGTCTTAGGACTGTTTGTGAAGATGTAATACATACCATCAAGACTCATATTTTGAGCTAAGTTTGACACCATACTAACGTGAATATAAATGGTACAGATCAGAATTATTCAAAACCATGACCAGAACTATCTCAGTTACCACAAACTCAAGCTGAGACTGTCAGAATAGTAAAACTTAATCACTAATTTTAAACACAAAACTAGTAATCAAGCAGTGGGTAACATTTCACTTAGACCAATTAACGATGAAAGCTGCAATTGCTTCTAGGCTATTGCATTTTTATTCATCAAATTCAAATTTATAAAACCATTTACAAACAATGGAAAGAGACAAGCAGAGCAAATGGATTTCAGGTACTTCACAGATCAGCCTCTGACTTCACAGATTTGTTTAGTCCTATCTTTAAGCGGTTCTGAGGACCCATTTTTTCAGGAAATATTTCAGGAAATTAATGAGTTTATTTACATATTCTTGAGTTTTTTAGAATTCAACCTATTCTGAAGGAAAAAGCAATCTTTTCTACCTGGTCTGAAATGTTAGTTCCTGGAAAGATTTCTATTCCAAATTTATGCCATCCCTTAAATAAGATGCCTCATCCTTCCTTCAAGATAAGATTCCAGACATTGCTCAGATACTTGGGTATAATTTATTGTAGCCACACAAAAGTCAGATCTAAATCCTTTTGGACCATGATGCCACAAACCAGCAGTTCAAAGTTCAAAGAGGGAGGCCGACAGATGCAATTAAGTTATCACTGTTGGGATAACTGTAACCCTTGCTGTGCTTTTAGTGCTTCTGGGATCCTGAAGATTGTGAAATGCTAAAAAAAAAAAGAAAAAAAAGAGCATTCTCCTCAACACTACCTATATTTTCATTGCATAAATCACAGCAGTTGGAGTAAAATACATCCAGTGAATGATTTCCTGCCACTAAGGAAAAAAATCCAAAATCTTGTTTCCTGATGACTACAAACTTCTCTTGACAAACCTCCAGTGCCAAATGTGGTTTCCATTTACTGTTTTGGGATTTATTTGTCTATGCCAAAGTTCAGGTGTGCCAGCTCTTTGTAATAAGCCATTTGGATGAAAGCTTGGCTAGCTCAAAGGATTCTGATGTATTTTATTGCTGCCTTTTAAGATTATTGTTCAGAAATACCAACTCTAATTTTGAAATCAATTAGCCATGCAGTCTGATGAGGTGTTGGCCCAGCTCAGGTTCACACCCGCTGTCCACAGATTATTGTTAAGTTGAGTCAGGTCCTTAGTGCTGTTCTGCATTGCAGGCATCTGGTGTACACATGTTTGATGTCCTCACAAAATGACGCTGATGGCTTAAATGGCAAGGCTCTAATGAAGAAAGCCTAGCAAGTTTGCTGCTGTTTGCCAGCAAAACATGACTTTTACAGGGCTGTGTAAAAGTCTTTTTTCCCCTCGTTTAACTCTTCCATGTCAAGAGAATATAAATCTTCCCCAGAGAGTGGAGATTCAGCAAAGGTGACAAGAATCGGACCTGAGGGTCCACTATCAGCACACAGAAGGAAAACCCCTCTGGACTCCTGCACCTTTCCGGCACCTGCATGGCCTGCACAGTCATCTGCTCAAAAGCGCTGCCTCCAGAGGGAAGGGCATCTGCCTGCACTGGCCAATGAGCTCCCCAGAGGGCAACGATGTGGCAGAACCAAAAAGAGAGCCACTCAAGCTTCTCTGGGGAGAGGGAAGTGAATGAAACCATCCAAAACAGTTTACATAGGTTTTGTCATTACAAAATGTCTTGTTATAATCCAAAGAAAGAATGGGTGTATAAGGTTATTTTCCATTATATCTTCACAGCCTAGGAAGTTTTTCTGCAGTTTTTCCAGGTTTGTGCATGAGATCTAAGAATACAACCTCAGAGACATAAATACAAAATTTAAAAATCCAACAAAAAAAAACCCCTCTCATTGGGTCTTTTAACATGTACAAGGGAATTAAGTACTTATTCCCTTAGATTAAGGCACTTTTGAAAATAATATTTTCCTTCTTTTAACCAAAAAATATTCCATCAAATTCACCAGGATGAGCAACTAAATATCAGCAATATCAGCCATACCAGAGGAAGAGTAATAGCAGGGATGCGTGATGAGTTATTTGTATCCATTATCATGGTAGTCTATCTCAAATGATAGATGCTAAACTATGAGTCTAATCATCTCGAAAGAATTTACAAGTATTGCGTTGTGGCTTCAGAGTTGGAACCATTTATCAAAATCAGCCTTCCATTCAACCCATCTGCAATATTTTGGAGAATGTTAAGTACACACAGCCTGAATTTGATCCAACTTTCTTTTCAAAGACAAAAGCATTTTGGTTTTTGCTTACATTAACTGTCATGGTCATGTAGTCATTTAGAACCATTGTCCTCTATGCTAAACAGAGCAAAAGAGGTAAATACAAACAATTAATCTAACTCAGAACAACCAGATATGAAAATGCAGTTCTTATCTGGTAAAGGAGATGAACATAGGAACTGAATTCTCTCTATATAAAATACATATGCAACAAAATATCTAAGGCCCCTGCGTGACTGGTATCATGATCTGGTGATCCAGAATCAATTCAGCCTTTACATTAGAAGTCAGGATCATAATTATAGAGGGAGTGTATTTGTTTTCTTCGGAGTTTTTTTTTTCCTGTTTAGACACACCACCAGCCTCATACAGTTTTGTATTGACGCAGCTTGTCTTCGGGATCAAGTCTGAATAATATCAATTTACAGCTCCTAAAAACAACAATGTTTTCAGTATTCTCAGAAGTTGTACTTTCATCCAATGATTTATTGTAATTGTATAAATACCCCACTTCTAGCATGGAAGGAAACACTATGCAAGGCTATGCATTTTTATATTAATTCTCTATTAGTATTTCTTTTACTCATATAAATGTGTGAAATATTATGCTGGTGGTTTCAGATAATACAGTGGTAAATTATTAAACAGGGCATTACATGTATCTCATTTGCTGTTTTTTTATTTGATAAGATACTCCTTCATTCTTGCAAAAAGAGAGCTCAGACTGTGTTCAAACAAAGGTTTCAGGATTTGAAGAGAGTAAGACTCAATCATCTAGTTCAAGCCTGATGTTCAACAGTCATGCTGAAGGAAAAATTACTGTCTGTAGAGCACATACAGAATATCAGTAGTCAACACACAGGAATTGGGTTCTTTCCTTCTGCAATGTCCTCCTAATAACAATGCTAAAAGGGGTGTATGTGACAAGAAGGAAATGGAGGAAAGGACAGAAGTCCCAGCAGAGTAAGAGGGAGACCTAGTCTGAAGGGCAGTTTAGGGAGATGGGGCAAAAATCAGTCATAACTGATGAGAATTTTTCCTTTCCTTCAGTCTTTGACAATTAAGCATATCAAAAGAGTTATGGACCCTGACAGTATAACAGACATTCAAAGTCAGCACAAAGGTCTGTACAGTCCAGTATTCCACCTCCGACAGTGGTCATATAGGGATATAAAAAACAAGTACAGAGCAATCTGACACATTCTCTAAACTGATAGCAGTCACTGAGCAGTTTCCTACATGTTTAAAAGTCACTGATGGATCTATCATCCAAGTTTAGTATTCTTCAAATCCAAATACTTGTGTATTTTTGCCTTCCGTAGCATTCTGTGGCTAACAGCTCTGTACCATAGTACTCTGTGATCATCATATAGTCATGTGAGGAAAGAAAAAAAGGGCTTCTGTTGTCACTGGGTTCATGGGCTGAGTTCTTGCATGAAGAAAAATTAAATACACATCTTATATTCACCTCTTCCACATACTTCTTCAGTATGTAATACCTCCTCCATACAGACCATTGTCCTTTTGGTCGCTATTCGTATAGTAGTTATTCCATACCTTTAATCATCCCTTATCAGCCTTTATTCTTTTCCTGGTTCTGTTTTATAATTATGGTGATGGGATGAACAGACTCTGTACACCAGATTCCTTTTTTAACATGGATCTCGAGATTCTGGAAACCAGAGCCTGCAGATCAAAAGTGAGAAAGCTTGCCTCCAGACCAGCCAGATCTGGCATCGCTCTGTATATGGTAAACAAATAGCTTTTCTTTAGTATCTGGGAAGGTATATTAAGGGAAGTTATATTATTTAAAATCCCATAAAATTATAGGTGACTGAAGGGAAAAATGAAGTTCGGCCAAAATTCTGTTCTTTTTAAATGATTAATAAATTTCATTTTCATTGAGGCTAAAAAGAAAGGTGTGTAAATGGAAGCAGTTTGGCTGCTCCTGTGTCAACATTGGAATAGTTTAGTCAGTTTAACCAGTTTCTGTTAGGTCTATCAAACATTGGCCTTTTAATTAAGTTTATTAAGAGGTTCTAATATTTTCTTAGGAATATATCCTATTCAATAGTGTTCGGTTAGTTTATGTTTCATTTAAATCCATTTACTTTTCTGTTAGCCAGGCATGTGTTTCAGATGATATGTAACACCAACATAACTGGCAGACTTATTGATTGTCTTATGATAATATTAGTGCCAGTAGTGCAGGCCAAATTGCACTGGTCGAAGCTGTTTGACATTATAGATATTATCCAATTACATAAGGCTTGAGGGTAAACTTTGGTAAAATTACAGAAAACCCATTATGATATTTCCTTAGAAGCATTTTTATACAGTTTGACATCTGAAAACCATACTTGGTCTCAAACACATACCAGGGAGATCACCACCTGACTACCTCTGTCATGAGTTATTGTTTGGCTCATTAATATTTGAAGCTTGGTCTCTGTGAGTTTTAAAATATATAATGCATTGTGCATATACTGGTGTATAATAATTCTGGACTAAGTATTTCAGAGTATTTTAATGCATTTCAGTGGGAAAAAACTCAAATTCTTGTCATAGGAAAGTTCCTTTTATTAATGAAAGTAATTTCTTTATAGTGAGTGGCTAAGTTCACTGGCTCCACATTTCACAACAGAATTGGTCATGTCATTAAGAAAGACAGATTCTAGGAGACTTGCCTATTTATTAGCTGGTGATATTTGAATGGAGACATGTTGAGGAGATGGAAGCCAATCTCTCAAATGGTTTATCCCATGCTTAGTACTAAATCCAGTTTCTGGATTGCCTGCAAGGTAAACACAACAAAGCAAATAAGGAGGCTAAAGTTGCTTTTTCACCAGACTCCGGTTAATTCTGCTACTCTGTAAAATGGAGTCTGATATTTGGGCCAGATCTCAGGGTAATCCTAGTCTTGGCCACATAAATCCTGTTTTTTTTTTTTTCCCTGAGAATTCTGCTTCAGGGAGCTATGGTTCCCTTATTTCTGCCTGGCTCTTTTGTCTACATTCTTATTCATTCCTTGCTTCAATCTGAAAGGTCTCAGGCATCATGTAGTCAAGTCTGATTTCTCAACTTGCTGCTTGTTGCTTCCCAACCAAATATGCTTTTCATGAGAAACATGACACTTTCAATCGGAGTATTATTTTATTGATTTGGGGGTTTTTTGGTTTTGTTTTTGAAACACTGAATGAATTGAACTACACAGACACCATCAGTATGTGTCATGAACTCTTCCTGAAATGTTCTTATTACTCTTTTTCATAATGGCTATTACCATTGATGTTACTGTGCTTCTAACCAGTAACACAGTAAAGGATAGTAAAAAATTTAATCTGCAAACCACTACCTGTTTCTTGAATTTTAGAACTGCTTTGTAAATAACTAATTGGGCTTTAGTAAAATTCTACTTGGCTTCAGCTAGTCTGTGCAGGTCTTCAAGACTTGTGTGGCCCAAGAGACAGGTTATTTCTGTCTGAGTAGAATAAGGTAAATACCAGGCAGTAAGCATTAAAAGGAGAAAAGCGTGTGAAAAATTAAAATGAAAATTTATTTACAGCACACCCTATATAAGCTTGACCTTGCTCACATTGTAATGATTTCCAACCCCTCGATGACGTCAACCTATACAAAGTTGAGCCTCATAAAAATAGAAAATGTGAAGGTTATGTGGCAATACACTGACAAGTTTTAATACCACCTCTTTCATAGCAAATGGCCAGCATAGGTGCAGAACTGCCTGCTACTGGTGTGTGCTTACAAAAATGAGAGAATAAAAAGGAAAAACTCTACAGGTATAGAACATAGGTCACGACACACACATCGAAAAGTCATGACCTTCAATATTAAGGCAACAATTCTGTCCTTAACTCTCTGTATGTTACAAACAACAGCAGCAAAATAAGGCACACTGTGTCATGATAAATTGAGAAGTCGAAGAGTTTTGTTGCTTTGCCCCAACCCTAATGTTACGCAAATGCTGTTTTGTTGTGCCTTTAATACAATAAAGTACTAATTCCTCAGAAATCAAGGATATAAGTCACGTAAATGAAAACTTGTAAATTATGTCAGTAATCCATAACTCATACAACTGATTTGGAAACCAGAGCCTTATGGTTCAGAAAGAAGTAATTGCTTTATTAACTCCCATTTATCAGTATAAAACTGGCTAATTTAACTGACTGACTGATTTATATATTGATACTTTAAATTTAGCTCAACATCCTAATTTAATAAGGGGATCACATATGGATGTTTAAAAATATATTACTTTCTAGTTGGTTGATACTCTAAGCATGCCCTTATTAAGACAGATTATCTCCTTTCCCTTGTTCTTTTAAAAGAAGGACAAAACAAATTATATATCTCATTCATTCTACCTGACAGAAAGGCCATGTTTCCATATAACCCCCTCTCTAGTAATATATTGAATGCATGGCTAACCACATCATTCATTCTCTTTTTAACATCCATGATGTCATAATCTTTTGCAGCAGTAAGGGTGTATTCCTGCCTGCAGACTTTTAGAAATCACCACAGGGAGTCAGACTACTGAAGCAATCAAGCAATAAATCTACCAGGTATACTTGAAACAAAAGTTGGAAAGAAAAACTAATATGGATTTATACACCTCTTACTCTGATTCTCCAATAAGTAAGGTTTTTTGTACCTTTAGTTGATCCTAAGTTATATGTTAAGAACTGGAGGGTTCTCAGTAATTTCCTTTAAATTGTAAAATCAGGGCAGGGGTGTGTTACTTACCTCTCTCGAGGGAGAGACATGTTAGGATCCTAATGAGCACAGTCTTTAGATATTGGTATTAAATAAATCATAGCTGTAACAATCAGAAGTTATAATCTATATAAGCAAGATTATAGACAGTATATGATGTACAACCATGACTGTATAATACACAACCTAAAGGTAAAAGTGTGAGCATTTAGTTTCTTTAATTTTCAAAATTAGCACTTCTGTTACATGTGGCTTTAAGATGAGGTTCTGTGTGGATTAAAGTAGATGGCTCTGCACCAGTTTACGTTCCAATAATTTCTTCAGATTTGTATTCATAGTGATTCAGATTTCACTGTTAACACCGTGGCTGAAGACTTCAGTACTATGTGAGATTTTGACCACAGAGTCAGCCAAACTCCAAAGAATAGCAAGGTGGGTCTAATATCAGGTAACAATTTGTGCTAAATTATGGTTAGAAGTGTGCCATCTATATTTCATGCTGTCATCCAGCAAGCAATCTTTTTTCCAGAACACCTCTTAAAAATTGTGATTCTTGGTTAGGAAATCAAAACATTTTTATTTCATCCCTTCATTCGAGTGATTTGAGCTCAAGATGCTTCCTGACTTCAAACCTTAATAGCAGATGATCAGAGCATTGGGAAAATTCACTTTCTGAAGTCCAGCCAAGTTCTAAAAGAAATCTTTAAATTTATTTTGGAGCCTACATTTTTTAATGTAAGCCAGAGTATGTGGTTTTGGTACTTAGAAATTATCTGAGTGTTGTTTTGCAATACAGAAAACCTCCCTCAATGCCAACACATCATAGGCCTGTCTTGGTAGTGATTCCAGTTTCACGTATCTGGACTTAGTGTGCTTTACCTCTGCTGAAACTCTAGTTAGACACTACAACTATATACAAGAATGAAGTCTTCTGCCTTTGTCGTTTTGTGACTACAGATTCATCTGATAAGGGTGAGGGAAAAGAAAGTGCAGTTTAGAATACTAAAAGTAACTCAGTCAGCAGGGTTTAAAATCCATGTGCTCTCCATTGTATTCCTTCATTCCTGCAGTCCCATAACAATAAAATTATATAATGTGGCTGAATTCATTATCTATTATATTACCTTACTCTTCCTCTTTCACTCTCTCTATTTTATACAGCATTTATTCTTCTTCGCCATATGGTACACACACATTTCCCTTAACATATGCTGTAC
The DNA here is from genome assembly GCF_047716275.1 of Strix uralensis. Classification (NCBI taxonomy): domain Eukaryota; kingdom Metazoa; phylum Chordata; class Aves; order Strigiformes; family Strigidae; genus Strix; species Strix uralensis. The sequence continues at coordinate 41,396,364 of NC_133975.1, forward strand.
ATCCTTGTTTGGTGAATGTGAAAAATAAATGTCTGATTAGAACCAGAAAGCCACTAATGAAACAAAGTGGTCATTATTCCTTATAAAATAATCACTGAAATGGACTGCCTAATAGTCTTCTGGAGGGTATTTCCTCAGTAACAATAGGCTGATTGCTGAGATGAATGAGTAATTGAGAAAGCTGAAAGATGTTCAAAAGGCTTAATGGTCAAGAAAGACGTTGAAGTTTGGACTTTTGTTCTGTAGACAGCACAAAGTGTTTGAGAGTAGTCTGTATTTTACCAGAAATCCATTTTCCTTCTCTTTGTAACAACTTCTATTGTCTTCATAGGCAAATTTGCAGTGAAAGTAGAGTGCAGTTCAACCAGAAGTAAATCTGCAACACCAGTACTGACTTCAGATGATACTGAAGGCTTGCAAGAAAAAGAATAGTTCTGTCTGATCACATCTCATCAGCAAACATCTCACTCACTTTCAGGTGTTCTGCTGTTCAAAGCTGGTTCTGCAGTCTCACAACACTATTGTACTCACAGTGCAATGAAGTCATCTTGTACTTATCAGGAGTGAACTACTGCCAGCAGCTGAAAGGTATGTGGTTTTAGTGAACATACTTCAATGTTGCTCATCATATATTCACTCTCCAGAGTGGTGCACATTTTTCTCCCTTTCCTAGAAAAATAGTTTAAGGTCAAATCAAAAAAGTTTGTGTCAAACTTGGTTTTTTGTATTATAATTTACAGTAAATAAAATTTTGAAATAAAGATATTTTGAAATTAGAACCCCAAAAGATTGTGATGAAGTTGAAATGGGGAATATCACATGTTTCTTTTCATTTAATATTTTTTTTTGAGAGAAACAACACATTCTCTCAGATTAAAAAATATTTTAAGAAAATAACCATCTCTGTAAGGTTTTTTTTGAAAATAATCAACTCTGTTAACAATAACACATTGACAAATTCTGTTTTTTCATGCTAGTATTTCTTTAAAGTACAGGGTTTTTTTCTCCATTTCTATTCTAAAAACAGTCCAAAAATAGACCCATGAAGACTTTCCAGTTCCTGTTTAATTAACAGGACACAGTGTTGCTACAATTACTAGCAAATCTGTGCAGGGGACTTCCAAACATTTTTGACTGTATGAGCTCAACAGGATTTTCAGTTTGCTGTAGCTTTGTTAAACTTGAAAACAATCTTTTAAAACTCTCAGGATGCCATCCATAGGGACCTGGACAAGCTTGAGAAGTGGGTCAATGTGAACCTCATGAAGTTCAACAAAGCCAAGTGCAAGGTCCTGCACATGGGTCAGGGCAACCCCTGGCATCAATATAGACTGGGGGATGAAGGGATTGAGAACAGCCCTGTGGAGAAAGACTTGAGGGTACTGGTGGATGAAAAGCTGGAGATGAGCCAGCAATGTGCACTTGCAGCCCAGGCGGCCAACCATACCCTGGGCTGCATCAAGAGAAGTGTGGCCAGCAGGTCAAAGGAGATGATTCTCCCCTTTTACTCTGTTCTGGTGAGACCCCCTGCTGGAGTACTGTGTCCAGCTCTGGACTCCTCAGCACAGGAAAGACATGGACCTGTTGGAGCAGGGCCAGAGGAGGGCTGCAAAAATTATCAGAGGTGTGGAACTCCTCTCCTATGAAGAAAGGCTGAGAGTTGACATTGTTCAGCCTGGAGAAGGCTCCAGGGAGACCTTATTGCGGCCTTTCAGTACTTAAAGAGGGTTCATAAGAAAGATGGGGACAAACTTTTTGGTGGGGCCTGTTGTGATAAGGCAAGGGGTAATGGTTTTAAACTAAAAGAGGATAGATTTAGACTAGATATAAGGAATAAATTTTTTACAATGAGGGTGATGAAACACTGGAACAGGTTTCCCAGAGAAGTTGTAGATGCCCCTTCACTGGAAACATTCAGGGTCAGGTTGGACAGGGCTCTGAGCAACCTGGTATAGTTGAAGATGTCCCTGCTCATTGCAGGGGGTGGTTGGGCTAGATGACCTTTAAATGTCCCTTCCAACTCAAACTAGACTAGATTCTATGAATAATAACTATTGGCCCAACGAAAACATTGCTATGGCATGTTCTGATGCTGTACTACAAGAAGGACTTAGGGTGGGATGTAAACATAGGCAAAGAAGACATCTACCTACATCAACCAACAGCTTCTGGTACTGAAATAATCAAAGTCCCCGCACTGCTGATGTCAAAGCTCTGGGAGCCCTGTCTAGTTGTAGCTGCAGGGGACCAGAAACCATTGTGGGAAGGAGGGACCTTCCCATCCCTTCTGGAGAAGCAGTGAGGTTGACACCAGCTGTAAATCCTAATGCCAGTCCCCTCCTGATCTGTCCCTGGTCTTGGTCCTGAACATTCACAGCTGGTTTGAGAAGAGGGCACCATTGTTTCCTTAGCTGGGACAGGCCCTCTTCCAGGGATGGCAAACTGAAAGTCCCACAAACTTAAGGAGAAATTAAATGTAGAAGAGTACTCTAACCACTAGACAGTAAAAAAATGTGTACCACCATCTTCATCGTATATGCCAGCACCATATTTTCCTCTGAAAAAAATTTACTATGGCTGAATGCAGTATAACTGGTGTGAGTTAAATGCATTCAGAAGATGCCTGCCTCATCAGGCTCTCCAGACAATTCAGTCACAGGGATGTTTTGTCTGTGACTCATAAATAGTTACAGGCATGAAGTGAATGACAAATTGCTCACTTCAGCCAACAGAGGGGCAAGTCCTAGCACAAGCTTATACACCCAAGTAGCATCACTTCATAAGACCTGGGGTTCCTATACTCCACTGTGGTTGGAGATTCTTAAAAGTTTATTTGTATCTTCTAGTGTTTAGTTCTTCTCTTGAATAGTCAGAGTTAGTTTAGTCTTTAACACATTTCTGTCCCAACCTCAGTGTATACAAGTAGTTCAAACATATCTCCTTGTAACAACCTTACAGTGAATTTTACTTGCATTTTTGCATATATATCTAAGTTGCTAGCATCCCTCATTTTGCATGTTAAAATATAGTATGATAATTTTATAGAAGTATTCATATATTGTGTTACCTATGACAATGCTGGATTCTTAAGATAGAATTCAGGGTGCATTTTTTTTCCTTTAAGCGTATGTTGATAATAGCAACAGTCTAGCTTAGATGAAATTTTCACAAACGCACATGGAGAGGTAATCAACTTTTACCAGAACACAATGACTCACTAAAGGAAAGAATCAGTCAGGGATACAACATGTCCAGACAGTGCAGATTACCCAAGTTATTTTCTTTCAATGCCAGCATATTCAAAATTGGTTTATTTTTCATTTGGTCAATATCAACATAATTTTTTAGCCTTGAAATTCACCAGCAAAGAACTAACTCACTCTCTAGAGAGTCACTGAACAAGGAACGCAACAAAAAGTTGATATCTAAAATAAATAATTTAAAAATAAATTGGGAAAGGTCTCAAGCACAATCCTACATTTCCTATGTTGTCTTTTTTTTTTTATGGCAACTCCAACATGTATGTAGGTTGCCATCTTTTTCTTTCCATTTAAAAATAAAGAGCTCTCTATCTTTTACATTTGAGTCATTTACATTTACTTTTACATTTACTTTCCAGCATGGAACTGATTTTGACATAAATATAATGGTCAAATCTCTGTCTTTCAGATTGATCAAGTCTGTCCCTGTTCCTCCCATGAAGACCCAGTAGCCCTTGTGGCAGTCTCCTGTGCTGTTGATGCTCCCCCTGCTGACAGCGTTCAATCAGGAAAATGCATTGCAAGGGCATGAGGGAACAGCAGAAAGAAACCGCTCGAAGAGAGTTAATAGAAGAAATAGAAACAATAGAGTCAATCATGGATAGAAAGAAATGGGTGAAATCAGGGACCACAGTGGGAAAAGATCCATAATCACCAATCCACATGCCCTAGGCAATCTGCAACTAAAACCCAATCTTTCTAAGCAACAGAGTGGGAAAACTGTGAAAGCTGTGATGGGTTCAAAGTTTATCTTATTTGCATTTGCACTTTAAACATTTTTTTTGAAAGAACTTACAGGAAGAACAAGAATTCCTTTGCAGCAGGGAAATGGGATACAGGAGATCAAGATTACAGCCCTGATATATATCAGGCAGATAAAGGACTGAAATTGAGGGCCCAGTAAGTGTCTAAAGCCACAAGTTAGTGGTCATGTCAACAATGATGAGATTTTCTTCTTTTTTTTTAATTGAAATAAAAATTCATAGTTTTTGTTAATATTTGTATCCTTTTACTTTCTAAAAGTTGTGTCAGAATCAAGCTTTCTTCCTCTCTTCACTCATCTCCAACCTCCCCTAAAAAGTTTCACTGTAAAACCAGATGAGCTCATGAACCTCAAAATTCTTTTATTTTCTACCAAATTTGATGAAAACCAAAGCTTCAAGAAGCCTGCTTTAGTTACTCACAGACTGATACCTACCCTCCATCTGTTATCATTAGTTTGAGGGATGAAGGACTATGTTACATTACTAAAGGAGTCCAGCAGTGTTGATGAATTTCTTAAGGATAAGGCTTTCAATTTTTGTGCTTTTCAAAAGTTTAAGAAATTATACTACATTCCCACTTCTCCTGCAACATTCCCTCCACATCAAAGGAACACAGCATCTGACTCCATGGCTGTGCTCATTACATCATAGTCCTCAATTGCATGGACACTCTGTACCCTGCCTCACACACTGAGCAATATATTTGCCTCCCAGTAGAGAATCACAGCTGTAGAGTGAATAAAGTTGGTGCTGCCATACTAAAATTGTCAACAGAGAGTGAAACACAATGCTTACTCCAATTAAGCAAAGCTACCCTGGAGAATTGGGTTTTATACCCATCTTTGACATGAAGGACTGTGGGCAAGTGAGCAGCCCAATTTTTTCACAGTTGATCATTGTGCTTTTCTCATTTGATAGGAAAAATCAAGTGCAGGATTTCTCAACTAAGTAATATTTATTTGGGGGGATAAATGAAACCTTATTTCACTCCACTGACAGTAAAGTAAATGTAAACACTTTTACCTCAGATGCAGACATTTATTTCTGGTTGTGCTTTCAGCAGTAGGATATGGATTTCAGAGGTGAACACTCTCAAACACAACTGAAGACACTCTCAAACACAGTCAAAGCCAATGTCTCTATGTTGTCCAGGCACAAGGCACTATAACAACACTCAGTATCCCAAGGATCCAGAGAGCATTTGTAATTGCTGTAAAAGTTGAAGTAAAAGCTCAAGCTAAGCACATTTTATAATTGCAAGCCCAAATTAGTTGACAGTGTGGATATTGGTTATTTTGGAGACAAACCAAATGCCTGTGTGGCATATGAATCTGTTTTAAGTTAGCTACCTTCATTTTGCTGTTTCATAACTACTGAAAGCTTTGTTGCCATTTTTTTTTTCATCTATAGCTAACTATATTAGCCTTGACCAAAAACTTTACAAGAGGAAATATTTTCAGTGAAATTTGATGTACATCATGAGAAGTGGTCAGTTTTTGATGAAGTTTCTTTGAAAATGGTCAAAATACAAGAGCTCTATCACCAAAACAGCACCTGGTCCAGACACAAGAGTAGTCAGTTCAGATCTAGGAGATTCTCATTCAATGCCCTACTCCAGATCAGGACAGAACAGAACAGTAACTTGAACCTGAGTCTTTCACATTCCAGCTAAATGCCCAGAAATCTTTCTTTTCCTGCCAGCTCTAATCTGTGTGGAAAGAGACGAAGAGAGAGCACATTAACTACGTGTGGTTGCAATGAACAGTTTTATATATGGCAGTAAAACTATGAGAGTTTTAGCTTAGACATATTTGACACAAACAGTCTAGTTTTGCAAAACATAACTTTAAGAAAAGGGAAAAAATATGGAGCTGTGTTGTTTTTACAGACCATTCCCTAAATTTAGCATTAAAAATCTTTGGTGGGAAAGGTAGAATCTGTCTTTTGCTGTCACAATACTCTGCTACCATCACTGAATTTTGTTTAGAATAATATGGCCTTAATGCCCCCATCTCCCATAGAATTGCTCAGACTGGTAGTTGATTAGAGCAGAGAGAGGTGCCAGTATTATCTGTGTTAGTGCTCCAGAGGTCATCCTACACTAACAAGACCGCCCCAGTCAGGGATGAGAGAATCCAGCTGTTGCCCCTTCAGCTGAATGAGAAGAATCCACTTAATGTCAGGGATGTGTCTCAAAAGATTAACTATTCTAACTAGTTACTTTCCACCTCTGCAAAAGTGGCCAGCTCATCATTATTGTCCTCTTTTTAACAGAGGCCTGTGTTATACATGAAACCATTTACCTCTTTAACCTCATGAACTGTAAGGCAACAAATACATATTATTTCAAACCAATAAAACAAAGTTTTAACTTTGCTGATTTCTACTTAAAAGTGAGCTCATGTACCTCTGCAACAGAAAGTAGTGCTCCAATTCAAAGAATTAGGTATATACATTTTTTTAATGTTAAAACAGTGTACTAGACGTGCCACACTCCCTCTGTTTAGCAGCAGTTAGTCCCAGTCTGAACAATAAGAGGAATGGCACAAGCACTCTTACAGTCATTTTATAGCACTGTTACAATATATTCTGAAAATCTTTGGTAGAGGCTTAATATTTTAAAAATTCTTTAAAAGCTATAGTGTTAAATATAATAGTTCTTTTTTATAGTACTCTGCTAGTAGCCTGAAACCTTTTCCCGACTAGCACTCTCTTATACGTTGTTTTGTGGAAGTATTTGTGCTTTTCTAACAGGATGCAACTCAACGTGTCTCTTGCTTCCAAGCTGCTCACTCGCAGGCATGTCAACATTCGTGGGAATGTCCACACTGTCCCGGGGCTACAGATTTATTGCTTGGCCAGCAGAGGGTACTAGAGTTTTCTGACTTCACAGACCCGAAAGGAAACAATCGTGAGGTCAAAGTATACCTATTGTTTTGTTCCATTTTCCACTGACACTGATTGCTGTGGGTTGTTTTTTGGTAAGGTGGTGGGGATTTTCTGGTTCTTGAGCATTACATTAGACAGGACAAATCTCCATTTTTCTTCCATTCAAACGATTTTGCCTAACAAAAAAGAAACTGGGTTTATAGTTGAAAGTGATTTAAACATGTAGAGGTTTTAATGGCATTAGAGTTCTTCAAGAGTTTTAACACTACTTGGACTCTTTTAAATAATATACTTTTAGAATGCTGACCAATGAAAAGGAGAAGAGATTTTCAAAGAATATTTGTGAATCCTGTCAGAAGTGTACTTGAGGATATGAGGAAAGCCTCTGTGTTTTAGCAGGCATTATAGTTTGCTAATTCATGGGAAGTCCTACTTTAGAAATAGATTCTTTTTATCTGTATTTTGATTTTGCTGATAAAGCTGATGCTTAAGCTATGAACCCAGCATAAATTCCTCAGTTTATTGCCTGCTGATAACAACATTAAAGTGAATGCAAAAACAGAGATATGCATTCAGTCAGCTTGCTCCCAAAGTGAAATAAGCTTAGAAAGCATGCTGGAAATGCAACAGAAAGGCTTTTCCAAGGTTTTGGGTTTTTTCTTGTTTATTACAATAAAAATCCAGATATTGGCTACAAAGTTTTCCCTAGAACCTACTTCAGTGACTGGAGATAGAGTGGTATTATGGCACCGCAAGAACCAAGGAAGTGAAATTTGAGCAAATAAAACAGAATGACATCTTCAGTTATCCAGTGATCTTAGTGACATAAGGGATCACATCATCATGTAGTCTCACTTCTTACATAACAGAAACCATGGAATTTCACCCTGTAATTCCTGTACTGTATCCAATAAAAATATGGTTGAATTACAACATCGTATTTAGAAAGGCATCTGGTCTTGATTTTAGGAGTCCCGGTAAAATGTTTGTTCTTGATACTCAGGTCAATCTAAAATAGGATGTAGGCACCTAACTCACTTAGGCTTTTAATATTTTAATTGCCTCGTTTAAAAATGGCTGCCATAATTGATATAGAACCATAACAATATACAACTAACTTCTAGCTTAATGTTGCTTACAATGTTTTTTATAGAGAGAGAAAACAACATAAAACTACTGAGGAGCTTACTGTTTATTAGACATTATAAGAGAGTCTTCTTCTCTGAGTTACCCTTTTTAGAAGACGTAAATAATAATTTCTTGCAGGTGAAGGTAGTTGACTGATGTAATGTGAAAAATAAAATAAGGAATCCAAATCAGAAAAACACTGAAACATTTATAAGTGAAAAAGAATGATTGAAATAGATTAATGGAAGACTAAATTCTGCCTCTCCAGCACTGGTACTTTGAAAAACCCTAGGAACCAATGCTTTTAGGCTCTGTACGAGGCCAGCCAGTTTTGAGAACAGTATCCACACCCTGAACTAGAATTCATATACTGTGATTTCTCTTTCTCTACATAGTTCCTAGTGGTGTTTCTGCAGCCTTTGGACTAAATTCTTAAGACACTTTCCAGAACTGTAGTTGACCATGCATATGTGATCAACAAACAACATCTATGAAAACAATATATCTTAACACTGAAGCTGGGAGGAAAGAAAGTGATATGTGAAGAGATCTAATATCCTTTCTCATCTGCAGCATCAAGATGGATGACTTCATGTTGAGAAAAATACATTTACCCTGTGTGCTACAGAGTCATCTTTAAACACTAGTCAGGTAGGGAAAAACTTCTCCTTCTGATTACCATGCAGTTAGAGAACTCCTTGAGGCACTATCTTTATCAAGTACCTCTTGTCTGTAGGTACAAAGAACAGCACAATGCACAAGAGGCATTGCCATGAACTTTACCATTTAACTTACACTTGGTCAGAAATGCAAGGAAAGAATACATCTTAAACAAGAAAAGATCTGCACTTGAAAAACAAAGGTAAAAGGACTTCTTCCCATTCCTGTTGTAACTGATGTTGAGGTGAAGGCACTGCTGGAGGGCTACCCAAAGCAGAGTGTAAGGAATAAAGCATGACATCCACTCTCAGGGATATCAGGGATGGAGGCTATGGTTCAGTAGCTATAGCATTTGTTTGGACACTGTGAAACACATGTGTCGTCCTCTGGCTCTTCATCACCTTTTGCTGAGATAGCCTCATCCTCTTGTTCATCATGGCATGATGGCCAAACTACTGCGACCAAGTCTGCAGCCCCCACGCAGCCAGAGAGGGAGTGGGGGCATGCCTGCACCTAAGATTTCCAGTCCACCTTCCAGATATTACCTGAAGTTACCATTGAACTAAAGGAGGTCAAATGTAAGCTTCCTAGAGGAGCACAAGCATCTCACAGAAGGGCTGCAGCACATGCCTGCAGGGGGTGAGGGAGGTGACAATGCCTGAAACAGTGTCAGATGTTTGTTTGATGAACATAAATCAGCGGCCTTAATCTCTTTGTGCTTGAATTCTTCATCTGCAATTACACATTACGAGGACATCCTATGACGAGACTAACCATGCTAAAGCACGGGAGATGCTCAGATCGCAAAGTAATTGGACCCTTTAAGTTCTTATTTAGCTAGAAAGAAGCATGAGAAGAAACAAAACAGTTGTAGAGGAGATGTGCAGAAGAAGCACAGATGAGATATAGCAAAATTGTTGGAGTACCTGCTCTCAGAAAGAGAAAATACAGTTAATATGTCAATTAATATGGGGCACATCCAAAATAGTAGGGAAAAAATAGAGAAGGGATGATGTGTCTTTGGGTAAAAATTAGTAAGGATAAGGAAGACACGAGTCTGTACAAAAAGTAATATGGACATATAAATCATAATGTAGATTTTTTCAATATGTAAAATAAAAGACTACTTAAAGATCCCTGCCCACAAACAAATATATTGTATATATCCTGACTATCCTTCAAAATGACAAAGAACCTGAAGTTTTTCTGTTACATATTGATGTTTTTGAGGATTTAGTCATTATTTTCATGGGGAATTGCTAGAGAATGCTATGTCACCATTTAATCAGAAGAAAGAATAGAGGATTGCAGAACAGAGGGAATATTTCTTGTTTATTTTCTTAAGACTGGTAGGAAATCAACATGTTAAATTGGAAAATAAGACAGCTTAAAATGTTAGCTCAATAAAAGCCATCAGATACTGTTTATGGATTGCAGTGAGGTTTTGTTATTATTTTTTTTAATTGTTCCTGCATTACTTGTGGGCATGTGACAATAGTTTATGCTGTTATGTTGTCAGGCTTCTGATAATGGGAAGGACTGTTTGTTTAGACTGTGTAGCTCTTCACTTTAATTCACTCTGGCTCCAGTGTGACATGTTAAAACTAATATCAATGGAAAATCTAAATTTCTCAGAAAGACTTAAAAGAGCAACCTCAGTGAACTGAAATTATCTCCTCTTAAAGCTAATTACCTTAGTATACTTGAGAAAGTAGCGCTATAGGAAATCTGTTTCTTTAGACTCTCTTCTATTTCATTAAATGCCTCAGGTCAATATGAATAATTATTGTTTGCTTTTATTACACCTTTTTCATTTTTCATTTACATGACTGCAAAAGGACATAAAACTGAAATAATCCAACAAATTAAGAGTAATTTTTTGAGACAGGCATTCATAATTAAAAAACAAACAGAAAATACTTTCACCTTACAGTTTATTTTATTAAAAAGAAAATACTGTGAGGTTCCCATTTAATAGGAAGCTTTAAAGCATTAATGAGTCTCCCAGGGCAGTTATTGCAAGTAAATATGGAATGCTTCCAAATTTAAATACATTCTACCATTTTCTGTTACCTAAGGGTTGGATTCAGGAAAAATATGCATCAAATGCTGCTTGCTGACAAAAGCAATACAAGATTCTGCATTCTATGTCACCTTCTTTCAAGAGTCCACATAATACCATTACCAGGGTGGCAGTTTTCCCCAATCCCCAAGAATGGACTTAGAGTAGATTCTTTATTTTGAATGACACAACCGTAATTTTGGTAATCATTTTAAAGCCCCACAACCCAAGGATTTTATGACCTCACAGGAACTGTCTTTATAAGGGCTAACCTGGGAGACAAATCAAGAGGTTCTCTTACTCCAAAGCCTGCAGACTTTACTGTAAAACATGGGCTCGGCTGTGTGCTGCCAAATCCTCAGATGAAGGTGAGAAAGAAGGATGAGGAGGGTGTGTGGGATGAGATCTCTTAACACAACTTCCTATCACCCTCTGCAAGTAATATATTCCACTTCCATTTATTTTGATATAAATTAGGCACTGGTTTCCCAGACCTATTAAGAGAGTTGTTCCCCTATTAGTGTTATTTGATTCAGATCACCCTTTTGCATGACTTGGTCATGAATATACAGCCTCCTCCACACCTGTTCAGACTGGAGTTGTGTTCATCCTTTTCTAAATATGTATTATTGAGACACTGTCAGATGCATTTTCTCCCACCCACCTTGTACTCATTTCATTTTAACGGTTACATGCAAACAGCTGAGACATGGAAATAAAACAGGAATTATACAGAAAAGTTAATTTCTTTGAAATGAATGAACAATAGGTCAGTATTCCCACACTTTTTCTAATCCTGGATTATCCACACGGAAAATAACCACTACTCTCTGACATTGCCTATTTAGTATAAGCCAAGAAAAAATAATGCCAAGGTTTTAAAGCAAGTTTTTTAGATACGATTTTCTTTGCTATTGTCATGGAAATTAAGAAAAACACTGCCACAGCAAATAAAACTTAAATCAAAGCACGGACATGTTTTTCTGCAAGCAACCATAATCACTCACATATCATCTCTATCCACTTGTTTGTTACTTGACTCACTATCATTTGTCAAGCTCTTTGGACAAAGATTAATTTTGTCCAAAAAAGTGTCCAAATGAAATCTCTGGATGTCATGACAATTTTAGTAATCCTTCCAGTAACATTATTCCTTATCCTAGACGTTGCATATACAGTCTTCCCTCTTTCTACACAAAGCTATTGGTTATATTGCAAGCAGCTTGCTATGCTGGGTATCTCCCCTCTAGGCCAGCTAGTTTTGTAATGCTTTCCTCTTAAAGGTCAGTACTGATGTTCTGGAGAAAGAGGAAATAAATTTGGTGTAGAAAAATTGCTATAGAATAAGACATCAAGAAGAAAGGAGAATTTTTTTTATCTATGCTATTATTCAGAGGTAAGATAAAGATCTGCAACCAGATAGTTGCAACTCACCCTGAATTCTTGTTTTGTTAGCCCTGACTATGCAGGATGTTCTATGTAGCTTAAAAATCTCTTAAGGAAAAAAAATCTTCATGAATTCCTGGCTGTAATGTCTTCTTGCAAAAAGGAATAACACTGTTAATTGCATAGCAAAATAATTCCCTTATCAGTGTCACCTTTTGGTTCTACTCCTGTCTTTGGTTTAGGGATGAGAATGAAACATCCTAAAATGCTGCATTTAGTATGCTTTTCAGTATCATGATAATAGAGAAATTGGTTGATTCCCTGTGCCTTTTATAATGAGGGCTACATAGTTTTTATCCTTATATAATGATTATAAGAATTATAATAATTTGCTTTAAACTCTTGTGACTATCCCTATATTTCATCTCAGCATTTAAGGAGTATCTTAACTGATTCTGAAAGATTTTCTTTTTAGATGGAGAACAGTCATCTTTTTTAACAGGATCGTAAAAGCAACTTACATGAACAAGAATCAAAACAATTTATACCATAAGAAAAGTTTAGAACACAAGAAAATTCAGCAGTTATCTTGAAAGATATGGTCCAGAAATGAGATGTACAGGTTAAACTGCTCCCTGTTGCCTAAGTGGACAAGCCTAAAATCTTGTGTATAACCAATGCACATTAATGTCATTAATGTTTCTAGTATCCCATGTTTCCTTTTTGCTATTTTGGATTTATTAGTTAAATCCAGTGCTCTTGTAGCAAACCTGCAAAAATTCCTGCAGCAAAACCAGATTTCCTGAACAAAACAACTACTAGAGTAACTTATTTATGTAAATACAGTTTGGTTTTAGCAGTTTAATATTTTTGAAAAAAAATGGTGGATGCACGCACAAACATACTACACGTACATATTTGAACAAAATAGTATGTGTTCTCATGAGCTACATGAAGGTAAGCTTAGTGTGTAGTGTAAAACTGAAGTAGGATATGAAATTACTAACAGTTATTGGAATTAAGAATCCAGTGGAGTTCTGTATAGTAGATTTGATATATTTGCAGATATATAAATTCTCAACAAGACTTTGCAGGTTTATTCCTTTTTCTTTCTCTTTCTTTTTAAAGAAAATCTGGGGTATCCTGCATAAGTTTTGTACATTTTGAGAATTCTTTCCCAAGTGTTTAGACATCATGGTAGGAAGATTTTTTAAACTAAAAAAGAAAGAGCATGGGAAGGGCAGATGGGACTTCAAATCTGAAGTAATGCAGAAGCAAGTAATGGCTGGTGACATTTGAAAGTGACGGGACTGCTGATTATCATCAAGAAAGTGTCCTAAATTTTAGGCAGACCAGGAAACACATTCATTCAATTCTTCAGTGTTTTTTGTGACTAATTAGAAAGTGTTTTATTACATGTTTTGACATCCTTTTGATTTGCAGCTCGGGCATACCTGTGCTGAAGATCTTAGTAACTTTTGGAAAGACCCTAGAACACAATAGGGCTAGTTGACAAAGGTGTTGGTGTCTTACTTTGAGCTAATGACTTTATTCATGCCTGACTTTGTAATTCCAAAGATCCTTACATGAGGGTGAAAAAATAACCGAGACAGGCTGGTATAATCTCTGGTTAGTCTGGGACTGCACTCTCGGAGGAAGCCTGGATTTCTATTGTGTGGACATTTGCAGCTGGAGCTGAGGGAGGGGCAGGCTTCCAAGAATGGGAAAGTCTGAGAACAGCTGGAATATGGTTCCACAGATTCTGCAACAGCATCCAGAAATGTCTGTGGTATGACTGAAATGATGGAGGGGTGATGAGGCAATATTATGCACAGATATTACAGCCCTTTTTTTCTGCACCTCACCTTAACTCGTTGCTGAAACAGAGCCTGGGGTTCTGTTGCTTTACAGTATTTCAAAAAGTAAAATACAGGATTAGACCATAAAGAAATCTCTGAAAAACATCTTGCAGTCAACTCATAGGAAACATTTTAAAATATAAACTTTGCAAGTACTATTTAAAATAACTTTAAAACATTGTGGAGGCTAGATTTGCTAGGACCTATTCTTTAAAATGTTGTACTGATGTTTGATATTTAAATTTAAATGCGTAGTTGAGCATAACAAATACATTCCTATACACTTAATTGACATAGTCCTGTCCAATCAATTCAGATTTCTCATTCTCCAGTCTCATGAACAGAGTCATCATAGCATACAGTCATCTGGCTTCTTCCAAGCTTGGGACAAAAACAGTAGCATCTCAGTTCTTTTTGAATTCTTTTGATCCCTTTCAACAAAGAAGTATTGGGACCTGTGTGCTAACAACTGACTGATCTTCAGTAGCTGGTGAGAGCAAACCTTTGTAGTCTCAGCAGTATCAGTGATATCAGTGTTAGAAGATACATCTTTAAATCTTGTTCAGCTGAGGGTCCTGGTACAAGTGCAGGCATGGAAAGCAAACTGATAGCTCTTTCTGAAACCTACATTTGTAACCATGCTGTTCTTCCTACAATTAACTCACATGCCCAAAGTGATGAAGTGTTTCCTGCTGAGCAACTGCTTGTTACTGAGGTCTCCACTAACTTTTCACAGTATGTTTCAGTAACCGTGCTATCTAACTTCTGGATGCTTTCTGGCCTGCTTAAGCTATCCGTCCTGCACTGCCAGGGTATGGAAACTCAGAATTTCTAGTCCATACCTGAAGCTCCCATCCTCTACTTTTCCTTTCTTTGGTTTGAACAAAGTCAGGATAAAGCCTGTGAATTACATGATCAATCTCAGTTCATTAGCCTTACTTTTTCCCTGACTTCCACTGGTATCCTTTATGTTATCTGCTTTAATCTGATGATTTAACAATTATTAGCTTTCCTTGGAAGCTGTGTTGACAGTCATTTAAATCTTTATTGTTCTTGAAAGAATGGACCAATATTTCATCTGGCTACTCTGTCAGATTCAGAGTTTTCCGTTGAAACAGAGAAGTTTTACTTTTGTCTAGGTCCTTCCCCTATGCTTGTGTCAAATTTACTCTCAGTCTTTGACACTGGGATATTAATCTAAAACTATTCAATTATTTCCAATATTTATAAAAATCTAATGAATTACAAAACTTTTGTTCTACTACTGAAATTAAAAAAATTTACCCAGTGAAAAAAAAAAAAGAAAAAAATAGAAACAGAACATTGATCAGCAGAGAAAGAGTTAAATGAAATACAGTTAAATGGAATAAAAGGTACACTGCTGAAGTGTTTAAGCACCATAACCTGATGGAAATTCAGTTTGGTAGGTGTTATATGCATCTCCCAACAAGTCAGTTGTGTTGCTATAAGACACTGCCCAAGTTCTCATTAAAAGATTTGGCCTTGGTCTTTAAGGTCAGATCCCAAGAGGTTATTGGATTCCAGACGCAGAGCCTAGCCTGCATCTATTCAATACTCACATCAATTTCCAGGAAAAGTAATCCGATTTCAGAATTTTCAACATCTAAAAATATACAGTAGTGAATATTGAGAAGAGGGGATAGAGTGTAATGCACAGCATTAGGAGCAGTACTTTTGCTAAGAAGACCCCTTGATGACCCTCATCTCTACTGACAGTGTTGACCGACAGTCTAACTTGAGTCACACCTGGTCACAGCTCATCATATGTCCCGCCAACCACCCTATGCTTTTGGAAAAGTCTGGAGTATGGAAGTAAGCTGAGAGGCAGGAAGGTGCACAAAGCTTCACAAGAAACACAAAGTTTCATAAGAAATGGTTTGAAAGAGGTATCTCAGATTTTACATACTGTGCAGTGCAGGCTTCAGATATGAACAGTTTCATGCTCAATGTAAAAAAGGTTAAAGACAACATAAAAAGACTGTCTTGGAAACAGGGGTATGATTTTGATTATGTCCTCCCAGCAGAACCTGATGTCCCTCCTACAAACTCTGCAAACTTACATGTCTGACTAATTTTTCCTTATCACTAGGCTGTACAACTTTGCTTTTGGAACAGTCACAAAACTTTTAATTCCCTATTAATCCTACATTATGGCACAACCACCCCTGAAGGAACATTGTTCCATGAAGGAACATTTCCAAGAGCTGCAGATGCTAAAATAAGAGGGGGGAAAGGATTGCTGTAAAAATGGATGAGACACTCTGGGCTTAGATTAGGTGTATTAGAAGTAGGCAGATGATTTCAATAACTTTCACAAAGAGTTTTTATCCCTGGCAGTACTCTGAAGCCACCTTAATAAAAGTTCAGGCCTACTCTTCTAAAAGTAGTACTGATCCTCTAAGACTAAGTAAAGCTCTGCGATGCACAACTCTCCCTTCATTCCACAAACATAAAGCTCTCAGGCAGGTTGAGAGGAACACGGGGTATCCAGATGAATACACCACTTAGAAAAAAAAGAAAGCCTGACTTAGAGGTCTCCTGCAGCTCTGAAGCAGACAGTGCAGCATGGCTGCTCTGTCTCATGACCATAAATTTCCTTCTATCCCACCTTCATTTAGATGCTGGTGGTCAGCTGGACCATGTCCTGCTCTCAAAATTTGGCCAAGTATTAATATTTCCTGGAATTTTTGCTATAATCTTAAAACAAAGGTCAGAGTAAGAAAACAGTCTATGTATCAGCCTTTTCCTTCAGAATTAAAGCTCCTTTGTTAGTTTTCAAGAACCTGACCATGTAAGACTTATTTTCCCTATCTTCAAAGCGTGGTCATTTGGCACATAGTAATGGCTCTGCAAGCTCTCCAGCTGATTAATCTCAAAGCAACTCTGTTAACTTACTCAGTGTCTGTCTCTCCTAACTGAATGAACCACAACAAACTGAGCCCTGTACCTTATGAAAGAGATGCTGTAATAGCGAAGAGGGAATGATATTTCATCATCTGGAAGTGTCAACAGAAGCCTCTGCATCGGTACCAGAGCTCACAGGCTTCCAGTCAGTACCATATCAGCAGCTGGAACTAACTCCTACCAAAAACGCTGATCTCAAATTGCAACTGCATTGAAGCAAATGCTAGAAATCAGGAGACAGTTATGGAAATGAGCTCTTTTACCTGCCAGCTGTATAAAAGCACATGTTGTACCTGCACCATCTGTGGATACAGCTTCACTGTAATTTAAAGTGTAAAAGCCATCATAGTTTTCTGTCAGGAGTCAGGACTCCCCAGTGTACACTAACATGTAAAATGCTTTGTTGCTGTAAGGTCCAATTGTATGTGCACATATGTCAGCCTTTACTGAGGCTCACTAAGTCATTGTCAGGCAGATGTTGTTTTGCCAGGTGTGCTTTTGTAGAGTTTACAGCTGGGTAACGTTCCTCCAGAGAGGATTTTACATTGAAGATGGGCAAAGCTGAAAAGGTTTAGAGGTTCAATTAAATAAGCATCTAAAAGTCTAGATGCTTCTCTGAACCAACTCAAGCCCCTCAGAATAAGGTTGTAGGCCTCATAGAACAGACTCTTTTGTAAGCTTTGTAGTAAGCATGACAAAAAAATGTATTTTTTTTCTCCTGACAATAACATACTAAATTTGCAGATTATTTTAAATCAGATTTTTGCAAGCTACAAAATTGTGCTTCAGTCTTGCGTAAAGCTTCAGGTCAGTTTTAGTTTAGCCAAATCATTTGCCTAGTCCCCAGTTTAAAACCTTGTGGACCATATTGAATTCAATTTAAATTATGTGGAAAATCTCCCATTATTTTGAATAGAAAAGGAAACCTTGAGCTATGCATCTTACAAAGCATATCTAACGCAAAAATCGGAAACTCTGTATAGAAATAAGGCTTTAACTTTCCCATATATATTAATAGGAGAAATAGGACATTGTTACCAATATCTGTGGTTCAGAAGTCACTTTTTTGTTCTTTTGTGACAGAGCACTGAATTTGAGGGAGCTCAATAAAACGCCTCACTTTTCTGTTGTAAAAAACTAACCTAAACAGAGAAGCAGCTATGTTTTTGATAGACCATAACTTTCACTTGGGCTATTCGGAAGATTGGATGTTGTTTGCTGCAGAAATGTTTCCTTTTGCTTTTCCACAACAAAACAAATATTATCCTTTCTGTTTCACATGGTAAACATTTTAAAGTACTTGACAGATTGTAAGTGATTTTTCCCAGGCAATAATAAAGGTTTGACCTGATGACTGGAATTGAGGGAATAATTTTTAATGGATAATTCATTAAATAAGTATGCCTTATTTCTTCATCTAAAAATGTCCCCCCAGAGGAAGCAAAAAGAGGTGATAGAATTTGCTATCAAGGTTAATAGAAAATTCTTTTCAAGTCAATGGAATGACTCAAAGTCAATGGAATGACTCTCTAATTATTAGTTATTTATGATTCTGTGTTGGTAACATTTGGCACTATTGCTTCATGGTTAATCATTCAAGAACCTTTAAAATAAGCCCAGCATTGCTTCTGTGATTTTTTTCCTGTAAATAATGAAAATTTTGTCTGCAAGAAGAGATATTTCTCAAAAGTATATGAGAATTTCACACAAAAATATTCTAATTGCCAGAATTACTTATTATGATATGTTAGCAAATATTTTCAGAATATTTTTGTAGAATGGAAGCAATTCAGCTGGAACTATAAATGCCTTAATCAGAATGAGTAAAACTACTACGACTTGTACTGGACATGAGAAGTCATTAGAAGAAAACAATCTAGAAGCAATATAAATGTACAAATAGGAATTGCACAGTTCTATGTACTTTTGGCTACGTTCATACCTTTTCAGTAGGTCCTAAACAGACAACCTCTATTTTGCTACACAATTTCTCCAAGATGCCAATGTACTACCTTTGATTAACCTCTATTTACCTTATTACTGTATATAGATGACCAAGAACTCTGTAGACCCTTCTTATCTGACAGATATACTGCATTATATATTTTGTCATTCAGTACATTAACACTGAATGAAGTATGTATAAGGATAAATCAGAAAACACTGAAAGGCTGTGAAAAAGACAGTTAAATCCCAAGAACCATTTTGCTTTTAGATGAGAATATATGTCCAAAAGTAGCTAATGTACTGTGTGGTCCTGAGGTCATGATGACCTAATACCACTGACACTAATACCTCAGAGATGCAGTCACATCGGTCAGTCTTTAACTAGCAAGCTGTTTTTATAGATTCTGTTTGTTAATTGAAAATTTAACAGAAATATCTTTTCCTCTCCTAAATGTCGCACTTCTGATCATTCTGCAAGGACTCTTCATTTCTTACAAAAGCTCTGTGCATAAGGAGCATAAGGAGGTGAAGAGGATGCTTCAGCATCTAATACACAGAAACATCTAAGAACATCTCTGCAGCTAGTCAATATTCTGAAGAAATCTTTGTTGTCCAGAAAATGATTTGATAAGATTTGCTTAATTAATTAAATTACTTTAAAATAGTTCAGTTACAATAAGCCTATGTTCACCAACTTGTAAAGCATGTAGAAAATCTTTCAGTTGATCAGGTTTGCATTTCAAATTTATAATAAATTCCAAATTAGGAAAGTATCAAATGGTTTTATGTTTTGTTGCCAACACTATGTGCAGCTGTGGTAATTCCTGATTAATCAGGATGCAAGGTTTGAGAGTACATTCAATAACCTGGACATGATTCAGACATTTCACTACCCATACTGTTAATATTATCTCACATTTTTTCCTGTTATTCCCAGAAGCATCAGCATTGAACTGTAATGCTGTCAGTTTTTAAGGTCAGGGTCTAATAGTGTTGTTTAGAAGACTAAAAAAGGGTTATGTGTTCCTGTAGAATAAATGTGTCATGATCAGTTGTGAGAAATGGATACTCTTATTCATAAAGAGGTCTAGATAATTTTCTCAGTCATGATCTTATCAGTTCTGATTTATTAAAACTTCCTCTTCCCCAGGATAATTTCTGAATCCAGTGACGAAATGGCTCATCTATAACAAAGTCTATCCTAGAACTTCAGGTCTAGTTCTCGTTCATTAACTATATTTTGCCACAAAGGCAAGGCAATTCATGGGGAAAAAAATAATTTATTAAATAAATACATATATATATAAAACCACAGTTGTTATGCTGGTTGACACACTGACAATTATAGAAAACAACATGCCTGTGTCTTCTATTGAAAAAAAAAAAAAGCTCCAATTGTATTTGCTTCCTTTACATAATAAAATATTATTTCTTCTTTTCAGAGCTAGCCTTTATTTTTAAATGAAAAGTGAGCTATAAGATAAGGCTATATTTGCAAACATAAAAGGGTTTTCCTTATCTCACTTCCTGACACTCTGCTTTAGCTGTTTTTCCTTTAAAAAAATCATTTGACCTTTTAAATGACTAGAATTGGAGATAAAACATCACGGAGCCCTGTGGAGCTGACAGACAACTGATCAAATAATTTTCAGTTGTTCTATCTGTATTTTAACATAGTGAGATGTACAAAAAAGCCATGTTTGAATAGCATGTCTGGCTTTCTGTCATTGGTGTACAAAATTTTCTGATGGTCACAGAAATCCTTGGTAAAGCTGACTGGTAAAAGAATATTTTTATGAATAGTTTTCTCCCTTCTGCTTGGGATTTTCACCCTTATAATGTCATAAAAACTACGGAAAACCTTTATCTTTTTTCAGAATGTTATGAAAAAAACCCAAACAAAACAAAACATGGGAACTTAGCTGATTAGCTTAGAAATCAGCTCAACCACAAGTCAGTGTGCACCTGCTAAAATAAGTGTCTGTTTCTGGTATTTTTCATATAATACTCCTTTACTGTGTAACACAGTGTAGGTAAATCAGCTATCTTTTAAGCAGATCTGATGGCAATTAAACTTGATGAATAGCTGTTGTGATTCCAAGGTATTAGTCTTTGCTTCTTTCAACTTTGTTATTAATATGGATTTTCAACCCAAACACAACGTTGTAAAATGTCGTGGAATCTGAAGACAACCAGAAGATATTTAGGAAGACAAAATGAGAGTAAAGGTCATAGATATCCTTTTAAAAAGTTGAATAAAAATGAATCGGGGGCCAGGAAGATCAGACAGAAGAGCTTCATCTTCTCTTTAACCAGACTTGGCGGTTAGTCTTTGTCAAGCAGTGATAAAATGGATTAGATATGCTGGCAGTGTGGCCAAGATGATTCAGGTCTTCCTCTTGTGACAGATTCCTGGGATTTATGTTGCACACAAAATTTTTGTTCAGATAAACTTCTTTTTAAAATGCAGCCCTTCAGTTTAATCATGCCATATATATGCAATATAGGTTAAAATGTATCGCAATAAAGAGCACAGACCACTAGGGGTCTGAGCATTCAGTCAGCTGCGCATTATTGTCCATCTACACAACCTCCAAAGAAGTTTAAAGGAAACACCTTGAGACTTGTGTGGATTTTTATTAACCCTGCACTGTGAATTGATGGGGTGCTGGTGAAAAACAAACATAGGCAGAGAAAACATGAGGTCTGCTCTGCACAAGAGCTCTTTATTGACAGTTTATGACATAGACTTGGAGTGGCCCAATATTGCTCCTATGACCTTCGCCTCCCAAAACATACAGGCATTTTGA
This sequence comes from Strix uralensis, assembly GCF_047716275.1. Lineage (NCBI taxonomy): Eukaryota > Metazoa > Chordata > Aves > Strigiformes > Strigidae > Strix > Strix uralensis. Next base: position 41,418,054 of record NC_133975.1, read on the forward strand.
GACTTTGTTCACCCCATGAGGGCCTGCCTGGCTTTGTCATTGCAACTTTCTCTTCAGTGTCATTCTGAGAATTAATCATGAGCACTGGAGACAACTACACATGCTTTTTGCCATCTCTTGACCTAAATTTCTGCCAGCTTCACTTTCCTAATCTACACACAGACCTAGCTCAGGATTCTGCCAAATTACACAGGACAGACTAGTAATGGGATCTACAGTTAACTAAAACTTTGAGCTGACACCCAAATTCCACACCCACATTGGCCCAAATTCAAAATACGTTGCAAGAGAGAAAAGGACATATTTAGACTTTTTTTTCCCCCTGGGGTAAGGAAAAGTATTACAAGAAATAAAGCTGCTAATTCTTATTTCTACAGCTCTTGAACTCCTTTGGTTTTCTGTTCTATGTTAGCTTGCTATTAAAAACTGAATTAAGAAGAATGGCTAATCAGTTAATAGCCTATACACACAGATCTTTTAGTAGAGCAAAAATAAATACATTTGGGTTTGTTACCTATATGAATATTAAATTTGTTAGTAAAGATATCTCCCTTGATCCCAATATACCTTTCTGTACTGTGTTCTGTTAATTTTTTGCAGTAGCTTTCTTCTGAATTTTCTCTATATCTTAAACAAAACTGTCAAGAAAGAGAACACAGAAGAAAGATTTGGGCTATATGCTACAAAGCCAAGAGCAGGCAAAATGTAAAAGATCAAAACGAAAATTAAACTTGTTTCAAAAGAAATCCAACATTACTACTAAACTTCACATTATATAACAGTACTCTTTAAAACAAAATTGAACAGAGCAGTAAAATAGATAATAAGTACACATTAAATTCTAGGGCAAATTTTTCTGAGTGATAAGTTCTTCAAGAGCTTGCAGAGATTAAAGTCCTGCAGAAAAAGTCTATTTTCCTTACCAGAGTCCCACTAATGAGTCTTGCCAAATCTGTCTTGAGAGTTAGAACAGGAAATACCCTCCCAGCATCTGTATCTGTAGATTTTTCAACTTGGGCTTTTACTCACAATCAGCGTTCTGCATTTCTAGGGCATGGTCATGTTTTTGCCTCTATTCAAAAAGTTCTCAAATACATGAGTTTGGCAATGAGTGTTATATATGTCATTCAAGAGAGACTATAATGTACAGAATTTCAACCAAGCAGTTGAAATATGGCAGCCAAGAAAGGACAGTCAGCAGGAACCAAGATCTTTTGAAGTATCAATTCCTGCATAATAATAAATCCATATAAACTGTAGGATTCCTGTTCTTTTTTTTCTTGCCTTCAGCCAGCACGTTACAATATTCACAATACAATACATATAATACATTTTTTAAAATTAGTGAGTAGATATATGGCTGCTAGAACAACCAAAAATCATCTGTCAGGCAATTCTGTGAAGTGATGAAGTACAAGAAAATAGTACTGGGTACACTACTTATAGTCCATGTAGGACAATACCTGGTCTCCAAAAGTAACATGCCTAAAAAAGCTTGTGGAAATGAAGGTATCTTCAGAATCTGCCTATTTTTTTAGCTAAGGGATTTCCTGAACCAGAATTTCTGCATGTATACTCACACCAAATAGTTTGTTCCTCCATGAACACATCAAACCTCTCCACAAACCATGGACTTTTTCAGCATTTGCAAAATACTTTGGCAAAGAGTTCCACAGCTGAACTACCCAACTACACAAAGAACCTCTTCTCTTTCTGTCTGCTTTGTTGATCCTTAGTTCCAGTATTCAGACAAATAGCAAAGAACTGATGTGTTTTAAACTTCTCCATGATAGTCACAATTTTATTGGTCTCTCTCATATTGTCTCCCCCATTCTGTTTCTTTCCCAAAATGTTTTTTTCTAAGTTTTTTCTTGCTTTGAGTCAATCCTGTCCCCCCTCTCTGAATATTTTCCAGATCTACTTCATCTGTCTTTGAGATTCAAAGTGTCAGCTGGATTTACACAGTAGCATAATGAAGTAGAGGATGACATGATCTGTGCAGAGCTCTTTATTCATGGTGTCCTCTGAAATATGGGAAAACTATACCACAATGCTAAGATATTCCAAAGTACAGTAGTAATATTGCAAACAAAACACTAAGTCCAGATTTTTAGTTTGGGTTTTGTTGTTTGGTTTTTTTTAAAACTTAATATGCATGGTTCATTCCTTTGGAGGTACAAAGTACAAAATTTAAACAAACAAATTTGAAATACCAGTGACTATGAACCATTGTGTTTTGTCATTTGAGAAACTGTATACTTGAATGGTACTGAGTACAAGTCTGGGGGAAAAAAATTGGTCATATAAGAGAATTATACATCTTTCAGAAAACTTCCACAGCACTCAAAACTTTTTTTTCTTTTTTTTTTTTTTTTTTCTATCATGCTATTTCTTCTGAATGACATGGTAAAGCAAAATCCAACACCAGGCCCAGCTGCTCTTTCTATAAGATGACAACTTGGGAGTGTTTTAGCTGCTAAGTGTCACAATGTTCCAGGAACCTATAGATACAAATGTTTTGATTTTCATGCACTTTAAAACACAAGAAAAACCTTGCTTAGGGAACAGTCAGGTTCTCCAGGCTGTTTAACTCTACTACTGCTTCTTTCTACTGCCTGCATACCTCAAAGGCAGCAAATTAATCTGTGTAAGCAGATAATGGCTGAGAGTCTACTAAAAAAAGAGCTTTCCAGAGCAGCCTGTGGGAAGAAGCAAAAACTCCAATGCAGGAAGACAGAAACAGCAGGCACCAGAGCAACGGCAGATGTGGGGTGAAGAGGAAGTAATGAAAAAGTGAACTTGGAAACATGAGCAAAAGGCAAGAACCCAGAGAACAGAGCAGGAAAACTTAATGGAAAACAGGAAGAATTTTACAAGTTTAAAAGCAGGGATCCAGAGTCAAGACATCAGAAGAACTAGCAACTTGGCCATGCAGGAAAAAAAGAGCGAGATGGCAGAATGCCCTACTACTGCCAAAGGTGGAAACTGGGGTATCATTGATCTATAGGATTCTTGGCATACATAAAGGAATTACTGAAAAACAGAGTTGGTATGAACTGGGCATAGAGATGTGAACTCTTGATGAATGGCCAGGAGCCTGGGCAAGTTTGGTAATTCAAGCTACAGAATCAGTGCACAATTCCTGTGCCATCCCTGCCTGGGGAAGTCCTGAAAGGTTCTCTTAATCCCTGCAGGAACGAATAGGTACAGGAGGCAAATTGTTTTGGGAGGGATGGAAGGTAATGCACAGCCCAATGATCATGCTGAGATCTCCACTCCTCTATGTCATAATTGTCTCTTCTTCACAACACTTGGAACAATTGAAAACTATACAATTAATAAGGTGATTTTATAGCAAATGCTTCAACTAGTGGTGGGTGAGTGGAAAACAAACTCACTCGCAGCATACAAATTTGTGCTCCTTGTCAGTAGATATGGGAAGACAACTTAGAAACACAGTACCTCTGCCAGACTGTGTATACAGTGTAGACACCTAATTTTGCAGCAGTGCCCAACTTCTGAGTACCTACTGTAGCTGAGCCACCACAGAGCACAGAAGATGGTGACTGGGACAGCAGCACATGCCATTTTCCACATGCAGCAGAGCTGATAACTTCACATGTTAATGAACAATCGTGTTTCTGAGAAAATGAGTCTCAAATCTTCAGGAAGTGCATTCTAAATGTCAAGCAGCCTACTGAATTTCAAGGCAAAAAACACTCTACATGACTCAGAAGTATTGCAGAAATGCAACTGAATAATTTAGTCATTGCAATTTCAAGTAGCTGGACAGCACGGACAGCTGGACAGGACTACTGCACTGCCAAATGGCTTTATTGAGTCATAATATATAATTTTAGGAATGCTTATCACACAAGCTGTTAAACAAAGTTGGTATGGACAACTCAGTTTTCCAAGCATTGCTTTTAGTGGCCTACAATGAATGTTTGTAGGCTATCATCAGTTGCATACATTATATTGGCTTCTAAAAGGTCTGGAAGAGCCTACTACAGCTAAGCAGAATTTAATCATTAGGAAAGTATTTCAAGTCATTAAAAAGAGCATATGTGTCTTGGAAAACTTGATATGTGGAATTCTAGTGGAGGGAGGGGGAGAAACAACAATATTTTACTCATTAAATAACTTCTCTGATGTCGTCTTCTGAACTGTGCATGGATACAGAGCAGTTCACGGAAAACACATTTGCATCAGATTCCAGGAACTGGATTCTTTTTAGTATTCTTTGGTGGAAAATGAAGGCTTGGCTGCTTACCAGATTATTTGCTCTATGATAAATGTAGAAGTTTTACAAGCTCTGATGGATTGTGGACAATCATTCCTGAGAAATTTAATCATCACTGAGGCTATTGCAAAAACTGAAGTGATGCTACCAGCTAAGTAAATTGTATAATTGAGATATCAATGTAGAAGCTGCACGAGAAGACTAATACTAAGCACATTTTTTAATAGGGAGTAAGAATTTCAATTACATGCCTCCACAGCAATCAAGGTCTCTTGGAAATGACATGACAGTGGCATATTTTCAGGACATCAGTTACCTTTCAAGCTGAGCTATCAGTTGCTGTGCTTGAAGTAGGCTAAAGTGACAGAATCCCTACAGTCAGCACTACTTCCAAAGTTTTTTTGTGCCTCTTTCTGTTCCTGATATCTTAATCTTTTGCAACAGGCCTAAATATCTTCCCTTGGTTTTAAAATAGGGAGGGACGTTATTTTAGCTTCATTATTTCCAGGTTTAATATTACCGAATGGTACCAGTGTTATCTCTGTGCAATGCTACATAAATTTGGGCTGTTCATTCCAGAATCAGAGTTATTTCATTCTCCTTGTATGCTGATTTCTGTCAACATGCTCCCCTAGCCACTGTTACTACACAACATACTTTGGGATGGCAATCTATGTGCAATGCTAGCAGTACAGTGAGTATATATGTTGTAGTTTGAATTTTCATAACAATTCTTTCATAAGTGAATATTCTGATGGCTCATGCGAAAAATCATTTTTATCAGTGGGACTGATAAAAAACTTTGTTTCCCTACCCAGCCACATATTTTAACAAAAATGGGAAGTATTTTACATCTCTGAGACCTTTCTCCCTCTGCCACATTTTGACTGAAATGGAAGTTATTGAGGAAGTAGAGGGAATGACAGCTTTTTCTGACAGAGATGCAGACAGAAAACATAAGTTAATAAGATGTTTCCTTAGGAAAATTCCAGCCCCTTTATCTCTCACTGAGTGAGTCACTTTTGCACAAGAATGTTTGTGTTTTCTCTATAAGCATTTAGGTTCTGTTATCCTCATATCTCTCCTGAAAAGATTTACTGTCACAGTGGAAATTCATAGAGGAAATAGCCACCCTAGGAGAGATAGTTTTGCAGTGAAGACTGTGTGTCTTCACAGGAATGGTTTGCAAGATGCTGGCTGATCCTAGAAACACACAAATTGACTAATTACTCTGCTGAGTCATGATAATAAGGCATGCTAGAGCCCTGCACAGAGAAGGCAGTGAAGTGGGTGTTTTTGTTTGGTTGTTGGGGTTTTTTTAAGTAAATTTAATAGATAGATCCTAGATCCAACCAGAGTTCAAGTGGGCTTGAAGTGTTTCACTCTGCATCTTAGTGGGTCTTACAAGAAGAAAATCCTAGACCAGTTGAATCAGGGGAGCCAATATATATTGACACTTATTTTATAATTCATGCAATTCAAATGTTCCATTTGCTTCATCACACCTGAAATGAATTCTAACTACCCCCAGTGTTTCTGACAGAGTTTCAGTCTAGCCAAAGAAGGTAAAAGTATGTCTGGCATCCATGCAGCTTGGATTATCATCTTATGGCAGCATAGCTGACATAACTAAATTTATTTGACTTAAGAAATCAGAGAAGTCTTGAACTGTTGTCTTGTAGATGACAAACCAGTGCCTTATCAGCTAAGCTACTCAGGTCCAGTCCACAGGACTCTTAAGTGTGATTTCATCTAAGTAATGTGTTGCTGAGTCTAACGTCAAATGAATCTATCAGTTTACAATGATTTCTAATTAAAGGAAAATAAGATTAAATGTTTATGAACAGTCATTTAAAAGGCTATAGCAGGTTAATATTCAGCATTTTTCTAACAATTTCAAAGTGATTTTATCATTATTCTTTGAGCTGAAACAAGGTGTATGAAGATAAGACAGACTTTAATATTCTTTCTTGCAAAAATAAACTGCAGCTCAATGTTTAAGTCTATCCATTCATTTCACTGTTCTATTAGAGGAATAATGTCCAAACTGCACCAACTTAATCCCACATAAAACCTTAGTATTTCCAATTGGCTGGCCACAGGCCAAATTATACAGAATTTAGGTCAACATTTTGAATGTGGGTGAGTAATCCACACCATGAATATTTCAGTATTTCTTTGAAATATACTCTATTCTTCTTCAAGTATATTTGTATAGGAAAACAAAGGACTCATCTGAACAATTTTGCTTGAAACCATATCCTTTGGGTTTTTTCCCTTTTTGAATTTGTATTGTCCTGTATCACTTGATGGTGCCAACAGTTGTGCTTTTAAGAAAATGTGCCATGTAAATGCAGTACACCTCCTGAACTGCTGACTTCCGGTCAACAATGCTTGTTAAAACTGTATGTAACTCACTCTTTGGTGACTGTTACATCTTTCCATGTCAAATCTTTAACTCCTCCTTTTGACAGTAAAAATTATATTTTAAATTACCTAAATGCTTTTTCCAAGGGGATATAGACACTGGGAATCACACTTCCGACTGGAAGTTACTGGGGTTTATGCTTCTCCATACACTTGACAGTGTGAAGTGGTCTCCCAAATCACTTGAGCAGTCATTTAGCATTAGGTATGAGAAGTTAATGCTTCTAGGTCTCTGAAGGGTCTTATTTATGGAATTATGGGTCTTAGTCCCGTAACAGTCTAAGATGTGTCTTAGTCCCATAATAGTTCAAAGCATCATAGATACATCAAGAATTGTGGCATCCATGCAAGGAAAATAACCTACCAAATTCTAGTTTAAAAACTAAAAAGTGAACAACAATAGCAGAATTCCCTTAGCCAAAACCAAAATTGGAGCACAAGTTAATATCATACTTTAGAAGTAGAATTGTCAAAAGAATTTTTTTTGTCATCACATTACACAGAGACAAAATAAATTACATTTGTTTTTTTTTACTTTAGCAGGCTAGTCAGTATATTTTCTAAATTACTAGATAAAGTACTAATCATTGTAGATCTTAAAAGCCAAAGCAGAAATACTGGAGCTCATCCCACCTCAGATGGACACTGCAAATGTATCTCACAGTGCCTGTTGAAAACAATTTGTTCCTAAGGTAACTAAAATTCATCAAGCCTTATAATTTTTTTTAGAAAATAGAAATTTAGACCTAAACAAGGCTGACTGATTGTTTATTTACATATACAAGACAGGCATTTATTCACTTGTAAGACAAAGATTTAATTAATTGGTTCCTGCAAATATATGATCAATTGCATTTCTCTTGCTCATGTATTTTCTTTTTTCATTTTTTATTTTTTTAATTCTTAGTCATATTTACATGTTTCCTCACACAGAAATGGTATCTTTATGCTTTGCTGAAGTGATTACATCTCTCATTGGAGTTCATCACATCTTTAATTGCTAACAGATCTTCAAATATTTTCAGAAGATTCCCATTAGAAAGATCATCAACCATTTCTATCCTTTTTCTCCAAAGGAAACTTTGAGCAGACACTCTCACCCAATAGTAACATTGACACATTAACTTTCCTCAGCCACCTCCTCAGACTACTTAGTCTGGCTCCACCACGGCTGGGAGCCTTAATCAGATATCATACTAACGAAAGCTATGTCAGTAATGATGTCAGATGAATGGTGGTCACATGGCAACAGTCTCATTTGAAGCAAACAGTGCCACACTTGTTTTTAGGCTACTTTATGACTCGGCTGAAAAATGACTTTGTTCACAACGAAACACCACTAATGTATGAGCTGTTACCATAGGATTTTAGCACGTCTACTATTTTCTCAACATTCTTTTAATATACCTAGCTGGACAAACAGCGTAAATATCATTAAACTGCACATATTATCAAACTAATCAATCAGTGTGTATGTTAACCAGATGAAAGCTTGGCAATCCTTTCTGGCATTTCAAATCCTCAAAGAAATGGTATTATAGAAAACATATAAAGGAGAAAATATTTTAATTTGCACTCTAATTTGGCTTATACCAGATTTACACATCTGGAGAATAGGGAGACTCAGTCAGCTCTCCTGCTAGGTCCTGAAAGCATGTTTTTCCCTTCCCTGATTGGGCCATCAGTGGGCTGGTGGGATGTAGAGAGGGCAGAATAACGAGGTTGAACAGGAGGGAAGCATTTGCCCTCTGACTCCACTCACACTGTGACAAAACAGAAGCCCCAGAGTCTCACGGCATTTTATTTAAACTCACTTTCGTTTCCTGGCTTCTGAGGTAAAAATACCCCTTCCTATTTCTCATGTGCATAGTTAGTGCTCCTACTTCCAGCATGCGATTACAGGCAAACATGGCTTTTCAGTGTGAAGTACTGGAAAGACCATCAATTTCTCGGGGATCCTGACACTGCTTGGAAATAAGCACTGGCAACATGGCAATGCAGCTTTGCAAAATATCAAAGTCTAAATGACTGGTCATCGACCTGTACCTCGAGAAGATAGATATCAAAGTCAACTACCAGAAATTACTATAATGGAGAAAAATTGTGAGTAGCCATGTCCTGAGGCAGGCAGTTACATTTTCCTATTACTGTTACTCAGCCTGGTCTCATGATCAGCTTAAGATAAGAGGCTGCCACTGTTTTTGAAAAAATCTCCACGCTATTATCCAGCTGCTCTTCCTCTGGCCCCAGCAGAGCAGGTAACAGGTATGGTTGCAGGAGAAGCTGGAGAGGAGTGGCATGGCTTTGTGAGTGCTTGTGCCACTGGGCAAAGCGCGGGTGCCAGGATGGCAGATGGGAGTCACTGGAGAAGCAGGGAGAGCAGGAGTGCCTCTTACTGACATTATAGATTCATGCGGTTTACATTCATCATGAAGCTGTGGTATCAGCTTGTAGTGAGAGCCTGAAATCCAGACGGGGTCACAGACCTCTTTGTTTGGTCTGTAGTGTTCTTTCATTTAAACTTACTGATCAGGAAGGTGTTTAAAAATTATTGTGTTTATCCAACCGGGGAGCAGAAATAATGGCAAAGATAACAAAGACAAGCTAACTAAAAAAGCCCTGAATTTAAAGCACTGAGTGGTCAGAAAAATGTGAAAAATTATTTCAGTAAAACTGTATCATGACTGAATGTGTGGACATCAAGAAACCTCAAACAGAAATCAAGAAAATATATTCAGACACTTGTTGAGAATTACTCGGTTATTCCTAACTACCAGTATGAGAACTGGAACTACAAATGTATGCTATACCACATTCTACCCGTAAGGGAAAATTAGCAGAATTTTAATTAGTTCATGACCCTAGAGCCGTGTCAGTGTAGTCTTTGGATTAACATAAAAGTAAAAAAGATCTGTCTTTTAAACCCTGAAGTTCCAGCTATAATAGATTCTGGACACAAGCTGCATATCATTCATACAGCTAAGCCTTTAGCACTGCTATTATTTTCTGTTGCCTTCTGGCACCACTTAGCAAGTTCCAAATGAATGAATTCTCTATCCATTGATATATACGGGGGAAAAAAAGGAATGAGAGTTTCTGCACTGAAAAATAACATGCATACTTCCTTTACCTTCCTCTCTCAGCTCCTCTGTAACAAAAATAGCCATCAGAAAGATACACTGCTTTCACATTGATGACAAAAAATTACTATATTTCTACTGGCTGTTTGTTTTTCATTCACATTTACCTTTTTTTACAGACCATGTGAAAATTTTTGAAGCCAGAGATGACCAGTCTTTCCCATTAAACCAGTGCAGAAAGTACTTTAACTAGATACATATTGGGCCCCCTGACCAGCGCAGTCCCAGGATGCAAGCTGAGCAAATGGCCCAACAGAGCAGGAGTCTGAGCCAATATTGTTTTTTTCAGTTTGGGAAAGTATGGTGAAAATCAGGAAAAAATATGTGAACTAGCAGAGAGATAACAATTGATATCTCACTTAGAAGAGTTTAAAGAGGGCATAAGAAGGACTGGAGAAAGTGTCATCCAAAGACTGCCCAGAAAATGTGGGGTCTGACTAAGGCAGTCAAAACATTATTGTGAATCCATCAGAGCTTTAAAAAGTTGTGTTCTAGCTCTAAGAGAAGGAAAATCACTTACAACTCAAATAGGGTTTGTTTGGTGAGTATTGTCACAGATGCCTACAAGCAACAGAAGCCCAGTGGCTTTTTGTTTGAAGCTAAACCATCAGCATCTTCTCCTAAATAAAATACTTTTGTCGTCAGTTTTGGATCCTAACTCCAGTACTTGGTTCTATCCTGCAAAGTTAATGGAAGGAGCTGCTTTTGACAAAAAAAAAAAAAAAAAGACAAGAATAACCACATAAGGAGCAAGGATAACCACATAAGGATCAAGGATAACCACATCAGGGCATACCAGAGGTTTAAACTAATACAGTATATTGTCTTTGACAGTGGACAGTGGCAGATGTCTAGTAAAAAACATAAAAACAGGCATGCACATGATGATGTCTCCCCAGAATATTTTTCCACCTTCCATTAAAAAGATTTTTACATACAGTAGATACAGGATGGCAGAAGATCAGTGCACTGATGCAGACGACAGTGGAAAAGACTACCATGAATACGTCTTGTATTCATTGCTCTAAGCATACTTTTATATCTCCTACTTGCACTTGTTTAAGTAACATTGTTAATGAAGGTGGAATTATATGCTTATATGCAGAGACTTTTGTTTCCTTTTTAATCTGAAAAACATATCACAGGCTTGAAATTAGGTTTATGCTTATACAGTGAATATAGTTCGGTTAAAAATACTTAGAGTATTACTGATTAACATGAGCATTATGAGACATATGCTTTATGTGATCATTGGCTGTTCCCCTTGACCAGTACACCATATAAAAAATTGTCTTTTAATGGAAGAATACTGCACAGAGACCAAAATAGAAACTGCTAAAACAAACAAGATAATTATCTAAATTTTATAATATCACTCATAAAACGTCTGCCTTTTCCCTTTATGAGCTTGATAGATTAAATTTAGGGCAGATGTTTCATATAATTTACTCAGAAAACAGGAAAATTATTTTAAAAAACTCATAAAACCTACAAAAACACAAATGAAACTAATCTAAAACATATGCAGTCTACAGGTTTAAAGGAAAAATTAGTTATTCCTGAAGCTATGGATGGGGATGCTTAAGAGATAAAACCATCTCTCCCACACATTTTATAGTATCAGATATTCTGAACTGCTTTGGATAAGCAGAGGCCCCTCTAAATTTAGGGTGCATGAGGTAGCTCTGGCTACTTTCCCAAAGACAAAGAGAAACTTGGAGAAATGTAAACCTTGTTCCTCAGTGCACAGAAGCCAAGCTGTGGTATCTTAATTAAATCAGAGAGGTACCTGCTGTAACATGAATGTTGTGAAAGAATACCAGGTAGAATGTTGTAGAAGAATACCAGGTAGAAGTATCACACATTTGTGCACTATTTGCGCACGTTAAAGGAGGAACAGGAGCAGGCGCAATGCCTTTAATGCTTCAAAGAAAAACAATCTCTCCGCTGTCAAGAGATACAAAATTCTAGTCTCTTTTTTAAAGGAAGGTATTTATGGCCAGACAAAGAGATGTATAGACAATTTTCAAGGATATTTTGAAAGCTTTTGTTCCAAAGCCTCAAATGTCTCCATGCCACAAAACCTTTAATTTTCAAGGCAGTTCTGCTACGGAGATCCCAGAAAAAATAAAGATATTGTGCACTGTCACATTATAAACTCTCTTAGCCTGAAGTTGTTTGTCAGTCCAGACAGTTTATTAAGCTCTGTGTTTTGAGATCCAGTTAGGAGAGCAGAACATCTGGCAGTGTTGCGGCAGAAGGTCTGTCAGTGCTGGCACACACCATCTCTGGTTCCTCTGTGGACTGGCACCTAGTTGCTGTGCAAAGTGAAGGGCTCTAATTTTTGGAGTGTGAGACTTTTGTAATGCAGAAGGCAACAGAGGTGTGTCTGTGAAGTAGAAGTTTCCCAGCCTGTTTCATTGTAATGTTGGTTCCTGCACTTGATGAGAGCAGGAAAAGGAGCTGAACCACTAAATTCAACTGAAAGCTCCTGACCTATGCCCTTTGTTAGCACTGCTAAATAAATAAATAAACAGACAAAAATCATCATAATAAAAAACCCCAATGTATTTAATTTACAAGATTATCAGAAAGTATGAAAATAAGGAATTCATATACCTATTACTCTTCACTTATATATGAATAAAAAGCTCCAAACCACAGAATCTCTGTCATATGCACAAACTGTGGGAGCAGGTCTAGACATAAAAGAAATACAACTACTGTGTACACAGTAGTCATGGGTTTCAGGGTCACAGGAGAAGGAATAAATATTCTAAACCAAACTACATGCTTAAAAAATACCCAAAATAATAGGTAACAAATCAGCTTCTCAGTCCCTGAAGTTCATAGAGACAGGGTACTGTGGTTCTGCCTAAATCCCACCCTGCCTCTAAAGCAGATCAGCTCGAGAGCAAATCCTGCTGCTGTTGGATCTGAATACTTTTTGTGCAGCAGCAAAGCTTTCCTTTCCAAGAGTTTACCCCTTTGCACATTGTTCCTGCTGGCAACACATCACAGCCTGTTTTTGTGAGTGTGATAAAGAGGATTTGGCATGGGAAATACATACTGTGTGTGAGATACCAAATTAAAGTAGCAAAGGAACGGATGAAAGCTACCAAGTGTTGCTCAGCCATCCTGTGTATCGTCTGAGAAAGACCAGTCAGCTGCAAGCAGAACAGCAAACAAGAAGTCTGTCTCAGACTCTCGGGGTAGTAGAAATTAACTCAATGAACTAAAATGTGCTGTATGATTCCCTCTTATGGAGCAGAGTTCCTTTAAAGGCAAATATGCACCCTCTGAATATTGAAGCAAATGTTTTCAAATGTGTCATCATAATAAAAGCTCTGGGCCAATTCCTCTTTCAGAATACAATGCAGTGAGAAATGTGTCAACTGTTTATAATGGGCAGCATTAGAGCAGTGCTTGACAAACGAGCTCAAATACCTGATCTAAGGTAGTAGAAACAACAAGTTCACTTTGATGTGGCATAAACACATGATCTTGAATAGATATGGTCAAGGCTCCAAAAAAAGCTTCAAAAATAGTTAGACCAGTTCACATGTCAGTTCTTCCACAGGCCATAAATAAGCTTCAAAGAGTTATAAAACCAGGCAGCAGACACCAAATGCATGCAATCTCAGAGTAGTCCTACTAAAAGTACATCACCACCTTTCTGCTGCAAAGAAAAATTAGGCAAATACTTTGTTCATACGTAAGTGTGCACACACATATGCACATTCACTTCAGAACATTTCTATAGTTTATTAGGTACTGGCACTAAATAAAGTTTTGTAAACATTTTCATTTCATGATTGTTAGTGGTAAAGAGAATATTTGTGGTGCATGGTCACTAAGCAAACAGAGTGAAAATAGTTTTACAGTGAATATAAACAGTTTTATGGAGTATCAGAAAGCAAGAGGAAGCTGCAAATATAGAGCACCAGCAGCTGTTCTGGGGCAAGGCGGCTGCTCTGGATCCAGCTAGTAGCAAACTGTATTTGGGCAAACAAGTGGGTGTGGGACTGTGTAATGGAATACAGCAATTTTTAAAATGGCTTAACTCATAAATGGATGGGAGGACTTATTTCTCTCTTTTTTTCATTTTTAATAGAAATTGGGAAAGTGGCCCAAAAATGTTCCTGGATGATCACTTGAATAAAACACTGGATTTATTTCAGTGTTATTGACACCCTTTCTCAATTCATTTTCCATGAATATTCAATTTACTGGTAGGAAAGCTTGGAAAAACAGAAACTAAAGCCTGTGCAAACATATATGGCATTTCCAGACTGTATATTTATTATAAGATCCAAATTCTGAGAGTTGCATTTGTTTATTGTTTGTTTATTTGCCACAAATAAATAATAAAACCACTAGAAAACTATGCATTCAGGAAAATGGAATTATGAACACCGAAGATATGTTTGCAGAAAGCCTTCAACAAATACCTGGGAAAACAAATATACTGGAGAGTAGCCATGACGGCTTGTGGGAAATTTATCAATTAAAAAAATTAGATTATATTTGTACAATTTCTTACTCAGCTCCAGCCTAACAAATATACTAGGCTGTTATGCTGCAGTCAGGGCTACTCTCCCAGCAAGCAGATGTTCCTTCCCTTGAGGTTGCTAGAGTGATATTTTGTTGCCAACAGTATATTTTTATGGTAACTAATGACTATGTTTTGTTTTCATCCTCAGAAACGTATTCAGGTGCAAGCAGTGTCCCCAATCCCACTGTGCGTGTTGTGACATGCTGATATTCACCCTGGGTGCCAGATAGTGTCTCTGTGCCCCCGTTCAGAAGGAAGGACTACAGCTGCTCTAAGCCCCAGGCTCAGTGGCTTCTACTCACCAGCGGGTTTCCATAAATGCTTCTGTTTTGCCTATCAGTAGATTTCTTTCTGTGACAGCCAGAAGTAAATGGGTTATATGTTCTCCAGGCAGCTGCTGTAATTTATTGTGGAAGACAAACCCAGCAGTATCAAAGCTGCCCTAGAAGTAATGTAACCATACTAACTGGAAGGAAAATTGATTTTTAACTTCAGCTAGCTGAAGGGAATGGGCACAACAGTGACTTTGTCTTGTTCCAGCAACACACCCTCACATAGATAAGTTCAGCTGGCTGTTTTGGCTGGGGGGAAAGAAGAAGTGCAACTCTTTCAGACAAGTGTGACCTAAGTACAGATGATCCAGAGTATCCCTCGGTGGGACTGGGAGAGAAAAATATGTCTTTGATCCATTCTCATTGCCAGATCCTTGTGAGCTGAAGCTCTTATCAAGTTGGGAGTCTACCTTGGAGCTGGTGGGTCTGATTCGTGGCTGCAGCCACTTTTGCTGCAAAACCACCTTCAACTCTTTGTGCTGTTGCTTATACTAGTTATGGTTATAATACACTCTACTTGTAATTGTGATAAATTATTTCTATGCATGAGATGGCTCTTTGGGGATTCCTTGGACACAGTTTTGAGAAGAACCCAAGATTCATAACTGTCATCAACAAGAAACAGAAATAGTCCCTATCATCATTTGTGGCTCTGAATCATGTATAACAAATGGCCAGCACACTCCACGGCTGATATCCCTGGATATCAGCCAAATTTCTGCCAAACTCTGTATTGTTATCCTTGGCCTACTAGCTTAATGATATTAAGCTCAAACATTTCAGTACAGTTCCTACCATATTCCACTCTGGAGATGGTTAGTTGTTCCCTCAGTTCTTGTCAGGCTTTGGGCATCATTAACAATACCGAAGAAACTGCAGGCTGGTCTTCCTTGGCTAAAGCATTAATTATGTCTTTTTAATCACCTGTTTCTCAGTAATCAACAGTATTCTTGTTTGTACTTGAAAAATGGTATGGAGTAACAGCAAGCATAGACTTACAGAGAGTACTAATCCTATATTGAACCTGCACCACACAAGCATCCTCGTGCTTACTTTTATAACTGTCGTTTACTCTTGTTTAAAAGAGTATAACTATCAATAATGCTTTGTTCAGTGCGTGTGTATATAATAATGTATATGAGGCCATTATTATGGTGTTCACTGTGGAAATAATGCAGTCATACAAAAGACACATTGCTCAAAATAAAACCTAAGATAAATAAAGGAAGCTATAAAATGCTCTGTTGGGCCCGCTTCTGGACCTATTTAAAGTCAATGGCAAAGTTCCCACTGACCTCAAGCAGGAACTAGCTTCTTTTTCTCTTTCTAGCTTTGTTTAGAAAGAAATATAATGACAGACTTGAAAGGTAAGATGAAATATTTGGGGAGAGGGAGAGAAAGAAGAAGGAAAAGAAATCAGAAAGGGGCAAGGGAAAAGAAAAAGCTGTATTTTTAACATTTTACGTAGGATGTAACAAGAATTGCTTAGGGATTTTTTTCACATTTCCCGTGTTCTGGTTTTGCCAGAATACTTTAGTACTTTCATGCTCACATTTCTCTCCCAGCTCTTTCCACCCTCTTCTCCGCGGGCACTTCTACTGGCCCCAAAAAGCACGTGGTTCTTCTCAAAACTAAAAATGTGTTTGCCATTAAATATAATGTGTAAAATCTTACAATGCTTTCAGAAAAATAATGCTCACCTCCAAAATGAGGGGAAAATGGTACATAATCATACATATAATTCACAACATTTATTTCCCTGGTAATGAATGTTGTCGGGTTTTTTTTCTATGCTGAACAGTCATACCTGAGGTGCATAACGTTAAAGGGCACGTTCACTGCTGACATAAATGACAACTACAGCCACTTTGGTGAAGTTATCTCCAATTAATCCAGGCATTACATTCACTTCAAGGTATGCAATACATTTTAAATGATAGAAACATCTAGGAAATGCCAAGTACTTCCACAAACTCTCATGTGTGTGTGTTGTGTCCCAGACCTGGACCCTTTCCCCAAATCTGCTGGTTTTGTGCTAAGTGCTGCCTGAGCAAAGCATGGGGAGGGCCAGCGTTGTGTGTCCTGTTTACCCTCGCAATTAACGAAGTGGCGTTCAGGGAGAGACACCAAAGAGCCTGCTGCACTTAAAGGGCTAAGGAGAGGTGATAACAGGCTTCGCTCTGTTAAGGCTGGCTGCCCAGCTTTACTGAAAATGTAGTGACAGATAAAACATAAATCAACATCCTTATCAACCCAGCTTCCTTGCCTGCCAAATGGGGGTTTAGTTTATCAGCGACCCGCGAGCCCGCTGGCAGCCTTTACACTTACAGCTGGTCAGTGGGGTGGGACAGGGTGGAAGCTAAATGGCTGCTCTAAAATGCCTTGGTGTAAACAACCCTGGGAAGGACTTCCTTGAACTGCCGGTTACCTGAGTGCGATCCATCTCACTAAAGCGCCTGCCCCAAGAGGGGTAGTATTGCCAGGAAAGAAAACAAATAAAAGACACCAGCATGTCCCAGCACAGGCACAGGCTGGGGAACACCGTCCCCTCGAGGGGGTGAACAGCCCTCAGTGAGGCGAGCTCCTTACAGCAGGGCTCAAGAGGTGGGCAAGCGCCTGGGAAAGAAAGGAACTTTGACAGCACCGCCAGCTTCCTCCACACTGTGACTGGACTGTACAGCATTTACATACATATACACACATGTACAACGTTTGCTTTGACTCCCTGCGAGACCCATCACAGGAGCACATCTTTCAAAGGCACCAGTATCACTCAAGGCTCAGGAGAGGAATGTATCAAGGGTATATTCATCCCCCGTTGCAAGCCAGTGGACTTCTTTCCCTGCATTACAAATAATTTTCTAGATGCATAGGGATTTTAAAGTATTTGTCCTGATATATGGCATCATGGTTAGAATTTTTGCATTAAGCTCAGCTCGAAAAACAAACAACCCAATTAAATTGGATCTTGTTCATGAGGAGGGTGGGAGTTTAGATAGGGGAGCGCATCAGTTTTTGTTAGTTAGGGGGATGGCACTGACATAATCAGCCTTGTGCAAACACTAGTAAAGATGAAATTAGCATTTGGATCAGTGATTTATTTCTGCCCTGAGATCTACTGCAGTAAATAATTTCTTGGGAATTTAAAGTGAGGCAACTGTAACAGTGGTTTTATGTCACTATCAAAAGGAGTGTCAAATGCAGGCAGTTCTGACAGACTCTAGCTCAAGACTTTTTTTTTAACTAAGCTTGAATTCATTTTAAAATTGTTCATTTTTTCCTGTGACGGTGACCTTTAGTTATAGGAAAATGGAAGTCAAGCTACAATATTTCATTTAGACAGCAAACTCCTCTGTATTTATTTGGGTTTAGAAAGCCCCAGCTTCTGGCAATAACTCCATGGAAAAGACATGCAGAACATAGGCAAATCATAGACAGAAATTGAAGACACCATGTCACACCCATACTGTTGTGCAACAAAATGCAAAACGTACAGAGAACTGAAGTGCTAAGGCTTGGACAACAGGCCCAAGCCAGAGTTGACCTATAGATGAATCCTGTATATTTTATAACTGATAACCATTATGCTATTAGGTATTGTTCTAAGTTATAACAACCCACTTATGCTGATGTAAAAAGTGCTAAAGTGTTGAAGTACTGAAGCCTGAACAACAGGCCCCAAGCTGAAGCTGCTAACTTAGTATGTAATCATTTACAAAGAATGTAAGCTCACTAGTGAAAGATGCATCTTAGAATATAATCAGTAGTGAGGATGAAATGCTGAGAGAATGTATCCAACTTCCCTTGTTTAGCCTTGTTCAAGGCTGAGAACCCATGTATTTGGCCTTGTTAGAAACTCCCTTGGTCTCCCCCCGCTCAAGCCGTGGCCAGGCTTTGGGTGGAATCCAACAGGAGAATGAAACCAGAAATTTTCCGCTCAAAACAAAGGTGCCAGCTCTTCTGGCTTGTTGATCTCTAGTATATAAGGCTGGACCTGCTCACAGCGACTTTGGATGCCTCACCTACGGGTGGACGCACCGCGTAGGATTTCCCACTTGCTGGGACAGGCTCTCCAAATCCTCGCTGCAACCGGGGCTGCCCAGCATCTGCGGATCTGGATAATGGTAACATATGCAAGTGGTGATGTATCTTTCTTAATCACTATTGTCTCTCTCGTGTAGTAATGATTTGATGCATTACCCTGTATTTTCCTATTTGTTGCTTTAGGTGCACTATTCTGCCTTTTCTTACTGCATGTTTTCTGTATTACTCTGTTACATTATTTGGTTATCACCGGTAAAATACACCTACTCTTTTCACTCTGGTGTCTGAGTTTAATTGGTATCCTTAATACAGTAAAACAAGAACACAGTGTTAGATATATCAGAATCAAATCTTCTAGCAAAAGAAAATACATTTTATAATGAGATTTTTGCTTAATAAGTCTTCTTCACAAAGAAACATTTTCTAAAAGTATTTCAAATACTGGGATATAAGAAACATCTATTTCCTGCCACATGTTCAGGCCTGCATGTTTTAAGAAGCCATTTGTAATAAATCACACATGCGCAGAGCTTGTCTCTCTGTCTTTCCAGTAGACAAACATATACTACAGATGAAATTGCTAGAACCAATATGGCAAGGCTGAAAGCTTCCCATCACAAACTTTGCTTATAGCATTGCTAAACCTTTACCACTGACCTAAAATTTTTCCTATGAAAAGTATCCCCTTCCAGCTCTTTCTTTTTTGTCTGCTTGTTTGCATAGCAGTGTACTTTGGCAAGGTTACCCAAGCGACAGCAATATACTTGTGCCCATATTTAACCAAAAATCTCCACAAAAGCTCATATTGTACATGCTCAGAGTGTGCATACAAGAATTAGTTACTCGCTGAGAAGTCTGTCAGAAGACCATGTTTCAATTTAGAGCTACAGGGAGCTGAAGAAAGTTTTTTGAGGAAAGAGATAGCAAGAAAGCACAGAGGTGGGAGCAGAGACCTTCCACTCTGAGTGAGCTCCAGGGAGAGAGGCAATGGAGGAAAAGGGCTGGCCTGCAGAGCCAGGAGTAGTAGAAGACATATTTGGAGATGCAGCAAGTTTATAGAAAGTTTAGTTTAGTTTAGTTTATGAAAAGATGGGAGAGGGCAGGAAATAGAGTGGGAAAGAAACCAAAGGCAGAAACCAAAGGTGAAGTCAAACAAAAAGAGAAGGGCCAGAGCCAGGGCATATGAAAGGATGAATGTAAGAAGCAAGCAGAGGTAGAGGGAAAGAGAGAGTCATTGGAGGGATGCTGAGGAGCAGAAAAGTTGTAAATGTTGGTGAATGTTCTACTTTAGTTCAAAGTTTCCAAACTGCATCTGCTATAAACTGTGAAATGCTATTACGGAAATGACTGGCTTTCATCTAACTGCTGAAAATAGCCTAAAAAGGCAAATCGCCTACTACTACAGCTACCAATTGCTATGTAGTCAAATGTTTGTTCCAACAAAGTGCAAACTGGGTTTTGAGAACAAAAAACTGCCTAAGACATCTGTTGGTGCTTTACACTGTTCCACATGACAGAACTAAGTGGAATTACATTTCAGAAGTGACCTCCCAATGTTATGAATCTCTAGTGTTCAGGTTGTCCAGGTGACTTTAGTTCCTCCACTTAGTCACATGTTTCATGAGAATGGGTCCCTGTTGTTTTTTTCCCATGCAGCTCATTCATACATATGCAAGGTTTGCGATAGGAGCCTGTTGTTTTCCAGGTGCTATGGGTCACGCAGTTTGTGGTGCTGCACTGTGGCCAGGGGATGTAGTCCATAATGGAGCCCCTCCAGAGCACAGGATCTGCTGCAGACCACAGGCCAGGCAAACACTGCTAAAGATGGCCCACAGTTTGGAAACCACTGAATTATGAAATAAACACAATAATCTTTTAAACTATACTGCCAAACATGCAAAAGAGAGCTTTTTTTGAAGGACTGTCAGGGCTGAGTAAGAGGTAGACTCTTGTCTATAGGATTGCCACAGAAACTGAGTGGAAATACAGTGAACTCTGTGAAGGAGAAATATGCTTTTCCAGAAATCATCACAAACATAGATAACTCAAACAGAATAGTATTTTTTCATCTACAAGGCCTGTAAAGGTCATTCACATGTTAACATCAGAACTCTCAAATTTTGCAATACTCAGACCTTCATTAAAACTGAATTGTACATCTATGCATGGTAACCAGCCCTGTAAACTGTGCTTCCACTTCATGCATGAAAATATCTCCCTGGATGTGTCACAGCCATGACCAGTACTAAGTTAATATTTATCATGCAAGTAAGTGTGAGAAATAAATGCCAAATAATTCAATACTAGGAGTTTGGGATTTCATATGTGAATAAATAATTTATAATTACTTGGCCCATTATAACTTTTTCACGTAAAAGGTAATGAAAGAAAAGGTTATTTTAGAAAATGGACACATTCCCTGACAAAGTCAGAGTTACACAATTTTGAAAGATAATATTTAACCTTTGGAAAGGCCAAAATTCTTTGGACTGATGCAGAAGTTATAAGGATAGATCTCGCCAAATGTAGAGTAATTTTTGAAGAATTACTCTTTTTCACAATACTAATACAAAAATTCTTGGACATGAAACTGAGAACTCTGGAACAGGAAGAAGCAATCATAGACACTGTAAAGAACAAGTCTATTTAGAAGTAGTTTGAATTCTGTAACACATCCTGACAATAATACATTTTCATGCTTGACTGTATTTTACTAGCTCATTTCTTCATGCACAGGAAGTAGTATATTTAGCCCATGGCATTTCAAAATATATGTTTTAAAAGTGGATAGCACTTGTTTACTTCTACATTTTATAAAAGAAAGGAAAAGAAAAAGGACGCTACATGAGAGAGAATGCAAATATATATACATAATACCATATATATAAACTTATTCATACACTTATACTGAAGTTGATAAACACTGTTTTGAAGAAGTGGAATTAACAATGGAGATTTACCTTTTCTGCAACTTTCCATGTTTAGTGTAAGAAACTCCATAAAGTTTTACTTCTTCGGGTGGTGAATGTACTTCCTCTGAAACAGAGCCCTCTATATAGAGTTTCTGTTTATATGAAGAATAATGGTCACAAATAATCCTCTTATTCAACTCAATAATATCTTCTAATTTTTTTTTTTAATTGAATGCTAAAGCATTACAGAGTCGTAACATGAAATCAAATTCTGTATTATATACTCCATAAACCTGAGACTTTCCAAGGTGCTTGGATTCTGGTCATATAGCTCTAGGATCAACTTTGACACAATTTGGAAGTATTAGGAAGAGATTTATTCCTAAATTACTTCTCAAATTAATAAAGTACATGACTGAAGATGGTGTTTTATTCTCTCCTTATTTGTACATATTATTTTTATTTCATTCCACCTCAAAAAAGCTACATTTCCAAACTGTTTCTAATTTCAGGATATGTTGAGGAAAATTCCACCCAAATGAAGAATATCATAATAGCAAAGAAAAAAGAGAGAAGCAGGGAGGAAGGAAACAGCAAATACTGAGAACACAGCATCTGTAATACGCACTAACAATTCCAAGCTTGCAATGGTCTGTCACTGCACACGCAAAGAGGAAATTTCTTTTAAAAGTTACAAAAATGACCTTGCTTTGAACCAAGTGAATGTGATTACTTCTGAACGGACGGAAAGTTAAGAAGTTTGGATTAAATGTTTTACCAGTGCCAATGTCCCAGAACTTTCTTTGGCTCTATATTCTCCTTTCCTATGTTTGTCAGCTGAATTTAATGTTCTCTTCTTTTTGTCTTCTGGTCTCTTTGACCTTAATGTGACATTTTAGTTGGGTGATTAATTACTATTAAATGGCACTGCATTTATTAAATGGAGTCCTTGTCTGTGTAAGAGCACAGTTACAATGCAACGATTCAGTTTGATAAGCTTAAATATACAAAGTTAGATGTGGTAATATCTAATTTGTCAAGGATCTTGTGGCTAGCTTTTCTGCCACAAAGCTAGAAAGGAGATGTGATTGCACAAAAAGCTTAATATTCTGAGCTTAAACATTCTCAGTAAATTGATCTTCTCCATCATGTAATCATATTTCAGAGTGTGCAGGAGACAGCAAAGTTCCACACAAGCCTGTTGCCTTAATACTAGGCCTGAGGGTTCCTGACCATAAAAATAAAAGCTATGTGACAAGATTTGTATGTCTCTTTTCGGCAGACAACAGCTGACTTGCCTTGCCAGAAGCTTTCTTTCTGGGTTAATTGAATCAAAAGAAGAATAAATGTCAGAAAAAGGATGAAAGGTTCATTGAGAAAAAAAAGATCTGTCTATAGTTTGAACACATATGTGAAAAAGAGATAGTGAATATTTAGTTTATTAAGTGAAACACCAGCAGCTAACATTGTAATCAACAAGGTTACTATTCCATCAGTTATATTGTCCCAACACTGCTTTATTCTTTGCTTATCTAACTAAGTTGATTTGGAACATTTTCTTTTTTTTTTTTTTTTCCAAACTATGCTGAATCATCAAAACAAAACTTCTTGCAAGCAAAAGTTGGGTTTTATTTAACATCTGCTGGGAAAAAAAATTCAGGCCCAAGGTGGATGACCTGGATAAAATCAAAGTGGGAGGGACACTTTCACAAAAATCTCAGTGGTTTGGGTACTCATGGGAAAGACAGACTGCATTTGGGCCTAGTTCGTATCTGGTTCTTATGTCAATTCTTTTCCCCTTTGGTTAAATGTTAACAGGGCCAGAAAGAACAGAATCTGTTCTCAGGTTGTGTTCTCAGTCCTTGTGTCTCCCACTTCCAAAACTGTATTGGAGCTCCTACATCTGCAGAATCAGTGCCTGTCTCTGTAACTCCCATTCCACATAAAATAACAAGAAATTAAAATAAAAAGATGAGATAAATAAGGTTAATATGATAAATAAGAGGTCTGCAGCTTTAATTCAAACCTGCAGGTAGGTTTTGACAGTGCAAACTGCAGTAGTACTGTAGAGAGAGGAGGCATTCATCTCATCTGAACTTAGGTGTTTACAGGGATCTCCTTGTAGCAATATTGTGCAGAAATGGGTAATGTTTGGGCATGCATTTTTGGACCTACTCTAGATCTGAGATGAATATCTCCATATCAACCACAGTGGGAATTCAGATGCAAACCTCCACCAGACACACATTTACACACAGTCAGGGAAGAACTCCCACCATTCTGCTGGAAAACAGAAGCATGAGCACTATGTGCATACTGTTTGTATGATGAAGATTTAAGATGAACTCTACTCACAAGTAGATACTTGAGCTTGTAAGGTCTGCAGGTTTGCAAACACTGTATCATCTGGAGACATTGAAATAACCCTTCCTTGAGGCCAACCATCAGTAGTAAAGTGAATCTAAATGAAACAAGAAAGGCCATAATCCTGACTACCTCTAAAAGGATTATGGTGGTGTCTTGACTACTGATGACAGTCTAATGATAAGATTGCAAAAGAAAAACA
This sequence comes from Strix uralensis, assembly GCF_047716275.1. Lineage (NCBI taxonomy): Eukaryota > Metazoa > Chordata > Aves > Strigiformes > Strigidae > Strix > Strix uralensis. Next base: position 41,442,273 of record NC_133975.1, read on the forward strand.
TTCTTGTAATTCTCATTACGGATTAAGTCACCACACTCCCAGTTGGTCCTGTGTAGATTTGTTCACCTTCATCTTCCTTTACGAGCAACAGGAAAAGAGGCACATTTGTATTGCCCAGAATCCTATGGGCTCAGGATTACAGGCAGGGAGACTCATCAGATGTGTGCTTTAGCAGACTCAAGATGAAAACGATGGATGCTGGAGATATGTCAGGCACTTCTTCCTGAAAATTTTCTAGAAATTAGATTCAATTACAAAACTGCATTTCAGTCTGGGCATAGTATCTTCTGAAAAAACACTCATTTCCTACGTTCCTTGCAGAATAGAAATATTTTTTAATTGATGTAATTTGTTATTTTAGGATTCAAAACAAAGACACAGTTAGCAGTTTATTCCCATGATCTTCAGAACAAATTTCTAGAAAATATTGGGAAACTTTGCAAATACAATTACTACCTTGGTCTCAAAAATAGAGATAATATTTTCATGTGTCAGAATGCTCTATTTCTAAAGCCACTTTAAATTTACTTTATATGATTATTAAAAACTGGTCAACATCAACATAATATATTCATGTTTATCTAAATGAAATGTTTTGATTAATTGATTAAAAGGAAAATTTTACTTCAAGAAAGTATTGGAAATATTCTTAAAGATTTTACAGGTCACAAAATACATTTTCAAACCAGGCCTAACCTTTCATTTTGGCAAATGTTAAAATATTATATTATCTCCACTAAAGCATTTGTGAAATTGCAAACTGTAGACAGGGCATAGGCAGAGAATTTATCTTTTGTGAAAAATGTAGTAGGCTACTGGTTTTGATCACTCAAAATATAAGAACAACTTTCTGCTGTTCAAATCACAAGACAGGTCAATTTGTAGAAATTAAACTAAAAGCACAATCTAACATACTTTTTTTCTATATACTAAGAATAAAACCCCACAGATTCACAATATGAACTACTGATCAGCATAGTAATTTGCAAGTCATACTTTAATGATCTCTGTGTAGGTAAGAGATCAGGCAAATAACTGAAAGTCTGTAAAATGGAGGAGTATAATGTTATATGACAACACAGAAGTAATGGTTTCAAATTACAAGCAAACCTGGACAAGGAAAAAAATAAAAGTCTTCTCCCCTTTCCCCCAAACACAGGCACAATTTCCTCTAGAAGAAAATTCAAGAGAAATAAATGCATTGCTTGCTCTTTCTCAGAGGTATATCAAATGCTGATTAATTCTAAATCTTCTGAATTGTAATGTGACCATCAGAGCAAAGCTTGGCCTTACAATGTTTTCTGTAACTCAGACGGCTGTACAAAAGTGACTGTGTTGAAAGAATTATAGTCAAGGACATAACTGTAATGAAGCATTATCACAGACATATAATATTATCAAAATATCAAACTCTACACATGTCAACAGTCACCCAATGTGATTAGAGGCAGATCTGGTTTTTGGTTTAGGTAAGAGTAGGCAGTTGTTTACGTTGGCAGATCATGGGGGGAAGGGAGGAAATGAAATGCCCCAGTACAGGGTGCCATGGCCCCACCGCCTTGTTTTGTGGACCCTGAGAGAAAGAGACAGGGAGAGGAGCTGTGCGTCCCACAATCAGATCAGCTCAGAGAAAGAGCAGAAGGTTAGTGCTCCCCTGACCACCAGTTCCTAGTAAATCTGCTCCCTCCCAATAAATTCCCACTTTATTTCTCCAGTCTTTAACATTTACCTCTGGGGATGAGGGGAGAAACAAAACAACCCCCCTGCCCACCACCACCTCCAGATCACTGGTGGCTCCCTGGACCCCACAAGTCAATTCCTTTCAATCCCCTTCCCTGACCATTGCCACCAACCCAGGCAAGATTTGAGGCAGGTTCTCAAGCCCAGTGACCCACTCCCAGGTCTGTGTCTTCTCTCAGAAGCTGTCACAGTGCTGCCAGGCTTTGTCCAACAATTATTTCTTCATCCTTTGCCCCAGTGGCTTCCCCTTGCAAGACTTTGTCTGCAACGCTGGGTGCCCATTCACCAAGCAGACAGGCATGTATTAAAACAAAACATACCAACCAGTAAGCATGGCTAAAGGTGAGCATGTCGAGGAAAGGCAACGTCTGCTGTCAAATTGCAGTCCTTTTGAACTGCAGCCTTATACAACCATCCTCTGTGCCTGTTATTTATGAGGCGAACTGAGGATATGACAGCCTCGTCTGCTGATGTGACAGAAAAAGCACATCGTTCGCTTTGAACCTTACAGAAACGTGGAAAACTTTCTTGCGCTCCTTTCAGTGTAACCCTGCTCCAAGAACCATATTGACTTGTAATAGCTTCTGTTTATGCAGTGCAACAAGCTGAGGTCAGTGGGAAAGTGTCAGCTGCAGCGTATGACTTCGCTTTCACTGCATCATGGAACTTGGCACAGCCTCCAATGACAGATAACAAACTGCATTCTATAGCTTTCAAAACTCTCAAAGGATATGTGGCTGGGAAAGGCTTGCAAATGCCTTCTCTTGATTAATAGTCACAAAACTGAAGTGATCATAATTTAGTCCTAGCAAAGAGCTGTACTTCTTTGTAGCAGCAATAAAGAAAGACACAAAAGCTCACAAACTTACACAATATACAGAAATCATCTTTAAAGAAATCCACAGTCATCATGCCAGACACTAAATGAATTATTTCTCTCATTTCTTGTCTCACCACAGCTTCCTCCCACTTGGACACACATGTTAGGCATTCAGTTAACCTCAAGCATAGCTCTCCTGGCCCTATCGCTGTATCTGCACTCCCCATCACAAGGGTAGGCTAGACTACATTTTTGCAATGTAAAAAGAGTGACATCATTTTTTTCTTAAAGTAGCTTGTCTGTAAGAATGCTTCAATTATACCCAGCTCAGCTCAGTCCCAGAATATGCCTGTTCCTATGCCCTTTCCTGTCCTGTGCTCAGCACACTGTTCAGAGCCGGTCCTTCTCACAGCTCTGCACATATATACCCCATTCTGAACCTCTCATTTTCTATCTACAGCAGCTGCATTTGCTTCCCCATCTATAACTTTCGCCGACCTCCTGCTCTTGCACTGCACTTCCTGGGAAGTGTTTTGTTCACGGACCCAGTGGAGGAATATGTTATGACAATGGAGTTTTAAGGAAAGCTTTTTGTTTTGTCATGTCATGCACTTTATCCATCCCATTTTGTCATCTGGTGGTTTCCTTTCTTGTTCTAGCGCATATTTCATGGCTAAAGCTATTTCTCAGGCAGCCTTGGAAGTCAATCCTTTTTCAGATAACAACTTTTTTCAGCTGATCCACCTTCCTATCTACTTACAAATCCATCAGAGAGTGCTTTATTTGGCTACAGTCCTGCATCGTATACTGGAATATTTATAGAATGACTTACAGTGTCGTGATATTCACCAGTCTGAGGTGAATCAGAGAATTATTTTTTTAATTACCTTCTTTGCAATTGGGAAATTCAACTTAAGATACTAACACAGAACTTCACTGTGGTGAAATGCAGAGTCAAAAAAACCTGCAAGATACACATAGGACCTTCATGTGGGGAACAGTCACTTTTTTTTTTTACCTCAGGCAAGATTTAAGTTTTAATTGTTTAATGGTTTTTTAGATCTAGTAAGCAGCTCTTCCTGATGTTTTATACATTCAGAAGAATATATCATGAAACTAAATAAAAGATTAATTATCCTTACAGAGCCTTCGATCATTTTCTGGAATCTCATGCTATAAAGTGCCATCACTCTGATTTCACTGAAAGGATCTCACCTGCACTTCACAGTCTTCCCTATTTATTGTCTGTTTGGTCTCCTTCTCTTCACTTGACTGCCTTGAATATTGGGTTAACAAGCCTCAGTGAAACTCCCGTTCAGTCCTGTATCCTGATAATATATACAAGTAACATGTGGCATAAGGTTTAGAAAAAGTTTTTAATTAAAACCAAGTGTTAGAATTATACTGTCTTTGGGTTTCCTCATGTTTCATGGCTTTTTTGTGTCCAGTTTACAACAGAAAAAGGTGTTGAGAGCACAAACTTTGTTTATGCAAATAGATTGTTTTGTTGCTTCTATAACAGTACTGCTATGGTTGTGCAGTTTTAGGATATTAACTGTAGGAGCGAGAAATGTTTATACTTTAAAAAATATCTGATTATGGAATTACTGTTGAAGTACAGTAAAACCAATACTATGGATGTTGCCTTTTTTCTTTGTTTGCTGAATCAGGTCTTTTGCAACATGGTCTTTGTTTTATTAGAAAGCAGAAGATGTTCTTCTTAAGACAAGAAAACTCAGCAAAATCCTAAAAGTAGGTTGCATAATCTAAAGTGCCATATTTACCTTCTGATAGCCCTCACAAACAACATCTAAAAGTAGTCATTTGACTTTTAATGACAGCCACTGTTCATGTTATCTTTACAAATTTCCTTCTTGAAAGAGCTGGTCCTCTTACTGTTTAGTTACCATTGCTTCTGCATTTGCAAGAACAGAGAGGGTATAGCTGGCCTTGATTCAGTTCTTGCATAGTGTCTGCAAAGATTTAAACACATCAAAGTGTCAGCTAGATCGAATAAGCTAGAATCTATTTTAGAGTAACTGAAAGTTTGACTTCAATTTGCCCAAAAACTCTATTTATTTTAACTTCACTGAAATTCCCTCAGCATTATAAAACTAATTGCAGTCCTGTTCTCTTTCCCTCGTTGCACCCCCTCAGTGTCAGCAGTCTCTGAAATGTTTCTTACAAAAATCTCAACCCTAAATACCTGTTTTTTACAATGAAACACTGGGAGCATCTTATCTGGAATTACCTACTCTTTCATATTCAAATGGACACATGCTTATTTTTCCCTCAACATTTGGTAGTAAAAGGAAAGCTGGGAGGAATACCTCTCACAGAAGTCTTTAAACTAACTAAAAAACAAATCATATTTACTTTGAAGTAATTTAAGAAAACCTTTCACTTTACTTTTTTGATCCTACCATGTGTTTTCAGGCCTATGACATCACCCAAAGAGCTTTCGTTCATTAAAATCATCAAACTTGATGAGATGAGATTTATCTCTGCCCAAATTTAGAGATCACGAGGCTGATCTAGACTCTATGTCTGTTCTTGTCTATCAGAAAAGGATGTAAAGCCCAACGAGCCATTTTAGTGGCATCTCAGCATTTACATCATACTGCTCAGATGCTGCTCAGGGTGCTCTTCTTGTCTTATTCACCTACTGCTTCCTATGCTATAACAGCACCTCTTTTAAAAACACATGGTCCCAACAGGATGTTTCTGTGAAGTTTTTTGAAAATCAGTGCTACACTCTCTTCATTTTTACAAAGAGGAAAGAAAATGACTGGATCTTTATTCAATTATTCTTATTTTAGGGAGTGTACAGAGCAGACTGTCATAACTAGGGAACTGACTGAAGGCTGGCCCCTGTGTGAAGGCTGAAATTGCCATTCTTAATCTCACAGATAAAGGGCTAGTAACATTTTTAACACTTAGCTTAACAGTTATCATATTCATGAGGAGCTACATTTATATTTATTTTGAAAATAGTTTTTCATATCCCAATATTAAGTTTGCACTTTGCCTGGCTTCAAGGTCCCTCATAAAACATACAACCTTCCCATCTTCTTCAACCCTTTCAGCTAGAGAAGTCTTAGAAACACCATGCCAGTTGTTCAAATTCTAGATTTTTGTGCAGAAATTCAGACACAGGAGTAGAAGATATAAGATACTGTCCCCAAAATCCACTGACTAATTATTAAGCCCTTCTTCTCTCCCAAAAAAGATCAAGAATAAGAAAAAGCAATGTAGAGTCATAACATTTGCATCTGCACCAAAGACTTCCCTTATTCCAGAAGGTTGAGAACTATGTTTTTTACACTGGTTTGAGAATATTTACACACCAGCATCAATCCTGTCCCATTAAAGTCATAGGATCTCTAACAAGCCCATTAATGTGTCATCAGGGCATAAGCAAATATGTCAAAAAATAAACATTCACTCTAAAAAATATGCTTTCTTCTCCACCATGCTCTTCAAGGCCAAGAATGTATTCATAATAAGAATTTTGTGTAAATTGACCCAAATTTTAATTTTTCTAATGGAAAATTAGGAGAAAATACGGGATGGTTTAACTCTCTTAGTCTGGATCCTTTCTTTGCTCTTTCAAAGGCTCTTCAGGAAAAACAAAATCTTTTCTGCTTATACAGTAGACACTGTCCCTCTTTAGGTCTGCTTCTAATAACATGAATAATATTAATCTCTCCTACAAGCTGTGCTAAGAATCTCTTTTGGGAAGCAATGACATCTTTACATTATTAATAGCTGATTCAATCTGGCTTGCTGTAGTAACAGCTTTTGCCAGTGTGAGATTAGGTTCAACAAACAGCCCTACGAATTTCAGCATGTCTTTATCTAGCAGGGTATTATAACACAGCATCCTTCTGTGCCCAAGAAATGTAACCAACAGAAACCATGCCTGCCTGGTATCATCAATCATGAGCAGACGATTCTCAGCTACTCTTATACACATTTTTTAAGGAATTATTTTTGAATCTCAAAGGAAAAGACTGAAATAAGAGGGCAAACATCTTCATGATTCTTCCTCATTTTATTCTTTGTTATTTCTTCAAATATCTTCAAACATCTCTTTTCCTGTCTCTTGCCAGAGTCTCTATTTCTCATTGACTTTTTTGCAGTGCGTTTTTCAATCTTTCTTCAACTTAGTTTCATTTTTGTTTTGGTAGTACCTTTTTGTTATCCATACTTCCACCTATTTTCAATTTCCCATCCATCTTATAAGAATGCCTATAAGGCTATTGCATAGATGTTAGGACTTTAATAGATTTCTAACACTGCAAGGGGCAGGACTGGAAGATTGACATTTTGACCTCTGGTTTACTGCCAGATGAGCTATTGGGTGTTCTGGATACATTGGTTCTCCTTTTCCTGTCAGAGCAGACCATTCTTTTGCAGGTATTATCTCATCAGTCTTTCAGACAAGCGTGCACGCTAAGCTGGTCTGGTTCATGAGTGGTCATTTATTTTCCACTTTTGTTCATCTTCTTCCTTAAATGAGTTTAGGTGATACAAAAAAGACAAAACTAAGAGTCTGAGGGTGAGGGGGATTGATACAAAAGAGAGAAAGGGGAAAAAAAATCTTCTCTGCTCTCAGCTCCCTTATGTTGCTGATCTGAAAGTTTATTTCAGAAGGACGGTGATGTTTTTTTTCTTCATTCACTTTCAGTCCTCATTTTCACTGCTATATTCTTTCATGCAAGGTTCAGTTTAAGAGTGGGCTCATGAAATGAGGTAATACCAACTAAAATGTACAGAAATGTATTCTGTGTTTTCATTAGATGTGTGAAAGAAAATTGATATTTTCAAAATTTTGAGACATGCTGTTGAGAAGTTTCACAATTTATTTTTTTTTCAACTGGTAGCAGCTGAGAGGGGTCTTTTATTTTACAGTGAAAATCCTCCTTCTTCCACAAAACTTGGATTAAATTGTAGATGCAAAACAAAATGGAAATTCTGGTAGAAATATTTGATTGAGAAGCATTTTGGCAGAGAGTGTTTTTTACCACCTGGAGTAATGACTTGAATCTAGAAAATATTTCTGATATTATCCACAATAAGGAGAACTTCTGAGAAGGCTTGGGACACAGTTTTGAAGGAACTGAGAAATAAAAGTAACAGACAAAAAGAAACTGGGTAGAACAGGAGTTGTTGGAACTGTTTTTCTACTTTAAGACTTAGTGCTTTTATTATTGACACTTTATTTAATCTTGGATGTACATAAATTTTGTAATTTTATTTTCTTGCCTTTAAGATGAATTTTAAGCTCTAGAAAAATTAATAAGGGTTCCCACCCTTAAAGCAAGAAAACAATTTCCTGAGATACTAAAGATAAAGAAATTGGCCTAAAACAGGATAACAGTATAGAATGGGTTCTAAATCAATACTGTGGTCACAAAAACAGTCAGTTCTTCAGAGACTCTGAGTAGGATAGAGCTCATGGCTGACAAGAAAAACAAGGAGTATCTACTGATCAGCCAAGTCAAAATCAGCCAAACTAAATTTAGACCAATAACATAAAGGTGAAAAGGTTTACATCACTCCAGCAAATCTCGACTATCCAGTTTCATTTACCTATTTTTGGTTCTATTTGTAGCTGATATGTCAATCTCATCTGTGTAAGATTAACAGATTTTTGGTTTAAAAAAGCAGAAACTAAGATGAAAGATCCCAAGACATAGTCTTTTTCCTTATTTCCATATTAGCTTGAGAACCAAGATGAATCTGAAGAATTTTTTTGGTTTTGCTCAGCAGGATTGATAAACAGTTAGTCATGTGTATCTCGCAGGAAAATACATGGAAACATTGAAAGGATGTTTAAAAGATCAGGCGAGATTATATTATAAAATAATATTTATACTTTTCACATATCCCAACATAGTCAGAAAATTATTATGACCATGTTTCAGGTTTCATAGTAAGCCCTTTTTTGGGAGAAATGAATTATTGCAGCCCTAAGAGCTATGTGGCTGCTGAAAGACTACCAACCCATGATGGTCCCTCCCTCCAGATGAGTGCTATCAAAAACATGGTAAGACCTTAATATTGAGCTCTAAAACTCAAGGGAGAATATATTCACATGAAGTGATTATCTCTTATGTTTCTGGACATTCTAAAGATACATTACATTCTCCTAATAATACTTGCCTTCTTTTTGATATGATGTTTTGGAAGAACAGCTTGCACTTATAATCAGTACAATTTATCACCTATCCCCAAAGTACCCTGCCGTTGAAATGCCTGACATATATATTAGGTGTTGTGGATTTAGCAAAAATTGAATTATAAATTGCCTTGCCAGCTTTTGCCTCTGGAAATAATGAAAAAGTGAGCTAAAGAAATGTTCTCCTGAAGGATTTATTTTTAGTGGCTATAGAGAAAGAAACAACAAACATGGATTGACCAGATTTTATCATTTTAAGCACTAAATAGCTTGTTCTCAAGAAAAGTTTTCATTCTTTTGATTTTTTTTTTAAGAAAAAATGCTGCACTAAGAGTGCTTGAATGTCCCTGAAAATAACTCTATTGAGAAAAGGGGGGGAAAAAAAGAAAACACTAACAAAACGTTAATTTGTACTCAGTAAGCCCATATGAGAATTTCAAGGTCTCGTGAAGTCAAGTTAAATGTCATCCAAAATACTTTCTTTTCTCTTCTCTGGTAAGTGCTGTCTCTCAGTGAATGAAATTCTTTGCAATGGACTTTTAGAGTTTAACATTATCCAACTTCTCAAAATAATAGGGCCTTTAGTAAGTTATCTAAATTGGCAGAGCCATGCAGAATCCATTTCTAACAAGTATTTCACCATTAAATGTGCATAGTTAGCTTAAATGTTGATTATAAAGGTATTCAGAAACACAGTAAGCTTTGGTAATACTGATTTTAAACTGACATCTAACATTTCTTCATGAACTCTGCACTTGTCTCTTAACAAGTTCCTGCATAGAGAAAAAAGCAACTTGTGTTCATCTACAGCTACTTAAGAAAAAAGTTCTTTATGAGTGCACACACAAACATATAGCCTGTACTCTGTATCTGAGTGAATCTGAGAATAGGCTTTCTGTTTGCAAACTAAATGGAAATTTTAGCTCAATTTGTGTCATTTTTAAAGAACATATGTTTTTACCATCTCATTAGATGTTTCTCCTTTAATTAACTGATGTTGGAGCATGAGTGCAAATTCCCTGTTTCTTCATCTTTGTAAGGTTAAATAACACCCAGCATTTTGGGTGTACATGTTCTTAATATAAGTGACACAAGAATACAAAGTCTTATCGGAGTGTGTTGTGTGTGCATGCAAAGAATTTAAAAGTAGGCACTTATCAGTCAAATATTGCCTCCTTCTTATATTAAATATCTTATTACTAAATGAGCTGCTCATAAACTTCTGATGTCTCTTTGGTATTACTGGGTAAAAACTGTATTATTTTCTTTTTATAATTACTGTAAAACAATATAAACAATATACAGTTTTTATAAAAACTGTATTGTCTTTTTATAATCAATGTATTCTACAATATGACTGCCAGATTACAGTCACATGAAATTTACTCAGCAGTTTGACTGCACAGGTTAATAAAATATGTCTACACCATGCAGAGAGGAGTGCAGACAAATGGAGTCAGATGAATTTGTCCCTAAATCTGGTTTAGAAATATGAATAATATTAACATTCACTCAGTTCAGTTTACAAAGTAACTGCCATTCTTTAGGAAGTGATGTAAAGAAACTATCAACACAAAACCAAGGAAAGTTGCAACTTCTAAGAAGGTGAATCCTTAGCAATAATTAGGATCCTTAATCATCAAGTAAGAGGGCAAGAATGTCCAACATCTTGCGTTAATAAGTGAGTAAGTTTGATAAACTGGAAAACAGACACACAAATAGAAAGACCAAAAGAAATTATTTATCATGAAAGTAAGATCTCTATGGAAGGCAGGGGATGAGTTTACAGGAGACCCACGAAAATGCATGCAGAAGTGGAGTGCACAAATCTTCATCATTTTCAGAATTGGAAGTAGTACCAGGATTTGGGGAAAAAAACCCATATGAAGTAAAGAACACGTGATAGGAGGAAGGACAAGTTTTCCTAGAAGCTGTATTTACCTTTTGTTACATCCTTGTTAGAGGGTAAGCTTTTAATGCCTTGCCATTTTTTTTCCTTGATTCATTGGTCACTGTGGGTGACTGAACTTGAGGAAAGAATTAGAAAATATATGCAAGAGGTCATAATTTACTTGCATTATAGAAAATACATATAAAGACTTACAAGTTGGGAAACATGCTGAAGAAATGTGTTGTCATCATATAGCCACAAAACATCCTGCAGATTAATCCTATGGTGGCCCTGCATGACACCTGTAGTATATGTGGGCATTAGGTCAAAATATTAGCTGAAGCTAATGATGGGCCCATTATAACCCTCCTTAGTGCTCATTACTTAGGGGACCTTTTGAAGGTGCTCTGTATCATTCTCTGGCTGACAGGCTATTCAGTGAAGGTTAGCAACTCCCTCTGAAGTCCTGTTTCTCTGTTGCAGCTAACAACCTAGTTGAGGTCATGGAAGGCACACATGGATCCTTCACCTAAATGACAGAAATAGTATAGGAAATAATTAACATCTGCATGTGGTACAAAGATTTTGAAGGAAAGTAAATTTACTGTTTTTCAAGGTTAATTTTTTTCTGCATTGAGCATAATCACCACAACAATGAATCAACATTGTTAGCATTGCACTCAGATCAGTAGAGACATGAGTGTGCATGATGTGTTCAGAAGCCCAGTGGATGAATTCTACACAGATGTTCATGGCAAAGCCAAGGGGTTAAAATAATATTCCCGTAATCCTAGTTTATAGTATTGATGAACAATAGAGTTCTTCACCAATAGCCCTGACACTTCAGAGCATCTTTACCTTAGAATGATCTTTCACCCTCTCCTTTTAAGCATCCAGTGCAACATCACTGCAATTCATTTCTATTCAGCTTTTCAGCTTTAATAAATTTGATCCACAATAAACTTGATGGATGAAAGCTACCATTTACTACAAGAACGGAGTATCCCTGTTCAGTTTAAAGATTGCATGGATAACCTGGAAGAACAATTGTGCATTTCCCACTTACTTTCTATTTCTTGTATGTCTTATTGCATGAAAAATAATAAATAGCTCTTGAAATCTGTTCACTTATCTTCCTGCTCCTGCAGTGATCCTAATGTCAAAAAACCTAACATATTCAGGGCTATGGAACTGCTAGCTCAGTCTTTTCTTACTCCCCTATTTTGAATCTGACCTTGCTTTCCCCAGCTTATATACCAATTCCTGTCAGATCTCAAAACTAATTTTAAAGCTGTCATGTTTACTTTCCCCTAGGCCTTGTTTCACACTGTGGTTTCACCCAACTTTGAGTGATCATTTGGTGCAGTTGCATGCATACTTATTCCAGTAGCTTCTTTCAATCCTTTGTAAAATACAGGGATAAAATTATATTTACTCGCATTAGGTGCTCTCTCTTTGTAAGAAAGACACACTTTAATGAAATTTATGCTTGTATTTTTTTCATCAAGAAAAATAATCTATTAACACATACATCTTTTTCCCTGTTAACACCTACAAGCAGACAGCAAGAGTCATAAGCATGCTGAACAGGACACAATGTAGCTGTGAACAACAAAACATGAACAATAGTGCTGTGGAAATATTGTACCTCAAAACATGAAGGCTGTCCAGCAGAAAATGCATCCAACTATGGAGCTGAAGCTAACCATACAGGACTGCTGCATGCTTAGCTATTACATGACATGTAGATTTACAGATATCTTCAAAAATGTGCATTGAAATCTCCAAAACAGTAATCTTTGTACATGTGCTTGAGCACAATGTGTGAGTTTTGAAAATATCAGTTCTATCAAAGCAGACCTTAAAAACCCAAAAAAAACCAAAAAACCCCACAACTGAACATCTTTGAAAGTTTGAAGCGGTTATCTGCCCAATTTTAGTACAGTGTAACACCTGACATCAAGGAAGGCACTAATTTGATTCATGAAGTAACTCAAACTGAAAAGAGTAACAAAATTTAACAAAGTTCAAAGCACTGGAGTCTAGGTACATTTATCATTCAAGGAAAATTATGAAACAAAAGCAAAAATAAAGAAGGAAAAGAAAGGCCTCCACTATGTCAACAGAAAAGATGAAAGCTGTTCGTTCATAAAGCAATTCACCATTAAAAGCTCCGAGACATGTTACGGAGAGAAAAGTATTCCTTGAATAGTGATCAGTAGCAAAGAAAAACATAAAGAAATCTTTGTTTTCTGAAGGGCAAGAGGAAATTCCCCAAAAATAACACTGCTCCAGTTTGAGGATTCTGAGTGCCATGTACCACACTGAAGCTGAGGTCTTGCAGCTCTCACTTCCTTGGCATCTGATCAGACCCTAGGGGCTGGAAGGTAGCTGTGGGCTAGCATTACTGATGGGACAGTGAGACACAAGTTTGTCCATATTATATGTCTGAGACTACAAAAATATCTATGGACAAGAATCTAACCCAAGCCACCTCAGTTCAAGTGTAGTTAGTTCTAATAGATGGAAATAAAAAGATCAACATAAAGGAGTAAATTGGAGTATCAAAGCACTGAAGAAAACATGAGTTTTAACAACCAAAGTCTTGACAACATTTTGCAAAACCTAGAGAAATTTGTTACCATGTATTTTTACCATGACAGAACTCACTGCAGAGTTACAACAAATTAATGCACTTTTATGTCCATTTTTTTCACTATATTGCCTCTTCATTAGCCCGGAGTCCCAGAACTCTCCTCATTTACATTATTTTAAATATAGTAGAGTGTGGTGGTGGGGAAATATTTCAGTCATATCTTCTAATGTTCAAAATAATTTGAAAGCTGATTTATTCCCCACTCAAGTTAGTCAGCCTCCAATAAAGGAAATAATCTGTTTCTAGCCTGAGATGACATTTGGCAAGTTTCAGAGCAAATATTCATGACAAAGTCATAAGCCTTTGAAAACAGAGTTTTCCACTGGAAATGCTGACAGGTCCTTAAGCACAGTGGTGTGAACAGCACCACTCTAATAAGCAGTAATTTAAAGGCTGTGCACTAGTTAACCATTAGTGCTAGTAAACAAGTGACCCTGATGGGATTTCAAATTAGAGCTTCAAACAAACCATTTGATATTTAACTCTCTTGCTTTTCCACCTCATGGCAATGGGAACATTATATATCATAGCATAATATTATTGTAACTCACTCACTTGATAGGGACAGAAAACAGATAAAAGCAGATAAAATGTTTGTGACAATAAGAAACCCCATGTTTCAAAAAATGCAGCCATCTAACATTTTCCTACTGGTAATTGCATCTACAGCTTTGCACTGGCCTGTGTTGGCTGTGGCATTCAGAGATGAGAAAATAGTGTGTTAACTATACATCCTATTCTTCCAATCAGCAACAATGCATGAAGACCAACTTAAAAACAATCTTCTCTTTCTGAGCCTCAGCCATTTTACATAGACCTAAGTCAGATGTAGATTAGATTTTCTTCATAAGTACACCACTAAACAAATTCTTAGCAAAAACAACTGATAAAGAATCCCAGAAAGAAAGCCACTCTGTAAAGCTGGCTAATCTTTATGATCTGTACATAGAAAGTTTCCTAGGACTGGGTCCATGCACCACCTCCCTCAGAAAACTCAGGGGAGGGGGACACACTAGCTCAAAGGGGCTCTCCAGGAACCCAACTGCCCCCCTGCATGATGGGGTTATAACTGAAATAACTTTTCACAGAGGTAACTCCTATTTGCTTTTGACTGAAAAGCCAGCAAGTGACAGACTATCCATGTGATCATAGTCCCGTCCAGCTCCCTTAAGGCCTTTTTTAACCACTGACAAAGGACAAAACAGAAGCTGGACATGCAGGCAGGTCCTAAGTCTTAGTTCACTTAAACTGGGTGTCAGGATGACCGCAGAACTCCTGTGCTAACACAGCCTCATGCTGGTATGATAAGGATTTAGATAAGTGAAATTCAGATTACTCAGAAGATGTCCATAGTTCAAGTGGACCACTGTTGGTATGGAGCAGGAATACCATGATCCTCATTAAACATTAACCTCTATTTCCCAAAAATTACAGATGACCAGATGACACAGGATGAGTTAATAACAAATATGCACTGTAATTTGGAGGTGGACCTGTGTCACAAAACACACCAGAGTCTTGCTGTCTTCCTGCTCTGTGCTCCCTGGATAGAGTACTGCCCAGAAAAAAATTGCTGCTTCCTCCTAACCTGAAACCAAGCAGCCTCAACGTACTCTCCAAGGAATGCCAGTGACATGTTTAGAGTATGGAAAAACATTTGATTTATAGCCTTTAAACCAAGAACTCTTCTAGTGCCTAAACAAAAGAAAACATTTGAACATGCATTTATACTACCCCAGAACATCAGAGAGATCTTATGTCATATCCTCATTCACACATGCTGTGGTGTTGTACTACATGAGCTGTAAACAGCCCAGAAAAATCAGGGAGAGAATTTCATCACTGTCACTTACATTGACCTCCTGCAGGTATAGAAAGAAACCACAGCCCCTCCTCCTGTTTCTCATAGTCAACTGAAATAACTTTTCACAGAGGTAACTCCTATTTGCTTTTGACTGAAAGGCCAGCAAGTGACAGACTATCCATGTGATCATAGTCCCGTCCAGCTCCCTTAAGGCCTTCTTTAACCACTGACAAAAGATAAAACAGAAGGATTTTCACAGCAACCCTGTCTTTCCCCTTCTATCTGCTCCTTAAATATCATGTGCATCGCAGTTGCCTTTGAACTACAAGACTGCACAGAAGCCTTGATTTGTCTTATATTTCCACACAACTTACAGAAAAAAGTTTTTTTGCACATGGTGCAAATGCTTTTCACGTAGCTGTCTCTAAATATAATAATGTGTTATTAAAGAGAAAAATAAATGGTTATAAAATTTAACACGAAGTATGCATCATTATCTGAAGAACAACTATGAGAAGAAATAGAAAAGAGATAATGAAACTTTAAGACAAAATATTTCTACTCCATGGTGCTAATATTAATCACGTGTTCAAGCCCCACTAGTATTTTATAAAAAACTGTTACGATATATTTTGGTCTCTACAAGCAGTTTCACGACAGTGTTAATAAAAAAGTTAATTATTCTTCCAAGTAAAATACTATGAAAATAAGTATAGTTAGCTGTTATGCAAGTCATTTTCAGCTTACAAGCAGATTTGTTATGACTACAGAAGAAAAAAAAAATCAATTAAGCAAATAATCTCTAAAGAAACAGTAATCTTATTTTCCTCCCATTAATTAAAAAAGGATGAAAAAAGAAAAAGGAAGAGTAAAGGAACAGAATTATTCTGTATGGTCAAAGTGTGTTTGCATTTTCCAAGCAGGCACAAATATGTCTTTATAAGTAAAAAAATAAAGTACTACCATGACTCTTCCAAATTTCATACAACAGGAAAACAAGTCCGTGACAGGTCCCTTAATTGTTAGCCAATATTTGTACACCAGAATCTTGTTGCAGTTGATTATGATATTTTTATTTTGTAGTTGATTTGACCTTACTGTGATATTTATAGCCCTTTATTCTCTTTTTCATGGTTTTATTATTAAAGGGGAGTAGTGGCATCTAAATGTAAAGAAGGTGTGCCCTTCTTCAAGGTGATATTCTTGCAAGCATTAATATAGATTTGGAATTTTCAATTTATTTTCTTTAACTCTTTGCAATTAAGTATACTTCAACTAGAATGTATGGTATATTTCAGTACTCCTGGGCTGCAGTATGTTGCAATGTGGAAGAATTCACCCTCCTACATTTCCTTGCAACACCAATTATTTCTGCAATAATATTAAAACACCTCCCTCAGTTCTCTTTCAACCTCCCTTTCAGCTAAAAAGTTTCAGAAAACTTATTACCCTATTTCCCTCAAAATCATTTTTCAGATTACCACGTAACAATGAAATGACAGAAAAGTGCTGGTATGGCACATAAACAAAAAATTAAATATCTTTCAATTTCAGTTCACCAAAAGGCAGAATAATATCTCTCAGAAATTGACTCAGGCACTTTCTCATAAAGTCAGGTACTTTTTTTTTTTAATTCCAGAGAAAAACACATTTCCCCATTACATGGTGCAGTGTCAGTCACTCTAAAACTGAAAAGTTCTAGCTGATATATCAAATTATTATAGCACCAAGTCAGCATCCTTGCAACTAGATACAATTCCACCGACTTCAGCCCTGTAGCACTTCCAAGTCTGAATTTGCTTCAAAGTCTAGGCATATACTTCTAAGGACAAGGGGAATACATCCTTAGTTTTACACTGAACTACTAAATGAATTGGTAACAGACATACATAGCAAGTGGTCTCCTCAATATTCCCTATATATTTGCAGGAAAGCTGCTCTCCAGAACAAGCAAGTCAGACCAGATGTATATTTGTATTGCTCGATACGGTTTGATTTGCACTACGGAGACAATGTAGTCCAATAAGCAGCACAAAGAAGCTCTCTGAGAAGAGCTGTAGCATTGCGCATTTGATGAGACACATTGATCCAGTCATTTGGGAGCTTCAGCTCCCCAACAGTAAGACACAGATCTCTGTGCATACCCATCTCTGCAACACATTTGAACAGACACCATGGAAAAACACTACATGCTCAAATTCCTGTAATTTTAATTACTATCTGGTTGCTTTCTATAACATGTATTTTAAATTTAAGAGGGCAAAAGGTTTTGCCTGTCTATTGCCTTTTCCTGGTCCTGCCAGATCTAGTTCTGTTCATTTTCCTGCTGGTTCCAAATATCTGTTGTGTGATCCCATACTCTCTATTCTGGCACGCCATTGCTGTCTCATGTCTCCAGAAACTCCTAGTCTCATTACTGAATGAATATACTTAGCAAAATTAGTTATGCAACCCAGCTAAATTCTTTTTTTATTTAACGGCACATTTGAGTCAGTTTACAGTTGGAGTCAGGTGCATTAGATCAGGACACAGCAAAACATTTTGCACTGTAACAGATTTCTTTTACTGGATTGTCTGGTTAACCTGAAAGTAAAGCATTTGCCTTTTAAAATATTTTAGAATAATAATCCAAATGAACTTCCATAACCTATAAAAACTGGTTTTGCTTCTCATTCTTCAGACTTTTCTTTTTTATTAAGGTTAAGGTTTAATTCCATGAGGTAATGAGCAGGCCTGAATGTCATTAAAAATATTATATAAAAAGCCCAAACCAAGAAACAACTCTGATTATTTTTATCACTGTTGGATATCTGTTTCATTCCTTCAGATAGAATAAAATCTTCATTTTCCTCTCTAGATTTCCCTAAATTTTTCCCAAGTTTTCTCAGCCTCTGTTCTGAAACACATGGGACTGTATCAATCATCAAAGCAGACTTTGCAGAATGAAATACTCATCTACAGGATAAAGGTAGCCATTAGTCTCTTGTTTATAAAGCCAAAAAACTAAGCATCTGCTCATTTGAAAGTATCATAGAAAAAATGAGCTATCACAACATGACACATCATGTTCCTTGCTTGTTCAGTTTGTGGGCTATTTACCCTTCTGTCAGACAAGTTTCTCTTTGACATATGCTTTCTATACAGCCTACTGGTGTAAAAAATAATTATAATGTTTATTAAATTAAAATAATGAGGTTTATATGAACTTTCAATAATGCAGACAGGCAGACTATAACTGTAAACCACATGCTATATACTTTGGACTTTTACGGCTTTTAATTTATCAAAGGAAATAATTAGCACACTTTGTGGCAGCCAGTGATGGAATTTATTCATTTGGAAGCCATGGGTTTCCTGTCATTAAAACTACATCATGTCCTTCCTTTTCTATTAAACTTCAACTGAGGGCAGTAAGAAGTCACTAAAAGGAAATGAAGAGTTTTTTTGGCAACATTCACATGCAATGATTTAATACTGCTAAAAGATAGTAACCCATAATGTATGCCAATAAGGGATGAGGGTTCCAATTACCACATTATTTCCTTTATTTGCTGCTTTGTTTGTGGCTCAATTAACTGTGATTTGCAAAATCACTTCAATAAATTTATTTTCTCTTCATTGGCTTACTACATTTTTCATTCCTAATTACAAGTGCTTCTTTTGTGACAAATAAAATGATTTAGATCTTTAACCAGTACATTTAGATTTATATGTCATAGGATATTACTTTTTTCTTTTCAAAGTGATCAATCACATTTCATTAACTAAAGATTCATTTTGCCTAATATTAATGCTTTTATTTTTCTTGGACATTTTTTTAAATATAAGTAGCAAAATATCTGGGTGTTTTTCAAGTGGAAAAGAAACAAAAGTACCAGTAAGAGTTTCCTTTCTCCTTCACATGTACACACACAAAACACCCTCTGCCCTATGCACACAGCTATAAATGGCTTCCGCAGACCAAAACTTGCATCACAGAAGTAGCTCAGCCCAGACTGAAGCTGACTGAAGGATACAATACATTTTCTTCAAAGGAGGTCTAAAATTGAATTAGCATAGAGACAGATTTACCCTCTCTTTTAGGGGAGTGGGTGGTCCTTCCAGGTCATGACCAAGGTGCACCAACAGCAGCAGCAGCAGAATGCTGGAGCTTCAAGTATTTTATTAAGTGATGCCAGGAAATGTGAAGGAATAGATGATACAAGGTACTGTAAGGTTGTTGGGTTTTTATACATAATGACATCAGTTAAAAATTATTCAAAATACATAAAACGATCTGAGCCAGTCCTCAACAGATTAGTATGAAAAAAAAAATCTTCAACTGCTTCACAGAATTACATATTTCTAGTGTCTATATTTGCTGTGCTCAATTCAGAAAAAAATCAACACAATTAATTTATAGTTTGAATCTTCCAGCTGCATATTTGACTTCTATATCTAGGATCTAACAGACATCTTAACTGAGACAGACATTAGATATTCAAAATATTTATTACCAAAACCTATTAAATTTGGGGGTAAGGAGGTCTTTAAAGCAATGTGAAGACAATTGTAAAAAGGGCCTTTACAGCAGGTCAATGGAAAATTGTTTAAATGCAAAAATATTTTCTCATATCCACTAAAGTTGGGCACTGATATTGCTGCTGAGTTTGCAAATTAAGATGTAAGATCAGAGCTAGCTAAGATTGTCATATTGTCTCCTCTAATTTGGAAAAGTAGAACTAGGCTAGAGAGAAACCCATAAAAGAGACTTTATGACTCTCTTCAAGGCTGACATAGAAGCCAATGCTCCAATCCCTTCGCCCAGCCTCTTGCAATTACATTTCCGCAGGAAGAAAGAAAAGGAATTAGAAACAGGATAATGTAGCTTTAAATCATTTCTCATAGCCTTTGCCTTCTAGTGAGAGCCCTGAGCTTTTTTAACATGCTTCTTATATTGTTTAGTGTGACACAACAAAAAGCACAACTTGTTTGACCCTTCCTCAATAAAAAATCATTTTGTTCTGACATCCTATAAAATCTGTGCATGAGCCTACTAAGCTGTAGTGTCTCCTCCAATTGACAAGGAGCAAGCACTGTAAACACATACAGTAAAGATCCTTTACAGACATGTTTAAGGCAATTTTGACAAAGCAATACATGTCATTAATACACCACAGTAACAGACAAGCATGTGCCACTATTAAAAACAGTTTCCAAAACTGAGAGCTATGTCATCATCAGTCTTCAAAGTTCTTGAGTCACCAGTGGTACCCTGGGTGGGTTATGTCGCTTGTATATGAGCAGGTATGACATTGCCCATAAACTCATAGGAACACAATGTGATTGTCTCTGCAATCCAAATCTGAGAGAGCATCAGCATGGACAGATTACTATCCTGAAGAGCTGTGTGTGAATATTTCTGACAGTACCAAAAAAGGCTGAAGATTGTAGCTGGTAAGAATACTTCTTCCTCCCCACCACCACCCTGAAAACAGTGAAATCCAGGTATAACTTGTTAAAGATCATACTCATTGCATGTACTGTAAAAATACTGTAGTATTGTATATGTGAAGAACAATTGTATTCTGGTACAAGAGGTATGTTGAAAACTTTGTTTATGCTTACTAAAAAGAAAGCTCCTGAATAAAGATGCTGTACAATGTTTTCAGAAGTAGTACTTGTATTCTACTTGCAATGCTCCTACAGCAGCTTTACAAAATCCTAACATGTCTGTAGTGTGAACTCAAAGTTCTAGTAAATTAAATACCTACATAAATTTCAAAATATTCTTTAATTCCAGAATTATGATCCTCCAGCAATCTTATTTGAACACATTCATACTTTTACAATAGTTTTTCAAAGAATTTATACTCTAGTATCACATGCTTTTTTTAATTTAATTTTTTAATTTAATTTCTCAACTCTTTTTAATGGTGGCATTCTATTATTATGTCTATTGTTAAGACCAGTAACATGGGGAGAATAAGGAAAAACAGCTTCATTAATTTTGAATGTCCAGTGTGAGATATCTGGGACCATTTTCAGACTGCATAGCATTAAAGCTATTTAGGGAAATTAAACAGTGGAAAATTTCAACTTCAAAAGTAAACAAAATCTGAAATATTTTGGCTCACAATTAAAATGCTTCAGTAATGAAATACTACAGTACTACCCCAGGCAGCTGTACTTCATAATCTTAATATTCCCTTCTTCTGTAGCACAGGCTTTCTGAGCAAAATAACAGCAATTAGAAATTACTTTAGTATACAGTACCTGATTACAGTGCTGAAGAACATGTCGCCTGGCTGAAGAGTTCAGCCCATGAAGAGGTGTTATGTAAGGGGGGAAAAAACAAAATACAGTTCCTTTAAGATACTGTGGCTGGCTATCTAAACCAAAATATTTTGGTTCTAAGGTATCTGATTTTAAGAAAAATGCATAGACAGCTGCTGCATATAAGAGAAACCTAGCTGAAGTTTTGCCCATTTCTTAAGGTAGGAAAAGTAACATCTACTGAAGCTTGCACCTTCAAAAACGAACTCCCATCAGCTTCAGGAGCAGTTGTGAGCACTTACCACTTCAGCAAGGGGGACCTCAGAGACTCAAGTCAGGTGTCTAGAAAATTAGAGCATATGGTGAAAGCTGGGATCAGGCAGAGGCAAGGAACCACTTTCTAACCACAGTGCACAGCCCTTCAGAGCTCTCTGGAGTGCTTGCACTACTTCCCACTCTGCCTGCCTTCAATTAACACCTCCATCCCCAGTCTTCTGTCTCTTAAGGACAGAAAGTCAGTGTTTTCTGCTCCTTTTTTGATTTGAGGTTCTGGAGAAATCTTAGGCTTCTTAACACTCAGATGAATGGGAGGACACAGGAATGGGGTGCTTTATTCTCCTACTGTTGAAGTACAGCTAATGTTTCAAGCTTTTTTTTTACCCTTACAATGAACACAGAGGGTTTGAATGTGGTGTGAGCCATTATAGTGGACAAAAGGAAGTGCCTGTGCTTCCTCAGAGGAGAGGTTCCCAACTCTTCCTGGGCTTTCCTCAATTCCTAGGTTAGAGGTAGTCTGAAGTAAACTTGCACAAACAGTGTGTGCATTAAATACTTCGATCTTCAGCTCTGTTCCTCTTTGATCCTACTACTTGCTAATGTGAACATAGCCTGAGAGGGCCAAGCGTCTCCACAAAAGTTGACAGAGGAGTGACTGTGCCTTGAGTTATTTGTAAGAGATGAGTGAATTGAGAAAAGCCAGCTGTTTGGCAACAGGATTAAAGTCGTTAGCCAGGTCTGCCTGTACAACTGATGGAAAATGTTTAGGGGATCAAAAAAGACTAAAGATCACCAAAAGCAAGTGAGAAAAAAAGACTAAAGATCACCAAAAGCAAGTGAGCATGTATCGTTTACTTTGATTTTCCAAATCCTATGGGGGTTTTCTCTGGCATCATTTATGAGGAGTTGGGGTGGAAGAGAAGAAAATGAAAGAAATGACTGAATGAAAATGGGGAAGAAGGGAGCAAGAAAAGCGGAAGAAGAAGTACAGGAGCTAGAAATTGGGTGTAGTTGACAAGGTAGCAGGACAAGGGCAGCAGAAAAAAGGAAAAAGTTGAACGTTAGCAGAGTTTGATGGGAAGGGCCAGGGATGTGAAGTGAAAAATAGCTACCTGTCAGGGGTGATACAACTGTCATGTCCCTGAGTGCACCAACAGCCCAGACTGTTTCTTCCCAGCCTTCCCAGGACCACTTCCCACCTGCCCACGGCCCAGGACCCCATTTAAGCTCCTCAGAGCCATTAGTCTCTGTCCCAGGAACACTGCAGCGGTGCTGGTCTCCAGCTCCCCACAGACCCTCAGGCCGATAGCCTGGTCCAGCCTCAGCCCACCTCTGTCCCCAGGGAGGTTCTTGATGCCCAGGACTGGGTCTGCCCCAGTGTGCCCTGACTGCTCTGATCCTGGCAGAGGTGGTAGGATGAGTCCTAGCTAACAGGCTCTGCCCTGATGTCCCCCTGGGATCCCCCAGGCCATGCAATGCCCTAAAGATAATACTCCCCACCTTCAGCTCAGCTACCAATTCCGTCATGAAATGCAGGAGTCTGAGTACTCAGCTCCTCTACTTTCAAAAGTCCCATAAGACTTTTGCTTCATTTGCTGCAGAAAGTGGGGGTGGGAGAGACTATGTAGACTACAAGAGGAAAAAAGTTTTGTGGACAGGGTGAATAAAACACCTACCTTTCAGCAGTTCTTTCTTTTTTTGCCCTTTCTACTGAAGAATCCTGCTTGCCCTTTGCAGTGTGTTGTCCCCTGCTACCCAGTATGTAACCATGACAAGAATGCACCTATCGAGGGAATAGGGGGTATCTTCCATTCCATGTCTAACTTGGTGGCTCTGTAGATACATGTAGAGGTGTTCCCTAAACTGCATTGTCTTTGGTAGACAAAAAATAGTAATGAATGCAAAAGGAGAAAACCTCCCTGAAGTCACTACATCTGAAATAAGTGAGAAGCATGCATGTAAATCTGCACGGACGTCAACTGAGTGGCATATAGGCAAAGTTTCTAGGATTGGAAAAAAAGGTTGGTAAATTAAATACAAGTCCACAGTGCATCATCAACCAGTTTCTTCGTAAAATCTCGGTCCTCTGTTCAACTAAGCAAATAATCCACAAGTCATTGCTTATAATGGACAGATTTACAATAGTGTGTGAGACTGATGACCAGTAAACTAGTTTTAAAGATTAGTAAAAACCAGGATGATCAATCTGATGATATGCAGGACTCGCCAGGAGTTGTTTGGAAGTGTTTCAGAAATGACAACAAAGATTTAAAGAGAAATGGGAGATGAAGAAGCTTCAAAGAAATACATTGAATGCATGTATTTAATTTGCCACTTCATTTAGAACCACTTCAAGACTTTCAAGAACAGAAGAGTGTAAGAGAAATTACAGGATTCAACTGTAAAAAAAATATGTACTTTACATAGTCCTCATACTTCTGAAATAAAGTGTAAAGATGCATTACAATGTTTGAGATAAAGTACCTAGGTTTCTGTTTAATCTTTGTCAAAAACCCTTTAATAGTGTTATTTTTGAAAAAGAAAAAAAAAAAAAAAGGTAATTTAACAATCTTATTGAGTATTTTCAGACCAAAATTTTGCTTGATTTATATACTATTACCCGGGTTTTCTCCAGTAACTGACAAATGCTAAATGCTTTATCAGTCTGAAACTGACAAGGGTTCTGCCACAAGGTTTCCCAGACTGCTTGCTCCACATAGCTGCGTGAAAGATTTAAGTGGTCATGATTAGGTGGAAATGTTAACCTTCTTCATGTCAGATCAATTAAATCACTGATCAGAAGAATCAGCACACATCAGATGTATGTATGCTTTAGCAAAATTCACGCCAAAACTAACTTTTAAATTCATGATGAATTAAGAGCTCTACTCTTTCCAAGTAGTAGGAGACTTTTTGTCCTCCTGCAATAATACTTCACAGGACAGTAGTACAATATTAGATACTGTCCACATAGAAGGAAAGACAAGTTATATGTAGGAGAGGAGTACAATGCTGCTACCTATTCATGTAGATCTTTAACATTTCTCTGTACTGGAACCAAGTAAATAATGTTAGGGATGAACAAAATCCTAGGAATAAAATTAGATCCAGCCTAGCTTCCCTTAAAAAGACTTTAAAAACTCATGAGATTACATAGGAGAGAAATTTTTTTCCCTTTCCAGTTGCTACATGTCTTTGTACCTTCAAACTCTGTGAAAAGAAATGTCAAAACAACTTGGGAAAACTTAATTTTGAAATAGCTCCAAACTGCTCAAATCCACTTTCTAATTTAATAAAACTTTGTCTAACAAAAACTTTTCTCATCTATAAGTAATGGAGTTTTGAAAACAGCCTATATCTTGGTTATTAAAGTAAAAAGTGTTTTAGTCTACAGATAAATTACCTTGTGTTGCTGGCTTTTCTCTTTTTGTGTTATAGCAAAATTAAATATAAGCAATTATATCAGGAGTGCACTAAAAGACACTTTTTATAACAATATGGAAAAACTTCAGAACACTGGATAATTTTTGTGCGAAAACTTGGATTTCCCCTCTATTACAAATTTTAGACCTTTTTAACTGGGCTGCTTGGTGAGGCACAAATGACTAAGTACTTGAAGGAAATATCACCTAGACTTGCCCATTTTCATACTCTTTTCAGAGTTCTGGTTTTGGTCATAGTTGAAGGCAGAATATGTCATTACATGGATCTTGTTTTGATCTAGTATGGCTGCTTTTTCCAGTCATAGAGTATTGTACTGCTTGGTAATTCTAGTGCAGTGTGATTCTCTCCAGTTTTAATGTGGGTGGATATTTCCTAGAGTGGAAAAAATAGAAACAACAGTATTTACTTTTGTTCTTTTTTTAAACAGGTGTACTTACTCAATGGAAATCCAACAGGAATGTGTACAGAAAGGCTGCTCATTCCTCTAAATGACGTCCCCTCAACCTAGTCATATTAATATATTTTATGCTGTCAAAATAATGAGAGAAAAAGTATGATCAGATGTACAGGAAGAACAAGCAGTAAGGAGATGTAAATCTGAAGTGTCAGAGCAATGCTAGTAAGAAAATAAAACCAACCAAACCTGAAAGTAAAAAGGAAGCAAATAAAATAAAAGGAAACTTGCATTCATTGACTTACACAAAATGCTATAATGACACAATGACAATAAGGCATAGAAACTTCTCTACTGAATGTCAGAAGAAACACTGGAAGTAGTTAAGAAAACTAGAGTTCATGGTACTGATGCCAGAACGAACACAAAGAAGAAGAAAACCTCCAAGAAAACATCATGGCACTTTGATTAGCAAACAAAAAATCAGAAAAAAACAAAGGCTAATAAAATTCAATTACTAGAAGCAACCTACCCACACTTCTGTTTGTAGAGAGCGAAAATAATAATGGTCCTGTTTTTCAATCTGTATTGTATGTTTCTGCACACAAAACATAATGCCATATGTATGGGAAATGTATTACAATGTGATTGGGCAGCATCTCTTCAGACAGATGTAAATTTTTAAACAGGATGTTACACTGTGAGTTGGGGAGCTATTTTAAATTCTTCTGATGAAGAAAAACATCAGAACTGAGCAGCTGCTTATCAGCCAGGTTGTTCTCAGATGCAAAAGCACCAAATCATACCACTGCAGTAATGTGATACTACATCAAAAACACTGCAGTTGCTCCACAATACATGCTGATGTAGCTTTGCATTCAAAGTAAAATCACATTAGGTGGAATGTCACAGGATGGTGATGCAACATAACTAAGATTATGCATTAGCTTCAAGACTTCTTAAAATCATAACACCATAAGGATCATGCTGATTATATTCACGTAAACAGGTTATTTGAATTTTGTATCTTAGTTAATCCTGATAGAAAATCTCTTCAGCTAATCTTGGGAGAGGGTGTGAGCAAGATTCAACTACAAGTTATAACAGAGGCTAAACCACTTCAGAGAAACTAAATCCTTGTGACATTTAAAATTGTTCTCAGAGTCTGAATAACCACTGTCCATAGAGGAAAAACTCTTGCAAAACTTTTTTCCTGTGTTGTAGTATGATACCATTCAGTACATGGTGCAAGTATGAATGCAAGCATGAATCTGTAGGCTCTGGAATCTTTGCTTACCTACAAGGCACTGAGGCACTCAGCCTAATACAGTATAAATGGCCAGATAAGCCCTTTTTTTCTTTTTTCTTTTTTTTTAACAGTCAAATTTGCTGCCAGCTTGCCATACCGTTTTAAATAAACACTCCAAATAGAAGCTGAAGTTTGGGTCTTTTATTGAACT
This sequence comes from Strix uralensis, assembly GCF_047716275.1. NCBI lineage: Eukaryota > Metazoa > Chordata > Aves > Strigiformes > Strigidae > Strix > Strix uralensis. The sequence continues at coordinate 41,469,197 of NC_133975.1, forward strand.
TAAGAACCTTAAGTGTGCGGTGTTCGTGTGGATTCAAATTCAGAGCCTGACATACATTCAATCTTCGTTAAGACCTAGTTATTTTTGTTGGCAGCAGAATTGGTGCTAAAATCATAACACATTCCAGTTTTCTCATTCTATTCCAATTTAGTTTATGGATTATCTAAAAGGATGTCCATATACAGTTCAATGAAAGTTAATGGGTCAAGCTACAAGGTCTCTGAAACTCCACTAGTCAGATCTCAAAACTGTGTTTCAAACTGACTTTAGTGAATGCCTGAGGTACTGAGACACTAGTTTATTTGTTTAGGCAATAATTGTCCTTTGCCTCCAGAGAAGCCCTAAAATTGCTTCTATGTTTAGAATCAAGATTGGTCTGTTAAGGCTGCTTGTCACAAAGTTTCACCTCTTTTTAGAACTGTTTATTCCCAGTACCCTATTTCCCAATTTAGTCCATTATGGAGCTTGATTGATGCATCTGCCTGGCACAATACAGCAAGAACACTAGAATCCTTTATCAGATGCCTTAGGCAGCACAATTACTATTTAAGGGTTACAGTGACATTGTTTGTTAAAGGTTTTTTGCCTGCCTTTCTGAACAAACATTATTATTTGTATCTATTGGGGTTTTTACTGTCTCAGTTTGAGGGGAAAAGACTGTGTGAAAATACATTAATGTAAAACATACTTAGAGACCCACTCTTGTCCCTTGGCAGACACATGACATTCTGCTGGAAGTTACTGCTGTTAGTAGGATTCATGTACACAGATGAAATAAAAAGAAATAGTTTCTGATCTTGTTCCTTTGGCTAGAATAAGGAACGATCAGCCTCTTCAAAGATGGACAGTTGGGTATTATTGCTTTATAGCCTGCACTACAACAGATATTGTCTGTACAAGGGGCGAGTCAGAGCAGTTACAGCTGCAGAAAAGTATATTGGGAAGGGAACTTAAGTCATCTGGTCTATCTTTTGCCCCAGGATATGATCAGCTCTAGCTGTGTTGTTCCTGACAACGTTTGTTTGGTTTGTACCTAAAGACCCTGCAGAGCTGGGATACCCAAACCTTCCCTGGACAAACTTTTTTGGTGTTTAACTACCAAAATTTAGGTCTTTAAAAAGAAGATTTAGAATGAATCTTCCTGGCTGCATTTCAGGTCTATTCTTTCTTGCCACAGCCAGCATGGATGTGGGAGTCAGATAATTACTTTCCTCTTTGCAGCTCTTCATTCAGAAGCAGTGACAGTGTAACTCCTGTGGGAGACATGGTTGCACTTTCTCTCCTTAGCACTTGCAACTGGCTGTAAGGGACTACTCCACAGTTTAGAAAACAACTTAGGGATGGTCATGGAGGAATATAAAAGGAGCAGCAAAGGAGATAAAATCTTCTTTATGACCGAACTCGGTCCTTTAGTTCTCTTCATCCTGCTCATTCTATTCCTTTCAAGTTACAATGACTTATTCCTGTAGATAATTTCATACCTAAACATCTGGCTACAATAGCTGCAAGAACACTTAACTCTCATTTAAACTAAAACTGTAGCCTTTGCAAATATTAAACTCAACAGCCAAAATAATAAATAAATTCACAGGTGTATGTGTATAAAACATGAAGCTAGTTCTACTGGCATTTTGTTTTTTCTAGACACTTTAAATATCTGCAAGTCTCCGTTAATTTTCACAATTGTTTCTAGGAGTACCAACATTTTTATTATCCATTAAACAATGTGTTAACAATCATATTCCATTGGTGCATTTAGAATGTAACGGTTCTAACCTGACAGACTTCATAGTAGGCTTCACAGAATTTACCAGCAGCCACCTGATTTTTTGATCCATTGCTTTGAGTATATTGGCAACTAGGAAACACATAAGTCCGCATTTCATTGCAAATGATTTAAACTTATGCTCAGTAAACTGTGGCCCACTCTCAGGCACTATCATTACCATTACAGCAAAACAAAAGACTATGTGCTTTGCTGTAGAATAGTCCTAGAAAGACTTTCTTAAAAAACAAGAACAGTAGGTTAGGCAAGAACACCTTTTCTCCCAGGCAGCCAAAATCTATGCCAACTGCAATGCCACTGTCCACCGCTCTCCTGTTGGTTTGGTCTGTTTTTTGATGTTTGTGACAAAACATAACAATTTCCTTATTATGGGTGTCGGGGTCACCATTAGCCGGGGTCCTTATTTCTCCATGCGGGAACAGAAACGACGCAACACCAATGTGATGATCAGGTTGTCCATCTTTTTTTTATTCCTTTTCTGGTTACATTTATACTCTACTAAGTTCTGTACACGCGCTCATCTATCTTCTAATAGGCTACAGGTCATCTACACGCGCTGTTCACACGCCTCTACAAGCATTTGCATTGGTTAATTGCAATTAGCACGTAAAGCCCAAAACTTGCCAAAACTCCCTTATCTCATACCCTGTTTTGCTCAGACTTGTGTGCTTTTGCTGACCACAGGTGTTTCTCACTTATCTGCTATCTTGTGTGTTTTTGCCAGCCTTATTTTGCTGGCCTTGTCTTCGTCCTTGCATTCTTCTGTCTGCACTAACTTTCTCCCAGCGCGGCCCAGACTCCTACATATGGGTATCCATTTTAAATTAACATAGATTTGTTTTTACTACTGTTTTTTTTTTCAGATCCTATATGAATTTCCTGTATTAATGTATCTTGGCTTCAAATTTCTCCTACTCTAACAGCCTTCTTCCTCACTCATTTCATAAATTGTTGTTCAGTCCCTGTTTCCCCTCCCTGTCCCTCCCACTTGACAGCACCCTACCTCACATGCTCTCCCCACTCTCTCTTTATCTCCATAGTAAGATTGGCCTTTTGACCTTAAACTAAGTTCCCATATTCTGCATTTTCATCCTTTTTCATATTCATCAGAAATATTCCAGTTCTGCATGGGGGCATGTGGTTCCTGAAATTTGTGTGTTCTTTGCTGAAATAACTGGAAAAATGTTAAAACATCAAGCTGATTGGATTCAGATATTAAACTGTCTGTCCATATTTATTGACACTTTCAGTTTGGTGGGACTTGCACCAAATTTCATACGGGTATTCTTCATTTGCTTGGGTTCTCACTTTTGGTACCAAACAATCCAACAGATGTCTTCTTCATTCAGCATCTCATCTGGTCTGGCCAGCACAAATAGACCTAAGACTCTGCTCAGAAAAATAAGTTTAATTTGGCCCTTGCCAAAATCTCTCAAAATTCCCTCCCTTCCCCCACTAGAGCTAAACACTTAGTGGACATAAAGAAGAACATGAAATTACTGTATATGCACAATTTGCAGAAATAAAAGTGATGGACTGTTCTGTCAGCTGATGTAAATCAGCATGGTTTGCTCAGAGGCAATAGAGCCTCATTAAGGAGATATCAATAGCAGCTAAGGAGTTGGTCTCTGCATTTGCAAGATACTTTTCAAGTCAAATCCATTGGATCTAAAACTCTGCAGTGTCTTTTCTGTTCTTGCCTTAATCTTTTTCCTGCTATTTGATTATTCCACAATGTGAGTAACCTCCCAGGTGGAAATATTGAGATCAAAGGTGCTATTGCCAAAAGTTTTTGTTAACAAAAGGTTAAGATGTTTTGCTCTACAATTCCAGCTCTAGGTGGCTGAAACTTTTAACACCTTCCGAGAAGCCTAAATTTCTATTTGAAATAATGGAAACAACTGACATGTAGCAGAGCTCTCATAAATAGCCTAGCTTCCCTATTCATAGCTAAAACAAAAGGTGTTTTGAACAAGGTTTTGATTGTTGTTTACTAACACCAGGACTTGTAGAAAATGGCACTGTTGCTGATTAATGTGAGTCAGAATTTACTTTTCTTTCTAGATTCAATCCCTATAAGGAAAGCTACTAGAAACAACAGTAGCAGAGAAACTATGCAAAAGATGAGCAGTATGTCTGTTATCTGTGCTAAATTTTATGCAAATTCATTTATCTTTGTGGGTTTATTCGTGGAACACTATGCCAAATATTTAGAGTCAAGTTTTTACTAGGAAACTCCTTCAGATTATATATGCCCACTTCATAACGATTCTCAGCTGACTTTACATCAGGTTCTATCTAACAAAACCTAGCTGTTTTCTTAGGAACATGTAAAAGTACACACAAATTTATTTATGCATCAAAGTTGAAATGGAAATTCTGTCAAATTTACAATAGAATATTTCTGTGCAAATTCCAAAATTACAACAGATCCAATGGCATTATAATCCCATTGTATGTAAAACTGTCCTTTTATGTGTAGTCCCTTATTCTAACATTGTTTCAATTTCTAATGTTGCAAGACTCTACATAAGGGTCACATTGAAATCCTGTGTCTTGAAAATATTTTCTTTTAACCATCAAGTAAAGCTTATAAAGCTAACATACAGTCTTCTGCTTTCTACAAGTGTTTTTATTCTAGTTCAGGTTCATTTGTTGTAGGTACTGAACATATGTAAATATATTCATTTTCTACATTTTGGTAATTATAAATGCCCATGAGAATTTAAACTGATGCAAAAGCATGTCAGTTATGATCTAGACAAATATTCTCTAGAAATCAAAGTGCATTTGTCTTCAATTGGCAGGATGAGCCTAACAACACCACATTTAAGACAGCTACTGGAGAGATGACATGGGCACCTTTTTAGATCAGGACTTTGATGTTTCTTTGTATTTCCAGTAAAAACTGGTGGATTTCTACCTGCAATTGTATGAACTTCTGAAAGACTTCACATTAGATAAATGCAGGCTTTAGATTCCTGATGTACCATTTAGATCCTTCATGGATTCAGTTTGTGATCCCTAAGCTCATCTTCAACTGTTCATCTCTTCATAAACACCAGTCTTCAAAGGACTGTGTTTTGAAATAAGGATTATTTGACTTTGGGTTCTGCTTCTGTTCAAGGGAATGGGTCATTGCCCACATTTAGTGAAATTCCCATTCTGATCTTTCTAAGGAGATAATAATCACATCCTGCTAAGAGCAGCTCTTTTTTGCTTGAAGTAAAGAACATGTTAATACTGTTTCACTTGGTACAATCTTCTCTTTCTTTCATTTCAACTGCCATTCATCAATGTCCTCAAAGCACTACAATTCAGTTTATTTGTGGTATTAGGACTCCTTCTGTGTAGATTAGGATAATAAATTTTAGATGATCTGTTTTCAGAAGCAGAGATATTACTGCCTAAATCTAACAGGGAGGAGAACTCTTGTAAAAAGGAGGAACTCTTGTTTTAAAAGGTCCTTTGTTTTAAATGCTGGCATAGTTATTAAAAAGGTTGAATTTATGTTCTTTGAATTTCCTTTGGAAATGAGGTTCATCATGTTTCCATGTATTTGTTTATTGTGGCTGTTGCATACTATTCAGCAAAGAAAGCACCATTTCATGCTTAATTGTCAATATGCTTCTGCTTTCTTAATTCACAGATCTGAAGCGGTTTACTTTGGCTTTTTTATTATTTTAAGTAAGATTAATGTGTGTATATGTACACTAGGATGATAGCCATTGTACTAATTCTATAGTTGTTGAAACTGTTATTACCCGGTAGAATTTTAGAGTACAATTAATATACATGAACCACTGTGAGATTTATTTTTTACTTTTAAACCATTGTTAATCCTTTAATTAGACCAAACTTTGTGCCCTTGAAAAATTATCCCTGCAACAGTGAAAATTTCTTGGCAGAAAATCTTGACATGGAAAAATGTACAGAGGTGATTTTCTGTTCTCTTAACTAATCATTGCTTTCCTCAAGAGGAAAACACAATATCTTTACGAGAATTGTAAGGACTGGAAAACCTTTTCTGACCTTTCCCTGCCTCTCTTTTATGTTCAAGGCAAGTCTGCTTCACTGCCATGGTGGATAAAATAAAGGTAAAGTGACCCAAAATAGACGTGTCAACTAGTGCATGGAAAGAAAATTGGAGGTTACAATGTTCCTGCTTGTGGGACTAGTATATGAGGTACATTAATAGAAAGCCCTCAACTTTCACTGCTTTCCAGGATAGTTTATGTCTACTGGTTCCTTTTCCCTTCCAAGCAAAGGGAAAGTGGTGTTCCTGTGGACTTCACCTTAAACTACAGGCATATTTCTTGACAAGAATGTCTTCTCAGTCTTCAGAAATCAGGAAACTTGGTCTAGTATTTGAACAATTTTCAGAAAATAGCTCTCATACCCAAACTTTTCTTTAGTTGTACATCAGTGCTGCCTTCACTGTGGTTGAAATTAAGTGGCAATCAGAGATAGACCCCTTATCAAGCTTCACATGCTAGCCAAACACACATACATACTGAATTTCCTCTTTAAGGCCCATGGGGACATTTCCTTATATGTATTCTTTCCCTGCCTTCTTTGTAGTCCATTTCAAAGCAATGGATTACCTTGACAACAGCCACCTGAACTGGTAAGCTTTTCCTTGTAATTTGTTCTTTTTTCGGTTTGGAATTACAGGTTAGGGTCAAGCCATTCCAGGGCCAGAGTAGACTGTAAAGCACACCCCCAATGGATTAGTCCTAATTTATTTGACCCAGGTGTTCCTGTAATTGTGACACACTGAAAAATTTCTCAGTGTTTTAATGGCCCTTAAACTTACATTTCCACCTGCTCTTTCTGGCAGTGTGGCAATGCTCATGTTCCTTATGATCCTTTGTTTATTTAGGTGTGTTTCTTTGTTTCTGTATCTAATTTAGCACATTTTAAAAAAGAGGGCATAGTAAAATTTAAAAGGCTGGTAGTGAGAGTTTCTCACATTACCACCACGTGCACTACTAACACACAGGTGTACACCAGAGGAACAGGTAAAGTATGGTGTGAATGATACCTATAATGAATGTTTCCCCAGATGCAATTAAACATCTGTCATATACACTATGTAGCTCATTTCTTTCCTGCATCAGTATCAGAATAGGTGAAAACAGAAACCCGCAGGGAGTTCCCTAAAACTTGCATATATCCACCCATGTCTCCTTTGTTGGGGAGAAAGACAGCTTCATTTCACTAAACAATCTGATAATATATCTGTGAACATCAGCAGTAAGATCTTTAGATGTCTGATGCCAGAACCTGCTTAGAGTTATTGTGTGGTCTATGCTCCAAAGGAGACCGGTTCCACCACATTTTAAAGATTGTCCAAGCAGTTCATAATGTGATTGACGTTAACAACACTTTCATCAGGGAAACAGGGAAAGAAACCAGACATGGAACAGAAGAGGGAAGGCTAGCAAGCTGAAGCTTAAAACATCCACATTAGGCTAGAATGCTTTTCCATGATGACTGCGAACCAAAGGGCCTGGAAGAAGTCTGCCTGTGAGTATCTTACTGAGCAATGTTGCATAAAATAAGTCTCTGTGTAGTATAACAATTGCTTACAGCTGGCAGGTGCTAGAATCTTCTTATTTGTAACATCCTGCACCTGTTACTTTCCCAAAATGGTAAAAACCAGCAAGAATCAAGATTATCTTCTCACAGAGTTTCAAATACACATCAATTTATCTACTAAATTAATTACATCTTTAGGGCATTTTGTCATATCTTTGGAATACAGCATTGCTGGTCATTCTCATTGAGGACAACTTCCATTAAACCCAGCTTGGACAGAGCACTTTATAATAAACCCCAGTCTAACTAGTGGTTGATTCTTGTTTTAAACTGACTTTGGCTGTGCTTATATATGCTTTTGTTTTGCATCCTAGCCTCTCTGTTTTCAGTGTTATCTCACCATCATATTCTTTTCAGGTGTAACTAGCCCTGTACGTTGACTTTTAAATTGTGTTCCCATTGTACCATCCCATATCATACCATTTTACATCTCATCTTTCAAAAAAATCCTCTTCTTCCCTTAGCCTTCTCTAATGCAGCTGCTCAGAGTTCATAAGGAGTCACTGGCACCTGATGCTGCTAAACGTATGTAAGAATTTGCTCACAGTCCCACCGTGGCTGCATTTCAACACTGTAACTGTTTATTACTTTACCAAGACTCATCTGTTTTGTAATCTTGGCATTTACAAGTCTATACTGATTGATGTCCAGTGTAATGAAGAGTACCATCATTTATTCAAGCATGTCTGACACTTGTACAGTGTTATCAGAGAGCTAAGGAGTTTAACTCTAGATCATCCAAAGTAATGTCTTCCAATTCATCTAACCTACTTAGTACCCAGTTTAAGAATGTGTTGAAAAGTGATCGTGATTTCATGCCTTCTTGTTTCATACCAAACACTGACTTGAAGCATTTGTTTAATTTCTATTAGTTTTTGTAACACAGTATGCATAACTTTTATAAATGTTATTGTTCCCTGAGTGTTATTGCTGTATGTTTTTTCTATTATCCATCACAGACTCCTCTTAAAGGAGTCTTTGTAAAATTAATGAGCACATCTTTCAATTCTATTTTCTTTCTTCTCTCTCCTCCCCTCAGCTTTTGCTGAAGAATGACAATCTGGCTTGTGGCCAGAAATCCACATGTATTTTTTCCGACAAGTTCATATCAGTTTGGTCTTTCATCTTGTAACTTTCTGAAAGATGTAGTGGAAAAAACACTGAATGAGACAAAAGGCATGTAAAGAACTGCAAGCAAAAAATACTACAAATTTATTTTGGAATTCCTAGCTTATGGTTATTTCCTATTAACATAACTTCTGTCATCACCTGCACTTACAGAAATGGAAGTGCAGTAGAGCAGAATCTATCTATGTGGCTGAAGGAAACAATACCAACAGCAGTTGGATACACAATAGCACAAGGTACAGGCCCATACTTTTAGCATTAGGTTGAGTTTTCTTCTCTATTTTTGCAGTTAGCCAACATGGACGTATCTGATAACCAATAATAGACATTAAGAAACTCATCACATAGTAGGAAGCATGTGATGTCTTCAAATTGCACAATTGCACACTTCTACAATTTTTATATCAAGGAAAAGATGTTGGCAGGAGGGAAGTCTATAAAAACTACAAGACCGCATTAAACACCGGTCCTGGTGACTGCTTCATTGGACAAAATTAGATTCTAGTGCTGAGCAGAGAGAGAGAAGAGGTGGATTTAGGAGATACGGTCTAGAGAGTACTTATCATCCCCTTTAAAGAGATTATATTTGGGTAACTTAACAAGTAGTACAACACTATTGGAGCAGATCTGTAGAGTGTAAGAGTTGCTAGTGAAGTTTTGATGCAAGTAATATAAGCATTTCAGGATTTTCTATTACTTTATATGGGCTCAGGGCTGGTCTCCTTCTCTGACTACCTATTTGGAGCTAGTGCACCTTCCAGAATTCATTTTACCTGAAAGGAATCTAGTTCATGCTGCAGTCTGAGACCCCCTTGCCAGCCAGAGCCCAGTTTGGAGCAGGTTCTGGAGAGCTGCACTGAAATGAATCCTTGATCCAGCTTATAGCATCAGTATGAACACCTCCAGAGAAAAATGAAAAAGACCCATACTAGAAATAGGAAGAGAAAGGTAAAATATAACGACACTGACTGTGGCAAAAGGAGGACAAGATTGACCATGGGTCTCAGAGTTTAACTCACCTAGTCAAAAATTACAAGCGCTTTTTTTGTTTTCTTTTTGGTTTTATGTGTTTAATGGGAAAGTTATCCTTCGTATAATTAGATGTCTTGTGCAAGTTTCTTATCTCTTCCTTCTATTTTTGTAAGAAGAGCATGCATAAACTGCAACAGACATGGAAGGGAAAAATCATTTTTAGCTGTGGTACTTTCCGCTTTCATGAGAACCTTTATTTTCTCTCTTGAGCCTATTTTCTATGGCAAGAACGGGAAAGAGGGAGAAGAAAATAGTAGGCAGAAAAATAAAAACACAAAGTTTATTTCTGGGGGGGGAAAAACCATCAGCAAAACCTGCAAATTTCTATAGAATGAAAGAAAGATGTTTCCCTTTAAAAATGATAGAACCTGTCCCTATGTTGAAACAACGGTTTTCATATTTTAACCGGTTTGGACTCCTCAAGTTTCTAAAGTGTGTTTGTAGGTGGGTGATGAGAGAGGGGAAGATTTTATTGACATTCTTCTGCATGTCAGTATATTTTTGAATCCCTGTAAGAAAGTACTCAGAGAGCTTACTTTCTATTGAACAGGAGACATTTTGTATTAGTAAATGACTTGCTAGAAATCTGAATGAACTTATAGATTCAGCAGGACCTCAGTGTCAATTGGGTCCTCATTCATATCATTAAATTTTTTAATATTTTCACAAGCAGGCTGGCAGATGTCAGCATGCCTAATACCTCATATTTTTGTCCTTCAAACAGTATCATCTTCTCTGACATATCACATCCTATTATTTAAATGTGTATTAACTATTTGGTGACTCATATTCTTGAGGGACAGAGTTAAGGAAATATTTACAATTTTAGTGTTGGATTGATCAATTTCTGTGTGTTTAACACTATAATCATCTTGACAATCCATTTGCTTTTGCTTTAGAATAGCTATATATTCTCACATGTAAATAAATAGATATCAGCTTATATGATATGTGCTAAATGGTGTACTCACAATGTTGGCCTTGTATCTCTGACTGTTGTACTTGCCATCTGCCTGCTAAGATATCCCTTTAGGGCTGATGGGATTGAATAACTTCAGAAAAACTTTCTTACCCCCTTGAAAAATGGAATTTTATCTCCTCATCTATTATCTCTTTCTCTCAAAATTATGCTGGCTTAATGCTCAGATAGCTAACATTCAGTCCTAGACCAGTGAGCTTTTAAATTCAGATATCTTATAATAATGTTGAATTGTAAATCAAGACTTCATGCAAATTAGGAAAATAAAACTCATTCTCACAATTTCCAAGGAGCACTAGCACTTCTACAGTTTTAAATAACATTCTTAAGCATATACAAGTTATCTGTTACTTTTGCAATGTGTTAAATGTAATGTATGTTCTCCCTGCATGCCTCATCATATTGAACACATGCTGCTAAAGAAATCTGGCTGTAAGAATAAGGCAGTATGGAAAGAGTGCCAATAAGAAAAGAAATTAATCTTCTGCAATTTCTAGAGCTTTCGTATTGTTGCATAACACTTTCTTATATATTCTATATACTTGTGTAATAGAGTTTTAGCAGCACTAATTGCAGATTTAGACCAAAACACTCCATCCCCTCACAGTTTATTATCCATATGTATAATTTGCTCGTACTTGTATCCGGGAGAGCTATTATGATGTACGCTTTTTACTTTACAACTCAAAGAAAGAAAAGAGAAGCTCACAGTCTATGCACCCGTACAGTTACAGAGCTTGGCAGAAAATGCCATTATCCTGCCCATGTATAAGAGCTTTCACTGAGAGCTCCCTTCATCCAGTAAATGAAGATGAATGCTTATTAGGAAAAAAAAGGCTTGCTGTGATCAGCTTCCCCAAAATAATCAGAGTGAGGCACGCAACCTGAACATTAGGGCTCTTAATGGCTGCTTTGGACTGAACTGAGGAAGGCTAAGGATCCTTGGCTGCTTGCACTGAGTCATAACTTTTTAAACAAGGCCCTAAGTCAGAGCTATCAGTCCTGTGGTGTTGTTTTCCTGGCTCATGATAAGCCTGTCTCTTTCTATCCCAGGCTTGGGCCTGTGATTTAACATAGCAATGACAGCAATTGCTAGCCCCCAAAAACATCCTTAGCAACTCTCATCTAATACAAATCACTTATTCTTTGAGAAAGATGAGTGAGTCATGCAAGTAACAGACGGCACATTAAGAGTACATTGTTAAAGTGTGCTTTAATTAGTTATGTGGCATATAATGATGTGGGGTCAAATAATAATTTAATTTTTGTACACTATCCTTTTTTTGTACATTACCAGTGGACCACCCTCTATGATGAAGGATCTCCCAATAACATGCAGGATACTTGCTGGAGAACATGAGGAAATTCATTATTCTTTTTTCACAATAGCTCTTTACGTGTTTTTAAAGTCTTTTTTTGTTATATAAGTGTCTTTGAAAGCTATGGCCCAAACCTTTGTAAAATATCATTGGGAAAAAGAAAACAGATGCAAACCCCATGCCATAAAATTAAATGAGCTTTTTTAGTCAAAGTATAACATACCACTTAGCTATTAATTTTTACTTCTACATCATAAAAGCCTGAGGCTATCCCTTTATATATATCTCTAAGCATAGTGAAGTTGGTTCCTCGAAGAAAATCCTTTGGTTTATTTTTGTTATATCAAGTAATGTAATAGTGCCCTGATATTAAAAAAAATCCAACACAAACCGAACAAACACACACTCTAAAGTGGCTCCATGTATAAGGTGGATTTACTTTAAATAGTTAATACAGTAGCACATAAGGAAAAACATTTTGCAAAAAAATGAAAATGACTCCCTCATAAAATAAACTTGCAAGCAGAAATGTTGGCAGTACACTCTGAAGTTTAGCTCTTCAGATTTTGAGCTGAAGTCCTCTCCAAAACCAGGAGATTATTACTTTACAATCAGATCAGAATTAAAGATTAGCCCACTGAAATCAAGGGGTTATATCTTTGATGTCAATAGGATTTGGTTTTTTATACATAAATTTTTCTGCTGTTCACATTCACTTTGTTTACAGCACTTTAATAGATTGAAGAGCAATGACACCAGAACTTGGAGATAAATCTCAAAATGTGTTGATTTCAGCTTCTGTATAAATTTGAAGCTACCTGCATACATGTACACACTATTCACTCAGGTTCTAGATTTTTGTATAGTACCAGCCTTACTAGGACAGTCATATAGGTGACACCCCTGTGACCCTGGAGAGAACCAGTGGCTTGAGCAGAACCCTGTAAAGATGCAAGGAGTCACTCTGTGTAGAGTCAATTACAGGAACTGGGTCCTGGTCAAAAGAACCAAATCATTATTATTATATCTCCTTAGGAAATGAAGGCTCACATTTGGTCATTCTTATCAGTGACCTTCAGTGTCAGTGGTTGGACTGTGTGGAGATTACAAGGTGTCCTTGGAAGGGTTCTAGAAGATGGAAATCAAGAAATTATAATACTTGTGTGGTACTGGGAGCTCTCTTCCCTCAGGAACATGGCAGGCTTAACTTCTTTCCAATGTAATTTTTATGGGACACATTTCTTTTTCTTCTCATTTAAACCTTTGTGAACTGTCTCTATGACTGATGTCTCCATTTGAATGACTCTCCAACATTCAAACCCAGCACAGTCATGATAAAAAGATGAATACTGACACTGTCAACTTGGAAACCCAACTCCTGTCATAGTAATCCTCACATGTAATTCTCCCATGTTCAAAGTTGGTCATTGTCCTCCAATCTCTTATCCTTCTAGACTAATAGCCTAGAGTTGAATTTCTTTATAAATCATCTTGGATTCTCAAACTGTCACCCCATGTATCTTAATATGTGAGAGCAATAAAGCAGCTTCTTACCTCCTACGCACTATTCTGTAATTGTTGCCACTGTGCCAACAGATCCATTTTAGAGTATTAGTCTTGACATGTAAACCACTTCATAATCTAAGCTGTAATTATTTGATTGAATGCTTTTTATGTTTCTCCCTAAATGTGATGCTATCAGGATCTGTTGATAGGAATTTTCTTTCACAGGAACTATGGACTTGGGATCAAGACTCTCACATGCTGAATTTTTTGTTTCAGTCTTTGGGATAATTCCCACAGCAGTCATTGAGCGAGTTCACTCTTTTTCAAAGACCCAGATATATGATTATAGCAGATATATCTGGTACCAGGTTACCAGAACTGATGAATTTTTTCATTAAAAACTAAGAATAATAATATCATCAAGGTTTCCAAAAACCTCACTCAACTTATAGATATTCATACCAGTTAAACATTCTTCATTCTTTCCAGCTTTATTCTTTTATGTTCCCTCTTTGTCTAACACTACAGCTAGTGTTTGAGGGTCAACAAGGCTGTTTTGCACCATGTACAAGAATACTTGAGTTAGAACTTTAAAAGTTCAGCATTTCAGTATCATCATTAATGTTTTTTATCATTGCTGACATGAACTAATGAAGTACTAAACTAGACTTGTACTAATTCTTATTAATCAAATTGTCAGTCTGGAGTGCTTATCCTCTCCTATTTGACTTAGAGGTCTCATAATTTTCTCCATCCACAAATTAAGACATATCAGTAGCGTATTAAAACAGAGTTGAAAGTCAACTGCATAAATTCATTAAAGTACTCCTTGTCATGATATATTTTGTAGTTTTAGTTAAAGAAAAGCCATCTTGAAAGTCTCACTCTGAGCAGTCAAAACTGAGGAATTGGTTTAAATATTAAGACGGTGTTAAGGAGGTTCAGTCCATCCTCCACACAGGTGTTCCCTTGCTGTCGTTAGGAAAAAAGTCCCAGACCCCCTGTCCATAGAGACAAGCCAGGCATGTAATATGGTCTTGCAGACACATTAATGGAAATTAAATATCATTTAAATCTTCTGAAAATTTTGCACAACATAGTTACAAGACCAGAGTAAAGATTAAGGTTGATATTCACACTAGTAACTAACAATGGCTAATGACTCTCTTTTTTATTTGCTGATAGGCATAGTTTTTTTTCCAGATTGTCATTCAAAGGAGGAACCTAATTTATTGGACCACAGTTAAATTTGGGAAGAACCTAGCTCTGTCCACTGATAATAAGGGAGACTGGCCTCTTAAATGTTACATCTAAAGACAGAATATCCTTGTTATGTGAAATACTAGATTAATATAGAAGGATCATATCATAGAGAATAAGGTCCCTGATACATGGTAAGGATATTGACACATAAAAATCCTATGAAGTTTGAATCCATGGATGAATAAGGACTCTAGCTGTTGGGCTGGGGATCTTGTACACTTACTATTAATAAATAATTAATTAGTATGATATAAAGACCATATTGGTTCTCAACAAGACTGTTCTGAATACATTTCCAGAACATGTGGTGAGGCCAGTGACACAACTTCAAGTCAATACATCACTCAGGAGTACTGAAAGAGACCTCTTATTCTCTTATTACTCTCAAATTACACTACTCCAAAAGTTAGCTAATTAGCAGCCAAGTATGACAGTTTCATCCTGTGATAGTTTCCTGTCTGTGAAAGGATATCAGTTTAAGTACGGGTTGCTACGATTTAGTATTGTATATCAAAAACGTGGGCTTCAAGGCACTTGTAGATTGTCTTCTTGAGGACTCTAAGTGTTTTGCTGAACATGTTCCAAAGAGCCTGACTTCTCAAAAAATGTGGATACTGACTTGGCTTTAACACGTGGTAGTTTTTGTAGCTTCATGATCATTACTTATATTGGTAAGTGAAAAGATGGATGACTAAACTCAGTGTAAAATAAAAACTGACACAAGCACAAAGCACAAGGAAAATCCAAGACAGTCTACTTTTTCAGGCTGGAAATTCGATGCATGTGGTAAAGAAAGAGAAAGAGTAAAGGATGGTACAATGAAAGAAGATTTTGAGGAAGCATACAGAAAAATCAGATTGAATGATTTTAAAGAAAGCAGGAACTGAATGAGAGAAATGGAAATCAGGTGGCAAGAAATACAGCCTAGAAAATATAGTGTTAAGAGAAGGTACATATTTCAGGAAGCTTCCAAGTAGAAGTACAGATTGTCTTTGTCTTCCCAGCTTGGTCAGAAAGATGACTGCACTGACATTTGATACTGATCAATAGCCTTTGTACTTTGTCAACAATGAAGAAAAAATCTATTTCTATGTCAATCACTGCCAGATATAGCAGGTGACTAAAAAAAAAATCAACTGATTTTACACTGAATAAAATCTTACCAGCTACACCAACTAACATTGAGGTGTGAGTTTAATAAAAATTATCAAATTTCTCTTGATAGTAAATTTGGAAAATGGAATTAACTTTTAAATGAAAGAGCAGCTGAACATAAATTGTCCCTCTTTCCCACCTTCTCTTTACAGATGACCCTCCCTGTATGTTATTTGAACTTTGCAATTTGCATTTGAAGAAAATTTCATCAGAAATTGTATCCTCTATACAATCGGTTTATATAACAGTGATTTAAGACTGATAACAGTTCGCTGCATATTTTACAATACTCAGGTTATAAAATAGGTATTTTATGACGTTTTTAAAAGAAGCAATTAACTGCATGAATAAATGGACCTGAAGACATCTCTTATTTCAGATCTGTGAATTCTGATAGCTTGAGTTTTATGGATACTTCTGAAAAAATGTTCTCTTATTTCTTTACTTGACTTCATTTGGTTTCTAAGCTGACTTAGAGCCAAAAGTGAAGCTCTGCCAGTGTTACCAATTTCTTTCCAACTTTGAGTCAAAACCACTGAATATCACAATTTCTGTACCATCCCATCTTTTGCTAGATTTATTTATTTGTCCAGTAATATTGATTCATTTGCTTTATGTTAACAAACTTATTATCTAATCTAACAGATGAAAGAGACTGTGTGAGTCATTCCAATTAGAAGTGGCCTAAATCACCAGATTTTGAAATCTTGGTACGGTCTTTTCTGTGCTGTGTTTTATCACTTGCTTTGCAACAAACAGTCCATCCCCTGTTTAACATCAGTCACCATAAAACAGAGAATCTAAAAAGGCAGACATGAACATGATACTAAAAGAATGGAGCTTTCCCTGTTGTTTACTGGGGAATATTAAAAACAACTTACTGAGCTTTCAATAATTCACTTATTTGTGAAAACTTATTTACTTTTGCATTTTTTATAGGTAACACTAATTTGAGCTCCTTACTTGGTGGCTATCAGAGCTGGAAGCTCTGTTTACATGCTTTTTTATCATCTGATCATCCTAAAATTGTGTTGCTGTTTCTTCAATTATTTCGCTCAAAACTTGTTTTCTAAAGTTGACTAGATATGTGCTTTCCTAATAACTATCATTTAATAGTATAGCATATATCTTGCTTCTTGTATCCTATAAGGCAGCTTGTTGAAAAAGCATCCCTTTAGTTGTCTCTGCTAGAAAGCAGCTAAGGCTCAACAAATAGATGTTGCCAACAATCCTTTGAGTAGGTTTAGCTATGATCAAATCTTGAAGTACAATTATTTTTAATGTAATCAGGTGGGACTTGAACTGTCTGATACAAGTAAACGTGACTGAATACTGGTCTCCTCAAGTGCAGTCAGACCTGATGGCGAGGGTAGATTCAAAACCAGTAAGTCTGATGTGCCCAGGTTACACAGAGCATTTTTTTCACATTGCACACACAGATCAATTATGTATCTCCATCCACATTTATCTAGAACTGATGACTGTCTGTAAGCCCATCCAACTCAGCTTGTATAGTTGTTTCAGTCTAATGAAGATCGTTTAACTAATATTCTTTATTATTCCAACCTTTGGCCTTTATTCAAAAAAACATTTAAGCCTTCTTGAATCTAGTTGAAGCCAGCTGACGTGTTTACTAACTGACACCAATTTTTACCTGCCCAAGGTTTTAGGCTATTTTGAGACCATGGTACACTAATAAATACAAGTAGTAAAAATCATTAGTAATGCATCAAATAGTAACGGTATGAAGAGTAAACCAACAAGATTTTTTATTCTTGACAACTTTGATTTTTGTGCTCCTGATACTGTTTTAAAAATACACCATTCTTCAAGCTACTGGATATTTCTAATTAAAGAAGCAGTCAAATAAGCTAGAGAGCCTCTTAGCTAATATCTGATGATCAGCCATATGCAAAGCCAACCAAAAGCAAGTGGCTTTCATTATTTCCAATAGAGACTGAAAGTTACAGGATTAAAGAAATTGATTCCAATTATTTAGGATCCCATTCCAAGTGCATATAGTAAATCAAACCATAAGTGGCATCAACTTCACTGAAATATAGCAATCTCACCTTTACCGCAGAAGAATATGTGCTTAGCCATTAGCAATTTCTTTTTTCAGGGGGAATTTCAGGTATGTGATGGAATTCCAGCTACTTGTAGAAAGTCCAGCCACATGGTCATAAATAGCATTTTGTGGCATGTAAACTTTGGATGACTAAGATTTGGTTATAAAATAACATAACACTCCATATTGGGAAATCTTTTTAAAGTTGAGTGGTTCTTTTTATTCTCTATATATCAGCTTCCTAATGGCTTTTCAACAGTTTGAGCCATTTTCTAAAATTACCACAGCTGCTTCACATTAGTTATGGGGTTTTGTTGCTAAGAGACCTTCTGCTTGCTAAGTCTTACTAGATCCTTAAACTAGATTTTTTTTTCGTTGATTACATATTCACAGCAAAAGCTACTATGAAGTGAGAGCTCATATAACTTTTCCCTCCAAACTTGTACAAAGGGTGCAGAAACTTTCAAAATGCTAATAGCAGTATTGTGTTAGGTGACACTGCCTCAGTCCTATTAAATAAGCAAGTTACTTTTCTGAAGCCTCCAGTATGCTTTGTATTTTCCGTCTTTTTTCATTGCACATCCAACCGGGCTGTATTTTGTATTTGTTTTACAGTTTTTACCATAATCATGATACCATTAACAAGCATATTCAAAAACAGAATCCAGGAAGTTCCCCATTTCACAAGAAAAGGGAGGTAGCTTCCACAAGAAGGGAGCAGCACATACCTGAGAGCAGGAAGATTTGGTGGGCTCAGTTCACTCCCATTCTGTTTACTGAGCAATCACTTTCATCACAAAGGCATATACAACATGTTCAGTGGTAACGTCTAGGTCTGACAGCTAGTTTTACTGTCTGAATCATGAATAAACAAGGTAAAAAATCAACAACCAGGTCCCAGAAGGAGCAATTAAATAGTAGGGTCTGGCTAGAATAAAGTTGATGGGAAGTGAAGAGAGAGAAGTATGTGATAAATGGAAATGGGTAAGGACTTGCAGGAATACTTGCATCAGGAATGTAATTAGGAGTAGATCAGTCCTGAAAGAGAGAGTGAATCAAAGTATGTACCCGAACAACCCTCATATGTCAAATAGATCTTTTCTTTCATGACAACCTAGTGCCTCCAACTCAGTTGGGCAGGGGCAGCAGTTTTCAGTTGAAAAATTGGATGATGTGTGAGACAGAGATGCTGGGCTGCTAGCTCTCAGTTCAGGAATTGGAAAGCAGAATGAGAGAGGTGACCTATGAGAAGATTTGCAGAATTGTTCCCAGGACAAGAAAACAAACTGCTTGTGGGGCTTCTCTGGATAACACTTCCCAGCAGAAAGAGGAATGGGTTGGAAAAAATACAATCATTGTAATGCCAGGGTTTTTTTTATTGTTAGTTTTTACATCACACCATCAAAGACTTCGTTTTGGGGTTCCAGAGTCACAGTACAAAGCACATCTCCTTTCCCAGTTCCTTTTCTTTCCTGTTGGGTGCTTCTTGGCTAATTGACTGGTAACAAGGGGTTAATTGTCAGGTAGCTGGGGAGCAGAAACACCAACAAACAGGGTAGTTGAGAAGAATGTCTAGCTGGTACCTGTAGCCACAGTAGGATGAAAATTCTATGTAACTCAGAATAATTTTATATAAGAATAATTTGAGATAACAGTGTGATTAGGAAAGAAGATGTCTAGAAATTAAGTACAGACAAGGAAAATCAGCAGTTATTATGATGAGAGACTGAAGCAGATTAAGCCCTTTTACCCATATTTTCAGTTCTGCCCAATGAACTAAACCAACAGGTGAGAGAGAAAACATTTTTGATTGCAATTTTAAGACTCTAGAGAGTTGAATGATCTAGCATTTAACCACCTTATTATTTGCTACTGAAGCCTTGATCTTGATAATTTCAAAGGTTTGACATTACAGGAAAAGGGAACAAAACTGAGTGTGAAAACAGAATATAATTCCTACCATCTAATTATAAGGTGAGACACGAAGGAAGACTCTCTAAGGTAAAGACTGTGCAGCATATTGCTCAGAGGTGGAGCAGAGTCTCCACTGTTTCAGGTTTCTCAGAGTAAGTTTAACAAGCAGCTGTTGCCAATAGTGGTGTAGCAGATCCTGCCTGGCAGGAGAGGAATAGCCATCTTCAACAGCACATGATACTATATTGACCCCTGGAAAAAATTTCTTTAATCCAAGAAGAGAAACACTTAAAAGAGACTCTAAAACCTACAGGGTTTTGCAGTTCTCACTTATCTGGAAAGGGAGTCACTACTAGTCTGATCTCAAGAGTTACTATAGAGATAGACCATGCATGGAAACATGAGTCAAGAATATGTGTAGTAATTAACTCCAGGTACTACATGCAACTGAATACAGTGGAGTAGGTATTATTGATGTAAAGTTAGAAGGTCAAAGCATATCATAGCCCCTGTAAGAATGAAAGGAAATATTAGAAATTATGTAGAGCTTTTCTGTTCTAATGCTATATTCATTATGTTCATGGGAAGAAATTGGTAAAATCTTTATTCTTTTCTTGAAAAAAACTATGCTGTTGTTAATGGTAAATAAGAATCCACTGGATGAATTACATAGTATTTGGCTATGGTATGATATGTAATGTTGAAATACGAACTCAAGATTGATCTAGCCTGGAATAATATTTCAACCACTAGGGAACATGATATTTTTGCAAAAATAGACTTGTGATTCAGATAATGATATTTCCACAGTGTTATTTATTTGTTATGTCTGACAGTGTGCTTGGCCCTGTAGAAGACAAGCTAAAAAGTTTTCCGGCCCTGGGACTGCATAGCCTTAGGCCCCAGTCCTAGAAAGATTTATGTTTGAATAACTCAAGTAATCTCACTGGGATTTAAACATAATACTGAATTTACAAAATTGGTGCACGTGGCCAATGAGTGGGATTACAGTCCAGAACATGGAAGGAAGAATGTAACATGGCATTAGTAGTTATTTGACCCACATCCTAAGCGTTTAGTTGAGCACATTGAAAAGTTTGCATCTCTTCTGGAAGGAATTTATTTTCCAAGACCAGATAATCTGGAAGTCAGTAAAAATAGGGATCACAAGATGGAATGACCCTTAAAAGAAACCCTTGGTTTTAACCTTACTTATCATCAGTTAAATGCTCTTCAAACATTTGATAATTTTATTGGCAATCATGTGCCACTGAAGCAGCATGCATTACTGAGCTGGACAGGAGAGCTCATCAGTCTGGATGTTGTGAGAATAAATTCTTTGAAGGTTTTTAAGAATCCAATTCCTATTCTGTTGACACAGACTGCCTAAACTGGAAGATTCAATCAGTGTATAACCACCGTTATTATTAGAAAAAATGTCTAAATTGTCTTTGAACATTGTCAACGTAATAGTGAAATGTTCAGGTATACCCATGTGCATCCAAAAGAGAATATAAAATAGAAATGTCACTTTGTTTTCTGATTTTTTTTTCTCTAGTCTGACTGAACTTGGAAACTTCTCCCTTGTCATTAAGTCCTTATGAAAAAAGACTTAGAATAAAGTGCTGTCAACTGGGGAACAATGGGATCACCTTTTTCTCTGAGGGAGAACTGGAGAGTCTGCAAGACTAAAAAGGATCATGTGACCATTTACACTGGTAAGCAAGTTCCAAAAACTTCCTTGCCTGTTAGGTTTTAAAGTAATAAAGTTATTACATGAAGTAACTAAATGGAAGACTGAGATGGTGAATTACTAGGCAGCAGTTGTCTTGATGATATAGGGAATTAAGCTAAAAATATAAGTCAAAAAGGTATGAAAATATATCTTTGCGTATTTCCATTACATTGTGGTTCATTTGTCCCTATAAAGAAACTTTCTCTTTTGCCAGTGGTATGTAGGAAAAAATTAAAAACAGAGTTTTAAAATCTAAAATTACAGCCAGATACCTTTTAATAGTACTCTTACTGTTGCTGTTTACATTGTTTAAGAACTTTCAGCTATTTGCATTCTATTTTAATTGGAGAGAAATCAGAGCAAATCTTGTTTAAGCAGCTTTTCAGTCTATATAGAAAATAAAAAGTTAGACTTTTTTTCTAATATGTCATGCTAGAAAAACATGTTGAGTGCATACCGTATTACAGTGGAATGCAAAAAAAAAAAAAAAAAGTGTATAGCATATACATTTAGGTTCCTTGGGTTTTGAGAAACCACAGAACTTTCTCTGAGGTTTTGTTGTTGTTGTTTTATCAGAAGTGTCCACAGCAGTATTTCTTCATGGAAATCACTTCTAACCCTCACAAGTTAGAGATCCTGGTCTTTGTGCATTAGTATTCAAGAAAAGTACCCAAATAATTTTAGAAAACATGCTTTCCCAAGGAAGCATTTCCACCAAAAATCAAAACGCTTGCTCTTTAAAGTCTAGGTTAATGGACATTAGAGGAGTGCATGTTTTACGCACAAGGAAAATAGTACATTAACATTGTGTTCTTTGTCTTCTGTGCTAAGTGCATTACCCTTATAGATCACAATGTACACACAAGATTAGCAGGTATGAAAATAATCTTAATAAATTTCTCCCTATTCTCCATGTCAAATGTCGATTGGCTTGTAAAAAGGTGGTTCATAGGCTAAAAGCAGGAAAACTCCTAGTTTCCTACATTTTGCTGGTGAAACTGATACGAGTGTGAGCACAAGTTTCTTATTTCAAAGAAGTTGAGAGTTAATTAGGTTCTATAATAAATCTAAATAGATCCCTACAGCTGGGTTCAGATGAAGGAAAATAACCAAACAGCTCACAATGAGTTGTCACTACTGCAAAATATTTTCCCCCAAAACAAACCTTCAGGAAAAGGTCTTTATCTTATAATAAGTACAAACAGATTAATGTACTAATTTGTGTTGTTTCTGTAGTGAGGCAAGCCTGTGAAAATTCTATGATGAGGACTCAGTGTAAACCTGGAATAGACAAGGGATATAGCAGTTTACTTATGATTTTTTTCTTGTCTAAATACAGGTGCTTTTTTGAGACAACAATTCTTAGATTATTTTCTGTACATGACATAAAATTTTAAGTAAATATTTTCACAGTACTTAATGACAAAGAATGGGCTATGCAAGAAAAGTAATTAAGATTGAAAAACTACCAACATAATCTTCAGAATATTCTCAAGAGTTGATACTGTAGGACACTGGTCTCACACCAAAACAAGTAAGTTTTGTTGCCAGGTAATAGAAACAAGAACTTGCACAATAATCCTTCTAAACCTACGACCATGAACCAGAGGCCATATTTCAAATTAAAATAATGAAATAATAAAATAAATATAAACTTTTCAAGACATTGTCTTTTACAGGCAGTCAAAAATATGAACTGACAGCTTTTGAAAAAGGTTGAAGTGATGCAGCCTTCTGAGAGTGGAGGGGAAGAGGTGGGGGAGAGGAGAACAGTACAAAATCTGAGGAAATAAATTTTAGAGACTTTCTGGTAAAGGTAAGGTAATAAAAATATTAATTGAATGTTCATTCAACTTTTTCATGATTGCCTTTAAATAGACTCCAGAAAGCAAGGGTGTTAAAGGGCAAAAGTAGAAGGCACTTCAGGTTACCTTGAAAAAATGCTTTCTGTGAGGGATGTAAATTAATTACCTGAAAATCTAACTTACCTGAAGACATTTTATTTCATTCATAATCAGTTACATATTTAAAATAAAAATACTATGTGAAAATTATCTGATCCTGATATATTAAAACTTTTCCCCCTTACAATGATCACATCAGTGTACATTATTTTTTCAGTGCACAAGATTTATTTTTTTGCTACATTAAATACATGGAATAAGTGCT
Source organism: Strix uralensis (assembly GCF_047716275.1). Classification (NCBI taxonomy): domain Eukaryota; kingdom Metazoa; phylum Chordata; class Aves; order Strigiformes; family Strigidae; genus Strix; species Strix uralensis. The sequence continues at coordinate 41,492,852 of NC_133975.1, forward strand.
AAAGAGTTTGTGCACTGCTTTACAAGTAGTTATTTAACTTCTTACGACACTTGTGCTCCTGAAACACAAACTCCTTTTAAAACATTAACTTCCAGAGAAGGGCTGGAGCAGAGAATCCTTGCTAAGTTTCTGATAGATTACTGGGAAAAATTATACCTTTTCTGCAACACAAATGCTGTCAAAAACTGGAAAAAATCAAATTGTGGTCAATTTCCTGTATTTCCCATTTCATATAGAACTACAATTTAAATTATTTTTTTATTTATATGATGATTTGTGAAAGAAGACATGGAACTTTTTTCTTTAACTTCACAGTTGTAATGTGATCCTACTGAAGTTAATAGGATGTTTCCCACCGAATGCAGTGCATCAGGTCTAAAATGATTGGAGTAATTTATGATTCAGTATGGGAGAAAAGAGGGGGAGATGGCTGTGACCCCACAGTTCTCATACTGTCCTGGACTTGGCTGAAGTCAAAGCTGTCTGTGAGTAGAACAGGGTTCTGCTCGATAGAGTGTAGAGGGTAGCCAAAGCACAAAGTAAAATCCTTTTTGTTTAGTTGCTTGATATTAATTTATGATAAAGTTAAATATTTTGAATTAATGTGGGACTTTTGGACCCCTCGTTATCAACTAAAAATAAACTTTGTTTTCAAATTCTTTTCAAGAGCTAGTGTCACTAGAAGATCTAAAGGTATCAGTTATGCTATTGTGTTTCTTGTAAAGAGTTTGATTGAAAGAACATGTCAACTTTTTGTCATTAGGTATTTTAATGGAACACTAAATTCAGTTGTGTAACACAAGAAATTACAAGCTGGAGTTCAACTGTGAAGAGTTGTGTTTCATAAATTAATAAGCATGATGAAAAATATATCATATTTGGGTAATAATCATATTTCACTGGTGATAAATCCCATATTATATTTCTTAATAGACTGGTAACAGCTCCAAGTTAACCACATGTTTTTAAAGCCATTTCTTAAGAAAAAACAATTGTTGATCTGCCTCCTGCAGAGCTGCTCATGGATAAGATAATACATAACACCAAATATTTTTAGAAACATAGCTAATGGATAACCCAAATCCTTGCCCTCAAAACAGTGTGATAGTCTTGACAAAGTGTTGAGTACTTACATACTAGAAATCAGGTTTCACTGATAATTATGTTTTTCCCTTATAATTTCTTTTTTGAAATTTTAGAATGGTGGAGGTAAAATAAGTGTGGTATCTATGAGCTAAGACTACCAGTCTCCCCTTTAATTCAAGGGTTCAAATGTTGATATGCCAATAACAATCTACAGAAGCCAGAATCGCAAGCAATTATCTGATTTATTAAATACTTGCCTTACAGTTTATTATGTTACTGTGCACATCTGTATATTGACTGCTACAAGTACAGATTTTCCATAGTTCTCCTTGCAAGTAAAATTGGCAGATCTGCCAGAATTTCATGATATCCCTAGTAACACATTACTCTAGGATTTAGCTTGAAGTCACGTACAATATCTTCAATTTCTGCTATTGAGTGCAGGCATAAATGTTTAAGAGTCCCCAAGGATGGTGAAAGACACTGGAAGGAAACATAATCCCTATGAAGATGAAGAAAATATTGAAGATCAGCCAACATAGATAATAAATAACATAAAAGAAAGACCCTGTTCTCTAATGTTCCCTGAGAGCTATTCTAAGCACTACTTATGTCAGCCATTTGGCTGGATAGTGGAAAGGGGATTCACATCATCTGGATGAAGCAAGTAAATAAAGATTTTCATCCAAGATGACTATCACTTCATTGTAGTACTTGGTGGAGAAATTCTGTAACACTCTGATCTCCTCACATTTGTTTTCATTACATTCACAAGCGTAAATTTACCATCTTTTTCCCACTTTCCCTGAAAGCTGCTCTAGAGAATGGGGTACAGGTGGATCTAGCATCTTCAGCTTTAAGAGTTCTCTGGTTAGTCCACGGCAGGAGATTGGAAAGCCCTTAGACACAGGCTGTGGTCATGCCCGGTGACAGGCAGCTGAGGTTCCAGGCTCCTCTCACCATATTACACAGGCCAGGATTCAGGCAGAGGAGCAGGAAGGAAGTCAAGTAACTTTCAAAACTCGCTAGGGATTTATCAGAATTCTTTCAACTCAAGCAAACTGTAGCAAAATATTTCTCTTTCAATCAATTAACAAATTGTTACTGAAACAACACTTTAGCATCAGCTTTACTGATTTGCAACTTTCCTGACTTCTGTCTTTTTATTACAGTGTATGGAAAGACTTCCATTGTCAAAATGAAGGAGTATGGAAATAAAAAATAAAATTAAACAAAAATTTAAAAAACCACTACTTTTAAATAAGTCCACTACTTCTGGAAAGTGCTTTGGAAGTGTTCCAATGTTAATAAAATTAGGATATCCAAATTCAAGTTTTTGCTTACAAACTTAACTTCCTTACAGTGCAAAACTGTGAAAAAAATATATTTTGATAGTCTAAGTAACAGAATCATCCGACATTTATTTAACTGAATTTTTCACCAGGTCTCTTTAATGAACAAATTAAAACTTTACTTTCCTCAGTGAGCTTACTTTATTTCAGGTACCTTAAGGAGCTACACTTAGTTTCATATGATTAGATTTAAAGATAAAAGTCTTGTTTTTTTTCTTTGACTAGTTGACATGGTTCAGCCTGAAACAATCTTATCTCCAGTAGGACTTTAATGTGGGTTAATCAGCATAGGTTATCTTAGTCTGGGTTAAGACAATCTTTTCTTCCTCTTCGGAAGTTGCAGTTTATGGGTTTCTGACTGAGAAAGGAAGCTGAGAAATGCTCACACCAGGATGCTGCTTTGGAATAAGTCTGCCCATCAGCGAACAGAAGAACTTTAATCGTCTCTCAGCAGACAGGCAATAGATGATCATTAGCGTTTGATTAAATGGTATAATACAAATCAGAGGAGAAACTGAACCCTTGCTACTTTGAGAGGCTGTAGTACAAACTGGTGATGAACTGGAGTCCCCGATTTTGAGAGCAGAAACATACTGGATAGAAGCTATTTATCTCAAAATTCTTGCACTCTGAAAATCTCTTAATACTGACTTTTAGGTTGACTTGAATTCACAACTGCAAAACCTTCTTTTTGAAGGGACAGTTTTACTCTCTGAATCTCTGCATAAATGTATAGATGTGACCCTAAGAGATGGTTTATGGTATTGGGGTCTCAATGTCAGCTGTTGCTCAGTGTCATACAATAAATCACAAAAAGATAAAGTGCATACAGTCTCTACAGAGGTGGTAGGAGTCAGTGCTGCAGAGGCTGGAAGCCCTCTGATTTGAATTGGAAACAGAATCTGTTAGCTTCCTAAAAGGAAATAGTGTATGTAGACTCACCCATTGAATGACTTCACTAAAATACTAAGCTAATATAATCAGAAACATTTAGCTATAATTTTTGCAGAGCTCATTGATAGTACAGGCTTCCCAGCTCTAAATGTGTTTTGCATTTGTTTAAGGTTTGAAATAATTGGGCCTGGTCTTAATTGTGCCAGTGCAAGGACTCAGACTTGGTTTACTGCCTTAAAGAACTTTTAAAGAAATTTAATTGTCTGATTGAGTTACTGTATGTTCTTTAAACATAAAGAGGGAGACAAAATAATCAAATTATTTTCTTATAAATAATGGGAAAAACTTGTTCATGGCCATGGAGAGGCCTTACCCATAGAAACTTTGTGATTGTTCTGGAGGAGCTTTTGTGGAGGTGCTGAGGATTCACATTTGTTGTGCACCAACCTGCTCTCCTACTGCTGAACACCAGATGGGGAAAGAGCAGGTCTTCTGCATTTGCTGATACCTACAGCTCAAATCCGAACCTTTCAGAATTGAAGTCACCAAAAAGACACCCATTGGTGTCAGTTCTGTGTTTGTTTCTGATCTTCATAACTCAAGAAGGATGCATTATAATTAAAGATGTTAGAGAGAAGGGCAACAAAATGGCTAAGAAGATGGGATCCTTAAGAGGTAAGATTTTCAAAAGACTAGGAATCTCCACTGCAGAGGAAAAAAGCCTGAAGGCGAATATGATTTGGGTTCACAAAGTCATGAATTTCTTGTAAGTTAAGCAGAGAACTGTTATACAGCTGGTCTCTCTGGGTAAGAATAAGGGCACTCCATGAAACTAGTATAAGGCTGATTTAAAACAGGTATAAAGTACTTATTTTCTCAGCAGGTAGGGAAATTTTGGAACATATTGTCAAAGAAGCTTGTGGAGGCAGACAGTGGAAGGATGTTCAATAAATTCATTAGAGGAAAACAGGTCCATAAATGGATTCTAAAATGACTGGGAAGGATTTTCTCTCTAATATCCCAAATACATCCATCATGGATACTGGGAAAGCACAAGAGAAAAGGATTACATGAAGTGGCCAGCCTTGCATTCTCTTTGTAAATACCCCATATTGTCACTTTTTGAGACAGAATACAAGGCTTGGTGGACACTTAACCTAACACAGTATGGCACTTCTTACATTCAGTGGTCTTTGGACATGATTGAAAGGGGACAACTGGTGTGATGAGTATATTAAAATATAGCTGAAAGAAAAAATTAGTCCAGTTTTATAAATAACAGTAAGGTCATTACTCCCAGAAATGCCAATTGACCTGTTTTCTGGAACTGCTTGCCCCATAGTCACATCTCTAGCTAAGCTTGAGGTTCTTGGGGTGATCAGCTTGTCACTTACCTGTCAGTTGTGCCTCTTCTGGGAGACAGGTTCTTGTCTGAACACACTGTCATGATCTGTATTTAGAGAGATGAGCATGTAAATCCTACATAAGATGTCCAGAAACAGAGGAGGAAAATGTCACCAACTGCATAATAAATAGCCTGTTGGTTAGAGAGCTTATAGCTGCAAACCTGTAATCAAAGGTGTGTGCAACTGAACTTGCTCCTCTGTTGCAGGCAGATTGGATTTTCTCCTATTGAAACAGAGCCATAGTGGAACTGAGCATGAAGGAGATGTGTAAGGCCAGATGAAAAGCAGAAAAGCAGCAAAGAGACCTAAGGTTCTGGTCTCTGCTTCCAGCATGTGTTTGAATTTTGTCTACTTTGTATCAAATGGATGTTCCTTTCAAAAGTGTGGATGAGTGTCTTTCTCAGAATGGAGTGGCCATCATAGCCTATTGTCTCCAATGTACAGCTCTTTGCCCTCTCAATTTAGACAGTCATCTAAACTCATGTAAAACTCCAGGGAGAGGAAAATGATATAACAATGCTCCTACTCACCTTTTACACAGTATTAGTAGTGAGAAGGAGAGATGAAAATTTTTAGTCAGACTAGACTAGATCTCCGCTCATCTTCATAGCAAATGACATCTCTCTATGGGGAAATTTAGGTGAAATGGGTTGGGTTTTCTCCTGTCAATGGCCAGGCACATAAAATTCTTGTGAGGCAATGTTAAAAATAACTGTTTAAAATCTGGATCTTACCTGCTATTAAGAAATAATGAAAAAATCTGTGGTGTTGATAAGTATGTATTACATGATATTTCATTTTCATTCTTGAACATCAGCTAATTATAGTGCTTGGTTTTAAGTTTCAATAGAGATATTTTTAAATTTCACATGACAGGATTATTTTCCTCTTTTATTCTCTTTTTAAAAAAAATTTTAAAAGTTATTCAGGCATTTTTTTACCTCTTCTCCTGAAACATGATAATTTCACAGCATCAGCAAAATATCTGTTCTCATTGGACCTATACTAGGTATGTGGAAAAATCTTTTTCTAAGAGAGTTTCAGAAAAATCTAGTGCTTAAAAGAGAACATTCTCAAGTCTAAAAAGTACATATTTCTCTGTCTTGAAGTAGAATTGTTTTTAAAAGAGACTTGTGAGAAGAAGAGGCAAAATCTATTTGAAAATTAATAATTCTTCTTATGTCAATTACAAAAAAATGAAAGAGATAAAGACAATGGAATATGGGGGTATCAAAATTCCTGTATTCAGAGGAACAGTGACTGAAACCTGTGTTGATTATGTAGCACAGCTTGATCAGAGAACTCTTGTCTTTAGGTAGACATTCCTTCAAAAAAGTTGATATAGTTGATAGTTTCATTGATTATGCACTAAATCTGTTACTTGCCAAGTTTGGTATAATTTTTAGACATGCCCATCTTCAAAGAATGGATCAAACTTCCAAGAAAAATGTACTAATTCCTCTAAATAATGTTTTAGTAGTTTCAAAAGAAGAACTTCTTGATAGACAGAGGTAAGAGGCAGCAGTAAAGAAGCAAGGCTAGGCAATTTGACTTGTTACCTTCCAAATCTACTCCACCACCAGAAGTTATTCTCCTATGCCCATAGTTAGTGCTCTAGATGATAAATTAGCCTTTCTTTGAAGTGGTCAGTGGTACCTGATGTCTTGGAAGTGAGACCCATTTCTGAGACCTAAGTATGGGCTTTGCAGCCTGAGGATTTTTTTAAAAAAACCCACCTTGTGATCTGGTGATGGCATATTGTCAGTGGAGGAGGCTTAAGGTTGGTCAGATCTGCATTTTCAGCCCAGTTCTGGACCAATTTCAGCTTGCAACTTTAGTAATTCACAGAAAACTCCTTGAGACTGAATGATACATGGAAAAAAATATTTGTCCATTAAAGTAGTCTTTTCAAAGAGCTATCTAAGCATAAAATGATAAAGCTTGTCTTTAGGTAGGATTAGGCTGAAGGACTTTCTAGCTCCTGGACCCACATCCATTTCACAAATCTGTGTGTATGGTTTGATATAACAGAGAGCAAAAAGCAGTTTGCTCCTCCAGTGTACTCATGTGGTAAAAATAGTGGACAAACATTTCAACCCCTTTTAAGCTTTAAATATGTCTGTTTCCTAGATAAGCAACACAATGTTCTCAAGTTGCATAAGACTTTCCAGGCTGGGGACCTCATGGTTGGAGCAGACCTGGATCTTTCTGGGAAGCATGGTTGTGGTGGGCCTGGAGCTGCTCCGAGGCCAGGTGGACACTTTGCTCGCCCTAAGTATGAAACACAGAAACCAACTGTACCTCGGAAGTTCCGGCTGGACCTGGGCCTGGATGCCAGAACACACCTGCCACTCAGGTCTGTGATATGGTGGCAGAGACACCAGCAATAGAAATTGCGTATAGTGAATGGGCTTATGTCATGAGCATGGACAAATTTGCAGCACTTCTTAGTCCCTTTAATAATGCCACTCTTCCTGGAAATAGGGTCATATCCTGCCCAAATTCTATCACTCTAATTTCTCTGACTCTGAGCTTTTCCCACAAAACACTTATTGAAATGCTAATGGTTCCACAGGATTCCTTGTTTTTCTGTTTTACATCCATTGTAACATCAGTCAATTTAAGAAATGTAGATAATGGGTCCTTTATCACCAATTCAAAATTCCCTTTCCATTCTCTTCTGTGGAACCATTTAGCCTGTGTCTTTGGTATTGTTTCTCTCTGTTCAGCCAGCTTATCCAATCTTGGCCATTTCCTCTGCTATAATCTTCCATGTTTGTGACTCTTGGGGGACCCGCCTTTCATTTTTATTGCCCCACCTACTGGAAAATTCTTTGCTCGTTATTTTATTTTAAAGCTTTCCAATTTTCAATAGTCTGACTTATTTCCTCTCTGCCTATGAAGTGTTGTGAATGCAAAAAAAGAGAAATGTATGAAAGTAATGGTAGTGTATTTGTACTGATACTCATGAATTTAAGTCTGTGTGGCAAATGGATCTGAGCTCCAAAATGTAACAAATAAAGATGTATGGAAAAAATATTCCACTCCTCTCTCATCATGGAAATACCAAGTCACTGTACATTCACAGTGGGTTTTACTTCAAAGATGCATGTCGTGCAAATGAATGAGTTGTTAGCTATGACATTTAAGAAAAGGATTACTGTGAACTTATTTTAAAAGGTAATCTTATTTCTCTTACTCATGGTGACTCATTGGTTATGACATTTGAGTTAGAAACATACCATATAGAGATAACTGCTCAGAGTGTTATTCGTAATCAGTGTCTGACAAATACTGAGTAGCAGGAAACCAAGACAACAGACGTTGTCTGCTATGCTCAGTTTGAGGGCACAGAAGGAGGGTGCTCAGTTTTAATCTTTGACCTTTCAGTAGAGGATTTTGAAATAGGCAACCAGATAAATATTTTCCTGGAACAAACAAACTGAACAAAAAAATGAGGTTTGGTTTTCCATTAGTAAAGAAATATTTATATTTAAACCTATGTGTAAATTATAGGTTTGTGTAATTTCACAGCAGCAGAAATGAGACTTACAACTTCATGCAAGATTATCAGGGACATGGTATCTAGAAGTAGAAAGAAGACCTTTTTTATTAATATTGTCAACTTCTAAAATAAATATGGAGGAAGAAAGGAGTGGACAACAGATGAAGATGAATGTTGTAGGATAGCATTTGGGGGAAAAGATCAGTACATCACTACATAAAAATGCAATGGCTACTAAATGTAAAGTGTGGGCTTATGAGTTGTCTAGGGACATTGTCCTGGGAGCATAATGTGATGGATCCTGCATGCAGCTGCAGCAGTGGTGTGAAACAGCTAAGGAACACAGTCATAACAGTAATGGCCTGTCAATCTTTTTTTAATTAATGGGTGCATACTGTTGTACCATAAATATTTTAGCAAAATTTGTGAGGCTGATAAAATCTGGTCTGACTAGGTAGACCTTTCTGTGGCTTCTTATGAATTCAGTGAGAAGCACTGAGATAGGTTGGTTGATCGATCTATCTATGTTTTTAATGAAGAGGTGTATGTGTAGTTAGTATATCTCTGCATTAGGAGAACTTTTCCTGCAGTGTGACATATCAAGACTAAAAAAGACCTTCTCCATGAGAAAGTACTAGGTTCTGCTCAACTTTCCAGAGATACATGATATCATTTGCCACATTTGACTTTTTTTAGACAAAATTATTTTGACTCAGAATGATCCAGCAAAGAGGATATTGTGGATAATTAAGGGGAAAAAAAGAAAAGCTCCAGGCTCTATTAAAATAAAGTAAATTTCTGAGTAAAAAATTCAGACTCAAATTTATCAGGGCAGTAAGATGGCAACAGCCTTTCTCTTGGACATCAGCTGGTAGAACAAACGCTTCTGAAACCTGCGCCACAACTGCATGGCCAAGCAACCATTTCTTCTCTTCCTTTGTCAATGCAAATTGGATAAACACCTCTCCCAATAGCTTTCTAGCATCACTGAATTAGAATATATCTAAACCAAAACTATATATTTGTATATGTAAAGAAAAAAAGGCAGTCAATATCAAAATGCTCAACAACTTACTAAACAGAGTGTAGACTATTTTTACATACTACAGTTGTGGCTTCCAACTTTTTTCCCTTTTTGGTATCTCATGGACTTATTGGGCTTATAAAACCCTGGATGCATTATATGCTGTCAGAATTTGACAAGTCAGGCTAGTGAAATTTTAAAAGGCCTTGTTTATGTGTATTGTAGTTGGAACATACATTTCATTTTTGCTGTGGATTTTCCTCTTTAAATACTTTCCTACAAAGATTAGCTAAAGCATAGGGGAACAGTATGTTCCATCCATATGTGCCTGTAACATCCACTTGAAGTAAAGTATTATTTACTTTAAGATCCATTTGCCATTGAACTGTGGAGGGAATGTGGTGCACTTTTAGATTCAGTTGTAGACTGAGGACAGGTGATAATAAACTGTTTATCATCTTTCTTCAATGTTTCAGCAGTAGTAAAAATAGAATTTGAAGATTTCTTACATGAAATGTTTCTACTAGACAGCAGGTTAGATGCTATCTGTCCATTACGGTAATATTGCTTTCTGGAATCTTCTTTCAGACAGATAGCTGCACTACTTTGGTTAAATAATTAACAAAATATTTGACTAAAACTGTTGCCTTATTTGCCAGATATTTGTTATGTTATTTAACATAATAAAGGAGAGCCAATATTTACAGTTTGTTAAGGAAAATCCTTTTAAAAACATTTTTATCAAACATGCAGACTACAGAGGGCCTAGTGGTAGCTCATGGGTTTATCCACAAAGGAGGGTAACCCAATCCTTCGAGTACCCTGAAATAAGCTTACACAACACAAAGTTTACTAAGCAATTTGCTTGAACAAGAAGAGAGGAAGAAACAGGTTTGGGGTAGCCAAGAGGAAGGTGTCTTGGCTGACCACCTGGGCAGCCAGCAAGTGCTTCTTCCTCTTGACCTGATGGTTTCGGCTAGTAGGTTGTTTATAAGTATTCAGATAACATATGTGTAGGTACATATAGGCCTTATTAGCTTGTACAGAAGCCAGTCCTGAGCCAATCCATATCTGTCATCACATTCATACTCTGCTCCGTTCCAGATAATGAGCCCTTCTGGATTTGGAGAAATAGGGAACAAACCTCTCCAGGGAGAGCAGTGGTCCAGCAGTAATAGTGCTGAGCAGGACCTGATAACCCCAAAGGACCTGACTCCACATGGTCAGTTATAGCAGTCCCCATGATGTCAAATACTGCCTCTGTTACCTACTTTTTTGCCTATATTGGACTGGGCAATGAATTGATAGTTAATTATCCTCTCATATTAGGCCAATTACCAATAGATGGTTGGGACAAAAATGGCCTGATGATAACATCATTGCTAAGTACACAAAAAATAGGTGCAATAACTTAGCAAATTTTCAGTAGAGTGTAAAACTGTGTTAAAATATGATTAAAAGGCTTCATATTGTAGAAAATCTTAACAGGAACACCTAAGCTTGTGCCACAGGAGTATTAGACAACATGCTACATGACAACTGTATTGTGGATGCAAATAAAGCGGGAACTGTAAAAAAGACTTGCATTTGTAAGATCTATCATGCTATTGACAACATATTTTCTAATTGAAATCTTCAGATTCTATCTTCAGTCTGAAGAAAAGAATTTCAAAATATGATACAGTGTTTGGGTAAATATATACATCATATATTAATGAATTCACATGGTTTTTAGGGAATTGGAAGTCCTGAAATTATTTTAACTTTAAAGTATTTTACATAAAGTATTTATTATTTATTCTTTATGAATCAGTCTAAGATGCTTAGAGACAGATAACAAATTTTGCACTTAACTGCTTCCTGTATCTCCTACAAATATAATTCTGCAGAGATTATGAATTCTGGTTGACATGTGGAAAAGCCTTTTCAGTGGAATAAGTTTAAAGAATGAATCATGTCATTTACAGAAGACAAATCAAGCGGTGCTGGCCATATGGTGGAAAATATAGGCAATCTGGCTGCATGTATTGTGTCTATTTAAAGACACAACTGGAAAATAAATGGGAAGTTTGACACTTTCATGTGCCACAAGTGAAAAGGCATAATACTGCCCTTGTACATAGAAACTGGGAGCATGATACTTAGAATGGGAGCTATGGACAGTGTTCTTTTATTCCTTGTATACATTACAGGTATCAATGGAGTTGCATCACGTAATTCAACAGATTAGCTGTTCCCTCCCTTCTTTGTGTGCTTATGAAGTTGGCATCCAGTTCATTAACATCTCTTGCATCTAAACATAACATGAGGATTCAAGTAAAATGCTTTAATGATGTGGTTGTGTTTTTTACTTAAGTAACAAAATTATGAAAGAATGAAATATTTTGTTGTTCCAGTGCTTGCACTATTCTTCACTTTCTGCTAGCTGGAAAGTTTCAATATGCTACATGTGGTACCTTTCAAAACAAAATACCAATTAAAAATAACAAAGTGGAACATTGAGAAATTCATGTTCCATGGAACAACAAATTGTTTCAAATCAGTGGTACAGAACCAAATTGGTCACATTACAGTTATTAACATTGCTTTCTCAGTTAATCAGAAGAAAACTGTTTCTGGCATCAGTAATTTCTTAGCGCTCTCTGTGTATATTTTCACTGCTTGCTTATGATACATATATACAATACAGAATATTAAATGTGTTAACATGAATATGTAGCAAAGGCGTGAAAGCATGTATTTCTTATTAACCACAGCATGTATTTTCTAAATACTAAGATTCAATGTGGTCTACAATAATTCCTCTTTTTAATTTGTATTGTAATTTGTTCTTTTATTCTTGTACTTCTAGTGTCATGATGATGTTTTTCCCTTTCTGTAAGTGGTATAGTTATGCATTGAAAACCTGCATCAGTTTCTTTCATATAAAAACATATGTGGACATTCATATGCACAAACTTGGAACAGCTTTATTTTGCAATTTTTTGTATTATTCATAACTGTTCTGAACACATGTAGACTGAAGATGTAGTGGCAATGGATACATATACATGATGTCTGACTCTAGCATACAAAACTATACTATTCTGTTACATGACAACTTAATTTGTACTTTACATGTTTCCAACTCTAACTTACGAAGTCTGCTCTAGTGATTTTTGGAAAATCTGTTCGTGTTGTGGTTTACTCATTTTGGATATGATTCCAGCATGAAGCCTTCTCTCCAAGAAGTAAAACTTGTTCTAGCTGCTCATAAAATTTTCCCCAGAAGTGTTTATAAAAGCTAGTAAAAAAGAAAGTGCTCATTATTTTTGATAAGCAGTGAAGGATTGGAAATACATATTTCAATCACAGAGCTAAAGCTATTTGGAAGTAAAGAAGAAGGGTACATATGCATTTTTAAACTGATAAGTCTTTCTTAAAACATGAATTTTCATGAGTCACTTACCTCAGAGTTTAAAACTTCACCTTTCTTTTTGCTATGGTTAAATGGAGGGAAAATACACCAAGTCTCAGCAAATGTCAAATCCAGCTTTAAAATATTGGGATTTAAAGGAGGTATAATACCAATAAGTCTAAAACTATTAGGGCTTCCTAGTGAGAATATACAGGACTGTTTTATGTAGTTTTTGACAGAGAACTTAAATTAGCCCTGCAACATGGATGGTGTAACTTTTCCTGCTGCCTGGGAAAGAAATGCTGTCAAGCTCTAAGTTGTGGTGATGGCACTTAGTTTGTATGAGTCTAATAAAAGGGCAGAGTGTATGCATGTTTCTCCGATTTTAGATTTTTTTTCTCTTGGTCAGAACTTTGAAGTCTTTTTAAAGCTTTGTTCTCTTCCTCTTTTCCAGGCTAATAAAAAGAATTATTATTACTACCACATTTGTGTCTCTTGGATTTTATTTTGGCTAATGCAAGCATTTTTACAACAAGATCTTGGACAAAGGAGCAATTAGAATTAAGGAGCCTTATCCAACAATTACAGCACTTATTGCAATTATAATAGTAACTTAGTAAGTTGATGACTTACTGAGTTACCCAAATGATACATTTTTATTTTGCTTTTAAAGTTAGCAAAAGCTTAATGCTAGAGTTTTGTAATGAGCCTGTGGTAACCAGATTTGTAGTCTGAAGCCTTCGTCTGCCACACTGTTAGCCATCAAAGGAGCCCTGTCCTACCAAGCTTTCTATTTTCACAACAGGATATCTGGTTTCTTTTATGAGGATACAGCTATGTTAATTTGGTTTAGTGGTTTGTTGGAGGTAAGCATGCTCTTCACAGCACAAACACCAAAATCCCCTTAAAGCAGTTCCTTGTTAATAGCTGGGGTCTGATTGGCAGTTTTGCATTGTAAAGTGTGATTTGGTTGGATAAATATGTTTAGTCTAGTAAGCACTTTAGTGATTGAGTGTCTGTTAATGGATAAAGGTGGATTATGGCGAAACCTCTACAGGCTGTCATTGAGCACTTAGAGTTGTGAGATGTCATGGGGGGAATGGAAAACAAACCGGCACTGTGGAAAAACTCACCAACTGTAACATATTTTAAATATTTGGTGCTATTCAGTATTTAGGTTTAAAATCATATTTCACTCGAGGAAAACAAAGCAGAGCAGACTGTGCAGCTCATAGCCTTCTCATTTGGCCTTAAAGCAAGCATACTCCTTACACGCATCTGCATGGGCGTATTCAGAGAGAGATCTTTCTCAGCACATGATAGTCGAAAAGCCTGCAGGTACCTGGAGGGTAAGTGCAGAGTAGCTATAATGTTTCTTAGGAGTGTACTGTAAATCTTTTAACTCAGGATAATATTCAATGCAATTTTCTGCAGTTTTAGAAATCGGTATGTTTGCTTGATGTTGTGCAAAGCTACTTTTTTTATATAACACCTTCTCCAAAACCAAGATTTTTGCAAAACCGCCCTTACTCCTTCTCCTTTTTCTAAACACAGAGATGAAGATCTTTCTTTCTCTTAATTTTAAGAACGGTAATGTGATCCTCCGTATAAACCACCAACAAATGTCACTTTTTTCCCTCTACTCAGGTGTATGCCTTTTTTTATGAGGTGCTAAATATCAGCTTACTTGGGGACTTGAAATGGCCTTGAGGCCAAGTGGCAGATATTCAGGCACATACGTGGAAACTCTCCAGTTTTGGTGAGTTTTAAAACCTGTGTGTCCTTATTGATGGCCATGGTTCAATGATTTGCTAAGTTTGTTTATCATACTACAGAAGTACAGCAGGTGAAGTACACACCCAGTGTATTTTGATGTGCATCTGAAATGCTTTGACAAATAGAGCTTCCATATAAAAATTTTTAAGTTGTTAAGCTAAAACATCTTTGGGTTCTTATCTCTTTTTTTGGGGGGGTGGGTGAGGTTTGTTTTCAAAGAAAACCCTGGAACTCTTCCCTCTATTCCCTTTTATTCTTTCCTTATCAAAGACATATCAGACTGACCCATGCCTTACAGTTGATAGTTAACATATGTCAGTATAGGTTCAAGCCCACAAAACTTTAAAAACTCTAGTGAAATTTTTAGAGCGGAAAACTTCCTCCCGCTTAGTTTTGGGAAACTTTTTGCAGCTTCACTGTAAACTTACATGTTTTACACTTTTTTCATCTGGTTAAAACTACCTGCACAGGAGTGTTACCTTTTGGTGAAATCCAGATTAACTGGGGGGTTGTGTCTTCTCCATTAGTTCTGGTCTTTACAGTTAGGTGCTGTTCTAAAGGATATATTAAGTCTCAAATGTATTTAATGGGTTTGAAAGGAACCTAATGGTTGAGTAGGTTCTTTCCATTATGTTACCCTAAAGAACAGTCTAGATGGCCATAAAAGTTATTTCTGGCCAAATGGTATCTTGGAGATGAAATTCTCACTAGGATCCATGCAACTATTCCCATATTGCAGTAATGTAACTGAGAGAAAACAGATTTGTAGACTTAAGCTTTTTCTTAAGCTTATCACAACTCTTCTTGCTTGAATGAAAAAAAAAAAAAACAGCATCCTAATTATTAGTTTTATATATTTGTTTCAAATCACAGAAATCTTGCTCTTAGACGTCAATTGTTAGCAATAGCAAGATATAAAAAGGGAAGGAATTCATTATAAATATATAAAGATATTATGTATTAGATATACTGGTTTTGATTTAGATACTGCTTATAGCCTATTTACAAAGAATATGTACTACCTGGCATGCTGGACCACTGGCAAATAAGAAAGAAATACACCTGAGGAAATTAAGAGAGAAAAATTTATTTACCTTTCCAAGCCTTGAACATGTTGATGTGCCTTCATATAGAAGGTTGTCTTTACTCCAAAGACGAAAAAACAATGCAGGGTTTAGATAGATTTTATTATCTAAGCAGCACTGTGGAATACTGTTCCTTGTTCTAAAATGTGCTACCCTAACTAAAAACTCTACTTTTAGAGAATTCTTCACTGATTTTACAAGTCAATTAAAAGCTAAAATGAAATTATCTAAATTCTTTGGAGAAGGGTTGACATTTGAAAAAAGGTTGAGAAAACAGCTGATGGACTGCGGACAAAAATAGAATATTTGGGGGATATGGGAAAGAATGAGATAAAATAAGATAAACTAGACTACTGGTGCAAGATTTAAGATGGATGAGGAGAATTAAACCGGGTAAAGGACCAGCAGTGTGAAAGTCCTACTGACAGTAGGACAGGAACAATTATTAATGAAACAGAAAATTTTTGAGAGAGAATAAACAGCAGGCTGGCAGGACATCAGTGACTGGAAAGGAACAGAACAGAAAAAACATGGAGAAAGAAAGAGGTAAATAATGTAAACTTGAAATTATAAACAAACTTTTGGATGTGAAAACTGCAGACAGACAAGGCAAGAATGAGCTAGATGATAGCAGAGGACTTATTTAAAGGGGAAAAAAAAGATCCAAAAGGTAAAGAAAAAAGAAAACTGTCTGAAGGAAAAAAATATAAACAAAAGATGCAGTGAGACAGCAGGAAAAGAAGCTGAGTCAAGATGTCCTGTGAGAGAAAGCAAACATTAAGTATTGATACTAAAGACAATCAAATATTCTGCAGTAAATCTTTTAGGCTTTGTATAAAGATGCTTGGAAGTAGATAGCACATTTAACTTTGGGGAGTTTTAATTCTGTGCCATGAACAAGCAATTTGCTTTAGAATTATATTTAAAAAGACAAAGAACAGAAATATTGACCATATTATAAATGTTTTGTAATGTTATTATTCTAATGAGAAATATGGATGTGATCCATGAACGCAGGAATTTTGGGGTCAGTATCTTAAAATTATGCCAGTCACTTTAAGACTAACGCATGTCTTTTTCTAGGAATTAGACAGCTGCAGACACTCAAGCTATCTTGGACCTCTTTTGCTACTGTTTTCAGTTTTACCATTGCATCTTTAATTTCTTGTAAAAGTCATAATTTTGAAATTCAGAATTTCTTTTCTCTCCTAAGTTGCTGCATAGGGCTTTTATGTTAAAGACAGGATGAAAAAACGAACTGCCTAAACAGGGGAAACAGTAAAAATTGCACATAGGAAAGTGGTCTAGGTGCATGAACTAATCAAACAAGGGAAAACAGGCATTACAGAGGAGGTAAGGAAGTCATTTTAACTGCTGTAATTTGAAATAGTAACATACTAAATAGGAGGTAAAATTTTTGAGCATAAATGATCCTTTAATATTAAATAAACACATTCATACATACACACAATACATACATGAATACCAGGTAGGATTCTTATTTGGGGTAGTGGTTTTTTGGTTTTGCTCTACAACCTTGGCAATAGCTTTCACATCTTGCTCCAATGGCCTATAGTTTTTCTACTCTGGTTAGCCTTAACCACAACACTGTACTTCTGCTCCAGAACTGCAGATGAAATATGTGCAGCTTTTGCAGCCCTTTTTCACAAATACCCAGCAGGCATCCAAACACTTTCAAGCAATAAATAAGACCCCACAAACAAAAGCAAATTAAACCTTCCACTTCTATTCATAAAAATATATATGCAGCTTCATTTAACCAATCAGATGCCTGTTTGTGACACATGAAATAACTTGGTGGTCTTAGTCCAATTCCAACTGGACAGCTGTTTGGACCATAAAACTCCCCACCATAATTGGCTTTAACCAGCATCCTTGTCAGCAAAATAGCCAAGTTTTGTAGGGGCACAGAGACTGAACAGCCTTTCTCATAGCCTAGAGGTGGTTCTTCTAGATTAAGCATGTGGGTGGCCTGCTGATAGTGGTAGAATTAAATAAAAAAAAAACCAAAACAACAACTTTATATTGCTGGAATATTTTGTATTATATCTTTTTTGATCAGGACAGAATTATACTCCTGAGTTTCTCATAAATTTTAAATTTAAAAAGTGTAATGTATATTAATGTTGAAAGGTGTTTTGGAAACCATGAAATAAATTGTCCTTTGGAAGCTTATTGCAAAATATCTTAAAGAGACCAGCATTTCATTCAGTGTTTAAAGCAATTCTCTTTTTTTTCCTTTAAAAAGAATAAAATAAAATGGGAGATTTAGAACCAGACTGTTTTGTATATTAGTGGAAAGGGCATTGCCACACTTGCCACCTGGTTAAACCCAGATTCCCAAATTTGTCCTGTGCAATAAAACTCCTCCCAACCATTTGAATGAATGGTAAAGTAGCACGAAAA
This sequence comes from Strix uralensis, assembly GCF_047716275.1. Taxonomy (NCBI): domain Eukaryota; kingdom Metazoa; phylum Chordata; class Aves; order Strigiformes; family Strigidae; genus Strix; species Strix uralensis. The sequence continues at coordinate 41,510,804 of NC_133975.1, forward strand.
TATTTTAGAAAATCTGATCTCAAAATGGAAACAAATGAAGAAAAGCATGCCTCACCCAGATTGAGAAATTACTCAGAAACATCATGCCTAATGCCAGCACTGAATAAAAGGCAGCACTCTGCCTTTGCCTTGTCTGATAGGACTATCATCCATAAGGTACCTTAGAAATATCAGTTGATATAAGCCCACACAGAAAATGCCTTACAAAGCATCTGAGGTAGTCCCAAGCACTGTGAAATGAGAAGCTTGAAATGTATAAATTGTTACAAAAATAGCACCAAATTCTCTAATTCCCTGTAGCATGTGCAATACCTTGGCACCAAATATAACATAAAACCTGTCCAAAATACTAAAGATTTACACTCGCTTTGCACTGATGTAAATGCCTGTGCAGGGTGCAGGGCAGTGATATCTTGGCCCATAATGTGGAATTGTTTAAGCGCAACAAGAGAAATGTTACTATAGTACTCATTCTTGAAAGTCTGCCTACTTTTTTCTTTCCCAGTGACTGCTTTTTAAAGAAAAACCTCTATTATTTGCCTTTTATATTCTGTCTTGTGTATCAGATCTTGACAAGCTGAGGGAAAAATGTAGGTTTCATAACATGCTGTAGAAAAAAAGAGATGTGGGTTGTGTTTTTAATATTAAAAAAACAACAAAAACACTGTTAAGTCAGATGGGCACATGCTTTGTACAGCTCCCAAGGCCTATCTGAAGAGTACCGTACAAAAACAAAGCTTGGTGAAGAGGAAGCAGCTGCAAGTGTGATATAGAGCCCTTTCTTATAAACAAAGAGTACCAACAAATCTGTTTGAGCATGAATATTAGATTTGCTGACTTTTGCTGACATCACTGTGGGAGATAAACATATTACAAGGAGTGGAACAGCTTGTTGCTTGAGAGGTTGCCAGATGAGATAAGTGAATGGCAAAGTGGCAAATGAAGACAGGGTGCCCATCCTGACAGTCTCAGCTGTAGCTGAGAGTTGTGACTTGGTGAAGTGTTGTAGTGAACATAACTAGGCTGGAACAAGTGGATAAAAATGAACTATGAACCTCTTTTTTTCTAATGGCGAAGAGCTAACAGCTGCTTCCATCTGGGAACTGTGCAAAAGTGCCTTACAGCTGTACAATAATAAACAGCTAAAAACTGCACAGCCTACTGCTCCATTTACATTCTTTCCCAATCTTTTGCCTCATTAAACTGTAATCTTCCTCCTAATTATATTTCATCAATCTATTGTTTATGGAACTTTAGATTAAATGGCAAACATATTGAAACAAAAATAAACTTATAATTAGTTGTCTTCTCTTCACCCCTCCTCTTTTTGTATTAGCAAGTGCATCAGTATCAGGCCCCAGGGGTTTGGTGAGGCAATCAGTTTACATGGTGCACTTTTGGCAGCAAAGAATAAAAAAACATTTGTAGCCACATAATATGATTTACCAGCTCTAGGGCTCCAGGGTCTACACTTCCATAAATATAAGTGACAAATTATCAATAAATCATTCCCCGGTCTACCATATTGCATAATGTTTATTGAAACCCAGTTCTAATAAATATAAAAGTCACCTTTTTTATCCAAAGCATGAGAAACAAAGATGACAGTGATTACAAACAGAAATGAAAAATGGGAAATAAGCCCCTTCACAAGCAATGAACATTTTATTCCCTAGCATCCTTAGTGCCTCAGTGTTGTTGGCCTCTAAAAACTGCCTTGAAACAGATACAGTATATAATTCTCACATCACATTCCCAATCTCTGAAGAAATCAGTCCAGTGCACTTTCAGGACATTGATCAGAAACTTCATTAGAACTGGTAAAGTTATTCCAAATGAGCCTTGTTGGAGATCAGCTCAGCACACTGAAACCTGTGCTCTGAAACTGTATTGGCTTTGTTCATTGCAAGAAGTTATTTGAAAAGTGAAATAAAGAGAAAACCAGAATATTTGCACATTAATTAAGGTTTTCATTCTTAGAGTAAATTGAAAATCACAGTTCTACAGAGTTACACTTGGGGAGTTTTTTCACTCTTCTTTGTGACCACAAAAACTGGACCAAATATTGCCCTAGGATGTAAAAACCCTTACTGAAGACTAACTCAATAAAATTACTCATGAAAACTTTAGACTTTATCACATTTGCCCTGCACGTCAAAAAAAAAAAAAATATTTGATACATTTACAATTCTTGAAAAAAATTTTGGAGATATCTCACCTGTTACAGGTGCTGATTAAAACATGGGATTATCCTAACCCACCTTTTTCATGCAGTTCAGCATCTGGAAGTAATTTACAGAGTAGTCATTAGACTTCCATAACACTTTAAAAACTCAACTTAAATCTTAATTGAAATTCCCTGTTCTTTTGTATTCTGTAAGTCAAATGTCAGATACCCAGGTTAAGCTTAACTAACATCTCCTCTTCACAAATATTACATTTTCCACTTTCTTCTGGTCTTTCTTTTTTTCACGAGAAGTCATAACTATCTTTATGTCATGGAAAAGATTTCTGCTAAAATACTTCATTCGTCTTACTTAAATTTCTTTTAGTATATCCTGCTCTGTAGGGCATGTAATCTGCATGCTCAGTGACTTATTTTTGCTGATGTAAATAAATTCTGTTTAATTCAGAGAAGCATGTCCATTTAGGACAGAGAATTTTTTCCCTTGTAACTTCAGTAGTTTTGTTTGCCTGAGAATTGTAGGACCGTACCCAGGAGTTTTCTTTCCAGATTAAACTGTATTTATTGTGCAGGCTTTCTCCCACTGCATGATTTTTATCATTGCCCTTCCATGTCATGTTTTGAAAACATCATAGGCTGGTGCGGTAGTGTGGCTGTGTTTGTGGGGTATGAGTGAATATCTCTTTCTCAGAAGTTCTTACAGAGTTTCGGAGGAAATGGTTCATTTCCTATAGGTTTAATGTCCTAACTCATTGACCCACTGGAATAATCCTACCAAATTCATTTGTGCTGTTCCTGCATAGAAGTATTTCCACATCAGAACCTAGAAAAAATTTGAAAGAAGGAATGCTCCTTGCACTTGTAGAACATTAAACAAAACTCCTTTGTTTTAGAAATGGTTCCTCCTCTGGCACTAAGTCAGTGATAAATACCGGCTGGCAGCATTCAGCAGGGTGTTTATAGCCAGTGTGGCTGCTTGTTGCCTGGGCAATTCATGGCTGCCAGGAGAGCAAAACCAACATAAAATCCTCATCACCAAACTACATGGAACCTAATGAGTTCAGCCACACTCTTCTTCCCACTTAATCCATCCCTCTCAGAGGCAACATGTCCTCAAGCTCTGTTGGGAGAAGGAGAAGGGATTCAGGCACTTGGCATACCAGAGCAGCTGCAGCCTGGATCCATGGGAAGGAAGCAGCTGCAGGCCAGTCATGAGTTAGAGACTTGATGCCAGCTCAGCATCTCACATTTGGTGATGAGTGAGGAAGTGGAAGAAACTGAGACCACTGAGCCGACAGACTATTTCCATTCACTGAAACAGGATGTAATGAGAGATCTTAGAAATATGGACTTTAAAATAAAGTCAAAATATAAACTGATGTGTATATCCTGACGTAAAGAATGACATCTGTGAGAGTCTGAGCAATCTGCAGGAGGATATCAGAAGACTAACAGATGATTTTCATAGATTTGAATGCCAGAGTTATTGCTCAACATTCAGATATTTCTGATTTCACATGATATACCCAAATGAGGTCATAGCCTGGAATTAGGGGTAAAAAAACCAATATAAAACTCCAGATTGATCGTAATTCCAAACAAACCTGGCCAAAAATTAGTGTTTCCACAGGGAAAGGCAGACTTGGCTCATCTGCTATAAGAATATTGCAATAGCTTGACATAGGTATTCAGCATCTGCCTGAAAACATTGTTAAAAAGCTAAAAGACAAAAACAAAAAGATAAATCTATCTATAGGATGGTCATTTTGCTGTAAGTGAATGAATCCATAAAATGGCTGGGTGTTGCAGAGTTCTGCAGGTGATTAAATGATTGCAATAAACAACACAGTTGTTTATTTTCTTTCATGTATACCTCAGTTACATTTTCCTGAAATTTTTCGCTTTTGTTATAAGCAAAACTGAGCCATCTGCATTTGTTTTTCATTGAAAAGGTACAATAAGACCTCATACAAAATTTCCAAAGTCTTTACATGCTTAATTATGAATTGAAGACAACTCATGTCTAGCAAAGATCTAAGCTGACCTCTGTATTATTTATTATCTGTCACTTGCAGCATTTCACTGGATCCTTTTCTCTTGACTTTTTTTTATTTTTTATTCCACTACATTTAGCCCAGAATGTTTCCAGTTTGTTGTAGCAGTGGCATTATCTGATGTCTTCCTTCAGTGACCTAGGAACTTTTATGGAAGTCACCCTATAAAAATCATCTAGTTATTTATAACATGGTGCTCTTTCTCAAAAGCTGTGTGTTAGTTTTAAGTAGATACATGTTGACACTAATAGTTGTTAACTTCAGAATCAAAAAAGCAAAAGTTATCAAAAAAGATACATGAAGACTACATAACAAAAAATTCATCCTCATCTTGCAGTCTAAAGCCACCTAGAACTTTTACAAGCATTTTCAGTCTTGCTACCTGATTGCTGGCTTATAGCCCATAAAAACATATGATTCTTGTTCTTGAAGTTCAGTAATTTATCAAGGAGCTATGTGCAATTATTACATTTCTAACTATTACTTTTCTTGATTGCGCACTAAAAATCTTTCTCCTGTCAGAGCTAACAGCAGGGTGTTGTTTATCATCTAGCTGATCATACTGATATGACACATCTATTTTAATACTGACTGTATGTGTATTGATATCAAGTGCTAGACAGCCAAGAAACAATTTGGGACCCTATAGTGTAAGCACCCTAGTCCTATTAACCTCAGTAGAAGACATTTGTGTCTGAACTGAAGGAAAGACTTTGGCCCTGAATTTATCAGACAGCTGGAGTGTATTTTTATCTTATTTCTATGGTGTCAGTAGACATAACATAGCAATCTGCATGGGTTCACATAAATCCAGCTAGAAATGACCATATTATTCTCTACAAATTAATTTTTCCCATTTTTCTGGCTTTGAAAGTGTTTTGCAAAGACAGTGTTAAACTGATATAAACCAAAAAAGGTTTAAAAGTTAGTAGTAGTATACCAGGCAGATCTGTAAGCACAGGTAGGCTCAGCTTGCACACCAGGTTGCCCAGACATGACACCCAGGACAGCAGGAAGCCATAGAACTGCATAAAGCTCGTGTGCTCATCCACCCTCATGGACACCACTAATAAACTTTGATGAGGGGCAGGACTATTTGCTAGTATAAGAAAGAAATTATACCCAGTTCAAACTGGTGTAGGGACAGTAAAATCAGTGAGACCTATCCCTGTGATAAGCCATGTGAAAGCCAGCAGTCGCAATATTGCATAATGAATATTTAATGCAACACAGTTCATCCTCAAATGTGGCGTATTATCTTGTGATTGAATGCAAAGTGTAAAAAAAGCTATGTGCCCAACTTCAGCTACCAACAGGAGATTGTCCTCTTTGCCATGTTTTGTAAAAGTCCTAAATATTAACATGCTGATGCTAAAAGTGAAAGCTTGTAGGAATAGCTGTCATGGTTTCCCCCTTCCACTGGTTGGATGGCACTCACTGAGAGGTTGTGAGAAAGGGACTGCAAACAGTGCTCTCAGGGTGGAGTGCCTATTGCCAGCCCTGACGGTGAGGTAGGCAATGGAAAAGCTTTGGCAGCTTGACAATTTTTGTTGGATTTTTCTTTTCAGATTAAATTATTTTCTTTATTTATGTGCAGAATTTTTATTGGCTTCGTGTCTCCAGGATAAGACCTAATATATCATTGTATGTATTTGGTCTCAGTAATTGTTAGCAAATATTTTCTTCTCTTAACATGTTCTTCATAAATTACCACAATTTTCCATTGTAATTATTTAGTTAACTGTCTCCTTAAGAACACTAGTTGTTAGCCCAACTTATATGCTTCTCTAAAGTAAATAGATGCATATAAAAAAATAACTCTTTTTTTAATGAGTGACAAGGCAGTTACATTTTTGTTAGAAAACATGTTTTTAATCAAATCTCCCTTGAAAATAGAGCTTTTATCCGTGAGGGAAATATTTCAGAAAACTCAAGCATTCCTTATTAATTCCCAAGATATTTAACTCAATTTTTCCTCTGTTCACATAACCCCATTTTCAAGAAAATAAGACGCCTTTCAGAACATTTTATTCCTTACTTCTTATTTTATGAAATTGTCTACTTAAACATTTTTGTTAGATTCATAATATATTTTTTCTTTTCCTTATCCCACTGTAGCCTCTGCATTGAATACAGCCTGTGACAGAATAAAACACTCATTCTTTTTTCAGAAAAACAAAAATATCCTGTAACTCCTGTTTAAACTGGTTTTATACTGTTGTATGCTAACATTTCAGGAGCACTACTGAAAAAATTATTATCCCTCTATAATTCTGTTGTCCCAGAGCTCTTGAAAATACAGTATTCAAACCTATGACCAAATTGTTGCATCTTAAAAGAACTGAATCATATCACAGAAATTACATGTGTATTACTTAAACTGTGGCAAATACAAGGTAATTCTATTCCTGCTAGTACAACTATGTCTACTGTTCTTCTGCAATCATTCCATATCACCTGCAAATTGTCACACCTGTACTTGGCCACCTTCCTGACCATTTTACTAGTACGGGGATCAGTACAGATCCCTGAGGGAGAATATGACTGACATTCCTCCCAGGAAAACCTGACCACTTATTTCTACCTTTTGTTTCTTATCATTTAAACAGTTGTCACTGAGTTGTCACTACATGACAAGCCCTGCCCTCTTACTTTGTAAGGGTACAGCTTCTGTAAGAACATCTGGCAAAGGAGACTGAAAGTTCAGCTACACCATACCAGCTGGATTCACCCTTATTCACACGGTAAATCATTCTTTCAAAGAACCTTATCAGCTTTGCAAGTCATGCCTACATCTGCAAACTTGCTGACTCTTCCCCAAAGCATCGTATCTATGTATCATATTCTAATATGTTCTCCATCGATTTATCTAAGCTTACATAAAGACAGTCTAGAAATAAAATTCTGAATTAGTAACTGATGGGATATCAAAGATTTGTGTCGTATTCTCTTAATATCAAAGCCAACTTGAGCAAAAGTTAACACACCCCAATTACCAGCACAGGATTTTCTTATCTGAGTACCTTTGGCACTCCTGGAAATACCAGTTAGGCCCTGAAAAATTTTTCCTCCTTAATTTATCACTGCAGAATAAATCTCTTCTAATCATGTTTCAGTTGGAAACAGTTCTTCAGACTCTTCTCCAGTGGAGCATGATTTGAGTGTATGGTCTCTTCTGTAATGAATACCAGTGCAAGGAGTTCACTTTGCTTTGTGCAGTGATCTGGATTTTCCTTGACAGGTCCTTTTATATCAAGATCATCCAATGTTCCCAACTTTTCTTTGAAAGGCTTTTTTGTTTTGATTCAGTGGAAGGAGCTTTTTATTATTAACATTTATTCTTTCAGGCAGTTGCTCAACAATTTTTGGCCTGTCTAAATGTGGTTTTACATTTAAGACTGTGGTTTTACTTTAAAGAGATTACAGGCCAATACTTGCACATGAAGATTTTGAAACTAAACATATTCTATATCAGAAAGAGGGATTTTTGTCTCATTTAAGTACGAATTAATCCAGTTTTATAAAAGGTGGTAGAAGGTGTTAAGGGAATAATTTTTGCTTCTATAGTACATCTCTCAGAAGTGTTGGAAATTATAGAAGCATTAGTGTTTTGTTGCCTTATTCAAAAAAGGCTAAAGACGCTTGAGCTGCAGTTCTCAGAACTGACTCGGCCTTAAGTTTTAGGCTTCTGGGTATGCAGCCATTTTTCTTCTTGAACGAAGCTGCTTGAGGACTTACATTGTATATCTGTCCTCAGCCTTCCTCTGCTTGCTGTGCTTTGAGAAGCTGCACATAAATTCAACCTGTACATTGATGTCCATTTTCTTTTACTTTCCCATGCAAGACTTCTAGATAGTTCAGAACCTCAAACAAGATTCTGGATTCTGCTTTAAAACTCTACAAAGCATGTATTTTTAGGTGCTTTTGTCTTTTACTAGGTCATTTTAAGCTGCCACATTTTCTTCAAAAGTAAAAAATGTGGTGAATAGACTTTTTCTACTACCATTCTATTAAAATCACTGTAAAATTTTTCCTAGATTATTTTCTATTCTTTATAAATAAAGATTAAGCTATAGAACAATTTATTTTTTATGGATTTGTTTAATTATATAAAGAATCAGAATATCACATGCAACACCAGCTCTATTAAGCTCAACATAACTTGAATTTAAGTTTAACCTTTGCCTCCATCCTTTGTGTATATTCATATCTTTTAAAGTTCATGTTGTTAAGTAGCAGGCAGAACAATCTGTATTTTAATCACCAACAAGTATGTCTAAATTTTTTATTTATTTTAATTTATACAAACTAACTTTATTACTAAATCTGTTTTGTTCTGGAATGTTTTTATTTACAAAAGTGTATTTTATGTGATGTCTTTTAACAGTTCTCCCTCATGTTGGAGCAAGAGACATTTTACTTCAAAAAAAAAGCATCTAATTTATTGTTTGTACAGAGACTTGCAAATACTTTAGAAGAGCTGGACAGACCCAACTACCTGCACAGATATCTTTAGCTTTGATTGGTAGCAGTGGTTGTTGAGGGAAGCAGAGATCAGAAATATAGGTTATTTGGAAACAAAGAGGAGGTGATCATTTGCATAAGTAGAGAGAGTGAGCTGTGGAAAAATAAGACAGAGTCCTAAATTTTCAACAGCACTGTGTCAAAACTCAGCCTTAATTAAAAAACAGCATTATCTTGGACATATTACTTCAGTGTTAGGTACATTTTGCATTCTAATCCCCTTACTACCACTCACGACATCAATATCAGTCCAACTCAGTTTTCCAATCAAATTAAGTGATTACAATAATATTTAATAACCTCCAGATACTAAGTGTATTCAACACATTTCCTGAGCTCTTCTCAGCTGCAGCATGCTGTGAAATGAAGAATGGTTTAGCAACTAGAGGTAGCATGGCAAAGAATTATAGTTTTTGCTCTTAGAGTCTGATACATAATTGTAACCACTTTCCCAATCCTCCAACCTTTATCAGTAGAGTTATAGATGATATTTTACAGAACATTAACCACAGATAATTTACAGGTGTAAATATAGGCACATTAAACATACTACAAAAAAAAAAGAGAAGTGTTACATGGTTACCTAATGTACAAATATGAAGTCTGCTCTAAGATTCAGCCACAAAGCTCAGCTTCTCTAGACTCTTGAACTAAGCAGCCAGGTGCAGAAGATGTTTCTGACCTCTGTCAGCATCTTCTATATCATTACACAACAGCTCAATAACAGCTACTTTACCAGGAGACCTTCAGAATAAGATTTCCTTTCATGTTAATTTAGTTGCTTTCTTGGAAATCTCATAGGTGATTCACTATCCTTCAGTCATAGTGTCTAAAAGTGAATGTTATGGCTGTGTACTGTTGCAAAATCTGATTATTTTGTCATGGATGTAATAGTACATATTGTTTGTTTCAAGGAACAGCTCCTGAGATTATATGGAAAAAGAAAATCTCAGCTTTTTCTTCAGTCTCTGGAAACAAAGGCAACAATAAAAAAGCCAGTGTAACTTTTTTCCCTAGCTCGCTCCCCAATTTTAAGATCGCTCCTCAAAATGCAATCCTTAAGGTTTTCAAAAGCAGAAGTAACACAGTACTTCTTACTTGTAAAATATATTGTTTTTAAATCTTGCAATAAGGAAGGTGAGGGGAAAGCTATATCACAAGTTTTCAACAATTGGGGTTAGCAGTATCATGTAGGATTTCATCTTCTAGTCATTGAAATTCATCACAAATATTCTACCAGTTATTAATGGTGTAAGACTATGTTCAGAGAGATTCCTTTCCACCTGCCATGCTAGACAGCCCAAGTAGAACAACTCCTTTGATGTCTGATCGTGCTAGAACCACAAATCTAACTTGATTTTGTCAACAGAGGAACTGTTCACTACCATTGCTTTCTCTTCCATGTATATTTTATCATGTTTACCAAATGTTTAGCTTGCATAGTTTTTCCAGGTTGAGAGTTTACTTTCATTGCCATATTTTTTTAACCTTTCTATTCCTTTGTATTTTTTAAGGTTTTAGTTTTGGCAAGATCTTTCAGTACAACATCATCAACAAATCTATTTAATATGATCTTTATTCCCTTTTCCAAACCACTAAGATGTTAATTAAAAACAGCTCTTACACTGAGTCTTCCATTGGCTTGAACAGTTAGATATTTTGCCATTTATCATTATCCTGTTTTCTAATCTCTGTGGCCCCATTTACATAAAAGGTTGAATTATGTTTTCAAATTATGGTTCATGAGACATTACTAAGTACTTGAGCTAAGACAGTGTATGTTAGGCTACTGTATCACATTTTTTCATTAATTTGAAATTTTTCTACTAAAGAGCATAAAAATGCTTTGACAACATTGATTTTTCTTCACTCAACATTACATATTCCACATACCTCTAGGAATAATTTCTTTTTTCTTTTTCTTTCTTTTTCCCATCATAACTTAAAACTAAAACAGTATTAACAATCTTCATATAACATTAGGATGAGTATTTTTCCTGTTTTATGGCTGAGGAAAGATTCAGTGAATTGCCTGAGGATATATGTCAAGACTGTGAAGCAAAGGATAGTAGGATTCAGAGGCCCTATACTGTGTTACAGTAGTAGTGTTAGGGCCAAATTCACTATTTGTGTTGTTGTTTTTTATCATGTTTTTCATCTTTAATTATTTAACTTGGATTTGAGATTAATTGCCAGGTTTTTTCTCCTTTGCCAATCAACCAATCTAGCTTTTGTTTATTTTTATATTGACGATATATACCCTCTCATATTATTCTCTTGCTTTACTCTGAGAAATATCTGTTTATCCACATTCTTTTTGCTGGGTATTTGAGAACATCCACAATTATTGTAAAATAGGATTTTAAAAGTTTTGGGTGAGATACAAACCTGGAATTGAAAACATCAACCAACCATTGATGGTTTAGGATAAAATTTTTGTCCTGAACAGACTGGTTTTCTATGGGATTGATTTTTTTTGTACATTAGTAAGTCTTTTTGCAGCTCAAATCAGTTATTTCGTCAAAGATACAATAATTTCAGTGAGAATGCATTACTACTGAAGTCAGGTAACATGTACCAAGACATGAGAGGTGAAGAAGGAAGGAATGACAGGTTTTCTACTCACCATTTTATTTCAAAGTTCTGAGTGTCCAATTATCAGGTCACAAATGGAAAAAAAATGTTTCTGAGATGCATATACCTATAAAACAAATGTTTTGTGCCTGTAACATCAAGTTCAGTCAATACTACAAGGAGTCAACAGGCTATAAGTATCATTCCATAGGAGTTCCTTTTCAAGAACAGTCCATAATGGATACTGTGGGATTGAAGTACCAGTGATTATACTGGATGCACTCTTCAGGTTGTGGAAAAATTTGAAAAAGGAAGAGGAAGAGCAAGTGGCTGTCTCACAGGGAGCATGGCCTAAGCACAGGGAGAAGAATGAGAGTTAAAGTTTAGGAAAACTATTTTGCAGAGAAGGCACAGCAGACGAAACACCGAAGTCTGCAGACACCTGCAGACATCTCCTTACCTTAGGACAGATTCCAACAAGGGATTGAAGAAAAAGAGGAATGGAGGAAGAATTCAAAGAGAATTGTTCAACACTGTCCTTACAGAATTTGCACAAAGTAGCTCTGCTTTTCACATGTTTGCTTTCATCTTCCTTTCCAATGGACTGTGATATGAATTGAGTATGTCCTTCTTGACAGTGCTTCCATTTGGGTTTGGTTTTTTTTTCCCTTATGCAGTTGTTCTCATGGCAGAAGCTGCGCAAAGAGGTTGATACCATGCAGTCATTAGAATCTTGTGTCTGCCGGGGACCTCTTTGTGCTAGCATTGCATCAGGTCTTTGCACTACTGGCAGCAGTGGTGGACAGGGAGTTGCTTTCATTACAATTTCCGATGTTAGCACCAGAGCTAGGATATTATAAGGCAAAACTGTGTGTCTTTCTTGTAAGAGAAAAGAGTGTTTTGCAAAAAGCAAGCTTCACTAACATTAGTAGGGATTTTGTCTACTTATTGTTCTAATGCACTTCATTGAATTATTTGGAATTTTTGTAATTTTCGAAGATGTGGAATGTATTTCTTTAAATCACTTTAAAACTCTCCAGTGGAGCACATTGCATTATATGCTTTAGAAGTTAGCCAGAGCAGAAACTTTTATGTGGCTAAGTTTGCCACAGTATGTACTCAACATACTTGGATACTGGGAAAAAAACAAGCAATGTGGTTTCTTAATAGTAATGAGATTATTTAAAGGGAAAAGAGCAAATAGGAAAAGATGACAAGTCTCTATCAGAAGTAGAAAGTGGACACAGTATCTCTACTCTAAGTTTCTTACCGCAGTGGTCTTAAATACATTTTTGTATTCCAGTACGATAGCGGACAAGCAGTACAGATGACCTCCCTGCTCACAGGGAAGAGGTGAGCAAGGAGCTCATCTTTCCAGTTCCCACCAGCACTGCCAGAGGTGGATCAGAGTCAAACCCAGTAAACAGAACTGACTTCAGAAGGCCACATACAGGTAGCTGTTAGTTAGAAATAAATTTAACAACAGGGACTATTCTGAACTGGTGCATGAAAGAAACATCTACCTCTCTTTGCTGTAGATTTAAAGGCATGGAATATTTTGTTCACAAGTAATTGGGATTCATCAAGCTTCGTGACATTAAATGGCCTGTGAATTATTAAGAAAAAAGTGCTCAAACTGTGTTAAAAATATATGAAAAGAACAAGCAAAATACATTTCAAAGTGACTGCTTGAATCCTTTATTCCTTCATATGTAATATATTTCTTTTGCTCATAACCTGGAAGGCATGTATTTGCCTTCTAAGAAAAAAGGCATCATGAACAAGACGCTTAGACTAGGAAAAAAATAAGATGTATTTTTCATATGAGGCCAAAAATCTGACTCTCAAACACTGTAGTCTGAATCAAAAAATTACATGTTAAATAAGTCAGAAATTAAAGTGGGCAAGTATTTGCACATGAACTTTAATTATTGTCCTTGACTATCTCCGGATATCCTTGCAGCATCTTCATTTCAGTCAAGAGGTTTGTCTATCAATAAGCCCTTCAAGAGCCAATTAGGAAAAATATCCTGACAGCAAGTACTTCAGAATATGCTGACAAGTAAAGAAAAAGCCTCTTGTTCACTTATGGTAAAACTGACAATAGTGTAGATAGCTCTCGCAGTACCCACTTTCAGCATTGACTTTCTGCCACGTGCCATTATTTTGCTATTTTTCAGTCACCACAGTGACTGAAACCAGAATGAGAGTCTCTGAGTAGAGAGCCTTGGACTTACACTGAGAATTCGTATCCCTCTCCCATATCTTTATTTTCTAATGTAACAATCCTTTGTTCTTTCTGATCCCACTTGCCAGTACGTGTATACCTGCCTATATCTCCATAGTATGGCAGTAAAATGGAACATTTCCAAATGTGCACTTTTTTACTAGTGTACCGCTGTAGAAGCTAATGGTCATTTAATTTTCAGTAAATTCAGTGTGGTATCTTGGTTTATTTCAAGTTTTGATGTACACCTGAATCTGGATTTAAATAAATTTACCATTTAAACTGCTCGTCAGTTCTTGTTTTCTGTATACGTGTGTGGGTTTACATAAAAGATGCTATATGGGAAAAAAGATCTTGCATAGTCATAGAAAGTGACTATCTCAAGATATAGGTCTCTTTAGGAAATCATTTTATGTGGAATAATTAGGATAGATTAGTAAGAAACGCTTTCATCTTAGTTTTTTGCCTATGTTGCATTTTAAAATCATTAAGAATCCAGATTGTTTCTGTTTTTCACCTTCGTTTACTGGCACCCAGCAAAGAGGCCTACACTTTGATTTTAATCATGGCCAGACAGTATAAGACCTTGGTCTTAAAGGCAAGTGGAGCAACAAGCAGAAACCCTGCTGTGTAATTTCAAAGCAATGTACTTCATGCTGCTAACCCTACAGTATGATTTCTGTTCTGCCAATGGCTCCAATAGCAGACAACTTCCAATTTGCACCTCTTGCATTAATCCACATTATGCCAATAGGTTTAGAAGAAAACCACAAGCTGCCCAGTTCAGCAGTCAGAGGTCTGTTAACAGATCTTTAACTATGATCTATTGTGCAGGAAAGTCTGAAATTATGGATGCAGAGTTTCACTTTATAGAGCTCTCACTTGTGCTATGCAGGTTTTCTTGAGATAATTATAAGTGTTTATTTTGGCTTTTAACAAGTTTAATCACATTATTTAGCATGTTCTGATTTTGTCACTGAGGCAACCATTACTCTTGCACACAAGTTTTGCTTAATTGGCTGCGGGAGAAGAAAATGGAGTTTAAAACAACTAATTGCACTAGACCTCACAGATGCCAAGATGTAACTCTTTTAATTAAAACTTTTTACAAGATAGTTTACAAACATAAAATCACTATCTCTTGTAAGTACTTAATACAGCATCCTGCTTTCAGTTTTGCTCCCATTTTAAGTGGCTAAATATTCTAGAAGTTCAACTAAAGGACGACTGCAAAAAGTATTTCAAAGCACGGAAGACAGAGATTGGGAATATAAAAGTACAGAGTTCAGTAAGACACTTCACTTACTTATCTGAATTCCAATTTATAAATAACCTTGGCTGCCTGTAGAGGGTAATTCAGTCTGTTAATTTCAGGCCACCATTTAAGTATCATGCTGTGCCAAATTGCATTTGATGGTTTTATAATGACATGAATGCAATACACTAAAATAAGATCTATAAAGGTATCCCCTAGTGGGAATGTCAACCCAGGTCTCCAGTGGCAAAAATGACATTCATATCTAGCAGTTCTTTCCACTGCATCTTGTTATACAAAAAATACATTTTGCATCACAATTTAAAGTGCTTACAATTCCTAATTTAAATGGTTTTGTGATTTCTAACTAAAGGTTGTAATATTTTTATTTCAAAAATCAGAGTATGCTTCTTGAAACGCTTCATCCCACTTTGAATCTCTGAAGCATGGTACTACAACTCTCTATCAAAAGTGATTGAACAAGTAGCACTTGATGGATGATAATAGTTTCACCACAGGGAGTGTTATTTCTTGATCTTTGCCATGAAATACCATAGGTATATTGCAGCTAGGTAAATGCTTGCATCAGGATATTGTCTCACAAAATATTTCTTTGGCCACAGTGGCATTTTCCAGTGTGCAAGACATCTTCACCCCTCCTCCAGTGACCCAACGAAGTTGAATGCCTTTTGGAAGGTTAAGCTCTGTACGCAGGGGTCATGGGACTGGGCTGAAGCTGAAGGGTCTGTTTATTTTCTACGTGTGTTGAACTATGTTGTTCTCTGGGTGTGAACATAACTTTCTAACCTTCACAAGCAATCCCAAGGAAAAGACCTTGCTGACCAAGACTGGGTTTGTCGCTGAGCCATTCAAAAAATTCACATCTTTCCAGATGACGCATAGCAGCCAAAGAGAATACTTATTTAAACACTGAATTGTATTTTAAACTTCAGTAACCAGAAGCAATGCCTTTACTGGAGTAATGGTGTAATTACTCAGACACTTTTTCAAACACATCTTGGGGAAAAAAACACTGTGGATGTATCCCTTTAGGATCCAGTGAGCACAGCAGTCCCATAAAGAACTTCTTCTCTTAGCCTGCTATAATGCCCTGAATTATACGATGCAAAATAAAACACTGGGAATGTTTTAATAAACTTCCTGGCTCATGTCATGACTCCTACATATTGAAACAGTCACACTATGCCAAAATGCTTGAAAGCAGAGAGATTCATGGAGCACTGCTTTTGTAAAAATTGTGGCTATACAAATTTAACTATTTCTGAGTCCATGTAGGTTAAAATTATCTGCAGGTGTTAAGTAGCAGATAATGTAATTTCATATCTTCACTTACAGGAGGCAAGGGATGAAGTATCCATATCACAAAGATATTCTTACTGAGTTTCTTCTTCAGACAGTTTTGAGGACCTTGATGGTATCCTATTTTTATCTCCTTACAACTCCAAGTCTCATCACTATATCCGGTGTATGGTTTTAAAGTCTTTTTTTAAAAGTCATCTTGAAATCTACTAAACCAGGTGGTTCTAGATAGATAATTAATATTTGCACTAGGTTAGTACACCAGGTTAGTGTGCAGCTAACTATTTTTGTTAAGTGGCTCAAAAATTATCCTATGTCATATTCATTAATTTCAGCAGTGATTTTGTTTGAGATTTCTTTACTTATTTCCCTAGGGAGAAATCTTCACTTACATGTGAAACCAGAATAAACATGCTATGACTGAGACTAGATTGAGTAACTTCAGGTTTCAGGTCAGAAAATGTCTTCAGGAAGAGCGTCCATCTATTCCCACAAGTCTGACTGTGCAATATGTCTATCCTTTCTAGTAGTCATAATATTTACAATGTATTATTAATAATGAATTTCATAATAATCCCATTGCTGACCAGACAGTGAACTTCAATAACTCATTGAATGCATATTTTGATAGTTGCTGGAAAATGAGATATTGTGACATAATGGCCAGCCACATAATATTTTGTCAGATTTTTTAATGTTAGACTTGGGATGGTACTGTATGTATTTCATCGTGGATCTTGTCAAGCTCTTGATTTGTTCATGGCAGTAGACAGTCTTAATTTTTGAGTACTAACTAAAATATGTCATTAAGAGTTAAATTTAATAAAGGAAAGACGTTCAGAACTAAATTCAAAGCTAATGATTAAGATAATCTTTCAGGGCAAGATTGCACAGGTATGAAACAATTTAATACATTTGTATTAAGTAGCCTCAAAAAAATCACACACTTTATTCTGATTTTCCTTTTCTTTTCTAAGATACACACTTAAAAAAAACATTTTGGTACAAATGAACGAGTTTCAATGTAAAACATCAAATCATTTTTGCACCTACATTTCACCCAAATTGCCTAGAATTTTTATGTGTCTCACAAAACAAATGGCAATATTAATCTCTTTTCTGGCAAGTGTCAATGTCAAGTCTAACAACTGATACAGTTCTTCTATTGGAAACTGCAAAAAGACACATAAATTATGTTGATATTTCAGGTGGTAGACTTTTTCCCAGAAGGACTTGAAAGACCATAGGCATTCTAATGATGATGCCAACTTTTAGATAAGATGTCAGACTGGGGTTCAGAGTTTGTTTCCAGTTATTTGGGACCTCCTGGACATTTGGCATTTTTGTAAGAGGAAAGGCATTCATTCTACCAACCCTGCTAAGTTCAGTTATCTGGAAATCTCATTTGAATATTTCAGTTGCTTGTTCTTTTTGTGAATTGTTGCCTTTAACAATAAATTGTTTCCAAGGGTGACTGGAGCAATTATTTTGTATAGCTCACATGTCATTGGAATTGGTTCATGTAATTCAGATAGTATCTTTTGGAACAAAACTGGAACCTAAAATAAATAAAAATATTTCATTTCATTTCTCTATTGGTATATTGGAATGTGCAAGTTTTCTCATTATATGTGGACTCCTCTGCATTCCCTAGTTTTGGTCCAAAGTAATAAATTTTAAAATTCTAGCATCATTAACCGATAGAAATAAATAAGATTCTATATATTTTGAAAAAGCATTCATAGATGCATGAGTCTTATAAGACATTCAGCAATGGAGTGCACATAGCCTGACACTAAAAAAAATGGTATTACATTCTAACAACCTCTTGCAACACCTGGAATCACTGAGTCGATGCCAGGATGTGAATCATGTGTGTTAAACATTGACAAAAAAGTGAGACATCTGTCATGCCAGAAGCAGGCCATGTGTCAGAATACTCACCAACTGTCTCTCTTTTTTAAAACTAACAACAGTCTGGGTTTTTTAAGAGCTATATAGGCAGGTTTGGAAGCATAAATATGCACTACCTGAATGAGGAGAAATATCATGGCTTACGAAGCCTTTGGGAAGACATTTGAATACCATGAGCATGAGAGTGTTTTTTCTAGTCTACCTATCTATTTCACAGAGAAGGAACAGAAAAACCTATGCTGCCATTTCTACAAGTCCTGTGAGGTACTATAGGCTTTGGGTAAGTGAAATTTAATGCAGAACTGACTTTAAAAAAGAAGTAGGGATTTTTTCCAGCAAACCAAACTATTTTACTTCAAATGAAATCTACCCAAAAAAAGGTATATTTAATTTTGATTTTGCAAGTAGGAATGTTTCTAATGACACTCTAGATTTCCTTTGGAAAAACATCCATTTTGCAGAAATCCTTTTTTCCATCCAATTATTCTGACAACAATCTCCCAAACAGCTTTAAACATAAAAGGGTATCATATATGTTACAGATATTTCTCAGTGACTTCTTAAAGCTATAGCTTCTTCAAACCTCAGTCTTTACTTTCTGTTTGTTTGTTTTATTATTTCTTACTTCTGGCTTTAGCAAATAACCATTCAATTAGTTACTATATACAGAAAAGTATTGATTTTGCATGTGGAAGGGAATAATTCTCAAAGAGCAAATCTGACCTTGAGCTACTGAACACTGATGGCAGAGAAAGAAGTGTTCAGCAGTGGCTGAATGGCAGTGGTGGGGACACTTAATGCTCTGAGCAACCAGAGGCAAAAGTGGCCACAGTGTAAGCTAACTGCAAAAACTCCCAGTAATTGCAAGACTAAGTCTTAGGCGAGGCAGCAGTAATGGAAGTTCAGAAAAATTGGAGATAACATGGTATCTTGAACTGTGTCAATCTAGAGCTTGTGGAATAATGAAAAGAAACAGTGTGAAAAAACAAAAATAAACCTGCAGAAACAGAAGAAGGTAAGAAAACAATATAGACAATAGTATGTTTTTCCATTGATTAAATTATTTAGACTAACTGCCCTTATTAGAATGCAGATATTTACCTTTTTGATTTTGTATTTACAACACATAGAAAAACAGTGTAAACATGAGGAAAAGCTTCACTTGACAATTTTTGACACATCGATTGTAAAAAGTCAGAAATGAGAAGATAATGTCATTCACTAAAAGTTATCAAAACCTCCTCCTTCTTGCCAACCTCTCATATTTCTGATTGCTCCATTTTATAAAAGCAATGTGCAAACTTAAAATTTTTAATTTAGAAAATGAAAAAATCCTGAATTTTGTATCTCAGATAAGTGTTGTAAGAACTGTGAAGTTTTGGTGCAGAAAAAAGAATAGTGTCTTCACATTGTATAAAACATAGCTTATCTCCACCATTATCACCAACTGGAAGTGAGTTAATGTTTGCTTAATTTAATTATTTAAAATGTTATTGACATTCAAAATGTTTTTGACATTCAAAAGCCTGTGGTTGGATGAGTTGCTTCTTTGGGAGAGTTGGGACCTGCATTATTTGGGAGAGTTCTGCACTGAAGTTGCATTTGCAGTATAAGTTTAATAACTTATTCAAAATTATGACTGAAAGCAATAACATTGCTATCAGTAGCAAAAAAGGACAGAAAAAAAAGAAGCAGGATTAAAGCAGGATTACAAGTAATCTCTAAACTACAGCTATAAACTGAACATGTCAAGCTTTGAGGTGGCTGTTTCATTATCATCCATGTATAATGTTTTTTAGTGATTTTGTTTTTCCACAAAAGCACAGGGTATGTGAAACATGCCAAAAGGGCACCCTGACCCTTTAAGTTCTGCTATTAACCTAATAAGGATCTTGTCCTGGACAGCTGGTGATTGCACAGTGTAATTATAGAAACAGGGATAATTGCAATATACATAGGCAGTAGGGAATTTGCTACTCAACAATAAGGGCCTGAGCATGACGATCCCACTGACTTCAGCTCTTAATTGACTTCAAAGAAGGTTAAAACTGAACAACAGGTTTTAGGATAAACCTTTCAACAAGCACAGATTTGGGCAGGTGAGATGATCCAATACACTTGGCAACCAAATAATTTTGCCCCCCAGTACCCCTTTCTGATCTGATTTTTCGACTCAGCCTCTAACTGAAGTAAGCGTTATGATTATGTTATGGTTTTAACAAGCACACAAAATACAATGATTGGAACTAAATGTTGTATGAACAAATATATATGACTACGTTAAATATCCATGATCTTGAAAGAGCTTTATCCACTCTTTTTGGGACTATGTATCAAGTAATTTAAACAGACATATCTGTTCTGTGTTGGAAAAACTGGGCCAGAACAGAAAGTACTAGTTTCTGCCCAAGGTTTCAAAATGGAAAAGTGGTTATACCTTGTGTTAGAACTTTATTTGATTATAATTACATCTAAGAGTGTACAAGTGTGTAAGACAGCAAAGCACACAACATGAGAGTCTGAGGCTATGTCTTCATTAGCAACTAGCATGTCCTGATAGGAGCTGATGTGGAGAGAGGCAAAGAGCTGGCACTGAGGATGCAACATGTACAGTACATGTCACTCTGACTCATGTTAGACTGATCTTGGGGCCAAATCCCTGCTAGCTGCTGAAGGTCAACCATGCACACTCCTAGGACATGTCTTCCAGTTTCCAGTTTCAGGATCTAGTTCTGTGCACTCCCAGATCACTCCATGGTGTGAAATGAAGCCCTGTTGAGTGGGGATAAATTTGCTTCAAAAGAGCACTCCTGATCCAAACTAGGTGACAGGCGCTTTTGTATAACATGCCAAGGTTTTTCAATCCTGTTACAAGTTAAGAAAAACATAACCATCCAAGTCTTTTGAGTGGTCTTGTAAATGTTAGTTTTGTCAATTGTATGGATTTACCGATAACTTCTCTGTATAAGAATAGTAAATGTGCCCCAATAGCACTTTAAATTATTTTTTACTAGGTGTGTTCAGTATTCAGTTTTCCATGCAGTTCTGTGTTTCTATAGAGATACACTGTGTTTGGAAGAAAAGCCTTTCAGAAGTTAATCTGATTAATAATATTAAAATGATTAAAACTGGGAAAAGCTTAAGTGTGTTTTGCTGGTAAAAGTGATAAAAACTCTTTATCTCACTTGAATGTGGAATAAATAAGAGACATTCTGGCATGTGTTCGGGGGAGTCTGAGTTACAAACCTGAAGGCAGCCAGCCCTGAGGAAAGTCTAAAGATTAATTCAGTTTGTCTTATCATGATCCTTGTCGGTAAAGCCAGGCCTCAAGAGCAGCAATGTAGTCTTGGACCTTCCTTCCTTAGGATTGGGAAGGTCACTGAGGAATGCTTAAGGAACCTAAGTCTAGAAGGGACCATCCCTCACTTCACCAGGTCCTGCTCCCACATAACACATAGCAAAACGTTGTTCAGCAGTAAGAAAGAAGAAAGCCAAAAAGGAGATGGAGCAGGGAGATTAAAAGTAATGAAGACCTTGTGCAAAGCAACTGACTGCTTCTTCAGGGTTTTGCTGTGGAGAGTGATGTTGAATGTGGGAGTGAGAGCAGAACATCTGAATGTGAATGAGAACATGAAAGAAGTAAATATACAGCAGATGAACAAAAAATTCAGGGAGATCAAGTGCTGGAAACTTCGAATTATTAATTTATCAGGAAGAGGAACACCAGAGAAAGAAAATTATTTTCATGAAGGAATAAGAATAATATTTTGTGATTATTAGTCATGAATAAGTTGTGGCTTTCTGCTAAGTGGTTTGTAGTAGAAAAGGATAACTATCCACTTGGAATTAGTAGGAGCAAAAACTAAATATTTTTAGATCAAGCCTGATGAATTCATGCAAAGAAATATACCATATGTTTACCTGTGACAGTAGAGGCTGATTTTACATCACAGAAAATTCAGGCCAGTATTCCCATATTCCTAAACGTAATGAACTACTAAAACTGTCTTAAATTCCTTTAGAAGGAGCAGATCAGAACTGGTCTAAACCAAAACCAAGTCTAAACAAGTGAATTTAGTTCTGTGGTTATGTTGTGTTTCTGTATAAAATTTTGTTACTTTTTCATTTTTAAATTCAAATTACCTAATTGACTTTTATGTATGGAGCATAAGTCTTTTTCACTTTCCAGTAACTCAGAAAACTGGAACTGTTTTCTTCTCCTTCTCCTTATGTATGTATGCTAATTCTCATTACATTTTAAATTGAAAAAAAATGGGCAGCAAAAGCACTGAATACAATACATAGATATTATTGACTTTGAATAATTTTGTTGTTTTGTATAAGCTATTTTTTCCTTGCTGGGAACAGAAAATATCCCACAGGAAAAAACAGTATTTAAAGATTATTTTCCTTCAGAAAAGGAACAAAAAGTTGAAATATCACAATTTTTTCTTGGAATGAAATGTTCCAAAGTAATTCAATTTGGAAATGTCTATGTTTAGTTTTGACTTACTAAATCAAAGTGTTTCATTTTCTTGAACTGAACCCAAACACTGTGTTTCAAGTCAGTTCAACATTAATCTGCTTTGGCCTATTGTGCCTCATAGGAATTTGAGTAGTGCCCCCTGGTTCCCTTTCATATGGGCTAGGCTTCTTGGCAAACTTTTTCCTATTGCACCCTCAGCATGTGACTCTAATGATGAGCCATATGGCTTGGTCAGAGGGGAGCTTGTGATGCATAATGAGACATAAACTTTTGCAAAGAGAAACTGCATTTTTTCCTTAAAAAGCATTTTACACAATTCCCAACCCACTTTCTTCAAAAGCAATATTGCTAGAAAGGCTAGAAAAGCAGAGATTGTTTTGCAGGTATACTGTTGAAAATCTTGTGTAGATGAAAAGCCATGGAATTCCAAGAGTTAAGAAACATGACTGCTTTCATGTCTGTCATAACTCCTTTTAGATGGGGAGGAAATTGGCCCCTACATATCTTGACAACATAGTAGAGAGGACTGCAATCTACAGAAGTCAAGGGGAAAAAATGTGATAATACAGCAGATGGGGAATGTGTTCCTATGGTGACTAGATACACTATATTTTCTATTAAGATATACAAATGAAAAGCAACACAGACTGCAGTAAGGGAAGACCAAACACTAATTCTTCCTAGGTTAACTATAGTCAGGCTGCTGCTAGTAGTGACAAGCAATACTGAAACTTATGCACCCATTGCTTGTTTAATAGGTAGCATATTATGCTTATCAGAAAATTTAAACTAGATAAAAGAAAAGAAAAAAAAATTAAAGCATTTTAATTTTTTCAGTATTTTGCTTTCAGCTCTTCCGCCCCAAAAAAATCAGCAGTAAAGTTCAGAACTGTAGTGCACTCAGTTACCTGTGCAAACAGATGGTAATAGCTGGATTTAGAGACCTAGAGGGAGAGAGGATGTGTTGCGAAGAGATTCCTCATTATATTACAGGAAGATACATTGTCAAATGGATGATGAGGTTGCAGAGGCGAGGTTGCAGAGGGAAGGTTTAAGAGGAAATGTCAGCATTAAGGTTGCCTGTGGCCTTATTTTTGTCCTTTGAGATATAACTGAATGATACCGTTTTTCTTCCCTTTATGCAAAAACATCTATGCATACAAAAGGTTACAGCTGTGTCAAAAGGTTTCTGCAGCATGGTTTTTAAATCTTGTCAAATGATATCCTCCACAGAAGCATCTATTCTGACATTAACAACATCTAAAAAGCATTTGGATGAGAGCATGCTGTTTTTTCAAAAGGTCTTCAGCTACAAGTTGATGTCTCTGCTTCTCAGCTTTTATTTCAGAAGAGAGAAGTTCCTTCTTTCCTGGACAGGATGTCTGTTTCTGGCTTTGGCAGCCACATACAACACTAGCTGCACAGAAACTGGTCAGCTAATGTTCAAGGCTCTCTGAAGAACTGAGCTGCTTTTTCATGCAGATCATGTGACTAGTCTTGGCATTGTCTTAATGGCATTAGTAATGTTTTGATATATGATATGTGGCAATATACTTCCTATATAGTAGAAATAATAACGATGATATAATAAAGTGGGGAAAGATCTGTTTGGCAAGTGAAGCTAACTAAAATAATCTTACAAGCACTAAGAAGCCTCTGCAGGGTTATAGTGGAAACATGAATAAAATTAAAAGACACACTCAGTGATATTTTCCTGGATGAGTCACTGAGAATTTGTGTGAATAGTAAGGGACTGGGATTATTGGGGGATATCCAGCTATTTATTTTGCCATGAGTCTGAGACAGCTCACTCAATGCAAATGAAAGGCATATTTGCCTCTGTGATGGTCTGTTACTGGCTTGATTTGCAAAAAGAGCTATAAATTATGTTGAAGAATGCCAAATGTAGAGTTTTGTGATGTTAATGGTACATGAGGGAAAGAAGGGAAATGCAAGTCATTTAATTGCAAAAAAACCCTTTTTGTCTGGTTTTCAGTTAGGCAAATATAGATGTAGTACACTCTTAAATTCTTCTGTTCGGAAATGCAAACGTTTTTATCTGGCTGCCAAAGAAGGTTCCAATTATCAAGTCAGATTGAAAAAAAATGTCACATTTCCTATTGCACAACCTGTTATGCTTGCATTTATCCAAACCTGCCTCAGCTGCACTTGCTGGGTAGTAGTAAAGGAGCTTGTCTGTAATTACAAAGGTGTTAATTTCAGCATTGCGTGTACTTTTTCTTTTTACTAGATTGGCATGAACATTTCACACTCTAGTGTGTGCTGTAATTGGAACAAACTGCAACACCTACTACTAAAAACTGAGCTCTTTGTAGCCATTGCTTGTCCCTTCCATTTAAAATTCCCTAGCCACACTTCTGCCTCCCAAGATGCCTTTGAAGGCAGATTTATGTGTTTTAAGTACAATTCAAACATATTGCAGGCACAGCAGGAGATTGTAAACAATCAGAAACTGAATTGGGGGAGTCCTCAGCATCCCAGTGTGGTAGAACCTGAAAAACACCTGCAGCCTAACTGTTTACGTAACTTACGGATTATTCAGCATTGCTAGTAAATGTTATTAAGGAACATCAGGTAAAAAACAGAGCAGTGTAACCAGCTTACATGGATGCTCTCTGTGTACATGAATCATCGTTGTGTTGAAGACAGAGCTTGACTGGCTTTTGGAAGATTCATCTACTGCTTTATCATCATCTCTATTTTACACAGGTGATTTCACAAAAGGATATCTCAAGGCAATATGGGAAAACAAACTCCACTTTGATCTAATATTGAGTGACTACATATTTATCTTGAAGGACTTCCACTTGGTAATTCTGTGTAAAACACCTGTTAGAAAAATACTGGAGAGATATATATATAATATTGGGCTCATTTGCCTTGGTCCATCAGGTACAAAGTCATGCAACCAGAGATGGGAAAAAAAATTTCTTTTTCTCTGCTCTTTCTGTTCAAAAAGGGGTTTTTCGTCCTTTTGCATATGTCTAGGACCATGCTCCTACTGCAAGAGGAATCAATGATGCAAATTCTGGATAGGTCCTCAGTGTTAGGTGTTGACTAGACTAAACACAGTGGTCTTTGAACAACAACAGCCACATCAGCAAGCAGAGGTATTTTCCCTTCCAAAAATTGTCTCAAGAAATAACACCGTCTAAAGACAAGGACCACTGTCTGCAAGTAGCTCCCATTTCAGTAATATGCCCTAGCAGGGATGTATTTGCTCTTGGTTTTCTTTCTAACCCAGTGGCTCTTTGGCAGAACTTCTGTACCAGGGCTATACAATTTTTTAACAGTTCAGGCACTCTTTGTCCTGAAAGAAGGAATTCTGGATGTCTTGGGCTGGGTAAGGGAGCTAAAATCAAGCCTCCCACTTCCTGAGAAAGTGCTTTAATCACTAACTAGCGGTCACTAATCATGCAAACAGTGAAGGGTTACTCTTTTTTAAAATTATTTTATTTAGTGAAAGTGGCTCTGGTGCTCTGCTTTGTGCTAAACTCATTGCTGCTGACAAAGTGTTTTGGGATTCCTCTGCCAATGTGCAAGTCACCAGGCCCCCTCAAGGGACTTCCAGATGTCCGAAACTGTTTTAGCGATAGGCTCAATTTGCCTAAGGTTATGATACATGTAGACAATAAATAATAGCAAAATGTAGGATGTGTAATGATTAAGATTGTTTGGTTTGGACATGGAAGCCTAATCTCTGCCTAAATTGCATGTTAGACCCAAAAGTTTTTCATGAATTGTAAAGTCAGTGTTTGGCAAATGACTATGACCACTATTTATAGGGAAACATTGTTAAAGAAGGGCTGCTTTTCACTGGAGTAGCAGAGGGTCCTTCATTCTGGACTTCAGGCAGCTGATAAAGTCAGGGGTAAAGTTTCTAATAAGAAACTTTCACCCAAGGCAATGTTTCTGTCTAAACTCTCTGGCTTTCTTCAGCTGTTCCTCAGTCTGATCGATAGGTCATTCAGACTTAACCTAGCCTCATTTCATAGAATGTGACCCTGATTTTGTCTTTACTCTTCCAAATATATGAGCAGCTGTAATCTTCCTATCTAAAACTCTGAGCTAAAGAAGGGAATCACTATAACATGAATGCTGTTACAGCTGGGTAAGTCTGAAGAAATGAGCTTTTAAATCTCATGCAGTTTGATGAAAGTGTTAAACTCACCCTGATTTTTTAATTGTTTTTTGCCTTAAGAATCATACCAGAAATGAGACAGGTAGGTGATACCTCTGTTGGAGTCTTCTAAAAGTCAAACTGTGAAACACAATCTTCAAGTTTTTAAACAGGATTTTCAGAACTGAGCTTGTTCTGGTTATCCTTCCAAATGCGTAGTTACATCCTCTGAAATCCTTCCAGAAAGACTGCAAAGATTAAGAAATACCTGAAACCCTATTAAAACATTGTACTGTTCCACAAAACAGGGCATGCTTATCTGAGGCTGTGAACCTCAGGAAGGATATTGTAAGTGGTTGAGAATTTATAGCTTCCACAGAAGAGGAAAAGCATAATTTTTCAGTCTATCTATATCTGAGAACTGAAACATGCAGAAGACATGTGGCAGCATGGTCATTAGTTTAAAAAAAGAAAGTAAACAAATTAAATTAAATTCAAAAATAAATTAAAAGAAAACAAAAACACCTAACAGGAAACAATTGTCTTGCCCTGCAAGTAAGGCTCAAAAATATTTTTGTATTTTAAGGATGTTAGCAAAAATTTGTGAATTTTCATCAAAAGCCTCCTACCCCATTTTAACACTCTGCTCCCCAGCAAAAATCATTTACAATGTTGACATTTTCTCTTTCATCAACTCTAATTATAAAAAGTTACTGCTGGCTTAACCGTTATTTTTCTTTAGAGGTTGAAGGCTTGTGTGTCTTAATGGCAGTAAGATTTCTCTCTCTCTCCCCAGTGGTGGTGTTTTAGAAGGAGCTTTGACACCAGTATTTACATACATCACTGAATGGCAAAGGCTGTGTGCCTTGCAAATGGAAGAAGTTGCTTTATGGCTATTCATAAATGACCTATATGACTGATTCACATGACAAATATGGTAATAAGCAATAATTGACAGCATTTTAGTGTTGATATATTGTTCCTGGTTTAACTTATTTTTAATTTTTCCTCATGATTAAAATTAGATTATGTCAAGTTCACATTCATATATAAGATAAAAAGAACCAACAAGAAAAGGGTTTTGTTTTTCCTCCTTAAACCCCCTTAAATCTCATAGGTTAAGTCATGGAAACCTATAAAGCTCCTTTAGTGAAAACACATATACATTGCATGTTGCTGGATTTGTTGAGGTCATTTGATATGATCTACGTTCTGCAATGTGTGACTAGATCTCATATGGAGCTTTGAAACAGTAGACTAAAATGAGCATTTTAAACATTTTAAATGAACACTTCAAAAACAAATTAAGCACCAGAAACTTATCTCTATAGCAATATTTACCCTTCCAGTTGATATAAAGAATGGATATTTGAGAAAAAGTTAATGTGAAATACTCTGTTCAGTAAGATGACCATATATTCCACCTTTATTTTTTACCATTGTGTGGAATTTTGTCATAAAAACACAGGCAAATTCTAGTTTGCAATATATGTGAGCTAATTAAACATAAATAATATACAAAATCAGGAGGAATATTTAGTTACATGGAACTGAAAAATAGGGTGAACATGAATGCTGTTTGGTATTAAATTACCCTCATCGTTTAAAAAACACCTGGATGGGTTCAAGAAGTAAAGTAAGGCTGAGCAAAATATGAATTAATGAATAACACATTTCCGTGATAGAATGTTTTTGACTACTATATAGACCTATAAATAAAACATGCTATGTGCATAGTTGGCACCCACCAATTGACTAATGTTAATGTAAGTAGACACAGATTTCTAGAGTCTTTTTATATAAAATGTGGCTAGTTTCTGCTTTCTATGCTATGTTAATGAATGCCAGGGAGACTATCGGCTGTATTTTAACTTTTTGTTTACTTCGTCAGACTCATGCTGAGAGAGCAGTAAGTGCCATTCCCATAGCATAGGGCTTACCACATGTACTTAAAAGGTCCATACTTACACAATTAATCACATTTTAAAAATTATTTGCTTTCCCACATTGAACACAATAGGCCTTTGTTATATTTAACAGCTTACGCACAAAAGAAATGCACTAGCTACTAAAATACTATAATCGCATAGCGTTGGCTACAATAAATCGCTAAGTTTTAATATGTCTGGACTGCAACAGGCTCTTGATTATCTAAGATGGTGGAGGATAATCTCCCACTAAAAGAAGAAAGTAGGGAATTTAGCAGCTATTTTTGTGGGGAAGTAAATATATTGGAAAGCTCAGCTGAGAGGTTACAGAGAGGAAAACTAGTCACTGGCAGTGGAGGAAGCAGAATTATCCCAAATGTCTCAGTACCATCAGCAAAGAAAAACTTCCTAAAAACCAATGGGAGAACAATGACAAAAAGCAAGAAGACTGAATTAAGATGTACAATAGGTCATGTATGACAATAATATATAAATGGTAAAGGTAACTGAGTTTCTTTTTATTTTGGGCAGCAGTTAATTCAGCAGCTGAGGAGTGGAACTGGAACAGAGAATCTGAAGGAATTTCTGGGCTTGTTAGTGTTTAATAGCAAAAGATGAGGACAAACATAGGCTGAATTCTTCCCATACTGGGAAGAAAAAGGATCAAAGGATTCTACCTCTCTCAAAGGATCTCTACCTTTTTCCTGAAAAGGTAAAGAAGCAGAAGAAGACCATAGGGCTGTTTCAAGTGTAATCGAAGTGGCATAGAGGAGACAACTAGTAGCATGGTGGAAGCAGTAGCTGGCAGTGCCATATTCTGCACCTGACTGCCTTTGCTTAGAATAGCAATAGGCACAAAGGATATTCTTAGCAAAGCAGCAGCTCCCTGCGTAGCCAAGCCTGGGGAAAGGTTGTATTGGAATAAGTTGGCTTAAAAGAGTGGTAGGCTTGTGAGAAACTCTAAGTAAAATGGTACCATTAATCATAGGAAAGAACTCCATGAACCCTCAGAGAAAAAGCCAAATAAACATGACAACATGGAAATAATTCCATTTGCATTTCAGACAAAAGATCTTTGTCTTTTCAATAGTGTCCTGGAGCTCATGTTTTAGAAGTGACACAGGAGGGAAGGCATAACTTTCTGCAGTAGCTGCAGTTCCAAGTGATGCTGGAACCTACTCTCACCTTGTCAGCGGGAGCTGATACGAGTACAGCATATGAAATTGTCGGTGCAGATAGTAAAAATATTCTTAGCCGAAGTGTTAAAGGTCTAAGATATTTTAATTAGATTAGATGTGTGCATGTTCAAATGAACTATTGAGCTGTCAGCTTTAGACTGGCTACATGATTGATTGCTCATATTTGGAAAAATGCAGGAGACTGTCATTGATTACTCAAGTATGTTCTTGTAACATCTTTTTTTTGTCATAACCTGTAACAACAATGCCTCATATAATGAATCCTAGATCTTCACATGAAAAGGAATAATATAACTCCCAGGCTAACACACAAACTCTATCCAAGAGTAAAATCTTAGACATGTTTTGCTGTTAATTAAGTGTATGAAAAGCCAGTCAGATGAAACTGAGACTAGCCAATTTACCATATTTGCATAATGTCCAGAAAAAATAAATGGCAGGAATCACAGATTGATAAGTAGGATTGACAGTACTTAGTTTCCCTTACAAATAAAAAATGCTGCAACCTCTCCTCAAAACCTCTACTAGCAACAATAGATGACCTTCCATACTAGATGAGAAGGAGGGAGAATTTGAGCTTAGCTTCTGAGGAAAGAAGAAACAGTAAGGTAGAAATCAGAGGAGACTAAATGGACTACACAGAAGTGCACATACATGAAATAATATTTTTAAAGATATTTGGGACCACATCCAAAAAAACCCCTGGGGTCCCTGGGCTCTAAAGTGGAATTCTGAACCCAGAGTGATACTCAAAATGTAGGGAGAAGAATAAATCTCTTCTAAGGACAGAGGTGAGTCCTACCTCTCATGTGACTGTATGTAAATGGTTACATCTATGTGGGACTTTCACTGTACAGAAAGCTTCCCTGCAAAGAAAGAGACACTTGACAAATAGAGCAGGTCCCAGTCTTCTCTTTTAAAGCTCTAAGATATTTTACCCAATCACTAGTTAATGTGAATTGTGAGAAAAGACATTGGAAGTGATCCTCTCCATTACAGGTAACAGATCCAGTGGACACTTCCTCATATCTGCACCATTAATTTGTCTCAGGACCTGGTCATTTTACATTATTTTCTCCACAATCATGTAACACATCATCAGTTCCAACAGTGAAGAATGGTCCTGCCCACCTTACCTTGAGTCTTATAGTGAGAAAACTCTCTCAGCATGTTGGAAAAAGTGTGTTTGGATCTTCTGAGCCTCGTAAACTTGGGTTTCCCTTATTCTGACAACCTACCTTTTATATTCAAGGTAGCTATCTACCTTATCATTCTTCTGCATTTGCAACCATCTTTTGTAAGGAGCTGTTTGGTCAGTTTGTGGTTGGCATGCATCCCAAGAGGTTTGCTCAACTGATCCCCTCAGCAGGTTTAAATCTGAGTGCTCCTTCACCTTGTCAGACTGCCACAACTTGAGGCATGCTGTACTCACTGCCCAAAGACTGGTTACAGCCAGACAGGGTGCCAGTGGGTGATCTGGCACTGAAAGGGTAAAGCAGCCCTTGTGCTGGATCTGCTGAGCATTGCGGGACACCAAGAGAGTGAGAATGCACCACTAAACCCAAGAAATACTGAAGCAGACTGAATACGAGCTTCTCAACCATCTTGACAGAAAAGTTGTTTTCTTCCATCTCAAAGTGGCAAGCTGTCTATTGCATGCATTTGAAATCCTGTATAAGCAAATGTGCTCAGAATTTGGTTTTGGCTGTTTTTTCCACTCTCTATAAATGAGAGGTAAGACTGAACTGCAAAGCAATATTCTTTGAAATGTTCCCGTGAATTTTCTACAAGAACATACTCCAAAGGGTTATGAGAACTTCGGGATCCATTGCAGTACTGTTCATGGTGACCCTTTCCATTATTTTATAGAACATATGGACCTGGCTGTCAATTTTAATAGGGAAGACAACTTTGTTTAACACAGAAATGTATCTTTAATGGCCAAACCTGTAACTGTGAGCATTCTGTAAAAGTCTCAGGCAGACAGGTTTGTGGAAATGCATTTGAATTTATTTAAAGTCCTGGAAAGGACTGAATGTCAAGCAAATTTTTAAATTTATAAACTATCCATGTGTTCATGGATTATAAGATTTCCTGATACCATGGGACGTTGGAATAATACCATAACACAAATGGATTTGGCCAGTACCTATAAAGAGAGGGGTTTTTTTACTTTGTTTTACTGATTGAAGAATGGGATTAGGAGGCAGGACTTAGAGAATTCTATTCTCAGCTCTGCTGCTTGTTTATTGTGTGACTGCACAAGCAACAACCTTGTTAGAAAGTCCCGGCTTTCTCTGAATGCGTGCAGTGTAGTCCCATAGTAGCACTCTGAAAAGCTTGTGCTGCAGCTACAGTCCAGCAATCAAATGAGCAGATTCAGGCTCTGCAGCTGAGCTGGTGGCTGTTCATTCTCCATCCAGTATTCTGTGGTCACCAGGGGAAATATTGCTCTTGGAGTCACAAGAAGCTTCTGTAGCTGCAGGTCCCAAGTGGCTCATGGAGTTTATTTTCTTTTTTAATTTAGTGTGGGCTGGCAGCCATGGAGGCTACTTTCACCTGGGTCAAGCCCTTAATGATGCAGGGAGCAGTACTGGACTGATTAGAAGCCATTGCCCAGAATTCACACCCAGTTTATTGGAGGTGGTGAAGCCCTCACAGAGTAGTAAACACAAAGTCTAGTCTGCTGTTTAGGTTCCCCGCCAGCTGCATCAAATAGGCCATCAAATTAGTTTGATTTTTTCCCCATCATTTTACGGTGATTACTTCCTGGAAGGCATTATCTTCAATAGGATCCACACCAACTATTTTAGATGAGTTTTCATATTTGTTACTTACTGCTCACAAATCTATTTGCATTTAACAGTGGGCTATCAGTATGATTTATTAACAGTCCAATAACGTAGGATCAGTATTTTAGTTTACTTTGTTTGTTGTATGTTTGGTTTCTTTATTACACTTTGGTAATGCTGCAATAAAGAAAGCATCCTGGTGCTTTTTCTATTTGTTTTATTAAACCTCTTTGCTGCAGGGTATTTGGCAGTTGTCATGTAGGTTCCCTTTTAATATACCAGCTGTACTTCATGCTTATTCATTTCCTTTATCCTTAAATGTTCCTCAATAAACTAAACAAACTACTTATTAGAAGTAACTTACAATGTAAAATTTGTATGCTCCCTTCAGTGCATCATAAGCTGCTACACCTTTGTTTTCTTTCTGATGACAAAATTACAAGTTTTATAAACACTGTAAATGTGTTTTTCAAAACACTGAGATGTACATTGTTATGTATGTAAATAGTGCAGCTACATTTGCTTGTTTGGAGCAGATAGACTAAATATTTTACAGCCCTTCATTGGACTGTTCTTTCCTTATTTTCAGCATTATTTACATGCAATAAGTATCAGATATAGCTGCTACATGGATAAATATGTATGAAATAATTTTGAATAGACATGGATAAAGTAATTTTCTTCTCAAATTTATTTTCTAGCTGGTGATAGCAACTGCTGTATGCAACAATTCAGAGTCCAAATATCATTTACAATAAAACTCCATTTGTTCTGAAAAGAAGTGCAAAATTCCTCTGATGCAAATTAGTCTGGCCCTTATATTCGTAGGGAGTGTATATGTATTTCATATGGTATTTTGCACAAATGCTATTATGACATGGATAAGATACTCATGAAATTAAGGGAATAATTGTCATTATAATATTATTTCCTTAACATTTGAGTCTCATTCTATGAAAAGCATGATAATGAACCAATAGCCTGTCCTCTGCAGAAGCTGAGCTTTAGGCCACATATACACTGCTAATGGTCACCTGAGCACGTGCCTCTCCTGCTGAAGTGCCCTCAGGCCTCACCTTACAGGCCTGTGTGGCACCTTTGACCTTCCCCAAAAATACCCACATGGGCACTATGTAAAGACTCTATTTATTCTATAAGTCCTTGAAACACAGTTAAAAACACACTGTTTGGCAGGGCCATCAACCACAACCCACAGATATTTACAAGGGGCATGGCTTGTCTCAAGTTATTTTTTGCCATTACCTTCTAGCAACAGGATGAGACTTTCCAAACTCTTTGCCTAGGTCAGTCTACAACCATCCTGAAGTCACACAAAGCACTGGACAAGGTAAACTTCAAAGCTGGTCCCTGGCTCTCAAGTCTATCCAGCAGACCTCTGCAGTGCTAAAGCTCTTCAAACAAACCAGGACTGGATCTCTTTTGAAGTCACCAGCTTTGTACATGATCTGGGTTGGGAAGGTCAGAAAAGATCTATTTCTCATACCTATGTCTATACTAAATACAGGTGAGTGAAGCGTGGTTGAACACATTTCTCTCCAATCATCTTTCTCTTCTTCAAGAATTACACTCTGCAGACAGAAATTGGTGACAACTTGGCCTAGATGGGTCTAACGAGCTTCTTTCTTTGCCCTTTCCTCAGGAAATTACATGTCTTACAATGTAGTTGGGGAAGTTAAGTATGGCAGGTAATTTAAGTTTGAAATGAGGAGTTCTGTTAGTCTCGTCTGCATTACTAGATGGCAGACTTAGTTATGCCAAAGAAGGAGTGCTATTGTCTTACTATATCAGTTCTTTTATATTGGAAAATAACACCCAATGTGTAAATTAATAGAAGCTATGTTGCCTGTTTTCTTCCACATCAATAATTCTTTTTAAAAAGACAGACTGGAAGGAGCCATGTCCCTGTCCCACAGCAATATCAAGCATGTCTTGACCACACCTAAAGTCTGTTGAAGGGGTTCTTTGGCAAATCTCTATTCCATATTGAGTCTATAACTTTAGCTTCTATTATTAGTGGAGAAGAATATTTTTTTCTTAATCTCTGCAAAACTTTTATATATTGGAGTACTTTTATTCTCTGTCTTCTTTTGCCTTCACTTCATGTTTTCTGGACCATTCTCTGACCATTCTCATCATTCCTGTTTGTCCTGCCAGTACCTTTCTGTTGCTCCAAATGTTTTTATGACCACCATACCCCAGTTCAAAGTGTTAAGCAACATGTACAGTCCTTCACATGATGATATGTCTTCACAATTCTTCTTTGTATATAACTCAGTTCGACAATAACTTTTCTGACATCTCTACACCTTTTTGTTCATGTTTATATTCACCATATGGCCCACTGATCCATGTGCAGAACTGTTTACTGTGTTTTTTCCCTTCCTGCAGTGGCATAATTGATTTATTCTAGCTCCAGTGTAGTACTTTATACTGTACTTTGTGAATTACATCCCAGTTACACCAGACAACCTATCCAGTTTGTTGAGATCACCTTGAATAATAATCTGGATTCTCCAAGTTATTTGATGGCCCATACTAAGACATGTTTTCTCACTCCAAAGACCCTCAGCAACTGTAGCCCTGGACCCCAGATAGATTCCTGCAGGTGCCTGGGTGATAGGCCCTTCCAGTCTGACAGTGACTTCAGTCTATGACTATTCCTACAGATTAGTTCACACACTGTTCAATGACCTGACAACAGTCTCAGTTCCTCCATGTTTCATTGCTTTACTTCTGAGAACACCACTTGAAACTATGTCAAAAACTTTCCTATAGTCAATCTGTATCACATCTACTGCTCCTTCCTATTCACAATGCCATTAGCAGAAGGAATCTGATTAATATTGCTTGACATTATTTATACTTGACAACTCCTTATGAGTTGTTTCTTATAATATTGTGCTTTTATTTCTGCTTACAGACATTATTTAATTTGGTATTTTCAGGAAACGGAAGTCAGGTTGATTGGTCTATAACTCCATAAAGCCTCATGCTTAAAAAATGGCTAGTATGTGCTGACTTAGGACCAGCCACTGTGGTGAGCTTCACTACCCATGAAGGGTTGAGGTGGACATACAGTCCTGGAACCATAACCCACTGGTGTGATCAAACCCCAGTCTTTCCTCCTCACACTGTACCAGTCAGATGTGCAGACACTCCCTGTGCATGCCTGCTCCTTCACTTTTTGCCTTCCTCAGCCCTACTCAGGAATTACCCAAAATCTGCTTTAGAGAACACTCATGTAAGATGGTTGAAGGTGTTATAAACTCTCCATCCTCCTTAGAGGAGTTATTTATGTTTCTGTTTTGTTTCCCTTGCTTTTTAAGCTCCACCTTTTCTTTTCTTTTCTTTTCTTTTCTTTTCTTTTCTTTTCTTTTCTTTTCTTTTCTTTTCTTTTCTTTTCTTTTCTTTTCTTTTCTTTTCTTTTCTTTTCTTTTCTTTTCTTTTCTTTTCTTTTCTTTTCTTTTCTTTTCTTTTCTTTTCTTTTCTTTTCTTTTCTTTTCTTTTCTTTTCTTTTCTTTTCTTCTCTTCTCTTTTCTTCTCTTCTCTTTTCTTCTCTTTTCTTTTCTTTTCTTTTCTTTTCTTTTCTTTTCTTTTCTTTTCTTTTCTTTTCTTTTCTTTTCTTTTCTTTTCTTTTCTTTTCTTTTCTTTTCTTTTCTTTTCTTTTCTTTTCTTTTCTTTTCTTTTCTTTTCTTTTCTTTTCTTTTCTTTTCTTTTCTTCTCTTCTCTTTTCTTCTCTTCTCTTTTCTTTTCTTCTCTTTTCTTCTCTTTTCTCTTTTCTTTTCTTTTCTTTTCTTTTCTTTTCTTTTCTTTTCTTTTCTTTTCTTTTCTTTTCTTTTCTTTTCTTTTCTTTTCTTTTCTTTTCTTTTCTTTTCTTTTCTTTTCTTTTCTTTTCTTTTCTTTTCTTTTCTTTTCTTTTCTTTTCTTTTCTTTTCTTTTCTTTTCTTTTCTTTTTTCTTTCCCTTCCCTTCCCTTCCCTTCCCTTCCCTTCCCTTCCCTTCCCTTCCCTTCCCTTCCCTTCCCTTCCCTTCCCTTCCCTTCCCTTCCCTTCCCTTCCCTTCCCTTCCCTTCCCTTCCCTTCCCTTCCCTTCCCTTCCCTCTTTTTTTTCCCAACTACTTTTGCTTTGTGGAAGGCAAAAATCAAAGTAAACAGTTTCTACATGTGACCTGAAAATAACAACTCCTTGAGTTGCTCTTCCTTCCTGGAAAAATGAATTTTATTGTCTCAGGCAGTCTGCCAGAAAAGACCAAGCTCCAGTCTATTGAAAACATTACCAAGGACAGAGAAAGCTCAATTGCTGAAAATTGAGATGGAGAGCATCTAGAGGGACGCTGCAGCTTTGAGAAGCAAGGTGGCCTCTTCAGCATCTTGGATCCATTTCCTCAAGAGTCTTAAACAGAATGAAGAAGACTTTAAATACTCAGTTGTGTGCCAATGAGGAAAACTGAAAATGAGAATGATGTGTACTGTGATCTGTTTTGGTGAGTGGGAAAGAGGGAGGCATGGCATGAGTCTGCCGTTGGGCCAGTGACTGTTCATTCTATAGCTTTGTTTGGGATTTTTTTTAGGGGAAACTGTAATGTATTTGTTATAAATATTTACGATAAAGAAGTTGCAGAACAACAGCGAATATCCCTGTGCACTCATATTATAACAATCTGGTATATTTTTTGTTTAAAATAATTGCTCTTCAGTTGCTTCTTGCCAGAAACATGGAATGATGATCAATGAGTTACTTTGCCAATCATTTAATAAACATTCTCAACCTAATCTTAAATGAATAAATGACTAGTGAAATGACTGGAGCAAATGTCATCAATCAATCTCATATACTCAATATGTAAGCTGTTTCAATGGAGTAAAACATATGGTTGTAGTTTAAAAAGAAAATCCTTTGGAAAATTTCATACAACGTTGCTTAAATCGAAGCTAATCTTTGACATAATCCAATATGACGAGTGTGAGAGAGATTTGTTTCCTTCCGATGTGATTATAGACCCTAGCTTTGAATGAGTCTTTTCCAAATATTTTATAAGTCACAGTAAAGTACCTTGGTGGGAAAAAATAAAGGGGAAAAAAAGAATTAAATAACATGTAACAGTTGCTAAAGTTAATAGAGTTAGTGTGATCAAACAATTATCACCTAGGAAGCAAGAGCCCATATTATCCTCTCTCTGCAGTGTTGGGAGCCTAAGGATATCAGTTATCACTAAAGATTTAGATCATCACTTAATGTAGGGAGCAACGTAAAATTCTCCAGAGACAGCTACCTGTAGCCTTGGCTGCAGCATCACCAGGAAGGCTGGTATCAACACTTTCCATGTCCTCGCTGCCAGGACAGAAGTAGGAATGGGTGGGACTGTGAAAGATACTTCGCCATCTCTCCAAAAGTGCTTGTCACCAGAGCAGGCTGAGTGAAGTATAGCTTACTGCCTGTGACACTTACAGGAGAAGGCAAGAAAACCAGGTAGAAGAGCACAATTACAAGACCCACATTGGCTTTTGAGACAAATCTATGATTGTCTTTTTCCAGGCAGATCATTTGCTGGTCTCATGCAAAATTTCTTCATGTTAAATAAAAGCATCAGTGTGAGCCTTTCCTCAGTTGTTGAGCAACAGAAAATATTTTTCATGAGCTTCTGAACTCAATTCTGCTCTCAAACTTCGTAGCTCAGTGGAATGAAATGTGGGAAATAGTTTTAAATGTAGGTATTTCTTTTGTCCCTGTTTAGAAGTGGAAGGAGACCAAAATTAGAACTGAAATATATAAAAATGGACATGAAAACTGCAGTTGTGTGATGTATGATGTGCTCTGAAAATGACCAATATTTATATGCACTCTACTGAGAGTCATGCATCAAAATTGATACAGAAGTTTCCTTTACTATCAAAGGGAATGCCTTTTAGGATGCAATCTCATAAACTGACCCATACTTTCTTTTTAGACTGCTATTCTTATTTTTTCATAACATTTCTTGGGTATTTTCCCATCTATATATATCCTATACTGATAATCTAAACAGCAGACCGATTTAAGTAGTTTAAATAAAAACCTCAGTTATAAGAACAGAATGTAATAATGAATATGTAATTTAAGCACTTTTCTGAAAAGATTAAAGCAAAGGTATTTTCACAAAAAATTCCTATGGGGTGCTCCTGCTCCAAGTTCTCATCTTGCTGTTAACGATGCATAGCGTATTAAACAGCAAATAGAAAGTTGTCACCAGTTTTAGTTCTGCAAGAGTTAGCACTGTAGTGAAACAAACAGCAAAGCTGATTTGACTAAGAGTAAAAATCGCTTCATCATACCAGATCAGTGAAATCCTAAACAACAAATAAGGTTCTTTTTAAACTTTAAACATTATTACAGGACAAAGTTAGTTAATTTCCTGCTAAAAGTGATTTAGTTCCTACATTACTTGAAAATAAGATAGGCGCATACCTAGATCTCTTGGGCTTCATCAAAATCAATCAACAACTTTTAAATAATACTTAATTAATTTTTAATGTGGCAGTAGCTGTCTGGAAAAGTATTCTGTTCTCTCTGCCCTCAAATAGTAAGAAAAAAGTAATAGTTTTATTTTAAACAAATCAAATGTTCATCATTAGACCAAACGGATAATAAATCCTCTTGAATATAGCTATTTTTAAATGTGTAAATTTGAGAGACACAAAAACAAAAAAAATGAAAGGGAAAATGTTCTTGCACTTCTAAGCTCATACAACTGTGAAAAACAATATAATTCATGTGTTAGTTTCCAGGTTTCATTCCTGTCTCACATTATGCCAGAGACTCAAATTCTCAGTCGCTTGGGATCTCAGATTCTATCTTTTCACACAGAAATAGAATATGTATCTTTTGTTACAAACATGAATAACATGCAAGTCAGATTGTTTTAGTGGAATACAAATACTTGTGAACGTCCCAAATGCTTGAACTTCTTTAGTGAACTTTGGAAAGCTCTGGAAATCATGATTAATGTCCAGTCAGAGTCATTGTAAAAGGAAAACTGAAACCCACAGGCTATATTCAGAACCTTCTGGCGTTCCCCAGGTTGGGAATGCCATCATAATTGTTGCTTGCCTAAGTGAAGAACCTTCTCAAGAGTGTTTGGGAACAGGGCTGTCTGTCACAGCTAATAACTCACTCAGTATCTACCCCTCCAGAATCATAATGCTCCGGCCCCAGCCGCGCGCCTGCTCTGTATGACAAAGCAGCTGATGAATGGTAAGAGAGAGCAGAAATGGTAATGAGTCTTGGGATTCAGGGGGACACTACCCACCTTATGTGTTGGAAGAATTTATGAAGATAACATGACATACTAATATATTTTTACAGCCCAAACAAGATATTTTATGCCAGCTGTGGGATCCACACGTAGTTTATCAATATAACTTACAAGACCTTTCCCCTTTTTTCTCTGTGCTTACACATAGTGTTATTATCAAAGTAGGTAAAAGCAAGTTGCTAACTAGAAAACTTGTGAACATGAAGAGAAACTCCTTTTGCTTCTTTTTTTGATCTTTTTAGATTCATTTTGAACAGTAATAAAGTACAATGCCTTTCATGCATAAAATCTCTCCCTTGCAATTATACACTTCTCTTTAACCCTGATTTCTCTCCTAGTGCATTGTTGAATGCAAAATATTTTGTACATTGATGTCATTCTAAGTTTCACAGACTCCAGCGAATTTTAAAATATAGTGATTAACATCATCAAACCTGATTTTTGCTATAAAACTGGTGCAGCTGACTGAGTTGGAAATGTTATTTGCAAAACTGTAACATTGACATGAAATTCTTGTCAGTCTTCTGTAACTGCAGCTGCTACAATATACCAGCCAACTATCTGAGGGCTATGTGAAATTTAACTTATCTGATTTACTTAATGATGATCAACGAGCTTATTTTCAAGTAGCCAAATTCCTGTTTTAATGGTTAAACAGAAGTAATAATTTTAAAGAAGTAATATTTTTAGAATTCAGAAAAACTATTTGACCACTAG
The DNA here is from genome assembly GCF_047716275.1 of Strix uralensis. NCBI lineage: Eukaryota > Metazoa > Chordata > Aves > Strigiformes > Strigidae > Strix > Strix uralensis. The sequence goes on from NC_133975.1 coordinate 41,551,431, forward strand.
GCAATGAAGTACATAATAAGTAGCCTGACATTGCTATAGACTATTCTGTCTAATTCACAAAATGTAGAAGCTATCACCGTGTGACAGCAAGGAATTGCAGATTTCAGAATAATCATCCAGACAACAGCGACATAAAAATACACATCATACTTAAAATATGGGTTTATTCCAAAACCACATGCATGCTAACTTTAAAGCCTTCCTAACTGCCTCTCCCCCAACCCCTGATCATACCACACCTCTAAAACAGGCCCAAGGAAGTGGGTTAGACTGTATGGGTTAGTATTTCTTTTTGGTGTGTTTTGCAGGCTTGAACTGTGGGGGGAAGTCTGCATGTATAACTATTACCCAATCAAATAAAAAGAAAGGTTCAAAGCATAAAAAATCCCTTTTGAATCAAATTAATATACAAAATTTATTAAAATATTTCTTTCCATTTTTCTTTTCTTTTTCTTCTACTGTCTTTTCTTTTTCTGTAGAGTAGGGGCAATAATGGAAAGAAAAAAACAAAAGAGATTGCTATGTTGCTTTTCAGGTGGATGATGGTAAGTAAACACACTGGCTAGCTTTGTTTGAGTTAGATAGAAAGGACCCAAGGTTTTAAACCAAGGAAATGAGTAATTCAACATGACCAGGAAAATGGATACTTTGATACATACCTAATTTTGTTTTATGGTGCTTTATAACGCATAATCAAATTCCACAACAGTAAATGTGGATTAAGTCAATGGTGAAAACAGATTGTTAATGAAAATATAATAGGTTTATGCTCATTTCCCAGGAGATTACCCCTTCACTGTACAACAGCTTATAAATTTATAGTGATCTAAAGTGAAATTACATTTCTTGGAATTTTCAAAGCCAACAATGGTATTCAGCCCCAGATTTAAAGGAAACCATTAGTCTTGGTCTGTCATGTGCATCAAGGTTTAGAAGGCAGTACACTGTTACATCACTGAACCTCTGCCAAATATCCCAACAGGAAAGCAGAAGAGCCATACATCTGGCCTGCAACTTTGTCAGCTACACTGTCATGTCTGCGGCCTGGGCAGATATGGTAAAAGGCACACGCTGAATACCTTTGCTCGCACTGCAGAGGTGAGAATGTGATGGCAGAATTATGCTGAGGCTCCTACAAATTTCTTCTGGGAAGAATTTCAATTGTAACTGACCACGACCATGACCCAAATCCCACATCAAGGCTTCACCGGTGCTCAGGAGTGCGACTACACATTTCTTAGTGTAGGATTGGAGTCCAAATACAAATTGAAATTTGCTCTGTCTTCCTATGTATCCCGTATGTTTGAACCATATTGTCAGCATCTGCTTAAATGAATCTAGTGAGTCAGGAATTTTCCAATGAAACTGTGTTTTACTAGAAAGACGGCAGTTTATCAAAACTGAAATTTTGTGGCACCATGCCAGATTTTGTCGCAAAAGCTTTCAGGAACTTGAGAGATTTCAGGAATAGAGAGAACCTGCAGCCCTGAATATCTAGTCCAATTCACCATCCCATCTAATATGTATTCATATGTAAAGACATATCTACTATAAACTGGGCTATCATACTTTTATTCTGTGGACAAGTCCTCCTTTTCAACCTGGAAAGTTTATTTAACTGAAGAAGAGTTTGGCTGTTTGTTTATGCTTTCTGGACATCTGGTACCATGAAAAAAAGAAAAAGCTCAACTAGGCTGTTGAACATCTGGAAATTGTGAGCAAATGACCGCTATATGTGAGCAGATCAACTGCATGGCACATGAACCCATGTTTCCACCAGGGCTTTCCCATAGAAATTTGTGATGTCCAGATCCCCAGGGCAATGTCTAGTAGCCATACTCAAATGAGCTGGCTTTGGTATGTCTATATGTCATCCTATTAAACTACGTAACTCTTCCCAGAGCAGAGCAATCCCAGTTGGATGGATTGGAAACCCTACCATGTGTGGTCCTGGATGTGGACTGCATATCTGAGACTAACTTACGTGTCCCCTACCTGTGTGAATGTTTCCAACCTGCAAGGTCTGAGATGCTCTCTCCATGCAGTCTTATGAGATTGTCTGCTGCGAACACTGCCACAAGGCACGTTTGTGTATTAGCCCAAGCATACCTACAGCTTTCCTGTATTCATACCTTATTAAACCCATTAAATTCATCTTGGTCTGCTTTCAGCAATAAATACCTCCAAAATTCATGAACTTCCCTGATGTGGCAAATGTTTCAAAGAAGAAAATGTTTTCAGCTCATTCTAGTTAATTCTTTGGAGCAAGAACTGTCTCTATCCATGTTGTTCAGCGCTGCCAACAACAGTACTCTATGAATTGATAATAATAACACACATAATAAGAAAAAGAATCAGTCTTCTTTCTATAATAAACCACTTAGTAATTTAATATGAATATCTGTAAAAGTTTCACATACCTCACAGATCTTGAAGTGGTTCCTACTGTAGGATGACTATTTGAGTGAATGAAGATCAATCATTACTGTTGATCTGTGTTTGGGATTTTAGTGGTGTAATCTTATTGGAAAAGAGTTTCTCAGAAATGTAGAACAGGCTCACAGATTTGGGGTAATTTCTATCTATCTACCACTCCCTTCTAAATCTTAGACACATCCAGTCAAGTCCATGCAGGTGTATTACAATAATATTTTATTGATGAATTTCCAAAGGGGTTGGAGCCTATGCTGCCATAAGGACATAAGCAGCTTTCCTGCATTTCCCTGTCCAAAAGACAAATTCCTTAGTGCATCATCAACTTCAGAGATGTAGATAGCATCTCTCCAGCAGCCAGGAAGGAAATTAGCTGTTTCTGCTGTGCAGTGATACCATATGCAGCCTCTATTTATTTGTTTCGAAATTTTCATATTTCTTCCTACACTCACCTCTGATAAATTTGTCATCTAGATAGTTTTTAACACTCTCATGATATGTGTTCTGCTGAGACTGTGAGCATTATTCATTTTTCTAAGTTTTAAAATAATTTATGCAGTTATTAAGGAAGGAAAATGTCATTATTTTGTACAGTTTATCCAGTGTTTATATGCAGGTCTTACTGTCAAAAGTAATATAGTTTTTGATTCCATGTATTAAAGGAGAAATAAAATAGAAATACACACCTGAGCTAACAGAAGAACCTTATACAGAACACTAATTACTACATCTGACTATAAGAAATCTACCAAATTTCTTACCAATTACTTGGAAGAATATTTTCTAGATGAATGGAAAGCTTTATTTAGTTTCTGGGGACTACACTTTTATAATTGAATGTTATTGGAAGGAAATGTACATTTTTATAGTTAGTATCAATGTCAGTTCTGGGCCCATAATAACAAGATCCAAAACAGAGGCAAGGACTGATAGATATGATAAGAAATAATTTCTATACTCACCCAGAAATGTATCTGAAGATGCTACTTTTCAATTACAGCCAGAGCAGTGTTTGTTTGTGTGTATGTGTGAGCCAAGGCACTTTAAGTCTTTGCTACACTGGATGTAGCAAAAAAAGAAAAAAAATTAAGAGGATGCTATAGGATGAAAAGGCTCAGTAGAAATCAGTTGATAATTATATGAGGAACCAGAAAATACCTTACGATGATAGACAAGGTTTAGCAGTAAGGATTTATATAGAGTACTGCCAAGAATGTCAAGGTTGATTGACGTTATTTATTAAATAACAGACAGCAATGAAAAACACTGTGCTCTAACAGACAATGCAGAAGAATGACAAGGTGTGGATGTGTGATACGGATTCACAGTCATGCTAAGTAGCAATGAAGTATGGTGGAGTGTTTCTGAGTATGTCTTAGAGACAACTCAGGAGAGAAACCCCCTAGAAACACCTAGATTACAACACAGAATATTTTCAAGAATTTCATAGTGGAAGGTGTGAGCTAGTCATGTGGTTATATTAAAAACAGCAGGACTTTGACTTGTGTCAAATCTAGTTGGGTTATGCCTTTAACCTTGAGGTGAAGGAGAGCTGTGGAAGTCTATTATCATTGTCAGAGAGCACCCCAGAAGCACTGATGATTTTGTCATGTTTCTTTCATGTTGAATTGTCAAAATAACTTTTTGAGCATTTGAGACATTTCTCTGTAAGAGTTAGATTGTGTGAAACTGTTTATCTCACTGGCACTTGGTTGTTGTAGTCTAATAACACATTTTTTTGTAGTGCTGTGGCTTATTGAAGGGCAGAGTCTTTGCAGGATAGTGTTGATGCCAGGACTTTTTCAAAGGAAATAGTTATGTACGTATTGTCAATTTTCCCCAAAATTAATAATTGTCCATTCAATGAACAAATAAAACTAGATTTTTAAGATTTCCAAAACTATTAAGGTATCCCATTTATACTTCTCGGCTTAGATTTTCAAAGGTCAAGATGATAAAAAATAATTACTATCAAAATTGCATAAAAATTCTATTTTTAAATTTGAGAGGAAGAAATACAAGAAGTTTTCTGCAAAGCAACAGTTGAGATAAATACATTTCAGTTGGTGTTTTTGAAAGAAGAATCACTGATTTGTCATTGTCATCTCCCTTACCTCCTAGGTTAACAGATTAATTTAGTTCCAATAGTTGTTCCTGACATTTCCTGAATTGTCTTCCTACTGTAAGATGAGAATGATCTTTTAGGTAATTATAGCTTTCTGTCCTATACTTCTAGTCAAATTTACAAAAGGCTACTGCAGCCACATGGATCTGGGGCTCCTTTCTATAGCTGTCAAAAATTCAGTTGCCATATCATTTATTGTGGTAATTGTGTACTAGTATAATATTAATATTATATCTTCTTATGACAATAAATGATAAATTTTACTTGTATATAGCCACAATAAAGTAAAATACAAAGCACATACACAGGAAACTTTAAAGGAACTCCAAGCACAATGACACACCAAAAGACGGAAATCACCGGAATTCAACTGTCTTGTACAAATCTTTATTCTGCCTTTTTTTTGGCTTGCACATTATTAAATAACCTTTAACTATATAGTAAAAAATAAAAAGGGCTTTCTTTACAGTATCAGCTCCCAGTCCTGGCTTCTCTACCTTTGCAGTCTATTATACCCAGACTGGTTCTCCTTTTCATTTGCAGTCTATTATAACCAGATTGGTTCTACTTTTCATTGCAGTGAATTTCTTCTTTTTTTTTTACACTGCCTTAGTATGAACGGAAGGAAAACTAGTGAGCTAGTCTCTGCTTCCAGTCCACACGCTCGGCATGACATTGTCCCACAGCAGCCAGAATTTGAAGTTCCAGGGGAACCTGTCAGCCTGACAGCTCTGGCTTGGAGGACACTCAGCCCCAATGAATTACTCAGCAAATTAACACAGGGTGAGGGGTAGGGGTGCAGGGCCTGTCCCAGCAGATAGTGTTTCTTTGATGCTGTTGCTGGGGTGGAAGGTGTTCGATGTCTTTAGCTTGGCCAAGTTTAGGTATATCACTAGAGATCCCGTAAAAGGCACTTTCTGAACAGCAGATGGAATATTTTTCCTTTCCAAATTTTAAGGCTGTATGGGCTGGGTACAGGAGAGATTCTCCATAACTTTTTTCTTTTTTTTTTTTCTGATAGAGCAAATTCTCAAAAGAGAAATATTCCACCAGAGGTAAAAAATCATCAACAAAGAAGAATTCTGTGCAGTTAGTTTGGCAAAATCATACTGAAAACAGAATATTCCATGGTTCTACATTGAAAGTGGCATGAAAATGGAGTTAGAGACAGCACAGCCTGTTCTGTTGACAATATCCACAGTTAGCTAAGTTTGCTACCTAGTGAATTATAACTTTTGGAGATTTTTTTGTTGTTTAGTCTATCATGAAGAAAGTTTTAAGTTCCCTTTGGGATGGTGTACATATATGATCCCAGATGATGTATTTTCAGTCTTGAGGAATGCATAGCCTTCTCTGGTAGCTAAAAATACCTTTACAAAACCAGTTGCTTAAGATGTGACAAGATCATAAAACCCCCCAAAGCAAATAAAATTTACCTTGAAACAGTAACACTTTCTAGTTAGATGAATGCAGCAGGGTCCCTCTGAATAAAAGAGCAATCTTTTGCATCAAAAATTCAAAAGTAAAGAAATGTTCCAGGTGCTGCATGCTAAGAGCTAACCTACCTGTTGTGGAAGTGCCTACACAGGATACAAGTGTGAAAACTGGGTAAAGGAACGTTGTTCAGCACAAGTGGAGAAGGCTGCAAATATGAGAATAAATCACCCTTTCAGAGTGATGAGTTCCAGTCCCCTAACAGGAATCCTTCCAGAAGGATTTGGACTTGGATGTCTACCACAGGCTCAAGGCATCTCAGGTCCCTTCTGGATTCCTCTTCAGGGCTCTTCGTGTTCACCTGTGCAGCTGCCCTTGCAGCCACCAAGCCGGCAGACCAGTGCTCCTCCTCATTTCTGTCTCACAGAGGGGTCGACACCTGCACCACCCTCAGGGTGAGGTACCTGCTCCCAGCTGCCACTCCCCATGAAGGGAAGTAGAAATCAACTGAACTGCCTCCAAATAGCTCCCATGAAGGTTAATCAGGTTCTCTGGCTCTTTTTAGTTCTTTCTTAACAAGTATGGCGTTCATACAGACCAACTAATTTCCCAAAGGTGGGGAAACACTTCAGGCTAAAAACACACACATTGTAGCTGACAATTTTATTTTCTCTTTTTGTATGAAGCCAATGTACATCTCCACCCATCATTTTTACTACTGGCATTGCAGTCAGACCCTGCTCCTGCACATCAAAGGAATATCGTTGTACCACCAGCAGTGCTACAAACTAGAGCAAGCAGGAGCAGGCAAAGGCTCTGCCTGCTGCTGCTTAGCCATCGCAGGAGGACACAAGCTGCAGATGTACAAAACAAGAAGATGATGCTGTTTGTGAGGGTTCAACCTGTTGGTATCTGGCAGCACATGACATCCTTGTCATGATGCTCACCAGAAGATGAATGTAGTTGAAAGGATTTACTGGAAACCCATGAGAGCTGATAAACCCTGATGAAAATCCTACATGCAGTCTGAGCCCATCTGCTCTGCAACCAGTCCACCTTGCTACATCTAACCAGACAAAGGTTCAGGCTGAGAACAAAAGCCTTCCAGTGGGCTTATGCAGCAACAGGAGCAGAAGAAAAAAAAATATTCTTGCACTTGTAACAAGTGCTGATCCCTTGTTCACAATCTATAAGAATGAATCCACACTGAGACATTCAAGTGGCTTGAACTCCATCAAGGTATTTCAGTGCTTAGGGGGATTTTGCCAATATTTATACCATCTCTTGGTGGTTTTCCCTAATTTCCACCTGTTAAAATCCAGAAAACAGGTAAAGATTTCCAAAAGATAAAAATAGACATCAATTCTTTAGCATGAAATACATGCATTAAAAGTGACAGGCTCCATTCAAATCCTCTGGGAATGAGGCATGCCAAGTTTCATCTGGCACTAAACCACACTCGTCTATTTAGAAAAGTGGTCTCAGGGATTCCTAACCATGGTCTCAGGCATGGGTTTTGACACAAATCCATTTGTACCACATAAATCATGAATTCATTCGTTCAAATACCAACATCAATTCTGAAATCTTATGTTTATAACGGATCATCAATATTCACCAGCACTATCACCTTAAAAAAAAAAAAAAAGAGAAACTTTTAACAATATTACAAGTGAGTGTAATGAGAACAGAACACAAGAGATATTTTTTTTTAAGCTACAAATCTGAAGTGGAAGCGAATGTTAAATGTATGCCTCGTACTAAAACTTTATGAAAAATGAAATGTACAAAAATCTGGATCCTTGCCATGACACCCATTATGGTGAAGTCTGAGACTCTGACCCTTCGTGTTATACTTATTGTGTTTTTGACACATTTAGTCAATTAAAATGGGTGAAGTGTAATTTGTTTTTCTTAAGTTTAATACAGCATGTCAATAGAAGCTAACCAAAATTTATAGTAGGAACACTAAAACTGCCACTTGCACTTAAACAAATGAACACAATTTATCATGGTTGAAATAAAAAGAACATCATGTGCATTTGACTTTATACTTCACATGAGCATGTTGCCAAATATAGGAAAGCATGTTACAGCTGACACTTCCAATGGAAAAGACATTTTACTTCACATTAAATATTGGTGTGAAAAATTTGGACCCTGTCCAATCCTAAGAAGTGTTAACGTTGGCACTTCCACTGTATACTTTTACTGTAAATTGTTGTAACATTTATTTGACATGGAATACCCAAAGGATTGATGAGTAAAGAAAGGAAGACTTTTTATTGTGCCATGTTCCCTTTTTCAGTCATACATACTAAGCCTTTACATCTTCAGAGTTTAAACAAGTCGCCACCTGTACTCAATCGGTGAAAGTTATTTTTCATCCAACTAGAGTTTGCCTTTTTTATAAACCTATAAAAGCACACATTTTCCATTTTATTGGTCAGCAAAGCAATGGCTGATTTAACCATAAAACTTACAAATGTTGTTTCTTTATGGCAATCTATGTTTTTTTAACCCTTTATAATTCCTTGGAATATAAGTCTCCATTTCAGTTGTTGTCAGAGACTGAAAACACAAAACAAACTGCAGTATTTTTTCTTTTCATTAAAAAGGTTTACCTAACACTACTACCACTTATATTATTACCCATGGACTACTAAAGATTTAGGAGGAACAAAGTACTGCTGCGTAAAAATTTATCCGCTTCAATTAAGTACCTGCACAAGAATTCTGGTTTCGTATTATGTGAACTATAACTACGTTTATCTGCAGTAATGAAGCACTGTAAAATGTCGGAAAAGTGCTGAGGGGCACTTCATATGATTTACTGACTGATCTCTAGGTTAAGAAAGCATGCCTAAGACAAGGGAATTTTCTTTTAATCCATATTTTTTAAATTAAGGAAATCCATAGCATTTTGAATTATAAAATTAAATTTTAGAGCCACAAACATGAAAATGATTGGGGTATTTTAACAATCTTTTTTAAATACATGATCCAAGACCTTGAACTGTAATCTATTTAAGTACAGCACTTTGAGCTTTCTGTATTTGATTATAATTAAAAGAATAATGTAGACACATAAATACTGGGAAAAGGGATTTTTTTTCAAAGTAGACAAGCAACACAGCTGTCTTATACCAGGTATAAAACCCAGCAACCACATGATGTAATGAACCAGGACAATGTAGCCAGCAGAGGACATGAGGTGGTGCTTAGAGTACATTTGCTGGCACCCAGAACATCATACAGTGACACCTTCAGAACATCTCTGGAGAGAGAGATAGGCTTATTATTTAAATTTTGAAGTATTGAAGGGAATATTGCTCCAGTAAATGGAAAAAAAAAAATTATTTTCTTTGTGTAGGCTTCTGGCTAAAAACTCACAGTGTGAAACTCAAATCTAAGTTTCTGAATCCCAGTCCTGAGAGGGATTTTGAATAAGAGATCCATGTATCACAAACCTCCAAGCACACCTCCCCCTTCTCTATCTCTAAATTGCAAGTCTGATCTTCAGAAAAGACAAAGGAGAAAAGAAACACAGGAGGGTAGAAGGGGTTGGAGTAGAGATAAATTAACATTTTTGGTAGATTTCATGGTGCTTGAATGAAGGTTAACAACAACATCAAGAAAGGAGTGTCAGCAAAAGCAAATTCACCTCAATCTTTTCTCAGTCATGTATGATCAAGCCATGATGCTTCAACAGCACGGGTACAGGCAGTGCTGTACATGGTTATTCTACATGTTCTGGAGATCTCGTCAACTGTTCTCATGGTTGATGCAAAGTAGGTTGAAAGTGACTAGAAACATAAAGTCCTAACACACAGATATAAAAAGAAATAAATATGGCCCCATACAAATACATGTCCAGATCCAAATGAAAATTACAAGTAACTGTACAGGCCTCTAAAAAATCATTGTCCTTAGTCTCATAGAACCATTCATTCATAACAACCTGATCACACTGCTTAATAATAGGGAAGGCAAAGAGATTATTCTTGTCTCCTAACTCATACTTAAAAAACACTCAAAGAAACTTACTGGCCATAAGTAGTCATGTGTTTTGGAACAGGTTTCCCAAAGAGCTTGTGCAGGTTCCATCCTTGAAGGTTTTCAAGACCTAACTGGCTAAACCCAGAGTAACCTGGTCTCATCTCATGGATGACCCTACTTTCAGCCCAACATTACACTAGATACCTCATGACGTACCCTCCAAAGACTTAACCTACCATCATATGCTTAATTTCCTTATTTCAGCTGATATGAGATGACTTCGAAAATATTTTTAAACCAAAACAAGAAAGCAAACAGACAGCCATTTAACTGTTAAAGATTAATAAAAACTTCTTGTCTGTGCTGCTCCCAGCACACTGGAACCGCAGTTCCTACTAGAAAGCAGGTAGAGATACGGGTAGATATTTGTATGAAAGTTTTCCTATTTGCAACTGGTGTTGGGGAAGGAGCAAGTATTACAGGGGCTGCCTGGCTTTTTTCAGGAAAAAAAGCTATCTTTTCCTTTTGTGAGGATGTAATCTGGACAAAGGAAGGTTGTGTTTGTGTTACTCCAGTTTCTAGCTGGAGTTAATAACAAGTGTGAGGGAGGAACACTCCATTTTAAAGAAGTAGCATTACCTTTCCTCCCATGTCGTGCTATCATCTTTAATGGCAACAATAATTCACTTAAGCCAGGAAGACATTTTTTCTGTTTTATTTATAGATCATTAGGAAGGTCTGTCTGCTGCATTAATGCCTGCTAAAATGGCATGCCGCTTCCCACTTTATGGCTCTATGTCAAAACTGTCTCTGATAGCTAGTTACTCACTCCACTTCGTGTGTTTTAAACAATTCATTCCTTATTGGATGAACCACACTATCACATGTCAGTTACTTGACTTCTACAATATCCTCTATAGGTGTCAGGTCCCTGGAGGACTGTATGTCCTCAACTCCCACTGAAAACAAAGGTAGGTAGCACCTTACACATCAGATGTTGTGACTTTCTGAAGAGCTGCTTAAGCTTTCCAGTTAAAATTCTGCAGCTGTTCAAAATGTGGGCATTATTTTTAGCCATACATTGCATCTCTCCATTTGTGATAATATACTACCATGCAAAATATGTTGCTATGATATGGCTCAAGAGATAATAGCAAGGGCAAATCAGTGCAAGTATGTAAAGAACTAGGGCCAAATGCTTACGGGATACAATCCAGCTTTACTATGTTGACTCAGACTTGAGAATTTGTTTTTTATATTCTTGGAGCCTTTCTTTCCCTGCAATATAAATGATATTACAAAAGTATGGCTTATGGCATTTAGTGAATCAATTTGGCTTAATCAAATTCAGATTTTTTTTTTAAGCTTTCTGTATATATTCTGGAGGTTCTCCACCCAGAACAGTTGCATTTCAGATAAATACAGAGAAAGGTAGAAAGAAAGCGAGGTAGAAGAAGAATATAAAAAAGTAATTACAAAATTAACTGAAAATTGTTATGTGTACCAAGTAAAATGAAGAAATCTGTTTGCACAAGTACATACAAATAGCACAGATAAGGTTGCTGTGTATATAGGGTTGGAAGATAAATCATTCCTTAGTCTGTTTGGAGACCATAATATTTTACTGATTTTAAGTAACTTAATGCACCTAAAGCTTTGCACAGAAATAGAGACTTTCTATAAATTAAATCTGACATACATGTATCTATCTCCTCTTATTGGTCATCTGTGATCTATGTGAGCTAGTTTGTGCAAAAATTTGCCTTCTCTGTAGAGTAAGACTGAAAAGTCCAGTCTGCCATAGACTTCCCTCAACATATCCTTTGACCACGGGTTTTTCAAAAAAAAAAATTTTAAACCAAAATTATAAATATTTATTATGCTTCTACTATTTAACTAAGAGGCTTAGCATATGCATGGTTTATGTAAGTAGCTGACCCTGTCACACGCTCCAGTTGTGAATGTGCTACACACTGTACAAAACATAAAACAAAACACCTGATTACTACCTTAATCACTTGTGTGCATCAAGATCAATGCTAACTACATTTAGAACAACATGACTCTGAGTAAGAGACTGTGTCACTTATTTGGTACTCGAGACAGTAACTCTGGATACCATCTATGAAAGATCCTGGGCCACTTTTCCAAAGGTGGAGAAATTTTGCCCCTTTGCAAACCAAAATTTTATTTTTGCTTCTCCTGCATCAGCATCATAAAGGGTAACATTTTGCAGATTACTTGCTGCAGCGTCCTCAGGCAACGACTAGTACGTTAGCAATGTGTGATATTTTATAGATCTTTGAAATTTTAGACCTGACACAAATGAAAAATGCTGAAAAGTGCTCCAAAGCCATTCTTCAGAATCCAAACACACAAAGACTCAGGGACCTTTCACGCTGTGCACTCTATGTTGCTAAATCTTCTTGTTGTTCTTACAGTTAGCTTATGGAGCACTTTAGTCCTTATTTTAAGAAGGCAAGATAAAGCTCTGATGAAAATGTGAAGTTTACATTGAATCAGACTAAGCAAGCTCTGCCTGTTAGGCTGGAAGCACTCTGAAAATGGTTTGAGGCTTCTCTTTTCAAGCTGGAGGATAGACCGTTACCTCCCACTTTGGACAGGAATGTCTTGGCTCCATTTTGATGTTATATCTATTAGGTGCAGACTGATGAGTCTATCTTACTGCTGATTCACACAGGCTGTTCCAGCAGCAACATGTGACTGTGATTCCTCTGTGGCCCAGAGGATATTTTCCATCAGTGGTAACAGATGTTACTGACTCAGAAGGCCAAAAGAAAGAATAAAATTATATGTACATAATACATATAAACACTTCGGTATATTCTTTTGACCATAGAAACAATAAATGCAAGGGTTCAAGCAATGAATGCTGTTGCTATTGATATTGTTGGAAGACATCAATGGTCAGGAAGGAGTCCTACTGACTGAGGACAGGCAGTAAGTTAAATTGATGATGGAAAATAGAAAATTAATTGGGTGTGATCCTGCTTTTCTGAAGGCCACAATAGAAATGGATGCAAATCATCTGAAAATGTGAGGGAATGTGTTATGGTGAGATGGTGATATATTAAATCATCTTAGTTCTCGATACACATGGCAGGGGGAAATGGAAGCTTGTTCCTGAAGGCTGTGTTCCTGAAGGCTGTGCTTTAGATGCAATTCTAATAATTTGAGACGACTCATTTAATTGCAGCTAATACCTAGCCAAGTTTAGGACCAAAATGAGGACAAGTTGGCTGATATTCAACCCAAGTAAAATGGTACATTGGAGAACTTATTTAACAGAAATGGCTGGTACAAATCTCATCCCATCTCAATCTTTCCCAGTAAATGTCATTTCATGACTCATCTTACCCCATCTAAATAACCTTTTTGGCTAGACATTTACTATTGAAAATTATCTTTCTACAGTAATCATTATAATTTTTATAATCTACTTGTCCACAAATGCTAAAAGAAAGAAATACCCGTTCCTTCAGCTCTGCTTCACACCTTTTCCATAATCGGTCACCACTATGCAACCTTCTACAGCTGAACTGTGTTGTCTTTGTCCTTGGTATAAATTATTTGCTAAAAAAAATCTAGCTTAGTGCCTTTTTTCTTTTTTTTGTTTGCTTCTTTTTGGTACAGCAATGAACTTCATATAAAAATAAACTTACATTTTTGTGGATTAATCAAAGCAAAATAGTGATCCATTTAGGCATAGGCAACCAATCACCTCCAGTTCATTACTATGAACAGGGCCTTTGTAAATTGTTCAGAACAAGGATCATGTCTTATTCACCGGATAAACTTTGTCAGTATATACACCTATGTTATTTCAACAAATATGGGTTAAATAAGAAAAAAAAAGGCCATTTGGAACTCGGCCTGAAACTCACTGAAGTCAGTGAAAATATTTCCATTAGCTCCAGTATGAGCTGGAAGAGATTCAAGAAGTCCTGTGAACAAAAACATCCATGATAATATAATAAAGACTGCATCATAATGTAATGACTCAAGGGGACCAAATTAAGATCACACAGGTGACCTAAACTGTGTATTTCCTCATGCTTTTGACCACTTGATTTTGCAACCTTAACATTTTTAACATAGCTGTTTTGTCTGTGGTACTGGCAGTGTCACATTACACTGCAATGCAAATCAGCAGATGTCTAGCTTTTAAATTTTATCTTTTTTTTTTTTAAACAGGCAACAGCCTTTCCTGCAAGTCACTCTATCTGCAGAGTTACTTTTAGAGCAATAAAAGCATTATAGACACATGAAGCAAAGCTCTTCAAAGTCAGATATAATTACACTTTCTATGAGGTATTTCATGGAATATTTATTTCCCTTAATATTGGAATCTAAGTGCATTGTTTATTGACAAAATGAAAGCAATGTCAAATATAGAACTGCACTGGGGAATACATTGGAATTCTGGAAATGTTCAATCTAATTCAACATTTTTGCCATACATGTATTAGGAACAATCCCAAGTGCAAAAACTAATGTCTCTGATGTAAAACTGTCTTCCAAAAGTTTGAAAGTCTGTCATCTTTCTCCATATACTCACTTCATTAAATAGTTTACAGCTTGCAAGGGGATCACAATGTTGGAGTAACAAAATGACTGTCCTGACAGATTCAGACAATAAAACAACCAGATTGTTATATGAATGTTTTCTCAGAGACTGTTGCTGCAACACATAATAAATACAAATATTGAAACACCTGCATGATAAACATAATACTTTTAACAGATGTTAATCCCCCCTGAATGTGACCAGTGGATTTAGATCACATAAATGCAACTTGCCCCCTTCAGGTCTCCCTGGAAAATTACCAATCACATGATTGCTTTCTGACCAACTGCTGCAATCTGCATGCATGGTTTTGCTTTTCAGCCCTCCTACTACAAGCATTTTAAAAACAATCCATAAATACAGCAATATGTATGTATGACACTGAAGCTCATCTACAAGTTAGGTTACCTGTCTGCTGTCAGCGTGAATTGGTTATATCATTTTCAGAAAAGACTGTTCCAAGTAAAAAAAGAAACACCTATTTTCTCAAAATCCTGGTATTCCTCAGCCATGGCAAGTAGAGCAGAACATTTCTCTCCACTTGGTGTGACTTAGTGGTTCTGTCTCAATACCCTCTGATCATATGCAGCTTCTGTTAACTTCAGTCAATTTAATGGAGGTTCAGCATCTTTGAAAATTGGCTCTTAACCCTACCAAAACACTACTGAGGTTTTGATACCCCTAAAGAAGCAGCACACACTTGAAACCCACTGGCTTAAATTTACGCACTTGCTTATGCACTCTGTTGGAAAACAGCCTGAATTTGCATCTGTCTTTTCATCTCAAGAATGTATTTGATGTCTTTTGGTGTAACTTAAATTATACAAATAGTTCTGCACCTGTATGTCCATATCAGTGATACCAAAGATGACAGTATACATTTCCACTGTAGTGAGCAGCATTACTCAGTGTTAAGCTATCCAGTCAGTAGGGTCCAACCTACTGACATATGTATAACTGAAAATAAGCAATATTCAAAACATAAAATAAATGACAATTATTCATATAAACAGGATAGCAAAGGAAAACCTGTAGACTTGATTTTATGCCTTCAGTCAATAGCTGCATTATTTCAGAGAACAGAGTCACACAGAGAAACAGGGGCAAAACAGAGATCAGCGCAGCAGAAAATTACCAATTCATCATGGAAAGGCAAAAACTTGCTTTCAAAATTGACAGGTAAACAAAGGAAATTTAATAACCCAATTGGTATAAAAATTAACAATAGTTTGTTCCATCTCCATGCACCACCTAGGGATGTCCCAGTCGACAAAAATGTGGGATAAGCATAGTATTTCAAAGCATAGAAAGGTTCAACTGTTGAAGAATTTCCCCAGAGTAATTTGTGGATGTAGATCAGGAGAAACAGATGCAGCTGACTAAGAAGTAATAAAAGTGTTTGACAAATGGTTCCAGTGAATCTCCAGAGATTCTCTTGGTGACAAAGGAAGAAATATTTATGTCTTAGATGCATGTTGGAGAAGAATAACCATCATTATCAAAAATCAAGACTCAATTTATTCAGCTTCAGTTGTACTCTTGATGAAATAATTACAGAAAAAATTGTGCTTGGTCATAATAATCAAGAAAAACCACCAAGAAGATGTATTGCATGGGATATGACCAGCTACAGGGAGATAGCTGTTGAGCACTCTAAGATGGGGATGGACCAAGGAAACTCTCCAGAATATTATTATTCAGATATGAATAAATGGATTCACTTGCTTGAAGGCAAAGAGGAGGATTTTCTCACTACATCTAGTTAATTCTGCATTAATTGCCAAATAGTGAGGACACAGCACATAGGAAAAACTTTTCTATTAACTATGAAGTGAAAAACTCAGCTGATTCTTCTACTTTTTAGGATTATTAGTTCATCATAATTAAAATGGGAAAGGGTGGTATTGCATAATTGTTCCAGCCAAGCCAATGTGGTCAAAAGACTAAACACACTGTTCGGATGGATACCTAATGGGTTAGAAGAGAACACAGACTTTTCTAAGGTAACAGTTATCGTTATGGTATTCAGCAACTGTAATAACCTGTGCAGCAGCATTCACCACATTTTTAAAGGCTATTGAAGAATTAGAATGAGTTCATTAACAATTCTAAGTACTGCTGTTTGCAGGAAAACTCTCATATGAAGAGGAACTGGCAAGATTCTTTATGTCATTAAAAGATCATAGAAAGATGCCAATAAAAACATCCAGATTAACTGAAAAGACCTTTCGGCCTTGTGTCATATGAAATAATAACAAGAGAAGGTTCAATGAAAATGAAAAGTAGCAAATTCAAAACAGGGGAAAGGATTACTTTTTTATTTACCCCATACTTAGACTGAGGAGTGATTCTAAACTATAGAAAGACTCAAAATAATTTGGTCTCTTCTACGGTTAATAAGACTTTCAAGAATTTCTATGTATAAAACCCACCATTTTTTCAAAGAAGTTTTGCATCTTTTCCTTTTTTTTAGTTTACTCTTAATTTTTAAAACTAAAGCACCAGGCTCACAGCAGGGAGAATAAACCTGCTTTAATGCAGCTTGTTCAAAGCACTTTGAAGAGTTGATCAGATGCAGCAATTATTTTCTCTGGTCTCAAAACTAATTTTTGGCCTGCTATAATGATAGCAGACATTTTCATGCTTCTTCTGTGTGCTGTCAAAAGACTGGTGTCTTGGTCCCTGACTGGCTTCACTGCTGTTATCAAAATACAGAGAATGGAGGAGAAGTCATCTGGTGTCTGGATGCAGATATGTCTTACTTTTGCCAGGACTATATCTTCTATTCATTACAATGCCACATATTTTAGCTTTGAAATTCTGAACACATTCCAATTTATAGCTACATGAAAAGTTTTCTATAAATTAACAGAAAAATTACTCATAGTGATAAAATATTTTCTCACAACACCGCCCCAACATAAGTATTTGCTCTCCTTTCTCCTCCTGTCAGATTCCCATTAGACATTGAGCCCATCTTTCAGTCTAATCTGAGCTTGTGTTTGAGGTGCACAATCCCTTGTGAGGTAACAAGGCTTTAGCATCAAAGTCAGGGGTGGTGGAGGAGTCTTGTCGGTGCCATGCAGCTGTTTGTCCTTGCAGGAAGAGACAGGGATGGTTGCAGCAGGGATGGAGGTAGCTTTGAGGGCTTTCAAAACCAGCTCCCACACATGGAATGTCCCCAGTCCCCACAGAGCTGATCAGAGGAAGCTGAATGCAGAGCACCTGAGTATTTCACAGCCCTAAAAAATGCTGCTGCAAAGGTGTCCTGGGTCTGTTTTGAAAATAATGTCACCTTGCTTTACACACAGACTTGCTGTAGCTTCTGTTGCTGCAAATGGTGCCGTCAGTGGGTTGGGGTCTCTGCTGAGGGCTGCACATATCCCTGTGGTGTCTGGGCACACATGGTCTCAGCTGAGCTCACCTGCTTACTCCTCTCCACCTTGTAATGGCTAAAATACTTACCTGAGGAGACTGCAAGTGACTAGCAAAGGCAAAACTAAAAAGGATCAAAATTCCCGTTGCCCTCAGTGGTGGACTATACACTGCTTCGGCCTTTTTTTACTAATTTGTGCAAGCTCATGCCTAACTGGCCCTTGTGGTTCCTATTTGCCCAAGCCACTGAAGTTACTCTGAGCTTCATTAACTACCTGCATTCTAAAACTAAAGCCTTGAAACCTTCCTTGTGCAGCTCCTCACACCTGGCACAAGTTCCCTGTAAGAGTCTCCAGCTACAACATATCAGTCTTCACAATGGCGATTGAAAACTCCTCACCTCTCTGAATACAGGTGCACTGATACCAGCATGGGTCATGCTAGCAAGCATTTATCTGTTTTCTCTCATCTCATGCAATAAGTGTCAAGGCTTTCAGATGATGGTTTTGTTCTGTGTTTGCAGAGAGGAAGTGCCAGGGGATACTGCTGCATAGTGATATTCCTAGACTATGGGAATGGGGTAAACCATGGTTAAGATTATGATTAACAATAAGTAAATAGCCTTAACATGTTAAAAACAATCTTAATGGTTTTCATTCTTAAGACCTGTTTTCACATTATACTTATGCGTTAAGGTTTCGGCTGAACTTATGTTATTTAGGCATTTCTGAAAAGTCTACACTTTAATGGGTTCAAATGACTAAGTTGAAAATGAAATTTCAGTAATTAAAGTGCATGTAAGGGGAGGTGTTTCATTTAGGTTTTTGTTTGTTTGCTTTCATCTAAAGGCCTCCAGTGTTTTCGTATCTATTCTATAAACAGGATAATATAAAATCATCTAGTTACAGAAGAAATGAAAAGTTGAATGATTTGTTATATTTATATGGCCCTAAAACATGTTGCAGAATTGTATTTATTACTCAGAAAAAAACCCAAAACAATAAAACATCTTATTGAGTAGACGATTATATGGTATTACAAAAATCTGCCTTCCAGTGGAATCTTTTGGCCTGCATATGTACAACACTATAAATCTTGCTAAATATTTGTTTCAGAAATTGTCCAGAAGGATGAACAGATTGATTTTCCAGACCTAAATCATTTCAACACCAAATAGTACTCTGGAGAAAACCATGTTTCTCTTCTTGTTGTTTGCAGACACATTAAGATCACACACTGAGCTGCAGCAGTTTGGCTTTCTGGTCCTTTTGCTGGTTTGATAGTGACAAGATGGAAAAGACACAGCTTTGAGACACTACCTAAATAAAAGTAGTTGACAAAGCAATAAAAACCCCATGGCAAAATTAAGGAACTAATTAATCCATTTCATTAATCCTGAACTTAGACTGAATTTCTAGCCTGTGGATTTGCATGACTTTGAAAACTTGAAGAAAGACTAAAACAAAGGGAATCCAGGAGTTTTTCATAAAATAGCTTGTAAAGGTTTTGGTTTTTTACAAAATAAAACATTTTCCTACACTTTTTGTAAAAGTCAGCAAAACCTATATTTTTCAATTAAACTTGTCAAACTGTCAAGTCAGCATTTTGCAAAGGAAAATTTTTCAGCTATAAAAATTTTAACTTCTAAGTTGTTTATAATTTAATACCTCTGTTTAATGGTGTTCTGATTAATTTCCCCAAAGCATTTGCTGCCCTGTTCTGAGCTCACTCTTTCAATTTATATTCTATAGCTGTGATTTTAAAAATGTTATAATATGTATTTCTTCAACTGAAAAGAGTATTTTTTCCAAATGCACTGAAAGGATATCCCATGTGATATACCTTCCTATTAAAGACAATACATACTTGCAATTTAGGCACTTAATAGTATGCCTTTAATTCGCTGGTGAAAGCCTGATGCCATACTTTTCCCGTTTGTTCTGCAAGCTCCCACCCAAAGTAGCATGCTTGCCAAAGACGATATTCACAGATCTTTAACAGCAGAAAGAAAAAATCCTACATTACATCAGAGCTCATTAAAAACTGAAAAGTAAGGAGTGGTTTTTCTCACTTCTGTCATTCATAACATGCATCAAATACAATTATGTGTGTGTGCACTCAGCAGTAACGCTTTACAACTTTTTTACCAGACTTCTAAGGCCCAGAAGTACTGATTCACTTCAGACCAGTTTTATGTATGTTGATCAATTCTAACAAATCGTATTTAAAATATGGGGGCCTGATTCTGCTCCATCTTTAGCAAAGATGAGGAGTTATCTCCAGTATCATCAAGTACAAACATGTTGTACAGCTGTTATGAGACCAGACTTAGACCCGTTATCATGTTTGCTGGATTAAATTCTCCTGAAAAGCTAAATGAAAAGTTAGGGCTCAATATACATTTTCTAGAGATTTACATCCCTTCAATGCAGGCATCCAGCTAGAGCGCTATGTAAAGGACACTAATGTCTGTTTATATATGTTAACATTTAGTACAAAGTTTAGTGTAAAACATCTTTTTCTTCATGGAGGAAAAAGAAACCTATCTCTTTAGCTGGCAAGTCACTTCTTTGACTTCAAAATGTTTTGGGGTTTGGGATTTTTTCTGACAGGTTCAGGTTAAGAGAATAACAGTAATGAATGCATCAAGAGAAGTCTTCATGCAAGTGCGGTATAGAAGGGTGAAATCTACAGGAAAGGGAAAAGAGAAATTTCCCAAACACAGCCACAATCTCTATCACTTACACTCTGAGACTCTTTGGATCACAAATAAACAAATAAACCTCTTGCATTTAGTCCCTACATCTGAAAAAGACCTGTATCATTTAGAAAGACCCTAAAAGCCATGTGGAAAGGTAGATTTTATGCATCTTTAAAAAAAAAAAAAAAAGTTCAACACCTATTTGTCAAAACTCTCATTTCCTATTAAGTAAATTAAATTGAATTGTGGTGTTACATTGGTTTAGTGGGTTTCTCCTCTTCTAAATGAACACAACCTGCTGGATCCAGCAAATTCATTAAAAATGTGATTTTACAGGGTAGAAGGCTTTAGGAGCTGCACAAACCCATCAGACTTTATGAGTTTTCAGACCAGTTTCATTCACAGGGTGCGAGTGAATATCTCCCAGTTCCCAGAGAGCCTCCCTTCGCAAATAAAAACAGAGATAAATTGAGAGACATGCAAGGTAAGCATAAAATATAATTAAAACATACTCGCACTCTCAGTCTATTGCAGCTGCTAATCTTACTGATTAGCAGTTCTTACATCCATGAGTCCTCTCAGAGATCTACTCACAGGGGGTCTGAGCCTAAAATCACTCTAGTTTTCAAGGATGCCAGTGAGTAAATATTCATCTGTAACTCCACGTAGGCTGAAGACCAGTAAACCTACAGTATGAAGTGACAAAACGTGTGTCTACTTTAAACCTATGAAGTTAATGGAATCATTTACATATATGTTAAGTACATACTATATACACTCACTGGATCAATACTAGCATTCTTTTTACATACAGGAGTTTCAAAACCCAAGACAAGAAAAGAAGGCTGTTAAGCACAGGTTTCTTCCACTGGATATCTACAAGATACACTTCATGGCCAGAAAGTGAAAATAAAAAACAGGTAAATTCTGTGTTACTGCACTAATATCAGACAGCTGACCATAATTTTCCACTTACATCCCAGTTCACATAAGTGTTAAATATCAGTTCTGCTGGTGTTTTATGAACTTTACTCATAACGATTACAGATGGTACTAAAACCAAGTCCATTGTTTGGCTATTCTTTACACTCCTTTTCTTGTACATGTGGGTTATACATCTGTAGGAAAAGCATGCCAAGGTAAAAAACTCTTGGCCAAAAAAATGTAGAAAACAGGTGTTTGAATATTCAAATAAACATGGACTGAACATGTAGTACAAGATGGTCCTGAATGCTCGTGTTCCCTGCCCCCCATTTCAGTCCAACATTTCTGTACTATACAAGTCCATTGTCATACATCAACTCTTTCTATGTGCAGCAGCTCTCCAGCCAGTGCCAGGAAAGCTATTGGTGATTCACTGCCCAAAATGCCCATAACACATGATGATGGTCTTAACTGTCAACTCCTTCCACACACTTCCCCCATCACCCCAAGCTGAAGTGTCCTAGGCTCTTTTGTCTCTCTTTATGGAAACCTGTGGAATGTTGTTCCCTTCACATCCTCAGCAGGAATGCATCTGATCTAGCAAAAGTGCCTCAGTTCCTTCTAAGCATTGTGAAGGGAGGGGACAACAAGAGAGTTTCCCCCTCCAGATACATAGTTGATATTTCAGATATTCCATTGCCAAACTCTAAAGTTATTTATACACTTCTTTATGTACCAGCCTTCAAGGGCAACCACCGAAAAATGCAGTTATGTGGGAAATCTCGTACATGGGAGTTTGACTTGTAGTTGGGATTACATCCTGTTTTGACATGTTCTGTTTAGGGGCAGCAGACTCACTCTGAAAGGTTTTATGCTGGTTTGGCACTCTGCATCCTCAGCTGTCATGTATCCACCACGTCCCACCACACTGCTATCTAAGGCTGTCACTTGCACTTTTCATGCAATAACCTTCTGCTCACATGGAGATTGTTTTCCCCTGGTCCATTCCCAGCCAGAAGACTAGGACACCTCTTCAATGGTTCTGCCATCCCTGCTTTCCTAGGATGGGAGCTGGTTGCAGCTCAGGCACGCACTGATGGATCTCTGTGTCGTTTCAAGAAATTTCATCGCAAGACTTTTTCACACTGTAAGTATGTTTAAGATTTCAGGAATACTTCAGTAACTATTAAAATCAAAACCTTACAGATAAGAGAATGCACATAGCCACTAGTCGTTAAATGCCAAATGCACAAAGAGGTCCACCCAGGCATTTCTGGGTACGTGGATTTATGCCTTCATACATACCTACCAAGGAATGTTTGGCATTCCCAGTTCTGAAAACCATGCCCAGCTATTTGTTTGCATGTATGTGGTCATGGATTTTCTCAACACATAAACATTTGTATTTGCAAAATGAGCCTTGGACAGTAAAAATTTTTACAGTTCATGTCTTCTCTGTCCTGTTATTTAAGTTTTAAAAGTTCATGACTTTAGTTTCTTAATTTTTAAATACTGTATGAATTTTTTTACCACTATAACAAATATTTTAAAATTTCCAATATTTTTTCAAACACAAAACCACTAAGAAATCTTTGTATTTACTGTGCTTTGCTTTAAGACATAAATCAAAAGACAATAACAAGCCTAATGTCAAAGAAAATTTTTGACACTTCATACATTAAATAAAAGCAGCCGATAAACAGTTTAGATGAAATTATGGCTTGAAATGTAGTTCCCAAGAGGACTGTGGTTCATAAATTGTTTTTATACTGCCTCTGTCATTGTTGATTTGAGATATGCACAAGACACCCACAGTCATTACCAGTGCTACCATTACTTAACCTACCTTTGCTCTGACTGATATTTAGGCACATGGAGACTACCCACCATCTATTTCTGTGAAAAATGCGTTGTTTGGTTGTCGTCACATGTGTAGCATGTTGCCTTCTATTTGAAATCTTGACACATAATAAAAAAATTGGAAGAAAATCAGCCTTTAAGTTTTGACCATGCCTGAATCGGTATTCAAGGAGAGGGCATTTTCCCATCTTACAAAGGACACTTAGTATTTGATTGTTAATTGACCTAATTGTGTTGACTCGCAAAGGTGAACGATTTCAAGCTCATCTGTTCTTTATTGCATCACAAATCTCTTTGAAAGACATACTTACTTTTACGTTTGTTTCTTTTTCTACAGTTAAATGTTACTACACAGATCACTGCTTCAAAGATTCTGGTCTGTTTATTACGAGAATATTTATATTTACTTGGAAATTAACATGCCAGTGTTCATCTTAAATATGGGAAATGGGGAATAGTTTGTCTGGAATTAACCATTATAATCTACAGCAAGGTTTAGAGCAAAAACTTCATTTCTTGTTCAGTTCTGGTGGAGGAAAAGTGTTTTTCAAAATACCTGAGATTATGTAATACTGCACCTTTCACATTAAGGTCTTGGTGCTTCAAAATTGCCCTCTCCATGCAAACACTTTCCTCTCATTGGAACAGAACGATTCATTGAGGTTTGTTCTCTGTTATTTCACCACTGAATACTTCAAAATAGAGTTAAGAGAGAGCTATGAGTTAACTCAAGCATTCACTGTAGAAATATTCTAATAACAATGAAATATAAATAAAACATCCACAGATGAATCAGGCAAAATGATAAATTTATTAAGTGTACCACTTGGATTTTCTATAGGTCAGGGTACCCTCTCTGTACAAGTAAAGGTGGTAAGCTTCTCAAAGTGCCCTTAATCATTATACTAACTATGTGACAGCACATTTGCTGAAAGCTATACAAATGGAGCATTGTACCTGAATGGCAACTATATGCTTTCAGCACAAACAAAACTAATAGATTTTAAGAGAGACTTTATGCCTTCATGAGCAACTAGTCTTTAAAGAGTATACATCCTTAGCACAAATCCTGATGATGAAGTATGTGCAAGCAGAGCTCTTAAAAAGAGCGTATATGAAAGAGAGTCTACATGACCCAACAGATTTCCTATTTGCTGTGCTTTCAGTTCACTCTTCTAACACCTCTATGCAGAGATTTCACAGCAATACACATTCATTTGAAGAAACAAGTGGGTCTATCCAAAACAAACCATAAATACATTCCCAATCCTCTATTCATGACACTTGTTGCTATTGTTTTGTAGGGAATTGTATAGCTAGCTGATAGCACCGGGTTTTTTCCTGAAGTCAATTTTTACTAGTAGGTGCCACTGACACTGCAGAAAAACTGTGCAAGCTGGCTGGCAGCTAGCAGGCTAGATTTGTGAAGTGAGCCTTGGGTAACTGTGTGCATACAGTGCTGTGGGGCCAAACTGAGAAGTACAAATACCTATTGCACTCATACAAGTCATGAATTTTTCAACGGGGAGATTCACACCAATAAATTGGGTGCATAAGCATAACACACGCAATTAGGTTAGGAAAAATTAACCAGAAGTGGAAAACACCTAACTTGTACTATTCATCAGGGAAGGCTGACATTGCCTTTTTTGTTTGTTTGTTTTATTTCTTTATTTATTTTAAGTATAATGGAAAGGTTGCTGCTTTACTTCCAATGCCATTAAAGTATATAATTCATTCCTCTGAAACCACAGGCTTTTCCTTATTTTCGTTCTTTTTACTTTCCTTTTTTATTTCTTTTGAGAGGGTGGGTGTAAAACTAATCATCCAGTGAAGGGTTTATCCTTTTATGGTATAAGGAGTTGAGCTCACCTTTGGGCTGTGTCCAAAGAAAAAATCTACAGAGAAGAAATGTATTCCAGGAGGGCCATTTAACTTGTACTAGGCATTAACACTGATAGTATGTTGATCTAGCTTCTGTCCTCTCTACTGCCCTCATTAAAGTGACTAACTAACAACTTTTCCTTAATCAGATCCCACTTCTTTTTAGAAATCCCTGCTACCTTCAACATGTGGGACCAAACTCTTCTTCTTAAACCTTTAAGCTTCTTAGAGCTTCCTTCACTCTTCTTCCTTGAAGCCAAGTAACTCTTCTCCTCACTTTCTCCTCTTTCCTTTCTTGTTGCAAAAAGAGAAATCCACAATGAGATTCAGAGTATATCCAGAACAAAGTTGTCTTTGGTGCTCAATACAAGAGTTAGGGGGATTTTAGCTGCCTCATATCTAAGCCAGAGATTCAGAAATCCTACTCTTGATCACAGCCTAACTCTGGAGGATTCTAAATTCAGCCAGCACTAACTCTACTGTGGACTACAGAGTTTCTCCCTCAGATGTGGGTTCCCCACTTGAATGCATCTTAACTTAAGCTAATAATGGCTGTTTGCCCTCTGCCTGGCCTTCTGGACAGAGCAATCAGTGAGGGCTACTCAAGAACTAGGCATCAACCTTTCCCCCCCTCAAGAAGACACCAGCATATGTACAGGAGGGGAAGAGACATCTGAGTGAGACCCATAGCTCTGAGAAACTCTGCTCCTTCCCTTTCCAATGTCCCTGCCCTACCCTGGACCTTCAGGCTTGGTAACACTGTGGGGACTGTGCCTTTCTCCCCTGAACCCCACACGCTCACAGTAGTGACAAGGTCAATCCCCAGTCTGGCAAAGACACAGAGATTTCCTGGAGGGAGCAGAGATGAGTTTTTGTGCACCCAAAAAGAATGAAGTTGGCCAAGTTGCTAGGTGGCTGTTGGAGAGGCAATAGAGGCTGATCATGGGCAGGACTGGTGCATGGGAACAGGATTAACATGGGTGCGAGGGGACACCCCTCTCCTGGAGATTAAATGTGCACAAAAACTAAACATGTTTCATCTTTACATTCTCCCCTCTGCTTTGTCATTTTTCTTGATTATTCCATTATGTTCCCAGTTATTTGTCACCCCTGTTGTTCTTTCTTCTACATGGCTTTCTCAGACAAATCCTAGTCCAAAACTCATGTCCAATCCCTCTAGTGAGTCCAGTGACTACCATAAGCTTTCTCCAAACCTCCTGACCTCATGTCCCTTCACTCTATACAGTCCCTCAAACTGAAAATTACCATGGTTACCCTAAGTTTTTCAGACAGGTTCATCTGTATGGCATTTTCCAGGTTAGGTTTCTAGCACCAGGCAAAATATGCAGGGCATAACCCTGAACTGGAGTGGGGCTGAACCCCTGAATTTGACAACACCCTGCCATGGCTTAGAGCAGTTTCTTGACAAGAGAAAAAAGGCCTGCTAACAGCCCACCTCAGCTCTTGACTTAAAAGGTTAAGATTCAGTGTTAAGATTTTTTTCTCTGCACACTTAAGGATTAATTATTGCCAATGGCCTAAAAAAAAATATTAGCCACAGAAGAGGTATTTGAAAATGTTTTCTTTTGATGTCAGTTAATGATTTAATTTTTTCAAGGGCTTATGAGAAATGGACTGCTTATTCTGGAACAGGTATATAAAGTGACTTCTCTATATGTGGAACACACAGAAAGAAAAGACTTTTCACATAGTCTAAGTACAAACATGCCTGACCTACATTTGGTGCCTCTCTTGCTTGTTCTTCCTATGTGAGACTTAGTGTGGCATTACCTACTTTTATTTTTAAGATTTTTAAGATTTTTTTTTTTAGAAAAGCAACTGAGGAATGTAGACACATTCACAACTAAAACAACCTCTTTTTATTCTTGACTGTTTTAACCCTCTCCTCTGAGAATAGTCCCTTGAGCCAAGGTTTATAGTCAATCACCAAAAAAAAAAGTGGGGGGTCCATTACCTTCCCCTTTTAATTGTAGGGCAGGGGCCTTTAACTTTCCATGAGGCTTTAGTAAGAATTTCTTCTGGGCAGAATTTCCTTGAACCTGGTAATCAAGACCACAGGATACGTGTTAATTGTCTTTGACATGCAGAATTATCTGCATTTACCCAAGCTAATAACATCACCCCAGACATACTGGTTTTTAAACACATGGTTTAAAATCATCTATAAATTTAATTACTATTCAAATAATGCAAAGATTGACAAACACTAGAAAAGCTGAAAGAAGTGGAGTGAAATATGCAACTTTGTCCTTAATTCACCCTGTTTGAATTCTATTCCCTGCAAGACTAACACAGCTTAAGAAATCATTTCTGTTTATAGTTTCTGTTCTAGTAAGGAACAGTTACATTGATTAAACATCAGGTTGCAGTCTTAATTTTGAATAAGCTTACGTCTCTGTGCTAAAGTCAATAATCTTAATGATATATACATCATTTTAATTTCTCTGAACACATTTTTTTCTCTGTTTCTAGCTGTATAAAATGTTAGAAAGAAAAAAAATAAAAGAAACACCTTGTGGAAAAGTAAGGATAGAAATGACCTGGTATAGTGGTTCTGAATCAAAGCATCTGTAAGCATTTTTAGAGCTTTAACAATTTTTTAAGTGTTTGTATAACTTTTACTTTGAAAGATATCATAGCTGGTAAATGTTAATTAGATATGAGTAAGTAGTAGGTAAAACAATTTGACACAGTTCCATTTAATCTTCTCTTTATAATTTAACCACAAAACAAGATGAGATTGATCTAAACAATATTCATTGCTCAAAATTACTTGATTAATATTTTCTTAAAATTCATAACTTGTTTTCATTACCCATTATTAGCAGGTTTTCCACAAATACCATTTAAAAGACGAAACTGGAAGCTAGTGTGGTTAGGCACCAATTGTGTTTTCATGACAAAGATATATATTTTGATAAGAATAACATCTTTTTGTTTTCTAATTTATTCTATTTGCTAAAGATACTTATTTGTCTTTGCTCTGTCTCCTCATTCCCACACAACTCTTAAGTCTTGTCTTACACTATTCTTGTGGTGTTCAGGCATGAACATTTCATCTTTTATAGTGCAATAATGCTTCACTTAGTAGCATTACTATGTTTTATTTGTTAAGTAGTAATAATGTGTCCTGATAAGGTGATTAAGATTTTCAGAATTAGTTTATCCTGACGTAATTTTGACATTCAGATCCAAAATGTTGTGAACATTTAATAATTCTCACTTAAAAAGCTGTGGACACGGTGTAATGGGGTCTGTGTTTCCCTATAGCCACAGCTTCCATCCAGAGTTAACTGAAGGAGAATTAACAGGCTCAATATTCATTCATGCAAACATCAAAACCAATAATCATGGAAAAAAACGTTGCAATAATAGTTAAACTTTGTTAATAAATATGGTGCTGCACTGCCCTACCCAGTGTCCTTTTCCTGGTTTAAATCAGCTGGATGAAGTACAGCACACATTATGGTATCTTCCTCCTGCAGTTACTCTGTGCCTACCACACTGAGTTGTATCATTTTACTGTGAATGGTGGCAGCTGAAAGTCTAATAAATGGATACCAAATGTGTATTGAAGATGACAATATGAATATGACAGAACAGTATGAAGCTGAAGATTACAGGACAGTGAATTCAAGGAAAAAGAAAGGTTTAGAAGTGAAGTAATATTTCTGAGACCTTTTTTTATCAGCAAGTGCTGTTTATTACCAAAAAGAAATTGATTGTAAGGTAAGAATGTGAGTGTTTTTAGGCACAAAATTGGAACACAATTAGGAAAGGATGTAAACGCCTCCTAAACTACAACAGGCTCTGCTTGAGTCCTGCCCTTGGGATAACCAGCCTCACCAGGAGCTGGCTTGGCTGGAGAGCCCGAAGCCCTGGTGGGGATGGGTGCCCTGTCCTGCCCTGTGAGCTTTCCAGCTGTAGCTGCACTCTGTGCTCTGACACTTCCTCATGTTTAATTCATATCAAAAGCTGACAGAGTGCCCTGACACACCTGCCAGGGTCATTGGTAGAGCTGGCTGGGAAAGGTTGTGGCAGCACCCACCTGAGAACGAGAGGGGTAAGGGGAACAGGAATGGGCTAACACACTTTGCCCTCGGTCTTCTTCTTCCCCCAATTTTTTTCTTCCTCTCTCATGATGGAGCTGCCTGACTTGACAGCTCCTTGCTTCACAGCCTTCAGATGTCTCTAAACTTTCCTTTGAAGCTGTGAAAATCATGCCATGAATCACAAGTGCAGACAGACAGAACAAGAAGTCAGGCTGCCAATCCTGTGCAAGAAAGGGTTCTCCCAGGTCAAAGAGGTGGGTATGCTTTTCAGCAAGCTAAAACTAATGGGTGAAACCTTCAACTAAAAGCAGAGATAGCCCCCTGGATCACAATGTTTAGGTAATCATCTCTCACAGTACTGGCTCCTATGCCTTCACAATTTTAAGCTCTGGTGCCTGAAGTGACCCCAGCAGAAAAGGACACAGTCTTCCCCCCTTGCTAGAAGCCCAGGCATTCTTGCTTTTCTTTGGCCAACTTCCCATTCAGCCATAATCCTGGGGTTTTATCCTTCCTTGAATTTGGTAGATGAAAATAAGAGGTTATTTTAAAAGTGGTCCCAGATCCATTTGCATCTTGCAGGATTTGTTGTTTCAGCACACAGCCTTGAAAGGTATGGGTAGGGGGGCTCTACTTCTTTGTTTTTATGTACAGTGGTGCACGACTTTGCACTGTGGTGACTGTAGTTATAAATCAATGACTGCATATCTTGAAGACAGTGGAAGCGTTTTAGAGGCACAGTGAGCGGCACCAGGGGAACAAGTATTTGCAGAAATGATTTCTGCATATAAAGTTGTGAGAACACACTTCAAACTGTAACTTCCATTATCAATTAATTCTCTTCATTTGTATCATCACAGTTCAAGGATAAAGCAACTGGAACAAAAACAAGCAATGTTTACATTTTACCAGTGTTTTATATTCAATTAAACATCTTTGCTGCTATTTACATAGTTGAATGACACTACATTTACACCATGCAATTTCATGTTATTTCTATGTAAATATTTCTTTAAAGCCAGATGTAAGTTCAAATTAGTTGTGAAAGAAACATTAAAATAAAATAAACTTCCATTTGGGGCTGATCACAAATTACTTTAAAACTGAAGAGTAAGCTTGTTAAAATATAAAGTGAAAAGCAAACAATATTAAACCAAGCTGAATAAACGAGGAAAAATAACACACAAGGATGCCTTTAAAAAGGTTTACCTTACTGCCATAGATTCTGAGGATTACAGGTAAATTAGAATTCAATGGGAGTTTTAATTTAAACATAATGAAGTGACACACTATATATAATAAAAGCTTGTTGCACATACATACAAGCTCTGAAATTTCTGTAACGCAACTGAAAGCAGGATTTACCCCTTCTTCAATTCTAGTTAAATCGTAAACGGTAATTTCATTCTTCCATCCTGTTTCCTCCTTGAAATCTGCTGCCAAAGCACACACTCCCTCAGAACTCTGCCAAATTCTACATCATTTAAAAGTAAACTTTAAGAGAAAGAATATAAAAGCACAATCTCAAAACAACTAGCTCATAACCTTCCTTCACTCTTGTTTGTCTGACATCATGCTTCTCTCTCAGATGCAATCTTGTACCTATTTAGACTGAAAAATCCTCAGTGGTAACCATGATTTTATTCCTTTTACATTTTTTCCATTCCACAGATGATGTTAGGTACAAATAATTAGCCAGATCTTTAAATCTGTACATTTACAAGTTCCACACAAGGGTTGGGAACTGCAGGTATCGAACAAAATCTGAGCATAAAAAGATCTTCAGTTTGAGCTTTTTAGGGAATATGTTTTCGAACCACTTTATCTGGAAGATTTCATTAATCACATGGTAGCTGGATGTTCATTTTCATGTGTTGCTGACTTTCAGATTGCCAGTGGTTGGATAACGGTATCCACAGAACAGTTATCAATGGTTTGTTTTGCAAACAGAAAGGTGGATCAAGGTGGAGTTCTGAAGAGATCCGTCCAGGGACTGATTCTTGTCAATGCCTTCATGAATGATCCAAATTATAAACTATAGAATATACATTAATTTCACACATAAATTTTATACATAGAAGATGACATCAAGCTAGCAAGAACTCCATGTAGGTGAAAGGGCAAGACTGGAATTCAAAATTATCTTGATAAAATGGACAAGTGGTTACAGGAAACATAGAAAGTTATTACACTTTCTGGAGTAATCAACTGCATAATAAGATGGAGAGATTGCAGCTTGAGGTAATTTTTTAGGGAATGATTTACTGGTTATTGTGGAACACAGGCTGAACATAAACTATCAGTGTTGAATTACCATTTTAAATAACCCAAACAGCTACTAGGAGATTTTAACAGACATACAGATAAGTGTGGTAAACCTTCAATTCTACTCAATGCAGAGGTCTAGTTGCCCTGCTGCATCCAGTCTTAGCTACACAATTTCAAGCTGGATTAAAAAGCCAGCGAAGCACATTAGAATGTGGAGAAAAGATTGCTAAAGAGGAACACGTTAATCAAATATGCAGAAGTCAGCTATAAAGAAGAAAAGAATAAACCACTCTCCATGTTGACGGTAACTAGAAGACGCAACAAGCTTCAGTAGCAGTGGCAGAAGACTCAGCAAAGATTCAGGAGCAACTTTTGTCAGTAAGAAAGAAATACTGAAGTAAATTACTTGGAGAAGAAAGGAATCTTTTCTGGAAATCTGTGAAAATACAAACCTCTGCCAGGTATGCTGTTCTTGACCGATGATCACACCTTGCAACAAAAGGTGAAATATATGCCCCTTCAGACACCATCCAGCCTTTTGCTTTCTCTGGCTTCTTTTGGTCTTTACAGTGTAAACTGAGATATTGCCAAATGAACTTTAATATTGACAACCTTGGAATCTAATCTTTCTTTCTGAAAACACTTTGACTTTGTTTATTGAAAATAGAGGAGAAGGGACATTTTGTCATATCAACAGCCTAGTCAGCATACGCATACTGAAGAAAAATAAGTTAGTGGTCATGTTCTGATTATGCCACCATCCATCCAACACACTTCTTCAGCTACCCTTCAGTCCCTTTGTTAGTATGAATTTTGACCAGGCCCTCTGCACAGGGTCAGCTCCTGTTCAGATGAATGTTCTCCAGCAAGGGAAGTCACTTGATTTCATTTTATTATTAAGATGCTCTCTCCCGAAGTTGAGGGGTTAATGACACGCACCAAATTATATAGAAATTTCTTTAAGGAAGAGATTCATCTTACACCTACAGCTACAGAAAAGAACAGCAATGATTGATCTTCTCATCACTCAGCAACATCAGCAAAGCTACAAACATATATTGGTTTTACTCCTCTGGGAGTTATTTATTGAGCAAAGGGAGGGTAGATAGCACTTCCTTTGAAGTCAAACATCTTGCTTGGATAAGGAGATATGTTGCATGAAACAAAAGTAATAAAAGGACAAAATGCTTTATTAAATCTTCTTTATCACAATATTGTGTTCCAATAGCATGATCTAATTAAAGACGTATATGAACCTCTTTTCATCTGAGGATTAGTTCGGAGGCCTTCATTTATTTTGAAACAAACACACTGCTGAAAAGTTTCCAAGATTTCCAGTGATGTATTCTTTCCATTTTCTCTAATAGGTGTTGATGCTTTAACTACCTCTTCAAGTTTTGCTGTGGAGAGGAAAAAAAAGACAGCACTTTTTGAAAGGAAGAGGCAAATTATTTCTTTATCAAAGCAGCAAGAAATTTACTAGTTAGTCATTTAATATAACAAAACTTCCTAAATGGTATAGACATAACAGTGGATAGCTCTTACAAGAATCACTTGAATCTTGTCATTGCTTACAAGTAGTTCACTTCAGCTCTTTCCTTCCTATGCGAGAGGTGTAATATCATATGTCTTAAAGATACCTTGCACCAAATGTCTTTAGGAAAATTGGGTCCCTATGCATTTCCCTTAGCATTGGCATGGCTCCCTAATAAGATGGGTGGAGGGTGTTACTAATTTTCCTTAGGATGGTGCTAGAGGAAAATATTTTCTCCTAAACCACTCCACTAATTTTCCCCCAACACTTGCAGTTGGCTTAGTCCTGCAATAATATTTGCATTGAAATGATCTTGTTTTACTTACAAAATCTATTTCAACAAAGTTTGTTTCCATTTCCTGGTAAATGTGGTTCTGCCATGTTTGGTATAAAACAAACAAATAAACCTGATATATCATATTCAGTAACAGTTAATTGTATAAACACTATACATAACACTAAACGCTATATATACAACTGTTTGGTTATGTGTACTATATTTCAAGCCTCTAATAGTAAGAATTGGATGACAAATAAATCCAGCCATTGTTACCTATACCACAGAATTTTCATGCAATGGAACTGTAGAGCTTTCATGAGAAGCCTGAGTATGTAATCTGTAGTGAGAGATTTGAAGCGTTTTTGTAAAATGTTTTGTATTGCTCTATTTCATTGAATTAGACCTAGAGGAGATTGCTCCTATCTGGAAACAAACATTTAATTGAAGGGATATTTCTCTTTTTACTGAATTTCTTTTGCTCCTAAATTATTCTCCCCCATGTTGCACATATAGTTCTTTCCTCTTAATCTGTAATTACTTTTGTTTTGGTTGCTTCATTCAACAGTCATCCTTGTTTATGTGTATGAAGATTCTTCACTGAGAGCATAACTTGAGTGTAGTTTTTGTTTACTTGAGCTCATAAGTATACTCCCAATTCCCCTTGTAGCCCTTACCAACTGGCATCAATCCTGCCTTATGTCCTTTATTCTTCCTTTGTAATCATGTATGAAGTGAATGTAGTTTAAAAATTTGCCATATACAAGTACTTTTGTTCTTATTGACATTAAATACCCAAGACCTGTGTTCCTCCTGCTAAGTCCTCTCAGTGGAATCCTTATGACTGTACATTGTAGTCCTTACAGTCAAACAGAGCTCAGATTTGACAAACTTAGGACCTCATCCAAGACCATCTGTTTTATCAGGCCTTTTATCGACCCTTATTAAGCCATTATTTTAAAATAGAAAATGGGGATGCATTATTAACTTCTGTAGTCTGGAGGAAGGCAAAACCATTTTCTGCTTGAAGTGGTATAATATACTCATGTGCTAAGGCAATTGGAGCTATTACAAACAGCTTTTAAATAATACAAATTAAAGTTTACCTACAGAATATGTAGAGCAAAATAACTTTGAAGAAAAACAGATGAAATGGACTGTTGAAGTCAAAGGAGGGGATACATTTTGGGGATGAGGAGTTGCGTACTTGTATTTCAAAGTGAGGTTTTGTACTTGTAATAAAAATTTAGGCTACGTATTAAACTTTTGGGGGAAATGAACTGCAAATAATATCTACATTAGACTAAGAAAGAAGGTCATTCTAAAAAAGAATAAAAGAAATATGAGCAGAATGGGACTTCTATTGTATCTAATTTTACATAGTTCTTCTGATAACTGCAAAAACATAAAGCCCAGCAATATTTAGATTAATACTGAAATGAACTGACAGATTCAATCAATTATAGAGCAGAAAGTTACAGCAGTAACAATTCCACAGCTAACTCCTAAGCAGGTGAAATTTCAGTCTGTCACAATAAGAACTGAGAGATTACTGCTGCAAAAAGCCATCTCTGACAAACAACTGGAAGATTCAGCATATTTCTTTTAGACACAGAATCATATCTTTTATCCACATTTAAGTTAAACATTTATTTTTGATTTTTTTTCCTGTGCCCATTACTCTATGTATGTTCTTGATTTAAACATATGCTCTTGTTCTTAATAAATCTCTCAGTGGATCCTGAAGCATATACCAGGGTTCCTTTCCAAACTTGAAGGCTCCTTCCAGGTATTGCATGTTTAAATTGATTCTTGGTCATCAAGATGGATCATGTGGTCAAACATTGAAGGACACTGTACTATGTACAGCAATTCTGTCTGTGTCACTTCCTACTGAGCTGCCATGCCTTCATCCAGCTGGCCTGATGAACAGTCTAGATTTCAACAGAACTGCCTATTTATTTCTGCAAACATTTTACTGTCTTCTAATATTAAAACACTGTAAGTCTCGGTCAGTGAAATGTTAAACAATTGCTGACACAGATAAAGATTTCCCAACTGGTACTGATATCCATCAGAATGGCAGGTTCAAAGACATCGAAGGACCTCAGTACTTTTGACCTGTAATATGAGAATAGCGGTTCCAGGAAAAATCATCCCATCTCTTGCCAGTAGAACTGTTCGTCGTACATTTATTACAGCCAGTACCAAATTTATATTGCATTTCACAGATATATGAAGAAATGCAATTAATGTCCCAAAATTGTTTCAACTGTAGAGAAGTGGAGAAATATCTTTTGTTGGGGAAGAAGAAAAGAAACTGACCCAGGCCTGATGACAGCACAGTGAAAGACAAAAATAGTGGCAACAGATTCAGCAACAGATTAGCAAATACTGAGCTAAGATTAATGCTGGAAAACAGACACAGAAGAGCTTCCAGAAGACATTAAGGACCTCAGCAGCATCTACAACAAACCAGGGTAATTCAGACAGTGATTAAAGCTCAGGAAAAGAAAATAACCAATGTTTCTTGTTGTTGGTATGCTGGCATTGGATCTTCATCACTGGGTGCACAAGAGGTGAAGGAGAGGAGAGCAGTTAAGCTCATAACTAGCCTAAAAGTAAACATATACATTCATGTATGTCTTTGTGTATTCAGCTCTCAACACATACCTGGAATATATATTTACCATATATGGCAAAAATGTGAAATCTGTATAGACACAAATTCATCACATTTCTAAAAGCTGAAGGAGAGGAGGCCACCTGAAAAAGGCAACGCAGGTTCTCCAAGATCTTAAAGTATTTTGAAGGGAAGACTTCCCCTCTACAGTCTAAGAAGTATTCATTTCCCTTTCAATGAAGGGGTGGTAGGTCAAATTGCCCAGGAATAGACTAATCACATAGTAATCCCATAGATCTGGATTCCTTTTCTTCCTCCCTGGATGGTATTGTTTTTCCAGCAGAAACAAGCTGATGATTCTGGCACTACCAAGCTTTCAGATTGCCCTCCATTTTGCTTGCATGCTCCCTTCCCAAGGAACCAGTAGCCAGAGCAGCAGAAAAGCAGGGCAGCTCCACAGCTTTTAGCAAAACAAAGGGAAACCAGCCTTGAATTTCCAGCAGACTCTATTCAAAAGGCTTGGTGCACATCACCTTCTGGTTATCAGTGGCTGTTGGAGCAGGTTTACAATGCCTAAGAAACTGAGGTGAAAAGCAATGATACTCTGTATTCTTTTGTTTTGGACAAACAGAATCTTACTTCTACACAAATACAAGTCTAATTCAGAACGTCCTTTACAGAAAAAAAAATAAAAATAAAAAAGTCCTAACATTACAAATGAGGCCTCTTCCCACCTTAAAACCAGCCTTTATATTAACAAATGGGTTTTTACTTCACAGAAATTTTCCTTTTTAAATTGTTGTTTCCTGCATCATTTATTGTGTTCTTTGATCTTGGACTGTAACTTTAAATCTATGTCATCTTCCTTGGGCTGTTTAGATAAACGCAGCCTAATAACTTCGCAGTTTTATCTTTAGTAACACAGATAACTATCTCACATTCAGTTTGCTGTTCAGTTGTGAACCACCACAAGATACTATTTTTAAAACTTCATAAAAGCACTGTAAATAGCTGAAAGCACTTAAAGGATAGTACTAGTGGCTATCAACATGATTATAAAAAAGGCCTATAAACTAATGTGAGACATATTTTATGTTTTATTATTTCAAAAACATATCAAAGAAAATATCATTACTTCATAAGGTCTCAGCTATTAAATAACTCTGCATCTCTTGTGCATTCAAATCTTAGATTTTATTAGTCAGACTTTTCGTGACAAATTAGGTTCCTCCAGTATTTATATGTGCTACTTCTAAAAACATTTTGACTTGTAAATCTCTTTACAGACAGTAACAAAGATCTGAGCAGAAGAACTAATATACAGCAAGGTAATTTTAAAATAATGAAGTATTAGTCAGACTTGAATGCTTTACTTTACAGAAACCAAGTTAGAGAGGTTATGAGTAAACTACTGAGTGAAGATGAAGCATCAGTAGACTTATTACTACAGACTTCTAAAGAGGCCGGATTTCACACAGAGGAGAAGTGTTGGTGGCTTTACTACCTAAGGTTTTCTGACATTAATATACTTCATGAATGCCTAAGATTTCAAAAAGAAAGACGAATTGAAGTTTAGGTGCTAAATTATAGGTTGGAAGATTTTGGTCAGTGTGGTTTCCACAGGTTCAATGTCTTACACTAAAAATTTATATTGAATAAGCTCTTCCATATATTTTAAAAACACTCCATGGCACACAAAAAAAGTTTATTGTTTTATCAACTAGAATCTTTTGTTCTGAGCTTTTTCAAAATAGCTTCTGTGAATGAACTGATTCAGTTAGTTCTAATTAAACATGATTAAGCTCATATTTTCCCTAACATCATTAGTCATTCTTCCTGTTGCAAGGGATCAAAACTAGTCAAAGATCATATCTTCCAGTAATTCTTTGTTTTAATAGGGTCAAATATACCAATTCAGATACAGAATGTCTCAGGCAACAGTTTAGTTTGGGGAATCTACTGTGTAAAATTAAGATATGTTTATAGATTGTGAGATATGCCTACACTAACTAGACCTAGGCATCCTCTCTGCTGACACTAGTGAAGATTCAGTGGTCTCTTCTATAATATCTAATCCTCCACAAAATAGCTACCAACAAGTTGAGCTGAGAATTATTCACTGCTTCCTTTCACAGTGAAGGAAATGTTCTGATGCAATAAATTGCCTTTCTACTAGCAGTAAGGCAGGATAAAATGTGAATATATACACAACACTCCCAACACTTTGTGAGTTACTCATTTTCTTATGTTGTAAGGATTGAATCACAGAATCACAGAATTGTCTAGGTTGGAAAGACCTTGAAGGTCATCCAGTCCAACCATCAACCCAACATTAACAGTTCCCGACTACACCATATCCCTCAGCGCTATGTCGACCCGACTCTTAAACACCTCCAGGGATGGGGACTCCACCACTGCCCTGGGAAGCCCATTCCAATGCCCAACAACCTGTTCTGTAAAGAAATACTTCCTAATATCCAGTCTAAACCTTCCCTGGCACAACTTGAGGCCATTACCTCTTGTTCTATCACTTACTACTTGGTTAAAGAGACTCATCCCCAGCTCTCTGCAACCTCCTTTCAGGTAGTTGTAGAGGGCGATGAGGTCTCCCCTCAGCCTCCTCTTCTCCAGACTAAACAACCCCAGTTCCCTCAGCCATTCCTCATAAGACCTGTGCTCCAGACCCTTCACCAGCTTCGTTGCCCTTCTCCGGACACGCTCGAGTAATTCAATGTCCTTTTTGTGGTGAGGGGCCCAAAACTGAACACAGGAATCAAGGTGCGGTCTCACCAGTGCCGAGTACAGGGGTAAGATCCCTTCCCTGTCCCTGCTGGCCACGCTGTTTCTGATGCAAGCCAGGATGCCATTGGCCTTCTTGGCCACCTGGGCACACTGCTGGCTCATGTTCAGCCGGCTGTCAACCAACACCCCCAGGTCCCTCTCTGATTGGCAGCTCTCCAGCCACTCCTCCCCAAGCCTGTAGTGCTGCTGGGGGTTGTTGTGTGCAGAACCTGGCATTTGGCCTTATTGAAACTCATACAGTTGGCCTTAGCCCATCGCTCCAGCCTGTCCAGATCTCTCTGCAGAGCCTCCCTACCCTCCAGCAGATCAACACTCCCACCCAACTTGATGTCATCTGCAAACTTACTGAGGGGGCACTTGATCCCCTCGTCTAGATCATCAATAAAGATGTTAAACAGGAGTGGCCCCAAAACCGAGCCCTGGGGAACAACACTCGTGACCGGCCGCCAACTGGATTTAACTCCATTCACCACAACTCTTTGGGCCCGGCCATCCAGTCAGTTTTTTACCCAGCAAAGCGTGTGCCCATCCAAGCCAGGAGCAGCCAGTTTCGCCAGGAGAATGCTGTGGGAAACCGTGTCAAAGGCCTTACTAAAGTGAAGGTAGACAACATCCACAGCCTTTCCCTCATCCAATAAGCGGGTCACCCTGTCTTAGAGGAGATCAGGTTTGTCAAGCAGGACCTGTCTTTCATAAACCCATGCTGACTGGGCCTGATCACCTGGTTGTCCTGCACGTGTTGTATGATGGTACTCAGGATGAGCTGCTCCATCAGCTTCCCAGGCACCAAAGTCAAGCTGACAGGCCTGTAATTTCCCAGATCATCCTTTTAACCCTTCTTATAGATGGGCATCACATTGGCCAATTTCCAATCTGTCGGGACCTCCCCGGTCAGCCAGGACTGCTGGTAAATGATGGAAAGCGGCTTGGCAAGCACCCCAGCCAGCTCCTTCAGCACCCTCGGGTGTATCCCATCCGGTCCCATAGACTTGTGTATGTCTATATGATGCAGTAGGTCACTGACTACCTCCTCCTGGATTGCAGGAGGGTCATTCTCCCAGTCTCTATCTTCTGGCTGAGGAGGCTGGATTCCCTCAGTACAACTGGTCTTGCTATTAAAGACTGAGGCAAAGAAGGCATTAAGCACCTCAGCCTTTTCCTCATCACTTGTTACCATGTTTCCTCCTGTGTCTAGCAGGGGTTGGAGGCTCTCCCTGGTCTTTCTTTTGCTGCTCACATACTTATAGAAACATTTCTTATTGTCCTTGATTGGTGAAGCCAGATTAATTTCTAGCTGGGCTTTAGACCTTCTGATTTCCGCCCTGCATAGCCTCACAGCATCTTTGTAATCACTGAGTGGCTAGCCCCTTATTCCAAAAGCTCTAAACTCTCCTTTTCTCCACGAGTTGCAACCACAGCTCCCTGTTTAGCCAGGGTGGTCTTCTTTGTCGCTGGCTTCTCTTACAGCACCTGGGGACTGCCTGCTCCTGAGTCATTAAGACTTCCTTCTTAAAGAGCGCCCAGCCTTCCTGGACCCCTATACCCTTCAGGATAGTCTCCCAAGGGATCCTGTCAAGCAGGTGCCCAAACAAGACAAAGTCAGCCCTTTGGAAGTCCAGGATGTCAGTTCTGCTTCCCCCTCTCCTGGCCTCTCTAAGAATAGAGAACTCTATTATTTCATGATCGCTGTGCCCCAGTCGTCCTCCAACCGCCACATCATCCACCAGTCCTGCTCTGTTCACAAAGAGGAGATCCAGCAGGGCACTTCTTCTGGTCGGTTCACTCACCAGCTGCATCACGAAGTTATCTGCCACACATTCCAGGATTCTCCAGGACTGGTCCCGCTCTGCTGTGTTGTATTTCCAGCAGATGTCTGTGAAGTTAAAGTCTCCCACAAGAACAAGCGCAACCGATCGTGAGATTTCACCTAAATGCCCATAGAATATTTCATCCACCTCTCTGTCCTGGTTGGGTGGCCTATAGTAGACTCCTACTACGACATCTGCCCTGTTGGCCTTCCCCCTGATTCTAACACAAAGATACTCCACCCTGTCTTCACTATACTTGTCCTCAAAGAAATCATAACAGTCCTTAACATACAGTGCCATCCCACCGCCTCTCCTTCCTTGTCTTTCCCTCCTAAAGAGCTTGTAGCCATTGATTGGCGCACTCCAGTCATGGGAGACATCCCACCATGTTTCGGTAATAGCCACTACATCATAATTTTCCTGTTTCATCACAGCTTCAAGCTCCTTCTGCTTGTTACCCATGCTGTGTGCATTGGTATACATGCACTTCAGATGGGCTGATGTTTTCCCCCCTTCCCCCTTCTAATCTAGTTTAAAGTTCTGTCAATGAGTCCAGCTAACTCCTGCCCCAAGATCCTCTTCCCCCTCTGGGACAGGTGCATCCCATCTAATGCTGAAAGGTCTGGCATCCTGTATACCAATCCATGACTGAAAAATCCAAAGCCCTGACAGTAACACCAGTCTTGGAACCACAAGTTCATCTGTTGAGTTCTCCGGTGTTCTTCTTCATCCATCCCCCCAACTGAAGGGATGGAGGAGAACACAATTTGTCCCCCTGACCCCTTAATCAGTTTCCCCAAGGACCTGAAATCTCTCTTCATTACTTTAGGACTTCTCCTGGTAATGTTGTCGCTACCTATCTGGAAAACCAAGAGAGGGTAGTAGTCCTTGGGTCTCACTAGAACAGGGAGTTTTGCAGTGAGGTCCTTTACCCAGGCCCCAGGGAGGCAGCAGACTTCCCTATGAAGCGGGTCTGGTCTGCATATTGGGCCTTCGACACCCCTCAGAATGGAGTCACCCACTACAATGACTTTTCTGGGGTT
The DNA here is from genome assembly GCF_047716275.1 of Strix uralensis. Classification (NCBI taxonomy): domain Eukaryota; kingdom Metazoa; phylum Chordata; class Aves; order Strigiformes; family Strigidae; genus Strix; species Strix uralensis. The sequence goes on from NC_133975.1 coordinate 41,593,179, forward strand.
CTTTTTAGAACTGGTTTTAATAACTGGTCCAGAACGACCCGGCCTTGGTGGACCTGGTCTTCCTCCTTGTTTGTCTCATTTTCTTCCTCTTTCTCTTCTTCATTCGAAAGTTCCAGGGCCCCGAATCTATTTTGAAGGGACACCATGGAGGGTGAGAGAGGTCAGGAGAGGATTTTCCTGCCTCCGTGAGCAGGAACCTGTTTCCAGCCTCCCCCATCTCTTAAGTCCCCTCCTTCTGCCTGGTAGCAAGAGGATGAGGGATTGCCTGACCCTTTCGCACTCCCTAATACTTCTTAATCTTGTGACCTCTTCTTTGAGTTCTGCCACCAGGCTGAGCAGATCATCCAGCTGATCGCAGCGCACACAGTTGTTGGCACTGCTGTCCTCCAGCAGGACTGACAGGCTCAGGCACTCCCTGCAGCCTGGGACCCGGACCACTGCATGTTTGCGTGACGGCTCCATCTAGGTCACCACATTCTTTCTGGTGGTGGTTTTGACGCGAGTGGAGACCATGGTTCGTTCTACTCGTGGAGGACAATAAGATGAAACTAGCTCAGATAAGTTCTAGACCCCGGAGATGGACTGCGCCCTGTCCGCTCACCCTGTCCGTGCGAAATGCCATGCAAACTGACACGCCACACCCTGTTTGCTGCGCTCCTGGTCACTTGATTGAAGAGTTGGTATGATGGAAATTAACATCTTTCTTTGCCTCAGTCACAATCTTCATTTGACAAACTGAATGATAATGGTGTGCCCTGGTACCCTCTAAGTTGTTACACTACAGGTTCTCAGTGAGAGTAAACTGGTTAGACCAGCAGCTGGGTAACTGGCAGAAGCACAAGGCAGGTGAAAGATACAGGAAAAAAATCTCTCAGATTAGTTTAGCCTGATTAATGTACTCAAGTTCAACTAGTGTTTCAACTATGTATTCAACTATGCATTCAACTATGCAGTGTTTCAACAATGTATTCAAGTTCAACTAGTGGTTTAGGCCCCGAGAGCAACTGAACACCATGCAGCCATTCACTCACCCCCTCCCCCCCAGCGCTGGGAAGGAGAAAAATGAAACAAAAAGGCTCAGGAATTGAGATAAGGGCAGGGAGGAGTCCCTCACCCATTTAAACGCCACAGCCAAAAGACAGACTCCATAGGGGAAGAAAACCAAGAATTTGTTCACTTTAATTCAAACACTAACAAAACCAACACTTAACAGACAGAATGGGACAATGAGAAGTGCTACCATATCTTAAAACACCTCCCCCCACCCCTCCCTTCATCCCCAGCCCAGCTTTGGTTCCTGATATCTCTACCTCCTTGCTCAGCAGTACAAGGGCAGGGGATGGGGAGTGCAGTCTGCCACTTCTTCCTCCAAGGTGGGGGGGAAACAATCCTCTGCATTCTTCCTCCTGCTCCACATGTTTTGCCTCTCACGAGACATAGTCCTCCACAAACCTCTGCCATGAGTCCTCCCCACAGGATGCATGCTTCTCGAGATGCTCTGGCATGGGTCACCTCCACGTGTTGCAGTCCTCCCAGCACAGAACTACAACAGAAGGGGCTTCTTCTTCCCACAGAGTCCCAGCCTAGTGCAGTCATCTGCTTTAGCATGGAGTCGCCCACAGGCCACAGGCAGATCTCTGATCCTCCAGTGACATCCATGGGAGGCAGAGGGGTGGCCCTGCCATCTCACCATGGGATACAGGGGGGGTTCCTGCTCCGGCGCACCTCCCCCCCTTCCTCCTTTCCACTGACCTCAGTGTTCACACAGATGTCCTTCTCGTAACTCCCCCTCAAAGTCCCTCCTTCTGTCAGGTTCCCCTTCTTAAATACGTTATCTCAGACACGCAGCCACCATTGCTAATTGGCTCAGCCTTGGCCAGAGGCAGGTCCAACCTGGAGCCAGGGGAGCTTCAAGAAGCTTTTCACAGGGGCCACCGCTGTAGCCCCCTCTCCCACTACCAAAAACCCCACCACTCAAACCCAGCACAACTAGTAAAGCTTACTGGTGATCATTTAGAAATGAATGGGAGAAAGCAGCATACAGACAGAAAGCACAGCCAGTAAACATCAGAGAGTCCAGCAGAAGGCCACCAATACTATTTCTTAAACTGAAACATGGGATGTTCTGGATATTGTGGAAAAAAGATCATATGAAGACTGTTAAGCACTGGGACACATTGTGCAAAGAGGCTGTGCAGTCTCTGCTCTTGAGAGTTTTCAGGACCCAACTGGACAAAGCCCTGAGCATCCTGTTCTGGCTCCCTAGTTCACTCTGCTTTGAGAGAGTTTGCATTGGAGACCTCCAGAAGTTTCTTCAGCCTTGATTATTCAGTGATTGCAGATGACTGCAGATAGCAGCAATCAGTGGTATCTCAGATTTAGAGTGATTGTGAAGAAATTTCAAGTTGTTTCAGAAAATTTTGAAATTAAGACTGTGGACCATTCACTTACATGGAAAGCTGAGACAGATCAGCTGTCTCACAGATTTTCCATCTCATGCCAGCAGCTTACTTATATGTGTAGGAAGAGACTATAAAGCTCTGAAAAATATCTGTCTGTCTGTTGGCTTACTATGACACATCACTACACTTTGTTTACCTTTCACACTATGGCACGACAGTGAAGTTCCCATTTTTAAACTATAAAATATAGGCTGGCTTTGTAGGAGTGTTGTTTGATTTTGAAGTGAAGAATAAGCAAGGGATGAGAGAAGACCAGTTAGCAATTCATTTTTTATTGTTGTTAACAATAAATGTTTGCTGTAAAAGGAGGTACCACATGACAAAAGAATCTCAGAGGAGGTAAAATTATTTGGATCTGTCAGTCTGTAGTAAAGTGGTTATTTCTCAGTTCTTTTAACCTCAGCTTTATGGTTGACATTGTGTCATACTATTTCTGTGTGCAAGACTACATCAAAATTATTGGTATGTTTTTCATATCAATGAGGGAGAAGTGAGTAAATAGAAATATTTCTTTAGTTAATCAATGTGGATTTTAAATTTTGCCCAACCTCCACAGAGATTAAGGAATACTGCTTGACCACCTTTTGAGGAAGATCACTTTAAAAAAATATATACAGCAATGGAAATATACCATAAGAAACACATATATGGACTGATTATTGTCCACTTGCATGTATGCATACACACACACACTTTCCATCATTCTATCATCATCTTGATTATTTCCCTGTGTCTTACTTAAGCTATGTTTATTGTGATAAAAGGTGGTATCTTCGTATGAGATATAGATAAGGCCCTCAGTTACGGCTTGCATAACACACAAAAGTAGAGTTTTCAAGAAGCCCATAGTAAATCAGAAATTTAGTCTACCCTAAGAGTCAACAGGACTTGGGTGCCTGTCACACTTAGGATCTTCTGAGAACTTCACTCTATTCATGATTAGACATGCAGAAAGGCAACAAGACTACCAGCTAAAATTACCCTCTCCTTTTAATTTTTGTTTTGTGCCCAAATCTGTACCTAGGGATTTTTACACACACACACACACACACTCTTATATGTAGAAATAAATTAAAGTATATATTTAAATAGACTCATTTGCTTCACTCACATTGAAATACCACTGTGGTCATTTGACAGCTTTCAGGAAAGCCACATATATCTGGTATCCACGTACCAATTAATATATTTGCTTTTCCTCCCAGTGTTACTGATTGTTCCTTGGGCTTAACCTTAGACAGTGACTTAGTTAAACGCTATATTGAATTTCACCATTTCCATTTGAACTACCTTTCTGGTAGTTCACTGAAGGGTTTATAGTTATCATGAGTGACCAAAGTACTTGGATGTGTGTACTTAGGTCAGTGTATAGGCTTATACATGTGGGATGGGGGTGAAATCTTTTAAAATAAAACAGCTGCAGAAGAAATGGTCAAGTCATTGAAGGCAATATGATAGCTGCTATTAAATCCCACTTTGAGAAGCTTCCTTTAGCTTTGATGATTTTTTTTCATCTCAAAAGTTGCTATCAATTTTTCGCTGACCTCAGCTCAACCTCACAAAATCAACCTAACTTCTAGTCTGCTCACATTTTCCTTGTGTGGGGACAAAAAGAGTAAAATAAAAACAGTGACTTGCATTGAAACCAAAAGTGATCAAAATTCAGGATGGTTCGGGTTTAAAAAATTCCGTGAATTTCATTTTGCTTTTGCGAAGCCAATACCCTGAGGTGGCTCACATCAGGATCTCTTTTTGTCTGAAGTTCAGGGAGGTATAAGTAGTTTGAGACCTCATCTTTAATTGTAACCAAATGTCTTCTTACAAGGGATTGAGGATTACCATAAAGGTGTTTTCAGCTTTTCAGGAGTTGTTGCTGTTCTTGGAATAAAAACAATTTACATAGTACCTACTCAATATAAAGTCTAAATGACTCAGAATCTTCATTTATGTTAATAGCATCTTTATTAGGCATCCTTGTTATTGTGAATTCATAAACTCCTATTCAGATGGGAAATGAAGGCATAGATGGAGTAATGCCACAGAGCAACACAAGCTCTACATCGCCTAGAGTTGCAACGCCTGCCTGATAATGCAACCTGGCAGCATAAATCAGGCACTGAGCATCTTTTTCTCAGTACATATGAGGCACCTTGCAACGAGGTCAGCAGAATCACCATGCCAAGCAGCAAATTCTTTGTGGCCTTCATGTCGAACACATCTTAAAATATTGCTCCTCCTCAAGACTTAAGCATTTGGCCAGTATAAAGTTCCCATATTTCAGCCTGGGAAATCTGTGCAGCGTATGTGCACTCCACCCCACATTTCAGGAAGCAACACGTCCTGCTGCACATGCAGCATTTCATTGCTCTGCATATTCACAGTAAATCTGACTTACAGAGCCTTTACTGTGCATGTTCCCAGTGACTGGGCAGCACATGGGCGGTAGGTCCGTTAGACAATCCCCAGAAGCGTAAGCCTTACTGTGCAGGCATGCAGTGACTTTGTCACATGTGCACAATAAATATGATGCTCTCTAAAAGTGTTGGCCTGACTATGAGGGTTCATGCAGTCTTGTGGTTATCACCAGGCTGTATACAACCTGCTTGTAGAGCAGCCTGGGCAGAGCATCTGACCTGCCACAGCTCCCAAACAGCTTGAAATACTAGCAAATGTATAAGTTTCTCAACAGCTGCCCAAACAATGCTTCTGGTCTGAAAAAGAGAATGTGTTCAGGAAATCCAGCTGTTTGGTAGCCTTAAGTCTACGAAGCCTATATTTACAAAGGTGTCCCTGAAGCTCACAGTCTTCTCTTGAATGTTGGCACCTTCATCTCTTTCCTCACCCTGGGGTAAGTGACCCTCTGCCTCCATCTGAATTGTCCAAACCCCACCTCAGGTAGTGAATGAGCCTGTTTCTTTCCTAGCCTGGGTGATTTTTCTGAAATATATGTGATTTTATAAAGTCAGTGGAGGGAATGGGAATCATTACATTCAAAGCAATATCTATAGCACTTGTTCAGCGTTCTGAATAATTATAAACTAAGAATGATTTCCAGGCTGATAAATACTGGCTTGAAGATTTAGGCACCTGTATTTTGCCTTGCCCAAAATGACAGAGAACCTCTGGAGCAGAACTGGAATGTCCCAAGCTACTAATTCTGTTGTTCCATCCTGTATGCAACGTGACACATGTGAATGTGACATGAAGGCAAAACAAAATGCCTAAGAGCAAGCTTTCTGATTAGCCATATTAGTTTACGAGGAACTGGCAAGCTTCCAGTGAGTGTCATTCCAATTTTTATGACAAATTTTTCACTGAAGGTTTTCAGTAGGAAGACATCTTGTATGACCACTTTTTTTTAATGACTCTGAGACCCTCCCCTCTGAGACAGCAGCAGCCATGATGCTGATTGATCCAAGGACCAGGGACCTGCACCACTGGGATTGTAAAGTGGGATCACAGAAGGATTAGCAGTGGTGTCTTTGTGATTTCATCACTGATACCAGTTTCAGGGCATCATCAAAAACCAGAAGCCACACCTCGTGTGGTTCTCAAGTTGGGAATGGTCTCTGGTGTCCACAGAGAGCAGCTATGGGACTTATTTAGCTTACAGCAAGGGCCAGCCAGACTTTGAATGGGAAATGCTGCAAAGTATCTGCCACTTGTCTGGAACACAAGTAATCATGCAGAGTGCATAGAATAGGGTCTCAGTGCCCCATGGCATGCAGGCTTGCTCTGTACACTCATACTGGACACCTCCTGCAGCAGGAGCTGTTCAAGCCTTGCCTTTCAGCTCTTCAGTCACTTCCCCTGTTTCTTCCAGTTTTTACACTATGTCCTCCTCTCATGTTCCAGATCTTTTTTTTGTCACTTCCTACAGTACTTTTACCTCTACTTTCTTCAGTTTGCTCTTCTTTCTTTGCTCTTGTCTCTATTCTTATTTGCCATTTTTTTTCTTGACTCAGTTTCTTTTGCTGACTCTATCTTCAAAGTCTGCAATCACACTCCCACTCAGTAAATCTATTTTTTTCCACTCTTTTTAAGTAACTCTTTCATTATAAATTTGGTTTTCAGCAAAATCCTTAATTTCTCTCTTTGACATCTTCAGTTCACATTTTTTTAAATTCTAAATCACCACACTCCCCAATTCCAAATGTAACCTTCTTCTCTACTCCTGTGATATCTGTCCACCTGATGCTGTCTCACCCACAACCTGCTCTGCTTCTCCATCCCCTCAGTTCTTAAAGTAAAGGAAATGACATACTGTGATAAATCCCCATAGAAAACTCCAAAGTTGCTACCCCACCCTCTGCAGTTTTCTTCTTAACACACATCAGGAAAAATATAAGTGTTGCCTACATCTTCTCACCAGCTGGTGGACAACTCTTACTGCTCAAAGAAGGATAAGATGAAGGTAATTTTGATTCTTCGAAATTATCAGGAGTCCTATCCATTTTCTATCTACAATAGAAGGCTTCTGATTATCACAGGTATTCTCCATTAGAAATTTCTTCATTCTAGAATAATCATTCTGTTGCAGTATCCACTCTAGTTATGAACAGGGAAATATCAATATTGTTCTGACCAGATTACATACATTTGGGAAAACAAAATTTTGGAGAAAAAATCTGCTTGCAAGAAATTATCTATGAACATATTCCAAGTCTGCAGCTTTTCAACTGCGTATATTTCTGCTGAGGACAAGAAAAACACCTGTTCATCCACCTAGTGTTTTGGAGTCCATCCCTCGAAGAAGTCATGTAAACTGTTGGTTCTTATACTTCAGGCTACCTGCCAGTAACAATGTGGTATGAATCCATGGAAATGTTGCAAGAACTCAAATAGCTGACCCCATCCTGATAGATTCTTGATTGCAAACCTTTTTTTTAAAAAAACATTCAGTAGATCAAATGTATTTGACAGTCTCCCACAAAACCCTTTAAGAACATGTTTTAACATGTCTTGTAAGTGAAAATTTTTTATCTACCTATATCACTTTTAACCACAAACCCTTTCTCTTTCTATGCTGCTTCTCTTCCAATCAAATAATCACCTTGGACTGCCATACATCTCCTCTACAACTAGCAATAATAATACAAATTACTCATCTTTCCTATACTTCTTGCAATCTGACAAGAAATTCTTAGATGTGAAAGGAAGCCCTTGCTCCTTGCAGAACTATCCGTTGATCTCTTTCCTGTGAGAGATCACCCCAGCAGGGTGTGATCTCTGTACTACTCTCAAATCAAAGCTTGATCAAGAATTAAAATCCAAAGTCTTTTCACAAAGAATGATGGCAATTTTGTGCATTCAGACTGCTTGTTAGAAACACAGTGAGAATCTTTGCCCAGCTAGAAGATACACCTGCTTACAGAGGGATGGGAATCTTATGTTTATTTATGCTGCCTAAAAATGTGAAGATGAGCAATGTAGCATGCATGAATGATATTTTTTTTCCACTACTGTATAGAAGGTTAAAGTGTAATTGGATGATGATTTCATAGTGACCACAGGGACGATCTAAGACAGGTTTTGTATCTACAGATGCATGTCATGAATAACTGCAGAAGTTGCCTCCAGTATGAAGATTAAGTAAATGCTAGACTATCAAGAAGGTAGTTGCCTATTTGCAGACCAAAAATTGGTCTGGAGTTACAAACAACAGTTGTCCACTTTTAAATGTCTATTTTCTCTTTCTTTTTTATGGAATAGCAGACAGATTGCATATAGGGAATAACAAGACTGTGAAATTTGGGGAAGAATGGGTAAAGGCTAGTATTAGTTTGGGATTCATACCTGGGTCTCCCATTGTTTGCTGACCAGATTTCTCAGGGCAGGTCCTTCAGCAGAGAAGAAGACTGGACTCATTGGCACAGGCTTTGTTTCCTGCTGAAGAAGCATGTACACGTGCCGTTACAGTGAGTCCACCAAACAGACTTGAGATAAATTGGTAGGGACTTTGGACTGGTAACACAGAAATGAAAGGCTCTATTCTCTATTCATGGTCTCATAAACTATTAACTCCCACTTGAATTGCTCCATTAGATTCCCACTGTAAGGTCTTCAGCTTCCTTTTGGTCTTTTTTGTTCACTTTATCCTGTTGTTTGTGCAGGATACCATTTTAGACATGGAGTATTTTAAGCTGGAAGGTCTCTTTCACTGGAAATTTAAATAGATTTGACTGCATGAAAATATCTTACGGCATGCATGTGTTGCGTGCTATAAGGGAGTATAGTTTCTGTCTGTGTCCAAGCTATTAATAATGATTTGTATGGAGACTAAGTAACAGAAAAAATATTTAGAAAAAGATTTCTTAGTTCTTGTAAGATTGATTCTTTGGTAGGCAACTTTCTTAGTTTATGAAGTAATTTAGAAAGTGCTGTGTTGTAAATTACGAAGTACAGTACATAGCACTCAGGCTAAGGGCAGTTTTGTTATTATGACTGCCTGAGATCTGATAAACTATTATATCTGCCTTTATAAACACTTTATTAAATATCACACTATCACAAACCCAAGAATGTTGTATAAAAGCAACTTGAGCAATTCAACATCCACTTTTTGTCATAAAAAAAGAAATACTCTCTTGATTAGTTTCTATGAAGCATAATATCTGTAAAATAAACAAGATAATCCTTATGTAAACAGCACAGGGTACGTGGAACACAAAAATGGATAGAGGCAGAAAAAACATTCTTGGCTCTAAAACCTGAAAGCAAATTTCCGCTTCATTTAATCTAGCTTAATAATAGTTTTAATTGCAGTATTTTTAAGTCACTGAAAAAAAACTTTTCTAACTTTTTTTTTTTTATTGTATCTATCCTTCTAGGTAGCACCCCCTGGACCGCAATGAATCTTTATGTTCATGTGTCCCTTCAGACCTATCTCTAGATTTCAACAGTGGCCTGGCAACTGTCGTTCTGTTCTTCATATATAAAGGAAACAAAATGTGCTTTGCCTGTCCTCAGAGTAAGTGTCTAACCTACAGTCCTCTGGCAATGCTTCTTACTCCATACAAGAAAAGCAACCAATGTTTCATAGCCATGACTGTAAGAAATACAGGTTTGTCTCATAATCAGCTGTTTCCCTTCTATAAGCATTTCCTTCAAGTCAGATGTAATGAATGGATTTTATTTTCTTTTACTCATTATTTTAATCCCTGGTTTTGAAGGCACGCATAGTTTACATTTCTACAGTGACCAACATCTGAAGCACTCTGTGCGGATGTTACTTAGTGAAACTCCATGTGGCCAGCTGGAATGAAGACACCTGCCTCCACAAAGACCATGATCCATGAGAATCCCGAGGAAGCAGAATCAGACATTTTTTAAGAGCTGGATAGTTCTCAAATATTACTAATCCTGCCAGATCCCAATGTTTCTTTTGAACACTGGTTAACGTGGTTAAAATGTAAATACTGAAAGGAAATGACTAAATCCTGCTTTTTTCAAATTCATATGTATATGTATATGTGCATGTGTATGTGCATGTGCGTATGTGCATTTTGCAGCTAATATAGGATATAAACAATATTAGAATTGAAAGTCATGGTTTTGTCTTTTTTATAACTTCATAGCTTCCACCCTACAACTACCAGATTTCCTGTTGACAGCAACTGTGGGAAGATGTAGTGGCAATCAGTATTTAAAATGGCCAGACTGCTGCAAGAGAACCTGTTTTCAAACTCTTTTACCTACAGTCTGGAGTAAGGACCCATTCTTCCCAATACAGAAAAGTATTTGAACATATTATACTCTTTTCTAAAAGATAGATAGGCATCAAGGTATTTTTTTTACTTAGTTTATATTCCTGCCATGTTTCATCTAAGTTTCCATTTATACATCGTTTCTGAAACCCCCAAATTTATCCAGTGGCAGATTTAGAATGAGTCAGAGTAAGAAAAGGACTTTAACTTCCATTATTTACTTCTGGGTAGAACCGTACACACTCCTATGTCACGTAATGCTTTCTTAGTCATGCACCACATCCACGTAGTTTAGGGAAATGTCCTCCCATGGATTATCTTCCATTTTTCTTTATTCCAATGTCAGCAGGATCAATACTTCTCATTTGCAATATTTTTGACAGGCAAAAGCAACAAAATTTGCCATGGACATACCACAGTATTCAGTGCAACTCCGTTTTTGATATCGATTGCACTTATCATTAGCACAGCAATCAGTGTGTTATGTGGTAGTCAATACACATAATTACTCATTCTTAAACAGGCACAGATAGCTTAGCATCAGTATAAGAGAAGCTAGCACAAGTATTAAAGTTCTTCCCAATGATTTCTAAGGGGGGCACAAAAGGGAGGAGATTTCCCTCCCCTGACTTTGCGGAGGAGTTTCTAGCCCACGGTGCCTCTAATCGGGATTAGATGATAGCATTTGAAATGCAGGCAGCTGGGACTCCATTCACCACTCTCCCCAGTTGCAAAACTGTGTCGGTGAGCTGATAACAGATGAAGAGTTAAAAGCCTATCGCAGACACAAACTCATCTCTTTGGGAGCTGTCTCAGTGAGATGAGGGTGAACCCTTGCCCATTATGCAGGGCCTGATGGTCAGAGAGCAGCACACAACAGGAATCCCATTACCTACATAGGTATTAAAAAAGTGTTTCCAGCTGAAAGCCTTTATCCAATTCCAATTGTTCATTGAACAACAACATTAAAGGCAGCATTGTTCCATTTGCTACTGTGTCAGACAATGAGATGACTGTTTAGAATCACATTTTGTTTCCCAAGTAGCTGAATTTACTGTGGGAGTAGAGAAGCATTTACATCCAGAAAATCTGCATTCCTTAAAGCAGATGTTTTTAATTTTACTAACATCAGCCTATAGAAATGAATATCTGAAATATTCTGATTGCTGTGTGCATGTTGCTGTTTAGGAGTAACACTCCATCTTGGTGGGTTTGCAGAAAAATTCGGGGGCCACCAGGAGAAATAAGCTGCTACTAACTGTGCTTCCAAGAATAACGCTGCATTCTTTTTCCTTGAAAGCCACTTAAATATTCCCCCTTTGAAGAAGAATGTCATTTTCTGCACTGTAGATATGCTGCATTATAGACCCATAGACCCATACTCAGAAAATTGCACATGTAAGTTTGTTTGCAGTGTGTGCCTTTACTTTTCCACACATGCAGCCCAGATGTGTGCATGCACATATCATACGAAACGGGCATGTACTGTTTTTACAAGCTAGGACATATCTTTATGAATAGTACACGAATGGAGTCAGGGAAAGCCCATCATGGGTTCCAGGGTATGCAGGGCAGAGCCCCTGGCCTTCAGGTAAGCAAAGGTGTATATACGCAGTACTCGCTTTTCTCACTACTCTCTCTGTACTGCAGACTGCAGCCTAGTGTAGAGGTCCTGAGGTGGTTGTAAATCAGTGCTTGCAGTGCTGTAGTGCAATAGCATAGAGCTCAGTCCAGGCTACTTTGCTCAGTGAGAAACAGAGTAAAATTAGCCTACACTGTGCTCTGCCTTGCACTATGCAAGACTGGTAATGGCATATGAGCTAGCTTGAGTATGTACAGATTGTTTCCAGTAACAGTAGGCACAGGCAAAACTTGAATTCATACAAATAGGTGCCACTCTGATGAGCAGCTGGCTCAAGCAGCACAACTTATACTGATGAGGTCTGTGTCTGTGAGTTTTTGTGATCTTTCTTTTTTCCCATGGATATATCTTGTAGGTGTTGTTCCACACAGAGATTAGGCTCGACATATCTGAACTGATCCTTCTACAACCTTTCTTAACAAAACCAGGGCCCTGGGTTCACTTGCCTGTTCTGTTCAGAAAAAGCACAGGAAAAATGTAGTGTGACTTTCATTTAGCAATATATGAGAAAGCTTTTAACTGAAAGGACTTATTTTTGAAAGAATAATTTTAACTGCATATGCTACATCTGCTTTCTGCTTTCATAGCTGCTAGACTTCCCAGTGACCAGTCACTTAAAGAGCCATGCTGCGTGCATGTGTCTGTGCTGAGATAGGAAAAGCACTGCACTGTGAGATTATATGTGAAGCAATTGTTTCAAGCTCTGCACTTCCAAATCACTGCAGCCCAGCAGCAAACACCGGACCTACCAGCTATTCTCTGCTTCTGGGTGACCTGAACCCAGATTTGGGTGCTCTGGGTAAGCAATATCAGGACTTGATAATAAGAAAGAACCAAAACAAGGCATGGAGACAGATAACAAAACATGCTTAGTAACTTAGATGCAAACATGCTTGCAGTGAATAAAACAGTTTGAGGATGTATGAATGCTGTTTTACAGTGGAACATGACTCTAAAAAAATATATGTTCCATGAGGCAGATTTTTAAAGGTGCAGAGAGCTGTGTATTTTGGTTTCCAAAAGTATCAAGGATTTAAATCCTCAAAGGGATTTATATGCTGTATCTGTACTTATTTCAAGGAGTGTTAGACCCTCTGCGACTTTGAAATCCTCCCCCTGAAATACCTATCTTTACTTTAGCATGCGAATCTCTCTAAAAAACTGTCCCTGTGAAATTAAAGCTGTAATTTAGCTCCACGGGTGGATAAAAGATCTCAAACATTGATAGTTTTGGAGTAACTAGAAAGAAAGTAGCCTAATGTGCTCATTACGAGATGGATGGTGGAGCATTATTTCTGACAAAGTTTTGTGTATCAGTAAACTATGAAAGGGTAGTGCCAGTGGCACCATAAATAATTGAAGCATATCCCTGCAGCAGTCAGATGTGAACCCTCGTGCCAGAGCTGCTCCCATGGAAGTCACAAGGGATTTTGTCATTGAACTGAGGAGGACAGAGTTGGGTCTCCCCGATCCGAGGGGGCTGGGAGGGTGAATATGGAGTATTCTTTTCTATGTAGGTATCTTTAGATGTACCTGCAAAACAGTTGAGTTGTAAAACCGTTGAATCCTTGTGTTTTGCTGCTAGAGAGAATCCATAAAAAGAGATTTATTGTCATATTTCCCTTTTGTGCTGTACTGTTCCCCTTCATCATAAAATATTCTCGTCGGTTTATAGCAAAGCAAATATAGCAGCTTAGTTCATAAACGCCAAAGTTTCCCTCTGTTACGCCCCGGCTTTCAGACATAATTGAATTAGCCCATATTTTTGTTGATACTAGCGAGCAGATTGCTGCCCCGAGCCGCAGTAACGGGGCTTCTCTAGACCTGTTGTGTGCAGAGGGGTCGTTGTGCGGGGACTGAGATGGACCCGCACCAGCCCGCAAGTCTGTAGGAACCCGTCCAAGCGGTTTTAACTTTTATTCTTCCTGCCGAAGATTTAAAGCGGCTTTGTACAACAGTCAAACAAGAATAAGCAGCTGTGGAAAATTTAACAAATCATGAGAGGTTGGGTGTTGGGTTTGTTTTTTTTTTTGGGGGGGGGGGGGGGAAGTCCGCAAAGGCAAAGCAAACCCAACCGCTTCGAGAGCCCTGCGTGGGGACAGGCGGGACGCCTGCCTGAGCCCTCACCCCGGCTTAGGAAGCAAAAGCGGGGGGCTTGGGGGAAACTTCTTGTGCTGGAAAGCTGGTGGCTTCAGGGCAGCGTTGCAAAAACCTCAGGCGGGATTTGGAAGGGCCGATTTTGCTTTTGATTTTGCTGTTTTGATTTTTGCCTGAAGATGACTTGCTAAGTGGCTCCCGCGGGCGGTCCCGCTCCCCGCCCCCCCCCCCCACCCCACCCCCCCCGGCCCCGGAAAAGGTGTCCGCGGGGCTGTGCGGGGCTGTGCGGGGGGGGAACGGCAAGGGGAGCTCGCCGCAGCGGGCAGGTAGCCACCGGCCAGGCCGTAATTACAAAGCAAACAAGGGTGAAATATTGGATCGGCCTCGTCCGTGACAAGATCTGCGCTTTTTGCCGCCAATTTGTTTGTGGAGCTCTATTTAAAGGCGCTTGATTGAGGAAACGTTGAAAATAGCAGTTAGGGTTTCCCTAATGAGACCTCTAGAGGAAAGCAGTGGCATTCAGGGGGCTCCAGGGGGAGGAGGGGCAGCGCTTAACCCCTTCCAGCCGCCCCCAGCGCGGCGGGGCTCCTCCCGGGAGCGGCGCGGCACGGCCCGCGGGGAGCCGCCGGGACCCCCGGGGGGGCCGGGGCCGCTCGCCCCGGGAGGTGCGGAGGGCAGCGGGGGCCGGCCCGCCTCCTCCCCCTCGGCCTTTAGCATTCCGGCCCCCGGCCAGGGGGAGGCGTGCCGGCGGGCCCCGCCGAGGGCAGTGCCGGGGCAGGGCTGAGCATCCCCAGCCTCTCCCGGCGGGGGCGGCCGGTGCCCCCGGGCGTGCGTCCCGGCAGCACCGCGGCGTCGGGGCTCTGCCTCCCCGCCGCCCTCTGATTTACTGAGTCGGACCGTCGGGTGGCTACAGGCTAATGCTGCGACCCAGCAGCTCAACGGCGGGCGAGGAAAAACAAAACAAAACAACCCCCGCCCCCCCCCCCTAAAAAAAAAAAAAAAAAATAACCCGGCCCTTAGAAATGCTGAGAAGACCGGGAATGTAGTGAACAAGTAGCAAGATGTGTCACATCAATATGCCCTGCGCTGGGGCCTTATGTATTCCTTGCTCCGTTCTCTCTTGCTGTGCGAGGCTGCCACGGCACTCATTCTCACAACCTCACATGCGCTTAGGTGCTCAATTAGCGCCTGTCTGAATGCCGTATTAAATACAAATGAGATCTTTGGTAAAACGCATGTTGGTAATATTTTGAAAGGTGCTAATGCCCGCAAGGGAGTGTGGATTGCAGTCCTCTTTCAGGTTTCTTCCTCGAAGCGCTAACACTTGAAGGATATTGAAACGTCCCCGCTCTCGATTTTATAAATCAACTTTAGTTCCGAAAAACGGGGCTCGCTTTCGCAAAGAACTGCCTGCAGTCTGCCGGGCCCTCGGGTCTTACCTAGGGCATGTCTGCTCTCTCCTCTCCCCGGCCACCGCACCACCTTCTGCACGCACATCACTGCCAGCCCTTCTGTTGAACGTGCGTGTGTGTGTATGTGTGTATATATATATGCATATATACCTGGACGGAGATCAAAATAATGGTTTAGGGGATACCTAATAAAAGGAAGCATTGTCTCTTCCTAGAGGGAAGAAAAAATGAAAAGCAGGAAAATAAAGCTTTGACTTAGTAAAGAATGTTCTGCACAGTGATGTAAAATATTTATTTTTGTTGTCGCATTTACACCCAACGTTTTGGCCACGGCTCCGTTTCCCTGCAGGTTTGAGAAGGTGCATGACACTCAGTTCTCCATTTTCTGGCTTCTTCAGTTACTTTCCTGAAAAGAAGAGTAAAGACTTTTTTTTTTTTTTTTTTTTTTTTTTACCGGCTAAAGCGAAGCAAATAAACATTTTGCGTATTCACGGATCGGTTGTATCATCTGTAAGAACAAATTACAGTACGGCCGCGCATTTCTAGTAAAGCCTCCTGCCTTCTGTTTATGTTATGCCATTTCTGTTTGTAATTATTTTTATTTTAATTTTATGTCAGTTTTAACAGAAGCCAGACCGTTTTCCCCTCCGTGTTTTGTACACAGTGCTCTCTTTCTCGATAAGATGTTCTTTCCTATCTTTTCGTTTTTTCTTTAAAAAATGTTTATAGTTCCCCACGAGCAATTCTCCAATATTCCTCTCTTGCATTTTAAGGACTTGTCCCTGTCTTGCTTTATTTGTTTGTGTGAAATTTAGTTTGAAAGGAGATCAGAGGGAGCAGGAGGGGTTTGTAATAAGAGAATGACCAAGTGACCTAAAGGCTGATTATATGTCATTAACTGGAGACTTGGTGTATCCAAATTACCAAAAAGACCTCACTCAGCCAGATCAATTACACCGAGATACGCATATAGGAGTTGCGGTACGGGCTGATGCTTCTAACAAGTGTGCAGCCGATATTTGCAGGAGTCAGTTGCTGAGTTTTAAGACGAGCCCGTGTGCTTCAGCCGGTCCCGGGCAAGCTGGAGCGGGGTGCGGTGCAGCAGGTACACGGCGCGGGGGGCACCAGCAGGACGACACCGACATTTTGGGGCGTGCAGTCAGGGCGAAATTGCAGTTAATTGTCACTGCTCCAGAGGGATTTTTTTTTTTTTCCCAAGCCAAGCGAGGTTACCTTTGATCTACGAACGCTGCTTAAACCCCAGCCTTGTTAAATGGAGACTTTCCATGAAGAATGACAATAGAAATGTTGATTTTTGTTAGCCTAAACCCAAAACGATGCCAGCCTAACTCCTGCTTCCTCCAACGCCTGAACATCAAGACGCTGGGGGACAAAATACTTACTAATGAAGGCAATTACATTCGCGAGCTATTTCATCAGCGCCGAGCTCAAGAGCGGCACAAGATGCTCTTTCCCAGGAATGCAAACAATATTATGGGAAAAATACTCCTGCGTGTCTGTATACATACACGTGCGTGTTTATACATGTGTATGTATAGGATACATATATGACAAATCCAATAAATAGAGACACACTGTGCGTTCACTGCAGAATTTTATAAGGTCTTTATTATTGTTCTTCTGACAGAGAAGGGGTCTTGGTTGGAGTTCGTTGTGTTTTTCTTTTCTTTCTGGGATTCCTGTCTAGGGTCTAAATGAAACTCTGGACCCTCGGTCACAAATATAAGCAATCCTCGAATAATTGCTTACACATGCAGTGGTAAAACACGTAGGGTCCGCGCTTACCGCCAATCACTGCCATTTACAAAATGGTCAGTGTCTTGTTTTTTTCTCGTCCCTGCTCTTTTTTTTTTTTTTTTTTTTTTTTGTATAGACAACGGCTGCGAGATTATCATGCCTGAAATATGTGGGCGTTCATTACCGGTAATAGTAAGTAAACCAGGGTTCCTCCACCTCCAATGGCAGCAATTAATTCAGGCCTGCTGGGCCCGATTCTGCCCTCTGCCCTGGACGTTGCAATCCAGGTTGTGTGAGTGTAAGGGAGGGTGTAAGCAGGCCCATTAGGCACGAGTCCTTTTCATTAACCCGCACTGACAGGTTTGACCTTCAAATGATATTTCTCTGGTGCCTCTACAAAAAATCCTTGTTCTTGCGGGTCTGTGTTCTTCCGCGAAGTCCTGAGCGATGGCCCAGGGATAGGATGCGTCGCATCCCTGGGACACGGGCTGCTTCGGCGTCCCCAGATCCATCCGAGAACGATACCCCTTTCTGATACGTTTGGTCCCGGGTCAATGACATCATGCACTCTATAAATTCAAACGCGTCTCGACTTTTCAAGTCGTGCACCGGGCGGTTGAGCGATGTGGTAGGCAGCCGTGCAGGAGGGGAAAGGAGAGGCACCCTGCAGCCCCTCACCGCGGCCGCGCACCCCAGGGGGGTTAGGAGCAGCCGTCGAGGGAACTGCCCGGCCAGGGCTGAGCCTAGGATACAAGGGGTGCCCTTGGGGTGCTTTTGTGGTCGGTTGGTTTGTTTGCGTTAATGGAAATTATAAAATAGAAGGGAGGACGCGGGCGCTACTGCACGAAGCAGGGACGGCGTGGGGCTGGACTCGGCTCCCCCCGCTGCCCTGCCCCGGGCGGCTCCGTGACCCCCAAAATCTCCCCACCAGTGTCGGACGCTCCTCGAAACGAAGGTGCGGAAAAGGAGCAACCGACAGAGAGGCTCAGCGCTCGGGCACCGGTCAGGCGCTCTGGTGCCCCCGGCCTGCACGGAGCCGCCCGGTCCGGCGTGCCTGCAGCGCTCCCGGCCGGCCCGAGAGTCCCCGGCGGGGGCGGGTGTCCGACCACCCAGCCTCCGACCGATTCGGAGAAACTAGCTTAATTCGCAGTTTAGACTAATTCACACAAGCCCGGGCTGGGGAGTGGAGCGGGGGTGGGAGCCCGGCTCTATTGTTTTGTTATCCCCAATCCCACCCTACCCTTGGCCCGGAGGAGAGAAGTGACCTGGCGATAAGCGGCCCGGCGGCGGCGGAGCGCCGGGGCAAGGCGGCGGGTGGCCCCGGCGGCGCGGCCGGGGCTGACTCCGCTCAACGGGCGCCCTGCCCGCCGCACCCCGCCGCCGCCCCGCTCCTCGGGCTCCGGCCTCCCGCTCCCCCGGCGCCGCGGGGCACCCACTGGGGGCCAGGGCAGCCCCTTCCTCCCGCTCAGAGCCGCGGAGGGCTGTCGGACTGGAGAGGCAGCAACCGCGGGGCAAAAGCAACGGTGCAGCCCCACGCACACCCCTCCGACAAAATAAAAGAAAAAAAAAGAAAAAAAAAAGCGGGGATCGAGGGAGGAAAGGGAAAACCAGCCTCGGCACAGTCGCCACCAAAATTTCTTAATTACGGCGAGGTAGGAAAGTCCTGTCTGGCAGCAGAGCCCAGATAAATCTCGCCGCCTAACATGCAACCATTTTGGCAGGGAAATAAGTGACATAAGACGAGAGCTTTTTTTTTTTTTTTTTTAAGCAAATGATTTGTGCACGAAAAAAAATCTAATCGAATCAATAAATGGAAGGCTGACACAACGGTGGTGCTTTTTAGCGGAGTCTAAGGCTAGTCTTGGGAAAGGTACTTTGGGCTGCAGCGGTTTCCAACGCGTTGATCAAACAGAAAAGGCTATAACCCCTGATCAGGCAGCCTGAGTAGTTAAAAGCCGAGGGAGGACACAAGAGCTGCATTTGCTCTAAAACTCGCTTTATAAAACGCAGAAACAACCCGGCTGGGGGATAGGAGGAAAAAATATATATAAGATCCTGCTGGGTGTTTTATCTAGAGACCCTCTTTCTCCAAAGCTAATTAAGCAATAATGATGCTAGCTTTGGAGACTGGTGTTCTGATCGATATCTCCTGTATCTTTTATTACTTTTTCTCTGCCTCATGTTTTCCGTTTCCTTCATCATTGGAGATGTTATCAAAGTGACCGTAGTGACTTGCCACAGAGACTGCCACAGTTGCAGTCCAGCCAGCAGTATATTGAAAAGCTCCTACACAAACAAGGAGAGCGCAAAGAAACACAGCCCTGTTTGCAAGCCAATATACCTCTCCGGCCTTGACAACGCCCGCTTCTTCTTCGCATCAAGGAAAATGTCGCAGCAAAACAGAACCGGCAAGCCGCCGCAGAAGCTGGGTGATTTCCAGGCTGCGCCCCGCAGACGCTGTATCCCGAGCGGCGGGGACACGGGGCTCCGCCGGCACCCTGTGCCCACGGCCTTGCCTACATTGACATATCCCCACCGGAGAGACATTATTTCCTTAGGATAATACAATATATATACGTGTGTGCGTGTGCGAATATAGATACAGGCATCCATCAGTCATTTAAGTTACAAGCATGTGCGTGTACGCGTAAGATGTACGTGTATATACATCAGTTCTACATCTGGACTGGTTTTTCACTTTCGTACTCAGTTTACACCCAGACGCACACGCAGATGTGTATATACTTCTATCAACGCACGTCTGCGTTCCTGCTCTCCGCGCACGTCCCCTCGCCGGGTCCAGCTCCTCACTCCTCGGCCCGCCGACACGCGGGGCCGGCGCTCAGCTTCGCCTTCGGTGTTTCCCCGCCGAGGGCAGCTCCCCGGTACCGCAGAGGGCTACTCCTTGGCGGGCGGCCTCGGCGGCGGAGGTTGCCACCTCCCCGCGGAGCTTTGCCCGCCGAGAGCCCGCAGAGCCGCCCGTGAAGCCCCCGGGCCCCGGCGAGCCCCCGTGTCCCGGCGGCACCTCCGAGAGCGAGCAGGGCGGCAGCCCTCCTCCGCGCCGGCACCGCTCGGGCTCAGCTCGTCTCCTCTCCCCGGGCGTTGAGTTGGTTTCCCGCAGAGAAGCTTTTTCGCTCTCTTTCCCGCCCGGTGTTTCCCCCCAAGGCACCCCTAGCGCCTCTGCAGCGGGGCCGGAGAGCGCACTGAGCTGCTGCAGAAATTGGACTTGCGGTTCTTGCTGCCTCCTTTCGCAGGCTCCTCCATCTCTATCTTTCTCTTTCTTTAATTTATGACCTCTCAGCTCCTGTTGACACAGTTTTCCACACTGCCTATATTGTAGGATTGCATTGTAATATACGCCGAATCAGCCCAGCCGCCAGCCAGCACACATAAGCGTGGGTATTTGATATTTCGCAGCTATTTTGTAATGCTCGGCTCCATTTGAAGATGACAACAATTCGCCTGGTCTCCAAGTTAGCCATGAATTACAGCCTGAGACCCTTTTTCCTTTTGCAATGTCTTCAAGCTTACAAAAGCAAAACACCTAAATAGCTACGGGAGATTTCCTCCTGGCCTGGCCGTTAAACAAACATTTAACTATTCCCTTTCGATAACTAAACCCGCTTTCCGCAGATGCTGGTCTTTTTTTATTGCAGAAGCAGGAATGCGGCGAAATATTTATATATTTGTTAGTAAAAGCTAGAAAATAAGCTCTGAACATGCTGTAAAAAATATTCGGTTACTTACCGATCAGACCAGTTAAACAAGCATGAAACTGATTTCAGGAGCGTAAGTCATTCGGGTGAACACTGGTCGAGGTGCGTAGGCGCAGGCAGCAAGCTGGAAAAGAATCGGTGAGAGTCGGGTTTATTGTTAGTGGCTCAAAGCAGTTCTTTCTGAAGAAAATACCGTCCCTGGCCAAACCCTGAGCTCTCCGCCCGCTCGGTAAGGCAGCGGCCGCGAAGCCGGAGCCCGCCTTTGCTAGCTTGGATGGCCAGCCGGGTGACAGACAAGGCAGAGTAACTTCGTCTCCCTCCTCACGGGAACTAGCGATCTCTTTGTGTATATTAACCAGCAATAGAAGTATAAGCCGGCGCGTTGCAGGGACATGCCTACCACAACCGGGCGATCGATTAAGTGCCCTCCGAAGCTGCTTTTATTTGTTCGTCTACTGGACCGGCACAAAGCACTTCGTAAAAGCAACCTCGGAGCGTATCAAGCTCTCACACAGATTTTTGCCAAGAAATCCCTTGGATCCATACTGTACCTGGCTTGAGATTATCCGATATTTAAGTTTTAATGAGTTTGTTGGGTTTCTGTTGTTGTATTCTTGTTGTTTTGATTTGTTTTGGGTTTTTTTTAATGCAGATTTTACAGTAAGGCATCTGCTAAACACTTGCATTAACCTCTGCCTCCATGATAATTTTTCCCCCCTTGTTTTAATTACATTATGGATGCGGAGGGGCAGCCAATCCTAAAAGAGGAGCTGGGCAATTAGCAGAGCGAACATCAAAAAGTTTTATTGCGGAGGGAGGCGGGCCCCGCCCCCGCCGCCAGCCATTGGCGGCCGTCTCTTCTGACGACATATATTAACCCGAGCGGCCCTAAACATGTAGCTGTACATGGAGATCGTGCCGGGGAGCCCTGCCAGTGTCCCGCGCCGCGCCGAGCCCTGCCGCCGCCGCGCTCGGCCGAGCGGCGCGGATGCCCCAGAGGAGCGCCGGGGCGCTGACCCCCACGGCGCGGCGGGCAGGGATGCCTGAGCCCTCCCGGCACTGACGGCCCCGCCGCCGCCGCCGCGCAGGGCAGAGGGGAGCGCCGCCCGCCCGCCCGCCCCGAGCCGGGGGCGCATGGAGGGGGGCCGCGTGTAAGTACCACCCGGCCGGGCTGCGGCGGACTTGGCGAGAGCGGAGGGAAGCAAGAGGCGAGGAAGATCCCCGGGCTGGGAAGCCAAGCCATTTTGTTTTGGTCGACTTCTCTCCATAGCTTTTTTTTTTTTTTTTCCTGTGCGCGCTTCCTCGAAGACCCGGCCCCGGGCGAGGAGGAGGAGGAGGAGGTGGAGGCACAACGCATGAGCGGCGGCGGCGGCGCCTGGGGAGGGGGGATTGCTCGGGCACCCACGGGGACTCGGCAGCAGTGCCCTATGGAGAAGCAGCGGGAAGCGGGGCAGTGCTGAGGGGTGGGCGGCGGGGAGCATCTCCCGCCGGTGCGGCGGGGGGTGGGGGGCGGGCGGGGAGGGGAAGCCTTTGTTTTGGGGCCCGGGGGGGCGGGGTGGGGTGCGCTAGAGAGCGGGGATGAGTCTAGTGGGCGGCTTCCCCCACCACCCGGTGGTGCACCATGAGGGCTACCCTTTCGCCGCCGCCGCCGCTGCCGCCGCCGCCGCCGCCACCCGCTGCGGCCACGAGGAGAACCCCTACTTCCACGGCTGGCTCATCAGCAGCCACCCGGAGATGTCCCCCCCCGACTACAGCATGGCTCTGTCCTACAGCCCCGAGTACGCCAACGGGGCGCCGGGCATGGACCACTCCCATTACGCGGGGGTGCCGCCCGGGAACGGCCCGCCCGGGCTCGGGGGGCCCCGGCCGGTGAAGCGCAGGGGCACGGCGAACCGCAAGGAGCGGCGCAGGACTCAGAGCATCAACAGCGCCTTCGCGGAGCTGCGGGAGTGCATCCCCAACGTGCCCGCCGACACCAAGCTCTCCAAGATCAAAACCCTCCGCCTGGCCACCAGCTACATCGCCTACCTCATGGACCTGCTGGCGAAGGACGACCAGAACGGGGAGGCGGAGGCCTTCAAGGCAGAGATCAAGAAGACAGACGTGAAGGAGGAAAAGAGGAAGAAAGAGCTGGTCAGTGCTCCGGGACGGGGCGGGACGGGGAGGGGGGGCGGCGGAGACGAGGCTGCCCGGCCGCCCGCCGGCGCCCCATCCCCGCGCACCCGGCGCTCGGCTGGGCCGGGTTGCCGCCGGGCGATGTCCATGGGGGACACCTCGGTCCCGCCCGCCCCTGGCCATACCTGCGGGCCGAGAGCGGGGCCGGGCACGGCCCCGGTCCCGTGCGGCCCGCGGCCCTCGCAGAGCGCCCGGATCCGGCCCGGCGGCTGCGAACGGGCGGCGGGGGGAGGAAAGCCGCCACAGGAGGGTCCCCCGGGGGGCCCGTTCCCGGGCTGGGGCTTGTCCCAGATCCCACACCGTAAACCCTCCGGAGACAAGCCTCCGCTCTCTTAAATAAAAGATCGGAGGCGCGATTACCTGCTAAGCCCAGCCCGGCTTTAAACCCTCGGCAAGTAACAGGCTCGCAGCGCGGGGCTTTCCTGCCCCTGCGCTCGGCGCTTGAACTTTTTTTGGCTCTTAACGGGAAGAGTCCGGCTGTAACGAGGCAGCGCAAACCGAATTTCGTGTAGGCCCTACGGCACGCTCGGGCGACATTCTCGCAGATTTCGGTG
The DNA here is from genome assembly GCF_047716275.1 of Strix uralensis. Classification (NCBI taxonomy): domain Eukaryota; kingdom Metazoa; phylum Chordata; class Aves; order Strigiformes; family Strigidae; genus Strix; species Strix uralensis. The sequence continues at coordinate 41,616,701 of NC_133975.1, forward strand.
GCCGCAGGCCCCATCTTTTGCCACGGCACGTGCCCGTGCCTAGCTCCCGCCCGGAGCCGGGGAGGGGACGGTCGAGCGCGGGCCCTGCCGCCGTCCCCGTCGCCCCGTGGACGGCTAGCGCCGCTCGGCCTCCAGCCCGCTCCCCGTGCCCCCGGCCCCGGGGTCCCGCCGCGGTGGCGGCGCGGAGCGGGGCTCGGCCTCCGCCGGAGACCGCAGGCGGCCGCGCACAGCGGGGGGCCGCTCCCATGGGCGGCGGGACCCCGCGGAGGCCACCCCGCGTCGTCCCCCACCTCGTCCCCCGCGGCCCGGTAGGCCTCGGCGGGACCCCATGTCTCCTTGTAGTCTTCCCTCTCGGGGCAGGGCAGAGGCGACCTAGAAAGGGGAGGAATATCTCTAACCTTTTTTTCTCCTCTCCCCCTTCTGTTTCTCTCTCTCCCCCCTCGCATCCTGTCTCCCCAGAACGAAATCTTGAAAAGCACAGTTAGCAGCAACGATAAGAAAACCAAAGGGAGGACTGGCTGGCCGCAGCATGTCTGGGCTTTGGAGCTCAAGCAGTGAGCACGGCAGGACTGGAGGAGCCGTCCTCTTAGTCTCGGTAGTGAGCTCTCCTCTGCGGACTCTTTGTATTCGGAATCGTCCAGTTTATTTATGTGCAATTTCTCCCCCAACCCCCCCAAAATGTGGATATTTGAAGGAGAGGGAAAAAGCATTCCATATATGAAGAGGAAACTCCAGCGTGGTAAGGGGTGATGTCTCTAATAGTTTCGTGAATGTTATTTGCTCTGTATAAAACACACGGGGAAAACAGAACCATAGAAAAGGAAAAAGAAAAAAAAAATCCCTCCCTGGCATTAGTGTGTATGTGAAGTGTATCTTTAATACTTGGCCTTTTGGATATAAATATTCATGGGATTATAAAGTTATATTTCAACAGAAGCAGTTGCACCAATATTTCGGTTGCCTCGGTATTTAGTGTTGTAATTTTGTTGTGGTCGTTCAGTATTTGAAGATGTTTTCAACAGTTATTGGTTATGTGCACTTCCGTCCGTAAGGGAAAAAGTGGAATCTAATTAATATTGAAGGTGTAAACGTTGTAAGTACTCAATAAACCACTGTGTGTGTTTTTTACAAAACCAAAAAAAAAAAAAAAAAGAAAAAGGAAAAAAAGAAAACCCAGATCTTTTTATGTTTTATACCTCAAAATGTTTTGAATAACAGCGTTGTTTATGGCTTTTTTTCATAATATTTAAAATATTCGGAAGTAAACTAAATTATAAAGATGGCTCCTAAGTTTATTTTTAAACAAGTGACTGAGTGAAAGGAGGGGTAGAGGGAGGGATCTCTCCAGCCCCGTGAGTGTTGAACAGAAACCGGCAGCTCAGCAGAATAGCAATTCCTTGTGGTGGTGTTCTCCATGCAGGAGACCTATTGCTAACGGGAAAAGGACAAGGCTGCAAACCCCGGGCGGAGCAGGGATCGCGGAGGTGCGCGGTTTTCTTGCCGCCGGAGCCCGGGCGGCGGCGGTGCCAGGCGCTGGCGGGAGCCGACCCCGGAGCGGGGCCGGGCGGCGGCGGCGGCGGCTTCCCCGGAGGAGTGCCGGGGGCAGGCGAGGGAGGCCGGAGGGCTTTGCTCGCAGTGATTATGTAGCAGGTAATTTTACGTCAAGGAAGAAATTGCGAACAAGGCAAGGGATTTGCCGGGGGGGGGGGGGGGGGGGGCGGGGGGGGGGCAGGGGGGAAATATGTAAGATTTACAATGAGCTACGGTGAACTTAATATTAACTTTGTGGTTCCCAAAACTCTCCAGGGTTGCACGTTTCCAGTCCGCCACAGCGAGCGTTAGGGTTTTTTTAACCTTTTTTTCTGACTGCAAACCGCAGCAGCCCGTGCTCTGGCTGTTTTTCGTACGTTCATCTGCTTCTCCAGTATGATCTCTCTTCCCTTACATCTGCGCAGTTACTTCTCGCCCCGTCCGCCAACGCCTTTACAAGGGTCCCGGTGCCAGGCCGGTGGCTTTTCTGCTCCCCGGTGCCCGGGCGAGCGACAGGCATCCAGCACTGGGAAACGCGTGGCATCCCTCTGTACCTTAGGCAGGCCAAGAAAAAAATTAAAGCTTTTAACGTACAGAAGCTGCTCTAGGTATTTTTGGCAATGCCTTTGGTTAAGTGCAAGGTTCTCCACCTTTTCCCGTAATGAAATTCGGGTTCGTATTTTGAACCCTTACTGAAATCATCTCGACTTAAACCAAGCTGGCTCTCTCTCCAGGTCCAGGGCTGCATACCTGTCTGCCTTTCCCTGTCGCCGCGCCTAAGGAAGTGGCTCCCGAGGAGACCCGACACTAAGCGTAGGTAGATGTGCAATTGCCCATAAAAAGATAAGGGAGCCCTTGCGCCGTTTCGCCGCCCCTGCTGACAGTGGGGAGGTTGCGGGGTTACAACAACCAGACAAAAGTGATGTGCCCTCCCTCCCGTCGGGTCAGGCAGCCCGGCTCGGCGCTCCGGCGTGGGTCTGTGTTTACAGACACTTGCCTTTGTTTATAACACTTGGAGAGAAGAATCCCCCCCCTTGTTTGTTTTTCCTTGCCTGTTAGTTGCCCAGCTGATAAACTGGAGCATCTCGCACTCCCTCCCTTGTCCAAGCCGCTTCTTCTTTTTTTTTTTTCTTTTGTGCAGAAAAAAAAAAAAAAAAGTGGGGTCGAGGGGTGGCTGCGAGGACTGCAGGGCGGCACGTCCCGGGCAATCTCCCTGCAGACGCTGTGCCTTCCCCTGACCGAGTCGCCGGGCTGCGCTCCCCCAGGGGATGCGCGGTGGGGCCGGGAGGCGGCGGACGGCTCCGCACCTCGGCCCCGCCGCCTGGAGAATCGCCTCTCCGATACTTCCCCATCAATAATTTTCCGGGTTTGAAACGTTAATTTCTCAGAATCGGGAGCTGCTCTGGATCCGCTAAGGAGGATCTCTTCTAATTGCTCGCTAATGAGGATGTTGTCATTTTCTCAGGAGCAGTCATTCCCGCAGCTAAATCGCAAGAGCCCTAGACAGGCCGGAGCCGACAAAAATGTAGGTTTTGACGTTAAAAGCTAAATGGGGAAGCAGAAGGTAAATTGATGGTAGATGGGGATGTCAGTGCCCTGGCCCCAGCTCTCCGCTAGCCGAGGCCTGATAACAGCGGAGCACCCTGCCCGCACCCTGCCCGCACCCGGGGGCATCGCCGCCCCGGCGACCTGTCCGGTAATTCCTCGGGGCCAAAGCGTTTTTGGGAGCTTTCTCAGCGGTGAAAGGCACGTAGGAGGAGGGATGGCCGCCTGTCCCCCTTTGCAACATTTCTCTTGGCTGTGGGGATGGGGGAGGAAGAAAGAGAGGAGGGCAGTAGGGCCGGTGGAATGAAGCCGGGTCCTTGAAGCCATGTCCCCAATTTACTCGTATTTTAGCCGGTCGCGTCGTTTCGCGGCTGGGGGAGTGAGACTCTCTGCTCTGACTCAAGAGAAAATAACATTTTAATTTTTTTTTCTTCCCCTTGAAGAAGAGAAACAGCAACAAAACTCCCCCGGGCGGCGTCCCGCCTCCCCTGCCCTCCCGGGAAGCGTCCCCTCGGCTCCCCGGGCTGGGGGCCCGACTGCACGCCCCAAAGACGGCGGCCGCTCCCCCGCAGGGAGGCAAGGACCTCCCCGGTAGCGGCGTGTCCCCCGGGAGCCCGGAGGGCGCCCGGCTGAGGCAGATAGCAGCGCGGATTCTAGGGGTCGTCGGGGTTTTGGGGGAGCGGGGTGACAGCGAGCGGCCAGCCCTGTGCCCTGCCGCCAGCAGCGAGCCCAGGCAGCCGCTGGCGGTACTGGGTTTGGGGGGGGGGCTCCCTGCAACGTGCGGGACCACCAGCCCTGTGCCTGGTTTCGGGGTTGTTTTACATGCCCTCGTTGCTATCGGACGTGCGTGGCATGCCTGCATTCCTACAGGCAAGGAAGATAAACTGTGGGGAGGCTTTTTTTCTTCGTTTGGATTTGTGTTGTGGGGTTTTTTTCACCTCCTTGTTCCCAGGAGCTCTCCTCTGCGTCAAAAGATTATTGCAATAATTAGTGCTAATTTGCTATCGTTGTCAAAGAGGTGCAATGGGGCCTCTCCGGCCAAGCCGCAGACACCCCTAGAACAAGCGCCGAGACATCCGTGGGCAACTGTAAGGATATAAACACGGCCAGGGGATGCCATGGAGACAACGTGAGCTTGAAAGGTGGGCGGGGAGGGGGGGAGAAAGTTAATAATAAAACCTCTAAGCAAAATACCCTCCTTTTGCTCTTGGAAACCTAACCTTAATCCTCCTTTTTCACACGTACTCGCCCAGCGACTCACAAATACACCCAGAAGAAACCTTCAAGTAGCGATGGGAAGGAAACGAATTCCGCACGCCTGCAGACATAATCCCCTCTGCTGTAACGAGGGGCTTATCAGTGTTTTATATATTTTTAATTTGGGATTTATTTTTTTTTGCGGGCCATGAAATATGCGCCTTTGCAAACGAGCTCCGATCTTTTCTATTTCTAATTGGCCAATTACTGTTCAGCTGTTTCAGCTCATCCCGTACAATGGAGATTAAAGCAGAGCTGTTATCTGAATTATATATTCACATAAATTCTAGCAAAGCCGGGCGATGCGCGGGGCCAGAGCCTCTCTGGGAATCCCTGTGCCCCCCTCTCCCCCTTTCAAATCAGCGTGGTGTGTGTCTCCCTCTTCCCCAGCTCCCCCCCCCCCCCCCCCCCCCATTTTCCTCTAGAAATGTCGTTGCTTTGATGATCCGATTGTAGAGCATTGATTACAAATTTATTCTCAGACACTATATAAGTCTTTATATCTGCTATTAGAGACATCTGGGAATGATTAGAGCCCTGCCTCCCCCGGCTCTGCTCCCTCTATCTTGCAGCGAGGAGCTAGAGACATGTTGACGTCAGATCAGACGGCTAGGAGCCATCCTGCTCTCCACTTGGGTGTAATCACGGCGGCGCTTTCCAAGCCCCAGCCCCGGCCGCGGCCGCCAGCTGGGATGTGGGTGCAGCGGGACCGGCGCTCCCGCCCCGGGGCTCCTCGGCACAGCTCGGTTTTGAGGCTCCGGCTCTTCTGGCGTTTGCCGCCGAGGTTGTTTGTTTATTTGTCTGTTCGGGACTTTGTGAAAGCAAGAGCGGTGCATTCCGCGGGCGGTGCTATCCTCCCCACCCCCCCCCCGCCCCTCTCCCGCCCAGCGCTTGCTTTATCTCAGCCCCATTTCTCCCGGCGCATTCGCTCACAGTACTGGCTTCCAAAATAAATATCGAGCCAGGCAGATTTCCACCTTATGTCTTGGCAGGGAGAAATTAGCCAAGCAAAGTGCAACGCTTACGTGCGGGCAATCGCAGACGCGCTGACACCCCGCTATCCAAAGTGGTAGTCAGGTTTACAACCAACCGGAGAGCTGGAGCCTGCTGTAAAACAAGGCGATTCCCTACCCAAACGGCAGTGCTGCTGCCGAGGAGATGGCTTTGCACCTGCTATTAAATCCTAATGAATCGCCTCTAATTGAGAGCTGGGGCTGGCTGACGGTAACGCTGTACAGCCAGCATGGTAGCCCTAACCCAGTGGGACCCGAGATCACGTTTGCCACGCTTATTTTCACAAGCTTTCTACTTTATGATTTCGTCCGTTTCGTACCACTCTTTTTTTTTTTTTTTTATCTCCCCAAGGGGTAAAAAATAATAATTGAATAAATACAACTTGAGCCTCCGCCGGCTGTTCGCAAAGTCTTGGACGTCTGACACTTGTCCAGCTGTACGTTATAATCAGTGCTACTGCCAGGAAGGGGGGGGGGGGGGGGGGGGGAGGATGAGAAAGCAGTTGGTCTTTTCTCCAGAGGAAAGAGATAATGTTAGATTATTTGTCTGAAGGATTAAATTCGCGGGGTAAAATACACTAGCCAAAAGGGAAAAAAAAAAAAAAAAAAAAAAAGGAAGCCCCCCGTGACCCTAAAAATAAATAAAAAAGATACGCTTCCATTTCTTTGTTCCAGCAGAATAAAATAAAATAAACCCCCTAAGATACCGCAATGCTCCGCTGTGTTTATCTGTAATCTCGAAAGGAAAAGGAAAGTTTCCTTTCTGAATCAGTGCAAACGGTCTGCTGTGAGCTCGGCTTCCCACCACAGCCACCAACCCCAGGGCTCGGGCACAGGGAGGAAAAAACCAAAAAAAAAAAACAAACAAAAAAACCCCAACCAAAAACAAACAAAAAAGTGAAGGAAAAAATAAAGGAAAAGTAAAGAAAAAAAAATACCCGTGAAACAAACCCGAACCGAAAATCCCCCAGCAAATCCCACCGCCTGGCTCTACGGGAGAGCTCTGACTGGCGACGGCTGTTCTGCAGGGCTGAGACTGCCGCCCCGGCACTTCTCTCCGGGAGCCCCCGGCCCCGCGGCTGCAGCCGCCTCCCCGCCGGAGGAGGCCGCCGGGCCCCGGGAGGAGCGGCCCGACCCCCGCGGCCCGCCTGGGGAAGGCGGCGGCAGCCCCGCAGCTCTGGGGGTACGGCCGCAGCCGGGAGCGAGGTTTGGGGAACGGCGTCAGTGTATCAGCGAAACAATGGAGATCGGCGCGCCCGCCCCTCGGAGCCGGTTGTTTGCTAACCGTGAAGGCTGCTCAAAGCAGGACCCTGCGTTGCCCAAAGTACTCGGGAGAAAAATGTAAAATTATATTTTAATGTATAGCATGTACGGTGTTTTTCCCGGCCACGTATAGTGAACAAACATGTGGGGATAATAGAGGACGAGTCTCCTATAGGGGTCCCTATTTGCATGCCATATGTGGCTATAGGCTGAAACAGCTGTGTATAATGAACTTTTAAAAAAGCTAAATACGCGTGCAAACCCGTAGCAGTTTTCTAAAACTGGCCTAAAAGACAATGAAATGTCCTGCCAGAAAATACAGGAGGGGGAAGAGATTAAAAATAATAATAATACTACTAATACTATTAGCTTCCTCCCCCCGCAAGCTTCAAGCCTCCGCAGGTCCGCTGGGCGCCTTGCCCGAAGGAGGACCCCGGCGGCTGGGGGGGTGCGGGGGGCCGGGCAGCGGCGCGGGGGGGGCCGGGGCGGGCGGCAGGGCCGAGCCCGGGCGCACAGCCCGTCCTTGACTGCCTCTCTCCCAAATCTGGTTTTCATAGAGCCGCGCAGTAATTACCTAAAGCCGTAACTGTCTCCGAAATTATTCATTAAAGTCATTCTCGGGAATCTCGCGGCGCTAGCGCTTACATTTATGGCCTTTGCGCCATCCGAGCATGACATCGCCTCTCGCCCCGCTTCCTCGGCGGCCGTGTGTTTAACATTGCGGAGGGGAGGGGGGGGGGGTGGTGGATTGCGCTCTCTTGCCTTCCCCTCGGTGTGTTTGTTTGCCGGGGATTCAGGTTGCTTTCCCCCTTTTGGCGAAGGAGCGCGATGCAATCCGGCAGACACCTTGGGAGCGAGGAGGGTATTTTGGGGAGTTGCAGTGTTGTGCGGAAGATCATGTCTGTGCCCTGTGGTGCTGTCAGCGGTGACAGATCCCAGATGCAGCCGCTACTGTATGGCAGATTGAGTTTCTCAGCAGAAAACTCTCTCCCTCCCTCCCAAACGTCTTCAAAAACCTTCTCCAGATACTGCGGGTCACTTCGGCTCAAACGGGGAGAGAAAGGGGGGGGGAAAAAAGGCTTTCCCTCTCCCCCTCCCTCTCTTTTCCTCCCGCCGGATCTCTCGGGGGTGCGGGGGGGGCCATGACGGGGCCCTTCCCCACCCGGGAGGGTCCAGGCCTCCCCTCTCGCCCCCGGCAGCTGCAAGCACGCCGCCGAGCACGGGGAGCCTCGTCCAGGTAAGCGGGGGGCTGCGGCGAGCGGGGCCGAGGCTGGGGTGGTCCCCGGAGCCCGTCCCCCCTCCCTCGGTCGGGTCTCGCTGCCCGCGGGGGGGGGCGGGGGGGTGACGGGACTGCCCGGAGTTGGGCGGCGAGGGGAGTCCCCTGCCCCACACCAGACGCGGGGGGGGCCCTGGGGCCGAGGTGGGACCTCCCCACCCTGCCCTGCCGGCGGGGCAGGGGGCAGCAGCCGAGAGCCAGGTCTGCCCAAAGTCCCCGGCCCGGCGGGGCTCGGGCTCCCGGGGGCAGGTAACGGAGCGGGAGTGAATTCGGGGCTTTGAAGGAAGATCGGGAACGGGAGGGAGAGCGGATGGAGGAGGGGAAGGGGCAGCCGGCCGGCGCTGGGCACAGACCCCGCCGGGAGCGGGGAGGGTGGGCCGGCTGCGGACCCGGGGACGCCGTTTCCCTCACCGGCACCGGCAGCCGCCGCCCCGGGAAGCGGCGGAGGTCGGGAACCCCCCCGCCTTCCGCCGCCCCCCCCCCGCCCGCCCCAGCCCGGCTTTTCCTCATCCGTGCAAGTAAACTGCAAGAAGCAGGGTGTTTAACGCAGCCCCTCTTTGAGACATACCACATGTATCAACCTTCCCGCCCTTCCCCCAGTACCCCTGGAAAATATTCGCGTCCCCCAACTGCCGAAATCAGAAGTGTCCCCCCTCCCCTTCTCCCCCCTCCGCGCAAGTGGGTGATGCTTAAGGGCTTGTTGCGTGTTGTGGTACCCTCTCCTCCCCTCCTCAGAGGACGAATGCACATGTAATGTGTCTGGCACCAGCGAGGTCTCCCGCCAGCGGCTAAGCCCCCCAACCCCCCCACGGCCGCGGGGGAGGCCTGCACTCCCGACGGGAGAGTTGGCGTGACAGCCCTGGGTCGGGGTGACCCCCGTGCGCAGCGTCCGGACCTCATCCCCTGTCACTTTCCTCTGGATGGAAACAACCTGATTTTGCTCATGCCTTTTGGAAAAGGTTCCTACTAACCCCGCTCACGGTCTTTCCTTCCCCAGATGAATTGAAAGGCTTTAATTCAACCGCTCGCCCAGCCCCCTCCCTCCCTCGCTCTCTTTTCCCCTCTCTCTCTTTTTTTTTTTTTTTAAAAAAAAAAGCTCTTGCCTTTAGCAGAAGTATAATTGTGACCCTGCCTGATCCACAGAGCCTCCTGTTGGGAGCAGTTAGCTGTGGTTGCATTAGGCCAAAGGACCTCCCAAGTGGCGGTGGCCTGGGTGTCATAGGAAGGGACTCTGCACATTGTCCATTCTTTCTCATCAAAGTCCCAGGCACCGTGGAGCCAACAGTTTGCTGGGGCAGGAAAATAGTAAACAAGCCTCCCCCCTCCCTTCCCAATCCAGCAGCCCCGCGATCTTCCTGGGACGCAGAAAAGGGAACAAAGTTTTTCATAACTTCAGCTCTACGGTGTGATTTACATTTCCGGCTGCTCTGTCAGAGGGGCAGTAATTTACAGCCTGATAAAAAACACTTTTACAACACCAGAACATGTTCAAGTGGTGTCTTACTATGCGAAAAGATTTTAAAAGAGGACACACGCAAGAAAAAAAAGTTTGGTTCTCTGCTTTTTTCCACCATGGCTTTCTGAAGAGACAAATGGATTGAAACTGCAGCGTAGACAAAAGGAAAAAAAAAAAAAAAAAAAAAAGTAGGCTCAGGCTGAAGAAAACGGGGATGAAATCAATACTGGGCTTTTGTTTATATGGTGTATATTATACGTCCACGTTTCTCCTATTTCTCTAGGGCTTTCGCTTAATGGATACTTCTATTTTCGTGCTCTCGGGCCAAATCCTGCCTGTCTTGCCCCAGGGAATGCTTTCATTTGGGCATGGATCTATTGTGTTTAAACAATTTCTTTTCTTCAATAACTCATTTCTTCTCCGGAGTCTAAAATCGAGTAGGTCTGGTAGCGTTTATGAAAGGGGAAGCATCTTTTATTCAGTTCTAATTTCTCTAATCTGATATGGAAAGCTTTTCCAAATACCGGGGTAATAGCGTTATCCCTTCTTGAGGAGCATCCAGTTTGTTCCAGCCAGGCTCCTCCACCGGGGTAGGGCAGGACGGCTGGCTCTGGAATCTAATGTACAACATCCCTATCTTGGTAGGGACGGTAAAGTTTAGTAAATTACAAATACGTGAATTTGGCAAACAGTTAAGGATTAAAATGATCAAACGATTTTTGGGTTTTTTTTAAAAAAGCAATGAATAAACCACATGTAGCAGTTGCCGCTTTCATGACTTTGGTAATTATTTACACCTGAATCATAGTTTACTCCAGTCACGGTTTCAAAAGTAAACCTTTAAAGAATTTAATTATTTCCAGTTTTCGGCAATAGAGATCAAGATCAAAAAAAAAAAAAAAAAAAAAAAAAGAAGTGTAGGTTAGTGAGCAAATGCTGTCTCCTGAGCCCTCATAAAAGACTTTACGTGCATTTCCATCGCGAAGATGCAAGCAGCCCCTCCGCGTCCCCCCACCCCGCCCCGACACACATGGGCGCGCACCGTCATCTGGGCGCGCATTTACGGCCTAATGAGAGGGTGCTGAGGGATCTCACATGGGACGGTCCGCTGCATATATATGTACATATATCTCTCTATATATATATATCTACATAGACGCCTGTGTGTGTGTTCAGTCGAGGCACAACATTGAAGCCTATGTGGATGGACTCCCTGGCTCCTTCCTTTGGCTCTGTAATAGCTCTGTTATTTTTACTAAACGATCAGGATGGCTCTACGTGACCCCTCGTCATTTAAAACCATTTTCTATCATTGCACGTGTGCCGGGGGGGACGGGGGGGGGACGGGAGGCGGGGAGGAATCGACAAGTCATTGAGAATAACCGGGAAAGCCTGTGATGTATATAGCACGTTTTATCTTTATTTAGGTAACACGTCGCTCGCAGGATGGCCTGGGTTTCCATGCTCGGTAGGGGCATGAAGCACATCCATCCTCCGGGAGGGGCAGGCAGACTCGGGGAGCTCCTGCGGCTGGAGGGAGGGAAGGCAGGACAGGGGCAAGGCAACCCCTCGTTCCTCTTTTGCCATTTTCTGCGTGTGAATTCGGCACTTTCTGTAGAGGTGAAGTTAAAAAAAAAAAAAAAAAAAAAAAGCAAAAGAGCGGTTGGCCGCTGCCGGAGCTCCGCGGCCGCGCTGGCCTGGGCGTGTGCGGAGGTCGCGGGGCAGCCCCGCGGAGGCTGGGACTCCCCCGTGCCCGCCGGAGCCCCCGTTGCCGCGGGCACTGCAGCGAGCCTCAGGCTGCGAGCACTTTCAGTATTTCATTGTTCCCTCTCCTTAAATCCACGCCCAGCCGCTCGTCGGGGCTACCTTGACATCCTTCCCGCAGCCGCGCAGCATCCTCGTGTGCGCTGTGTCCCGGGGCTGGGCTGGGATGTAAAGGGCTCTGAAACAGGCAGTTCGCCTTTAGGAAACTGGCTCGGGCTTGATTTCGGGGGTGAGGGGTGTCTCCGTGAAGGGGGGGGGGGGGCGGGAAGAGAGGAGAGACAAGCCATGGTTTGGTTTGGAGCGCAGCCTCCCGCAGGTGGGGGGCTGCCCCCTCCCTGAGCACCGCAGCCGGGCTGTGGGTGCCGGCCTGCGCCCTGGCGGGAGCTCCGCGGGCGCTCCGCGCATTCCCCGGCGGGGGGAGGCGGTGACCGGGGAGTCCGGATCCGCTCGCCCTGGAGCCCCTTCCCCCTGCCCAGGCGGTGCCTGGCGCAGCGGGCGTCTGCACCGGCCGGGCGGGGGGTGCCAAAGAAAAGGGAAAAATATCCTCAGACACATTTTTAAAACTTTCTGGAGCTTCCCTAAAACAGCAAATAACCTAAAATCACTAAATATGTGAGGGTTTTACATGCCCCCCCCCCTCCATGACCCAGAGTAACACGCCGCTGGTGCGTTAGGCGCTAGCTATAGGAATATTTGGACATATGCATGTATGTGGGGGGGGGCAATGGATAAAAGAGCTTTGCATCGCCTTGGGTTAAGGGCTCAGTCCTCAGGGTTTTTTGGTCGCTGGCTCCCAGTCTGTAAAACATCTGTTAGAAATGATGTTCGCTGCCGGACAGCGAGCTCGGAGGTTTTTTATTATTTTTTTTTTTTTACCCCTTGGCTGAGGGAAGGGAATGTCACGCTGTGTACAGGGAGGCGAGGAAGCACATAAACTAACTGTAACTCATTTTCTAGAGGTAAATCACCTCAAGCATGTGCTTAGTCATACTTTTTTATTTTTGATGGCCGATCTTGGTAATAGATGCCAATACTATTATATTTATTATGTCATTTGCAATGCCATTACTCGCGCGTCTTTTTTTTTTTTTTTTTTTTTTTTGAAAACAAAGGTATTTTTGACCCGTCCAGCCCTAAGAAGACATACACTAACCTAAGATTAAAAGAGTACAGCTTATTAAAGACGGGCAGCTATAGTTCCCACTGCAGCGTCTCATTAAAAGCGACAAGAAAACAGAGATTGAAACATGATAAGGTCATATAATACGTTCTGACTGAGTCTAAGCTGTATAAGCATAGAAGGTGTTTAAAACTTTAACATTTCTCTGTTATTTCTTTTGCACACATATGGTTTAAAATAGACAAAGCGGTCATTTTATTTAATTGTGCATATATAGAGATATATACCTATATAACTCCCCCCGAAGAGAGCTCTGACACCTGTTGTAAGCTCCAAAACAGGAGATCACACTGCAAATAATTTCTGCATTTAAAGAAAAAAAAATAATTATAAACACTCTTCTCAGACAAGATAGGTACAGGAAAACTTTACTAAGTAAACGTCCTAGGAAAATATCCTCGAGGCTGAATTAATGTTCGGTTGGGACGAAAACCGTGTCGGATTCGCCCCGTGTTTCCCAAGGCGGACACCTCCAAGGAGACCTCTGGCAAACTTTCCGCAATTTTATTTAATTCTGTTGAGACTAGTGTGCTGAATTTGCTCGGGCTTATTATTACTTGCCGAGTAGCGGGACGCAGAGCGTGCTAAAATTAAAAGGGCTTGCAGGGAGAGTCAGGAAAAAATATGATTTTCTCCTTCTCCGAAGCAAAGACTGAGGGCTCTTTCCCGGGGTTATCTGCATGCAGCCCGCGGAGTATCTGCCCGCACTCCGCGCCCGTGCAGCTGGTGCCCGGTGCCCGCGGAGCCTCCGCACATCTCCAGAGCGCAGGGAGGGCGCCCCCCCCCCCCCGCCACCGGCCGGCAGCGCATAATGGAGGGGGGCCGAAGTCGCCGTAATTGTTTTCCCTGCAGATGTTGAGATGTTGTCCTGGTACTTAAAGGACTAAATCCCAACTTCCAGCTGGGGTACGTTGTATCCTATCAATTCATAACAAGAAGGCATTCTGGAAAGACTCGTAAGGATATTTATTTTAAAATGTGTGCTGAAAAGATATATGCCGGGGGGAGGCGGGACAGGGTTGGGCGTCTCGAGTTCTGTTTCTACGCCAAAATGGCACAGTTTGAGTTGTGAACAAATGGTTTCCAGAGAATAGTTCTTTTCTCTTTCTTTTCCCTGCAAAAAGTTTGTTTGAAGTTCCCGGAGTTTTAAATGTTAAGTAATATTAATACCAAAAAGAATTCTGCGGGGCTTCTTGTTTTAATTTTGAAGGGCTGGCATGAGTGGTTCTTTTTTTCTCTCTCCCTCTTTTTCTTTCTTTCTCTCTTTCTCCCCTTCTCTATTCCCCCCTCTCTTCTTTCTTTCTTTCTTTCTTTCTTTCTTTCTTTCTTTCTTTCTTTCTTTCTTTCTTTCTTTCTTTCTTTCTTTCTTTCTTTCTTTCTTTCTTTCTTTCTTTCTTTCTTTCTTTCTTTCTTTCTTTCTTTCTTTCTTTCTTTCTTCCTTTCTTCCTTTCTTCCTTTCTTCCTTTCTTCCTTTCTTTCTTTCTTTCTTTCTTCCTTTCTTTCTTCCTTCCTTCCTTCCTTTCTTCCTTTCTTCCTTTCTTCCTTTCTTCCTTCCTTTTTCCCTTTCTCCCTTTCTCCCTTTCTCTCTCTTTCTTTCTCTCTTTCTGTCTCCCTCTCCCCCTCTTCCTCTCTTTCTCGCTACATTTCTATTTCTCTCTTTCTCTCGTTCTCTCTTCCACCCCCTCTTTTTCTCTTTCTCTCTGTCCCTTTCTTGTTTTTGGAATCTCTTTCTTTCAAATGGACTGTGTTCGGGGCATTGTTGCGCGTAATATAAATAAATAACCCAATAAATAAAGCAGGCTCCTGTTATGACAAGTTCCAAGGCAGAGCAACATTTTACGAGTTTAAAAAGCCTTTGAGGAAAAAGGAAAAAAAGAAGAAGAAAAAAAAGGTTTAATAACAGAAACGCTGTCAGTCGCGGAGGTGTGGGTCAGCGGCCGCGCAGGGCGCGCCTCTCCCCCAGCCCCACCACGGCGGAGCTGCCGGTGCCCCGGGCACCCCGGGGGACGGGGCGGGCGCGGCACCCGGGAAAGAGGGTTTGCGGGATCAGCCCGCAGGGTTTATCACCGGCAAACCCTCTGCAGAGCCGGCAGCACCGGGAACGGGCAGCTCGGCAGGACGCTGCGGTTCCCTTCCCGCCGCTTATTCTTTCTTTCATCGCTGCCAGCGTGTTAAAACTATTGCGAAAACAGCGAGGGATCGCGTCAGCTTTCTGTGAAGGCTGGACACTTCCTGGCCACCTTCAACCGGGAGTGATCCCGGCTCCGGGGGATGCGCCCGGGGCTCTTGCCCGCCTGCCCCGTCGCTGCTGCCAGGGCGGGCAGCGGCGGGGGCCTGGGGCCGGTGTTTCCCGGGAGCCCTCGATACCCGGCGCCAGCATCGTGTGGCCGGCGTGCAAACAACGCCATCCCGCTGTCTCCGGGCGGACTTTTCTCCAGAAATCGGTGGGGGGGGAGGGCGGGGGGGGGGAAGGTGTTGGTAGGGGAATTGTCGACAGTCAAAGTCTGCAGATCCTGGGAGGGATTTAACTCCGGCCGCGGAGGAGCGGGGCGGGGGGGGGGCGGGAGGCGATCCCTAGCCGGGAGCGGAGGGCGCTGCCCCCGTGGGGAGGGCCGTGGGGGGCCCCGCCGCCCCACCGGGGAGCCGCGCTGGCAGCGGTCCCCCACCCGGCCGGCGGGAGCCCCCCGCTCCCCTAATCGCTTGCATGTGCCTGCGCCCCGAGCAGCCCCGCTCCGAGCCGTGGCAAATACCGTAACAACTCGTGTGTCGTAAATTATGGAGACCCCACCCTGGCAGGGAGATGCCGGGGAGGCGTCCGGTTTGTCTGCAGCTCTGGAAGGCACGGGAGGAACCGGGCTTGCTGCTTTCCTGATTTCGCTTTCCCCTGTCTCCCCCTCAGCCGCCTCCTCCACTGACGGCGATATCGCAATGACTCACTGACACGTTTCGGTGGAAGGGAGACTTTTTTTCTTCCTCCCCCCCCCCCCCCCCCCGCCCACCGCTTTTTTTTCTTTTTGTTTTTAAGTTGTTAACTCCCGTTAATGATCGAAATGTTACTCTGTGCGTTTTGTTTCGTTCTGGCTGCCATTGGTTGGCCTGGGTTTAATCAGAGGGAAAAAATGCTCGCCACAAATGTAGCTATTGTTTCACTGGAGAGACGGGGACCGGAGGAGGAAAGCAGAGAGGACGGGAGTCCGTGGGTGACAGTGACGGTGGGACCAGCCATCCCTCTCCCGGAGCCCTGGTCCTCCGCTCAGCCCTTCCCAAAACAGAGCTCCCTCTTTCCCCAACCTGCGGGCAGCGGTATGCAGGGGAGCCGGGGGCATGTTATCTCAGGAACATAATGCTAATAAATGTGCTCATATGTTGGACATTCCACTTGCCTGTTTTATAGGGTTTCGCTGGTGGTGCTTAATGGGCTGGGTCACCGGGACTGATGCTAGAGAGGTTATTAGGATTAAGTAACCTAATGAATCGTATGGCCATTAGCGGGCTTTGAAAGAAGGTAGTTTTCCCTGTAACCTGGTCTTCTGCCTCTTAACACGGGCAATTATTTTTAACTGTCCCTCAATCACAGGTCGGAGGGGGGGCTTTTTTCGTCTTATTTGTTTAAAACCTCTCTCTGATGCTCAGAAATGGATTTATTCACAGGAGGAGCCCGTCTTTTTATCTCGGGGTTCCTCGGAACCGCTGAGCGAGCCAGACACCGTGGCCGGTCCCACCCTGCCCGGCTGTTGAGAGCGCAGCGGCCGGCGGAGGAGCCGCCGCCGGTCCCTTGTCCCGCCGCTGGCCACGGTCACCGCTCGGTGCACGCTCCAGGGGTACTCGAGAAGGATTTGTACTTATTTTTCCCGGAGGAGGGTTTTTCTCTTTGCGCCTTTTGCCCAAGCCAGGTAAGCGATGCGATGCTCGGTTCCCTTTCCAGGGGCTCGCCCCGCACCGCTCCCCCGCCCCCGGGAAGCCTTGGATCCTTCTTCCTGGCGGCGGCTCCACCGCCCTGTTCTCCGGTACCGCCACCGGGCCCGGGGGCGGCGCTGGGCGGGCGGGGAGCCCGGGCCGGGGCGGGCCGGCGGCACCGGAGCCTGTGGCTTTGCCCGCTCTCCCCGGGGCAGCCGGGCTCTTGGGGAGCGCAGGTTGACAGGAGAGAGCTCTTGCGCCATCCACCGTCTCCTCTGGTGGGGAGAAATCAAACCTAATCAAACCTATTTTTAATTTTTTTTTTTTTTTGGGGGGGGGGAGGCACTGGTGTTTAAGATTACGCCGCGGATGATTTTTTTTTTTTTTTCCGAAACCTCGTTGTTTGTCCCCCCAGGGGAAGGGAGAGTCTGAATGTAGCCACAAGTTACGGAGTCGTAATAGTCACTCGAGGAGGCCGAGCCAGCGGTGTGAATCTCTGTTAGAATTAGAACAAGTGTTAACGGCTGATTAAATTTGATCAGATCTGAAATATTTGTCCCGTCTCTATTTTCCGGGCCGTTTACACTTGAAGAAAATCCAACCCCCAAATTGATGTACTGGAGACTAAAAAAAAAAAAAAAAACAACCAACCGGCAAGAGGGGAGAAGAGGAGAAGAGACCGCAGGCTTTTTGGTCGGGCCCGTCTGGGAGGTCGGCTGCCGCGGCGAGGCCGGGAGGGGGGTCCCCGGGAAGGGCGCAGGGGTGTGGGGGCCGCGGCGGCTGGAGGCAGAGCAAGGCCCAGCCTCCGCTCCCGGAGCAAAAGAAGTCGGGAAGCCCCGTCCCGGCGATGCCGGGGCCCCTTCGGCAGAGCTGTCACCGAGCGGCATCTCCCGCGCCCGCGACATGGTGCTGGCGGGGTGACAAGGGGCAGGCGGGCTGGTGGCAAAATGCGACGCCGTGTTTTCCAGCTATAAAAAAAGCTCACGGTCAAACAACGAGAGGCACCGCACCTGCCGGGCTGCCTGACCCACGGCTGCCGGGAAGGGGCTGCTCCTTCGGGGGCCCGGCGGCGGGAGCAGCGCAAGGTGTCCGCCTGCAGAGAGGAGGAAAGCTCCAGCCCGCCTGACTTGGAAAGAATCCACTTTCCCACAGCTTTTTCAATCCCCAATACTTTTCACACCCTGTTAGGAGTTAATACCGCCGAAACCGCTAAACGCTTCCATGCCTCAAGGTACGCCCCGCCGCGGGCTGCGCCTGCCGGCCCCCAGCGCCCGGGGGGAGGCCGGGCCGCGGCGGCGGGGAGCGCCGCCAGCCCCGCGGAAAGGGCTCCTTTCCCGGCTGGAAATTCCTCGGATGCTTCGCGCTTAGGCTAGCACATCGGGCCTGCTTTCTTTGCGAGGGCTTCGGAGGGCAGGGGAGGGGAAGGATTCCCGGGATACCTTTTCGGGAAGAGCTGGGGGATACTGCCAGAGCCGCTCCAGCTCCCTGGGTAATGTTTCAGATGCCAGTTCCTCGGCGTGGAGAGCCGGCTCGGGGTCAGCTATGCGGTCCGGGCTCTGCAGCCAGCACCTCCGGAAGGGAGGCAGGAAAAGCTCCCGGGGAAGAGGGGGATCAAAAGCAGGCTAGATCTTGCCTGTAGCCGGCGGATATTTTTTTTTTTTTTTTTTCCCCCCCCGGGAGTGGGGGATGTTTTCCGCGTCCGTGATTGAGCATCGCACCTTTTGGTGGCCGCAGCCGGCACCGCTCCGCCCCAGCCGGGGTCCCCGCGGCGGGCCGGGGCGAGCAGCCGCTCCACGAGGCCGGGAGCTGACCTCGCCTTTGTTGTGTCCCCAGCCTTACCACTCACCCCGCAAGGCCAAGGGCAGGGAGAGGACCGCTCTTTCCCTCAGCTCGCTGGGACGGTGCGATAACCGAACCAACGCCGCAGGAAAGAGCCGATCGGTGGAGGGTCCTTTTTTTCCCACTGAAGTAATCGCTGGGAAACTCCGGGTCACATTTCTTGCCACTCCTTTCCAAACCTGCAAACACCATTCCACAGGAAAACCGACCGACTGGGGTGTCCCCACCTCGCAGCAAGAGCACTCGTCTCCTAGAAGCACAAAATTCATCTAGAAGGCTTGATCCTGCAATGTGTGACGGCCAGGCCAGCTGCGCCCAGACTTTGAGGCAGTGGGGCTTGTAGGCTGGCATTCAGAGCCTGAAGGGTTCGGCGTGTTTGGCCCCCAAAACCAAGGGACTTGTCCGCGGCGCAAAGCGAGTGCATCTCTGGAGCTCGGCTCTGCCGCGCTCCCTTCCAGACACAGGGGAGCGTTTCCTTTTGCACCCCTCAGCTCACCAGCAGCTCTTCTTTGCAGGAACTCCGGGGGAGGCCGAAACACCAGGTCGGTGGGCACTAAGTGTGGGGGACGTACTTTAGGTACGAGGCCACCAGCCCCTGCTGAGCGCTCTTAGCGTTGTCAGCGTTGCAGCATCTCTCAGCCCCGCGTTTAGCTCTCCGTTCAAAACCCTTTAAAACCTTGCGGCGGGAAAAGGAAATCCGTCAGTAATACGCACTTGGCCGGACACTCTCTTGCCCTGATTTGGCTTTTCCCATCGCCGTCAGGAAAGGCACCGAGGGCCGGCTGCGATCTGTGCCGCACGGGGAGAAACGGCGGGTGCGGTGCCACAGGGCTCCCGAGGAGTAGGCTGTGGAGAGAGGCTGGTTCCCAGGCGGGGCACGCAGAGATGTCCCCGACTGCCCCTGCCCGAGGCACACACCGCCGTCCCGGGCAGGCCCCGGTTGGCTGCACCGTCCCGCAGTCCGTGGGGCCGGCCCGGCCCGGCCTCACCCGGGTCACATCCCGCGGGCTGTGCTCGCAAAGCGACACGGGGATCGCCGTGTATGACCGGGCAGGCGGACACTGAGGCTTTGAGTAGCCTGGTCTAGTGGAAGGCGTCCCTGCCCATGGCAGGGGGTTGGAACTAGATGATCTTTAAGGTCCCTTCTAACTGAAACCGTTCTATGAGTCAATGATTCTATGACACTTCGGTTGTGTCTGGGCACGAACGAAGGGACTTACCGACATTTATAGCTTTCCATTGAATTTGCAAGCCTTCACGTTACTTTTCCCCAGCTGGAGCATCGACCAGATAGAAAAGAAGGTCCTCTCCCCTCTACACCCACCTTCCGGAAGAAACCACCGCAGCAGAGCCAACGACCTGGTTCAAACCCTTTCTGCAGCCCGAGGGCTCCCATCCCACAGCGGCTCAGCCCTCCTCGATTTCCCTGACGGGACCGGGCGGCGGGCACCCCCCCGGGGGCAGGAGCACCGCAGGGGCCCTCCCCACCGCCCGCCTTTCTCCGGCCCCCGGCTCCTTCCCGCGCCCACCCAGCCCCCTGCGGCCGGCAGGGATCCGGGTACCCCACGCTCGGGGCTCCCGCCCAGCCCGGAGGGCGGATTCCCTTGTGGAGAGGGCACCCGCCTCTTCCCCCACCCTGCCGAGGCCTCCGCAGGACCCTAAGCTCTGTCCAAAGTGAGGGACCTGCCGTGGGGGTGCTACACAAACCGGGCAGATGTCCTCACTGCTCAGGTGTAACTACGGAGGGTCTCCTCTCCCACCCACCCTCAGGCCGGAGCCCTGAGGGTAGGTGTACACCGTACCCTGACCGACACGGGGCTCGTTTCAACTTGATGGCACCATTTATTCAAATAGCATATAGACTCTCAAGTCGAGAGCTAGGAGGATCTTCAGGGCAAGGATGCTCTCAGCAAGTGCCAGACGAGGGTGAGGAGATTGGCACCCGCTCATCAGGAGGCACCGCAACAGTGGACACCGCAGCTAGGTGGCCAAGGCGGGCCCTGGCTAACAGCTGTGACCCGCGGGGAGCTGTCACCGCGTAACATCCGCAGGCGCAGGTCCTCCGCTTTCCGCAGGGCAGGTAGCGGGCGGTACCGGGGAGATGCAGGCGCTCGCATGCCCCTGTTCCCCGGTTCCCCTCCGCACCGTCGGGCCGCCGCCGCGCCGATCAGAGCATCCCTTCCCTTCCCTTCCCTTCCCTTCCCTTCCCTTCCCTTCCCTTCCCTTCCCTTCCCTTCCCTTCCCTTCCCTTCCCTTCCCTTCCCTTCCCTTCCCTTCCCTTCCCTTCCCTTCCCTTCCCTTCCCTTCCCTTCCCTTCCCTTCCCTTCCCTTCCCTTCCCTTCCCTTCCCTTCCCTTCCCTTCCCTTCCCTTCCCTTCCCTTCCCTTCCCTTCCCTTCCCTTCCCTTCCCTTCCCTTCCCTTTTCCCAAAACTAGCAGAGAGAGAAGAATTCCAAAACCGTGGCGTGCGCAAAGCTGTTTTTAGGTGGTCTGAGGTTTTTGTTGTTGTGAGGGTTTGTTTGGGGTGTTTTTGGGTGGGAGCCGGGGTTGTGGTGTTGCCGCCCGTGCCGCCGGCGCAGGCCGGGTGGGAACCGCGCTGCCCGAGGGGATGCTCGGGTTTAAAATGGAATATCGCGCCCTCCCACAGGTCTGCTAGCAGCAGCCGTGGGAGCACCCCCCGCCCCTCCGTCCCCTTCCCAAGCCCTGCCCCAGGTGCTTCCGTGGGCGGCGCAGCGGCGCGGCTGCTCCCGCGGGTGCGCGGCGGGTCCGCGCGGGCTCAGCGCGGCGGGAGGGAGCGCGGAGCCGGGCTGGACACGGCGAAGCGCAGAGGTGCGTGTGAGTGCGTCTGCCTAAATACCTGTACGTACGTGCGTATAGACACAGGCACATGTACAATTAATGTGTGTTGAATGAATACAATCGAGTATACATTACATTATTTTAGTTACCTTATTAAATAATAGTGCGTTAGTCCCACAGTTTCATTTCATTCTGCAGCTTCGTTTGTTTCACGCGCTTGGAGATCTGCAAAAAATATAAACTGGTGAATATTTAAATATATATTTTACACATTAAAATATACAAGCATATACAAATATACTATATATAAGTAAACACACATCAACATGTAAGCATAAATGCACATGTGGATTTTACTGAAATGCTCCGGTTTGATGGTAGGGTGGGTGGGACATGTGACACCACGCGTTGCAATGTGACACAGCGTCCCTTGGGATGCGAAGCTCGCGACGGGGTCTGCCAGGATCCCCCTCCCAGGGCTGGGAGCTCTGGCACCCCCCTCCGCGCCCACACCCCCCCCCCAGATCCCCGTGGGCCGCGGCCCGGTCCGGATGCGGCCCGTGGGAAAGGCGCGCGGGTTCCCGGCCGCTGCTGCCCGGCGCCGGGGCGGGGAGGGGCAGCGAGAGGCGGGGGGGCGGTTGAGAGCGCGGTGCCATCGCCGGCGCCCCACTCCGCCAGTCCCGCTTGATTATCGGGGAGGCAAGGGGCGCCCGGAGTTACTGGCAGGTCTCCCCCCCACCCCCCAGGAAAGAAAGCAAAAAAAAGCAAAGAAGGAGATAGAAGGAGAGAGATGACGGTTGACAGTAAGAAAACGGGATGAAGGCCCTTCTCGGCGCGCTGCGTGGAGGCGAGGCTGGTTTTCATTCGCGCTTCTTTTTGCAAAGCTTTCCCAAGTGCCTCAAGTCGTGCGATGTCAGCTCAAAACTGCCGTTTGCAAACAAAATCCGGGTGGCACAAAGCAGAGCTTTCAAACGCCGCCTTAGGAAAGAACGGGCATTTCCCCGACTTGTCTTTTTTTTTTTTTTTTTCTTTTTTTTTTTTTTCCTCCTATAACTGCAGGCTGGGGGGTACAAAAAAAATGGATAAATGCATCCCTCCATCTCTCCCTTAATAATCTCCTCTAAAGTCGCTGTGTAACATTTCAGAACAGTGATTTCAAACCTGAATCCGTCCCTTAGCTGAAAGAAAAAAAGGAAAGACACACACCCCACACCCCTCCAATAACAACGGAAAGGAAAGGAAGGGAAAGGAAAGGAAAGGAAAGGAAAGGAAAGGAAAGGAAAGGAAAGGAAAGGAAAGGAAAGGAAAGGAAAGGAAAGGAAAGGAAAGGAAAGGAAAGGAAAGGAAAGGAAAGAAAAGAAAAGAAAAGAAAAGAAAAGAAAAGAAAAGAAAAGAAAAGAAAAGAAAAGAAAAGAAAAGAAAAGAAAAGAAAAGAAAAGAAAAGAAAAGAAAATACATGCCCCCACCACCCCGTTTTGATTATTAATATTTTCCTATCGTTTTTTTGCACGAAGAGCCGAGAGCGGGCACAGAGCAAAGCAGGGGAGCTGCCGAGTCCCTGAAGCCAAGGAGCTGCAAGCTCCCAGCTATGTCGGGGGTGTTAAGCAGCTCTTCCTTCCCACCGGGGGTGGGGGTGGCGTTTCAGGGCAGGTACGCGGCCAGGCAGGCGGCCGGTCGGCTCCCCGCGAGGCACGGCGGCCGGGCCCCCGCCGGGACAGACCCTGGGCTGCGCCTACCGGTGCGGCAGGGATTTCAGACCGTGCTTCAGTCGGGGAGAAAACGACCGCGTTTGCAGAGAGGAACACAGAAGCTCTTCCTCGGTTACTAGCGGGGAAAAAAAAAAAAAAAGAATAAAGAGAAAAAGAAAAAAGAAAAAATATAAAAGAAACAAGAAAGTGAGTAAAAGCTTAAGAAAAAAAAGAAAAAGGAAAAATACAAAAAAGGGGTTAAAAAGAAAAAAAATGCCTTGTGCATTTGGGGCTGCAGGAGCAGGATTGGTGATGGGGCTGGATCCTCACCCCGGGACGGACGGTGTCAGCCATTGGCGTGGCTTGGTGTGTGGGGCTGGCACCGTCCGTCCTGGGGTGAGGATCCGGCCTCACGCCTTCCCACGAACCAAACCCGACATCAAAGGGCATGTGATAGGCAATGTGGAGCGCACATGGGAGGCTCACAAAGCCTTTTCTGTCAAAACGTGTTTCCTGGCATTTTTCTGCCCTACCAGACCTAGCCCACCGGCACCCTCGCAGGACTGTGGAGAAGCAACAGGGACCTATAGACTTGTAGCGGTGGGCTGTGCATACATGCAGAATACATACAGCTTCTCAAAGTGAGCCCTGGGAGCTGCTAGCTTGCTTTCTTCCTCCATGGGATGCAGTGACTTGAGGCAAGTTAATAGCCATTGTCATCTAGGGGTGTTTTTAATTATCTTTTTGGGCCTCTGCAGATTTAACTCGTCTTCTGCCATTTTGCTGTACAAACTGGGCATCAATCCAACGTTCACTTTCAAACTTCACAATCAGTATCTCACCTGCTTCACATCTACCCCACTGGCCAACTCCTATTTCAGCCAAACACGGCAAATGTCTCCACCTCAAGTCCAAGGACTTGATGGATATCCCTCTACCCCTGCTCAGCAATTGCGTGTGGCTCCTGCCGTGATCTGCCAGGATCTGGAGGCACAGTGGGATTTGAGATGGGTTGTAATGGGATATGGAGGAGGATTTTAAGGCTCTGGACTGGTGCAGAGTGGAGAGGAGATGGGAAATTAAATGAAGACCATTCAGCTCTGCATGAGTATTCAGGGAAACAGTGTTATAAACGTTTTAAGTAGTAGCTTAAATAAAGATCTGATTTAGGAGAGAACTGGGAATTTGTAGCACATTTTAATGATGATTTGTTTCTACAGCTTTTTAAAAATTTTTGTATTCATTCACTCTGTGTTATTTTGAGAGGTTATAAAAAAGAGCAATAGGTTTGTGTGTATCAATTAACATACTGCAGTATAGTACAATAAAGGCTACATATTTATATGTGAACTCATTTCTCATTTCTGTAACAAATCTAGAGAAAAATTTAATGTTTTTGCAGAGATTCCAAGACAAAACAGTTAGAAAGAGTCACTGCAATGCTTCACACCGTCTGCACCTAGGAAGCTCCTATTACTTAATGGGGACACAAGTCCAGCTCATAAACATACCAACACTGGGGATTAGGTGGAAATCTGGTGTTTAAACGCAGACTATCTTTTTCATATCGTCGCGCCTTTACCAAGTAATTCCCCCGGCACCAGGGAAGTCTCTGAGATGCCTGAAGTTCTGCTCTGCACATGCAGCGAAGCCTTTTGGTCTTGACAGGGCTAAGTGTGTATCTTGCACCTAATCCCATCCGGATTTGCAGACAAAGCATTCCTCCTCTCCCAGGGAGCCAGCTCTGGCAGTGCACATGTAAAGCATGCTCACACAAACGGGGTCTGCACAAAACACGGTGGCACTGGAGCATGGTGAGGAAATGTCTGCAGCGAGACAGTGCAGTCAGCCCCGTTTTGCAGAGTAAGGTTGTAGTCATGGAGGACTTTAGGGAGCTAGCGGCCTCCGTCTTCTTAATTTCTCTGCTTTAGGAAATTCACAACCACATCTCCCATCACTATGGTGTATAGCTTACATAATACCAAGTGTCTGAAGGACAGGGAGAAGAAGTAGTCTTCTTTCCTTTGAAGCTGCATTAATCTGCATGGCACAATTAACGATTATGTCCCTCTTCCCTTCTGCCTTCTCCTGTGCCACCACTAGAACAGCTTCTAACCAGACATCAGTATACTGTTACAGAGGGTGGGAAGTAGAAGTTTATCATCCCTAAGGAGTTGAATGAGGACCCCAGAGTCTCATTTCTATATAAAAGCACATAGTTTTCAGTTTCTGATTGAAAAGATTAATTTTCTACCACCACAATGGAGGAAAGGACTAGATGCCATTTTGCTGGGCAGCCAGGTCCCTGACAAACCTAGACCGCTGAGCTGCTTGCAGGGAAGTGACGGGAGATTTTGTTCCCCTGGGGAAAAGGGTGGGAGGGTTTTTAAGCCTCTGATATGTCAGTTTGTCCTGAAGCAGTCAGTGAAGAGGCTTGGAAAAGGTCCAAACTGGACTGCCCTGTTTGGATTGCGTGAAGTGGCAGTGGACTTTTAGAAACTGGGTAAGGACAGTGAATAGCTGTGCCCATGTGGCTGGAAGTCAGGAAACAGATGTCCTCAAAGGCATCAGCCCAGGATGCTGTTTATGTGGGGCATCGCTGGCATGAGCTAACTGCAGCTGGAGTCCCTGGGGAATGCATGCACACCAGACGCCTGTCTTTCTTGAGGACAAATCCTGCAGGCTGTGTGCATCCACCTCCTCCACTACCCACTGATGCTGTCACTTGCAGGGGCTCCTCACCCTCCCCTAGGTTCCTTGTCTGGAGCCCACTTTACCCATAACATCTGAAAAATTAAGTCCTTGAAGTTCAGCCTGACCTCACGTACAGCCTTTGTGGAGTCAAGACAAATTCGTTACAGGTGAGGGGGCCTTTGAATGTGCATCTCTGTTGCTTAATGTAAAAGAACTCATAGGCCCAAACCCATGCACGTATTAGTTGCTGAGGCTGCTTGAATAAGGAGTAGAGCATAGGGTCCAAAAAGCACAACTTTTGAGAGAGTCAAACCAGGTCTTCCTCCTGTGCATGTCAGTACAGCCTGTCAAAGAAATTTATTTCAATAAATATTTTAAGAGCCCAGGGACAGTGCTGAAATGGAAAACTTAACCCCTTACGCTGGCAGTCACGCCGGCGTTTCCTAGAATTCATGATCAATAGGGGAGGTTTTGGGGAGGTAAAATTTCTGGTAAAGAAAGGAAGTGTGGAAGTATGGTTCATGTGCCAAAGGCCTTAATCTCCCCCTACCCCACCCCCATAAAATTAACCACATAATTTGTAATCATTCATAACAGTTGGAATTGTCTTGACTTTTAAAAGACTTTTCTCATTAGACAACCCTTTATTCCTTGTAAAGCATATTATTGATCTTAATATGCAGAAAATGCCAAAGCTAGCAACTCAGAATGTCTGTGCCATTTTTGCTAAACAATGAGAATTGATGAGGTTTGGCAGGACATTAAAATATTTAACATTATAGCTTTGAGAAGGCTTTTATGTGCCTGCACTAATAGGAAAATCTTTTAACGGGAAAAATGTTTTTCTCTGCTCCACTAAAATCTCCAGTGAGGGCTGATTCTATTTGCATTAAACCCAATGGGAGGTTTGTTACTGACTTCAAAGTTAATTCCAAAAGGAATTCCAGTTCAGAAAACCATGACTTGAAAAAAAATCTCAGCATTTTAGTCACATGACTAGTGCCATTTAAATTAACATTACATTACATGTCCTGACACTTCAGAAATCATCTGGGGCTGCAATATTTGGCATAGCACAGAGAAGTTGTACATTACCAGTCTGAGAACAGTGGAGATGCCAACTCCTACATCGTCACATCATCTGAAACATGTAAGATAGACCAGGTGCCACTCCCAGGGGAGCCACAGGTCTGTATCACATCCCTCTAAAAGAGACTACTTTTGAGACACATTTTTTTTTTTTAATTTTAACTGCCTAGATCTCTGTTATTGCTATGCAAACCTGACTTGCAGGGCTGAGCTCTGGTACCTCAGCTGATTCTCTGTCTTTACAGTGTTATGTGTAGGGTGCAGAGCTTGGAGGAAGTAGTACAGGAGGCAGCAGGGTGTTCAAAAACCAGGCCATCTCTACATAGAGCATTACAAGACCTAAACAGGTAACTGTGACAGAGAAAACATATCTGGTTCAGTTCCTTGACTCAGTAAGGAGTATTTGCCAGCTGGCTAATTTGCCACATCCTGGTCCATTGTGAGCTGCTTAAGGGCTGTGGCAGAGTCCTGACAAAATGGGGCCATCATCACCTTAGGGCTGCAAGAGCATCTCCAGGCACTCCTCCATCCCATGAGCCTGAGCCCTGCCTCTGGCTGGTGCTCGCCAGAGTTCAGCCCTGCAACATGTGTGTCCTCTGACTATGCATCTTTGCATTTAAGATGAAGAAGGAAAATTATTTAGGCTAGTTAGGCAGCCTAAAAGAAGATTGTGATGAAAAGGAGATTGTAGAGTTCATGCCTATCTTTGTCTTTCAGTCTTGATCTCGTGTGAGGGTACTCTGATCTTCTGGGCACCTGGAGCACAAAGGTCCTTCTTGCCTGCATTTCTCTTAAAAGCTCTAAGGTCAGAGCTCAGGGGCCTATTGAGGCCTCTTGGACCTTTTGTAACATTAAACAAAGGCTGGTACACTTAATTTTAGTTATGGAGCTCATCCCCAAGTTTTCCCAAGGTGGGCAATTTAATTATAAGCATCACATTATTTATGAAGATCAGATTTGCTTTATTGTTTGCAATCTTCCCTTTACCCCCAGAAGGACAGCACCTCTTATAAATGCCAGCAGGAAACGAACAAAATGTAAAAATTGGTATCCTGTAATCATATTTATTCCTGTACACAACAAGCTCAAACGCTGAGATCTTTTAATAGCTTTTTCCATATTGGACTCTTTGTTTGGATGTGGTTTTCCTGATGTATCCTAGTAACATGTTTAGTTAATTTATATTGTGTGTATGTGTAGACAGATATACACACATCCATATGTATGCACACACATAGTCCTCATTAAGTAAGTGTTAAACCTCCCACAGCAGAGTTGGGTTTGGAGGGCAATAGGGCTGAAAACTGGAAGTCTGTTCCCTTTGCAGAGGAACCACAAAGGCTGCTCCAAGGAGGCACACACAGCCCTCGGCGGGGATCTGGAGCCCCTGCGTCTCTGGTGTGAAGGTTGCTCATCCCAGGCAGGATTAGAATCCTTATTTCTCTCTGGGAGCAAAGCGCCATGCTCACAAGCCCTCTGGAGGGGGTGGGTTAGTCACACCCCCCATCCCTCCCTTGCACGTGCAGAGTCTGGAGCGCTTGGCCAGCTCCTTGGTAGCAGAGGGGTTGCTTGCATGTACATTGGTGGTGTGGGGTCTTGATTCTTAAATTGTTAGAGTATCTTGGCTGTTGCAATACAAACTTCAAACCCAGAAACATTTGGCGGATGATGAAGAAAGGAGTGATTCCACATATTGCACAGTAAACACAAAAATAACCTACTTGTCTGGTGTTAGGAGAAGGCTCTCTTGAAGGACTCAATCCTGGCCATGTCTGTCTTTATTAAAACAAATGAGAAATGGCTCCAGGGCTACAATACATACTCTTGGAAAAGCCACACACTCCTTATCCTCTTTTTTTTCCAACTCCACAAGTTGATCAAATGAGTCCTGCACTGTTGTATCTACTCTACAGCAAAACTCTCTTCGAGGAGGATTCTGCAGACCCAAGGACTGAGGAGTCAGGAATGGGAGCTAAGGAAAGGACGTGGATAATTTACTTCATAGATGGTTTAGAAAAAGCCAGCTGCTTTCTACAGTTGTGCCAAAACTAAGAGGAGACAATCTGAGGTTAAGAAACATGCGAGATAATTTTCATACCAAATGTGAAAAATGAGAAACTGCTTTAACATATAGTAACTTGCCATAAAAATGTGATGTGTTCCCTTACAGCTTTAAAAGGAGACTTTACAAACTCTTTGATTTGTTAAGGCAACTTTATATTATTTTTTTATTTCATAAGTTTGTGAGAAAACATAATGAAACCCTTGATGTTTTTATGATCTTGATTAGCACTTCATTGTATAAGTATTTTGGTTATTGAAACATACACTAAATATTACACTATTATTTCACTGTTGTGACTTATTCATTATCTTTTAGAATGAATAGAAAAAAATGACAAAATTGCAAAAATAGGATTAATTTTTATTTTATTTCACTTAATAAACAACTCAGTTACACAGTTCTTTGCTTTATTTTCTCACTTATTGTGTATATATCTGAAGAAAAATATCTGTTGCATATCATCTATCTAACCTAAAAACTGATGCAGTTATTAATAAGTTACTGAGAAAAATAAACCAGTTTGCACTTTGATTTCTGTCACTCCTGGTGAGTGAATCTTCTGGAATAAACATAGCTCTAACACATGTAAACAATGCAGGAAATTAATAACAAAATT
The DNA here is from genome assembly GCF_047716275.1 of Strix uralensis. Taxonomy (NCBI): domain Eukaryota; kingdom Metazoa; phylum Chordata; class Aves; order Strigiformes; family Strigidae; genus Strix; species Strix uralensis. The sequence continues at coordinate 41,645,670 of NC_133975.1, forward strand.
CTTCCGATTTATTTCAGATGCCGCATACTTTTTGTAAATATACATGGCTTGCAATTTCAGTGATTTTCCAGTAAGTAATAAACTTTGCTCATTAACCTCCTCTTAAACTAAACATTTATTACTTTATAAGTGTTATTTCAACTAAATCAGGTGGATGGTTTTGGTAAATTAATACAACAGATCTGTTCAACCAGAGAAGCAGGATGGCTCCTTCTGAGTTGGGAAAGTTCTGAGTTTCTATTTAAACTTCAAGGGAATGAGATATAGGATATGTTGATTTTTAATGTGAAAAATGTTGATAATATATTTTAAAAAATAATTTAGCTTTCCCTCATAGGCTCAGAGGTACAACAAAAATCCCATCGATTGGATGAAGTTACATGTATCTGCTCCATGAACCTTGGGTTAGTAGTTTTTTCATAGGGCTGGCTTGGCTTTTTTTTTCACTACCAGCTGTGAGTAGTCAATATTTTCCTAGAGCGATGAGTGAGGTATCTTTTCTGGAAACGGAGTTCTTCTAAGTGTTCAATTTTAAGAATGTAAAGACAAAAATATTTTGCATTTTCTGTACCAACAGGAACAAATACATTTTAAGAAACATTCTGCTCTCGTAATTGTCATGATATACGTTTGACTTCTAAAAAGTTGTCAACACTGTCCTCTGTGGAGACTTAGAAAACCCACTCCCGGGGGTAGGAGTGTGCAGCTCATGATGTGGAAAAAGCCCTGACATGACATAATGGTTTGGTGTGGGACACAACAGCACCTTCGTTGCCCTTCCTTACCTGAGAAACTAAGAGCAATCAAGGGGACAGTAGGAACCAGCCTCTTTTCAGACCAAACTTCTCATGTTGGGGTCGAATTCAGAGAAGCCCACTGTGCCACTGCTGTGCACCCTCGGCTCACATGGGTGTTTGGCTGATGTTGACTTTTTTTCCACACAAGACTCAGGAGGAGGCGGGCGGTGGCATTGTGTGGGCATCTCTGCCTTTTGGGTGTTGCTAGCACACAAGGGGGCTGCTGGCTCTGAGGCCTGTGGGAGAGATTTTGTTGCTCTGACCATGTCAGATATCAGCACATGGTTTAGTATTTAACATGAGTGCTAGGCTTCTGGATTTTATCTCTTAATGAGGCACAGGCTATCCTTGGGGGACAGTGAATCATCACATTTCCCAAGTGCAAACTCACAACCAGCAACGCTTATTTAGGGATTGTGTTGGCCAGGAGTCTGCATGAGGCGACATTAGCTCTGATTATAGGAGTCAAGCACTAAAATCTATTAGCTCAGATATAAGAGTTTTCAGTTTCTTTTGTTTTTATTTTGTTTGGTTCAATTGGATTTGCTTCAGACATGACTCATTGCCACTTCCTGCATCTCCATGATGGTTCCTGCACGACCCTCAGTCACGGAGTATGGCTTGCACCCACTTCAAACATAATGCAAATTCTCATGTATACTTTTCATACTGAGGCTTCATCTAAGTTAAACGTGGCAGGCCAGAGGGTATGCAGTACACATCCTTGGTTCCCATAGTAGACTGAAAAGAGGAAAACTGCAAAGGAAAAAAAAAAGAAAAAAAAAGAGACAGAAAAAACCTCTGGCTATATAAAAGAAGTCAAATTCCAAAAGCTCACAGGAAGCCAAATTCTCCAGTCACAAGAAAAGTGACATTATCCAAACCAAACCTTAACACAGCATGGAAATGTGATGGGCTGGTGTTTTCAGTGAGATTATAGACATATATGTAAATACAATCAAATTGGGAACACATTCTAGGGATTAGAGAGATCTGTGTACCACTAGAAGAAAGAAGCAGCAGATGTAACTGCTAACAACAAAAGAAGGGATTTCTGGCAAAGTTCAAGATTTTCTTCCACCCAAACCCATTGCTGCAAATGAATCTGGACACAGTAAATAATTTGTAGTGACTTGTAGATCCAACTTCTTTTTGTTGTTGTTCATGAACTAGCTACCATTTACCAACGTGCTGACTTTTATAAATTAGTTCCTTCAGAGCCATTCAACAAACACGTAATGCAGATATGTTTCCATATAGGCAGTGTCACTGCTTTATTAAACCAAGCCACTGCAGTGGCTGTGAGATGGGCAATGGCCAAAAAACCACTAGTGGCTGAAGCTTACCAAAAAGTTCTGAGCCCTCATCAGCAGATTTCCAGAAGCAGCGTGGCACATATTCCCATGAAGCTGATCTTCAAGCTTCAAAGAGGTCCCAGACATCATGCTTCATGTAAGCCTCTCTTGGTGAAGGAGGGGAGGTACCAGATGGGGAAGATGCCTTGTTGGAGCAATGGTCTGGGAAACAAGACCTGTCAGGATAGTCCAACACTGATTTTAATTTCTTGCAGTCAGAGCTCTCTGGCCATCAAGCCATTAAAATTGGGATGCATAATTAGAAAATTTTGTCAGGTCAAGACAGGCATTAAACCAATGATAAATAAGTCACCTCAACTTCCACACATAGTTGAGAGCATGTTGAACACACGAGAATAGTGCTCAGACAAAATTAAACTGGAAATAAGACCCACCTTGACACGTCTCTTACTTTTACTGGTGACCTGAGAAATACCAACAGTACTTTCAACATTATTAATTTAACATTCCTGTCTGCATATGGTGAAGACCAGAAGCCTGACGGGTTAAGGAAGAACACAGAAATGTTGTATTTTGTGTCTAGAGAGACTTAAAAGGTCTCCACAGCAAACGTTGCAGTTTGACAACTTAAAACTAGTTAAAACCAGGAACGTCAATGCAGATGGCAGTCCTCTGTCTTAATGCCTGCAACAAGGGGGTCTGTGTCTCATGTTATTCAGTGATCCTGAAAGACAGAAAGGGCTACCATATCGTCCCAGTGGGAGAGAGAGAAACAAGTATCCTCCGTCTATCATTATTGTTAAGGGACTGGCAGTGGCAGACCTTCTAGATCTGGGAGAAAAGGTCCTATCGAGTGGTGAGAAAGTGGATTTTTTCTGGTTCCCAAGATGCTTTTCCGTGCTGATGCCATACCCAAGCAAGGCCACACGCAGGGCATGCCCTGTGCCAGGCGGTCACTCTGGCAGCCTGGCCACATGGTATGGTCCCAGCCCTAAGAGAGCACCACTGCTGGGACCCAGGTCTGCAGACCTGTGGCCGCTCTGCCAGGACTCTATTAACTGATCTGCTCTCCCTTGCTTGCTGCAAGCCAGTGTCATCTCAGACTGAGCCCAAACCACAAGCCCAAGCTCTCATCTCCTTTACACTGGAGATGGCAGTAGATTAAACAATGAAAAAGTAAGGTTATTTGTTCTATTTATTACTCAGAATGAAAGTCCCACTTTGGCACACAATACTTTTATTTTTGTAAGATCCTGTTCTGTCAAACAAAAAAGAGGCAGATAAAGGAATCAATTTTATATATAGATTTGCACCGCCCTTTTAAAGTCTTAAAGTCTACATTCAAGCTTTCCTATTAATGATCCAGGATGATAAACAATTTTTAATATCTTATTACAAAAGCTTTTCAGCCAGCTTTTAACAAAAGGAAAGACTGTTTTAATATATGAAGCCTGAAAATTTGCCAGCTATAAAAGAACATCGGTCTTTCTTTTCTTTTTTTAATTATTTGAAATGCTTCTGAATTCCCAACATAGGGATCCAAGGTTATGATCTAAGAGAAAAGATATGTTCATTTAATTAAAGTAGCCTTTTACGTTTTTTACAAAAGTTACTTTTAAAATGTTCATATTGCCGTTTATGAGCTTTGGGAGAACAAGAGGCTCTGGGGATCGCTAATGACATACAGATAGCCATATGTTCCTCTCACCTCTGCCGTTTTCCCTGGGACTGGTTCTTCACTGCTTGTGCTACGTGCAAAGTAATAATAATCTATGTCTCTTTTATGGAGCTCTTCAATCTTTGATTGCAAAGCTCCTAATGTTTATGTTGCAGATGGGAAATGGAGACACAGATGAGTTGATTTGCCCCATGGGGTTACACTGCAGATTAGTGGTAAAGCTTGTCCCCGAGCAGTACCCTCCCAAGTGATTCGTGCTAGGTGTAAAATGCTACCATCCGTAACTGTTGACTCCTCTGCAGCCCACTGCTACTTCAGGTGGTAAAGAATGGAGAAACACATCCGCTGATTTCAGTGATTTATACCTCATTGAGAAGAAAGTCAGCCCCAGAGCATTGTCAGCATGATTTAAAAAGAGCAATAAGAGATCATGATCTAACTGGTGTTTAATAAGAAATCAGTTTGGCAGTTTCATCCCAGCTTCAAAAGACAAGTATCTTCAGACCAATGCTCTGGTCACTCTTTGGAAACTGTATATTGCAGTCACAGCATGCCAGCCAGCCACCAAGCCCCATCAACACTGAGTGCTCTTACGTGGAGATCATTTTTTAACTACATTGTCAAAGTAAATGGAAAACTGAATAAAAAAAGCCAAAGCTACAAAACAACAACATGAAAAAATTCATAAAAAGGGATCTCTGGCTCTCACCAGTCAAATGGTGAAACAGTTTGATTTTCTTCTCCTCCTCAAAAGTTAAACCATGCTGACCTCCCTCAGAGCCACAGATGTACTTACGAGGTCTAGCTCCGTGCCTAATTACCAGAACGCAGTCTATGATGGAGCCTATTTTTAAATAACTTCCCTTCCATCTTTGAAATCAAAGAGAGAGTATGTGATGTAAAGAACAGCCTAGGTCCAGATAAAGTTTTAAAACTATAAGAGAGGAAGTAAAGAACAAGTAAAGGAAGAGAAGGATGATCTAGCAGCCAAGATAAGGCTCATAAATTCCCCAGGTTTAAGGGCAGAGGAGTAGTCAGAGTGTCAACCCTGCGCATATCGTGGGCCACTAAATTTCACCAAGTCACACCTGGAATGAACTCAGACTGACTACAGCATAATTGGTATTTGCACCTTCTTTATTTTGTCATAGCCTCAGTGAAAGACTAACCAAATCCTTTCCGTAATGAAAGAAAACTTTCAGGAATGGGGGTGGAAATACAGTGAAAGTAAACAAAAAAAGCTTTCGTTGAAACTGTCTGGGATGAGAAGCATGTCAGGAGCTTCTGGAGGAGCAAAGATTGTGTCTATAGTGTCTTGTTCACTAGACGCTTGAGCCAGTCTTGCTGGTGACCCACATGGTGGTGTGACCACTGAAGCAAACATATTTTCCCTACCAACACAGGGAGACTGGCTGACCTTGCCCATGGAGGCAGCACAGATGCAACTAACGCAAACCTCCCATGCAGGGGGACCAAAGTGCAGGCTGTGGGCAGCACACGCACAATCACAGGTGCTGTGCTGCCTGTTGTCCTTGCACCTGAACTGCACTACCACCCCCAGGAAGTGTCACTCCTTTAAGAAGGATGGGTTTGTTGCAGAGTAATCCTTTTTTGTCTGTGGGGCACCCCAAATGTCACTTCAAATGGCAGGAGTTCCCTTTGTGTTTCCATGCTCTGGTAACATACAGTGCTGGGGAGAAAAAGCAAACCCAAGGCAGAAGCCTCCCTAAACCCATCATTCCTCTCCTCGACTGGTACCATTGCAACAGTTCGCATGAAAGAAACAAGGAACGTATCAGATGGAGACGAAACAGCAAGAAGAGACTGCAGAATAAGACACCTCTTGACCGTAAGCAGGTTTGCTTTCTCTTGAGTGGCTTTCCTTCTATTCTAAATACAGCACCTGGTGCAAGCCTGGCGTGCAGATGGCCCTGCCGTGGTGTGTACAGCGCACAGCCCTCCCAATCTGGCAGGCAGCTGTTTCGGTTTCTTTTTGCCAGGCTGCCAGCTCAGGATTGTTTTTACTTTTCTTTCCCCTTTTCTGCTCCCTCTGTACTCAGCCTTACCCTCCACGATGTAAATTGGAAGAGCAGATGTATAATCTGGGAAATTTTCCACATCCATCTTTTAAAGAGGAAGGTGGATAAGCTAACTCAGCTCTTTAAGGCCCCAGTTCGGAAAAAGCTCTTTAAGCACATGCTTAAGTCCTGTTGATTTAGGAAAGGCAAAAAAGGCTGGTGATTTCATAGGTCTTAAACACATGCTTATGTGTCCTTCCTGAAGAGCAATATGCACCTGAACAGTGGCCCAATTATGCCAGTGCAGAAGGCACAAAAACACGAGTGTTCACTGTAAAATACACAAGCAGAGTAATGCGCCAGTTTAGCTCTTTACAATGATCACAGTTTCATTGATTTTTAAAGTGCTGACTCTAGAGTCTTGTTAGTATTGGAGCACTCAAAATCAAAACCAAATATTTAAATCCTGGTTGTCCCCGAATCCTCCAGGCTCTTCCTCTGTGAATAGAGCCCTGCAGCCCTTATCCCTCAATAAAAACGTTGACAGCATTACCTGAGCAGTCATATTTGGATTTGAGAAAGGAGAAAATAAAAACAGCTAAGGATTCCTCACTAAGGATGCCTTCCACCAGATGTTGAAATTAAATATTGTCCTTGGCTGCTGTAATCTCTGTGGTACAGCATAGGCAGTTTTGCTGGTCAGTCAACTGTCCCTGGAAATGAGCAGCAAACCAGTATGAGCTGCTCCCTGGGAGGACCAAGAGAGCTACGTGCAATGCAATGGTTGTACCTCTTACACATGGGTTTTTGCACTTTTTTTCTCTCCCTCCTAGCACCTGCAGACAGCCTTGCCCTCAACCCCCAACAAACCCTATTGTCATTGGTCCTCTGTCGAGATGGAGAACATGGAAAAGGGCGGGACCCCTTTGGGCCCCACTTCTCCAGAGGGCAGCCCCAGGATCTAGGCTGGCCTTTCTGTCCCCTGCTGTCTGTGGTCACGGCTTCTTGTCTCATCATCAATGACTATAAGCACTTTGCAGGCGGTCCTGTCTGGAAACACTTTCCAGTGCCCCAGTGTGAATGAAAGGTGGGTAAACTGCCCCAACCCAAGGAGCTGTCATCGTTGTTTGCACAGCCCTGTCGCTGACTGTTCCCTTTGGTCCTCATATTTGTTGCCACCTGAGCTCCGAGGCCCAGGTTCCCCGTGGCACAGTGTGAACTTAACATCTGCACCAGCTGCTTTGAATGACACAGGCATAAGTCTCATCTGAGTATTGCTGACGTGGTGTCCCAAAATGCCTGACAAGCAAAGCAATCAAGTGAAGCAGAGCTAGCTAACGAGCAATCATCACTGCCATCTCCAGAGTCCTCCTTCCAGGGAAGAAGACTTCCAGCCTTTATGACTGCTGTGCCACAGGTCAAAAAGTGCAGAGGCACAAATAGAGAGATTTGGCCCTTGTCAGAAGCCTGTTGGATCATGATTTCTGCCAAGAGTTTGTTGTGAAGGTCTCCATCTGACTTTGGACTTGCTTTATATTGTCTTTCAGGAAGATCTGAGGAGAGCGGATAGCTGGAGGGTTGAGGCTCACCTCCGCACTCTTGGTGCACTGAAGTTAGGTATCAACAGGCACAAGTCAGACCAAGGAAGGAAGAAGAAACCAGGCTGGAGAAATTAATAAGACAGTTTTACCTTGTCTTTTCCCTTAATCATGGTTTGTGGCAAATTAGCAGAGATCAGCTTTCATTGCAGCTGCTTATACTGTACTTGACCTATGCAGAAAGAAAGAATTTGGTCCCCAAGCCTGGAAGTCAGGCACCCTTGCCTAGCTCTGATTTCTCTTAAATAATTTTAATTAAACAAGGAGAAAAAAAAGTGAACTGACAGTTATGAATAATGAAGTGAAAATGGGCTATGAATACAATAAGAACTAATTAAACAGTGAGGGTAAGACCATGTTGATTTATTTCCCCCCCTTTTTTTTTGTGTCAGACTTTTAAATGAAATACATGTGCATTAGGCCTAAGGAGGGATTTAAATCTGCTGCACACACTTTCCTTCAGAGCACAATGCATGACAGATGTTAGTCACATCACTTAATGCACTACTGCGCTAGGCTTCAGACACTAGTGAACAGTACAGAGTAGGAACCCGTATGGGAGGGCATAGGAAATGGTGCTGGAGAAGTATGTTTTACCTTCTGTTATGGATGTGTTTGCACAACTGTACACTGAACCTGTGGCACAGCAAGTACCATAAAGCCAAATCATTTCCAAATGCTAAGATGCTTCAGCCTGTTCTAATAAAAGTATCTGTATTTCCCTAGTATGTTACTACTGAAGATGTGCAAATAACAATAGCGATATATTGCACCACAGTGAAATGAAATCACCGGCAAGGGACCATCCCACAGACCACCTGCAGATTATATATCACTTCTTTACAGAAAAGCTGGAGCAGAGGGCAAAGGGGATTATTTTATTCCACAGAAACGGATGGCAGCAAGCTGTAAATGTTACAGGCAATATTCATTCCTCGGTCCCAAAGAGAGGAGCAAGGGCCAGCTACAGAAAATTAGAAGGCTTTCCTGAAGACTTTCCTGGATTAATTTCTCCACAGGCTCCTTACTGCTGGTTTCGAGGCAAAGGACAGCAGGAGCACTGAAAAAGGTGATCCATACAGTAGCTGACCAAGTAGCCTCTGTCTCCCCTTGCCAAGCACTGTGAATCCTGTCCTTTAATTAGCACTCATAGTCTCCCACCCACATGGAAACGGGTGGCTGAGGATCCCCAAAATATTATTGAGAACTGGCTACTTGCCTCCAAGCTTGAGACTGACTTCAGACTTCCCAGGTTCTGCAAAACATCCCTCCAGTTCCCTTGCTCCACGTTCACTTCTTGCCTGCACTGCCTTTGAGTTTATCATCTCCAGCAGAAAATGTCACTGAGCTGGAAGGTCTGTTAACACCCAAACAAACCATATTTTTCCAATTGTCTTACGGAGCGGATTGTGTGGTGTGGTTGCTGTGGAGACTGTCAGAGCTGCGGCAGTATAACTGAGAATGGATCACTTAATACATTCCTTGCTTCTTACACATTTCCCTAAACAAGTGCCAGGGAGAGAGGAGGCAGAGGTAGGTGGATCTTTGACCTGAGCCACCACGGCAAGAGCAGGGAGCTACACCTGATGTTTGGGAAGCTTCTTTGAGCTTGTGCCCCAGTCTCTTTCCTCTACCCTTTGCTTAGAGGTACTTATGTCCACGTACACACCTTTCAAGGCCCTTTGATAACCTGTGTTCAGAGAGCCACAAACCAGTTTGGCCCATCTACACAAAAAATGTGTTTTTCACAGAGCTCACTTGCTCACAGAAAGTCTCATTTATGAATCTACTACATGTAGTGAAAATGTGTCCTTTTTGTGAATAAAGCCCCAACTGTCTACTAACAGTGCTAACACACTGACATCATTCTGCAAACATTTTCACGTAATACAGTCTCTGACAAGCTTTGTTTCCACTCGGGTCAAATTACTTGGAAAAATCACACTTTTCCCATTAAAGAATCATTTTCTCTTTAAGCAGTTTCCAAGGTACTCCACCCCACCAATTCCAGTTGGAGTTGGCTCACTTTGCTTGGCCAGGTCCGATGGCCAGAACACAGGCGGTCCTCAGTGCTGGGGCAGGTGGGAGCCAGGCAGATGCGTTCAGCACAAATATTAACCGAGACTTCAACAGCTTAAGTACTTTCAGCTCTGACCAGAGTCTCCAGACAAAAAAGGTTAGAAAGCTCTGCACCTCAATGAACAAGTAATTTGTGGTGATTTACAAAGCAACACTTTTACTCTCTACATTTACTCAGAGATTTAAATTCACCCGAGCCTTGCACAGGAATCATCTGAATAAGTAAAAGCTTCCTAAACTACCTAGCAAGGTCCAGGTTTGCTGATACACTCTGGATGCTTTGTATTTTCTAACAGCACAAACCCAGTTCATAGAGGTCAGTTTGTAACACAAATAAACTGAGAGGAACAATTTTGCCTAGAGAAAAAGGTGTCACAAATCTAAATGGACTAGCAGAGGAGATTTGGTAAGTGCTTTGAAGACTTGATAAGTGTTTTGAAGAAGTGAAGTAATTGATAACTATTGTCATGTTAATTATCCTTGGGAATATTTTCAGAAAGGATGAAACCTCTCTTGTGGCTATGGACTGGACTGCAGATTAGGCTGCAAGATGGAGCTACAAGAACAAACCGATTTATTTCTATATACGTCTACTTGACAGTAGTTGGAAATTCATAGCTGGAAATTAAGGCTCAATTTTCATTTTCACCAAGTCTGTGCAAATTTTGGGAAGGAAGCTAAACAAAAAGCACACCCCCCAAAAAACCCCTATGACTAAGAAATTAGTTCTTGTACATTATCTTCTCCACAGGAAAAAAAACTTGTTTTCAAGAATTTTGACTTGATTATTTTCAGTATGGGTAATGACCTTAGTGTCACTTCCTCTATGAAATTTGTACTCTGACACCTTTGTACTTGATTCACTTCCTGAATTACTGAATGACGCTAAAGTGTTTTGTAAGTGAAAAGGCAAAGTTCAAGCACCATCCACATGCAAACTTGTGGCTTTCAAAAAAGCTATAAATGTTGACTCTTCAGTCTCACTTAGATGTATGTTGCTCCTAGAAATAATTTGCTTCTATTAGCTGTTATAATCTGAAAGGTTGCTATTTTTTTTTGAAATTCCAACCAATAATCCATAATATTTTCATAGCGGATTTTTGCCAGCTTTTAAAAATGTATTTATTTTTATGATTTTTATAGAAAGCAGGCAGTTTTGTTATCCCCATTCTACAGATGGGGAAACTACAGCACAGATAGTGGTTACGCACTGGACTGATGGCGAGGCAGGGAGAGCACCTACAGCTTCAGAGGCTCAGTACAGATCTTCAACATAAACTGAACAAAGCTGTTATGCCCAACATTTTTATAGGTTTGATGACAATGAGAAAGGAATTGAGATTCCTTATAGAGTAATTTCTTTAGTCCATGCATCTTATGAAATGTGGAAGAAATGTCAGATCAATATGGATTTCTTCAAACAAGAAAAATAGCACTACAGTAATACTGTATGCAATTCAATTAAACAATTCTGTTTTTTGCTTTGTCCCCATTCCGTTCTGCACATTATGTGTTTGCATCCCTACTAGTATATTGATCATCTAAATATCCTTCTGGGAACAGGTATGTACTTTCTCTTTTTCCTTTCATTTAAAAGTGAGAATATTCACATGCTGCTCTGCCTAAATTATTATTCTAAGGTAGTTTCATTAACTACTAAACTAAAACTTGTTTCATTTTACTAAAAATTGTCTATAAAGATGGTTTCAATGGTTGCTGCATAAACACATAACATAGACATTTTGTGTCCTGCTTGGCTTAAAGAAAATCAGAAGTCACACAGAATGGATAAACGACATAGATACTGCACAGAAGCACAGCGGAAAGAACCAGAACCATTCTTTCTTTATTTGTAATGAAAAATCAAGATATTGTTTTAAATAATTTGGGTTACATACAGGCAGGCAAGTGGGAAGAGGAGAAAGGGAGGTGGGAGAACAGAAGGGAGGAAGGCGGGACAGGAGGAAAGAGGGAAGGAGGAAGGAAGGAAAAGGGAGGAAAGAAGGGAAAGAGGGAATAGTTAAAGGGTAACCCCTAAGTCTGATCAAAGGACTGGCTTTCTAGGCACTGCAGCAGAGATCTAAAGAGGCCTGAGGAATGTGAATTTGGTGTGGTATTAAATGGCTTCCAGAACTGACCCTTGTCCAGCAGCTCCAAGCACAAGCAGAGCAGGTGTGCAACTCCCTGAACATGTCTATGGAAACAGGCCCTAAAAAGTCTATGTTTGAAATTAAAACACTAGTGAAAAGTACCTTTGGGGTATCTAAGGTCTTGTTACTGATGGGCATTCAGTCTTGCATTTTCTGTCTATATGAAGCCTTGCACTGAATAATCCCAATCATTTATAGACAATCACAGATATTCACATGGAGCTTTGTTAGCACACATTGGAAAAAGTCTTCAGCTAAGGCAGTGCTGTTCAGTCTGAGCAACCGCTTCAGGCTTAAATTCCCCCAGGACTCCACACCCCTTAGAGTTATATGCATTTATGTTCAGCGCAGCAAGCCAGGAAAAGAATCATATGCAGATATAAGTTAATAAATTAAGGGTCCTTCTAAACATCTTTGGGTGCAAATCTGTGTGATCCGTTTTGTATGGGATCACTCCTTAAAGTGCTTATTTCTTTCCAATTGCTCTAAAGGGACTCTAACAGGGTAAGTCAGATTTAGAAATTTATGTCATGGATGTCTATAGCTGAATCACAGTCTTAACATAGGTACCAAAGGTTGTGTTGATAATACTTTTTCTTGACTAAGATGTGGAGATGTTAGTGTCTGGAAGGTCCTGGCTCCCTAAGCTCCTGACATCCACTGACAGCGGTGAGTTCCACTCAGAAACTGCCAGGAGTGGTCGCAGTGGTTTGCTGTTTCCTTATGTCCCTGTCAGAGTACTTGGTGTGGAACTGGGCAATGCCGTGCCTGGTCCACCTGCAGCCTGAGACCCTCTTACAAGGATACCCAAACCTAATGGGACATTCCTACCCAACTCTCATCTGAAACTTGGTTGTTCTGCAGTTAGGGACACAAAACTCCTTCCCCAAATTGACAGGAGTGTGCTGGCATCAGCAGTCTGGTGGTAACCAAGGGGAAACAGAGGAGTCCCCCTTTCTCAGTCAGGTGCCTATATAATGTAAAATGAATCCATATACACTGTCACAGGGGGAAGGGATAATTTCCCAGTCTTCCTCAACCCACAGGTGGACTGCAAAATTAAGCTCAAATTTGCTCCCCCTCTTCTCCTGATGCATTTGACATGCCTGGCTGCCCCACCTTGCTCTGGCTTCAGCTCCTTGCCCACAGGCAGGATGGATGTTTGGGCACACATCAGCAGCACTGGCTGGGACGGCTCCTTCCTCCCTGCCCACCCAAGCCCCAGCCCCCAGCACAAGCTGAGCCCCATGGGAGGGTGAGCACCAGTGTCTAAAGCAGGAGTCCTAGCCTGGGCCGGTATCTAAGCAAAAAGCAAACAAACAGAAGTAATCCCTGTGGTGTGTATTTTCATGTACTGCTGAGGTGCCAGACACCCCTGCAGGCTTTAAACTCTGGAGAGGCAGCACAGCTCCAGCAGCCAGAACCTGCCCTTTGGCTGGCCTGGGTTGGCAGCAGCCCAAAAGGGCCACACTTGCCAGTCCTGGTGCAAGTGCCTCATCCATCCCCAAGGATGTTTGGTTGGCTTAGTACCCCGGTAACCTTTGCTTCCAGAGCCAGCACCATCTTCAAGCAGTGGCATGTACAGCACCTTTTCTGCTCTCACCTGACACACACATATGGGTGCTCTTGAGTATCACACCCTTTCTTATCTGATGACCTGTGTTGTATAGGTATCAAAAACCTGCTCTTGGTCCTGAGCAAAATCTTCTGGCAGTGCTTGTGGGCAGGCTGGTGCACTCATGCCATGTGCATTTTCTTGCCTACATCACTGCAGGGCATGCCAGAGGTCTCTTGGGGTGTGTCAGGCTCAGGTGGTCCACTTCCCGTGGTGATACACCCCAAATTCACTCAGTTCAGTCAGTTCCAGATTGTGCCGTGCTCAGGAATCTGAGCCTTGCCTGAGTTTGCCCTCAGTAGACACCAGATCTTCCTTGGCAGGTAAAGGCATCTCCTCACCTCTCTACTACAATCCTTTCACTGTTTTAAAAGGAAACAGAAAACTTTTCTCAGTAAAGAGGCCTAAAAAGGTGTGCAACATGTTGTGGTCCCATGTGAGCAGGATTTCCTGCCTGACATCTGAATATTGCTCAAGAATTATTTAGCCTAATTTTCTTTCTAGCATGTAATGTGAAGTTTTCCAGTTGTTATTACTTACAAATAAGTATCATGACTAATTTGACAAATAACTCCAGACTTGAATACCTCTGTTGGAATCTTTGTTTAAAGACTACATCATTCTGGACTAGTTGTTGTGCAAAGCAAAGGAGAAACAACCTCTTTGGCAAGAGATAGAAAAAGAACTCTTAGTTCGCATTAAGGAATGAAATAGATTTCTTCTATACCTGTGGTCTCAAATTTAGTTATATACATGGATGAAATTTTATCTCCACGGAGATCAGTGGGAATTCCAGTTGCCAAGGTCAAAGGACTGAGAATTAATCCAAGGTGAAAATTACACTTTCAGGGGGGAATTCTGCATTATTAGTGGTGTAAAGCAAGCCTGAGATTTCTCTTTGAACAGAGAATTTCCTGAAGAGAATACTCTTAATTTTCATTTAACTATGCATATCAACAATGAATATGAGACTAGGAGTCTGGTCCCATAATACTGAAAAAAAATACTACCCACTGGATCATAAATCAAGTCTTTGCATAATTTGGCTATTTACAAACCAAGTCTCAGTCCAGAAACTGCTTTTTCCCAATGCAGTCATTGTAGCTAAGCGAATACTTGGAAAACACACAAGATTTCATCTATTTATCAGTTTCTTTTAAAACAGCTGTTCATATCTGTAGTAAAAAGGAAGATGCAAAATGTTCTTGGAATGTATTCAAAATATGAAAATTATCATAGTAACAGTGGGAACAACATAAAACCTCACGGAGGGGATCCAACTTCCTTTTCATTGTCTCTCAGGACATGGATGCCAATGAAACAGAGTGTCCCAGGAGGACCTTTTGATAGCACAAGGCGGGAGAAGCTTTTCTTGCTGGAGCAGCCAGCATATCTGGTTGTTCGTGCCCAGCTCTGTCCCCACATCTGAACACAGTCCTGTGAATTGGTCTCCCTTTCTGGAAAGGACCAAGTAATGTGTGCTGGCTCCCTCAAATGCTGGTTTAATGAAAGGATTTGCTGCTAGAAAAAAGTCTGTGCTCAGAGACATACACTTCTACTATTCATATTCCTGAGGCAGGCTGGCCAGTGCTTAGTCCAAAGCCAGCACCGACCTCAGCTTACTCAAGCGTACCCATCAGGGGGCAGGGGATGACTCTGGAGAGCTTTCATCTTTCCTTATACACAGCACAGCAGTTTCACCCTGCTCAGATAAATGGCTAAGGGCCAGAGCCCTCCTGAAGTTATGGAAGGACAACCCCCTGTGCCATTCAGTAGGCAGCTTGTCCCTGTGTCATGGGGAAGTCTGGCTTGAAGGTCCGAGCTTGATGCTGCTTCAGCTGAACGCTGTGTGCTGGCTCCTCTACCTACTCCACTCCACTCAAACCTGAGGTGAGTGGGAGTGTAACCCTAGACAGAGTGTTGGAGTACACAGCATTTCCACCCGTGTAAATGTCAGTGGAAGGACCAAACCAAATACTCAGCTAGCTTGGAAGCCGTGCCTCTGACCTCATTCCAAACAGATATGTAGAACCATAATATTGTATTTAGAAATAGATTTGAGTTTCCGCAGTCATTTTTAGATGCAATAAAGTAATGAGAGGCATGAAAGCTGGAATCGGCCACCATTCACATTTCCAAGACAAACATCTTAAAATACATTGTGATCAAAATAAAGCAGACAAAGTTACTAGTAGGGCTTCCAAGAGTAGGTGGCCTGTTTTGAAGTTCCATTAATGTTTTTCATTTTGTTTTGGTGCCAGCCTGTGAAGCAAAAATATTCCAAGAGATAACATAAAGGTACATACTCAAAGGAAGAATAAACCCATTATTCATCTATTGCAAGGCATTTGGCCACAATGAAGTAAGAGGGATGGAGAATGGAAAGTTGTTGACGTGTCCGGAAGATGGAGATTATTTTGTGAAATGTAGCACAAAGTTTAGCTCTATCTATGAAAAAAAGAGAAAAGATTGCTGGGTTGTGGGAGAAGGTAACCAGCTACCCAGAAGACAGAGGAAGCCCCACAGTCGCAGCAACGTCATCCTGGGTTAACCCATCTGGGTTAACCAGTGTGCAACCATGCGCTTGGGCAGGAGACACAAGATATTTGTGCAATATCTCACACCTGCAAAGTTATTTCCTTCTCTGTAACAACTGTAACACCCACAGTAAAAAAAACACTTGCAATTGTAAGATACTAGAGGAAGAGAATATTCTTAATTTTTTTATTCTGTTCACCAACAGGTAATCATCACATACAGAGCAGCCTAGGAAGTGACCCAAACCTTGCACTAACATCAGAGTCCCTGCCAATCTAACTCAGGAGGAAAACTGCTGCAAATCTAAGGCTCAAAATGAAACACATGAGCAGGTTACAGGAGTCTTATTGAGAAGCATTCAGTATCACAAGGCTCTTGGGAAAAGAGTAACTGCCAATACTTGAATAATGCTGCTACTATTTGCAATTCTTAAATCTCAGATATTTTTTTAATTTTAAGAATAAAGAATTAATCTGCTTAAACAGGAATTTAAATCCAGGATTGCTGGATTATCGACCTCCATTTTTATAAGCTTTCACAGAAATAAAGGGATAGGAATGTCTGGGTTCTTGGAGACTAATGAGGGCAAAAACATAGAAAAGGGAAAGTTCAAATTTTGTTGAATGACTATATCTTGTTTATCTTAATTTTTTATATATATAAATTTACTAAATTATATATATGTATGATTTGTCTGTAGTTAAGTCAACATATTTTATAGCAACATTTAAGAAAGGAGTTGTGTTATATTCATTCTTTCTTATATACAATTTATTGATTGTTATTAAAGGCCATGTTCAATAATTATGTCAGTCCTGCATGAATGTCTCCCTGTGAAACACACTCTACTTTTCTGGCTCTCACCTATGGTACTTAAGATACAATAACAAATGAGCTAAAAAAAATTTGTCCAAATCTGATTTTACTGTACCTGTTTTAGATACTGCTAATGTCCAACAGCAGCTCTAGCAGAATGACTTTACAGCTGAAGATCTGTAAGCGAGCACGTACTCTCAGTCTTTGCTGGGGAAGTACATCTCCAGTCCCTGCAGAGGTGTTAGCTGGCTCATGCTGCCTGCTGGGAACAGCCAGCTTGCTGAAGGAATCCCTCCACCCACAGATCCTGCAGGGAGTACCTGGGGGAAGAAAAAAGGGGGGTTCAAGAAGGGATGGGAAGCTCTGACCTTTACACTGAATTGAGTACATGTAAACTTTTCTGATGATAACAAGTCTTAAGTTTTGGTCAGCTATGACAAAGTCCTCCCTGGTTGAAGGCTTGTGCTTTTGGGGAAACAGAGCGTTCCAGTGCAGATACATCACCTCCCATGGTATGTACTGCACCACTGATCCCAACAAAGAGGCTCTCCAAAGACTTTCCTTCCCCAAAATGTTGTTCAGGAAGACCATTTTCAGCTGTGCCCTGAGAGTGATCAAGCACATATGTCTAAAACCAATGAGCATCAGGAGTTAAAAAGTCTTAATTTTTAAAATAGTTATTGATTAACTTTAACACAGTGTTGCTAAACAAAATTATTATGCTAATGCAACATTTGACCGCTATCCAATTCATTAGTTCATAACTCATCACCTGTGTCTCAGGACCGTAGGGTGGCAGCTGTGTGATCAAGCTCCAATCCATCAAATTTTCTATGGCTTTGGGGCTGCAGTGCTGGAGCCCAGAGCTGGCATCATACATATCAGCTGATGTTTTCCTGCTGAAGCCATATCAGCTGATGTTTTCCTGCTGAAGCTGTACTGTGTGAGTCATCCTACCATTCTGGGAAGCAGGTCTAAAAGGATTGTTTTACAGGCACGGTGGAAAGGACTGCAGTTGGAGCAGGGACAGCGGGACTTTCAGAGGTTGCTCTTCAGGAGCTGGGAAAGTGCATGAAAGGGTCCAAACCTGGTACTTAAGAGTTAGAGTAACCCCTCTGCCCTCCAGTGCCCTGGATGGATCAGCATTTGTTTGTCCAGAGTGCTTACCAAATGGGCATCTGAATTAGTTAACAGAAGAATTATAATAGTAATACTGATGTTAAAATGATCAGTGAAAGTTCATTTCCAAGAGTGTTTTTTGAGGTGCATCAGTTTCTGACTTCCGATGCATTGTGATATAAATCCCAGTACCTAGCTGAGTTTTGCTGATTTACACCAGTGTAACAGAGCAGAATTTGGTCTGGATATAGGCTGACGAGCAGTAATCACAACCTTCTGCTCCCAAACCACAGGCCTCTTACCACTTGAGCTAAAGGAAAATTTTCATTCATCTTCATTAATATAGGGTTCTTGTTCAGGACTAATTTAGACCATGCAAAGCTGAGAAGCTTCTAACCTGACCTTTTGAACACACCTGGGGGAGGACTTCTGGAGGGGAGTCATTTAGTTTATCTCTAGTTACCATAATTCCATAGAAATTTTGTGTCCTCTCACACACAGTTGTACAGAAAATGAAGAATTGTGAAAATGAGGTTGTGGAGGTATTTGTCCCAGAAAAATAAATCCCATACCATTTCAAGTTTTCTGCTTGAATAGCAGTGGCAGTTGGGTTTTTTGTTTTTTTTTTTGTTTTTTTTTTTTTATGACACTTAGTTTATATCTGCCATGCATTTGAGTTTTGGCAAGCAGAGAATTATGTTTCAAACCTGAACCGCAAATTTCCCCCCAGTAATTGGCAATCTTCAGTAAATCTGAATCTGAATTTCAGGCTCATTAAAAAAGCTGAACCCAGGTGGGTTTTTTTCCTGGTTTTATGTTTCATCATAAAAACATTGCACACCTTTACTCAGAAGTACTTGGTGAACCGGCCATTAGAGGGTAAGGGTTTTTCTAGTGGTCAAGGAAGTAAGGTTCTGCTCAGCAGGGATTACAGCTGCACTGTTTTCTTTCCTTTATAAAAATATTTGATCTTAAAAAATTTAAGACTACTAGTATTTATTGTCAAAAATATAGCTTTTTTCTAGTCCTAACATCTGAGGATGTGGCCTTTACTAAGCTGATACTTGGCCTACAGGTTTTCTCCATCACTTTCTAGATCACACATGCAGCTGATAGGCAGGATTTGAGTGCCTGCCTCCACTGACCTGTGTCTGGCATCTCTGGGTGGGCATGGCAGTGTCTCTGCAGCAATAGCTGCATTTTCCAAATTCTCTCAAGGTCAGGATCTTGCTGTTTGCCTCTGGCGCCCTCAGATTCTTCCTAATGAAAATTGCCAGAAATCTGCTCTGGCATGAATTAGAACATTAACACCCTCCTGAACCATGAATATTTTATTTTTCT
Source organism: Strix uralensis (assembly GCF_047716275.1). Classification (NCBI taxonomy): domain Eukaryota; kingdom Metazoa; phylum Chordata; class Aves; order Strigiformes; family Strigidae; genus Strix; species Strix uralensis. The sequence goes on from NC_133975.1 coordinate 41,664,735, forward strand.
CACTTCTGCACAAGAATTAATGTTTTTATTGTGCTTGTTTGTATTAAAAAGATTTTTTTTTCTTTGAAAGGCCAAAGAGGGAGATTTTTCAAAATATTTTAGGATGTTAAGACATAAATTTCCCTTAATTAATCCAATTCATTCAGACCGGTGAAAAGCATTGAAATCAAAGCCAAGTATTTGATGAGCTTTGAAATTGCAGTCAAAAGTGTGTCACTCTTCAGTACCAACGAGACAGTCTTTCTCATTCACAGAAGCAAGTTAGAGCAGCAAAATCTGGCTTCACATTTCAAACACACCAAAAGATATTCAGACCATACCATTGAAGAAACAGAGCCATCTATGAAGAGTAAGGCTGCATCCTGTGCCTTATATATGCCTTTATAAGGTCCTCGATAAGGGAGATGAAAAAAAAGAAACATCTTAAGCCTTCTTATCCCTGCTAATGTGCATTAGCACTGCTACAAAAGTGAAATATATATTTGACAACTGGTATAACACTGACATTTGCCTTGTGAGAATGAAGGAGAGAGATCACTAGTTCTTCTCCGAATAATTTTCCTTAAGAATGGTTACCCAAGACCGAGTTCTCTTGCAGGATTGACTTTTGCAGCACTTTCTGGGCTGTGGTATAGCTATATCTTGTCCATAGCACAAGCCAGTCCATAGTGTGGCCTGTGCTATGGCTTCTGGGCCAGAGCAGGAGGCAAAGACACCAGGACACAGAGGTGGGGGAGCAGGACTGTACATGGTCCCCATTTTACTCCATGTACTAAGGTCCACGCCATGCTGCTCAGGTGTGCAATCAGGCCTCTTGCCCTTGCATGTTTACCCTTTGGTGTCTGAAACAGTCCTAAAGCATCCCAGTTAAGTGTTCCACCCTCAAACCAGATTCACTGGTTTAGGTTGCTCTCCTCATACTTATTTCTCTCCCAGTGGGGCCAAGTGGCTTCCAGACACGTGAAATTGTGACTTGGTGTTTGGGCACAAAACTGCTGTGACTGACCCTTGTCTATATGATGCAATTACACACAGTTTGCAATAGTGTCAGATAGATGTCTCCCGTGTTCTGTAGGACCTACCTAAAACACTTTTATTTCTTCTTCTTCTTCTTATCACAAATGTTATAAAATGCAGTTAAAAGACTGAAATAACAAATTCACTCTACTTGCTTTTTTATTGCTGGAACATAGAAAATTTAGTTCTAAATAAAGGCATTATTTGGTTAACGATTTATCTGTGTGTCATTATTGGCGATGCTGTTAACCTGGCATCCTAGAAACAGAAACCGTAGTCCTGTTCAGGTTTAAAGGTGATTTACCAAAAAAGTATTTAATAAAATGTCTTATACTATGATTGTCCAACTAAAAAGTACGAGATTTAAAAACAGAAGACCGATCTACCTAGGCAACTGTTATATCTTCTGTTACTTCTGTCAATATTAATTTTCCTTCCTATTGACTTGTATCACAGTAGTGGGAATGATGAATGGGATCAAGAAGTCCCATATAAAAATGGTGGTTAAATTAGATGGACCGAGTAATCGCTCCAGCATTCGCCCACCACCTCAAATATATGCAACCCAGTTGCCATAGTGCATGCAATGGGTATCCAATGTTAGTATCTAGGCCTGAGGTCTGGGGTTGTGTAAGACAAGAAGGTAACACTATCCAACAGGTTCTTCACTCAGATTGCTGATGATACTTCCTGCTTTAACTCTCTGACTGGTAGCATACTAGCCCAGTTTTTTTAAAGAAGAAGGCTCAAGGTGCTCCAGTTTTTGCACCTGGGTTTTCTGGGCTCCCTTACACTGCCAGCTTGGGTGAGGCAGCTGAATGGTTCCACAGCTACTTCACAGGTAGCACCAAGTTGCCACCTCAGAAGGCAAGGAGAAAAAAAGGGAAATCCCACTGATATTTCAATTTCATCAGCTATTGACAGCACTGATCCTGGATAAGAAGTAAATCCATGCTTCACAGCCCTTCATAACAAGGTAACAGAAATTTCATGACCTCCTGAAAGCAGCTCATTCTCTGTGTTGTGCCTGCCCAGAGCACATGGAAATTTTGTGACAATGATAGATGAAAGAACTGAATCATCATGCTACACCTCCTTCTAAAGTCCCTATGTCTCCTAAAGCTTCCAATGTGCTAAAGTTTCATCATCTTCTAGAGGATTAAGGCAAACTTACCCTCAATTTGATTTTTAATTTCTCTCTTTTATACCATTTACCAAAGAAAATTATTTGAAACTTATGAGTCTGATATTAGTCTTTAGCTCAGGTTTGTTTGGCCATTGTCCTTGATTTCAATGTCAGACTGCTGAAATCTGGTTTGAGGGGAAGGGAAGAAAAGAGGAGACATAGCACACCAGAAAGCCTGACAGACATAAATTTTGCTTTCCAGCATGTCTGTGCTTGCAATCAGCAGCCTAAAAAGTTCTGCTATGATCATCAAGAGATGATGTCTATCAATCAGTCTTTAAACACTGCCCGTTAGGTTCTCTTGTTGAGGATGTAACTGAATCTACAAGTCCCTGAAGGCTATTTTTATTCCATTTTGCAGCCAAAGGAGAAGTAAGGGAAGTTCTTTTGCTTTCCAATACATTAAGTGGTGTGGATCAAAGGGATTAGTATCAAGGCCTAAAAAGTTATTTTTTAGAGCTATAATAGAATCTATACTGCTTTTTTTTTTTTTTTTTTTCCCATAGAATTGTTTAAGACATAAATCAAGTCGGATAGTATTGATTGTAGAATATATTTGCAGATGTCAGCCCTCAGTATAAAGAGACTTGATTTCTAAGTGTTTTATTTTCTGGTGCTGTAGGATTTTATACATTCAATAGGGTGTATGCGAAATGCATTATATTATTCTCTGAGTTTAGATTTTTTCCAGACGACAGGCGTTACTTTTATGATGCCCCGAATGGAATGACAGAGTAAATTGCCCTGATTTATACTCCATTACAACCAGTGATACTGCTGTCACGACTGCTGCTCTTTCTCATTACACAACTTCATATACTCCCTTGCCTAGCAATGAAATAAGTTGCAGCGTTCCCAAATACCAGCAACACAGGTCGATTCCCATCATGTGTCTTGCATGCTCACCCTGGGAACTTTTCCATTTTAGACCTCAGTCTACAGCTCCTCTTACGGATGGTTTCCATTCCGTTGCCTTATCTGGGGTATACATGGTATCCCATTCTTCATTTTAGATGTGCTGTTTGGAGACAAGCACCAAAACAATAAATCATGGGGCTAGGTTATTTTTAGGCCACATTTCCGAATCAACATTAAGACTATTTCTGAAGAACCTGCACAAGGAACTTATTGTGTGCATACACAAATAAATGACACAATTCAATGGTTTAATACTATCTGCCAAGTTAAACTACTGCAGAGCAGCTGTGTACATTTAAAATGATCCCTGGCACTTCTGAAGAGTTCATAAATCAGCAGCAACATACTTTCTTCCAATTAAGAGAGTTAAAGGAAAAAAAATCAGAAATTAATGTGTCTAGGACATAAATGACATCTCTATACACTTGTGAATGTGAATCTGAAAAAAAAAGAAAGCAATGTTCTTTACATTATTAGGATTATAATAATTTTTAAATGCCCATTTTTGTGTTTCAGTTGTTGTCAAAAGTATTGTTATAAGGAGGCTTGCTTGAAGCCAGCTAGTGATGTTAACCCAAATCTACTGAAGAAATGAGTCATCAACCAAACCACAATAGTACCTCATCAATGCCTCAAACCATGGCTCCCTCCACTAAGAGTAACACAAGATGTACACCCAATATGGGCAGTCACAAACCATCTTTTAGAACTCACTCTGAAAGCACTCACTAAAATACTCATTGCTCTAAGGAATCACATTGCGTAGTTCCACTATCTAAACTTTCCTGCCAATTTGCTGGCATCAACAGCAACCACCACACTATTGCTCAATGTCTGTGTACCCTTGGCTCTTGTGCTCTGCTACAGCAAACGCTAGAAATACAAAGCCCATAACAGGCATCACTGAGTCTTTACCACCTATGGCATTCTCTTCTGTTTGCGCATCTTCTCCCTTGCAACTTCGTGCCTTCTCACCATGTTCCAGTCTCCTGGATCTTTTCACAGTAGAGTTAGTTACACTCTTGCTGTAGGTGGATCTTCATCCCAACCATATTTGACATAGTTTGTCTGTGTGACTACATGCATAAAAATATATATTTTCTTCTAGTTTAGCTCTTACTAAGGGAAGCAGAAAGAACAAGTGTATTAATAAAAATATTTTAAAAATTAAAAAGAAAAAATCTCAACAAAACAACAGTTTTGTGCAGGAACCAACACCCATCTGATAATTCATCTTTCTTGCCTCTCCAGTAGACTTCTCAAGTATACTACAGAAAGCTCCATCCAGTGCAACCTTGCTTCCTCCATTTCTTCACTGAATGGTGTCTGCATCCAGCTTTCCACTGTGCTAGCGCTGCAGAACACACAGTTCTTGCACAAAAGCAATGTGAGAAACATGTAGGTTGGAAGGGACCTCAGGCAATTACCTAGAGCATCCTCCTGCTCAACGAATGTTGTTAGAGCAGGTAACCAACAGCTTGCCCAGTCAAGTTTTCAATATCTCCAAAGATGAGGACTGCATCACTGATCTGGACAATCTGCTCCAGGATCTGATGACTTCTTATACCAAGCTGGCATTTCCTGTTTTCCAGGCTGTGTCTGTTGCCCCTTGTCCTTCTGCTGTACACACCTGAGAAGATGACTTCATCTATTCTACACCTTGCCATTAGGAAGCGATTCCCAGCAGTGGGCAGCACAGAAATGAATTTCATCATTATAATTTATTTACTCAAAACCTACTATTTCAATTTGGATATTGCCTAAGATCCATAACTGGTCCTCTCCACACTCCAGAGGAGGGTATCTCCTTTCACTCTGTGCTCTGGAAGAATGGAGGACTAATGTATGCCTAATTGCCAGCGTGTCTGGAGCATGCTTGAATCTGCTTCTTGTTAACTAGACCGTCATTGCACATTTGAAACACAGAAGCTATGTTAAAGCGTGTCCTCTTGTTTTAAGCTTAGAGTAATCCAGGCCATTTTTGTGGTAAACCAAGTGTGGAATGGATAAGATTTGGAGGACTAGGAGACATGTCTGGGTCAATGCTGCTGTATATTGACATAATGAGTTTATAACATCATTTAGCTGTAGCTCTTAAACTAGTGCATAAAAGTTTCAGTATGGTATGATGTTAATTTAATTAGAAATAAAAGGCTGTCTTTCATACAGATTTGTAAAATGTTTCACAAAAATGCCGTATCACTTGATTCTTCCACAGCGTTATTTCCTGTGCCAGCTGTCTCTGGTGACGATGATCTGTTTGACAATTCAAGTGAGGACACTTTAGTCCTGGAGAACTCCAGGAACTGAACAAGGAGACATTTCCAACTAATGGCGTAACCCTTCTGGAAAGCTGACAAGGATTCGGGAGTGCTATAATGTACTTTGCAGGTTCTTCACAGCTCACATTCATTTGACAACAAAGACGAGGAGTTCCTGTTCTTCAGGTGAAAGCTGATTTATATGTACAATGTGTGGGCAAACAGGAGTTATATGGTCACACTTGAGGGGACGAGTCAGGTGAATCACACCAGCCAGCTGGAAACAGGGCTAACACACCTAGGGGCTGAGATGTGTCCCGCAGGGCTTCTGTGTGGAGTATGCTACACATTTAATGGGAAATGGTTTCCCATGACTAAGGCTCTCCCCCATCGCTGTACTCTTTGTTAATCTCTGCAGGAGCAGCCAGAGGATCTACATCTATCGTGGCTATGGAGAAAGACCAGTCATTGCCTGACCTGATAACTGATATAAAAATGATTGCCATAAGCTTTTCTTGGTTTCCCCCCAAGCCTGGAGTTAGTCAACAGATGTGAGCTGTCTGGTGACCAACACACCAAACTGGATAGTGGTGAGAAATCTAAGGTGGTTTGTAAATTCCCAGTGACAAAAATGTAGGTAGACTGAGTGTATCACTAGTACACAAATGTTGGAGAGGGCTAGGCCAGGAAATGGTCTTAGACACCCAGTCCCCACTCTTAAATACCCTTCTCAGCTGCTGCTTGCCCAGAAAGCAGGTATAATAGATTAGTACCTCCACTTGCACCTCTACAACTTACTGGTTGGTCTGGACAGCACTGAACTGCTTTGCTTCACCATGATGAGCAGCTTTTTACAAAGCTGATTCCAACCCCTGCTGAGTTCTAGCCAGAATATCACTGAAAAAGGAGGCCAGGTCAGAAAACAGCAGGAAATACAGATTTCAGGTGACACATTGCTGCTTAAGACCACAACTGTGATTCTGCAACCATTACTCAGCTGAGCTCTGCAGCATCAAACTCAACCGACTTCTTGCTTTTTTTTATTTTAACAATTCCCTGGCAGCTCACCTCTTAACCAGACAGAGAAACTAGTGACTCTACCTTGAGTGCCCAGAGGAGAGTCTGCAGGAGGCCAGACACACCTCAGCCCATTGCCAGGCTCTGATTCCTCACAAGCAGCAGTGAAAAGTGCCACGACGGTGCTTTTCAGTGCTTTCACAGTTAGGCACCAAGAGAGTGGTCTTTGGTGTCTTGAGTGGAAAAAAGACTCTTTGCCCTTCTTGTTGGAGATGTCCCTCAAATCACCCATGGATGCCATGCAGAGAGGGGCCTCCTCTATAGCCCTGCTTAGGGGACCAGATTGGAGATACCTGGTGCCCTGTACTTGACACAGAGCAGGGTAGCTCTGTGTAATTTCAGGCGCAGGGCCTTCCCCCCTGGGGCAACCTGGCTTTCTCTATGCACAGCTTGGGAAGACGGAATGCCTGGTATCTGTTCCAGAGAGCAGGCACCTAAAAACCCACTAACTGGGTCTTCTTCTGGCCCTAATGCTTAGGAATCAAATTCCCCCTTGTGAACAAAGAAAACCCAGTTTAATGTGATGAGATGTTTTATACTTTCCAGTAACTAAATTAGTAGGAAATTGAAGATTTTCCACTCTGGAAAGTTAAGGATTTGTTATTAGTAAATGCAAATAATGTTGTAGAGTTTAAGTTTCTGAGGAAGTCTGTTTATTTTAGGGAAGATAGTAGAGCTGCTCTGTTTTCTAGATTTTCATGCCCCTGATGAAGTAATATTTTGCAAATGTTGTTTACAGTTTCTGTCTTACAAATCTGTATTATGTCTATATGTATGTGTACATTATATATGTATTCCTTAACTAGACATTCTATAAGGCATCCAAACCACATGTGAAAAGTTAAAAATGCCTTTTCAGAATATACATCTTACTTTGCCTGTAAATATCTGACAGAGATAAGATATTTATATGATTATTCTTATGATTATTCTGTACTGTCACATCCAGCAGGTTTAAAAGCCAAAGTTTCAGTTAAAGCACAAAATATGTAGACTACCACCTAAAGAGTAGTATGATAAATACAAAATACTTTCAAACAAACATAATTTGCCCATTTTAAAAAAAGACGCACTTCATAGTTGTAGAGTATGTGGCTAGATGGAAAGAAAATTCCACCAAGTATTTTATCAGCTGGCTGCCATTCTCTGTATGTGAGCCAATAAAAATGGAGAATTTTATTGAGAAGCAATAATTTCCTCTATATCAACTCTTGCAAGCACTATTACATCAAATCCCAAGTGTGCTCACAGAAACAAAACACCCTTTTAAATGTTTTCCCAAGATATAATGCAGCCATTCCATCTATCATTTGGACCCCACTATTTTAACCAAACATGCTCATATTGGAGTCGTCAGAAGTTTGAGCTTTAGATAGCATAGCCATGCAAAAGGACTACAGGCTTGGTAAGGGTTTATATAATTATGTTTTTGGTTTTTCATTTTGGGGGGGCAAAATAATGGGCTATCTTGGATGTGAGGTAACACAGATCTAAAAGGTAATGGCAGGAAGATCACAATTTTATTGAACAGCTCTGGTTACACAGGGAAGGGATGTGAAAAGCGTTTTCAACACAGGAAGTCATAGTCACTCCCTTTACCAGAGGCAACACTTTAAACCAAATTAAACAGAAGTCAGGTGACTAGAAGAGCACCTGCATATTCCCAAGACTGTTCAGCTATTAGTCTTTGGGACCTGACCATCTGAACCAAAATGTAAGTCAAATAATTCTTTATGACTTTAGAAAGCATTAGCACTGTCCCTCAACCCTTTATGCCTTTACTGCAAAGCTTTGCTGATATGCTGAATTTAAATAATCTCTGATTTTTTAGCTGGCTGAGATGAGGAACAGGCCATTTCTTCAACTTCAGTCTCAGCCTGGCTACAATAAATAAATACATGCTTTGTTTATATTTTTTCATTCATACAAAACTGCACTAACTGTGTAGTCACTCAAAGCCCTAAGGAACCTTTAACAATATTTATAAGCAATCATTCTTCTGCCATCAGCATCAGTCTATGTTACTACCTTTTGCTCAGCTAGTTAGTCAGAACTGAAGGTGAGCCAAGAGATAAAAATTAGGGATAACACCTTAACAATGCCCCAAAACATTTCAGCCTTAGATAAAACTTTGGGTAATCAGAGTACATGAAACAAACTCCTTCTCCTCCGGTGACTGGCAGTAAACCGGCTCCATTAGCTCTCAGGGGCCCTGAAATAAATGTATATCCTGATATGGAGGCAGCATTTGAACTTGAAAATGAAAAGGTGGTAGCCAGGTTGGAAGTGTCATGATTTCTGGATCTCCTGCTTCTAGCTCTGAAATCCTAGTTCAGGAGTTCAGTGGAGGACAAACCTATACTGATTGAAGCTGACCAAACCCATGGAAACCATGGAACCACCCAAGTCAGTGACACACAAATGCTGAATTATCTCACCTGAAAAGCTTCATTCAGCTCTTGTTATTGCTCTAACTACAGACCACCAAACTGCCTGTCAGAAAACAACCGCAAGCCCTGACCTGGTTACTGGACTACATGTCAGAGCTCAACAGTTGAGTTGGTGGAAAGGCACGTTACATCCCAATAGGAATGCAGTTAGAAAACACTGCTTCCAGACCCAAGCATTTGCACTTGCTTTGAGTGATTTTTCCTAACCTCCAGTCAGCATTCTTTCTTGAAAGCCCATAGAGGCAAGGACACAAATGTTTTATAATGTTTGTGGCCAAATATCCATCCTCATCAGAAAAAAAAAAATCCAAAACCCAGGAAAATATGCAGCAGGAAATCATGTCCTTCTTTACCTTTTGATCAAAAGCTTTTAATCCAGCTCAGTCAAGTGCCAATAAGTGAACACTGATCCTGTCAGGAGAAAGAAAACAGCTGTTGACACCAATAGTAACAGTCCTGCTGTATCATCTCATTTAATGATTCTCTATTTTTTCACTTGATATTTACCTCCTTGAAGCTAAGTCTCATCCACCAGGGGTACATCTTCCTTTCTTCCTCTTGCAGACTCAATATACATCATAACGCTCATTAGTCAAAGCAAAACTTTCTTCCGTTTTTCTGCAGCTGGCATTCTTGCATAACCCAAAATTAAATAAATCATACAGCAGTCCCAAAATTAAGATTCTGGCAGTGAAGACATAGTTTTCTCAAGGGTATCTAGTCTGACACTGGGGACAGGGGGATGGAGCCCTATCACTGAACCTCTGATCTGTCTTTACAACAAATGTCTCCTGTCCATCCCAAAGGTGATTTCAAGAATGGTGACTCTGGTTTAACTTGGTTGAGTCTGAGGCTCTATTTCATGGTGAAATAGGTCATCATGAGCACTGCGAGCCATAGCGTTGTCTCTGCACTGATCACTGTAGATAACTGCAGGGCCACTGGCGTGGTGGAACAAACAGCAGGAGCAAGGCAAGCTGCCAACACCTTCTGCCTGAGAAGAGATGGAGGAAGAGGAGGGGATGTTCCAAACACTGGGTTTGGGTGTTGTTTTCTCTTCCCTTCACTAAGCTGAGTGAGATTTAGAAACATGGTGTTCTGAAAAAAAAAAAATAAATGAAATGGGTTTCTGCAGAAAAATATTGAAAAGAAATATTCTGACTTTTCAGATTTTTCCTTCATGTTCTTGACTGAAAATATCTCTGGGAATTTAACCTAAAGTCCCAAAGAGTTTCAGTCAATCCAAACCTGCATTTCAGGCAAGTGAGATACCTAACATATGTCAGTACAAGACTGCTGACCATTTTTCCCACCAGAATACTGGGAGCTCTCATATGTCACTGAGAGCTTAGAGTATAACAAATTTCTTTTTGTTTTAAGCAATTTCCTTTAGTGCTTAGTGAATTACCTGTCACACATTCAGCAACTCTTTTTCATATTGCTACAAGCAATTCTGCTGGATGAAATTAATGTATTAAAGTGTATTCTCAGTTTTTATTAAGCTCTCTTGGCTGAAGAAATATCAACATTTAATATGAAGATGGGGGAGGGAATGCCAGCAGACAAGTTTCTCTTTTCTGTCTAGTATCTGAAAAAAAATTAAAATATCTAATTTCATGAATGACAGACAAATTCAGCTGGCTGGCCAGATTCTGCTAAGTACCAGTTTCAGTCACAAAAATCTCGGGCCTCTGATGCTTTGAAGTCAACAGAACTGTGCACAGGCAGTACCATAAAAAGAAGAAAACAATCAGAAAGCAATGTAAAGGCCACATTTACCATTTAATTGACATGACTTTGGAGATGCCTATGTGAGCAAAGTAATTAAAGCCCAGGCAGTAGGGAGAAGAGGAAGAGAACTGAGAAGCAGTAATTAAGTAAAAATATTATGATGTTTCTCTCTGAAAATTCTGTAATTTTCACAACCTAGAAGTAATGTATTACACCTTCAGGATGCTGATCTCTGTAGAATATAGACAACTAACCCAATACACTATGTATAATAGACGAATAAAAGGAACAATTGTTTCAGCTTCAGCACGATGGTGAACTTTGATGGCATCCTAGTAAAACATATAACATTTATTGCCATGATAAACTGCTCTTGAGGGAGTGATTTCCCTGCCCTCCCAGCTGGAGCTGTCGTGCTGCAATGACAGAGTGGGTAAGGAAGGGATGGAACAATAGCGAAGTCAAGGAGCTGGAGCCTGACCTTAACAGAGTGGGTGGTATTTGCTGCAGTCCAGAAAAGCAAATAACTCACTCAAAGGTGATAGATTTTACTGGGGAGTGGAAATAACAAAGCTGAGAAATTAAGTGGAGCAAACATGGTATGAAAGCATATTAAAGTAACTGAAGGGGGGGATTTCCTTGTCAATAGACTCAGCTATTAAGGAAAGAGAGAGAGACAGAAAGGAAAAAGGAAAAGAGATGACAGAATAGAGGAGCAAGGGATGGGAAAAGAAAAAAAGAAAAGAAAAGAAGAAAAAGAAGAAAAAGAAGAAACTGAAGAAAAAGAAGAAAGAAAAAAGAAAAAAGAAAAAGAAAAAGAAAAAGAAAAAGAAAAAGAAAAAGAAAAAGAAAAAGAAAAAGAAAAAGAAAAAGAAAAAGAAAAAGAAAAAGAAAAAGAAAAAGAAAAAGAAAAAAGGAAAAGAAGAAAAGAAAAAAGGAAAAGAAAAAAGAAAAAGGGAAAAGAAAAAGCAAGTTTCATGACTGCGAGGTGTTCTTGATTAAATGCATCACTCAGTAACATGTCCAGAACACACCAACCCACTTCATGGAACACCTCGCCTGATGGTGAGGGTGTAATTGAATAGTTAGTACTGGAAAATTTGTTTTTGTTTTCTCTTTTTTGAGACTGGATGCTACAGGGACCTACAGGCAGGAGAAATGCCCTTCTTGGTCACTATCTCAGCCAAGAACATGCAGGAGAAAATTTCAGCTCTCCAAAGAATAGGGAACTTTTTCTGTGTGTAGGGCAACTACCTATACCTTTTAACCATTCTTGCCTATGCCCTATTTTCCGTAAAGCCTGAGAATGAGAAAGTCCAGAGACCTACTCATTGATCTAAAAATTAGGAGTTGCTTTGGTACCAGTGACTTTAATCCAGTTGCATTTGCTGTGTGCAGACAAAACATGACACCAGTCACAACATGCACACTGGGAGCTTGAAAAGGGTCAGTTTTCCAAAGCTGAAATAAATCAGTGGAATGACTGACTAGAAAGCAGTATTGTTCAAGAATATTTTATTTGCTTATCAAAACACCACAGATCTATAAGAAAAAAGTATTCTGGCTGAAAGGAAACACAGAAGCTGCAATAAGCCATAAATATACATATAAAATGAAAGAAAAGGAAAAAGCAAGCATCAGTGAATTCAAGTTAAAAGTTTATATGTCTCATAGCTGATTTAAAAAGTAAAGAAACTGATGAAGCATCCATTGCCATTTCTGCAGGGGCTTTTTTCCAAAACGTGTAAAAAAAAGATTCCCTCTCACTCTGAGGTACTTTTATAGCTCCTGGTCATATTGCATTAAAGTGCTTCCAAACAGTAAGGTATTTAATTTTACAGTGTACTTTGGAGAAGCAGATGACTCTTTTGCCTCCATGTTACAGAGGGGAAACAGGTACATATTATTTAGAGATATCCCTAATGTCAGTTGGAATACATGCAGTGATAGAGCAAGATGAACTTAGATCTCTGAAAATTTCTGGACAAAAGCATGAGTTGTGGGTCACCCTTTCTCCAAGAATGATGGCCACTGCCCCTTTGAGTCCTTAGGATAAAAAGAACATTATTATTATTATTATTATTATTATTATTATTATTATTATCATTATCATTATCATTATCATCATCATCATCATCATCATTATCATTATCACAACTACTACTACTACTACTATATAAAGCTGTTGCTGGGGACTACAAACATCCCAAAGAATTTACAGACTAGCAGAGAGGAAAGAGCTGATATATAGAACATCGGTAAGACAAAGTAACTTGTATAACAAGATATATTGAATTCTAAGAGGATGAGGACAGGGAAGCCGTTGCTACTCCTTGCAGACACTGTGTAGGTTTCAGTTTCTGCATGCCTTGTGGCATGGGTCAAAACTGAACTGGGAGTTGACTGGTGAACATTAGAAGTAGTTCAACTGTCAAACTGGCAACATGGCATCATCTTCAGACTGTTTGATGGAAACTGTGAGCTGTGCTGATGGCCACTGGAGGGGTCATCAGATCAGACATTTCTAAGCAGGTAAAGAAGTTTTTACTTCTTTCTATTCTAGATGGAATAGTAGGACAGGAGCATTACTCTTAAAAAGACACTAGTAAATTATAAGTGAATGGCCAGCTCTAACGTATAACAATGCCATGATTATTATTTTTCTTTTCCTTAAAGGAGCGTCTCTCAAAAAGCTGAGTGGCAACCAGCAGCTCTCTCACCCCATGTCCTGCTCCATGGCCTTCTCCTCCCCACCCAGGCCCAAGGCATGGAGGGACTGCCAGGAGCACCCCACCACCAGATTCTGCCACTGTTTGCATTTCCAGAGCCCATCTCCCCTTCCCCTCCAGTACACCTGGCTCAAATGCCTTGTCTTCACAGGAAGAAGGGTTACTGCTGTCTGGGACTGGGAGAGGGACAGAGCATTTGGGGGAACCCAGTGGGGGCCAAGGCAAGTGCACCTGAAAGATGTTGCTCCCCAGGATGCCTGGAGGCTCACCTCAGAGCTGCTTCTCACACACCCACATCTCCACTTTCCTTTTCCCTTGCTTGCCAGCTGCAAGAATTGCAGAGTATCTTCCTTTCTTTTCGATGCAATTACCCTGCAGGTCAACAGCAGGCTCCTTGTCCACCACTTGAAAATACAGCATGGTATAAACAACCTCTTATGGAGAACGAAAAAGAGGAGAGACGATTACAGAAGCACAAAGATGTAGATGGTACATTCAGCTCTTCGCATGTCTAAGAGGAGCATGATTTCCAGATGCAGTGAGCCAACATCTTCTTTGCATCTCTAGGTTATGTTACTGCAATTCATGCTGCAGAGGCTGTGCTAGAAGGCATTTGTGCAAAATGTATACAACCACCAGGCACAGAGCTCCTGGAAGATCTCTTCCCCTTTGCTCCCAGCCCCAAACAGTATGCTGTACTGCATGGTACAGCTTTGTAAACCCTTTTACTCATATCAGCACTTATCCTGCCCAACTCACTAATTTTATTCTTTTTCCTATGTTATTTAAAAATAATATGCATTTACCAGAGTATTTTTCATTAATGAAACCTTTAAGTCTTGCAACTTCTACAAAGATGATAATTTGCAAGGAAAATACTCAACAGTCAAAGCATCCCATGGAATATTTTAAAACTGATCTGCAAATCTGTGAGCATGTTAATTGTTGAGACTGAGCTTTTCTAATCTTTTCATTTGTGGCAGAACCATATGCCCAGACTGAGCTATGCCGCGTAGCTGTGACTGCTTAGGTAAGTCATACAATACCATCTTCCCCAGCAAGAAAGCACTTCCCTTTGGAAGAGAGACATAAATCTCTCCTGAGAGTGAATTTCAAACCTCTGGGCTACTGGATCACCCAGATGCTTGCTGAAAGCAGACATTAAGTAAAGGGCCTGCATTTAGAAATGGCACAGCTGGCTGCGGCACTTCCTCCTCCCCTCCCCTCCTGCTTAGCTCGCTCCAGGTATCGCTCAGACATGGACACACCATCTTGGGGAGCTTGACCCCTCTGATCCAGGTGGGCAGAGATGGCCCGGGCTGCCAGTCCTGGTGCAAGAGACCCTGGAGCAGAGGATCCCAAAGACACAGCCCCTCTTCCCCATGCAGCGAACAACCTGTCTTGCAGGGGAAGGTTAGGTATGGTGGGGTAGTTTTCCTTTCCAGGTGAAGGTACCAGGGAGGGAGATGTGGGAGTTGTATGTGTTTTCCTGTCAGAACCTCTACATTGCAGCTGGTTAATACTATTTGCATGCACATGTTCAATATGTCACAGAAACACAGAATCATCTAGGTTGGAAAGGACCTTGTCCTTGCAAGTGCCACAGTGAGACTGTGATAGAAGGTATGTATAAACCAAAATACGTAAAAATAAGTAAATTTTCATAATTCAGTATGACATCCTTCCTTTAATTTAAACCTAATCAGGGAATAAGAAACTAAAAACAGCTGTAAGCATTCACATTACATCTCTCCAGGGATATGTACATAAAGTTAGGATTTGTTTTCACCCAATGGAAATTTTGCAATTTCACACAGACACTCTTTTCGTTTAAGCTGCTTCTTTATTACATTTTCCATAACAGAATTTACAATCTCCACAAAATAAAAAGCAATTCCACTGCATTTTCCTTGGGCGGCTTTCTTGCCCTACATTCTCCTGCTCGAAACATGAAAAGATTAAACACATAAGTGTTTCTAGTAATCTGGCTATCTTGGCCATAAATTCAACAGGCAGGAAGGATTTTTTTTTTATCGGTAAAATACGCCTGGAAACTGTGTACGGCCTAGCACGATGTGCACGTTTCATTTTTTTTACCATTCATACAGCAAACAAGCTTTTAACAAACCACATCCAAAGGCCTTTTAAAGCTCTCTTCTCCGCATATATCAATCCTGGCCAACAGCGCAGAACTAAAATGCACGGTGAGCTCAGAAGCGAACGCTTCCAATGATTAAAATGTTCCACCGAGCATTCCAGTAAGGAGACGCCGGCAGAGAGCGCGAGGGAATGCAAGCCCTCGCGGCACAAAAGGACACGGCCCCTGGACCGCGGCTGTTCAGCAATACCTCAGCTATTAAAGGCAGCAGGGAGGGACCCAGGGGCAGTGCGAGACAAGCAGAAGCCTGTATCCTCAGTATCCAGCGGAAGCAAATAATCCGATTACAGCCTTCACTGTCTCTGAAAGTTGGTGGCTAATGAAAGTTTTGGGAAAAATGCTCCACTGCTGAAGCTTGCTCAAATAGAATGCACAGTATTTGCGAACAGCAATGCCTTATCAGTCCAAAGTTAATGCGAGCAATGGCCTCTTAATCTTTACTTAATAATCTTCTGGCAGAGTGAAAGGCTGACCCAAGGCAAAGTTTAATGATCAAACGGGCAGTTAGAGCTATTGGTAAAAATTCGTTTTTCTGCAAATGTGCTTTCCACAGTGGGAAGTGCAACTATTAAATTTCCAGGTATTTTTCACTATATTTTAAAAAATGTGACATTATCAACCATAAATACTACACGAGAGCATATCTGATATTAAATCCAGGAACAGTGGCAAGATCTTGCAGAGAAAAGCAAGAGATGCAGTTGTGGTATTTGGCTACAGTCACAGCCATGAGCATTTTGTTCTTCTTGTACAGGAGAAATTTAAGGAAAAAGCACTGTAAATTTTCCCTCACAGCAAAAGACTTCAAATTTGCCCTTGTAGAGGAACAAAACCACAATGCTACAAACTAGCACCACCTCTTGAGAGCCCATAGCCTTCAATGGTACTGCCTGGGTTTATCAGAGGACACACACAAGCCTTGCCAGCCTAATCCCCCGAAGTATGTAAGTACCTGCTTAACTTGAAACAAGCAGTTTCAGTGGGACTATTCACAGCACATAAACTGGTCACGCATGCTGTTCTCCAGGCATGGAAACCCAGGAGCACCACTTCCAATGCCTTCAGCACTATCGAAATTGTTCTTCCCTGAGGCAGGGGGAATTTTGAAGCCACTGACTTTCAAGGGTGCATCAAACAAGACTGGATGCTCCTCTCCATGCCTCCAGAGGTGCTGACGATTCAGGGTTGCAGCCGGATTATACCAAACCTTTCCACTTTCAACACACGCAGGGGAGAGGGTGAGGGATGGAGGAGATGTCCATTGTGTTCGATGGGGTTCACAGCAGTGCCACAAGCACCCCCTGTCCCTCTGTGTGATCACCATGAAATCCTGTAGCTCACTGGAGCAGCATCATGTACCTCTTATTATACACCTGTAATGGTAATGTTGGAAGGGGAGTGCTGACGTACTTTTTATCAGGACAAAAATGTGCTTGTTGGTTGGAGTACGAGAGAGTTGTGGGAGGGAGCGGGAAAGAGGTGGTAGAAAGAAAGCGAGAGAAAGAAGCTAGCTAAGAAAGACCTGATTTTGCCATGTTTTTAACAATTTTCCCAGCCAGTATTGTAGGTTTTAAACATGTGCATCATAAAACTGGTGAACTTTTCTTCTGGATTTTTTAAACTTCCTTATTTTTTTTTTTTTTTTTTTTTTTCCCCCCCAGCAATTACAAGTTTAATTCCAAAGGAAAAGGGAGAAATATGAAAAGTAGGCACTCTAAAGCATATTTACTCAGGTATATAGAGGAAGCAAGAATTCATAGCCTACTAAAATGCAGACTGTCATGTCTTAAAGATATAATCTATAACAATTATACTTCCAGTCAACAAAGACAAAAGCATTTAGCAAATGCAGAGAGTACAAGTGCACTTCATATATGGTAGTGCATATGCTGAAAAATACTTCTGGCCTATATAATCAAATTAAATTAATTTGGAACGTATCTAGATGTCAGACTTGTTTTTAAGAAAAATACGCACACATGTACATCTATATATACATTTCCTAAAATAACCATAATCCTGTGTATGATACACTAACATTTCTAAGACTTTTTCGATCATTATTGATAAATTGAGATAGTTTTCCTTACAAATCCTAAAATTCATATACTCCATGTAGTTCATATCAGGACAAGACAAATCAAATATTGTTCAAGAACAAATACAGGTACATGCAATTCCTTAAACTAGTTTTATCTATTATCCTGACGTTCCTTCTTGTGTGGGCGATTGTTTTGTCTGTTTGTGTTTGTGTTTTCGCTTTTTGCCTTTTTTTTTTAAGCCTGGAAACTGCCACAGAAAAGTCTGGCAGCTATAACCTCCAGCTAACTACTAGCAAATGCTAACATGCTGTAAAGTGGAACATTTATACAAGATCCATCTGGCGCATACAAGTAGGAATCCAAGATTTAAAGCCATTACACTGTGCATGTGCATTTACACCTTCACCAAAGTTGGCAAAAAGAGTAGATTTTACCCCATGACTCCAGTAGTAAAAGAAGGGGTGTGAAACGTGTGCTGACCTATGCTCCTCTGTCCAATTGTAGTTATTATATACTGCACTTTGGCATGTTACATCCCAGGCTTCATGCCAGGAGTAAATTAGTCCAGTCCTGAACTTGCCTATCAGAAATTAAATAGTACAAGAGTGAAACATGCCTATAAAGTATTAGAGTAGCTGAGCATTTTCTTTTGATCAGTCTTACAGCTTTAAAAGGGCACTCCACTGGGTCTGGTAAAACAAGCAATACTCCCATCAAAAGGATGTCTCAGCTGACTCTTTTTGCCATAACTGAATGAGAAGGACGGAAAAACGGCTTTGAGCTATTTCATTATACTTCATAAAGCTCAGGCTTGCCCAACCATATGCCTAACATTTTAATATTTTTCTGCTCTGTACATTCCCATCACCTCAGGCAGAGTACACCTGGGTTTGTCAGCAATATCTGACTTTATATATAGGAGGTATATAGGAAAATATGCAGATATGAAATGCATATATTAATGACAAGAGTAGTCATCATCATGATTAAAAAAAATTCAAGGCAAAGGGTATAACAGTATAATTTCACACTACCAGTGAAATTCAACTTTTTGTTGGGAAGCAAACCCCGATGCTTAATGCATTCATTAATGCCCTCTGCTGTCTGTCTTGGCGAATTTCAGTGAACATTGACCACCTCCCCCTAAGAGAAGCACCAGCTCAGAAAGCCGTTTAGAATAACTGAGATTTATCGTTTTGTGATCATTTCCTCACCTGCAAGATGCAGCAAAGCTGTAGCTCCAGTTTACCGCATCACACGATGATTTCTGCTTGTAACCCAAAAATACGAGCCCGTTCCTCTGCAGGCACGATTCCTTCCTCAGGCTGGTCATTTAAACACCAGGTGGCACCAAATAACAAGTTTCAATAGAGTTGTGGCCCTTTTTTTTTTATTGGGAAAAAGTTGGTGGAAAGATCTCACAGGAATGTGTAATGAGAGTGTAAAAAACCCCCAAATCAACACCCAGGCAAAAAGCCTCATCATGAATATGGGGTGAGCTCACCCAGAGCAATGCCTCCATCTAGCCAGAGATGGGGAGAGATGGCGGGGCAGTCCGGCAGCCCAGGCCCCACCTGCCTGGTCAGATGATCATCCTGTTCCAGTAACTTCCAACAAAAGCCTAGCTGAGAGGACAAGCACTTTGGGTAACTGCAACAGATCAGTATTAGCCCTTCTAATTAACTGCTACCAAGTCACCAGGTTTGAGTGGGGCTTTCCTTGCTACCAACATTGGCTAATGCTGCTCGATCTGATAGTAACACACCAACAAGAGTGAGGGCAGTACTTTGGAAGGAGGGAAATCATGCTTTTAGAGTGTGTAAGCAGAGACAGGACATGCTGGACAACCAACAGACATGATTTCTAGGCTCGCACTTTGGTCAGCCTGACAGGTCGCCCTCTTTGCAATAGCCTAACCGCCAAATTTTGTACATTCAGTGAAAAACTGGGTCATGTGTTACTGTGCTGGGATGGGGTAGAAAGGGTGGTGATTTTTCCCCTGCCAAATATTGTGCAGAAGTCCGATAGCACAAGAGGATGAACCGACTGGTTTGTTTTTATCAACATTTCCATACTCAATTATAATTTTAGAAGCATTATAACTGTACCTGGTATGAAAACATTGCACCGTAGTGTTTCACAGAATCATATTATTGAAAGGGACTTTTGGAAGTCACAGACTTCAGTCCTCCTGCTCAAAGCGGAGCTAACTTAAATTAGATCAGGTAGTTCAGCGTGTTTTCCTATGAAGTTTTAGAAACCTCTTAGGTGGAAGTCCCAGAGTATCTCTGGCCAATGTGTTCCAGTTCTCAGCCACTCCTACATGCAGTCAGAGTTTCCCTTGTTGCAACTTGCTATGCATTTATTAATACACACTCCTGGGAAGAGCCTGGCTTGCCCCATCTCCTCAGTGCTCCTTGGTACCTCTGGGGGGGGTCCCCTCAAAGCCTTCTCCTGAGGCTGAGCAAAACCAGCCTCTCCTCACACATTGCCTGCTCTAGCCTCCACACCACCCAGGCTGCTCTCCACCAGCCAGTTTGCTGCCTCCCCCGTGGACTCTCTAGCCCCAATCCAGGTATAGTACCCCAGATACAGCCTCATAAACACTAGGAGGGGAATCATCTCTTGCTCCCGTAGCTCACGAGGCCTCAGGCCTTCACCAGCATAGTGCTGGCTCACACCCACTGTGAGGCTCTCAGCAAACATCTCTTGTTTAACAAAATCAGAAAAAATTGGATTAGGAAAAACATTAAACAACCAGAACAAATGCAGAACACCATTACCTATTAGACCACCATAAATCTCTATATTGATCACAGTGAAGTTCAAACTTTTATTGATCTAACCAGTAAAGTTATCCTGGTTGGACTTTTTGTGTATGTGTGTCTGTGCAAGAAAAGCACACCTGAAGACCACCATGTAAGTGGTTGAGAAGCTGCACTACTGCTGTAAGTGAATTTCCAAAGTGAGGGAAAGGGAATCCTGATTACACAAAATTAATACAGTTATTTGAATAACCGTCTTTTACATGCCACAGGTGTTCTATCTGATGCCAATTATTTAATTCCGTTTCCTTTGTGGGATGCAAAGGGGAGCAATCAGAATTTATATACCCACATCTTGCCAACAGACAGAGGTTGCTCTTAAACTCATAAGCAGAAACTTAACCCTGAAGCTTCCTCAGGTTTTGACCGTAATTGAGAGTGTCCACCAGATGGAGAGCGGATATCCCAGCCAGAGGGTCGCTCCCCCTTGGCGGGGTGGGGGGAGATGCCACCCGTGGGTACCAGCTCTTGAAAGCTGCGCATCCCCAGAGCCTCAAGGCACAGCAACAGGCAGGCACTGATGTTCTCTGCACAGCGGGAGACAGGATGAAATACGCCATATTATCTACACAGATATGTATGTTTGTACTATACAGATGTGCTGTATGACCATTATGCTAGCAAACTAACCCTATGGACAGGTTTGCAACTATCACAATGTAATTTCTCCAGGCAACAGCAGGTTTGGGGATGTAATTAGCACAGTCAGAACAAGCAAAAAAACAGTACGAAGTCACAGATATGTCCCACCTGTCTGATCAGCTAAAAAAGTTGTGTACAAGTCGGGCTTTAACTAACAAAAATAATTTTAAAGAAGAATTCATTTTGAAAAAAGTCAAACGGCCTGTTTAAGAAATGTCAATAGGGAAAGCCAGTTCTGCACTTTAATACTTACCACTGCATTTTGCAGCTGAAGTTGTCCAAAGTTAATTATATAAACCTCACTGCTTTCTGATACAGTAACAAGGTACATTTTCTATGCAATGTGTTTCCTGTGATGCCTTCTCTTTCCTTCTGGATTTACACTTCAAATCCGAGGTGAAGACTGTGCCTGTCAGATTCTCTGTAAGATAGACATCTTCAGACCTTTAACTAGGTCATGAACATTTTAAAATGTTTTCTATCGTAACGAGCGATCAGGCAGTAGTCTTAAATTTCATGTTCTTAAATGGCAGAATTGGAGCCCTTCCTAAATTCAATAGCATGCGGGGTGCTCTCTCTCTCTCCACTGCTGAAGAGATAAAGTGCATTGCTGAGAATTCCTTCCTCTAAGTAAAGGTTCAGGAAGGATGGAAGGAGTGATGCAATTTTGCAAACTTCAGACTTAATATCTGCATGTCAGGATTACTGTTTGGGTGATGATGATGATGGGTATAAGAAACTGAATATGAGCTTCAGTAAACAATAACGTTTACATTTTCTTCTGCGGCAGTTATGTTGTTCTCCACTGGCCATTAATATCTAAAGCAAGTAATGACTTAGGTTATATTTTTACTTTTGACAGGGCAAAAAAAGTTTAAAGGATCTATTTTTAAGAATTCCTTATTAGCAAAATCTCCCATTTATCTGCTCTGAAACTGTCTGTCTTACCAACAAAGAAATTCTGTTCTTCCTACATCTACACATAGTTCCATAAAGACAAATTAAAATAAGCAAATACTACTTACATGAGTAAAAGGTTGCAAGACTGTACATCAGTTGCACAGGACAGCAGACCCCTCTGATAAAAGATCAATGGCCTATTCCTCCAAAGCATTTCTCAGTCAAGCAAGTCATATAAATAAGCTTTTTCAAAGAGCTACTCACATGAACAACATGGCAAAACCAGGTTCTTGTGTATTATGTGAACTTACATACTTTCAGAACTGTAACTCCTATGACAATGATACAGTGTTTGCTAGAATTAAAAATGATATTTTAAAACACTACTTTACATTCTGCAGAATTTTGTTATAACTTCTCATTTTTTCCTTTTAACCAAACCCCTTATTTTTCAAAAGAGCTTAACAATGTATGCATTAAACTAGCAGACTGTACACCTAAAAAAAAAAAAAAATCAGTGCTTTTGCGCCACCATTATATCATTAGAATGTAAGCTGCAAATTTAAGCAGTAACGGGCCAGAGTTACAAAATTGCTTAATTACTTTAAACTGAAACTCTGATCCAAAACTCTCTTTATCTGAAGCCTAGCGCTCCTCCCAATGGTCACTCTCAGGGCTCAGTCCAGTTGGTGTCCTCCAAACCACCAAACAAAATGCAGGCAGTGGCAAGGGGAACACCACATTTCATGCAATAGCTCATCCACAGTGACCACAGAGATCAGCCTGGGTAGAATTAGTCCTGCTTCAGTTTGGCCATCTAGAACTGAGATGTCTGATCTGCAGTTGCCAGCTCGTCTTATCTGTAATGGAGATGAGTTATTCTCTCATCTTTCCCCTCCATAAACAGAAAAGTAATTACACAAAACACAACAGCTGCCAATTATCCTACACAAACTATAACCTACTGCTTAGAGCACTCTCTTAAGTTGCAGAGAAAGGAATTGCCTCTCTTATCTTTGTAAAGTTGGCTAACCACTGAACTACTGTATGGTTCCCTTCCTAGCTCAAGGAAGGAGAGGAGCAGACTCTTGTTTTCTTTTCAAGTGAGAGAGTTCAGTCTTTTGCCTCCAAGAAATACTGGGTTATGAGGGCTCTTAAAACCTCTGGTATATTTAATCCGTAAGATCTCATATGATGGATACAGCCACAGAGTTTAGATCTTCCTGAATGGTATGGTCTTTCTCTGCTCATCTTTCTCTACCTTTTAATCTTGTGCAGGAACAGCTTCTCCATCCATCTGGCAACAACATTACCCTTTATGGACTAATCTTTCTGCACAAAACCTTTTTTTGTTAAAAATCTCATTTCCTAGGGAAAGTCGTCAAGGAAGGAAGTTCCTTACAGTTCCTACCTCCCCCTCGCATACATGTCTTTCATACTTTAATGATGATAATAGACCAAGGGCAGATGTTCCAGGGAGCTGGTACGGGGAAATATCATCCCCCTCCTCTGTTAGCCACCCTGAGCACAACCAAGTCTTGGGGTTTAAATTGAAGACAAATCCCAGGCACTGCCAAAATAACCTATAAATGACATGTACCCTCTTCAAAGCATAAACTGGGAAAATAAAAGCCTAAAACAATGTGTGATGCCTACCAAAGTGACTTTTTTTAGAAAAATTGTAACTACCTAGTGATTAAGTGTGACCGGTCAGGGGTAAGTTGTGGTCACTGGAAGACTGATTTATTCCACTTCAGAATCCACCTTTGGTATGCTGCCATGGAGTGCTCTCAATACTTTTATATTTTTATACTTTTATAATACTCTTCATACTTTTATAGTTTAAATGCTTTGGGGGCGGGGGTGGTGTTGTCTGAGCTTTACATGAGATAGGACAGTGATAGAAATGGAATAGCAAAAAAAAAAAAAAAAGAAAAAGGAGCAAAACAGCTATGCTTGTTTAGGTTTATTTTTTACATTAAATTAGGCTCATGATCAAGTAATACGAGAGCAGAAATGAATCCTTATCCAAAAGGAAGAACTTACCGAGTCATTAATTACATAAGATGTACCATGGAGAAGGGAAGCAAAGAAAAGGGCATTACAGTAAACACTGCAGGAGTATTCAAACCACGAGAGTCTTCATGCTTTTCAGCAAATCCAGCTTTATAGTATACATTTAACAATGAATTACATTCCTATTGGATAACTAAAAGCCCTCAAGAACTGGCAGAATGAAGACTAGGATTTAAGTAAGCCTTTCTGTGTTTATTCAGTTGGTGAGAAAGCAAACCTAAGATATTTAATGCAAACAGCTTTCAAGCATGAACTCCTCATGATGAATTTATAAATGGTGAATATTCACCACCTAGAAGTGAATTTGCTTCTTTGCATGCCAGTTATTTTCAAGCATATATTTGTCAAACTGTACAAACTCTTTTAGTGAGCTTATGTTTCAGGGTATAAAAATGGTCCCTGAACTGTGTATGCTAACGTGCTGGTACTGACAAAAGCAATCTGGTAAAATTGACTCAGAATTAATGAAGTTCAACAGTGAGGAACAGCATCAGCAAGAGGGGTTAAATGTAATTACAACTCAAGTAATCACTATTACTTCAGTTGTGAAACTCAGGGAGACAGTCCCATTACAGGATAACAAACCAGACAAAAATATGTTGGAAACAGGGAACTGGTTAACCTTTTGAACTGGTAAACCAGCTCTCTCCTTAAAGAGCATGCCTCAAGACATTTGAATAATGCTCACACTCACTTGGGTTGTCACCCTACCAGACACAAAGGTTCGGCTGCAATTGTTTCTGAACTATTAAAAAAGAAACTATAAACCAAAAAACCCCACAAAATATTAATCATTTAGTGGGAACTCTGCTGTAAATGTATGTCATACAGGCAATTAAACTTTTATACTGTGATATATAAACAAAAGCCCAGCTGGAATGGTTTCTATAGTTTATTGCCATAGAGCTAGCTTGCAAATATGGTGATGAAATTTTTTAAGGAGAATGATATGTCCTGATTAATTTGGTGGTGACAGGCATAGGGCAATACATAAAAAAATATGAATTTTATATAAACATTTACATAAATATACACAGCATTCTCAGGTCAAAATACTTTTGTATTTTGCATGTGTTGGGTATATCTTAATGAGTGCCAAGGTTGCTGAAGACAGCAGTAAATTCCTCCATAGCTTTTGCTTTATGCAAAACTGTCATTTTTCTTGGGCTACTTACTGTCAAAACATGTTGAACTCTACTAGGTCCAAATTGAAGAGTTGCATAATGTTTACCTAACACTTGACTGTCAGCTCTTGCTAATACAATCAAAGGTCTGTGCAAAGATTATAAAGTAATAATTCAGTTCTAGGTACTCTGAACATGAAGCTTTTAAGTCTCCATTGAAGCAGGAACAGTCTGGAAAGTATTTTTGACTATTCTTTGGATTAAGTTCTCAATCATTCCAGTGACCCAAAAAAGCCAGCACAGGTAGTTGAGGACCTATATATACACATATATTAGATATCTCACAAAAGATACCTTGTAAAGATGTATATTCTTAGCAAACCTTGGAAATCAGACATTTACTGTAAGACTTGATCGTTCTGATTTTGGCTGGGAAAGAGATAACCTTTCTTCTTAGTAGCTAGCTTAGTGCTGTGCATTGGATTCAGTATGGGATTTGGTATGAGAAGAAAGGTGATAATACACTAAAGTTTTTAGTTGCTGCTAAGAAATCAAGGACTTTTCAACCTCCCATGTTCTGCCCATGTGCAGGTGTACAAGAAGCTGGGAGGGGGCACAGCCAGAGCAACAGACCCAAACTGGCCAATGAAATATTCCATATCATACAATGTCAAGCTCAGTATATAGATGAGGGTTGGCTGGGTAGCTGGTTCTCTCTCACTTCCAGGATTGTGGTTTTGGGATCTCCTCTTCCCTGGGATCACTAGCTGGGAACAGGCTGGGCATCAGTCAGTAGGTGGTGAGCAATCGCATTGTGCATTACACATTTGTGTTTTCTATTATTACTATATTTTTAAAAAAAATTATTTTATTTTAATTATTAAATTGGTTTTATCTCAACCTATGAATCTCCTTACCTTTACCTCTCCAATTCTCTTCCCCATCCCCCACGTGGGGGAGGCTGAGCAAACTGCTGGGTGGTGTTTGGCTGCCATCTGGGTTTAAACCAGTACATTGACATACTCAATTTAAACGCAAAGTTAAAAGCACTGGAAACTGTTTACAGTGATGACAATAAACATGCAACAATGAAGTAGTCACCTAAGTACCCTTGAAGGAGTTACTGAAACTGTTCTTCATGGAAACCGAAAGTACAAATATACTCTCTATTGACTTAAGGGTCACCAGAAAAGGTGTATGAAGACATCAGTACCTGACCTGTTTTTTCAATTTAATTAGGGTCTATGAATATTGAGAAAATAACATAGTATCAGAAAAGTAATGCTCTTGACCATAGTGACCTGGGTCACTATGCGAAAGGTATTCATTGCAAGTTGTGTACCTCAGCAAGAGAATAATCATCATCCCAGCTCAGCTTCTGTTCAACAATAAAGATTGATAAGCTGAATTTCACATTTCCACAAATAACATTCCTTTGTGGATTTTTCTGGGTTACAATGATAGTAAACTACAACAGTAAATGGTCTTCTTTTGTAGTTAAAGCTGATTAAAAATGAGTTGCACTGACATACATTACAAATAAGACCATATTATTTGTCTCTGGTGAGTGTCAAGTCTAATATCCTTCAAAAAAAGGTTTCAGCTGTGATTTGTAGTTTTGCTACCCAAAAGTCTAGGGAGCAGTCTTTCTCAATGTCAGTTATGACTGCAATCTGTAGCTTGTACACATAAGACACTGATGTTTTGACTTGTTGTTTTGAGTCCAGAATAAAAATCTGGATTTAAAAGTGATTTTAGTAAAATTCCTCTTTATTCATTATGGTAGAGAAGCCCAGACATTGTTTAGCCCACGGCCTCCAGCATACTTAAGACAGCCCTTCCAGCAGTAAAGCACACTGTCTCGCTTCACATGGACAAGTCCCCATATGGGACTGTGGAACTGTTCCTCTCTTCATCTGCATCCTCTAATAGAGCCATGTCTGCTAAGAGCCAAGAATTTATCTTTTTTAGATATATTTCAGAGGGCTGTAGAATGCTGTATCTGCCAACAGCAGTTATGTTTGGGTGAAACACCTAAACGCCTTGTGTGGGGGGCTTCATTTGGAGTACATGCATAGGTGTAGCTACCAAGTCTCCAAAGTCATCAGCTCACAAGATATGAAATAATCTAAGCACACAGCTATGAACACTGTTAGCTGCATTAACACTAGCGGATTTGCTAGTCATTCTGTATTATCCCTAAAGCTGGTAACATTTGTTACCAGCAACTGATAAAGACCTGGTATGGATAGAAGCAGTTCTGCTCAGGAGCTACAACCCTTTACAGTTACAAAACCTTTGTAAATTAATTTGAAGTTACCAAAGACTGTCTTAATAGATGTTGAAGGTAACAGTTTCTTTGACGAGAGAGTCTGGATGGACAACTTTGCAAAAATAGGATGAGTACTTAAGAACCATAACCATTACTCTATGTTAGTTATTAGAAAAACAAATCCTTTCCCTCTCAACAAGCATCTAAAATTACCTCATTATTATCTATCAACAAATGAAGAGGTTCTGGTGAGACTCAAAGGCAAAAGTCCTTTCAGCTTTTATATGCCCAAAACTATTTCTAGCAGGTGAAGCAGGAGGAAGAACAGGACTGTGAGATGAACTGTGACTAAATGGATAAGGGTAATTCAGCTTCTATCGCAGTACTTTAGTTTCCAGAAGGTTTTTAGCAAAAATCCCTCATCAGAGGCTCTTAAGGAAACTAAATCATCTATTCATACTTAAAGTTCAGAAACAAAAGGTAGCATACACAGTCACTTGCCATGATGCAGGGAGGTTGCTGTTCTTGCAGAGCATCTGGGCTGTGGCCTGACAAAGAATGATAGGGACCAATAAGGAGTCTGCAAAAAAAAGATTTGCTTGAGCTCATTCACGATGGTGCACTCAGTACAGATGATTACAGTTCTGGAGCCTATGCTGAACTCCTGACTTCGATTTGAGCATGGGGCTAAAATCACAGAGTAGCTGAGGTTGGAAGGCACCTCTGAAGACCATGTAGGCCAACTCTCCTGCTCAAGCTATAGCAGGTTACCCAGGACTGTATTCAGTTGGGTTTTTAATATCTCTAAGGATATCTCCACAGCCTCTGTGGGCACTGTGACCTTCCTCGCAGGTAAAAAAGTTCCTCAGATTCTGAAATGGAATCCCCTGTGTTCCACCTGGTGCCCGTTGCCTCTTGTCCTGTCACTGGGCACCACTGAGAAGAGTTTGGTTCCATCTTCTTTACCCAATCCCCACCAGGTATTTTTAGACAGAGAGAGAAAGATCCCCTCTGGGTCTTCTCTGCTCCAGGCTGAAGAGTCCCAGCTCTCTCAGGCTCTCTTCGTACAATAGATACTCCAGTCCCTTAATCACCTTTGTGGCCCTTCACTGGACCCACTCCAGTTTGTCCACATCTCTCTCATACTAGGTCACCCAGACTTGGATCCAGCACTCCAGGTGTATCTCACCAGTGAAGAGCAGAGGGGAAGGATCACCTCCCTCAACTTGCTGGCAACACTCCTCCTGATGCAGGCCAGCATACTGTTGGCCTTCTTTGCTGCAAGAGTCCATTGCTGGTTCATGTTCAAGTTGGTGCCCACCACAACCCTCAGGTCGTGCTCTCCAAAGCTGCATTATACTCAGTTGGTCCCCAGCCTATCCTAGTGCATGGGGGCATTCTTCCCCATGTGCAGGATTTTGTATTTGGTTTTAGTGAACATCATGGTGTTACTGACAGCCTATTTCTCCAGGCCCTTTGAGTGGCAGTCTAACAATTAGGTGCACAGTTCCTTGCTTAAAGCTCTCCTTACCAGGTTGTCCAGCCTGTTGGCAAAGATGCTTTTGCCCCACACAGTCACACTGGATACTTTCCAGGTCTCAGCTGCCTTTATTGTTGGTGACCACATGGATGAGCAGCAGAGGTAAATGTCTGAGGGCTAGACAAGCCTTTACAGTCTCTCTGCAACACCCCAGAGCTGAGCACCTAGCAAGCAGCCTTGTGTAGGGTCAGAGCTACCCTGTAACAGGCAAAAGGCAGTAGTGTAGTCAAGGACTTTAAAAGTCACAGCAATATCTGTAATTTTTTTAATGGTGATGATTAAGGAAAACTAAGTCAGACCTTATAATTAACATAACTTCATTTTTTTTGTTTTGCTTTTTCATTTTCAAGGATCAAGATATTCAAGGATCACCTCCTTCAAGCTCAGGAGTGATATATCCCAACAAAGAGGAAGTCTGGAAGGACCACCAGAAGGCCTGCATGGATGAACAAATTGCTCCTGGACAAACTCAAACACAAAAAGGAAGCCTGCAGAGGGTGGAAACAAGGACTGATAGCCTGGGAGGGATACAGAGAAACTGTCCGGGTAGCCAGGGAGCAGGTCAGGAAGGCCAAAGCCCTGATAGAATTAAATCTGGCCAGGGACATCAAGGGCAACAAAAAAAGCTTTTACAGGTACATCAGTGATAAAAATAAGACTAGGAAAAATGGTGTCCATCTCTGGAAGGAAAAGGGAGACTTGGTCACCTAGGATATGGAGAAGGCTGAGGTACGCAATGATTTTTTGCCTCAGCCTTCACCAACAAGGGCTCCAGCCACACTGCCCAAGATCCAGAAGCTAAAGGTGGGGACTGGAAGAATGAACCGCCCACTGTAGAAGATCAGTTTTGAGACCATCTCAGAAACCTGAAGGTGCACAACCCCATGGGACCTGATGAGATGCATCCACATGTCCTGAGGGAACTGGCGCATGAAGTGGCTAAGCCATCATCCACCATATTTGAGAAGTTGTGGCAGTCTGGCAAAGTTCCTGCTGACTGGAAAAGGGAAGAAATAACCCCCATTTTTAAAAAGGGAAATAAAAATGACCTGGGGAACTATAGGCCAGTAAGTCTCACTTCTGTGCCCAGTAAGATCATGGAGCAGATCCTCCCGGAAATTATGCTAGGACACGTGGGCAATAAGGAGGTAATTGGTGACAGCCAGCATGGCTTCACTAAGAGCAAATTGTGCCTGACAATTACAGCATTGATGGGTAAGTGAAGAGCAGCTGATGTCATCTACCTGGACTTGTGCAAAGCTTTTGACACTGTCCTGCACAACATCCTTGTCTCTAAATTGGAGAGACATGGATTTGATGGATGGACCACTTGGTGGATAAGGAATTGGTTGGATGGTCACACTCAGTTGCAGTCAACAGTTCGATGTCCAAGTGGAGAGCAGTGACGAGTGGCATTCCTCAGGGGTCAGTATTGATACCAGTGCTGCTTAACATCTTTGTTGACAACATGGACAGCAGCATTGAGTGTACCCTCAGCAAGTTTGCTGATGACACCAGGCTGTGTGGTACGGTCGACATGCTGGAGGGAAGGGATGTGCCATCCAGAGGTACCCGGACAGGCTTGAGAGGTGGGCCTGTGAGAACTTCATGAAGTTCAACAAGGCCAAGTCCAAGGTCCTGCACATGGGTCAGGGCAATCCCAAGCACAAATACAGGCTGGGCGAGGAGTGGATTGAGAGTAGCCCTGCAGAGAAGGACTTGGGAGTGGTAGTGGATGGAAAACTGACTATGAGCCAGCAATGTGCGCTCACAGCCCAGAAAGCCAACTGTACCCTGGGCTGCATCAAGAGAAGTGTGGCCAGCAGATCCGAGGGAGGTGATTCTCCCCTCTACTCCACTCTTGTGTGACCCTGCCTGGAGTACTTTGTCCAGCTCTGGGGCCCCCAAAATAAGAAGGTGTTATGGTTTAAACTTGGCCAACAGCCAAACACCACACAGCTGCTTGCTCACTCTCCCCTGTCTGAGGGATGGAGGAAAAAATTGGAGGGTAAAGGGACACTCATAGCTTGAGATAAAAACAGTTTAATAATTGAAACAAAATAAAACAATAATAGAAAGTACAAATAGATAATGCACAATGAGATTGCTCACCACCTGTCAACAGATACCCAGCCTGTTCCCAGCTAGCAATCCTGAAAAAAACCAAGATCCCAAAACAGTGATCCAGTAAGCGAGAAACTCTCCCTTCCTGGCTGACCCTCCTTTATATACTGAGCATGACATTACATGATATGGAATATTTCATTGGCCAGTTTGGGTCTGTTGCTTTGGCTCTGCTCCTTTCTAGCTTCTTGTACACCTGCACATGGGCGGGACATGGGAAGTTGGAAAATCCTTGATTTCTTAGCAGCAACTGAAAACATCAGTGTATTATCGACATTCTTCTCATACCAAATCCCATACTGAATCCAAAGCACAGCACTATTCTGGCTACTAAGAAGAAAAATTAACTCTATCCCAAGCAAAACCAGGACAGAAGGACATAGACCTGTTGGAGCAGGTCCAGAGGAGAGCCACAAAGATGATCAGGGAGTTGGAGCACCTTTCTTACAAGGACAGGCTGAGAGAGTTGGGGTTGTTGAGCCTGGAGAAGAGAAGGCTCCAGAGAGACCTTATAGCAGCTTTCTAGTACTTAAAGGGGGCCTACAGAAAAGATGGGGAGGGACTCTTTATCAGCAGTGTAGTGGTAGGACAAGGGGTAACAATTTTAAACTGAAAGAGGGTAAATTTAGATTAGATATAAGGAAGAAATTCTTTACAGTGAGGGTGGTGAGACACTGGAACAGGTTGCCCAGAGAAGCTGTGGCTGCCCCCTCTCTGGAAGTGTTCAAGGCCAGGTTGGACGGGGCTTTGAGCAACCTGATCTAGTGGAAGGTGTCCCTGCCCATGGCAGTGGGTCTGGAACTAGATGATCTTTAAGGTCCCTTCCAACCCAAACCATTCAATGATTCTGTGATTTTTTTTTTTTCTTTAACTACAGAGAAATTAGTTCAGGTGATAGAGGCAAGGGTATCTCAGTTTTCTTTCATACTCCTGGCACCAACCAACTTCAGCAGCTGTAGAATGCTCCACACCCTCAAGGCCAGGTGATTTAAGTATTAAAAGCCAATTCCTAGCAAAGCAATAAAAAACCCCCAAACAAAACCCCATAACATTCTGAATGCACAATCAGACCAGGCATGGATTCTAGGTATCAGATAAACAATGATGGCTGGTAACTGGGAAGTTTCTCAATTTAGAGTAATTTTTCCATAATATATTTAGATTCATTTGCCAGCCTGAGACACCAGACTTTATACATACACACTTACAACACCAACTCATTTGGCCTGTCTGGAATTGACAGTTCATAGGATCAGCAGGTTCTGAATATACTGCATCCTCTCTGCCTTCCTAATAAAGCATCAGCAGCCTGACTATGCCAACAGACCACTGATCTGAGGAAATACACTAAAAGATGCCTTTGATTAGCCCAGTGCTTTGCATTGCATATTTTAACCAAGCACAGATTGCAGCCTGCAGAAAAAGTTGAGTAAACTAACAGCAAAACTAGGAAGCCAAAAATCTGAGAGAGAGGAAACACAGGGGCTCTGGGACTCCACAGAGAACAGCTGCTGGAAGTAAAGCAGCACCCAACAATAAAGGCAAGAGATAGAAGAAATGTTGCACAAACAAGAACTACCATACCCCTGATTGCTTCAGAACAAACGACAAACAGTGTTCCAGAAAACCCAGATGAATTTCCCAAGCTAATGCAGGTACAAGGTATAAAGCAAATTATGAGATGCAGGAATTGCAAAGGCAATTGTAGAGCATTTAACAGCACAGACATTTTCTAAAAATAATCATCAACAGAACAAAGGACACAAAATTAAACTTATACAAAGCACAAAAAACTGTTCGCAAATGCTTTTTCTGACTGACATTATAGATGCTGAGTGATGGAAAGCATGATGTGAGGGATGCAATGTGAGCTACATTTGTTTTACACATGTGAATATTTGCAAAATGAGCATATAAGATTTTTCATCTTTGCTTCAAAATCCATTGCACTTAAGATTGACTCCAAGGCACCCTACCCACTGTGATCCCGTAACAAATGATGACAGCAGTAAATATCTTAGCTGTGCTGGCACTGTCATTATTGCTGGCATTAAGTCTGAGGTCTTTATGCATCCCTACAATACTTACATTTCTTTATGATCTTCAAGTACAGGTTTTAGACTTCATCTGCCAAAATCAGGTTCTGAGGTTCCTTATAGAGCTCCTCACATAAACTCTACATATTAATGAGCTGGCTGACTCATAGGTTAAGTGGTATTTTTTAAAAAGATTTCATGTGAGTGAAGAAGAATTGGTATTTCTCACTGTCAGCCTGCAAAGAGCTGTGTTGATATCAAGGATACAATAAGATGCAAAGTGATTTTTGTTTACAGAGAAAAGCTAAACCTGTGTGGCTCATGTTAAAAACGCAAAGCAGATTTAGAATGCTGAGAACTTAAAAAAAATAAAATGAAAAAGTAAGATTATTTTCCCAGGGCACATTACACAAATTTAGTCCAGAGTCAGAGGCAGCCATGCTTTTGCAGCTGAAGTTCAGTGCTGCCTTTTCTTTCTTCTTTCTCACTCTACCAAGGGCCATTCTCCTTTGAAAACTACTTCTCTCCTATGGATTGCTGCTGCTACC
Organism: Strix uralensis; assembly: GCF_047716275.1. NCBI lineage: Eukaryota > Metazoa > Chordata > Aves > Strigiformes > Strigidae > Strix > Strix uralensis. The sequence goes on from NC_133975.1 coordinate 41,698,391, forward strand.
TTGTCACCATCCCCTTCTGCCTCCATCTGCCACTGCCTCCTTATAGGCCATCACTTCCTGCTGGCTCCAATAGCTCTAGCCTAGGGCGGAGAGAAAAAAAAAAAAAAAAAAAAAAAAGAAAGCAGCTCTACTTTGCATCTTACCTCTAATATTGCCATACCTCTTCAGGCAGGAACAGGGATACGTATACATCTAAAACAGTGTCTCTAAATATAAGTTGCTGAATGCGATTCTTGATTACCATCTCTACATAGATGAAGGAGAGTGAAAAAGCAAGAATTCTTAATGGTTCTCCTTCAGCTCCCAGATGCCATGGTGAGGAACAAAAAGCCTGTGTGATATTCAATACCCCTCTGCCACGGCTGGCACCCTGCCAGCCTGCGCTAGACACCGGCTGCCGAGGCCGCTGGGGACATGGTACTAGAGCAAAAAGGCAGAAAGAAACTGAAAATAAAGGCCCACCAGGGCTGGAGACCAAGTCAGTAAACAGATATTCAGGGCAATGGGTTAGGGGCAAAGTGGAAAAGGAGAGAGGAGGCAAGATCTGAAGTACTGCTTTGCACTTTGCTTTCTCCCATTGCAGGCTCCCCTGCCCTTCAATGCATTTTCCTATAAACCACCTTGTTTTTCACACCTCTAAGGGTTGCTCCTACATCAGCCTTCTCCTACCTCCTCTTGGGTTGCATTTCCCTGCCGAAATTCCTGAAAACTTTTGCTTCCTCCAAATCCCAATTTGCTTCACAGTCTCTACTCTGAAGCAGCATCATGAGGGAGAAAATATCCTTCTGTTCCCAAATGTTTTTTCAGTGACTAAAACATCATACATGGAGCTATGGAGGGAGAGGAAAAAAAATTACCAGCAAAACACCAGCTTTGTTAGAACTGTCTTTTCTCAAAATGCAGCAGGACGTTCCCTGAAGAAAACTATCTCTCACACACTTCACTTTATAAACAAAACTATCAATTCACTGGACTGCTGTCCAAACAGGACTCTCAAAATGTGGTCTGGAAACACAGCTACTCCCTGGAAAACACAAGAGAACTTAAATAGGCAGCAAGGGAATAATCCTAATACACTTCTATTACATCTTCTGATTAAAACTTCAAATTATTAATACCAACATGTACTTGCAATTAACTAAAAAGGCATCCAAATTCAGAGCATCAGCACAATACGCTCTCATTTCCTCCTCCAAGTTTTATCCCTGCTTATAGCCAGTCCCCTGCTGATGTCCATCCACAGCAGGTTCACAGCCTCCTCCCCCAGTAAAGCACTGCCCTGGAACACTGCATACTCCCAGAGGCATTAGGCAATCTCGTTTAAGGCATGGACCACTGCGGCCAGGATCTGCACCAGAAAAGAATTTCTGTAGAAAAGCAGAGGCAGCGCTAGGCATTTTGTCACCCTGAAAAGGCAAGGATGTCCTGTTCTGACAGCAGCTGCCCACAGCTACCTCCTCCCTCCCCTTTTCAGTTGCCATGTCCATAACAGTAGCGGCAAAAAACCATCCTGCCTGACATTTAATTAGAGGCAGAGGTACAACCATGTATCCTGCTCTCTGCTGTCCCAGCTGCTCATCTCCAGTAGACAGAGGGAACACTACGAGTAGGTAGGCTCAGTTTCAAGAAGTTTGCTTCTAAGCATCTATGCCCTTTGCCTACTCTCCCTGCTGAGGCAGCAAAAGTTGGGACATGCACTTCTTACAGAGGCCCTCGTTCACTTCTGGCACATGATAAATCAAATCAAATGAGCACCAAGACATCAAATTGTAAACTGAGTCAGCTGAGCAGACACACCTTTTTGTACTCCTAACAAACATCTGTACTAGAAGCAGCCCAACAGATAGAGAAAACCAAACGCCTACAAAGCAACACAAGAATCGAAACAACACAGACTAGTAAATGTAAGAATAACAGCTCAACAGCTAAGGTGCAATCATACTTCTCTGTTCACATCACAAAATAGATACAGGATGGCCATAATAGAATGAGGGCCAAACTGCAACAGAAATATGAGGGCAGACGCTTCACCCTCAAGACTATTTTCTCATTAATACATAATACTTCAGTTCCATGTAAGAATCTTGTTATGTGTTTTTTATGGTACCAGATCATTTGATTAGCTATTTTAGTCTAAAGTAACTTCCTCTGAAATACTGTTCAATGTAATGTTTTACTTTTTGATTAAATGTTTGGTCAGCAAGGAACTCAATGCATGGCATCATTGAATATGCTGTGCTAGCAGTCTGGTTAAAGTAATTCCAGGATTTTTGTATTATTTCAGTTTCAAAAAACTGAAAGAACTACAAAGTCAGGAATTAAAGTATTGCATGAGATTGTTGCCTAGGTCTGCTCCTCTTTGCCGAATGCAAAATGAGGTGTCTGCCCAGCAACCACGTTCTTCTGTCTGTGCGATCCTGGGTCCCGGCTCCTTCCCACTGCCCCCAGCCAGCTCATGTTCCACAGCAAGACACAGGTATCCCATCCCATTGGGTGTTTCCCCTTCCCCTGTTCTGGATGTTATGCTTTGCTGAGGAGAGGCTTTCTCATTGGATCCTAGATGAACTAATCGTTTCCTGCTGGAAAGGATAAATTCATTTCCCCCACCCCCACCCCCCCCAGTCTAGGTTGGCAGTGACTGAAAGAGGTAGTTCTTGAAGCCCATCCTCTTGCCCCTTGCTGGAGAGGAGAGCACATCAGTCACAGGCAGAAGTCAAGACAAACAAAGGACTGTTTGTACAGCAACTCCCGTCAGCCCTCCCTCTTCTCATCCCTGCTAGCTCTCGCTCTCTCTGGGTACATCTAAAAAGATACAGCTGCCAAGAAAGCAGAAGGGAGTGAAGCAGAAAAGAAAGGTATGTCTTACTCCTGAAATTATCCTTGTGCACTTGTTCTGCTAATGCTAGTTATGGAGTACAGAATTAGAAATATATATGGGAACATGCAGAAGAAGATTTGGGAGAAGCAGATATATTGTAGGTAAAGGATGCTATTCAAGACATATGCACGGATATGATCCAGCTAAAGATAATTCTTTTACTATCTTGTTCTTTTTCAAAGCTGGATGCTACACATTAACATCCAAAGTCATTAAACATACTGTATTGCCTTCCAGTGGTCAATACGATTGCAAAATTGGTGAATATGGAGAGAGGTGTGTTCACAATGAATTGCTGTCTTTAAGAAAAATAAATGGGTTTTAATGAGAACTCAATTTCTGGAAAGAATCATGGTATTGATGGTAATTACAAAGCAGTAATTCACTGAATTCATCCTCAGTGGAATAGCTGCTGTCCTTACAATGCACCAACTGTTCAAGCAAATAGGTTTGAAAGATTAATTTTTTTTAATGGAAAAAACTTCTTCATCATATTATCAGTTATGCAGTTCTTGTGTAATGGTTTTAGGAATGCACTAATAATCCTAAGTATTATGCACTAAATATTAAATGCTTAGCTCAGTATTTTACAGGTGTTTCTGAAATGAAAACTTGAAAAACAATAAAAGATATTTTATTTTAAATAGATATTTTTAGCTCTTGAACTCCATGCACATTAAGAAGCAAACATATATTAAATTTGTTTCACTTTAAGTGCAACTTGTTAACCTAGCACATGCCACTGGACAGATTGGAAAAGATCACACACCAAAAGTGACCTATTACTGTATTCCTTGTTTTCAACATTAGGCAACTGGAGATGCAGCCTGCTTAACTCTGAAAGGTATATTTAATGGTTGATAGACTAAACTGTAAATATTTATCATTTCCCAAACATGCAGGATCTCCAGAGGTGCTGAAATTTTGTGCCATTTCTCAGTTTTCCCTATTTCTATCACCTGTTTCTAACACCTGAGCTCCTACTAATACCATGTGAGCTTTAAAGGGCATCATTTCTCATGAAATGTTACCCTGTTGTTCTTGGGCAAGGAGGCTGAAAGTTTGTTTTTTCTCTTTGGTCTTTTCTGCCTACCTCCGCATCTAGCGGATCCAAAGGGTATGTGGTGCTGAATTGCCTGGCAGGGTAATTCAAACATTCTCAGCTGAACAAGCAGGGTTAGCACTGATTCCTGACTCACTGTCCATATTCCCAAACCAGCTGTTTTCCTTTACACAGAACTCCAAATTATTTCAAAGCACTTGTATTTCCAGCTGCACTTGGTCTCAAACTTTACTTATACCATGTCAAAGTAACCAAAGTAATCCATTGAAAAGAACTTATGCAAATGCTAGGAGCTTGTTTTAAATATTTTTAGATAGCTTTACTCATGCTAGAATTTGAAATTATATGATCTTGATATAACAACCTGGTCAGGCTTAGCATGATATGCATTGCTACCTTTTCAGAAGGTTTTATAAAATAAAGAAATGTAAGAGGGTGCTTGATAGCAATGAGTCTTTGAGTCACCTTAGTAATTGGATTTGTTCATCATATTTCCCTGATTTGTTTTATGAGAAGAGACAGTTTCTGTGGTATGCAAAAGCAGATGAGATCTCTGACATACATTTTGAAATAAATATGCACATACTAGCTCGGTTCTTTACCTAGGCAATCAGTGACATTCCATTATCTGTGCAACTGTAACCAGGAAAAGAAGTTATAGCAGTTTGTCAGAAAAAGATGCTGCATCTGAAAGGCCTGTCGAGTTTATCAGCATCAATCCCACACAGGGAGCTGATGAAACACTTCAGGTCCTTAGCAATCTTTCATCTGCAAATATGGACCTTTCTCTCACAGGAAAGAACCTTTTGAAGAAAGGTCTTTTGGCTAAAAGTTTCCTTTTGGTTATGATCTGAAAAAAAACATTGAAAATATGTAAGCTAAATAAAATAAATATTTTTCTTCTGAATAGTAACAATGCCAAGCATTGGTAAGATGCATAACTGACTGTTAGTGAAGCTGTCTATCCGTAGCTCACCAGCATATTGACTTCACTAATACCAATTTTGGCAGTCACCCATATAAACCCTCTCGATGATGCACTACAGCAATATCCTGCTATGTTCCAAAACAAGTAGCAAGTTACCTTAAATTGTAGGTCACGATTTTTGAACCCAGCAATTTGACAGTCTACAGAAAATCTGCCCATTTTCAGGACAGAATGAGTTCCTACAAATTTTGAGCAGACAGGCAGCTGGCAGCAGATTCAAATGAGCATTCCAGCTGAACTTCAGGTAAGGAAAAATCACCCAAATTATTAGGAATAAAAAAAACCCATACACAAGAGCAAGATATCATGAATGCCTCATCCTCAGGGGAAGAATTCACAGAATAATCCAATCACAGGAAAAACGGGCATAAACCCCTGCTTCCTAAATTTCTCTTTCATGGAAATTTTCTTCCATTAAATACTTAAATAATTAAGCTCAATTATTTGAACAGAAGAATGTTAAATTGTATTTCTTGACATCGGCATTTATCAAGGTATAGTATAAATAAACTTGTTCTCTTTAAGTATTAGACTTCTCTGAGCAGAAACCTCATAACTGCAGTGTTTATACTCCTACAAAATAAAACCATTATTATAATAATACAGAGTCTTTACTCAAGTCTAAAAAAACAACATCAGGCAAAGTTAGAACAATGTTTACTTTATTTGAGAAGTAGTTTTGAGGTCTAAAACTAATAAAGACAGTATGTTATTCAATACTGCACTCTAAGGTAATTAAAAAATAGATCCCCAAGGCTCCATTATTAGCAGTTTATAGGAGTCTCCTACTCAAAAGTTCACATACAAGTTCACGGAAATTAAAAAGAATCATTCAATGAATTTTGCTTCTACAACAAAAGTTAAAAAATACACAGGAGCTTATTTTCACTTCAGTCATGTTCTTTAATATATTGGCCACTTTTCAATATTTTATTTGGCTACTGGTGTTCAAAAACAAGTTTGCACAAAATCTTATGGAAAAATATAATCTAAGAGCATCGAGGTGTAGTATTTTATCCCTAATACAAATCCCAATTCCCCAATTTTCTTATAGTCTCTAGCATGTCATTCACTGGCTGAAGAAATGGAAGATCAGCAAGATAGCTATGGTGGTGATATACCTACCCAGGAAAAATTACTAGAAAATACAGTAAATTTATACATTTAATAGCTTATTATTTGTTTTTCAATGGTGATCTCAAGAGTTTTACAAAGTAACCCAAGTGGGACGCTATTAATTGACTTCTATAGCTAGCATGCCTTTTTTTTTTTCTTATCTAGCTAATAGCTCTTGCATCTTAATGTGGCCTTTGATAGTCTTTGATCAGACAGTGCCTTATGCCTAGTTATTTTTGGTTTATTCTAGAGCACTGTATTCTGCAGCCCCACAAAAAAGACTAGGGCTAGCCCGTAACATCATAATGTCTGGGATCGACTCTGAAGTGCCAACAGGATGAAGGGCAGCAAAGTCTTCCCTGAGGCTAACACAGGTACAGGGAGGAACACTCAGGGAGAGCTCACTGGGCAGAGCTGGCCATTGCTTTAGGTTCATTTTCAGAGGAGAAATCCTATTTAAATTCAGTAAGATATCAGACTCCTTTCATTCAAGCATGAGGAAAGGTAAAAAACCCACTCTCTCGCCTAATAAAGTCTAGGTTGAAGCATTGGTCAAAATGCTAATTTAAAAGTGAATGCAAGTTCAAGGGTCTTATCCAAAGCTTTGTGGCATGGTCAGTCTCTGTAAAAAGCAGCACAGAATAGCACAGCTAGTGTTAAACAAGCTCATGCAGACAACGGAAAGCCTAGTCACCAACAGGAGTTTTGCAAGGGATAGTTTATCCTGTTGTTTAAAAAGCCAATTAAACCATAATGATGTCCTGTAGCAAGACTCAACTAAGCAGTTTGCCGTACCAAAAAAAAGATTTTAAAAAAAGAGAAAATTCTCAGTAATGCTGTATCATACCAGAGCCTGCAGTCCAGGACAGTGGCACTTGGCAGCACTGCAGAGAGTTTCAGCCTCCTATGCTGTTTAACACTTCAGTTTCTCGAGGAGTCTATGACAGAGGATTCAATCAGCAGACAGTTTTTCCACAACTTTGAGGGGAAAGATACTATTAATTTTATGTGAGTGACTTGCTTTGACAGGCAAAATGGCCAGGAAGGTAAGGAAACACACCCGGACATTTTCCCCTGGTTTGGTAGCAATCGATACATTCACTTACACCACTGAGAGAATACAGCCAGCTCAAAGCAATTTTCTCAAGGTGAGAGGCCAAAGAAACAACAAAATTGCCAGCAACGGAAGCCTCAATTCCCAATGAAAGGATTCCCAAGGTTGTACACAAAGCAATGAATATCAGTTCTGCTGCAATATTATTTACCTCCTAGGAGAAAACACTCCAACTCTCAGGCTCAAACCTCCAAAAGTTCACAGGAAAGAAAAATGCAAGCCAGAAAGCAAATTGAGGAAAGACACCTGTTCAGCATCTATACTTGTGTCACATACCTCATTTCTCTTTAGCACTCTGCTGCAGGAAGCTTCGAAAGAATGAAGATGGTCTCGGCGCTGCTTCTGCTGAGCACCCTCCTGGGTACCCCTGCGGTGCCTTCCCGGCGTCCCTCTTGTTACAAGAGGGTCCTCAAAGACCACAACTGTCACAACATCCCCGAGGGCATGGCAAACCTTCGACAAATCGTGGATGGTCTGCAAGATCACTTTTGGGAAGGGAAGGGCTGCGAGGTGATCTGTTACTGCAACTTGAATGAATTGCTCTGCTGCCCAAAGTAAGACCATGCTCATTTCATACATGCTTGCACAGTTCTACGTGACCACCCATTATATTTCCATCATTTCACAGTTTCCACTGGAGGAATAACAGATGGCTTGAAATTATATCAAGATATAGCCAATTACATGATATGCTGCCAGTTTTCAGTTTTTGTTTTTCACAGACTCACCTAGGACATGCTTCGCATATTTTGTAAATCTGCATTGTCCTATTACAGGGGACTTTAGCATGTAAATCACTCAACTTTTGACTCTTCTTTGATCTAAACTAACTGTGAGAACTACATCAAATTCTTATTCACAGCACTTTGCAATGAAGATGTTTTCAGGACCATAAACAAAACCATTTGATTTCTGTTCCACGGTAAAGAACCATATTGCTATTCCAAGGTGAATGCAGATACGTCAGCTGATTAAATGATTCTGTAAATTCAGCTGTTTAAAGTAGGAAAGCAAACAGGAGAAACAGAGGTGCACAAATGCCTGCAAGGGAGAGAAAAGATTTAGCCCAAGAACGTCAACACTTCTCTGGCTCACTGGCACTGCTGACAAAGCTGAATGCCGAAGTTCTCACTGAACAAGGGGTTTTTTGTTGTTGTTTCACAGAAAGAATGTACATCCCAACAAAATAAATATTGAGTTAATAAACACCACCAGCCCATACTGATTTAGAGTAATGAAATGTATTAAGAGTTATTATTTCGTTCAGCTTTCTAGCAACATCTTTACTTTGGGAAATACAGATTAAAAATATCAACACTTCAAAACTTACTAATCCTTCAGGGACACTAAAATGTGATGGCATTACATAGACAAACAAAAATTACTTTTTATGTGTGTTCCTCTTACCACCCAAGTTTCTCAAGTCCCCTAAAATCCAATAAAAGGCAACTTTTCAGCACTCCCATAGAGGACTAGATTTGAGCTAAGTGAGAATGACTTCTAAAGCTAGAAACCTCACATTCAAACTGAGGGCAGGGTTTAAATGAGTTTTTTATATTTCACTCTCCCTGAAACCAGATATGGTGTCCTCACCCTGAAGCACACTTTGGGTTTCCAGCTTCAAACCCTGACCTTTGAGCAGCCAAATAAAGCCCCTTACTTTGATACAAATACATAAGCAGGTCTTCTTTCAACTGTTTTGAGGCACAGAAGAACTACTTTGCAGGTCTGCTCTCGGGACGAATTGCACTAAACAGTATGCATGCACATGCCAAAGGTCTTTATTTTTATATTATATATTTGGTAAGTTTACTTTCTCAAAAGATAAAATACCAGGGTGGAGTCCTGGCACTCTGGTCAGTCAACGAAAGTTTTACCATCACTTCCAAACCAGGCCAGCAGAGGTAGAAATGGAGTATTCTTCATCCAGACCTGCAGTTGTATTTGCATTGCTGGAAGGGCATCCCACACAGTAATCCACATATATCCCACCACAAACTAAAAAAATCCACAACTGGAAATGCATGTCAAGTTAAAGTTCTGATAAACTAATAAACTAATTATTTAAATATCTGATAATATCTTTCAGGGATATTTTCTTTGGACCAAAGATATCTTTTGTGATCCCCTGCAACAGTCAGTGATGGACATCGGGTCTGCTGGTGAAGACAAGAGACATCATTCTACAAGCACATAATAATGTTTTCAAGGGGAAAAACAAAACCACTACCGACAAAAAAACTTCTTTTCTAACCACAAGACAGTGCCTCTTTTTACACTGTAGAAAAATTTCCTTTCTATAGCTATTTGGAATTTCAAATATGTAAGAAGTTCTCCTTTCAAATTCGGTAGCTGCCTTAATTTCCATAACGGGGTAGACTGTAATACATCCTAATACGCATCCCCTAGCAAAAAGCGTAACTCATGTTACTCAGCATAACATTCTCAACTAGTTTTGATGGAACTCCAAGCTTAAGCCTTCACGTGGTTAAGAACGTGACTCTTGTAGCAACCTACTGCAAGGGCAGCTTTCTATTGCTTTATTGCTATCACAGAGTTAATCTTGTTCTAAGCTGAAGCTACTCAGTACCTGGCACTTCTGCAGACAGGCTCCCACATTCTATTTAGGCATCTTAAACAAAAAGCTATGCACATATAAAAGGTAAACTTTCACCTTTCATATCTGAAAATTCCACTGGAAAAAAAAAAGAAGTCAAAACTCACATTAATAGTACTAAAGCACATTTGGGTCTTAATTATATCTAAGTGGTCACCTGCATTAACTATGCAATCTGTAAAACCTTAAATGGGTTAATCTTAACATTGAACTTTCAAACTACTAGAACAGTTACAAGTGTATATATATCTTCAGAAAGACATCTAAAAAAGAATGGGACTGATGCAAGGTCTGTTAAGGCAAGATAAAAATCCACACTTAAGCAACTTTTTAAATCCTGTTTGAAATGCAGTACCTCAGAATTAAGTTAAAGTGCTGGGTTTTTAATTTTAGGGTAGCCCTGTAGGGAAATAGCTAGGGAAGTAAACACAAAATATCTCAAAATATTAGAAGTAATCATCTTAACGTTTAAGAGATATCATGATCTAGGCTGTAGATAGACAGTCACCTCTCAACACCTGCCAATACCCATTACAGTACAAGAGAAAAACAACCAAAAATGTATGTCCCTTTATAAGTTTAAGGAAAGCCACCTGAACAAGCTAAGCTTACATGCCTTACATATAAAAACTCTTTAGTCAATTACATGGAAGGTGAGTAGTACTGAAGCAACCATTTAGTCTTTTCCACTCAAAAAGTGTACTGTTCATCTAATAATCTTACACCATTACACCACAAAAACTGCTGCCACCAGTTTACCAGACTTACTTCACATGCAGTACAAAATATCACGATGACTGTTTTCCTTCCTCTGTTCGTAAACGAGGGTTGGATAGTGGGGGAGGGGGGTGATTATACATAGCTAATAATAAATGTTTCAAGTAAATCTGTGTGTACTATTTTTGCCAAGTAATTTTTAGGCTACCGACTGTTAAACAAACAGTTTGTGTCACCAGGCTTTTTAAGTCTGGTTTGTGTAATTATTCCTGAGTCATTTGGGCTTCCTACCAAATCATCAATTAAGGGTAAAAAAAAACCCAACATAAATCTGGCAACCCACAGTCAAAATATCCAAAGTCAGTGCTCTGCTAAGAAAACATATGGTATCTGCTCTTGTGCAAAAGTCCTCTATAAGCTTCTAGCAGTAATAAGGGCACGTAACTTCTGTTGGTTGTGCCATCTAGTTTCTACATGAATCATGTTGCATATGCCTGGCATTCACAGCTTTCCAAAGCAGCAGCAGCAAAAAATTTAAGGCAGATGCAAATCTGGCCAGTAAAGTTAGTAGGTGGTTTTCAGTTACTTTCCCTCTATCACCCCTGGCTAAGGAAAATCCATCATCTGCTGGAGAAAAATGTTGCCATTTTCTACATGCAGCGGGGTAATGTCACTTAGGCTACTACTTTAAGACTGACTTCCCATAAAAACTTGCTTTTGTTTCTCTCCTCACTCCCCTTCCCTCCCAAAGCTTCTTCTATAAGCCATGCCAGGCCTGGGTGAGAACATTCTTCACCCTCATCACACACCCAGAGAAAAAGCTTTTATCCTCTGAATGTCCTACCCACAGCCCTGGCTGTTTCTTCAACTAGAACTTTGAAGATGACAAGCTGAATTTGTGCAAAGAATATTTAGCAAACAACTTTACAGTCACTGCAGTGAAATGGGCACCAAAACATCTCTTCAAAGGAATACCAATTTTAGCTTCCACTAGCTAGGTATCACTAACCATCTTGAACTTAAGCCAACACTGCAGAACTTTATTGTGGAAACACGTAAGATACTGCAAGTGAAAGAAGTCAGGCCACTGAGAGCTACTGGGAAGAGAGCCAGTTTGAGGTTAGGGTTTATCATCATTCAGTTCTATGCAAGCATCATAGGTCAAAAAAAGCAAAGTGCAGCATCTTAGCTGCAGTGATACCAGCAAAGTAGTAGTTTTCAAAAAAACTCACAGGATTAACATGGAGCTGATTAGACCACAGAAAAACTGCTTTCCTGGTTTTCCCAAATTAAGAAAAAGCTTTTAAACATCTGATCTAAAAGTTGCAACAAGTGGTAACTGAACAAGCTGAACCTGTGTCCTCCTCCGCTTTAAGATGAAAACTCTTTTCCTTCTGCCTTTTCTTCAACCTATGTGCACAGCTTAAAGCAGAAAGAAATCCTATTCCATACACCACATATTTAGACTTGGTTAAACAACACTACAAGAAGTTATTCATAATATAGCCTTCAAAATCAGACTTTACTAAGATATTCAATTAAAAGCAAAAGTATTACTGGATATTTTTCTTACAAGTTAACGTAAGTTTTGGGTTGGTTTCGGTGTTTTGGTTTTTTTAACAGGCTAACGCACACCACGAAAAAGAAATAGTATGCCATTAGAACATACCATACTGACCCAGCATAGACTCCATCTTCCATTTTCCAAGTAAGTTCTTAGCAGCAGACTATGTCGATGAATGGAATAGTCAGCAGCTAAAGGATTTCTTAACAAGTGGAAGGATTTCTCGGCACAGTAAGCTGTACTAGTCTTTCATCTGTACTTATAGCTTTGAAATTCGAGAGCTGCATTTTTTTTTTTTTTTTTTACATTTGAATATAGGAGCAGGAAGGCCTCAGTGCTTAGAAGCACATATCCCAGCAATGACAAGATGGATAAACAAATCAGAAAAGCCCCCATCAATTCCTGTTTCCAAAGAGGAAAAAGAATGTTATTCAGCCATTTCTATCCAGCTAACAACTGGAACTGTCATTTAAAGTCTTTTACCTTAGCAAAAAGAATTTACTGTCAAGTCTGCTACAGCCTTTTTTTTTTTAAGGCATTGCATCATGAGAAGTTGAAGTACATTCATAAATATATCCTTGGCACACTTTAATTGAAAAATATTTTTAATACCATTACATAATTAGTCAAAGCTTAACTATTAGGTACAAGTAACTCACTAAAGTTAGACACACCCACTCGAGCAACAGTATCAGTGATATTTATTTAAAATACTTTTGCTGAGGAAATTTGTTTTGTAAGAGATGGTTTTCAAACAAATCAGCGAGGTTATGAAAAATAAAACAGAGACAAACTCTCTGGGGAAAAAAAGTTACAAAGAAAGCTTTTGCATATCAACAAAAACCCTCAGTCTTTTGATTTGCGGCCTGAGTCTCAGTCCCAACCTTGTCCACCTAGTGAACCCCACTATCCATCTTTAGATCTGGTTTGTTCTTGTCATTCTTCACCGAGTAGATGAAATATGTTAAGGTGTCCTTTTCATTCACTGGAATTGTCCTAAAATGGCAGCCAATTATCTATAAAGGAAGAACGCAAGGAAATTAAGTAACCACTCTTATATGCAGAAACTGAAGATTCAGATTTAATTGACTATGTTAAAGATTAAAAGATTGACCGAGAATCTTAAAAACAAAAGGAAGAGCTACTTCTCTACAAAATACTTTAATAGTCATAAAGGTAAACAGGAACCACTTTATTGAGAACTATGAACTAAATATAGCAGACCGTACCCTGATTTCCAAAGTAAAAAGCCCAGAAATTTTTCAGAAAAACCAAATGAGCTCTCAAAACAAGCATGGGATTATCTTTACATCTGTGTAGTTAAAGCTTGACTATAAAGCAAGTAATGACTACAGAATATCAACAGAGTGACAGCACAGAAATGAGAGGCTACTGCTCATCACTCAGGTTGAGGGTGGTCGTGGTGTGTGTTTGTATCAAGTCACATAGAAAGCCATCTAAGACAACACAAGAATTATAATTGAACATTCAGCTCTTCAAAACAGAGCTATCCATGAAAATTTATCATGCTGTAACCACTAAAATATGACAATCTCTAAACAGTTCTTGGATCACTTTTGTGATCCTAAAAGAAGGCAGGTATAATATTTTGCATGCTTAAATCTATTCTCTGGCTGTGGGAAACATGGGACTACTCATGTAACTACCACAGGATATAAGTACAAATGTTTAGCCTAATTAGCAAGTTAAGAAGCTTTCTAAACCCCACCCCAAAAAAATTCAGAGAAGTAGTGGACTTTAAGTAACAGGTAGAGGAGTGTCTATTGTACATTAGGACAGCTTACAAGAGTCACATGTACTGTAAACTAAGGAAGTTCTGTGGCTATGGCTAACAAATACCTGCAGGTCAGTCAAACCAAGCGTGTGACAGAAGTAGTTTTGCCCACGCACACCATGCACCACAAGAATAAGCTAGTGCAAATAACTTGTGAGATGTACCTAAACCAGACCCTTAGAAACACCAGTTTTGCAGAAGAAAAACTGCTTGTGCTTTCAAATCACAATCCTGCTAATTCAAGCTAGCTGTACCTCAACTCACTTATAAGAAGATTGATTTTACATTCTTACTCGTAGTAGCAGCAGCACTATTCTTTTACAGCTCAGCTTTGAGACCTCCCACACATCTAAGAACCTTGCCTTTAATCCACACAGATTAAGGGAGAGACCAACAAAATGTCTGCACTGAGTGTATCACCACACAAAAGTGAAGAAATGGTAGCTATACCTCCCTGTTAGAAGATCACCAGTTCTCCCACGTATTTACATCAGCATGCTGTAACCGCATCTTTGCGGTGCAGAAGAATTCCTTTAAAATTACACTCACATGCAGCAAAGATGCTTACATACAGCTGTACTCACACACAGCTTCAGCACTTTTAGAAACATTGGCAAGAAAAAACCTAATTTCATAAACTTCCTTTTTTCTAATGGCAGATCCCAGTGGTTTTAATTAACAGAATAGTTATCAATAGAAGTCTGTTTTTCAGGTTTCCATCCTTTACATATACAGAAACACACATTTGCAGTAACTAGCTTTTCAAAGCAAAGCCTGAACCTTCGCTGCCACCTCTCAGCTTCTAGTTCTTTTCAGTGGGACACATCGGGTAAAGGTGTGACTGATGCACAGACTATAAATCTGTGATTCTATGATATTCAGGGACACGCAGATCATCTTACTGTTCCAACTCAACACCTCATGTTTTTAAGCAGCACACATTCCTTTCAGCAGTTAAGAGTCCCTCCTCGGGAAAGAACTTTTACTTTTGATTTACTTGGCTCAGGAGAAGGAAGCTAGATAAGCAGTTCCCTTTTGTTCTCCTAAAATCCAGATTACATATGCTCTTTATGCAAGGATCATATTGTATTGAAAACCACATGCCATAGCAAGTTGCATTTTCTATTACGGAACAAACACTCATACGTACTTCAACAAGCTGTGCTTTGTTAAGTCCTGGTCTGGTCTGTAGCTTGAAGTGTCTTTTGTACCTTCGAAGTGTGTTTACTTGTAACTGATATAAATCAACCTAGAAGAAAAGGGGGGAAGGGGGAGGAAAACAGTCTAGTGTAACTGAAAAGGATTCAGTCATTAACAGCTTGCCTCTCAAAAACATTTTGGAATTTCAGATACATAAGTGTAAACAGTCAACTCAGCAGATCTCATTTTGACAAAAAACAAACTCCACCCTACACCTTCCAGCAGAAAGGAAAACAGCCCAGCTCAGTTTAAGAGCATTTTATTGTTACTGAGCACAGCTCTGCCTCCCTTCAGCTGTGGACAATATTTGGAACTCATTATTGTACTTTTTGGTTGTTCCCCAGTTCAAGCATGATAACACAAAGCCCAGTAACAACTTTCATAAAACATATATGAAGATGCTGATTCAAAGGAGGCCCCTATATCATGATTTCAGCTATCAAATTTTACACAAGTTATGTGCAAGATATAGCACATCCGCACCACAAGATAGCACGTATTAGAATCAGGAAAAAGTCTAGAGTGCAAAGTTTTCTTGGCTTGAGGCAAGAGAAGAAAACAGCTGCTCTTGCTCTTCAAACATATCCCTGCTACATAAGCACAATGCAGGAGTTGCATGCACAGGCATAGTTGTCCAAAACTATTTTTCAGCACGAGTTGACAGTTGAGAGAATTGCACAAGGTCCGCTTAGGGATACAAACACACAACCTTAACCCAGTACTCCGTCATTTTTGAATCCCATGAACTCTGATCAGCAGTCACTTCTCCCAGCAACAGCTTACCCTCCCAGCCTCCTTGACAATGTAAGAGAGCTTAATCAGATGACTGAGTGGGAAAGCAAGCTGAGAAAGCAGGCTGAATGAGAAATTCTGCTAGATCAGTTGCAATTACAGTAGTATTCTCCAAACTCACTGCATTAGAGATTGTTTAAGCATTCACTTTTGCTTTAAATTCATTTAGCAGCCTCACTACAGAATACTTAAACAGCAGTGCTACTGCATACTTGGTAACCTGGCCAGACTTGATGTGATGCCTCCTTGCATGATAGAGGATGGGTATCCTTTGGTATTCCAAAGTTTACACGGCACAAATTCCAATTCCTGAGTCATAGTGGGGAACCCGCACCCCAGAGCATCATGCTGAGGCATAGCAGCAGCTTTCCACCAAGTCCCAGAAGCTACCAGTACTGCAGAAGCCTCTTCTCTTGTAAGAATCACTTCTAACAGATAAGGATGGTCATCACTGAGATGGAAATGGGAGGGTCTTACAAGTCTTCAGAAGAATGATTCTTTCCCCCCCCCCCCCCCCCTTTAGTAAACTGGATAGCAATTGAAAATAAAAAAGGTCAAGGGCCAATGGGCATCTAAGGCATACAGTAATCACATGGGATGACCATACTGCTGTTGTCCAAACAGCCAGCTGAAACTCCTCAGAAATACTTCCCAGGCAGCTTTTTTTCCTGCAGTAGTACCACTAAAAACCAGAGCTTGCTTGCTTGTTCTAGAGAAATCCATCAGTTGTGACATGTTTTATAATTCTTGCAAGAGAAAACAAAACAGGCTTGCAGGATGTCTGCGACTACCACTGTGCCAGAGAGCTACCTGAAGTCACACAGAGCATTAGCTTTAGACAGAGCTTTCAGAGAAGCAATCCCAGATACTTAACAGACAAACAACACAGCCCAGCATCAAACCACTCCCAATCCCCTAAAATCCTCTTAGCCAGAGACTTCAGACTGAAGCCACGTGCCTTTAGGCATGGATTCTTGTACAAAGTTTCATCACTTTATGCTGCTGACATCTGCAGATGCTGACTACAAGGATGGCATTAAATTAACACTTATGGAGCAATTTCTGAAGATTGGTTTAAAAATCCCTCTTAGAAGGGACTAGGTAGGCATGACAGCCTCTGCTCCAAACTAACAGGCGGCAGAGTACCTGCTAAACCAGGCTGCAGCAGAAATAATCCAGAGCACATGCAGGAAAGAGAGCTGTAGGTTCTATACTATGAAAAAGGTTGAAAGCTGTAGTTCACTTTAATGGGTGAGGTTTCACTGGTCTGCAGTGGAGAAAACAGGTTGGAAAAACACCATCTTTCTCCACTCCTTTTAGCACAGCTCCCCAAATCTCTCTTGCCCCAACAATGGGGTAAAACCAAAGAGCTACCATCATTAAACTTTATGTGTTTAATGTGACTAAGGCAACAGAGTAACTGCAAGAGCCATCTGCAACACATTTAGCACAGAAGGAAAGGATCAGAGGGGCAGGGCAGAGAAGCATTTATATCCCAAGCCCTATGTGCAATTCCCTTCAGGTTGTCAACTCCTGCAGAAGACAGAGTTTGCTGGTATGTGGCAAAGCACCACTCTGGAGGGGAAGCCCTAAGAAGGAGAAAGCTGAAAACAGCAGTCTTCTGAGAGAACTAGAAGACACTTAAAAATAATCTAGACATTCTTGTTCATTCTACTCTGCACAATTAATACAGAAAATACACCATAAAATTCAGTTAGATTTTGTTATATTAAGAACTCAGTGAATCAAGAGTCTTCCCTTTCCCACACGCCTCAAAGTAAGAAGAGCTGTAGGAGTGGGAAAGCGGTACCCGTGCAGACTCAGTAGTCATTAAGAATAAGCTTAACACAACAATTAGAAAAAACCCAACTATTTAGCTACCTCTGGAGTGTCGATGTCTTGCACTGGTGAGTCACCATCATCATCGCTGCCCTTCCTCTTTCTTCTATTTCTCACACTCTGAATTAAGTTTTTGTGGAAGTCACAAATATACAGATGTCTTGCCTAGAAGAGTTAATATGGCATCTTTCAATGAAATCCATGTAAGTAGGTCCCAGACTTACGATATAAATGCATGTGCAGAGACAGCCCTTCAGCAACCACAGTCACATTAACTGAGTTGTGGAAGCTTTTCTACTGGATTCTTCTTAATAAATGGTGTGCTGTGCTACGGGTCACTGCCACCGGCTTGGCCCAGAGGACGCTGAAGTGCTGCAATCGACCGATTCAGCAGTAACAGGCTGCAGAGACACACGAGTAAAACCCTCCCTCCAGCCACTCATCGCGACTCGGGGATCGGGAAGCAAACAAACAAAAAAACAAGCTTTCAGTTGTTCTCTGGGGGGCAAAAAGCCGTCTCCCATTTCACACCGGCTCTCATTTCCCATCTATATTCTCCCCTCCTTGTTTTAATTCCACTACCTAGGCGAGGTCAAGCAACACAATTTTTTCTTTCTTTTTTAGAAGTTTCCCTTTGTACGGATCTGCACGCTTTGGGAGAACTCCTAGGCGCGTACCACCCCTGAATTTCGGAGTTGGGCGCTTTCATGGCGATGGGAGCAGGGAGCCGCGTCTAGGGACCACGCTTGCGGGGCGAGGGACCCCCGGGCTGGGGTTGGAGGGTGCGGGGGGGGGCCTCGGGGCGCACGAAGCTCTGGCCGAGGCGCGGAGCAGTCACGCCGGCTGCTGCGCATTCTAAGCTGCTTTACCCCGGCGCCGGGCAACCCTCCCGCAGCACCGGGCCAGGACAAGCACCCCCCTAAATGCCCGGGCGTTTCTTTCTGCGGAAAAACGCCCGAAGGCGGCCGCCCCCTCCGCCGAGGCGGGGTGTGGGGGTCCGCTCCCCCTGGCCGGCCGTGCCGAGCCGAGCCGCGGCTGATGGCTGCCGAGCGGAAGATACAGTGGCAAGGGGAGACGTGCAACATTGCAACACGAGGCGGAGCAGCCCAGCGCTGCCCTCGCCAGGAACAGACACAAACTAGCGCGCCGGGAGCCATGCAGGCTCCGCTCCGGGGAGGAGGAGGAGCAGCAGCTCTTCCCGGCCACGCTTTTTCCCGCTCCAGCTACACAGGGGGAACGCAGCCGATGCCCCCGGCTCTTGGGGGGGGGGGGGTGGGGTCTATGAGAGGGGACCCCAGAAGCAGGCGGGGGGGGGGGGGGGGGCGAGCGCTTCCCCCCACCCTCTCCCGCAGGGGGAAAGCACTTTCAGGCCGTGTTCCTGCAGCGCCAGCCAAACTCCACCGTGCTGCGCAAAAAGAGGAGGAAGGGGGAAGCAACACTTCCCCGCCGCAAAAAAAAACGCCCGCAAACTTTATCAAACGCCCCAAAACCAACTAAGCCACGGGAGCAACCAACTGCGCGGAGCGGGGCTGGGGCCGGACCCGCCGCCGCTGCCCGGGCACGCACCGCCGGGACCCGCCGGCCGCTTTTGTCTGCCTGCCCCGCCGGCAGCGGGGGGGGGCTGCAGTCCCGCGTGTCCCCTCCCCAGACTTACGCTCTTATCCAGCTCGATCTTCACCTTCTTCTGCGAGATGCTCTTCTGGATCCGCTTGCTGAAGCTGGCGTTGCCGGCGGCGCGGCCGCACCGCTCCCCCTCCTCCCGCAGGCAGCACAGCTGCCCGGCCCCGGGGCCGCCCGCA
Organism: Strix uralensis; assembly: GCF_047716275.1. NCBI lineage: Eukaryota > Metazoa > Chordata > Aves > Strigiformes > Strigidae > Strix > Strix uralensis. The sequence goes on from NC_133975.1 coordinate 41,717,873, forward strand.
CCCCCGGCGCCCGCCGAGCCCGCGGCGGCGGCCGGACCCAGCCCTGGCGGCGCTGGCGGCGGCGGCACCTCCACGGCGGAGCCCGCGTTGCCCACCACCGCGGCGGCGGCGGCGGGGTCCGCCCCGCGCTGGGTCACCTCCTCGGGGGCGAAGCCGTTCATGCCCGGCGCCACCTCCGCAGCCGGCGGGAAGCCCAGGGGAGGCCGGCGGGATCCCGCCCCGCACCAAACTTCCCCGGCGAGACGCCGCGGCCCGGCGGGGCGCTCCCCCCGCTCCCCGCTGCCTCCTCTCAGCGGCGGCACCGGGGCGCAAGCCCGCCCTCAAGGGCAGCTGGCCCGCACGCCGCGGGAAGGACTCTCCCCGCCGGTCGCCGCTGACCCGAGCCCCGCAGCTACCAGAGCAGCGGCAGCAGCGCCCCGCGGGTCGCCCCACTTCCTCCTTCCCCCTCTGTCATGTGGAGACTCTTCAGCTGTTTCCTATGTAACAACAGCAACCTGCCCGCCGCGCCGCCCCGCCCCGCCCGGCCCGGCCCGGCCCGGCCCGGCCGCGCATGCCGGCTCCCCCGCCGCGGGGCGCCACGGGAAATGCAGTTCTTCCCCCCGCCGCCCCCTTGGCGGCCGCCGCCGCAGGAGAACTACCGCTCCCGAGGTGCAGCGCGGCGGCGGCGGCGGGAGCGCGGGCGGGCGGGGGCCCCGTGGGCCGCCTTGCAGCGCTCAGGCCGGCGATGTCGTCCCGCGGTGACGGCGGGCGGGAGCCGATATTCTTTTCCGCCGTGGCGGCGGTGGGGTGGGGTGCGCTGTGCTGCGCTGCCCTCCCCCCGCCGCCAGCAGGCCGGCAGCGGCTCAGCCCACTTTTAAAAGGCCCCGTTCCCCCCCCACCCCATCCCCCGTCTCTGCTCCCCGGCGGTGCGGCCGCTGGGATGCGAAAGGCGGTCGGGCGTCGGCGGGAAGGCGAGAACGGCGCGGGGCCGAAGCGGGGGGCCGTCCCGTCCCGTCCCGTCCCGTCCCGGACAGCCGGCGCATAAACGTGCCCCCGCCGAAACAGGTTCAGGTGCCCGCGCTTCCTCTTCCCCGTTCCCCGGCCGCGCCTCTCGCTTCGACATTGACTTCCCCCTTTTTACTTATTCTAACTCTAATGTTCCAGTCTAAGCCGCACTCCTCGGGCTGCTTGTTTAGGATTTTCTACGAGTTTTTATGTTTTGTTCTTTTTTTTCTTTTTTTTCCCCTTCTGTCTTCCGCCTCACTTCTTTCCGTCTCGGTCTTGTCCCTCTCCGCCTCGCTACCCTCTTTCTTTTCTACTCTTCTTGCCGGCCATATCTGGAGAGCGGGTCCCGCCGGTCGCCGCTGCCCCGCGGCGGGAGGCAGCTCCCCGGGAGCCGGAGCGCGGCCCCCGGCTGCGTCTCTGCGCCGAGAACAACCGAAGCTCCGTCCTTTGTTAACGCTGCTTTTAAAACGCATGTGATCAGGGGTCCGGCTTGCATTCCTCTAGTGCAGATCTTTGAAGACAAAGACGACTTGCAGTGCGAGTTTCCAGTTTTGTCATTTAAAGGGGCTTTTTGTTAATAAAGGTGACCTGAACAACAAAAAAGACTGAGAATGCAGAATTATTTTTGCAAGTGGTGAACCAAGACCTTGCTGTGCACACGACTAGCTAAAATAGATATTGTGAAAATACTTGATAAAAGTGAGTTTTGAGACTTTACAAAACTACATAAGAGATGCATTGGCATTAAACCGTTTAACAATTCAGCTGTCGACAGCAGAGCGGCAGAAGCTGTTCTGACCTACTATTTTCCTTCAAGCTCATTCAAAGCGCACGCAATGAAGGGTGAGGTTTTGCTTTCCTTTTGAACTGCCGCAAATGCTCCTTTAAATCTCAGAAACGGCATCCAAGCTGACCGTACTCAGAGCGTAATGATTTAATCACTGAAATATTTGGCCGCATGACTTGTTGTGCATTTCCAGCATGCAGAAGGAGGAGAGGAGTAGCGGAGAGGCTGGTGAATGATTCGAGGAGACACAGATCCTGCGTAAGCCAAAGTTCTGCGTGAGCCGGGGACGCGATTATAGCGCAGTTTCGGTTCGCGCTGCAGATGGCTCCTTAATCTGGTTGCATAACCTGGTATTAGAGAATAAGGGTAGGTCCCACTTCATGCTCCCCACAGCCACAGCTGAATGAAAGATACAGTAACTGAAACTAAACTGAGCATAAAGTCACAGGCAGCAGTTACCTAGAAGGCACGTTTCACGGATTAGAGAGGGGAATTGGATAAGGGTTGGAAAAAATACCGAACCCTGTTTTGTTATCAGCCGAGCTGAAGACTGCGTGGAGTGCCTGGGTTCAATTCCACGCTCTGCTGCTGTGCTATCTCAGGCAACAGATGTTTAACTCACTGAGTTTCTTGTGATTTCACACTTTCAAAAAATGTAATAATGTTAAAAAAACCCCAACCAAACAGTAACAATGATAAGGGGCCTTAAAGAAGAACACAGGAAGCACAAGCTGGGAAAAGTGGGACAAGGGTGAGCTCCAGGAATTCTTCAGTGGAAATCTGGGTCGTGAACAGCAATTTCTATACTCTTAGGCTATGTCTTTTGAGGTCCCTTTTATTTCTTCAGATGGATTTGACCTTACTGTGAGCATAAGATATGTCAGCCTGGGTTTGGCTGCTGTGATTTGGTACAACGGAAAGATCACTTGTGCACTTTAAAAACGTTTCTGATCGTCTTTGTATAGTTTGTGAGCAGTTAAAAACCTGACTATGCTACTCAGCCATGCTTGCCAGTATCTTAATTTATAGGCAGAATTTCAAGCAAAGTAGTATCATAGTTCCATGATTAGATCACAATAAGACAGCAGTGGTGCTGAGAAAGATGGTTGTGCTTCTGCCGTAAGCTGCTCATTTTCACACCTGTGCCCTGTCCTTCTTTGTGCCTGTAAAAGCATTTCTATGACTTCACAGCAAACTGGATTGGGTTACAACTCGACTAGCAACAAGAAAATCAGTTAAGTTTAATCCTGATCTGCTTTACCACTCAGCTGTGTGATGTCCCTTCACACAAGAAGGCCCCATGGAAGGGCAGGACTGTGTGACTGGTGCAGGGGGATGACCACCTCGTTTGGTATGAATGCCTGCTTACAGTAACAAAAAAATCATGTCATTTTTAATCTTGCATCGTATGTGGGATCAAAAAATACAAAGAGCTGCAGCTAGATGGGCTTATCAGGCAGTATGAAGCTTAGTACAGGATGGATTTGCAAACTTTTACAAAGCTTGGGGCCTGTGAAATAAAAAAAAACAAACCGCTCATCATAGAGGGATTCTGCTAGATTGTACGTCGTCAAAAATGATTTTATAACATAAGATCTGGTAGTGGTTAGTAGAAGTATTCAGATATAACTGAAGCATATATAGGGAGAGATTTTAAGCAAACATCAAAACATGCAGTATTGCAACAATATAGTGATTATAGTAAAACTTCAAAAATGCAATCAGTTCAAAGGCAACAGCAGCTCCAAACCAGCAGAGACTTCACTAGCACTTACGGGCCATGCACACAAGCAGAGCTGAATTGTAGAGAAGGCAGCAGTAATCCACATCCTTCATGGGTGCCAAAAACACAGCATGAATGACTTGTGAGTGACATGCGGAAGGAGCAGGAGCTACAGCATCTCAAAAAGCGTGCCTGAATTCGCAGCTCCCAGGCTTCGCAGTCAGCGGGACTCGGTGGCCCCTCCTGGCACCGAGGCAGGCCAGGCGCAGGTGGGAGCCAAGCAGCTTGTGCCTCTCTGAGATGCCATATGTCCCAGCTCCCGTTAGCTTTTGACTGATGTGTTTTGTAATTCGGGAGAGAAGAATGATAATTGGACGCATCACCTTGGATATATTGCAAGCATGCTGCAAACGTATTATTTGTAATTAATCTTGGAAAGGAAATGTGGCTTGTAACTGTGCATACATCTTCACATGATAAAGTTCAACTGAGGATGACTATTCCCTCCCCGACAGGTAGCATTAATCTGAAGTCTAAGTGTACGTCAGTCCGCTTGTGTGCAGCACCTGAAATTATTCTGTTAGCAAATGGAATAATAAGGTAAATTATTGGTATACATTTTTTCACAGCAAATATACATTTTCTTTGTTTGGGATTGTAACTATTTCAATGCAAAATAGATTCCTTTAAAACACTTTAAAAATTCTGCAAATTCCACCACATGCCCTGGTGATTTTGATAAAAGAGCAACCTACTTGATAGGCATTTGTGGGCTGTGATAAAGAACACTGACCAAATCTCTCCCTCCTTATCACAAACAAGTCCTATTCTCTTTATTGTTTTCTCTTTTTTCTGATTTTTGAATCTCCAATTTTCCCTTCCCACTTCAGTACCAACTAACCATGCTTGTTGCTCTGCCTCCAATTTATTGTCCAAATCTGTTGAAGCATAGAGCTCAAAGCACAGGAATATTGGGATTTACCTACAGACTGTATTTTTTTTTACTTCTTTATATGTTTGACACTAGGATAGTTACAATGTAACTTTGGATGGTTAATTGTATAACAAAATCTATTAGCACACATAGAGATTATTGTATATGATACAAGTAATACAGTAAGAGAAAAAAATCATACCGTTAACCAAAATAGTGATATTGGTGCAAAACTGGTATTTCCAGGTCTTTGTGTAATCCAGCTGAAGCCAGTGGTTTTTTTTTATAAGCATTATGCCTTGTACAACGGAAACTAAGAGTTTATGTAACACAGGCTTTTATTAAAAGATTTAAAGCAGTAAACAGGGTCCAAAACTAAACAATGTATTTTAAGAATAATCTAGTTGTTATGGGATTAAAACTGATAAATCTGTGTACTGTAAAAGCTGTAAAGATTTGTAATACATGCCCCTTAATGGTTTGTGCCAATTCACTTCCGCAATAAGCCATTAGTTACAGGAGGCATCAAAGGACCTTCTGTTAGAAGGCTTCGTTCTTACCTGCAAAAATACGGAAACGTTGGTACAGAAACTTTAGATGTTCTTTGTTGAATGTACGTGACAAATTGTTTGTTTGGGTACTTAAACAATGAAGTATGAGATAAGGGAGATACCTCAAACACAACAACTGCACAGAAGCAGAGGAGACAACCTCCAGCTTTGCCCTGTGGTACCCCCTAGGCTTCAGCCCTTCTCCTCCTCACAAGCCCCCATGCAGTCAAGTTAAAGGTACACATCCATCTGCTTCTCCCAGAGTCACCGATCACTTGTCCATCCAGGTTGCTTTGATTAACATTGTGTTTCATGCTGTATGAGACCTCGCAATTAGAAAGAGACCCAGTGAAATCATCGTTAGTGCTTTTCTGAAATATAATGCAACTATCTGGAATGTATAGTGGAAAAGTATAGTGGAAAGTAAAGTGGTAAACCCCCAGAGGTTTTGTGTAATAATGCAATAAAGATTTAGCTATGAGTAATAGACCAATGTAGTATATTGCCTAAGAGGTTTTTTTTAATCCCCTGAAAAGAAATAAAACACTTGCTCAGCTTTTTTTTTTTTTTTTTCCCCCCTCACCTGTAAGAGAAACTGTCATATCTTTTCAGCAAATTTTGCTGGTCTCCAATGCACTCTTTACACCACAAAAAGCACTGTATACTCTTTGCTGCAGTCTTACATTTTGTGAGCCACTGGTTTCTGCTTATAGATTTCAGATTTCACACTCTCTTTAATCACTTGCATTTTGCTTTGAATAACACATATTACACGATCTTCACAGTTTTGTCAGGGGGTCCTAGAAACTACAGTGCTCCTTTACACCATCATGTCCTCCTCTGATATGGATTAGTTTTACAGAAAGGAAAATGGGAAACTTCTGTAGCCCTGAAACCTCTTCCAGTGCCCTTGTCTTTGCAGTACAGTTACAGGCATCTCCAGGTCTGACTTAGCTCTTGTAGAAGTTAACAGCAGGTTTTAAGTGTCCCTTGGGAGCAGGTGAACACTTCCTCCACCTGAGTCCAGAATGCATCATTTAGAAGGACTTTAGGAGATATCTGGTTTCTGTCAGTAAAAACAAAATAAGTCCGATACTAATACAGTTTGTTTGGGTACTTAAAATAAAATGAGTAAAATTACATATGGGTTTGGGGTTTAAATGTTTTCCTGACCTCCCACAGAGCTCATTCTGGGTAAAAGATACAGGCTTATACTCCAACAGACTCAAGTATAAAGATAGTTTGGAACTGCAGTTGTTTTTTGCTGACGTTACTTGACAATAAACCCTTAACTGAGAAATAGTAGGGGAAAAGGATCAGATAAAATGTTTTGCAAATTTTTTTCACAAAAAATGGCCACCAGACAATGTACCAGGTTTCCTATGTTTGGATAGTACCTACTGCGACGTTCATTCAATATACAGCAGCTGATCAAAAGCATTGCTTCTTCAATAGATATTGCCATTCATCTTTAATGCTCCTCAAACCTCAATTCCCTTACTTGAAACATAACATTAGAGTCCCAGCTTTCATACTGATAAAGCTTCTAGCTGTTACAGTCACAAAGGTAAGTTTGAAATCCGATCAAGGATATATCCTAAAGCATTGAACACAAAGACACCCCCACCCTCCAGTTTCAGCATTGTGGTTTTTAAACAGATACTGTTTTAGAAGGTGTTGTTTTATTTTTTTTTTAATCCAAGTGTTTGGTTGTTAATATTTATTAACATTATAAACACCACAGATGAGACCTGATTGTGTTATTGCAGCTACCCTAAAAGATCCTTACCGCTCTCCTAAAGTGACTGCTGGAGTAAGATTTTACATGATCTTGTAAATTATTTCAGAATTAGGAAAATAATAATAGAGATCTTTTACCTCTTAAACAACTTCAGCTTCTTTGATTATCTTTGTTTCTAGTTATATCGTGAAAGTCTGTTCCAGAATGAATTATATCTTTACAAAGTAAATTTTTAACTACTGGAAAAGGAGAATGAAGGTTTTATGCTTTTAATATTTTTACATATGACAATAATTTAACCATATATAAATGCTAATTATTAGTATAAAATGTAGTGACATAAAAATTGCACAACATGATCAAGCCTATGAACTGGAGTGTATTCATCAAGATAGTTTCTCTCTTAAAGGTTTATGTTGAAGTTGAGAGTTTACAGGTTTTAAGGATTCTTTTTTTTTCAATGTTTAAAAACTGGAAGAGACATGCTTTGGACCGCACTTTAGTTTCTCCATACCTTTGATAAGCTGGCCTTTCTTTAACATGGAACAACTTCACCTGAGATTTCCTTGTTTATTTCTTCAAATGCACGACTGTGCCGCTCCCTATTTCTTTTTCATTTGTAGTAGGCGTTTATCCCTGCCAGAGCTTAGGGAGAGCTTCTACTTAACTTCACACATGGTCACACTAAATGATGAGGATTAATCATGGACCCAAGGGTTTATTATTGAACTTCCTTAAGATTTTTTTTTTTTTTTTTTTTTTCCCACAACAGCTCGGGCTGTGGAGTAGAAGCATTAGCTTTTGACTGGTACTACAGACAGACACATTTTCTAGTAGCATAAGATCTCTGAAACAACCTTCCTTGTCACTGTAAACCACTTAACTGTACAGAGCAGGGTATACAATGGGATCCTCTAGAGAAACTATACTTTTTTATCATCAGTTGCTGGAAAATCACACAGGATCCATGACTAAAAGTGAGACTGATGATTGAATCAACAATTTCAAAATTTCCTGAGCATTTTCCTTCTAGTCTCAGCAGATTACCTGTGTATCGTATGATCATTTGTGACACATATGACAGCACTATTTGCCAGAAATAATAGGAGAAATCTTTATTCTACTATGACAACATCTACATTAGCAACAGCACAGGATGTTCTTCACGCAACCAAAAGTTAAGACCCATTTAAGTTTAATGAGACCCATTGAAATTAATTTGAGTTATTCCACTACCTGGACCCAAGGCCAATGTGTTGATGAGTATCGCAGTGCTTATAAGGAACCAGGCTATTACCAGCCAAACCTGCTTCTCTATCCTGGCTGTGGGAGACAGGAGAGCATGATTCCTCCTTCCTCTTGTGGACCATGGCACACAGCCTTGTCAACTCACCCTCTTCTTTTTCTTTCCTAAAAGATTTTAGAGCTGCAATTATGTAGGAAAGAGCTTCTACTGCCAGGTTCAGCTTGTTTTTAAATTTCTAGCCCTCACAACTGTCAAAGAAAACAGTTCCTCAGAACTGACATGGTACAAGCAAAATGCTCTGGTTTGTTCTGTAGAAGTTTCAACATTTGTAAGTCACCATGGGTTGATACGTACTTCATTCTGTTAGCAGTGAGCACTAGCGGCTAGCCTCACATGGGTGCATGGACTATTTTGGAGATGGACAATGATTACAGCCTCTTTGGATCTGGTTGCTGGATGTCACACCTCCAGGGCCAGACACAGTTCAACTCTTTGTCTTACTGCTTAGAAGAAGAAAAACAATTATCCTGGAACTACGTCCTCCAATTCCCAAATGACACAACATTTTTATTAGTAATTACATTTTACTTCTTAAGAGTAAGTCGTGTATACATTTCAAGTAAAGTACCAATGTTTACCAAGGCTGGAAGAGTTTTGGGGGATGGGGACAGAAGGATAGAAACTTTTTTTTACTCATTTAAACCGATTTCATAGTGTAAATTACAGCTATCCACATTTTAAAGCCCCTCTAAACTGTCTGTGAAGCTATCTAATGGATGAACAAAGGCAAATTACTGCTTTCTTCTCATACCTGTAAAAAGGGATTAACAACATAGCAAAATATAAAGGAGGTCTATTAAGATCTCCAGGGAAAAAGTGTTACATGAGTATTGCTTTGAATGTAAATAAGTAAGTAAATTAAAGTGAAGTCTAGGAATAGAAAAGAAAAAAAATAGGCATGTTAACCCAACACAAGTGGAAAAAAGTTCTTGTCAAATTAAGACTGAAAAAGTACAGTTAACAATTATTGTGACCAGGAACAGCTGGTGTTCCTAATATTATCTGCATTAGTACCATGAGAGATTTGTTGTATTTATTTCCTATCATATGACCACTGCAGTTCAGCCTCTGCTCTGCAGCTGTCCTGGGTAGTGTCTAATGTAGGCTGTCTTTGTTTTAGTCATTTGGTACACAGCACAAAGTCAAAACAAGTTCCTGAGCTTTCAGACTAAACCAGCTTGGTGTAACATGGCTGCTGTTTGCCTACGAGCTGCTTAACTGGTTATGCAGGCTTTACAATAGCACATATAATAAAACTGTAATATTTAAAGAGTAAATATATTTCATTTTTATAAATTACATATTATTTGCATGTTACAAAACAACAGAAAAAATGGGAAAAGTTCTAATATATTATCTTGAATACAATTCTTTAAGATACTGACAGAAATACCAGTTTTGCGAACTTTTGGGCAGCTGCAGTTATATAGGTTTTTATCAGAGTACAAAGAAAGTAACTGCTTATAACTGGAACACTACAGTAAAATAAGTTTTGTCATGAATTTAGGTAAGTTGTAGCCTAGGTAGTTCTGGTTTTTGCTTTTCATCCTAAAGCTCCTACCATATATCTAGTATGACACACTCACATGAAGTAGGCCAAAAACCACAGTTGCTGTCTGTAGACTTTGTAACTCACATTAAAAAGGGATTTTTAAAGCTGTGACCTATTTAAATGCTTTTTGTGTCTTGGATTTTAACCTTTTCTAGAACAAAAAATGGCTGATTAAAGCTAAATTTGCTTTTTCTTTCAACATCTTGCATTACTATTAGTGAAGTTAGGTGAAATTAAAATTGAAAGCAGCTGTAACTCGCTTTCATTATTCATCTGGTAAACACTGACTTCTCAGGTCCATAAGAGAGACCTTTTCAGCAGTAATCAGTCAAGAATGATCACTTTCCAAAGGAGAATTTTATTGCCATGAAGGCATATTCCATACAGGAATTTGGGTAATAGCAGAGTCTCCAGGGAGAGACAGTAGAGCCTCTTCATCCAACTGACTGAATTAAAACTGACAGTGTCACCATACAATACACTTACACCAGAATGAAAGTTTGGTCAGAGTTAAGGTCATGCAATTATAGCTTGCAATTTCCTCAGCTGAACAGTATCTGTTGCAATGGATCTGCTGATGGAAACGTTGCTACTTTCTTTCCTTGCTTTGTCCACACTGACAGCAGCATCCAGAAAAGCTGTAGAAGCTGCCCACAGCAGCCAGGAGATAAACATGATGTGAAGTATTATCACTCCAATCACACATTTTTGTTGTCAATGACACACTTTGCTTTAAATCCATTTCTCAGCTCTGTAACCTGGTCTCACCCACCTGGCCTTTTCTCTTCCTTCTATCCAGCATTCCTTCTATCCAGCACTACATTGCCTATCTCTCCTCGCATGCAGTTTACTGAAGATTAAGTGAAGTTAACAATAGCGCCCAAAATTGTGACTGTGGAGCAGATTAGCAACTCAAAAGGGCTTGGAGCCAGGGAGCTATAAAACTTAACAGTCATTTCATGAGCTGAATTATTCAAGCAGAAGTAAGCTTCAAGTCCTAGAGTTTATGCTTCTTCCCCACAACTGTCATCCACATGTGGTTAATAAATTAACCATGTGGACCGACTGAAGTCAATACTGCATAGATCACTGCTTTAGAAGAGTAACAGTGACTGAATCTCTTGAGACAGAATTTGTGGTTTTGTCTGAAAAGGAACAGTGTGGTGTAATGAAAAAACAGTGACAGTTTATTGTGGAACCAGGCGCACAGGGAAGCACTTTTCCAGGCGCAGGGGTGTTGGGAGGAAGGCACGGCTTTGGGACTGACAAGTTTGTAACATCAGCATTCTTGCGTGGCGCTTTCAGCAGTGGCGCTGCTGTGGAAAGCTTCCAGTATCATGTTCAAGCGTGGAAAATTTTCAATACTGCTTTCCTTGTTGGAGGACAGACAGATGTTAAAGAGTACAACTGTTTGGTTTCTTATGCTACCCTATGTTGCATGACATTACATGACATAACCCTCTATGTATATAATTTTACAAAATCTTCCTCTTTCAGAGAAGAGAATCTAGAAAAATAATATCTTTAAAAGAACAGAGAAAGTAATTTCTTTCTTAAAACATTTGATTAAATCATTTGAAAGGCAGATCTCACTTTTTCCCATAGCAGTAATTATACTTTCTCACCCTACCTGCTTTTCCACCACCATTTTCTTCATATTCTTAGAGCAGATATGAAAACAGATGCAACAGAGAAAGCCTCACTGCAATTATATCCCATAATTTCCAAAGACTGTTCCAAAGTAATTTTTTCCATGAACTTGCTATATTATATGTTAAAAGGAAGAGTAAAAATATGTTAATGAAAAACTTACATAAGACTTTTTTTTTGTTGTTGTTCAAGAACTGACAGAGAATGGATTTGGAAGGGTAAAATGAGAAAAATTATTCTCTCCTTTCAACTGTTAAAAATAATTTCTGGTGACCATAGCCATCCCAGAACTTTTCAATGACAAACCCCACAGGTCATGACTTGCTATTTTAGAAGCACTGACATTGAGAAAACTGTTTCCTCAAAATTAGTGGACCACTTAATTATTCTTTCAACTGCATCAGTGAGGATTCAGAGGTAAAACTGTTTTTGATGGAGTTAACCTACATTTTTATATAGCTGTAAACAACAGAGAAGGTTGGTTGAATGGTGTGATATGGCGACCTCTAAGTAGGTCTGGTGAACAAAGAATGATTTTACACTGGATTGTCCTGGTTTGAGTAAGTGGTGGGGGGTTTTTTGGTAGTGAGGAAGGGGGTTATGGTGGTGGTCCCCTGTGAGAAGCTTCTCAAAGCTCCCTTGGCTCCAAGTTTTACCTGCCTTTGCACCAAGGCCAGGTCAATTAGCTGCACCTCTGCGATAACATATTTAAGCAGGGGAACCTGGGAGGAGTTGTGGGAGTTGTGAGGAGAAGTTGCGAGGAGGACATCTGTGTGAACACCGAGGTCAGTGGAAGAAAGGAGGAGAAGGGGGGGAGGTGTGCTGGAGCAGACTCCCCTGTACCCCGTGGTGAGACAGCAGGGCCACCCCCCTGCCACCCATGGGGGGTCTATGGTGGAGCAGATGCCAATTTGCAGCTTGTGGGGGGCCCCACGCTGGGACAGGTGACTGCGCCCGAAGAAGGTCGGGACCCCATGGGAAGAAGCCCCCACTGTTGTAGTTCAGCACTGGGAGGAGTGCAACACGTGGGGGTGACCCACATACCCGTGGGAGTGACTGATGTCAGAGTTGGTCCGTGGAAGACTGTCTCCTGTGAGAGGGGGACAGCGCTGGAGCAGGGGAGGAATGCCAGGAGTTCCCCCCGCCCCGAGGTGGAAGAGGCAGCAAGAATGACTGCACCCCCCATTCCCTGTCCCCTGCGCTGCTGGGGGAGAGGAGGTAGAGATATTAGGAGCAAAGCTGAGCCTGGGAAGAAGGGAGGGGTGGGGGAAGGTGTTTTCAAGATGTGGTAATGCTTCTCACTGTCCTACTCTGTCTGTTACATGTTGTTATTAGTGTCTGTATTATGTTCTTTTTTTCCTCCCCTAACAAGTCTGTCTTTTGCCTGTGCCTTAATGGATGAGATCATCCCTCCTTGTCCTTATCTCAATTTCCTGGGCCTTTTGCTTTATTTCCTCCTTCCCAGCACTGGGGGGAACAGGGGAGTAAGCAGCACCTTTGCTTTATTTTCCGCTTCTCAGCACTAGGGAGGAAGGGGGAAGTGAGTGGCTGCGTGGTGCTCGGTTGCCCTCTGAGCGCAAACCACAAGGCAGATACCAATGGCTGTACTACAGTTCATTCATTACACACTAGTTTGTAAGATTGTACGATCTGGTACAAAACTACTTTATTAACTAGAAAACACTCTGCAAGAAACTGTCATATACAGGTGGTTTACCACAAAGTGAATGAGTAACCCATCTGTCAGCTTAATTTACCAAACAAAATAGTGCTTTCCAAGTAACATGTGAACCAAAAGGATTTTTAAATCTACCTAACAAATTAAAACAACTCCTTGCAAAGTGACTAGGCCTTCACAGAATTCAGTCCCACAGAACTGAGAACATTAATTTGCTACCGGGAAGCAGTGGAATGGTTTGCAATAATAAAGAGCCAAAAACAGAACATGGAATATCCCCTCTGTAAATGTTTATTTTAGGAGATAAGTGTAAGCTTTGTTTGTAGGTTAAACACTATCAAAAGGAATATCCACAGAAGTTAGCCGATATAAGAATTTGGATAACTGGCTTTGGACAGGCTTTGATGTCTGCAAAGGGAATACATATCCCCACATTGCTCTGTCAATTTACCTTCCAATTACCCTCTCTCCAAAGATTTTGTCTTTTTCCAGTTTACATTATGTCTTTTAGTGCTGCAGATTGAGCAAACACATAAAGGTTAATATGAAATAGGGATGAAGGAGGCATTTACTACCATATTAGTGAACTGTTCGGTGTGAACGCTTTGTTGGAAAGAAAAAGCCAAACAAGCTTGAAGGACTGGACCTGATAAGTGCTTCTTATTCAATGCTCCTTTCACTGAACAGATCTGGAATGGGAGAGACTGTGGAGACCAAGACGTTGACCCATCTCACACCTGCAACCAGCCAAACATCCTCAGATATAGCTTAGGGATTGATGCTGCTGTCTTTTAAAGGCTTTTTTTTTAACCATTGAGCTAGATTAACATGACTATAAAACTCTGCTGAAGGTATGGCATCTTCAACAAGCAAAGTTACAACCTGCTTTTCACCAGTGATCTAAACTACACCTGAAAAAGCAAGAGTGTTAGAAACCACTTAGATTAGTAAAGAGTATTTACCTAAACTGATGTTAACTAGAGAATTGGATGAAAATAACCAGACAGAAAAAAACGAACGTCAGCAAAACCCATACCGTGAGGACTAGGGTCCACTCACAATAAAAAAGATTAAATGACTGTACAGAAACTTAGGTTTTATCCCCAAACCGAAAGGGCCGGATTGACCGCTGGCGGGTCACTTGAAAGCGTTAACGCAGCCCGCGGGCGTTACATCTTCAGCGGAGTTTTGCTGCCAGACCTCCCACCGCCGCGGCGTTCACTTTACCGGGCGAACAAAACACGAAGAGCGGCGACGCTTCCCCTTCCCAACGGCGGCGCTTTCAGCCGGGCGCGAGGGGAAAGCCCACCGCCCGCACAGCCCCTCCTCGCAGCCCCAGTCACAGCCCAGTTTCACAGCTGGAGGCTGCTGCCCGCCGGGCTCAGGGAGCCGGAGCCGCCGCCCCCGCCCCGAGAGGGAGGGAAGGGAAGGAGGGACAGCGGCGCTCACCAACGCGGCCCGCCCCTGGCTGCCCACCCCCGGGCAGGAAGAAGGTAGCGCCGAGGGGGCCGCACACCCTCGGGCGACCAGGCCGCGACCGGGGCAGCTGCCCGCAGCTTGTCCCGCGCCCCGCCCGCCGCAGCAACAGCCGGCAGCCGCAGCCGCCGCCCGTCCCTTTCCAGCGCTCCCCCTGTTTTGCCCGCCCGCTGTCCTTCTCGCTCTCTTTGTATTTTTAAACCACGCTACAGCATTCCGCCCCGCCCAATCAAAACGCGCGCAGGTCCCGGCGGCCAATGGCGGGGGTCCCCGCGGTTTTTTAAACTTTCCCTTTCCCCCAATCGCCGCCCAACGCTTTTAGTTCCGCCCCCTCCACTATCCTCACTCCAACCGGTTCCAACGAGTATGAGTGCTAACGACCCCCTCGCGCTCGACCTAGCCGAGGAGCTGCTCGGCCACTGACGTCGCAACAGCAGCCAGCGAATCGCCGACGGCTCCGGCCCCAGGGGGCGTGGCCACAGGCAGTTTGAACCGGCGTGGCAGCCAATCCGCTGCGGCGGAGGGCGGGCCCCTAGGAGCCGCGGGTCAAGTTGCTGTGGCGGGTAGGGCTGTGGAAAACAAGAGGCTGTAAGTGCGCCGCCGGGAAACCATTTAGCAGCAGCAGCAGAGGGAGCAGAGCCCTGCGCCGCCGCCGCCCGCTCCACCCAGCCAGGCAAGGCCCCGCGCAGCCCCCGCCGGCGGAGCCCGCCGGGCAGCGGGAGGGCGCCGAGGGGGAGCGGGACGGAGGGGGCGCCGCCGCCGCCGGCCCTGGGCGCGGAGGGAGCGCGGGGTTCCCGGGGCGGACGGGCGGGTGGCGCGCCCAGGGCTGAGCAGGGGAATTCCCCTCGGGCGGGTAGGGCCGGCCGGGCGGGGAGGACCGCTGGCGGCCCGGGAGAAGGGGAGGGAGGGCGCGCTGGGCCGCGGGCTCCGGCGCCGTGCGGGCCGCCCGCCTCGGCTGCTGCGGGGGGTGGGTGGAGGCGCCTGGCGGCGGGCGGTGCTGCGGGGCGGGCGGGAGGGGGAGAGAGAGGAGAGGGGCCGGCGGCCGCGGAGGGCGTGTTCGGGCGGGAAGGCGGTGGCGGGCGAGGGGCGGGAGCGGCCTGAGGCGCGGCCCCGCCCGGCCCGTGGCCCCGCTCCACGGCCCCGCCCTCACGCCGCCCCTTCCCGCCCCCCTCCCTCCCCTCTCCCCCGCAGGGACCCGCCGCCGACCTCATCATGGGCAAAGGCGACCCCAACAAGCCGCGGGGCAAGATGTCCTCGTACGCGTACTTCGTGCAGACCTGCCGCGAGGAGCACAAGAAGAAGCACCCGGACTCGTCCGTCAACTTCGCCGAGTTCTCGCGGAAGTGCTCGGAGCGGTGGAAGGTGAGCGGGGCCGGGCCGGGCCGGGCCGTGCTGAGCCCTGCCGGGCCGGCCCCCGCCCCTGCGGCGGGCTGCTGGGAAAAGATCCCTGGCAGCAGCTGCTGCTGCTTAGACCTTAGTGGGTCAGCAGGCACTTTATCTGATCCAGACTCTTTTCCCCTCCGTGTGTCGGCAGACAATGTCTAGCAAGGAAAAAGGAAAGTTTGAAGAAATGGCTAAAGGAGACAAAGCTCGTTATGACAGGGAGATGAAAAACTATGTTCCTCCCAAGGGCGAGAAGAAGGGAAAGAAAAAGGACCCCAATGCTCCTAAAAGACCACCGTGAGTGTTTCTATGGCCAAAAAAAAGTATTATTTCTAGTAGTCTGTCATTTAACTTCAATCATTGTCTCTCATTTTAGATCTGCGTTCTTCCTTTTCTGTTCTGAACACCGTCCAAAAATCAAAAATGATCATCCTGGCTTGTCTATTGGAGACACAGCAAAGAAATTAGGTGAAATGTGGTCTGAACAGTCGGCCAAAGATA
Source organism: Strix uralensis (assembly GCF_047716275.1). Taxonomy (NCBI): domain Eukaryota; kingdom Metazoa; phylum Chordata; class Aves; order Strigiformes; family Strigidae; genus Strix; species Strix uralensis. Next base: position 41,734,139 of record NC_133975.1, read on the forward strand.
AACAGCCATATGAACAGAAGGCTGCAAAACTAAAGGAGAAATATGAAAAGGTACAGTGAAAGTGATAAAATTATGGTTAAAGTTGTAGAGGTCGCTGTAAACGTGTGACTTTTGGTTTGCACCTAAAGCATATATGGTTCATAATTCTAAATGTCTATGTCAACCTTTGTTAGGCTTCAGAATGCATGGAAAGGTGTGGCGTGGGAGGTAGCTGGAAGCTATCCAGTGAACCTGGATGGGGTTTTTACATGTCTAGAGATTTTACCAATAAGATGCTTCCAGAAAGCAGGTCATCTACTTGGTAAAATAACACAGTCATATTCCAAAGCACTGAGGTTGTAAAATTCTTAAAACTGTCTGGATCATGCATTCTCTTGCCAAAAGGTGTAAGCATGAATGTCCCAAGGTTCAAACCCTGCTTTTCTGTACACTGTATTTGATCTGCATAGTATAGTAGTAGTAAATTGTTGAAACGGTACAAATTCGTCTTCAGAGTTACATTATCAGCAACTAAACAGCATTTTTCTTGCAGGATATTGCAGCATATCGTGCCAAGAGCAAGAGTGATGCAGGAAAAAAGGGCCCGGGTAGGCCTGCAGGATCTAAGAAGAAAGCAGAACCAGAAGAGGAGGAGGAGGAGGAGGAAGATGATGAAGAGGAGGAAGAAGATGAGGATGAGGAATAAATGAATGTCCTGCTGTAAAGATTTATGCTCAAAATCCAATATTTTGCTAAGAATGTGAACTCAAGTGCAGCTCATTGTTAGCTTCAGTATAAAAATCTGTACAGAATTGTGTATAGGTAATGTGGTTCTTTGTAGGGAGACCTCTATTTTTAATGTAAGTAGTAGCCGAGGGCTGCTACAGTTCGGGTTAAAAAAAAGAAGAAAAAGTTGTGGAATGTTCCTGCATATTTAATGGTTTTGTTGAAATTCAGTGACTGATAGCCAGGTGTTTCTTTATAGCTAAGTAAAACAAAGGAGGTAGCCTAATAGCTGATCTTATATTTTGTAGTATATTGCATTGTATTACTTTTTTAACAATTTTGTAATAAAATGTTGTACATGATTATTGTTGTATTCTTGATGTTTCTGAGAGGCTGGGTACTCCCAGAATGCTGAAGCCCTGTGCAGGATAATGCTTTGCATTGTTCCTGGGCTACTGCTGTTACCACGAAACTAGCAAGTCTCTTCAAGTGTTGACTCCTGGAGTTTATACTTTTTTTAAGCACAGTTCATATACTACTACTACACAGCATATACTACCATTAGTTGCAATTGATGTTTTCCTTATGCTAGCATTTGCTTGTATCACGTTGCGAGTAGAAAAAAAGTCTCCAAGTACTGAGGTTGCTGATAATTATTCCTGGATTGTTCTCTTTCCCCAAACTACTGAAGCCGAGGTCTTAAAAGTTTTGTCTTGGTGTACTAGCTGATAATTAGCTAATCTTGGGAACTTTCTCTCCCAGAGCTCAGGGTCACTGGACTTTTCTGCTGTCCATATCAGGACAGGAAAGTTGGCTATAAGACAGATGTGGTTAGAGGTATGTCTTCCCAGATGTTCCCTACTCCTCCTCTCTCCTAGCCCCAGTATTACCGGCTTCTCATAAAATACAGAGCTTGCAGAACAGCATGAAAAACGTTGGAATGTTATCTCTGCACATGCCAGTAGATCCCTGCAGGAAAGAGAGGAGTCATTTGTAAAGAACATGTGCTCCTGATACGTTCTTGTTCATGGTGGTAACAGTTACACTGTTTCTTGGGTTTTTTTACTCAAGCTTTAGTATATTTAAAAGTCTAAATCTAGGTATCTTAACAATATTTGCAACTGGGAAATTGGAGATCCCACAGATAACTAATAGCTTAAGTTCAATTTGTTGTGATAAATACTAGGCAGTAGCTTTTACTAGCCTTTGAAAGCCTGGCACTGAAACTTAAAGTCTAACATACCAAGTACTATAAAAGGCAGGCTTCCTACTTTTCTTTGTTTGTTTTTAAACTGTCTCCTTATTGTTCATCAACTTATGAAATAAATTAGCATACAGTCTGTACATGCATAGGATGAAAAGTGATTTCAGCACTATAACCATGGTAAATGTCACTGTGGTAGGTTAACAATAATGTAGCACTTTCTGAAACAAGAGTCTTGACAAAAACACTTTGTGTGTTCCTAAAATTATGGAAATAAGGTAACTGTAAAGGCAATTCATACATTTTTATACTAAAGGAGGTACTCATCTTTGAAAGCCTTAGAAACCCAGAGTTGTTCTTCCCTCCCCACCCTGCCCCTGGAGATAAAAGTAGCATCAGAAGGATTACCTGCATGTTGGACCTGCCAGAGATACTCAGCACAGCCAGGATCAGTGGGTCCATTTTGCAAGCTCAGATTTTGGGAAGCTGCAGGCATAAACTGGAAGTGAGAGGCAGTTGTTCTGTGTGCAGTACATCCAGTGTTCAAGAACATTTTCTCCTGTAGAGTTTGCAATCCTGGAGCACTTTTATCCTTAACTCCACAACTCTTCCAGCTAGAGGTAATTCCCTGTCATAGCGTGTAGCCGAAACTGCTGGTCTCATTTTCAGCATGTTCTGTTCAGATTTCCTCGTAGAAATGCATCATCACCTCCCCTCAGTTCTCAGACTCCCTCCCTGAACAGAACAGTGATGTTTCAAGAAGTCTTTCTGATTAGATTTAAATAATCTTTTGCAGTGGAGCAGTAGCGTCAGAGTAAATTGACTAATTTGATTATTTGAAATGTTTTTTACTTCTGCTCAAGTGCTTTTAAATTGAAACAAAATATAACCCTTCAGGTGTCCTAGAAAGCTGCATGGGTTACAGAATTTTAAATATTGTTTCAGAATAAGAGCAGATCTTGAGGTAATTCAGAATAAAGGAGCTTTTCTAATATTTTCCTCAGTGAGGTAAAATGGCTTTTGGGTTCTATTTCATTTAGCATTAATTGGCTAATTTAGCTGCAGCACAACTTAGTGCAGAACTGCCTAATGTGTCACTCTGTTGTCCCATGTCCTAACAATGCTCTATGAAAAGCCAGCTGTGGGTTACTTTTGTTTATGATCTCATTTACAAATATATCCTGACCACTGGAGAGATCTTTCTTTATTGCAAAAATAGTCTATTGCACGGCTCTACTAGCCTGACCCACATCATTACACAGATCATTCTGTGTGCGTGCTGTGTCAGCATGAGCCGCAGCAAGCCAAAGCAAAGCTCTGCATCGGGCTGATCAACTGAGAATGATGTCACAACTAAAGATAAGTAGTAATTTTTTAAAATAATATTTTGTCTTTTCGATAAGAAGAATGTTGAATATAGTTTAAAAGGCAAATGGAAAAGAGCATGTGGAAATTACTACTTGCAAATTAAGCTTTAAAACGTATGGTATGTTAGGTTAGGGGGTTCAGATAATGCCCATCTGTGAGCACTGAAAGAACTAGCGCTGGAAAGGACTAGTAAGTGATCAAAGTGTAACAGGAATGTTCAGAAAAGATAAGGCCATAGAAGAAAAGCTAAATGAGTTTTTCACATCCATGTTCAATATGGACAATCTTATGAAATGACTCACTGGAAACTTTTCACTAGAGGTGAACTGGGAGGTCTGTCTCAAATTAAAACTAAAAGGGATGCCCAAAATGGTTGCAGGCATCAGGGAGGCTGCTCCCATTGTACTAGAGGTCCAGCATAAAGGCATACCACCCAGTAAAACAGACCAAAAGACCACCAAAAGTAAGACTGAGGTGGATAAACATCAGGTATGAGAGAATAACAAAGATAGGAAAGCAATCTAAAAAGTTGAAGTTATTGCTGAACCAGTAAACCAGAAGAAACCTGCACCCCAACAGGTCAGACACAGCAACGTGGCAGGCAAAAAGAGCATCACAGCAACTTGAGAAAACAGATGGATTAAATAACAGCTTTCAAACACATCAGAAAGAGCTCTGCCAAGCTGTCCTAGGGACAATAGACGCTCAGGATATAGTAGCAATGACTAGAGAAGATTTCCGGAAAACTTCGGGTTTTTTAACCTTGTAGAGGAGCTTCAGGAAGTTTTCATGACAGAACTTTTTAATGGGAGAGGCATGGTGGAGCATCTGTCTCAAATCCAAGTGTAAAAGGTTTTGAAACAAAATGACAGGACAGATGGTATTCATCCAAGAGTTCTAAGGAAACTCAAGGATGAAATGGCTGAACTATGAACTGTACTTTATATTTTTTCACTTAAAACTGCCTTAGTGCTAGAGGAATGGAAGGTCACAAATATGACAGTAATTTTTAGAAATCATTCTGTGGAGATACAGGGAACTTCAGAGCAGTAATGCCCGAATGGCAAGTTGGTAGGAGCCACAGTACAGCCGCGAGTTGCTGGACAAATGGCTAAATAGCACTTGTAATTTCACAAGGGGAAATCCTGTCCCACAGATTCTGTAAATATTCTTTGAAGAAATCAGTGAACACGAAGGTAAAGGAGATCAGGTAGTTCTGATCTACTTGAGTTTGGTCTGGTCTACTCATAAAAGAAGTAAGTTGTCATTAAAGGCCTTGCATGAATAAATAGCTGGTTAACAATACAGAAGCAAAATAGGAATTAGTAATCAGTTTCACCAGTGGAGGAGAACCACCTATGAAAACCCATAGGTTATTTTTGGAGGTGGGGTTAAGGACTAGTGATTGTTTAATATATACATGAGTGACTTGGAAAAAAGTGGTGAATGGTGCTGCAAGAAAGGTGAGAGCTAACAGCGAAGAACTGCAAAGCCAGCCTGCAGCCTGAAGTGAAAGGGTAATAAAACCAGCAGTTGAAATATGGCATTAATACAAAGTGTATTACATGTTAGTACGTGCTCCTCCAACACATGTGAAGGGGAAAAAGCAGGCCTAACGTTTATGCCATGGGTAATATGGGTGGACAATAAACTACTTTACATTCGTCTGGAAGAGATGCTGGAGCTTTAATAGATAATTCTGTGAAGATACAATAGGTATTTGCTAGAAAAGAAAATAGCATGTTAGGCATTATTAGGTAAAGAGTTAAGAACAAAACAAGTATTTAGTATTTCCTTACCATCTTTCTAAAGGAATATAAAGTTTCCTTTTCTTAGATCAACTTAGAACAAAGCCTATTTACAAAGTTGGTGTTCTTTTTTCACAAGCAAAACCTATGGTCTGAAGAACTGTAAATATGCCTCTCTTGGTTTTGGGGTTTTTTTGGGTGTGTTTTCAAAAGGAAAACCTTGATTAGAACAGCTACACACTTGGGAATTTACTGCAGTATATACAGGCTTTAGAACTCGAATACACAAAAGAAATTGTGAACAGGTGTGTAGGGAAAATCAGAAAAAATGGAATAGTTTTATCTCTGATTAACTAATAAGATCTATTAAACTGTTTTGTAATCACCAGCATCTTACATACAACACTGGTACATAATCTTGTATTGCTCAGTGATGCATTATTTGCTGTGGTGAACCTGCTTCACTTGCCTTATCATCCTTAGCATGTATTTATTTTTCTGTTTGTTTTCTCATTTTGGCTAGTATTTCTTTCCGCATCTTGAAATATATGTGTTTTGCTAGCAACCTCTGCATTTCCAAAATTGCTGGGCCTCTCATATGAGCTGCATCACAGCCCTGTCTGCTTTTCCATGATGCCATTTGAATCCAGTGTCACGAATCCTGTAACGGAGCCCAGATGTCAAGCTCGCTGCGCATTTTCCAATGCATACAGCCCTTGAGGGATGCATTAACTCTGCTAACTGTGTGATTCAGACCCACCTGGTAAGAAAGTTGACTCCCTATGAAAATTTCTGTTCATCAATGCAATTAAGTAATTGTAACAGGCCAGCACCAACTAGTGAGTGAACCCGTACGTTGTTCCGACTCTCCTGATATCTTGAGATCAACTATCCCCCCTAGACTCAGTGTTGGAGAGACTCTTGATGTTCCAGGACTGAATATGGAGTCCTCCACCAGAAAAATCTTTATAGCCAGCAAATCTGCTGCTCCACCTATACGTTGTATGGATAGTCTCAATGTTTCCTGGCCCAAACATCTAATGGTAAAGTTTGTACACATAAATCAGTTCTCCAGCAGAGCTGAAGGGATGATGTTTATGTAGACAAGACCACATCCTTCTAAAAGGCCCTTTGAAATATGTGCTGTGATGATGCTATCGTCAGTGCTGCCACCTTGAAGCCAGCTCCTGGCTGGCTGGACTTAGCACTAACTACTCCTTTGGGAATTAAGACCTTTAACAAGCCTTCACAGTTCTCCTCTATCTCACTGATTTGTCTCAGCAGAGGAGTGAACCACAGAGCCAGCGTGCCTTTTCAGAAAGCTTGAAACATTTTACATAATCAGATGTGATGGATGACCAAAGGCTGCCTAGATTCGAACAGTGGATGGACAAATGCTGGACTATTAAATAGAAAATACTATCTCTAGCTTAGAAAGTGCTTCAGTCGTATATTGCCTGAAGTAGGGACAGTGTTAGACAAGTATCCTTGCTCTGTCCTTTCACTCTGCCCTGCATTCCTTGACCACTCTGATCCTACTGACCACTGAGTGAGACAAGCTATTCAGCTAGCTGGATTCTTGGTCTGATCTTGCATGTACTTTTTAAGTTCTTATGTTAAGCTCAGTTCTTATCCTAAGTCAAAATATTCTTCAACTTTGTCCATCAGAGACAAAGGGTTCTGATATTTCTGGAGCATCATTATCACATGGAAGATAATGGGATACCGTAACAGACAAAAAAAAAAAAAAATAAAAGCAGGCACGGTTCCTATCTCCAACTGGGAATGGCCCAGTTCAACACTACTTTATCCCCAATACCTTTAATATCACTAGTAACCACACCCCACTCTGCTATAGGGTTACAGAATTGTTTTTGTCAGCAACACCCCACACCATCTTACCTTCACTCCCAGATGGCGGGACAGGCTCCCTTCCATTGCTAGGTTGAATAGCTCTGTCTTTAGAGGTTCCTTGGCATCTTCAGGACAGGTAGGATTTCAGGGCATTCCACAATGCAACTGAAAGAGCAGTATGACTACAAGCACTTCCACAGCTTGGTGTGCTTTTTCTCCCGGTCAGCTCTTCCCAAATCTCCCTTCTTATGAATCCACAAGAATCCTCCAGAAGGCTTCTACTTTCATCCAGTTCTACTTTCGTTCATTTCTCCTACTGCCTCAGGAATAAAAATATGAAAATTGCAATTGTAACTGCCTGTTGGGCAACCCTGATGGCCTTGAGGACTCTGGCAAGAGGGTGTAGCCATCCTGCAGGCTCAGGCTAGCAAGGCATCCATTGCCGGGTAGGGCTCGGGGTCTCCTGAGCATACCACAGAATGACATGGTGCTTCCCCCGCAGTGGGACGAGATCTCTGGCTGTGTGGAAGCACAGCTTGCAGAGGGCACATTTTCACCCAACTGCCCTCAGAAATGAACGTACCAGTCTCCATGGCTCTGGCCCAGCTGTTACCTGTAAGCGCTAATGCCGTCCCTTGTGACAGGCTTAAACCAGAGAGCATGCACCCACACACAGAAGATGCAGAGGACTTCATACTCAAAGATCCACCACTGTTTAATGCCAGGGCTTGTTCAAAGATACTGGCCTACACTATTTTCCCAGCGAAATCCTTCCACAAATTTCAAGGGAAAAGGCTGTATTTTGATTCCTTTTTCCACTCTAGACCCTTCAAGTGATTCAGAAAGCCTATTCCAGCAGGACTTCTTCATTTCCATTTGAAGACTGTGCTTTAACAACTGTCTGGGCATGCTGTCTTCTTGACTGACATGTACTGCCACCAGCAGCCCTTTCCAGGAAAGTAAAATATCATCTCTCCATTTATTTCATTTTCCATTCCCCTTTCAGGACTCCTGGGATACTCAGCCGTTGTCCTGCTGTTGCCATCATGCACATCTCAGGCATTAGAGTTTGTTTTGTTTTGAATACGAGTTAATGCTATGCTGCTTCTCCCACCTTTCTACTCCTTTCTTGTGCAGGAGGCATTACTCTTGCACAAGAAACATCGCTGAGTTGTCTGAACTGGCAGCCCACTGGAGACAGTTCTGCTTTCACATTGAATGATCGCATTCATGAGACCTGCGGGTCCCACCTAGCCCTCAGCCCTGCTTGAGTTGCACTCCACTTGGGATAGGGCACAGTTCTTGTCCCTAAAGCAATTGTGTTTCTTTTCAGTAAGTATATTGGTGAGAAAAAGAAGGGATCTAACATGCAAACATAGCTTTTCATGTCAGTGTTTGAACAGCTCTAACTCCTCCTTACAGGCTTTGATCCCCGTCACCTTCATTGACCTGTTAACTGAAGGAACATGCATTTTCCATCAGTCGGTTAAGATCCACTGACCATAAGCTATGCCACTCCTTTGCTGAAGAGTCTCTATCCACACTTGTTCAGAACAGCCACAGAGCAGTGCAACGTGGAAAAACCCCTAACAGTTGTGCAGACAGCTTATTTTTTGTTTTACCAGGACCCATGCTACATGGGAATGGAGAATACTTAATTTTTTTCTCAGTGTAAAGAACAGACTATGGTTTTAAGATTTAAAAAACAAAGGTTACTAACCATTAACTGTGTTAGCGAGACATATAACCCACACAAACACCTCTTCCCACTTTTCCTGTGCTCCGTACTAGTTAACGCAGCCAAGGGTGTAATGAGTGAAGCAGCTCTCTGAAGCAGAAGCAGTGTGTGAGGGAAGATGACCAGAGGCTTCCCACAGTGAAAGGAGGGCCAAAGTTGCTTCAGTCTTCAGGGGCCACTCACAGTGTATGTAGTTTTTTTTTTTTTAAAACCCAAAGGGAGGCAAACTCACCTATGTTTTTTGATAGCCTATCACTTTTTCTACCTAGACTCATTCTACGTAAGACAGTCCTCCTATACAGTGCCAGCCAAGCTACACAACTTACTATTCCAACACTACAGGAGCTCAGAGGAGGCTTGCAGGGAAAGTAAAGTCAACTAGAGGACTAAATACTGGCAACCACTTCTGCTGTTCCCAGAAAGTAACTACCCTGGAAGATAACCACTGACACTTCTCAAGGAATACTCTCATAAATGTAAGCAAGGTAAGATTTCAGAACACAGCAAGACCTAGTATTCCCAAGCCTTTCATAGCAAGTAGAACAACCAGAAACACTGCTAATTTGTTTTTCCCTGAGTTGTTTCTTTTCACCTACTACAATTGGTGGATCTAAGCTCACCAGCAGGGAACAAACAATACATGCTTTTACAAAAAAACAGCTTGTGTTCAATGGTGTAGATAATTTCTTCTGCATGTTCTGAAATTACCCTCCTTATTCCTATGACTCCATGGATCTTGCACAATTTGATCATTTTTAACCTAAATGGAAAATTGTGCTTGATATGCAGCAAAATCTACCAAACCATCTTTTATGTTTTTATAGGCAGCGACTATGTTTTTCCTTTTCTTGTGAATGGTCCCACAGATCAGAGATAAACATAACATTTTTAATCCCTGGCATAGTGTAATAGAATTCAGGCTTCTTGGTCTAGTTTCAGAGCACTAAGTTGTTAAATTCTGGCTTTATGGACTGCAACTTGGGAGGCAGGTGGTATGGAAGAAGCAGACAGTAGTAAAGGAGATTGACTGGCATTAGGGAAACAGAATTAATTGATTCTAGGATGCTATCAGTGGGGACAGTGTCTTTGGTACTGCCTAAAGGGTGCTGTTGGTTCTCCTAGTGCTAGGATACCCGGTAGTGAAGAAAGATGTCCCCTCCTTCCCATCAGTCCCTGTTTCTGTACATAAAAGGGTATTCCCTACATGAACTGGTCGCTGCTGTACCTCCAGGGTTTTGCCAAAGGAGCCTTTTGAAATCTGAATACACAGAAGGGCACAGACAGACGTGGCTGGGAAACAAGAATCCCATCTGTAAAAAAGTACTGTACATTTCAGCATTTAGGTTTGCTCTTAGGCCAGAACCTGTGTCTTCTGTGTCACGATTTAATTGCACACTCTTTTGCTAAGAAACCTTCTCAGGAAGATGTTTGACTGAAATATGTTTGTTGGTGGAAACATAAATAGACTAAGATAAAATACACAGTCAAAACACTACCAACTACTCCTGACCTTTGGTTTTACTTTAGAAATCATTCTCAAGATCATATTCTACGAGCATATTAGATCTACCTAATTAGATCAGGGCAGGTGATACAAAAATCCAAATGTATCCACGTGGCACCTCTCAGTGGGAATTTCATTTTTCATTTCACTGGAAAAAAACACGAGTCCCCAACAAATGTGACAAAAGGTACCTAGATAAAAAGTTAAAATAAAACACTTTTAATATTTGTACGTTTGTAACATTGAAGTGGTCTAGATTTTGAGATGTGGGGTTTCTATAAAGGTAATCATCCATTTTCACTCTGTAAAAGTATAGTAAACCCAAAAATTCAAATATTTTATTTACTTCACCTAAAAAACAAGCAACCCATAAGTAAGATAATACATAAGTTTCCCAGATTTATCCCTAATAAATTTTTTAAAGATTTATACAATTTCTACAGAAACATACAGTGTATCAAAATCTGCATAAATCAAATTTATAAAATATGTAGAAATGCATAGTGATATTATCATCAACTTACAAAGCAAGAATATGGGAATTATTTTTTTCCAAGCCAGCTATAGTAGGAAAAAGTCATTACAGCAACAGCTTCTTATGATCTCATGTTTTGTAAGGTTTCAGTCTCACATACAGATTCATATTCACACACAGCATCAGCTTTCAATGAATTGCACAAAATACCCATTTAAAATGCACACCCGCACAATTTATGTGCCACCATTCTTTCTCTTATGCATAGTCATATGATTAAATTAATCTACCCAACACACAAAAATGGAGTCAGTTTTCATACACACAACAAGTACCGGCACACACCCTTATTTTCCTTTTTTTTCCAGTTTCTCCCTCCTTTATTTTCTATTTTTCATAGCTCTGAAAGGATAGATGAGAAGTCTAAAGAAACTAGAAAAGATCCCAAACTAATAGATCAGTGCAGACAGCCCTATAAAGATCAAACTCTGTCACCAAATATGATACATAACCCTTGTTACCATCAATGGAAGGTGCATGCAATGCTATTCTAGATTTCAGGGAAGTATTTAGTCATATTTAATAGTGTGACATGTTATAGGCATAACTCTTACGAAATCAGTACACTGATGTCAGCATTTAACAGTCACAAAATCTGGAATAAGGAAGTGAGGATAAGTCATTTCTCTTCCACCTCTCTGTTCATTCAGAGTCAATATTTATACTCCTAAGGGAGTTTGCATCAACTTCTTTCCAGAACATTTTTAAAAACTACTTCTTCACATTCTATTCTGTACACTATAGCACCAAGTGGTTGTATTTTGTGTTTGTAATCCCTCAGGAAAAGTTTCCAATGACAAAAATAAGAAGGAAATTAGAACGAATAAACGCAGTTTCAGGATTTCCATTTCTCTTTTCAAATCTCGATCTGGCACCCAACTAGTTGAGAGATGTCCTTGTAAAGAATTACACAGATGTGTTAAGAAGCTGGATGTTTTTTTCTAATTAAAAGCCTTAATCCACTTCTAAGTGATTTCCATTTAAAAGAACAATATAAATGAAGCATTGGATTCTTATTAAGTTTTACATAATTGTGCAGCTTTATTTCTTTTGTTTTAAAAATTATTTTTATGTAAGGCATGGTTTAAGCAAGCAAGTTAGCGCTTATAAATTCTTAACTGGAATTGTGAGGGTGCTTACTTCCATCAAAATGTACCACATCAGCACTAAACTCAACACTAAGCTCTTCCTTGCACTGTACAAAGCGTCCACTCAAAGTAGAGCAGCCAAACTGGCAATAGCAATTTGTCTTCAGTAAGACAATAATTACACGGGGTGGTACGGTTGGTCCCTACCCCTGGTGACAGATCAGAAAAATCCATTGTATAATTTCCAACAAATGCTCTTCTTGTGAAAGAGAGAAATGAAAGAGGCACTAAATATGTTGAAATTCACCTTCCAAAAAAGCAGCATGACTGTGAGAGAAGGCCACCCTGGCTAATAACCTGTGGCAGTGCTTAGTAAGATGTAAAATTAAATAAAAATATACAACAGGTTGATAATCACCAAGTTCTGTGAAAATCTGGTTACTCCAACCTTTTCAAGTGTGTGTAAAAAAACTGCCTTCAGACCCCTGAGTGTAATCCCAAAGAAGACGACAATGCTTCTAGCTATGTTCCTATGAAACATAGCTAACAGCACATTAATTTACCAACATCTTAAAACAAAAAGATGTAAACATCTACAGAGTTTAAGGTAAAGCAGTTTTGTAAACATTAACTGCGGATGATAATGTTATTGTAATAATCACAGTTCCTCTATGTCCTTCATCCAAGCCAGGAGGCTCGCAGCTGTACAAAGTTAATAATTGCAGCAGTTTTCAGGCTATTTTCAGTCCTGTACAAATTAATGTGTCAGTAGGTAGGTTTTTCTGTCTACACACTAAGGATGTTGTTCATTTCCCATTTTTGCGTTGCTTTACTGGAGTCACACTCTGAAATGAAAACTTGATGGAGGACTTCCGAGCGATCCAAGCACTTCCCTGATGGAATGTGAGTAAATCGGTGCAGATTCTGGAAAACAAAACCATCAGGAACATGTATTGTGTGGGGTTTTTTTTGTTTTGCCTTTTTTTTTTTTTTTAAACATTTTCTTCACAACTGTGATATAGCTATCTACAAAACCAGGTTTCAGGATCCCAGAACAGATCTGTTTATACTGTTTTTACTCTTTGTTAAACACAGACTTTCACAGCCTTTGTATTGTGAAATGTTTGATATGTGTAGGTCCACTTGAGACCCCTCCCGTTTCCCTCAGGCAACAAACTGCTAAGAAAATGAGCAAAACTGTGTCTAAAATGCTTCCAGCCTTTTCATCCACCCTGTAACCAAAAGTTTAACTCTTGAGGACAGCTAACTCACTGGGCAGCCCAACACCAATGTTAACCACACTAGCAAAAAACCCAGCTTTGCTGCCTATTTGACTAGTAGAAGGAAAAGAAGAGGGTATGAGAGCAAGTGTGGCCTCTGGAGCAACAGGAGGCTGCCTAAGTAACTGCAGACCTATTGTGCTGAGCACATACAGGCTGAGACTTGCATGTTTGGCTGCTTCCACAGCCCCTGTGCTGCAATGCCCGAATCTCATGCATTTGTGAAATGGCCTCAGGCTTCTCTCCCACTTGCTGACCCCCTGAGCCAGATGCAGCCCTGACTCACTGACGGGTTGCATCTAGCATGGAGAGCAATGGAGCAGAAGCAAACCTGCAACACAGCGGCTGGGCTGGCGCTCTGCAGCCCTGCCCTGTGCGCCCAGATCCCCCTGGCGTGGGGACCCTTTCCATCACCCCATCACTCCCACATGCATGTGTGTGTCCAAACGTTGGTTCAACTTGACACCTGCTCCTGCCGTGTGGCCAGACATGGGGGTCCTCTACTTGGGGAGGTAAACAGATGTCTGAACAAAAGCAGTAGGCAGGACACGGCCAGCCCTGCTCTGGATGTTTGCTTATGGGCACCAAAGCCCTGCTACTGCTCAATGCTCAAGCAGCACAGATGTTATGCTCACCAAACTGGCACAAAAATGTTAATTCCAGAAACAACCAACCAACCAACCAGATAAAAATCTCCTGGCAGCTTTCATGTACATGAGGCCACAACATTTTTCAGCAGTTCATAAGCTTTTCATTCCTTACACCCTCCTCATTAGAAGAAACGGTCATACCCTCTGTAATGCACAGCAGTGCCAAATTTCTAGTATTTGTTTGGTTACACACCCTCGGTGGTCCTTTTGCTCTCACCGCTCCCCCCCTCCTTTTTTTTTTTTTTTTTCTGGAAACCAGTCAGTGTTTTGTTCTACAGCCCAGACCGTGCCTACTGGGCTTCCTTATAACTTGCGGTAATAAGCAAACAATTACACAACTTGGTACCACTGTGGAGGAAATGGATCTTCTTGCATAAAAGAAATGCTTAGAGAAGAGCCAAGTAACATGCTGGGACACACCAGAATGGCTGGAGAGTCAACAAGTGCTAGTTCCAGTATTAAAGCAAAAGTCATCGCACCAAAACACTGCTTATTGATTTTTAAATTTCAGATTTAAAGAATTTTGTCTATATGGCACAAGAAAGCTGGGTGGAAATGGCATTACGGTGCTTGGTATTTCCTAGCTCTGTGCAAGTATCAGAAAAAGTGGAGTGGCTTAAAGGATAACTAACAGATTTTGCTGCACTCAACAATGCCTACGTCTTTCAGACAACCACAATCCAGATAACCAGCTAATGAATTAATAAATATGCAATATGCTAGACAGACTGAAGAAAAATTGACACAGAATAGTTTCTTAGACACTGAACCAAGTTATGTGTGGCTATATCCAAGGATAAGGTCACCCTTAGACTATTCAGTCTCATTTTTTAGGAGACAAACAGAAACATAGTCTTAGACATTTTTTAAAGTAACACTTTCAAAACTAGTATTAATAGAGGACTTACAGATGTAGTGGCTAAAGAGACTGTAGCAGTCCTCGCATACATATCAGCCAACGTTCCAAGTCTTTATTAAAAATTCATAGATTTTGCAATAGCATTATGATGGCGCCACACCCAGAATTCACAACAGAGCATGTTATTAGAGAATGGCTAATGAACAGGAAAAAGAAATACAGAAGGCGGCAAAGACAACACAAAATGGCAAACGGTAACACTACGTTTATGTATTCCTACGTAGGCTTAAAAAGATCTTCTGTCTTTAAACAGAGCAACACTTCAATTTGGACCTCCCAAAATCAGATCTAATATTGACCCTAGCTGCTAAATGCAATCCAGCATTTAAGTAATTTTCTCACAGCATGCATTACATAAAGTAACTCTCTTGACAGAAAGCATACAAAGCAGAGAGGGTGATGGCACTTAAAGCTTTTAGAAACTCTGTCACTGGTAGTGGACAACCTCTTTGCTTCCTCCGAGCTAAGTCCTAACTCCTAACATACCTGTGGCAGCACATGTAGCCTCATGAGATTTTCCTTAAAGATTCTGCTACAGAAGACAGCAACTAGAACCGCTAGCAAAAGCATCTTCCCCTAGAGGAAGTTTTCCTGGCAAACGGATTTCCGAGAATGTGCAATTAACAATTTACTCTACTTGGTTCAGTTAACCTTGTCGTAGATCTTTATTTTCAGATATGCATAAAATCATAAAAAAAACAGGTGCAAAAAACCAGGATGCAAATTATAGTTTCTTTTCTGCTATATATATATATGTTGCATACCTTGAAGTATTGCCAATCCTTGTATTCATTCTGATTACAGTGCGTAATCATAATTTTGGATCCATCTGGTCCTTTAGTTAAGCACTGATCGTACTGCATGAGTTGATTAGCTTCATTGATTCGGAAAAGCTAACAGAAGAAAAAGCCACCTTTTTAACAGTTGACTCAAAATAATGAGTATTTTAGAAACACTGAAAATACCAATGAAATTGTATCATTCAAAACATTCTCTGGTGTTATTACACCTGTATTTCAGGAAGGTTCTTTATTTTACATGACGTAACACGTTTTACTATCACAACACTCAATTTCATGGATAACTTTCCTGTAGAATTTAAAAGGCTAAGAAACTTACCTAGCAAGACAAAAATGATTGGATTCCCATTTGGGAGACTTCTGAAAGTGTTTGATTAAAAGCCTTTGTATGATTTGATGGCCACACAATCCACTATCTTTCTAAAGGTCTGGTAGCAAGTCCTTGGTCCTGGACAGTAACTTCATGTGAAGACAGTAAAAACTTGGGCATTTTATCCACGGAGAAAATCAAATTAATACAAAAAGATTACCCTAGCTGCTACTTATGAAATATTGTTATAGGGGTTTTGGGGGTAACATATCCAGAAGTAATAAGGAACTTTTTCATCAAATATCAAAATAAAAGAGACATTTCCAGGGGCTACTAAGAGCTAACCCAACTATGTTTTTTTAAAAGCATCATTCTGCATGTGATTTCAAGACTGCCGTGACAAAACTTGCATATTTCAAGTCTATGTCAGCGTAAGTAAGGACTTTAAATTCTGAAATGTTTTCCAACTGAAAAAGGAGATGTAAAGACAGAACAGTGTGTTCGTGGGGTAGTGTGGGCAGGTTTGTGACGATACAGGTCAAACACAATAGCAGCTTGGATTGCAACTATTAGTAATTATGTTCTGCTAGTTAATTTGTAAATGAAGCAGAGACAAATTCGTATTCTATTTCTTGTCTCCTGTGGTGGAAAACAAGTTACTTCACAAGTGTTTTATACTTTCATTAGAGCAAACCTACTTTGTGACATAACTGAGCCAAAGTGAGTACCAGGTTTGTTTCCTGAAGCATTAATTATTAAGTGAAGATAGATGATCAATGAGCAGCAATGCCAAGAGCTGCAGCTATTCTAATGCAGTGATATGGTTGCTTTAAAACACAGTTCTTGCTTCCTCATGTACCTGCTTCACTAAAGAAGAGATTACAAATTTGCCTTCAATTTTGTACCATTTGTTTGAAATTATATTTTCAGATTCCCATACTTTAGTGATGTCAGTATGCTTATGGAAAATCCCTAACTCCCATCTTTGTAGCTGGCACCTAAGTGGCTTTACATACAGGCTTAACAGAAAACTGGCCTGTTATCATCCACAACAAGTGATTCTCCTTCAGACTTGCCTCCAAGCTCCTTACCTGATTTCCTCCCATTCTGTGGCACGGCCCAAGCTCAACGAAGCCACCGTTGGTGTGCCCCATGCTATCAATGCAGTAAGCGGTTTCAAAGCCTCTAATCTGGAAAAGAGGTTTTGCACTCTAAGTTAGTCTCAAGGTAAAAATGAGCGTGAAGGAGTTCAGAAAATACCCACTTATCTTTCAAACCAGAAACAGATATCCGACAGAGAGATAGGAGACAAACCTGTTTATGGAATTTAAATACTGACGTTAACTTTTCTGGGAGATGGAGTTTCAAGCTGTCCATGCTAATTTCTAGGCTCTTATGTGAGTTAGAGTACACTGATAAGGCTGGAGTTGCAAAGCTCACTTCCAAATTAATGACTCCGAAATGCAGGACTTCCAAGTATTTTAACTTACTCAACCTCCTATCAAAGTATGTGCAGTCTCTCAGGTCTTCATAAATAAAGCAGGAGCTCAGCTAAGTTGCTCTCATCTTGTGGATGAGAGAACGGGATGCAGAGAAGTAATGCATGGCAGTTATTAACTGCAGCCAGGCACAGCCCACTGACCTGGCTGCTCAGATCTACCTTCTACAGCAGCAATTACCCAGAAAAAAGGAGATAAAATTGATGAGGGGCAGGCACAGGTATAGGGATGTCAGAAAGCATGCCTCAACTGCAGGTTATCCCATTCCCTTCTCAGAAGGGCCAAAAAACAGCTTTACAAAGCCCTTACGACATTCTTTCCAGACCTATTTTCTTTGCCAGAGCCTCTTTCTTCTTCGTGATGGTAGAAGACAGTCTGAAGGACTAAGCTTAGACCTGACTTCCAGAGAGAGTGTTAGGGAAGATGAACCTCACACTTTCATTCCCGACAGTTTGTAAATGCAATTAGTGTGGTGTTACAAATGGGGGGACAGAAATTTCTCAGATGTGGGGTAACTAGCAGCCAGTGAAGAAGTGTTGAAGAAAACTTCAGAGAAGTCTCTGAACTGCCAACTTTCCTGTTGCTTCATCAGAGCCGCTTGCTTTTATCAGGGATGATTTCCCACAAGGTGGCCATTATTGTTTTATTCTCTTCAGATACTTTCACCTCAGTGAACAGTAATATATAACATGCCTTCCTAACACTTTACATGGATTGAAGAGAGGTCTAACGCTAATGTAAGTAACTGATACTTAGAGCTAACCTTCAGGTAAGAAGGTGGCATTGTTCACCTGGTCCCTCAGATACACAACTATTTGTACTCTCTTACTCTGTGCACATGTGCTATATCACTAATTCCTCAGAGAAACTACAGATGACATTTTCTTGGCCACAGGAAACACCACAGATCTGTACTTTCTAATGCACTTTTGAAGCTACAAAACCAGGTCCATCATACGTTGGAAAAGAAGGTTGTTAAATTTGCTGGGACACAAGAGTCCTCTGCTAGCGAGATGATCTTCTGATTTTACCTCCACAATCTGTGAAAGTAAAATTAATAGGAGAGACAGGGCAAGGTTGGAACGAACTGAAAAGGGCAGAAAACCCAAAAAACATGAAAGCAGGGAAGAGACTTGCAGTAAGAGCTCCTCAAGGTGTGGGCTAAATGCCAGAACAAAACGGGTAGGCTTCAGTGAGGTGTCCTGCACTCACCTGGCAACATGCTGTCTTTCTCTGTCAGCCATGTGAAAATGCCAAATTTGTAACCACATTCTTAATTTAGCAAAGTCATACTCATATATGCTAATGCTGGAAATGACTGTTAAGGAATCATATCAAATTATTACATGCAGATGAGGGATTTACTGAGTCTGTAACTGTATGAATACATCCCAGGCTAGCAAATGTAGGCAGAATGTATTCCACCTGGATTTGATCTATTTGACCTAATATGATCTATTCTCTAGGCCTTCACAGAAAAAGACTTTCACCTATTAATCTTTGCCAACACTCCTACACACACAGGATTCGCATTTTTTCTTTCAAAAAACCTTCAATTCCAATTATGGAAAAAAGAGCTTTAGACATAACTGAAGACAGGGCTAGAGATAAAATCATCCTTCAAGGACCTATGGAGCTAATTAAAAAAAATTGCACCTCTTACAATATATACTTTTTTTTTCCCCTAGGGTTATATGTCTATAGCTGTCTGGCTAGTATTACATACTTTCCTACAGCAGTAACCAAAGAGCCTGTTCTCAGACTGATGTCAAGTAACAACTGCTTCCTTTTGAATTCCCAATTGAAAAAAAGGCTCCTAAAATAAACACAGGTTATGCGCTGTACTTACCTCTCCCCAATCCACATTTTTAGGCGGTAAGGGATAATACGAAGTTATATCATATGCTATTTCTTCCATAAACCATTTAAAACTTTTGCAGTTGTGATCTTCACGGAATTTTTTCAGCTCAGATATATCTCCATAGGGTAGTGCTTTTGTCTCCGGCCGACTGGCATAAAAGTAATCTTTGTATTCATCCCACCACACTTCTACAACTCTGACATAGTTCTGTGAAGAACAACAACATTGCTGTGACCTCAAAGCACACACAACAGGTCATATGCAACTGCATGTTAATTCCAGAAATTTAAGGATTTCTCCTCTTAAAAAGTGACAGCATGAAATTATTATATATTATAAACTAATAGTTTGCCACCTTCAGCAGATTATACAAAACACGTGCATATTCTTTTCAAATGACAGTTCAGGACTGAAGCCAGCAAAATAAAATGGATTGCTTAACGAGAGTACAAACTCTTTTTCTGTTTAAAGAATGTTTATTTGAAAATAAAGACTCTTCAGTTACGGGTGCAATAAAATGTTGCAATTACTTGCTGTGTACCAGAACTGCAATTTAAGAGTTTCTATTCACCTTCTACAGTTTTAATACAGAGAATGATAGGCGTTAGTCCACTAAGGGTGAAAAAATTAAGTCTTCAACAGGTCAGCTATGACACACCAAGGGGATTTTATCTTCTTAAGTAAAGCAGTTTATTGCTGATTGGAGAAAAGGAAAAAATGGATAGCTTGCCTGGTGAACAAGCCTTTCCCTCACACCTTTCTTCTCAGTCTATTTGATGGCTCTTATCTCTGTATTACCTGTACATGTTCTAGAGATGCACACCTTGCTTTGTACAGTTCTTCTAGCAGTAATGACCTGGTGTTAAAACAGTCTTAATAGATCTGACTAAAGGCACAAATTGTTGTGAGTTTTACTTTAATCCACATCCAACATAAATTGAAAAAAGCTGTAAAAAAGCACATTTACTATGGGGATAAGGGGGTGCCTGAAGAAGGAGAAAGCTATTCCTGCATCCTGCCTTGTACAGAGAAGCAACGTAGTATTTAAGAACACTCAGCAGTGTTTTGTTGTGTTCAGTAAGCAGACAAGCAGACTCAGGTAAGGTGTTTAGATATGCAGTAAATATTTTTTTTATCAGCTTTTCAGAAGAGTGAAATGGTTTTTATAATTTCAGACAAGGCAAACAAACATCTTGCCTGCACTGAGCAATGGAGCTATCATTTGCTATCCTGTCTCCCATTGCTCTGTCTCTACTCCCAGCTATGCCCATTTCCCCCTACTCTCCCTTGTACTGGTCAGTCCTAGTGCTTGTTTGATCAAAATGTTAATCAATTCACATTACAAATAGAGGCTTTTTAGTTTTCTACTATTAAACTAGGCTTTCTAGTTCTTTTCAACAGAACCAACTACTAGCTTGGCTCAAGCCATACTCTGTAAACCTACCAATAGGCATTGTCAAAGGTAACATCTAGGAAGATGGCTCCGGGATTGGAATTTACAAAGAACTGGGTCTTTGGGAATGGGATTTACCAATGCCAAAACACTGCACAAGAGAAAGCTTAAACTAAGCAATAAGAAACCTTAACAGGAGGGTTGTCTCTCTTCTGGTAGGTGCAAACTTATATGAAACCATTTTTCTTGAATCAAATTCTCTCTTCAGATACAGACAGCTGGCTCACTCTTTTCTTGCAGTGATGTCTACTTCTAATACCATGGCTTGAGCAACACTTCTGAACCTGCAGGGTGCTTGAAGAGTTAGCAACCTTTACGATCAAGTGCAGAGTACACCATTTTCCCAGGTGTCATTCACTGCTTCTTGATTAACAAATGCAGCCACAAAGGTCTGAGAGATGCTAGATTACA
The DNA here is from genome assembly GCF_047716275.1 of Strix uralensis. Lineage (NCBI taxonomy): Eukaryota > Metazoa > Chordata > Aves > Strigiformes > Strigidae > Strix > Strix uralensis. The sequence goes on from NC_133975.1 coordinate 41,755,066, forward strand.
GCATTCGCTAACTCAGCCTAGGATCACACCCTATCAAGCCAAAGAGTGATTTCAAACCCATGACCATCATTCTCCAGGAGTGTCCTGTAGTTACTAGAGTTGTTTGTACTTCAGCTGGGCACAGTGCAGCAAAGGCTTGGGGTGCTGAGAGTAAGCAATAGAAAATGTGATTTATAACTCAAAGACAGGAAAGGGTGGAGCAAGAAGATGGGTTCTAGGAATCTCTACTCTTAATAACAGTGGCATTGGCACAAAGATTTCCCTCCTGTGGGGATGACCATCTTAGCTCTAGACACTAAATAACTTTCGATGAAGTGCTCTCTAAATTGCTACTGATAATTTACATACATTTATCTAAAACAGTTGTTACCTAAAATCAAAAAACACCTTCAAGGTTGCAGCACAACAGTACCTTTAATGTGGGAGAAGACCCAACATACACAGGGGGTGGATTTCCTTGCCAACCCTGCAGACGATAGATGTGTCCAACACGAGAACAGGGAACAAACAACAGTTTTCCCCCACACTGCCAGATCTACAAGTTAAAGCAAAGTTATTATTAATATATATGCACAGGAATTTAAGACAGATAATAAATTATGGAAGAAGTGTCAACTACTTTTCTTACTATACCAACTGTGTGATATAATTAAATATTTTCGCTTCAGATGTACGCATGAACATAATAGGTCTCTGAAATGATAGGCTGTATTGAGTACATCTTCAACTCAGCCATGAAATTACTCAACTAAATTACTTTTTAGAAAAGCTTTTTAAAAAAGTTTGCCATCTATTTCATTGCTATTTTAAAACAACAGTCATGAATGAGTGCACAAAATCTGGAACTGGGTAATTTTTGTTATGACAGAATTAATAGTATTTTGATTTTATTAAAGCAATGCACGTACCATCGCTAAGATGGGTTTTGGTTAGACGCCCATCACATTTAATTTTTCCTTAATAAAGACTAGTAGGAGATAAGGATGTCTTTGGTAACCCATTGTTCCAAGTACAAACAGATTTTTATTTAATTATAGTAGCTGAAAACAAAAAATGGGTAAAAAAATATTACCATTCTGAAATTCCCTCCCTCCCACACATCCTTGGATAATCTGTTTATGGGGAAAAAAACTCCATACCTAAATCTGAATTTAGTTGCTATAGCTTTGACAAGTTTGAAATGCAGCATCAAATCCAAATTCCAGCTAACTTTGGGGATGTTCCAAATCAGTCCAAATTCCAGATTATGACTTCACAGTATTAGGAAAGATGGGCAGAACAGTTTACTTTCTTCATTGCATGATATTGATTTTCTTAAGTTTCATCAAAAAACCCCTCAGATATCCAAGGCCATTATATTTGCTATCTAGGAGTCAGCATGCAAGACTGAAAAATGTTATTTAGTTCTTCTGAAGATTGGTTGTGATCTACATGAAGCCAATTTGGAGGTCTCAACATAATCAGCACTTCAATTACAAAACTACTGTATGTAATTTCAATCATGATTTAGCTCTAAGCAAGATGGAGAATTAGAAAGATAAAGACCCGCTATGTGTAACATCCTCAGTAACTACCTTTTGCATATGGATTTACAGCTGAGCAAGTGCACTCAGAGCTTTCCTCAAAATCATGAAGAACAAGAGTAGCTACAGGAGTAAAATTCAGCTACGATTTTGCAGATCACTCCTGAGGATATTAGATATCTCCACTTTTGTTTGTTAATTGGGACAGATTCCTGCTGTCTGCCACTTGTGTCATTATGAATACTGAAGTTACAAGAAGCTAATGATTATCATCTTACGTTTCCTGCTAACTGAAGAGCATGCATATGCCTAAGAGTGAAAATAAAATCTTCTGCAGTGATTATGAATTATGCAGTTAGCTTTTCAATTATGAAGACTTCTCTTGTAAAGAAGTTCTTGAAATTTTGAAAAGTATATTGAGAACATTTTTCACCCATAAAAATAGTAGGAAGAAGGAAACCAGGGCAGATTACTTTGCATCGTTATATACTTTACAGACATCTATGCATAAACTGAGTGCTACTTGTTCTCCATAATCACTTCCATTAGAAACAACATTTTTTCATACTCACCATGACAGCACTCAGTTCCCCCCCATCAAATTTGCTACTCTAGTTTCAGGTTAGATATTCAGGGGAGGGTGCAATCCCAAACCATTAACAAAATCTAGATTACTCAGCATTTGGGTCTCAGCACTAGGCCACCACTCTCAACACTTCTGCCCCAAAGCCCACAAGGAAACCCTGAGGACACGCATCTCTGCCACAACATCTCCTCACAACAAAACCTTCTGGGCTTCATGAGGCAGAGGTGGTGCAAATTGGAGACAGGTCTGTCTGAACTCCAAACAAAAGTACTTATAGAAAAAAAAGATCTACTAAACTGAATTAGTTTTCAATTTTTGGTGTTACCTTGTAAGAAATTTCAAAATTTTCACCACCCCAGATCTGAAGCCCTGGATCGTAGAGACCAAGCTCAAAGAAGAAATCACGTTCAATGGCAAACAACCCACCAGCCATTGCAGGGGACCTGAAAGAGGAAGACAGTGTAACTCCTTCTGTCAAAAGGATATGATAACACTTGGAAGAAGCATTAATTAAAGAAGCATTTAAATCACTGTTAACATATAATAAAGATTAGATAAATGGCAATACACTGAAAAATCATGAAGCTTTGTCATCCTCTTCCAGCAATTTTCTGAAGTGACATCTGTATAATTTCTAGTGAAGTCACAGCTTCTATTATGTCGGGTTTTGTATTTTTTTGTTTTGGTTTTGAATTTAATTATACAAAATTTTGTACATAATTATCTGTTCAGCCAGTAAGAATCAGTTTTTGAGATAACAGATGAGACTGCATAGCAGACTTGTTTACATTCCGAGGAGCTGCCACATTGAAACTTGTTGTCTATTAAGAAACAGTTTTTCCAGCTAAATGACACCTTTCAATCTTCTCCCTCTGGCTCTTTTTCTACCACTGCCATATGAGACACTTTTCATTGTACTCAGTGAAATTTTTAAGAGGGCCTGGATCAAGTTGTATGAGGTTTCCATTTTGTCTTTTTTTTTTTTTTTTTTTTTTTAAATGGCTTTGTAAATCCCTTCATGTATGCCAAAGTTCAATTAGCAAGTTTTAATGTGTCAAAAAGACACTGTGGTTTGGATCAGAGCATTTTTGCAGAATGGCTCTAACCAAAATTGTATTTGGTAGCTTGCTCGCACTGAAATAGAAAGTAAGGTATGTTAAGCCATTTCCAGTGCACATACCAAGCATTTTTCACCTGCAGATCAATAAATATATAAAAACCCTAATGGATACAAGCTGAAGTCCCTACTAAGTTGGCAGTTTTTTAAAAAAAAAAAACTGGTAAGGAAAAAGTGAATTCTTTCTGACTTTGATGATCTGCAGCACTGAAAGGAGGAGGATCCAAGAGTCCAGGTAACTCTGGTGAGCCAAGTAAAAAACAAGTGAAATATTCCTTCATGACCAAATTATTGATGGGTCATTTCTAGCACTATTGTCTCTTCATTCCATTAGATTTTTAACTTAGCGGTGCTCCTTTCAACAGCAACGATTACGTATTTCCCTTCTGCACATAAACGTCTGGAAGGAAACTGCTTAAGAAAAAGTATCCTGTAGGGTTAACGTACCCCCTCTGCATAGCAGGGACAGGGCAACAACAAAAACAGAGCTGCTGGGTCTACCAGCTGAGTTAAGTATAATGGTTATCAGTTTAGTTGCTCTCCAAATCACCGGATCAGGTGCTTAGTTACTCCTAAACATCCCCTTCTACTTGTCTGCCTACTGTATTTTCCTCCAACACTGATTTTGCATCACCAGGGTCCAAAGGGTGGGAAGCCAGCGAGTACAGCAGGGAGAAGCACGTTGTGTAGCACAGCCCCATGGCTTTCCTGCATTTCTGGTCTTCCTCAGCACCATGAAGACTTGACAAGTGTAGAGGCCTCAGATGCTGAAGTTTCAGTCTTGGCCTCCAACATGCTGTCAAGTGTGTTAAAGAACACAGTAAAATCCGCATAAGCTCAGTAGTTTATTTTATAGGATATGAAGAGGTAAGCATAATATTACTGAAAGAAGGATTCAGTCCTGGGGCAATTCTCACATTACAAAAAGTTTGTTTCTGCGCTTTAAGCTGTTGAGGTTTTTTGTTTGTTTGTTTGTTTTCTTTTTAAACTAAGCAATCCTGGCTATGGTTTCAGCAAGACTTTTACTTGGTCTTACTTGCCTTGGTATTGCTGCAACAAAATGCATACAGCCTGGACAAAAACAGATGCAGGCAATGTCTCTCTTTAAAAGAAGCATCGTAACTCTGAAGGTATTATTAAAAATAAAGTCATCTTTAAAACCATTCTGAGAACATGTGTTCTGTGTTTCTGGTAACAGTTTAAAGACCTGTTTGGATGGTAAACGTAGAACACAACAGTGATGTTTGAAATAGTTTATCCCCCCTAAGCGAATATTAAAGTTCCAATGTGGACAGCCTTGTCAGAAAGTGGTATTATTTATACTATATACAAACCAGATCAAAGCTTTAAAACCTTGCATGTGTTGCCATTTTAGCAGAGAACAATCATGGGTGAGGATAGGGAATTACCAACATCAGTTCTTACAATGTTTAAATCATATATACAAGCAATAGAAGACATTAGATTCTGAAGATGTGAGGACTGCTTTCAAATGCAGTAACACGGTTAGTTAAGTGTGAAGGGGAAAGTAATAAAAAACAACAGAACCACAGTCTCCCAGTCTTGAAAATCCATCCAGAAACCGTAGTTTCTAAGCTAGGGTTTCTAGCCAGTTTCTGTGAAGAAAACATACCCCCTTACAAAGCATAAGAAAAAGGCGGGACTTCTGTGAAAGTTATTGGGAGTTTTCCCAGAAAATAAAGTGGTGTTTTTTTAATACTGCATTTAATAATGCATATTAAATTAAAATCCCCAAACATACTAAGACATTAGAAAATATCTAGCCAGGATTCTTAAACACTATGCTTCTTGGTCAGATGTGATCTGTTATGAAGCAAGTGGGAGAAATATGACAAAAGGGATTTTTTTTGATGCACATGCATAATACACGAGCTGTATGCATGCATCAAACTATGACAGCAGGCTACAGATTTTATGCATTACTGGCTATTATAAATACAGCATGCTTGTTATTTCAAATCAAATGGTTAGATAAGCACTGTGGTTTCCAACACTACTTTTAAAAAACTATCATAGCTAAATAAAGTTTTCCCTGGAAACAAAATCATACAGTATTTTATTTTGCCAAACAAAACCCTGTCATTCTAATGTGCACCCTATTAACCACAGAAGAGCAGGAATGGAGAGGCAACACAAGGTAGCAAAGGTATTTTGAACAAATAGTCAGTTGTAGCAAACAGGTCTGATTAAACAAAGCAGCTGGTGTGGTTAGAAATATGAAGATTTTCAGGCTAGAGGTACATGCAAGTTTTAGTGGATCAATACTGACTTCAGAAAAAAAAGAAACGGGTAAGTGATTTAGTGATTACCGATACGGTTCAGTTTTTGTCTTTCTGCTTTCCTTCTCTCGCTTGGTCAAGGGAACCCTCTTCCATAGCATACTCCAATCCCACGCTCCTCTAGCAAACCCATCTTCGTCACCACCCCCTTGCGGCACAATCTTATAAGTGTTGCCATCTATGACATCTATAAGCGGCACAGTGCATGTGGTTCTGCAGGGTGGCGGATGGTGGCAGGGAAGATGCAGTTATGTGCAAGGACCCGCATGGCACACGTGCACCAACCGTAGGTCATGGGAAAAGAGGGGGGGAGGGAAAAACGAAAGGGTTTAGACAATTATTCATTATGATTCACAGTAAACAGCTCTCTTTACCGATAAGGCTCAGTTTTATGTTTTCGTTTGGACTTTTCCTTGTGGCTTAACGGAATTCGTTTCCATAGCAAACTCCAGTCCCAGGCCCCTCTGGCAAAACCATCTTCATCCCCACCTTGTTGTGGCTCAATGGAATAATCATTCCCATCTATGTAATCTATTAGAGGTACAGTACATGTAGTTCTGAAACATTTATAGAAGGGAAAGAAAGAGCAAAATACAATTTCAGAAGAGTAATCTGTCTAATCTGAAATTTACACCATTAATTATTAAGCTTATAGAACAGTTTATACGAAGTCACTTGTCAACATATTATTAAAAAATGAAGCCTCATTAGAAGAAGAAAGAGTCCTTTATGTTTTAAGAGGTTCTGAAAGCAGAAACGTTAGGTGTGAAATGCTAATATATCAATTTGTTTACTGGTACTCTTTTCTTTATGTGTACTTCTTGACATTGGTCTTCCAATAAAGCACTGCTAGAGGCAACAGAAGAGCCTTTAGAGGGCTAGAGTTCTCACAGTATTATTTCCCGTGATTTCTATTCATATCAGATCTTAGCTGTCAACAAGTATGATAAGCTCTTAGCTTTTTCTAGTGTAAACATGGATTTTCACTATTCTGTCCTATTCAACTGCTCTGTAAATCCAACCTCTTAGGATAAAAAAAATGTTACTGGCACTCTCCTAGAAGCAGCCTTCAATAGAATTTTTCCTGCTTGATTTGCAATATGCTCCCCACTGTGCTCTATCACATACAATGTTCACCAAGGAAAAGACATTATGTTGTTATTCTCCCCAAATTTTCCAAATGAGTTTCCCGGTGACCAAACTTGGAGCATTTCCATCTTTTTAAGTCAAATCCTATGACAGAAAAATAAGGGGGGGGCAGGGAAGAAACACTAACGCTGTGCTCTTTTTGAGGCAGAAGTGGCAGCATGCTGCATCCAGGGCACCAGGGCTTGGAAGGAGGCAGCCGAGCGCTGCCCCTCCGGCACCGCGCACCTTGGCATTGTTGGTCCTCCTGCTTCTGCGGGCGGTGCTGGAGGATGCCTCTAAAGCTGCCTGTTCTCACCAGCCTTTCTTGTGTAAAAGAGTAACGCACACTCGATGGAAGCACGCAAGTGTTTCCATCTTCTCTTTAGTATCTTGGGCCAAATATAGTCTTGAAGCTGAGTTACAGCCTTTAAAACACACAAAAAACACCTCTTCAAGGAAGTTCTGGTAGTATGACAGGTTAACAAATACTTTTTAGGATTAAGCAGTTATTTTATGGGATTAAAGAGTTTAAACAAGCACACGGTTTTCTAAACACACATACCCCCTGACCATACAAGCGAAGAGTGTGGTAGCACATAGCAACAACAACATTTCAACAGCTAGAAGAAATGAAGCCACTGGGGATCTCCCTCCTCTGTCATCTCTTGCAGATCCCACGCACACAGGACAGGCGTTTCCACCACCAACTCCTGTCAAGCGCCTGGGCTTGCAGCAGAGACAGGCTCAAGCCCTGCCTCGGTTCGCTAGAGACAACACTCCGAAGTGCTTCAGAGGAAACAAGTAAGACCATATTGCAAGACCAAAGATGAGAAAGTTATAAAACTCTTCAGATCACAGGGGCTTTAAGTCCCCATTAAATCAAAGCATTTACTGCTACTTTTCCTCTACCAAAAATCAGGTTCTTATTTAGTTATTTTGTTTAATCAGGCTCCTTATTCAGCCTGAACACATTTTTGTAACAGTCCCTCAGTTGTAACAGTTGTTGCAGAAGACAAGAGTTGTCTTATATTTAATCTATACTAAGCAAAATATTCAGTATGCCTATTAAAATAAATTATCTGGAGATTTATTCATCTGACTATTTTCCTCCCTCCTTACATAGCTTTTATGCTGGGAGATAATAAAATCATCATACAGCAAATATTTACGTAGTTTGATATATACTGATATAACACATATTGACTATAGTTTGAAAAGTGAAGATTGTTACTGTGACTTTTCTTCTTAAGAGGCCAGACACTGGAAATAAGGGGAGAACATTACCTGTCCTTAGATATAGGAGCTATAAGTGGCGCATACCAATTAATTCCCACCTCACAATGGGCATCAAGGTAAACCAAAACCTTCAAAAAAAAAAAAAAAGGTAATTTATATTTCTGCATATGAGATCATGAAGATTTAATTAATCTTATTTACACTGAAATACTTTCATATTATAAACAAAAAAATGAAGCTTAAATGAGTGAAGTTAATCTCTCTTAAAAGCAGTATCAGTAATACTGATTTACGGTAATTTCTGATTTACAGTAATACTACGTTTCTATACATTTATTTGAACATAGAACCACCACCACCTCTGACCCCAAAAAAAGTAAAAGAAAAAAAAAAAAAAAGACTTGTGTGTGAACTGGCTCCTACCTGTCCGAGTTTAGCCTTCTGAGCACCAATGCTCCTAGCCTGGATTAAACCTTCTCTCCTCTCATTTCGGAATACCTTCACAAGGCCGTTCCACTGCTTAATATACTCATCCAGCCTCTCTTTTAAGTGTGCTATCGAATAACAAAGAAAAAAAAAATATTTTGGTGATGTTTAGCAATAAAAAATTTTATGCTCTTATTAATACAACCCAAATCCAACTCTACTTAAAAATATCTACAAACATTTCAGAGAATCTTAAATTCAACTGCCTGCACTACCACTCACAAACACTAAACCTGAAGAGATCAAGACTTGCAGCTCTCTGACTTCATGGCAAAGGTCTGTCTCTGGCACACCTGAAGAAAAAGCAGCTGAAGTGGTTGGCCACACCAGAAGGCTGGACAATTCCCAGGCACTTCCACGTATCACATAGTGGCTTTCAGGTTTTTGCCTGTATTCCAACCAGGCAGAGGAGCTTCTACACTTCAACACATGGTCTTTCCTCATCAGATAATGTCACATGTACAGTTGAAGGTACCACTTTTCAGTGAAACGTTTCTCTTCACTCACTTTCTGCCTCACAAGATTTTCTGTCAGTCTATTAAATCTGGAAACCTGAAAGAGAAACTCACCATACTCAAATTATTGCCCCCCTTCATCTAGGCCTGTTCCCCCTTGGGGCTGGGGTGGTCTTATGCTAATCTTCTAATGAAATTAATAATATTGGAGGGCCAGAATTGCAGCAAATAAGCAGTGGCTCATACTGATGAGACAGTAAACCTTTAGCCAAAGGGACTTTGTCAGTAAAGGGATGAGTAACCGCATAAGAATCACGGTGGGCTATGCTTAAATGGTTACAGATTTGTATTTGCACATTGGTCTTTGCCAAACTAATCTGGAAACCACATTCCTACCACACAATTTGAGAAAAGGATCCTAGTGTTGCATAATACTTTTACACAGATGATTCTGCTGAGTAAACTCACAAAGGCAGAAGGGCTGGCAGTCAGGCGTTTGCCCTTTGAGGGTATGCAGATTTAACTACTGGTGTTCATTTAAAATCTATTTTGGTACTGAAAGGTTCAAAAGAATTGCCTACAGCTTCAGCTTCTCTCAGTTGGGAACCAAAATAAGCCACCTAAGCTATAGCTGAGGCATCTATGCACTGGTTTGCACCAGCTCCAAAGGGCTGCTAGATGCCATGCCTGTGCTGATCTAACAGGAGAGGGGACATGCAGAGGTGAAGGACGTCCCTTTCGGGAGCAACAAGCCATCAGGTTGCTTCAGCAGGAACATCTTCCGCACCCTGAATGAAAAGGATTGAAGTCGGAGCTTGCTGCAACTTATGTTTCAGTATGTTTTATATTCTTGCCACCAGTATTAAAACCACTGTAGTTTAAACAAAAGCTACATATTAATAATTGAAATGGAAATGGTGGGTTTTGGAAGTGAAGTTTCCAAACTTGAAAATTCAGCAATTCTACCAAAGAAAATCTTCTGAAACTACTATATTTTAATACCCTTATTATTAATCCTCTTCACCTTTATAAAGGAGTAAGTTTTCTCAACTACAAGTTTTACGTATCCTCTTCTCCTTTCCCACACACATTTACAATTTCTTTTGTAAATCCTCGTGTGTTAGGAAAACGTCAAGGATACATAAATATCAAACTAGAGAAAGAACAATTTTATCACATATGCTGTACAGAATAACATGCCATGTAATCTATATAGAATATATGATATGATAACTGTGATATACATTTTTATAGGATAAAATCAACAGAGTTATGAGGTCATACTGAAGTGGTACTAAGAAAAATCTTTATACCACATCATTATTTATTCTTCAAATTCCAAGTACATGTTACAGAAGGATTGTCAGGATTGTTTCAAAGACTTAAAACCTGAAGTTATTTCCAGCTCTCCTGCCTATGAAGCCAAATGTTTTAGTTATGAAATGTTCAACTATGTAAGGCTCACAGGGAGCTGTAAAAACCTGTCATATTGATTGTGTAAAGCTTTTCTACAGTACAAGTCTCAGGACTTTGCAGTCCATTACCTCAAACCACGCCAGGGTTAGCAGCAAGTGCTATTTCCCACAGGAAAACTGAATTTTCCCTCCTTCCCATACTACAAAGCCTGCATGACAGTAGTGAATAAAATCCTGATACTTCTACAGTTAGAAATACTGTCTGACCAGTGTTAAATTTTGTTCACCTAGAATGTGTATTTATGATAAATATTAACAGCCTTACAGCATTCTGGTTTTGTTTAAAAATGTTTATTTTACTTTTCAAAATATTACAACTGCCAATCTGATCTTCCCTTGTTTGGGTTCTTCCCTCATGTCTCAGTGCATGATTAAAGCATGAATCAATGCTTTTTAAAAACACATTCTTCCTCCAAAAGATCTTAGGCATTGCAGATTACAAGGGGGGAAAGAGGAAAACAGGTTTTTTTCCCCTCAACTCATGAATGTCAGTTTGAGAACCAGAAAAATGGCATCAGAAGTCCTTCCTAAAGCAGCTGCCTCTGAGTCCCCTACACTGTAATCCTACTAAGGTTGAGCTCTCAGCTCTAACACAAGCACTGATTAATGCTTCAGTGTCCCCACTGCAAGCAACGTTAAACAAGTTAATATAAATACTGTTACCTGTCTACGCTTATTACTTTCCCTTTGGTTACCTTATGGGATGCTGCGTCAGTGGGAAATATAGATAACAATAAAGAAAAATTAAGTAAATGGAAAAGGTAGACAAATCCTTTAAACGCTACTAGGAACACTGGTATTTACTTCGCAGTCACTCTTTACAGGTGTATGGCTACAGAAGTGAGCTGCACCAGCTGAGATATTGACCTCTATGCTTCAGAACGAAATAAAGCTGATACCTAAATATGTAACAAGTAGACGTTGAAGACCTATGTACACAACTGTACTTGTAGGGAGCTTCAGAAAATCTGGTGTTATTAATTCTCACTGCCCTTCCAGAACAGCTGTATCTTCCACACAGCTAGCACTCACGGCAAAATAAACTTCTGTCGAGAAACGGAAGAAAAACTGGGGGGAAAAAGCCCCATGTACAGCAGCATGGCCACACTGACACTGTGGTAGAAGCTGCTGCAACACTTCTTGGACTCCAACATGCACTAATACAGAGGTCTCAGTTGAAAATATGAGAACTACTACCATTCAATTAGCTTGGTGTCATCTTCTTGTTACCGTTCCCTTTGTGCTTTGACAAAGGAAAAAATGCCTGAGCAGAATTCTGCACATCTCTCCGCACAGTTCTCCACAGTCAAACCCTGCTGCTTGCAGAAGAGATTAAGGAAGCAAGGGAGAGTGTCATTCAGCAGAAAGACTGTTCCCAACTGACTTTATACAAAGAATTAGAAAGAAAAGAACATCTTCCAAGCATTGCAACTGTTCTTCCCTGTAAGGCACAACATATATAATCTTCTATGCAGCTGTAACTCCCTCCTGATCAAAGAGGATTTCTCATAAAGAAGGACAGGCAGGGCTCTTTACGAGCCAGCCTTTAGAAGTGTTTGCAACCGCTATGCTCCATTTTAATTTTGTACCGCTGGAGAAGGCGGCAGCTAAGAAATAAGGACGCCACACCGAGTGTAAGCAAACATCTACCCAGTGCAGCATCTGTGTCCCTCAACACTGGTCTAATTGGTGGAAAGGCAGATGTGAAGTGTGCAGTCTGAAAGCAGGTGCGGAAGGAGAAAATCCTGTATCTGTGCTGTCAGCACTCTTTTCTTGTGGCTGAAAAAGCAAAAAGCCACCAACAGCTCTGCTGCGATTAAGACTGTTTGTGTTTTGCAGCTCTCCTAACAACTGGAGATCTCTTCAGGCAGCTTGGCATGCTTTGCAGCCCATACTAGTTCATGCTTCTCTCTGGGGAGAAAGAAGCGGAGCAAGATCCTACTCTTGGCCACTTTTCATCTAGAATGCAATTTGAATTATTGAAATTAAGTTAATTATGTTTACCAAGTGATAGCCTAAAGCGGTTAAGGAATTATTATAGTGAAACAGTACAGCTGCAGCAAGGTGTTCAGAGCTATTCCAGTCCGTGCTTGTTTTCCAGTCGCTCACACATGAGAAAATTGCATCTTGAGCTACAACTCACCTGAAACCCAAGTACTGAGTCCAATCATTAGTAAAAAATCTGGTAAATTTTTCTAGAGACTATCAGTGTCATAGTTATTTTATACATCTAACTCAGTCCTTGAATAGCTCTGAAGGAAAGCTGTGATCCCAGCTGAAAAGGAAAAACACGGCACATGTCTGCTGAGTGAATTATTAAAGTTATACCCCTTAGAAGAGAATATATTTTTGTTTTATAGCGTGTGTGTATATCTAAGCCAAATTCTCAAAAGATGTAAAAGGATACAGGAGACTACAATGTAGCATTCAGTATCTTTATTAGACTAAGCCAGATGTAGTCAAGTTTACAATACAGGTACCTTTTCCTCTCCTGTAAAAACAAACAGAAAATGATACCTACCTACTTACAGGTATCATGTAAGAATTAACATACAGTAACTATTTTTAATAGTGCTTTATACTCAAGAAAGGCATCCCCAACTATGTGATGAGTTCAGTTTTAAAATTTATAGTGGGTATACCCACAGAAAACAACTCCTCCTGTGAGGCTGGAAATGGGAGAAGCCCAGATCACTTGATAAACAGGGAGTTTCAGAACAGAGTCATCTGCCTTCCATGCCACTACCCAATTCAGCTAGTATAAAAACAAAGACGAGGGTAAAGGGAAGATATCCTATGCTGCTGTCCAGTTCAAACTTGCCTGTGCTCCTAAAAGCCATCATCATCACTGCGTAGAAGACACTGTCACCCTGCACACTCAAAGTTATGTTTTTATTTATGCCTCTACTCTTTTTTTTCCCGTCAACTTCTATTCAAGAACTATGCTGCAATAGAACCTTGCAGAATGTGCAGCTTTGGTGCATTACTTTGAAATTTGTTTAAAGTTTAAAACCAGACAGATTTCCTCTGTATCAATCATCTTCTATCTCTAGCATACCACTTTCAGTTCTTCTCTGTATTCAGCCTTGATTTGCTCTAACACTGAAGATACCACCATTAAAGGAAAAAAGTCAGTATATGTTTGTAAGTATCCTATCTAAGTACATACATCCTGACTATAAACCAAGACTAGAATCTATGTTACAAAGGATGAAGAAAATCTCTGGACTTCTGAAAATGCTGATATGCAGGACTCAAAGAAAGACAGAAATTAAAATACAAAAATTCTTAAAAGCCCCCCCCCCCCCAATAAGAAACAATAAATGCCTTAATGTGATGTTAAAAAAGGTTGTTAGAAATTAAAAAGACATTGAAAATGAATCATTCACTAGCCTTAGATATATTTTTATTACAGTGGGGAAAAAAAGAAAAAAAAAGAAAGGAATCTGGATTCCTATATGGAATAAAGAAAGAAATTATTCCTAACAGGCTTAATGCAATCTCCTTCAACACTCTTAAAATGACTTGTTTTCACAAGAGCTAAGAGAGGTACTAGCTATCCCAGCTGTATTTCAAACAGCTGAATACACATAAAGGATTGTCACCTTTATGAAAGCAGTTAATTGGAAAAGAGCTTTCCCTTCACTGAAAACTGAAAGGACTGGTGAAGAAGCAACTTACTTTTCTTGCAGAGTCAACTCAGTCCATGGCAGGTAATAAATCAAAAGATGACTATTTAAAGGGAAAAAAAAAAGTTTCCTTTTCTACAAGAAGAGTATTAATATTCCAAATATACCTTTGTTGCTAAAATCATCAATCAGCACAATTTCTGCCAAGTATTTCCTTGGTGTTCTCTTAATGACACTGTGGACTGTCCTCATGAGTGTGGACCATCCTTCATTATGGAAGACAATGACAACGCTGGAGGTGAGCAGGTTATCATCATAATGCCAGTATTTGCATCTGTGAAAAGATTTGATTTTATTAATTTTCACATTCTGATTTACTGAACTGCTTAACACCATTTTTGTGCATATAAAATCTTCAGATTAAAGAGAAACAGGATATAAAAGGTAATATAGCTTAAGTGCATCACAGAGGTACAAGGCCCAAAGAGCAGCTTGCTTCCAGCCAGCGAGCCTTTTTTCTTCCTGAAAGAAGTAGGATGCAGGTTGTGAATGATGACTCCTGCCTGAACAGCTACACGCTTCCTTCTGTGTAGATGGATGGCACTGCACGGACTGGGCTGAAAGACATCCCTACCACCACCACCACCACCTTGCTGCTTGTGAGCCCAGTAGAGAACAGTGGACGAAAAGCCCCAAATTGTGGCTACCAAGATGGCGATCCTCTTCAAAACATCAGATATCACAATTTAGGGTGGTCTGTGCATTTGGCTCACCTGCTGCATAACACACAATGAAACAGCACTGGTTTTTTTCTAAGCTTCTTTAAATCAGATTTACCCAGTAGAAGGACTGTCTATAAAGTGTTTCCGTTGGCTTTATACAGGCCACACGCAGAATCTGCACAATTAGCAAAGTTACACACATTGTTGTGGCAAGGCAAAGCTCATTAATTTCTGCCCTTTCACAATAAAATAAATTTAAACATAGTACGTAAACTTGCTAGAACTACAGCAGCAGCACATGAAATGCTTATGTCAGCTGCTCTGCATAAAACTATCTCTATTTGCAAAAACTGTCAGAAAAGCATAGTTGCTTGTGGGAAAAATGTAATCCCATGGCAGACAAAACGTGACCTTTACTATTTATTATTTACGGTTAAAATTTCAGGTATAACAAACGTAGCTAAAAAAACCCCAATCTTACCAAACCCATACAGTCCTCCATTCCCCTAGTCAAAATGCAGTCACATGTTTCATCAGATGTAAGAAGGTAACAGCTTTGGCCAAATTTGTGCAATTGTACAGATTTTTTTGAAAAAATACAAATAAAAATTTTAAAAAATAGACTGTCAAGGACAAGTTTCAAACCTGGCCCAATCTCAATAGGCTCCCTCCTTGAAAGATAGGAGAAGAGGGGGAAAAAAAAGCCAAAACAAAAGAGAGGTGAGAATCCAAACAAAAATAGTGCAGAAAACTCAAAGGAATAAAGGGAGAAATTGAACACTCAAGGGCTGACAAATTTTAGAAAAAGGCCAAGAATTTATAGATCATTTGAAAATGTAATGCCTATACAGAATTTGACAATAAATGCTATCACAGTAATGAAGAACACAAATTTTCATCAAAATAAACAGTTTCTAACTCTACAAATGCATTGAATGCACATTCAAGTAACAAGTTCAATCAAGAATGTATCTGGCTACAATATACATCTTCCTAGTAGCCAACACAACAGATCACAATTGCATCAACCAAATGTGCAAGACTAACCAGTGTCAGAAAGAGTGACACAGGAAATGTAACTATTGCCTATGTTCATTCCCACTGAATTTTTCAAGTTAAACATCTGTATCAGTGGGTTCCAGCTTGGTGTACCATGAAAAGCACTTCTGTATCCATTTAAAACATGTTGCATTTCAATTTCACTGTGGACCTGGACACAGGTTTTTTTTTCCTGAGGGATTACAGATGATTTAGAAACAAGCAATATGAGTAATTCAGTCAGCATTTTTCAATATTTATTAATCACATTTATCAACAATGATTTCATTTGAAATCAAATGATTTCATTTCGGGTTGACATAGCGCTGAGGGATATGGTGTAGTTGGGAACTGTCAGTGTTAGGTTAATGGTTGGACTAGATGATCTTCAAGGTCTTTTCCAACCTTGATGATTCTGTGAAATTGTAACGTGCATTTCCCCAACTGCGTCCCTAAATCAGACTGTTCACAGTCTCCCTAATTACAGCCAGTCCAGGTATTTCCTTACCTGAAAGTTTCCCTACCTGATCACTAGCCCCTTTTCCAACTATAATAATACAATTTGTATCACCAAACCCAGAGACATAGCACTTTTGATTTCAGTGGGCAAAAGACTTCCTTTCTTCATCTTTTAGCAAGTGAAGTCTCTACTAGAGAGAATCTGGGTTTTCAAAGACAACTATCATGTATTAAGAAATTATTCTTGACAAATAGAAACTTTTAAACTTATGGATGCACAAACTTCCACAGTTATCTTTAAATACAATAAAAAGCTTAAATGCACAGAAACATACCTGTGGTTGAAAATATCTTTTCATCAGAAATTACCAGAGTTTCTGAAACTAAATTTAACTTCACGTGCAAAGAACTCACATAACAGATCTATAGGTATTCAAAAAGCATTTGTTTGGTGAAGAAGGATGTATTTCACTTATTAGCAGGGAACAGTATCAATATTATATTTCTCCCCACCAGAAAAAAAAGAAATTGGTAGAAACATACTATTAATTTTGGTCCTATGGGAAAAGAAAATTACAGAATCAAAACAGTCTATCTATAACTAAGTCTGATCTAATAAGGCATTTCTTCTCTTAGTCAGGCATGCTGTAAGCAACCTCTGAAACAGCACGATCTCTGTAAGTGTGGTTTACTGACTAAAATCCTCCAGCTCAATTGTTTTCATGCCTGAAGTAGCCACAGCTAATCATATTTATAAGATACTAATACACAAGTTCTAGACTGACTTTAAGATAAAAATAGATATGCTACCTAGGTGCATTAAGTCGGCTGTGTAAAACAAAGATTTTTCCATTGTGTGTTTAGTAACAGATTAATAACAGAACTATGTTGCTTTACACGTATATTCATCACCTGGATTAATTTTGGTGATGCAGTTATGTTAAAATGGAGGAAAACAGGGTGTTTATACATTAAAAATCAGAATGCCAGTTGTATGCCATTCAAGAGCTCGATGTAAAAGGTAGTGTAAATTAATAGCACCTTTTGCCTCAAAGGAGAAGGCAGTATCTGACGCATGTTGCACTGTGCTGCTGACCTGCACCTTCAGCAGTTTAGCTACAAAAAACTTTTTTGCTTCCCAATTAAAGACAGCTATGACATTTCAGACTGCCTTCAACAACAGAAACAAAGCAAACTGCAAAAAAACCCAAGTCTTTTGGTTGCTTATTTATGCCACTTCCTGCAGTGTAAAGTCCTGTTTAGGAACAAAATGGTGAAGAGCATAAGAATGAAAGACAGCAAGTAACTTCACGTAATTTAAAAAAGCCAAACCTATTACATAAACTTGAATTGAACAACACATCTGTGAGCTATTTATAACCATTTTTTTGATCTGTATTTAATGCATTTTTAAAACATAAAACCAGAGGTCTAGACAGGCTTTTTGCTACATATGCAACTTAATCTTCTCCACTCTGTCAGCACATCTTACTTTTTAAACTTGAAAAATAACGTGTTGCTAAATGTGGCATTTGCAAGTCATAAAAGCACTACATTTATACCTCTAGTACGATCACACTTTTATTTTTTTCCAAAGGCTTTATTTCATTTATTGCACAGTCCACAGACTGACTCAAGCTCATAAGCTCCAACAGACTGAAGTAACTCTTATGCACAATCTTGTCTCTCATCTTGCACTGAGAATTAAGAGTTTGAAACACGGTAGTTGTTTTCAATACGTGTAATTACTAAATATTTTAATCTCTGTGGCAATTTTTTTCAAGAAATGCGAATGTTGCTCAAGTATTTGAGCAACAAAAATCAGAGCCCTTCCCTCTCGTTTCCTTCACATCCACAGGGAAGGAAGTGGGGAAGAGCTTTTCTTCAGTGGAGCAGCACTGACATCCAGTGGTTGGCAAACCGAATACCAAAAAAACGTAAACGTATTTTCCTTGTGTTTGAAGCTGAATTTTACAGTATTAATTCCCCTGTAAATTTCAGACACCAGAAAAGGAAAATAAAAAGCCTGAATTTCCAGACTCATGCTTCAGTTTTAAAAGATAGGGTCAAGTAGATACAGGCATCCAGGCAAAAGCTGCAAGCTATTGAAAACTGGCATGGGCAGATTCAAAGTCTGTGACAAAGAGGATTTAAATACATTTCAACTTCTAGCTTCATCCCCTGGATGCTGTCTTGCCCACATATGATAGCACAGTGACCTTTCAGGTGTAGCCTGCAGGCCAGCTGTGGTGATATGCTGTGAACAAAATTAGTAAACAAACTCACTTAAAATTTATTTTGAATTCTTATTGGTATAGCTGAGATGATGGCACATTGCAACAGATATGCAGAAATGAGAGTGTAGCATCCTTATGCTAGTCTTGCCTCTAGACACTTCACATCACTCTTCCTGAGCCCTGTAAACAGCTATTGTATGGGGCAAGAAGGAGCAGGCGTGCACAGATCTGTGAAGGGCTGGCAACACCTTCCATGGGCAGTGCTGCACGGAAGAGCAGCTCTGCTTGCTTCCTTTCCTCAGGGAACTCATGGGTCAAAGGAAGCAAACATCTTCAGATCAGTCCATGAATAAAAACTTCCCCAAATCAACACTGGTATTGTGGAGCAAAAACATGGACTGACTCATCACTGGAGCAAGAAAAAGCCTTTTGAAAGATAGAGTAGTGCTCTATTTTCTCTATGGAGAAACAGGGTGAGTAAGGTTTCTTCTGACTATTAGCCTGCATACTTAAGATGTGAATTAGTCCTACTCCCTCTCCGCCCCTGGGAGGGAACAGCACTGTTGGAAACCACGCCACACAAATGTCCCTGACCCTTGATCACAAAGTTGTGCACCAGCCACAGCAGGAGAGGAGCCCTTTTACAAGGGACCCCCTCCACACCTAGGTGGATGCTCCTTGGTTTGAGGACATTTCTGCTTTTGCAGCTTTGTACTCTATTCATTGGCTTGCTCTTACTGATGTCCCCTGGCCCCACAAACGTGATCATGGGTACACGCTCCAAGGACTGGATGACCCTACAGCCTCCCTGTTAGCAACCACCTCAGTTGCAGATGTAGGCTCAAATTTCCTCAGGCTAATAAAAGCCCAGGGTAGAGGCTGCTTCTCCTGGAACAGTAATCCAGCCATCAAGCAAAAATGCAAGAACTGAACAAGGAGAGCACCTCAACAGTAATTTAAGGGTGAGCTCCAATCAGATAGATACTCAGAGGGCAGTTTGAGATCTTGAGTCGACAGAAGTGCTTCTCCTGCCATCCTGAGTTCCTAACTTTCCTAGCACACCAGCACCTAAGCTTGAGAGAGAAGAAAGAGGTATCATGGCTGCCAGCTACTCTCTATGCTGATACTATCTTCCTCAGGTCAACTATCTAACTAGCACCTGCACTTACCAAAGGCACATCAGTCCTCTCTCTTGATTTTAAAGCACTGTACTTGTGTGCTCAGACCAAAATGTGGCAGCACAGATTTCTCTGAGATAGCAAGCAGCTGCCATCACATTCCTGTAACTGCTCCAGCAGCCAGCTCCCTGGAGTCAGCTGTTCCAAGTTGAGAGCCCTGAATCAGTACAAAGCTGAAGGTCTCAATTTAGCATTTATCCTGAAATTGTAATTGACATTAAAAAATGGAATCTCTCTTCTCCATTAATACAAAACTGTTCACAATTTTAAATTGTATTTTAAGTTTTATTTCGTTTAAAGTGGTATGAGATTCATAGTGATAATTGCTTTATAGTTCATGCATTTTTCTCACTCTTTGAGAGGGTCTAGCACCAGCAGAGCCCAAAAATAAGTTAGAAACTCTCTTTTCATTTGCAGCTTCCTCTTCTGGTAAGCCCTGTTGTGATCTTATAAGGAGACAGTCATTCAGCAGACAGCATGCTGTTTACATACTTTAATACTGAATTCAGGGCTGATTGTTATTTTAAGTCATCAATTTATTATGACTACTGCAGTAAACTGCATCTACCCCCTAGGAAGACAGGTGAGAGTTTCTTTCACAAAACACCTTCAACAGTTTGCTCAACTGTAGAGTTGTCACCACAAATGTTCTAGTTGAGACTGACTGCTTGATGTCTGCAAATCAGAGGGATCGTTGCCTAAGTCTAGAGTAGACAGAAACAGAGTACAGAACCAGGCACTTCTCTGTTAAGATACAACCAAGTAAATCTAATGTTAATACTGGGTTTGTTACCTATGAAGCCTTATAGGGTATTTTTATGTATCATCAACATCAGTATAAGTTGATAGTAGTCAACCGACAAAACAGTGGTTCTGGAAGAGAAGCAAACAGACAAGCCAAGACGGACAGTTTGATCAGCCGAGTCATTCCCCCCTCCCCCTTCAGCAGACAGCAGCAAAACCTCTACTACACACTACCTAACAGATTAAAGCTATGCTGAAACAGTATTTCCTATTTTTACATTAGCTTTGTCTATTTTCATTCCTGAAGCAGCCTGCAAGGCTATGTGACTAAGTTTTGTGATTAATGCCCCTGGAAGCACAAGCTACATCTCCTGTACCTCTGAAAGTGCCACCATCCAACTTCAGGGCAAGGTTGTACAGAGATCCAACATTAGGGCTAATAAGAAAATTAAAGGAATAACCTTTGCATTTTTTTTAATCACAAAATTCCTGCCCATAGTATCACTTGCCCAACACTGAAAAAGTTGAAACAATACGTGCCATAAAGCAGGAGAGCTGGGGCAGCTAAAAGGCTAAAATAAATTCTCTTCCATGGGGAAAGGGAAGTCACCTCACAGAAAGATGGAGCCAAAGCTCTCTTCTTCCCTGTTTTGGTTTAAAGTGATGCAGTATCTCCTCACATGTCTCCAACCCTTCTGCAGCACAGTGACACACTGTGCACCACTGTGGGGAGGAGATGGGGCAAGCAGATCACTTGGCCCCAGCTGCGGGTGACACTGCCGCAGGTCAGTTGCACGGGAGCAGCGTATTGCGATGCTCGCCCCTCTCCCCTTTGAAGCAGCTAGTGCTGTGTCCTCAGAAAACACTGGTAAGAAACTACAACTCACTGTATATGGCAATTCTCATGATTTCTCCACTGATGCGGGCACTACTTCAGGAAGTTACAGCTTGATGCATTTACTTATGTACCGCTCAAGAGCCCTGGCTGTACATAACTATGGATTGATCAAACACTGACAGGTTTTACCTAATTTAATAAACAAGGCTAGAAAGAAGCTTGGGGCAATGGTATCAGTCCCACAGAAACACTTTTATTTCCACCATGCCTGCTCATCACTCAACCTAGAAGTTCCTGCCTATGCTCAGCTGGACTGAATTATAACTTACAGAATCACAGAATGGTTTGGGTTGGAAGGGACCTTAACCATCATCTAGTTCCAACCCCCCTGCCATGGGCAGAGACACCCACTAGACCAGGTTGCTCAAAGCCCTGTCCAACCTGGCCTTGAACACTTCCAGGGACAGGGCATCCACAACTTCTCTGGGCAACCTGTTCCAGTGTCTCACCACCCTCACAGAAAAGGATTTCTTCCTTATGTCAAATCTGAACCCACCCTCTTTCAGTTTAAAACCGTTACCCCTTGTCCTATCACTACACTCCCTGATAAAAAGTCCCTTCCCATCTTTCCTATAGGCCCCTTTTAGGTATTGAAAGGCCACTATGAGGTTTCCCAGGAGCCTTCCCTTCTCCAGGCTGAAGCACCCCAACTCTCTCAGCCTGTCCTTCTAAAGAAGGTGCTCCAGCCCCCTGATCATCTTCATGGCCTCCTCTGGACCCACTCGAGCAGGTCCATGTCCTTCTTGGGCCCCAGAGCTGGACACAGTACTGCAGGTGGGGTCTTATGAGAGCGGAGTAGAGGGGGAGAATCACTTTTATCAACCTGCTGGCCACACTGCTCTCGATGCAGCCCAGGATGTGGTTGACTTTCTGGATTGCGAGCGCACATTGCTGGCTCATAGCCAGTTTTCCATCCACTAATACCTCCAAATCCTTCTCCGCAGGGCTGCTCTCAATCCACTCCTCACTCAGCCTGTATTTGTGCTTGGGATTGCCCTGACCCATGTGCAGGACCTTGTACTTGGCTTTGTTGAACTTCATGAGGTTCTCACAGGCCCACCTCTCAAGCCTGTCCAGGTCCCTCTGGATGGCATCCCTTCCTTCCAGTGTGTCAACCTCACCACACAGCTTAGTGTCATCAGCAAACTTGCTGAGGGTGCGGCCAATCCCACTTATATCATGCAAGTTTATTTGAATGCTCTACCACAGTAAGTTCTGGTTAACAGGAACAAGACAGAGCATAAGAATTTAAGTGTTTAGTTTCACATTCAGTTTACAACTCATTTGCCTGAATGCTTCCTCCATTTGCCCCAAAACTTCTATGATGTGAGATGGCACCTGGAGGGTTACACTATCAGCTGCAGGAAACCTCTCAGATTTCTCTGCCCCCTCCCCCAAAGCCAAGGTTTAAGGCAGAATTTAGATATACTCCAGGCACCGCACTACATATTTTTGTTGAGTAAGAGGTCCTGCTCAGGGCTTGGTCCTCTCATTTCAGATGCACACAGTCAGCTAAGGAAATCCAACTACAGATAACACACCCAGTGCCTCTGTCAGCTTCTCTGTACTCTTTGGATGAACTATTTCTCTGTTGAAACTTAAAATTTGAAATGCTAGCAGCCAACACTAAAAATACACAGGATCCATCTTCACTGTAGTTTTCACTACTGGCACCTGAAACATTAACAGAAAATGTTTGGTTTTGCTTTAAGGCCAATGCCTGGAATTCAAATCTTTCCTGATCACAAGGTGATGCTCTGACAATACATGGATAATTACATTTTAAACACATCTTTTCCTCCAGGAGTCTTGCCAGCAGTAAGGCAGCTGATAACTTGCAGTGGAAAGCCAGTACTCCTGATTTAGTGTGACCACTATAATTCACCTGATTCTCAACCCCAGCTCTCACTGAGGTGCACAAAGATTTATACACATACTATAAAATTAGTTTTCTTGGTTTCAGAACAGTTGCAGTGTACTATGTGGCACTTGAATAAAAGATTTTCCCAAGGTACCATGTCAAATGAAACCAAAGTCCCTAATGCTCCATTTCCAATGACACAAGATACCAACAATAATTACTAAAATCTTTTTTTGTGTAACAGTGTCAAATACGTAATTTGCACAGTGCTATAATTAAGGAACTAATCACATTCCTGAAGAAAGCAGGCTCCACTTCAGAGCTTTTCTATTCTATCTCCTTAGATATGACAAGATTGACTGGACAGCTTACTTACTGTAAGAGAACATATGAAATTCATGTTACTTGCCCAGAGTAAAAACACCATCCATTTCTAATGAGCAGCCAAGATTCATCTGCCTTATTTCATACCCAGAGTAATTGTTTACAACTAAAGATTCTGGTATTTTTTCAACTCAAGTCCAGCACCAAAAATTTTCTACACAGTTTGATATTTTTAATAGCACCTGTACGAACCAAAGGGTCCAAGCTGTCACCATCAAACTATGATAGGTAAAAATATCTTTATTAACAGCTCTGCACATGTGTATTCTTAAATAAAGTCAGAAGTCTTTATTTTTGGGAAGAATTCTCTCCTCTGATTGCACTAAAAATAATAAAAAAATAAACCAAACACCTTTCAAAAGTACATGTACAATTTTTAAAAACAAGCCAATTCTTATTCCCTTTTGATTTGTCTTATAAAATGTTGTGAGCTGCAAAAACAGTTGTTCAAAAATATATTTCTGTACACAAGGAGCATTGTACTCCAGTAAGGGTTACTTTTTCAGGTTTTTCAACAAAAGCTTATTGTCAATTGTGCTGTTTGAAGTAAAAAGGTGACCCATGGCAACAGATCCAATTATTCAAGTACAAATTTGTATGGCCTAGGGGGCATGCCCTGAAACAACAATAACATCATTAAAAAGGAAAAGTCAAACTGCATAATCCACGGAAGAAAAAAACACTTAAAAATATTATTTTTCCATGATCAGACTGACAGATGCATGTGGGTGATGCAGCTGAAATTCTGGCTCACACTGGTGAGCAGACAGCAGTTATCTATTGTCATATTGAAAAAAAAAATCCAGTAAGAGTAATTTGTCTCATGCCTTAAACATTCACAGTCATGAAGCTTCCTCTCCCAGTCACACTATTCAGGATAAAATTCTTGCAACATTTGTCAAAAGAAGCTGTCCAAAAAAATCTAGCTTAAATAGAGTCATAAGAATAAAACCCTCTGGGTCAGTAAGAATAATTTGTGAGCAAGTCTTCCATGAGTTGGATAACAGCAACATATCAAGCCTGAGCAAAGAATGTTGAGCACTGATCCTTTCTTACAGCCAACACAGTTAATTACCCTGTCATAAAATCTGATCAACGGTATGAACATCCCTAGCTTAAGGGCTCTACCATGATGTAAGTTGGTTAATAGGACAGATAGGGAGTTTCACAGAGCATCACTTAGCATACACTTTAAGAGAATGTTTCTTGACTTAAATTTCAAACCAAAGTGCAATAAGCATGACCCAAACACAGCAAAGTATGCGAATGGAAATGGCAGACATGGATTGGAGTGTTCTACTGTGAAAGTGAACTTCATAAGGGAAAACTTGCATTGCTGCTTAGTGTTTTTGAGATAAAAGAAACTACAAAGAAGAGACTACTGCAACTAATACATTGTAGATATGTATTTTTTAGAATCACTGAATACAGATTCTTTGGAACAACTCATACTGCTTTGGTCTTGTATAACCAGGTGCAGCTCTTGAAATGAGCCATACACCAGACAGCCTCTTCTCAGAGCTCCACACTCGTAGTCATCCATGGTGTTGTCCATCATGCAGTTTTCTCTCCCTTTTTGACTCTTTCATATAGAAACCATTATTTAAATGTTTTCTAACATCTGCCATGAGAAATTCATGATTTCAGGTGCTACAACTTTGCCAAGAAGTGCCCAGAAAGGCTTCTTTGAAGACAACCTCCCCAAAACACAGGAACAGCCCATTCCCACATGCAGTAAGTCAAACGGCATGGCAGAAAGCCCAGCTGGCTGCACCGGCTCCTGAGGGAGCTCCAATGCAAAAAGGAAGAGTAGGGAAAGTAGATACATGGACTGGCTACCTAGGAGTACAGAAAAATACTGCCTGAGCACATGCAGAGAGAACTAAAGGCAAAGTTCCAGTGGAGTTGAAATCCATGAGTTGGGAAGGGCAACAAGAAGGGCCTGTAGGCAAAAGAAAGACTAAAAAAAACCATGGGTTTCCTGCTGAATGAGATGCAACTTAGTGTCAGAGGACACAGAAAAGACTGAGACACTCAACACCTGATTTCCCTCAGTCTTTACGTGCCAGGTTTGCTCCCAAGTCCCTGCGTCTAGGGGCAAAATCTGCAGAAGTGAAGGAATATCCACCATAGAGGAAGGGTGGTGGGTCAGGAACCACAACACTGGACGTATCACAGCAAATGGGATAAACACAACACAAGTCCATGGGACTGGATGGGCTGCACCAGAGGGTGCTGAGGGAGCTTGTGATGTCATCATGAGGTCATGCTCCACCATTTTTACAAGGTCCTGGTTCTTGAGCACTGGCAAAGACAAATGCCCATCCTCAAGGAGGAGGATCCAGAAAACTACAGCCAGCCAGTCTAATCTCAGCCATTGGAAAGATGACAGAGCATATGCTGCCAGAAGCCATTTCCAAGTGCACAAGGAGAAGGTGATTGGGAATATGTGGTTTTACCAAGAGTACATCCATTATCCTGACAATGAAAAAGCTTCCAACTCCAAATTAATACCTTGTTCCCCAACAAACCAGCTACTAACAACAGCCACTGGGAATAAAATGCATAAGGCTATGTCCTGCAAGGATCCATTTAGCATAACAACCTAAAAAGCAAAATGCAGATTGTCTCTGCCTTGTCAGGAGGCAGCCAACACACAATGACAACATTTAACACTGGGATTTGTATTAATATTTTTTTTAAACATACTGAGATTATTATACAACACTTTCTGCTTAGATAGTCATGCAGCAGAACTAATGTCTTCCATGAGAACGTAAGAAAGAACATTTTTCACTGATTTGACATAACAATTAACCACAGAACATGCAATTGGACTTCTAAGAGTGATAATCACTTTACTTAGATCTCTATTTTAAACCTATTGAATTGGAGGACTGAACTTGCAGTAGGTCTCTTCAGTTAGCCTAGGTGTGTATACTCAGTGACAGACCCTAAACACACACACACAAAAAAAATGTTGGAGTCAAACATGGATAGCTCTTTGAGCATTTTATCTCAGAGTTAATGAAAGCGCAAACAGCATGGTAGGAATAATAAGGAAGGAACATGAAACATTTATATAGTAGCTTGATGTAGATATGCCTGATATTCCCATATCACAGGGCAGCAGAGTAACAGAGGTACAGGACAGTATCTGGGAGGAGAGGTTAAACAAACACCATGTTCTTCAGCCTGGAAAAAGTCACGGACTCAGGATGTCATTAATTCCAAGAGTATAAATGCATTTAAAAGACAAGTCTATGCACAGAAAAAGGTCTATGAAGCATGACAATCCTGTTGCAATTTTTGGCTCAAATGTCCCAGCTCACTGGTTGCCAGGAATGAAACTTAGTCCATTCTTAAATGTTTTTTCCCAAGCATATGTTATTGGCCAGAGCTAGACACAAGACTGTCAAGGAAAATCATCTCTGGTCAGATCCAGTACAGCTGTATTTTTAAAAATTAATTTTAAAATACTCGGGACAAGTGGCTCATTATTCTGGAAAAACAAATCAGTTCTTGTTCTCCCTAGCAGCAATGCTCTTTTTTTGAGAGAACACACCTTGTTACCTAGCAGCATTCATCTGCAAACCTGTGTCCATTTTTTATTTCCCCAGCATGGTGTGCTTATCTTGAATCAAAGATCATCCAGAAACTTTATCACTCTGTTTTTACTGCAGCTCTACCTCTGTGCAGACTCCTGATCACAAAAAAAACCCCAAAAATATCCAGGGAGCAATCAAATTAATATCCTTCTTCCCTAAACGTAACATTAGTTTTATTGCAGGTCTGCTAGGAGGTAGGGACAACATGTAAAATTCAGTATAAATGACTGCTCTTAAAAGTAAAAGGCCGCCTGCCAGCTATCAGAATAATTAAAAAAGATCCAAAAATGGTAAAACCACCAAGTTTTAAGAAAAAGTTTTCTTCCAGCAACTGTACAGAGGTTTTGGACAGGGCCTGATAAGCCTGCTCTACTTTTCTGCAACTAGAAATATGGTAGAAAATGGGTACTGCCCCACTTAAACCCAGTTTATGGCTCCCCTGGCCCTCCTGCAGAGTGCAAACCTATGACTTGCTGTATGCCAACAGAAGTGCTTGGCTTCAACCTTGAAATAGATTGGTTAAAATCTGTAAGGCAAGAGTAAGCAGTACTGGCAAAATGGAAATATTCTGTTGTACCCGACAAACAACTTCAACATGCCATCCAACCTTATTCCTCTCTACAGGGTGCAGCAAGAGTTAAGGCTTTTTACTGCAGCTGAGACTGCCTACAATCACCAGCAAAGTTTCGACTGAATCAATAAAGGCAGCTGGCAAATCATCTTGGCAACGTGTCCGACTCCAAAGTCAAATCTAAACATAGCGGGATTGAATCTCCCTTTGTTGGCATTTCTTCCCTCTTGCCCCTCCAGCACAGACAAACCCTAAGGCTATGTGGCTTTTAAACTGAGAGACAGTTCTTGCAGCACTATTTCACTCCAACTAGCACTGCCTGGGAAAGCATTTGGCATACTTCACTCACCAAACCTGACTGCTTAGGGTGATGCTGAAAAATTTTGATGTTTCAAAGAGAAGGTTGAGGTGAGATCTACCTGGATTTGAATGTATATGAACGAATAATCTGGTCTTTGCCTAAAAGGTCTTCCTCAATTATCAATGCCAAGATACCATTAACCAAAAAAAAGATGATTATACCACTCTTTGGTACGATTAAACAGAATGTTGACCAGCCCTATCAATCAAAATGGCTTCTGCACTTTTTGAACAGATCAGAGGAAGGAAAATAAATGATGCAACCAACAGACAATCTGCTACCTTTTGCTGCATTTCTCACCAATATTGGTGGATGAGCAGGAAAGTATGCTTAATACCTGAAAGCATGTAGCAGTATCAGCCAATCTTACATTGCTTCTGCTCTCTTCTGCCGTTTCCAGGAGAAACATGGAAGCTATAAACCTTTAACCTAGTTAGGGCAATTGCAAGCATTCGAAGTACTCAATACATAAAATATTTGATATAAAGGGGTCTGAAAGATGCCTTTTGTCCATGTTTTTCATGCTGTTTTGTTTGCTTGCTTAGAACATTAAACAATAAAACCTAACTTTGATTTGGAATACTTATCTGCAAGTGTGGTTGGAGGAAACTAAACTTGGAGGTTTTTAAAATTCATCTTTTCTGCTCTGATTGGTCACATGGCTGTCCCTCCTATTCCTCAAAGTACGTGAAGTACTTAATTCTTCTTTGGGAACTTCTATTTATTACTCCCCTTCAGAACAGAATTAAAGACAAACTCCGAGAATATGACAAAAATACTTCAGGAAGCTATAGATGTGGAACTATTTGGCAGATGCATATGCTCTGTGATGCCGTCCACTTTGGGGAAAAATGGAGGGGAGGAAATACTTGAGCTCTGCTACCAAAGATATGGCTGCTAGCCTGGGCAGAGGCAGCCCAGTCCCACCTGCACGTGACATGCTGCCATTTCTGCTCTGCTGTCCTTGCGGAGCAGAGAGCAAGGAAGGGGAGTGTGCTTCCACCTCCTTCCCCCTCTCTCTCAGGAAGGCAGGGCCAAAGCGAGCTCTGCTCACATGAACTCCTGGCATCAGCTCCCCTCTGCTCAGTTAATCACAACACCTGACGGGTAAATGGTTTTCCTCTGTGAGTTTCCTTACTACTGCCTCCTACAAAAGGGGCCCCAGTGGCTGCAAACGCCTCAACAGAAGCAGCAGTGATAGGGAATAACCTCCTAAAAGGAAACGCTGACCTACACAGGTCACCCAGATCATTTCTTCCCCTTCAGAAAAATCTCTTTAGCACAGAGGTCCAATTGCTCACTGCAGTGCAGAAAGAAAACTTAAGTGAACCCCAGGACAGCCAATGCTTCCTCACCACTGGCAGGATGGGCACGATCCTCTCCTCTGACTGCCAGCAAGTGGAAACCTTTAGTAAGTCACCTGAGAAACACAGCACAGCTGTATTCTGTGCACTTCAATCACTTTCAATGAGTACACACCAGATAGTAAATTCAAGCAGCCATACATGCACAGGCATGAGTCAGACTCACAGCTGGCCACTTCTACCTCACAAAATGGAAAAACACCCACTATAAAAGGCCACAGCAGAGCCTCAGTAACCAGTCAGTGACCAACCAAACAGAACATACAACCCAGAGGTTGGCACCCAATCCAGGGATCATCATAGCTCCACTGCTAGGGATGAGGGGGAAGTGAAAACAGCCAAGTACCTCATTTCATATCTAAACTCGTATACCCTCCCCTACAAATGCAAAAAAAAAAAAAAACCCAAAACTGAACCCCCCCCCAAACAAACAAAAAACCCCCTATCAATCAATCAGTTTGCTCAGAGACCTGTCCTTACTTGATATTTAACAAGGAAAATTATATCAAACACAGATTAGCTGGAGAGCAAATTTGACTCCAGTTTATACTAAAGATCAGAAGAGACTGTGTAAACCTGTTAGTAAACACTGAGCAAATGTTAATAACTTCCCAGAATTTCCCCACACCAAAGTGGACACCATCTCGGCAAGTAAAAAATGTTTTATCTAAGAGTGCTTCCTTCTTTATGACAAATGCAGTGAGAAACTGTTAGAAGAGCATTCCTCCTTCAGCTCCAAACCCCAATATGGCAGATCCATACTTCTGTTAATGCAGGTAATTAAGCAGAATTATTTAAAGGGAACAATATTTCTTTGCTTCTGTTCTCTCTATTTATTTATTTATCTAGTGTTAATTTTTAAAGCATCAGGGTGAAACCAAAACTGAATAAACTAACTAGTATAGGAATTTCTAGGAAATAATAAAGAAAATTATTCCTTCTTAAAAACAAATCTTAAGAAGTTATGGATTAAAAAAAGATATGACAATGAAGACTGTGGCTGGACTTGGAACATGCAAATAGACACTAAACCAGATGACTTCAGAGATAAATCAATATAGATTAATTATTCATGAAAGGAAACATTGCAACACCATTAAGAATAATATATGGAAACAGCACTCTTGACTGTCAGAACAAGAAGCCTGAATTATTTGGCCTAATTAATAATATTTTTTAAAGCATCAATTAAGATATATGGGAAGAACATACTTAAATCCCATAAAAACAGAACTAAAAGAAAACAAAAGTTTGCTTACTCTTCTTGACGCAAGTCATTAACGCTCCGATCTAGTGAGATCATATCACTTGCCACCATATTAAACCCAAACTCTTTAATGCTGGCTTGAATGGATTCTTTGTAATCTGGTCCTAAAACATATGGCTTCGCTTCCTCTCCAGGGCCACCAACAACTCCATGAGGCTCAGGCTCTTTGGGTTCAAAATTACCAAGGACTCCAGGTCGTAGAACAGGATCTCGGTACACAAATGTCTGAGGCTTAAATGTGAGATACTGCCTCTGGATGATGTTTTGCTGTTTGTTATCACCACCACCATGATGATTTAGTTCATTTTTGGCCTTATTTTTCCTTCGAATGGATTCCAAGTCCACTTCCACACCTTCAACATGAGGCCAAGGTACCACAGGTTTGAACTTCTCATTTCCTAGTCCATGGTCTCCTTTGTTTGGCATGGGTCTGTTGGCTTCTTTGTCATCCTATATATACACACACAGAGAAACAGCAGGAGATCATATAAATTGATGACCCTTTATTTAAATCCAGTACCTTAATGCATTGAGAGTCAGCACTAAATACATGTTATGCAAGAAAGGAGAAGTTTCTGTTAAGTGGCTCAGTGAACACTTTTTACTAAAGTAGCTGGCTGCTGGAGAACATCACCAGCCATTGTCCACACTTACCTAGGTGAGTGGATCCTGGAAACAGCCTAATGCCCAAAGCATTCCCAAAGACCAAATGCCCATACAGGACATGTTAACTTGAACATACTTCAGGCTGCACACCAAACCAATGGGCAGGGAGCTCCAACAGAGCACTTTATGAAGGAGAGGGTGGTATCGAAGCAGACAATGCTGCAATGCAGAACACAGGGTCCCTGGGGCCACTCTTGGACACAGGGTGTTTCTGAGGCCACATGTACCAGCTGCTGAGACCTCTACAGTGTCTCAGTGGTTGCTAGATACAGCCTCAATGTGCTTCAGTGCTGGGGAAGAGTGCCATGACTACGTGTAATCTGGCACACACATCTGCGGCAGCCTGGAGCCACATCTAATCTTTACCCTTCACTCTCCTGACTTGCTCCCACCAAGCATTACTCCCTCTGCTGCAACAGCAGCGCTCTTTTTAGAGCTGTGAGGTAAGCTGAAGGCACTGGGGACAGCAGGCAAAAATGAGATGCAGCCCTGATCTGATCTGCTGAATGGCCACACAGACAAACCTGCCTGGGGGAGCAGTGCTGGGGCAGAAGAGAGATGCCACAGGCACTGGCACTGATTATCTCCTGCATTCTTGCTGAAAACAACTTTACCATTTTACAGCCCTCCTCCCTGCCTTCCCACCAAGAGATTTGAAGTTCTCACTGAGAAGGATTTTGAAAACTGTTCAGGATTTTCAGTCATCAGCAAGGCTGGTGGGGTTCAAACAAGGGTGGGTGATTTTGGAAGAAACTGGACAGAAAGGCTCTAAAGTGTCTGAGTATGATGTCTCCAGAGTACAACAGCCCCACCTACGAACACTCCCCAAAACATACAGTCACTGCTTTTTCCAATACTACCATCCAAGAGGACAACAGGCAAACACTGCTGAAAGTTCAGATTTCCTGCTAGAAATATCTCTTTGTAAACAGGACAGATTTGTAAACATGACAGATGTTTGATCCCACTGAATCTGCAGAGAACAA
Organism: Strix uralensis; assembly: GCF_047716275.1. Taxonomy (NCBI): domain Eukaryota; kingdom Metazoa; phylum Chordata; class Aves; order Strigiformes; family Strigidae; genus Strix; species Strix uralensis. The sequence continues at coordinate 41,787,345 of NC_133975.1, forward strand.
CACACACATTTTAGCAATGTCTCACTATCTATTCCCAAATATCAAATCAAAGAAAAAAATTGAGATCAGAAGGATGTCACCTATTCAGACCTGCTGGAAGCAGGGATAGCTTCACAGTTAGATCAGGCTTTTCAGAGGTTCATCCAGTCACACCCCAAAAGCCTCCAGTTTCTCTGGACAACCTGTTCCAGTTGCTTGACCAGTCTCACAGTGAAGGTATTTTTCCTCATACCTCAGCAGAAGTTTCTCATGTTGCATCTTGTCATGATTGTCTCTTGTCCTTTCAGAAGATTTTATTTCCATTTCCTCTGTAACCTCACTTTGGAGGGTGAAAAGATGCAATCAAGATTTCCCATTAGATTTTTCTCCAGCCAAAACAAGTCGAGCTCCTCTACCCTTTCTGTGACTGTGTCACATGCTGCAGCCCTCTAGCCTCCTTAGCAGGTCTTTCCTAGGTCCTCTCCATTTGTTAACATCTCTCCTGTGCTGGGTAGTGCAGAAGGAGAAACCAGACACAGTGCTCCAGATGCAGTCCTGTTAATGCTATGCGTTGGGAAGCAAACCACATCCCTCTGCTTGTTGGCTAACCTCTTCCTCGTGTAATATGTTATGCAGTTTGCCTTTATTGCGGCAAGGGCGCAATGCTGACTCATGCCCATGTTTAACTAAACCACACAATACTTACTACTACATTACAGTACTTTCCTCATATAGTATTCTGCATAACAGAACTTCAGAAATTAAGAAAAATCCAGTATAAAATATGCCTAGATTAACATGATACCAATAGGAGTCAGACTGGCTCTGATTCAAAATACTAAGAGTTTATTCAAGAAACTTTCTGACCTCTCCGCTTGTTCTACTTTAAACAGGAAAAACGTACAAAAAGCAGAAGTGTTACATTATTCTGTTCTTCCATCATCATTTTTTGAGGAACTCAAAAGCCAGCGTGGAAAAAGAGAAGGATAAGGTCATATGAAAAGGCACATTTTGCAAGGAGGTAGAAGGCTGGCACGTATCTAAATAAAGCCCTGAAAAGACTTTTGAAGAGAGCATCATCTCACACTTACCCTAGAAATCAAAAGGAAGGCTTTGCCACTCAACTGTCAGAACACTGCTGAGCACTCAGCTCTTACCTACTTGCATCTAATTCCTGCTCTGATTGAGGAGGCAGTTTCAAAAGCCAACAAAATTGTGGCATCATCAGGAAAGGATCCTTAGAGAGAGCATCATTTTGACTGCATAAAATTTTGAGGCATTCATGTCTTCAGTAATATTTAGTTCTGGTCTCCACATCTCAAAAGGACTTAAAGAAGGGACAGAGTAGGCAACCAGAAAGAAAGAGAAGGTAGATAGGTGCCTCGAGATGAAAGACCAGAAAGGCTGTCCTTTCATCTTAAAACTCTGCAGTCTGGAGATGTGATGCCTGAGGGGCATACAACTGAACTTTTGACAATCATGAAGGTGCTGAATAAATTGAATGGAAACCCACTGTTTACCCGAAATACAAGAAGTAGAGGCACTTAACAAAATTGATAGGAGATCAACCAAAAAATGTTCTTTGCACAGTGATCTGGAATATACTGCACAGGATGTTGTGGAGAGAGACGGTACAAACAGTCAAATAAGGGATGAGACAACATGATGGACGACAGGTCCATAGTGGACTATATAAAGGCTGGGCAGGGAGGTACCTCCTAAAAGTTCTAATTCAACAGCTGTGAATGCTGGAAGAGTTCAAACAGAAGAGAGCATAGAAAGCAGCCAGGTTTACATGCTGCCACTCTCAGACACCATCCTGGATCACTAGTCTCAATCAGGCAGAATTTCTTATGCTCCTGGTCTGTACGAAATTAAATATCCTTTCATTCCACTTCTATCTATAGAACAGTTACAAGCTTCCACTTAGCCAGTTCTCCAGCTGAAACATTACACTTCTCAAAGTAATTTGTATATTTTGCTGTTGTCAGAACTATGACTTGTATTACATTTAGCCTCGTTATAACTGTTATGCACAATTTGCATTGTAACGCATTTATTTGCTGTTCCCTTCTAGACATGAAATATATTTAAATTTTGCAGGCCTGGGAAAATATTGCATAAAACAAGAAAATTATACACAAACACACTCATTCACCTCTTTCCTTCAATTTTTATGTACCTAGGACAAATACAATGGAAGGTATTTGTTGTGGGTTAAGTCCTGTAGACAGCTTAGAACCACACAGCTGCTCACTCCTCCCTCCCCACCCCGGTCACAAATCTAAAACAGAACATCATATGGGATGCCATGAAGAAAATTAACTCTGTCTCAGCATTTTATGAGCATTTCTTCCAAAAAAAGGGAACTAGCGGTGTTTAAGTTGGTGGGGCAGACTACAGCTCCTGGAGGTTATTTGTTTCTCCAGAGATAATTGAGACAAAGGTTTTCCAAATACTGTCTGGAAAAAAAGCGAAGTCAAGCCACAATCAAAGAACTATTTTGGTCATCATATAAGCCTCAATGCCTTAGGAAATTCTAGATCTTCTTCTCTTTTATGAATTATGACCTCCTCCCCCCCCTTTTTTATACAAATGATTTAATGACATATCAAAAAAACTGAAATAATTTTTAATCAGTGTGACTCAGTGATTAAAAGTTTGGCTCAGCTAAAAATGTAGTATCAAACTTCTAAAAGATTCATACAGTGACAAGTAAAACTGGAAGGCATGCAAAAAAAAACCACCAACCCCAAACAAATCACAACAACCTTTCTAAAGTGGAAAAACAAGTGTCTTAAAATAATTTGAAAAACTTTGGAAGAGACAAATCAATGACAATGAAGTGAAGGGAGGGTTTGGAAGAAGTGAGCATGACATACATCTGAACCCTGCACTTCTAGGTTGTCCAAAAATGAGGGGACAGAAGCAAAAAATCTATGAATTCTCTCACATCTGAAGACAAACAACAACAAAATCTCATTATATCTTTATAAAGGTACAGAGTAAGCTGTTTACATACAGTAATATAGAAAAATGTTTTTTCCACAGATCATTTTTTTCTGTAGGGCTAGATCTAGGATTTCCTGACAGGTTTTCTAGTTCCAATTCAGAGCATGCTTCTTTATTTTTTAAATGTTCTTTTCACTCCTTAGGGGATTATAAATGAGTCACTGCAATGGGTGTTTCGGAAACGGTGAGATGATATAAATACAGTCAATCCCTGACTTGTATAAAAAAAGGAGGTATTTGGTGTAAGGTTTTTTTGCAAGTTAGGTTCTTCCTTTTTGCAAAAGAGAAGAATGCAATTAAAGGTATAGGGAACATAACTGTATCCCTTTGGAAACATGTTTCTAAATTATACAAAAAGGAAAAACTGAGAGAGGTCTCCACAGGGCCAGAAGATTGGTTAACTGGTAGGAGGGCTGGAGCTGTAGCTGGCAATAAAACTACAAATGTAAGAGTTGCATAACCTGCATTTCTTCCGTCAACCAGTTCAGGACTGGCAACTCCCTAAAACTCCCTATGAAATAATGTCTGAAGTACAAATTGCTGTTAAAAAAGTGGATTTGCTTCATTTCTAAAAACGGAAGATTATCATACTGAAAAAAGTTTGCTAATTCCAAGCAACACCTATAAAAGCTCATCTAGACAAAAATCAGCGATGGACAAAAATCAAAAGGGGAATAATTAAGTAGAATCCAGTAGTATTCTCATTAGCCAAGGACGCAAAAGGAAATTAAAATAACCCCTTACACTCTCAGAATATACACGTCCATACCAAGCTGATTAAAGCCAGATACCAAGCATTGCAATATTCTGGTGTTCCTCATGAAAAAACTATAAAAAGTGATACAGTTTAATATTTTAGTAACCTAGGAGGCCAATCCCTACGTAGTTCTATTTTCTGCAGTCCATCTTTTACCTTTCTTGAATCTTGGCTGCATCTCCACCACTGCACTTACCATGAAAGGCAAATACAATGTATGTTCTTCTACGATAAGGAAGGGTTCAAGGACTTTTAACTGAGTTCTCAGAGCTCCCCTGATGCAAGTTCCTCTTCTACACAAAAAAGCAGCATTTTGAATAGAGCCTCTGAAACAGATACTCTGACAGACACCATACAGCTATCAGTTTAGCAAGAATTTCAACATATTTAAAGATATTATTTCACTTTGCCTCAACTTAATACAGTCACACTTCTAAGTTTATCCCAGCAAAAAGGCCACTTGAGAAATGACATAGAGCCTAGCATTTTCAATTATTTGAATAAATAGGAGGGGGTTGTTTTAATTTATCCACTTACCTTGTTCAAAAAAAAAAAAATAAAAGGGAAAGGACTACAAGCTGGATTGATAGATTTCCTTATTGACTAGACTTATGCTGGCAAGATACTGAAATAATGCCTGTTCTCAGCCAAGCTTCTAGCATGATTCTGCTCTACTAGCTAATAAGGGAGAAAAAAACCCAACATGTAGCCTGTTTTGGTTTGCTTTGAATCATTGTGTGTGGGTCTTACTTACCATGTTACATAGATAGAAAAAATGAAGTGCAACACTAAATTACTTAGTCCTGCAACTATTTTTGTGCCACATGATGGAAAAAGACTCCACAACACTCATTACCAAAAAAACTGGAAGACTTTTCAGTATACAGGATCAAACATGGACAAAAGGGAAAATCAACACATCCAAAAACGTATGGCTGAATAGATTTACTCTAGGTACCTACCTACTAACTTTGGAATAAATAAAACAAGCAATGATTCCCTCAACACAGTTGGCTAACTGTCAAAGGGAGCCCGTCAGATTGAACACCTTCCATTTCTACCACCCGTGGTGACCTCCATATAAGCAATCAGAAGTTATAGCTGCTGCAGAGAGGAAAGCAAAACCAAAAGCACACACAAATGGAAAAACACAGCTTCTCAAACAAGGATAAAGATCTATGGCACAACTGCCATCACTTCAAAAAAAAGAAATAAATAATTAAAAAGCCCTTTGTAATCATTATCCTTTTTTTTCACAAAAAAGTCTGTTTTAAGCTCCACATGCATGTGGGCAGAAGTTGGACCAGGAGAATTCTTTTGTCGAATATGAGCATTTAAGACACCTGACTAGAAACGGGCATTTGCTGTCACAGTGCATGGGCAAAACTTTCTTGCTCTGGGTTCTTCTCAGTGTATTTCAGAGGCACTCAGTAGCTCCTACCATGACTTTAAAAACTTGTGTAAACTTAGAACAGAGCGTTTATGGGAACTGTAGTACACAGAAACACAATTTCACACTAAATTATAGAAAAATTCTGTTTAAGAATACATGTTTGTAAAAATAACAGATTGCTAAATCACTGTAATTGCATGCTTTATGCAACCCAAGTAAAAAACCGTACTGTTGATGGTATTTGTCACCAGCATTTCCAGGAAAATATAAGTCTGTAAGTTATAAGGTATGCAACCAATGCCATCTCCCCACAGTAGATTTTTGCCCCATTAAAATACTCTAGGAGAAACAAAACCTCCTTCTTTTATACAAGTCAGGGATTGACTGTATTTGTATCATCTCACTGTTTCTGAAACAACCATTGCAGTGATTCATGTACTTGAACAAGACCTAAATCTCACCTATTAGTGCTAAAGCTGTGTAAGTTGTGTTATACCAACCTGGAATAAGTTTTGATAGACAGAACTAACTTGACTACAGTTTTGTACGACAAACACATTACTGTGATGGCACCTCCAAAGAGCAAGTAATCTTATCAGACAACGACCACATCAGTCTACTTTCTGAAACGTTCACAAGACTTGGTCAGAAGCCACTTCGGAGCTACAACGAAAACTCCAAACAATTAAAAACAACTTTGATGATCTAAACAAGCAAGGATTACATTACATGCATAATTTTCTCATATATATATGTGTGTGTATACATATATGTGTGTGTTCTATTCATTAAAAAAGTATATAACTCTGAAGTGTAACTGAGATGCAAGGGCCACAAGCAGTTTTAGAGAAATGCATGTTCAGCAGTAGTTCTATACTGCTGTGTATTGTACTTGCACCTACATGTGAAGAATGAAAAATAAAATGTTGTGGGTTGGGGTTTTTTCGAATTTAAGAAAAGCAAGGCAACTTCCCCCTTTGACAGATGCTGTGAAATCTAGGAAGCAGGTAATCTGACTGATATGTGATGCACTACTCACTGCCCTGCACCATCCTTTATCCTTTTTCTTGCCCGCTTTCTCTCAGTTCCCAAGTAGCTCCTTGAGAGGGAACCGTTTTCCCAAGGATAGATACCTGTAATAAAACAGCTAGTCAACAGCAGTGACGAAAATGCCTTCCTCCACTCATTCCTTATGTCCTATCTCATAAGGCAGAACAAGACTATCACTACTATTTACACTTCTACAGTTACAGAAGTAACTTAGTTTTCAATAGATACCAGCAGACCACAGTCATTAATATTGACTCAGCCCACTGAAAAAAAATAATTAAGTAGCAGTATCACTGAGCCCCAAAATTACCTGAGGCAAAACAACTTAGGGGAGAAAGATCAACAATTTTCTTCTATCTTAGGGTTGACATTGCTGAGGTTTGAGAGCATTGCTTATGGAAAAGCAAGTGGCTTGTTCAAAAATAAAAAGGGCACATAATAAAGGACAGGAACTGTTTGTAAAAATGTGAATTTGGCAACAGCTTGATGTTCTGCTATTATGAAAGAGTTTGACAGAATTTAGCATTCAAGTTCCGAGTGACTTGCACTGATCTATGTGAGTCTCTGTATTGCTGATTCCAAAAAATGGTAAAAACAACTTCTTGTTACATAGTAATGAGTCTAAAAACTAACAATAGTCACTAACATCTAAAGTCATCTCTGCTGGTGTTTGAACCTGTGAGTGGAAGAAAGACACTGAGGAAAATAAGACTCAGCTTCTCAACTTCATTTTTTAAATGATTGCTGTAAGATTTCCCTGGGCAAAGAAAGACACCAACTAGCTCTTCCCATCATCTTAGATTTTTGTGAAGATACTGTGTACTTTGTCACAGCTGAAGCCTTCATCTAGGACAGTGACTTCAGGCTATTGCTGCATACTGCCATGGTCTGCAGTCAACATCTCACAAGGTCATTGCATGCAAAGTTATATTAAGCTATGAAAGCCCTCAGGTAACAAATCATATGGAGACCGCCTCCACCCCATGTCCTTCCCTTATTTTTGTGGCATATCTGTAAATATAACAACTTTGATATTCAAATTTCTAACAGTGCAAGAATACTTCAGTTGAAATAATGTGATTGCCCAGCTATTTGCCTAACAGAGGGGAACACCATAAATCCTGAGTTTTACCCATTTACCTGCAGAGTACCTAGTTTAAAGATATACATCCACATTTAGAAAAGTCAGTATGATACCCATCTAAGCATCCCATTCAAATGAAATGGTTCTGTTGTGATATTATCTTGCACTTGCAAGAAGAATTCATCTGAGCTAATAATGCTTCTGTCATCCTCTTTGGCTTTGCTGTGCACGTATCACTTCAACTCCTGCAGAGCAATGCAATTCTGCCACAAGTGCTGTTTCAGCTTGTACTGCTTTACCCCCGCTCTTGCTCCTACACTCCCTTCTCTGATGTCCCTAGTTCCCCACAACCTCCTGCAGTACATGTCCCTCCTCCTGGAGGAGTCTGGATTTTCTATAAATGTAAGGGCACACTCATATGCGTCTGGTTCAGACTGAGTGACTTCGTTTACTTAGCAAGGTTCAGTTACCATCATCAAAAGCAGAGACTACCTGGAGACCTGGCCAGTGCTTCGTGCCAGACCCAGTCTCTTACTGAGGATGCCACTGGCCACCCAAAACTTGCAAACTTCCCTCTCTCACCTTAGTGAGATTTAAGAGTACAAAAAGGACAGTGAGAACACGGCCTGTACCTGACCTACCTTACATGGTGCCTCATTAGAAGAGGTGCAGTACTTCTCAAATTCCTGTGCAACAGGCAGTTTCACAATTAGACTCTGCCTGACAGAAAGCAAGTAAAAATGAAAACACTGAGTGCTTCAGAACAAACTACTGTCAAATATAGCAGTCTTTTTTTGTCTTCATTTCTACTGGCAGTCAGCGTTTGGGGAATATTGAACCAGCTGTTAAATCTTCCGACTTGCCTTCATTGTCGCCTGAGATTCAACTCTTGGCTTCTACACATCCCATCCTTCCATTCCTGGTACTGTCATAGTTTATTGTCCCATACTGCCCCTGGTCTCACCTGTAGTTCAAAAGTCATGCTGCATTAAAGAAGTCTTGCCAGAGATTCACTTCACACAAAGTCTCCACTTAAGAGGTGACCGAGAACTTTGTGGAGGTAAGCACAAGCAACGCACTTCTTGCAACTCTGGAGAACACCATGTAATCTGGGATAGTAAATAAGGACATCTAAAATAGAAAGACTCAGATAAATACCTGAATAAACAGATATTAAAGAAATCTCTAACTTCGTAACTTAAAGCTAGTTTTAAAGTAGGCAAAATAGCCTCTTATTGTTAAGATGATAATAATTTTCAAGTAACACAGATATTCTTAAACTGAATCATAAATGAAGCTGCCGTATTACCTAAGGGAAGAGACTAAAATACAACATCACATGTTCTAGAAATGGGAAGATGTTGGCACTAGTAGCCTGGGCAATAAAAAAAAACCAAACACATTTGTACCTGCTTGCTGTGATGCCTGCTAGCTGATGCCTGCAAGCAGTTGGTGCTAATTGCTGTAAGGCGCCTCAGATAAGAATGCACCCAAGGACATAATTTTTGCAACTGATGGGTACATCCTGGGGAGGGCAGAGAAACCAGACATCTGTGGTAGTCAATAAAGCTGAGAAACTTTACAGACAGAGCAATGAGCCAAGACAAGCCCATATATGAAAAAAACCTCAGAGTTCATGGAAAGGACACAAAGACACCTCTTCAACAACCACTAGGGACCACCACAGACCACTGAGAACCCCCATGGAAGTTCCTCAGAGACCCTTCCCCAAATTTTAGTACACTTGAGCAATGTATTAACTTATTCATTAGATCCTCTGGAAATAGGTGTGTGCTTTTTGGGAATTACATGATTATTCATTTCTTTCATTGTATATAATAAGTGTGCTTTTGTCTTTTGACATGCACATTAGGTGGAATAATCCCCTGTGCATCCAGCGCTGCAATAAAGAATGCCTGCCTTCTAAAACTTCAAACTAAGTCTTAGGGGGTTCTTTTGAGACCGAATTTACAGTAACAGCTGCTGAACAGAAAAGTTCTTAGAGGACCCTGGATAAGGCAGAAGTATGATCCAGAGCCTCCCAGATCCTCTCCTTACAGGCAGCACACCAAAGAGGACAGAAAGGCTTTTAAACTCAGAACAGCAAGAATTGATTACAAGTTTATTACAACTAGAATAATGAACATTTTCAGTAGAAGAAAGCCAAAGTGATCAAGTGGGACAGAACATAAATAAAAGAGCATAAAAGCAAGTATCTCCCTACACACTGTATCTTTTCAGGTGTGTTATTGCTTTTTGTTAAGTAGCTTTCCTTGTTGCATCAAAGTGCAATTTCTTTGGTCCCCAAGAAATCAGAGACCCCAAGAGACCACACGTTTTCCTGGCCTGCACTGATCCTGGCCCACTCTTCTTAATGGAAGATGACACAAATGGAGAAAAGATGAATACTGACATCATATTAAGGTAAGTCAATTTAGGTTAAGTACTTAAGACTAGTCTAATCAGCCACCAGCTGAGCCAGAGACTATGCTTCAACTCTGTCTGCCACCCACTGCTTTTCAAATGCCAATAACCTTCCTTCTTTCTTTGCACAACAGACGATTTTCTAGGTACTGCAGCCTATACTGACAATAGCATGTATTTAGCATGGTACTTCAACTGCAAACTTCTGTAGAGCATCAGCAACAATAATTCAGTCTCAAACAGAGACTGCAATGACTCAGACCTCCAAGCCAACAAAGAAGCACCTGTTTGGTATGTTTATGCTTAAATTCACCATATGGGTTGCTATGCCATAGATGAGATGCCACACAAATTTATAAATAAATAAATAAAATTTGTATGCTGGTTGACTCATTTCATGCTGAATTCATCCATTTAAAATATTTTACTGGAGTTTAGTTGTTCAGAACGCTGTTACAATAACAGCCAAGCCCCACGAGGAGGCTAAAGAGCAAGGAGAGCACCAAGCCCTGGGGCATAGTTATCATTCTGCTGTGGCACCAGGGAGAAAAACTGTCCCAGGTAAGCAGAGCCCACCAGACAGTGACCCATCTCTTTCCAAAACAAAGTCTAGTTTCTTGTCTAGCCTTGAGAGCAGAGACTCTAAGGACCCAATCGCTTTCAGTTTTCCTTCTCTTCCTGAAGCAACTCTCCACCTGAAGTCTTAGGAGATGTCAAGTTACATCTACTCACAGGAAGGACACCACTTACTGCCTAGAAAGTTAAACCTTGTTTTCTCTTAAGAAACTTAATGAAAATAATTCTTTTTCAACTTCTCAACCTGGAGGCAATCCATGAGGTACCTTGCTGTGTGAGAGGTTCAGCAAAGTGACTTGTTCCTTAAGCAAATGTGCCAGCTGCTGTAGTTATCACAGGAGGAGAACAAAGCAGAAGATGAACTCACACATTTCTAAACAAAAAGTGCAACAAATTGGCTTCTAGGGATGCAGTCAACCCCAGAAAAATGTTTAAGCAGATGAAGGCTGTGGGAAGTTGCCAAATGCTCAGAATTCTGGCTGGCTCTAATCAATATTATCATCTCTCATTTCTGTAAACATTTGTTGTTATGTATTTTGTGCAAATGCAACCTTCTGTTCTCCTTTTAATTTCTCTCAAATTTTCAGTTTTGTTTATAGTGCTTTGATTAAGATGGTGCCATTGCTTACCCTATTTTAGAGGGGCAGAAGGTGGGGGCAAAAATTTTTTCCAACTCTTTCTTCTAGACAAAAGCTGAATACCAGGAAGTCTCTTTTGAAAAGTGGATTGCATAAATGGGTGGCAGAAAAAGCAAGCTTTTTTCCATCTCCCTCCTCCAAGTGATTAGGAATACCACATTTGCACACAGCTATGTGGTTTGGAGCAATGCTACATATTCGATCAGATTTTGAAAACAATACTGAATGGCTCATATAACACATTTAGAAAACAGTAAAATTATCAACAAAAAAGAAAACATAACTCTGCCCTTCAACTTGCATACAAGAGCTTCAGAGTCAAGTATTAGATGCTTTTCTTCATCTTCCCTAAGCTTTTCCCAAGAGCCATGCATTTGAACCATGTAGTACTGAACAACTCACAACCATAAGATAGTTTTCTAATGCAGCCTGATAAACCGAAATCCATTTTTTGTTAATAGAAAAATAGACTTTCAAGTCAAGACCAGCAAACCAGAGTGAAGATAAAGGCATTTATTATCACACACTTACAATAAAATTAATCAGAAGCATACTTGGGCTATAATAAATTGCTTCATAATAATTTGAATAACCAACACCTTTGCTGGCCAGTTTTTCCCCAGGATACAAGGAAAAAGGGGAGCATACCATAATAACTGTCCACAATTTTTCTCTCTAGAGGGATTTTATAAATGCTTGACTGGAAAAATTATGAATATTAAATGGACAATTGCTTAAGACATCATCTCCATCACAGCTGCCTGCAAGATGCAAAAGGGCCTCCAGATATCAGATCTTTATCTATGACTCTTGGACAACTGCTTCCCTTCTTCAGAAAAAAAAATGCATTGATTTTTCATCAGAGCTTTACCTTCTTTCTCTGTGTTGCCAATTACAGGCTAGCAAAGTAACAGACACTCTGCTAGTAAAGTAGAAACAAGAAAGCAGGTCCTGTTTCTTTAAGTTACCTCCTTCCCTTGTAGATGACTAAGACTATTCAACTTTAACAATTAATAAAAATTAAGAGCAAATGATCCTGAATACCTGAAAATATAGTGTTGTATTGATGTCTTATCAATTTAGTACATGCTGATCCATGTAGTTTAACTATTTCTACAGCAGTATTCTACTGTTGCCACTTGCACACCCTTCCAAGTGCTTAGCAAACAATTTGCAATCAAATGGAAGACAAAGAGAAAACAACCATGAGAATGAATTACTTCACTGCAATACTGTCATCATCCAGAACACTACCATTTCTATTGCTAAGACCTTCTCTCTCGTACCTTCTCATTTCACTCCCACACTCCATGTTCTTCAGCTTCATCGCCTTGTCTTTTGTGCCCAGCAGATGGGCTTGTCCAGTCCTACACCTATACTCAAGCCATTGCTACAGTTGCTAAGATCTTTCTTCTGCAGCCCTTAATAGTTCAGCAATAACAAGCCATCTCTTTCCCATCCCAAAAAACTGTTTCAGCTTTTTTCCCCCGGGAAGTTGTGCCCTCCAAGGTGAAAGGCTTAAAACACAGCACCACTGAAGAGGTTCAGTACAAGATTTGTTCTCGTCACTACATTTCAATGTTAAATGAAGCCTGTGACCTTTCTAGGTGAGTCATTGCTCCTTCCATCTTCTGTCTCACTCCAGGAATATGTGGCAGGTGCACCTGCCCAATGAAAATAGGGCTTCTTGGCTGCTGAGGTGTAGCAGCTCCTGATTGCCTTTGTTCTCAGGGCTTCATGGTAGTTGGGGCCTTTGGCCAATGGGAGCCGCTGTTGACTACAGGTCAGATTCGGCCTGGGTATAAATGGAGTCCCCTGGGGGAGACATTTTGAGCTCGTCCCCCCCGAGCGGCATGCTGGCTGTGGTTGAGGACTCTCCCCTTGGGTCAGGACGCTGCCCAAGGAAACTCGTTGAGGTGACTTGGATCAGGACACTGCCCTGAACAGGTCCTCGAGGTTGAGAGCCCTCACTTGTTAGGTGAGTGATAGAGTGTTTTGGGTTGCGTTAAACCGTAGGGAGTGGTGCTTTGTTCTGCATTTTGGGTTGTCATTAAACCCTAGGAAGTTGTTTTGTTTTCCTCTCACAGACATTCGAACCTGTAATTTATGGAGGGCTAGTTAATTGTGTTGACAATATATTTTTAATTTTTGATGGTTGCTTGTTTATATGAGAGCCTCCGTAACAGAATATCCTTCACTTTATGCATATGTTTGAATGAGATCTTTAAAAATACAGCTCATGTTTATTCATATGGACATTAGAGATTCTTAAGGACTTCTAAGATGTCCTCTGTCCAGCTTCATTTCCTTCCATTAAGGAAGGCTTATTCTCCTTTTCCTCTGTAGTAGTGTTACACAGTGGACTATGATGGGACAAGGCTTTTCATTTTTCTAAGACCAAGCCCCTTTTAGGAATGTTCTCTGTAGACTGAAGAAAGAAATAGATAAAGATGTTTCTTTTGGACTTAAACAATCAAAACTTAAGTAATCAAATTTTAAACCATAGAGATAAGCAGGTTAAAACAAGCATATGCTTTGAATTTAAACAGTAAGAGACCAAAAAGTTACAATTTATAATCCATAGCTTTGCTATTGAAAATATCCAACTTCTATCATTTTTCCCTCCAGAGGTAAAAAGCCTCAGAAAGAAACAAAAACTACCATCAATCTTCATGTTCTAAGCAGTTGAGGACAGATTTTCTGGCCCTCCAGACATCAGCTACAAACACTGCACTGGTTAAAGCCTGCAGAGGAACTTCATCTTTGTTTCTCAATCATCTGAGACAGATGGGTATTTAAAAATCATGCATTTGTTTTATATACCTCAGTGAGTAAATGACATTTACAATACAATAAATCCATCACTGATGGACATGCTTGATCAAGGGATGCAGGTTTCTGTGCTATATCTTGTCTGCCTCAATTTTTAAAGACACATACGTCAATCTCATTCCATATTTCTTGCTATGAAGAAGCAAACTGCATGATTAGATTTTAATTTATCTTGAAATATTGTTACCATTCTCAAGCTTTAAAACAGCATATTTCTGTCTTTTTTAAATTGAATTTCACAATTTGATCAACCCTATCATTTTGAAAGCTTTTTCAAAGAAACAGACAGCTGAAGCCAAAAGCTGCGTTGTATGAAAGTTACGCATACAGTCTAAAACCCATTTCTGAAAGTTTCATCTGAACTCCCAAAAGATTTCAGGAATTCAGAGTATTTACATAATTACCTTGTGTACTGCTTGACTAGATAAGTGAGGGGAAATCACTTGTTATGATCAATTGTATTCTCTGTATCATCCTTCCCTGACCCTTCATTCCTGTGTCTTTCCTACACAGATATTAAAGAGAACCTATGTGGTATTTATCAATAAATTAGTTATACTCTACAGAATTGTTGAGGTAAGGTAAGTTCTTATCTGTCCTAAATACTTAAAAAAAAAAACAAACAACCAAAAAACCCCCTCAACAGAACACGTGCATTTAAAACATAAGAAAGAAACAAGATCTGCAACAATACCGGACTGGTAAGAACCAATTTACTGAACAGTTAAATCAGTCTTGGTAAACTGACTACTCTTTCTGTGACAAATACAGCTAGTGACATTACTTGTTTCACTGTGAAGTAAACAGAATATCTAAACCTATTTCATAGCTTTGCTTTAGAAGCCACATCATGCATGAGCACAGTCAGGTTCTTTGCATCTTTTAGACAGCCAGCAAGAATACTAAAATATAACCCGCAAACTCCATCAAATGGACTCCACTGAACCTGTCTGCTCTCCACCATGCTTCCAGCCATGCACTTAGCTCTGCACTCTCCACACAGTATCTTTTATGTCAACTATGGAAGTCACCACACTCATGTTGAAACCGCAAGACCTAGTGGAGAGGCAGACACGCTGCCCCTGGACTTCAAGAAACGGACTGCCCTGGCATTTACTTTGTTAATGCAGATGATCCATGGTGGTGCCAGCAATCTAAACTTGAAGCTGCCCAAGACTAACACTCAAAACATTACTCTCAAAGCCGACTTTGGGAACCGACATCCTACTGCCTTCTCTTAACATAGCTCCAAAGATCAGCCTCTAGCCCTGAGCATTGTCCAAGTGACCCATCTACATCTGTCAGATCCTGAAGAGAGTTTTCACATGACCTTTGTGTTTCCAGCTCAGGTACGCTCTGGCTGGCATTTCTGACCATATGTCTGGAGAAGATGCAAATGAACATCATCCTCTCATATGCAGATTCCTTTGCAACTGGACTGCAGCATATATTATTTGGTGTACAGCAAACACAAAGAAGATGCATGAAGAACCTGGCTTGCAACAAATGGAAGTCGGTGCTCTCAGCACGGGGTTTACCCACAGGATAGCCCCACCATCCAAACAGAATAGCAAGAGGCATTTCTCTGAAGCACTGTAATCTTTTCAACAAATGTTCACTTCTTGTAAACATTTCTGTTATGAAATCAGAAGTCTTGGCAATTTAGACTCCCCATGTAAATAAGAAGAATGGAATTTTGGTTAAAAATTGTTCTCAAAATGATGGCGAGCCTTTCCTCAGGTTATACTCGCCCCAGCAATGTGGTTCAGAGCTGGAGCAATTTCCACAAGCCCTAAGCATGCATGCTCCTGGTAGGCTTCAAACAGAGCTGCTAATAACCGCATTTATGAAAACTGTGCCCTTCACTTACTACATCTAACACAGAAAAGATATTATCAAAGCATACTTATGATCTATCCAGTTCATTAAATGGGTGTTTAAATCGGAACGTGGTTCGCTGAATCAAGGCCTTTACGTGCTAGCATTGCACTTTAACTTCTAACAAAGACAATTTTGTTAAAGCCTCTCAGAAAACTCATTTCAAAAGCCCTCTGCGGTCCCCGAGAAAGAGTCTGTTGTCTCTAACGGGGCAAAATCTGGCCAACAGCTGGAGAAGGGAGAGTCAATAAGGCAGTTCATACTTATGTCTGGCTGGGGAGGGACAGTGCCTCCCTAGAGGAGGAACTGAAAAAGAAGAAAGATGTCAGTATTTCAATCTTCAGTATGAAAGAGAAGCTACATGCATAAGCCATCAAATATCAGAGAAGGATGTACTGACAGATGTACCAGGACAGTAAACAATACAGACTTGTTTACTGTACATCAAAACAGAATCAACAAAAGAAACCCAAAAATCCACAGGAAAGATACTGTAATCAAAATACAAGAGAAAAAAATCCACTGTGTTTTGCTACTTCTCAATAACCCACAGAACTTAATATATTGAAAGTGGTAAGGAAAAGCAATATAGAAGAGCCTCTTCTATAAGAGACAATACACTCACATTCACACCAAGACAATATTATTGCTGTCATTAATCAGTTGCCTTTTGGGATGAGATGCTTTCTTTTTAAAAGTTCTTGCACACAAGTGACAACTGCACAATACAGAATCATAGAATGGTCTGAGTTGGAAGGGACCTTAAAGATCATCTAGTTCCAACCCCCCTGCCAAGGGCAGGGACACCTTCCACTAGACCAGGCTGCTCAAAGCCCCGTCCAACCTGTCCTGGAAACTTCCAGGGAGGGGGTATCCACAGCTTCTCTGGGCAATCTGTTCCAGTGTCTCATCACCCTCACAGTAAAGAACTTCTTCCTTATGTCTAACCTAAATCTACCCTCTTTCAGTTTAAAACCGTTACCCCTCGTCCCATCACTAGAGTCCCTGATAAAGAGTCCCTCCCCATCTTTCCTGTAGGCCCCCTTTAAGTACATAAAAGGTATATGCTCTGTTTAAAGCTCTGTCTTATGTGAGTTAATCAAATCGACATCTTCTCAATACATTATCATACAATGTAGACTTGGACAAATCTTCTAAGTTAAGATAGAGAAAACCAGATTGAGTCACTATCCCACTAAACAGTTCCAGTAAACTAAAACAAAAAAGCAAAACAAACAAAAAAAACCACAATGCCAAAACCAATGAGAAAACCAACTATTTTTTCGTAAATTACAATTAAACAGTTCTACAGTTTTAAGTTTCATGGGAAACTAAAAATATCAGGGACAGCGATGAAGAGGTGTCAGTGTGTTCTTTGGTGAAATATCCAACTGGATATAAAAAGAACTTGCACCATGAGAATGGCCAAAGAGTGGGATAAGTAAGGCAGAGGGTTTGTGCCATCTCTCTCCTTGGAGGTTTTCAAGGCCCAACTGCATAAAGCCCCAAGCAGCCTGTCTGACCCACACAGTTGATCCTGCTTTGAGCAGGAGGTTGGACTAGGGACCTCCTCAGGTCCCTTCCAGTTTGAATAATGCTATAATCTTATGCAAGAAATTTTTGATATCATTAAAACTGGAATTTTTGACTTTTCAACTCACTTCAATTAAAAAATATAAAAGCTTAAAAATAAGCTGCTATTCAGCTGCCCATTTTTAATAATGTCAACAGAACATGAACAGCAGAAAATCTGTGCATCTCTTTAGCAGAGAGCAGCTGAAAGCCACAAGCAATAAAAGTCACCTCAGAGATATTTTACCTGGAAACAGCGTATTTTCCAGTTCTATAATTCTTGACAACTGTAGGTTTGTAAAGGAAGTCAGATTTATATAAGATGTAGCAAAAAATAATTATTTGCCTACTCTTCCTACTGAGTAAAGGGACTTAAGGCTGATGTCCCTGTTCTATTTAAAAAGCAAAGTTTGGAAGACTTCTGAATGTCAATACTATGATGCATTACATTGACGTTTATCTTCCCAAGACTGCAGATATACAGTAAAACCTGATGGTGATTATTTTTCATCTCTGCTGCAAGGTGAACTGTGGAATACCAGGAATACTAATTACAAGATGCACCTAGCTCTTACAGAAAATTAATGAAAACCATATTTTTTAGCTGCTGCAGACAAGCTGCCTTTACATTTTTGTTTTCGCTAATTTGTTGTGGATTTAAACCTCTGTCCAATAGGTGCTGCATTTTTCAAGCTGATGTTCCAGAGCAGGATGGATACATTTCCACAATCAGTTTACTTCTCCTCTACACATTTTTGTCCTGTCTGTGTGCCAACACAAGCACCTTTACACCCTCACACTGAGCTGGGTCAAGGATCCCTCGCAGCCAGCTGTGAGGGCAAGCCAAATGAATTTGGCCATAAGCAAGGTGAACACCAGTGCCTAGCTAGTTCAAAACAGGAGCATGGGGACAAGAAGAAAAAAAAAAAGCTGCTGGAAGCAAGGGATAGCTGTAACACACGGAAAGTGCCCTAGTAGCAAAACACACGGAACACAGCTGCCTCCCCAGGCTGTTTAAAACCATTACTTTTGCATAAGCATACAGCAGAGAGACAAGGGCCATGTAGCCCTCCTCCCGCCGAGTGATTTCTAGCCATCCTCAGAGTCGTCCTTGGGACACTCTGCAGGGCACGGGGGAGAAGAAGTGCCTGCAGGCTGGCAGGAGAGCAGCTGCCTGGCTCAAGAGAGGGTTTGCTTCTTTAATACCTTTGAAACAAAACAACATAACACAACAAAAAAAAAACTCCAAACAGAACAAAAACCCACCCCAGAGTGCCTCTCTAAACCCTTCTTCTCCCTTGGAAGAGACCCACTTGCTGTGCTGAGGAAGCAGAGGCACAAAGGCAGGACACTTATGTCCCTACTAAATTTAGGGCCAGGCACGCATGGTGCACCAAGAGCATCATAAAAAAAAAAAAAAGCAAGCTTGCCCAGTTGTGTGGTTTTCTGAGTCACCACACCCAGACCCCATCTCAGAAATAATCCAAGTGTTCCTATGCAGGGAAGGCCTGTAACAGTAAAACAGACTGTTTCAGGTGGTCGGGGCAACGGCTGCTGTTCCACTTCCCAAGGTGCCCAGAACTGTTCTTCCAGTGTTTCCTGTGGTTAATGGTAATGCAGGAACACTCTAAACAAAAGGACATTTCTGTTAAATATTCTTAGCAGTATGAATCTCCCTTTCTTCTTCTAAACCAAAGCTACAAAAAGAAGTATTTTCCATCTTACTACAGAATTAAGGAGACAGCTGCATGCTTGTCAGTTCTGGGAGGAGAGGGAAGATGTGCATAACCAATGTTTGCCCTGCACTGGTGAAGGCACCTCTCCCTTTTCAGGAAAGCTCCAAGCCTCAAGGGAGTTCTCATTAAAAATTCATAAAAATGGTGACTTTTCACAGCATGACGACTTGAACATGCATTTCTAGATCTCCAGTACTACCCTTTCCTTAGAAAATGCACCCAAACGTCAAGCAGAACTCCCTTCCACATAAGTATTGCCTCAGTTTTGTATCCAATCTTTTCTGCCACTACAGCTAAATAGAAAGGGTGTTAGGGAATGTGCCAGTCTAGTGCTGGCCACATTTCTTCAGTCTACAGACAAAATAAATAAAAATAAGTAAAGAACTGGAACTTTAAGAGTAAAAATGTGTGAAGGGAAAGGAACATTGCAGAGGTTAACATGCAAAACCAGCACTGGTTATAAAACATTAGAGGTGCCATAAATTGTCTTTTTCATACAGTTTAAAAGTTTCAAGTCCTGTTGCCGATACAGTATAAAAACAGTTAAGCAACATTAAGGTCTGACAAAATTAACAAATCCATGCAGGGAAGAAAATGGACTTCCTACAGGGAAGTTGTTGGGATTTGGTATTAGACTATGAATAGATCTCCTAAATATACACCACTGGAAAGTTTCCATTTTTAAAGTCAAAGTGACTTACAGGAATATTTAATAGGTTCAGCTGTAAGACACTGATTCTGTATCTGAAACCTTAACTTCCTCATCAGTAAAACTGGGCTTAAAAAGAAATGCCCATGCATTTTAGTATATATGTAAAAAGTATATTGCTCTGGACTTAGGAAATCTCAAGTTTGCGAATGAAAAAAGGATGATGATAAAATACAATTATTTCTGATATGTGAAAGCATTCTCACCAATGAACATTTTAAGGCATCAGAGTCAAGATTATTCAGTTAAACTATTAAAATACATTTTTAAAGCATTGACCTAAAAAGTATAATGAATTCTGCTTGCAACATTATACCTCTGGTAACATTAAGTAGTACATTATGGTTGCTAGATAAACCAAATCAAGAAGTTCTGCCTGCTTCTTAGAATTTAACACCTGTGAACCATTCCTGAAAATTAGGATTGCTGGGATTAGACTGCAAACTGTATTTTGACAAGTTATCAGCACAGACTAAATTCTTGCAAATATCATGCAAGATAAAACCTGTTCAAAAACCTGTTCAGGCTGCCTTTCCTTTGCAGCAGCGCTAACTGGCCAAGTCTACCAGTGAAAGCTTTGGTGCTTAGCATTTAAGGCTGTGAAGACTTCTTTAATCACAGACATGAATTGTAGAGTTTAAAATGAAACAGTTTTTTTCCCCATAAAAACCTTAGCATTCTATATCCTATGACAAACCTGTTAGAAGATAGATTGCCTAAGCAACGAAGTCAAGAGAAGTAGTCTGACCATTTATCTTTCTTCCTTACTTCCAGATAGCTGTATCACTTAATATGTTATTGCAATGCAAGAAAACTCTTAAGCTGTTGAACAGTAGGTCATTAGAATAAACCTAATTAACTCTCCAAACTCCCACAAAGAATGAACGAGGAAAAAAAATTGACCAGGAAAAAAATTAAATAAATTGAGGCATTCAACCTTCAGCTGAGGATGAGATTGGAATAAGAACCTGGAATAACAAAGATCAATGCACCTTATTACACTAACATGGACTTGTGCTGGCTGCAGTCAATCAGTGATCACCACCAAGCCTCCTTGTAAGGATCCAGTCATACCCTCGTCACCTGATGCAAACATACAGGACTGTTTAAAAAAGTTAATTAAAAAAAGGTATTTTACTGTTTCCAGTAAATATAAAAATTATGTTAGGATCTAAAAAACTAGCATCTCGCATGCCTTACTGTAATACCAGCAGCCTCTCTGTTCTCAGCTTAAGAGCAAAACCATAACTAGATACCTCTGATTACCTCCAGTCCCTGCACACCTTTCACCATACACATATATGCAAGTCAGCTTGGGTTTAGAAATTATGCACCCCTGGGAAATATCGCCAAAACAAACACCTCCTGAAGAGGCACGAGGCATCTCTCAACCACAAGATCTAGGCACATAGGAATCAGAGAAAGGGGACGTAGGACAGATGAAGTGTGTTCAAGGACAGCAGATTTCAAAGAATTCTAATTATTTTTAAAGTAGGCCAACCCCCAGGACATATCCATTTCATCCAGAAAAATTAATCGAGCCTGCTCCCTGCCATTTTCTTTTCCCAAGGCCCCTCAGGCATACACAAAGATTAAAGGCTACATGAACTATCCTGGCAGTCTGCTCCCTTTTATCACAACAGCTTGACAACTCCCCTGTCATCACAAGCCTTGGTAGAAGATAATAACGGAAGCAAAACTTGTTAACTCCCCGAGAGGTGACTGACGTGACTATTCATGGAAAAAGGTAAGCCTGCTCTAATACGGAGACTCTGTATTTTACAGAGATTCCCCCCTCTGTTTCTCTACCTGAAATAATGGTGATGGTATTGACACTTTGGACACCTACTCACTGCTCTGTATATGAGCACTCAAGGGTCTCACCATACATTGCCAAAGTTGGCCAGAGTAACCATCTGCCCCAGTTTTGACATCAGTGTTTTCTCCCAGTCTTGATTCCAGTGCCATGGATAGCTGCTCTCCTTGAGAATGTTTTTTCTGCTGGTGACTCTGAAGGAGGAGCTCACACCTTGATTTGCTCAAGGAGCTTCACAGCCTCACTGTCAAGACAATACTTCTTGGCCTTCCTTAGCCCAACCTTTCTTGTACTGTTTACATAACTAAAGAATAAGTGCTCAAGACAAGTATTTTAGATTGGTATTGAAAAATGCAGAGAGGGAGAGAAGACACAAAGAGTCTTCAACTCTTAAGACACCAAGACCACACAGATGCATCCCAGAAATTAATCTGCAGTCTTACTTGGGACACACAGGGCTGAAATACCTCTACAGAGAGTACTCAAGACCACTTTACACACTCAGTAAATCTCATGCCATAGGAGTATCTTACACTGAGTGAAATATCAGTGTTTGGTGCTGAGGATCTCCGAAAAGTGATACAAGAGGCAGCAGAAGATTCTTCTCCCTCACCAGCAGGAGCTGAGGCACTGGAAACCCACACACCATCCTTCTGGACTTGAGAGCTGCTGGCTCTGAACTCTCTGATTGAATCAGGTGATACAGTTCTAGACAACCACTAAAAGCTCACATTCCATCAAAAGAATCAAACGGCAAACACCTCTGTAGATTACTGAGATACTCTTTCTAAGCTAATCACTAGTGATGGTCTTGGTTCTGTGCAGGAAGAACATACTTCATAGAGGGGATGGAAATAAGGGTAGAAAACGTGGAAGAGGTGAGAAAAAACGAACATATTTCATAGCCGCTGTTTAAAGCTTCCCAGAGGCTTTGGCATGTTATAATAGCACTGTGGGAGATGGATTGGCAGAGCCAGAGCAGGTGAAGCAGTCTAATGTGCATGATAAATGCACCATTGACACATGCGCAGCTTATAAAAGACATATATTATGAGCTTTGAAGAGCTGACTTCAAGGCCTCATTTAAGTGAGAGCATAGCAAATCTTGTTTCAAGACTAAAGCATGCAGAGAACACTTTATTTTCTCTGAAGAACACGTTATCTCAATATTGCCTTTCTTGGTCTTCCTCAATAGGAAGAGTAGAAAACTCGTGACATTGTCATCCCAGATGCTTTTAAGAGATAGCTTGGTTAACTTTTTTTTGTTTTGCTTCAAAATGTTATTACAGATGAGGCATTTTCTACAGCCAACTTAAAATCATAAATACCTCTTTGACATATGTAGAATTCCTATTAACTAGCTCAAAACAAAGACATTGCTTAAATATCTCTAATCCATAAAGACAGGAATTGAGAAATAAAATGCAGTGCTGCTATGCTTCAGCCCTATTGAAATGCTATTGGTTTTTTTTACTCATCCTTAAAAAGGAAATCTTTTACTACAGGTTAAAAATCAAAGCAAATTTGAATCCCCAAGTTGTGACAAAAATGTTCAAATATGGAAAAAACTATGTTCAATTTAATGAAAAATCTTGTATTTTTTCTAAAGCACGCTATTTAACATAATACTTTCTGCCTTATTAAAAACATCAACCATATTCACTCAAGTCAGAACAGTTCTTGCGAGCCATTTTCATTGCCAATTTTTTAAAAGACAACAAAATAAGTAAGAAACTTTGTGGGCTGAGCACCATCTGTTTATGCTTTAATTTCATTAACAGTTATATTTTGAGACCTTCAACTGTAAAGAAAGTTTTCCAAATGTAAACAGCATGTAAATCAGTATACTGTTTTTACTGTGTACCTTCCTACTATTCTCTCCTGCTGCTCAGGGGTTTACCACACATCAGTGCTATTTGCAACTGAACGTTCCACAAGGAAATAAAAGGAAAGTTAAGTGTAGCTTCGGAAAGCCAGAGCAATACTAAAAAACATTACTGGAGTCAGTGATTAGAATGAATGATTCAAGAAGACATGGTAAGAAACTTAAATACAGACCACCATAGAGCAGCAATTAGTTTATTGTAACAGAAAGGAGGAAAAAAAAAAGGCAATTTGTTTTGCAAGTTGCAAGAAAGCATGCTTATGCATGGAGAAGCATGCTTAATTTCTGCTTAATACAATCCTTTTTTAAGCATTATCTCTTTATTACAAAAAGTAGCCATTTTTGTTTTAGTAGTAATGTAGGTATGTAGCAGAGTAAATATAATATTTTTATTCCCACATGGGAAGTAAATGGGTTTTCAGAAAATAGGAATTCTGTGCTATAAAATGCATCCCTAGGAAAGCACCAACTTATTTCAAAAACTGCTCGCACCAAGCAAAGAATTTGTTTTTCCAAATTTCAGACCTATCAATTCAAATGATATTCTAATGAGTAAGCAAACATCTCAAAACTGTTCGGTCCCAAGCAGGGGGAACACAATAAGGATGTTTATTTGAAAACCAAAGGTAGACTGCAAGTATTAGGCTTCTTCTCTGTATCTTTTTACAATTAACAACAACAAAATACACCCTCTCCCAGAAAGCTCCTTCAAGGAGGAGGCTACAATTAAACTGGTAAATCTCAATCTAGATATCTGCTATAAAGCACAACCTTAACCTTTAGTTTAAGTTTACAGAAATCTACTGAGTGTTGTGTCGTCGTCCCCGTCCCCCCCCCCAAACCTGTATTAGGTGAAAGGCCAGAATATCCCCAAATCCAAGCCAGTATCACAGGTTGCAAAGACATGCATGCTGCTGGCCTATTCTGGCAACATCTTCCTTACTGAACACATTACCTCAGCATCACTGTTAGTCATGGGGGGGAAACCTCACTCACCAAAATAGTGTCTAAATCTAGAGCACTGTGGGGTGGAGGTGGACTGCTAAAGGCAGATTCAAGCAAGATAAATTCCCTTTAATTCACAAGAAGATTAAAGAAAACTGATGGAGGAGGCAGCCTTTTAAGCAGCATGTTACTATTTTTAAATTAATCATTCACAGTAGACGTTTGCCTTCCATGCTTATGGAGGAAATCTAGTAATTAAATGTAACTGTTACCAGACTTGGAATCCTTCTCTCAGATTATATGGCCTAGTTTCTGTAAAAGGCATCCCTCCTGCCCCCCCAAGGTTGAAGTCAAACCTATTAATGTAACAGCTTATCCCGCCCTATTTCCACTTGGCAGTCTCCCATAATGCTGATTTAATATCTGACAAAAATAGGACAAAGATACTGTCATTTTTCATTAAGGAACGTCAGCTCAATACAAGCAATTTTAACTCTGCTGAGCTTGGGTTAGGGAAGTGCATGCTGCTTGGCCATGGGGCGAAAAACTCATGTATATACTTCTGGATATGACATGCCTTCTCTCAAGGTTGGCATCCTGATGACCCGTCAAGCCTTTTCCAACAACAAAATTTACTAACACCAGAATTTCTACTACTTCAGCTTAGCTACTATATCTTAATTCAACACCTTTAAAATAGAGTTAACTACTACCTAGATTTTTTTTGTTCAAAAAAGGACTTCATTACATGCTATTTTTAATGCCCCATTATTTGGCCACTAACCACAAATTACCACTTATTTTATTTTATTTTTTTTTAAAAACATACGACAACCTACTGAACTTGTCATGTTGATCCTTCCTGATTTCTGTGGTCTTACTCACAGTTTCTCCATTAGGTACTGCAAGAGTGAAATAGTTTTACCTGTGCAATCCCCAGAACAGACAAAATTACTGGGTTTTGTTGCATAATGTTACTTAAGCGTGCAAAGCCACCTTTCATCCTATGCTGAGGATTCTGCCAAAGGTTCCCTGGATGCTCTAGATCCACTTCTCCTGCAATGAGATTCTTGAAAAGCAAACGCCAACCTTAAGATCTTTGATTTTTCAGCTGTTCAGTTCTTTTACTTTACAGTAACACTTGGGGCTAGAATAGGACAAAAGGAATCTTGACACACACATATAAATGGTGCAAAACTGCTCACTCTTGAGGAGTAAACATTTACATAATTAATAGTCTTGAGATAATAATGAGTTATTTACCTAACTTATTACAAGCGATCTTAATGATAAAAGAGTTTAAGAAAGTTTTAATACAATCTATGTATGTATACATAAATTGTAGGAATTATGTAGGCGCTTTTTTTTTTTCCCCTTTCTTCACATTATTCGCTTTGTGGTCATTTATTCTGCAACATGCTGGAAGCATTTGTTAAAAGATTTCACTTATTTAATATGATAGGGATTGGGGTTTTTACACTCTCCCAAGGGTGACAGATTCTTACAGCGCTCTCAAAGCTAATTTAGATGAAAGCACATATTTTTTAAAAAAATTAGCATTTAATATCTCAAAACATTTTGCCTATTACTGTCACGAGCAACACTAAAGATTACTGTAATAAAAGATGGGGAAACAAAACCGATGCATACTTCCTACAACAGCAATACTTTGGCTATAGCAAGCTCACTGCCTCCCTGAGCAGAGATTTCAAATGAAACTTGCTGAACATGAAAAATTTGCCAAGGCGTTCATTTCTGCTGAGTGTCACACAAGAAGTAGTGACTTATTACAGCTTTGATTGAGGAAGGCGGCGTGCCTAAGTCCGGCCCTGCACCTGTAGGGAGCTTTTCACACCCAGATGATGAATGACTGCACTGAACTTTCAGATAATGCCAGAGTGGCAAAACTGATGTGGCACTCGTTGTGTTAGGTCTCACCCAATTATAGAAAGGCAAATCAGTAAAAAAAAGTGACTGATGCATAGATAACTATACAAAGCAATTGGGAGAGTGATTATTTTGCTCTTTGATCACCTGTGGACCACAATCACGTTTTTACCAAACTCAAAAAACTTGAATGCCTTCACTATTGAACACCACTCTCCCTGTTACTTCAGATTTATCATCTTATTCTGATTCCTGCCTTTCCCCCAGTAATGATATCAACTTCAAACTCCTGCAACTCGGTTTCTCTTCTAAGCACATTTGCTGTTACTCCTTAAAGGAAAGTAGAGAATTTCCGCTGGGACTTCCACCACAAAGAATCTAATTTAAACCACAATAACACTTCAAGTTCAGTCTGCAATTTGTCATTAAATTCTCAGTGACAACCCAGTCAAGGCATACAGGATATTAGCGGTCCTTAAGTGGTGGAGAAGGGGTGTCATCAGAAAGCTCTGAAAATGTCCACTCAGCTTTTGTTTCTTTTTTTTTCCAACTCCTCCACCTCCACATCATAAATTCTCCACCTTCTAGTGGCCATGCGGGAATTGTAATGTTTAAACTTGGCGGTTGGTGAGGGCCCTCAGCCCCAGCTGTAAGCCCATCATTCGGTTTCCTAATGTCCATGGAGGGACATGCCAGGACCACTGCCTGCACAAGGGCCCCCAGCAGAGCCTCCCTTCCTGATCCAAGGGCAAGCACTCTTCCCTTGCTATGGCACAGCTGCCTTGACATCTGGCAGTAAGGACAGCTAACTGTCCTGCTGGGGAGATGAGGGTATAAGTGTCTAAGGGTGGGAGACTGTTACCTCAAAAGCTCCTGTTAAGTTAGAGAGCCCTGAGAGCACACCTGGTGTAGGAGATGTGCACACCTTCAGGGGTGGTAAGAGGAAGGGGACAGTTGTCCAATTACTCAGGCACAGAAAAAAAAGCCCTGGGAACCCAATCCAGAAAGTCTGAGAACTGTTGATAAACAAACTCCCTAAACAAGAGCCCATTAAGAACACGTCAGTTGCAGACACAGAAAATTAAATGCCTTCAATACGTGGCAAGGCAAGTTAACAGCAGCCCTTCGGTGGCTGAGGTGCAGTGGCTATGGACTAGCTAAAGTCGGGAAACACTGCAAATATTGTAATGCTTCAAATCTGAAGCACCAGGTTCCCAGATATGAGGCCAGGCAGCCACGCTGAGATTTCAGGAAGTTCTCCTCACTGCACACGGGAAGAGGGCAGAACAGGGAATTTTGTGGGTTTTGCAATCTCACCATCACATTTCTGACTTGTGCAAGGTCAGCCACACACTTCCAGCAAATCTTTTACTACCTTCCTATGCTCCGGAAGGGGATTAGTAACACACTGGACACTCCTTCTTACTTACTGTCCTTCATATGGACAAATGAATAAGGTCATTTCTATCAGCTTCTTGGGAGTGCTCCAGTGAAGATTAGAAGTATGAGACCACTGATCATACTACTAACACATAAGACTATGAGTGTGCAAAGTTGTACTTTAAGCTTTACCCCAGGTAAACTGAACAGATCTTTCAAATAAAAAAAATGCTCAAGCCACCAACCTTGATTATACATAACTTTTAAAGCTTCCACATACTAATTTGGTCACTTGCAACACTTTGTAATTGGTCAGATTAGGAGAGTTAAAATTGACCTATTCTGCATTTGCTCCTCCAAATACACCGTTTTCAACTTTTTAGTAATGAATCTTTCTTTACTGTTTCAGTCCGTTGGTTCTGCTTGCTGTACTACCCATGCCTTGATGACAGCAGCTTTTAAGGCTGTACCTCTGAGGCTGCTCATTAGCGACACATATCGCTGGAGACCAACAAGTACTATAGCTGGGATCCCTACAGTTATCTTCTTACGATGAATAGCTTCAATCATTTCCTGATAGCTCCAAACCCATGCTCCCTTGATCCTGAAGAGCAGAAGGTATCAGAAAATGTACAAAAGACCCCACAACATGCACATAATAATCAAATTGATGATTCTACCTAATCGTTTCTCACAGCCATAAACAAGAGCATCCCTGCCTAAATCTTCAGTACCTTTGCAATCCTT
This sequence comes from Strix uralensis, assembly GCF_047716275.1. NCBI lineage: Eukaryota > Metazoa > Chordata > Aves > Strigiformes > Strigidae > Strix > Strix uralensis. The sequence goes on from NC_133975.1 coordinate 41,815,645, forward strand.
ACTATCAGATAGCAAGTGTCCTTACTTACACAAAAGCAGATATGTTTTCAAAGATTCTGAGGACAGACCTTAATATCTTTTCATTGTTTCTATTTGGTTTAGATGGGAAACTAAAAGCTTTTAGGATAAGGATTATTTTATTCTGTTTGGGTATTTCTGATAATGCAGACAAATACTTAACCTCTCCCTCCAAGTCCTACAAGCATTTTTTTCTCAAATGGTGTCTTGCAGAAACAAAGTTCCACAGTTGGGTTACCTGGAGAAGAGAGCTTTGTCCCACCAACTTCTGAATATACTTTCAGTGAACATACACATCTGTGGTAGTCTTCCATCAGAAAGAAAGGTCTTATCTCCCAACTGTCTGCACTGTTATTATCTCTGTGTTCTCTCATTTCCTCCCTAAACAGCCGCTCTCCACTTCCACTTTTTCTTTTAAAATTCTCTGTACATTAATCTTGCCTCTCCAAAAGATCTCTGAAATCTTTTAAAATCAGTAGAAAAAAAGATAACACGATATTTGAAGGGAGAATATACTTTTTTTTTTTTTCCAAAAAGGTACATGGTTATAACACCACTACAAGATGTTCCGTATTACCTATTTCTGTCTGCTGTTGTAACCAGGAAAAGATTCAAGGTTATAAACATAAAAAGAACAACACAGCAGAACTTTTCACCTTTGCTTCTTTAATGCCTCAGTGCAGAGAGGGAAAGGGTACTGCCTGAGGTTAGCTATAAAAAGTTAAATTCTATTTTAAGATGGTACTGTCTGAGGAGGAATTTTACATTTGTTGGCCAGAGATCTCAGTGCAAGCAAAGGGAGGAGGGTATTGTATGGGAAGAATTATTCTGTTATCTTTAGCTTAACAAACTTTCCGGTAACTACCAACAGAGCAAACACACATTTGTATGACTGAACAAAGTGCACAGCAGTGCATTTCAGAGAAGCAGTTATGATTAAACTCCTAGTTCCCCCATGCTGAAACCGCACCAATGCAGAGTCTGTTTCCAGGTGTTGCAGGAAGTGTACTCTGAGATACACACCAATGCACAGTCCATTTCCAGGTGTTGTAGGGAGCGTACCCCAAGATGCAAGCCCATCTCCTAGGGTCAGCGTTGCCTGGCCTAGCAGGATACGCAGGCCCTAACCTCTGGGCATATTGTTGGGCTCTGCCAGCTCCCCAGAAATATGCTGAAGTACCGCTAGTTGCGAGCCTGCTTACTACTGTGTAACTAGTATTCCTCACCTGAGCAGCTTCTGAGGAGCAAGGCTGTCCAAGCCAAAACACAAATTCAGTAACAATACTGTTTCCCAGAAAATGATGAAGCAGCATGTGTTACCCACTCTCATATATATCACAACGACAAGTAAACAGCTGATCTAGCTAACGAACCAGATACTCTGTTTAGATTTCATCTTTGACAGTGTTTACTTAATATAATCATATTTGTTCCCAACAAAGACTGAATTATTTCCTGAGGCGGCTGTCATGGATATTTCCTCCTCCAGTCAAGGCACGGGTAATCAAGACTGAGTGCTGCTTTATTGGGGGCTGGACTGTTAAAACTCTTTGACTCCTTTATTGCCAAACAGACCAGCTAGAAAAGATTTCTGAACTAGACCTCACGTGCAAATGGGGGTGGATACAAGGGTTCAGCTCAAAAGTCTCCAAGCGAAAGACTTCAAGCCCATGAGAAAGGACAGTGATTCTTTACAGTACCTCAATAAACTGATACAGCACACACACTGCAGGACTGCAGTATTTCAGCTGTCACCCCAGAAAAATCATCTAAAGATGGTCACTGCCCTACACAGCAATGCAACCATAACTATTATTTTTTTTTTTTTTCAGAGGATGTCACTTTACAGGTCTGTTACCCTTTCCTAAGCAGGAAAAGTAATCTGACTGGTTTTGATGCAAAATGTTTACAGCCTGACATTTTTTTGGGAGGTATGCAAACAAAATTCCTGAAGGTTTTTCTGTACACAGAAAAGCCCACGTTGTGTGTAGAAGAGAGATTACAGAAACTTCACCACTTAATAAACTGCGCATCTCTGAAAGAACCGCTATGGCCTATTATCTCAGCAGCGACTGCCAAGATACAGCAAACTGTAACAGCTTCAGAAGACAGAGCATCTGCTGAAGGAGTCCAAAGTCATTTCCAGTTTTCGAACGCAAGAATTCTGTCAGCTCGCTTGCCTTCCACAATTATTCAAAGCAGCCCACTAGAGAGGACCAAGATCGTTAGTGAACACATCACATTTAAGATAATAACTGTAAAATTTTATGACTTGACAAAGATTATTTTAATCTTGACTAATCTTACTTCAAGCAGATCTCCTTAAATCCAGTTATGCTCAACAGCTCTAAAACACCTGGTAAAAATGGAAGCAGTACTTTGACTCCTGAGACCCTGGCGTCGAAGGGCCAGATTATTCACACCTGACTGACTAATGCAAGCCCATGGCGAGGCTGGCTCTGCAGATTTGTTTGCCTGACCTCCTGACGCATTTCTAGAGCTCACCGTCCCTTTCAGCCAAGGCGCTGCCCACCCCACGCCTCACAGGTTGCCCCACCATTTCGGGGTGGGAGATCTGCATCGCCAGCACCATCAACTCAACACCTTGCCGCTTTCTGCGCCCTGTTCTTAAATTACCTGATTGCCGTGGCGTTTGTAAAACCTTAGGAGGCCGATCCGCGGCGGCGGGGTGAGTGTGAGAGGGGTACACCTGCACCCTTTGTTGAAGCTCTGGGGCAGACCTTTGCAGGACACTGGCACGCAGCTTACACCGGCGCCGTGATTTTAGGGATGGAAAAGCTCCCGAAGGAGACACGGACCCACGCCCAGGGGGGTGCCCAGGGCACCGCCGGCGGGGAGGTCCCGGGAAAGGGCCCCGTCGGGGCACTGTCCGCACCACCACGCCGGCGGCGGACACCGGCGGCGCGCTCCCGGCCCGGCCCTGGGCGGGCTGCGGCGGCCCCGCGCCGGGTGGGGCGGCGCGGACCGGACACCCGCCGGGGCCCACCGGAGCGCGGCGCGCCCCCGGCCCCGCCGCGGCCCGGCGCGGGCGGCGCCGCCCGAGCAGGGACGCCGGATCCGGGGGAGGCTGGGGCCGGCCCCGCCGCTCCGCGCTCCCCTCTCGGGCCTGCAGGCGCCGCAGGCCGCAGCCCGGGCAGCCGCCCCCCGCCCGCCGCCGCCGGTCACATCCCGGGCGGCGGCCTCACCACCCGCTCCGTCCCGCCCGCCCCGCACTGCACACTCACCCGCGTCCGTCCCGGGGGAGCCGGCTCCTCGGTGCGGGGCGACAGCGAGGACCAGAGCAGCAGCAGCCCCAAGAAGCTGCCCGCCAGCAGCACGGCGCGCAGCAGGAAGCCCAGCTTCAGCCGCATCCTCCCGCCGCCCGCCCTCTCCCTCCCGCCACCGCGCACGCAGCGCCCGGCCCCGCGCACCGGCGGGCTTCCGCCCCCCGCCCGGCGCGGCGCGCAACGGCACGGCCCCGCTGCCTCCTCTCTCTCTCCTCCTCCTCCTCCCCCGGCCGCCGCTGCTCTCCGGCAGCCACCCGCCTACGGAGGCTGTCCTCCCGCCGCCGCTGAACGTACAAACTTTTTTTTCTTTTTTTTCCTCTTTTTTCTTTTTTTTTCCGCCCCCCAGCTCCTCCTCCTTTCTTCCCCCCCGCTCCTCCCCGGTAGGCTTTCCCGGCGGGGGCTGCCGCGGATGCCTCCCCGCTGGGCGCAGCGGCTGGGGCGATGCGGAGCAGGAAGTGGCGGCGGGAGCCGCGGTTCCACGTGGCCGCCTGGCACCGGGGCGGGGGCGCCTAGCGGCGGGGTTCACCCCCCGCTCCCCGGGCGTGGGCTGCCGCCGCACCGGCACCGCCACCTGCGCCCGCCCGAGCCGCGCCTGGCGGGAACCCCGCCAGCACCCCACCTGGGAAGCGGGAAGGAGGGGAAGAGCTGGGGTTGGGGGGGGGATTAGCTTTTCTGAGCGGGGCGGGCAACTCCTCTCGGGGCACCGACTTGTAAAAGTCAAGGTGCAAACGCTTAACTTCAGTGATTGTCATAGGGGCAGGGTAACGGAGGCCCAGTAATTACCGTATGCAGCCTGGGCAGAGTAACACTGGAAAGTCAACACATTTTTCTTGAGGATAGCAGATTAAGTACGAGATTACAGAGATGTTATCAGACCTTAGCTTGCGTGTATCTTGTTACTAATTTTCTGCACTAAAAGTTAGGCATCCTATTTCCTCCTTTGAAGGAGTCTCCCGTGCACGTGCACACACACAAGCTCAATAACATGAACTCTCCACAAAGCAAAGTGATGCAAGAACAATATTTCCAATGCAGTACTTTTGCATTTTCTGTGCATTCAGTACTATCCACTTGTTTTGGTGTTTTTCAGTTCTATTTCTTGTGTGTGCTGGCAGGATATCAGATCCAAGGATCCTGAACGCTAACTTTCAATGATAAGCACTGTAGAAATAAAACAGGATATTACATCCTGAACGGGATCACTTTGGAGGAAAAAAAAAAAGCCACACCTAAGTGACCTTTGTAGCTGGACACACCTAGACACAGAAGTCTTTGTTTATTCATCTAACTTGTGCTATACTACTGGGTGATTCCCCCCCCCCCCATTCTGTAGGATCATGGTACAAGACAGACAAACGTGATGCTTAAAGGATGGGCAACAGCCCTAATCCATACCAGCATTTACACAGCCCTGCGACTTCCACGGGTCCCCAGAGATGTTTTCCCCAAAGCCCCCTCCCTGTTTGAGGTTGCAGTAACCACACAAACATCTCGATACAAAGGTTTACGTGACTGTTTTCAGGTAGGTAACAGCACCTGCGCAGGGCTGGGAGGGATTGTTTTTTTTGCTGGGAAGGGCATAGAGTTGAGGTGCCTGGCTCTGAACAGATCCCCTGGCTCACTGACCCCAGTAGGACAAGGCAGGTTGATGCTACAAACTGTGAAGCTCTTTAGGCTGTCAAAGAGGTATGGAATTGTTCCCCCCCAATTCCTCTTTCACTGCTTTTGGAAGACCTTACTGCAGCAAAAGGTGCTCTTCCCTCCCATTGTTTTATTCTCCATTTTTGGGATCCCTTTTTACTCTCCTGTGCTGGTGCTCTGAGCACAGTCAAGAAGAGCGAAAAGCCAAAATAAGTTAGTCTTAGCACTGCAGAGAGGGTACTGTAGAACTGGCTGCAGCCATGTGATGTGATACTGCTCTGCTACTGCTCGTCGAAGCTGAGAGTGACAGGAACAGAGCCTTCTGTGTGCAAGTTCATACTGCATGAATTCACATTTGTGAGGCTGCCTGCTGAAACTTTTTTTTTTTTTTTTTTTTAAACGGAGGCTTATGTTCTGCAGAAACCCATGGGTGAACCATGCATCTGTGATTATCACGGAGACCTGCACACTGGAAGGTGACCAAGAGTTCAGTTCTGTTTGGGTTTTAGATATCAAAAGTCTCACCGTCTGTGAATTCCCCCATTAGTTGTCTGAGGACAGTGGTTTCTGTCCCAGGCATTTTAAAAAACCCTGCCTTTTCCCCCCGAAAGAGAAGTAGTTGATGCCCACTGGGAGGCAGTACGGGCCAATGGACGGGGTGTTCATGCCAGCCCCTCTCTACGATGACAGGAGATTGGAGAAGGCATCATGTTTCTGTTTTACCATTACACCTGCCTGCCCTGGTTCCTCCACAACAGGGAGCATCACCCACCTTTTTTTCTCACTCACAGGGCACACAGTCTGACTCCAGAAGTATCAGGTTAATACTGACCTTGGAAGTAGGTTTTTTTGAGTTTTATCCTCATTAAGGATGTGCTGAAGTTTCAAATTCTGCACTTACAGTTTTTCCTATGTAGTAAAGTGCCTAAAAAGACCGGCAGAACATATTTTTGCTCTTGCTGAATTTGTACCAGCTAAGACAGAAAATTCAAATTAAAGTTGGCTTTGGATTGCCTCCAGTAACATCCAAAACCACTTTTAAAAGTATTTTTTGACCTGGAGAGGGAGAGAGGGAGAGTTAAACATGAATTTTTGCCTCCCTCAGTTGCAAAACACTGTATAAACCATGATGCTTTTGCTACCCAGCTAGCACTAAAACAAGACAAAGTCCTGACGGTTATTAGGGAGTTAATCAACCTCTGTTAAACTGATATTCTGTCATTCAAACGTTTCTAACAGACTGGCAACTGTCACAATGTTTGTATCTATATGTGGACGTGTCTACTGCTCGCTGCATGGAAATCATATGTTCACTTCTCCATATGCCTCCAAATAAATATCTGATGGTGTTTAAGTCATTACAAAGCCTTGCTGCTCTTGAATCAGAGACCTACAATGACCTGGAGGTGAAGTATCCGATTACCAATCCCCTAAGCCATGCAGTTACCTTATTGCTGGGGATTTGGGGGATGGTATCTGGAGCAGGGTTACTAGCAGTTGTCAAAATCTCATCCAGTTGCTCACATTGGAGAAGCGTCAGGACCTGGATATGCCTCTTAACTCTTGGCCTGAATATCTGGCCAGAATAAAGTACTCTGCTTGTTCATTAACACAATGTTTGAAAGGAAATTCCTATAAACTTTTGTACCTATCAAGATGAAAGTCATGTAGTACAAAGTTCCATAGTACAACAAGCTGCTGTAAAGGCTTTGCTGCACATAAACCCCCCCAGTTTGGTCATCTGCAGGTTGTTTTCCGACAACACGTGGGTCTCCTTTGTAAAATCTGCAAGTCAGAGACCAACTACTGGATTTCTACTGAGTGCAGTGAGCACAAAACACAAGTGTTTTTTTTCATGTAAATAGGTTCTTTGAAATTAGCAATGGATTGTAGACCTCAAGCAATTTCACTTTCCTTAGAAGTTTCCAGATTTAACTACCAACACTTCGTTTAGTGCAGTATTTCACTACATGATATACTCTAGGCTTCATGTAACGCCAAACTTGGTCATGCTTTGATTAAAGAAGAAAGTGCTGGGAAGTGCCAGCTGGCAGACAGCAACTTGCTTTCCTAAACTGAATACCCTCCACACAAGCAACACCTCTGCGCCAGTGAAAACTTCCAGCTCCATGCAATCCCTTTTCCCATCCCTTCTGACCTTCCCTATTCCACTGCCAGCACTTCTAAGGTCATTTGCATTGAAGCAGTCATCTCTGAACAAAGGTTATGCAGTTTTTCAAATTACTACTTTGGCTCTAAGGCAAGCTGGCCATTGACACTTATGGAAGACTCGTGTGGTGTATTAGCATGACAGCAGATCTATTAGTGCTGCATATTGAAGTCCTGGGGTGTCCAGGTGGAATCCAAGACACTCCTTCACTGGTTTGCACCTGAGAAGGTAGAAACTCAACGTGAGGTTGAAGGAGCCTGGCCAGATCTGTCTTAATTTATGTTAAACTGTCTCATACTCCCTTCTGACATTGTCCCCAGCGTCGAGGGATTTGCGGTGAGATTCTGGATTAATGAGGTAGCTGCTGCTTGAATAATCCAGAAGGGCAGAGTTTCGCATACACTGCAATGGAGATAAAGCTATGCCCTAAATATTTACAATGTGTGTATATGTAACCTCAGAGTTGATAAAAAGGAACTGAAGTACAGGGTTTTAAATTCTTCTTAATTTCTGTGATTGTTTTAAAAGTACTTTAATCAACTAAGTGGCTCTCAGTAATACTTAATACATGCTTTTGCAAATTAGACTGAGATGGGCTTCATCTTCACTGTTTTGTGTTCATGATCTCTAGTCTTTAGTACCATTCTTCCTGTAATTCTCATCTATCCTTCTTTTTTTAAGCCAGAGGTTTAGCAACACATGTCCTACCAAAAATTATCCTTCAGTGTTTCAGGATTTGAATGGATGCTTTCAGCAGAATGCAGTTTGCCTCCTTTGCTTTTCCTGTCACTTTTACGAAGAACATGTTATGAAGTTCCTGTCATTACATTTAGCCCCCATACTCCTGTCATGCCTACTTTAGTCAGTTTTCCTCCTGCAATATCACCTCTAGCTCCTCTTCCCTTTTCCTACACAACAGTAAGCAAGCTCGTTATTTTGTACTGATCTGGATTCTACCTATGTCCTGAAGACTGGAATGTAAAAAATCAATTTATTTTTTTCAGCTGCCCTTTCTGGTATTGAGTACCAATCAATGTTTATGAATGACGTTGCATTATTTATACTGCCTTTGTCTAAAGAAATTTAACTTCTTCCGGATTTGCAAGCCCTCAAAATATCCACACTGTGATGAGTGTTGACAATGCTTGACAGATTTAGATCTCATTAAAATAGTGGATGGGATGGTCTGTTACGTGGGTGTTTCATTTAAGTTTGAGGAGAATTGGAATAATTCTAAGTATGGTTTTGCCATTATAAAAGTAAAAAATACATTTTAAATGGGTATTTTTAGGAACTCTCACCTGTATTTTGAGCCAGATGTAGTCATATGTCTCAGGTCCGGAAAATATCCTTTTCCAAGGTGTCATATTTCTGAGCACTTCGAACAGAAATTAACTTGCATCATTTCCTGAATCTAGGGCAGAGAAAATTGAAATAGGTTGCTGCAATTTCTGTTCTGCTGAAAAAATGAATGGTGTAAACACCCACATTTCAGATGCTGATTTACTTTCCAAAAAATCTTTTAAAGTATAGTAAATTAGTGGAGTTAATTTGATGAAATTGTCAGTCTGAACAAGATCCACAGTGCATTTGAGGTACAAAATGGAACATTTTACAACTATAAATTAATTAGATTTTCATATTTCTGCGGACTTTTACTGTTTAGTGGTAAACTGTTGATAGTCTAACAAATAACTGGCAACTTGGGTATTATCGATTCAGTATCATGTCTGTTATATCGGCTATAAATCTTCAATAAGTTTGACAGCTTTTTCTTCAGGATATATTCTGTTGTGTTGTTCAAAATTAGGCAAAACCTAACTACTGGAGATAATAAACAATTGTAAAGCACTGGATATGTTCAATAAATCCAACGTGTCAAGTTTGAACAAGATAAAGCCCTATGAAGCTTCACAGACAAATAATAAAAGACACTCAAAAGTTGTCACATAGAAAAGTGTGGACATGCAACAGTTACTAGTCCCTGAAACAAGTATCTTTTGCTGTTCCTTAACTTAGTCACAGGGTAAGTGAGCAAAGTACTATTTCAGAAAGTGTTGTCTACCTCATTTTACATAAATATGTAAAAAGTCAATTAATAATTCCTGGAAAAGTCTAGTCCAGTAGATAGGTTTATACATTAACATTGAATTAATAGAAACTGAGTAACATCACGGAGATCAGCTGGACTCTGATTTTCAAACTGGGGTCCTTGAGTGCCTGGGGAATGGGGAAGGTGTCTGCAACAGAAAACAACAGCAAGATGATTGCCATTAGTCATTTAAAGTTCGTGGTACAGAGCCTGCATCACAAACTGATAACTGGAAGTCGAGAGTCTTAGTAGCAATGAATTGTAAAAGCATTGCTAGGCATCTCCGAGCTTTCTTACTACTTTGTAGATTTCTTAAGCTGTAAGTTTGATATTACCAGTGGTTGAGAAACAACGCCAGGGTGCTGAGCAGCCACTTTTCTTACCAAGCTCCTGTTTGGAGAGAAATTCTTAAACAGTAGATTATTTCTATTATGTATCATCTGACACAAAGTTGTATTGATTAGTAATTCAATGAAATGATTCTGTTATAAAAGGCATGTTTTCTGGGAATTGCTTATGGAATTGCAGGCAGTAGCAGCTGTTGGATCATAACACTGCATGCATTCAAGTATTTTACTAAATATAATCATAATGAAATAGATTTCATAAGGGCTTTAGTACAACATGCAGATGCATCATTTTGTGGAATTTTTTCCCTTTTCTCAGGTCCAGAGTTACATATAGATATCCTTACTTGATATGAATTAAATGATTTCCAACTTGTACAGTTTTAGATCAGGTACCAATATAGATACTTCCAATTTTATTTTAATTTTTTAGTATGTTTTCAATCCTTTTCCTACTAAACAAAAAAAAAAACCCAACCCAAAACCCAACCAACTTCAGAGAAAAAAAATCCTAGACCTGTCAAAAAGACTTTGAAATAAAGGTGAAGAACTGTAATAAAGTCATCATCTTAGCAAGCTGAATTCCACTGCTTTTTAGTCACCTGTGACAAGTAGTGACAATGGCAGGATCTCATCCATCTTAAAATACTGTGGGTTTCCAGATCTCTCAATTCACTGCCATTCAGCCCCCTTTTTCTAGTGTATAAGTGCAATGACTGTTGGCTAAGTATTCCAATTAAACAAAAAATCCTCTAAAATTTCCAGGTGCATGCAATTAGCAGGAAGCAAATCTCTAGATTGTACTTTTATTTTAATACTGGCTTAACTAAATCTTTGTTCTGAGTAACTTCATCAACTTGGGGACATCCTTTAGCTTTAGAAGTTGGTTGGAGTTTACAGAGTAAGTGGGAAAAGATTAATTTAATTTTGTCCTTAAAAAAATAGTAAATCAATTTATTTCATTGGTTGCAGCTTGAAGAGTATGCTTATAGAGCAGAAGACTATTCCAATTAACATTATCTCAAATTAAACTGAAGAATAACTGATTTATTCTTATTCCCATTCACTGACCCTTTGAGTAATGAAAGCTGCTCCTGTAAACCTTAGGCCAAAGTGAAGTTTATTCCATTCCTCATTTACTATCAACAACTTTGATGTATATGTCTAAAAAATGAACACAGCATCTGTGTAATTGATAGATTTTTTTTTTTTTTCCTGAAATGGTGCTTTAGGACAAAGTAGAAGCGAGAGGAAAGCTTCATATTCTGTTAAAGCATGGTGATCCACAGCAGAGCTTTTGTAGATTCTTGGCTAACTGCTTGAAAAACCTGGTTGACTTCTTACTAACCTACAAGACACAGGAGCTAAAACATGTCTTCAATACATTTTAGATTTAAATAAGCAGACTTACATTATGAACAGAAATTAATATAACAATTTGCCTCTCTGTCAGGCTTCTATCCAAACACTCTCTTCAAACTTGCCCTGCTAAGCCTTTGGTGTAAGGGTTGATTACCAGAAAGGAGGAGATAGAGGCACTGTTCCTTGCAACATTTATGTCAGTTCTGATACTCTCTGGCATGTATCTAGGCCACGTCTAATTAATCCCAGAATATTCCATCACTGCTGGATTACCTCTGTCAGCTTTGCCCACAGAAACCTGGCAGAAAAGATTTTTACCTTAGGTGAGGAATTTCTCTTTTCTAAAGGCAAATGGGAGTGGTTTTTTCAACTACGTAATATCTATGCAACAACTTACAAAGCCCTTAGGATATAAAGTATTTAGTAGGGGTGAATACCTTCACTTGAAATTAGTGGAATGTTGCCGCTGATTAAATAGAGCCAAGATTTAACCTCTGATTGTTTTTAGGATAAAAATTTACCAGCTGTGGCCTTCTCAATTCTAAATTTGATGCTCCTATTCAAAAGAATCATATCTTTTATCTTTCTAAGCTAAATGTGAATACCAGGTGTTTAATCAAAGATCAGAAAATATAGGAGACCTGCAAAATAAGATAAGAATTCCACCTAAAATCCTCTTGCAGATCAGGAGAAGTTAAGGGGTTAGACTGTATTTGTGCACTTTAAACTGCAGTCTATAGTCTTCCATGCTCATTGCTAGAATTACATAAACAGTTTGCAAAGACACTCGTCAGCTTGGGGAGGTGCTTCAATCAGGATGAGCTGCCATGGTGGAGCAGTGGATACACAACTGGTGACCACTGGAGAATAAGCCAGCACACTTATTAAACTAAGGGTAACGCTGCATCCATGTTCTGTGTATCACAGTAGTGATGCACAGAATCATGGTACTAAAAATAGAGCATTAATTAGCAATGCTAAATTGATATGTGATTATGCAAGGTGCTGGATGACTCAAGCAGTACCGCGTTTGCATCCTGAGGGCAAAGTATTGTGACTTTTTAAATTGTTGCTGTACAAATATGCATTCATCTATTCTGCACAAAACCAGATGATTTTTTTTACACCTGATGATAAAGTACTAGATGACAAGACAACTTGCTACTTGCAGAACAAGAAATACCTGCTATTGGAGATCTATTAATATGCACTTAAAACATGGGCCAAGAACAGCACAGACATTTTTGTAGCGGGTGAGGTATGTTTTTTAACCCCACCCTCAGCTTTTCAAATTATGTCCTTACAATCTCCTTTAATTAACAAACAAAAGGATTTTCACTGCATTTGGTAGAGCACTGTTGTCAAAACCCTCATTTAAATGCTTCTACTGATACCTTCAGAATTATGTAATATTACAAATGTAAATAAGATGCAGATTTTTCACATACTTGTTTTCCTTTCCTATGTGAGTGAGTTGATTACTAAAGCAGGAAATGCTATTCATAAATGCTTGGTACCAGCAGATTAAAAAATCCATACTGAAAAACTGCTTTTTAAAAAATTTCATCTGAGAAATAGTCAAATCAGTATCAACCGTGACTTTTGCCTGAGTTAAGACTTACCTGCCCTTCAAATGTGCAGTCGTGGCTCAGCTGATACCTGCATTAACATGCCTCACATCTACATACTGTGTTTGAGAAGTCGTCTTATGCTTTAGCTCACATTAGAAGCAGGAAAGCAGATTTTCTTAGATGTAGGATGAGTGCACCTGCAGCAAAAGTACATACAGACGTATTGCATTCCATAGCCAATGCTGTGAAAGTGCCCAATCCCACTGTCTTGGGCTTAATGTTTTAGGATGAACTCACAGATAGGTAATAAAATAATGTCATTTAGACAGGTAAAAAAATGCACACAGGCTGGTGATGATATTAATAATATTCCAAGTTAGCGTAAGCCATGACAATTCACATTGCTCTTCCACCAAGGTCCCCTACTATGATACTGGACTTCACCACAGGAGAGGGACTCTCATCTTTTTTATTGTGGTCCATGTTTCTGGCTGTATCTCAGAGTCTTATGAGCACATGTGGCAACAGTGTGTGCTAAGGTAGGTAGGCTGGATTTTGGTCATAATTCAGAGATTTGGTCAGCTTAATTCAGAGATGATGGATGAACTAGATTTGTACTAGTGTTTCTGACAGTGATGGGCTTCCTGATGCATTAAGTAAGATACCAAAATAAACTTGATGGTGTGGGAGAGAGTACAGTTACTGTGAGATTATAGAACATTTGTCCTTTTGCTTTAGGGATGTTACCCGTTCCTGTGCTTCATCACTCAGTTCAAACACTGTACAAACTGTGGTTTGGTGGTGGTAGCAATATGAAGACACCAAAATGCTCTCTAACTTCGTAATTCCCTGTCATGTACAATGCTCACTAGGCTACTGAATATTCACCACTTTTTTTGTGGCCAGCCTCTCAAATTCATCAGCCACAAGGAGCTGAGCAGCTTGTAGGCTATTAGTGAAAGTTACAGTTGTTGGAGTTATCTGTAGTCTTCATGATATCAGCTTGATGAGATGGAGATAGATGGGCACTGGAGAGGGGAGTTATTTGTGTGGATTATAGAGGTCCTAAACTTGGAGTGTCATTGCCCTGTAAACAGCAGAAAAATACAAAGTTGTTATCGAAAAAGTGTAATAGTCACATTAACTTAAAAATTTCCTACATTCAGGAATCTGGATTTCGGACTCCGTTAGGCATAATTTTCCTTGTAATACCTACAGAAGTTAATTAAACAAGTAGTTACTGCTTTGCAGTCCAGACAGAGACACACTATTAACTTAGGCAGGAGTGATCAATAACTTGCACTCTCTGAAAGAGGAAGCACATATCGTACATGTAAAATGCATGCTATTATCTTAAAAAGAGCTTTTAAGTTTTTATGAGTGGCTGCACAACTAGAATTGTTGTTTAAAAATTAAAATAGTTCATTGTACACCTCCCAGAAATTGCTTCATCAGGACTCTGTGATTACAGTTTTCACCAAATCCTTCCTTTCCTGCTACCGTTCTTTTGTTAGTCTGTCATTCTTTCCTCTCCCTCAAAAAAAAAAGAAAAAAAAAGATTGTTTTATGGAGTGTAAGTTCCTCATGAGGCTCCAACCCTGATACCAGGATTTCCAGTTTCCTGGTCAATTATCTGGGTACAGTTAAATGATTCTCTGTTCAATTATCCACAATAATTTCCATTATGAGGGCAAGTGTTTCACCTTGCCCCACAGTGCAGGGAGAGGACCAGTGATAGCATCAGCATCTACACTCACTACATACACTAAGAAAAAGCCAGATCTTTTTAAAGCTTCTGCTGTTGCAGCCTTCTCCCTGCTACTTGCAGGCGTGGGAGAGGCTTCTCACAATGATCAAACAAGCCTCCAGCACCTTACGGTAATACCAGTCTGTCGCTGATGAATCCTGAGACCTGGTATAAAAGGTAAAGAATAGGAAAATGCATTCAGTAAATGGCTGGCATGGTTCAAGAACTTCTGATGAGTAAAATCCTTAACAAATACCTTGATCCTGCCCAAGTTTATGACTTTGAGGTTCCTCACCTCCGCACAACAGCACATGCCTTCATTACAACAATCCTTGTATTAAATGTGCCGACACCTGTGCTCTAAAGAAGTGGCAGAAATCAATCTGACAAATTTTCACGTAGTTGTCTGAACACACCCAACTTTCTACTAAGAATAACCTAAGGGGTTCTGGGGATGATCATCCTGAGGAGTTTTGTACTGAGGTAAAAAAGATGGTGCTTTTTTTTGTTTATTTGGACATCATAAAGATCTGGTGTCCATTGCTGATTATCCAGCTCTGAAGCACTGTCCTGTCCGCCTTTTTAAAGTTGCATAGTTAAAGAACAACATTATGTAAATCAATCTGTCCAGAAATTCTTAGCAGATGCATCTGGTTTTCTTCATTCTCTTGTGATATCATGTTTCAAATTTAATACCTTATTTTATGTATCCTGCTGACAGTGTTTATTTTTGTGACCATGAAACTCTCAGTGCTTGTCTATTCTTCCTCAATGCTGACAGTACTCTGAACATGGCACTCGCTCACTGAAGCAACAAAAATGAAATAAGAGTAATCTTATAAATGAGTCTGCTTAACATCAGGACAGAGATTCCCTTGCCTTCTGGTTTTGAAATTTCAGTACGCAAAATGATAAAGGATCCTAGGAGATCTGCAGGCTTGGCAAGGGAGCACAAAGTTTGGGTACTGTTGTGCTGACCTGGTTTGGCTCTTTATTTATCTTCCTCTGCTGTCTTTTTGCTTTGTACACTGTCTGTTGTGTATCCTTGTCCCGTGTTTGCTCAGTGCCTGGCACAGACTAGTCCAGTCTGCTACTAGAGTGCCTACAGGATGGTGCACATACTTACAGTCTATTAATACTGGAAGAAGTTGAGACCTCAAGCACTCGCACGCACACACAACCTACTTACCCAGGAGTTGCAAAATGTTTTCTATAGACACAAAAAACCTGCGGGAATTTCAAAAGGTGTATCTGCACTAATTAGAGTCAGTATTGTTTACATGCCAGAGCTTTCCTCATCACCTCCAACTGCCCCTGTCTGTCGTGTGTGTGTCTCCCGAGTTTTAACATCCATATCATCCTGCGTCTTTGAGGACACATTTGAAAATGAGTTTCAAACTCACAGTCCACCTTTAAAGCAGTAATAAATCCTGTCACAATTTTTGTTTTCAATAAACTGGCTTGTGTAGCAAGTCACAGCTTCCATTACTATTAAGTTTCTTAATTCCCTAAGACCCCTGAGGCTGAAATACCTGCAGTTGTTTGGTACCATTGACTGGGTATTTAATCTTTGAAAATATAAGTATCTTTTGTGCATCAAATACTATATATTACTTTTTCTAGTTGTATTTTTATAAGCTTTCATAACTATTTTTACCCAATCGTTCTTAAGGTCCACAGGCCAGATGCTGAGTATCTGTAAATCATGCAGATTCAAATACATCAAAGACACTACATTCACGTGTCCCAGGATTTGGCTTCCTACTTCCAGTTTTACAGACTTTTCTTCAACTAATCTTGCAAATGCCTTAACCACATCCAGTTCCTACTGTACCCCTCTCAATCCCTTTCAATTACCTCCTTCTTAACATATAACCCCTCCGTAATTCTTTCCTTTTAGATCCTTTTAAATCCTGTTTTTTCCTTCTTTTTTTTTTTTTTTTTAAATTAGCTAATTGTTAGAAGCATTTCTAACTCTTTGAAATTGTACTTCTGAATGCATTGTGGTATGTTGACTCTAAGGGCTAAAGTTTCTAAGCAGCTTTCAGAATAATGAGATTTGTGTGCATGACTCCCTCGCACTGCTTTAAAGATTTACTCTTTAGAATTAAAAGATTTTCAAAAAATCAGTTTCTTTGTGCTGCTGGCTTGTAAACACTGTGCTCAGAGCATGCATCCTTTACAGCGCAGTTACTCTTTTCTTTTCTGAGTTACTTGCTGTGCTTGAATTGCTTGGGAACATCTACCCTTAACATGTAACTTTATAACCCCAAGGGCGTGTCATCCTTAGCAGCAGCTGATACCTCTGTAGTTTTTGTCCAATTTGCCTCCAGTATGCACTTAGCATTTGTATGCATAAAATATTTGCATTCCTTTAACAGGTGACTCATTCTCTTTCTTTGCCTGACCAACATTTCCACCCGTAAGTGGCAGCAGCTTGTAGATATCTTATGTAAAGTGTAAGTGGCAGTAACTTGAGATATCTTATGTAAAGTTTCAGTCCAATCCAAAATGGTAGACTCATGTGCTACATTTTTTACTTCAGCAATGCCTAAAATGTTAATCTAAAATGCCTGGGTTTTGCAGGCTGGCTTGGTTGCCACAATTGTTCCTGACATTTCACAGTCTGTTATACTTTGTATTATTATTTCACATCAAGTTTCATGACAAGCAAGCCTATCTAGCATCTAATTATTGCCTGCAGTATGCTTGACCTAGTGATTTGGGTTGGGTTTACTGAGCCTAAGCTTGGATGCCGTTATTCACTTTTGCACTGGTGCTGTAGCACAGGTACGCCAATGTGCCACATGGCTGGCTGGCTGTGCCAAACAAGGTGAGTTGGCTTTGTTGGTTGCACTGGTTGGTCCTGGAGTATTTGCACTGTCTGAGGTAAGCCTGGCACGACTCCGTCTGCGCCTGCTGCTGTGTGTGCTCTCCCTGGGTGCTGCGGGACAGCCATCAATCTGAAACCCAAGGTTAGCACTCCCTGATGTGAACCAGGGCACAGTCATGTATTGTTGGTTTTTTTTCCTCCTTCACCTGCCTCCCCTGGCATAACTACACCACCTCTCATCCTGCTCTTTTCTTCAGAGCTAATCACAGCATGTGCTGAAGCACTTTGCATCCCAAAAAAGCATATTATTCTAATGCTTCCTGCATATACCACATTTTGAGTTCCAAGTTTTTGCCTCATTGGCAGCTTTTTGGTTAATTAGCTGATTCTGTTAATAATGAGCTATGTGAAACATAATTACAAATAATTGGAGAATAAGAATGCTGTGCAAGTCTCCTGGAAGGGAGGGAGGGAAGGAAAATAAGTTATCTGGTACGTGTATAGGTTTTCACACATGGCTGCAGTTGCCCTGCCCTTTCCTCAGGGATTATGTGATAGTGACTTTACGATGACCCTGTTATCATGAAGTTACACATATGCCTAAGTCATCATTTGATAACCAAGGTACTAAGGCTTGTGCTGGGTCTGTTCTTCACTCTGCCTGAAGCTGTGTAAATGTATTGGCTTTTCCATAATCAAGACTGCAATACCCACTGACTGGATTTAACTGTTCCCTAAAGAAAAAAAAAAACCTGTTAGCTGCAGACTTCTTAAAGACCGTGGAAAATGTTAGGATCTTTATATACAAATAACACGCATTACAGATAGACAACAGGTAATTTGAAAAGCTAAACAACAGGTAGAAAGATAAAGCATAAAAAAATGTTAATACTTGAGTATTTCCATATGTTAAGGTGTTTAGAAGGCTTAATTCTTATCAATGCTCTATTTCTTCCTTGTAACAACTATGCTTTTATAATTATTTTTTAAATCCTTAACTTCTCAGTAATACAACTTTAACACCAAGCGTTTTCTGTAGGTATTTTAAAGTCTTTTTGTTTTGAAGAAAAAGTTTCCTGCATTCAGAATCACCTACTTAGCATGCACTGGGAGTAGAGGAGGCTGCAGTATCAAGGATGCAGCTGAATCCTCAATACACATTCCCATCCAGCACCTTTTAGTTTATCCTCTTTAAATACAGAGGGATGAGGGGGGTGTATGTCTTTTTTTGCTTCATTTTGCTACCCAGTGATATTACTTGGCATAGCTGCTTTAGGAGAGGCAAAGGAAAGGAGACCAGAGTCAGGCTTTTGTTCCTTGGCTAGTGCAGCGTTTCAGGTCAGTGAGCCAGGCTGCATTTGCTGCTTTTTCATTCAGCCTCTTCCCTGTATTAACCCCAGCAGCCTTAATATACCTTTGGGAGGGGGAAACGCTTTTCTTTTCAAAATAGTTATCTTCGGACATAGTTTATACAGGTTTAAGGAAGTGCCATACAAATGCTTTAAGCATATGCAAGAGTGAACTGCAATCATATATAGCCTTAAGCATGACAGGGTGCATAAAAAATTGTAATTTTTTAAAAAGCTTTTCAAACAGAGGACGATCCTCCCTGGATCTGATAAATGGACCAAACAGTTCCCACAAATGCAGCCTGTCATAAGTGGTAGGACTAAGCTGTCTCTGATGACCCCAGATCTGGTACTGTAACCAGCATCCCCAACAGCAGCATTCTGTGTTTGACATCTGCTCTGCCAAGCTCTGGAGCAGGGGAGTGCAGAAAAGAAGCCAAGGGAAAGATATTTTTCTCTTTTTTGATGTCAGCTCTTGCAGCTCTGGGGCTTTTTCCATAAGGCCTCAGTCCTTGCAGCTTTATGATGAATAACTTCTAGGCATGACAACTAAAGAAAAATGCAGTCTTCTCATCCTTGCTCCCCAAGCCCTATCACCCTCCACTCCCCTCAGAAACCTACTGAGAGCTCAAATAGCCCTGAAGTCAATACAAACACATTAAAAATATACTTTATGAGGTAAACTGGTGAATATTGGATGCTTGCCACTGGCAAATCATTTTGTCTTTCCAGCCTCAGGCTTGTGCCTCTTCCTCTTTCTTTGAGGATAAAGCTTCCTGGGGTTTCTAAAGGTCTCTGGTGACCTTTTCTGGACTTGGCTGGCTTTTTCAGCAGGGAGCACTTCTGTTGCTATGGCAGTGGGAGCCAGGGCCCCTGCTCCAGTCAAAAGGTTTGGGGACTTTCTTCTGAGGCATCACTGCTACAAGGAAGACAGCAATTAGGTGAAGCCTTCAGGTATGACAAAAACATATATATATGCACTGCCTGGGCTATCTGACATAGGTTATCCTTGCTGCAGATAGGTAGCTATGTGGTTTATGGAGTGAATTACTTTTCTGTGAATTTGGTAACTCAAAAGGTCCATTTTGGGAGCTCTTCTATACTTAATTAACTTCACCGTGGCCTGAAAGCATGTGCTTCAGCACGGAGGGTGGTGGTGCAGCCTGCAAGGGAAGTTACAGCAGCTCCACAAGCTCCATCCAGTTGGAGGTAAGTCAAGCACCAATAGGTATTCTCCTTGTAAACTCTATTTCATTAAGAACGAGCGGACTCCTTGTCCCCACCATGTGAGGGGCTGCGGTTCACAGTCAGATTCACAAACCGTCCAGCACTACGGAGCCCAAGCACCTTTGCTGGGGTTTGGCTTTGCTTATAGGAATATCTCCATGCAAGTAAGCTCATATTTGGTCCTTGCACACAGCTGTTGCTGTTACAATCAATAAAGCTTAAAGAGAGACCTGCAATACAGCTTTGGGACCAAATGCACAATAACAACGGCAATACAAAACTCCCTTCTGCTGGTTCACTCTTCTCACACAACACAGCCTGACCAAGAGACTGTGAGTCTGCCCGAGGGCTGTGCATTAACTGGGCTCTTCCTACCCTTTCTTGCTCTCTGCCGTTTCCTCCTCTAGCTTGTCATTATCTCTACATGATCTTTGGAAAAATAAATGCTGTGGGATGCTTTTTCCTCCAGATGATCAATGAGATAATGATTTTTAATTAAAAAAAAAAATTCTTTTTTCTTTCTTTTTTTGTTTTTTTTTAAGAGCCAGAGAGAAAGAGAAGGACTAAGATGTGTTCTCAGTGAAAATGTTCCTGTTTGGTGAATGGTCTAAGACTGCTAAACTAACAAAGGCAAAGAGGTTAGGTTTTCTACCTTGCTTAAAGCAGAACACTTACGATCTTGTGTTAATCCTCTCTAGAAAAGTGAATAAAGACTATGATCTATTAAAAGAAAACAAAAAAAAAATCTAAAAAACTCCACAAGAAGCTAAACATGCCTTACATGTCACATACTATAAAACCTCAGTTCTAAATCACTACTGCTTTTGGCAGAATATAAATTCAAAGATATCAGCTGGTCAAAATCTAATCCTTTTCCTTAAAAAAAATACTTAGCACACAAATGAAAACCTTAGTTAAAAACAAAGCTGTGAGCTTTGAATGTATACACATGCTGACAAAAAAAGTCTTAAACTGCTGTTAAATTGTCTGTAAATTGCTGCTCTTCTGGGTAAATATTTTCTGATATACTGTTGTCTCTTAATCTGAAATGCAAACTGTTTATTACTGATATAACATGCTTTTTTAAAAAAATGAGCTGCAATATTTGCATATGCCAACCACTGTGCTCAGACACCAAGTAAGGAATATTGTGGCAGGCAAACAGCAGAAAAAAGTTTAGTTCACCTTGCTTCAAACATGCACTTTAAAAGGGAAATATTTTGCTCTGGATTTACTTTGATGGAAGTAAATTTTCCTCTCAGGGGAACTGAAAATGTTATAGACCTTATTCATGACTAGACTTTCCTTAATTTCATCACATATGCATTGACAAGTCTGTCCTGAGAATCACCACAGCTTCAGCCTTTTAAGAGTAAGCTAGTTGAAGATTGTCAGTAATGGGTCAGATGAAAGATTGATGCAAGAGACGGATTTTTTTCATGGAACATCAGTTCAGCAACATCCCCTATGCCAAAAGTAGCTAGCACAAAGGACACAAAATTTCTGGGTCCATGCTCTTCTAGTACTTTGCATTTATTAATGCAAAAGCTATGTCAGAAAGAGGAAAGAGGCAGGATGTTGTACTCAAAGCTTTTAACAAAGTATTAAACTCTCTTCTAATTACACCAAAAAAAATATTATGAGATATGTTAGCTAGCCTGCCACACAGCATCACCTTTCACTAGATATTCTGCCAGGTAATACATGTAGAGCTACAGGATGGAAAAAAGGTAGCTTACCTAGGCCATGCTATTAGCCTAAGAGACTGCTGGTATTGCCTATACTACCAAAAAAGTGTCTTCTCCTTACCTTAGCAGAAATGGCAACAAGCATAGCAGTGACACTAATAGCTCTGGGCGTGCTGACAGCCAGGTGGGATAGGAAACAATGCCGTTTTGCCTTTGCTTCGTAAGGCGCACATTGCACCATCATCGTTGCCAACTGGCTAGCAAGCAGATATGGCAGGCTGTAGTTTCTTGAGCTAGAGCCTTGAAAAGCAGGTTAGAGCTCCTAAAAGGTCATGGGGACAAATGTTGTAGCATGCTGTTTAGAGGAAATAAACTGAAACCAGCAAATGCAGCTTGCCATGAATTTTTATAGTCCTAGGTCTGTGGTTATTCAAGACCTGTGTGCCAGTCAGTTAGCGTCCCTTGTTGGTACCCCATTCATAAGCTCTTAATAGTAAAAGCACCTGCATTCTCAGTGGACTACATTGCAATTTTGTCTCCCCACCTTTCCCTCCCAATCCCAGCTGCTATTTCAGAAACAGATAAATAGTTCTTGCTCTCAGGTCTAAGCAACAACTGCAAATGACTTTATAAGCTCCCCCTTATGATACTGACACTTAACTTGCAAACATCAAATAGTTTAGTCACTGACCTGATTTTGGGTTGCTGTGGTCTCCTTTCAGTTGTGTATCCCAGTGCTTGGAGAGTCAGGGTCATACCTTCTAAGAGGGTGCAAATGCAGGTTTCTTAGCATGAAAATGGTGGAGCCACAGCTGGTCATTAATCAGGAGGTACAAACAGGAGCCCCTGCAGGAAAACAGCTCAAAATAAACCCCTGAGAGTGAAGCTGTAAAGGCTTAATATAACCTTTGGTGTGGTCTGTTGCTGTGTGGGATTAGTGAGGAGCTGGGAAATATGAGGTGGCTCAGGTGGCAGCAGTTCCTCCTGACTGCAACCTCCTATGCTGGTGGTGCCGCTGGTGCCAACACGGATCCTCCTGGGTCACCTGGAGTGTGTGGGGCGAGTGACCCAAGAAGGCACTTCAGGCCCACTGATGACTGGGTTCCTGCTCTCAATTTGGGTTCTGGGAGGTTGCTGAGGATAACAAAGATACAGTCCTCATCTTCTTGTCTAGTTCAGGTGGTAGCTACTGAGCTGACCTCTTTGGCAAAGGGCTGAGAGTTATTAGCTTGTAGGTACTACTGCTGGGATTACTCCCCTGGCTGTGCTTTCTCAGCTCTTCGCACTTGTCTGTCTGCCTGCCTGCCTGTTGGGAGCTACTTTCCGTCTACTTGCCAGTTTTGCTTCCCCATGCCAGAATGAAAGTTTACCCTGGCATTTCTTTAAAATAGAAGCTTACTAGTTCTAAATCAGGATACACATTTGACTAAGAGAGTGGTGAATGTCACTTAATCACTTAGGCAGAGGAAAAAAAAATTTAAAAAAGTCCTGATTTTCTCCCCCATCTCAAAAGCTAAAAAAAAGAATCTAATTAGAGTAATGCAAACACATACACCCCACCAGACACTCTTCTCTTCTGCGTCTACTCCCCAAGGCCTCCAGTTGAAAAAGTCACTACAATACCCCTTCAAAACCAAGGAGGAGACCTTGCTGCTGACCAGGAGTGCACAGATGTGTCTCCTTCCCACCCATCTGGGGCAGTTTGTTGACCAGAGCTCATAACATTGCCGGTTGTGCAGACAGGCAACACATCTTTGGTGCAGGGAATTACCCAACAGAGAATCAGGGATGTAAGTGCCACCATTGAGCTAACAGGCAGCTAATGCACAGAGCTACTGCATGAGCTGGTGGTGTTACAGGCTTTTCATGATGGAAATTCAGGCTGTGGGCAGCTGTGCTCTGTAAGTGCTTCAAATGGCTGCTGCTATCATGGCACTGTATCTGAAGGCTGAGATATTGTAGCTGCTGCTGACCTCCTCTGTCAGAGCAGTCTCCCTCCAGTGCAAGGAGCTGCCCAGCCAGGAGTATCACAAACTGCCCTCACCCTTTCCCATCCACAGGCATTGCAGAGGAGTCAGGGAGGTGAGCAGTAGGAGCCAGGCTTAGACACCCCTCTGCTTCCAGACCACCAGGAATACATGTGGCAACATCTCAGCCTTGAACTAAGAGAAGAGTCAAAGCAGAAATCTGCCCAGCCTCCTTGTTCCTCTTCCCATGCTGAAATGCAGTGTTCTGAGTTGATAGATGTGCACCAGTAACTGCTGTGTAACTCCTGTCTATCAGTCTATCACTCATCCCTGCAACCAGGGACAAGCCACTCACTTCAGAACAAGATGCAGTCCACTCTGCTTTTTTTTTTTTTTTTCCTCTCTGCTCAAGCCTTATTACCCTCCTGACATATCCTTACCTGCAAAAGCTCTTTAAAGCTTTTTCCTTAAAGGTTTGCACCTGATGTTATCAAGGGTAATTAGATAATTGATATACAATTCACACAAGGTGCTCTGGTTTCTTTATACACAGTGCTTTCCCCAGGCTGCAAACTTCAAATGATACAAATGGGAGAATCCTCTGTTGTTTTACTGTGTTTAACTTTAGGCTATGTTAAAACTAATGCCTAATCATTTTTGATGTATCTAAAGCACTTTATTGTTCTTTCAATAGTAATTTTTCTTTGTTCCTAGCTGTTCCCTTGCCAAGGGTAGTGCTTTGTTAATGACTCCAGCCTTGTTATGGACTTGATAGGAGTTTTTGTTATTCATAAAACCACCTTTACTTGTATTTTGTTTTGTTGTTAAAATCACCATTTCAGTTTATCATAATTTTGGAAAGGTATTTACCAAGGTTTATTCAGTAGAACTGCCTAAGGAATTAGTCCCTAACAGTTTAGATGGAAAGTTTAGGTAGAAAATAACAGGTTTTCTATTTTTTTCTGCAGTTGGGAATGTCTTCAGCTTGCATTTGACTACAGAACCCTTTTAAGATCTCTAAGCAAGGAACAGTCATGTATTTTCAGTGCATGCTTATAATTTTCTTATTTTTGCTACTTTTGACATTCAGAGGCAATGTTCACTTTAACTGTTCATTCAGAAAGCTGCCTGAATAAATAAAAATTAGATTGTGTCCAGTTAAATACTACCACAACTCTGCCATATGCAGTGGATCTCAGGGATGAATTTAACCCATTAATTTAATTAGAAAGATTTAGGATAGAGGTGCAGCACTGAAGAACTGAAGTGTATGGGTATGCATAAAGTTAAGTTATAGGTCTTAAAGAGATGCAAATAAAAAAAGAAAAATATTTCCTTTAAAAATAAATAAAATAATAGGTAATAAGCAGCTCTTCCTTCCCTAGTCTTTGAAGATGGTTGATTGACTTTTGCTGTTCCTATATGTGACTCCTAAACTTTTGCAGTGTGGGTACCCACTTTCAACAGACTAATCCCACTTAGGAAGATGAAGTATTTTATATCTTATGAGTTGCAGATAGAAGAAGAACCAGTGGTGCTGGGAATTTCTAGGTTTTTGTGTGTGTGTGTGTGTGGAAGGGGGACAAATAAATCTCTACTTGCACGACTTTTTACTAGAATCAAGTCCTCACTGACTTTTTCAATGCTTCCGTACTTGAGGACTATTACGTCTGTATGACTGTTTTGTCCTCACTTCTGTATTTGCCTCTTATTTAAGTGGCCATTCAAGATATGAGTTATGGTATTGCTGGAGCTAACAATGCTCTTTGTTGGAGAAGATGACTTTGGTTTCTCTTTCTGTTGATAGCAGACAGCTGGTGTGGCTGGGGGCTGTGGGAATGGCGAGCAGCCATACAGCCCTGGGCCACCCTGCAGCTGGCTGGGCTTGTCTGGTCCTTCACCCACTTGACACAGCAGGTTATTTTAGCAGCAGTAGATGTACAACAAATTGAAACATTAATACTGTAACTTCTGAGAGGTATTTATTCATTCAGATCATGGTAATTTTTTTTTTTTAAACTGTACTTCATCAATCTTTTACTTTGTAGTCCATAATGTAATACATCCAAATATAAAATAGGACAGGTGTACAATTTTTATTCCATAGTTCAACTTCTTAATTACAGTCTAGTAATTTACAGGCATGTGCTCTCTGTAAATCCTTTAAGCATGTATTGAAAACATTACTTTAATGCATCAGTAAGTTGGTCAAAGCTTCTATAGCTGTTGTTTAATAACAACTAAGCCAACTATCTCAGACTAGTCAGCACAGAAGTGTATGTTTTTCTTTTACTTATTATAATGTATATATTACTAATTGTAGTCTATGGTATAATACTTCAAATTCACACACCTGAAAATATTTTCCCTATTTTTTTAGAGAGCTATATTTCCTAAATTACAATAACCAAGAATTTGACCTTGATTCCCAGAAAATTAGACAACTCCATCTTACTTGTTGATTGAGCTCTACCAGCCACTTATCAGCCCAGCTCATCACTGGCTGCCTTGCCTAGCAGCACATTGGATAGGGATTACACAAAGTTGTCTCCAGCTCTTCTTGGATCTT
This sequence comes from Strix uralensis, assembly GCF_047716275.1. NCBI lineage: Eukaryota > Metazoa > Chordata > Aves > Strigiformes > Strigidae > Strix > Strix uralensis. The sequence goes on from NC_133975.1 coordinate 41,841,513, forward strand.
TAAAAATAGTTTATAATAGTTGAATTGCCAGGGAATGTTTTGTCCTGAATGTTGTTTAAGAGCGAGTGAAGGCTGTAATTCCGGACTCTCAGAAAAGTGAGAGAAGTGGATATTTTGCAGGATACCTGCAGGAAAGGGTGTTTATTCGCAGAGATGCCTGGAAAACACTCTGACCATTGGAAAGGCTAGTTGATAAACAGAAGCATCTCAGAGGCTCAGAAGGGACCACAAATTTCTATTTTGCCACCTAATGCTTGGTAAACTGTGTGTGTGTTTATGTGGGCTGGACTGCTGTGAAATGTTAAAAGAGATGTGCAATGGACCAGATTGTCTGAAGAGTTGGTAAATGCCAATCTACTTTGGCCAACAGAGTTTGAGGTGGAAAACTGCAGGTCAGACCAAAGTCAGAAGGAATATGCCCCTTTCAGGGACAGCAACTGTGGAGAAAGACTCCCAACCCCAAAGATCAGGTCTATATAGCCGCAGTGCAGACCTGTACGGAAAACTGGCAGCAGAGCCCTGATGAAGCATCATTATCCTTTCAGGTGTAGATTACCGTGATACATTTAGATGTAAAACAGTAGCTGCAATTTGGAGGCTGATATGACAAGAATAAAGGAAAATGAACTTTAGGGGGGCTTAGTTTTTGTCTATATGAAATCCCTCTTCCTTGGCTGGCAATCCTTTTAAAAGTGCATTTGTACAGCCTTCACGCTGGTACTCTGATTTCCTAGGAACTTGTTTAGTGAAGGGAGAGGATACAACTTCTATCCATGTGTTCTGCTTACAAATAAATGACTCTGAAGGTGTATAAAAACAATAGGAAACAAATGAAAGGGTTTTCTGCTAATAGGAAAGAAAAGGTGATGTTTTACTGCCATCTCTGCAAATGCAGCTTTGATAATGAGAATCATGGGGACATCTTTTTATAGATAGTAACTTTGCTGGCATATTGGAGAATAAACTGGAGCCCTGCACAGCTGAAAGCAAAATCTGCTGCACATTGGACAATCTCTCTCTTTTTTGGGTTTTGTAAAAAAAGCCCCTCTGACCCTCTGCAGCTTGACTAGCAATTTACCTGTATCATGCATTCATCAGAGATTACACATCCATTTCACATTTGAACCAATGTCTTCAGTTAAAGCTGTTATAACCCCTTGGTGGCTTATACAAACCACATTTTAATATAATTCTAACTCAGTTTCTTGTATCTACGTTAGCTCAATAAGGATAATCACAAATAAAACCTGCTTGCCAAGGTTAAGTTCAGCTACTTCTAAACATTCGTAAGAAGTACATCCACTGAATAAGATGCTTCTGTTCTTACATATTCCCCTCTCTGGGTAGCACTGAATTTTGAAGTCGGATGGGAAGGTAGATCACCAATGCAATTTTCTCCCTCAGAGATGTTTGTCTGTCTGTGCTATGAGCTGTAACTCTTCCATGGAAAAAATCTGTAGTGAGACTGGCCCCTAAGGACAGAACAACTTCCTCCTCCTCAGGTGCCTTTCTCTTTCCCTCCCCTCTGCTAGCACAAGCTGCAGCAAGTGAAGTACCTGAGGCAGAAAGGCTTGTGGCTCTGCCAAGCCAAGATCAAAGCAGCTTTAGTCATTCTTAGCTTGAGGAAGGGATCTGCAACAGCAAAAACGCCTTCGCACAAGCCAGAAAGGAGGGAAGAGAGAGGACCAGCATTCTGGCAGAATCCTGCAGGTGGGGAGCCAGCAGAAGGGAAGAAACACCAAATAGGAAAAAGAATAAAGAAAATAACTGAAATAGATAAAAAGAGGTGAACACTGCAAGGAGTCATGAAGGCAGAGCCACACTGTTCTTTTTTTAAGAGCTGTATGTGATTTCTGAAGAGAAACACATGTTGTCTTGATCCACAAAGGGAGTAGGCAGAGCTACTTTGTACTGATCTGGGTTGACATTTCCTGGAAAATTTAGCTAAACACTTTTCCTCTTTCAAAAAAGCCTGAGATGCAGAGAAATATTAATCTGAGGTAAAACAGTGACAATAATGTTTTGCTTCTACACACTATCCACAAAGCATCCTCAGGAACGCACATACATACCTTTGGTGGAAAACTCAGCACTGTCTTGGTGCCCAGCAAAGCTTTGCTCTAGTTGCGCTCATGTATTTCATGATCAATACATTTCAGATGATGCAGTTCTCTTTATTCTAAATGTAAGTCCTTTGCAGGAGTGGGTGGAACTGATTGCCTCTCAATTCCTGAATATTTACGATGGAAATAAACAGACAAGCCCTGGTATGAAGAGGTATCTAAAATTATCAGTGGCTGACCTTTGTAGGTCATACTTCCTTCATATCCAGAATTAAACCCTATTCCTGCTTCTTACCTTTTACCACCTATTTCCTACTTCCTTTCTCAATTAAACTGCCAACTCCTAATCTCACCATTTGGCCTTTCACCTCTGAGCAAGCTCATGACTCCTGATCTTCTTAATCTAGGATCATTACCATCAATCACTCCTTTAGGCAAATGAAACCTTTTTTACACAGAGGGATGCTAGGGGCCTGCAGATCTTTCAGGCTCATAATACCTTTTTAGTTCTGGTGCCGGTTGCATTTTTTGACTAAACGGTGCCTAGTGGTGTTTTGTGCCAATTAGACACTCCAAACTGATCAACAGAAATTTGCTTGGGCTGTGATTCCTTCCAGCTTGAGTCATTTACTGGGAGAGGTGAAGGATTAACCTAATTAAATCATCTAATACTTTGACAAAGCGTTAGGGATACTGCCAAGGTTAATGAGAGCTAAGGTTAATGAGGACCAAGTTTTCCTTTCCTATGTCTTAATGTCTTTTAGATAGTACCACTTACCAGACTTGCCTCATTGCAGCTTCCCTCACATCCCTTACACTGTCCGTGATATTCACCTCAACGCCCTATTCGTCTGCTTCTCTAAAATGGATCATTGTGACTTTTTCTACATCTTCTGTTGAGTATGAGCTTTCCTGCTGGCCCGCTTTGCAAGGCTCCTTCTCATTTATATATTCTGTGAAGCTGGGCATCTACCTCAGTGGCCACACAAAAAAACCAAACTTCTCTTTGTGTATCATTAAACTGCTTGACAGTGCTGTGGATATGAAGCCTTTTAGGTAACCACAAATTCTTATTGTTTTAACCCATATCCTCTTTGTTCCCCTGTTGTCTGCGTTGTTTTCATAAGGGCCATTGAAGCACCTACTGCACTAGGATATACAAAACAGATTTGGAAGGGGGTTAAACAAATGAATTAATGAACTTTATAATACTAATACCAACTATAAAAAGTTACTTCTGAGAAGGTTTTTTTGTTTTCAAGGGTTTTGAAATGGTTTTGCTAACAACCTTGATGGATTAAAAATAAATCCATTATCATATTCTTTTTTAATTGTACATCTTGTGTTCTCTTGAAAAATGCTGGGCTAACAGCATTAAAGATTGATGCTCTTTAAACAGAAAATGGATACACCCCTGGTGGCAGCCACATTGAAAGCCTCCCAATATTGTCTTCCTAAAATGCTCCATCCCCAATCTGTCTGGGTAGGTTAAAAGTGTCCCACTCAGTTCCTTGTAGAAGTTAACAGTAAAAATGAATCCTGATTATGATGACTTTTTTTTTTTTTACACAAAGGTGACATCCACTCTTACAGAGGTGCAACCCATCAAATCAATTTGGTTAAGCTATTTATATACTTTACTTCTATGATCTTCTGTGGCATCCGATTTCAGTGAGGTCATGGAAACATTGATGCCTGGTAAATTGCCAGTAATCAAAGGTTGTTAAGTGCTTGTCAGCTTCCTTTCAAGCTTAGTCTATGTTTATCATGAGGAAGACCTAGTTCAGCATCTACAGACCATTTATTTGTAAACTGATAGCACCCAGGAAGTATGTATTATATCATTAAAATATCCACACTGTTGCAGAAACATTTGTTCTAAAGCAACCTCATTTTTCTGAAATGAGACTGTGCCCAATGAAAAGTGAAGTCTTGTCATGCCTCTGCAACAAGGCTGCTCTCCAATACATGAAATGCTTTGTTTCCCAGCTCCTCTCTTCTCTAAGCCCTCTCCCCCAAGTCTTATGTTTAGTTTAGATTCTGGAATATATGCAGGGAAACACACATGATTTTAGAGTTTTAGTTGCACTTGGTGCTAATCCCAGTTTTTCCAGTTGCTCTCTCCTGTGGTAGTAGTTTGCTGTCCACAAAAAAAGTCAGATAAGCTTACACAGAAAAAGTTTAGGGTAGGTCCTGATGAACTCTTAAGATACAAAGATCTTCTTTTCAGGCATGTTGATTAAAGCCCTCTCTGCCATAATAAAATTAATTGAAAAAAATGAAGCAAGTCATCAGTTGGGGTAGTATAGCTCCACTGAAAGGATGAGCCAACATCAGTTAACGCTACCTGTGCACTAGATTCAAGACATGTTCAGAACTATCTGGCATTTAAAAAAAAAAAACCTGTGAAGAAACTTCATAGTCTTTTGAAGAAATGCATATTAAAGCTAAATACTATTGGTGAAATATGAGAGGAAGATATACCTGTCTATTCTATCAAGTTGTTCAGATGTTTGTTGGGTGGAAAATAAATGGTTGTAGGAAGACTTAAAGCAATTCTCAGTGTTAAATTAGTCATGAAATACTGTTATCAGTGGAAAGCTTGGAGAACACCCAAGACAGAACTGAATTGAGAGGTAGGCATGATCATTTATTATTAATAAAACTTTCTGTTGAAGGAGTCCTGTGCTTAGTAAGTCATAACCGTTTGGCAAATCCATCATCCCAGACATTACAGTAGCCCAGCTCTGAAGCACTCTGTCCCTAGGGCCACCTTCTACCCATAGTAGGATGATTGCAGTTGCCTGTGGTGAAGCTGCATGCTAGCTTTTTTGCCTCTGTTTTTAAAAAAGAGTAATTTGTTTAAGTTGAAAACAGTGAGATAACGGTCTTCACTATGACTCTAATGTGTCCTATCATTTTTTTCTGCGTCGTTCTGCACAGTTTGAAAGATCAGCCCATGAAGTGAAAACAAACCTCTATCCTCCATCTACCTCTTTTCACTGGTCACATATAAATATGTGTATATATATACACACACATAGATGTGTGTGCTTGCGCATGTTTCTATGCTGCACTGTGGCAAGCTCTTATTAAACTTTTCTCAGGATATGGACTTTTATTTAACCTTTATATTTCTAGACCAATCAACAGTTGCTCACTGTTGAACCACAACAAACTCTGATATATTTTTCTTTTATTTTGCCTATAAAACCTGAAAACATGTAGATCATATTTTTTTTTCCCCCAGAACACCTGAATATTAGTTATGTGGATTGTTTTCTGACAAGGACTGCTAGAGCTTACAATTAGTGTGCAGCTACAAGTAAGTGGAAGGTTTCCTTTGGCAGTGCAAGATGCTGTGCAATATTACTCAACAAGGGTTATAAAAGGCATAGAAGTTCTCTGCCCCAACAGGAGCCTAGTTCCCATTAGACACTTCAAAATCAGACCACTGAGATGCAGACACTGAATGATATAACCCTACCAATGTGTGCATAACATAAGCTGCTTAGCTGGTTTAGCAATTCTCCTTTGCCTCTCTATTTTGGGCATACAGTGTTGCTTCCAGGACTTTGACAGTTTGAGGCCAGTTACAATCAGCAGTTCGAGGGCTGCATTTACATTTTAGGCAGCCATTTTCTTCTTTTTCCAAATCCTCTTTTTTTCCTGTTCAGGCTGCAAATAAATGATGCTGCGAGACCTGCACCTGGGAAGGCTGACAGTCTGCAGTGGCTAGTCTGGTTCTGTGTACTGATAGCTAAACAAATCTGAAGTATCCTCATACAGTAGCCTTACTGCTTCTGTTCCTGAGTGCACCATATCTTCAAATTTAATCTAAACAATACCTAAACAAGCTCACTTATTTTAAAACCATAAAATGACAAGTCTAACTCTATAGACACATTTTATTCAGCTTATTTGAAAGATCTCTTCACTAACTAGCAGCAGTTGCTCAATGTATGGATGCATTTCACAATTTTCCAAGTGCATGCATCCTGAATGCTGTAAGATCTCATTCCCCTCCTAAAAAGTTCCTATGACCTGCAATTTTGTGTCTTACAACTACAAGGTGCTGCCATAAAATAGCACATAGTCATTGGTACTAGAACCATCCTCTGGATGCAATCAATGCTCTTTGTGCATAAACACAGCTTAAGGAGCAATAAACAAAACACAGTCATCCTACTCCCTCAAAACAGGGTAGATTGCACATCAGTATTTTGGTTAGTCAGCCACCTCTCCAGCAATCAGAATAAGCAACTTAATTACATTTGATATTTTTGGAACCTGAAAGCACTGTTACAGCCACCTCTTAGAGGATGTGATCTATCTGCATTTATGGTGCTTTCATCTGTAAATTCATCTTTTGAGTAAAAGCAGGCCACGTACTTACTTACGTATAAATTTATACTTGCTCTTATCTTGAAAAATCCTAAACCTATCAGTTATGTTCCACACAATCTGTATTAACTGATTTCTGTTGAGAAGAACCATAGGCCCCCCTCAACAAGTTTTAGAGACCTCTAATGCCAACAGCTTGATATGTCAGAGGGATACCACGGGCCATAATGATCATCAATGTGGCAGAAGTCTGTCTTACCCTGAATTGTGCCTGTGCCTAAAGTACCAAAATATTGTAACATTTAACTTGTTTGCACTTCTTGTTTCCTCCATCATGAGATCTACAATACCATTCACTTGCTAACTCTAGAAAGTTCATGCGATTTCCATCACAGATTTAAAAAAGTCTGAAACCATCCAACCAGTTTCATGTCAGTTTTTCACTCCACTCCTACCTGTCAAGAGCACTGCAAGATCTCTGCAAGATCTTTTAGGCTGCACTGCAGGGAGTCAACATGCTTTTAGGTGATGGCAGTGTACCCATGTTAATTTGACTAACCTAGTTCAGCATGCAGTATGCAATTATTTCCTACTCAGCTGATTTTTTTTCTTTTCCCCAGCCTATTTTCAATTTAATTTATATTTTGGTAAGGACTCTACCTTTCAAAACGACAGCTAGTCCACAAGCCTTCCATTATGCTGCAGCTGCTGCTGTTATATTTGCCACTAAAAAATTCTCACCTTTTGTGACAATGGGAATCACAATTGCTAAATATATTATGTATAGAAATTCGATTGCTTTTTTTCCTGAAGGGAGGAAATGTGAAGGCAAAACCTTACAGTTTATTTCATGCTTCACTACAGTGTAATTCTAGACCCTAAGATTTCTACCATTCCTATTTTGGTAATGAATGGAATGTAAAAGGGAGGTATTTAAAATTAATTGCAGCAGTTCTGAGGGTTAAACCTGCTTAACCCAACCTTTTATTAAGAGAATGTCAACAGAGCATATATCTTGTCTAGGGAGTGCTGAGACATCATTATTCTTCTACCAGCATGTTTAGTTCTAAAACCTGGGATTTCTTCAGGTTCCTGTAGCCGTCATGCACACCATATACCCATCCCAAATTACAGTGTCTGTTCTGAGCTACTCACTACAGCAGGATTTGACCTGAGAAACTCTAGAGTTTTGTTTTACTTTATTAACTTGGAGTACTTTTAAACAGTTTTTAAACAAAGTTTTTCCCTCGACCAGCAAGGGAATTTTCAGCCTGAAGTTCTCAGCAGCATCCGGTGAGGCTCTTGGCCAAGTTCTCCAGATACTGTACATCCACAAGGACAGCCTGCTGGCTCTTGCTGTGGCATTTTCTTAATCCTCAGAACAGATTTCCTGGATCTAGGAAATTTAATTCCTGACTCCTTCGACCCAGATGCTGGCAAAAGTGTAGTCTGCAGTCTGTACGTAATTAGGTGTGTCCATTTTTTCCTTTTTTTTTTGTTTCTAGGAACTGGCCTTGCTGTTAAATTTTTCTAAAACAGTCATATTAATATGTTCAAAAATCCACTGTTGAGTTTCAGATAAAGGATCACATCTGTTCATGAAAATCTTCTTCTCGGCTGGGTTGCAATCTATGCAGCTGCTGCTTACCGGATGGAACAAAGTTTTGTCCTACAGGAATGAAAGAAAAAATAGAATTAAGTAGCAAATGCTAAGTCATTGGAAGTGTTCTCATTTTACAGAACATGGATTAACACAGCCCTATCTGAAATGATTTTGTGGTCTCTGTGTGCTAACCTTGTGTAATAACCACAGCTATTATTAGGAAGCTGTAGAGAATGGAGCGATTTTTTCCCTTGGGTTATCATCCTTCATGAAATTGGGGATTCAGGAAAGAATGAGGAGACATCCTCTAGTCTTTAACTAACAAACACACAATACAATGAAAAACAGAATGTCTTTTAACAATCTTTGCATATCATGTGCTTGCCTGGAGCCCATTTAAATGTCTGAACCTGAAAAGTGGTTTTCTTTTGTTTGGATTTGTTTTTGACGGTTTCTATCATGCTTCTGGGCAGGAGGATCTGTAGAAAGCTGTCTGGAAAATGGATGCTCTTCAACTTGATGAAGATGTTAAAAATGAATTATTAACTGAAGTGGTGTGATGAACAGACACAGGACTGATGATTTCAGTTCTCACCCCATGAAATGCAGACTTTGCCTATGGCCTTGATAAGACCAGCCACTGAAATATGCTCTCCCTCCTAATAAGAAGGAAATCCAACACTCTTTTAGCTCCCTGTGGAGATTTTGGGAGGATAAGCATGGTTTAATTTGCTTTAAAAAGGATATTTATGATGATTAGTTTTATTAATTTTAATTCACAAAACTTGAGTGAATTGTAAGGAAACTGGCTGTGAATCTTTTGTAAAGCAGAAACTACCCAGATGCGCAACTGGTATATGTGGGTTGGGTACTTTTAACATACTTAGTTCATGTAGGTAAGTGTTTGAGAGAGACAGATGTGGGGGTGATTAGATGGTTTGAAAGTTTCTAGGGACTCTACATTTACTGTATCTGTTGAAACAAATTTCACATTACTCTTGGTAAACCACATCCAGGCTTTGTCCCTCCATGCCAAACATGCCCTGCCAGTGTTTTAACAGTAATCCAAGATGTGCTTGCTTGGCCAAGTTTGTGAGAGGGGAAAAAAAAAGGTACTTGTCAAATTGCAATTGATTAAAAGCTCACAAAACTGCTCTGGGTGCTGAGCAACAATCATACAGAAACTTCTCTTTACCTAAAAATACCCGACAATTCAAAAAGAAGTACGGAGACAAAAATAAATATCACACAATAAACCAGTAAGAAATAGTAGCTATTTAAAAACACTTTTGAAAAAGAAAGGTTTTTTGTCTTTTAAATTTAAGAAAGATGAAATTGATTGATTCTCTTTTGAAACACTATTAAAGTACAATGTCCTTTTTTTATACTAACATATGCAACAAAGAGCAAAATCGAAGCATCTTGTGCTCTGGCTGAGTGTGATGGTGTTACATCTGCCTTTCACAAGCATTGGTTTTCACCTCCAGGATCTGCCCTTCCCCCCAAACAGTGGGTAAACATACACACACAAAAGACTCAGAGGGATGCCGTTGAAGCTGACAGGATTAAATCAAATACTCCATTTTGCTCTACAAGGTGAGCAGGTAGGATGCTTCAGCTTGCAAGAAGGGGCTAACTGTACCATGTAGGCTGTAGTGTCCCTATTAAGAGGTGGGCCTGCAAGAACTCCCAAGCACCCTGTGGGGTGGTGCAGGCACCCATTTGCACCTTGCCAGCTCCTCCTGTCCTCTGTGAGAGACTGATGGAGTGGCACTGCCCAAAATCAGGACATAGTGACTGTGTCACAGCTACCCTGCCTGATGTGGGGCCTGGGAGGAAGGTGGCATCTGGTTTTCCTTGCATTATAGCTGGGCATAAGGGTCAGCCAAGCTATTAGGAAGCCAAAGTTGGAATACTAGAAGCTGTAATAGGATAGCTGGTACAAGAAGAAACCAAACAGCTTCAGTACAAAAAGCATGTTATGAAAAACACTCCAGCCTTTCCAAAGAGAGCTGGTGGTCGTTCTTCTCACAGAAATATCCAGGGGATGCAATTTTTGAGTGAAGCATTGTTGGTGCTTTCTTTCAGAAAGTCTCATTAGGAGGAGAGGAGAGCATCTTTTAAGAACAGGGACACAGTTATCACTCTGGAAAAACTTCTGGCTGACTTAGCTATATATAAAGACCTATTAATTTATCATTGCAAGCTTATGCTGACCTACAGTCAAAGCCTGCTGCTCTTATGGGTTTCAATGGAAACAGGCTCAGGACTTTAAGGGGTAACAGTTGTGTGCATTGTAGAGAAGAACTTTCCAAGAGAAAGATATGAATTCCTCTTTACACCAATATTACAAACCCACGAGAGCTCTTGTGGAGACACTTCTAACATCTGAAAACAGCAGAGTGATTTTTTTTTTTCTTCTGCATGAAGGCAAGTCTGAAGCTTATTTTCAGAAGGAGAAACTTCTCCATAAGATAATGGGCCTCGACAGTTCAGGGGGTTGGTAATGAGACACAGAGCCTTTCATTTCTTCTAGGTCACTGCTATAACTATGGTCAAGGTCAATAACAACTGGAAATCATTATCTGGCTGCAGTAGTTTATCTGAAATTAGTTGGTAGCCCCAGCGCAGTTTCAGCAGGACAGATGTCCGTACGATAAAAGCCACTATCACAATGACATGTCTTCAGTTGTCTGAGGAAATAATCTACGTACCTACTGTGTGAAGAGTGAACTTACTCTTACAGTTTGTCCCTGAAGCTGTCAGGACAGTATGAACAAACCACACTCTCTGGGCACAGTTTTTGACGTTGTCAGTCTAGAGTCTATCATAATCACTAAACTCAGGGTAGAATTATTGTATAATGAAATTGATTTTGCACAATTGTTTCTTTTTAAAGACCTACTAAATCAGCCCTCTCTTGGATACTTGTGCTCTACAAACAGCACTAATGGGATGAGGGCACACAAATTGAATCATATTTTATCAGAACCAATGTATTACCTGTCAACCCAGAATGATGCTACATTGAAAACCAGAGGTGTATTCCTTCACTGGGAGGAATGGAAATTTGTAGGCACTGTTGATCTTTGGCACTGGCATGCTTAGGAATCTCAAATAGAGTCAAGGAAATGACTTAAGCTTGGGAAGCCACTATTCTCCCAAATCGCTAGCAATTTCAGGTTATTTACATTTCTCTATTGAATTTCTCACATTGCTCCCATCATTGATGGGAGCCCCATTATGGTGTCAACATATTTTTTTTCCTGGTATTAAACTCACTTTCTTCTATTTCCAACCCATGGCAGTGTTTACGGTATTACTTGGATTCATTCTACTCCTCTGCTTCTTACAGGGTTTTGTTAAAGGTATGCTTGGCTGTAGGCCAATATTTTGGGTTGATCCTAAAAAATTGATTACTTAATATCACAGACTTACTAGACTTTCAAATAATTGTTCAGATGTAGCTTAAGCAGTATGGGAATAGGAATAGTTTTTTGACACATGCTTATTAGTGCTAGTTTTGGTTTCATTCATCTGAAAAGAATCTAGTTTGCACACTCTGAGACTGCACTGCAATAAGAAACAAAGTGTGGGTAGTGGGGATAAGCTGAATTTTTTTTCAGAAGAGCACTCCTTAGCCAAACTAAAATATTAATGTATTCTACTTGCCACTAAAATATTTAAGCTGGTTTTATTTGCCAGTATCCAAATACAGGTTGGTAGGGTGTCTATGCTATAAGCATATGGAATTTTAAAACAGTGTCTGGCTTCAAACTGTATTTGCAGCACTTTGTAGTCACATCACAGCCCTAACTTCTTCTTACCAGTGCTCGAGGATGCAAATGATCATGAGGAGACTCATCCTTAAAAGAGTAAAAACCTCTTATCTTCTAGTTTTATAGGAACAGTATGACAGCATGACAAGAAATGCTTCATATTAATTATATTATAAGATACTTAATAGCAAGGTAATTTTTCCTAAAGCATGGGAAGAATTATTGGCAGGATCAATACGTGACCATTAGGGAACCTTTGTGTCTGTAAATGGTGCAGAGAACAGAACAGAGTTACTGACTTGCTCTCTGTTTTTTTAAAGGAGGTACTTGCTTAACAGACTACTACTCTTATTTATTTAGGATGCAATTTTAGTAGCATACCATTCTCTAGGTAAAGGGCTCTAGTACAGATGCAGTTAAACCAAATAACATCCTTTCTCTGTACAGGTTGGGTTTTTTTTGTGTGTGTGGGGGGAAACACTATAAATGCTATTGTCAAGATGCTTTCAAAACTAGATAAGGATTACATCATGAGCATTTTGGAGGTATAGCTGTACCACCAAAAATCTCTAATGTAAATCTGCCCTGCATCTGAGGAAATAGACTATGTGAAACAATAAAAAACTGCTTACTGTGTAGCCAAACTAAAACTAAGCCTAAAGAAAACAATGTATACATAATTCTATTATTTCAATGCAGTTTCTTAATTTGAAGGTTTATGCAATTAATCAGCTTGCTGTCAGGTTGGTATTACAGTTAAGACTGTCACAGTACTTCCATCATAACAAAATTTTGCGGTGTTTCTTGCTGATATGGAAATGCCTGCCTTGCACTCAGAATTTTTATATGAGCCCTGTCAGCCTTCTGGAAGTTAAAAATGAAGCTGTGCAGAGAATTTCATAGAACTCAAATGGTGTATTTTTTTCAAATGTCATTTTTTTTAGTTATCTGCTGTATTCTGTCCTCATCAAAGGTGATGAGCCTTACAGAGGGCAGCTCCAGACCTGCATTTCATCTTATGAACTGGCTACATTAAGCACCAATGAAGTGCTAAAGGTATGAAAGTTTCTTTCTTGTAGCTTGGGTAGGCAAAAAGATAAATCATAAGGGTTTTGAAGCAAGAAGGTATTATTATGGCATTATAAAGCCAGATATGCAGCAATACAGCCATGACAATTTATATCCTCTAAATATCTGGCCCATGCATTCTAACTTTATTACAGGTAATACTTCAGTTTCAAAGGGAATGCACTTCTGGAAAATCTTGCGGTGGATCTCCGACTGCAACATAAATAGGGTAGAAAGCCACAGGCTAATAAGTAGTCACTCAGAAAAAGGGTCGGGGCAAACCTATTTTTATTGATTCTGAATTAGTTTTCTACTATATATCATTTCAAACTAGAAAGCAGTATTGAGGTTTATCTGGCAAAGACCAATTCCTGGCACTTTGGCCTCAGCTTAAGCAAGGTTGTGGACAAGGCACAGTGGACAAAGAAAAGTGAAGGATGTGTGAGAGGAATCCCCAGCGCTTCAGAGAAATGTATGTCCTTATCCTGCATGGAATACAGAGTTCATTAGTGAAATATTTAATCAAGGCAATTTTCTGATTAACCATTTAAAAAACCTAACAACAACAACTTGGTAGTATTACCAGGACTTTTTGCCCTCAATGAGGCTCTGACAGTTTCTAGTTTGACCTCCTGTTTCCAGTGATTTATAAAAATGGGCTGAAACTTAGCAGATCAAAGTAGTGTCTAAGCTGCTTATCTTTAATTTATAAACTCCAGCCTTCTTTGGGCTTACAGAACTGCTTTTAATGTTGGTTTTTGGTTTTGGTTTTTTTTTTTTTTTTGAGGGAGATTTTTCTGCCACTTATAATCTTTAAAATGTAGTAAAATAATAATGTTTAGCTCATGAGCAGCATTTCTTGCTGCTGTCACATTGGATGAAAATATTTCCAACAGAGCCTCTGTTAAAATGACACAAGCATCTTGAAGTGCCAGAATGGTAAAACACCTTTCAGGGAACAGATCCAACACAGACACCCTCTGAGCTGGATCAGATCCATTTTCATTTAAATTTGACCTAAATAGCTGAACGCTCAAAAGGAACATACTCTAGAGAGATTACCACAAAATTAAATTGGAATAAGATGGGGTGGATTTTAGAACAAAACTTCTCTGATGGGAAAACACAAGCCTGCACTAAACTGAATATAGGCTCAAGACAGTCTGAACCTCTGAGATGCCCCACAGTGACTCCAACCTTCCTATAGCTCCAGTGCTGGTTTCCCTTCATCCCGTGACAGTCATACAGTGTGACTGGGCTACTGTGCGAAATGGCGTCGAAGCAGAACTTCCTGGTGTGAAGTGGCTCCCCGGGGCGGATGTCTTCTCTCCAACCAAAGGTGAAGAGCTAGAAAAACGATATATTACCAGTGAAAAACATTGAAAATCACACACAAAGCTTGATACATGTTTCCCTACTCTGTCCATCCCAGCTGCCAGTTAAATGAGATCCTGCCTGCATACAATTCAGTGATGCCAACTGCCTTAATTAAAGTGTGTCAGCAGCGATGTGGAATATACCCCAGGAAGGCACAATCCCTACGGCAGGGAAGAAAAAATCTTTGGCGACACAGTACTGTGGCGAGGAGAGGGGATAAGCTGTATTAGTTACCTCAGTTAAAGCAGCATTCATATGCACTAGGACTACAGCTACCTAGGACTCAGAAAGCCTCTGCTAGTGCTGTTTCTCTAGCTCTCATTTGGATCTGAAGAAGCTACCTAGAGAGATCTTCCTATCACAGCGTCTTTCCCATGTTTAATGAACAGTTTCCTTCTGTTTATATGGGACAATGCTAGCATATCCTCTCTCAACTGTCTTTTTCCCCCAAACAACACATGATAAATAATCATCTTTCTACTGCAAAACCTGTGAGCTACAGGCAGCTTGTTAAAGCCCTTTTCCTCGCTGCCTGAGAGGAATTGTGGTGGCTCACAGTTAATAGAGGAATCCTTCTCAATTAGACACCAGCTGTCTGAAATGATGCTGTGACACTGCAGTCCTTCAATCATCAGATGAAGGTGATGGGTCTGACAGCACCAAATTTAAAGATGCGGAGTGCATTTTCCTTTCCCATGGACCAATCCTTGCAAAAAACAGGTTGCAGGTTGTAAATGACTACCTAAAAGCTCTGCTGAGAGCTGTGAGGGTTTTTTTGTTCCCTTTTGTTTTTGGTGTCAGTGCTATTCTTCGACTTCCTGCATGACTTTTGATTTTCTGTAGTATAAACTGAAACATAACATTGAGAAAGTGAAGCTCTCTTTAAATGAGCAAACCTTCCTAGTGGAAACTGTTTAGCTGTGATAGTTCATGAGGAACTGCATGCAGGCTCATTATGCAGGGAAGCAGTTCCCCATACTTGTGCCCAGCCTGGCTCCAGCACTGCAGCTACCTCATCTCAGGGTCCTTTCGTTCCATGTCATATAAGTCTGATCCTGAACACTTCTATTGTGGTTCCCAGGTTTTAACCCCTTCATTGTGATAGCTATCTTCTTTCCTTGGTCTTCCTAAAAGATACATCTCTTAAAAATGCTGCATCTTCCATGCTGTACCATCCTCCAAATGCCACATTTGAGAGGCGTTACTGTTTATATTGGCTTGCAGGCACAAAATACAAGCATATATCTGAATATTTGCCTTTTTTTGGTGTGTCTTATTGTAAGCCCTTGTTCTCTCTGTTAGCTGCTGTCACTCCCTATTTACTCCCATATTACAAGCTTCCTAGACAGCATTTTCCTAATCTGCTCCTGTGTCCTGCTTATTTCTTCTTTCTCCCAGAGTGCATTTTACATTTATCTGCAGTAAAATGCAGTGGACAGCTTTAACTTCATTTTCAAAGCAATTTCTGCTTTTCAAAAGGTTAAGTCTTTTTTCCATTTTTCTTCATGTTTCTTGGAAGCAGCATCATGGACTCCCCACAAAGATAACTTATCATTTCACAAGCAAAGACAGAAGTAAGATTTGGTACAGAAAAAAGCTACGCTGCTGTTTCTTTAGAAAAAGAGAAGCCTGAGATAATTTTCCTTTAAGGAAAAAACAAAAAAAGCCATTTTTTTTCTCTTACCCTTTACCTTTCTACAGTCAAGTAATAAAGCTAGAGTTCAAAGTGATGAATAAGAAATACCTAGAGGAATGGTGTGGAACAGTCGTTCTGTGATATTCTCACTCTCATCACTACTACAAGAGAGGAGACTTGTGCAGGACCTTCCTCACTTTTCCCAGTGGATGACTCTCCAAATTTCTCATTCTGTGCATGACTAGTGAGCTGAGGGGCCAATTCCTGCCGCTCTCTGGACCTTGTCCGGTGGACTACTACCCCACTGAATGCATCAGTACACCTGAAAGAGCTCAAGCTAACCTTTAAATCAGATCATACTGATCCAGGGTATCCCTTTGCCCTTTCCAGTCCTATGTGGTTTCTAAAGACTGCCAAGGCTGTCTTGTTTGAAAGTCAAGACATGGTAACAGATAGCGGTTTTTTTATTCCCTTCCACTGAAAGCCAGGATCTGTGTAATACTAGATCTCAGCATTTAGACTAGCACAGATTCTTCTTCCTCTTTCTTAGCCTCCTGTTTAGTAAAACCATGTCATTTTAAAATCAAGAAGTACATCTTGTCCCTAGTAATACTATTATAAAATCAACCTTGTTAGGGGCAGGAACTCAGTTTTAGGACTGAGAAAAAAAAAAAAAAGATCAGAAAAAAGGTTATACTTGTCTATACACCCAATGAATATTAAGATCTTGTAATTACAGACAAAATTTGAAGACCTACAGTCCTTCCAATCTCATCATTCTAAACTATCCTCTATTATTCAGCAAATTTTCTCTAGTGAACACTAAACCTGGCCAATATAAAAATTAACTCTCCAATGCATAATGTGCAACAATGCTATATGTTACTAGTTGAAGTCCTGAGTACATAATGCTCTGCTTTGCCACCATCTGTCACTTTGGATTTTGTTGTTCCTTTGACCTAAGCTGTGAGGAGCCACCTGTGTTGGATTTTATGAGAAATGGGTGAACCCTTTGGCACCCCTTCATTCATTCCTGTTTGCTTGTTGATTTGAAACAAGCCTGCACCTAAATTTCCACACACATTATTAAGAAACAGCAGGCTGGTTCTTCACCTGCAGCCTGCAGGGCTGCCGTTCATTGCTCCCTGCTGGACCCAAGAAACCCTCTGTCCTGGCTCAGTGGATGCTCATTCTGCTCCTCTGCCTTCTCTCATACCACAGAGCCTACAAAACACAGCTCCATCCTCCACATTTGCAACCAAGCAACCCTCAACCCTCATGCTTTAGCTTTTCATGCAGCCTAGCCCTGTCACGCAGTAATTGGGGAAAATACAGCTTTCCAGATTCATTTGTAATTGGCACAGGGCCTGAAGAATGATTGCCTGATACAGCCATTGGCTTGGGACCATCTATAGGACAAAGGCCCTTTTGATGCCATTGATGTTTTCCAGCCTGACAACATTGCTCAATTACTCTCTGCCTGGCTGGGGTCTGTCAGCTGGCGTGGTGCTTTGACTGTGGCCTTAGGCTTTAGCGAACATGTGCCCCGCACCAAAGATGAAACGCCACAGTTCAGAACTGCGCTGTGACTTGAACTATACCTTCAAGTAGAGAAGAAAGAGCTGGGCAGGCTGCATGGCTACTTGCTGGGCCACGTTAGAGGTGATTCCTGTTGACCTACTCCCTGGCCAGGCTAGGGGACTTGAGAAGAGAGTGTGATGCCTGTCGTTTTCCTTCACTGCTGGTTATTAGTTCAGCAGAGTTCCAGTTTCCCCTGAAGCCAGAAGTTAGCTCTGGGAAGACAGAGGTGGGAGAACGCCATGCAGTGCCATTCTCCTGTCCCTTTCCTTCGCCTCTGGTTTTTAATCTTGGGGAAGTTTCCAGAAACTGCAGCAACACTCATCCCCACTTCCTACCCTTCTCCTGTTCACCAGAAAGCCTGCAAGTGCCCCACAAACCTTTCGTCTGCTGTTTGCTCGCCAGGGCTTGTACAGCCCTGGGGTGGAATGTCTCCTTCTTCTCCTGGGGGCTGCTAAAGTGCTGTTCCCCTCACCACAGCAGCTGAGACTGTCAGCTTTTAATTCCTGCCCTGGTAATGTGACATGAATCAAGCGACACAAAGGATTATATCTCTAGAGGCGGCAGCAGCGCTGACACCTGCTGCACCAGTCGCATCAAGCTACTATAGTTTGCCACTGAACAATCCGTAAATTTATACCAGAAGTTACAAGACCAGATCAGTGCCAATCCATGCTATTTGAAATATGATAATAAAATGCTTGATATTTTCAGTAATAGTGCTGGTTTCTATTGGCATATGCAGAAATCACGTAGGCAACAAACTCAGGAAGATATAAGCAACAAAGAGGAGCTCTCTGAGGGTTGGTCAGGTGTTCTGCAGTTGTTCCCAAACACTCTTTAACAAAGTTAATCTTCCTGGCTTGCTGTGGTGCAAGTGGAAAATGACATCCCTTCTCCTTGGGTGATGTTTCATTAGACTGTGGTCTTACATGCACTGCATGTAAGGTAACCCTCCTGACTGGGCAGCCTTTGGGACTGAGTATGGAAAGCTAGTTAAGAAATTTCCATGAAAATATACCAATCTAAAACACACTTTTGTGGGAATCTTTTTACTTCTATCAACTGTCACCACATTTTGCTTGCCAAACTGGATAACGAGCCAGATTTTGTTGTCACAGATTTTGCTTGCCGAACTGGAACTTGATATTTTGCCTTGCAGGTTTCTGGGGGGCTACAGGACATGGAGATGTTGGCTATGGCTGGAGTAGTGGAAGCCCCGGTGCTAACACAGTGCTCATGGTCCCTCCACTGTGAGCTGAGGGAAAATTCAGGAAAAAGGGGGAAAAGGATGCTATCTTGTCTCTGAAAAAAATCTCCCAAGCCCCGCATCACCAAAATGTTTTGGCCTTCTAAAATTAAAAATTTTCAGAATTTCTTTTCTAGAGGAAAATTGAAAGTTCTCCTCTGCGAGAAATATTTTGCACATACTGTAATTTCCTATGGGATAGATATTCTGAGTTTCAGCCGAGTCTACTACCTCGTTCGCTTCATCTTTTAGTTTATCAGATTCTGTGATTCTTTCCTTTCTTTCTGAGCTGGTATCTTTAAAATCTGTACCTTGCACAAACTTACCCTTGAAATCTATCAGCCAGATGAACATGTCTGATACCAGGAGTCTGAATACTTGAATAAAATTAGTTTGTTTCTAAATGAATCCAGAAACTAATAGGATATTACCACTACTAAAATTATGCAAATAAAAAGTTGTCCAGCAATACAGTAATGGGTATTATACCAGGTCCCTATCTGGTAAGTTAAGGTAAGACACAAAATCACCTTTCTTCTAAAATTTCTATTTTGTACTTTTAGAAAATAAAGTTCCTTTCTAGGAGGAAGTGAAAGTACATGTATTTATTATAATAAATTCAATTATACTTATATTATTTACATATATGAATAAATTATAATTTTTTATTTATTACCTTAATTATCTTCTAAAGATTCCTGAACACTTCTTGCATGATTTCTAGGATTTTGACTGACAGGTGGATAAACTATTGGTAACTGTGTTCATATCAGTGGTGTCATGTTTTTGGCTGGAATAATTTTTTTTCCTAGTGGCTGGTACAGTGCTGTGTTTTGGATTTAGGATGAGAATAATGTTGATAACACACTGATGTTTTAATTGTTGCTAAGCAGTGTTACACTAAGCCAAGGACTTTTCAGCTTCTTGTGCTGCCCTGCCAGCAAGCAGGCTGCGGGGACACAAGAAGCTGGGAGGGGACACAGCTGGGACAGCTGACCCCAACTGGCCAAAGGGATATTCCATACCACAGGACATCATGCTCAGTATATAAACTAGGGGGAAAGCTGGCCGGGGGCCGCCACCTTGGAACTGGCTGGGTATCAGTTGGCGGGTGGTGAGCAGTTGCATTGTGCATCACTTGTTTTGTACATTATTCTAATGATTTTATTACTATTATTCTTTCCCCCCTCCCCCCCCCTTCCTTTTCTGTCCAATTAAAGCGCCTTTATCTCAACCCACGAATTTGACTTTGTTCCCCCAATTCTGTCCCCCATCCCACTGCGGGGTGGGGGCAGCGAGCGAGCAGCTGTCTGGTGTTTAACTTCTGCCGTGTTAAACCACGACAAGCGGGAAGAACACCCTCTGAAAGCAGTCCTCCCTCCTGGGAAAAAAAACCCACCCCACCCCCTCCCCTCCCCATCGAATCGAAACCGAAGCAAAGGGGTTGGTTGCGCCGTGGGTTAAAGCGCCCGGAGCCGGCGGCGGGCTCCCTGCGCACTGCGGCTTGTCCGGCGCTGCCCTCTGCCGCCCGGCCGCCGCCTTGCAGGCCGCCCACAGCCCTGGCCAGGCACCGGGCTGCCGGGCAAGCCGGGTGAGGAGGCTGGGCCTGGCTGTTGGCAGGCCTCTCCCAGCGCAACCGCACGGCGCGGGTGGGGGCGGCGTTGCCTCGCGGTGTTTTCCGCGCTCCCCTGCGGCGAGCGGCTGCGCGCAGCTCCGCGCCAGCCCGGCAGAGGGAATTCGTGCTGTCCCTGCAGCGCACGTCAAGCACGGACGTGCCTGAGGCTTCCGAGTTGTGGTTCTGCGATCTGAGGAGCTGGCTGGTTGAACTACTTCCGTGCTAGTTTAACGCTATTCATTTTAATGAAGTCGTTTTTCATCATTAGTGTAGCATGAGACCTTTACATCGAGTCTGATCCCAAACATCGCAATGCACGGGATTACACTGAAACACGCATTCCCCCCATCCTTCTCCCTTTGCGTCCCTTCCCTTTCCTCACAAGAACTTACGCCTTCAAAGGATATTTCAAGTCTCCCATTTTTCTGCTTTCCCTGCTTTTTTTTTTTTTTTTTTTTCTTTCTTCTCTCACCTTTTCATCCAGTTTTCTTCCCTTCTTTCTCTCATCTCTGGCAGTCTCAGGACTCCCTCCCCTCTTGAGGAGGGTTTGGAGCTCTTCAGGTTTGCAGGTTTTAAAGCCAGAGAGCACTGTGGTGATCTAGTCTGGACCATACAACTTCCTTCACTTAATTGCTTGAAATACTAGATGTCTTTCATAAACAAAAAAGGATTATATTTATCTAGTCACTGGGCTACATCTTTGGTAGCGATGTGAAGAAGCCTTCTTTCAGCAACTTTCTTTTTCCCATGTTGGCACTTACCTAATTTGTGATCATCCTTCAGCTTCTCCGTTTCATTCACTTGCACCTCTCCCCCTGCATTTCTCACTATCCTCGAAGAATGATTTCTTGACCTTAGCACTTCAAATACCCCTCAGAAGTTCTCTGTCCTGAGCTTCTAAGCTTTTATAAAGTGCTATGTGTGACTGTCAGGTCAATTTTTCTCCTCAGTATTGGGAATTTTTTCTAATCTGGGACCTGCCCCTGTGAAAGGCACATTCACTAAAATTGCTAATAAATGGTTAGGTTGTACTTTTCATCCAGATTCTCTTTGCATACATTGGCCAGATCCACAGCTTATGGGTCATGATCCCTTTCCTATGGCACTCACAGCAACAGTAAGTACAAATTAGAGCTCTTTTCCTCTGTACTCCTGAAAGCTAATGTTTTTCTGCCTAACCAACCTAGATAAATGCTTTTTTTTTTTTGATTCTTTATCATCCCTTGTCTTTGTGAAACCTTTTCTTTCTAGCTTTTACCCCTTTTTCTTGCTTATGCCTCATATTAATTTAGAATACGACCACTTGTTGAGATGAAAGCATAGAAGCAGAAAACCACTAGAGCTTTACAAGCCTGGCTACTATATTTAAAATATTTTCAGGTAACTGAACCGAAATCAACATGTTTTCATGACACAGTGAGGGAGAATGGGGCACCAAAAAGCTCTTTGGGCATTGCAATTCCTTTTGGAAATGAAGACGAATATACAGCCCTGCTGGTGGTTGGAATGTCCAAGGTTATGTTAAAGAGTACTTTGTAAAAAGCCATTAAGGTCAGCAATCATTCACAAATTATTTCTACACCCTGCTTTGCCTTAGGAAAATGAGGAGCCCTCAGAGAAATGTTTAGAAACTGGAAAAGAGAAGCAACAATTTCAACCTGCCTTTCTCTTTCCACCATTAAAATACCTGTTCGTGTGACCACGTTCGTTCCGAGCCATCCTTCACACAGATGTCTAGCCTCAGCTCAGTCCCCGTGGCTCCGTGTTTACTGTCCACACAGAGGTTGGCTGCCACGTTTCGAATCTGCAAAACCAAGCAGCAACATTTCACATTAAACCAGGCTATGGAATAGAGCTTCCAACATCTAGGGACTTAGGTGTTTAGCTCTGGAGGGCTTGAGACTAACCATTAGTTACATAAAACTGGTGGGAATTACTTTTTACAGAGTAGAGAGCCATGTCCTGGACGGAACTACTCTTTTAGGGAGCATCTTTAGAAGCAGCAAAGTTTGAAATATTCTGCTTAACAAATGAAAGGTAGGTCTGTATGAAATATTTTCATGCAAAGAAACTAAAAGAAAAAATGTCGGAGAAGTTCAAAGCTTGGTCTGACTGCTTCTTCCCTCTTACCAGAGCAAGACTGATCAACTGTATTAAGAGGGAATGATTTCTGTATGAGTCTCTCTCAGTGTTTGGAGAAATATTTCTTAAAAAGTCAGGCACGCCCTGTTCCAATCCTTGTTCTTACTTTGACACAATAACACCGTAGTAGATAAGGTCACACACTAGTGCCCAAGGTGCATAAAATTAAAAAGTACTTAACAAATCTGTACTGAAACTATGCCTACCCATGGAGGTTCCTTGTGCTGTCTGCATGCCCTCTGCAGACACTCTGCAATGTAACTTATTCTTAAAAGGAAAATCTAATTTTTTGAGACTGAAGCAACTATTAATCTGTGACTATCAGTCATACCAGTTATGTACCAGTGCTGCCATGTGTATCTTTTTGAAAGGCTGGGTTGAAAAGGAGTAGGTTGCCCATAGCCACCAGAAAAATACCAAAGTTATTTTGCAAATACATGCACATTTCTTCTTGAGTACCTTAGTTGGGCTATTTAAAAATCCTTTAGACACCTCCAGAATGAAGAGGATTTCTTAAAAAAATGCTGTCGATGAGATACACAGAAACTGAGTAATCAAAGTGCATGTACGTGCATGGAAACATGCACCAATTATATAGGTATGATATATAGAAAGCAGATGCATATTTTGACATTCTGGCTACTACTGGGATCCTTATTTAAAAAAAAGAAAAACTAGATACTGAATGGAGATACAGTTGAGTTGACATCTGTATTTTTCCATGGAAAATATTTTAGAAGTCACTGTTGTTGCCATATTATGTTAGACAAATGTAAACATCACCATTGCATATTTCATGCACATCCAAAGGATGGAAAACTTCTCACTATAGCACAAAACATTGCAAGGAGGGACAATCCTCATGCTTGCAAGACACATGGAAGAGTACTCTGCTATTTTTCTGATTCTGGAGGACTGGAATCTAGTCTATTCACCATGATCTAAGAAATATTTAGATAGATGGGAAAGTAACAGGAAGTGGAGAAAATGTAAAAAATGTCACCTTCAGGAAAGGTTTTAGGAGCTGCATTTATTTAGCCTAGGAAAGAGCAGATTGGGCAAATGATGGGGGAGCATCAGTTTGACTGACTGGCTCCAAGAACCTTTGAGCCTTCACCAGAGCTCAGAAAAGTATTCTTTTAAAACTTGGACATGCCCAATTCTAGGGTATTTTTTTCTTTTTTCAAGACAATAAAAATTGCTATAGATGAGGTAAAACACTAGCATTTCATACACATAACCAGATGCAGAAACTCAGCACTGAGCAGTCCCACAGTACAAAGAGTCACATTAACTGAAAAAAGAGGATGAAAGGTAATTAGTTCTCAACAACCCTGCCTTCATTTTCATATCACCCAGAAAAAGAGACAGGAAAGACTAATGAGGAGAATAGATTTTAATTTTATATTTTTAAAGCTTCATGTGAAATATCTACTTCAAGTATAATTTTTTTGAGAGTGTTCAATCATTTCTCAATGCACTTAAATTCACATTGTATAAATAAAGATTACTGGCCTTATACAAAATTAAAGGATACATCAGTTCTGTTCTTAGAGCATGCAAACTAATTAAAATGGAGCTGATAACAATTGCCATTAATAATTAAGGTATATTTATGTGAATCAGAATTGTGAAATGACATGTCCAATGAATGCTTATTGGATTAAAGGGCTTTCAGAATTTTGTCTCGATGGCATCGCTCCATCCCATTCTCAGCCGTTTGGACTATGCGGTAAATGTGTTCAATGCATTTCTGAATAACGTTTGAGCTGAAGCTACATTTAGTTCCTTCACTGTTGGAATCTGTCTCCCCTGTTCTTTATTTCCTCTCCTCTTCCCTCTACTCCTGAAAGGTTTCCTCGAGTTAGTTTTTCCTGTGGTTTGTTGCAGCTTACATGTTTGCGCATTCTTTTTTTGTTGTTTTATCCTTCCTTTCAACTGCAGAGGGGTCATGGTTTGTTTTTCATTTTCTTTGTGTAATACAGGCATTTCAGGCAAGTCTGTGCTTTTGTTCTCTGGCGTTTCTGTGTGGCCTTGGCAGTTACTAGAAATTGAACGGAGCCATCATGCTGCTGCCAGAGCCACGGGGAATGTTCTGCCAAGCACCAGCACCACATGGCCTGCAAATCCCCTAAGATGCCTTTCATGGACGAAGGAAGGAAAGCAGAAGCACAGCAAGGAGAGGCTTTCTTCTCATTTATACATCAATATGCATTTGAACTGCCTTGTCTCCAGTCACACAGCACAATGGATTTCAAATTTTTGAGGTTATGAGTTACAACTATCAAAGAAATAGCTAGTGATCCTAACACACTCACATTTCCAATGTTCGTATTTGTACAATTGTAGAGACTGGGCATGAACAGGAGAAAGATTTTATCACCCATGCAGGTAGGGCATTGAGTTGCTATGTGGAAAGCTTATTTCGTCAACCTTAACTGCTATTGTTTTATTCATGCAGATAAGCATATGGGAAAAGTATGCTTTCAAGGAGTCTGTATGGACTAACAAGGATGGTTAGTGGTGATCTTAAAGGCCGTTTCAGAACTAAACACACGCTGAAAAAAGCATAGGACACTATATGTAAGTCATTACGCATATTTAGTCCTTGAAATGCCATTGTAACACATGTTGGGACATAGATACTAAGGCTACGGGCCCTGTAGAGCTTATAGAGAGCAGATGAGGCATAAAAGTACAGAGAATACAAACTCTAAGGGGTCTATTTTCTCCCTCCTCTACACTGGAGGTGTCCGAGCCAGGATGTACAGGCTTCTCAGTGCTGCACTGATGCTCAGGAAACAAAGACATGTCACCTGAGTGGGATTTCTGCTGGTGTAGTGTTTGACTTCTGTGCTTTAAATGAGGTAGCAAGCCATAAGGGGAAATCATTGGGTAAGCCTAGATACAGTAATCCTTGGGTTTTACAAAAAGCAGTGAACTTATGTTAAAACTACATCTTGCTTTCTCTAAGTTAACCAGCCTGTGTTAAAAAGACTTCTCCGGAGCAGGCCAGGCCTTGAGAAAGAAATAGCTTATGTTGCTGGCACTGTGATGGGGAAAGAGGAACGTGATGTAAAATAGGAGCTGGAACACAGGAGGACAGAAGACCTGAAAGCCTAGACCTTAGGTTTGAAGAAGACACTGTTACCTCTTGCCATCTGATGCTTCTGATTTGATGGACAAGTATTCAAGGGAAAAAAAAAAAGAAAAAGAAAACATCTTTTTGGATACCTATCAAGAAAGGAAAGAAAAATAAAATAAAAAATAAAATCAGGGGTTGCCAAACAGAGTTTACATATTGCAGAATATATGGTCTCCCCGATAACTTGACCTCTGGTTAAATTAATGTTGGAGTTTTGCAGAAAGCCAGCAGTTATATGATTTAATAAGCTCCCCATGGGAGAAGCAGATTAAGACGGTCTAGCTCTACACTCTCAAAAACATAGTATTTGTCATTAGTGCGCAAGCATGGAATGGAAACTGGAAAGCAATGGATGTGTTGATTACCATGATAATCTTCTTGTCAGAAAAGCAACAGTCTTCTGAGGAAAAGGAAGGGTTTCAGGCCATTGATACAACCTGCTAGGATTAATTTTGAGATTTTTGAACATTTTGTCAGGAGCTGTGTAATGGACACACTTGCATGCTCCATGTTAAATTGAGAAAAAACCAAGACAACCTCCCTTCACCCCTTTTACTTTAAAACAAAGTGAATTTCCCCCTTCCTCTTAAGGGAATGTATTTTAGGCTGAAAAAGAAATTACTGGGGGAAATCAAAGCTTTCCAGGGTCCAGTGGTTATATTGACCAGTATTTGATAATTCTAAAACTCTACAACTTTGTTCACAGGCAAATGAGTTCCTGAGAAATTTGCTGTTGAGGTAGTGGGTGATGTCCTGGCTCCTGCAGACTTGCCCTGCCTGCACTGGAGCCAGGCTGTCAGCCAGGGACACTTCAGCCTTCCTGGTGGCAGAGAGCAGTGAGCCAGAGAGGGAGAGGCACTCTCAGGGGTCCTGGGAGCTACCCTGCATGCTCATCATGGCATGAAACCATCTGCACCAAAAGCAAAAAGGGGGAAAGTGTAGCAATCTAAAGACAACTTTGTGTTCAGTATGGTCATCTGTTAGAATGATGAATGTGGAGATGGTGCTGGGACTATCTTTAGGGTGTCCCAATACAGCAAGAGAGGCACGTTGGTGCTATCAGTTTGTATAATACTTTCCTTACATCTGATTTAATGCCTCAAATAAGAAAGTGGCTGTAGCTCTTAGAAGACATTAGCAATGTTCATTTATGTTGTTTTTTTCATTTGAGTAGCACTTACAGCGAGTTTTAGTGCACTGCTTACGTTCTCAGATAACCCCAGGGCCATTAATATCTACAGATCAGATATGAAAAAAATGAGTCACCTTTCCTGTCAACTGATACATAGTAATTTTAAAAGTATTTATCCTTTGTGTGAGCCATAAAAAGGAAAAGTTGAAGTTAAAAGAAGTCAAGCACTGCCAAAGACCTAACTGAAGAAACAGGGGACTCTGTTATTCAGTGTGACACTGATCCCGATGAAAGAATTTGAACAGCCCAGCTGTGCAGCACTCAGTCTGCGCAAGGTGGGGAATAGCTGGTTATATTGCTTTTGTACAACAGATGTGTGACACTTGGTGGGCTGAGATTGGCTCATTAAGGGTATGAGAATGACACTTTATTAAAAAAAGAAAGTAATCAAAAGAGAAGTTAGTGAGTTCTTAGGCTTTAATCCTTTTTCAAATGTGTCACTCAGCTTCATGGGCGACATTTTCATGTCAGTGCAGTAAAACAGTTCTGTAAAATCCAGAAATTTGGGACTGAGAAAGGAGTATTTTCAGGTCCTACAGCTTAGCACTGCTGCAGTGACTGAGAGACTTGCTGTGTATTAAATCATTGAATAACAAGTTCGTGTAACAGCAGATGAAACCAAGCTTAAATATTTACCTTTTGACTGAGGAAAACAATTTTTTTTTTTCATATCACCTTGACTATAGGAGTCATGAAGTCTAAAATAAATTACAATGGCTGACATTATATGACTGATTTACTCTAAAATGTGTTTTCAAAGGTATTGTGGAAGCTGTGATATCCACACAATATATTCATGCTGGATCACAGCTTGTAGATTCATGAGTACTTCCTAAGAAAACATTTGGTGTCCAAATCTTACCTAATGCAGCTATTGTTTTAATTTCCTTCCACAGGATTTCAAATACACATTAGAAATAAATTATTCTGTCTTAGAAAGAGAATGGGATGGGCATTACTGTTTTTCAACTGGTAGCATACTTTCCGGTATATTCAAAAGGATAAGAACAAAACCTAATTGAAAACTTTCCTTTTTTCCACAGCGGAGGAGGAAAGAGTACAATTATCTCACCCAGACACAGAACTGACAGTCTCACTAACCTTAATCTGTCTGTATTTGCTGTTACATTGCTTTACTGCACGTATTTCAGATGTTACAAGGCTGAACAGAGTATTAAGGGAACGTACATCCTGCCAGCTAAAAAGGACAAAAGGCACAAACACGCAGAAGAGATAAGGCCATGACAAGTGTAGCGAAGAAGATCGTTTTTTGTTTTTCAAATTTCCTTCTTCTCCATTGTGAACAGATTTTGTCAAGAAATGTAAGAGTCGGATTTTAAATAAATGTGTTTGCAAAAAAAGAGGAGTTGTGCAGAGGCTGTTTATGAGATGTCTGCTTTCACACCACATGCTTTTACTAGCTAGATATCAAAATACTGGAGCCAAAAATTGTCTGAGTACCTCATTGTTTATTCTTTCTCAGACTGTCATAGGCAAGCAGATGTAAAGTCTTTCCAAGTGGAAGCAGAGAGGGTACTAAATGACAGTCAGTCTTGGCACAGGCTTTTGGTGTGTATAATCAGCAAGGTTTCTAGAACTGCTTGATTCATACAAAGCAATAACACACAGTCTGTTTTCCTCTTTCAGCTTCTAATTATGACAGCCATTGACCTTCAAGTTTGTTCAAGTTCCTTGCAAGTGCTAACAAATTAATTAAAACTTCACAGGAATGTGACAGTCTCAGGAAAAAATAGAGTAGTAGGGCTGAAACTTCTCTTCTTGTTATTTTAGAGAAAGTACGTTTTAGAGGAAAAAGAAAGCCCTTGGTCTTTACTTCCTTCCTAAGAACTCAGTAAGTGCTTTTAAGGTACAGATTTGATACCACTGCTATGGTCTTTGATTCACTTTTAAAAAGTCTTGCTTTTATGCAAAGAGTATATTAACATTGCTGTGAAAAGAATGAATACCCGAATCACAATCTCTTCCACTTGGACCCTCTGTTTGAGTTAAGGATTGTTCAGCTGACCAGATAAATTACACATCTCATGATCACCATCCTCCAAGGATGCACATGTAGAAGATGGTGAAGGAAGATCATAGTAGCAGTCACAGCACCCAGATCCAGCCTGACTTCTACTGATAAACCCCTTACCTCTTGGTATACATTAATTCCATAAAGTGTGGGCAGTGGCATCAAAGATAGAAGAAACTTTAACAACAGAGGTATTAATTATTGCCAAGAAGTAGCGAACAGTAAGACACATATAAATTGAAGTTCCTTTCAACATCTGTAACTGGTAGGTTACAAAGAAGAATTAAGGACTTCTACTACTACAGAAAGTTAATTTTAAAATCTCACAATGAGGCAATTTGCTTTTTAAAAAAGAAATTCTAAGAATAGTAGAGACACCTGTGTTTAGAAATCCCCTGCATGGTCCAGCCTTGACGAGTGGGGATATGCAGAGGTATGACTAATCTTACCAAATGTTTTGGTCAAAGTTTCAACTTCATCCTTTGGTTTCATATATAAAAGGTAATTGCCTGAGAGCCCCAAGAACATCTCCAGCAAAATCAGAGAAGGCCATAACTCACAGTACAAATATTCCTATGGTTTTTAAAAAAGTAGCACAATACACTGAGAGAGCAAAGCCTTCTTTAGAAATCTTTGTGAATTGAGAGGAAAAAGCCCTCCGCATGCCACCTTTCCATGGAGTGAATCCGCTGTAGTTCCTAGGGGTAAAAGGCCTCTGTAATTTTTCAGTGCAGCTATGGAAGTAATTTCCTGTCCCTGCACTCTTTGTGTTTTCATTTCTTCTGCACAAAACAAACTGTCAAAGCAAGGTGTGCTAGGGCTCTGCTCTTCAGAGAGGTCTGAATGCAGAACATCTGTGATCACGGGTGGAGAGTTCCAGCAGGCTGTTTGCTCACCTCCTGCTCTGGAGTGATGCTTGGATATAGGCTTCTCTTTGGTGGTCTCTCCCTCCCCTCATTCCCCAAACAAGAAATTGCATTTGTCTGCTACCAGTACTTGGTCATGACAGCATCTACACAATGCAGACCACAAGCTGAGTAAAACCAGTCTTTTTAAAAGAAAAGGATCCAGGCTTTGCTTATCACACCTGCATGTGTGAGCAAAACAGAGCAAACCTAACTCCACCTACATACAATTGTCCTTGTAAAAACAGGAGGAGGTATATAAATGAATATGCAAAAAAAGAAGCGTTGACTTCAGATGTCCTTTTTACTAAAATGATTTTCAGCATCTAAAATCATCTTGTGACATGTAATAATGAGCGCTACATATTCTTTTCCACATTCTTGTCCTCACTGTGCATGCAGCTTATAGCCTATACACACAAAATTGTAATAAATTATAAAAGGGACAGCGATAGTTCTAAGACACTACAGTTTCTCATTTTAATGGCTAGTTCAGGGATTGTTCCAATCACTGTGAACTCCCTTAATAACACTACTTATCATAGGAGCTAAATCTAATTTTATAATTTTAATTTCCTGCAATGTAAAATGTTAGATTCATTTAAATTTGATCTAATTCCTCACCTCCCCCCAGGCAGCAGGTGGAGGCTCCACAGGAGGGTAATATTTGGGGACATCCCAAGCTACTGCAGCCATGAACCACTTGAAATCTTTACATTTAAGGTGCTTGCGAAGTTCCTTCTGGGCAGAGATATCACCAGTTGAAAGATGTCTGTACTCAGGCCGTCGCTGGTAAATGTACTCTGCAAACTCATCCATCCATGTTTCTGCCACGCGCTTCAGGTTCTGTGCAGCAGAAAAAAGCAATCATTAATTTCTTCATGCTTGGAGTGAATAGTATTTCTAATGGGAAGAATTAAACAAAAAAAATTCAGTAGTCCAAACAACTTTTAAGCTTAGCTGGTTGAATTTCTCAGTCTTAAAACATGGAAAAATACTGGTAAATGTATGCTATCTTCATTACAGTGTTAAGCAAACACTATGGAGTATTAAATACCTTGCTTTCCTGTTCACTCTGTAAGATACAATCTTCTGTCTGTTGGACATCTTATTTTCCCTCCTATTCTTTATGCATCCTCACATGCGTTTTTGATTAATGATGGATGTTGAACAGAAATTTTATTTCAGCTGCTCACATTGGCACCTACATTTTTTCCCTGTTAGTTCATAACCTACTAATGTGCATGAAGGGCTCAAATTATTCCTTCTGATGTATTTCACTTTGCATTTGAAAGGCATCTGAATTTTCAGCTGCCATCATACTGCTTAGTCACCCAGCAATTCCTACCTAAATTTTAGAGTCAGTTCTGCATGTATGAGGACAAATAGTCATGAGCTTGATCTGCCCTATTTCACAGCTGGTTTTGCACTGCCTTTGGACTGGAGGCTTTACAGTGTTGGTGTACTAGTAAATGTACTATGCAAAAGCATAGCACATAACCCTATAACCCTGAAGTGGAGCTGACCTGAAGCAAAGCATCTCATGGGATAGGTATGGCAACTTGTGGCTTTCTGCATTCAATCCCATAGACATATCTAACCTATTTCTGTTCCATGAAAACCAGTTCTGGCTTATGTCCCACAAAGTTTATTTTTGTTGGTGTTTTACAGGAAACAGAATTGCCTATTTTGTTGCATAAGAATTTATTCAAATTATAAAATGAAAAAAAAGACTTGTAAGGAAAAATCCTGAATAGATGAGACTGAAGAGATATATTTTATTGTTATTTAACGTCATGGAGTCTAAATAGGCTGCGGGCAAATTTTCCTGTGTTTTTGCTTGTTTTTAAAATTCCTTCTGAAACTCAATCCACACAAATTTATATGCAGATGTTGTAGTGGATTACAGGCTTAGCCTATTCTGCATTTCCACAGCTGCCCAATAACCTCTTATCCCACCAACAAAGCAACATCTCACTGGATGACACTGAGATACTAGGGTGTTCTTATTGCTTTGTTTGTAAAAACAAGATCATCAAGTTTTGTAATATTCTTTTTATAGAACACTAACTGCAAAATGCTGAGATTCGCTCCGTAATAAGCTGGAGGACAATATACATCTGATTATCATCAACATAAGGTAATGTTTCTTCTCAGAACATTCTCTGCATCTAAGTAAGCCTGATTCGTACTCTTGATTTGCTTTCAAGATTCATTTGAAAATTCCTGTCCTGAATTTTATTAACCCATGCAAACTAAATGTCTCTGAACTAATAAGGCTTATCTGAATACAAAGACAGAAAGACACAGAACAAATGAAGTACTTTTAGCTGACACTGCAAGATAAGTTTCTATGTGCTTTCTCTCTGTGAAGCAAATATGTTAAAACCTGCAGGGATAAAGCAAGTTAAATTAAAGCAGTATAAGAATCCACAACACTTATATTCCTACCCAAAAATGGCTTGTGCCCCACATAAGGGCACTTTTGTTATAATTTCATGAAAACCTAAATTCCAATAATTTAGGATTCAAGAATAAAGGAACTGGGTAGGACAAAGAAAACCAGAACAATTTCAAGAACAACATCTAAATGACAATCCCACCTGTCCCATAGAAACCCTGTAACACAGAAGTCTCCTAGTAAAAATACTATGTGATGAGACTTTGTAGATGGGGCCAAAATATGATTAAGTAAATTAAACTAAGAAGCCAAAATCATGAAAATAGGTGTGACCTTTCTAGCATATCTTTCACTGTAATGCTGTACACTTCATTTACTACAATGCAAGTGCAGTTTAAGACTGTTCTAGAAAATATCAAACTATTATTTGCAATCACTTTATCTGATAGTGCTATTTCCATATTTAAAAATCATACTGCAAAAAGAACCATACAATAAAAGTATAGTAAAAAAATTCTTAGGAAAGAAAAATTCAAAGTAACTCCAGCAGTGGCTTACCCCATCAGTATTAAGAGTAGGCTCTGCTGGAGTTTTCTCTTTAGGTATTTGGCTGCACTAAACGAACTGCATTCTGCTTTAGATTATTATAAATGAATAAAACGGGAGTCCAACAGAAATCTTGATATTATACCTGGTCACTAGCTCAAAATTCTCATTCAGCAGTCAAAAGCTCTTTGTTTTTCAATAAGTCCTTCATCACTGTTTGGGGGTGTGTGGGTGTGTGTGTTTGGGGGGTGTGTGTGTGTGTATCCACCAAAACGTTGCATTAAAAAAAAATTCATTCAGTTCTTCTCACCATTCCCCAAATACCAGGTAAGACTCTTTAGACAAATCTATTTAAAACTTTGTTCCCCAGTTCTTCCAAGACCATTCTCTCCACTGTATGCTAAAAAACTTTGCAAACATTGCCAGATCCTGTAATGAACCTATATATTATCCTTAGCATGTTTATACTGTCATAAGCTGAACCCTTATGCGGCAGCCCTTTGAATTTTAATAGTTCCCTTTAAAAATATAGACTCTTGCTAGCTCTAGATCTCCAGACTGTTTATAAACATGACTGCAAGGAACTCTCTGTCCTGGAGTAGTGGGAAGCTCTTTCTAAAGTTGCCAGTTACTAGGAAGCAAGCACTCAGCATCCAAACACTTTAGTTTTGAAGAGGTTTGTTGACTTCAGTTAGCATGGGTTTCTTCTCCTTATTACCACTATGCAAGTTCAGTAATCACCATACTTCCTTTTAACATAGACGTGTACAGACTAGTAGCAAAACTTCAAATTGCAGTTAATCCCCACACTTGAATTGAATGCAGTCAGAAAGAGCTGCTGTCCTGAAAGTCTGGTGCAACCTTGCACAATAAAACAATAAAGTCAAACAGCAATTACATTCCTATTTAGAACATGCTAACTTAGCATGTTTCTGGAGCAAAAATACAGGCTGTATGATGAGATGAGTGAGCTCTCATAAACTGAAGATCCTCATTCTGTGGCTGTCTAACAGCATGAAAAGTTGCCCTACACAACCAACCTCCCAGAAATGTAACTCTCCTCTGCAAATTATGTCAGTGAGCTGCTGGTTTTTTACTCACCTTATCACAGCACAAAGGTAGAGGAGCACAACCAAAATGAGAGCGCTCATCTCTGAACACTTTAAGGCCTACCGATCAAGTGACTGACTGTAAAGTAAGATTGTGATTTCATGTCCTTTACGAGTCTCCCAGAGTTGCCCTTCCTATACAATCTGGGTGAATATATGACATGGTGGAGAGAGGAGGATGGTTGCTTCCTCCTTGCCTGAGCCTTAGGCAAGTCTAGACGCAATCTGAGCATATCAATATATTAAGCCCCACAAGTGGGAATGCTTACAAATAGCTACCAAATCTTGACAGACACTAGCTGTAAAACAGGTGCTAAGCAGTTTGACTTTGTTAGGACCATGTGTGTGTTCATACTGCGGCAGAATTTACAGCTCAAAGGAGTTTAAGAGCCCACCAGATTAGGTAGCATTTTGTGAACATTTTACAGCATCATTTAAGCACTCCAGTCTCACAGTGAAGTAAATCTACAAAGAATTTAGAACAAACAAAAAGAGAGTTAGATTTGAATCTTCTTGATTTCTGTCTCTGTTACTCTTTGCGTAACCTTCTAAAGAAAGCTCCTTTAAATGCCAGTTTCTGAAATGGCATCAAATATCTTTATCAATAAGAAGAACCAGTTTTGGGATATCTTTGTGGTAGATCACACTTGCTTGGATTCAGTCTGAACACCTCATCCAGGTGCATACAGAAAGGAAAAATGAAGAATGTTTCTACATCTGAAAACTGCTGTAGTTTAGCTTGGCTGTCAAATTCATTGCAAGGTTACAGATGTCCAGACTGGTTACCCTGGTCTTTTAACAGAAAAGAAGGAAAAATAAAAATTAAATAGGAGCAATTAAATGAAGATCAATTCAATATTAATGAGTTCCATGAATTGACACACAATGTAAGGAAGTCACAGGGACTCTAGATGGACATCTGAGGAGTCTCTCAGGACCTATCCATGACAGACCAATGATAATTTGTTCTCTCATCATTTTCAGCAAAAAAATTCTGTACAAGAATAAATAAGGCCCAATGATATTTTAGTAGATGCATATTTCTATATATAAGGTTGTGACAGCTGTCACCAAGAAGCTGTGAGATGCATACAAAAGTGATGGCAACCACACTAAGACTGACTAATCAGCTGTCATCAGTTGCCCATGCACACGTTCTTGATATAATTAAGTTCTGTGCCACTATTACAATTTTACTCTCTGGTAAATCCTTTACCATCAGGCTTACATTTACAGAAATTTTCTTTAAGTTTGTGTGAACTCACTGTGACTTTGTATTTTCACTCAGCAATAGTCTACAAGACAGTAAGTCACAATGTCACTGACACCTGGACTCAATAAAAGAGTTTAAATCAACTCGACTGGAGAAAGAAAGAGACAAATGAGGACTTCTCTACTTGAAAAAAATAAATTTTTTGTGGACCATTTTGTCCCTTTCACTTTCTTTAGTGAGTAGGGAAGATACATCTCTCTGATCAAATAACTGTCCCTTCTTTTTAAGCATGTAAGGTCATCTGTCCTTTTCAAGAGATGTGATATTACTCAAATAAACGCAGTGAGAAGAAAGTAGATGCTGGCCATGAGAATGGAAAAGTGGAGTGAGGCAGGGACACGTCAAAGGACAGATTCATAAATATTCCCTCTAAGCAAGGTTTAACTAGATTGGTCCCTAATATGGGAGGGGTAGTTCCACATTTCCTAACTGTGGCTGGTGTGCTGGATTGCAATGACAGCACCGATAAGAGAGCTACCTAGCTGTACTCTGTTCCGCGCTGTGAGACTGTGCAACTCCATCCTCTAGTTGCATCTTTTCCAGCTGACATTCTAGATGAAGCATTTAAACATATAAAAATGTAATTCCTGTTTTCAGTTTCTCCAGATGTTGTAAAGTAGATTTTTGTTATCTGGTGGCACTAAAGCAGCACAATAATTTGATTATTTGTTTCATTTCACCTGCATAACCTGTTTTTTCCACTGCCTAACACTTAATTGTGTTTAAAACTTAACTGGGTTTCATTCCAGCAATGGTTTGCACTTGTGTAAAAAAACCCCAACCAAATAAAGAGATGTCTGCAGGCATAAAAGAAATGCATCTCTATGGAAGACGGTACGCTAACTAGGTGACAAAGCTGGTGGTGTACATAAATAACTCCTGTGAGAGTTAGCACAGCTGGCAGAGAAGCAAGAGACTATTTGTTCTCAGCCTGTAGTTTGCAAATACCTAGAACTGAAATTCTACAGATGTCATCTGAAAACAGTCAGGATTTCATTCTCTCTAAAAAGGTTTGCATCTCCACTGCAAAAAATTTTAAGATCTACACATCGGAAAAAAGTGAAAAAAAGGCAAAAAACCAGGGCATTGACTAAAGGCTACATCTCTGCTCACTGGCTCACTTGAGGCTGGCCTGCTGGGCTTGGAGGGAAGGGATGGGCACGGTCCCCATGAGGATGCTGCCTGCACCCAGCTCTGTGGCTGCAGGTCTCTGCAGGCTGGCTGTAGGGGAGCTGCGGAAAGCAGAGTGACAGTGTGGCAGCATCTCCACAGATTTGTTGGCTACTGCCATGCTCGCTTTACAGACCCATACAGTGTGGGCACATATAGACCATAGTCCACCTCTGCAGCTAAACCTGGAAGAGAGTTCAGGAGTTTGATTCCAAACAGATTTCTTTAGCCATGTAACTTCAGATCCAGTGCTAGCCTATTGAAGGAATCCTGGAAAGTAGCTACCACCACTTGATGTTGTTATTGTTTAGAAACATCCAGTTCTCCATCTTCTTTATATTCCTTTCAGATAGCTAAGCTGCCAGTCCTGTTGCATTTATTATCTTAAAAGCAAAACTTCTGTTCAGATTGGAGAAAGTATAAAAAAAACCAGCATTTAAAAAAATTACTTTGACTTTCTTGTATTCAAGGATTAGGAAATATTAATTTGAAGATTTTCTTTGGTAAGTGCTCTGTTTGAGATCTTGGTTTAATTAAATTTAATGATGAATTTATTAATCTGTTAAATGAAAACATAATGGAGACTTAAAAGCTGTATTGTATAATCATCATCATTATCATATATTATAGCTGTGCTCTTGCAAGAAGGTGATTCTTGCTTGATTCCTAAATAATCTGCTTATTCTAAGCTGATGTTTCAGCTGCTTACTGTGACTGCTGAATCATAACTGACTTTATGCTACAGTCTTTTGTGCTACAGAGGTGACTGCAAAAATCCCAGCAGTGCTCCCTTAACAGCATGTCACATCTACCAGTTTGCACTCCAGTCATGAGAAAACATAGCCGTTATCTAACCAATTCTTCTGGGTTCTTTAACTTGACTGGAAACTGAAAATAAAATGTTCATGGGCTGCTTTAAGAAAACCCCAAACATTATTTGCAGCTGGAAAAAAACCCAACAAAATGGTCATAATATTAAAGGAAGCTCTGTCAAAAATGCAAATGTGGTCATAACACCAGATGGTAGAGCTACAGTAATTTTCTTTGAAGATCCCTTTCGAAGCCACACGAAAAGGCTGAGAAAATGGTTCAGGTGGGAATCTGAACCCACCTTTATCAGCTGAATTCCTGAACCCAAACTCGTGCAAGTTCCAATTCAGCGACACTGTGTAATGAGGCAAATGTCATCGTGCTTGTGCCTGCTGGGTCAGAGGATCACTGTGCTCTGGGATCCCACGTTCTGGCGTGCAGGGAGGAATTCAGCTTAAGGTTAGGATTCACCACGCTGCTGGGTTAGCATCCAAACTTGAACTTCAGTGGAATGGCCCTTCCCTTCAGAAAGACCTAATGCTCTAATGCTCTGTAGTAAATGCTAAAATGCTGTGTAAAATACCTGCAAACGAAAAAAATTTCTGTAGATATAATTTGAAACTCTCTCCCTATATAGATATATATCTATATATAGATATATTTTGAACTCAGAGTTCATCTCTGCATATCCTATGGAACAGTGAGCTTTTATTGCTAAATTTCTTATGGCTTTTATAGAATCACAAATAGAAAAAAAATCCCCCCAAATAGGAAACTAAATAAAATAAATAATAAACTGAGGTACACCTACAAGAAAATTCTAATAATATTTTAAAGTCTAATTTCATAGGTAACTAGGTAAAAGAAAATGGCTTAGCTAGTATTGTTAAAAATGAAGCAACAATCAAGAATACCACAGAGCAACTAAAACAATCCTGTAAAACAATTCAGAAGTTTTTAATAGGGCAACATCTTGCACAGGACTTTAAGATCTGGGGGTTCAGTTTCTATATATGTCTTACCTAAAACAAACAGGCAAAATTAGTTACTAGGCACGGCAGTTTTGTGCAGAGGTTGACAGATTTGGAATGAACAAATAATTATGTGGTGCTTCCACCTTATAATGTGGAATTAGTGTTGACATCTGCATACCCATTAATTTTGCTTTATGTGCAATTACCTGTAAATTGGACACTGACTGCATTTGGCAAGAAGCAACATCTTAAAATGTCTTCAGATAAAAATATTCAGCTTTTTTATTTGCATTTGGTTGTCACAGTCTGTTTTATAAACCTACTGTGCATGTTTACAGTTTGCTTTACTTTTGCTCTGTACCACCAGTTTTACTGACAGTGTTTTATATGTGGATGCTTTTCAATTTATGGGATACGTGCCAGCAAAAAATATGTGTAGGCCTTGCAGATCTTGAGTGACAGATGAGAAAGTAAGAAATATGATAAGAAGGACATAGAAAATTGATGTCACAATACATACTTACTGTTTGTGGTACACTAATGGTTAGTTAGTGATGGGGAGGTGGAACAGAGTTTTTGACAAGTCTCTCATTTAATAAAGTGTATGTGATGCTCATGCCAGGTCACAGCTCTTTAAAAAAATATTTAGATTGGTCAGGTGTTACGTAGCTGGCTGAAACTCTGTGTTGAAACTTGCCACTAAAAGATACAGAGAGGTGAAATCCCAAGGGCAGGTAAAACGCTCACTTTAAGCATTATTTGTTAAGGGCAACCATAAGCTGAAACAGCTTGAAAGGAAACCCATGGCATGATTTGGGCTATGCCTGAATTTGTCTAGAAGCTCTGTCCTCTTCCTAACTCCAGTCTCCCTTGTGCTGCTGCTGTGGGATAGGATGGGAAAATCTGTCATTCTTTAATGCAGTATCTGCAAAAGGGGAAATTCTCCCTTGATTACTGAAGGGGCTCTTGCAGTCATTTATAGAATCACAGTTGGGCTGAAGATGAATATGTCCTTATTTTTCCTTTTCCAGCTTGGATGAGGGAGAGGTAATATTTTTAGGCTTAAAATTACACACAATTTGATGGGTCAGAGACCAAGCTCTCTTCCTTGGCCAGTTATTGAGATAGTCCCAAACACCAAAACATACAGAAGACCTTGTGCTCTTGGCAGCCTTGATGCAACATATCTTAACTTCAGTGTTTTGGTTTAGAATATTGTACTGGAAAGAAGCTGGGAACCCAAGAATTCAAATTTTCTTTCAGTAATAAATATATGCCAGAAATTTACCTAAGCATCATGTTTTAGACCACCACACACAGAAGAAACTATCCATTATTTGAATGGGAAGGATAAGACTCACCCTATCAGCACACTAGATCTTTTCCCACAAGATACAGGTCAGTCAGTCTGTGCACAGGCAGAGATTTCGTTTTCGTAACTGGGAATGTTTTTTGGTAATATTTCATGAGTGATTTATTGAAATCAAGCTAAAATAAATAGTACAGGGGGGCTGAAAGCTGTGGCTACCTGATGGCTTTAAGTACTCACAGTGCCTCTGTGAACGCTAGTTAAGTGTTGAACTGTATGAGAAGCTAGTATTCCAAATAGTAGTGATTTTATTTTGCTCCTACAGGTAATGCACAAGACAGCATATTCTGTAATGACATGCTTTGTGTTGTAATAGAGAAAAACAGAGCCCAAGGTTTGGATTTCTTATTTCAAGTTGTGTGTGATTTTTGCAGGGGATACCATAACAAAGCAGTTTATTTCAGCCAGTGTAAAAATCTGGATGGGGAAACTCTGATACTACACAGAACTATACTGGGGGAAGATTTTAATCTCACAATTTAGTCAATACAGTTTTTCTCACCACCACTAACACCACCACTAATCTCATTACTGTGTCATGTGTCACACTGTCTGCACTGATGCTTTTTTAAGGCAAATCCTTCTCTTTGTCTAGCCAGCTGTCGGACAGACAGCACAGGCAGACTCTTTCCTCTGCTGCAGTTACTACAGTAAGCCTTGTCCTGGGGTGCTGAAACCAAAAATATCTCCCCCTTAAAGCAAGAAATGTATTCTTTTATTCATACCACATTTTCATTATTAAGAAAAAATATGATTCATAAAATACTACCCTATGGCAATAAGCAGACTTTAATATTAATGCCATTTTATTAAAAAAAAAGTTCCTCTAAACCAGAAAAGATTAAAACTCAACCATGAATAAATACTACTGTGTGCCTGGGAGCTACATCTGTGCCCTTTGTCTCCCATCTTTTGACATCCCGTGAACACCTCCAGAAAGTTATAGAACATTTTCTCTTAAGCAAAAAGCCCCTCATGGATATGGATGTGTTCAGTAGTCTTTGAGAAATGTCTAGAGGTTTTGTAATTTCTCACTCACGCGGCTCCAACCTGACTGTATTCCAGAACCAGGTTTTACAAAATAATTAGACAGTCACTCAAATCATTATTATGCAGTCCTATTGCCTCAGAAAACATCCCTTCTGTGAGATTGTACTTGTTCTGCTGACTGATAAGAAAGTGTGCATTCAAATTTGTCCTGCTTGTGAAAACTATGACTGACAACACTCTGCAATTCGAGAACTGTAGGCCTTAGGTTATTCCTAGGTTCTTTTGAATCAGCATGAAACAAGCTTCTGTGCTGAGACATCCAACCCCATATTTTTAAGCTTCCATTTTATTCTTGGCAATCTTATCTCTGGAAGGCAGCATAACTGCAGCAATTGCACATCTCATTTCAGAAAAATAAAGAAACACTCCTTTTCCATTTTAATGGTTTACTGGAAACTAGTTCACAGGGAATGAAGAAACTGATGATGATGAGTGAAAGTGATAAACAGCAAGACCCAATTACTCACTCGTGCTAGGCTGGTTCCAGAAGGGACTTTATATGGGACGTACTTCCTGTAGATATGCCCAACTCGAGAGCACGGAACATCAAACATGCCACCTCCGCACATCCACACCTGGAAAGAAGACAGAAAGCAAGTGAAAGAATAATGCCTGGCAACAAATGAGGCAAGAAAGGCATTTTAAGTAATGGGTATGTGAAAATGACACATCGTTCCCTACTGACCCCTCCCACAGTCATAGTGGTGGCCTTCTCAGCATGCTGATAGCTGGGATTAGGTAACATGGCAGACTCTTCTACCTGGAATCTCACTGCTCAAAAGCAGAGTATGTTCAAAATAAAATCTTAAAACATATTTAGAATATCTAACAATGGTCCTCCCTCAACACAGCCAAGATATTATTGCATCTGTTGTTTAAAACATACAGGATCAAAATTTCAAAAGAAGCCTATGTGAGTAAAACAAGCCATCAATCGGAAGTAAATTTTTTTTGCAAAACACCTGACTTATGTTTTGAATAGTGAATACAGAGCTCAAAAATTAAGATGCTCTTCATTTTGTAAAGAAAAAGGAACAAAAATCGATTTCCTTCTGATCAAATTTATGTAGGCAGAGGAAGAAGAACATGCTGCTACGTTTCATCATTAATACTTTAATACTAAACAGATGGAACCATCTGGAGTACACAGGTTTGATGCCTCAGGTCTGAGCAATCAAAACACAGTCAACACTGGTGGGAGCTGCAAGTACTTCATGGCTCTAAGAATCAAGCTGTATCCTGATGGGCAGCGAGTAAGGAATTCTTCCCAATTCTTCACCTAGCATGACTATGTTTTACCAAGTGTACATGAGAACAAGGTTTTGTGCCATGTTAGAGGAAGTTTGGCAATCATGCCAACCTATGAGCATGATTTTCTATGCTCTTGCAATGCAGAGCCACCAAACTCCAACACGGCTATTAGGTGACTTAGGTAGCATACTGGCAACATTCATAACTCTGATTTCAAAAAAAATGACCTGACTTTGCAAATCAGGGAAGCAGAAAACAACAACAAAATCACTCCCCCAAAACCCCCAAGCAGAACTCTTCAAGTATCCTAAAACCAACCGTGCAGCAAGAGTTTAAAATTAGAGTGAAAACATTAGTATTATAAAATTATTTCCTAATCCTGGCTAAACAATTTTTTGTTCCTCACAAATTTAGAACAGAATGGCTCTTATTACATGTAAGGGACACTTGTGGTCTCAGCTTTCAGCCTTTAGACTGAAAACAATAAAAACCCATTCCCCTTCCACCCAATTTAAAAGAAAACCACACCAAAGCTGAGAAAGATAGAGGGCTTGTCCCTTCCATGTCTCTTTCTGTGGACATACATAAAGATGCTTCATGAAACATCTCCATAAATCTGGAGGAGAATTTGGGTCCATGTATTACATATATGAACAAATTTTAACTGTATCTGATGCACTCTGGAGTGAAATGGCATGAAATAAGTTTGTGACTGAGGCTAAAGCAGAACAGAACATGGACAACTGAAAGATTCACTGACAATTTCCATACAAAAAGGAATTAATCCAAAAGTTGATATGCTCTGAATTAAAACAACAGTTACCAGACCCTTAAAAAAAAGGTAGCAGAAAATGTGATGTGATCGCAAATACTTGACATTCTGCATGAAGCTTGCAGAGAACAATGTGCATCTCTACACTTTTTCATCATACATTTCTTATTTAGTCTCTTTTGTCTTGTCCACCAGCTGACTAGCTACTGGATTTTTGAAATCACAGGAAAACATAATGATTAATTCCATTCATTTAAAACAATATTGAAAATGGGCAAGAGTTTGGCCTCTTTCACTGTGCTTGCCTGTTCATGTTACAGTGGGTATATCTGCTTGGTCCTGGCAGTGTGGCTGTGAGCTTGGGACTAAATTTTAGCA
This sequence comes from Strix uralensis, assembly GCF_047716275.1. NCBI lineage: Eukaryota > Metazoa > Chordata > Aves > Strigiformes > Strigidae > Strix > Strix uralensis. Next base: position 41,884,344 of record NC_133975.1, read on the forward strand.
ATCTGAACGTGCAGGTGCTAAACATTACAATATGAGATAACTTAGTGCTTGAGTGTGACTTAAAGCACTTGCTGAAGCTAGCACGCTGGAATTCAGCCTCTGAGACAGACTGTGCTATTCACACTGTGAATGGAGAAAACGGGGGTTAGAGTGAAGGCTTGAGTTGTAAAGTGATTTAGGAAGCTGCCTCTTATGGGTCATTTGTGTATTAGTCCTTACAGTCCCTTAGCTGTTAGCCATGGCATCCAGCTAATTTTCATCTGGTGACAAAAAGTTTGAGGATCTACACCTCGTTGCAGGACAAACCTAAATACACTAGTGTAGATGTTTAAGGAAGGTTTGAAACCACTGAAAGTGGGGCAAGATCATGTGCTCGGCCTTGTCCTAAAATTCCACAGACACCCTTGTGCAGTCAGGTACTGCTGAGAGCTACTCATGAAGCTGCTACTTACCACCTCCCATCACAGAGTTAACTAAGGCATCTGAGGTATGGGTAGGTGCTTCTGGTGCATGTTAGCGTTTCAGAAGAGGAGACAAATTTTGTGGGTTAGTGGCACAAGGTGGCAAAGGCAGCTGTCCCAGGCAACACTCTGCCAAATGGAAGCACGTATGTTGATGGAATCAGGAGTATTTCAGTACCTATTTCTGCAGTGAGGATATCCCATCTGGTCTCCTAGTAATCACAGTCCTTCTCAGGGAGGAAATTTACTGGTGGGTTGGAAATGGAGACCCAAATGAATGCTCTGCCTCCATGCCAAAATAGCTCATCACAGTCCAGAGCAGTCTTGCAATGCCATGCAAACATGATCATTACTTTCTTTTCAAAAACATTTTGTAAAATTTGATTCTTAAAGAAGACTTTAAAATCCTCACCCATTTAATCCCATGTCACCTAGTTCACTGGAAAACATGTTCATAAACATATTAAAAAATAATAAAAATGATAGTGTTAAAATAAGTTGGGTAATGCCATTGTTAAAAAAAATGTTATCACCTTTCTACCAATACTTCGTTTGTACATTACATCATTTGTACCTTTTTTAGTGGGAATCTCCTCTCTGTGGCTGTCTTCACACAACCCAGTGCACCGATGAAAGTGCAGACCTATATTTACTATTTGTTCTTGTTTTCTAAATTAAGATGTTTCAAAGGCTAGACAAGATATTGCAGTGAGTAATCAAGTTTTCTTAGCGTTTGCAGAGTGGACAGCATAGCAGTTTGACACAAAGGTCATACACAGAACAAATTTAAAAGACAAGAAAGCAGAAATATATATATATATAGGCCAGTATTACTTTAACTTAGACAATGAGAGCTGAAGTAGACATATATTGCATTTCCTCTAAAGTAGTAGGATATCAGTAAAAAAAATAATAAAAGGAGAAAAGAATTAGAAAAAAACCCCTGTCACATATGCTGAGGCAATAATAAGTGGGAGAAAATAACACTTTGCGTTAGGCTTATATTTGATAGATAGAAAACTTGAAAATGCTGTGCTGCACCTGAGGTGCGCTGTGCAGGGTAATTGAAATGAATCTTGGGCTGCCTTGAAGGATGTTTAGCAGCTGTTCCTGTTTATCTTTCAGCTTCGGAATGATTTTAAAAGCATTTTTTATATTTCCTTGGAAGATCAATTCTGGCAAGTTCATCTTCAAAACGTTCATTTTTATGTCACGTGTGCTAAATGCAAAAAAATTGGAGGATGACTTCTGTGTTAAATATTACAGACGTCCAGTGTACCATGAAAGGAATTCAGGTGGTGTGGGACATTTGGCAAAATTATATCACAACACTGATGCCTCTCTGTTCATCTAAGAAGCAAGCAATGAAACTCTCAAAATTGTTAATATTTCCTTCTTACAAAAGCAATAAATCTGGTCTGCAGCTGAGGTATAAAAACCAAACAATGCAATTTCAGCTTGGAAAGATCAAAAGAGTAGTTTAGGTGTCAACTGTATACTATATCACAATTTATTTTTATATAGCTCCTTCCAACAGAATGTTGCAAAACACTTTATAGGGATGGTTGAAAGCAAAAGGCAGGCATTAGCGCAAGCTTTAAAAGAGATTAAGCTGTGGTTATGTGGCTTTGTTCCTGACTGGAGCTAGATGTCACAGATGCAGTTTCTGGCTCTTTTCTACAGCTTTTGTGGGATTTTGGGTGAATCACCCTGTTTTCACATCACTTCTTTGTCTTTAAAATTGAATTGTGCTTGCTCTTGTGTTTTCTTCCCCCCTGCCTTATCTCTCTAGTTTATGAGTGATCCAGCCTGAGGACTATCTGGAAAATGTAAATACTGTGCACACCAGAATGAGACTCCAATCCATATGCTACACTGTAATCATAATTACTGCAGTAAGAGACTCATGATTTTTGAGCAGTGGAGGATGTGTTGCTGTGGAACAGGAACATAAACATACAGCAAATTATGTAAAAGATTGAGGGGGGACTGAATGGATTTTGGATCAGGCTTCAAAACTAATTGAGAAATATACTGCTGCTGAGAGTCAGTAATGAGACAGACAACAGTGAGAGACATTGAAATGGATGGAAAAAACAAACAGTAAACTGTTTGTTTGGAATAGACTACAAATAGGAGAAATGTATTACCACAATGGGGCTGAAAAAGTTGTAGAAAATAAGAACATAAAAACTTTATGGAATTTTTCAGTCACTCTTCCTGAAATATAAGCCAAGAGAACAGATTTAGCAGTTGCAGAAAAGGAGAAAGAAGAATACTTTCCTGTGAACTTTTCCATGTAGTGAGAATGCAAGAAAAAATTGAAAAAGACGATCACTGACTGCAAATCTGCAGTCAATGGGTTTTACAAACAGCAAAACCATTTATTTGTGGTGCAGTGGGATTTTGTCAGGGATATTAAAACTGTACCATGTAAACTGGGAACTGATGACTGTGGGTATTTCAACAATACTCACTGGCACCTCTAAAATGCTGAGAAAAGTGGCAGTATTACATGTTTGTCAGTTCTTCATATAGATTACAACTGCATTGACAAGTGGTAATGCTCCCCCACTCCCTTTCTTCTGCAAAGATTGCCAGCAGTGGAGGGACTTAATAATGATGATGATAACGATGATAAAGAAAGGAATTAATGAAATTGGAGATGCGTGTTGGAAAACAGGAAGGAAGAGAATCTGGAAGATGTGTTGGCATGGATGAGGATAAAACAGCTCTAGTTATAGGTGACTAGTTTCAAGGAGACTAGGGTATCACCATTAATATTTTTGTTAAGGTATGATTTATGATGCCTAAGGAACGTCCAGTATAAAGGATTGCATTGGGTTTGCATGGCAAGGTTTTGGTAGCGGTGGGCTACAGGACTGGTTTCTGTGAGAAGTCGCTAGAAGCTTCCCCTATGTCCGACAGAGCCAATGCCAGCCAGCTCCAAGATGGACCCACCACTGGCCAAGGCCAAGCCCATCAGTGACGGTGGTAGTGCCTCTGTGATAACATATTTAAGGAGGGGGGAAAAAAACTGCACAACTGGGCAACTGCAGCTAGAGAGAGGAGTGAGAATATGTGAGAGCAACAAATCTGCAGAAACTGAGGCCAGTGAAGAAGGAGGGAAGGAGGTGCTCCAGGCACCAGAGCAGAGACTCCCCTGCAGCCCGTGGTGCAGCCGATGGTGAGGCAGGCTGTGCCCCTGCACCCATGGAGGTTAACGGTGGAGCAGATACCCAACTGCAGCCCAGGGAGGACCCCACGCCAGAGCAGGTGGATGCCTGAAGGAGGCTGTGACCCCATGGAGAGCCTCTGCTGGAGCAGGCTCCTGGCAGGACCTGTGACCCTGTGGAGAGAGGAGCCCACGCTGGAGCAGGTTTGCTGGCAGGACTTGTGATCCCATGGGGGACCCACGATAGAGCAGTCCAGTTCTGGAATGAAAGACTGTGCCCTGTGGAAGGGACCCACAATGGAGCAGTTTGCAAAGAACTGCAGCCTGTGGGAAGGACTCATGTCAGAGAAGTTTGTGGAGGACTGCCTCCTGTGAGAGGGACCCCATGCTGGAGCAGAGGAAGAGCGTGAGGAGTCCTTCCCCTGAGGAGGAAGGAGCGGCAGAGACAATGTGTGATGAACTGATGGCGACCCCCATTCCGCGTCCCCCTGCACCACTCGGAGGGAGGAGGTAGAGCAAATTAGGTGTGAAGTTGTGCCTGGAAAGAAGGGGAGGGTGCAGGGAAGGTGTTTTAAGATTTGGTTTAATTTCTCATTATCCTACTCTGCTTTGATTGATAATAAATTAAATTAATTTTTCCCCAAGTCAAGTCTGTTTTGCCTGTGATGGTAATTGGTGAATGATCTCTCCCTGTCCTTATCTCGACCCACAAGCCTTTTGTTGTATTTTCTCTCCCCTGTCCAGGTGAGGAAGGGGAGTGATAGAGCGGCTTTGGTGGGCACCTGGTGTCCAGCCAGGGTCAACCCACCACAAGGATATTCAGCAAACACAGGAAGTTAGTATCTTTCACTACTCTATATTTTGGAGATAACTACATAAACTGTGCCTTTCTAACATTTAAATTTAGGATTTCCTAAATAGTGGCTTCCCTGATTATTCAGAATCAGGTCAGTTCCAGTGCTTTGCCAGCTTTCACGAGTCTAACACATGCTGAACAGTATCACCAGCAAGATATCATACATCTTTTTTAATTAAAAAATGATCCCAAGATTATGCTGCCAAAAATTTAAAATGCTGCATATTATTTCTTATGTAAAAATTAATCTAAGAGACTATTTAATGAAGAGGTCATATTTTGAGACACAGGTTGTGGCTGCCTCACCATCCATTGAATGTGCATGCGTGTGCTCTGATTTGGAAACAGCAGTTAATCAGCATGGCACCCAGTGCTATATGCTTGCTGCTGTACTCTGCAGCAATGTTAGCAAGCATGAAAAGAACAAAAGAGAAATACATTGTTTTTTGTAGTCAAGGAAATAAAGGTCAAGCAAATTTTCAAGCAGCAGCTGTTTTTTTAACCTGTCTCTCTGTGTTCCTGACAGCTCAGCACCCGGGGTAGTCATGCCTGAAATTTGAGGAAGTTTCCTTTCCTGCTGTGGCACAATTCCAAATGTCACGGAAGCATTATAAAGCCTACTGTATTTTGGAGAAACTTACTGAATTACGCTGCAGTAAATTTAGACTCACTGTAGACTCAGTCTCTGTAGTATCTTTCTTTTTCCATCAAACACCCTTCCCCCCCAAACACACATTTATAGTTTTGCTCACACCACCCACCTTCTGTCCCTACACAATGAGATAATGCAACCACTCTTCCAGAAAAAGACTTTTGGTTAGGACTGTGCTCGGCACTGAAGCCCATTGTCTGTCATCCCAGGCCACATTTAGTGAAACAGGCAGAGAGAAACAACAAAATCAACACTTTTCCTCCAAGCTTCCCAGCCTGAGTACCTTTTCTAAATCTGGTTCAATCTCTACTTGTCAGGAACTGCTGCCTGACTCCCCAGGCAACCACTTGTCCTGCTAATCTAATTTTTAATCAGTCCTTGAACTCTGTCTTAGCATCTTGAACTCATAAAGCAATATGGCTTTGCTATTCTTAGTGATTCCTTTGAGCTTGCATGATGGCCCTTGATCCAGCACCAGACTTTAATTCATTGCATGTCTGGGGTTTGCAAAGTGCAGTAGAACTTTACAGTGAGCAGAACAGAGTAGTTGATATTAAGTTCATGATGAAGCAGCTAATAATTCCTTAAGTCAGAGGACTTTAGACAAACTATTTTACTGAGTCTTGACTAGCACAGATCTAGCCATCACTTTTCTGAAAGATACAATTTCTCTGACTCTCTAAGTCCACACTTTGCACTCATGGCTTCCCACTTGCTTTGTAGCAAACACTCCTGTAACTTGAGTTGTGGGGATGACTGGATGTCTCTGGTGCAGTAATGCAGAGGCTTTTGGTTGAGAAGATGCTTTTCCTTAAAAGGATCTTAATTGTTAAGTAATCTTTTCCCTGTATAATGTGTGAATGTTTCTGTGAAGTTTCATTCTAACATCTAGGAAATTCTTCTCCAAATAAAATTAGGCTAGAGAATATCAAACATATACTGTTTCTTAAACGTCATTCCACATTTTCCACCAGTGAATTTGTACATATAAACAAGATATTTGACACACACATTTGTGAAAATTCTTCCTGAACACACCTGTAAGCTTTTCTTTGCACTAAAACATTAGCAGTGCTAAGTAAAGACAAGTCCCAGCTTACCTGGATTCTATAGTACCCGGACCTACTGTTAAAATGTTAGCAGAAGGGTTACAGTAGTCCATTGATCCATAGAGTTTAAAATGCATCACTGAAGACCAAAAATGATCTCCAAACCGTCCTCAGTCCAGCTCACAGAGCAGGGCAACCAGTTCAAGATGAAACAGACACTACTTCATTTCAGGGAGCACATGACAGCTCTCACTCTGGCATGCATCCCGCCATAACTACATCATTGTATTTTAATTAACCACAAGAATCCCCAGTCTGACCCTAGGAAGGTCATGTCATCAGCATGGTCTCTGTTTATAGCAGACAGATTGTTTACTTATTTACCCTTACACTGCAGCTTTCATACAAATGAATCTCAAAAGTTAAAAACAAGATATATGAAGAACGTAAACAGAACACGTGTCTGTCTCTGAGGTTAAAGACCAGCCTGAAACTGTCCTCTAAATACAAGCTTCCCACAAGTATGAGACATTTCAAACTGGCTTCCTTTTACAACTTATTAATGAAAACCAATCATATTTTTACAAAATACTTAAGAATTAGTTGACTCAAAGAACTGTGTGAGAATAGCTAACTGACTAGTGGTCAGAGATGTTCTTGAGGCAGGATAATCCAAATAATTATTTGCCAAGCAAAATAACATTAATGTGAGACATGGGATCAACACAGGGCACCCATACTACACTTCCACAGGCCATAGATGTGGACAGTCTAAGCAAAGGAAGGATCTAGTTTCAGACCCACGGAAGCAGCTGAGGAAACTGGACCAGGGTGGTTGTCTGGCTTTTTCACTGTCTTTGTGAATGACAGAGATACGGCAAGTCCTCCATCTTCCTAAATTTTGAGAATAAAGCCAGTAAATTAAACTGTCTGTCTAACTTGTCCTCATTTAAGTAAGTTTTAAGATGACTGAATCTATAGCTACATAGAAACTGTTGAAGCAGAAACTTTTCCCAATCTGATATTGGTGATTCTCATATAATAAAACCCAGTCCTTTCTGTTTCTCCCTTCCACCTCCGTGGTTTTTTTTCCACTTTTTTTGTCATTCCAAACCAAACTGCAGTCTTCTTTTTAAAACTTACATCTGTTAAATTCTTCCAATAGAAAGTTGTTCCTATTTAGCAATCATTTCTAAAGAGTATTTTTTAATTCTTTTAACACTACTAAGAAAGGACAGGGACCCTAAGGTCAGTATACACTAATAAGATGAATCAGGATGTATGACTGAAATGAGACCCAGTGTGACACAGCTACCTCCAAAAAAATCTATCAGTTGAGCAAAACACACCGGGACAATCTAGTATCTCAATTTCCAGTGCTGTTACCATGGTTTCTGTACAAAGACTAGAGAGCATTACAAGTATATTCTTTTGTGATGATGAATAAAAGGAATATTTGAAATAGGATAATAAAATCAGGGGTGACGTGTCAGAGACCATTGTGGCAGCTAGTCACTACTTACATTTGCCTCTGAAACAACCTAAATGGACAGAAGCTAAATCAATATATTCTAAATACACTGTCTAGCTATTGGGTTTCCCTTGCCTTCCTTATTCTGCTGGAGTATAAAAATGATTTGAAGAAACATGAGAGTAGCACAGTTAATACAAACCATTTTGCTGTTCTTGATAACTCCTGTAAAGACAGCCTGTCAGTCCAGTGTCGGGTCACGCTGTATGTTTCATTCAACAGAATGGCCTCAGCTCTGTTGTTTTAATCACTGTTGAAACTCAGATTCAGCAAGATGTATGATATTAGTCATGGCTGACATACTATATTTATTTACTGAGCTTTACACTGTCAGAGTTTGGAAGTAGGTTGGAAAGATCCTGAAGCTAGATGTGAATTCTAATTTCAGTTCCAAGCTTTATCCAAATATGCTTGACTCAATTCATCTATGTCATGAAATTCTATCAAGTCATTGAAAATCTTTGCATGTAGAGGCCATGAGGTAAAGTTCTTATGTCTTTGGGTATACCAGAAGACAATAAACTCAGTTTTCAAAATTAGTCATACTAGTCCTCATCAAACTAATGCAAATACATATTTTACATGTGGACAGTAGCAAGACTTTCAACTCGACATGTAAAACCAAGTAACTGATTTGAATACACATGTCCACATAGAGGAGATGAGGATACGAGGATACACCATGACTGGTTGTACATAACTTGAGCACTTGAAAACTCCCCATGTATTTTGTCATTACAATAATTCAAATGCAATTAAAATATCTGATTTTGAAAAGCTGGCCTGTAGATAACAGCTCATAGCAGATGAGCTGATCTAATGATTCAATGCTACTGAAAGCGAGTCCTTCTTCCTATGACTTTCCATTTTCACCCATTTCCCTGAACTGACTCCAGGGGAGCTTACCCCCAGAGATGATTAAACATTGATCTGGGCAGAAAATTATGCAGTTTTCTTTTTTTCTGGATTAGTTCTCTGTTGGCTTATTGAGCTGAGCTCAACACTTGAGCATGAAGTAAATGCAGCACCTGAGAGAAGGTGAGACTTGATGAAAGGTAAGACTTGATGAAAGGAACAACGTAGGACTTCATTCTTTGATGGTGGTAAGCTACCACATTTTCAGAGGGAACTGCACTCAGTGTGATTTTTGTATGGCTTCTGGAGCATATGTTTATGGCATAATTCTCTGTGAAATTACTGGGAATTCCTAAAGAAGAAAAGTAGTATTGTGCTAAATTAATTTTTGTTAAAAGACAAAAGCCAGTATGAATGAAAGCATCATGATCGTAAGCCTTGCACTAAACAAGTAAGGAAGTATTGTATAAGGTGACTTGATGACTTACCTTAAAGGAGATTTCATATTGCTCTCCTCCCCATATTTCTAATCCTGGATCATAGCCACCCAGCTCCCAAAACCATTTCCGGTTAACGGCAAATAGACCTCCAGCCATTACAGGAGACCTGAAGGATAAATAAAAGAATAAAACAATAATGAAGGTGTTCGGACAATGTGTGTGTGTGTGTTTGTGCAAATGTAGTTGTCTGGCTTCCACAGTTGCAAAGTTATGGAAGGCATTGACAAACAGCACTGTAAGCAAACAACATTTATGTTTATTCACCCCAAAATGGACTCTAGATGAGAAACAGGCAATGTGATAGACATGTAGATAGATATAGAGCATGGTAGACAGTTATGCACAAACTCCATTTTTAAAAAACCCCACAATTTCTGTTCATTACTAAATAAACCCATATAACAGAAAAAGAAAGTGGCTCTGGAAACCTGCCAAGGTATTTAATGTAGTCTCAGTACTCCATGTGAAGTAACTCACATTTGAAAGTTAGAAAAACTCTTCAATTCATTTCAGTCTCATAGGTGCTGCCTAGAGAAAGGCAGAAAGGTGACAGTGGATGGCTACAGAGCAGCTGCTGGGAGTTAAACATCTGCTTTTCTACAGCAGCATTTAAAACTCCTAAACTTTGTCTTACAGTGGTAATTTAACTCATAGGCAAATCATTTGCTGTTTCCTGTGTTTCCATTTATTCCATGAATAAACATGTAGAATTTACTTGAATTAACAGCCTTTTCCACAGATAGTATAGAAAACAAATGCGATATTTAAAGTTAGTGTTAGAGAATATTAATGAAAAGTGCATTTTAGATTTATAAGCAGGAATTTTGACTGGAAACTAAAAATTTTTTTTTTTTTCACTACCAAGAAGACCATGTTTCTAATGCAGCAAATATGTTGCCACCATTAGGATGCCAGCAAATCCCCACATGCATGAATGTTAGAAAATGATCCTCTCATCTGCATTCATGGTAATGAAAAACATTATAGATATTTTACCTTTAACTTCTATAAGATAGTTTTTAAAAAACATTTATAGATTAGGTTATATCTTATATTAAACTACCCATTTTCATGACTAGGGAGCTCTGTTTTTAACAGGCTGATTCTATTTTTCTTTAGTGATTATATTTTTAAAAGGACATAGAAGCTTTGTGAAACAAAGCTGCAATATTCTAACTGGCAAGACCGTGCACTGTAACATACAGTGAATGCTAATACTTTTTTACTTTTATTGACATTTCGTACCTCAAATATTGACTGTTCTTTCCACATATGAATAAATTCAATGGAGATCTTATTAGAAACCTTCCCTTGGGAATGCTGACTACTACAATACATTTTCAATTCCTACCAAAGTAAATCTAATTGCAACATGCCCTTTGTGACTTCAGGTTCTAAATAATCAAAACACAATGCCCTTTTACAAAGATGGACTTGCATGGAGGATGCTTATAAGTAAATCACTACTGGCAGAAGAAAGGAAGTCCCAGAAATCACTGGGGAAATGCAGGATTTCTCTAATTCTCTTAGGTACATTATCTTTAATGAACATTTCTTTTGACACAGTGAATGGCCTATGAAAAAGGCAATCCCTGCACGTGAACCAGATGTAAGATGAAAAAATCAGAGACTTCAAATTGCAAAATAATTGGCCCATACTTACAAATGATACTTCATAACTAATCTGTAGATTTTACAATGATAACACTGAGTAAAGAAACTCTTTGTTATTTAGATGCGAAAGGTCAGAGCATTTATTACAATTAGCAAAACTACCAAACAACAACCGGAACAGCAGCAAACTCATAGCTCTTGCGCATAAAAAAAAAAGACGACAAAAATGAAATTGCATGGGATGTTGCTCCGTTCATTCTTATTCCACAACATGTTCTGACAGTTGTCTTACAGGAAGAGCGATGGAGAGGACAAACAGGATAGCTTTTTGGTTTTCATTGGAGTGGGATGAGCAATAAGCTGTGTGAACCTGACCACTTGGCACAGGATACATATTCCCCTCCATGCCACAAGCAGCTGCTGCTGAACAGGCTTTAAATTGTCTCCAAAATATGAAGACAAGAGTCTAGTCCTACAATCATGACTGATATAAAAAGTCCTTCTGTAGTCAATAAGATCACTCACACATATGAGAACTGTGCTGAGCCCAAAGGAGAAGATTTCTTCTCTTGTTTAATGGCTTCTGTATAGAAATGTCAAGTACAAAGTTATGATTGGAAAAGTAATTTTTCATGAAATGTCCTACTCAGGCACTTAAACAACCAGACTTGAGCTACTGTAGCATAATATTATGTGAGTAATTACAGTGGGAAGCTGTAAAATACTTATAGTCAAAAACTTAAAAGGCCAAAGACTCCCAAAACATCAGAAAAGCTGGAATGCTAAGGTTGCTAAACTTAAAAATAGTTATAAAAACCTTCCCACATGAGAAGTACTGCACAGTCACTGACTATACATAAAAGACAATATTGCAAGTAAAAGTCAGCTGATCCAAAAACGACCAAGAGGTCACAGATGTCCAGTGTATCTATTTTAGTGTCATGGCTATTTAGGGTCATATCTATTTAGTGTCATATAATGTCAGTAGGTGAATGTAGATTTGTGTCACCTATTATTCAACATAAAGAAAATATTACACTGCACATTGATCATTGTTGAATTGAAATCCTGCTGCATACTGGGGTGCTTTGGAAAGGACTGATAGGAATGACCTGCCTGAAACAGCTGAAATTTGGTCATTATAATTGTATCCAGTGAATGGCATATTTCATTATGCATCTCTTTGTATAATACAGACTGATTAAAGGCTCTGTACTGAACTGCTGAACAGAAATGGATGAATGCTGGAAAGAGGCGTCCATCTCATGCAGGATACATTAGACAAACTGACCGTCAGTGCCAAACCAACTGGCATGCAATACAAAAACTGGGGCAAATGTCAGCCCACATCAGGAGTCAGCGCTGGGTCCTGCTGACCTTGTGGAATCAGGGGTGTGATAGATGAGGAGGAGGAAGAGGGCCAGGTTGCTGCTGCCACAGTGACAGTCCCAGACATGACTGGTGACTACTGCGCACGGCTTTGAGCTGGGCTTGTGCACTTTTTATAGTGAATTCAATGTCTTGTTAATCAAGAAGAGTGCCCCTCCACCCTAGTGATACCACATGAAGGCACCTCAGAAGAGTGAATAAATTGAAATACCTTGTTTCTCTGGTTACTGCTCCTGATGCTCTCTGCAGTGATTCCTGATACTGAACCAAATCTTCTTAAAGCAAATACCAGAAGCTGACACTAGAAGGCTTTCCCTTCTCATAATTACCTCTCATAATCCAAGGGAAATTTATCTGAATTATTGGTAGAGAAGATCTACAGGACTCAGACTAAGGAGGTGAGTCAGCAGAAATGAACATTCTGAAGCAAAAGGAAAATGAAAGCTTCTGAAAATGTCCTACAGGTAAAGGTGTTCAGAAGGATAAAACTGAGGAGCAAAGGAATAGCTGGAATATCATGCTGCAAGTCATAGTAAAGAAACGAGTCCAATGCATAAGCAGTCTTACAAGATTGAGACCTGAGTGCTGTGAAGACAAGAAAGGGAAGCTGAGAGCAGCACTTCTGCTGAACCACATTCATGTCATGAGCAGACATGGGTCTTGGACATACAGAGCTCAATTGCAGCAAAAACCCCTTCAGCCTACTAGTAGGAAGTGGGTAAGAACTGTTGGGGAAAAAAACCTCTAAGCAAAATTTAATACAACACCGTCATTTGACAGTACCTTTTCATATTGATGGATGCAATATGTATTCAGGGTTGTCCTTTGAAAAGATAATGTTTAAAAATTAAAGGTTAAAATAAAGATCAATCTGAGGCAAAATATTACCAACTGTCCCTAAAATAGGAACTTACTTCATCCTTCCTGGATTTTAGTAAGCTTCACTTTGAAGCATATCTAAAACTAACCACAAAAAAGATATTTTTTTTTTTTAAGAATAAGGATATACTCTTTCTCAATTTGCCTACATTCTCAACTATACTAGCTTCTGCATTTAAAGCTAACCTAAGGTCAAAATTCAAACAGATAAGTAGTGTTTTGCACAGTTTAAGAATTTTGGAAGTGTAGAAAGTCACCCTGTTTCCGGTTGTTTTGAAAAATCCAATTATTTTGATTATGAAAGCACAATGGACCTCCTACTGTTATCTTTTACCTCTGTGTTATTATGAAACATGAGGCTGGAATTTTAAGGCAATGCCAATATTCTGACCTGAGTGTACATCTTACTTTTAAATAGGAAAAATCTGTTCAAGCTAACAAGGAAATCCACGTCTATGGAAAGTAACACTTAGGTAAACTGACATTTCATTTGAGATTAAACTTCCATTTTCAAATAAGGAACAAAGCCATATCTTTAGATTATCTATCCTGGTTGCGCAGTAACTCTATCACCACCTCCTGGTGGGATGGTGTTAATTAGGGAATAACAAATTCATTAAATCCCATGGCTACCATCCAGGATGTTCTCTCAGAATATACAGGGGCAGCAGCTGAACATAATTACTATCCAATTACAATGTTATCTTCCCCTCTTTAGATGTAGAGAACTATCTGAGAACCAGAGAACTACCTTCCTTTTCCAGTACTTACTTTTGCTTTATTGATGTACTTAAGACCCAGTATAGCATCATAAGCAAAGTTTCAACTCAAGGAGAAATTTTAAAGTTTCATTAAAGACGATAAATGATTAAAGGCACTACAGCCCAGTAAAATAGCTTTGTACATATTGTGTAAAGGTGACTTCACAACTGGGGATTATAAACTGCTCCAGAAGCAGCCTTTTTTGCACTGCCCACACCTTCCAGCACAACCTCACAGGCGGACCAAGCTGGCTGGACCACAGAGTGCTCCAGCAGCGTTGCTCACCATGGCGTCTGCTCTGCAGGCAGGACCAGCGGGGCTGTGTCCATCAGGCCTGCCTTGTTTCCTGTGCCATGTGTGCTTCCATGGGGACTGGTAAAACAGCTGCTTGGGTCTTTTTATGGATGCCAGGAGAGAAAAAGAGGTCATTCTGATAACTGTACTATGTGCTACTCTATAACACCATAAGAACATTTGCAATAGTTCGGAAATTTTGAAAAAAGACAAAAAAGGCAGCTGAATTACAATCACCACCATGAACTTCACACAAAAGAAGACTTTTTTTTTTTTTTTCTGTCTCTCCTGCAGTATTTCAGGCTGAAGCTTTATTTGTGCAACAGTGAATGATTTATGTGGGCAAATGTGAAGAGTTAGTATTAACGCACTGCAAGGAAATGGCAACAGGAGTTTCAGTGGGTTTTCTTTTTTGTTCACTCCACTGTTCACAAGCCAGATCGGACTGAATAGTTAGCAAAGGCCACTTCCAGAACACTTCTGAGTTGCAAAAATTTTAAATAAGTGGAAGTATAGTGACAATAACCTTCTCTCAATTTCTTACCAAAGTGTTTTAAAATACTGCTGCCTAGCGTGCTGATGGAATTGGCTTTTCTTCAGGGTCCCACAAATTACCCCTAGTGACTCTGATTCAAGCAGACAGAGCCCTCACACTAGGCTAAGTAGATGAGACACACAGTTAATGATATGGTTTGTGATCTGTCATGGAGCTGAGGATGTGAATGAATTTTATTCCTTTGATAAGTTCTTCAGTAGTACTGTCAGCAACTGCCCCACTCTACCCTTATGTACACATGCTGCTTTAAATGCAAGCAGGAAATGGGGACAAAAGGTAATTTTAATATTTCATTTATGTCTGTGTCTTTGGGGGCTAATGCAGAAGCCTGAAATGATTACATGCTGACAGGGAGGGAGACTGGAGCCTGTGTAGCCATGCCATTGTTACAAAAAGCAGGTCATCCACTTGCCAGTGGTCAGATTTTAATAAAATTATCATTAAGTTTTAAGGAGGCAAAAAAAAAGGTGCCTAAAGAGGCAAATATGCAGCCAAAGGTATTCTGGGATTCTGGAAATGTGCTCCTAGATGCATCATTGCTATTTATCGCTGTTACCCTATTATAGAAAGTGATGGGGAGGCAGGCACTTTATAATGGTTAGGGTTGGAAGGGACCTTAAAGATCATCTAGTTCCAGCTCCCCAGCCTTGAACACTTCCAGGGAGGAGGCATCCACAACCTCTCTGGACAACCTGTTCCAGTGTCTCACCACCCTCAACGTGAAGAATTTCTTCCTTACATCTAATCTAGATCTATCTTCTCTCAGTTTAAAACTGTTACCCCTTGTCCTATTGCTACAAGCCCTTGTAAAAAGTCCCTCCCCATCTTTACTGCAGGCGCCTGTTAGGTACTGGAAGGCCACTATAAGGTTTCCCCAGAGCCTTCTCTTCTCCAGGCTCAAAAACCACATCTCTCTCAGCCTCTCCTTGTAAAGAAGGTGGTCCAGCCCCCTGATAATCTTTGAGGCCTTCCTCTGGACCTACATGAGCAGGTCCATGTCCTTCTTATGTTGGGGGCCCCAGAGCTGAACACAGTACTCCAAGCAGAGTCTCACAAGACTGGAGTAGAGGGGGAGAATCACCTCCCTCAACTTGCTGGCCACACTTCTCTTGATGCAGCCCAGGATACGGTTGGCTTTCTGGGCTGCAAGAGCACATTGCTGGCTCATAGTTAGTTTTCCATCCACCAATACCCACAAGTCCTTCTCCGCAGGGCTGCTCTCAATCCAGTCATCACCCAGCCTGTATTTGTGCTTGGGATTGATCCATCCCATGTGGAGGACCTTGTACTTGGCCTTGTTGAACTTCATAAGGTTCTCACAGGCCCACCTCTCAAGCCTGTCCAGGTTCCTCTGGATGACATCCCTTCCCTCCAGCGTGTCGACCGCACCACACAGCTTGGTGTCATTGGCAAACTTGCTGAGGGTGCACTCAATCCCACTGTCCATGTCACTGACAAAGATGTTAAACAGCACCAGTCCCAATACCAACCCCTGAGGAATGCCACTCATCAATGCTCTCTACTTGGACATTGAGCTGTTCACCACAACTCTTTGAGTGTGAGCATTGAGCCAATTCCTTATCAACTGAGCAGTCCATTCATCAAAACTACGTCTCTTCAACTCAGAGACAAGGATGTTGTGTGGAACAGTGTCAAAAGCTTTGCACAAGTCGAGGTAGATGACGTCACTTGCTCTTCCCTTATCCATCAATGCTGTAACCCTGTAGTAGGCAGCCACCAAATTTGTCAGGCACCATTTGCCCATGCTGGCTGTCACCAATCACCTCCTTATTTTCCATGTGTCCTAGCATAGTTTCCAGGAGGATCCGCTCCATGATCTTGCTGGCCACAGAGATCAGACAGATTGGCCTGTAGTTCCCTGGGTCTTCCATTTTTCCCTTTTTAAAAGGGGGGGCTATGTTTCCCCTTTTCCAGTCAGTGGGAACTTCACTGGACTGCCATGACTTCTCAAATAGGATAGATAGTGGCTTAGACACTTCATCTGCCTGTTCCCTCGGGACCTGTGGATGCATCTCATCAGGTCCCATGGACTTGTGCACCTTCAGGTTCCTGAGATGGTCTTCCTGATCTTCTCCTACAGTGGGTGGTTCTTCATTCTCCCAGTCCCTGTCTTTGCTTTCTGCGACTTGGGTTGTGTGGCTGGAGCCCTTACCGGTGAAGACCGAGGCAAAAAAGTTGTTGAGTACCTCAGCCTTCCCCATGTCCTGGGTAACCAGGTCTCCTGTTGCCTTCCAGAGAGGGCCCACATTTCCCCTAGTCTTCCTTTTATCACCGATGTACCTATAGAAGCTTTTCTTGTTGCTCTTGACATCCCTGGCCAGATTTAATTCTATCAGGATTTTGGCCTTCCTAACCTGATCCCTGGCTGCTCAGACAATTTCTCTGTATTCCTCCCAGGCTATCTGTCCTTGCTTCCACCCTCTGTAGGCTTCCTTTTTGTTTTTGAGTTTGTCCAGGAGCATCTTGTTCATCCATGCAGGCCTCCTGGCAATTTTGCCTGACTTCCTCTTTATCGGGATGCATCGCTCATGAGCTTGAAGAAGGTGATCTTTGATTATTAACCAGCTTTCCTGGGCCCCTCTCTACTCCAGGGCTTTATCCCATGCTACTCTGCCAAGCAGATTCCTGAAGAGGCCAAAGTCTGCTCTCCTGAAGTCTAGGGTAGTGAGCTTGCTGTGCACCCTCCTCGCTGCCTTCAGGATCTTGAACTCCACCTTTTCATAGTCCCTGCAGTCAAGGCTGCCCTTGAGCTTCACACTCCTCACCAGCCCCTCCTTGCTGGTGAGAACAAGGTCCAGCATAGCACCTCTCCTCATTGGCTCTTCTATCACTTGGAGAAGGAATTTATCATCAACGCATTCCAGAAACCTCCTGGATTACTTATGCCCTGATGTGTTGTCCCTCCAACAGATATCAGGGTGGTTGAAGTTCTCCATGAGGACCAGGGCTTGTGAACATGAGACTGCTCCTATGTGACTATAGAGGGCCTCATCTGTTCGGTCTTCCTGGTCGGGTGGCCTGTAGCAGACCCCCGCTATAACATCCCCTGTCCCTGCCCTCCCTTTAATCCTGACCTATAAGCTCTCACTCAGCTTCTTATCCATCCTCAGGCAGAGCTCCATGCCTTCCAGCTGGCCAGTGACATAGAGGGCAACACTCCTTCCTCACCTCCCCTGCCTATCCTTCCTAAAGAGCCTGTATCCTTCCACTGCAATACTCCAGGAGCCATCCCACCACGTCCCTGTGATGACAATAAGATCATAGCCCTGCAGGCCTGCGCACATCTCTAACTCCTCTTGTTTGTTCCCCATGTTACTTGCATTTGCATAGAGGCATTTAATTTGGCCTCTGATGAAGCTGACTTACTGGCTGGAGTGGCTGCAGTTCCTTTGTGCTGCTCTTCAGGTGCTCTCCCGCTGAGCTGTGATCCCTCTCCAGGCTCTGGGCATCTATCGCTGGCAATAGCATCAAACTGGTAGGAGTGGGTCAGATTGAGGTTCCCGTCCCCCTGCAACTTTAGTTTAAAGCCCTCTTCACCAGCTTGGCAAGTCTATGACTGAAGATGCTCTTCCCCTTCTCTGACAGATGGGCCCCATCAGCCCCCACTAGACCAGGTTTCTCAAAGCGTGTCCTTAACTAGAACAAAATTAGATTTCTCCTTATCTGCACCAGAGCCACAACAATATTTTCTTGTAAAAACTGTGAAACAGTGAAAGCAGTTTTTCAAAAATGGAACCGACAGAAAAATACTGGAAAGCACTTCACAATGAAGGATGAAGGAGCTGAAACCTGATGAGGTTGAGCGCTTCATTGTCCCACTACAGCATCTGCTTTTAATTTGATGATGTTGTAAAGATGGGCAGGCAGGGCTGTGGAAACCCAGGGAAATGAACCTTCCTGTTTTATCATCATAGTAAATCACATTAAAAAAAAATATCTCCATTTGATAATAAAAATAAAATGAAAGTCTGGTCTAGGGATAGCTTTCTGCATTTGCATAAGCTCATTCACTCTGTACTAAAGTGCATGGAAATGTGCCTTAGCAATAATGAGCTAGAGAGAGAATATCTACATTGTGATCTATGGGAGATTAATATTTTTGAGGTTTTCAACAGCAAGGCTGTCAGAAATTGCAGAAGATACCCAATAGCTTATTTTATTTCTTCAAAAAAGTTGTATCTAGTGCTTTTCTTTCAGAATTTGGATGTGAGCTGGTTGTTTTCAAAAACAGAGTATAGACAGTTTTCATTAACTGTTAGTAAAATGTTCTGATGGCAAGGGTTGCTGACTGCTGTTATGAATGCTCACTTCTGTTAGAAAGTCTTTCAGCTATGTGAATATTTTGATATTCAGCTAAGAGGAAAATGGTCTATCCCAGTTGAAATAGCACATTTTTCTTTTATTCTAAATATAAGTGTATATTTACGTGTCACAAGTACACTTACTATGGTATTTAATGATAAATGGTCACATCTAGAGGTGAAGTACTAGAAATCTATATGCCTGAATACACGATTCTGCTTTCAACCAATGTGTCTTGCAAACCCTCAGCTGGGTCTTTAGATGGTTTAGAGTGTATGAAGAATACATTGCCAGTGAAATTATGCTGTTATATGTGAACTCTGGATTTGACCTTGAAGGCAAATAAGGATAATGAATTTGCCATAGAGTTCTGCTAATTTGTACAGGCCATAGAGGTAACTATTCTGAGGAAACCATACTGGTTTCAGAGCTGGAAACAAGAATCCCTACATAGTGTAACTGCTTGCACACAGAAGAGTACCTCCTTCCAGTGAGATGGCCAACTCCCTGACTGTAGGAGATGCACACTAAAATTTTCATATAGCTGGAAGGTACAAGATAAATTTCTGAGAACAGGAAGCAGAAAGGGACCTCTGGGAGTAATTCAGGAGCATGATATGGCAGTTCCCCAGAAGTAATCCTGCCTCATGTCCAGGTACACAGCTGGCTTTTGGTGACTCACTAATAGACACCACAGCTGCCTTGCAAGCTTTCTCCCTCCTGGATCCAGAGGCTCACACAGCCCAGCTACTCTTGTGCCAGCATCGTCCCACTGCCTGCCACGTGACAGTGCTAGGATCAGGAGGGGTCACCATAAGCTATAACTATCTATAATGAAAATACTGCAAGATAAAAATGAGAGCTGAAAACAATAACATATAAGCACTGCAACTGCATTAACTCAAATCCCAAGACTCCTGTCTATACTCATTTCCAGGAAACACTATTCTTTTGCATTTATCTAGACTAATAGTATACAGATAAAATAAATGATATGGCTATTTGAAGAAACGTCTGAAGAGCTGGAGAAATTTGGGGCAATCAGTCATCCCTGAATCATTTCAGAAAAATTGCTAGTGAATTTCCTATCACTTCAGAATTAAATTAGAAAGCACACAAAAGGTGTATCAAATCCTGAACTGGCAGGAAGGTAAGCTGGACAGTAACAAGAACTCTTGCAACTGGCCAGTAAAGGCTTTATTGTTAAGAATTTACAAAAAAAACCCCAAGCAAACCCACCAAAAACCAACACAAAAAAACCACAACAGAAAAAGCAAATCCTTAATAACAAATAATCAGAATAATCTGTCAGAAATAGCAGCTACCAGCCCCAATGAAACTGTTGTTTCATCTGATCTCCTTCATCACAGTCACATTCACCACCACGAACAAATGGGCTCTATATTGTCTAGACGATTACTGACAGATAGTTTTGCTAAGCAGATGATATTCATAGGATAGAATTGGTAATACTGTTATCATTTTACAGACTACACAAAGAGTGCTCAGTGCTTCTGATCCAACAGGTTTCTTAGCTCCTCATGGAAATACTTCAAATGCAGATTCAAAGAGGATTGTCAGTAGCTGCTTTAAGGCCCTGAGTCCACACTTTGAGGTGTTTCCACTTTTCCCCAGCTTCCCAGCCTCGAATGTGGAGGCTGTCCTTGAAGTGAACCAAATGTCTGTAAGAGATCAAGGTGCTGCTGTAACCCACACTCAGTGTCAGCATATAGATGGACTTCACACCTCAAATCATCTGTTTTTCCCAAGGAGCCAAACTGCTCCACCTGCCCAGAAACGTCTCATAATGGGACATCACTTTAGCCCTGCAGGTACTTACATCACCTGTTTGTATTGCTCAGTAATCTACCCTTAATTTTTGAGATTATCATCTGTTATTTAGTGGCAATGGCTAGGGTCAGCAGGGATAATGCTAACTGAATAAAAGCTGTACGATTCTGAAGGACAGAAGACCTCTGATGAGAGACTGCTTGTGTCTACACTGTCACTGTAACCTCCTTTCTTTTTGATCTCTTGACCCGAGTCCCCAGACTTCCTGATCTGACCCCATCCTAGCTTGTTCTCCAAATCCCCCCTGGGAAACTCTGCCAGCTCCCCTGAAAGCGGGGAGCTCTCAGGGGATGCTTCTCTCTGTGACTAGCGCAAGCCAGCAAGTATGGATCTCATCAGCAGGTTTCACTCCCTCCACTTAGGGCAGTCCTCCCTTTACTTTCATAAGTAAAAATATTTCCTGACTACCAGCTAAACAGAAATGGGAATTACAATGTCATAAACAGCAGGATAATAAATTTGAATACTTTGCTAACGAATACATTTTCAAATCACTCATCTCCAGCTAGCAGAAGAGAGCCCATAGAAACTGTAGAGAAAAACAGTAATTAGGTCAGCCTGACATTTGTTGTCCTACGTTTGTGAAAATATTTTCCTGAAAACTTCAGTTATACAACAACACATAACCAAACTTAATACACACAGTAAATCATTGACTGTCATTACCAGTAATAAGAGAGAAGAGTTATAGTTGTAAAGCAGCTGCTGTAGCATTCAGCCATATTCTGCTGGCAAGAAAATAAAACTAATGACAGATTTAAAGGAAGACTGTTATGCACGAGCCTTCTCAGACATGCAATTAAATACAAATTGCAAAACACAAATAAGTACATTATAAAACACAGAATTACAGGTCAAAGATTGAAATTATTAGCATTGACAGAATCACTTTCATAGTTTTCCTTCTGAAGCTATACACACAGGATGGTATTCTTCTAAATGCTATGCTTATAAATAAAGATAAAATAGAACAGAACCCTACAAATATTTTCCTCTCATAACTATAAAGCAGAACCATGCCTCCACTGTAATTACAGAAGATGCTATTCAATTAACAATTAATATTAGGTGTGAATGGGAAAGCAAACAAGCCAAAGGGGAAAAATCTGCTTCCAAGTATTGCTAAAAGAACCCCATTCATAACTGAGTTTGCTGTTTAGTGATGAGGCTTAATCTCTCAATGGAGGCACAAAAGCAATACAGTCACAAATAAGCTGTGTTTTGGGGTCAGGTGAAGTGGATTCCTGACAGCATCTTTCAATCACTTGCAGATGCAACTATTCCTGGAGGCTAAAACCTGCTCAAGCTAGAAGATACAATTTCTTGACAAAGAATAACAGTGAGAAAGAAGGACTGAGTACATTTTCTTAGAAGATGAATGAGCTTCAAAGGGATCAGCATTTTGTCTTTGTTGCTTCTTTTTCCAGAGTAGGGACATCACCTTCAAGCAAATCTGACACAGCATGCTCTGCACTAGCGGTTTTCTTACTCCATATATCACCCTGTCTGTACCAATACCCTTTAGATACTTTCCCATTAATCTGGGAGTGGTTCATAGATCTGCATTTCCCAAGGAGAAATTGCAAGCATACTCCAACTCCCTATGTAGAAGCAACATACAAAACAACCTTCCTCTCCCTGCATCACAGGGGAGGGATTCACCTTGAGACTTGATTTCACTTCCTGCAGCATTTATTAGATCAGAGAGCAATGAAGAAAGAGATGCACTGTCTGTTTGGGGTTCAGTTTTTTTAAAGATGACTGTTGTAGGACACAGACTCTCATTACCGACTGTACAGGTGCCATCTGAAGTAATGACTAAGAAGAAAATTAAGGAACAGTGAAAAAAGTCTTCCTATTTTTGCTTTGGTAACTTGAGGAACTCTGAAAGTATGCAGCAGATGTCAGTAAAAGATTCATGTATGCATTAGTGGTAGTTCTTCAAGATCAACACATTATGTGCTGTGTGCTAATAATAAAGATGGGTGCCAGGCAAAACTGCAAATGAATAATACTAGCATCCACAAACTCCTATTGCCATGAGCAATGGTGTCCACATGATGAACACTACGCAATGGAGTCAATATTCCTAAAATAGATCTTCACATATCTGTGGAATAATGAAGTTCACTCCACTGTCAAGATATGTTCAGAGCATGTGTGTATGTATTTCATTATCAAGACAAAAGCCAACAGCCAAGTATTCAGCAAGAAATATGTATCGTATTCTTGAAAAATAGTGTAAGAAATAAAAAGCTCCTGTTTCAGAGAAAGGAATAGAGTCAAGAACATTTTTCTTCTTGCATGAAAGATTTGGAGTTTAGTTTTCCAGCTACAGAGTTTTATCTATGAAGCACAGCTAATTTGTACTCTAGGTGGAGATTAATGTAAGATCTTTTAAATATTTTTTCTAATAAGAAGTCAGCATGCAATCTATTGCAGTAAATAGCAAAACATAAAAATCATCCATTTTCAGGAAGGCATGGCTTGTCTGCTGATGTAAATAATCCTTTGAAATATCAAGTCTTGCAAAAAGGTGTTTGTTTAGAAATTGATACATGAGGAGGGCTTTCCTCAGTCACTAAACTGCTCTAGCTGGGCCTGTCTCCTACAGAATCAGTGCAATTAGACATCCTGCGTTCATGCCAGCCTAGTTAGCTGCTGAAAACACCTCATTTTAAAGAAGTGTTATTTTTTGACCTATAATATCAAATAAAATGTTTTCAGGGCTACTATGCAGGAAGCCAGATTTAAAAAAATCCTTTGCAATATTATTTCACACATGCCCCTAATGTTAACTTCGAATATATAATTTGAGTTTTTGCTTGAATTACTTTTTCGTACTATAAATCTTAATCTTTATAATAAAACTTTTTAAAGTTAAATATTTCCTGTTATTGTAAGCCTTGAAAACTGACTTTATCAGAAAAGGTTTAATTACTATGTCCTATTTTCCTCTTAGGAAACAAACACATAAATGAAGTACTTCAGTGAATTAAGAATACTCCTCCCTATGTCTCAGTTACTAAATTAGGTCCCTTGATTGAGCTGAAGAGTTCAACAAATCACTAAACACTGTTCTTTGTCCGTGGAAATGCAGTTTTCATAGAAAAACATAGTTGTGCACAAGTAAACTACTGCCACTGAAGTTTTATATAGCACTCCTTAAAATATCAAGGGCTGATGAACCAGATTATCTTCTCCATGACCACTTCACACACTGCTTTTGCCTGATGCAAACTTCAGTAAATAAACAAAGGGGGGATAATGCTACAACTGTTTGAAAACCTGCCCTAGTCTCCATGGGAACAAGTCATCACTATCCCCTTTTTAATGACCTTCTTCACAGCAGAAAACAGATACAATGTCCTCCCTCTCAGTCTTCTCTGTTCTAGATGAAACAACGGAAGTTCAGCTGGAGTCTCCAAACGACTATTGCATGGTTCCCAGGTATGGTGATCAAATCTGGACACAGCAATGTACCCGCAACTTCACAAGTATGCAAACTGGAATAGTTATCTGTAGTTTCTTATGGATGTTAACACATTGCACAATGAAAATTGAATTCTGCTGTTTATTTAACAATATAACACTCATCCTTTCCTGCCACAGTGCTGACTAAATAGCTATTTGCATTTATGCTTTAAATTTCTCCTCATCTCTGGCACTCGATGCCTTTCAGTACTGAATCTGATGTTATTTTCTTCTAATTATTTCTTCAATTTGTCAGGACCAACTTGTATTTTGACCCTGTCTTCCCAATGACTTGCAAGTCCCTGCCAATGCCAGCTTCCTTGGTTTTTAAAAATTTACTACCTATTTATTGTTCAGATAATTAATGAAGACACTGAACAGAACTAGGATGTTGGATTCTGCAGAGACATTTGCCTCAGGGACCTGCTTCAGTATTTGAGACAATCTCACAGTTTAACATCAAACCATTCACAGCTACTCCTTGACAGCAATTTTTTCTCAACCTGTTGTGTAGTCATTTGATGAAAATTAAAGATGTATCTATACTCTAATAATTTCATGAGAAAGCAATACTGGCAACACCAAAAGCCTTGGAAGGAAGATTGCATTTACTGCCTCCCTATTCTTCTAAGTAGCTGAGTTCCTAATATTGCTTAACACATCTAATGTCTTCCTGCTACCAAAGGGAGACAACTCACTCCTCACTCTTCTAATCCTTCCCGCTGTAGCTTGCAGGTGTGTGGTCTCCTCCCCATGGAACACCTTTGTCCTCCTCAAACTGCTTAATTCACTCAAATGATAGAAAACTAGACATTTTTTCCTAAGTCTGGGGGTTCTTTTGCCATTTCAGTGAATTTACATGGCTCCTGGACGTGGGTACTGTAAAGCATAGGAGGCAACACTAAGTCAGCAGCATGACAAGACTGTCCCACAGCATGAGCATCCTCTCCCCAACCTGGTGGCAGGGAGCTGGTTGTGTTCTCCTTGTGCCTCATGGTACCACATCCTCTGTCAAAGAAGGAAATTAAAGTTCTATGACAGGGTCAGTTCCTGACAAGCCCGTATTAATAATTTTATTATCTTTTAGATAACTGCAAGTAGATTATTTGGTATTTTTTTCTAATTTTTGATCAATGCTCAGAGAGAGTCTTATTCACTTCTTTCTGATTAGGTAATTTATAATGGCCTCCAAACACAGATTAAATATTCTATAACATCTACCATCATCCAGAGTCATTCAATAAACCTGCCTCTTGCCTGTCCTAAGATTTCATAGCAAGTATACGTAATCTTGTATACCACACAAATCTTCCTCATTCTCACTCTCTAGATCAGATTTGCAAATCACAGGGGAAATCCCTCTGTCTGCTGTACGTGATAGAGCACTCCTGGGAACATTCTGAATTTTAGGCTGCTTCTGAGACCCAGAAGAGTATACCCACCCTTTCCAGTTACGCTGCACCCAGCACTATCATTTGTACCTGCAATGATGCCCCAAATCTGCAGGTTTCTTGGTGCTTGAAATCAGAATCCCAGAATCATTCCAGTTTTGGAAGAATGTGGGGAAGCCATAGCCAGCACAACCTCCATCTCAAACAACTTTTCCCTGGCTCACTTCTTCTGCTTCTTGTTGTTATTATCAGTGTGTTGACCCTACCTTCAGGGCAGGAAAGTGTGTCTGCAAGGTGCACTCAGACTGATGACAACCAGTGTTTTGCTTGGAGCACACCAGCTGGAGGGTCCCTGGAGCCAACTCTGACATCACTCCTGCAGGTAACTAATAAGGACAGATGGCTAATTTGGCTTTAAGCCTGTCCTCCAGGATGTTCTACTCAGTAATTGAGCTTACTTCTGATAATGATAAAACATAACAATTCTAACAAAACATTTGGTTTTATACCAGCATTTCTGATTCTTCTAATTTATTTTCCCTAACATTGACATCTGCATTCAGAAATCTCAAATTCAAAACATTTTCCTTGTTGAAATCAGCTTCTTTTCATGCTTATAAAACACTTGTGTGCACTTTTTTCTGAGTACCTTTGTGTATCAAAATTATTCCATTAATAATATTTTGAGATTTATCTTCATGGATTGAAAGTTCAATATTCTGAGCTGTATTTGTTGTGACCAGTCAATCGAATCACCTGGTACAATACCGCTGTCTCTCCTTGCTTCAGTCTAAATATACAGCTGTTCATTTGCTTTCCAATAAGGCCTGTACACAGAAAGCTGAAATATAATTTCCATGCATTTTTGAGATAATAAGATTGTATGCATCAACTGAAGACAAACTGAAAGGGGTTGTAGCTGACATTAAATATTGGTGGAATTTATTTTTGTGTTATCTCCTTAAATTTATACATGATGGCTAAATGTCCAAAAATATTTTAGAAAATGCTTGATTATTTTTTATTTCTGCCAAAGAGCTAATTAACTAGTTAAGTTATTTAAATTATAAAGAAAGTTAACAGCTGGAGAAAATGGGGGAAGAAGGCCTAAGATGTGGTAGCAAAATTTGGCCTCAACAGTCTTCTGTGGATGCTTCCATTTGACTTTAACACTTCAGCACCATAGTGTATTGAGTTTAGTATGAGATAGTTTATAGACATTTGGATGGTTCACAAATTCAAATGCAGATAGCTGCAAAAAATATATGCGCTACCAGTGACATCCAGTAATAAGGAGCATAGCCCTTTAAGTCCTGTATTCCAGTGGGAAAGTGCTATTTCTTTCCTCAAGACCCTAGGTGTAATAATGGTTCAAAATAGCAAAATGAGCCAAATCCAGAATGTCTAATTATTTTTGTCAAGACAGGGAGGAGATATTTGCAATAATTACACTGAATTTTGCTCCATTCCTAGCTTTGCCACGTGGCTCTCTGGTAATTCACTTGTTCTGTGCTTCATCTATTAAATTCAATATTAATATCTTTCTGCTTCAGTAGGATGCTTTGATAACATATCCACTAAAGCTTGTGATGCAAACCAAAGCTTTTAAGAAAGATCTTCTTTAAAAGCTCCTAGTGAATGGTCAGAGAAACAAAAAGTATTGTCATTAGGTGCCCATGGAATTAACAAAATAATTTTCTCATTTCCTTTCTTAAAACTTTGTTTCAGTCCCAAGAAAAAGTGTGTCCGCTGTCTTTCAGAGACTTTCAAGGGTTCATTTTAGCCAGTGGCCATGTGGCACAAATATCTGTCTTCCAAAGGAAAAAACAAAGTGGATTCACTTGGCACTGACCAAGGGACCAGCAGCAAAACCCACTTCTCCCATACACATCAGTCACAACAAAGACAGAGGTTATGTGTTCTGCATACCTGATAGTACATTTTGTCATAGATTTGAGATGCATGATGATTGCCAAGAAGAACAAGGTTTTTTAAGCTAAACCAGGCTATTCATATTGAAAGGAAACCAAGTGGGAATACTCTGACTTACCATGGGACAAACATTAAAGCACCTAGATGCCTAATCAAAAGCTTACCAAGTTCCCAAACCTGAAACATAATTCATTTTTTTACCAAGACATGGCTCCAGAAATAAAAGCAGTAGATCAAATGCAGGCTAAATATTCTCATAATTCTCTTGGTGAGAACTAAATTAATTTCAATTTCCAAAAAAGGCAAGGTATAGAAAAAGAATAACCAAAGCATTTAACACATAGAGAAAGGGACTGTCCTTCTGTTTCTCTTAACAGTGAGACAGATACAGGATAGATCATATTTCAGCATCAGCTTAGGTCTATCTGTTTTTACATATCTTGAGAGGTTTAACTTTTGCCCTATTTTATACAATAGTTTTGTTATTAACTTGACTGAGACCAGGATATCTTTTCCAGAGTTTTTCAGCCCTGCCTTGCAGGTTCCTATGAACTATAGTCAGTATTTTAAAGTGCTATTCAAGTACTCACAAAGCAATGAATATATAATTAGGACATTTCTTTTTTCCTGTTTTTAACTGTTGCTTAGCTAATTATGCTCCAGAGACACTATCTGACTTAGCAGCAGCAATGCTGAATAATTCAGAAATAAGGAATATCAAATGTACAGAAAGGAAAACTGTCATGAAAATCCCCAGGAGTCTGTTTTAGCTAACAAATCTGACAGCACATCAGTTACCAGCCCTGCCTCTGGCACTGTGATGAGCTATTACTCCAGCTATTGTTATAATCTACAGATTTTTTTGAGTCCCAATAAGAGAATCTCCAAAAGCAGTACATTCTTCAGTTTGAAATACCTAACTTTGAAAAATGGATTAAGGACACCGAAGTTTACTTTTTCCATTACTATCATATTTCTCGAAGGATGTGTATACTGTTAACATTACTCTTACAGGGACAGAAACCAGAGAGAGACAAAAAAGGCTCAGAAAGGCAGAATTCTCCAAAGTAAATATTAACAGACTATGACCGTATGGCTAACACAGAGTTTATTTAAACAGATAGCAAATATACACGACACCAGAACTCTCAAGGTGTATCTTGAATATCAAAATGCTAGTCATCCCTGTCACACTTGCAGCTGGTAAAATTTACTTACTAAAATCTTGCTCACCAGTAATATATGCTCATCTGTGGTTTTCAGAAATTTCAGAATAAGTAACTGCTATAATTCTTCCCTTAAAAATGTATTGTGCTTTCCATGCTATTATACATGCAAATCACAATAAGAAAATTAAATCACAAAAATAAAATTAATGTGTTTACTTAAGCTTTTTAACAAAACAGCATCTGTGTTAAGGTAAAGTGATGCTACAAAGGAGTTCAGATTCACATGGATTGTCTCTCCCCCAGACAAATAGTAGTTTAAATGTAGAGACGTTAAATAATAGTTATATCAGGAAAGATCAAATAATGCAGAACACTCCTTTTCCAAACATACAGGACCTATGCAAAATACTTTTCACTTCTGCCTCTATCTAGGAGAACTATTACCAGTGCTGAGCTATTACTATCAACAATGTTGTTGCAAATAAGAAAATAAACAAAAAAGCTATGTTAATTTCAGGCTTCATTAGAAACGGAAGTGAAAAAACATCAACGCATTTTGAATGAAAATGGACTCAAGTATTGGAAAAGCAACATCAAAGTTCTCAGAGAATCTTTCAAATACATCTCGTCTTGCTGCTTTCCCATACGTGTGCCCATGACCTCATCAGAACCAAGAGTGGATCATTTGAACTTTTGCAAGAATAGCTGTTCTAAGTATCTGAGATATGCAAGGTCAGATAGTTCAGGAATGGATGAAACAAGTATCAGATAAGTTTTGGAAAGGGCAAACGTAACTTTAAGACCTATTAGCAGAGATCTTTCCAGCAGATATAGATCAATAGCACTGCTGAGGATTGCATGCACCACGACGCCGCATACAAATATGGTCTGCTATTTTCAAAAAAAGAGAAATGAAACTAAACTTAGAGCTGTGCCAAACAATCAGAGGAATTACAGATCTGGTATTTTATGAGAAAAGGCTGAAGAAGGCCATTGAAATGAAGACTGAACCAGGATGTGATTTCTCTTTAGCAACAGACCAGGAGTTATCTGACAGATCAAATATTTTTAAACCACCTGACTGCTTAGGTGTGTTCAATTCATTTCCAGAAAGAACAGCATTTTCAGAGATCTGAGGCATCATCTCTGCTGCTGTCAAGCCGCAGAAAGCCCTCTAGTCCTGCTGATGGGTTGAACTCCACATCTTTCTGCTTCAATTCTGCTCTCGGGGTATTTTGGATTCTCTATTACATTCAAAATGTCACAATATGCAGAAATTTACATTTAATTCATTTAATAAAGTTTCATAATTAGCTTTATCTGAGTCAAATGAATCCATTCAATAATCAGCTATCTTGAGAACTACAGCTATCATCTCCCTAGGTAATTAATATTTCTGTTGGTGCTTACTGTTTATAGATACAGAGTAAAGTGCCTTTCAAGCGTCTTTCAGTTATCTTCCACATTTCTGGAAAATTTCTTTTCCAGCTGGGTAACAGCTGTTTTTCCAACAGAGCACGCTCCTATTTTGTGTTATTTCTGTAACTATTTGAAGAAATTGCTCAGAGCAAAAAAATATTTAGAAGAAATCTACTTCATTTAGCATCCGAATTCTAGCACTGTTTGACATGAACTTCTGTAGAAAAAGATACTTAAGTCTAAGTGGCTCTTACGACTTTTTTTTGTAGATGCACCTGATGGGGCATCTGATCTAAACTGACTCTTCCTAAAACTAACAGTGTGTGTATGGGAGAGTTACTGTTACTCAGCCCAAGCATCAGATTTCAAATTTCACCATGCACTGCACTGTATTTATTCTTTATATGACTACTAGGAAGATTGTGTACTTAAAATTCCTCACAATAGTTAAGATTTCACCAATGTATCTTTAGTAGGAAGCTTTCTGAAGCCAGAAACTTGCTAATTAAGCAGAAATTAAGTAGAAATGTCACTCAAAAGATTTTAAGGTGCAGGTAGAGAGAACATAACATCAGCTCTCACAGGTGAATGCCCCATCATAAAGAATGAGAAAGCAAAATCTTCAGAGAAAATTGAAGTGTAAAAAAACCCTGTATGCTGTAATTTTGTGTCTGCTTATTCTACGTTCTCCCCTTCTCCCTGGGGAAATGAAAAAGAGGTTGTAGTGTCTAAAAGACAACAGAAGCATGACAGATTCCATCTGAGGCTGAGAGGAGTTGATATCCTGATTTGTGAGGAAACAGAGTAGGGGGCAGCTGAGATTCTGAAATATTCTGTAATCATGAAGGGCCAAAGGCTACAGCAAAGTAAGCTCCAGGATTGTATTTGCCCTTTTTCCAGCTGTATCACACAGAATCATCTAGGTTGGAAACGACCTTGAAGAGCATCTAGTCCAACCGTTAACCTAGCACTGACAGATCCCAACTACACCATATCCCTAAGCGCTATGTCAACCCGCCTCTTGAACACCTCCAGGGATGGGGACTCCACCACCTCCCTGGGCAACCCATTTCAATGCCTAACAACCCGTTCTGTAAAGAAATACTTCCGAATATCCAGTCTAAACCTTCCCTGGTGCAACTTGTCCTATCACTTATTACTTGGTTAAAGACACTCATCCCCAGCTCTCTACAACCTCCTTTCAGGTAGTTGCAGAGGGCGATGAGGTCTCCCCTCAGCCTCCTCTTCTCCAGACTAAACAACCCCAGTTTCCTCAGCCGCTCCTCGTACGACACTGGAGAGTTGTCGCTGTCTATGATCATAAGCTTTTATAAACAGCATTTCTCTTCCTCTACTTCACCGATGGATTAAATCTATTCTGAAAGAAAGTATCATTATCAGTCCACTTTGACTTTGAACTTGTTGTTACTAAATTTCAGCCTCTTATCTTTGCTAACCTCTAAACTGTTATTGAGATTTTTTTTTTTTTTAATTTTTTTTTTTTTTTCTGCTGGATGCCAACACTGATAATCACCCTGTGGGTCAGCTGTCTGAATTCTTTGCTACAACAGATTTTTGTTTCTTTTAAAAAAAAATCTCTAGTGACGTCATTCATGTTATGCCATTAAGCTTTACAGAGTTACATGGGAATAATTTTCTACAGGTTTACTGTGTGCTTGGCTCCTGTACATCCTCGTGCATTTTCACTGCAAGGATCTGTAGGTGGGTTTAAATACATTTTTTTTTCTGATTTAAAAATATTATCTTATTTTCTTTATTAAGACCTAGGCTAATATGCATAGGTCCACGAGTTTTAAGTCAGTGGTTTCATTATATACGTGGCCAAACAACTTTGAACAACCTTCCCCTGAAAATTGTGGCCGTAAATGATTTTAATATCATAAGAAAAGCTTTTATAGACAAAACTACTTGGATTTAATTTAAACTATTTGAATGGGACTCTGCCCCATCAGCCAGTAGGTGGAGATGTAAGTCCAGTAATTACTGCAGAAAAAGCTATTTGGCAGTCCTTGATACAATTGAAGGTTTGTATAATACGATTTAACTGAGGTTAGATTTCTTAATAAGCATTAGATGAGACAGATGAAATCTGTCTGCCATTAAGGCCCATCTATCAGCTTTCCTTGCCACAGACATTCTTACAGCCTATGGTCAGCTGTGCCCACAAAGCTTAGGAAACTTTCATGTTCAAAAAGCTCTTAATGAAAGTAAAAAGGCAAAAAGTTAAATAGGTGATCAAATTCGTATTTTCTAATACCTGACCACATGTCATCAACTATTTTAAAAATGCTTGATTGGTATTCTGTTATACCACATTAAAAAAAAAGCAGTATAAAAAAAAATGTAGAGTCTCAGTCATCCCAATAACCACATTTTGACAAGTTTTGAGTCCTTTCCTGCCTACAGAAATTATGAGCATGTTATTACCTTCCAGTAGATAGATGAATGTTCTTAAAGTATTACAACTTCCATTGAGACAGTCACAATACTGTTAAGAGATTTATGAATCTCTTAAACTGTCATTATAGGAACTCATACTGGAAGTTGGTTGCAACAGCAATAAAATCTTGTAATTTACAAAAAATGCAATCAAGTCTCTTAACATCACTCTTCTATAGAATAATAATAATATCCCTATTCAGTAGAAATGGAAATGCAAACAATTACGATAATATAAAGTGTAAATATTAACACAATTTAGTTGGGTATTTATAATATTTTCCTTGTTTTGGTATGCTGCTTGATTTAAGGTCAAATGAGAACACCCCTGAAATAACAGGGTCCATATGATTTAGCTATATCAACTACTTATACATATTGCAACTACAACTAACAAAGGACTATTCTTCTTCCCTGAATGCCCTTTGAAGAAGTCAGGAACAAAGAAAGACTGTGCTTTGAACAGTTTTGCTGTTTAAACTGTCATTCTGTCAAAAAGAATCACTTACAAAATGGGCTAGGCATTAAAACCTACTGCAAAGCAGTGAGCTGGGGGCTTGAAACATTTCCTGTGGGCTGAGAAGTTTGCTCTCCCTCAGCACCTTCTGGGAGTCTCTTCGAAACCACTATCCCGAGGTCCCCAGACATTGGTCTGAAAATACTGCTCCAAACTACTTTCTTCCCCATTGTTTACCTTTTCCTCCGGTACTCTGAGAGGTCCTTTGCATGCTCACAATGCTTTGAAAGGGAAAAATGTTGTTACTGTTCTCCCACTGTGCTCCTGGCTTATCACCATCTCTTTCACTCCTAATTCACTACATGTCCACAGGTCATTTGTACTCATGTGAAAACAGAGTGGTTATTTGCCCTAGCACAAAAAAGCCAAGCAAGTTCTGCAGAATCAGCTAAACTTTCTGCTGGAGAACCAGGAGAGCAGAGGCAGTGTGGTCTCCTCTCTCCTTGCAGGCACCTCATTCTCTGTAGGGGTAAACAGACATGTGGTTTAATGCCTACAGCACCTTTCCAGCGCTTACACACCAACTTAACAACAGAAAACATCAGAGGTTGATTTGACAAATAATTCACTTGAAGAGAGAGTTATACGGTGTTTTCCCACAAAGAAAATAGGAGTTTTTAGAAATGAGCAAAGCTGATATATGAATCTTGTTTCCTAATAAAGGACACTGTCTTGGCAGTTTATGGGACAACAAATGTCATCTGTTTTGAGCCTCATTTGTTCCTGGTCTCTCAAAAGATATGCATAGCATTTTATAAATAAACTAACACAGCAAAATTTGGAGTGTTTATCATAATTTCAACCTCACAGGTTGCTGGAGGCATTTGCCTTTGCCTCTTGACAAAACTTGTCTTCCAGCTAGAATAACGATATTTTGGTTACTTACATGAAAAGAAAACAGATGCTAGTGTGTCTGGGGATAATTCAGAATGTGATCTTGCATGTCTTATTTCTAAGGTCCTCATCATGTCAATACCTATACTGAACTCTCCTAATATTTCAAACAAAATTTGTATTAATACTCTTTTTCTCACTCAAGTCTCAGATAAAAGATCTGATTCACAGATAACTGCCAGCGTTAACAAGTACAGAAATCTGGAAAAGACAATGACTAGCAGAGAGATGCAAAAACTACTGATAGCCATTATTAAAAAGCAATCACCTATAATCCAAAATCAAAATCGAAATTGTCTCAAGACAGTATCTGCACTGGCCTTCATCTGATTCAGTTCAGTGTTGCATTAAAAACCTGCATGGTGCAATTCAGCAACCCTACTCTGTGAAGCTTTAAACAGGGCTTTGTGCATAACTCTATCAGTTTGGAACACAGGCCTGTGACGTCCTAGATCTTGGTCTCAGGTCTGGAAAGGGACCTGAAGAGTCAGCTGCCATTGTGCTGTAAATCTGACGCCATCTAGAGTATGTGAAGGAAGTCTTGTGTACCATTTGATAAAGGTTTGCTCAGCAGGAAGCAAGGCTTCTGAATCTGACAAATTTTCCAGGGCCACAGAAGTGCTACATGCTGCATTTTTGGCTGAGAAAATGGAGGAACCACTGGATGTATTGTTGGAAAGCCAGAGACTTCGCAAATCTTGATTTCTGGCATGGACCAAACAGACATTCTTACAATCACAATTTAGAACAGAGTTTGTCATTTGCACGAACCTCAAACAGAGCTCAAATAACATTGCAATAGGCTGTAAAGACTAGAGGGTTAATCAGAATTTTAAAATCTTAGAAAACTGGAGAAGTGCAGTAAACAAAGGCAAAAAAGATAAAATTCAAAATGTTCAGCTACAAAGTATCAGACTGATCTAGGGATAATGAAGACAGATCACCTTTTTGGACATGGCACTTCAAATAGATATGAAGACAAATGCCTGGCCTTCAAACATGTAAAATCTGAATTACAAGAGGAGGATGATAAACACCTGGCTAGATACCAGTTCTGCAGAAAATGATGTTGAGGTGACACCACAGCAGAAGCCTGGCATGAATCAACAATGTCAAGGAAATATAAACAGGAACATAGCCTCTGAAACAGGCAGAGTCACCTGCCTATTCTACTAGGCAATGATAAGGCTTTGGCTGGTGCAGCATCTTCTCTCAGTGTAGAATAAGTTCAGAGGAGAGCAAAGATAATAATCAGAGATCTAAAAAACATGACTCATTAAGAAAAACTGAAAGAAAAAAAAGATAATTTACTTGAAAATTAACAATAAACTGATCTGACATGAGTCCTCAAGTACTTTAAAGGTCTTCTCCCAGTGTACACTGTACATAACAAAATATAAAGGGGTTAAAGCTGTAGCAACAAAGTTTTTCATTAGATATCATAAGAATAGTACTGAAACACTGACTATATGTAAATTTCTTCCCAGCCCCTTCTTTTCGTTCTTCCAGCCCACACTGCATTGGCAGCTTAATTTCTTCAGAGTGGAAACCAGAAAAATCTCTTCATCTCAGGGGTAATGGGGTCCTACACCAAGACAGCTGGACAATCAGAATTATTCTATGTAGACAAAAAATCAGAAGGTATACTGGCAGGTGTATTGGCAGGTGAAGATGCTTCTATGTCATGCTTGGTTGATGCTGCCTCTGAAAAAAGAACCATGGGCATTGGAGGGGAAAGGAAGAAAAGCACTGTGATACTGTGGAGTATCTGGCAGACCTTGTAGAGTAAGGGGGAAATGACACGCACACATACCCCCCAACCTCAACTGCTTGTACTGGACAAACGCTGAAGTGTATTAGTAAACTTGAGCCAATGAGCATATATGGAACTTGCATCTATGTACAGATTTGGAAACGGTTTGGCACAGAGGGGTCTGACAAAATTAGTCAGTTTAGTCTTTGTTCTCTCTTCTGTTGGAA
The DNA here is from genome assembly GCF_047716275.1 of Strix uralensis. Taxonomy (NCBI): domain Eukaryota; kingdom Metazoa; phylum Chordata; class Aves; order Strigiformes; family Strigidae; genus Strix; species Strix uralensis. The sequence goes on from NC_133975.1 coordinate 41,920,327, forward strand.
GCAACTGTAGCACTAGATGGAGCCTTTAGATAGCAATAGGTCATGCTTTAAAAAAACCACCACAACAAACAAACAGAAATGGAAGTGGGTGCAGAGGTTGCTCCCGACTTTATGCTGGTAAACACAATAAAATATAATAGAAGGGTGTTGTTTTTCTGTTTCTTAGTACCAATAGGTGTCACCAAATTCTGCATGAAAGTTCTAGAGAAAATGGCTTGAAAATATACAATTAAAACCATAAAAAAATATTTTAAAAGGGTGATTTTTCTTCATGGAAAATTGTTCAGGCATGTTTTTATAATTTTGAAAGCCAAGTCATCTGTATTAACAGCATGCTGATAGCGTTAAGCAGCTCACCTGTATGCATTGAGCAACATATCTCTGTCTTCTTGGCCATCATCCCAGTCTTTTTTATGTAAAGAAATATTAAATTCATGTCCAGAAACTACTTAGTTTTCTAATTATTGGTAGTTTTGGTGACCCACTCTATGAATCTGCCCCAGCATATGGACACATAGACTATCAAGCTCTATAGTTAATACTTGTGTGAAGTAGCAGGTTAACAGCTCTAGAAACATTACATTCAAGATGTTTACATTTTTATGCTAACCATGAAACTCCAAGTGTGAAAGAAAATTGGAAATATGAGTTTCCACAGAAGCAAAAAACCACAGCTACTTTGGCACTGCAGCATCAAGGCATTATGAACAAAAGTAGTCCTCTTTTCTCTTGGGAGGCATGAGCCACTAGCAACTTGAGTGAAAAGTTGTGTATCAAACCTGAATCTACCCAATTCAACTAGCATGTAGAACTCAACTAATTCCTTGAGTGACTCTTGTGAGGTTATACAAATTATACCAGCAGAAGCTTTTTGTCCTTGATTTTTTTTCTTTTTTATTCTGACAGATTACACTTTCTGTGCAGTTACCTTCTGAACTACCCTTCAGAGAAAATGTACTGGTTGTATAGAACCTCTACACTCAAATTCCACTGAAGACAGGAGAAAATGATTGAATATGCATATCTTCAGTCATAAATGGTGTGTTAGGGGCAGCATTCACTGAAAAAAATTCTGAGATTTTCATGGGGCCATGGGTGGATGGCAGTTTGTAAAAGCTATTGTTATCTCCACTATTGTTATCTCCACTAACAGTCTTCTACAGACCATAGCTTGTCAAAACAATAAATCAAGAGCTTAAATTACACAAATTCACACTGGTTGGGTACTCCTTCTCTGTAGAATTATGCCTTTGCAGCAAACATTCCTGTAGCATAGTTCAAGACAGTAGATTATACTCAGGCTTTAAAAAAATAGACATTTGTTTCTGGTTGTGAGAGATTTTATGAATATGTTTATAGGCAGAAATCAGCCATAAAAGACACAGACTATAAAGCACTGGGAGCTATAGAACAGAAATCATTGTCCAAAGCACTTTCTAAACTTCAGAAAATGATCAAAAAATTGTAAAAGTACTTGTCAGATTTGAAATGCAGTCTTAGCAAAGACTTTCTTTGCACCGACATGTTGTAAAAAGTATATATAAATACTGAAAGTAAGAAGCTGCAGAAAAAGAGTATTTCTGAGAGTATGTCAAATTCAAATAAAAGAGCAGGCTGACAACAGCTTGCATAATAATAAAATGATTATAGATACACAATTCAACAGAAAGTCCCAAGTAATCTTCCAATTTAACACACAACTGGCTACATTAAGGTCATGCATTACATTCAAGGTTGAGAGTCTGTGATGCAAAGGAAGAGAAAAATGTACTGATCACCTAATTTCACCCCTTAAGCACGTTCAAAATTTTACCAAAAAGTACATCCATAAACCATAAGTGGCCCTTATTACTGGAAGACCTCAATTCTATAACCTTTGCCAGACTCATACCCAAAGTAGCTTTGCGATGGTGGAGTGATTCTATTCCTAATTTATAAATAGGAAACTGAGTGCAGGAATGCCGTGTCAGAGGTTATGAAGTTGCTTCTATTTCATTGGCTAGCCCAGTATTTGCTAAACCATTGTTCTGGTCCTTTGCTAGAATTACAAGATTCTTCAGCTTTGTCTCCCTTCAGGGAGGTCTGGAGATGACAGGTCTATATCAGAAGGCAAACAAGGAACTCTTGGAGAGTAAGGACTGGTCACATAACAAAAATTACTAACTTTCCTACATAGGTGCTAGAAGTCTTACAATCCAGTAAGTAGCACAACACTTCTCTCATTGGTTAGGATTTCCATCTTGAGTTGCAATTCAATAGCAATGTTGTTTGGTCTGACCTGTGCCTTTCCCTCTCTCCTATATCATAACATTATACCACCATAAAACTGCTCTGATGAGCTGTGCAGCCCTTTCCTACCTTAATTGATATGTGCTATATTAATTCTCTCAATTAGTTTGTGGTTCTCCAAAATAGTTTTTTGAGTTGAATTGTTGATGTTTTCTTATCTGGTTAAAAATATGTTGCTGCTGGCATGAACGGACACCGATGAGCATTTTCATGTCCGGCATGCGATAACATGAATTGATGTAATGTAAGTGCCAGGAAATAAAGAGCAGTCATCCCCAGCAGGCTTGAGCATATCAAACCTCTCCTTTAAACTTCCACGAAGCTTTTAGTCCAGACAGGCTATTAAATCATATAAACTGACACGCTGTATATCACAGTCCATTATAGTAACAAGGTTACCCTATTAGTTTAAGTGGCAATCGCTTGAGTTAGGCAAATTCCTCCAGAGACTAGAGTGCTTGCACCACAGAAAGAAATAGCCACACAAGAGCATGCTCTTATATCCCAAACCCATATGTCCCATAAGGGCATGCTACCAAACCTCTGCCATGACAGAGAAACAAACCAGTGAGAGATAATAAGCCAAGGTGATCCTTGCCACAAAGGAGGTAAGTATCTCTGGTCCTCCCTGCTTATAGACTAGAGAAAAATTTCCCAAGTCATCTCAAATTCTGCTGAATGATCACTGACCCTGGGATCAAGACAGTGAGCATCATCATGACATGATGATAATTTCACTATTGTCTGACAATTTCCCACAGTACATCAGAATGACAATTTGCTCTGTGTCATTTACACAACCCTGAATGCATCTGAGCAAAATGGCATGAAGCCCCCCTCAGAATATATTGGGGCAGTTGTACATGAATCTTAAGAGAAAAATCCCTACAACCAACTGTGATGAGCTGCAAGTGTGACGTATCAGTTGAATGCAATATAAAACTTCTGTTGTTTCCATGGCACATGAAAAAGGAAAATCAACAAGTTCACAGATTTAGTCTCTGGATGGGAAGGCAACATTATTAGGGGTGAGGTCCAATTTCCATGCCTCTAAGGAGTCAATGTACCCTGAAACACAGCAACACAGATCTTTCAGAAAAAGAGCTAATCTTAAAGGCTACATGAGATCCATTTGTGGAAGAGTCGTTAAACTTTCCTAAACACTGCAATGAGCATACAGCAATATTCAATAATTCACACACAAGCTTTAACTGAAAATACATTTTATATGACTATAGTTTGGTTCAGTGAAACCTATGGGAAACTTGGTGTGGCCAGTGACAAACTACATGTGAACCAAAATGTTAAATTTTGTAGATGAATGCAGCCTGATCCAAATGCAGTTATAAATTTGTCATGTGACTCCCAGGTTGGTGCTAGTATGTCATCTGTACCTGAATTTGACACTGGGCAGGCTGGAAGCTTCTGAGTATACTTCTTATACAGTCTTAAAGTCATCAAGTGAAATTTTGGTGTAAAGCTACTTGTCATGAACAACTGCAGAGGGCTTGAGAATGTGTGTGGGTGTACATCAGGAAAAGTTAACATCTGGAATGAAGCTTCAAGTTCTGTCAGAGCGAAGGGTGGAGATGCTGCCTGGGCAGCACTACAGGTGCATGAACAATAAACCATGCCCATGCTCACACCACAAATGGATGAGAATGTCTAGATTCTTCACAAGAGGAATTCTGAACTGAAAGACTGTGTCCAGATAGATAGTGTCCAACAGGAGAGTACCTGTCAAACACTGACCATAATGGGGTACAGTTAAAGAAGAAGTGGGGAAAAATTAATTCCAGAAACACTAGCTCAGCTGGCATTGGAGCTCAGTAAGCTCCATGCTACTGTCACACCAAAAGCCTACCTGACAACACTTCAGTTTGTTGAGTCAGACTGCTGATGTCTGCTGCAGCAGTATTTTGATCATCAGATGGAAAACAAACGTATCATTCAGATAGTACAATGACTGCTCTTCAGTCTTCTGTAGTTTGATCTGGTTTCATGTACATTATTTCTTAGGCTGATGCAACCTTTTCTGCTTAACATACATACTGAGCTGGCATTTTAAGTGAGGGAAAAAACCTCATCAGCGCAATTTTTGGATCATGTACCCGTTATTTGCTGGTGTTTTACTAAAAATGCTGGCAATTTTCCAGTTCATTAAGGATCAGCTCAGATCTGATGCTGCTGGCAAGAAATAAAGCTATTAAGATACCAATAGTAAAATATTTAACCTAAATAAAAAAAAAAAGTCCCTGCTGCTTACAAAATAGTAACATAATAATTATAGTGCTAGCTGAAACCATTTCTAGTTTTAGTGCGTATACACCTAAAGGAAAACTGTTCTGTCTCTTTAATTCTATAGAAGCTTCTTGGTCAATTAAATTGCCGATATCTAAAATGGTTTGTAACGTTTACCATACTTGTTGTAAGCAAGGTATTAAAAGCTCGAGGTATCAACAGAGAAGGCCCTAGGAGAAAAGCAGTACTGATTGAATTAGAAAATAATTCCTCCCCTAAGCAAAATTCATACTGATTATTTAAAACACCTCTTTACCCTCACCATTCTAGGCAGCGGGTACTTTTGAGCAAAGATATCATCCTAGCTCAGCCAGCCTTCAATCCTGTTGCCATGTGTGGGAATGGACATGGTGGTTTCCATGTGTAATGCTGCTTTTCCACCTGCACTGCTCTGATGTGGATCCTGTGATGGGGAAAACAAAAAAAGACTCTTGCTGATTTGTGCAAGAACTGGGAAGGCTCTCCACCTTTCTTGGGAGATGACTACTCAGATTACGAGAGATTTATAGGTTGCATTGTCCTATATGTTGTTCCTTGTGAAGTCATTTATCTGTGTGTCTTACAAATGCAGGCAGCGCAAGCTGGATATCAACTGCTGCCATGCTGATCGTAACAACAGTTCATGTAAAGCCACCACATCTGTTCTGTACTGCATAAAGCCTTGTCTGTTCTAGAAAGTTTCCTACAAGTACCTCCTTCAGGACTCTCTTGTCTTTGAGAGGTGCATACTACAAACTGCAAATGTGTGAAACAGCTGATAAGCAACCCCGTAGCTAAGCTGACAATATAGAAGTTTTACTTACATACAAACTTTGAATGCTGAACCAAATTATACAATGTGTTAGGTGACTTTCAGTAGGTGGCAAGAAATTATAACTGCTCAGAGGACCAGGAAGACTTGTGGAAGAGCAATGGAAGCTCTAGCAACTCTGGAGTACTATGTGATTGAACTAGCTGCATCTATGTTGTGGAGTGGTCAGATTGGCAGCCAATGGAAAATACTTCATCAGCACTTACACCAATGCAAGATGAAGACTGGTGGGCCTAGATGGAGATAAGTAAAAAGGAATAAGCAGAATAATGAAAATAAGCCCACCGAATGCTGCAATTACCTACTTGCCCCTATACAAAGGTGGTCATTCCCTGGATATAAGGGTCAATTTCTGCATGAATCAGATCCATTACTTCAAAATAGTGCAGAGTCTGGGCCAGAGACACAGGTTTTCTGTTGCTATTGTTTCCAGGTTTTGTTTTGGGGAGGAGAAAATGCTGAGTTTTTAAACTGCCAAAACCTGCAGTGTGGAGTTTCAGCCAGGGCTACTGACAGCATCAGAGCCAGCCCTGTTGCCAGCCCTGCTGGTTTGAGTGCTGTGTGAGAGATCTGGAGACTTGAAGCCACATTGAACCATGTCTGTCTGTCTGTCCTCTCTCTGCTGATGAGGATTAAACCTAGCTGATCCTTACATTAGAATAATTAAAAGAAAAGAAAAAAGGATCTACCTTTGTGAAAAGTAGAAGATCATTCCTGTGAATGAGCTGATCTATACGATACTGGGATTGGATGCTGGCTTATCAAAAATTATTTACAAATCAGTTTGACACTATTCAGGTTTGACAGCCCTGTGTTTAAGTTACAGCAATATACATAGAGTAGAAATATCATCAGTCATAAACAAAGCATCTGCTGGCAGAATGTGGACTCAGCTATTGATGCATGTATTACATCAATCTCCAGCAAAGAAAACATTAAACTAAAGTCTGTTCAGGAAGTGTTTTGTGGAATAAACAGAATAACTGTAGTTGCATTCACTCCTTGTCTAATGCTAATACCTTCTCTTAACTACAAGTATGTGCCTGTTTCTTTTATGTACAACCACTGGGCTAGAAAAGATGGGGAAGGTTTGTGTTTCCAGGCACAGCTTGTGAATTCTACAGCTTGTTGCCCTGATCTTTTTCCTAGTTTTGAGGTTTTATAAACCTGTATAGAAGCTGTTTGCTTCTACTACCTTTCATTAGTACAAAGTGGCCTACAAGGAAATTTCTGGGCTTGGATTCTTCTGCTATAGTTACCTTCTTTGCTTGTTCTGCTTCATGTTCCCACTCTCCCTTTTATCGCTACTTACTCAAAGGGGTCGCTGGGATCAGCTCTCTGGAGCTCTGGAGGAATCGGTATTCTTTTGTAGTACATTTCCCAGTCAAAAGCTCCTCGCATGGCATCCCCCGCCTGTGCCTCGTAGCCAAAGTGATTGTGGTCAATGACATCGATCATAGGACACACGATGGTTTTGTGGTTTAGTGCAATCTGGTCTGAAAAATGAAAGTAGAAAATAGGAAACGGCATGTCTAGTCAAGCCATCTATCATATTACTGCAAAGTGAATCCCACAGGTTTTCTGATGTTTGAAGATTGCTTGCTTTGTTCCCTATGGCCCCCAAATAATTTCATTTTTCAAATCTGTATCAAACCTTTATCTGAAGTGGACTTAATGCAGTTTGGGCAATGATTAGAAGCATTTACAGTTCTTTAAAGAGAAGCATATCCCTATGAGAGCCACAGGAGTCCAGTCATCTATATCTCTGTCACTTTACTACTCTGAGCTGTCCCCAATCTGTCAGCTATGGAACAAGCCAGCAAGCAAAATGTAAAAATACACCTTCAGCTGTGGGGAGTGTGTATGGCAAGCTCCTGTGAGAGAGATTTGTGTTCCTAAATGTGAATCTCAGCCCTTGCAACCATTCAGCTGCTGTTCCTGTGGCTCTAGTGTGCATCAGCTTTGAGATCAAGTGCTACAAATTAAAGGCAAACTCCAACATGATGAACAAAACAGGGCTTGTGTCCTTTTTTGTACCAATCTTTGAGATATAAAGAAGGCCCTGCAGTATTATTCTTACCCACCTGTTTTCTAAAGAAGGGAGTTTCTTTTTTTTTTTTTTTTTTTTTTTTTTTTTTTTAAATTAGAACTATGAGGTTAAATCAAATTCCCATCTTTAGTATAAGGGCAGGGTGAGCCTGAATCTCTTTTGGAGAATCCTATTGCTTAATCCCTTAGAGCTTCTCAGAAAAGAAAGAAAAGTAAAGAAGATATTCCAACTGCAAGAACTAGGCAGAAGAATAATGGTTTGAAATGAGGAAGTACAGGGAAAATTTGTAGCTTCACTAGCATGGAAGGACAGTAGAAAAACTCTCTGTGAATCCTTGAAAAAACAAAATCTCAGAATTGCAAGTGTAATAAAGCTTTTTCTCTGAATGGTAGCCTAGATTCTTTACAAAATACAATACATTGTAGGGCCTATGTGGAAAACTTGTTTTTTGTTTTTAAGGACCAGATTTCACTGGTGCTTGATAATACCCTAAAAAAAAAAAATAAAAAAATCAGAGGGCTGAGAGTGAAATGATCACTTAGATAGGCTTAGTCATTACTGGTGTAATGACTAATAATACAGATTCTGCTTCCTTGTTTCTGAAGGATTGAAATTAAGAAAAAAGATTTTTTTTCAGGAAAACATCTATATTTTTCATATTTATTGTCAGTTGTTGTTTAGAGACTGTCCAAATGGGGGAACAATGCTGACTCCTGGTGAGAAATTACTGTGCCTCGAAGTTCAGCAGGTTTTTACATCCTTATCCTTTAAAAGTGAAAAAGATTTAAAGCACAGGTTCTCACAAAATTCTAGGAAACTCATCTCAGACATAATAGCTGCATTAGTGTTGCTATGGCCAAAAATAATTACATTCACTGGTATACTGTGTAGTGTTATCTGTAATCATTATGTAAAGTCATTTTTAGATAATCTTTTTCCTGTGATGGTCCTGCTAATAGCTACAGGGCTAATAATAATCTGTCTCTCATCCTCTCCTTCTAAATTGATTGGAGGAGAGAAACCAAATGGGATTGATTTGGCTGGAGCAGGTCAAAGGTAGACTCATAATACATTAGCATCCTTCTCTTGATCTTTAAAAGCCACTGCCTTTAAATAGACTGAAGGATTGGAAATCTCCAAGTCACATGCAGAGAGTGCCAGGGAGAAAATTATTTGAGCAATGCCAAACAATCAATCCCAGTCTGCATTTCTACAATCTGCAAGAATTTTGCAAGTAAGATGATGCTTACCTGCTCGTTCTTGTGTACTTCTGCAGAACTTACTTCTCAGCCCCAAAAATGTTTTAGAGGTGATGAGGAATGACAGGAAAATCTTGACTTTTGAAGAAACCAGAGTGTTTGTAGTTGTGCACACCAAAAGGCAATCAAATATGCAGCCTCGATGTTTTTTTCATTATGCCTAAAATAATGAATTTTGTATACATACTTCTTAGGCTTAAATGTAGCCCCAATACAAGTTTAGGAAACAGAAAAAAGGACTGTAGGGCTAGCTTACATTTCACAAGAGTGCTAGTATCATAGCTTTACAGATGCAAACACGCAGCTGCCTTTGCCAGCTGCTGCTCTTTATGCCACCTGCTCCTAATGCAAGACACTGAAAGCCACAGCTGAAATGCTTTACAGTTTCTTTTTGGTTGTCTCTACTCATCATCCTCTCACAAATTCCTATTGGTCTGAAAATTTCCATGCATTAGTTCAATGCACATATGCTGCAGATAAAGGGAAGAACAGACAGATAAGCATCATTGTACATGCAAAAATCTTGCAGATATGAGGGAAATCCTGGGAACAAGAGGAAACATTGCTCAGAGCTTTCTCCCTAGCAATTTTAGGCAACATATACATATATATTTGAATTCAGCACTTTTAGTATCAAGAAGAGTGTGCATATATGGCAATAAACAGAAGTTTTCAATATTGGATAAGTCCCTATCTCAAAAATATAGGTTTTATCTTTGTGAGAAAGACACACCCCCTTAATTTTAAGTGCTTGTTTCAAATTGGCCTGGTTAAAGTAGCAATGCCACATTGCAAATACTCTTATTTTCCTGCTTAAATATATGATTACATATAGTGACAATATTTGAGTTGATCAGCAAATTATGTCTTGTTATCTGAGTTGTCATAAGTACGAGTACTTGTACTCTCAGTTTCCCCACTGGCAAGTAATGCATCATTTAAATGTTGCAGAGATGGACAGCTATAGCTAGCAGGTGTCTTGATAACTTGCTAAGCATGATCTAATCAAGATATAGTTTTAAGTCTTGGTCAGGAAAAAAATATGTTTTTACAAACCTAGTTCTGGTAGCCTATGGCACTACTGATTTATTGTTCATCTACCCTCTTACTGCTCCCGCAGCAACATCAGCAGAAGGAAAGATGTGCCTGTATCTTTCAGCTGGTTTGCTGCTCAGTTTCTTATCTGTGATAACTGTGACTTCACATTAGTCCCTCAACCACAGCAGCTGGAGCCCAAGTCACATCTTTCCTTCTGCTGACTTTATACTACTACTGCGGAGTGATAACAAATAGCTGTGTTTGCCAACATTTTTACATGACTACAGCTGCCTGCTTAGTGAACATCAGGCAAAACTCTCTGAGATCTCAGAGTGGCTTATCTTGGTTTAGAAACCCATTTAACTAAAAGAAATGGAATAAATAAAGCTTAAAGAAAAGAAAGAAAAGCCATTTTGCACCTGTTTTTAAGAAAACAAAACTAAGGACTGTCATTGAAAACAACTGTGGCTCAGCTCCACAAAGCTATTTAGATACCTAACAAGTACTGAAATAACTCAGTCTTCCTCTGGTCTGAAAAGTGATAGTCAATTCTGAAAATATAAGTTAGATACTAAATAACTTTGAGAATTATCTTTATGTGATTGCTCTTGGTTTCCTCACCACCTCCCCATCCTCTAACTTTCAAGGTCTCATTTTGAACAAAACCTTGTTTGGAACAGTGGAAACTGCTGCTCCTCTCAGCGAAGTCTACCAGTCTTCAGACCACGGCTGAATCGTACTCTTATTGAGGAATTTTCACTACACATGGTTGATGCAATCAAAGCTAAAATAGGGCAGCTTCAAAGCAGTAAATACCTAATATACCCTCTGTTGTGGTTTCCTTGAATGACATTCAGTCACATGCAGTGCTAAGTGAATCACAAGACAGATCTTTAGATAAACACTTGCAAAAATACGTTAACTTTACTCTTCTTAGTAGCCAGGTGTCATCTGATTTCAGTAAATATTTGCCACCTAATGGTTATGAGAAAGTTCTCTCATCCCCTTAGGAAAACAGGGCACAGGGCATCTGTAAATATACTAGTGTTCATTCTCTATTTGTCCTTCATGTAGTGCTCTACTTTTCCTTTCAAAATAAAATCTCTTGATTCTGGGCTCCAATATTCCTCAAGATTAATTTCTAGATCCTTTGCCTGGTTAGTTATGAGTCTTTCTGCTGTATGTGGAATGAGAAAGACCTCATTCCATTTGAGAACTAAGGAGAACTGTGACTTGGTCTCTGATGAAGCTTCTCTCATCTTTCCAGTTTTCTGTCTTGAGGCTGAGGGTTGCAATCATCAGTTCAATACCCAACTGCAAACTAACTACAATTATGAATCCTTTGTGACTATTTATTTTTGAGTTTTTATAGGGTGAAACCCAGTCAGATGTACCTTCATTTCAGACAAGAAAGCAAGAAAAGGAACTGTTTTTGCAATTTACAATTTTCCCATGTCCTAAGTTAGCAAAATAGAAGGGTTACATCTCATCTGCAGTAACCTAGCAAAAGATTTCAGAGGACAAGAGTGAATCTTCTTGAGATTTTTTTCATTAGTGGCAACGTATTATGTGCAGTGGGGCAAAATCAGAAAGCAGAGAAAAGGTGGCTGTATATGTAGAGTAGTTCAGAGTGTTTAATGGCTACTTGTCAGGGCTGCTTGTGGAAGGCTTGTTGAAACCCGTATTTCCCTCTGCTCCTTTATGCCATTTGGGTTTTGTATGAAGACATGGAGGTTATTTTTAAAAATGCTGATATTGTGGTTACAGACAAAGTGGTAATGAGGGGAAAGACTGTATGAGTAATTTGATATGGAACCTAGAAAGGATATAAATTTGGAATTTTGTGTATTATCTTGTTACTGGTCTGAAGAAAAAACAGTTACTAGTATTTTTTTTTATGGTCTCAAGTGATAGTTCATTAGCAGAATAGCATCTCTTCTTGTCTGCAAATGCTTTATCAGCATATTGTGTGGCCAAAGAGCCCCAGCAACAAAATTCAAGAAACAATAAACATTAATTGGTGAAACCCTATCCTGTCATGTACTTACGACATACTCTTTTAATTAATAAAAATTTATTTAATAGTAAACTCAGAAATGTTGGTTTTGCTAGCAAAAAACCACTTATTTGCAAAGCACATGCACTTTGCATGTAGTCAGGTGTGTAGAAAAGAGAACATTGTTTCCTGAAGTGAAATCCTAGACTACAATAATTGATTCTTTCCATTCGTTTGACTAATGGAGCTCTGCTGGCTGCAGCTGGAATCCAGCAAAGCATTCAATGGCAAATCATTCTTTCTGAGCTTCCTATTGTGAATGCAGTTGTTATTGGATTTAACTCTGAGGTCTTGGATATATTTACAGCAAAGGCTGTTTTAATGGAATGTGAAGGACTAAGAAGGAGTAAGAATACCTGCATAACAGAAGTTTTCAGGTGTATAGTAAGGGCACAGCATAATACTAAATTTAGTAGTGTATTTAGTAGTCGTAATAATAAAACAAATTGTAACTAATAGACCAAAGTGACACTTCAAAATTTTATCAGTTCTTTAGTCACAAGAACTATAAAATGGAGCTGCTTACATTTCTCTGAGTTCTCTCTCATGCTGACTCTTCAGACACTGCAGCAGAGCTCCAAACACTTCTACAGAGTGTATGTCCTGCTTATTGTGGGACATGGCTTCTGATTGCTTAAGCTATGCTCTATGCTCTAATTTTAATGGCTGTTAAACGCTCATACACTTACTAAGCAAGGGAGGCAGCCAATTCACGTTGACTTCACAATGGGAATCCAGAAATGTCAAGACTTCTCCTCTAGCCAGCGAGGCTCCTAGCAGTCTGGTCCGAATGAGCCCTTCTCGTTTCTTGGTACGTACAATCCTCACTTTGGCAAAACGGACCATGTATTCCTCCAGCTTCTCTTTTAAATGTTCTAGAAAGAAGGGCAAAAAAAGTGTCAGTGGTGTCAGGCCTGAAGGAGCCAACAGAAGGACAGGTTGGCATACAACCTGCAAGCAGCTTATCTACTTCCATCTCTCACCACTTCAAGTCCTCCAAAATCTGCCACAAATCCTCCCTGAAACAGTTCAGAAAGTGCAAATGTTCTCTGTTTTATCACACAGAGGAAGACACTGACACTCTGGACCTTTTACTGCAGTTGCTACTGGCAACCTGCCATCCACGATATAATCATGGCCAAAACAACTGCAGGATATTCATCCATCCTCTGATTCCTGCAGCCCAAGGCCAGATAAACATTCTGGCATGCTGTTTTTTAAACAGTGTCCTTTCCAAGTGGGTTTCCTATATCAACTAATTATGAAGAACTATGCATAGAAAGAAATTTTTAAAAAGTAAGACTTAAACTAGCATGATTAGATTGTTTTTGTAATGGGAAGGGAAACAGACATGAAGGAAGATCTTAATAGTTGGATACCTGTGTGAAGCAAATGGGCAGCTGACTTCCTAATAAAATTAAGCTGCAAATGTTGAGTAGTTGGTAGGGTCTCTTATTTGCAAAATCTGGCTCTGTTTGTATCACAAAACAGCATCTTTGGGAACATTTTTTCTTCTGACTAGAAACACACACTAAGAATCATAAAAAAAACCCTAACAACAAAAATCACCCTACAGTTTTGCCTCTTCCTAAGTACATCTAAAACAGAAATCCTGATCTTTTGTCATTGATATAACACCTCAGCTTATCAGACTCATTACTTTGGAAAAATCTGATAATTTCATTTGACAGGGAAAGAGGGAGAGAAAAGCTCAGTCTCCAATAATTAAAATTGGTGATAAGCCACATTTAGTTATGCTAGGGGTTGTACACCGAGTCTCACTAAAATGGGTTTGCCCAATTATGATTGCTTCTTATATCAGCTACTAATTCTTTGGACTTGTATGGTCAGTACAGGCCTTGATCCACACCGTACATCATTACAGACTGCAAGAAGTTTGTTACAGACTAGCTGAAAGGACTACTATTTAGCAGTAACCTGGAGTGTATAATGCTGACACATAGATTAAAGGCAACAAGCAAACAAGTCACAGTGCAGAGACTACAGGAAAATAAAATCAAGCTCCACTGAAATAGAGCTCCCTGCATATGCTCCTTCTTGTCTCTACTCCTTTCCTTCCTAGCTGACCAACACACAAGACTTTCTAAAACTACCTGTGGATTAGGAAGGAGTAGAAACACTGGTGTGTTAGTTATAGGTATTTAGTGGGAAAGTACTGCATGCGATGCTTCTCTGTCCTGAGAATCCTGATGTATGCTAACACAGAAGGGGGAGCAGCCTGAGACCTAGGAACACCAGCTTGCAAGGATTACGGAACAGGTTAGGGGTTTTGGGAGGAGAATCTCAACACTTTGGAGACCTGCTGAGTCAAGTGAGTGGAGATCAAGTGAGGAAGGACAAGCCTGAGACAAAAAAAAAAAAAAGAATGACATTCACATAAACATAAGATGTTTTTGTCTTCTACTCTGTGGTTGATTGTGGAATACATGTTTAAATTCTGAAATAAAGAGGAAAAGAGGTATCCCCTTTTTGTCCCATTTTGCTACTTACATACTCAATAAAAAACCCACACAATCCCCTAACAGTCACAATGACAAGAGATGTACTGTGTCTTTGAATGGTGGTCTTTGTATGACCAACCATATTAATGGGACAAGGGCTGGGTGCCACTCTGACTCATTTTAGGTACAGCTGTAATTCAGTATCATTACTAAACTGAAGTTACATCAAGTCTTAGATAATTTTGTGCCCATGTGCAAGACTGCCTAAAGCGTATATTTATCAAACTGCTTTCCTGTTTTTATGAGCTCCATTGAGGCTATTCCCATAGTGCAGGAATACAGAAGAAGGGAAATAGACCTGAAAAACAAAGATATAAAGACCTTGCAGGTAATATAAGAAAGTCTGTTAGGGCTGTCAATCTGGATTTTTTTCTGTGTTGTAAATTGTATCATCCTGTAGCCATGAAAAATGAAACAGTTTCAAAGTGACAGGATATTACACATTTCCAAAGTAAATCAAACCTAATCTCTTATGTACCATAGCTTCTGTTAGTCCACAGACACTGGAAATTTCCTGTAGTTCTCTAAGGTCATCTAGCCCTTCTCCTCTGACCTCTTCCACACACAGTTTGTTTGCACTCAATAGTTCATAGGAATCCTGCACCAAGAACCTGACCACATTGCTGCACACTGTCCAGACAACTAATAAAAAGATTCAGGTTACTCAGCATGAAGACAGCTCTCCCAACTATGGGAGCAAGCACTTATCACCTTGGCTATACTGCAAATCCTCCATCTTCACCTGCCTACCTTCAGAAATGGGTTTACTGATGGGACTCTGGCTGATCAGAGGATCCTACTACCTAGGTATGAATTTGGCTACGTATCAGATACAACTGCTTTACTATTCCCTGTGAGCTGGTTCTAGGCAGTTTCCCTCTTTGTACGTAAAGACAGCTACCAAAGAAGCACCTACATTCTCTGAAGGAGAGAAGCAGGAGCCTTACTTGGACAACCTAAGTTGTTTGTGGTGTTGGTAGGCTCTCTGTTGCCTGTATAGAAATTCAAGGCACACTTGAATTGGACCTTCACTAGTTAGGTGTCACAACGGCTAAGGTAAGGCCCTTGCAATAGACAGTTTGAATATGGCCACCACTGATGTTTAAATGAACTAATACAAATGCCCTCTTTTCATGCATTCTGATTGTTATCACTTCTCTTGGGACAAATAAATTCAGTGAAATTCAGTCTCATACAAAGGATTTAATTTCATTCCTTTCACATCTTGCAATGAGCAAAGTCTGAAAGCTGAGTGCCTATCTCTTCAGGAAAACACTTCAGGGAGAGATGATGTAAACTATCATATTACAGTACATTCTTTTCTGCTCTTATATCAATTGCTATATAACAAAAGAGTTGAATAATATAATTTGATTGTCATCAGTTGTATTGGAGCTTGAACTCCATGAAATCAGTGGTAGTTCATAATATTCTTTCATTGCTTTAGGTTCCTTGCAAACTCAGGAAAAGAGGTCTCTTTTTTTTTTTTTTTTTTTTTTTTTTTTTTTCCAGAATAATATCTGAAATTCTGTGAAACAAACAAGAGTTTTCTATACCACTTTCTTGCCTCTCTCTCAGATAGCTCTTCACACATTTCAGACAGCATGTCATCTGATTTGTGAAGAACTGCATTAAAACATCTAGCACAATTTTTGATGCCAGAATCACATAGCCCAAAATTGTTTTCATCTACTCAATTAGTCCCATGATTGAATAATTTTATTATTTTCTCCTTGTCACTCAAAGAATAACTTGCAAAAAAGCGTAAGCATACAACAAAATTTGCACATCTTGTTCACACAGAATTCTAAATGAAACGTCATTTAGACACACCTGGAAGTAATCAGGAAGAAAACAAAAGCAAGAAGTGTTAATTTTTATAGAGCTTAGTTAGACAAGTGACATGAAAATATCAGGTCAAAATCAAAGTATATGGATTACTAGAGATACATAAGGTATCTAGATTTGTTAAAACAGCTACATGTTAGTATCACCCTAACAGTAAGTCATGACATAGTCAACAGATGCTAGTAACAATACCTAACATATCTTTAGTTTTGAGGTTTGGCCAAGAAGACAGTTTGGGAATTTATTTGGGAAAAATTCTCAGTAACTACAAAACCGTCACGAAATACTTAAGTTTGACAACCAAATCCAATATGGTTGTGAAACTGAAAATATCTTAAAGTGGAGGGAAAAAAAAAAATCCCTTTTGGATCCATAAGTAATGATTTTTTAAACAACTCAATATGAAAGTGCTCTCATATTGTATTTTTCCCTGCAATGTCTTGTGGCACTATCTGTTTCAAATCTTACCAATCGCTAAAAGCATAAGCAAACACAGAGTAACAGCCAGAGACAGTAGAACAGTAGTAGTTTTAAAGAAAACTGTAGTATTTTCTACTACTTATATGAATAGTAAAAACATATACTTCATGTTGACCTACTCACTAAAGCCACTCCCGCATTACTCAATGTACTGGTATTATCATAGGTGAGACTTTAAAGCAAAATGGCAATTCTGCAGGACCTGCAGTCAGCAGCTGGCTTTAAAAGCTAGTTACTTAATAACAGAGCCATGTTTGAGCCATGGGTCGTGAAGATATAAATGCTCTAAAAAGGCAATACCTGGGAAATCCACAGCTCAAGTCTTGCTTAAAACAGACTAGACAAGGCTCTAGAATTCTCTGTATGGGAATAATTTTGATTAACGAATAATCTAGGTGTTTGTGATTACTATCAAATTGTGATTTTTTTTAACCTTGCCCTTTCCCAAGAATATCAAAATAAACTGCCCTTTTTCACAGAACTCCATAAATTTCCTTTACAGAATATTTTATTTGCTATAGTATAAATGCATTTTCTCACAGTTCCCAATTATTGTGTTGCTAATATTATCTCCAGAAGAAGCATCTCACACACAAAACCTATATACGACACACATACATATCAAAACAAGTAAACTCAAGTGCCCAAGCAAACATGCAAAACTGTAATTCTAAAGAAATTCTTTGAAAGAAATTATAATGTGGTGTGTAAAATAAAAAGCAACCTGTAATAAAAATGTCTTTAAATGTCCAGGGGACAACGCATTCTGCCCATTTATTACCAAAGAAAACAGTTCAAGCAAGCTTGCCATGACAATAAAACAGGGACATAGGATGGTTTCATTTATATGCTGTAATATTACATAAATTTCATTTTCAGAGTAAGGCATGAGAGACAAGCCAGTATTTAAATTCTACAGTGAGCTATAAATGGTGCACTTCGGATATAAAGAAGTCAAAGCCCCTGTCACTAGATATGGGGAGTAAATGTCTAATTTGTAATTTAAAAGAAAAATACATCATTCTTTTCTTCACAGAGTTGATCAAATGAACCCATGAATCATATGTTTGACACATGCCAGGCACCTGCCAGGGCAAGAGTTGGCACAGGCAGTGACAAATGAAGAATAATGCACGGGCAGGAGGTTTACAGACTGTCACTGCTATGACAAGTGATGATAAAGGGAAGCATTATGTCTCTTCTAGCGATAGCCTGTAAACAAATTCTCCATTGTAATTGTTTTGTGTGGGCCATCTCTGTCTTCATTTAAAGTCTGGAGAAGTTTTTCTAAAATAGCAGAGACAAAATTACCTGGTCATAGTAATTAAAGATCTACTCAGGCAGAGTACCCAGTTACTTAATTTGGTGCCCAGAAATAAATTGGAAATCAAGGTTCTGCCTTTGTCAGGGAAAAAAAAAATCATAGTAGTAAAAAGCAGCACTGCAATTCTTCTCTCCTGTTGGGATGCATACAGGGAATATTTCATTATCACACTGGTACCCCGTGGCAATATGTGCTATTTGACAAGAAATGTTCCTCCAAGGTTTTTCAGAAGGTGTTAAGACAGACTCAAAAGATGATGTGAAAGCTGGAGCTGGTCTTCAGTACTTGCTTGACTGCAGCAGGGACCATGAAAGAGGAAGGAAAATACAAAGAAAATAGAAACAAAATACAAAGAAGGGCTTTTGTTAAGCCCCTCTTCTGGACAGCCAGGCAGATCCAGCCCAAATCTGGGCCTGTAACACAGTTTACTCTCTGCACCCTTGTAGAACCTCCAATTTCTGCCCCAAAGTACCTACAACCTCTGTTATAGTATCATTGACCTGCAAATTATCAGATAATTAGGAACAGCAACAGAGCTTGCTAAATGCCCTGATAAGCAATCTGAACTAAATCTGTTTCTCTTTAACTTTAATTGTCTGAGAAGTATGTAATTTGAGCTGTTCTGACATTTGCAAAATGAGCCATATAAAAATAGTTCAAAAAAAGTTACAGTAGTAGAAAACATATGCTGGCCTCTCCTTTTGCCTCAGCACAGGCATAGGGGAGGAAGCAACATGGCCAAACCCACAGTAGTCTGTGATCTTAGGTCAGTAAAATAATCTGCAGGTAACCATTTCTGTTAGTGAAAATTAGTCAAATGGGTGCTTTGACATGCAACAATAAGGAGGCCAGCTCAAGAAGACTTTTCTCAGTTTTTTTCTCTCCAGCCAGTAGCAGAGCGTTTTGTGCCCAATATGCAGAAAAACCTGCAAGTACATTTATGCAACATCCATGGCTCTCATTGTGAAAAGGATCTCCATCACTTTATGCCCTTTTCTGCAGGACAGGATTATTTTACCAGGTAAAATTAGCAAGGATACCCTTCATTCCTTTCCTGAGGCCTTGAGCATACATTTTTCCTGGAACACCTCAGCTTAATCTTTTGATGACAGAAATGCTTCTGTCTAGTTTAAGTCTTAAACTTGACAGAAAATACATAAAGGAAACAGTGGTCTATGATTATTCAGTTATTATTTGTCTTCTGCTGCAATTGACAAAATAGCTCTCTTGTATTGGGTTTGTGTGTGGCCAGGTCTTGGTAGCAAGGGAGGGGCTACAGAGGTGGTTCCTGTGAAAAGCTTCTTGAAGCTTCCCTGGCTCCAAGTCAGACCTGACTCTGGCCAAGGCCAAGCCAATTAGCGATGGTGGCTGTGCCTCTGCGATATTGTACTTAAGAAGGGGAACCTGGGAGGAAGAGGGGGAGTGAGGGAAATATCTATGCAAACACCAAGGTTAGTTGAAGAAAGGAGGAAGAGGTGTGCCAGAGCAGAGCTTTCCCTGCAGCCTGTGGTGAGAGGGCAGGATGTGCCCTTGCATGGAGGGCAACAGTGGAGCAGTTGGACTCCTGCAGCCCATGGAGGACCCCATGTTGGAGCAGGTGGCTGCGTCTGAGGAAGGTCATGACTGAGGGAAGTCCACACTGGAGCAGTCTGTTGCTGGGAGGACTGCAACATATGGGAGGGACACACGCTGGAGCAGTTAATGAAGATCTGCAGCCCTGTGGGAAGGACTCATGTTAGATAAGTTTGTGGAGGACTGTCTCCCGTGGGAGGGACCCCACGCTGGAGATGGGGAAGAGTGTGAGGAGTCCTCCCCCTGAGGAGGAAGGAGTGGCAGAAACAATGGGTGACAGACTGACCGCAACTCCCATTCCCTGCCCCCCTGCACCTCTGGGGGAGAGGAGGTCAAGAAATTGGGAGCAAAGCTGAGCCCAGGAAGAAGGGAAGGGTGGGGGAAGCTGTTTCTGAGATGTAGCTATACTTCCCACTGTTCTACTCTGATTTGATTGGTAAATTAGTGGTGGTCGTGGTGGAGTTCAAACTGAATTGATGTTCTTTTTCTCCCCCAATAGAGTCTATCTTTTGCCAGTGACCATAATGGGTGAGTCATCCCTGTCCCTGTCTCTGTCTCGATCCATGAGCCTTTTGTTTTATTTTCTCTTCCCCATCCCACCGGCAGGGGGAGGAGTGAGTGAGTGGCTGCATGGTGCTCAGTTGCCCTCTGGGCTTAAATCATGACACCTCTCTAGTGCATTGCCATTATTTTTACTTCCACTGCCTATATATATGCTACCATAAAAGCAAATCAGTCTGAAGAGAGAATACAAGGTGAGCCCGTGAATTTGGGTACATCATCTTTCTTTCTTCCAGTCTCCCTTCAAGTTTCTTATTTTTAGAAGGTTGTTTGGAAATGCTGGTTGGCCACTGAAATGTTGCAAAGGCTGTACCAAGTCAGTTGCCACTTTTTCTAGACAAGTTGAAGACTCCGAGAAGGGCAATTCCCCTGGTTACACCTCTGGGTAAGCTACTTCACTGCCACACTATCCTTCCAGTGAATAACTTTTTCCTAAATTCCAAACTGAATCTTCCAAGCTGTGTCTTGGGGCTGTTGCCTCTTATTGTACCATCTGCCAGTACCAGGAGGAATTTGGTTCTGCCATCTGTGCAATTCCCACTCAAGTTGCTGTGAGCAGCCATTACATGACCACTTAGCTACTGCTTTGCCAGACTAAACAAGCCCAGATTCCTCAGCCTCTTCTCAAAGGTCACATATGTCTGGCCCACGACAATCTTGCCAGTCCTCTGCTAAACTGAGTCCAGCTTTCGTCATCCTTCTTGAACTGCAGAGCCCAAAACTGGATGAAGAGTTACAGGTGTATGTACCACCAATACAATAAAAAGCACTCACTTTCACTCTCATCCTAGCATATCCCAATTCAGTTTGCCTTCCTGGTGATTAAAGGCCACCACTTTCTCCTATTCACCTGGTATCCACTGTGGCCTCTGCAGGTCCTTCACAGTACACCAGCTGGCCAGTTTGCATTTTTACTGGTACACAGGGTTATTCACCTAGGTGCAGAATTTAGCACTCCTTGTTGAACTTCATGAGATTTATTTTGCCCAATCCTAGAGCTTCTCTGGACTATATTGTTTGATGTGTCAACTACTTTCTCTATTTTAGTATCATCCACAGATTTGCTGAGGGTATGCTATCTCATCATCCAGGTTATTGGTGAAGATACTGACTAACATTGGCCCCAGTACTTACCTAAGATATTCTGCCAAACAGACATCAAGCCATTGATTAACTACCCTTTGACTCCACCAACCCAACCCATCTAACAGTCTTGTACATGCTTCCTCTGTCTACCGGTGAGTGTTACAGGGACTAAAACTTCTTAAAGTCATGAGAAGTTACATCCATCACCCTTCCCTTGAACATCATCATCATCATAAAAGACAATCAGACTGTTCAAACATGCTTTGCAGTTGGTAAATATGTGATGACCATCCTATATTATTTTTTTGTCCTTCATGTATTTGCAGATGGATAGGCACCACCCAACACCATGTACTTTATGATCCTTTCAAGCAGTAAGTTGAGGCTTGTTGGTCTGCAGGATCCACTGGATCTACTTCTTTCTCTTTCTCAAACGTAAGTAGCACCTTTTTCTAGTTGGTCACCCAGTCTAGTTGGCTGTCACTTCCAATGGTTGCCCAGTCTTTTGGTTATCTTCCATCGTGCCTTTACTTTTCAACCAGTATTCTCTCTTCAGATACTCAGATCCAAAGTCTTTTACTCCTAATTAGTCCTGATTGAGTAATCCTGGAGGAAGGATGGGGAGGTGTTCTGCCAGACAGACTTTAGCATCTGATCCATAGCCATGCCAGACTAAAACAAGTTCCAGAAGCAGACAGGTACTGTGAAAAGTGTTGGATATATTAAGTCTGTCATAGACTGATAAATAAGAGCAAAATTTATAACTGCTTGGTATAATAGCAATTGGCTAACAGCAATACCATTTGAGCATTGATTACTCATACTTTCCAACCAGTTTTGCACGCATAAGAATAAGATCACTTGAGAAAAGCTATGTAGTTACCGGTGATCTGGAAGTAGCACTGTTTAGAGAGAAATTTGTGCCAATCACTTGGAAACTTCTTCTCCTAGCTGTGATGTTTGGGTTAGCTGGCTTGGGGCAAGCTAAAATGCAGTCTCTTTTTCTGATATTAATAATGAGCCAAAGTCCTTGGATGATTTATTACAAGGCTATGGAGAGTATCCTGAATGTGCAATAGTTCTGTTCATCACTTGCACATGAGTATAAATGAGTATAAACTTCCAGACAGCACCTTCATTTTGATGTTGAGTTTCAACTACAGCCTGTTAAAGTTGAAAGAACCTCCAAACTTGACAGTAAACGCACATTCCTTTGCCACAGCCTGAAAAGGTCAGCATTACTGAGAGCAGGAGGCTGAACAGAGCAGATGAATACATAGCTTAGTTTGATTTCATTCATGATAGACTTAAGATAAACTTTTCCGAACAAACCTGGTTTGTAGTGTATGGGCTTTCATATCTTGTCATGAAAGGAGTGACTGGGACTGCAGAATCTGTGAGGCTAGTTAGATTTGCTGAGACTTTCTCAGACTATAGCTCCAGTCAATAGAGACATGCAGAGATCCTGGTGTCTCTTTGTTCCACTTCCCTGGGCCCATGTAATTGTGACTGTTATCACAGTTGCTCTGTCACCAGCACAGAAGCACCTGGGACCTCTTTGTCAACAAGGCATGCATCCAGGTAATTGAATACACACAGGAGGTTACTCAGACACAAGGTATGGTGACTTATACAGATGCTATGGAAGCATCATTAAACCTTTGAGATACTTTTCCATTCCAGATTTTGCAAACAGGGAAAGGAGTGAAACACTTCCTTTTTAGGTTGCAGTAATTCAACATAGTTAGACTACCCCATGAGCAGCTAGGGCTGGCTTGCTAGTTTGTTGGTAGGGTTGACATGGCTATGAATTTTCCCTTTTCATAAGGAAAGAATGAAAGATGGTTATTTGTTTTTATGGATTTATTTCAACTGCCAGTTGTACGAGGTAGTTGTTGATACCCTCACTGGTGCTGTATTATGATAACTCATGTCTTTTCCACAGCAGAGAGCAGACTCCTTCGTTTGCTATGTTTGCATCAGTCTAACTCTGAGAAGGGGGTCTCCAGCTGGGAGAAAGGTGAGGCTACCTTTTTTACGCAAAGACTAAATGATCTATACATTATTTATAATCTGAAAGCCTCCAAAGCAACAAAATTACCAAAATTACATTTTACATCTAACAGTTAAACCCTTCCAGGAATTAATCAATGCTCAACGTATTTTATACCTTAAAATGGAGGCAAAAAGAACTTAAGCACTTACTCCTTATTAATTGATCTTATATACTTAATACACAAAATTAAACAAATTTAACCCCCCCCTTGTGCTTTTTGGCCTATCTTTTGCAGCCATGACAATTAAATATATCTCCCCAAAAGATCTTTTAAACTAAAATATTTTAAATACAGTTACTATTTCTTTGTATTTTCTTAGTATCTAATTTTAAAGCAATTATCTTTCATATATACAGGCTGTTCACATGCCTTTAATGTCCATGTTCAGAAAAGGGTTTTGGAACTGCCTGAAGAAAGCCTATGACCTGCTTCTTCATATATGTTTCCATACCTATTTCTGAATGCTTCCCAATAGTAGCTTTGAAAAAAAGAGTAAGGAAATATGTTATTTTTATAGCTCTGTTCCTCTGTTGTATCCAAATGGTTTGCCAGCTATAAAATGTGGAGGAATAAATTTGTTCACCAGAGGAATGACACATTATAAAATGCAAGCACCGTATGCTGGATGAGGAAGTTAGTTAAGAATATACAGCAAAGCAGTCTTAAATAGGAAGTAAAAATTAATTAGCAGGAAATTACTTTTGCTGCAAGGTAAATATAATAACCACCTGAATTGGAATGTGATCAAGAAACTGAACCCATTAATGACACAGCAGATTAAATGGGAGAGAGCTCTTAGCACACAAACAGAAAACAAAAGCTACATTCCTCTCTGCTTGTCCTCCTGCTAACTGTATGTGTTGAGAGCACTAAAAGTACAGTGCCTGACCTTAAAGGTGAAAGGAAACCATACAACTCATGTTGCATCCATTGCACTTTGCAGAACATTTTGCTCCCTGGCATAGCTTCACTGCTGCAGCAGCATGGCTAATGGAATAAAGTTCAACCAAACTGAGAAGAATTTGTCCCCAGTACCATCTTGGTAGTCCTGAACCCCATATAACCTGCACAATTGTGCTCAGGGACATGCTGCCCACTTGGGTGATAAGAAGGAAGGCAGAAGAGGTTGCAAAAGCACTTTTTATGGACAATTTTTTTACAAAGACTTTACCATGGATGGACGCACTCGCTTTGGCACTTTCTTACACCACTAATTCAATGAATGTAACTGTGGCTACAGCTCAGACAAGAATCTGGGCAACTGGATTAATTATCAGGGAAACTCTGATAAGTATACAGTAAGACAACAAAGAAATGTACAGCTTCCTTTATAGATCATTGTCTAGACACAATTACATAGTACAGACCTGTCAAAAGGGTGACCTTGCTGCATTAAACTTTGATTCTTTCTAACAGATCTGTTTATGACACAGGTATTTATACAGTAACTTGTCCCCAAGAGAAGCATGTTGTGAGGTTTCTTCCAGGTTGCAAGGCCAATTAGAAGAATGTTATTTTAAGGTGAATCCAGTGTAACTTGAGATCAATACATTACTCACAAATGCTATCCTCTTGTTTTCAGAGTCACTCTTTTGCATCCTGACAATATTAATTGTTAAAAATTGTAAACGATGATCTGTCAAGCAAGACTTTTTTTGGGAATATGTTTCTAACATTGCAAACAGTCTTGCAGATTTTGAGACCTGTCTTTACACTGACATTTTCTCTGTTTTGCCTGAAACTATCTTTGACGTATTTTTAGTTATTTCTCCAAAATATATCACTTTTACAGTAGGTGCTGTCTTCAGAGAATAGTTTTCTCTCATACTACTCTTTTTAACCTCTCAAATGCCAAGGACAGATTGTACCGAAGAACTGGTGAAACACTGCTGCGAGGATGGCACTGACCTTATATTTGCAGAGGACAACAACACTGATCCTTGGGAAGGGGAGAAATAGAAATCATACAACTCGTGTAATTACTTTTTAAGTAGCTTTGAATTCTAGTACAGCTCCCTACACTGAAAACTTTTATTTCCCATAGTAATTCTACTGACATTACAACTCATTGCAAACCTTAGGCTCTACTAACCTTAAAGATACTGGAATATGGTTACCTCCTCATAGAATATTTGAATAACTTTCTGTCTAACTGAAGATGCTGCACTTCTGTAGTTCTTTTCCATTCTATGTGTTAACCATCCTGGGTAAATGGTCAGGTCCTAAACAGAGCTTGCAATTAGTCCTTTTCCTCAAGAATTCAGTGGGTGTTTTTTCCTAGTCCATGGGTTTGTTCTCGTAAATAGGACAAGTCCTTGAACTATGCTTTGAAACTGAGATTTCAAAATACAAAAGAGAGTTGGGGCAATACTTTATTCTCCCTGAAGTTTGATATTATATCAAGAAGTTGCTCTTATCTTCCAACTTTTGTATCAACATTTGTCTTTTTAAAAACGCCCTATCTGACATAGGAGTTTGAGTTCTGAGGCACCAAGTCTTTACTATGGACTGATGAATTTACTGAAGCTCTGAATACTGTAGCAGGATAAAATACCAAGATACTCAATGAGGTTTCTCTAACCTACTGAAACAGGCCTTAAATCCCTAGCAGTGCAAATACTAGAACTAAGTATGCAGCCATAAGCTTTCAAATATGCTTTGTATCTCCTGAATTTTACTTCCTACAACACAGCACCTGGCATTACTAGACTTTTCAAAGCTGGAATGCAGGCCTTTATAAGCTTCAAGAACACTTATTGTTGAAGCAAGTATCCAATTCCTTCTCTTGATTGCTGCATTCCATCATCCAAACATTTTATTTTCTTAGTTGTTATTTCAAGAGTTTTCTCTATTTCAACTTGGTCTACAGTGGAAATACATCCCTTCTGAAACTTCAATACTAAAAAGCTGCCATCTTTACTAAGCTAGAACTGTAGTTCTCAAAATGGTTTCACTCATTTATTTGCAAAAGTTAGCCATGTTCTTGGTATAACCTTTGCAGTCATTGCTATGCCAAGGAGTGCAGTGAAAGAAGATGGGAGTTGATATTGCTGAAGAGGTTTCCAGAAAGCTGCAGTCCATGGGAATTTTCCGACAACCTACTGGCAAAGAAAAGCAATTTGAGTCATGTTTTTGAGATTAGGTCAGGCATCTTTTTTTTTTCTTTCACTATTTGCAAGAAACAGTTTGCTTCCAAAATTAGGTGTATAGAAATCTTACAGTGAAAGAACTAGACTGCTTTTTGTGTTACATACTTTGAAGCATGAGAATTAATTATCAAAAAGGAAACCATTCTCTGTTCATAGACTCATCTGCTATGATGATGTTCCTCTACATAATGAGGCAAACACTGATGCATAATTAGGCATCTCCTAACATCAGTATGAGCTATTAATCAAACAATAACACCATGGTTTTTTCATGGATAGATGATTGTCTTTTCACTTTTTATTTAAAACAAGAAAAAGAACAAATAAATGAGCTGCTGCATAACTCAAGCTTTGCAAGAGAAGACATCAAGTTCTTTCTTTTCTTTGTTATCTTTTTTCTCTCTTTGTTTTACACATTGAATCAACCTGTCTTTTCCTATCTCTCAGCTGTCATAACTGTTCTGCAGTATCACAGATGCTCTTCAAATCCTCTTTAGTCTGGCAGGTTCCCTCATTAAGGATGTGGATTTAAGAAGCAGAAAGACATACTGAATATTAAATGAACATCTAAGATCCAAAGTTTAAATAAATAAATAAATATTATATTGAATTTTAACTTGCAGATCCAAGCTCATAGCAGCTTTCATACAATGACAATGGCACTAGGCTCAGACTATGCCCATACATTTCTATACAGCTTATTTTGAACACTCCTCCCCAAACTGCTGTCTGTCTTGCAATGTCAAAAGACAGAAGATGTGACATATGACATAATCTAGTATTTTTCACTTTATTATGGTAAGAAAGTTTATGGTAACATGGTTATCTATGGATACAAGGAAACAGGATGGCATGGATTGTTCTAAATCCCTTTGGAAAGCTGAGCCTTAGGCTTGTTCCATCTCCATATGGACAACCACATGAGTCCGGATCCAACCACAAGAATTTGTTACATCTGGCCTTTACTTGTATAAACACAGTCTCCTCCTAGTGATCTTTCAAATCTTTATAAATAAAGGATTAATGGATTATCAAATATCAAGTGAAAAAATAAATCATTGCCATGAACATGTCTTATTGTTCTTGGAAAGTGTAAAGCTATTTCAAAACTGGTCATATCTGCTTTACAGCATTTCACTGATCCTTAAAGATGGACAAAATGTTGTACTTCTGAACACAATTTTCACATATTTATTACTGTTAAAACTACAGATTACAGATTCAATAGAGGAAATAACCTTTGTATTTCAGATTTCCTTAACATATAAAAAATAACTTTGTCCAAAACAGCATTTAAATCTATAATAGAAATGTCCGAAATTAAGAAATATATGACCAGAAAAACAAAAGATTGTCTCATTTTCATTTTAATGAAAATTTACTTTTACTAATTTAATTTACTTAAAGTATTCAGCAGACTGTTAATATCTTGGCTGATCCAAGAAGCCCCACTGGTCCTGACCGGAACTATATGCATCTTCCCCTCACTGTCTTTTTGCTGAACTGGAAGTGTTGTGGTTCACACATAGTGTGTCACATTTCTCCCCAATTTTGTGCTAGTGTAAGGTTTCCCACCTTTAGCAGAGAAAGTATTTTAAAAAAAAGATGTAACAAAAGGAGTGGGAAAGTTGTTGCCATTTGCTGCAAATATCTAATATTTTTAATCAATGTGTCCTCTGCACTCTAAGTGGAACATCAGCCATGTGAAGATCTACTGTGGTAAGCATGTAAGAGCAGTGCAAAAAAAAAACAAGGCAGAAAATATTCTCCCTGGGAAAACTCTTCACCGTGCGAGTCACATATCAAGAGCTGTTCTGTGTTACAGATAACCTCCTCCAACTACTCAGAATCACACAGGCAGCCATCCCTTTCCAACAGTCAACTCACTAATCTCTATGGCAACTCCAGCAATGGCTTGCCTGGGAAAAACACAGGCATTTTTGCATTTTACCTATAGTTTGACTTGTAGAGCTGTTAGTTTTTCTGTGGTAATGTTGCAATCAGTTCTCACCGTTTTTGTTGAGTTTTGTTTAATTTTTAATAACTTATTCCCTGAGGTTTGTTTTTTCCCTCTTCTTGTAAGGGCATTGCTTAGGCTCAAGTAAAATGGGTAGAACCCAAAGAGAATAGGTATAGGTAAAAGCAGGTACAAGCAAACAGAGAAACAGTGCCACCAATGACCCACATACCAGTTTTGTAAATGTTCTCACTTAATGGATTTACTTTTAGAAATTATAAAAAATTGCCAAAAAAAAAAATTGATGCAATTTTCTGATTAACTATGACATTACTAGATTCACTTATCAGCAGCTGGAGTGGCAGATGCTTGTCAGGCTCTGGAAAGTAAACTTTGTCAGCGCAGAAAATGTTTAGCTTAATTTCACAGCTACCTGAGAGAAAGAGCTCCAAATTCTTTTCTAGAGTTATGTTTCTGTGTTCATATTTTCTTGGAAGCAGCTGAAAGGAAATAAGAGCAACAGAAAAATAACATGGGAGTAAATAAAAGTTACAGTGGGCAAAGCTGAATACGAGAAAACTATAAAAAGCAAAACAGTAGAGAGTACATAAGTAAAAGGTAAAATACAAGTAACGACAATATTCTGAAATGAATATGACTTCTATTCATACCAGGCTATGATTCTGCTGAAGAAAATGTTGAGCTTTTAGTTCTGCTATAAAGGGCAGTCTGCATCTTAGCAATACGTCTTGTAATCTGGTTCACTTTGCAGCTTGGAGTGAAAGGGACAACACTTAAAACTCACGGACATATGAAATACAAATGAACCCGATCTCGAAATGAACAGCTGGAGATGTTCAGAAGAAGGAAATAACATGCTACCTGGTTCCTTTCACTGATACATGCTTAACTTTGCCCAGAGGAAATTCTCTCAAGGATAAGAGACTCCCTTAACAGGAAATTTCCCTCAGTACAAAGGTAATATGCCCCATTTATTAAGATTACCAGCCAGCTCTTTAAAGTAAGAGCTCTACACAAGTGTAAATTTCATTTTCAAGGGAATTAAGGATTGAAGAGCTCTGTGGACCACTCAATTTGGCATTGCCAAGTGGTAGCAATAGATCTCAGTCTTTATAAAAAAAAAATTAAACACATCAGGACATAGGACTTGTTATGCTGTGTCTTGAACTTAGTGTATCTTGATTTGCTGTATCTGTAAAAATTCAAAAGAAACACAGACCATACCTGCAACTTGCTTAAAGATCGAATTATGTTGTCTAGTTTGCCCTAGCTGTAACACCAAAATTATTGGTGGTAAATTGGCTGCTGCTTATCTTGTGTTTCTGAGCTCAATTACATTATTTGATTTTTATTGCATTGCATTTTGTTTAGCTTTGTGTAGTTGCATGGTTCTCCCCCTAAAAGGAAATCATAGCGTCTACAGAAAAGGACTAAAAAATCTAAGTAACTAACACTGGGAGGAAGAAACCCTCAACTTCATACTCCTGCTGACAAAGAACTCAACTCAATGAAGCAACATGTAGGGAGGGTGAGCATAACACCAGAGGAAAGGGTAGATAATAGGATGTTGGCTTACATTAATAAGAACAAGGAATAATTAGATAACTTGTATAAGTGTAAATACAATTTAAATCACACTAAATTAACTGATGGTGGTATTTTGATTAGGCAATAAAAACATTGGGTTAACAGTACATTCTAGTTCTTGGATACAAAGGTGTGCTCTTTTGTTTTCCATGACTAAATTGTATATGTTGTACACTTACATTGTGTTTTTCAAAGGATCTCACAGAATGTGAGAAAATAAAAAATACTTCTGTTTCCTTTGAACACGTCTTAGTGACTTTTCATAATCTCTTGTTTCAATAACCCTACTGTGTGTTTTTCTTTAGCAACTACTCTAGCAAAACTCTGCAGAATACTTTGAAAGCAACGAAGTCAGCAAGGCAGTATTTCATCTATTCATCAATGTCAATATTGTTTTTACTTTTAAGACCCTTTGCAGCCTCTGAACACCAAAGCTATCTGTTTCATGAGACAACGGTTTACCATGGGACTTAGGGCTTGTTAGTCTAATGATTCAGTATCTGCCATAAGACTGAGGCAGCTTTACACACACAAGCAATAGCTTTATACATCTAGCGAGCTTATGAAAATGCACTTTTTTTAAACCAAGATCTTCTTAAAAGGACTTTCATATAACACAGATAATTTGTGAACTATACAGGGAAAACTTCAGCATATACGGAAGAACAGGAGGTTGAATTTATAATGCCATCTCCGTATTTGATGGTTCAGACAGGCATGAGCTTCACTAAACCTCAGCAGGTACAATCTCTCAGAGAGCTGCTGTGGTACTGCAGGACACCAGTTCCATTCCTGTCTCATTTCATTTTTCCTGGGCATCATTTCTGGGGAGCATGAAGGGCTCAAGAGTCACTACCAAGATGAGCTTTAAGAACTGCTGGGGAGGCAGGGAAATTTCTGACTCCAATGAGCTGGTGTAGCCTAAGGACTGCAGAAGGTAGCATCAAGTCTTTAAGACCTTGCCCCAAAATAATAATACAAAAACTCTACCTGTGTGTGTGTACACACTTGTGTGTGCATACATGTGAGGATGGGAGGTGAGAGCAGATGGGAAATTCACTCCCTGTGAAGCTCCCGTCTCACTCTGGTGACTGGTTAGACAGCAAAAGTGAACGAATTACCATCTCAGGTGGCTAAAGCTGAGAACAAATAATTCTACTCAAACTTAGGGCTATTTCTTGTATGAAAAGTTTTCTGAACCAAAGTTACCTGTAGGAACTGATAATGGCAAACGTATGCATGAGAAGCTTTATTCTAAGTCACATCCCTGGAGTCCCCGAATGTAACTACACCTAGGGATTTATCTACTGAAGTGAACTAGGTAGCTTACCCAAAACTATTTGGCATGAATTTATCCACAGACATGGGGAAAAAAACCCACACATGCACCAAAATGACTTCACAAAAGTAACCTTGCAAAAAGAAACAGCTACATAAAACCAGTCAAATACTTCAGGGCACTAAACACTTTGAAAAATAAATTATGTTCACTGAGGAAGTAATTCACTATTAATTAATAAGTTGGATGTTAATACAAGTAAGATTTGGCGTCAATTTAATACCATGACTGTGCTTTTCTAAATACTTCTGCTACACATTGGTGTTTTCACCAAATTAATTGTCAGGCTAGAGAAACTTTTGATTTCTTTTTATTAGTGAAGCCCAGTTTGGTTTTTTGTCCAAAACTTCACCTATGTTTTAAACATATCTGTGTAGAATAACTGTAACTCTGAATCTATTGTATGTTTCTGATTAATTTATTTTTCCATAGGTTCTGCATTTCCTCACAATCTCTTCCTGGACAAAAATGTATGTATTGTAAGAAAATGGAGAGGGATTTTTAAAGTCAGTCAATTATGAGTTCATACATTTTCACACACTCTACATTATTTCCATTAGAGCTACAATTACATGAGACTAAGGAATAAAACTAGATTGTGGGCACTGTTTTAGGGAAAAAGACATCGCTTGTTATTTTTCATTACTGAAAGCTAAAGTTAATCCTCTTTTCATATTTCTGAGTGAAAAAGGTGATTACCTTAGTAAAAATGAAGAACGGTTATTATTGGTAGCTTTGTGAAACACTGCTACTTATTCTGCACTGGAATGACATCACGTATTTCATGTTGCGTAAGACTTGTAAAAATGCCTAAACTAAAAAGGCTCTGCAGAACCACTTTTTTTTTTTTTTTTTTTAATATTTTATAATACTCCCACATGCACTTTCAAACACCCAATAAGTTTTTATGAAAGTTCTGAATTTTTCTGAAAACGAACACAAGGTGAATATATGCATGTTTAAAAAATGGTTGCCTTGCACTAAATTTCTCCTGGAGAACTTCAGCTAATATAGCAAAGCAGAAATAGCTGTACATTAGTCATCTGATCCACAGCATCATTTCTCTCAGATTTTCTTGTCATCAGTCATGAAAACTGCATGTAAAAACCAACTTGTTTCATTGTTTACTTGCTGTTATACACCTCAGTTTCAAACAACGCAGCATTTGACCCATCAGAAATACATGGATCCAGGCTTTGCTGAATTTTATTTCTTTTCTAAATCACTGTGGTCTGTATTTCTTATTTTTTCATGTCATCTAAATGACTTGCTTTCTACCTGGTCACTGCATTTTCCCCTTTAATTGTCACGTTAACACCTGCTCTTGAAACCAAACTGTGTGCAGAACAATGTAGAGTTGGAAAACTCCGACTGCTGTTACCACAGATCAACGCTTATGGGAAGCACGGAATGATACATCCTGCAGTGGCAATTAAACTACTGTCTCTGGAACTGAAAATTTCTCCCCAAGTGTAATCTAGATCCTATAAATGTTCTTGCTGAAGCCAAACTGCAAAGATTGTTTTCAAAAATATCTCACTGCAAGATTCATGTTCTTTTTACTTTGCACAATTCATCCCTGCAAGGATAACTTACGAATATATGCTTTAGCAACAATTCCTCATGTTAACAACTTCAGACAGCTATGAATTGCACACACCAGGCAGGAAGATTTTGGTACATAATCTAAAATTTTCACAGTTCAGCCACATGTTGCAGAGCATTAGGAAAAGAGATGCCATTTATTTAATCTCTGAAGATCACTTTGCTTCTTTATCTGAAGTGAGAGGAATTAATTGTAGTCAGTCAAGTGTTTTTAGAGAAGTTTCCTTGCTTACATTTGTGAGTTCTCATTAAATGATATGGCTAAACTAAGTAGAGAAAAGTCTTTAACAAGCAATCACCGTGTCAGATAAGCTAATCAGTAAGTAATGGCCAGAATGCTAAAGGTCTTCAAGCATTGATCAGTCCTTGATAACACTGAGAGATAAGTATTTAAATACTTTTATAACTCCCATTAATAAGGAAAAAGTTCAATAGATAAAAATATTCTGACCTCACTTTCTGCTATTTTTCTTCAGCAAGTTCATTTGTAAAAGCTACCTGAAAAATGGAATTGGATATAATTAGTGAGCAATGTTTATCACTGTACAGTGACTTAAAAGCAGCACAAGTACTTAACTAATCCAAGCACCGTAACTCAGACAAGGAGGAAAGTTGTGAGTGAAACCAGAATTTTGAGTATTGCTATTAATTTAATTGACTGGATTATTACATTAAGAATTACCTATGATTTACAATTACCTTCCTTTGTGAACAAAACCTTTTGGTCATCGGTAGCTACTAAAAATCTCTTGTTTCTTCCACACGCCATCTGCTTTGCCATGGGTACTGGTGCTGAGAGTGAAGCAGAGCATTGTAGTGGGATGTAGAGACTGAAGTGCAAAGTACACACTGAAGAACAGCTGCACAAACATATGTGCTAGACCATATTTCACAATGTTGATGGGACTGGCAGACAGTAAGGCTTAGCTTATTTCAAATGGCCTAAACGTCAGAAAAAATGAAAAAAAACCCCAAAGCACCTTTACTAGTGCAGGTGACAACACCTGCACATGGACAAGGACATGGAGACCAGACAAATGCAGACTGACAGTATAGTAGATAACAAGTAGAAATAAAGCTTCCACACTAACGACTTCAGGCAGATGAAGACAGTGAGGAAGTATCATTGTTACACTCTCTAGGATGTTCAGAAAAGGTTTTGTAATTTTTCAAGTAGGTTTGCAAATGTTATCGGACAATGTAATCCAGTAAGACTAATAATATGGAAGCAGTCCATCACTGGCAAAAAAAAAATACAAAAAGAGACTTGATCCATGATCTTGACAAATTTCCACAAAAAGAAGAATGTTAATCTGTACATCCTAAACAAAGTCTTAGAAGATGCTCTTCATTAGAAGTGATAATTACCACTCCATGACTCACGACATTCCAAATTTATCATCAGCTTCCAAGCTAACTTCGTGTTATTGTGATTATTATCAGTTTGATTTATACTGTGAAAATGTTTCTCTGGAACTCTTTACAAATTGTTACGATACCAATCATTAAAACATATTTTGTTGGCATTTATTCAGTGGTAAAAACAGGGAGAAATAGAGGTGGAAGAGTAACAGAAATATTTCCCTTTTCTCTAACGTGACATAACCAAATTGTGGTGACCAAAAAACTATTCAGCATGTTTTGAGACAAACATGAACAAAATGGTACATAGCTACATTTCATATGCCACTGAAAGGATGTTTTAATAGTCTTTGATAATTACAATGCAGGACTATACATTTTACTTCTGCTTTAACACATCCTCCTGTTAAACTAAAATTAAATGTACACATTGAAGAAACTCTTTAGTCAAAAGTTAGTGTACTGTAAGCAAAGTTGTCTCAATATCTGCACAAATTAACAATTTGGTCTAACAGCTTTAACTCTGACAAAATTCCTACTGATGTACCTAATGTAGGTACAAGGCAATTTAAGTAACAAAACCACTTTTGTCATTAGACATTATCAGACTTGCAAAAAAAGTAAGCTCTTTTGGCCAATTTAGCCTTTGTTAAGTAATTGCCATGCTATATGAGCATTTGTGGCTCACTGATAGTCATGTTGTTGAAAGTCAGTTCTGGTCCATCCTACTCGCTTCCCCATTTTAAGCCAGCCTTCTGCAGCCCCTATCTAGGTAGGTTTCCCTTTCCAGTGGAAACCAGAGCCCAGGAAGTGGTAGGTACATGTCTAGATACTGAAATGGGGATGAAGCCAGTCATGCACTCGTATCTCTATGAGTCTACGGATGCCTGGGACTCTGAAGTCTGCTTGGAGGTGAACTGACCCTGGTTGTCTCTGAAGGCTGAACCTAAGATCATAGTGACTCCAGAAAATAAAACAGTTTTAACTAATAAAAATTCCAGTGGTTATTATCTCTGAACTTTTGCCCATGAAGGATTCTAAATATCAATATGCATTTGCATTTTGCATTCTACTGGGAAAAACAAGCAAACAAATAAAGCATCATTCCAGATCTGAACTGGTCTAAGCTTAATGAATTTAGAATCTGGACCCCTGTTCGGCAGTTTAGATTGGTTCCTGAAATTACTGATGTGCATTGAAGAAAAAATTTTGGCACTAATATAATGCATATAAAAAAGGGATTTCTAAATATCAGTAGAGGCATTACCCATTAAAAATTCAATCATGATGCAGTTCTTTAAGCACTCATATGGTAGGTACTTCTGTCCATGCTATAAGCTCAAAGATGGATGTATCTACAAATTTGATTGTGCAAAACTTTCTTTGCCATGTAAGGCTCTTCTTTTGGGATGTAATTGGATCTTATTCCAGCATAGTAGTGGAAAGCCTACAGAGACTCACTCTTTTTTTCCTTTTTTTTTTTTTTTTTTTCCCCCAAATACATTCAGTTCCATAGAGAAATATTTCCCTTTTCACATCTGCAAAATTAGACTAGTCTGTGCACTGAACAAGTGGAGTTGATAACTTCAGTCATGATATGGGTCTGGAAACAGAATATTTAGACCCTAGAGGATAGACATCTATGATGCTTGAACTGAATATTGGAAAAGAAAACGATAATAATGATCAACATACAGGATGATAATGATGATAATGGTAATGGCATTTATCATGAACATAAATCCTTATACACTCAATAATAATAGTAAAAGATATTAACCACTTCAGGGAATTTTACATTTATCCTAGCAGCAATCCCTTGCATTATGAGTCAAGATGCCAAAAACATATATCCTTCAAAGCTTGAAAAGTTTCTTTAGTATCTTGTATATATCAGATGTGGCATATACAAAATATGTGATGGTATGAACTAGAAGCTTTAGTAACACATTAGCCTGGGTTTCACAGAAAGTCTGGTGGTATCCTCTTGCTAATTTAAACCTTTACACCTAACTACATCACCATATTTGCAATCTGTACTGTAGATCTCCTCACATTAGCATGTACACGCTCATTTGCGTGCTAGAACATTACAAATTGTGTACAACTACACCTAACAATGACTTACCAGGGATGAATAAAAGGTTAATTTCTGAGAAAGATTATATTAAATATATTCTGTTAACCCAATATTTGGAAAATGTGGTCTGATCTTGCAGGAGACCACACTAGGCTCATCTATTTTGAGACAACTAAAAAAAGACTTAATGTTGCAGATATTTATGCTCAGTCTTTGCTTTAAGAATCTGGACAGTCTCATTCGGGTAAATAGGACTTTACTGTTTAAAGTTAAAATGCTTTTTATAAGCTTGCAGAGTCAGTGCCAAATAAGAAAACAGGCAAAATAAAACTTCCAATGTTAAGCTTTCAAAAATGTTCTTAAAATATTCTTACTTAAGTTAGCTGAAGAATTTTCATAGTCTACTGCTCAGGCGAGTGATTAGAGAACAGGCTGATAGGCACACGAGTCAGATATTGATTGAACATCATGAGAAATCAATTCTGAGAAGCTCTTTCAGTATGTCTATACAAGAATTAGTAATTTAAAATATGTAGCATACACACGATGTCAGGAACTATTAATGCTACTCCAAAAGAGCAGAGATCCGGTTTAATTTCTAATATATGAGGAGAGGACTCATGAGGAGCTGAGAGCAAGCTTCACCAAGTTCCTACTACCCATTATTTTATGCTAAGGCAGAAGTCTGAAGATACAAGACGCAAAAGACACAAGATAAAACCCAGAAGGGAGAAAGAGGAAAAAAATGGTTAAAGCTGTTGTTGATGGTACTCTCCTATCTTTTCATTCTCTTAATGTAAATTCTTTTAAACAGTACACAGATAATTTAGCTACCTAATGTCACTCATGGCAAGAGACTCCTTACGCTTTAGGAAAATTATGTCTGCATGAAAATTACTAATATTAGTGTTACGTAGCTGTGACAGCCTGAGTACAGGGGAAACAAAGGTTTGCAGTGCAGATCGAATCTTTCATTAAAGTAGGTGATATAATGAATACAGCTTCTTTTCAATTAGATCATCAGGTCTAACAGAAGATGTTACATAAATAAAATAAAAGTTAATAAAAAGTAATCTCACTTGAAGGGAGAGAGATGAATTGAGGTTAGCAGTCTGTAATTTGAAGTGATACATGTCCAGGCATTTAGCAACACATACTTGCAAAAAATATATAGAAGTTTCAAAGTGTTCAAAATATTATATTTTAAATTTCTCAGGTAACATAGTTCTGAAGGGACCTGTAGTAGATAATTAACTATTCTTGTATTAAACCAACGTAATACTTTTCCTACACTTTGAAAAAACAGAAAAATAATGAAGATAGATTCAATGCTTCCTGAATCACAGTAGCTCAAACATTTATAGACGTGAAAGACTTTGCATGAATATAGCTGTGAAATAATTTGAACGGTGCAGAAAAAAATCAAAGATTGAATATAGACGTATTAAATGAAATTATCTTTTGGTACCAATGTTAGCAATGAATGTTCTACCCTTGAGTAAGTTAAAGTAAATAGAAACATAAATATACAGTAAGAAGAAAAACAGTCTTTGAACAGATGGACTGGTGGTCCAGGTTTATGAATAATCTGATATAGATATGGGGGTAGTATTATTTTACAGACAAAATAAATACAATGCAAATTTGTTTCAAGGATGGTCAAGGAATTTTTCAGACATTTAAAGATTTCTATCAGGTTGAAAAGTATTTTTCCTGTATTGTTTGTGTCTGTGTCCTTTGATTAAGTAAGAAATAGATGAAAAGACTGACTGGCATATTCCTATCACCCTAAGATGAGGCTTACACTATTCCTTCATATGAGCATAAACAATACAATCACTGCTGGATGCTGCCAGCTCCCAAAAAGGAACTATCCTCTGGTACTTACACAAACATTGATGACTCTTCTTTACCTTTGGCACAGCACATCTTCACTTTCTCTGTACTTATAACAGCATTTTCCCTGTTACCTCACCTCCCAACTAAAGCATCTTGCGACAAAAACGATATCTGACATGAATGTTTACACTTGTTATAAGCTACTGAAATCACTACTTAAATCCAGTCCTCACAGCATATTTCAAAGTACAAGACAAAATAATAGGAAATAATATAATTATTAAAAAAAAGAGTGACAAGTTTGTCTCAATGCTTATAGTAATTGAATCTTATCAGATGTACTTGAAATGCAAATACATTTGAAAACCAAAATAAGAAGGTAGCTTTTCAGATTCACTTTGAATGCTTAAAATTTACCTGTCTGTGAAACTGTGAGTTTTAATCCTCCAGAAATGGACCCCTCAATGAAAACATGAAGTTTCAGCAATTTAGTCCAAGGATCATATTGTTTCACAATTAATGATTTTTCTATAAAACTGCAATATCATGAAAATTCAACCACAAATGAATTCTTGGGAAGGCAGGAAGCCCTGGAATAATGCTGGTAATGCCTTTTCTACAAAAATAAATGTTTTTCCTTTGATTCAGTGGCAATAGTTTCTCTATAATAATTATTCTGACTGACCTTTAGCAAAGAGTTCAAATCTTTTACTCCAGGCACTAACAATTTAGGCTCCCCAGAAATGCTGAAGGAACTCAGCAACTTTGTAAATGCTTTGCCTTTTCCTGAAAGACAGTTAAAATTCAAGATCAATACTACGTATACTTTGCTGTCATAATTAACGCAGGGTGTCTTGGAAGACAATAATCTAAAGTTTGTTTGGTTTCCTATTGAATTTTTGTACTATGAATAATTATTTAAAGATTATTAGAAATAACATGGAAAATAAATCATATTGTTTAAAATAATATCACAAATAATTACAATTCAAAAGTGAATTTTTTACCCCCCCTCCCCAACTTACATTCAGATTTCTAGTGTACTTCAAAACAAGCTTTATTAGTCAACAGCATTCAGAAAAAGTGAATGCCTCTCCAAAAATACTGTTCATGAAAAGAATATGTTATTAGAATACTTGTGGGTTAGATTATCATGTTTTCTGACGGTCATAATTCTGCTATTGAGAGTAGTAATTCCACTCTTTTTCAGCCACACTAATAAGTGGAACAAGTTATTATTACTGAGAATAAAACAACTTGAAAATATCTTACATTAAGCTACTTTGGGATGTGTAACAATAGGAAACGATTTATACATTTAGTAAACAAATTCAGAAGAACTACAAATACAGAAAATGACCTCCAGGCTGGTCATTTATAAT
Source organism: Strix uralensis (assembly GCF_047716275.1). Classification (NCBI taxonomy): domain Eukaryota; kingdom Metazoa; phylum Chordata; class Aves; order Strigiformes; family Strigidae; genus Strix; species Strix uralensis. The sequence continues at coordinate 41,959,902 of NC_133975.1, forward strand.
GGTAAAACTCACAAATAGCACTTTTGAAATGATATTTCAAATAACACATTAATTCAACATTATTTTTTGTACACAATTCATAATAGTCACTTCAAGCCTTTCACAACACTATTTAAGTGTGGGAAATTGTCTGAAACTCTCAAGCGAAGTCATCTCACCGAAGTTAGCAGCAAATCTCCTACACATCAAGACAAAGATTTCTATCTCCTTATTTACAGTTCAGATGTCTCACATGAACACACCCTGCACTAATTCTTATGGATCAAGGGGGTATATGCCCATGGCCATCCCACTAGGTACAGAAGTCAGGATTACAGTTCAGAGATTGATTTTGCCTCTTAAGGCCAAGGCTGTAGAAAAATACACACATAAGGTCATATGCAAAATAGGATAGTAGTATTCCAATAAAGATTATGCTTATTATGTATGTAATTGTTTTTATTCTATGGAAATTAGTACTGGCATCTCTACTCTGTTACTGAAGCACTGAGCTGGGCTCTTCTCACTGAAGCTGCTGTGATGATCCAGTAGTACATTTCTGAGTTTCTCACTGGGCCCAGGTTAACAAACCTGCCCCATCATACAAAGAAATAGATGAATCCACTGGCCTAAAGCTACAAACTCATGTGCCTACTCTGTATGCAGCATGAGGGACCCAAGGACATATCAAGGTGCTCTCACTGTACATGAGATGTTCTCACTGGACAGAAAGCTAAGCATGTGCATATGCACTTGCTACATCATGCTCTGTACTCCTCTCTTGCCAGCACTCACACCAATTAGTCTCTTGCCTAGCCTAAAAAAACACCAGTAAAAGTTTTTAAAACCGTACTTAGGGTTCTCTACAGGGAAGAAAACCTCATTCCATATATATAAAATTTAAAATAATTTTGCCCTCAAACAAATTAATATTTGCCACTTACTTTGGGATCTTAATGAAGGAATATATAAATGCCATTTCAAGCCAAGTGGCTTTTCCATTTGCTGATTTACTGTAGATTCAAAACCTAAACAGTGTCTTGACAAAATTGAGCAGCAACATTAACCATGATCTATAAATATGCAGAATATGAATACCTGACTAAAAATTATCTTTTTTTCACACAACCTATTTGCAATATTTTTGTTAATAAACAAAAAAATTATCAAAATTCTTCTATTATCCAAAAATTGCCAGGGTCGCCTTAATACAACTTTATTATCTCAATTGCTTCACTTGCTGAGCATGTGGAGCAGCAGATTAGGGATAATTAGACAAGGAATGAATAAAACTCCAGTGCAGTCACATCCTGAGACACAAATGAAGTACTGATTTTGATGATTCTACTAACAGCCATTTAATATGCATAGCTACTAAACATTTGAATTGATATGACTTCACTCTCAATATGTTGTTAAATGTATTCCGGGTTCTGGCTGAGCAAACGATGTTCAGCCTTTATGACACTGCATACTATTCATATTATTAAACACAATTAAGCAATGCGGAAAAAGTGTGAAGGTTGAAGGAAAGCTCACCAGAGCAGCTTTAAATTTGTCCTGGTTTCTGAGGTAGGGTGGAAGAGAGAAAATGAGGTAAGGTGCCTTTCCAACATGTACACCCATCTGTGGGATGCAGCATTTCTCAAGACATTTTGTAGCATTAATCACGTATACATTACAATATTGGGAAAAAAACAGGGTGCAAGCTAGGGAAAATCTGAGACGTCCCTATCAGAGCATTGCATAACATGATTAATGATTTATGCACCAATAACTGTATATAAAATGGTGTTTTGAGAAAGGTTAAAATTGACTTTCAAAAATGTTTTTATATAAGATGAAATATTGCCTTTGGTTATATCATTACAAATACAGGCAACAGAAAGTAGTGGAGTTAACCTGGACTTACGTTCATGTAACTCAGTGCTGCATTTTGTTCTTAAACTGCAGAGGAATTGCTTCTCAGGATTCAAAACTGGTGCTCTCAAGCAGTTTAAGAAATGTTTCACAGTACATTACTCAATGGGGAGGTACAGAGGAGAAAGGGAAGACTACTATGCATGATTGAGAGTACAGACATTATTTTTACCAAAAAACCGCATGACCCCAAATATCCCCAAGATATTAAGGCTAATGCCCATAATTGTATGACTCTTAAATAAAACAGATCAGATTTTCATACACTGTACTCTAACATAAATCTAGATCAACCACACTGCCCACAAGTCCTGTGGTCAAATAACTTCTTTGGACTCAAGCCAGAAGATAGAGAAGTATAAATGAGATCATATCCCATTCTCTCAAGTAGTCAAGACCTCATTGTTCATCCAAAAGACTCAAGGGCAAAGACAAGAAAAATAATGTACTGAGAATCAATAGCAGTGCGCCTGGTGCATCCTCATTCTAGTGGATAGACTTCAAGACCTGCTACTGGAAGTTAACCTGAAAGCTTAAAGATACAATGGCTTTTTAAGCTGAGGATCACTCATAAGGTTTATGTGTCTACATGGGAGATTTGTGTGCATTTCTTCAGGCCACTCTGCAAACTGACCTGACACTATCCAGCTCCAAAACAGACACAATTTCTGCACAACTGAATCATGCTTGTTCGGACTTAACACTATGACTACAATTGCTATGCGGCTTTTGGTTCACACTGGATCGTATCTGGCCTGCCTGAAACGCAAGTGTCTTAAGCATACACCTCAGACCACTGCAGAGTTCAGGAATGTCAGAAATACTCAGTACTTTAAACATTTTGATGAGCTTATGCAATTCTATATGAGGATGGGCCTCAACTGCCTAACTGCTAAAAGAGGAGACATCAGCATACTGCATTACTGGCACACTGTAGTCTCTCATCAGGCACTATACGTTTCAACACAAGAAGTTGCTCAGTGCGTGTCACAAGAGGGATTTTGGCCCATGACATAGTAAACTCAAGGCAGCAGAGGCCCTAGGGGAAACTTTCTGATTTCCCATCACTATGAATATACTTCAGACTTACTATATGTTCTACAACAGATTTATCAATGATGTCAAGGAGATAATACGTGCTCCTTCTGTCACCAGCATCCTTAGAAGTAGCAAACTGAAAGCACCTCTAGGGTTTGGGAGCACAGGGGCTAGACATGGCTGGAGTGATCAACTGATTTTGATTCTGATAACAAAATCAGGAAAGTAAGTACAAAAAAGATGTGAAGCAAGGAATTGATAGGTTAGGAAATGAAGGACTTGAAGGGCAGAAAGCTGAGGACAAGATCATTTTATACAGTGATGGGATGTATGCCACAGATCAGTTGTCTGCATTTATTTGAAGAAGGTGCTTAAAATGGTGGGGTTCTTTGTATGTTAGTTTGGATTGGGCTTTTCAGAACTAGGGCAGTGCCAGGCAAGATTGAACTCAGTCACTAAAACACACCTTGTGCATGCGAGACCTGCAGTGGAGAGCCAGATCCAGCATTATCCTGGCTGATGTTCATTTCCAGTGATGAGTGGGCAGGCAAGACAAGTTGTGGCAGGCACTTCAGATACAGCAGTGTCATCTGCTGGAGGTTCCTCTGGTGACACTCTGATACCATCACTGCTGTGAGAATAAGGAGTTGGTGTAGTGGGAGGAGCACTCTGACAGCATATTATATCCTGTAATATTTTTGCTGGCTAGGGATATAACAAGCAGATTTTATTCATTTTTTGTAAAATTATTTGGTATTTTTTAATAACTTCACTGCAACAGCTCGTCATACTTTGGCCTGAAACCACCATCGAGAATTAAGACAGGCACCTTCTAAACTTTCCTGTGTTGACATAGCAAAAATACTAGCCAGGGACTGAACATAATTTTGAGTACCCAAACAACTGTTTGATCCTCGTCAGCACTAACTACAAGCTTCAGACTAACACCTTGCATAGCATGAAGTCTCCTTTCCATAAATAAAAATACAAATAAAAACTGTTGGAAACCATAGACAACAACAGTTTTGCTATAAACTAATGTAGTATCTAATGCTTTACTCCAATAAATTTAATTCAGTTAGTTTTCAAAGCTGTAAACCATGTGGGGATGTAAGTTATATTTATATAGTGATCAAGAACCTCACCAGACTTATGCCAAGAGGCCTTTCAAACGGATAAATATTGGCTTATATCCATTTTGATGCTGTGAGAGTAGTGTTTTTTAAAAAAATTGTGTTTTAATGCATTGCTTTTATGATAGTGAACTGAATTTTAGAATGATTTAACAGCATAGAAATCATTCTTAAAAAGCACCTATTGAAGAAAAATTGATTTTGATAGTATGGGCCAAAATATTGTTTGAAAATGATAGACTGGGCGGTAGGACTAGAAAGTTTTATCCATTGCTGTCAGATTAAAGAATACTGAATATATGGATGCTTCTCAAACATTCTTGTGAACAACATACACATAGCTAATCAAATGAACTACTATCACTTTTAGACAATTGACATATAGAAAATCTTCAGTCTAGACCTATAACAATAAATATTAAGAAGAGACCCACAAAACCCCCTCCGAAAAGTATGTGTCTCTGTCTAGGACCACAGTCCTTGGAATCCACCTAATCTTTGCAGCACTAAGTAGCCAGTAATACATTTTTCAAGGCCCCTAGCGTTGTGCATATGTGTGTGCACATGCATGAGCCTGTACATGCATATATCCAGCTATATAGAAATATCTACTTTGTTTTATATAGGGTAGCTATTTCACACCCTGCTGCTGATATTGCATAAAATATCCATTGGATAAAATATGTAAACAGTCTGTGGAATAAAAACTTCCACTTGCATAAGGAAACTATGCTACATAGTGATAATTCACTAACTTTCCTTTCCTCTGGCAAGTATATATGGCCTCATTTTCACTCTCACGTTTACCATACTTTAAAAAAATTATTTCAGCCTTTCCTATTATTTCAAAGAAAGTACATAAGTCTAGGAGACAGATGTAAGCAGTTCTTACCAAAGGCATGTAAACAGGCATTTGCAGCCTGCTCAAGATAATGAAGGGATGTTATGCAAGTGCCTCAAATCAAAGTTTCCTACCAGAAGCGAGCAGCAGTGTGCTGGTTCTTTTGAATGCCACTTAGGAGCAGCAATCCTTAACTGTGCAGACATGCATATGCATAAACATTACAGTCATTAAATGCCTCAGTCGGGACAGAGGAAGCACTGTCCAAGTGTCTAAAAGGAATGCTGACAGTCTTTGTGTCTCCATCTCTCTTCTAGGGCTTTACCTTAAGGAGGGATAATTCAGTGATATAGCACCTTTAAAAAGTATCACATTTGTCCCCAAAGAGGTTGTATCCTACAGTTAGGAGTACCTTACACTTTCATTTTTGTTTATATTCCCCAAACATAGTATCTATTAATGTATTCTGCAGATACGAGCCAAAGTATCTCTACTGACTTATTTATTGGGCTGGCTTTGTTTAGAGAAACAATTCTGCTGACTTGGAACACAATACTGTTCAATCATTCATAGCTGCCTTGGCTTTTCAAGACTAGCAAGAGTGAATGGATGAAATCATCAGCTATGTCACCACACACAAGAAGGCACCTTTACAGTTCTGTTTTAGATTACATTTTTTCTAAATTATCTTACATGGCACTGATTAGACTACATTGTCACAAGAAATAACAATGCAATACAGAAAACTCTCATTATTCTAGCAACCATTTGCTCTCATTGCTACATTAAGTCCATGTTCCACACCAGTAGTGAGAAGTTTGTCATCGTATTTCAACAGTTTGAGTTGTAAACAAATTAATAATTAGGCTGGACAATGTTTCTGGTAGCCTCCCCACCCCCCTCTCCCCCCATTTTACTGCTTGCTATTTAGCTAAAATCCTGATTTTTCTGTAACAATACACTGTGCTTTTATCAAAACTTTGCTATGCAAGAGGAACTCTATGGAGGCTACTGACCAACAGAAGCTCAGGATCTCAGCATAAAGACCCCAGCAAGTACTAAGTCAGCTTAGGGTTAACACATTTTATTTTTCTTGCCATTCACTTTGGTTCATCCTTTTCATCTGTAATAGACTGCCCTGCAAACAAGACCGACACCGTGACATGAACCCTATGAAGTATATGCAAATAAATAAATCTAGAAGAAAGTCACCTGCTTTGGCTTACAACTCTTATCTGGAATCTTCAAACAAATTTTACTGAAGTTCATTAATGGACTGATATGACTCATACAAAGATGATAAACACATGAAACCTGATAACTTTGAAGTCTAAGTTTTCAATTTTATACTCTCCCCATAAACTCAAAAACTCAGACCCTTAAAGTCTCAAAGACTACAATGAAAAAATAATCTATGATAAAGTTTCTCACTACACCAAGAAGAATAAATCCCTCTTTTCATACAAGACAGTGCTACTAAAACTGAGTAATAAGCAGATATTCAAGTTCAGCTAAAGAGATTTGAAGTCTCTAACTCAAAAGTCACTTTGATAGAATGTAAACATTTGCTTGTTCTGCCCATAATAACCTGAGAATTTTAGGGTAAAGGACACTGATGAATTAGGCGATGGCACAATACAATGCAGAAATGCTAATTATTTCAACTCAGAAGTGAGATAGCAACAGCAGTCAATGGCAAGGAACATCATAAATTACATCTTAACTGTTACCCATATCTCAAGGGTGAAACTGCTGCCCAGGTGTGAGAGTGCTTCTCCTCCACTGTGTCATCAAGGCAGACAGATTAATTCACACCGTGTGGGTGAAGACACCTACTGAATTCGCAGTCAAGAGGCATGAGAGAAGCACAAGTTACAGCTGGTTCACAGGTACGGGGGTACCTTAAAATGTTGTTCCTTACACACATGTTTGGCCAAGTTTACGCTGGTTTTACTCACATGTCCTAGTTTTGGCTGGGATAGTTAATTTTCTTCCTAGCACTGGTACAGTGCTGTGTTTTCTATTTAGTATGATAATAATGTTGATAGCACACTGATGTTTTAGATGTTGCTAAGTAGTGCTTATCCCAAGTCAAGGATTTTTCAGTTTCCCATGCTCTGCCAGTGAGCAGGTGCACAAGAAGCTGGGAGAGAGCCTGGCCAGGACAGCTGACATTCCATACCATAGGATGCTCAGTATATAAACTGGGGGAGTTGGCCTGGGGAATGGGGATCGCTGCCTGGGGACTTGCTGGGCGTTGGTCAGCAGGTGGTGAGCAATTGTACTGCACAACACTTGTCTTTCTTGGGTTTTATTTATCTCTCTTTTTGTTATCTTCCTTATCATTACAATTATTATTGTAATAATTTTTTAATGTCAATTATTAAATTGTTCTTATCTCAACCCACGAGTTCTGCTTTTTTTTTCCTGATTCTCCCCCCCATCCCACCGGGGGCAGGGAGAAGTGAGTGAGCGTCTGTGTGCTGCTTAGTTGCTGACTGGGGTTAAACCATGACACCACAGTTCATCCATATGGCAATCACAGGAGAGATCAAAGGTAGGAAAGTGTTTGAAACTGTCTGCTGTCCTCCAAAGAGTTTTGAGACCTATTCCCAAGGTCACCATTGTCTGGGACAGGGTCTTACCCACTGTGGACACCTGAGTGACTTAGGGGACATTACTACAGACTTAACTTTCCTCAAATTACTTTACATCCGTCTAAGGATTTTAATAACCTGAATACATATATAAGCTAGAAAAACTGATCATTTACTCTTAAACTTTCTTCCGATATATTAGTATACATCAGGCTCAGGTTGCAATACTTGATTGTCCAAGAAACAGAAAATACTTCAAATTCTACAGATTTCCACAGAAATTTCATATGCCGTGAATTGTACATTACAAAACCAATTTTCTTCCCTTTCAAAAAGTGATGATCCTTACCATAGTGTTGTTAACATGACCTACAAAAAGATATGCTGACATTAAGATTTAGACACAGAGGACCTTCCATGTGACACTGTTGAAGGTTGAACCTGACATGTTACGAGATATTTAGCTATATATAGCTGTATTAGAAATGTCACCCTGCAATAGGTGTACCACCTTTAGCTTCAGTGACAGTAGGCTATCTTTTAATTAAATATGCCCTATACATAATTATTTGGATATGAATGTTTTTATAAACTCAAGAATGACATATTGTTTCATATTTGCAGAGTACATTGCTGGCAGACTTATTTATGACAGATAAATCCATTGTGTAATAGGATATGCATTTTTAATTTTTATCTTTTTATGTCTGTTCAGGTTTCACTTTGTTTTCATTCTCTTTTTAGTCCTTGAATTTGCATTTATCCTTATATTTTTTATTTCAGCTTTTTTTACAGTATACATTTCATCTACAGCAAAACTGATACCCTTCTCCTTAAAATCATTCTGTTCATGTGTAAAAAGGCATCTCATGTTCCTGCTCCATGCAGTCTTGCCACTGAGTAAATGGACAGCTTTTAAGTTGGCCAATTTTTAATCTCATTTCAAAAGATATACTCTTCATAAACAAAAATCTGTTACTAAAGTCAAGACTAATAGAAACAATATCATAACTGAAGATAGAAAGCACCAAAAAGCTCCCAGAGCCACAATCAGTTGAAGCTAATTGTCATACTTATGTAAGTAATTCTTACAACAGAATCAAACCAAGAAAATTTAGTTAACTCACAAACTATCAGTGGGTGGTAGGTAGGACTGGGGACAAAAGTGGCATGCCAGGTGATTCATAGTGAGAATTTAGGTTTGCAGTGTTATTGAAAAATGTCAAAACTAGTAATGTAGCATACTACATCATATCAAAAAGTTCTGGAACACTGTTGGTTTTACTTCTGCTGTCACTATGTGTCTTTTTATAGGACTTGCTTCCAATAATTTTTTGTTTTCCAAGAAGACTTTGTTTCAAATGGTGGCACTGAAGTAGAAACTGTGTGCTAAAATTCAGTCCAAAATCGCAGTTTTTTCCCCCAAAAAAGCTTATAAAATGTTTAATATTAAGGTGAACCTGCAAACTGCTTTTCAAATGCCACCATCCCTTGAAAGTGCCACTGTCTTTGAAAGCATTTTTTCCCATATGTACCATGACTTTTAGGTAAATTAACTGCAGCAAACATTGACTGCCAGCATTTTGAATTGTGTTGGTAAAAATTACAAGTTTAACGTCAATTTTTAATACAGCTCACTTTAATGTATATTACAGCACAAGCATTTCTCCAATAAAAAAAAAAAAAATCAGTGCAAAGCAATCTTGTAAAGTTTACAGAAGTCCAAAAAAGCTCCCAAAGACTTGCTTGTTAAAGGAATGGGGAAAGAGAAGCATTTTGAGTGCATGCAGTGCTGTGCGATACAGAAGAATTTTTCAATCAGGTTTTTTTCTCTCTCCATGTCTCTTCTTTTTTTTTTTTTTTCCTTTTCTTTTTTTTTCTTTTCTTTTTTTTTTTCTTTTCTTTTTTTTTTTTCTTTTCTTTTTTTTTTTTTCTTTTCTTTTTTTTTTTTTTTTGGTATTATCTTTAGTTTGCAAGTTATGGTTGTGTGAGAATAAAATTGGAGGCTCACAGACTGCTGTCAGCTCTGTCCCAGCTAGTTCTATCAACTGTAAAGCTATTTCTGTACTTGCTTGAGCTTTTCATAACAATTCCTTGTTACTTAAAGAGTAAAGACTTTTCACTGTTGCAGTGAATTGAAGGTTTGTGCCTCTACTTTTGCAGCTTTGCAAAAATACACAGAGAATGCCTTAATGACGACAGTGCAATATTAAGGGTGAAACCATTTCTATTTTCACAGAATATAAAAGAAAGGATTATTTGTTCTGATTTGTGCTCAAATGAAATAAAGAAATTGCCATTACTTCTTTCTGCTCATTTAGGTCTTGAGGAGAGGTTGAAAATGCAGGCAAGGAACCTTCAGAGTAATTTAACACTGACTCCAATAAGCTGGATTTATCATTCAGAACTTCCACACCATTGGATGAAAATCAAGAGAGATCTTGTAAAACCTCATACATCAGAAAATAAATGAGCTATACTTCTGGCTGGGAAGAGATTATAGTGAAGTAGGAAATTTTTATTTGGCAATATTTTAAAATATTTTATTATCCTTAAAATTTAATGTTTTACACCCATATTTTCCCAAATGAATTCTGTCTAGAAAAGGGTTAATTCCACAGATACTAAAGTTGAACATCATCTTCCCAACAGATATTGGCCTGGGATAGAAGAATGTACTCACACCTAGAAAATATTGAGATTCAGCATCTAATATGTGCAAGTCCTTTTATAGTTCAATAGATCATAAAAGAAGTGATGCAAGGGCTATTCAGATGGAAGGATTTATCACTCATAGGTCCATCTTGGTAGTGTGAGGGGACAGTGAAGTACTGGGAAGAGCCGACACCAAACAGAAAAATGTGTCAGTCAGTATGTTTATTACTATACCACCCATTTGCCTCAAAACAACATGATAAGGAAGTATCAAAAAGCTCTGGAATATTCTACAGTTTATGATTGGTTTAAATATTGTACTAAGCCTACTGGTCCTCTCTTCTAGTGCACTACAGGCTGCGGAAAAACTCTCTCAAGTAATGTCATTTAGCTCGAAGAAAGTAATTCTGAAGCAGAACAGCATGCTTCAGAGGAACTGTCTGCTGGACTCCATTCCCGTAGACCAGACCAATACCCAAACACGGTCAGATATTAATTTCCATGCTCTCAAAACATACATTTCAACTCAGGATATAATCAGTATCTCAGTTTCAAATGTACAAGATAAGCCAGATCTTGGGTAAGGGAAGTTGCCATGAACCACTGCAAGTAAATGATGGGGGAACTGCAATTTCCAGGTATGGCTGAATAGCAGCGGACCTATGCCATCAGACACAGACGATTTTCAAACAGACTGCATGTCTGCTTCTGACAACTCTGAACGACGGGGGCTCAGCCAGCCAGGACACTGAACCTGGCTCATACGGTGTTATTCAGTTGACCCCTATATGTAGCAAATCTTAGTTCCAAACTTCAACATTCCTGTGCCATCATGTGCTTGTTCATACAGTCTGCACGGTTTGTGTCGGAATCTTAGCAAAACAAGAATATGATAAATACATATAAAACTGTTTGTGACAGCTTGAAAATTGATGTTGCATAGCTTACAAAGATAATAAATGATATCTGTTCAAGATCTGTATTCTTACTTGGTAGAACATTTTTTCAAATGACATTGATAAGGCAAAGCACTCCAAGCTTGATATATGGCACGTACATTAGCATACCCCAACTACTTTAATATTTGTAATAATTCATTTTATGGTGGGTATCTTTCTACAACAACACATACAGTATGCTTCCAATATAAAGATATTTATGAATTAGTTCTTAGAGCTCCTCATTGCAATCACTGAGAGAAAGCTTAGATTTTAAGTTTATATTACATTCAAAGCTACTAAAATGATGGTGAAATATTAATCTAAGTGGACCTAAAATACTTTGGTCACTAAAGATTTCTAAATAGCTAACTTGAGCATAGATATCCTCAACTCTAGGAATTCATTATGTTAGCATATCACTTACAAAGTAGTTTCCAATAACATCCTATATATCTACTGGCTACTTCACAGAGAACACACCCAAACTTTATGAAGTCACATTAATAAATAATGTATTTATTTTCTTTTACTTTTAAAGCATTGTCTGAAAGTCTGCATTTTGCAAGATTTAAACTAAGCTCTTTCATAAAAAAGAAAATTAAAAAAATCAAAACACCTCAGGTTGATGAATCAGCTGTTGTCATCCAGAGCAAATCCTCTATTAGCAGAATTTGTCTCTCAATACACAAAATAACTAAAGATGTTACATTCCAAAGAGCAAGCCATAGGCTGAGGTCCAAGGAGTTGTAACTTCATGTTAGAAAGCTTTCAGCAGAAACACAAGCTAGCCCCCTGCCTCCCCCGAACCCTACATAAACAATAAAAATGTGAAATACATACAGGGGAAGCTATAAAAGCAGCTTATTGAAAAGATCAGTCTTAGAAAGAACATAGAAAAGTTGCAAGTTTGAAGTCTAAAAAGACTTAGATACTGCTTTTGACTTCACCTTGTCCTTTGTACTTACACTTTAGGTGACTTTAAGAAGGTAATAGAGAAGGAGGGCACGTGGAATCAACAGATAATATTAAAAACTAAGTGATGATTGTATTATATCATGAAATGGCCTACCACATAAACTGTTAATTAATATTTATGATATCATTTATATACATTAGATAATTATAACTAGCATATGTATTACTTTTAACACATTCCTTTCTCAAGCTGATAAATACAGAAGTCCTGTTTGACAGATAAGGGGCTGTTGAACTATTAATATAAGGATTCAGTAATCTATGACTCAGTTGTCCCTGAACCCTCTTATATTTATTGGAAAAAAAAAAAACCCTTCCTTTTATCTCTATTACTTATTGTTTTTCCCTGTTTTTTAGTAATTCATTTCATTAGAACTAATTAGATTACTGTGTGTTAGAACAGACACTAGATTTAAAAACAAAATCCGAACAATTTATTTCCCCACCCCTGCAACTGGCTTGAAGCATGCTTACAGTGAAACTCTTCTAGATTCATACAAATACATGAGTGTGCTTTCTTATTTCCTTTCCACTCCCTCCTTCCCAAAGCAACAGAACCTGCTTCCTATTGCTATGCTTATGATGGTTGTGAAAAAAATCCATCTTTTTTTGTTTGTTTTTCCTTGAACCCATGATGGGTGGGATTCTGTCAACACTTACATGACAGCTCTTCCAGCATAAATCCAGATCTATTGTCTGGTCTAATCTGCTAATAGTCTGTATTCAGTTAATTCCTACTAGGGTATTTTTGTTCTTGTCGTGCCTTGAGCCCAGAGGGCAACTGAGCACCATGCAGCCACTCGCTCACCCTTTCCCCCTCAGAAGTAGGAAGGAGAAAATGAATCAAAAGGCTCAGGAATCAAGATAAGGACAGAAAGGGATGACTCACCCATTATGGTCATAAGCAAAAGACAGACTCTTTAGGGGAAGAAAAAGAGCATCAATTTAATTCAAATACTAACAACAACACCATTTAACAGACAGAGTAGGACCATGAGAAGCATTAACACATTCTAAAAACACCTTCCCCCCTCCCCCTTCTTCCAGGGCTCAGCTTTGCTCCTGATATCTCTACCTCCTTCTCCTCAGTGGCAGGGGGCAGGGAATGGGGGGTGCAGTCAGTCCCTCCGCTCCTTCCTCTTCAGGGGGAGCACTCCTCGCACTCTTTCCCTGCTCCAGTGTGTGGTCCCTCTCACAGGAGACAGTCCTCCACAAACTTTCTCTGACATGAGTCCTTCCCATGGGCTGCAGCTCTTCCCGAACTGCTCCAGCGTGTGTTCCTCCAGTGTGTTGTGATCCTTCCAGCACCAAACTACAACAGTGGGGGCTTCCCACAGAGTCCTGGCTTTCTCCAGGCGCAGCCACCTGCTCCGGTGTGGAGTCCTCCACAGGCTGCAGGTGGGCAACTGCTTCACCGGTGACTTCCATGGGCTGCAGGGGGACAGCCTGCCCTCTCACCATGGGCTGCAGGGGAGTCTCTGCTCTGGTGCATCCCCCCCCATCTTCCTCCTTTCTTCCACTGACCTCAGTTTTTGCATAAGTGTCCTCCTCGCAACTCCTCCTCACAACTCCCACTCCCCCTCCCAGATTCCCCTTCTTGAATATGTTATCACAGAGGTGCAGCCACCATCGCTAATTGGCTCAGCTTTGGTGCAGAGGTGGGTCTGACTTGGTGTTGGGGAACTTTGAGAAGCTTCTCACAGGAGCCACTGCTGTAGCCCCCTACCCTGCTACCAAAAACCCCTGCCACACACAAACCCAACACATTGCTGTTTTTAAAGAAGACTATCCAAACTTAATTTAAGTATTGCCAGGGAGGTGATTCCTGCAGAGTTCTTGTTATGTTCAGTTTCCAGCTGTTGGATTATATCTTTGTGTTTCTATTTTTGTGTGGACATCCACAGATAACTAAAATTTGCATTGTTAATTTACACAGACTATGCTCCTGTAAAATGCATGTTTTTATGGCTTTCCTCTAAACTCTTTCAATTTTTATCACTGTCTTTCCCGAATTACAAACTCCAGAACCAAAGACCCTATTTCAGCAGATGTGCACTAGGACTGAATATCTAAGTAAGGTACTTCTGCTTTCAAGATTACAAATCTCTCCCTACTCTCTGAGGTGAGATACCTATATGGACATAATTCGTGATGTACTTTTGTCTAATCTGGTTTTACGAATAAAGATGTCTTCACTTTCCCTAGCCATCTACTCCAATGCTTTATGCCTCCTATAGTGAGAAAGCTTTTACAACAGTCTAATGTTAATCTACCTTGTCGCAGGCAGTTAGGCCCATTTTGTCCTGTCCTGTTCACCATGAATTTGAGATGTCTTTTCCTCTACAAAGCAGTTTTTATGTACATAAAGACTTGTCACTTCCTTCAGTGCAGATGTCTAAGACATCTCACAACCTCTTCAAACAATCTCCACACAGTTCACCAGATTCTGGAAGGACTTTTAGCTCAACTCTCAGCTGCCTGTTATTGGTGACCAGTGGGCAGCTTCTCACATATTGGTGATTTGCTTTGTGCTTGGTCAGCCTAAAAAATTTGTAAAGATTTACAGATTTATGATTTAAAACTGCTTATCTTCCCAGAAAGCTGCACAAGAGATTTCACAATTGCTGTAATATGATCTGACTGAAAGCAAAAATCAAACCTTTCTAAGTCATGAGAGAAAAAACAGCTCTGGGTTCTTCCAGTTTACAATGGAAAAATACCATAGGCAGCAAGTTCTGATTCAGGAGCTTCTACATGCTCTTTTTATGAGCTCAGTGGGACAGAACAAACCCCTTGGTTTGTAATCTCCTGATTCTTCCCAGTTTTAGCAAGTTTCTGTGTTAGAAAACTCTGATTTGCAGACCAGAAGAGTGGTCTTCTGTATTCTACCTGCTATACACAAGCCCTCAGCAGCTGCTCTGCAGCTGGGCAAGCCATGCAGGCTTCCTTTGGCACGCCTGCTTTCACATCCTTCCACTGAATTTAAACGGGATTTCTCCACATCTGACTGACTGCGTGTGAAAATATCAGCAGCAAGATATCCTGTGCCTGAGTGTGCCATTTCATAATTCTCTCTACATGTAAATATCAAAAGGCATTTTAACTACTATCTTTTAACGCTGGATCTGTATGGCCTTTTCCCCCCCCCCCCCAGATATGTTCTAAAGACAGCAATCAGATAAAGCTCCTGGTGAGTGTACTCACAGCTCTATTTATGGGTATGAAAATACACAGTCACTGTCTTTACAGAGAAAATCAGGGATTTCAATATTTATGAGGTTGTGAATATGTGACAGAATTTGTTGTCCTCAGATGCTTCCACACAGCCTAAGGAAAGGAATGAAATTTGATATTCTGTGGTATCTGGCAGCTGCTAGCCAAAAAAAAAAAAAAAAAGCATTCTTTTCACATCCCCGCTCTCTCAAGCAATTTGCCCAGTCTGAAGGAGGAACCACAGAAATAGGACCTCAACAAGTCTATCAGAGGAATTACTGAACCACTCTGTGCCTATCTCAGATTGCAAAGGTAACACAGCACATAATCAGCCTTCAGTGTTAATGGAGTCTTGGACTAAAGGTATTGGACAAATACTTTAGGAGTTTATTTGCTTTTTGTCACCTGGGCTGCAGCAGGGCTATTTTTCTCTTGTTCTACCTGGTATCATTGCTTGTTTTTAATATGAGAAATTCACGAGGTGTTTCTTTGACCATAAATGATTCCAGGATAATACTGGAATATACTAAAAGTAATAGAAAAAATCTGATTAACAGAGGAGATGAGATTTTCAATTAGACTGATTAATAGAACTGTACCTTTATCCTATTCAAGCTCCTCTGTGTAGCTTTAAAGTTTTCAGATGACTTGATGGTCTGTACATGGTTCCTGATACCACAGATCAGAAAGATGTCACACTACCTTCCTGTTTTCCCCCAGTTTTCAATATAGTTTTTCTATAGCCTAAAATCAGGCCTCAGAAAGGAAATGGGATGAAAAGTTAAAAAATAAAATTGTGCTCCTATCAGGGAAATATGACAAACTTGAGCTATATATGAACATTTAACTAACAAAACTTGAATCTTAGAGCTAGATACTTGTCATTCATTCCCATCACACCTTTCAAATTCATACAGAACATTTTGTTTAAGTTAAAGGAGGTTAAATGAGTTGAACTTGAAACACATACCTTTTACTTTCAATAAATCATGTGATCTCTGCTGCTTAATTCTTGCCCTTGAAACCTGAATTGTTTATATTTAATTCTATTTGATTAAGAGGCTGTGTGAATGCATTGATTAATAACTGTCAGATGTTCCAACATCACAGCAAAGGGACTGCAGAAAAGCTCACATTCAGCTAAATAAAAGCAGTAGTTTTAGGACCCGAAGAGATGGTTATTACCATTCAACAAGACTCTTTCCATAACACAGATTACAGAATTTTACTCAGAATTTTCCTCTTTGACATCTAAAATGGTAGGGCTGTCCCACTTCCAGGGAAAACTGAACTTGGATATCAGGATGCCTCACATAAGCATTCTACTATTTTCTTTGGCTTTCATTATAAGCTGCTATGCATATGATCAGAATTGTGCTGTGATTCTTATGCTATTCAGTGGTGAATCTACATTTGAGTTCATGGCAATGGACTGACAGAGTTGACAAAACAACATGGAGCCAAGGAAGTTTATATGCATTCCTGCCACTAATGCACAGACTATGGTCAGCATAGCTCCTGTTAAGGTTTTTTCCTGATCTTCCCTGTCTGTTTTTTGGATACTACCAGAGCTGTTATGACTCTCATGCTGTAGAAATCTGGAATGGGAAGTTAGCCCCAGTGGACTGGGTGTGGCTGAAAGTCAAGACCAGATCCGTATCTGCCTTCGCTTCAACGTTGAAAGCAGGGCCTTAGATGGAGCTTCAGGCACATGAGGATGTCTCTTGGTTTAGTATGGTGCTGGCGTAGTGTACAGGAGCTTGGCCAGCAGGTAGGCATAAGCCTGTGAAATGAAGGTCAATGTGACACAGAGCTCACAGACTGAATCTATACTAATGAAATACTGCCAAATTTTGCCCTCAGGCCAGCTGAGGATTGTTGACAACCATGTTATTAACCTCTCTGAACCTCCAAAACAACCACACCAACCCCCAAACTGCGTAACAGGAATAGTCCTGGTCCCTGCTATCTCCCACACCATGCCTGGGAACTGTTTTGTATGGTGGGTTGTCTCAGGCTAAAGCTGTACCAGGAACTCTTCTATAAATTTAAACTGTGTAGCCATCTAGATCACTGAGTTTAAGTATTCATACATGTGCCTGGTACTGTTCAGCTTACAGCTACAGACCTTGCCACAAACACTTCAGGTATCACTTTCTAAGATAAATGAAAACAGCCATGTACACCAATAGATCTTTTGCCATTCTTCTCAATGATGTTGCGTTTTCTGCCCTGCTTACTACAAAATGGTGTCAATTCCACAATTTATAAGAGAAAAATCCATTTTTCCGACATGTAATCAAGCTCAGATTACATTTAATCACTTTTAGAATTAGTAAATGGAAAATACTGTTAGCTGCACACGTTCCTGTAAAATCTTTCTTGATCTGAATGTATCTCACATTCATAAAAGGAGCACAATCCATTATATTTATTCCCTTTCTCTTTCAAAATCCTAATATTTTAGGATGAGACCAGATACAGAATCTTCAGCTATGACATATGGGTACATAATATTTTTTCTATTAAGGGAGACCGTAATTATTTTTTCAATAGCTACCTACAAAAGTAGACACAATTTCCCCCTCCAAAATGGTAAGAAAAGCGAGACTAGTTTTCATGCTCCATAAAAAGACAGTACTGCACATATTCTGTACAAAATGGTACAGAAAAAGCAATGTATGTTAATACAGTATGAAAGCAAAGCGTACAGCTATTATGCATGTTTATAACTCACATTTTAGCCTACAGAAATACAGAACATTTAAGAGAGCTCTTGTAACCATGTCAGTGTGTAAATATTACAGTGCTAAGTACTAGTGCCTTGTCGGACCACATTCAGGTCCTCTACAGAATTTAGAGGGAGTTAATGTGTAATTGCCCAAGCTTATATCCAGCCTTCCTGTGCAGCTCTTAAGCTTGGTGAACTAGATTCCTGTCTGGCAGATTTTCTTAGCCCCTCTCAGTATAGCTGTTACTACAGCATGAATAACACATTGCAGCTGTCTTAATTGCAAAAAACTCTTCAGCACCTGGCTTGCCACATCTTAACACACTGGAGGGGGACAGTTAAAAGACAACTCTTCATATTGGCATACCTGTCAAAAAAGATTCAGAACCAGAGGGATTTCACTTGCAATATTTTAGAAGCAAAGACAGACCTCCATTCCATTTTGATTCAGTTGACAGAAACAGAAGAAAGGGCACATTAACAGAAGCAACTAAATGTGCAAAATTCAATGAATTGATGAAGAAACGTTAAATTAACTTTAAACTTCCATCTAATTAATGCCTTTTATGCTGTTTGTCTCTTCTAAATCCTGCATGTTTTACAACAAGAAATTTAGTGTAGTGTTCAGGTGTTTTTTTCTAGCAAATGGATCAGTATTACACTACTGTTTTTAAAGATATTGCAGGCTCTCAATTTAAGTGACACAGTTACAGAATTAACTGCATGAAACCAGCCCTAGCTTTCCTGCATGATAACTACTGAACATTGCTATATCCCCACAGGTGAAAACCTGCAGGCAAAGCCAGCAACCCTGGAAAAGGTGTTATTTTCAAACAAGGATGAGGAATGGGAACAAGTCTGTGTGCAAATGATCTGAAGCACTTTTCTTAAATCACTGATATGATAAACCAGGAAAGATTTATCAAGATACGTAAATCTTACGCTTGACCACAAGTGTTTCTGTCAAAGTAGTTTTTCATAGATCAAACGCTTGACCACACAGACTGCGGAATCTCCACCATTAGAAATATTCAAAACTGAACTGGACAAGGTCCTGAGCAACCTGCTTTACCTCTGAAGTTGGTTCCTTCCCTTCCAACCTCAATTACTTTTTGATTCTTAAAAAGAAAAAAAAAAAAAATGAAAAAGCTTCCAAATCTGTTAAATGATTAGTACTTGTACAGAGTTTTATACTATTAAGCATTTTTAAGCTTCAGTTATATAATTGTGATGGGGAACAGCTTAGGCAATTATATTCTTTCAGGTGAGTTAAAAACTTGCTTGTTTTGAAGTCATGGTGAGCTTTCCTTTTAACTTTAGCAAGAATAGGTCATGTATGATTAAAACAGGCTCTGACGCCCCTTTGTGTGTTCAGGGTCCCTAAGATCCATTAAAGGTGATTCATGAACATTTTAAGCTGGTAGTTCCAAAAGAAGCAATTTTCCTACACTTTCACCCCACCACTTGATCTTGTTCCTTTAATGCTGGCACAAGCATTTATGCAGGTGTGTTGTAAATCAGATTAGGGAAATCCAGGTCAAAACTATTTTGTTTATTTATTTATTTTTAGACCATTTTGCTTTTATATTACTCCTGACAACATGACTGGAGGTTACGAAAGCTGATGACTTTTTAGGTGAGGAAAGGGAATAATGTACAGACAACCAGAAATGTGCCAAAATTAGGCATGAAAGCTGTTAGAATCAAGAATTTAACTAAGATACCAGAAATGTGCCAAAATTAGGCATGAAAGCTGTTAGAATCAAGAATTTAACTGAGATGCCTGAACTTCCTCTCTTTTAGCAGTATTTTCTTCACAGGAATGTGTAATTAATTCAGTTATCCATTAATGCAATTATTTTATTGATAGAACTTAAAAGGTTTTCTTCTTAGGAATTACTATATTTTATTAATTAAATTGTGATGACCAATTCCCAGAAGGACATATTAATATAAAGTATTGCTTTACTCTGTCTTAATAATTAAAAATGAATGGCTTTTTTTTTCCTATGGACAGGTCAGATTTCCTCTTTACAAATATTTAGTTAAGCCTGAGGGATAATGCATAATTAGATTGATCTGGGTTGATATTTTAAACACAAAGCAGTAAGCCCACCTGACAGTGGTAAGAAACCGGCAAGATACAGTAAGCAGATATGTGATACATACTGTTAGTGAGTTCAGAAAATACTTGTACTTCATTCTGTTTCAGAAAAAAAATATTCTTATGGTTCTAAAGCAATTGAAGAAACTTTGTCAAAGTTCAAGTATTTTTGACTTCCATACAAAATCAATTAATTTCTTTGCAACCTGTAACTGAAGGTGTCCCAAGAATCACAGAATCATCTAGGTTGGAAAGGACCTTGAAGATCATCTAGTCCAACTGTTAACATAGCATTGGCAGTTCCCAACTACACCATATCCCTCAGCACCATGTCAACCCGACTCTTAAACACCTCCAGGGATGGGGACTCCACCACCTCCCTGGGCAGCCCATTCCAACACCTAACAACCCGTTCTGTAAAGAAATACTTCCTAATATCCAGTCTAAACCTTCCCTGGCGCAACTTGAGGCCATTACCTCTTGTTTTATCACTCATTACTTGGTTAAAGAGGCTCATCCCCAGCTCAAATAAGCATCTGTAACATGACAACTGAATCCCAGTATTTAATGGCTGGGATTGCATAATCTATGGAATTTTCCTCTGTCTAGTGCCCTCAGTGTAGTGGCTTTGTACCCAAATGTGTGACTATATGTGTGCACACAAAACATGTTTCTTTTCACAGAGGACAGCAGTCACAGATCTTTGCGCCACAGTTCTGAAGTCTTGAAAGCTTATTGTCAATGCCTTCCACAGACTCACTCAAGCCCAGTTTATTTAGTGAACTTCCCTCCAGCATGGTATGGTATCAAACTAAATGCTTCCCCAAGTAATCAAGTTTACTTTGAGTTAATGGAAAGCTCATGAAAAAAGCATTTGGAGTGCTGATTACAGACCCCTCTCTGGCATTTGTCTGTGCTCTCTGTGCACCCATCTCACTTAATAAATGTCCCTGGGAGTCTTCAATTAATTATTTGATTATAAAGCCATTTTTACGCACTTACTTTGTTTAATTTAAGTGTATTGGATCATGCCATAATTTTAGTTTTGAATGAACCTGCTTGACTAAGGCTAATTAAACTAACTTCTGGGTCACAACATACATATTGAAACTAAAAACGTTATTTAAAATGGCAAACAGTCTAACATGCTCTTTAAGGCTGCAGAAAAAATTATACGGACAGTACTACTGTTTATCAGAAGAGAGTCAAAGCATGCTGTGCTCTGGTTGCCCAAAGGACAACCGTTCATTGTAATTCATTCTGTGAACACCAAGTAAAAAGCTGTCATTTTACAAAAATCAGTATGCTTACGCTTCACATTGATTTTTCAAAGGTGTAAAGGATTAAACAAGGCCCAGGAACATATAGACTTCATCCTGTTGTCTTCATTTTTGCTGTTCTTTCACTGGGTTCAACAGGTCCATGTCAGAATGGAGAGCAACTGTCTCCTTGCACTTCCTCTACTTCCTTTCCAAACCCCAGACAAAGGTAAAACAGGGGACACAGTAGATGCTTCACAGAGCAACATCCAAAAATATGTCAAATTTCTGTAAAACTTTGGTAAGTCTGAAACAAATACGGCATAAACGTGAATATCACTGTCAGAAATGTCTTTAAGTTGGGATGTAGTGATGCAAGGTGTGGAAAACACCAGCAGTTCTTTCTCCCCTGAAGCACTTCATTTTTATCCTGGAAATACCATGCCCTTTCCAAGAGTGTTGCTAAAGTAGTTGTTGCCCAATCCTCCTTTATGAAAAACATGAGAACTAACATTCCCTCAATTTCTCTTGAGTTGGACTGTGCTACTTAAAAATCTTCAGAAATTATGTGTACTCTACTTGGAAGAAATACAGAAGGCAGGAAGCAGATCAATGGTCCTTTCTTAACTAAATTCTTAGGAATTGACTTAAAGATCAGAAGCTAGCTCTTAACCAACTCCCAGCCTGTGTCTCACACCAAGTTTCAGGCTCAAGTCCTTGAAACTCCCTAGGGGTAAGGAAAAGAAGCAGTAATGGGTTCAGTTTTCAAGTCTGTCTGTCTGCAGGCAGTCCCTGTCCACAAAAGTTATTCATCACCACGTTCTTCCTAGAACTAATATGTTGCCACTTTTCCTAACCCTAAACATGAAGAAAATTCCTATTTTTTCCTTCCTGCAATGCAGTTCCCAGAAGCACATGGTATTTCTAGCTTGCAATCCTGCAGTGGTCCCAGGAGCTGTTCTGTTCAAACCAGTTTTCTTTTGATCTGACACAAAAGTATTCTGTTTGCTCCCCTTTGGACCTGCCCACCAACTAAAACTGTTAGTGAAACTTGGAAAGCACCCTTAAAAGCCTATACATTGCAGGGACTTCACCTTGGAAACTAGATGTCAACACAACTGCCTCTCTTACTGGACACATGTAACTCAATTTCTTCATGTCTTATTGCTGCATCAGTTTGCTAGTCCCCTTCTGCCCCTCTGACAACCGTCTAGCTCCAAGGCCCTTCTCACTTATTACCTTATTCTTGTTTTGTACATCTATAAACACAGCATCATGTCTTTCAGCCACTAGAAAAAATATGGAAACAGCTCTTAATAAAAAACGAAGTGCAAACAGAATTGCCATAATTAAGTGGATCACAGGTAGGATAGCACTGATTTACAGCATATACAGGGGGACAAAACCCAACAGGTTTTGTACAGCATAGCTTTACAAACTGACACTATGTACATAATCAGTGAGAAATACTGAACAGGAGGATGCAATCATTATTAGAGCTTTCTGCTACACCCAAAACCAACTATTTTGCTGTGGCAAATGCTCTTATAAGAGCAGCTGACAGTTTTTTCTTATGCATTATTTTATGCTGATCTCTCATTTGTGCGTAACACATACTCTAGTACTTTCAGTGCAGTGGTAGGCAGCACTTCAGTGACTTAAGAGAAACACTAAAAAATTTTTGGGGTCATGTCTCAAATAGGATATATAATGGTAAAAAAATAAATATTTTGTCTGATATTGAGGCTTTACTAACCCAATGTGTGACTCTATGCTTAGTGCCACCATATGAATTTTTAACTCCTACAATACACAAGGCTACAGAATCTTGTCAGGTCTTCACAAATCTTATTCTAACAGTGCAGCCAAAACAGTTGTTTGGTAGTCTCAAAACATTTTGAGGCTGTTGCCTTTATTATAGTTTAATGATAACTGCTATGCAGACTCGTACATTTTTAACCTCAACACTTCATTAGCGCCACTCTGCCAGTTTACAGTATACCAACTTCAATTTACACAGGTCAGTCTGATGCATTTTAAATCCTGTTGTTACACTGCTGCCTGTGATAGAGTCACCTCTTGGATCTGCTAAAGTACAGAATTACATGACGGTAACTTTTCAGTGTGACCAGATGAAGGGTCAGGAAACAATCTTCACAGTGGCATTTCTACCCCTCAAACCACAGCAACTGTTTCAACATTTTTGTCTAACAAGCAAGGACATACAGTGATGAAGGGCAAGAAGGGCTTCCACGCTACAATGGTAGAAACTACAAGGTAGCTTCTATGGAGTATTAATTACAAACAGAAGAAAAACCTTACCCTTTACTAGTTGACAGCATTGCCTGTAGACTTACAGCATGTAAATGGCACACACAGAAATTCAAAAGCAGTTTTAGTAATCTGTAAAACTCTTGCTGATATAAACCAGACAACCTGACGCTTGTACTAAGTTGTTCTGCATCTAAATATATTTCCTGTACTTCATTTTGTGATATGTAGCCATCTTCTTGCTCACTTTTAAAACAGTAAGACAAATAGGATTTTTTTAAATATGTGAGTTACTATTATTATTTGTTTTACAGTGGTCCTAATGACCTAAATGAGGAAACATGCCAAGGTGGAGTAGAGACAAACAAAAAAGGAGAGAGGTCCTTTTTAGATAGCTGTAGGTTTATGGAAAGATACAATGGAGAGACTGGAGATGGAGGGATGCTACAGATAAAGGAAAGGAAAATGCAAAAGGAAGGAATAAACACAGAGTGTAGTAGTTGCAAGTCATATAAGATCTCAATGTTTTACACAATATTTTTACAGACTATTTCAGCTTTGCAGTCCCTCCTTTTTACAGATAGTTTTGCCCTAATTAAAATGCATCTTGCTCTTGCAACTTTTAAATCTGTCCTTAGAGCGTAACTGCTTTGTGATATCACTGAATGCTGTTCAGTGATCTTTTTACTTCTGCATTTTAATTTATAATATTTGATTTAATACTATTTTTTATGGTTTAAATAAAGATTAAAGTCAGTACATATGCAGTACTACTTTATTAATTATCTATCTCATTTTTATGTGTAGGGACAGGAAAATAATCTAAACATATTATCCAATTATCACTGAAGAGAACAGTAAAACAAGTAAGGTGTTCTCCCCGCCTATTTTTCCTCTCACTCTACTTTTTTGTTTTGTTTTTTAAAGGCTGTCACTAAGTGAATCCAGACCACTGGGCTAGCCTTGTTCGACATCACTTAAATGATGACTATTTTGACAATGTTTTAATAAGTATCAGGGCTTTTTTAATTGGAGGAGAAAACTGCAATGTTATGAAACCCAAATCTGAAAACCCTTCTGTTGTAAAATAAAAAAAAAATAATTTTAGGAGATGATCATACTTAAGATATGGGCAAATTATTAATTAATAGAAAAAAGGCCAAAAAATGTGGTAATTCCAAGATGAGCTGATCTTGTGCAGCAAGTTGTACTCTTACCCTAATTCAATACATTTAACATCATAATGCAATGGTGAAGGGAGGTAAGCAGACATGAAAGAGATTAGGCAGTAGTGGCTCTAAACAAACTATAAAAAAAGGTGGTTTGTTGAGAAGTTGTGAAGTGTAACTGAGAAGTTAAAGGAAGAACAAATTATTGGGAGAGAAGATGACTTATTTTCTTCATTGAATTCTTTCTGTGAAGTTCAGGACAGAGAAGAAAAAACAGCAGAGAACCTACCTCAGCTCGTATTACTGAAAACAACTATTTGTCCATGTACAGACTCTCAGGTACAATGAGAAAACTATGTGCATCACTTTATATTGAAAACTAAAAAGTTCAATTTTTACAATCAAGTCCAGATGCATCTCTCCTCATTGGAACAAACCCTGATTTCACTTTCCCCTGTTTGCTCCTGTATAATCTCACAGACAGAGCTTCCTGCTGACTGAGTAGTGCTTTTGATCTGATTAAGCTCTCGGGCTAAATCTTAGATCCTTACTTCTCTGGTAAAATAAAACAGGCATCCTTCTCTAATCTTTCATCCTCTTGATGACAGATCTTTATTTAAAGGTCTTTCCTATGCTAAATCATTTATATAGAAAAGGGGAAAGTTCTACCATTTTTGACTAGGATGCCTAAATAACAGCAAAATCAAGAACAGTTTTTATTTTTAGAATTGTCAAAGATGAGTATAATCTTGCCCCACTTTACAGACTGCAAAAAAACCACAGAGAGGAAAGGGACTTGCTCAATCAACATCAGGCAGCAGCTGTCCAAAAGTCAAGAAGAAAAATTTTATCTAGAGTCCTCTGGATTCTAGATTTTCATTACTTTTTCATCATTAGACAATAATATCTCTGAAAAGGCCCTAGTTCATGAAAATAATTATTATTTAATATAGAATAGGCCACTATTACAGAATTCTAGCAAATAAGCAACAAGGATTTCAAGTATCCAGAATCTGAGAAAAAAAACTTGAGAATGGCTGTAAAAGCAAGGTTACATCCCAGAAAGCAAATGAAGTTCTGGTGTAGCATGTTGAGGTTATGAAAGATTTAATGGGAACAGAAAAGACAGAGGATGAAAGAAAACTTCGGCAGAATTATACAGTTATCATCCAAAATAGAGACAGAAAGGTCCATACACATTGTATGAACTCTGACAACTAGAAGGGGGATTAAACAATAATGAAAAAATTAACTCAGTGCTTTGCATTCAGTGAACTACATGACACAAAATGTGTATGTTTAATAATCGTCTAAGAAGCATGTGAAGCAGCGTAGATGCTCCTTGTAAATGATATGGTGTCAATAAATAGCATAATATGCATATGTCAAATTTTGTCCAGAAGCACTGCTGAGAAGCTGTTATGTTTTTATGCAAAATATAGATCAAAATATAATAAAGAGAGCTGAAGGGATCCTTAAGAGGTAGGTAGTCCATCCCAGTTACAGAGGAACTGTAACTTCATTTTTATGGCAGATACTTATCTCCTGTATACTTAAAAGTACTCAATGGTGGAAATGTCACCAGTGACAGAACATTAGAAGTCCAGGTTGATATCAGTAGACAAAACAATCACCTCTCATTTTAGGAGGAAAGGATGGTGTAATTAAGTACCCATTGTATAGCCATACACAATGTAGTCAGAAGTCACTGTCTCAACCCACTGGGCTGGAAGGCAAGGCTTGTTTAGGATGATATATTTGGGGATTAGTTCAAGGTTCACTGGGTGTAATGGATGCACTACAACTTTGGGTCTAAAGAACATGAGTGGCCATGAAGTTTTCAAAGAACTGTGGATCATATTCTTATTGATAAGATAGCCATACTAAATCAGATCAAAGGTCCATCTCACTCAATATCCTATTGCTGTCAGACAGACACTGACTTTGAAAACACCACAAAAACAACACTCAGTTTAATGATTTTCTAAAGTGCTGCTTTTTATAGACTGTTTTTTTAATATTTTTCTTTAAAGAAAAATAAATCAAAGATTGATCTTTTGCACTGGCTTTCTGCCAGGCTAGCTTCAGCTGTAGTGTTCATCAGGAAGGAAAAAGGAGTGGAATTCTATCTCATCTGCCTTTTGTGATAAAACTCTTTCAGGTAGAAACAAGCATAGACTGCAATAGTGAAGTCATTGTTGCCTGTTCTTCTTTATTGGTTACTAGGACAAATTTCTTTTTGATGTGTTCACTAAATCAGCAATTGCTCTGCAGGTGCTTGCAGTGTCTGCAAGCTGTGCTATAACACTCAGATGCAGCAAGGCACTCATGTGGGATCCTGGACTAGATAGATAAAACTGAGTAGCTCTAAGACTGGCAGTTATATCTGAGTCATATCTTCTTGTAAAATTATCTTCAAACACCATGAGGAAGGGTACACACTGTCAGCTGACACCACTAACCAGTGCTGGGGGTGGGAGACAGTAAGGAATAATTATCAGCAAGGGTCAAGAAAACCTGCAAGGAAGATGAAACTTAGCAGTAAAACAAAAATCAACGAGAAGAAGCTGACAAAATTTTTAAAGAGAAGCTGTGAGATGCTATTGTCTAGTGACAAAAATGAATGCTGGCTTGCTCCCTTCTTTTTAATTCTGAATCTCCATAAACTTTTGTTACTGTGGCTAAGTACAATCTGTTCTCCCCAGCTACACCCAGTGTGGCTGAGGGATCCTATCATTACGGAGACATTGGACTACAACGTCTGTGGGAACAATGCTGCCTTAACCAGTACTAGGCAAGTTCAGGGAATAAGTCACAAAGAACTTCAATGCTTTCTAATGTTTTTCATTCAATAACCTACAGCCGAGATACTGAATCCTAAGAAGGAAGAACATTTTCAATGAATCTGAGTGGAGATGCCTTGACAGAACATCAGTCATATCTGGATATACTGCCAAAGCATGATAGCAAATATTCATGTTACTTTCAGGCATCTTCTATTGATCTAATGGGGATACTTTATGTCTGTCATGAGTATAGCAACAAGACCTTCCACCCTCGCACAGACTTCTCCCCCCTTACCTGCTGCCAAAACTAATACATTCAATTTCTAATTTATCAAGTATCTAACTCCTTTTACTATGTACTAGATGGAAACATAAAAAAAAATCCACCCAAGAGTATCAAAGTGAAATCTTCAAAAATGCATTTTTTTCCACTGAGCTACTATTATTATCGCTTCCATGGACGATTTCATCAAACCCTACAGAAGAGTTTAAACGGCAAAATAGGAAGATTGATTGGTAGACAAGAGCTACCAGCTATGGGCTCATTATTCTTTATGCTTCAACCCTGAACTTGCCGTTAGAAGACAAATTTCTGCTCTGCTGTGTAGTTTCTACACCATAGCCCCATGATTAATTATCAGCCGCCACATGCAAAATCCACCATGATGGATTGTCTGCCTGCATCAGCATAATTACTAACCACAGTCATTGACAGTCCTTGTTACTGGAGCAACCAACCAGTAGGATTGAGATGTGAATGAAAATACTTTGTAAGACAGGGCAAAGAAATGCAATTAGAAAAAGGAAGACCTATCAAAACAGTTAGCATAGTTCCCTTAGCTACAGGCACCAACAGATAGCTGACAGCACAGTGAATAATTCACAACAAATCATTTAGGAAATGCAGCATCTTTAGATTCTGAGTCTATAGACTCTATAGTATCCAACATTTAGAATTTGAGTGTGTTGCTTAATTGTTTCTAAAAATCACATCACTTTTTCTGATTCTTGATGGAATGAACCATGTTGTAATCATAAAAAGACTTGAAAACTTTGAAACTTTTACAGTGACTGTGGCCTTCTTAAGATGACAAGGAAAAATTGGATTTTCAATTACAGTCAAGTGTAAAACTTCTGAGCATTACTTTATATTTAGGCTGAAGTTTTATTCTTAGAGTTTAAAACTGAAGTCAGCAGGTCAACAGAAGGACACCTATTGAAGGGGCTAGACACTACCTACTATGTCACCCTTCAGTAGTCTACAGAAAATTCAGTCACACAAGGTGGGATTCTCATAAGTCTGACTTCTAAAGGCTGCTTTCAGACTTGTGTTTGCACTCTCTACTTGTCTACAGTAGCCTTCTTGAAGAATCTGAGAAGTCTGTTGCCTTCTGAGGCTACCTCTTTCCTTTACATTGCTTCCTGTGTCAAAGGAAAGTAGGCAGAGGCAACAGGCATCTCCAGAAGTAAATAACTTGGTTGTTCAGAGAATGTTACTGCTGTTCATGTCCCTTGCAGATTGAATTCTGTTAAAAACAGACACATATGCTGTATGGAAGAGGGAGGCATGGGCACTCACCTCTACTGGTCAGCTATCACCAGAAAACAAGGATAGGTATATTTTTTCCCATAATGAATTGGTCCTTCAAAGAACAATCTTTTATTCTCCTGTCCTCCTACCACGAATTTTTAAAACAGAAATATAACTATTGAGTGGAGAATTAAGAGCTCGTAATTAAGGTGAAATGAGAATGGTGAGGATAGAGAAGAAAAATCCTGCTGCAGGGAAAGCTGTGTATGCATGCCCTTTTGGGATATATGATGACAGGCCATGACAAGCATAGATTGACTGTATGCCATTAGGTCATACGTTGAAACTTAACTGCATGAGAGTGGCAGGCTAAAAAGAGACAGGTTTTAAGGAAAAAAAAAAAAGGGATGCCTTCAGGTAGTTTTCTTGTAGCATTAAGATCAACTTGCACTTGGTTACAAAGTGGACCTGCCATCCAACAACCCAACTGCTCTCACAACTGGGTCAATCAGGAATAACAACTGTTAAGTGCGCCCTACTTAGAACATCATAAGCAATATTATCAGTAGCTATAATATATTCTTGTACTTTTTCACTAATAACTTCAGATACAAAATTACATCATGCAAAATTACAATCAAGCATTCAGAAATTTGTACTATCTCGTCTAAGGAATTTAGCTGTAATCTAATTAACTGGGTAAAAAATAAACAAAAAGGGGTTTTCTATTAGTGTTGCTAATTTTAAAACTAAGGATTTTTTATTGAAGAGTTTTCCATTTTTATAAAATAAATGACAGCGCTGTCTGATATGGGTGGTGAATCAGCATGGTAAGGCACAAAACCAGTAGCAGCTTTCAATTGCTCAGAACTGTTCTGAATATTTCATTGCAAAAAGCATACATTTGATTAATTTCTAATAAGATTACACTGAAAAATTTTACTCAGAAACCTCACCATTTGTTTATTAATAGCTACTCAATAGGAAAGTCCTCAGCCAAAAAAAAAAAATGTAAATACTGTACTAACAGTAACGATGATGATATTAAATTGTGGAACTCATTATTATTAGGGATCAACAGCAAAGGATTAGGACTTATAAAAACGCTGTAACATGACAAGACAACAACCAGACCACAGAAAACATCCCAAACTGTAGAAAAATTTAATGCATAGATGCTTATCCTATACATGAAAATGATAAATATATCTGATTATCTCAAATATCACAGGTTTATTAAATATTAGACAGTATTAGGCAATAGATATTCCATTATGTAGGGACTACATTCCACCAGGTAAGGAAATACATACTCCCTTATTCCACTGCAGTGTTTCTATGGAACGTCTTTCTGACAGGAAGCATTGTGCCTTTCATATATGGCAATGCACATTTTAGAACAGTAACAGGTTGTGCAAGTTTTAAGCCAGATGGCTACACTCTGACAGAAACACACCAGTATTTCTGTGAAATAAGAAACCTGTGGAATGAGGTCTCTAAATATCAGTCGTGGTTCACCCCACAAGAAATGGTAAACTGCAATAATTAAATAAGCTTTTCTTTTCTTATTTGAAATTCCTTTGTTAAAATTTCTCTTGTGTAAGTAATTTGACATGTGTTTTACCATGGAGATCTTTGATTTGAGGAGGACTCAATCATATGTATCTTTTCTATTCCAAGACCATGAGTTGAAATTCAGTTTCACTGCCATCAGGCATTGGAGGACAAATTCCAGGGAAATAAAAAAGCACCTTAAAGAAGGGAGTGGGTTGTATGTATGCTTTAACACAGATTCAAGCAGTCCAGAAACCTGCTGATTAAGAGAGAGATCCTATAAACATGTTCTCATAAAGATATCCTACCCATAGTCTTCATTCATATCGGAAAATCCTTCATAAATGTGAGACAAGGAAATGTTACACCACTTATCACCATTTAATAAGTGAATACTATTCATCACTGATAATTTCTGCAGAAAGGTACATGGCTTCCAAAATTTATGAAACAGATTTGTGTGTGAACTGTAAGCAATGAAATACCTTCTAGAGTAATATACTGTATTCTGCTGCTAGTAATCAAGATATCCAAACCTGATATCATCATGGCCAAGACTGATTCTTTTATACACATTATGTTATTTATTGGTAATTTCTATTAAAAACCTCCTACCATCGGCTGTGGATAAAATCCTGGCAGTGTATGGCTTCATGTGTTTGGCATGCCATAGAATGAATGTCCAAGATATAACAGTATGAAAAATATGGCGTACTTTCTTATATATTAGTGCTAAAATTTTTCACACTACTCTGGTGTATTTGGGAAAGAAAGCAATTTAGGGTTCAAAATATATGGACCCAATATTCTTTTCATTATAAGCTTAGACACATGTCAAAGAGACAAATTCACTCGAAATTATTAAATTAATAATGTTAAAATTATTAATATTTCAATTATCATTACTTGAGTTACTGCTCTAATAACATTTATAACCTAATATGGCCAGATAATTTAGAAAACAACCATTACTATGAAGGGAGATTTGTCTGATTATGTCAAACTACAGAAGTTTTCACAGATTAAGAAGAGCTGTAATTCTCTGTGGTATGCTCTAGTACAAAACTGTGCTAACTACACAGAAAACCAGAAATACCTACAGTTTTTATGCCTACATTTAACAACAGCATACAGAGGAAGACTGTATATTTATGCTGATCATCTTTCACCTTCCATTTTTCCTTGTGTCTTCTTTCTTTTTATAAATGGATAAATGGATAAAATTATCTCTTTCCTGTGTCTGTAAGATTCTCTAAAACTCTTAAGATTTTCATATAATATATAAAATAAAGATTTTATGTATTTAATACTGTACACTAGCAGAGAGGAACCTCCTAATGATATTTCTAATATAAGTGAAAAGGCCAGAAACAACATTCAGTGTTAACTACTTTGCAAACTGCACCACCTTTCTCTTAAAGACTCTTAGAGTCTAGCACAAAGTCAATAAAATCTTCTTTAAGCAGAAGTGTCAAGTCAAATCTTTTTATCAATAGATGATCACATCACTGGACAGAGCAGAAATGTAAAATAATTTTATTTTAAAAATTATATTCTTATGAGTGTAATATTTATTTTTTGTATCAATTATTGCACGCATCCTAACTTACAGCACCTCAATTATCAGTTTTAAATTAAAAGTTGAGTGGCTATAATGCTCCACAGGCTTTACCTGAAGTACCATGACTTTCTACATAAAAAAGTACTTGCATCCATGTACATGCATAAAAAGTTTTAGAATAAATTTTTAAGGTAACAGCTTGGAAACCATTCCTTTATATTTAGGCTCATAAGAGAAATGTGCAACTCATTAGCTGAATTTCTATTATATGCTATTAAAGAAAGCACCTATCCCTGCAACCACCTGGAAACACTTTTCCGTGTAAATCTAGTCAAGACCCCATTTAGGAACAAAGTGCCTTATGATGGACAGCCAGACTAAACAAGAGGTTTTAAGGTAGCCAGCAGTTGACTTCAGGGAGGACAGCAGAGGAAACTTCAGGTTCCCAGAGTGGAAGAGCTGCCTGGCAGTTTTATAACTTCCAACTACATTTTTAGCTGTGAAAGCTATTTTAACAATGGTGATCAAATATCACATTTCAGCATGTAAAATGATTACCTAATGGTCAGAAATAATTCCTCTCTCAATCATACTAATCATAGTTGTGCACTGAAGGAAAGTGTTGTAGGGCTTATAGTATTTCTTCTCTACCATTTCAGAGAATCTACTTTCTACATAGTTAAATCCATTTTTTATTTATTTTTGTCATGGCAGAAAACATAGATTTACTCAGACCAATAAAGTGTATGATTCTCTACATTTTCAGCATACCTAAAAATGAAATCCCGTGGCTTCGTGTGCCCAAATTTTTGAACTTATATACAAGAGTCATACACTACAAAATTCCTCAGTTTAGTTCAACTAATTACTGGTGTGGTATTACAGAAAGTTGTTTGATTAATACCTTAAAACTCGAGGCACCAGATCTTTTTGAAGCGTACAGGAAATCAGTGTTGCCTTTTTTTTTCTTTCCTCTTTCTTCTTTCCTTTTTTCTCTCTCATTTGAGATTTTCTCCAAAGTCAATCCATGGTTAATGAAAAGTGAAATAAACGTGTCTGTGCAGAGACACTGGATTGTTATGAGAGGAAGAATGCATGGGGATGTTGCTTGATTTTAATATGAATACAGCTGTTTATATGCTATAATTTGAATCACATGAAGCAACACAACAAAGTCTATTTGGAAAATATATCTAAGAGGTTGTGTGAGAGACGAGAAACCAGGCCTGCGAGAAACTAAGAAAAACAGTCTGAGAAAGCAAAAGTTGAGGCTGATCGAAGAAATGCCTCAAACACTCGCAAGACAAAACTATGAGTCACAGGGTGCATTCTGTGGAGGTCTAAGCTGATAAGGCTGCCTGAATAACACAAGATGCAGCTGGAGGAGGGAGCCCTGTGGAGACAGGACGGCTCTGCTCTGCTGCACCTGGACAAATTTCAAGGGCCATCTGTCCGGTGAATGACCTTTGCTTCATTATCCACAAAATGCATATTAAAGTTAACACCCCTCAATATGCTAATGAGGGCTAACATGATCATGCTAATTACATCATCCCATGAAACACCTTACCCCTAGGTGTGGGTCGACCTAGGGGACGGACCCAAGGAAAGTGTGTATAAATCAAGGGGGGTGGAAGAAAGGGGGGGCGCTGGAGAGTGCAGTGAAGCGAAGAAGACGGATGCCTCCTGTGCCTCCTGGAACCCTCACAGATGGGATCAGTGCAGAAACCCAGACCGGTGATCTGTATTTCCCCATTCCCTCTATCTCTCTCTTTTCCCTTTCCCATTAAGAAATGCAAGGCATATTATATTGCTTGCCGCAACTTGCTATATACTTAGCCAACTATCATGTGTTCAATTAGTACATTGTGGGTAATTAATAAACGTTTGGACTTGGAGACTTGTTGTCTGCTCCATTGGGGATTTGCGAATCTGAGTCACTTGTCTCCCTCGTCTGAGCGGGACGTGACAGGTTGCAACTTCTCAGACATCCACCATGAACAGCTGGATGCTTCTCCTCTTTCCCATCAACTTGGCACTATAACCATTTTTTAATCTTTTTGCCAGTCATTATAAGCTCTAACGAGCTTCTTATCTCCCTGATTACAGACCCTTTTTCCTCTGTTTCATTAGTTAACATTAATTCATTAATTTTGCTTATTATCCTTTATTCACAGGAAAAAAAAACAGCAGATATCTGAAGGACAGTGGGTTTCAGATTCACTTGCTCTTGCTGGTAGTGGAGAAGCAGGTCAGCAAACACAAGGATAAAATAAATACTGATACATTAAAAAATCTGGAAAGAAGTCTGTATTTTCTGCTACAGATCATAAGATTATAATGCCAGCAAAATAATGATTTAAGACATTTGAAGCCTCCAGACAGCAGAGAAAACAGTAATCCAAGAAATAATTTCCTTCTAAAAAAAGCATATGGGAAAACACATAGACATGGAACTTAACAATGCTACGAATTTCTTACTGTTTCATTTCATACTGCTTCCCCAGAAAGGTTTGATGCAGAGAAGTCTGAAGCAAAAATTGTGAAATAGCTTATAGGGGCTTATTTCACTATGGGGGTAGGTGTGAAAGTGCACACAGCTAAATAGGTATGGATTCTTCACCACAAACTTCTTTGAATTTTGTGGTTCTCAATACGGATGTCAAATAAAATCAAATGAAAGGATGGCTGCCCAAGAAAGCTTCTAGGAATGTGAGTGAGATGAATGGTGGAAAGCAGCTTGCCAGCTAGCATTTCATCTGAAGCACCAAAATGAGGGAAGGCTAAGAAACAGCAAGAACAGGAAAAAGTATAGGCAAAAGTATATTGTGCTCTTCTGTGTGGTTTGCAGCAACTGATTTGCGCTGCCACTCTACCATAGATTTTTTTTTTTTTTACAATACAAAAGTAACAAAAATCTTCCATAAAGAGCAACTATCCATCCTTACAGGGATTAAAACTTCTACTTCAAATCTTGTGTATTGAAACCATATTAATATATTTGTCTTGTGTTTTTCCAGTGTCACCAAACAGTAAGAGATAATGTTGTCAATAAATGGAACAAACGACCACAGTGTGGACTTACAGATCTGAGTTTTCCACATCTTTTTTAAAACATTAACTTCAGAAACTTTCACAACGTGGAACCAAAACCTGAACAGTGTATGTCAATGGAGGCATTGCCATTTCTGTGAAATACACGATGTATGTATAAGGAATATAACCTGCAAGCATTTTAACCTTTGGCAACACAAAAAGACTATTAAGTCACACTTGCTTGTGAAACACCATAGACCCAAGTTCCTGTTCTAAATAATTGCTACTGACCAAGCTTCCCTATTCTCTACTTGCTAATTACTTCTATTTATCTTTATTTCTATTTCTCTTATATCTATTTATATGTGTATTAATATATTGTTTCACAGTGTAGAAACATTGCACTTGCACCTACTGAAGAGCATCTCCTTATTAGATTAGCTTGTCAAAGTAATTTTCAGTGTTAATCTTGTCCCTTCATGACTGTGCAAGCCCTCCAAACTTGCTGCTGTCTGCAAAAGCACAAGAAGCAGGTTTCCTGAATGTGAAGGCATGAAGTCCTTCTTTCTATGAACAAGGAGGAAAACATATTTTAAAGATATATCATGCATTAAAAAACTATAAAACCAACCCAAACTTCATAACAGTATGGACCAACAGAAATATCACTTCAAATATTTTATATGCACCATGCAGATGAAACTGTCTAGCACCTAATATCATACTGCAATTTCAGACAGGTATATATCAGTGCTTTCTGGGAAAGAGAGACAGTGTAGACAGAAATCTTCCCTATTTTTGAAAGATCTTAGTTCTTAAAAAAATGTAACTTGTCTGAAACAAGCTCTGTCACTCTAGTAACATAGAATATGCATTTTAATATTCAATAAACATAATTTACTAAGTGAAAGGTAAATTGTAAAAGAATCATTAGATAACAAGGGCAAATGAGTATGCTTCCAATTTATTTTTAAAGAGATCTTAATTCATATTTTATTCGTCTGACTTGGATGACACTCACAAAAGCAGTTACTTCATATTGTTTCCTTAAAAATACATAAATAAATAAATAATTGTGTTTTATAATTCATAAAAATCTTCCTGTAATTACAAGATAGGGATTCAGGAAAGCAAAATAGAAACCACACTTGTGTTTGAAGTTTGTTTAAAGACTTTAAAAGTAATATATATTATAGTCAGTTTCCTTCTTTTTACAACATTAGGTTAACATTATTATTATTACTTAGCAATCAAAAACGTGATAAAGAGGACTACTGCAGCTTGCATGGAGTAGATGATAAACATGTGGTTAACAGAAGCAGTGTGCTTCATAATTAGGTAAAACGAAGACGTATTATGGTAACACTCTATCTATGACTTGACCTTCACTTGGCAATAAAGTGATATGAAGATTTTAACATTCACAGGCAGCACATTCCATTTCAGCAGTAAGGGGAAAAGATGCGGTAGTAGAAACAGCACAAGCAAGATGCTAAAGAGAGTTTAGCATCTCTTAGCTCTCTCTGGTGTAGCAGATGTTTTTTCTGTCGTCCCTGATTTCCAGGCTCTTAAACACTCTCAGATTTAGGTTGTATACTTGCATGGGTCAGTGTTCCAGAACCCAGCATAATAAAAGATGGCCTTTTTTGTCTATGTATGAAAACACAGAAAGAAAAATCTTCCATGTTAAAACAACTTAGATGCAAGTTTAAATAAATATGCACATTCAAATGTAAATGCACAGCCACAGATATATCCTTTTATATAGGTATAGTTACGTATTATACAATATAATATACATTTATATTCCACATGTAATTATATTGCATATTCCACATGCAATATACATATATACATATATATATTTATGTATATATAATTACACATAGAATCTGCAGTAAAACTAATCAATGCTTATGCATATGTAACCATGAAAGGAGGGGTTCAAGGATTTATCCAGTTTTTTTCCTGAAAATACCCATTCTTTGCCCCATTCATGCCCTCAGAACAGCGCAGCTACAACACTATTAGCTCTGCTTGTAATAAAAGCTACGAAAGCTGCATAATTTTTATGTAAGTGGAACTGAAAGGCTTTTAAACTCTGCCCATCTTCAAACTCTCTTATCTAAGTACCAATCTTCAGAGAAGGTTTTAAAGACCACGTTGGGAACTACAGGGTTCAGTAACAAAATATGAGAAGGTATAACCAAAGGACACCTCACCTGGATAAATACAGAAAAAGTCAGCATGGCTTCTGCAAAATTTCAGACTTCTTTGCACAGAGGTAAGGGTGGTCTAGATGATATACTCCACTTGGATTTCCATGAGGTTTTTAAGTAATTTAATAAGCCATACCATAAGATGAAAAACCTGACCTGTATAAATATACAGTGACTGAAATACACAGTGCAGAGGGTAAAATTAAATGGTTAGCTCTTACAGGAGATTGCCAGTGAAGTTCTGACATAACGTGTACTAGGACCTATACCATTCAATATATTAAAAAAATTACCTGGAAAACAAGGGATAAACCACAGGGTAACGTTTGTTTGCTGATGATGGGTTTTTTTACACGATAAAGTCAACGATCAATTGTGAAGAATCACAGAACCACCTCTGAGAAGAACCTTGGCAATACTTGGTCCTGATGAACCAGCACCCGTCTGCTGTAGCGGAAGTCTGAAAACCATTGTTATGTTACATGTTTGAAAAAGATTGTTTTCTTCTTAAAAAGCTCATATGAGAAAGCTGTCATTTTTTTGTCCTGTAACATTATTTTCCCATAAGTAAATTTAAATACTCTTTTCACTGAGGTGGCAGTTGGAAAACAGCCCTTTTGGTAAATGAATGGGAGATTTTCCTTCATCAGAATTTTGTTCCGTGTGACTCTCCGTGTATAAAAACAAGAAAAAACCTAAAAGTGATGGTCACTTAAGTTTATAACAACTTAGATACTATGTAAAATGTAATCCAGTAATAGAAATCTGGGCTGAAACACAAAGATCTTCCCATATGCATTAGATTAAGACTTATGGCCACTTATTATTATATTTAGTGGTCTTCTTCCTTTGGTGGCACTCAGAATCTACATTCTGCTTTTGTAAATCTGACTGTACAGTGACCCAGTGTCTGAGGAGACCAGCATTTTAAAATATAACATATGACCATAATATCTGAACAACTCTGGGAAAACTGGTATCAACTGAATAAAAACCCTACACTAGGCTTTAAATAGTTTCTGGCACATCTTCCTTTACTGACGTGACTGTGTTTAAAAGAGTATGTTGTTGTTTTTGTGTCAGAAACAGCAGATGGAGTTGGAAATAGAAGATTTTTTGAAGTCTGTCAATAAAAGAAACAGTTGTGGTAAACTTATATAACTACACTGAATTTCATTTGTACCTAGTGAAAATTAAACTACTTTGGTTAGAAGGCAACCAAGACAGTTGCATAAATACGATGTCTCAGTATCAAGTTCCTATTAAAGAAACCAGTCCAGATCTTTAAGTTATGAGAAAGCACATGTTGACTGAGTAATACTGGCTCTGAAGAGATGAAAACTCAGTGAACTTTACTTGACTGGTAAACTGTTTGATGTAACTGTCCAAGTTTTGAAAATAAAAATTGCATAAAAAAGGCAAAACTACATATTCAAACAAGACGTCTGTGGAGTCCAATAAACAAAAAATGACTTGTTATTAATTAGGAGAATGATACCAGTGTTCCAGATTAAGATCCAGCCAGTGCAGGCCTGCTACCTGTGTTGGCAACATTTTTTAGGGCAGCAGTAATTTAGGAGCTGAAAAGGATGTTATAATAAGGAAATTAAGTCATATTGTACCTCAAGGGACTCACTGCCATCATCAGAGAAGTGAGAGTTATGGATTGGATTTACAAGACACAGAGATTCTTGATATAGATCATAAAACTAATTGTGAATAGCACAGAAATAAAGACAATTAAACTCATTGCTTTAATCTCATGGGGAACTAAGTAGACAGAAATAGCATCTTTAGGCTATAAAGCATGCTTAATCAACACAAACCAATGGATCTGAACTAAAAAATAGGAGCAAGAGAGAAAAAACCCAAAGCCACTGATAAGCAAACTATAGTGTTACTCAAATGTCTAAGTAATTTCTGCTTTTCATCATTGCTTGAAATAAATGATCTGCTTGATAAATTTTGAAACAGCAAGGACTGAGGAGGAAAGGGGAGTAGAAAAATATGGAGATTACTAATGGTTAAAATACATCTTCATTTTCACTCTTTCTACACGACCATAATATTATCATCTGTAACAACCAGCCAATAGCTCCATCTCTGGATGGATAGATATGTGCACATAGATAACAGAATGTGAATTGGCTACATTGTCTTCTATTTGAAATTCTGCAGATGCAAAATAAAGTCTACATCATCACCTTCAGAGGAAAAAAAGGACATCATAAAGATGTGCATTTCCCTGTCTTATTCTAAGTTAAAGAATCTGGATGTTTTTTTAAAATACATTAGTTCCTTAGAACTGTCTTTCATTATTCCTCAACATGCATACTAGTAGTACATACTTTAACATACTGCTTTTAAAAAGTGCAGTACAGCATAAAACTTTATTTATAGGGAAACAAAGCTCTTACAGGTTATCACTATGATAAAACACAGTTAAATTAATCAGAATCAAAAGAGAGAAGGTACTTTCCCTCATTTGTAATTTGGAAAGTGGAAATTCCCTTTGGAATACACATTTTTCATAATTTCAGATCACGCTTGACCTCACCTCTTTTGTTTAACCAAGCCTATTAATCAAATACATCCCAGAGGTGGCTAATGATCTTACAGAATTCTAACAGAAGCAGAAAGTCAAGGACAGCATGAATTGATCCACATCACCTACCTTATTAAGTTTACAATGCTGACAATGCTTCCCCAGTTTTACTCAGAATTGCAGCCCATCTGGTTATTTTAAGACTACTGCTTAAGAATTAAAACAATTTGACATACTAATTCCCAAAGGACCGGATGACAGATTTTTGTCTCGGTGCAATATATCCCTTAAAATCTACGTTGTAGGTTCTTTCCTTCAGACACAAAGTCAAGGGGCAGCTAAAGTTACTTTTATAAACAACCATGAAACATGTAAGCACCCTCCCATTGAATGACCATTGCTGACTGAATATTATCTGAACATGTTTTTTTAGAAGTGTGTGTCAACTTTTTTACATAGTTTTGTTCTCAGGTTTGCTTTCATTTATTAGATGACATCACATTTTCTTCAAATGTATAATCAGAATTTTGTGCTCATATCATCAACACATTGAAAAGACATGATAAAAAGTGCAGCTGAAAAAACCCACAAAACAGGAAACAGCAGCGAACAGCATTTCTGTCCTTCATGGGCCTCACAAAATAACACAGATAGATTTTTTTCCCAAAAGACAAAAATTGGAAATACTTCCCATGCTGTCTTCACACAGCAATGTTGGACATACACTGCTACAACTTTGTTAACAATATCGTAACAACATTGTAACTTCTATGGGAAGGACAGGGTTTACCCTATGTTTTGCATATCTCTGATTAAGAGGATTGGAACACCTTTTGTTGGCATAGATGGGCCAAACTGAACATACCAACACAAACTGTCATGGGAGATGGCAGTTCCAGCTTGGGGCATTGCTGCTTAAAGGACATACTGCTATCCCACAACAGAAACTCGAAGAAGTAAGAGGAAAAATTGCCTTTCTGTGTCAAGGGATGAAAGCCTATGATATCACAGAGAATAATTAATGAGAGATTAACTGTGTTGTTAGTCACCATGCATACTGCATTTTTCCCTAATAAAGTATATATTTGAGGAAAAGTTAAACAGTATTTGAGGCAGAGGTGATCTGCTATTAGAATATATACAGAGTATTTTTCTTTTTTTTTTTTTTTCTTTACTGAACAACATGTTGGTCATACATATAACACCATTTTCTGATTCAGGAATCTATGTGCATATCTGCTGTTAAAAACTGTGTTATGTCTGCTAGAAAGAGGATGCCATGAACACAGGAAAATGAAGGACTCAAATAGGTGCTGAAAACCCAAGGTAGTGAAAGATCCATAGTTATTAATTTTTTAGATATTAAACAGAAGAATGGAAAGGCAATAAAACAGTAACCCCTAAAATCCTGTCATTTTTCAGAAAAGGAAGAGAAACAGATGTCAGAACAATTAGAGATTTACTGTATGTTTTACTGGTTGTGTGGAAAGAAATGATTAACAAAGCACAGAAATGTACAAAAGGAGAACATAAAAAAGGAACAAAAAAAGAACATAAAAAAAATTATTATAATTAGTTTGAAATTATGTCTTTACTTAAACTGAAGACATGAAAAGTAATATGAATGAAATGAAAGAAAACCTCAAGAACACTATGACTGCACCAAAGCTTAAAGAAAAGTGAGAGGAACTTTGTTCAGAGCCCCATTAACCAAAAGTTTTTGATGACATGGTTGGAATCATCTTACCATTTCCCACTGTTCCATTAAAGGGACTTAATGACCTAACTATAGCATATACTCCCATATCTGAGTTGAAGATGACTGCTTTGCTAAACGCTTAACAGGATAGTTGCAGTTCTACTCACTGGCCTCCCTCTGCTTAACTCAGAACTTGAACAGGGGCATCAGAGAATGTTCTTACCCATCTCTCAAAAGGTACATGAAATGTATTAAACTGTTGTCTATGAAATAGTTTTATTCATGACCACCTCCTGGATGCATTTTTCAAATAGAAATGCTCACTTTAAAACCACTGGTTTGTTTTTTAAATCCAGAAGGACTACATGACAAGAAATTCTGAAAACTATCGATCAAGCACACAGAAGTCACCAGAATTCTGAGTAGTAAGAGGTGGTAGACCTGAATTACTCACGACTTTACTGGAAGAAAAAAAATAAAATGACAATTCCTCTAATTACATCAGTTCTATAAAGACATCTGAAAACCGTTATGACAGCAAAAAAATTTGTTAAAATAATACATAAAATTTTATCAAATAATCTGATATAAATGATTATGATTTGAAAGACTGTTGTGCTCATCTTGAAGATTATCAGTTTTATTCTCTCCTGTCTATATGATGGAAGAATGAATACCATTACAGGATTTTTGGAGGGGAAGATTTCTTTGTCACCTGCTCTCACACCTCCAAGAAACTACAGACTGTTTACTTTGACAATCAAAACACAGACCTGAAAGAACAGGTCAAG
This sequence comes from Strix uralensis, assembly GCF_047716275.1. NCBI lineage: Eukaryota > Metazoa > Chordata > Aves > Strigiformes > Strigidae > Strix > Strix uralensis. The sequence continues at coordinate 42,002,450 of NC_133975.1, forward strand.
TCTGGTTTTCACATAAGGACTTTGAATTCCCTAGAAATCAAGTACTATTTAAAGACAACTTAAATTAAAAATTATATAACAAATGCTAATTACAAACAATAGGTGGAATTTCCACAGCACCCAACAGCAGTTCCCATATCATAAACTTACCCTTTTTATGGGAACACCATAATCTCCATGCTGCAGTGATATAATTTCACTTTTTTCCATGATCCTAGAGAACACATTTTCAGGATATATTTTTGTTTTATACATAGGATACTATTTTTGCCATAGAACTGGCTATTTATTGAAACTTTTTGCTTTATATATTTCTATTTTGTTGCCTTTTGTTCTTCAGTTTTTCACCACAATGATCACCTAATTGGAGTCACCATCCTTGGAGATACTCAGAAGCCACCTGACATAGTCTTGGGCAACTGACTGTAGTTGCCCCTGCTTGAGCTTGGACAAGATGACCTCCAGAGGTCCCTTCCAACCTCCACCCTTCTGTGAGTCTGTGATGGCTTTGCAGACCAACCAGGATGCAAAGGAAGGTAAGCTGATGCAGCCCAGGAACACTTCATGATGTGAGCCAAAGCACAGTCAAGTTGGATGACAGGGAGATTTTCTTTAAAAGACATGCCTGCTTCCAACAATACTGAAGTGGCACCTACTGTGCATAAGACATAGAAAGAGGGCTGAGATTTGGTGAGTCAAGATTCATACCTTTCTGGAGTGAATTCCTGATGGCATTACCCTGCGAACTGCCAAATTCTCCACCTGCATTGAAAAGAGAGCTTTGTAGCCTAAATATAGGAGAAAATTTAGAGAGCCAGGGCAGATTAAACACTGCGGTCTGAAAATCTAATACTGATTCAAAGCTGGAGTTCACTGCTTTTCGTAACTATGTTCACCATACTTATAACAGGGCTAGGGTGCTCACCTAGCTCAGGACACTGTGAAGAACACCACGAAGTGTGGTAATCAGCCAAACAAACATCTCAAAATAGACAGAAATATATTTTACCTTCTTAGGGAAAAGTACTTAGCTATCAAATTACATATAGGATAATCCACCTATAGAACCAATCACCATGCAAGCAATGTTAATCTGCCCTAAAATGTTCCAAGTGGACCTGTTTGAAAATCATTCTCTTCTCCCTCCACCTTTACAAAAGCAAGTTATTCCTGTTATGATGGGAAAGCTTTATCAAGAAAAGGCCCTGTAAAATACCCTCCACATGAACAGAATGTAGAAGACATACATCAGTCTCCATAAAAGGCTTTTTCTACAACCAATACTCCTCAGCCAAGATCACTTTATCTCTGTCTGTCACATGCATCATCCTTGGCCTGGTGAGCTGTATTTGTCTCACCTGAAATCAACTGGTTTGGATGGTCATAGGCAACACTGCAGTTACTGATGTCCTTGGGCACCTTAACTGCTGAACTGACAGAGAAATGGACTTTGCAAAAAGCAGTGGGAGCCCACTAAGTTGTCATTTGTTTGTGTTGTGTAATGGCACTGGGACATCTAAATCAGTAGTGTTGCTGAAGCAGTGAGTACTCTGGGCTGGTCTGTAAAGTCTGTGTTAGCATTTAAGTAACAGTCACTGAGTCTGAAGAAAAATCCTACCTACTAAAGGTTTTATTAGGTTTAAAGACCTTAAGAGATATTGAGCACTTTCACTAGAAAGTGCTATATGCATCTATCTTTGTTATCAGTAAAAAAAATAAAAATCAATCCTGCAGCAAACTCAGAGCTGATCAAATTAAGGTATACAAATAATAAAATCATTAAACATTACAATGATTATTCCTATCTCAGTGCCATGTAACCTGGTAAGTGGAAACTTGCAAACTAAATAAAATTATCCATTAAAAAATATTTTCCGTAATTTTAAGTATTGACATCCAGTTCCTCCAACATGATAACACAGTTCTCTCTGTATTATTCAAAGCACAAATAACTCATGTACTGTACCGGGCTATTGGTGATTCCTGAAACATTCCTCCAGGGAATACTAAAATACAGCATGATTAATGATTTAAATTAACCCAAGTATAGCAATAACAAGTATTTTAATTTGTGAGAAAAATCACATCAGAAGTTATGCTACGGTAATTTGATACAATGCAATTTTTAGAATTGAATGAAAAGTAATCAAGTTACAATAAAGACAATTGAATAGGAATGTGCATAGAACTAAAGTAGTGCCACCTCCAATTAATGTCCCCTGGTAGCAAATCTATTAGTTTTGCAACTGGGATCCAGGAAATGCAAATAAATGGGGCACTGGAGATATTTAGTACATGTGGCAATGTTTAAAGAACTAATGTTTTAATTTATATTACTGAACAACAAAGTTCCATTAGCAATTCAATTTGGAAATTTTACCAAAGCCTGTAACAAAAACCTTAAGCAAATTATGACACGTGTCATCAATAGAAGTTCTCAAAATAGCATGAAACTAACAGAAAGCGTTTACATGTCCTCAGCATCACAGGCTGTCTTCATAAAATATTCTAACCTACTGATAATGACGACTGCCAAGCAGCAAACCCAGCCCTCGCTGCATTGCCCGCACTAGCTATCAATTGCCATGATGTCCATGAAAGATAATTGAAGTTACCTGTGTGAATTTTCTCCTGACACTGTTTTTTAGCTTTCACATATTTGTATCTTCTGTATCTCCACTGATGAAAAAACCCTTTCTTCCTACATTGCTTTACTTGTGTATCCTTACATTGTGGGATTTCTTTTTGGAGGGGTTGGGGATGTAAAGAGTAAAATGTGTTTGACCTGAATACTCAGGGGGTCTATTCTGTAACCTTCATTCATACAGGTGGAGCAACTATTCACAACAATAACCCCACTCAAATCCACTGGAATCAGTTGCATAAGTTGTAATCAAGACTACTAAGAGTTTAATAACTCTATCTTTGAATTTCAACCAATCTTCACTTGGAAAGCTACCCACTGAAAAAATCTGCTGCTCCAATAATATAGATTTTTCTTCTCAATGGGCTAAATTATGTTTCCTATTGTAATAGGGTGACATTTTGGTGTTCCAAACACATAAAAGAATTCTGGACTCACAAATGCATTTCATCTTGTGAGATCAAATGATCCTTTATCCTCCATCACATTTACTCAGCAGTAGAATTTTATGTTGTTTCTATAGCTCCAAACAAAGGGTTTATAAAGCAAAAGAAGAACCAAATAGGAAGCTGATCTAAGGAACTACCATTATAAATGAAACAACTGTCAAACACGGATGGAAACTGTACAAGTTTCCTCTAAAAGTAGGGAGATGATTTTTTAAATTTTGTTCTTTAAATATAGAAAAAATTAAATGAACCTGTGACTGTATTTAATTCCTAAATGCAAATGCATTCTCATTCACTTTGTCCTCCAGCAAAAAACATTTTATGACACAACTGAAAAGGGTATTTTTACTTCAGTAGGAAAAATTTATGGGACAGTGTTTTCTCCTTCTTTCTCCAGCTTTGTTGTGTGCATAAATATGCTATTCCAAGCTCTAAGGAGAATCTCTTTTTAGTACTTGTGATTTTGAAAAGAGTATCATCATAGAGAAACACTAACAACTGTGCATGGCCAACACATTCAGAGTATTGAACACTGCCCTTCCGAAAATCAGCTATGCAGCTCACATGGAATAAGTATAAGTTGTGCAGCACTGGCCTTACTGCTTACCACCCAGATCTTGTGGGCAAACAGGTCACTGTGGGCACACCATTTCAGATGACAGAAGTTCACAATTTTCTGTTAACAATATGATGATGATGATGTCTGCCATGGAAATCTATTATGCAGTATCATTATGAGCAGTATGAGCAACAAACAGGGGGAGCTTGAACCCATGATGCAGCACGAGAACTATGACATAGTAGCTATAACAGAAACGTGGTGGGATGCCTCACACGACTGGAGTGCTGCAGTCGATGGCTACAAGCTCTTCAGGAGGGATAGACAGGGAAGGAGAGGCGGTGGAGTGGCCCTGTATGTTAGAGAATGCTATGAGAGCTCAGAAATCAAGTATAGCGATAATGGGGTTGAGAGTGTTTGGATTAGGTTAACGGCCAATAAAGCAGATCTTGCTGTGGGAGTCTCTTATAGACCTCCCAACCAAAGCAGTGAGGTGGATGAAGCTTTCTATAAACAGTTGGGAGAAATCTCGTGATCACTTGCAGTTATTCTGGTAGGGGACTTTAACGTCCTGCGTATCTGCTGGGATCACAGCACAGCAGAGAGGGAACAATCCAGGAGGTTCCTGGAATGTATGGAGGATAACTTCCTCACACAGCTGGTGAGTAAGCTGACCAGGGAAGGTGTCCTCCTGGACCTGCTTCTTGTGAACAGGGAAGAGCTTGTGGGGGAAGTAAAGGTTGGAGGCTGCCTAAGGTGCAGTGATCATGAGACGATTGAGTTTTCGATCCTTGGAGAAACAAAGTGAGGGGTTATTAAAACTGCCAACTTGGACTTCTGGAGGGCTAACTTTGACCTGTTCAAAAGACTGATTGACATAATCCCTTGGGAGGATGCCTTGAAGGATATGGGAGTCCAGGAAGGCTGGACGTACTTCAAGAGAGAAGTCTTAAAGGCACAGGAACAGGCTGTTCCTGTGTGCTGAAAAACAAGCAGGCAGGGAAGGAGACCGGCCTGGCTAAACAGGGACATTTGGCTGGATCTCAAGAACAAAAGGAGAATCTATTGCCTTTGGAAGAGGGGGTAGGTCTCTCATGAAGACTATAAAGATGTGTGGTGGTTTAGCCCCTGTCGAGGTCTGAGACCACGCGGCCGCTGCCCCTCCCCCACAAAGGGAGTGAAATACAAAGCCCCAAGACTGAAATAAGGAAAGGTTTAATACAACAGTGCAATAGCAACACAACAACCAATAACAATAACAGTAATAGTGATAGCAATGAACAGAGCAAAATAGCTACCAAATACAGCAGTTTGAAGCACGATGTACAAAACCACGAGTGCACCGCGCTCCGCGCCAGGAAAATGTGACCTGCCAGGATGTGATGTCCGCATGGTATCTGAATAACCTGGCTAGAGCCCCCCCCCCACTGCTGGGGAAACTTAACCCTATCCTGGTTAAACCAGGACAAGATGTAGTGAAGTTATGCAGGGAGAACATTAGGAGAGCCAAAGCGCAGCTAGAGCTCAACCTGGCTACAGCTGTTAAGGATAATAAAAAATGCTTCTATAAATTCATTAACAGCAAAAGGAGGATTAGGGAAAATCTCCCTCCTTTATTGGATGCAGAGGGAAACGTGGTAACTAAGGATGAGGAAAAGGCTGATAAGGACATAGAGTGCATTATCAGTAAGTTCGCAGATGACACCAAGTTAAGCGGGAGCGTCAATCTGCAGGAAGATAGGGAGGCACTACAGAGAGACTTGGATAGATTGGATCGGTGGGCCAACATTAATGGGATTAGCTTCAACAAGGCCAAGAGCCAGGTCCTGCACTTGGGCCACAACAACCCCATGCATCGCTACAGGCTTGAGCAGGTGTGGCTGGAGAGCTGTCTGGAAGAGAAGGATCTGGGCATTCTAACTGACAAGCAGCTGAACATGAGCCAGCAGTGTGCCCAGGTGGCCAAGAAAGCCAACGACATCCTGGCTTGTATTAGGAATAGTGTGACCAGCAGAAGTAGGGAGGTGATAGTCCCCCTGTACTCTGCACTGGTGAGACCACACCTTGAGTATTGCGTCCAGTTTTGGGCACCTCAATACGAGACAGATATCGAGGTGCTGGAGCGAGTGCAGAGGAGGGCAATGAAGCTGGTGAAGGGCCTGGAGAATGAATCCTATGAGGAGCGATTGAAGGGGCTGGGACTGTTTAGTTTGAGGAGGAGAAGGCTAAGGGGAGACCTCATCACTCTCTACAACTACCTGAAAGGACATTGTAGAGAGGTTGCTGCTGGTCTCTTCTCACAGGTGATTAGTGACAGAACAAGAGGGAATGGCTTTAAACTGCAACAGGGGAGGTTCAGACTGGACATTAGGAAAAAAATTTTCACAGAAAGAGTGGTCAGACAGTGGAATAGGCTGCCCAGGGAGGTGGTGGAGTCACCATCCCTGGATGTGTTTAAGGGTCGTTTGGATGAGATGTTGGGGGATATGGTGTAGGGGAGAACTTTGTAGAGTAGGGCTGATGGTTGGACTCGATGATCCAAAGGGTCTTTTCCAACCTGAATGATTCTATGATTCTATGATTACTGGAATGAGGCTAATACTTTTTAATGTTATTATTACCAGAAGGATCACACATCATATCTATATATAGCAACCTCAGATGTTTGTTCTTCTAATTGAAACATGCCTACACTTTATAAAAGTAACACAATATAAAATGATCTTTTAATGTAATAAACTGCTTTTGATGTCATGTTTTTCTTGCTTTAAATCATGAAGTTTAACAACAATTTTAAAAATCCAAATCCAACATTGTATGTAGTGGGCAGGTTTAGCGCCCAGTATGGAAGACCATTTAATTACATTCTGAATTTGGCTGCTGGCTGGAGTCTAAGCTCCTGACCATGAAATCTCTTAAATCACTGCTAGAGTATTGTTTTTTATTATTGAATTGCAAGAGGGCTTTGATCAAGGGAGTTCTGATGCTAGTGAAAAAACCCAGTAATAATAACAAAAAAATAAATAAATGTGAGCAGTCACTACCTGATAATCGAGAAAAGATAAAGATAAAGAGTGAGATCATTTTCATGCCCGTCATCGAGGAGCAAAGTTTTTTAAAAAATAAAGGAATATTTTGGAAAGGTGAAAGCACCATTCATTTTCTTATCAGTTCTGCCCTTAACAGCACCTATTTCTGACCTAGAGCTGTAAGCTCACTCTGGGAACTCAATAGCTGCTTAGTCACAAACTACCACGCTCATTCTAACCTCTAATCTCCCTGTACATTAATGAATTGCTTGGTGATAGTCTCAACAAGACTGATACCATCCTCTTTTTGCTATGTATATCACGCATCAACACATTAAACATTCTTTACGATTTTAGATTCCACAGAAGTTACTAATACATCTCATTGTGAGAACACAACTGAATTTTTCTGGGACAAAATGAGTCTTGTAACTCATCATTTGCCTTTCAGAGGACTCAATTTAGGTCATCTACTACACATAAATAAACATTCAGATTTTAAATATACGAGGTCCATTTAGTGTGGCTTAAAGATTAAATGTCTACATTTCCCCATTACAGAATTTTTGAGTGTGAAATTGAAAAGTAAATTTTAATATTCTTAGTCAGTGAAGTTCATCCAACAATTTGTTAGATTTCAAAGAATCTTTAGAAAAATATAGTCCTAAAGAATAAACAGAAAACTAAATTTCCATTGCCTAACCTTACTAAATGGTTGGTGCAGATTTAATAAATTAAAAAGAAATACAGGTGTTAAAGAAGAAAATAACAAGCACAAATATCTGCTGAAATGTTGTCAGATTGCTATACACCGAAGGATCCATCCTGAAGAACTGTGTCACATCTCCTATACGTAGGATTATTGTAAGGTTAAGAACCAGATTCAGTTCACAAATGAAAACACATGAAATTCAATCTGAACACAAAACCCCTATTTTTTTTCTGTGAATTTGGCCAAACACTGGAACAGATTGCCCAGAGGTTGTGGTGTCTCTGTCTGTGAAGATACTCAGAACTGGACTGGACATGGTCCTGGGCAACCTACTCTAGCTGAGCCTGATTGAGCAGAAGCATTGGATGAGATCATCTCAAGAGGTCCTTTCCAACCTTAAACATTTTGTGATTCTATAATCACAACTTGTCAGTAACAATAGAACATATGAATGAAGGATAAGATCAGTTTTGTGTTAAATGCTTGTTCAAACAAGTCATTCTGCAGGGATCAGGTCCATCAGTGTTGCAGATTTAGGCAAATATGTCCTCAAGTTGTTTCTGTACAGACATCTATGACATGTTACTGACCTTTTGCAATCTTTTTCTGGAGGGAAATGAGTCTTGATATCAAAGGCTCATGAAACAATAACAGTATGGCTGTTTTTTGGTTATTTCAATGGTATGCTGTCAACAGCAGGCTTTATGAGCCTGATAAATGTGCATTCATGCAGAATAGGGAAAAGGCCACATTTGCATTGAAATTTAATTTTTAATTGTCCTTATTCTTTATTGATGCTTGGTGAATTGGATCTATAAAGAACCATTTTTAAGCAGAATGAAATTTGACAAATAGTACAGCTGTGTAAACAATTTCAGTAATTATGGCAGCAATTATTCTCTGTTCTATCTCTTGGTAGCTTTAAAAAGGGGAAAAAGAAAGTGACAAGAGACCAGCTTTAGAAATCCTGTGGAGATCACAGCATCATGAAAATCAGAGAAGCCAGATATCAAAAATCTATGCAACGGAGGTTTAGCACAATAAGATAAACATTGTCCCTACCCTGAGTTTCAAAGAGGAAAACCTTTCTTACTCAGAGAAATCAATATACTTAAATTAAACAAACATGTAGGAAAAATGCCACCCACACAAAAACTTTAAACAAGACCATACTAAGTTGTGCAGTCACAAAATATTGTACACCATCCTATTATTTATACAACTACTAGAAATCATACTGGCATTATTCTCTTTTCAGGCTCTGTTAGAAAAATCAATCATTGCTTGGGATGATAATGAGGACACACCGTCAGCCAGAGATTAACTCTTCAGATAAGTTTTGCTGTCTTCTGTAGAGGCCTGGTTACACAGCAGGTCTTTTAATCTGAACTTATTGACATTTGCAGTTCAGGGGGAGAGGAAATACATTCTAGTTGCACTGATGCTGCTGAGAGTATGATCTCTAAAAACCAGGTATACTGCATACAAGTATACAAGAGAGATCAGATTATGATAATATTCCTTTCTAGACCTAAACCTCATTAATCACCCAGTATCCAAAGTGTAATCCATCCCAACAGAGCACTACTTGTCAGTTTCTCATTTTACACTAACTACAAGAAGGGCCACTGGGAGTATTGTCATACACTGACTATGGAAAGCATAGAGTCCCAAGCATGTCAGTGAATTCCTCCTCAGAAGAGAGAGCTTTGAAACCAGTTAGAAAGAAGACAAAACATCAACCATTTACTTTAGAAGCTTAAAATACAATGCAGAAGACCCACAGAGAAAAATGTAGACAATAAAACAATAAAATGAATCTAGCAAGGAGAAAAGAAGCCTATGAATTCGGAAACAAAAAAATAATAGCTTTAACAGATGAACAGCAACAGAAAAAAGTATCTTTATGACCACAAAAGAAAATCTGAATACCCTGGAGAATATGTTATTGATGAGAATCTTAATGTCAAGGCTGTGGGTTTGAGCCCCACATTGGGCACCAAAAAGGACAGTGGTGGTTTAACATGGCAGCAGCTAAACACCATGCAACCACTTGTTCACTCACTCTGCCCTCCATCCAGTGGGATGGGGGAGACAATTGGAAAAAGAAGAGTAAAAGTCATGGGTTGAGATAAAGACAGTTTAATAGGACATAAAAGGAAGGTAAAAGAATAATAACAACAACCACCATAATAATACTGATGATGATGCTAAAAGAATTAGAATATACAAAAGAAGTGATGCACAATGCAACTGCTCACCACCTGCTGACCGATGCCCAGCCAGTTCCAAGGTGGCGGCCCCCGGCCAGCTTTCCCCCTAGTTTATATACTGAGCATGATGTCCTGTGGTATGGAATATCCCTTTGGCCAGTTGGGGTCAGCTGTCCCAGCTGTGTCCCCTCCCAGCTTCTTGTGTCCCCGCAGCCTGCTTGCTGGCAGGGCAGCACAAGCAGCTGAAAAGTCCTTGGCTTAGTGTAACACTGCTTAGCAACAATTAAAACATCAGTGTATTATCAGCATTATTCTCATCCTAAGTCTGAAACACAGCACTGTACCAGCTACTAGGAAAGAAATTAACCCTATACCAGCTGAAACGAAGACACAAATTTACAAGTTTGTTGGTTCTCCAGATTTTTGTTTCTCTGAAACTCAGGAATGCAGTTTTGCTTACATATTTTTTCACTGCTCATAGTCTAGTACAAAATAAGGAAAGTTCCATGGTATTGCAAAGAAAGAATGTGTATCAAGGTATGTGGCCTCTGTCCCTTGGTAGATAAGAGCCAGACTGGAGGACTTTGTTTAAAAGCTGTACTAAGAGAAGCTGAGGTTACACTTACTTTTGGGAGTTTCAACCCTGTCACAGTTTTGCCCTTTGATGTATTCTCAAGGCACAGAAAGGAAGAAAATTGTATGCAAAAGAACATGGAATATACAGGCAGGGTTTGACTAAGACTCAGCTCTAGAAGTACGGCAAGCATCAGAGTCACAGCCACACAAATCACACCTAATACAAAGCTCTGCAGTTTATGGATAAGACAAAAAGGCAACAAGAGGATAATCAGGACAATAGTGCACCTAGTCTGACTAATCAAACAATCAGCATCAGCAGTAGAGGAAAGAAAGGTATTTTGCAGGCATCCCAGCGCAAGCTGGGATTTTAGAAGAGATTTACAGAATGACCAGCTAAAGAGTCAGAAGTGATCTGCCTGCACAGCAGATCCTCACAGAAACTAATTATTTAGCTCCTGGCAGGACACACCATCAAATATACTCCTTTGCAAACAGAACTGACTCACCAAGAACTAAAAGACTCCTAATATTTAGTGCCAGACAGACGACAACTCAGTTGCCTTTGTTTATGCTGGGGACTCATTTCTTTCATTTCTAAAATCCAGAGCTCGGCAGCCTTGCTCTCACTTTGTGGACCAAGAACTTTCTCTGAGAGGTATCCTGTACACCGCCCCAGTCAATCTGTCAGCAGGAGCTGCCTGTAAAACAGTTGCTACCTCTACCGTCAGCACTCAGCCACACCCCTTCTGCATATACAGCTCAGGGAACAGTTTACTTTTATATGTCAATATTATTATTAATTACCTGTCCGGATTAGCAGTGAAGATGTGTTTAATTAGGCCATACAAGTATGGACTACTGCATGACTAAAATATAATTAACCTCTTAAAACCTTGGAGAGCTGATGTATAGGGTAGTCTAATGGTAGAAAATAAAACTTAATGAAGCACACTTAAGCATATGAGAATGCTAATATTATCAGAGAATAACAAACAGATTGCAATGTTAAGAACATGAGTCTAATTACTATGATTTTGCATTTTTAATACTGATCAGAAATTTAATCCTAGGCCTCCCTTTGTAACCTAAATAACTGGGTTTAATTATGTAGCTTTTATTTTGAGGGATGAAGAACTATGCTCCTTATTCTTGCCTACATTTTACTTCTTATCATTTCATTACATTTGATCTGTTTACTAGGATGCCTTCTCCCTCCCCTCCAAATCCTACAACATACTGTGAATCAGTTCATTTAAAAACATGATGAACACAGAGGTGATTCTCCCCCTCTACTCTGCTCTCACAAGATCCCACCTTCAGTACTGTGTCCAGCTCTGGGGCCCCCAACAAAAGGACATGGACCTGCTTGATTGAGTCCAGAGGAGGACTATGAAGATGATCAGGGGGCTGGAGCACCTCCCTTATGAGGACAGGCTGAGAGAGTTGGGATTGTTCAGACAGGAGAAGAGAATGCTCTGGGAAGACCTTATAGTGGCCTTCCAGTACTTAAAGGGGGCCGACAGGAAAGTTGGGGAGGGACTCTTTATCAGGGAGTGTAGTGATAGGATGAGGGGTAATGGTTCCAAACTGAGAGAGGGTAGATTTAGATTAGATATAAGGAAGAAATTCTTTATTGTGAGGGAGGTGAGACACTGGAACAGGTTGTCCAGAGAAGCTGTGGATGGCCCCTCCCTGGAAGTGTTCAAGGCCAGGTTGGACGGGGCTTTTTAAACAACCTGGTCTAGTGGAGGTGTCCCTGCCCATGGCAGGGGGGTTGGAACTAGATGATCTCTAAGATCCTTTCCAACCCAAATCATTCTGTGATTCTATGATTCTAATACAATTGTCTTTGCCTCCAAATCTCTCTGGAACATGTTTTGTTTTACTGTTTGCTGGGGAATACCTTGTTGATGATACAACAGTTTTCAAATCAAGATAGTATTCCTGATATGTCATTTAAAAAATAGATTTCTTTCACAATTCCTCTGGTAATCAGATACCTTCGTTGTAAAGTGCTAATATGTTCGTTCTTAAACGTGAAAAATTTTAACACAAACCAAGCACTACAAACCCCAAAAGACAAACAGAAGCAAACTTCTGAGAGTACTTAAGAATTCCCTAGCCTTCTGAGGTATCTACACCTTGTTTATACCTAGAGAATCTCAGTAGCAAAGTACTGAGGTAACAATGCATCAAGTAATATTTTTAAAATTACAGAATCATCTAGGTTGGAAAAGACATTGAAGATCACCTAGTCCAAACATTAACCTAGCACTGACAGTTCTCAACTACACCATATCCCTCAGCGCTATGTCAACCCAACTCTTAAATACCTCCAGGGATGGGGACTCCACCACTGCCCTGGGCAGCCCATTCCAACGCCTAACAACCCGTTCTGTAAAGAAATGCTTCCTAATATCCAGTCTAAACCTTCCCTGACGTAACTTGAGGCCATTACCTCTTGTCTTATCGCTCATTACTTGGTTAAAGAGACTCATTCCCAGTTCACTGCAACCTCCTTTTGGGTAGTTGTAGAGGGTGATGAGGTCTCCCCTCAGCCTTCTCTTCTCCAGACTAAACAACCCCAGTTCCCTCAGCCGCTCCTTGTACGACATGTGCTCCAGACCCTTCACCAGCTTCGTTGCCCTTCTTTGGACACACTCGAGTAATTCAATGACATTTTGCAGTGAGGGGCCCAAAACTGAACACAGTAATCGAGGTGAAGCCTCACCAGTGCTGAGTGCAGGGGTAAGATCACTTCCCTGTCCCTGCTGGCCATGCTATTTCTGATACAAGTCAGGATACCATTGGCCTTCTTGGCCACCTGGGCACACTGCTGGCTCATGTTCAGCCGGCTGTCAATCCACACTCCCAGGTCCCTCTCTGACTGGCAGCTCTCCAGCCACTCCTCCCCAAGCCTGTAGCGCTGCTGGGGGTTGTTATGGCCCAAGTGCAGCACCCGGCATTTGGCCTTATTGAAACTCCTACAGTTGGCCTTAGCCCATCGCTCCAGCCTGTCCAGGTCTCTCTGCAGAGCCTCCCTACCCTCAAGGCAGTCAACACTCCCACCCAACTTGGTGTCATCTGCAAATTTACTGAGGGTGCACTCGATCCCCTCATCTAGATCATCAATAAAGATGTTAAATAAGAGTGGCACCAAAACCGAGCCCTGAAGGACACCACTTGTGACTGGTCGCCAACCAGATTTAACTCCATTCACCACAACTCTTTGGGCCCGACCTTCCAGCCAGTTTTTTACCCAGCAAAGCGTGTGCCCATCCAACCCATGAGCAGCCAGTTTTGCCAGGAGAATGCTGTGGGAAACAGTGTCAAAGGCCTTACTAAAGTCCAGGTAGACAACATCCACAGTCTTTCCCTCATCCAATAAGCAGGTGGCCCTGTCGTAGAAGGAGATCAGGTTTGTCAAGCAGGACCTGCCTTTCATAAACCCATGCTGACTGGGCCTGATCATCTGGTTGTCCCACATGTGTTGTATGATGGTACTCAGGATGAGTTGCTCCATCAGCTTCTCAGGCACCGATGTCAAGCTGACAGGCCTGTAATTTCCCGGATCATCCTTCCCACCCTTCTTATAGATGGGTGTCACACTGGCCAATTTCTAATCTGTCAGGATCTCCCTGGTCAGCCAGGACTGCTGGTAAATGCTGGAAAGCGGCTTGGCGAGCACCCCAGCCAGCTCCTTCAGCACCCTCGGGTGTATCCTATCTGGTCCCATAGACTTGTGTGAGTCTATGTGATGCAGTAGGTCACTGACTATCTCCTCCTGGATTGTGGGGGGGTTGTTCTCTCAGTCTCTGTCTTCTGGCTGGATTCCCACAGCAAAACTAGTCTTATTATTAAAGTCTGAGGCAAAGAAGGCATTAAGCACCTCAGCCTTTTCCTCATCAATCGTTGCCATGTTTCCTCCCGTGTCGAGCAGGGGATGGAGGCTTTCCCTGATCTTTCTTTTGCTGTTGACATACTTATAGAAATATTTCTTGTTATCCTTGATACGTGAAGCCAGATTAATTTCTAGCTGGGCTTTAGACCTCCTGATTTCCACCCTGCATAGCCTCGTAGCCTCTTTGTAATCACTGTGAGTGGCTAGCCCCTTCTTCCAAAGGCCGTGAAGTCTCCTTTTCTCCCTGAGTTGCAGATAAAGCTCCCTGTACAGCCAGGGTGATCTTCTCTGTCGCCGGCTTCTCTTACAACACCTGGGGACTGCCTGCTCCTGCGCCATTAAGACTTCCTTCCTAAAGAGCGCCCAGCCTTCCTGGACCCCTATACCCTTCAGGATCGTCTCCCAAGGGATTCTGTCAAGCAGGTGCCTAAACAAGACAAAGTCAGCCCTTTGGAAGTCCAGGATGTCAGTTCTGCTACCCTCTCTCCTGGCCTCTCTATGAATAGAGAACTTTATTATTTCATGATCTCTGTGCCCAAGTCATCCTCCAACCGCCACATCATCCACCAGTCCTTCTCTGTTCACAAAGAGGAGGTCCATCAGGGCACCTTCTCTGGTTGGTTCACTCACCAGCTGTGTCAGGAAGTTATCTCCCACACATTCCAGGAGTCTGCAGGACTGGTCCCGCTCTGCTGTGTTGTATTTCCAGCAGATGTCTGGGAAGTTAAAGTCTCCTATGAGAACAAAGGCAAGCGATTGTGAGATTTCTCCTAAGTGCTTACAGAATATTTCATTTACCTCTCTGTCCTGGTTGGGTGGCCTATAGTAGACTCCCCTACTACAACATCTGCCCTGTTGGCCTTCCCCCTGATTCTAACGCAAAGACACTCCACCCTGTCTTCACTATACTTGTGCTCAAAGCAATCATAACAGTCCCTAACATACAGCGCCACCCCACCGCCTCTCCCTCCTTGTCTGTCCCTCCTAAAGAGCTTGTAGCCATCAGCTGTCACACTCCAGTCATGGGAGACATCCCACAATGTTTCTGTAATAGCCACTACATCATGATCTTCCTGTTTCATCATGGCTTCAAGCTCCCCCTGTTTGTTACCCATGCTGTGTGCATTGGTATATGTGCACTTCAGATGGGCTGATGTCCCCAACACCTTTTTGCATTTAGACGTCCTAATTCCAGCCTGACCTTTCACAGGTGTTACCACGGTTACTGATCCATCAATATCCCTTGCATCTTTGTTGTGCTGCTTGTCTCTATTCCCTGCCTCTACTGAGATGGCAGTGAGGTTCGTCACTGGCACACCATCCCACAAACTCTGGCAATCTTCCCTGGGGCTTATGTCTGGGAGTTCCAGTTTTGTCCCCTTCCCCCTTCAAATCCAGTTCAAAGCTCTCTCAATGAGTCCAGCTAACTCCTGCCCCAAGACCCTTTTCCCCCTATGGGACAGGTGCATCCCATCTAATGCCAAAAGGTCTGGTGTCCTGTATACTAACCCATGATTGAAAAATCAAGAGCCCTGACAGTAACACCAGTCTTGGATCCACAAGTTCATCTGTTGAGTTCTCCTGTAATCTTCCTCTTCCATCTCTGCAACTGAAGGGATGGAGGAGAACACAATTTGTGCCCCCGACCCCTTAATCAGTTTCCCAAAGGACCTGAAATCTCTCTTCAATGATTTAGGACTTCTCCTGGTAATATTGTCGCTACCTACCTGAAAAACCAAGAGAGGGTAGTAGTCCTTGGGTCTCACTAGAACAGGGAGTTTTGCAGTGAGGTCCTTTACCCAAGTCCCAGGGAGGCAGCAGACTTTCCTATGAAGCAGGTCTGGTCTGCATATTGGGCCTTCGACACCCCTCAGAATGGAGTCACCCATTACAGTGACTCTTCTGGGGTTTTTTTTAGAACTGTTTTTAATACCTGGTCTAGAGCGACCTGGCCTTGGTGGACCTTGGTCTTCCTCCTTGTTTGACTAATTTTCTTCGTCTGTCTCTACTTCATTCAAAAGTTCCAGGGCCCCGTATCTATTGTGAAGGGACACCATGGAATGTGAGGGAGGTTGGGAGAGAATTTTCCTGCCTCCCTGAGCAGTAAAAACCAGTAAAGTAAACAAGTTAGCTAAACTAAGTAAAAAACTTAGCTAAAACTAGTAGAGATGTTTGGTGAGAACAATAATGTGATACGTATATGCTAGATGGCTGAGTTAAAGGATTACTTAATAACAATAAGAGTTGATTGCCTTTGTTTAAAGATTAAGGATGGAACGTTTTGTATTATCAACAAATATACGAGGAAAAATTGTAGGAAAGATGATGGATGCTAAATATTTGAGATATAAGCAAGATTTTGTCAGGCGCTATAACCAGGTCACAGCATTCACTTGTGTCCTTAAAAGCCATTTTTGCCATTTGGATGGTATTCTGTAGCTAAAGAACTTCACATAATCACTTTCAGTGTGCTATAAGGTATTCAGGAGATTATGATCTGTAGAAGGACATGACTACAGATATGAAATGATTCTAGAAAGTGTCAGAAATATCTGACTAATCCCAAACAGCGAAAAATTGCAGTGTCTCCCCTAAATATATGATTTCTGTTCAGGAGAATTTATTACATTAATGATGTCAGTAAGTATCAATAAAATTGATACAACACTGCCTGTGCTTCAAAATAACAAGATTAAGATTCCTTGAAGTTTGATAGAGAAATTTGTATCTTTTTTTTCCCATAGAAGCAACCTGAGAGCTCTCTAGAAAACTAAGGAAAGCTACAAAAAAAAAAAAAAAATTAAAGAATTAAGAATTAAGTCTCTGTGGCAGTGTCCACCAAAACTGAAGTTATCACAGAAATCTGGTAAAAGTCTTCTAAAATTGTACAGTAGAACCCAGGGGTTTTGCATCTCACAGAGTAATACACATTATATGATTATATACTTGTACCATATTGATTGTACTCATGTAGAATAGTTGGCTATGACAGTAGTCCATCAGCACAAAAAATGTCTTTTCACACGAAAACGTGCCTTATGCAGGAAAAGTCCACATTAAATAATATTGACTGCAAACTGGTAGTATAACAAAACAGGTCCTAATAAACATCCCCTAGAAAATACAATGTTTTCCTTTTCTTTTACAAATACAACTTCACAGTTAGATTCCTGAAGAAAAGATGCTTCTAAACAAGGTTCAGCTAGACTGCTTGTTCCAAAAGGAAAAAGCAAGAGGACCTAAGCAAATCTGTCTGATATCACATGAAGAGTAGAGACTGCTTAGACATATAATAATTTCTGTCATGAGCTGATCAATAGCAATCAAAGCTCAAGAGTTCCTACTGCTTCTTGAAACTCATAATGTCTGTAACTGGAAATTACACTCACTTTCTGACATGAAAGATAACCTTATATATCTACAAGGTTGTCCACACAAAGACATACTCCAGGGGGAGGAATATTTTATTTCAAAATTAAGAAGTGTGATCCATGCCACTAAATCGGTGTTTTGCCTGAGAAAGTTTCAGACAACATGCAAGTCCATCAGCCTGAGAAAGCTTCATCTTAGGAGACAGCAGTCAGATCTGAGGAATTTCTTGCCTCTTGAATACAGCATGCTTTCAAGACACTAAAGCAAGGCTCTTTGGGAGAGTCACTGGAAGTTAGTTCATATATCAGTTATAGGTATTTGAAATGTTCCACTGTATTAATGTTATGGATATTAGAATATGCTATTGATATGGAGAAGCCTCAGTATGAAAATTCTTTTGAAATCCTTCTGAAACTGTTACTTCATACATATTGTGCAAAGTCCATCAACTAGAACTAAGACCCTGAATTAAATTTGTCTGTCGCCCAATTCCTAGCTTCTGAATGGTACCTGAACAACTCAGGGGACACCCCTAGCTCTTCTTCAAGACACCGGACTAACCAGAGGCCATGTACAAGATGGATGCAGCTAGCATAAAGCCAACAGAATTAACATGGTCTGCTAAGGACAGACTGAGTACTGAGTTTGGCCCTTGGCACTATGCTATCACAAAATCTTGGACAGTGAGCAGTGAATCTATATGGTGAGTTACATTTGCCCCTCAGCGGTCATCTAGACCTACTCCAACTGGTAAGATGACTGTACAAGACTACAGCGGGTCTCCTATTATCCTCCTACATGATGACAGTTGAAGTAACTGAAAATTTTTCTCAGTGCATTTTCTGAAATTGCTTCTTTATTATGGCAATAAGAGGCAGAACATTTGGTGTTTTGCCAGATGCCAATATCCACACAGAAAAGCAGAAGCAATGAAAGTATTTTAATATGCTCCATCTGACCCAAATCTACACAGCGTTTTAGAGGACAATGGAACCTCTGAGTAGATTCTCGCTACTAAATATCAAAGGTTTACCATGAAGATTAGAAAGCTTTTGAAAGAAAAGGCAGAAAAGAGTTGTTGTAATGAGGGTCTTCTAAGCATTGGGATTAGCACAAACAGCAATCTTTTTCATAGCTTTGATTTCTATAGTCCACAAGAAACTTTGACTGATCAAGGCACATAATCTGAAATGACCTATCATAACAGTTATATTCTTTCAGTTTGAAAAAAAATTGCAATGTTTCAGGTAAATGAGTGTTTCCTCGCCCCTCCTCCAACCACAACACACTTTCCTTGCTTGCTTTTTTTCAAATGCATTTACTACTGAAACAACTGATCCACATTTTAAGACAAACTTTAAAAAGTACTATACTTGTGGGCCTCAAATATTTAAAAGAAAAAAATATGACACAGTGCTAGCCAATTTCTTGTTGAAGATGCTTTTCTCATGCTGGTTTTCAGTTTGAATGCCAGGAACTAATCTGAAAGCTGGATCCTTATACAAGTCTCACAGCAGCTGCCTGAATTACTTCAAGGCTCCTCAGTTCAATGTGCAAAAATGAATTTTCTGTCATGGGGATGAGTCCTAGGACATTTTTCACAAATAAAAAGGTTTCAGGAAACTAGAAGACGACTGGAGAGACAGCTTGGACACTCAGCCTCTGCTCAAACTTCCATAGCAGATACTCTTTATCCTTGAAACTACCCTGCTGGAGTCAGCCTGACATCAAGATATTTTCCCACCTCTTTTCCCATCAACTAGCATTTCTGACAGTCTGTTCTAAAGCCATTTTTTAACTTTTCCTCTACTTTGAGTAGGTTGTGACTGTAACACCACATTGTATCAAATTTTCTGAAGTAAATATAACTACTAGCAGGCTCTCTGAGAAATAATAATAATAATAAAATCTATAGATGCAGGACAGAATAAATCAAATAGGGATTTGAGTTGCAGAAATGGCTAGTGTTTTACTCAGACATAACACACAAAATGGCTGTTTATTAACTATGTATACTATCAACTCAATAAATGGACTCCCTACATCACCAAGATACCACAGGGAATAACACTGTATTTAAGGAGTGCAAAACCACTTACAGGAATCTCTTCACTGAATTTATCAGAGGGGTTACTTGTCCACATTCTTGAAGTAGCCTGTTTAGATCAATAGGATAAACTCAAAGACCATGGAGACCCCATATTACTGAAGCAAGTGGAAATACCTAGGATCAATGGTTTAGTATTACTAATGAACATATAATATTGAATTACTACAACAAAATACAACACTTTTGCTTATTTTACATAATAGACACCAAGTAATTTTACTAGCTATCTTAAAAGGTATCCTTAAAACCTAGTATTGTTAAATCACTTTTCACCTTCTAATCTCATCAAATATATTAACTACTTAATATGCAGTCTCCTTTTGTGTCGTCGTCCCCCCCGACCCCTCCAGGCTACTGATGGAACCTTGCAGAGCACTAGAGGCTCCTATAATAATTAGCTTGTCCAATAAGTATCTCTCTCTTTTTCCCTGTTCTCTACATTAACATCTTTATTCTGTCACATGAAAATTATGGTATCAAATGTATGATGATATGCTGTGAGTTTAGACATAAGCAAGTATGCCAAACTCCAGGTGATTTTTACAATATGAATTTCATAAGCATCCCTGCGTATACAATAATTACAAAGCAATGGCCTCTGAGCCACATGACCAAAATGTGCCTTTTTGATGCATCTCAGCTATTCAATTTTTAAATCTTTTAAAGATTCAACTTCTAATTTTAAATAATAGAAAAAAGACTTTCACAATACTTTTCAAACTTTGAAGTTTGTCAAATGTAAAACTTTTGCATAGGGAGAATTAGAAGAAATTTTTTTTTCTTTTGTATATTATTCTAATTCCATAAAAACATCTTCTTCTGCCCATTATGAAAAGAAACAGAGGACAACTTTTGAGCATGCATGATGTTTCAGAGGTTCTTGCACATCTAGACTTTAAAGAATCTTATGATCTGTGATTCTTGCTGCTTTTGTATAACTTAGAAACATCTGTTCCTGGGGACCTGTAATAAAGCACACTCATATAGGTCTGATGTGAAAAATTGAGAAAATAATTACTGTACTCTGGGACATTTGTTCCACTGAGAAATTCCTACTGTGTCACTTCTGGATTTATTACTTTTGAACGTTTTTTATCTTAATTTTTATGCATGTCATTAGATTTGCAATTCTGGCATTTATCTTGTAATCCAGTTTAGTGGTTATTGATGGCATCTTAAATACTGCATCTGCAGTGGTGTTGCATCATGATTATGTCTACATTATTAGCATTACAAAGCACATTTCCTCTACTCCCCTGAAACACTGAAATTTCAAATAAAAGTTCCTCGAAATATTCTGTTGTTCCTTCTAATTCAACATTTACACTGATTATTAGCAGTAACTGACCTTGAAGGAAGCATGTATCACACTCTGTTACATCACACAGATTAGACTGGGTCTGGCAAGTTACCTTCAGCATTTTTTCCCCCTTCAGCTAATTTCTAGCTACTTAAGTGTATCTAAAATTACAAACTCCAGCTTTGAATATGGTTTGAAGATTACTGGCAGCATAGAGAGTAATTTCTGGTATTAGATCCTTCCTATTAGCCAAGTTTCAGTAACAGCAATTCCCTTGATTAAGCAGTGTTGTCTTTGAAAGGTTTAGGTGGAAAAACAAACAAGGGCTATTTCACAGGAAATTCAGACTAAATAATCAGTCATGCAAATGCTTAAATGATTTTCCAGGTTCAGAACACTGAGGACCAACCTGATTTCCAGATGACTTTGGTTTATCAACATCTGCACTGTAAACACAGGAAGAGAGAGAGAGACAGAGAGAGAAAGGAACAGAGATTTTTGTTTTCTTCATTTCAGGAAAACACTGTGAGCATTTCTACTACATAATTCAGTTCCATGCATTCTTGCACAGAGAAGTATGCTACGCTATTCCCCATCATAGGAAAATTATTGGAAAAAAGAACACAATATATATGTAACAAAATAGAATTTATCAGTATTACCATCTTTGTCTGATTCCACTTAATTCTTAGCATTCTTAAGCCATGCAAATCAAAACTGGAAAAAAGTTTATTTGCCTGCCTTCCTGTACTTTAATACATCATTTTGGAAATCTTCATAACTAAATATAGTCCTGCAACATTTCTGTATTAAAAAATCCTGCAAGGTCTCTGCTTCTCCAGGTAAAAGAGTATGCCCATCTCAAAAACCTAACAGCTTGTATAATATGAATAAATGCTTGAATATTGAGAGAACATGTCAAATTAACATACATAATAATTAAAAGTACTTCATCTTACTTATTTTGCATCCCTTGAAAATCATCCATGCTGTAAAGGCCTGATCCACCATCTGGGAAGTACTTAGCATCCTCTTCATTGGAAGTTTTAATTTTAGAAGATTCAGTCTATGGCTCTGGGAAATTCAGATTCTGTATTTCATGAATATCAGGGTAAGATTTAAAAGACAGAACTATTAATTTCAAAACCAAGGCTAACTAATTAATAACATTAAGACTTGACATCAAGGCTACCATTAAACAATATCTGCCCAAATACAACTCTGACTACTGCAGCATTTTTGCTTACCTAGTGGCATTGAAAAAAATAAGAAAAATAACAGAAGACTGAAATACAAACCAGTGAAAAAAGCAGTTGCATACATCTGACTTCAATGCTAATTGTATATTGAGACTGTAATACTTCTTAATGAGTCAGACTAGTTTATGTGGTAAGTAGTCTTATAAACACTTCTAAAGCACCTGTGTAATGTATTTGAGTTATGTGAGCCAAAGAGTATTTCAGTGTTTTAAACAATAACTAATAATAATGTGTCAAACTCACAAAGCTCCTAGAAGATAAAAAGGGATAAGGTCAAAGATCTTATCCCTAATTAATTAGCATGGAATAGTCAGTAGAAGTGCACATGCACTTATATGTGCAGGACTTTAAGTTACACTAATGAATTGCTATGAACTGCAGGAGACTTTAAAGCCATCTCTGTAGCTTTATTTTCTTTCACCAATGAATTTACTAATATGTTAAAATACTCTATCAAGGGACTTTTTATATGAAACAGAGAGCAATATATCATGAGACATTCTGACTAATAAAACAAAGTAAAAATGAGTAGTAAAGAAAATAATTGAACTGAAACCAAAGAAAATCTAAATTAAATCTTTTGTAACTGTTAAAGTTTCATAGTATCAGGTATAGGAAAATCAGTTTTTAGAATCTGTCTTGCAATGCAACCACCACCTTGCCACTAAATATTAAAACTGGTCACTGAAAGGTCCTTTTGGATTATTTGCAAGAGTGGATACTGCATCTGATTCAGAATCACAGATTTACAGGTACGACTTTAAACAATCCTGGGATCTTCCCGGTATATCTACTAGTTAATAAACAGCAATTAAAATCCTGAAAACCCATGGTTCTTTGTTTCTTCCAATAATGAAGATGAAAAATGAAAAGAAAAAAATGAAAACATAGAAATAATTAGGGCAAAAAAAGTGCTTAATCTTATTTTTCTTGTATATGTGTTACAGAAGTCATCTAGTATTTATTTTAGAATAAGAAAAAAAAATTAGCTTCTTTCAAGTCTGCTTTCAAGTTTTGTTCATTAAAAAGATTTTTAATTTTTATATATGATATCCTCTCTTAATAACAATAGATGCCTCTGAAAAGATTAGTGCCATCTTTTCATTAGTGAGATGCATTTATAACCAAGATAGTAAATAATACTAGTCTGATTGCACTTCATGAGAGAAGGTCTGGGTATTAGCCTGTTTACAAAATCTTTTCACTTACAGTGCACAAATTACATTGTTTTCTTAGATTAAATACCAAACATCACGTTCCTAACCTTTAGAATTCTCAACTACATGCATTTTGGAGAATTTTGTAGTAATAACCAAAATCTATAGATGGTGAGTAACAGACATGGATGAAACATTCCCCATATATGGTGATAACTGAGTGACTGCAGACAAGAGAACTGAAATTCATCAAGAGGGAGCAAATACATCTGTAACAGCAGAAGCCTTCACAGACCCAACTTCCATTTAAAGTATCATGAGAGCCTTTGAAACATTTGTCAATTAGTGATTTCTAAAAGTATCTCCTGATGAAGAGGAGAAGCCAGAATAATTTTCAACTTGTGGATTTACAACCTTTGATTTAATTGGAGGTGCTAGACATCAGGAGCAGTGTGGAAGGGAGAGGAGATATTTGTCTTATCCTCACAGTATATAAGGAATTCAAGCAGGGCACACATTGCCAAGCGCAACCTAAGAGATGCAGGTAAAGGAAAGAGTGATGTAGGACTGCCTTTTCTTCACGTGACCATATATGTTCATCACAGTAAAAAAAACAGAGGGATACGAGAGAGAAAAATTGTAAGCAATGTTCTTCTGGTATGTTATTTCTTCTAACTCAACTAAATCAATTCTTGGGCGTAAAATGTTAACATGGAAAATTGGGAAATACAACTTAATTTGTCACTTAATTTTAGGGATTATTTTCACAAGGGGAGAGCGCTGAAGGATCAACACTGATTTTCAGGGGGAAAATTTGAATTTGAATATTCCTCAAAAAAATTAAAAGCTAACAGAATTGTACCAGGTAAGAATTCCTGATCACATTAATTGTCAGCTGCATGAAAGAAGGAGCATGGGGACAGAAGGTTTTTCCTTTTGGTTTAAGGATGAGTGAATTAACCATGTTTTTCTTTTCTGCACTAAATTGTGTATAGTTCATTTTGGATTTTGTACATTAATAGACATCTTTTATCTCAATTTTATTTGTATTAAGAAAGATTTTATGGATATTGAATAACATCAAGACATTCCATCACAGTGACAATTTATAAATCCTGGATAGTACAGTGCTTTGCATTAAGCAAAACAGTAGTACCTATTTTTGTGGAATGCACAGAAAATATCAAACTGTTAAATCTCTTTAATATGCTTCATCTGGCAATTACAGAGTCTGTGAAGACACATCTTTCAAGAGCCAGTGTTAGTCAGGTAAACTTACTACGTGGCAGATTAAAGTGGTACCAAAATAGCCGCTAAAAACTGCTTTAACTGAATTTAGAGAAATGAAAATTACTCTCCCTGATCAACTTTATCAAGTCTATCAAAGGGATCATTATTGGTGGGAAAGCAGCAAGGCACAAATAAAGTATCAGAATCATTGTATTTGGTGCTGTTAGCAATGGTCAGAATTCACTAATAATGATGTAGCTATTCTTCTGTCTCATATATTGAAGTTACAGAAAAGGTTTAATAACATCCTTCAGAGAACAGCTTTTCTTTTTCATCGCTTCAAGGAGTCTGGGCATCTGGAATAATACATAGCCACTGTATATATTACAATGGTGCAATCTTACGTGCTTGTAAGCTGAAGAGGAATTTACTGAAACAGAACCACAGCTAGAGCTAATCCATATGGCTATACTGAATTAAACAGAATGATACTAATTTATGTAAAGTGAGAATTTAATATATGGTTTAATGTAGGTTAGGATAGCGGTAATACTTGGTAATATTTCCTCATTGCACAGTTATCTAAATAAAGAGGTAATGTGACGTTTTGGTCTGAAGACAAGTAATGAAAGTCAGAATGGAACACAAGTTTAGAATTTCAAGTGGGTTTCAGGTTTTTTAAGACAGCCCATGGGGATTGCTTTAAACCTGGCACAACCATTTTTACAAAGTCCTGTAGCTCTTTGCTGGTATAAAGACTGCATTAGCCAAGGATGATCACAGTAAGTAGTTTTTAAATGAAAAATTTAGAACCCTGACTGAAATATGATAGACTTTCTAAAAACTTATCAAGATCCTGCAGCTCTTCAAATCTACACAGGATTGATAACTTTGAGCACCACTACTGACACATGAATACTGTCCAGTTTAGCTTGCACTACAAACTGGAAAAGGTGCTCTCATGCATAATCTTCAGGGCTAGCAATATACATTTTTGTTATACACTATCTTTCTTCTTATCAGAGCAAACACTCAGAGATTCATCTCCTTTTCCCTTCTAAAGGACTGCAGAAAGACACTTTAAAAAGCAAATAATTGGATCTATGAAAGCATCAGCTTTGCTGCTGTCCAGTCTTTCTACGACTGGTTTGCTTCTCTACATTAAAAAAGATAATATGCTCAACTCTACCATTTTATGTCTATTTGTATTATTTCATGGGGGCCATCCATGTGCAGTGCAGAGATGAAAGAATCCTTGACTTTATAGGGCCAGAGGATTTGGAAGACCTTGAAGTTCATTAATCTTGTTGATCCTGTTTGTCATATTTTCAGGACTAAGTCATACCCAGACTGCTGGAGATGCTATTTAAGTGGTTAGTCAAAAATACATACTTGGTTCATTCTGTACATTATTTATGATTACAATGTTCTTTTCTATTATCTCTTCTATTCAATAAGTAAATACTGGAAAACTATTATTAAAAGAAAAACTTTAATATGATGTGATTCACCACTATATAGTTGGAAGAGTTATTTTAGTATCTAAAACATATTCTAATTTTTAACTTCATAAAAATTTAACTTTGTAAGGTAAAGACCAAAGAAAAAGGCACTTCAAAACAGTATTTCACAAAATGATCAGAACATTACTAATTTCTACTCTTCTAATTTGCAAATTTATGAGATATATATCAATGCATTTCTTAGGAACCCATGAGAAAAGAGTCACCAGAGGAGAACTGTGGGTAATGGGAACAATAACCCTGCACTACAAATTAATTTGCCTTTCAAAAGGAAGATCAAAGGAAAACATTAATCAAAATGAAGTTTTTTTTCTGTTCTTTTATAAGTAGCATGATCCAGGGCTTCAGTTAGTTAGGTATTTTCATTTAAGGTTAAGGTACCTCATGAATCCAAGAATTCCATACAGATATTCTGAATTAATTTAATCCCCCGCCATGATATTAGAGAATGCATGCTGCTGACTACTAGCTTTCAAATTAGAATGAAAAATAGTAGGAATAAAAACTTGTCTTATTTTACATTTGTAAATGAATAAGTATATATGAACTGTCATGGAAAACTAATGTTCAAGAAACTTGATTCTTTGCTCAATGCGTCTTCATGACTGTACAGGTATGTCAAAGTACAAGGAATTGAAAAATTTTGACCCTTGTACTGGCAATTTTACAAAATTCCTCTGTTAGTAATTCACCAAATTCTGTATTTTACCGTTTAGAAGAAAATGTTATTGTACTAATCCATAGTGGGCTTAATACATTACTATTAAAAAGTGGTCAGTATGTAGCGAAGGTGCTTGCTAATTTTACACAGAGAAAAATGAACATTATTTACTAATAATGTTTCTCAACAATTCCTTTTTACAACACTGTTTTCAGTATGCCCACCTTAAAAAGATTTAATGATCAGTACTGAAATTTTCCATGTCATGGACTCAATGAAGATTTATTTTCATTTTCTTATCATCAGAATAACTTCAGAAAATTGTTCAACAGCTTATGAGTAACTAGAAAAAAATACATTATTTCTTTGAGAAAAACAATTCTCAGCATCTTTGCTTTGGAAAAAAAGAAAAAGGAAAAAAATCCTCTCAAGAACCTTTGATTCACACTGGAGAACTGAAATGTGGCAGATGTGGGTGAGGCTTGTGTCAGAGGCGTTTTTTTTTGTCAATTCAATGTAGTTTGCATATGTTCCTTAGAGATGGAGATTTTAGCAGCTAAATTCTTTGGAGCTTCCCTTCACACTTTTAACTTTATATTTCTTCTGATTGCAGCTTTAGTGAATATTGACAAAACTCCTTCTCAACACAAGTATTTTACCAATCCAGTCTGTAGTGTAGCTACATTGTGCCATTATATAAGTTAATAAAACAAAGAATAATATTTGGATTAACCTGAATAGAAGGTCACAATTAGGTTATTATAGTGTTAGTTGTGCTCATCCTTGAGAACTTCTAAATTGAAAATTCAAACTACTGGTGGGAATCAGCTAGATCAGTGAGTTTTCAGGGTGCCAGACAGGAGATGCTACAGTTGTCTGACACATATCTATGTGATCTCCATGCCTTTCATTCACAAGCCATCACTTCAAAAGGAAGTTTGTGACAGCTATGTACATATGCCTACAGATTTATTGCCCCACCACACATAAAAATGGTCTCTATACACACACACTTATTCAAGAAAGAAAACATGAAGAGGAGAAGAGAAAGGGGGAACAGACAAATAACCTTTCATAATTGTAAGCAGTTGAAAAATGGTCTTGATTAACGTAAGTGAACTTACAGTAAAGATAACACTTCTATTGAAAACCTGTATCTACTTTTACTTCAGATACCAGCAACACAAAAAACAATGTTATATTTAAAGTTTTTTCTTATTTTAAACATTCCTTTATAAAATAATATCACTTAAATTAAATTTAAAACTCTTTCTAAAGAGATACTTTCCTTTCTTTCTACTTTTGAGCATGCACATAACAGTGCAGGACTACATCTGAGCACTATCAACACAAATTCTTCATAATCATTGACACTTTTTCAGATACCAACATAACAGAGCATATTAGGCTCAGACAGAGGTAAGGGTGAAAACCTAGAAAAGATCAGTTACTGAGACTGTTCTGTCAAAGACTACTACAATTTCATGTAAATATTTGCAGTGCTATGATGTAAAAATTAAACAATACACCAGTCATCCTCTTATCAAATCCTTTGTTATCATCATCATGTCATTTTGTGGCAACACACAAGAACAGATGGGGAAACATATGAAATGCATTATCAGATCCCAATCCTGCTGGTAGCAGCCATCCATTTAAGCCATCATTGAAAAATCTTTTTATTTTGCAGTTATCCTTTATGAAGTCTGGGGTAGCATCATCAACTACCTTTTCTCTGGAAGAAAGAATATACAAATGGGAACTAAGTACACATCTGTATGAAACTAACTCTTTCGCACCAATTCCCAACTATTTGACTACAAACCACCAAAATGATGGTGGCTTCATGTATTCGTCTCATATATTTTTATTCTATGTATTCTGAACCCCTGGGGGTGCAGAAAATGCTACTTAAATTCCTAGGACCTTTATAATATGAGTAACACTTAAGCATTTCAAATTAATTCATATGTGTAGCAGATACTGAGTCATATTAGTGAAATTAATAAGCTTAAACTAGGACTTTTTCTATTACACTGAATGTGAATTTGCATAATTCATGTTCAGATACTCAGTTGCAATTTGCACTTTGAAAAAAAAAAAGTAAATGAATAATGTAATTTTAGAACCAACTGAAATGTAAAACTGCAATTTACAGAATAAAATTATTTTACCAGTACAAAAATTACATGAATTGGCAACTTCAATAAAATTAATTTTTTCTATAGTTAGAAAGACAACAAACTTTTATGAACTCAGTTGAGCTGTACATCAGTTACAAAAGCCCAGCAACACTGTACATTTGAAATTATTTAAACTCTTGGTGAAGCGTGATTTCTGCAAAGGATGTAGTATAGTTCAGAAGGTAATGAGTGACACATTATTTTTGAGGTTACATTAAAACCATCTATTTCAAAACTGTTCCTCATACTGACTTCGCAAGATACTAAATTCTCAAATTACAAGGAAGAGTTAAGCTAGCTGGCATGTATTTGGACCTGTATAATGAAATGCTTTCCTATTAGAACCCTTGTTTAGATCATGCCCACAAAAGGGCACTTGCAAGAGAAGATAAAAGAAACTTTCTTTTGAACACAGACACATCAGCGAACAGCTGAGACACTAGCAAAGTAAATCAGTTCAAAATGCCTCTCTTGCATCCCATTCTAAAACACACTATCTTTCTCAAAAGAAATAACAACATGGAAAAATTAACATTTTTTTGTAGAGTAAAAGGCTACAATGACAGTGTTGAGGACCTGCAGAAGTTATTCTGTTGAAAGAGATTTTAATGGCTAACCTCCCCATGGAACTCCAAGAAGCTGCTTTTCACAGGAATAAAGTCTAACTCATGTCTTTATCTTGGCATAAAACATGAGTTCATATTCACTAAAATGTAAGGTACTGTTCTGAGACAGACTTGCTTTGACACACTATTCCCCCACCCTAAACAGAGCAGAGGGCAATATCTAATTAACACTGTGGAAAAGAAAACCCAAGTCAAAAACCCACCCCATACTTTATGCTGAAATTGGCATACTTTTCATAGCAAAACATATAGAGAAACATTAATGAATTTTTATATTCAAGCCTTACATTCCTTAACATTTGATATGATGTGAAGGAAACAAAAAGTCTGTCTCAATATTAAGAGTCACCTTGCTGTACTATTAATCTACCTCAGACCACAAGTTCCTAAAACTGTCTTTTCAGCGAGCATTGAAGTACCATTAACCACAAGTACCCTAAGTGAATGGAAATCTAAATCTGATTTTCTAGCAGACTTCATTTATAGAGTAAAATTTACCATGTTACATTAGGTTACGTTATTGCTTTAAAAATGACACCACTCATAAAGAAAAGGTCTAGGGCTAATCCATTGCTAGGAGTCTCAGCTATTATGTATTTTCTAGATAGCATCTAACATTACCATATCACTTGGTGCCAAGGCTGTAAAATCAGAGGTAAAGAAAACATTTACAAAAATTATGTTTGCTGTGCCTTCCAGAAAGCATGTCAGAGTGCAGGCTAAAAGTGCATTGCTTTCTTTAACTCACACTCTGTGCATCCACATTACCACCAGCAAAATACCTTCTAATTCAGGATGAGCACACCTAGGTGGCCTGAGGATAAGCCTGCCATCACCAGTCTAGCCACCCTGCAAGCAGGGGAGACACAGGGTGAGGACACAGCATGCTCTTTCTCTTCCCTTAGTATGCTCACATCTAATTTGCGTGAGCTGTGGAGTTCGAGCCTGAGAAGGAACCCTACGCCCCTACTCAGAAAGTAACCCAATGAACACCACAATAAAGATTATTAGTTGAGCACCATTAACCACTATAGTTAAGTAACAGCTCAAAAAGACTGAATGTGAAATTTGAAAATGCAACAGAGGATGCATGCTGGTTTCAGGAAAAATATTTTCAGACATTATCTCTCCTTTCTAGCAGTTAACATGTCACCAACCATTATTTTTTGTCACTTTCCTTTAGTATAAGGACTGACACTTACAAAACCAGATTTAAAACCATGTGGAGACAATCACAGAATCACAAAATCCCAGTTTGTCATTATATTATCACGTATGTTAATGCAATAGGATTCAAACTACAGAAAATCTTAAAACAGTCAAAACTGTCTGACTTAGTTTAGTGAGGCTGGTTGTTTTAAGGAAAAATGGGTGGTTTGGGAAAGAAATTATTTTATTTGTTTTGAAATATTTTTAATCTATTGTTGGAATAAAAGGGGATTTAGATCCTCTTTTATTAAACACATATTCCTTTAAGAATCAGAACTGTACCTTCCAAGCACCTGGTGTTTATATGTGAAATTTGTAACTTCTCCTATAGTGGACACAAGCTCCTTTCTCTTTTATATTCACGTAATAGCAGCAATTAAGTACTGATTCTTGCCAGTACTTTCTGAATTAATGCAATTAAGTGAGAGACTAAAACTCTAGTCACACAGACACAATACAATTGCTTTCTCATGAAACTGTAATGAATAAAATCAAACAGCAGAAATTCCACTGGAAACAATGAATAGTAGCAATCTGCTTTATCTTATATTACACTGACTGCTTCATATAATTTCATTTCATTTCTACATAAAATAGAGAATTCTATTGTCTGCTCTGCTGCCATTTCTCTTGATATTTGAAATATATTTAATTATACAAGGTCACATCTGAAGAGATAAAGCTCTCTGGAGAGAAAGAAATTGAACTTTTTCATATCAGATCACTTCTCTCTCCAGAAATGAATTCTTTATTACCCCAAAATTACATGGTATTATCCTGAAATGACATGATATGTCTTATTTCTCATCTAGCACATTCCTGGAATTAGGCTGGAGTATAAAAGAAAACTAATGGTTCTGAGAATTGGCTGCTCCAAAGGCTTCAACTCTTTCATTATTCACTCTTGATAATTGGCAGTCCACAGCAGGAGAAGCAGGAAGAAATATGCCAGTTGCATTTAGAGATGGGAGTTATGGCCTTTTCTTTATGATGTTGCATAAAAAATTATGGCAAATTATAACAGCTGTTACGGACGTGTTAAACCTGCCAAAGGTCTGTTTGTGTTAAAAGATTTTTTTTTCCCCCAAATTCTAAATTTAGAGTTCTTCAGCCCTTCAAAGGCCTAAAAAGAGTGTTTGCAATGGGGGTGACACAAATGCAAAAAGAGTAATTAATGGGAAGACAAATGTCACTGAAGATAAAGAGAGGTTCAAAAATTTCTGAAACTTCCTTTTCAACTCCATATTTAGTACATTTGAAAAAATTTTACTCGTCAATGCATTTTGTTAAACGTTATACTTCTTGGATGGTACTTAATACCCACAAAATGTCTAAATATAATAAAACTCCTATTCCATTTTTTCTCTAGAATTTTTTTTGTATCTACTTACTATGGTTTTATAAGGTAATAATTATGTTACAAGGAATTTTATCCTTTTAAAAAAATTATATCGATTTGAACTATGGAAAAAACACCCCAATAAGAATAATAATCTATATATAGAATAGAATTGCTTATGATTGCTACAGTTTTCCACATTTATTTGGCCCATTTCTCAAAGACAGGAGACAAAAGGTTCCAGAACAGGAAATGCTCTGGAAGTACATAAAATATTATCTATACAGACATATACATACAAATCTTGTAAAGTGCATCCTGGAATTTAGTAACTACTTCTGCAAGGTTAACCCACAGTTATAAGAATGACCAACTTCTCAAAACTCTTCAAATATAACATTTCTATATTACAAAGGCTGTTCAAATCTTAGCAGGCAGTTTAAATTGAAAAAGACAAGTCAGTTTGTACCTGACTGCCTGAGGCACTTACAAACTCAATTTTCTGGATGAAATCCAGACTTCATTCTGTTTGTACAAGTGATGGGGAAGCTGCAAAATTTGCATTTTGGAAAGCAGGAAAAGAAAGAGACTCTAGTTTTCAGTGCCCTGGTCATGTATGTTCCATATACTTGTTATGCTGCCGTAGAGAGATTTGGTACCATGGGAGCTACAGAACTGTTGAGGTTTGATGCTATGTAGGCTAGCTTTAACTGAGCCCATACTTACCTTCTGCATCTTGATGCTTTTACAGCCTTTTAGGAGGTACTCTTAGGACGATCTACAGTATTAAGGAGTATTCATAAAGTATTGGGTTTGTTGGTGTTGTTAATTTTTTACATTTTTTACATCTGCTATAGGTTTAAAATTAACTATCAATAAGGAGTGACAGCTGCAGCAAAAAAGCAGTTGCAGACCCAATGTGCTACAAATATCATATTGAAAGTACAAAGGAAACAAGGAACTGCAACTAAAGGGAGAACAGTTTTTTCAGCCTGGGCACTACATTACAGTGCTCTCCTTTCAAATTGCTCATGCTTTCTAAAGATATGTAGAACTGGCAAAAATCAAAAGAAAGTTTTATGAAAGCTATATATGTGAAGTATAAAAGCCCATGTTCCACCAACTAATTCACAATAGTATGCACTGTCACAGCACACGTACACAGCACAACACTGTTACATTATTAAAATTTTCTACATTCATTAAACTTTAATTAGACCTTGTTTAAACTTCTATTAGACTTTAATAAATAGTTGGAAATCCTGTTTCCATTAATATATTGTTCAAAAACCAGATTTCTCAAGTCTTAAAATAGAACAATGAGGCTACTCTTTGATATGTCTTTGTTAAAAAGCTTTCAAGGCATTATGCTTTGTACAAGTTTGCGTTCAGATGCTTCATAATTTATTACTGTTTCTTACTGATATTTACCTGTTTTGCAAAGCTAAGCAAAACAACAACAACAACAAAAAAAGGAAGGAGATATAGGGATAATTACAGACTGACATCTTCAAACAGCTTCAAAACTGTTTAGCAAAGCTAGAAAGTTAAAATATATGCAATCCTAAAATCTGAGAATGGGTCAGAATTGTTTTCATTTCCAGGGGTAAAATATGATGCAAGGTAAAGTGAAAATAGTTTTGAAATCAATTCTCATCTTTTTTTTTAATTTATTTTATTTTCTATTATTACACTGTTGAAGTGTTTCAATGAAAGCAATAATTCTTCACAGAAGAAATGACTAACTTTCAAAAAACCCTTATTTTCCAAAGGGGAAACATTTCAATAAAAAATTATGAAGACTTCCTATATTATTTTCACAGCAGAAATTATTTTCCTTCCCTTGGCTAACAAATGTCAAAAGTAAATTAACAGCTTTGCTGTGGAATCTGTAAATGCCAGTCAAAAATATGACCTGAAAGACAAAGAGAAAACTCCTGAGGCGAGAACAGTCTTTCTGTTTTTATAATGATTAACATGTTCTGTATACAACTACAGTATGAACTAAAAAGTAGCAATAAATAAATGACAATTGGTCTCAACATTTAACCTTGTTATTGTGAAAATGATGTGGGTTTTTTTAATTTAAAGTTTCAAATTCTAGTTTCACAACTAGTATCAGATGTACACATTAAGATCATATATGGAGAATAAAACTAGAAAAAGTACTGATACAATGATTTATATTTCAATAATTAGAAAGTGATTATGAAGTTTTATCTATTTTTTTTCCCTATTTTTTCCACTACTCCTTTATGGGCTTTCAATACACCATGAGCTCAGCTTCCTTTATGTCCAGTCTAACTCCACTCCCTGGAAGATAATTTTGGTTTGTATTCTTTGAACGTATTGAGCCTACACCTCCAGCTGTATTGTTTTCCTGAAGTGTTATTCCTTTGCAGTAGATCCCAGACCAAAAGGAAAAATGACCAAGAAAAGCTAATACTTTTACTTCGCAGAAGTTAAATGTCCCACATTTCATGAAACTGGAAAGGGACCAGATTTTTGAAGACTACCTTGTCTACAATTACTGTTGTGACAAAGAGAGAAGGCGGCAATGAAAGACTAAGAAAACACACTACATATCAACTCCTTTTTAACTTTTAAAGAACAGGTTGGTTTTTGATTACTTGGATAGTCTAAAATTCTATTTTGGATTATTTAATTATTCCTCTTTTCCATGAAAAGGAGGTTCAAAAGTGGACCTTGATTAATTTAGAGTAAACCTGCAATAATTTTAGACAGGTCTCCAGATTTCTGTTTATGAGCAGCAGAATTCAGCCCTGAATCATTAAATTTAAGAGTTCTCAAAGGATTAATATGTTGGTCATTTAACAGTAAATCTTCATCATGATATCTCAATAACAATAGGGAAAACAAAAAACGGGTTTCCATTAAATTCAATACCTTTCACTTAAAACAGCAGCATCTCTTTTCTCATAAATATTCCTCTCCCATTAAATATTTTGAAATTATTTGAAATTGTTTGCCTTGGAAAAATAAAGAGTAGACTAACTCCGCAGTTGTAAACCAGGGAAAATTTCATTCACTTCAGAGAGGGTATATAAATGATATAAGGCAGGGTTACATGCCCAGCTTAACACACCTGTGTGAAAGTTGTTTCTAAACCTGGATTTTATTGTATATTATTCTAATTTTACTTTTTTTTTTTTTTTTTTTAAAATTGTAAAAGGAATTTTTAATGTATGTAATTTCTCAGCTTCACTTTTCTCTTGAATCAGTTTGGAGTAGAAGTCCTTTGTGGGTTCAGTTACTCCAGCATCTTCTGAGTGATCGATAGTAGGTAATTTTGAAAGCATATGAGAATGGATGAATTTACCATTATATCCTCCCACACCTCTCTCTGTTTCTACAAGAGTGAACCTCAGAGTGTCCTGAGGTGAAGGGCTTGCCTACGTATCAATGAATCCTCAATGAATTTCCCTTAGATTTTTCCAGTCTTGCAAATCGATATAATAATTTAACATCCATAACACTTGCAGCAAAGGAATTTCATATCTTAGAGCATTCATGATACTGTTCTACAAATCTATCCCCATTCTGCTGTGCCATTTTTGGGGTAAGAGCATTGCACACAGGATTCACCTTGTGGATGGATCAAGGGTACAGTAATGGCATAACGATGTTTCCGTTTTCTTTACCTAACTCCTTTCCTGCATTTACCCAACTCCTGCATTTTTGGCCATTATTTCAGAGTCAACCTTTCAGTCAACATTATCTGCCTTTAGCTATACCTCTAAGTTGGTATCAGCAAGTTAAACTACACTGAGAAGGAAAAAAATTAAAAATCTTAAAATCCCTAAACAATAATGTTTCCTCAAGGAATTGAGGAAACATGGTCTTTATGGTAAATGCTATGTGAGATGAAGGACTACATCAGAATTTTACACATGCCCTAAAACTTCAGGCACTGTGCACAGAATTAATTTTAGTCAGCACAGCTCCATCTTTTAGTCAGCAAAACATCAGAGGGCATTTTTAAATTGCTATCTATTTTCTGCAGCCGGTTCATTTTTAATAGCTAAGAAATAACCACACTGTCTCTCTTTGAAGAAGTCACCAACATCAGAGACGACAAAGAGGATTCATCAGATCTTTGACTATTGTACAATGCCAGTTTCTCAGATAACAATTCTCATTCTCTCCTTCTTCTCTCCCTCCCCTTTGAGAAAGAGTTATGAAACTTCAAAGCTTTGTAGAAATTTACTGAGATAATTTACCATTACTTTCTCTTTAAGAAACCTTGGATTTCTGGAATTGTCAGCAAATCTTATACAACCGATGTAGTTGAATTTATTTCCCTTGATCACTGCTGATACAGCTCGAGGTGTGACATCATTCAAACCACCCAGACATGAGCAATTTTTTCATCCTTTCATCCTCCAGTGGCTGAGCTTGAGAAAGTATCATAAACCTCCAGCTGATCTCCAGCTAGTTTCTCAGTTAATGAATATTGCACATCAACTTCTATGAACTCCCAGGATCCAGATGCTTAAGGCATTTTCTATAAAAAACTCTGCCTCCTCTTGATAAACTTTCCTCTCTTAACGAGTAATAGAGGCACATATTCATTCATCGGGCCCAGTGCATATACCAGCTCTCCAAATTAAAATCAAAACAAAACACAACACTTTTTCATCTTGCAGGTATCATGCTCCCTGACTATTCTGAAGACAAACCATTATTATTCTCATCCAAGGCTGATGTCTAGTTACTTCCATCAGCATGTTCTGCATTGCACCTAGTCACCAGAGCTGGAATCAAACCCCCATAATTTCAGCTTCCATATTTTAAGATCAGTGAACAACTCTACTTCAGATACTTTCACTTTCTATCAACAGACCAGGAATTTCCATAAGGATGACCTTGTAGATAGGCAAGATTGACACAGAAGTCTGAAATTTCACTCAAAAGGAAATACATTATTTTTGTTTAATGCTCAGACTTTGTTCTAAATATACAGTT
Source organism: Strix uralensis (assembly GCF_047716275.1). Taxonomy (NCBI): domain Eukaryota; kingdom Metazoa; phylum Chordata; class Aves; order Strigiformes; family Strigidae; genus Strix; species Strix uralensis. The sequence continues at coordinate 42,039,491 of NC_133975.1, forward strand.
CATAACACACTCTATTTATTTAGAAGTGTGTAACAGACTGGTTGGCCTTTCTCTGGTTGCTCTGAGTGTAAAAGAAAACTTCTATTAACACACATCAGAAGCATCTCTTGCATATGCTCCATGCAATAAAACCAGAGTGCGGTCACTCACGTTCAGGTACCTGCAGGAAGCAAAGCAGCAGGCAAAGCAGATTGACCTTTCTAAGAGAACACATTATCAGGTGCTATTGCCTCTCACATGCTTAGAGGGACCACACTTTTAAAAGTTTTATGAATGAGTACATTTCCACTGAATCAGGTTACTGAAAGGAAGATGGCACAACCTTCTTAATCATTCAGTGATTTAACCTATTGATTATAGTTGTAATCACAGTGCATATACACGCAGCTACCTTGTATACTTTCTTTCTAGTCTATAGACCTAGACCAAACTGTGATACTGAACTAAACAGAATTCAGTCACAAAGGCATCCCTCAACGCATCTAGAGTTCATACCCGTGTGAGGCTAGAATAACAAGGAAATAAAAAATGAAAGCTGCAAGTCTGTGATGCCCTTTTGAATCAACTGGTACAGTGATACAGCATGACCATTGCTACACCATCACTAAGAAAGATGAAACGGAAGAAACACCAAAGAGCCGTAAGGAAGATTATAGAGGGGAGCAGCTCAAAGCTGCAAGTAGTGACTTCCAGTAGAAATGGAGGGGCATGTGTCCCAGGAAAATCCTGCCAGAGATATCCCAGTCTTGATTACTCATTTAATAAAATAAGGAAATTTCACATTGAATATCCATGAGAAGGGGAAAGAGGAAAATACTCTGGATGCTAAAAGATCATACTATATCTCTACTTTACTGTAGTTAATGCTTCTGGAACCTGGCCACTATCAGTAGGACAAGAGCTGGAATTTGTTGAAAAGGATCAGATAGATGCCAAGTAGTAAAAGCCCAAGTTTTGCAACAGAAGCCAGGATCAGCTCATGGGAGTCAAAAAGAACTACTGCCACACTGTGGTAAACTGTGAAAAAGGCAATTTCTTTATCAAAGTAACCTGAAGGATATGTCTGGTCAAAGAGAAGTTTTTTTTCTTTGTGATCAGTCTGCTTTAACACAATGCCAGAAATATGGAGAGAACTATGCAATTGATTGGAACCCCACAATTCACCTCCTGGGAAATGGCTGGACAGTCACAATGCCATGTTCATGTAGCAAGGGATGAATCAGACAAAGGATCTAGTTTGCTGGAAAGATGACAGGTTTTGACTAAACATCTCTTGGCAGAACAATCAGCAGAAAAAAAAAATAGGAATGAGGTTATTTAATAGATATTTAAATAAAATACTACATTTTGTAAACACTGCAAGAGTATGGAGTACTATCATATATACACTACATATGGCAGCTGAAACACTTGTTTCTTCTTTAAGATGCTAAACCAGCTTTAAAAGGTTAAACAAACCTTAAAGAAGTAAAACTGTAGCATATTTTGGAATAGAATTAATTTTTCATTAACAAGTTGCTGAACATATTTTTCAAGCAACCCTTCATTTAAACTGCAGCAGATGATGTTATGAAAAGCAAAGAAGATGCTTAATTCCACCTTACAACCATTACAAAAAGATGGAAATATATTTATGTAACATTGTGATTTTTATATATACACATACATATAGATAAATACATGCAAAACTAATTATTTTTACTCAAAAATTCTTCCAGCATGCATGACAGAAAAAAGAAGTAACGTATGCAGTTCTTTTGGAAACAGGAAAAGAAGAAAGCCTTCTATTGTGATTAGTAGTTACAGATTCCTTTGGGTTTTAAACTTTAATCATTAGAGTTTGCTCAAAAGTACTCCTAAAAGACCCAACCCGTTTAGAGAGAGATTTTAAAAGTGATCTGTTTGAAATGTGTACAGATGTGTTGAATGAGATGAGAAATACCAGAGGAAACAAGTTTTTAATATTTCATGAAACTTTCAAAAGAAGTTTCCAGTGCTAAAGTTGTAAGGAGATGAAAATCAGTCTTGACAGCCCTGCTTATCACTACAGGCTACTGAGAAAGGAAGCTCTTAAGAGGCTGAGACACAGAACAAGAAGCAAGCATCTCTCAACTTACTGGAACACACTGAAGTGTGTTTTCCTCCAAAAAATAACTTGTAAAGATTAATTCTTCTGGTATTGATACCTACTTTCCCCAAACAGGTCCAAACAGAAGTTGTTCAATTTGCAAATCAAGAAGTAGTTTTTCTCATTTTCAATGCTATGAAGTCCAGAACTAAAATCAAATTACATTTGTTCTTTCTCTAACACTGCTAGAAAAGGTTTTGCTTTTATAAATTAATAGTTTTAATAGTTAAGTCAAACACAGCTTTATACAAAAGAAAGTTTATAAGCTACAATTTTCTGCAAAATGCATTTCAATTATGCAGAAACTGAGAGACAACAAAAGAATCATATTAGACAAATTAGGATAAGAATTATGTTGAATTGATAATTAGATTCTCATGTATATCTGATACTAAAAAGAGTGTGTGAAGTTGCTAGATGGATAAAAGCTGATTTAAAACTGGGCATAGGCAAAGCTTACACCTTTTATATTCAGCTGCTGTGTAAAGTTAGTGTAAGCTAGTTCTCACAGATGGGAGGGCATGGAGCAGAAATAGCTAAAATGATGTGCTAAACCAGGTATTATTTTGTCTCCCATCCCCAGGAATTGTAATGGCATAGCAAAAGTGCCATCATAAGTAAAACCAAAGGTATTAAAAATGAATGTGCTATATCTGTGTGAATGTGTTATATCTATGAATTCTGTAATTCTATGATCTTTTTTTCTGTGTACTTTTATTTTGGTGTGTGCATTTCCGTTCTGACATGGAGCTGAATACAGTCCAACAGTTCTGTTGCAAGAGATGTAACTATATCATACCAAAGAGTGGAAAGGATTCATTTCAGCAGCTTAGGAGAGCTGTGCCTCTGTGCTTGTAGGGATCAAGCATGCCTTATTACTATTTTTACAGACTTCTCATTTTATGGGCTTACTACGCTGAGCCCACAGAACTTTCATCTTGACATGAAGATGATCAGAAGAAAGGTGGCATATTTGGCTGCAACCTCTGAGGCTGACCAACAGATAAGGAAAGGAAACGTCTGAGGTACTATCCTCCCTGAGAGGGAACAGCAAGTCCTTGCATGCAGGTGGCAGAAATGAGCAGCTCCCCTCCTGGCCTGACTTAAGCCAGCACTCTGCACAGAAATTGATAGTAATTGACTTACAGAGGCCATTTGCATTGTTTCTATGTTCTTTTATAGCATCAGTAGAAGCAGAAATGCTTCTAAACTGCTTTATTGCTTTGTAGCAGCATCACTTGAGATTGCAGTCTCAAAAGTCATGTTAGGGAGACAGTGTATACCTGAACCACCTACTTCTGTACTCTCAGGGATTTAGATTCAGCTCACTTGTGTGTTCTGGGAGGGTATTAATAGTTACAAAGAGATTCTATTTCCACATAAATCAAGTTTTAATTGTTTGATTTTGAAGTCTTCCATTTTCTTAGTTAAAACAAAACAAACCACAACCCAACAACAACCCAACATGTACACACCCCAAATTCCCTATTCACAGTTTTCTCCTCATAGCGAGGACTATCATAGTTGACTTTGCAATGACTTTTAAGCTTCAAGGTCACTAACCTTCTTGATACTGTTTTCACAAAGAAGCAGTGGCACAATGCACCAACTATGACCAAATGAAGGATGATTAGGTACCACTAACTCACACTAGATACAACATTCAAGAATGAAAATGGAGGCTGGAAAGAAAAAAGAGGGAATGGAGGAGAGATGATGAATGACTTTTTCAAACATCATCAGAAATAGACTACCATCCTTGGACAGCAATGATGCACATGAACAACTCGAGACAATTCAGATAAGGATACAGGTTTTGGAACAGTCAAAGCAAAGGGCCTCTTTTAAACTGATAAAAGTGCAACTTGAGCTCTGCTATATTAGCCAGGTTCAATTTAGCCTGATACTTAGTCTGGGTAGCAAATTTCTTTCCCTTTATTGCATAACCAGTTTCTCATGCAAAAGAGAAGGATAATTTACATACTTTCAATATAGTTTGAAACGTAATCTGGCAGAACTACACCCTGATTTTTGTTGTGGCTCTAGCATTCCACTGCATGCCAATAATTATTTAGTTAATAATATAGCACATTCTATTCTCTTAGAGCGTAAGCTGCATTTGTTTTTCTGAAGCTCTGAATATCAAATCGATTGACGTTATTGCAACATACAGCTTCCACATACATTCTGCTTGTTTTCTCCCAGGAATGTCACTCTACTGCTACCTTTTTCCCTTCAATTTCAATTTCAATTTCATTTGGGAGATTTTGGTGTCATGATTAAACCTGCAAATGTTTCAGCTGCATATTCAGCTGAATGGTTATGCTGAAGTTGGTAGGAATACTTGCCTCATGAAGATTACTACCACAATTAAAAATTCAAGGGACTGAGCTTCCAGATTTACTCAAAATATCTGACAGGAAGTTGTAGACTAAAACAAGCATAGCACCAATGACAATGCTGGGTTTGTTTTTTTGTGTTATTATTAATTTTTTTTTAAATAGAAGCTACATTCTTGTTTGTTTCCTTCTGCACAGGTCTCTGTAATGTTCTCCAGCTAATGTATTCTTCAGCTCTAAAGTGCCCACTCAGTGAATTTCCACTTGTGTCTGTGTTGCAATGAACCAGTAGAGAAGGATTTCTGTTACAATTAATCAAAAGACAGAAATGTCTTCTCAGATCCACGTATCTCCATTCAGATATTTGTATGCCCTTTTCAAATGTGTTTTGAAGTAAACTGAAACAGAGGACAATGATTAGAAATTTGAAGGGGTATCATGAGTTGAAAAATGGTTTTGAATAGTACTGGATATGCCATTTTGCAATCTGTTTCTAGTTGTAAGAAGCGCAGTGAGTAAACCCAGAGCCAGACACAATGATAAAATCTGATTAAGGTTTGATTATTATAATGCTGAACCTGTGTTATAAAATGAATGATGCACATAATTTTCACCATTCCTTTAAAAGGAAATTTATCATGCTAGATCTTGGAGTAATTGAATAAGCCTTACAGCATTTTGCTAAGGCTTTCAAATAGATGTGTCCCAAAATTAGGAAAAGCAAGATTCTGAAATGATAAAGGCAAAATAAAAATAAGAATTCATGTAACTACTATACTACATTCAACTCTATATGTAAAAGCAAAACTACTTCATTTTAAAACCTGTGCTGTTACTTCATTTTCCGTTCAACTCCTAAAAGGCTTATTTCCTTCTGATACTGCTGCAGTTGCTCTCTGTGGGAAACTATAGAGTTTATATATTATTCATCCAACTAAAAACCCTGAGGCAGGACCCCTATGGAGCCTCTTCAGTAATTGGTCTCCAGATGCTGGTGATATGCAGTGCTCTAAAAGTCCTTAAACATCATGAGAACACAATTCCATCTGCTTTTCAAGCTGTGTATGTTTAAAGGAACAACACTGACTACTCACCCACATTTTCACCCAGCTCCTACAGTACCTAATTATTCAGGAAGTCATATGCATTGAACTACAATTTATGCAGGTAACACAATAGCATAAAAACTTGCAAATGAAATAGTCACTTTATTATTTAATAAATATGTGACTTAGCTGAGCAATCTATACACAAAAGCAGTGTACAGTGGCAGCAAAATTATTGATTGGATTAATGTTTTAAGAAACACATAAGCAGGTTGCTGAGAGTGAAAAGTTGAGCAGAAATCATTTCTGTATTAACACATCCCGACAAGATGCAGGTATGCACAGTGAAAGTTCATTTGGCATTTGCATTTATAGCCTGAAACAATAAAACAATAATGTTTAAATATTATTTTAGTGTGACTCCAACATGGGCATTTATGCTATTGACTGAAACAGGGCCTTGAAGCAGGACTAAAATTATTTTGTCTACACCTGACTGGTCAATCTCTGTATTTCCTTGAAAGGCCCCCCCCACCCCCCGCCCCAAACTGTGAATAATAAGCATTTTAACACTTCTTTTTCCAAGAACACCATAAACCCAAAATATATGAGTTTTCAGGACATCTCGCTTGCGAGCATTGTTTAAACGTTAATCATGGAAGTTATTAATGATAAATTAATTTAGATCTGCAAGGGATGCTGACAAATCAATCAGTCATTCATCTAACAGCACTTTCTCCTTTCTGTCTCATTTTGACCTATCTCCAGTGGTCCCTACTACAGCCTGTGCAGTATCACCGTTCTTTTTTCTAAGTCTCCCCCAGTACCTTCTGTTTCCCTCAGCTACTGTATTGTAGAGAGACTTGAAAGGCAGCAGTTCAAGGCTGACAAACCAATTAAGTTCGTTTAGCCTAGAGCTGCTGTTTGCCATCAAGGTCAGTGAGAAGCAACTGATGCAATTTGTACCCTAGTGCCATAAAGGAGGCACACTTCTAGGTGGTGAAAGAAGAACTACATGACATGAAGTCAGGTGCTACACACACTAGAAGCAGCAAGGACTAGTAATCATCACTGATAGAGACATGCCTCCTCAAGAAGGGTGAAAATAAAAGCTAAAGTTGGCATCTAATGCTACACATTAACAAGATGAGTATGCTAGGTAATAGAAAGGAGTAAGATAGATAAAACACAACCTGCTTGAGTTGAAACCAAATTTTGTCACAAAATGATGAAAGAGGTTCTGGCCAACATAACATCAAAAGTCAGGCACAGGCCTTCAAGATGAGACAGGAGGTTCTCCGCCCAGGGACAGACAAAAGGACCAACTGCTGCTTACTGATTGCAAGTGCCAACAGATTTCTCACCACTATCACTGAGCCAGTAAGAGGCAAAGAAATTTTGGATGTAAAGTTTTGGCCAGCTGTAAGAAAAGCTGTCAAGACAGTATCTCAGAGAACATGTATTATAATGTCACTGTCACCATCTACAGCAAAGCAATCTTGAAACAAACTCATGCGGCAATGGTCTTGTGGTGCTTATTTATGCAAATTCTTATACCTGTAATGAAGATGTTCTCTGAATCACAGTAGCCAAGGGAAATGTAGAGGAATAAATCAGTAGAGTGTTTTAGACTGGAGAACCAGCCTAACCTAATTTGGATATTAGGATGGTCTGCTCCAAAACAAAAATTCATTTACACAGCCTTTACCCTTGGTCATAGAGGTACTGCTACTCATTTTAGAATTATTACAGCATGTATCATTTACCTGGTAACTGTTAAATAATGCATGGGTAGTTGCAAAGCCCAGCAGAGCTCCACCCTTGTATAAGGCTTTTCCTCATCAATGGTATGTAGATGATAACAACTCAGCTGTTGTAAACTGGTACCAATTCAGTTAATTGAATGGAACTGTGCTGAAACAAAAAGCTGATATGCTTTTTCAAGTTATCACAGCAGGAAGTATTCTATGTAGAGATGGGACAATGGGAACACTAATAAATTCCTGCAGCGTTCAGAAGAGCATGAAAATGTGGTGCATCTATTGATGAAATATTCTCAAGAACTGTGCCACAGAAAAATTACAAATGATGGCAAATTTCTATGAAAATAGAAACATCATAGTGACCACTAATGGGAAAAGGTATTTATGACCCTTGTCAGTAGCATAACATCGCCTTAATTCACAATGATAATTTTTTATAACATCCTTTGGAAAGTGTAAGGTAAGGTTGGCTTCATAGATTATTGAATTCTATTTACCTTTATTGAATTTCACTTTTTAATGCAGTCTGGCTGTTTGATTTACTGCAGAACTAGCTACTAAGAAACACTTTCAATCAGACCCTCTCACTGCAGTCATCAGTCTGCTTTTCACTGGAGAGAACCTCGACCTCAAAGTGCTCACCAAAAAAGGCAGAGGTTTCTCTTAGAAGAGATGTTACATCTGACAGGCAACATATTCCAAAGCAATGTATTGTGTATCCATTTACACCTCCCCCCCTCCCAAATGTACATACGGAAATAATGTTGTGGTAATAGAGGAAAGCTAATATAAACAATTCTTGCAGTCATAAGCATGCGATATGAACTTTTAAAAGGCTTTCAAGTAATCCCACCGGAAGGTACTTGAAACGTCTGTATAAACCAAATAATTATAAATAATAATTGGGAAATAACTTTTTTTTGAGCATAAACCTACTTGTACACAGTTTTAAATACCATAGATACCTAACAAGAAACTGTAGAAATACAAGGCTTGCAGTCATTAGCACATGCCTGCCTATGACAGGGTTTATGACCAGCAGAGCCTTGAAAAATGCAAGATAATTAGAAATCAGGATAACAATTTGTTTCCTTATTTTTTCCTCAAATACCTAATATGAATCAGCTTTACAGCTATTACATTACACTAATTTCACTGACTTACAAAGCTCACAGTTTCTCCTAAAGGTATTTGCACTATAGAAAGGTGTACTTTCCATGAAATGCAAGTAAGAACATGGAACTGTCTTGCTTTTTCCTATTCCTCCCCCTAGCCTCCATGCCTGTCCTAGCAGAATAGCTTACATACTACAGAGAAACCCACCTTGAGAAGGTTTAAAAAACAGAATCCCCCTTCCTTGAGCACCAGAAAAATCTAATTTCTTTTCACAGGTTATGTCAGATCAACATAGAGGTATTCCACTTCTCATCCTTAACACCTCTGATCTGGAAGGAACCTTTTGAGTCACAGTCCTTGCTGTCACAGGCAGTCTTAATGTGATGTCTGGTAGCACAGCCTCTATACAGCAACTAAAATCTTCAATCATATGATAACTGATACTTGTTTTTACAAAGTAGAAGAAAAAAGGTAACGATTTTATCTTTTTAATTCCTCTTCCAAGAGAACATACACTCTTCTGAAACTCCTCTTGAGAAGTCTCCACTTCAGATCTGGAGAGAACAAATGCATTGCTTTTCTAGCTAAGTTACATATTTTTTTTGTCAGTTCACATTTGGAGGCAACATCAGCAAAATACAGTGCTATATAGATTTATTATCTTGACCATCTCCAAAATGCATATACTCACAAGACATGAGAACAAGGTGATGAGAATTCAGTGCCCTCTACCATAAACAGTATTTACCTTTTGACATCTTGGTTCTCACATCCACATACTAACTCTCTTTCCTTAGTAACAGAAATTAAATTCATTTAAAGATGCTTAAACTCCATCCAAGAAACATGAAAATTATACAGTTTTTCTGCATAGGTGTGCAGAAAGACATGTGGCCCTTATACACTCAAAGCGTGTATGTGTGTGTCTGTGGGTGTATTTACCATTTGTAAGAAGTGCCCTCCTTTATACAATTTTTATCACTCTGGAAATCATGATTCAAAGTTTCTACAGAGAGTTAGGTAAAGAATCCTCCCCACTAGTATGATGAAAAAACTGACTACGTATAAATTGTAAATACTGTAATCAAATAATTGAGACAAGCAACACAATGCTCAGAAACACAATATTTGAAACAATTACGAATTAATATTTGAAACACCTGCTATTTGAAGCATTTTAATGACATTCCATTAAGTATCTGATGAGGTATATAGAGCAAAAAAAGTATATATTTTTGACCTGCTAACTGATTGCCTTTTGTACTTAAAGGTATGCAACACAGCAGTACTATTCATTAAAATTTTAATATTCAGAGTATTCTTTGATGTATTGGATCTCTTATACATACTTTTCCTACATCTTCATAACTGGATTTTATGGTCTATCCACAAAGTTACTAAGTTTATATTCATGAGGTTATATCAGCAGGTTATATAGCTCTGAACCTGTTTGACACAATCCACCTCACACTCAGGATAGAATTTTAAGTTTAAAATACAAAGTTACTATTTGAATGTTTCACATAAATGGGGTGGCATTCTGTGATTGTTGTACTTGCAAGTCTGAAAAATATTTACTATTTGCACTTATTATTACTCTATGCCATCGGTCCACTGGGAAAGTGACACTACGATGAGATGACTTCCACATGGAGCAGCAGGGAAATGCATTTATAATGCTTGGAAAGTTAAACAGCAGTTCAGAGAGTTATGGCTCACAGCTGAGAGTTTTGAAGAGATTATATTAATTTTCTTAGAGTAAATCGCTGTAGTAGAATAATCAAATTTATGACTAAGAGAAATGCATAAGCAGAATAATCCTGGGAGGACTGGGAACGTGAAGCAATTACAGCAAAAGGCAACTTTATGGATTTCTGTTTTGCAGTAGTTGTGTCCCAAATCCTTGTGAATGAGGTCTATATCTGAACATATTTGCTGAGGGAAAGCTGAAACAAAACAAACATCATCAAAGTACATGGAATAAATACAGAGCATATTGCATTTGTATATGTAGCTGGTTAAATAACATCATAAACTGGGATAGATTTTCACATGGACTTAGCATGCATTTGGAAGGCAAGAACAGAGCATTTATTTCCAGAATTAAAAATATATCTGGAAATCAACACCCCGGTAAAATAACAACAATTGCATTAATCTGCTAAATAATATGTGTTAACATCTGTAAATCTTCACATCCTTCTCAAGTTACTTTTAAGGATAGAAATTAACCATCAGTTGTTACATTATTTTGAATTCAGAATCAGGAATGTATTCTATAGTTTATGGTTGATTTGCCTGATGTAAAAGACCCTGTATTAAATCACTGTAGTAGCATTATAGGTTATAGTAAATTTATATAGTCTAATGATATTATTGATTATGGAAGGTAACTATAGTTGTACAATATTGATGTCTTTCTTTCCATTGGGGAAAATATTTATGAAAGATGCCACTGGAATTACAATGCAAGTTAATGGTCTTCCTAAACAAAGAGTCAAAGAAAAATAGTAGCAAGACTGCACTGATGAAATGCCTTCTCTATCTTGTGTAGGAATTACTTTTAGAACTAAGGAGTTAATTCCTTCAATGTATTAAGATGATATTAATGTCTTGAAGGCAGCATGACTTTAGCATCAACATGCTGCTTTTGTCACTCTCTGAGGTGTTTGTGTTCCATTTAGATCAAAAGCAGACTATGTTTTTCTACCTACTGCACACACACAAGAGTCTTCTGCACTATAATATATGCTAGAACATATACAATTTCACCAGTAACAATTGTACATTACCTTAGTGCAGGGACAAAATAGCAGAAAAACATTCTGAAGACCTATTAAGACATATTTGGAGTTTGTAAGAGTATTTTATTTTTATTACTAGAGTTGAGAAAATAATCTATTTTGTGTCTATTATGTGTACAACACCATCTACATCAAAGTTGCCCTTGCAAAGATTCAGGGGAGATATAGACGGCGTGTAAACTAGGAAATTATTACCTTAATATCCATACCCTAGCACTTAGCAGTATAGAACCATTTAATGACAAAAAAAATGTATGCCTACATGCTCAGCCTTCCTAAACACCAAACGTATTAGTCAATAATGTGTTGCTAGAGTGTAATCCTTTTATCTCAACTCCTCTGAATTCAGAAGATTGCTGGTGCTATCCAAGCAGACAGATCACCTGTACCATAAAAATGGTTCCTGTTAAGGAAAAATGAGTTGCTTCTGTCCCATAGCAAACGCATGAATTTGGGTAGAAACGGGTATTATGAAACTGACTTTATAGTTGGGTGGTTCCAAGTCTTTCTGGCTGGAAGGCCCAAGAGGTGCCTGACTGTGGTGCTAAAAGGCCAGGCTTGATGCCTCAGATGGATGTGGCCATCTGCCAGGAACCAGATCCTTGCATGCATCCGTGTTTCCCTGAAGACAAAATTGCTTCAACCCAGGACCAGAGGAAAGCATAGTGGTGCACTGTCCCACTTCTTACATTGCTCAGTAGCAGAGAATCAGACGGAAACAGCTGGGTACAGAGCGATCCCTCCACAGTAATGCCCCCTAGCTAGTAATTTTGGGAAATACAGACTAAGAAGTTGCATCGGGAACATGTTTTCTCAGTAATCAATAAATCTGGTCTGTATGACTTCACCTGATGCAATTTTTGCACACCCAGTTACACATACAGCATCCACAGTATCTTGAAAGAATGAGTTCCATGTTGTAGTTTATACTTCATGGGATAAAGAGTAATTTCTTTTCCTTTTATGTTCTCAGCCTAATAATTTCTTAAATATCTTTCCATTGTTACATCAAGAAAATGAGAAATAACATCAGTATTTTCCTTACCATCTTCTTACCATCTGCACATACATTTCCTTACCATCTTCTTACCATCTGCACATACCTGTACAGGACTAGATCTTTCACTAAGATGCTCAGCACCCTAGAGATACTTAATCTATGCAACCATGCTTAGCATTTTCTGTAATTTTTCTTTACCATTTAGTCTAAGCTCATGCAAAATACTGAAATAGGAAACTACTTTCCCCATTTTCTTTTTGACAATAGAAAATTATCCTACCTAGAGCTTATTGTTTTACTTTAAATAATAGAAAAAGTATGCACGTGCTACAATGAAGGAAATTCATAGCTAAAAACATATAAGCTATCACTTCAACTTCTTAACTTGTGGTTAAAAAAACAAATCAGGATAATTTTATTTTACAAAGCAACAAACACAGACTGTTTCAAACATTGAAGATCACTTAAAATCATATTAAAAAAAATCAGAAAAGCATTCATCTTATTACCAATCTTTGCCTGTAAGATTTTTTTTGTTGTTGCCTTTAAGAAGAGGTGCAAATCATTTTTTTTCCCATCTTCTTGCCAAAGTTCAAAATGATGCCTCATAATCAAATGGAATTCAGCAGATCAGATTTCAGGGCAATGACAATGAATGACTTTTAGTTCAGAAATATTGGTCTTTTGGAGGTCAACAGTCAAGGAATGAAACAAAATATTTTGGTTGAGACTTGACATTTTTCCGTTTCTATCCCAAATAAAGTCTGCAATGTAAGAAAGGCTCTCTTTAAGCATACAAGGAGTGTAATGAAAAAGAAACACATTTTTTCAGAAATCAGCACTAGAATGAAACCCACTAGGAGTAGAACAAAGTCGTTCTTGCTCTCAACTCTGCCTTATTGCCACAGGGAATGGTGCAGCCTCAGGCAGGAAAGTAATGGCAGGGCACCGAATTTAGAATAACCCATGGTTTGATGGTTAGGAAACACTTCTAATTAAATAAAAGATGCAGATCGCATCACTGTCACACAGAGGAGGAAATATCTGAAACTTTGGGTGAACATTCAACTCCCCAAAATAACAAATTACAAAAACATCACTTGGAGGAGGACTGAAACAAAAGCACTGTCTGTTGTTCAGCTCGTTATCTGTATAAACTAATTACTTGGCAGGAGTCAAACTGCAAGACATTAACTAGAACTAAATGTAGAAGTAGACAAAATCAGAAATTACTTCTGAAATGACTCTCCCAATAGTCTCCACTTACTGTGCCTTGGTACTTTGTGGAACAGGCTCAGAGAAAGCAAACTGAATTGCTTTTGGACAATATTAAATAAGATGCTGCTCTCCAGAAGCACATCCAATATCCTTTTATTGCTAATGGATGTTCAAGCAATGGGATGAGAGTAAAAACTAGTCCAAAGTAACTTCCTCTAATACTAACTGCAGATTTTGGCTCCTCAGCACCTACTGTTTCCCTGTGCAAAGCATGTTCTGCTGCATTGCATTACTTGCTGTAGGCTCACTTCCCTCTGCTATGTGGGGATTCATTTGAATATCACCAGGTGTAAATGCACAGCACTAGAGACAGCATCAAGAGGAACATCATGGCACAGAGTTTTACAAAATAGAGTTGCTGAGAAAACCACAGACTTAAGAAAGGGAGAAAGTTGCTAGAAAGAAACATTAGATGCTTTCCTGAAAAACTAACCTGATGTTGTGGAAAGACACTGTGACAGAAGGGACATAATGTAACTGCTTTAAGGAGATCTTTGTGACTCGAGACTTGAATCTAAAAAGAATATTCATAACAACAATAAATTATGTATAGCTACTTAACAAGATTAATCTTAAGGACAGAAGGCCCAACCCACAGCACTTGATGGAACTCATTCTAGAGTAACTATGCAAGCATCTGGAACAATCTCTACACCATCATTGTGAGCTTATGGAGGATGAGCATCCCAGGGGACTGGAAAAGGGCAAACATGGTACCTAGTTTTATAAAATGGAAGAAAAATTGAGGACCTGAGAATTTATAGACTAGTCCAAATAGGTTCAATCCCCAGACCAATACTAGAGCAAAAGAAAAAAACAAAAGCCAAACCAAAAACAATAGAAGCAAACATGAGCACCTATAAAAGAACAAGATGAGAAACCACCATCACAAGTTTGCCAACAGAAAAGTATAACAAACAATTTAGTTTTCTTCTCAAACATCAAACTGCCAATTGGATAAGACACTGTAGAAATACGGTGCATCTTGGCTTTTAGTGATGTTATCTGACATGATGTCCTAGGACTTTCTTGTAATGAGCGTTGCCTAATATTCACAAACATTTCAACATTAAAGCCTTACAATATACAAGTAACTTCAGTTCTTGTTTTCCTTCTATATAAAGAAACACAGATATATTTTTTTGAAGTCAAAAGCAAGCACACAGATTTAGCAACACAAAATTAAGAATACAGGGATTGGGATTCATTCACAGTCAAGGAAGACATGGCACTTAGTCTACAGCTGCTTGTGGGAAAAAGCACCATAAGAGTCACAGTTATCAAAGAAAGATTTCAAGACAATCATGAAGCACACTGTGGGATATCCCAGATCAGACTGACAGATACTGAGATTCTGCAGCAAAGAATTGGCTAGGATAAAGTCTGAATATGAAAATTAAGAAAACAGCCATGAGCAAGACTTGTGTTGAGGGTGAAAAACAAGAAGAAACAAAAATACGAAATAAAGACATAACCACAAGAAAAACACATTTTGAAAAACTACTGCATTTCCTATGTTAATATTTTAAAAGGACTGTGCAGGCCCTTTTAAATAGATGTACACAATCTGGATAAGAGGCCATGTTTGTGAACTCAGTTTTGGTAAATACAACATGATACCTGGCACAAAGGGTAGTTACATGTTTGCTAGTACATGTAAGAAAACATCAAATAAGCAAACACATGCCTTAAAGCTGACTCACATTAATCCTTATGGATTTGATACTCTTATAGCAATCACTTTACTAACTTTTGTTTTCATAAATGTCAGGACTCACAAAAGCAGATGTAAATGCTTGCAAATTCTGCTAGGCAATGAAATACATTTAATCTCTCCTTCAGTTTCATAAGAGTATAGTTATGGTGAAGGCTGGGATACTAAAAATACAGGAAGGAAAAGGCTTGGATTACCACAGCAGAGAGATTAAGAACCCACAAAGATAAAAAATCCAAAAAAGCATACAACAGTTTAGAAGCAAGGAGGGGAGAAGAAAACTTGTAAAAGGAATCAGAACTTCCCCCCAAACACACACAAATACTACAGCAAATCTACTAGAACACATATGAAAGGGCTTTTATGAGGAAAATGGTGAAGATACTGCAATGAGGTATTAAAGCTTGGGGCTCTCCTTTGGTGATAAACCTTGAAAGATTTATACAGAGTATTAATGAAGAATAGTTTAGAGTTTGGTGGAAAAGAGAAACGGGCTAAAGCTGTTCCTCTTTCAGCCTTATGCACACATCAGAAGATAAATCAGTGACGAGCTGCAGGCACTTAAAAGTGAAAACCACAACCCATTAACTGAAATAGGGGAATGTCATCTTCTGGAGCATTATACTTGTAAAGATGGGAATCCCACGGGAAAGGTGCTGTTGAGAACAGAGCACCTGCTTTTGCAGTAGGCAGTTTATCTGAACAGAACATCATCAGAAACAGAGACAATATAGGGCAATATGGTAATAGACTCCCAGTGGGAGAGCCATGTGTTTGTTCTGCTTTAGGAGGACACACACGTTCACTCTGGAGAGGACAGGCTGTCAGCTCTGACTCTGGTGGATCACAGTAAGATCTTCTGCTCAAGAGAACGTATGGTGCTTTCACGTTTTTTGTAACAGAAACTGAAAACAGCCTACCCTTGATGGCCTATGGGAAAATGCAAACTATATGCAATCTGACGTGTATGTTTATTTGTGGTTTTCTACTTTTCCCTTCTCTATTGCTGAATTTTGACATACTCAAGGCTTGCTTTTAGGGAAAGAGAAATAGCAAAAAGTCCCTGGCCTGGGACAGTTCAACATAACAGCATGCATTAACAGCACCCAAATCAGTTAAGTGAAAGATTAGGAACAAATGAATATTCTGATTTTAGACAGAAGACAGTTCTTACTCTCATCTGTAAGTAGCTACTCGTGTTTTTCATTACTGTTTTATGATTTTGCGTAGTACAAGCACAGTAACGTGCAAATCAGAACTTCAGATTTTTTTTTGTTACTTCTTTCAATCACATATGTTCATTTGGAATACATTAAACAAGATTTGTTGCCTTATTTTTTAGCTACCAATTTATTTTAGTTTCTCAGAAAAGCCTCATTTCACAGCTGGCATGGGTTTCTAGATTGTTTCCAACCTCCTTATCTCAAGAAAAAGCAGGTGGTCTCCACTGTCATGGGATTCTCTTGCACAGAATAGGCATAGTACAGTTTTACTTATTTTTCTAGTCACTTATAGAGAGAAAGCACATGGATAAGAACATTAAAATATGTCACTAAGGATTTTTGTGCAATAAGTTGTACTATTAGCAGTGGTGACTTTCCAAACAGAGGTTTTCTGCTGCTGCTGCTGCTTTCTGTTTGGCTGTTTATGAAACTCCTGCCACTGGGAAGACCACTGAGGGAGGCAGCAAACAAACACCGCATAGCAACAAAACATGGCAGTCTCTCTCATTCACATACATTGAAAAACATGTTTTTCTCATGTGTTAACAGTTTGCCATTTCTGAGTATAACCTGATTTGCTTCCATCTACTCTCCCTGCAGGTGGCTTTCTTGGGACCCATCCCTACCATCTCCTTACAAGCACCAAGGCAAAGGTGATGAGGCAAACGCAATTAATAATACATCTTCCTAAGGTGGTTTACCTTTTAAATAATCAAAATAAATGTAATATTTATATTTAGGAGTCTTTTTCATTGACGTCCCTTTTATTTATTTTTGAAGACTTCTCTAATTGCACAACCATGCATTAGGTTGCTTTCTTAAAGCGTGTTAGAATTACTCCCCATAAAAGAGGGCAGAAGAGAAATTTTAAACCTTGATAGTAAAATATCTTGAAATATTGTATTTTTCTGTTGAATCTCAGCTGGTAAAAGTCAAGGTAGTTCACTCAGAGTTTACAGAGGATTGGCCCCAATAATTAAAAAAACATGAAAAAATGCAGTAACTTTTGCTTAGACACCCTTGATAACAAGGCTGAATTCTGCTCTCAGTTGTAATAAACTAAATCCAGATAAACACCACTGATGAAATAATACTAATAAAAAAAGGTCATGACACATCACAAGAGGCTTCACTTGGAATAGAGGAACGGAAAAATTCAAGGGAGGCTTGATCAGCAAATTATATTGAAATGGATCCTTATTCACAACTTTGCTTTAAAACTTCTGTAGACTTACTGGATATTCAGAAAGCAACAGCTAGAGCACCATTTACATAAAATTCTAAAAAAGAAAAAAATCATTAACAGCTGTAAACATTTTAAGACTGATTCTGTATTGGCTAGCCAGAAGAAAGATGCACGGAAAAATGGCACAAAAATTTCTCAGGAAAAGAAAAGCCATTTTATAGCTAATATATAAGTATTGCTGTACCTCCACTGACTCACTAGAATTAACAAGTATATCAGGTGAAAATCTGTTCCTAGATGTGTTGAGTATGTGGACATGTCAGGTCAAAGCTCACCCAGAAATGAAATGGTAAAACTCTATCCACTATCTTCCTAGGAAAGCAAAAGTAGCAGGATTCAGTGGTAAGAATTTAGTTCGTATTCAAAAAATACTTTAAATGAGTATGGACACACATATGCAAACACACACAAACACACAGACTTGTCAAAATAAAATGCTGACACTCCTCTCACAGGATGCGTTCATTGCGTGTTTCTTATTGCTTTGCATATGGAGATGCATACTGCCTTTGGCAACGTATCAGTTTATGCATTGTGTGTAAACATTATTTTCATATAGAGATGTGAATTTGCAGAGGAGTGCACTATCTACAGTTAGAAATAAATTCCACCTTCCACCATTCTGTTTTCCCTTATCTGAACTGCACATCAGCAGTAGTACCAACAGAGGAGGAGAAAGTAAGAAGTAGGGAAATTGCAGATATGTTGCTGTGCTCTTTTCCACTACTTTTCTCTCCTTTGTTCCTGTCTTAGACCGCACAGACATACAAGCATGCAGATTTCAATTCACAAGGACCTGGTCTTCTGCAACACAAGCAGACTGCAAAGCAGAAAAAATTTCCTCTGTATTATTTTTATATCTTCCCCTAGTCTTCCATGCAGCTTCTATATACTTCCAGAGTATCCGAGCTGTGTAATTGCACAAGTTAATGCATGAGAAGAAATTAGAGTCACAATTGCCTCTCACCTCTTAAGAATAATTTCTGTGTTCATCCCTTTCTCTGTATTGTCATGCTCACACTGCACTGACTACGCCTCACGTTTACTGCAAACATGCACAGAGAATGCTCAAATACCACAGTTTAAATTGAGTGAAATGACAGTACATTTGTGAAAGGAATTTCTTGTCTTCTCTCTCTTAATAGATAACAGATTAAATGAACAAAATAGCTGAAACTGTCAAAAGGCATTTAAAAACATCCCATTTCCATGTTGAACTGTCATCATTTTAGTCCTTTAGTCCACCAAGTCTAGTTCATTCAGCATAACCTCAGGGATCTACAGTGCACTGCAGCCTGGGCAAAGGAACTCACCTCCAGACTGTGAATGTGCTAAAGGACCTGATACAGAAGCAAAACTGTAGGCTTTGTCTAGTGTGACAGATGTGTCAGGTAACATCTGGCCAATTGGTCTGATCAGACAGAAGAACCACCATGACTCCTGAATCACAACTTTCCCTTTATAAGTGTACGCACCATGCAGAATTTAATTAGCACTTGTATAGGTGTTCACTAGGAACTAAGATAGTTCACTGAGGTTATCTTCTGCTTGACAATACTGTTAACACATGTAATTTGATAGATGATGCTGACCCAATGTTTTTCAGTGGCATCTAAATCAAGCTTAGCCGGTGTGAAGGAAATTAAAGCTGAGAAATCAAGAACCTGGTTGTGACCACACTGGAAAGTCCTCCCCATTCTTCTTGATCCATGTCCCAGACTTGTCACCCAGAAGTTTGATGATGCAAAGACGTACTGAACAGACTTGATCATGACAAAGGCATCTGAAAAAGTGGCTGAGCGTTGTCAAGCAACAACTGTACCCCTAGTGATTCAAATTGCTAGGCTGAAGCTAGGCCGAATCCTGCATGCGTCCCAATACCTACCATGGAGTGACAAACCTGAGAGGTAACTAACTCAAAGCATCAAGAAATAAGAGATTTAATGGAGACCATTCTTCACATAATCAAAAGTACTAGGATTATTATCACCTGATTGTTTAAGAGCTATGGAACTACACCAAAGAACTTGAATGATATTGATTAATTACATTACATGAACAGCATTAATTATTAATTATATTAGAAGCTAAAAGAGCATTTCTACTGTTCTGTTTTTCTGTGGCACACAGGCTGAATCATTACCCCCATAGAAACAAAAATGAAATGGATTACCAGATATTAACAAAAAAAGAACAGCAAACGATAGGAAACAAATTAATTTGGAAAGAGAAGTAGAAGAGAAAAAATAGAACAAGAAAATTTATTAAGAAGAGGAATTTACTACTTCAATTCATTCTTTGCTTCACATTTTTGTGTCAATTTGAATAGAAAATATTTACTGAGGTTTTTTTTCCACAGGGAACCACAAGCAGTAAAATTGACAAAATGCACAGTAATGTTCAGTACCCCAAATATCAACTCAACAGATAAAGGAAGAAGAACAGCCTACCTATTCAAACAGTTTCATTAGTCTAGAGATTCTGATAATGTCATTTCTTCTGGTTGCTTTTACAGAAATGATTACAGCACATCTTTCACAATTCTGCCCCCCTCCGCGGCCCCCCCCCCCCCCCCCCCCCCGCCAAGTCTAAGCCAAAAACATTTACCCGTGGTATCATCTGCTCTACTAACTGTTTTAAGAACTGCAAAGCAGTTTTTGCTCTGGACAGCCCATCAATTATTCTTTTAGCCATTTCTCACTGAACAGGAGTTTCAGTACTGAGCTGCCTCTCACCACCTCAGCATGCCAGGCAAGAGACTCTACTAAATGAAGTTTTTACAAGTCTTGGATATTAGTCCAATTACATAGTATTTCTAATGGCTTTGGAAGCATTGCCACAAACAGGAACAGTGTGGTCCTGTTTCTGTCAGAGTTGTTAAACTGCAAAGAACAGAATCTTTGCTTTGGTTACTGGGATGTTCACCTATAACACATGCGACTAACAACAGATTAATGTTCAGTGCAAAATTAGGATGCCTGTGCACTAGTCAGTGAACAATTTCCATCCTTACTATCAGGTGAGAATAGTTTCCTATTGTTTAAGACACAGAGAAGTTAAAATTTAGAACTTTTAAGAGGAAGAAAAATCTTTCAAATTCTAAATGCTCACTGCATGGTTTTCAGTATCTCATATTCCCCCGTGCAGCATGGTTTAATGATTTTAATGCTTTAAGGAAGAAAACATTCTTTCCAAGGAGAATAAAGAGGGCCTAGAGAGCTGAACTGAACTGGAAGGGTCTGTGGACATCTGCCAAATTTTCCTCAGTGACACTCACTGAATCTTGAAGAACTAAAAAAATTATAAAGAAATCTCTGTGAAGCTCCCCCAAACTAAATGCAACATACTGGTATTTAATATATAGAAATAAATTGGTAAAATGAAAAGCAAATTCAAAAGACAATGAAAATGGAAATGTCATTGCATTTTAAGTATGGTTTTTTTAAAAAAAATTAGTTTCCAAATTACTTCTACAAAACCATCACTGTTGTAATGGAAAGTGTGTCTTTATGAAAGCACATGAAGAAAAGAAACAGATTTGAAAAATTCTGCCATCTCTGAAGAGCAGCAATTCAGAGTCTGCAGGCTGGCCAGCTAATCATTTAGTCATTCTAGCCTATTGTTATAAATTACATTGTTCAGACTATTCAAACTGAGCAATGAAAAAAAGACATAAAATGCATATAAAAGTAATAAGTGAAAATTTCTCCTTACTTGAAACATCATTCTGCCTTACTAGTCTCTTACAGAGAAACCAAAGAAGATGATAAAAGTATTGATTATTATGGTGCATGGACCTACATCTGTATTTATAAAAAAAGATGGACTTTCTAAAAGAAAACTTTTTTCAGTATTACCTTAAGCTTCATTCTTTTCCATTACAGCCCTATGCCGTAAGAGAAGTGTTTATCTCCTACACATCAAAACATTAGAACATAGGCAAATACAAAAAAGAACCTGCTCCAAACACACACACATTTTTATGTGTAGCCTGGGATATTTACATAAATGTATAAAGCTGTTGACACTAGTTTTAAATAGCTTTTCACTCGCTATAGTCAAACAATGAATAAGTACATGCTCTACATACTGGGATGGGAGTCATGCTCGTATCGGAGACTGCTCATTCTAAAACCAGATCAGATTTCCATTCAGATGTGGTACTGTGACAAGTTTTTGTGACACTCTCTGCAGTCAGTCAGACACATGTATGTACCCCTTTGTCATCACAGTGAAAGAAACGAATAAAAGCACAATTATATCAATACACAATAATGCTCATGAGTGTATATGGCCTTACAGTAAAGCAATGATCCTCAGTAACAGATTATCTTTTCCAACATAACATAGGTAACAGAAGATCTCCTCTCCTACCTCCCTCAAAAAATATGTTTGTACAGTGCAACAACTTACAGAAATACTGGAATGATACCATAAATATTCAGGTCATCTGCATTTTAAACAATGTAATGTTCATATTTTAGAATTAGATGTGTAAGCTAGACTTTTTTTTTTTTTTTTTGCTAACTATTGTGCATTCAGTAGTCTGGTATTTTCAGAAATTAGGTTTTCAAAGTTGTTCATTTCTTTAGAAGCAGAACATGATGGACACAGAAAAGTATGTTTAGTTGCACTACAAGCTTCTCCTCAGAGCAGGAATACATAACTTTTTGTCATCTATAGCTCCATTATTAGTTTCAGTAAAATGATTTACACAAAGTTCTAGTGAACAGAGGGGGAAAAGGAGAAAATGAAATAACAATGAACGAATTGCTTACATCTTTGATCATTTCCTTGACACAGAAATCCTTTAAAACACAAGTGTAATTTCAGGCACATGAATAGTACTATGACTCCAATGGAAACTGCTCCTAGAATTGTAAGAGCTTTCTCTAGAAGTGTAAGGCTTTCTGTAGAATAAGGACTAAAAATTTCAAGCACTAAGCAGACAGAAAGGATTTCACACATTTTAAGTAAAAAGAAGTCTTCATTTTTTTCTCATATACTTTTTATACACTTTATAACTACTTTTTTTAGCTATTGCAAGTCTATGACAAGGATTCTGGACTTCTTAACTTTCATTTAAAAACACTGTATTAAGGATAGACTAAAATGCCTACTGCTACAGAGATTTATACCAAGTGGGGATCTAAGCATCCAAATGAGTGTAAGTAAACAAGACATTAATTTGTGTCTGCCCTAACATTAAATTCCCTTCAAGATTGGAAAAAACCCCAAAACGAAACTTCAAACCCTAAAACATTACTTCGGTTTGGAGGTGAACTCATGCTCACATTGGGTTGCTATAGTTAGTCTAAAAATGAAAAACCTGACAAATGGGCCTACCTCTTATTTATTCCCCTCTTCTGTCTATTGGGGTGGAGGTCAAATGAAGTTGCCACACTAACACCTTCATAATAATCTGAGGAATCAATAAAATAGCAAATACATGGTGGGCCAAGAATTTTTAATCTTCAGGACTTAATATGTTTTTTAAGTTTATAACAAAGTTTAAGATGGACAACTGCTTAGATCACAGAATCACAGAATCAAAGAATCATCAAGGTTGGAAAAGACCTTGAAGATCATCTAGTCCAACCATTAACCTAACATTAACAGTTTCAGACTACACCATATATCTCAGCGCTATGTCAATCCGACTCTTAAACACCTCCAGGGATGGGGACTCCACCACTGCCCTGGGCAGCCCATTCCAAGACCTAACAACCCGTTCTGTAAAGAAATACTTCCTAATATCCAGTCTAAACCTTCCCTGGTGCAACTTGAGGCCATTCCCTCTTGTCCTATCACTTACTACTTGGTTAAAGAGACTCATCACCACATCTCTGCAACCTCCCTTCAGGTAGTTGAAGAGGGCAACGAGGTCTCCCCTCAGCCTCCTCCAGACTAAACCACCCCAGTTCCCTCAGCCGCTCCTCATACGACATGTGCTCCAGACCCTTCACCAGCTTCGTTGCCCTTCTTTGGACACACTCGAGTAATTCAATGTCCTTTTTGTAGTGAGGGGCCCAAAACTGAACACAGTAATCGAGGTGCGGCCTCACCAGTGCCGAGTACAGGGGTAAGATCACTTCCCTGTCCCTGCTGGCCACGCTATTTCTGATACAAGCCAGGATGCCATTGGCCTTCTTGGCCACCTGGGCACACTGCTGGCTCATGTTCAGCCGGCTGTCAATCAACACCCCCAGGTCCCTCTCTGACTGGCAGCTCTCCAGCCACTCCTCCCCAAGCCTGTAGCGCTGCTGGGGGTTGTTGTGGCCCAAGTGCAGCACCCGGCATTTGGCCTTATCGAAACTCCTACAGTTGGCCTTAGCCCATCGCTCCAGCCTGTCCAGGTCTCTCTGCAGAGCCTCCCTACCCTCGAGCAGATCAACACTCCCACCCAGCTTGGTGTCATCTGCAAATTTACTGAGGGTGCACTCAATCCCCTCGTCTTGATCATCAGTAAAGATGTTAAACAGGAGTGGCCCCAAAAACGAGCTCTGGGGGACACCACTTGTGACCGGCCTCCAACTGGATTTAACTCCATTCACCACAACTCTTTGGGCCCAGCCTTCCAGCCAGTCTTTCACCCAGCAAAGTGTGTGCCCATCAAAGCCATGAGCATCCAGTTTCACCAGGAGAATGCTGTGGGAAACAGTGTCAAAGGCCTTACTAAAGTCCAGGTAGACAACATCCACAGCCTTTCCCTCATCCAATAAGCAGGTTGCCCTGTCGTAGGAGGAGATCAGGTTTGTCAAGCAGGACCTGCCTTTCATAAACCCATGCTGACTGGGCCAGATCATCTGGTTGTCCCGCATGTGTTGTATGATGAGTTGCTCCATCAGCTTCTCAGGCACGGACGTCAAGCTGACAGGCCTATAATTTCCCGCATCATCCCTCCCACCCTTCTTGTATATGGGTGTCACACTGGCCAATTTCTAATCTGTCGGGATCTCCCTGCTCAGCCAGGACTGCTGGTAAATGATGGAAAGCGGCTTGGTGAGCACCCCAGCCAGCTCCTTCAGCACCCTCGGGTGTATCCCATCTGGTCCCATAGACTTGTGTGTGTCTATGTGATGCAGTAGGTCACTGACTATCTCCTCCTGGATTGTTGGGGGGTTGTTCTCCCAGTCTCTGTCTTCTGGCTGGATTCCCACAGCAAAACTAGTCTTATTATTAAAGACTGAGACAAAGAAGGCATTAAGCACCTCAGCCTTTTCCTCATCAATTGTTGCCATGTTTCCTCCCGTGTCGAGCAGGGGATGGAGGCTTTCCCTGATCTTTCTTTTGCTATTGACATACTTATAGAAATATTTCTTGTTATCCTTGATTCGTGAAGCCAGATTTATTTCTAGCTGGGCTTTAGACCTCCTCATTTCTGCCCTGCATAGCCTCACAGCATCTTTGTAATCACTGTGAGTGGCTAGCCCCTTCTTCCAAAGCCTGTAAACTCTCCTTTTCTCCCTGAGTTGCAGACAAAGCTCCCTGTACAGCCAGGGTGATCTTCTCTGTCACCGGCTTCTCTTACAGCACCTGGGGACTGCCTGCTCCTGAGCCATTAAGACTTCCTTCTTAAAGAGCGCCCAGCCTTCCTGGACCCCTATACCCTTCAGGATCGTCTCCCAAGGGATTCTGTCATGCAGGTTCCTAAACAAGACAAAGTCAGCCCTTTGGAAGTCCAGGATGTCAGTTCTGCTACCCTCTCTCCTGGCCTCTCTATGAATAGAGAACTTTATTATTTCATGATCTCTGTGCCCAAGTCATCCTCCAACCGCCACATCATCCACCAGTCCTTCTCTGTTCACAAAGAGGAGGTCCAGCAGGGAACCTTCTCTGGTTGGTTCACTCACCAGATGTGTCAGGAAGTTATCTCCCACACATTCCAGGAGTCTGCAGGACTGGTCCCGCTCTGCTGTGTTGTATTTCCAGCAGATGTCTGGGAAGTTAAAGTCTCCCATGAGAACAAAGGCAAGCGATTGTGAGATTTCTCCTAAGTGCTTATAGAATATTTCATTCACCTCTCTGTCCTGGTTGGGTGGCCTATAGTAGACTCCCACTACAACATCTGCCCTGTTGGCCTTCCCCCTGATTCTAACGCAAAGACACTCCACCCTGTCTTCACTATACTTGTGCTCAAAGCAATCATAACAGTCCCTAACATACAGTGCCACCCCACCGCCTCTCCCTCCTTGTCTGTCCCTCCTAAAGAGCTTGTAGCCATCACCTGGTGCACTCCAGTCATGGGAGACATCCCACCATGTTTCTGTGATAGCCTGTTTCATCATGGCTTCAAGCTCCCCCTGTTTGTTACCCATGCTGTGTGCATTGGTATATGTGCACTTCAGATGGGCTGATGTCCCCAACACCTTTTTGCATTTAGACGTCCTAATTCCAGCCTGACCTTTCACAGGTGTTACCACGGTTACTGATCCATCAATATCCCTTGCATCTTTGTTGTGCTGCTTGTCTCTATTCCCTGCCTCTACTGAGATGGCAGTGAGGTTCGTCACTGGCACACCATCCCACAAACTCTGGCAATCTTCCCTGGGGCTTATGTCTGGGAGTTCCAGTTTTGTCCCCTTCCCCCTTCAAATCCAGTTCAAAGCTCTCTCAATGAGTCCAGCTAACTCCTGCCCCAAGACCCTTTTCCCCCTATGGGACAGGTGCATCCCATCTAATGCCAAAAGGTCTGGTGTCCTGTATACTAACCCATGATTGAAAAATCAAGAGCCCTGACAGTAACACCAGTCTTGGATCCACAAGTTCATCTGTTGAGTTCTCCTGTAATCTTCCTCTTCCATCTCTGCAACTGAAGGGATGGAGGAGAACACAATTTGTGCCCCCGACCCCTTAATCAGTTTCCCAAAGGACCTGAAATCTCTCTTCAATGATTTAGGACTTCTCCTGGTAATATCGTCGCTACCTACCTGAAAAACCAAGAGAGGGTAGTAGTCCTTGGGTCTCACTAGAACAGGGAGTTTTGCAGTGAGGTCCTTTACCCAAGTCCCAGGGAGGCAGCAGACTTTCCTATGAAGCAGGTCTGGTCTGCATATTGGGCCTTTGACACCCCTCAGAATGGATTCACCCAGTACAATGACTCTTCTGGGGTTCTTTTTAGAATTGGTTTTAATACCTGCTCTAGGGCGACCCAGCCTTGGTAGACCTTGGTCTTCCTCCTTGTTTGACTCATTTTCTTCATTCTTTTCTACTTCATTCAGAAGTTCCAGGGCTCCGTATCTATTGTGAAGGGACACCATGGAGGGTGAGGGAGGTCGGGTGGGGATTTTCCTACCTCCCTGAGCAGGGACCTGTTTCCAGTCTCCCCCATCTCTTATGTCCCCTCCTTCTGCCTGGTGGCAGGAGGGTGAGGGATCGCTTGCCTCTTTTGGAGCCTCCGTTTGCTCCTTTTGCTTCTGGGGTGCTAAGATGCTACTCCACCAATCAATTTCCCTTTCGCACTCCCTAAAGTGTTTATTCTTAGTCTTTCAACCTCTTCTTTGAGTTCTGCCACCAGGCTGAGCAGGTCATCCAGCTGATCACAGCACACACAGGTGTTGTCACTGCTGTTCTCTGACAGGACTGACAGGCTCCGGCACTCCCTGCAGCCTGGGACCTGGACTACTGCATGTTTGCGTGGCAGCTCCGTCTTGGTTGCCACATTCTTCCTGGTGGTGGATCTGACGCGAGTGGAGACCATAGTTCCGTCTACTCGGGGAGGACGATAAGATGACAACTAGTTTAGATGAGCTCTAGACCCAGGAGAGGGACTGTGCCGTGTCTGCTTGCCCTGCCTGCGATCAAATAAAATGAAACAAACATTTTTTCAAACTGAATAAAAATTAAATTGTATTCTCATCTTGAGAATTCATCTCAGCATTTTAGAATAAATTTCACTCTTCAAACTGGTCCTAAGAAAATGACAACAGGGTAGTGAATAAAAGCCTTCATTTGTTAGTGGACTGAGGTAATTCTTAGAATTCTGGACATTCAGTGATAATTGAAATACACTTCAAATGGTGAGCATGCACTGACCCACATCAAGTAATGTGTACTTTTTAAATCATTAAAAAGTTATACAGTTACAATATGACCTTCAAAGCTCAAGAAGTTGCCCTGCATGGAACCTTTATTCTTGAAATTTATTAATTAGTCTAAAAGGCATTTCATATACTACTACTGACTATAATTTACATTTATTAGCTTTAGTAGAACATATTATTTATAATTAATGGTATATCTTAATATATTTAAACTAGAACAATAGTTCAGACTTCATCCTTAGGCTCATTACATTGCTAATCTGAAAGACAAAGGATGACAGCAGTTAATTCTTAGGTTTTGATGCTCTGTTAATATTTTTCTCCTGAAAAAAACCCTTCCCCCCAAATTTAAGGTGTTTTAACAATTACTCATAGTCCCTTGTTTCTTCACACAGTTATTAAAACTTGTATCAAACTCTGTTTCTTTACTATTGAGACAATTCTGTAATTAGTGAATTCTTTGCATTTTGCAGAACTGTGCTACACAAAATACTTTTATCCCAAAACCGTGTACTATTACATTTTATTTATTTAATAAAACAATCAATTAGCCAGGGGCGCCTCCTGACTACAAGTTTTCAAAACCTCTCCTTTGACCTAACTGTATTTTGCTACTTAAGGTATTTGCATGAAAGATGTGAATTTATTTTTTTAATGACAGAAGTTTTAGATAAAGAGATGCTCCTTCAGCTATAAGCACTGTGTATTACTGCATAAGGTTGTAGCTTATATTTTCCTAAACCTTCTTAAACTATTATTTGAATGTAGAAAATCTGAGACAAATACAGTAGTCGTTGGCTTCACAGCAAACAACACCACATTTAAAAAGAAGGGCACAAAAGTCAATCTTCAAAAACATTAAAAGAAATGTTGGTAGGTACAATCAGAATTTTAAATAACCCACACAATATATTTAGTGACTATATTGTGTAAATTATACATGGGAGAAGAGGAATAATATTAACCTAAGTACAGAAGAAAATTATTTAACTTCCATTTCAGATATGCAGTAAGAGACAGATGGAAGGACAGAAAACAATCTCCTCTTAAACTATAAAA
Organism: Strix uralensis; assembly: GCF_047716275.1. NCBI lineage: Eukaryota > Metazoa > Chordata > Aves > Strigiformes > Strigidae > Strix > Strix uralensis. The sequence continues at coordinate 42,068,250 of NC_133975.1, forward strand.
AGGAGGTAATTTATCAGGGGTAAAAACTAACCAAGGGACTGTTCATATAATAATGTTTAATTTTTTTTACATATATATCATAAAATACTGTATAAAACATCCTTCATTGTGTTTCCTTGCAGTGTAATTTTTTTGATCCTTGTTGTTGCAAGTTAAAATTTAGAATTGAAATGATGCATCTTAGCATAAAGCAATACCCCATATGGACTTGGTTTCTATGCCCTTCAACATTTACATCTGATAAGCTATCTACTGCAGGATGGCTTTTCTCTAACAGTGATATGGCAAAAGGAAAACTGTAACTTCCAGCTCAGTGTCACTCTTCCTAAAAACTGGGAAAATGTTCTTTGAGAACATAATGTTTGTGTTACTCTCATTAGGAAACATGATTTGCTACAGTCAGCTGCTTTATTTTAGTAAATATCGATAGATATTTTCAAAATACAAAAAATGGTAAAATATCTGGTAATCATCTTTTGAAAATACCGAGTTGTGAATATCCATATATATTTTTCATCCACTTTATTTGATGTGCTTCAAATATCCAGACAGGCACTGAAATAAATTTTTAATCTTATGGGCCTTGGTTCACAAGTGCAGAATTCATTTTGGAGAAGAAGCTGCTTTCAAAAGTATGCTGACAAAAAACAGTCAGAAATGTTGCTGTACAATTAATGCTTCACCGCTTGCATCAGATTCCTGGGCATTTTTAGGCAGAGCAAGATATATTAAATTTATCTATGAAGACTTGAAAGGTCATGAGATCTTTCATAATACCATTCTTGGATCATTGAGTACAGGCTTTGAGCTTGCTGGATTTTTTTTCTCACTCCAATTTAAAAATAGTTTGATTTTTTTTTTTTTAAAGACATTTAGATCATGCCCCACATTTAAGAAACTGGGAAAGGCAGGTGTAGTGGTTTTACTTATATCTGTATGTTTTGTGTTTGGTACTTGTGATAAGGTAGAAATTCAGTGTATGTAGGGGAAGCTTATTCTGCCAGCTTGCCATGCTACAAGACATGATTTTACTGTCTAGTTGCATGCCTTGCAAGTCTGGGGCAGTAAGGAACAAGATGGAGAGAGAACAGATCATTTTCACCTAAAAACAAAGTAGGTGTGTACAAAACTTTTTCAAATAGAACATCACGGTCTCTAAGTATCTATGAACATGTCAGTCCTCAGAAAATGAGGAAAAAATCGTTTAGCTGTACCAATGCTTTGAAAGAATTTCTTTGCTGTAGCACTATCAGAGCTAGGAAACAGTGTTTTCTTTTTGTGAGAAGTTAGCCTTCCCAGCTGTAGGCAGGTTTTTGATTTAAATCATCTATGAAAAGAAAACTGATTGGACCGAAAAGGGTTGGCAACTATCACCTAAAAATTTCACAGAAGGAACAGGCACACTGGAAAAATCTTTCATTCTTATACAATTTTGTTACTGTGAATAAATAAAATCTTTCTTGATTAACTAAATATATAATCCCAATATTAAGCTATCATACCTATTTATCTCTCACACTGATGCTAATAACACACTTGGTACAAGCCAGGTGTCCACACACAGGCTGTCAGCTGCAGCTATTGTTAACAACTGGAGAATTTTATGGTACTCACAAATAAATACACCAATTAGTTTTACTTTATTTCTTATTTTAAAATCTTTATCAAACAGTCATGTTTGAAAGTGCTCTGAGACCTCTGAATACAGAACTCTGATACAAATATTCATTACAATGGGAAAAGATCCACTGAATTGTATAGCACAGCTCGCTCTTTATTTAAATGCCAGCAGAACTGTGTAGAAATCTGCAATAGGCACATGCTGAGCTGCCTCTCTCATAGTCTCCTGACATTAACAGGCATGGGGAGGAATTATTTGTAGAAAGATACTCACAGCTCGAGCACTGTGGCCAAGTGCTCAGCTGTTGAGTTAAGGGCTGTGTTAAGCCAGCAGGGAACCTTCAATTTCACACGTGAAAGGATGAAAGGATAATTCTTGTGCCAAACCTAGACCTCAAATTAAGAGTGGTGCATCTCTAATTCTATTTGACATGAAATGCTCTCTCAGAAGTCTTAGGGTGAATAAGTGTATTTAACTGAGCTTTATTTACTAGAATTTTATTCATAAGAAATCGGAAAGACAGACCCAGCAGAAAATACATTTTCTTCTTTATTCCCCAAGGACTGGGAAAGAATTGCCAAAATTTAGCACTTGGGAAATTTGATTCAAATGGACCACTTAGCTGTTAACACGTAAGCACAGATCCAAAACCAAGGACACAGAGTTCAGCATGTTGAAACAAAGGTGCATCAAATTTTTAGTTCAGAATCTGGCCCCCTGCTACCAAAACGATTAAAGATCATTTAGTAAATACAGTACTTGGCTAGCACACAAAAGGAATGCTGTAAACCTCTACACTGTCTGACCAGTTGACTAACAAGCAGTGAAACAAGGCATAGCGTATCTGAGGAAGTTTTCATTGAATTGCTCTGGTAAAGAACCTCCCAGCATGGAAAAAATAAAGCAGCACAATACATACTATATTAAATACTGGCTACACAAATTTCTATTAAAAAATTAAAAAGAAGTCCCCATTGTTTGAGAAGACCACGACTATACTCTACTCAAGTAGTCTGGAAGTTCTGCTAGCTTTCAGACTTGTGTTTAGAAAAGTAAGTCAGCTAAAACTGAGTTTTCAAATAATACCTCCGAAATTTGCCTTTACATAATAGTTAATTGTCATGCACACCATGTACATGAGAATGTGTATTCTATATTTTCAGACATCCATAAAACCCTTACATCAAAAGGATTCATCTATATGGTAGAAAACCAGAGATTCTTGAGAGAAAATCTTAATATTTTAACTGCTGGGCTATTTGTCCAGCAGATACAAAGTCAGGGTGCCAAAGCAAGGCCTCCTGTAATCTCTCTCCATTTGCCCGTGGAGTGCAAAACTACCAGCATGTAGGATGATACCTAATAGTATCAATTCACATAAATAATAAATTAACCTAAGCAGACATATCTAAAGACCACTTGTTCACATTGCAAAGTTTGGCAAAGGAAAAAAATGAACAACACAAGATCAGTTTTTTTAAATTTTAACTTCAAACTTGCTTACTGTAGGAACTACTCCCTGCCAAACTTCTAAGTTATCCAAGGCTGGCAGCTTCCTTTGGATGAAGTGGCAAAAGACTGTCATGTAGATCTGCTTAAGGCATTTAGAGAGGCAACTTAGCAGCTGCTGGTAACAATTTGTTATTAACAGTGGAACAGCAGTAATAGCTGAAGCTTCCCAGCCACAAGACTTCTGAAAGCCACTATATGGTCGACTGCCATGGCAAAAGGGTCAGCAAATGCTCACCTTTACAGGTTTGCTACAAGCAATGAACTATTATACCCTTTTCTCTATGGAATGTTCTTTTGCCCTCTCTCCCCCCAACTTGTCACAACCCAGCAACTTCTGTCACTTTCTCTTCTGAGTCATGTGCCATCCACAAGACTTGAATTCAGAAGAAACCTGAGCTTTTAACTATATCTGTGCCCTGCTATTTGTACTATTCTCTAGCCCAGAGCTTGAGAGGGCAACACTAACAGAGGCAAAGCCTTTTCTTACCATAGCAGTAGGAGGCAACCAAACCCTACCCTGACACTGAGCAGCAGTAATTAGCAGACAGTTAGTAGACAGCCTTGAGTGCCTTACCACCCTGAGAAGAGGAATAACACCTTCCTCTGTTTTCTGGCCCTTCACTTGATGTGTGTGGACTCTCAAAGATGCTGCTGCAGCACAGTAGAAAGACAAGCGCCAGTGCCACAGCAAATGACAAAGAGGTGAAGCTATTGCCTCCTTCCTCCTAGGAAACATTCGGATGATGTGTAGTTATTATTTCTTTCTAAACCTTATTTCTATTTCTTTCTATACCTGTGACAGAAAAAGCTCCTCGAAGAATGACTCAAGCTCAGCAAAAGCACTACGGACATTACAAGCTACGACAGAAACATAAGCCACAAGCGACTTTTAAAGCAGGTTGTATTATAAAAGACTCACTACTCAAGGCTAATGATGAAATCACTTCTCAAAGTTAAAATAAGTAAAATTTTTTCCTGATATCATAAAGCCTAGATTGAGAAATAACCAGGCAGGTCTGATGTTAGCCTTCTAATGTGGACCTTCTATATTTGATTGTATACCCCAACACCTTTGAACACTCATGAAAATTAGTTATTCAAGCTCCTCCTACAGAACATCATCAAAGTCCATGGAGCTCTGCATGAATAGCATCTATTTTGTTATCTTAGAGTACCTTGGGGGATCTAGAGTACTGTCAGCTGCTGAAGTACAGCAACTATTTCACAATGTTGCATATAAACAGTTATGCACTACAAAGGAAAGAAGTGGTAACCACAAAAATAAAGTTGTTTCTATTTTCAGTGTCCATAAACATGAGGAATTTTTAAAAGATCATTTACAGATACAGCAAAACATTAAGAGACTGTTTTTCAAGGTCAATGAACAGCCTGCTGCTACTGCTTATTCTACAGCTGAAAAATCAGGATATATACATCAATAGAAGAATTTGCTAGACCAGAAATGTGCAGTAAAATTCCTTCTTAAACTAGAAGGGAGGCATATGAACTAGAATTCAGAACGAATACCATGCCGACAAACTGTTCCCTGGTAAAACTATCAGCTCTTGAAAACGAGCTCTTTTGTTTTATTTCAAAGCTTAATAAGAGACACCCTAGCATCATGACATGATACTTTCACTTTTCAGCATTGACTCTAAAGAAAACTGCTGGGGAAGATTGGTGGTGCCTGAAAAAAATAGTAAGTGTGGGCAGATATGGCTACTAAGGCAGGACATTAGGTGATTTCCTCCTCCTCCCCAAATCAGTGCTAAATACAGTGGTGTCACTCTGCTACTGCAGTTGTCAACTTTGTTTCTTTTTCCATTTGATGCTTCAGTTCCACCTTTTCTGCACAAACAGCAACTCTCTGAAAAGTCCCCAGAACATACTTTTCCCTAATGTGTTTTTACCCACTAGAAAATTATAACTGAAGGATTTACTAGCAACACTTGTGTAATATGTTTGGTCAAAGGTCAACAAAGCTACGAAATTTTGTGCTAACTGAAAGGTGGCTGATCAGTTATCGTTGGAAACAGTCTATTATAAACATAGATCAGAAGTTATTCTAAATCAAGGGGAGAGCATTTCTGTATGAAATTTAGTCACACAGTGTAATGAGGTAAAAAACCCAAATGAAATTCTTGCTCATTTGACCCTGCCATTTTCCCAGTATGATACATTCCTTATTTAACAGTAGGAAATAAGACAGTTATAATTAAATTAGATTTTTCCCTTCACCCAACTAGAGAAAAAACCCCACATTTTTATTTTCTTGTTCTATAAAAGCATGCTTACAATAGGCAAGTCAAGCTCTTGCAATTCATTGCTGACTCTAATATGCCAAATAGAATCATTAAATGGAATTGTTTATGAGAAGGCTGAATTTTAAGTAGTATATTATAGCTGTAAATATAAGCCAATGACTCCTGCTATGTAATCCATTGCAAATCTGCTAGGCAATCAAAATTCAATTAGATTTAATCCACTGATGTTCAATAAACATGTCAAAATAATGTTTATAATAAATAGTTAGAATTCACTATCCTTTGTCTACCAATGAAGATACTTATTCAAGGCAGAGTTATCAAACCCAAGAATCCATTGTTCAAATTAGACAATTACTCTGACTAATTCAAGTACTCTATTTGACTTCAATTTGAAAATCTGGAAACCGTTTCATTACTTTTCATTTAGCATCAGCAACATTTCTGATTAGGATGCTTTAAAAATGATGGCTGTTCATTAGTCACTGGTATAATTAGAACTCACATAATTGTTCAAGTGAGATTTGAACAGTGTTATTTTAAGAAAGCTTAAACCTGTGGTCTTAGTCCACAAGCATTCAATACAGCTGCAAAGAAAGACCTTATGTGGTATGATCTCTCTGTCTTCCATGTCATGTTTTCAATTCATGTTTAAAAGTGGAGAAAAAAATGTCTGTAAACTGTAGGTGAATTTGTTAGTATCAACCAAAAACACTGAAAAAATCTGAAACCCTTCAAAATAAGAATAGCTCACCATGTTTAACAAATAAAATTTTACAGAAATCATTAAAGTTGTAGGCAAACAAAAGAAAGAAAGAAAAAAACCCCAGTAAAATAGCTATAACATAACATAATAACTACTTTGAGCTTACATGAGGAAACATGATTAGCTTAGAAGTGGTAAAAAAGTAGGCACCCAGGTTTGGAGACAATCTTTTCATACCACTGCCAGTGAGAACAGATTCTGCACAGATCTTGTTTTGCTATATTGCACTGAAGTACTTTAAATAATAAACCTAGAAATCCTGGTTAGTTGTCCACACCAAAGTTCAGACTGGGTCAACAGAACACAGAGCATCTCTGACATTTACTGATGCTGTTGCTGAAAAATTATTAAATAGCCTACTAACACAAAAGTATGGGAATATATAATCTCTCCATATCCTGTCTTGCTCTGAAATGCATTTTGTATTAGAATTCACTCCATAAATATGAAATATTTTTTGATCTTTGGAATGTGATAAACATAGGCACTGATCTTGAAAGGGGTTTTCGTATGGCCTCAAATTTCAGTCCAGACTGTGCAACTTCCTTCCAGGGTTACTGTTGACTCCTTTCTTTTGCAGAGCCTTGTGGCCATGAGTTGGAGACGGCAAACAGCTAATTTGATGCCACTTATGTGCAAACAGAGAAACAAGCAAATTAGCAAAAGCTAGCAATGTCAGTGAAATCACTCATTACATCAGTGATGCAGTTTAATAGCAGGCCTGTGTCAAGCAGCCAGAAGACCAAAAGTCCAAATGTATTATATAAGATTATAAAATCTTAGATGTACAAGTCCAACGCACTGAATTAAGTATATACACAGTAAAATAGGACACTAAATCCCAAGCACATTAGTATCTGTCCATTGGATTTACGTTCTTTTGTTCTCAGTAGATCCATACACAACTCTGGTTCGAGAGCATTTGTAGGTCTGACAAAAGCAGACTCACACCTACTAAACACAGCAACTTGTCAGTCCCACAGCCTGCATATCTCTAAACATTAAAGGTTTTATCTATAGTTTTATTTCCAAGTGTAGTCCATAATTAAGTGTCATAACATTAATAACAACTCTTCATTCACATGGGAAAGAATATGTTTTAAAAGGTTTTAAACTTCAATTTCTAATTTTGCAGAGACAGTCTTGGTCCTTAAATTTATTTTCACTCACAACCAGTTGAATGCATAGATAACAGAATTTAAACAGAAGTAATTAGTTAAGCAGGTATATCCAAGAATTTGCTACTGTAATTACACACAAAATTAGAAACAACCTTTAAGAAGGAAATATTATTAATAGAGTAACTGGCATAGTCAGGAGACAGTAATGATTTACGGTATGTCAAACTTGGGATGTGAGAAATACGAACAATTTTTATACTTCTGATCTGTAACTTTATTTTTGGTAAAAACTTCATCTCACCAAACTGTGGAATAGATAAATAAATGCATAGCCTGTGATATGACAAGGGTACCTCATTAACTATTTCTGTTTTGTATTTCCCTTTTTTCATTTACATATAGCAGATGATAGCTGTTAACATGTCAGCACTCATAACTACATTGGATGCAATATCACATCTTGCCAAAATTTTAAAAATAATTTATTTGCTGAGCAATGCATTTTGGAGTTAAATGGTTGCACAAAAGTTCATGTTAAATTTAGTAAATTGTTCTGATTAAAAAATAAAAATTGAAGTCAGAATTTTAATTTAAAATTGTTTAAATGGTTTTTGTTATTTTAAGATTAAAAAGGAGTATTTTCCTTCCAGTGAAATTAAATGTTTTATGTAAAGAAGCAAGTTTTATGTAATGTTTTACTCATGTTTTCAAGAAAAAAAAGAGATATTTTCAAGCTTGTTTTTCCAGCTCCCTGATTTAGTAAAAAATGAGTTACAAAATAGAACTTTCCATTCAGTTTCACTCATCATAAGAACACTGTCAATAAAATTCAAGTTGTAAGATTTGAATAAAAGCAAATTAAATATAGAGAAAGTAACTGGCTACTAACAGTCACATCGAAACTGTTCTCCACTACAAATAGGTTTAGCTAAAAGTAAACCCTCTCTGACTTCATGCCTACATTAAAACAGACCACTGAATGCATACAGACATATATATATGCATACACATGAATGAAAAACAGTAACATCTGCTACAGAATTTTCTATTGCACCTCACTTATTTAGCAATCAAAAATAATTCCACATTCTCTTTAAATCCTTGCAATGTAAAATCAATTCTGATAATTTTTTTACCATAATGTGAAGAAATGAATGGTAGGAAAGACATTTGCCTTCTGTCTGTTGATAAATTGGCTACATTACTGACTCTAAATCCAGTGTTTCTCCAGTAACTGAGGCCATCAGATCCCAAATGATATATGTTTAGGTAATGCACCATGAAACATTTGCCTGAAGCAGTTCTCTTAAAATTTTTCATCAAGACCCTGATAAGTCTTGTTAGGGCACCAAGTGGGTGTTGCAAGATAAAAGCCTTCCTCACAGAAATCTAATACATTTGATTCTGATGTTGAATCTCTTAAAATGATCAAAACAGCACTTAAAATTATATATATTCCTTATCTGTTTTATACCCTAAGAAAATTTTACCATAACTTTTAAAAGGTATAAAGTGATCAAACACTTCCCTTCACCATAGCTTCTAGAAGAATGTTTCTAGAAGAAGAATCTTCTCCCAGAAGAATGTTTCATTCTCCCAGCATGTATCCGAAAAAAAATTAAAATTTTTCTTCAAATTAACTCAGATTTGTATTACTCAGAAGGGTACTTTGTTTTCCTAACAGCTACATCAGTTTTTCCATAAGGTTCATTGTACTGATGAAGTTTGAACACACTTTACAACTACAATCACAATGTAAATCACAGGAAATGTGAAGATGTAGGTTGCTGGAAACTCATGGACAAGGAAAAGCAAAACAGGTGCACAAACACATCATTTTACAATGACAACTTACAGCATTTCACATATTACTCTTGATGGGACATAAAGGAGTGTCTGCCATTCTCTGTCTGTCATACTATACCTAAACAAATTTAATTTTAATTACTTTTAATTGGTCTATTTACAGGTTTTAACTTTGTAATGACCTTTATGCTTTAGTAGGGAGTCAGGAGTAACCTTTTAGACTCCATTGAAAGTTTAGATAAATAAAATTCAGATATATACTACACACTAGGACTGCAGCATATTGTGTGTGGATATATGTGACAAATCTAGTTTTTAAATTTATTACTGTTTCTTCAACAGGTATAACAAAAACCTTGATTTTCTAATCAACTTCCTTTTAATATAACTTTTCCATTCAGATCAAAATAAAATACTGAACTTTTATAAGTGTTTTTGGTGTGCAGAGCCTTTTGTAAATACTTTAAGGCTATGAACAAATCTAGAGAGCAAGAAAGAAGGCAACAACAAAAGCAAACTCAGCTATGGCTCATGGCACATTGTAAGAACGCATGTACAGGAATAGACTAAGCAACCACTTGATTCAACTATCCTGTCTCCAAAAGCTATAAAGAGATGTCCAGGGAAAAGTAAAGAAAAAATAGGGCAAAAGTACACAATACTTTCTTCAGTGCTCTTTGAGACTCTAACCATTTTAATTAAAGGTAGTTTTGGAGTCACCTGGCTTCTATGTATTTCTGAATGAATTTTTCAGTCTTTCCTTGAACATGTCAACACTGTTAGCATACACAGAATTGCCTAAATTCTACACCTGTGTGTTTTATCATAAAAGATATCATTGTCTCATAAAAAATTGTCCTTCCTTTGGCTTACTTAGAAACCAGCTTCTTCGAGATTCAACTGATATTCTCTAGCTATTGTACAATATAAATAATGTTTATTAAATAATGAGTGCTAAATATATTCCCATCATCTTCATGTGAGGATGTGCAAAAGTATGCTTAATTACTAGCAGGCAAACCTGGATTTTGTGACATCTATTTAGCATCAAGATATGGTTGTAACAATATACTTGAAAAACAAAAATGCCAAATTATATTTCAGTACATTAAAAAAATAATGCATAAGAAATTAGAGGAAGTCAGTTAAAATAACGGATAGTATAGTAGTTGATCTAAAGGAGGATTCTATATAAACATGTCAGCTTTAAAAGCTAAAGTGATTTGAACAGCTAAAATAAATATTAAGACCAACTGATGTGATTATGAACATATTCTTAGCATAAAATTGAAAATTCTTGCTGCTGTTGAAAAATGCCTCATCATTTCCTTAAAGTAATGCTGGAGGAAGATAACCCTATGAGGCTGAAGTACAAGTTCATACCATAATCATAAATCTGTGATTACAGATTTACGACAACAGCTATATCCCTTGTACTGCTGTTGCATATCTTGCTTGTTTGGTCAATAAAATTGCAAATGAAGTGTAAAACTTTAAAGAATAAAGTAAAAAATAAAGGATAAATCTCAGTAACTCACTTTATACTAAAAAATCATGTATATGTTTATATACACATAATAAAAATACTTACACTATAAGTATTTGATTTTCCTTTTGCATTAATTTAACTTACATAGCTGTGACTTGATACCATTAAATTGTCTACCTCCAAAGTAAATAGTTACAATTTGACTACATTTTTAACACACCTGACTACTACATAATTATGAGGGATGTCCGGCCAGCTCCGTGAGAGCTGCTACTGAATTGCCAGGGAAACCTGTCATTGAAAGTGAGACAGAAATAAAGTACTTCAGAGCATTCAGTCAACATACTGGGAAAAAGCCCACAACATTCAGTTGCCTCTCTTCTGAAAAATTTAGAACAAATACATAACTGCTTAAATACACCTAATAAATTATATGCTATAGGTATTGGGCGGTTACAGCTTAAACAATGAAAGTCAATTAAAAAAAAACAAAGCTAAAGTTACATAATTTACAAGTTTCATTTATGCTAGAAAATCAGTGAGATAAAAGAATCCCCATGTGTTTTGCCCCTTGAAAAGAAAACAAACAAACACTAGTGCTGCAACACATAAGGATACCGAAAAGGTTTGGCAGATTTTCTAATTCTTTTGGCTGTGTGCAGAGGAATATGTTTTTACTGTATCTTGACTGTTACAAGTTAGAACTGACAGACTGGCGATGCCATCAACTTTAGGAAGACATGCTGTGTTTTGTTCTTTGGAAGAAATGGACTCCCCCTCCCCCGCCCCCCCCCCCCCCCCCCCCCCTTATTTTTTAAAACCAGAATGAAAATTCTTGTTACTGATGAGTTTTACCATCAAGTACATGATCTCTGAAGATCCATTCTGATGGAAAGCTCATAAAATGCTACTTCTTTGAATGAGAAAGATTTCTGTTATGAAAAATCTCTTTCAAACTGAAGTCAAAATTACACACTGTAGTTTAAGGAAAAAGAACATTATTTAAGCAATAACTCACAAAAACCATATCAGGACTCATTGTCACTAGTTACAAGGTTGCTAATCCTCCCTGGGAAAGCCTGAAAAACGTGGAAGCTATGCAGATTTGTCACATTTTGTCTATGTCTATTCTTTGACCTTTATTACTTTTAATACAGATGCTAGTATCTCCGTGAAGTTTTTCAAGTACTACTATAATATATTAAAAAAAAACTTATTTACTGGAGAAGCATAAAGCTTTTCTCATGAAAACAGTCTGTTTCTTCTGAACATATGAACTCTTATTTTGTTTTATTACAAATTTATTTCCACAGTGTTATTTAATAGCAACTGCACAGAAATAGAAGATTATGCTTTCAGGAAGCAAAAATAAATGGAGGGAAGTAAGCTTTGCATAGATGTGATATGCTTCAGCAGTCTTATTTTTAGTATTTGTGTTAAAATATTTCATATAAAAATTATAGAACAAGAGTTGGCACACTCTTAATGTTAACTTTAAAGTCCATACTAGGCAAAATGCAAACATACACTGTAGACATGTGGACATATCTTGTACTTGAAGACTACTATGGATGCTTTCAATCTTCCTTGTACTTTCATGGCAGAAGAAAGGGCAACCATTGTGAAATGGTGGCAGTTTACACGCAGCTGAGAGGGGAAAAAAAATCCCTTTAGCATAAAGCTAGGGAGAAATCTACAAGCTTCCTCTTTTTGTGAAGGTTTGTGAAGACTACAACTGAGTGGAAGAGAAAGTATTTTGCATCACCTTTTGTACTGTTGTTTATTCAGTCCACTACACCTTTTGCATTTTTTATACAACTGTGCTTTTCTTTTTTTTTTTTGACTCATTGGCTGCTTTAGTTTCACTATATCTCACATAAATATATGGAGATGATAGACTTCTACATACATTTTCCAAGCCTACTTATATCCAAGATTTCCTCATCCTATACTTAATAAGCTGAATATTTTTCTTAAAAGGAACAGCAACACATCTGTCCTTGTGAACTGCCTTGTTGCAAAAAATGAATTATTTTTTCCAGGTAGTTTCTCCAAATAGTCAAGATCTTTTACAACTGCGATTGTGCAACTGAACGTGATTAGGTTTTCTCCCAGCTTTTGACTGTCATTAGATTTAACAGGAACATGTTCTATTCCATCTTCCAACAGTAAAAATACACAACACTATCAGAACCAGAGCACAACCCCATGGATATCTACACGCACCTTGCTATTTTGATTAGGAGCTACTGAGCATCACTGCGAGCACGGTTGCACATGCAAGAGCAGTTTCACCTATGCTATGAGTTACTAGTTTACATGAATGTCATTCATGAGTTTTTAAACCAAAAATCATATCTTGACATTCTCAACCACAGTGGAAATGATCCATAACTAGAACTCTACAAAAGTGTAGCAACACAAATCATAAACAGATAGCAGCAGCAGTAGCTTCAGAAATATTTAGACCAGGAATAAGGGAGAAAAATAAAATGGCCTAATCTCATGCAAAGAAAAGTAGCACACAGAGAAAAGGGGTCAATATTCATATCCCTTACCGACAACATGCATGTTCATTCCATTCCTAAACCCATTTGTTAGGTCTAAATATTGTAACACTACTGCACTAATTGAGAGTAAGGAACAATAGCCCTGCCACTGGACATGCTATTGACTTATGCTATTTATGTAGTAGAACACATACAACGAGTGACATGTTTTTCCACACACAACCCTGAATTTCCTGAAAAATTGTTTGCCAAAAATAGCAATTTGGAACTTTAATGTATTTGTCACATGCAAATTTATGGTAACTTGTTTGCTTCCTGTTGTTTTATTTCCTTCAGATATTCTACTTGCAGTTAAGTTTTTCACTACTGGTTCAGACATTTACCTTCCTGTTGTTAGCAGCACATTTACACAGGCAAGCCTTAATTGCTCTTCCAAAATTATCCAGATGAAAACTACAACCATGACAGAGGAGTGACAGAGAAGAAAAAGAGAGATCAGCCAGCAGAAGAGCTCTGCAGGTTGGCACCAGTTCATTTCACTTTTCTTTTTTTTAAAAAACATGACCTTGTCACTTTTTTCTTTTTTTTTGAGCTCATCCCTGTCTGAGCATATTGTCTTGTCACAGTATGAAGTGCAGATGATCTGTATCCTAATGAAATTTGCATGTGATGAATACATGTTCAGAAATATTCCAGATCTGTAAGACTGATGTAATTTTTATGATTTTAATAATCATAACTCAATTTTATTGACTTGTACATTTGTGAGGAGACTAATTAACTTTAAAATGTAGCGTCTCCTTGGGGAAAAAAGTGTTAGAGATCGAAAAAATTATGATTCAGAGCTCCCAACCATGATGGAATGGTGGTAAAATTAATCAAAGCGAAGACAAACAGTAGCAGCATTAAGTGAAATTTGGCTTTAATTCTGATCATGTACTTAAGAGACTCTCAAAGTCTATACCTCGATCCTATGAATGACTAGTTCTTACAAGGAAGGACAAACTTGTTTTCTTAAAAGTCCTAGACTGAAAACTCCACTAAAGAGAATGTAGACAAAGCTGCAGGACAACATGCCATTAACACTCTAAAGAAAAAAAAAAAAGTTTAAATATCAGTTTCCATCATGTTTCGTTCATTGTATATCTAGCTCAAAAACGTATTATACTGACACTACATATGACTAAAAATTGAGTTATACATATAAAAATAAAAGGCTCTAACTTACACATTAAATCAGTATGAACAAAGAGAACAGAAATATTGTCCCACAAAAATGGATTCTCTGAATTTAAATCCTTGATTTAAATCAGACTTTTTTGTCTAACTTTTTTGGGGGGTGGGGGAATGAGGAGGGCCTATTATAGTAACATATAAGATAGAGCTAATCAAGTTTGAGAAGGTGTTATACCAGACACTGTACAGAATATCAGTTACTGCTCATTAATAAATTATTTAATCAGAGAAGGATAGCTATTGAAGATATAAAATATTGTTACTAAAATTCACACAGCAAGTCAGTGGCAAAGGCCACAAGAGCCCAAAGACGCCTGAATGCAAGCTCAGCACTGTTTGCAAGGACCACCCTTATCGCACATAGAATACTGCTGCAAGACAGTCCACAACAAATCTGCGTTTTAGGCTACTTTTGTGCTTCTGTGTTTCCTCAGCAACTACGACCTCTGTGCTGGTCACAGGCCTTCTCTGAAGCAAAGTTGCACCAATTCTACTTGCTCTACTTGAGTAACAGAAATCATTGCCATAAATGAGGGCAAATAAAACAATAATTTTGTATTCATTACTGAGCACAGTACTTTAACTCCAACAGCATACCAATACAGAGATACTCTGTTATAATTTGTAATATTCCACAGATGGTACAGATTATGCCCTTGCAGTTTATGACATTAGTAGTACTGATTATACTGCCCAATAATCATGTCCTTGGCTGAAGAATTAGGGCCTATCTTGCAGCACCTGTACAAACACCTTCCAGCTATGAAGAGACAACTTGGGATCACAGTTCATCAGCATAGTCACAACAGAAACATACATGTTTTTCTGTCCAAGATAAATTGATTTTTATCTTCACTTTCATTCAGATTTACGAGTAAGTTGCACAAGTTGGATATGAATTATCCTACCAGTTCAATCATTTTGTGAATCACAGAATCAAAGAACCATCTAGGTTGGAAAGGACCTCGAAGATCATCTAGTCCAACCATTAACCTAGCACTGACAGTTCCCAACTACACCATATCCCTAAGTGCTATGCCAACCCATCTCCTGAACACCTCCAGGGATGGGGAATCCACCACCTCCCTGGGCAGCCCATTCCAACACCTGACTACCCGTTCTGTAAAGAAATGCTTCCTAATATCCAGTCTAAACCTTCCCTGGTGCAACTTGAGGCCATTACCTCTTGTCCTATCACTTACTACTTGGTTAAAGAGACTCATCCCCAGCTCTCTGCAACCTCCTTTCAGGTAGTTGTAGAGGGCAATGAGGTCTCCCCTCAGCCTCCTCTTCTCCAGACTAAACAACCCCAGTTCCCTCAGCCGCTCCTCTTACGACATGTGCTCCAGACCCTTCACCAGCTTTGTTGCCCTTCTTTGGACACGCTCGAGTAATTCAATGTCCTTTTTGTAGTGAGGGGCCCAAAACTCAACACAGGAATCGAGGTGCGGCATCACCAGTGCCGAGTACAGGGGTAAGATCACTTCCCTGTCCCTGCTGGACACGCTATTTCTGACACAAGCCAGGATACCACTGGCCTTCTTGGCCACCTGGGCACACTGCTGGCTCATGTTCAGCCGGCTGTCAATCCACACCCCCAGGTCCCTCTCTGACTGGCAGTTCTCCAGCCACTCCTCCCCAAGCCTGTAGCGCTGCTGGGGGTTGTTGTGGCCCAAGTGCAGCACCCGGCATTTGGCCTTATTGAAACTCATACAGTTGGCCTTAGCCCATCGCTCCAGCCTGTCCAGGTCTCTCTGCAGAGCCTCCCTACCCTCGAGCAGATCAACACTCCCACCCAGCTTGCAAACTTACTGAGGGTGCATTCGATCCCCTCGTCTAGATCATCAATAAAGGTGTTAAACAGGAGTGGCCCCAAAACTGAGCCCTGGGGGACACCACTCGTGACCGGCTGCCAACCAGATTTAACTCCATTCACCACAACTCTTTGGGCCCAGCCTTCCAGCCAGTTTTTACCCAGCAAAGCATGTGCCCATCCAAGCCGCAAGCAGCCAGCTTCGCCAGGAGAATGCTGTGGGAAACGGTGTCAAAGGCCTTACTAAAGTCAAGGTAAACTACATCCACAGCCTTTCCCTCATGCAATAAGCAGGTCACTCTGTCGTAGAAGGAGATTCGGTTTGTCAAGGAGGACCTGCCTTTCATAAACCCATGCTGACTGGGCCTGATCATCTGGTTGTCCCGCATGTGTTGTTTGATGGTGCTCAGGATGAGCTGCTCCATCAGCTTCTCAGGCACCGATGTCAAGCTGACAGGCCTGTAATTTCCCGGATCATCCTTCCCACCCTTCTTATAGATGGGCGTCACATTGGCCAATTTCCAATCTGTTGGGACCTCACCGGTCAGCCAGGACTGCTGGTAAATGATGGAAAGCGGCTTGGTGAGCACCCCAGCCAGCTCCTTCAGCACCCTCGGGTGTATCCCGTCTGGTCCCATAGACTTGTGTGTGTCTATGTGATGCAGTAGGTCACTGACTATCTCCTCCTGGATTGTTGGGGGGTCGTTCTCCCAGTCTCTGTCCTCTGGCTGAGGAGGCTGGATTTCCTCAGTACAACTAGTCTTATTATTAAAGACTGAGGCAAAGAAGGCATTAAGGACCTCAGCCTTCTCCTCATTACTTGTTACCATGTTTCCTCCTGCGTCTAGCAGGGGATGGATACTCTCCCTGGTCTTTCTTTTGCTACTGACATTCTTATAGAATCATTTCTTGTTTTCCTTGATTGCTGATGCCAGAGTAATTTCCAGCTGGGCTTTGGACCTCCTGATTGCCACCCTGCATAACCTCATAGCCTCTTTGTAATCGCTGTGAGTGGCTAGCCCCTTCTTCCAAAGGCCGTGAAGTCTCCTTTTCTCCCTGAGTTGCAGACAAAGCTCCCTGTACAGCCAAGGTGGTCTTCTCTGTCACCGGCTTCTCTTACAGCACCTGGGGACTGCCTGCTCCTGAGCCATTAAGACTTCCTTCTTAAAGAGTGCCCAGCCTTCCTAGACCCCTATACCCTTCAGGATAGTCTCCCAAGGGATCCTGTCAAGCAGGTGCCCAAACAAGACAAAGTCAGCCCTTTGGAAGTCCAGGATGTCAGTTCTGCTACCCTCTCTCCTGGCCTCTCTATGAATAGAGAACTCTATTATTTCATGATCACTGTGCCCAAGTCGTCCTCCAACCACCACATCATCCACCAGTCCTTCTCTGTTCACAAAGAGGAGATCCAGCAGGGCACCTTCACTGGTCAGTCCACTCACCAGCTGCATCAGGAAGTTATCTGCCACACATTCCAGGAATCTCCGAGACTGGGCCCGTTCTGCTGTGTCGTATTTCCAGCAGATGTCTGGGAAGTTAAAGTCTCCCATGAGAACAAAGGCAAGCGATCGTGAGATTTCTCTTAAATGCCTATAGAATATTTCATCCACCTCTCCGTCCTGGGTGGGTGGCCTATAATAGACTCCTACTACAACATCTGCCCTGTTGGCCTTTCCCCCGATTCTAACGCAAAGACACTCCACCCTGTCTTCACTGACTTGTACTCAAAGCAATCATAACAGTCCCTAACATACAGTGCCACCCCACCACCTCTCCCTCCTTGTCTGTCCCTCCTAAAGAGCTTGTAGCCATCACCTGGCGCACTCCAGTCATGGGAGACATCCCACAATGTTTCTGTGATAGCCACTACATCATAATTTTCCTGTTTCATCATGGCTTCAAGCTCCTTCTGTTTGTTACCCATGCTGCGTGCATTGGTATACATGCACTTCAGATGGGCTGATGTTTTGCCCCCTTCCCCCTTCAAATCTAGTTTAAAGTTCTGTCAATGAGCCCAGCTAACTCCTGCCCCAAGATCCTCTTCCCCCTCTGGGACAGGTGCATTCCATCTAATGCCGAAAGGTCTGGTGCCTTGTATACCAATCCATGACTGATAAATCAAGAGCCCTGATGGTAACACCAGTCTTGGATCCACAAGTTCATCTGTTGAGTTCTCTGGTGTTCTTGTTCATCCATCCGCCCAACTGAAGGGATGGAGGAGAACACAATTTGTGCCTCTGACCCCTTAATCAGTTTCCCCAAGGACCTGAAATCTCTCTTCATTGCTTTAGGACTTCTCCTGGTAATGTCGTTGCTACCTATCTGAAAAAACAGGAGAGGGTAGTAGTCCTTGGGTCTCACTAGAACAGGGAGTTTTGCAGTGAGGTCCTTTACCCAAGTCCCAGGGAGGCAGCAGACTTTCCTATGAAGCAGGTCTGGTCTGCATATTGGGCCTTTGACACCCCTCAGAATGGATTCACCCAGTACAATGACTCTTCTGGGGTTCTTTTTAGAATTGGTTTTAATACCTGGTCTAGAATGACCCGGCCTTGGTGCACCTCGGTCTTCCTCCTTGTTTGTCTCATTTTCTTCATCCTTCTCTTCTTCACTCAAAAGTTCCAGGGCCTCGAATCTATTGTGAAGGGACACCATGGAGGGTGAGGGAGGTCAGGTGAGGATTTTTCTGCCTCCCTGAGCAGGGACCTGTTTCCAGCCTCCCCCATCTCTTAGGTCCCCTCCTTCTGCCTGGTAGCAAGAGGGTGAGGGATAACCTACTTCGTTTGGACCCCCCATTTGCTCCTGTTGCTTCAGGGGTGCTAGGGTGTCACTCCACCAATCAATTTCCCTTTCGCACTCCCTAATACTTCTTAATCTCTCGACCTCTTCTTTGAGTTCTGCCACCAGGCTGAGCAGGTCATCCAGCTGATCGCAGCGCACACAGTTGTTGTCACTGCTGTCCTCCGACAGGACTGACAGGCTCAGGCACTCCCTGCAGCCCGGGACCCAGACCACTGCATGTTTGCGTGGCAGCTCCTTCTGGGTCATCATGTTCTTTCTGGTGGTGGTTTTGACCCGAGTGGAGACCATGGTTCAGTCTACTCATGGAGGACAATAAGATGAAACTAGCTCACATAAGATCTAGACCCCGGAGATGGACTGTGCCCTGTCCGCTCGCCCTGCCTGCGTGAACTGCTGTGCAAACAGATGCGCCTCACCCTTCTGATGCACCACGCCCTGTTCGCCGCGCTCCTGGTTGCTTGCGCTCCCTGGGGGCTGCTCTTGTACATGAGGGGTGTGGGGTGTTGTCACTCCAGTCTCCACCCACTCTGACTCACTGCCGTCCTCGTTAGCAGCAGGTCACTCTTCCCGCTCAGGGGGGAGGCGACTTGAGGCTCTCCCTCTTCCCTGGGCTTCTGCCTTCACATCTTACGGTTTTGCCATGGGTTTTTGATGCTTTCAGGAGGGTCCCCCGCTGCTGTCCTCCTCTTCGGAATCCCTCTCCTCGGCAACCTAACTCAGTGAGTTAGGTTATTCTCTTCGGGATAATCAAGTTAGAGAAATTAATCCTTTCTTCTGGTAATTCAGCCACGTGAAAACTGTGCATTTGCAGTGGAGAGTAATATAGCCGTTAAGAGAATTATTTATGATTTGATTAACTTTGTGTTATGCCACCAATTCTTCTCACAAATCTTGTATTCTTGTACAATAGAGAAAAAAAAAGAAAAAAGAAAGTGGAGCTCAAACATAAGACTGATGATGTAGTACAGAGAAATAATTGGTTCAAATGGTATTCGTTAGAGTAACTCCACCTAAGATCATTTCTGGGAAAAACACACCGGAAGAGGGAATTAGTGTGAAATAATTTCTGATGAGTTCTGAAATGACAAAATATGGTTGAAATTATATGTAAGGCTGCTCAAACATACACTATTTCTTCATCTAAGCAAAATTTCTATATACTAACCATCCATAGTATGTTTTCTGGCTGATTTTTTTGAAAGTATATATGTATTTATAATACAAAATTTCTTAAGGGCTTTTATGTGATGACAAATCAACATTTTAAATACACCATTAGCAAGTTGTTGCTCTGAACCGTGATGAAGTAATTCCTTGAGAAATGCTAAAAGGCAGGCATACTTTTAAAGAAAAAGATAACAAAACACAAGTTTAACTTTATCAGTTAACTTTATCAATTAGATATTTTCCAAAGGTTGCAACTTTTCTGAGCTGAATTAAGAGTCTAATTAAGCTGGCTGTAATAAAGATGACTAAGCTTCATGACAAATAGTAAATTTGTAATATCCCTTTTCAACTAACCACAATGCCAAAACCCAGAGATGAAAATTTGTGGGAGGGAGCGCTTTCTGTTTTCATTACCAGTTACCAATTTCTTTGAAAAGTTTGAAATCTGTGCCCTGTTCTTTAATTTACTACTGTGCTCTGGAATTAGGTTAATAATAGAGAATTGCTCCAGGACTTTTGTTTGTTAGTTTTCTGACAAATTCCGTTATTCAAGGTCACTTCTACAATTATATTTTCCTTGTGGGCAGGCACAGGTGCCTACTTTCACTGTTAAGAAAAATCCTCTTTTTCTGTCATGTTAGTGTCAACAAGTATCATGAAGTGTAAAGAGATGCTTGGCAAAACTGTCACAATGCATGACCTTTCTGTAGCTGAGATTGCATTTGCAGTATTGCACAAGATTCCCATCTAAAAACATGTTTATTTGGCACCTATTAAAAATGGGCTACATGCCATCTTCACAGATGGCTGTAAGTGTTCACCACTAAACTATCATGTAGCTTAAGAAATGTGAGAGTCAAGGGCAGGGTTTTTTTATATGGGAACATTCACATGTTGTCACGTTTAAGTTATCTGCCACTGTAATTCTGCTGTGAGCTAAATTAACCTTCAAAGTGTGAAACTAAATTTTGCAGACAGGTAAAGGAATACTTAACTTGTTAGAGTGACCTACGAGGAAAGAACATGCATTCAAATGCCTTTGCATTTTTTGCATACTGCTCACTTGCCCTCCAAAGGTTTTAAAAGAAAATACTATTCTACTTTACATATGAGAAAAACGAGTTGAATGATATTTCCAAACAGGTAATGCAATCTACTGTGAATCTTGGAACCAGAAATCAGGTGATATTAACACTATCCTAAGTGTTTAGCTGCCATTCTAGAGGCAGAGATTTATCTTTCTCCAGCTGACTGGCATGCAAGTTGAATGCTACAAAGAATTGAGACTTTTCATGTTTCCAACAGCTGCTTGTCAAACCAAGTCTGCTTGCAGAAAACAGTCCACATTAATACTTCCTAAGACTTTTAAAGGTGATTTTCCTAGGCTTCCATGAACAGAGCTGCATGCTGATAGGCACTGAGTAGGATTGGCAACATGGGAAAACACCCTGCCTAGTTTAGTTATATTAAAATAATGTACCATTTGAGTTTACCTAGATACAAAGGTCAATTTAATGTCTAAGACTGAAAAAGTATTTTAAAAAATTACTTTCACTAGTGGTAAAACATGAAATGAGACTTTTTAAAGTTTATTTTACATAATACTGTAGTAGAAGAAAGAAAAGGGAGGTAGGAAGGTGTGCTGTTTGTAGAAAGAGTTTGCCTATACTGTAAAATCAGATAACAAGGTTTTTAAGCCAGTTATTTATCATTAGAAGATTCCAAACAACACCATTTCGTAAACAGGACTGATTTTTTTTTTTTTTTTTAAAGAACTGCTTTTTTTTTTTTTTTAATAAGAAAAAAAAAAAAGGAGAACCAGGCTTCTATTCATTTTCCAGTTACTGTTTAGTGATCTCAGAGAAACTGTGACTGTGTTTGTGCCTCCCTATCCCTACCTGCAGAATTCAGACAGTAATGCTGGCCTCTCCAGTAAAGTACTTCTCACTAGTGGTATGAAATGGACTGTGTTGGAGTCAGGTATTACAAGCATATAATGAAAAGTGTGTGTGCCCGTGTGAAACAGTACTGGGGATCTCTTTGACCAACACCACTGCCAAACAAGAACAGAAAACCAATTTCCATTTCAGCAGCTTGTACCATGACAGCTTTTTTAAAATAAACATTTAGATAGTGCTGCACTGACTTCCTGAAAAGAATTAATGTTTTGTCAATTTAGAATATGTCTGGCTTAGGAAAAAGAACTTTGCCCATGGTCTGATTCATACACTTGAAGTAATGATGGTTTATTGACGTTGATTCTGGTGATGCTTGATGAAGAAACAAATACTTCCTTAGGATGGTATGAAGTCAGACTTCAAGGCTACACTAAATGACTCGAAGATACTGGAGGATGGCCAATATATTCATAAATATTGCCCATTTGATTTTACAGCATTTGACAGCAGTTTTCCTATAATTAAGGAATGGGGCACTTTTGCACAGTTAGAGATATCATTTACCAATTTTACATATGCCACCAAACTTTCATCTTAAAGTCTTCTGAAAGGTTGTAACTGATCTTTTGTCATCTTCCCCAGTCTGTTCATGTAGTATTTGTGAACTTATCAAGATTCCCATGTATGAATTTGTAATAATAATGGGCCAATTAACTTACATAAGTAATTTCTGCTTGGCAACAGGTTCACTGAAATACTCCAAGTCAAAACTTGAGCAGAAATAACAAGCTTCAGATCTGTAATGGTGTGAGCACAACTTTTAGTTTCCCCAGAATTATAGTTCAAGATGCTTTTAGGAACCGAAATCAAGCAATATTTTTAAAGACACTCAATTTTTTATAATTATTTTCATCAGTAAACTAATTTACTAGAAAATTAATGAAAAGTATGCTCAAAATATATTTGATATAATTCAGATTCTTACTGAAGTTTAACTATGTTTTAATAATACTCTGGAGACAGCATTGAAAATACTGTAATAGCAAAAAGCACATCTGTGTTCAGTTACAATTCCATGTGCTTAAATAAGTATCATCTTTTTAACATTTGAAACCTATTGTACTGTTTGTCATATCATCTAGAAGTCCTCGATCCAAATCCTTTCATAAATTGCCATTCAATTTAGGAAAGCAAAACAGCAGCACTTTCTAGATGATACTTTCCTACAAGTATACCATAATTTATGTTGCAATTTATATATCCCAAGAGAAAATGATAGTCTGACAACAACTCTGTCTCTTCTTCTGCTCAGATATTAAGAGAAAAATCTGATATATATGAGAGATGTGGACATGACTACATAATTTTAGTAGTGTTTTAGAAAAGCAACATATTTGTCACTGCTCTAACTGGATTTTTTTTTAAAGCTTATCTGAAATTCATGCACAGAATGTCTCACTTGGTGAGTTCAAAATCTTTTGTATGCTTATCTGTTTCCTTTCGCTACTATGTGATTTTCAACGTTATTTCCTAAAGGATGAACTGACAGCTCACCCAAAACGTTCTGGGCCCTTTTCTTCCAAAGTCTATCGTCATGATATTGAAAACACAATACATTCCTGCTATCTGGGGAATACTATAAAAACTTGGGAGTGACACTACAGAAGAGTGGAAGGAGTTTCGATGCCCTACATGAATCCCACTTTCAGTTATCAGATTTTCTTGGAGAACTTTGTCTCATTGAAGCTGCAATGCAAACCGATACTGAACCTAATTTCCTCCTCTTGTCTCTCCTTTTTTCTCTTTGGCAAAATTTATTTATTTTGCCAATACTAGTTTTCACAATTTTAGTTTTCACAAAAACAATAGAGAAAAACTAATCCTAGGTTCCTAAACTGTGCAAATTAGACACTTTCAGATTGCTACTACTAATCTCAACTGCTTATTTCAGTGATGGTTTTCAGATGAGATATCTTGGTGTGAGCAATCCATTACCATTTATGGAATGGCAACAAAACTTTAATATAGCTAATGATATTTATTATTCAGAAAAAATAACTCCAAATGATTATCAGGATATCAAAGCTCATGCAACAGGCTTGTTCTCTGGAGTCTATATATGACCTTTATACTTCAAGTGGAAGTAATCTCAAAATCCCTTTTTTCCACCTGAGGAAGAAAACATTTCTTAGATTCAAGGCAGCAGAAAAGCCTTGACGATTGAAATTTCTACCATGCTCAACTAGAAATTGGCATGAATATAAATTAATTTTATTTTCCAAGAGGTTGTATGAACATATTTCCATTTAAAATTATTATTAATATTAATCTATAATTTGTTCTAGACAGAGGAAATACATGAGCACTCTTTTAAAGAAATGAAGATGAGAAACAGTCAGTTGTCAGGCTACTGCCAGTATTTGTGGAAAAAATGGGGGTGTGTGGAGCAAAGTCCAGTCAATGTTCCTTTTGAAGATGGCAACTTGAATTGAGTGACAAGCTATTAGTACATCAGTGGCGCTTTTAGTACTTTAGTAGCACCAAAATATGTGCTAATAGCATATTTGCAACATTGCAAAAAAAGCCTCAGAGCAACCTCTCGCATCAAATGAAATTTCCTCTCCTTTAAGGAAGACCAGTATAGAGTTTAGAGAATGGAACAGGAAAATGAGTGGGTCTTTTAATGACAAAGTCTTAGATTATTTATTCTAAGGGTTTTCAGGTAAGTTCTCAAACTTCATCACTGACTGAACTAAGTGTTAAAATAACATATGTTTGCCTTAACGTAACCATTTGAACTTTCTCCTCGTCATTAACCCGCACTATCTAAAAATCTCAGTTAACAGCTGCCCTCCACCACTTAGGGAGCTGTAGTCCAATGGGTCTACATACATGATTGTAAAATGCTTCACGAGAATTGCTGCGTAAGTGTAATACATTGTGACAAAGTACTTGGCTTAATTGGGATATGCTGAACTGGGACTGCCATTTTATTAATTTGTCCCAGGAAACTGATTCATCTGACAATACAGAATTAGCAGTAAGTGTTACTGAAACAGGACACTATTAGCATGAAATCAGTGTAATGGGGATGTTTTTGGCTAGCATTAAGTGGTGTTTAATGAAGTGATAAATAGAAATCAATTGTTAACCCTTATTATTTAATACACAAGTTGTCAAATGGACAATTAAAGAATACACATAGACTGAACACATGTAGGTAACACAAGTACAGCTGGCTTCGGGAGACCTCAAACCAAACAGTTCCACAAAAGAATCATGAATGCAAGATGCTTCCAGCCAGAATGATTAGCAATCTGTTAACCAAAATGAGACATGCTTCTACCAGTAAAAATTGCTGTCTAAATGAAAGCACTAAGCAAGAGACCTACTTAATACTTACAAAGACAGTTGTGATTTAATGGTACTGTACAATCTAGTATATGTGGAGTACAAATGCATGCATCATGTATGTTCACATGCAAACCTTATCCAAATGGCAAACTTCTACAGAAGTAGAAAGTCATGTATTTTCCATTTCTTATGGCTCACATACACTTCAAACACTAAAATTTTCTTATGTTACCAAAAAAAAATAAGCAAAAACATTCCCTGACAGTGATCATCAGATATAACTGAATTAGTGAAGTGCTACAACACAAAAACCAATATTAGCATTCCTAAAAGAAATGCCATATTTATCCATAATCTACTTTAATACCTTTTATAATCTACATTCATACTTTTTCATTGTTGCCACAGAAACATGCATGAATAATCCTACAGTTTACATCCGTTCATCATCTCCAGTCAACTGAGTCACTATGACTTTGGAATACATAGAGCCTACTCTATGGGCCAAATCATTAATCAATCTTGCCATGCCATTTCTTTTTTTCTTCAGTAGCAAAACAAATCCTAGATATCAGTTTTGTCAAGTACACCCAAGATGGCATCATAAGCATGAAAATTAGAAGACATCAAATATAAGCAATACAAAATAGCAAAATAAGATATGGTACAGCTACACCATATGGAAACCAGAGTACCACAATAAGCATTCTGACTTTCAACAGTATTTTCACGCTAACTCCTGCGAGATCAAGCTTCTGGGTTGGTTCATATGATGATTTCACAAAGAAAGCCTTTTATTTATTTTTTTTTTCCCTACGTAATGCCATCTCATCCCACCCCATGATTTTCAGATAGTTCTTAGGGCTACAGTCTCGTGTTTGAGTTTGTTTTACATTTGCTCTAACTAAAACCAGTTTTTACTAACTTTATAGGGCATCATAAACTCTCATATGTTAACTTTTTTTTAACTAAAAAAGGTGTGATAGAGAGACATATCTGTACATTTTTTTCCCCCAGAAACACAAAAACCCCAGGTCTTTTCCTCAGAGCAATCACAATCTAGATTTTATATAGGACAATAACAAAAAGTGATAAATGCAAATACCAAAGGGAACAAAGTATCGATGCTGGTGCTCACAAGAAACTAGACAAAACTTCATGCAGATACCTCAGGCATCAGCCCATTTTGAGGTGCTTTGCTCCTCTGATCCATTCTTCCACCCCACCCAAAGTTATAATTTGTTTTTAACTCAGCTTTAAAATTCAGATTAATGGAAAATCAAAGTAGGAGAATGATTTGTGAAAACCACAAATCTTGGTTAGGGAGATCAAGGGAAGAAGTAGATGAATGTGTGCTCTTTGAAAGTGTGGATAAGGAAACTAGCCTGCAAATCCAAGATCAAAAGAGAAAGTTGGGAGCCACCTCTAAGTTAGAGACCAGTTTTCAACCAAAGTGCAAACTTTTCTGAATATGCCAGAGTTCTGTTAAAATTATTTTGGTGTCAATTAAAATTACTGATTTCTGGTGTCAACTGAAATTACTGCAGATTAACAAGACGACCACCCATAAATGAGAAAGAAATACTTCAATACAGTACAATAACCATTTAGTACTCTACTGATAGTAGTTTTCTGTCAGGTAGAAAGGGAGAGGAGAAAGAAATATAGTTGTCTACAGATTTTCTTTAGAGTAGTATGGCTAACATGCATATGGGGTTAATACACAACCATAGTACTTTTCCCTTCTGTCTGATTTCTAGTCTGAAAACTGGGAGAATAACTTTGGGAAATAATTTCTCCTGTGCCTTTGCAACCTCCCCTTCGCACATTCTCCAGAGAACAAAGAAATAATTAAGGAAATATAAAAATAACTATGAAATTCTCTACTGCAATATTTTGGCTATGTCTCATGAAACATAAAAATACAGTTCCTCTAATAGACTTACCAGCAGTTATTAATATATGTTTTAGAGCAAAAGATTTGTTTAGTGGAACAGATTTTATGTTAGAATATGGTGTTAAAATCGAGAGCATCTATAATCTCTCATTGAGAATGTATACTTCACAAGATTGAGGCAAAACACTTGGTAAATAGTGATTTTTTTCAAAATGGTGTTCCCCATGCCTAACAAATGTATAATTAGATGAAATTTGCATGTATTCATTTCCTCTCTGGAATTTCAAAATAACACTGCATACACATGCCTTCTGTTGGAGGCTATATAAAATGACAGCCCAGATAGAGTCAATAACTACTAGTGACCACTATATTCTTCCTACTAACTTGTTTATATTCTTTCTGCAAGAATTCACTACTGACCACAAGGTGTTTATTGAGAAATCTGCCCTGAACTGTCTTCATGCTATATACAAGCTCCAAAACTAGTCAAAACTCAAAGGTATCAGAGAAACAACCACTTTGAAGCTTGTGGGAGAAAACCCCACAGAGTTAAATATCAAATATTTTTCAAAGTAGTCTGTTTCATATAAGTTCAAGTCCATTGCTGCTGATCTAATGAATATGTATTTCCATATTTGGAATGGTTGTCCAAATCAGACCATTCATCAAGGGTCACCTGTCACTAAACAGGATTAGAGAGGAAATAATAAGAGGTCGCAGCTTCATTATTCTGTGTTACAGGAGAAAGCAAGCAGGATGGAGATATACAGGAAGAAAATTATTCCATGCTATTGTGCCAAGAGAGAAAGTGTATCAGGCAATTTCATAGGAAATCAGTCCCAGTGCACCATTTAATAGATTAGGAGCCTTTGTGTAAAATAGCATTCAATCTACTGTGGGTGTCAGGCTTAAAATCGAACAGGCAATTACACACATCTATTCAGAAATAAATTATTCTGATTGCTTTAAAGTACCTATAGGAAAGTATGCTTCATGGAACTCAAAGAAATTAATAAAAACCAAAAGATTGATGGAAACTTCAGAAAAACTAGAGAACTTATCCTGTGCTGTGAATCTGTACAGTGATCAGTTCATTTTTCTGCTTGAGTTGGTTGATCTGACAGTAAATGTAATTTAGAATTAAATAACAGAAGCTGTAACAGGTCACCTCCAATTTCAACTTAAACAGAAAAAAATTTTAAAATGTAGAAATCTAAAAAAACCCACCAAACCTTTTAATCAGCACAGGGCTGACATAAACATAATTCTATCAGAAATTCTCTTTTAGCCTTATGACTGCCAAGACAATCCTTGACTCCATGAAATGAAAGTGCAATGGGAGAAAAGGAATTGTAAAAGGATATTCCAGACCTTCAGCTTTCACTAATGGCAAAGGCTCCTGGTCAAACAACACTCTCAAAGCCTACCTGCCTTAAAGGTTAGGAACAATGCTTTCCAGGTCATTCCATCTTATGGTGGGCTTTTCTAGTAGTGCTATTTAATTCCTTCCAGGGAGAAGTGACAAGTGTGGGGTTTTTTTTATTTTATTTAAGTAATAGAAATGAAAGGGAGAGAGGTAATCACTCCGGGCTCCCAAAATAGAGAACAGTTGCTGTGCTTTGGGCAGAGTTCCACTGTTGCTTTTGTAAATGTACTAATGAGCCATTGTCATACCAGTGCCAACCTGGCATTAGCAGTCACCATAAATTCACTGCAAGAACACTGCTGTTTGTAATTAGCTCTTCATTACACAATCAGGCTGATTTAGAGAAGCTCTCATATGATTTGCTCAGCAAATGAAGCAATATAATTACACCTCACTTGAAATCAACAAATTAGACTGCTGTTTGCAATTGGCTGTATTATGTGCTGTTAGCATTCCAGCAATTGCAGGCCTGTTGCGGCCTTTAGCACTTAAATAAAGTAAGCATAATTAAACTACTGAATATTTTTGAATTTGCAAGATCAGCTACATAATAGTCAACTCTCTGCAATAAAAAAAAGGAGCCAAGATTTATCCACCACAAACTCTCCATAGGCTTAAGTCACAATGTTGGTAACACCTAACCATACAGGCAGAAATCAGGTAAAAATTGCAGTGAGGAAATAGTCAAAGGGGCAAATGTTTTCTTCGTTGTGATTAATTTTGCAGTCAGCACTGAAGACTTAAGTCTATTCAGATCAGGAGGAGTAGGGAGCTATTAGCTATGTCTTTGGTTTTGCACGTCCTTAATAAAAGTAAATGTAACAATCTTTGCTTTTTACATTTTATAAAACATTCCCAAAATGTTTCTCTTTTCTAGGTACATGGTTTCATGTCAATCTCTCAGATGAGTAAGAGCAACAGAGGACTAATTCAACTGTTTGAATGTTGTGAAGAAGCTTAAATGGAAGTGGTTAACCAACGAGAGTTCTTCCCTTCATGATCAGTTGGTGCCAGGCTGTAACAGGACACAGGAAAACACAGTGCTGGGTGTACATTCAAACATTTATGATAAAGACATTAACATCAAAAAGTAAAACCATACAACATTAGAAAGATGAGACAGATGAGATTGAGCAAAAAAACCCGCTTGTACACAGTCTGATTAGGAGGAACACTCAGGTATAATTATGTTATGCTACTCTAACGGATCAGATAGAAATCCAAAAGTCTTGAAGATACTTTATTGGCTGACATTGAAGAGACAAGCACCGTAAAA
The DNA here is from genome assembly GCF_047716275.1 of Strix uralensis. NCBI lineage: Eukaryota > Metazoa > Chordata > Aves > Strigiformes > Strigidae > Strix > Strix uralensis. Next base: position 42,098,208 of record NC_133975.1, read on the forward strand.
AGTCCAGTATTTGCTATTATGAGCCAGCCTGATATATTAACAATAGCAATAAGGGATAATCAGCTCTTCCACTCTGTTTTGGTAAGACTTTACCAGTTATCTGCTTTACACAGCACTAAATTCTGTGAGTTTGGGATTCTATAGGCTTGCCAGATGAGATGTCAAGAGGCTAAATATTTAGTGACCATATGCATATAGATCCTACTTGAAAAAAATCCCCAAACAAATTATAAAGACTGACAGTCATTTGAGTTCTTGAGCAGCACTAAACTCTTCAGTTTTCATTGAGATTAAAGAAAAGACCATGGCATGTCACCTATCAGTATAACTGGACAGTTCCAATTCTCTCAGTGTTTGGCAATCTAGCATCCAACAGTGCAGTGATATTTCCTTTGTCATGCTTTTTTTTTTTGTTGGTTAACTTTTTTTCCCCCAGACAGGAAATAGGGACTGACATTTCAGGTCTTATAAGGGAAAAATAGAACCGTGCTACAAATTAAATGATGACCAGGATTGTATCAATGATTGTGATATGCTAATGGACATTACAAAGATTTATGGGTAGGAAACATTACAAAAATCAGCAATGACTTCATTACAAATGTAATATATCTAAAGTTCAGGTCAGGACACAATTTCAAAGACTTAATTTTTGATATAATGAATAAGTGCTATATGTTAGTACACAGTGAAGAAAACTACATGAAGAGAAACAACTTTTTACTTGATCCTGAGAAATACTCAAGACATAGTTTGAATAATTTATTGTAAATTTCACACAGATTTTTAAATTCCCTATATTCTACATTTTTGCAGAAGATTGAAATAAGATAGTCAAAGAAGAACTACATCAAAATAAGAAAGCTCAGTAAGAGAATGTTAAGAGGAGTATCTGAAAGGGTAAAAAGCACCCATGAAGCATTGAGGGATTTTTGGTTTTGGTAGTCTTTGTTCTGTTTGAAACAAACTACACTTCAGCCTCACAGCAATAAATGTATAACAAATTAAAAAAAGAGAGAGTGAGAGGAAGAAGTTCGCCTGGTCAAACAGCAGGGCATCAAAGCCTGTTTAAAATAAGGTTATACTCTAAGTCAAATCTAAATGATTAAAAAACCTCATGGCTAGAAAACTGAGTGTCCTACCTTAAGTAGGACAAAAATGTTGAGGAACAGCTTTGCAAAGGTATATGTGCCTATAAATATATTATTTTCTAAAGACAGAAGCTCACCAAAAAGTAAGACTACGGTATAAAAGCAATCAGATAGGACAATGGCAGATATCTATGCAAGTTATGTGGCATCTGCATCCACTGTAGAAGAGTTTGTCATGATTTTCACATTACAACTTCTACTTATCACAGATATGGTGGAAGATCTGTCTCAAAACTAATCATTAGTAGAAGCTGTCAAACAAGTTTATAATACGATCAGTTTAAGAATGCCAGAAGCAGAGGCTATTCCACTTGGAGTTTAAGGGAACCCTAGCATGAAATGGCTGAATTGCGACTGCAGCACATAACTATCACTTAGCATTTTGATGCTAGAGAAACAGTAGGTGTCAAATGCTGCCTCAATATTTAAGAAGTGCGTTTGCAGGATCTGGGAAACTGCAGCTCCTAAAGTCTGACAGCAGTATCAAGAAAACTGATAGAAAGTGCAAAACCTGACATAATTTATGCACATATGGATAATATATCATCCTACAGAATCTATGTTTTGTTTTTACCAAACATAAAAAGAGAAAGCAACTAAACTGCTAGGGAGGGAAAATTCCTGTCATAAAAGGATTAATGCCTAATCACATGATTAATGGTAGGCAAATTGCTAGTTTTCATATCAAAGGGAAGCCAATGCTGGAATTCCACAAAGACCTATTTAAGGACTGCTTTTCAACTTATTCATATATGATTCAGAAAAGAGTTACTAGTGAAATGACAATTTTTTGCTGACAAAAGGACTAGTAAAAAAGACTCTAAATTCTTTCATCAATAACTGGATGGCAGATGAATTTCAATGTAGATAAAATAACTCACATGGGAAAGAAAAGGCTAACTTCAAATATGTGATGAACTGAGCTGACAACTACTACTATGCAGAAAAAAATATTGATACTAGATATAAACTGACATCTCAGTGAAAATGACAGCTCAATGTTGACTAGTAATCAAAATAAGAAACAGATGCAAAGAAAATATAAAACCTCTTTATGCCACTCAAATCTGTTGTGTGCCTGGATCTTCAGTATTATCTACAGTGCTCTCTCTGCCATTACCCAAGATAAGACAGGCAGAAACTGCAAAAGAAAGAGCAAAAGAGATGGTAGAAAAAATATTTCCAAACAAGGAATGATAGGAATGGTAGACAGACGAAGAGGTGTACAAAAGAGGTGACTGAAGACAACCCCCATGTGTGAAATCATGAATGATGGACAAAAGGTAGAGAGATAACCCTTCTTTTGTTTACTGATTCTTCCAATATAGAACTGACAAGTATCAAAGGAAATGCAAGTGAACTAAACAGGTACTTGTTCTACACTACATGCATTTAAAAACAGAACTCAGTGCCACAAAGCATTGTTCGAAAGAATTACCCAAATTCCTGGAAGGAAAAGACACCAAGTTCTAAAAAGAAAAAAGTAAGTACTTCTGCCTCGAAGAGTAACTAAGCCACAGATTGCTGAAAAGGTATTTCATGTAAGCATCACTACTTTTTTGACCTGTTCTACTTTTTCCTAAGTGTATGTTATCAGCCTTGTGGGGATAGGATATGGAGCATTGCTCTGACTCTGTATGGTAACTCTCATATTGCACAGGAATTAAGAATTTACCCATGTCCCAGACATCCAGTACTGCTTTAATGATAGATAACTATAATTTTTGATCAATGGCATCCAGTCATCTCCACAGGTAAAACAGAACAAGGAGTTGTATGAAGATTGCCGACTTTCTGTGGATATTCAAAAGAGGAGAAAGTAGATTTTGTTGGTTTTCCACATACTTCAGAATAACTGAAAGATCATCTGCAAAAGTAATAATACTTTTTGCTACCTACAAATCTGGTTGGTACTCCTGTCTTTATAAATTTTAGATTAGATGATGACATTAAAACCAAATTGAACACTGCAGCTAGCACTGAAGAGAGCTTCATTTATAATAGTGTTTTACTGTAAAGGATACAAACAAATGGAAAAGTGAATTCACTGATTGTTTTAATGTGTGTATTTAAGGTCTGAGGTGTCCAACAATCTATTTTGCACAAAATTCAAGGTTTGCGTAAACTGTCCAGATTGGTACAAAACATATGGAACTGCTGACCTTGACAGTGTGATAAAGAGACCATTTTTTTTTAGAAAAAAACTTTACGAAAGTTGAGAAGAATACTATAACGATGATGATGACATAAGCTTACACTGTTACATTACACTGGTTGGTGATTATTACACAGTGGTTGTTGAGAAACTTGATTCTTTTAATCTCATTAGCATTTAGATATTTTATTCCAGATAGTTTTAAAACCACACATATTACTTTATTGGGTGATTTACACTATTTAAAAATCAGTATTTGTACTTGTTATTTTTGTATGATTATTTCAAATATAACAGCTCTTGATAAATTTACTTCACTGCAATGAAGTTGCTACTACATTCCCCAGACAAAGAGCAAACATTTTAGAACATCTTAAAATCCCAATATGAAAGAGAATCAACTTAATATCTCTGTAAGAGTATGCCTTCTTTAAAGCTCATCTGTAATAATACTGAGTTTCTGATGAAACTTGCCTTAAAAAGATCTTAAGCATTTCATATAAGCAATGGGCTACCAAAAGTGTTTCGTAGAAGTACAGTCTAGAGTCTTTTGCAAACAAACTTTAAGAAGTCATTTAGATTGGTAATACACCAGAAGAATATCTGCAGTGGAAAACATTCGGCTGTGACAAGGTAATCCAACCAGATCTGGTAGATCTTAAACCTGCATATTTGAGATTTACAAAAGATATAAAAAATTGCAATAGGGGAGGCAGAGCGGTTGTTTATTTTGCTTTCAACTAGAATTCAAAGCACGCAGATTAGTGGAGATGATAAAGTACTTTAAAATCAGCTAAGATGAGATAATAGCTTGTTTAACATATACATAGACATATATAAACAGCTACATAAATAAAATAATTATGAAGACCAATAAAGATATTACTATTTCCACAACCAAAAATACTTTTAAAAATAGTAAAAAGCATTTGTGGTGATGCAATCCAAACACCTATTTAAAGAGACCAGTTTGCTGCCCACAGATTTGCTTTATGCCTCAATAAATATGAGGGAAAGTAGAAACACAAATGCTGCAAAAGTGGACCTGGGAAACTGAAAAGAATAGAGGCAAATGTTACAGGCGTAAAAGCTATATATATATATATATATATATAAAATAATGTGTGTATATTGTGTATTTATCACAAAAATGCTATCTATGCAAGTATAAATGCAGAAATAGTAAGAAAAAATATAAACACACACAAAATCTTAAAACAAATTGTTTTTACTTTCTACTGTATTCTTTAGCAAACAACAGGGATACTAAGTTATAATTGAATTTCATAGTTGCATAAAAAAAGCTGCTATAGTTCCATTTTGAAGAAAGCTGCCTGCTTTTTTCCAATTTTTACTTTCTGGGTAGGTTCACCTAGAAGGTATAAGTTGGTATTGTTTTTCAAACATACAGAAGCTTCTCTGAATTCTTTTGCAAAATATCACCAATTTACTACTATGTTTCCATTACTTATCTCTCCCAATTTCATGTCAGAAATAAAGCAATTCTCTCCCAGTTTCTTATCATAAAGAAAGTAATTCACATTAACCCTTTTGGCTGTCACCTTCACAGTGCAAACAGAACCACTAACTAGGAAGGGAGGTGACAGGATGCTTTCATATACACTACTGGCTTTCACCTCCCCAAATTAAGTTTGACTCACATTTTGTAACTGAAATAAATTTGGTTGCCTGGGTTGTGACAATTAATCCTAGGAAATGACATGACAAAATGAGCAACATTAACTGATCTAAGCAGTCCATGAATTCAAGTCTGTACATAGCTAAATGGGGAATTAATTGAAATTAAATGAAGTTTTCAAACCATGATCCAATTCTAACAAAAATGCTTTAAAAAGTACTGAGACTAATGCTATACACAGCAACATTCACACTCTAGAAGGAAACTTTAAGAAGAGGTAGGAGCATGGGGTTAACTGCACATTAACATGGAACAGGAACAGTCAACAACTTTAAATGACCATTTACTACTTGCAGTACCATTGCTTTCAGAATAAATAGTGTTTCCACAGATTATACAGCTATTTCAATGGAAAACCATATGCATTTCCAAGAAGGTACTCCCTGTCACACAAAATGAGAAAGGAATTAAATAATTCATGAACAGAAAAACATAACTGCATCTCGTAATGGCAAGCTTCATTCAGACTAAGGCATTCTTTAATATTCAAGCCATCACTACTAGTTACCTTTAAAAGACACATTTAATATTAATTGTTTGTGAAGCAACCAATTTATTATTTTTTTTTATGTGCTTTGTAGTAATTCCTACATGCATCAGTTGAGGTCAGGACCATGCTAGACACACACACAACACACACACACCCCCCTCAAAACCACTACTTGCTTCAGAGTCTGCAGCTGACTGCAGGATCATTCAACAGGATAAAACTATAACAAGAAACTCAGCCCTAAAGGGGCCATTAGCATTTATTTCTTTTTTTATTTTACCTTACTGTTGCAGTACTTGCATCTGTTCACTTGAAAGACATTTGTGTGCATTTAAACACTTTTTGGAGAAATAATAAAAATGTAGTCTCAAGGATAGCTTAACAGTGTGTTTCTAAAAAAATGAAGTTTCCCTTGTGTCATAATTTCTGCCATTATTGAAAGAATTTTGCTGCTGTTATTAATGGGCAGTTAGGAACTACCTAGAGCATAAAATGTCTTCAAAAAATATAAAGTGAATACAGATGCTGTGTGTAAGTTTCAGTAGATAGTTTCTTAAGAAACATTAAAAGCCAGATTTGAGTTAACGCCTAGAATAACGACCACGTCTAAGAGATAAGAGCAATTAGGCTTAGCTAAGTCAGAAGGCAGCCAAGACAACTGCACCCATATACAATTCTGAATTCAGACTCCTGAGAAGATTATCTATTTTAATTTCTCCTACATTCCCTGCTTAGCTGTCACAACATCTATGCAAACACATACAAGTTGAAGACTGTCTCTTAAACTGTAGCATTATTGTAACAGTGGTAAGGAACAGATAGAAGTGGAAAAAAAGAAAACCTGTATTTTATTCAAAAGCCTGCTTCTTTCTCCTATGTAACTTCGTCAGGTCAAAAGCCCCTAGCATTTCATTTTCACATGTAACATTGTAACATCATTACAGAATTATTAAAAAAAAAAACCAAATGAGGAGATCCTTGGATAAAAGTACAAAGCTTTAGAAAATATACAGAGTACATAACCTATTTTCACTTCCTTTCTTGAAAGTTAATGGTAATACTCCAGTGTCTGAACAGCTAAAATCAACATTCATCTCACAAAGCAAATGGATTGTTCATGATCACCTGTCTAGCAGCATACTCCAGACGTGTGACCACATTTAATACAGAAATTATACTTGATCTGCAGACTACAAGTCTGATAGATGCTGGATGGATAAGAAATGCATGTATAGTTTCTTATTCAGTGTTTAAAATAGCAATACATTACAAATTACAGTATTCTTTCTACAACGCCATACAGTAAATATAATTAATTGCTATAAAAGTATGTGCTTTAAAAGATAAGAAGATGTTTTAAGTAGTCATAATGGTCTGAGAGGAAAGTTAAGCACTGATAATGTCAAGAATTTGTTATGCCTTTTTGTCCTTTAATTTTCAATGTCTTTTCTTGCTTCAGTCATGACCTACGGTCAACTTAAGTCACACCTGACAACGACACAGACGAGCTGTAAAAGCAGCAATTAGGATCACTGAAAACACCCAAATAATTTATTGTCACCCTGGGAGCAATCTGTGTCTGTTACTAAAAAAAAAGAGTCCATCACATCACTAGACAGTCCCAGATCAAGCCGTCTCTCAACACCAAGTAAGAAAATCAGGGAAAGTGCTGGCAAGGAGGGGGGAAGTGAGCTGAGCCTGTGGCAAAGCCCCCGTTGAGATATTAGGAAAAAGGAGTGTATTCAGAGTAATTGGTCCCCTTCTTCCTGTCACAGATAACCCCTTCTTGTCCATCTCTGCCATCCCCATTTTACATTCTGCCTGCAATGCACAACTTTTCATGAAAAAAAACAAGTGGAGTTAAATAGATTTTCATAATGAGTGAGGAAACGTTGAGACAATGATAACTGGTTTTAAAGATCAAGTGCACCAAGTGAAAGTCCTCTCATTTATTTACTTTATAACATAATTTATGCTATGCTGCTATATTGGTGTATTCACTAATATCCTGAAATGCCACTCTTTGTAGCATTTACTTTATGGAAAAAATGAACAGATAGCTGAATAATTTATTCTATGAAAACCAATTTCAGTGTTCAACTACATTTCTATGACCAAAATAACTTTACCATTTTAACCCTTTGGTCACAATCTACTATTTTAATGATTTATCAAATTATTTTCAAACCTGACTTTTATGCTGAGGCTAGACATAATCTGAAATTGCAAATCATTAATATAATGCCAATAAGGTCAGCTAAATTATGGAAGCAACTTTCTCTACATAGCTGCTGACATTCCACTTCAATGTAAGGTCAACAAGCCTAACATGATTCACCTCAGTGTTTATCCTGCATTAAACTATTAAGAAAACCACTTCAGTGTGGGCAGGTTTATTAGTATAAAAGCATTTATACTCTTAACTTTTTTCCAATTCATGATACTTACATAAATTGCTGTAACAGCAGTATAGCGACATTGAAGGTATTATAAACTGCAGGGAAAACAGCAACCTTAGATGTCTCATTCTGCTGAATGCAGGCTTAAGAAAAATGTATGCCCTGCCTTAATTCCTGTAGAGACCTACCTGAGGCATGCTCACTCACCCAAAACAATTTTCCTAAGTTTTACAACCTCTAAAGAACTGAGATTAAAACAGAAACTAAAACTGCAGTGTGTCCATTAAAACAAAAGGAACAGAGAAATACGTGGTCACTCAAATAACAGCCACATTCCCATGATGGTGGATATTTGACAGTAACAAAATATAGGCACAAGGGGAAGACACTAATCTTCTCCAATGAACTGTGCAAAACCAATTTAAACTTTCCTTATTATTCATTGTTTGTGTTGTGCCACTAGAGTACGCTGCACTTTACATACATCTTGTTTTCGTTGCATCCCACAGCCAACAAACATTTGTCTTACTGTTCAAATGTTGGAGTCATTAACATGTGCTTTGAGGCACCACAAACCAAATGTTTCCAATTGCTGTGCGATAAACTGCTGGCGAGGCAAGAGGTGCGATCAGAGCGCCAGGGAACCGTGTAGATGTTTAAAACACAAAACAAGCATAAATGTATGCAAATCTTGAGGCCCACCTGAGAACGTTTCCACAGCAAATCTTTTTTTTCCCTGTTCGTATTATGTTAACAATAAGATGTTAACATAAGACCTTCTGTGCCTGTGGAATATTGCTGGATACCAACAGCAGTGATACCCATTCAGCATGAAGCTTCTCAAATGCATAATCTTATCTGCTGGGTTAACATTCCAGCTGGCTAGAGGTACTTCTGGGTAAAGTAGTGAATGAGATGCTTTCCTTGGTATGAGACCATCATACAAAGCAACAAGGAATGCAAAGGAGGCTAAGTTCATTCTGCTCAATTAGATAAGATGATGTTGGTTTTACTGTTGAAAACTGATTGGAGAAAGACAAAAATAAAATTAGATCATGCCATTGGCAAAGCAAATTTACTGTACGATATCAAAATACCAGGCAGACAAGAATGACTTCAGAGTCATAAATATGGTCACAGATGCCAAATATCAAGAAAAGAAATTCAAGACAGATCTTAAAGACAATTTAAAAAGCTGAAAACAGGATTAAAGTAAAAAAATCTTCTCTTTAAGACACGCTCCAATTAAAAATAAGTTTCTTATACCAGATTGCTCAAAGGAAAAGGGATAACTTGAAGTGTCCAAGAGAAATGCTAAATATGTTTCCTAGAAATTATATTTAATTTTGTCTTGTACTTTAACCTTCCTTCAACTCTACCTTTCCTAAACCAGCAAAAGTCACAGTGCTTAGCTGTACTGCTCAGAGAGGAAATACAATTTATTAAAAGCACCCATCACTCACTAGCTTTCAGCATAAAATTAGACAGCTTTATATAACAGAAGTCCCACTGACATAAACAGGAAGAAATAATGTAATTAACATAAGAATCAAAAAGATGTATTATTCCCTAATTTTTTCTTTAAATACAAAGCAGGGTTTTTTGGGTTTTTGAAATTTATTTTCTTCTCCCAGATAAATCTTGGATTACAGCCACCTAGCACTACAAACTCAAAGACCACATAACAAAAATCATGATGCTACATTAGACAATTCTTGTGAATTATGAAGTCAGAATTAAAAAGGTAATTTTCATTAGAAAGATACCCAACATGAAAGCAACAATACCATCTTAATGCTTTTTCAAACTCTGCTCTCTAGATGCCATCATATCCAATAGCCTGTCCCAGAAGGGACAAGCATTAGGTAGATCTATGTGTAGTTGGAAACACACGTCCCTGTTGCAATGAATACAAAGACAGTTTATTTCTTCTTGTTTCCACCAATACATTTCTCACTTATGTTTCACCCTAAGGTTATTTGCTTTTCATTATCATCCCTGGCATAGATTTTTTCGGTTCAATTTTAAAAGGAAACTGTCTAGATTAATACTATACTCTCTCGGCTAATTCATCTAGCTTACTCTTCCTCATACATAATCAATCTACTCTAAGCCTTTCCTTGTAAAACAGGCGATATACCAAGGAACAACATGCCTTCTGGGATGAAGATTACATCACTGACTTTTTACCTTAACACATCAATCACTCTACTTGAATTCTCCTTGACAACTACTAGTCCCCTAAAGCCATGCAGAAAAACAGTGAAGAATGGCATTTTATATCATCCCAGAGCTGTCTCATCAGAGACCCAGAAATAAGCCATTTTTTATCTCTCTGATTTTTCATGGTTTAAACTAAGTATTTTAATTAACCCCTGCACTTTCTGAGTCTTATGCAAAGAAGGAAAATCAGATTTGCAGGTCATTATTATCAGTCACATGAATCCATTTCCCTCTCCATTCACTGTGTTTGGCCAGTTCTGGGTGCCAGCCAACCATCGCTATCATGAGACACAGCAAGGCATCTGTTAACTCTTGGTCAGAGACATTGACCTCAGTCCTGAAGCAACTTAGTTCTATTTAGATACGAAAGAAAACACAAAATTCACATTTCATCACTTTTCAGTTATATTTCTTAGGAAGCCAGGTAAAAGCAAGTGTGTTGCTCATAAAAACCTTAATGTGTTTCTTCACACAGTGCATTTCTGTAACTAATTTAAAGGAGAGAATTGGCATGCCACAGAAGAAGCATGTTCATTTTGGTAATTTTAGAGCAACTTATTCTTTCAAAAAACATACATACTAAACATCATCCTTATTTTATACATTGACAAACCAATACAAGAGTAATTGAATTCAAGAACAATTTCCATAAATCTAATCTAAGTTTTGCCTGTGTAATACTTCTAAAAGCAATAAAGTAATATATATATATTTGGCAGCAATCCACAAAGTTGTATTTGAACATTTATTAAGAATCTTTTTACAGAAAGATACTATTTGAATGATTTAGAAAGCATTATATAATACTTTTCACAACATGGCTTTGAATAAAACAGTCAATTAAATAAACGAGTGTGCTACTGTCAAACAACCAAAACTGCTCATCATTCTGGACTTGTTTTTTTGAAATATACCTCTGATGAGGAATACTAAGTTTACTGGATTGTTTATATTTACATCTAAGACTTAAATAGTCCTATTTACATTCACAAATATGTTAGAAAGACATTTTGTACCAGCATGATTTATATATCACATACTAATCAGAAACTTTATCATTCCAAAGGTCTGTCCAGCTATCTAAAGCAGACAGGGAGAACTGCAGTTATATATTGTACTTGTATATAAACATAATCAGAAAATCTGCTTTTACCTTTAAAGCAAATGGGAACTGGCTTTTAGATGTCTGATTGATATCCGATTAATACACTGAGAAATTAAGAGAAATACTGCTGATTCATCTTAAAATGCAACCTTATACAGAAAGAGAAGACTAAAAACGCAAATGCATCTCAAAGTTTAAAATAATCATATCAGGACCAGCTTTCTGACCTGACTTGAGTTTTTCTACCAGTCACCCCTTTTTGCTATGATTCCCTTCCGCATTTCCTGCAAGACAGATTGTCATTTATATCCCTCAGCTCCCTCCAGATTGTACTGATCAAGATCCCCTTTGACACACAGGTTTTCCAAGAATAACTGCACCACAAGCCCTATTCCTTCTCTGAAACTACTGAAACCTGAAATCATTCAGGTTCCCTGGGATTTTGTAGCCCATTCTATAGCTTTGAAGGAGTTTCAACTTCAGGGACACTCTTTTTGGACAAAAATCTGAAAGAATGAACAAATCTGTTTCCTGTGATACTAAAGAACACAGCCTGAAGGAGAAGAATGAAGATAGGAAACAGAGACACAAATTCTGTTTCTCCTCCACTACTTATCTCCTGCACGCATGCAGGAATGTAACTTTGTTTGCAGGGTTTTGCTACCTCATTCATTTTTACCTTTTTATGACAAGAAGGCATACACATTTAAGTAGCTTTACAGAAACCCTCTGTAGGCATGCATTACCAAAAAACCACGTAAGCCGCTGCAATACAACTTACAATAAAAAGAGAGGTTAGATTGGCAGCTCCGCATTAAAAATTATTTCATACAGACTAGTATGCAGTCAGATCACTGTGCCCCTGACTTGTCTCACAGCTCATGCTGCTGCTTGGGTAATGCAGGAGTGCCACACAAGTTACAATTTTCACATCACAGAGAGACTGAGGCAGCCAATACATTGGAATAGAAGGTGACTATCCTGAAATAAAGCATCATCTGCCTAAAGGAAAACTCATTGCAGACAGACTGAAACCAAAATGACTATGCTACATTTTTCCAAAGATTTTCATAATATAGCATATAGTTCTGGGGGTGATTTGGTTTTTTGGGGGTTTGGGTATTTTTTGTTGTTGCTTTGTTTGTTTGTTTCTTGGCAAGAGTCCTTGGGCATGATGGGGTTGATTTTTTTTTGATGTAAAGCAGGTAGCCGAAATTCAACCCAATATATGCCATCTTAATTAGATATCCTCCAAGAGATCCAAGCCATTTCATCACAGATCTTTTTTCAGTCAACATAATTGTTTTATACTAGGACAAGCACATCCCTTCTGCTGGGCTTTACATGAATTCTGAAAGTACCCAAACAGGACAAATAAAACCCACTACAGCACAGTGGAATACAAGTGATTGTCCATATCAAAGATGAAGATGACACTGTGACCAAGAAATGGGATACTATTTGATATTTGCATATCGTTTACAGAATTTCACACCTTTTTGAAGGGCTCCCAAACTCTATCCCACTGAAATAAGGGAAATGTGCTTTTAATTGTGTTTTTGTAACTACTGTTATTTTACTGTCATTTGTAATCAATTCATAGCATTTTAGAATATATAACATTTGTCAGGTACAGAATAAGTTGCCCACTCCAAGAAGGAAACAAAGTTGAAATAGATAACACTTCAAAAAACTAAAACAAAAAAAAAGGTGGGGACATGAGAAAGGCGAAGAAGAAATTAGGTCACAGTTCTTCCTGAAGCTCTAAATTCAGTTAAAATTACCTCAACTAGCAACACTTACAAGACTACAGAAACAATCTATTCTAAAGTAACAATCAATTACCTTCAAAATTTAATCACCTGTACCACAGGAGTACACATGAAAATAAAAAAAGGGCTTCAGCATAATTGGCACTGTCAATCTATTTTACATTTCATGCCCTCACGTTCACAGCTGGCATCCAGATTGTCACTTACTGGTTAAGAAAGTTTAACTTTCCTCCAAAGAAAAGAAAACAGGGAGTGTCAAAAGAGGATATTTATAGTCCTGTTAATAACACTCTGACTAGATGTACATATTTTAATTTGTCCTGTAGTACACTGCAATGCTGTGTTCATGTATTATTACAGTTTGTAGCACAAAATCTACTTCCTATAATTAATATCAAACTCCCAACAGAACAGGAGGTTTGCAGATAAGAAGCAAGCACTTCAGTTAGTATTTTCATATACATTCATGGGCAGCAATAGTTTTAAACTCAAACATAAGTTCACATTATTTTTTTTCCATTCAGTAGCACAATCTACCATTTCTTCAGTTAAAAATTGCAATAGGCAAACCACTCAAAGAATAACAGGACTAACATCTGTTCTCAATTATTTTGCAGTGCTAAAGGATACTGGCTTCAATATCATTAGTTGGTACATAGTATCTCTTTCTTTCTACACACCTCTGACTACTTTACAGAACAGACTGTGGGACTAAGATCCTCAAGTAATTTTTTTTTCAATTCTCATCTAAGTGAATCAGTTGTACTTAAAGCATGTTTTAACGCACCCTCACTTTCCATTAGAAATGCATAGCATTTTTAAAAAGAAATGTCATGAAGTTAGAATATTTACAAATTTGTCTTAAATGTGAGCAGCTTTCATTTTTGACTAAAAATACTGTACCACAAATACAGAACATGCTGCAAAAGGCAAAAGAAAGTTGCTCACAGATACTCCATGGAGCTGCAGCAAAAACAACTGCCACTCATACACGTCAGTGGAAGTTAGAGATCTTATGCCTTACTAATTCTCCTTTAACTTGCTTTCTCCATCAATACTGATTTTCAATCTGAAGGATGATGTATTATGTGGCTTTTAAAATGGAAGACATATAATTTCATTTTTGTCAGAAAGAAAACTTTAATGGGATTTTGGCCCTTAAGATTACTGGATACATATGATACACAGAAGGATTCCCCACTCTTATAAAACACCTGCTTCTCATCCAGACATTGGTCAAGTTCTCTACAGGCAATGATAATTATATAATTGATCAGAAAATTTAGAAATCCTTAAATAAAAAGCATCAGCAATCAAATCCTACACTTCTTACAATAAAACACTGGAGTGAACAGACAATCCCTTTACTCAGTATAGCTAGAGGACATCAGAAAAATCCATGAGGTATGGGAGGGCTCTCTTGAAAAGACTTCCACACTTGCAAACATCTAAAACCAATTAATTTGGGTCTCTTCTGCAATTAAATGAGACAGAAATGGAGTAAGACAGCACACTCATGTTTATCATGCTAAATCTAAAGCAACAAGCTTGCTTTTTGATAGCTATGCACAAACAGCATCTTTACAAAGAAGGTCAACTCTGTTTCCTAAATTAGGTGTGTTGCCCTTCAAATGAAGGGGAAAAAAAAGAAACCCTAGCCAGACATCCTCTTCCAGATTTGTTGAGAGATTTCTACCTATTAAAGATTATTAGGTCCCTAGTAAAGAATCAACATTTTGCCTGAAAATTAATATTATGCATTCCCTCTGATTATTTTTTTTCAGAGATAGAAAATACTAGAAAACAAACCCTCCAACCCACACACCTCTCTGACAATAGCAACACTCAAGTTACCAAAACCAGAAATCAGTGGACTGAAAATCTGCATCCCGGAATGCCATGCACATATTTGCAGTATGTTTTACAAGTGTAATTAGAAGTGTTCTCTCCATCACATAAAAGCAAAATCCCTAACAATTACTGCACTCTTGCTGAAACACTGCACAAGTCTGGTGCTTCTCAAGCTTGGGTGGTCTGGTTACCTCTCTAGGCAGTTGTACATTATGGAACAAAATAATACCAACAGACTGGAGATACTATCTTCAAAGTTTTCAAAGCCTTACATTATATATTAGCTTTTCATAAACATTTTTCATTTTTTTTTATTTCTTTATTTTTTTTAAGACAGATGCATGCATTTTCATTATTAGCTTCATTTCAGGTTTGAAGAATTTGTCCTAATGCTTATTTCTTGAATTTGTACATGGGAAGGGCAGAAATGGGGGTTCCTACAGCAGGTGAATAAAGGTTGCTAAGTCACTAACCATAAATGAAATCAACAGATTTGTTTTCCTCTGTACTGTCTGTGTCTCGGTGGAATTATGTAGCAGCCCTGCAAAGTTTAAAAACCTGAAACAAGTACTCTGACAATGTATAAGGATACAGTAGGATAAAAAGGAAAGAAAAAACAAAACCCAATCGCTATCCCAGGTAAAAGTATTTTATATCTGTAACCTGGGAAGGCAGAGGAGAATGCTCAAAAGCTGCATGTATCAAGTAATCTTGCTTCTGGCACTCTCTTCTTCACCAAAATCTTCCACTGTATGTGGAACTTATTCTAATTTAGAAAGCCCAATTTGACTCAGTCCTATTAAAATAAATCCTTTATAATTGCTAGATACAAGTTATTAATGTTTTATTCACAAATCAGTAACATTTAAAAAACAAACTGTGCATGACAGATTCATTAAAGCATTCAGACATTTATAAACTTCATAAAATTGCCCATCTGCCTCAAAGATGCATCAGTTCAATTTGGGAGAACAGCACAAAAAGAAAATCCTGCAAAATTGACTGAAATTTCTGGATAGTGATTTTTAAGAGCAACAAACTATTCCTTTTCAAGGTAATCAAAATTATAATTGTATTTTTGTACAAGAAGATCTGTAACTAGACAATTCCATACATCATTAATGCCTCCTGTGAGACATCCAAGATGCACAGAGCAATGAACAAACACGCATAAGTACACTTTTGATTTTTGACTGCACAGAATAAAAATCTGCATAAACACACACAACACTAAACAAAATAGATGCTTTTGGCAACAGGGCCTTCATTTATGCAAGATAAATAAATTAAATAAATACAGATGATGGTGGAACTGCTTGCCATCAGCTAGGAAAGAATCATCAGAAACAAATGCTGTCAAATTATGTATTGTGTTATCTCAACAGAAAAGCATCAAGATTAAATGAATACAGATGAATTGCAGATCTCTTAATAGTAATAGAAAATATTCTGTAGGCTTTTTTTATTTGTTTGCTTTGACAGAAGTAGAATATACCAGAGCTTTAATGGAAACTGAAATTATTTTCTCTTTCACTCTATGTCTGAAGCAAGGTCAGAATAGCTATTAGAGCTCTTTAAACATTTCTGATTTTGTCAGGGTTACCACATTAATAGGACAGGACAAACCTTTGTTCCTCACATATAAAGCTTTGAAGCAATTCATTTGCTGAACTCATTACAGGATTTTTCTTTCTCTAGGTCGTGTTAGGATTTGAAAATTAAACACTCACTAGGAATCCTACATATAAGCAGCAGTCTAGAAAAGACACCAGCATTTAGTTGGGAATAAAATGCATATAGTTAGCAACCAAATCAACGTTCTCCCAGCTATCTCCCAAAGAAATTATTAGAAGTTACTACCTACACCCAGTATCTGTAAGGGCTTTTACAGGTCAATACACAGTGGTTTTACTACCAGAACTCTGGGTTTAAAATTCTCTTAGAAGTGATGATCATAATTTCTTGCTTTGGTCATCTCACCGTCTTATACCACTCACCTTTATTTCTTATCTGTATGTCAAGTTTGGTACCAGTGAATGAACAGGAG
The DNA here is from genome assembly GCF_047716275.1 of Strix uralensis. Taxonomy (NCBI): domain Eukaryota; kingdom Metazoa; phylum Chordata; class Aves; order Strigiformes; family Strigidae; genus Strix; species Strix uralensis. The sequence goes on from NC_133975.1 coordinate 42,115,100, forward strand.
AATAACTGCTTATTTATATTATTGGTAATATATTTGGAACAACGTTAGCAGATCTCAGGCTTGCCCATGATTTGCAAACAGGAGAGGAAAGAAAAAAAAAAGGACAAAACAAACCACTAAACATTTATGATGCGGTCAAATACTGTAGAAGGTTTTCTAAAGTTCTTTTCTTTAAGATGCGTAAAATGTAATTCATGGCATGCGCAATGCTATTGCCTGTTCTTTAAGGGCGTTACTGTTTTGCTTGGTGATTATAAGCCTACTTGTAAGTCTGCTTTAAGGAAAGGGGAGAGATATTTTTAAAGTCTACTTAGGTGAACTCAAATGTTGCAATTAAGACAACCCCGACTGTAACAAACTACTGTCTTTAGAAAGACTACTAGAATGTTAATTCAAAAGCTTGTCACAGAATCACAGAATCATCTAGGTTGGAAAGGACCTTGAAGATCATCCAGTCCAACCATTAACCTAGCACTGACAGTTCCCAACTACACCATATCCCTAAGTGCTATGTCGACTCTACTCTTAAACACCTCCAGGGATGGGGACTCCACCACCTCACTGGGTAGCCCATTCCAACACCTAACAACCCGTTCTGTAAAAAAATACTTCCTAATATCTAGTCTAAACCTTCCCTGGCGCAACTTGAGGCCATTACCTCTTGTCCTATCGCTTATTACTCGGTTAAAGAGGCTCATCCCCAGCTCTCTGCAACCTCCTTTCAGGTAGTTGTAGTTGTCACACCTTATTAAACTGTATTTAACTTTGAAACAGAGCTGTGAGCCCTTTCTGTGTACAATGAGAAGATTATGAGTTACTTAAAGTAAGGATAACATTGAAACAGTCAGGTATGAAAAAGACCATGAATAAATTTCAATTTTAAATTAAAAGTTTCTAAATAACAGACAACTAATGTTTAGCAAGAACTCTTCATGTTGATACTAGGGCAAAACCTAGTTGATTAGCTCATGAAAAATACTACTATATAAGATCTCAGGCCTGTATTCCTGACACCTAATAACAAAGAACCACCCAGAAACGAAAATTTGATTGGTTTAGATGGACTGTTTGCAAGAGGTCCAAAGCAATGAACTTCAACCTCTATCCCACACCATCTGACTACAGGTTTTCATGCTGAATTCTTTATTCAGGAGATATATCATCCAAAGATGTAAAAGTTAATTAACATCTCTCTTACACTACTCACTGAAGTTGTGGAAGTAATACATTTAGAGTACTATCTAAGAATTGCTAAATGCCAATGAGATTCCCGAGATCACTTAATTCATACCACCAACTTTGACATTTAAAATAAAATTAAAAGAAAAAGAATAGTATTCTTGACACATAACACTAAAAGAGAGGAAGGAATGTAGAAAAATTTGCAAGAACTTTATCTTTTCCAATTTTTCAGCTACTTGTGCATCTTCTCCTAGTTCTTTAATTATGATAGCTGAAGAAGGTAACTGTGAGCTAATTGCTCAAGTCTCTTGTCAAGTTGTTTAATGTATCATTGCAATATAATAATGGTTGTTCACATGGAAAGTAAACAGCTGATGTTTGAGAGAAAAGCCAATGTAGAAATCCACGTTTACTCAGGTTTGGAAGTATTCTTTCCTTTTTATGAGATCAAATGTGAGTATTCCATGTGAAGAATTTTAAAATAATTTAATTTCAGCTGTAATTCAATTTAAATCTAAAGAAACGTAAATCAAAGCTGAGATTCATAGTAGAAAATACAAAAAAAAAAGAACACAAGACTAAAATGCATTTAAATTACTACATGAATAAATATGCTTCTAGTATTTCAAGATTACTTAGAGTGGATATACTGATTTTTTTCCAAATCTACTTTGGGTAGCTCATGAACAACACTCCATACAAGTATGGCATAAACATTTTCAGAAGTTGACACACAGGGGACAAAATCTTGATAAGTACAGGCTGCCCATTGGTTCCTGTCTCAAAAATTCTTTGCACATTCACACAAGAAAGGGATGCAGCCTACAGCCATCAGCATGATGCACACCCAGCAAGCATTTCATAGAGTGGGCAAGCCAAGAAAGATTGACCAATACAGAGCTTGTGGAAACACAACCTTTGTATTCTGACTCCACAAGTACTCAAAAGTGAAATTGCTTATCTATTATTACCAATTCAAGGAACTATGTGAAAAGTAAAAATTTGTTTTCATATTAATATTGCATGACTGGAGTTTTCATTTTTACAGCTGAGTTGCATTTGAGTTGCCTGAGTGCAGGCAGCTTTGGGATGTGGGGGGTACTTTAACTGTCTCTCACAGCAGCCACATTCCCAATTAATGCCATCCATGTGAAGTGTACAATTTCAATTATCTGAAGTTCTTCCCACCTCTCCCTTTCTCACATCAGAATATTCTTTTGCTCCAGTAAATGAAAAGCATTTTGAGATGGACTGCAGATGCTTTCAATATGACCATTATTCTTCTGAGCTGAACTCTCCACAACCTCAGGGCAACTCTTTCTTTTCCCACTGGTAAAGCCATTCTGTAAAGTCAGAACACCTTCAGTAATGAAAATGCTATGCAAAGTACATCAAGGATCTGAAGGCAAAAGCCTGTACTCTGTAATTTCAGAATAAAACACCCATAACAGAAATGGTAATATTAAATAATCAAAATTGATATCGGAGAGTGAAGAACAGGAAACTTGGTATTACTGATTCAAATCAGTTTATTCCAACTCATACTCTGATATCTTTTAAATTGTGTTTGTTACACTGACATTACTTTATTCTGACCAGAAGCAAGTTTAATAAAACTCAAATAACATCTGTGAGTGCATTATAGAGGAAATGAAAGAGGCTTTTTATAGCTCAATATCCCAAGTATAAAACTATAAATCCTATGTTTAGTTAGATCTCTAGTCAATATAGACATCATGAAATTGAATGTTTCATTTTATATTTGGCCTTCTACTTTTTTTAAAAAAAATCTTTAAATATAGTGATATATTGTTTTATCAACTTTGGATAGAGAGACTTAACTTTTAACCCTACGTGAGGGTCAGTCTCATAATTCTTCTGATGTACTGCACGTGAAGCAGTAATATGCTAATGTTAAGGTCAACATTACTTCAAAATTCTGCTGCATTAAACCCTGCTTCTGTAAAGGTTTTCTTACCCTATCAGTGACATGAAGAGTGCAGGTGAAGTTGCTGGGATTACTCTGGGCTCCAGGATGTTACATTAAGCAGGGGTGAAGCCACTGCAAGTTCTTTAGGGAGTAAAAACCATCTATCTTCACCTTTGTATAATTACCTGACTGCAGCAATAGCTTTCCCAGCTCATAAGGCTATGGTGTTTCAGATATAACTATTCAGCTATAAACCTAATCGGTACGTGGATTCACACCTACTTTCTTACACATAACGTCTATGTGAGTTAGGTCTAGCGTTGCAAATACCTGCCAGCGCCGTGGTTGAGAGCACACCTGGCAAGATTTTTCAAGATAGCAATGTTAGCTCTCTCAAGTTGACAGCTTTCAAATACCTAGGATGTAAGCATCCACATTTGGGATGACTTTCAGATGACACAGATTCACTTGCAAGTCTTCTTTCTAGGTATTATGTCTACTGCAAGATCATGCTGTAATTGATAGGGTCACCGAGCAGCCTTATTACTAACAGTTCATTAATCCTTCCAGGTTAGGAAGCAAAAACTGGGCTGGTCTAACAGATACAGTATTGCCTCTTACTCTCAGCAGTCTCCCTTCTGTCCATGAAATACCACAAGGACAGATGCTTCAAGGAGACAAGAATAGTAAACACAGAGTGCTCGTCTGTGGCAAGACAAGTCTGTACACATAATCCTTTACAGAAGGCTCATTTTACATCACAGGCACAGACTGCTCCTCACCAGTCACTTCCAGGTTCCCCAGTCTCCAGTTACTTTAAGAGATGGCACGACCTGGCCTAGAACTTTCGGCTGATCGGAAACTTACTTCAGTGAGCCACGCCCCACCGATACAGCAATGCTTTTCAACACAGACTTCTCTGACAGAGCTGTATTTTGGGTAAACTTAGGAAGGAGGAGAGGGGGAGGAATAATAACATTCCATTTGCAAAAGTATATGCTTGTTTAATTGCTGTTTTCATTACAGTTCTACACAGTTTGTTCTTAGTAAAAAAAAGGTATGACCTTTTCAAATATTTCAGAACTAAATCAAGTACCAAGCCTTATCCAAGGACTTTTATTAGTATTTATTTTCTTATTACTCAATGTTTCTTTTTGTTATGAATACCCAGTTTGCTTCAGAAAATTATAACACCACACTCAGATTTTGGTGTTGGGATAGGAGTAACACTGGCCAACTCAGAGTTCTTGCCAATGTGATACACAAAATATAGTAATGAAAAAGATAATGAAACTCCCCATGCCTTATACTAGAGTCAGTGTGCTTCAAATTCAATGTTCACCACTTAGTTTTGTTTTCTTTCTCAGCTCTTCCAAAATGAAGCAGATCTCTCTAGTCTGTACCAAATGACTAGTGTTCTCCAGAGGACTGTTGTAAATTAAAGTCAGCTTGAGTTAAGTGCACTGATGTAAATATTGATGTACACATACTACAGTACTAACAAATTGTTTTCATCTGTAAAGCTAAAACAGAATTAGCCTTAATTTTTCAGATAAATTATTTCAGTTTAGTACTCAGCCAAGGCGACAGATTTCTGTGCACCTTTATCCCATTCCTTTTTAACTCTCAACACTTGTTACAGTCTATCTTACTGTATAGCAGGTAATTTCTGAAGCTTATCCTATCTTATAAACTTCCAACCATGGGACATCTTATGTAGGTAGAAGAAAGTAGCATCAGCACAGCTCTCCTATGATAGATATTTATGCAGTATAGCATAATGCCAGAGACACATTCAAGCTAGCATCAGTTCCAAAAGCAGTCTAGTCTCATAAGCACAGCATTTCTTCCCAGCTCATTAACCTCACTCAGCAACAGTTGGGTACCTGAAACTTCACTTGGAACCCCATTTTTAGTATAATAATACCTGTAGAAGCAGGGATGCTCCTGCTTCTGCTTTTCTCCTCCCACTGTTTTTTTTTTTTTCCCCCCTTTCTGCCACAGAATGGTATTCTAATCACATAAACAATGCTTAATATGCTCAATGTCCCATATCATCACAGCATGGAGAACAACAAAACAAAACAAAACTGTTCACCATCAAATACAACTCCAGTGATTTGTCACAAAATATTGCCATAAAATTACTTGCATAGAATTATTTTTCTATTTTTATAAAAGCTTGTTCCTCAGCTTTCTGAGAAGACATACAGAGTCAGGCAGCTGTTAACTTGCCATCAAGAGCAATCACTGTCCTCAGTCCATTCTTTTGCCACCACTGTTGCATCCACACATACCACTGATGGCAGCTAGGGCTTTTCAGACTTCCAGCATGTCTTGTCCAAGTTCTGACTTCTGTTCCTACCAAACACTTATTAGTTATACTCCTTCTATTCAAAGGAAAGGCATGTCATAAAACATTTTCCTGGCTGCAGCCACTTTGACCGTACACAGCAGCAGGAGGTAATCCCAGACACCTTCCCATTAACTTCCCATTCCTTGTCCTACTGTGTGTCTGGGAAGAGTGTTCATGAGCTGTGTCCATGTACTCCTTTGGATGCATTCAGCATGTACGTTGTTGGAAGTGTTCTGTTTGGTGCCCCAATCCCCACAGGCACATGCTGCCTTGAGGAGGAGGGTGGTTATTTTTCAGGGATGGGCAGACACCTTAGTTCAAAAGTATAGTCTCTGGTATATTGCCCTGGTTTCAGATGCTAGTATGCAGGTGCACAAAAAGCTGGAAGGGAGCTTAACCAGAGCAACAGACCCAAACTGGCCAATTAAATATTCCATACCATATAATGTCATGCTCAGCATGTCATGGCCGAGAAGCTGCGCACTTGTTCTCTTCCGGGATGGCGGTTTCAGGACTTTCCTTTTTCTGTGATCATTAACCAGGAATGGGCTGAGCATCAGTTGGCAGGTGGTAAGCGATCACATTATGTGTTACTTGTTTGTATTTTCTATTATTACTATTACTATAATTATTATTTTAATTCAATTATTAAATTGTTTTTATCTCAACCTATGAAACTCCTTACCTTTACCAATTCTCCCCCCTATCCCTCAGGGGTGGGGGAGGGTGAGTGAGCAGCTGCGTGGTGTTTGGCTGGTTTGACAGGTTTACACCACAGTATATATAAAGGTGAATTATTAATATTTAAGAAAAACAAATCACTTATGTAACTTTAAAGAAAAATCACTGAGCAATTATATACCATCTTGAAAAACAGTCTCCTAAACTTAAGGAAAGGGACAGACTTAAAAGCATTTCTTTTGGTAGGGTTTGACTTTCACAATATTACAACATCCTCTTCCAATTTTCTTTTTTAAATGTTGCATATTTTGACAACAATGGTAATTTCTGGAGAAGTGAGCTTTCACTGTATCAGAGAATTGCTGTCTATAGCAGAGGTTTTCTATGACAACTTAGTCATTCACACAATATAACTTTCACTTTCATTTCATCAGAAAAGTTATATCCAGCCACAATCTGAAGTCAAGCATCCATAAATTGGAATCGCAAGTGACATGTTACATAAACTAGCTGTCTGCAAGCAAAATACAGGGAATTTCATCTTCATGCAACAAATAGCACATATTTCTTGGGTGGGAAGTTGTACAATCTGATACTCTGATAGAACTTCTTTGCTTTTAGCACAAACTCCCTTACCCTACTGTTACTGTATAATATGACTAATATAATTTACAGAATTACAGTTTAAAAAAATTAAAATCAGACAACCTCTATAAGGCCAAAAAGGGTTTAGCAGGCCATTAGGGTAGTTAGGCAGAAACTAATTCTGTCCTGCAAGATGATGTTGGCTGCTAAGTTTTTCATTTTTTTTTTTTCCTTGGCAAATCTGATCGATTTTTTGCAAATTAAAAAACTGCCCAATAATTGTTACTGCAAATAAATTCATTGCTGGCTGTGACATTGTTTTTTTTTTTTTTTTTTATAATAGGTGCTGTACCAGTTAGAGAACTATGCGGTAAAGTAAAAATGATTGGTAAGTCAATTTTACATGCACTGGCACATTTAGCATTAGTAACAGTTCACAGGCCTGACTATGCTAATAAACTCCTTAAACCACAAAAGGAATAAAGGCTGATGTGCAAACCTATGATGTGCCGGCAACCTACATGAACTGTTTAACTAACTAATTAATTATGCAAATCTATGTTTCCCCAAAGTTAAAACATTAATTAGAATTTTTAGTATTCCTTTGTAAATGAAAGCTGTTCTATAACAGAACCAATGGAAACCTGCTTCCTTTTTCATTTTGCCCTTTCCTCTAAAACTGTTGCCCACATTCTGCTTCTTGCCACATTTTCAGAGATCTGTCTCTCAACAGACTGTAACTTCAGAGCAAACTACGCCAACAGTAAACATCCCATCCCCATATAAACCTGCAAACCACCGCCCCCACATTTCAAAATGCCTCCCAGAAAAAAAGCCACTTTCCACAAGGCTCATTTTCCCAGAAATCAGGCTTACAATACCAGAGCTGCACACAAAGCTACTGCAGAGATACCCGACACAGAGGTATGTTGGTACCTCCAATATAAAGCTGTTCATCTTCCATCGCAGGTGACACTTACTGAAACTGGTAGGTCTTTAACTTACAGTGACTTTGGAATATAGGGCTTGCATGAATCAGTTATTGAAACTGCAACCCAAAATCCATCACAATGTCAGAAATAGTCTTGCAAAGCTTAGTATGCAGAGCTATGTATATCACTAAACTTTTGTGAAAAAGCTATGGTACTTGGACCTAGAGCTAAGTTATTTAGTGGAAGTTTCTAGTGAATGCCTGAATCCTAAATCAGTTGGGAAGAGTAAAAACATTCTTAAATTTATGTGTCTGCCAGCACACAGCGCAGACCGTTCACTTATTAATAGCTTTCTTAGGCAAGCTAAGTAGAAGTCTAATACTTGACTCTCTTACATAGAGCTTGTTAAGAGACAATGTATTTCTTGTGTGTGTTAAAACTCCTATAAACTCTGGATTCAGTTTCCTTTCATCTCACCAGTGCACCACTATTTGGGCATTCGTGTTTACAATGTAAATCAAAAGTGTTCTGTTGAAATGAAGAGTTCCACTAATTTGATCAATTTCCTTCATCCCATTCCTTCATTATTATATGAATAAAGATATTTTGCAACTTTGGATACCTATGTTTAAATCTACATTTCCTTCTGTCACAGATGACTTTTATATTAATGTATTTTTTTTATATTAAATTTATCCATAACCAAATATCACACTTCCAAATTTCACAACATTTGCTTACCTCCCTCTTAGTACCAAGTCTCTAGTCTGCATTATATTGATATTTAAAAAGATGCAGCTGTCCTTTTTCTTTTATAACATCTAAATGTCATAATTTATGGTGAATATTATGCATGAACTATCTAAAGTTTTTGGTTTTGATTACAAAGGCCGAAGAAGTGAATATGAATAAAACAAAGGCACACAAGTAATTTTGCAGCCAAACCAGCAAACTGCTGGGTACCTGGCTGTGCACTAAAACATTTTCATCATCCGTTATCAAAAGTTTTTTATGTACATTTCAGTATTTATATTTGCATTAGTTAAGAAAACAAAAAAGCTCCATCATTTTTATCCATATTTTACACAGCTTTCAAGTTTCTACTTTTTCTCATGTACTCTATTTCTAACAGGGACTGGCTTTTCATAACAACTTCTTAGACTTTTGTAAAACTGAGAAGTTTGATTAGTAGAACATCCTAGAGAAAAACATTTGTCATTTAATCACTACATTTAAAATAACAGTGCTATTGAAATATCCCATTCTCACTTTCAACTGCCTACAAATGATGTTTAGGTGCCTAGCAGAAAACTCTCTCTTTACAATATGAAGTTGTGGAACTGGTATAGCATACACAATATCAACTTAAATAGTATATAACTGATTTCACAAAAGAACGTAATAGCCTTTTGTCAGCTATTTGACATATGAAGCTTCACGGAGAAATTATACAATGAGAAAAGGGGATACAGATGTATCACTAATCACTATACTTTAACACAGCAGTAAACTTTGCTTGCAATGATTCTATCAGTTTTGACAACAACTGAACACATATTTAATTTTTGACCTCATCTGTCTTCAGTGTCTCTCACACAGCTTTACTGCTCTCATCAGCCTAGGAAAAAGCAACTAAAGGATGAAGGACTAACAACAGTAAAGTAGGCATCTATTCAATCACTTGTAATAAAGATTACTTCATGAACTGTGAGGGGAGGAGGATTGATACCAGTCGGCATTTTTTCAACATAAAAAAACCCAACAGTATTACATGTGGACACTTCACAAAAAAGCAAAAAGGGCACAAGAAAACATGATATAGCCTCAGTTAAGTACAGTCTAGAGGATCACAAATACAAAAATTAAACCTGCTTCAGATGCACCAAAGTGATTCACCCGACTTGAAACTCAGTGCTACTGCAGTAGAGATGCCAGAAGATTTTTCTTATACATTTGCTCTTTTCAAAACATATAGTACCAAACATGCTCAAGTTCAAAACCAGCAACCATTTGAAAATACATTTCTAATCTTTAATTTGATAATACCAAACACCAGATAAGCAGATCTTCCTAGTAGTACAACAGTTCTAGGCCAAGCTCCATACAGGTCATCTTAATAGGTTTCTTTTAGATTTTTAAACCAGACACTTATGTTAAGTACTTCCACACTATGTGAACCATTTCTTCCATCTAAAACTACTTGTTCCACAGAAACATTAGATAAGTTTATATAACTAGAAATTAAGAAGATTCAGGAGATTTTTATAGTGTTATAGGAGTACATGTTACAGGTAATATTTACTCCCAAAATACTTTCAGTCAGCAGCAGAACCTAAGCTAGGGCAGGCAAGAAAGAGCAACAGAAGTGACAGTATTTCCTGTTTACTGGCATTAATTGTTTTTCTAATAACTGGGAAATAAATAAGCTTTCTAAAACATTAACACATTTAGAAGTATATCAACAACAGTGGGTATGATCTTCACAAAAAAATGCTACAGTATCACCATATTGAGCAAGCATAGCCTCAGTTGCTGCTCTCTCAGTATAAGAAGCATTTTTACTTGTCAGACACTTCATAAAACCAAGACTTCCATGTAAGTTGTTTTCTACTAGGAAATTGTTAGCCTGCAGAAAAATTGTTCTGCTACTTTACACTTGTTGTTTTGAAAACTTTCACCCGTGGTCTAGATTTTTTAAACATAGAATAGCCAGAACTGTGCTCACTTTACAATTTCATTTAAATTGCATTACAGATAGAGAGGCAGTTCATCAAAGGACATATTGCAACTAAACCAACAGATATGAGAGAATAAGATAGATGTGTGCAGCATTAATCTTTCTAACCCTTGAAATATCAAGTTAAAAATCTTACAAAAATGATTCCACTGCAGTGCTCTACTAATATTCTTCGCGTTCACCCAGGGGCTTCTCACAATAGTAGGTCAGAAATCTGCTCCTGTAAGTTCATAGCCGAGACAAAGGTTTTACCTAAAACATTAGCAAAGATCACAATCCTCTCTTTCACTGTCTATCAACCTACTCAGAACAAGGCTCACATACACACTAGCAACTGATGTTTCAACAACCAAAAAAAGCCCCAAACACCAAAGAAATATCAAAGCTCTTCATGCTTGAAGTACTAAAATATGTAGTGAAATTTGAAAAGAAAAACTATTTCCCAGTTCCATATCATTATTACAGATTAATTTTACTGAAGGAATTGTTAAAGTTCATCTAAAGAACTTAGAGCATTCATTTCTTGTGTTACATTCAAGAAGTAATGATGGCAGAAGACATTAAGTGATTGCAGCTTTCTTAATTTTGCTATATATAGATGATGTAAACTTTGATTAACTATTCTGAAGCAGTTTTTCACATTCTATTCAAGAGCCTAATTTCTCTGTATGGCTATTTTGTACTAGTATATGAAGCTGTCTAATGCAATAAAATTCCAGGATTAAAGTCTAATGAGTTGCATCCAAAATGGTCAAAGTTAATAGGTTTTCTGAGTAATACTGAAGCCTAAGCAAAAGATGTTGAAACACTAAAATTTGCAGTATTTCAGAAATAATATATTCAAAATGCTATATTAAGGGCCAATGAACTTCAGTATTCATGCAAAGTAAAACAAAAGCCACTTATATATGTTTATTCCAGCTAACAACCAAACGGTACTCCAATGCAAGCAGTCCAGCAGGTACAGTCTCCTCACATTTTGCCCCCCTTTATTTTTTATATGGGCCACACTCCATTATAAAGTTCAAGTTAAATCAAAACTGATCGGGACTTACCTCTGTCACTGAAGTCATCCACAAGAATAATTTCTGCTATCAGGCTGTCTGGAGTGCGGTTGATAATACTGTGTATTGTTCGCAAAAGTGAAGTCCAGCCTTCGTTATGAAATGGGATAATTATGCTTGTATTTGGTAGCTTTTCCAAGTACACCTTGTGCTTACAGCTGGAGAGACAAGAAAATAATTGTATAAGCATACTGAAAAGTCTGAGTTAGCGTATACTTCCACCCATTTGGGCCATTCAACCATCACGGGTTCTAGCATAAAATCCAACAGCATAATGAAGCAGTACTTTCATGTGACAATAACTAGTTATTTTAAAATATTTATATTGCTTACAACATACAATAAATCTGAACAATGACAAAATTTAACTATCTGGAATTAGATTATTTCCCTTCACTGGAAACTTTTTCCTGCAAAATGACAGAGGACATATCTTCTATGACATTATTTCCAGAAAACAAAACCTCTTATAAGAAAGAATTCTGAAACATAACATGAAGCAAAAGAAAATCTGAAATGATCCTTTTCTTCATCCATTAGCAGACAAAGTTTGTAAAACCAGTCTACTATACCAAGAGACAAACTCCAGAAAGCAACTCAGTATTATCCTGGGTGACACATGCTTACAATATGCAAAACATCAACATCCACAAATACAACTCCAACTTCATACCTATCTACACATCCAAAATGATTGCTGCTGTTAAATATAGAGATAAAACACCACATGATTCTGAAAATGCAGACTGATACAAGCAAGAAAATATAAACAACTTTCTGTTTTTGAAAGCACTGCACCTTCAGCATCCTAATTGAACAGCATGTAGTATCAGTGCTTAACCTTACCATTTTCAATATTGAGTTTTTACATATCTGAGAAAAAAACACTCTTTAAAAATAAATAATGGCCTTGCAATTCAGTTTCTCCTAATAGCTGAGAATATTTCATGAATAATGTTTAGGTTACTGAAAGTGGTAGGATCTCATCTTTCATGTTTTGTTGAAAAAGTGGGAAAAGGGACACATTCCTCTGTTGTTAACATGGCATGGCATTTTCAGCTCTGGGGACAAAGTAACTGAACGATTTCTCATTTCCCAAGAGAAAGTCACACCCTGAGAAAGGTATCCCTAGAAGCAGAAACATGTCAGCTTTGCAATAAACAAAAGCAACAAAAAAAAAAGGAAAAAAGTTTAGACCTGGAAATTCTAGGTTTAAAAAAGTACAGTTATCTTTGCTGCTTTTCAGAAAGGATCATTATGCATATCAAATATTGCTGTAGGTTATAATGTTGATTTACATATATTTGCGGTTTAGTTTGCATTTCCGCTTTATAAATGTCACTTAGAAATCAATATTTACCAATTTATTGTACAGCTACCACACTGAAGAAGTGTTCCAAAGAAACCATAAAAATTCATAGCTACTACAGTTCTATTTGCAAAATATTAACTGTTACATAGTTGTGAATAAACAATCAAGTTTTTGGATGCTCTCTTAAAAAATAAGATTTAAATTTGTAATTCAGACATTTCTTCCTAAAACATTGTGACAATGAATTTACTGAGAAGCCATTTGAAAAAGTAATACTTTTTGAAACTTTTTAATAAGCAGTTCGCTGGTAGAACATATATGCATACTGCAAAAAGGACAGTTGCTTCGCAAGAATGTTAAGGTTTGGAGAAAACAGTGCTCATTACCTAGTGACAGAAAAGCCTATATATATATTCTTACGTTTTGCGAGGAAAAAAAAAAATCCACTGCAGCAATAGAATTCAGGAAAATTCTGTTTCTTATCTATAGGAAGTAGTACAACAAAGGAAGCCCCTTGTTAATATGTAGCTGTTTCAGCTGGTAAATTAAGGAAACCACCTACCAAAATCACTACCTACTGTCACCAGCTGTTTGCTGACAGTGATGCTTCCTGGACTAGAACAAATGTGTAATTCTTATGCTATTCTTGAAAGCAAGATTTTTTCCTGTAGCATAACTCCCAGTAAGTATGATTTTAAAATTAGTAAATTTTCCATCTCCATAAAACCCCAAGCCAACAAACAAATACAAAACCACCACACAAAACTAAACAAAAGAATGCCAGATTATAACTTCTAAAGGGTAAGGGAAAAAAAATAATACCCAAACCACCCAAATACATCAGAATGTTGTTTCTTTTTAAAAATGTTGCTCCTTCTGTATAACAATATACCTTGTCAAAAAGGTTGTACTGAGATTTGTGTATTTGCATGGTCAATATTGTATAAGTGTATACAGATGGGGAAGGTCATTGGATTTGGATATTCTCATCGATAGTTTCAGAGTTATTGCATATTCTAAGTGATAAAAAGGAGAAGCAACACCGATGGACTTAGTTTAGAACCATTTAATTCTTCCTACAGAAGAGATGGCTCTATTAGAGAGAGCCATGCTTAGAAGACGGAAGAGGACAACATCTTACATTTTCTTAACATGTCTCTATCATTCCACTTGGACCTTTAATGCTCATTTATATTTCCTTTTACTTTGATAGTCATTGCAAAGGTACCTGGCTATATGTGAATTGATTTCTAGTAAGAGCCACAAACCACCAAAATGCCCTTTTTCCTACTTTTCTCAAAAAAGCTGTTTGGATTCTCAAATTCATAGAAATTAAACCGTAAATTTCATCATCTTCTATTAAGACAGTCTGTTAGGTTTCATAACGGTGGCCTTAACTCTTCAGCAAGTTAAATTCTGCTCATTTTTAGCCCACTTGCTCTCTGACATGAGACTGTAACAGAAGATCACTATGATTTAGAAGGCATAACACAAAAATCCATTTTATTTGAAGTTCTATTCAACATTAACTATAGCAGAGTATAGCTGGCTCTGTGCTGTGATGGACGGCAGGACAGATCTGAAGGATAGTTGTAATGCTCAGGAAAGGCCCATGAATTGTAATAAAGATGCAGTTAGACATCCACTGCTGAGATGTTGGATTTGCCAAGAGAATAATCATGTATATGTGCAGCATTTGTTCAAAGTTTATCAGTGTGGTTCTTTATATCCTGCATTTTAGAAGTAATGCCAAAATACCCTGGCTGTAAGAACACTACTTGAAAGCACAGATACTGCTTCTTGTAAGCTATTGCAGGTCCTTGTGCCTAGGACAAAGAACTAGTTATCATATCACTAGGTCAGAGTGAAGTCCACCATCACGAAGTACTATTATTTATATTTATTAATGGTGCCTGCAACATAGAATGAAGCAGTCTAGGTAGATGCATGATTCATGTATTAAGCAGAAAAGATAACAGTGTTTATATGCAACAGTAACTGGCAGGAATCCATAAATCTTGACATACACAGATTTATCTTAGCCAATATTTCAACTCATCTGTGTTTTACTGATGAGAATGATGTTTAAAACCAAAAAGCATCAGCAAGTTATCATATAAACACTAGAAAGATACTTTTACCATTAACTTCAACAATTACGTGTCAGCATCAAAGATTTTTAGAAGTGTTCTTTTCAACACTAGTTCATTATCAAAAATTCTGTAGAGTGCATTTGGAGAGGTGATGACATAAAGTTTGATCATAGCTTCAAACTAACCCTGTTTTATTATTTATGCTGTTTCCAAGGTTCTAACATACCCCATAAGTAACTATTTTATTTTTCAGCCACTATAAAGTCATATTTTCAAGACTACATGTTTTTTGCTCTCACCCAAATAATCCTAACATGATAACAGTGTTTTAAGGATTCCTAAGCAAAATACAGACCCTGATTTCAGTATGTCTGTTCTCTAAAATTAATTTGGTTATCAGCTTAACTACCCTGTGGAATGAATTTTTTAAAAGTGAGATTCTTGATTCTCCAAAGAAATAAGAAATTATAATTCAAGAGTCTTTCATATTTCCTGAAGAATGCAATTTAAACAAAATTTAATAAAAAATAAAGCAAGGTTTACTGTTGAAAGGAAAAATGCTATGTATAAAAGATTACTGTTACAATCCAATTTTAACAATGTTTAAATGAGAACTAATATTCATTAGTTAAAATTTTTTGAATTACAGTATATATGTTAAATGAAACTGAACTGACTTCCTATAGAAATATTTAAAATATTGCTGAGCAAAATAATTTTATTTGCCAAACCCTCACAATTTCAGTGGAAAATTTTGTCAAATTTATCAGATTAGAAAATGATAGTACTCCAGTTGTCAGCCTCTGCCTGAAGACCCTGCAACTTACTTGCATGCTTTAAATGACTGTAGGCATTATGTGGACAGTGTTATTCAGGTAGTTTGAATGGCAGAATTAAGCATCCAAAGAACACAATGACTTTCATTAAAGCTTGGAATACGGGAAAATCCACAAAGACCCGGAAATAAATCCTAAAATCAATATTCAAAAAAGGTCAGTAGTTTTAAGTATATTTAAGTTCAGCCAGTTTCAGTCAAGTAAGGGTTTGCTCCAAGATCTAATTCAGCATAGAAAAGATTGTAACATAGTTGATGTCAATCAACATTACTTTATGTTATCCTTTTCATTATCAAATCATAGTGCATCTGATAAAGGCAAATGTATTACTGTAGAGCTTTAGTATCACATCATATTCTGATTAAGGAATTAAAAAAACAAACAAAAAATCAGTGGGGAATTGAAGAATAAAAGTAAAACTACTAGGT
Source organism: Strix uralensis (assembly GCF_047716275.1). Taxonomy (NCBI): domain Eukaryota; kingdom Metazoa; phylum Chordata; class Aves; order Strigiformes; family Strigidae; genus Strix; species Strix uralensis. Next base: position 42,131,236 of record NC_133975.1, read on the forward strand.
CTTTGAAAATAATTTTTATTACTAAGGTATTAGTTGCTATTTTTAGTTTGTTTCCATCAGGACCAGTTTTTGCCCTCGTGGTATTTTCATCTGGATTAACTTTTAAAATAACTCATGAGGAAGTTTGCAGTAACAAGATTGATTTGAATGGTAAATTAAGACAGGTCATTTGACTCAGATAACTCTGTTCTGTGTATGTTGTAAAATGGCTCGTTTGAATGAAATGTATGTTAGCATAAACATATGCAAAGTCTCAGAAGGAAAACCTCCCATGAAATTTGATAATCTGGCCTATGGGAAAGGCAGAACACTAAATCAATCCACCTGAAATTAGTACACCAAACTGATTTTCCACTTCAGCTTTGATCACAATAATTTCCAGGAAAGCCTTCTCAGTAATTAGTCCTGGCTATGTATGTATAGTCAACATCATGCCCACACTGATAAGAGGGTAAATATTTAAGGATGCTAAGAGCACATTATTTGACTAGTCTTCCACTGTTTTCATTATATTTTTCCTCACTTTCATCCTTATCTCCATACTTTGTGTTTCCTCAGATAACCAGAGTAGAATTTTTAATGTTTAATGTTTGAGGTAGCATTCATTCACTTTGCTCAGCAACACATGAAGTTGTACTTGAGGTACAGCTCCCTATAAGTTAAATCGCTAGAGTTAAGAAACCTCACACTCAGCTCTTTCTCAGCTGCCCCTGATCAGTTACATGACTAACGCAGACTCCTCATCAATGTTTGGTAAGCGACCATTTACAGAACTGGAGGCTTAGTTGTTCAATGTTTGATGCCATCTTCCCAAAAGTATTCTGAGAGGTCCTGATCAGTCGTTTTAGCTCACATACATGCTTGTATCTCTAGGTAGATGCCATGATATATCATCAGCACCCAGGGCAGTGGAACAGCAGGCAACTGCACATTCTGGCCAAATAGATCCAGGGCTCCAATCTTCTCCAGCGGGAGGATCGGGATTATTCCTAGCTTTACAGACTGCCAGACCAGGGTATTGAAATCAAGCAGCTTGTCCATTTCACAGACAGGACTGGAATTCACCAATATATGGGAATGTTATCTCTCTTGTTCTTACACTATGCAGTCTCATCATATGTGTGTAATATAACTCTTCAGAGCTTTAAAAGACAGTGACCTTCAGTGATTAGGACTCTTCTGCCTATACTACTAACTATATAATACTACTACCACATTTGGTTCTTGGTTATGGTTTCTAGCTACTATGTAATTGTAGGAGTATTTGTATCAGACATACACACTGAACTGATATGCCTATACTCTTTCCTCCTAATAAGTCTGAAGATACGACTAATACACAAGTTACACCTAAGGCTCTCTCCTCCACCCTTAAACACACACACAGTAACTGCTTGCACTCAATCAGAAAATATCACACAGAACAGCGGAAAAGCCTAGCTTACCACTACTCCATATGGAAAGTCAGCTATTAAACCAAAATAATTTGCTTCTGCAGTGTAATACTACTGCATTCTGGTACTGTTATAAAGGCAAACTGGAAAGTGGAAGTCTGTTGTATTCTCTAGGTGGACTTCTTCTAAATATAAAGTATGTAGTTCAAATTTTTGTATTTTTAAACCATGAACCTGGCCTAGACACTTAAAAATGCAGAACTTCTCAGACAGAGTTCAATCAATAGCTAGTCTTTTGGTTGTACATTCCAAAATGAATAAATGGCTGCCATCAAGAGTATTTTAAGACCTTGGAAAGCAAGGTAATTTATTTCAAAAGTGTGGTATCCAAATGCCCAAATCAACAAGTTGGGATGGGATAAGGGGATAAAGAAACAACTATACGTATCTAGGACTCATGACAGGAATACTATTCAAGGGGGAGAACCACCCAATTGAAACTAGAAAAGCGCTCCTATACAGCATAAGCATTTTCTGCTTAAACTTAATAGAATACTACAGATTGACCTTAATAATGTACTACAGACACTTTTCCAAAGATGTGTCTTTACTTGCATTTAAATATCACCTATTTAAGCGCAGCACACCAGGACTTATTTATGGAACAACGCTGAATAATAGGTTCAGTAGCTAAGGTTATGAGAATGACAATTTCTTAGCATAAATGTTACTAGATTTCTGCAAATTTATTAAATAATAAACTCTTAAATCTCAGAATAAATTCTGTGTTAAGTCTGAAAATGATATACAAATGTCTTGGTAGAAATACCTAGGAAGAAAATAACCATGCTAAACAGCTGTCATCTTGCTTGGCAAGTAGCTCACACGTGTATTTTCTTACTGAAGTTATTACGTTGGCATTCAGAACAAAGGGAGTTTAGAAGAAGAGACCATGCAAGGGGCATTATACATTTCTCTCACACAAATCCTCAGAATTATGAAAAAACATTTGCAATTTGGACTTTGTGAGAAAAATATTTTATAGACAAAAACACTTGTGTATGTATGAAAAAATTGGCACCAAATAATGAATTTGCTTATGACTTAGACACGATGACGTTTTCAAGATTATTATTGTGAATCAGAAGTTATGAACCTTGAATTATGCTTTCAAATATTACTATCCTTGATCAATCTTGTCTTTCCATATTTCAGAACTTAATATCTGATATATATTATCAAAGAATAACTTTACATCATTAAATTTGTCCCCTAGAGACTTTCAGATGATACCCTTAAAAACAGAATCAAGGTTGGAAAAGACCTTGAAGACCATCTAGTCCAACCATTAACCTAACACTGACAGTTCTCAACTACACCGTATCCCTCAGCGCTATGTCAACCCAACTCTTGAACACCTCCAGGGATGGGGAATCCACCACCTCCCTGGGCAGCCCATTCCACCACCTAACAACCCGTTCTGTAAAGAAATACCTCCTAATATCCAGTCTAAACCTTCCCTGGTGCAGCTTGAGGCCATTCCCTCTTGTCTTATTGCTTATTACTTGGTTAAAGAGACTCATCCCCAGCTCTCTGCCCCAGCTCTCCTCCTTTCAGGTAGTTGTAGAGGAAGATGAGGTCTCCCTCAACCTCCTCTTCTTCAGACTAAACAACGCCAGTTCCCTCAGCTGCTCCTCGCACGATATGTGCTCCAGACCCTTCACCAGCTTTGTTGCCCTTCTTTGGACACGCTCGAGTAATTCAATGTCCTTTTTGTAGTGAGGGGCCCAAAACTGAACACAGTCATCGAGGTGCGGCATCACCAGGGCCGAGTACAGGGGTAAGATCACTTCCCTGTCCCTGCTGGCCACGCTATTTCTGACACAAGCCAGGATACCACTGGCCTTCTTGGCCACCTGGGCACACTGCTGGCTCATGTTCAGCCGGCTGTCAATCAACACCCCCAGGTCCCTCTCTGACTGGCAGCTCTCCAGCCACTCCTCCCCAAGCCTGTAGCGCTGCTGGGGGTTGTTGTGGCCAAAGTGCAGTACCCGGCATTTGGCCTTATTAAAGCTCATGCAGTTGGCCTTAGCCCATCGCTCCAGCCTGTCCAGATCCCTCTGCAGAGCCTCCCTACCCTCGAGCAGATCAACACTCCCACCCAACTTGGTGTCATCTGCAAACTTACTGAGGGTGCACTCAATCCCCTCGTCTTGATCATCAGTAAAGGTGTTAAACAGGAGTGGCCCCATGTGAGAGACTGAAACGTCATATGACTGTCTCAAATCTTGCTTGTGTCTGTGCAAACCTCCAGGACAAGCTGCTGTGGCCAGATGTGTACTGAGTTGGCCCCATCCTTTAGCCATTTGTGGCTCTATTGTGTAGGCCAGACACCATGCATGCATTGCTAATGAACTGATAAGAAGCAAACCTTTCTGCCCAGAAGCTGGATGCAACAAAACCTGTGGGACCACAGAAAAAAAAAAAAACTAAAGGTGGGCAGATATGCTAATCAGCAGATACGATGAACTTAAAAAGGCAGCTCGGTGTGCATCCACCACCAAAGAACTGAAGACTGAGGACCGACAGGACACTGCAGGATCCATGCTGGTGACTATTCCTGCAGCCCTATCCCGCATCCTTGCTTTATTTCTGTCTTTTCCTCCCATTCTGTCCTATCACTATCCCTCTTCACTTTTTTAATAATAAAAAAACTGTTTTGGGTATATGGCATTTGACCTTGATTGTGTCTTAATCTCGCTCTTGGGATCATATTGAAACCTCCCCTGACATTGGATGGGGACACCCCAAAACCGAGCCCTAGGGGACACCACTCATGACCAGCCACCAACCGGATTTAACTCCATTCACCACAACTCTTTGGGCCCAGCCATACAGCCAGTTTTGTACCCAGCAAAGCATGTTCCCATCCAAGTCACAAGCAGCCAGCTTCGCCAGGAGAATGCTGTGGGAAACAGTGCCAAAGGCCTTACTGAAGTCAAGGTAAACTACATCCACAGTCTTTCCCTCATACAATAAGAAGGTCGCCCTGTTGTAGAAGGAGATCGGGTTTGTCAAGCAGGACCTGCCTTTCATAAACCCATGCTGACTGGGCCTGATCACCTGGTTGTCCTGCACGTGTTGTGTGATGGTACTCAGGATGAGCTGCTCCTTCAGCTTCCCGGGCACCGAAGTCAAGCTGACAGGCCTGTAATTTCCCGCATCACCCTTCCGACCCTTCTTATAGATGGGCGTCACATTGGCCAATTTCCAATCTGTTGGGACCTCCCTGGTCAGCCAGGACTGCTGGTAAATGATGGAAAGCGGCTTGGTGAGCACCCCAGCCAGCTCCTTCAGCACCCTCAGCTGTATCCCATCCGGTCCCATAGACTTGTGTGTGTCTATGTGATGCAGTAGGTCACTGACTATCTCCTCCTGGATTGTTGGGGGGTCGTTCTCCCAGTCTCTGTCTTCTGGCTGAGGAGGCTGGATTCCCTCAGTACAATTAGTCTTGTTATTAAAGTCTGAGGCAAAGAAGGCATTAAGCACCTCAGCCTTTTCCTCGTTACTCATTGCCATGTTTCCTCCCGTGTCTAGCAGGGGATGGAGCTTCTCCCTGGTCTTTCTTTTGTTGTTGACATACTTATAGAAACATTTCTTATTATCCTTGATTGCTGTGCTTTAGACCTCCTGATTTCTGCCCTGCATAGCCTCACAGCCTCTTTGTAATCACTGTGAGGGGCTAGCCCCTTCTTCCAAAGGCTGTAAACTCTCCTTTTCTCCCTGAATTACAGCCAAAGCTCCCTGCTCAAGCAGGGTGGTCTTCTCTGGCACTGACTTCTCTTACAGCACCAGGGGATTCTGTCAAGCAGGTGCCTAAACAAGACAAAGTCAGCCCTTTGGAAGCCCAGGATGTCAGTTCTGCTGCCCCCTCTCCTGGCCTCTCCACATCATCCACCAGTCCTTCTCTGTTCACAAAGAGGAGGTCCAGCAGGGAACCTTCTCTGGTTGGTTCACTCACCAGATGTGTCAGGAAGTTATCTCCCACACATTCCAGGAGTCTGCAGGACTGGTCCTGCTCTGCTGTGTTGTATTTCCAGCAGATGTCTGGGAAGTTAAAGTCTCCCATGAGAACAAAGGCAAGTGATTGTGAGATTTCTCCTAAGTGCCTATAGAATATTTCATCCACCTCTCTGTCCTGGTTGGGTGGCCTATAGTAGACTCCCCTACTACAACATCTGCCCTGTTGGCCTTCCCCCTGATTCTAACGCAAAGACACTCCACCCTGTCTTCACTCACTTGTGCTCAAAGCAATCATAACAGTCCCTAACATACAGCGCCACCCCACTGCCTCTCCTTCCTTGTCTATCCCTTCTAAAGAGCTTGTAGCCATCGATTGGCGCACTCCAGTCATGGGAGACATCCCACCATGTTTCTGTGATAGCCACTACATTATGATTTTCCTGTTTCATCATGGCTTCAAGCTCCCCCTGTTTGTTACCCATGCTGTGTGCATTGGTATATGTGCACTTCAGATGGGCTGACGTCCCCAACACCTTTTTGCATTTAGACGTCCTAATTCCAGCCTGACCTTTCACAGGTGTTACCATGGTTACTGATCCATCAATATCCCTTGCATCTTTGTTGTGCTGCTTGTCTCTATTCCCTGCCTCTACTGAGATGGCAGTGAGGTTCGTCACTGGCACACCATCCCACAAACTCTGGCAATCTTCCCTGGGGCTTATGTCTGGGAGTTCCAGTTTTGTCCCCTTCCCCCTTCAAATCTAGTTCAAAGCTCTCTCAATGAGTCCAGCTAACTCCTGCCCCAAGATCCTCTTCCCCCTCTGGGACAGGTGCATCCCATCTGATGTCAAAAGGTCTGGTGTCCTGTATACTAACCCATGATTGAAAAATCCAAAGCCCTGATGGTAACACCAGTTTTGGAGCCCCAAGTTCATCTGTTGAGTTCTCCTGTATTCTTCTTCATCCATCCCCACAACTGAAGGGATGGAGGAGAACACAATTTGTGCCCCCGACCCCTTAATCAGTTTCCCCAAGGACCTGAAATCTCTCTTCATTGATTTTGGATTTCTCCTGTAAATATCATCACTACCGATCTGAAAAACCAAGAGAGGGCAGTAGTACTGCGTCTCACTACAGTGGGGAGTTTAGCCATGAGGTCCTTTACCCAGGCCCCAGGGAGGCAGCAGACTTTCCTACGAAGTGGGTCTGGTCTGCATATTGGGCCTTCGACACCCCTCACATGGAGTCACTCACTACAATGACTATTCTGGGGGTTCTTTTTAGAATTGGCTTTAATACCTGCTCTAGGGCAACCCAGCCTTGGTGGACCTTCATCTTCCTCCTTATTTGGCTCATTTTCTTCATCATTCTCTGCTTCATTCACAAGTTCCAGAGCCCCATATCTGTTGTGAAGGGACACCATGGAAGGTGAGGTAGGTTGGGAGGGGATTTTCCTGCTTCCCTGAGCAGGGACCTGTTTCCAATATCCCCCATCTCTTAGGTCCCCTCCTTCTGCCTGGTAGCAAGAGGGTGAGGGATCGCCTGCCTCTTTTGGAGCCTCCATTTGTTCCTTTTGCTTCAGGGGTGCTAAGGTGCTACTCCACTAATCAATTTCCCTTTCACACTCCCTAATAGTTCTTAGTCTTTCAACCTCTTCTTTGAGCTCAGCCACTGGGCTGAGCAGGTCATCCAAAACCTCTCTACCAGGGCATAAACTGTTTCTATATTAATTTTGAAAGCAGTAAGTACCTCTTCACTATCTCTGGTCAAAGAATCTCCCTGTCTCCCTTCCATGATTAGATACATTACTAAGCACTAATCATATCTATGATTGATATATGTCATTTATTACTGTTTTGAAAAAGTGAACTCCGAAAGCTCCACGATACTGTTTATTATACACACCTACCATAGAGCCACCAGAAAATGGCTGCTATAAAATCAAAGTAAATGCATATATACATGTATAAGTATAAATAACTAAGTGGAACTTTCTATCAGCTTTGTATTTGGCATGTTGTTCCTACTGTGTGTTTTCATAGCTGGGCATTTGGCTCTGGGAGTTCAAAGCTTATTCATAAAAATGACACACTGTCACACCCTTTAACTTGCTTTAAAATACTTAATACTGATTTAGTTATTCCTTTGAGATATAGAATTCTTCTGCTGGGTTGAAACAAGAATCAAAACCGAGTTTCTGAATAAAACAATTTTAGGGTCAGTTTCCAAGTTGCAGGGAAACTTCTAGAAGTTAAAAGAATAGTAAGAGGTTTGTCTATCCCTGAAATACTAACCTGCCTCAGGAAGAGAAAAAAAATTGTCACAGAAGCACCTGGAAGCTATTTGCAGCAGGCACTAATAAAATACAACTTGAAAAGGGGACCACTCATAAAAAGAGAGTTAGTGAAAAGGAGTTACAATTACACCTCTTTGTTATTCACTACCAAGAGTCTTAGGACTACTATGGTTTCATTTTGTAGTTTAACCTACTCTACCAGGCAGAAATAAAGAAACAGCATCCTTTTACTTCAAGGTATAGGGATAGTTCCGTTTAATTCCCAGATGAGTTTATAAGTAGGAAAAAGCCTCCTAAAACATCATACTAGCTTAAGAAAAGATGCAGAACTGCAAAATTCTCCATCTTTACAGCTTCTCTGTTAACAGAAACATGCAGAAATCTACTACCTCTGTAGAAGAGGAAATGAAAGAAAATAGGCTTCCAAAATGATGAGAAAGGAGAGCAGAGCTGGAACCATTTCAGCCACTTCACAGCAAAAGCTGATTCATAAAAGCAGCAATTTGTTTGACCCTGTGGATATAAAAGCAACAACAATATTTTATGCACATTAAGGGATGCCAATAGCAATGCCTTGGCCAGTTACCAGGCTCTGTGCCTTCTAGACACATCAACAACCTTGTGAACTGCCCTTTCTGATAGATAATAGCATAGGAGAAGTTAAATGTCTTGCAGACATCCCTTTGCTGCATTTAGGAAGAAACGTAGCAGACTACTACAGTAGTTGCTGGATCATAGAAGTAGCCTACCTTCAAATTTCTCCTCTTACCAGAAGTGCCAGAGAAAGAGCACAACAGAAAGATTTTCAACTTCCCCGCGCCCCCCCCCCCCCCCACTGGCTTTGTCAGCACACACTCTCTTAGCTGAGCTGCTTTTTCAGATCTGACCTTTTCTTTCCCTTTATTAAAGGAACTACAGCACCCACTGGGCTCCTAGCTACTGACAAGCCCTCTATAAGCTATCAGGACAAAACATTTCCCAGTGAAGATTTACATAGTAATTGTCTTAGCATGTCAAAGTATTCAATTTACAGCAACAAGCTTCAGTCACACCATGTTCTGTTCCAATCTAGCCTTGTCAACTGAGCCTGATAAAGTAGTGATAACCAGTAATTTCTGCTGCCATTTGACAAGGCTGTAAAATTAGCTTGGGTGTGAGCTGATGGAGGGGAAAGTAATCTTTATTTTCACAGTGGTTCACAGCTGGGAAGCAGCAGGTATTACTGGGTATGGGCCTCAATAAATGTCACAACACTTTTCCCTACTAGAACAAATAAACCTTCTCCAAATTATTATTGCTGTTTTCATGAGAAAAAAAAGAGATGAAATTGTACAGTAGAAACAGTTTGCATTATTGCTATTAAATGCTCTAACAAACAACATGTCCTGAAAACTAAATAGGCAAAGCCTGTGTTCTTTATGTAGGTTTCCCTCAGTACAGACTTCTCAGAGCTGACAGAGCTGAATTAGGTGCTTGTTACTTTATGGCAAATTGCATCATTTTGGTCTGTCATGGACAATTTCTCCAGCAGCACTGCATGTCTTCGAAGAAATAGAAGTCAGTGAGTTTGCCTCACTTCGTCCTTCAAACCAAAAGGTTTCTCTAACCATTGGAAGAACAAAAGAAGCAAAGCCTTATGACATAAAGCACGTTTATGTTTGCAAATCTTTGTTTTACAAGATAGTGAGGTACCACCACCGCTCATGGAAAGATCTTACAAAAAAAAATTTAAAAAGAAATCACTCTTTTACATTCTTTAAGAAACCTACCTACTCACCCATATGTATTTAATCTAGGCTTGGGAAAAATGAACACTTATAGTCATTTTATACCATCTCAAAATCCCTCACAAGCAAGCTTATATCGGCAGGCATCTTAGTACTATAATTATATTTCACCTTAAGCCTTGCACTTTATTACCTGAATTCCAAAATATCAGCAAGCAGCCCAATTTATTATATACACACCCCCAAACCACTTTTTTCTGAGAGAGATTACAGAAATATCAATGTACTCATAAGTCATTCATTCACACCAAGCACACTTACGTGATTGTCTTTCAGAAGTCAGACAGACCTTAGCATGATCAATAAAAAGCCTCTATTTTGAGTCTAGGTTCATTTTCCTGACTGAAGAAGAAACAGGATTAGTATCTCAGGTTTTTGTCATCTCAAAGTGCATTTTAAGCATGCTACTTCAGGAAGAAACCAACCCATGACATTCGGTTACCCTTTAACTTCTCTTTAAGAAATCCTAATTACCCTTTCACCACTTGCCCTTACATTCCAGAGCTATCCTGTAGGCTTCTAGAAACCCTCTGGCTTACCAGCCACTTCTCCCAGTTTTGTGCCAGTCCTCATGTACTTCCCCAATTGCCGTGATCATTAAAAGACAGTTGAGAGTGGCCTCAAAATGATATCAGTTCCTTCAGCATTCATGGGTACATTCTATCAGGGTCCATGGACTACTATGTCCAGTTTGCTTAAGTATTTTAAGACAGTATTTCTTGTGATCTGCCTACATCTCTTCTCCACTCCCTTTCACAGCAAGGTGACCAGGCTCACACATCTCTCAACATCATCTCCCATACACAATACAGGAGATAAAATAACGGGCGAGATATTACTAGGTCTGACCAGTGTCTATAACACCAAAATCACAGCTGGTAGACATGGAAGCAAATGCTATGAGAGTGCTGCCATCAGGCCTCACGGATCACATGTGCCAGCATGATCAGTAAGTTCTCATGTCTGCTACCACACCTTGTGGCCAACAGAACTTTTTGAAAATTAGAGCTTGATAAGGTTGTTCATAATCAAACCAGGCAAAACAGAAAGGAGTTGCTTTTTCATTCCAGCCTTGCTGCTGTCCTTATTACATGAAGTATAACAGCTAATTCTGTTGCCAGTGAGAATGTACTGCTGACACTTACTGCGTTTTGTTAACATTAGAGCTGAAGTTTCATTGCTTAAGAAGTATCCAGTCTTATGCAAATTCACATTAGATACATGCCTAATTGTATGAAAAAAGCACTTGGAAAGGAAGCAAGAATAGATGTATAAGAAAAAGGCAGGTATACTGAGGCTTTTCATAAAACTATTAAAGTAACAGCATATAACATCATCACTGTCATCTGCGAACCGCAAAGGAACAGATCCCCAGAACATTCCACATTTCTCCCAGATCTTAATAAAGTTACATGTACTTTCCAGTTTTAATATTGTATTATTAGAGAGTTAAAAGTCCTGGCTTTAACCATTGCCAAATGCTAATAGACTTGGCTATCCCAGATGTACAGAACTGGCTGAAGGGTAAATATCCTTCAGTATTCCTGTCCCTATTAACTTTATATTTCACAGTTACGTTTACTGCAGCTTGCTATTTTCTCAGCAGTATGGGAGGCTTTACTGGATTTTAAGTAAGAAGCATAGCATCTAAACACACAAGAACTATTTTCCTCCACTTGTATAAACAGCTTATTTCTTTTGTCAAATTCTTCTCACTAAACTGAAACAGACCCATCAGACTTGGACTCTCCTCACTGGCCCATTAAACACTGCAGCTTGTTTCTTACCAAAAAGATGGACAAGGGAATCATCAGTCTTCAGCCACATTTTAACTGTTGCCATAGACACACACACGATGCCCAGAAAGCACTTGGGAATTATTCCATGTTATTTGTTACTATCAGTACATATTATGCAGAGGAGTTGACAGCAGGCATGATAGACAGAGGGCCACAAGCTTTCTTGAGTATAAAATATTCCTGATCCTGTTTTGAGGAGCTGCACTTTGAATGGGATGTCCTGAAGCAATGGCAGAGAACAGCCTGGTGAGGCTTGGAAATGGGGACATTGCCTATAACGTTTGGACCGTGTGACTTTCCACCTTCACTACACTATTCATAACTACACAAAATGCTTTGAAAAGCGGTCATAGTAATAACCTCCAGCTTTCTCACTACCCCACTAAAGTTACAATTTGAGTTTAACCAGTTGCTCTGTGGCTAGATGAAGTTAAAGGTAATACTGGTAAACAGCAGTACGAAGCAATGCAGCATGTATGTGTGTATGAAGGCATTTCTGATTTCCTGAAGTGAACAAGAACTAGAAAGAAACCTTCTACTCTCTGAGCTTCTTCCAACATATAATCAAAAATTCAACAGAAGATTGATCCAAACAACTAATTACTTCCATAAGCCTTATTAAATATCATGAAGTTCAGCATGCTTAAATTAGATTAAATAATTTTTCTTTTAGTGTCTTTAAGCAGGACGACCTAAGCCTGTCTTTAAGATCATAGAACGATGAGGGAATTCATTGGAATCTATCTGGATTAAAGACGGATTTTATAATTTTATTTTTAAGGACAATATACATAGCTTAAACTGTGACAAATGCACTGTATGTACAAAAAGAAAGTAATTAAATACATTCAGTGCAATAATTGAAAACTTTCCAAGGATTCAGATATGAACTACTATATGACTGCATAACTATATTTAATGTATCCCTTTCCCACATAAGTCTAGTAATTCTAGTCTTTCGGCAAAGTTTACTAAAACATAATTGAGGATTAACAGTAATTCTGCAACTATTCCAAAGACAAAAATATACAGCAAAACCAAAACTAAACAACTTCCCCTAAGAAATCCCATCTCATTCATTTTAATCTCTTTTAAAAGTAAAAGGGACAGCAACCACACCGAATTCAAATATTTTGAGAGCCCATTCAGGCATTCTCGCAGCTTCTGCTACTGACAAGAAGGGAGAGCTGGAGAGTTTCAGTTATGGAGAACAGGTAGAGTAGAATTTGCTTTTTTTATTATTATAAAGAAAGAAAATCTCATTAGTGTTCAGGACACAGAAGATCTCACAGCCTTTAGCTAAACACCCATATTTCTTTGAATATGAAAATGCATTTCTTCTGAGGCCCATGAAAAATTTAACATGTAAGAAAAATGAGCATATCTCAGACTTCTGAAAAGGAACACTGCTAGGAATGACTATGAAGGGCCCCACATCACACCGCAACAGCAAGACCAGCAGTCAACCTTTGGAAACACTGACTCCAGTCCATACATGCTAAAAACCAGACATCACAAAGATCAGGTTGGGCATCCTCAATGTACACTATGAACATTAAGAATTTCAGTACAAAATGAATCTACCTATGCCCAGGGAAACCTAAAAAGGATGGGATTTCTTGTGATGGATTATTCAGGCAAGCCAACAAGGATTTGTGCATCTGATCTGTGACTACACAAGTTATCAACAATTAATCTACAAATTATAGATAAAAGGAGACCTGTTGTTGAAATCAAGCTACACAAACATACCAAACCCAAAGATTTTAAATTATAATGCTCATAAATCTATTGGTGTCAGGAATTTTGAATTCCTTGATTCAAGAATGAAAAGCTAAAAAATTGGATGCTCTAGTTTACAAGGATTTAGGAGCTTGAAACAGGATATACCACAAAATTTATATTCACTGTCCAGACTAGATGATTGCAATCCTTCCCCCAAGCCTTATTAAAATCATATTTTAGACACTATTCAAAATGTGAATCAGATTCAGTTTGTATGAACAAAATTGGTATGGATAGCAGAATATTCAATAATGTTGAGAAGATAAGAATTAATGGTAACTGCTATATTAAATAATTAGAGTAAGTAGCATTGGTGTCTCTACAATAGAAAACGATACCACCAGCATTTTTCCTAGTTTTAGCAGGTTTGTTGTATTCCAGACTACAGAAAGTGGCATGGGGCAGGTGAAAAGAAAAAATAGAACCACTATTATTGTGGATTTTGAAATATTTTTCACGTTGGTACAGAACTTCTAACTCTTAAATAGTAATCCCATTGCCAAATCTCAATACTACCCAAAACTCATGACATTGCCTTCCACTTTAGGTGACCATAACTCTTATTTCCACTAAAATCAGTCCTGAAACTCAATTAACTGAGATGGCAATCCTATTTCAGGTTTTTATTTGGAACTAAAGAAAAAAAGTTGTTTTGTTGGTGTGGTGGTGGGTTTTTGTGGGTTTTTTTCTTTTTTTTGTTAGTGTGTTTTTTAACTTAAAGTCAGGGGGTAATTGTGGGCAAAGAACAGAGAATTAGCTAATCTAACTTGGCGAGAACACCCACTGTGAGAAGACTTTTGTGTGAAAGTGGGACAGAAACAAGTCAAAGACCACTCAGAAATGGAAAAAAATATTCTTTAATGTAGCCACGAGAGACAGAAAAAATCATGGGAGATATTAAAGGGATGTAATAGAAACATATTAAGGATACAGGGAAGCCTGTTAAATCAACCTTAAAATAGAATTTAACTATTTCATTTCTTTAGGGATTTTTACAGCACATACATTGTAGTGTCTCAAAAAGGAAAGAAGCATCCATCTGAGTACATCTTGAAGTGCTTTAAATATACCAGACTTAAAAGGAAAAAAACTAAGATTATAAAAAAAAAATCAAAAACCTGAATTTCTCAGAGCTCAGTCATCTAAGCATTTGCTTAGTTCCACCCATCTCCCTCCCAGAAGATGCATTTTGCAAATCCTGAGTGCAATTTCCAGAGACCAAGAAGGAGAGAGTTTCATTTTGGTTATCTGTCATCTTTTCATACTTCCCAGAAAACCAAACACTTAGAATTGGGACTTGAAATTTCTTTGGTCTAAGACTTTGGAATAAAATATTTTCAGTGAAGTTATTTCAGAAAAATGTAGAAACTACTGTAGCTGCTCTTTCAATTTAAATAACTTTTGATCCAAATTATAGGATTCATCACTCCGTTTTTGTTGTATTTGAAGGTTTGTTTTGTGAATTTTCTTTACTGATGGTAATAAAACCACTTGTCCTGGTTTAGCCAGGATAGGGTTAAGTTTCCCCAGCAGTGGGGGGAAGCTCTAGCCGGGTTATTCATATACCATGCTGATGTCACATCCTGGCGCAAGCACGGGAAGAATCAGTGATCGCATGGGTTGGCGCAGCCGGTTCTCTCACTGCTGTATCGGTATATACTTTGCTCTGTTCATTGTTATCACTGTTATTCTTATTGTTATTGTTTGTTGTGTTGCTGTTGCTCTGTTGTATTAAACCTCTCCTTATTTCAGTCTCGGGGCTTTGTATTTCACTCCCTTTGAGGGGGAGGGGCAGCGGCCGCATGGTCTCAGACCCCAGCAGGGGCTAAACCATCACACCACTCTATGTGGTTCTTTAAAACAAATTCTAGACAATGTTTTCAGGAAATTAGTCTTCAGCCCAGACAATCCCCTGTGCAAATGGTATACACTAAATAGAGACAGAAGATCAAAACCTCAGTCTATAATAATAGTATCCCCCACAAACATCCAAAAGAAGATAGTTAAAAGATAAAGGGCAGTTAGAAGCTCCACAAGCAAAAGTCTTTTATAATACTCAGAAGCTGACCAAACTACATCTTCCCTGCTATACCTCACCCAAATTACCTACTCTAATTCTATTTCAATAAGAACATTCTTTTCTGGCACAGAAATTATAAAGTTTTCCAATGAGTTTCTCTGAAACAACCTTATGATGTATGAACTACTTCACATTTCACACATGCTTCTGAAGAGTGTACACATTTCCAGAAGTGAAGTGCAGCCTGAGACTGGCCTGCATCATATTTCTCACACAGCAGCCGAGAGATGGGTTTGTTTCTGACTAGGTCAGAAAGCATTGTCAGATTTCTATGTGTCTTGTAAGTTCACGACATAGCCTTGCTTCAGGGTGTAACCATCAGAAGTACAGAGCCCAGCTTTGTCACCCTTAATCAGTGTATTACTTGGTATGCAAATTTAGCACAAGAAAATTTTTTATCTTTACATTTAGATGATAAAAAAATACAGTCAATTAACTAATGGACTACTTACATTATGAGTGTTTAACATAAGGAAGGTCAGAAGGACATGACACAAGTCAGTTTACTCAGGACACTACCAAAACATCCACCATACAAGACTTGCCTGAATGCCATAGGAACCTAGCTGAACTTGAAGATAAGAATGATGCAGATACCTAAGGATTCAAGCTTCCCAAATAAGATGCTTAGGTGGAAGTCACTAGAGGATTTGTGCAGGGGGAAGAGGGGCAGAGAAAGGCTGGTGTAGCACTGACTTGTTCCCAATACGTCACTTCTGACAACACATCGCTCACATTGCTTCTGGGGACATACATGGAAATGTTGTTGACTCTGTGGACAGTAGCGGGTGAGAAAAGTTACCAGAAGACCAAATTACAAAAACACAAAGAGAGGATAAACACTTCAGCTTCCTTTTGCATTTAGTAATTGTCCTCTGCAGTTTTGCTAACAGAGAAGGATGCTTGATGAGCATATTTATTATGCCAACTATTAACACAGCTTTGATGCTGTACAGCTGTACATTAGAACCCAAACTTCTTGGAAGAACTATTTCTATGAATAATTTCAGGTGACTTGGCAAACAAAATATATAAAACATACAGCTTGTTATAAAAAGGTGGGGTTTTTTTACTCAACTCTATGCAAACAGTACTAATATATACAAGTTAACAGATAAACAGTGTTTTCTCAAAGCAATGCAACATGGCAATTAAATAAGGAACATCTCCAACAAAAGATTTAAAAAACAAATTTTTTTTTTGTTAATTCCTCCACTGTGAATTATTTTAAGTCTTACTGTGTAAACATTTATATACTGTTCTTTCAAAAGGACAGTTCCACATTTGATGGAACAAGAAGTGTTATTTGCCATGATATTTCTCCCCCCTGCCCCCAGGGAACTTCTGTCAGGCTCTCAAGTTCTGTTCAGTTCCCTGAAGAATTTCAAACTAATCCACACAGCAAAAAAGTATAGGTTAAGGAGCAGATATCTTAACCTGAAATGTATAATAAAAGGAATTGCATCCAAAGGAAAATACAAGCCTAGTCATGGAGACAATTAGTTTTGTCACACTCCTATACCCTGCCCCCATACACTAGTTGCATAACACCCAATTAAAAGAGGGAAAACCACCACATAAATAGACAAAGCAAATCATCCCTCTCTTCAGAGCTCAGAATGACTCTAAAGGACTAGGGTCTGAAGGCTAGAAAGGCATACATGCCCTTTCCCTGTTATAGAATGAAAACTTTACTCTTCATATAAGGGACTCAGAAACTACAGAACATGAAAAGAAAGTTACATTTGCCAAGAACTGCATGACCATTTTTAGCTCAGTTGTTATTTTCCAGAATAAATCCTACCTTATTTCTCTGTATGATATTACTGCTATTAGGGAACAATACCATCATCCACTTCCCCCAAATTCTGCATGTGCATTTCATCATTGCTTATGCTGTTTTTACATAATTCTATACTGTGTAAATTAGCTGTAGTACTAGCATCTGATAAGCTGTAGCTAATGGACTGCTTTCAATTCTTATCTAACAAAACAAAAAGAAACATTTTGAAAACACGGGTCCAAACGTTTAACCAAAAAGTTTATGCAACTTGTCACCCTCACCCCCAGCTATTACCAGATGAGAACCTGAAAAAAATACGTGAAATGTTATTTATCACTGCCTAACAAATCACTACTCAGAAATGTCATGAAAATCAGTATGTAACTAAGAGGCCTTCTATAGTCTTAATGTGTTATTAATAAGATGAGAGGTCAGTTTAAATGACTTAACAACAGTGATAAATTTTCCATTTCCTATTTAATGAAATGGTCACTTTTTGTTGACTGAGCCAATGTTTGACCTTCTGGGAAAATAGGTTATTTAAAGATAAAAACTTCAAATAGTCCAGGAAACAATTTACATACTTAGGATGTCGGATGTCTGGCAGGGATCGTTCCAGTGCTATATTGTTGCTAACAAATATGTTGAAGCCATTTTCCCTATAAGCAGAATCATCATGGTCTTCCTCTGTAAGAGGGTACGGCTTTCCATGTTCACCTTTCCCTGCAATGAAACAAATCCAATTATTCACCTCAAACCTGACAGCACAAAATGGACTACAAAGACAAAAATGTTAAGACTGAACTTCAATTAGTACACTGTGTCTGGAAGATCTCTAGGGAATTTCTCATAATGCCTTTAGCAACACTCCTCTTACTTCCAATATAAAAATACAAAGTAGGTGCAAATAAAGGAACTCAGAAGACCCTCTGAATTAATCCAATTCATCTAGGTTTCCTTCTTTCCAGAGACACAATCACCTTAAAGCCACTTTATATGTAAAAATTTGAATTGTAAATTAAGCCAAGACCTTTTTTTGCATCAAAATCAAGCCTTCATAGTAAAATTATGAACAAATGGATCAGTTCCAGGAATACTAATTTTGATTGAACCTGATTACTTATTTACTCTACATTTTAGTAGTCAGAGCACCCCTCCCCCCGACTCACCTTTTCCAAAAGCAACTTTAGCATTGAAGTTTAGGGTGCCCAACTTTCCAGAACAAATAGTAATGAAACCAAATGTTTTACTCTAGGCTCCTTTAAGGCTCCAAGGGACCAGCCAGATGCTTCTAATATCTCAGCACTGCTGATTTTGGTTTCAGAAACTGGTCACCTTGGTTCCCAAAATATGTCATCTGTTAGTTCCCTGGCAAAGCACAAACCTTCTATTCCAGCTTCTTATTCTCAAGTTAGTTCTCATCATCAGTCACTTGGCTTGTTCAGTATCTACCTCAGGCAACTATACCTCTATCTCTTCCAGTCAGAGAGCAGAGAACAAACAAAAACAGTTCAAAGAAAACCAGAACATAAAAGTCTTCACTTCTCAACTATTTTTATTCTTCTCATAGAATATGAACTCTTCAGAGTTTCTGAACCTTTCGTGCATACTCAGGTTCTCAATAAGATACATTTTCTTTCACACCTAATTGATCAGCTTATAACCTCTCTGTCCTTCTCCCTCTGGGCCTAATCATAAGAAAAGATCTCCTTTTACCTGAGCCCTTTTAGAGAAATTAATCAACTTCCCAGCTGGATTTGTTAAGTGACCAAGGCCACCTGATCCTCAGCTAATCATGAGCAGCTGCAGGAGCAAATGAAGAGGAAAGCAACTGCAAGCTGCAAGAAACATCCAGTGATATCCTGAAAGCCTATAAGCCTCTGTCAATGTTCTATTTCATAGCGCATGTGCACAAAACATTAAAAACATAGAATATGCAATTAAAGATGTTGTAGTTACTCAATTTTAGAATTTTTTTACAGATTTGGTTTTTATTCCCAAATTTGTGCATATAGTTGGAATTTCATTTAAAATCTTAATGAAAATAATTCATGTTACAAGGGAAAATGGTTGGTTTGCATTGCAAAACAGTCTTTGTTATGCTACTTCATTACTAACATGTATCTTGTCATTTTTATTTTCAAGCATCCCTAAATGCACATAACATACTAATAGAATACAAAAACTGAGACTAAGCTTCTATGTGAGTCTTTATGACTTCATACTAAATATGGGAAGGAATTATAATATTAAATAGGCAGCTCATGAGTCAGAGTACTACTCAAAATTCAGTAGTACAAGTATATCAAATCTGTTTCATAATACAGTAACAATAAGCTAATGTCATTCAACCCACAAGACATATAAATTTTAGCCCCTTTCTTTCAGCACATATTCTAAATAGACCCAAGATAACTATTTTAATTTGCTTTTAATAAGAGATTTACCCAAGTAGTTACTAATATAATGGAAATTTCAGAATAAATGACCTATCTGATAAGACATACTATTGCTAATTGATGTTTTGACAATATAATTTTCTGTATATTCCAGCTATTAACCCTTTACAAAGAAAGATGGATTCTTTGCTTTTCTTTTCTTAAAGGAGTCCATCTGGCTCTTCAGGACATTAATGTTTTTCATAGTACTACAGTTTCTTCATATTGTCCCCTGTTAGTGAAACTGAAGACAAGTACTTCTAAAGTAGCCTTCCATTCTTCCTGAATATGGAGCACTTATCACTATGCAGAAACCAAATGAATAGATATCATGGTTGTTATCTAGAGCAACTCAGGAATGGGCTGAACTTTCTCATACCATGCTGCAGAAGTATTTGACCAACTGCAGTCTATAAATTGCTTTTGCACTTATACAGTAAATTGGGCCATGAGGTGCACCAGAAGTTGTGAAGCATGACTCTTTCCTAACATTGTATTAAAATATACATGTATAGTATTAATTGAAGCTTGTGGGATTTTATGAATCCCGTGAATACTTCTCCCAGCTTGCTTGTTTGCTTGCTCTCTCACCCTGCAGCTCCTTCTGATTAGCTAGGGATCAGGTGGTCATCTACCAGATCCAGCTGAAAGCAGGTGGCTAATTTCTCTGAAAGACCTCAGGTAAAGAAAGATTATTTCTTATGAGTGACCTTGGGAGGAGAGAAATAGAGAGCTTAGAAGATAAGTATTGAAAAAAAATGAAATAAAACTTTTGGATAATCAGTAGGTCTGAAGGGTTCCCTTTGTACAGAAAATTGCCATGTATGAGTCTCCTCAGCATCACAAATATCATAAGCACATTAAAACTCTTTTCTGTCACTGATTTGCTTTCCTAGATGACTGGTGGAAATTGCCATCACTGGACACTGGTTTGGAGCTGGACTATACAAAAGTTCACCTAAAATGCCAGGGTGAGAAAGGGAAAATTCACAATGCAATGAGTAAAATTCTGGTGAAAAAGAACATGAAGGAGTTCAATGTCCCATTACTGGCTACAGAAGGCTACTTTAAACCCACTGATAGATAGATAGATATAAGCCCTCCTATACTGTTTGTTCTGCCTCAAGGCAAAATAGCAATTCAGAAGGTGCATCAGGGCTATAAAGTATTGTAGAGAACAGAGAGAGTAAAAAAGCCCAATGGTGAATTTCTGGCCTCTTAGGGTTTAAAAGGGGACTCACCCAAATGTCATGGATAAAACCAACCCTCCACTAAGACTTGAATGTAACCCTCTCTGAGGCTGGTTTACAATTACAGCATAAAGAAGCCCAGAAACTACAGAAAATCAGATGTTTTAGCTTATTTACTTGGATTTTGATTTTTCAAGGAGTGGGGAAAAGAGGGGAAGAACCCAAAAGCACGAGAATGACATCTTCAACCTGGGCCCAAAAATCCCATCAGAATACGCCATTGTGTGGGAACCCTTAAAAGCACTGTTTAATTCATACAGTGCTGTCTAACCTTTGCGATTAAAGAGTTATTACACTGATTTTTAACTCAGTACTCAATGTAAGCAACATTTTGAAAATATGCTAGATTTCTTTATTCTTAAAATACTATGACGGTTTTGGAGTTGACATCTCTACATTGCTTAGCATTATGTTACTGTAAGGGTTTTAATACACCGTCTCAACATGCTTCTCCATAGATATTCAGATTAAAAAATGGTAAAGTAAGATATTATAGCCATTCAGATAAAGTACTGGCTTGGCCAAATATCAGATGCTCTGTAAGGCTTTTTTAGCCCCACTCAAGGATGTTACTGTCTCCTAGGAAACAATACACTCTATAACTAGCCCTAAAGGTTTTAAGTTTTATGCTTGACAACTTGTGATAACTGACAGTTCAAAACCACCTCTGTTAAAGCATCTTATGCTTATGTTAAATACAGATACAGAAGAAGAAGAATAGACCCTCTTGTTCTGCCAACAGCACAAAAGGAAGAAGATTAGGTGAGACAAGAAAATAAAAAAAAACATTCTGTATACTCAGTACAAATGTGTAATAGCAGAATAATGGCTCTGGATCAGCCATATTGGTACAGTTGTCAGGTATGATAATTATAAAGAGAACAGAGGTCTTGTTGGCAAAACATATCAGCTGTAAATCAATTTGAACATGCAAAAGGAGTTCTGCACTA
Organism: Strix uralensis; assembly: GCF_047716275.1. Lineage (NCBI taxonomy): Eukaryota > Metazoa > Chordata > Aves > Strigiformes > Strigidae > Strix > Strix uralensis. The sequence continues at coordinate 42,152,821 of NC_133975.1, forward strand.
CTTTCACATGCAATGGATAGGGGACCTTGCTTAAAATTATCAACAAGAAAACACATTGCAACAGGTTCTGGTTTTAGGGTCTTTTGGGTTTTGTTCTGGGTGTTTGTTTTTATAATTCAGATGAACACTATTTATAATTCAATAGGCATGGTAAAAAAGATTGGCTTTGTCATATAAGTTAAAGGAATTTAAGCAATTGCTTGACATCTTAACACAGGAAACTAAGTGGATAAAGAACATAAGCCACTCAGTGTCTGTGGGGAAGAACTGTGTACAAACCTGAATTATTTACTGTTTATACTCACTGCTATTAGTTTACTCAGGCAAGACTTCACAGGCACACCAACTCAAGACTAATTCGCAAAAATATTTATGCACACACTTTAATTCAAGCATTCAAGCATCCTTTAATCCAGTAACTTTTGTAATAGGAAATAAGAATTCTCCATGTGCTAAATGCTTTACTAAATAATTTTATTTTAATACATGAACCTACAAATAAGTATCTTATTATTTTGGATAATTCTGCCATTTTTTTAAAGTAGATTAGGAATTTTGTCTACTACCCATAAATACTCCATCCAGAATCTAGTACAACATTGTCTGTGCACATCACATGTAAACTCAGAGCCCATTCCCTCTCATGAAAGTTCTCATGGGGAGAACAGATACCTAATCTTACCCTAGAGCAATATTTCAATACAGAGTTGAAGTCCCACGGCAGGGAATGATTGTATTTCTTAGCAAGGATAGATAGAGGAATACAAATTCAAAATGAATGCAGTCACATATCAGCTTCAAAAAAAAAAAAAAAAAAGTGTAAGAAGGGGAAATAAAGATCATCAGCTCAATAAAAACATTGAGTCAGACATCTTCCACCTTCTTGCCACACAATCTTCTACACAATAACCTTTTATGCTTCCTGATATGGGAGTCAGAATGCAACTGCCCAAGACAGAGGGCAAAAAATCTGTCTGAAGCAATCTGTAGTCTCTTTCACATCATTTCTGATTTTCCCTAATGCACAGCTGTATACAGGTTTGCCATCTTGTGCTGCGGAGCTGGACTTCATATTATTTTGATTAATAAGTGTAACAGATTATCAGTTCAAACTGCCACCACATTCTGTTGTTTTGGGAGGTGAATTTCCATTTGAGTACAGACAAAATATTTTCTTCCTTATTTTTCCTTATTCTCACAGACAGGAATGCAAGGTGCAGCATGTCTGCTAAAATACTGGTTAAATGATCTTGAACACAGAGGTGATTTAATAAAATGCACAAAATAGGATTTCTTTTTTACTTTTGACAGTAAGCATCTCAGCTTCTCCTGGAGTATCTACGCTTGGTGGAGTTCTCATCCTGTTTGCAAATTTTGTATTTTGAAACCTTTAGAAGACATGTAGGAGAATATTTTTAAATCTAAAATTAGTTCAAGAGTCAAATCAGGGACTAGTACAGACTAGTCCTTGAGAAAAAAGCTGTTTTATCAAATCACTTTCTCCTTTCATACTAGGAAAGGAACTGCTTGCTTTCTACAAATGCTTTTTGTCATTTTGCATGTTTATATTAATTTCCAGTAAAAAGTATGAAAACTTTAATTCAATAAAAGCATGACTTAATTTTCTTTGCTGATTTGTTATGGAGGGAGAAAACGAAAACTGCACATGCCTCACATGAAAGTAATTGCCTTCATATCAAATAGGACTATCCAAGTAGTAAAAAATGTGTGCGAGTATATATATATGTTATGGCTTTTCAGATAGAAAATAAGAATATTTTTCTAACAGTATTAGTGAAACAATGGGATAGACAATCCAGGGAACTGTGGAATCCATAAACAGTCAAGAAAGAAATGATACCGTGCCTCAAAGAGATGATGAATACAACTTTGGTCATCTATTGAGGTTGATTCTTATCTTCAATTTCTATGAGCTCTATGAGAAATAGGAGGAGGTCTGAGGATAAGTTGCTGGAAATATATTTTTCCTCAAGAGTCAATAAAACTTGTATCAGAATCTGAAATGTATTTATCACAAGTCTGTTCTACTTTTCCCAAGCTTCTCAGAGTAGCCCACTAATTCTACAACTTCACAAGCCTAATTTATAGGAAAGCAATTTAATTGATTTTATATCAATGGAAATGGGATCAAAAATACCTACTGGTTTTATTTTTTTTGCTATTCTACCTAGCAACAGCTTGGAAAGCAGTAAGATTTACAGTACTTTTAATTATTTATTACATAACTGTCAAGGTCTGAGGGAGTATAAAAGGCTTTTCCTTAGCATTACAGACACAACTGTAATCAAATCTTACTTATGCAACTGGGAAAAATAAAAACCTTGTCAAGGAAATCCTGAACAATACATTTTCAAGCAATAATAAATAATTTCTTTATAAATATATAAATAAATTATTTATTATTGTTTCAGTATCAAACTACTACAGAAAAAAAACAATCCAAAATTCACTCCGGTTTTCTGGTGGAAAGCATTCAAATTCCTACTATTTTATTAACCTTCACATGCCAGTAGCATATACAGGTTTTCTTTTCAAGGACCGTGTAGTCCTCAGTAAGTGGTATGGAAATGTTATTTGGAGCGAATATGAGACCTTGTCCTTACCAGATTGCTGCTACAGCCACATGATGGTCTGCAGAAGAAATATGAACTAAATTGCTTCTCTCTTCAGGAATGGCTTTATACAAATAGCATTGGTTGGGAGAAAAAGAATTTTGTTATTTGACTGCCTGCTCACATCCAAACCAGAACAACAGAAAAACAGAGGAGAAGAATATGCTCCTTAAAAAATTTAAAAGGGTACATTCATATTGTACTGTAGTTGGATCTTTAGAGTATTGTTTGCTTATCATTCACATGAGATAAAAGTGAAAGGAACCTGTTGCTAACATAGAAATGAGTTCTATTCCTATAGCAGTGATGCATTCCCCCATACCTCAACAAAAAGAAATCCCATACTGGGTAGGAGGTAGACAAAGGAAGAGCATTTCCTGGAGAGAAGAGGAAATCAGAGGGACAGATGGGAACCTCTGAAATGTACTTATTTTACATATGTTTGAGAAGAATTTCTGTAAAAGGAATTGCATATCAAAGTAAAAAAACCCCAAAACTGTAAAATACAGCTTTTTAACTGCATTACACATAATTTCCAGATTTTCATAGACTAACTAGGCCTGGGCTGACTCTTCACATTAAGATCATGGCTTCTGTGTCAGACTGCAAGGAAAAAACTGGCACAAGATTTTTTTAAGTGCCCATGAAGTGGTAGAAGATGATTACCAGTATTCTGCATACATTAAGGGCATGGTAGTGCTCTTAAAAGCTGAAACAACAGAAATTGCTACCAAAATACACAGTGGTGAGGCAGGGCAGCTAAAAGATGAGAAGACCAGTAGTGGTGGTGAGCAGAAGAATGAAGCAGTATAGCAAGTGGACCAAGAAACAGCAATGTCTGGCAGAGTGGCAGAAACCCCACGTCACAGCACCAAAGCTCTGGCAACATGAATTGGGCCTTGTTGAATCGCAAGATTCCACAGTTCCCCAAAGTAAGGAAGGTTTTAGTTCAGGAGTGGGAAATAATCAGCAGGCCTAGCTGTTGCCTTGCCAAACAGGACTGCAAAATCATTATTGTTATACTTAAGGAATTAGCCCTTATGTTATTTGTTTATTGTTAATAAAATAATGTTTACTGAGTCAAATAATTTGCAAGAAGAAAAAATGCTCAGTGCTCTTCAGATTAACTCTTGCTGGTATCTAGGCATTTTACTAGATATCACTTTAAATTTCAACCTGGCCCTTGCTGTTGGCAGTTATATCCTAGCAGAAAAGGTTTATTATACAGCTAACAGTTAGAACAATCCACCTCTGCTTATGACAACTTTAATATCACTCATTTCTTTTTGGTTATTTGAAATCAAGATACTGTGCTTTATCTTAAATATGTGCATTTTCTCAATCAATAATTAATTCCTAAATCCTGTGCTTTATGGAACATTAGAGTAGTACATACCCCATCTTTTTCATCCATTTGAAATATTAAAAATGCAGCCTCTGAATTTCCAACATATGCATTGCGGAGTAAAAATATAGTGTGTGGGGAAAGAGATTGTTTTAAATTACATCATGAGGTTACCCAGTGGCATTGTTATTTCAGCAGAAGGATAACTGCATATGAACTCTGAAAAGTAAATTGTCTGAAGACTTGAACAAAAACTTCACAAAAATAAGTAAGAATATTTTATTTTTTTTAAATCTATAGCTTTTAACACTTGCTGCAAGGACTCCAGTGGCTTGGTGGGCAGAAAGACTCAGAGTATCCCCTTTCCCACTTTAATAAGTCCACAAAAAAAAAAAGGAAGAAAAGACCATACTATTTGGTATGTCCAGTGTATTTAGAATGCCACAGTGTACAATGCAAGATAAGCAGCAACACATGCTGTTTTGATATGTATTGCTCTACAACTACAGCAGAGCAGCAATACTCTCAGTAGCATTCCGCAGGCTGAGCTGAATCTAATCATAACTCTGTAGCCAAGGGATGCACAGTACATCTTCTATTTAGTCTAACTACTTATCACCAAATGCCACTGGTTCTAATGTTATTCATTTAACTGACCATTAATCAGAGCCAAACACTGAATGAGCAAGCATGTCAGAAACATAACTCAACCAGAAAAAAGGCTTCACAGTAACTGAACTATCTGCTGGTATAAAAAGGAACTGCTATGGAACAAGATTATCTGAAAAAATGTCTACTAACAGTGGTAAGGTGTTTGTTTCAGTGCTTAAATACATTAATTCACACAAACTTGTATCAAGAATGGCATTCCGATAGCCTCTAGTACCAGTGGGTCTTCTACAATTAATGCACGTGTCCAAGCTGATCTCTTGGAAAAGCTCAAACTAAAGTGTTACTGTAACAAGTGTTACTAACATGGTATATACAGGAACTAAACAGCTCCACGAAGTTAATGCAAAATTACAGTTGCATAGGTACAGTTTTAGAAAGCCCAGAAATACAAAATGATATGGTTCCAACAGCTGTAATTAACATAAGATTTTTCCCTCCCCCTCTTTTTTTCTTCATTCTAGGACATATTATAACCATGTGTCATTTATCACATACCATCACAATAAAACAAATACGATGTGCTATGGAACAAATCTATTAATAGCAGTTATTTAACTTTTTATTCTCTTTTCATGAACTCAACCTAACCTAGCTCTAGAAGCTGGCTTTGTGGCTATTGCACAAAGAAGACTGAATAACCTGTAAAAAGAAATTTAGCTATGTATGAATCAACAGTGTGCAATACCATAGTCACTCATACTAGAAGCACTATTCCATGATGCGTATCCTGCAGAGAAAGAATACATGAGCTGTCACAACTCCCAGCAAATTTAGATTTAGCCTGTAAGACCCCTACCAGAGATAAAAAAAGAAGATCAATTCTTGCATATGGAGATAGTAAATATTATCATGGAAACATAGAATGGTTTGGGTTGGAAGGGACCTTAAAGATCACCTAGTTCCAACCCCCCTGCCATGGGCAGGGACATCTTCCACTAGACCAGGTTCTCAAAGCCCCGTCCAACCTGGCCTTGAACCCTCCCAGGGAGGGGACAGCCACAGCTTCTCTGGGCAACCTGTTCCAGTGTCTCACCACCCTCACAGTAAAGAATTTCTTCCTCTTTCAGTTTAAAGCCGTTACCCCTCATCCTATCATTGCACTCCCTGATAGAGAGTCTCTCGCCATCTTTTCTGTAAGGCCCCCTTGAATTAGAAGCCTAGAAGGCTGCTATATTCACAGTTTGAGGCAGACCCAGGAACAAGAACTATGCCACCTGATTCAGTGACAAGGCTATATTCTTCCTTCTGTAAAGCTGAGAACTGTTCATAAGCAAGCAGAGTGTGCACACTAAGGGCCAAGAAAGTAACTTCCTCAGGTAGTATATATGCATTTTATTGCTTTTTTGGGCCCACCTGGATGTATACATTATAAAATACAGTGCCATATTTTCAGATGACAATTAGTTTAATATGAAACTGAAGATGAGTATGCAAATAATTACTGTTCAATAAAAAACCAGGCACCCCCACCCTCACCAATTTTGAGATACTAGAATTATCCTCAAGACAAGCAATATAAGCCCAGGGAACTGTACTAACATGTTAAGATATAGCAAGGTGAAGCTATGGCAGATATAACTGAAACTCAAGTTATGTCACGTTCTTGAGAATGGTCTACCTAAGTCCTTATGCTTTACTTAAAACATTTTCTACCACACCCAAAGTAACACTGAATCTCAATGATCCCCTTTTCATGTTTTGTTCTGGGAAATCAGACACCTTACTCTTCCGAAAACCGTTTCAATACTACATATACTGCGCTGCATATACTCACCGCTACCGCACTTCTCAGTGACTGCCTTTCCTTCTTCTTATAAGACACCACTAATGTTGCGGTAATGGGTTGACCTTGGCTGGATGCCAGGTGCCCACCAAAGCCGCTCTATCACTCTCTTCCTCAGCAGGATAGAGTGGGTAGAAAATAAGATGGAGAAAAACTCATGGGTCAAGATAAAGACAATTTAATAAAGCAAAAGCAAAGGCTGTGCATGGAAGTAAAGGAAAACAAAAGATTTATTCTCTACTCCCATCAGCAGGCAATGTCCAGTCACTTCCCAGGAAATAAGGCTTCAGTACACGTAGTGATTGCTCCAAACAACAAACGTCGTAATAATGAATGCCCCCCGCTCCTTTCTCTTATCTTTTATTGCTGAGCAGACATTATATGGTATGGAATATCCTTTTGGTCAGTTTGGGTCAACTGTCCTGGCTATGTCCCCTCCCAAGATCTTGCCCACCCCCAGCCTACAGGTGAGGGGGAAAGTCGGAGAGACAGCCTTGATGCTGTGCGAGCACCACTCAGCAGTAGCCAAAACACTGGTGTGTTATCAACACCTTCCTAGCTATCAATACAATGCACAGCACTATGGGGGCTGCTATGGGGAAAACTAATTCCATCTCAGCCAGACTCAATAAAGTCGCAATTATTAATAATGCCCTTTATCATTCATTTTGTGGTTTAAAACACATTCTTCATTTGAAAGAGCCTTATGACTGACTGACATTCTTGTGGTAAGGAGAACTAAACAATGCTTGACCTGCTATGAGTACAGCTTTACACAGGCCTTTTCCTTCCTTGCCATTGATTCACCTCTTTCTGAATATCAGGAGTCTAATTAATGCCAACTATTTTTCAAATCCCTGACACAAATTTAAGTAAATTTCCTGTATTAAAGCCGACTGAAATTTCCAGTCAATATATGCTGTGAAATCAAGCAGAGGCAGATGTAGAGATGCAAAAAAATCACCTTCAGCCATGAACTGAACAGATTTTCAACTAATTAGTTTAAAATCTTTTCTATTCAGGACAACTCATCACCTATAGATCACAACTAAATATTTATCCCAAGGTCCACACTTATGCATAATTCAGCAGGAACCCACATATACCCACTAGGAACTTTTTGAGAAAGTTCACTAGCTGAGAGCTGATGTTTGAATTCAGCCAAAAGTATTTGTTGAACTTCTTTCTTTTTGTTGATGCCTGGGTTAAAAGAAGCAAAATCAAAAATATATTTTGAAAACCAAACTTTTAAAATTACAGTAAATGACAAAACTTAACTAACATTATTAAAGAATAGACATCCAAGTTGAAAATCCTGTTTGTGAACCAAAACAATACTTTCTTTTTTTACCACAGACAGAAAAAAGTTAGGTATCACCCCAAAAGTCTTACATCCACACAGCTTTAACTGACAGATGTATGTGAAGCAACTTGCTAAAAATTTCTTTCTCAGTGAGAAAAATTAAAAAATGCTAAATTCCATTATGCAGATTCATGATGTATTTACACAGCACACAGTCATTCTCAATTCTATTTTTGTCTGTATGATCAAAAGCCCCTCAATAAATCCAGTCTTTGAGGAGAAAGGATGGGATCTTTAGCAGTCATGGTAAGAGAGCAAGCATACACAATTCCCTAGCCCTCCATTACCACAGGTAACAGAAGAACAGAACATGAAGCAGAGAGTAATTTAAATTGTATGTTTTGTTTTAGAAGAATTACCAGAAATTCCACCTTTTAATTTGTCAACTACATTTGAAACTAAAAAAGCAGAAATAAATCATTGTTCCTCATCTTTTCCAGAGGAAAAAACCCCACTAGACTTGTTTATTTTGTTGCCATTAATTCATCTCTGCATTCATTTGTTGTACTTTAACTTACAGAAAGTGTTTCTGCATGTTTAATTTAATTTTTTCTGTACTTTCTTAAATAGTAAACCTCACTGTATATTGTTACAATTGAGAGAAATTATGACAGAGGACTTGGACTGGATTAAGAATTGACTTTCCATATAGAGGAAGACTTTCTGTAAGGTTACCTTTGGCATTCCAAAATGTTTTCATTTTTTTGATATTTGTTCTAATTACTGAGTCTTGATTTTTTTGCTTTAGTTATATTTTCAGAATACATTTTCCAAAATCCATGATGCTTTTGCTAAAATCAGACTTGCTGCTTACAGAAATCACTAGTAATGAGCTCACTTCCTTTACAATGAAGTCATCATCCAGATGGTCTGTGAAAATGCATGAAATACACTTAAACTCATTGAAAGAATTTTCCTGCAATATACTTTTGAAAGTCTTTGCTAAAAATAAATAAATGAAAAAAAAAATCCCTACATGGTACATTGACGTTTTATAGTAAGCAATGAAAAACCTTCCTATCAATTCCTTTCCTCTTTTCTTTTCCCTTTTGTCTGTATCAATTGACCAAGAAATATTTGAAAACATAAACTGTTCTTCATCCGGGCATTCAGAGAGACAGCTGCCCTCAAGGATTTTCATTAAGGGACCTTCTCAAAATGGGGATTCAGATCCTGAACTTAGTTCTTACAAGTGTGATATTAAGCTTCCCTCAAATGATAGGTCTGACCTGAACTACACCAGCAGGCTAAAATTGTAGCTAAGAATCTATCCTTTTATTGATATCCTCATTAGCATTTCTGAGATGTGTAATTATTTCCACTAAATAAAATAGATGCAAAATGAAAAAATGTTACTTGAGTATATGATATTGCCAAGAAATGCTCAGGGTCTCATAACTTGCATGTAAAAATTCAGGTTCCTCAGGAAAAAACAGATGGAAACCTGGTCTGTATCACAGTTTATTACAATTTTTAAAAAAGGTTGATAGTTGTATAAACCTGGGGAAAAAGTCATTTAAATACCATACTGAAGTGCAGTATTGCTTAACTTACTGATTAATAGCATCTAATTAAAATGTCTGTCTTCTAGAACTTTAACAGCTCACAGCTTTCACTCTTCTTTCTGAAGCATGTGAAGTTTGGATTTCTTCCCAGTATAACTGCTTTAGTAAAAGCTGGGAACAAAATATACAAAAAAGTCAAATGAACTAACATGTTATTTATTTAGACGTTTCTTTTAATTTTTGTGTGACAATATTAAAATTAGATTAGTCTCACAACTAAAAAATCCTTGAAGAGTGACTCAAAGTATACAATAACCAGGATAGCCTTTCCTCAGAAGAGCAACTAGAAGCATCAGCAACCTCATAGACATTGACCAAAGTTTCCAAAATACATACAGGCTATCCAATTAGTCAGCATGTAACATAGAAGTAATAGTCAGGGTAACCCGCAATTACTTAGCTAGCATTTAAAAATACAAAAATATAAACCTGTTTTAAGAGTAAATTAACTGACAAATACCAAAAGCAACACTGTCTCCATGTTTTAAGACTACTGATAATGCAATTTAAAAATACATCTTGATTATTCTTTTTTTAATCTAAGCATTAGTTTGTTTTTCCATAGAATTTCCTGGCAAGTCTTACTATTCACATTTCAACATCACCTGCAGGCCTTTTAGTTAAGATTGCCTTAAAAAAGAGTTTGTTTCTAACTTGTAGACAGCAGAACTTTCATGCAGGTTGGCAGAACAAAATGTCACTCCTAGAAATGAGTTTTCTTTTTTTACTTTTCGTTAGAAGGAGGACAGATTCTCCCAGATACCACTCCACTGCAAGCATGGAAGGTGGACAACTTTGTGTCATATAACCACAGCCAAAAGGTAGCTGTGCTCCTGGAGAAGCAGCGATTACAGAGCATCACTTGATAAGCTAGTGTTTATAAGGCAAATTATAGCAAAACCATCATACATCTCTGCCTTTTCATATATATCGATTGGACGTCAGACAAATAATTTCAGACAAATAATTTTCCTGTCAGCTTGTTTAATGAAAAGAGGAAGGAAAAGAAAGTCACCTTAGACATATTTAAGTCATAAACTGCCCTGAGATAACTATACTAGACTTTTGTACTTGTGAACTTAATTCATACCCTCAAAAGAAAAAAGCTATGACAGGAAAGTAGGCACAATTTATTGGCTTTTTTCAGGAATGACTGTTCAATCCAAACATCTCATTGGCCTTTTGAAGGCCAAAAGGCTAAGAAATACTCCAAAATTTTGTTGGTGAATTTAACTATGTTCTCTGCTAAACTGTGTTTTCCATACATGAAAAAACTAAGATTACAATATCAAGTCAAATAGAAGCACATAGATAGTATCATATAGCAATACATTATATCATCTTTGAAAAACCTTAACAATTGCAATGTTAAGCAAAGCAACTGGTGAATTCTAGCGTAAAGAGCTTTCTACTTTCTTTGGAATGGTGTGCTTGTGATTATCATCATGGTTATTCTAGATGATGAAGTCTGTAAGACACAAGGTTACTGACTAGTGTTCAGGTAATATGTGGCATCAGCATATTACACTGATAGAAAATTCCCTCAAATATTATGTAGATCAGACAAAAAATGTCTTGGTTAATCAATTGGCAAACCTTTAAAACTGAAGTTCCTCTTATGGGTCTTTTGACCTGGATTCAGGTTAAAGCAATGTCTTCCTTAAATCTTTAAAAGAAATAGTCTTTAAAGATGGTTGACAGCAGCCTATTCCATGTTTTAAACTTAAAAGACAACTTAAAAGTAATAAGGAAAAGTTGTCTTTTGTCATTGCATATGAATTGAAAAGTATAGTCTTGATATGCTATAATTGCTGTCAAGTACTTCTTCCAGCTCTTTTGCCATGGTTTAGTCAGGATTAGTTTCCTCTTCTTCTTTGAACTGGGATTTTTATTGCAAAACAGGCAACAACTGGAAACTGAAATACAAAAGAAAACATTTCTTTCTGCAACTGAGTCAAGCAGTAATTGCCCTGAGCTGACAGACTTGATAATTTTTACACCTATCGCAAGAGACAAGCAACTCAGTTTAGATAAAGAGCTCTCCTCCTCCTTATGCACAAACACAGGTCTAGTCTGAAGGTTTCTCAGCTGTTTGTTCATTTCAAACTCTCCCTGCAAATGAGCCACATGTTTTAGAAGACTATCTAGGTAAAATTCCTTTTCCAGAATCCCTACAAAATATATTTATCTTAAAAAACCCCACAAACTAGTATCTACAGATGAACTCCTATTAAATTTCACTTAGTCCTGAAAGAGTTTAAGCAAAAGGAGAAAGACCACAGGGTGCTAACAGTGCCCCAAACCAAAACATCTTCCTAGACTGCAAGTGACAAATTAAAAGATAGATTTGAGCTCAGACCTCCCGGCCCGCCCCCCCCCCCCCCAATCCCCCAGACTTCTGAAGTAGTTTCCCTTCTTTTTCACTTTCAGGCAGTAACTCTAATAAATGCCCAAGTATTACACATTAAAAACATTCACCAAAATCAGCACTTCATCACTAATACTGATGCGAATCCACTGACAGATCTTCACCACCATATAGAAGGGGTAATAATATAATTAGGACTGTCACAAGTTCATTGGCAGATGGCATCTGCTTCTTGATGTTTTCCTTAAATTTTATTTTTGCTTTGGCTTGTTTATTTCTCTCTTTTTATAATTGTGTAAGCAGTGAGATAAACATTCAAATACAAGGGGAGAAGGGACTAGAGAGAGGAGAATTTGGTCTGTTAAAGATTTGACACCACGTTTACCCCCCATCCCTGATGAAAATATAGAGAAAGATGAAAGACTAACAACTTTAATAATTTTTGTAACATAGCACTTAAAATTTGAACATTAGTTTCAAGCTAGAATATGTATCATTGGTTTATGATTTAGTCACAGATATTTCTTGTCAAGTTACTAGAAATACAATTTTCTTTCTGCCTGTCATGGTTAAAATCAACATGCCAATGCCCAGTACAGAAGGGTACACTGAAGATCATTTTTGGTGCTCTAATTAATATGAGTCAAAGGGAAGTATTATGAACTCTGTTACCCCTTCCTTGGCCTCTCTGGTAGTCCTTAAATAGTATCACTGATGAGTTTTCAAAGGCAGGGGGTGGGCAGGGAAGAACGGGGGAAGAATCTAGCTAATTTCAACCACAAGTGCCTCAAATCTCTGCTGTGAGTACTGAGACCACAGTCATTTTGCTTTAAAAAGCAAGCTTGAGTCTGACTTACAGCCACACATAAACTCCTTTTCACATATAGATTTAAGTGGCAAGAGTTAGTTCTATCATGTGCACAGTTTTCCAACAGAGACAAATGCTGTACAGACACAGCCTTACTCCGCCTGGCTTCTGCAGCAGTATAATATTAGGTTGTAACTTAAGATCCAGTGGGGGTGTGTACTAACCCCAAATCACCACTTTAATAATACTGTGAGATGCCATTTCACAATCTGAGGAAGCAAGTTTGTAGTCAGCAGGGAAAAACTTAAGCACTTGTGAAAGAAAATAAAACCATATTTTATAGATATCAGGGTTTAAACTTCTGGAGAAGGCATTACTGAAAAATATCTCATTCTAAATCAATATTTGAGATTATAATACCCTTATTTGTGCCCAGCATCTGGCTCCAAACTGATCTCACTTTTTTCAATAGGACATCCAGACCAATAAGCTTGAGTAAGAGTGGCAGAATCATGGCAGAGTCTACAGCACTTTATATTTACAGAGCAAATGTGTTTTAATATGTGAAACACTTTATGTAACTGCAGTAATTATAACCATCTCTTTCATATTATATATCCTTTACATGCTATCTCCTTGACAAGCAATGATTAACATTATATTTTAGAATTTTTTAATCCCATCAGACTTGCATTAAGATAAGCTGATGAACATATTTCCTTTTTACAAAACAATAATTGTAGACTGTGTGAAGCACATTCATGATTAATGCTATGAACAATTAGGTTATGACTGTTTATTGAGGCTTTGGCTACCACTACAGTTCCAATTATATTGCAAGTTCTCAAATTATTTCTAAAGGAATTGCAAGTTCAGAGGCCTAAATTAAATTTAATAAATTTGTTTAATATATAATGCTGACAGAATTCCCAGTATATAATCCCATCTGAAATATGGGATGAGTAAATCAATATTTTAGTATATGCTTCTTTCCCTGCACAACTTTGGTTATATTTCATAGAATAGTTTGTGCTGGAAGGGACTTAAAGACCATCTAGTTCCAACCCCCTGCCATGGGCAGGGACACCTTCCACTAGACCAGGTTGCTCAAAGCCCCGTCCAACCTGGCCTTGAACACTTCCACGGAGGGGGCATCCACAGCTTCTCTGGGCCAGTGTCGCACTACCCTCACAGTAAAGAATTTCTTCCTTATGTCTAACCTAAATATACACTCCTTCATTTTAAAGCTGTTACCCCTTGTCCTATTACTATACTCCCTGATAGAGAGTCCCTCCCCTTCTTTACTGCAGGCCCCCTTTAAGTACTGGAAGGCCGTTTTGTACTTATCCATTTAAGTATCACAGAACGAATTTTTTCATAACCAATAGGGAATTACATTTAATGTTGCAATCTGTATGATGCTGTCTCATATCTTCTAGAGGTACTCTGTTACCAGACTTTGCTTTGACAAGTTCTTCTGAATGTAAGAACAGGAGCTATTCAAAATGAGAAGGATTGACCACAGAAGCTTTGGAGAATTATTCTACTGCACTTTATTCTCAAAAATTCTTGAATGGAAGTGATGGAAAAAAAAATCACCAGTGCATAGTTTCTTAAGGTCACACAGAAGTCAAATCTCAGGTGTTCACTACTTTTTATACCTATACAAATGCACTCTTGACTCTTTTGCCTCCTTTTAACATTCCACCCCAAGAACACAGTTGCATTCTGTTTCCACTTTCATCACAAACATATACAGTTCACTTCTTTTTCAATGTCTCTGTTTAGTTTGTTTATAGAACTAATCTGTATGAATGTTTGTTTGTAGAACTATAGAGCATACTGTCTGTTTGTTTATAGAACTAATCTTTATGAAATGCCTGCACTGAGGCATATAAAGGTCAAGATCTTTAAAATCCTCTTCTCCCTGTCAAGATAACATTTTGAAGAAGCAGAAAGTTATAGACTATACTGAATATAGGAAAGAACTAAAACCTTCATTCCTTCCCTCCACATAAGGCTTTCACATGCTATTTAAATATACAAATACGAGGAACAAAGACTGTGCAAATGGCTCGATAACTGCTGGGATAACCATTGGGTGATACAGTACATTCTAAAATTATAGTACATTCTCCTCTGAGATCTTATTAGCAGAGAGGAGCAAGATGGCTCAACAGTCAAATACAAAAGTATTGACAGCTGCATCTCAAAAGTCACTTTATCAATTCCTTAACCAATTACTTTGGAAGACAAAGGTTTTTATAAATTTATATTTAGTGCTATAAAAACAGCTCCTTACCTGTGAATTACACTGAATTTTTAATACCCCTCACCGAATATAATAATTTCAGCATACACATGCAAGCAAAAACATCTCCAAACCATTATAAAGAAAAAAAGGTTAGTATTTAAAGAACAGAAATTGAAAACAGAAAACCACTACAGAACTTGCAGTATGCAATCTTTCTACATCACTCTATAGGTTATTAATTTCAGTAATAGAATTGATAAAATTTTTTTAGAAATGAAACCTTATTTCTTGTTTTCCATCAGTTCTGCTCAGCTGAAAAGTTTCCATTTTTCTATTCCTTCAGTTCCTCTTTTGCAGTATTTTACAATAGGAAAGCTATCACCGGTAGTTAGAAATAGCTTTTCATGATCAGAAATTGCACCATATTTAAATATAAACATTCAATCTCTACCTCTTTAAAAGCCCAAGAATTACACATTCGAATCCTTCCTCTTATCTGAGAAGGGTTGTAATTCATCATTACTGCTATTACTCATAATTGATGAGCACATACAGCTGAGAATTTCTTGAGGGAAATAGATAAAATAACTTTCAGAAATGGAGTAACAATGACATTGATTGATTCTCTAGGACTCTTAGTCTCACTACCCAGGCCATAAAGATAGAGGTGGAAACAACATAATTTCTTCTCATGGATGCTTCTGAATTACTACCTTAGGCCTTCATGATGCTCTCCTGTGAATCTCATCCCTCAGGGATCTCAGACTCCTAGTTCTGCACAGAAAGCCTGGAAAATCAGTGGCCATTGGTGCCACAGCAGTTGCCATGCTCTGGAAGCCTCTGGTGAAACAAAGAAACCTGCCAAGTCAGTAGCTGATAAATGGCAATATAACAGGCTTCAGCGTCCAGGATCTCTACTCTACCCAGAGATGCAGGAAGATTTACACTGCCCTGATACAATCAATCAGTGTTGCTGTAGCTGAACTAATATGCATACTGGTAGCTACCTACAAGCTGCGTCTACATAGGGTGTGCTTGCAACTATGAACTGCAGTGTAAGAACACTCTTCTGATATACATAAGACATTGCTTACTACTTACCGAAACAAAAATTATGACAAATGTAAGATTTGCATTTGTTTATAGTTGTCATATTTTTTAATGCAAATTAGGCATATACTTCATCACGGCATGTCATCAGTGTATTCCCAGAGGAAAATAAATTAATAGAAACAGCTCTTATTTTAAATGTTTCTTTCAGCATTCTTCAGAGAGATGGCACATCAGATCCAATAAAGTCAGTTTCTCTGATTAGCTTATTCTGTTCCCTCCCCCTCCATTGTAATATCTGACTGACTTAATGGCTTACTGCAGAAAAGGTAAATAATTAAAGTCTATTTTTTTTTTCTGCCTAAAGTATCTATCAAAACTGTTTAGTCAGAAATTACTTTTTTCTTTTTTAAGGTAAGTTTTTGCATTCCTTTTCCTATATTTCAATCATTGGTTTTGGGGTAATGACAGAATAATATTCAGAGAAAAATCAAAGTGATTGGGTTGACTGAATGAAATAATTTTCATTTCACTATGTCTATTCTGTACTGATGAGCAGTATATTTAAAATAAGCCATTAAATGCTCCTTTCTGCCTTTGAGTAAATCAGGGCTTCAATATCTGGCAACTAATTGGCTGTCTTCCCTGTTCTATCAACAGTATAGCAATTAGTACTTCTGCAAACCAACAGCACATTCCCTCTATTGGCTTCTTGCATTCTTGTATCAAAATTAACCAACTAAAATTCTTAGAACTGTTTTCAAAGTCTTACTTACACTCAGATAGATTGAAAATATTGAAACTGCGTTAAAAACTTGGGAAAGAGAAATAAACTGCAAGCAAAACAGCAAATTAATTGGTATTAGAGAAGTAGTTTCAGTGCTTTTCCTAACTCATATTAAAAAAGCAAGAGTAAACATGATAGCATACAAAAAAGATACAAATAACCTGTCAAAATCATTCTATTATAGCAGTCAAAGAACTACCAAGATTCCAGAAATAATTAGAAATTTTGGAATGGAATACCTACAGTGACAATGGGTAGAGGATTTGGCTATATGAAAAGTTATTTATCAAATTGTCTGAAAAGAGCAAGAAATGTATTTCCTAAATGACGGGTGTAATCAGGTGCAGTCTCTCCTTCCAATAACACATGGAACAGACAATGGTTAGTCTGTTTATATGTACATTTAAAATAAGGGTGCTCTTTGGTTTGTCTGTTAAGGAAGATAAACCAAAGCATAATATCCAGCACAAACATCTTTTATACTGTGTCTCAGAATGATTGTTTTTGTTTGTTTTGGTTTTTGTTGGTTTTGTTTGGTTTTTATTTTTTAAAGAACAACCTTCAGAAATACAAATACATATGGGGAAAATTTCTCAAATATAACAGACTCATCTCTCAATCACCTGGATCAATATAATTCCTGTGTCTCATCTGGTTGCCCTGTGAGTTTCAAAAGTTCTATACAGGTAAGGCAAGCAACAGGAACACATGAATAACTGATTTCCTATTTCTAGACAAAGAAAAAAAATTAATCAATTTTGGGCATTTTAAACAAAACTCATTTAAAAAAAATCCATGCCATTTTGGGGATTTTAAAACCATCAAGTTCCAAGAAAAAGCATCATTTTGAAATAAAATTTGGAATGTCTTATTTGGAAAACATCAACACTAAAAATCATGATGCTTTCAACATAATGATCTTGTTTCAACAAAGAGCCATACATAATTTCTTTAAGAAAGGCTGAGCATTCCATCTACATTGACTACCTAAATAATACTCTTACCAGTATCACGTAAATTAATTTATTTTTATATCTGTCTAGGACCACTTCAGTCTTTTTATTCATGGCAGGAAATACTTCTCAAGTAGCCTGTGGATCCCCAAGTCATTTTTTCTTTGCAAGAAAATGACCTAACTGGAATGGCATGAATGATCTGTTTCACAGACCTTGTATTTGACTAGTAAGAAATAATTTATTAAATTGTAACCATTTGTGTCAGTATTGCATTATCATTTCTCGAGATGAAGGATTACTCACATAGCAATTATATCTGCAGATCTGTCAGTGGGCAATTTTTAACCCATCTGTGTGTCCAGTTAACTTCAGAAAATGTAAGTTGTTGATTCCAGAGTTGGGTTGTTTGGTTTAATTTTTTTGCTCTTCTAAATCAAAATGACATATGGTTTGAAGTCAGAGAGGAAAATCCAAGCAGAATGGATGATCATTTTCTTTCCGTGATAGCTGTACAATAGATACTTTGTTACATGAGCTACAGCTGGGCATAAGTGTAGGAGCTAATTGTTGTGTTGTGCATCTGAGCAACAGTATCAGTGAGATCATGAAAATATCTCTGAGAAACCTGTGAGTAGCCCACTGGATCTTGTTGTGACAAGCAAAACTGATAGCAGTGTAGTCCCACATCACATGCTAATTTACAGATTTTTACTAGGGTATAGAAAAAATATGGCTGTTGGACAAATCAGGTGTTAAGGAATTATGACTCCAAAGACTGCTTTGCATTTTCTCCACCAGTTAGAAACAATATCCTACAACATTCTTAACACAGCCAGAAAGTGTTATCTCTTTCCAAGAAATCCGAGTCACAGAGGAAATGAAATAGCTGTGAGAAAACTGGAAATTATACTTAGATTTATAGACTCTCAGACTGCTGCCTTAATTACAGGCCATACCACCTGTGATATCTTACATTGGTGTATCTCCTTGAGGAGTTTCTTTCTTTCTGTAACGTCATTAGCAGTGGAGTGGAATATATATATACACACACACACACATACATATATCCAGTAAAAGTACATCGCTTCTGCATTGAGAACAGAGTAATAATCCACAAGGGCACTAAAAAAAAAAAAATATCTGATGTCCAAGTCTAGAAGTAATCTATGCACTTTTGAAGAGGCTTGCCTGGACATTGACTATGTGAAACATATTCAGATGTGTTTCTCCTACTCTTAACACACAAGATATGCATTTTCCAAAAGTAAGCACCTCATCCCAGGAAATACCCACCATGAATACATATCACAGGTCTTTGGATTACATGTGTAGCTACTAGTTAATGTATATTCTGCTGTAAAACTGATATCCTACAGAGCAGGACTCTAAGCTATCAAAGAACACTAAATAAAAACTATGTGTGGCACAAATGGACACCAGACAGATTGAGACCCTCACTGATGGAACAGTGACACTAAGCAGCAGCTATGGTGTGATTGCATCTGTACTAACACCTTTGTTTTCTCGGTGGGAAGCCCACAGAGGTGTTCTCCACTTGAAAGGACTTCAGCAAATAATTTCATCTGAAGGAAACTGACCTTGGAAGGATCTATACCATGAGCAAATTCCATGTAAGTGAGAAGTTGAAAAATTAGTACCAATTATTGAAGCCTCTGTCTCTGCAAGAGTCTTTGAATATTAATTACATTTTGGCTACATGTAAAGACTTACCACTCCATTATTCACTTCAGTCCTTCTCAACAACCATCATCATGCTAACAGAATGTGAACTAATGGTAGAAACACCATAAACATGCATTTGAACATCAGGTGGCCCAACAAAGCCCCACAAAACCAAAAGTAATATGAGATCACTTCAGCATTTATATGAAAGATCATTTATAATTTTAGAGCCAAAAAAGATTAACTAGAACACTTGAAATAAATAGAAATAGTACCATTTTTCTGAATGTCTTGAAAATTGCTTTTTTCCTTAGCTTTAAAATAACTGAATGATTGCCACTGAGGAGAGACCACTCAAATTCAGGAACATTGGTTTTAATTTGGTGGAATAAAAGGAGATCAAAATATTGGGCCTTGAAACAGAACTAGCCATGGAGAAACTAGCACCTCTCCATAATTGGATTTATGAAATTCACACTGCCAGTGCCCAGGAAATTGTAAGCTTTACAGATAAACAGCTAAACTGAATTCAAAAGGACTTCACTCCTTTCTTCTCTTCTGTGTAATGAGCATTGTCTGTCTTTCCTGCAATGTCCTGAGAAGACCTTTCACTGGTGTTATTTCATGCCTTCAGATTGATTTTTAACTAGAAGTTGAGCTCAGCTATATTTTGTTTTGTTATTAGGGACAGAAATCATACAGTATGTCCCAAAAGAGTGCACTGAGATAGTCTAGTTTTCCCTTTGTATTACTATATTGTGATTTTCAAAGAAAAAAACAATTAAAAGTTAATGTAATCTAATGAATAATAATGACAGAAATCATTAATAAAGATTTCTTAAATGGTCAAACTCAGAAAACACTCAGAAAACACTATCACAAAGAAGCCAATAAAAATATAAATAAGTTGAAATATTTTAAGTATTATTATTACCAAGAATGGAAGTATACTGGAAAAAATATTCATATACTAGGATGTTCTACTACAGTTATAATGTTAGGAGTAGGACTGGAAATTACAAAGCTACATAACATGTTTCACTAATTTCTTAGTCGACTCCATGCAATGGTTTGCATTACATTGGCTATGCTTTAGCTATCAATCAGATAATCATAAATATTACTGTTTATTTTCCAAAACATATGGGGTCCTCATTACATATTTAGGAATCAAAAGTACATTGCCAAAGTGTCAGTGCACATCCCTCAAAAAGGTCCATATTATGGATAACATGGATTTGATGGAGAGACCACTTGGTTGATAAGGAATTGCCTGATCCCACTCAAAGAGTTGTGGTCAACGGCTCCATGTCCAGGTGGAGACCAGTGATAAGTGGTGTTCCTCAGGGGTCAGCATTGGGACCTGCACTGTTTAACATCTTTGTCGGCGACACGGACAGCGGCATTGAGGCACCCTCTGCAAGTTTGCCAATGACACCAAGCTGTGTGGTGCTTGGCGGTCGACATGCTGGAGGGAAGGGATGTGCCATCCAGAGGGACCTGGACAGGCTTGAGAGGTGGGACCCTGCAAAACTCATGAAGTTCAACAAAGCCAAGTGCAAGGTCCTGCACATGGGTTGGGGCAATCACAAGCAGAAATACAGGCTGGGCAATGAGTGGATTGAGAGCAGCCCTGCAGAGAAGGATTTGTGGGTATTGGTGGATGGAAAACTGACTATGAGCCAGCAATGTGCACTCACAGCCCAGAAAACCAACCATATCCTGGGCTGCATCAAGAGAGGTGTGGCCAGCAGGTCGAGGGAGGTGATTCTCCCCCACCATTCCGCTCTCATGAGACCCCACCTGGAGTGCTGTGTCCAGCTCTGGGGCCCCCAGCATAAGAAGGACATGGGACTGCTTGAGCGGATCCAGAGAAGGGCTACGAAGAAGGTCAGGGGACTGGAGCCCCTGATGAGGACAGGCTGAGAGAGTTGGGGTTGTTCAGCTTAAAGAAGAGAAGACTCCTGGGAGACCTTATAGTGGCCGTCCAGTACTTAAAGGGGGCCTACAGGAAAGATGGGGAGGGACTCTTTATCAGGGAGTCTAGCGATAGGATGAGGGGTAACAGTTTTAAACTGAAAGAGGGTGGATTTAGATTAGAAATGAGTAAGAAATTCTTTACTGTGAGGGTGGTGGAACATGTTGCCCAGAGAAGCTGTGGATGCCCCCTCCCTGGCAGTGTTCAAGGTCAGGTTGGACGGGGCTTTGAGCAACCTGGTCTAGTGGAAGGTGTCTCTGCCCATGGCAGGGGGGTTGGAACTAGATGATCATTAAGGTCCCTTCCAATGCAAACCATTCTACAATTGTATGATTCCATACATATGTGCCTGTTTCTACGTACATGCCACTTCTATCTTTTACATTCTCTCTTAGATATCTGTCATTTTACACTTTGCAATTTGGAACACAATTAACATTAATCTGACAACTCCTAAAATGCCTAGAATAACTTCATCCCCATCCCAACCTTTTTTTCCTCCTAAGCACATATATGGGAGGAAAGGATAATTTTTTCAGTTAGTGATCAAAAAGATTCAAAAGAGAAAGGGAAAAACAGTTTATAAAATTAACCTACACTTGAAACATTTTACTGGTTCAGGCCCCTGCAAAATTAAGTACTTATGAAGTCTTATGAATCTGTCAACTGGATTCAGTTATAAAGGTATTTTAGGGGAGGTGTTGGCTGTCTTCTGATAGTGGGATCAAGAAAGCATGATTTATTTTATAATAGAAGATATGCCTTTGTAAAGTAATGACTTCCAGACACTGATTAAGATGCAATTCAACTGCTGTTTCCCCTCCTTCCTTTTAATTTAATTAATCTTATGTTAAATAGTTGTAAATTGTAATGTAAAAGATTCAAATCAGAACATGCTCTGATGACAGAAAGAGGAACACAACCTTTCTTGCACATATGGCATACAGCATGTGAAAGTACATTAAAATTACATTACTCATTGTAACAAAGTGTCCTTCAGTCTATCTGCAAATACAATTTGCTTTCATTTTCAAATACTTTTAGACTGTCAGAATGAAGTGAAGTAGCTTTAGCCAAGACTAGAGGATTGGAGTTCAACAATGGTAGAAGGGTCATAGTTTGTTTCTAACATAAACTTGGATGTTCTTGGCAATTATAGGTACTGGACTCAGGTTTTATCCACCGTTTTAAGGACAATTCAGCTTCAGTTGTAATGTATGTCCCTTTGGAAATTAACACTTTTGCTTATATTTGGTCACAGTATAACAACTGACATCAATATGAAAAATATTTTGTTAATAATATTTTTGCCCATTCCTTGTACAATCATTACATAGCTAGTCATATGAAACGCATTATTTTTATTTTCACTTGGCTATTTTCAGAGATAAGGTATTTGTGCATGGTCTGACCCCTCAGTTCAGAACATTATGTCCTTGTGACATGCTGCAATCAAAAAAAAGGCTGTTAGTAATGTTTTTTAGCTGACTTAAAAGAAAAAAACCATATGGAGAAAGAATGAATAAACCTCTTAAATTTGCTCTGAACTTATGTATACCTGAACGCATAGCATCTTTTTGAATGCTTTCATAATCATGCCAGTCCTTCCTTTTCAAGCCATCAGTCCAGGTAAAAAGCTGTCCATCTCCCAGTCCCAATGGAAGTGTCTGTGAAAACAGTAAACAAACAAATAAATATATACATGGTTTGCATTATTACAGAAGAACATTTATAATATGGCACAAGCAAATAAAACAGTTTATCCAATGCAAATATTGAAACTTTATTATGGTAGATCAAACTATTTTTCTAAATAGTGTGAGAAAACCATAAATTTAGTTCTCGACACAAAATTAATTGCAGTACGCGAAACAACTTGTGCTTAACATTTCTCCTTCCAGCAGTGTCCTGTTATGACTGCTTGGCAAGAAGCTCATGGAAATTAAATGGATCACTAAAACTGAACAGGTTTCAAAAATGCCTCATCCTTCAACTCACGAAGTACCTTGATTTTTTCCCAAAACTATCACTTGTGCAAAATTGGAGTTGCAGTTATTCAGCACATTTCAATGTGTTCCCCTTTAATATTTTTTTGTTTTGGTTTATTTTTTAATAGCTAATGATGAGTTATTGCTATTCACATACAGCCAGGCTCACCGCATCAGAGGCACATATCAAAGAGACCCTCAAAGCACTTTCAAAACCTGTAGATCTTTCTTCATGGTAAGAGATAAGGGGAAAAAACCAACCAAACCAACCCACCCAAAAAATACCCATCAAAAAAACGCAGCTGGTAAGTTGACTTCCACTTTCCAGACTCCAAATTCTTGGGTAAAGCTAAGAACCACTTTTCACTTCTAAGCAAATTTATGCTTCTAGAGCTTTTATTTTTTCTCATTCTTTCTTTTTATAAAAAATAAAATACAAAAGTATCATTAGAAGTACATTAGAAATACACAAAATTTAAATCTATAGGAACTAGTACAAAGCTGCAGAAAGTTTCAACTAAAGTTAGCCTTTTTCTAAATGCTTAATATACAAAAAATGTGGTAAAATAAGTGGAGAAAATTTTGATAAGCAAATTAGACTACTGTATCTGTGCTGAAGAAAGTGAAGAAGTGATTAATTGCTGCTTAGGAGTAACATGAAAAATCTTGTTCCATTAATTCTAGGTTTGAACCGGTAAGTTCTCCAGAACAAGGAGTGTATGCATAACACATGTTACAAATGCTGTTATCAAAGGGTATGTGAAGACATGAAAAGCAGTTCCAGGGAAGCAACATTTGATCAGCCTTCTACTAGGAAATATTGAAAGCTCTCCAAAAATCTTATGCATATGTAAGAGTGATACTCTGAACTTCATGTATTAAGTATGTAAACCCAAAGAAGATTGGACTCATCCGTCTTCTCTTACTGATTTTACACTAATGGCAGCACAAAACTGGATGATACTCAGTGGCTCCCAGTGAAGTTGTCCCAGATTTTTCAGTTAGGGTTTCTCTTTTTAGAACAGACAAATCTTTGCCAAGCTACATGATGCGGTAGCTAAGCCATCCCTAAAACTGTGGTTTGAAGGCTTTCAGAGTTGTAAGCAAGAAGTGAGGAATGTCAGGCATGGCTGGTTACCTTTGAGCAAAGGATGCTAGAAATCCTGGCTGACAAAGATCCATGCAGAAAATCTCTGCTTTGGGTCAGCTGATATTTCTGAGAATGTTGGATATTCAGGGCAAAGTGTTGTGAGCTCAGTGCTCTCCAATAAATCCCTGAGTTACTGAGAAAAATCCATCACATTCTGATAGCATGACCTACTTTTTTTAGTTTTAATATTAAAGGTAACTTATGTTACATATCACCAAAATGCAATCGTGCCTGTGTTTATTCCTCAATTACAACTTTTGCAGACATATTGCAAGAAAACACTCGGTTATCATGTTTTAATATAAGTCAGAGGTTCACACCTGGAAGAACTCAAGAAGAACTGAAGATATCCTGATAAAACTATTTCATGTTATCAAAACATCTAACCTTTCACGTCCTTGAAATGAACTCATTAATTTCAATAATTCTTGAGTTCAGATAATGTTAATGTTCTAAAAGTAATATGAAATAGCTTGTTTCTTAATGTCAGAAGCATAAGGTAGAACACAGACTGCAACAGTGTTAACCATGATTCTTGAGCCAAAATTTCTAAAACCATCCCCTCTGAAGCACTGGTTCTTTAAAAGCCAGGCCCAGACAAATTGGCTTCAGTTAAACCTTTATCCCTTGTCAATATGGGTACAGCTGATGTGAACCACTTGGTCCCCAAAATTCAAGACTATCAAAACTATCAAAAGCATGATAAACTTTACTTTCGTAACCCTTTATTCCTGTGTTGCCATCTTTCCCTAAAAATAGTGATTTAAATGGCAAGTTTGCAGCACACTGAAAGAAAGCTTAGTAGAGTTTACAGCTGGTTTCCTGTTGCCTATTTGCATTTTGATGCCATTACTCTTAAAAACTATTAATTACTTGTAGTCACTTCACCTGATAACATTTACAAGTCTAATGTACCAGGGGGCCCTCTTGAAAGCATAATATAGTTAAATAAATACATTCACGAGCATTAATCTAGCAAAAGTATAAATATAAATCCAAATATCATGTGGTACACAAAAAGCTAACTGAAGTCTTGCTGTGGCTCATATTTTGGAAGTGTTACATTGCCCTAAGAGGAAACAGGAAACAAACAAATCCAAAACCTTAGTGATGGTGCCATCATAAGTCCCTGTTTAATGACTGAGGGGTTTGTTTGGATTGTTGGGCTTTTTTTAAAATAAATCCCTTAACTCTCTCCCATCAAAATACATACTGTTAAGAGAAATCAATACCATGGTGATTTTTCAGCTCTAACAACCCTTTCAGTGTAGGGGGGAATTAAATACAGTGCCCTCACAAGTGGCTTCCTTAGAGTGGTATGAAGACAGCATAATCTCAATGGGGAGGCTACATTGTGGCCCTTTGAGGGACTGGACTTCATGAAATTCGCCCTGTGTATATGCTAGTTTTACTTCTGCAGTGAGCATGAAACAGGGCTTAGGAAGGGATGTAGAGTTTCACAGCCAAACTCTCTGGAAAGAGCAAGAGTTTTGCAGTGAAAATTCTATAGCTCTGAAGAAATCAGAACTGCCTTCAATCCCTCAATTATGTATCTCTCTTGTCAGCAACTGAAGGAAATGTGGGTTTTTTTCTGTTGTTTCTACATTGCTTAACAAGATACAAAAGCACTTGAGAAAACTGGTTCTTCCATTCCACTTCTGATTAAGGGTAAACAAATTGCATTTTGAAAGACCTTAAAACACAGTTTCTGGAATGTTGTAAAACTGCTAAAAGGCTCCATTGTAAAACCGTCTAAGTATGCTCACATGCCTCCTTCATCCAGATGACAATGACTGGAAGAGCCTCGTTTCCAAAGCATTTCTAGCTGGCAAGTCAGCAAAGAAAGAAAAAGCTAAAAAAAGGAAAAATAATTTAATAGACTTATTCTAGCCTTGTCTTCTCCCTATATACTCTCTCCTTTTTTTTTCTCAGTTCTCGATCTTTTTTGATACATTGATAATTTACACTATTTTGCAATCAAACTAGAACAAACTCTGGTTTTATTTACACAGGCTATGACTATCTGGTGTAGTGGCTAGATAATAATAACAAAAATAGTGTTGCTACCGCTAAGTATGCATAAAGAAAGCCCAGAAACCACACCCCAACCTCCACTGTCAACCTCAGAAAGACAAGTTCTGAGTAGGTGAATATGAAATCACTTCACAACATGGAATGTCCTAACAGATCCTGAATTTTTGCTGAGCACATATTTAACCATAAGGTGATGGGCTAAACTGAAATAAAATTAATCACACCGCATAAGTAGAAATGCTAAAGAAGGCAACAAAAGGAATTCTGCATTTTAGGGGTAACGTATGAGCAGGCAGACCAAAAATGATTAAATTCATGCTACAAAATACCTTATGACTTCAGCACACAATTGGGTTTAGACGTTTAAACAAATAATCAAATAAACTTCAGTTCCAGCCCATAAAAGAAAAATTTATCAAGGATTATTAATCTGTGGCTAAGCAATCTACTGAGCCACAGATCATGGGAGACAAAGTATTCTGAAGAATACATGTCTGTTATTTGCACGTGCTGGGTTCTCATATATGTAAATAGCAGCAACACTGCAAGATTGGTGTGAAGTGTTAGTTCTACATGTGCCTGTAACTGCAAGGGCAACAATACTCTTGATATACTTGAGGTCCTAAGAAATCTGAGCATGACTGGAGAACATTATGGTTCCTTGCAAAATATACCGGATGGCTTCTTTCCAGTGGAAACCAAGGTATGAGAAAGGAGAAGGCCCAGGCACCCCCCAGTACCTCACCCTAACATAGAAGCAATGCTTATATGTATTCTTTATACTGATATATCAACATATAGGAATGAGAAACCAGCGCAATTGATTAAATATACTCAGGGTTTTCCCATCCAAAACATTTCTGTAAGTCACCCACAAATAGTGCAGTCTGCCTCTATAGCCCTTAGCCTCTTGAACTCAAGAACTATTTTTATCATTGCAGCACTGTTGTAATAGCAAATATCACTCTGCATACGAAGAACTGGATTTTGACTGGCTGTCAAAAAAATCCTGCAACGATTTATCATCCAACCATTTGTTACACGTAGTATGCAGCTGTGGGTTGCACATTTTGAAGTGTTTTAGTCCGAAAGGAATTACCCACCTACAGCAACATTACATACAGCATCTGCCTTACTATTTCATTTTCACATTAACCTCAAAGCTTTTGGGATGCAAGACTGATACAGTACTACACAGACTCAGAAGATCCTTCTCCTCTAGAGAAGACTCAACATCTGGTTCAATTACAGAGAATATGATAAGCCCAAAAAATAGCACAATTATCAAAAACTCACTCACAGACTATTAGATTCCTCAGAGGGGAAAAAAGCTTCTCTGCTGTGACATTTGAAAGCTCGAACTCAGAAACAAGTGCCTTCATTGAATAACTCATTTATTTTTAATTTCACTCTGCGGAGGCAGACAATTAGAGGGGACTCAGGCAAAGGAAGATGATATATCAATGGAAATGCACCTTTCTAAAAAAAAAGAAGAGATAATTACAGATTCACTTTGAGCCTGAGGATTTGCTCACTAGCTCTAGGGTTATTTTAAACACCAATATACAGTCAAATACTGCATTAACAAAACATCATATGCTAATAAGCATAACTATTTCCAATTGTTTAATGAATTTTAGGAAATAATCTTACTTTGAACATAATTACTTGTTCCTGCTCAGGAAAGGATGCACATGGGAAGGAAAGGCAGTAAAGAAGTACTAAGATTAGACACCTTCAGGGATGTTTTAAGAGAAACATAAAAACAACCACTGCTTGATTCCCCTTTGTTCTTGAAATAAAAGATTCTGTATAGTGTTTGTAAACAGTAGTGTATAAAACAGATAATTCACTATTTTTTTCCATCCCCCTAACACAGATAACACTCAGGACTCTAAACTCTGGCCACCTACTCTGATCAAACAAGGCAATAAGGAAAAAAAACCCTGAACCCACTGAGCAATTAAATTAATTCCTTTATCAGAATGAAGTTAAGGATCACTTTTTAAAGAGTGGTGTCACTGGATATACCACCAGATGTTTATTATAAATCAGCTGCAAAATCACAACGTGTCCATTTCCCAAATTTCTGTTCTGGTGTTATCATAAGCATAGGAAGACAGACATTCTCATGAAGCTTCTTCCCCAAGAGTTGGAATGGTCATGAAAACTATGCATTTTGAAATATTTCCCCTTTTTCTGTTTGTGCTACATTTTAGCACAAGACCACCAAAGTGAAATATTAGCACTACAGTACCCAAATCTGAAGCTAAGTGCTCTTCCACACACAAACAAAATCCATTCTGAGGCAGTGACTGACTAAGGATATTAGAGACGAAAACCAAAATATTATTTCCGCTAAGGATGTGTTTGATATAAGGCAGCCTGATCTACAGAAAAGGTATAAATGCAAACATCACACTATCTCATCTCTATACTTTTATGCTTAAGCTCTGAACATTGCCTGTGTAGATCTCCCTTCCTGTATCTCTTCAGTGTTATGGCTAAAAACCAAAAAAGGTCTTGCATCTGAACCGCCAAATAAAACCGAGATCTGCGTATAAGTATTATGCAGAGCAAATAGGTAAAATACAGTTCTTAAGCACCTGTGAAGTTTCCATCACCATAAAATGAAAGTATCACACCTAGTAATTTGGATCCACCATGATCTTTCCTAGGTACCAGGAGCAGGCATTGCACAGCCTTAAAATATCATCTGATAGTTTTGAACCCTCAGGCTACATGTTTCACAGGGTCCACCTCTGGGACACTGTCCCTCTAGGAGGGGAGCAGCAGCTGCAGAGGGTGCAGTGGCAGGTTGTGGGGGGTGGGCAGCAGCCACCCTGCCCACCAGGACACCCACTTCTCAATGCCATTCATGGACAGTTCCTGTCGGTCGTGCACCACTGCTGGCCAGCCACTGCCTGCCAAAACTTCTGCCCATCAGAGCAGCACTTCAGGGACAGACAAGAGAAGCCCCGGGAGAACTGAAGGGATGAGAGAGCTAGAGGACATTTGGGGGACCTCATCCTACAGCGCCACTCTCCCACATACTGCAGAGAAATGACTGCTGTAGATCTGGACATCCTCATTAGGGTGGAAGACGCTGAGGATGAATCAAAGCTGTTCAGTAAAATGTAGAGAACTACTATTTGCTATCAAGAGAAGATGGTAAAGGCTCTAGAGGAGCTCAGAATCTTTCAAAAAGAAGAAAAAAACAGAATACATATAATAGATATAACAGAATAACAGAATAGATATAATTACTGCCTTTTAATTTTATTTTTACTTTAAGTACTTTTAAAACATTTTTAAAAATATGAACCTGAAGTGTTTTCTAAACCCTTGGCTTTTAGCAATATAATAGAGAGTTGAGGACATGATGAATTTCTTCCTCTGCTCAGATTTTCTGTGCCATTTATTTGTTATGACACAGCAAATAAGTGTTCATTGCACTGACATTTACATTAGTAGAAATAATTAGCCCAGCACATCAAAAAAAGGGCAGCACTTGATTTAGTCTGTGACATCTGAATGACTCAAGGTTATTTCATTTTTGAAACACTTGTATCAGAATTTCTGTGCTTTTAGTTTCTAGAATATCATGGACAACCCAGTAGCATCATGTCATCAATTCCAAATTAAAACTGTTAATAATGTTATTTAGAAAATGCCAAGCTCCCCAAGCATTTCATTACCAAGATTTTTATAGACAGGTATAACAGATGTTATTGCTGCACTATGGTTATATTGTTAAAGTCACAAGACTGCAGAAAAAATAAGTTAAAACATGAGTTTTAAAAACATCACAATTTCCTATTCACCCAATGTACAAGTGCTTGAGCACTGGGTGAATGAGAACTTTGTAAGGATGCATTTGTATGCTGTAAGGTTGTGATTTATCATGTCAGCTTGTGGAATATTACAGATGTTTAATAGTATACATTGGTATGAGAAGACTAACATCTTCTTTAGCATAGATATTGTCTTGCATCCATCAAGGATTAAGAGTTGCAGTATGCATTGCCATAAAGGATGTAGAATTTTAAACACATGTATTTTACAAGTTATCAGCAAAAGGGTTCATGGACTCCTACTATGTCAGCTATATCAGGTGATACTCCAAGGAAAGTTCTGAGCTTCACAACTCTGATGTATGTTGAAACTATTCTCAAAAAATTACTTCTCATTTCTTTTAACATCTAACATTTCCAAAGCATCCATTACTACCTCAATGAAAGGACCAGGGCAATTTCAGTTAATTTTTTATATGAACAATGAGTTACATGCTGGCATCTCTTATTCCTATAAAGGGGAAACAACCAGAAAGTTGACATTTGTATTTCCTCACTGGTAAGAATGACTCAGGTAACAGGCAAAAGTATTCTAAATTCCCCAAAGAATACAGTAGAATGGGACAGCATAGCACCAAGTAGCTATCCTGAGTACATAACATCATGTCTAAACGGATTTTTCTGTATTTAAGTCAGTGCCCGTCACCTTTTGCCCTTTCCTTTGGCACCACTGAGAAAGGTCTGGCTCAGTCTTCCTTTGTTCCCCACAGCCAGGGATTTATACCCACTGGTATGACAGGTATAAATACCTTGTCTTGTTAAGTCTAAACAGATCCAGCTCCCTCAGCTTCTCCCTGTAAGACAGATGCTCCAGTCCTTTTGGAGGGGGACGAGGGTGTTACTAGTTCCACGGACAGGAGATAAAATGTGCTGAATTCCAGAGGAGTTTGGACTCCATATCTGTTGAACCTGAAACACCATGAATTGCCAAAGGTGACCTACAAAGTCTGGCAGTGAACCTTGGCTTCCTAAATGACAGAATTTCAACTGACTGTAGGACAGGAGGTAGGGTCTAGACTGAAGTGATAACAATAAAAGATTCCTCAGAGCAAGCAACTCCCACCTCTTTCTGCCTGCTGGTCTAAACTGCTGACAGACTTGCTCAATAACTAAAACACCTAAACCAATCTTTTCTTAATATATTTTCACTTGTCTCAATTCCAACTTGGCAAAAAGAAACCAGACTCAAGTAAGATAAGTGTCTACGATAGATCTAAATGAACTAAACCAGCTGCTGACAATGTGCTGCTTCTCCTTCAACTCAAGAGTGCTTTGCCAGCACAACACGGTAAGCTTGCAGAAGAGCCTGCATCCATACTTGACTATTCATTTTTATCTTCTTCTATCTCTTCTCCTTGAAATAAAAAAAAACCCTGAACACCCAAACCCAAACCCTATGTCCATTGTAAAGAATCAGATTGTTAGCAATTTTGCTAATTTTTAAGATTTAATTTAAAAAACAAAACAAAAAAACCCAAACCAAACCAAACCAAAACAAAAACCAGAGAGAAATCTATTTATGGTTTGGGGACTGATTAATTTTTTGATTAGCTGCAGTCTGCAATACTGCAAGGATAAATAATAAAGATACAATAGTGTTTACTGTTAATAGACTTTAGAAGAATGGCTTTAGATTTTCACTATGCTAAGAATCATGCTGTTTCGCATTGACCACTGCAACAACTCAAGAGAAAAAGTGCTTTTGTAGGATTCAAGCGTTAGGTGTTTTAAGCAGGAAATAATTTCTCAATTTGAGATATCTATTCAATGGTTAACAATCAAAATTTCTTATGCTAACTTACTTCTAAAGTAATTTGCCTTTGAATTTCTTTTAATAAAAGCACATCCTCTCTTAGGTAATATTCACAGAGTACTGAACACATTTTATAAACAGTACAGAATAATCACTACAGTTAGGTTATCACTAATGAGAAAATTTCAATGTATTTGTTGTTGCATGAAACAACAATTTCAGAAGCATTTTCTAATTTTTTTTCTCCTTTAGTGCACCTCTTATAAAACTTTTTTTCTTCCTGAGTGTAGCATTCTTCAAATCTCTGTGGTACAACTGATAACAGCTTTGCAGCAAATCTGATACCACTGAACCAGCAGACCCAGCAATATTAGAAAAAAATAGCTACCATTTATTACTGTTTTTTTTTAAAAATAACCCAATCTGACCAATATTTTCAATAGAAATAGATTTTTTTCCGTATATTCTATTGTAATAGAAACATTGTAAGAGAAAGGTCAGATGCAGAAATTAACTTTAGTGAAACTTGGTACCTGGCATGTTTTAGCGCTAAATAAAAAGTTTGCTACAAAAAAATCAGTTTCTGCAGCCATGAGATAGCATATTCCATATTTTTGACTGCAGTATAATGTAAAAGTTAATTTGGCCTCTCAGAGTATTTGCAAAAGCTAATAGCCTTCTATGAGTACATTTTTAAATTGTTACAACAGAAAAGTAATAGATTTTTTAATGACGGTTTTAATGAGCATTAAATTCTAAACCCTATAGATAAATTATCATACTACGAAACAGCTTCTGTGTGCAGGTGAAATGCAATAACTTTTTATTTTATGCAATTGTCAGAACATTTTTACAAACAGCAGAAGGAAAATAATTATTTGTTTAAATAGTATTTTTGAAGCTGTTTCCTGATCCATGCCACAACAGAATTCATGTTCCAAGGGCACTGATTTGCAGTATACTCAATCTTTTGGCAATGCCCATATGGAGGAGGAAAACACTTTACTGTCTTGCTGTCACACAGTGCTAATACGTTTATGAATACTCCAGACTATCTGTATTAAAAAGTAAACTTCTATGGAAAAAAAACCCACAGAAATTAATGTTGTTCCTACCAGAAGTCTCTTTCTTCCTGAAAAACATCCATCAGTCCAAGAACCAGTATTAAAACATACCAATTAAATGTGTCATTAATACCCCATTTTGGAATTTGCAGTTTAAGTAACACTGGATTAAAGAAAACAAAACATTGTTTAATTAACTAAAGTTATGAACCCACGTTGGAAAATAATTATTATCTTGCACTTTAAAAAAGACCTTGAATCAAACTAATCTGCCCAAATGCAAGTGCCAACTTTTATCAACAGGCTTCTGATGCTGCAGCGTATGTATCATTACTTGATCTCTCAAAGAATTCTTTCCTCATTTGGGCATTGGATTGTAATTTCCATTGTCTAAGAGATTTTCAAACAAACTCCACAGACTGCTGCAGAAAGAAAGCCAATTAAACATAATTGACAGGTTTACATTCTTGTTCAGCCTTCATAAGACAATATGAAGCTGATAAGGAGACCTCTTCCAAGGTCTTTGGAAGCATGACAATTTCTGTGCTTTGTGTGAACTCAATGTGTGTTTACCGAGGCTAACAGCAGTCTTGTTAGTGATTCCAGCATGATGAAGTCTGGAAATAAAGTTTTTGGTGGTTGTACATGTTCACACAAGATCATGAGAGAAGACTAGAGTCAGCTACCTTTTAAAAAAACAGTTCCTAAACTACAGACTCTGTTTCACTTCCCTAAGTAAAGTTAAAATACATTTAGATTGCCTTTTCTTCCAGTCTGCACTATAACCCTGCTTCCTGCTATTATTAAATTGGCATTAGGTTTTTTTTGTTTGATTTCTGTGTTTTGTTTTGGGTTTTTTTCTGTGTTTTGGTTTGGGCTTTTTTTGTCTCATGATGCTTTCTGAATCTGATTTAACTCCATGCTCATGCCCTTCTCAATCTCATACTCATTCCCACAATCATTTCTTTTTCTTTCTTCTAAGTGCTTTTCAGTCAAGCTATTCCCACACAAATAGCTTTTTATGTGTAACTCTAAAAATAAAGTAAATTGTGGGAGATTCGACAAAACAACGTTGTTTAGTATACTCCTTTCATGTGAGAAAAAGGTTTTTCACTCTTACTTTCTACCAAATGAACAATACCACAAGAATATAATGCATACCTTAACATACTTAACATACAATGAATACCTTAACATACACAGAGCTCCCAAACAAGCTCAAACACAAAAAGGAAGCCTACAGACGGTGGAAGCAAGGACAGGTAACCTGGGAGGAACACAGAGAAATTGTCCAAGCAGCCAAGGATCAGGTTAGGAAGGCCAAAGCCCTGTTAGAGTTAAATCTGGCCAGGGATGTCAAGGGCAACAAGAAAAACTTCTATATCAGTGGTAAAAAGGAAGAATTGGAAAAATGTGGGCCCTCTCTGGAAGGAAATGGGAGACCTGGTTACCCAGGACATGGAGAAGGCTGAGGTACTCAACAACTTCTTTGCCTCAGTCTTCACTGGTAAGGGTTCCAGCCATACCACCCAAATCGCAGAAGGCAAAGGCAGGGACTGGGAGAATGAAGAACCACCCACTGTAGGAGAAGGTCAGGTTTGAGACCATCTAAGGAACCTGAAGATGCACAAGTCCATGGGACCTGATGAGATGCATCCACGGGTCCTGAGGGAATGGGCAGATGAAGTGTCTAAGCCACTATGCATCCTGTCTGAGAAATCGTGGCAGTTCAGTGACGTTCCCACTGACTGGAAAAGGGGAAACATAGCCCTCCTTTTTAAAAAGAGAAAAAAAAAGAAGACCTGGAGAACTACAGGCCAGTCATTCCCACGTCTGTGCCCAGCAAGATCATGGAGCAGATCCTCCTGGAAACTATGCTAGGGCACATAGAAAATAAGAAAGTGACTGGTGACAGCCAACATGGCTTCACTAAGGGCAAATGGTGCCTGACAAATTTAGTGGCCTTCTACAACGGGGCTACAGTGTGGATGGATAAGGGAAGAGCAACTGACGTATTCTACCTCAAACTGTGCAAACCTTTTGACACTGCCCCGCATGACATCATTGTCTCTAAATTGGACAGACATGGATTTGACGACTGGACCACTCAGAGGATAAGGAATTGGCTGGATGATCTCACTCAAAGAGTTGCAGTCAATGGCTCCACATCCAAGCAGAGAGCAGTGATGAGTGGCATTCCTCAGGGGTCGGCTTTGGGACCAGCGCTGTTTAACATCTTTATTGGCAACATGGACAGTGAGATTGAATGCACCCTCTGCAAGTTTTCCAACACCGCCAAGCTGTGTGGTGCAGTCAACACACTGGAGGGAAGGGATGTCATCCAGAGGGACCTAGAGAGGCTTGAGAGGTGGGACCCTGCAAACCTCATGAATTTCAACAAAGCCAAGTGCAAGGTCCTGCACACAGGTTGGGGCAATTCCAAGCACAAATACAGGCTGGGTGATGAGTGGATTGAGAGCAGGCATGTGGAGAAGGACTTGGGAGTAGTAGTCGATCAGGGGGCTGGAGCACCTCCCCTATGAGGACAGGCTGAGAGAGTTGGGGTTGTTCAGCTTAAAGAAGAGAAGACTCCTGGGAGACCTTATAGCGGCCGTCCAGTACTTAAAGGGGGCCTACAGGAAAGATGGGGAGGGACTCTTTATCAGGGAGTCTAGCGATAGGATGAGGGGTAACAGTTTTAAACTGAAAGAGGGTGGATTTAGATTGGATATAAAGAAGAAATTCTTTAATGTGAGGGTGGTGGAAGAGGTTGCCGAGAGAAGCTGTGGATGCTGCCTCCCTGGCAGTGTTCAAGGCCAGGTTGGACGGGGCTTTGAGCAACCTGGTCTAGTGGAAGGTGTCCCTGCGCATGGCAGAGGGGTTGGAAATAGATGATCTTTAAGGTCCTTTCCAACCCAAACCATTCTATGATACTAAAAGAGAATAGATTTTGCTCTCCTTTAAGTGAATCCAGTTAATGCCAAGAACAGGTTAATTAATATTGAAGAAGTTCTGAAGAATCTTAATACTAAGATATTATGGCAGCTACTGTTGCTGCCCTGTCATGCCCATTTTTGTTGGAATACCAAAAATAAATTCACTACTACAAAAAGTTTTAAGCCATGTTTAATTGTGTGAAATTCAATGACCAGTCACAGAATCATAAACATGTATCTGGAAGGTCCTTTGAGACATAATCTTGCCCCACCTCAAATCAGGACTGGGTTTGCCAAATCACTTCCTTGAAATATCTAATCTGTCCTTGCAGACCTCCAATAGCAGAGATTGCACAATCTCTCAAGGCAATCTACTTCAATACTTCATTATTGCAATTAGAAAACTTCCCCTTTCATCTAACCTGCATTACTTGCCATAATTTAAGCCTTTTATTTCTTTGTTCTTTTCACCAGGGACAGGAATAACATATTTCCTTTCTAGCAGCTACATTTCATGGACATGAAAATTATTCTCTCCTCTAGACTAAATGCTCTTATTTTTTCAACTTCTCCTCAGCTCTTGTTGCTGACCCTGGAACTATATGAAACTTTGAAGAGAAAATCATTACTTTGTTAGTAATTGGGTAAGACTAAGAATAGCGAGTATCAACTGCTTGTTAAAAAACCCGAACAAACTAACAAGAAACATTAATACTAACTGGATGAAGAACTAAGACAAGTACCTGGAGGTGACCCTTTCCTGAAAATAAGAAAGATTAAATTATTTATTATAACATGCTTTTGCCCTCTCTGGCTGACAATTAAATAGCCTAACATACCCATGCTGTGCATTCATATAGTTCATACTTCCAACCCAACCTCACACTATTCTAAGAAGCAGCAGTGAATCCTCTTAAATGAAGTGGTCAAATGACCAAAATGTTTATCCATAATTAAGGGTGTCAAGTTTAAATTATGTCACAGACTTGAAGAGATACTAAAATTCAATGGGATTCATATACTCAAAATTACCGAACTACTAGGAATGATGAACTAACAGGTCTTGTACTTCTGCTTGTGTCTGAATGAATGCTGATTTTTCCCCTGGCAGTGCGAGCTTATTTAAAGAATTCAGATATGCACAAAAACTCTTCCCCAGGTGGGAAAATAGGAACAGGAGTGGAAAGAGGGAAGACTTATTAGAGGTTTTAATGAACTATTTCAAATTCAAACAATGACCTCATTTTTTTCCTCTGTACCAAAAACTTTGAAATTGGACAAACAGATGATCTTCTCTGTCTAATGCCATTTAAGCTGACCTTTCCATTTTATGCCAATAGTTTTCAATTACAAAAGCAATCACAGTATATTTCACTAAACGGAGTACTGTGATTAATTAAATCTAATTTTATCAACAACCAGAATGTGAATAGCATATTAAAGTAAGGTGAACAGCTTTGACTGATATACTGAGTTTTAATTTCTAATTCCTTGTCTCCCACTCTTTTGACAGGAATTGAAGGTTACACATCATTGAACAGGGTAAGCTACTGTACTCAAACGTAGCTTCAAAGATTTGACCTTCATTTTTTCTTGGACTTTTTTTCCCCTGTAGTATATAGACACCAAATTGATAGGT
Organism: Strix uralensis; assembly: GCF_047716275.1. Classification (NCBI taxonomy): domain Eukaryota; kingdom Metazoa; phylum Chordata; class Aves; order Strigiformes; family Strigidae; genus Strix; species Strix uralensis. The sequence continues at coordinate 42,190,484 of NC_133975.1, forward strand.
CTGGAGCTATGTGCTATGTGGAAAGTTTTTAAACATAAAAGCCTTATTTTAAAAAAACACAAGACTGACATTAAAATTAATTACCATAGTTCTTTTGGCAGAAGAAACTATATTGACCTTTGCTACACACTACTTTTACAGATTTTTGAAAAAGTCATCTTTAAAATGCAAGATAATAATTCTTTTCCAATGTGGGTTCATTACTTAAGTTAAACACAACCTTTAATTTTCTAAGAACTAGAACCCACCCCATGTCCAAAGCTAGGTATTTAAATTTGTGTTTACTTACATTGATATAAGCAGTCTAATTTTCATAGGCACCCACAGCTCCAGCTAATGCAGCACTTGTTTGAAAATGTGTTAGTTACTATATCTAAGTACCTTGTACTTGAGACCCTCCTGTGGCATTGTACTGAGGACTTCATGAAAAGACTGTGCTCAAGAGATGTGTTAAGTTCTGCAAAAACCATGGCAGACAGAGAAATGGTTCTGCGCTTTCCACAGACATCAACCCTGAGAAAAGGTGCAGCAGCATGGTCCTACAGACAATTTCCGTAACCCCCTCCTCTGAGGGCAGGTTCTCCAGCAAACTCAAGCCAACAGACCTTCCTGCCAGCCTCCTGCTGGGTCACAGCTGCAGTGCCGGTTAACCCTGGCCCTTACAGATGCTTTCATCCCAGCAGGCTCACGTCTTCCTGCTGGCTGGCTCTCACCAGGCCTTCTGGCTGAGAGCTTAGGAGAGTCTCTGTTCTGACTTTGCTAAGTCTATGCATAAACATAAAACACTCTTATTCCCTCCACGCTACCTTGGCTGAACTCAGTATCCTTATGTTTCCCAGCAGATCTGATATTCAGCAACGCTTCAGTGGCTCTAAGGCAAATTCCAGGGCTCCCTTAAAGGCCAATTCTCTCTACACCCAGGACCATTACTACCATGTAGACACAGAGAAAAAAATGATATTATCTCAGCTAGCACCATGAAGTAGCTGTTCTTTAAAAACTGACTTTTTACTGATGACAGTTACAATTACAGGGATTAATATTATTAGTCCCCTTTTTCTCTTAGCTGGATATTTCAATACTCAAAAATCCTGAACTTTAAAATGTCTCGGGTCTGGGGAGGAGTCAAAAAGGAAACACATTAAATTGTCAGTTTAATATATGTTAGAATCCATGGAGACATTAAATTTCACTTTTCATCTATGAATATTAAACATTAATGAGATCTCAGGTACAAAGACATTAAAGTGAAACATCAGAGAGCTATGATTTAGCTCGTATACAGAGAACGAAAGTTCACAAGGGAAGCTAATAAAGGTCAAAACCACAGAAGTACCATAAAACCAGAACATACAATAGATGAAAGAGGGAGATTCAAGTAAATCTGATTTTAAAAGGGCTATTAAGAAATGTATACACATTTCCACAAGCAGAATTTTCATGTAAAACACAAAGAAATTGAATGCAATTAAATACAGTTGTATTCACCTATGTATTCCTAACAAAGTAATGTTCAGACTGAGAGCCCACAAACATCTCTTTAATGACTTTAGAACAACTTGTAGAGGAAGCGGACAAACCTTAAAACGGAGGTTTAAACACAAACAAAATCATAGTAATAGCTGCATCCTGATGTCCCTTGTTCCTCCCATGTCTCCAGTTCTGGAGACTCCAATGCCTGCACTATAAACATAATAATTCAAGAAACCCAAACACACAGTGATTACACAAAAAGATAGTACAATAAAATACACTGTCTGCACGTCAGCATACCCAAAACACGAAGAAAGAAATATCTGAGGATAAATAGGAAAGCCAAAGATCATAGGCCACCAAGTGGCAGCTTATTTTTTGTACATTTGTAATTTACTTTTCTTCCTCTACCATTTTATTCATACACACAACCCCTCCCTATGGGCATAAAAGCAGATATTCCTTTCCTCCACCCCTGAAGATCAAAATTTCTAGTTACAAAATGAAAACCAACCTGGGAGATACTCAGTATTTGGAAGCACACTCTAGCACATGTGACAGAAACATATTGAGGCAAAACTCAATACTAGATGTGTTCCATAGATAAAAACCAAAGCTGGAAGTCACAGATCTCCCTAACTTTATATAGAAATTACAACTGTGTATGCAGGCTGTATTTAAAGATGTAATTCTGTAAAATCAGAGTTACTAGCATATGATGGCTAGCACAGCATATTCTGAATGTATAGTATCCATTTAACTTGAAAATTTTCACTTCTAAATGTTATGTTATCACTCATATGCAATGGCTTGGCACATATACCATACAATGAAATATTAACAGCTTAATAGTAATTTGTAAAATATCTCAGAAATACATTTAAAGATAGATATACAGTAAAGTCTTTTTATTATATTACAGCATCTATCACTACATTAATATTAAGTCACCAATCATGTGACTTCAGAAGAGAGAGACATCAAAATTCTTCACTGCGAGGGTGGTGAGACACTGGAACACGTTGCCCAGAGAGGTTGTGACTGCCCCCTCCCTAGAAGTGTTCCAGGCCAGGTTGGATGAGACTTTGAGCAACCTGATCTAGTGGAAGGTCTCCCTGCCCATGACAGGGGCGTGGGAACTAGATGATCTTTAAGGTCTTTTCCAACCCAAACCATTCTATGATTCTATGAATGTATGTACCCTTAGATCTTGGATAAAGCCATCTGAAGAAGTGCGTCACTTATGTAAAGCTGATCAGGTCACCATAAAGCCTAAATGAAGCTAACCTCTCATAGTCTTTTACTCCAAGCCATCTTCTGAGCAGCAAAAGTCAAGCCCCCAGAAACACCTGTGCATATCTATGTGCACCCTTGAGCTTACACAGGTGAAGCCTGTTAATCCTCTAATAGCAAGTGAATTATCAAATCCAATCAGGGTGAAGGAGAAAGTATGCTCTTAGCTGTGATCAGCATGAACAATGTTAACAGAAGTAAAACAAAAGGATATGGTTTAGTTACTAAATTGAACATCCACAGCTCTGCATTCATGCTAACTGAAAATCTACTGAGTAGAGGATTTCTTTTTTTTAAATGGAATTTTAGAGTGCAAGCAAATCTTATTAAGCTTTTCCCATGGACACATTTTCAGCAACGGTATCAAGAACAGTTGTAATTGAAGTTTTATTATAGATCCTTTGCTATGACAGTGTCTAACATCCCTAGTTAAGAATTATAAGCCTACTGTGCTCAGTAGCAAAACCTAGTTTTGCTAAATGAGCAGAGAAATATAAGCAAAGAGATAGTATCATTCAGCATGGAAAATTGTATTTTCAGTGCACTATGAACCTAACTATTACTAAATTCAAGATACAGTCATCATAACAAAGGATTTTTCTTTTTAATTAAGGAATGGTTACATTATTTCATAGACGTTTACCTTGTGCTCCTCCCAGGCACCTACACAAAAGGGAGATCAGGGTTTAGGCTAAGTTCCATTGGCTGATGAGAGTCGATATTTCAAGAACTAATGAAAGAGCTGGGCTAATCTCCAAACCACTTGGGGATTAAAATCAAGCAGAGAATGCTTCATGTTTTATATTAGGGACAACAGCGTGACACAATCAAGGCAGCAGCCTTCTCCTTGTTCTTTGTCAAGTCCAGGGAGAAAGATACAACAGTAATTGAGATGCTGATGCCTGAACAAATATTCAGCTCTATGGATGAACGGGAAAGGTTGCATCTCCCTGAAGATATGGAGAAAAAACCTTAAGTTTTCAATTTGTCTTCAAACAAGGTATCACACACTATCCTTAAATCAGAATTAACTCTTTAGCTCCCTGATTTTTCTTATAATTGGTCTGGAAAATTTGTAAGATACAATTGTCTTCAAAAATTAATAAACTCTTGTATATTAAGCTTGCCTGTTCAGTTTTACAGTCAATTAGACCCACTGGCTCTGCCCAGGACCTCTTTATCGCACACACACAGGCATGGCACTGATGACACAGGTAGCGATGCCAAATTGCACTATCAGTAAGGGCCTCATGTCACTCTGCTCTTCCTGGAGAATATGTGCATGATACAGTCCTTTGTCAGGTCTCTATTTCACTGATTACCTGTACCAAGCCCATACAAACCTTACAGAAAGTGTGGGGTATTGCAATACTTGCAACATCTCCCCCATGATATGTCCTGATTTGGAGAAGTCCTCCATCACACCTCCTGGCAGGCAAACATGCACCAGTCATGTGCCCACAGTTTCATTTTCATCAGCTGCTCTGTATTCACTACCATTCAGTACTGATTCAAGTACCAGTGTAAGTCAGTACTTGTGATTCATCTATGTTCAGGTATTCAGCTAGGTCAGATTGTCTGTATTTAGCACCATACATAAATTGTTTTAGGACTGTTTCTTTTAATGTTTTTGCCACCCATGAGTGAGAATAGTTCTCCTTAAGCTGACCTGAAGAGGAAACAAGAGCTTCAACAGAAGTTATAACCTAGTCCTTCTCATACCAGAGGGGGAAAAAAACCCATTCAGTTATTGTTAACAGTCTCTTCTGAGATTAAAAATACCATCATTTCAGCTCTAATCTATATCTAATATCAATATCTGCAGCAAGTGAAAGTTAAGCAATTCATTCAATAAGCAATTCAACTGAAGCTATTCATTCAACTCAAGACTCATTCAATTTCTGCAGCAACTGGCTATAACTTCTTTTTCATCCATTAATGTTTTCTACATCTCTTTAAAGGATGGGATTGTCGTTTGAATCAGTGCTTGATTAATCACCAGGTGCCTGTAGTTAATGCACATGTGGAAAGGGAAAACTCACTGCAGAAAAATCTTTTGGAAGAGTTTTACCTGAGTTTGTATTTATATATAGCTTTTTTCTTTCCGTCAATGAATTAATATTATCTGAAAAAAATTGATTCTCAAAACAGAGTTTAGATAACCATAATGTAACCATTATGAATGGTATATTAAAATATTTTTCACAAACACTGCATCTTAATTACTGAAGTGTAACTTGATGTCAAATAATCACATTACAGTCATTCTTTTAATGCTTCACAGTTTTTAGAACAAATTTACTTATTAAGAAACTGTATTATGTAAGGTACTTTTAATACTGAATAATCTTGTCAGGGCCCTGAGTGCTGTGCCTTCCCCTGGGGTCTGGCTGGAGGGGCCCAGGCCTTACCTGAGCAACAGCTGCTGCCAAACTGGGCCTGTCCATGGGCCTGGGAGCTGGGCCCTGACCCACAGGCTGCCTCCTGGTCCCCATGGCCCTGCCTTGCCATCCCAGGCTGTGTCTCACCCTGGTTCTCCTCACCAGGAGACTCACCAGAAAGCTGGAGATAATAATTTATATTTCTGTGGATAATGTAAGTGGGTCGTTATATAATGCAAATTAATATTTAGCACAATACTGATTGTATTAATTAATTGTTACATAATGTGAAGTAAGAACAGCATAAAGTCAGCTAAAAAGTCAACAACTGTGGCCGCACAACCACTGCTACAGGATCACCTTTGTGAACTGGAAACTAAGAAAAGGTCACAACTTAGAGTTTTCTCCAGAAAGTTGTTCTTGAGGCCTGAGAGCCATCCATCCACATGGTGATCTGCAATACAAAAAACCCAAAACCCAGCATCATCCATAGAAGCCCATCTGCTCAAGTTGCTTATTAAATGTTACCTAAGAAATACGCTAAGCCTGGGGTAAACTAAATCTGGGGAACAACAGATGGAGGTCAGTTTTCTGTGGCTGGTGATGAACCTGAGTTTACGATGGCCTAGAGCCTTCCTCAAAGCACCTCTGATGAAACAACACAGCCAGCTGACTTCTGGACCTGACACAAATCATTTAGAAGAAAACCACCATACTGCTAAGGCCATAATGAACTCAATTAACACACCTGAAAACAAATGCCATAAAGAGCAGCCTCTCTTTGTAGAAAATATAAGGCTACAGCCACACAGTACTATCTACTAAAAAGAAAAATGTACTTGCCATAAGACATTTTAGTCATAAAAAGGGGAACATAAAGTAAAATAAAACCAACAAGGGAAGGGAGAATCATGAAGAAAAATTGTTTGCACTTCATGTAAGTCAAATCAGTATTGAAAAAACTTGTCATCTATCAAAAAGGTCTAGATAATGGAGATATTACTAAATAAGGCACTACATGAAAGCACTGACAACTGATGTAATTTGTTGCTTTAAAAATGGTAATAGTCTAATAGGGCAGATTGAAGCCTATTAAAGGCGACAGACTATATCTGCACAAATACATTTAAAAGTACTCGGGAGTAATTCTGGGCAAGGCAACGTGGCTCTTCATAACTGAGAACTGTTAGAACGATCTCTGTCATGCTTTTGTCCCTTGCCAACTAGCCCACATACATTTCTGCAGTGATCATACTCTGAGCACCAATTCCCATCAGGTGTTTTTCACTTAGACATCCTGTTTTGGAGACCAAGAGCTGCAGAGTGTGGATGCTGGCCACCCTGTGATAGCTGGCCACCATACACAGCAGAGTTAAAAATTTGGAGTATTACATACAAGAAAAGCACTGCTTGGACAGAGCGTTAATACAACACCGTCAAATACCAGCTGTCACATTGCGTCATCCAATTTCTCTGTTCTAACATTTACATTTAACAAACATAAAAAAATATTAGCAAACTCTTTCATACCTGCAAAATACAGTTAACTGACTTCATGAAAAAAATTTATAAATTTGTTAGCTGTAACACTCCTAAGTTTCATTTTTAATCTCAGTAATGTCAAATCCTCAAAATGCCTGCTGAAAAGACTACAGGCATTACTTGTAGTTTGTAGTAGACCACTGAGCAGCACACAAACAAATTTTCATTACTGCAGTTAATTCACCAGGTTTGAATCATCAGCTGGTACATTTCAATTCAGGTACAGTAAATACACATAAGAGACACAGCAATATTATCTAAGATTGAAAAAAAAATCAATCTATAAAACAGACTTTGCAGACATAGCAATAAAACCTGTAGTTACATTGTTCGTCATGTATTCATATCTACTATAGCTTGGATGCTTATTAATTGGAAGTAGAGAGAATTATTAAAGTGCCAAAGGTGTTTCCCATATCTTCCTGTTACTTACCATATCATACAACCAACAATATTTATTTTGTATGGCAATAATTTAATCACAAACACCAAAGTATTACAGCTACTATACAGTCAAAAAATGTATGCAGACAGAAGAAAATCTTCATGGTCTCTTAAATTATTCTAAATACCACCTCATTGTTTTCTGCTTAATCCTCACGGTTTATAATAGACACATGCGTGTACACATCTGTATCAAAACTGTGACCTTCATTTGACATTACAGCTGCCTTTGGAGAAGTGTGACCTATATTTCAATAACATATTTCAATCATGAATAGCTGTCACAGGTAAGATGCTGACAGGTTATTGGAATACCTGTCACCTTCTTGGATGGCTTACACATGTGTCACTGGCAGTGACTGTCATCTCAACATAAGGACTTCACTCTTAAAAGAAGGTTTTGCTAAAGAGCATGGCTGAAGTGATGCTGAGTTGTGGGTGACATAACAATGGAAAGAAACTTTATTTAATGAAGTCTTTCTCTTGGTTAACCACCATTACCGAAGAGGATCTGTAAATGCAAGACAGGACCTGCCTAAAAGAACAGCTGGTCTAAGGAGTGAGGAAAGACACAGACGGGAGACCTTGCTCTGTTTTGTCACTTTTCCTGAAGACCTAAAACTTTCATATGCCCTGGTCCCCTGGCCTTTTGCATGTTGTGCAAAGCCCATGTTCCTTATTTTACTTCATATGTTGTCCTCAGGGGATTATACTACATAATAATTGCTTATGGGCATGGTGTTCTTTTTTGGAGCATATAGAACTGACAGTGGGGACAAAAGTTTTAGATCGTGTGCAGTCCAACATCCTAAAATATTGTGCCAGGAGGAAATATATTAGCCCATGTGAATTAAATAATTCCAGTATGGTGCAGTACCTCTGTATTAAGAAGACCTAGGAGATGCCCATATCAGCATAACACCCTTTCCTACAGGGTGAAAATGTAGGAAAATGCAACTATAGTCTAGACTACAGTCTCAGAGTACACCATGCTTAAATATGGTTTTCAGAAAAAAATATGGAGGGTGCACTGGGGATTAATTCAAGCACTGTTGAAGAAGAGTTTTTATATAACATTGTAAAGCACCTTAGAAAGTATTTTAATTGGGTGGCATGAAAGCAGTGTTATCTTTAAAATTATTCTTGTCTTTGCGTCTGTCTGCTTTCCTGCAAAGCTGCCGCCTAGAATTTTCATCAGCTTTTAAAATGTTTCACATAGATACAGTTCTTGGGTAACCACAATATTTTAAAAAATGCTGTCATGCTGCAGAAATCTGTTTGTGTGTCCAGCCACGATTATTACTGAAGATAAGCACCATCAAGGAACCTCAACATTCTCCAAGCGTCAAAAGACGGCAATTCCAGAGAATAATGAGTATTTACTTTTAAAAGAGAAGGGGATAAAAGGTCATAATTATGCAAAAATATGCCTCATCCACAAACTTCTAGCATTTCAGCAATCTGGATGACCTAAGCAATGAGACATCAGTTCGCAAAGGCTTTGTCAGTTTACAGTGGTCCCCAAGTCTCCCTTTCCTGAGGATAACATAATGTCCTATTTTCTAGCAAACAGGTGGATGTAAAGGCATATAATTTCCACACAAGGTTATCCTATGTGTTTATTACAGCAAAGCATAAACTACATCAATGTTCTGCCCATTTATTTTGTCCATTAATTAGCCCATTCCCACCACAGAAAAATTAAATGGGTTATACTTTGACATAGGAATTCAATGCCTATTGTATTTATATTATTTTTACATATTCTGAGTTTACTTTTGAAAATTTGCTATTTGCAAACTCATTAACACAGATTTCAATCTCAATATATGCAATACATTATTTTCACCATTCTTGGTAGAAAAATAAACCCATTTGTACTAAAAAAAGTGGAAGTTTTATTAAACTGATAAAATAAATGCATTTTTTCTACAAAAGAAAAAAGAAGATATTTTTGTTAGTGCTTTAAATTTAATATAATATTTAACCTAAACTCAGGAGATGTAGAAGTTTATCTTAAAATAACTTCATAGTTGTAATAAGAAAGCCTAAGTCTTCTCTAGACTGCTGTAGTATTGGAACATATGTACTGATGATTCACATACTCTTGAAAGGTTTTTTTTTTTTCACATTTCCTTTGTGGCTGCTCTAAATAGCAAATTGCAATCAAGTCTCATAGGAAGCTCACAGAAACTCCAACTTCACCCAAGGGATGAACGTTATATCTGTGATACCATCCATACACTATCCTTATGCATTTGTTTCTACAACTTTTTAACTCTATCCTTGTTTAACAAGCTGAAAAGGATTCTTTTGATCATAAACTTCTCTTGAAACTGATTTCTGCATGATGAATACTGTGCTTTCTGGGACTGCAAACATTTTTAGAGTCAAATTACAAGGGGTGGATTTTTTATTTTTAGAACAGTGTGTTGCCTTTTTATTCCATACTAGATATATAATTAAAAAGCAAAACTAAAGAAAATTATGAGCACATACGTAGGTATATATAGCATTTAGGTAAATATTATTAAAATGCAAATCTATCCAGAAACAGAAATTCTGGTGGGCCAGAATGAAGCCTAGTTGAATAGTACTCTGAACTCCATTTCTTGTTACTTGCTGAGTATTTAGTAAACTCACATAATAGTGCTTGCTATATTATACTGCAGAAAAGTTCCCTACTCAGGGAACGTGACTAATCCAGAAAGGGGAGCCCACAGCACAATAAAGTACAGTCACTGACTCCATCTGTTCTCTGGAGCAATACATTTTCTTTGCACAGATGGGCTGAGTGGGACTAAGGAAACAGCGCTGAATTTCCCAGCTGAACTTGTGGACATAAAGAGATTCCCTTTAAAGGAAGAAGATGTTTTTACTGACACAGTATGTCATGTATTGATGTCATATATTGGAGAATAAAGGGCAAGGTGCCCTCTCTGTACAATCCAAACACTCAGCTTGAACTATAAGGGTATTTTAAAAATATCTTTCACCAAGTGCTTTTAAAATTGGCTACTGCTATAAAGTTCCTCTGCTGTGCCTACACTGTTTGCTATCTAGTGTATCCACAAATGGGTTAAACTTGATGCTCGAGTATCATGAGATGCTGAGGGAATGTATGCATGAGTGAGCATGGGGTATACATGTGGGAGACCTAAGACACTGATTTCAGAGTTGAAATGCTGCAGACAGCTTGTTTAAAGGAGGGATGTTGGACCAGAGCCCCAAGACTACAGGAGTGGCCAGAAACCCAGAACAGAAACAACCAATGCCTCTCTCCTTAGGCTGAGGATTTCAGAACACTTCAGACTCACAGCCCTGGGACCACATGGTTGTAGCCCAGGCAGTAACATGTATGGACATGTTTTGAATGATGAATTTCAAATTGCCAGATATTATTGCTGCTTCCCTCACATAGCCTCTGGTGCTCTGGTCAAAGGTTGATTTTTATCACTTTTGTCCCTCCTCAAGTCAGGTTAAATTTCAGCTATGAGAGTAAATTTCTTTTAGTTAGAATTGTGCAACACTGCCTCAAATCATATTGTTAAATCCACTCTTTTTGTTTGAATTAGAGTCAGAAGAGTTAACTTACATTAACTTTTTAGATGTGCCAAGCAAGTGAATAAGGAATATGGAGAGTGGGTTTGGAGCCTTTAAACGGGAGCCGTGTAAATAGCTTAGCTGCTAAAATACCACTTTGGGCTGTGAAAACCCTAATTAGCAGATCTCATCCTCTCCACCTGCTCTTCCTCCAAATTGTCTTGAACACCTCTGAGTGCCTAAAACTTACAGCAGCACAAGTTCACTGTGTAGCTATCAGGACAACTAAATTTGTGCTCTCACTTGCACAGGATTTGGTAGTCTGTAAAGACAAAGAACAGATTTCAGAGGATGATCACTGAAGCATGATGGTTATGGTCAAAGGCTGTATTTGACATGAACACTATTTTTTTCTTAAAACACCTAGTATTTTTAAAAATTGTATTAATTATGTAACAGACCTACATTACCCTAATGTAACAAATTATTTCAGATTGTTGTGTATATATATTAAATATATAATATGTATATGTAATATATATAGTGTATAATAAATATTTTCAAGTTATGTCTGAACTTTATGATAAAGTTACATGTTATAGAGTAACGCATTGAATCTTGGTAGATTTTGTTACAGGGGTGCATATTAAATTGTAAACTAACAAAAACATACATATGATCAATATTTATGCAACTACAAAATACACATTGTAGTTCTGCTACAATAGATGACGCACCATTGCATTTTTAAACCGAAGCAAAAGAGCTTTCCTGTGTTATTAAAAATTTTATACATTGTGACAAGTACATGACCTTTTTAAGATAATAAATTATGAATATTGATGATTAAAAGAATGTGTATTTCTGTGATAGCAAACAATCATAAATATACTCATTTGACTATAATCCATATTAATTGCACTACCAGTTTGCATTACATGTCTGTATTTAATTTCTGTGTATGTGCCTTTGCTTAAACATACAGGCTAAATAACATATTCCTTCATCATGTCATAGACTTTTAAGTTTGATATGGTGTAAGCAGGGCACAATGAATGTTTATTACAAGTACAGTAAAATTAAGAATACCTCCTGTATGTTGCAGAAAAGACAAAAGAAAATCATGCAGTAAATGCAATTCATTGAACATGCTCAGGGCTCAGAACTGATGGTCTGTCTACCTCTCAGCCACACCGGGATTTGTGGGACAGAAAGTGAGGGGACAACTTCAGCAAATCCCTACCTGCTCACAAGCACTCTTCACACCTGTAATGCAGTGACATGAGTAGTGAGCAGATCAGGTTCCAGAGCGGAGTCCAAGTGCTGTGGATGCCCCAGAAAGCAAAGGGGAAAAAAAGAAGAGAAAAGAATACACCCTACACATGCTGACAGTACAGAAGAAGAGAGAACATACGGAAATGTTATTTCCAATCGAGATTTTTCTGTTATTGACCTAGAAGCTGTTATCCCTACTCCTGCCATCATTGCTAGGAATACTCCAAGTCATATGGTGTGAAAATTACGCATGCAGACATGGTGAATATTTATCTTTTTTCCCCCTGTTCATTGCCTGAAACAACACAGAAGAAATTCCAGAGTGCTTGAAACCGGGAAAAAAAAAGTTAGAAAACAAAAACATTTGAGGTCAGAGGTGTCAAGATGAACCATTTTAATGTTTCAAAACCAATTTTGTTCAGCCCTGTTCTGATGTTGTGCAACCATATTACTTATGTTGGAATCTGAAAAATAAAACTAAAGTATATTTAGTCAAGGAAATCCTTGAGTTGAAACAGTCATTCAAAATTTCTTAACTTAATTCATATGATCCCCAGATAAGACTTGGATGTCATGATCCTATCTGAGGTTGACTAAATTTCCATGGGCTTATTCCTAACAATATAAGTAAATAACAATAGAAGATAATCGTGTCTGACTGATAGGATTTGACCTTACTGAAACAACCTCTAGTATATTTTAAACCAAAAACTTAGGAGCTTCATACAAAATAATATTTGTATTATTATTTGCACTTACATTAGTATTAATAACATGCAGTTGTAGTAAGAACTGCAGATAGAGGAAATACAAATAGTGAGTCATTAGTGTCAGGGCAGTATTTTTTTTTTTTAAATGTCATTAACAGATAACTGCAGAATTTCACAGGAGGAGATAAATTGCACTTAAGTTTTTTTGGTTTAGGTCTTTCAGTCATAATCACTGTACCAAAAACTCAGTGATGTTGAGACTGAAGCATATGATATGGAGTACATCCATAATCCTTTTAAAACGATTCCTGAAAGATATGGAACTGAATAGGCTGTACAGCAGATAGGTCAAACTTTCAATAATGAGTTCAGCTGCTTTAGTGATTGTTGAGATACATTAGACAAGCTTTTTCCACAGGCTTAAAATCATCAAGATACACCATTTTCTTTATCAGAATTCTGCAGATGCCTTATTTCCTTCTCTGATAGCATCACTATACTCTCATGAGAAAATACTTCTACTCTCAGTCATCACATTCCTGAATGATCCCCAGCTTTCTATCTAATGCAGATTTTATGTAATGAAAATAAATTATGCCTTTCTCAAAGTATTGTGGAACCTCTACATTTTGAATCTCAGAGCCTTTTGATTTAAAAATTTCAGTTGTTTAGTCTCAAGGTGGTTTTTATGATAACTGGGATGTTTTTCACATTTCTATCTGAAAACTTTATATTAAAAATTCAGGCTAGTCTCAAAAGTTACATTTGCTGGAATGAAAACAATAAGAACTGTCAACTCCAATGGTTCAAAAACTCTGTATCAAGAAAGAATTGCTTTGTATTAGTAGTAGAAGTTCATTATAGACTCTTTCATTAGGTATCTTCCCTGGTCTTTCCAGCCCTGATCAAGATAGTGGATAAAACACTGGTTTAAACTCTTATACTTAATTCCTATTAACATTAGCATGTAAGAAGCTTCAGTATATCAAACTGAGAAAAAAAAAAAAAAAAAAAGACTGAATAATTTTAAGGTATTATCTACCAAACAAAATTTAAGACAGGTGATACCATAAACCTACTGAAAATGGATACTGAACTGGGTTTTCTGTGGGGCACAGGTTTCAACCATTTCCTTAGTTGTAAACCTGTCATAGGGACTACTGGTGCAATTATTTAATCTTTCAAAGTAAGGCACAACTCTAAAAAAATTCTGTGTTACAATGTCAGCTTTTTACAACAAATTATAGCTTTTGGATTATAATTAGAGCCCTGCTTGCTTACTTCAATAGTGATAATTATAATTACCAAGTTTTATTAAGATTACTACTTGCAGGGTCTTATGAGCAATAAAGTATGTTACATTATATGACTTTTTCTGCAGCAATAACAAAATGACTTAAAATCAGTTATTAATGCCTTGATCAACAACTGAGAATTCATATAAACATTTCACCATGGTAGACAACATGAAGAAAACAGGATAACATCAATGTTACAAAGGCTTTAGTATTCTTAGTGAAGATGATACAACAGGGAGGAAGGGCTGCCCTAGGAGCCTTATTCTACCTATGATGGAGAAATATGCTTCAAGACTGGGACTGCTGGGAACTATGGCGATCCTAAAATAAGAAATTAAAAGTACAAAATATGAGTGGAATTACTTTGCCAATGGCAATAATTTAAATGAGTTCCAGAATCTTAATTTCCTGCATTCAAATAAAGAAGCATTATTTTCATGGGAGTTTCCAAGATACCTTGTCTCAGGTTATGAATTTGATTTTGATACATGAAGGCTATTTATGATCAAAGCCCTCGTTGAAAATTACAGTACCCATCTCGTATCACAACCTTGACAGGTAGCAGACATTCTCCGTCTGGAAAACTGCAGAAGAAGAATCAAGAGCTTTCAGCACTCAACAGCTCTCTGTACTGGAATAATATGTTTCCTACCAGCATGGCCATTAACTCTGAATGTACATTTACTCAGAAGCTGATGATAGGGAACTGGATACATTTCAGCAGCAGAGCAACAGGGACACATCCCATTTTGTTTTTTAAATAGTGTGTTTCTTTGCAGAATGGAGTCCGAATGGACCACCAGAAGCAAAACAAGACCAAGAAGGCCAGAAGACCCCTCAACAAATAACTAAGTGCAAACAAAGACTGAGGTGTAGAGAGACAAGCCTACTATAACGATAAAGTCTGACATTCAAAAGCTGGATTTCAAGGCGTTTGAAAGACAACATCTGTAGACAATGACAGTCCCAAGCACCTCTAAGAAGCAGAGCTACAGCTTCTGTTCAGCATTCCTATTTCAATTAAAAAAAAATACAGTTCCCAACACCACAAAGTGCTTCTTAGTAGAATCTATGTGCTCTATTTTGCTTTATTAACATGGAGACTTTCAACAATGCAAGTAGTTCAGAGCCATGAAGATACAAGATAAAAATACAGATATTAGGAGAACAGTAGCACTGATTCCAGTGACAAAGTAATTCACTTGCGAAATGTCACTGCCTACGCTGTCTGTCAAACATGTGACTCCACAAAGGGGTCTGCTTGAAAGGCAGATCAGAAATAGTTATGATGAAAGCACAAAAAAGACATAAGGCACTTAGTAGGTGAACTGTTCACATCAGCTCTGGTAACTGTTAAGAGAAGAAGTGGTCCTCATAATTTTGATACGCATTTTACTGTTTTATTCTAGTGTTCATTTTAAATTAGATAATTACATTATCACATCAATGAAAAGCTCTATAGTGCTAGACAAAAGCTTACTCTAAAGGTGATTTTATCCTGCAGATTTACTTTTCACTTTACACTATTTTCATATTTACGGCTTGGAGGTTATACATAAAAAAATCTGTGATGCAGCTGCACTGTGGTTGTATATACGTAAAAGTAATATAAAGAATTTATCTCAGAGCTGCTTCTTTGCCTCCCACACTGTGATCCCCCATAGCCTAACCTGCATCTCTCAATAGTAATCTTGCTATTATTCATCCTCACCCTATTTCCACTGTCTTGCTTTTCATTCCCCCCTGCTTTTGACATTGATTAGGAGAGGACTGTCTGAATGTGTGGGCTTACTTAAGCGTGGGTTTGATGTCTAAAAGTATGGTAAATACTTTATCTTAATTATGTACTCTTAGTTATCACTGATACAGAGAATTTGTTTAAAATTATATAAGAAAGAATAAAGAAATACCACCAAAATTACTTTCACAGGTTTTTCCTTTTTTTTACTTAGAAAACTGTGAGTAGGCATACATCCAGAATTACTTGAAGGTGGATGAAGTATTACTCTACACTGCAGTTAGCCTTTTCTTCAAATTCAACATTAGAGCAATAATAAAATAATTAAAATTATCTGGAATGGATTTAGCTTCAATGTCCCTTTTATAAGCATTTTTTGCACTGTACTGCAACGTTAAGGAAGCTTACCTGGGGAAGATACTTGCAACTAGCACATTCCAGAGATTCCTGTATCCTAGTTAGCCAAAGAAGCCACATTGCAACAGTTTTTCTCAAGGACCTTTTAGCTCTTCATTCTGCATGGTGCTGACTTTCAATCTCTTTCCAAAGCTCAACAGTTGCAAGACTGTCACACATTGAGGACTTGAAAGAAAAGCCTTATCTTTCAAAAAAAATGAACAATCTCTTGAAGAATCTGAAGAGCTCTGTACCTGTTTTCAGATCCATGACTGAATCACAAATATCATAAAATATGATCTGCAACTTAACTCATAAAAAAAAAAAATAATCTTTCTGGGTAGTTTGTCTTGATGGTTTAAATAATCCTTATTTCACTCCTACACACTATATTGAAAATCTGGATAACCATGTAAGTGGATAATAGTAGTCAGGAGACAGACTACCACACGGAGAATTTCCATATTTCTTGCTATGTTGTTATAGACAGATTAATGTTTCTTGCTATGTTGTTATAGACTTGGACTGCAATAATTTATTTGAGCTCTGTGAATAAAGGCTTATATATTTTGGCAGTATGTATGATTTCCTCCTTCTATCCCAAAAATGTTGTACGCATCATAGTTAGTATATTTATTATAGGTATGAGGGCAAGTTTCTAGTGGCACGAAATGGAATGGCATGGACGTTTGTAAAAATCAAATCACTGTCCTGGATGTGATGGGACTTTGGGACACACATTGGACGCACACAGTTTAAAGACAATTTTATTTTAAAAGAAAGTAGCTGAAGCAATATTTTTTTACCTGCTTCTACACAGGCCTGAATCAACTTGAGAGAGAAGCTTTATTAGCTGACACATGCCAGCACGTCAGTTCACAGCAGAAGGTGAGTACAGAACAGGATAGAAGTGAAGAAGTACAACCAATGAGTACAAGACTATGTATATATCACACAGGCAGGAAAAGTATAGGGAGCTTAACCTTCAACTTCATGTTTACATTACAAAAATCTCCGCAGAAAACTTGTAAAATCTCTATTATTTGCTCTTTCTCTTTGAGCACACGTAAATGATGGAAATACAGCAATCTTCACCTCCTGTATATCTTTTGGATACAAAGCAAAATAACAAGTAACACTGAAGGTACTCTCTTTAATATGGTTATCAAGCATTTTATTGTGATCATTTTAGAACTTTTCAGTGGGAATAATTAAGGTCTGTCTAAGATCTTTGAGGATCAAGAATGGAAAAAAGAGAGGGAACAGACCAGGGAATGAGGCATGAATGTTTACACAGGATGAGGAGAAAGACTTAATGGAGGAGCTTTCACTGACCCTTGAAATTCTCTTCCTGCACAGTCCAAAACAATGCAAACAGTTATCTTGTTTGGACAGTACATGTTTGTGGAATCAGCAGCACAGACTTTAAAAATATATCATACTTTTCAAACACAGGAGGAGAATGACCTTGGTTGTATTTCTGTTACTCAACTATATTCTGAAAAGTCTCAGGATAAGTTGTAGTTACCAATTAATTTGATGGATAATATATTGTAATGAAGTCCCCTCCATCAAATCAAGTATTTGTTATGTCTGCATGGGAAAAGTTTTTGACTCCTAATGATGTCTTTGTATAACTGTTTCTTAAGATATGAAGGTGAGTACTGCAACGAACACAGCAGTTGCTCAAACTAGAATGAAAGTATTAGCTGAAGAACAAAACAAAGATCTTAATGGCTCCATCACCTGCTAAGGAATGAAGTGACAGGCGATAGTGAGGATGTCTGGTTACGGAAGGAGAAGGTTATACATACTATGTGGGGAGCAGAAGAAATTATCCAGTATTTAATGAGCTTTTAAACCTTGTTTTTCAAACTCACAAACCCCAAGGTTTTTAATCTCTTACCTGGAATGAATGAACTGAATGCAAAATGAGTTTAATTTTTTCACAAGCATTTAGTTTAAAAACCCCTTTCTTCATATGCTTATGTTCCTATTCAAAATAACCATTACCTATGCACAGTTTGTCAATTGTATTCTTTCATTGCTGTAAGTGTTTAAAAAAATGTCACAGTTTTATTGTCTAGAAAGGTTGGCAGCAGGAAAGCAGTACAAGCTGGTACTTCAGACCCTGGCAAGCAAAAACTAACTTTGTAGCTTCTCTGTTGAAGAATCAATAGATGGGGTGGGAGAAGTCAGAGAGGTTTGATACAGCAAGTTGCTACAGTTATGCCTTGGATCAGCCTTCATAGCATATATTACTTCATCAGTCTCATAGTACATATGGAAGAGGATTTTTTTCTTAACAAATCTCCAAGCAAAATTCACAGGAAAATCATGCATATTCACACCCTGTACTTAAGCTATTTTGCCATTCATAGTCTTGATTTTTGCTAATTCAAGAGTTTAGTAACTCAAGATTTTTTACAGATCTAATTATTAAAAATAAATTAAAAAATCTGTAAAAGTCTTTAAAAAAGCAGAAGAAAAAGCAGAGAAGCTTAGAATCCAACTCAGTTTTGTGTGTGTAATTAAACATTGTTATCAACGAAGTTTTAACTAAATTGTTTCAAAGTGAATTGATTTGTTATAATAGAAAAGAATTAATATAAGGCATCATTAAAAACTATAGATCTTTGCTTAAAATTAGTAACATACTTATTTCTAGAAACAAACAGAGACATTATCTAACCTGATGACCTTGAAACAATCTACTTTATACAGATATAGCATCAGGCAGCATCAAAATATACCTAAATACATTACAGCTGCAGCTCCTCTCAAACAGATTGACCACAAAAGTTCTTGATCTGTCTGTGGAAACTGTCAGCAAAAGTTGATGTTTCCTGAGATAATAAAAAACCCACTGAAAGTCTGTGAACTGGACTGAGACCAATCTCATTTCACAGAGGTATTGAATGACCCATTAGAATGCCAAAAAAGCTCAGATTACTAATCATGGTGACCTTATTTACACTGATTATTTCAAGGTGTTAGGTATATATGTCCCATTACTATTCTCTTGAGCTATACAATTTCCCCAAATAAATAAATTATAAAGTAAACTAAATCTTCTTCCAAATTATGCCAAGAGCTGGTTTCAGTTGTATTTGCTTCACTTTCAAGCCACTGAGAAAACCAAGACTGATCAGAGTAGAGAGATTAATTCCTTACATTGAATTAGATTCACCTGTGCTCTGAACTCTTGCAAAAGAAAATAAAACCCATGAATACTGGTTAAGCTGGATCATTAAAAATAAATTGAAATCTGTTTTTGGGGTGGATTTTTTTGTGTTTTTTTTTTTTAAATATATGTTTTTGCACCTATCTTTTTGACTTCCAGGGATCTTACCAAGTCCAAAATCTAGCCTCTAAGCAATTCAGACTTAACACCTGGTTATCACAAATTCACAGAATGGCTGAAGTTGGAAGAGACCTCTGGAGGTTATCTGATCCAATCCCTCACCTCAAGCAGGGCAACCTAGAACACTCAGGACCATGTCCACATGGCTTTCCAGTACCTCCAAGGCTGGAGATTTCTTGTGCCAGTGCTCAGCGCTTCGGAACAGCGGTGCAGTTTTCTTTTAAAGACTCAATTTTTTTCATCCTTAGTGCAATTTTTCCTTAAATTGTCTTCCAGGACATGAGTTAATGCCCACCGATATACTGTCCCATCTTTATTGATTGTGAATGCACAAATTCCTTTCATTTTATCTTTTTAAAAAGACCTGTAACTTGTTAACAAATTAATTGCATTAATTATGTCAAATATTAAATGCTTCCTTCACATTTTTTAAAAAATATTCCAGCTCATTTTCAAAAGCTCATTTCTAAAAAGTTTCTAGTTTTCAGGGCTCAAAAATAATGCAGAAAAAGAGTATCTGTCTAAAACTGTCAACTGCAAACTAAAACAATGTAATTACATTGCCTAATGATTGACGAAATAATTGAAAATTAGCAGTTTAGCATAATTTATGTTTACAATACACCTTACATTAAATTAAACAATGCAAAAGGCACCAATTTTGGCCTAATTTTCACCCTGTGCAAAATTAACATCTTCCAAAGACTTATAGTGAACTGACAGAAACAATGAAAAGATGCAATTCCTACCACTTCTATGGAAAATGCAACATTCTCAACATTTCTCAACTAAGAAACAAGACCATACACTGAACATTTGAAAAAGGTAACCTAAGTGATTGTGATGTCTAGACAAGAAACACATTATTTAGGGTATTGAAGCAAGTCAATAATGCAAATTATCAATCATGGTTAGAGTCTCCTCATTAGCAACTAGACTTTTATGAAAATATATTAAGTATCTTTCTTTTTATAAAATAAATTTCTATGAGTTCAGAAAATGTAACTTCTGAAATGTACAAACCTTATCAAGTATGGTCAGATACACAACAAATAAAAACTAACGACTTCATCACTTAAGCTTGGGGGGAGGGGTAAGGAGAGAGGAAGTACCCCAACTCCCACACATATCTTCACAGCAAGAAAAATGTGCAGTTTTGCTTCCAGGTGATGGCAGCATGGATTTATGAAGGCATTGCTTACATTCTACCAGGTAAAACTGACGGGAATGAGCATTCCCAAATGAAGAAGAAAGATGAAATCACCCACCCTCTGGACCCTATATTTCAAGGAAATCTGAAGGAACCACATTTGTTAAGTTTGAAATCTGTAGATTAGATGTATCATTGTCAAAGCCCTCAGTACATTTAAAGATAATGAATAATTATTATTGATGGACACTGAATTGTGCTAGAACTTACACTGAAACTAGGCAAGGAATAGAGACAGTTGCCTCCTCTGGGAAATCATAAATACAGGCAGATGTTATTTCCCATTTTAAACTATTCTGAAATTCCCACAGCATTAGCATTCCAAATAATCAATTTCAAGTGTGTATCTCTACTCCTAAATCAAATGAAAAAATATCTCTTCTAAATTAAAATTCATGGTGAAAGAGCTACACCATGTAGCCGTATCTCTGTCATACAAATTTACAGCCTCATCTGCAATCAAATAAGCCATCAGCCAATAAGGTACCATGCACACATTTGAATATATACCTAATATTAATGGTTCCTAACCATTCCAGAGACAAGGGCAGGACCAGTGGGACTGAAGATAAATTTCATGAGGTGAAAGTAATTTCTCTCCTATCTTTTACCTTCCATGTCTACTATGGTCCTGCTCAGCAGGCAACTTTATTCTCGAACTTAAAACACGTTCTTTGGTACTGTCCGGAATGCAAATCATCTTCAGCTCTTAATGACTATTTTTGAATCAGATCTTGTAGAATGGAGAAAAGGGTCTTAATTCAAAATACCTCCCAAATCTAATCTCCAGCAAAGTAGGTGAAATCAAGACTCCACAAAGTCATCTGCTTCTTTTCTTACCTGTACGTCACCCTGCTTTCACTGCCCTGTTTCCAAAATACCTCCCCTATCCCAGTGCTACCACCATCAGATCAAATTGTACAGATTCTCTTCCCACTCCTAACTTCTCTTTGTTCTGGTGCCTTTCCTTTGTAAATCCAGTCCTAGCTTCTTTCCCTGATACCCATCTCGTAACCTTATCAGATTCTATGCCCAATTTCTTCCTTCCTTTTCCCATGTCACTTATGACACAGACCTCATGTGCCACATTTTCAGTTCTAAGCTTCCCTCAGCAGACACCATGACATCTTTCTCTCCATCTTTCCCATCCAATAGTCCATACAATTCTGCTCTAATGCTCTATGCAATGGTCAAAGTTAATGATGGTAGGTGACAAAAAGATCTTTGAAAATCTAGGTACCTAGGAAAAAGTGAAACGTTTTCATTGGGAATGCAAAAAAAGGTATTAGTAAAAGCCTTAAAACTTGTGGAAATTTGGGCCTATGGAGCAGACAATAAGCATGGATTTAATAAAATCCCTTTCATGTAATTTCACCTCGCTTCAAAGTAGGAAGACAGTAAGACTATTTAAAGTAAAATAGTAAGTATAAATAACCAAAACACTACTTGAGGTTTCTGAAATACACATTTTGCCTGAAAATCTCCCTCCAGATATTCAACCTGTTGCAGATATCCCACATTAGGAATTCCAACCATTATGCCTTATGCTCAGTAGTGTCATAAACCACGTAAAATTGAAAATTTTATTGAGAAATATTGAACGAACTTAATAGACATTTCATTAGTTCTACTTACAGTAACTGAGTGCAAAATTCTACAATGTATATTAAACTGTTTGAGCTAAATCATGGAAGTCCCTAGATTGCTCTATTACAATATTAATTGTTAACGCTCACAAAAGAAAACTCCTGTCAAAAATATTAAAAATCAATTAGAGATTTAAAAGTATTTGGCACAAGAACTGCAATTATTTTTACAAAGCAGCACACACTTATGCCATACAAATCACTTGCAATTATCATTTCTTCACTTAACTAATTTGCTGGTTTCAATGATAGGGAAGATTATATAGAGTTCTTTTTTTATGTAGTATTTCAAAACTCAACGTTTATATAAAATAATATATAGCTTTTTTAAAATCAAACCTAATCTGCTCTCATGAGACCCCACCTGCAGTGCTGTGTCCCGCTCTGGGGCCCCCAACATAAGGACATGGACCTGCTCAAGTGGATCCAGAGGAGGACCATGAAGATGATCAGGGGCTGGAGCACCTCCCTTATGAGGACAGGCTGAGAGAGTTGGGGTTGTTCAGCCTGGAGAAGAGAAGGCTCTGGGGAGACCTTATAGTGGCCTTCCAGTACTTAAAGGGGGCCTACAGGAAAGATGGGGGAGGGACTCTTTATCAGGGAGTGTAGTGGTAGGATGAGGGGTAATGGCTCCAAACTGAGAGAGGGTAGATTTAGATTAGATATAAGGAAGAAATTCTTTACTGTGAGGGTCGTGAGACACTGGAACAGGTTGCCCATAGAAGCTGTGGATGCTGCCTCCCTGGAAGTGTTCAGGCCAGGCTGGACGGGGCTTTGAGCAACCTGGTCTAGTGGAAGGTGTCCCTGCATCTGAATACTTGCTTTCCACTTTCAGAAGAGTGCCACAGCCAGCTCATGATAACAGACTCTGCATTCATCCTTGTACTCTCATAGCATGCCTCCCTGACACCATAAGGAATCCTGAGATACTCCCTGGATCACAGTGAACACGTAGGAATTGCCACAGCTCCACGATGAGGGTATTCACTTAGGAGAAGGGAGGACCAAGTTCAAGTCCCTGCTCTAATGAATGCTGAATTTAGAATACTGGAATGTTCATTGTCATGGAATCTGAAATCCTGATTCCCCATCCCAAAGGGCCGCCCTAATCACTAGGTTACAGAGTTCTTCCCTCTGGCTTAAAAGATATTTAAGTACTTAATTCTAAATAGAACAGCTCCATCACAAAAGTCTCCGAAAGAACTAACCAACTTGTTAGCATGAAAACCTAAATGTAAATCCCTTAGAAAAGGGAGGAGGTGTGACTCTGGTCTTTCCAATATTTCAGCAAAATATTTAATTAAAACCATTTTACACCATCTTTTTTGGCAGCTCTTTTCTCATGAGCTCATTTAAGGACATCCTCTGCATATCACCACAGAATAGGGGACATGAGCATCCATGCTGCATATATATTGTTTTCACAAATAAAGCCAATGATTCAAACAGGTTCCTTGCAGCTCAGCTCACTGGTCACATTTTGTAAGATATGCAAATGCTGAGAAGTAGCAAATTATCAGCTTATACAGCTATGGGATTCGAATCTAAAAATCCAAAGGAGTTTTCTTCTCAGTACTTGACAGGTAAGGTATGAATACATTGACATTTAAATGCTTGATTTAGATGCCTGTAGGGACATTTAGGCACCAGCATCCCTCTTGTAAAGTTGTCTTTTTAACACTTTGAGATTTACAGAAAAACAATACTTGTAATAATGAATTTGGAGAGTTTAATAATAATGTCATCAACTAATCTGTGTAAATTATCTGAGTTCCTTCAGCTAACCTGAATTAAAATGTTGCTATTAACTTTCAAATAAGCAGGATAAGGCCTATTTTCCATTGCTAAAACAAAATGAACACTTAACTTAAAAATCTGGTAAAGATTGCTAAGAGCCATATATGTTCCTGATACATCATTCAGAAAATCACAGTACTTGAAAGAAAGGAAGGAAATAATTAGCTAAGTCTATCATGTCTTATGCTGCTTGTGTACAATAAACAACAACAAAAAAACCAACCCCAACACAAGAAACTTCAAAAAAGAGAAAGAACACACCAAAAGTTACCACCCAAGATGTTCTGACAAGAGTTCAGAACAATTTCTGCAAAGGTACTGATCCAGCAGCTTCTAATGCTTACTGCTAATGCTCTGCATGCAGAGTTGTAATAGAATTGCTTTACTAATGGCCTCTATTATATTCTTCATAGATTTTTAGGAACAAATAGGCTCCCACTGCATTGAAGTGAAATAATCTACTTTTCAATCTGATATGGGTGGGTTGGTTTTAAGAGTAATAATGTAACTAAAAACTTCTTCCCACAAGAGCACCTGGCATCCACAAGCTGGGATTCAGAATGATTTTTATCTACAGCTTCCCTAATACGAGACAACACATAGCACTCATCTATTTTTGGAAGGTTAAACTTTTGACCATGTTAATGACTGTGCTTTTCAAAGGCTTATTCTCTTTTCCTTTGTGAGTGGAGTGCTATATGCACTTTCTCATGCATCCAGGCCCTGATAAAAATCCCTTTGCTTCAAATAGGGATCTTTGTTCTGTTGTCAAATTGCTTTAAAGCAGACTTTATATTATAAAGAAACATAGGCAAACATTCCCAATTACTATGTGCATCTTAGCTTTTAAAAATAATTAAGAGACTCTCTTGTTCAGCACACTCCAAATCACAAAGGCTGCTGTTCTCCATGATTTCACCCTACCGTTAATAGATTAATTGTCCTGGAATGAAAGGTAGAGAGTAAAAAAAATTTGTTTCTGAGCAAGCAAATTGTATAGTAAACATAGAAAACCTTTCCTAGTTTAAGAACATCTTAAGAGGCTGATGAGGAATTAAAAGAAAGTGTGTTTTATTGTGTAAATTATTTTACTATTACTCATATTACAAGTAAAGCCCAACTTCATGAAATCTTCAGTTTGGATGCCATGTTTGGAACTCCAAATTCTTACAAAAAAATAATCAAACAATTCTGCTGATGGGGAAGTTCTTTATAAATTTGTGAGATAGTCGACTGATGAAAGCATTAAGAATAAAGCTCTCTTTTGATGTCCTTCACTATTTAAATTCTGTGATATTTCATTTAATTAAATAACCACCTATTTAAGATTGCATTTCTTCATTATGAGAACATATATAAGATTTTCTATGCTATAAGCATTTTCACAGACGTACGTGGCAATAAACAGCTTAACTGTTCTATTCATGCTTGCGATTATTGCAATTTTTGAAGAACACACATCGCTAAAAGGTTTGAAAATTCCTATACATCCTTCTCACTGTGGATTTTATATGAATCTTTGATTTGCATTATATGGTACGTATGACTTAATCATGCAGGTTAGAAGTTATAAACATAAAAACAAATCACAAGGTATAGGGATTTCATTATAAGAACCTTACTCCCAACACTGTCTCTCATCGTCTCTCACAGGCACTCACTGACATCAAGTCACTGAACAGGCATCAGTATCTTTGGAGATAGCACACTGAGTTAGACAAGTTAGGCAATTAGGATTGCTATGTGAGGCAACTATTAATAAATATTATAACAAAAAAATCCTGTAAGCATGAGTTGAGATTTCCTGGAAGGGAAAATATAAGAAACTACGTGTGAAGTGTGTGGGGTGGAAATCAACCTTTACCTGATATATCTAGATATCCTATATAATTACTTTTCTTATATACTTGTTTATCACTTATTCATTATTCGTATTTTTAAATTAAATAACTATAAATGGAAAATAATCACATATGGAGCAGAAGATAAATATTTTATATAAATTCAAGCACAATTATCTTAAGGAAAGCAGAGAACTTGTATGAAATTATTATAAGAAATAATAAAAAGGATGACACAACTTTAAGAAATTGGACAGGACATTGAAAGGCATTTCATAACAGTGAGGTTACTTAAATCGTAATACAGTTTTCTAAAGGAAGTGATTATATTTCATTAAAATACCAAGGGAGGAAAGGAAGGAAAATGCGGTATATGTATATACCTACATAGTAGTCTTCCTCTGCTCAGGCTTCTAGGCTACAACTATACAGGCTTTTGTGGAGATGCAGGAAACTAACTGCCAGGCTCACAGACCTGAGTGATCACAGAACTGAGCAATCACAGAACTGAGCTTTTCCAGATCTACTAGCTAACAGCTAGTGAGCACTCAGTCCACGGGACCAGTCTCAAGCTAGTCCAGGGTGAACCCCTCTGGAGTGCACATAAACTAGACCTTGGGTCTTCAGCAGCAGCTACTGTGCTACCACCACTCTCTGTTGATGTAAACTCAGCCACTGATGGACACCCATCAAAGCCAAAACTAAAAAATGGCATACATCAGCTTGCATTCTGTGCTGTGCAAACACAACCATATAGTTTCCAGTTATTCTCAGGAGCAAACTCATTTGCATCAGTCTAAACTATTGTCAGAGTCAGCTCACATCAATCTGCAAAAGGTTACGTGGATTTTATCTTAGCAGAGTGTGAGCTATCAGCTTTAAAGGCTGCTTGAGCTGCAGAAGCCAGCCAGCTGCAGTGGTCTTTCCCAGTTATGTTGCCTCAGCCCCAGACAGACTTCCCTGGCTGTGATGCTGTGGCACGACATGGTACTTCAAAGAGGCAGCGAACCTGAAGCAGACACAGCCCCAAAGTGGTTCGGTCACCCTGGTGTAGTGCTCAGGACTGACTGGTAAGCTCAGCTAGCCTCCACATTTCTATGTTATGCAATCTACGGAAACCTTCAGTGATGGCTGTGAACACGTTCACACTGCAAAGCAGTATTACAGCACTTGAAATAAGAAGCTTACTTAAGTTTTATTTTAAACTCAGCATTCATAACACCAAACTTTACCAGAATATAAAGAACAGAATACCCTGAAAAACAAGAATTTCTCATTGTTCTAATACTCTTACCAGCTGCCTATCCTCCACACTACTTTACTATGTTCACATCTATTTCAAAGCAGTTTGGAGGGAATCCAAAGAGCTACCAGATGCTGTTTGCTGTTCCCCAAAGAGAACCACAGATTATATCATAATAACAGACTGCAAATCAGAATTAAAAGTGATACATCATAAATCCCTTTTTAGGGTTCCATTCTGTGCTTTGAGATTTCTAAATATGATTTTGTATTTTTTAATATCTGCTTATATTTTCTTTTGTTTTCCACAGCTGGTTTCTTTGGCTACTATTCGTGCTGCCCAAATTGCAGACAGAATATTCTTCCTCATATTGACCTTTGCAGCGCTGCTTGCTGAGAGTATATTTTAATTTAGATTTCCAATACTGGCATGGAGAAGTGTGCAAGGCTGCTTACATTCACATTAGTGGAAGGTGCCAACACACAGGAGATGTGACATTAGACAAATCCAGGCTTAGCAGAAGTCAAAATGAAGACAATTAATCTCAGTCCTGCCCCAAAAGAGACACTTTTTATAGAGAGTAATGAATATTTCCATCTCATCTGTAGGCAGTAGCATTTTGAGTAGGACAAATCTCTGTATACTGACCATAACAGTCGAAAATCCTAAGCAGTGAGAGATCCATCCACAGATCTACTAACACCACAAAGTAATACTTGGTAATATTTTACCAGAAATATTTTTTCCATTTATTATCTATTTCCTCATCAATGGAGAATTAAAACAGAAATATACTAAAAACGTTTCAAATTCCTGTCTACTTGGAGTTTTTTCCCAAGTGACACAGAAGACCAGACTCCTTGAGTGCTGAGACGATCCTCTTTATAGTATTCACATGACCCAAACCGGTCTTTTCTCTCAATATGTACTTCTCCTCAATATGTTTCCTAGGTTAAGTATACAGAAACACTGAAATCATATTGAATACCACCCTATCACAGAGCACTTTTGAAGCAGACATATCTGAAACACATCCAGAACAACCTAGGAAGTTACTGGGTCATTTTGGCCCTCCTCTAAATTTAACAGAAATAATGTTCCTCATCCAAAAGGATAATTTCTTATTTAAAAATTTCAAGAATAGATCTCTTCTGCTGTTTGAATTCTGACACTGCTCTCCTGAAATTATGACACAGGTAGTCAACGCCACTTTATCATTTCTGGTCTCGTTCAGTATCTCTGTTCACAGAAGAAAAGGAACATAATTATCAAATAGCACAACTTCTGCACCTTGCACATCAGGAGGGCCATGATGTTATGCTTCTGCCACCATTTTGCATACCAGCTTCTGTGAGGTTGATGAGATAATAATACACTTTCAGTTCATGAACAGTAATAGGAGTACTGAATTCTTTGTACAGTAAAATCACAAATGAAACAAAGGAAAACTGTGACTGTATTAAGATTAGTGAAGCCTCACTTTTAACTTAAATGTCACGTAATTTAAAAAAAAAAAAAAAAAAGTTAATAGTGGAAGACAATACTTCACAATAGCTGTTCTGTCACCCACAGACTAAATGCAGATAAATCGGACAAGTACTGAACTTTTTATAAACCAACCCATTAAGTACTCAAAGAACTCTTTATGTTATGTCTTGCTTTCTTCTTCCTTTGCATCAAAGAACACATGGAAGACTTACATTTTTATTTACCTGCTAAATGCAAAGCTGACACAAAAATAAAAATGAAAATTAAAGCACAAAAATTCTTTAAAATCACTCGTTCCATAATCCATTCATTTTCCTTCAACTGCTACAGCTGTAAACCACGTCTCTTCTTGCTTTATCTCCTCCTCCCCGGCCTTTCTAAATAAATTTATAATTTTGAATCAATTCAAGATGACAATTCTAAAGTTGCTTTCCTTTATTATTCTATGTCATTACTAATTTACTGCTATTTTCTACTGCATCATACGCTATCCCCTACATTATGTGTCCATCACCTTCTGTATAAAAACTTTTTGGCCTTCATATTCCAAGTTTTCCATGACATCAAATCTGGCTTCATCAAAGTCTCCAATTAACTTTTGCTGTGAAATCTCCCTGAAAGCTTACTTCTAGTGCTAGTGTTTCACTATACCATTATATCTTGTTTTGGGGAAACAGGATTATGGGGTCTGGGGTTTTTCTGGGGAGGGGGTGGTGTGGCTCTTCCATGCTATTATTGCTATTTTACATTTCACCATCGTACAGTGTTAAAGCAAATATGCCCCTTCCCCACAAATATTTCCAGCATGCTCATTAACAAAAAAAACCCCAACAAACCAAAAACCTTACTATTAAGAGATTTGAAAGTTATTTAATTTGCCAATTCAAGTGAAACATACAGATTTCTCTCAAATCCATTAACCTATCTGTCATTTCCAAACTACTAGGATATGTCTCTTCCAAAATGTTATGTTTTATGATTTGAACTAATGATTCATAAATAGTTAAATGTGCCTTTTGCATATGTGCATCATACATTTTTGAAAAACAATTAATCAGATCGGGGGTTAAGACAGAGGAGTAATACTAATTTAATACTAATATATAAAGGGATTAGTGATAGGGTGACATACTTGCTCTTTATAAAAATGTAAGCTGATCTTTGCTATCTGAAATTTCTATAGCATGCTAGAAAAATCACAACACAAATCCTTTTGCTTTATCACAAATGCAATAATGTTGTGACAGGAAAAGTCTATGGCAGTTCTCTAGCAAAAATAGACCATTAGCTCCTTCTGGTTGGTTACTTTTTTCATCATTATCCTTCAGATATGTTACTATGGCTGCTAGTTGTCATGACATATTATTTATGAGGCATATGTCTTTTGTTAAGCACTGTTCTTTTTATCGATTTTTCTGACAGGTTTTATTTACTGCCAGATAATACACTAGAACATTTTACTGGCATCGGTCATGTTAGGACTGTAAATTAAAGCATCTTGATAGGGAACTGGAGCTTACTAACTCAAATGATAACTGTTACAGAATAGGAAAGTTGTGATATTTGATTAATTAGGAAAATAAAACTTTCTGTATTACAAAAATTAGGTATTTGTGACAAGACATGCAAAATAATCATGTCAAAATGATCCATCTGCATCAAGAAGAGCATCTCCTCAGAAAACAATGAAGGATAGCACTGAATACATCATTATTAGACAAGTTTTTGTTTCATTGCCCCCAATACCTCAACTTTAAGCTCATTTACTTAACAGGACATTAAGAACATATATTAGCCTGTAGATATAAAAGGGGAAAATCTTATTTAATCTTTTCTGCTTTGTTTAATTACCTACACTGAGAAGCAGAGTAATATAAACCCAGGTGGAGTACTGTGTTAGCTGCTAACATGCAGCTGTATGCAATTATCTTGTGTCATCTGAAAATACTGCTCTACCAGGCTAAGCTAGCTTGAGTATCTCTGCTCTGCCGTGTTACACAAACCTAAACAAACATTATTCAACAAGCTTCTCATTTTTCAGAGAATGAACAGGACATGCTATTAACACATTAAACATCTGTTAGAAATCTCTACATCAAATCAACATACCAGTAATTCATCAGTGGAGGTTTTATCCAATTACTTACTGACACATGACTGTGATATCATATGAATATGAACAGCAATATCAGGGAACACACACAAATATGCAAGTTGTAGTAAAGACAGTACAGTCTCTGTAAAAATCTGTGCAACCATGACATCACTGATGATTCAAGCCAGCTCAGTTAAAGGTAAATCAGGTATGCCTAACTAATCTGCTCATCATACATTCTGACTGCAGTACAGACTTACCCACAGCAGTCAGGAAAACCTAGGCAATATTTTAAATGTTTTCATAAAACTACCCACCTTCCTCCCCCACTCAAAAAACCCCCAAACAAACCCAACCTCAAAAATTAGGTAGACTTTTCTAGTGTAGTATTATTATTCCATTTATTTTTTCCTTTTTTTTTTTTAATTATTTTTGAGTTCAGTGGATACAATTAAGCCAGAATAAATTAGATGGAATAACTGAAGGGATAATAAATCTCTTCACAGTTCTAATGCAATTACTCCCATTTAGGAAACAGTCTAAGCAGAAAGTTGAGCTATCTCAAATTCAATCTATTTTAGGAGCTCCTACAAGGCCATAAACCGGCTCAATCTCAAGACACTTATTCTGGCTTTTGAAAGCTCAGTACTGCTCAGCAGCTTTTCCTAGCCTGGAAACTGAACTCACTTCAGAGCTTTGTTTGATGAGCTCATGCACTTGTGTATATATATGTGTTCAGCAAGCAAACACCTACTAAGCACAAAATGACCTATAATTATGACATCAATGTAAAGACTTTCCAAAAATATTTAATGCAATCATGCAATTTTAAAGCAAATCAACAAAATTCCCACACCAACACTACAGTTTCTGCTAGTTACAAGGCAATAGCTGTGAAACTCCCCGGTCAAGTTCTTCGGCTGTAACTCAGTAGTTGCTACTTATGGGGTCTCAAGAAAGACACCTTCAGGAAGGTAATATTTACGACTGTGTTGTTACCTCTGCATCTCTTCTAGTGACTGTCTTTGAAAGACAATTCAGGGGGGATGGAATACCTATCAGGCTTTGCAAGATGCTGCATCTTAGTAACACCCAGGAATTTGTAGGTTGATGAGTTCTTTTAAACAGCCTCTTTCAATCTACTTCTGGTCTTCTGCCATGTGTTTAGCCTAACACCTGTGTGAAGCTCTCTTGTGATTTCTTGATGTGAGGTCTGGTTTAATATATTATGGTAAATGTCATTTTAATCCTTTTTTTGCTGCTCCTCAACAGGAAGTCTGGAACTATAGAAATAAGAGACCAAAGTGTGCCATTTCGCTTAAAATTATAGAATCTCCCAAATTGCCTTAACTAGGTCAATATTTAATACACATTCTGCTTTTCTTTTTGGATACCTACCTTAGCATGCTGATAAATAACTAGTAATTATTAACCAAGCTCCCGGCTTATTCAAAGGAGAGCAATAAACTTCTCCAGAGGACAATTCAGAGCCTTAAATTAGGCTTCTACACAAGAATTACTCTCTGGAGAAGCCATGTTCTCTCATATACTTTGAAGAGATCCTAGGGAGATTAGTCAGGTAATTTAGCCTGCTAAATTAGATAGTAACAGTCATGCTGTATTGATATCTTCTCCTAAGTTTGAATATAGTGCAACTCATGTATTTCAAATGTGAGTTTGTTGTGTTGTTCATCTGCATTTAAACTGTTCTCCAAGGCAAATAAAGTTGTACACTCATTACCTTTACATGGACATCTTGCTAAACATAATCATTATCATTAATATCTCTTACAGTACTGGTACTTTTAAAATGGTTCATAGATCCATAATAATCTCATAGATCATGTTTGCTGACATGCTCAATAATTTAAGTTTTCTTAGAACTGAGAAGTGATTTGCGGAAACAGACTCTACAACTCAGAGAGAGTTATAAAGCAGGTACGTTTACTCCGGTGCCGGGGTGCAAGGGGATTTCTCCACAAAGCTTGCACACCAACAGCACATTTTACCAGAAACTTATAGAGTGTGGATATACATATTCATTGGATTACATAACACAAACATACACATGCATAAGTGAGGCTGTGTTAGTTCAAAAGGCTGATGTCAGCAGTTTATGTTCTCTTTGCACCTGCGCATTGTCTCCTGGTGGTCATCTTCAGGGGTCTTTTGGAGGAAGGCTTGCAGCCTCTCACCTTGTACTTTTCCTCAAAGCATGTGCAGATTCTCTTAGCCAATTACTTGAACATCAAGAGTGGTTTCAGACGGTTTACCCATTCTATCTTATCTAAAAGCACCAGTATATTAGTTTCCACCGTCCATGTATGGCTACCTATCCACTACAAAGACTAAAATTGTTAAAACACATCTGCTTTCCAAGGACGTTTCTTATTTTTCCTGAACATTGTAGTTCTTGGTAAGTTTCCACAGAACAGTCAGGGCAAGCAGGATTATTAAGCAATATTCAGAAATAATTATAAGTTGCTATAAGTTTCTATAAGTAAATAAGTTGCAAAGCAGGTGATCATTTCCTTGTATCAGAAGACAAAGAACTGAATAAATGTTCTTATTTACTACTCATTCAACCGATTCACAGCTAGTGAGCTTACCTACAGATTTAAAGACAGGTAAGGCTATTCTCCAAAAAGAAAACATACAAGTTTCTTAAAGCAAAAACTTTGGTAGCTCTTGATCAAAATATCAGAATCTACAGATGAACTGTAATGTCATGTAACAAACCGAACCTCATTTACCTAACCTCAAAGGAGTTAAAGAGAGTGAATTATTGAGCAAGAAAGAAACCCCTTGAATAGTCAAAAGCACAAAAACAATTAGCAAAAAAGAGATGTATAAATTAGACCCAAAATATTACTTATCTACTGCCCACAGCTTCCTGGGCAACTACAAATCCATAATTGATTTTTTTTTTTTTTTTAAATCATAAAACGTACTTCATAAGAGATGTGATCCCAGGGTTACACTTTCCCTGTCCTAGACAAGAACAGAACCACTGGTAATAAACTGAAGTCACTTTCTGAGGCCTCACTTCTGCAATGTCAAAAATCATGAAAGGAACACAGGTGCAATTACCTCAGAAAATGAGGCTGCCTCTTTATCCTTGGCCATCTCTATCCCTGCTGCAGCTGTATCATTATTTCTAAAATGGTATGTCAGTTTTTCAATTTACATCCTGATCTTGGCCATAAAAATGTTTCAAAGCCAATCTAAGGATGCATATGATTTATTGCCCTACTGTAATGTAAGTCACATTAAGTAGTAATATAATTCATTACGTTCTCAAGACTAAATACTCCTTCATATATTATTCTATTGGAAACAACAGGAATAATTGAATCCTTGACATAAACTCCATGAGAAACACGAATATGGGGATTCTGCATTTATATTCCTTACACTGAAGAGATCTACTTTTATGATATTTACTTTCTGTGTTGTATAGTGTGTGAGACATGATATAACCATCAAAGGAGAGCTGTTCCCTTCTCAAATTCTAAAAGAGAAAAAAAATCAATAAAACGGTCAGTTAGAAACCAATTACGCATTGATAATACAATATAATAACATGCTTTATTTTTATTCAGAAAATAAATGGAACATTCTTAAGTTTTACAGTAGCCTACCATTTCTTCTCCAAGTTCATACTTCATGTTGCAATATCATAACCGTCAATTAATGGTCCAAGAAAAAAAAAATCTAATACAACAAAAACACAGCAATTGGATCCTCTGCATACTGCCTCATGGTGTTACACAACACAATGGATCTGTTATTGGAGTGGTCCTATGACATATTCAGTTTTCTGTGCCTCAAGTACTAGCTTGCTATCTAGCTGACTTCAACTGGGAGTTACTGCATTCTTCCCAGTTGCTTAAACAACTGCTGTAGAAACTCTACATTAGTCTTGGTAAGGCTGAGAAAAGATCAAGAATTGAATGTGTGTACTTGTATAGCACTTCCTCCCACGATTCACACCTAGTGAGGATACTATAGTGGCAGAAGTTAAATAGCCTTATGATTACATTAATAGACTTCCATTTCCTCCATGAGAAGTTAAACAACACTATCTGTTTCTACTGTATTTACAATTGAAATATGTCACTGATTACTAGCAAGAGAGCCCAAATGATACTCTTGAACAGACTCAAGAGCTCTCTAACGCTGAACTGAAGAGCTGCTGAAGAACAAACTGAGTAACATGAAAGAGGTAGCAACACTGCCATGCATCTTATCCAGCTCAAATTTACAGGGCAGCTGAAGAGAAGAGTGCACAGAAGGTAACACTGATTCAATGTCAAGTGTCAAAGGAGAGTGGAAGCAGGAGCTCTTATTTAAACATTCAGCCCACAAAATTACTGCTGCTTGGAACATCTCTGTATGTGTTGTGCTGCTGACACCCTCACCCTAGTTAGACTGGCTACTTCATGATGTCAACATCTGCATGGCTTCATCTCCCCTCTACATAAGCCCTTCTATTAATAAGAAGGTTTTGAAAGGCATTATAAGAGATAAAAACTTTTGCAAATCCATACTCTGTACCCTATGTCTTACTAAGACCCTAAGAACTGCTTGCATAACCAAAAACATAGCCACAGAAATTAACAACTATTGCTACATTTACGGTAATATACGATAGCCCTGAACACAAGTGTCACACGGCCATAGAAAGTGGTAATCCCCGAATTTCAGTGGCAAACCCTGAATTTCAAAAATATTACAAAAGAACGTCTGAAAAATGCACAGCATTATACAAAGATGATGAAAAGCAAGATTATGTCTTAACCAGTGCTCTGTTAAATAAGAAGGAGGTGGGGTAAGCAAGGATAAGGTGAAATCACAATTTTTTCAAGAATTAGGAGGAGAAAACATACTCCAAATTTCATTTATAGTCAAAGATACAAAATGGTTAACATGTTGACTAAAGATATAATATTACTGGATAAATATGACAATCATTTGACTGAGACTTTATCAAGATACACTTGCATAGGAAAAGCTTTAAGGGACAAATATAAGCCACAGAAAATGCTGACTAGGGAACAGCACTGCATGAAAAGATATGAGGAATAAAATATACTGAACATGAACAGAATTACAAAATTAGCACTATATGCTAGAGATTGTACATAGAGAGGCTGTACAGACAGCTCTAGTGGGGCAATTATTTCTCCTTCTGATGTATTGATACAGCTAAACACAGAATACTGTAAATATACTGCTAATCTGTATAGTCAGAATAGTGGTAGCAAAGAATGCAGAACACTAAAAAGATATTCTGTAATGCAAAAGCAGTAAGTGTGATAAAAATTAGAAGGTGTACTGCATACAGAAACAGGTAGGAGAAGTGAGTTAATATACACTAGAGGAAAAAAATAGTATTGGAAGAGTATAGTAACTTTATAAATACATAAGGAGAGCTAATGAAAACAACAAAAAGGTGTATATAGTTACTGTCAGAACATGACGAAATGGCTCTCAAGGTATGAAAAGAAAAATAAGCCTAAACAAATGCAAGCATATTTAGTGAGGCTAACTGGGTTGTTCTGTTGAATGAAAGGCAACAGGGTCACCATCTTGGAAAGTGTTCACAAAAGAACTGGAGAGAGGCAGAGGGGAAGTCTGACGAGTATTGTGTAGAAAGTCATAAATAACTTTGAAGCTGTTGGAACAGAATCATTGAACCAGGCTCTCCTTCCAACTCCATCATCCACAAATGCAAGTACTGAATTATGAAGGATGCAACTATTAAGGAAAAAAGGGCTCTCCAAAGATACGTGAAGTTGTCAGAAATTTAGGGGAAAACAATAGCTGGAACAAAAGACAGTGTATTATGTAGGGTCAGTCCTGGCTCTACTGAGTACAGTAGTATGACAATATGACAGGTTGTATATGAAGGAAAGAGCAGTGTAACATTAATCACGAAACTGTTCTCATTAACAAGAAATAAAGTTACAAGCTCTATCTAGAAATAAATGTAAATACTCATGTCAATTCTTTTAACTGAATTATAGTCATATTCACAGCCAAACGTCTGTGCCTATTTAAAGCAAATGAGGCATTGGTTAGCAGGTTAGGCAGACTCTGGATCTTGCCTTAATTAATTTTCTGACACTGGTCATCTTTTGACTAGGAATTTCAGAGTCAAAGTTCAATCCAGGAGGCAGGTGACTAAAAAGGAAAACAGGTTTCTAAAATCTTTGAGGATCTAGTCCCTCCTCTATCTCTTTTTGCTTCAATTTAAAATTTAAGAATGAGTAAAATGGTGTCATGGAGCCATAGTCACTTCATGCTGAGTGTATACACGTTCTTGGTGAAACAACAATTTCATATTCATAGATCTTGGCTTATAATTTGTTAAACAATACAGAGATCAAACATCATATGGGATGTTCAATGCATCCTGTGACATAATGCTTGATTTCACAGAAAAAAGAAGTTGAAGAACTCTAAACTGATGAAACAAGAAATCATGAACCTTACCATGAACTTTAAGCTGTGTAAGAATGATAAAAATCAATTTAAAGTCCACCCATAAAATGAAAAAAAAAAACAACCACATTTTCTTGTAGTGGCCAATACAGACATCAAAACATCAACAACAAAAACTAACATTCCCCATAGTTTAAATAACTTAAAAACAACTAATGAAAAAAAACCTCTAAAAACTACTGTGGCATTCAAAGGAATGTTCTAGCTAAACAATATTTAGCATTTTTCTTAGTGGTACATTTACCAACAGTCACAAACTTAACTTACATCTTAAATTCATTATAACAAGACAGTTCGCCAATCAGGACAAGTGTTTTTGGAGTGAACTTTTAAGGGAGAAGTGCATGAAATGACTATATTGACAGAGCAGGAATCTCAAAGAAACTGCATCTCTCATTCTTAGGAATGTTATTACATAATATTCTCTCATTGTTATTTGAGTGTAACTTAGCAAACTGACAGTATACTAACTATTTCACCAGTGGAAATAATATAACCTGTTTTTTTTTAAAAAAAATTACTTTCACAATCCATGCACTGCAAACGTTTTCTGTAATACTAAGTCAGATCACAGAAAGATAACTTTATAGTTAACTATGGATAAGTTTCAATCTCATCCAGCCTCTAGAACTTCAGCCTATTTCCATAATAGACAGTATTGCTCACAATACAAGAGAGTCTGTAATTACTCCTCAAAATATCCTAGAAGCACAGCTAGAAATTTAAATAATTAATTGCACTGGTAATAGATTCAGTACTGTCTTTTATTTCTCAAGTATTGATCTAAATTTTCAACAGAGAGCTATTCAAGCTAGAATTTAAACTTCTTCGGGAAAGTCGATTTGACATATGGGAAAGAGCACTACAGAATTATCTGGGAAAAATCATGTATACTAAAAATAAGTATTTTTATGGTCCTTATGGTAACTTTAGAATCTGTTTTTTAAAAAGTCCCATTTATATAGTTTTACCAATCTCATCATAAGCTTTGCTACCACTCCTATTCCTCTCCCAGAGCTCCTCTGCTAGTCACAAAATAGTAGAAACTCCTTAATATTCTGAAAATCCTACTTGGTGAAATTCAATGCAAAACAACAGCAAACAATTAAAAAAACTAACCCTAACAGTGATAATCATACTTCCATGACTGACTGTTGTGGTTTGAGCCCAGAGGGGAACTGAGCACCACACAGCCACTCACTCACCCCTTCCCCCTCAGGAATGCAAAGGAGAAAATAAAGTAAAAGGCTATGAATTGAGATAAGGACAGAGAGGGGTGATACACCCACTACAGTTATGGGTAAAAGACAGACTCCTTAGGGAAGAAAAAGAACATCATTTTAATTCAAAAACTAGTAACAACAACACTTTATAGACAGAGTGGGACAGTGAGAAGCATTACCACATCTTAAAAACACCCTCCCCCCACCCCTCCATTCTTCCTGGGCTCAGTTTTGTTTCCTATCTCTCTACCTCCTACCCCCAGCGGCACAGGGGGAAGGGAATAGGGTTTATGGTCACTCCACTGCTCCTTCCTCCTCAGGGGGAGGACTCCTTGCATTCTCCCCTTCTCTGGCATGGTGTCCCTCTCACAGGAGACAGTCCTCCATGACCTTTCTCCAACATGAGCCCTTCCTATGGGATACAACCATTCCTGTGCTGCTCCGGAATGGGTCACCCCCACGTGTTGCAGTCCTCCCAGTGCTGAACTACAACAGTGGGGGCTTCTTCCCACGGGGTCCCGGCCTTCTTTGGGCACAGCCACCTGCTCTGGTGTGGGGTCCTCCACGGGCTGCAGGTGGGCATCTGCTCCACTGTGGACCTCCATGGTGGCAGAGGGGTGGCCTGCTGTCTCACCACAGGATACAGAGGGGCCCTCTGATTCGGTGCACCTCCCCCCCTCTCCTCCTCCTTTCTTCCACTGACCTCAGTGTTCACATAGGTGTCCTCCTCACAACTCCTCCTCCCAACAACTCGTTCTCTCAGGTTTCCCTTCTTAAATACATCATGGGGAGGAGTGGCTGGAGAGCTGCCAGTCAGAGAGGGACCTGGGGGTGTTGATTGACAGCCGGATGAACATGAGCCAGCAGTGTGCCCAGGTGGCCAAGGTGGCCAATGGCATCCTGGCTTGTATCAGAAATAGCATGGCCAGCAGGGACAGGGAAGTGATCTTACCCCTGTACTCGGCACTGATGATGCCGCACTTCGATTACTGTGTTGAGTTTTGGGCCCCTCACTACAAAAAGGACATTGAATTACTCGAGCGTGTCCAAAGAAGGGCAACGAAGCTGGTGAAGGGTCTGGAGCACATATCGTACGAGGAGCGGCTGAGGGAACTGGGGTTGTTTAGTCTGGAGAAGAGGAGGCTGAGGGGAGACCTCATCGCCCTCTACAACTACCTGAAAGGAGGTTGCAGAGAGCTGGGGATGAGTCTCTTTAACCAAGTAATAAGCGATAGAACAAGAGGTAATGGCCTCAAGTTGCACCAGGGAAGGTTTAGACTAGATATTAGGAAGCATTTCATTACAGAACGGGTTGTTAGGCGTTGGAATGGGCTGCCCAGGGATGTGGTGGATTCCCCATCCCTGGAGGTGTTTGAGAGTCGGGTTGACATAGCACTTAGGGATATGGTGTAGTTGGGAACTGTCAGTGTTAGGTTAACGGTTGGATTAGATGATATTTAAGGTCCTTTCCAA
The DNA here is from genome assembly GCF_047716275.1 of Strix uralensis. Taxonomy (NCBI): domain Eukaryota; kingdom Metazoa; phylum Chordata; class Aves; order Strigiformes; family Strigidae; genus Strix; species Strix uralensis. The sequence continues at coordinate 42,230,464 of NC_133975.1, forward strand.
CCTAGATGATTCTGTGATTACTGCAGAGGTGTGGCCACCATTGCTAACTGGCTCAGCCTTGGCCAGAGGTGGATCTGACTTGGAGCCGGGGGAGCTTTGAGAAGCTTCTCACAGGGGCCACTGCTGTAGCCCCCTCCCTGGCTATCAAAAAACCCCGCCACACAAAACCAGCACATTGATTTAATAATAAAACAAGAACAAGAAAAAAGAATATCTGGTATGGAAAAAAAATTATGGTGAAAGTACAAAAATTATGTTCCAGATGAAAACAGTATTGTTTCCTTGTGCATTTGGAATAAAGTCCTAGAGAATACATGGGGACAAAACAGATGCTCTTGGTTCTCACAAATACATTTCTAGATTTCTATGCTTTCATTAAGATTCTATTGAAAAAAATGGGAATTTATTACTTTTTAAAAAAAATTATTTGTGGCAGAACAGCCATGCCTCTTGTACTTTACTGAGTATCATTCATTTTGATATTTATTTATCCTTATTGATATTTATTTTTCACCCTACTGAGTAATTAGTTAATGTTTATCTTAGTTTTCTAGCAAAACCAGACTCTTCTATCATGTAAGGATTAATGTTCACATATTTATCTGGAAGAAGTTTTATATTTAGTTATCCAGATTTCAATCGACTGTAAATATTCTCTCAGTTTTCAGAATTATAATCAATTACTTGTACAGTTTTGTTTTGTTATTTTATTAGTCTAACTTGATGCCAACAACACTAAATTTTGTACCAGTTTTCAAGAAATCTTCAAAGTAAGGGTACCAAGGAATTTATCATATTGACAAGCTCAGCATCTTTGAGATCTGAACAAACCAAATAAAAATTAATGTCTCCTTAAATTTGCTGGTAGTCAGTTATGTGTGTAACTGGAAAATATACTTTTCCAAACTAACTGAATTTATCTTCCTGTTTCCCTTTTATAACTATTTAAATGCTTATACTATAACAAAGAATGATATCTTATAATCTGTGCTTAAAAATTAAAAAATTTGATAAAACAACTGACTGAGCAGTGACTGAGTTGAAGAAGTACATGAGAAATACTCAATACAGCCAAATTCATGCTTTTCTTTGGTGTATCTAAGTCATTCGCATATCATTAATTAGGAAACCTGACATTTGCACAAACCCAACAGATAACTGAATTCACAAACTAGAAATGAAAAAAATATCAATTTTATGAAAAGCAATATTGCTGACCCTACAAATCAAAAGGTAATTATCTGCCTCTCTTTTCCATCACAGATATGGCAAAGAAATATAACTTTCTGAAACAAAAAACAGAGAATCCAGTGTATTTTCTTTATATTTGAAATACTATTTCAAATGAATGCTTTTGTCTTTGTGGATCACAGACTTTGTCTGTTGCTCTCATTAAGCTAAAAACACACATTCTCAAGTGAGGACAGACAAATATCTTTCTCTCTCTTGCACTTCACTCCAGCTCCTTCCTACAAGCATACAAAGTAGTAAAGCTTTTCAATAGTAGTACAAGAGCTGCCAGATCCAGAAGTACTATCACTTTGGAGAAATATTCACAACAGATTTATACTGGAGCAGTGTGACAGTAGTTAGCAGAAATTATAGCTCTAGTGCAGTTTGTACTGTATGTTGACTTGCTTGCCTCAATGCTGGTTCAAGAGTAAAGAAAGATACAGAACAAATGCTGTCACTTTATTTTCAAAGTTAAACTAAATAATGCACAGAAATATGAAAACGAATAGAATAGAATAGAATAGAATAGAATAGAATAGAATAGAATAGAATAGAATAGAATAGAATAGAATTGAATAGAATAGAATGAGTAACTTTTCCTGTGTGCAAGAGATAATTTTTGAAAGAAGTTAGGCCTTCTTCAGATTGATAAAATTCCTCTGTATACGACTTGTTAGTGGATATGCCAATGACATGCTGAATGACTTCATTTAATCATTAACAGAGTGTGAGATTTTAAATTATTTAGAGAGATTTTAAAGAGAGCTAATAGCTTCTGATTTGCTGAAGCACAGAAAGTAAGAGAAAAGCAATTGTAATAATACAATAAAGAATACAAACTTGATTTTGCATTCCTTTTCTTTCTCCCTCTTTTAAAAGATTATTTTTTTGAAGAGGATTGTACAAAGGACAAATACTCGAGATTTTCTGCTTTCTTTTTCTAACATGATCAGCATTCAAAACAATGAAAGATGAAATCTTGCTCAAAAGCTGCATGTCTTATTTTGGTTCTGGGCAAGTGAATGAAGATACAGAGGGGGATACCAAAGACATGATTAATATATTGGCCTTAACACCTATCAATAAATGTGGGTAGAGAGCACTATTTCTTACATTCTGTATTTATAATATGCATGAATATTTTAGTCTTTGTAGTGTCAGATGTCAGTGCCTCCACTCGACACTCACTTAGTGAGGTGTGAAGTATTACATCAAAATGTCAGAAAGACTTTAATTTGGGGTTGAGAGATTAATTGCCCTCTTTCTTCCTCAGACTTCTAAATCTTATGGTCAAGCAAATAGCTCCTCTGTCAGACATGCCCAGGAAATAGTAATAGAGCAGAGCATAAATTCCAGATCTGCTCTAATTTAAAGTAAAAATTAATAAAAAAGTAAAAAAAAAAAAAACAACAAAGGCCATCAATGGGAACTATTTACAATAGTACTGACAAATGTTATATATACATAATTTTCTAAACTATCATGCAATGTAGTAAGCAAATAAAGCATATTAGTTTCTGAATTCAAAAGATATTCTTCTAATATGTGTGTTAGTTCTGATCAGCAACAAGCACACATCTTTCTTCCTCTTGATGCCTTAACCAGTCTGCCTACCTTTTTTCTTCTATTAAGAGACATCACCTTTACTAACTCCTTTGTACTAATTACACTATATTAATACAATACAATTTAATTTGAAGTAATACATTAACTAATGTGACTGTGCAATTTAAAGTATTTCTAAACTGGTTTAGATCTTCTAGTATTTAAAATATTTAATGTAATAACATCCAGTCTGGAACATTTGCAAAAGGAGTTGCCGTTGATGTCATTAGACATGAAGCATCTAGCACTCTAGGGGATCTGGGTCTAAATTTTCTAAGTCTGATTATAAATCTTCAGAAGAAAACTAAGTTATGATTCATAATTTTCTCTTTTAGAATTGGCCAACAAGGGCAAGTGTTCCCATTCAGACAAAGGACAGAACACAAGGAGAATTCGGTTTTGAAGTTCAATCAAGAATGAACTTTGAATGACCTTTTCTCCTGCTGACAACAGAGACGGTACCTTATAGGTACATTTGCTGGGTGAGCAGGACTCAACAGGGAACCTGGCTGCATTTCATAGCTTCGACAATTCCTTACCTTGGAGCTACTTCAGAACCATACATACAGACCCCTCAAAAAAGGCAATGCTCAAGAGAAAACACATAACGTAAGCCTACTTGGGGCTTTAAGAGAGGAAGAGAGTCCTTCCTTGTTTTCAGTTAATGAAAAACACTTCGAGGTCAGAATATGAAGGATTACATGTTTATAAATGTAGTACTTCCCAGAGTGTAATGACTTGGGAATGTTGTAAAAAGCATGTAGTAAGAAATGAATACAAGGGAATGCTCCTTAGCACTAATCATCCTCTAATTTTTAGAATATAATTTTAGCAAAAAAAGATTACAGTACATATAATTACATATTTTGTACCCAGAACAAATCTAAATCCAACGCTGCTCCAAAACTTTTCCATTATTTTCATTAATCTTTTCATATTCATTTCACACTTACACTTATCACACTGAATTGCTTTCTAGCTGTGAGCGGTGTATACTTCAGACATTAGAAAACTCAGGGTTTTTTTCTCTGTTGAACTAATAATGTAAAAATGTCCAGCCAATTTTTAAATATTTTTACATGTTGTGCAGGCCAGCACGGCTCCAATCAAAAATTCAGTAGATAATGAAGAATCTTATGAATGTTTAACCTGAACATTTAATCTCTAGAGGATTTGCTTAAAAATCACCCTGCACAAAAGAAGCAACTTCGTGCATTACTATTCACAGAATAAAACTTCAGAAATGAAAATCTGAAGTCCAAGCTTCCTGCTTTTACTGTCCGCAGTGTTCACAGATGTAGCTTATTGCTGCTCTGCATTAATTGTTTTCCAAGACATTGCTTGAAAAACAGGAGCTTGTAATCCTGGCAGGGAAACAAGAGGCTCAAGAGAGTCTTAGCAACAGTCCAAGAGTTGACTGTTACATATAGGATGTTAATACTTAAAATATAGATCATATCTGTTTCCAGCTGACAGCAGTGGGTTATGCAGCAGCTGGAGGGCAGGATCAGAGCTCTCCCTTCCAGCAGCAAAGAGGATGAAAGAAGATTACTTTCTGTCATCCTAATTCTTTTGAATTTTGTCTTTTACCTTCAACATATTCAGAAATATACTCTTGAGAAAAACAGATGGGGCTGAAATTCATTGATACGGAACTCCATGACAGTATTTATTGTACCATCATTATTCTAGGCCATGGCTAGCTCACCTGTGTGCCACTGAGGGTAAGATTTCTTTACCATACAGCCCAGGGAGCAGTGAGGGTGTCAAAGAGCAAAGAGCGAAACCATCATGGGTATGCTGGGGGAGATTGAACTGGGAAGTACTCCCGGGCATGGAACGCAGACCAGGCAGGGAGTCTGAAACCCCAAATTTCAGTCTGCCAGTGAGCTAGTATTTAATTCTACTGAATAACCCATGGTGCCTGCACACACAAAGGGTCTAAACACATAATAACATAATATATTGGTTTGGATAACAAGCCTTGAAAACCTCAAGAGAGAACTTTTTCACAGAGCCAACTGCGCCTCAGAGGAGGCTGGTACAGCACTGCGTGCTATGAGCCTTAAAACCGTCTGTACCCTTTGTGCATTTTGATACTGATACGTTATAACATATGTTATATGTATAACAATGTTATAATTATTCTCCATATTGTAGGATAAGTTAATGCTAGTGCTAATTCTCCATAATGTAGGATAAGTTAATGATAATGTAACTCAACCTTTAAAAAACACAATGAAGATAAAAGATATGGAAACCTTTTTAAAATATCACAATCTCTAGCAAGGGTTATCATAGAATCATTTGGTTTGGAAGGGACTTTAAAGATCATCTAGTTCCAACCCCCCTGCCATGGGCAGGGACACCTTCCACTAGACCAGGTTGCTCAAAGCCCCGTCCAACCTGGCCTTGAACACTTCCAGGGAGGGGGCAGCCACAACCTCTCTGGGAAACCTGTTCCAGTGTCTCACCACCCTCACAGTAAAGAATTTCTTCCTTATATCTAATCTAAATCTACCCTCTTTTAGTTTAAAACCATTACCCCTCGTCCTACCAATACACTCCCTGATCAAGAGTCCCTCCCCACCTTTAAGTACTGAAAGGTCGCTATGTCTCCCCAGAGCCCTCTCTTCTCCAGGCTGAACAACCCCAACTCTCTCAGCCTGCCCTCATAGGGGAGGTGCTCCAGCCCCTGATCATCTTTGTGGCCTCCTCTGGACCCACTCAAGCAGGTCCATGTCCTTCTTATGTTGGGGACCCCAGAGCTGGACACAGTACTGCAGGTGGGGTCTCACAAGAGTGGAATAGAGGGGGAGAATCACCTTTCTCGACCTGCTGGCCACAATTCTCTTGATGCAGCCCAGGATACGGTTGACTTTCTGGGCTGCAAGCACACATTGCTGGCTCATAATCAGTTTTCCATTCACAAATACCCCAAGTCCTTCTCCGCAGGGCTGCTCTCAATCCACAATGCCATTTGCAAGACCTCGTGCAACTTTAGTCATTCAACAGGTAAGGAAGCAGAAGCTTTTAAATTCAACTTGAAATGTGTAGTTTAGATGCCACAGTTTATAATATTCACACAAAATACAGACATCCACTAGTTAAAATTATCTGGACAGGCCACAGGTGGTGTGAATGAGAACAAATAATTGTGTATTATGATAGTTTCATTTTAAAGTACTAAGGATACTTCAAAAGCCTTCTGAAACTCCTGAAGAGATTTACTTCATTCTCATTTTAGGGTAGTGAGTAAAGTTTCACATAAAGGAACAGAATTATCTGTGACCTCAGCACGTCTTCTAAACCAATCCAAGATATACCATTCAATTAAAAAAAAAAAAAAAAAAAAGGAGAATCATTATGTTAGTATTCTATTTCTCTCTCTCCTTCAAATCTATACATCTTAAATTAGTATGACATGACTTTTTTTAATCAAATAAGAATTCATAGCAGACAGTGCACAATTGTAAATGGATATGAGGGGCCAGGAATTCTTCTGGCTAGAATCATTCTCTCACTGGCAATGGGACAATTTTGTCATATGCTCTCATACAAAGAAAAAACTCCTGGCTAGATTCCCTCCATCCCTCTATTCAAACAGACAAACACTTAAATTGCTGTGTTCTGTTCTGTTCATTTATTTTAAAATATTATATGCGGCACGTAGTTTTAGTTTCAGATAAAGTAACTCTATTATATTCTTCAGGGCTTTATGCGTGAGAAAGGCACACTTGTTTGACAGGCTTCATAAACTTGTGGTTTTGAAATATCCAAGTGTTTTACAGCTACGGTACTAATGCTAGATTACTGTTTGTTTTTATATGCAATTATACTACTACTGCATCCCATATACACACCAAAAACTCAGCCCAGGTGTCAATAAATAATATTTCTGTAGGTAGATCTAAAAGACTCATGGTGCACACCAGCTGTCAGCAGTAATGAGATGCTGTCACAATTCTCATGCTCTTTTTCACGCTGTGCTCCCTCCTAATGTCTCTGCTAAACCTAACTGAATGTGTCCTGATTTAATTTAATCTGGGTTGCCCTCTATCAGTAACTTTACTGCCCCGCTCAGACTCTGTATTGATCTAAAGGCCTAGATACATAACTGATTTTATACCAGGAGATAAGTTGTAATACTGGTTTGAGAGATCACGTATTCCAGTCCTGACTAGAATAAATTGTTCATGAGATGGCAGAGGAAAGTTTTCTACAGCCCCATAAAGAGTTGGATTTGGAGTTTTCTAAATTCTTAGCAGTTTGAAAAAACTGGACATGTGGATTGATAAGGACCAAAGTCTTTCAAATGTGCAAACTGGATGCGTCTAATCCTGAATGCCTTCTTGATTTAGATGATCATAGGTGCTAGGCATGTGCAAATAGAGATAATTTCAGAGCAGAAGTTAGACACACACTTTTTCATTCCATGTACAGCTGAAGGAAGGTGAATCACTTCACTAATAAAACGAATATCTAACTGCTTTTATTTTCTGAAAATATTCCTTTTAACAAAAAGAAGGGCAATACTGTATAGAACTTTCATTACCAAGGTATTTACAAACTAATGAAAAATATCATTTCCTTTTTGGTTATAAAGCCATCAGGCTAAAATCTAAACAGACAAGTTTAAACTGATCGAAAGCAAAGTCCAACAACAAAAAAACGCCCTAGATTCAAGTGCAGATGTCTCAGTGAACTTTTTTACCAGAAAATCGATAGAGAGCTGCAGGGGACACAGCAATTGAAGAACAGCAGTTGATGGGTCAGTCAATTAAATAGTGACTGTGAGTAGAAGAGGAAGGAAGGTACCCTTTCCATGCTTAAGCTCAGTGTAACAATGTTGAGAAACACCATCCTTGGTAAGATTTTTACAATCATACAAAAACTGTGACTCATCTCCCCTTCCAGAATTCCCAGAGCACACTTACTATTGGAAACCTTAAAATGATATCCTGTTTTCCGCCACTTTGGAAAAACAGCAGGCACAAAGACAGACACCAAAATATTGGAGACGAATTTAGTATGCACATTACTAAAGTCCTGACATTTAATAGCATATCTGATGAGCCAAAGAGAATATTAAAGTATTGACCTTTCCATTTAAATCTTCAGCATAAAGAGAAGATCTGGCCTTTATAATAAATTTCTAAATTACACTTCTACTCCTGATTTCTTCCTTGCTTACCTCTTTGTTTATTACTTAATTGTTTAACTTTTGCCCTGCTAACAAGTACAGCCACTTAATAATCATGAATAGTTTAGCTGAATTAACTGGAAATACAGAGATTTAAACAGTTAAGTAGGTAGACAGCAGAATTGCTTTTGAGGATTTACTAGTATCCTTATTATTAAACTCATTTAAAACATTAGGATACAACTTGAAAGAAAGAAATGAAGTCAGAATATACTAGAAACGTTTTCATACTGAAGGAATTAAAAAAATAGTCACGCAAGTCTGGCAAGAAAGAAGAGATGCTGCAAGATAACGGCTTATTGGATTTTTTTTTTTCCCCTATTTTCTACTTGCTGATTGCTATGAATTTAATTTGGTCACAGACACATCAAAACTTTTCTGCATATATGTGACAGGGAGTGTCCTTGCCACAGGGATGGTATATCTTCTGTGATAATGGGGGTATCTCAACAGTTTCAGGAAGATCTGAAATATCTGGGAAAGACCAATGCAAGTTTTTGGGAACTCAGGTTAGAAAGGAGAGAAAAATTGGCAGACTGTTTTGGATGACTCTGTCAGAGATCCACAGCAATCAGTGGACATTGAAAAGCAATGAATAATAAAGGGTGAACAGGGCCTGAGGAGGCTCTGAACAGAGGGAAGACAGGGGAGGGTGGTGCAGTGGGGACCAGAGATGGCTGAGGTGTAGAAAGGACTGCAGAGCAGGTGAAATAAGTGCCAAGAGATGTGGCTTTGAGGAGCCCATCAAGACTGAGGACCTCAATAAATGATTGAAATGGTATAGTATTTTACTAAGTCACAGCACACATTAACCTGTATAATATCTTTCTAAAAAAGGATAGGTATATATTTCAGATGTGGGGAAATTACCACATAAATTAAGTATATTGTATACAGGATTACCATTATTATTATTTAAACTCCAAATTTAGAATTCAGTGTTCTCTGTTGAGTGTTCAGCACAACCTTCTCAAACATCATAAACTGAAAACTCTATTTTCATGCTATTCTGCTGAGTTTGTCAACGTTATATTTAGCAGATTGCAGGCCAAAAGAGTTGGCTTGGATTTACATCTTCACCCCATTTCCCAAAGTCCATCTTTTCATCTTCACTGACTTCTGAGATACTAACATTTTAGATACTTTCTGAGAACCCTTCCTGATGCTGCCAAGGAATATAGAGAGAAAACATGCAAACTGCAATGGTTTCTTCTGAATTTGCATTCTCAAGTCCATCCAGTTTTAACAATGTCATCATTATACATAAGGTCAAAAACTGCCACTGGCGAAGACTGTACCTGATGACTTGTCTCTCTGTAATGTTAGTGCTCCATTTATTAGCATGACTAAGTGTCAATCATTGCTTGCTAATATTCAAATTAATAGATTTTAAAAAAAAGTCTTTTTCTTAATAATATGGAAAATTAAAAGGACCTGCCTATGGTGTATATTACTATTTTTTCATGTTATCTGCATGTTTTATTGTAGTATTGCTTTAGCACCGTAACATATTCTTTCTTCTATAAAACAACATGACAATGACCCAAGAATATCTACACATGAATTTAACTGCCTGACATTGAAAAAATTTAATCCCCTCCTCTTAGGAGTTGTACTTCACTGGAAAATAAACTAAAATTTAGGATCTGATAAAAAAACCTATAATATCAAAATTGAGCATGTCTATAATGCAGTAATATGAAGACAGAAACTTGACAGAAAATAACAGAGTCATGTGGGAAACACATTACTGAAAATGTTACTGTTCTGAGCAACTTCTCTGAAAGTACAGCTTTTTTATATTTTTGTTTTACAGCTAATTGGTGCAGCATTGTTTCCCCTCAATTTATGATTATTGTAATTGATTCTAGATACACTGAAATTGGTTTATAGCTAATTGAAAATGAGGAAACGTCCAGTGTATTTCACACTACTTTCATGTCTTTTTAGTGTATAAAAGTTTTGCTAAACTGTATTCACAAGAGAAGATGAGTTATATCAAGGGCAACATGTGTGAACAGTATGCAAATTTTTTCATCGTATGTTATCCATAACTTAAATTTAACATCCTTCTCTGAGGAGGAAACAAATTCCTTCTGTTCTTTTATGAGAAACTGAATGCCAGAGGTGAAATAATCTGTGACTTAATCAATAAATACAATAAAGGATTTACGGACTGACACCTGGGAAAAGGTATCTTTACCGATGCAACTGACAGGTTGATGGCAGATTTACTAGCTGTGCAGAATTACAATAAATTTGACTTCAGCTCTGGGCAAATCATGTTAAGAAATATTGCCATGTCAAAGAATTTCTCAGAGATGTCCCTGTTGTATAATGGCATGTCACCCAAGAATGTTATATTCTCTAGTGACCTATTCCTCATCCAGATGATGAAAGTCTGATTAGTATTCTTTATTTAAAAGTGCCATAGCACTGAAAAATGTGAATCATGTCACATCAGACAACAGTAACTACAGAATTGCATTTTTTTTTGAACTTTAATATATTACTCTGAAATATAATACATTACTTACGTAACACAACGCTGTTATGCGAAAAAGGCAGGGAAATACTTGCATACTTGGGAGCCCAAGATTAATACAGTTATCTCAGTATCTTTACAATCTCCTTGACTTCCCACCTCTGTGTGGCAAAGCTGATCTTGAATATTGCTAATATGGACTGACTAAATGCAAATTTTGTTAATCATCAAACCTAAAAACATTTTTACAAAATCAGCTGATATAAATCACTTCCATTTCAGTGAAAGCTATGGTTTTATTTCAGTTAATGCCAGGTGGAAGTTAATTCTCTGGTTTCTGTCTAGAATATTAATAATCTGAAATGCCACTTCTGCAAAGCTTATGCATATATAATTTTATGAGAACTCTCCTTGAAGTTAATGGAAGTTCATTTGAATTTATATACACATGCACAAAAATGTTTAGAGGATCAGTACTTAAGTCCAGAAATAACAATAATTATTGATGAATGGAAACAGTAAGCCAGTATAGTAACATTTATAGTAACATTTATAGTAACATAGTAACATCATCATTATTTATGAATCTTCATATTCACCTCTTAATAAAAACAATTAATTCCCTGCTGTACCTCTCTCTCAAGGTTTAATTATCTGTGGCACTGACCACAATGAATACATTTAGGTAAAGGTTCTCTTGTGGTAAAATATATGTCTGCAACAAGCCACATGCCTTTCTTCAAGAAGTTATTTTTCAAAGGAATAAGTATAATTTAAAAACCAAAACATTTCTAGAAGCTATAAAAACATGTATTAGAATCCTAGAGTAACTAAAATCCAAATAAATTAGTGTAAGGGCAGATGAATGACTACTGCCACAGATTTCACAGCTGATATAATAAAAAGATCAGATGCTTTTGCAGATTTTTCAGTTGAAGACAAATTTCAGGATTGATTCTCTGTCATATCAAGACTAAACCCTGTGTTCAGAATTCATGACAATTCAGATGCCATACCTTTCATTAAATACTAAGGAAGTTAGGTGTGTATTTCAAACAAGTGTTTAAGTGCTTCCCTGACTACAGATGGATTGAAGAAAATGTTTATTCATTTTTCTGAAATGGGTCCTGCATGAAGTTAGCTCTACAGAGCTACTCTCTCAGTTATGTGACTACTCAGTGCAGCAAAGCATTTACTCATCAACAAGAATATCTCCACTGCTCAGGATCTACCATCACATAGCAATATTTACACAGCAGAAAAGGACAAGAAATGATGAAGAACTCTCTATATAATTAATTTACCTTCAGATTACCTTCAGATCTACTACTGCTACTACTACTGAACCATTAGGATGGTATAACAACTGATTTCTGACTACAGAAATTTCATTGTGAATTTAGTGGCAAAAATATTTTTGGTCAAGAACTGGTAAGAATGTCCCATACTGCAATAAGCCTGCAGCGTACAGCATCTACAGTTTACACACAACATGATTTCACAGAACTCCTTAAGAACTCTACCACAAGTGGTATGAGGACCAAACCAAGCACAAATGCAGAGAAAAAAACCCCTCTGCACAGCCACAGTACATTGTCAGAGCTACTGGCGAAATGGAATCATAACCTGGGTTGAAAATAACTTCAAAATTTATATATTTAATTATTTTAAATTCAATTTGGGTCACAAAATTTGCACTTGGTCTTGAGACTTTATTTCTTTTTGATACCTAAAACTGAAAAAATCCCACTAATTTGTGATTCAGATTCAGAGAAGAAATTCCATTAATTGCAAGTTTGAAGTAGCTAGCTATTGCTCTGACTTGGAAGCACAATGGAACTCATGAAATTCTAGTGATAAAGATCAAAATCCTGTTTATATTTGAATTTAACATGTTAATTAAAATTAAAGTAAAATCTAATTGTAAAAGAAGAAATGCCTTTTCAGTTTGCTTTAAGTTTTGATAGAAGCAGAGCTCCAATTGCAACAAAATCCATATAGAATTCAAATATGGATTTAGTTAAGTTAAACTAATGGGAGACTGTACTCTTTTCTCTGTATTGCTTTTAAGTAAAGCTGTATGAGAGACCCTAATCTTGTCATTCTACCTATACACCCATGAAACTCAGGATCCTTATTAAAATACTGTGTGCCAGAACTATAGAGGAAACTTCCTGCTTGTTTTTTATACCATCATTTACAAAATACGTTATATCTGACTTAAAAGCATGTGATAATTTAATGTTTACCTTAAAGATTCTCAGCTTCCTACATTTTCATATCTAATTTATAACAAGGATCATTGGTATGGTCCAAACAATGCACTTTCTTTAAAACACATGCTCACATTCTGATCATTACCTCATCTTTAATGAGTACTGGATGAACTGGAAGGAACTGATATTATACATGCTTTTTGAGTTTTTATACTGACAGTCTTTTTCTTACTCTTTAAAGTGTAAGAGAAGTTATAAAACCCCCAAATTGCACAGGGCTTCATCCACTAGGATAATCCTTACATTTCACTCTGTTTCCTCCTCTGAGAACAACACGTTCCACCACCACCTTTGATTTTCCTTATAGACTAGTCCAATTACGTTCTGAAGCTTTTGTTAGCTTATCCCTGCCTGCTGTTAATAATTCAGTATGAACATGATCCCCACCTGAACCTTTGCCGTTTCAAAACTGATTGACTTCCTCCTCAATCTCTTCAAAAATCCGTTTCTTACACAAATAGCTCAGCTGTCTGGAAAACGATTGCCTGTAGTTTAGTTTTATATTTGGTTCTTTGATAACACAGATTAATATTAATGCTATTTTAATCATATTTACAATTTTAAGTAATTAGTTTCAGTACCGCTCAGGATTCATTTTTTCCCCTGGATTTTAGTAGATTTTCCATTAAGGTACTTTTCTAGTAATTTTAATAAATGAAAATGTGTTTTAAATCAACCCAGTCTAGTGTAATGGGAAAAGAATACTCTCACTCATGAATTATATTTTCTGATGAAGAGAAATGTGGAGATATATGTTGTATGTTTGTGCATGTGACTGAGTATGAAGAAGAAATCACAAGTCAGATTCCTTCTAATTAAGCCATTTTTCTAGCTGACAACTGTCAAAGACATCCTAGAAACCCATGAATATTAAAGTGCTGTTCGCTGGCATATCTGGCATTTTGAAGCTGGACAAATAGAAGTCATGAAATATGAAAGGAGTGCCCCATGTCATTTTGTAGAAAATGTTGCCATTAAGATGATGTATGGGGAAATTCACACCTTCATCTTCTGGGAGTACTATACAATATTTTCTGTATTACTTTGCTTCAAAAGCATTACTACTGGCTGACATTCTTCCTTCTTTGGCTGAAAGAATTTATGAAACGTCTTACAGTCAAGATTTTAAATGCCTGTTGGTACTGATACATATACTTACCTAAAACAAGTTCATATCTTCATTTATAACAAAATTCTCTACTGAGAGAGCATTCTAATGCAGCTTATTTTCATATCTACAAACAGTGACACAAAGTCATTAGATTCGTCCAAAAAAAATTCTACAATTTGTTACAATTAAAATCCACCACAGAATACAACAATAGGAGGGGACTTTTTTAAAGTTCACACTCAACTTTATCTGTGTTTTGGTTCTCCCATTTGTGATGAGCAAAATTCTCAGAAAATGTAAATTCTCATCACACAACATAATTGCTGTCCTCCAACTGAAAAGTGTTTCAGAAATAAAAGACTATTCCTCAAATTTTAAGGATATTAAAATCGTAAGAATCAAGCCTACCTAGGTTATGTACGTAAACCTGTCACCCAATTTATAACATTTAATACAGTTATCTGATCTATATACTAGCAAGCAATTCACTAACAACCTGGATGTCTGCTTTATCACTCATGCATTTAATATGCTTTAAAATTCACTATCAAATTCACATTTAAATGCACGAAACACATTTAACACATGTCCCTGGCCCAGAAAGCGAGAGTGCCCCACTTGGTGAGGCCCAGCTGACCATGCCCAGGCTGGCCCAGCAGCTTTCGTATCTAAATTTACCTGCTTAAACCCAAAATATTAACAAATACTGACATTATTCTCCAGACGTCACACACACCTGGAAGAAGCACTCTGGAAAACATAGATCCTTTCAAGACATGTCAAACCTTGCCACTGAGGGCCTGAGAGGAGGCTTCAAAATACCATCTCTAATCATTGTCAATGCCTTGTGCTACTGTTCATTATCCCAGATAACATCATCATTAATTTATTCTCACCTCCAAACTAATGCTTTCATATACAAGTAAGAGCTGAGCTGCGACTCGACAGCAATTTTAAAATACATAAAGCAGATACATACCTTTGTTGAACAGGTCAAAAAGAAATGGCCTTAAAGTGCTGCAAGATGCATGGTTAGATAGTGAGAAGAATATTCTAATGAAGCTCTGGAATAGACTACACACTGTTGCAAGCTTGGTAATTAAGCAATGAACTTCAGTATACTTAGACTCCTAAGGAAGACGGGCTCCTAAGTTAATACAGTTCTCATATAGAGAAACTAAGGTTCATTAATGTTCCTTTGTTTTCTACCTCAGAAAAACAGCGTTCTCATTTTTCATCCAGCTCTGTGTACTGTCCTCATTAAATAACAGGATTCACAGGTGGCCTGTAACAACTGTAAAAGCTAAAATATTGAACAATTGCTAAAATCCAGCTCTAAAATACTGTAGATGTATAAAAGCATTATTATCTCCTTTCAATGTCTGTATTACAATGTCTCATTTTAGTCCTCTTTCTAGGACCAAATAAATTTATTTTCCTGATTTTTCTTCTCAGAGGAAGGTATGGAATAATTTAAATCATGTTTATCCATAAAAGGGTTTAGCAGCTTATCTGGCCAATGTTTAATTGGGTTTTCAGTTAAAAAAAAATCTACATGTTATTATATCCAATGGAAGTATCTGTTTACAGAACCCCATGTATAAATTATCACCTTGAAAACACAGAAAAATAAGATTTCCACTTGTTCCAGGGGAAAAAAAAAAATTGCTTTCCTTGAAATACCTTAGTAGCAGTATCCCAGAGAAATGAGCTTCAATTTCACACTGACAAAGTGAAAACAAACTTCCTAAGATAGCCAGATACTGAGAGTGAAGATACTTTCAAAAAGGGAACTGAACTTGTGTGAATCACTGCACACAACAAAGTTTTTGAACTCAAGTTCTACTCTGACACCAGACGCTGTACTGCTAAGTACTATTAATACTGTGGTACTCTTTTTTTCAAATTTAGTTCCAAAGATGAGACACACATTCTCACTTGCAATCCATGTATAGACCTGAACAGTGAATTTCAGATTGCTGAATAAGGTTAGTAAATGTGGCATACAAATTCTCTAAACTTCATTTATCATGTTATAAGAGCAGACCTTGGTCATAGCTTTCTCTGCAAGGTCATATTGTTGGTGCATACTTGTATGCACATCACCTGTGAGTAGTTATGCAATTAATTGTTTACCACAAATCGTAAGTTTAAAACTGTTCTGATTTGACACTTATAAAAAGTGCATTATAAATATGCTTTGGGGAACATTTGCATCTATAACATGATAACAAGCAATGACAAACATAAATACCATTTAGTCATGGAACTGATGGCATCCAACCAACCAAGATAAAGATTAGATAGCAATAATATAAAATATAAATACATACATATTAATATATTTTTATATACATAGAAATATAAAAGTGTCAGCCATAAGCCATCTGAGTGTATTCAATGGCTGCAGAAAGGAATGATGTAGTTAGCACTTGCATTCATTTACCTTTTGACTCTCCAAACTCAAAGAAACAGAAACACAGTATCATCAGTGGTGATGGCTTTTGCCAGTTCTGTAGACTTATCTGTAGGAATCAACTCATCTCTGTGGTACCACCCCATTCTGGAGCTTTCTGAAGGAACCTGCCTTCCCTTTGCCACACAATGTATTGTACTGAGCCTAACTCTGAAGTACCTGAGACTGAATAAGCAAATATGCATCTTCAGACAAACATAAAACAAGCTATCACATAGCAATGCTCCATCCCAAATGGCCATGGCCTTTGGATGCATCAATTAGGAATTTCCAGTAAATGGAATTCTGGGAGTTTACTGGAAATTCCTAACTGGTGCATCCTAGTACAGCATCTGACATTCTCATGCATACCTTCCCCAGGAAAATCCTATCCACCTGCTCAGTAACTTGGGCATGCATCATTAAGTGGCCACACTTGACCTGTCTCAGAAGTTCTTCACTATCTAAATTTATCTGTCACTTAAATTATGTATTTCTTACGACTGCTGATTAGACTTTTTTTCTTCTGGCCTTGGTTTAACTAATTTAACCCAACAGAAAGAGAATGATGAGCTTTTTGGGAAAGTAACACTACTATTCAATTTTCATTTTGTTTTAAAAAGTATTTTTAGTATTGTCATTTGAGCCTAAAACACCAAGTTCCTGGCATGTCTGTGAGATATAAATCAATACATCATTTCATCAATGAGGATTTAACTAAGATAAAAAGGCAGTCAAGTATTTGTTTCTTTATCTAACAGATATCCCCTAGGAGTTTGTGATGACATTCTGTATGCTTCCAAAACCAGACAGAAATAGAAGAGAGAGCTGCTTAAATATGCAGGGAGATTCCAGATGACATAGCTTGCCTTCACTGGAATAAAGGACCCTGAAGATACCTTTGTGAATAAAGACTAATATTTAGCATTTGGTTTATTCAATCCTTATTCCTTAAATAGTACATTGATTTTAAGCTGACATGTTCTAAAAGCATGAAGTTACAGGCCTACTGTAAATGCAGACAGGAAAAACATCCCTTTTTCCGTAGTCCGTACAAAATGAATCCTGCCCTTTTGGCTTGATAAAATGATCTGCAATAAATACTTCTCATGTTCCTATATCTTTAATAATTCACTTTGAAAAGCCAACAATAGCTATAGGCACAGTCCATTATGATTAATGGTAGAAGCAGTGGCCTTTGTGTAAAAAAACTCTATTGGTTCTAGAAGTTTTCAAGGTCACAGTTTCATCCAGAAAAGTTCTACTTATGTTAAATATTCTTTAAATATGACCAAATTTTCATGCAAAGTAAAATGTGTGTTATCTTACAGGAAGGATGATACAAAAAGCATATCATGAAGCTTCAGACTCATAAAATGCACACGCACTTCAAGGAAAACTGCAGTAGCAATGTAAAGTTTTTGTCACCCCTCTCATATATCACAGAATCACAGAATCACAGAATCGTCTAGGTTGGAAAAGACCTTGAAGATCACCTAGTCCAACCATTAACCTAACACTGACAGTTTCCAACTACACCATATCCCTCAGCGTTATGTTGACGCTACTCTTAAACACCTCCAGGGATGGGGAATCCACCACCTCCCTGGACAGTCCATTCCAACGCCTAACAACCCGTTCTGTAAAGAAATGCTTCCTAATATCCAGTCTAAACCTTCCCTGGCACAACTTGAGGCCATTCCCTCTTGTCCTATCGTTTATCACTTGGTTAAAGAGACTCATGCCCAGCTCTCTGAAACCTCCTTTCAGGTAGTTGTAGAGGGCGATGAGGTCTCCCCTCAGCCTCCTCTTCTCCAGACTAAACAACCCCAGTTCCCTCAGCCGCTCCTCGCACAACATGTGCTCCAGACCCTTCACCAGCTTCGTTGCCCTTCTCTGGACACGCTCGAGTAATTCAATGTCCTTTTTGTAGTGAGGGGCCCAAAACTCAACACAGTCATCGAGGTGCGGCCTCACCAGGGCCGAGTACAGGGGTAAGATCACTTCCCTGTCCCTGCTGGCCACGCTATTTCTGATGCAAGCCAGGATACCATTGGCCTTCTTGGCCACCTGGGCACACTGCTGGCTCATGTTCAGCCAGCTGTCAATCAACACCCCCAGGTCCCTCTCTGACTGGCAGCTCTCCAGCCACTCCTCCCCAAGCCTGTAGCACTGCTGGGGGTTGTTGTGGCCAAAGTGCAGCACCCGGCATTTGGCCTTCTTGAAACTCCTACAGTTGGCCTTAGCCCATCGCTCCAGCCTGTCCAGGTCTCTCTGCAGAGCCTCCCTACCCTCGAGCAGATCAACACTCCCACCCAACTTGGTGTCATCTGCAAACTTACTGAGGGTGCACTCGATCCCCTTGTCTAGATCATCAATAAAGATGTTAAATAAGAGTGGCCCCAAAACTGAGCCCTTGAGGACACCACTCGTGACCGGCTGCCAACTGGATTTAACTCCGTTCACCACAACTCTTTGGGCCCGGCCATCCAGCCAGTTTTTTACCTAGCAAAGCGTGTGCCCATCCAAGCTTTGAGCAGGCAGTCTCACCAGGAGAATGCTGTGGGAAACCGTGTCAAAGGCCTTACTAAAGTCAAGGTAAACAACATCCACAGCCTTTCCCTCATCCAATAAGCAGGTTGCCCTGTCGTAGAAGGAGATCAGGTTTGCCAAGCAGGACCTGCCTTTCATATACCCATGCTGACTGGGCCTGATCACCTGGTTGTCCTGCACGTGTTGTGTGATGGTACTCAGGATGAGCTGCTCCTTCAGCTTCCCAGGCACCAAAGTCAAGCTGACAGGCCTGTAATTTCCCGCATCATCCTTCCGACCCTTCTTATAGATGGGCGTCACATTGGCCAATTTCCAATCTGTCGAGACCTCCCTGGTCAGCCAGGACTGCTGGTAAATGATGGAAAGCGGCTTGGCGAGCACCCCAGCCAGCTCCTTCAGCACCCTTGGGTGTATCCCATCCGGTCCCATAGACTTGTGTGTGTCTATGTGATGCAGTAGGTCACTGACTATCTCCTCCTGGAATGCAGGGGGCTTGTTCTCCCAGTCTCTATCTTCTGGCTGAGGAAGCTGGATTCCCTCAATACAACTAGTCTTGTTATTAAAGACTGAGGCAAAGAAGGCATTAAGCACCTCAGCCTTTTCCTCGTCACTTGTTACCATGTTTCCTCCTGTGTCTAGCAGGGGATGAAGGCTCTCTCTGGTCTTTCTTTTGCTGCTCACATACTTATAGAAACATTTCTTGTTATCCTTGACTGCTGAAGCCAGATTAATTTCTAGCTGGGCTTTAGACCTCCTGATTTCCGCCCTGCATAGTCTCACAGCGTCTTTGTAATCACTGTGAGTGGCTAGCCTCTTCTTCCAAGAGCGGTAAACTCTCCTTTTCTCCCTGAGTTGCAGCCAAAGCTCCCTGTTTAGCCAGGGTGGTCCTCTCTGTCGCCGTGGAAGTACAAACCACAACTCATAATTTTGCCATGTTTGTTTCACTACACTAATGATCTCCACATGAGGCTGAAGCTAGATAAACTACCTTTAGCATGGTCTGTTAAGAAAATGAAATACTGATAAAAAAATCATGCTGTGAAACTTCAGATGTCATTATAAAGAAAGCCTTATTTTCCAGGCTGCCTTTACAAATAGCTGTACCAGAAGAGAATGACAGCTTTTGATGCGAAAGTTTTGCTCTTAGCCTTTATAATACCTGAGAGATTTATCACTGTGGAATTGCCACCACTTACATACTGAAACATTCATCACGCAGCATGAAAGATAATTATCACCAAACTTTCCACTATAAATATATGTTCCTAGTGCTTTATGTTCCTATATTATTCTTAATAGTCATTGCCATACATTAAAACAATTTACCACACTTAACAGGATGCCTTCACAATCTTAAAGAAGACAATAAAATTTCATATAATATTATATCTTTCACAGAGAGCATATGCTAAATTACTTCACAAAATCAAAGTTTATAGCAGTGGTAAAAGGAATATAAAGTAAAGTAGATCACATACCAAATAAAACCCCTTCTTTTATACTGCAAGATGATGAAGAAAAATATGAATACACATAAATAGCTAAGTGTAAGCTTAAAACAGAACAAAAACTGTTCAAAAGAAGCTTAATGCAGACTCCATTAGAAGTGATAGAAAATGTTAATGAGTAAGGAAATGGCATAGAAAATTACTAAAATTTTAATGATTCTTATTTCCAAAGAAGATATTAAAAGTTCTGTTAATCTCTGGCTCACAGAATCACCTGATTTTATGAGAACCGTACCTTTCACTTAGCTAAATATATCTATAGTTTCTTGAAGAAAAAGAAAAAAAAGCAACAAAATTGTGACCCATGGAAACCTAAAATATTTAAAATCAACTGTGTGTTTGGACATGGTTTAAAAGAGAACACATTACTTTCACAACCTGAAGAAACTGAGAAAAGGATGCTTAGTCACATAGAACAAAGTCACAAACAGCAAAAAATAACGGAAATTTAAGTTGCAGACAAAAGAGGATTTACAGCTGCATTTGGGATGTTTGGGAAAAAAAAAATCATGACATTTTGAGCAGTACAATACACAAAATACCTCAGAATAGGAGAGGGTGAAGCAGGAAATGAGGCACAGGCAGGACTGCATGTCCCAGTAGTGCAAATACAACACTGGCTCGTCCTTATGGAGGGACAGCTTTACGCTAGTTTGCCCAAAAATCTTTGTGTATTTAATTTAGGGTAACTAAAGAAACTTACATAAAGCTCTGCTTGGAAAAAGTAAATCAGCAATATTTTTGTCAATAGATGTATGACATATATCAACATGAAATTTGTTTTCTTCCAATGACAAAAAATTATTGCTAAATTTTGCGTGCAGTACTGTTACGGGTCTAGATGACAGGGAAACTAGTCAAGATCATTCATTGTCAGCAGAACCAATAAGTTGCAGTCTTCAGTGCTGTTGATGGCCCTGCCAGGAAAACCTACCCCAGTTTCCAATGTTTGTGGGAATTCAGTGTGCAAGACCATCATGGCTTAAGCTCAGCTGGCAACAAAGCACCACACAGCTGCTCACTCACTCCCCCCACCCTGGTGGGACGGTGAGGAGAATCAGAAGAAAAAGGTAAAACAACGTCAGTTAAGGACAGTTTAATAGGACAACACAAGGAGAGAAGAAACAATAACAACAATAGTACTAATAAAAGAATATATAAAGCAAGCGATGCACAATTCAATTGCTCATCACCCAGAACTCAATGCTCAGCCTGTTCCCGAGACACAATTCCCCCACGCCCAGCCAGCACCCCAGTTATATACTGAGCATGATGTCACATGGTATCAAATATTCCCTTGGTTAGTTTGTGTCAGTTGTTCTGGCTATGCCCCCTACCAGCTTCTTATGAAAACTAATCCTATCCCAGCTAAACCCAGGACATTATCCACCTCTTATTCTATACCATCTACGTCATGCCCAAATACTACACTTTCCAATTTTTTACCACCACTTTTCCTGTCTTTGATCTATATATATACATGTACTTTTACAACCAGGTTCTCTACCTGAGCAGCAATATCTTGCCACAATGCAGCAGCCCAGATAGGTTTGCCTCTGCGCTGCCAGTTGCTCTGCTTCCATTGCTGTAACCACCCCCACAGGGCATCTTCCACCATCAAGAGACAGTACAGAGATAGAGCACTGGACACTTTTCTCAGTCAGCAATGTCTAAAGCCAGCTGGATGGCTTTCACTTCCACAAACTGGCTCTCTTCATCTTCTCCTTCATCAGTTTCTGCAACTTGTCATACAGGACTCCATACAGCAGCCTTTCACATCTGATGCTTTCCCAGAATGTGAGAGGACCCAGCGAACAGGGCATATGGATTCTCATTTTCTGGTAGTTTATTATATGGTGGGTCTCTTCAGCACGTCACCTCCTCCTCTGGCAGTAGTCTGAAATTTTTGCCTTCTGGGCAGTCCATGATCACTTCCAATATTCCTGGGTGACTGGGGTTTCCTATTCAAGCCTGTTGTGTGATCAGTGTGATCCACTTACTCCATGTAGCATCAGTTGAATGATTTGTAGAGGAGATACTCCCTTTGAACATCCAGCCCAGCACCAGCAGTTGGGGTGCCAAGAGGAGTTGTGTTTTAGTACCAACCCCTTCTGAAGCAGCTCGAACTCTTTCATAGGCTGCCAAAATCTTTTTCAGTTGGAGTATAGTGGGCCTCAGATCAGTATCCTCGACTCCAAAACCCTTGGGGTCAATTTTGAGTCTCCCCTGGTACTCTCTGCCAGAGACTCCAGGTAGGGTTATTCTCCCCAGCTGCAGTGTAGAGCACATTTCTAGCATCTTGTCCTGCTCAGAGTGGCCCGAAGGCTATTGCATGAACTAATTTGTCTAATTTGTTCAAAGGCTTGTCATTGCTCAGGGCCCCATTTGAACTAATTCTTCTTCTGGGCCACTCAACAGAGAGAGCTTACAATCAGATTGTAATTTGGAATATGCATTCTCCAAAAACCCGCAACACCTAGGAAAGCTTGTGTTTGCTTTTTGCTAGTCAGTGGAGACATAGCTGCTATTTTGTTGATCACATCCCTTGGTATATGATGACACCCACCTTGCCATTTTATTCCTAAAAACTAAATCTCCTGTGCAAGTCCCTTGACTTTACTTGGTTATGTGGCAAAACTGGCATTCAGAAGGATTTGAACTATTTTCTTCCCTTTCTCAAAAACTTCTTCTGCTGTATTACCCCATACGATGATGTTATCAATGTACTGCAGGTGTTCCAGAGATTCACCCTGATCCAGTGCAGTCTGGATCAGTCCATGGCAAATGATGGGACTTCATTTCCACCCCTGGGGTAGATGATTCCAGGTGTACTGGACAGCCCTCCAAGTGAAAGCAAACTGTGCCTGCACCCTGCTGACAAAGGGATTGAGAAAAATGCATTAGCGATATCAATTGTGGCACACAACTTGGCTGCCTCTGACTCCAGGTTGAAGCTCTACAATGTCTGGCACAGTAGCAGTCATCAGCAGTGTGAGGTCATTCGGGACACGACAGTCTTCAGTCAGTCTCCACTCTATATTAGACTTTCGCACTGGCCAAATGGGACAGTTAAAGGGTGAGCAAGTTTTGCTGATCACTCCTTGGCTCTCCAGTTGACGGATCAGTTTATGGATGGGAATCAGAGAGACTCAGTTGGTGCGATACTGCTGCTGGTGCACCACTGTGGTAGTGATCAGCACCCACTATTCTTCAACCCTCAGCAGCCCCACGAGGGTCCTCTGAGACACGGGGCAAGATTGACAGCTGTTCAATTTCCTCAGTCTCCAAGACAGCTAAACCAAAAGCTTACTGGTACCCTTTTGGGTCCTTGAAACCCCCTCTCCCAAGGTAGTCTCTGCCAATGATGCACAGGGCCTCTGGGCCAGTCACAATGGGGTGTTTATGCCACTCATTCCCAGTTAGTCACTTCAGCTTCCAATACAGTTTAGCTGTTGGGATCCCTCTATCACTCCAGAAATGCATATGGCTTGATGCCATTAGGGTGCACTATGCACCTGTGTCCACCAGAGCCTTACACTCCTGTGGATCTGATGTGCCAGGTCATTGAATCCATTAAGTCCAATAAACCCGGTTGTCTTGGCTGTGCCCCTTCCCAGCTTCTTGTGAAAATTAACCCTATCCCAGCTGAACCCAGGACAAAGAATTAACATAAAACAGAAACAAAAAGTAAGACTCATAACAAATAGTGCCTGTAAAAAGATATTTACAACCAAACAAAAAGAAAGAAAAACCCAGCAAACCACCATTATAAAAATCACATACAACACTGTAAAAAGATATTTTCAGTCAAGCTTCACAAGGTCAGATGCTTGTTTAAGCAACTTAGAGACACACAGTCTAGAGAGAAAAGGAAAAATAAAAATAAATCACATTTCAAGCATTCAAGACTTGGAGAGGATTAAAGTTAAAAAATCATAAAAGAAAACCTGCTTTTGTACTCTTACAGTAAGATTACCTTTAAACTTAGAATTTCAGTCAAGATGAAAATGTGGAATCACAAAATCATCACATTTAGAGACAGAAAAAAATGAAGAGGATAAATGCACATTTTAAAGCAGTATAAATAAACTTCCAACTATCAGAACCAAGCCTGGCTCATGACCTGGTCTATTAAATCATGTAGTACATCATTTTGGATTAGTGCAGAAAACTTCAAGATACAGTCCTTGTCTCATATTTGAGTGTTATAAAATAAATTGTGAAGCAGCACATAACGACAGGGTTCAATATAAAGGTCTACAAGTGAAATAAAAATGGACATGTAACAGCTGACTATGATTGCTTAAGAGAAACAAGATGTTTAAAGGTGTTCAAGGGTGAGCATATCCAGAAGACATATTGATAGACATGAGGACGTAATGTGTTCCAGAGCACATGACAACCAATTTAATCACATTTCAGGTATATTTTAGTACATTACAACTACATATACTATGGGCAAGATTTAGTTAGGACAGCAAATTATAATAGCACCTGACTTGAAGTACCAAATCTACCATGGCATAGATGTCTTATACACTCTGTAGTACAACTACTGAGTGCACTGTGTATATACATACAGTGACTGTTTCTAATTCAGCTCTTCACATAAATTTTACACTCCTATTGATTTTGTTTAAAAAAAAAATAATCACTAGCTCTCTGGCTGTATATTCTGGTATCTGTTGTATTTCATATACAAATGCCACATAAGAAAGGAGAGCTCTGAATGTTAAGCTTGCTTTCATGGATTGAAGGATGGAGGCCCCTAGTCCCCAAAGACTCATTCAGTAATATTTCAATTTGTTCACAGTAAATATTTCATGTGACCTTCAGTACATCAGTGACTAAGATACCACATTATGCATCTTCCCCATTTTTAACAGTCTAAACTAAAAAGTCAGTTTAATCAATAGCTTTCATATAAAAAAAACCCCTAACACTGCTCAGATTATCCATTTTCTAGTGTAAGTCCTCACAGATACCAGTTGGTGCTTTTAGAGTTTTGTAAAAATAGTTCAAGCTTGTTCTGCAATATAAATCTGAACAAAACCCAGTGCTTCCTTTAGTCAGCAAAGGGAGTTGTAAAACTGACACTGTGTAAACTGCCTTCTTTCTACTTAATAAAACACTCTACATGTGGAGTGATGGGGAGGGACAGAGTTCCTCTGTGTACAAGAGCTGTGCAGAAAGACTGCATACTTCTGTCAACTTCAAGAGATACAGTGGAAGACGGTGCACTGAACTTGACAGTCTATTTGTATTACTGATTCACTGATTTTTTCCAAGTAATTTAGTAACTGTCACACTGGGTCTATGTATCCCAATATCCTACTGGTGACCACTGTCAAAAGTAGAATCTTCATACTGGTTTCACTGGCATAAAAGGTCACTTAAAGTTGATCCTGAGCCTAAGTTTGCCAAACGTTCTTTTTTCCCCCCTGCATGAACATTGATTAGTGGAAGCTATTAGAAATATCTTAACATATGCATACAATGGAAGATCTCCTGAAATGTACTCAAGGGAAATGCATAAAGATTGCTCAGAGTTTTATAATACCTTTCATAGTGGCGATACCCACATTCAGTAGCTGCTATTAGCTTGGATGCCCCATTTCTGCTTGGTATGTTTATGCTTGTCCTAGTGCCAAGTGACACCTAGGAAAATATTAAGATCAAGTTACTCTCTTCCCATCCATGACAACTGGTGATAATGCTCATAATCTTCTGTTATCAGAAACTTGTACTTCAGCAATGGGGAAATACATGTTCATAGTCACAGATGCTTGTGTGCACCAGGGCAGAATGCAGAGGTAAGAAGGGTGGTAATTAAGTCTTTTACATTAGGTCCTCCTCTACCTTAATGATGTCAGCAGCAAGACAGGACTACCAATATACTGTCTTATTTTATATTCCGTATTTTTTTCCTCTACTTTCTTTGTTCAAGACATGATAGTATTCAAGGAATATTAAGTTTCAATATTCCTTTTTACATTCAATATTTTTTTTTAACCTTTACTAGCAGAAATATGGGGAGATGGAAGAACAAGAGAAAGATTTACAACTCTGCAGAAGTTTTTTAAAAAGTATTTCATTTTAAATTAAAGACCAATCAAACAAAACCACAGTAGTTGACTAATATATATTGCTTAAACAGTACAATCTTCTATTTAAAATTAATCTAATTGCACTAAAAAAAAAATCTAGATGCTGAACTGAGTTTTAACAGCATCTTGCAGCACCAAAATCTTAATCTGGGAAACAGAAGTTTCCATAGACAAGTGACTGAACTCAGTCAAGGACTGAGATGCCTCTTGTATATACGGAAAGGACAAACCACAGCAGCAAAGACATTTGGAAAAAAATTAACAATAACTAGGAATTCATTCCCAGTGTGCTTTCCCATCAGAGGAAAGTGAAAGGAAATGGACAAGGACTGTAGTGAGTAAAAGTAAAATAGCCCTCAGATAACAGCTAAAAATCTGAGGAGCAGATAAAAATAGCCTGAGTACCCTTCTGCCAGAAAACACCTCTATATTAGAGCATAAGGATAATACCAGCAGTAAAAATCTTTAATAAAATAAAAGGAACACCATTGTTCTTATCTCATGGGATACGTAGTTGTTAAGATAATTTGATAATCTGTATTTAAAACACCTAGAATAAAGGTTTCAGTAGGTCAATATTTCATTGGCATTTTAATTAAATAATTGCACTAAATTCTAAACTGGGAAGTGAAATGATGATCTTATTTAAACAGAATAACTGAGGTCATCAAATGACTTTTAATTAAATTGTTAATTGATTTTTCTTTAATTCTTTAGGATGATTGATGGCCACACACTTAGTTGCTGAGTTTGTTAATTACCATGAGTCAATTCCATGTAGTGCACTTTGGTATGGCTGCTCTAGTTATCTCCCCATTAAGAAAAGAAAAAAATTCATAGTTTCACTACACCATTTAGCATTATTCATGCATGCTTCCTGATGCAGTTCACTTTTAAATAATTGTTAAGGTAGATCAATCTTTTCCATTGGATTTAGTTTACAAAATTAATCTGCTAGTGAATTAGTAGCCCAGTCATGCTTTTCAGCAAATCTTGCTCCAATCTGCTTCATAACCTTTCTTATGATTGTCAGAAAGAATGTTCATTTCACTTTTTTGAAAATTATGCAAGATAAGCTACTTTAAACTTCCTTTAACAGTTGGCGTAGAGATGGCAATTTTTTTGGCATGTTCTCTAGCTTCATTTACAGAATTCTGTAATCTCCTGACAACAGACCTTCTGTGATTATGCACTGAATAAAGACCTGGAGAAATGACAGCTTGGTTTCACACCTAAGTACTGCTATCTGTCCTTCGTTTGTTGACAGCATAATTCCTATTACCACCAGCAGGGCAAAAGCAGTGTTAACTATTCCACCTTCTCTGAATGTAAGGTCTGGATTTAAACTTTTTAATTTGGGCTGAGATAAGCAATTATTGCAGCTCATAACACTTAAACAAAATAAAAAATAAAGAACTCATCTCTGCTTTTTTTCATAAACAAATTCTACATTCATGAGAATAGCGCTAGCAAGACCTGAGCTTCCATGAAGCATTTCTAAATGTGTATCTAAACAATTTACCAGCAGTAGTCTTTCTCATATTTATAAAGTAAATTTAAAAAAATCAAACAAATTACTAGCTTAAGGTTTACTGACACAGCCATCTCCACATATCTCAGCATCTCAGTTAAAAAGAACATCGTTTCACCATCTCATCACTGTCAGGGATGGTAGAGAATCACAATTCATATTTTTGAAAAATATTAATAGAAAATTTGCAAAGGTTGCATGGACAACAGCACATCTAGACTACCAACTTACTGGTAATGTTTTACCACTGTATACTCAAGAGCCTAATAAAAATTACAGGATCCCTTTTATTATTTTACTTGTGATTAATATACCAGGAATAAATCTTTGTGCCTTATCATCATGCAGGATGATGAGGAGGAAGGAGCAGCAGACTAACCATAACCCATTCCCTGCCCACCCTGCACCGCTGTGGGGAAGAAGGTAGAGAAATCAGGAGCAAAGATGAGCCCGGGAAGAAGGGAGGGGTGGGGGGAAGATGTTTCTAAGATATGGTTATACTTCTCACTGTCCTACTCTCTTTGTTAAGTGTTGTTGGTGTTCTTGTTTGAATTAAATTGATCTTTTTCTTCCCCAATTGAGTATGTCTTTTGCCTGTGACCATAACAGGCATCCCTCCCTGCCCTTATCTTGATTCCTGAGCCTTCTACTTTATTTTCTCCTTCACATTTCTGAGGCAGAAGGAGTGAGCGAGCAGCTGCGTGGTGCTCAGTTGCCCTCTAGGGTCAAACTACGACACCAACCAAAACCACAGATAAAGGTGTAGGAAGCTTATTTTATACAGAGTTCATTTTGACCACAATTACTTTCTTATTGATTTCTTTGATGTTTTTTTCTGAAATGTAGAAAGTTTCAATTCTCTTATCAAGTGATTATTAACACCCTGATGAAGTCCAGTGTTTCACTTGAGTCCCCATTTGTTCAGAACTGGAAGGAAGAGTTAGGAATACGTCAAATGATTTTTTTTCACCTTTTCTTCTATGTTTGAGTAGATGAATGGTTAGTTAGCACCTGTCTCTACTTTGGACTTAATTTGTGTATTAAGGTTTACTAAACCAAATTGCTTGAATGAGGTGGAGTTTTAAATCAGGCATTCCATCTGTAGCACATGTAATTCTAGGTTTTGTTTAATAAATAGAAATGTTTTGTTTTTCCAGCATATCCAGGCTATTTTGAAATCAGGAATAAGCTGATAAAAAAGAACAGTTCTGGAAAGGAAGAAAAATGAGAAGGTTCATGACAGTAAGTGATGCAAGCAAAAGGTTGTGTTCCTTTTGAACTTTGACCTGGTTATCTGCACAGCTTTATTGCTTCAAGCGGACAGAAAAGGGGAAGAACTGGAAACCTTGGAATTAGTTGCTGGGTGCAAACAAGCCTTCAGGAGCCAGCAGAGAGAGCACAGAGACCAATCGAAATTTTATCTGAGAAGAAAAACATAACTTATTATAGGTCAAAGGAATGTGAGAAAAAGTTGAATAACGGAAGGAGATTTAGTTTACTGGATTTAAAATTGTGACTTTATGGAATTTTTTTGCTTCCAGTTTAAAACATATTTCATCAGCCTCCAAATGTGTCTGCTTATGAAGAGGATGGCCATTTTTCCCCCAGGTAGCACTTTTTAAGAACTGAAAAAAGCCAGTCTTTATCAAGATGTCTTAAGACATAAGTTTCACTCTTGTATTAGTGAATTAGATCCTCTTCCATGATTTTCTGCATTAGTACTCCACTAATAGAGGAACTAATTGAAAACACCCAGTTTGTCTTCCCTTAATGATTTTCAGCTTTACTTTACAATGCACTCACTTATCCTCATTTAGCAAAATGTTGTAAGTTCTTACAGGAGATAGCAAAGACAGACTCCCCTGGGGTTTTTTAGCTCTGTTGGGACAGCTAAGCTTGGAGGTAAGCATGGACAGAATGGCACCCATGGTCCTAGCATTTATACAGCATAGAAGTAAAATTTTTTACTTGCTTTCATTGTTTTGCTTTCCTAGTTAAACTTACAAAAAGGACAAGGCAATGGAAGCAGTATCACAGGTTACAGGCAGAAGTTAGGAAATCACATAAGGCACCTAGAAACAAGGCAAATACCACAGAGGGTATGGCACAGAAATTCCACAATTCTTCATGTGGCTGTGGTTTTGTTGAGGTTTTTTCCTTCCCAATTCTTTCTTTTTTCTCTACCTGTCTTTGTGTTGCCAAAACACACAAAACCTGACATCTACCACCCGAGGAGACTTTTAACTATAAACTGTGAATACTAGGGTTTTTTCTCAGTTTGCATTACTGCTAAGCCAGAGGCAGCAATTAACCCTTACAAGCTGTTTTAAAACATGGGCCCTGTCTTCCTGTTTTATATCGTGTTGCCAGAACTCAACAAATTATCCTAATAGCCATGTATATTATCACTGCAGTGTGCAATTCAGACACACACCAAGTTTTGACCCTTCAAGTGCAAAATATGACTCCAGATATTTTCACTGCTATTTATAAATTTGTATTTTATTTCAACAGGATAAAATTGGATAGATGGAATCATGAGATGAAAATCCTTAAACCTTCATAACAACCAAGAAGAAATAGAAAACGATGAAGATCACTGCAGGTGAAAGTTGAAGGAAGTAATGCCGGGGAAGGATGCAAATGAATTAGTCTACTTTGCCTACAGGATTAAATTTAAAAGACAGTATCACACTCCAGGATCTGATCCCTATGCTCTGTAGTTTCTCTTTCCTATTTTAATTCAATAAGCAATTTATTTGTGGTATACTGTGGGATGATCATTATACAACATATGAGTAAAGACATTCTACATGAAAAATTCCTATTTCTAGATTTTAGTGTCAAGATTATTTAGGGTTTTCTGTTAGTGAAACACTGTCCTTGACAAAAGTATTCTTGGCTCGAAGTAACTGCAAAATCAAATGTCAACTATTTCTGTCAAAAGAAGGAAAAGGAAAAATACTAAGAAACTCCTCCTGCTAAATACCCCTTGCACACCATCTATGGCTATGCTAATGGACCCTGTACTCAGGTCATCTGTTCAAATTAAAGAAACTGCCTTCACAGTAAGAAATCTGCATAGAATGTCAATTGTTCTAGTTCATTACCTGTTAGCAAATGTGAAGAGCCAAAGCCAATTCTGACATCTACATATAATGAATTCATTACAATGTCTGGCACATTTAGCTTTGGGAGGAAAAGCAAAGGACAATAAAAAGGAACAATGCAGGTTAGGCTTTTATTAAGAACATTTCTTGAAAGGATAATAGCTGGAAGAAATTCTCAAAAGCATATATCAGTCTTTTCTGAAGTCTCATTTTTTTAGTAGTTTATTACAGAATTTGTTGTTGCAGTTTTAAGATATACATATATAATATTTTTAGAAAAGTGGATCAGTTGAAATATGGGCTCATCATCAAAACAACAGTCATACAGCTTTCCATTTAACAGATTATACTAATATCGGACTTGTGATTTGCCTGGATTTCAAGAAATAACTGTGTTACTTGAGCATCCCTACTACAATACAAAGATACATTTTTCATATGAAGTATTACAAGGAAATAAAAGAGTGTTCAAGTTAAATAAAAGCTTTATTTGGGAATAACTTATAGTGTAAGACTGAAATTTTGTGAACTGTTTTCTGTATTTACTCTCTAGATGGAACAGTGGCCAGCAGGTTGAGGGAGGTGATTTTCCACCTCTACTCCATTCTTGTGAGATCCCACCTGCAGTACTGTGTCCAGCTCTGGGACGC
The DNA here is from genome assembly GCF_047716275.1 of Strix uralensis. Lineage (NCBI taxonomy): Eukaryota > Metazoa > Chordata > Aves > Strigiformes > Strigidae > Strix > Strix uralensis. The sequence continues at coordinate 42,262,291 of NC_133975.1, forward strand.
CCAATGTAAAGACATGGACCTGCTTGAGCAGGTCCAGAGGAGGACCATGAAAATGATCAGGGGGCTGGAGCACCTCCCCTATGAGGACAGACTGAGAGTGTTGGGGTTGTTCAGCCTGGAGAAGAGAAGACTCCGGGGAGACCTTACAGCGGCCTTCCAGTACTTCAAAGGGGCCTACAGGAAAGATGGGGTGGGACTCTTTATCAGGCAGCATAGTGATAGGATGAGGGGTAACAGCTTTAAACTGAAAGAGGGTAGATTTAGATTAGATATAAGGAAGAAATTCTTTACTGTGAGGGTGGTGGAACACCCACCAGAGAAGCTGTGGCTGCCCCCTCCCTGGCAGTGTTCAAGGCCAGGTTGGACGGGGCTTTGAGCAACCTGGTCTAGTGGAAGGTGTCCCTGCCCATGGCAGGGGGTTTGTAACTAGATGATCTTTAAGGCCCCTTCCAACCCAAACCATTTTATGATCCCATGATTGTATTTTTTAAATATTCAGAATTTTAATTACTATATTTTCAACAAGCTAGCATTGTTTTTAAAAAAACATAGTCTCCAAAGACTGTATCAATTTGAAGTGGCAACAATCAGAAAAATAAGCTTTGCCTGTCCTACAGATATGCTACATATACATTCTCTCTATCAAAGCTATTTAGCTGACCATATATAAGTACATACGTACAATTAATAATAAAGTTCTATTACAGGTCATCAAAAAAGGTAGTATGGGTGAGATTTTCTTTTGAAATGATTAAACAATAGCAACTAAAATCCCAGACTTAACGTGAATGTGAATCTTCAGTTACCCAGGTATGTGTTTGATAATGGACACAGCTGAAAACAGTGGCCCAACAAGTTCTTGGGATGTGTTGGGTACCATCTTTAAAAAAATGAGGTGGGCAATTAATTAACAAACGCTTTCATGTGGGAAACATACCTGAAATCTCATTGCAAATTGCTCCTTATCAAATAAGTTATTTAGTGCTTTCATTTATGACTCATTAAATTTGCTGGCAACGTCAAACTTTAGGGCATTAATCGTTTTGTGATCCAACAGAAGAATACAAACTATTTTTAAACCAAGAAAATTAATTAGATGGCATATTAGATCAGTAAGGACAAGTGAAAGATTTTGGGAGCATCCACTCTGCAAAAAACAAGATGGGAGAATGACTACCTTAAGAGTAGTGGATAACCTATGCTACTGTGTATACAGCATGGACCTTCTTCTTAAGAGCTAAGGGTTCCTGAACCAATATGCCATATAAGATATAATATGAAGTATTAAAAGCAACTGAGCCTTGCTGCTTCCTGCAAGTGCCAGCGTGCAGCGTATCTTTGCCTGGAGCATCCCAAATTTCTTGGCGCTTGCGCCAGGCTGACGTGCAGCACACACCACTTCAAACCCCCTAGCACAGGCAACTTTTTTTATTTTCTAGCATGGCCATCTCTATGCCGTGGTATCAGAGTGCCTGTCCCCAAGGGGGTTGCTTGCCTCTCTGACACAGGAACCTCACACCCACCCACCCTCCCTCCCTCCCTATGCTCCCAATGAGCACCATGGACAGCCAGTCAAACCCTAACCAAAACCTCTCATGGTCACTGGAGCGCTACTTGTGTGCATCAGCATGACAACCACACCTACCCTAATTAAAACTTATAGGCAATGGGGTTAATGATGCAGCTTTTCAAGAAGGTGAAGCCATTACTTGACTTTTGATTACTCAGTCTTTCAGTCCTCCCAATAACAACACTAAAAAGGGGAGGTGCTAAGATTTATGACTGCATATAATTCCTTAATGAGATTATTTCACTGTAATTATTCTTTTTATTACATATCAAAGTGTCTCTCAGCTTGAAGAATACACAACAGATTTTTAATCATTTTAGCTCAATTCCTGACACCATAATTAAAGTCAAATATGGCCTAACTTAACAAACCAGCATTATTGTCCTGTACACAATCTATATCTCTTCACAGAAAGGAGGAAAGGCAGGCCTCTGTACACATGCAGAGCCTACAGAAGCAAGAAAACATCAAATTTCACAGGTCTAAGATTCAAAAAGCACCCTGAGAGCTTTCTCCTTTTTTGTCATTTTGCTTCTACCCTGAGGTAGATTTTAAAACTCCTGACTAAACTTGCAGTCTAGGTCATTGAGCTTCAATGTGTGTTTATTGCACTGAGATGACTGCAAATGTTCTCTACTTTAGGAATGAAACTGACAGCCTGTTAATGAAATAAACTAAAAAGTTAATGCTAAAAGAAAATAGCATCTGTTTCAGTCAAGCCAAACAAACAAACAAAAAAAGAGTGCATATTTTTCTACAGCTGTATGAAACAGGTTAACAAAATTCCCTACAGAAAAACTACAGTCACTGACTAATTGATTTTCACTATTGTTTAACTATATCATTTTGATAGGCTCTTATCCCATGGTAAAACCAAAATGATGCTGCTGTTCTTGTCATTACAGTTGATTAATCTTCCCTGTTTCTGAGAGGGAATCCTGTAAGCCTTCTCCTTTTGGCACATTCATCAGGCAGACAAAACAAAGGTAAACCTGGCAAACACTGTTTACTCAAGGTAAGCATTAATCTCAATAGCTGGCTATAATTAGGAACAAGATGTATGAACAGACAAAAAAGCAATAAATAACCTTAAACCAGAAATGTGCTAAGATTTAAACTCAAAACTGCACTTGGGTTTAATCTAGCTCAGTCACTTTGCTAGTAGTCCTCTCTGTAGCATCAGGTAAGTCGAAATAATGGTAGAATGATTAAAATAGAGAGCTTTAATATTTTGGATTATCAGCTACTGAAAAATCAGCTCAAAATTTCATAGGCTCCAGTGCATCTTGATCCTGCTCATTCACTAAGCCATCTCTGCACCTTCAAGGTCCATCCACCACCTACTAACACCCAGACTAACATCTGAAATTCCTGTTTGTGAATCCTGCTAACCATTCCAGGTTCCTCTCTTACCCCTTCTTCCCACACCCATGTTTACAGTGAGGACTTCCACTACATTTAAACTAGTTCCCGGGCATAAAGTATCTTATTTGCTACCACTTCCCAAACCAAGTGGACCATTGTCTAAACACCCTGAAAACTTACCTTAGTATACAAAGCAGCTTATGAAGAACTGCACACAGGAAAAAAGCAAAACCAATCAGTATATTTACTCACACCCCGTAAGTAGAGACATTTGTTAAAAGGTGACTCCATCACAGAAACCAACAAGCCTAAGACATCATGAAATTCACTAAAAACCAAACTAGATACAACTTTTTAGGAACAATAAAATACCAGTAGAAGAAAGTTTCTTCCTAATAACAAAACAAAACAAAACAATCCCCCAGAAACTGATGAAAGCCTGAAGCCTGACAGGGTGGTTAGCAAATGCAGTTGACAATTGGGGGCGGGGGGCGGGAAAGTAATGACAACAAAAATGTATGACATGCAGAAAATCAAGTCTAACTAGACACTCTGTGAAGAGTTTTGAGTTAAGCAAGTTTTAATCCAAAAGCAAAGACAAACAATCCCATACCTCTATATTTTTTGGTTTTTTTGGTTTTTTTTCAAGTTAAACAACTGAAATAGTGGTTATCTGAAGTACTTCTGTTTCCTATTCATGAGCAACTATTATCAGAAATGTTTCAAACCAGAATATTTCAACTCCTTTCTTGGTAGTTGAAGATGTGACCATATAACATGATGTTGAATTCTCCAGCTGACTCAAATGAAATACTTTATCTTCTTTCTAATCTTAATTAATTGTCGTAATATAACTGGTATAATAAACAGAATAAATTGAGCTCAAAAAATCCCAGTTCCAATACGATATGGAACACTGGCAGTTGTTGAGAGAAGGGCTAGGTAGGTATTCATACCCCATGCAGAGATAAAGACACAGAACTTCTGTCAAAACTAACAATAATGTTCTGTGCTGTTTCCTAAATATAATGGAAAGGCAGGCTAATGCTCTTTTAGTCCATTCCTACAGATCAAGAAGAAAGATGGAGAAAGCCACTTTCATCTGGCATTTCCCAGTAATCACAGATTCATAGAATGGTTTGAGTTGGAAGGAACCTTAAAGATCATCTAGTTCCAACCCCCCTGCCATGGGCAGGGACACCTTCCACTAGATCAGGTTGCTCAAAGCCCCATCCAACCTGGCCTTGAACACTTCCAGGGAGGGGGCAGCCACAACCTCTCTGAGCATCCAGTGCCTCAACACCCTCACTGTGAAGAACTTCTTCCTTACATCTAATCTAAATCTACCCTCTTTCAGTTTAAAACTGTTACTCCTCGTCCTATCACTACATCTCCTTGTAAAAAGTCCCTCCCCAGCGTTCCTATAGGCTCCTTTTAAGTACTAAAAGGCTGCTATAAGGTCTCCCTGGAGTCTTCTTTTCTTGAGGCTGAACCACCCCAACTCTCTCAGTCCTCACAGGGGGGGTGCTCCAGTCCTCTGATCATCTTCATAGCCCTCCTCCGGACCCGCTTGAGCAGGTCCATGTCCTTCTTATATTGGGGGCCCCAGAGCTGGACACAGCACTCCAGGTGGGGTGTCATGAGAGTGGAGCAGAGGTGGAAAATCACCTCCCTCGAACTGTCTGCCACACTTCTCTTGATGCAGCCCAGGATACGGTTGACTTTCTGGGTTGCACATTGCTGGATCATAGTCAGTTTTCCATCCACTACAACTCCCAAGTCATTCTCCACAGGGCTGCTCTCAATCTACTCATCACCCAGCCTGTATTTGTGCATGGGATTACCTTGATCCATGTGCAGGACCTTGTACTTGGCCTTGTTGAACTTCATGAGGTTCTCACAGGCCCACCTCTTGAGCCTGTCAGGGATCCTCTAGATGGCATCCCTTCCCTCCAGCGTGTCAACTGCACCACACAGCTTGGTGTCATTGGCAAACTTGCTGAGGGTGTGCTCAATCCCACTGTCTGTGTCACCAACAAAGATGTTAGAGTGCTGGTCCCAGGGACCACCCCTGAGGAACATTACTCAACACTGCTTTCCACTTGGACATAGAGCCGTTGACCACAACTCTTTAAGTGTGACCATTGAGCCAATTCCTTACCCACTGAGTGGTCCTGTCATCACATCCATGTCTCTCCAATCTAGAGACAAAGATGTCGTGTGGGACAGTGTCAAATGCTTTGCACAAGTCTAGGCAGTTGCTGTTCCCTTATTCACCAGCACCGTAACACTGTAGTAGAAGGCCACCAAATTTGTCAGGCACCATTTGCCCTTAGTGGAACCATGCTGGCTGTCACCAATCATCTCCTTATTTTCCATGTGTCCTAGCATAGTTTCCAGGAGGATCTGCTCCATCATCTTGCCAGGGACAGAGGTCAGACTGACAGCCCTGTAGTTCCCCAGGTCTTTCTTTTTTACCTTTTTAAAAAGGAGGGTTATGTTTCTCCTTTCCAGTCAATGGGAACTTTACCAGACTGCCATGACTTCTCAAATACGACAGATAGTGGCTTAGACACTTCATCTGCCTGTTCCCTCAGGACCCGTGGATGTATCTCATCAGGTCCTATGGACTTGTGCACCTTCAGGTTCCTTAGATGGTCTCAAACCTGATATTCTCCTACAGTGGGTGGTTCTTCATTCTCCCAGTCCCTGACTTTCCCTTCTGCAATTTGGGCAGTGTGGCTGGAGCCCTTACTGGTGAAGACCGAGGCAAAGAAGTTGTTGAGTACCTCAGCCTTCTTCATGTCCTGGGTAACCAGGTCTCCTGTTGCCTTCCAGAGAGGGCCCACATTTCCCCTAGTCTTCCTTTTATCACTGATAGACCTATAGAAGCTTTTCTTGTTGGCCCTGATGTCCCTGGACAGATTTAATTCTATCAGGATTTTGGCCTTCCTAACCTGATCCCTGGCCGCTCGGACAATTTCTCTGTATTCCTCTCAGGCTATCTGTCCTTGCTTCCACCCTCTGTAGGCTTCCTTTTTGTTTTTGAGTTTGTCCAGGAGCATCTTGTTCATCCATGCAGGCCTCCTGGCAATTTTGCCTGACTTCCTCTTTATCGGGATGCATCGCTCTTGAGCTTGAAGAAGGTGATCCTTGAATATCAACCAGCTTTCTTGGGCCCCTCTCCCCTCCAGGGCTTTATCCCATGCTACTCTGCCAAGCAGATTCCTGAAGAGGCCAAAGTCTGCTCTCCTGAAGTCTAGGGTAGTGAGCCTCCTGTGCACCCTCCTCACTGCCCTAGGGATCCTGAACTCCACCATTTCATGGTCACTGCAGTCAAGGCTGCCCTTGAGCTTCACATTCCCCACCAGCCCCTCCTTGTTGGTGAGAACAAGGTCCAGCATAGCACCTCTCCTCATTGGCTCCTCCATCACTTGGAGAGGAAGTTATTGTCAGTGCATTCCAGGAACCTCCTGGATTACTTATGCCCTGATGTGTTGTCCCTCCAACAGATATCAGGGTGGTTGAAGTTCCCCATGAGGACCAGGGCTTGTGAACATGAGACTGCTCCTATGTGACTATAGAGGACCTCATCCGTTAGGTCTTCCTGGTCGGGTGGCCTGTAGCAGACCCCCGCTATAACATCCCCTGTCCCTGCCCTCCCTTTAATCCTGACCTATAAGCTCTCACTCAGCTTCTCATCCATCCTCAGGCAGAGCTCCATGCCCTCCAGCTGGTCAGTGACATAGAGGGCAACACTCCTTCCTCACCTCCCCTGCCTATCCTTCCTAAAGAGCCTGTATCCTTCCACTGCAATACTCCAGCCACAGGAGCCATCCCACCACGTTTCTGTGATGACAATAAGATCATAGCCCTGCAGGCCTGCGCACATCTCTAACTCCTCTTGTTTGTTCCCCATGTTACTTGCATTTGCATAGAGGCATTTAATTTGGCCTCTGATGAAGCTGACTTACTGGCTGGAGTGGCTGCAGTTCCTTTGTGCTGCTCTTCAGGTGCTCTCCCGCTGAGCTGTGATCCCTCTCCAGGCTCTGGGCATCTATCGCTGGCAATGGCATCAAACTGGTAGGAGTGGGTCAGATTGAGGTTCCCCTCCCCCTGCAACTTTAGTTTAAAGCCCTCTTCACCAGCTTGGCAAGTCTATGACTGAAGATGCTCTTCCCCTTCTCTGACAGATGGGCCCCATCAGCCCCCACTAGACTGGGTTTCTCAAAGTGAGTCCCATAGTCTAAGTATCCAAACCCCTGGTTGTGGCACCAGTCCTGTAACCATTTGTTGATTCACGAGATTCTACTGGCCCTTTCAAACTCCTTCCCTTTACCCTGGAGGACTAGTGAAAAAACTACCTGTGCTCCAGAGTCCTTTGCTGCCACTCCCAGGGCTCTGTAATGCTTCTTGATACTCCTCAGACTCCTCCTAGCTGTATCGCTGGTGCCCACATGAAACAACAGCAGCGGGTAATAGTCAGAGGACTGTACAAGGCTTGGTAGTCTCTTGGTGACATCACTGATTCGAGCCCCCAGTAAGCAGCACGCCTCTCCGGAGAGTGCAGCAGGTCGGCAGATGGGTGCCTCTGTACCTCTTAGAAGGGAGTCACCTACCACTTTCACCCACTGCCTTTTCTTAGTTGTGCTGGTTGTTATATGGGGAGCAGACCAGGCTGCCTTACTCAGCTCCAGCATCTCTCCTGATGTGATGGGTCTTTTCTCTTCAGTTTGCAGAGCAGTGAAGCAGTTCTGCAAGGGCACCTCAGGCTTCAGGGGAAGTCTCTTCCTCCAGCAGGTCTTTGCTGTTGCAAGCTTCCATTCTTCTGCATTATTGTCCCCTCCCTTCCATGTGTACCAGTGGAGGAGGTTTTGGTTGTTTGGCTGTGGGTCCACTGCAGACTGCACTTGGAACCAGCTATCATTTCTTCTCAGGCTCTCAGATGCTACGCAGCCTTCTCACTGCCTCTTGCAGCTCAGCCGCCTACAGCAGGAGGTCCTCCACCTGAGCACACCTTTTGCAGGTAGGTCTGCTGCCTGTCCCTGCCCCAGAAGAAAGGTCTAGGCACTTCCTGCAGTCTGAAGGCTGCACTGCAGCCTGTCCCTCCAGCAGCTCCATGATATACCAGCATAAGCACTAGTTTGAAAGATTTACCCCAGTGTGACTACTACGATGCTTTCAAATCACCATGTCCAAGTTTTCTTCAATCAGGAAGCAAAGGATGACTTCATTCCAAAACATGGAAGTCCATTCCCTATCTGACAGATAATAAATAGCTTTAGTAGCATGTAGAGGCTTCCCAGATTTACCATGTCCAGTGTTTAACTCAAAAATCAATTTCCTGAAAGCACATTGCCCTAAGACAAAGTATTTAATTGTGATATATGTGTTTGAAACACCAGTGACCACATTCTGCTGCCAGCTAATGGAATCAAAGTGGTATAACTGAAAACAGAATTTATCATTACATTTTAATGCTATTCTATACAAGAAAATTAACTGCAGAAAAAGCTTAAATAAAACATACATTATAAGGTCACTGTTAAGAGAAAAAACCCTTCTTTTGACAGTATACTGTGGGATAGCTACAAAGATTGATCAGGTTTTAGAGTTTAAAAACAAGTCTCTCTCATACATTCCCAATATAGTTCCAGACAGTTATTACCAAACAGTTGTGAGCACAGCTTACGTAAAAGTTCAGAAAGTTTTGACAACTCACAAGGCTTCAGACTTAACTGATTTCTATTGTATAAGCAGTTCTATAACCTGCATGAAAGCCTTCTAAAATTAATGAATAAACTCCTTAACCAACATTACTGCAAAGTAACAAGGGACATACAGCGTTTTTGTTGCTGCTTGTTTGTTTTCCTAGGAAAAATGTCACCATAGACAGAATTATGGAAAAAACAAAGCACACAGTTTAAAAAATGTATTTATTTAATATAGCTTCTTTATTGATTTTTAAATAACTGTAATATAAAGAGAACTTCAACAAAATAATTCAGCTACTGCTTACGCTATGAAAAAACAGAAGAGCAGAATTAAATGCGGCACACTCCAACAAAAGAACCACAATTTACATTTATACTTTAAAATAACTCAAGTAATGAAAGCAAAGCATAACAGAGATGGTTCTTTGTCTTTGGGCAGTGCAGTAATAATGTCAAATGCAATGGCTGTCATAAAAAGGTAAGTATACTAAAGCATACATCCTCTTTTATATATATTTTTTTAAAGTACAGGCAAAGATTTTCAGTTTCACAATCATCTTCCATGCTTGTCATAGATGTAAATCCATTTATGTCTATTAAGATTGACAATCTAACATGACCAATATTGGGACAGATAACTTTGTTAATGCTGAAATCTGGCCCTAATCAACAACTCCAGATTTAAAACCTGCCAGAATCTCAGATCAGCTTCAATACCTTTTAGCAATTCAGACTTATTTGATCCTTGCTTACCTAAACAAAGCTCCCACTTTCTGGTCTCACGATTGTTAAAGATTTTACAGGAAAGCTGTAAGCTTTGAAACCCAAACTCCATGCTAATCCAGCATCTTAAATACATATTTAAGAAATACAAAGTAATGACACATCAGTATATAACTTCTTAAATACAAACATCTCTCTAAGGAAATACTGAGTTAGAGCAGATTCACACACTTAAAACAAATAGCCCAATTCTACAGGAAACAGGGTTCTCAGGATCTCAGAGTTGAATGGACACTTGCAGGACTGGAGCTTGCTTGGGTCTGAATATACTACAGATTTCTTGGGGTAACTCAGTCTCAGAAAAGAGCTGACAAATAATGGCATGGTAAAACTATTGTATCAAAATAAGGAGAAATAATCAGCAGTTTTCTTCAGCAAGGTATCAGCTTACCTAAAACTGAGACTTAATAGAATTATTATAAGATAGAACTTATAAACAAAAAAACTCATACCATTAATTGGAAGCCAACTCATGGCCTTCTACTGGATAGCTATCTGAAAAATTAATTGCAGTGAAAATTTGCTTTCAGATTAGGGATTCTTATGTAAAGAGCTAAAAGACAAAAACTTACACAAAAAATGTTGCCTTTAAGAAGAGGAACATACTTTGTCATAACTCTTAGACATGATTTTCAGTTACTTGATACACTTATACTCAAACATGATAATGGATTTTTTAATTGACTTTTTTTCCTTTCAACACCAATAAAGTTGTTATCTTTCAAAGAAAGAAAGGAACCCTAGTTTTTCTTCCTTCTGCCATCTCCTCCTGTATACACTTACAGCACAACTGCTGTGTCTGTCCATTCATAAATCTCATGGAATCAAAAAGAAAACCCCCAAACCAGCTGCCAAAACCCTTTATAGGAAAGAAAACTAGGCATTTTGTTTAGGAACTAATTTAATTGGCAGGTAATCAGACTCTCTGAGAGCTCAAAAACATAGTGTTCCTCCATGAAGGAGAATGCACTTTTAGAGACTAAAAATTCTTGACAAGATACCTTTCATTTAAGGCTCTAAGAAAAAAGAAATAAAAATAATAAAAAGCAATAAAACCCCGCAACACCTTAAGGCTGCTGAACACACAAAGAACTGATTATTTAGTGTTATCATAGCTTTTCTTGTACAAGCCTTGAGAGACTATTTTTGTGAAATGCACTGGTTAACTGGGTAAGATGTGGTTAAGAATACAGCCTCAACACTCCAAAAGCAGCATCTACTACATTTAAATACTATAAAATAAGTTTTACTTTTTTAAGATAAGTACAATGAAAACCAAAGCAGGTAAATACAAATAAGTGAATTTGCCTGAAAGATACTAGAATACTGCAATTCTTTCCTCCTTAAGGAAATTAATATCAAGGATTGTTTCAGCTCTTGTAACTATAAAATGATGTAGTCTACCTGAATTAAATGTGCTTACTGTAAAGAACAGATGGAAATCTAAATGTGAAGCTGTGTACCCACACAGCCATGGCTACCATGTGCTGTGCCATGGGCACTCTATTTGTCTGTGTCATGGACAAGTGAATTTTCCATAAAGTCCAAAAGAAGTCAAGAGTTGCTATTTCCTGAACTCATAAACATAAGTTTACATCCAGAATTAAGTACTTCTTCCCATGAAGGATAACCTAGTGCAAACAACAACACTCTAAGCAGCAGAAAAACAGATTAGTGGAAGTTACAGATCAGAAGGAAAGGTTCCTAAGAATCGCTTGGGATTTACTGCATTTATGCTCAGTGGAGTACACTTAGCAAAGTCACTCTCAGCAGAAGAAAAATGCTTGCTATGATGGACCAATACAGTTTTTCAAGTGAAGTGGAGCTAAGAATGACCATGTGCTTAGGGACACAGACAAGCATCACAATTATCTTGACAAGAGTGTATATTACCTTCAGGCTGGAAAAAAACCCTCTCTTCATCCATTCTAAACCGTTGAAAATTATTTTATAACTTCCCATGAGACAGAACACCTTGGACACAGGAGGAGAAAGATACACTATTTGAATTTGTTTATGCAATACTGGAGACTACAGAAATTTTCTTGCCACTTTCAGTACACAGACTGTCAGGCATCGCAGATCAATATAGTCAGTAAAGAGTAGTACAAGGAGTAGTTTTTAGCACACAGACAACAGCAGCTGTATAGGATGCAAAAGTGCTTAATCATGGCCAAACTTAACAGAGAAACATAGCAAAAGCTCCATCACTTGGATCTTTATACCAAAAAAAAAAAAAAAATCTCTAAAATAAAACAGAATTCATAAAAGATTTCTTATCATTCAGAAAGGCATGACAACAAAAAATGTTTTCATATAATTATGTTTATTCTTCCTATATAGTGATGCTGTTCTAGCAAACTATTTACATTTTAACATAAATAATGTTTCCTCATTTTACTAATGAAGTGAAAAGAACATTAGTTGGATGGTGCTGTTTGCACATTGAAAGCTACAGAAATATAAACAGTAATCACAATGAGCTAACTGCAACAAATGCTTCCATTACCAGTAATTCTATTATATGCTACATGGAATAAAATATACATACTGTAGTAATCAACATTTGTATCTATATTTTATAGGTGGGAGAAAAATACTGAATGTAAAAATGCTTTGGTGTACCTATTTTTACCTAAGTAAAAGTTCTTTTACCTAAGCTACTTCTCCCACATTTTTTAAAAATGTTTTTACACTTACTTAAGAATAGTAATACTTAAACATTTAGTGATTAGTGTTAATGACTTAAAACTGGTGTTGTACATATGAAAAGAGCATACAGAGCTAATTTGTTTTGGTTATGTAATGCAGGATTTTTTTCTCAGAGGTGAAAACAACCAAAGCTGCATTTAATCTAAACTGAAAACCAAGGCATTCCCAGCTCCAAGAGACACTGAAAATTGATTCTTTTACCAAAGCTGGTCAAATAACTATGCCACTACTGCATTACTAAGAATATTCTAAAAAACCATAATCTTGTCTTTTGTTACAAGAAATACACTTATATGTACAACTGCAAGGAAGACCAGCACTTTACTTCGTCTTTGATAACCAGCAAAAAGGAATCTGATGCCTATCAGAGTGGAAAATTTCTTCTTGGGATATGAATCTCATGCTGGTTTCCAACCCAAGGTTATTTGTTTACTGTAATGTCAAAGATGCACATCTTTCAGAGACACAATAAAAGGCAGTCCTGCTTCTAAGGAAAGACAAAAAAATCAGGAACAGTAACAATAAACAGATGCTCCATTAGATAAATACAACCTGAATTCATGGAAGATCTCTATCCCTATCTATGCCTGGGCAACCAGGAAGCTGTTTACAGGCTAGAAAGAAGTGCCAAGGGTGACAAGATCAGAGATAGTCAAAGAAAACACAGTGGCAGAACAAAGATGAAATTCATAGGACACGGTTTTGCGCTGGAAAAAACCACACGTGTAGATATTTATTTATATACACCTATAAATTACAATTATGCATGTGCCCAAGTAGGTAGGTGCTCAGAAAATGTCAAGCACAGCAGATGGGGTCCAAAGAACATATTCAAGCAAAAAATATGATCCCATCAGTGAACAAGAACTTCAAATGCAATTCTCTGTGTTCAAAGGAAAGCAAAATGATACCAGGGTGTTGAGTAGTTTCTGGTTTTGCTTATTTCATTACATCTAGTGATTAATTTTATTTTATTGTCTGTTTATTCTAGCCAAAGAGGACTGTGCTTCTGTGATGAATGAATAGACATTCCCCTTCAGCAAAGAATGAGAATTAGAAAAGAATGAAGAGACTGAATATCTGAGTTCACCAGTGCTGGGTAAGCAGTGAATTGGAAAGAAAGGTGAGGAATATGTCTAGAAAAGAAGCCCAACATGAAGTGATGATAAATACGTGCAGGTGGTATCAAATCAAGGTAACAGTCAAATAACAAAGAATAATTAGTCTGAATTATTCTTATCTTTGCAGTATGCAGTGTTGAGTGAGCAGCCATTTCAGAAATGTAATTGCAGTAACACAAGCTCCATTGTTGAAGACCAAGACGTGAATGCATGTGCTGTTACGTTACCTGAGATATCAGTGTGGAACATAAATTTATAGCAAACAGATTGTTGCCAGGACTAAAATCAGACAAGTCTTTTCAGTATGGTACATAGAAGTGAACATCATCAGCAAAGGGGGAGCAAGATATATTTGACACCTCTGTACAGATACTGTCTCAGAAATCAATAAACTGAGTCACATAAGCACTTCTATCAACTGAGGACACCCCTACAGGACAGTCACAACCAAGGAGATGCATCATACTTGCAAATGTAGTAAAATTTATCTCCCTATAGTGCATGCAGACCATACAACTACTGTGCTATTTCGTCAGTGGAATAGCAAACTTTACTATTTACCACCCAGGCATTCTAATTTTTAAGACCTATGGGAAAATGTGATAGATCCAAGACAAGCTCCTGAGAAAGTGCTTGAAAGCAGAGTCTCTACAACCTGTTCATATTCAAGGGACTGCAATGATCAGCTCTGCCCATTTAAGTAAACATTTGGATAGCCAATACTGAAAAACAGATAGACCCAGTACTTGACTTTATACATTTTCAATTTTGGCAATTGGATCATTGCAGATGAAAAGATAATTAACCAATTAGTTACCGAGACATATAGACTATTTCACAATGTAATGATATGACACTTTATACGGTATTTGTAAAAGTGAGTAAATGAGACCAGGAGACTAAAATATTTCACTGCTGGGGAAGAAAAACTAAAGCTCCATTTTCCATTTCAGAACTTTACCTCCTTTTTAATGCATCAAAAGTCACTGCATGTCATATACGCAGGTACTGAATCCCACTTTGTTTTTCAAGCCCCTTCAACCTTCTGAGAGACTGACACATGAAAAGATGGAAAAGGAAGCACACATTTAAAGCAACCCACCCAACAGGCATAACAATCTGCAACAACATACTACAATTACAGCAACAGACTTGCTGCTGGTTTCAAGTGTGTAAGCCTTCAGCAAGGTCCTTAGTGCTGCAGGCTTATATTACCATTTCTAAAACAGAAGTGCTGATGACACACTAAGTTTTAAGCATAAAATGCACTGATCTCCTCTGGAGGTAGAGTACATGGTATTGATCTTAGCACTCCTGATATAGACAGCAAGCTGTGACTGCTAAAAAGCGTTGTTCTTAAATGCTCTTGAAGGGACTAAGAAAGCAGATGCAAGGTGACAGAAATTAGAAGGGATTGAGAGCTGCGGGTGTATTTTGAGGTAGTTGGCTCAATAATTAGAAAACAATTTTGAACAGCATTCCCTGATTCTTGCCTCATTCACTTGCTTCTAATAGGCAAAAGCATGCAATTACCTAGGTACCCATTAGAAAATCTGAACTCTTAACCTATGCATCACCAAACACTGTTTTCATTGGCTACCAAAAATCTGTTGTGTTTAAATGTGAAAACAGATAATTTCCCCTCAGCAGCCAGCTGTGGGCTAGAGAGGTCAGTGGACATTTTGCCATGATGCGATTATACATAATAAAGGTTTGGTAATCCAAAATGGACTCTAAGCATCAGCTGCTTTTGTTAGAACCTCACAGATGTAACTCATTAGTTGTGGGTAAGCCATTCTGCAATAGAAGATAATTCAGCTAACTCAGCCAATGATGTATTACAGTGTTCGACTGTGCTAGAATAAACAAACAATAAGATAAAATTAATCACTAGATATAATGAAATAAGCAAAACCAGAAAGTACTCAACACCCTGGTATCATTTTTATACATCTAGTCTAGAGCATAGTAACGTTGAGCCAAAGAACATAGTATTTAATTGAGCATGGATCAGGGTACCCAAGGGTAAGGATGTGTCTCCTGCATGCCCCACCCTTCCATCCTTTTGTTTGGTGGGTAGAGAGAGGGAAGATTTGTGTTGTTTTTGGAGGAAGGAACCTAGCATGCACTGGATCATAGACATAAATTAATTTCTGTACAACAAAAAGACATGAAAAAAAAAGAGCAAATACTTTTTTTGCTGTTCTCTTAGCATTACAAAAAAGCAATTTGAGACACATCACCTTATATCCAGCAGATTCCTGCTCCTTAAGCTCTTAAAAAATTATTGATACCCAATACAATCAAGAATCTGGGAAAATTAACAGAAAATGTTCTTTTATTACTGATAGTATAGAGATGAGAAAATAGCAAATTCAGCTGCCTGCTTTAGTCATAATTTCATATTCCTATTACTTCAAGAGAACATAATTTTTAGGAGGAAGGCATTATTTTTCAGCTCATTGATTTGTCTTACTCAAAACTTCCAAAGGTTCTTACAAGTTTTTGTTCACAAAGGGCATTACCAAAAAAATCTCAGTGTTCCTGATGTATGACAAGCCAGCAGATAAACTCATTCTCAATACACAATAGATTATCCAAATACCAACATTCATCAGACCTCTTGAAAGACATGATCCCAGTTTTAAAAACCTTCAAAGAAAACATCATCATCTGAGTCTTCTAACAGTCAGGTGGTAGATGAAGTTAAAACATATTGTAGAGAATTGAAAATGTAAGACCTAAGTTTAGATTTTCCTTTTCTTTACAAGCTTACCTGAAGATATTTTTCACTTAAATCTTTATAGGAATATAGGAGTATTCTCAGCTTGCAAACTAAACGCAAGTGTATGCATAAACATGGAAGGCAACATAACTCTATTTGTGCTTTACATTTAAATTAAAGCACAACAATTAAAACTTGAGCTTTGCGGGAATAAATCAGAGGGCGCACTCTTTAATGTTGGCAACGTTGTGTGTTTAGAACTGCCCGAGATGTTTAGAACTCCCCCAAGATAAGTTTATCATGTAAGTATGTATTTAGAAGCCTATCCAATGGCAAGATACAGAGATTGAGTGTATTTATGAAGAAAGATTAAATAATCAGAAAAGTCAGTAAGAGTGCTTATGTGCTTAAAATCAAACAAGTTTACACTGTGTAGAGGCCTGAGGTCTTAAGGCACAGACACTAAGTGAACAATTCTCATAGATTATGTCACTAACATTGATTTACAACATTGTCCTCTTGACTATCACAATCATATAATTCACCAAAACCAGCAGAAGTATCTAAATGGTAATTACTTTTTTCAGATTGAAAGCCACTCAAAGAACAGAGATGAAATCCCCTATCTTGCAAACATCTAGATCCCCACATTAGAAATGCTCTGAACCTCATTTAGATCACCACAGAAATCTGCTGTCTAGATGAGACAGGTGAGTTTTAACTGGAGAAACACAAAATGACGTGATGCATAGAAGTAACAAAACTGCTGGTTTTATAGATGACCATCGGTTTTCTGTATTACAGAGATCTTTCAGACAGAGAAGGAGCAAATACTTTACATCTTCCTTCCTCTATACCTGGAGGTTTATGAACCACAAATCAGCTTCTGCGCTGGGTAAGACAATTTTTGGCCTGTTTCAACACATGCCTCTTACAAAGTACTCCCTCAGCCCACTGGCTGGAAGTGCTTGCTGATACAGCTTCTCAGGCTTAATCTCCTGTGTTCCTTCAACACCCCAGAACACCCCTTCAAGAAACAACCAACCAACTTCATGGCCTGCCTACTCTGAAGCAAATTCATTCAACTTGATACAAGAATGACTGACATTTTATGAAGTTGTAGTCTACCACGTGATTTTTTTGTATTCTTAGGTTTGACAGAACTATTAATAAAGTCCCTCTACATAGATGGGCTATACCAAAGGAAAACCCAAAGGATTATCAATGTCTCAAATCCAATCTGGTAGATTTTGCCTCAAAACCTTTCCCAAAAGCAATGACCCATGTAGTAAGGGAAATTTGTAAGTTTCAGATATAGCTCTTATTTTGCCATTAGCTGGGGTGACACTTAATCACATTTTGGATACTAGCCTTGGTAATCAAGCTCTAAATGCCCAGGCAGGAAGGTCCAGATATAGATACTCATATATATTTTTCCCCTGTCAATTTCACATTTTTTTGCTTTTGTTTAGATACAAGTAGATGAGCGGTATACCAGAAGGAACCCTTTATTCTTAGCCTTTATTCTTAGCATCACCTTTGAGATTCTTTACATCTCTTTTACAGCTGATTGGGGGTTACATGCACTTGAAAGCCCTACAATCCATCTATATAAACATAAGGGAAAATTTTTGATTTTTACTCTGATTTCAACCATCAAGATTTTGCCACTTCACCTGATGGTTAAAGGCCATGAGATTGTACAAAGGCTTGAACAATATCATTAAGAAAGTTAAACAGTGTGATAAGGTTTGGCAGGCACATCTGGAGCTGCATACACCTGGTAATGACCTTTAAAGGTCTTTCAATGCTTCTGAAAACATGTGCATCAAGGAAGAAAGGCTACAATTTATTCTAACTTTGTTGGATGACAGGAAATATCCTACCATTCTGGTTCTGCTGCTCAAATACTCATTTTGAACGCTTGATAATGTGCTCAATATTTAGGTATCAAAACCGGCACAAAACTACTTCAGTCTTGGTGGTTTAACTTTTTTTTTTCTTTTTTAATAATAATGTTTGCAGTTGTGCTGTAAAAGGTATCACCTAGGGACACATAACTAGGAAATGACTGTATATCATACAAAAAATATTTCTCTAGGAAGATTTTGGCTCATCCTTCCAAGCATAATGCATTTGATTCAGTATTCATATATACAAAAGTTATTAACAAGATAGCTTTTCATGACAAAAATCTCCAAAAACTGAATAAAAAGCTTTGCAATCTTGATGCTTTTAATATTATGCAAATTATTTATCCATTTACTTATTAATAAAACATCATTGTATTACATAGAGACACATTTTGCACTTCTGTTTTTGAGCTATTTTTAAATTAGGTTAGATTTGACAAGGGACTATTTGTGGTAATGTGGTAATTAAGATTTGAACAGATGTCAGCATTAATAAGGGACTCAAATGAGGTGTAGGGAGATAAAGTACTCTTTTAGCTGCGCTGGCACACCAGGCATCATTGAGAGAAGACAGCATGGCTTCAGCAGTTTTTTTTTCAGGTGAGCTTCTGGAAATTGTCCAGTACACTCAAATTTTCTGATATCATTCAGTCATTTAGCATGATCTTCCAGACTGTCTTATTCTTAAAATAAATTACTGTTCTATCAATATTTATGATAATATAGAATTTGATCAATATCTTATAATTGCATAACTTTTATAACAAAAATTATATCTTTTGTGCTATTGATCATCACTTTAAAAAATGTCCTATACCTAGATTTTCTTATTCTCTCTGTTACTATAGGTTGCATAAGTACTTAACGCTCTGAGCAACAAACTTCAGAAATTATGAGCTAAATTCACAGATGGGTCCGAGTCCTGGCCAAGAGTTTTAAGTTCAGCTCAAAAAACCCAGTACTTACATTTTATGTAGTAAACTGGAATAAGCAGTACATAAATTCACCATTAGATAACAAAGATGAACAAAAATGAGTCGATTACTTCATTTGCAGTCACTCATTTAACCTGTATCCACACTGGCCAGACACCATTCTCTACCCCCAAAACTAACTGATACACCATGTGCCAAACTCTCCAAGACTTCAAAACAGGTGCAGCTACTTCCAAGCAAATTTGAGAGTGGTGACCAGCCATCCCAACCCCTGAATTCTGTTGATGAATTTTGTTTAAGAGTGGTAGCTGGCATAAGCAACACCATGTTCTTTACACTGCTCACTGTATAGCGGTGTGGTGAACTGGATGATAGCACTCCGAGCCACGCCTTGGCCCTGTTTCGTTACTTATAAATCAGCAAATCCTTTTGTCTATTGATTGAAACAATGTACATGTCTTCCCCATCTCACATTACAGAATCGTCTAGGTTGGAAAAGACCTTGAAGATCACCTAGTCCAACCATTAACCTAACACTGACAGTTTCCAACTACACCATATCCCTCAGCGCTATTCAACCCAACTCTTAAACACTTCCAGGGATGGGGACACCACCACATCCCTGAGCAGCCCATTCCAACACCTAACAACCCTTTCTGTAAAGAAATGCTTCCTAATATCTAGTCTAAACCTCCCCTGGTGCAACTTGAGGCCATTCCCTCTTGTCCTATCGCTTATTACTTGGTTAAAGAGACTCATCCCCAGCTCTCTGCAACCTCCCTTCAGGTAGTTGAAGAGGGCAACGAGGTCTCCCCTCAGCCTCCTCTTCTCCAGACTAAACAACCCCAGTTCCCTCAGCCGCTCCTCATACGACATGTGCTCCAGACCCTTCACCAGCTTCGTTGCCCTTCTCTGGACACGCTCGAGTAATTCAATGTCCTTTTTGTAGTGAGGGGCCCAAAACTGAACACAGTAATCGAGGTGCAGCCTCACCAGTGCTGAGTGCAGGGGTAAGATCACTTCCCTGTCCCTGCTGGCCATGCTATTTCTGATACAGGTCAGGATACCATTGGCCTTCTTGGCCACCTGGGCACACTGCTGGCTCATGTTCAGCCGGCTGTCAATCCACACTCCCAGGTTCCTCTCTGACTGGCAGCTCTCCAGCCACTCCTCCCCAAGCCTGTAGCGCTGCTGGGGGTTGTTGTGGCCCAAGTGCAGCACCCGGCATTTGGCCTTATTGAAACTCCTACAGTTGGCCTTAGCCCATCGCTCCAGCCTGTCCAGATCTCTCTGCAGAGCCTCCCTACCCTCGAGCAGATCAACACTCCCAAATGAAGAAATGAATCATAATATCATCATAAATGGATAAAATTTTTACTAAATTCTTAATTGGCTTCTCCATTGCTGATCTTTTTCCCAAGGTCACTTCAATGGAGTTTGGATTGAGTCAGAGAAGAAACAGTGGAAGAAGCTCTCCTGATAAGGAAGGCTGGTTGGTTGTTTTTTAAAAATCTCTTTCACAGAAAACACTATCTTGTTCTCATTTTGTTCCATTTCTCATGATACATTTCACAGTCACATTCCTCTAGTACCATATTAAGAAACTCTTTCAATTAGAGTATTTTCATGTCTCATTACAAACTCAGAAAGAAGATCCATGAATTTGACCCATAAGAGTTTATGCAAATATATTTCAACCTATCAAGCACTCATTATACTTTTAAAATAGAAAAATAACAGATTAACATACAATAACAAATTGCCTCATTACCATGCAAAAACTGGCATGTGTCTAAGCAACAACTTCTCTGCAAACTAAAACAATTTATACTTTTGACCCCATGGTTATTTATACTCAGAATATATGTCAAGAAGTGTACTATTAAAAGGCTTGGGTCATTTAAACTAGTTGTTGGAACTTCTTCCCGTTTTACGCAGAAATTATGGTATACAGATTAGATTATAGCCACTATTAAATAGAGTTTAATGACTCTATGCAATTTCTGGAAATAGAAAGAAATATGAAATAATATTCACTAAGAATACTAAAAAAGAATCTTCAAAAGAACAGAAATTTGTAGGAAAAAAAAGGAATTTCACACAGCACCTCAATTATTGAGCACTAGTTAAAAAATACTGCTTCTTCTGAATGAAGATGAGAACTTGTTCCTATGTGCTTTTTTTTCCTTTTTTTTTTTTTTTTTTTTTAAATGGGCAATAAGGTATCAGTTAACTTAAAGTAAGCATGTTGAGAATGTGACAAATTTCAGAAACACTGCAATCTGCCTAAAAATCTTCCAGACTACTGAGTACCTAAATCAAAACACTCAGAAAGATACATCCTGGCATTATGCCTCAAAATAACTCTTGCAAAAACTATCAGAAGGTGCCAGCTGAGCGTGCTAACATTTTCTAATCTTATAAGCAACCTAAGACCCTATGAGAACAGAGGAGACTATGGGCAAAAACTTCATGAAAGAGTTGAAAAAACACTGTTCTGGAGTAATAGTATACAAAATAGGCAAAGTCTAAAACTGTGTCTGGAAAATGACATAAAAATACAATCCACACTACATTCCTTTGCAACAGTTTACAACCACTACTTCTTGCATTATGCGTATGAAGATGTCAACAGAAACCCCGCTGCACTGTGTGCAATGCTATGGACATATAATGCAAAGTACTATGAGAAATATTCCTGAGAAAGAAAAGCAAATAGGACTTAAAAATCTAACTCCACCAAAAAAACAAAATAAAGACCCAAAAACCAGCTCATGTATTGCAAGCCACACAAAGTGCAGCAAGTGACACATGTCTAGGAAGTGCCTAAACTTAGAAGTTGTTGAAAAAAACAGCAATGTGTTATCCACTTTCCAAGTTTTTGCCAGGGTCAAAAACTGAATATGAAAACACAGCAAAGCAAGTGCAGCATTGCCAAAAAGGGCATGAAAAGTAACATTAGTTCAATGAAGTTCTTCATAGGAGGACTGGACAAATATTGCAACAGAAAATTATCAGCTTATCAGCGTGAATGGATATGAGTTTGTTTGTTTCAGGATTGACAGTGGCACAGTGTCCCATGTGTGCCAGAAGGAGCAATATTTGGAAGTGAGTGAATTGCCATGGGCAAGTTAAAGTGTTAAGAATGGGTAACAGTGACTTTAATCTTACTAATGTAGCATTCACTTAAAACAAAAGATACAATTAAAAAATGGAAAAAGGCAAGATTTGTAAGAGAAAGGAAAAGTCATTACTGGGCTCAAGCTTTCATCATCATAATTTCTGTCATCAAGGTGCTGAACCCAACACAGGCAGAATGAGAAGCTTTTTTTCTATTTTCCATATATATATATATAAACTAAGGCGACAGTAATTGCTGCCACATGTTAAAAATATAGCACTGTCACAATCCAGTACCATGACTGTAAATGGCAGAGGTTCTCACTCCCATGGACATGTACCATGAAGAAGTAGGAAACAATTCTCTAGTTCCTTAAAGAGGCAGAGAAAGAAATCTGTTTTTCAACTCATCTATCTCCTTCAGATTTGCAACAGGTATAAGTCATCAAGGAAAACTACTAGACTAACTGGCAGTCGTCAACAGGAACTAACGTTTAGGGGAGTCCTGAAAGTTTATCCAGTGTTGTAGGCACCTGTGTTTCAAACTAAGTGTTTGAAAAGTCTTTGATATACAAACATTGGTCATTATTATGAATCTATTTAACTGGGAAAAGAAGACACAGAGGACTGTTTCTGCCAAAAACGTGGAAGCTTATTGCACGTAAGACAAATTGGTTCATCTGCTTCAGATACTGGACTTCTGCTTTTGGCTTCAAGTAATTAATGAGCATGGTAAAAAGCTAAGCAACAGATCAGAATTAACCAAGCAATAATTATTTTGGATTATTCTGTCACATCAAGAAGAAAAAATATTCTTTTAAGTTATTATTACTGCTCAACAGTAGTTCGGCTAAAATAGATGAAAATCCAGTATCACTGCACCTATGAGTTCAGTTTTAGGGTCTGCAAGCCAAGGTCTCTAGTGCTGATAGAACAATTAAATAATTTCAAAGCAAAATTTAGAACAATTAAATAATTTCAAAGCAAAATTTTAAGTTGTTCTAAAAAATTTCAAAAAATTAAGTTAGTTGTTCTAGTTACAGAGGACCAAAAGCTCAAATAGTCAACAGGAAAAAGACCCCTGAAAACTTCAAGATAAAAATACCCTCTCACACACAGTCTGTATGTTGGTTTTTTTTCCTTACTTACAGCTGTGATCTAGAGTATCACACATTGCTATGTCAAACCATGAAACTAGTTCACCTGTTGACACTCAGCACAGCATTCTCTATTGGGGTCATTTAGATAAACTAGCAGCTCATTATCAAATTGAAATACACTTTGTACAAAAGATACTGTACTGCTAAATTTTGACAACACTTGAGAGAGTAACTGGGAAATCTGTATGTAGTTCTGTAGTGAGCGCTGTATTATATTTACAGGTTTTTTTCTCAACCATTTCCAATGGATTATTGCTCAGACTTTTAAGAGTTTCTGGACTCCCAACAGATTATTGCTATGACATGTGTTTGCTCAGCATTCATTTCACTGTCCTTTTGCTATGTTGTTATTCTACCAATCACTCCATTTTCAGCAAGGTAAAGAACTGTTTTAAATAATTCCTGTTTCTCTGGCCTTCATTATATACAGAGAACCTATCTCATGTGGCAAAGGTGATATTTAAATGCACTTATATCTTTTCATTCTCTTTCACTCCCACAGTTCAATTCAGGCAGCAGGATTTCCATCTTGCACCATGTGGGCTGGCAAAAACTGCAAGCACACCGTAGCCCATGCTAATCCTCTTGCCTTGCTTCCTCCATGTGTTTTACTCTGTCACATTATTTTATTTACCGTTAATTATTAGTAGCAAGAGTACTGATCTCCCTTCTGCTCTCCTTCCAAGCCTCCTCAAGTATCAATTATGAATAGTATTGTAGCTTCTTCTGAAGAGGGAAAAAAAAACCCTGAAGCAAAAGCCCTACTACTTCTGCATCAGCATTTAAAGCACATGTATTAAAATGTTGAGACACCCTGTAATGTCAAGTTATCCCTAGTGCAGAACTTCATTTCTCATATGGTAATACATTAGCCAGATACACAAACCTACTTTCTGGGTTATCCAAGATATGCACCAAAAAACCCCCACCCAAACAAACCAAAAAAACCCTCACCATAATCATCGGAATTACTACCCCCTCCAGATTTGAAACATGAATAGAATAATTTAAAAATAAAAAAACCTTCTAAATATACTTTAAAAATAAAAGTGAAAAAAGAGAATTATTCTTGCTTTGTTTTCCCTCTTGCCACAGGTTTAGTGTAACACTTTGGAAAATTCACTCAGTCCTGCGTTTTTGAGGAATGCTGCTAACCTCAGCGAATTAGTCACACATAAAATGTTACTATTGTTACATCTCTCAGAAATATAAAGAAACTTTCCTTGACTCCCCCAAATTATCTTGGATCTTCTCACCATTCCCAAATACACTGTGATCCTCCATGACCTCAAGATTTCTGTTGCAGTGCCTGAATTTCTGTACACATCAGTGATGTGAACCTGGAGATTTCCAGGATTACCATAAATGGGATTTTCTGATTTATCAGGTAGTACCTAGGATCCCAAAGCAACATCCCTACAGTGTGGGCTGAAAAGAGCTCCTTTCCAGGTTACAGCATTACTGTATCCCTCTGTACATCCCCTGGTAGCATTTGACCCAATATATCCTATCTGATACAATGAACAACAGAAAGTGGAAAGCTCTGTATGAAGATCTGCGTACACCGCACAGAAGTTAATTAAGTTAAAGGATTTCCAACTGGTAATGATTTATACATTTGATAGAGCTTGCTGAGACTTATATAATATTTGTTGAAGTAAGCCAAAAAGTGAAAGTTATGAAGACAGCAAATACTCTTAGCAGTGAAGAATGATGAACTAGAACAACAGCACTAAAAAGAGTTTGCAATTTTAATTATGTGACATGACTTCGTTTATAAAAAAAATATCAGAAACTCAGTGTCTATGTGACATTTCCATGGACTGCTTTAACAACTCTGTATACGATGGCTCTAGATATTCCAGAATGAGCAATATTGTTATTAATTAAAACATTAAAGATTATTCTCTCAAATTCTGGCAACAGAGAATTTCTCTACTTTGCTCTTTTGCATGTAAGGCGCAGTACTTCACCCTCTCTCTTGCTATAGCCACCTGAATGAGTTAGGAAGCCTGCCTTAATCTGCTATCCAGCTTATGGCACAGAGTCTGTCTGTATTTTTGGCTGTATGCGGCCCTAAGAGATTAACATCAGTTCATCTGTAAGTAAAACAATCTCTCACAAACACATAGGAAAATTATTTTTTCTGATTTACATACTCATGGTGTTCAGATTAATAATTTAAAAGTTACATTTCCAAATACATCCACTGAATGGTCTTTTCTATGAAGTTGTCCTTAGCAGTGGAACACCAGATAAAGCAGAGATGAAGTGAAACAGGAAATATACCTGCTCTACATTATATGCATGCTTGCTGCTAAAGAATAGGAATGAGCTACAGAAATTGTAAGCTTGGAGTTATGGCCTTAGTCACACCAGTTTACAGCTTCTATTTACCCATCAAAGCAAAAATACAGCACAGAGACAGGAGAGAACTAGGCTGAGCAGCTCGGATGAAGAGAGATGGAAAGATTTTAGAAAAATTATCGTATCGCTATTTACTAACAAAGAAGATACACAGAAAACATTTTCTTGTTACAGGATGATGACAATCTACAGTTTTCAATTATTCACAGCATTACTTTAATGTCAATGAGAAGGAGATATTAAAGTTTGATTAGGTTAAAGGAGTTTATTCCTCCTGACAAATCTAACTACAAGCCTGACAATTCCTTATTTATAGTCTGTTAAAGTGTTTGCATTTTTTAAAGAGCATTTCTTTACTATTCACACTCTTTTACCTCCTGTGTTGTGGCTGTAGGGTCTTGTTGTAATGACTGGCTACAATCACTGGCTTTTTACACACAACCATATAGCCCCAACTGAGTTCACATATTATTTTAACAACATGCCATCAGGACCATGGAAGACACTTGAATAGTCACACAGAGAATGTACATGACATACATTTTTGCAGATTAGCTCTGAGAGCTTATTTGTCCTCATTAAACTATTGCAGATCGGAATGATTATATTGGTATTGGTGTGATTCATGGGAGACACCAATGGAATAAGAGACCTCACCACAGCATTTATCTAGAATTGTCAAGTCATAATGTTGGTTCTTGGCCTTGTTAGGCAAACAGATGGCCAGCAGACAGAAACCTCTATAAAGAGGACCTTTATTAACCATTATTCCATGTATATTTTATGTAGCACCATACAAACCAATTGATTATATACTTTCTAAACAAAATCACTAACTTAAAGGACTCATAAGGGTAAATTTCATCCATCAGAAGAGCACTTCAGGTGGCATTCCATGCAATGGTGTATAGTATCGGCTTGAAGAAAGTTGTATTTCACAAATATATATGGATTCTTAAAAGTCAGTTAGTATAGAAAGAATAGGCTGGTCTTATTGCCTACCTGAATTCCCAAAATGCATTCACTGTTTTTCAAAATTTCTTAAAGAAACTAACTTGTCATGGAATAAAATCAAAAGCATTCTTGTGAAAGATTACTTATTAAAGATGGGAAACCAAAAAAAAAGAACCTATGGTCATTTCCACAATAAGCAGTACTTACAAGTTTTACAACATCTGAGCTGTGTATTTTTTGGTGTGTTCAACAGATGATACATAAGAGGGAATGAATAATGTTATACCAAAGTTTAATGATGATTTGAAATTATTCAGAATAAGGAAAAGTAAAGCTAAATTCAAAAGATGTGGAGGTTGAGAGAAAGAGAATCTAAATTGAGTGTTGATAATGAAGTCAGTTATTGTGATAATTTTTATGACAAGTTGTAAATTTGTAATATCGCTTAGGAAAAATCAGAAATTGGAATCTCTTTTCAGTAGAAGCCAAAAGGATAATAAAACTTCTGGAATTATTATAAAGGAATAGAGAACAAATTATATTGAGTGGCCACTCAATATATATCTATGGTGGTTGACCACCTTAAGTATTGCACAATGTTCACCTTATCTCAAAAACATATGACTGAACTAAAAGAAAACTAAAAACCTTGTACAAAGGCAGGCAACAAAGGTGATCAAAGGCATAAAAAGCTTCCAAGAACAGCTCCAAGACTCTTCAGCTTAGTGGGCTATAAAAATAATGAATGGTATAAAGAAGTTGAATAAAAAACCATTAATTATTGTTTCTCATAACGCAAACTGTAAGGGAACACCCTTAAAAGTAATAGAAAAAACAAAAAAATCACAAAATACTTTCTCAGACATCACATGAACTGTGAAATCCATTACAATTTGTAGACTCAAAGTGTTTCTGAAAATCTCAGCAGAAGGACCACTGAACAGACATCAATGAGCACGGCAGTTAAACAACTTCTCAGTAAAGAAGGTAAATATTATTTCCTTCTTGCCCCTGAGCTAAAGACAAGGATGGTGCCTGTTCTTAAAAAGTTTATTTTGGAGGAATAATTCTTAGGAAGGTCCTCTTCCAAGAGGTGCCATACATCAAATGCAATTTATATTCCAACCAGCCAATATCAGATGCTGTGGAAGCCAGATATATTAAAGGGTTATTAAAGATTGGATAGTGGTAAAAATTCAGCAGAAGGCAGAAATCTTATGTTTTGTAGAAACTTCTATTTTTTCAGATATTCTAAAGAGAAGAAAAAAACTTTCAGGTTACAGAAGGTAACTCTAGGGCTAAAAATTCCCTCCAAGATGCAACGTTCCCACACAAGAAATTTGACTATACCTTCTACTTTCAATTGTTTCTACCAGTTTTGGGTTTTTTTAATGAAAAATGAACAATTTATCATAAAGATTTCTCCTGCTTTTAATATGGGCATGTAATGTTTAGAGGATAAAAGATGATCCACATAAAGCAGTGAAGTGAGTAGAAGTGAATGCAGATAAACCTCAACATTAAATGGGAAAGAGAAAAGTTAATTCTTTACAAAAAAAAGAAATATTTTAAAAAATCCCATAAATTAAGTGAATTTATCCCTTCATGTTAGTAATTCTTCACTTTTAGGGGGAAAAAAACCCCACCACATTTATCACTAAATTTTGTAAAGAAGAAGTCAACTGCAAATCATCAATGTCATCTTGAATGGCACATTTTAGTTAGGATCAAAACTGAGTAACTGCTGCTTTGCTGCCATTCAGAGTTTGCTAAAACCGGAAAAAAAAAAAAAAATCCCAACTTGGGCTATGATAAAGAAATTATGAAACCCCTGAAAATTTCTGTCTTCAAACAGAACATTGTTTTGACAAGGGATTAATTCAAGCTACCAAGTAACCAGTACTGTTTGACAATATTTTGAAATAGTGGTAGATTTTAGCCATAAGAATGATGGCGTTAAATAAGCTGACTCTGAAGAAGAAAATTTTGACCTCAAGCCTTGCGTGCTTCCTTTAGTCAAAGAAATCTGCAAACTGCAGACTCTACAGCAGGACTTCACACTGATGTGGAGACATCTGCTCCACTGCACCTCTGCCAACAAACCACAATAGCAACAAAGCATTTAGTTTTGTTATTTGTAAAAGAAAAAGGAAAATTACTAGTTTTCTGCAAAGGCTTTCAAATACGTCCAGGAAAACAGTATATTCTTAATTATATATATTCTGACAGCTAAAAAATAGAATGAAAATATCCTTAGAATTAGCAGAGTATTCCTCATTTTGCAATACTAGCACACAGGTATACAGTAGCTAAACAATTTAGGATATATGACATACAGTTATAGGATTTACAATAGTCTGTAACAAAGAACATACTACAAGATAGCATGAACAAACCTTGAAATCTTGATTCAGAGATCACAATCTAATTTATTTTTGAAAGGACAGTGATAACAATTTGCTTTATCTGTGTTCTCTTCATTATATATTTTTAAGACATTATGACACTTCAGATCTCAAAAAGCTTTCCTTATAATATGAATGGTAATATAAAATACATATATATGACTACTGTCTATGACATGCGAATGATACAAAATCAGAGCATGCTTATCTTTGAAGAAATCACATTTCTGTAAGAAACAGATACGACTTTCAAATATCCAAGTCCACAGAAGTAAAAAATCATTTACAAAATAAAGCTTCTGAGCAAATCTTAACTTCATGAAACTCTCTGCCCTCTCACAGCTAGAATGAACAGAGAACTCCAAGGATCCATCATGCCTATAACCCAAAGACTTGCAGGGGCTCTGAGCACCCCCAACTCCTAAGATTTAAGGACTAACCTTACTTTACAGGCCTGGGTTCCTATCTCCTTTTATCACCTGGTACAGAGACCAATTTAGCAAAGGGTGTAAGCAAACCCTCAATTTTATTTAAGCAAAAAAATTATTACTGAAACTGCATTTGAAAATAAGGACATGCTTGAATAGCCCACTGAACCTGGGATAGTATCAAGTGCCATCAAAGTGGCAGACATCACCTGAAAAGCAAGCATTCACACCGACTCAGGCACTTAGGGAAAGATCACCTCTTTGCACAGCAGTTCTGACACTAGCAGCAACTCACAAAAAAACAAGCAAAGCCTTTAAAGTGAAAAGCAGTTTACAGAGAAGTCAAAGCTGTTTCTTCTGTAAGTGTGGAAGAGAATATTGCTGCTCCAGAGACACACTTTGAAATTAGTTATGCTCACAAATTGGATGACTGCTCCCTAGATGCAAAGGAATGTGCACACACACACGCACATGCATGCTTCAGATTACTGACATTACTACATCTAGATAAATACACATTCAGAAATTGAGCGTGTTTTAGAAAACGTGCATTCTGAAATGAATATTCTCATGCATTCTTTCATGCAAATTAAGAACTTGTGCATTCTGAATTAATATTCTCAGCAAATTTAAATAATTGATAATTTTTCAAAACTATTTTCTTCAAAGAAAAAAACCTGTGTATGTTTCTAAACTTATTAAAGAGTCTAACCATTGCTAAATATACCATATATTTTCTGACCTCAGTTATAATTTTTCAATACTGAAGCCACTGGCATATACAAATTACTATATATGCTACTTATTTCAAATTGAAGAATTCTGTAATGTCATAAAAATTAAAAAGACTTTATGCAAAATTTTTATTTCATAAGACAAGTACCATAGGGTGACTCAAAGCAACATTTACTTTCTTGTTTATGTCTCCTACTGGTTCAAAAGAAATAAACAAAATATCTTTCCCATTCACTGTCACTTTCACAGGAAATTATATTTTATTTTTAACCCTATTTTCCTTGTAATTCTTTCACAAACAAGATGAGAAAAAGGAAATACTCTTTTATTACTTCTTCCCCATGGAGAAACTTCTCTCTCCAGCTTCACAAAAAACCCCACCAAATAAACACAAAACTAAACAAAGAAAACCCAACAACTGCCCCCCCCAACGACACACACACAAAAAGATAAAACAGTGGCACTTAAAAATGGATACAAATGACAAGGCTCATGTTTTCACAGAGATTTCAGAGATGCTCGTTTTCAATTGTTCACTAGGTTTCTACATTTTTACTGGCCATGTCTAGATCAAAACCTCTACAAACACCAAGAATGGTTGGAGCACTGGTTTTGATTTAGTGTAAAAGGAACTGTACTATAATCCTGTTGAGCTGTGTTGTAGGAACTGCCACCACCAATAAAAATAAATCGTAAGTTTCACCTGGACCTTTCTCTGGCATACAAAAGAACTGAGTTTTATTCTGACATTGAAATACAAACCTTCTGGGAAATAGCAGGAAGCTGGGTGGTGAAAGCTTTACCTCCTCCAGTAGCACCAGTGTGGGTGGTACTCTGCTATCAATTGGGAGAGACTGGTACCCACAAAAAGAGGGGAGAAAGGAAAACAGGAACAGTATTTTTGTCATTTCTGGAGACACTTCCATGGCCTAAGTGGTAAGAAAGCTGCTACAACCCAAATGACACCACTTTTTTTTTTTAAAAGAGATAAGCCTTCATCACGAAAAGAGGGATGTACCTTATGGCATTTGGTTCATCAGAAAGAACCAGAGCTTAGATACCCAACCGGCAGCCACAGAAGCAAACAAAGGTCAAGAATGAAAATCAACAGGAATCAGATGAGGAAACCCAGTTTGCAGCCACAAATTGATGCTAACAATGAAAAACAGCCTTATTTGTCATTTGGAAACCACACACCACAGGATCCTGGGGGGTGGATATGCAGGGTAAGGGAAACTGATTTCATTTGTTCTCATAAACAATACTGAAATATTTTAAAAAAGCATTTTCAGTTATTCAGTAGCTAGGTACACAAGCTCCTCTGCAGTTTTAGGCACTTGGAGATGCTATTTTTCTCAGTTATGGGTAAGAATATGACTGCAATGTAGCCTTTGTTCTGTTAATGATAACTGAATTTCTAGACACGTCACATGAAAAAGGCAGCACTCTTGAGACGATTTACTAACGTGAGAATAAAACTGTCAGATTGAAGTCAATAAAATTTTTAAAGAGTATTCACACTTCATATTCAGTGATTTCATGAGACATGGTGTGTAGCAGTCACTAATGCTTAAGTAATCAATACAGAATTATGAGACTGGTATTTCTCTTTTATGGATACCTTTGCAATCACTTCCCTGGCATTCTACCCAGTGCTCTGCACAATGCTTTAGCAGAAAGACTCTTTACAGAGTGATTAAAGGAAAATACACCTACCTGCTCATATTTATGCAACTCTGGAAAATTGTTCTTGTCGAGAATTGCCAGGCTGCATGGCAGAAAAATATTTAAAAAAAAATGTTGCGTCTTTAGTGTTCACAATAGGGAACAGAGGGATTAGCAACCAACTCACTAGTTTTTCAAAAGTTGTGCAAGATTTTTCTTTGAATTTGGGAAATTTATGCCAAAAAATTGGCATAGCTTAAATACAGGTTTGAAATCTGCATGTATTGTGCTTTATACAATGTTTATAAGATTCTTCACCTTAATGTTTGTAGACTGTGCAGATGGCACTGTATTTTGGAGGTTACTTGCTCCTAAATCACTTTCTAAAGTATACATAAGACATTTATGAACACACACACTTACACTTTTTTTAACTCCAAGCTGGGATTTGTTAACACACCTCAGCATCACATAGGAGTCTTGTTCCTTTCTCTATCTTGTCTGCCAGATGAGATCATACCCAAGGTGAAAGTAGATTTTGTTACTATGTGGGGACTTACAGTTGCTATAATGACTCTGCTTCACTGTGTGCAACCTGTTTTGCAATAAAGAACTAATGCTGGTGATAAAAAGACACTGTCATTTGTGATTTGGAAACCAGAATACTACAAGGTCTTAGGGAAAAGAAAAAAGAATAATAATTCGGATCTTCAAAGATTATGGTCTTTGTCAAATGCACAGCATTTCACCAGGAATAACAATAAATTTGAGGCTTGATTTTCTTTTTCCAATAAACTAGTTCCACAATAATAATTCAAGGAATCTCCTGAGTAGAGAAAGACATGTTATAGCCTAGGAGGTATATGTGTGGAACAACATAGTTTTTACATATAAGGATTAAAAAAAATTATAGAGGAAATTAAGTAATTTTTACATATTTCCACATCAGATACTACTTCTCTTATAACCACTTTCTATTAATGAACTGTACATTAAAATATTCCAGCATCCCACATTAAAATACTGACAGTCACAGACAATCAACAAAACTAAACCAATATGTAAACCTGATGCTTAAAGTCAGACTAGTGCTAAGAGAACCACAATCCAGTGTCACATAGCTGGCTGGTAAGTAATCCCATAAGCATTTCTATAGCATTCTTGGAAGCAGTCTGGGAAGGTATAAAGTACAATAGTCAAGCAATACATTTAGGATAGCAATCTAGACAACTTTTTTCACCAGAGAAAAAGTGGAAGCCATCCACAGAATCAGGTGCACTCCTGCACTGGTGCGTGTGCGCACAAAACCTGCCCAGGACAGGGGCTGCTTCTGCCACTTGTGACTACTGGGAAGTCAGACGGATCAATCACAACTAATCAGTAACAGGGAGCTTCTTAATTCATAGAGCATTTAGAGAGAGCTGCTTTGGTTTTGATACACTGAAACTTTTAATTTTGCATTCTTAGACATTTTTCACGTGTGGGGGTGTGGTTCTCAATTACAACAGCTCTTGATATTGGTTTCCTTCTTTAAATTAATTATAGTTCACTATGCTTTATATTTGATTTGTAATCATAGATTAACAGCATAGAGACACACGGGGGTGGGGGGAAGAAAAGAGTGAGCACTAACCATTCATAAAACACAAAGTACAGCTTCATGTTTTAAAGAATACAACTTACACATGCAAAAAACCACAGTCAACGTTATAAAAAACAAAATTGCTTCCAAAAAATTTATACAATTATAAATGCCATCTCAATCATTTACAGACATTCCATGGAAAAAATAATACATTTCAAAATTAAAATTATTACATTATTAAATTAAATCCCACCTCAGTGTCAAGAATATTTTTAGTAACTATAGTGAACACCTCTGATTACATTAAGAAATTTTTGTCTAAGACGCTCAAGGTATGTTACATTTTCAGAACATAATGGTTTTTAATACCTATGAGATTTTTTTCTGTTTGGGCAGAAACTTCTACATCTATTCCTAGATGTAACACATTTATTGATTTATTACTGTAAGTAAATAAATTGCTTAAAAGCCATTCCTTCAAAAATACAAAGAAAATTTCCTGCAGTGAATATACATAAATCATGTCAGTATACATGTTTATAATATAGTATTTTTTCCACATAAGACTTTCTTCTTAGGATTTTGACATTTGCTTGGTTAATGATTTGTAGATAAAGGAAAAAAAGCCAGCTGCAGGAAGAGAAACATATTGAAAGGATATCTATTTGCATATGCAGTTACAAAAGAACAAAAAGGTACTTAAGCCTAAGGTGTTCTACACAAATTCTACTCCTATACAGTCCATTTTGATAACAGTTCTGCATCCATCTGTTTTATTACTACTAAACATGGCACGTTCATTTATATTAAACAGACTGGTAGAGCTGCCTGAGACCAAAAAAACCCAACAAAACCTTTAAATCACTGTGAGCCACATACTCAGCTATTTTGCTTCCATGATGCAAAATCTTTCTACAGAGAGAAGTTGATCTTACTGCTGTTCTTTGTTCAAATTTTCACCAGCCACAAAGAAAGTTTACTGCATGGAGAAATCACAGTGAAAATTATGAAAATTTCTGACCAGTTAGGTACAAGTTTTGAGATATGCCAAAAGAACAGACAGAGGAAGAGAGCATAATTTATTTCAGCTTGTCAAAATGATTTAATTACATTTTTGGTTATTCAAAGTAATAAAAAAAAGTTTGGGAGCATTAAGGTGAAAGGAGATACCTAATTCTTCTCTGCTCTTCTCAGAATAACGTTTGCAATTACTATACCAATATTATTGTACTTTTTACAGTATATACATTGCATTTATTTGTATCACATTTGCCATTATATACACACAAAAACACACAAAGTATCGTATTCAAAAGAAGATACAAGCTGCAGGGTATATATCATCTACTGTATATTGTAGGGTTTTGTTTGGTTTTTTTTTTCTTTTACTTCACTCCTTTTGTGGAAAAAAATTTGCAAAAAAAACTTATTTGAGCTTGGGAACAACAGGACAGTGAAATGTTGACATACCCAAATGTCACTGAAAGTTGGAGCAGTACAAAAAAAAAAAAAAAAAGTTAATTCTTATTTTCTTAGGAAAGTTAAACAAATTTCAAGCAACTATTAACTCAAGCTTTGATTCTACAAGTAATAGAGACTGAAGTGGTATGGAAATGGAAAAGGGAAAAGAAGGAAAAAAGCAAGCAAGAAAGACAATAAATCTAGAGCTCTATTTCTTATTTTTTTGAAGTGCTTCTAAATTTGGGAGGACAAAACCAAGAGTAACAAAAACAATCAACAACAAAATACTAAACCTTACATTATAACATTAGCATTTACCAGAATTACAGGCTTGGCTCTGCAAAGATGTCAGTGAAATGAACAGACAAAGCACTGCAGTTAGAAGTGCAAGAACTAAGGGAGAATTAATGTGTACACGTACACACAAAATATATAATGTGCATATGTTCTGTAAAATAACTTACATTCTCAGTGAACAAGCTATGAAAATGTAGCAGTTAAAATTCTGCAGAGAGCAAATTACAGAAAAGTCTCATGATTCCTTCCTGAACCATTTGTGAATACAGAAGTTCTTTCAAGGAGCAGAAATAATATCATGACTTAACCAACTAACAAGGGACAAGCTAAAATTGAGGCTAATATTGAAAATATAAAATAATTTTATTCAAAATACAATCACTGAATATATTCAGTTGTGGCATATTTTATTTAGCGTTCTATTTTCCCTTTGAAATGACATAGTAATCACCCATATTGTTGACATCTGTCATGGAAGTACTTTGAAGATAAATGGAGAAATATTTTGCTCCCTTATCACCAGTATGGATCATAGCCACTTATCTTAAAAATCTCTGTGTGACATTTTATAATGAGCTTTTCTGCTCTCCTTGGGGAGCCAACAGTCCTCAAATGTGCAATAATCACACTATTGGACATTATATAGCCTATACCCCTCATCTTTCTCTGTACATACTATTGTGTTTACAGTTATGGTGGGATGGGGACTATAGAGCTATGGAACCATACCTCACTGATA
Organism: Strix uralensis; assembly: GCF_047716275.1. Taxonomy (NCBI): domain Eukaryota; kingdom Metazoa; phylum Chordata; class Aves; order Strigiformes; family Strigidae; genus Strix; species Strix uralensis. The sequence goes on from NC_133975.1 coordinate 42,298,045, forward strand.
CTTAAGTATTACTGTAATAAACATATGAATTTAATTATTTTGAGATATCTATGTTTTGTTACACATTAGACTTAAGACACATTAAATCATATTTCACATACTGCCTTTATCTATCTCATATTATGAAAAATATTCCTTAAATCCTATTTCTTTTTAATAGCAATGTCATTTTCCCCAGCCTTTCATTAGTATTAACTCATAAACAGTGCCAAAATATTCTCCACAATCATTCTGCCTCCAAAGCATTTCTCTTTCTCTGAAGAGCTGTACAACAGGAGACCTTCACACAAACAAGACATCCCATCTACCAGCTGTTTTCCATCTTTCATGCTTTGAAAGGTTTTAGCAGCCTACTGGCTTTGGGCTGCCTTGTTCAGCTGCTCTCCATTGATCATGAACCTTCCCAGGGTTCTCTCTACCTGCTACTAGTTATTGCGGGGTTGCCACACCGAGAGAAATGCAAATGCTCTTGTAAAAGCTCCAATTATGAGAGTCTTAGCTAGAGCTTCTTTATGAATGCTGTCACCAGCTGTGAACACAGAGCATGCATCTTTTTGTGAAATACACTCACTAAAATAACAACGAAAGACATGAATTTCAAATTCTGTATTTGTTTCTGGTTTTTTTTTAACTCTAAGCTTAGCCAGTGACTTTAATGAGAGAGATCAGATCTCACACGCAAACTGCTGAAGAAAAAGACTTGTTCTTATTTGATTACTTGTATGGATTTAATCTGCATTATGATAGTTCTAGTAGGAGAGAAAGTGACTGGAAGATCCAAACGAAAACACCAAATGTCTAGATAATAACTGCTCATTCTGTTCAGAAAAACACTTATGTAAATATTACAAAGACTAGAAAAATTCCATCTTCAGAATAACCAACAGTCTCTATTTAGTGATAATAGCAGCTACTGATTCATAGCAATTGTCTTTCTACAGCAGATTGGTTTGGAAATAAGTATTCAATAGTGAAATAAAAGCATATGACTGATTTTTCAACTCTATTCCATGAGGATGTATTAATACTCCTTTATTCCTAGGCACACTACGAGGCAAAGACAATGCACTGTAATAGTAGAAAAGATAACTGAAGATTAATAAAGTACACTTATCATAATTCACTTCCCATTTATAATTAATCATCCAACCGTATTAACAAAGCTTAAATTTTACACCTTGCTGTATCATTAGTATTGAAATATAAGAAAAACAAGATTTAAGTTTGAAAAAGTTCAGTCCAAAGAGACATTAAGCAACTTCTAAGTAATACAGCATTTTAGGCCTCTGTTTTAAAACAATTCAAATGTATTCATATTATCCATCTTTGCTTCCTCAATGTCATTAGGTTTCTCTTTGGTTAATAACCATGCTATTATATCTGTACTCTGATCATTCTCTGATTTTATAGCAAAGATTGCACAGATACTGGGCATGAAAGTCCCCTTTATTTCTATTTGAGGAAGAAAGATCTTTACTGTGGATTTAAAGGAAAAAGCCCTCATGCACCTTTGGAAGGTAAGGAATGTTTCCCTGCTAGTCCTCTATGAACCTACAGGTAATCTCCTCGGAGTATCCACTACACATAATACCTAGAATTACACGTTATTGCTTGTACAAAATACAGTAACTCATTTTTATAAGCACTTTATTTTCTCACTTTAGCAGAGAAACATTCTGTAAGATGTAGTGGGAAATAAAATGGTTTTCTAATTTTATTACCACTCTTTTTAGAGCTCTATATTCTTAAAAATAACTGGGTATGAAAGCCTTTTGTTCATGGGAATCTCTGGGACAGATTCTGGCATATTTTGTCACAGTTGATACATGATAGCAATAGACATTAATTTAAGCAGTCTGAATGCAGATTAAGGCAGTATTTACTGCAAGCATATATATAAAAAAAAAAGTATATTTTCCTTCTACCTGTATTCAGTCAAGAAACATCTGTTGCTATCCACTACAACATAAACAGAAATGAAATACTATCACAGGACTGATTTCTGTTTGGCTCTTCTGTAAGGATGCAAGAGGAGAAGCAGGGGACTATTCTATTTTTTCATTGTTCCTTTTTCATCTGTCAGGTGATGTACGACATCACCATCATTTCTCTTTCAAAGGTTATTCAATATTCTCATTTCCACTGATTGAGCCTGTGGAAAAGGATTCAGATAAACTACTGGAAAGAAGGGATAGACACAGAGACTCTACAGGGAAAAAAAAATGCTACTGCTTGGAGCTTTGTTCTACAAGAGTATGCAGAGGGAAAAAACCTCTCTGGCTTTTCCAGAGCATCCTGTGAAATGTAACAAAACCAGCAACTAGTGTAGTATCTCCAGGGAGACAGAAAAAAAGTAGTTATGCGAGCCATCTAGACCGAAGTTAAATACTACACCATTTTCATGGTAAGTAACACAGTAAAAGAAGTTCGCAAAAACTGTTACCAATTTCAATTAAATTGAATTTTAATTTACAATTAGGTGAGATGCAGAAAAGTGTCTGTTCTGTGCTTTATCATAAAATTTATCATAGGTAAAATAATAAAGGATCCTACTGCAATTAAACATTGAATTTTAAAAGAGTTTGCAACTAGTATGGTGTTCTTTTATTCTACACTGCTTTATTCTACATTACTTTATCCATCAAGGCTGAAAAGTCTTTTTTTCATTTGTCCAGTGAGAGATGACAGAACTCTATTCAACAAAACATCTTTGAAAGTGTGGGCTTTTTCCTCCAAATAGTTTTGTGCTGGCACAAAAGTGAAAGACTGTAAACTCCTTTCAAAAGATAACGAGAAGTTAAACTATAAGCAGAGTAACTCCTCTCCTCTGTTATTTTCAAACGGGAATTCACAGGCATGACAACTCAAAATTAATACACTTCTTAAGCAGGTTATCACAAACTTCTCCACAAATAAAAAAACATAAAGGAATTAAGAAAGTGATGTGTAGATAGACTAGATAGCCCAAGTTTCCCTATTAATGTGCTCCATCTATTTTGGGCATGGCTTCTGTATTCGCTGAGTTTTGTCTATTTATTTATAAAAAAAGTGTCACATGAGACTGGATGAAAGCAGAACTTGCCCTACTTACTAGAAGTTTAGCATTGAGCTACTTGAAGAAAACCCAGAACTTCAGGATGAAAACCTCTCTTTTAAGAACTACAGACACTAATACATTTTTAAAAGATGATATTCACTTGTATATGGAACACCAGTCAAAGGACACAAACACCAATTTGTACATGCCATGAATCTCATTTTATCTTGAGGACAAAAGCTCAGGTCCAGATAGTCTGAATTCTATTTATGTTCCTGAGGCCTTCAGTTCTGGAGGCTTACAGGTAATCAATACAGAAACAAAGATGAAGTGGGGACCTGGGTGGAATTTAGGTCATCTGGGTTTACACATAAAATCCCGGTTTTGCAAACTGCTGTGAGCCACCTTGATGACTTTGAGAGCTCTGACTGAATGGAACAAGCCCAAGGACAAGGCTGTTTCAGCAACGTGTAGACAAGTGATCCAGCACAGAAATTAATTTTTCCCTAAACAAATATTTTGCATTAATCTATGGAGAGGAACACTTGACTATGTGGTAAAGCTACTTTCAACACACTTCACCATCAATACCTCTTCACCACCAATACCTCTTAAAGATTACTCAATGACACAGCCATACAATATCTAAAAAAATGCCCAACATCCGCACACAATTTGCATAGTTTTGAAGGGAATTATATTAATTTTTGTAAGTCTCAGATTTTAATATAATTTATATAACATGCTTTTAAGGTCAAGGATTATACTACAATGTTTCACAGAACTTGGGTTTTTTTAATTGTACAACTGCAGTTATTTCAAACTGTTAAAAAATGATAAATTAAAACAACTAAGATTTACACCATAGTATTTTTTCTATGGTAAAATACACTTAAAACAAAAGGATTCATTCTCAGAATTTTTCATAGCTAGGAAATTATATGAACCTAACTCATTCCATTCAAATGACTCATGAAAAAACACAAATCTGTGGAAGTATGTCCAGCTCCTTTTCCCCACTGAATTTGGTATGCCTCTTACATCAGTGGCAGAGCTCTCACTGTCAGTCTACTGCCTAAAGCAATTACTAACCTAGGAACAAAGACTTCTAACACGGAAGAAAAATTTAATTTTAGGGAAATAAATTTCATATTTAAGAAAGGAAACACTCTTGATAGATTTATTTCTACATTTATGTTTAAGCAGGGTTACTGTCCAGCACGACTTGATCAGTCAGGACACGAGCATGGTCTTGATGGAAATAATTCTCCAAATACTGGGGCAAGAAGGAGACCAAAGGAAAACAACCAAATTTATTGCATGACAGTGTAATATATTAACACACATTTAATCAACAAACACAGACACTACACAAAGTCAACTCACAGATGCCTATTCACATAGATGGGCAAGAGCGCTCAGTAGTGGTCAGAAAAGTCTGCATCAGGCAGACAGGAGCTTGGGTTCTTCTTGGTAACTGTGGGGCTTCAAAAGAGAGTTGACCTCAGCTCAGCTGTGCTTCAAAAGGTAGAGCAATCACAGACATCTCCTTTGAAGCTACAAACCACCTTAACAGAACTGGGTCAGCATGATGTTCCTCTGAATCCCCCCAAGCACTTGGAAAGCTAGAAAGAAGGTCTTTAATTCCTCTTTAGCCCCTTCCAACCAGATGAAAGAAACCACCTGAAGTAATCCTGAAATATCTAACATTCTAATTTTTTTGTGACATTCTTTTAGAGATATAACAGTGTAACTTCATCAGGCTCAGGAGTTCTGTTCAGCAAGTCATTATCCAAGTCAGGAAGAGATCCTGACATTTTAATCTTATGTTCCCTTATCTTTTCCATTTGTGAATTAAAGTCATGTTTTAAAATGAAGAGAAAGAACAACTCCTGACGTCAGAAATGGCCACAATTTCTACCCTTTTCAGAAACAGAGTGATATAGTTCAACTCCAGGGAATACCATCTGAGGGGACACAGCACAATCACAGATACACTAAGTCAAGCACAAGCTATTCCTCTGCTCAATACCCCTCAGAGATTACATGTAAATTTAAAAGACTGCATAATCCAAAAAACCTTCCAGTGACTGTCAACTCTGACGAGAAACTCTTTTTTTTTTTAAGGATACACGTTTTTTGTGTAGTACAGTGATGCTGATTAGAGTTATCAGATGACTAATAGAATCATGTCAGATGCACAATTTAAGTAAAATTAACTAGAGAGTCTGACTTTATAAAAAGATTAACTATTTATGAATGAATATCAGAAATTCCTATCCAGATTTATCAGTTCCACAATCAGTGCCCACTGAATTTACTAATGGGGCAGGGGAGGGGAGGAAAAAAAAAAAAAAAAAAAAATCAATCTATTGCCCAACTGTTTCTTCTCTCTGACATCTGAATAGGCCCAAAGAACAAGAGTATGTCTCCCCTCCGGCTTTTTTTACATACCACACCACAGGCAAATTATGGTTTATTACATTCTCCTCTTTCACTGTTATGGCGATGACACTAAGTTGTATCACTTTCATGGTCACTTCCTTTCAAATATATCCCCAGTTCTAGAAAATTCAAATATCTGTACGCATTAACTCTTTATGTATTAACGCTTGGCATACATTAAAAAAAAAAACCCTGTGCATAAACCTTTCAAAAGACTGTTTTGTTATGCTTTTTTTTATATGCAATCTACCTGGCAATAAAGTTATGCATAAATTTAGAGACAGCGTGAGAAACATTTTCCTCTTATGGGAAGTCTTTACTTATCAGAAGTATTCAGTGTCCCGGATTGCCAATTAATCGTTGGAGTCATAAAGCAACCCATTCAATCATATTTTGACATGAGCGAAGGCTGAAAAAGTTCAGAATTTTGTTTTGAAAGGAAAAGTTCACAATAAGCCACCTCAACTTTCCTTTGATATTCTACAAATACCAGCTTATTTTTGCAACAATGGAGCATTTTGCTCACAATACAAAAAGCATATGCAACTACTCAAAGCGTCTGAAGTCAGAACCACCATATGCAGTCCTCTATTTTCCCCTCAGAAATTTGTTCAAACCAAAGAAGATAAAAACCACAACTTATAGAAGCATAAGCACAGGGCTAGCTGTGTGATAACAGTGAGTCCAACATATCCACGATGACTTTACTGTGAAGTAAAATTGAGACCTGAATATTGAATCCCAGCACCATCACAACTTGTCAGACTTGCCAGGCTCAACCTGCAAACTCAGACCACACCGAATTAGCAACTATATGCCAACACACTCGCAGTAAGCCAAAAGCATCAGGCTCACTGTACAAATGATGCAATGATTGGAAATGTGAGAATCCTATGCCATATTAATAAAGATGTGAAAGCCAATGGGCACAGCTGGGATTAAAGCAGGCTCACACTTCACCAGAGCAAATTTCCACCCTGTTTGTTGAATAGTTCAAGAAGTAGAAGCTCCATCCTGGCTTGCTCCTCAGTTTTCATCTCACATTATTTCATCTAAATTTAACGTTCTTGAACAGTCTTGCATCAAGTACCAAGTAAGTACTTGTTGGATTCACTGGCAATACTCCTATGGAAGTCAGTGATATAAAGTGAAGACTGTTTATCAGGACTCCCCAAATTTAAATATATTCTTAAAAATACAAACTCATCCTCATAGAAGAGAGAAGTTATCAGAGGGCATTAAGCAGATAGCATATGACTAGAAACACTCCACTGAAAACAAAAAGCTATACAAACATACTTCAAAACAGTAGAAAACATTAATACTTCACTCAGAAATTCTGAGCTTATCCCCTCGCTTACAAATGCCTCTAATGGCATCCTTTCTCAAAAACTGACAGTATATAATAACCCATCCTTCTGTTAATAGAAAACACTCATCATACATAGGTGTACTCAAACCAAATAATGAACCACACTTTCTCCTATATTGACACTCAACTTCATCAGTCATAGACAGCTTTAAAGCAATAGGTTTGTGACCATTTGCTATGCTACATACTAGATAATCTGGCACTTCAGATCTTTGGATTTCTTTGTTTCAGGGGTCTCCACTAAACTATATCCATGTTGCTATTATGCAGCGAGACAACAATGTTATTCTCTTTAACTTCACTAGAACTGCAATCTAAACATGCAAAACTTAGTCTGAGAATCTTTTGTTTCCATTGATTTTTATTTATTCTTTTTCCACCAGGCAATTGAACAGGTAACAACTCTAGCTGTATCTGCTAAAAGTAAGGAGCAATTTAGTACCAGTATCAAATCAACAATTTAAACAACATTAAATTATTTCAGGAGCTAAAATCTTTGTAATAATCATAAAATGTATATTATAATAAAAGGTAAAATATCAAGTGTATCATAATAAATTGTGTAGTTACCGTAATTCATAAACTCTGTAATTTTGATTACCGTATCTTCTTATGCTGGGTATTTGTTATAGTGGATTACCTTTTACTGAAAATATTATACTATCAACCATACTCTGTGTGTGTGGGTAGTACAGAGATGTGAAAGATCAATAAGGAAAGAATTTGCATCTATGTATATGAAAGTATGTGAGCATTATACATTATACCGACACTATACAGTGTGATACATACATATGTCTCATACACAAAATTATTTACACATATCCACAATGTAAATAACTAAAATGGTCCCTGTTTCTCACCACTGAAAATTAAGAGAACTGCATATGAGAAACAAGCATCCAAACACAAAACAGAATACCCTTCTCTACTTGATTTCTGTCTAGTGAAGATTTTGCCACTTAAGCAACTAAATCTCAGTTTTAACTTAAAGTACTGTTAGTTAAGATTGAACGCAACATCCTATAACTGAAAATGAACAACAAAATTGGTGATGCCTTCATTATATCTTAGCCCTCATTTGGCAATGATGCTTCTAAATACCAAATCTTGTACACCTGCATATAAGATATCAACCACACTAATCTCGTCCTAGTGAAAAAAGTTGGCAGCAGTATGAAAACTTTATCACAGTTATTTATCTACTTATCCAATATAAACACAATTAGAGATATTATAATTTCATTTTTCCATTATTTTCTCAAAAAGAGGCACATTTGGAAACTCTCCAATTTTATAGTTGTCCTGTTTGCAACATTCCTTTAAAATAATGGGACTGGACCACACACAAGTTTAAGCAGAGGCTAAAATAAAATAAACTTACAAGGAGTGTCAGTACTCTGGAAGAACAGCTGTTCCAAGTGGCATTTAAGGCTCCTATAAAATTTGTTGCAAGAACCCAGTGATTTTAGAAAATTAGAAATGTAAGAAATAAATGGCTATAAATCATTTTAGCAGTAATTGGGAATCAACTGATGGAATTCACAATTTAAATTTTCATGCTGCAAACTGCATGGCAGGTAGTAGAGAACAATGAGATCTTTTAACATACTTTATTAACCACTTATTAACACGATCTGCAAAAAAAATTACTTCAGATTTAATGAGTTATTAACATGATTTCAGATTTGCAAAGCTTTCATTACTTATAAGCTATCAAACCAACTCAATCTTCCAGTAAATTTTAACATAAATATAAATTTATATTATTTACATAAAATATAGAAAATTTATATTTATTTATAAATAAACAAAAAGAAGCACTTAAAATGGTAAGTCCTACTGATATTGTTTTCCATTGTTCAGATCCTTATAGGGGTTTGGCTCCCAAATTGAATTTAAAAATCAATATTTAGTTCTCTAAGGATGTGGATCTTAAGTGTTTAAATCAACTGTGAATAAGGGAAATACGTTACTTCCATTCAAGCACAGGTAGCCTTTTTAAAATGTAACTTTCTTGTGCACAAAAGCAATGGCTTAGTGCAACACCTACTCTTAATTCCAGTTCCAGAAGAGGTCAGAAAACATCAAATATTTTTACCGCTGAAGGTACATACAGAATTATGTGAGTATATAGAATACATGATTCATGAAAACTTTTACAGAACTTTCCCCAAGTTGTGCTTTTCCACTCAATAGTTTACAATATAAAACAATCATTATGAATAATTTTAAAGCCTACATTAGAAAGGACTGCAAAGATTCATACTTTATACATTAATCTGTCCCTGGTATTTCAAGACTGATGTTCTTGATGCTTCAGACATTTTAGGAAGATGGCTGACATACATATGTATCAGTTTACAACAAAAATGTTGAATTCCATTAAAGTTACCTAGTTATAAAAATGACAGATCTAAGAAATAACAAGAACAACTCTATCCTATGTCAGGAGGGGTGGTAATTTCCTTGAGATTAAAACTTGTATTAAGACATACTGTGTATTCTACTCGGAGAATTTTAACTGCAGTACTAGGCATTCACTAATAATTAGTTATGCTTTTTCCACACCATATTTTTTCCACTAAATTGAATTAAAGAAATTTATTAAGAAATTAATTCAATAGAATTTCAATTAACTGAATTAATGAAATAATTAAACAATGGTTTAAAATGGTGGAGCCATGACTTCCAAAGTTTACTCTTGAACTCTATAAGGTTGTGATGGTACTTTCTTCTTAGAGATCTGCCTTTTGCACTTTATATTTACACAGCGTGGTCATGAAACAAGCATCTTTGAGGACCTGAAATACGTCTCTGCTGAAGGTTGCTACCTACAGAGAGAACAGCTGCGCGCATCCATCTGGGTAGCCACTGGCTGTTTGGCATGCAGGCACATTATAACATCAGAGAAACTGGACTGATACTTAAAACTTTTATGAGAAGTTGGCTTTATAGTTCTAAAATTTTTACTAGGTAACTGTGGTGTGTATGGGGTTTCTTTTTAAATTACACTTAAGCTAGTAACACCTCTGGAGTCATTTGCTTTTGCCTAAACAAAATGCTTATGTCACCAATTACTGTGACTAGGTCAGATTTTTACTATGGTACTTTAGTACCAAAAAACCTTCACCAGACTTTGCATAATCACTTTTTCCTTTCTTTTAAAGTACACCTATGCCAGGGAAATTTTGCTATTCATCTATATTTTGATATAGTTAGAATCTGAGTGTGGACAGTGCTTCACTATGAAAAATATGTTTACATTATGCTTTCCTCTCTCTCCTGAAAACATGTCAACGATTATTTCTTATCTTTGTGGCTCATTCTTTGTCAGACTTCAGAAACCTTCTTCAGTAGATGTCAAGTTTGGATAACAACCCTTCTGTTAAATATTTGATATGCAAACCCTTCCATACATGAGTAACTTTATTCTTTTCTGTATCTCCACTGACTTGAACGAACAAGGCATATTAATGGTCACTTAAGAGCAGTTGGGTACATATTTCAGTGTTGGCAGGGTAACTTCATTAAGATGCAGAGACATGAACTCCATTCATGGAAAATATCCACCATCCTCAGCAGCACCCAGGAAGCATTTCCACTATCACAGATTTCGTGCAACTTCTTCAACTAGCTTGGAAAACATACATAGTATATGCATCCTGCTACAAAATGACAGGTTATAGTCGTGATGCCTCCTGCAGTTATTCAGTGCTGTGCCTGAAACAGTGCTTTCTTTTCTTAAGGTCAGATGATGATGGTCATGTGTCTGGGGAAGACTTTTGTCTTTGCTCTTCCTGCTCAGGTGAAGTTTACACAGTATGGTCCTGAAATACCAGAGTTAGAGCTAAATAACCTGATGACTCCAAATGACACCATAAAGAAGCAGGGTAGATGCAGTTTCAAACCCAGAAGCAGGAAGCAGTTGCTCTTAAACATCATTACTAATCTCTAATCATCATTACCGATGTCAGTTACGTTTAGTTACCTGGGCAGTATCAACTCAAGTATCTCTGACATTTTAGGTGGGTTGCTGAAGTAAATAATTCTTATCTTAATCAAGTAGGACATTGCCTTGAACTTGCTCAAGTTGTAATACTCCTGTGCTACAGATTTGCCCTTATCAGCAGACTAAAATGAAAATGTTGGAGAAGGGTTGTGGCATTTTACAAACAACATGCAAAGGTTTTTGTTTTCATTGTAATGCAGAGCAAATACAATTTTGGATCCTCTTCAGCTGCAGCAAGGGCACAGTGCTCATCTCTGGACCAATGCTCTGAAAGGAGCCGCTTTCAGAATCTTACTAGTAGATAAATTTTTTTTTTCTTTTTTTTTAACTTAAAATTTCTCCGCCCTCATTTTATCATTAGTGATGCATTGTTTCACTTTTAAATCAACTGGTTCAAATCCTGCACTTAGAGGCAACTAGGTTTCGACATGCTTCACCAGACATGAATCTCTAACAGCTCCTGCTTCCAAATGGCACACACAGGGACCGGTTGTGTACTACTGGATGTCACTGGGATTCTGTTCAAGTGGAAGAAGTATGCCCATCTATAGAAGCTAATTATGAAAGAAAAATGTACTGTTACTAGCCCAAGTCTCTGCAGCTATTAAGAAAAGTTAAAGATCTAGCATTCATAATTATGATGACAAATACGAACTACTTTAAAATGCTACATTTAACAAAATTTCTTCAGGTGTTCCTCACTACTTTTAACAATTGCTTTAGCTACAGATTCTATTTTTAAAGTCCCCTTTCAAAGAATTAAGGAAAGAGCAGAGGCTTCCATTACAATTTGGTTGAAGACAAATTGCTGATGAATAGAAGATAAGCAGTGTGTCACACCTGTTAGCCCTTAACACACAGAAAACATACTTTTTCAAATATAAAATGCAGTATTTAATTAACAAGTTTAGATAAGCCCAAAATGTGGGATGTACTTCAATACTGCTGGAGATCACTGTACTGATAGTGTTGCATTAGCATACATACTTAATATATTCACAGCATGCAAAACTCTTACACTCCTCTGGGATACATATTTCAGTTTGCAGAAATTTTATTTTTCTCCCTCTCTCCAAACAAAAAGGTTATATCTTTATTTTTTTTATTGAAAGGACTGTGGAATTGTCTCTCTGCTGGTTTTCTCTAAAAACCTATAAAATGTCAGCCACTAGAAATAAGGAAAGCAATTCTTACTGGGATTCCCATCCAGATCTCTCACTGACCCTCAAGTCAACTTAGAAGTTTCAAGACATTTTTGACAATGAGCAGATCAAATTTATGGATTACAGTTTCAGAACTCTATTCCTTTACTATAAACATGTAGACTATTGTCAGGCTTGGGTTTTTTATTTGTTTGGTTTTGAAATCTGTGCAATAAAAAAGCAGCATTACAGGTATCTCTAATTCAAGCAATGCAGAGTTCATATTCTCACAGAACTACTACAGTACCTGTATGCAGAAAAAAGCACATGCTTGTGTGCCTGCCTATGAATGAGCCTTCTAAAAGAGGTACAGAAAGCACAGCCCATTTCAAAATGAAAAATATATTTTCACTTAAAAAAAAAATAAATTAAGTAACCTTTACTTACTGAATAGATTTCAGTTAAGTATTTCCACTTGGAGGGGGGTGTGTGTGTGTGTGTGTGTGTGTGTGTGTGTGGAGAAGAAAGAAATCACATGGCAAAAGTACCTAAATATTATGTGTTAGCTTATATCCTTTCAATGTTTATATCTTTGTTAATGATAGTTTCATTACACCAGGTGCCTGCCTGCTTCAGTTGTCCTATTCTCTGAAAGAAGTGACATTAACTTGAAAAGATCAAGAGAGAAAAGACAGAATGCTATGAATTGCACAAAACTGCAGGGATGATATTCAAAATAAAACTGTTGAGGCATCCCATCTGATGTCTTCATAAAACCCAGAACTAAACCTTTACTCATTGTCCTTAAGAGCAGTGAATGCAGTTCCAATTAAAAGTCCTACATCTGTGGCAATTGTAAGTTAACACATCTTTTTGCCATTCTCTCCCTTTCAGAACTCATTACTGCACTGCCGTTACTCATCTCCTGCAGATCATCTTTTACTATCACAGCATCCAAAATAACTGCCTTATCTGCAAAGTCCTTTTTTTTTTTTTTCTTCTTCTTCTTCTGACAATTTTTTTATATATTTCTACAGTTTACAAGAATTTACTATGAGTACAATAGAATCATTTCCAAGTGTCTTTAAGAACATACTTATTTCCTCACTGGAGTTTCTACATAATCCAGATTACAAATTACAAATGCATTAATCTGCTTGCTTCTTTCTTTCCTATGTTGACGGTGAGACCTAATCCTTCCTAGTATAAATCAAATCGCTCTAAAGGCTCCAGGGACTATATTGTTTGGCCACTGACTATAAAAATGACTAAACTGCATGAAGAGCTCTTCATATGGAGATATAAAATCTTGTGTTTATGACAGACCTTCTAATTTCAGTGTTTTCACCTGTAACTTTTTTTTTTTCTATGGAAGCAAAAATCTTTATTCTTAATGATGTAATCCTCTTTCCAGTCTGAAAGTTCAGCATATTTCACTGACCTTTTTGTGTCCCTGCTTTGTTTACTGAGTCTTCTACACGTAGCATCTTCTACCACACAGCATCGCTGGTTAATGTGAGAAAACTCCTTCTCATCGACCCTGCCTTCAGTGTAGAAGGATTCACACAAAAGATTCCAACGCTACAAATACACGTGCTCTAAGTCCAATAACTCTCCAGCATTTATGTCTTTGGAAGGTAGTAATCAGCATCACATGTGTCACTTATTTGAATCTGAGGGAACAGAAAGCAAAGTTTTAGAATGGTGTTCATGCCAATTATTTGCTTCAGTGATAGGATTTAGAACCATAACTTTTTCAATAAGGTGTATCAGAAATTACACTGCAACAGCAGATAAATCACTAAAGAAACTGCTACTGAAAGACCAAACATCAAAGAATTTCTTCTCCTAAAAAGATTCACCATAAACTGTTCAGTCTCCTTAAAAAGTTTCTGAAGTCCTTCTGAGTTTTAAAATAAAATGTTTTTTCCATTATATAAACTGCACCAATAAGCATTTTTTACTCATGAACAGTATGTCAAACATCAATTATTGTAAACATTCAATTCCCCCCCCACCCCCCTACAGTTTTTGCATTTTCTTTCAGGTTTGTGGAACCTAACAGCAATTTTCCCTGCTATCTGTGATAAATTATTGAAGATTCAAAGTGAAGAGACACATTAGAATTAATTCTGAAGTCAGTAAAATTACAGCACTTTATACCACTTAAAATCGGGTACAGGTGTTTTAAGTGTTTACCTGCAATTTTCTATGTCTTTGGAATATTTTTTTTTTTCAAATTGGAAGTGAACAGTGTAAAATTGTTAAGGCTGTCATAATTTCTTAAATGGCTGAAACTTGCAACTCTGCAACCAAACTACAGCTAGTAGATTATTGGAATAAATTAAAAAACTAAGAATACAAGATCAGACAGTTTTATGACATGCTTCCTATTACCACTTATCTCTCTCTCTCAGCTAACTTAAAGTGCATTTATAAACAAAATTACCAGACTTAGAAATACCAAATATTAATATCTATTACAGACATCCTATACATTAAATGTTTCTATCTTTTGGGTTTCAGTGTCACAACAGCTAGAACCATCCCTGACTCATTCCTCTTCTCTGGCATTAAATACTATGGACTCTTGTGGCTGGGATGTTATGTTCAATGCTGAACAATACTTAGTACATAAATACAAAAATCTACCATGGTTTTCCCCAGAAAGATAAATGGAGAAAAATGAAATTGAGAAAGGGGGATGAAAAACAGAATGAAAGACTGAAGTTACTTATCTTAATATAAACTGGCAAATGCTCAAAGTACCACTTTGAGCTTTCAGATACACTATTAGAATCTAACAAAACAGTAGATTTTCTACAATTAGAAAGAATGCCAGTAAAAAAGCATGATTTTGATTGCATAACAAATGTAATTGTAAGCTTCAGTCTTGAAAATACACAATGCTGCTCCTTCATACACACAAACATTTTCCTGTATGTTATTTACTTGTAGTTAGTTTCTCGGTAGGATGTCTCCCTGAATGCACATTTGCATACTTTTGTATTTTGCTACAAAAAGTGACTCTTATTCTTCCCTACATCAGCCTGGGAGTTACCTTCTTGTGGTAAAATATCAAAGGCAGAGGTTGCATATTCAATCGTGATTTAGGCCCGCAGTCATACAAAGCCTGATCCCTCCCTTCATGGGCAAGCTTCCTCTGACACTTCAGATGGAGCTAGTCACGTTCTGCAAGAAGCAGGGACATAAGCCTCATAGAACCACTGGTGACAAACAGCTGAGGTGAGCAGCTCCCTCAGCATGTGGCCTAGAGACCAGTGTCTGCCCATCTCAGTTCTCATCTGCTCTAGAAAATATCAAATTGTTTTAACTTATGCTATCTGCAGCACTTTTCTGAGCTGGATGGAAGCAGATGAAAAAAAGCTCTGGCAGACAGGCACTGCTATGAGCTGAGAGACAGCAGACATTTCACTCAGGCTCTGCTGTGCTATGTTGGTAGTTTCCAACCGTGTGCTGAATACCAGCTGTTGGCTTTGAAAACAACTCTTTGCTCTGCTTCAGTATAAAATCAAATAGCTTACACCACAGATTTTTCTGAGGTGTATCTACCTTGTCGCATGCTTTCACACTCAGCAATGATCTCTGTTGCTAGAACTAAGGAGCTTCTGAGGCCAGAGTGGCTCACGTACATGCTGCTCGCAGAAGGACCTTCACAGCATGGTATCTGTCCCCAGCTGGGAGCCTTCTATGGCCCAAGCCATAATTTTGTGTTTTTCAAATCAGTATACTTGAAGCACTGTGAAGGCTGTGGTGCAACTTGTCAGTACATTTATAACACAGTGCTGAGGACTTCTATTGCATGCCATTAGAGTATGCAGAGAAATTTTAGGACAAAATATTCTTACTTGGATAAGATTGAAAGATCAGGATGGAGAAACTAACTGGCAAATTTGAGAGTAAAAAGAAAAAAAAAATGTCTGTTTCCTCTATCACCTTCCCAAATTGCTGATGTGGAAGAAACATATCACAGAAACTTGCCTTTTGATTTTTGTTGTTTATAACAAAACTCATAACAGTGCAATTAGTGTATTTAGTGTGTATTTTAAGACACTAAATAGAACCAAGCCAAGCAATCCTGACAGAAAATTGCTTCACCTTCCTTTTGCTTCCTTCTTCTTTGTCCATGTCCTGTGATGAAGGTACTGTAACCTCCTTTGTAGCAGAAAATTCAAAGGCACTGTGATTTTCTTTCTGTTACATTCTTTATCAGCCCCAGGCACCTTTGACTTTCCATTGGTAATAAACAGGTTTTCTTTTTTAAGGAAGGATTTGTTCCTGCTATTGCCACATCACCTTTCTCCTGAAGTCTCCTGCCTCACCACTTTTTCTTTTTTACCTTCCCACTGCCTCTTTCCTGTTTCTAATCAACCCTAACTACACCAGAAAATGAGCTTAAACTCAAAATAAATCACAGTAGATAACCAAGTTATTTAGTATACAGACATGTAAACCACACACAGTCTTATGGAAAGTATGAAGCCCAGCTCCAAGCAGCTAATTCTTACCAAATGCCACACAGTTCTCAGATCTTTGGAGAAATGCAGGAATAAAGGGATGGAGACACCAGTTTGTGCCTCCAGGTAGTTAGCTTAAACTAGATTCTCCTTTAATATTTCATATATCTTGTCTTTCTAAGTACAGTATTAAATGCAAGTCCACCAATATCTGTCATACACAAAAAAGATAAATAAATTAGTCCCTCCCCTCAGTATCGTTTGCCAGCAGCTCTTCACAGAATCATTCAGGTTGGAAAAGACCCTTTGGATCATCGAGTCCAACCATCAGCCCTACTCTACAAAGTTCTCCCCTACACCATATCCCCCAACATCTCATCCAAACGACCCTTAAACACATCCAGGGAAGGTGACTCCACCACCTCCCTGGGCAGCCTATTCCACTGTTTGATCACTCTTTCTGTGAAAAATTTTTTCCTAATGTTCAGTCTGAATCTCCCCTGTTGCAGTTTAAAGCATTTCCTCTTGTTCTATCACCAATTACCTGTGAGAAGAGACCAGCAGCAACCTCTCTACAATGTCCTTTCAGGTAGTTGTAGAGAGTAATGAGGTCTCCCCTTAGCCTTCTCCTCCTCAAACTAAACAGTCCCAGCTCCTTCAATCGCTCCTCACAGGATTTATTCTCCAGGTCCTTCACCAGCTTCGTTGCCCTCCTCTGCACTCGCTCCAGCACCTCTCTTGTACTGAGGTGCCCAAAACTGGACACAATACTCAAGGTGTGGCCTCACCAGTGCAGAGTACAGGGGGACTATCACCTCCCCACTTCTGCTGGTCACACTATTTCTAATACAAGCCAGGATGTCGTTGGCTTTCTTGGCCACCTGGGCACACTGCTGGCTCATGTTCAGCTGCTTGTCAGTTAGAATCCCCAGATCCTTCTCCTCCACACAGCTCTCCAGCCACACCTGCTCAAGCCTGTAGCGATGCATGGGGTTGTTGTGGCCCCAGTGCTAGACCTGGTACTTGGCCTTGTTGAAGCTCATCCCGTTGACGTTGGCCCACCGATCCAATCTATCCAAGTCTCTCTGTAGTGCCTCCCTATCTTCCTGCAGATCAACACTCCCGCTAAACTTGGTGTCATCTGCGAACTTACTATGTCCTGGTTTAACCAGGATAGGGTTAAGTTTCCCCAGCAGTGGCGGGGGAAGCTCTAGCCGGGTTATTCAGATACCATGCGGACGTCACATCCTGGCAGGTCACATTTTCCTGGCACGGAGCGCGGTGCACTCGTGGTTTTGTACATCGTGCTTCAAACTGCTGTATTTGGTAGCTATTTTGCTCTGTTCATTGCTATCACTATTACTGTTATTGTTATTGTTGTTGTTGGTTGTGTTGCTATTGCATTGTTGTATTAAACCTTTCCTTATTTCAGTCTTGGGGCTTTGTATTTCACTCCCTTTGTGGGGGAGGGGCAGCGGCCGCGTGGTCTCAGACCCCGGCAGGGGCTAAACCATTACACTTACTGATGATACACTCTATGTCCTTATCAAGATCATCAATAAAGATGTTAAACAGAAATGGCCCCAACACCGAGCCCTGAGGAACACCACTTGTGACCGGCCACCAGCTGGATTTAGTTCCATTGACCAACACTCTCTGGGACCATCCAGCCAGCCAGTGCTTGACCCAGCAGACCGTACGCTCATCCAGGCCATGGGCAGCCAGTTTTTCTACAAGAATTCTATGGGGAACTGTGTCAAATGCTTTTTGAAAATCCAGGTAGACAATATCCACAGCTTTTCCCTCGTCCAACAGTCGGGTCATCTTGTAATAGAAGGAGATCAGGTTTGTCGGGCAGGACCTGCCTTTCATAAACCCATGCTGACTAGGCCTGATCCCCTGGTTGCCCATTATATGACTTTTAATGGCACCCGAGATGACCTGCTCCATGACCTTCCCTGGCACCGAGGTCAGACTGACAGGTCTATAGTTTCCTTTCTGCCTCTCTTGTAGATGGGTGTTACATTTGCCACCCTCCAGTCCAATGGGACCTCCCCAGTTAGCCATGACTTCAGGTAAATCGTGGAAAGCGGCTTGGCGAGCACATCTGCCAACTCTTTCAGCACCCTTGGGTGTAACCCATCCGCTCCCACAGACTCGTGTGCATCCAAGAGGTGTAGCAGGTCTCTGACCACTTCCTCTTTAATTGTGATGACCTCATTCTGCTTCCCCTCCCCGTCTCCTAGCTCATGAGGCTGGGTGTCCAGGGAACAGCCAGTTCCACTGCTAAAGACTGAGGCAAAGTAGGCGTTGAGCACCTCAGCCTTTTTCTCATCCTTTGTTACTGTGTTTCCCTCTGCATCCAATAAAGGATCCTTTTGTTGTTAATGAATTTATGGAAACATTTTTTATTATCTTTAACAGCTGTAGCCAGGTTGAGCTCTAGCTGCGCTTTAGCTCTCCTAATGTTCTCCCTGCATAGCTTCACTACATCTTTATAGTCTTCATGAGAGACCTGCCCCCTCTTCCAAAGGTCATAGATTCTCCTTTTGTTCTTGAGATCCAGCCAAAGGTCTCTGTTTAGCCAGGCCAGTCTCCTTTCCCGCCTGCTTGTTTTTCTTCTTCCAATACTTAGGACACACTATAAGATTTTCTTTTTCTCTCTATTTATTGCTACCCATACTCTGCTTTTTCACACGTTCTGGTATTAGCACTGTAAAGATACCATCAGGTACCTTAAGAAAACAATATACATTCAGGTGATGTCCCTTACATAATCATCTTACACTGGACAATGACAGACATATTTCATGCATAAATCAATAGCACAATACAATGGCTTTAGACAGACATAAGAGAGGTTTCCTGTAATGCTGACCTGTGCCACGGAGAGAAATAAAGGAGGGCACAAGTCAAGATGAGTGCAAGTTACCAAGGAGAACACAGTACAAATAACCCTATCTCATTAATTTAAGCCTAGAAAATCCAAAAGTCTGGATACCTTTGAAGTCACATCTATAAAAATCAGCAATATCAAACTTGGCTCCTGTGCTCTCAACAGTATTTCACAGCTTTTGAAAGGAGGACTTATCTACTTTTTTCTTAATACAAAATATATTTTTCCAAATCCAAAACTGGGAAAGAATAGGCATTGCTTCACCCAGACTTTCAGCATGAAGCGCTCTCTTTACAAAGCTCATCACATACCTAGAATTTTACCTCTATTACTTTAATTGGATCACCCAGAAAAAAAGGTACTGAAGGGGCACCATTTCATTTATGTTAAGTATCTTTTCAATGTATTAGATAGTCAACACACAAAGGCGTGTCCTATGAGAATTCAAAGGAGGGGGGAAAACAAACAAAGAAACAAAACCAAAAACTTTTTGAAAATTAGTAACTTCCAAGAGATTAATGTTCTTCTTGTTGGACAGGTCACAGAAGTGTTTTCTTTCTTCATTGTGACTGAGTGCATAGCTCTCCTAATAAAGACATATCAGTAACACTTCTTGCTCCAGTCTTACCACTCTTCTGCTCTCTGACTTTTGCACAGGAAAGACCAAAGATGACTGAACTTCCTGCTCTGAAGTCAGTCTTGTTATTGAGTTCACTGACAGCAGGAGCAGGAACAGAAGGAAATTTCCTTAAGAAGGAAAGTTCACATTACGATGGTTTCATTTCTGGCTTACAGTGTTCTGGAGCAGATGACACCAAGGCACACCTCTCCTTATGTGTGTGAAGTACTCAAGCCATCAGCCTGAGAAACCTGGAAACCAGCTGCTACACCTGAGCTTTACCAAAAGATAATCTTGCTTTCTTGCTTCTGTACTTTTTCTGGCATGCAAGATGGTTGCCTAACAAGATCTTGTATAAGGAGTCCCAGCTAAGAATTCATATTTAGGGCTGAATTAATATTCCCTGTGGAAGAAAAGCCATGTTAATTTGTTCCAAATTTAGTCAGTTTGTTTCAGGATCTTTGAGGACACTTTATTAAGGTACCAAGGCTACAGCAGATTAATGATAACAATATGAGTAATCCCTCATGAAGAAAAAGTTCTTGGAAATACCACTGGGCACTAGACCTGTCTTTTTATTATCTATATTTTGTATAACAATAGCTGGCACTTGAGCCCAAGTCATAGCCAAAGTCAAACCACTTTGTGATATAAAGGATTACACTTTTTGCCAAAACTGACATAATTTGTCAGATTCCAATTTGAAAAATGGAGGGGAAACTAGCTTTTGTAAACTGTGAAAAACACTTACTTCCTTGCAGGCTCTTGAGAGTTTGTGACCTTAGAGTAAGCAGGTCACAACATGCCCTGCAGAGCTCATACTTACTGGTTTATAGCTGATGTTGTGTATGAATATCCACCGCGATAATTTACTGTGAAAGGCAGTTAATGTGCTTAGAATGTGGAATTAGTGTCACCTTTTTTAACTTGTCTGCAACCATTTGGATGAGATTGATTCGTTGTCAGTTTTTCATCATCTTTATTGAAGAGGATCTAAAGGGAGTGGGGAGAAAAATCCCTGTACCCCAGGGTATTTTCCCATCCTTCATGAAGTGAAACCATGATTACCTGCAGAAAAACAAGGAACCAAAGTACATACCTGTCTTGTCTTCAGGAAACTCACCTGAATATGGCAGAATCTAATTCACATAGCAGACATAAGCCAAGATGATACAAAGGCACAAATTTCATTTTATCCCATCTTAAAAGAGTTTCTACCAGCAGGCTTTTCAGTACCTCCTCCAGTAATGCCAACCTGGACACGCCTTTCCAAATTTTGTTATGCAACATTTTGGTTACACAGAAAAGTACATCACCAATTCACTGACAATATATACACTTCATAAGGTCTGTATTTTTTCTGTTATCTGGCAAACCATTAAAATATGCCAGAGTCATATCATCTTACCTGAGAACTGTTTATATATAATCATCAGTGCTAGTATTTTCTACAGCAAGACATACTCCCTTGTATAAAAGACTACTGCTAAATCCACTCCAAGGCCCCCACAAATGCTTAACATGCTACCAACAGACAAACACAACTCTTCCTCCCTACAGTATCAGCTCTTTCCATACAATAATTTTCCTGCAGCGCAAAATAAATAAAGACCCAGTTAAATCATATTTTTCTTCTACTTTTCCAACAAGAAGTATTTGTAAAACAAAATGTTTTGCTCATTTTAAGGGGTGTGAAAACTTGTGTTTGAACAAAACAGTCATGGTGGGACTCTTACCCTTTTATGGTATTTTTCCTCCTTGCTTTGTCCTTTAGCTACAGGCAACTAAACAGCAATGAAGAACTGAGCCATTAGTCAGTGAACTACCAAATGCCATCCACTTGCACAGATGCTTTCATGAATATCTTGCACCTCCAGCAACTATTTGACTGATGAACAACATGTCCATAAAACGCACATAATTAATCAACAATTGAATTTGCCTCCTCACTTGTTTTTTTAAACGTGAAGAGAGGGAAGAACTTAAAGGATTTAATGTTACAAGTATCTCACAACATTGAAAGTTCCTTCCCACTGCAACAATTGGTCTTTAACCAACTCTAGTGACTGCAACTACCAAGTCATCTCAAAGACTGGAAAAACACTTCTCACATTGCCAGGACACTGAGAAGTTCATTCAGCTACTTCCAGTTACCAGAGCAGAACAAGTACAGATGGAACAATTTGGTTAAACTCACTCCATCGCTGTTGGTATAGTTTCCCTAGAAACAGCTAACTATAGCTAATGAGGAGAATGAATGACTCATTTTGCTCATTGTATGAGAATTTTTTCCTCATTTTCCCCTCAACAAAAATCTCACCAGCATTATAGTTTCACACTTATTTTCTACAATGTTATAGTACTCCTTGGAAAGAAGACAAGAAAAAATGAAAGCATCCAAAACCAACAGTGAATGATATCCCGAAATACTAATGCAGTGAATATTTGATATTACTGATGATATTTACGGGACTGCATTTTTTCTAACTCCAATGGTAATAGTGTTTCACCTAACCTACCTTTGGTGAGTCTCATTTAGTAGCATCTAACCAGCAGCATTAAGTAGCATTTAACTTCTTCACGGTTTTAATTTTCTGACATTCCAAAGCTCCCAATTTTAGACAATGACTAAGGAAAACATAAAATAACCAGGTTCATCTTACTTTCTTACTACAAGAAAAAAAGCCTTAAGGTATTAAACTAAGTTTTACTTTATAAAAACACCAAGTTATCAATCACTGTGTCTGACCTGAGTATTCTGTCTAGCAAGTTTTGCTGTCATATTGCTTAACATTTTAGAACACAAACAAAAAATATGAATCATTGTTTCAGTACCAGGCAGCAACTATCTTTCAATCCTTGCTAACACATGGGAAATGAATTCATTCTTTACTGAAAGCGCTGTCTTACTCCACTGGGGCTGTTTGTCAGTTCCTCCAGAGTGACACTAAATCAAGTTGCAAAGCACTGTAATGTAAATCACAGCCTAATTTACTTGTCACTGTGTTGTGACACTTGGTTAAAAATGCTTTTTAATTGCAAGGATAAATTATACATTAACAATTCTTAGTGGCAGTTTCAATACTACATCAGATTATTTCACTCTAGAGAAAGGAGCTGAACAACTATGCAACCACAAGCTATGACAGAATATTTTTAAATTGTTGGGTTGTTCAGATTGATGGTGTTGGTAGTGTTGCAATGATGAGTTCTGTCCCCCACAAAAACAAAAGACATAATCAGCCTTTTATATTCAATAACTCATAAAGAAAAAGTACTCTCTTTTCTTGAGCCTTTCAAATCTCTCCAGCTTCTCACTTGCAAATTATTAGTCAGACTCCCTAAAGTAATATGAACTGGTTCTCAGTCATGCTGAAAAATAAGCCTATCTCTCTTCTATAATCTAGGACAGGGAAATGATTGAAGATAGAACAAACTAGGTTTAAAAAAAAAAAAAAAAGAAAGAAAAAAGGAAGTTGTTGAATAATTTTTAGTGATTTTGAGCATCTCCACCCCTAGGACTGCGATTCTCTCTACACAAACAAGGTTTTGTCTGTTGGAAGCTGGACTGGTTCCGGCACCTCCTACAGCTAGTAGCCAGCAAGCAACGAGCAATATTCAATTTCAGCTCATGTCCTACAGGTAGAAGGCTCCACATTGCAATTACTAGTATTAGACCAGAACAAAGCACTTTGCAGAATTTAAAAGTCAATCCTATGGCTCACCTGTATATTGCATTTTGTATATGCTATTCCTCAGTTACACATTTCTCATAGTTCACCATACTAGTGTAGTATACTAGTATACCTACTACAGTCTACTATAGTGTAGGTTGCTCTAATAGATGGAGCTCTGACCCCCACAACCTGCTACTCTGCAATCCATGGCCTGATGTAAACAGAAATCTGTCAACGGCAACTCACAACATAAGAGCTAAGGATACTCTGTCAGGAAGGTGCCACACACACGTATTGCAGAGATTATGCAAACGTGACACTATCAATGGTGAGATATGAAATCGCACATTCATTTTAACATCACAGAAGAAATTTTTGGGGGTGGGGGTTTTTTTTGGTTCAGATCTTCCAATCCCATTGAGCTGATGGTCACCTCAACTTTGATGGTCTCAACCCTCAAGAGCAAAGCAAACAGACTCAAGAGAGCTCATCCAGGCAGGGAGCCAGAATCAAAGGGGGGATCTGGCCCCTCCTGTATTTGAGATCTTGTCCTATTCTCAGACATTTGATTTTGCAGACAACTGCCACCCCTTGGACTGTACCACCTTCTGCAAGGTGCTTGCCGGGTGTTTCTTCCCCAGGCCACAGCAGCTGCCTCACCCTATTGCTTGGCTAATTTTCTTAAAACAAAACCAGTCTTTTCCCAGATCTCCAGGCTGCCTTTTTCACTGTTCATCAGCAGGGCACAGTGGCTGTTGGGCCTCTGCTTGCACCCTGTGCCCATGCTTTCAAGGTCTTTACTGTTACCCTTAAGATGTACAACTTCATCACAGCACCCAGTACCAAGAAAGCAAGACTTCATCATTAGTTGATAATGAGCCTAATAAAAGGCCAGGACTAGGCCCCACACTGTTAGCACAATGCCTGTTCATGAGGCACAGTGAGCTTAAGGTTATTAGCAATGACAATATTGTTTTTCTGGGTACAAAAATGCTTCAACTGTTATAGTATTTAAGTATATGTTTGTTTAGGATCAAGTAAGCCTCTGTTTGAGTTGCAAGATGACAGGCAGCCCTCACTGAACTACCAGAGGTGGAGCAGTGCCTGCTGTTATTGCAGGAAGTACCCTGGCAGTTCCTTATGGCTCCTCAGGAGCTCAATCCTCACCTGCAGAGCAATGCCCACACCTTAACGAAACAACAATGAACAACTTAGACTATTTCTTATAAATTAATTTCTCTGATTTGTACTGCTAGCAAGCTGCCCTCCTCTTTTCTGACTTCTTTTCATGATACTGAACAGATTTAAAAATCAGGGGGCAGATTTCCTATAATAATTAGGTATCTAAATAGCATGTAGGAGCTTAGAAGACTTCTTAAAAAGTACATAACCATCACTGAAATATGTATGTGCTGACACCTAATTCACTAATTGTGTCCTGAAACACAGTTGGTTGATATTAGGTTGCAAATTATTGTTCCTGGTATGCATAGTAAATCTGCTTATTAAAATTCCCTGAGTATTTATGCAAAGTCTGCTAACCCCCCTGCATAAAAGACCTGTATTATCACACAGAGTAACTTGGCAGTTTCAAAGAAATCTAACATAATTAAACCAAACCAAACCAGAAATGAAAGAAAGAACAACTGCATGAGGGGCTGACACCCTGAACTTTCACAAAACTGTGGCATTAGAAGCATCCAGCACATTACAATACCAAGCTGCAAAATACTGATTTAGAAAGTATTTAAAAACACAACTCTTGTTTGCATTTTTAATTATGTCATTCGGCTAAAATCTTTCATATTAAACAGATTAGCCCTTGAGCATTTCTGTGATATCTCTACTTTTTGGAATACATTTTAAGTGTGCCTTCAATACAATTTAGTATTTTGTAGGGTAGAAACAGCAAGGGAACCCCCAAGATGCTGACTCCAGCTGCCTACTACGTCAAAAACTGCTTAATCTACTTCATAATCTAGTCAAACATAAATCTTCAAGGATTCTTTGCCCCTTTATTACTGCTCTGACAGGCTATTTCTGCATCATTTTTACATTTAAGGACCTCCTCCACATTTCCAACTTGATGTGTTCCTGACATATTTGTAATTTTTTGGGCTCTTTTCTGCAGTTGTGCTGGATATTTGAAAGTGGGTTGGTTTTGGTTTTTTCTCTGACTGGCAAAACACAAGAGGATCTGTTAATCTCCTCCTGCGTCCTCCATCTCCCCTGCTCTGGTTACCCAAGAGGTGTCTCTGCACATGTTTACATTCATCATTCAGGAAGAGGGGGAACAGGGCACAGTACTGCCAGCGATGTATAGGGTTGTGCTAGCACTTCCCTTCCTCCTTCCTCATAAAATTAGTCACACGTCTCCTTCTTGCTGAATCACATCACTAGATTGCAATTATTTAATGATCTGATGAGACTAGGTATTTTTTCTCAGCTGTCACTTCCAGGTGATGAGCTCCCTTTTTATAGAAGAGATTCTTAAGCTCTAGGTAAAATGCCTTATGCATTTTTGTATAATATGATTTAATTTTAACTTCTAGCCCCTTACCTCAAGAAAATTCAGTTCTTTGTAGTGATGAACCATCCCAACTTTGCAATGAAATTATTAGTATGATATAGTTCTAGTGGCTTATCAATATCATGAGTAGAAAATTTGTGCATGTAATTTTCAGATGTACTTCCACATTATCAATTTTGTAAACATTTGTGATTGCAATGTACAGATGCTATGGAGCTTGTGTTGTGTGATTAAAAGAAAAAAAGTATTTGTAGAAATCAGGTAACTCTCCCGCCCCACAACAATTCTGAGGCCAACAATAAAATTAGTTCTATATACAAGTCAAATCTCTCAATACCAGTTTGACAGTATTAAAGGAGTTTCTAAAAGGCTGTGTATCCATATCGATAATGGCTTCATAATCCTTTATATTGAAACAAGATAGAAAAAAATTAAATTAAAAAGTATAATAATTTAATCTCATTGGGAATTTTCAAAATGCTTTCCAAGAAGTTGATTTTTTTTTTTTCCCCTTCAGGGAAAATTTCAGGTTGATGTTGTAGAAAGTAGAAAATTTAAAATATTTTTCTCTTGAGTTGTTTTGAACTAAACTCAAGTATTTTAGATCACCAAACGACCTGAAACATTTGGTTTGAAGTCACAGCAACTTTAGTCTCTTTCTTGTGAGTCTGGCAGTATTGCCAGATGCCATATTCCATTAGCTGATGCT
Source organism: Strix uralensis (assembly GCF_047716275.1). Classification (NCBI taxonomy): domain Eukaryota; kingdom Metazoa; phylum Chordata; class Aves; order Strigiformes; family Strigidae; genus Strix; species Strix uralensis. The sequence goes on from NC_133975.1 coordinate 42,324,962, forward strand.
TTAAACTCACTTATTTGAATTCTCTTTATTTTGAGTACAAAAAAGTATCATTTTTCCCAAGATAAGATTCATGAACATTTTGTTAAGTACTTTGTTAAGTATTGTTGACAGGCTGCTGCCACTTTCTTTTTGCTCCCCTCTTCATTTATTTTTTTTTTTAACTTTGAAAGCTTCATTTCTCAAGGGCATATGTAAAATTCTGTACACAGTAATTCCGATGTTCTGTTAAGAATTTAGTAAGAATTTATAACACAGCTTTCCATCTTTACTTGAAAACATCTATTTCTGCATATATCTGGATATATTATTTACAAATATATTCTGACAGTTTTAAGTTTGAAAAAGGCAAACCGTGTAGTTTGGGTAAAATACTGCAGTGTTAAACCACAACACGCAGTTAGACTGATGCAACTGAATTTAATGAGAGACACAGAGAAATATATATCCTTAACGTACAAATATATATGTGTGTGTGCGTGTTTATGTTAAGAAACACAGCCTAAGTATTTGAATTTGATGTCTAAAGTGCCTAAATACAGTTTTCAACCTAAAATGCTCATCAAATCCAGAATTCCCACCGAAAATGTTTCACTTGTTTAGTATAGAGAATCAACTTACACTGTGTTCTTATTTCTGGCTGCTGAAATGCCATATTTACAGACCTAATTGTGTTAATGTACTTTTAAAAATTAAGGCGTTTCTCAGCCATTGTAAACTTTTATAGCTCCATTAGCCTGAAATTACAAACTACAACAAGTTACAGTATCTGAAGATCAGTCACAGCATGTGTTCTTTACCTTTTAGTCCTTAACCTCAACCAAAATTCTTCTGACGTTAGAGATGTACCAGTAGTTCAATGGTAGTTTTTTTAATGTTGTTAAATCTCAGAAATTTGAAATTTTATAAAAATTTCCTTTTCCAGAGTTGACAGCTATTATTGCAGAGAAAGTTAATACTGGCCTCCTTGAACTGTACAGCCAGTGCCTGCTGGCCTTGAATGAGTGTTGTCCAAGTTGAGATTTGCAGTTCCTGACACGGACATCTCTCTGTGGTTTTGGGTGCACTGATTCATACGATCTACCATTAAAACAGCAGAGGTCTGTAAGGACCCACCTGACACTGAAGCAAGGGGGAATCTTTCTACCCATGCTGCCAAGAGTAGGGTCGGGTCACAAGGATCCAAAGATCAGGTATATATGAACTCCTGAACACTCTTCTGAGCCATCCAGCTCCTCCCAGAATTTTTCTCTGACAAGCACTATGATTCAGAGTGAGAAAAGAAAAATTCCTCCAGACCTGCTGTTAAAAATCAGAGTAGAATGGGAAGGTGGAAAACCTCAAGTTGTCTTGGCTTATGGTAACAGTTTGTGTTACCAGCATGTGCCATCTCCTCCTGCACTAGCTCTGTGGTACTGTGTATTCACAACTTAGAACACAAGTTTTAAGGACCGACTGCTTTGAATACACAGTGGCAAAGATTAATAATGTACAAAAAAACCTATTAGCAGGAGGTGTGGTGTTAGTGAATGCCTAGGTTAATAAGGTTTAAAGTTTAGAACTGGCCTGATACATCAGACTTCTAAACACTCCCATCACAGCAATCTCAATTCCTTAGCTGATACACATACTTCAACTCAGTTACACCAGTCTATTAATTGCCCTATTTTACCCAAATTCCATCATTTGTATATTTGTCTACCTGAAATTGTCAGTGCTCTGACACGTTCTTTTCAGTTACTGGCCAGAATTACAAATCACGTGTGCTAGGGAGAAGTAAAGTATATACTAGAGACAGTGCCCAGCAGATGCGCAGGAACATAGAATGCCAAGAATTATTAGAAAGGTAATAAAAGAACATTACTGTGCTGCTGTGTAAGTCAAGGTGTATCTACATTTTGAAGGATGCATGAAATTTTGGACTTTCCTAATTTCCTAAGCTTTAGTAGCACTGGGAATGGATGATCACAAGCACACAACCTGCCTTCTTACGAGGAAAGATTAAATAGACTGGGATTCTCCAGGTTGGGAATATGATGACTGAGGAGAAAACAGAATGGATGTCTCAGAATCTCTAAAAATCATTAAAGATACAGAGAACAAGGGTAACTTATTATTCGCTATATATTTTAAAACTCATTTCAATTCCTACTTTTTCAGTTAGTAGCAAACTGAAAAAATCCATTCTCTACAAAGCCCTCCATACAGCCAATTTCAGTAAAATAAGATCAATCTCACCAACTGAGAGAAATAAAGAGAACAGAAAAGTCATCCCACTGTTGCATGGCAAACAAAGATCCAGAGCAAAAGTGGCTCTAAAAAGCAGAAATTAATATCAGTTTTATATAACAGAAAGGCAGGCACAAGAAATAATGACAGTAGAGGCCAGACACAGCATAATGATCAGCTTGTAAAGGAACAGTATCATCAAGATTTGCTCATGTGCCTAATTTGTGCTGCCCTAAATATCCCTCCCAGTAGTTCCAGAGCATCCCGGAGAGAAGAGGATGAACAGCAGGAAGAAAAGTAGCTGTAACAAGGTCAGAGTGCACAAGGGAACCCAAAGCAAAGAAATGACCCAAGAACAACCGGGAGTGAAACAGAGACGGCATTTGCAATGTCACTTCAGCTCACAGAGATGATGATGATGGTTTCGGGGGCAGCGAGAGAAGAGAGACAGCAGTAGTTCAGATTGAGTTGAACAGAAAACAAAATTGCCCTAGGGGAGGAATAAGAGAATTTCTCCATGATTCAGAGAAATGCCATGGAAGCACTGAAACTGGTAAAACACGTAACAAGGACCTGGAAGCAAGTGGTATGTTCAGTAAAGGAGACAAAGGGGGCCCTGAGCTGTGAGGCACAGGGGACTGGGGAGAACAGGGAAGGAAAACAAAGGGTGGAGGGGAAGGGGGGGGAGGAGGGGAAATCACAATTTTATTGTAAATACTTTATTTAAGCTGGAGGTGGAGGTGGAATAAATCAGAGCTCTCTTGAAAGAAATAACCTTAAACCCAGCCTTCCCACAGCTTCAGTTCTCACAGGGAGAACCAGGAGAAAGAAGGAAATTGAATGAGAAGCAAATCTGAAAGAGAAGTAAAACACCAGGTGTGCAAACCCTCACACAGGACCACTGCAAAATACATGAACTAAAAGCATAGTCTCTTTTTTTGTTATCTTGGAGTAATGATCAGCAATGTTTATGTTTCCTTCCTGGCCAAGTTCCTTGCTATTAAGTGTTCAGATGGCTTTCTTTTTCTTTCCAAATCTCCTCTTCCAATTCAAACAATACATATTTCAAATGGGCACACAGCCTTAAGTTTAGTTCTTAATTAGAAAACACAGTGATTCTGCCTCATCCCTAAATGAACAGGAATATCTATTAGTCAGATGATCAAATTTAGACAGGTTAATTAAATCTTTTTAAATACACCTCACCCTTTACAGTAAGAAAAAAAAAAAGTCATATTTCTGAGTCACAGGAGTTAAATGAGTTCATTAGGCTTTGAGTCAAATTCTCACTTGATGTATAACAGCACAGGTCTGTTGAAGTCAATGGTGTTGCTACCATCTACATGACTGAGGAACTGACTCATTATTCTACTCTAACTGCATTTTCATCTTCAAATTAAAGCATGTTATTCTATTGTCAGTGATCAAATTACCACTCTCCAGCAGGTGAGGGCCACACCAGTGATGAGCTCTTAAACAGTGATGTAGAATCGCAGCAAAGAAAATCCCAATGGTCCAGTTAAGACAATTTAAAAATTACTTTGTAGAGCCAGCAATAGAGCTGAGTTAAAGATTCAGTCCACAATGTTGAGTAATTTCAGGGAAAAAGGTTCTATTTAAAAAGTAAACATGTAGTGACAGCACCTTGATAGCTATGCAAAATGCATTGATGTCATACTTAAAATAGGAGAAACCTGTAAAAGTGTCAAGAACCACTGCACATTTAACCCACCCAATACACTGTTCATTTAATGAAATACTTTGATACAAATAATTATTGCTTTTCAAAAGAGCACTTACGGACTAACTCAAGCTCTTGCATTTTAGAAAAAGAGTTTATCTGAAATAGGTCACCATTTCAGTGTATCACCAATTGCCTGCAGAAAGGCAATCCACAACCTGCTGATTATTCAAGTTGGTTTTGATATTTCATACCTGCTTTAAATGACCTTGGCTGGTCTGTGTGAGCATAACTTCAGATGTTTTCCTTGCCTGGCACACCATCACACATGAGTGTGTGAGGAACAACAGCTCCATAGACAGCATCAGGCATAGATCCTCTTTCTACCAGTTTGCATGGTTGGTGGCACACTGCAGATTAATACCCCTTAACACCTATCTCCCCTTCAAATCACCCCTACCAGCCAGCACGGTGTGACGGGGGAGGGCACAAGACACACACTCCCTCTGTGTTTCCTCAGAAGCTGGCCAATGGCCATTCTTAAGTTACTCAGTCAGCACTTTCTCACCAAAGTCATGTTCCTGACAGCTAACTTCCTACTTGTAAAACACACTTTCTATCTTCAGTACAGCCCATAGCTATAGGATTGACTTAGGCTTGCACTGAAACACTGTCAGTAAAACTATTTTCACTAGGACAGTATAGAAAATTATCTACAGAAATATACCATCCTCCCTCCTTTCCCACAGCCTCAAAACTCTCATCACAGTGCTGTCAAACTCTTTGGTATAGACTGACAAAACAGTGCTTCAGTTGATTTGGCTCCTGTTATTCAAAAGGCGAACTTGAATCTGCCAAACAAGAATTTCTCTCAGCACGCCACCAGACACCACCCAGCCAGCTACCTTAGTAACAGCTCTGTCCTGCACACAACTCTTCCTCTCCCACAGTTTGCAAACATCACTGTTTTCACTCCTAAACTAAGCCAAAATTATGTCAGTGTTCTGTTAACCATGTAATACCTCGAATTGTTTCTCTTTCAGTGTACAAAATTGAAACACAGAAGAAAAAAAAAAAAAGACTAATACTTAAAAAATCTCAGTGATGATACAAGTTGTCAGACACCGACCAGATTAATTCATTCCCATCTAAACACTAGATGCCCAGACTATTAAAATCTAGGATTCAACGCTGATGAGTCATTTTGTCAAAACACTGATAGATACATAAAGAACAGGAGGGATTGTTGAAATGGTGCAGGGATCCATCTGTGCAGATCCTGTGAAACCCATTTCTTTTCTCACAAACTCAGCAGAATATCACCACTGAAAATTAATCTAAAGTGTTTCAGATTTTTTTCTAGAGACAACTGTGAAGTACTCTGAACAATTTTTTTTAAATGCCTTTTTTACCCTCTTCCAATATGTATGCGACAGGAAACAATTTTTTGTTTTAAGGCAGGCAGAACATATTAAAACACAGGCAAGAGAGGCAAAATTAAACATTCAACACTAAAGCAAAGAAAAAATTATATAAATTATATAAATTGATAATTGATTTTAATCAGTTAATCATTATATATCAGCATTATTTTAACTCCAGTTATTTTCCAAAGTATATGTTAACTCAGGACTATAAATGTAACGAGTCTGCAACCTCACAATCAGTAATCCAAAAATCTATAATATAGGATAAACAAACTGTAGTTTGTCTGTGTTAATTTTGAATTGCCCTACTGAGACCTTTCCCAAATGCTTTTCATGTTTCATGGAGCTTTAATGACCAGTGAGCCAAGTTGAGCAAACAGACCTCGAGTTCAGAAATCTGGGCTAGACTGAAGGGGAGACAGACCTCTTAATTGCTTTTTTATTGTTATTATTATTTTAAACTCTGAGGAAATGTGAAACAAAATGACTCTGAACAGTTGTGTTGGAACTGAATTTCAGCAAGGTTTATGGGTCTTTATAATCCTTTTGACCAATCTTTCATTCAATTCACAGACTCAGCGTAAGTCCTTTACACTCATCATAAGGAAACCCATGCAAATGATTAAGTGTTTGTACAGAGCCACTGAATTCCCATTTTCAATAGGAATTGATGCATATATTTCGGAGAACAAAGTCAAAAGAGTAGAACACTAGTAGTGTGATGCTGACCACTCCTTCTCCCACTGTAGTACACCACTGCATTAAAAATAAAAGTTTATTTTTGAAATAGTACTATAATTAAATATTCCATGAGAGAAGGACATGGACTACACTGAAATATTCTCACAAATAAGTTAATGTTTTAAATCAACAGAAGATCTGCAAGACAAAATACTTTTTGTCTTAATTAATCTAGAGTTGCTAAGATAAAGGACACTAAATTATTCAAGTACTACACAGTAATAATATCACTAATAATATAAAAACGGAGGTTAGAGGGACTTTATTTAAAAGACACAAAATGCATTTGAATCTTGTGTGCTAAATAAAGGTGTACCTTTCTTTAAAGGTGCCAAGTTCATTACAAAAACAGAAGACAAATTTTACAAAAAGTACAGAAAATCACCAAGGAAATGCAAAACTTTAGTTACTAACTCCAGTTGCATAAATTCTGACTTTATATTCAAACATGAAGTTATAAAATAAGTGAAACTAATGTGTGGGGTGTTTTATTTAATACCATATCCAGCTCAACAAGCATCAACTTATTAATATAACAACATTAATAATAAGCTGCTTTGGAAATGCAGAATTATATGAGAAAATACATTCCAAAAATGCAAATGTAGGTCTCGGACTTTCCTCAGGATTATTTTGACTAATTCATTGTCTTGTATTGCATGGTGATACAAAAAGACTAAAATAATGAGGTTTCTGTATCCACGCTATTTCTAGTCAACCAGCAACAGCAACAGAATGAATTCACTTAGGTTTCCTGAGATATGTGAATTTTGTTCAAAAATTGGACTTGCCTACTGCTCAGAAGCTGCCCTCCAAAGCAGAAATGGATTTTTATATTTTGTTCTAGCTCTATGTGAAGGAGGTCTGTGTGATATTTTTTTTTTTTTTTAAATAAGGGGTATATTTAGCCGTAGACACAGAGATGACATTCCTCCTCCCCAATCCCACCCCCCCTTTTTTTTTTTTTTGCAAACTATCATCATAATAGGGACAAAAATTAAAATCTAACCAAAGGCTCATCTACCTATGTCTGCTCTTAGCAGTCACCTCCCCTCCCCTTCTGTGCTCTTTCAACAACTTCATTTCTCTCCTGCTCTTCTCCACCAGAGAGGTTTCTCTATCAGGTAGGTTTTTTTCATTTAACATTCATTTGTGAATTCCACTTAATTCAATTTGCTGTTTGTTTCCTTTCCACTTCAATACCTGAATAACCTCTTACTGCTGCACAGATGGGTGTAGACGGATTACTGCCATAAAAAAGGTGACAGACACCAGAGCTGAAAACTCATGAACTAGCCAAATCTGCCTGAAAGCAAGAGGCACAATACCCCTATATGGCAAAGAGACTGTCATAACCTGCAGGAGAGAAGAAAATACCAGCTGCTGTCTTCCAAAAGGTAACACTGTGAGTAGCATTTCAGGGTTAGTGTATCTAGATAGTCAGATGCTAAAAGAAGAAAGTATGATTAAAATCCTCCCATATTATCTTTACAAGAGGATTAAAAAAAAAAAAAGTAACACTACCGAAATCTAAAACTATTTGGGTTCAGATAGGAATTTGATAAATTCAGATATTGCTCAAATTTTGTAAAATCCCTGTGTGTTCAGTCTATACATTAATTATGATCGATACGAAAGAAACCTTTAATAGCTCTGGTTTTGCTAACACACAATGCAACCAGAAATCTGTCCATATATCAGATCATGGCATAGAGATGAAACATCAGTTAAGATTGTGTGTACTTCCATATCATATTTATTTAATTACAAAAAAACCCCATGAGAAACTATACTTAGATCAGATTGGATTTTATTTATTTTAAAAGTATATGAGCTTTCATGTGAGCAAAAGCAAAGGCCTGTCTTAAAAAGGTCTGCCACTATAGCTATAAACAAAGATTTATCTGGCAACTCCCTAGAGCAATAAACAAACAAAAATATTTTAAATTGCTTTATTTTCCATTAAAAAAAATATATTCTGGTCAAGAATGAAGAATAAGAGCATGATATGTACTGTGTGTTAAGATTTATTCCTTCTGAACCAGGTACAAAGCAGATGCAAAACACTGACATTCTGGTTTGATACCATTTTATTCCCACTTTAAAAGCACACAGGTGACAACAAAAGGTTTAAAAACCAAACTAAAACAAAACCCAAACAACACAGAGGAAAAGCTGGTCCCTTATGTTTAAATTGTGGATTAAAACAAAAATGAAACACAACAAAAAAATCTCAAAAACCCCACAGCACAACAATATTGAGTCTTTTAGTCCTTGAAAAATAGGTAGAGAACTTTCAATAATGTAAAATCACCTTGAAAACAGAACTTGGAAGCAGTAAAAAAAAAAACCCAACCAACAAATCAATCACCTTCTCTGCAATACATTTAGCTCCATTTGCTGAATGAATCTCATATTTCATTGTTTTACATTATTTTCCAAACAACGGCATTGCTTTATTGCATGTTACTCCAATGCTGAACAGAAAATAGTAAACTTAAACAGTAACCTTGATGAGACACTAGCTTTCTGTGCTAGGTCTGAAACTTTATTACATTTCATCATATATATTTGTAGAAATTATGACACTTTAAGGTTATTCCTTCAAGTACTACCAAAACAGTTATGTAAAAGATACAAGTCATGCTATTCCATTCCCCAAAATGTTCACCTTGTAGGTTAATGATTTAAGCATAGCAACTGAAGCACAGGGTGCTGCCCAGTGATTAATGTGCCTCTGAGGGGAGCAGGCAGCCTCAGCTGCAGTCAAGAGCCTTGAAACTCTGCAGGTGGTCACCATCCCCAAACAGCCTCTCCCACTCTTCATCTAAAAATGAACAAGAAACATGAAATTTTGATGGCAAGTTATGGGTTTTTTTCCAGACACTGTGCTTCCAAGCTTCTTAGGAAGGAAAGGACCCCGTGTTTTAGAACCAGTTGAACTTCTTGAATCATACTGCACATTGTAAATTAATCACAAATTTAGTTTGCTTTTCTGTTGTCACAAAAAAAAAAAATTAAATCTTTGAAAGGCAGCAGAACAAATAGAAGCCTTTAAAATATTTTGGACAGATATTTCAAGGCCTGTGACTATATCTGAGTCAGATTTTTGACTCTACTGTGAAAATCTGATCACCCAGATACATTTTTTCAATTGTCTTCTTCACAAAATTTTAATCATACAGGCAAATAGTGCTGGCTATCTGCTATTAATTCAAGATTTTATCCTCCCTCTCATTTCTTATTGCTTGCAGGAAATCATGGTAAATTTTTATATCTATTCTCAGTGGAAAATTCATCATCCAAGACCAATCCTATGCATGTGAAGAAGAACTGGCGATCCAGTATGTTTTAGGGAGTAGAGGAAAGCAAGTGAGGAATGAGTAAAGAGAATTTAATTGTTCTTGGTTGCTTGATGAATCACGGGAATAACCCTGACAGATGACCAGGCTGATGGAAAGTCTAGAGAATTCACGCATTTGCAGTACCACACAAAAGTGGAATGGGAGACAGCCCAGAGAATTCTGACGAGAGCAATGGTATTGAAGTCCACAGCCATGACTCTTCATGTAGATATGTCTACTTCAAAGTAGACACTTTCCAGCTTCTGTGGAATTAGTCAGAAAACCCTGACATTGTACCTGTGTAGCCAGAAGAAACATGAGAAGCAACTTTGCAAAGTGCAGCCCACCACAGAAGGCTAGAACTGCTTTCTACAGCCTTGACACCTGAGGAGATCTCACCAGTGCCCTTCCAATTTTCTCCCTGCATAACCTCACCATGATCTCCATGGGGTCCAAGTTACCCAGGCCTTAGGGGTCATCAAGGTCCAATGACAGGACCTTGCACCAGCTCCAAGGGAAGCAAACTCACAGAAACAAGAGGCAGTAAATTCTACATAGTTCAGATACCTCATCTTGGAGAAGCAGTGGTATTTCCTGGTAGCACTGAGAAGAGCTGAGTTACAGCACTCTTAAGTGCCCTACACCATCATGCTCTTTCACTTTTTAAGGGGTTTTACATATATAAAACACAGACCTCCAAGGTTTAAAGATTTCTTCTAGTCCTTAAAACATCAGCTTTCGTTTTCATAAAACAACTCTGGACCTACAAATAGTTCAACTTGTCTTCCTTTAACATGGGTGACTATTGACTTTAGGGAATAATTTTTCTTTGTACCTTTAAAATGTCTGTCTACAAAAAAATAGAAGTACTATACTGATACAAATTTGTCTAATAACTTGACATCAGAACCCAGGTCTTCCCCATCCCTTGTAAACATTTCAGATATTTCTAACCTAATAAACCACATTTTCCCAGTTTCCAAGCTTCAATGATAGTGGCAGATGTATACACTAAAAAAAGCCCCAAACCCCAAGTTAATTATCCCTGATAAGTCTTATCAGAGCACCACGAGTACTGCCAGTTGTCATGTCACCAGAAAAAAAATGCACAGCACTGCAAATTTTCCATCTCAACTGCTGCATCCTTAAATCAACTGAAAACCCCACAACTGTTTAAAATTTACGTACTCTTTAATGATAAAAAAAGCACTGCCATTAGAGTTTTCTGCATATGACTTCCGTTTTACATATTCTCCCTCAAGTTATTCTTCCTAGCTAGAGCTGTGTGCCTCTGTTAGCACCAGTGAGGGTTGCATGGATGAAACAAACACCCTAAATTTGGCTAATGATGCTACTCTGCTGGCAGAACATAGCAGACTACCACAGAGGCTGACTAATCTTCAAATAATTTAACAATTACCAAATTGATACTTTTTTTAAACCATGATGAGGAGATTTGACAAGCCCATTTTGTTAATGGATTAGTCTAAAACAACCTGACAAAATACACTGCAGAAAGAGAACAAATCAGGAACTCTGACACAACGAGATGTCTCAGTAGAATGCAGTTAGTGTTTTAAGACAGGCTTTGTTGATACCTCTCTTCACAAAACCCTGTAAGGAAGCTATTTTTTTTTTTGTTGCCAAACCAAGCTAAGAGATTTGATAATGTATTTCCAGAACTCATGCTAGGCTGACCACATCTGCAAGGCTTCCTTATTTCAGAAATCCATCTACTTCTCAACTACTCAGCAGCTAACGCAGTTGGCATTACACCTCTTACTCCAAGCACAGCATGGAAGTTGCCCAGTATCCCCTATTTCTTCAACCAGTTAGGCCCTGTGGATACTAAGCATACCTGAAAGTTAAGCCACCTGAGAGACAGACCCCAAAATAACATCATTTCCCTAGACAATAACCACCAAGTGCTGAATTCTCTTCCAGTGCATCTTCAGCAGGAAGCAAGGAGAGCATTCTTATCTTAAAATTCCCTGAAAACAGGTGGTTTCTTTCTCCAGAGAGATGAGAACTGACCTTTAGCTCCCTTTAGGCAAAGGGAATTGAACCTGAGCCTACACATGCTCTCATCACTATGGTAATGTCAGAAAGAAAAATGCCGAGGAAAAAACCACCATTGTATTTCCTTTACAGAAAGGATGTTAAAATATGGTTCCAGGGTCACTATCAATGGAAGTGGTCTACACCTCCTCTCAGCTTGGATTCTTGACAAGGATTCAGTGCAGGAATCAGATTTCGGGCAGCATTTTTTTCCAGCTACTTCCATGCAGGCCCATTCCCCCTGTCCTTAAGTTAAGCAAGTAAGCATATGCTCAAGACACTGAATCCTCAGGGAAAAACAGGTTTCTGGAACACTTTGTAGTTGTCCTAAGTGTTAAGCGTTGAAAAGCTCAGCACTCTAACGTCCCAGCCTCTTTCCAGACCCAACTTTAAGTCGATCAAGTCAAGCACAAACTCACAAATTCCAAAGGTGGATTTCTATAACTTTACCACAGTCAAGACACTACCCTTGGGCTCCAAGCTGGTTAAAACCCATAAACAGGTTTCTAAGCTGACTTTTGTACCATGAAGTCCCAAGACAAGTCCTAGACTGGAAATTCAACATGAACAATAATTAGAATAGTCTATTCGGTGTCCCTACTTACATGCTGAGATTTTGAGGCATTAAAAAAAAAAAGAGCAGAAGCAAAATGACATTTTCTTGACAGGCTTCTTCTAGAAACTTCTACAAAGAAGCCCATGTGTTCTCTACATTATTCCAGGGGATTAGCAAGGGTGGTATTACAGTAATTAGTGTATTACTCTATCACAGGTTACTACAGCAAGTTTTACAGAGCTTGGATGCAGAATAAAGTAAGGAAAAAGAGAGAGAAAAATATCTATACAGACAATCCCAAGGAAATTAGAGACCTGACACACCTAAAAAAAATTATGGTTTAATATAGTCAGAAGAGGGAGGGGAAGAGCCATGAGGACAGACCTTTTCCATTAAAACATAATTTTGCAACACATTTCCTTTTCTTAGCAGTTATGAACACAGTTTTTCAAGGCGTGTTTTTAAACCGTTAGCAAATTTCCACCAACAATCTAAAATTACTATGTCCAAAGTCAGGAAACTTCACAGACAGTAATTCTTGCGGAATACTGCACTGAATCACTTTTTCATTGACAAATTCCATGTTGTTAATAAGTGTTAATCACAACTTCATCAGTATGCAGAGTGCCTTCTATTGTGTGGATGCTGATTACAGGTAATTTGGCAGCTGTTATAATGTGTTAGCTGCTTCAGCAATGTAGAATATATAATGACAGCTTTACTTTCTGAATTTTTATTTAGTCACGAATCTCTTTCTCCCCACAAACATTCAGTTCAGGTGAAAGCAAGTCATGATGCTCTGGTATTAATGGGAAAGAGGAGAAGCATAGCATGTTTTACAAGTAAATAGGATGATGTAGTCTGGGTCACCTGATCAAAAGTCAGTCTTGAGGGCTGAAAACTAGGGGTTTGCAAAGGTGGTTTGAAGTCACAGCCCCTCGAAACCACGATCCTGTAGTCTGTTTGATGTTAACTGTACGAGATAGACCCACAAGGTACCTAGAAGGAGAAAGAAGGCCCCTGCAATAACTAATATTTTATGCCTGCAAAGTAACTAGGAAATTGAAACATAGAGGAGGACAATGAAAACAAGGCAAACAAAAAACCATATGGCTTTCCCTGAATCTGCTTACTAATTTGCAAAATAGAGGAAATTTGTTGGTTTACAATTTGTCTGGTTATACCACATACTTCTCCTGTGTACTTAAGTATGTTTTAACTGAAACTAGTTGTATTTTAGCTTTGGTCTATGCTAAAACCAAAATAATTTGTCATTTTCTTATTGGTTTATATTACATTCATTAAAAAAGGAACTGAAACATACTCCAATTCATTTACTCTAACCACTTAGCTCGGAAAGGATATTTTGCCTTTCCAATCGTATAATTATAGAACACGTTAGTTTTTTATGAGCTCTGTACACAAGCAGGACACTGAGTAGCAAAGTAGGTCAGTCTTGGGGGAAAAAGTAAACTAAACTAGTTTGCTTTTTCAGCACTTCAAAAGAAATTATTAAAATAAGCATGAGGTGCTGAAGGTCGAACTTATGTCATTACATTCTTGATAAAAGGTGCACAGGTTTTCAATCTATGTGCCCTAAAGCAGTCTGTGGTTCTCCTCTTGGGTTTCTTTTTCCTTCCCTGACAAAGTCAAACTTATTTTTAAGAGATTTTTCATGAGATAGCCCCTTACTATAACAGAAACATGAATGTCTCGCTTCTGTAAATTTAAGTTCTGTTTGAAAGCATTATTGCTTTCTGCAAGTTGCAGAAGCAGGTTTAAAGAGAACAATAGTCTCTAAAAATAAACATAATATATAACAGTCTCTCAGGCAATGTCAAATGCAATGGAAAAAGAGTGATGAGAGTTCTCCAACATGAGTTTTAATGAACCTTTTTTCTCTCTTGTGTCAGTGCAAGTATCATTTATTTTTAAAGCAATCGGTCACAGCTTTCTGTTAGAATGATGGCCTCTTGACTGATTATGTCGAAATGCAGAACAATAAGAAATAATAATATTCCCAAGCTGGAAGTCAGTAATGAACAAAATTTGAAGTCAGCTAAAATGAAGTACTGTATGAACTTAGTTGTAAAGTATATGGGATATAAGTCTTCAGACTACAGGACATAAGCCAACCACTAAGTGACAAGGCTTAGGAAGAAATAATTTTCCCTGTGGGCATGTTATTCCATAATCATCCATCACAGGAACTACAAAAAAAAAAAAAAAAATCCTCTATAACACCTCTTACTAGCCAGGGCTGGAAAGGGGCTGATGAAACTGATGTAATAACAGATTTATCCAACACAGAAGTTCATATTTTGTAAATATACTGTGATTATTCATCACAAATAAAGTGAAAAAGGCAAATACAAACAAAAGCTAACCAATGTTTATTTTAAAAAAGTTTACGTAGTAAAATTAAGTAGTATTAATTTTTACCTAGTTCCTAATTAGGCTCAGATTCTTAAAGTGACTCTTTATTAGAAGTAGGGAACTTTTGTTGGGAAACCATTGCTCCAGAGGAATTCTAAGACACAGGCACATTGCTAAGCTACCTGAAGAAGCTCAGTCAGATCAGGTACCATCAGAGGACTCAAGTAAGAAACAGAAGCACACCACACCCACTAGAACATCTTTCCTAATTGCAAAATTCTTTTTCTCTAGATATGATCCCCGACTATCAAACGCCTTGTCTTTTTACAAATCCCTGATGACTGCACGTATAATTGATATCATAGAAGATGTTTGAAATTAGCTGCTTTTGCTGGAACAAGCTGATTCACAGCTTATAACAGTTCAGGGCCTGGTCTAAAAAGAAGTGATAAAATGGTGGAATTGTGCCCATGAATAGGTAAAGTGAAAGCCACCATACTGACAAAATACACTTGAAGAGATCACTCAAGGCAAAGGCATCCAACAAAGTCTGTAGCAACAATAAGTTCTTCTGGTGCATATGAAAGACTCCCATGCATTTTGCTCTATTACAGTTTCAAGCAGCATCTTAACTGTACGCAATTCACTGCCTGGAAAGAAAACCTAATCATATATGTGATCTTTCTATATAGGTTATGACATCAGAAGCTCACTGGCCCCTAGGAGTGAGGGTTGGCACCATCCTACAGAATTTGACTGGGAGAGGGAAGCCGTTAGGTGACAACAGAACAGTGGTTGTTCCTCAGACTTTAAATCCCGCCCCCCCCCCGTTTCAGTTAAAAGTGCTTGAACTGAATCAGAAAAATTCCAAGATGGAAAGAAAAGCCAAATTAGGAGCTACCAAAGCTTTGCCTTGAAAATTATGATGCTGGTAAACTATCAGAGGTGCAGATTCCTCATCGCTGCTCCCACCTATTATTACTTCACAGAAAGACACCACAAGTAAATCTGGTGGCAAAGTTCAAATGATACTATTTAGCTGCTGAGAAGGAAGAGGGAACTGAGGGAAATGGACAGTTTTCCATAACAAAAATAGTTCAGATTCATCACTTGGGGAACCTTGAAGATTTAATGTAAGCCTGAAAAACACTTGTGTCAATAACCTGGGTGAAAAGCCTCTCTAACTTTTCTGTCAGACAATTTTTTTCATTTTCCTCTCAAGGAGGAATAGTACAAGAATGACACCATGCAGTTGGAGGTGTAAAGATAATCACAGCTATCTTATCCTAGGAAAAAAAACCATGGAAGTAGCCTGCAGCACCTACCAGAGAGCAAAGAGCCTTCAATAAACCATTGTAAGGTAAAGCTGAGCAGTAACATCAGTCACACAATAATTAGTCATTTGGTTCTTATGTATGACTCTCTTCATATGCAATTGACAACTGCTTTCCAGAGGAAGTTCTCCTAGCTGCATCTTAAAAATAAGGGAAGCTAATCACAGATAGACAAAGTGATAAACTAGGCATCACAGAGGAACTGAAGAGTCATGAACAGAGCCTTAGTCACCTAGGGACAAGCCACTAGTTGGTCATTCACACCACTTTCCAGCAAGAAATGGATTTGATATTTGGAAAAAGACACATCTATGCTAACATAGCTTCTCAGGAAGAATATTGCTGATTCTCATTTCAATACATTTAATCAAATGACATTATCTATAGATACTGCATGTCAGCTTTTAATGATTCTGCAGTGTAGTTATACTTTTCCTACAGTCTTCTACTATTAATTTTCATGGAAAATGACCATGAGCAAATATAGTATGGTAAGGTAGTGGCAAGCCTTAATACTGTAAAATCTCTGTTTCAATATTCTGTTACACAATTGTCTGTTGCCACATTTTCTAACCTTTGAAATAAGCAGGGCTTCTCATACTAGATAATATTTTCCTTTGAGAATGAATACAATATGAACACAGTAACTGGTCTGTTTCTACCTGTAGGCTATCTAGTCACAAGGTGAGAGAGTTCGGTGGGGTGGTTTTTTTTAATATATACACTAAAAAAAGCCTACTGCTATAAAAATTACTCTTTCTATCTTTCTATTCTATCTCTTTCAAAGTCTAAATCATCCTTGTTTATAGTTCAATCAAATTCATAAACCAACAAGAGTTCACTCAAATTTTGATTGGAAAAAAATCACATCCCTGAAACCACTTGAAAAAAAGGCTGCTGTTCAGATACATACAAATCTCCTCCATGCATGAGTCACAGTGGATATCATGTCTGAATAATATTTAAAATTAAATCATTAATTAAACCACATGCTAACTACTGATCTTTATTTCATTAAGATGCATGCCTTTTTAAGCTTATCTTGGATTTACTAAAAAAAAAATTGTTCTCCAAAGTTATGTATTTATTATTTCTAATACATTCTTATGTTTTGTTTTTTTTTCTTTCAAACTGGAAGGTTTTGGGTTCACACTTTTCATTCTATTTGCTTATAAAGTGACAGATAAACTGTTGGCATTTAACAGTAACTATGTCAGGGTGAAAACACTGTATGCAGGACTGTCAGCAACCACCAGCTCAAAGCTACAGGTTTTTTAAGTCTTCAGAAATACAGCTTTACTGAGTAAAAGCCTTTCAAAAACAGTTACACTCTTAGATTAATGCTACTTGATCTTATTTTTAAACCTATAAGAGCTGATACTTTTGTAAGCTGTTATTAGGTTAACTGCCACGCTAACTGATTTATCCACAGAAAAGACTCAAAGTCATCAGTGGTTCAAACTTCTTCCTCAGCCACTGCTTTGAAATATCACTTGTAGGGATGAGAAAAGGGTTTGGGGTCAATGCCTTCCAAGCCTTGGCCTCCTGACAGATCTTCTTCAGATGACTCTGATGTTGCCTAGAGTTTGGTAATAGCTATTATTGCTAGGGTACTCCATTGTATATACCAGTTTTCAAAATGTATTTTGAAAACAGTGGGGGGAATGAAGATTTGAGAGGTTACTTGGAGCACAAAAGACGACATGAAAGAAGGTACAAAGGTTGATGCTGGAAACAAGTCAAAAGAAACTGCCTGACAGATGGCATCCCAGAAAGGAAGGACTCTATGGTAAGATTCAGATATAAAAGAGAAAGTCAGTCCAGATGGTGACTGACAGCACTGATTACAAAACTCAGTTCCCACTGAAGGCAATGGGAGCTTTACCGTGGTAATGAGGATGATGGCAATGAAGGCTATTTTTTTAAAAAAAAAAAAAAAATCCTGTTGTTTTGCTATGAAATACTCTGGAAGCACTTGTGTAATTCTAAAATTCAGTCCGTGACACCTGGTCAACAGTATAGTTGATAGTATCACACTGCAACATACAAGCTAGGACTATATAGCAGGCATGCATTTAGGAAAGAGAGAAATAAAACAAATTTCTACATCATACTTGGAAGCGCAGTGCAGGAGCAGGTTTCAGCAAATAAGCATGCCTTGCTCTGATGAAACCTTACTGCAGCCTTTCAATATATAAAGGGGGCTTATGGAGAGAGACTTTTTACCAAGGCCTACAGTGTCAGGACAAGAGGCAACAGTTTTAAACTGAAAGAGGGTAGATTTAGATAGGACATAAGGAAGAAAATTTTTTATGATGAGGGTATTGAGACACTGGAACAAGTTGCCCAGAAAAGTTGTGGGTGCCCCATCATTGGAAGTGTTCAAGGTCAGGCTGGATGGGGCATTGAGCAATCTAACCTAGTGGAAGGTGTCCCTGCCCATGGCAAGGGGGTTGGACTAGATGATCTTTAAGGTCCCTTCCAACCCAAACCATTCTATGTTTCTAAAACTAAATTCTGGGAGAGTTCTTTAGAAACACCTTTTCCATCTTAGATATACTTCTTTGTATTAGCAACTTTACATTATGCTATTCACTTAAAAAAAAAAAAAAAAAAGGTGGGGGGGGGTGGGGAAGAGAGATGAGCTTTCATCTTTACCAGTTACTGCCAGCAAACTCTTAAGTGGTATTCTGGTAAGCACTTGGCAAATCCCTGACCAGCTCAGCCTATAGAAACCTAATGAATAAGGTTTCCTGTAAGTAACCTCTACCAAGGCAGAGGGAAAAGACTTTTTTCTTAGCTGGTTAAGATACACATTCCTGTGGTATATTCTATTCATATTGAAATCAAAATATAGCCTTGATATCAAACAAAGTTCAATACCAGGAAAATGGGAACCATTTGGAAATAGCAAAACATCACATTCATATCTATATATAGTCGAGTCCAATTTACAGAGGAATGAATGTACAGCTCTGCAGATATTCCACAGGGTAATTTAAATATTTTAAATAAATAAACCTCCATAATCTCCTCTCAATGTAGGCAAGTATTTCCCTTCAGTATTAAAAAAAAAGAAACAAACACTACACCCGCCCACCCACCCCCCCCCCAAGTTGTTCCACATAGTGTGCCACACCTCAAATTCATTGTGGAACTGCAACACTGAACCTGTCTGGCATTTATTATTCTTTCTGACTTACCAGAACACTCTCTATCATCCAGTAACTCATTTAAAATCTCCTCCTGTTCCACAACTTGATTCCCTGTCAGCAGCTACTATGGACAACTTTAACCTACACATTATTAGTTTAAGAATGACTTTTTAAAAGAAGTCATACAAAAAAGTCCATCTAGCCAACTATCTGTTTCTGACAACGATCAACAGCAAATCCTAAAGAAAGATATAAACACACGGCAAACAAACAACTTTCCTACAACACGCTTTCAGCCTCCAGCAACAACTGGTGGTTCAAGGACTTTGCAAGCCAGAGGTGCTGTCTTTAGCTCTAATAGATTTTTCTTCCATGAACGTATTCAATTGAAGCCATGTCAGCTTTTAATATCCACAATGCCTGGTTCAGAAAGCTCCACAGCTTAATAACCTATTGTATGAAGACCTGTACTTGTCATTTGTTTTGAGCCTGGTACATTTAATTTGATGCTATTATTTCTATTGAAAGAGAAAGTGAATAAAGGGATCCCTGCATATCTTTTCCATGTTACTCTCTTCTCAGATACCTCTATCAGTCCTCTCATCAGTCACTCAACAATGAAGCCTTTACTTAATTCAGTCACCCTTGATGGGTATCTTTTCCACCTCATCTGTGATGATTACGATTGCACAAGAATAGCATACGGTATTTGAGAGTACACAATGAATTCACACAGTAGTCATAACAATGTTATCCTCTTTGAAATGAAAGCTAACATTTTCATAAAACTAATACAAGCATCAAGAGCTCCTTCCTGAGTAGCAATTACTATGTCAAAAGTTATTGCTGTATATGTAAAACTAAGATTATTTACTTCCCCATATATGTTATTTTATATTTATCTACATTTTACTTCAGAGGGCTAGACAAAGAAAGACGGATTATGTGGAGAGATCTTTAGCTATAACAGTAAAATTCTGGCTGTATGCTACCCCAAATTTCCCATTTTTTATTTTCTCTCTCTTCAATTATGTAAACTCTGCCCGTTATAATGAATCTTCCAAACACTGGCTATTGATCCCACAGATCATTTTTTATGCGTCTGTTTCGTAGGCATGGATCGTCTTAGTTTACAAGCACCTTGGAAGTACCTCAGACTAACAACCCCAAAACATAAAACGATTTTTATTTCCCTTCCCATGATTCTTCTGAAGCAATCGGAATGAATCTTTCTGGTCTTGTTTTACATTTTGTTTTCCCTCTTAAGTGACTTGATGTTCAAGATTTCTGCTGATCTCCTGAGCATCTCAGTCACTGCCAAATTACTGTTCTCCTACACAAGGTAGGAGTCAATTTTAAACACTGGTTTTATCCCTCTTAGATACTTAATAGACCTCTAAATCAGTTGAAAACATTGTTCTGGGGACGTGCATATTCTGTTTATTTCCAGCAAATTTCTACAAGTTCTGTGTATGTGCACTTTCGGGCCATGACTGAAGTGAGTTTTCAGCTCCTTTTCCAGAAGATTAATTTAAAAAAAACAAAAACAAAAACCCACAACCAAACCCCCCCCCCCCCCCCCCCCAAAAAAAAAAACCAACCAACCAACCGAAACCAACTACAGCCTAAAGTTACTGGTGAAGAAAGCAAGATTATAAAGTCTCCTCTCAAGAAGGAGCCTCAGTTTGCTACACAAAAATATGAAGCATGCTTTATTCTCACATTTTCAATTCACTGCAACATTAAAAGCCCACAGATCATGTTTGTACGATGCGGTTAACATAAAACTAAGAGCTTACTGCAATCAAAATAAAATATTCCTCACTGGCACTACTTCAATAATTGACCTAGCCCTGGGTCATTTTAAACCAGTTTAAATGCATCATTAATCCAGGGTATTCCAAAGCAGCTTTACTAATAAGCTATAATAAATTAGAGAAGCAAGGTTGCAGTTAGCATGCATTTAAAAAAATAATAATATGATAACAATATATGCCAGAGATGCAGATTAAAGCAACATGAAAGGCATAGAAAACATGATAGCAACATGACTTAGAAGTTCCAGAAATATAATTGATGAGATATATTTTCCTTATTATTTTCCTGGCTGTACATTTTCCTTTCTTTCATGTTTCCTTCCTGTCACTTCCATCCTAAAACTCTGGCAGCTTCTCACTCTCTGTTATCATTAAAAGAGAGTAGCTGGTGTCTCTAACAACCCGATCAGTAAATTGGAGATTAATCTGTAATATGAAGAAGGTTACTAAATGTAAGAGGTCAGTCGTTTGATTATTTAGATCACACATATCAGGAGAAAAGCAGGTTAGCAAAGTATATTGTAAAGACAGCAGCCTTGGGCCAGTATTTTTTGAACAAAATTGTGTATGATCTCCTAAAGAAATCTATATGGGAGTCCATTGTCTAAAGAGTCGAAATGACTAACAGGAAAGATTGGAAAGAATCAAGAGCATAAATGAAATAAGCCAACATCTTTATTTCCTACATATTTCAAGACTTAGAAGTGGAGAAGGAAAAAAAGTTCAGTAGATCGTCTAAAGTTACCACTGTTCAAAAACCAAACATAAAGCCAGCCCACATACAATCTGTGCATAAAGGAGGAGAGACAAAAACAAACCAAAAATCCTCATTTATTAAAAAAACCCCAAACCTTGAAAATGCCAAAGATACTGTAGATTGCACTGAATTTATACTCATAAACATACGCTTTCCCATGTATTTGCATGGTGTCCTTCTCAAAATCGTTCCATTCCTCGTAAGATTGTTGGGGCATGTTACATAAAGAAAAATAAACTCCCTCTCCCTGTAGGAAGCAAAGATGGTCTCCTCACCTCCTCCTGCCCATTAACAAACATACACATCTGTGTTGATATGGGGGTGTGTGTGTGTATATATATATATAAAGGAAAAACTCAAAGCACACACTAATAACCCATTTCTGAAGAATCTATTCTACTAACAATTTCTTCAAAATGCTTTGAAGAGTCTCAATTCACTCAATTTTAATTTTAAACTTAATTCAGTAAGATTTTACTCTCATAAGTCACAGAACAAACGTTACTACAACACAAGAAAAAGGCAAGTTTTTTCAAGATCTCTGTCTGAAGGGGTCACAAGGTGCACAGGCAGTAAATACACATCCTGGGCTTGATCTTCTGTGCTCATTCGTCATGCGCATCCATTCCAGATGCAGAAGCAGGTTGCTGCTTAGCATGATGCCATCTCCATTTCCCTTCTCCCAATATAAAATACAATTTTTCTTCATTGCTTCTGAAGGAGACATCTGTTGTGTGTCTTGAGCATTTGAAGCAAAATTTCTCTCTTACATGTTCATATTGAAGTCGCTTCAATGAAAACACCTTTATCTTCAGTGACTGCACTATTACTCTGTGTGGGGTCAGCACATGAACTGCAGCATTCAGAATTTCTGAGTAGTAATTTGCACAGACACCACCTCAGTTTTATGAAAAGTAAATCTCCTGTTAATAACACCTCTTTGTCAAGCAGTTTTTCTCTATGCTTTGTGTATGGATGAGTTGAACAACAACCCAGCATCTTTACTGCTCTCCTCATGAAGCAAGGAGACAGGGAAGATGGGGAAAGATCACATAACGTAGTGGACTGTGTTTGCAATCAGATTTATTTCCCACCCCTCTGCAGCTTTGCCGCTTTCCCTGAAGGAGCTCCAGAAGTTCCCTGCCCTCCTCTGCAGCCCTTCGTGCACACACGGCATGTCTGTTTGCAGTGCTCAAGATGCCAGCTTTCAATTTTGTTTTTAAATTCTATTAGTATATATAGGCAGTTAGCAGAGGTGAACGCAATTTCACTTTCATATTAGCAAAGCATAGCCTAATATACATGTTCTGGCTGCGCTTTCATTGGGCTTGTATCTCTTAAATGGATTACTTTAGGAAAAATGGAGAGATAAAACCACTCTTCTCTCAGACTGCTACATAGATCAAGAAGTAATATAGAGCGAAATAAAATCTGTCTATCATTAGGAGAAACGTCACCATATACTTGGAGAAATTCCCACCGCTTCACCATCATTGGGAATTATGTCAAGGATGCCCTTATGCTGAAAAAGATTTAATATGATGTGAAACACAGGTTAAATACACTGCAGGAAAATTTTGCTGTGAGGCTTTTGCATGTCATTTTTTAGTTTTCTGCTAATTTTTGCAGCCATCCCAGGTACTTTTTATGTCCATGTATGCTGTGTCTCTATTTTGTAACTTTAGTGGAGAATTCGTTACTTAATGTCATAAAAGTTCTGGATTTACATTTTTATACTGGTGTTATAATTGCAAAATTTGATCAGCAGTTTGACTGTCATTTTAGTTTATGTTGAGCAATTCTGGAAAAACAACATCCATTCAAGCCTGTCATTCATTTTTGTATCCATATCAAATGCAACTTAAAATGTAGTCATTTATCAGAGCCTGAAAATAGCAATACATTTCTGGTAGGATGGCATTAATTTGTATTTTTCATGCATTCCCCATGCTAATGTGAAACTACCACTCTGTAGAAAAAACAATCTGAAATTTTCCAAGATTCAAGCAATTCAATACAATAATTTACCCAGCAATCAAATGAGATAATCAAAAACATTAAAGAAACTGAAACATGCTTTTCCAAAAAAAAAACCAAACCAAAAACAACCAAAGACAGAAAGAGGCAAGAGACGGAGGTGTATTGCTATGTTGAAAATAAGAGAGCTTTCCCATTGAAGGGTCACAGTAGGTATTTTGCCTCCCATACAAAAAAAAAAAAAAAGTGAACTACTGCATTAAACCATGTATTACATTCTGTGCAAGACAGATGATTCAGAGCTGGTGAACTACTGAAGGATACTGGTTCAGCACAAGATTTGGTACAATTTACAGTCTCTTCTCAAGTTATTTAGCTTTGGCTAACTACTGTTGTATCTGCTCAGGCTTTGCCAGGGACTGGCAAAATTTTGCCAAGGATACAGTTAATCTGTGCAGAAGAGAGATTTCAGTTGCCAGTATCTGTTGGAGCTAACTCTTGTGAGTGGGAATATCTCAAACCTCCCAAGTACACGTGCACTTCTTTGACCTTGCCTTCTCTGATACAACCACGGAAAGCTTCAGAGCATTAACCAAATGTTACATTACAAGCACAACTTTTAGCCCAGGGGTTGGATGACAAAACAGAAAGACAAACTGCCCGTGATAGACAACTATGTTATCTAATGCAAAACTGGGAGATTTTAATCACAGAGGCAAAAACATATGGGATAAAACACTTATTGCATGCTACAGAAGCTGTTAACATTGCGGGAATACATGTGCAAGAACTGTATTTCCCAGACATTGGCTCTGAACTGAGACACAGGGAGCCCTTGCTCTTCTCCATCTTCAGCTATAAACAGAACTTGTCATAGTCTGGCTAGAAAACATTCTTGCTTGTCCTAAACACTTGTTTGCATTCTCCTAGTACTTAATTTATAGAATACTATTTTCAGAGTGCAGTAACAAGTAAGCAGGCTAAAATCTTCTAAATAAACTCATCTGTTAATCTATTTTAAGTACAAGTATGAAAAATTTTGCTTCTTTAAGCAAATGAGCACCTTAAGTTAGTGTGATAAATGTACACTTACACACTTCAGTGAGCAATCCAATTTCTGAAGCACCCTGTATTAACACTAGTGTCCTGACCAAACTCTAGTTCAGGTAATTGCCTAGCTAAATCTCTTAGCAGTATCACATCCTCTCATAAACCACTGTAAACTCACCATTGCATCTTAAGCACAGAATCAATGGTTTATCGCCGATCAATGAAACATTTAAGTTGTATGGGCCAGACTTTCTAGTCTACTATGTCCAATTTGCACGGTAAATTTGGCATTTAAAAAAACCCAAAACAAACAATTGGCAAAGTGTAGGAAACTGAACTGGGCATGGTAACTCTTAGATGGCACAAACCTGACACAAGTTTCAGGGCACTGAATGTTCACAGCACTGCCAGATGTCACCAATCTCCAACCTCCTTGTTGCTGCAGCTCTTACAAGCGTTACTGCTCACATGGCTCTGAAGACGACATGCAAATGTTCTTCAACTACTTCAGGGAAAAGTCTGGCAGATTGGCTTAAACTGTTGTGGAGGTGGTTTCAGATGATCCAATGAAGCATCTGTCAAATGCCGTTATGTCCTGTCACCAGAGATTTAGCTGAAAAATTCAAGCATTGGATGGTAACCAATAGCTGGAGGTGACAGGGAGAAAGGGATGCTGCAGTTATCTGTTAAATCCACATGTGGCTAGAAGAAAGCCTCACGTTTCAGCTAGTGACTGCTTCCGAAAGTGAGGCCAGAGGTCTTCAATAAACAGGATCTGACCAGGAGAAAGAGAGGATAGGAAATTCCTTCAGTAAGATCTGCCAAGAGATCGTAAAATGGCAGCATAAGATAGCATTGTCCCCATGAAATACCACCTTGAACAGGAAAATGGCAGCTCTGACCCTGTACAGGGTACAAACATCCAGAAAAGAATGGGATATTTTAGCTCATATATTTCCTGCATTAGCTGCACATATACCTCATCATCTGTATTCCTACAATTCTCTGAATATATTGCTATTAGTTTGGTGATTAAATAGCTGACTTGAATCACCAGGTGTTTGCATAGACTTGGAGTCATGTCATCTTCTCTATGAAGAATGATGTGTGGAAATTATGAAAATGAAGGTGAAGAATTTGAAAGAGAAGCATGAAATCCTGTTAAATTCCTGCAATAGATTTTCTTCCTCTCCTTTACCTCTGGAGCAAACCTCCTCAAGTCGGTCTCTTCTACAGCATTTTTTTCATAAAGAAGAGGGAAAGGATTTCTCTGTCAAACACACATTTTGAGAAAGATTACCCAGCCAAGCCTATCACCCAATGAAATTCCTCCAAATGTGACAGTTGTCAAAACCAGCTTGAAACCAATGCATCACAATAGAGCTTGACCTTAAAAACCAGTTTACGCTGGAATCTCAGAAATGAATTAGTACAGCAGGTTGACATCCCCTAATAAAGCCTTTTCACATTTTTAAAGAAACATGAAAAAACTGGGACTGCTGTTTCTTTCAGTCAGCATAGTTTGGTCTCTTGACAGTGAGGAACACTTAAGACAAACGTAGGATTTTTAGCCTAGGATTCCTGAGCTGCACTGTACTTAACTTGTCAACCTCTGAGTTAATTTTTTTTTCAGCCTTATTTAAAGTAACCCAGCACGTCTGCTCCTGGCCCCGATCCATCAAAATAGTTAGCATACACTCAATTTTGCTGAAGTCAATTGCTATAAATGTGCGCATCAGCGTGTTGCTAGACAAAGACCACAAGTTACCTGCCTGAGCATTCAAAAAAAAAAAAAAATAGAAAAGAAAAGCTGAATTGTTCTTTCTTCTGTATGTGAACAGACACCTGCCTACACACACAGTTGCGTCTCCACTGAACGGCAGGCACAGTGGCACAGTGCAGCCTGGCTCCCACCCGGGATGCACTTACAGTACTGCTGCAGGTCCCCAGACCCAAACACAAGAGCTACATTCCCTGCACAGGGAGATAAGGAAGTTTAAGAAAAGAAGTAGGCATCATGTCGCAGTGAGGGGACAAAATACAGGTTGGGTATGCCCCCCTAGTCAGTGAGGAATCCTGCATCCCATTGCTTCGACAAGGCCACCAAGTCTCCCTTATCACAGTGCTCTTTCTACAAGTCCAAGTGTTGGCATGCATGGAGGTTTCTGGACCTTATGTTCAGATTTGGATAAAATTGAAATGACTATGCTTAAAAAAAAGGTGACTACATATGGTAATACTAGCCAAAATGCATTACAGACTGAGTTATATGAAAACTAAATATAGAAAACAGTCCATTTTATTCTGTAAGATATACCCTGTTTAGTAACATTCCTGAAAATTGATAGGTATTAAGTTAACCACAGGAGGGCTCCCTCTGGTATACTGAATACAACAGAAACATACTGTTAATTGCCAAAAATAATATTGTATCTTAAAAGTAACAAAGGTTTTAGTCCTCAAATGATATTTTCCTCAGTAGGCTCCAATATATACAGGGGAATAAAATTATACAGGAACAATTCATATAAAGAAGTGAATTACAGAAGTGTTAACTGTACGACTGTTAAATACTTAAATGGCAAACTCAGATTGCCAGTGCACTGCATTTTAATACACTAAACTCTGTTTTGCCATGCCATGTATAGCTCTTGGAGCTGACATACCAGCACAGCAGTGGACAAGGCTGTAGAATAAAAGAGGATTGAACACACCAGGTCCCAGCTGCTGCTCTGGGGAGAGGAATGACGACTTGCTCGGAACAGCACACACGCATAGAAACTGAGCATAGAAAGTGAGGCTTCATTTCATCAGCATTCTTTATGGTCAGCCATGCACTCTCCCAAAATAGTACAAATTTATGTCAGCAATAGTCAAGCAGCTACTTTTGTAGACTTGGGTCTGTCTGTCACTCTATTTACTCCTCTGTTAAAGGGAAACAAAACTCTCTTGCCTCACAAGTTTGTGCTGAAAGCAAAGGTAACTGAGACAGTGGAACTAAATCTGTAAGCAACTGACAGCGTCCTGACAGTGCAACATGGGAAACAGGCATCTATTTGTGTCCTACTAAACCATAATTAGTGTAAGATTTTGTAGCTGTTGAATGAACTGGAAAAGCAAGGGAAATACAGCCTGGGGGGGGGGGGGGGGGGGGGGGGGGGCGTTTCACTTTCAAGATGCAGCTTTTATGCAGCTCCAGAAACAGAATTCTCCAACGCAAGCTTTGTACTTCACTGGCATCAATAGTGAGTAAACAGAGTCACCTGTCCTGGAACAATTATAATTATCAGAACCTGTGTACTAAGCAGTAGGAAACATTGCACTTTGGGGTAAATTTAAATTTTCACCTCTTTCACAGACTTCAGAAACTAATGACTGTTTGCAAGACAGATTTCAGGATGAAACAGCTTCCTGGATTCAGGAGTCAAAGTTAGTACTTTCACAGTCAGCAGGCTTAGAAAGTGGATTTTGTGCCTGTTTGCCAACTACAGTACAGGCCCAGGGTTTGTAAGAACTAAATTCTCCTTATCCTGAGGAGTTCATTTAAATGCATACCTCACATATCCCAAGAGAAAGACCTAATCATGGGGCTAACCAGACAGAAATACAGAATTCACAGGACAAGAGAAAGAGAGTGTGACTATGACATGGAACAACACTTTCCCCTTACAGCATAGCTGTATTTTGGTCTTTGCTCTGGGCACCATGCACGCACCAAAATAAAAAGGGACAACACCATTGAGAGCTCCTCCTGCAGAAGTGCCTAAATCAGAAGGTCAAAGAAGCATGCCCCACCAAAGCATAAGTGAAATTAAACCAGAAATCTACCTTCTTTCCTTACTTTACACATGATAAAGCATTTCAGTAACACATGTGTGAATAAGTATTACAGAGCATCTGTGACTAAGAGATGCTGCTGTTCAATCCAATTTTAAGTGAGGAGATTTGACACTGGGAAGCAGGAAGATGACAACCAAATGAGAAAAGTACAAAGCGAAGTTGAAATGCAATAGGAGTTATCTCACTAGACTGCCATCCTTTCAGCCAACCACACTGGCATCCCATAAAAACAGAAAGAAACATATCTCACATTACTTTTCACCAAAAACTTGCATTACTGACACTGGAAAGCTGCTGCAAGAAATTTGGTTCTTTTACATGAAGTTATTTTGCATATATCGAAAGT
This sequence comes from Strix uralensis, assembly GCF_047716275.1. Classification (NCBI taxonomy): domain Eukaryota; kingdom Metazoa; phylum Chordata; class Aves; order Strigiformes; family Strigidae; genus Strix; species Strix uralensis. The sequence goes on from NC_133975.1 coordinate 42,353,647, forward strand.
ATAAAAACAGACAAGGATAAAGCCTTACTGTAGCCAAATAAAGTAGCACAAACTTTACGTAGCATCAGATAACGAGGTCTGGACTGGGATTACATCCTAGTGGTTGTACTGCACTGTTGCTTTTCCTCCACTAAAAACAACACTGAAATCAAAAGTTTTATGAGCATAATTTAGTACCCAAACACCCTGGCCTTGGGATTTTATCAAAAGAAGAGATCAGACAGGATATTTGTATCACATACATAATATTTCTGTGACCAAAAAAAAAAAAGTTTAACTGCAAAAACCGTATTCAAAACTCAAAGATACCATAATGTGTTATGGAATTTATCAGACTTTTTTTAAAAGGCAATAAAAATACCCTGTTCAATTTCCTGTATTCCCATAGTACAGCAAGGAGGACTGACTTAGAAAGAATTAAACCAGAAATTTATTCTATTTTTTTCCCCCCTCACATGTACTGCTTTATTGTCAAAACTATATTTTACGGAGAGCTTGTTGCTCCATGTAACTCAGAACCTTAACAGAGTGTACCATTACCCTTGGAGCTCCACTTTAAATACTCTGATAAACCAAAAGTAAGTAACAATTATAAAAATAAAAAGATCCAAGCCTATCAAGTTCACAAGTGAAAACTTTAGGAAAACATGATAGTTCTTTTTTTAAAAAAAAGTAAGTTTGTATGAAACACAGGTTAATAATGCTTATAGAATTAGTGTACAGTGATCAAAACCATTCATACTGTCTGGAATAAGTGTTTTCAATACCATTTTCTCATCTTTTAATCTTTCCTAAAGAAGAGCTTCTCTGCTCAGAATCAGAATTTGCACAATGATAAAAAAAATACTCTTTTGTAATTTATTGCAGCACTATTTTAAAGAATAAAAAAGTCAACTTATTTTGTCATATTAGAATTTGTAGATAGCACTAAAGAGCACAAGTGCCCTCTTCCAGGCACTGAGAATGGCACAGTCCCCAGGGGACACTGTTCTACCATTGATAGAATGAGACTATTTTTGCATTGTGGACTGCTTTTGAACAGCTTCTCTGCTTACTGCTGTCAGGATATCAATGCCTCCTCCATCAGCCTGCTATCCCTCCTTCGCTCTAGTGCTGTGGCAAGCAGCTGAGGTGGTGGGAGAGGCTGACAGAGTCCTCATTCACAGGGAAGTTTGGGGATGTCTGCTTTAGCAATGAATTGGAAAGTTTCATTTATAACTAGTCAGAAAATCAGAATTTCACCATGCCATCTCCTCAAAAACAACTGATGATCAGTAACACGTTTATAACTATTACTGCCAACATCAGAATACCACTGGACAGACATTTTACCCATGAGGGCAAAACCAGTTCAGCCTATGACTAACTTATTGAAGTCACTGACAGCTCTGCCCCTCTTCCATGGTCAGGATGTATCACAGCAGTCTGACTGTATATCACTGTCACGTGCTGACCCTACATACATACTTATGTAACCTAACACAACTTCAGAATACTTAAGAAAAGTCTGCTGCGGTTTCAGTAGGACTGACCTTTAAACTTTAGTTAAGTCACACTAAGTATCGAGTAATTGAACATTTCAAGGTCAAAGAATGACTGCGTTGAACATTGAAATTCTTGCATTTCCTACAAACTTAATAGGGGAAGAAGGTTATATTTCTACTATGATACTATTTCACTACTTCTAATGCAGTCTTTCCTAGTATGACCTCATTTCTAGTGTAGTCTCAAAGAAATACATTGACCACCTTCTTACAATTTCCTTTATATTTAAAAGAGCTGAACTCAAAACTTGAATTTCAATCCTTGATCCTTGTATGCATTTTGGGTTATAACATGCATGTCAAAAGACACATGTACTGTAATTGCATTACTCACCTCTACTTCAACCCGCTATCCTCACTGGGTAATGACATTGCCAACATGACTTCAATTCAGATAGTGATAACAGAATTACATTAGTGTCAGCTGTAAGGTTCAAAGTTTCATTGTTCATTTTTATTGTTTCCCCATTAAACAGTCCCATTACTGCACAAGAAGTATTCAGGTGGGGAGAAAAGGGGGGGAAAGAAAAAAAAAAAAAAAGAGAAAAAAGAAGCTGGTAAAAAGCCTGTTTCAGAAAACTTAGGAATTAAAATTTTCTGGGGTCTCATGAGCAAGTCTCACTAGCCCTTCATGTATGCTCAGCTGCCAGCCTCCGAGGATTTCTTCCACCCTTTTATCCAGAACCTCTTTTTTTAAAAAAAAAAAAAAAAAAAAAAAAAGTAGTTATTTCCCTTTGAGTGCTATCCAGTCATGCTCTACTTAGAATGCAGCCTTGAACATTAGAAATTTCATCTTATGCCAAGGCATGTGTCTTGTAAAGAGCCATGCAACAAACATGGAAGTCATTATTTGCATTGAATACCTTAGCTTTCTGAAAGCACAAAGTAAATTAGGAACCACGAAGACTACAGTATACCTTGTAAACTAATGACAGACATGATTGAGTATCATTTTCTTTCTTTCAGCAGAAATTACTTCCAACTAAAATCTAACACCTGACACCCACTGCACCTCAAAACCCTTGGAACAATAAAGTATGCTTCAAATTAAGAAGCTATCCCTAACCTCCTCCTGTAGTAATAAAGTATCTTTCATTCAGCCTATTTCATTAACGAAAGTTACGACACTTTGGAGGACTAACTTCTGTAATGCATAGCTGTATTAACAAAGAATCAAGTATGTTATTGCTCAGTTGAAGCCGTTGACTTAAATATGTTTAGTATGTGGAAAGTGCATTATATACATGGCTGATGACCCTTGAAATTAAGACTACTAATACACTAAAATGATACATGATGCCATCCAATATACTCTAACATGAAGGCTATGCAAGTGGTAAACAAGCTAAAAGATCAAACAATCCCACAATTTCTTACTAATGATCTCTGAAATATTTATGTTATATTTAAATTACACTGACAATTACAGTGTAGGAGCATAGCACTGTTGAACAGAACAAATATAAGCTTTGGTAAATTACAGGCAGGGTTTTAAAGCACTGCATTACAACAACCCCCCAAAACTAAATTTCATTTAACGCAGGTCATACTGTGATTTATAAGCCATACATAAACCCAGCGAGTTGAAGAATAACTTGAGAAAAAAACAGCTTATGTCAAACGCTGTTATTAATAACGGTGATTGAGGAGATTGTAAACTGGAAATATTTGAAAGTTCGTTGTGACATCAGTCAGACAAGCAGTTACACACCGCGTAGTTGTATCGGGTCACATTAGTAACGTTCAGAAGAGAAAAAGGCTGTGGATCACTTCTGCCGGGTTTTCAACAGAAAGCAAGAGGAAACAAAAAACCTAGGCGGTTAGTTACCTAGATGGATCCCGAACAATTTTAGCGAACGTACAACCACATATCAGTTTAAGAAGTACTGCAGACAGGCGGACAAATAAAAGTTGCGGTGAAAACTCCACTTCTCGTCATGAAAACCGGCACCCAGCGTCACCTTGGCTAACCCACGAAGCATGCAGCACCCCCGTCTCCCCGCGTTCACAGCCAGCCCCTGGGACTGCTCACCCCTGCCCTTCCCGGGAGAGCCCAACCCGGCCGGCTCCTTTGTCCGCCCACAACTTTCCTCCCCCAGCGCGGCGCCCGGACGAGCACATGTGCTGCCGCTCCCCGCCCCGCACCCCGCCGCCGCCGCCGGGCCCCGCTCAGTCCCGGGGCGGGGGCGAGGGCCGGGACCGCGCCCCGGCAGGCGGCAGCCCGCCCGGCGCAGCGGGGCACCGCGGAGCGGCGCGGAGCACCGCGGGGCAGCGCTCCCGGGCGGCTTCGCACCTACCTGCGGCTCGGCGGGCTCGGCGGGCTTCACCAGGTGCTTCTCCTTGTAGAGAGACCAGAGGCCGATGTCAGGCAGGAAAATCAGAGCCGCGGTGAAGAGCAGCGTCATTTGCAGAAACCTCTTCTGTTTCCTCTTCATGGCCAAAGCCGGGCTGCTCTGGTGACGGCAGCAGCGGCAGCAGCAGCTACCCCAGCACCACGCGGCCCGGTCCTTCCCTCCCCACTGTCCCTCGGAGGGGCCCGGCGCCGCGGAGAAACTTCGCCCGCCCGCCTCACGGCCGCCCGCCCCGTGCCCGGGCGGGGCCCCCCCCCGCGACGGCGGCGGCGGCGGCGGCGGCGGGGCTGAAGCTGGCGGCCGCTCCCCCCGCCCCGGCACGGCGCTGCGCGGCGGCGGGGCCGCTCCCGGGGGAGCGCATGGATCCACCTGCGCACGGAGCGGCAAACAGCTCGACACACAGCGGGAGGGGGAAGGAGGGGGGGGGGGAATTAAAAGGCGGTAAAAAAATCCCACAACCCCAGTCCAGTAAGCAGCGTTGGCCCAAGAAAGCGCCCCCTCCTCCCGGCACCGCGGGAGCGCTACCGCTGCGCGGAGCCTCCGCGGCTCGCCGCGCCCGCCCGCCTCACGTCCCCCTGCCTGCCCGGGCCCGGGGCGGGGGGGCGCGGCATCGTGAGCTCATCACGCGCAATTTGCTAAGCAAGAGTTTAAATTAAAAAAATACGAGAGGAGCGCAGAGGCCGGCGCCACGGCGCAGCGCGCCCCTCCGCGCTCAGGGAGGAGGGAGCGGTCCGCGCGCCCCACATGCGGGGGCAGGCAGCGCCGGGGCCCCTCATCCCGGTCGCCCCACGTGTGCCATCTGCCGGCTCCGCGCCCTTCCGCGCCGGCGGGCGCGGCGGTGAGCGGAGCCCCGCGGGGGCGGCCCCCGGCGCGGGGACCGCGGGCCGGAGCCGGGCGGCGCCGCCGCCGCCGCCGCTGCCGCCGCGCACCGGGGACGGGGTTCGCAATTCCCGTTCCGGTCCGCCCTCCACGGCGCGACACGGAACGCGGGGGGAACCGCGCTGAGAGCCCGCGGGCGAGTCCCTGCCCCGCGGCCCGGCCCGCTGCACCAGGCGGTGCCGGGGCGCTCAGCTGCCGGGGGCTCCCCGGCCCGCCCCCCCCCGCCCCGCTTGCCCCAGGCCGGCCGGCCGGCAGCCCCGGCCTTCCCCGCACCGCGGGTCATGGGATCGCCCCCCGCCGAGGGAAGGAGATGTTCAAAGCGGCGTCGCTCCGGTTGTTGGCTCTACCCTGCTTGTTGCATCTGGCCCCTTTGGGCTTCTGGTCTGAGTTCGGCTGCTCGTTCTGACTAGGTAGTGCAATTACCCTTTCTTCTCAAACTAACTCCTCTCGGCAAAACAGGAGGACACTTAGGTTAATAGGACCTACTGCCCTTTCAGCTTTGTCACATCAAACAGTGGGAAAATGGGTACAGACTTGTAACATTAATGTGTCTAGAATGAATATTGAAAAATAAAGGTATTTCTAACTTCCCTTTTTTCTGCCCTGCATATAAAAAGCTGTCACTTCAACTATAGTCCATATTTCCATCAGTGGCTAAAATATTTCTGAATGTCTAGGTCTAAATCCTGCAGTGAGAATCCTCTTTCTGTAACCAAAGTGCATCTCTACAAATGGTGAAGAGTAGTCCTGTCCTTTTTCATAGGTGAGATGGATCTTGTTCATCCACAGAACTGTCTTATGCAGAAAGCATTTCCTACACATGCATAAAACAGTAAAAGAGGCAGTTAAAGGTTATTTTTAGGAGAGTAGCTGGAGATAAAGGAAAGCTTGTGGGAGGAACAGAAGAACTCTGAACACTGAAGGTGGGGTGGGAGGAAGCAGCATAATGCTCTTCACATGAAAGCAGGACTGGAAGGGACCCTGCGAGGTCAGCTCCTCCGTGGTTCTGCCCCAAGGCACGATCACCTACATCTATGTCATTCTTGACAAGCGTTTGTCTACCCCATTCCGAAGTCCTCCAGCGATAGCACCACTACAGCCTCCTCAGGCAATCTGTTCTGACTTGCAGTTACAAACTTTTCCTTAATGCTTAACTTGAATCTTCCTTGCTGTGATTTCAGAGTATTACATTAGCCACCGAAGAGCAAGCAGAGTATTCCCCTCAGTTTTTATGTGGTTGAAGCCCACTTCCAGATGCTGTTAACTAATGACCATTTTGTGATACAATTTAAGCTCTGGTTGGTTTTGTTTCCCTCAAAGTAACCACCAGCTAATTTATTGTTCCTGTTTCTATCTCTGGGGCCGAATACTTCTCCCTTTTGTACTGTCTCTATTGAACATCATCATTTTTTCCCCGGATATTTATCCAGTTTGTCAAAATCACTTTGAATTTAAGCCTGTCTTCCACTGTCATATACAAATTTAATAAACAATTTCTATTCTGTAATCCAGACTGTTAGCAAGAACTTCAGCATGCTCAAACGCAGGACAGACCCTTGCAGAGCTCTGCCAAAATGTATCCTCCCACACTTGAGAGTGAGCCGTTGATACTTTACTCTGTAGTTTCCAGACAATTTTGCACTCATCCTGATAGTTGCAAGACCTATGTAAACTAATCTTGCTTAGAAGTGTCATGAGCAAGGCTTTGCTTTGTCTTAGTGACAAAGGATATACTTCATAGTTTTCTTTTCAACCCTGCTAGGCTATAAGGATGTCATGGAAGATCACCAAAATGGCTATACAAGCAGCTACACTTTTTGATTGTTGCATCTAACCAAGAAGGTATTCTGTTCAACCAAATCTTAAAAATTTGGGGTTTTATTCAAGAGCTGAATCCACCAAAGGATTAGAAGCATTCACAAAACCAAAGGGCATTGCTCTTCTTGTCAGAACTTCCACTTACTTTTTTAGCTCATCATCCAAAGTTAGGAAACTTACCCAGCACGCAGAAGATTTTGATTCAGCTGCCTTTTTGTCTGAAGGGATTCAGCCCTGATGTTGTTCCACTCAGTGCAAGAAGTACAATAGGTAGAACCATCCTAAGTATAGAAATGATTGCTATGAGATCATGTAATAATTGTATAGAAAAAAGTGGGACTACTGGCAGGAAAGATTTAGGAGATGTTGCATTCTGGAATTCCACAGCATGCTGATTAAACCCCTCTCTGGAGGTTGAAGTGAATGCAGACAGTCACTCTCAGGAGATGAAATTCAGTTTAATTTCCTGAATCCTGAGAATGATTCTGTACTAAGGGTCATAGTCCACAACTGGCAAATTCAGAATAAAGAATAAAGAATAAAGGCACATTTTTCAGCAAATATTTTTTTCACACAATCATCAGCCACCTAGCCCTAATAAGAATTGCTGAATATTAAAGGAAGGAAAAAGAAAAAAAAAAAAAAAAAAGCATCACTGTTCTCTGAGTTAAAAGCTGGAAACACACATCAAGGCATGTGGCAATAACGTACGCTTGCCCTAGAAGAACTTGTAGCAGAGCTGCAGAACATACAGTTTCTTCACTGGGAATACATTCAAACCTTCAAGTATTTGCTGTTTGACATCTCAAGCCATATATGAAAAAGAATGAGAGAGGTGCATTCTGAAACTGTGCACACCTTGGCACTGCAATTTAGTTTATTTGGGACACATTTTCATTTCTGGTCCTACATGACCTCCTAAGCTGAAAGTTCCACCAAGACTTCTGATACGACCTAGGATGTAAAATCAGAGAAGAGTGTGAAACACCCTAGCAGGGATGAGAGCTGCCAAGTGAGATGACTATGAGAAGCTGTTCAGCCATGCATTTCAAACCTAGAAGCTGAACTCAGACAGCCTGCGAGGTAAATTTTTTGAGATCACAGCTTTACATATAGAATTACTCAAAAGAGACTCCAGCTCATGGCTAATCACTACTCTTCATGCAGGAAAGCCACTATTCAGTGCATATATTTCAGGAGCTAAACTCTGCACTCATATGAAAAATAAAGTACCCACATTCATGTTCACTCTTACAAACAGCAGAGGTTGATGTGCTCGAAACAAAGAATGAATCTAGTAAAATTATGATTAACTATCTGTAATATTGCCATATAAAAAAATGAATAAAGCTAATGGAACAGGAGTTTGCTTTGATTACAGTATTTACCTCCAGGTAACTTGGGATGTAAAATGACCAGGTCTGTTCCCATGTTTTGTTTCAGTCAGCTTAGCTAGAGACAACATGTAGTGTTGCCAACCACTCCCAAAGGCAGGAAGAAGGGCCAAGGGGTCTGTTCTTCTACTAGTATAACCCAGATGTGAAATGGAGTTGCAAACAATTGGCAGTTCTGGTATTTAGGGGACTGACATGCTTTTACCATGGCTGGTTTTCATCCTCAGATCTCCAAGAGTCCCTCACAGCACCTCACACCCTCTCTCTGTATCACTTGTCTTAAGATCAAAATCTCAAGGGAAAGGCATGATGCTCGTAGCATACTAGAAATAGAAATGGAAATTCAATGTGATAAGAAAGTACTCTTTTACAAAAGTTCAAAATCCAAGATCTTCCAAACTCCCACAGAGAACATATATTTTCAATATATTCTGCAGAGAAAAGTTTCAACATATTCACCTCAAAAACTGAAATGCTCATTTATATATAGACTCTGGCTATAAATAACAATACATGTAACAGTTTCTTATTGACCTTCCTTTTCTAAGTCATTTTGGCCTTCTCTGTCTTCAGTTTTGTCATCAAGTTTCAAAATCATCATCACATATTTGTACTGCTGCTTACTGTTGAAATATTTTTTGTAAATCTAATTTGTTGGGTTTTTCTTAGAATCAAACTCTTGTTCTCAAAGTTAACTGAGAATTTCATCTGAAAGGGAAAGATAGGAGCCCTCCTACTCATATAGGAAATACAGAAATTCAGTCCCCAGAGAGAAACTCAAGAGAAGTTCCTTTTATTGAGATTTTTGGATCCTGACTTTTTTAAGTTATTAGGTTTGGCAATATTGCATAGAGCCAGAAATTTACTTGAAAAGTATACTACAAACATTTATTGAAATTGAAGTAGTTCTAAAACTGAAGACCTCTTCTTTTTAGCCAGTGGAGATTTTCCAGTCTTAGTACACTTAAAGGTCCATTACCTTAAATGAAAAGTTTAATAAGCAATGAAAAGAACTAAACGATATGAAAAGCTTTTTGGGGGAGTCCCCCCCCCCCCCCCCCCCAGATTTCGGGCATTTAGAAAACAATGTCATTTCTATTACAGAATTACAAAGTTTGGTTTAAATTCCAAGGAAAAATTATTGCTCCAGTAAAAGTCACGTAGAACTTAAATGAGTAAAGCTAACGCCATGCATTATTTCCACTTTCAAATCTTTATTCTGTTTGACTAGCTGGATGATGGATGATTGCTTCTTCATTGTTGCTGTGCCACTACAAACTCAAGAAAGCAAACAAAAATGCTGATGGATCAGACTTTTTGCCAGTTACCTCACAAGCTGCAGATTCACTACTGCACAAAAGAAATCACTGAAATGTAAGGCTAATCAGAAAAGTTTATTTTGAGAGAGAAAATCAGTACAATGTCAAATATTTCTAAATAGCTCAGTAATCATAAAACACTGATGTCAGGAAAAATAGTTGCTCATTCTTCCTTTCACAAAAATCCACAGTAATTTGGACCTAAATATGGTGCAAGAACGTGGCATTTGCAGGAAGTTGGATGAAAAAAGTTATCTTCTTTTAGAACATCTTTTTCAACAAACAGAAGCAATATATTAGCTTTACAAGAACAGAGCAAACTCAAGTCTGCATTAGCTAGGAAAATCATTCAGCTTTTTTGAAGATCAACTCTCCTTTTAGGTCTTCTCTAGCCCATTTCAGAAAGCTCACTATACATTTTCCAAGTATCTAGTAAGGCCTCACATCAGCATTACTCTTTTCACATCCAAGAGTTTCCTTTGTCTGATAGTACATAGGGCCTTCAACTCTCGTTACACAACCTGATCCAGGTTGGATCTAAAATAACATAATATTACTGGAAATAAAGCAGTACATTCTGCAAAGCTTCCTTAATAAGATTGAAAGTCTCATCTCACCAAATTTGTAAAATGTGCAGAATATATCAAAAGGTAGCAGATGTCACCTTCAGTTCTGATTTCTCACTAGAAGCATCGCCAACAAACTTCAGAGATGTCTACACTGATAAATAGGAGAGGAGAATGGGCTAGAGAGAGCTCCACATTACTTAGTTGCTCATTTGCCTCCAGTTTTGTTTTGTGCTGCTCCAGTTCTTTCCAAGACTAAGTCCAGGTCCAGCACTAGGAATCATTTATTTCAGTTAATCATATTAAAAGGATGAATGGATGAGATGACACCAAGTTGCATCTCTGTCATCCTCCATGCACTCTCCCCCATCTGACCACCACATGCCCCAAACCCTCACTGTGCCTTCCTGCCATTCCCTAGAGCACATTATGCATCCTTGCGGTTTGAAGAAGCCACTCTAGTGGCTTGCACAGAGACCTCATGTCACTTCAAACACTGTAATGGCCAGTACCTTTTTCTCTTCTTGTTGTGTCAGAGATCAAGATATCAGCCTGAAAAGTGAGCAAACTAAAATGTTGGCTTGCTACTAACAGTTCAATGCTAATAACATGTAGTATTTCCCTACCTCACCAACAGCTGACTATTAATTTCTGTGAAGTATACCTAGTATACAAGTGCTATATAAATACTTTCTTCAAATTTGAAGATGAAGAAAATGTCAAGGAGGATTTAAATGAAGATCATAATGCTGACAGCTCCAGTTCCATCAGTGCAAATTTCTAGTATAAATATATATAAAAACATGAAGCAAATAAAAAGCAGCACCCTTTATACTACATTACTACACTGAATTCCACTGTGTACTGTAGAAGAGCATCATAGATGCCACACAAGGCAAGATGATGGTTTTATATATTCTGGGGTGCAACCCAGCAATTACATAACCTGGATTCTAATGACTACATATTGCTCCATCATTAAGGAGAAAATGTCATTTTATTTAAAATTATAATCACCAAACCCAGTGATTTCTGATGAGCTGTATGAATGTGATTTGCAATATTGATTCCACCATATTCAAGTAAGAAAATAAATGCTGAAAGAAACAAGGCTCAAGATAAATATATTAGAAAGTGGTTTTTCTAAGGGGTATTAGTAAGAGTTTTTTCTGCTTTTTAATGACTAATATATTTGACATTTTACATGAAAACGTTGAACACTAGAGATAAGCCAACCAAAGCTAAAACATAAAGGACTAGAATGACCAGAAAAAATGCTTATTAAATAACCCGTAGTTACCGTCAGGTTGATCTACAGTCTTACTAACCAGGTATTTAGTATTTTTCATGGAAGTTGTTATCCACATTTCAAAATAGCCATCATGAGAACTGGAAGATTTTTTCAGCTATTAAAATTCCGACATCACAAGTTGTCTTTTCAAGTCTCAGACTTCGTTCAGGCTCATAGGATATTCAACAGTAGTAGGACTCAGAATACATTATAGGATCAAACATAAGAAATGCAGACATCACCGAATATTATGAAGGAAATAAAGATAAAACTAACCCAAGAGTTTCATCAAAAGCATATTGAAAATTTTGAGCTAAAACCTATAATTTCAATGATTTTGATATTAGCACAAAGGTGAGAAACCTGTAAAAAAATGTTACATCAATCTAAGTGACCCCAAATGTAAAGAAGCTGATGGTTTTTTTCATTTGGTTTATTTTGGGATTATTGTTTTTCTCCTCACACCCTGTATAAAAGAGAAGATAATAGCTTTCAGGAAACTGAGAGAAGGGATAATTTTACCAAATATGTGGATGTCTCCATGAGCATTTGTTTATCCCTTTTATGAATATTCGTCACAGCTGGCAATTTCTGGTGTTAAAATATCCATGAATCCATTGTTTCAAAATACCCAGCTTACTGTGTATTTCTAAATCTTGTTTTGCCTCCAAATAGTCAGAAGCAACACTAGGTGCTAGAATTGCAGTAACTTAACTTGAGAGCTGATAGTCCTTAGACAACACTGAAATGTACATGGGGAAAGCCAATAACATCCTCCGCTGTTGTAATGTGAATCAATAAGCGTTCTGTGCTGTCCTTTCATTTCAGAGTTAGAGCTCTTGAACACATGTATCTGGCTTGAGGTTTTTCTTAAAGTGAGAACAAGAACAGCTTCATTTTAGCTACAGCAATGCAGAGTAAATGGGAGGTGAATCAGGCTACAGGAAATAAAACAGTACTCATTCGTGTGGCTTGACAAACTTATTTTTTAAAAAAAGCTAACATTCAGAAACAGAAATATTGTTCCAGAGTAACGCCCAATCTTAGTAAATGTATCTTAGGGTTTTTTCCCTCTTATTATTTAGAGGAAACATTTTTTATAACTAGGATATAGAGGGACATCCACACCTTGAGGAGCTAATTTTAGTCACCTAATATCAAGAGGATCATTCCATGTTCAAGGATAAAAAATAGCTAAGAATAGAGCCAAATGGATGTTCAGAAAACTTTCATCCTGAAGTTAATGATAAATTTAAGAATAGTTAATGTTAAGAGCTCTTTACGAAGTGATTAATGAAGTCTGTCAAGTAGTAAATCCCGAATTCTCTAGAACTTTTTCCAGGTACATGCATCTGCAATTTTATATATATTAGAGGAGAGAGAGAAAAAATCAGGAAGAAACTTTCTGCTGTAATTATAGATTGTACTCAATGAAAAAAATCAGAATTTTAATTGATGTTGGAAGCAAATGGATTGGTTAAAAACTAAACAACAACAACAACAACAAAACCCAGAAAAAGTAAAGCATGAACACTATAAGGAAACTTTTAAAATTTGAAATTGAAAAACCCGTAAGACCTTTTTAAACAAAGTTCAAAGAGAGTGCTCCATTTCAATGTATGTGAGGGTTTTTGTTTAGCCCAAAATGAGTTTTCTTTTTCAGTTTGTCCTTTCAGTCATCAGGAAGTCCATCAGCCTCCTTCTCCTGCCCACCTGTGTTCCTACACACACATGCTCAGTTGAGCAGTGCTTTCACTTATGTCCTCCCCATGCTTTAAATGACCTTGCATTGAGGACATTGGCACATCATGAATGTAGATATATAATATTGGAGTTAATTACACTGAAAACATGTTCCTGACCTGAAGAGCATATAACAGGCTTGTGAAAACATATCATACAAAGGACTTCTCAAGATAAAGTATCACTACAGTTTGAACACCTCAGCAATAGGTGAGGATTTTGAAGTTACTTATAAAATCTTCAAGTACATGCTCTCAAGGTATCACACCTGACTTAAATGCTTTCCAGCCTTTGGGAAGCCACCAGAGCAGTTTGCATTAGTAATATTAAGCCTAATTTATATGTTTCAAGCTTTTCAAGACCATTTGGCATCTAAGGCTAAGACTGAAGACAGTATCAGCCTATATACGTAGGAGTTAATATCATGACATCTCAGGCTACTTTACAATGAAACACCACTTTTCAGATGACGTTTATGTATAAGAACAAGTTAAATTGTCATCTCTTCTTTCTTTCAGGTCTTATACCATGGCATTCTGCTAGCAGAGAACTTCCTTGCCAAGATAGCGGTCCCCATCTGTCATTCACTCTTCATGTTTCTCGGCGGAGTTAAAAAGCCTGACAGTTTCCATGAATAACAATGACACATACTCTTATATCTTGTGAAGAGGCACAAGTTTTATTGATGAAAAAGGGCAAAAAAAACCCCCAATGTTTAAAGAGTTTTCCAAGCACTGCTTATGCTTGGTTTTGAGTGAAGATGGAACTGCCATTTTGCATAAATCAAACACCCTGCTTATATCTGTTATCATGTAATTGCTGACTTAGGTCGCTGCAGCTAAGGACCTTTCTTCACTGTGAACACAAATTTGTTTTGCAACCAACACCCCATGATTTTACAAGAAAGATTCTTCTGTATTTTGCAGTAGCTCTTGCTTAGCTGGGGTTCCAACAGCTTTTAATGCACAACTGGTGACTGTGTTTATGCATCTGCACTTAAAAAAGCTGCTTAAGCACACTTGTTTGAACACCGTCTTGAAAAGTATCCTAAAATCATAGCAGGGAAGCATATTTTGGAGGAGATGCTCACAGGCTGCACGTAGAAAACATACTTTTACTGCTAAGAGTGGTCTTCATGGTAGGTTTAGCAAACATAATGGCATAAATATAGTCATAGAGGTACATCTATGCTACCTAATTTTCAGAAAGACTGCACCTATCTATTTGATAATAGGTTTCTTTTGTCAGTGCAGAAGACAGTGAGGAAATATTCTCAAGAAGGGAAAGGGTCTCAGCCAAACTTACCTAGTTTTTGTGATTAATAGTGCAGCACTACGTCAATCTTTGGTCAGCCTCGTGTCAGTCAAAGCATTATTGCTAGCAAAAGCTAATTGAAATCTCAGTCTGAAAAATTTTCTCTGGTCTCCTGAGGTTCTGTAGAGAGAAAAAAGTTAAGCCATATTCCATATCAAAGAGTATTATGAAAGAAAAGGGATGCCATCTGCATATAGACCTGTATTTAGAAGCACTTTTCATTACTGGCATGAGTTATTTGGTATTTTGTTTCTCCTTCAGCTCCATTCTTGAACTTCTGACTGTGCTTAATCAAGTTGACTGAGAAATATACTTATGTCTTTAGGAAGTATGCATTATTTCAGATTATAATTAAATATACGTTTCTTTTTTTAAAAAAAAATTAATCTGTCTTCACTGTGTAAAATACAGCTCTTTTAGAGGCTGGTCAAGCATCAGTCTTGGGGAAAAATGCTATTGAATATTATGTTGGTGATCTTAGCACAAAACTATGTACATGTTAATGATGTTTAAGAGTCATCAGCAATAAAGGAGAAGATCAGAATGTTATATAGGAAGAGCTAGATGACCTTGAGGGATAGAATAATAAAAGTGAAACTGAGCTTAGTATAGTTTGGGGTAAGATCACATACAAAATGTCCAGGGGAAAAAAAAAAAAAAAAGATAGTGGAAATTGGGAATGACATTTTAACTAGTAAACTAAAATTCCATCAAGTATTAGGAGAAAGCAACTTAATTTCTTTTAAGAGTATCTCATTAACTTTATGATTAGGAAAATGCATTGTGGCTACATATAGTAGCAGATACCTTGCTTGGCAGATTCAGGTGTCCTTCAAGTCTGAGGGGCTCAACAGACTTGTTTAATCCATTTGACTAATGCTACTCCTCCCTTCTTTCTTAATGAATGTTATGAAGAAGTCTGAAACTCTCAAATTTGTGTATTCCTCTCATATTCAAGGGCCAGGAGCATTATCTTACCTAGTTTTCCAATTGTGTACTTCTTTCAGGAATTAGTATTTCAAAACCAGATCCTTTTGAAAAGGCTTACAATTCAAACTGCTGATGGCTTAGTCTCTTTGACAAGTCAACTTCTGAAGGAAAAGAACAAAAGATGAAGCTGGCAAAGTACAGGAAGAGAAATATTGTTTCTGCCCGACTGAAACCTTATTGAAACCAGGCTGGAATTGGGTCAGAGTGTCTTTTGAAGGAAGTAATAAAGCTGCTTCTATGTATTGGGTCACCCACTATGTACTGAGTCACATTACTATTTCTTCTCCAGCTGATTCAGAGCAAAGGTCCAAAAGTGGAAGACAAAATAGACCTTAAGTTTTCTGAGGGTTTTTTTGTTTGCTTATTTTTGAAGGGAGCAAGTTGTGTACACAGCCTGAGTAGTGTGGTCAGTGTGACTGTATAGGGACATTGGCGATGAGTTGAAAAGTTGTCAAAGTTCCTCAGTATACATCATGATAAGCTCAAACATATGAAAATTCTACTTTTGGAAGGAATCCACCCCATAAAGTTCTTGGCTTATCAGGGTCTGAGATGCTGTCTTTTCCTGGCTGGAATGCCAGGTATTTTGCCTGGCCAAAGTTCCACAGAAGTTCAGCAGAATTTTGCATGCCAGTAGGTCTCAGAAACTTGTGCATCAGAGCGCCTACTTTATAAAGAGGGTGCCTGAAGTAAGGCAAAATTAGGCTTTGCACTCATTTATTTTATTTATTTATATGGCACAGTCACAAAATGTTTAAAGATCTTAAAAATGAAAATTCATAACCTGACTCATTAATAAGTTGCCAATATTTTGGAACAGAAAAATCTATTTCAAAATATGGTGACCCTGGGCAGGTTAGGTCAGTCATCCTCCTTAACCAATCCAGACACAGCAATCTGTATCAGACAGAAGGATTGCCCTAAAACTAATAACTGCCATTTCAACTACCTGTGTCTAAAACACAGTGAATCTAACAATGTGAACTATGAATGTCCTTATTTGATGGAATATTAGGAGATGAGTATTATGTGACATGTCAGTATGTGTGATCATTTTGTTATATTTGAAAGTGCATCGAGCTTATTTTTTAAAGATTTTTTTCTTACAGGAGTGTGAGGAAGGAGTTATCCCCTTTGTGGAAGACAGCAATAGAATTTAAAAGCTGAGGCTAACGTGGAAATTACACAGTATGAAACATGAAATAAATGCTGTATAACAGTTGTCAAGATTGAAACAACATTGAAAATCTTCGTCAAAGCAGACCAAAATTCTGCAGTTTTGAGATATGTACTGAGATGGTTCAGTAAGAAGGCACAATTTTATGACTACCAAAAGTTCATAAGCACAGGAAAATGATGATGAAGTTAAAGAACTTCAGAAAGTTAGAGTTGTTTGATGAATAGAAATGTACTAAAACAGCTTCCTCACTGAGGATTTAAAATATTTTTTTCATCATGTTTGTATTCTAAATAAAGTCTGGAAAACATATTAACTTGCAAACTATAATTATTTCTTTTGATAGCTTAGCAATCTTTCTACTCTTAACTATTTCTCGACAAAACATCATGTGCTTTTAAAATGTCTTATGACTGAAGTTATACTACAAATAGCTAGGCTAGAGATAGTAATATAAAGACATTTCAGATTCAAGTCGTGTGATGAGTGTCAACACTGCAGTTGCAGTTACAATTGGTAGCTCCATGGTGGAGCCAAAAGCATGAGCTTTGCACTTACTGCTGCGAGAATCAGAAACCTGGTGTTAGTTTGAGAGCACTCAGATTCCTACAGGAATGCTTTGTTCCGTCATAACAGTACATAACAGTGATTTCTTAGACCTAGCTGCAATTGAAGAAGTGTTTCAAGAAGTCTATTTCATTAACTGAAATAGCTAGTTGTTTATGTAGCGTGCCAGTCATTAAGTTTCATTGCTGCTGAATGTATATCATAGGTATACTGCAGCAAGGGGGAAATTCCCATTTCAGAAAGACAATCATACATACAAAGCATTCCACAAATATTTCAAACTATAATCAAGTGTCCTGGGGACAGTCAGCATCTTTGATTTTAGATAAATACTTTTATATGCCAATGAAAGTATCATTCAGTATAAAGCATCTTAACTGAAATGAAGTGCATAAATCACTCCTTTGTTAAAGTATTGCTCAAAAATTAGATTCATAAAGCAAAGACTATTCTTCCCTGTTCACAAACATATTTTAAAAGCACCGTATACATCAGTTTTTAGTGAAGCCTTAATCTCAATTCCAAAACTGAAAGCTGTTCTGCTCTTTTAAATTTTTATTTTTTAAGCATTATAAATGTTAATGCTCAACTACACATTAAAATAATGAGTAAAAAATAATGATGTAAAATAAGAGCAATTCTAGGATATTTTGTACTAGCTGTGTACTGCTCTTTCATAAAAAAATAAAAAAAGAATCACCAAAACTGAAGTTGTGAGTGAAGCTCGGTGCTGCTTCCCATCTTCTGTCAGGCTAGATTACTCTTAGAAGGAGAGAAAACGAATGCTTCCTAATACATCTCTTCTTGTCACTCTGGGGACACTCAATAGAAAAAACCCTCCCAGTTTACTACTTTGCTTGTGGAAACAGAGTTCAAATGCCAGATTACTACTCTGGATGAACTACTGAGTGCCACAGAGAGTCCAGTCTATTTGATGCAGTCTCCTAAACTGATTAAGAGCTATATGACTGAGAGAGAGATTCTTCTTGTTGCATGTGGCAGTAAAATTTTATGGGTTTGTGAACCTTCACTTTGAGACCTTCTAAAAATCATGTTATCAGAAAAACTCCCTTATGTCTGATTACAGTGGGTTGTTCATTGTCCTAAAGCTAACAAAGAGCTCTCTTTGAGATGAGGAGCTCAGGTTTCAGTTCCTAGTTATGGCTGGAGAAGATTCCTTGGACGTCAACTGAGTTTTGCCTGGCTGATGTAAGGAATTAACAGCATCCTCCCAGGTTCCCACAGTGTCTTCACTGGTAACTAACACACTAGGAATTAAATTTCCTCCTCATTTAAGAGCAGTGACAGGATGTCACTTCTGCAAATTTCTGGAGACATAATTTTCAGGGCTGTGCTCTTTAAAAATACTTATAAAGGCTAATGAGCTACAAAAATGTGTTAAGTGTTCATTTGTATGTATGAGAGTCATTCAGTATATTAGTAATTAGGGGGATTATCAAATTTTAGGTTGTGTGTGCAACTGGCATGCACATCCTGTACTCATTCTGGAAGGGGTACTTCCTATGCAGAGATAGATACAAATGCTAACAGAATACATTTTCATACATAGCTGTTGGCCTATCATATTCAATCCACCTCCATTCATTTAAACCATTCATTTAAACATGAGGGAAAACCAGCTATTGAAATATACATTGCGAGTTAGTAGTGAATTTCCATTTGTGTTAGTGTTAGAGGTTAAGTAAGCTCTGAAGTAAGAATCAATCCCGAGAAGTACTGTTTGAACTAAAATATACCTTCCTAATTTGTAAGCTCTTCAGTTAGAGATGTATCTACTTACACAGTATTTCAGAGACGGGAGAAAAAGAGCTGGAAGCATTACTACAGCTGAGGTGAGAGTGAAGGCCTTCAGTACTAGGTACAAGACAATGAGCCAATTGCCTGGCAAAAGTAAAAATGCAACTGTAAATTGCATGAAATCATAAAATTTTATGCTACCTCTAATGCCTCTTTGCCATCAGAGACCTACTTCAATAGCAGAAGATATCAGGATATTACCAAAGTTCTAGAGCTATTTTTACAGCACAATTTGTTATTGCGAGTGCTGCAGACATACTACTATTTGCATAGCTAGTGCAAAGTGGAAGATTTGTTTTTGCAAAATAGCATACAACATCCCCATAAGGGAGGAGGCTGGACAATGAGAACAGCCTGAATCTCCACTGATGATGATAATGAGCTAATGATCTCAGAGACTAGCTGGACATCAAGGAAGCTGTTGCATTAGCAACAGGGAGAAAAGGGTGCTGAGATGACAACTGTCATGCAAACTCCTACTCAGCGTATTGCAAACAAGTTCAGCTGAGCTGACAAGGGATATAAAACTGCTTATATAACCAATGCCAGTTGTTTTGCTAAGGAAAAGAATTGTTATGACTCATGAGAAGAGCAAAGGAATTGCCTGAAAACTGGCGGAACGAGTCAGATTACTGCAATGTTAAAAAGTCACCAATAAACTGCTTGTCAATATAAAGATCAAAACAAACAAACAAACAAAAAGATAGAGGGAGTCACTCTATACTAGAAAAATCTGTAACTAAATCAAGTATTGATAATGCATAACCTTAATGGATGTGAATCACTGTAATAAATAAATTTAAAAAAACATATCTAGGAAACTGGTAATTAAGAAAGACCATAAAAATATTTTAAAACTGTTATTTAAAAAAATATCACCAGGACAACATCATTCTTAAGTATTTTTCTAACATGCATTAAGAAAACCTGAATTTCAGGCAATGCAGTTTGATTAAAGTGTATAAGATACCAAACAGTAGAATAACAGCAATGCTAAATGAAGAAGATAACTTCCAGGCTCAAAAGACACTGCTTTTAATTGCAATTCTATTTCAATTTGGATATCATTATGTTGAATAAAGATTAATCAGTAACAGAACTGGACATTGTTTCAGAACCTAGAGATCAATAACAATAATGCAGCTGCCCACTGGTTTCTCCATAAGGAAAAAGAACATTGTCCCAGCCGCTAAGAACTGCGTTAGTACATACATTTCCAGAGGAGTGATTTTCCCCAAAATGAAGGCCATCATAAGCAAAACAGGTTAGAAAACAATGTTTGAAGAGAAAGATGTCAAAACAAATTTGGAAATTCTTTAAAAATAAGATGGCTGCTAGAGAGCAAGAATCATGCAGTAATAATTCTGTTATCAAGATGAGAATTAGATCCAAAAATGCATCCTGGTTTAGGGCAATGTGGGGACTTAATAGTATAAGAAAACAGCAAGAACGAAATGGAAAATAATATAAACTTAAAACTTCCAGGATGTAAAAATCTGATAAAGGAAGTTAAAGGCATTGTGGAAAACACAGGGCAGAATGGGTCTACAGAAACTTAGAAGATTTAAGCATTACCAGATCAAAGGTGTTGGTGGGTAATTAGATGAATCTTCTGATGGACATCACAAAGTAACTCTTTAGGGTGAGACAGCTTGTAAACCACTTTTTTTTTCCTCCTCCCCCTTCCCCCTCCCACCCAGTAGTGGTAATTCAAGTAGTACCCAAGCACCTTCACAGGGCGAAAACACTGCATGACATTTAAAAAAGACAAGATGAAGAAACAGGCACTGTAAGTCTAATATCACACAAACTCATATGAGAAAATGCATTCCATTTCAACAATGAGTGGGATTAACTATTGCAATGCCTTATTAATAGGTTAGGTGGACTCACCTGCTGCTTTTCTGGAAGATATGCTTTATCCAGGAATATTTTTGGATTCAGTACAGGGTATCTTGGCAAAAGATAAGGACTAGTTACTATAGAGGTCAGGCTAAATGCTCCAGTAATACTTGCATTCAATAAAACTTTGAATAATACCATTGCAATAGCCTCTTCTCATGTCTTGCTTACTAGAGGAGATAAATCCCTGGCTGTATGCCCTGGGTCTGCTTCATGTTGTGAATCACTTTGTAATTTCCCTTAGAGAATATATTGACTAAATAGCCTCAGTCTCAGAATATTCTTTTTTGCCTTTATATCTCTATGAAGCATCTACAGCTTTTTTCTGTGCTGGGAAAAGAAAATAACTTCTTTTAATATTTCAGTGTTTCCAGTGTCTCTCAGTTTTCTCAAATCTCAAGTAGCAGACAGATCCTTTGGAGAGAAACTTCCAATTTGTAGAAGGCTTTTAAAATCCTTCCTCCATAGTGACTGTTTTCCAGAAATTTTTAGTTACTTGCAATTTTTTTTCTTTCTTCAACTCTAATCACATTTCAGAAAAAATTATCCCTATGAAAAATAAATTAATGGAAAAATTAAGTTTCCTTTTCCTTACGTATCTTTGCACTAAGTGCATCAGCAGCCCTTCTAGTTTGAATGGAATGAAAAAAAAATGTTTGTTTTCATGCAGTTTTGTCTAGGCTGTTGAATATAGAAAAAGGCATGAAACTAAATAATATTAAAAAAATCACAGTTTGTGTCTAAAACATGACATTTCTGTCTGGAAAAATACCATGTCATGAGCTGATAGTGCTCATTAAATTAAAGGCTGATTGTTGGTAATAAAGCCTAAGATGGTGATGAAATAATTTGCTGATAATCTGGTGTGAAGCTGGGACAAACAGTCCCAATTTAAGAAAGTCATGATGATGGGGGATCTAATGACTCACCAGCATTAATATATTCTGAACTTCAAAACACATGCTTTGATGCTCCTTCCCAATGTGGAAACTGTACCAAGAATTTACACACAATGAATCAAAGCACCAAAAGAAAGGTGGAAATTACAACAATAATACCAGTAATAATAACTCTTCCTTACTATAAATTTCGTATTATAAATTTATGTGTTAAAACCAGTATCCAGACCTGATTGGGACTCTTAGGAACTGTGACCACTAAGGCTACTCACAGGAAAGATCACGTCACATCACAGTGTATCCAAAGTGCCTCTTTCTACTGCCAGAACAGTAATAAAAACTTCAGTGTCAGGCTTACTGGCATTCCCTTGGTCAGTTAAATGAAAGACTAGCCTATAAAATTAGGCAAAGCATATAAAAATCTATGTTAGTTACTACTTTATGCAACATATAAAATTTCTTTCTATCTAGTGCTCCAAGGCACAAAACATTTGTTTGATTTTTCTTTGGACTTTGCTCAAATTTAAACTCTCCTTCAGGGCTATCAGATGAGCTGCCCAGAAGAAGCTCAATGGAGCTTGAAATACAGCAGGTGCTGAATGGATGCTCTCCCTTGCCAGTAGCTGTAGCATGTAGCAAACTTGCCTTTATTGGCTTCTAAGGCAGTGAATCTGCCCTAGTTTTTCACCACAGCCTCAGGCATGCTGCTGATCATTTAGATTTAAGTTTATTGGAAGTTGTAAATGCATCTCACTGCAGCTACCTGTAGCTTTTCAAAAAGATGCAACTGGCAAGTCAACTCAGAAATCTGCCTCAAACTTAATCTCAGTAAATTGCATTTAATATGTCTACCGTTTGATACAAAAGATCTTCTTTGTTAAAAACACATCCACAGACTTTGGAGCAGAATATGAATGAATGATTGATCAGACTCAGCAGCTGCTTGCAAAAAATATTGATTTTCTGTAGATAACAAAGCATCTAAACATTTAGGGTATATTACCATTTTATATAACCTTGGAAAATAAGGTACTACAGCTTCAGCATTCCAGCAAAGAAATGTAGTCCCTGGCTGTTATTTCTCTCAGAGTATTTTGGGTTTTGTCCTTTCTCAGAGAGCTCTAGAGATATGTAATATTTCTTTGTGAGGGAGACAGATAAACTAGATACTGTAAAATGCATCCAGTTACTCTCTTTTTGTTTTACATACATGAAAATTTAAAAATTATATAGAGAGTAATATTTTCTAAGGGCCATTCCTGTTTGCTCTGTACGTGGTCCACTACAAGTATGAAGTAAGAGTTTCTCTTAAACTACCTTAGACACGGTTGTATTTGCTCTCATTGGAAAAACAAGCAAAACCAAACACTCCCAGAAACTAATTCTTAAGACCACCTATTCATTTACACATATTTGGAAAAATAATCCAAAGGATGAACAAGATAAATAGTTGGAATTTAAAAATTGCAGATTTGACCTAAATTGCTATGTAATTTGCTGTTAAAAATGTTGATTTGGGAAATATTTAGTGTAGATGTGAACAGCTTAATGTATGATGATACATGTATCTAATTTTCAGGGTTGACAGGATTATTCCTATGAGTAAGCTTGAATTGTAACTAGGTATAATTAAATTTATCCATAACCTGGATGGATTCTTTGAGAGCACTGGGAAACAAAGAAGAGCAAAAGGAAGATGTCACACCAGTAAAAAAAGCAATCAAATTAGTCCATCACTAAAAGATTCAACCACTTTTATATAGTCCAATCTAGCATTTAGAAAAGAAAATTAGTATTCAGAAGTCACCAGCTCAGCAAATTTTGAACAAGTTTGAACTTTTTTTACTTACTTTGCTTATAGGAATACTTTCAGTGGTGGAATTTACATTCCTTTAATTCCATAACTTAATGTGGCAGTGCAGTGATGTGCTGAAGGGAGCATCTGAAATATAAAACTGGTAACAGGCTTCAGAAGCAAGCTTAGCCCATCTTACTGACAGAGGTCATTTCTGTCAATATCATATCTTAATAACTATGCCCTCTGACTGGCACAGATCCTTGCGCATTAACTTTTCTCATGAACCCTAGGATTGAAAGTTGTTTATAAAAAGGATAAAAGCATGACACATGGTTATAAAAAGGCATACTGCGTATATTAAGATTGAGCTTTTACCTCAGTACACATACTTCTAAAGCATCCCTATTCCTTTAGGCTGAAGGTGAGGAAGAATTATACCTCGAAGCCAAAAGTTACAACAAAAACTATTTTTTTAATACTTCTAGAGCAGCTCCCTCTGGTGGATAATGATTATCAAGAAGAGTATATGAAAGATTACAGATCGTCAACTCTTACTGTTCTGCTCTTGTAATGACCATAGTAAATAAGATTATGCATGTGTGAAAAAATCCTGCTGATTCACAGCTATTCGGCCCTAGAGCAATACTTACCATCTTATAGGTACTGGGACTCAGTCAAAGGCATTAGCTGGTCCACGGCCATGACCATCTCCCACATCTACAAAGTACACCATCCTTTATGATTAACTAATGCATTTTTGCATGCAAATAAAAATGTAGTTTCCCCATCAGATTCAGCCTAACAGAGGAAATTATCAGAATGCAGATTTTTAAACACTAAAGCATGCTATATTAAACCAGTGCATTTCACAACTGAAGGAGGTAAAGGGAGCCTCCACTGTCAATTCTTAAGTGATACCTCGCTAGGCCTTAGTAATTTAGTTCCTTTGCTTATCTACTCTTACCGTAAGGATCCTTACTGTGGTTTTTACTGCTATAGGAGTCGATATTGCATAAAGCTTCTAAATGGTGAGAACTACCTTCTATCCCTCTTTCTTGAATAGGAAAATCACAAATGGCTGGGAACAGGAAACGCATTTCTCCTTTGTCCCTTACCTAGCTCCTTCCCACAGGCAGGTTCTTTACAGACTAAGGATTTTCCTGTTGTGAATTTCCAAGCTTCATAATTATTTTTTTTGGCCAATTAATCTGTAAAAATAGTACAGACCATAACCTGTTTGACCTTTCCAGGCCTCAAAATTATTTCTACATCAAGAATGAAACATTATTCTGCTTAACTATGTGACTACACGTTTCAGAAGAAAGAAGAAAAGAGCACTCCAATTTACATGAAAAATATGTTACTGCAACTACATACAAGCAGTGTTATAAAAGCTTTTTTTGTCTGTTGTTAGCTGCTGCTGAGCAAGTGTCAGACTAGTCCCACTGTCATCTAGGGCAGCACTTAAAAGAACAGAAAATCTAACTGGGAAAAGATGGCTGAGAGGTTGAGATGTATCACTGACTAAGCAGTGTGATACCTATATCATTCATAATGAGTGTTTTCCATTATCAAATTGTGATCGTCTGTTGTAGGAATGGAAAAAAATCATCACCAACAAGCTGAATGAAACTTGAAGAAATGGAGGAGCACCGAGACAGAAAATAACAAATCAGTACTAGGACGCCCAGTCATGCTGATTGTCTGACACCAGTCCCACAGGGGTGTTCTGCCTTACACGGGGGCTTCTCCATCCCCCACAGATCTGCAAGTGGACTGGACATTTTGGCCAGATGGAGTATCCTCTCCCCCAGGCATTCACCTTGTTGACAGAGGTTTACTAATCTGTGAAAGAAGCTACAATGTGCAAGACCAAATGCCCAATCAAGCCTTAAATCCTGTTGTATCCTTGTCACACCTTGCCATGCATGTCCACTTTATCGCTTTTGAGAAGACGAATCAGAGCACTGTGCACAGTTTTCAAAAGAAGCAGATGCCATAGTTTTAGAGAGTGGCAGATTTACTTTTTCTGTTTGCTCCTCTTCTTGACATTGCTTTTTTTGGAACACTGTACATTGAAATGCAGCTTTCTTAGAAAACATTTATTTTAATGGGGATAGCATTATTTGCTGCAGTCCCATAATCTCATCCCTGAATAATAAGTCAGCTCAGAACTCAACACTGCATACATAAAGTTCAAATATTTTCCTCTGTTACTTTACATTACACACTATTATTTTCACCAGCCGTTTTATCACCCAGTCACTCAGTGGTTATTTTGTCCCTTTATAATTACTCACAGTTGGTCCTTTTCTTTACTACACTCCCACAATTTTGGTTTGACAGAAAACCATTTACTCTCACTTATTCAAGTCCCTTTCCAGGGTATTTAAGAACACAGTAATCAACATGGGTTCAAAACAGAGATTCTGGTGGGACTCCAGTGTTGACCTCCTTCCACAGAAAACCCACTATTTCATTCTAGCTAGTAAATAGATATTTTAATAATTAAGAACATAGAAATAACACTAGGGTTTATAGCAGTTAAGCACCCTCAGTGGCAAGAGAATATCACCATATTTCTCAAGATTTTTACAAAAGTATCAGGTTTATAGCAGTTAAGCACCCTCAATGGCAAGAGAATATCACCATATTTCTCAAGATTTTCAGACAAGTATCAGCAAGTTATACTTTTAAATGTTACTCGTAGCATGCATCTCTGTAGGCTATACCTACTCTGTAGTTTGTATCTGTTATATTTCAGAATAAAAACCAGTCCTAAACAGCCTCCAAGGAGGCAACTTGTGTTTCACTTCCATGATTGTTAGAAAATATATAATAATCACAATTCACTTTAGTTATCTCTACTGACTGTGAGGAACACTTAAGTACAATTCACTATTAGTCCAGATAATGCTTACATGTTTAACTTGCGTTAATAATCCCAATGACTTCATCTGGTTCCTGCTACGGTACTGAATGCCAAATGGGCTCATCAGGCATGTGATTAAAGATGCATATTTGGCTTTCCCTGTCCACAACAGGAACCAAATGAAGTCACTGTATTATTAATGTAAATTAAGCATTACACTATAGTGGTACTGCTGAGGTGAATAAAGATTAATACACAAAATGTTTGTAAAATCAGGGGAGGGATAGTTTCTACAATTTAAGCTTTAGCTTAGCTTTAACAGTTTTTTAAAATAAAGGGAAATAAAACAGTGAATGATGCTGACCACCAAAAGCAGAGGTTTCTATGTGAAAACTGACACATCTGTTTTATTTTGCTTATGGAAGAGTGACAGAAATCATGGTGAAAAAAAGTAAGATGGTAGAGAATGAATGTGTGGAGAATGAATAAGAGCACAACATGCCATTGCTAAGGGAAATGTTTAATTCTATCTAGCATTATAATCTGAAGTCCTTATTTCTTCTATATTTTTCTTCTATATTTTTTTATATTTTTATATTTGTAGAGATTGTTGCTATTTCTATCTTTGCCTTAGCTCTGATCCTGCAAAATAGGTCAAGACATTTTGGATTCTCAAATTCTTCTGTATGTCAAAACTGGAATAGACCCATCTGTTCCAGTTTTCACCTGTTTAATTTCTTCTGCTGGAGTTAACTCTTGTTACAATGTCTTGTAAAACCTGTAATGGGAAAACAATGGCAAAATATACTTTGAGTATGTCCAGCTTGTTTGACCTTGAATCTAGGTGTCTGAGCACTAGACTATGAGACATACATGTGAGAAATATTTCTCATTCCTTGTAATTGTGTGGTAATGATTTTAAGCATGAAAATCTTCCTGCTGTTTTCCAAATACATTTCTCTCGTGAACTATGAAGCAATTTTTGAGAATACTGTTTAAATGGCAACCTTTGAATCAAGGATTGACATAACCAAGTCTTGTCTATAAGCCATCTTTACCATCAACAACTTCCAATAATGGATATTTTCAAACAAGACAACTTCACTCATAAACTAGGAAAAAAATCCTACTTTTGCTGATATGTGAAACTAATGGAATATGATTCATTTAAAGCAGTTACTTATTCTGCTTTGCAGCAAATCACTTGGGAGTGTTTTCTGCTTTTAATTTGCCAGGGTCTTCCTCTTCTACAAATCAAATTAGTAACCAAGTCTCTTGTTAGGCAGAATTCTAACAAAACTGGAGTTCATGGGCAGTTAGGCAGAGATGCCCTAAGCTTTTGTTTCTGCTGGGGTCTGCTGCTTGCTAACAAGATGCCATCATAGGACAAGAGTGCCTAAGGCTTCTGTTGTGACACAAGTGAGAATTATTGGGGCTACAAAGCTCAGTGAGCAACCAAACACTGTGCTTTATGAGCATATTTGAATCTCAGCCATGTAGTTTTATACTTTTGACTGCTTCTTTTTATGCAGCTGTACTAAAATATCAGCAACACCAAAATCTTTGTTTGATATGGATCATAAAGCAGTCATACTGGTCTTTCAATATTGAAAGATTGTCAGCATTTCTGAAGACAGATCTTGTTTTTCTTTCACAATGATCCTGTAAATTCTTTGTAATTCACTGTAAACACTTGAGTAGTCCTCAATGACTAAGGCTAACTAGTATATACAGGAGCTGTCAGATCTGACACCACGTTTACAAGAGACCACTTCTCTAAGTGGACCCAGCCTGGTTATGTTCTTTGAAAGGATAGGATTATGGTATGCATATGTTATATAGTAACATTACCTGTAGTGTGGCATCAAGATTTCTGAGGTAGAAGTACATCAATGTGAAAGAAAATCCTCAAAGTAAGGACTCCTTTTCAGAACAGTTCTCACAGGGAGGTCATTATTTTTTTCATATAAAACATGCATTTATGTTGTGTAGTAAATCAGAATGATGTGATACAATTTCCATTTCTTCCCTGTTCAATTATGACATGCTATTCCCCAGACTTCAACTATTCATTCTATGATTGTGTGCCAGAGAGGGAGACTATAGTATCTGAACACCTACAGGAACATATTTTTCTTGCAGTCTTGAAGATCTGAGCTACAAGGATTAGATGCTGAAGACCTTTCTCCACCTGAAGCATTAGGAGATATTCCCAGAGTGGATGAATGCAACTTTAGAGCTCAAGTGTCTTCTGCAGAGCTACGCTCATTGAGATACAGCAAAAACCTTTAACATGACAGAGTCTGTTTCCTTTTATGTATTATTAAAAGTAATTTTCAGACTACGTGGATAGGCAATCCATAGTTAGTACTTCAGTTTAGCATTTAATTTACAATGACATTTATACACAGTGCCATGGATAAGTTTGCTGTTTCAGAGAAGGAATACTAGTACAAATCTAGTGCGTAATGAGTGCACAAACGCAGCACAACAGGGACATTCTTTAGTAATTTAGAAAAATACCTATTTCTTCCATTTATCTTGAAACCTTGTCACTTCAAATTAAAAAATCCACCTGAGCCAAGCAATGAAAGTCTAAATTAAAGCACAATTTCTAGCTCTTATTTCTCCATATGAAGAAATTTGCTATCCTGCAGTTTTGGGGGAAAGGGAAGCTTTTGAGAGTTATTGTTTGGGTCTTGTGTAACCTAGTAATCATTAAGTTTTACAGTATTCTCTGTTATTCTCCTTAAGCAACTTTACTGCACTCTTCTAGAACTCCACAGTTCCTTCATGCGCTATGTCTATATTTGGTCTTTGAGAAATTTGCTTTGATACCAGCTTCTTCAGCTTATGGAAGACCTCTCTTTCTTCCCTGTTTAAAAACTACTTTCTTTCCATTCTTTATCTATGGACTAGATTTCCCATGGCCCTTTTGGAATTAAGGTTCCCAAAGTAATTCTGGGATCCATTTTAATAATAATATTACTAATTACACTGCATATGAATAAATAAGATTGGAAGTTAGATTAATCTATTTTTAGGTCAGAAGCAAAGTTCAGTTAGACTGACCAATGGATATCTTGTTCCAAGAGTGGTCAATAAAACCATAAATGGGAACACAGTCCACAGTGGATAAATGTCAGATGGTATATAATGCAAAGTACAGGTTTTTGATATCATATAAGACTGCTACTCAAAGCAACTCATTGCAGAACTCACAAAAAGAGAAAAAAATTACTGATTCAGTTCTGAACACGGGCAGGATTTGGTTCAAAATACCTCAGTCAAATAGTGACTTTGTAACAGTGACCTATATCCTTATAGAAGAAAAGAGATACAGTATTAACTATTCATAATACTATT
Organism: Strix uralensis; assembly: GCF_047716275.1. NCBI lineage: Eukaryota > Metazoa > Chordata > Aves > Strigiformes > Strigidae > Strix > Strix uralensis. The sequence continues at coordinate 42,383,255 of NC_133975.1, forward strand.
GCTTACCTTCAATTAGCAGCATATAAAAATGTGAAGCTTGAAAAAAAAAAGGAAATGAAAAAGAGCAGCTGAAAGCATAAAATACAGCATGGAAAATAGCTAAAGACACCACACTAGCCAATCAGAATAAAAATAACATCACACTGAAAGCACATCTAAAAGGCCCCCTCTCTGAAAAAAGGACCATCTTATTTATAGGATGTACCACAATTAAATGAAATAGGAGGATCTTACAGAAAAAATACATCAAAGACAGGGAAGTTAGGAGTAAGTCAGACCAGGAGAAGCATTACTGTTCATAACATAAATATGAAACCATTAACAATGCAAGACAAAGAAAAGATTTGAGGAATGTTTTAGTAAATATGTCAAAGCTATGAGTAATTTTACAGACTTGTCATAAGCATGGAATCTGCCAAATAGCTGTATGGCCTTGCAATCCTGTGCCAAAGCTCTGCGATTTCAAGGTTAATAGAACCTGTAGGTACAAAAAGGATGCTATGGGAAGAAAAAAAATCACAGAAAATTTGAGCATCCCAATGCCTTGATGTTCATAGCAGAGAAGCCTAAGGAAAGCTGAGACCACATCCTTTCTTTGAAGGACATTAGTCTGAGGAATCGTTTCAGTCAGATGTGATAATAGATAATTTTCAGAAACAGATCAATAAATTGAATGTTAATAAATCACACAGATCGTGTGATATTTGCTTGATATTTCAATGTCAAATTGCCAGTATTTTAAGTATATTAGTTATCCTTTAAATCAGCTTTACTGCCAGAACTAAGGAAGATCGCTGGTGGAATTTCAGCTTCCTAGAGGAATCTAGGTTATTCTGCGAAGATGCATGAAGAAAATTGAGAAATTCTGTAATACAGACTTGAAATAGTACTTTCAAAAATAACTAGAGATAGAAAAAAAGGGTGATGAGGCTAACCATTGAGAGGTTTCTATATGAGAACTTCTAGGTAGTTATATATTATCCACCTTCAAGAAGGGATGGCTTGGAGAGAATCTGATAGAGAGCTGTAGGCTTATGAAGGCTAAAAATTCTATTCACTTTTTCCTACCAAAACACCTGATCTAGGTGACATGTGCTTAAACTATCAAGCAACAGATTTAAAACAAGCAAAAGAAAATAATTGTAAGTTACATAACTTTGCCATCCCACTTAGCAGTAGCCAAAATGGTTATGAAATAATTAAAGAAGTGATAAAAAGCATCAAAAGCTTGTATATATGATGTGGGGAAAAATAATATAATAAGATATATATTAATGATTTTTTTAAAAATTTGGAGGAAATATTAAAGGATCATACATCTAACTTTACCTTTATTTTCAATATGTTTTCCCTATGCACCTGTGACTGGCCACCAACAGAGATGAGAGAGAGCAGTGATGGATTGTTCCTCTGATCAGTAGGATCATCCTAATGCAACTGCTATTGCTACACTTCTAATGCTATAGCACTTTGGCAGAAGAGGATGCTAAGGCAATTAAATCATGTTCAGATAAACCAGGATATTTAAATGGTCATATCATATACTTGTAGCTAAATTTTGAAGCTGTAAAGTGTTTGTCAATAACTGCAATAATTCAGTTAGCATTTTTAATATATCCAGTAATGGCTATGATTTTTAACAGGTAGCAGGTGGGGTTTTTTGGGAGGAAGGGTGTTTGTTTTTTTTTTTAAAGAAAACAACTACTATGCACATCATTTAAATTTAGATGCTTGCATTTATTACATATTAAAACCTAGAGTAATGCAAACAAATTGGGCAAAATCTGAGGGAGAGATTATATAACATTCAGACAAGGTACAAGGTTCATGGCACAGTTACTCTATAATATCATTCAGTGCTATGCCTGACTGACTTACTTGGCTAGTTTTATGTAATTTTTATTCTCATAATGTATTTCTTCTGACATTCCTTTGCCTTCAGACAGTCTTGATATTATATATTTGAGTATTATAATCACAGAGCATTCAAACACACTGCAGTAATATATGACTGTGTATATATAATTATCAAAATTTACTTTTAAAGAAAATTTTATGAGTTCTTTAATATTAATGGCATTATCTACCTTTTAAAATCTATTATAAATTTGGGTTCATTTATATGTGTATACATGTGCATATGTGTATAAACATTTGTGTGTGTACATGCATATATGAGAGATCTGTATGTAGCCTTACCAAAAAAGAAGTAATACAAAAGATAATGCTATGCTTCCTCAAGTTTTCTGAACATTTAACAGAGATGAATCTAACATAGAACTATATAAGATATGTGGGAAAATAACAGAAGATTGGCAAGGAGGATTGTAAACATGCTCAAGTCACTTGCAGCTGGGGTGTCAAAAAACACATATATCATACTAACTGTTGTTTGGCCTTGTGTATTGGACAAGTAGATAATCTGTGTTTAGATAACATAGGCCTGTGATAGACTTAGAGTCACCCTATTGAACAAGCTTGAGATTCCTGCCCTGCTGTGGGAAAGATCAAAGCACAGTGGTAACTTACACCTGCACAAATCCCTGAAGTACAGGTGAAAACAGCAGGTTCGGTGACCCTCTAGCATGGCCCGAGCTCTGCAGTGCCTGCATCTTTGCTTGTATGCCTCTGCCTAGTTGCTGGGATCCCCCAGTTGGTGAGGTAGTGAAAATAAATGTACTCTTTGTAGTTCATCCGTGGTTTTGTGGTTATTCCTTCATCTTCCCTGTGCCAACTCACATGGGGTAATTAACAATAGGGAAAAGAAACATCTTGCCTTCCCTTCAGTGAGTGGACTTTTAGAATTGGCAGCTGGTGTAACACTGTTGCATAAACATCTAATTGAATAGGTACAATCATCCTTCCTAGCAACTAGTGTCCTAGAGACATGGGCCTGAAGAGGACCTCGCACCAGTGCAGAGACAGCGGAACCCTGGCTGGTCACCAACCATATGATGGAGGGTTACGCTGCTCCCCTCAGCTTCACTCTCCTCTGTCAGGCATGCCTTCGTTCAAAATTTCAATTTTTATCTGAAGTACCTGCTGAAATGTTAAAGCAGAAGAGTTTGAAGGAGTATGGGGAAACTCCAGGTATTTCAAATTCTGTGTAATTGCATTAAAAAACACAAAGGAAGACAAACAAATACTAGATGTTGTGAGATATATTCTTTAACTGCTATACACCTGCTCAAGCAGGACTTGAGGAGCATAGTGAGGTCGGATGAAACTTATCAAAGGCCTTACTATGCTACCATAAATCACAAAGTTATACAGAAAAGTATTGGTCTTGTATCTTTCTTTAAAAATATTGCTCCCGATCTTTGCACATAAGAGTCTAAATTCTCCCTTCAGAAATACATTCTGAATTAAAAAAAAGAGACTGGAAAGAAATATTTTCTGTAGTGTGCTATTACCACATCTGCTCTATAAGACGTCTGTGGTTAAAGTTGCAACCAATACTTACAATACTTATCTTCCTTTAAACACCTTCCTTTAAAGGGAAAAGAAAGATTTTTTGTTTAGGTGAGGAAGTTGCAGAACGCTTTCTCTTTAAACTGCTTAAGTTCTTCATAGCAGCAGACACACATACAGGCAGTTTTAAAAACTATACAATAGACCATAAAATCTCTTTTTGTGTGTGGCATTGTGTCTGAATGTCATGACACCCCACTGAAAATCACATACCTTCTCAAAGTGTCGCAATGCAAATGTATTACCTCTGCAATGGAGACTGTTGCCCTTTAAGAAAACAGTGTTCTTCCTTTGATAATATTTTGAGCCATGTCCTGCTGCTCTTCCCTTCAGAGTGCTGCTTTATCTTACTTTCTTGATGACCTCCTGTAGAGGCAGGCTTCCCTCCCATTGAATCATGTAGCATGGAGCACGTCAGGCTCTGCAAAGTTTCTTAAATACTTGGTTGAAGGTCAGTCCTGCCATCCAGGAGAGAACAAACACATAGCTTTATGTTGTGCCACGCTTGCAGCTTTATGCTGTGCATACTTGGAATGAAAAAAAAGAAACAAACCAACCACTTTCCCAGTATGACGGTGTTAATTTGTAACCTGGGACACTATAACCTGTGCTGCTGGAGGCTTGCCAACAGCAGCAGCGGGATGCTCAGGCATGCATATTTCACTTATTTTACAAACCAGTAGAAAGTAAAGATGCAGGCAAGTCATACGTGAAAAAAAGGCTGTTTTTTTTTTCTGCTGCTGACACCGTGTAATTGAATTACAGGCAGTGGTTTGGTGTGAAGCCTTGATCCCACTGAACAACGGCAAAACTCCTGTTGTTATCACTTCATCTGGGGAAATTCATGTGGAGCTTCTTGGAATAAATCATTGAGACCTAGAGTCCCAGAGAAGGAAAGGCTTTCCTGCCCTTCGGTTCTCTTTATGCCAAAAGTCTGCACATGGGTGAAAACCACTACTTTAGGCAGATTATTTGGAAATCCAGAAATAAACGTGGCAGGACTTCAGTGCCACATAGAACAAACATTCATGCATATGCACACAACAGGTTCATTATTTGCTTAGAAACATACTTTAGAAAGTTTTCTAAGAAAACTTTAAAAATTTGACAAAGCTATGGTATAACCTCTGAATAGCTTCAAACAACTACAGTGTTTAAAAGAAAACAAGGTGGTTTGCTTTTGCACATGGAATTTTCATTCCAAGATTCCGTCCTAAACTAGCAACATTTAATTTTGCATTAGAGAAATATTTGGCACATGATGCTTCACTCAGCCTCCAATAACAGGAATCCAAGAAGTCTAACTTCCAAAAAGCACAAGAAGCCTCTATTTTATAATAAAGAGGTAGTGACACTTTAGATTATGACAGTAAGACTGGAGCTTTTTTAGATAATTTCATAGATTTCTAAAATTTTCTCATTATATATTTTGCTCCACATACTGAATACTCAGTCTTTATGCACAAGAATTGGTGTTAATATTCACAGAAAGTGGTAGCAAAAATAAATAAGAAGAAAATATTTTTCTAAACATTTTTTTTTCTGTAAAACATGTAACAACCACAGAACATGCATTGCCAAAGTATGGCATATGGTTTCTTGACCACAGTTGGAAGGCTTTCAATAATTCCTGTTTTTAAGGTGATTCTGAAAGCCGCTCTTGTCTGACCTATGAAAATCTTTATTGCACATCACCACAGCACTGCTTTACCTGCATGTTGTACTTGTGTTCTTTGTTTTATGCAAATCATTCTCCCAGGCTTTTCTACCTTCTTTTGACTTTCTTAGGCTCTACAAGCAAATACATTTTTCATTTTACTCAAATGATAAAGTGTTTTTAGTGATTCCTCAGGCTCGTAAGCCACTGTTACCATAATATGAGACCTTTCTTTATGATCTTACAACAGATGAAGATCAACATACCAATAAGGTAGGGAAAAGTTCTTATTCTTGTTTTCTACATGGAAAATAGAGAAACCACACCACTTCAGCATGTAAGAAAGAAGCACTGGACTGGCTTTTCTGTTTTCAAAGCTTCCTTTCTGTGACGAGTTTTCTGCTGGTATGTTTCCACTTCTGCATCAAGGTGCATAGCTTGAGCTTGTGGTTGTCTGTCTAAGCAAGCAGGCATATTATTAGAAGCATGTTATGTGTAAAAATACATTTTGATTCTCAGTTTAGATTAGTTTCTACCTTAATCTCAATTATATACACAACAAATACAATTATTAACCCAAGTATTCTTTGGCTGTAATTTCAATGTTAACAAAAGACAGCTTAATTGCTTTAAGAAATTTACTATTACTGTATCTTCTGTGACTTATCAAGCAAATATTATGTATATCAATCACTGGTTTAGTGTTGAAAAACATTGCAATTACAAGGATAACTCCCATTTTAATAATGCTAAATGCTGTTTCACTATGTAAGAGTCCATTGTCAAGACACATAATATTCAGATTTCCTTTCATTTAGTAGAGCCAATGAAGAGAAAAAAAAAAGAGATATAACTTTAGTACCATCATATTTTAATTTCTGTTAAATATCACGCTGAGTATGGTTCACATTTATCAATTTGAGTATGCAGCAGTTATGGGCTATGCTTTTGTGTATGTAATTTCTTTTATTAATTTTCCCACAAATCAAATTATATGAGAAGAAAAAGGGGAAATAAAGATAATAGTTTCATAAATATCTTAAGGGCAAATCATAAATTGTATCACGAATCACTGCTATATTATACATTTTCTGTCTTTCAGCTGGAGAAAGAGGAATCAGAAATTCTCATATAACTTTATTTTTCCTCTCGTAATAAAGCATACAATGATTTAAATGGCTTCCAGCTTCTTTCCATATGCTTCCTTGTGCATTACATAGGTACTAAAGATTAAGATGTTTGGGGGTTTTTGTGAAAGCAGGTGCATGTATTTCAAAAGCACATCCAATCACAAAAGCATTCAAAAAAACAAACTCCTGTCTTTAAGAAGCAGTCAGTCTTCCTTCAAAAATTAAAATATTCATTTGGATTTGCAAATGCTTCTTTTTTTTTTTTTTTTTTTTTTCCCCATTTCTCAGGTTGCCTGTGACCTGATTCCCTTTTCCTTTCAAAATACCATGAACAAGTCTTTTTACTGATGCAAGTCAGAGAATCTTACAAAATAACATAGGCTGTGTCCCCTGAGTAAGAAGGGGCTGTTCTGGCAGGTAGGTGTGACAGGGATTGGGAAGGGAGTAAAGGGGAAAATCTGTGCCATGTAATGGTGGTATATGACACTGAAGCTCAGTGAGGGTGACATGTGGTCAGGAACAGTAACAATTTTAGTCCCAGAAGCTGCATACCCAAGTTTTAATCTATAACACATCCCTTGTAGAGCCTAAGAGAAGCAGTTGTGTGAATCTCCCAGGGAAGAGGCAGGCATAACCACAGGGGTTTCCTCAGGAAGTACCCACTCCCTTCACCGGTCAGTGAAGTCAGCCTAAACAGTTCCTCCTGATTTACTTACTTCTGTATTTGGGGGTCTGGATTAGCTTTGCACAAGCCAGCCCCACCTGGCAGTGGTGACCTAACCCCAACGAGACCCATACTGTGAATTGTTCAAGTGCTGAATGTCACCATTTTCTTCAGCTGTGTGTTTATGTTCCATCTATGTATGTTAAGATCTAAAGACTGTATCAGCAGCTATGTTTTATACACCTTCAGCAAGGGAGTATCCCTGAGATCTTAAGCCTGGTTATAAAAAGAGGTTGAGAAGAATGAGCTTTCCAGATGTCATGTTTCATAGCTTTTCAAATGTAGGTAGCTGAAGTCTAGTTTCAGAAAGGAGGGTTGTTGTACACTTCTGTGCAGCATTACCCAATGTCTTTTCACTTCAGACTGTGCTGGGAAACTATTGGTACAAGAGAAATTATTTTCATCTTGACTGCTTCGTCAATCAGTGCAAGAAGATATTAAATCACAATAGAAAAGACATTATAATACAGTGATTATTCTCCTGGGATATCCGAAAGCATGAAGAGCAGCCAAGAGTTTCATATAGTACAGGACAGTAATTATCTCATGACAAGTATGCTCCCTGGAGATCACTTCAGCACTATTTAAAAGATATTGTGGAGAAAAGCATATATATATGTTGTACTAGAAGAAGACAAAGATGGCACTTTACAGTCACAAAAATGAGTTTTAGTTGACTGTGAGGTACGCACTGATTAATTTAAAGTGTTAACAGCCAATTGAACACCTCTTCAGTTGAAGTATATTTATAACAGAATGTATCAACCAGTTAATCACACTTTGAAGGTGTAGCATAAAAAGAAGTTGGAAAACAACACTCTTCTATTTTCAGTTATTTACCTTGATATAAAGCACTTCCTTTATGGTTTTGCCTCTTAAAAGTACTTTAAACATTCAAGACCATTATTCCATTTAAAAAAAAAAAAACAAAACAAAAAACAACAAACAAACCACCACATTTGACACAAATGCAGAATATTGCTAAAGAAGGATTGTTGAAGCTATGGTTTGAGTTCTGGGGAATGTCAGTGACTGACCTAAATTGAAATCAGTTTACAACTCTTGCAATAAGATATTCAACAACTTTGCCATATGCTTCATTCCCGTCTTGCAGTACACATTTGTTTAAACAGTTCTAACACTTGACTATTTTAATACCCCTGGAAAACTGCGTATGGTTACTCTTTCTCCTCTTCACACAAGGGTAACAACTGAAGTAGTTTTTCTTTAGCCTAAAAATTTCCTTTACACCCAACATACTTGATTTCTGTTTCTATCATAACAAACTATGCCATAAAGATAGCATGTGTGCTGAAGTGTGTGTGCTTGTGTATGTATAGGGTTTTTTTCTCTGAACTGTCTATGCTTTCCTTGAAAATGTGACCTTCACAAAGTATGCAGAAAAGTGAATTGTTGTATGCATAAATGTTTGCTTACAAACTTTGTGTGTAAAAATATTCTTTAAAAATTACCATGATAGTTGAAAAAACAGCAAATTAATTAAATTATAAAACACAAGTATTGATAGGTCAGTGCTAAACAGGTTTTTAAAGTAAATTCTATAACTTGATGTTTAGAAATATATTACTGCAGAATACATCCACAACTGTAGATTTAAGGCAGGATATTTTCCTTATTTTTATCAAGGATCATATGAAGACAAGGTTAGTAGCAAATACCTGTGGATGCAGTACACATTCCTCATGCGTAATAAAGTCAGGGGGATCAAAACCTACAGTTCTGCAATATTGATTATTCTTTTGCATAGCATAGCATGGAAATGAAAAAATGGTAATAACATATTTACAATTTTTTGTAATGTCACCCTAGGGCATATGCTGATATTGAAACAGGACAGAAAAAAAAAAAAAAAGGGAACATGATTTTGAGGATATTATTTACAAATAGGTATTATGAAGTGCCAGTCTATTTGTATTTCCTTCTTTTTCTTTTTCCCTTACCAACCTCACTAAGGTATAAGAATGGAAAGACATTACGTCGTTGTCAGTATTCTTGTCACATTCTTTAATAAAGGACTAAAATACATATTAATTTCTAAATTGTTCAAGGTCTCCTTAAACAGAAATAGAAGACCTCTCACAAAGGAAGAAGAAGAGTCAGAAATTCATGCCAAAAAAGGTGAAATTCATCATTGGAAAAGGGCCAGCACATAGTCCATTTCCCATTTAGGTTTTAATTTGACAACTTCATTGACTCTCGTGTAATCCTGTGCCCAATGTCTGCTCCCAGGATGAATTTCACACAGGATAATGGAATACAGAACAAAGGCCAAAGGAAGCATTAAGAACTGTAGTGTTTACAGGACATACATAAAGTATATTCTGCCTAGACATAAGCAAATTTTGAAGCAGCATCAGTAGTTGCAGCTATGGATTAAGGATCCAAATGAACCACCAGTGTTTTTTTAATTTTCTAAACTTAACTGAAGAGGAGGGACTTGCTGTGCCCTGTGCTATTCTCTTAACCCTTATTATTCCCTCTTTAGTATTCTCTTCTTCATCTCTCCAGTACAATACATCAGGCATTATACCCTGTCTCCCCTACAACATGTCCCCTGTGTCTTTGCAAAATAAAGCTCTGCTTACAAAAGGCTAAAGATCACCTCCAACAGATGACTCGGGATCACCAGAGTTTCAACTGCTATGCAGTTTAACCTTTCATTAAAGACCAATCTGTTAGAAGAAGAATTACATTTTTTTTTTCAAGTCCCCAGGGTAGTTTCTGAAGACAAATTCTACTGTTCATGTGTAAGTAGTAAGCAAGAACCAGGAAATATAGAAAATATTCTAACAGAATTAAAGATATTTAGCAAGCAGCACAAAGAAAAGGGGGTTTGTGTTAGTAAAACTGGAATGTTCACAATCTATGTATTTTAATTTTTTTTTTTTTAACTGGGTGGGATAAAGCTTTTAAAAGCCTATTAGCTTTACCAGTGGTGGTGTTTCATTTTACCACTGTCTGTAACTACCTGTTTACACTAACATAACAAATGTAGTGCCTCCAGCAGAAAGCTAAAGGTTGGTGAGAAACAGAATGAAAAAGCACCTAAATGTTAGACTAGTCAGCAAGATTTTCAAGTTTGTTAAAATTAATACAAGCTATCATTAGAGTACTCTACAGTTCAGTGCTCCATAAATAGGAAAACCAAAGCAGCAATGCTTTTTGTACCTTTCAGCTTGATTTTTATGTTGTTTTATCTTCCTTTAACAAATCGGGATACAGAACGGCTCATAAAGCTTCCAGTATAGACCAGCAGTATAATAATTCACTACATGCAGCCTGAGCCACTTACAACTTGAATGCATCCAGCATGATTGAAAAATATATTCTAATTACAGAAAACACAACAATGAAGAACAAAGAATTATCTCTCTTCATGCTCTAGGATGAAGACGGGTACCTCTTCAATTCTTTGGCTGCTTCATTCACTGACCCAGTTTTCTTGGCAGAGGAAAATTAAAAAGTTTCTTCTGCTTCTGTCTGCTGAATCCCACAAGTCCTGAAGAGCAGTAGGCTTCCTTCCCATTGGTGGTCATGGTTTTCTAAAATGAAATAAAATATCAAAGTACATCTTTATAATTTATATGCCAAAAAACATGGAAAAGTGCTTCAGACTCAGTACTGATGCTGCTTCAGAAAATGACATGGTGGGAAAATCCATGCCAATTAATTCCAAGTTTTGCAATGTTCATTCAAAATGAATGAGTGCATTACTCACCACATAATTTTATCAGAATAGAAGATGTTAATTCCCACAATGCTTTAAGTCTCTCACAACCTCGACAACTTGCAGTGAAGTTTTCCAGGTGTGTTAAACAATTAAAAGCCTTGGGAATACAAAAGTGGGTGAAAGAGTTCTTTGGTAGAACATGGAGTTATACAAACGTTATACAGAAAACATTTAAAATTCTGAATGATAAATTTATTCAGAGAATCATGGAGCCTTTCTTAATAAAAGTTCTATGCAGGAAGGCATACATCTCTTACTTAGATACCTATAGTACAATCACACATGTTATTGCACTAATAAATATTTGACTCACTCAACTGACAAAAATAGGTAAAAATAACATGGAAAATTAAGTGAAATTAAACATCTGGCTGCAATCTCAGCGGCAGTTGTAAACTGTGTCTTCTTATATAACCAATTGTCAAGAGCTATCAAAAGCCCCTAACAGCTAACAACTGTTAAACAGAGAAAGAAAAGATTTGACCCACATAGATCTGAAGGTGTTATTTTAGGCTCTTTAGTGATACAAGGGTTTAACAGACAATGAAATATATATAAAAAATTGAAAGCATATAGTTGTAAAAATGGCCATAATATTTTAATTTTCACATAATGTTTATAATATTTAGAGTCCAGGTGTTAGGCCTTTTTTTTTTTTTTTTAATGAAAAGTTCACATTCTAGAACAAAGCAAGGAAGATGCTTTGTGGGTTTTTTTCAGAAGTGCTGGAAGTAACTAGAAGAATTAATATCATCACCTTTTTCGTACATAAAATGAAATATTTCCAAGAAGAAAATGCATCAGGATCAATCCAAAATGAAATTTTTCAGCTGCAATCTGACAACTCCCATGAAAGTCAACAGGATTTCTCTGGTTAGGAGCTGCAACACTAGGCCATTAATTTTACTGTGTTAACGGCTGATTTCAAAGCCACTGTTTCCGAAAAGTGTAATTAAAATAAATATTCTTTCTTTTTCCTGAGGTATGAAAGGAACATTAGAGGAACTTCATGAATTGAGAAGTCAGCTTATCTCTATCTGAATTTTACAAGGTTGCAATAGATAAAATACTATCCAATATTTCTCTTTTTGTGGAGAAACATCAATAGGTATCATTGTCCAGAGCTTTTCTGAGTTGGATCTTTCCCTTCCATTTCTATAAGAGGCATTTTTCCACATATTTCATGCATATATTTTCATCACTGCAAGTATTCAGAGGCCATCTGGAAACAGACTTAATCTCAGAAAAACAGAGGTGTCAAATGGAATAACCAAAGTCCAGAGAAGTGTTCCCTGTCAGGAGGTGATTCATCCTGAAGTGGTTAGTGACTCAAAATTTGTACCACCTTTTGCTCAGCAGTGTGGTAAAAGATGTTGTGTTGTTATGATGTAAGCATTCATCAAGGAGGGAATCTACAAATTCATGAAATATCCACAAAATGGAATCTAAATTCAATAAGAGATTATAAGAACTGTGAGAAATTCAGCAATTCTGCTAGCATATTCCTATAAAGATTTATACTTCTAAGATTTCTTCTGCTAGAATATTCTTATAAAGATTTATACTTCTGAGACTCGGGTACAACCTGCAAGAAAAAGTCCTGCCTCCATGGTTGAAGATCAGGGTAGGGCCAGTGAGTTTATCTCGTTACTCAATTTGGGCTTATTAGTATGGAATTCTTTCTTCAACCTGTAGAACAAAGATAAGTAGCAGATGGAAACCTATGAGATACAAAGGTTAACAGTGAAACAAAAAAATAATGAAGAATAAAGTATGCTATTTTCACTATAATGAAGTCCATTTGGTTTCAGCTGTAGAAGAAAGTTATTTTAGGCTCTCCAGTGATGCAAGAATTTAACAGGCAATGAAATATAGATAAAAAACTGAAAGCAAATAGGTGGAAAAATGGCCATAAAATTCCTCTCTCAATATGCTTTAATCCTGGCCAGGATTCTGAAAAGGATTAATGATTTAAATTTAATATCACATTGGCTTAAAAAAAAACCCCGAATTTTCCTATGGTAGAGGTAATTCTAAAAATCCCAGTCACTCCCAAGTTTTCTGATTTTGTATCAAAATGGAACTGGAAGCCTCCATTTGACCTCAAACTGTCTCATCAGTGGTTTCTTGTAGTTTGCTCTCTGCACCACTGCTGCCTGCTGCTCCCTGACACCCGGTATAGGGTAATGGCCTCCTGCCACCCAGATCCCACCCCAAACTGGGAGGGCCCATCTCCTGTGCAAGCCAAACAAGAGGAAAACCTCAGCTTGACACCAGTCCCGAGCTTGTCCCTCTGGCTGCTGTTTGGCCACAGTCCTTGAAAAACTCTACTTCTGTCTGACAGGTGCCAAAGCTGGTACGCAAAAGTGTCCTGGTTATAGTTGGAAGGTTAAAGAGATTGGAGCATTTCTTCCAGCACAGAAATACCAATGGAGGTGAATGCAATAGCTGACAGGAGTGCCATCACATCCAACTGTCAGGCACTGGCTTTATTTGCAAATCTGGTGAATCTGTAAGAATGCTACAGGCAAAAATCCTTCCCCTGTGATGCATCTCCAACATCTTCTTCTCAGGGGCTTTAAAACCTAGGCTTTACTGTCTTTTCTCATTAATTTTTGAATAGGAGAGCAGGCATGGAGAATTCTGTTTGTCTACTTTGTCACTGCCCAGTAAATGAAATTCACAGATAAAATGTCACAGAGCCCAAACCTCTCAAACAATAAAGTGTTGCAATCTGACTTTTTTTTTTCATTTGGGAAGATGAGGTTATCTGTGAATAAAGACCTCACATCCCCAGCAGTGATCAGTTCCACAAAATTTTTGTTTCAGTGTTTTGATGAATTTGAGTGTGCTGTAAACTTAAGACAAAATGCTGCCTCAACTTCATCTGACATCAATACAGCTTTAATGAATCTGACCCTCTAATTCTCAACTCTCAAAACCACCAGCACTGGTGTAATGAACTGACACATTGTTTAGCATTCATTTTTTAAATCTCATTTAATTTTATAGTAGATTTTTTGTCTTAAAACCTTACACTTTTATTGAGCAATTAAACTGTGTTCTCAGTCAGGGGGAAGAAATGCTCATAAAATTGCAATAAGCTAAGCAGTAATTTCTAGACAGAAGTTGCATTTTTATTTCCTCCATCATAATAGTAACAAGTATTTGTTTTGTAAAATAAGATGCAGAGTCTTCTAAAAAGCTGAAAATGACAATTGATTTTTTTTTCTCTCTTTTTTTTTTTTTTTTTTTCTTAAGTGAGATTAAGTTTAGAGTGCTCGGAATAACAAACTGCTTGTGCTGTACTGGCCTTATCAGATCAATCAGTCAAATGACATAAAGAATAGTTGGTAGAATCTTTTTCTACAACCATTTTGCTGACTGATGGCTGCTTTCAAGCATCACATATTGAATTTGTTTCCAGAAAGTACCTCTGCTTTAATGTGAACATTTTAAAGGTAACCTTGTTGCTGCCAACAAACTAGTGAAATCCTGTATCAGTTGTAACCAGTTCTGATTTTAAAGAAAGATGACTGGAGACCTCTTTGTGATGGTGGAATGACTACAAGTGAATATTAAAGATGATGTTTAAAAGTGTAAAACACTATGAACAGGACCTAAATATGTTTTCAAAATTGGGTTTTAACAAATGGGAATTTGAAAGACATTGATATTTGTAAGACAATATCAATATTTTTTATCTCACTTATCACCTCCGTTATTAAACTCTCTGGTAGATTCTAGAGTATGTTTCTATCCACCATGAGTAAGGCAGGAAAAATGTACGCTTAAAATAATTACACAAAACTGCCTAAAATATTTAAAATACCCACCAATATGTATTTAGTTTGAAGGAAATTAAACCACAAAACTATACACTGCTAATCTATGAGAAATTCTGCTTTTTCCACTACTAATTAAACATCATTGGAAGAATAAAGGAATTAAAAAATGTGTCTTCTAGAAAATATCTCGTTAAAATATCTCTATATTATGGATACCTACCTACTTAGTCACTTTCACTTTCTGTCAACATGAATACCTTAAAAATAATTTGGATAGAGACAACATAGCTTAATCTGTGTATGTCCTGGTTTGAGCCCAGAGGGCAGCTGAGCACCACACAGCCTTTCACTCATCCCTTTCCCCTCAGTGCTGGGAGTGAAAAACACGAATCAAAAGGCTCAGGAATTGAGATAAGGACAGGGAGGGGTCTCTCACCCATTAAACAGTCATGAACAAAAGACAGGCTCATTTGGGGAAGAAAAAAGGATGTCACTTTAATTCAAAACACTAACGATAACAACACTTAATGGCCAGAATGGGACAGTGAGAAGTATTACCATATTTTAAAAATACTTCCCCCAACCCCTCCCTTCTTCATGGGCTCAGTTTGGTTTCAACTATTTCTACCTCCTCCCCCAGTGGCACAGGGGCAGGGGATGGGGGGGTGCAGTCAGTCCATCACTTCTTCCTCCAAGGTGGGGGGGAAGCACACTTCTGCATTCTTCCCCCTGCTCCACATGGTGTCCCTCTCACGGGAGACAGTCCTCCACAAACTCTCTTTGCTGTGAGTTCTCCCCATGGGCTACAGCTCTTCTCGAGATGCTCTGGCGTGGGTCACCTCCACGTCTCGCAGTCCTCCCAGTGCTGAACTACAACAGTGGGGGATGCTTCTTCCCATAGAGTCCCAGGGGTCCTCCACAGGCCACAGGCAAATCTCTGCTCCTCTGGTGACCTCCATGGGTGGCAGGGAGAGTGGCCCTACTGTTTTACCATGGGATACAGGGGGGCTCTCTGCTCTGGCACACCTTCCTCCCTGTCCTTCTCCTACCTTCCACTGACCTCTGTGTTTGCATAGGTGTCCTTCTCGTAACTCGTACTCAGAGTCCCCCCAATCCCCTCTCAGGTTCCCCTTCTTAAATATGTTATCGCAGAGGCACAACCACCATCACTAATTGGCTCAGCCTTGGCCAGAGGCAGGTCCAACTTGGAGCCAGGGGAGCTTTTGAGAAGCTTCTCACAGAAGGCCACCACTGTAGCTCCATCCCCTGCTACCAAAAACCCCCCACACAACCAGCACAGCATATTAAATATTAAAACATTAAATTATAAAAGTTACAGAGCCTCATAAAAATGAAAAATAAGTTGTTCTGCTCTTCATTCATATAGTAGCACAGTAGACAGAAGCATGTGACAAGTTGTTTTAAGACTCAATAACAGCTAACAAGTTTATCAACATGCTTCAAAATTGACTAAGGCCTGAATGCTAGCCGACATGCTTCAGTATTCAGAAGAACCCTGACACCAATAGCATCATAATAATAGCAGGCCAAACTCTTTAATATTTATGTAAATGTTAAGTAAATGAATTATTATTTTAATAATGCAAGTTTCTATAGGATTATGATTTTAGTCTTTTCTAAAGTAATAATCCTACTGACTTCAGTCTCTATCTGAAAAGCAAACGCACATGAAGTTGCTGCACCACTTGAAAGACATTCTTACACAGAAATACAATAATTCTTCTGAAGTGTGATGAGCAGAAGTGACAAGGAGGTGCTTTTATTCATTATTATCCTCTAGTGTACAGCAGATTGAAAACTTTCTGACTACCTAAACAGTTTCTATCAGCAAATACTGATTTCATTAAATGAAAACATATCAGCAAAATCTATCAACATCACTGACATTTAGGGAAAATGTTCTCAAGAAGTTTCTTTGTGGTAAAATGATGTCCTTCATTTTGAATTTTACATTCAATTATGAAATAAAAATATTTTACTATATTTTGCAACTGTAGTTGCAACAATGTAGTTGTTTGAAGTGTTCCAGTAACATCAAAATCAAGCACTTAAATCTCAAAACCAGTTTGTTTCCAAAATATACTAAAAATGCTATGCAATAATACTTTTGGAAGGATCTTTTTAAAGATCTTTCCTGAGAGATTTTGGCTGCATGTTCCAACTTAGGAAAAAGAATAATTTCAAAATAATTATACTTATTTCTGATGAAACAGACATTCCAAATTTTGACCAGTCTTGACTGGAGTCACGCTCCAGTCCATGCTTCATCTCTTTTACAATGCACTGTACTGCACTGTGTGGAAAACTAAAGAGTTATAACACTGAACTCTAATGGCTCTTAGATCAATAAAGCACTGTGACATGCTGTACTCCCAGGTGAAAGGAAAATTGAGCTGGCAATTGACATCTCGGATCCGCCAGTTCCTTACATTCACAGAGACATTATTATTTAGTCTGGTTGAAAGCAATATTCTAATATAACCAAAGGTCAGGGTTGAGTAATAAATCTGAAGCTAGAGTCAGTTTATCATAATAGTGCCATGTAAAAGTCACAATATGTAAGTAAAGGTCAATTTTAGCAATTCATATTCAAGTGTTTTTCCCTTGGGCTATTGTAAAAAAAACCCATTTTGTGTTATGTGATAAGTAAATACTGAAAGGTATAGCAATCAGTAAATATCATATTACAAATTATTTTATCTAATTTTAATGCTGCTGTGTATTAGATTCTTAGAGACTGCAGCACTATTCCAGTCTGGTCTTTCAGTTTCTGAGCACATCACCAGATTAACCTTACAACACATTCTCCTCAACTAATAAATGGAAAGATAGATCATTGTACAGGTATTTCTGTGGACTTCCAGAGTTTCATTACATTTAATGTTTCATTGAAGGCATTGAGGGATTATCATACCTTTCAGAAATATCTTCACTTAGTAAGCAAACTGAAGAAACACTATGTGAATCAGCCTGTCTTGCCACAATTCTTTCTTGTAGACTTTTAAACTGATGTAAACTGTACCTTTCTGTCAGCAAAGGGTAATGATCTGAAAGTGCTACACTAGTCAAATAGCTGGAAATACAAAAGCATTCATATGCCATTCCTCCTTAGGAAGACTTATTTCAGCTGAAAACCTGTTCCATGAATCAGGAATTGCTATTCAAACCTACAGTCTCAAGAAAACAACATAAATGTAGGAGCTGTTTTATGCTGAAAAATAGTGTATGTTTTACTATTTGAATATTGCATCTTGCTGAGAACTCAAAATAATGTCCTATAACAAGCAGTAGTACAATATAGCTTCATGCTGTGTAATATGGTCCAATTGAATCATTGTAGTTGCTGGGTCAAGAAGCTACATTATGAATTCAGGAAGCATGCAACATCTGTGAGTAATTAGTGTGTAAACTACTAATGTAAACATGGCATTTTTTTAAAAAAAAAGAAAGAACGAAAGAAAGAAAACCCTTGTAAGACACAGATGATAGTCAATGTCCATTAAACTGGTCTTAAAGTTCCACACTGAAACCATAATCTAGCAGTGAATCACAGAGAGAATATACCTTCCCTAGAGAGTAGCAACCATACAGTGCAATTTTCTGGACTTCTTACTATTTATGGTTATTATCAGAGGTCCACAGAGATTTTCAGCTTCTGTAGACATTTATATCACAATTATAATTATAAAAGCCTTTATGAAGATTTCCTAAATATTATTACTATTTATCAGCTTTCCTCCTTTCCTCTTCCTATGCCTTACCAAAGTGTTTACTACGGAGATGCTAGACACCAACAAGAATTCAATTCATGAAGACTACATCTATTCTAATCTGTCCTTTCAGGAGTAGAAGAAACCATGCAAAATTTATTCCTTTATTGTGGCACATTTCTTTACAGAGAACAAATCTCCAGAACTCTGCCTTTTCATTTTCGTTCACTTAACCATAGCAGTATTTTCTCTTATTCATAGTCTAATCAGATATGATAACCTTTATGCTATTTGTAATTATATAACTGGAGCTGCTTACAGCTACCAAGATCCCTAATGTTTTCATGTGACATCCATTAGGGGCACTCATAAAAACCAGCAATAGTAAATACCATCTGCTGTCTTTACTTCTCTCCCCTCCCAGCCATCAGGTATTTGTACACACGGACAAGCCTTCTTTTTTTCAGGCTGAACAGTCCCAGCTCCCTCAGCCTTTCCTCATATGAAAGGTGCTCTAAACCCTTAATCACCTTTGTGGACCTTTGCTGTACTGGCTTCAGTATGTCCATGTCTCCCTTGTAGTGAGGAGCCCAGACCTAGACACAGCACTCCAGATGTGTCTTACCAGTGCTGAGGGGAGAAGAATTCTCTGTTTTCAAGATTATCATTTTACCCATAATAAGTGAGAAAACCTCTTTTAAAAGGAAGATTTCTTTTTATATCTTTCCAATATCTTTATATTAGTGCATAACATATTATCTTGTCATTCTTAGCAGTTTACTCAAGATACGTTATTAAAGAACTATTAATTAGAAAGATGCTAGTTTCCCTTGGAATTTCTGGAACTAGCTAAAAACTCTCTCTGCATGTTTATCAACCCCAAATTTCTACTCACTACAATTTGCATAGGGTACTTTATCTCCCATGACATCTGTGTGTTTTACTTGCTGCCTCCTGGTTTTGCACATGACACTTCCCCCCCTTCTGTTTCCCCACATACATGTGCTACTCTGAAATCTATGGCACAAATTAAATATTTTTCACATTGTTAGAATTAATTACTTTTTAATCACTAAAATAGTCCCAGAGATTGATAACTACTAAAAGAAAAAAATGAATACAAGTTTTATAACAAGATGTAATAACCAACATTTCAACATCTTGTCGATGGAAAATGCTAAACTTAAACATACCATAACACATTATATTTGTATTCCTTTACAATTCATGGTTTCAGACATAATCAGAGCCAATTTAGATATATTCATAGTGGGGAAAAATAAAGCATTAATGGGGAAATAAAACCCATCTCCCACACTAATCAAAAAAATACGAAGATAAAGAAAAGTTATGGTTGCCCTCGCTGCTCTCTGGTGCATTTGTGTTGTGTATTGGTTATGGTTAAACAAGAAACAGCTATTCAGACAGCTCTGAATATCCTGTTCAGTAATAGAATTTATGGATACCTGCTGGTTACAGGTACGTACTATTTTGAATATAATGGCTTAGCTTTAGCTTATTGCCATACTAACTGCTGCAGGCTCCATTACCTTGCAAGTACCCATTGTAAATGCTACCATTAGCCATAGCCTTTCTTTTGTGATACTGTTCCTAATTCTAGATCCAACAAGTATATCACTGTTCTCCATAATTTGACCTCTGTTTTACCTGATGAAAAGATGCTTTTGATTCTAACTAGATCAAGCTAATTTCGGTCTTGCTCTCATTCTACTTTGTTGTAGGCACTATAACTAAATTGGTTTTGGTTCATATTGTGACAGAGCTCACTGGAATGCCAAATTTACATTTCTTTTAAATGTAGAGCACTGAATCAGGTTAAATGTAGGAAGATAGGCTTCTTAATTATATATGTTACTGCTCTGCAGAACCATTAATCTTTTAAAAATAACGCACTTGGGCTTCTGAAGGCATTGAATGGGTTGTTGGCTCTGCTGTTATCTAAACAGAAAACATGAGCAGCAATGCAAATGCACAATCACTGTTGTGGGGGAACTTTGGAACAATTTGGTCTTCAAGCTTTCTCATTTGTGAGCAAGACTCAACTACTACTGCTGAAGAACATGAAATTGAGCTGTCGTTACTTACACGTTATACTTTATTGTGCTAGGAATCATTAGTAATCAAGGATGTGAGAGTCATGAGAAAAGGGGAGTTTATCTGTAACAAATTTTACTGTTATGCTTCTCTTTCCAATTTAGTATTATTCAAATGTCTTCAAAATTGTTCAAGAATATTTTATTATTATGAATTCTTTCTCTTGTGTCAACACTACAAATGTAACTCTCATGCTATTTCCTTCTTACAATGACCCCACCTTTAAGGCATCCCCTAAAAACTACAAACTAATTTATCTCTGATTCTTAACAAGCATTTTAAGACTTTTCACCTTTTCCAGATATCCTGTGCCTTCAGAAATCAATGGCAAACTCATGTTTGAGATTAACCCCTTAAAGGGTTGTTTTGAATGACTGAAGGTCTTCTATATAACCATTAAGAATTTAGCAGTTCTCCATCATTTTAGCTTCAGGTAATCTTTAGCTCCCTACAGGCACTGTTACATGGGAAACAGAGTTCCTTAAATTCAGTGAGGTGATTCTTGAAGTATTTATTTTGAGTTTTAAGGTGCCTAAGCCTGAATAGACATCTTTTATGATAGTAATTATTTTAGTAAGTTAATAAACTATTACATAATGTGGACTTGTAGATACACTACTTCATTGTCAAAAAGAATAAATTTGACCATATTGTGCACTAATTAATATTGGCGTAAGAAAGAGTAACTTAAGTTATTTGGATCTATTGGGAAATATACAAAAGTAGAAT
This sequence comes from Strix uralensis, assembly GCF_047716275.1. NCBI lineage: Eukaryota > Metazoa > Chordata > Aves > Strigiformes > Strigidae > Strix > Strix uralensis. Next base: position 42,404,351 of record NC_133975.1, read on the forward strand.
TAGAGTTTAATTTCATCTAGAATTCAAGGATGATATTTTTAAGAACAGAAGAAAAGACCAATCTCACAGTATCTTGGCTAATTAATTATATAGCATCATCAATGTCATTTGAATTCAACAAGATAAAAATAAATGGAGGTATATGGTCTAAAGAGACATGTAACTTTTAGGTTGTTTTCATGGTTTTTAGAGATTAACTATTCTCCAAAACTTTTACAAGTAGTTTGAATTTTTTACAAGCCATTTGAACAATAATACTTCTATTTGTCCTTCAAAATCTTTGTTGAAGGGGGCATGAAATGACTCCAAGTTGGATCTATGCTTCAGAAGGACCCTTCTGGCTTGGCTTATTTGTTTTCATATTATCAAAACAAGTGTGACAGTAACAGGAACAACTGTTCCAGTTAGACTGCCATAAAACTCAGAGAACTGATGGATGATGCATTTTATTATTTACTACAGTCCTATGTTTTTATTTCTAAAATATCATTAATGTTAACTATGAGCTACCTACTACCCCTAATTTGTCCTTGGTGATGAGAATGTTATAATGTGCAAGTGCTCAAACTATTAGTTTAATATTACAAACAGGTTTTGCAGAACTGAAGCAGAATATGTGCAGACTTATGTAAATATGTCATTTCAGACCATGTGAAAAAGAAATCTATCGTAGCTAAATTCATAAAAATAGATAGTTTATGAAGTTGCATGAAGCTTCTCTTACTAGGGAAGGTATTGGTAGATATTTTACCTCCTGATCTCCTGGGTGACAAAAGCTGTATGCTGTTGTTATAGCTCCATATGGATTATTGCTAATAAGTGAAAAAAAAAAAAACAAAGGGGCTGTAAAACTATGGTTCTGTCTCATGGCAGCAAAGAATCTGCAGGGAAAGAATGTATATGATGTTCTGAATTTCCAGTCAGCCTTACCTGTGCTAACATTAAAGAAAAGGACGGTCCTAGAGACTGCTAAAATTTGAATGAAAAGTGGCATATACTCAGTTTAGCTAGGTTTCATATTAATAGAATTGCACTCTTACAGTTTAGTACACAAAACTATTTCCATGCTGCTAAAACCTAAGACTTCAATACCCTCCAGAGAAGGAGGAGGACAAATCAATGTTCATTTGACTTAATCATATTGTTGTGGTTTAACCCCAGCCAGCAACCTTATAAGCACCACACAGCCATTCACTCACTCCCCTTCCAGCGGGATGGGGGAGGCAATCAGAAGGGTAAAAATAAGAAAACGTGTGGGTTGTGATAAGAACAGTTTAATAATAGAAATGAAATAATAATAAATAATAATATAATAGTAATGATGTAATGAAAACCCCTGGCTAAACAGGGAGCTTTGGCTTCAACTCGGGGAGAAAAGGAGAGTTTACAGCTTTTGGAAGAAGGGGCTAGCCACTCACAATGATTACAAAGATGCTGTGAGGCTATGGAGGGCAGAAATCAGGAGGTCTAAAGCCCAGCTGGAAATTACTCTGGCTTCACCAATCAAGTACAACAAGAAATGTTTCTATAAGTATGTGAGCAGCAAAAGAAAGACCAGAGAGAGCCTCCATCCCCTGCTAGATGCAGGAGGAAACATGGTAACAAGTGACGAGGAAAAAGCTGAGGTGTTTAATGCCTTCTTTGCCTCAGTCTTTAATAACAGGACTAGTTGTACTGAGGAAATCCAGCCAGAAGACAGAGACTGGGAGAACGACCCCCCCACAATCCAGGAGGAGATAGTGACCTACTGCATCACATAGACATACACAAGTCTATGGGACCAGACGGGATACACCCGAGGGTGCTGAAGGAGCTGGCTGGGGTGCTCGCCAAGCTGCTTTCCATCATTTACCAGCAGTCCTGGCTGACCAGGGAGGTCTCGACAGATTGGAAATTGGCCAATGTGATGCCCATATATAAGAAGGGTCGGAAGGATGATGCGGGAAATTACAGGCCTGTCAGCTTGACTTCGGTGCCCGGGAAGCTGATGGAGCAGCTCATCCTGAGTACCATCATACAACACATGCGGGACAACCAGATGATCAGGCCCAGTCAGCATGGGTTTATGAAAGGCAGGTCCTCCTTGACAAACCGAATCTCCTTCTACGACAGGGCCACCTGCTTATTGGATGAGGGAAAGGCTGTGGATGTTGTTTACCTTGACTTCAGTAAGGCCTTTGACACCATTTCCCACAGCATTCTCCTGGCGAAGCTGGCTGTTTGTGGCTTGGATGGGCACACGCTTTGCTGGGTAAAAAACCAGCTGGATGGCCGGGCCCAAAGAGTTGTGGTGAATGGAGTTAAATCCAGTTGGCAGATGGTCATGAGTGTTGTTCCCCAGGGCTCAGTTTTGGGGCCACTCCTGTTTAACATCTTTATTGATGATCTAGACGAGGGGATCGAGTGCACCCTCAGTAGGTTTGCAGATGACACCAAGTTGGGTGGGAGTGTTGATCTGCTGGAGGGTAGGGAGGCTCTGCAGAGAGATCTGGACAGGCTGGAGCGATGGGCTAAGGCCAACTGTAGGAGTTTCAAGAAGGCCAAATGCCGGGTGCTGCACACAACAACCCCCAGCAGCGCTACAGGCTTGGGGAGGAGTGGCTGGAGAGCTGCTAGTCAGAGAGGGACCTGGGGGTATTGATTGACAGCTGGCTGAACATGAGCCAGCAGTGTGCCCAGGTGGCCAAGAAGGCCAATGGTATCCTGGCTTGCATCAGAAATAGCGTGGCCAGCAGGGACAGGGAAGTGATCTTACCCCTGTACTCGGCACTGGTGAGGCCGCACCTCGATTCCTGTGTTCAGTTTTGGGCCCCTCACTACAAAAAGGACATTGAATTACTCGAGCGTGTCCAGAGAAGGGCAACGAAGCTGGTGAAGGGTCTGGAGCACATGTCGTACGAGGAGCGGCTGAGGGAACTGGGGTTGTTTAGTCTGGAGAAGAGGAGGCTGAGGGGAGACCTCATCGCCCTCTACAACTACCTGAAAGGAGGTTTCAGAGAGCTGGGGATGAGTCTCTTTAACCAAGTAATAAGCGATAGGACAAGAGGTAATGGCCTCAAGTTGCACCAGGGAAGGTTTAGAATAGATATTAGGAAGTATTTCTTTACAGAATGGGTTGTTAGGTGTTGGAATGGGCTGCCCAGGGCAGTGGTGGAGTCCCCATCCCTGGAGGTGTTTAAGAGTAGAGTCGACTTAACGCTTAGGGATGTGGTGTAGCTGGGAACTGTCAGTGTTAGGTTAATGGTTGGACTAGATGATCTTGAAGGTCTTTTCCAACCCAGACAATTCTGTGATTCTGTGAAAAGGAAAATAACAAAAAGAGATAAATAAAACCCAAGAAAAACAAGTGACGCAAATGAAAAACAATTGCTCACTACCAACTGACTGACGCCCAGCCTGTTCCCGAGCAACAGCCCCCCATGCAGCTTTACCCACAGATTATATGCTGATCATGATGTTATACGGTATGGAATATCCCTTTGGCCAGTTGGAGTCAGCTGTCCTAGCTGTCTCCTCCCAAATGCTTTTCCTCCCCTGCCTTCTTGCTGGCTGGGCAGCATGAGAAACTGAAAAGTCCTTGACTTAGTGTAAGCACTGCTCAGCAATAACTAAAACATCAGTGTGTTATCAACATTATTCTCAACCTAAATCCAAAACACAGCACTATATCAGCTACTAGGAAGAAAATTAACTCTATCTAGCTGAAACCAGGACACACATATAGTTTTGTCACCAGAGCCACAAGACCCTCACAAATGTAACATTTTCTAGTGTGATGGGACATTTTCTTCTCTTCCACAGGCCACCTGGTTGAACGGTAGGTCTTTGCAGGGAGTTCAGAATCAGCTATTGCCTTCACACTACTGATCCTGATACCAAAATTCAAACAGTAATGGACCATATTTTTAAATTCAGAATTCTAAGTGGAACTTTATGGGACTAAATTTAGTGCTCTACGTCTCTACTTCCAACACCACTGAAAGGTAAAACATCATTTGTGTAACTTGATAATTTAGAATTCATTTTAGGTGTAACCACTTGGCTGTATTTGTAGAAAAATTCTATAATTAACTATAAAGCTCAACATGGTTGCATATCTTTCCCTTCACACTTAAAAGAACATAGTGAAGGGCTAATCGTACAGCCTCACTGATAAGTAGGTTTTTCATTTAAGCCTGTGAATGGGCATGATAAGAGAGCAAAACAAGACCCAAAAAATTCCTTGATAGTATTTAGAAAGTGCATAACATAAAGCAGAAAAAAAAAAAGTTCTCCAAACTGACCCTGAAAATACAAGCTAATTCTTAATGTTCCTATTTGATAAGTACTTCATGACAGTTCCATCAGGCTTACAGAATGCTTACAAATGAAGAGGGGGGTGGGGGCTGAAAAGAAAGCTGGGTAATTAACATTTTTAGTATCTCAGATGTAAAGGACAGTATGAACTTGCAAACAGCATTACTATGGTATCTCTAGTGCAAAATGAGATGTGGGATGAGAAAAGGGGAATGAATGTAGAAGAGTCCTTCTGTAAAAAACATTGTTAAGGAAATAAATAGATGACAGTACCTGAAAATCAAGTCAATCTACTTTCTCTCATGCATGTCCACTTCACCTATTAAACCTTCAGTCCCCATGTTCCCCAGGCCTTGCTAACATTACAATTTAAGAGTTATGTATGCTAAGTAGGATGTTGCAGTACAGCATTTTCTCTAACCCCTGCTCCAGGCACCTATATTAGTAGCTGAATGACGGCTAGTTTTCTACAGTGCAGACATATTGTTCTAACCTGAGCACAGGCTGACTTACAGATCTTACTGGCCTTTACAAATACAGTACTGGAACCCTTCCAGGGTCCCAGATCTTCTGCATGACATTGATCATTTAATGTTGCTGCAGGGACAGAAGAAATATACAGTGGCAAACTTGGGCTGGGTATACCTCTGCTTGGTTTCTGCAAGTAGGAGTGGTTTTTGGCTCCTGCACTCAGATTTTCCCCTACAGCATCATACGTACAATCTTGTATTCCAACAGCTAGTGTGCAAGACATAATTTGGAGTAAAACACCGTTCTGTGCAGACCTACTGTTGGTATCAGATTTTGATCTCATAGAGGTGATCTTTTTCCCATAACTTATTATGTACTAGGATAAAGGGAAACTAGAGTTAAATCAAAATTATTTTTTGCTGTTGTAAGAACTCCCTCATTGTTTCTAATAACAAAAATGAAATATTTCCAGAGATGAGTAACTGTCACTGAATATGATCCTGGCCCTTTCAAGGCGTAATAATATTTCACTGATATACACTTGAAGGGAAGTGGCTGCAAGTATACTTGAAATTACAAGACCTCCTGACTTTGTTAGTGTATAGAAACCACTAAAGTAGGATGTTTAGTTTTAACGTTAACCATCACTTGTGTTTTACTAGCTTGTATTTTTCCTGTATTTTACTGTAATGTATATAATTTCCTTTATGTTCTTTTCCTCACTACCCTCTGTAGTCTTACCCTCTTGTAAAATGTTTTGAAACCTGTAACTCTTTGCCTAGTGGCGATAAAACAGGCCTTGGACAGTCTGGTAAACTCCCCAAATACATCCCTGATAACAGGGACCTAAAAATGCAAGACAAGCGGCTGAGAAGACTCCAGCGTCAAGATAAGCGACTGGAAGCCAGGTTAAACTAACCCCCTTGAAACGAACAGGAGCCGAAGGATGGATGAGCTAACTCCATGACAATATATGGACATGGGAAACCTAAAGTTCAACTAATGGACAGTGTGAGGAAGACTGTGGACCACCAAGGGGGGGAGAAGACCCTCACTCTATTTTTACTATGCATGCTCAGACTATGTAAATGAATTCTGAGAACTCATTAGCATAAGACTGCCTTTTCCAGGAAATCCGATATGTATGCTTTTTGTGTATATTAGTCAGAACGTTTTGTTAGTAGGTGCGGCACTTGTGGTGGAGCGATCCCCAGTGCTGCCCAGCGCTGCTAATAAAGAATACCTGCTTAACAGTTATATTGGATTCTGACTGTTGAGTGAACCTCTTTGTTTCACACTATTTAAACCTTTGTTGAATGCAGTATACCCTCTAAAGCAAACATTAAACCAAAGACTTATTACCTTTCTTATAGAATAACAACTTATCAGAAAGGTTGTTAGAATAACTACTGTTGAACTTTTGCTCTCAACATGTAGAAGATAAATTTTCATGTTGTTAAAACAAAGACCTATCAGTGGGTCTGCTTCAGAGACTCCATGTTGCAACCATAAATTTGCAACTGCTGTACTGTTCCAGCAGTTTATCTATGGTATTATATAGAAATAAAACATTGTATAGACACTGATAGTGTATGTGCACTATGAATTGCTATATATCTATATATAACAAATGTGTTACACATACTATGAGTGTCTATACAGTAGATACACTCTTATAGAAATAAATATTAGGAATAAAAATGGTCTCATACCTACTTGAAAGCTAACACTCTTTTTCCTAAAGACCTGTTATATAGTGTCCGACTAGACAGTAATGAGAAATGAAATAATGATGGTAAGACAAAAATGAAAAATAGTGAAAGACAGTACTAAAAGTAATTTTGGTGTTTTATTGGTGCAATTGCTGAAAGTGTGAGTATTTTTTAAAGGCTGTACAACATGAAAAAAAATCCACAAAAATGCCAAATGTCTGAACAGAAAATAACTGAATATAATTTGGAAATTCTTCATAACAGATATGCCTTGTAGGCCTTCTTTCTAGAAAATGAACACTCCTGTAGATTTTGCAATTATGGCATTAAAATGCATTCAAAGATGACCTCCAACATTCTTAGCATTGATACACATGCATAGGTCAATACATTCATAATTAGAGAAGTGTAAAATTGCTCAGATGAAGAATGATTAGTGATTGTAGTCTTCTACACAAAATTCAACATAAAAAGTTGTGTATGAACAGGAGATAAGTGAACTAGCTTAGGGGCTTCATTATGGAGGATATAGCTTTGACTATGCTGTAGCAGAAAGTGTCATCTAAAAAGATGCTCAGTACCAGAAGACTTCAATATTGAGATATTGCGCTTGTTAAACAGTTTTTACATCAGGACAAAGATATTCTACAGTCTTTATATGATGTCCCAGAGAAAATTTACTGATGTTTATTACAACTGCAGAAAGGGTATCACTAACGCTAGGAAGGAAGATATCCGAATCAGGACTTGGCTGGAGTTTTACTCCAGTCCATGTCCAAAATTGCAAGCATTAAAATCTACTCAAGTTCTATGTTATAATGTAGTTTAATTACACTGTCTTCTAAAGAAGTTTTTGATCTTAAAGTTTCTTATTTATGTCCTAGTTCTGAAAAAAATAATATTTCACTGCTCGGTACTTATGTTCAGTCTGTTTAAGACCTTGTCTCAAAGACCTCTGTTTGATGGCCTTAAATTTTGCCTTCTATGTTTTAAAAGATGGGACTTGCAACAAAAAGAATTAGTAGCAATCACTTGGTTTTTGTAACAGTCATGATGCCATTGCTAAACCCTCTTGCATAGAGCCTACGTGCTAAAGTCTCAGGCAGGACACACCAGTATGGAAAAGATTATTCTAATAATAGATACCAGAAATAGAATCAGACCTGATGACATTAAAATACCTAACTTACATTATCAACCTCCTAATCTAATTTTCTTTTTAACAGACATTAGAGACCAATGTTTATGTGTAAGTTTTTTAAAATACCTTTCTTAAGAATAGTATATCTCTGAAAACTTCAGTGCTATTTTTCAGGTGGCTGGTTTGTTTTGAAAGAAAGAGCTTGCTCTAGAAAACCTAACTTTTAACTGCTTTGCTTCCTTTACTAAGTCTCTCTTCAGAATACAATACTGGGGCTTGACTGTCTTCTATCCTTGGAGGCCCAGAGTAGGAGCCATGAAGCAGCTTCTCATTATACAAAAGAAGTAAGAGGAAATTTCACGAAGGGAAAAAAATAGGAAACTGCAAAGGGAGAAATATACAGAAGCTGGTAGAAAAATATAATATCCTTACAATACATTGTTTAGGTCTAGAAAAAAAAATTATTTTACAGAAAGTTTGGATGTTTCTCTCATAACCTATATTAGTCTGCCTAAGAAAAGGCAAACATTATTTTTTAAATGATATATTATATGCAATAATATACATTCTATTATTTACATATTATGTACTATTATTTTATTAATATTTTTTATATTATTACTATACTTATTATGGGAGGTTTTTTGTTTGAAATGAAAGGCATTTCCTAAAATCCTGCATTAACTGGTTTTTTATGAGCCTCAGGTTCTTACATATATAAATTGAAATGACCAGCTTTCAAGCAACTAACGTCCTTGTAAATGTGAGAAGAGAAACATATGAAAATAAAAAAAAAAGCTTTTAAAAAAATCTTTATCTTTTCTACCTTTCATAAACCGAAGAATAAAGGAATTTAAAAAAAATAAATTTGTAGGGGAATAGTAAAGAGCATTACGATATAAGTATGTAAGATTTCAGTTACTTCTGAGGAAAAGCTTTTTAATTTTTTCTAAATAAAAACCAAACCCCACTTTTAAAAAAATTATCCCTTGCATATATTGTCCTATGAAACTATGAAATACTTTCCAGAAAATATTTTTAAATAACTTTAATTTTGAAGGTCAAGATGCTTATGAAAATATCTTGTGCACAAAAAAACCCCTGTGTTTCATAATAAAAAAATATTACTATAGCAACAATTCAAGTTGTTATGGTAACTGGGTCTGTAAAAAGGGTAAAAGAGCTTAGAAAATGTTTAGGTATTTTTCTCTGCAGAATTTTTATATAAAGTTTTTATATTAAAATTCTTTAGAAATAATTCAGATAATAAAGTGTGGAACAAAAGAACTACTAAGAATTAGAAAGAGTCATTATTGTTCTGAAACATAAACATATTATGTTTACACTCTTTACACGTTAATGGATATGTAACATTTGTTTACTCTGAAAGAAAAGGGAGAACAAGCTCAGTGAGACAGCCTATTAGGCAGTTTCCTATTTCATTCAAATTTTTAAATTTGGAAAAAAAAAAAAAAAAGGAAAGAAAAAGATCAGTCACATTCAAGCAACTGGAATAGTGATTTGATTAACAGTGTTATTTAGGACTCAGAATTAGCAACTCAGTTGAATCATACTGTTCTGCAGGCTAAATGTAACTGTTGTGTACACACATGAGACAAGTGTAAATGTCCAGGACAAAGGGAGTTAACATCTGCCTGACTCAGTCACCATTTCACAGACTGGCTGCCTATGTTTGTCTGTGCAGTGTCCAGCAGTGGAACCGTACCTGTGGGAGCCACCAGTAAAGGGTGGAAATGTGCACTAGCAGTCTCTAGCAGGATGAGAAAGGGAAATTATGAGCTTCTTGACCATACAGGCAGGAGGCTCAGAGCCATAATACTCTTCCCAAGAAGTCTTGTCCTTTGTCATTGTCTCAACAAAGAGAGCTTGGTTGGAAGACAACACATTGATGCTTTTGGGTCACTGACCGCTTCCTGGTCCTAGTCAGATCTCTTATGTTGCTGACCAATGTGAAACAGCCCTTATTAATGCTGGATATGTAATGTTCTGCCGAAAAAAACAACTCTAATCCTTACTCCGTTGTTTCCGGCAATGGTTTGATTGAGTTTTCAAGCTTCCCAGGAAATAATTTCCATGCTGAGAGACAATCAGCCAAATACCGGGTGAAAATAAAACATACTTATGAAACTTCAGCAATAAAACCTCCTGTAAGTATCCAAAAACACATGAGAAAAGAAAAGAGAAATAGAAATACCTAGAATAGTATACCTCTGTTTTACATACTGGCAATATTCAACTGATGGTCACCGATTTTGACCTAAGATCGTATCTGATTCTGACTAATATTATGATGAAACCAATCCAGAGAACTTTCAGCATGGGGAATTTAATCAAAGGATGGAAGAGTAATAGAATATTTTGCTAAAGATATATGTTGTGTTTTCCATCTGTTATTTTTGTTCTATGGAGATTTAAAAAAAAATAGTTTTCTAATTTATTTTCTAATTCAATTACTAATTCAGACATCCTAGAGAAACAAGGAATCAGTTTTAATTGTTGGGCTATGGGTTTAAATCCAGGATATTTTTATATAGGTAAATTATACTGGGAAAAAGAACTACTTCTGAAAACAGAGTTTTTGATCATTAAGTGTCCAAAAACCAGGTCTGAGCTATATGTGCAAATCTGGAAAAAGCTATAAACATGTATTCTGGCACCTCATCCAAAGTTAAACAATTATGGATTGAATGCACTCCTTAAGAAAACCCAGGACCTTAACTCAATGAAGAAGCATCTCCATTTGGAACTAGAGAATACCGTGAGATGACAGAGTTTATTAAATACTTCTCTGTAATCAGTACAGTATTCTAGGTATTACCTAGTAAAGTTTCAAACTACATTAAACACCTCCACTGGCAGGTCATGAGTAAACAAGAAGCTCTTTTAATTTTGTGAAAATATCAGAATAACAAACACCAAACATAATTTCTGGACACACAAAGAGGGGTTTGGGTAGACACGCAGAGATTCCAGTGTTGATGCATCTACAATGGGTGCTGCCAGTGTGAAATAACCTGAATCCCATCACTTGAAATGCTGGAGTCATTTAGAATTAAAAAATTAGAATAGATAGTGTACCAAAAATTTTTTACAAAACAAGTAACAAGTTTTGTATGAACAGAGGATAACAAAAAAACCTACCACGGTATGTCTTTTCCATCTCTACTATTCATGATTTTATGCAGCTGCTATGTGAAGTGTTTAAACAGTAAACTTTATTTAAACATTAAAAAGTAAAATAATTATTCTGTGTGTAAAACTCATTTTAGAGAGCAGAGAAAAGTGTCTCATCTACTGTGGGTTTCACAGTACATGGCAAGAAATACTGCTATTTATAAAACCTGGAGAAATACTTCATAATTAATACTATAACTAATTAATTTTACTTTTATACTTGTGAAGCTTTTGCAGGTAGGAATGTCTGCAGATACAGAAACTTATCACTCTATTTATAGCGTTTGGTAAATTAGAATAGTCCCAGAAAACAAGTATCTGTTATTACTGAACTAATTTTTGAAAAATTGGGTGGAATATTTGGAGAGCAATAGGAAGATTACTAGTGCATAGAAATATAAGTGCATTTCACATTTATTGATCTAAATTTTCTCTGTTTTAATTCCAGAACATTCCTTCAGATAAACTTACTGTATATGCAGAATTTACTGGAAGAGTTTTAGAGATGAAACAATTCTCAGCTGGCCCAGAATGGCATGGTTAATGCCCTTAAACCATCATTCTCTTTTTCAAGATGGCCATGTCAATTATTCCTTTACTGGGGTGAAGCTACCCCAGTGCAGATTACGCTTTTGAGACCATTTGTCATAATACAAGACTCATTCACCTCTGTGGAAAACATTGGGGTACCTGGTAAAGAGACTTAAAATAAAAAAGGTAAGTTATGAGAGTACGATGCTGTGGAATATATGTGAGCATATATTCTTTTGTATGATACAGAAACTGCAAGTATTTTGTTTAGGAAGAATCGTGGCAATAATAATTTACAGTACTGTTTCCAGAATAAACAGAAACATGAAATTAAATGCAGGGGTTTTCTTGGACACATATTCATTTTTTTTTCTTTTTTGTTATATATTGACCAAATTCAATAAAAATTCTACAAGAAAAGACATATGGAATGAGATCCTAAAGTAGCAATTCAAGTATTAACATTATTTTTCTATTAGCAAAAATGATAAATTATACTTCTGTAAATTTGTATTCATTACTTTCTGAAAATGTTCTTCACATTGTATATTTTAATCTCCCATCCACTAGGCAATTGTAATCTGTTCTGTAAATTGCATATTCTACTGATTAAAATTCACTATATTTGAACCAAGTCACAGCTATGATGTAGGTCTCCTGATACAATTATATTTATTTGTGAATAAGGCAAAGTCCCTGTCTATGTGTGTATCAAAAGCTTCCTATTTAAAGAAAAAAAGAAGTTGGATCTAAATGAGATTATACTTAAATTTCTTCAGTCAATTAAATAATCTATGAACTAGTCCACTATGTGTTGCAGCTAAATATTCAGATTATTTAGAATTTTTATTATTCCCTTCCTGATCTATTTTTATGTATACACAGAGTACTTCAGCTCAAAAATGCAAATATATGCAGTGCTATTTTACTGTTCTGAAACCTCTGTTTATATATTCCAAGTTAACTGGAACTTTTTCAAGAACCTTCATTATCTTAGACATTTTGAGAATATTTTGAAAGCTTGAATAAATTGCCTAACCACCAAATGCCTGGGGCAGCTAGGCAGTGTCTGAAGACTTAGTGAATTGAGTGACTCTTAAATTAGACATTTGCATGGTTATTTTTAATTAATCACCATATAAAATGTAATTAGCATGCACCACTTATCATTTGAATAGCAGTTTGCAATTTTTTTATTTTGTAAATTCTTCTTACAGCACACAGTTCAGGAGGAAAGAGGGAATCCCAGAGGCTGATGTCAGGAATAATCAGGGGTGATTTAGTTGGCTGTTGCTCGGGATATAATGTGTAGTTTATTTCACTCTTTATTGGTCAGGATTTTTTAACTTAGATAGATACGACCATCCATGCTCGTCATCTCTCCCATCATTTTGGCGCAGTAATGTGCTCAATAAAGAAATAACTGTGAGACTTGCACAGAACCTCATTCTCAAGTGCTGTGCAGTTACTTTGTGATGCTGACTTTCAAAGGCAGCGGGACGTAGCACAGGTGCAGGGCCCCTACTGTCTTCAATGTACATTTGTTTGTGCCAGTATGAATGAAAATTCCTAATACTGCTTTAAAGTGGATTGAAGGACACACAAGAAGAGCTGTAAGGCAGGTAGCATCCCTAGAGGAACACCAGGAAACCAATTTCTTCCTGTCTGGAGGCAGACAACCCTTAGCTAGGATTCAAAGGTACAGATTCTTCCTAACAAACAAAGGAGTCAATATCAAAAGCTGCTGCACACCCCTAGCATCTCCAAAGACAGCAGTTCTCACTGCCACGGTTCCCAGAGCTGGTAAGGACATTCAGAGTCATACAGATACATACACTTCCAGAAAACACACAGAGAATGGTATCTGTGCTTGCTTGGACAAGTCCATTCCCTGCAGTTGCACGAGATGGTAGGCAGGTCATGCAGCATACTGTCTGGACTCATTAATGTTAGTTCCTGATAACATGTCTCAAAAAGGCACTTTGTTCTGGAACTAGTAAAGTGTGGAATAACGCAAACTAATTTCTGACAGACTGTGTTCCCATCCTATCTCTGCAGACATACAGGTAAGGCAACACTTTACACCTGCAGGCCCAGTCTTAAACTATGGCCAAGAGAAATGACTGCAACAGAGCAAAGTGAAAAATGTCATAGGTTTTTAGCTTGCTTTTAGCCAAGTACCCAAATCTATTAATGGTGTCTTGGGCACTAAGTTTTTAAGTTGATCATGTTTCCATCAGAACAACTACAGCAAATGAACTCAAATTTAAAAAGCAGGATAAGCTTACAGCATCCCCTTGCACTGAGGACATTCTCCCCTGTGAGTCACACAGCAGCATATGGACTGCATCCTTCATGCCATGCATCACCAAACAGCATCCACTGCACTCAAGAGGATGCTCCTGAAATTTCAGTTGCAATGAAAAGAATTTTATCTTTGGAAAGATTTGAAAAATCACCTAATTTGAGGATGAGTTAATTGCTACATTGTACTTGAACACTGGCCAAATTCTAGAAATCAACTGAAAAGGCTTTCTGGAAGACTGTTTAAGTTGATCTGTTTAAGATCAACTCTCACTTTTCTTTAAGAAAGAGGCTGTGAGACTGTGTGCGGGGTGGGGGGGGCGGGGGGAGAGAAAAGAAAAAGAGTCAGGTTTCACTGTTCTTCACTGTACCTGAGGAATATAGAACAATAAGTCTTTTGGATTTATACCACTCCTACCTAGGCTTTAGTAGTCTGATTTAAAGTAAGATTTCGACATCTGAAGCATGACTTAGAAGATAGCCACCTAAGTCAGAATTTATAGTTCTGGAAATCCCTACTCATCTACCTCAGCACATTTAAAACTCTTCAAATTGTCATTGTTGCCTCCCCTTCTTTATTCTGATAGTTTTGCAAGTGCTGAAAGTTTTTTTTCACTATATTTCCACAAACACCTCAGTACTGACAGAGCTCAGCAGACAGACCATAGAATCTCCCACCTGAACGTAATATCATATAAGAAAATAGAATTTTTTTTTTTATTTTTTCTGTGATTCTTGCTGCTTGAAAATGCCTTCAGAGTAAAGCCATGCATAAAGTCATACTAGTGACCTTTAAACATTGCATGGGAAAATATTATCAACTTCTTTTATGTAGTAACTCAGTTGTTAGAAAGACCATGTAAAAAGAGAACATATACAACTATGAAAGAAAAAAGAAAAAAAAAACAAAAAACAACTTACCTACAAAGGGAAGCACCAGCTGCCAAGGCTATTTATGTATTTTCATGAAACATTAACTGGGTAAGATAAGTAAAATACTACTGACTATACCTCTCATGGTAATCAGCTACCATTGACATCACAGAAATGCAACTGCTGGGTTGTTTGGTTCCCCCCCCCCCTTTTCCCTTTCTTTAATGTTTCCTTTTAAAGGAGAACTCAAAAGGTGTCTCCACACCTGAGTTCCAAAGTAAGCAAAATTAAAACTTTGAGCCTCTGGTAGGTAGGTCACCTGTGCTCTGGAGAAGGAATGGATTTAAAATATATCTCTACACTGAACAGTTCCTATGAGGTTTTGGATTCCTTTCAAGAGCTCAATCACTTGAAAACAAGGCACTAGCAGTATTTTGTAGCAATATGTAACTCTCTTTTTTGAATATCCTTAGCTGTTTTAAAATTTTTTGTTACGCTCACAACCACACAAATTAAAAATTAAACCCCTCCATAAACAATATCCACCTAAATCAAATAGACTAAAACAGTAGTCTATCCCTGAAAAACCTCTTGCTACTAATCACCCTTTAGCAGGATTTTCCCCAGGAGACCCACCTACACAAAGTAACACACTCCAAGGAAGAGAGAATGACTAATGCCTCACCCAAAGGTTGCTGTCAGGAAACATTTTCTCTGATCCTGCATCCTTCCAGCAGGTGATTGTTTCAGACTAATCTTTTCCTCTTCCCTTTTTCTGCCCAGTGAGGCATGTTTTCCAATTTTTTTGTAGCAAACACTCCTCAGCTTCTCCCAAGCTGGGCATTAGAGAGTACAGCATAGATATTATTCTAATGAAAATGTCATTTTTTTACTACTCAGTAGCTGGTAAAAAACTTGTTTCCCTATTGAGACCTTTTTAACATACTATTTGTTTTAAACTGCCTATATGCTTGTAAACAGCTTAAATTGCTGTAAATTGATCCACCTGACATCCTTCTTTCTGGTGTGGATAGTCAGGATAAAGAGAAGGCCAGGTTAATTACAAAGAAGATGTTAGGTAATTAACACATCACACTTCTCTGTAGCAGGTAGAAAGGAGGAATTGAGTGAAGGTATAGTAGAGATTGGTTTATACAGCACAGAGCAGGGACTAGCTTTGATGAGACACCACATCTGTGTATAACGCACTCTGTCAAAACCTAAATCTCTAGTAAACTGCATGAATTGGCTCAGACATTCATTTTCTTCTTGTGAACGCAAGGAGTACAAACCATAACAACTTAGGAGTTTGCCTCTGTTTCTACAAACCTGGTTGAGTCTGGTCCCTTCCTGAACTGTATAGCAGAAGAGCTCACTGGGGTCTACACAGAAAAAAATTCTGCTCTAAATCCTCACTGTCTACCTCTTACAACAGGCAGGAATGTAGGAAAGATATTACCTTTACAGAAATTCAGTTAATCACACCCAGAGAGATGGATGCTATTACTGGTATCAAAGAATTCTAGCTTATGGGTTTTTTGCTTTTATTATGGTTTAGTAAGGACATGTATCTCATATATCATGAGTTTTGTCTTTGAGTACAAAATCACTTTGGACCCAACGTACTTATAAGAAATGCACCTTTTACTCGACCATCAGTTTGACCCATACCTACCAAACAATCCATGAACTTCTGCAGTTTCAAGCTCACACTCCTTAAACCAACCAAGATACCAGGACAGATCTAACCAGCATAAAATATGAGGTTTACATGGAATTAAGGCTTTTAGGGTGCTTGTTGAAACTGGCACTTAAGTTTTAATTTCACGTCTGTCTTTTCCAGGCAAAGAAGACAAGACCAATTTACAGAACTTTGATGTGTAATTCCAAATATTTGTAATCTATCCACTGACTGAATTTATTAATGCCATTTCACCTCTGAAATTCATAGTGCTGTCTGTCAGTCATACTTACGGCTGTCAAGAGATGCACAATCACTTTCAGACAGTGTTATGAGGGTCTCAGCTATCTTAACAAGGCATGTTATTCTTCTGTTCAGAAACACTGACCTTTTCTGAAATAGGGAGGGGAAACAAAAGCTGCATATTAAAATCCCCTCTCTAAAATGATACTGTGTACCTTTTTGGTAATTTATCCACCCTTTTCTTGCCAGTCTTTTATGTAAGCGACTTGAGATTCAACATGCTGGTTTTTCCCTATTTTAGAAGTGACCTGAATAATCAATTTCAAAATTTTGTGTCATACCCCTACAAAAAAAATTTCCATCATAGATAGGCATTGTGTCATTTTGATAAAGCAGTAGTGATTTCAGGATTTTTTTTCCTTCTTCAGTCTTACTCTGAGTCTTTATATGTCTGTAATTTCTCAGTTCCTCTAACATCAGCTTCTATTAGAGGCATTGAAATTCCCAGTTTCCCATAAATATTTCTGCAAACATTGAAACATGTTTTGCTGCTGTTACCCTATAAATTAGCAATGTCAAATTCAACTCAGACCAATTCTACAACTTTGTCTAATCATTGCTTTGTTACCTTCAACCTTTTTTTCACCATTAGATTGTGATGGTAGAACTAAATGATTAAGATCACACTTACTACAAACCATGTAATCTCACACCCACTAAACTACATTCTCAGTTTAGTGCTCCATTCTGAGCTTTACTTATGAAACCAGTATCAGGACAGAATTTGGGAGGTCTCAGCACAAGCTTGACCCTGTCAGAATGATGTCTTACCTGTAAAATAAATTTCTGAAATCTGAAAAATGTTTCATTTATATGTACAGTGCCATATTTCTCAAACTTTTGTAGCATATGTTTATACTTGGTCTCTTTTCTGTGACTTAAGTAAAAATGTTAAGTCCATCTAGTGTATCAAAAACCACTGTTGGTTTCTTTGAGTTAAGTAGCATACTCTTCACCTGGGCACATTTTTGGAAGATGTGCTGGAGTTTATGTCTTTTCTTCCCTATTTTTTCAGTTTGAGCTCTAAGAAAGGTCATTGTTCTAGGCCTACAGACAACTAAAAGAAAGTTATTTCTGTACTAGATTGATGGAATGTATATTTGTGGTCATGATTTTAAAAAAGTATATGTATTTGCATCCTAACTTCCCTATACAAACATATTAAATGGTAAACTCAGCAACAGGATTAATTACCTTTCCATATTGGCCATGATGAATATTACTTTCATTCAGCTACTTAAAATTTTCATTTATGTTTCTAGTTTTAATGATTATACTTTTTTCCAGGATAAAAACTATGGCTCATCTTCAAGACTGGTTAGCGGCTCCAGCAAAAATTAAATCCACAGATTATTCACAACCCCATTACCATCTGAACACCTACTTAGTGCAAAGAAAGAGAAAGCTACTACCTACTGTTTTGCTTTACAGCTTTTAGATTTGACTATCTACTATATTATATTATTTGTTAGTTTAATTTTAAGTTTTCAGTGTCTTCATTATTGATGATACAGGTAAAGCCTCCAAGATCTATCAATTGAGTAATGCTCAGTTAATTACACTAGATAAAGAACAATTGCTTTATGTAAATTATGCCAAAAAAAAGATCCCAACATTGTGATTGTATCATTATCCATTAATATTGCAAATACTAATTAAGATACATGCATGGTAAGTATTTATACAGCAAGAGACAGTGTATCAGTAGTTAATCCAAATGATTATGAACACCAAGTATTTCAATAGAAATCCAGCACAAGGCAACAGAAGAAAGCTGAAAGGAGGTGAGAAACAGCAGCAGAAAAGAAAGACTGAGAAGGACAGAAAAGAGGTCATATGAGAGCAGAAATAAGTGGAAGCAATCAAGGAATGGCATTTTGTAAAAGATCCCAGGTGAAATAAAATTGGTCCAAGTTGTCATATCCAGCTCATACTCTTTTCTCTGTAATAAGTACTGTACCTTTTTTTTTTTTTTGCTACATTTACTGATTAGTAGAGGCTCAACATTCTTCCAAAGAATAGATGAGTTTTAAAAATGAGATACAGCCTTAATTGTAGGCTTTATGAAGTAGATGGGAATAGCTGAATCCACATCCAACCTCAGGAGACACATATTAACTACAGAAAATATGAGAAATAATATCTGAAATGCAGAACAGTTTGCAAGAACATAAAGCAGGTGAAAGAAGCTAGGGAAAGCTGGTATCAGTGCTGTTCAGTGCTTTTAAGAATTGGCTTTCAAATCGGATTTTCAGTTTCTTTTAGAATAGTCTTTAAAATTTTGTTTATAACTGGTAGACAGACTACATTTAAAATAGTGTTGAACCACTTTCTTACTCACTTTTTACTAAAGCAGTATTGACATCATGAGATCCGACATGAATAAATTCTAAACTTCACTATGGTTAGCTGATATTTTCTATATTCACAAAGACTCAGATTCTTTTGGAAGATTTTTTTTGTGCCATTTTTTGCAACATTTTCTGCAGACACTGATTCACCTCTGAAAACAAAGTATTTCACATGTCTTAAAATAGGGTCATATTTGTGACTAAATTCCAATATAGATGTTCAAGCACAAAAGTTTGAACCATATAATCTCACTGTAAATGTATATATGTTTTTATTTGTATTTTTACATAAGGTAAACAAAGAATAGAAGAAAGAAAATAATACTATTCTCATTTTGCAGGGAAAAACACTGAAGCACAATCTAGGTTCAAGCCCTCCAAATATTTATCCTTTATTAGTCAAAGATTTTCCCAATAAATGAACACCAATGTATGTTCATCTTAAGTGAGAGAGTTCTGGCACCTTGCTATGGGAACAGTCCCCGTGCATTAATTAAAAATGACCTTGCTCTTCACACTTTCTTTTTGTGTTTTGATTTGTTTTTATAAGTAAGTAGGGACCTAGCATTGTGAAGTATATAGCATAGACTGACCAAAAAAAATGGGCAACGATAAAGGAATTGTTCAAACTCTGTTGTGCTTCAGCTGCACAGCCATTTCAAAATTTCTTTTTAAAGTGAATTGGCCACCTCACTCCTTTCATATGCTATTAGCTTCACAGACAGCAATCAGAAGCCCAAGGAGAAGACCTTGCGGTGCAGATATGCAACGACTGGTCATTGAAACTTTGGTGGCACCATGTATTTATTGCTGCAGGATCTTTTAAAACCTAGAATTATAAATTGTAGTTTCTGTTATTGCCTGTAGTTAAAAGAAATACTTTTTGAAGTGATGCGATGGGCACAATTCTGTTTTCACTGAATTCAGAGGTGGTTCCTCTCCTGTACCATCTCTCCACTGTGATAAAAACCTAGAAAAAGCTGAGTCATTAATGTGCTGTGAAATACGTCCTTTAAACTCTGATGCCTGAGACTTTTGGCCCACATCTCAGGCATGTCTCCATCAGGCAAAGCTGGTGATTCTGTGTAGAACGTTCCCTTCTGTACTTCAAGCTTAACACTTGCAAATAGGTCTGCTTTTTAACAGTTCAGTGATGCTAATGTTTCTGCTTTCTCTAGCCTCATTGAACAGAGATGACATAATGGATTTCGTTCAGGCTTGTACAAATGATCTGCACAGACTGCACTGATGCCATGTCCTAGATTTTGAAAGGTTTGTTTAGCTCGTCTCAGCTTGTTTGTGATGTACATTTTCTGCAATAAACTGACATTGGTTGGATCACCGTAAAATGCTGAAAAATAAGCTGTTGATGCTTCTGCAGAAAAGCATACTGTTTGATAGGTATTTGAAATTTGTCTTAATAAAAGTCTTTAATGTGACATGAATTTGCCAACCTAAGAATACCAAAGCCCCAAGTTAACTGCTGGTGTAATATGTATTGACTTCTTAACAGGTAGATTTATAAACACTTTCCATTACCATCCAGTGAAAAGGTGTAACAGTGCACTAATCATCAACTGACATTTCAGTTCTATGGAAGGATATAATTTTGCCATGATAAAACTGCAGGGGAATTAGAGAAATGGTCATAAATCCATGTCTAATATCTCATATATTAGGAAAGTAGTACATAAACTCAGATTAAACACAAATATTCTAACATAAAAGCACTGACTTTTCATTCAAATATGTATGTTCTTCTGAGATAGTTTTCATAGTTTTTCCCATTGTATTACTTATTTGTAACTAAAAAAAAAAAAAAATAAAAGGAATATTCAATAAGTATGTTTGAAGGATGATAAAGATATCTCAAACAAAACTTTCAAAGACACCAGGGAGATGGTAGCTCAAACTCATCATTCACAACAGCATGAATTATGTATATAAATCACATAAAAACATCTTGAAAAAAATTATAAATCAATGTATAAATAATTCTCTTGAAGAGATACTGTTTGGTATAAAATATTATCCTAATCTCATTTTATCTAATACAAAAGCAATTATATGTGATGAACTCTGGGGTTTAGGATAATAAATGTCTGGTTTTGATCTGGATACTTAAAGCCTTTCAGGACCTCTGTCAGTGATATCATTGGCTATCAGACAGATACCCAGTTTAGTTTGGGATGGTAGTAATTTAGGAACTCTGATTTTTAGATTTCCCATTTTTGTTTTGACTGCTCAAAGAATTCCAAGTCTGGGATTTCAAAAAACAAATATAAATAAATCAAACATTCCTTTTTCCCTTTAGAAAGTGTATAAAATATGTTTATCATCACTTGGGAAGAGTATGAAAGGATATACGAAGCTAGAAAAAAACCTCAGTGATTAGTTATTTCCCACAGGTTTCCAACAGTGTTTTGCAAAACTGGGAAGAACCATTCCCACAGGACTCTTTGCTATCCTAGTCAGTCATGTTTAATTCTCTAAAATTTTTCTAATTTTAACTCCTTCAGTGAATACTAAAGCATACATTTTCAGAGAATGAGAAAAACTATTTGGAAGTATTAATGGCTAAGCAGTGAGTTAAGAAAAAGAAATTAAAATATTCAACTTTTCAATGTTAACAGAGATGGATGTTTTAAAAATTTGTGCAAAATAGTTGTGATAATATAAATATATTTGTATGTGTTATTATTATGCTAATAAATCAGAAGTAATTTTCACTCTATTAACAGAAATCATAATAACAGTGAATGTCTTTTAGCCTTGCCTCTGTACTGGAATTATCTTCTTTCTAAAAGTAAACTAAATGACTGCATTAGAGAACTAACCTAGCTGAATTTAGAGTTTATAACAGATTTTAGTGCTTTGTGATTGTTAAGTTCTTCTCAGGGTATGCATTGCATCTGTGTGCTATTGAGCACAACACTAATCACTGGATTAACACATGAGGTTTTTCAAAGACATTTCTAAACTTTACCTTCCAAAATGAAGTTTTCCTAACAGGATTTCTGATCCTAACGTAAATGACCAGCCTGCCCAAGAAGACACATGAAGAATTTCAACCTTAGTGATACAATACCTGAAGGACGTGGGAGTGAAATGTAGAAGAAAAGATTGAGTTTGGGCACCATCAAGACGCTTGGCGCTGGGTAGGTGGTATGTCTGGGGGCTTATCTCGGGCTCCTGGTCCCCTGCATGCCCCCACTGACAGTGGGGTCACACTTCGAGACTGCTTTCTCACAGCAAGCAGAATCACGTAAAGCAAAGTTGTGAACTCCTGCATAAGGCATAGAGACTGACTGACAATGAGCTGACTTGTCTAAATTAGTTTTCCTAACATCCTTAGAAGGAATTTAAAGATGGTAGTTTGAACATCACTACGTAGGACATTTCCCATAATTTGATTCAATAAATAGAGTAGAATGCCGTGTTAAAAAGGACAAGTGATAGAGACAAAGACAAGATTTGAAGCTCTTCCATTATTTTCAAATCTGCTAGAAGAGTGGTGAAAATTAGTTTTCTGTAATAATTCAAGCATAACATAAAAACAAGAGACTTCACATTTTGATACAAAGACACAAGTAACCACTATGAACACCATTTTATATATAAACGCTTTACTCTATTTCTTGCAGTGTTGCACTAAAATAACCTGGACGTGAACACTATTTGTTACGTACTGGACACATGGACTGGCAATACAGTTATTGTAGGATGTGCCTCTTGATTGTTTTTTATCTCATTATTTGATATATGAAAACAAAGAATTGCTTGGCAAGATATCCCTATTATCTCTGAAAATCACACAAAAATGAATGAAGAATACAAAAGAAGTCTGATTTTTATTTCATGAGGTTAATTATGTGCTTAGCTTACTCTGTTAATGAGGGAGGATTTGTGAAAAATGCAACAAACAAAAACCCACCATCATTTAAGAGCAAAATGCAATTATTTGAGAAAAAATGCTCTCAATTCTAGAGAGAACTAGTTGTCTGATTTTTTCAACCTATGTAATATAAGCAGAGATGCTTCCCTCCCTTAAAAAGCTTTCATCAAATATATTATGTAACAGAACTAGAGATGTACATGTTTCTGAATAAAATTCCAAAATAGAGACAATAATTAACAGAAGTCCCATTTTCAATAGTTATCAGAGTAAAATGAGCAATTTCAGCATTTTGCTTTCATGACACAGTAAATGATTACCTAAATTTAGTTTTCAGCTATGAAAATCAAAGAATGTTAACTGCACAGATGTAATTTTATACAAATACCTCATCTACTTTTTTTGAAAAATCTTTCATTATCTTTTAAAAATTATATTTGTTTAAAATTAATCTTAAAATATAGACAGAGAACTCATTTTCAAAGTAAAATTAATGACTTCAAAGTGTTGTTAACCTGTAACACTCATAACAAGGGCCATAATTGGAAAGACTGCAAAAAAGACCGACAATAATCATGTAATCACCAGAATCAATTTAGTGAGAAATCACAGATAATGTGTTCACTATTTCTCAGGTTTTTGAAATCTTTCATGAATGATGTGCAAAGACCCTCACTTTATACATGTTTATTATTTTAATTACTCATAAGAGTTTTGGAATGATCCAAGCCTGCTGAAGATCATTGGAGGTTTTTTATTGATATAACTTAACTATGAATATGTTTATGTAACTCAGCTTATACCTGAATATTAAGTTTATAGTTTACCTGAGCTATTATTCCAGAAAAGCAGAACTTGATTTTGGCACTGGTGCTAATTACTTTCAGTAGTTCTTCCTCAGTATATTGTCTTATGGTTGAGGTTACTGACACTACACAAGAGGCAGAAGGATAAATTTGAGAGATGAGGGTGACCATGAGTTATTTACATTTTCTCTCCTAGAAATAATGTCTTCCAACATCTGAAATTATATACATGCTGTATGTATGTATGTATGAATCTTACATTCATATCCTGTGCTCTTTAATTCTGAATATTTTAGTGGACAGTGAATTTCTAATTTTTGAGCTGACAAGTGGAAGAAGACAGATGACTACAGATACAGGTAAGGAATTTTGGCTTCTTAAAGGTTAAAAGCATGTAAAATTTTTACAACAGTGGAAAAATAAAGAAAGGAAAAGAGAAACCATTTGCATTTTCAAGATTAGGACGGTAGAAAGTTGGGAAGAAATTAACAATAAGAAAAAATCTAATATATTGCCACTGCTGTGCTGTGATAGTTTATGCATCTTAGAGACAACATTCAACTCAGCCAGGCACTATCAGA
Source organism: Strix uralensis (assembly GCF_047716275.1). Lineage (NCBI taxonomy): Eukaryota > Metazoa > Chordata > Aves > Strigiformes > Strigidae > Strix > Strix uralensis. The sequence goes on from NC_133975.1 coordinate 42,428,491, forward strand.
AAGGTATCAAGCTCAAACATCTTAAAACTAAGACACTGTTTGTATTTTTTTTTAATTGTGCTAGATTGCTTACATTTGATTCTTTACATTTTGTGCTTTTCTCTTAGCAGTTATCTGAAAACAAAGGAAAATGTCAGTTTTCCATGCAGTCTGCCTCCAAGACTTTAAATGTATTTCAGAATTAGAATTTCTTTTTTTTTTTTTTTTTTCTTTTTTTCTTTTTTTTTTTTTTTTGGTTTAGGAAAGTCAGTGAGGAATTATTCCAAGTTTTGGTTATAAAGAAATAACGGAAATATCTGCTAAAATGTTTATGAGTTTCTAAACTGAAGGTCCACCCTGAAACATGACTGTAGAAAAGCACTGGCACTATAAGAATTCCTGGGTAGTGTCACATCACTACATTTTAAGGAGGAACTACTATTAATTCTAACTGTATTTTAAACATGGTAGACACTGTAAGTATGTTGTAAATTGCAGATAGCTGCTGATGGTTCTTATTTAGAAAACACCGAAAACCACAGAAATTAAGTTATCGCTTTGTTTTTCAAAAAGACAGCATCTATCTAGTGTAGAATTTGCAAGGGTAATAAAAGTGAACAAATTTCACTGATAGAGTGTGTGGTTTTCAAGTTACATTTTCCATCAAGTAATTTTTAGCCTTCTGAATGTATTTATGAGATTACACTTTTAAACCAGATCACATGGAAGAAGATTCTAGTCTTCTTCATGTAGCACAGTATCATACACCACCAGGTTTTTTGCAGTAATACAAGATGAATAGCAGAGTAAATTGCTAGGTATGGTATTAGAATTTGACCCTTTATCTACTGCTCAGTAGATTTAATGTAGAATTACTGAAAATCGATAAGCATGGAGAACCTTTTTTTTTGTTTTTTTTTACAACCACTGTGAGTGACAATGAACAGGTTTTTATGAGCAAAATAAGCGATACTCTACAGAGAACTTGTTCTCTCCTGACTAACTCACAGTGCTTGCCGTCAAGTGTTGGCTTTTTAATCTTAGTAAATGACAGTTTTTAGAAGATTCTTTGCCTTAGCATAATATTACCCAACCGACAAAAAGCATGAGGTAATAAAAGGCAATGCTCAGAATAAATTTTCATACATATCCAAAACATCCCACGTACTTACCACATCCTGATTATAATAAATTCACCTGTATTTTTCATGACCTGCATAATGTCAATAAATACAACATGTTTATTTTAGTATCACACTGAAAAATGGACTTTGAAATTATGTAAGTAGATATATATTATTAAGATGAATTCTAAAGAAATTAAGGATTGTGGTGTGATCTATGGAGAGTTGCAGACTCAATATTTTATTCCAGAATTCCTCCTCTATCTTAAAATGATCACAAATAACTGTGAAGGAGCTGATGATAAAACGTATTTGTGGTAACACTGCTTCTCACATGATGGATTACTGAGGCTTAGAAATTGACAGAGACTCATGAGTTTGTGGTGTAAAAAGGAACAGCCATATATTTTTACACACTGGAACTGGAGTTTTAAACCTAAACTACAAGATACTCTTAACTAAGTCATCAGCCCACGTTCCATGAATCCTCTGTGAGAAAAGGAGAGTAACTAACACCTCTTCACAAAGACCTCAGCTAAGCATACCACATGCAACCTTTCCCTGGGGAGAAAACATTTGGGCAAGTGATTCCAGTGCTTTTCTAAGCTCTGCAAAAAATGTACTAGAAATTCAGTTTTCGGTCCCCAAATATTTGGCTGCATGTGCTAAACTTTTAACACTGCAGTATAACAAAACCTATTTGAATTAATCTTAGATTGTTATTACAGCAAATGACCCCGTGCCAGGTCATTGCAAATAAGAAGAAGCTTGGCTGGCCTTAACCTAGAAAACTATAAAATATGTCAAATGCATGTCTCTCAAGTGTGTGATAAAAATGCATCTTCACTGCCTCCAGCAGTATTGTATCTGACCTCAGAGCATTAGAGAAGAGAGACCATATTGAATGCTTTCATTTCTACATAAAATGCTGATCATGATAGTTCAGACATGCCAGATGGAAGTACTAGTGATAAATGATGTTGATGCCTCAGGAGAAATGAGCCAGTAAAGTTATATTATGTTCAGTTGGGATTTTAAACATGTAATATAGTTAAAACTGTTATTCTCCTGCAAATCATACACCTTGTATTTCAGTGCCATGTCATATACAGAGAAAAAAATTCCTGCCATCATGTGCTACTATGAAAAGCAGATTTTTCATGTCACAACAAAGCATCCCTATACACAGTGTACATAGTATTTTTAATGTATGTGTGTATATATATATGAAATGATGAACCACCTGTATAGGAAAATCCACAACATCATTTCTCCATTATTACTTATGTGGGTATAACAGTATATATCTGGAAACAGGGAAATAATAACACAGGGCTAGATTAGATATGACTTACCTCATATTTGTAACAGGTCCTTTTTTTCTTTCTAAAATTAATTAGGAATTCTGAGCTAAAGGCCATCAGGTGTAATAGGAGGCACAAGGCTGTCTTTAACAGTGAGTTTGATCTGGCTAACAGTTTAACTGCAACTAAAAGATGTCTTAAGAAATTTTACTGATCTAGACATAATTTGTATCTTCTCCAAAGAGGCAACTCTATGGGATTTTTCCTTTCAGTGTCTGAGGATTTTAGAGGGAGAAGATGGATTCTCTGTAGCCTGTAAGCAGAAGTCAGTCTGTTCCACAAAACCTAAGTACTCACAAGGCTGGAGGTAAGTTGCAAAAACATCCTGTCCTCTAGTTGTATTCCTAGGATTTATATTACTAGTGATAGGTCTACGTTAATTCCTTTTTACTAGATTATCTTCGACCAGCAGCATTCTCCTGAGCTTCCACCATACAAGGAAGCACCAGAGAAAAGAAAGGAAGTTAAAAACTGAGAGATGTTAGAAGAGTTATTTTTCAGTTGTTCATGTTAAAGCAATGGTTGGAAAACCCCTTTTCCTGAAAATCACCTTTTCTTTTTGTTCACATCTGGAGCTACCCTTTCTTTTTTTGTGTCTGGGTCAGAAGCATATGACAAATTTGTTCTTGGAGAGGAGGCAGAGTGCTTATAAGGGAGACTTTTATATCCAAGTCAGTGAGGACAAACAGCACCTTACTAGAAATTAGAGTGTTGTTGATGGAAAGGAGAAACTACACCCAGCAAATATACAGTGTTAATAATATCATACATACTTGCTATGCATACTAAAAAAAAAGAAAATAAGGGGTGTTACAACCTGTATTGTCTGTAAATCCTTGAAGAACAGAGGTGTAACAGGAACCCTGATTTGTGATACTTTTTGTGTATATTACTCAAACTCTTTGTCCTTTGGCAACTTGGAATCTAATTTCCTTTGTCTAACTTTTCTTATTTAATTTTATTAATTAGAAGGCAGCCAAATTTAGAAGAAGAAATATTACAGAGGTATAGAAGAAATAAGACAGTGGAAAAGTCTATCATGCGAAGATTAATTTGTCCAATTTTAAAATGTATATTGCAATATTTTATAGCTGACAGGTGATCATGGGCAGATAGTCATTACAATTTATCACAGCAGGAAGCTGTTAAAATGACAATATGGGCAGGTATAAAATTATATCGAGGAGAAGTTATAGAAGATAATTTTGAAACTCTAGCAACTTGTCCTTTTAAAGTTTCAATCACCAAAAGAACATAATCCAAAACCTAATTATAATTTTAAAAGACAGAGTTGGAAAAAAATAGCCTGTTGAGCAGGAAAAAAAATTATGCAAGTAAATTTCTGTCATTACTTCCTCCTATTCATCAAAATTTATGCTTTGCTTCACAGGAATTGTGTAAAAGGGTTTTTTTTGCCTCACCTTTTTTGTTTTGAATTTATTGACTGATATTCTAATAAACAGAGAATGGGTGTCCAATCCCAATTTATGCCTTAGAAAATCTCTCTCTCTCTCTCCACTTTTGCAACCCTATCATTTATAAACAGCAGCCACATGTTATTTTTAAGTGGAAAAGGAACATTCTTTGGCACTGATCAGCCTTGAGTGAAGTTTTATAGCAGTCTTATAAATTTCTCAATAGCAGGGTTTATAATGAAATTGCTTAAAGTACTCTGACTCTAGTCTTCTAGCTGGCACACTAGACACTGCTGAATGGAACCTTGTTATAAACTAACAAAAGGAGCTTGAAATTTTTCTTCCCTGTTGCTGCTAGCACTGCTTGTGCCTTTTACAATTCCACAATCAAAGGGCCATAAGTCTGGATATTATGGGCTTTAAGCTTTTCTGTGCTCCATTTGGTCACTGAGATCCATTATAAGACTAGGACCTTAAGATGGTAAGCTCTTGGAGGTTGGATTGTATTGTACTATAGGGTGCAGTGTTTATCACAGAGGAACCATTGATCAAATGTACTCTGTAGATGCTGTTGTAATAGAAATACTAACAGATGGTTAAAGTGAAGTATCCATTTTACACTTTATGATATGCAGAGTGAGCAGGGGTATTAAAATCTGTCTGAGATCTTCTAGGTTTTTCCTTCTTCCTCACTTTTCAAAAAGATCTGTCCTAAAGGGAAAGTATTCACATAAGCCTAGTGGAAAAGCTGCTTCTGGCAGGAGCAGTTGAATAGTGAAATGCTGAAAGGGAAAATGTAGAACAAATATTCTAATCTTTCCTTTCGTTTATTGGCAGAATTTTAAAATTATCTTCGTGATCTGCAACTCTGAAGCTAACACAACTATTTAGGCAGGTGATACTGGGTACCAGTAATAAGCAAATACTCCTTTTAATAATCTAATTATATTTTATCATTCCCACAAAAATCTATATGATCAGTAGAGTCCCTTTCAATCCTCACTGAAATTGAAGTGAGATAAACTGAGCCATGACTACTGGCCACATTACAAAGCATTTCCATAAGTTCAAGAATGTCTTAGTCTCTATCTCTGGCTAGGAAAAGGACTAGTCTCACAGCAAAGTACAGTTCACTATTAAGAAAGCTACAGTCTAATTATATTTAATCTGAGCTTTCAAATTAGCCTGCTAGAGGAGACCACTATATGCTTTGTATGCAGAAATATAAAACATAACCTTTTCAACTTTAAAACAACTTGCCTCAAGATCATATGGTTTTCAGTTTAAAAGTATTACTAATTTCCATGCACCTTAAATCAAACCATTTTTTACACATACATTGATATTTCTTTGCATTTCTACTCAGGTACCAGCCAGTGAGTAATGCTGAGATTCATACTAACCAGCACCTCTGACATAAAAACCACATGAGAGACAAGACAGGGATTCATGGGGATCCCTGTGGAAATATCCAGCCAGGTGGGAACACTTAGCCAGGTAAGGGAAGTTGGTCTGAAGTTGAAAAGAGAAGTGAGTCCATCTGTGTTTGAAAAGGATTCCAAAACCCAGTCACAGCATTTTTCCATTCCTGTTAGTTGAATATTTTCACTGAATCCTTCTAAAAGCAGAATTTAGTTCTTGGAACCCAGAATGTCATCATGATGCTTAATACTGACTGGATTAAATTTATTTGAGTACAGGTCTGGAGAAACTTCTCTAATACCTTATAATAAGCACCCTATTGAGAAAATAAATGAAATCTCTACATTACTCTGCACTTCACAGGGAAAAATTCTGGTTTCTGCTGAAGCCAGTGGCAAACCTTTTTTCTTTCAATGAAGCAAGTACCTCACCATCGAGATAAAAAGAAGAGTGACTTTGCAAACCCTTAAGCAAGGATTAAGTAAATTTAGAGTCCTTTATCATCTTTGCACAATGAATGGATTTAGTCTTTTTTGCCTCAGTTTTCTGAAAACCCCATGTTTCATGCACTAATAATGATGCATAGTAGGAATATAAATATTTTTAAAATTTTTAATTTCTGAGCAAGGTTGAAATGCATCTTTTCTCTCATTTCTTTTTTGTTTTGTATTGTACAGGGAAAGAAGGCTTTTAAAAGTCTTTTAAACTCTGTTGTTAAACATTACTATAATAAAAATACATTTTTGAAAAGTGAACATTTTGTCACTCATTGTATCATTTACATACTCACAAAGTCTAATTATAAATATACAGTGAAACATAAAATGCCATGTGAAATAAGCAAGAGAAATTGATTTCATGTATTTTTAATATCTGTCACCCACTACTGTTCTGGTTCTACAGAATATAAAAAGGAAAACATTTTCAACTCTATTCTTCCAATTATAATCTATTGCAAAAGCATAATTACTGTTCAGAAACATCCAATTTTGTCTACATGAAATTGAAAGTTACTTATAGCAATATATAGACTTGTAGCCATTCAGGAGGTCTTTCTTGGCTTATTTGTATGTTGTTATGAATAGTAAGTTTTTAGTTGAGTGCCCAGGACTGTGGTGATGCTGTGCAGGCATTGAAAATCATGGATATCTAGTCCAGAGGTAGAAGATACCTGGATGCGTATTCATGAACTTAAATAAAATTCCTGTTAAAATTCAATCCTATTGCTTTATTAATACTATCTGCTTATATCTAAAGTACTTCTGAGAACAACATCAAACAGTGTTATCTGAGAAAGATGATTAAGTAGCTTTTTATGTCCAGAATGTTCATGCATGACTGTCACATCCATATGCATAAATTTAATACATTTCCTCCTGTCATTTTCATACATTATTGAACTGAACAAAATTCAATAAAACACAGACTCTATAGTTCACTTGTCAACATGAACTATAGCACAGGCTTTTTCAGCTAATCCATCTGAATGAAGTCCTTCTTTGCATTTCTTCAGTCAACTTATTGCATATCAGTTTACCTGAATAGGTCAAAAAGTTGAAACATGAAAAATATGAAATTAACAGGTGTTGTAAATTTAGTGTCTATTGCTCATAAGACCTAATGGCCTGAATTAAATCCTGCTGCATCTGTACATTCCCGTCTGCTCAGTGCAGTACTGTCTTTCCTTTCTACCTCCCCAAGCCCCATGAGAAAACATTTTCTGGTCGTACTGTCCTAAATAAGGAAGGAAAACAAGGGATCATGGAGTGCAGAACTAAGTAGGTTAATGAGTAAACTGAACAGCAAAGAATCCCCCCCAAAGTCTCACGTCTGTTCTCTTAGAAGGCATATGGTGGCCCCAAGCTGAATCATCTTTCATAGTGCAGTACTACTATCGGAAAGCCTGTGCAAATCTCAAAAGCAGAGTCAGGCTACCAGGACTGAAACATGGAAAGCACATCAAGGACTTCAGCTGCTTAAACATTTATTTCCAAAAATCTGGTTCTGTGTCACTGAATATCTTTGCTGTTTGATTAAAGATGGCATCAATAAACAAATGACAAGAAGCAAATTCTGAGTACCAAAAGGAGTATTTCCATGTAGTCACGCTAGAAAATGACAATATTTACATATGATCATTTTTAGAGTTCAGAGAAGGCTGAAAACAAACCAGCTGTGTGGTTCCACATCGCATTGTACACTGATCAGCCTCTCCTTTGAAGGTACAGTATATCTTGCAAAATTACATGGAGATGGAGAGAAAAAAGTAGGAAAATGCCTATTTACCCTTATATCCTATGCTTTTATACCTTTTGAAAAAAATCCAACAGAAACCATAAGCTACTATGAGCAACTGATAACTGTGGGGGTTTTTTAATGGTATGGTGTAAAAATATAATAACAACATACATTTTAATATGAAATGTAAAAAATCCACAATCTGTAGGGCTGGGCTTTCTTTTCTTTTTTTTTTTTTTTTTTTTCCTATAGCTTTACTAGTTAGCCTGTTTTCTCCCACTGCCTTTTGTATAGCACAGATATGTTCGCCCTGATTTCTTGGGGGTTTAATATTTCTAGCTTAGCAAGGAGAAATGTGATTGTGAGCCCCACTGCAGGTATTTAAATGCCTGATCGAAACATTCAACAATAGATGTAATTAAGCAGGCTCTAATTTTACTTATGTGATTCAACATAAAGAGAGGAGCTCCATTACTTCAGTGTTTACGTCATTCCTTGGAGAAATGACCTTAATTTATTGTAATTTCCAGTTGGAAGGTTACCAAATTGGTTTTGAACTTAAGTAGCCCTGTGGGTGCACAGTAATTTATTGCCAGATTACATGAGGTACACTGATTACTTCTAATTATAAAAGACTTATTTTTCTTAATAAATAAGTTTACCTTTATTACTAAATAGTTGCTACAGTTAAACTTTTGTTAGAATCATCTTGCATTTGGGCAGCTAGCTTTCACCAAATAGTTAATCAAAGTATCTTTACAAATGGAAATACAAGTTACATAGTGTATATACAAAGGCATCATTTTGTGTATCACATGAACTTAGCCAAAAGTTTAATAGAGGTTTGGGTGACTGAGCTGAATTTTGCACAGGACAACTAGGTTTATGCAACTATTCTTAAAAGAAATTTTGCAAAATGTTTAATGGCAATTTGTGAACAAAAATTAGGTTTTATAATTCATGTGACCATAATGAACACAGTCCAACTGACACTCCAAATCATCAGCCACTGTTTCCCAGGTCAAATTTTCATTAAAATTTTCCAACTTTAGTAGAAGCTCCTGGTTAAAGACAGCTATTGTATGAGGACAAGATACTACACACAAGGTAAAAGGCACAAAGAGTTTAAAATTACAGTGAACAAGCAACGGTGGTTCAAAATAAGAGCTCTACTTCAGACTGAAGCCAGTGGATAGTTTCACAAAATACAAAAATGAAAACAAGAAAAACGCTTATGAAGAATCTCAGCAACATAGGTATGCATACTAAAAAAAATAGCAAGTGTGCTCAGATCAAGGATATTTTAAAGCCACAATCAGTAATCATAAGTCTTAAGAATGTCTTATGATGCCAAATTTGAGAGCTTTAACAATTCAGTTAATGTCACATATAACACCTCACAAATAAACTATCAAAGTGCAAAATGTATTTCTACTCTCTTTATGTTACATCCTCTTCTCATTTCTCTGGAAAGTTTTATGAGTGATCACCATTCTTTTGCTGGAGGAAGACTGGGCTACATACACTTGAGACCTGATGAAAAACTTTTAATTTTTCACCAGTATTTCCCTGTGAAAGAACTTTTGCTGTCAGCAAATATCTTCACTTTTCACTTTGTTACACTGGACTCACAGTTTTCAGTTTTCAGACTACACCTGCTTGATCCATCCTACAGAGATTGCACAGTAAACACTTTTTAGGTGATAGAACACAATACTGGTCAGGTCCCCCATGAAAAGTTTGTAGTGGAGAAAACCCCAAAACAATTGAAAATTCTGTAATGGAGAAAGGGGGATGTGGGTGAATGTGTGCATACGTCTGTGTGTTTATAGGGAAGAAGGCTTTCTCCCAGGGAATTTTAATTGGATGCATTTCCTTCTTTACCTTCTTTCCTTTTCTTTATTAAAATATGGACTTGCTGATGTCTCATATATTTTTCATAATGAGTGGGGTTAGGAAATTAGAAATCCAGAAGCAGTGCCTGTAAAGGGATCTTTAACATTCAGATAGGATTCCTGCTCAAATTGGAGCATTTGTCACGCTTATTGTGGTGATATCATAATCTGTGCACAAAATAACTAAATCTCATTCAGGGATGAGTGCAGGACACTCCTACTGAACTAAATGTGCTTCAAAGCCAGATTAAACTTCCCCTGTGGCCTGAATGCTGATTAGGTTTCTTGTCACCTCTCCGTGTTTTTATATAAAATACCTACAAGAAATTCTTATTTGTCACAAATAATCACATCCTTATCCATCACTGGAGCAAGCTGAAACCAATAAAACCCCAGATTAAAGCAGTATGGGTTCTTTCCTTGTGTATACAAAAGGAAAGATTAAATATTCTTTTAGGATTGTTTTCTTCCACTGATAATGTGATTTATTTATTTTTTACTGTGTTACCAGAAGTGTCTTCGCTGAAAGAGTTCTTTTCCTTTATGAAAAAATCTGATGTCTGAATAACATTCTTCACTTGTTTAACGTTTTAGAAATATTACACTATTTAATACCTTTTACTAAAACTGAATACCGTGAAATAACTTGATTATCAGCTATTAATTTGGGATCTAAAATGTGCCAAATACTTGTATGAAAACTCTGGGATTTCCAGTGCTGCCTCCCCATCTGTAAACTTTATCCTCCTTCCTCAGTACTGAAACCATAGCTTTTTTCACCATTTTCAGAATATCAAATATATATGAGGCATTATCAATAATGGAGCTCAAAGTAAAATTCTGAGTGAGGTGGAGTTGTGCCTGCCAAGCTGCCATCAATTTGAATACCTTAAAAACACTCTGATAAGGTATATGACCCTAAAGTCTGGAACAAACGGGGACACAGGTTAGGAAGAATCACAGAAGGAAACTTAAACTCTGCACTACTCATTATGAGTTCAGGGAGCACAGACCCAGGTCATCTAGGACTAAAAGCTTACATAAAGGACTGAAAACATCTTTCATGTCCCCAGGCAGCTTGAACTGGTCAAGCTCTGGAGTTCCTTTTTCCCAAGAGCTGCATGATCTTGGATTCTCCTCCTGGTGCTTCCATGACAACACACATGTCATTCATTGTATTTTCTGGGCAAAACAGTTGTCTGCCAGAAGCATTTCCGAGACTGTGTGTTACAGTCATTGCTTTCCTGATCCAAAGTAACAGAAGAAAAGCAGAAGCTCTAGTTCATCAAAACTGACTCCTCTGACTTCCCGTGGATGAATATACCTCACTTTAACCTTTGGCAGCTGATAACCAACTGTTGTTTGGTTTTCAAGCAACTGTAGTTAAATCTGTCTGACTGCCTAGATGCCAGTCTGCTAAATAGCATCCTCTAAGAAAGTAAAATGACTAATAATGACTAATTTAACTTTATGGTACAAATTGCCTTTCACAAAACCACAGACCATTTTTAGGCGTACTCATCTGCCAAAATCCTCTCTCCTGAGGAAGGTAATATGAGATAACTATCTGTGTCTGTGTTGATTCTCATTGGTGATATTTTGAAGAAGAGTTTATGTACACAGCAGTCAGCATAGAAGTGTTATTGTGACATTGATAGTGCATCTTTTTCGTAAAACTATAAGCATAATAGTGAACCATTTGCATTTCAGTAGTTGGCAGTTCAAACACTCCTGTTTTCATTCCACAGCCTAAACTGCCTTGTATAATTCTTTTCTGTGTTATTTTCTGGATTCAGATCAGCAATTAAAAGATCACTTTTACACATACAGGACCCACAGCCTGATCACAATTCTGTGGCATTTCTGATGTTCATACTACATGCAGTTTCCTAGGATCCTGTCTGAACTGAGTACTGAAGAGGGTATGTGACATGTGCAAGAGGATCTCAGAAGGGTTTGTACATCAGGCACATCATATCCTCAGGCATTTTAGCACACAGGACTCAGTATCTAGACAGCATCATCCTTTATAGCTCAAGTTTTAATGCAAGGCATCATGAGATAATCCAGTCTTAGCTGAAAGCAAATAAAAAAATAAATACATTTCACTCAGCACTACCTGAATACTTCAAATAAAAGAAGCACTACCTGAATACTTCAAATAAATAGCGTTTGAGACAACTAGATAGCAAGCAAAGGGAAAGGCAGTCTTTCTGAAGCTTTTCTTTCCACAGAGGGGAAAAAAAATTGAGAGAGAAACTTTTGTGTGTGTTGTGTACAGAGCTGAAAAAGAAGAGTAAGAAGCCAGTTGTTGTTTGGAAGATTTTTCTCAGACACTCTGGGGAAAACTTAAAAAAATTCTGCAGATAAAAAGGCTTATGTTTTTACTGAAAAAAACCCACCCCAAAAACACAAACCAAAAAGTAAAATACAACCTCCCCAGCACCTGAAGTTTAACAGGTCAGTAGAAACACTGCAGGATTCCTGAAATATTGAAGGAAGTTTTACTTAGAGGACAAGTGAAATAGGAGGCTTACTGAAAACTTGTGAGGAAAAAGATATTCTAGGACTGAGCCCAGAGAAAAAATAAATTCTCCAAAAAAAATGAACCCAAGAAAGAAATGCATAAGAGTGCAGATCTGAGCTGTGGTATATCAATTAGGAAATTATATCAGCCAAACTTACAAATTTAACCATTGCCATAACAAATATCATACCCAGAAGCAGCCTGTGACTTCCTCATTCTTCATGTTCTTTTCAAGCCAGCTGTGGGTGCAAAGACACAGTGTTAGTATTGATTCTAAGGCATCCTGTAACCTGTTACTCTTAGCCATCTAGGAAAAGGCCGGTTATATTCATAACTTCAATTCTGCCAGAAAGGATAGTGAAAATCTAGCCTAAAATATTCCTTGCCCATACTGAAAGGATTTGATAAATGTTTACAAATGCTTCAAGCACTGTTTTATTGTAAGATTAAATACCTCTTATTTGGATGCTTACTCTTTTTGGGAGTTATATCTGCTCACACTTAACAAAATTATTCCTGTCAAGTCCAAGAACTCCATTTTCTGCTGGACTTGTTTGATCTCATCATCACCTCCTAAGCAAGCTACATTTGTTTGTGTTTTCATGCACTCCAAAAACTCATTTTCAAAATTACTTTTGTATACATTTTCATTATTCATTAGGATTTCTGAATCACTTACAGTAATCAACATTTTAGTAATAAAAGTATTTGCTTATTAGAGAGGCATTTATTAGCACACTATGCAGTAGTAAACAATTATAAAATTCACCATAATGTAACATCATAAAAGGTCCAGAACACTCTCTGTAAGTGGGACTGTCTCAGGGATTTAAAAAATCTGGTGTCTCTGAAACCCACAAAAACACTCCTTCTAATGAGTGGGGCTTGGCTTTGGCCTGAAGTTAAATGCAAATGGAAATACCTCTTAACAAGAAAGAAAAGCATAACAAGAAAAAAGAAAAAAGCTCTTATGGATAAAACATAGCAAGGAAGAAAAAGCAAATATTATTTCATTTCACAAGGTTCTCATCTGTTCCTGAAACATATATATGTATACAGAGTACACAGGTGATTGAAAAGAAAATAATAAAATAATCCCTCCTTGTTTGAAATAAAAAAAGCTCAGGAACAACTGTGGTTGCTGTGCTTAGAGACCATTTCTCATTTCTTGTCTCTCAGCTATAGAGACAAATGGCTCCATGTACTTATTGGAACAGCCTTTACCTCACTCCTGGTCAAACAAGAGCTCAGAGGTAAGGCCATGACCCTCGGACCCTTGTCCATGCCCTGTTTAATGCTTTGAAATCCCTTAGAGATCCAGCTTAGAGCAGTGCCTACCTGTCACGAACTACTCTGTCCTTTTTTTGTGAGTGTTGGGCTGGAGTTAGATCAGTGCTTTGGAAACTTTGCAAAGAAGTCTCTGGAGTGGAAATTTTGACTAATAAAGAAGTTTTATTGTTCTCGAACCACTATTTTCATCAAAATTCATTTCACCATGACAGACAGCACATCTTTACTATTGAGGAGACTTCAGGGTTGAATCGTACTTAGAAGTTTGGGATTAGCAGAAATTTTTAACTAGATCAACTTTTTCTAGTTAACTTTTAAGTAGAATTTCATGAAAAGCACAAGATTTTAATCTGTACTTTACACATTTAAAAAGTTTCAGAATATTTGAAATCAACATTTCAGTTCAGGGCCATTTCTGTTTTAGACATCAATTTGTGTAAATATATATAATAAAGATGAATACAGCTGTAATTGTAATTAGATAAAAAACTCTGTGTTGTTCTGATAATTCTAATGGCCAAGCTGTATGGATGTTATTGAAAATTGAAAATATGAACAATAACAGAAAAAGTGGCCCTGTAGTAGTCTGGGAACCTTTCTAAAAGTTGGCAGACATGCACAAAATGATTGATCTTTTCTCAAAGGTGTCCTTGATTACTGAATGTAACAAACCGGAAAAGTGGATACGTTATGCCATCTGAATGCGTTGCACACAGTACTGAAGTGATAAGAGCATCCTTGGATTGAGGCAAATTACAATATTGTGGTAGAGCAAACCAGAGTCTGACAAGAAAGGCTACAGCTACATGCCTTTTAAGAACTTCTAAACATTTCATTGACCTTACTGTATTTTCCCCTTTAACCTGGCAACAAGCTCTCTTACTGGATGTGTACTACTTGACACACAACCTTTGGTGTAACTCTAACTTTCTTCTTCTTCAGAGTTAGTACTTCCCATAAACTACACATCAAAACTGTCCAAGGATCGACATTTAGAGGTGAATATTTGTCATAGTAATTTGCTGTCCTGATGAATTTTGATCATGTAATAAGTTAATTTCCGTTTGGTGCAAGAGGCGTAAATACTCCAAATAACCTGGAAGGGTTTCAATACCAAATCCAATCTGTTACAGAAGAACTAGAGTAGAGCAGAAATATTGCAAGGCCAGCGCCATCCAGAAGATATAGCTTTCTAGAAGGCAGCGTATCTAAAAACTGCTGAAGCACATGGTACTAAAAGGAATGAAAAGTGTGTGCCGTTTCCTGTATTTCAAATCCTATCATTTGATGAAATATTGTATAGGAATTTTTAGTGTCCTGTAGTACTATTAGCAGGATTTTCTAATTATCAATAGACCTTAAATCTATCTCTGGACAGGGTAAACATTCATTTTGTATGAACAAGTTCAATTTAATTAGTTCATTGCATATGTTCACTTTATTTTTCCATATAATTAATCCTGAACTTTTTTTTTTTTCATATCAGCACATTTCAGTGTTAAGTTGCTATTTATAATGAGTCTGAATTATGTCTTGATTTGGTTTCTTCCATTTATATATGCACTCCATATTAAAAAATAATATTATGGTCATTTCAATTTTTGTTCTAATTTCTGGCACAACTCCAAAATAACAATTTATAAAACACTAAATGAATTACACATTTTGAACTTAGGTAAATGATACTGAGGAAATACAATTATGTACACTAAGTGTCCATTTGCTCACATAAAAAATCCATTATATCATTCATCACTACTGGAAATATCTCTTCCAGGGAAAAATCCTGACATTACTTGAAGCCAGTGGTAGATTTCAGTGTGTGCAGAATTAGCAATTTTGGGGAGGCAGTTCTCTGCCTCCTACAAAAAAGTGATGCTGAAAGTCATGTTTGAAATTTCTTAGCACAGTTGTGTACGCACTTGAATTCAGTAGGTAAATCGTCTACAGTCCTAACAGAACAAGACTTAGCATTTTGCACTGGCAAATTCAGAATTCAGTGTGAGTTTTTCCAATTCACCTTCCATGAAATACTTCCACCCTAATTCAGAAGTTGGTCTGATAGTATGTTACCAAAGTTTCTGTTTTTTGGTTTGTTTTGTTTTTTTTTTTTTCAAGACAGTGTGGCAAGCACATTAAAAGGGATGAACAAGAATTCTGTGGCGTGGTTAGGTAGAAAAGAGACACAAGAGGCTCAAATATACTGAGCCACATCTCAGAATTTGTAGTTTCTACATTTTGCACGGTATTTACAACATGCAAAAATACTTACTCAGTGTTCTCCTGGCTCAACTGAAGTCAATGAAAGATTTGCCCTCAAATATGCTGGAATCAGAATCCTTACTCATCATGCTATTATTCCAGATCTCATGCTCAGCACAAAACAGGCATTTAAAATAACATCACTAAACTTCATACCAGAATCTGATGACTTCATGAACACTAGACACTTGTGATCTGTGTTTCTGCTCTGACTTCTGCAGCTTCAGTTTCAACCACACTTCCAGTGTGTGAAGATCCTTCAGTTGCCTTTGTTTACTCTGTACGTGACAAACCTCAAGGCTTTTAAAGCTTCTAAAATCTGAATTCAAAAGCCTGTACAGTTCCTTAATTTTCTCAGAAGTATAATTATTACTATTAGACAAATTTATAGGGAGCTGCCGTCTAAGAACTATCATTTATATTTACTTGAATTTATTTTCTTGCTCACAGCAAATACAAGATAACCACCAGTTATTCTTAATGCCACATTTACAAAACCTCTCTTGCACACCACCAGTGAAGCCTGTGGTTAAGTCAGTCTGTTGTACACCAGTGAACAGTTTCTTTTGTCATTCTGAAACACTATTTCAAAGCTGAAAGCAGATAATTTGAATTTATAAAAGGTAAAATCTCTGAGGTTTCAATAGGCTTAGATCTGCTCTTCCCAGATGTCTTCTTTACTGGCTTAGAAAGAGAGTTTTTGTGATTCTGAATCATAAATCACAGTCTTGTTTAAAGTAGACCTACTATTTTGGGGGAGTACAATAACACTCTGACTGACATGCTAATAGATGGTTTTACATGTTGGCTCCATTGTCCATTATTTAAGATAAGGCAACTCACACTGAGATTTTTTTTTTGTTCTCGGCAGATTATAAATAAACCCAGAATGAATGTGAATGCTAAAAGGAAACTGCTTGTACCATTTAGGTTTGAAATGCAGAAGTAAACACATGGAATTTACATTTTAGCAAACTTTTGCTAGAATTATTTTTATCAGCATTGAAGGTATTCTGAAAAGCAAGAAGTCTGATAGTGAACGCCTGACATTAATATAATCAAACCTTATTTAATTAAGTCATTCTGTAATACATTTAAAAAAAACCCACAAAACCAACCAAAAACCAGAAAGCTGTATGCTTAATCTTATTGTAATTTAGAGCTTGAATTCCTGTCCTGATATGATTTAAAACTTGAACAGAGGAGTGGGCAGATACATTCAAAAGCACAGGTCAAAGGAATTTTCTTTGACTTGCCTGAGTAATCCATGGTGGCTGCTATAATCCAATGGACAGGCAATCATCCAATTCTTGTCATGAGCAGAGAGGAGGAAGACCTTTGAAACTTATTAAGATGGTTCATTCCTTTGCACGCTGATGCACCAAGATGACAACATGTTAGGTGAAGATTTACTATGGAAAATGAAGGCAAAGACAGCAGCAGCCTCATGTTGAGTTCCACCTTGTATGGAGCATCCCTTCACTTGTGTGATGTGATTTCAATGCCTCAGCCCTCCTGCTCCTGACTTCCCCTGCTTCCAATTCTCACCTTTCATACTTGGTACATAAACTCTGAATTGGCCACAATCTCCCCAGCTGCAACAAAGACAAACAGTGTTTTCCTCTACTTAGACCAAACTCTGCTTTGATATCTAAAGAAAATAAGGATAGATAATATCTCCTATCTAATATCTAATAAACATGGAAGAAAACTGTGCCTTTGTATTGCGTGGCTGTCAAGCCACTTGCAGACAATAGGAAAGATGTATTGGTCAAAGATATGTATGTCTAAGGTTTATCTGAAAATGATAACTGACCAACTTTCAGAAGAGATATCAATATTTCTGTAACTAATTAATTAGAAAAATTTATTTTGGATTAGATGGGTGCTTTAATCTTACCTTATATGAGAGTCCTCAGGTTTATACATTACCAGGACAAGGAGGGTGAGATACATATATTATTTCTTTATTAGTTTTTAAATTCCCTGTTAAATTTGCCAAAGGGTTTCACTGTCACTAACACTGACACTAATTTCACTAAATATTCTTCCAGTGCAAAGCTACATGATAAGCAATTTATTTGCAATAACTCACTGTTCTCTATTACATCTGTCAGGTGCTGCTGAAATTATAGCAACACTAGACAAAGATGTTGCCAGAAGTATCCGAACTTGATATTTTAAGTCCTAATATATAAGATGTATCTCCAACACTTTGAGCCTACCATGGCATAAATTTTTGATCACTTAAAAAGAATTTTGACTATTAGTCTTATTCCACTACAGATGATGGAGTGAGCAATTCAAATTCTCTGCTGAATTGTTCCAAGTTGTTTGGCCTTCAGCCAGAAATGACAGCAGCCCTTTGATTTGCACATCCCTTTACCTGTCTGTTGTAAAAGACACAGCTTTAGAAACCTTCAAAGTCAACTTTCTTCTCAGCATCCAAGCAGCCATAATAGGACAGAGAATATCATCACTACACCAGTGAGCGTCTGAAGCTAATATGCAGTGCCCTGTGTTTTCCTGTTGAAATATAGCGTAATTAATGTGACATAACTTTTTGTAACACAAATATGTTATACATCAGTTGGCGTTTGAGTCAGCTGAGAAACATGGAAAATGGGTACCTTGGGGCTCAGATTTAGGGAGAATAAATTTCATCACATTTTCTTAACACTTCTGATAGTCTAGGTATCCTAGAAGAACAACATGTATTAATAAACAAACTAGACACTTGGATGGAATATCATATGATTCAAGACAAGAATATTTACTATTCTAACCGATTCCCATTCCCTTTCTACATCTATTCTTTTTCCCTCAAAAAACCCCAACCAACCAACCAACAAAACCCCAAACAAAACAAAAACCCCCAACTCTAAAGCTCAAAATCACAGGAAATTAGGAAAGAAGAGACAGGAATGTTTGGCTGGATAAGATCAAATTTAAGTCTCCAAGATTCCCAGTTGCAGGTGCCAGACAATTCCTGTCATTAAGAATCATGACAGAGGGTGAGGAATAACTGGATCAGCTATAAGCAAGAAAGGGGAAAATATCAAATATTTACAGAAGTATGGTGGCTGAGAATTGGATGCTTATATGTTACTGAGGTTAATCTGCAACCCTTGTCAATCAGCAATCACACTGCATTAAAGTGGTCAGGTGGCCAAGAAGGCCAATGGCATCCTGGCTTGTATCAGAAATAGCATGGCCAGCAGGGACAGGGAAGTGATCTTACCCCTGTACTCGGCACTGGTGAGGCCGCACCTCGATGACTGTGTTGAGTTTTGGGCCCCTCACTACAAAATGACATTGAATTACTCGAGCGTGTCCAGAGAAGGGCAACGAAGCTGGTGAAGGGTCTGGAGCACAGGTCGTACGAGGAGCGGCTGAGGGAACTGGGGTTGTTTAGTCTGGAGAAGAGGAGGCTGAGGGGAGACCTCATCGCCCTCTACAATTACCTGAAAGGAGGTTTCAGAGAGCTGGGGATGAGTCTCTTTAACCAAATAACAAGCGATAGAACAAGAGGTAATGGCCTCAAGTTGCACCAGGGAAGGTTTAGATTGGATATTAAGAAGTATTTCTTTACAGAATGGGTTGTTAGGTGTTGGAATGGGCTGCCCAGGGCAGTGGTGGAGTCCCCATACCTGTAGGTGTTTAAGAGTCGGATTGACATAGCGCTTAGGGATATGGTGTAGTTGGGAACTGTCAGTGTTAGGTTAATGGTTGGACTAGATGATCTTGAAGGTCTTTTCCAACCTCGATGATTCTGTGATTCTGTGATTCTATGAAAGTGCAACTTGGGTCTAATTTATTCACTGTTTGAGCTCTGACTGATCTTTGTGTTGCATAAAATTAACCTTTGCAAAACCCCCAAAACTTCTTACAGTGAGCTTTTGCAAGAGTTACTTCAATGCTCTCAAAAGAGAATTTTTCTATAATTGAAATATTTACTATATGTTCTGAGAGTTTGTATCATAATAATGAAGGTTGAGACATGCTCACATAAACCTTATTGCATGTATAACATTAGACAAAATAATAAGAGTAAAAAAGCTTGCAAAATACCAGTAAGATTAACCAACACAGGCAAACATTATTCTTGCATTTTTCTCTGCTATGCTGAACTTCAATTTTTGACATTACAAAATGACATTAATTCATTTGGATATGAATGAATCATCTGTAACTGAATTATTGGTATTTCTCTTAGGCTATATAACAAAAATAGCTGGAGTTTTTATTGACAGACTCTTTAAAGAATGTGGTAATGTCAAAAAACCAACTGCATATGGAAAATCTGTGCTCCATACTGACCATACCCAGCAAAAGTACTCACAGACTGGTTGCTAAAAGTGATGAGGTTGTTCTGGGAAACATTGCAGTGATGAAACATGTTTGGTATTGTTCTGTAAATATACTACTAAACCATAGACTGTATAGTAATATGAAAAGATTGCTACACTGAAGATTCTTTTTTGGCTTTAACATTGTATTAATGTACTGCTGAATAATAGTAAAAAAATCCCTGTATGTGTTCCATTCCCTTTTAAATCCTGACTCAAAGGGTAAAGGTAAACATATTTTAACTCCTAGTCTGAATATTTTATTACATTTTTTAATTCAAACCACAAGATTTCTGTCAAAAATAACCATTTCTAATTAAGCTCTGGATGTGATTTCTGCAGAAGCTAAGTTTATCTGCTGTAATGTTATGCATATTTATTTTATGGTTCTTGGGTTCCTCTGGGCTATCAATTTACATAAACGAGTTGCATTTTTTTTCCAAGTGATCATTGCTAACTGTTGTTCCTGTCTGATATAATGTTTTTGCAATGATGTAATTTCAAAATTTAATGTTTTTTTTTTAAATAGCTATTTGAAAATATGCAATTGAATGCAAAATAAAAAAGCAAAGTATAATCTATTTTCTCATCTTCATTTTTATTCATTTTGTTTGTTAAACACCCCCCCCCCCCCAAAACAAACCAAAATAAGGTAGCTATAATATAATCTTGAACACTATTTTTTTTTTTCTTTCAAATACAAGATTTCTTACAAAAGCAAAAAGCAGAAAGATAGTCACTTACTGGACTTGTTCCTAGATCCTGAAAGACCTTTCCAATCCCGTCTTAATAAACTTGAAGCTTCTTTCCTCGTAGCCAATAACTGAAAAGAAACAGAGCTGCTTATCTTTGTTATTTATTATACTAGTATAATCAAAGTGAGTTATTTGCTATTTAAGGTTTGTCATTGTTAAACTTGAATAACAGCATAAACTGTATGGAATTTTTTTATAAGAAGTGAAAGTTGGGCAAAATTCTGAAGCTTCCCATTCCCAAAGAATTCTGAATAGATACATTTTGGCATGATTTAATGACTTCAAAATTATTTTTAAGAAGCAGAGCTAAAAATGTTTGAATCAATAGTTCCATTTGGTGATTGAGTTCATTTTAGTATACAAAAATGACAATGAAAAATTATGACATCTAAGGTAACATTTTCACTAAGAATTAGAAAAATGTATAGACATGACGATTCTCTTAAAACCAGAAAAATCTAAATACTTATTGTTTTAATTAAAATCCCCGTATTTTGAAAAATAACATTTTTAATTGGAAAAAAAAAATCCTGTGTAAATTTTTGATTGACTATAGTCACTTTTTAAAATAGAATCCTTCAAAATGCTCTATTTTGTCAGTGGAAAAAACAGAAAAAACACTTCTATATGTCAGAAAGCTTAAATTTAATATATATCAAAAGTAAACACAGGTAATTATTTTTGCTCCTTCTAAACTCAGGGGTTTTTTTAAGAATCTTCATGGTATTTAGAGGGTTCTTACAGATACCTAGTACTGGACAAGTAGCTTTACTAATCTGCCAGTTAGAAAAAAATAATCATCTCTGTCATAAAATGAGAAGACTAGATAGGCCTATTCTAACACTTGCAAAATTCAGCGTGTGTGGTGTCAGCATATATTAACAGGAGGATTCTGTCTTGGCTATGTATACATTTGGATCCAGATATGATCAAATAACATGGTTGCTCTTTTGCCTCATCCACGGACCCAGGAAGATGAACATTTGTGAACCAAAGGGCTGCCAGGAACATTGAACACCAAAGTCAGCAGACCCTGTACCTGATGTGCACAAATGCTGCATACCATTCCCACGTGCTCTTGCCCACTCACCTCTGCTGACACTTGCACACTACTACTATGAACTTCCAATGGACAGCAATATTTTATGCTTGATTGCTTAAGCCAATTAAGATAATTGGTTATGTGCTGATCTCTAAGTGTTTGGTTATTACAAAATCCAGAAACCCACTCCCTTTTCACTTATGGAATAGATAGCATTCATACCTCACCTATTAGAAGCTGTATGTTATGATGTCAGCTTGTTTAGAGTCTATACATACACTATTACTTCCAGGATATGCAACAGTTGGTGGAGTTTTTATTCTTCTTTCATCTTTTTAGGAGCCTGCCAGCAGCATCAGACAGAAAATACAGACAAATCGGGCTTGTTGCCCAGCATGAAACTTCCTAACAGTCATTGTGAGAAGTCCAAAGACCATGTATTGAGTTACTGACGATGCTTTTGTAGCACTTTCTTTACATGAGAAGGTTTCTGATTCCAAGAACAGGCTCATTCCAAGTGTTTACCAGAACATCATGGCAGAAATGCTCTGCACCCTTTTTTCTCTACGTCATGCTCCAGATGAGCTAATGCTACAATCATATTTAGAGATCCTACCTGTTTGCTGGTGAGATTGGCTCTTTTAAACAGTGAGAAAGATGGTCATTTTTTTCTATAACTCCAAGAAAAATCAAGGCGAGGTGATGGTTAAGACTTTAAAATAAATATGACAAACATACATATACAGTGATGACTGCTTTCCTGAAATGAGCCTATATTTTTTAGAAATATGACAAACTAAAATTCTATTTGACACATATGATAATAACATAAGATATAAAGATAAACTATCTTTCCTGCAGTATGCAATATATCTCAAAGGGCGGTAAATTTCAATAAATTGCCACATATCTGTACACATTCTTTTTTTTCCAGTATGTGATGAAAGGCTTTATTTTTTCAACTTGGTTCAATTTTCTCTAGGTTGCTACCAATAAATTGATTAAATAAACATCTATGCTGTAAATAAAATAGTGTTACTGTATTCACTGGTGTTTTGTGATAGAAAACAATTTGTTTTACTCCCATTTCCCCACCCCCAGATCAGTATGCAATACAATATTTAGCCTGTCAGTACAAAATCAGTGAACTAGGTTTTAGACAGTTTTCAGTGTAATGTCAGATCTAAGATATAGTTTTTGTGAGTCTTTACACAGGTTTTGTGTGACTGAATTAATTGTATTAGTTAAATATGAACAACATTATTTAAACATGACCTCTCTTCCTGAAATTGTAAACAAAACTCAGCTTGTTTCAACATTAAACTAAACAATAACAGCATGTTGTATTTACCATATAAGTCCATCTTTAATGTTTATACAGCATCTATTAAAATGAGGCTCTAATCCTGACTGAAGCCTCTAAATGCTACTCAGTAGAAAAAAAAAAAAAAAAAGGAATAATAACTATAGTAGAAAAAAAAAGGAATAATAACTATATTAATTTTCTTTTTAGTAATCCATGGATGCAGTAATTCAACCAGAACAGCTGGCTTCTTACTTCACTTATCAGCAAAAACTGAATAAGCAGACTGTTATAATGAGATCTCATGATATTAAAACATCATTAAAGTTATGGCAGTTACTGTTATGGGTATGCTGTAGAATAAAACATTTCAAAAACAAATTATGAACTAAACAATGCTTCATAAGATTGCAGAATAAAGTACTTTCTGTGATACATTGATCAAGTAATACTTATTTTACTCTGAGGCTAGAAATCATTCTGCCATAAAGGGTAACTTAGCAACTTTGAAGACTCCACAGCTTTTGTCATCTCTTTTTCCTTTACCACACACTAAGGTTATGGACGACTTGCCTCCACAAGACCAAGGCAAGTTTTCCTCACTTTTACTGCTGGGATATGAATAGCCTGTATGACTTTACCACACTGCTGCAGTAACTAGGAACATTGTGGCCTCAGTATATCATCATACAGTTTTTAGCATGATTAAAAGGGCTCTCCAGTTGTTTGCTATTTCATCCTAGAATACAAACATTATTTTGTGCAGATAAAATTGTAAAGATAATTTTTCCCAGTAATTTCTATATTTTATGCTCCTGCTGTTCCTTCTCTTCTATAATATATAAAATATAAGTGCTACTTTTCCTGAGTTGCTAAACATACTGATCAAATCACAGGGAGTTTTAATATCAGACATACTTCTCTGTATATTTTTATCTGATTTCCTATTGGTGTTTTTTTTCAGAAACCCCTTTGTAGGTCTGTTACTCCTCACATTTTTTAGTGAGAATGTTTTTGAATCTAGTATTCTTTCCTCTCTGTGTTAAAAAACTGTGGAGGTAGTTGCCTTCAGACAGCAAACACATGGTTTCATGTCAGCCAGCATTTTTTACCTCCTCTTCCTAATTGATCATCAGAGGCCAAGCCAATGCCCAAATGGAGCATTGTTGTTAATGCACCCTAAATATTTCAAATGGAGTAAACAAGAAAAAGTTGGATACCAAATCAATACTATTTCGCTTATAGTCAAACTTCTCCACTGTTCCCCAAAGAGACTATATGACTCACATGACTGCCTCTTCAGTTTTGCCCAGAAATACTTGTAAGGTCCAAAATTATGACATTTACATATAAACACAGAGAAACAGAAAATTAAAGGTATTATAAGAGGAAAAAGAAGTATCTTGATGAACAATACTTTCTTCCAATGACCTCAACAACACTTAAGAGTATAATGCCCTCAGCATCCACATTAAAACATCTGCCTCATCCTTCATCTAATCACAAATTAAACTGAAGGTCATGGTTTAACCATGTGCCAGGGTAACTGGGAGGCAGGAAATTTTAGGGGGGGGGGGGGGGGGGGAAGGGAAGAACAAATAGGCAGGCTGCTATTTTCTAGAATTGTATAATTTCCAGAAATCTCTCAAGCATAGAGGAAAAATTTATAACTAAGTTTAGGGCTGAGATTACTTTTTCCATCTTTAATCGCTCTCCCTTTGAGTTAATCCAGCATTTCAGTAGGTTGCTGGATATACAACTACTTCCTGATGATAGCAGAATAAAGACGGTATATAACAAGAATGATGGCTGAGTACATAAGATTAAAGATCCATCTACCAGAAAAGAAAGTTAGCATCTTACTAAATCTTATACAGGATAAACTATGAACATTTTTTTCTCTTTAGAACCCCAAATCCTCCTTCCTATAGAAATTTTCTCTCTGTAACAATGGAAATATTTGAGTTTCTACAGGTCTGGCTACTCCATTATATTTCATTTTACGTTCACGCTACAAAACTATATTATATTTACAAACAATACATTTCTGAGTATGGGGAATCAAATGGGGATTTTCTTTACCTTAAGCCATAGAATCTGTAGTAACCACTAAGCACCAACTTTCTCAAAAGAAACTTGGATCCACAGGAGTCATGAAAGATCCAGATCACTTGATGCCTCTTTTTAAGCATAACCTGTACTTTTGAATGTAATCCCAGGTTCTATCTTTCGTTCATGCCCAACAGCACAGGTAGATATCTGGTCTGGGTAGAACTGCTGCAGTGCATATCCTGCGACAAAACATTACACCAAAGAAAATATGGAACAACAATACTTACTGCCACTAGACACATGTAATCATTCAGCAACTAGAAAGGATTCTGGAGGTTCTGACTATACCCACTTTCCTGGTAGGAAAGAATGTTGGCAAATACAACAATTCTGCAATTTTGGGTTGATTAATTAAGAGCATGTCATTAGCTTTACAATCCAGAGCTGGTCAAGGTATTAAAGTCTTATTTTATTATTTTGTCAAAAATGAATAGGGTACCACTTCTTATTAAAAACATTGGGAGCAAAACAGCTGTTAGAAAATCTCCTTCCTCCTTTCAACTTGGCTGGAAGCTCTCTTCTTTTAATATTTTAAGTATGCATCAAAATATCTTTTTATTCTTCAGTGCCAAGCTTTCTGTAAACCTTTAGAAGATTTAGAGCTTATTACTGCTTATTACACTGACCAGCACTGTCTCCCGACCTTCCATTTCCTCTGTGCATATGCCTCTACATTGTCTGTCCTACAGAGCATGTTTCTGTTCTGTGATTATACCTGTCCTGCATGTCCCAATGTCCTATGCCAGAACAAATAAACAACAATATGGAAACTGTGTTGGGGCCCACTACTTCCTCACAAGCACTGGGAATTAAAACCTAGATGAGCTGGCATTAGTAAAATGTTTGTCACTTGTTGATGCCAGAATAGAACCTAATTACTTTGTTATTTTAACTCCAGAGGATGGATAAATAACAGATAAAATGTATATAAGAAAATCTGAACACCAGTAAGAGCACCATTATGAACTAAAAGTGTTGATATAGAAATACTTTCTATGTTGTGAAGTTTAACTCATACACAAAAACCTAAATTATGCTAAATTCTCCTAAATTATGCAGCTAGTCTCACTAAACAAAGTCAGGCTATATATAAAAATGAAAAGATAATACATATAAGAAAAGCTTTTCAGAATTAGAACTACTAATTTGTATAGCCCTTTAATCTGCAGCACAAACAGATTAATGATGATTTTTAGTTGGCTTCTCTGGCCCTTATCTGAAATCCAGTATGTCTTTTCCATGGCCAGAATAGAATCAACCAATGGAGAATTCACAGGAAAGTCCTGTTAAGTTCTGTTTTTTTGAAGGACAGATTTTATCATAGAAATTCTGTTCAGATGGCTGAGTAGCATCTATTCCCTGGTCTCACCCAAGGCAGAAGCTGACTACTAATGTTCTTTGAGCCTTGCTTCATGATCATTAATTTGACACAGCACTCCTCTGAGTTCTATTCCAATTCAAAACTTTTACCAGGGAAGTTTGTGCTCAGTGAAATGAGGATCATAGTTAATTTTAGATTAATTATATTATATCCAGTGAGAAACACATTAATAGCATTAGTTTGGTTCAGTCATGATTTCTTTTTTTCCGGAAGCAAATTCTTTTCATTTTGAAGAGGTTTAATAAAAATTAGACTGACATATTTATACAAGCAGCATTGAATGTCACAACATCCGTGATTAAACATTGAGGGTGGCATGTCAAATTCTTGGCAAAGTCTAGAATTGCTCCAATTTTCCAGAAGGGATTGGCATATACATAATGTCACCATTTATTACAAAGCTGCTGAGCTGCATTTTTAATGAAAAAGAAATCTTTTACTGTGGTCATTCTACACTGTGTATATTTACATAGTATTTAAATAAAGACTAAATTTTAAGGTGAACCATAAATTGTTCGATTGACAAAAGTGTAGGTCCTAGATTCCTACTTAACATTAAATGTAATGTGTTAATCCTATAAAATCAAGATATCAGAAACTTGAAGACAGTTTACCATTTATAGATTAATGAACTAATGATCAAATATCTTCCATACATTTTTCTTTACAACTATATCAGGCAAAATAGTGACAACCAGAGTAGAGGTAGCGTAATTTCTTCCATTCAACCCTTGACGTCACCTTCCAAATAACCTTCCAAAATCTTTCTCTCATAGATTTATGAATTTACAAGAAAAAAATCAGAAATCAGTTTCTGAAAAAATAGACAAGCAAAAGTAAAAACATATTATTTTAAAGAAAGATCTTCATAATTTTGAATCGTTCAATCAGTGAAGTGATTTGACTATAAAAATAAGTAGTTGGCAGAGAAATATTTGTCAGTGAATCAAATTCTTCAATTGTTAGACAGGTTTCTGGTTCAAACAAATATTCAGGAAATTTAGGTAGCTAAGGTGTAACTTTTTCACTCTTGGCATTATTAATTGTCTTTAGCAACAGAATTGACTCTTTTTATATATGCCAAAGATTTGGTAAACTTTTTTCACTTTTCCATTTAGATACATGGCCAAGTGCCAAAAATGATCAAACTCCCTTCGAGGCAGAGAGAATAAGAGTATCTACAGACACTGAGAGCTGTAAAAATGTATGCTTGAAAACACAGTGGAGAGTGAAACTATGCTAGCAACTTTCAATAATATAAGGCCAGGTTTTCTCACTAATGGCACAAATTCCTTATTACCACTTCTCTGAATAATATTTAAATTTCACTATTATACATGAATAACATGCAGCATAACCCTTCACAGCATTAAAGTGGTTGGTTTTCTTATTTGGACCTGCAGGTGGTATTTCTCTTTTGGGCACAGTCAATTAAGAAAACAGACACTTGAATAAATTTGTTGAGCTCAAAGTTACATTCAAATCTTATTCTGCATGTATACTACTGTTCATACTGGTCATACTTTGACTTCAGAACACAGTGACTGCTTTACTCAGGGTTATACCATTATTAAAATTCCTTAATTTATGGAATTTATAAAATCAGTGCTTTGGAAGACAGTAGTAGAGCATACAAGCATATCCTGTTGTATGCATCTTGATGGTTCTGGCACACTCTGTCTTCAAAATTGTGTATCTTCTAACTATCTGTTGACCGTTCAATTGCATATAAATATAAGGGTGATAAAAGGAACAACAAAACACATCTATCTTTTTACACTGAATGAAGCATCATAAATGCACTTCAGGTTATCATAAGTTCAGTGGAAGATATCTAAATGGCAGAGTGCATCCATTGCACAGACTAACTGATCTATAGGAAGAAAGCCTACCGTAACACTTCAGGATCTAAGTTTCCAGCTGATTCCTGTAAATTCCCAGAGAAGATAACATCTCTTCATCTGCTTCAATATTTTACTAGTAGAATGTAGATATTTCTGCCAATGTAGAATAGTCTTAGGTATATTTATCATAAATAAACATCATGGATGAGTTTTGAACATCTCATATTTTGTTTTAGTTTTGGGAATACACTTATGTGAACTAATAAGAGGAGACTGGTATAAACCCAAAGAAGAAATAATATTTGCAATTCACTTAAAATAATTATATCTGTCCTGTGGACTTTATTGGGTTCCAGAGCTGATGCTTCAGCTCTTAATGCAGGAATTGATCTCAGAAAAGCCTCTCATTCATTTTCCTCATA
This sequence comes from Strix uralensis, assembly GCF_047716275.1. Lineage (NCBI taxonomy): Eukaryota > Metazoa > Chordata > Aves > Strigiformes > Strigidae > Strix > Strix uralensis. The sequence continues at coordinate 42,457,215 of NC_133975.1, forward strand.
CTCCCTTTTATTTGTCACATTTGTTCCTTTTCTCCTATAGTGGATGCTGTTTGTATCACCTCTAGATATGCAGTGCCAAGCCAAGACTCCAGTAAGATTCATTTGTTCCACTGCTAACCATCTCAAAGGAGGGACTATTTATTATCGTGAAAGACTCAAAGTAATAATAATAAAAATCTCCCACTTAGTTCAAAAGGCCTGTTCTACTTTAAATACTTGGGAGGCTGTGGGAATGTCTGTATACACTTTGGACACACAGCTTAGACATGTAGTCTCCATGGAGAGAAAATTTCCTTCTAAAGGAGTTTCTAGTGTTTGCTGAAGTAATTTTTTAATGGAGCTTGAAATCTGACTGTTTTGTGGAATACTGACAGGGATGTGGCAGCAGAATTTATCCTATACAGAAGAGAAAAAGTCAAATTTTCCTTCATGTAGAGTCACATTGATGCCAGACTTCATAGAACTCACTTGTCCTTGTGGCTGATATTTCTGTATCTGGAAAGCCATAGATTTCAGGACAGGACTCAGACAGACTTATGTTTAGTTTACCATCCAAGAAGAGAAGGAAAATAAGGACAAACAACAATGAAAAAGAACACACACAATTTTTGGTAAATTAAATAGTCAAACAGCTGAAGTGGTGTGGTGGTTTAGTCCCTGCCGGGGTCTGAGACCACGCGGCTGCTGTCCCTCTCCCACAAAGGGAGTGAAATACAAAGCCCCGGGGCTGAGATAAGGAGAGGTTTAATACAACAGTGCAACGGCAACACAACAAACAACAATAATAACAATAACAGTAACAGTAATAACAATGAACAGGGCAAAATATCTACCAATATAGCAGTGAGAGAAAATCCGGCGGCGCGAACCCCACGCGATCACCGATTCTTCCCGCGCTCTGGCGTCCGGACGTGATGTCAGCATGGCATATGAATAACCCGGCTAGAGCTTCCCCCCGCTGCTGGGGAAATTTAACCCTATCCTGGTTAAACCAGGACAAGTGGCAATACTAGTCATCTATAGAGTTGGAAGATAAATCCTTTCCTCACTCAGGTACCATAAGCTATTGCAAATATACTTCAGATCACCCCTTTCTAAGATACTGTTACTGCAGTTGAGTTTCCTTTTGAAAGCAAATATTAAATCCCTAATCGATCCATTCTGTGTTAATTGCATAATGCCACAGGGTCTCTAGGTTTGATCTGCAGCACACTAAAGCAGTTATAACGACCAGTAGCTATATGCTGTAATACAGAAGTAGGAATTATCCACAGCTGTGCACTGTACAAATTGCAGTGTTACCTGATAACTCTGATGGTGCAGTGCTAACAGTGTAGCTGTCTTCTCTTCCTTCTTACCAGTCTTCCAGAGGTATTCCTAATGGAAAGTGAGCAGGGTAACACTACTTGCTTTGCTTCTCTCGGAACGGCAATTTAACATCTAAGGGGGGAAAAGGGTGTAAACAAAAATATACAAAACTACCCCAGTGTAAATCCACCAAGTTCATAGGCTATGGATCACAGAATATTAATATGTGCATTCTTTTAAGCTGTTGGGGTGTCTCTTAGAAAATACATACCAGATATTTCACATTCCCTGTTCGTCTCTAAGGTTTAAGTTGGTAAAATGTCTGACCCGGTTGCAGAGTCTCCCCTCTTACTGAACTATTGCTGTGCTTCCTGTATGTCAGATCTTCATGGAACATGAAAGAAGATACAGACTAGCTGGGACTGAGTGATCCCATTGAGAGGGGTGGAGTAAAATTCTTAAGAATACAGATTAAATGTGAAGCAAACCCACACAAATGTTTTAATTGGAAATTTTGGTGTTTGTTCAACAATAGATTTATATAATTGAATTTTCAAGGTTAAAAGTAACAGCAATATTTACAATTCCCCAAGAAAGGAAAAAACTCAAATTTTGACGTACTCTAAAATCACATTTGCAAATTTGATGTTTAATGGATTAACTTCCTTTCAAGTAAACTGAAAACAGACCTTTTACTTCCTAAACAATGTTTTACCACCACTCCCCAAGAAACCTCCATTGTCAAAACTAAAAAGCCTCCTATCAGCTATTTCATCCTGATTGCAATTTCCCTCCCCACAAATTTATGTTATAGTATGTATAGAGTAATGAGGCTCTCTAGTGCAATATACCAGGCAAAGAAATGATGGCTAATGCAGTTGTTCCACTGTATAAATGTTTCCAGTAATTTATCCATCAGAAGTAGGAAAGATGTTTAATTATATTGTACAGCAGGAATATTTTGTCCATCAGAAATGACATGTGCAATGATGGCCTAGTGAAGTTAAATACTAGAAAAAATAAAATAATTCATAGCAGAAAGTTCATGAATTTTCATTTTTTCTTTTAAAAAGACTGCAGTAGAAAAAAAACCACTATGAAATAATTAATTTTTCAGTGCTATAAATACAGTTTACTCTGACCTGAATACTGATGTTTTGCAGAGCACACCATATCTAAAACTAGTCTTTTCAAGGGTGAAAATGGGAGCAATTTCATTCACTAAATATCTCCTGTTTCTTTTTTTGGTAGGAAGGATCATTTAGACTTTGTTTCAGATCAGGGCTTTTTACTCTTAATCTTCATTACTGATGAAAATCTAGAGACCAACATCATATTCATTTAATATACTATAGAATAATTCATGCCTGAAAGAGGAAAGAAAAAGCAAGCCTCCCTACTAGAAAGGGACATTAGTCATTTCTCTCTGTCATTTTTTTGGCAGCTGATGTTCTATGTTTTGTAAATCATTACATCTAAAAGAGCTGAAGCTGTAAAACTAACGTAGCAGGTCAGGGAAAACAACCAAAACAGGGTCAGAGAATCTGAACCCATGTTACCAGTTCAGTCAGTCTTTCGTCACATCACTTACTCTTCATTTTAGCATGCTAACTTATCAATATCACTGCTAATAAGAAATATTACTCTCTACGTGCTTTCAGAGACCTTTGCTGCAAAAATGTAAATGGAATTTTTGGAAACAAAAGGACTAAGGTGTTTTCTCAAAGCATGTATTTATAGAAAGATTTTGTAATAAGAGGATATAATAGAATGACTATTCACATCACAGGGAGCAAGAAGGGTAGCAATGAAAAACAAACCAACAATGTAAAGCAAGAGAAGATAAAGGACAAGAGATAGTTATTAGTTTAGACATGTGAGGCAAGACCCTTTATTAAAAAAATGTGTCAAAGGGCTTGAATTTGATCCTGCAAGAGATAAAAAAAAAAGAGTTGAACAGAAAGAGATAAAATGTGGGAGAAGACAACATATCAAGCATTCAAATTTTAGATCCAAAGGAAGAAGGGACAAATTTTCCACAAGGATGTGAACAGAAAGGAGGAAAGGATGGATTTTGATGGTAAAATGGAAAGAAGGTTTACTGAGCTGCAAAAGAGAATAGAAAATAGTCAAGAATGACATTGAGTGGATGAGCCAGAGCAAAGAAAAGAATGAAGCTTATGAAGAAAAAATACTAGTCATTGATCTAGTCTTACTGTACACCTTTTGTCATCTTTCAACCACAATATCAGAACTGCAGTTGTGTTACTTTCAAATGCAAAAATGTTACCATTGATTTCTTAAATTTGCACCAGCATGTATTGAAAAATGTGCTGGTCACACTGCCTTTAAAGAAGTTTGGAGAATAGAAACTTAACATTTTCTATAATAGCAGCTAAGGACTGATGTATGCAATAAAATTTTTATGGAGTGATCTCCATCTTACTGGCACAAAAGTAGTAATTAATAAAGATATATTCATTTCTCCAAATTTACAGAATATTTATCTACAAACCTCAGAACCAAATACAAATATTTCTTGAGCAGTCTTATCATGTATCTCTTTCTGTGACTCATTGATTTTGTTTGGAATGCATTGCCTGGTCTTAAACCTAATACAGAATGAAAGGAAAATGCCATCCTAAAGGTCAAATATCCAAACTGAAAAGAAGATTTTTAGAGATAGGAATTAAAACCAGACATATTTATAAAAAACATTATTTGTTTTTAGCTGACAACTACAAAGAAAACTCAGACAAATTTAGTAAGCTTCAGCAGATATTAAAAAGGAATTGATTAAAATTACCAGAAAAAGAACAAACTTTTGTACATGAAACTGTAAACCCATTTACTTGTAAAACCATTAACATATTTTGGAGGTTTAGGAGTGTTTCTCACTAAATGATTGGTTTTTCAGGGTACTTTTCACTGTATGCTTTTCCAAATTTTTTAAAATATAAAATTTACATACTCCTTTTTGTTACTAACCATTAAGATATGAAAATAGAGAGCTCCTAACATCCAACTAGTGGCATTCAATTGGATAGATATGTCAGAAAAATGTTTTTCCTTTAAACAAAATGAAAAAATTAACACTGCATTTTCTAAATAGCTTCCATTTGTATTTCTGTTGAAGCATCCAATTCTCTCATGAAATGCATGGCTACTCATGGTGACATTAAATTCAGTACTAGATTCAACAATAAGCTGCTCCTGAACCTGGACATTCAAATAAGACTGAAGTGGTATATATACATCTAGAGTAAATCTATACAGTAAACTATTTCAATGCAAGTTTACCCTTTTGAAGTAATATGTTAAGACTACTTCATGAGGTGTCTAAAATAAGATTCTCTCATTTAAAGGTGTGGAAGTTGAACCTGAACCCCTGGAAAACACGATCTATATAAAGCAAGGAATGGGGAATGACCAAAGCCCAGCTAGCCCAATTTACTTTTTTTACCATTTACTCACATTCTGTCAGACATTCAAACATGCAAACAGAAAAAGAGAAAGAGTATGCTTGCTCAAGAGACTGGAATCTTTTGTGCATTGATATAATACAGGGCATTTATGGTTTCATCACTTTTAAAAGATGAGGAGATAATTATGTCTCATTTTAAATGAACATAAAGTAGTAAAAATGAAGCTCTACAGATGTTCATTTTTCTTTCTGTACCCACATTTCAGCTCCTTGATGTTCAATTTAATTTCATATTTTCTAGTTTTTGGCTGTCTAGGTAAAGCCCTGAGGACCCTCAATTGTACTTTCTAGCTTTACTTTAAATAAGCATAGCAAGGTATTTCTAGAAAGGTCCAAGTTTCTGAGTTTTCAAAAAAGTCTATTCTCATACACAGAAAATGAGTTATCTTGTAAATTCCTACTATTTAATTTTAGGCAAGTAGGAAAGGACAGCTCTGGGTTTGGGGAAACACCTTGGAATTTTCCTACAAATATTAAAATAAGAAGCATTATGAGTAATGCAGAGACTTAAAGCTTCAGGATTCTTACTAGTCTCCATGGTAATTTGTTGTGCAAAAGAAAAGCAGTATTAAGTAGATAATGATACATGGTAGAATTTAATAATGAATAATAAACTTTTCTTGGAGTTTTTTGACCATTTAATAAAAGATATAAATCCTTGTTAAATTTTAAATCATGATTAAAAAAGGAAAAATAAGGAAGCTTTACACTTCTCTGGAAAGTTCTAAGGAATTTATTTATCAAGATATGAAAAAATAACATTGTATTAAGAAAGAGTCTTCCAAAACCATAACAACATCAGAATATGATTTCTTAAAAGCTGGACTAATATAATCATCAAAGTACTACATTCCTAACTGCATCTTCTTCCTGGAAGCTAAATCTATAAGCATACGTGATAGACATTTCCTTAAACAGTTTGTTTCCTATCAGTCTATCATATAACTGACATACTTGTTCGCCTTTAAATTAAACCAGCTTTATTCAGTGATGTAAAAGCCTCCCAGCTTTCTGTCGATAAATCTCTGCACAGAATAATAAAGTTAATTTTCCTATGTGGTTAGCTATGAGCAACTACTACATAGTGACAGCTCTTTTATTGAACACAGAAAGCAAAACCAGAAATATTTTGGTTGATTTTGGTGTATATCTGTATATGTGTGTGTGTGCCATATACATATATAGGTGTGTGTGTATACACCAAAACACATATTCATATATATATGTGCACATATACATATTTTCACTCAGAGGAACAATGGAGAACTTAATCGAATGGTCAAAGTTTAAAAGATTAGTGTTTGTGAGATAAGGCTGCCAACAACCCATCTGCTGAGACAGGTATAAAGAAACTTGACTGGTCAATTGCCTTAACAATAGTATAAAAACTACATTAAAGAACTTAATTGATGGACAAGGTGCTTTGGAATAAAAAGAAACAATTACAAATGTAATTTCAGCAAAGCTTTTTCTAACTGTATCCTATAGAGAATGAAAAATGTCTGTTCTGATGAGAAATTTTATAAAAGTTATTTTGTGGCTTCACTATGGGCTTTGTTTAAAGCCCATTTACAACCAGTGATGGGTTTTCAGCTCACTTCAGGGGTTTCAGAGTACAGCGCATTTTGCTGCAAAAAGAGATACAAAACACTCCTCTTTTAATTTCTGTCATTAAATATTAGAACTGTGGAACTGTATCACCTTTGGTGTTTCCGAGGGGTTTTTTTTAAGGCAATGGTTTTAATTATCTATAATTTTGACAAAATAGAATCATTAAGTTGAAATTTTCCATGCAAGATTAATTTGTTTTGTCTTAATTTTATCAAAAATAGTTTAGAAAAGTGTGTGGTTCCCTAATATTAAAATAAATTCTTATTGATGATTGATTCTCATCAACTATTAACTGGAAAGCTATAGAAATTCTGTGTTTTCAAAGCAGGCAGCTAAAATATAGCAGGGAATGTTTTTATAGGAAACATGAGCTAGCCATGCCTGTGGAAGTCTGCCCATATAATCTGCTTTTAAAAATACAGCCTTCATATGCTTACAAAAGACAGCTTTACTGTGATAAATTTCATTTGTACTAAGAATGCTTCAGACTGAGGTCACCAGGTATTTTCCTGGCATCATCTGAGGACCATGTAAGATTCGTCTGCTTATTAACACTGATAATAGGAGCTTCACTCCTCCATCACAGTTCTTCTTTCTTCCTTCCTTCCCCAACCTCAGCTTCCCTAGAATAAACCTGGGATTATAGCAACAACAGAAAAACTATCTCAAAATTAAAGCAGATGAATGAAAACCCATAGAACTAAATCATATTCTTTCCTTAGCTACTGAATTTCTATGTGCTACTGAACAAGCCATTTAAAATAGACTTTTCATGGATGGCCATTAAACATGGACACATAATTAGTGATCACCTGGTTTCTGACCTATGATCCTGATATGCAGACATACTGAATAGTAACATCTGCAATAGAAGTCTGCAGAAGCTTTGCTTTAAACTACTGTGCCACTAAGTTATTTGTAATGCTAAATATTCTGGAGAGCAGGTCATGGGTAGCTCAGTTTGCCAACCAAACTGAATGGCATTTTGACCTTAATCTCCATGTATGACAGTACATGACAGTACGTCACCTTCTCAGTTTGCAATGTGATCTGAAAATAAATATTTTTGAAACAAATAAAGCTAGGACATTTGCCATAGAAAAACAAGGAAAGACATTGTTGGACATCTTGGAGTTGGAATAGTTTGATAGAAATGGAAGTAGCGAAAAGCAAAAAGAAATTCACAACTTCATCTGTTGAATCCAATCCCATTTTAAGCCTTTGAATCTCTTCAGGAAAAGCAAATTTTTTTAAAAAAGGCAAAACAAAACAAAAATATTCTGGACATTTTTGTAATGTGAAGGTGGATTGAATGATTAACAATCTAGATGTTATTTCTTTCCTGAAGTTCACAATGTATGACACATCAATGAAGAAATGCAAAGACAGAAAAAAATATCCCAATCCAACTCTCTTTTCTAGGATGGGATTTTCTAGTATATAGAAAGAGACTTTCATTCTTCTACCTGCTCTCCAGAGCATAATAGCTGGAAGGTCTTTGATCTCTATTTAACTGTTGTTTATTCACACATATTTTAGCATAGTATAAATGACTGATGTAAATATAGGGATTTTGTTAACTTTCTTACTTTGTTAACTAATATTGCTTATATTTATGGTTGTTAGAAATTAAATACGCAGCAGATTCAGCACGTCACTTACAATGATGTTTTCATTCCTGCACTAGTGAAAGTGAATTAAACATATTTTTTCCTCTGTAGTAATTCTGCTCATCTTTTAAAGCTAGGTTCAGAGAAAGTTTTGTGCATATCTGCCACTATAAACAGCTTTTCTTCCCTTCAAAAGAAAGATAGGTTCTCTTAATTTTGTTTCTCCTGTTGCTTTTACCTTCTTTTGCTGCTATGCTCATAATTGCCATCATGATACTTAAGAACCTTTTCTTCAGGGAACTGGGAAACACAGGCTGCCATTAAGTGTTATCTTATGGCTCAATTTACTGTGTTAACTGTAAAGCTACTTGCTACTCTTCAGCTGGCAGCTTTTGGAACTGCAAGAATGTGAGCAGGACCATTCTTGCGCACTGCTTTGAACTTCATAGCTTCAAAAATCTTCAGACTCATCATGAAGTTTCATTAAAATCAACAATTGTTGCCCATTCTTGTCAACAAATCTAAGTTATTAATTGTTTTCCAAGGCTTTTGACAGAGCAGATTAATCTACATTTAAATCAGCAAGGAAATCTCAGTTTACTTGAAGTAGATACAATATTGCATTTCACAAGAATGATTAAGAAACACTCCAGTCAAGGCAGATGATAGCGTTTCTGTGATGTGTGCAAACCACTACTCTGGGCTCATACTGTGAATTTGCTTCAAAAACAGACATATAAAAGAAAAATACATAATTGACAAAGCTGCAAGTAAAAATTAATCAGGTCATTAGTTCAGAAACCCAAAGGAGAGCTTAATTAGATATGAATTATCTAATAATTCTGAGCATCTTTGATGTACATTTGTTTGGACACCTATTAATAAGGGTCCTTATCACTGTTCTAACCTTACAGCTAAATTCAGGAATAAATCCTTTGAGTCTTATGTTGGCTTCCAGCTATCTAAATATTGTATTCAGATTCTTAGCTGTTAACGTGAATGTCAACAGAGCTGAGTTCTTTATAAAAAAATTCTGGCAAATTTTTAGTGGTTGTATTTCTTGTTTTCAAGTATGTTTAGTTTGAACACGTTTGACCCTACATCTTTAGACGTCTTGCAATCTCTGGTACTTACTCCTGTCTGTGATGATTTTGGCTGATATCAACACCTTTTAATTCTGACACCAGACAAAAAGCTTGACTCTTTCTGTCTATGCTAAATATTCCCAGGCATAGCAAAGTTTCACCTTCCTTTTAGCTTTTCACCAATACTTCTCTGACAAAATCTAACTTTAAAGCTGGAATATTGTCAAATTTCAACACAGTAGGTATGAATATAAAAATACAAAATATGCACAATAGCTTTTGTATAGTCAGCTAATACATTTCTACCTGTTAGACTTTGAATTTATCTTATCCAGGATCCAAATATAATAGGTCCAGTAGAAGGAAGAACTCACAAGTTTTCATAGTTTTCCTATAGGAAGAGTAAGCAATACATGCGAGATATGCATTTAGATTAAAAAATTACTTGGATAACTAAACGTAGAAATGTACCCCTGTATTTATGATACATATCTAAATAAATGCCCTATTTTCAGTACTCAAAATTGCTATGTGGGGAAAATACACTTGTGTTACTTACTGTCAAATACAGATTTGTGAACTAAACTAAAAGTTTTGAAACATTAATTGCAGTATCTTTTTCCTACAGGTACCAAGAAACATCATTCATTTTTTCTCAAAAGACATATTTATGAATAGATTAGACAAGTACTTGTCACTATAGCAGGTAGGCGTAACAGACCTTTCAGGGTCTCCAACAACAATTTATCTGTTTCTGATTTTGCATATATGACATTTTAGACTCTTTTTTATCTTCAGGATAGTTTCTGTATTGTAATGAAGTAATCACCTCAAAGACAGTGTTTGAACAGAAAGTTTCTTATGGTATGTGTAGCACTGTGGACAGGAATATCAAATGCTTGTGTTAGTCCAGTGATTTATATTCTACTGCACTGAAAATAAAAAAGAGAAAAAGTGAGGCTGAAAAGAAAAAAAATAGGATTGTTTCCCTTAAACTCAGATGAGATGTTATGAAGAAATAATCAATCTGGAACTTATTTGAACTTCTCTGTCTAAATCAATACAGGAGTAGTCTGGCTTTGCAGTGATAAGACAGGAAGATTCAGGCTTTCTATTGGGCTCAAGGCAGAAGTCACAGGTTAAAGTGTAATCCAAAATTATCTCCTAGCTCTTTTTTTTTTTTTCCTCCTAGGGATGAAACTTCAATCGATGGTCTCAGAGCTTCAGATTATCTGTCAGACAGAGAAAAGCTGTCTCAAGCAGTGAGGACCTCTAATCAAATATTGACAGAGGAGATGTTCTGGGTGATAAAAATAGATTTAAAATCCAAAGTGACATTTTTTGATTAGAATCATAGCCTAACTGTTAAAGTCATGATGTAAGATAAATGATACAGTCTAAGCTTTCCAATCAATTTATTACCTTTCCTAAATATAATGAATATGAGTTTCCTACTTAAGCCAAGGTCAAACCCCTACAAATTAACCTAAATAGCTTCATATTTTCTCTAGACTGATAAAAAGACATCTCTTTATGATATAAACAACTTCTAGTTGATTTGAAAAGGTTACAAGTTTGAAAGATATATAGAGAGAATAGAAAGCACTGGTACAAACGGTGATACTCTAAAACATTTAACTAATTAAACCCATGGTAACAGTGTAGTATTTAACAACTCATCTGAAGATATTCCTATAACTAGAAAATATCAATTAGCTTCAAAACTCAGTTAAAACTTCACTTATTGCAGGAAATTACACATTTCACAGAAGTACGTTAGGTAGCAGAGAAGAAATCACAACTAAACCAGAAAAAACCTGTCACTAACTAACCACCAAAAAATTAAATAAAAATGAAAGTAATTCTATCCACTGAGAATTAGATAGCTTTAATATAAATCTAGCTTGAATTGATGGGCACAGAATTCATGGGTCATAACATATGTCTACTAACAGATGCTATCAGTGGAGGAAAACAGGGAGAAGCATGTCCTCAGACAGATCCTCCAGTATAACTTCAGTATTAAATCAAAGTGATTTAAATTAATATAAAAATGTTCCTCTTAACATGACAATGATGACCTTGATGTTGCTTTGTTGTAAGAGCGTGTAAGCCTGTGCATTAATTGTTTTTCCAAAAGCACATGACACTTTAAAAGGAGGAAAAAAAATATATGTAATATTTGGCTTTGGGTTGCTGAAGACCACAACCACTGTCAAAGGGGAGTTAATAAAATCTGCTGCAGTGTAGGAATCAAGGAGAGATGGAGAAGGAAGATGCCAGGCTATCTTTTTGTACAGGTACATCACATATCTGCACACAGTGTTTCAGCCCAGGAAACATCCTTCCCAGTAGGATGACAACAAGCAACTGTCATCTGAATGATGAAACATCAGCCAAGGTTAACTTAAGGCAGCATATCAGAGAAAGAGTGAGTGTTGAAGAAAGGAAGTAGCTGGAAATGAAGACATGGTCAACTGTGTGGTGCAGAAAGCACAAACAGTATAATAAGTGGAGGATTTATGGTAGACATGCAGTAACGACAACCAATTAGGAGGTGTATGACACAACACACATCCCACAATACCTTGCTTGCTATTTGATGTACATCTCAAATACTGGTACACTGGGGAACTGAAAAATGCGTAGACTTTTGTGACTGAGTTTATAAGTATTGCTAGAAGAAAGGAGAGTAACAAAAAAGAATTTCAGGGTAAGACAAATGGACGAGGAAGCTGTGCTCTGGAGTCATGGGACAAAAGTCAGTGTAGATCAGTATCTTGAGGCCATACTTATCTGGTCAATACTAAGACTAAAATCCAACTAAGATTCAGTACAGCTATTATAAACCACTTTGGTTTTATAGGCTGAGTGTATTACAGAACACATGGAAACTTAAAGTGGGATGTTATTTTGGATTGATGAAACATTTTCAAAACACTGCAGTCATGTAATCTAATTCATATGAGAAAATTCAATAATAGACTAAATTTTCTTAAAACTGTTAAACTAGTGTGCAAAATAGACATCTACATTTTCATGCAATGATGTGTTAATTCAAACTCAGTATCTGTTAACCTAGGATGTGATAGAATAAATTTGACCTTTTCAATTTCATGACAAAAAATGTTTTGGTATAAACATTGTGAAAGCAAGCAACAAACTTAACATTGCAAGCAATTATTAGATAGTTTAAATTGAATTTATATACCCATTGGCATGTGTATAAAAATATGTAAAAATTGGGGTCACAGCTATATAAGCAATAACTTAAATGAAAGATTCTTTCATTTATTAAAGCACAATCAAAAGGGTATAATGAAAATAATCAGAGCTAAACCAATAATAACAACAATAATCATCCTATTATGGGACACTTGGACAGTACTAGCATTTAACAATTCTCAGGAGAAATATATTCTCATCTCCAGCCTTCTTACAACATCCAAATAAAACCTTATCAAGGTAAAGAAAGATTTCTAACACCAACACAGAAGAGAATTGCCTATATTTTCACTATCATCCTTCAAGAAGAAATTTTTTTAAGAGTACCAAAATAATTCTGGCATGGCATGACTTGCAATTTTATGCATATCCAAAATTTAACTAAATAATTTGCCCTGTGATTTCTCCCTTGCAGTACTCAGAAAGATTTAATCTGCTCTGGCTGTTTATAGACTTTGTTGTTACAAGAACCTCATGTTTCTTATATGCAAGAAATACCAATTAATTAAGTCTCACAGCATCCATTTTAAACAGAAAAATGACATCCACTTTACAGATAGGGAATTTTATGAGTTCACGAAAGTCAAATAGAGGTCATATGTAGCCAGATGCAGAACTGCCACTGAATTCAAGATCAATCTTGACCTACAATAAACCTCACACTAAAATGAGAGGAGACAAATTTTACTTGTCTCCAGATTCACAGTGTTGGGCACTATCTTCTAGTTATAATGTTTTTGAATTAACATTGGCTTGGTCTTTTTTTTTCTCCTTGGACTGTTGGTTGCCAACAGTGCTCAGTTTGAGAAATAAACCAGTGACTGTAAAGGAATTAGGAGAAAAAATTAGTAACCCAGGGGTTGAACTAAACTACTCTGATTCTCATCAGAGCAATTCCACAGTGTGGTTGCTCTGACAACTGCATCCATTGCACAGAGATTTATTTCACTACATTTTATCCACATCACACCCAGACTTATTCTGTGATTTTTCCACAGTGTAAACTAGTTTAGATTAAGAGCAAGTGAGGCAGAAATGTGTGACTTGGATGATCTTTTTCTATCCAGGGATCAAAGGACTAGTGTTACAGAAACAAATGTTTTAAGCATGAAGAAACACACTAATTTTCACACTTCTATTATGCACGCATTACAGCATGTGGGTGTGAAAAGGTATTTCTGCAAATCTCTCCTTTGCTCTTTTACTAGTTAGTTTACAGCCAATAAAGAAATAAAGATCAAGTTATGGTGGAAATAAGGGCGTTGTTTGTTTTTTTTAAAAACTGTACTTAAAACATGCACTGTAAACATGCACTTGCTTTTCCCTGCATGAACATTTAGACAGTCGTACAGTGAAAATTTTCTTTCTAATTTATGTCTTCTGATAAATATTCTTGCTAAGCATCCATAGGTTATCTCCCCCACAACATTTTTTCTGGAAGTTTAGCACCATGAATATACTTAATGGAAGTGGTGCAGATAAATTCCAAGTTCTTTCAAGCTTTCTTTCTTTTTCGGACCAATTATCCCCAAAGCATTTGGTTAATTAGTAGACACCTGTCCTGGATCTCTCTACAAAATAATGAACTGTGAAATAAACTTCATAATTACTGCTTCCTGATCTTAGTATTATTACTCTATAGTTCCAATTTTGATAGTTTTCCTTTAACACATTACATTTACAGCTTAAGGTGCACCATTCATAAAATAAGATGTCACGTAAGCAGGAATGTGCTTTATCTTCACCTGAAAGCATATAAATTTTTTTCACATACATTCAAATTCCAAAGGCATTGCTATCATGGACTTCAATTCACTCAATGGTTTTGATATTTTACTCAAAATTTGTTTTTGTTAAGAGATACTAGCAATCACATTTCTTCAGCATTATTTTGCATTGCTTACCAAACCACATATGTTATCTGTTTATTGAGCAGGGCACATTTACTAAGGCTTGTATCTTCAGGTAAATGCAAACAATGCGAATTCCTCTAATGTGTAGAAATTGTCCATGAGCAAAACTCAGAATTACATATATGTATGGAAAGTTTTCTAAGGTTTTATAATATAAACACAGTTGGAAATGCTCTTTAGTAATAACCCCACACAAACAGGTTTATTTAGTCATAAACTGCCTCTGAACCTCACTTTGTCACTGGACTGTGCAGACCAGTAAGCTCCAACGTTTCATTACACTGACTTGCAGAATACACTTTGACTTCTCACCACACCGTGTATACAAGTGATTAACAGCCAAGTTTGACACCTGTCCTAACACTGGATGACTATCCTCTGCATTCTGAATCCTCACCAGTGAGTTTCAGCCAGAAGACAGTGCTCAAACACATGCTTGTATTCCCATTTAAATAGGTGAACAAACTAAAACCTAGCTCCTTTGTGTGGATGATGAGGTTGAGGCGAGTTCTAACTCAAATAAAGTCCCTAGTTAATTGTGCAGTGAAAACATGTTACCCAGTATCAACTTGAAAGCCATTTGCAAACACTAGCTGAATTTTTCTCGCTGCAGCTAAAGGAACAGAAGTTGTTTTAACTTAGATCCTGACAGATAGCAGACTGGAGCAAGGTAAACGAACAGAAGTAGGTTTTTAGATTTCTTTTAAAAACAAATTAAACAAAGAAACTTTTTCATATCTTCATGTCTTCCAATCAAAAAATTAATTTGTGTGTTATTTAAATTGACATAGATAAATAGTGAAAAAGAGTGCAAGCACATTTACTTAATTAAAAATGAGGTTTATTTTATAAACCAGGCTTCAGTTCAGATTAAGTGAATCCAAATCAATTAGAATTGGTATATTTTCTTTATTTATATAAGTTCCTGGATGCAGCTGAAAAACTCTTTACTTATGATCTCTGAGTATGACATATTATCTCATATAGCTATTGGCCATATTGTTTCAAGAAATTTTAAGCAGGACACTCCATTAGCCATTGCAAAATGATCTGTTAAGGAAAAAAAGTGATGCCATATGGCTGATGACTCTACCTTTCAAGAAGACTTGGATATATTTATTTATTTAATCTCATTGGGCAACAGAAATACACAGTGTTATTTTTTATTTCATAGAGAACTCATTTGCAGGCAACAACAAACATCTGAATGGTGACAGGCATGGTTTAAACTTTCACAGGATAATACAGCTCTTGGGTTACATTTTTTCTCATATAAGCAAAGCTATACAATGATATTATGCTTCTATGAACAACTTAAATTATTTTTCTTTACATTAGCAACGAAATTGTTTCTTCTTTCTTTTTCTTCTTTTAAGAATAATGTTAAGATAACAGAAGTGAAAAGTAAATTCTTTAAAGACAATAGCAAAATTAAGTTGTCCCATAATTTTTTAACATTAGGAAATACCATTCTCTCAAATACAGCATGTGTCAAAACACCAGGGTATCCAGAGCTCCGATTGGCTTACAATGATTTATTATAAGCAATAATTCTGCATTCCTAGCAGTTGCTGGGGCAAGGCTGTGCTTGAGGCCTGTGCACATACACTTTGGAATTAATGGAGCAGCAGCTCATGCTGCTGCAAACAGCTGGGGATGCTTAACATGTTTTTCTCCACAGAATTTTGGATTTTATTTGTTTCTGGCAATTATGGAATGCAATAAAAGGGAAAATGGTGAATGAAGAGGAATGGAGCCATGCAAAGCAGGAAAATCTGGAGCTAGGTCAACCAAATACAGTCCTCTGATAATGTAAATAATTTTATTTTTATATTTTACACTATTTTATCTGGTCTTGCCTTTCCCCAAAATGCTTTATTTGATGTCAGTAAGATTGAAGATAGCTGTGGACACATCTGCAAAATACACCAGGCAGCATGATACAGACCTTCAACCTCTTGCTGATCAAGTCTTCCTCAAAACCAGAAGGAAAATAGAAATGGGCTTTTAGATGGGACAGTGTGTTGCTAATATGGTCCTATTGTTTCTAGACCTGTGCTATTATTATCTCCAGGGCTCTTAAAAAAAAAAAAAAATGGCACTGCACTAGGCTGTGAGGATATGTCACCTCTGGTTTGCACCTCTTCTGGAATCTCTTTCCTCCTGAAAACACTGTTGTACTTAAATTGTACTCACAACAGCAATTTATTTGTGATAGTTACTGTGCACAGTTCTACAGCTCCAGTATATTCTTAGGGCTACCGGTATGCTCTCACTTTTTAAGTTCTTAACAAAATAAAATTAAAAAAGGAAAAAAAGGAGCATTAAATGTAAAATGATGCACTTGAGAATGGATTTTATTAGCACTGCAGCCGATTGCTGCAGAACATGCAAACAGCCCTGAGCTGCTGCTGTGGAGCATTCATTAGGACCAGAAAGAGGGAGGCAAAGATGGGTGTTTCAGCATCTGAAGAGAGGCTGAAGGGCAGCTGCAAAAACTGGAACGTATGCGATGCTTCATGCAGAGACTGAGGGTTCTGCAGCTGCTTAATTCCCTATGGAACATCCTTTTTTTCATGAATATTCCTTTATTCACTGTATCTCCTCCAAAGGGGTTGGCAACACCACATCACAGGATCCTGTCTAGTACTCTTCAGGGTCTAACTTGCTATCGCTTTTTAAGTCAGCTTAAGCTCTGAGATGATTGCTTGTTGCTGGGGCATGTTTTGATTGCTCTCCTGTCTTCCTTAGGCTATTCAAATGAAGGCAGCAGCTGCGTTTTGCCACTCACAGTCATTTATGCCTAAAGGCTCATGTTTCCTGTCAAAAGCTGGAACCAGTGATTGTATATAATTTTTGTTCTCTAGTTTAATCGTACATCACCAATATGTTTTCATAGCATTTCCATCTAGTAATGACTTTATTGATCCATTCTTCAGTCTTTCATCTTTCCATGCATCTAAACACATTGTAACAAACTTCAACTGATCATTTTGTACCTTAAATTGCACATAAATATATATTGTAGAGCTATTCAATAATCACTCAGTATCAACAGGCTTACTATATAAGGGCCCAAGACAGAGCCAGGCATCCTTAACTGTCACTGGAAATAATTACATCTAAAAAGGAACAGAACAAGTTTGCTACCATCTGCTTGGTCTGTTTCCCATTGCAGAAATCAAAACAAAAAGAAATGAAGAAATTAAGAAAATATGAAAGAAAAAGAAGCCTGTGACCACAACAGCAAACAGTAAAAAAATCTTTCTTCCCTTTTTTATAAGAATATTAATTGATGTGCAGTGATTTTAACCTTTAAATTTATTTTTCAAAACATATTTTTTGACAATTAAGACCTTTATGCTCTTACATTCTAGATATCCTCA
This sequence comes from Strix uralensis, assembly GCF_047716275.1. Classification (NCBI taxonomy): domain Eukaryota; kingdom Metazoa; phylum Chordata; class Aves; order Strigiformes; family Strigidae; genus Strix; species Strix uralensis. The sequence continues at coordinate 42,474,837 of NC_133975.1, forward strand.
AGATAAACTGTAATATATAAATATACTTACTTTCCTCTGATATACTGTCCTCTTTTTTTCCGACGGTATTCCAAAGAATCAAAGATATTTGTGTCGTAATAAAAGCTTCTTCTACCACATCCACACTTTCTGTTTCTATCACATTCTACTGCTACACAGCCCACACTGCTGGTTTTCTAATATTGCTAATATCACTTCCATAGCAACACACTAAGATATCATAAACTTGGCATTATGGCTTTATTCCTAGATTAGGTCTAAGGAGGAGCTGATTTCAAAAGGCAGCTCTTATTAAAGCATACATATACATAATAATCAAAAGTAATTGCCAGTGGGATACTGATAATGGCTTTCAGAGTACTGTAAATCAGTCTCACGAAAAAGCTGTCCCTCTTCAAATCTGACCAAGAACAAAGAACTTGTTTTGTTAGTGATGTTTAGAATATATTTCCCCATTCATCCTTAAAGAATATAGCATATAAGCACAGGTTTTCAATTTTTAAGAAAGGGAACATTATTTGTGTTTTTCACATGCTGGACTCGGTCCATTACACATTGGATTCAATGCAGTGTAAAATGAAGGCGAAATTTAGGTCCATCTTTGAGTTGCAAATATTAAGAATGCACAAAGAACAGAATGAATGAATGAATGAGAAGGAATTCAACTTCACACTGGCAAAATAATTTTGTCAATAAATCTTTTTACTTTTGAGCACAAAATGTAATGCATTAAGTAGAACACATATCATTTTGGTCAGCATTTTGGCATATCTTATGATATATAATGACTAAGAGCAAATGGGCTCCACTTGTTACTTCCTGGCTGGAATCCTGAGTAAAATTGTAAAAGAAAGATAATGCAAGCAACCATATACAGGTTGTACTGCCACATGCTTTGCAAATGGCTGAATATCTCAGAAATAAAAGATGTTATTTCAGGAGTAACTAAATCTACATTAGTTTTAATCTGCATGCTTTTCATTGGCAGCAGTCATGATTATAGAGAAAAACACTTCTCCTCTATTGGTCTAAACACAGGCTTTCTTTGGGGTTCATTGGTGAAACAGAACATCCAGGTGTCTTGATTATGAAGCAGTGTGTGGAAAAGGAAGGCCAAATTGTCTGCTAAGGTTCCTCTTCCAGCTCTACATTAAAAGAGAAAGCTCTGCAAAGATGAATTCAAAAAAACTGAAGAAAGAATGAGCAGCCTTCGGCAGAAAATACTTCAGGATCTGTAATAGTACCTGCTTTGTTCAATATATTCACAACCTGTCTGGGAAGGTGAAGAACGAAGTTGTGCAATATAAGTTTATTAAGGATAGTGAGGATAAGAGCCAACTGTGAACAATTTCAGGGGAGAAAAAAAAAAAAGACTGAGCAGTTGTACCATGAAATGGCAGATAAAATTAGATGTATAAAGATAGATATACAGTGATGCACATGGAAAAAAAAAATCTCAATTTTTCATATAAAACAGTGGACTCTGTGCTTTCTCAGGAGTAGTGTCTTGGGGTTTTCACTACATCAGCTCAAAGCTCAACAGTAAAAAAAATGAATCAAATGCAAGAAACAATAGGGAAAAGAGCAAAACAGAAGACATTGTCATGCTGTCATGGAAATGTATGATGCACCGGTGTCTTGAATACTGTTTACAGTTGGTTTACAACTCAGTAAGTTCATGGAAGAACTGGGAAAAGTCCAGAGAAAAGCAACTAGTATGGCTTAAGATGGGGATTCTTCGGTCTGGAAAAGAGACAGTTGATAGGACAAAGGATAAGCATCTATATATTATAGAAAAGGTAAGGGAGGTAAGAGGAAAACAGTAATTAACAATCTTTTCCAAGAAGTATAGAAGACCAAATTAAACAAGAATTCAAATAGAAAACAAATGTGGTTTAGAGGTGTTTTTTTTGTAACTGCATGGTCACATGTTTAATTAATCTGTGGAACTTCATGCTGTAAGATGTTGCAGATACTAAAATATTACGTGGGTTAAAAAAACCCTCAGCCGAACAATGTAAGGACTTTTAAAAAGCTGAGAAAATAGCATGGCCTAATGACTACCTGAGGCACAAATTTTTGTGGGTTGGAAGAAGTAGGCTTGGGAGTTCAGGATGACCTCCTGCCTTTGCCAGGGCATCCTCTTCTCATCTCTCTGGCAGGGGTGGAATGTTTGGCTAGAAAGTGTCTCCTGGGCTGACCTCATGCAGCCATTTTTTGGTTGTTACAATCTGTCTTTTCCCTTCAGCAAGCATTACTCCTTTTCTGCCACAGTGGAAGGACTGGAAATGTTTTCTGTATTTCCGAGAGAACAGAAAGCCCCTGACCTGGTCATAAAACATTACCTGCATGCACAGGGTAGGTTATCCTCTTGCCTTAGCACATTGTGAACTAGATCATCATCTGCTACTCATAATTTATTTACTCACTTAGGTTTTTTTTCGATTCAGTATTGTTGCTCCTGGGATTTAAATAATCATACCATTGTTGAACCAGCTACACTGAGCAATTCAGATGAAAGAGGGAAAGGAGCAGAGAGCACTCTGCAAGAGGACTGGATGCGTAGTTTCACAGACTGCAAGACTCAATGGTCAAACCCACAGTTAAATCTCATATAATGAGTCAGGGCTTTTATAACACACCCGGGTCAGTGTGGCTGGCATTGCCAAAGGGATCTAATATATATTCCCATATGTCACTGGATGTCTCTATAGATTTCTATGAAACTTTTAAACACAGTTGCTTCATGTATGTCCTGAACACATTTGGGGGGGGGGGGGGCAGAAATCTGCCCCTCTACAGTGTTAGAGCTACTTGTGCCAAGCTCATGTATTCAGGAAGTATACAGGCCAGTGGCCAACAGTCTGCAGTATCACCTAAGGTACAGTGCCAAGCAAATACAAAACTGCAGAAATACTACAGTTCGTGCTTCCTGTACTGCAGTGGCAGAGGAATTACCTTTAGGCAACATGCTGACTGGAAGGTGAAGTCTTGTGTGCAAAATCTAAATTTCAAGTTTTGCCTTAGAAATTGGAGCCAGGGGAATAATTCAGTAGGCAAGACAGAACCAAGTCCCAAGTTCACATTTATCTAGTCTGTAACTTGTCCTTCTTCCATCAGGGATGAAGGGAACAGAAAACACTCTCCTCCTTTCAGGAAAAAGAATCAGTGATTGCTCATTGTCAGAGACAACATACTGGTTAAACATTAATTAAAATGTGACAAACAAGTTTTTTAAACAGTTAGAAACCTTTGCTTTAATATCTGAAGTGTATTGGACGGACTTCTCATTTGAAACTCACTGAAATAAAGAATAACCTAGAAAACATCCTGGAAAAGGGAATTTCCACTTATACATGGTATTAACCTTAATTGCTTTGGATTGCGTTTAGAAATTTGTGTGAGGAGAAAAAAAAAGTGGGGTTTTTTTGGCCAGTGTTCCTTCAAAATAAATATTTTTGTATGACAAAGTGAGAACATGAATTAATGGGCAGGATAAAAAATTTCTTTTTCCCAGTCCCTTATTTATGTATCTTTGTGATATTTGGTTTTTTGCTTTTATGTGTTTCTAATTTAATATGCCTGTTATAATTTAAACATGCCTTTACATACATGTAAATCTTGGAGTAGCATGGGAGAAATTATCTTTCTTTGAATTTCCAATGCTATATAAGAAACACCTTATAGTTATATTTTGTACATTTAGAAGTACTGTAAATGTGACAGACCAGTTTGAAATATCATTTCTTGCTGAGCAGTATTGTTTCTTGGGAAAAGTACAAGTGCATATTCATGTTCTTTTTTCTTTTCTTTTAAAAATGAAGTTTTAAAGATTTTTTTCTACCTACACATTCACAAACACATGGACTAACCTTTTTTCTCCAACTAAAAGTATGGAAATATTCTAACTAGATGACAAAATAACACCTCTGGGTCTGAACTTCATTCCTCACTGAGACACTAAGCCTGATCATGGATGATGAAGTTCCAAAGAAGTTCTCCTTTTATTTGCTTGGGATCAGATCAAGATCTAAACCTGATCTATGCTGAGTATGCTGATTTCCCCAACTCCTCTAGAATCATATCACTCCAATTTAAAAACAAGATTATGTGCCTAAATATGGCAAAACTTCAGAATTAGGTAGAAAATGAATCTGCAGACACTCAGCAAGGTGCTGAGCATCCAAAACTAACACTGAATGCTCAAAGGCTTGCCATCAGTTACTGGTTCCAACAGGCACTCAGTAAAATTACACTCCTTGGCATTTATTCTGCAGAAGCAAAAAATACCAATTATATAACTTTGGTTTTGTGGTTCATTCACCAGAATGAATGGCCTGTAATGGACTGTAGTAATTTTGAGATAATACTGTGATTGTACTTATGTTATCTTGTTCATTTACCATGAGGTAAATGTTATTCTAAAATATGTGGTTTTTTCTTAAAAACAAGAAAAAAAGGAGGAAAATCACTGCATGTAATTCTTGAGTTCTTCTATTTCACACTCAGTACAGCTCTTTTCCTGCCTAAGATGTCAAATGCTGGCTCTAGTTTGGCACTACTCCGTAAGCATATTTTTAGTAGTTTTCTGGACAAGCGTGTTTTACTTTTGCAAATAAAAACGTGGTTTTGCTATGTTGCTGAAAGAAGTTTTGAAATACAGATACATATTTTGCATGGCTCTCATATATGTACTTTCAAATGCACAAAAATAGGTCTCTTTCTCCTGAATTTCACACAATTCTATTAGCTGTTGTGTCTTGCCCACCACTAGAAGTTAGTACTACAGGATAGTAACAGGCTCAATGCCACACAAATTAACATTTCATATTACCATTAAAAATATTGTTTTCTCACCAAGAATAGTGTAACATAATGCAGAAAGTAAGTTACTGATACCAAGACACTGTTGTAAAAACTAATGCATTTGCAGCTTTCCTTCTTTTTCCTGGAGAGGTGATTTCCCCCCCTCAAATAGCTCAATACTTACTTCCCCATAGTAACAAAATGAATGACAAGACAGGTAAGTAGCTGAAATAAAACATTCTGCAGATGAAGAATACCCTGAGAGAACAGCTTATTTAAAAACCACAAACATATTTCAAAACATTAGCTTTAAAAATAGACTCAAACAGGATGAATGAGCTAAATATTTCGACCACTGTTATTTATATTTGCTTTAAATATTTTGACATAGTTTTCAGTTCAGAATTATTTTTCTCTATTTCTATGATAATGGAAATTGTAATGAAATACTTTATCTACCTTAGTGAGAGATCATCTTGTTTGACTGGTTTTTGACAAACAGCAGGAGAAGAGACTAGAAAAAACTGAAATAACTAATAGATAAACTTACTTATAGCTGGGACCTTGTATGAATCTTGAAATTAGAAACTCTTATTGATATAGTTTGTCAAAAGACCAGATCATAGAAAAAGTTTCTCCAGTTTTCTTTTGCTCAGAACAGTCATTTTTCAATATCTCATAGGAATTTTTTGGTATGTTAACACAGTCATCCTATACATCCAAATTCCAAACCCAATTTTCAATGATATTTTCTAAGTCAGGTACAGAGTCAATAGCTGAAGAGAAACTGCTCATCTAGATAGATCTAAACTTAAAAGTAATTTTCTTCCTAATACTGGGCTATAAAAGACACCTCTTGTCATGTAGGATAAAAGTCTCTTTCAGATACAGCTATTGCAGTCAATAAAGTACTTTTGTGTATTGCTGACATAGTAATCCTTAGTAAGATAATAATACGTTTTAGAGGTAACATATCTCACATTCATATGTGTGATACGTATGCCTTAAAATGCCTGTGGTTTAGCTGTTTTCACTAGTTTGCATGTTTATAATTAATACATTATTCTTACTAAGCATATTTTATGGGCTGTTTAACTATTATGAAAACTACAACAAAAAGACTAAGACCTTTTGGTGGTAAAAAATATATCTATTGATGAATGTAAGGAAGCATGGAATAAAGATAAAAAAGGAAATATCCAGCAGGCTTCATGACTGCTCACTTTCTTCTTTTTTAACTGAGGTCCACTTTCCAATATCAAGGTACACTCTGTACTGGATCTGCATGTGGAGACAGCTGATAGTGTGCTAAAATGACAGAGGACAGCAATGGGGATGCTTATTGCAGACAAAAGTGGTGCACTCATGCTGCCATTCTACAAGCCTGACTGGCCTATCCCCAAACTAGCTGGAAACATGGAGGGCTCATTTTCCAAACATATATGACTAAGCAAGTAAAAGTCAAATTATTTGCTTTATTTTCTAAGATGTTTGATATTAACACCTGTACACCTTATCAGAAATAGAATGTTAAGTACAGTAATTTGGGTTTTTTTTAATTAGAGTAAGTCATAAGTACAAACTCCTCTGTCTACAGTACTATGTAGTATGTTAACATCTTATAATCTGAATGTGGTTCTGGTGGGGTTTTCAAAATAATTTTGCACCGGTCTGTGCTACCTCTACCTTCATTACTGATCCACATGAAACAGATGTGGGCCCAGAGCAGAATAATTCTAGAAATTCTATGATTAGTCTGAAAAAATAATAGAGAATTCTTTGTAATGAAGGCCTTTTCCTAAACACAGGGATGCATACATAGCAAACTTTAGTTTTGATACATGTTTTATTTTTAGTTGTAAAAATACACAGATTGTTCAATTTTCATTATATAGGGAAACTGCTGTAAATAAACTTTCACCACACCTTTTGGAAGAACAACTGAAAAAAACCACTAACAGGATTGTAGGAGCCTGGGCTGCGCTGGGGGAAAGTGCAGGCAGAAGAATGCAAGGACGAAGACAAGGCCAGCAAAATAAGGCTGGCAAAAACACACAAGACAGCAGATAAGTGAGAAACACCTGTGGTCAGCAAAAGCACACAAGTCTGAGCAAAACAGGGTATGAGACAAGGGAGTTTTTGGCAAGTTTTGGGCTTTACGTGCTAATTGCAATTAACCAATGCAAATGCTTGTCGAGGCGCATGAACAGCGCGTGTAGATAACCTGTAGCCTATTAGAAGATAGATGAGCGCGTGTACGGAATTAGTAGAATATAAATGTAACCAGGATTGGAAAAATAAAGGGGGACGATCTGATCATCACATTGGTGTTGTGTCGTTCCTGTTCCCGCACGGAGAAATAAGGACCCCGGCCAATGGTGACCCCGACACAGGATAAAAATAAAAGTAGCTAAATTGAATTGATGACATTATATTAATAAATAACAAGCACTGAAGACATAGTAAAAATGGCTTCAATACAAAAATTATATCCACTGCTCTTCTCAAGTAATTTTATAAGTTTTTAATATAGCTACGTAAATGAAAGAAAGAAACTTAAAATTCAGTGCTATATATAATATATCGCACATGACTGGATATATATCTTTGACATGATACTATTAATACCTTTGTTTTCAGCTTCATTCATTCATCTCCCTGATGAAAAATTCTGGATGCTGTAATTCACAATCTGTCAAGAGATTCGTGGATTAAACTAGATTTGTGGAAGTTGCCTGTCTCTTGCCTGTTTAACATAAAAAGTTTGCTCTCATGAAAAAAACCTTATGGCTACTTTGCAGTTAGTCATAGCTGGTCATCTTCTACACAGGAAAGACACTATATGTACTTTGTACTACATTCAGAATTTTATTAAATGTCACTAGTTGGAATAGCGAAGACATACTTAGCTCTGAAATATTTACTAGGGGTTTTTTTTGGTTTGGGGTTTTGTTTTGTTGGGTTTTTTTTTTGTTTTGGTTTGGTTTTTTTAATAGCTGGAATGTACTTACTTCTTTAAATCTTAAAAGTCCATGACCTATTGGGACATTCCGGAATTTATAGGAAGAAGAGAGTTACCTATTGCCTACATGATACAGTCACCTTTGTGGAACAAGTCATCATTTGGGCTTCATCAGTTGTGAGTATTTCTATGCATTAAGAACAGTAATGCCCATGAGAAAAGCGGAAAGAATAAGAAAAGGTGGATTCTCTAGCACCAACACACAAAAACATTGATTAACTCCCATATACATTTTCATCTGTCATTTAATTTCTTCACTTAGAAAATTAAAGTAATAAAAAGGCTATACTCACCCTACTTTTCATTTGGGCAGAAAAAATTTGGAATGATTACTCGCCAGAACACACATTCTTTTAAAACTTCTTTACTAGTTTGGCAAGGTAAATAGGTTCACAATGTTAATATCAGAGAACCACCAGGGTGTTGGTAGCTTTACATAAAACAAAATGTAAAAAGGAGGAAATTTGGACACTGCAAAGCACAAGTTACACATCTGCATGGCTATGATTCAGTTCAGTAAATACCATACAGTACTATGTTTAGAAATGGGAATATTTACCAGAAGATTTCCCTAAGTGAAGCTAAAGGCTATATAACCAATGTTTCCTACTGAGAGTTTCAGTAATATGTGCATGACTGTGCAGTTACTGCCTAATAAAAACAGAAATATTTTGGCTGTGAAACAGAGAATACATTTTTCTACCAGAAGAATATGCCCCACCACAGAAAAAAAAAAAAAAAAAAAAAAGAACTAGTGAAATAAACCCATAAATTAACTGTAAAATTTCCAATATAAAGCCATTGAGCTTGGTATAATACAAAAAAAATTGTCAACAAAATTATTTGTATTTCTATTGAGTCTAACCAAAATGTCTTTGTTATACAAGTTCTTAAACAAATAAAGAAGTTGAAGTGTTCTCTTCTGACCCAAAATTTTAGTCAAGAATACCATGTGTTCTAGAAAACATAAAGGCATGAATATCAATGTACTCATTTTTTGAAAATTACTTCACGTTTTTCAGGGAGTGATTATGAAGAATAAAGTACAAAGCTCAGAGATGTAGCAACATGATGGCTTTCTCCATGATGAACTGATTATTGACAATCTTGAAATCTTACTGATGAATTATATGGAATCCCAATTTAAATTTGATCTCTCTGAACTACAGTGGATATTGACATTTTTTTGGTTATTAGATCTGGTTCCAACATAAACAAGGCTTTAAAAAATTTTGTATTAAAATAGGATTTGATTCAACTTAATGATCATGGGAATTCTCAGGCACTGATGACAACATAGTGATAACAACACAGTGATAACACCTCAATACAATGTATGCTCACGTATCCATATAGAAAATATAGCTTCTATAAAGTACATTAATACGGAATTTTTAAATCTATAACAAACCCTGTATATCTGCTTGTTCATTGAGGTTTAATATCAGGACAACTAAAGGTCTTTTAGGTTACTGTAGCATGAGTCAAGCCCTATTTTATCACCCATGAACAACTGCAGAAGTTTTGTGAGATACCTGATTAAATGCCTGTATATTTCTTTCTTTCCCTTTTCAAGTATCTTCTTGATATAGATCATAATACCTATTTCCCTACCCATTTCTTGAACAAATATGTCCTTCCTCTAGAACTAGAAAAGACTTGAATTCTTGAATGACAAGTCATCAATGTTACTTGCATGGCCCCAATTTAATAACTGGGGTCACATCAAGTACATTACATCCCCCAAGCAGCAAAAATTTAACAGCTCCATAAATGTGTCAAGATGACAAAAAACTCATAAAGTTGATATAAATTTAATATGAATGACCACTGTGCTAGATTTTCCCGCAGGTATCAGTAAAATTACTTTTTTTTTTTTTTTTTATTAACAGCTTCCTGAGTAACCACACAGAAGCACACTTAAATTATAGTACAGTGCATTCCAACTTATTTTAGAAAGCATTTTTAATATATTGATATCCATAACCTGTAAAACATGGTGTTGGCAGGCTTCTTTGTTTTGTTCAGTAACTGAGGTATAAACTTAAATAATCAGAGTAATTTTTGCACAGGATATGGATAAAAAAAGTAAGACTTTAGTTATTGAAAACAAACAATAAAAAATGTCATATCTTTCATAGCTTCAATATTGCCTACTCAACCTCCCCCAAAACAAAAACAAACTTAAACCAGTAAACGAAAGGAGTATTACAAAACACTCAAAATTAAAAGTTCGAATTGAATTTCAAAGTCCTTGGTGTTCACTGAAAATGCTTAAGTGACAAAGACACAAAGTGGGTTACTTTCTACATTTCTGTTGAAAGTTCCTGTCATGAATTTTATGGATTACTGCTAAAAGGGAAATTGGATAGCCTGAAAACACTATAGAAAATGAGGTGTACGAACAGTCCAAGATGATCCTTATTAAAAGCAAGAAATAGTATTGTATGCAGCACTTTCTTCAGTTCCACATCAGCTCATAGAATAAATAACATGATAAAAAAAGTACTTACATTTACTTTTTGTCTGCATCTTCTTTTTTTTTTTTTTTTTTAATTATTCCCTATGTTGTGAAGAACTGGGACAGTAGTAAAGAATTTTACTATTTTTGTTCTCTCAGCATTTTACTTAATAGAAATCAAGACAATCAGATAACATTATCATGCCCAGCATAAACTGTGTTTCTTCATGAAACTTTAACCTAATGAAGTTATATAAATTATGTCATGACTAATCAGTCTTAGGTGACTGACTGCTCATATTTCATATCTGAAAATACGTAACTGTACAATGGTGAAATTCTTACCCGAAATTTCTGAGCATGTTAAATTTCCATCCTCTTCAAAACAGGACTCTATACACTTGAAGAAACCCTGACTGTATGAATCAAGGACCTAGATTCCCTTAGATGTCAGCAGAACCAGGATTTTTATCTGACTTCTTTTTTAGTCCAATTATGATTTTTCTTTTGATGTATTTAATTAGTATTTAAACTTTTTTTGAGCTTATTTTGCTTCTCTGATCAACAGGATTGTCACAATCCACAGAAACTCTGATGCTGCCAGTTTGATGGATCAATGAAAAGAATCTTGTTACATGAGTTAGCTATATACAAACACTTGTTTCATACCAAAATGTTTAAAATAAAGGGTTTTTTTAATTGCCTAAGATGGCAGATCTTATTGAATTCTATTAATAAACCTATTAACACAATTTGCTAAATGTTACTGTTGTTACATTAACCATTTTTTGCTGTCAGACAAAACTAAAAAAAGTTTCAATTTATACAACAAAACATATTTGCCGTTCATAGTAAGAACACTATCAAGTTTCTTACAGAATAATGGATACTTCCCAGAGGATTATCTGAGCCTTGACAAAACCATTAACAGGAAAGGAATTCAAGTATAGCATATTTCTTTGAATTAATAGCACCCATCTGAACAGTAAAAGAAGGAGGTGGTAAGTTTCTGCTGTGTCTGCTTCACACTAGCTCCTGAAACATCATTCACATTTCTGAGAGCTGTCTGTCTTTCCCAGACCAGTGTCTTCTACTGTAGGTGAGGTCTTCAGCTGTCAGCTGCTCATTAGCTAGGTTTTATTGTATAGGTCGCAGAAGCTAATCTACGTTTATTTGTTATTGCAATGAGTTACAATTAGAGAGTGACTGTATACTTCCTGAATGACAGTAAATACTTTAGATTTTTGTAGACAATATGACTGCTCGCAATCCTGCAAATACACCTTTAGGCATAAACAAAATGTTATGGGTATGTTATCTAAATTAGTCTCACTAACTAAAGTGATTGAAGTTATTAACTTCAATTAATATGTGGAATTAACTAAACGTGGACTATGTTAGCCTAATTACAGTAATATTTTGCTAAGGTTCATAATTAGAGTAAAATTGCACAAAGCCCTGGTTTGCCCTCTACAAAACTCAATCTAGACTCCAACAAAATCATTAAGGTCCTCCATTAGCTCCAAAAGACATTCAACTTAGGAGGAAATAATATCATCACATAACTCAGTAGTGGCATGGGTCCTGACATGGGAGATCAGCCTGAATAGGTACTAAATCATGTACCTAGTCATTAACAACATCTTATTTAAATCATTGGAGAAAAATGCCTAATACTAAACTAAATACCAAATAATTATTTCATGTTAATCATCTAAATAAAAATGGTAGGAATAAATATTCAGCAGAAAGTAGCATTTGAATTTTTTTAATAAGATTCTGAATTCTACCCATCCCAGAAAGCAGGTAATCTAAACTCATCTTTAATGACATTTAAACTAATTTTTAATACTGTTTCTTTGCTGTCTTTGTCATTTGTCTACTTGTTTTTAAACCTTCAGCCTCTTAATTTCTTTCCAGAGTGTGCTCTTATTAACAAATGTGTAAGAAATGCCTCTTCAATTACAGTAATACCTTTAAAGGAATAGGTGAAATAAAATGCTCCCAGTTTTAGTATCTAAAGAGGTAACAGAAGATAGCGGCGTTACAACATGAGTGACAATTTCAAGAAATGCTTCCAAGGGAGTAGAAGCATAGCATTAAACTGAATATTTGAATCTTTTAAGCCAACCACTTAGATGGCATATAAACTCAATATTTGAATGCTAAATTACCCTGCTGCAACAATAAAATACCAAGCATTGCACAAGCAATAGTAATGGGCACAATCCAAAAGTTTAAATGTAAGATTCCATTTTAAAGGATGGGAAACATTTTCAAGTATGTGGCTAGAATATTCAGAATCTACTAATATTAATTTCTTGTTAAATATATACTGCAGGTTGTTAATCAGCCTCTCAACCAACCTGTAGCCCTGTGCCTTTAAGTTGGCAAAACATAAATATAAATGACTTAAAAAACTGCTGAGATAATCACTCAGGTTCACTGTGATGGGTTGACCCTGGCTGAACACCAGCTGCCCACCAAAGCTGCTCTATCATTCCCCTCCACAGCTGGACAGCAGAGAGAAAATATACCAAAAAGCTCATGGGTTGAGATAAGGGCAGGGAGAGATCATTCACCATTTACCATCATGGACAAAATGGACTCAACTTGGGGAAATTAGTTTAATTTATTACCAATCAAAATTAGAGTAGGATAATAAGAAATAAAACCAAATCTTGAAACAGCTTCCCCCCACCTCTCCCTTCTTCCTGGGATTAACTTTACTCATGATTTTCTCTACCCACTCCCACCCAGCAGCGCAGGGGGATAGGGAATGGGGGTTGTGGTCAGTTCATCACACACTGTCTCTGCCGCTCCTTCCTCCTCAGGAGGAGGACTCCTCACAGTCTTCCCCTGCTCCAGCATGGGGTCCCCCCCACGGGAGACAGTCCTCCATACACTTCTCCTATGGGGGTCCTTCCCACAAGTTACAGTTCTTCACAAACTGCTCCAGCGTGGGTCCCCCACGGGGTCACAAGTCCTGCCAGAAAACCTGCTCCAGTGTGGGCTTCACAACCTCCTCTGAGCATCCACCTACTTTGGTGTGGGGTCCTCCCTGGGCTGCAGGTGGGTATCTGCTCCACCGTTAACCTCCATGGGTGCAGGGGCACAGCCTGCCTCACCATGGGCTGCACCACCAGCCGCAGGGGAATCTCTGCTCTGGTGCCTGGAGCACCTCCTTCCCTCCTTCTTCACTGACCTCAGTGTCTGCAGATTTGTTGCTCTCACATATTCTCACTCCTCTCTCTAGCTGCAGTTGTCCAGTTGTGCAGTTTTTTCCCTCTCCTTAAATACATTATCACAGAGGCACTACCACTGTCACTGATGGGCTCAGCCTTGGCCAGTGGTGGGTCCATCTTGGAGCTGGCTGGCATTGGCTCTGTCGGACATAGGGGAAGCTTCTAACAGCTTCTCACAGAAACCACCCCTGTAGCCCCCCACTACAAAAACCTTGCCACGTAAACCCAATACATTCAGTCAGCTACTGTAAGCACCTCCTACCCCAAAACCGTGGAATTCAGTTGTCCTCTGGCTCCTCATTGATTGAAAGTACCTACCAAGGTTTTTATTAAAAGTGTTAGCAGGACTGTAACATATGCATGTTTTCTTCATTTCCCTAAACAACACACCATCAAAGGACAACACAAGGAATACTACAAAAAGGACAAAGTCAAGCTTGCATACAAAAACCCATGCTGATATGAGTGTTCATCTGATAAGTAAACCCGTTTACATTAAGCATGTGTTCTTATCAGCTCTTCAGAGTAATGGCCTACTTCAGTCTAAAGAAACCTATTCCAGTCTGGTCCCACCGACCTACTGCAAAGACCGTGAAGATCAATATAAAAATGCAGTCCTACCAGCCAAGCTTTCCTAAGATATATAATAGTTATTCTCAGAAGACAACTTAAAGATAATGAAGTGAGACTATAAGAGGTACTTTCAGTAGAGTTTTGTTACTCCCAACTCTAAACTTAAAAGCTAGAATTTACGTTATTTGGCCCATATGGCTAGTGCTCTTATTGCCATATTATTATCAGAAGTGCATGAATGAAAATGAGTAACTTATTTCTATGTTTTCCTAAATAATTGTTAGTACACTGATGTGAATATTTAATCACTATATCACAATAAATGAAATGAAAAAAGGCAAACAACTTTAAATAATAACAAGGAGAAAGCAATGCAAGATACAAACTGGGAGTCAATGACTAGAGAAGTATGTGAAAGACAATTGAACTACTTTTAATATTTGATTTGTAATTCTCCATAGTAGTTTATTGAGTTATTTCATCAGGAAATTTTAATTCATTCATGAAAAGACTTGTCAAAACTAAAGGGCACCTGTTTTGCAAGTAAAAAAATACATACAAGAACATTAAAACAAGTCTGGTTGGATTGTCATGTTCTGTAACAGGTTAAAAGAAGGAGAATGGCAGCTGAAGAGCTTTATGTGTTTTTCATGAGCTGAGAATATGAAAACTGAAAAAACAATTACTTGCATACATTGATTGACTAACAAGGATAAAAGAGTGGTGCAATATTGCTGAGATTTAAATACTAACTACAGTAACCACATATGCAGTTTCTAACTAATGAATTCATGGAATATGTTAACTTAGTTTGTAGAACCAAACTCCTCAAGCTGGATGACTCCCAACTTCATTCACATATCTAAACTTATTTTTCAAGGTCTGAATCCAAAATTGCATTTCTGAGCTGGACATCTCTATATCTTGTAACAAACTCAAAATTTTTAATCAGGTTCTCTTTTTCCAAAGCATTGTTTGAGTTTTGCAAGTTAATTTCTTTTAGTGAATTAAATTCCAATCACATTCGATTAAAGAGTTCAAGACTTACCTTCTCTGTTAAGCCTACCAGATGGCCCTCAGCACTTGGCTTGGAATGAGTTACAGCCCATGCTGCTTGAAGACCATCAGGAGCTAGGAGAAATAGAAGAAAGAGAATGATACTGTGCAGGGTGTGGGGGACCTAGAGGTATTGCAGCAGTGATGGAAAGAGAAAGGACACAGAAGTGCAGGAAACCAGAACTCATTAACTTTTGTGTTCAGGGAGGGGTTTTTCAGCCATTGAAGTTCCTAAAATTGGTATTCTGATCTTGTCAATAAACTAGGCAGGAGGAGGATTTTCTAAAAAAGAAAAGCAAAATAAAGCCAGACACTATGCAAATGTATAGAGAAGTAAAGTATCTATTTCATTTAAAAGGTATTCACCAGTAATGTTAAATCCTAAAACAATTCCCTTTGCTTGCATTCATGATGCATAAATTCAGTTTGCCTAAGCCTTGAAAAAAGAGTAGGTAGAAGGCAAAACCCACTAATTCTAGACATATTCCTTGCCATGATTAAAAAAATCCTAGCTCTCACTATGCCAGAGAAAATTTATTTACAAACATGAATGCAGAAGTTTCATATTCAATAAAAATTGGGCAAGTTTTCGCAAGCTGAACTTCTTGTCCCATAGCATTCAAAGTGACTATACTCTCTGGAGCTTGGTTAACCCTGGTTTCTGTTAACAGAAGAGAGATGAGGATCAGTATTTGCAAAAAGTACTGTGCATCTAGTTTACTTTTTTAATAAAAAACCCCCATAGTAGCAGTAATAATAATAATTATAGAAGAACACAATGATAGTGGATAATAATGCTAACATCTTTCAAACACAGACATACAGTAAAAAGGAAAACAAACAAACAAAAAGGAGGTCAGATAGTGGGTTTCCACTACAATTAGCAGAGTTGGGGCAATGTAAGAACTACCAAAGATTCCATTAATATTTTAAGTCGTAAAATCATTGTTTCCCAGTACGAAGTATAATAAAGAGCTTTTTGTCTCTCTTTAGTCTATATTCCTCTTTCCTTGAATATACCACAACAGAGTAAGGTCTGCACCTTTTTTTATTGAGACTGTCTCAGCTATACCTCCTTTCATCTACAAACACATCAGTTAATCCACTGTAATCAATAAAATTGATTACACCAATGTTAGACTGATGTGAACTGAGTAAAATGAACGCCATGTCTTGTACTAAGGGAAAAGTGCAGACACAGTAAGTTTCAAAAGTACTTTAGACTGTATTTGCAAAAATAAAACCTATGCAGTATTAACAATTATATTTATAAAAACCCAAACAACCTAGAGACATTTCAACATTAAGAAAATTGCATATGTCTCCATTATTATTACAGTACTTGAACGAGTGGGACACGTGCTATGCTATAAAGCTGTTGGAAAGCTTTCTCTTTTATTAGTGATCATTTTTCCCCTTTTGGTAGGTAACTAAATAATTACGCAACTCAAAGAGACTAACTCATGTTTGCTCTGTAGTTTTGACTTTCTGCACAGTCAACTCTCCCAACTGTAGAGGCCCAAAATACCATGAGACTCCAAATAGGAACTATTTTAGGCCAGTATTTAATTGACTGGAACTCAGAAACTAATTACAGAGTTGCATGAAACTTCACAGAAAAATCAAGCTTTAATGAAAGACCGTTTACTGGAAAAACAGGGGAAGGTATTTTTTCACATGAAAAAAGGAAATTGAGTTGCTACTTAGAGTGTAAGAGAAAATGGAAACTTCTACATCTCTATAAAGGTCAGTTCTGCTCAACAATAATAATGAAGGTAATTGAGCCAATATACAGGCTAATATACATTCAATAATCACAATTATTTATAAATAATTTATGGAACAAGATATGCGGCATTCTGTGTGCACAAACTCTGTGATTCACAGGACTGCTCTGTTTTCCATCTTAGTTTCCAGGAGTTTCCAAGCCAAGTGTTAACTTCAGTGTAATTACTTCAGTCTAAAACACGACTGACTTTGAATTCTATTACACTTGAAGTCTATCTTGGAATTCATACACAGGTATGTATGCTGTGTATGTATGTACGTATGAAATGTATGATACGTATGTATGAAATCAGCAAGGACAATTTTCATGGTAAGAGCTAGATCTTTACTCAATATATAGAAAGGTAGATTGTTTCTTGGAATTTGTTTCCTCTTTGATCTGACAGAATCTCAATTTTCTGTGACACATCTGTCTGTCAGCAGTTCTCACGTGCAAGTGCTCTACAAAGCATGAATGCTATGGAGAGTACAAAGACTGTTCACAACTCACTCGACCACCATTTGTAAATGTTCACTTCAGCTACTTTTGAATTGGTAGCATGCCTAGAAATAATTGATGGGTGCATATGTTAGATGTGGGGAGTGTAAAAATTATGAGTTCCATGTCTGGGTTATTTTAAATGCTTACCAAGGAAGTAGTAATTTACTAAAGAAATGGAGAACCTCTTTTAAGCACTAAGAAAAAAGTTGCAAAGAACTTTAGACAAAGAGGAATTTAAAGCAAAGGAGCAAGGAAATAATTTACAGAGAAGGAAAGAAGCCTTTGGAAATGAATGTTTTTTGTACTGCTGAATTAATGATAAAACAGAAGCACCCACATGTATAGATATTCTTCACTGGAAGAAAAAGATATAAGATCAAGATGGAAATTAAATGTGTGGCTCATGATAACTGTTGACAACTCATTCAAAGCCTTAATAAAACAGTTTTTTTAATTTGTCGGTGACCCATGTTTACATGTTTTTATTTTTAAGTATGATTATGATGATGGCAATCCTGTAAGAAGAAAAGAGCAAGCAGCAAAACTTTTAATGCAATTAAAACATTACTAGTATTAAATTTAATTTGAAAATCTATAGCTAGGGAAATGAATGTAAATGATAGTACAGTTAGGACTTTCAGATGTAATAAACTCAAATACTCTTTCAACTCACCTTCCAAATGAAAGTGCTGTCACTTGGTATTTGAAATGAAATAATAGAGAACATTTTACTGCTGAAAAATATTTCTGGCTTTTCATTATAATTTTTTTACCATTTCCATTTTATTTCAGTATATTATTACATATACATTACACTGCTATTACATGGAAATATAAGGAAAAATATAGCAAGGAAGGAAGATGAAATGCTATTATAAAGCACTGATTCTGTTCAAAACCAAGAAAGGATGCTTTTTTTTTTTTCCTTAGTTTTATTACAAATAAAACCACTACAGAACAGATCAGATATAAACTCTGAGTGAATTCTTCAGCCTTTCTTTTAAGAAATGGATTTGTTTCAGCAGTGTTATCTGGAAACTATATATGCATAAATGCTATGCAATAACATAAAAATAATCAAATTAATGTTTTCAAGAAATTTAAATTATGTTCTAAAAATGTCTTTCAATATTGTCGTAACAGATGTGCATTGAGAACCATCACAGGTGACTTTATGAATGCACTGCATTTATGAAGAGTCATTACCTCCTTAATCGAGTTTTATGTCTGCAATGTTTAGTATTTAAGTGACCACCAGAATTTGGCAGGCAGTGTTATTGTTTGAATATTCCTAGATATATTCAGTGACTCTCATTCACATTTTCACTGAAATGCCTTGACAGTTCTACAAGTGGTTTACACAAGAACCCATTTCAAGCACCTATGTAATTCTACCAGCTCATGTCACAAGGCATCAAAGAAGGTCAAGAGACTCTTGTCCAGAATGTACAGTAATGTTTGCAATAAACACAAAGCTATAATCCCCAGCAGCAACTTGAATTACAGGAACCGCATACATTTTCCATTTGGGAGCAAAAATTTAAGACCAGAGTGTGATTGGCACCTGTGCCAGAAAATGGTATATGGAAAAACATTTAAGGCGTCAGTCTCCTCTTCCTCTTCCCTGATTAGAAAACAGCTGCAATGTCTGCAAAGGAAATTCCATATGAAAGTACTCTTTTTGAGTTAGAGTACTTAAGGAAAACGGGGTCTCCTTTTCCACTGTAATTGATGGTCAGTTTCCCATGTTATAATTTGTTCAGATTCTTTGAACCAACCCATGATTTAAAGCCATAAATAGACTTCTACAGTATGAAAATAATCCAGTCTCTCATTAAAATTTCCACAGTGTGCATGTTTTGTTGTACAGTTAACAGCTTTGTTTCAAGAAAAGAAAAAGGAATAATAATTCTTAAAACTTCCATCCTTTCAGAAAAAAAGTGCAAGGTTCAACCATCCATCTCAAAGATTAACCAAAACTTTAGCAGTTCTTCTAACTACATTAGCTGTCTAGTATGTGGTGTTTCTTCTTACCATTCATCACAGGTCTCCTCTTCGTCAAAATTACAAATCTCCTTCTAACATTTTTGCAACACTAAATTCTGAAAGTGCTTTTATGAATTTTAATTAATCTTCATCATAAATAATCCAAGGCAGGCAGGTGTTATTCTTAATTTACAAATGAGAGAGATGGCATGCAGAGAAGTGACCTTGTACAAGTTTGTACAGAAAAAAATCTGAACAGAAGCCAGGTTTACATCTCTGGGGTTTCTTTCAATATCTACCAGCCATACTTCAACTTTTGATTTCTTGCTTATGTTCTCCAAACTCAGTAGCTGCTCATGCTAACCTATTTGCAAAACTCCTATCAATTTATGGGTGAGCAGACACAGACCTTACTACTCCATACTCAGTAAAAGTTGGTCAGCCTGTATTTCCACCTCATCCTTCCAAAGAGTTAAATATTTTTTTTTTCTAATCATTTCTACAGGTCCTCTGAGCATGTGCATTAAGGAAAATAGCAGATTGTACTTTCTGCTAACTGCTAAGGCCATTTTGCTGTGCTGAGGCTTGCCCATATGTTCCTTTCTGAACAATTGAGTTCAGGAATTGTTCCAATATGCCTAATGTGTTATCTTGCTGACACAAGATCAGTTTTGATTTTTTAATTCTGCAGTGAGAGCTTCATAGGCACGTCAGTAGCTTTTAAGCTAATTTTGAGACAAGAATACATTTCCCCTTCTAATGTAATGGTCTGTCAGGCACTTGCTGTTTCATTAGTCAGTACACTCTTCAAAATTACATTGTGTGTAGTGACACTCACCCACCTTGCCTTCTGTCTCCTTCATGTTTTCACATATACCCCTGTTTCTGAAAAACTGAGATTTAAAAATGCACTAATAGCACAAGTAGGGAAAATACTATTCCTACACAAATTCTATCAATTTCTGAGATATATTTCAGTTACACTAGTCCTAAGGTTGGATTCGTGACCATTCTGTTACCCAATTTGTGAAACTCCCTTCTTATATGAGTACTAGAGACAAGTGATCTTTTTGAGAAACTTATGACTAACCCACATTTTTCAGGTAGCATCAGGAAAATAATAATTAAAAAGACATCAGGACCATCCTCAAATCCACAAGAAGACTGCTTGGTGAAGCAAGGTGAAGAGAAGAAACACATTATAAAAAAAAAAAAAAGTAAATTATACTTGTTGCTCTTTCTGAGCAACAGGACTTTCCTCTCCTCCTTTCTTGCATGCAGAATCATTCCCCTATTTCTCCTACCACCTTCTCACTGCAGATAAACTGGGAATGAATCTGAAAGAGAGCACCTGTGCTGCCAGAGCCAGTGCTCCAGAACTGAACCAATGTTATAGTTCTAAAAACGTCAAGATCTACCTCAGAGGCTATAAAATACATTCCAACACATTGGAACAACCCTCTTATACAAAAGACAAAAAAGAACCCCAAAAATACCCCAACAACAAACCACCCTAAATTATAATGTGGCAATCCCACTGCTGTTACTATAAGGAGGAGTAATTCACATATTTCCAATATTCAACAAAATCTTCATGCATTCATGCTGTAAGTGTGGACATTATTATATTCTCTGCTCTAACAACATGCTGTTTATGAACAATTGTCCCTTCAGCCATTTAGGATGCATCACAGAATCATCTGGGTTGGAAAAGACCTTGAAGATCACCTAGTCCAACCGTTAACCTAACACTGACACTTCTCAACTACACCATATCCCTCAGCGCTATGTCAATCCGACTCTTAAACACCTCCAGGGATGGGGACTCCACCACTGCCCTGGGCAGCCCACTCCAACACCTAACAACCCGTTCTGTAAAGAAATACTTCCTAATATCTATTCTAAACCTTCCCTGGTGCAACTTGAGGCCATTACCTCTTGTCCTATCGCTTATTACTTGGTTAAAGAGACTCATGCCCAGCTCTCTGCAACCTCCTTTCAGGTAGTTGTAGAGGGCGATGAGGTCTCCCCTCAGCCTCCTCTTCTCCAAACTAAACAACCCCAGTTCCCTCAGCCGCTCCTCGTACGACATGTGCTCCAGACCCTTCACCAGCTTCGTTGCCCTTCTCTGGACACACTCGAGTAATTCAATGTCCTTTTTGTAGTGAGGGCCCCAAAACAGAACAGAGTAATTGAGGTGCGGCCTCACCAGTGCTGAGCACAGGGGTAAGATCACTTCCCTGTCCCTGCTGGCCACGCTATTTCTGAGTTATCACACTGGACCATCTTCTGCAGGCTCTGCAACTCATGTGTGGAAACACATACATGTACATAGGCAATGCTTTTTTCTTGCCTTTGTAAAAGTCAAGTAGTGCCAATTTTGGTTTTGTGTTTTAGTAGAAAACATTAAAATAATTCTTCTTTAAAGAAGAAGGCAACTCCTTGTGAACAGGGAAGCTTATGCAATAACAATGTTGCTTAGCTAACCCAGGATGAAATGGTAATAAGGTGTGTAAAGAGAGAATAATATTTAGCTAATTTGTTGGCAAGGGAATCACTCTTATGGTCATCTATGAGATCAAGGCAAACTTCTGTTTAGATTAAAATAAGCCATGCTTTGTTAATGGAAGCAGTGTCAGGCAGATAAACTAAACGTACTTACTTTAGGCCCCTTGATCTAAAAGTTTGTCAAGCACCTTCCAAAATGGGAAGCACATACAGCTCATCAAAACTTTTAAGATGACTCAAAATTGCAAACTCATTTTGTTAAATCAGTCCATAACAAAACAAAACAAAAAAAAAAATCAATAAAATATTTTTCTTACCTGTGTCGAGTATCTGTTTTCAGCAGGTATTGTATTTTAAAAACTACAGCAGCTGATCATGTTCAGCTCAATGATCTATTTTTTTTTTCCTCAAGGATCCTCATAAAATTAATTCTCGGTATAATAGTTTACTAATATTAGTCTGTAACCAAATTCTAATTTTAACATGCCATCAACAACACAGGGAAATTGAAAGTGAACTGCTGAAGGCCTTAAGTTGTCTTTGGGCCTATCTGCACATGTATTTTGTCATTCTACCCAGACCAGAGAAGTGTGTGACATGTATCTGTTGTAACTCAAGGTGACCTCCATCATTGTAATATGTTATTTTCCACTGGTGTAAAAATTAGATGCTCTGGTGCCATCGTCATGTCATAACTATTGCCTATGAATATTATACCTATCTGAAAAATTTCATTGATTCCCAGGGGAAAAGTATGGACATTAACATTCTTGTCAACGAGATTATTGGATTTTCAATCTACTAAATACTGAAAGAAATATCAAGCAGATTGGTTTTGCCTCAGGTATATATTCTGGTCATGGAGGTCAATGGTTTTTTTTATGCCTCACATTTGATTACTGCAATACATCTTAGAATATACAGAAAAAAAAAAGTTATAAGTTTCTTAGACATTCAGTAACACATCACATACATCTAAATATCACCTCTGACTGTTCAAGATTTACTTCATATTTTAAGACGAAGTGAACCTATATTATGTTTTTCCTATAGGCAATAGAGTAACTAGAATCTTTGTAGACATACTCAAGCTAGTCTAAAATTATCTAACTCCTGTACTGCTACCATTGTTGCCATAGCAACCTAGAGCTCAGTATTTATTATCAATGTCCTGACACAGTTTTGCAGCCACAGGGAGCCTCATGCATGTAAACTGTATGTAAGCCAAGTATTTTGAAGCTAGGGTTGGCTGTGCCACACGTTTAAATGCAAAGTTATCATTCCTAAATAGTTTAAGATCATTCCTAACTGAATTCCTGTCTGGATTCAGTTCTTCTCACAGTGACATGGCATACTGAATAATTTTATAAAGTATTCTGAATACCAGAAGATCATTATTTTACCCCGAGTTTTCATACAAAATTCTTTTAATCCCCACTCTGCCATTTTTATTCTCTTCTAGGCTGATTGTTACTATAAAAGAAGACTTAGGCATAGTTTGTAGTCTAGATGTACTCCTCCAGACACAAAAAAGCTTTATTGATTTAAGCACAAGTAAAAGTAGTAGAACTGAGCTACATTAATTCTAATTAAAGATAAATAGCTGAGTCTAGCAGTAGTAGACCAAGGGAGCAGAACTATTTAATTTTTATTAGTTATTTATTTTTGTTTTCAAGAGACAATACTCTTGGGATAACCTGGTTTGCTTTGCCTAGAAACTCTAAGAACCTTATCAGTAACCAATACTGCATTACAAGAAGTCTCCAATCATATGCCTTTGGTAGAAACATGATATGTTTGGTTTCATTCCACTTGAGAAAAGTCCAATTCAACCTTGTTGAATAAAGAGAGATATTTTATTGAAATGTAATATGTAAAACCACTTTCTTTTAAAAAATATTCTTAGTAATATAAAATCAGAAATACATAAGTAAGCTTTAAAATATTAGCTGACAATAGGAAAACCTAATGCTGCCATTTGAACTTAAAAACGCCAGTTTGGGAGAAAACACTGCAGCTGATTTTCAGTAAGCAGAGAGAGTAAAATGAATTTCTGATATAGCAATTAAGGGGTGTTGCCCTGAAGTAATAACTGTTATCTCTTCTCCCCTTAACCCTGAAATTACTGTTATTGCATAGTCAACTTGGTAGCAATAAAGCTTTATAAACTTTTGAAGCATACGGCAGGAATAATAAATACTAAGGAGCAAGAAAACTACATCTAACACATCTCAGAATGCATCTGAGTCTTGAACAGGTCTAATAAGACATTTTGAAACCTGAAATTATTTGAAAGACTCAGATTCTTGAAGAATAATTTTGCACATTTTAGGACTCCCCAAGGAAGCTTAAAACTTGCTCCCACATTTTTCTTTGGAGATCTATTTCCTCTGAATTTTAATCTGAAATACAGTCATCTCCACCTGAAAAGAAACAGTACCTTGATTTCCCATCTAGCAGTAGAGCTCTTCACACAAAGGCACCACCCTTCACATGGCAAGTGGAAAACCTACTAGAATTGCAGAGACAAAAATTGATGTGGAGAAGGAAAAAAAAAAGAAAGAAAGAAAGAATTGTCCTTGTATTTCAAGAGTTTCCTCGTCTATTACAGACAAAAGAATGAAGTATGACAAAATCCAAGATGCCCTACAAGGCAAAAGCTTTTCCATATGCCCTCTGGTGTCTAACTCTGCTAGAGGTTAAAGAAGTGATGCAAACACATTACAAACACAAAGAAGCAATAGAGATGGAGAACCTGAAGAAGTTTGGCACTTCGAAAGTATGAAAACTTGTTTGATATACTTATTGACTCAAAAATAAATTGTGGTTTCTTTTTCCTTTTATAAAATTAATTTTTAAAGTTTTAAGTTACATTAAATGAGTTTCATTTATATGATATGAAATACTTTACTTGCTTTATCACTCTCATTTCCTGTTTTCCTGAGGGTAGGGTATCTTCTCTCATATGTAGCAACAATCATTTCTATCAGATATTCTATCAGATATATTTATTCATTCCTATGACTTTATCATGGTATTAATCATCTGGTTTCCTTTGCTTTGGATTAAAAGAGTTCCCTGGCTAGTTTTCATTGTGTGTTTGTTAACATGTCTTTTGATTAAATGAAGATTTATTTTAATAAATTCCAATTTGAATAATGTAACAACATTTTACCTCATGATTTTTATGTCTATTATTAATAATATAACAATAATTAATATGATAACAGTAACAATTAATGTCAATAACCATGAACTAGGCAAAAAAATCTAATGCAAAATACAACTGATATTAAGTGTGTGGGTCGATATCTCCTTTAGATTCTCTACTGAACAACTGACTTCTATTTCTTAAAGAAAGCTTTTATACAATGAATACCTTACACAAATCAAGAATATTGAACCAATAAGAAACAGGAATGGAAGATGAGCACAATCATTTTTGCCAGATTAGGTTTTGGTTTGAGGTTTTTTAGTTTTACCTCCGTGTTCCTCCCTTCCCATGAAAAGGAAATTTCAGGCTTTTAAGCAGCAGGAAATGCATTCCTTTCACTGTATATATTGCACAATCCTTTTTCTTTCTGTCAAACCGCAGCACCAAATCTCCCTCACTTGACAAATGTTTTCCTTTAGGGGGAAAGGAAGGGCTAGAACATATATATGGATTTCTTTTCTATATGGCATCAACCTTTTCTTGTGGATACTTTGTTATGATTTATTTTGAATACAGGTAAGACGTGAGATTCAGAGATTTTTCTGGAATACAACAGAGAAGCCAGTAAGATTCACTACAACATATATAGTGGTTGTGGTACCACAATATACTCCAGCAATCTATAGCAGTAATAGTCTGGGGTGGTTTGTTGTTTATATCAGTGTCATTTTGTTTTGGTGAGGATGAAATGAAAGAGACAGAAAGGCTGAACAAAGATGCTCAGCTTCCCAACAGCTTTCTAAGGATTCTGACATTCTCCATCTCTTGCTTTAAATCATGCTTACTATTTACAGGATGACTGTATACTTTATACATACTCTGAGAACCAATAAAATGCAGTTTATTATTTCACATTATATATTTTTTAAGCAGAAACATCAGTAGAGCTGGAAAGGAGACAGAGTTGTAATACATTCACTAGCATAAGATACCTGGCCTGTCTGACAAGTATCATCAACTTCTGGGTAATTACAGGGATAGTGTTTAGTACCCTTCATGACCTTATCATGTTCCATCTTCCAAATATCCACCTGTGCCTCAATATGCAGCAACACCTGGACTGTTGATATTCTGAGCTGTGCATCAAGGAGCGGCAAGAGTGTGGCTACTCCAAGAGTGAGGTCAAAGAGTCTTAATTTGTGTTTGCATACCTTAATTTGTATGATAGCAGTAACTCTGAAATGGAATTTAAGGTGAGAAAAAGTGTCTTTATTCCAAGTCTGAGTAGTAGCTGCCATCAATATAAGGTATTCTGTCAACTGATCATGTGGCCTTGGACTCAGAAGGGAACCAGCTCTTAAAAGCTTTCTGTGAAGAGGGTGGTTTACTGAAAAAGATTAGTGACAATTTTTGTGTAGGTGAAACTACCATATCAAACAATATTTGCAATGATGACTAAGGCTAAGGTCTCAACAGCAGACATTTTGTAGCCCTCTTTACCCTCCCTCACACATATTAAGGATGCAGGCAAGGACACAAGGTAGTGAATTTGAAGACTGCCTTCAAATGATTTCAGATGTTGTTGAGTAATATTCATCCAAGTGAAAGATTCTGCTCAGCTCCCTTTCAATTAAAAACACACACAGTGTTCTGCTCTTCTAGTTCCCAGGTTCCAGCTACTTGCTTTTCTGGCTTAACACTGGAAACACCTCTGGCTGATTAAGGAAACAGATGTTCATATTAAACATTTGGGACAAACATTAGGATCCCCTGAGAGTTGTATTGAAGGCCAAATGGAAGGTAGAACATTCTGTTTCAAGTAAGAACATGTACTTATTTTTCTTCTGCCTCACAAACTCCAGCCTAATTATACTCAGTCATAAATGCAGTAAAAGCAAAAGGTGAAGTTCCTTGCTTCATGTGAACTTTTTAGTAGGCAATCTTCTCTAAGAAAAGATACCTCAAACAAAACATATAAAGGCTTATTTTTTACTAAGGTCAGACTGGAGAGAGAAGAAAACAACACAATAAGAGATTTTGCTGCTTGACAAAATGGACTTGTACCTGCAGAATAAAAATAGGCTGACTACTATACAGACAGCTCAGACATGCCAGTTTGGTCAGCATGATCCACCCTAAGCCACTCAGGCAAACAGCAGGGGACTTCTGAATTTTCACTTCCTTCCTAAAGTTCCCATCTTGGCTGGACTATTAGGTATATTTGAATCGTAATCTCACTGTTAACTATCCACCCACTCACTACCGCCTACAGGTTTACATGCAAGATGCACGTGAACTAAATGTAACATTACACTTTGCAAGCAGAACTGATTCTGTCAGCTTACATTTCCAACACAGGACATTTCCCAGTGTTGTTCTACATAGGCTTAATTCTAAATGTGCTAGCAGAAAATGAGTGTACAGTGAGAGAATAAGGCTCTAAATATTCAATAACAGTTTAAGTCATATAGCAACACAAGGCTCTAACTTATTCTATTATAGTACCATATTATTATTTAAACACTTCAGAAGTGGTCACCTCAGTGTAAATGTCTAAATTTTTGCATTCTCAAAGTATTGTTTATGCTTTTTGGATTTAAATGTTGATCTCATGCGAGCATGTCTTAGGAGCAATTTCTTACTAAGCTCCTGGAATTAATACATTACAGTGTCAGTGAGATCTTATGCAAGTTTTATTAAGTTCTTAGAGAAGCAAAATCTAATTCTGGCAAAACCCCCAATCTCAGATCCACCTATATACCCATCTGGCTGTCTGGGAGAGACCAGAACACTGAAAAATTACATCCCTACGTGTACAAGCTTGCATTAAAGATGTTAAACAGAGCATCCAATTCACAAATGAAGATTACCTCTCATTCCATCAAACTCACTAGTTTCCACTCCTCCGTTTTCCCATTCTCCATTACTTTTTTCCTCCTCCAACTTTTATCCCCTTCTGAACCAGCTTTTGTCTCCTGGGGCTTCTGAAGCCACAGCCTACCCCTTTCTCTCTAACTGAAAGTCATTCAAGGTGTATGATTTTCTGCTACCTCAGTTATTAGCAGAGGAGAAACAGAATTCTGTCCTCCTTCCAGCTGCACTCCTGCCTGGCTTCTCTGTAGTAACAGAGCATGGTCTTGTCTGCAGTGGGAGCTGCAAGAGAACTAAGAACAGTCACTCCCTGCCAATAATAGAGTACCTCAAAGCTTTTAGCTTCTAGGCAAAGCACATAGGATTCAAATCAAAAGTTTTTGGCTTGGACACATTTGAGTAAATTCCACACAATTCAAAAGGCACTTTCTCACAGAAACCACGTCCCTCTCAAGTTTGAAAGTCTCATTACAAAACCACAGATGCTAGTATTATACTGCATATAAGAACAGGAAATAATGTAGTAATAATAAAATATATATTGCATATAAAATATGAAATGATAAGCAGAGCTTCAGAATTTTTTTCCTAACTATTACAACACAAGATATTTGAAACCTTTCCTTGCTTTCATACCTAGATAAACCATGTGGGTTTAAATGTTTATAAAATAGTTAAACTTTAGGGCAGGTACATGACATTGAAGACATTAACCCAAATATTTAGTATTTGGCAAAGTTACAAGAGACAAAAACTCCATAGTATTATTACAGGAAATTAATGTTAATGGTGAATTGCAGAGCCCACCCTTCCAGTAATACTGAGGTGGCTTTTATTCCTTGTAATCATCCTTAATTTACTTTAAAGGTTTGGGAAATATTTATGCGTGAATTTCTATCATGTTGGCTGCTACTCATCAGTAAGTGTCAAAAGATCACACAGAGGTTATATTTGTAACTATGATTTCACCTGTCATAATGTGAAGTTACTAGCCATATGAGGGCCCTCATTCTCAGGAGCTGTATATACAAAACTATCCTTAAACTAATTATGATAATTAATGAATAAATTACTGTCCTGGTTTGAGTGATTGGCAGGGGTTTTTTGGTAGCAGGGAAGGGGGCTACAGCAGTGGCCCCCTGTGAGAAGCTTCTCAAAGCTCCCCTGGTTCCAAGTTGAACCTGCCTTTACACCAAGGCCAGGCCAAATAACGATGGTGGCTGTGCCTCTGTGAAAACATATTTAAGAAGGGGAACCTGGGAGGAGTTGTGGGAGTTGTGAGAGAAGTTGCGAGGAGGACATCTGTGTGAACACCGAGGTCAGTGGAAGAAAGGAGGAGAAGGGGGGGAGGTGTGCTGGAGCAGAGTGTACCCTGTGGTGAGACAGCAGGGCCACCCCCCTGCCACCCATGGGAGCCTATGGTGGACCAGAGACAGATTTGCAGCCTGTAGGGGGGCCCCACGCCAGGACAGGTGACTGTGCCCAAAGAAAGCCGGAACCCCATGGGAAGAAGCCCCCACTGTTGTAGTTCAACACTGGGAGGAGTGCAACATGTGGGGGTGACCCACACACCCGTGGGAGTGACTGATGTCAGAGCTGATCCATGGAGGACTGTCTCCTGTGAGAGGGGGACAGTCATGGAGCAGGGGAGGAATGCCAGAAGGTTCCTCCTCCCCATGAGGTAGAAGCAGCAGCAGTACTGACTGGACCCTGCCATTTGCTGCCTCCTGTGCCACTGTGGGGAGGCTGTAGAGATATTGGGAGCAAAATTGAGCCTGGGAAGAAGGGAGGGATGGGGAAGGTGTTTTCAGGATGTGGTAATGCTTTTCACTGTCTTACTCTGCCTGTTAAGTGTTCTTGTTCTTAATGTCTGTATTAAATTTATGTTCTTTTTTTTTCTTCCCTTAACAAGTCTGTCTTGCTTGTGCCTTAAAGGATGAGATTCTTCCTTGTCCTTAACTCAAGTTCCTGGGCCTTTTGCTTCCCTTCTTCTCAGCACTGGGGGGGAAGGGGGGAGTGAGTGACTGCGTGGTGCTCAGTTGCCCTCTGAGCTCAAGCCATGACAATTACTATGAAATTATTGTTTTATAATTGTATTAAATTATATTATCTGACTGATAATATTTGAAACATAAGATGGCAAGCAGTGTACTGAATAATGAGGAATTAGACACAATAAAAATACAGTCTGCCCACAAAATGTTATCATAACTTGATAGTAAATTGATTTCATATATGACATGAACAAAAACATCTTAAAAGCGTTAATTTTATCTATAAGTAGAAGTAATTTTCTGACATATCAGATATGTTATGTGACTATGTCACTAATTATTTTTAACCATCATACAAGAAGTCTTAAGATGTGATTTAACAAAGGGGAAAGATCATTTCAAGAATGCAGTCCCTTCCCCTTCCCCACCTCCTACCATATCCCTGTGGACATGGAGAAAGGTGAAGAGATGATGAAGGAACAACAAGAAAACAGTTGTAAAACAAAGAGATTGGAAGTATAAATGAACACAATGAGGAACAGGAGATGGAAAGTCAAAGAAATTATATATTAGGAGATTAATAAATTAATTACTTTGAAGTTGAGAGTTAATGTTACAAAGCTGGTACGATAGAGAAAGTGAAATGGCAAGGGGACTGAAAGGGGTGATGAAAGAAAATTCCCATAAGCAGTACATACTCTGAAGAACTGCTGAGTGATGGTGAGGCACAGAGGCCTGAAACAGATATCAAAAAGAAAACACATAATCCCCCTTGCACTGTATGGTCATAACTAAATGGAAATTGTATTTCAAAACATGCTGGAAATTACCTTGAAAATGTATGTGTAATATATGCTCAGAACATTTTTGTATGTTCCTATAAATGTAGTGGATTAATACCTGTACTGTAAATACAGGGTTGTAAATTATCTCAATAGATAATTAAGACAGTAATCCTCCCTGCACATATCTGAAACATCAAACTACTCTTATTCTTAGCATTCTCATTAACTGAACATAAACATAGCCAGTAAGAAGTGAGGGCATTTCACAGAAATGACTTGTCCATACTATGTTTTATACTGTACATAAACTAGTGACCTGAATTCTGAGGAGTAAGAAGATTATCTTTATGAAGGCTAAATAGATCGGAATTTTCCTTTAACATCCATCACAGGAGAAATACCTAGAATAAACCAAGAAGCAGAAGAAATACAAAGGTTCTAAAAATTAGAAAGGGTCATTAACCTACTCCAAGTCTCCTTTTTGTGACAGATATTTCAAATTGAAAACTGTTATGTTGCATGTCACTGCACTCTTTGCAAAAGTACTGATACAAAACAAGGTCTGTGGTGACACGTGGCCCAGAAAACCAAAACACACTACCTTTGGTGAGACCTACAAACTTTGCAGTATAATAATGACCACTTTAAGCAAAGTAGTATAATGATACACTAAAGGGCATAATTTAAATTTCCACAGTCAAGGGGACATATCCTTGTTTCTGGCTGAAAAAGATCTTATTTAAACACTTTTAAAAGAACAGTTAAAACCTTGATCACTCTCTTGTTTCCATCAGTTAATTCCACACAGAATTACATAAATAGATTACAGTATATTGACTTGCATGGATTAACACTACTTCACAAGAAGTTGGGTTATTTTGAATCATAAAGGTTCACAAAGCAATTATTTGTTTCCTGCAATTACAGATTTTCTAAGTAATTGATTTTGCCTGTTAATATTTATGTCTCATTTTTCTTTTCTGTAATGTCTGGCATACCAACACTATTTTCGCTTACTGTCAGGGCCTGAAGCGTACATTCCCTGCCTCCCAGGAGTTCAGCTGCATGTGCTCAAGGACAGCTCTCTGATGTGGCACCATCTTAATTCACACCATTCTGAAGGAAAAGCTGTTCAAATAGAGCATTAAAAGACTTGTGGGGGGAGACCTGCCTCTGCTTCATTCGGAAGCTGTTTCAAGCTGCCCCCTTGGTCTTTGCTTCCGTGCCTTGCCTGTGTCTGGCCACATACCTTCCTGATCCAGAGCTTGACGCTGAATCTGCCCTGGCACTACAGCCTTGATGAGCTATCACTGACCCTGCAATGCAGATGCACCCAAGAAGTTAGCCACAACACTTAAACTCCATACAGATCAAGTAAACAGTTATTGCACATTTCTGAGTGCTATCTCTAGCACCTTATGTGTAAACTAAGTGTAAGCTTCTCTGCATCCTTTTTTATCTGATGCCCTCTTCCTCGCACCATCTTTGCCTGCCTGCTCACTTCAAACAGAAGGTACTACAAGGAATTGCCAGTGACTGATTCCCCCTTGCTACTTTCCTGACAAATAGGCAGTGATACTCTTCCATCACGGCACCAGAGAACACATCTGGGATGTCCTTCTAGACCACTGGAGGGAATACCTCCTGGTGAGGAGAGACAGAGGGAGACACTGAGAGACCATGAAAGTGAGTGAGAGAGAGACAGAGTCTGTGTAATTATCTCAGTGACTAATCAAAACAAATTCCTCTGCAAAGGAGACTACAGAATAAGAGGGAAAACTGAAGTGTTCTGTGAAACTGGGATGTTTACCAGAGCTGGAAATAACTACTGACGAAAGGCTTAAAGGATGTGCTTTACCATTCCTGTTTGTTCTGACACTAGAGTCATAGGAACACCACGCTTGACATATTAGTCTTACATCGTGTGTTGGACCAAACACACACACACACACACACACACAGAATAAACATGAGATTTTAAAGGTGGTATTAGAGCCACATTTTTACACTTGTAAAAACAGTGTATATTCCCTTTCCTTCTGTATCAGGTGATTATCAGTGATATGAAAGACAATGTTTATTCAGGCAACTGGAGCTCTGTAATGTTGGAGTAGCAACAGGTTAGAACATGACAGGAAAAGTGGTGATAAAATTCTGATGAAGAAACAAGCTCCACTCCTCAATTTGTAATATGGATTTGAAGTGAATTTTTAAAAAATGTTACATATGTAGAAATTATGCACAATATTAAATAAAATAGCAAAGGATAATCTGAGAATAGTAACATTATAAAATAAAGTAAAATCTTAAGGGTGAGAACTCATTAAATCAAAATGTATGGAGTTAATGCTGTTAAATTGATATCTGCTCCAAAACATCTATTTTTTCCCGAACGTTCCCAGTCCAGTTGTTAACAATCTGCTGTACAAACAGTAATCTCAGCACACTGAGGAAGAAACAAAAAGCTACATCTAAACTTTAAAGAATATAATTCAATACCCGTTTAACTCCAAATATGCTTGCCTAACCTAAAATTGCCCCTTTATTTTTAGTTTTTATTTTTTAAAATCTACCCGTGCTGAACTGAAAATACTGGGTGGGAATAAAAGGTCCATCTGTGATGGGATCAAGACTAATGTATTACCTCCCTCAAGCAGTGTAGGCAAGAGACACATTTTTATAACACCTTTCAAAAAAGCATCCTGTCAAGTTTTAAACAAGTAAACTTATACTGAACTTACAGTGCCTTTTGCTGGCAAACCTCTATTTAATTCAGCACCACTCCATCTCTTTTGCCTTGATATGGAAGCCAAACAGAGCTTCCTAGCTCTGTGACCATCCTGATGCACTGCATCTGCCAGGAAGCAGCAGAGACACTATAATGTTGCTCTGCAACGGGAAGAGTATCAGCTGGGGCTCTGGGCTCCAGTCTCACAGGTATGGTAGATTGCACTAATGATCCCTCCAGGCCAAGATCATATTTTCAGCAATGACCATAAGCACCCATGATAGAAGTGGGAAGAACAGGTCATGTGTATCTGGTACTTCTTAATTACCTCCCAGGCTCCAACCAGTTCAGGGACTTCCTGAGCCAGATGCATCTTTTAAAGTATGTAACTTGTCCAGTCATCCCTTGAGACTATGTGAGCTTTTAGCACCTCAGCAAACTCAGCCAAGGATCTCTACAGGCCACTGTATGAAGAACCACCTCATTTGGGGCAGCCGTATGATAATACATGCTTCCCAGATCCATATCCCTTCCCCAAGAAAAAGGGTGTTAAGACAAGAAAACTGAACTTGGTTAACTAAAGAGACTGATGCTCAGGAAAGAGAATGAAGAGTATATTTTGACTTATGATTTTTTTTTTTTTTTTTTTTTTAAGGAAGATACAAGCATTCCTTAAATATTTTGTTGTCAAAGTGTTGCACCCACCAGGAAAAAAAAAAAAAAAGTGCTAATACTGTTATTATTGGTATTGCTTAACAAGTCTTAGCTTCTTAGTCACAGATATGCAATTTACCTAATGCTGTAAACAATTTAAAGATAAAAGTTTCTGTTTTCTCTCTGTAGAAGTTAAAAAAAAAATAGTCACTCTCTGAAACCATAATATTTTTCAGTACAACTTGTATAAGGCTAGTGGAATTGCTTTCTCTGAGGAGTGAAATGGAAAAACTACATACAAGTTCTTGTAAGTTTAACATAATGGAAGCTAATTTAAGTAGATAGATATAATGGAAATAACTACAAAGTGTGGCTGTAGGGGATCTTGGAAGATGATTTACACCGTTTCCCTTCCCCATCAAGATCAGTGATACCTAAAACATTCCTTGCAGATGTACAGCTTATAAACTTCCAACTGTCCTACACAATTTATTCCAGTGTGTCATTGTTCACAGCATCGAAATTTTTTTTTGTATTCCTAGAAATAACAGTTCAAGATTCTGAGGTTACCTGAGGCAGTCCTTTAAGAGCCAAAGTCTAATTTTAATGAAGTAGTCATCACAAAAGCTTTTAAATGAACTGCAGCTGTTATTTTTTCAATAGGTTTTCCTTCCTATTGATTGGTAAATCTACTCTTTCCTTACTCCTTCTCTTAGTACTAAGTGGAGGAATTTCAATTATGCAATATTTCCTTTTTTCATTTCATAACCTTTTGCCAAAAATATCTCACTTTCTACCTTTGCAGTTCTAAGTTTGTGCCTAGGTCTTTATGTTATTTTTAATGTCCTTAATAGTTTGCTATATTTTCCACATTCTGTACATGCCCTTTTGTTTGAGATCATTGAAGATTTCGTTACATTATCTAAGTCATCCCTGCTTATATTTTCTAGTCTTTCTCTATCCCAGGATAGAGAATACATGCATGTCTTTAACTTAGTCTAAGGAAATGGAACTCTCTGAACTCCCTTTCTACTTTGACTTGCTTCCTATCACATTTTCCTGCCAGTTCTCTGAATAAGAGAGGTGGGAACAGAAGTAGGCTCTATTTAAGCCTACTTCCATAATATTTCTTTCTTTGGTTTTTAGGTTATTTCTTTTCTAAGGACTGTAAACTTTCTTTTTGCACAGTCATTCTCACCCAGGCTTTTTGTTACTTTCATATTTTCTGCCATTCCTCCACAATGTTTAGAATTACATATCTAATGTCTAAATATCTAATATTCTTTTAAGTTCCCCCCCCCCCCTCTTTTTTTTTTTTTTCTGTTTTCTGTATAAAACTATGCTGGAAATTCTGTGCCTTGTTGTATTTATTTTCTAAAAAAAATTTTACTACCATTGTCTGTACAACAGAAAATTTTGATATTTCATTTCTTCCAGAAAAATTCTTTCCCCACTCCCCCTTCCCAGAATCAAATCTTATCTGGTGGTTCACAGCTGATTTGACCATTCTGTCCTTTTCCAGAAAATGTGTATCATCTCTTTATGGATCTACTTGCCATGCAAAGCAATGCATTCTCTCATTTTCCCACCTTGCAGATGCTTCTGGAGAAATTATACCTGCTAATATTCTAATCATGTGAATTATCCCACTGAGTGTCTCATATGCCAATTGAGACACTGTTGTGATCATTAATTAAGATTTCAACTCTTCCTGTTTATTTCCCTTACTTCTTAAATTAGTGCAGAAACAATTAAAATAGTTGGTGGATTGACATACTACTATTCTACTTGTCCTTCTTATGACCTTCTTAAGATCATCCCTAAACTAAATAATTTTTAGATCCTTTTCCTAGTCATTATTTTTACCTATAGATGAATATTTGCAATCTCTTTTGATCCTAGTTTAAAGATTTTGTCATTACTGAGCAACCAAGACTGTGTCTCAAAATGTTCACAACAACAATACCATATTTTAAGGATCAATGTTTATAAAGACAGTATGTCACAGAGCTATTTCACTGCTCAAAATAAACAAAAGAAATCAAGTTACTGTAGTTTCCTCCTCCCTTCTACCCATGCACGTGCAAGTACAGAAGCAGAATGTCCAGTCCAAAATAGAAAAAATATTTTCTTTCAAACTTCCTCTCATATTTCATCCATTAAGAGTTCAATACAAAACTATAAGTAAACTATTGATTCTGGAAGCTTTCCTGTATAAACATTACTTAGTTCTTAGGAATTAGGAATTAAGTTTTAGGAAATTCCTCCACTTACAATTCCATGAGCAGTTATCCTGAACATGTCTGCTTGGACTGAATTCAACTTAGCTATGTTACTGTGCATGTTATTTGTTCTTAAGTATGCACCTGACAACTTTTTAAAGTAGCAGGCTGCTGCTACTAGTGAAGATAAGAACTTGTAAACACATTCCACCATGAGGAAAGTGAGAAAATCAACAGTAAAAGCAGACTGAAAAGACCCAGGGGTGAGAATATTTAAATAAGACAAGTTGGAGCTGTCCCAGTTCAACACTGCATACAGGCCCACTGAACTAGGCCTCGCTTTGTGCAGTGGTACTGGCACAGTTCCTGCCTCAACACATGGCAGATTACATCATGGTGAAAAAGGCAGATAAAGATTTAAACCTAAGGTTATGATTAGAGCTTAAATTGCTACATGAGCACGCCCAGAGAGGCTGAGAAAAATGCAGAGTACTCTTTGAGGTGACCAATAGCAATAAGTGATGCTGAAAGAAATACCATACATCAAGACCTACTATTAGATTAACACAGTTCCATAACCACTTTCACAACAATCTTAATAACAGACTAATTTCAGATATACTTTCAGTATTTCTTAGCAAAAAGCTCTGCCTTGTATTTCTTCATGCATGCCTTCAAACATCAAACGTTAGATGGCAGTTAGCCATTTAACTCAATTTGTTCCAAAAAGCAAAGCTTTCAATGAATGTCTCCACCTAACATTATGTACATCAATTACTCATTTACAATCTTTAGTGATACCTCTGTAATTCTAAGGATTTTTAACCAGAATAACGAGAAGCAACAATATGAAAATTTGTACTTTAGGTTACAAGTACTATCACCTCAGTCATCTCTGAATTGAACTGAGTTGACTCTAATTGAAACAATTGTTCATAAATTTTGTCCTCTCTCTCATGTATGTGTTACAGTGTTCCCTCCACATACTTCTGAAATTCATGACAAGCTATTGCAGTTTGCAGGTTTATTATTAAAAATGAAATAGAATCAAAATATTCCTCTCTTGAGCAAATTCCAGGGCCACCTGATGACTCCACTGTCTTCAGTGCTCTCTATCTGCATTCAGTATGAAGGAAAGTATCTATAAGAATGAATCTATACATTTGCTGTTAATGCTATAACTGCCTACCACAGAAAAAGTGATCTTCTAAAGCAAGAAGAAAATATTCTAAATGGCATCCATCTCCTATCTTATAGCAAATTATACAGTAAAGCAATATGCTGCGTTTAGCACCAGTAATTAGAATTGCGAGAATTAAAGCAAAATTACTTAGTTTTCCATTATCATAGTTTTTAAAAATTGAGTATTGACTTAAGAAGAGAAAACGTTATCTGACACATTAATCAGCACTGAAAGCAAATCAATGTTGGCACTTCAGTAATTTCACTAGTACCTATGTATTGAAGACTAGGCAGAGGGTGGGATAGGGGTTGGAAGTTATTCTGCATAGAATATTCTGGTACAAAATATGCTGTTTAAATCTATCTAATGTTTATTATTAGATGTTTACTATAATTAAATTATTAAAATAAATATTAAGTATACTTAAATATAAAGCAAATAATATATAAATTAAATAATTAAATTATTCATAATAATTTAATACTTTTTATAATTTATTTTTAACCCTCAGCTCCTAAAGCAAGATTAACATACAAGAATTTCCAGATTTACTCGTTGTCTTTTTTTTTTTAAACAGATGCCACAGCCTCTTTTTTAATTGCACTGTTTGGGGTAGACTAATTCTGCAAGGTGTTGAATTCCTTACAAAAAATGTTGAGTGTCCTCAGATCTTACTAGTGAAACTGAGAGTCTTTAATGCTCTGAAGAATTAGGCCCAAATTCAAACCTCATTTCATTATCAACATTACAGCTTCTGAGCCTGTTTACATAGGCTATAATGGCTACTGTACTAGTCAAGTCTGATTTTCCCAGAGCATTTTTGAGAATTGGAGCTGGAAGATGGGAAACAACAGTCTTTTAGAGGGAGTGAACAACTTGCTGCAAAGCTGCCCTTTACCCTCCAGTAATAAACACACATACTTTTCTTACTGAGCTTGTGCCTGGTGTCATCAATCCAGAGACTGTGTCTGTGCTAATCCACACGGAAGATGCCTGGAAGGTCACACAAAACAGCATTTCCTTCTGTGGAGAGCTGCCATCATTCTCAATGTTCTCAGCACTGCCAAGTGTTTGATCTATAAACCTATATTTATGGCAACAGTTCACACTCATACTGAAAATCTGCAAACCATTTTACCCAGCAGTCTTCAGTACATTAATTTGCAACACAGTTGGCAGAGCATATAGTAAACAGAATGGTCATCCAGTTTCCTCCAAAGTTTACTTCACAGAGGATGAGCATGCTGTTTGCTTTATCTCTGAAAGCTTATATAAATCTGTACTTTATAAGATGATGACATTTTACTCCATTCACAGAATGAAAAGCAAAAATACAAAAAGAATCAATGGTGATTGCTTTATGTCACTATCTGCAGAATTTTCCAACAAAAGACCAGAGGGTTTTTTTGTCCCTTAATATTAGCCATTTTCCAATTTCTAAACCAAGCTTATTACTTGATCACAGCACTGACACCCCTGAATACCACATACCTCTTTCAAGAATTCTGAAAAAAATTCTGCAAAACCAGTACAAATGGTTTAAAATAAATGTTTTGAGGAGTATTTTTCAAGGAGTATTTTCAGAAGAATATACAAATTCACAATAATAATACAAAATTTAGCATAAGATATGGAATGGGTAAAAATTTCTTGCAACATTCCATCTGGATTCTCCATCTTCCACTGCTTCCATCTTTCTCTGAATATGTGGTGGTTCTAACAAGGTCTTTAATTGAGCAAGTATTTGATCTTCTGACAGTTTTAACTAAGAGGATAGCAAGCCTAAGGTTTATGTAGAAAGTCTTTGAAATAGTCAGCCCAAAACTAGTGAACAAGCCTGAAAGGACTCCAGGAAATTTAAAGCATTTGGGCAGCAGAGCAAGGAGATGAGGAATGTAGAAAAATGTTCTCAGCTATGAAACAAAAGCCTCCCAAGTAGAATTGAAAATGAAGGCATAAACTGAGATGACTGATGCCGGGTCTAGGTTACTGAGGACTACAAGTAGGGTGAAACAAAACCTGGAAAGCACTGGAGGACCACTGAGTTTAGAGTTAAGGAACTGAAAACTGTAAACTATTACTTCTGCTGGGACTGCTACAGTACAGAGCTTCCAGAGAAAAGAATGGGAGAAAGATGGATCTCTGTAAGGCAGAAGGATGATGGCATGCAGAGGTCCCCAGCTTAGGAAGCCCTATTAATAACATGTTGCCATTATACAAGTGAATGGATTGACAGTTCTTCTACAGGACTTAAAATGGAATCAGCTTCAAACATAGTGGGTTTAATGCTGTCTTTCTCATAATTACAGACAGGGGAAACCACATCAAACCACATTCAGG
Organism: Strix uralensis; assembly: GCF_047716275.1. Classification (NCBI taxonomy): domain Eukaryota; kingdom Metazoa; phylum Chordata; class Aves; order Strigiformes; family Strigidae; genus Strix; species Strix uralensis. The sequence continues at coordinate 42,514,694 of NC_133975.1, forward strand.
TTTATTTCTGGGAATATCAAGACCTTGTAGTGCCCTTCAATCTTCTGAATAATAAACAATTTTACTGATTTGTATGGAGGTGCTCATCATAACCTTGTTTTTTTTGTCCTCAGTAAGGTGTAGCTTAGTAAGTTCAGAGAAAGGAGGCAGGAAAGGAATAACATTTAAATAATTTGAAAAATACTGCAGTCAATAAATTACACTATTGTTCTTCCCTAGTGAATTTCTCACACCTTGGCATGCTTGACAAATATGCATTAGTTTAAAATTCAAATCTGCAAAACTGGCAGGCTGAAAAAATTCTAAAACATGCTTGTTTACATGGGTTGAAAGCTTAAACTGGATGTCCCACATTCTCAGCAGAAGTCACTTTTGGATGAAGGCTGAACTCTGACTTTGTCATATAATCTCTGCTGAAATTAGTGAAACGGGCATTTACTACTAAGAAAAGAAATCAGTTCAGACATAGCATTCTTATCTGATATTGAAATTAAAATAGCTGCATCAGATCTTAAATATCCACTCTATTTTTATCTGTTTTGTGTAGTCCTTGGTACTTCTGAAGCTCATTCCAGCTGCGACCACCAGATCTAAATATGCATTTTTCTTCAAAATATGTGTGTCCTTTTACAGATCCTCTTTGAGTCATATGAGGTAAAGAAGATACATTCCCACTGTTGCTGAAGAAGTAGAAAATACAATAGAAGGATGAACAGAGACTATATCCAATTTAGCAAGTAGCGTGGCACAACGGAAGTGAAATTTATAGAGTGAATCATTCACTGCAGAGGACCAGTAATCCATGTTATAATATATTTGAAAAGGTTATAGATGACTAGCTCCGGTTTGATCCTGTGAGTTAATGCCCATTTGGGCTTAGAGCTCATTGGTTGTGCTCTTACAGGATACCACCTCTTATCAGTTCAGAGTCATCAGGAAAGAATTGAGTTACAGCGCTCTAAAAACACTTGGAGGTGAACCAAAGCACGATTGTAAAGAGACTCATTATCTAATATAGAGCACTAAAGTGGACACACTTATAGTTGCCCTAGACATTGGGCACAATATCACAATATCACAATTCACAAAGCATCACATGACAGCAGGAGGACCTTAGGGCAGCTGGGCAACCAAAAAACCCAAAATAGTGGGATAATCCACTGATGGGACAGTCTCATCCTTGAAAAAAACCCCTGTGAGATCCCACTGTTTGTGGTTGCACAGAGAACTTCCTGGAATACAAATTTAAAATCTCTAGAAGCTGAAACCTTTCAAAACAACTGCAATACTTATAGGCAACTTTCTTCAGAGTTATAGAGCTACAATTAGCTTTTCCCCTTCATTTCTGCATAAAAGTAAATACAGTGTAATTTGTTCTTTGAATGTATTTATTATCTCATGTATTTGAATGGCATGTGGCAGATGGAAGCCTTATTCTGAGTCAAGTTTAGTATACAGCATTCTGCCTATTTTGCTTCAAAATCTTTTTGTCTTTTTTCATTCCAGTGAGCTTTTAAGTATTGTAACTCTAATTTGAGGGTGCTTTTGCTTTTTTTTGTTAGTTTGTTTGTTTTGGTCTGTTCATTTTCTTTTGTTTCTTTCCCTGTTTGCAAAATTTGAGGTTTCACTATATGCTGTACAGCCAGTTCATTTAGGAAAAAGTTGTTTGACCTTCTACTATGTTACATATATGTATAAAAAACTTACAGGATTTATGACTATTAAAAGAACTCAGTTATTACTGAAATGCTGGAAACCTTGACTGGAAAAACTATTGACAAAAACTGAGCTATAAAAGCCATGTTAATCCCACTTGGTAAAATCGCAGCTGATTATTCATACTAGCTTAATTTGAAGCATCTAACTTCCCTTCTCACAGACATAAAAACAAGATCCTTTGAAAAATGAATGATCTAAACAAATAAATCAATATATATCTTCATGTGTGAAGACACCTTGGAAAAAAACAGAAACATTGGATAATTTATTATTAGTACCTGCCCTACTCCCACCCCACAACGCACTTGACTTAAGCTGTTTCTGAGAGGCTGATTATTGTAAAAGGAACAAGTTTTAGAAAAATCTTTTCTCTTAGGATATTATTAATAGCAGGAATAATTAATAAATAGATATTGTTTTATAGAGCACAGGTGCTCTAGGAACAATACTAACAGTTCAATGCAGTATGCACAGGTGCTCTAGGAATACTACTGAAGATAAGTAACCATGATGACCAAAGACTGCATCAGTGAACAGTGGTGTTCGAAGAGGAATTAGAATGGAACGAGAAGAACTAGCTGAAACTGTGGAATATAATGGACTTTTGAAATGGATGATGAATTAAGAGTTGAAAGTTCCTGGAAAATCACCAAAGACTCTTTGTATTGTATCTTATATCGTATATATAGAGGGCGCTTTTTGTTAGCTGTTGCCACTCACTGAGGTGATGGCCCAACTTCGAGTTGTTAATAAAGCAAGCCTAGAGATACCTGCAGTCTGGTAAAATCCTTTAACAATTATACCCCAGCTTATTTCTAGCAAGGATGGTAAACAAGTTCGGGGTAAAACATCAGGTGAAAAACGAAAGGAAAAAAAAAAAAGAAAAAAAATGCTTCGTGGCTCAAATTGTAACAATAAAATCATTAGCAAAAATAAATTTGAAAAAGAAAGCTCAATAATAATGACTAATAACACTTTAATAAAAGAGTAGATGGACTTAACATATTGTTGGTATTTACCTCTTTGCTAACTGTGAAGTACAGGAAAATGTTATTTTGATGTCACTGAGATTTCTAGAAGATTTCTGCAGCATCAATAGGCAAATGTTACTTCCATATAAGTCAACCTATGAGCAAACAGGCTGTGCACGACTACATTAGGAGATAGGGTGGTGGCAAGAAGGTAGTACGGACATTAGAAGGCAACATGGAATGGATCCGGAGGAAAAACACCTCAGGCCAAGGACCTGACATCTACGTTATAAATATTTCAGCACGTTTTATTGTGGCATAGCTCTAGTCTGATCTCAACAGGCTGAATAACCATTAGCATTTAGATCATTTCATGCATACTCCTACAGCATGTTTTCTCTTTTACTTTCATGTAAAGAAAATCCACCTTGTGCACTGTAGGATCACTATGCAATATACCAGGCTGACAATTCAGGGTGATCAGAGTATTTGCTTCAAAAGTGCATTTCTGATCTGAGGTAAAATGTTAACACAGATGAACCCATAGACTCAAGAAAGTGGTTTAAGTTGATTTATACACATACCGCTGACTGGCAGGCCACTGGGTCTCATTCGGGTATATCATACATCGACTCATCCAGGTCAGACCAATCTGCAGTTTCAGATGTCCTTACTGTGGTTTAAAAGCATCTGCACTGGATGCTAGGAGCTAACTTGCCAATTTATGCAGCAGTTACCTCCCACTGAGTCTCGGGATTCCCTGGTCATTTCTGAAGGTGAAGTAGAGAAAAAGTGGGGCAATAGGAAACTCCAGTTTCAAAACTCTGCCATGAAGCAGGTAAAGTAGGCACCTTCATAGTCCTGAACAGAAATGCAACATGGGGTATCGAATGGTCACCTCAAAGCTCAGGTTTGAATCTAATGGAAACACTGAAGGATTATCTTTATTTCCCCCTGATGAAATGACCATGAGTCTGAGTCTTAAGAAATTCACGGCATTATCATACTCCAGGTCAAACCAAATCCAGAATGTTTGAATTACATGAAAAAGTGAAAGGCATCAGAGTGGCAGAGACATGCTTTTTAAACAATATTGAATAATCTTTCAGCACCCTCTCTTAGGAGACTTCTGATGTAGTGCTGCAGACTATGTTTAGATATAGATAAGAATCCAGGTTTCTGGATCTATTCTGAGTTAAACGCATTCAGATGGATTACACTATGAAAAAACAAATTTACCTAAAAGTATATTCATTAAAAGAACTCAGTATCACAAGCTGTTGTAAGATATGTTGCATTTTTGTTATGTGTTTTAGAGATATATCCTTCACATTAAATATACAAATCTGAAAAAGAAACAAAAAGACAATATCTGGAAGAACCAAATATTTTACAAATTTACCATTTAATAAATATGTGTTATTTTTGGAGTGATATAACATTCTTTCTGACTAAGCAAATAAAGTAACAAGAAAATACTTTATAAAAAGCAAATTTTTTCATTCTATGTGGCTATAAACATGATATTAGCCTCTCTCCCTTCACAAGAAGTCCATTCTCTTCTCTCTGTCTCTTCCTCCTCATCCTTACCCATTCATTCAATACTGAAGAAGTTATAAAAGCTGGGATACTCTTCATATAGAAAGAGAAATTTCCACTAAGCAGAGTGAACTCAGCCAGCCCATATGGTAATGTCCACTGGACAAGATAAGCAGCTAGCAGAGCTCTGTACAGCCCTGAAGCTGCTGTGATTTGTATTTTAGGCAGGAAAGATCCCTGCCAGGCACAGCATCTGTTTGGTATTAAAGCTGTACAGAGAAACATCCTTTGGGCTGAATGAAGTTCATTCAGACCTTCAAGTTCATAGCTGTTCCTCACAAAAGAGCTGAACATGTTAAGCTATTCTTCTTTGATAGAAATCAACATGATCTACCAGAAATCCCACTTTTTTTCTCCCAGTTGAAACTTACTGTTCCAGCAGCTTTTGCTATACTTACCCACATCCCAGCAGGGAGAGAGGCCCGCTAATGTCACAGTTTTGTGGCAAGAAGGGCTAATCTGTGTACATCAGCAGCTTTTTGATAGAGGAGGTATCTTGCAGGCAGTGAACATTAAGAGGAGACAGATACCCGTGTGGAACTGGTAAACTGTTGCTTAGAGAAGAAAGATAAACATCTACATTTTGGACAAAAGATGTTTGCTTGGGGAGAAGTAGGTTGTTGCTGCTGGGGGCAGGGGATGTTTAGAGAAGAGAAAATGCAAATGGCCTACAGGACCCAAAACCTAGAATCACTTCCCATGGTTGCTGAGGTTAAACCATCCTGAAAAATGTAGCTCTTTTTCCTGAGTAATTATACTAACATTTCTGTTAAAATGTTCAGCCACCTTCCAGATAAAGACTTCTGTTATTCGCTGTCTCTGTGAGAATGGTACTTTGCCACATAAATTTGTAGTAGAATTCTCTGAAGTATGGCTGTACCATGATTAATAACAAAAGCACTGATTATTTTAGATGATTCAGGGTGACATCCCCAAGGAAAAGAGCTGTGTCAAAGAAGGAGAATCCCATAGACAGCATGCTGTTGCTAAATGCAGCAAATTTAGTAGAGAGGGTGCTCCTTGTCCTTCTCCAGTGATTCACACTGCTGTCTTCTGAGAGCAATTAGAAGCAAGACTTTTTCCCCAGGAAAGAACTACAAGTTGCTGAGGATTAAGAAAGGACTGGAGCCAATATCTTCAGCACTTTAACAGTAGGGCTGAAAATAACAAAGAATCCTAACAAAATGCTCAGGACCCGCTAGATCACACATAGAATAATGCATACAGTTTTGGGACCCCCAATACCAGAAAAAACATGTATCAGTGGGCGTAAGTTGAAACAAGGGAGGTATGGACTGGTTTTTACCATAAGAAGAGCCAAGCAGTGGAACAGGTTGATCACAGAAGTTATGCAGTGTCCATCCTTTGGGGTTTCGAGATCCACATGGATAAAGCTCTGAGCAACCACATCTAACTTGTCAGTTAGATGTGCCAGTCAGAGAGGGACCTGGGGGTGTTGATTGACAGCCGGCTGAACATGAGCCAGCAGTGTGCCCAGGTGGCCAAGAAGGCCAATGGCATCCTGGCTTGTATCAGAAATAGCGTGGCCAGCAGGGACAGGGAAGTGATCTTACCCCTGTACTCGGCACTGGTGAGGCTGCACCTCGATTCCTGTGTTGAGTTTTGGGCCCCTCACTACAAAAAGGACATTGAATTACTCGAGCATGTCCAGAGAAGGGCAACGAAGCTGGTGAAGGGTCTGGAGCACATGTCGTACGAGGAGCGGCTGAGGGAACTGGGGTTGTTTAGTCTGGAGAAGAGGAGGCTGAGGGGAGACCTCATCGCCCTCTACAACTACCTGAAAGGAGGTTGCAGAGAGCTGGGCATGAGCCTCTTTAACCAACCAATAAGTCATAGGACAAGAGGTAATGGCCTCAAGTTGCACCAGGGAAGGTTTAGAATAGATATTAGGAAGTATTTCTTTACAGAACGGATAGTTAGGTGTTGGAATGGGCTGCCCAGGGCAGCGGTGGAGTCCCCATCCCTGGAGGTGTTCAAGAGGCGGGTTGACATAGCACTTAGGGATATGGTGTAGTTGGGAATTGTCAGTGTTAGGTTAACGGTTGGACTAGATGATCTTCAAGGTCTTTTCCAACCTAGATGATTCTGTGATTCTGTGAGCTTTGCAGACCTTGCTTTCAGTAGAAGGCTGGACTAAAGAACTTCAGAGATCCCTTCCAAAGGGAATTGTCCTATGATTTTACAAGACAATTTAATAACTAAAGGTTCAAGATGGACAGTATCTGACGCTCACATTTCTTGAAAGACCTTGTAAAATAGTTCTATAATATAGTAAGTGATATTAAGAAAAAACATTTCTTGGGTTAATGTTAACTACTCTTTGTTTCTTTTTTTGGTTGTTTCTTTTCTAAAACAAAGTTACTGTGGAACTTGGGCAGATTCAAACTGGAACTTTATAACTCTTTTCTACTGACAGTTTTTCAGGAGTGAAACTATAATTACTGATTTATCTGCTATAAAATCCAGGTAAACCTTCTACAGATAAAAATTCAGAACAAGAAAACTGAGAGAAAAATACATGCAGATATACTGATGTTCCTATGAGTTTCCAAAGCAAAACTGAGATAGCCAAGGTTTTTTTAATGTTGATTCCCACAATAAAATCTGTCAAAATTTCCCAGATTTATTGCAATCTTACAGTATAAATTTCAGTTGTAGCCAAATTTTCTATTGATTACTTGCATAAGTACTAATAAAATTCATAGGTGATATTAGCAGGTCAGAATACAGAAATCTACAAAGGGGACATCAGATGCATTAGAAATACAGGTGAAGCAAACTAATATTAAGCTAAAAATACATCAAAATTAATAAAGATATGGGAGAATCCTGGACACATTTTTTACAGAAGAGCAAAAAGTAGGACGGCAGTCTTCATATGTTGGAAATGAAGAGAAAATGAGATGAGAACTGGTAGGTATGGAAACAAAGACTGACTATTAAAGCAGATCTACCATGTCATCAAACAAGCCTGGATCACATAACACTGATGAAACTGCACTAAGAACATGCTTTTCTTTTTCAGGTCATTCTTACCAGAAAATAAATGGGAGCACATAGAAAACAACTGTTGTAAGAGAACCAGAAGGGGTTTTTATAAAAACAAATACCAAACTGTATGAAACATAGGAGCAAACTTAGCTCTGCTGTATAACTTGGAGAGATGTCACCCAGAATGAAATGAAAAGGATGACCTGTAGTACCTCAAAAGCTTTCAGCTAGTAAAACTTGTTAGACTGAAAAACTATTCTACAGTTTTTGAATTACTTGGGGGAGACGAAAAGAACATAGACACAAAAATAAAATATACATCAGGGATAAGTTCTGCATCAATAAAAAGAGAGACTAGAAAGAAGATTTTGTTCCTGTGAGTGAAAACTGAATATGACCCAACTGTTTTGACTGATTCACTTACTAAAGCATACATTTATCTATAGAGTACCTGGGAAAATAACTTTCAGTCATATATACAGATTTTAGGTCCATATACCCAAAATCCAACTGGAGTGGTTAACAGTGTGAAGTGGTTAACAGTGTTGGCATTTAAGCAACCTAAATAGGAATTCAAATCAAATTCAATAGCTCAGAAAAACAAGTGTGGGAGGATCACCCTTGTGTCAGCTTGTCTGGCAGCTCATTCATTACTAGGTCATACTCTATGCGGTATACCCAGTTTCTGCAAAGAGAGAAGCCTCCAATTATATGACAATACAAATGGTGGAAAATCTTTGCAAGGCTGTTAAGAAACTCAGTTTTACTGTGCTTGTAATGCTTCGCTGTCCTTGCTGGTAACTGAGCAGACTTCCAAGCAAATACCACGTAATACATATCTCTAATTGCCATTTTCTCTGATAATATGTTTAGCTTGTCTTATCTGCCAGATACATCTCATTATTATTTGAGAGAAATGCTGACTTTTGCAAAAAACCCAAACCTGACAAGATTTCAGAGGATGGCATTTAGTCATTGAACATCATTCCACAGCATGTCATATCTCAGCATGCTTTTTTTTTATTTTAAGACATTTTTCATTTTGCACTCATACGTAAATGAAGATTTCTTTCCCCCATATACACAGGGGAGTGTTTCTAATCAGAATATTTTCTTTTTATTTGGACAAGAAAGGTACATGCTGTCATTAATAATTTGATTTTATTTTTCTTTGGCAGGTACAATTCTGAGATGCCTAAAAAGTTGTCATGTCTGAAAAAATAATCACCGAAAGATCCTTATTCTTCATCATTTGGAAAGCTTACTGAAGTGTCCCATAAATCATCTATTTTAAGAGTTCAAACTTTATTTATTGTAGTGTGTCATTTTACATTTGTGTTTTATTACTTCCTGTATAGTATACAGCATGAGTCTGATCTTTGAAAGATTTTATGACTCTGTATTACTGTAGGCATGATTTTAAAAGAATTTATTAAATTGTATTGTTCAGATTATGTCCTCAGATATCTATTGTATATTGATAGAAAAATGGATTTGTTTTTACATGATCACAAATTTCACTTTATTAAAATTCAATAGTAGCAATTACATTTAAAAAAAAATGTCTTATTTTACCACAGTGATTTCAGAGTCAAACACCAAAAACTAGGAGAAGGTAGAATTCAGGTAGCCCTCTGTATGCATACAATCTGTAGTAGAAACCTTAGTGATGTTATATGATACCATTTTCTCCACAGGATCCTGAAGGGTAAATGAACTACAGTTCATCAGATCCTAAGATGACATCTTAACCCCTTCAAACTCCTTTACCTGTCTTTGCCATTCCTATGATTTCCCATCACAAACAGAAGTCTCCACATGTGTCCGCCAATGGCAGTTTCCAGTCTTTAGATTGTGTTTAAACATCAAGATAGCTACATCATTTCTCTTCCTTTTGTTACACTCCTTTTTGGTTGTGCTCGACACAGTAAAAAGCAGAAAGATGCTCAGATGGCTAAAGAACGAACCATTATCTGCATTCTGCTGCTGTACACAAATCAGTTCAAGCCTCGTATTTCAGGTTTGTTGCTCATCTTTCAGCAGCATTCAAGTGTAAGCAAACCTCTTTTTAAAGTTATTGACACATAATGTATATACGTTCTTCTTCAGCTACTATCCCTGGAGAACATCTGTTCATTTCTTCTCTCTGGAAAAGCTGCCTTTTACCTTCCTGTACCTTGGAAAGCATATGCAGCTCTGAAAGGTGCATGGAAAATGTGTGCATCTCTGATCTCCACCTTCTTGATGGCAAGTCTCTGGAATGATGATGTGTTCTGTTACTAAGCACATTAAATTAACTCCTTCTACTTTGATCATCTGCAAAAATTTGGCAGGATGAGAGCCAGACCCAATGGTTAAAGCAGGAGATTAAAAAAATCCAAAAGTGTATGCCGTAATTCTCTTAAATTGCTACAGTTCATCCCGATGCCCCTAGTATAGTAGTATAAAAAACTTGGAAACATTAATTCCATTGAAATGCACTTCTGAGTGGATTTCAGACAATTCTCCAGCATACTGATTTAAGTATAAATAAAATCTAATTTAAGCACCATTAAAGATTGGAAATATTTTCATGCAAGAAACACCACTTGAGGATTTTTGGGAAAAAACTTCCATCAAGAAAAATATTCAGTCTGGCTGTTCCAAACCCAGCTGAACCTATAATTCAGCTCACTATACTCAAATTGTGCTACATAAGTAATTTAATTACTTTTTCATTAGTAATTCTGGAAATCATGGTAAACTCTCCTATGGTTTCCACCATACTGTGTATACTGAATATATATTCTTTACCTGAGCCTATTTATAGAGCACTAAGCAACATTCAGCACTATGAATAAACCTTACATCCCCAAGATTCGTTTTTTGGGTTTGTATTTAGTTACTTTATGTGGGAGAAGGACAAAGATGTTTGATGGGAATACATAAGTCATCCCTCTACCCTCTTTCCTGACAGGTCATTGAGAGGTGATTTATGCATCTCCTTATAGTAATATTTGTATGTAGTAATGTATAGTATGTAAGCCCAGTTCTGAACACAGCAAAAAGATTGCTCAAGCTGTCTTTCCCTCAGTCTACCCAGTTTTCTTCTTCAGTAGTGACTCTGTTCCCTACTCTATCCTTCTTTAAGCTGTCCCGCTCTTTCTGACTTGGTTTAGCTTTTGCTATTTTGGAGCCAGATAGTATTCTAACCATCTTAATGCAGATCACAATGAATTGCTTTTCATTGGTTTTGAGTGACGTTTTACTTATTCATTTACTGCAGAGAAAGAATGCTAGCACAGTGAATTCAGCCTTACACCTGACATGACCCTAAAATGTCTCACCAAATTACTTTCAGATGTCTAAATACAGGTATATTTCTTTCCTCTGCAAAACTGCAAATAGAGAGCAGTAGTAGAAAAGCCAGTGAGAGAGAGGACACAATCACTGGAGATGACACAATACAACCAGGTAGGAAGGCTAACACAGCAACCTTTACAACTATGCTAATCATAAATCTACACCTTGACATTGGAAGGTCCACAAAGCCAATAAAGAGAGAAAATGAGAAAAGAAAATTTAAATATAGCTCAAGATCCAACAGAAGTAAACATTTCCCACAAAATCATGCTTGAAGGTGGAATAAAGAAAAATTATCTCCAATTATTGTAGGAGTAGAACTGCTCAGAACTAAGATTTTTACCTCATAGTTTTTACATCTCAGCAGCTCCCTTTATTTATAGGAATCGCACATTAGTATCTAATTTAGAGTGGAACTTTATTTAGAACCATAGAATCTCTGAGAGACAAGAAACCAGGCCTGCAAGAAACTAAGAAAAACATCCTGAGAAAGCAAAAGTTGAAGCTGATCGAAGAAATGCCTCAAACACTCGCAAGACAAAACTATGAGTCACAGGGTGCATTCTGTGGAGGTCAAAGCTGATAAGTCTGCCTGAATAACACAAGATGCAGCTGGAGGAGGGAGCCCTGTGGAGACAGGACGGCTCTGCTATGGTGCACTTGGACAAATTTCAAGGGCCATCTGTCCGGTGAATGACCTTTGCTTCATTATCCACAAAATGCATATTAAAGTTAACACCCCTCAATATGCTAATGAGGGCTAACATGATCATGTTAATTACATCATCCCATGAAACACTTTACCCCTCCCCGTACATGGGATACGTAGATACGTGGGTCAACCTAGAGGACGGACCCAAGGAAAGTGTGTATAAATCAAGGGGGGTGGAAGAAAGGGGGGGCGCTGGAGAGTGCAGTGAAGCGAAGAAGACGGATGCCAGCGAAAAAGACGGATGCCTCCTGTGCCTCCTGGAACCCTCACAGGTGGGATCAGTGCAGAAACCCAGACCCGTGATCTGTATTTCCCCATTCTCTCTATCTCTCTCTTTTCCCTTTCCCATTAAGAAATGCAAGGCATATTATATTGCTTGCCGCAACTTGCTATATACTTAGCCAACTATCATGTGTTCAATTAGTACATTGTGGGTAATTAATAAACGTTTGGACTTGGAGACTTGTTGTCTGCTCCATTGGGGATTTGCGAATCTGAGTCACTTGTCTCCCTCGTCTGAGCAGGACGTGACACAATCATCTAGGTTGGAAAAGACGTTGAAGATCACCTAGTCCAACCATTAACCTAACACTGACACTTCTCAACTACACCACATCTCTAAGTGCTATGTCGACCCAACTCTTAAACACCTCCAGGGATGGGGACTCCACCACTGCCCTGGGCAGCCCATTCCAACACCTAACTACCCGTTCTGTAAAGAAATACTTCCTAATATCTATTCTAAACCTTCCCTGGTGCAACTTGAGGCCATTACCTCTTGTCCTATGACTTATTGGTTGGTTAAAGAGGCTCATGCCCAGCTCTCTGCAATCTCCTTTCAGGTAGTTGTAGAGGGCGATGAGGTCTCCCCTCAGCCTCCTCTTCTCCAGACTAAACAACCCCAGTTCCCTCAGCCGCTCCTCGCACAACATGTGCTCCAGACCCTTCACCAGCTTCATTGCCCTTCTCTGGACACACCCGAGTAATTCAATGTCCTTTTTGTAGTGAGGGGCCCAAAACTGAACACAGGAATCGAGGTGCGGCCTCACCAGTGCCGAGTACAGGGGTAAGATCACTTCCCTGTCCCTGCTGGCCACGCTATTTCTGATGCAAGCCGGATGCCATTGGCCTTCTTGGCCACCTGGGCACACTGCTGGCTCATGTTCAGCCGGCTGTCAATCAACACCCCCAGGTCCCTCTCTGACTGGCAGCTCTCTAGCCACTCCTCCCCAAGCCTGTAGCGCTGCTGGGGGTTGTTGTGGCCAAAGGGCCGAACCTGGCATTTGGCCTTATTGAAACTCATACAGTTGGCCTTAGCCCATCGCTCCAGCCTGTCCAGATCTCTCTGCAGAGCCTCCCTACCCTCCAGCAGATCAACACTCCCACCCAACTTGGTGTCATCTGCAAACTTACTGAGGGTGCACTCAATCCCCTCGTCTAGATCATCAATAAAGATGTTAATTAGGAGTGGCCCCAAAACTGAGCCCTGGAGGACACCACTCATGACCGGCCGCCAACTGGATTTAACTCCATTCACTACAACTCTTTGGGCCCGGCTATCCAGCCAGTTTTTTACCCAGCAAAGCGTGTGCCCATCCAAGCCACAAGCAGCCAGTTTCACCAGGAGAATGCTGTGGGAAACGGTGTCAAAGGCCTTACTGAAGTCAAGGTAGACAACATCCACAGCCTTTCCCTCATCCAATAAGCAGGTGGCCCTGTCGTAGAAGGAGATCAGGTTTGTCAAGCAGGACCTGCCTTTCATAAACCCCTGCTGACTGGGCCTGATCACCTGGTTGTCCCGCATGTGTTGTATGATGGTACTCAGGATGAGCTGCTCCATCAGCTTCCTGGGCACCGAAGTCAAGCTGACAGGCCTGTAATTTCCTGCATCATCCTTCCGACCCTTCTTATATATGGGCGTCACACTGGCCAATTTCCAATCTGTCAAGACCTCCCCGGTCAGCCAGGACTGCTGGTAAATGATGGAAAGTGGCTTGGTGAGCACCCCAGCCAGCTCCTTCCGCACCCTTGGGTGTATCCCATACGGTCCCATAGACTTGTGCATGTCTAGTGATGCAGGAGGTCACTGACTATCTCCTCCTGGATTGTGGGGGGGTTGTTTTCCCAGTCTCTGTCTTCTGGCTGAGGAGGCTGGATTTCCTCAGTACAACTAGTCCTGTTATTAAAGACTGAGGCAAAGAAGGCATTAAGCACCTCAGCCTTTTCCTCATCACTCATTGCCATGTTTCCTCCTGCGTCTAGCAGGGGATGGAGACTCTCCCTGGTCTTTCTTTTGCTGTTGACATACTTATAGAAACATTTCTTCTTATCCTTGATTGCTGAAGCCAGATTAATTTCTAGCTGGGCTTTAGACCTCCTGATTTCTGCCCTCCATAGCCTCACAGCACCTTTGTAATCACTGTGAGTGGCTAGCCCCTTCTTCCAAAGGCCGTAAACTCTCCTTTTCTCCCTGAGTTCCAACCAAAGCTCCCTGTTTAGCCAGGGTGGTCTTTTCTCATGCCAGCTTCTCTTACAGCACCTGGGGACCGCCTGCTCCTGAGCCTTTAAGACTTCCTTCTTAAAGAGTGTCCATCCTTCCTGGACCCTATACCCTTCAGGACCATCTCCCAAGGGATTCTGTCAAGCAGGGGCCTAAACAAGACAAAGTCAGCCCTTTGGAAGTCCAGGATGACAGTTCTGCTGCCTCCTCTCCTGGCCTCTCTAAGAATAGAGAACTCTATTATTTCATGATCACTGTGCCCTAGTCAGCCTCCAACTGCCACATCATCCACCAGTCCTCCTCTGTTCACAAAGAGGAGGTCCAGCAGGGCACCTTCTCTGGTTGGTCCACCCACCACATTGTCAGAAACTTATCTTCCACACATTACAGGAATATTTAGTCTACCCCACACACTAAGTAAATTCATATTATACTATTGTTAGCTACTCAGCTGCCCAATACCTTCAGGTAGTTATGACCAAGAGCCCTCTACTTCTTTCCTTTTGATTTAAAGAGACAGGAGCCCCACCACTTCTGTAAGTACAGACAAAACAACCATATCTTTGTCTTTTGACAGCAGCTATAGTGCATGCTAACCAAAGCTATCCATTGAAGCCACTTCAAAGTGGAAGCTGAGAAAAAACCCATAGCTTTATACACAGACCACAGTTTCTATAAAATATGTCAATCTTAGAACTAATCCTGCTCCTTACAACCTGAGTAACATCATATCGAACATAAGTAGAAGCTAGTCCAGTCTGGGACTATTGTAACTATGACTGCTGTGTGTATGAGAAAAAGAATTACAAAGCTCAGGTGTAGAAACATATTTAAATTTAGTGATTGTACTTTGATTCTTCATATCTTTTTTAAGTATACTCAACTGATTTTTTGACACATATGTTTGGAAAAGAAAACATTAAATTACTTTTAAAACAGTCAGATAAAGACTTTATGCAGATTTTCCAGACCAATATCTAGTTCTCTCAGTTTTGTTTCTTTGAATGCAGAGGAAACAGAGCAGGAAGGTCTTCAAATGTGTGTTAAAAATGGCCAACCACAGTACATAAAATATTCTATCATATAGTACTTAAAACTTTTCTTTCCTCTCATTTACTGTAACAGAAAAGACTATATATACTCTCAGTTATTTACACACGTCTAGCTTCTGTTAGAGTCAAAAGAGAATCACAAAGGCAAAAATAGATTTATCAGAATAAAAATAATCCTTCATATAGAAAACAATCAATAGATACTTTTTAGAGTTCTACACAGACCAGTATAGGGTTTTGTTGTTGTTGTGGGTTTTTTTAATAAATAAATTTCAGCAGAAATTAGAATTCTTGTAAGACAGTTTTTCTGCATCATGGGACAGTGTTCATTTAACATAGTGCATAAGTAATATTTTACTTGTTCCATTTGGAAAAAGCTTTGTGAAAAAATTAAGAACTAAAATACTTCTCAAAACACTTCTCTGAGAAGTCATGACAACCAGAATTTCCATTTCCTGACTAAGAACCTTTCTTTTAATCCTAAGCATTAATACAAATAAAAACAACCTGTACGTAAGTTGGCATGACACAGCTAATATCCACTTCTTTTTCATGGTTATAACAGATGAAAAAGAAGCCGTTAAGAAGGTAGAAATTCTTCTTGGGCCAGGTAACATCCTTAAGTACAGTATACTGTAACTCTTATTTGAAATAACCTGTCAATTACTTAGGAAAGACAATTTAAAAATAATGAAACACACACGAAAAGCTGAAGGAATGACTCTCCTAGTAGCTAAAGCATTCAGGTCTATTTCTCTTCTAAATGATCACTGGCTTTCCTATTTTCTGAGCAAATAGTCTACACAACAGTTTGTTTCACAAAACATGTCATCACAGACCTTCCCCTGAAACAGAACAGCCACAGTTGTATTTCCTGAGGAGCAAGACCTTGTTTGTGTTCAAGAGGTATAATAATTGGGCTTGCAGAAAACTTAAGATGGCTTTCATCCGGTTACTGGATTTTCCTAGGGCTTAAGCAATGTTGGAACTCCTTTCTGTACAGCCAAAGAGAGATATTTAAACTAATCAAGAAGGCATCTAAATACTTTGAAATTGGCTTGAGCCATGGTATAAATAAATTTAGGATTTTTGAATAATAATTTTGGACTTAAACACCTAAAACAGATTTTAAAGCACCTAAATCCTTTACTAGCTCTAACTTTCAGTCTCACCCATTGCCAGTGAAATTTAGATTAAGTCAGTCAAACTCTGAAGAGCTGAATAAATACCTTTAAGAATAATGGCCTATGTAACTTCTTAATAAGCAATATATATGCAGTAGAGTACATATACGGTGCTCCTTTTCTAATATTAAATATATTGCTATCCTCTTCACCATTTCACTGACTTCACTGGTCTGGTTGAGTCTGGCCATTTTTAAGTGGAAAGCTTTATTTCATTCATTCGGGCTTTTATCAACACAGGTTTGATTTTAAAATAATCAACAGCAGAAAAATAGTGCATGTGGATGGGTAGTTTGCATACAACAAATGGTGTTTCTATTAATTTCTTTACAATGCTGCAAACTAACTTATTTGAGCTCATTATTACACATACTTAATTCAGTCCATGAACCATTTAGAGAGTATCTTCCCTTTGCATGATCACAAATGGGAAAGTATTTATTTGCACAGCAAATATATGGGCATACCCAGTCCAAAACACCATGGCCAGGCCCTTCACATGATGCACTGAGCTAGAAATGTACTAGAAACTTCCCCAAAAAGGAAATTTCACTGTTTGGAAGGGATACCTGTCAGAGTTAATGTGTGTCATCATTATCTGTCCTTAGTCTCTGCAGATTTAGTAAGGACAATGATGTGTATCCTCTGTCATTGTTCCTTCCCCATTTACAAAGCATTTTTGACAGATTTTACAAGAAAGGTCAAATTATGTCCCCAAATGGAGTCCAAGGAGTTTTCATTATCTCTGTTCTTACATAGAGTGGAGAAAATTTAGGACTCAATAATTTATTTCCTTGATGACAGTATAAGTAGCAAGAGCAATGGAAAAGATATGAGCAGCAGTACTTGAGGAAAGATAATTATTCCAGGATCTGTCTCAGACTCACAGGCTGGATAATTTGCATTTTGATTCTTATAAGATTTTATTTCATTGTTTTGTTCCTGATGAGTTTAGCAGCAGATTTAAAAAATCCAGCTCAACAAATTGACACACTAAGTCTGATCCCTTAAAATTCAAAGGTGTTACTGGGAGGAGTTAATGATCAATCTCAGAAAAAGTACTCACATGTCTGATGTTCATCTGCTGAGGCTCTCATTTATGTTTTTATAGTTCAGTTTCAAAACCACACCAAAAATACTTACTCCTGATTTATTCATTTTGTAGAATAGTGCTGTTGAAGAAGAAAAACTGAATTTAAATTAATTAAAAGCTGAAGTTACTTCAATTCACTATCAAAATAAATGGGATGAAAAGAAAGGCTACAAATCAAACTCCCAAACTCTACAGATCAAATTTACCAGAGGAGCAACAGTCCTTGGAATGATATGATATTGATTGCTAAAAAAAACCTGGAAAAATTGTTAAATAAATTATATTCATATTGTTTTATCACCCACAGCAAAAAGGAGGGGATTCCACTGTGTTCCCTAAAATTTATAACCCAAACTCCAATGCTTCAACTGAGTAACCAGATCCTAAAAAACATCTTGTAGATTGCAAAATAACAGATTGGTAAAATATGAGGTCACAATTTTCCTGACTAGTAAGGACCATCTAATGGTCCTTGGCAAAGAAACACTCTGCTATTAATAAATTGCTTTCAGAATAAGATATCCTGAAATTTTACCTGTACCTCTTGAAGTTTATTTTCTAAGAATGTACAAACTATGCCCAAAGAAGAAAATGTAGGATGATTGTGAGAAGGAAAATGTTCTCCTGATCAGGTCTAGTCTAGGCTTCCAAGGAAACTCACAGAAACTCTGTCCTTTTTGCTATTTAAAACTAGCCTAACAAAGCAATAGTAAATGTCCTCTAGGAAACAAGCCCATAGCTGCACATGTGACCTGATGCAACTTTCTCATCAATAAAAAAAGTGAGTTTTTTGTACTTGCAAATCCTGTCTGTACTAACAATTGCTACACTTCCTTGCGTAGCCCAACAGACAGACAAAAACATCAAAAAATGATTAAACAAGACATTGTCATCAATCATTATGCCAAGTAATTGAGAGCAATTTACTTATCTTTCATAAAAGGAATAGAAAAAATGCACTGAAAATGAAGGCAGACAACAAGGCTAGTAAACATTATGATAGAACTAAATAAAGAAGGAAGTTCATTAAAATAAGGCACTACAACAAACTGAGACCTGAGTTTCACAGTGATGCTTAACTTTATTTTAGTATTTTCAAGAGATTATCTGAGGAAAAAATACCTTTCCAAAAATTTTAACCTTTCCAATCTATGTACTGTTTCAACTTCCAGTCCCCTGTTCTTTTTACTGTGGCTATTCTTCCTGTTTGAGTTCTGTTCTTGTATATTTCACCTCAAGTTAGTCCAGTTATAATCTGTGGATTGACTGAGACTGCAGTTTAGATCACAGAACAGTTTCAAGCAACCGAAAACCATAGTCAAAGGGATACAGGTTGGGAAGAAAAGGCCAAGGTATTTTCTACTGCTTCCTCTCCACCCCTACCATTCACAGGCTGCCATGTATGAGACACAGGTTCAACAGAAGATCTTATTCAGTAATTTTACCATAAAATATGTTCTTCAGCAGAAACAACCCAAAGATGTGTTGTCCCAAATGAAAATAACAAAAGACACCAAAGCAATCACCAATTTGCTACTAATGCAGAAGCTAGGAATTTGTTCAGTGCTTGGCGATCACAGGAAAGTGTTTGAGCCCAAATCATGGAAACGGACACACTCAGATGTTGTTCTGACTTCTGGAGATGAATATTTTAGTCCCTCTTAATACAGACTATTCATGTTTTTCTTATTGTATTAACAAGTGAGATTTCTTTTTCTTCCTTTTTCATAATTCTGTCAAAACCCCCCACCTGTTCTCTCCTGTCTTTCATATGTTCAGATATCCTGCATGGTGGTATAGTAGCTGTCAGACTTGAGGAGTTAGGATGAAAGATGCCAAAGAAATGGCATTACCAGGAGACCCACCTCCTTGTGAAAAGGACATCATGCTTCACAGTGGCTCCTGCAGGATGCCATATGCCTTGGATTCCCATCAGCTCCCAAAGGGTATAGCACTTCACAAGTCTGGGCCTTAAATGATTTTAACCCTGACTTAGCATGCCCTCCTTTAACAGCCCTTTTATTATTCATACAAGAAGTAAAATATCAGATTTACAAGAGAGAAATGTTACATACAGTCCCATTTTATGAAATGATATCTTTTTAATCAAAGTACAGTTCATGACTGAGATCTTTAAAAATTTTAGCATGTTTCATTTTTACAGTTTTTATGAAAGAGACATTTATGTTAATAACCAAACCTTTCAGTTACATTCATATGCTGCATTAGGTAACATAAATTCGTATTAGTCTCATTGACAGTTCTTTCATGGCTCTCTCTAGAAACTACAAAACTCCCTGTGCAGAAAGAATAGTCTTGGTTCCTGGAAAGTTTTATTCCTCTTTACTTTAGCAGGATGGCTCTAGTAAGGAAAACACTTTGCACTCATGTTGTCATCTTAATTAAGATTATATTTTCATTTGTTCGTATTTTATTTCAGCAACTATTCAGTGCTAAAAATCTTTATAAATATTTTAAGCACATACACTCTCTTTCTTCTTGAAACTTATACTGTCAGTAAAGATGAATGTTAGCAGTCAATGTTTCAAGTCCTGACCAACAGATGAAGTAGATTTCAATGCTTACTTATTCTTCATACAATAAAAAACAATAAATGTAATTTATGAAGCATCACCTGCAGTGTAGTCAAATATTTATGTCCAATGTTTTGCTTACCTGAGTTTTACAGAAGGATATTATATGACTGATGTAATGGTTTAAATAACCTTTGGTTTTTCAATTCCATAAAAACTCATTCTGTCTCTACATATATAAATTACACAAATTTATGATGAATCCATGGGACAACAAGCTTTTCAGGTCACTCCACTCATAATTACAACTAATTAAAATGTGCCAAAGAAAGGATAGAAATTTATCACTGCTCATTAAACCTGTAAAGACTGTGTTAATTAGATGTCAGACTCAGTAATTCACATAAATGTTTGCTGCCAGTATAAATTTAGTGAAAAAATAAATGCATTTATAGCCACTGCTGCAAGGAGATAGGTACGGTTGAATTAAAAGGGTTAAAAGCTTTCTATACTACAAATCTCATTCTTTATCTATATGCTTTTTGTCTTGAAAACAGTGTGCATGAACTGTCTGTTGTTATTTTTTCCCCAGCTTAGATATTCCTTTGATGAAAGGGAAAGGTAATGTCACACCATAATTTTCATAGTGTCAGGTTTTCAAATATTGCTTACATACACTACCATACATTAATTTGTAAGAGTTAATTAAAAATCAATATTTACTAGCAGTTATCACACTATTGCATCATCTATGTTCTTACTGAAGAACATTATATTTATATTGTTTTTCACCCACAGCAACCAGGAAAGGATTCCACTGTGTTCCCCAAAATTTATAACCAGATCCTTCAATGCTTCAACTGAGTCGTTTCACAGGACATCTCATAAAGGTCAAATAATTTCAGTATGAAGCATTGTATATATTGATTAATTTGAAAGCAAGTCATCAATTCAAGACATAATTAATAAATCAGAATGTAATAGCATAAATTGTGTTCTTTACAGATTAGCTGCCTGTACAGTTTAGAATTCCAACTTCAGTAGACTCTTCCTAGGGCCTTTCATCGCTGAGAAGAGGAAGGTATGGTGATACCAACTGAGAATTTTCACTTATGGAAGGGGAAAAAAAAAAGTGCTGAGGTGCCTGGAATACCAATATCATAAAGCTATATATTTCAAAGGTAGAGTAATATATCAGTTGTTGTACATTCTAATCATTGAAGTTCCAAATTGTGCTGACGTTTTCTGCAATCTATTCACTAAAATCCCTGCAAATAGATGTTATTAAAAAACAAGGGGCTTATTGTTGAAGAAGTCAGGAATTTTTTCACCCTTGTTTACTACTTTGAAACCTGCCTCAGTGCTGTCACATAACTCTGACTGCTGCTGCTGTTTTAGGCTCTAGGATAGCTTTTATGCCTGGACTGCGCAATACCTCTGAGTTAGCCCTACATTTTCCATAATGCCTTCCATCTACTTAACTTCAATTTAAGCATTTGTCTTAAAGGTAACTCATCTCTGTGTATGTTTTTTCCCCTACTGTGTGGAATTTCAAGTTAGGCACATAATACAGAAGAAACAAGACCTCTTCATTCAGTCCTTTCTCATCTGAATAGTTCAACTGCCTCAACAGGGCTGTTTAGATGAGCACAATTTCCCCGATCAGGACTTAGTTATCTTGGTTAACCCCAAACCTTCACAAAGCAAGGGAGCCATGAGAAAAATCTTTGTCACTGGAGGAAGTAGATGGGTGGGCAAAATGTTCCTTGGCAATATTCTATTAATTAACAACACTTCAGCTGAAGGATTTTTTTTAAGGTCTGTGTTTGGATGCACAGGAAAGTGTCAGGACCGGGCTTGTTTCCACAAAAATGATAAGGAAACAAACCCCCACGTGGTCCATGTCTCCTACAGATCTTTCAGAAGACATTCTAAATATGTTGCTAAATACTTTTCCAGGAGAAGTTACTACCCAAATGACAATGTTCCAACCAAGTGCCAAAGAAAAAAAAAAAAAAAGGTTCTTTTTATCTGCTGAAATAAATTTTTATTGGAAGAGAGGAGACCATGTTAATGGAAAACTTGCTCTACCAGAAGCACTATATTGAAATTGACTTGAAATTTTGTCTGAAGGCTAATTTTTCATTAAACTGCCTAAGATTTTGCTTTTGAGTCAAACAGTCAGTATGTAACACAGTCAAACTTAAGAGAATAACTATATGATCAACAAGAATAAGGAATAGGTTATTTACTAATCACTTAGTCATCACTTAAAAGATCAGAGAAAAATAACAGAATAAAGAAAAAGAAGGAAGTGTATCAGTCAGAAAAGGGGTATTTTCAGGAGTTTTTGCTAGTACAGAATGTGTTTCTTCTAAATTTACAACATCTGATGATTTAGCTTACTGTGTCCTCACTGGTGTAATTGGATTTGCATGGGCAGTCATCTCTATCTGTGAGTCTGAAAAGGCTCCTGGGGCAAGTGCCTATGGAACAGAGTTAATAGCGGTCCCACCCAAAAGCTAGTAGGTTCAACTTCTAAAATTTTACTGTTTTCAAATAACAGTTGCATTTCTGTCTTGCTTCTATCATACAAGTCTATATAAAGACAATAAGGACTAATAATGTGGTTGTAGAAATAACATTCCCCTAAAATAACCCCACATTAGGCAGTTCCCTACTGTCCCACCTCTCATAACTGAAATCCTCACTAAATTTTGTTAGGATATGCAAGAAAAGCAAAACCTTATTTGCTGGAAAAGTCAACACCTTTCCCCAAGACAAAAAATGATAATGTAGCCAGCAGTTACCAAAATAAATAAATACCCCTGTTGTCTTCTGTGAAGTTTTACAAAAAATGACTTGAAGAATGAGAATTTGACTTCTAACAATAAGAAGATATATTGTTTGCTCTTTACACGGATCTAGCCTACACTTGCTCCAAATTCCACATACTGGGTATTTACAAAGGAGATACCAGCTACCTTCTTATCCAGTGCAAAGGCCGTGACTGTCACAATTCAGTATACTACTGGAGAAGAGCTTAAAGGACTGCTATAATGCCCTAATTTTATTTAAAACTGTATGAAAACTTTATGTAAAATCCAAAGAGACAGACAAACCCCAAGGCACACATAATGGAGTCACTGTCATCTTGATAATTTAATAAAATAGGCACTGAGTTCTCTCACTTACAGATATGTTTCTTTATTTACCATCTTCAGTTCTTTTGACTTGAGCCAGAACTACCTAGCAGAAAAGTGACTATTCAAGATCAAAACTGTAAATGTCACTGATTGATAGATTTAGAAAGCAACATCCTACTTGGTAAACATTCAGCAGAAATGCCTTATTTATGTGCTAGTGTTGTAAAAGGATAAAAGAGCAAAAATTTACCAAATGACAAAAAACATAATGTTTCTCATATGATCTGCAGCTCAGAATCTGTTTTCTTCTGTAACCAGGATCACGCTATGTAACCATATGATTAGGTGTTAGAACAATGGTTGAAACAGATGATTAACCTTGAAACAATCCGTTATTATGTATACCTGACAAAAGTAGAAGCCTAGATAGGATTAATGGAAAGCAGAGACAGCAAACAGCAATGAACTACCTATGTTTGCAACTTATAAGGAAACTAGGTAGAAGGTAATTCCTTCAGGGGAGATGTCATGACTACTGACCCATGGACCACCAACTCTAATTACATGCCAAACCCAGATGATGTACGCAGAGAGGGAAAACTAGGCATAAGTACTAATTTACATGTTAAGCATAGAGATTATAACCAATCACTTACTAGATACGTATCAGTGTATTGAATATGCATAAATGGTGTGTATAAATTGTAGGTTTTGGGACCATGGTGTGCTATCTTGGGACAGGCACCCGTGCATGCGCATCCACATAATAAATACAAATATCTCAACTCTGTGTGCTAATTGGCTCTTTGCACACGAGGTAAAGAACCCCAGTTTTTGGGACAACAGGAGGAGAGACAACTAACACCAATATGGCCTCCCCTATCGTAGGTCCTGCCATGGTCTGTTTTGTTGTGCTTTGTTTGGGGGGGAGATAGGTTTTTTTGCTGTTGTTTGTTAAGTGAATTCATTTGCATTCCCTTCGTATTTTCTTCTGGCTAAAGGTCCAGTTAATACCCCAAAAACGTTGTTCCTATCCTAAAAGTAGATGATTTAGTCACCTCCTTCTCCCCTGAGCTTCCCACCCAAGCAAAATATCCAAAATATTGTGGGTTACTTGGAACAACAAACAATTGCCATTTTTAAACAAAAAATTACACATAAAACTGTGAAGTAATGGTGTTATCAGGTTTAAATAACACATCTATTCTGCCACCCTGCCAAAACCTAGTATTCTTCCTTTATTTATTTCTTCACGTCTTTTCCTCACTCACTTAAACAAATCTGTGACCCACAACTCCTCTACTAAATCTGTGCTGTGACAGTGACAGATGCTTTTTTTGAGTTGATTTTAGCTGATTGGTTGTGAGAGGCAACACACCCACAGATGTCAGCTGCTGTTCTATCAGACTTATTGAGACAATCAGATAAATTTGGAAGAGACAGTGAAAATGACTCCAAGAATACATTTGGAACAAGGCTAGAAATAGTACAAAATTATTATTTTCGATGTGAACACATGAAGTTCCATCACAACAGCAACGAAATCACATCACCAGTCAGACAGACAGACAGCTCTCATTTCATCTGTCATGGTCCCAGCATTTGTAAATTGAATGACTGTTTATACCAATAACTGAACCTCATTAACATTGCTACACTGTGAAAGTCAATGAAAGTAGCCCTTGGTTTAACGATCACCACTTAGAGCTCATGAGAGCTGACAGAAGTATTAGCCAGATATACCTTCCAGCACTTGATTGTGCAGAGACTCTGACAAGGTTACAAGTGATTTCTCATGGAATTTGCTCTCAAATTCCATTTGCATTACAAAAGTGAAAAACAACAGCAATAAGATTCTTTCCTCTACACCTTATCTGAAGGGAAGCTGCTACAAGTATACTTGAAATTGCTAATGTACAGGGACCTGTAAAATAAGACATTTAGTTTTAATGTTAGACATCACTTGTATTTTACTAGCTTTTATTTTTCCTGTATTTTTCATGTATTTTACTGTAACGTATATAATTTCATTTATACTTTTTCCTAACTACCCTCTGTAGTCATTATCCACTTATAAGATGTTTTGAAACCTTTAACTCCTTGCCTAGTAAAGATAAGACAGACCTTGGACAGTCTGAAAAACTCCCTGAGTACATCCCTAATAGCAGGAACCTAAAGAAAACAAGTGCCTAAGAAGACGCCAGTGTCAAGATAAGTGACTGAAAGCTGGTCTAAACTAACCTCCTTGGAACAAACAGGAGCTGAAGGACAGATGAAGTAACTCTATGACCATATATGGACACAAGAAACCTAAAGTTCACTAACAGACAGTGTGAGGAAAGGCTGTGTGGACCCCTAAGGAGGGGAGAAGACCCTCACTCTATTTTTACTATGCATGCTCAGACTATGTAAATGAATTCTAAGAACCCATTAGCATAAGACTGCCTTTTCTAAGAAATCTGATGCATATGTATAGTTTTTGTGTATATTAGTCAGAGTGTTTTGTTAGTAAGTGTGACACTTGTGGTGGAGTGATCCCCAGTGCTGCCCAGCATTGCGAATAAAGAATACCTGCTGAACAGTTATACTCAATGCTGACTGTTGAGTGAAGCTCTTTGTTTCATAACCACAAAGAATTTTAAAGTCCATATCAATTTGTTATATAATGTAAAGGTATAGCTTTTTTTAATTACCATTTTTTAATTGTGTAACTAATCCTCTACCAACTGATGCTACAGTATTGCAAGTATCATAACCACATAAAGTATGTAGACCTTGTAAAAATTTATCACAGTAGCATTAATAGTACATGCTACTCTGGCCACCATGAACACTGGAAAACAAACAAACAAAAAGATGTGCTGTAAGAGCAGAATAAAATGCCAGTGTTCACACATGCACTTTACTGAGAAAAGAGAGATTAAAAAAATTATAAATAATAAATAAGATATACGAACTGTATGATGACTAAATTGTTCTAAAATCTGTGAGATATTCTGATATCCTAAAGTATTTTATAAAATTGTAAACTAAATACAGGATCATGTGGTCCCGCACATGTATCAACCACTTTGGAATCAAAGGTAAATACTGTAAATCCTTATCTGCTCTAGCCTGATACAGGCAGGATAAAAGGAGTGGCCCAAACAAACAAAGATAATTTTATACAGGAGGTGAAAAGAGGAGGGCAGGGGCAATCCGACATAAAAGGAAAAGTGGACAATCCAAACATACACGGGAGAGATTAAAATGCCAAGGGCACAGAATACTGGAGATTTTTTCTTGACTGTGAACCAGAAAAGGCTGCAAGGAACTGGCTGCTAGTGAGCTCCCCTTTTCAGAGGGGAAATAGGAGGAGACATTCCTGGCAAAAGACTTCAACCTTGAAAAGCAATTGATCCAAATACCAAAGACGGCTTCCTGGGGGCATGGCTCTGTCTAGACCTCTGTACTTGTGTTACCCAAATGCAGGGTACTTGTTTTTAGATCTGCAGCAAACTCCGAGTGTTATATAGTTCAGATACCGTGTGTCACTGAATTGATGATCTGTAAACTGGTATACCCTGGAGATGTGGGAAAAAGCTTATGCTCAAGCAGCTTGGAAATACCTGGGTGAACAGATGCATTAAGAAATCATCACTTAGAGCTCAGAATAACTGGATTGCTAAACATAATGAAACAGTCATAGATTGGAAAATCAAATGTATGCCAGAGGAGTAAAGGATAAAAAGAAGTTGACAATTATAAAAACCCTACGATGCCTAAAAGTATTGGAAATTTTTCTTCAAATACTTTGCTTTTGATGACATTTTTCATTTTTTTTGCCAGTCTCCCTTCCTTTCCTTTCAAAAGCCTTCAAATCCACTGAATTAGTGAAATATGAGAAAAAAACTTGATTTTCAGTTTTTTGTCTTAATCAACAGTTGCAAAGTAGTGAAAAATATTTTTAAAACCTTACCCTTTTATCAAAAGTACTTTTTTTCAGGAGAATCCTCCTGGTACTTCTTGCTTGTATCTGTGGTCTCTTGGCTTTTTAACCTAGTACATTACTACACAGGCAAGC
Source organism: Strix uralensis (assembly GCF_047716275.1). Taxonomy (NCBI): domain Eukaryota; kingdom Metazoa; phylum Chordata; class Aves; order Strigiformes; family Strigidae; genus Strix; species Strix uralensis. The sequence continues at coordinate 42,541,621 of NC_133975.1, forward strand.
AAGGAGAACTAGAATCACCTTGCTAAGCCTTCTTGTAAAAGAATGTCATGATCTTTAATATGACAGTTTTTGTAACAGTGCTTCTATATGCAAAAACATGCCTTGTACCTTGTGAAGAATTTTTTTTTCTAACTGAAGTAAGATGTTACAACCAACACTCTGCACAGCATGTACTCCCACTACCAAGAATGGGAGGGAAGCACTAATAAAATGTGAAATCATTAAACAAATAAATATAACTAAAACCAACATCTGGTCCTGGGAAACAAGAATTGTGTACATGTTGCTTCAAACATTAAAACTTTTCATAACATTACATTATATTTCTTTTGGTTTTGTAAAACTGAGCCAATAAATCAGTTTGTTTTTTCAGTACTACGCACATAATCCTTTGTTCTGTTTAGTAAGAACAATACATTTTCATTATCTCATGAGATTACTTGCAGTTTATAAAGTGATTTTTCATTATTATGTTTTCAAGTTGAAAGATTTAAGTACAAAACCATTTTCAGTTAATATTTTCTTCTATTCGTACGCTTCAAGTAATGTAAGATAGTAGACTATATAAAAAAAACAAACCCACAACACACCCTACAGGAAATCAGTGTGACTGTATGTAAAAAATATATATTACATATCTAGATACAGATATGATGTTCTGTATACTCTTCTATGACTAACACATGCGAAGTTCTAGCGGAATTTCTGGATTCACCCTGGGCCTGGTGCCCTGCTCAGTTCAGATGTCCATACATGAACCTAGTCTCAACTGAAGTGTTAAAAGGTATCCTGCCCGCTTTCTCACTATATTTTCCATAAAGTCATGAGTCATCCATAACTGAAACATCATATATTCCAGCCTCATGGAGATGTTTCTGCAGCTATGAAGACTAGTTCCCACCAAGTTTTGTCTAGAAATTATAGCCACATGGTCTGTGGGCAGTATGCAGTACTTCAAGGAGACACAGTCTGCTTTGCATGTGCTGAGTGGTTGCTTTGCATATGCAGTGTACCTAGCACTACTGGGATATAGCAGATTCAATAGGTTGAAGCTTTGCCTACGTAATCAAACTACCTGCACAGGTAGTTCACCTGATGCTTTTTAAAATAATCTTATTTTAAAATATCTTATTAAACATGGCTTTGCTAGACATGGCCATAATATACAGTGTTTCCAGATATGCCATATCCTGGCTGGTGCTACAAAGTCTATTAAGGCTACAAATATACTGAAATGCCAGATAAATGTAAGTCTTTTGAGTACATCAGGACAACATTTCTAGTTAGAAAAAAGATAGAATGTCCACAAAAATTGTATAACACAGTCCAGATACCAGGGGGGGGGAGAAATGGGGTGGGAAGCCATTTTATTTCGGTGTGGTTTCCTGAGTCCATGACAGAACTAGAAAATGTAGTTGTTTTGAACCTTCTTCCTCTTCTAGAAATAGATGATTTAAGATGAAGAGATTAAGCTTTACCTCACTGAAATAGCAACTCTTGTGCTTAAGGCTACAATCAAATACCAAATGCTACTCTGCACTGAAGATTAAAAAGTCCCTGCAAGAAAGATGAAGGCTGCAGATATTTACTAGAGGTCAAGAAGCAGAAAAAGGTTTTCATATATTGTTTTTAAAGTACAGGATATCTTGCCTCTGAGATCTGTTGATTCTGTCTGACACAGCCCTACACCTTCACAAAATGTTCTGTCTTTATTACATTGTATTGCTTATGAAGTTGATATAAACAGGAAGCCTAGTAATCATATAAAAATTAATTGGACACTACTATTACACATACCTGTCGTACACTGCATAAAACTGTAGCTAGTGTTCCTGTCTTTCACTTGAAAGAGAAAAATATGCCAAGATCTACAAAACTGTAAAGCTATGCTCTTTGTCATTTACCATAAAGTAAGGCCAATAAATATTTATACAGACTTGAAAACTATTTGTTTTTCTGAGCCTCCTGCAGTACAATCTCATTTTGCAACTGAATCATGGAGTGTAAATATTTAACAAATATTCCAAATGAATAAAACAGTCTGGGAAAACATGGCTTGTATTTCCTAAGAAAAAGAGGTCAAATTTAAATGGTTGGATTTTTTTCTTATTTTATGTACAACTTCCAGAAATGGTTTCTACTTCTCTACTAATCCTTCAAAATAACAGTGCTTCTTATTTTTCAAGTTATATGGTTTCTTTCCCTTATCACTGTCTTCGAATACAAAAATTGCTTTTAGCAGTAATGAGTAGTAAATGGTATATAGTTAAAAGCAATTCATAAAATACAGTTGTAGAATTTGATAAAATATGCATTTTCATAAAATTCTGTCCTCTGTTCAGCTTTCTGCTTAAACCATAAATGTATATAACACGCTTTCACAGTCAAGTGGATTGAAAATATTTCATTATTATATAACAAAATACTGGTTTACTAGTTTTTCTCTAAACCACTTCAAAAACTATATTGAGAGTATTTTACAAGAGTTAGGTATCATCACTGACAATTCTTCAATTACTTCAAGCCTATGGTACAAAGAAATCTTTTGAAAAATCCTACCTGGCCAAGATTATATATACAATAAAATGTTGTCCTTTCAATACACATTAACAGAAGAAGAGAGAAATATGCTATTTCTAAATCAAATCTCAAGCCCGAATTACAACTATATTGTTTGTTTACTCCTAATAACATGTTTGTATGACTACTTATATCAAGAAAACATTAACATTAAAATTTTATACTATGACTATAGCAACAAGCCTTTAGATTTGCAAAAACCACATGTGTGTTTCCTTGAATGATTCAACTTATGCTAGCACTGAAAAAGGCAATGGGATACTCAATAGTAATAGCAAATATGCCTTTCTAAAGTAGGGCTTTATTTTCCACATTTGGTAGTCTCCTTTGGTTTTCTGACTAAGGAAGCATATTTACACAAGTTAAGAGATGTCATAATCTACTTTTGAACAAAGATGTTATACTAAATTAGGCCCAAGATTAGGTTGATCTGTGTATTACAGGTTTCTTATCACTTTCACTGATTTATTAAAAATTAACCTCGAAGAGTGTGAGATCCTGAAGAGCCTGTATACAATTTTTATTACACACATTAAGTGTTTAATCTAGTCATATATTTGAAATGTAATATAATTGCCCACAGGAGGAGAAATGCACCTCCTTTGTAAGGATGTTATTGTAAGTCAGTAGTAGGAGAAAAGGTATTCATTGATCAGGCTGTATTCCAATATAGATTCTCATACCTATATGGATAAGACCAGATCTATGGCATCAGTCAAAATACACAGGTAACCCAAACACCATTCCCGTAAAAGTGTAAAGAAGTTAGGTAACTGGCATCTTCATATTATTTTGGCTACATGCGACTTGCACTTTATTTTCCATTACTCATTTGGAGTCAAATCTTTCATGTACAAATCCCTGAAAAAGTCTGAGGCATTGAGCAGGTGGAAAGATGGAACCAGGTGAATAACCCAGAGACCAGAGAAAGGACAGGACTTTCTCCTGTGAGCCCAGAAGCTCAAAGAACTCACATTTTGGATAAAAATTTAATGCATGCATAACTCTGCTATGGCATATTTGGGTCATATAGATTATCTTTTTTCTTTATTTCTTTAAGTGGAACCTTGAGAATGCTTTATTTTAAAAACCAGTAACACCATGCTATTTTAAATTACTCCCAGAAGGATAACAGACTATTCAGTTTAAACCTGACACTAAGGAACTGGCTATTTTCCCAATGTTTCTCATTGCACAAGATCCAAACCTACCTATGGATGTACAGACAAAACGGTATCTTTATGGATTGTTACTAAAATTGATGTGCTCAATACTGCTAACAAAGATGAAATGTCAAACCTAAATAATGTATACATTCTGAGGTTTTCTCCACTGAAGAAATTATCTTGATTTCTGAATGGATCATCTTCGCAAAGAAATCAAAAAACACTGCCCCGCAACTGTTCTATGAATTAAGAAATGAAGACTATTTGCATCAGCAGCCATTAGGCCTAACCCTGATTAAATAATATTATTCCCGGAACAGATACTGCTGATGTGCATCCTTATAAAATAACTGGGAAGATAATACAACTTCATTATAGAGAAAAATCTGTATAATGAAATTGCTTACTATTGCTTTCTAACAGGTGTACACTTATCAGCACAGGTGGGCAACAATCCTGCAAAAATCTAATTTGTGCTTTCACTAAGGAAATGAAAAATTTTCATTACTTCTAGCATTAGTCTGAAGATACAAGTCTCACTATGCCAAACAGATGACTAAGCAGCCACCATTTATCTTAATTAAAGTTCATCTTAATCAAGGTACTGTCTGTGAGATATAATGCTACTTAAAGCTAAGATTCTTAGCGTAGCTGCAAGGTTTCCAGAAGGAACATCTATCAAGAATGAATGTATAAGTACAACTTAGCCCTGCTAAAAAGGTAAAGAGAGAAACAAAGCAAAGCAACAATTAATGAAAGCAAACATAGCCAGCTTCTTATCTGTTGCTTAAATTATTCAAAGACCAACCACAATACATTGCAAAGTCAGTTTTGTCCTGAGTTACATACGTACTCCATATTTTCTTCAAAAGGAAGTGCCTTTCCCAAATATGTATTACTAATTTAAATGGAATGATTTCTGAATTCTTCAAAACAAAGATCAGTATTTGATCCATCCTAAAGATTTTGGTAAAATTGGAATTATTAAATTATTTTTTAAAAATACTTCTATATTCATGTAAAGAAAAAAATCTGCCCTACATTCAAATAAGTAGGAAGAAAGGTCATACAGAAAGAGACCACATTTCCCTTTTTAGAAAGCTCTCTATCTGCTCCATTTTGAATTTATAAATGACATGTCTCTAACTTTAGGACTTATGAATCCTGTACTGAGAAAAATGTTTTTAGATGATCAGTTGATCCTTTTTCAGAAGGTTAAAACCCAGCTTTATTTATTCAATAAAAGTTTCAGAACATCAGATGCATATTAAGGAAGTAACAGGCAAGGGAAAATTATTATTTTCTATTCTAACTTTTAAATTACATTTTTGCCTTCATTCCAGAAACTAATTTAAACTGTGGTACAGCTCTAAATACACTCTTTTCAATGAACGGTGTAACAGACCATAGAGAAGTGACCTTTTTGGCTGCATGAGTAATCATTAAAGGGGTGCAATGACTACAGCATATATATAATGCACATTCTTGCACACTGTTCCTTTAAGTAGCTTATCTTTCCAAACTCAGGAAAAATGAAGAAGGGATGTCAGAGAAGCATTTTTCCTAGGGACAACAGTTTTTTGGTAATTTGCCAAAGAAGAGCTCACCAAAGAGCCAGACTGATTCCCAGACTTAAAAGTAAAATAAGCTGAGGAAGAGACTAGAGCAAGTAAACTTCCACAAAGATTAAAACTCCAAAGAAATAGAAAATAAGATAATCAGTTCAACACTGTGTATCTGTAAGCACTGGATGTCAACAGAAAGATTACAATCAAAAAGTACCTGCAACTGCAACAGAAGATTTGGGTGCTCTCAGTGGGTTTTAAATTTTCTGTTAATTATGAATTGGAAATCAATCATAAAACTATTACAAAAATATAAGCAGCATCACACACTCTGTACAGGTGAAGGTGCAGAAATGAAAGAAAATTGGTAAAAAGATTAGACATTGCTTTTCATAAATAAATAAAAGGAAAGCAACAGTCTTGCATTTGGGGAAGACTAACATGAAAGGCTAATAGGAGCTCATATTGTGGTTACAGTCTAAAATTTTTTAAAAAAAGGAAACAAACAAAAAAAAAGAAAGCAGACAGACAGATTACTGGTGTGTGCACAACTATCCTGGACAAGGCAATTTAACTTGAAAAGGAACTTTCTTCCAGAGAGGAAGCTCTGGGCCTAAGTAAAGCTTATAAAAACAGTGCTCTGGTACCACAAACATTACTGAAAATGCAAAATGCCAAAACAAAAGGAAACCTAAAGCTGAAAGAAATACAAAGGCAGATTAAAATTTACCTGTGAAGCTACACCTGTTGAAATAAGAAGTGCAAGCTTGTTCTGAACATTGGCCCATGGCCTTCTGTCAATACTAGAGTGTAGGGCTCTCCATTTTCTCTCAGATTTGTAGTATATTCCTGGCCTGAGGCTACAATAGCAAGCAAAGAATAATCATGTAAATCAGCCCTAAGTTTTCTTTACAAAGCTGTCTCACTTTGAATGATGCACATGTTTGGATTTACAGTTCTTAGCATTTATTCAGGCTTGGTCCTTGATTTCCAGAAAGCAACTAGCAGAGACACAGTAATGATCACTTCAGCAATTACAAGAATTCATGGTCATTATTATTTCCAACTACTTCCAGCACAAACACACCGCTGCAAATATAAAACCAGCTCAGTATTAATTTGAGAGCAGTTAAGGATTATGTCTAAACCAGTCACATTCCTGTACTAGTACTTTTTTTTTTCTTTCATTTAGACTTCACAGACATAGTATTGAAACTAGTGCCTCCCATAGAATCGGCTGCTGTTTTAAAGCTTTCGGAAAAAAAAGAAAGAAAAGAGAGCAGCCACCACCAATTAAGGACCAGAAGGGAGATATCAATGCTCATTTTATAACACTAGAAAAATAATACAGGGATTACTATTTCCTGTGCTTTTATTTCAAGAAAAGAGAAAGACTCAGAGGACTGCATGTATCAGGATAAATGTCTATGTTGTACTGACCTGTGACCATAGCTTTTTCCTATGGGTCTGCATAATAATAGAGAGGTATTTTTTAATATATACAAGAATCCTCAAAACTGACAGAAATTACATTGCTGCTAATTACAACAAATTCAGTCAAATGGAAGGGGTGAAGAGAGGTCGTATTTTATTACTGATATATGAAACAAACCCCAAATTCACAGAATTATGAATTGCAACATGAAAGTCATGTCAGCAAATTAATAATATTATATTGGGGGAAAATTCTCAGCAAGCCTTCTGAATTAGCTGTGCCAAGGATGAGACTAAATAGATACTTTTCTGCCCTTCATAATATATTTAAATACATCACTTTTTTTTTGGCATGTTTAGTTGATTCACATATTGAAAGACACATAACCAGTTTTCCCTCATGAACTCTTAAAGGTTGTTGTGTCCAATGAAAATATTCATTCAGAATTTAACTAAATGTAGTAGTAGTAGTTATTTAAAATTTACTATCTTCTTTAAACTTAAAAAAAAAAAAAATACTTGAAACTAGCCAAGTTAAATTTATCTCTTCACACTAGAGTGAGGAAGTGAGCCTGTGGATGTAACTCAATAATTGTGAGGCTCCAGGAAGTTGGCAGAACCTGGATTTGTCATGGGAAAGACACACTTGTTGTTCAGCTCTGTGATGTGAGTTTAATTTTTACAGCAGGTAAGTGCATTGCTGCTAGGGGGAAATATAAACAAAGGATTTTACAAGTTATGTGACTTGTAATTCTTCTGAGGTCCCCATAAATATGGAAATGGAGCCAGATTTCAGCTTTTTTAGTGTTGGAGATGTTACAGACTAATGAGCACTACAATAACTTCAGCAACTTTCCCCAGAGGAGATCATCCTCTCTATTATTCAATCTGACTCTTACTATTTCATCAGTATCACTGACCTTTTATATATAGTCTGTTGCCTGGGCAGGGGCTCATGAAGAATTTAAAGAGCTACAAGCTAAGCATTTTGTTCTGTGTTTAACAAAGGGATCACTGTGCAGTAACAGCCAATAGCAATACAAATTATTATGTCTAAAATAAGAGTTTATCAGGCATATTCAGCCAGTCCTTTAGATTAAATTTACCCAGGGGTGAAATTTGCACCCATTGAACTATTGGCTGGTCCTTCATCCTTAGTAGCCTAGATGAGAGGTGATAATCTGGACTAGTGAATAGGATTTCTATCCTGCGTACCCTGTGGTGTTCTGCAAATGTAAAGCAGCTCTAAGGGCAATGGCACCTAAGCTTCACTTTGCAAGGCAGAGCCTGGTGAGTGGCAAAATATCACCCTATCAGTCTCATTGGCTGGAAGTAAAACTGATTTGCTGGATCTCGTGGTTTGAACCCAGAGCAAAACTGAGCACCACGCAGCTGCTCACTCACCCTTTCTCCCTCAGGACTGGGAAGGAGAAAAATGCAACAAAAGGCTCAGGAATCAAGATAAGAACAGTGAGGGATGATTCACCCATTAAGGTCACAGGGAAAAGACAGACTCAGGGAAGAAAAAGAACATCAATGTAATTCAAACACCAACAACACTTAACAAACAGAGTAGGACAGTGAGAAGTATTGCTGCATCTTAAAAACACCTTCCCCACCCCCCTCCCTTCTTGCTGGGCTCAGCTCTGTTCCTGATTTCTCTAATTCCTCCTCTCCAGCGGCCCAGGATGAGCAGGGAATGGGGGTTGCTGTCAGTTCATCACATGTTGTCTCTGTTGCTCCTTCCTCCTCAGGGGGAGGTCTTCTCGCACTCTTCCCCTACTCCAGTGCAGGGTCCCTCTCACTGGAAACAGACCTCCACGAACTTTCTCCAAGGTGATTTCTTTCCATGGGGCTGCAACTCTTCATGAACTTCTCCAGCATAGATCCCTCTCATGCACTGCAGTCCTCCCAGTGCTGAACTACAGCAGGGGCTTCTTCCCATAGAGTCCCAGCCTTCTTTGGGCTCAGCTGCCTGCTCCAGTGTGGGAACCTCCACGGGCTGCAAGTGGGCAACTGCTCTACTGTGGACCTCCATGGGAGGCAGGGGGGCAGCCTGCTGTCTCACCATGGGCTGCAGGGGGGTCTCTGCACCAGTGCACCTCCCCACCTCACCTTCCTCCTCTTTTCTTCCACTAACATTGGTGTTCATGTAGGAGTCTCCCTCAAAACTCCTCTCAGGTTCCCCTTCTTAAATACATTTTCACAGAGGCACAACCACTATCACTAACTGGTTCGGCCTTGGCCAGAGGCAGGTCCAATTGGAGCCGGGGGAGCTTTGAGAAGCTTCTCACAGGGAGCCACCATTGTATTCCCCTTCCCCTGCTACCAAAAACCTCCACCACATACACACAAACCCAACACAGTAGTGGAAGGATGTTGGAGTAAGCAATTCCTAGTAACTGGTTTTTGCAATCAATCTCTTTGGTGACTGGAGAACAAAAGTGGCCTGATATCTTTAACGGACTTCTATACATGTACATTTTTGTTTATGCACTTATGCATAGGCAAATACACAAACACACAAGCATACAAAAATCCCAAAGTGCTCAGAAATCAGGAGAGAAAATCCAGTTTTCTTAAAACTAGATCTCTTAAGTTTCTTAAAATTTAAATTTCATCAACAAAATACGTGATGCCTACTAACTTTATTATCTCTTGTTAAAACAGAGAGCAATCAGGCCTGCATGGCAGTTCTTTTCTGAATAAAACTGTGGTTTATGCTTCCATTTTCTTTTCAAATGTCTTTTAATGGATAAAGTGTCTCTGACTCCATCTCAGTATTTTTTCTCAATTTTTCCAGCTGCAGAAATGAACCATACAGAGCAGTAAATTCTAACCTTGTCTCTAAGCTCTGCCTTTCATTCACCAGCCTTCAACAAATCCATTAATCCTTGCCCCCACTTTCCTTGTATCAAAAGCAGTATTGGAATTGCTCACAATGGTTACCACAGAAAGGCTTTAATTAGACATCCTCTCTAAGTGCTGGAATCAATTTTTTATTGTCTAGAAAAGATAACATACCAACCAGTGATCAAAATTTGAAATAACTGTTCTCAGGCCTTTGCCCAAGCTTCAGTTCAAACAGTATACAAGTGATGTAGAGAGGCACTGCTTGTGCTTCACAGGTACTTTTCTGTAAAAAGATGAAATACTTGGTGGTGTGCAGCTGGCCTGAAACTGTCAGTCCCAAGGACTAAAAATCACGACTCTGTCTCTACAAAATCAAACAAGTACACAGAAAAAAGCAAATTAAAACTCAGATCGTCTCCCTTCTGGTTTTTGAAAGCTTTATTTGGGTTTACAGCTTAGCCTGTTTGTGAACTCCAAAAAATGTCCTCACTGTCTTTAGTCCAGTGTTACTTCCTATTTTTAAATTTTAACATGTAACATGTTAAGGCTTAGCTTTCTTTTAATATATAATTGAATACCACGGCTTTTTGTACAGCATCATTTCAGCACCTGAAACACAACAATTTTTAACACAAATATTGCTGAAATTCACGCTACCTAGCCAAAGTGGATCTATGCCGCTTTGCAAAACTTTATGTGGGAAGCATTTTAAAACACATTGGAGTCATGACTGCAGTATCACAATGCCCTGGGGGTAACATGGCAATTGCAGACTTGGGCAGTTACAGGTTATAGATCTAGACTCAAATTTATCAACAAACATAAAATAGCATCCAGGCAGCGGTAACTGAACTCTCTAAATACACTGTGGCAAAATTTTACCAGACATCTGGGCACCATGGTAGAGTTTCTCAGTGCCTTCCACTTGCATGACTGTTTTCCATAATTTATATTAATGTTTGAGATAGAGAAAGGCAGCAATGACTCCAATTGAAGAAAACTGGGAGCTTAGGTGGATCAAAACCAAAGAGAACACATCTGGAAACAGATCTGATGTACAGCTGTGCAAAACCTGAAATCACGTTTCAAAATTCTATATGAAAATGCTCTACCTTGAAAATACAGCAGAAAATGAGCATGACTATTACTATAATAGACCTTGGAAATATTTAATTGAAGTGATAGATAGACATTATTGTGAATCATGATGCATTAAAAAAAAAAAGGAATAAAACATAAACAGATGATTAAAATGCAATTACAGCCAAAGTTTTTGAGAAAGATTATTCAATGTTATGAAAGGGCGTGACAATACTTTTAAGCTTTTTTTTAATTCATTTCAGGAATCTTTAATGTCTTTTCTTCCAACATGCACAGTGAACTATTTAATCTTAGTTATTAAAATGTATCTAAAATAACTTCCACATTGAAAGTTTCCTATTTTTGTGTACATACTAGACAGCATACCTAAGAATTAAAAAAAAAAAAAAAAAAAAAAAATTATAATGTGTTAGATCAGACAAATTTGGAAAGTCTATGTTTTGTGCATGGAGTAACAAACCTTTGATCACTGAAAATTAACACTTCCTGAATTACTATATTCTGTGTTTCTGTCTATTAGTTTCACTGAATGCTGTGAAGAACGTGAGGATGGGCTTGGTTTGTTTTCCCCCTGTTACTTGGATCAGGCTTTTCCAGGCAACAGTAGGTACATACCACTGAAAGAGCCAAGAGGAGATGCAGGGCTAAAAGTCTGACTGCCAAAATTCACAGTTTAAAGAAAGACAGTGGATTAGGTTTACAGTTTCTTCCATTTCAATTGTGGTGAAACTTGTTCAAAACCTGAATCACTATTTAGAATATTATCTTTAGGAAGTAGAGAGCAGGGAAAGCTGCCTGTTTTAAAATAGTTTGAAAAGGTTAAAATATGAAATCTTAATTTCAAGCATGTGACCATTTTTAAAAATTAAGAAAATTAAAAAAGTTTTATTTAATTCAGTCTGATTATTGTTTACTAATATCTGCAGATGTTTTCTTGCATGACTTAGATTCGTAAGTATGCCTTTAAAAATGTTTGGAGCATCGTTTTTTTACAACATGAATACAATAGGAGTCTTTCTAAGTCATTTAGTGTAAATGGCTTATTGAGTAATGCCATGGTTTGAGCTGAGGGCAACTGAGCACCATGCAGCCACTCAACTCCCCCCTTCCCCTCCAGCACTGAGAAGGCAAAAATAAGCAAAGATGCCACTCACTCCCCACTTCTCCCCCAGTGCTGAGAAGAAGGGAAGCAAAAAGCCCAGGAACTTGAGTTAAGGACAAGGAGGGGTGATCTCATCCTTTAAGGCACAGACAAAAGACAGACTTATTAGGGGAAGAAAAAAAAAAAGAACATAAATTTAATACAGACACTGGCAACAACAACACTTAACAGATGGAGTAGGACCATGAGAAGCATTACCACATCTTGAAAACACCTTCCCCCATCCCTCCATTCTTCCCAGGCTCAGCTTTGCTCCTGATATCTCTAGAGGCACAGGGGTCAGGGAATGGAGGGGTGCGGTCAGTCCTACCACTGACCAGGGTGGGGGGAATTCCTGGCATTCCTCCCCTACTCCAGCACTGTCCCCCTCTCACAGGAGACAGGCCTCCACAGACCAACTCTGACATGAGTCACTGTCACAGGTGTGTGGGTCACCCCCACGTGTTGCAGTCCTCCCAGTGCTGAACTACAACAGTGAGGCTTCTTCCTGTGGGGGTCCCAGCCTTCTTCAGGCACAGTCACCTGTCCCAGCATGGAGCCCCCCACAGGCCAAAAATGCTCCACCATAGACCTCCATGGGTAGTGGGGGCGGGTGGCCCTGCTGTCTCACCACAGGGTACAGGGGATTCTCTGCTCCAACACACCTCCTTTCTTACACTGACCTCAGTGTTCACACAGATGTCCTCCTCGCAACTTCTCACAACTCCCACAACTCCTCCCAGGTTCCCCTTCTTAAATATGTTATTGCAGAGGCACAGCCACCATTGCTAGCTGGCCTGGCCTTGGTGCAATGCAGGTCAGAGTTGGAGCCAGGGGAGCTTCAAGAAACTTCTCACAGGGGGCCACCACTGTATCCCCCTCCCCTGCCACCAAAAAACTCCTGCCACTCACTCAAACCAGTATATCAAAGCATAGAACAGTATGTCTAATTCTTTCAAGATAAAATTGTGCAGACCAGAAAGAAATTCTGTCATAATCAAAGGTATCACTAGACTATTTAATCAAAGAGCCAACAGGTAGGTAGTAAAAAACTCTATTTGTTGTAGATATTGATCCATTCTACACACATCAGCTCTACTCTAATGTTACCGCTTTGCCAATAGAAGGCTCAGACTGGCAGAAGATGGACCTGCTGTAACCTTTCCACTTTTGGAAGTGGAAAAAGAGCAAAAGTGCCATGTCAATCCAGATCACATGTAACAGATACAGCCAAGTGAACAAATATGGTTTAAAATAGGCCTACAGGCAGGGGAAACCAGAGACTCAGAGAACCCTAATCACTCTCTTATCAAACCCATGTTCCTGCTGAGTCTATCATAAACTGGTTGAACAATAAAATACAGCCCATCATGCTCTATTCACAATTTTGAAATCTTACTGAAAGCTTGTTTTGTTTTATTCTGTTTTTAGAAAAGTATATATTTTAGATTAAGATGTAGATAGCTGTTGCAAATTTGATAAGCTAACCCACCTGAAAGTTAAAGTTGATTTTAAAAAGAGAAAAAAGGAGAGGAGAAAGAAGAGAAGAGAAGAAAGGACTCATAAGTTTAAAAAACGTTCATAACTCCAGGCCAGTAAAAAGAGCCACTTCAGCGATATTGACTCTACTCAGTGTACTGTGCTGGGAAGATAAAAATGACAACTGGGTATTTACAGATTTATTCCATACTGAAAACAAGCACGATCTTTAGCTTTCAGACTCAGTCTACCTCAGTCTGTTGATGGGACTATTTCTGTCTGCCCATCCGCTCCCTACGACCCCGTCCCATAAATTTTGATATTTGGTTCATTTCAATCAATTTTGAAAGGAGGCAGCAGAGGTCACAAGATGCTTGCAATGTATTTCATAATGGAGTAGAGGAGGCTTAATTTTGTGTTGCCCAGAAGGAGTGTGATCTAAATTCAACATTTTCTATTCTTCTGACCTTTTAATTAGCCAGTCATAAAATGCATAGCTAATTAGGCTATGTGTATTTTGAAACCAGCCACAGCACTCACTGCCACTTACCATAACAGTACTTAAGGAACAAGAGAAGGAAGTGAGGGTAAGGTAACAGCATTTAAAGAAGCTTAAAGGAGCCAGACAAGTAATGCTATGAAACAAGGAGAGGTTTGTGAGAGATGGAGTTGTTTGCTGCAGCAGGTGCAACATAGAGACAAACGACAAAGTATCAAAAACCTGGTTTAAACAGAATACTGTACAGGCTGATGGCAACAATATAGTATCTACACAACCTTCCCTTTGGAATTTTTCCAGCTCACCTTAATGTAGAAGGATTTATATCTTCAAGAGAAAATAGAAGAAATAGTAGTTTCCTCTAAAATCTACCGTAAATACTGCTGATCCTGAAAGTCATACCCTATAAAATGGTCATTCTTCAACTCTCATTATCTTTAGGCTTGATATTCTTCATCCACATCCAGTCACACAGAATTAGGAGTAAGTTTTTAGTAGGTTTATCAAAAGAGGGAGTTTGCTGTGAATCTTCTGTCTACCCCTAAAGTGGCACATCTGCCATTTTATGATATTATTTCCCCCCATTTGTGCCACAATGGAATCAAGTTGTAATCCAGAACAAAATGCAGCAATTAAGACTTGCCCTTAAAGAATGGATGTTCAATAGATATGATTTTCAGCAGCCAAGATGGACAGAAAGTAATTTGCTGATAAAAATGAAATTAATCTGAGGGCATCCAGCAATAACTATCACTCATCTAATATGATATAAATTAAAGCAAATTCCCTGCAACATACTCTGTGAAAACAAGAAGCTTTATATACATTACTTTCCCTTCTTTTCCCTTGTACACATGCCACAGATTGTAAAGCTACTTTTACAGTAATATATTTAATGTGCTCAGGAGCTTCCTCAGGCACTGAAGCTATATTGTAATTAAATGGCTTTTTCTGTAAACTCTCTTATGCTCTAAGAGGAGGTGACTATGTCCAAACTGCTTTTTGGAAGCGACCTCTGACCATGCATACCCCCAAATGACACCTGAGAAACATCTGCAAGCCTGTGGGTCAAAACCAAGGCAAAACTGTTCCAACGATTTATCAACATGACAGTCAAGATCCAGTGCCTGGAACATTTCAGTGTTTAATTTCCTCTTGTTTATGTAGTCTAAATTTTAAACAGCCTGGCTCAGGTCCACATTTCCCTACAAAGACATGTTTAATTCCCAAGATGTTATGTTCAACAGTTAAACAAATACCTTGAGAAATACCTTAAATAAACTTGATGATGGCAGAAATATCACAAATCCATTTTAAGTAAAAATCAATATACAAAGAAGAAATCTTTCATGTTGTCTTTTCATTTCCTTGGGTTGCCTTAGACTAATGTTCTATAATTTAATGAGAGTGAATTTCTTTAACTGGGGCCCTCCACTGTAGGCCTCATCCCACTGATGGTATTATGCCATTTAATGCTCTTCACACAGCATCACAGGACAAATAGCTGTCATGATATGGGTGGCAAGAGCAGTCTTTCATGCTTCACTGCACTGTTTCACAATGGAAAACTACTGTGTAGTACATTTACACTGCCGGTGGCAAAGGTGGAAAATACATAAGTATTTTACACAATAATAATATGCAAGGACAACGAGCTTTTAATATGTAGGAAAATATACAGCAGCATTCATAGCAGAAGTAGCGGTCTTTGCAAATATGAATTTTTAAAACAGTTGAACATAAAAGAGTCTATAAGACATTACCTTCATTATAGAAGCTTATTGATAAATAGCCACTCTTCAATACAGTGTTGTACTGAAGTGGCAAGATAGTTTCAAGACCAGATACTGTACTCACAAGTGCCAATTTAACATTTATAATTCAGTAGAGAAAGTTTAGGAAATTAATAGTATCTTTATAAATCTAATTCTACTATACCTGGTTAGGTTACTAGCTTTAGAAAGATGGACTATCAAAGAGGTAGCAAAGGTTAAAAATTGTGCAGGACTTCAAGTAGACCTTTTGATAATTAAGAAACCAATTTCCTATTCAATAGAAAAAATGGAAGGCTGATAGTTTAGGTGTTTTCGCCACTATGATTAGAAAAATAAAACAAACTAAAAATACTAATGTATCACTACTCCTTATAAAAATGTTTTCAGAGTTTTGGAAAGTTTAAATTTCAAATAATTTCAATATACAATAAACACAAAGACATCCTGAAAAAAAAAAAAAAAGGTTCATTTTCAAAGAGGTCTTAGAGAAAAATTCATTTCAGTAATTTAATATTTTTCAGTAAAAAGCCCTAATAGATCAAAAATTGTCAGAATGTAGCTTCTAAGTTATTAATATTGTTAGCATATCAGATGCTATGTATCAATAGACCAGTAAAATATGTATTTTATGGATACATAAATCTTTGGAAAAAATATTTTATCTTTTTACATAATCTAATAATTAGTACAAAAAGACAAAATATCTTATTGCACCCATGAGTGCTAAACTGCATGAGAACAAATATGCAGTAAAAGCGCGCAGTGTTTACAAATATACAATTTATATCTCCCATAAAAACTAACACTCTAATGATGAAGTGATATCATACACACAATACCACTCAAATTTTCTAGATAATGATGTAGGAAATTATGCTAATTAGGAAACTGTATATTCCACCAGAAGCTTCTAACAGTAGTTAGTCTCATCACACTACCTAAATGCGACAGTGGTATCAGTTTACCTCTATACAAATTCATTGTACAAACCCTTTTTTCCCTAGGAAATCGATATTTACTTCATTAAGCACAAATTCTATTCATTCTTACTCAAGGTGTGGAACAATTCTTAACTGAAATCAAATTCAATCAGTATGCAAAGTGTTTTTCTCATGATTTTGGCAAAGTCTAAATCAATATTTTTGGCTCAACCAATCTTGTCACTAATTTAAGATAAGATTTTCCACCGTGATCTTAAATCTATATTTTCTTATGTTTCCTAAACTTTAGAAATAATAATGTAGATTTTCCTTTCTGTTATGTACAGTGCAAGACATACACCAGATCAGAGGTTTGCTTGGTTTCTACAAACTATTTATATGTTTAAATTGATATTTGTGAATTTATTTTCCCAGAACACAAATCTCAACCACACAACATTCGATTCTTTTTAGAGCAAGCCACATAATGTCATACAGTTCTTTGATATATATCATATTAACCACCAGGCTATGCATAAAGAATACTTACTAGATATGAGTGCTTCCACTTTCTTTAGAAAAATACACCACATAAGGATAAAATATGTAACAATTTACATTACAAAAAAACCTCCACAAAACCAACCACAAAATCAAAGTTAGGTTTAAAAATCTGCAGATGATCCTATGCCTTCAAATCTGCAAATGCAGTGCCTTGGGTGATAAAGTCATGATCATAGCTTAACATAAACATATAATAAATTCCTACTTGTTGACCTTTTCTCACATTGCATCTAGGGTCTACTTTATGTTATCTAATAAAGGGAAAAATAAAAAAAGAAAAAAAATCAGACCTGAAGGCAAGAGAAGTATTAAAAAATTTCATTTGCATAGATATAAAAGCAAGAGAAACTAAATTATTTTAAAATGCATTCAAATCTGTTGAAACATCATTTTAACAAAACTGTGAAGAATACATTACAGAACCAGTCTTCCAGCCTTAAAAAAAACAAACAAACAAAAAAAAAACCAACAAAAAAAACCCACCCCACAATTGGGATCATCAAATTTTGAGCTTTTAAAGTAAATATTTTGCATGCAGGCAGTTTTTGTACTCTGCTTTCATTTGACTCCAAGATGAAAAACTAAATTCTAATCCTGTTTTGAAAAAGGGAACTGTGTCAAAGCATACAGTCTATATCAAAAAATTTGGATTCGTGCTTGCCATACTCTATTTTGTTTCTTTCAATTGATGTGACCAGGGACTCCACAAGGGATTTCAGAAACATTCCTGTGGAATACTGTTGAAATTCTATGCCCGCAGTACGTTTCCCCTTTATCAAAAATTACACCTTTATGTTTAAACATTTAATCAAATACGTTTTAAATGGTTTCTAGTAATTTTCAAATAAGATGCCATTCTAAGAACATTTTATATGCAATACCTGTATTCCATGAGATTTGGAGATGTATCTGCTTTCCTTACTGACAATAAACTATCTATAACTACAGCTAGCAATGCAGAAACTCTATTCATCATATCATAAACAGAATCATCAACCAGGTTCTGCCTGCAGAATCTTTTACCACCAGCAATGATGATAGATACAACTGTGAGGCAGCATTAGTCTCAGATCCTTGCTGAATTTGTTAAGTGTGAAAAAGACCCTGAAGATCTGAAATGTGAGAAAAAAAAATGTGACATTATTCACTTTTCCCCACATACTACTGAAACAGAAACTCTTCACATACAGAATTCATAAAGTGATTCTACTGCAAGTCAGTACAGAACTAAAGACAATTCCAAAACTGACAGGAAAAAAACGAATAGAATTAATTTAGAACTCCTATTTACTAAGTTAGACATTGTATGTGTGATTTCTGCTACAAATTCAGTCTGCAGTTTTTACATACTAACAAAATAGAATAGGGTTTATAGAACTCTAAGTTAATGCAGATTCTCCAGGAATTATTATTGTTTCAGCAGTCTTTCTTGCTGTGAAGCCTCTTCTACACCAGCTCAGATCTCCTTCTCACATCAAGAAGTATAAATACTGGAACCCTGAGTATACTGTATCTACTAAACACAATCTGATACATTGCCACTGATTTTGAAGTGGTCGTATCAACGTTACCTTCTCTAGTTTAACATGAGATTTACAGAAACCAGAGTTCTGCAGCAAGAGTATGCCATTAAAGTAATTGAAAGATAGTTAGACAGTCCATACCGAGAGGTTTTTATCATCTGGGAATGTCTTAAATGCCTTAACAAGAATTTGAGGCCAATGATTACAGTTATATCAACTGAAGTCATGAACATACACATGCTCCCAAAACAGCATGGTCAGGAGAATCCCAAATTACTGTTATATGACTGTGTCCTTGAAATGCATTATAAACTTAAGTTTAAAAATGTACTAGTATGACTGTATTACTTTCAGAGCCCAAACTGATATTTACCTGTTGCTTTGTGTGGAAAAACATGCTAGACCTAGGTCTCTACCCGATGCCCAAAGTGGAATAGTACTAATTCTGTAAGGACTAGGAGTACTTTCAATCAGGCTTATGTTCCCAAATGCTTATGTTGCTATGCAAAGTGAAACATGGGTACTTCTGAATTTCTTCCTCCACCCTCCACCCTTTTGAACCATGATTTCAAGAATGCCTCAGAATCAGATATAACACAAGGAAATAATACTTTCTCTACTTGTTCTAGTTTACTAGCTATCCAGTATAAAAATATTAAGCACTTTCAAAAACATTCCAGAAGCTTATCTTTAATGTTTGTTTATGTCTTTTGGGGATCAGCATGTAGACTCCCTGACTCATAAGTTTAGCTTCTTGTTGGCATTGTGAATCAAAACATCATTTGTTGTGGTTTTTTGGCTGTTCCTAATAAAAATATGGTCTTTCTCTGCAGTAATAAATTGATCATAATCACTCTATCTACCCAATATAGCCTGAAATTGACCTTTTCCCCCAGCTTTCAGGGCCTGATTAATCTTTGCTTCCCTTTTATGGTTCAGCAATCCTATTTCTCAAAGACAAGAACTGTTTCCTTATTATTGGATGTCTCCTTTCCCACAGATAGGAACACTCAGAGAAAAGATTCCTCTGACCCCATAAATATATCTTTACTGAAAGAATCCCAGAACACACTGAGAAACCTCTAAGATATATAAAACAGTATATATCAGGAAAATCAGTAGTGTGTATGAGGTGTATTTTAACCAAAAGAGTAAGAAAATTCTTCATGTACTGTAAGTCTTTCACTCTTATTAGTATCATCATCAAAAGGTAAGACTAAAGAATCGTGTAAGGTCTTTCTTATCTGTACTTGTTCTGCAAAGCACAGAAAGGAGCATGACTGACAATAAAATAACCATTTCAAAATAAGTCTTGTTAGAAGTATTTAGTGAAGGACACATAACCACTGTGGTTAAATAAAAACAATCAGTCCTGCAGCAGCTATGAGATATTCAGAATTTGCTTTTCTTTCACAGAAGAATGGGACTCTATTGATTTGTCCAGCTTTAAATAAAAATAATTTTTAAAAAATTTCCTAACCTGTTTTCTGGTAAGCACCACCCCCCACCCCCGCTTCTTTCTCTCTTCAGAGTTCGCTGAGGGCCTCAGAAGCCTGCTTGATGAAAACCTGTGTCAAAGCCAATATGCTAATACATCATCTCAGATAAAATACTTTTTTTCCACCTCTAAATGGTGTTACCAAAAATGTGTGTGTAGTTGTGCTCAAAAATGTTAGAGCCAGTTAAGCATGAAAGACCTAAGATATTAACCCAAGAAAGAGTATAATCGTTATGTACATTTACAGTAAATCAGAAAAAACATGTGTATAACTGATGAGTTTCACTGACAGATGGGTATACTACCATGCAAGAAGGCTGGAGTTTCAAGAAATTTACAGTTTGTCATATGATTCCACATACTCTTGAGCCTAAGCTTAGACTAACCTAACACTCACTGTTTATATTTGCAGCCTCAACCAAAGGATATTATTGATGCTGGAAGCCTACAGTGGTTAAAAAAACAACTGGACAGACAGATGAAGCACAGTCACTTAAACAGAAAGAAACTACCTTTAGTTCAATAATAGTTGAGCTAAAAGTCACTGGATGTTTGGAGAGTAATGCAGGGCAGTATTATTATGTACTTGTTCTGATCTTGCACATTTCCCTAGGCATCTGCTATTAGCCAAAGGATACAGACTAGATAATGATTTGTCTGGCTTGGAACTGTTGATCTTACGTTCTTACTTTCTGAGGTTTGCTTCCTGAAAACTCAGCCATAAGCAAAGTCCTTAAAGACTTTGTATGATATTCTTTGAATAGAAACTCTTCCAGAAAGTATAGACTGAAAGCCAGAAAATCCATATAACTTTCCTTGTTTTCAGAATTTAAAGCATTCACAGCACATGTTCACTGTTCAACTCTTCTTTTGATTCCATAGCTATTAATATCAAACCTTAGAGAGTGTTTTATGTTAAAATTGGAAATCCTATATAAAGTCCAGGCCATAGACATGGCTATGTTAGGAACATGGGAAATTTTTTACAGAATCACAGAATCATCTAGGTTGGAAAAGACGTTGAAGATCACCTAGTCTAACCATTAACCTAACACTGACCATTCTCAGCTACACCAAATCCCTAAGCGCTATGTCATCCTGACTCTTTAAACCACCTCCAGGGATGGGGACTCCACCACATCCCTGGGCAGCCCATTCCAACGCCTAACTACCTGTTCTGTAAAGAAATAGTTCCTAATATCCAGTCTAAACCTTCCCTGGCACAAATTGAGGCCATTACCTCTTGTCCTATCATTTCTTACTTGGTTAAAGAGACTCATCCCCAGCTCTCTGCAACCTCCTTTTAGGTAGTTGTAGAGGGCAATGAGGTCTCCCCTCAGCCTCCTCCAGTCTAAACAACCCCAGTTCTCTCAGCTGTTCCTCGTACGACATGTGCTCCAGACACTTCACCAGCTTCGTTGCCCTTCTCTGGACACACTCGAGTAATTCAATGTCCTTTTTGTAGTGAGGGGCCCAAAACTGAACACAGGAATCGAGGTGCTGCCTCACCAGTGCCGAGTACAGGGGTAAGATCACTTCCCTGTCTCTGCTGGCCACGCTATTTCTGATACAAGCCAGGATGCCATTGGCCTTCTTGGCCACCTGGGCACACCGCTGGCTCATGTTCAGCCGGCTGTCAATCAACACCCCCAGGTCCCTCTCTGACTGGCAGCTCTCCAGCCACTCCTCCCCAAGCCTGTAGCGCTGCTGGGGGTTGTTGTGGCCAAAGGGCCAAACCTGGCATTTGGCCTTATTGAAGCTCATACAGTTGGCCTTAGCCCATCGCTCCAGCCTGTCCAGATCTCTCTGCAGAGCCTCCCTACCCTCCAGCAGATCAACACTCCCAACCAACTTGGTGTCATCTGCAAACTTACTGAGGGTGCACTCAATCCCCTCGTCTTGATCATCAATAAAGATGTTAATTAGGAGTGGCCCCAAAACTGAGCCCTGGGAGACACCACTCATGACCGGCCGCCAACTGGATTTAACTCCATTCACTACAACTCTTTGGGCCTGGCTATCCAGCCAGTTTTTTACCCAGCAAAGCGTGTGCCCATCCAAGCCACAAGCAGCCAGTTTCACCAGGAGAATGCTGTGGGGAACAGTGTCAAAGGCCTTACTGAAGTCAAGGTAAACAACATCCACAGCCTTTCCCTCATCCAATGAGCAGGTGGCCCTGTCGTAGAAGGAGATCAGGTTTGTCAAGCAGGACCTGCCTTTCATAAACCCCTGCTGACTGGGCCTGATCACCTGGTTGTCCCGCATGTGTTGTATGATGGTACTCAGGATGAGCTGCTCCATCAGCTTCCTGGACACCGAAGTCAAGCTGACAGGCCTGAAATTTCCTGCATCATCCTTCCGACCCTTCTTATATATGGGCGTCACATTGACTGATTTCCCATCTATCGAGACCTCCCCGGTCAGCCAGGACTGCTGGTAAATGATGGAAAGTGGCTTGGCGAGCACCCCAGCCAGCTCCTTCAGCACCCTTGGGTGTATCCTGTACGGTCCCATAGACTTGTGCATGTCTAGTGATGCAGGAGGTCACTGACTATCTCCTCCTGGATTGTGGGGGGGTTGTTTTCCCAGTCTCTGTCTTCTGGCTGAGGAGGCTGGATTTCCTCAGTACAACTAGTCCTGTTATTAAAGACTGAGGCAAAGAAGGCATTAAGCACCTCAGCCTTTTCCTCATCACTCATTGCCATGTTTCCTCCTGCGTCTAGCAGGGGATGGAGACTCTCCCTGGTCTTTCTTTTGCTGTTGACATACTTATAGAAACATTTCTTGTTATCCTTGTTTGCTGAAGCCAGATTAATTTCTAGCTGGGCTTTAGACCTCCTGATTTCTGCCCTCCATAGCCTCACAGCACCTTTGTAATCACTGTGAGTGGCTAGCCCCTTCTTCCAAAGGCCGTAAACTCTCCTTTTCTCCCTGAGTTCCAACCAAAGCTCCCTGTTTAGCCAGGGTGGTCTTTTCTCATGCCAGCTTCTCTTACAGCACCTGGGGACCGCCTGCTCCTGAGCCTTTAAGACTTCCTTCTTAAAGAGTGTCCATCCTTCCTGGACCCCTATACCCTTCAGGACCATCTCCCAAGGGATTCTGTCAAGCAGGGGCCTAAACAAGACAAAGTCAGCCCTTTGGAAGTCCAGGATGACAGTTCTGCTGCCTCCTCTCCTGGCCTCTCTAAGAATAGAGAACTCTATTATTTCATGATCACTGTGCCCTAGTCAGCCTCCAACTGCCACATCATCCACCAGTCCTTCTCTGTTCAAAGAAGTGTGTGTGAGTTGCTTTTTTATGTTGCTCTAGCTTTTGCCTAGATAACCTGACACTATTACTATAGGAAAGGAAGGCATTCCTTATTCTTTTCTACATAAATGATCTAGAGAGGAGGAACCTAAGAATTCAAATGACAGTACCTTAGGACAGAAAAGCTGCATATTTGACACCCTCTAGTTAGATGCTTGAAGCTACAGAGAATGATATAATCTACTTGTAGGAGCAACAAGAGGACTATACTGAAGAAATCACTGGGGTTTCTTCAGACATGGCAGAAAACCATTGTCAAAGGTGTGTTTTATATGCTGGAATCAGAGATATGGGGGGGGGGGGAAGACCAAACACCAAACCAAATATAAAAGGCTACACATTTGACAGCAGAAACACATAATAAAATTCTGTAGTAAGTATTCTACAGTCAATGAAGACAAACTCCTAGAAATTATGAAATATTAGTACTGTAGCAAAGGCTGTCAGGAAAACTATTGGACTCAGTATTCAAGGTTTTTTCCAACCTAAATGACTCTATGATTCTATGAAGAAATATGAAACAACAAATAGGGAAAAAGAACCATTTTACCACATACACAGAAGTCATCCGTGGTATTTGACAGAACCAAGAACTTAACTCTAGAAGGCTCAAGAAAAACAAAAAAACCCCAAATGTGTTCACTTCTTGTTCCAATACTGAAATTGTATTTCACAATTTTCCATTACATTCTTTTGGTACATATTTTTTGAGGACAGAAATCTTTTTTCCTTCTTTTGTCCCCATGCAAAGCTACTTAAGCATATTTCACTGAAATTGACAAAAATCCTGTGGGGAAGAAAATTACATTTTCTGTCAGTTCCTGAACACTGCAAAAGGTAAATATCATTAGTGAGACTGTGGAGGGAAATGCTGCACACAGTAGAAGTATATTTCAGAAAAATAAAACTGAATGTCATATTTATTGACAAAATGATGCCTCTTAAAGGAGACAAGAAATGCAGTGAGTTTTCAATAAAGTTTTCAAGAAGTGTTTACTTATGCCCTGATTTTCTAAAGCTTTAAAACAAAAACCCCACAAGCTCAGTTATTTCTCAGACTTGCTGACACATAAAATAGTCTCCATGTTCCCTGAACTAATGCCTCAATCACAGGTCTTTGATTGTTTCAGCTGATATTTTGAATAAACTTTATTCTAAAGTGCTTATTTATAAAAAGGAGAAAAGACAAACTTGTTGATGTGATGTGAAATGACAGAGATCTATAAAAACTGTCTCTCTATGGTTGCTCTTAACCTGTAGTGGAGGCACTACAGGATTGCACATAAATCTGCTTGGTGGCATGACAGCCAGCTGCAACATTGCACTGTTTAGACAAACACAAATGTATTTGAGTATGGATGATCAAAAGGAAGCAGCAATTTGAAGCTAAGCATTTATACAAAATCCATACTATAACATCATGCTACAGAAGCGGTATGCATTGAAACTTGTGACAGAAACACAACAGGAACAAGTTTAAAGCAGAACACAACAGGAGTGAACTTGGAGGAAAGAGACACAGCCAACAGTGTGCCATATTCTGTTCCCAGCTAAAACAAGTTAAATACAGAATAACAGCTGCTTTGACCAATTTTCTCTAGATTCCCACAAAATTATCATGTCGGAGTTGCTCTGCATTGATTCTTGTGTCATGCTCATGTATAGTCCAACATGTATGAAGCCTCTTTCTGCTTCATAATCCTATATATTCAAGGCATACAGCCTGTTCTGTTCTCAAGAGCAGTTGTTTCTGAGATGTAGGATTTTCATAGGAATAAGGAGGATAAATACTATTTAAAAAAAAATATCCTGAAGAGGCATAATACAGCCCTGCGTACTTAAAATATTCCTATATCAATAACAATAGCAATTTATGAAAATTTTTAATGGAATCAGAGAAACAATCTCCAGATTTCACATAGCATATTCTCTCTAATTTATTTGCTCTTTACATTCACTTGCTATGAGGTTAACATAGAGGTATATCCTTGGTTTTGGACACAATGCTTTCGTACTACTTATTTAGACTCTCTCCTTGACTTTTCTGCTCATTATTCCCTGGTGATTTTTTAGAAAACACAAAGAAACAAAGAGTTTGATCAGACAATTCCTTAACCCCTCTTTCCTTTGCTATAACAGTCACTAGGAAATTGTTTTACATATGACATAGCTCTTGTTCATCTCTGCATGTTGGGGAGAAGGCATTAGTTAATTAATTAACAGTTTGATCTGTTAAAGGTAAGAGCATTCAACACTAGCATAAAAGAGAAGATACGCTGCTCACTTGTTTCAGTAAATTTAGCATTCAGCTATAACAATAATGTCTCTAAGACATTAGAATGGAATAGAGATGGGGGAGCAGGGCATTTACACTGGATAAAATTATCCAAACATGTAGCCCACAATTGCTATTACTCCTCTTTCAAAAAATGGTATGGACTATTCAGTATCTAAATTATCAGGGTCTAAGCACATCAGTTCATTTCTTGCTCACAATGAAACATAATATATGGAAATAATAGTACTACCACTTCAGACATCAATTTTCCTTGGATGTTTCTCATCCAAGAGCCAACTGAGGCCAGAGTGAATGGATGGCAACATTCAGTGAAATGCTATAGCTGAAGGCACTTAGCAACTTTCTCTTTTTATCTATGTTTTATTTTGATACAGGAAGCAAAAACAAAGGGATTATACATTTAAAGAAATAGAAAGACAACCTTCAGACATACTGAGTCAGAAGGTCTCTAACAAAACCTAGTGGAATTCATTTGTGCTTTCAATTTCACCAGAATGCAATGTAAACAACCATAGAAACCACACAGCCAACTTTTAAATTAAATCCTACAATGAATAATTTATATTTTCAAACAAGGATTAGAAGTCCCATTCAACTGCAGAGTTTCAGGGGTGGCTTTAATAATTTACATGCTTTCCAAAGGTGAATAAAATGCCCTCCTGAACAAATATCAAAACAATGCAAATATTTTCTTTGTTAAAACCACACTGTGATTGACAAAGGAAAGGGCCACTGTTGTAAAGCTGAATGTACATGTTGTGGGAGATTGGGCAGGGGAACTCAATAATTTTCAAAATAGAAGTTTCTGTGTGCCATTTCTACTACGTACCAAAGGGAATAAGGAAAAATAAAACACGTTATCAACAGCAAAATCTGCATATAATATAATTTTTGCCCTTTACTGAAAGTCTCAGAATTCTACTGTATTTTTTTCTGTGTACGGGCGACAACATTATTCCCTCCCAGCAACTGGAAAAGAAGTTGTCAGGTCAAATGTTCTCAGTATTACCAGGGCTATCTCTGACCTTGCAGGAGGAATTCAAATATACAAGATAAACACTCTGTGAAGCATTATCACGTGTCTACAAGGAACACACACTGGCTTTAAATGACCTATTTAAACTACATCTTCCTTACTGGAGTTTTAGTGAGTAAATCGGCTTCCTTTACTGTAATTCACAGCCTCTGTTCTTTGCAGTCCTAACAAATATTCTTCCATTATCTTTATCCAAAACACGTGTATCCTCCAAAAAAAGGGCAAGGAACATTGTGCCTGATGAAATAGAGTCCACCACTCTGGAAAACTCAGTGTAATCACAGCACAAGTGATCTATATCTTAAATGCTCAGGCAGTATTAAGGTAAAATTTAATGTAAGACAAACGCCCTGTGCAGTGGACAGTTCATAAATTAATTACACATTCTACATTGATTTTCACTTCCTTATGAAGAAATAGTACAGAAGATGGCTGCTTCCTTCAAACAGAATAACGCAGTCATTAGACCATTTGCAAAGAAGTATTCTGGAGCAGATAATCGTTTGCAATTTTGGTAACCAGCATGACAGGTTTAAGAAGAGTCAACATTCTTAACCAGACTCTGCTCATTGCAGTACTGATACTAGCTGGCTCTCATGTATGTCATCTGAAGCAATATATGAAAGAAAAGTATTTTTCAGCCAGACAACATAGTTTATCATATACCCATTGTAACAGGAAAAAGTAATCACAGGGGGAAAAACTAATGAAAAAGTCAGGTGATGGTACAGACCAAAAAGACCACAAGCCCAAATTCTGGTCACAGAAAGATGATAGTAAAAATTTTGAGGCCAAACAATAGTCGTCTCCAACTTGACACTAAACAGACAAGAAGGATGTAGTATAATTTTACAAATGTGGAAATGAAAGGTGGAAAAATTAAGTTACCCAGGACAGCACCAGTAAATGAACACAAATCTATTGAGTCTTAGACTGGTTCTTCATAAACAAGCCCATCCACCCTCACCTAAGTGACTCTGCTATGAATCAGGAATGATTCTATTTGCCTATGTGGAATAATCAGGCTTAAAGACACTGCCTTCCAGA
This sequence comes from Strix uralensis, assembly GCF_047716275.1. NCBI lineage: Eukaryota > Metazoa > Chordata > Aves > Strigiformes > Strigidae > Strix > Strix uralensis. The sequence goes on from NC_133975.1 coordinate 42,569,410, forward strand.
GAAGTAACTGGCATAAAGCTGTCTGCTGGATTTTCACTACCAGGGGGAAATGATCTTCAAATTCTGAATGCAATGCTCAGGTGAAAAGTCAGTCATTGGGGTTTCAGTTCAATAGTGTGACAGACCAGCAAGTCCAGCAGAAAAGATACCTGTATGTCTTTTAAAGACTATGCTTGATCTTTCTAGAGTTCAAATCCACCAGTACACCTACTGATAACTAACTTAGGAAAGTTTGCCCTTTTAGGCTGGGATGGGGAGGGGAAAGACAGAGGAAGATTTTGAAACACATTTTATTGCTTGTGGATAGAAATACAACACTAGTTTCACAAAAAAAAAATAAGGCCATCATATTCCTATTATTTCACTGTCTTTCAATTTTGCCTGACTTTTTCAAATGAGACTTCAGGAGAGTCCTTGTTAAATTAGCTGCCAAATTCCTACTGAACTGATTGATTCCAAAACACTGAAGGCACCTGCAATTTTGCTTAGGCATCTAGTCTTACAACTCAGTACTGCTGTGTACTGAGGCTCTTTACTTCCACTCACCTTTATCAAGGTCTAACAAACCTTACAATAAACAAAGAGGCAAAACTCAGTTCACATGTCCCCACGCATAGCTCTGCCTCAACCCTAAAATGATGAATCAGCATTATGAGCACTGATGAAGATGTTTGAGTGCAAAGACCAGGAAAACAAAAATTCTGCAAAGCATATACACACTGAGTGACACAGATGAAAAAGGAAACCCCAAACATTTCCACATTAAGAAGGTGTTTAATAATGATTGATCAGTAGAATAAGTTTTACCACTTTATAATGGCCATGCCTGCTTCCTTGATTTCACTTTATCCAGTCTCACTGATGTGTCCATTAAAACTTCCTCCTGAAGAGCAACCATTTTTTAGATAAAAATGTGTCTGCACCAATGCCAAGAAACTAAAGTACAACAGGATCAAAAATTTCAGTTATAGACAGGAATGAAGACAAAAATCCTACACAGAAGAACTATTAGACATTCTATTTTGTATGAGTGTGTGACTTACAGTCTTCCTCAAACGAGAATGTATCCTTACTCATTGTCCTTTTCACAAAGTGGTCTTGTTTTATCCAATATTGTATGGATCTGCCTTGCTGCTCTGCCCATTACATTAGTATCCTATCTTCTGATGGGGATTTAGCAGACAGCTGCTTTATTTTGTATGCTATCCATTTCCATCTCATTTCAAGTCCCTGGTGTATTAATTACTGTAAGTTTTTATGAAGAGACCTTAAATAACATTTTATCATTTTTATTCAGAGCAACATATTTATTGCGTTTATTAATTACATGAGTTGTAACAGGTCACAATCAACTGCAATTTCTAAGATGCAATGGATATCCTCTACTATTCCTGATATCTTGAAGAAGCTTCCCAGCTGTTGTGAATTAGTAGAACACAATCCAAGTCAGTGAAACAGTAGTAATTTACATCTACTGGGATAGTAAGTATTAATTATGGGGAAAAAACCAACCACCAAACCCCTTTGTTTTTATTTCAATTTGGGTAACAGAGCTTATTGTATCTTAAACATATCAAGAAATCTGAGTGTTCCATGGTCTCACTATGATATACTTATGGCTGACAAGAATTCTTAAGCCATAACAATATTCCGTGAGAACAGTGATATTACAGTGGTTTTCAAGTGAATGAGAAGGATCAAGCTGTTTTCAGAGTAATATACTCATTGGTGTAAAAATGATAGATGAGGGTGGTCAGATTGAGGGCAGACAGATTGCTTAATATGCTTTCAGGATCCTCTGCTATGTGGGCAGGGCATAGCACCAGCACAAAGTCTTCCAACTATAGTAATTTCATCATGGAAAAATCTGACTTTTGTCTTGAAAATGGCAAAACAGGAGGGAGATAAAGCTCAAATGTCTCCACCCAGCCTAAAATTTTGTTGAAAAACTTAATTAATCATATCCTAGTGGACTACAATTATTTTGAGCAGTCAATCTCCTGTCTGGATTGTTTCCAACTCAATATGTATGGCATCTGTTTAAGCAAAACCCTTTCATTTGTCAAAGGAAAGTATTCCTATTTCAAGTTATAAGACTTTTTATTATTATTTTAAATAGAATATCATTGTCAGGTTTTTCAAAAGCTGTATTAATACATTAAAAGCTGTATTAATACATAAGCTGTTAAAAGAAAATGGAGGAGAAAACCTATTCCTGCAAAGATTATTCACCCCAGGGAAAGCTACAGAAAATTGTAGAAAATAAAATATCCTTCCAAGAATATTCTCACCAGGGGTTTCTCCAACTTTTCCCTCAGCTTTGAGCAGTGGCCAAGCACATGCAAGGCTCTAGTAGGACAAGCCATATATTCTCTCAGGTTAAAAGACTGGCTAAGCTCTAGCAGAAACTCTGCAAAGCAAATTCACCATCTTTATCAAATAGTGATATTAAAAAGAGAATTTCAAATTTATGTTTGTGTATGTAATGCCATTTTGGTTTCTAAAATATTCTAATCCAAGCAGAAAAAAAGATACACAATAGGATCCATTTGTCAGATTTTACCTAATGGATACACATGAAAAAATGCTCACAAATTACAACCAATAAATCAAACAAAACTGTAAATTAAACATTTTGAGTTACAAGCAACTGCTACATCATTCAAGATGATGAAGGTTATCAATATAAATCCTTATGCCAACAAGGACAGAGAAGACATTTATTCTAGGACTGGGCAAGTACCAAGCATGCACCCCTGAGAATTTGCAACAGAGAGGAAATAGCAGCCCTGAACATTTCTCCATTTGTGAAGAACTGTCAACAAAGAAGGAAAGGGAGATGTGCTTGTTAGTCTCAAATTTACCAAGGAAGTGGAGACCTTAGTGACTTACCATTGCTGAAACCATGTACTTCCTTTCTTCTTGAATTCTTTTGTCTTAATTTTTTTTCAGGAGATTAATGAACATTAGGCTGAATAATGCCATAAGATGCATGGATGTACAAGGAAAGAATACAACACACAAAGTCACAGAAGAGGATACAAACGAAGGTACTTTGAGTAGATACTGCTTCATAATACCAGAGCACATTGGCAGCTATAACTAAGTTCTGTAACATACTACTGCAGGCATACTCTAGCACAATTAGTTGTCCTTACCACACAGTAAAGCCATAACACTGCTAGCCGTTGAAGAACAAGCAAAGCGTCAACCTAAAGCTGGATATCTGATATAATCATCATTTACTTACCATAGCCAGCACAGTCAGAAGAGGGGCAAGGTCCTGGCTTGTATCAGAAACAGTGTGGCCAGCTGGACTAAGGAAGTGATCATAGAATCATAGAATCGTTTATGTTGGAAAAGACCTTTAAGATCATTAAGTCTAAACATTAACATAACACTGCCCAGTACATCACTAAACCATGTCCCTAAGTGCCGCATCTACAGGTCTTTTAAATACCTCCAGGGATGGTGACACAACCACTTCCCTGGGCAGCCTGTTCCAATGCTTGACAACACTTTGGGTGAAGAAATTGTACCTAATATCCCATCTAAACCTCCCCTGGCACAACCTGAGACCATTTCCTCTTGTCTTCTCACTTGTTACTTGGGAGAAGAGACTGACACGACCTCACTACAACCTCCTTTCAGCCTTCTTTTCTCCAGACTAAACCACCCCAGTTCCCTCAGACACTCCCCACAGGACTTGTTCTCTAGACCCTTCACCAGCTTTGTTGCCCTTCTTTGGACACACTCCAGCACCTCAATGTCTTTCTTGTAGTGAGGGGCCCAAAACTGAACACAGGATTTGAGGTGTGGCCTCACCAGTGCTCAGTACAAAGGAAGCAATGGCAGCCAAGACCCACCACCATATACAAAAGAAACCCTTGGCATGGAGTGTTAGGGAGGGCATGGCTTAGCAGTTTACACAGAAGGGCACACAGGAAGGGTGCTGAAGCTCTGCTAGCTCAACCAGGGAGCAGTGGTATCCACCGAGCAGAAAGCCATAACCTCTAAGCTCTGCACCCACCATGACTGATACAGCTTCCCAGATGGAGCTCTCCAGTGGGAACATGCTGCCACCCCGATGTCAGGCTGCAGGGTGGGCCCTGCTCTTATGCCAGTACCAGAGGCCAGGAGCGAGCACACCTGTGGGAGGTGCACCCAGGTAGAGGAACTCTGCTTAGTGACAGACATCCAAGAGGAGGTGAGCAGGTTGAGGAGTATCAGGGAGTATGAGAGAGAGAGACTACTGGAATAGCACCCTTGCCTTCCCTGAGACAGGCCCAAGAGGCAGACAGGATACATGACATGGAGGATTCTGTGATTCCCTATCCTCTCTCTGTCTGTCTGAACACAGTGACTTAAGGGATAGGAGGCAATGCTGACAAGCTCATGTCCAGTGCAGCAGCCACATCTCCTCTGTCACTAGCCCACCATCCCAGGTGCCCTTGCATAATAGGTATGAGGCTCTGCAAGTGGAACTGAACAATAGATGGTGGTTCATCTAGCTTGGATATGTCACCAAGGCTAAGTCAGCTTACGCCCCATGTCAAAACTGCTTCCATAAACAAGACAGGTCACTGTCAAAGGAGACTCCCTGCTGACAGGAACAGAAGGCCCAATATGCAGACCGGACCCACTTTTTAGGGAAGTCTCCCTGGTTTCTACCAAAGCCATATGAAAGAAGAACTGGAATAAGAATGAAACTCAAGCATGTCAAGCACTCTAAGAGGAATTTTAGTCTACCTTGCTTGTAACAAACGTTAAAATCAACTTGAAGAGCCAGAGCAATCAACATACTTGCTTATACCAGAGTTTGTTTCACCTTCATTTACCATCAGTTTTCAGATGCAAATGCTTATGGTAAAGCACCTAAACACTGGAAGGCAACATTTGGAAATATAAAGCAATTTCATACACCTCAATGGAGCTGAGAACTTCCAAATTCAATTGCACTTTACAATTTCATGTGAAAAATATAGAAGACAATTTGAAAAGCAGAAAATGTATAAAAGAGATATCTGAATTACAGATTATCTTTTTTCCCTAGGTGTTATTTTGAGGACCATGATGGCATTCAGGTTTTTCCATAAAATATTTATGAAACCCATTTGTTTCCAGACTTTGTTAAAGACCAAATTCCCCAAAGCCTGTACTGCTCCTGATCTCAATTATTCATCATTATAATAACTATGCGAGATGATTTAGTAAAAATGATAGAATCTGGCCCTTGTGGTTTAGTGATAAGTGCAAGTTTTATCTCAAGCTAATTTACATGAGAACAATTTGCAAACAAATATATTACACATATCATCAAGTATTCAACAGTCAAATGCATGTGATGATCCCACTTAAGGGCTACCATCATTATAAGCTGGGGCTGCTCCACTGTAAATATTGTTTGCCGGAGTCCTATAAACATAGCAAATACCTGGTTGCTTATCTTCCCTGTTATCATGAGAATACTTAATGGAGACATTCCAGGCTCTCATAAACAGAAAAAAAAAAAAAGCAGGATTCTCCTTTGAGATACACATTAGAAGACAGAAACAGGAAAAAAGAACAAATAACATTTGTTTCACATTAACAGATGTGACCAACAGAAACACAGTTACTTTTAACTACACTGACAGGAGCCACCAGATCCTGGTGTTCCACAGTTAATTCACAAATGCTGGAGATATGGTCATCATTTTAGTTATTTATATGCCTTATAAATGAAATTCAATAATGTAAATGGAAAAGGACTTTTAAAGTGGTTGTCAAGCAGTACATTTTAAAGGGTATTGTGTGTAAGCATGGGCTGCTCATGTAGAAGCTCATAAGGAAAAATTCCTTTGGAGCATTGCTTCACTCTTAGAGCTTCACTAGGTGAAATGAAAGAGAAATCTTCTCTGTAAAATTTATCACAAGTTGTCTGAAATCTTTAATCTTGTTGATCTCTCCTAGGCCCTCATCTTACATTAACCTCATCAGCCTTTATCAGTGTTTCAAATATCTTAACTTTCAGAAACCCTGAGATAAGATTTTGGATACGAATCTTCCAATAAAGTGTTTCAACTCTCAGAAAATGTGTTATCAAGTGTCCCTGCTAAGGAACAAATGTAAAGACCACTATGCCCACTTACATCATTGCCCCAAGACCCCAAAAGTTCCAGCATCACTTGAGGCAAAAAAGCACTCTATATTTCCCACTCACTAAATCTTATGATCCCTTTTGATTTCCCAGGGAGGGCAAGTCACCAGTTTCAGGCCATTCATATGAAAATAAAAATTATATGTTTCTGACTTGCTTATTATCTGTACATTTTCTCCCCCAAGTCAATCTCTCGAAAGTATTTATATCTCTTGACAGTCACTTTTGAAAAGGTGTTTGACATCAACACACATCAGAAATCCTCTAGGCAAAGGCTAATGTAATAAGTAAAATTCATTTCTCACACTGAAGGTTACTACTAACTGACAGTTGGCTAGAACTGGTGTTTCTGATTGTGGACTGATTCTTTACTACTATGCAAAATTCTATGATCCAAAGCCTGTACTATTTAGACAATACAAATTCACTTTTTTATCTGATGTTTTGAAACTCACTTGAGTTTACCTGAATAAAGCTTAGGAACAGACTTCAGGATTGTACTACCTGAATACGTTCTACATGTTTTTTTAAAAAAAAGCATAGCAAAATTTCAATGCAAATATGGCGATAAAAAATGTTGTCCAGAAACACCTTTTCAAAAATTCTTTTCCAGCCCTACGAGTTTACATTTTTAAAAAACAAATCTAAGTTAAGGAGGCAATCACAATGACAGACTCAAGGCAAATAGTAGATTTAATATAGCTTTATTTGTACAATTACTTATGACTTCTATACATATGCCGCATTGTTAGTCTTTATTATGTCCCATAATTGCCAAAATCTGTCTCTTTTCCATAATATTGTAGCACTGATATTTAATCCCTGGATATAACAGTTGTAATGAGAGCAGACGAATAAGAGCACCAAACTCTCCTGGGCAGAGAGTTAAGCCCTGGCATGCTAAACACTGATGAACAAACCACATATGTCTGCACTGCTTAAAACTTTTGCTTGCCCTGGAGACAAAAGTGCTGCCAGGCTCCTAACAGCATGTTCTCAAGCAACATACTGAATTTGTTTCAAATTGTTCCAGTTAATCGCTGTACAAATCAAATCAGATTTTTTGAAACTGACAGCTGTATGACATCAATAAACTAAAAGAAACAGTAGAAAGTAGAACAAATAAGTGAACTCCTCAGATGGCCTGTCAAGGTGAATCCCACACATACGCTATTCCTTTAGTCCTGCCATAAGATGCGTTTATATACTTACAGTAAAAAAGATCACAGTGGTAGGTGTGGCTCATCTAGCTTGGAGGTGTCACTGAAGTTAAGTCAGCCTACATCCTGCATCAAAACTGCTTCCATAAAGTAAAAAAGACAGATCTTTGTCATAGGAGACTCCCTTCTGAAGCGAACAGAAGGCCCAACATGCAGACCAGGCCCCCTTCTTAGGGAAGCCTCCTTCCCTGGGTCACAGTTAAAGATGTGAATAGAAAGCTTCCTGCCCTGGTACAACCCTCAGATTATTAGCCAATATTGATTTTTCAGAGAGGCAATGAAGTTGCACCAAGAAGTCCGAGAGCAATCATGAGAGACTTCAGAGCTTTGGGATGACTGGTTGAGGAATCAGGAGCACAAGTAGTGTTCTCTATCCTTCCAGCTGCAGGGAATGATGAGGGAAGAAACAGGAAGAGCCAACAGATCAATACCTGGCTCCAAGCCTGATGTCAGCAGCAGAATTTTGGGGTTTTTGATCATGGGTTGGTTTAAATGATGCCAGGCCTGCTGGCAACAGATGGGGTACATCTGTCTCAAAGCAGGAAAAGGATCTTTGCACAGAAGTTAGCAGGGCTCATTGAAAGAGCTTTAAACTAGATTTAAAGGGGGAAAGGGATAAAATCAGGCTCACTAGAGATAAGCCTGAGGGCGGCATGCTAATGTTTGAGGGATGTGTGCTAGCGAGGTCCTTCAGTCTGCTGTCCCAGTGGAGGTAGGGGATGGAGATCCATGCAGCAGCAAAGACACAAGGGTAACAAGGGCAACTTCAACTTACCAGATGTCTGCTGAAAATACAACACAGCAGAGGACAAATAGTTTAGGAGTTCTGGAGTGTGTGGAAGATAACTTCCTGACACAGATGGTGAGTGAGCCAACTAGGGAAGGCACCCTGCTGTTTTTTGCAAACAAAAAAGCACTTGTGGGTGATGTGATGGTTGGAGGCCATCCTGGGTACAGGGATCACAAAATTATAGTGTTTTCAATTCTTGGAGAAGTAAGGAGTGGGATCAGTAGGACTGCTACCTTGGAATTCCAGAGGACTGACTTTGGCCTGTTTAGGAGGCTGGTTGACAGAGTCCCTTGGGAGGCAGTCCTGAAGGGCAAAGGAGTCCAGGAAAGCTGGACCTTCTTCAAGAAGAAAATTTTAAAGATGCAGAAGCAAGCTGTCCCCATATGCTGAAAGACCAGTTGACAGGGAAGAAAGCCAGCCTGGATCAACAGAGAGCTTTGGTTGGAACTCAGGGGAAAAAAAAAGAGTTTATGACCTTCGGAAGAAGGGGCAGGTAACTCAGGAGGACTACATGGATGTCTTGAGGTTATGCAGGGAGAAAATTAAAAGGGCCAAAGCCCAATTTAAACTTAATCTGGCTACTGCCATAAAAGGCAATAAAAATGTTTCTATAAATATATTAGCAACAAAGGAGGGCTAAGGGGAATATCCATATTTTATTGGATGTAGGGGGAAACACAATGACAAAGGATGAGGAAAAGGCTGAGGTACTTCATGCTTTTTTTGCCTCAGTCTTTAATAAGAAGACTAGTTGTTCTCTGGGTACCCAGCCCCCTGAGCTGGAAGACAGGGATGGGGAGCAGAATGAAGCCTCCATAATCCAAAGGAAAATGGTTAGTGACCTGTTACAACACTTAGACAAACACAAGTCTATAGGAACGGATGGGATCCACCCAAGGGTGCTGAGGAAGCTGGTGGAAATTCTAACCAAGCCACTTTCCATTATTTATCAGCAGTCCTGGCTAACCAGGGAGGTCCCAGTTGATTGGAAGTTAGCAAATGTGGTGCCCATTACAAGAAGGACTGGGAGGAGGATCTGGGCAACATACAACACCGAGTTGGGTGGCAGTGTTGATCTGTTTGAGGGTAGGAAGGCTCTAGAGAGGGATCTGGACAGGCTGAATTAATGGACCGAGGCCAATTGTATGAGGTTCAACAAGGCCAAGTGCCAGGTCCTGCACTTGGGTTACAACAGCTCGATGCAACACTATAGACTTGGGGAAGAGTGGCTGGAAAGTTGCTCGGCAGAAAAGGACCTGGGGATATTGGTCAATGGCCAGCTGAATATGAGCCAGCAGTGTGCTCAGGTGGTCAAGAAGGCAAATAGAATTATGGCTTGTATCAGAAACAGTGTGGCCAGCGGGACTAGTGAAGTGATTGTCCCCCTGTACTCAGCACTGGTGCGGTCACACTTCAAATCTTATGTTCAGTTTTGGGCCCCTCACTACAAGAAAGACATTGATGTGCTGGAGTGTGTCCAAGGAATGGCAACAAAGCTGGTGAAGGGTCTAGAGAGCAAGTCCTGGGAGGAATGTCTTGAGGGAACTGGGTTGTTTAGCCTGGAAAAAAGGAGGCTGAGGGAAGACCTTATTGATCCCTACAACTACCTGAAAGGAGGTTGTAGTGAGGTGGGTGTTGGACTCTTCTCCCAAGTAACAAGCAACAAGACAAGAGAAAATGGCCTCAAGTTGTGCCGGGGAAGGTTTAGATGGGATACTAGGTAAAATTTCTTCACCCAAAGTGTTGTCAAGCATTGCAACGGGCTGCCCAGGGAAGCAGTTGAGTCACCATCCCTAGAAGTATTTAAAAGACCTGTAGATGTAGCACTTAGGGACATGGTTTAGTGGTGGACTGGACAGCATTAAGTTAATGTTTGGACTCAGGGATCTTAAAGGTCTTTTCCAGACTAAATAATTCTATGATTTTATCTGGCTTCCAGAAATACCATCTTGGGCAGCCTGGCCCTAGCTCAACTTGTAATAGGATGTCCTCAGATCTGATAATGTAATATTATTGCTAGCTGGGAATAGTTTCAATGTTATTGTATGGGAACAAGATATGGAACCTGTGAAATGCATTGTTTTCCTGTAAATTACCTACAAAGACTTCAAAGTTATTTTTCTAAGCAACGGTGAATGCTAAAGACCCAGTTTTAGCAGTACCTCTATAGCAACATGCTTGCAGTCAGGTGCAATATGCAAAAACTATTCTGTGACATAACGTATTTGCCTCTCAAATTTCCAAACTCTTATTGTAAGGGTTGACATGAGACAGGTGTTATCCACAGTTCGGTAGTGAATAGCTGATTATGTTTTTGTTAATGTTCTTTTAAGAAAAGCTAACCATTTTCAGAGTACGTAGTCAAATTTACCTGAGCTGTCCATTCAAGTTTTGAAAAATAAATGTTTCTCAAAAAGCATACTCTGCAAAAGACAACAGAGTAGCAATACACAGTGGAATTTTTTATAACCAAACTACTGTCATATTATACTTAAAGAATTTATTTTAATCTCAAGGCTGGTATACATTTGTTTAGCTGATACACCATTAACTCTATTGTGAAATATTATGTTCTAGAATTTAAAAGCTACAAGCCTAGGGAGATGGAGGTTTCTTATCATAGATGGACTGCACAGATGGATTTTAACAGAAATGGAGACTGTAAATATTTTAACAGTTTGGTTTTAGTGTTGCGTCTCTTTCCATTCCTAAGAGTTCAGTGGGAAATGGAGGCTACAGCAGCTCAGGAGTGGTATCTCCAGACTATACATTACCTTAAAGCACATCCAAATGGAAGGGCAGAAGGCACTGTGTTGATAGCTTCTATCTAGCCTTCAGCACACTGTCATAACTATGTCATCTGTTGCAAACTGAGGTTCTCGAGAATAAAATAATTTGATGCACAGAAAGGATAACATATACAGGGATGAAAATGCTAAACATGAAGTTCACAAAGGAATTGCAATTTGCTTCTAAATTCTGCCTAGAGAAATAAAATCTCACACTTTTTTTTCAGAACAAAGCATTAATGGAGCACCATTAGGAGAGGGTTCAACCAATACAGCAATCTAGGACAATGTCTAACTGGTGAGCTGGAGTATGGATATGATATTGTAGATGTCTGCTGTAGATGAATACTAGCAGACAATACAAAACTGCAGCCAACATTTAAGAGGAGATGAAAAAAGTTATCTATGCAAAAGATAGCTAAAAACCTGTTTTGTGTAGTAATTGAAATAAGTTTGCTTTACCTCTCAAAGAATACTGAGAGATTACTTTAGTTATAGTATTTATACAGCTTCACAGGGTAAAAAAAATCAGCTGAGAAACAAAAGCTCTTTAAAAAAAGTGTAGGAAACAGGAACCAATGGCTGGATGTTAAAATCAGAAAAAATTAAATGGAGATGGTATGAAGTTGTGTCAGGGGAAGTTCAGATTGGACGTTAGGAAAATTGTTGGGCAGTTGGTCACTTGAAGAGGCTCCCCAGGGAAGCGGTCATGGCACCAAGCCCATCTGAGTTCAAAGAGTGACTGAACGATGCTCTTAGTCATATGATTTTTTAGGTAGTCCTGCGAGGAGCAGAGAGTTGGACTCCATGATCCTTATGAGCGCTCTCCAACTCGAGATATTCATGATTCTATGACATTGGGCAGGTATTTTTTATAAGGATGATTAGATTCTGGAATTAAATGTTGTTGGCAGCGGTATAATCAGTCCTCTCTGTGTCCTCTGATTTAGATCAGACACATCTATAGAGAAGTTCTGAATCACGTACAATTAGTGAACAAAAAAAATGTCAGCATGAAGACAGAGTTATGCAGTGATTCTGCCAGCTTTAAAAGGTCTGTATTTTTAAAAAATGCTTGACTCACAGTAATGTAATTTTTATATACTCATGGCTCACATATTGAACAATTTTTAAGATTTCTCAGGTTTATAGATGACATGACTCTTCTCTGGTTTTATTACTTTCTATATCTCAGCACAATCAGCAGAAAATTCATCACTTGTGTTCTGAAATGTCTTAGGTTTGAAATGGTTCAAAATAGCAAGAAAGGTAGAGGTATTTATGATACTGTTTTAAAGGAAATTAATTCTTTCAACCCACATTCTCAGTTACAAAGTTAGTGTGTATCAATTTTATATGATTGCTATCAGTTGAAATCAAGTAACTTAACAGAAATTCGTGTTACTAATTACGTAAGATCAACAGCATGTTCAATTTTCCAGCAGCTCTGAGCATATACAAGAAGAGTAACCATTCAGGCCTTCAAGGGAACAGTTTGTGTCTAAAATCACTGAAACCAGAGATTGACCTATCTTATTTAAGTTAATCCATTTCTGAAAAATATTCATTTCTTTCAAAATGTGGGGGAGAATCTGCCAATCCTTCTCATTCTTGCTCTGTAGCTCAGAGCTTAGAATACATAAAAGAGTGATTTAATTCCCTCTTCCTCCTTACTGAATGCCACAGCTTCCCCCTCCTGGAAAATTCCTTGACTACATTACCCATTAATCTGCCGTGACACATTCAGTTCTTTCCATTGAAATTAATCAAGTCTCTGTGGAAGACCTGAGAATTATCTGAATCAGAGCAAGTACAGAAGACTACAAAAGTCTGACCATCTCCTCTGCTGGTTCATCAGACAGACATGGTGGATGGGAGGTCTGAGGTGTCTGTGTAAGAGACAATTTACTTATTAAGCCTTGTTGAGAAATTGATTCCTGAAGAGTGCTCTTCTCCAAAACAGTGTGCTAACTGCCATGAAGTTTACTCTTATCTTTCGAGACAGACAACTGTTCTCAAATTTTTCTCAAAAGTTATTCACATATTCCAGCTAAGGTGTACAATGCTACTGTTGATAATGGTTCTGTATGTAAGGAGATAGCCTACCTCACTGACTCAGTAGAAATCCAGCATTATCTCAAAATGCAATTGTTTTACACTGTTGGGCTCATCAAGGCTAACAGAGAGAACTAAATGTTGAATTGGGATCCCTAAGCTAAAAAATAGATCCCTAGCACAGTACCAGAACTCACGTAAGCGAATACAAACACTAGGTGAAAACTATGCAGTATGTCTGAGAATGCTATTCTACTTCAATGATGCAATTCTTCAATATGATATGAGACTCTAAGACAGCTCCCATCTGGGGGAAGAGGAAAGGCCTAAAAGAGGAATACTGTCTGTTAAGGGATATAGAAGGATATCAATTCCTCTTTTGTATATGTTCTCCCCACTCTTTTCTGCCCTAATTATAATGGCAAGTAAAGGAACAATTTGCTAGAAGGTTTTCAATTTGGCATCAATACAGTACTTACAGTCTATTCCCCTGGGTAGACTCACCTTCCTTTACCCACAACACTAGTACGCATAAGACTGTAATAAAAAGACTAATGTACACTATTATTGTTCTTAAATTAATTATTCTAGAAAGATTAGATCAAATTTTGACTTTTTACAGTTATCAGTATTTGGTCTTGTATATAATACAACCAGAATTTTGCCTGGTGTTCAACATGTGACATTGTTTTCAAATTGAAAGACCTATTTTTCTCTCATTAAAAAAATGAGAGTTCTAAAAATAAGCTTCTGAAGGTATAAATTATTTTTTTTCTTTTCTTCCCCTCCCTCCCCGCCTTCAAATAGCAATCTATACTGATTAGAATTTATGTTGTGGTGGAATCTTTAGAGTGTCAGGTCCCTATTATTTTGTCACATTATACTTTTCAGCACTACTGTTCTTATAAAGCTTTTTATTTTTTCTACTAATTTTCTTAATAAAATATCAATCCTTTTCTCAGAATTCCTGTTTCTTAGAATACCAATGAAGAGTATTAAAACTTTGGATAAAACAGAATATATATTTTAAAAAATGGCTGCCTTGGTGCTGATGTTCTTGTACCATTTCTAACTTAGACTAGTTAAATTTCATACTGCACTCCCCATTGAAGGTTTTGAGTTTTTGTTTTTAAACTTAAGTACTGTAAAAGTATTATGCCAAATCTGGAAATCACCTTGAAGATGATAGAGAAAATGGTTGCAAATAAGTTGCCATTCTTTAATAGGCTATAGGGAGAGCACCTGCAGGAGAAGAACTATAATAGAGAGATTATATAATAGTACATATTTTTCATATAGTCACAATACACGTGGGTTTTTTCCCCCCCAATATTAAACGCCTATGTCAGTTTGTGTTTTATGAAGTATGTGTGCCTATACACCAATACATACACTCTACACCAGACCAACCTTACTTCCACTTGTACAGTGAGCAAAGAAAGTACTTCAAGTCAGCAAAATTATATCAGAGATTTTAACCTGACTGTTGAGAGAGAAGAAGATACAGTTGCTGATCTGGAAATAAATTGAAAACTAAGGAAGGCAGAAGTCACTCAAAAATGGTTTTAATGGCTGTTCAATTTTCACATAGTTGAAAAGAGACTTCAGTGAAATGTAGCCAAAATGTAAGACATTGTGCATTTCCCTTTCACAAGTGTAACTTTTACCCTAACCTCCTTTGTTTGAAATCTAACACAGTATTTCAAACAACTGGCCACGTGGGGTGATTTGCGGCTGGCTGAGTTCAAACCACAACAGCTTTTGGCGCCCAAAGTGGAGCACAAGGTTTGAGATAATGGCAGAATGGGTAATAATGTTGACTGCTTGGCTCCTTAAGATTTTATCACCTTATTTGCAACATGTATTTCCCATGCTGTTGCTCACAGTCCGTGAGAGGTGGGTTAAGATTTTGCTTTTGCTGTACTATGTGATGCTCATCTATGACAGGGTGCTGTCATCAGCCCTGGTGCTATTTACAATTGTGTTTGAGGAATTCAGGAATTTCAGATATCTTTGGAATGTTGATATTAACATGGTCGTCTTACTGCTAGAAACTAGAGTGTGCCTGAATGTGGTTCTGGTTTTGTTCAGGGTTAAGCAACTATTTAAGAGTACCGCCTGGAAACCTACCCTAAGATTGGAGAATTATGAGTGGCTGGGGGTGTGGAGTAGCATGGGCAAGTACCTAGAGCAGTGGGCACCTCTGGTGTATTGGAACTTCACTCCTGCACAGGTGCAGAATCCTGAAGAACTAGGGAAATATTTGGAAAAAGTATGTTGTCACCTGGGTAATTCCAGAGAGGCACAGCTCACTGCAACATGCTGGGGCATAGCCCACGCTTACCGAGTGCTATTAAACACTGTTCAGCACCCTCAAGAGGAAAAGAAGGGCTCTGGATCTGTTAACAAAGTAACAGAAACTGCAGCCACTACAAAGTCCACAACAAAAATGATGCTCAATTCACCATAATGCTGTCAAATTTCAAAGGAGCAGAACCCATTTGTATTTCAGGAGTGACAGGGGGGTCTCAACAGTTGGCTGTGTTGGAGGCCAAGGTGAGCCTAAGTGGAAAAGAGTGGGAAAAACACCCCATTGTGACTGGCCCAGAAGCTCTATGTATTCTTGGCATAGATTATCTCAGGAGAGGTTATTTCAAGGACGCAAAAGGGTATCAGTGGGCTTTTGGTATAGCTGCCTTGGAAACAGAAGAAATTAATCAGCTGACTGTGTTACCTGGTCTCTCAGAGGATACTTCTGTTGTGGGATTGCTGAAGGTCAAAGAACAACGGGTGCCAATTGCCACTACAACAGCAATATGGCACCAGTCGAGACTCTGTAATCCCTATCCATAAACTGATTTGTCAGCTAGAGAACCAAGGAGTCATCAGCAAGACGTGTTCCCCCTTTAACAGCCCTATATGGCCAGTGCGAAAGTCTGATGGAGAGTGGAAATTAACAGTAGACTATGGTGGCCTAAATGAAGTCACACCACCGCTGAGTGCTGCTGTGCCAGACATGCTAGAACTTCAGTATGAACTAGAGTCGAAGGCAGCCAAGTGGTACGCCACGATTGATATTGCTAGCGCATTTTTTCTTCATCCCTCTGGAAGCAGAATGCAGGCCACAGTTTGCTTTTACCTGGAGAGGTATCCTATAGACCTGGAATCGACTGCCCCAGGGGTGGAAACACAGCCCCACCATTTGCCATGGACTGATCCAGACTGCACTGAAACAGGGTGAAGCCCCGGAACATTTACAGTACATTGATGACATCATTATATGGGGTAATACAGCAGAAGAAATTTTTGAGAAAGGGGAGAAAATAATCCAAATCCTTCTGAGAGCCAGTTTTGTCATAAAGCGTGGTAAAGTCAAGGGACCTGCACAAGAGATTCAGCTTTTAGGAGTAAAATGGCAAAATGGACGTCATCAGATTCCATTGGAGGTGATTAATAAAATAACAGCTATGTCCCCACCAACTAACAGAAAGGAGACGCAAGCTTTCTTAGATGTTGTGGTTTTCTGGAGACTGAACATTCCAAATTACAGTCAGATTGTCAGCCCTCTCTATCAAGTGACCCAGAAAAAGAATGATAATACATGGGGCCCAGAGCAACAACAAGCTTTTGAACAAATTAAACAGGAAATGGTCCCTGCAGTAACTCTTGGGCAGGTTTGTACATGACAAGATGTTAAAAATGTGTTCTACACTGCAGCCAGGAAGAATGACCCTACCTGGAGTCTCTGGCAGAGAGCACCAGAGGAGACTCAGGGTCGACCCCTGGGGTTTTGGAGTCAGGGAATCAGAGGATCAGAAGACTGATATACTCCGACCAAAAAGTTGATACTGGCAGCATACGAAGGGGTCCAAGCTGCTTCAGAGGTGATTGGGACTGAAGCACAGCTCCTCCTGGCTCCCTGACTACCAGTGCTGGGCTGGATGTTCAAAGGGAGTGTCATCTCCACACACCATGCAGCCAATGCCACACAGAGTAAATAGATCACATTAATCACACAACGGGCTTGAATAGGGAGTCCCAGCTGTCTAGGAGTACTGGAAGTGATTACGAATTGGCCAGAAGGCAAAAATTTTGGAATGGCACCAGAGATAGGTAAAGAGGTAACGCCTGCTCAGGAGGCCCCACCATATAATAAACCACTGGATAATGAGAAGCGACATGCCCTGTCTACTGACGGGTCCTGTCGCATTGTGGGGAAACATCAAAGGTGGAAGGCAGCTGTGTGGAGCCCCACATGACGGGTCACTGAAGCTGCTGAAGAAGGTGAATCAAGTCAGTTCGCAGAGGTAAAAGCCACCCAGCTGGCCTTAGATATCGCTGAGTGAGAAAGGTGGCCAGTGCTCTACCTCTATACTGACTCATGGATGGTGGCAAATGCGCTGTGGGGGTGGTTACAGCAGTGGAAATGGAGCAACTGGCAGTGCAGAGGCAAACCCGTCTGGGCTGCTGAATTACACAAGATATTGCTGCTCAGGTAGAGAATCAGGTTGTGAAAGTACGCCGTGTAGACACTCATGTACCCAAGAGCTGGGCCACTGAAGAACATCAGAACAACCAACAGGCAGATCAGGCTGCTAAGATTAAGGTGGCTCAAGTAGATCTGGACTGGCAACATAAGGGTGAACAATTTCAGGCTCACTGGGCCCATGACTCCTCAGGCCATCAGGGAAGAGATGCAACATATAGATGGGCTCATGACCGAGGGGTGGACTGAAGTATGGCTGCTATTGCACAGGTAATCCATGAATGTGAGACATGTGCTACAATCAAGAAAGCCAAACGGTTAAAGCCCATTTGGTATGGAGGACAATGGTCAAAATATAAATATGGGGAGGCCTGGCAGATTGATTATATCACGCTCCCATGAACTCAGCATGGCAAACACTATGTGCTTACAATGGTGGAAGGAGCCACCGGTTCGCTGGAAACTTATGCTGCGCCCCATGCCACTGCCCGGAACATCGTTTTAGGCCTTGAGAAGAAAGTCTTGTGGCAGCATGGCACGCCAGAAGGGATTGAGTCAGATAATGGGACACATTTCCGAAACAACCTCATAGACACTTGGGCCAAAGAACATGGCATTGAGTGGATATATCACATCCTCTACCATGCACCAGCCTCTGGGAAAATTGAGCGATCCAATGGGTTGCTAAAAACTACACTGACAGCAATGGGTGGTGGAACTTTCAAATACTGGGACGTGCATTTAGCAAAAGCCACCTGGTTAGTCAATACCAGAGGATCTGCCAACAAGCTGGCCCTGCTCAATCAAACCTCCAACACACTGTGGATGGAGATAAAGCCCCTGTAGTGCGCATTAGGAATATGCTGGGGAAGACCATCTGGGTTACTCCTGCATTGAGTAAAGGTAAACCCATGCGTGGGATCACAAGGACCTGGGTGCACTTTGTGCGTAATGCAGGAGGACAGAGAAGTCCGATGCGTGCCTCAAGGAGATTTGATTTGGGGTGAAAATAGCCAATGAATCAAACTGTCAGATAACCCTGTTATTGCAATTCGTGTCTCACAACATCCTCCTGCCACATCCAAAGCCTTCTGCTCCACCGACTGAGCCAACTCCACCTCATTCCTCCAGCCTTAAAGACTGCCATGACAGATTGAACCCAAAGTTACAGACTAAATGAACTCAGTAGACATTTTGGAAAGATGGCCCATAGACTGAGGGAATGATATCTGTGAGACCTGGGAAAAAAGGGGTGGTAATTTCTTAGAATGTATTTGGAACCTGAGCATGATGTCAATGGTATGGAATTAAGGGGTGGAAATTGTCCTGGTTTCAGCCAGGATAGAGTTAAGTTTCCCTGGGCTGAGAGGGAGCACAGCTGAAGAGCTGGGTCCTGATCGATCATTGGAGCATTCCATGTCATGTGATGTCAAAACTCAGCATATATTTCCGTTTCTGGATCAGCGGGGCGGAGTTCTTTTGTCCCTCCCCTATTTCACGGGGGGGGGGGGGGGGCAGGAAGTAAACAACTGGCCACATGACGATTTGCTATCAGCTGAGTTCAAACCACAACATCATATTTAGGAATGGCTGAAGCTAATAATTTTGAAATACCAGAAACCTAACTCAGCATGATACCTGCTGAACACACTGGTATCATGCACATAGGTTTGATCAGCAAGTCAGTCAAGTGATTAAGATGACTCTTTTCATTCTACAGCACAATTGTTGAAGTCAGTGTCACCTAGGAAAGATTTTAAGAAACAGCAGATTTGTGGGTATTCACAGCTTTCAGTGAGCTGAAACAACATAGATGTAAGTGTAACTGTGGATAGCCCATGAAAACATCAATTCAGTGCACAACAGTCAGAAAGCAAAGAAGGTGTCAGGTTGTGTAAGAGATGAGAATACTACTAAACACATTAAAATGCCATTATATAAATTGATGAAATTGAAATTCTGAAAATTCTGTTCAGCTTCATTACCTGGTCTCTAAATGATAAAAGCAGAAATAGAGTAGTTCCAAAGAAGTTCAGTGATTCTGATTAGAGCATGGACAAAGTGTGGGCAATGCTGCCAGTGTATGCTGAAGCCCATCTGTGCACTGGTGCCCATCCTGGGGTAGTGTAGGGGCTGTTGGCACAGGGCAGGCTGGAAGCTCCTGGATTCTGGCAGCAGGGGAAAAGCTCCTGCTCCACCTGCAGAGCTGCAGCTCCAAGTATATTTAGTGCCCTGGGCAGTGGTGAGAACAAGATGTGTTAGGACAGGACCAGCTTAGCCCAAACCTTATATCTGTGCAACAGGGAAAAGGGTGAGTGATGCAGGTGATTGATAAACAGACTAAAAGAGCTATTCTGTTTGATCTACTACTCACAAACAAGAACTGTTGGATGATGTAAAGATCAAGGGTAGCCTTGGCTTCAGTGACTGCAAGACCGTGAAGTTTAAGACCCTAAGAGCAATGAGCAAGATTAACAACAGAATTACAAACCTGGACTTGAAAAGAGCAGATTTAGATTTGCAGAAAGCTGAGCGAGCACTGAAGACGACTAGCCTTGATGAACATGGAGCTCCTGACTTGACCTTAAACACAAAAAGGAAGTATACAGAAGGTGAAAGCAGGGACAGGCTACTTGGGAGGAATAAGATTACATCGTCCACATGTAGGAAAAAGTCAAATCTTGGATGGATTTGAAACCACTAACAGAGGTAAAGGGTAACAAGAACTGTTTCTCTAAGTTCCTCAGTAGCAAAAGGAAGGCTAAAATGAATGTAGGGCCATTGTTCAGTGAGGCAGGAAGTCTAATGACAAGTGATAAGGCTGAGATATTCACTGTCTTCTTTGCCTAAGTTTTCACTGGTAAAGCTTGTTCTCAGGCATACTGGGTCCTCCAAGCAGAGTCTGTATGAGTGAAATAGTACCCACAGTAGAGGGAGAAAGAGTTATGGATCACTCCACCATTTTGGACATATACAAGTCTATGGGATTGATGTTTATGGAGCTGGTTGCATCACTGTGAGATTGCTGTCTATTGTCATGATAATCACTGGAGGATCCTGATGGCTAGTAAAAGGCAGATATCCTATCCATCTTCAAAAAAGAGCAAGAAGGGGGATTCAGAGACCTACACATTGGTCAGTCTCACCTTATTTCCTGGGAAGGTTATGAAGTAAATCCTCTTAGAAGCTATTTCTTAAAACATGAGACAAGAAGGCAATTTGGAGCAGTGATAATAGTTTACTAAGGGCAAATCATGTCTGCCTAACTTCCTTGCTTTCTAAGATGAGGTGAATGGCACTGTGACCAAGAAGAGGGCAGTGGATACCATGTACCCTGATTTTTATCAGGGCCTTTCGTACAGCCTCCCATAGTCCCTTTATCACTAAATCTGTGAGATATGGGCTGGATAAATTGATAAGGCGGGTGGAAAATTGGCTGGACTGCCAGGCTCAAAACAGTTATCAGTGTTTCAAAGCTCAGATTGCATCCAATAATTAGTGGGGTTTCTCAGGGATCAGTATTGGGACCAGTGCTGTTTACTATCTTCATCAACCAGGACAGTGAGATGACAGGTTTACAGACAACACCAAATCAGGAGAGCAATCAGTATGTTGAAGGGTAGGGTTGCTGTTCAGAGGGACCTATGAAAGGCAGAGAAATGACCTGACCAGAAGCTCGTGAAATTCGGCATGGGCAATTGTGAAGTTCTTCATCTGGGTAGGAATAACCCAATATAAGGCATGCAGGGACTGACTGTGTTGGAAGCAGCTCTTCCGGGAGAAAAGGAGATGGGGGGGTAGGGGTGGTGGTATTTCTGGTGGACAACAAGTTGAATGTTGGGCTGTATCAGTAAGAGTTAGCTAGCAGAGACCAGGGAATTGATCCTTCCCCTCTGTCACTTAGACAACTTCTGGAGTGACGTGTCCAGTTTGGTGCTTCCCAGTACAAAAAGGGTATTGACATACTGGAGTGAGTCCAGCAGAGGACCTCAGTCACGGGAAAATGACATGCAAGGAGAGACAGAGAACTGGGTCTGTTCAGCTTGGAAAAGAGAAGGCTCAGAGGGAACCTCGTTTCTGTCTATAACTACCTGACAGGAAAATACAGAGAAGATGTTAGAAGTTAGGTTCTTCTCAGAGGCACATAGTGGTAAGAGGAGAGACAGCAGATGCAAGCTGAAACATTTTACCTTGAGAATTAGTCACTTACTGGAACAGGTGCCAAGAGACACTGTGGAATCTCTGTCCTTGGAGGTGTTCCAGACTTGACTCAACATGCCCTTGAGCAAATTCATCTAATTAGACTTGTTTTGAGCAGGTGGTTGGACTAATGATCTCTGGAGGTTTCTTCTGACCTAAATTATGATTCTATACCTTCCAGAAAGGATTGCAATCACCGACTTACTACTAATGAGACCAAATCGCAACGAGTAATGAGCTCTACCTTCCCTTTCTCATTCTTTAAATATAATAGATGGTAGATATGCAAAAGAAAACTGGCAAATTGCCAAATTATATTATACAGACACAATAGTTTCCAGTTTGCCCAGCTCATGGGTCTTGATAAAAGAGGGGAGCCAGAAGTAAATTATGGTCTAGAGACTGAAACAGAATTTTAGTTTCAGTTTGTCTTCCAGCTTTGGTTCTCTGATTACATCTCACTGGCTGACTAAGATTATGAACATAATATCTTTAAATACTCCTACGTAAGTTTTGTAGGTTATGTGTTTCTTACACTTTGAGCTGTATAATTTTTTATTTCCTGCCTTCGCCTGACAATGAAGTAAATACACTATGAAGTTTCAATTTTTTTTCTTTGCTGTTTTAACCCCATCAACTCTCCACATACATATGGATTATTTACATGTCACAAAGCACACAGCAAGCTGACAGCTGCCAGAATCACTAAGTAGAGCTTTCATTTTCATTACTGGTAAGTGAACTATTCCATGCATCTGTTTTTAAGGTCAGTCTGATCTAGTAACCTACAACTTCCTTGGAGAGAATAACTTCTCTATTGCTTTTCTTTTAACTGGATATGTACCAAAAAAACCAAGGTGACTGCACATGGTTACAGATTAGGAACAAAACAACCAACAGCAGATACATTATGTATGTCTTTGTTAAACTGATATTAAGATTTTTGTTCCTTGTTATTCTCACAAGCATTTTTTAACTTGAATTAGTGTTCACCTCCATTCATGCAATCCACCTAGAAGATTAGAAGCTGTCTGTCTTTTAAAACCTTTAAAAACCTTGTGATTTTGTAAAACTGAATACTAATATTAAAAGCTCTCCCTTCCTTTCCTAGCCCTAGATGTGCATGTAAGCACTCAGATCCCACTGGAAAAAAAATCTTCATTAAGAAAAAGTCAGTCACCATAAGAGTTTTTCCTCTAATTTGCCAGCACTGAAATTGAAAACTGAAAAGACTCTGAACAGAAAAAAAAAGAAGGGAGTGACGGTCATAGCTTTTCAATATCAAAACTGTTTTCCTTCAGTGTTTCCTATTGTGAATGCAGTGCTATCTAAAACATTTATAAACTAAACTAATTTTAGGTATCTTCATTTACAATAGTTATTAAAAACTACGTAACAGCCATTGCTGCATAAAGTCCTGTGGATTTTCTATACCTTTCTACAGAGCTGGGAGCCATTCCACTCAACATGCTCAACTCCAATTCTGACAGAAATCACATGGAAATTATTTATTCATTTGACCCTCGTTTTCAAAACTCATTCATTTAGAGCTAAATTAGGTAGCAGTATATATGATGACTGAAAATTTTTGAGGAAACCACTGTATTAATTGAACACAGCACAATGAACACAGTTTAGACCACCACCACATGGAGACAGATTTTAAACACACCCATTTAGTTGCAGCACAATTCTTATCCCATTACAGTTTACCAGAACCAGGTAAGAGCTAAGGGAGCTGTTTTATGCTCAGGCAATTCTGCACTGGCCATGTGGAAGGATTCTGATCTTTCTTTTTCCCCAGCCAACATGATAACTACTTACTGCATCCCCTTCCCTAAAGAAGAAATTCTATTCTCACTCCTCTTCCTTCCAATGCATTCCCCTCCCCTCAGATTTTAATGCTGATATCTACAGTCCATTGCTGCTTGAACTCCATAAGAAATTACTAACATCAGACACATTTTTATATGCCACTCCAGGAACATCACATACTGGAAAGCATAATTGTGGTAGAAATACTTCAGTAAAATAACTTTTAAAAGTAGCTCCAGTAATCTCTGATGCATCTGCTGCTATCTCCTTCTCTATACAGCCTAATGACAGTTAGAGACCTGCCTTTCCCCATTCCATCATCTGCTGAGGCTCTGACCAGGCAGACGGCCAGCTCCTTGCACGAGAGGCAAAAACTTCCCTTAGCCTCTGTCTCCTGTACTCCTGGTCTGCACCTTCGAATCTACCAATATTTGGCTGGAAGCTTGTCTGCTTTAGAGGGTTAAGTTTCACAGGGAAGTCGAACACAAAACAGCACAGTGCTTCCTAGTGACTCCCAAATTCTCTTTCATCCCTGCAGAAGCAACTTTTAGTGCATACCTGTGCATTGCCTGCACTCCAAGCCAGCACCGTTTCCCATCGCGGCAGGCAGGGTGTGTGTCTCAGAGTAGTTTGCCATCTTCAAAACACAGAACCTTTAGATTAGCAATGGCTTGCACCTCCCTGCTTTGGGGGGTGTATGAGAAAAGAAGGGAGTTTAGAAAGAATATTCTTGCAGACCGTACAAATCAGATCAGTGGGACACATCTTTCAATCAGAGGGGGAAGTTCAATCTTTGAAGTTATGAGATAAACTAAATAAATCAGACTGGATTTTCTACTGTAAACTGGGCCAATCTGTATTAAAAATGGGTCACAGGCATTTCATGTGTTATTACCTGTACTGGTCTACATGTAACCATTCTCTAAACGGAATTTATCATTTGATTTTCTGGTCTGATGTTTTTGATCTCCTAATATTTTATGGTGCTAATACATGAAAATATACCTGAAAACAGGGACAACCATGGGATAAATGGTGACTTTGTATAATTAAGTTATATATCACTTACAGCTATACAAAATTAATTAGAGCCATTTATACTGTTCTTTAGGTAGTATTTGGTACACAGAACAATACCTTAATTACTGAGCTTTTCAGTTGTCATATCTTTACACATCTGCTGTTAGGTCAGCTTGTGTCAAATGGCAAAGAGTAAAAGCCCCTTTCTATATGTCAGATGGTAATCCAAAAAGTTCAATGCAATGTCAGTGTAAAAAAAAAAAAGGAATGGTACAGACTCAAAGATGGAGAAGCTTAGAAATATGCAGTAATAGTATGAGCACAAAAAGAAATCGAATAATTATTTGTAGCAAATATAGCCATAAGTAAAAAAAATAAAATCAAGGGAATACTAAATTAGTTTGTGCTTTATTGCTGATGACCATTAATATTTTCTCTACTAAGAAAGTCCCTTAGTCCCTTTTTAAATTAAGTTTGTACATGTATGAAAATATAATCTGATATAATTTTTTTATAGTACTAAGTATGGCAAATCCACCATGGAATTAAGTATTATTATTGTTTTAAAATCATATTTCAAATACTTTTGCTTTCTTTACTGACTAGCAAGTTTACAGAAATTTTCTAACTGAAGAAATTGTAGAAGAAATTAAAAAAATGCCCATTTCACAGTTTTTTCTTGGTAATTTTATATTACCAAGAGTTTGACAGAAAGAATGATCCATGAATAATTAGTAAGTTCTTTTAGAGTATCTACATTTCTGTAATGTTATTCATTTAAGAACATTTTGATTCCTGAAAGGAGGGGTTAGAAAAATAAGAATGAGTCAATATTATGGTTTCGTTTGATATATGAGCGTACTACTCTGGTTCAATCCCTCATTTTAACAGCATACCAATTCCATTTCTATGCTTCTATTTCTTTACTTTCCTGGTATTAATTTCATGCCTAAGTTGCCAAATGTCCTTAAATTCATCAGTCTTTTAAAATCAGTAGCTGGAAAAATACATTCAGCAGAAGGAGTAAAAAAGTAAGATTCATGGAACCGAATACATTTTTGAAAATTAGATATTTCTTCAGATGGTTGTGTCTGACAGTTAAGAGTAGGTCTAAATATTGATCTGTGTTAGGCTGCTTTTAGAGAGGTCACAATTCCAAAGTTATTTTTCTACATTTCCTGTGATGGTCCCATTGCAGCTGAACAAAATCCATTTTCATTAGGGACACTGCACTTGATTTGGTGCTTTTAAATTCATTATAATTTGTCACCAACATTTCCTTCCAGTTTAAATGGACTTTCTCAGCAGGACATCCTAGCCAAATCATAGCGTGCTAGAGTACTGTGTCTGTGCAATCACTGTGTCTCCTAAATCACTCAATAAAATTAAACTAGGAATAATCTAACCTATTCCATATATTTAGAGGAAAGAGCACCACAGTGCTAAAAGTCCCCAAAGTAACTAAAACCACGGTCTATCTTGTTCTTGCCTCAATTATTGTCTAAGGTAGACATATCTGAGTGCTAAAAAAAACCCCAGATAATATTTTTTGTTTTGGGAATGAAGTCCTTTCTAGTCCTCCTTGTTGTTTTCCTTCAAGATGATCCCTATCCACTCCTCTCTAAACATAATCTGTATCACACCAAAAATTGACCTAATATAGTAAAAGACAACTCCCATTTCTGAGGTTCTTCTAGTTTTGCAGGCACTTTGGTGAAAGGTTATTTTCTGCAGGAAAACAATTTGAAAAAGGACTTAGAATGAGAATTCCTATCTTGCCAAGATAAGAATATATAAAATTAATGTCCCTGCAAATGCTGGTTGTGAAGATGATAACGAAAACACCCCTGCTGTTTCTAAAACCTGATTCCCCACCAAGTCCAGCTGGAGATGTGGAGAGTACAAGGTACTTAGTCTAAGCTATATACTTTTCCGATTCCAGACTTCTCAAATTCCTCTAAGAACAGATAGGAATAGTGTACAGACAGTTAAGACTTTTATTGAAGTCTTTAATCGTATGGAATACAAATCTTTTTATACAGAATAGTGTTAATTGTCTCTCTTGCATAACTTCAAATTTTCTATTTTGTTACTGAAAAACCAACAAAAAAATGATACTGCTTTGTTTGGGAAGATGCTTGAAGCCACTCAACAGGAAAATTCTTGCAGAATGAACTTAAAGTCTAATTGTTCAAGGAAATTGTTTCTATATAAATCAAAATGTAGCTGCATGTTATAGTAAAAGTTGGTAATGTGGTAAATAAGGAAGGTAGGCTTACTTTTTTAATGTATAGGAAAAGTGGGTAAGTACAGTTTTCCTTTTTCAAACCTTGATATAGCCATCAATTTTCTATAAACCTATTTAATATTCCCTCCCAGGCATAAACAGAGTGGGTTATAGCCATGGAGGGACTAGAAGCCAAGATTTCAAGTAAAATATATTGGGAGATTCCTAAGAAAAAAATCAAACAATATCAGAGCAGGAATTCCACCACTCCTCAGAAAGTTACAAGAGAATAAAAAACTTGCTCATGCTTGCATCACTAGTTCTCAAAAAAGCTGAGGGTCATCCATTGAAAAAGCAAGTCAGCACATTTCTTAATGTAGTATGAAGAGTTTAAAGTATATTAGAGACATCTAATATAACATCTAATTGAGGTTTGCTTAGAAAGAATCTTTAAATGAAAGAAAAAGTAGGAATCAAAGTTGCAAGGTGAAAGCTGTAAAGAATACACAGAATTACATCCATGAGAATTTCAATATGAAGTGATATTCTAAACAGAATCAAAATCAAGTTAGTACATTTGCAAAGCAGTAACATTTTTATTGTTATTAATTTCTTGTGCTAGTAAAGAATCAGAATCATAGAATACTCAAGCCAATTAAAATAAATTGTAATTCCTTTCATAATTTTTCTGATGTTTGAAGAAAATAGCAGTGATTTCTTCCTCTGAAAATTCTGATGATCCCAAATGCTCCATTTCTATTGAGTTTGGTGATGGTCCAACTCTACAGTAACAAATCTTAGTTTTGCTCTAGTCAAAGAATGTTTTTTCAGAAAATAAGAAAAACGCATGCAAGGACACAGCACAGCTGATATAAATGTAATTAGCAATAACTGAGTGTTAAAACAAACAAACGTTATTACATAAAGTCCATTCTAAAGTGCAGATTATACAAAAGAGCAATGGTCCATAACAGTATGTCACACCTGACTAATATCATGTGTATGTGGCATACGAAGAAGCTAACTTCTGCACCTCTGACTATTGCATAGAAGAAAAATTTCATTTCAATTTCAAATACCTTTAACTGTTCCCTGGAAACTTAAATTCCCTTTTGTCGATGTCAGTCAGATAATTCTATAAGACATGACAATTGGGGTGATGAGGGAGAAGGAAGCAGCTAGTGATACTGACAGTGAGCAAGGCCAACTGACATTTTTCTTTTCTTATTGTAATCATTCAGCCCCAGCTGGCTTATTTCTCTGTTCTTGTTTACCTGTTTAATATCATTTATCTGTGTTATGTTTGGTATCTTTTGTGTTATTTTTACATCACTACCCTCATCTTGTGTTTTATTTTCCAGTCTCTTGAACATACTTTTAGGCTGTTCCACATTCTTAACTTACCCTCCTTTACTTCTAGATCTGTTTGAATGATTAATGTATTTG
Source organism: Strix uralensis (assembly GCF_047716275.1). Taxonomy (NCBI): domain Eukaryota; kingdom Metazoa; phylum Chordata; class Aves; order Strigiformes; family Strigidae; genus Strix; species Strix uralensis. The sequence goes on from NC_133975.1 coordinate 42,597,597, forward strand.
TCATATAGTCATTTTTTGTGGTTTTGTTTTTTGTGTTTTTCTTACTGTACTGAATTATTTTAGTTCTGGACAGTACTTAAGATAAAGTTTAGAGAACAAGTAAAGTAACCAAATCTGCTTTGCACTGTAATTTTAATCTAGTTAAGTGTAAAATTACATCTACAGTAAAGCCAAAGGGGGGAAATGAAGATACTGGATTTCAGAATAACAGAGTTTAGGGGGAAAAAATTCAGCAGGTTGAGTGCAATTGAGTGTAATAAAATAGCAGAGAGAAACTGAAACGTGTATAATGAGATTAAAGTGTGCCCAAAGGATATGGAATGCATAACATACAGCAATGAAACGAGGAGTTTAAAAAGCCAATATGGCCAAAGGAGGGAAGATGGGAGGAAAAAAAACCCCCACACAGTAAGAAAAAGCACTCAGGTGGAGCCTCATTGAAACTAGATATGAAAAGATTTGTGTGGTCATCTTGATCCACAGGTTTTGATAATATTTAAAACACCAGATACAGAGAAAGATTTGAAGGAATAAAATGAGAAGCTATGAATATTAAAACTAAGTAAAAAACAATCCTGCAGTGTAAGACAGCTGTACAGAAAATAGAATAAGCAAAGCTATTTCAAGGGACTGATGCAAGAAACTGGGAGGACCTTTATTTTTCCTGCCTATGCATATTCCTATTGCTCTTTAAACAACAGGAGCTGAGAAATTACAGAGACATTCAGGCCAAAGGCATACAATGCAGAAGGCCTTGTTTTTTAAATTAGAATTGAAAAAAGAAAGTTTCTATGAACAATGGCAATTTCTGACACTTAAAAACACACCTTTTTTTTAAAAATTCTAATGTGGAGTGGGGTAGGTAAGCACAAATTTTGAGTGTGTTTTTACAAGAGGGAAAATTCCAGGATATTTCATTTTAATTTTGTAAATTTAAAGTGACAGTATTCAAATATTTCATTCATTCTTTGAACAGTTAGGAAATGTTTTTTTAATTTACTGTATATCAAATGTTACTTTCTCCATAATAACCCACTGTATTGTGGAGAAAGTTACATGTTTCATCTGCATCACCCCATGGACCAGTCCTTTTGTAGGTATTATATGGATGAGAAAAGTTGCTGAGGAAAGCAATTTTCTTCTTTTAAGGGAGCTACAGCACTCAAGAAGAGCAGCAAATATCGTAGCAAATCTTAACTCTCCACCAACTCTTACAGAGACTGACAGTTCAAATAACTTTTGAAACCACATTTTCCAAGACCCTACAAATATGTCTTTTTAATGAACTATTTTTATTCGAGCAAAAACCAGTAGAAATCAGCACAATTTATTTTTATTTCACTTATGGTAAGTCAAATAATTTTTTTGGGGAAAAAAGAAAGAATTTTAATTTTATTGAAGTTCATTTTCTATTATTAAATCAATTCTGAAACATTAACTTCACAAATACTACCATAATTTTTTTTTTTTAAATTGTGTTTTCTATCTGAAAGCTACAGAGAATGACCTGTCTATTACACTATCATTGCTTTCCTCTCCATTACTTTCTCTACAGCCCCCCACATCGACATTTAAGTCCAAGTTCTTCTACTACATGAGTGACTCAGATATTCTCACCACACAAATTAAAGGCCTATTTTTGTTATCACTTAAGCCAGTAGCCTTTATAAGTAAGGGATGTGGGTTCCTGCAAAAGGTAGTTCTGAAAATGTACAATGTGATCCTTCTGTGAATCATCCTCTGAGAACCTTACTGTTCATGAATCTAAAGGGAGTCTGAGGAAACTAGCTGAATAAGTCAGATTCATGAAGTTGAGCAGGTTAACAATGTTTCATTTTCTTTATGCAGCGACCCCTCAGAATAGCAGCTTTCCAGTAAACTTCCAGGGACAAATATTTTATGCCAGAAGAGATGCACTGAGTCACTAATTTGGCTGTAAATTTTGTATAAAAACAGGTTTAGACATGGTTTAGTAATTTGTTTCAAAAAATAAACCAGGAACTTTTCAGACAGAGTAATAACAAATCAAGAACTGAATCAAGCAATTGGTGTTAAAAAAACCTTGCTTTTAGCAGGATCCCGATTCATACGTGTTCTCCCAACTGACTACTGACAGAATGAGACTACTCGGCTAACTGACCTAATAGGGAAGCTAAGAAGGAAAATCTCACAGCAAAAATCACAGCACGAGAAACAAATCACTAAATAGAATGAGCAAGTTATAGTTCATGTGTCATTTAGATGTACCATCTGTTTCTGGGGAAAATTTATCACTGTTGTAACTAGCAAGAAGCTTTACAAGTAGATCTATACCTCTCCAACATCATAAACCAATACTTTTGAGGTTCTTGTACAGTAAACCAATGCAGAGAATTGCATAGCTCCTGCCACTGTTTTTTTGATACAGTAGCTAGAACAACAACGGGCCCTTAGCTACCTAGTACTATTATCCAGAATACTTCAGAAGTTCAACAAAATGAATCATTAAAATTTCCTCACAAGAAAAAAAATAGGGATTTCTTGCAATTTAAAAATCAAAAATTAGAAATACAATTTTAGCAATACAGATCTGAGAAGGGAGGGGGCAGTTGTCAAAGAGAAAACAAGCTAAACTAAATTTTTAAACCTTAGATTCAAACGAATTTTATTTCGGGCATACTAGTAATTCTCAAGTTCATGCATGTTACTTATCATTACTCAAATGAAACTACTTTCAAAGTGAGCCTGATTGAAGACTGGATTTCAAAGTCAACTTACCATTTAAGGTATTCATCTTGGAATTTCACAGTGAAGAAATATTTGCTTCAAGTCAAAAGAAAAGACAGTTGAAAAGCATGAAGGATGTTGCTTTGTGATTTGTCATTTTACACCCCCCTATTAACAAGATGATGAAATATAAAAATAGATTAAATACAGCAGAATGATGATTTAAAATCATAAGAACAGATGAACATTCATATCAACAACTGTTCTTTTCCAGGTAACTGTCTATCTATGCTAAATTAAATTTTTTGATTAATTCTTAGACTTCTCCTTGCATGTAGGAAGTTCACCACTTTCAAAGACATGGAAGAGCAAACAATTCCCCATGACTTCTGTTTTGGTTATTTTTTTCTCTTGGCATAAGTATCTTGTGTTGCATCCTGTTGCACTTGTTTAAAGATTAACATTTCTTTATCCAAGTGTTTGATATTGAGAGAATAACTCAGTCAACTAAACACCGTTTTAAAGAAAGGCCTTTTACTGGGCAAATTGCCTAACACTGAAGATCCTCAGCATGAACACAAGACAAGTATGGCATAGCTGTCTTACTTTTCCTATCAACTCATGGCATTTTAAAAGTTGTTTTTTATTTTCAGTACCTGACACACATATACTCCCTTCATATACATATGAATCTTAGAATGTTTGCATTATGACTGGTACATCCCTTGCTGTCATGATCTCTTAGAAAAGTCTAGCCTAAAGGCTTTCTATACTTTTCCTTCTGGATGTTCTAAGAATACTTTTCATACTTTATAGTTTGCATACAGTAAAAATAGTCCATACTGGACAGATACACACCACCTTTCATTGCAAAAACCCAGTCCTTTAAACTCACATTTTCATTCCAGTTCTGACTTAAATATCCATCCTTATACACTTCTCAGAATTATTCCCTAAGGAACATATTTTCTGCTGGAGTATTTAAATAATTCTTTTTAGCATTAAACGCTAAGTATGTATTGTCCTCTGAAAAAGTTGTACACCAAACACTTTCCCAAAATATGTTTTGTTTTTACAGCAGAATGAGTTTCCACTATAAATGTAAAACTTTGCCTATTGACAAATATCCACGAGCATGCTGGAAAAATTAGCAATAGAGAAATATGGATGTGTATAGCACACACAGTTGTTATTTTTATGTTGAAAGAAGAGATACACCTTTTTTACTTAGTTTAAGAAGTAAAATCCATTTTTTTTCTCAGTATACAAATATAAAGTTATATGCAATTCCACACCAAAGTGAGTAGCTGTAGATCAGGACTGTTTAATCCTTAACTAGTTAATCTATGAGAACTTAATACCTTATTATGTTTAAATATTCTCAGCTCTCTTTTTACAGTGTTTTCAGAGTGGTTGTTTAATATCCTTATTCAGGTTAATAATGAGGCAAATCAATTATTTTTTTCCATGCTTACATATATTGAACTGAAAATATCCCATATATTCACATTTCAGTCCCCACTATTTGCCTTACTCAGTAAAATTCATTCATTGAACAGACTTCTGTTGTCTTTTATCTTCTGACAATAAAGCGGGTTATGTTTTTATGTAGGGTCTATAATGTACACTACAGAAAAAACATTTTATAAAGAGTTTTAGAGAGTAAGGGGGGAGGGGAAATCTTTCATAAGGCATATTTGGCATTACAGTCTTGAAGATACTACACATAGCCTCTCAAGGTTTGTATGCCATTAAAGTCAATGAGCTGAAATCAGAAGTGTTAGCTATTGGTATGACTTCAGCTGATAGACTGTATGTATTCTTTTTGAAGATATTTGTATCTGTAGGTTTGGTGCATATATATTTTTATGGTTTTATGTATATATAAATAAAATAAGAGCAAAATACAATTTTTATATGAAAAATTTGTATCTGTATAAAAGTAATTGTCACTGACAAGCATCTTATTGGTGAGAACTGTGTTTTTATATCACCACTATTCCACATAATGACAAGTATAAATGGTTATAATACAGTATGTTGCATATAGTAAGAGTAGGTTTTGACCACTATCTAAGGACTAAAGTTCCTGCTCAATGTTAAACCAAGAAGCACATGAAATCCATTTGTAGTATTTTACTAGGTAGCTAGTGCAGTACCTATATTTTCTAACAGCATAATTCTCCCTTCATTTTAACGTCTGTGTTCTTAACAATCTCGCACACTCTTATCGTCAGTTTTTGAGCAGATATAAAATTCTAACTTGCACATCCTTGCAAACTTTAATCTCTTATGAATACATGCGAGCTCTTTCATTTGAAAATAACAGACAGGGTTGGATTTCAAAAACTTCAGAAGAGCTTTGATTGTTAGACAACAAATAAATGTCCAAATTCCTTTTGTCCAGACATTAACAAAAAACACTGAAAGATGAGTGTCCTTACATAGGGAGTATCCATCACATAGAAAGTTCACATCACAAGGGTTGGACTCCATTTGAATATGCAATGCACTCTGGAATAATCTTTGGCTGACTGAAATCCATTTCACTCTTTGTGGTGCAGAAAAGCTGTCAAGCATTGTTAATTAAATTGCTTATATTTAGGGACCCATATTTAGGGACAAGACCCCAAGTTGGCCAGATGTTTGAGATGGATCGAACAACACATTTTCATTTAGTGAGCACCCCAAAAAGACAAGGTTCTTCAATAAGGAAAAACTCAACTTCTATCACACTATAAAACTCCTTGCATCTTTAAAAAAAAAAGTTTGAAGAGTAACTAGGAAGGACAGAACAGAAAAAACAGGTCTTTAAAAATATCTCTCCCCCTCTCTTCTTCCCCCTTTCTATCACTAATGTCCTGAAAAATCCCAGAAGAGCCTATTACTTCATTAACCTTAGACCTGAACTGGGCTGAAGTTCTAGCTTTTCATTCTGTTGGGTAAAATAAGCTATTTGCTGAGTCCAATGAAGAGCACAAGGATGACTTTTTAACTATGATTAGGACAGATTTATCCACTATATGTTTTCCATATAGTTCAGTACTCAAAAAACTATAAGTGCCTTTTTCCTCATAAATTGATTTGAGAAGACAGTTTTCTTCATAGTGGTTTTTCACTTGCTTCAAGGAGAAGAATTCCTACAAAGCAAATTTTGTTACATCACTTATGGCTGTTACCCAAGTTCCTCTCCAAACTCCGTATTTCTCCACTAACCCTCCATTTAGACATTTGGGCATAGATTTCTATGAAGCCGAATAACTGAAAGTGAGTTTTAAGGAAATGACCACAAGCTTTGTTTTCCTCCTTTTATGCCGCCAAATAGGTCATCAGACCAGCAAGCCAATCAGTATTGGTTTTATTACCTCCCAGACTCCAATGTTATTTTCTGTATTTAGTTCTTCAACTATTTGATCACCTGGGATTTTCTATCATAAAGGAGCATAGAGAGACAGTCTGAGCTGAGAATTGTCGATTTTGGAATGAGATGCCAGGTAGCTAAATGATAAATGAATTGCTGATACATTGCACACTGGCAGATAGTATTCAGAGTGCAATTTACCATAGCAAAAGTCAGGAATAAACAAAGAAAAAATTCAGAGGTCAGCCTCTTACATAAGATGTCCATACTAACCCAACTATTTAAAACTAACCTAATATAAAACATGTTATTGTAGTGAACAAAACAAAGCATTGTAAATCAAATACATGAGTAATAAGTATCAGTATAACCATAAGCATTGCCTCTTCTACATAACATCAACAGTTAGATTATCTTTCAGTCCTTATCCTTGTACTATCATTAATGGGAGTACAGACACTTTTTAACACTGAGGATCCAACTTTTGATCTGACTCAGTGGCTGCCCTTTCATTTATAGCATCAAGATACAGCGGCAATCTTCCACTCTCCTGGAAGCAGTTATAATCTGTGAGTGGTTTTGCCTTTAAAGCCCACAGACTATTTTCATACATCCAGAAATTTTTCCATTAAACACACTGAGGCATTTCTAATAGTATTAATTCTGTGGAACTTCACCTTCCTGCAAGTTTCCGGCTGCATTCAGAATTGGAAGAAAACCGTGTCACCAGGAGTGCTGACTAAAAACATTCATCAGTTTGTGTCCTAAGGTGACACCAGATGGCTATTTGAATATTCTGAAACTATGCTAATTATACATATTTTCCATGAGTATTTGGGATTAACTTTACTAACTTCTCCTTCACATAAATCTTTAGACACACAGTGCTTACTACACAGAACACATCATGAAAGTAAGAGAAGTGATAGCAGATTTATAAACAAAGTCAATACTATAATTTCTAATTTTTGTTTTGACAGTCCTCAGAAAAGGCACTTGTATGAAAACATAAGCATCTAACCATTAAAAACTGTAAATCTGAACTAAACTTTGGCAAATCTTAAAGCCATTTTGGCTCAAACTACATACCAAAGGGAACGGGTCATCTGAAGTGCCTGTATGCAAAGACATGTAGATAGGGAAATAAATGAGAGGGACTGGAAGTCTGTGAGCAGTCGCAGAGTTGTGGTGTCTTTGGGATTACAGAGATGCAATACCATAGTATGTACAACAGGAGTGCTGTGTTAGATGAACATTTCACAGGAATTATGAAATTCACAAACAATTCAGGAAAAACAAGCAGGGAAGACAAGGCAACATAGAGTGGTATTAGCAATCCAGGAAATTTTGAGTTGCGTTAGACACTACTTTTGATACATGCCAGCTAGATGGGCCAATACAAGAGGTGGTCTTCTGCATCTGCTATTTGTAAAAAAGGAGAAACTGGCTGAGGACAGGTAGTGGAAGGCAGTCTTATGTTAGAGTTTAAGAGACTGTGAAAGCGAGGAAGGCAAGCAGCAAGAGTATGACTCTGGGTTTCAGAAGAAAACACAGGTTTGTTTAGGGAACTAATAGGATCGCTGAAGATCAAAGACGTGAAGGAGAGATAATTGATCTCCAAGGTCAACCACATGGCTAGACTTTTTTTGTTGTTTTGTTCTTTCCTTGTGTTTTGTCAAGGCACAATGAGACTTGGGCACATGCTACTATTTACCATGGATCTTAACATGCAGCTGTCTGTGCAAGTGAGCATCAAAGAAAATTCAGCAATGCTTTAACTCCTTTTAACCCTTAAAGTAGGGGCCTAAACCTAAGTCTTAACTACAAAGAGCTGTAATCCAGAGTCTGGAATGCTCTGTGATAAAACTAAGTACAGAAAGATAAATTGGTCTTGTTTAAGTAAATATTCCCCTCTGCCTACCTAGGGACCAACATGATTGTGTAGAATAAGAGACAAAGTTAAAGCAGACATCTGTTGCTTTCTGTCAAGGGACACTTTGGAGTTAGAAGACTCCTACAGCTTTTGCATCCAGAAGTGATGTTGTAGGTGGGCTCGCTTCAGGAACATTGACTGCATCCATCCCTGAAGGCAAGAGTAAGCAGAATTACAGCTTGTCTGTGGACCCCGAAAACACGGAGGAATAGAATTAGTTACTCTCCATAAAGAAGTCTGAAATCACTCCTATTCACATTCTTCACACTCAGGAACATTAGCAGGCAATTTAGCTAATATAGAGACTTCAGGTAACAAAGTCCAGAATATAGTTCTTGTTTAGTTGCACCTCAGTCTGAAGGACTCTAAGTGACTGCTGGAGACTTAAGCCTTCTCCTGTGCCAAATATTTCTGTGAAAGTCAGTAAGCACATATGAAAATAACAGTAGGTTTTGAAGGTTTCTTTTGGAAGTTCTTTGCAAAGATGAATAAAACAAACAAACAAAAAATCCCTGGAGAAATTTTCTGTGAATGTTTGAATTTTATTCTGTTATTAGCACGGGATGAGATTATTCAAAGTCAAACATATCTCTACTCTGTGACTCGCTCAGGATCTGTCAGAGCTGCCCAGGTGTTTACTTTCATGGAGATCCTAGACATACTGAAGGCAATGGGAGAAACATGCTCAAAGCACGGGCTTTGTTGGTTAGTCATGTTATTCCCTTATTACTCAGTTTTTCATTAGTTCAGTGATACTCTGGTATAGAATGAAATATACTCAGAAGTCGCTCTCACTATTATTTTGTAAGTTTAAAAGTTGTGACTGTTACTGTGACACTTCCCCAGAAAAAGGGCTATGGTGTTCTGCTCTCACAATCTAAAACTTTTTGGAAACAAGATTAAAAAAACCCCAAACAAACAAAAATTTCTTAACAAAGAAAATAATGATGAAAACATAAAACAAGAGTTGATGCCATCATGACCAAGTAACATTTAAGATGTTTAGTACTGCCAAGTCACATACGTTCTTTTCCATTTCATTCAGTTCTGCTTCTACCTGAGTTGACAGATTCACTTCCACATCTGCCAGAGGTATTGCTATTGCAAGCTTATCTAGAACGTACTATGCTGTATTCTAGTTGCCTGTTTTACACATTCAATTCATGTTGCCTTAAGCAGAATATAAAGCTGATAACTGAATGTCAAAAAATAAAATAAAAAAAGCAACCCTTTTACTTTGATCCTTGGTTACTAGTATTGCAACCTCAACTTTTGGTTCTGTGTTACCCAACTCAGAGACAAAACTACACTGACATCCATATGTTTGTATAAGCCCCACACAAGAATCTGGAAGTACTGAGAAACAGAAGAGAAAGACTCTGAGATGGAAGCAATGTAATTTCCCATTATATCCACAAGAGATTCATTGCCCAAGATTTATGCTGCTTGACTAAGGTCTGATAGCAGGTGTGAGACAAGTGTGAAAATAGGCACCAGAAGTCCAAAATTATTCTTTTCCAATAATTATTTTGTTGCAGCTTAATTTACTGTCTGAAAACATTCATGTTAGAAAGGAACATGAACCCAAACCTAAGCTCAAACCCTCTTACAGAACTCATTGAAGGACTCATGACTTTGTCCTCATTACCTAATTAATTATCCTCAACAAAGTGGCAAGTCATATCCTAGTTTAGATTCAGTTTATGTCATTTTATAACTAACTTTTTTTCAGGAAAGACATCAGACTGCAGGGAGCAGCATGTATTTGATTATTAGTTCCTCTCACTAATGCACAACACTGTCAATTCTTTGTTCAAGTCCCTCCTCCCCTTTCCTTCTGACTCCACAGATAACTTTCTCCATTTGGTTTTGATGATGGCATGTGACTTGTTTTCCAACATGTACACTGGGACATTGAAAGGAAAGCAATGTTTGATGGCAATACATCAACCAGAGTACATTTCTGCTGTCTGTTAAGCAAATGACAAGGGAATAAAACTTTCAAGTCTTTCACAAAAAACTAAAATAATTATTTCTTAATTACAAAGGAAAAAGAAGCTGGAACAAAGGACTACTGTGGCTGAAAGGGCTTTTCTCTTTATTCCATAATTACGAAATTAATGAAACGTAGATGAATTAGTGTGTATGAAGGAGCAGGAAGGAGAAATTCTGGAAAATATAAGAAATGAAAGGAGAAGATAGAGGGTGTTTCACACAACATCTAGCTGGCATCAAGAAGAATATTCATCAAATACTAAAGCTGTCTAGTTTAATTCATATACATACCTTAGAATTATGTCACCCTTTCAAAGAATCTAGTCATTTGACAGTTAATCGCAAAAATCTCTTCTACTTTCAAAGTTTTCTTTTATGTATCTGACATGAAAGTGGGTCTGGAAAGAATTATTTTTTCTAAACTCTTAGATTTCTAACTAACTCCCTGAAAAGAAAACATCATATTTCCTTAAGAGTCATCCCATTTGATTTACATACATTTTTAAAAATAAGTTTCCCATTTATTCATAAACAAATTTAAGTCTAGGAAAACATAATGATTTTGAATAGCAGAACGATCTTGTTTTGTTCATGACAAAGAGATGTGAAAATGACTCTGAAACACAACAAACAACTCAGTAACAGAAAGATTTGAAGATGTGAAAAGGTGAAATCCTGTTGAAGCATCAGAAAAGTATTGGGAAGAAGCATGGAGTGTGTTAAATTAGTACAGATATACTTTCTTGTTTCCAAGAAAAAAGGAGGTGTGGTGTTCTTAAGACTAGTTATTCAGAAGTCCATAAGAGGTTAGTGTTTTATAATTTGCCAGAAGAGTGAGAGGTGAAGCATTTACTTTATACATATACAAGGGAATATACTATATACTTTGGAATTAGCAATTTAACCTACATGTACACAGATATGTTGATAACTAATGCAGAGCTTTTTCCACAGGAGAGATTCAAATATCCATGTGGACGTTATGAAATGGCTGCTTAACCTCAATAGACTGAAAAAAGTCTTGAGAACAACACAGAAGGTTATTAACAACATCCAAAATAGGCATCCCAACAGAAGCCAGGCTACGAATTCACTGTTTTGTTACCCAAGTAAGTCCGTGCTAGTTCGCATCGCGAAAAAAAAAACCTACTCCCAGACTCAGTGTGGAAATTGCACAGTCCTCTATCTGTATATTGGAGAACAGTTTTTGCTATTGCATATGCAACTTGTTTTCTGTCCATCTGACAGGAAGGAAGGGATTAAGTCTACCTAAATCATAATTCAGTCTCTATTGACTATCTTTGTTTTCTTCTCACTTTTTTTTTCTTTTTGTGTGTGTGAAAGCATAGTACCAAAGTAGACAACATTAATGTACATTGGAGTTTATGGCAATGTGATTTTTCTATTGGACAGTGTGAGTAACTCTGTCCAGAAACAAGGTTTTGAAAGAACCAGTGGAATGATTTCTCCTTTTTGTTTTATGATTTATGGGGAAAGATAAATTGTCTTGTTACTAGGAACTAAACAACTGTGAATTTTCTAGGCACACAGCAGTTTCGTTCACATAATTTTGTTTAGCTTAAAATGGCTATCTTGTGCTAAACCAGGGTTGGGTTTACCATTCCATCAGGTTTACCATGGAATACAAAGATGATTTCTGTACTGAAAGACAAGGGGGAAGGAGAGGTGTGATATTTTCACTTGCCTGGAACCATCCAATCATGTTAAGTTATAAATCTGTTGTCAGTTCCACTGATCAATAATTATTAGCAATAAGCACCACTAGTCACCATCTTGATGTTGATGAATGGTATAACCTAGAATGGGAGAAATCTCCTTATAAAAGCATCTAGACTCAAAGTCATCCATACTGTTCTTTCTTTCTTTTGTTCTTTATGCCAAGGAGTCACTGCTCTAAATGAGTGCAGCACTCCCTCTTTCCCTGTCTCAAGTTACATTTTGTACCAACTTTGCTTTAGTTCTGTCTTGCACACATGCATTTTCCTATGAAACTCACGGATTAATCCATTGTTCCACAGCAATTTCTAAAATGTAAGTAAGAGCATTAAGAATGTAAGTACTTCTGTTTTGCTACAAAGAAGTTCAGAAGCTAGAAACAAGAGAAACCTTCATCATGCAGCAAAGTGTGCTTTCCATGGATAAACAGCCAAGCAATCTTCAAGGCTAGCTGTTGAACAATTTTTTTTATTATGGGAGAAGACTCTTTGATTTCTACACATATATATGTTTTCCTGTACATTTATTTTATCTATTTAAGTTCTAGTATCTTTGATGTTAGATTCCAAAGTCCACATGAACAACATTGTTCACTGCTGGTAGCAATAACTTATGCCAGTATGACTAAGACAGCAGAGTTAGGCTTGCATATTTATGCAATAATGATGGTATCTATTTATCTACCACATTGTAAAATAAAGTCTTCTTCACAGAAAGAATTGAGGTACCCTGACAGTGGAAAACATCTTGTACAATTTCACCTAGAACAAAACTTAAATTCTTCTTTCATTTATTCAGATGGTTGTAAGCTACAAATTAAATACAGTATTTTCATGGGATTTGCAAAATTTGATAATTATCTCTGGTTTTGTTTGAATGCAAGCATATTTTTCTATAAAAATGTAATTTTGTGCAAACAAATGCCTTCTGTAGCTTAAAGACTCAGGTCAGGTATCTACAAACCCAAAGGCCCTATACCTATCTGAAAAAAATTTAATGTGGAACACACTATTTTGCTCTCATTATGGTTTGGGGTTTTTTTTCTTCTTATTTGATCTCAATAGCATTCTTTTTAAAAAGCATAGAATTAGCATAACTTTTAGATTATTTTATGAAGTTAGTTAAAAAAATTGACAGAAGACATTCATGTACAAAGAGAATTTTCTTCAGCTCCAATGGATTGGGAAATACTGTTCTCCAGATCATGCCTTACAAGGAAAGCAAAACACAAACAGGTTGCATTACATAGGGACAAGGTAATATTACAGGTGTTTTAAGGGAATAGTAGCTGTATTCTTTCATTGTTCACTTCCTAAGACTTTAAGTCAAGTAGGCACAGATCTATTTCATGCCAACTCATCTGACTTTGCAATGCTACCCTTCAATTTATCTTCCATTTGGTGGATGCACAGGAAACCTTCTCAACAACAGCCTCTGAGATTTCCTTTGATTACTGTAGTGCTCAAGTGTTCCTCTAAAGAACTTTGCAGTCCCTAAGAGGCCTTATATAAAAGGGTTAAATGCATTATATAGGACAAGTCATGTCACAATATCCTATTATGGCTAGCACCTGCATAAAATGTGCTTAGAGAAAGGGCACAATCTATTAAAGCATCCCATCAGATTTAAAATGCACAGTCATGCCCTAGATAAGCTTGCCTAACTTAAGAGAACACTACATATCTTAGTGTCCCTTAAGAAATATACCAAGCAACCCTTAAAGTCTTCAACGTATACCATACATACACAGAGTATTTCATGGCCAATCTGCGTTTTATATTATATTCCTTGGCTTTAAATTCCAGTGCCCTTACCACTTTGGTCTGTGCCTCATCTTCACCACACCCTGGGTGGACACATACTCTCTCTACAGAATGCCAACTGAGATAAAGTACTGACTGTCCAATTAGAATCTGCACTGTGGATTACCAAAAAAACTTGTAAATTTGTGTTGTACATCTGCAGCTGTACTTGTTCCTTTCTTCTGTTATTTGCTGCCTGGAGGACAACAGTAGCTTTACTGGCAGCTTGCAGCACGGTCAAGAAGCAAGAAAGAATCACAGTAGTAAAGATCATCAGTTAAAAACACAACAAACCCCCCCCCCCCCCAAATAGAAAGGCGCATTTTCTAAGTTTTTACGCTAATTACAAATAAAAACACAACACTTGTACTATCTGGTAACAATATAATTTAGTCACTTTCATATAGCATTTTGTCACATGGTAAATATCTTTGCCAGTCAAACGACAAGGTCAGATTTACTCTTTTGTCAGCAGTATATGGTACAGTCTTGCAGCAGAAACCAAACTGAATTCCATTTTTATTGTTTATTTCTCGTTCTGGAAAGAACAGCAATTAAATAATCAATAGGCATGATTCATTTTTTTACTGTATAAACATAGAATTATTGCAGAACTTAGCATAAATTACTTCCTGTATTGCTTTCACAAGAATGAGATGTTTTCTTTGCATAATATTGTCACTCAGAATGCCATTTTTAATCACTTTTCAAACATCTGCTCTTTTTATTTACCTAGGCTGGAACAGAATTGTTTGAGAACATTGTCTATTTACTAGGAACTTTTTTTTTTTGAGTGACAGCAAAAGCCAACAAAAAATTGCAGACTTTATTTTTATGGCCATTTATCAGGAGCAAGTTCTCGCCCTCATCTCAAGCATGTCTTATCTCAATCTGCTTGCATTACTGCTTTCTCTAAACTTATATATTCAATCTAAGGATAGTTTACAACAAGCATTCAAATGACTAGCTAATGGCACACTTTTTAGTGACTTCTGTCATGCATGTTCAATTTAATATTCTTTTATGAATCAGTCAGCTGCAGAACATGTACAAACTGCAGATCTAATGTTGTTGAGGCAATAAACTAGATTAACTAATAAGTAATTCCTTTGGAGAAGGAACAAGTTTAATATTTCTACAGTGTGACAGAAATTCAAAATCAGAAGTATTTTAAAGTGGTTACCATCTGAAAGTCTATGTGAAACAAGAAAAACCTCTGCCAGGTTACCCACGTGCTGCTGTTCTCACTTCTTCCACTGCACAGAACAGCTTCACATCATCTAACAGAAAGCAAGATACTTAATGGTGTCTTTAATCAGAGACCAAAATAGAAAAAACTAGGGGTTGGGGTTTTTTTTAGTATCTTAAAACAGTTCCTTCCTGGGAGTGATCAACCAGGTGTTTGCACTTCATGTTGCATTAAACCATATCGCATCAACATCAATCGATTCAGTTCAGTGAGCAACAAGAGTTACCTCTTTACAACCATCCTCCTTCCGTCCTGCTCCAATTTATGCCAAGAAGTTTTAGTTCAGGTCAACAGCAAAGAACTACTATGCAATGCTACCAGTAGGCAAGTCGTATGACTAGCTTTTATTTCCAAGGATTTAGTTTTCACCTTTGTGAAGAATCTAAAAGGACCCCAAGTTCTACCATTGACTTGTTCTTATTTCTTTATTTTTCTCTTCTAACTACATTTTCATTTATCTTAATTGTTTATAGTTCAGACTCTACCTATCATTTCACTTCTTTAACATTCAAGATCAAGTGGAAAAAAAAAATCATGCATACTGTCTCATAAGTCTTTATATTTCACAAAAATTAGACCCCTCAGGGCAACAACCCATATATTCACTTCAAGAAATACAAGTGGAAATTGTCCAATTCTTTTTGAGTACAGCATATTTATGTACCAGATATTTAGGAAAAAAAGACAACCGATTCAAGAGCATAGCAGTATAAAGTGCTTTTTTTGGTAGAAATCTATATACTTTACAATAAAATACTAGTAGCATTTTAAGAAACCATAGGTAGAGTCCTCAGATATTTCACTGTCAGTGTTTGTTCTAAACTTTAAGAGAGAAAAAGAATACAGTATGAATAAAACAAGAAAATAGTTGAGATGAATAAGATAAATATTATCTTGAACCTGAACTGTAACAGTGTACATTTCCTTTTTTTTTTTTTCTTACATCATCTTAGTGTCTTCCTTCCTCATCTGTTTTCAGCCAAGATTGAAATCAGAAGTCCCAGAACACTAGAAGACAAGACTATCATGCTCAGAAAGGGAATGCCTGCTCCAGTATTTAAGTTCCATGGATCATGTCAAGTTTGGTTTAGCAGTTTTACTGTCATGGGTAGATTTAGGAATGTCCCCTTTTTCATTTGAGTGATATTGGTATTGATTAAGCTCTCTTTCATCCTCCATTCAAAGTCTGAAATGCAATTTTACTGAACCTTCATTTCTTTCCATTCAGAGAGAAATTGTAAAAGGAATCACAGTCACACTAAAACACATAAATAGATGCCATCTTGCTACAGCAAGCTAAATGTAGTTGTAAAAAGATGTTTTAGGTACACACACTTTATCTGAAGTGAAAGAAAACTAGTAATACAGACTAACAACTTATTTATAAAGAGAAAAATTCTGTCCAAATCAGTGTTCCCCTTTCCCTGGGGGTTCCCAGGGGAACCTCCCTCAGGAGTTTTGAAACGACCACCTTATTAAGGGAGAAAAAAATAATAATAATTAAAGTAGCATACACTGCAAGTATTTCCCAAACAGGTACAATAGTGCTAATAAGAGTAATAAAATTACCACAGAGCTAAGTTTTTCCACTGATCTTTCAGCCATCATTTCAACATTAGTTCTCAGGAGAATAAAAGGGATGAGCCAAATAGAAAGACTTTCAATTTTACTTTTCCTTTTGAGGAAGAAAAGCCATCGACCAGAAGCTCTACCATTAGACTAATAATTAAAAACAATTTAGAAAGCAACACACAAATCAGGTCCAGATGTCTTTTACAGACTTGATTAGTAGAGAGGAAATCACACAAAAGTCAGTCTTAAAGTGATGTTGTGAAAGTCACATATTTCTATATCTGGCACAAGTGAAGATCTGTATTGCTATGCTTTCCTACATCAATACCTCTAAAAGCTCTCTTTTGTCTTTCTAGACTCATTTGGAATTTCCTTCATATTTCATAAGCCATAGGAACACATAAACAAGGATCTTTGAAAAGTGAACACCTATTCTGTCACTTGTTCACAAGCAGACAGATATCTTAAACATGGAGCCAAAACCCACAGTTAGTCCACCATTCCTTTCAAATAGCCTAGCAATAAAGACTTCTAGCTTGACTGACAGCTTTAATCAGGCTACCCAATATTAACAGTATCTGCTGGTTTCAGAATTTTTTTAAATATTAGAAGCAACTAATTTGGTTTTATTAATTCTAAATCATCATGTAGATTTATGATAATGGATTTACAGTATACTGAAACAGAAAAATATTAAGCTATGCATTAAAAATAAAAATTCACAAGAAAAAATACATATTAAAGTAATTTCTGTAATATTCTTTCTCCTGGTTTAAGGATTCCTCTGAATAGGGGAATCTTATGCTTGACAGTTTACATATATTAAAAGTGCATTCAAATTAAATCAGTCAGAAAATCAGTTGGTTTACAGTGTAAATAAAAAAAGAATAAAATTCATGTTTACCATTTGTAAAGTAAATTAAATGCATAGCACACATTAAGTTCATGACACTAACTGCCTTGGGTCTTCGGAAACTTTCACTACAATGAAACTGCGGAGCTATTTTAAAATGCTCTCCTGGACATAGGCTGACAAGAATAAATTTTTAATGGATGAAAAAGCCAAAATCTTTAAAAAGACAGGGGAAAAAAAAGACAGAAGGTAAGCCAAATAATGTCACAGGAGAAGATTCATTAATAGAGATTTTACCTTCTTCCCTTGCAAGTCAAATCAACATCTGGTTCAATGTTGCAAGATCAATCCTTAGCTAGATAATGATAACAGTAGAAGAAAAAGGTGCTCTTCAGGACTTTGGCTGATACAGCAGTATGTGTTAGCTCCCCACATCTCTCAACTGATTAATTCTGTAGATAGCAGAACCTGTAGCCTCATACCAAAAAGTCCATATTCTTCTGTTTCAT
Organism: Strix uralensis; assembly: GCF_047716275.1. NCBI lineage: Eukaryota > Metazoa > Chordata > Aves > Strigiformes > Strigidae > Strix > Strix uralensis. The sequence goes on from NC_133975.1 coordinate 42,615,314, forward strand.
TTACATTGCCTTATTCCTTCAGCAAGCATTCTAGAAAAAATTTTAAGGGCTGCCTCTTCCTGCACTCATTTTTCTTAAAGAAGAGTTTATTAATTTCTCTTAGGTTTATATATATGTCAGAGCATACAAATCCCATTATAACATAGACATTTCCTCAGAGGGAGGAATAATACTGACAGAAATCAGGTCTATGATATTTCTAGTTCTAGGAAAACAGAAGACAATTTAATGTCATGGTATTCAACTAGTTCACCCCACCTCAAACCTGGTGATCAAGATATGGAATAACATGGAATAGACAACTAAATAAGTTAGGTCTCCTTAGACTAGAAACAGCTGAGGAGAAATTTGTTAGATTCTTATTCCTTAAAGATTCCTCAGACAGGAATCACTTGTTCGCATGTTGTGGGTTTTTTTTTCCAATACAAGAATTAAAGGCCACCAAGTTAAAGGAGATAACAAGTGTCAAACAAGCAAAAGCCAGTTGCTCTTCACACAACAGGTAGTAAACTTGTAGGACTTGCTGTCAGAGGATATTGTGACTAATAGATGTCTATGTAGGTTCAAGGAGACACTCAACAAATATTTTTGACAAATGCACTAAGGGTTATCAAATGCATGAATATGTATATTTCTTGGGAAGGCCCTCAAAGCTGAAATATATGGATGCTGGGAAATTATTGGGTTTTTTCTCACTCTTTTATAGATATTTCCTTACACCTGCTGACCAAGCCAACATACAGCACTAGTTTGGACCTTTGTTGTGACATGGAGAGCCATCCTCAAATGCTTTTGGGGGCACTGACAGATGTTTACAAGATATATCCATCCCTAGCCCTAGGGTTTCCAGGAGCGCATTATGGTTCTGAGAACCATCAGACTGAAACAGATCCAGACTGCTTAGAAGGCCCCAGCACACCTCCTGGACAAGACCTTTAGTAGTCTAAACCCACCATAAACAAACAGGCAGATACAAGAGAGCTTGGGTTTTTTTTCAAATTAATCTCCTTTTGTTCTCCCCTCTTTGCTCACTCAATTTTAATCATATCTCCACTTTATTCAATTTCTCTCTTCTTCCCATAAGTTATCCTCTTTTCTTCTATCTTTTCATCTTTGCTGTATTGAAGTTATATCTAAGTTCCTCAGCTCTTCTTCTGTCTGCAGGGACCAGGAAAGGTTTCCATTAAAACAACCAGAAGAAGGACACGGGTCCTGAGCAGATTTTACTCTTCAGGGTGTTTAACACTTCATTATATCTACAGGGAATGATTTGGACAGAAAAGCTGAAAAACTACTGTAACACCACTGCAATCGTAAATAAATTGCATTAAGGAACACATACACTTACCCAGTGTTACTTAATTTTTAAAAAATTAAATCAAATACAGCTATTCTTCAGAGGAAAAACCTTGAGACAACTATATCAGCCTCACTGCCTCTTATTATTTAATGAATTTGATACTGCATACTGGATTTAGAGTGGAAACAGCAGACTAAGAATCACCTAAATTTACATTCTATTCTGCTTTACTGTATTCACTAAAGTAAACTGTAAAGCGAAAAGGAGAACAAAAATTGCTCTTTAGACCGTAGAATAATGCTGCATCTTTTACAACTAAGCATCTTTGAACGTGAAAAAGTGTGGAGTTTTCAGTTTACAAACAGTGAATCTGTAAATACAATATCGCAACTGAGTAATCTTTAAGTAATTTATTCCAAGCTTGTGGTCCCATCATTTTTATATTTTTTAATTGAAATTCATAGGTTTTTGTAGCTAGGCACTCCCACATTGGTCAAATAAAAGTCTGAAATAACATCATTGTAAAGAGTTTAAGAATTAACAGAAACAAAGATGAGCTTCAAGGTCTTTTCCAACCTTGGTGTTTCTGTGATTCTGTGAAAGTACTTCAGGTTGAATTTAAGGTACCCATAGCATGGTACACTGTGAATGTAGGTAAGTTTTTCAAAACTGTTAGAGCATTTAGAAGTTTCAGGCCTGTTAATGTAACCCCTCTGCCAGGACTTGATTGGCAGCCAAGTATAAAACAAGTAGCAGGCTAAGTTCATTTTTAAAGATCACTAATCAACAGTTCAAGCTTTTGAGTGAAACCTGATTTCTAGGCTTTCCTCAGATATCTGAAAAATTTAAATCAAAGCCTTTTGTTGTTCCATGTCACAGCTCTACAGCTAAGTGCAGACAGGAGAACCACCAGCTCCTCTACTGGTAATCTCTCAGCACCTCAAAGTCAGACCAGAACCACCATAGACATTGGAGTTCAAGGTTGAATGCTTTTCCTCTTTCTCCTGGAATTAGGGGATGATTCTTCAGAGCAGCTAATACCTAAACTCTAGTGAGAGGTCACACTGCCACTAATTCAGCTTTTATCTACTTAACCACAATTTTTGAAGACAATAATTCTCTTGTGATTGTTTATTATAATAGGATTAAAGCTATATTTAGTCTGTACATGCACATACAGGTTTTGGTACCTAGCACAGAAATTATTTTGACAAAGTAAGAAATAATATCTACTGCTAGCCAAATACAACCAAGAAGCCATTTTATGATACCAGTTAGAAGTTTGTCTATTATTAAGCAAACAAGCCATGCTGTGACCTCAAAATCAACCTTTCCTCAGCCACTTCTAAGTTCCTAGAAGCACAGAAGCTAGGCATCCATCATCTAATTATGTATGCAAGCAACTAAACACCGTTGTGGTCCATAACATCAATCAATTTCAGAGTAGACTGGATACATAACTGGAGAGAACCAAAATAAAAATAAGATGATTGGGACAAAGGGTATAGCTGTGATCCCTGGTCTTGTACAAAATATAATGATAGGAAAAATTCCGTATTTCAGAACTGGGGCTGTTAAACGTTCAGATAAATCTTGCTGCCAATAGTCATGATGGCAATGAAAAGAAGTGCAAAGATGACAGCAAATATGAATGTTACCTTTTTGTTGTATTTTTGGCCTCTTCCCTACCTTATCTTTTTATATGAGAATTTCAAAGTACTAAATATCAAATCTATAACCCTCCTTCAATCCAGCCCGGAAAAGTGAATTAATTTGTTAGCAGAAAACTTCTAAGTAATCATGGTGTTGGCATGAAATCATGCTTTCTAAATCCATTTTTAAAATCATGTCACACTTTCCCACCTTCCTCTAGTCTTTTATGCAGTGTTCTGCTGCATTAGCATTTATTTCTCTAGCTCTCTCGTCTATATTCTCAATGTCTTAGGAGGGCAATGTGCATTTTCCCTGGACAGTCAGAGAGGGAATAACACCGGAAAAAGCAACATTTCTGTGTGCATTTTTCTTACTGTAACACTCAAATGATATAAGCACCTTGACATAGGGTCAGGTGTACTCACAGTTTAATATGTGTTAGAAGTCAGATTATTAGTAACATGAGAAAGAAGGCCTATTATTTATTATGCAAATGGATACATCAGTAATATCTCAATTACTATTAAAGATGAGGAAAAATGCTGTGACACTAATGTCACTTAATACTCTTTTTTCCATATTCTTTGTAATTACAACATTGTATTCATCAGTAGTTTGTCAAGTCAATTTGCAGACCATATTTAAAAGGTTAATTTTTAGAGATTTCATTGAAACATACACAAATTTTCTTGGTAACTAACCCCCGCCACACACACAAGCGCAACACACTAAGTACATCTACAGTCTGAATATTTTATCTTTTCCACCTTTCAGATGCAATTCTACTAAATTGTGTTCAGATATAAGAAGGTTTGAACATCCTTGTCATATTTTATAAAATGTACTGATTATGAACTAGTATATCCACCAGTATTAGAACCCTGTGAAGTCAGGGTGAATGGTGACAGCTCACTACTGGCAGTAAGGAGGAGTCATAACTAGGCAATCTGGCTTTCCATTATTAGATCAGAATACCAATCTACACTTTAAATTATTCTTAAATAAAACTTGACCTTAGCACTATGGCACTTATAGCCTTTGGAGGTTAAAATACATTTTTAAGTAGCTCCTTAGTTAAAGCAGGTATATAAATGGAGAAAGTCCAAACTCAGCATTCACAGGTAGGTCAAGCTACTTCATGTAGCAAATGTAAATATTAATTCCAAATCTAAGCATAGTCTCTCTCTTACTGAGGCATCCACATACTAGATTCCACAACTTGCTTCCTTGAACATCTCACTTTTCTATAGATAAAAATTAAAAAATTTTCAAGATTTCAGTAATACACTTGAAAAACAAATATATATAAAAACACAGGGTTTCTAAAAATAATATTAAAGTTTAAGATCTTATTAACTTGAATCATTTCATGCCTATGGCCAAATATAACTTTCTAAAAATACCAAGCCACAGCACACCACCCCCCACCCAGAAGAAAAAAAAAAAAAAAACACAAAAACAAACAAAAAACCAACAAAACACAAAAACATAACATTTGTCTACGCAGAACTGCTTGCAACAGCATTTATGTATTTGGCTGAAATTTAAACAGAAATTTCTAAAAGCTTAGTTCATTACTCTTCTCTTGGTTCTACTTTGCTCCCCTTGTGCGATTGTGTTTCTGAAACTGTATATTTTCGTATACATACTAGTTTTTCTGAACCTCTTTTTCTAGTCTCATATCAAATACTGTGCATATACTGTGCACATATCAAATACACTATGAGTGTATTCCATCTTCTCTTTCTCCTTTACTTTACTGTAATCTAACATCTGTTGAGCCCAATGTTTGTTTAATGTCTTCAAAATCATGCTATTCTTTTCCCTTAATCTCTCATTTCTTCTTTGATTTTTCATGAAATGTTAAGGAAGCATTTTAATGGAGTTCAAGAGCTCAGGCTAATGCAGACAAACCATAAAAGAAGGTTTTCATCAGATTTGCAGTTTTGCAAGTGCCTGAGGATAGCAAAGGACAGTGAAGACAACTATAAAGGGAATTAAATGCATTCACTAGTGTTTTAATATTTCTGTCTGCTAATTCATTTCATCCAAGGGGTAAAGGTGTTCCATGCAGTATGTAAGCAAGATGCACCAGGGAAGCACAAATTCCTTTCTATGTGTCCTAACACACCCTTGTACATGTCCTTTCTATAGCCTTTACTGTCTCTTTGGAAAACATCTAGTCTTGAGCTGATAACATCCTTTAGAAAAAAAACACAGCAAGAATTTAGAGTCCAGCTTCTTATACAGCCCACTTACAATACAAAGCAGTGATTTGCTGAAGTTTCTTACACAGGACAGAGTTGGCTCCTACACTAAGTTCACTTTTTAAAGTAAAAACATTTTTTAAAAAAAACCCAAATTTTAAAAAGCTCCCATTTTATTTTCTCTGGATTGTTTTACTTCTTATGTATTCAAGATTTCTGACAACTTTTAAAACATAATAGTTTCATCTATATTAAAAAGTTGATATAGCTAGTTTTCTCAGCATACCATGTCAGGTGAGTAACAGAGCACAGAATGCAACAGGAGTAAGGTATTAATAAGAAAAAAGAAAATTCATTAAAATGCTAAAGTAGAAGTTGTCTGTTAAATATTGTGTACCAGTTTAGCTGTGTCAGCTTATGATCCAAGTAGGTGCAATTCCTGCCTTCTGCTGCTAGAAGAATAAATTGACGAGTCTTGGATCTTAGATTAATACAGGTAACTCTCATCAGGAAGAATTCCTGCTAACTGAGTAGAATTTGGCCTTGAATAAAAAGGTCATACTGTCTTCTTAATTAGCCATTTCTTGAGACCAGCAACTATAGATAACATTCAATAAGCCTGATGTCTCCAAAAAATGATTAAAACTGCAATTATGCCATAGAACAAAAGCATTTTATTAAATACAAATCAGTATAATTTTATCAATAATGAGGCTTCCACCTTCATTAAGCTCTTAATACTATCACAAACACAGGTGTAAGTACTTTCCCATTCATTTTGCCCTTCATTAACAATATTACATTTTTCATTATATGAAACAGCAAGAGAGAGGGGGGTCAAAAAGTCAATCACCAACTTTTCATTCAACTGAAATGATGAGGAAGGACAGATAATTTATCTTAATTAATGTTCATCTGAACCAAATTCCTGGTCCTGAAAGTAATACCGAGGTTTTCCAACTTGAAAAAAATAATTATTTGTTTTGTTAAATGATGCAGGCAAGTAATAGAAGACAATTATATATTTGATTAGCCATATGATCCTTAACATACAGTTCTTAGACTCAGCTAAGACTGAGAGAAAAAAAATGCCAGAGAAAACCCAAGCAAACCATCAAATGACATGAAAATGGCATGTTGATATTGCAAAAGTTTTGGAACTAACCCCAAAGTGAGAGATTAAGGCAGATGGATGTAGTAAAGCAGACATACCAGCATTCTAAAACCAAGTGAAGTATCTGCGTTTAGCAATGAATACAAAGGATCTTGACTCAGGGGAGACCTTGAAAGGTATCTAGCCCAAAGCAATCCTTACTTCGCAGTGTAGGAACTTTCACAGAGATAGACACATGTATGTATAGGAACTGGGGAGGGGAGAAAGGGACTGGGGCCTCAGGCTTGACCAGTCCTGCAGCCACCTCCTGGCTGATGACCAAGCTGAAGCTGAAGAGCAACCATCTCTGAGAACTCTCCAGAGAACAAAGACTCTTTCTTTGGAATGCTAAGTTTTCTGAAACTAAAAATGCTGCAGGGATCATGATTTCCCTGTCTTCTTAAGATCCAAGTAATTTCCAGTGATGAGTTGATAATCAAAAAATTGGAGGTTTTCTTCAAGTTCTTGCTGCCTTCTGGCTCTTTCTGATAGAGGGTTGTGCAGAGAGAACCTCAGCTTGCCTTACTGGAGTGTGATGATTTTAGCACTAGCCTAGGATAGAAGGTAGTATCTTCAGATATCTTTATAGGTGCCTTTTGGGACAAGCTGGAGCCTGGCCTTTGTATTTTACCACATTATCAAATACCGTTGTGATCTTCAGTCTAGCCACAGAGCATTCAACTTGTGAATTAGTCTAACCCCTCACCTGCCTTTTTGTCACTTTAAAACAGTAGGCTTAAGAACCTCAACATTAAATTGTATCATTAACTGTTAATCCTTACTGAAAAAGAACAAGGAAGCAAGTTCTTCAGCACTGCATTCTTTTCTGTAATAGTGTAGGAAATGAGTAGAAACAGGCTCAGGGTATTACATACAACCTATAGGACTTGTTTGTGCTCATCTTGGCTTAAGCTCAAGTGGATGCTCTTACTGCTGCCTCAGTTGCATGTCTTCATCACATTCATTCAAGTTGGTCTGGTACCAATACCTCTGTAGCTTTTTAATAGCTAAGAGAATTCATATTCTCTTGTACCCTTTCAGCTATGGAAGATGGCTATTTTATTCATGCTCATGTTTTCAGTGTAGTAGTTTAGAGTCAGACCCCAGAAACAACATTTTGGAATGCCATTATACCTTTATCATTGTGATTTTTGGTTTTCTGTTACAATGGCAACCATACAGAGATCAAAATGAAGTTACGTATTCAAGCCAATGTGTGAAATGATTTCCAGAAATCCCAGGTATGGCCAAAATAGCCCCTTTGCCATTTGCTGTCGTCTTGTTCCTTTACCACCAGTTGATGACAATAAGACTGATACTAAAATTAATATTGTACATTAAATATTTATGATACTTTGTTAATCTTAAGAAATTCTGAAGTAATTTGATAACTACTGTAAAACAGCAGCTGAGCTTGCTGACAACCCCTGAAAAGGCAAAGTACCATATTTTATGAATCATAATATGCACTATACTAAATCAGATCAGTTTCTTTATGCATAGTCTGAAAATCAAGGAACAAGAGGTTCAAATCCACTCTGCTGCTGGGCTATCTAAATACAGTCTTTAAGTATGATCTCTTAAAACAACAAAAATTTTCCATTAATTTGTCTGTGAGATTCCATTTTTCTCTCCAGGTTCCAAAAAAGAAAAAATAAATCAATATGAAGACTAACAAGCCAAGAAAGAATGCAAAAGGATCCAAAGAAAATAGGAGAGAAAGAGTCAATGTCTCCTCTGAAATTATTTCTGAGTGAGAGGACACATTGGAATCAGAGTTCCAAGGAATTCAGACATTTCACAAAAAGGAAATGGATGTTTTTCATTACAAAATTTCTGATGTACCGCATATCACAGTGGTTAAAATTCAAAGCAGATCAGACTATATTCCATCCAATGTACTTGTCAGTTGTATTTCTTGGGTATGTAATTTACTTGACAGGCACAGTTTAAATGCTTTAAAATAAACCATTGTACCAAGAGCAGATGCAGCCTAGTAGCACAGCTTTAAGTTTTATTAGGCTTTTAAATGCAACCAATTTGTTAGGGTGAAATCTTTAGAAATGACCCCTAAAACCTGTCAGTGGAAGAATCCATTTGGATTGCCTTTTTTCCCCTCATTGAACCACTCAAACCTTCTGCATTATTCATATGCAGAGCCTCCTGTAATATATCTTCTGTATTGTAGAAGAGTTGTTCTGCTACTGTAACTGTGTGCCTTTAGCTAGTGTAACTCATGGATGAGCACTGATGAAAACCAGAGTCAGAGAAAGATTCTGCTAAATACTTCCAAAGTCAAAAGGGATTAAAACATTACACTGTCTTTCCATACCTGCCTGTTCCAGCCTCTATTTCTTCTTGCACATTAGGTAACCATAATGTTTTGGGGTTTGGTTTTCTTTTAGGTGAAATAGTGTGGGGTTTGTTTTTTTTTTTAGCAAGCTACTTTAGCTCTAACACTGTATCTTTCAAACATTGATGAAGGTTGCCTGGCTTAGACACAAGTTGTATAAATACACTAAAAAAAACCTGGCACTAGTCAAACATGAGATTGATTCCTCTAGACACTAATTCAGCTACATATCCTTACATTTTGTTCCAAATGCATTATCAATCTACTATCTCATGTTGCAAATGGCAAATCCCATTACACAATTAAAATATTCCAATAGGATGAGTTATGCGAAACAGTTTATGATTGAAATAAATGTATTATAGTATGTTCATGATGAAACTGCAAGTGCCAAATAAAATACAGTCAATGTGCTGAAATGAAAATTTTCTGTAACGATTTCGTTATCTCAGAGATACACAAGCAATGAGGTTAAACTTCATCTTAATTAAACTTCATAGGTTTGGATACCAACTGGACAAAAAGATTGCAGTATTGATTAAGTCTTAGATTTCTCTACTATATACTCCATACTCCAAAACGTAGGCCTGTTTTTTTCTCTTTCTTGACTTGAGAATGGTTCTGTAATTCCTTTCTGTTTGTATTTTAGTTGAGTTGACTTAGAGAATTGTCAAGGTTACCAATTCCTCTTCTATTGATTAAGGGCTTCTGTTGATTAACCACTCAATTTTATTGATAGATGAAGTTCTGGGGTTTTGGTGGGGTGTTTTTGTTGGGTTTTTTTTTTTAAACATTAGAACCTTGATACTTACAGACAACCTTTCTTGAAAGCCTATGTAAGGCCTAAAAACCTAAACTAAATAGAACGTTAAACAGATCAACATTATCAAGTACCAAGGAATAAATTATGAGGGAAAATCAGCTATTAATTTGCAACACAAAACACATGTAAGCAATGCAGAAGTGAACAAAACTGAATATATGCAAAGGTTTCTGGTTTCTTGTGGGCCAGTCTCTGGACTAGAGTAGAAGACCTCAGAGCTAGACCTTAAGTGGAGAAGGTGAACTTGTTGGCCAGTTCTCAGCTGTCATTCAACTGAGACTTGGGTGTTCTGCATAACCTTCTTGTATTGTATGGAAACACTAGTGTAGGACCAACCTTAACATTTAACTTCAGGAGTCATAGGGTAAGAAGCACACAGTTTCATGGATGGCTAAAAACATTGAGAAGGAAGAAATCATTACACAGGGAGATGATGGTATTGTAACTTAATTAAGGTTTAACGCAAAGACATGATCTTCATATAGAAGCATTTCATTGTAAATGTACTTTCTTATGGTAAAAGTTACCAAATCCATTATGAACTCTAGTTTCTTTGCCAAATCAGTCAACCCACAAGTTGTAGAAATCATCTGGAAATGAGTAAGAAAGGGCACTGGTGTCTGGCAGACATCTACAGCTTAAGCACAGACACAAAAAACTGTACTCTGGTCTCTCTGTCCTTGCCTCCAGAGTTGGACAAAACAACACAGAACTGGCAAAACCCCATAGCTCACTGCTTAGATCTAAGAATGGCAACTTGAATACAAATACGTGATAGGTATGCAAGGCAAAAAAAAAAAACCACAAAGATGAAGCGGGCTTCTGCTAGCAAGCAAAGCTGTGTGCATGTGATAGGGGAGTCATAGTACCTAAAACTAAAATTTACATTGTCCAAATAAGACAGAGCATACATGTCCAAGGACAGCAGTCAGCAAAAACTGAGCATAAGTCATCCCTCACGGACATCAAGGAGTGAACAATGTTGAACAAAAAAGTAAATACACTGAATTTAAAGAAACTGTTTCCATTGGCTTCCACAGACTTTAGATCCACAGATGAAGGGAAATGAAGGCCACCTTTTAGGAGAGGAAGTAACAACTGCAGTTATTTTAATGGAGCTATCTGTGCAATGTACGTCTGGATTAATTACTCCCAATAGCACTTTTGACAATTTTTTTTTGTTAAAAAATTATTTTCAAACAAACTTCTCATTATTCAGCAAGTTCTGAAACGTTAATCTGTAGAATTTAAAACAGGAGTTGACCTCTTATCTAAGAAAATAAAATCAAGGAGATCAAAATAGTGCATTATTCCACAAAATGGATGCAGAAGTTTACTAAAAACATCCTGTGAAATTCAGAATTCCTTATCCCAGTGGAACAGATTTCTGGTGTCCCCTCTGAATTTATTAAACACACCAGCATACTGGAATGAACTCCTTATTTCCAGTTAAGTGTACAAAAATCTGTGTGAAATTTAAGCCTCTGAACTCATGATCATACAGAGCCAATGATAAAATGAACGTTAATACTGGCCCTAATGCCTAACATGTGCAGTACTAGGAGGTCATACTTCTTTTGCTGATCCAGTCTATCAAGTTTTTCTAGTATTAAGAAAGTACCAGGGTACAAACATGTGTTACACATTGTACCTTACACTTTCTTGCCTTACCTCACCTCATGTATTCCTATGTGAAGAACACTGTAGTTTCTCAGTTAATCTCGAGACATCATCACCCATATTTTTGTCTCTCATATTAAGTTCCATCAGCTGCTTTTTAATAACAGACATGTTCAAATCCAAATATTTAAAACTAGTAATGGATATAGGAAAAACTGCGGGGTTTTTTGGGCACACACTTGAAAAGGATGCTTTAGTAAAGCCAATAGTGCTTTATAGGAGGCATAATAAACCTGTAAACAATCACATCACAGTCTCAAAACAGAAACAGATGAAACAGCTGATACTTGGCACCTTCTTTTTTTGGGGGAGGTAATGATGGTGTACAAGAGCTAAACTATGTATTAGATATTTCCATTCACTTAATGGAAAAGGAAGCCACGTTTGTGTCTTGGGCAGGTACAGAAGTTTTCAAATTAACATGATGATACACAGTTTTTTCAATATCTCACCATTATATTCTACTCATTCATTCCTCTTCCTTAAGAGTATGCAGTACCAAGCAGGTCTCTAAATAAGAAATGATCAGATCTCTAAAAAAGATACATGAAGGAACCACAGAAAGAGTCAATAAATATTTTATTTGAGGGAATTACAGTTTTATTACCAGAGTTCAAATTTCAACAGAACTGACATCTCAAAAACATTTGTTAAAATGTGCTAACAAGATATGCCTGTGCATTCACTCTTTGCAGCAGCACTACTCTGCCTTATCAGGGTATGTTGCAATGAAGCAAAATGCAGGGATCCCACAAGATACTACCAGGCATAGGAAGACTTGACTTTCATCCAGTAGTAGTCTCAAGTACTAATGCATACTTTCAAAACTATTTGGAGGTTTTTAACTTATGATATACATTTAGATCTATGTATCTATATTAGACGCCTGTATATGGTCTATCTGCACAGATATCTATCACTTTCCATCAGAGGACTTGAAGGCAACCAAACTGACAATTGACTGTCAAAGTCAAAGAAGGTTAGTGAGAAAAACATTGGTAGATTCTGAATTCACTGACGTGCATCTAGTTAGCTTCGCAAACTACAGAATTTTCTATCCTGAGAGCACACATCTAGTCCACTCCTTCAGTGTTCAGCAAGTTTCAAAACCAGTATCTGTAATCTTAAGGAAATGAGACATTTAAGACATTGAGACCAATTTCAGACCTAATAAAGCTTAAACTTGATCTTTTTATAACATAACACAATCTAAGGGGGTACCAGTTTGTGTGTTTTGAGTTTCACCTCCTTCCTCCAACCCCCCCCCCACCCGCCCCCCTTCCAACAGAGAAAGATGCTGGTTTATGCCACATCAGCTGGAGAGGAACACAGTAGTCTTTTTACAGTGTTCTATCCATCTTCAAATAAACTTAGAAATCCTGTAATGTTTTTGTTTCCATCTCATCTCTTCCTCTCAAGGATCACGTTCAGTCCAAAAAACCCCAAAACACTTCAAAATATGGATTAGAGGGGTTTCTGTCTCACAGTTCATCAAACTAATCAAGTACTGAAAATCATGTACCTATGATTGATAATAAGATTTTAACAGGCAGGGAGATGAATAATTTATTTTTGATGTAATCTCTGGACTGGCATCCCTTGGTTCTCAAATTCACTACTTCAGAAGAATTATTCTGAAGAGATTTCACATGACAAAGATTTCTTTATACTTGTCAGAGAGTCAAGGTGGCCTCCCATCAACAATATGGCTTCAGGTTGATTTTCTTTCTCCTTTTCAGAGTCCATTTCCCTCCTCTGAATACTGATTAGTACCGATATCTGCTGTGTTCCTTTCTATGACTTTCAGTCTTTCTATTTTAACTCAGTCACAAAAATTCAACTTTGCGAAGACAGTGACTGGAAACTGTTTGAGGCAGGAGTATGTGAGATCTCCAAGATTAAAGGGACTGCCTATTCTCCCCACGTATTTTTAATGTACTGTCCCTCAAACTTGGTGTGGATAAAAGTAATTTCGTTCCTTCTCTAGATTTTGTATACACTGTATCAGTTGACAAAAACAACGTGATACTTTATTATAAATTTCTTTTGTTATCATTGTAATAGAAGTGGAAAACATGGTCATGGAGGCTAAATTATAGACATGAAATTAGATACTCTAAGAAGTGAAACTCTTGGACATCAAGACATACTGACATCTCAAAATGTGTACTTGACATGTTTCTATACCGTTCTTGTGTGATCACCAATCGTTTTTCTCTGCAAGAAATCTGTTTTGGCTAGTATTTATTTTGCTCATTTTTTAATAAAAGTTATCTGATATTGACCTCATACTTTATTTTCAGAACACTAACAATGTCTTCTAAGAATCAAAAATTATTTGTTTTCTTATTAACTGTGCAGTGTTTAGTACTTATCGCTATCAGTATGACAATATTTAGAATAGAGGCTCTATTACCTGTATTTTCTATGAGACAAGAAACAGTGAGATTGGAGATCAGAAAATCAGGAGGAAAAGCAGGCATGTTTTTAGCACACCATTATGTGCCAAAGCTTTCCAATATCCCCATCATATGACTCAACACAATGAGGGAAGGAACACAGACATTTTTTTGCCTTGCACACTGATTTAAGGTATTTGCCTAGCATATCAAAGGAAATCCATGTCAAAAAAGATTTAACCAAGTGCCCATCTCTCCTGGAATAAGCCTTTATTTTTCTTTACAAGACTTATTAACTGGGAATGCTCTTAGATTTTGGGAAAAGTCAGCTTACAGAAACTAAATGGGAGATGCCTTATGTTTAGTAGGCATTAGCATGTCTGACTGGAGAAAAGAGTCAGGAATCTGCACAACAGGCAGCTTCCTTCCTTAACTCATGTTAGTATCAGGGAAACCCTGCCCTAAAAATCTAGCTACTAAAGGTGAACAAAACTATTAACACTTAATAGATAAAGCTTCATTGATATTCTTATATATTAAGCAGGATTTCAAGATCAGTTTTGTTTATTAAACAGGTACAAGCCCACACTAAAGCAACAGAACCCACATTAATCAAATCTTTTAAGAACAGTTTGGAGTAAACAGCAGTATAAACAAAAATACCTTTCCTCCCACACACTTCATATAAGACCTTGGGATGAAAATAGTTAAGAGACCTTAAAAGCAAGTATTCCTTATGCTGTAAATCACTCTATATAAATTGATAGCACATCTTAATAGAAAGCTGAATGTTTCCAGAAGTGAAGGAAGATCAGATTCACTCTACAAAATTAAGCATAAATATTTTCAGATATTTTCAATTCTCAAAAGAAGAGAATCTTCAGTTCTGATATAGTCAAATTATTGCAAGTTATCTGACTAAAGAGTAATTCATACAGGTAATCACTCCTATCTCAAACCCTAATAGTATTCAGGATTAGCAATGCAATACTGATTTTAAAGTATTCTTTGCTGATAATTCCCATCCATTTCTAGATTTATATAGACAAGAGGAGAGAGGAAAATAAACAGGGAGGACACAGAAAAAGTGGAGGACTAATTCTTTCAAACATAATGAGACAACATACAGAAGCGTTTGACTGAATGTGTGGGGATAAATATCAGGTACACAGAACTCACCTCTTAAGAGTTACATACTGTCACAGAAAAGCGTGACTATTTTGGTAAGCCAAGGACAAAGACTAACAGAAAGTGTAATTCTGCTACTCCTTGTTCTTTTCTGCACAAAATGAACAGTCCCCTCTACCACCAACAGACAGTTCTGTAGTGGTGGCAGTGAAGTGAGAAGCAAGACCTCTAAGTTCTCCTTCAGTCAGTCTGTGCATGTGTTCTTTACCACATGCTAGATTTTCCTTTTTTTTTTTTTTTTAAATCTTACTAAGTCGCATAAGAATTAAAAGTCCACAAAGCTTTCAAAATAGCATATATAAATTATATACATAGAGTAGCAACTTGAACTTATGGGCATTTGTTTCTCCCATAGCAATTTTTGGAAAGGTAATCAAAATAAATTGATTCAGATTTGTAATTTTCTCAGAAGTCTTCTGTGTAACAGCACAAAGTAAACTATCCAGCATCTTCTACACATCTTATAGCTAAGCACATCTCTTATCTGAGTGGGAACACATATCAACCTCTGAAATGAAATTGGTTAGACAGTATACGTTCCTCTAGTCTCTGCAGGGCTACAGACCTATTTCCACATCAGTAAATTCAGTGGAAGCTTTCTTACTGGCACAAAACACTCACATCAGGACACTAGCAGGCACACTGTAGGCTACAGTATGACTCTAGGCACAGTTGAGAGATACAAATACTATGTCAGTTACTTCTATTACTACTCAAGAGATATTAATACCAGGAGTCACTATAGCCTAGAAAGACATGTCAATGGCAGTTGTTCTCTCCTGTTTTCTTTTTCTGAGTGTACTTGTTTGATTTAGAAAGGACCCTTGGTAATTTACCATTTAGTCTATCCAACCTCAAGCCAATCTGGCTGGGAAGCAGGACTAGAGGCAGAGCTAAGATTTCATTCATTCTTGATTAGTTTCCATCTGTGAGAAAAGGGTGTTTTGACAGGCTTGGACACAAGATCTACATGGCTTATCTGGAAGAGCAAGATAGGAAACCAGGGCACTTGGTCTTCCCTTCTTCCCACAGACCTATTCACAGATTAGTTGAGGTAGGAAGGGATCTCTGGAGAGCATCTAGTTCAACCCCTGCTCAAAGCAATGTCACCTATAGTAGGTTACACTGTGCATCCCCTTTCTAATTGAACATGTTCCAGCATGAACATGCTCTAGCAGAGTACCACGTGGCTAATAAAACACTTAAACACTGTTATCTGCACTGTACTAATGTGAAGTGGATACGATCTAATGTGACACGCACTACACAAGCATAAGACCATTAAGTCCTACTGAGGTATAAGAAAGTCATTAAGTTTATAAGAACTACTTTTTCTTTCTGTGGTAAAATGTCTCCTATACGATTTACAGTTTCCAAACTTGAAGTAGTAATTTTAGCCAATGAAGATTAAATACTATAATTCTTTTTCCTAATACTTTAGAAAGCTAACAAAATATAACTTGAGTGGGGAGAAAGGTGACAGAAGGAGATATGTGTATATATATGGAAATATCAAGAATGATTAGTAAAAACTATATAGAGAAAGCCTTGTTGATATTTCAGATAAAGTTTGAAGTGGACTGAAAAAAAACAAGCAAGAGAACAAAGCCTTCAGAAACAAAAGGTGGTTTTTTGTTCTCTATGCCCTGACCAGGCAAGAATATTGAGCAGAATTAATGGAATCCATGAGATTCCCCTCCATATACTTTCAAAATAAGGAACAGATCTGATCTACATCCAGGTAAATGGAGGGGGAAGTTAGAGGAGAGTTTCCTTCCAAGTACAATGTGAGAAACGCATCCATGCAACAGGTGTCATGATGGGCAGAACACTCTTCCAGAAGAAAAGGAAACAGTCACAGGGGAATGGAGTCACTGAAGCAAAAACTGCTGGAAGATAAAATTGAGGTGATGGCACACCAACATTTTCTTTCCCTAATTCTTATTGAGCCTGATTTTTTTTTGGCAATTCACAGAACATTAATGGCAGAAGAGAAATCACTTCATAACAAAGTAATAACTATCTCTTAAAATATAATATTCAGAAAAACAAAACCAAAGAGTTCACCATTTTGCATTAGGGAAACATGAAGAGGGACCCATGGAGAAAATAGAGACAGCTTTAACAAAACAACCACAGCCGAGATCAGTTCTCCACTGACTTGCATCTTTTATTTTCACTAAAATAGAGGCTTTCTCCTCTTCTCCCTTCTGAACAGACATAGATTAATAAAGCAGGCAAAGAACACTGGTAAATCAAGTTCAGCAGAAATCCAGAAATATTTGCATCTGAATGGAACTATTACAGTTTCTCTTTGAAATCATTTTCAAAAAGAATATCACTGCTGAAGAAAAAACACTCCATCATTGAGGTATATCAGAACTCTGCTACTTTCTCAGTATCGGTGGGTTGGCATGAATTTCGAAGTTACTTTGAGAAGTCGGTGAAGCTTCTGCTTGAATATGGCCTTTGAAATTTAATCTGAGACTCACTTTTCAGCACTCAGTTTTTGCACCTAACAAATAGTGTAAGTACGTAGTATAGTACATATTAGTAAGTATGAAAATAGTAACTGTGCTGCTCTGAACATGTACTTTTTCTTCATAGTACCTTAAAAAACACAACTCTCTGCATAATGGTTTTTACTGTGTTTATCCCGAGTCACATTTTAGTCCTTTCAAGGTAACTGGGGCTGTTTTATGACCTTTTCTCAGTGTTCTTTCCATCTTTGTTGAGAGTAGATAGGTAGTCAGTAAGTAGTCAAAGCTTTGAGAAGAATGAGTGTTAACAGCATGGGTTAGGGAAGAACCTCCATCAGAATTCTCTAACATTTGTTTTCTGACAAATAGAATATACATATACAACTGCGTGCAGTTATACCATGATAAATCAAAAAGAACTCCACTACAAACCACAGGGCAACTTTGAACTCATATAGATAATAGTAGATTTTCACCAAATAAAATTAATTCATGATTGTATTTTTCATAAGATTGGAAATATCTTCTAGTAGCAAAAGTAAGCAAAATACAAACAATGTCTGTGTTCAAGAATTATTCTTAAATACACCTTTTTTAATTCCTCCCACATAATTTTCATTGTACATTAATAAACTGTAATTATACTCCAGGGGAAGTATAGAGTTGCTGTCTGATCACGCAAGGATAAGGTTGGGAAAGCAAGGCTGACATGGAGTTAAATCTGGCAAGGGATGCAAAGGGCAACAAGAAAGGATTCTGCAAATACATAAACAGCAAAAGAAGGGAAAAGGCTGGAAAATGGAAAAGGCTGAGGTCATCAATGCCTTATTTGCCTCAGTCTCTACTTGCAAAACCAGCCTTCAGGAATCCCAGGCCCAGGAGACTAAAGGGAAAGTCTGGAACAAGGAAGACTTGCCAACAGTGGAGGACCAGGTCAGAGAGCACTAAAACAAACAGTATGTAAGTGTGTGCACAGGACCTGATGGATTGCACCCACAAGGGCTGAGAGAGCTGGTTCATGTCTTTGGGAGGCCACTCTCAATTGTCTTTGAACAGTCATAGTGATTGTGAGAGGTTCCTGAAGACAGGAAGAGAGCAAATACCACTCCTATCTTCAAGGGTAGGAAGGAAGATCTGAGGAACCAGAGACCAATCAACTTCACCTTGATCCCTGGGAAGGTGATGGAGAAAATCCTCCTGGAAAGCATTTCCAAATATATAAAAGACACAAAGGTGATTAGAAGTAGTCAGCATAGATTTACAAAAGGGAAATGATGCTTGACCAACCTGATAGCCTTCTACAATGAGGTATCTAGCTCAATGAATGAGGGGAAAGCAGCAGATATTGTTTACCTTCAGTAAAGACTTTGACACTGTGTCCTGTAACATAATCATAGACAAGCTAACAAAGTACAGGTTGGACAAATGAACAGTGAAGTAGATTGAAAATTAGCACAACCACCAGACCTAGGGGATTGTAATCAGCGGCATAGAGGCCATTTGGAGGCAAGTCACTAGAGGCATACCCAAGGGGTCAATAGTAGGGTCAATTCTGTTTAATGCCTTCATTAGTGACCTGGACAATGGGACAGAGTGCACCCTCCACAAGTTCGTTGATGACACAGAACTGGGAGGAGTAACTGATACACCAGGTGGTTGCGCTGCTAGAGAAGTCTGCCTCAACGGAATGGAGAACTGGAGAGAGAGTAACCTTATACAGTTCAGCAAGGGGAAATGCAAAGTCCTGCACTTGGAGAGTAATAACTCCATGTACTAGTGCATGCTGGGGGCTGACCAGCTGAAGAGTAGCTTTTCATAGGACCTTGTTGTCCTGGTGGAGCCAGGAATGCATCCTCATGGCAAGGAAGGGCAACAGTATCCTGGGATGCATTAAGATGATCTTTGCCAACAAGGTGAGTGAGGTGAATCTTCCTCTTTGTTCATCACCGCTGAGGCCATATCTGGAATCCTGGGTCCAGTCTGGGGCTCCCCAGTACAAGACAGACATGGATTTACTGGAGTGGGTCCAGCACAGGGCCACAAAGCTGATTAAAGAATTGAATTATCTTTCACATGAGGAGAGGCTAAGAGAGCTGGGACTGTTTAACCTCAAGAAAAGAAGGCTCAGGAGGATCTGAACCATGCATAGAAATACCTGGCGTGAGAGAACAGAGAGAATGGTCCCAGACTCTTCCCAGCAGTGCCCACTGATAGGACAAGAGGCATTAGGCACAAACTGAAACACATGAAATACAATCTGAACATGAGAAAACATGTTTTACTGTGCAGGTCGTCAAACACAGGAACAGGTTGCCCAAAGAAGTTGTGTAGTCTTCATGTGTGGAGATATTCAAAACCTGACTGGACATGGTCCTAGGCAACCTGCTATAGCTGACCCTGTTTGAGCATGGTAGGGTTGGACTAGATGGCCCCAGAGGCCCCTTCCCACCTCAACCATTCTGTAATTCTGGACAAAGATCTTATTAAAAATATTATACTGTATCATCCTTTGTGTTACAGGAATATTTATTGACTAAAAGGATTAGTTTCTGTGAATGTATTTTCTTTCCTTAGCAGAGAAAAATATCCTAAAGCATTGTGTGTGAAGTCACTTGAAAAAGTTAGCACTGATTTCTTTTCATTCTAGGTATTTTGAAAAAGTGACATTTAAGGCCTCTCTTATACCTTTTGTTTAATCACTTAATTTAAGCATTAAAAGTTTTGTATTTTTTACATTAATATTTACTAGTCAGTAACAGAATCGTTTTTGTCCGTAGAAAAGAATATCCAAGGCCCTTAAGGTGTAAAGTAGAGGTCAAAAAAAAAAGGAATACAAAGATGAAGGATTCTAATAAAATGCATCTTCAACTTAAGTAAACTGGAACCTGCAAGAACAGAAACCTGAATGATTCCGAGGTAGCTACTGGACATAACGCTCACTCAATGCCACCAAGAAGTGGATACAAAATGCTCAAAGAACTTCTGTGCAGACCTCAGTTAACCTGTAAGACACTACTACAGGATACATACTGAGATAAGTTCCCAAAAAGCAGTAACACTCAAAAACGATTAGAGATTTGTATGTATAGTAAAAACATCTATAGCTGTGAGTTAAGATATAAGCACTAATCATAATAGAAACCTTCTTGAAAGGGAACATTACTTGTAGGGGACAAAGTATACCCTTGAGAAGGTAATCATGTAACTTCCATTATCAAGTGGATTCATTTTCTCTGAAACATTGTTACCAGTTATTGAGCAAAGATGGATAGTCCTACATTCACGGTGGTTTATTCTCCGAACTGATCGGATTCATCTGGATTTACAGCTACAAGAGGGAAACAGGTTGTCTACTGCAGAGAACAGAACTATACCTATGACATTAGTAATTTAAGTAACTGAAAAGGCTTAAAAGTATCACTATAACAGTTTTAGCAGCAGCAGCTTCCCTACCAATATCGATCCTCTAGATTATCATGCAGACATATCATAAATTAGCAGGAAACAAAGCCTGTCAGGTCTTTGTCAACAGTAGCATGCTTACATTTGCACTTAAAGATGTCTGATCTGAAATATTAAACAAAGATCCAAAAGTTAGAAGCTTATATATAATGATTTCTCTCAAGTCTTCCAATATAGATAATGTTGAAAACAGAGTGTAGGTAAGTGCATATTAACAATTTATTTTTTAGTTTTCCCTTTATTTCTTTAGATAGAATAAGCCACAATAGTTGGAGCCTACTTGAACACATTTTACTGAAGGGAATACAGCAAGCTACACTTGCTATCAACAATATCAAAACACTTCATGGAAGGTAATTAGCCTGAAGTTATTGCAGGGCACTGGCTAGGAGAAGCTAGACTTGCTGGTGGCTTCTGAAGAATCCATATAAAAATTCTAAGGTTTTCAGCTGAGCAGTATTTGGGCAATTTTGATTCACAGAAATTTTCAAAAGCTTTATTTTCATTCTACAGTGAAATGAAAACAAATGCCAAGACTCTGAACATTAACATAGACATACTTCCTCTCCTCAGCCAAGCACACAAAAAGTAAAGCCTGAGCAAATTTGAACTCTTGCCTCCCACATCCTTCTCAATCTCTGGTTCTGAAAGGGGAATGGGTGGATACCTCACAGGAAAACACTGATAATACTAACTCAGTTGATCAGTGTTTTTTGGTGTTGTGTTTTGTTTTTTTTTTTTTTTTTAAATCCCTGAAAATTTGTTGAATTCATAAATGAGGAACAAAGTAACTATAAACATAGAAAATTAAAGATGATTACATCACAGTAAATGGATTTTAGTAGCTACTATAGGAATGTATGAGCAGCTTTATTTAATAGCAGAGAACTCTTAATAAAATGAGATTTTTTTTTTCCTTGAAGTGTGCTGTAAATAAGCAGCAGCATTCCCACAGCTGAGAGAGAAGAATTGAGCATGAATTATTTATACTGTCTGGAATAGATTTAGATTCTTTCAGACATTCAGTAAGTTTTGCAGTCAAGATGCAATCTTTCAATAATTCAGATGTCATCAGGAAAGAATAAGAAGTCTTGTTTGGAAACATCATAGTAAACAAATTTAAAGTGTTGAAAATATACAATGCAAGGACGAAACAAAGTTATTGTTTAGTTGGCATTTGAATTAAATTGTTTCTATTAATAGGCTGACTGAGGTACAAAAATAAAGCGGTTGAAAACTATGTCATCATATGGAGAAGTAAGATGAACTAGATTTATGTTTATAAGTGACAGATATAGGAGAAGTGCTAATATTGAAAGAGAGACAGAGCACAAAACCAAGGAACATCACTGAATTTATGCAGATCACAATTTAGATTTTAACTCTGACCAGTCCAACAGGCTTTTCTTTGAAATTTGATTATTTTTTTAAAGCTAAGGAAGGTTAAGTATTAAGTGGTAACAGTAAGCCTGGATATATAAAATTCTTTACAGATTTTATCTAATAAATAGTAATAGCCTTTGTCAATTTCATAATTCCTGATCATACTTTCCTATTTCCAGTAGTTCTTCATCTTCCCTTGGTCAGTGCTGTTACAGACAGATATTTGAGGTAGAATTGTACCATGTTTGCCTTAAGATGAGTTTATTAAGCTCGTTTAGGTTGCTCAGTCTCTAAAGACTCATATTATGCCACAGAAATAGTGATCTGGAACGAGATCTCTCTAAACAAAGAATGTGAGAACTCATCAATGAAACAGATCAAGATGTCATAGCTATCCAGTATTGCATAGGACCCTTTCATTCAGTTTTATTTTCTAGTGTGCAAACTTATACTGACTTTGTTGGTTGAATTTGGAGTCCTCTTGATTCCTTATGAAAGTTTCATTCTTTCTGCCCTGTGGCAGCTTAGCTTTAGGTCTGACCAGAAGCCTGTTCCTCTGCCTGCCCTGCTCCTGCAGCTCCCTGCTTGCTCCCTCTCTGCTCAAATCTACTCTTGGCGAATTTCTCCCACCTGCACACTCTCAGCCAAAGGCCTTCCTCTAAGAAACCCAGAGTGAGACTACAAAAAAACCAAAAACAAAACAAAAAACCCAACACAAAACAAAACACAAAAGCAGCGGCATTCCTTCCAAAGATACAGTTACTACTTTTAAATAATAATAATAAAAACATAGTACATACACAGTCGCCTGTTGAAGAAGCAAACTGGTCATCCATTTGCCAGACGTCTGCTTTTATAATCACATTTAATGACAATTGACCTCTAAGTATTTTTTTAACCTTTATTATTTTAAAGTCAGCATATGTATACATCCCTACATATAGCGATGGGAACTTTGGCAAGAACCAAGCTGCACTGCTCCACAGGAAGAGCAATAGTCCAACCAGGTATTTCTATCCATCCTCCCTTCCAGTTAGCAGGATTGGAGCATTTGTGATGGACCCAGCATACAAAAAGATCATTACTGAAATGATGGCCAGGATGATATTTTTCCCTCACAAATGCACAGAACAGAAGAGTAAAGTTTGCCCTATGTTTTTGCTCCATTTATACCTAACCTATATGAGATCCATGTCTCCCCCACTCCTATAATTCATTTAGGTGGTTGATGCTGTAAAAAGTCTCCAGTCTCAGTGGTAATGCAGCACTTCCAGGAGCGAACATGCACAGTAGGCACATGACAGTGGCTGTTTTCACCTGTGCCTCAGGCAGCATTAACAGGAGTGGACATCTGCTGGCTTCCAGAAATAACCTCTCTCAAAAGTCCCTGCCTCTCCTAAGGCTGCAGAATATCTAAGGAGTTTCTAGAGAGTTTCACCTGACAGCACCAGTCACAGCAGAGTGTTTTATCTGATCAGAGACCCTCAGTTTCAGTTCTGTGGCACTGGCAAGAGGTGGAAGAAGAATCTGATTCAAAACTAGGCTGCAAACAGAGCTGGTAAAACTTAGCCTCCAAGCAATGAGTTCCACACACACATTCATAAATAAAAGATAGAAAGTATGATCAATTTATCACTAAAATGGCAGTCATGTCCATTTTCCTCAGCTGAGAATATGTTTCAGTAAGTCCTGAGCTAAAGGACTCCAAGTGCAACGCAGAGCTGAATACACGGACAAGTGGATTAAAATGCAGCACTGAAAAGCAGCCACCCCTGATGTTAGATGGGTTTGCTTCGTGTTATCTTTCTGTCCCTGCACACCAGGGTCCTTTTAGTTTCACATGTGTTAACACATGGATTTAAATCTACTTTTTCTCCTAGAATAAACTGACTTCCACTCATGTAACTAGGATAAGAGCAAAATCTATACAGCATGTAGCAATTCCACCCAATAGTTGAGGTTTTTTCCATTTACTGAAAAAAAGTGAATTGAATTATGGTAAAATAAATTATCACACAGTCCTCAGGTATATGGAGTGTTAAATGGGAACATTAACTGAATACTGACAGCTTGAGCAAATATTCATTATATGGTGTCACAACAGTTTCTGTAGCACAGTAGCGGAGAGATACATGCTAATAATATCTGAAGACACTTGTAACCTCCTGCTGATGTGGCAGATTTGAAGACCAGTTATTAGGAGCCTATGCCTTAAGGTGGAAATCAGAGCAAAGGACCTCTGCTTTTCTTCAGGAAAAACTGGGGTTAGAAATCTAGAGAAAATTAATTTTAAAAAGGGCACATATATAACTACTTCAAGAGATGGCAGTTTCTTTCAAACCAAAAGTTTCTTGAGAAAAAACAATGCAATCTGAGCAACACATGCAGTGTTGCTGTGCCTCATTGCTCTTATGTTCATATATCCCACTCCTCTAAATGTATATACTTCAATGTAGTCACATACCTGCATCAGGAAGCCATCTGAATTTTGTTTAAAATACAGGGCCCAAAAGAGTGCACCGCAAGACATTTTTTTAAGACAGTCTTGCAATTGCAAAAATCTGAAGTGTTTAAGCCTTATCACCTTTTCTGGCTGAAAATAATTCTAGGTTGTTTCTGATGTTATGAGGGACATGTTTGTTTTGCCAAAATCTTCACATTTTATTGCTTTAAAGTAATTTTTCCCCTAAGCAGACAGATTTAGAAAAAAAAATAAAACCCCAGAAGTGATCTGGAACTATTTTCTGGATTAGACACCCCTGCTCAAATACAAAATTTAAAGATGAAGTATTCAGTGTTTGACATCCATGCTTCCTAAAAAAATGGTGTTGGACATTGTATTTTTCTTTGCTGCTGTTATTTGTAACTTTGTTTTCATTATTTCTGTGTGCACAAGTTGTTTACAGAAAAGATAAAACCATGCTGATCACCCAAAAAATAATTTGTATAATTGATAAGTGGGTAAAAGGCTTCCAGAAGCATATTTGCTTTAGCATTAGAAATGCTTCTATCCCCTGCAATAAATTAATGCTGGTTATTTCCAGGTCCAATTTCATAAAAGGATAGGCACCATTTCATCTATTTTTATTTCCCCTAAAGGATGAAAGTAGGAAGGAAGTGGGGGAAAGAGAAAAACATGTAACAGAAGGTAATAATGAAGAGCAAGACTGAGCACTTGGGCTGTGTCAGTAATTCACTGGCTAATTAAAATACTCTAATTAAACAGAACAAGTTTTCAGGTCTTGGTATCAATAAAAATGACACGCTTGTGTATAAACACTGAACTTTAAGACAAGGCCTATTAGATTTTTGGAAGCATAGTGTTTGAAGGATTCTTCAAAATGTTAAAATGCACAGTAAATAACTGAGTGTTACAAGTGCAAACATAAGCATTTCTGTAGCACTTGCTGTAAATACATGCCTATGTGTTGATCAAGAATATGAATCCTTTTGTCAAAGGCCTTACTGAGGCTTTCTATGCAGATATTTTGTTTTCAACAAAATTTTGCTATGAGAAGCATTTTTGTAGGTCTCATTGTTCTTATGTTGGATATTTGTATGGAAACAAGTTATTTTCTTTAGAAGCTTATTCTTTACCTAGAGCCATAATATTTCCACTGAAAAATTACAGTGATGTCACAGAGGCAAATCAAAAGAAGATATTCTGTTTAAAAACCCAATGCTTGCAGGGTTGTTCTAATAATGAGGGGCAGCATGTGTCCTAATTATCTCAGAATGGAGCTTCTCATGTACTAAGAGCCTTTAAAATAAGAAACAGCTTGGAAAGAGGTCCAAATCCTCCCCTTCCAATTTAAACATATTTTCCTTCTCTTCACATTTACTGGACAAATCCCACTTTCCATTTATACAGTTGACAAAAAAAACCACCTTCAGTTTCACTCTATCTTAACAACCATCTAGGAAACAATATTAATCACAACCACCTAGGAGGTAACATTAATCACAAGGAAAGATACTACTTCACTGGACATTGTTCTGGTTGCATTTAAGGACTCTATCCCATCTCCTCCTTTTAAAACACGTTGTGTTCTCCCTGAAACATTAGAAGTCTTTCCTTTGCTATGCATATACAACTTACCTAGTGTTACCCACTGTATAGCTCCTGTAATTCCTACCCATTTACCAGGCAGTGAAGCATATCAGCTCCCTTTTAACCATGTTGCTGCAAGTACCCTTCCCGTATATGACTTCAACACCTTTTTGTAAAGGGACCACAGACTGCAACAGCTATTGACCGTTTCTTCAAGGTTAATCAAGAGAATTGCCAACTGAGCAGTGAGCAAAGAGCAACATACCCATCACTGCCATGTAAATTAGGCCAAAGACTGAGACTAAACAGTAATAGACATGAAAAATAGCAAAAAGAAAATCATAGAGGGACAAGGAAAACAAAATAAAATTTCTGGACTTTTGAAATCCCATTGCTTTAAAACTATTTCTTTTTCATAAGCCCATGCTTATGAAAGGATCATTAAAATCAGGAGGAATTTGCTTAAAGTCAGATGGTTTCATGATTTTTTTAAATTTTTTTTAGACTCTCCAAAGCAGCAGAGAACAGTTGCAGTAGCTATGTTTAAGAGGGCTAGGATAAGAACTAGTGGATAAAGGAGAGAGAAACTGGTGAAAACTGTTACATCAATAAGATTGCAGTGATATATTTTTAGAACAAAGAAGGCTGAAAGAACCATGCCTTACAAACCTCCATAATGTAAGAGTTTTTGTCCAGGTCAGCAGAAGAAAGAAAACTTCAGGATTTAAGTAGGCATTGTAGAATCACTGAGGTTTGAATTATAATCTGTACTTTTGTTACGGAAAAATAGCATTGTGAGGTTCTAAAGAGTTCCATTTATGAACTAAACCCAAAGGATGTCATGTTCTTTTAAACTTAGTAAACCACAATACCAGGCTAACAGGCATCGTGAAGGTAGTAAACAGAACAATTTGGTAAGTATGGCAAAAATTTTGAACTAAGCTTATTTCAGAGTCTACCGATTTGTTTAAATCAAAGATGTGTCTTGTCATGGTAATAACTCCAGAACAAAATCATATCCATAGCACACTGGAATATTCAAATAAGGTTATTCCTACAGTCACTTGGAAATACGCAGAGTAAACAGAATCTTAGCAGGATAACCTTATGGAAAAATACATACGTTCTTCTGGAAAAAAAAAGCATTAGTCCTTTTGGAGTGTTTCAAGATTGTGCTTCCCCCCTGCCCCCCCCCCCCCTTTTTTTTTTTCTCTCCACATTCTTACAAGTCAGTAGGCAACTTAAGAAAAAAAAATATCAGTCAAGATTTGAAAGCGAACCTCTTCTGGCATATTTAAAATATAAGAGTTTGCTTTTGTAGTGAATTGATCTTAATACACAAAATGACAATCAAACCAAAAATTTAAAGCATCAGGTACCTCTGAGCCCCTCCTCCAATATAGCAAAGCTATATTCAGCCTTCTTTCATGAATGATAACAGTCCCGGTATCATCTAGATGCGTTTCTTTCATCTTCCTTCTACAAGAATGCTGAAGAAAACTGTATCCTTGTTTTATGGAGGACTATGTCCATATACTGGAGGAAAACATACTAAGCAGCTTTATAAGAAAGGGTGGTGAAAACATCACCTTAGTGTTTCTCACTTTACTGCAAGTTGTGAGGAGTGGGCAAGCAAGAGCTAAACGGGATTCGAGTCCCATTTGCTACACTGCAGGGAAGTTTGCAGGCAGCATAAGATAAATTGCTCTAGTCATAGGTCATCTTTAATGTTTATAGAGCACTTTCCTTGTGAATGATCCCAGAGTGAGTCATGAATGTTATAAACAAATTATGCTAACATTACATAGTGGCTTGCACTTGCCAGAAATACCAATAAAAGGAATTCAGTATGCAAATGATACCTACTGCAGTTTCTTGGCTAAATAAGAACTTTGCTTTCATAGACTGAAAAATTACTTTGCAAAAATATAACTGGCATAAAATTAATTTCCTACCATCTCAAATAAGAGTTAGTATTAGTTCAAAGAAGTCCCTCGCTCCCGTCCAAGAGTCACTGTTTCTTTCCTTCCTACCCTTCAGTAGAAGATTGTCATGTAGTTTAATCACTAGTTACAAACTTTGAACTACTGGAGTTCTTTCAACATCCTGGTTATTCATATTGGAATTGTTGGCCAGTTACTACAAGCAAGTTGGTTTTTGTGTTTTGGTTGTTCATTTGGGTTTGCTTATCCCTCCACCCTGAGAGTTCTTATTCCACTGTTTCATTACTCAGACTTCATTACGTAACCTGAAGAACTGACCATGTAAGTTGCATGAACTTCTAGTATAGGATTGTCAGATGGATACCCCAGAAAAATATTAACTTGGGGCAGTGGGATGGGATAGGGTGTAAGGCACACTTCATCAATGAAAGGAGTTTTCTTTCTATCCACACTCTTCTGCAAAAAAAAAAATCTACAGTCTTAGAATCATACTACTGGATTCTGAGCATAAGTAAAGAAGCAGCTGTAGTCCAGGTTCAGTGTACACTTATGTAAATTCCCACTATCTTCTTTCATGCATGCCTAGAAACCCAACCATGAAAATTGAAGCCATGTTCTGACTCACTCAATTTCCTGATGGGTAGGTGGTTCAGTGAGTCAGTCTATTTTTCAAGCACAGACCAACAAACCTGGCAAGTGATGATTCAAGCCAATGGGTTTTATATTTTTATAGCCATCATACATTCAGTGCCTTTATGTCTAGCTACATCTGTTATCCTTTTCATATCCCTAGTAAAGCTCTGATCCAAGAGCCTTTGCAGATCACTTGATCATTTAAAGGCATGTGTCCACATTCATTAATGAAGTTCTACATTTCCTAAAATAAAAGCAGCTCCATCAATTTCAGGTCGCAACTCAGATATCATGCTCTCACTAAAAGAGATCTGTGTTATTGAAAGAGAGATTGGTGTCACAAGAAAAGTCATTGTTAGGAGAACTACTGTCAGAGAATAAGGGTTTGAATTGAAATCATGTAGTGTCCAGCACACCTCCATAATTTAGTGTGCAATCATACAACAGAAGGGAAAACCTGAGTTTCAAATGTCCTCCTGTGATACCATTCCTGTCAGACGTATAGAGGAAATTCCCTTTCTCAGCAAGCTTTACATTATACAAAGATAGCATTAAATGCTTTTTGCTATAAAATTACAGAATGTGCATTTCAAGTTGTGGACAATTTAACACTACTAAGTTGTGGAGTAATTTTACCTCTTCTCATGTAAGTTTTAGATACTCATATACTATTACAAAAGCATCTTGCATAGCATTTCCACATTCCTGGCCAGAGTTCAGTCGTATTCTGGAAACAAGATTCAGTGGTTTTATTTACTTTCCCAGCATTTCTCTTTCACAACAGATCTCTACTGGTTCCCTTAAAATCATTAACTCTAAATGAGCAATAAGGAATATCAGAGATAAGGGAAGGAACTTGATACAAAACTATCAATGTTTTTAATTCCTCTACCTGCAGTGCACTCACCAATAAGTTTTCATCTGTACGAGTACAGGATTGAAACCAGTTTTTAGTCATGTTTAAAAAAATAGAAAGCAAAAACAGTCAGTGAACATGAAATATTTTGAATTATTACTTCCCTATAGAAATCCTGTCCCCTCATTAGCACAAAAAAACCCCAAGCAAACAAAAAAAAAGTCTCTGTACTCTTAATATTAGGTAATACTCAAAGCCCAAGCAAAAGAAACTGTTTCTTAAAGTTTCCATTGCAAATAAATTTATTCGACATCTGCTATTATATTTTCATCATAGTTCCTGGATTTCACTGAAATATCACCTGCTATGAGGCAGACGACTTCTTGTACAGCAGTGTTTCTGTCATCTTAGAATTAGAGGATATACACATATTTAAAAAAATCTAATACAAATGTCAAAGAAATTAAAACATGCATTGTCCAAAACAACTCACGTTATAGGTATCTGGCTTTCCGATTTCTCAGAATAAAACAGAAAATGGTTTTCCTCTTTTTCAAATGAAGCACAAATACGTCTGGGTTCGTTTTGCTAGTTAGCATCACTCACAAAAAGGAAACCTCTCCTAATCAATACCATGAATGTATCTGGAGACTATACTTCTCCAAAATACCTATTAGTTGCACAATGTAACAGTGTCAACAGAAACATTTTCTGATTTTAAAATATTTTAATTCTAACAACATGCTTATCCTATGCAATTGCATATTACTTCCCTCCACAGATTCAGATGCAGAAAAGATACAGAAATTCATTTAAAAATCAACAACTGAACAAAATATTTCTAAATCCAATCTGAAATTAATCACTTGAATTTATCGTGAGAGCCTCATCTGATAGCGTGGCCACTAAGAAAACTATCTGAAGAACATTACCTAAAGTTACACCTCTGATGAGAGAGTGAAGTGATCCAAGGTCAACATACAGATGGCAGATCAACAGGGAACAAAATCTATTTCTGAAGAACAATTTATTGGCATCCAAAGTAAAAGAGATAGATTCAAAATGGTAGCTAAATTCTGCAGTTCACAGGAGCACTCTTAAAAGCTTCAATTATTACTTAACCAAATTTCACCAGAAGCTTCCCCACTAAAATATATTCCTATCCTTGGGGAGAAAGGCTAAATTCAAAATTTGTGATTATTTTATGCAGACTACAAGAGTAATCCCTAAAACCAATTCTAACTCAAGTACATACTTTCTCTACTTCTTTAGATGTCTATGGCAACAAAAGCAACCAGCTGGCAGGCCCTATAAAAGCATTCCAAAAAAAATCAGGTTTTATGTAATTAATATAAAAATAAATATGCAAGCATTCACTAAGTCAACATAAGATTATGTAAAAGCAGAGTTAAAAAAGAAAAAGCAGTCTTTGTACAAGGCAACAAGTACACAGACATACACTAAACAAACCAGTAGATGCCTCATTTCTGTTTCCTACCTTTCTTAAGCATTTTGCAGGTGTAGTCCAAAGTTCTTCTGAGCATTTTTCTGCTGTTTCTTCTCCAAACCACAAAGGCACTCCCACTAGTTTTAAACCACTCTCTAGTTCCTAATTTACTTTTTTTCCTTCCCTTAAAGTAAAAAAAAAAAAAATAATAATCTTATTGCTACGTGTTTTAAGTGATTCATAAGTGATTCAAAACACCCTTTAAGTTATCACAACTTTGAACTTCAAACATTAAAAAAAGACACAAAAAAATGCCCAAACACCCCCTCCAGCACTTCATGTTTAATGTTGGATACACAAGATAGTTCCTTAGACAGGACACAAAAAGTTTAAGTCATCTGTTAGTATCCTAGCAGATACAACAAATCTGTCCTTTCACCTCCCTAGGTCCTACCCCAATAAAGAGACAAAAGGAAACAGGAAGTCCTCCTTATTTACATAGGTACATGAATCTAATCACTTTAAATACACTTTAAAAAGTGCAAAACATTTTCAGTAAGAAAAAATACACTTTAAGCAGTGGGCAGAAAAACCCTGTGTAAATTCTCAAATTCTTTATGGTTGCTGTAACATTGCTAAAAATTACCTGACCACTGACAGCTGACCTCCATGTGAGTCTATCAGAAGTTATCAGGACAGCTGGTCAGCAAGGAGGATACTAGGCTGATGTTAATAATCCAGAGATCAATGGATCACTCTTTAAAGACCTAGGAAACTGATTTATAATACCACCAGTCTGGCAGATAATGGTACTGAAAGTTTATTTGTTTAATTTTAACAAGGATCCAGAAACAGCCCTATACTGACTTTTCTTAAGTATTTTAGGATACTTCAGTAAAAATTGTATTTGTTCCTAGTTACACCAATTCCCTTTCATTCCTATCTTTCTAACAACACCAAAAGGAACACAAATCTTGAAGAAAAATTCAGTAAAACAGGATAGACAATGAATGTACTTTACCTCTATGAATTAGATTGTTAAACTGCTTCAGGTGGACTTCTCCAAGTGTTTCAGATTAACGGCAAGGAAATCAGATGCATTATCTATTTAGGGTTTTTTGAATCCACTTTGCATAATGGTATTTGAACACTAAAAGACTAAAAGTTGCATTGATTATGCCCTAAATAACAGTGTTCTGAGTTTCCTGTGTAGCTCAGTGAGTGGATTTTTAAGGCCTTATTTTTCTTACTGGCCATGTCACAGTTTTATCCTGTAAACCATGGGCTGTTGCTAAAAAAGTTATTATCAGAAGAAAGACTTTCTGTGGTATGATTAGCTATGATATTCACACCTTCTTGTATGAACATGTCCATCAAATCACAAGCACAACAGAACATAAATGCATATGATAGTATTAATG
This sequence comes from Strix uralensis, assembly GCF_047716275.1. NCBI lineage: Eukaryota > Metazoa > Chordata > Aves > Strigiformes > Strigidae > Strix > Strix uralensis. The sequence continues at coordinate 42,647,746 of NC_133975.1, forward strand.
AATTACAGCTCCTTTAAAAAAAACCCACATTCTTTCCTGTCCCCACCTAAATGCCTAATAAAGTAATTAAGAGTGGAGGAAAAGACAATATGGAAATCAGTCTATCCAAGCATCTGAAAAAAAAAAAGTTTTGAAAAGGAGAGTGAGCCAAAACAAAATACACTTTGTAAAAGGTTCATTCTAACAAAGGTTGGAGATTTTAAACAAGTTGTCCATGCAGGCTCAGCAAGCTGATAACTTACGGACTAGTTCAAGAATCAGGTCATGAATATAGTCAAGGTCTACCCCTAAAAGTGCAGTATGATAGTGGAGCAGCATACTATTGTACTTATGGACAGGTGACAAGTGATAGCATATGAAATAGTCAAACCTAATGGTTAAAGAGGATAAAAAGCACAGCTGATACAAACTTCACACCTGAAGAGAAGCTTACCTGACAGTTATGACACCATTCACTGCTGCATGTAGAAAAAGCAGGATCCAACAGCAGCATTACACTATTTTTCCCTGAAAGAGTTCCCTGAATAATTCCTCTTTTGAATGGTCAAACTTTTCCAAACTTTTTGCTAAGCAGAAACCAAATTCACATGGAACTTACTGGGGAAGTGGTTTGGTTCAAAGCATCTCATCGGAAAAGGATGCTTTTATACAAACTATAGAACAACAGAGGGAATTCAATTCTTGCGGGATACAGTAATAGTTGTTCTTTTCCAATATGTCTGGAAACGTAGAAGCATTGTGTCTATTAGCTTTATAAACAGTAAACTTCATCTCTCCAGAACAAGAAACAGAAGGACCATATAATGGAAAATTACTGTGAACAGGACATTTGTCTTAATAAAATAGAGACGTTCAACTGATGTGTTTTGACTCTGGTACTTATTTAAATAAAGGCTGTCCTCACATTTGTGTGCAAAAGCAATTTCTACAGCGAAATAAAATGGCCTATGGATAAACAACAAGATCTACATACCCTGAGAGTAAGAAAACATGCATGTGATAAAAGATGGTTTTTCTTTTGCACATGCTGACCTATTCATACAAGTACCTGTAAATCCAGTGCAATAGTGAAAATATACCAATCAGACAGCTTATTATAAACCAACAGATAAAAACTAACTAAACAAATAATACTATTTGCCATCTCTTTTTTAAGCAAGCCAAATCTCAGGATATTTTAAGAACAGAAGGTTTATGTTGGTCTACTTAGAAATTAATATACAGACACAAAAACTCATGCTTATAGAGCAGTACATAAAGAACATAACGATATATTTTTTTGCATATGATTTTCAAAAAGGAGGATGAAAACTGCAGTGAAGTGGATCTTTTTTCAACCTGACGTACAACTGCTTGGATTTGAAATCTTTGTAACACGCTGCTTGACATAAAGAGAAAAAATGGTCTAACTGAGGGTATTTTTAATGCTTTTGGGGTATATAGCTATTTAGATTACTTTAAAATCTCATATCCTTTTTTCTAATATAGATATATTAATTAGAAATGACACTATGCCTCTCCTTAAAAGCAGGCAGATGTTAATGACCTGTTTCTCTGTTTTCTGCTTTCTTGGGGAATGGAGATTAATACAAGAGCAGTTTCTCCAGCAGTAACAGCACAAGGCTCTTTGAAACATTTTAAATGTAGCTGATAATCAAGGACAGGAAAAACTTCTGCTGATAAAAGAAAAACTTGTATCCAATAATGTTACTGTAATATTTATTCTGAACTTTAGTAATGTCAAATGCATAACAATCAAATCTGTAAGGATCTGATAATGAAAGTAAGAAGTTTGGTGTTCTTTCCTGATAATGGCTCTTTCTCCTGGTGGCAACTAGCTGAAAACCATAGCATGACCTATGAAAGTCCTGCTTTTTATTTGCATTGTGGGCAGTATACAGATGCCTGCTTGTTTTTATTCTTACAGTCTAATCCATAAGTATTTGAAGAGTTTAGCGACTTTAGCAACCAATAATGTCTTTAATATAAAGTGTCACCAACCCATCATCCCTCCTGTTCTTCTGGGGTGAGTTTTAATCAGGTCAAAAGGAATTGCCTTTCTCAATACATGTCAGAAACTTCATCTTTCTCTCTCTCTCTCTCTGGGTCTTCTTCTCACTATATATACACATAAATCTAATCAGATTTCAAACCCAGGAGAACATTTCTGTTAAAACTCCAGCCTTTGAGGGAGTTCTTTCACAGAAGTCTCATTTTATGATCTTAAAGTAATAAAAACACAACCTGAAGTGAAAAGTAGACCCAGAAAACAGTTTCATTCCAGATTTTCCTGCACACTTTTGTGGGGTGAGATGAGGAGACTTGGAGAACTGGTTACATAATGCAGGAGCATTTGGGGGCATCCAGAAATAAGAGAAATAATGAAGAAACAAAGAACAATTAATTTTAACATTCACAAAACCAGTAATTTTCATTGACTACTGGACACCTTTATGAAGTAAAAAATCCAACCAGCTAACTAGGAAGAATTAGCTTTTTGTGAAAAGGAAGAAGTGACTTCTTTTAATGGAAATTTACCCAGAAATTCTAAAAAAAAAAAAAAAAAAATCACACATGCATTCTAGCATATACTCTGCAAAAAATAACCTCAGAAAACACTATCTCCTTTTCATACCATTCTTAAGATTCGTCAGTGGGCAATCTGTTCACTAAAACTACAGTAAAATATTCCACAGCATCACTTGTCAGACATGCTGGCTATGTGAGAGAATAGCAAAATGACCTAATTTCAAAGAATGAAAAACAACACATCTGAATAATATCATTCATTTGCAAAGGCCTGGAGTTTCTCCTACTTGACATGCACACAAGTGCAAACATCAGATATTACCAAAAGTCCAATGGACTAGCTGAAGAATATGGCTAAACTTATACTAGGAAAACAATCATAGATCTTTGTTTAAAGAAAGATCTGAAGTACGTGTTTACTGAAGAAAAAAGCTGAAGGACACCAAAGGAAACCATCGTTTCACTCTGACCTTTAAAGAACAGAATGCTAAAATCAAGTATAGTTGGTCTACTGATAGTTGGGAAATGCAAAACCTGAGGAAAAAAATCCATAATCAGGGGGATAGAATCGTTTTAGAGAAGGATTCAAAATTAAGTTCACATGTTCACTCTGGTAACATCTAGGAGTAACATCTTAGCAGAAAATACTCAGATAATATTATGTATTTAAGCTAAAAAACAAGTTCATAACAAAAATGCTAGCAGTTTAATCACTGTAAGACCTGAGTGCCTTACTCTTTATTGCCTGCACGTTTTTTTTTTCCTGCCTTCAGTTTCTCATAAGCTTGTACATTTCTTTTTTTAGAATTAATATGTTATATTTACTTTTAGGGTAATTGTTTATTTATTTTTCCACTGCAACATTGCACACTTCTCCCATATTTTTTGATTTATTTCTTCACAGTAATGTATTTTGTCCAAGATACATACACTCCATCTGCATTTGAAAACAACTCAGTGATGTCAACCACAGCAACTCTTTTATTTTTCCTTAAATGCTCACAGACTTCCTTGGCTTAGATTTTATGTGGGTTTTTTGTGGATGCTGATTTTGAACTTTTAGTATTGTTATATTATTATGCAGTCTCTTTATCATTGAGTGTGTTGTTTCAATAACATTGAAAGTGTTATAGTCTTGCTTGTCATCCATACATTTCATTCCATGTTAGACTATTTTCTTCATTGAAATTCAGCTGTGTGATTTGAAAGTAACCTTAGATCAGTTCAGAGATCACTGAAGTCAACAGGGAGGTTCCTGTTCATTCCATTGAGGCTGTTCACTGGTCCAAACACTCTTCATTCATCAGACCAACAAATGAGAAAAGATACAGGAGTATTTTTAGCTAGAAACAGATTAAGCTGAAAAATCTGTTGCATTCAGTTAGAGTTTATTGATCTCTGTAAACAACAATGAGCTTCAGATTTAACCTTAAAGCATCTGGTGTTTCATGCAAAAATAAACAGGAACACATTTTGTTAAATCAATCTCAAAACAACCAGGTATATTTTCTTACCACTCCACTGGATATACATAGTCAGAACCTATGGTTTCGCCAGTAAAATACAGATTTATGTAAAAGGCAACCTATTTTTTCACTGTTTATGTTCCAGACACACTTCCCTGTAACTCTGAGGGAGAACCCAAGCACATGAAAGATGTGAAGAACACATTTCATTAAGACTTTATTATCACTGTTTTACTTACTGGACTTTATTACATTCAGCTATTTTGAAGACACCTGAAAAAATATTTCAAGATACAAATATTTTTGTAATCTAGTGCTTTTTTATATCACCACTTTACCTATAGCTCTGGCACCAACTTGATTGATGTATTCATTTGCACGTTATCCAGTCCTTGGGTGGGTGATGGCCTGTTTTGTTAAGATACTACAAGAGCAATTTGTGAGAGCAATGCATTTTTGAAGTTTTAAGAAAAAACTGTGTTCATCTCATTCTCAAAAAGAGAGACAAAATTGCCAGCATAAAATAATGAACTCAATATCTACTTTCCTAAGATACTAAGAATAGCAACAGTCAGAAGTTAGGAAATTAAATGGTTAAAATTTTAGAGTAAAACTCCTAGGTACACTGAGCACAAGCATAATTTTGTAAGCAGTTAGCAGTGTAGGCCCTCCTTCTACAAACCATTCATCCCCTGTCCCAGAAGAAAACGTACTTTACGTTCCTTTACGTACCTTTAAAGACAAGCTTTCAATAGCAAAGTTTTTAAGACACATGCTTAAAAGAGAACAACAGGAACAGAGAAAACTGTCCTTATGTTTGTATAAGTCTTTTGTCATTGGATAATCATGGATTTTAATTACTTTCAGATATGTGAAGATAGGTGAAAAAATGTATGTGCACAATGTTATTTTAAAGGAATTATTAACTTTCCTGAGCTGTTCAGGTATGGGTGTGCAGCAGTAACACTGATGTGGTATGAGCTGTTTTCTATTAGAAGAATAAAACCAAAAAGAGTAAAAATGGACTCAAATTACCAACTGCACATCTGCAAAGTTTAAGAGAGTAGCTCTGTGAGACAGAAAAAAAGAGATAGCTGGGGACTACACCAGAGTCTGACCCCTGTTAACACAGAAATGAGGTGCTGTTACTATGGCAACCAGCTTTGATTACAGGTGGAGGTAGCTGACATTTTTCCTCTCTCTGTAATCTCCCTGTAGGCTACATAAGAACTCAGCAAAATACATCTGTTCTGGAGGTACAGATTTTTGTTTCAAAACACATGGAGGAATTTTATCCATCACAGAGCACTGTTATCCTCGACTGGAAACGCAGGAAGTACAAAATGTCCACCTGCACAGATGGCAGGATGCCACTCGATTTGGAGGACTTGCATTTGTTTGCATTGACTGTGAATTTCATCCAGTCTCTGGTGTTATTGCAAATCAGAGGATATACACTGAATCCCTAAACTTACATCAATTTCTTCCTGCTGTGTCTTTCAGAAGCTTCCTTTCAGTACAGAATAGGCCATAACTCCTCTTTTCTACTTCCCACCCTGCACTTCATGAAAGGGACTCAATACCACTGAAATAGCTGATAAACACATGCACAGGCACCCATCTATCCTTCCTTTCTTGGATGGAGTCAAATGCTCTATGAGCTATATTAGCATTATCATTGTGAAAATGGGCTTATTGGCTTCTTAGCTAGAACAGTAAGAATGACTTGTTTTATTATGGAAGTTACTAGTATGTCATTTATGAACTTCTCTCATTTAAATGCATTCCAGAGACTAAGTTTGGCAAATGAAGGAAATTTTCACGTAAAACAGAGGATCCTGCAATATAGTTATGTTTTTGAACATAGTCATCTTTTGGTATTGAGTAAAGCTGATTTTAAGTGTAAATGCTGGTTTATCACTTATACAATACAAGGGCTAATGAACTTCAGATTCCCTATATTTAACATATATACATCTCCTCAAAGTAGCTTCATTGCTCAGTACAAAAAGTCTTCTGCATGATGCAGGCTAAAGATTGGGAAAACAATGTTTTAAATTTTCATTAATAATATAACATTTCAGTTAACTACTATGTTTTTCAGGAAGTCACATGCAACAAAAATAAGAGCTTTCCAAGGAAAAATCATCTTAACCTTAACAATAGTAGTCACTGCCAAAAGAAATTTAAAATTGTCTCTGTGAACAACATTTTTTAATTTAGTGTCAAGTGCAAGAGTAGGTTTTTCATTATTAAGTATTTCAGATACATAAGAATTCTAAATGTAAGACCTAATTCCTTTGTTCTGTAGTTGGTGCAGGATGCTAGACAAATTAATATGAAGTTATAATCTGCAGGGTTTTCTCCGTTGTTTTTCATTTGGCAATTCTTCTTTTATAAGGGTCGTAAAGGCAACAGTCTGTAAAATCTGTTTCAGGTTTTCTTGCTCAGTTGTACTAATCTTGGCATCTTTTTCTTTTTATAAGAGGCTGGTGTCTTTCTTTTTTCAATTAGAATTCTCTGAATGATTCTTCATGATGTGGAAAGTCTTCATCTCTTCAAGGAATCTGATTCAGTTAACCTAAAGTGACCTCAATTTTGTACACAATAGAAATAATTTGTTTTCTTTACCTCTACCTTTTAACACAGTCATGCTTAGATGATCTTTTCTGGTAACCTCAGTAAGAACTTAAAAAGAGGATTTAGGTAAAACATTATGGGAACAGAAAAGCTAATTGAAATTTCAATAAAAAATTAATTGCCACATCCCACTACAATAAAGAGGTCAAATCATCCTCTTATGCTCATAGTGCACATTGTCAGAAATACATTGATGCAGAAAAAAGACCAGTAATGGTACCATTGATCTTGCATTCATTTGCAGTTGGGAGGAGGGTAAAACAAAACATTTAACTCTATTCTCATAGTAGCACAGTGAGCATACCCAGAGGGATGGAAATGTCTAGATGTATGCTATCAGATTCGCACTTTTTTGCATACATTTATATAGTCATATAAGATGTAATTCTGGGATGCTTATGATTATGAATTTCTATCAGCTAAGTCAAGAATGCTCTGGAAAATTCCCTGGAAGTTTTTCCTGTATTTCCACAGCTTTTAGACACAATGTGATGGGTCCTTTCTTTCTGACTGTGGTTTCTACCACTAAAATACATGTTTGTTCACTGCAGAGGATCCTTTGGGATTATCTCCACACTTATTGTTTTTCCTGACTCAAACTAATCCCAGACCCATGATAGCTTCATACCCCTGACACAACTAGATCTCTCCCATATTTCATTCCCACCAGCCAGGCACTGTTGGCTGCTGCTGTCAGGATTTCTGATGGACATTGATATTTTCTCATATAGCAACTATAGTAGTGCTGGAAATCCAGTGTGATCTTTCCATAACAGTGATGGTCTACTTCTACTACAACATAAATATAAACCATCTGTGTCATGTTTCCCATAACCGGACCAGTTACCTTTTTATTTTGTGCTAATAATAGACTCCTATCTTTCACGCTTGCTTAATCTGCTTACAATACATGGAGGAACAACTGTGTAATCAGTAATTTTTCACCCAAGAGTAGAACTTCTCCTGGATGTTTTACCTAATCACATCAAATTTGTTGATGGCAGATAAAATTTTAATGAAAAAGGTTTTGTAAAGGTCTTTTCTATCCAATTTTGCTATCTCCATAGAACTACAAGAAGTATTTTAACACATTTTCCCCAAATGTTATAAGACTCGGCCTACAAACTTGCACTTCACCTAGATGGTCTCTGTCCATTGCTAATCTAGACTCCAGTTTGTTGTTAAATAGAAAAGAAGAAAAAAAATAATTGTAAAATTATACTCAACTTCTTATACTATCTCTGAAGAGGTGCTCTGATATATTATCCTATGATTAAAAAAAATCTTCAAAACATTGAGTTCAAAAGCATATCAACTCCTATTCTATTCTATTCTATTCTATTCTATTCTATTCTATTCTATTCTATTCTATTCTTGTTTTTACATTACCTTTTTTTTTTTTTTTTTTTTTTTGGAAATACTGAATTTATATGTTATCTTTTGAATTAGCTCACTAAATGTTTGCTTTTGGAACACCCATTTTCTTTTCCTTTTTCGTTGTATCTAAATTAGTATGTAATGTTCCTCTAGGTGTTTTTGTTCCATACTGTAGAAAGCATTTAAAGATTGCAGTATCTGTAACTGTTTCTTGCAGGGAATGTTTGAGAGCACTGCCTAGTCACAGATATCATGAATGCATCATTGAGTGGAGTTTCATGTCCTTGCACTAACTATTTCAATTTTCTTTTAGAATCATAAGGAACTGGCAAATATGAATCTCATGCACAAAGAAACTTCATCTGAATCATTAAGGTAACAGAAACTTGATCGGAATCATAACTGCTTCTGAAAATTACACTAAGCATCTACCTATATTTTTAATGACTTAGAAATTTTGCCTCAGTACCTTTAGAAGCTGGGCTGTGTCTAGACTGGGGTGTAAATAAAGGATAGTGTAGAAATATTCTCTTGAAAATTATTGTACAACTTTTTGCATGCATAGGTTTGTTAAGCCCAACTGAGTACTTTCAAATTCTATTATTTTGAGAGTCAGTATTCATGTGTTATATGGAAAGTCACACACAGTCCCTAAAGCAAATAAAAAAGATCAGAGGTCAGAGAAATGACTCACCTCAGCAGTCAAGAAGAGCTAATTAAAAAAAATATTTCCTTTATTCTTTTCAAAGCAAGTCATGTGTTTTGAAAAGTCATGGGTTGAGCTAAATAGCATTGAACATTGAGTTAAATGGTATTGAAATTGACAAATGTCATTCCCAGCTTGACATTCGAGACTGAATCAACAGCTAATTGCCCGCTATACCAAAATCAGATGGGGAGGGCAATACTGCATTTTGTGTGTAAGATGTTTCCCAGAACTAAATAGCAAAGGCAGAAGGCTAACTATTGGAATTAGCAGGTGTTTATCTCAATAACAAAGGGAATAGGGAATAAAAATATGATTTTGGTGCAACTACTGGAAACACTCTTTCTTGCTCTTTTTTCTTCCATTGCCTTCCTTTGCTTCAACAAAACTTGAAGATGGACCTTTTCACCTCAATCTATATTGAAAAACATGGAGCACTGAAAAGGCAATGGCTCTCGCTACATTTCTTTATGTTTAGGGAAAAAGTATTTAGAATCAAACTCAGCATTGGTTTCCCTTCCTATTTAAACAAAGTGCAAATTTGGATAACCTTCAGTTATTTTAAGTGTTATTTTAAGTCTCCATATCTTCCACAGCTCATAAACTGATTTCAAGGAAAGAGATGTGGAATTAAACTTAGACTTTAATTACACTGCCCCAGGAGGAAAATCTGCCTACTACATGTAGAGCATGTTAATGTCATTACCAACCTAGAAGAAAGGAATTAATAGATTTCTAGATATGGAGTGTATGAATACTGGGCGGTTGCTGATTTCAGCAGGAGCAGAAATAGAGCAAGGCAGAAAATCATTCTTAAAATTTCAAATTCAGAGAATCAATGAATAAACCATGTTGGAGAAGACAAAGATGAGGAAAATAGAAGGGGTATATTAGAAACTTTCTTTAATCGTATCATTAAATAATTTAAATCTGAATCACAGCATGACACGAATCAAGAATGGCTTTAATAAAGTCAGTGTTATGCTATACTGTTTCGAATTTGTTAAAGGTAAAATTGTGTCCTAAGCATTATATCTTCTAGGGCTATGGAAAAAAAAAAAAAAATATCTTGTGTTTTGATTTATCATGTAGCCAGGGATGACCAGTGACTACCTAGTTGGAAGCATTATTGCAAGGAATGTTATTCACCACTGAAGGTGCAGTGAGCTGATTCACTTTTCTTCTGACTGATCACATTTAGAAAGCCAAGGAAATTGTAAACAATTGTTTTATTTATACTTATTATACATTCTTCAGAACTGTCCCAGGTATCAATACTTGCCCTTAAAGAATAAATGTATAAAGTCACATTATAGGTAAGGAGACAAAGTGAGAATGAAATATATTTCCATTCCCTTTCTATTAAAAACTTATCAATTATTTGCAAGTATCTCTGCCAGTTCAGTGGAACAGTAGCATAATACACTATTAAGTGCAACCAATGGAATTTGCTGACATGACCATTTTAATTATGCATTACAGAAATGTAGTCAATTTTGGAGGATCTTTATACTTGTATCCTCAATTCATAATTATTTCAACAGTTCCATATGTCATAGCTTGATCAACTGAAGGGCATAGGAAGCCCTGATGTATACATTACATACATTATAATGATACAGTATCTGTAATAAAAATGCACCACACAGCAATCTTCTTCACCACTACCTGCAATATAGTTTAGTTTGTGGCATTAGAACTGATGCTATGTACCTAGTAATAATGGCAGGCCTTGACATCATTCCCTTGCAAGGACCAACTGAACATAATGATCAAGAAATAAAACTATAAGCTGTCTGGAAGTGTCAATGGACTTCAAAAAAGCTGTGCCTGCACTGAAATAACTTCCTCATTAACACAGAACTTCGACTGCCACAAAGGGACCCTGAAATCAGCAATGTTTACCACAGCCATACAGACAAAGTGTCTTTCCATCTCAACTCTGTTCAACTCCCAGTTGCCAAACTGGCATCCTGTGTAGAACAAGTGAGCTTTGACTATGTAATTTGCAGGTCCTTCTGTAACAAAGAGAAAAATTGTCATTACTCAGGCAGTACTGGCTGTGTGTTTAACATTAAAAGGGATGCAGGAGAGGTAACCTGCCACTCAAATCACTTTTCACTGGAGCTGCGCAGGGCTCTGGAGCATAAACGTGAGTTTGCCAGGTTGAATTGGAGTTGGCAGTAGCACAGCAGCGACAGAAAGCAGGCTGACAATGAAAGGTCAGGTCTGATGAGTAGATCTAGAAGGTGTCAGTTCAGGGGTGGTATTTAGCGATACCATCTGTAAATGGGATCAGATGAGGTGGCTTGAGGACAATCTTTAGGAGATAGAGGAAGGAGAATGAATCTCAGAGCTCTAATGGAAACTGAAAGTAGATAGAAGCTAAAAAGAAACGCTGCTTTGATTATAAGAATAGAAAGGAAGCTAGCAAGGTATACAATACTAGTCTAGATAAAAGAGAAGGGACTATCAGATTATAGGATTTCAGAGACGGACTAAGGTTATGAGACCTGAGTAATATTCCCAACATTGTACAACTATCTTCGTGTATACTGACACAATTTCTTAGGGAGAAAAATTAAGCCTGTTTAAAATAAAATTGAAAAATCATAATGGAATATAGCTTTTCCAATTGCTCAAATAAATGACTATTTATACAGTGAAAAAAAACAAACCACCCATCTTTGCATGGTCCTTCCCATCCTCAGTGAAGACCAACTTGAAATGGGCCAGCATATTGTATATCAGATCCCTGATAACATGTGACATTTTACTAGCAACATTTTTCGTGTGTAACCACGTAACTCGTTAACAAAATTAATGTAAACTTCATTGTCTCACACTGCCTTTCCAGGTCAGTATTTCAAGAGAAAGGATATTCCCTCAAGCTTTCTTTCACCAATTAGTGGATCTTGAACTTTTTTGTCCAAACTGGGATTTTTCACAAAAGAAGCCATATCCCAGACACTATATGTGAGCCCTTTAATTAGGGTGTTTCCCAGAAGGTAGAGGATGTGGATTTGGACCCATCTCTGAAAAAGGTAATAAATTTGTCTCCCTCATATTCTCGGAAAATGTGCAAATTCTGGGTAAATTACTAAATTATTGTGGGAGATTAAGACCACCTTTGGGAAGGGACAAGAAAAAGTTTTTAAAGTAATCACCCAAGAAAGAAATCCAACTTGTGAATCCTAAGTGAAGGGTATGTATAATCTTGAAAAAGGTACACAAAACCTGGAGAAGAATGGAAGATATATCCATGTAGTCTGTGCTTTTCATCTCCCTCTAAATGATGCAGCCCTGTATACTAATTTACAAAGCTCTTCACAGTCCAACACAAGACATATGGTTTTTTTTGTTGTTGTATTTTAAATTGCAGTGTAACATCAACATAAGAATCCAATCAAACAAAACAGAAAGTGAATTCTGTATTATTTTTTAAACTGGTTCTTCAGAGTGTCAACAATTATTGTTAGATCTAGGAGGTCTTTCTTCCTACTTTTTTACTTAACAATGTTGGACCAGAACTCAATAACCAAAAAAGGGATAGTAAAATGTTTCTTATTTCCATCATGCATGTAAACATTTGGCTTATTTGTTCCATTAGAAACATTGATGAAACACAACAGTTCCCAGGTGTTTTGGTAGTCTGTCCTTAGAATTATTAACATGAAAAAGAAAATGAAACCACACACTGAAAGGAAAATTAAACAGTCCATTAAGTATTGTGAGTCAGGGTTGTAGTTTTTATTTCCTCTAAAAAAATATTACTTCACCCTTGTCATTTTGTCCTTTCAGTTCACTGACGTCTAGATACAGAAGACCTATAGCAGAAGGTGAAAATAAAATATATGGCTATTTATTTGAATCAGCTGAACTTTTGTCCTATAACAAATAGAGTAGGGAAAAAAATGTATATTGCATTCAGAAGACATTTGATGGAAAGCAATGCCAAATTTAAATTCTCTTATATTTACCAGTAGCAAAATAGTATATTATGTACTTAAACCAATGATTACTGTCTTGGACAGTCATAGAAAAAATATTATTTTTAGCTAAAGATATGTTAACAAACATCACTTACTGAAATGAAATAAACTACAGCACTGTATATAAATATCTAGTAATGGCTAAGTCTTAACAGGCTTTATTAAGCATTGAGATGCTCATAAAACTTTTTGCAAATAACTTTGATTTGGAAAGCAGAATGAAACTATTCTTTTTTAAAAATAGAATTTTCCAAATTTGCTTGGAGGCCAGGGGGACAAAAGAGACATGTGAAATCAAAGCCTAGCAAATTCATGTTGCTATTAAATTATGTTCTGATTTCATAATAAATAATATCTCTATTCGTCTTAAAATTTCATCCTTAACATCTTTGGCATTGTAGAAATTATTAAAACTTTTCAATATAAGGAAATGTAGGGCACTGCCCTATAGAGCTGGTTTCATTTTGCCACAAAGCTATTTAACTTTTTTTTTTTTTAAAAAAACTTTACCCCAATATTTTAGACTGTTCTGCAAGAACAAGATCCCGGATGTTTTCATATTGCTCCTTGACAGTCTTTTTAACAGTCAAGTTATTCAGCTGTCAGTGGATTACAATTTATCTTGCAGTTATTGTTCTTTTTTTGGTTTGTTTTTTTTTTTTTATTTATTTTCATGGTGAGACTCTGAGGAAAGGAGAAGAAGAATTAAAAAATGCCATGACAGTATTTGAATATGTCAGAAAGAGTAATGTAAGGCACCAAATGTGCTGGGGCAACTGTGGAAGAGTGTTCACATGCCGTCATAACAGAGTTTTGGGACCGAATTTAAACACAAACCAAGGCCCACCCTAAGCCCATGTTTTCCTGGCAGAAGAAGCAACATTATATATGAAAGATGAGCCAGAGCATAAGCTATCACATAAACAGAATTAATGATCCAGACTTAGATGGAAGCAATCTAAGTTCAAATTTGATTAAGACCCGAAGTCAGGTGATAGAAAAGACACATCACAGGAGCTTTAATGGTACTGTTTGCATAGCAATGTGTTACTCATCATTAACAAAGAATTCAGAACGTGCCTCTTGGGAAATGTCCCCTATTGCCACAGATATAACATAAATTTGAATATTATTAATCACCCCACCTTCCAGATCTGATCTAGAGGGATTTATTAAATTTTATTCTGGAGAAGAAGACTTTAAGAGACTCTCTTATTGGAAAGGCACTATGTAGGAGTGCCTACATATGTAAGAAAGAGGGCACAATCTAAGAATTTGGGTGTACAGCTGACAACACAAATCCCACTGATAAGAGTCCGAACAACAGTTTTGACCAAACTTGTTTTATGTGCAGATCCTTATATTTCTCAAAAAAAGGATAATCAAGCTTACTTTAACTGGCAAACTGCCACTTAACAGTACCACAGGAAAACAAGCTGAGGGAAAAATGTGTCCTTCCCCATCTAAACATTGTTTTCTTCCTGTCATAATCGCACAAAAAGAATGAAGGCTGCTTCTGGTTTGACATTGACTGACATGTTTGCAGTTATATATGGGGAGTAAAAATTCTACTTATTCTCCTTTTAAGCTCTTCTTCCATCCCCCAATATATCTCCCTTAAATTTCTTGCCATTAACTGTAGGTCACCTTCAAATTCTTTGTACTCTGCAATTCCTTGGGAAAAAAAAAAAATCAGTGTGAGGGAAGAAGGAACGACATTCAATCAGGACCTAACACACCACCTTTAAATTCCCCACCCCAGCCTGGAAGTAAAGCAAATGTCTCTCTCCATTTCTTGTCCTGTTGTCTTCCATCACACCGTGCTTCGTCCCTCTGGTTTTGTCACTTTCACATCCTGCCTTTGTTCTGTTCCTCTCACCAGTTCTTAGGGTGGCACTAGCTCCTGCTCCCCATTAAACAGACTCCTAGCCTTCTTTCTTGAAAAAAATTGCTCCAAATAGCTATTCTCCTGGACAGTAATACGTTTTATCTGTAACTCGCTACTGACTTTGACCTGTACACACAGAAAGTTGCTGACATCTCCTGCATCATTCTAAGCAATTTTATCTTTTAGTCCAGAAGCTTCCCAGAGTAAATGCCTCTATTCATGTTTCATTATTAAACTGATATTTAAATTACAAATTATCTGAAAGTTTTTCATTCTTATGAGTAGGAGTATTTGCCAGTAAAACAAACATGCATTTAAAAAATGGTTAGTTAACAGAAAAAAATGAAATTTCTACATTTAGAGCTTGTCTTTGCTTTGCTCTATACAAGTAGACAGCAGTAGCCACCAAACAGCACTGAACAGCACTGACTGTAAAGCACTGTGCTGTCAAGAGAAATTTTTTCACTCATCATTTAGATCTTTCTCAAGAGGAAGAAATCAGTATAATTGGCACTAATTTTTCTGATAAAACAAAAAGTAAATAAAAGTACTGTATGTATTTACATATGGGTATATATACATACATGCATATGTATACGAGGGTCAGTAAGAGGTATCCAGGTACACTAACTGTTCAGTTGTTACTTCTTACATGTGCAGAAGCAGCAGAAGCAGTAATAGCCAAGTCTGGGTTTGAGAGTTAATATGGGAATTCAGTCACCTGGTTTTGTTGTTACAGAGGGTGCTTGCTCCCTTCTAAAAAGTCCTTTCAAGAACTGTTTGGAAAACAGTTAAGGGTTTTCCATTTTAAGAACAGATGGGTTGATGGCACGTTATTTTCTGACAATACCACTTTGATAAACAATGGAAAACCAGTTTTTAAATAATAAGGATAAATTTCAGAATGCAGGTGTTTTTTCACAGTGAAGTGTGTTTAATAAATTCATTATGAACTAAGCTCAAACATGAGAACATTTTAAAAAATATTCTAATACAAAATAAAAATGTTAAAAACCAAAAAGAAGCATTGTAAATTATCGAAACATTTCAAATTGCTTTAAAAAATGTTTTAAACCTTTCTTTTCATTACATAATCCAAGACAATATCTATCATGTCTTTTCCCTTTGTAAATGGATTTATTCTCTCTTACAAAGCTACCCATGTCTTGACATTCACTGGGGTATCACTTCTACAGGACAAAGGAAAAGAAAACAAAAAGTCATCTCTAAAATGCATCAGATCCAAACCTCAGGATGTGCAGGCTGATGCTCCAGCTGCTGAGCCTCAATGTCATCAC
Source organism: Strix uralensis (assembly GCF_047716275.1). NCBI lineage: Eukaryota > Metazoa > Chordata > Aves > Strigiformes > Strigidae > Strix > Strix uralensis. The sequence goes on from NC_133975.1 coordinate 42,663,642, forward strand.
CTTAGTAGTGCTAGAGCCTTGCTGTTTGCCACTCTGGAGCCTCTCTCCTCAGCTGCAGTCTCTTCTCAGCACCTCTGTGGCAATGGTTTTCTCTCGTGTTTCCATGTTGATGTTCTTGTGCTGTTGGTCCCATGATCTTGCGCCTACACAACCCTGGTGTTCATGTTGTGGCAATTCTCCTGGGAAGCAAATACCACTGGTGGGACATTACCCTTCTTTCCTTTGCTTTCCTTTACTTCCTGTTTTCCGCGTTTTGTTTATATGAGAGAGAGCTAAACACGGTGAAAAATAAGGTAGATAACAATCATTGAAATGTTTTGTAGATATCCAATAATACATGCATACAGGAACTTAAGAGATAAACAGGATGCTATGCTTGCACCTGGTTAACACACTGATCAGCGCTAACAGCATCACAAGCAAGACAGAGCTGTGAGGAGCTTGAGCAAGTCCCAGTGTAAAGCATATAGTACTAGGGAGAAAGCATGGCAAAAAAAGTCATCATAATCAACTTCATCACTCGTTACCTTCATCGTTTCCACCTGCTACACTGGAGAGTGTTCCCACAGGCTGGCCACTGGGGAGAGTTTTCCCTTTCCCTTTTCTCTTTCTCCTTTGTTTTTATCCTACCCCAAAAGTACCTTCCTCTGTTCTAACGTATGCCATTATCTACAGATCCCACTATGAAATCTTTGCTTGTGTGAAGCTACCTCAATATCCTTTTTGCAACAGTAATATTGACAGATAGATACTATAGTCTTTATTTGGTTGAGGCATTTTATTTTGAGCATTTTTTATCAGCCTAATCTGAAATAAGACAGTAATAATGGCAGTGTGTCTTTGCTTTACCTCTCTGCACATAAGTTGAATGTAAACTCAAATATTTACAATGAGATGTGGCTTCTAAGCAGTAGGAGACTTCTTTTAGCTGCCCCCTGCCACCTCCCTGCCACCTGCTAGCTGCCATGACAATCATTTTGATATGTTTCTGGTTTCCTTATGATAACAGAAGAAACTGAGCCTACCCTAAGGCACAAGCCTGCCTCTGAAGCAGCAATCCATGCTGGAGCCCATCCATCCACACATACACACAGACTTACACTCTCCAGTACGTTAGTGATTGCTGGTATAAAAGCAAGAATGAATAAAATCAGTTCCCTTTTCCCTAACAGTGTTGCCTTTATATAGCATTAAACAATATTTAGTGATGAATTAACTTACCAGAAATTTCAATTTTAGGGGTGGGATGAAGGGGTCTTTTTTTTCTTTTGCTGTCTGGCATTGTCAAGTTGCAGATGCCACTGTTGTAACATTTGTGGTCTGTGCATCATGTGGCAGGCCTAAAAATCTCCAGTTAACAGAAATTATAATATTTCACAATTACCGAATTGATCTGATGCACTAATAATACAATGAGCTTTGGATTTCTGTTGTTGCCAGATATTTTTCTAAACCATCTAGACTAAAATCCATGACACGAGAAAAACTAAGATGTCAGTCAAGATAGCAGGAAGCAGACATTGCTTACCGCTATAATCAGCATAGGCATGCTGATTATGCTGCCTTCTTTGTCTGATTTTGCTACCACTTTATAGTCTGCTACTGACACCCTGATATGCTCCAGCTTTCACAAACATCCCCAGACCTGTTGGGCATAATATGGCTGTAACAGCTGTTTACTCATTTTTATTCTTATTGTATCAGGGAGAGAGAGGAACTCATAAGTCAGGCTTATAGCCACTTCCTCTTAAAAGAAAAAAAAAGAGAGAAACTGTATGCAAGCTTGACAAGAAAGTCAATGCAATAAAAACTTAAGTTTTCTGTGGTTCGATTTCGATTCAATATTCCAGTTTAGCTAGATAAGAATTAGAGAAGTACCCCTTCTTTAAGTGCCAGACTTTCAAAAGAGGATCCAAACCTTACTATGAAGTGATCATGAACAGTGATGGCTCTTTACTCTCCTTACATTCCCCTGAATTTATTTTCTTATTTTGCTTTTACATTAGTCTTACTACTTTTGCACCTCACCCTCCCTTCCCTTAGATTTTAAATCCATTTAAGGATTTTTGTAATGTCTTGTATGGATTTCTGGAGAAATATTGATGTGAGTTTTGATGCCATCTACTTGTTAGAACAAGAAATTCACTAAAAAATAAAGCAGGAATAGACAAAGTAGAGCAAAAATATAAAAAAGGTTAATGTAGAGAGTTTCCAGGAGAACATGGGAGTCTGAAAATGGCAGTGGCCTTTTTATAAGAGGAAGTCGCTATTTCCATTATTGCCTTAATTTCTACCATTTCCATCTGTTTCAAGTTTATGATTTTTCAAGGATTTTGTAAGTATTAAAGAAATTTTATTCCTGCTTCAAAACACAATAAGCTAGGAACAAACATTTAAATATTTGCTTACTTACTAGTTGCAATTTTAGTCTCTGCTACTGCTTGTTACCCAGTCCATATTTTCAATATTCTTCATGATGCATTGATCAATGCACTGAATTGGGCAACAGGTCACACACAATTTAATTTTGCATTTAAATTACAACACAGAAAGAAATATGCCTGGGAGCTGAATAACTAGCATTCATAAAATATTTGTGCTCCACATGCATTTTCACAGACTTCACATTGATGACTGACACCATGCAAGTAACAACAATACAAACCAAGAAAGCAGGATGACAGTGAATGACAGGTTTATTTTGCCCTAATTTAGCTTGCTCAATGTTGAAGTTTTCCACATAAGCAAATTCTGAGCAGGCAGAAACCTAAACACTGATAACAAATTTACATTGTTCATTTGAAACACCTGTTTTGATGACTGTTTTCATCTTTGTGGCCATTTAATTTCTTACACATGTACTCCAAAAAGTCAAAAAATAACCTTTAAATACTGTACATATTGAAAATAGAAGCACAAACCAAATACAAATATCAAATACATTAATAAACCTGCCTAACAAGGAAGTGACTCCAAAGAGAAGCAATGCGTCTCCTGAGACAGAATATTTTTTGCTTTTTCTTTCTAAATGATAAGAGTTTTAACATCTCTTGGAATTTAAAATAGCACTTTCCTTTTATAAAACCTATGCTTACATTTACTATTACTACTGATACTACTGAAACTAACACTGAACCAGCCTAGTACATATTCATTTTTGAGTTCTCAGAAAATGGTTATATATGCAGACCTTGTGTCAGTAAAGAAGATACAAATGAATAGATATATGAAAAAATAAAAGTTACATCCTTTCAAATATTCTTTCTCTTCTCAAACTGTTTCTTTGTCATAAGCACAAAATTGTGAATTAATATGATGTCTAAAGCCATAAGGGCTTCCATTTTGACTTGTTTAGGCAACTGCTTGACAGAATCCCTTGGGAGATGGTCCTGAAGGGTATAGGGGTCCAGGAAGGCTGGACACTCTTTAAGAAGGAATTCTTAATGACACAGGAGCAGGCGGTGCCCAGGCGCTGTAAGAGAAGCTGGCGTGAGAGAAGACCACCCTGGCTAAACAGGAAGATTTGGCTGCAACTCAGGGAGAAGAGTTTACAGTCTTTGGAAGAAGGGGCTAGCCACTCACAGTGATTACAAAGATGCTGTGAGGCTATGCAGGGCAGAAATCAGGAGGTCTAAAGCCCAGCTAGAAATTAATCTGGCTTCAGCAATCAAGGATAACAAGAAATGTTTCTATGTCAACAGCAAAAGAAAGACCAGGGAGAGCCTCCATCCCCTGCTGGACGCAGGAGGAAACATGGTAACAAGTGATGAGGAAAAGGCTGAGGTACTTAACTGAGGTGCTTAATGCCTTCTTTGCCTCAGTCTTTAATAAGAAGACTAGCTGTACTGAGGGAATCCAGCCTCCTCAGTCAGAAGACAGAGACTGGGAGAACAACCCCCCCGCATTCCAGGAGGAGATAGTCAGTGACCTACTGCATCACACAGACACACAGAAGTCTATGGGACCGGATGGGATACATCCAAGGGTGCTGAAGAAGCTGGCTAGGGTGCTCGCCAAGCTGCTTTCCATCATTTACCAGCAGTCCTGGCTGACCAGGGCGATCCCAACAGATTAGAAATTGGCCAGTGTGACACCCATCTATAAGAAGGGTCAGAAGGATGATGCGGGAAATTACAGGCCTGTCAGCTTGACTTCAGTGTCCAGGAAGCTGATGGAGCAGCTCATCCTGAGTACCATCATACAACACATGCGGGACAACCAGATGATCAGGCCCAGTCAGCAGGGGTTTATGAAAGGCAGGTCCTGCTTGATAAACCTGATCTCCTTCTACGACAGGGCAACCTACTTATTGGATGAAGGAAAGGCTGTGGATGTTGTTTACCCTGACTTTAGTAAGGCCTTTGACACCATTTCCCACAGCATTCTCCTGGCGAAACTGGCTGCTCGTGGCTTGGATGGGCACACGCTTTGCTGGGTAAAAAACCAGCTGGATGGCCGGGCCCAAAGAGTTGTAGTGAATGGAGTTAAATCCAGTTGGCAGATGGTCACGAGTCCCCCAGGGCTCAGTTTTGGGGCCACTCCTGTTTAACATCTTTATTGATGATCTAAACGAGGGGATTGAGTGCACCCTCAGTAAGTTTGCAGATGACACCAAGCTGGGTGGGAGTGTTGATCTGCTCGAGGGTAGGGAGGCTCTGCAGAGAGACCTGGACAGGCTGGAGCGATGGGCTAAGGCCAACTGTAGGAGTTTCAATAAGGCCAAATGCCGGGTTCTGCACTTTGGCCACAACAACCCCCAGCAGCGCTACAGGCTTGGGGAGGAGTGGCTGGAGAGCTGCCAGAGAGGGACCTGGGGGTGTTGATTGACAGCCGGCTGAACATGAGCCAGCAGTGTGCCCAGGTGGCCAAGAAGGCCAATGGCATCCTGGCTTGTATCAGAAATAGCGTGGCCAGCAGGGACAGGGAAGTGATCTTACCCCTGTACTCGGCACTGGTGAGGCCGCACCTCGATTCCTGTGTTCAGTTTTGGGCTCCTCACTACAAAAAGGACATTGAATTACTTGAGCGTGTCCAGAGAAGGGCAACAAAGCTGGTGAAGGGTCTGGAGCACATGTCGTATGAGGAGCGGCTGAGGGAACTGGGGTTGTTTAGTCTGGAGAAGAGGAGGCTGAGGGGAGACCTCATCGCCCTCTACAACTACCTGAAAGGAGGTTGCAGAGAGATGGGGATGAGTCTCTTTAACCAAGTAATAAGCGATAGGACAAGAGGTAATGGCCTCAAGCTGCACCAGGGAAGGTTTAGACTGGATACTAGGAAGTATTTCTTTACAGAACAGGTGGTTAGGTGTTGGAATGGGCTGCCCAGGGAGGTGGTGGAGTCCCCATCCCTGGAGGTGTTTAAGAGTTGCGTTGACATAGTGCTTAGGGATATGGTGTAGTTGAGAATGGTCAGTGTTAGGTTAATGGTTGGACTAGATGGTCTTCAAGGTCTTCTCCAACCCAGATGATTCTGTAGTTCTGTGATACTTCTTTTCTGGCAAAAACCCAGAGTTTGTCCTCTAAGTGAAAGGTCCCCCTGTTGTAGTTTCTGGATCTATTCCTGTGCATTTGAATTGTCTGCTCCTTTGTCTGTAAAAATATAGCCTCTGAATCTCAGGCAAAAATTATTTTATTTCAGTGTAGCAGTGAAGCTAAACAGGCAGCAGTGTCACTAGGTATGAGCAATGCCCTTTTTCATCAGGATGAAGTGTAGTAGAAAAGTTGAACCACCATAAAAATCACATAAAATACATTACAGAATGCCACCTAATTTTTGTTATGTTAAGGTTTGTGATTTTATGTACTGCTTAGTCATTATTCCTAGTATGTTTTTAAGTACATCAGACTAGCTCAATCAGGAATGGTTCCAGCTTACTGATAAGACATCCATAAAAATTCATTAAGAAATAAATTGGGATATCTATGTGTAAGATCCTCAAGATTCATTAGGATGATTAGATGTTAAAAATACAAAGACAACCATTAAAGCGAAAAGTGTAGCATTAATCCATATCTCTACAGTCTGAGGAAAATTTTAAGTCAGCTATTGACTAATAAAATGTTTTTCTCCACCATTTACTCCCATGCTTGCTAAAACATACTTGACTGGCAAAGTTGACACTCCTTGTTTTTAACAGTACTCCAGTCCTAAAATTAAGCCTTAAGATTATTCCAAACAATATAAAACTCTTAGGCCAGTGCCCTGGTTTAACCCCAGCCAGCAACTAAGCCCCACACTGAGCATGATGTCATATGGTGTGGAATATCTGTCTGGTCAGTTGGGGTCAGCTGTCCCAGCTGTGTCCCCTCCCAACTTCTTGTGCACCCCCAGCCTACTTGCTGGTGTGGTGGTGTAAGAAGCAGAAAAGGCCTTGACTCTGTGTAAGTGTTGCTCAGCAATAAGGAAAGCATCCCTGTATTATCAACACCGTTTCCAGCACAAATCTAAATCATAGTCCCATATTAGCTACTATGAAGAAAATTAACTCTATCCCAGCCAAAACCAGCACAGCCAGGAACCTCTGTGTTAGTAAAAGACATCAACAGCTACTCTTTGAGTATTACTACTATGCACAACTCTAACAGAGAGGTGATCCTGTGAAAGGTCCAACATCCTTTTCAGGAAAATTTGATTAGTTTAATTTCAAAATGCTTTCACCAGGATTTAATGAATTTGCTTCCAATTGATCTGACATGATCCTCTCCTTCAAAGGACCTTTGAAACAGTAACCTCTGGCATGTAGAACCACTCTATACTCTTAAGAGGTTTTTTAGGCCTTAAGATGTTAGATAGTGTAGGACTGAACTAAGAATAGATAGATATAAGTGTTTTAATCAACACAACCAATGGAGCTCTAAGCAACATGGATCCAATTTTGACAGTCATTATGCAAAGCTGGGCTGACAAGAATAACCTACTCTGTAAAAAACACTAGAAATAAAACATATCAGAGCATTACACAAGCTGCGATTATTTAGTAACAGTATTAGAAAAACTAGCTGTTTCTGTTTCTGTTCATTACACAAAGAAGTTAACTGAAATAGGTGAAAAAATAATAAAACAGAACTTCAGACCATGACAGTGTTTCTCCTGTACTGTACCTATGTTCACACTGGAGTACCTGTTTGCAGATACACTGAAGCATCTCTAAAATATAGGTAGTTGAGAAAGATTTTTTCTCAAAGATGAGCCAATTATTAGTGATTTGTGATGTATTTTTTAAAAGGCAGAAAGGTAGTCATATAAAAACCCAGTGATTTCCAAACAGAATATCACTGTACCATCTAAGAAAGTCACTTCCTAAAGCTTCCATTATAAATGAGGGGCATTGTTTGTTTGTTTTTTATTTTTGTAAATGTGTTGCTGTCAAACAGAACAAAAACATTACATGTTAAACACTGTTTAACACAATGATTAGCTTTGCTCTTTATAAGCATGGGTGCTGCTTCTATTTCTTTCCAGCATTTCTCCTGAAGATTTAATTCAGTTAAAAGCTTGTATCAAAACATTATCAGGTTTACCAGATGTTGAAACGTGAGGGATCTTAAGAGATCTTTAAGAGCAGATCTTAAAGTCTTTAAAAAACCCACACCCTAAGACAATCAAAAACTGGTATTTCAGAAAACCTCATGTGCTTTTTCTTACGAGTAAGGAGTGAATGCCTGACAGGTGCATGGCACATACCATATATTTACAGCTTCTCTTCAGCCTGGGACATACAGTAGGTACTTAGTAATTCTGGGCCAAATCTTTAGAGATTTTAAGCATCTGCTAATTAGCCCAAGAGCTGTTAACAGCCATAGGCACTATAAAGTCTCAACATATCCATAAATTGTATGAAAATCCAGTACTGCAGTTCATCATTTTATTGTAGTGTGTCATTTTGTAGTTTAGTATTTTCTTGCTTATTCTTGTATTTTTTGTTGACTATTTTATATACTATTTTATTTTTATTTTAACTCTTCAACCTAATATTCCATCATTTCAAAAATCTCACATTCATAGAAAAAGGAGAAGAAAGTAATATGAAACACAATCAGGATGCTGACAGGCACATAACCATCAACTCTATGGTCTTTATAGAATTTCTCAGCTACTTCATTACTAACTTTGGGTGATTTTCCACTACAGATAATACTTGAGAAAAACATTTCTAAAAAGGAACACCTAAGCAAATAAACAAGGAGCATCTTAGTCGCCCATCATATCACAGCCCACATACTGAAATTAATGACCGATATGGCTATCTAATGACTTTTGCAAAGTCCTTTCTATACATAATCTTAGGATCCTCTGGGAAACACCTGTCTACCTACTACTTTACTTGTAGGAAATATGTTGATTATGAAATGTTTATATAATTTTGTCTGATTTTATTTGCACTTCCCAAATATCACTACTTGTTTGTTTTATTGATAAAGCTTCAAACAGGAACTACCTTTAAGCATTTGATAAAATTCTGTTCACATAGGAATTTTGGAGAAAATGCCATGCAATATGATCAGTCCATTTTTAAAAGTCTAAAGACATCAGAAAGAAATGACCTGAGGGTAGGAAGAGAAGTTAATTGGTGTTTCTTGTCAGAAGCTGTGAAATGTGTTTTACCAAAGGGATTAGCCATATCCATTGAATCCATCATGCTGTACAAACGTTCATTATTTGCCAGTTCAACCTATAAGAAGGAGAAATATTTCCCCATTTCTCATAGTTATGAAGCTGCTACTCCTATAGTGACACATGGTCAGAAGTCCCTCTAAATTAGGAGAGACCAGTTTTATGTATCCCTAAAGCCTGTAGCTTTGCCTCCTCTTTGCTCAGCTCCAGCCTTCTTAGGAAATCTTTTAGACTTCCTTGTTACAGCAGCAAGGAAAACGTGACGAAGAGCCCTTCTTGGTGGCAAGGTGCTGTACTCACCTGCTGCACATGACTGCCATGCTATGCCAGGAGCCTGGAAGATGACTTGGTCCTCTGGCCAAGAAGGCACTAAACCACTTGGTATTTATGACCTGTCTTATCATGGGTGCTTCAGAGGGAAACATGTTAAAAGGTGGATTTGCTACTATCACATTTTGAAAGAAAGAACTACTCAAGGGTTACTTCCAAAAAGACTTCAGGACTGCATATGCTAAACACAGAGAGCTCCTCACTTGAAGTCCTGAGTCACTGGCTTACACTCAAGAGTAAATTTTGGATAATATATAAATAATTCTATTGTTGTACTGGCTGCTCCTCTTCATCTGTTTTAGGTTCATTGTGAGGTGCTTTTCTCTGCTTGCATATGGCGTAGGGTACCTGGATGGGTTCTGGGTTGACCTCTAGGAGACAGAGCGCTGAGTGCTTCCCATCCTAATATTGTTGCTATCAAGCACCAGTTTCCTCATTTGAATCCAAGAGCATTTAGTGGTTTCCTATTGCAACCGGACTGCACTCAGAAGTGGCGGGATGTTGAGCCCCTCAGAAAACAGCTTGGTGGAATAAAGCAGGAGGACCCATAAAGGGCCTCACATGGCTCCTGGATTCTCCCACCATGAGCAGTGAGATATGAGAATAGTGGAGGCCAAACTCACCTACCCATTGTGGGATGGCAAAGGAGCACTGAGCACTGTGTGTTTCATGACTCTTGGGGTTGTCAAGACAATTCTGGACAAATATGATCTCATTTAAAGCTAAAGCAGAAATGGAAATTCCACAAAATGGAAACACTAAAGTGATAATAATTCAAGTATTTAAATAATAATCTGAGTCTCATGAGGAAACTTCATGTTTAATTTTATGTATGATGTGGAGACTTAAGTTTATTACTGAGTATCCATTAATCTTTCTGTGAGATTTGTTAATATTTTTGCAATGCCCAGTGGACAATGATAAATCATTCCAATTAAGATTGGGCTAAATTAATCTTGCAGCTTCATTTTATGTCTGTTCTATCTCACTTGTTTTTGATGATCAGCTTTTAAATTTGGGGTGATGGCAGCAAATAGGTAAAGTCACAGCACAGCTAGAAATTTTGTATAATTGCTTATTGCTTTTAATGTAATTTGCAATGTGTAAATTCACTATGTTTGATTTCTGTTGCCTGCTCCTTATGGAGTCAGCCTCTCTTGATGGCTGATTAATCCCAAAAGCTGCCTGCAGGCATAGCAGAGACTCCTGAAACTTCAGGACACTGATTTACAACTGATCTCTAGGAATCATCAGCATTGAAGGAATACTGACCAACAGCCACTAATTCAGGGAGAGCTGACCATTCACGCTGGCCACAGTGTTACTCCTGAATATGTTTCTAGTCTCTTCCAGGGACTGGATTCATGCAGTCATGTCCCCTCCCGGAGTTGAAACAAACATTGAGGCTTTTCAGTCAGTAGAAATGGTAACTTCAGTCTACAGCTGAATAGAGGGTATCATGGCAGAGTTACCTGCCCAAAGACCTGAATACAAATCTTTGAATTTGCACCTTGTATATTGAAATGTGCATTTCCTTAGTTTTTAGACTCTACTGGCTCTCCTCTCAGCATGTGCCTATGATCTATGCATCTAACTTCAAAGGTGTCACTGACACTTCAGAAACTGTCCCAGAATTTCATGAAAGTCTGCTTATCTGTTTACACTTTGATTGGGTTTTTTTTGATGGACTAGAGAAAGCCATTAATAGTTTATCAGCCATGATCTATCTGTTTACCAGCTCCCACTAATAATTTGACAAGTATAAGAATTAGGCATTGTCTTTTTCAAGACTGCATTGTACTTTTTTTTTTTTAAGTTAAAATCCCTGTTTCTTATTTGCTTGTAGGCTACTGAAAAAAACTACAGTGAAGGCAAGTCTGGTTTTGTTTTGTCTGTTGTTCTAACACATATGCAAAAGCTCTCCAGGTTTGCAAAAGCTGGCATTGGCAGGTCATATCTTGATAGAGCTCTCAAGACAGCTTGCTTCACCTGAGAATAAAAATATAAAAACAGCCTCTGCACATTTCCTTATTTTGCATCTCTTTTTCCTACTCATTTATTTTTGTATTGCATCTTTGTAATAATTCTAAGCAGTAGATACATATCAGCAAAGAATATATATCAGTGGGAATTACAAGCAAATATTCCCAGGCAACATTACAGTTGAAAAATAGTCCAAGGTAAGAATAATACATTACATATCCGGAACACGTTATTTGTGATCCATTTTCTTTGCAATACACCATGCTTTGTTCATGTATCATAACACCTGCTGGTTGATATATAGCACTCCCAAGCTGGAAACAATTTTACAACCCAAATAGTGTTAAACTAAAAATAAAAAATAAAAAAAAAATCAAACAAATCAGTCTTGCTCAGGGTCCATTACCACAAAATCCTTCCTGTTTTGATGGTTAGAAACAAAACACTCTCTCCAAATCTCTCCTCAGTGAACTCTTTAGTGAACTTTCAATCAATACATATGGGGTCAAAATCTTGCACACCTATTGCAGATGTTCTGATGTGGATGTTACACATCTACAGAGCAATAAGACCAATAAATGAGTTTTAGAAAAGGCTGACAACGTAAATCCTGAAAAAGCAAGCCTGGGCATAAAATGACATGAAAAAGTGGGGTTTTTTTCAGATTCTGAAGTGTTTCAGATTCTTTTCAGATTGCCCAGTAACAATTTTTAAAAGGGTGTAGGACTAAACTCATGCACAAAATCAAAGTCCAGTATGCACATCAGTATCAGCAGGCAGCCCAGAACCAAATGTTGTGGATGAGCAAAACTGGTGAGTGGTTGTACATATTATAGTCTTTTGAAAACAGAATATGATAAATGAGTAATAATATGCTAAAAAATACAGAGGCCAGCATATGGCTTAGTGATTTTGTAGCTTCTGGAGTACGTGTGTTTATGTGTGTGTATACATACACATAATTGCTGCTATTTTAGTTTTGCTCATATAGGCAATAGTATCTTAAGAGTTTATTAGTGGCAGGTTAAGTGCTTTTGCCTTCCTAAATGTCATGATTTGATATTTAATAAATGCCAAGAAATCTCACCAATGTTAAGTGTGCTGTTGGCTGACTTTGTGGTAGCTCTTTAACACATAACCCTTACTTTGTGATAACTCTCTCCTTGTCTAACCCACATGTTATCTATTTTTGATAAATTAAGAGAATAGTTGTAAAATATCAGAAATGAGTGACATGTCTAGACCACTTCAGTACTGAGCAATTGATTACTACTTTACTGAAAAATGGTCTACTGACTGAGAAATTCTTGACTAAATCATCTGGCTACTTAAAGACAAACTATCCTAAGATGGATTTCTTATAAAATTTTAGGGCTAACTTCTCAGTAATATGTGACTTAAATCTAAATCAAACTTCTACAGAAAACACTATGTTGAAGTATAGGGCCTAAAGAACTAAACTTTGTCCATTAGTAATCTTATTATTTGAACAAAAATGTAGTAGGAGATCTCAGGTATCCTCCTGTAAAAAAACAAAACAAAACAAAAAAAAACCAAAAAAACCCCAAATACCAAACCACTGAGTGTCAATACAGACAATTTTATGGGAATGCCCAATTTAAGTGAGTAGAATTTGATTTTCATTTAATTTCATTTTCATTAACTGGAAGCTTTGGTCTTGCCTAGTAGAATACTAAAGTACCAGAGACCAGCCAGATTACTCAAGGAAAGGTTATCAGTATTTACAGTTTTGAAGAGCCTCTTTCTGATGCTCTAAGCTAGTGGATCATATGAGCAAAAGTCTGCAAAACGGATAATTTGTCTTGCACCTATCTGTGCAACCACAACAAACATTAATATTTAGAGTTCATCAATTCATGTGGTTATGTCATATAGTTATAAACATTTTTAAGAGTTGGCAAGAGTTCATTTTTTCAAAATCAGGAAACAATTCTGCAGTTATATTTTTTTAAAATTATTGCTCCTCCCAATTATAATGAAAAACCAAATCTAGTAAATATTAGATAACATTTTAGTACATTGTGGGCTTTGATTTGGTTTATTCTGTTAGGAATTGAAAAGAAGTACAAAGCCTAAGAAATGAGAATGAGATTGATTAACCAGTCTACTTCATTTATTATTGAGCAAGAAGCCATTTTCATTTGCATCTTAGTTAGGAAAAGGGATATATTTGCTTAGAGTACTCCTAGGAAATCTCAGCTCATTCAAGGCAATTACATTTATATTTGTTTAAATTATGTGAGCATTAAAAATGCTGCTTTACTTGCCAGTTTTGTAAAATAACATGTAACAGATGCTTCAGAACTGATTGTTCTGTTTATTTGGAGGAAATAAGTATATTTTTATTTTATATATTTACAAAAATGCACAAACACAGGAGGTGTATTCTGTGATGGTTTCCTCATACATTTCTTAAGTTGCCTAGGTTACATCTGGGCTGCTAGGATGATATTTTTTTTCTTTAAATTGCTACTTTTGTTACATTAGGATGAAGATTCCTGATAACCAGTCTTGGGCTGGAACTTGGAGTGAGAAGGTTTTGGGTTTTTTCCATGTCTTCTTGAGGATTTTCTCACTGAATGTGCTCTTGTATTGAAGCTTATATTCAAAGTTTGGTGGGGCAGTTTCCATTTTGACCACTTACATGTGTCAGAAATTACTACTCGCCAAATACTGGAGACAGAACCACTTAAAAACGGTTGGGAGCATTCACATTTAGAATCTTTGCCAGCAATTGTGATCCATATTTTTCTATCTAATATAATTCGGACAACTCTTCCTTCCTTGGCTATGGTTCCTTACTTCAAGGGAAATTATTAGCATACATTAATCTCTTACATCTCTTCTGCATAGCTTAGCTGTATCTCCTCATTTATATTTATTACCTGCTTTATTTATATAAGGTGAAGTATTGTGTTCGTGATGTCCCCTCCTAGAATACTAATTGCTTCCTATATTTTAGGCACTTATGCTGTTGAGTATCTAACTTAAAATAATTGAGAAGGGTGTTTTGTTTGCTTGCTGCTTCATCATTTATAGGACGATGCTCTGTGTTGAGCTGAGGCAAAAGAGTAAGATCATTCACACTCCAAGGTGACTCTTCCTTGCATGGAAGCCAGAAGAGGAAAAGACCTGGAAAATCTTTTCCTGGAGTCTGTGGTCAATGATTAACCCAGTGGCACAGAGTCATAATTTATGATAATCTGAGTGCAAACAGAAGCTGATCTATGAATGCCATGCTATTATCCTTACTATTCTTCATTATTAATGAGAATTATATTAACCTCTCCCATCAGCAGGGTTAAATCTTACCACCTATACACCCACACCACTGCAAGTTGTAATAACTTTTCTCTTATTCCCACTTCAGACAGGCATTTCTCATTAAATTTTAAATTCTGTTTCATTCTACCAGTGAAATTAACATTTATGTAGCTGACCCACACTTTTGATACATTTTAAAACTATACAGTCAATGAATAACAAATCTAGAAGCATTATTTTATGCCACTGTAAAATTTAACCAACCAAACAGAAGCTCATTTCAAATGAGTGCTCCTTTCTTTGCTTTTCTTCTGCCCCTCCTAGTGAAAATTAATTAATTTGGAAGTATATCCTCCAATAGAGGCTATTTGAGCTAGCAGATCTTGTTCTATGATTAACAGTTCCATGTGGGAATTTTTTTTTCCCCAACAGATCCTTACAATGCAGAATAAAGAGCCCTTGTCTAAGCACATCCAGACTGGTTATTTACATATGGTGTAGAAAGAGAGTAGAATTGACTTCAAAGGAAACCCTTTCTCAACTTTCCGAGGTTTGGGTGACTAGGGAAAAGGTATAGCATACCACTACTAGATTACAAGGAAAGATATACTACATGCCTGTCTGTCCTGGTTTTGGCTGGGATAGAGCTAATTTTTATTCTTCATTCTTAGTAGCTAGAATAGTGTTGTGTTTTGGATTCAGTATGGGATTTGATATGAGAAGACTGTTGATAATACACTGATGTTTTTAGTTGTTGCTAAAAAATCAAGGACTTTTCAACTTCCCATGTCCTGCTAGTGCGCAGGTGTACAAGAAGCTGGGAGGGAGCACAGGCAGAGCAACGGACCCAAATTGGCCAGTGGAATATGCCATGTCATATAATGTCATGCTCAGTGTATAGATGAGGGTGGATTGGGAAGCTCACTCGCTCGCTTCTGGGACTACAGTTTTGGGATTCTCACTTCTCTGGGATCGAGAAGATCCCCCAGGAATGGGCTGGACATCAATCGGCAGGTCGTGAGCAATTGCATTGTGCATTACTCATTTGTATTTTCTATTATTGCTATTATTATCGCTATTATTTTAATTTTATTTTACTTCAATTATTAAATTGTTTTTATCTCAACCTACGAGTCTCCTTACCTTTACCCCTCCAATTCTCTCCCCCATCTCCTGGGGCCAAGGTGTGTGAGCAAGCGGCTGTGTGATGTCTGGCTGCCAGCTGGGTTTAAACCACAACACTGTCTAATGACTTTGTACTGATATATGCTGATTCACTGTGAGAATTTTAATTGCATGGATGGATAAAATTTGAAATTACGAGGAATAATAGCAGAAGCTGCTTTTCAAAATGCATCTGCAACTTCTGCACTTCCTCCTGTGGGGTTTTCTTTCTAACCTCTCTACAGACCCTGCCCATGCTGGTCATAATAATTTACTCTTTATATTTCAGCATTACATGCAGCCTTTAATTAATAATCTGGGTATTACTTCTACTCTACAAAATGTACCTGGACCCCATATCTTCTACATGGGAGGAGTGAGAAGAGGAATGCTTTCCCACATGGAACTTGAATTATGAGAGGAATAAGGAAGTTCCATGCATTTTTTTCCTTGCATCAGAATCTTCCTGATGTTTTCCATGGAGAAGATCTCTGTGAATCAGTATCTCCTTTTCATTCTCCCTTTATATCAGATAAACATCTTTTCTCAAGGTCAAAAGTGATGTCAGATTCCCTGGGTGAGTCAGGAGAAGTACTGCAACAGCATGGGCTGAAGTAGCTTTGTGGCTACTGGTGCTGCAATGAGACTGGACTCAGAGGTGACAGGATGGGTGCAGAATGGATGTTACCAAAGGCAGCAGGTTGTCATGAGATAGCAGCCACAGATGCCTTCCTTGCCACATTGATGGTAGGCTGACAATGAATGAATGATGTGGACACAAGCTGTCAAGAGGGGTGCAAATAGACAGGGTACTCATTAAATAAAGTAATGGTGATACTTACAGCACCCTGCAGTGAGTCATCATATAGATAAATGACCAGATATGGGGGCTGACAGATGGTGAATGACATTCATATAATTGAAAAGTACATTTAAAGCCTGCTGAGAATGTTCCAGCAGCAATTTTATGATTTCATTCAGTATTGAGGAACAATGAATGATTGGGGTTTTTCATAAATTTCACATTTGCTTTTGCATTTTTCACATGAATATTATAGATGTCACTGTGTGTAATTCACAGTTGTTACTTCTTTCTAAAATAATTTTCATATTCTGTAAAGGGAACTATCAAATGCAATTTTTTGAAATTTCATCACTGCCTTCTGTGAAAGTATAAATCTTTGCAATGATCATAGTTCTAACCATAACATCAAAATAAATTAAAACAAATTTAAATTAATGCTGCAATTCTCAAAAGATAATTCATTGTCTGTTTCCCCCAAACATTCTGTCAACCATTTAAAAAATAAAGCCAGCAGAGCCAGAGCATTTACTAATCAACAACAAGAGAAATTATACTATCCATTTTGCTTAGGGTAGTTGAACAAATCAATATCACTTTACCAAAGATGCTTGGATCTAACTGCCTTCTAGATTAAATGTATTATAAATATTAAAATGCTTGCTTAAATAAACTCTTAAAATTATACTTCAGCTTTCCCCCTAAGAAATTATTTATGCAATTACAGTGTGCAAGTAAAAATTTGTATTACAGAACCAGAAGGAATTTGATGTGAACAAAGAAACAGAAAATGGCTCATGATATTCAAGGCGGACTTTTTTTTAAAGAAACCATCAATGTGTTTTCAATACATGAGCAGAGAAAGAGAACCTAGCATTCAGCTTGTAATGGAGGGCTTACACAAGGATAATGCAGTGACCAGGGTCAGGACAACTTACTGAGAGTTGTTTTTACTTGGGTAGTTTGCATTTTTGGTAACAATCATGTCTAATTTATTCTCGGATCTTCTGTCTGTGCAGACCTGATTTATCTGCCAAGAGTCTTTCTATTACTTTACATGAGTTTTGGAACTAATGTGTTTATTCCCTTTCTCATTCAGCAGGAAAAATATCCCTGAAATAGCTCAGAACTGGCGGTCTTCCTCTTCCCAATTCATTCATGTAGGCAGCTGTTTTTCTCATTAACAGCTTAGCATGCTCAAAACCTATGGGTGGTTTTTGTAAGACTGGTTTGAAAAACATCTGACTTTAACATGTAAATAAAAAAGATTTAAGTTTTAGATAACTTTCATACACTCTTTTTACTGTTGAGTGTATCTGTCTATCTTTGTCTAGTGAAAGGTGGATTTTGCTGTCTCCAGGATTTACTTAGTTACCATGCCTGTCTGTGAATTTCCAGATAATGTTGCATAAATCTTACAGGCCAGACTTCACTAAGGATGGAATAACTGCAGTATCAGAAACACTTTAAATTGTATGTTTTTCCAAAACCGTTGAGTTGGGAGTATAGTCAACTGAGGGTCAGGCCCTGGCAAAGGACGTCAGGACTTTCCTCAGTGTGAGAAAAGGTGAAAGCAGAAATAAAAAAAAAATAAATAAATTTTTAAAACAACAACCAAAAAGCTACAGTTTAAACACTATAATACAGTAGGAAAGCACATTCAAGAATCATTGGTGATTGTGGTATTTTGATCAGACTGAGTGCAGTGATAAAGATAAACAAGAATAGAAACCCAAACACAGAAAGCTTTATATAGGGCAGACTGTGCTTCCAGCAGATATTTGAAAGGGGGTATCTGGTTTATAATCAGAGTTTTATAACTTGTCAAACAGTAAAATATGATTCAATTGAATTATATAGTTGGAAACAGTAAAAAATGAATGATGAGGTAATGTATTAGAAGGCATCTGATACAAGAAATAAACATCCACATGTACAGCCATTCAGAGAATATTCACACATTTCTGTCCATGCATCTGAGAAGCAAAGCACATGGAAATGCATAAGGATACAGTTGTGCTAATGAGAAAAACCCATTCACAATAAAATAAGCAAGTACACCGAAGGAGTTAGGTGAAATAGGGTTATTGATATTTGAGGTGTCTGCTTACTTACCCGTCACATCATGTCAATTTCTTCTCTGTGATGGGATGACAATCATTCTAGGAATGAAAAAAACCAATTAATTTAGAAATGAAAAAAAGGACAATCTATTCTCTATAGATTTCTCGCGAGCAATGATTCATGGTTAATGATTTATTAACATACATTAATCAATATTTTGTGATTTTCCAATATCTGTCCAAATTGTCATAAATAACCTTATCAATTTTACTGAACCAAAATCAGTGTTTCTTTTCTTGAAAGCAGTAGAAAGAAAGATAGTGATTTGGTGAGTTTGTAGATTATTTCCTACTATTCTATCAGATGTGCTTGGAAAGAACAGCAAATGAAGAAAAGCAATCCATACATAATGATGTAAATAACAAATGCAACTGGCTGGTGGATGACAAATGCAGATAAATGTAGACTAATGAGTTTGGATCAAAAAAGGAGACAGTGTATAGCTGTTAAGTGGAAAATAAACATCAGGGCATTGACCTAAAAAGGACTTTGGGAACTATTATAGACAAATCCTTAAACCTTATAGCCCATTAGGTGGCTAAACTGAGAAATATAAATGAGATACTGGGATGAGGCTAAAAGTGCACAATATAAATCAAAGTATAAACTTATTTTAGTTAATGAAGTTTCATTCACAACACCAAATACACTAATTATCACTGAGCGACAGAATCCCAATCAACCCCTAGGCAGGACAACCTTTAAAGGTGGTGGACAAAAATTAGGTTTCTGAATGTGTATTTAGATCAAAGGGCAATAGACTTAATATCAAGATTGATGAGCACTTGGCAGCTTTCATTCAAATATGCACAGATGCCTAATTCTATACTCTATACAGACAATGCACACAAATATGTTACATTCCCCAGTCTTTCCAGGCAGACATGTAGATTTCACGGTGAAGTAGTTCAGTGCAGATTTGGAGTAATCAACATGGATACATGTTGCACGAAATTTGGAAGTTTTGCACCAGGGAAGGTTTAGACTGGATATTAGGAAGTATTTCTTTACAGAATGGGTTGTTAGGTGTTGGAATGGGCTGCCCAGGGAGGTGGTGGAGTCCCCATCCCTGGAGGTGTTTAAGAGTCGGGTCGACATAGCGCTTAGGGATATGGTGTAGTTAGGAACTGTCAGTGTTAGGTTAATGGTTGGACTAGGTGATCTTCAAGGTCTTTTCCAACCTAGACGATTCTGTGATTCTGTGAAATCACAGCAGATTTCTAGAGATGACTGGGCAAGGAAAAATGTTCGGATATTACCATAACTATGCAATGTTGATTTATAGTTGTTGCATATCACCTCAAATTGGTCTTCAACATAACTGCCCATCAGTGTTCTATGCTAGTTGTTTTACATATGCATTTGTATATATATATGTATGCATACACACAGTACATGCTATACTATATTAAAAACGTATACTATATTGTATAAAAAATTAGTGAGTTTAGAATAATGATTTTGCTGAAAGCTGTTCCTTTTTTCACTTTATATATTCATCAAATATTCTCAACAAACCATTTTCATAACAGAACTCTTTGTGAGCGTAAACTAACTACTTTTGACATGTAACTGGCTTTTACTAGCTTTTTACTCTAATGTTTTAGTATCTTAACCTTTCTTAACAAAATGAATAACAAATGAGGAAAATACCAGGATTTTCTCATGAAAAACTAAAAGGTGAATGTTATTTCTTTCTTATTTCAGTCTATAAGCTCTTACATTACTAATCTGTCAGAACTTCATAAATACTAGTAGTAAGAAAGGGAAATCAAAGTACTGTAAAGAGTGCCTTCTTCCTTAAGTACCTCACAAAAACAAACCTTTCTCCATAGCCTGGAGACCAGAGCACTTACAGGTAAGACAGTGAGGACTTTCAGCCAGAAAATTGCTGAAACTCACCTAACAGATAACAGTTTCACCAGTCCAAAGACCAGTCCGAAGAGGAATTTCTCCAGCTGAACCAATCTCTGCTCTCTGCATAATTTATTCCAAAGCCACTCACTCCTAAACTCCCAAGTCCAACACAAATCTTACCTTCTCCCCTCCACAGGATTCTCTTCAAAGCTGTCTCTACCTCTCACTTTTGAACACTGTATTCTACTTCCATCAGTCACCTCATCTATCCTTCATGAATCTCTTATCTGAGAAGATACGGTCTTCAGTTAACAACGTTACTTTCTGCCACCAGGCTGGGTATGTGAAATCATCTGCTTGGAGAAGATCTGCAGCTTTTTACAGAATCAGACAATCATTCAGGTTGGAAAAGACCCTTGGGATCATCGAGTCCAACCATCAGCCCTACTCTACAAAGTTCTCCCCTACACCATATCCCCCAACATCTCATCTAAATGACCCTTAAACACATCCAGGGATGGTGACTCCACCACCTCCCTGGGCAGCCTATTCCACTCTCTGACCACTCTTTCTGTGAAATATTTTTTCCTAATGTCCAGTCTAAACCTCCCCGGTTGGAGTTTAAAGCCATTCCCTCTTGTTCTGTCACTAACCACCTGTGAGAAGAGACCAGCAACAACCTCTCTACAGTGTTCTTTCAGGTAGTTGTAGAGAGTGATGAGGTCTCCCCTTAGCCTGCTCTTCTTCAAACTAAACAGTCCCAGCTCCTTCAATCGCTCCTCATAGGATATATTCTCCAGGTCCTTCACCAGCTTCGCTGCCCTCCTCTGCACTCGTTCCAGCACCTCGATATCTCTCTTGTATTGAGGTGCCCAAAACTGGACACAATACTCAAGGTGTGGCCTCAGCAGTGCAGAGTACAGGGGGACTATCACCTCCCTACTTCTGCTGGTCACACTATTTCTAATACAAGCCAGGGTGCCATGGGCTTTCTTGGCCACCTGGGCACACTGCTGGCTCATGTTCAGCTGTTTGTCAATTAGAACCCCCAGATCCTTTTCTTCCAGACAGCTCTCCAGCCACACCTCCCCAAGTCTGTAGCGATGCATGGGGTTGTGGCCTAAGTGCAGGACCTGGCACTTGGCCTTGTTGAAGCTAATCCCGTTAACACTGGCCCACCGATCCAACCTATCCAAGTCTCTCTGTAGTGCCTCCCTATCTTCCTGCAGATCAACACTCCCACTTAACTTGGTGTCATCTGCAAATTTACTGATGATACACTCTATGTCCTTATCAAGATCATCAATAAAGATGTTAAACAGAAATGGCCCCAACACCGAGCCCTGAGGAACACCACTTGTGACCGGCCACCAGCTGGATTTAACTTCATTGACCACCACTCTCTGGGATCGTCCAGCCAGCCAGTGCTTGATCCAGCAGACTGTTCGGTCATCCAGGCCATGAGCAGCCAGTTTTTCTATGAGAATTCTATGGGGAACTGTGTTGAATGCTTTTTGAAAATCCAGGTATAATATCCACAGCTTTTCCCTTGTCCAATAGTTGGGTCATCTCGTCACAGAAGGAGATCAGGTTTGTCAGGCAGGACCTGCCTTTCATAAACCCATGCTGACTAGGCCTGATCCCCTGGTTGTCCATTATATGACTTTTAATGGCACTCAAGATGACCTGCTCCATGACCTTCCCTGGCACCGAGGTCAGACTGACAGGTCTATAGTTTCCTGGATTCTCCTTTCTGCCTCTCTTGTAGATGGGTGTTACATTTTCTACCCTGCAGTCCAATGGGACCTCCCCAGTTAGCCATGACTTCAGGTAAATCGTGGAAAGCAGCTTGGCGAGCACATCTGCCAACACTTTCAGCACCCTTGGGTGTAACCCATCCACTCCCACGGACTTGTGTGCATCCAAGTGGTATAGCAGGTCTCTGACCACTTCCTCTTTAATTGTGATGACCTCATTCTGCTTCCCCTCCCCATCTCCCAGCTCATGAGGCTGCGTGTCCAGGGAACAACCAGTTCCACTGCTAAAGACTGAGGCAAAGTAGGCGTTGAGCACCTCAGCCTTTTCCTCATCCTTTGTTACTATGTTTCCCTCTGCATCCAATAAAGGAGGGAGAATTTCCCTAATTCTCCTTTTGTTGTTAATGAATTTATACATTTTTTATTATCTTTAACAGCTGTAGCCAGGTTGAGCTCTAGCTGCGCTTTGGCTCTCCTAATGTTCTCCCTGCATAGCTTCACTACATCTTTATAGTCTTCATGAGAGACCTACCCCCTCTTCCAAAGGTCATAGATTCTCCTTTTGTTCTTGAGATCCAGCCAAAGGTCTCTATTTAGCCAGGCCAGTCTCCTTCCCTGCCTGCTTGTTTTTCGGCACACAGGAACAGCCTGTTCCTGTGCCTTTAAGACTTCTCTCTTGAAGTATGTCCAGCCTTCCTAGACTCCCATATCCTTCAAGGCAGCCTCCCAAGGGATTTTGTTCATCAGTCTTTTGAACAGGTCAAAGTTTGCCCTCTGGAAGTCTATTGGCCCTTAACCTAATCCAAACACTCTCAACCCCGTTATCACTATACTTGATTTCTGAGCTCTCTAACATACAGGGCCACTCCACCACCTCTCCTTCTCTGTCTGACCCTCCTGAAGAGCTTGTAGCCATCGATTGCAGCACTCCAGACATGTGAGGCATCCCACCACGTTTCTGTTATAGCTACTATGTCATAGTTCTCGTGCTGCATCGTGGCTTCAAGCTCCCCCTGTTTGTTGCTCATACTGCATGCTTTGGTATAGATGCACTTGAGATGAGCTAATGAATCCAACACCTTTTTGTGAGTGTGGGCCTTATTTCCTACCAGACCTTTCTCGGGTGCTTCCATGATTTCTAAACATCTATCCCTTCTCTCAAATGAAATGGCAGAGGGAGAGCCCTCACCAGTCCACCATCCTTCAAGCCTCAGCATGCTTCCCTTGGGCTTATTCCTAACAGGCCCAGTTATCTCCCCCTCCCCCCTCATATCTAGTTTAAAGCCCTGTCAATAAGCCCTGCTAACTCCTGTCCCAAAATCCTTTCCCCCTCTGGATAGCTGCATCCCACCTGTCTCATTTGTTGCCAGCAGACCAGGTGCCTTATAAACTTCACCATGATCAAAGAACCCAAAATTCCGACGGTGGCACCAGTCTCTGAGCCACGTGTTAATCAGGTGTGTTTTCCACCCTCTTTCAGTGTTTTTTCCTTCCACTTGAGGGATTGATGAAAACACCACCTGAGCTCCCGAGCCTTCAACTAGCCACCCCAGTGCCTTGAAGCCCTTTTTGAGTGACTTTAGACTTCTCTCTACCACCTCATCATTACCTGCTTGGATAACCAACAAAGGGTAGTAATCAGAGGGCTGCACCAGAGCAGTGACCTTCCTTTTATACCTCTAACCCGAGCCCCAGGGAGGCAGCAGACCTCCCTATGGTATGGGTCTGGTCGACATATGGGCCCCTCCGTACCCCTCAGAACAGAGTCACCCACTACAATTACCCTCCTTTTCTTCTTACTTGAAGAAGTCGTAAGTTTTGGGCCTGAGAGATAAGCGGTAGATGACTCACCAGGTGGCTCCTCATTTCCATCTTCAGTCAGCTGGCTGTCTAGTTCCAACACCTCATACCTATTGTATAATGACAACTGGGAAGGTGAGGAGGGTGGAGGAGGTTTTCACTTGCCTTTCCGAGGAAGGACCTGACTCCATTCCCCCCTGCCCCCCACATCCCCTCCTTCTGTCTGGTGAGAGGAACCAACCAAGCAATACTTTTCAACCAAACAATACTTCTGAGCTTACTGAACTTCTGTGTCAGTGAGTATAATTGCTTAATTTTGCTTAATCCCCCAAAAGAACTAATTTTCTTAAAGTAGCCAGAGTCCACATCTCTCATTTTGTATGGCCATGATAGAAATGTTAATTTCTTCTTACATGGGAAAGAAATATTTGCCTTCTGACTTGTAAGTATTCATTCAGGAACTGGAGGTTTCCAGCACGCAATGGTTCCATTTAATGGTAAAGCAGGAGATCTGTAACATGGATGCTATTCAGAAGGCTAGTCAGAGGATGCAGGATATTGTCTAGAGGAAAATTACTATGTTAAAAACCAAGATAGATTCTAAATATTTCTATGTCATCATAAAAGTTTTACAGATTGACAGAACTCCATTTACATCTGTATATAGTCAATGTAAAACTTGTGTGTATATTTATAGACAGAGAGATGCATATCCTAATTTACCAGATAGTATCCTCTAACATAGAATCAGCTTCAATTCCCATCCATCTATAGATGTCACAATATATTAATCACTGAGATTGAAAATAGCTATCATATCTCTAATGGGACATCTGGCATAATAGACAGGCAGGCATATTTTCATTCAGTCACTGAGGCCTCAGCAAATTACATCAGAAGCTTTGGATTTTGAAAGTACTTTTGTTTAAACGCAGCCCTTTTTGGTAATGATTATATGTTAAAGTATAATAAAGGATTGTCTTTATAGTTCCAATAGGGGAGTGAAGTACACTATGTGGAAACATTAAAAATATTCATCTCTAAATGTCACTCAACTACAAAGCTTGACAATTGCACAGGCTAGCCCAAAAAGCAATGTAGGGAGCAATACAAAATCCTGATATTGCACAGAGTTTGAAAGGCATCTGGGGACAACAAAACCACATTGCCACTATGGTCTGATTCTCACCACACAGTAACCAGAGAGCTCTGTGGGACAGTAAAACAAAATTAAAATACGATGTATTTCTTTAAACAGCTATGAGTTCAGAAAAGCATGGATGGTAAGCTGCTCCTCCAAAATGTACACATCTTTACAAATCCACAGTCACTTGGAGAAAAAGATAAAACTTTAGAAGGACATTTGCAGAAAATATTTGCGTAGTTACATGTTATGTATGTTTTAACTGACCAAGCAAAATTCTTTATGCACAACCTTAGCTTTACACTTGAATGAACCATCAAATGACTTTTTATTGACTTTACTCATATAGCTGAAATTAAGAATGCACAGATATGCTTTCCTGGATTCTTTATTCAAGTACTCTTCCTTATCATAACCCTCTGTATGTAACTGTCATTTTTTAAAATTGGATTAAAAAGAGGCAACTAATGTAGCAAAGCAACGGCCTCATCAATATAGCTGCCATTGTTATCAATGGAAAAATAATTTCTCCCATTTTTCATACAAATGTCTCCTTGAGTAGCAATATTCCATGATCATGCATTATTGAGATTTAATGTGAGTTCTGCTATTGATTCCAGCAGGAGAAGACCCATGGTGAGGAAGGAAAACAAAAAGGAGTAGTGTGTCCTGTAGGTACTGGACCACAATTCATGCTGAAATCAATGAGGTTATATGTGTTATAAAGCCAATACAGAATTTAGACTGTATAATTTCGAGTAATTAGAAGTACCCAGATTTGTATGGTATCAGTCTTCTATTGATTTTGTCAATGCCTTACAACATGTGTTTTAATAGCAATTATATTTTCTGGCAACCCTTTTATTCTCTCTCAGCATCTAAATTGTTGCTTCTTGATTAGTCAACAGGAAAAATCAATACTCTATACATTGCACTTCCAAGCTTTAATTCAATTACCATCTGTGAACTAATCAAACATTGATCTAGCTATGTCAGTAAGTAGAAAGCAACTTTTTTGTACCACTATCTTTCCTTGTCATTAAAGGTTACGCTTTAGTTCATTCATGACAAGTCTAAACCTTTACTGTAGCTGAAAAAAAAAGGATCTCCCTTCAACTTGAATTTCATTTAATTAGAAACTCATAAGACCTTATAAATCCTTTTGCCTATTTTCTGCCATTCATGCTTTGCTAGTGCAGAAGTATTTCCTACACAATAACCCAAAGTGCTTTTTCCAGTGTGATTTTAATAGACTGAAACAACAAAGAACAATTCCTTTTTCCTTATTGTCAGAAATTAATTACCTTTATTCCAATTCTATTGTCACAGACTTCCTCCTCACTTAATAGCTGTTCTGTCCATCCAACTAAGGCAAAGGATTCTAGGGTTTTTTTAATGAGGAAATCCCTAGTAAGGTGTTTTTTTTTTTTCTTCCATGAGCTTCCCTGTCACTGATTATAGCGGTTGTGCTTACTATACATCTGTTGTTAAATGTCAGATTATTTTATCTTAAAAACAGCTACTCACAGTTTTGAGAAAAGGTGGGGTTAAATTCTTATTTACTGCCTCTGTTGAAGCAATTACCAAATGATAACTTTTTATTACCTTTGCCCAGCCCTAGGGCTATCATGGTTGAAACAAGTAAAATAATCATAATAATCAACACTATCACTATTACTATTATTATATTAAAAAGAGAACATTTAAACAAAATAAACAACCGAAAACAAAATTGCAGGGCTCTTATACCTTGGATTAAATGACCTTTAAGAACACAGGAGTGCCTGTCCTGGGGAGGGGGGAGGAGTGTGGACCTGACTATCTTGCCTCCCATATAAATAATCGCTAAAGATAGCTAAAGCAAGAAATAAATAGGTAAACATTATGTTTGTTAACTCTACCTTACGCAGACTAGATGCCCTGGATATCTTATTATAGGACTAGAGATTGTAACCTATAAATCATTCCTAAAAACCAAAGATAATAGTTAAGTCAGTTACCTAGAAAAGGTACATAAGAAGTTGCCTTGAAACAGGCAAATCACTGAACAGCAAGAGTCCTGAATCTGAATTAAATTGCCCTATTCCTTTCTTCTCACCTAGCCTTAGCTTATGCCTCCCCTCTGACCACACATGATCGCTGAACAACTTGGTGTTTCACAAGAATTGATTTCTGTATTATACTACAACTTCAATAATCCACATCAGATTTATCTAGATGTTTTAAAATTAATCTTTTGAAAAGATTTAAACTTTTTTTCTCAAAATTCCAGGTACCTTTTAAATAGTAGCTGTATTTTATTTTTTTTTTTTACTCATTTCATTTTCATTTTATTTGGGTTTAATAGGTGCTTAGGTCTTTTATTTCAAGAAACAACCTATTTGAGTCTTATACAAATCCTCTCAACTTCTGAAACAGTGTTAGCATCCTCAGGAAAGAGTGCTCTGGGTTGCTGTGCTTGGAAGGAATTTGCTTAAGCGCTGCCAGGTAATTACTTTCTCCAGTTGGTATCAATATTCTTATAGTAATAGCCAGTTGTATTATCAAATGACCTCAATATATTTTTCATAAATCATACAATTATTCATCTACAAGAGTATTAAGAAAATATTACATGAAGGTTATATAAAGATACACAGCATTTACAACACATTTTAAAAGGCTCTTGTCATCTTAGCCATAAAGAAGAACCAAGATTTATTATTCTAAGAGGAAATATGAGTCAAATAAAAGCTAACCAATGGGTTTACTATGTTCCTTTATTGAAAATACTTTTCTATGAATCAGACGTCTTTACCTGTGAAAGGGATAGAAGCAAGTTCTTTTTGTAACAGCACTTACAACTCTAATTAGGATCTCAATACCATCATGTTTGCTTGTTCCTCAGTAGAATACCCTTTTGTGTAATACCATTACATTCTGCACTAAGTGTGTTTCAAAATCAATCTCAATCTCAATTTTTCAGCTAAAAATAATTCCAATATTCCAATTCAAATACTTGCACAAATGGTTCAGTTTCTGAGGAGACACTTTTTATTAGATGGCTTCTGAGTTTTTGTGTATTTATGACTTGCAATTACAGAAAAATCCCAGTAATCAATATTTATTCTTCAACAGAACATAAAATAAATTGAGAATTAAAGTGGCGTGTAAATTATGAAAATGTGCATTTCAGGATCTGCACAAAGTCTGATATTTTATGATCTTGAATTATACCTTCTCTAACATTGCTTTAGCCATATACTGGGACTCTAGAAACTTACTGGCATTCTCTAAACCAGTAAAGTATTGCAATAACGTGAACAGTTGAAACACAAAAATCTACAATAGTGTATCTGAGTATAATTTACAGACAGTAAGAGTATAGAAGTCTATGTCTCTTAAACATTAAAAAGACTCAGAGAAGTTTGCAATGACCATATTTCAAAATAAATACTAGCCATGTTATTAAAAAATCTATTTTCATACTTCAAAATAGCTCTGTGCTGTGAAATTCTGAATATCTTTAAAAAATTGAGATTCCAGTACCTTTCTGGGTCACCTTGTTCAGTACTTCATCACTCTCATTGTGAAAAATATTTTTCATATGTCAAAACACAATTTTTTCTTGCTGCATCTTGTGACTGTGATCTCTATTTCACTGTACTCCTCTGAAAAGCCTGGTTCCAACTCTTCCTTAGCTCCTAAGTAGTGGAAGACAGCAATTAGCTGTCCTTTTAGCCTTTTTTGCAGGCTAAACAGTTGTCTAGAACGAAGTAGCCCAAATCTGAACAGGATATGTGGGGTGCAACCTCAAGAAAACCAAGCAGAAGTGAGTATTCATGGAACTTGACCTGCCGGCTACTGCCTTGCTAATACAGTGCAGCTGAGGCTAACATTCCTCCATCCCAAGGAGCATTGCTGACACAATTTTGACACAACATTCTACATTTTACATCCTCATCCCCCAAAAACCCTGCCTGAAGTAGTCTGTAGGAGAAAGGGAGCAGAAGAGAGCACTTAAGTAGGTGGAGTTACTAACCTCACAGGGTAGTGCATGTTTAAATGCTGTTTTTAAACCCAGTCCTATTGAACATTGGTGTACATGTCTTCCTGAGCAGGTATCCCCAGGCATTAATAGTCAAGCCAGGTTCAATTAAATAATAACTTACCTGACCCTTTGTTCAAAATAATTAAGCATATTTCCAGTTATTATACTGGAAAAAAGTTTTGTGAACATTTTTTTCCCATTTAGGTAGGTCATACAATTCAATACATGGTTTCTACTCCAAGGTCTATCTGACTAGCTACGTGTCTGGAGTCGGGTGGCACTACCCCTAACCAGAGCTGAATCCTGCATTTGCTGCTCAGGAAAATCCCATTAAAGTCAGTGGTGCAGAATGAAGCCCAGCATGATCATTTCACTACAAAATTTTTTATATATATTTCAAAGCAGTTCCTGTAGAATTTGCAGTCAGGGAATATAGCTCTCTGTGTTAGGCTTCTCAATTAGGATTTGCTTTCAATTCTC
Organism: Strix uralensis; assembly: GCF_047716275.1. Lineage (NCBI taxonomy): Eukaryota > Metazoa > Chordata > Aves > Strigiformes > Strigidae > Strix > Strix uralensis. The sequence continues at coordinate 42,693,011 of NC_133975.1, forward strand.
ATTTGGTTTATATTTCTGTGGAATCAGCAATAGTTACTCAAAACAACATTATGTAAGTAATTTTATGACTTTTCCAGAGCATACAATGATGCACTTTTATTTTATTTTATTTTTTGGCTAATATGATCAATTACTCCAGCCCCTGTTGACTTACTGGGTGATGTCTTTAGTTCTTGGGTTTTAAATTTTAATACCCAGTGCTGACCTCTGTGCTTAGTCGGTTCTTCATAAAGTACATTTTGCGGGATAAATTCACAGACCTCCTTTCATCCCATATACAAATAATGAGATTGTTCCTGTTGTAATTTTTGTAATAGTGCGGCACACTCACCTCCTGCCAGGCAGCTTATACAAATTGCTACAAACATAACAGTAAATGTTATTTTAACACTTGTTTTGGACTCCAACATAGAACTATATTGCATATTTTATTAGCTCATTTACCACCTACTAAGTTATATTATTAGCTAATTCATTGAACATGATATGTGTTAGGTAGATTTGGCTACCACTTTAAAGGGACTCATCTGAGTCTGGTTTGTGTTTTTGTGAATCCACAGAAGTTAGTCCATCTGTGGTTTTATAAATGGAAAATAAGCCTCAGAGATGTAGGAAAGCATAAAATCAAAGGGTAGGATCTGCCTGTCCCTCTCACACACAATATCTTATTATAATAAGTAATTGATTTCTCATTGCCATTGTTCAATAGCCCTGATTCACAGCCCATTAAGGTTAATGGAAGCAAAAGACTCATGAGTGAAACCTGAACTTCATTTAAATCCTTAACACTCACACTGACTCTATGGGATTGGGATTTCGGTAAGTGTCAAAGTGGCAGAATCTAACACAGACAAATCACTTTGGTCTTGAATTTTAGTGGGACATATGATCTGAAATTCACAAGTTCTGTTGAAAAATTCTCATCATAAAGGAAACATCAACTAAAACTTTTAATAGCCTAGTGCTACTGAGCATTAATTGTAAAGCCTTGTGTTTATGTAAGCCTGCTTCAGTTCAGGCTCTCAGCAATAACCAAGTCATGCATGCTGCTGTTTAATACACAGATATTTTAGGGACTGCCATCTCTGATAGCTGGTTCTGTCTTAATAAAGCCTGGGCTCACACTATTAAAGAGCATCACATATTTTTATGTCATGTGAAAAGAATTTGTAGGTTGGGGTTTTTTTTGCTAAATCTTAGATAAAGTAAATTTTTATAATTTCATATAGCTTTTCTCATAATATCTAGCAAATACATTTTTAATATCAGCTCTAGACTTTTTTGTAGGGTAGCAGTGTGATCCACAAACACATCAGACACTTCCATGGCACTAAACAGGCTTAAGAAATCCCCTGAGGATCTTAATACTATTAAGAATGAGAAGCAAATAGACATGGTGACTGGTCTGAGAATGGAAAATGAGGAACATTAGTCAGGGTAGGAAAGAAAAAAAAAATGTATTGGAGAGAGAAAGGCTACAATAGCCACCATGAAGCAGAAGCATGCCGTAAGAGGTGAGGACATTGCCATGCCATAAGGGGGAGTCAGTTTAATGAATGACATGAGGTCAAAAATAACAGAAAATAATAAATATAAGTTAACGTCCAAATAAAATTAAAGCAATGTGCTGGGGAACAAAACTGTGACAAAGTCCCACAGTAGCTAGTAAGAGGGGAATTTGTTGCTAAAATGGGAAGAGAAGCTGGAGATTTGGTAAATAAAAAGCAGTGATGATATAACATAAAAAAAGAGGGATCATGCCTCTGAATGCATGAAGTGTCTTTTAATGTAGGCTGAAACTAAGGAATGAAGTAGTAAAAGAATGGAAATCACATTTAGATCAGGGTCTGAAGGGAAGAAATGTGCAAACAGACAAAACTGGTAGGAAATACAAGAATGGACTAAAAGGAGCAAGAGGTGGAACCCACCAATATTCCCCCCTTGGTTTAGAGAAAGAGACAAATCCTTTTATGTCCTGTGTGATTATGGTACTGTGTGGTAATATCCTGACTCACATCTTAAAATAAATGCAATTTCTGTAATTGCCTACTATCATGGCCATGTTGCTGTGCATTAGGATATTACAAAGTGAGAATTACAGAGGGAGATATACCATATTTTTATCTGCTGGCCATAATCTTAACTCTTTTATTTCTCACTGAGAGGCGTATATCTGTAGCTACTGGAGTTTTCAGTGCCACTCTAGCTAAACACCATTACAAGAACATCTGCACAACATGGTGACAGAAATGCTGTTCCTGCTAGATTTATACCTGTGTAGACAAAGCTGTATAAATGAAAGAAAAAAGCCCAGTGTTGATAAAGCTGAGAAAGTGTAATATCTGGTTTGCTTTCCCAGTTTTTTATGTCTCTGCTTGCAAAAGGACCCCACAGCTTTGATTCAGATATGCCTAGATATTTTCCTGGTAGACAGCAAAGGGTTTTTTGAAAGGATACTGTAGGTATAATAATAATAAAGAAAATATATATAACAAATCTTTTGCCCACTTCTTGCAGATGGGGCCTTGCCTTGGTGTCAGCATACTCAATACAAAAACCCCTCCTGGTCTCTAGGAAGTGTCTTTGTCAGTGAGGAGCCTGAAGGGACATCTGTACCCTACTCCCAGCAGCCTCCCAGTCTTGCTACCTCCTGGCTCATAGCTATGGCACTCGCTCTCTGGCTCACCCCAGACTCCAGCTACTAAACTTCCCTTCACAGGCATGCTCAGCTGCTCTCCTCCTGTCAGAAGGTCCCACCTAACCCAATCACTCCTTTTTTTGAAGTAATGAGACATAAAAACGAAAACTGAGAAAAGCAAAGAAAAACTGTCTATCATTCTGTCTCTCACTAACACGTCTGAGCACATCCCATCTGGAGAACTGAAACTAAGCTTAAAAACTTCAGATAAACTTTTGTGTGACACAGCAGCATCCTTTTCACTTTAAAGCACAGAGAATTAACAGTTCTTTAGTATTTTCACCTCTCCTGTGAGTTTAGCAAAAGGTTGGCAGGAAGCAGAGGTCTTGTGGAGATGATTTTTCTCTAATAGTCTTAAGCAATATTTAAGAAAAATAAGGAAAATGGAGAAGAAATATTCAGGGAGATAACTTAGCCCTAGAGCACATCAACCTATACTCAAAAGGTGGCTAGTTGTAGTCAGTGGAATAAAATCTGCTTCCAAAGCTGTGTCGTAATGTGGTTGACAGCCTTCAGCTTCACAGAATAATGTTGTTGTCATGGTTATCCTGCACGTTAGGATTTTAACAAGTCAGTATGACAGAGGGAGACACTCAGGAGTTTTATCTGCAAGCCAGACTCTTGTATTTCCAATATTGTCCCAAGAAGCTAAAGGCTTGCCAGCTGTGCCACGCAAAAATTCTCAGCATAGGCTGTGGCTATGGAGAAACATAAGTTCTTCATGGTAGACTTTCAGTGGAACCACTTGGAATTATGAAAAAGGGACGGAGTAACCTTTCCTTAATTAGCAGCTTATATTTAATATCAGTCACAGTAATAGTATAGTCATTATATTAGAGTAACCTGATTGTTACCTGGATGGTTTTTGTTCATCTAACACTATTCCACACCTTCCACTGACTTTTTTTCTCACGGAAATGAGTCAGTGATAGGGACTGAGAGAGCCAAGGAGTGTACTTCCAAGCTATCTCCATGTAAAAGAATTCATTCCTCCATTTTACTACTATCTTCCCATTTGTTCCGTGGGACACAGCAGAGTGTATTAGTGTGACTGGTTATCCTATCAATGCCAAGAAAGCTTTACTTTTCTCTTTGGCCTCTCTTCAGCATGTAATCAAGGCCAATTGCCTTTTTGCCTTGTAGCTTTTTCTACAGAGATGAAAGTGAAGCCTTACTGACACACACAGGATGGCAGTGTGATCACCGAAATAGCTTGAATCTATTGGTACAGGCATGATTAAGCTTTTCTCCTGTCATTTCCCTTAATGCATGCCAATTTGGCCTTGTCAGTCATTTTATCGAGTCTGACAGGAGCTTTCATCCAAATAACATCTCCAGGAGCAGTCCAAAAGCACTATGAGCAGAGCTGGGCTGGAAATACTTTTCCTGAACTGAGAGCTTCTTTTGTTCAATTAAAAAAATTAAGCATTCTCCATTACTGGATTGTAAAATCAGTTTCAAATTTTAGAAGTGGTCAGAATGTCCACAGTAGAGTAAAAATTAAAAAATAAATTAAAAAGTCGGTATCAGAATTAGTTCCCTAGTCTTAAAAAGGAGCATGTATTTCCTCTAATGTTTTCAGGTGAAAAAAGAAAACTATTGGGTGTTTTGGACAAGTTGATCAGAAGTGTTCACCTTCTACAATAGCCAGTTCCTCATCATTTTCTCTGTAGTACAGCACAATACGTCTGTGAAGTATTTTTTGCCATGTGTTTAACTAATCTGCAGTGCATTCTGCTGGCTGACCCTTTAATAAAGATATAACTTGATTGGAATACCATCAAGCAAAGTATCTTCAAGTCTGTCCCTTCATCAAACTTTTTTATTTAGAGGTGAAACTAAAAGTAAGGAAAACCACCAAAAAGACGAACAGTTAAGAATAATAGGATTTTTTGGATCAGTTTTCCTAACGTTTAATATTTCATATCCAAGCTGCAAAAACTTTGTCCTTTTGCTGTTGATGTTCAAGTGGCTTGAGTTAACTGGAAGACTCTGCAATTTACTTGGCCATTCATCCAAATATTTTCCTTCTGTGAAGGAGACCCTTGAAAGTCCAGAATATCAAGCATCATCAAATCCTGGTTTACATTCCTTCCAGAGGGGAAATGCCCTTAGTGTCTTTTCTTTCTTTTTTATTTTTTTTTTAATTTAATTCCAACAGGATTGGTAAGGACGATGGAAAATCTTAGAATTCTCTCATATTGGGATCTCATATTACCATAAATAATATCTTTTCTGTTTTCTGTATAAAAATGAGAAGTTATTGAAAGGTTAAGTATCCTGCCTGAAGTTGACCACTGTTTCCTAATGTTTTTTTGTTATAATTTGTCTTGCAGCTTGGGGCATAGGCTGAAGACTTGCAGAGGCATTCAATTATCTGGACCTGTTGCACTGCACAATGAAACTAAGATACATTTTGGGTTTAAGGACTTCCTCTGTTTGAAAGAGAAAGGAAAACAACTCATAGATCAGAAAGTGACACCTTCAGAGAATAAAACCTGTTGGATGGTAGATATCTTCTCTGTTTCTTTTTAAATTTTCCAGGGTGAATCTTGATCTAGCCTTTCCAAGTCACCCCTGGAATTTTGAATGAAATAGAGGGCAATGAATAGGTAGCTGAGATGAAGAATTAGTTATAACTGAGTCCATTGTGAAGGACTAGCACGAAGAGAAAGCAGTTGAAGAAAAACAAGTATTGCCTTGCAGGCTGTGAAACATTTACTCATAATAGCATACATTTACTTAGTTCTCTAATCCCTGTGACATTCTTGGGAATAAACAAGGCTGAAAATGCTGACAGCGTGTCCTCCTATTTTTGCTTATGGATAAGCAGACATATTATGCTTACTATGCTTTCAAAGGAAATAAAGTGCAGAAAACCACAGAAATGATCCCTCCTATTTTTAACTTAGAAAGGAAGATAATAAAACAAGCTTAATTTGGAAAGGAGCCTGAAGTTTTGAATCTTTTGCTCAGTGTCATACACATGTCTTTTGCTAAGAAGATAACTTTGAATATCTGAATCTTTTAATTTTCTTTGAATTAAGATTACAATAAAACATACTGCATTTTCTAGTCTGTTTTTTGCAAACTGACAAGCAAGTCCAACTCAGAGCAAGTACTGATGTGCCTTCCAAAACTGAGTGGCAGACACTGTACTTAACCTTGTCTCTAGTTCTTCAGTGTACTTTGCCACCTGAGCTTTCTAACAGGAAAACCTAAATAATATTTTTTTGGCTCGTACCATCTGTCAGTTATAGATCCACTCTCTCCTTCCTGGGCTAAGTATTCTTGCATTTTTTGCAATTCTTCCACTCCTTTAACAAGCTTGAACTAGATGGAAACATATTTGACCAGATTTAAATATTTGTGAGTCTTCTTTCCAAAAAATTCTGGTCAGAGTTAAAAAAAAGTATTATTTATGCTTCAATAAAAACAGAATACCTAGGGGGGAAAAAAGGGCTGTAAAACAAGCAATGTACACATCTGTCTTGCCATTCCCAGTGGTTACCTAAGCAAGACTAGATAAGGTTTTTTCCTGTCAATGTTGCAAGCCATGTCTACAGAGTAGATGATTTAAGCACAATGCTACTGCTGGAAAGTAAGATAAGAAAGCATCTGCACTGGTTTGACAATGAGCCAGCTGGGGAGCGATTACAGCTGCACACAAAGAGAAAAGCAGACACGCTGGTAACATTCTCCCAGCAGAGTTCATAAACATGGGACTACCGCATGCAACCATGATTAAACAGCACTCTGCTCCAAAGCTGTCACATCCATGAGGCAACACACAACACTGCATTATTACACCTTGCAGATACCTGCGCCAATTACCCACGTCTTTGGAGAGTGTCCTCCCTTCTATACACACTATAGTTCCTTTGATGTTCCATGAGGATTAATTTTGCTGCTTGTGACCTTGTCTCTTACCACATCTTAATCACTCACTGAGGGATTTTCCATGAAAATATCGAAGCCACACTAAATACACTCCTACAGTAAACAGCCATTCTACAGGTAGCACCCATTATATCGCTGCAGGGCAGCTCCAGATCTTCTCACGACCTACTGCTTTAGCTTTCTTATATGGGCAATAGATAATCCCAAATGACTCACAGTCTTTTTCATATCTCGGAAACAGAGCTGGCTGTCCATAGGTTAAAATAGACCATACACCTGAAAGAGCCTTCTCTGAGAGTTTCTGATGTCTGGGACCTGGCACCTGCTAAGTTCCACATAGCAAAGTCTTTTTTTTCCTCCAAGACACCATTATTAATGAAGAAAACTATAAGACCTGCTTCTGCCTTTAAAGAAATATCAGCGTTCCATTCTACAGATTAAAAATTGCTTCCACTGAAGTAGCTTCACTGCTAGCATGGTTTAAACTAAACTATGTCTGATAAAGAAGGAAATATGCATATCTATTTATGTTGTCATCTAGACACTCTTACTGTGCCTCCTAGGTAATGCACTGAAAATGCTAAAGGGATTATAACAAAATAGAGTTACACTAAAGTTTTCGGCAGACAAGGGTATTTGGGAGGATGAGAGGAAAAAAAATTTGTTTGGTTTTGATCAAACTTGCAAAGCTTTGCTTCTTGAATGGATATGCAATAAAGCGGATATTGTGTGCAGTATAAATTCAAGAGAGATTAATGGTCACATTAACCTTTTGAAAAATGATAAAACAGATTTATCCTTTTGCAATTGGTGTGATAAAGTAATAAAAACATAGTAAAATAGACCAGAATTCATGTCTTTTTTCTTTGTTCAATGATCTGACCGTCAAATAAACAAGTAAAATAATCAACAAAGATTTACATCATGAACAAATGCATATAATAAAACCTTATTTGATATTTCATCCAAGCAATGGAGAAACGTAATTAGAGAGATGATAATAAGATGTCTTAAAAAGTGCTTGAAAATTGTTCTGAAACTAATTTCAGCATCAGAAACACTCTTACCATTCCCTTTAACAAAATTTAAATGCAAAGAGACATTCAAATCAATCTCTTGGGAAGTACTAAATTGAGAAACATTTTTTGCCATGTTAGTAATAGCCTTTCATGCTTGGCACTATCTATGTAAAATGAAAGTGAGGTATAATGTGAAAGAAGTTGATCAGAAATAAAAAGAAAAAACCATGGTCATGAATATTTTTGCTTACCACAACTGTCATAGAAGTCAATGCTTAGCTGTAGCATTGATTTAATGATCTTCAAAATTGTCCTTCTTTTTTTGGGTGAATATCATGATTTCTGCCAAGTTGAAAACATCAATTTTGTTTCTGATTTAAGAACCTTGGAGAAAAAGACTATTCATAAAATACTGTACATAAATCAGACTCCTTGAAAAAGTCATGCCAGCACAATATCTGAAACTCATAAAAATCACCTCATCAATACCATGGTCAAAGACAAATGCTTAGAAAAGGTGAAATCAGAAAGAAAAGAAAGAAAATAATTTACATGTCACTTAAGCCATGTGTGCATTCCTACTTACCATGAATAACATCTCTATGAGACAGACTCTAAAACAGCCTGACCAGGAGACCAGCTGTGTGGTCTATGCACCTCCACCTGCTTCACCCACACTCTTTACTGATACTCATTTCCACTGGACTGGACACTTTCAAGCAGGAGAACTCAAACTTTTAAACAAATCTCCTCTTGGTAGCCAAATTCTTGAGGACTACATAGAATGGACCAATTTTGAAACCAAAGGTCTGAAAAGCAACAAGAATGAATGTTATATGTTGTGCTTAGGAGACATTTTACTGAAATTTAGATGACTGAAAGTCAAATGTCCAGTTCAGGCTGGTCATCTTGGCTCTTCTACAGCAAATGAAAGACACAAGCTCCTAGAAAAAGTGATTCACCACTTATTGTTGAATCAGCCTTTTACATCAAGTCTATCCTAACTGTCAATAAACAGGAATGTATGTGAATGACAGTTGATGATTTTAGGAAGTAAAACAACAAAAATTATTGTTTATTCACAAAAGTAGCATGAAGTCCTATTGCTGATATTTATATCCTCTCTGCCCCCAAGTAATAACTAAATTAAATAATACAGAGCTCAAGACAGCAACAGTTCTGTATGATATGCAGGCCATACTTTAAACAATCTATAAACAAGGAACAGGCTGCCTTGAAACTGAAATCTTAAAGGCAAAATGAAAACCAGATCACCAGAAAGAGTGATTACAGCATAATATATGTAGATTGCTGCAATTAATGTGACAGCATTTTGTGTTTGTTTTAAAGAAATAGTAGCCCTTTAAAATGCATGAAAAACTGCAATGCAAAACCCAAATAAAGTTTCTGATGTAGTAAAATAGGTCAACAAAATTGTTAAACAAAATTGGTATCATCTAGTATCAACTCAATACAATCAGCTGACAGTTATATTTATGTATTATTGTTTCTCTAAATTTAATTTGTGGAATTATAGAGGGTCTGGATTGGAGCAAAACTGATTTTTCTTTGCTTGTAACCCTACATGCTGTTGCACTGGAATGCTAAGCCAATGAGTGAAAAATTTTTACCACTCTTTCTGGCAGGATTATGCACTGCAATCTACATGTAAAACATCAGCATTCTGCTACCTCTCTGTGGCGATTAACTCTCACAAAAAGAACCTGTAAACATCTTGGGGCAGACAGCTTTTTTTTTTCCCCATTATTATCTTCCTTACTAGACTTCTAAAAATAGTGTGTAAATTTGTTAATGCATACAGATGCGGCTCTTCCATCGCCACATGGCATGAGATGATGAACAAGAAGAAATGAAGTATCTTTACAGAAGTGCATATTTCCAACAGGCGCTAGGGCTATTTCCCACAGCGCTTGCTCCTTTTTTGTGCTCTAAAAAAAGTCTTTGCAAATTTCCAAAAGTTCCAACAACTATCTTTTATCTATTTTACAGAACAGTTTAAAGCATCTTCTTTCTCATGTCCCTTTGAGGTAAAAAGAGAGTGTTTTCAAAAGCAATATGTTACTAAAACATAAAAAACTTTAGAAGCTCTATCATAAACTTCGAGTATCACCCAAATATATCCAATACAACATTTTTATAACATCAGGGACTACCTCTAGTTTCTTTCTGCTGATGATGTTGTTACTAAAATGTGCATTAGTATTCATCAGATATTTTACCATTATTTTCTTGCAGCCAAGTCAGCAGGAAGGTAGACCAGAGTAAAATTTACCTTTTCTGAGAACATCACAGATAAAAAGGGAAGAACTGTTCATGTAAAATATTGTATGTAAAATTTTGTAAATATTTCCTAGCCGTTGAAATAAATTCACATAATATTCCTTATACAGCTAATGAATAGCAATTTGTTAAGTATTGCTTTAAAAATAATTATCACAACTATCATATTCTGGAAGAAAGTTAAAGATTATATTTGGTGCATTTAGTTTATGTTAGCTATCTGATTACCTTTAAAATTTTAATTAAAATATCTCTAAATTAAATCAATTCACAAATATTAGACCTCTTCCATTGAGACAATGTCTGTTCCTAACTCTAGTGTTATCTAGATATTTACACCCAATAATGCATTCAGTCTCTTGGTGATTATTCAGCTGGTTGAAAAGCTAAAATCTTTCCTTAGAAACAAGGGAGAAAAGAATAAATTAACAAGATCGGAGTAGGGTCAATGGAAATCATAAGAAGAAATTTAGGAAAGGTTTGTCAGGGGAAGAGAAGAAAAAAACCCAAATACAGGATGGTTTTGCTTCAAGCAGAATCCTTGGCAGGTATGTCATGCATGCAGGAAATGATCAGTCTGACAAAACTAGCATTGGCTTGAAAACGGCACAGGGAGTAACAGCACAATTTCTGTACACATGGGCTTCAGAAGTGTCTTACTCTTGGAGGCATCCATTTGACTATCTTCTGTCGTAGATGAATGAAAATTTGATATAATTCTTTGAAGAAAAGCACTGTATTGAAAATTTCCGTAAAATCTCCACAGTAGCTAACTTCCTACCAAGACTTTTTAACTGATACTGACATTTTAAGTCTTTTAAAAGAGTTTATGACTACCTGCAGCAAACACCTGCTGTCTAATCCCAGAAGCATACATTATACACAGCACTTAAGTACCTGAAACAGATCAGGGAAATAATTTAGCTATTGCATAAAATATAAGGTAAAGACTTCTTCCCATACCAAGCACAGTTTGCCAGAAATGCAATGCCCTTCTGTTTTTCTGTAACAAGGCCTTTTGCAAGTTTGTGCATTTCATTTTGCAGATGAAGAAGGAGAGTGTGTTGGATTTGTGTGTGGCAGGGTTTTGGTAGTGGGGAAGGGGGCTACAGAGGTGGCTCCTGTGAGAAGCATCTTGAAGCTCCCCCAGCTCAAAGTTGGACCTGCCTCTGCACCAAGGCCAAGCCAATTAACAACGGTGGCTGTGCCTCTGTGATAACATATGTAAGAAGTGGAATCTGGGAGGAGGAGTTGTGAGGCAAATACCTATGCAAACACTAAGGTCAGTGGAAGAAAGGAGGAGGAGGAGGAGAAGGGACGGAGGTGTGCTGGAGCAGAGACTCCTCTGCAGCCCATGGTGAGAGGGCAGGCTGTACTTCTGCAGCCCATGCAGATGCCCACCTGCAGCCTGTGGAGAACTCCACACCAAAGCAGGTGGCTGCAGCCGAAGAAGGCCAGTTCTCAGGGAAGCCTGTGCTGGAGCAGTTCATGACTGGGACAACTGCAGCCCATGGAAGGGAACCACACTGGAGCAGTTCATGAAGAGCTGCAGCCCGTGGGAAGGACTCACATTGGAGAAAGTTTGTGGAGGACTGTCTCCTGTGAGAGGGACCCCACGCTGAAGCAGGGGAAGGGTGCAAGGTGTCCTTCCCCTGAGGAGGAAGGAGCAGCAGAGACAATGGGCGATGAACTGACCGCAACTCCCGTCCCCTGCTGCCTGCGCTGCTGGGGAAGAGAAGATAGAGAAATTGGGAGCAAAGCTGAGCCCGGGAAGAACGGACAGGTAGGGGGAAGGTATTCTTAAGATGTAGTTGTATTTCTCACTGTCTTACTCTGATTGTTAAATTAAGTGGTGGTGGTGGTGTTTGATTTAAATTGATATTCTTTTTCTTCCCCAAAGAAGTCTGTCTTTTGCCTGTGACCATAATGGGTGAGTCATCCCTCTCCATCCTTGCCTCCATATCTGAGCCTTTTGTTTTATTTTCTTGACCCCATCCCTGAGGTCAAAGGAGTGAGCGAGCAGCTGCACGGTGCTCAGTTGACCTCTGGGCTCAAACCACAACAGAGAGACAGGAGGATGGGATTTCTAACACGGCAAAAACCAACTTTTTGTCCTAAAAAGAGCACAGAAAAGATGACAAAGACAAGAGACACACTTACAGAAACAGCTGTCAAATACAGTGTATTTTTAAGTACTTCCTTCAGTGAAGATTGTATTTGGTAGTTACATTTTTAATACTGTACATTATATCATTACTGATTAATAAGAATACTTGGCTCTCTCAAGATCACTAAAGTGTAAAAAAGTGTTGGGAACATTCACACTGTGTTAACCCCTCTGGGTGCTGTCCAAATTCATTCCGTTTAAAAGATATGCCTAGGACTATTTCAGTTACATCAAACCATCTTAATTGTCAGTGTGCGAGAGTCCATGGGTATCACAGCTTTTTTCTGCACAATTTACAGCTGGTGAAGTAGTTGGTGAAGAGATAAAGAATCCTGGTGAATGAATGGAGCTTTATCTATCTACACTATGATTCTTATTTAAAAATATATAAACAAGCCATTTGATCAGCCCTGTATATTGAGGCAATGACTCAGATTGTGATCTGTAATACAAATGAGTGGGACACTTCATAAGACTAAAAGGATTGGGGAAAAAAAATATAGGATGTGAACAGAAAGGTGAAAATAATGTACTTGGGGCCAAAGGAAAAGTGTAATGAGGAGACCAAAATTTTATCAGAATGCAAACTTGCTGTACACAAATACCTAAGTTAAAGGACTCTTTTTAAGACTTAGCATTAGATTTGTGATGAATTGGTGAGAATTAAATAGTTTCTGCAAATCTCAAAAAAAGGAGAAAAGTGCTAGAAAAATCAGTGAGCTTAAAGATCTGTGGGGCTATTTGACATTGCTGGAGCATCTGTATCATAGCCAGTTTGTTCCCTGGCATCTGCACGGTGAACCTTATCTCCCTGCTCTCCCCATGGTTGCCTAACCATCTTCTCTCATGCATAAGCTGGAACAGAAGGCACAGAGCAGAAGCTGTTGCTATTATGAACATTATAAGCTTCCACTCTTTTTTCCACTGCGTATCCCAAAAAACCTTCCCTCTTTCACTCTACACATTAGCATTTTATAGCTTCACTGCCCAGCTGCCCAGTATTTGGGGATGATTAGCTCTTTGCTGTCCCTGGAGCATTCAGTGAACACTTTGAATGGTTTATCAACTATTTTGAGAACTATTTAAAAATATAAATGGATAGACTCTCTATATCAGCAAGGAAAGTTTAGAGGAAGAGCTAGGAGTTGTGGGAACAGGTATAAAAGTAGGAATTTGCTAAGGATTTGATGAGGTCGGGGAAGTGGAAGAATAGGGACTTTGAAGCAAGTAGAGAAGAAGGGATGACAAAGAAGAAAGAGAAGTCAACTATCAAATAGTTGCATGGTCAAGTATATTTTTATCAGTCAGTTCTACTAAAATAGTCCAAATAACCCTGAATAACATGCAAAGACCTCAGTTTTAACAAAGACCTTGAATTACAACTGAGGTTTTTCTTCACAGAAAGCCAAAAAATACAGTATGAGAGAAATAGAGATGACATTTACCACTGACGTATTTAGCTGGTTTTATATTAATACCTCTTTGAAAAACCACTTTGCACATGAATGTACCTTTATACTTTTGAATAATGTTCCTTTTAAATAATTACCATGTGTTTTGTGAACTTACCCGCCCATTTCTTCTTTTTTATATTACAAGTTAGGTGTTTATAAATCAGGTGGTTTTTTACCAAGTGTACCACTCCCTGTCTGTAAAGTGAGATGAGAGCTTGATGTTTTTGTGGTTAAACACGATTTGTGCTTCCTGCCTTTGAGGTGCAGCCATAGGTCATACTGTGTTATTTATTCTGCTTACTCTAGCTTTTTGTAATGAATTATTAAAGTACGCCTAGAAGCACAAAGCCATTTGGAAGAAGGGTCTTACTGGAGAGTAGAATAGATAAAAGCACTGAGATAAAACAAGCAACCCTGTCACCAGCAGACACAAGCAATACTGCAGAGAAGAAAAAGACCATTTTATCAGTCAAATTCTGCTTACAGCCACACTAGTGAAACCTCATCTACTTCAGTGAATACAGTAGGGTGCTTAAATTCATCAGCTGCTTAGAAAACACTATAGTGACTATCCAGAGGCAAATCTCCCACATCTAGCACGGAAGTGTAGTTTACATTGTCAGTATACCAGCAGCTACACTGCAAGATGACCGAAACGAGATTAGTACAGGAAAAAAGAAAAAAAAAAAAAAAATTCCTTCTGTAATTGGAGTCTTCATACAGCTTCTTTTTCATCTCAAGAGAGGTAAACTACTACAGGAATTTTCCCCCCGGGAAAGTACTTGAATAGTCCTGTCATTGTGTTGGTTGAAAATATGCTTGGCTTTTAAAGTAATCAGAAAATAATTTCTCTGTCAAGTACTGCTACCTCTAAGTTTATAATATTCTCATTTATATTTTTTTTTCATTTACCTACAACTAATTTTGGCAAAACTTAAACCAATAGCATCCAAATTTTGCAAGCCATATGTCCGAGATTAAACTTTTTAGACAACTCTCAGGCAATAAAGGCTTAATCATTTCTAAGAACAAAGTCAGAAAGAAATATGTTTTTATGTCATGTTAAACTCTTAGAGCCACTTCACACAGAAGTCCCAAAGTCTGCAGCAGAACATGAAACCTGAAAAGAGGACTGACTTGAGTCAGAGATCTGCCTTTTCCAGATTTCCTTAAGATCTTCCTATATTATAAAGCTATAAAAATTAAGTTTGCAAACTGAAGTAACATGGCTCATAATTTAGCAGTTAAATTCTGCAAAGAGTTGCCTTCCCCAACTATATTTCTGTACTGTGCAGGACACAGTTGTGCATTAATTGTACTCCATGAGGAACTTAGAGATTGGGTTTTACTAAGGGAAGGGAGATGCTATTTCTGCCCTAGATTCACCAAGTGACTTCTGGGCTCCAGCTGCTAGGACATAATTTCATGACTACCCGTAACAGTAACATGCCTAGAGAGGAAGAACTAAGAACAAAGGAGCAAAGACAACAACAGATCATCAGACTGGGACAAGCAAGTGTAGAATCAAGCAGTGGAGGACAGCTTGTGTTAAAAAAAGAAAAAGAAGAGTGAAAAAAGGTGGGACCAAGAACTGAGGAAATTACTTGGAGTTTTTTGTTCATTTGGTTTTTTTTTCTCAACTAAGAAAAGTAGAAATGTCATTTTGCCAAAATAAGGATTTTGTTTGACTAAATACAGGATATTTTAGATCAGTCTGGATTAAAGCCTCTATTTTAAGAAATACTAGGTTTTTAATATTAATTAATCATCTTTTTAAGTGGAAAAAACCACTAATCTATTTTACTTTACAGAAAAAATGAAAAAAACTTTCCAAAATATTTCCTTTCCTATTTATGGAACCAAATGTATTCTGAATTCAACCCAGTTCTATGGGAACTTTTATTGCGTCCTGAATTGTATTTTAGTAGATAAACTACTTGACTAAAAATATTATTCTAGCACTAGAAAAAATGGTGATGAAATAGAACTCGTTGGATTGGAATTAACAGAAATAATTATTTTCTGCAAGCAAAAAGTTGTGAATCACAAAAGGATGAGGAAATTATATTCAGGTGGCAGCAAGACATAAATTTTTCGAGACTTTGAGTTTAACAGTTAAGAAAAGTCAGATTCACAGTTACCTTTGTACCTTAGCACTTCACATCAGCTGTGCAGAAACATTAACTATGTGATCCTATTCCACTCTATGAGAATCCCCTGCTATCAGAGCATAAAATGAATATGATCTTCAGGGTCCATGGAGATGCATTTGTGTGTAATACCCCTATAACAATAAAGGATATTAACAGAGGCTTGGTATCACCTTTTAAATATGAGGATGATTGGATGTAGCGCTGAAAAACTGGATTTTCACCTGGCTGCTTCTCTCCAGCAGTCCAGTAGTTTCAAAGCATGGTTGTGACAGGCAGACAGAATTTATGTGTTCCTGTTTTCTGCGAAGCTTACTTGAAATCCAAAGGTCTGAGCTGTTAAAACACAGGCAATTCACAGTTGCAGCTGAAATCAGTGGGGGCTGTAGTTCTCCCTTTGCAGGGTGTAAATCACATACCTCACTCAGAGAACTTTAGCAATACAAATTCATCAAACTTTGCTTGTGAAGCACTCAGGTGCTATACTGCTGAGGAACCCAGAAAAGGTTATGAGGAAATTAATGTTTTGTATTTAGAGCAAGATATGGATGATAATTCAAAACCTCAAACCACACATTTCAAGATTAAACCAAACTAAAATAGTGACTGTCTTTCCCTTTTTTTCATTTAGAGAGTCCTGTTCAACTGATATCCTGAATAACAAAGCAAAGATTCTGGAAGAAAAAAAAAAAGTGACAGTATAATTAACTATAAAAGGTATATTGCACTTAACACAATGAAACAGAAGCATCTATGACTTGTTAGTTTTGGGGTGTCTTGCTTCTAATTTTTATTCTTTCTGCACACACTGAAGGTTTTTAAAAACTTTAAGGTAACACTGAAATAAACTAAAAATAGTAGGAAAGATCACAGTACAAAGCTGAAATTTGCAGCACTGTTGACTTCACTTCTCTTTCTTGTACTTAGACACGTTCATGAAGTAAAAATCAAAAAAAAATAAAACCAAAAATCAGTGGCAGTGAAACCTCAATTTTTGTCCCTTTTCCAAAAATCACCTATGTATTTTGAAAAAAAAGTCAGACTGTTAGAAGATGTGAAACAGAAGAACCTCCTTTCTCTTGGGTGCATTTTGCAACAGCAAAGGGAAAGAGGAGATTTCAAAACTGACTGTTGACCACTACTGCTTTTTACAGGGAACTCAGTGCTGCATAGGTCTGAGAAGCACACTCGGGTGTTTTTGCTGACTGAGTCATCAGGAGACTTTAGTAGACAAAATTTTCTTAAGACCAGCTGGTCCAAAACATGAGCTGGACAGGAAGACAGATATCACTGTCAGGGTGTAAGGAGTTTTTCCCTGAGGTTGAAATTAGGGTCCATTCACAGTTTAGATCCCTTTGGGATTAGGCAATAGCTCAGTAGGGTTTCCAGGACCACGATTCTGGATTTAACCACTTAAGTACTGTTCAAATGGCAATTTTGATATCTGCAACCTTTTCTGCAGTCTAGTCCAAGAAACCTTTTCCATTCAAATGCTCCACAGACCTGATGAAATAAAAAAAGCCACCAAACCCTGTATGTGAGTCATAGTATAGCATGTAGAAATGCAGAAAGAATACCAGGACAGAGTTCTCTTTAGAGAAAATTTTAGAACGTCTTCAAAATCCAACAAAAAATTTAAAAATCTCCTTTTCAATAATAAAATGGGAATAGGAGGAAAATTTTTGCTGGCAGCACCTTAAGACTCCTCTCTGCTTGTTCTCATGTGAACTGCACCATCTGTGATGTGTTGAATGGCATGTAGTGTGTCACACAGATTTTCACCTTAGTGAATCATATATATGTGTCTTCTGTCAAAGGTAATAAGAAAACTGGACAACTAATTCTTTAGAAACTGTGCTAACACCTTACTACACAGCCATACAGATACATATTACAGATTTTTAGATACATTGAGGCAGCTGTATTAAAATATTTAATCACCTTATGAATTCATAAATGTTTCTTAACTGTCTCTCTGTAACACCAGCTTATGAGGTGTGCAGCTGTAGCTTGTTTGCAATGCAAAAGTAAAGAGAAAAGGGACAGGTAAGTGAAATGCATTTGAGACAAATAACACTTTGTTTACAGTATGGTTTTCAGAATCGATACAGAAATTCAGAGATGCTCTTGCTAAACTAACATGGCATAAGTGAAACACCCTGCAACCCAATAAATGCATTGCAAATTTTGCAGTAAATTAGAGGCATATCACTTCTTAGCATAGACATTTTGTTTAATTAATTAGCTAAATTCTACAATTTGTAAATACAGACAAAATTTCTAGGCATAATTTTGCATGAGGTACACTGCAAAAATGCTAATAATGGAAGCTAAGCAATTAGTCTCCCTATTTAATATATTGTATGCAAGTCTTCAGGTGTAATCAGATATATAGTAATGCTGCTTCTATGCAGTTAAGCTTCAACATTTAAATACTGTTGGCTAATACGTGTTCACTGCTATTAAGATATTCCTCAAAAAATGTGCTTTGAATGTCAGTCTAAAACCTATTAGGACTCTACAGAGATTGACTATAAACAGATCACATCTCAGAGCAAGTATTAGTAATGGTGCCCAATACTCTAAATTCACTGCAGTGTTTTTAGCAATAGTATTTTTTAGTAACCAAGTTGATATAAGAAGGTTGTGTGAATAGAGCACTTGATCACTTTGATGGCTGAGATCTGGGGAGTTACCTTTGCTAAACTGGAAAACCACCAATAGGCCAAAGAGACCCATCTGCCAGCAGCATATCTACATATTCAAAAATTTGAATCCATCCTTGATTTAGTCAGTTTGGACACTGTTCTTTGGCCTGAATGAATTAGAGGCAAAAGAAATTGGAGGACGATAAAAGGATCAGAAGAAAATTGAATCTGAGTGGAATGGACAGAAAAGCTAATATACACTTTGCCAATAGGTGGTCTCTCTGAGGAGGACGACCCGAGATACAAGATATGATGCGAATAAGCAGGATCACATAAGAAAATCAGGCCAGGATCCCCAACTAATAGGTGTTCTGGTTTTGGCCAGGATAGAGTTAACTTTCCTTGGGCTGAGAGGGACCACAGCTAGAGGGCCAGGCCCTCATCAGTCACTGGAGTATTCCATATCATGTGACATCATGTTCAGTTATAAGGGGACATGTGTGCTCTCATTTCCATTTTTGGTATCAGTTTTCCGGTCAATGCAGCGGGATTTTTGGTGTGTTCAGGATCACTGCCTGGGGGGGGGGGGGGCGCTGCGTACCAGTCACAGGTCAGTGAGCAACTGCATTATATATTACCCATTTGGACTTAACTATTGTTTCTGTTGTTTTGTTACTATTACTAAATTTTTTTTATTCAACCTACAAATTTCTTTTTTTTTATCCCTCCCCTATTTCACCAGGGAGTGGGGGGGAAGTAAATGACTGGCCACGTGGCGATTGGCTACCGGCTGAGTTCAAACCATGAGAATGGGAGAGACTACTATCATTTCATCTTGAACAACTAGTTTAAACTTGGTTTCTTTTCCTTCCTTGGTGGTGTTTTTACAGACATTTGTAACTATGTTGTCTATGCTTGGAAATGTAAATGGACACTTTTCATTGCAACTTTCCTTAGATCAGCTTTCTGACATAAAGGTCTAGCATACCAAAGAATCAGACTAAGATGGTCTTTTTCATAGAAAGTCTACAGGATTATACCTCGTATCAAAGGGAACAGGAAAGAAGTGGGGTCAGTCACTGTCACACAAGTTTTCTGAATATTAAATGTTTGAACCCTGAAGGTTCAAAGGAAGTTTTGTGGAGAAGCGACTAGCTTAAAACAAACCTTTTCTGAATGTTTTATGTGTTAATATTTACTGAAAGATAATGTGGAGCTCTTGGTTTATCTTGAGTTTGTCAAGATAAGGAGACATTTCAACTTTTCAGGATTTTTTTTTTCCTACCCTGCTTTGTGACAGGCAAAAATGCATTCAAACAAGCAACACTTAATTCAGTCACTTTCTGCAAAAGATCAGTTTGATGATATACATGACTGAGTGAATAGTTATTTGTTTATATTCTTCTGTTAAACATTGGAGGACAGAAATAGAGCAAAGTTGTAAAGCTAGTCTCTCTTGCCTGCCATAAGAATGTTTTGTTTGGAAGACTGTAACAGTTATCTGATAATTTTCTATACACTTCTAACACTTGGAATAGTTAAATGATTCTTTTGAATTAAAAAATGCATAATTTTATACATTATTAGTTACCCTTCTACACTCTATTATTTGTATAAAAGATTGTAGGGAGTGGCATTCGGAAGACCTCGCGATGTACGGAAGGAATAGCTGTAGCCCCCCCTTGTTATGAGGTAAGGTGATGGATAGGCTTGTAACGCTAAGGGCACAACCACGAAGGAGGTGCTTGGCGAACGTATATATGTAAGATACGCAGTTTAATAAACAGACATTTTGTATCCACCACATTGGTGTTTGTGCTGATGTCTCCGAGAAGGTTTTAACCTCCCACGGTATTAGTCCCTGCGACCTGAGCACCACCGACATGTGGGTCGGCAGGTTTAAAGCAGCAGAGCTAATTACAACAAAAGATGTAATTGGAAGGGGTTTTTGGTTTTTCGGTTTCTTATCTTTTGCATTGTTAAAGATAAAATTCAAATTATTAATATTTTCATCACTCAACAGGATCCTAGGATCGTAACCTTGCTGGAAGCAGAAATCTTTCTTCTGGAAATCCATAACCACTGTTTCAGTATTATTCCCTCTGGATGTTGTTACCTCTCAGTGTACTTCATTTGCAAGCACTTGGACTTACAATGCAGAATAATATAAAGAAAGAGTCACTGGTAAATCCCACCAGGCATTCTTTTTTCTTCTTTTCCTTTTCCTTCAAAGGACAGATTGCATCTAAGAAAATCTCTTCACATTTCTGTGTTACATGTCTGTATTTTCATTTTCTAATTGGAAAACAAATGAACATAACTCTTCTGACTGCAGAGAACATCAGAACATTCTGGGCAAATATTTCCAGATATATTATGGATATATTTTTCACAGAAAGGTCATGGCCCTTCTGAGAGGAAAAAAAACCATAATGGGATTGAGCCAACCATTTTAATGAAGAGTCTTACAGAATACAGTTGTCCTATGAAGCAGTAAGCTTAGCTGATATAAAAGTTGTGTATAAACATATTTCTTGCAAACAACTAGATCAGACAAATAGGATTTCTTCTGCAAGCAACTGAACTGGTTTATATTAGACCAGTTACAATGAAAGACCAAGTTTTTTACTTTCTTATTAAGGAGTAACACCTGGCTCTACTGAGCCTTCATCCAGTGGCTTCTGTGACCCTACTGCAATGTAACCACAGGTAACTTTGTGCTGGTGTTTTGCCCAGCCTTGATGGGATATTTCATTGCTGAGTTTGCTGACGCAGCAGCAGTCAACAGTTAAATGTTATTAAAAACTTCATTGATTAAAATATGTACAGGGTCAGAGTAAGGACTCAACCAGGAGGAAGGGTGTTCAGCCTGCCTGCCCTCCCTAAAACAACCCCTTTTTCCTACACACAATTCCAACTGCATTAATCCCTATGCACTAATCTTCTCCAGAGTTCAGATAAACATTCAATGTTTAGATGCTCCTAACCACTGATACTACCTCCCAAGGATGCAGTCAGAAAACTGGAGAAGTAAACTACTGCAGCTAGATTCCCCCTCATGAGAAATACCTCCACGTTTTCAAATACTAAGTCAATTCATGTTTAAATATTCACTGTACTTCAGAAAGAAAAAAGATAATAAAACAGCAACTTTGGAAATCAGCACAATCAACAGTAAATGATGTTACAAATGGCCTTTCAGAGTACATCCATAATGGAAAAATCCCAGTCACTCTCCTACCACTTTGAGCACCTGTCAGGGTAATCAGGTACTTCTTTCTAATGGTGGTTATACAACAATCATAGATCATTGTGCAGGCCTGAAGGACTCCAGGCGTTGGAGGTTTCTGGAGAGCTTTTCCAGCACAAATGCTGCTGCCTAAGTAATCCCCTGGAGGCTGTAGCCTCAATAGTCTCAGAAAAGTGGCCCATGCTGCTCCATCATGATTTGGCTGCTTACCACTTGCAGTAAGCCCTCCGAGGAAACAGTGACACATAAAATCCCAAACCTGCAACTACATGAGTAGTTTCTCCCCCTCCACCGTCTCAGTCCAAGGCTCTTTGACACTATCATAGTATATGGAGGCACTGCTAAGAATAATCCTTAATAGGACTGGTAAACAGTTGTCTCTGTCAATACAATTTCCAGCAAATACTAAATTTGACTCAACTTCAAAACAGTTTAAATCATTTAAGAACATGTTGGCAAATAATGTCTTCAGATCCAGTTGCTTCTCTCTGCTTGCCTACAGATGCCATCAAGAGTATCCTACAAAGAACTTCTTACTCTTTTGTAAATATACTGATTTTACCACTTTATTATTACACCAGAGAGATATACTTATGTATGAGTCTCAATAAATTAATGACATAAACTTTGCTAAGCATAAAATAATCTCAGTTAGCAAAAAAGTTTTCCTCATCCTTAAGTCCTACTGTTAAACACACTGCCAAATAATTTTAATTTTAAACCTCTATTCTTCCTTTCTTAAATCTGTATTGCTTGATCTTTATTCATAAAGGAAGTGTTTCTTCAGAGATAGTTACTCAATGTATTTGTCAGTTAGACATACTTCAGAACAAATATGTCAATGCACTTCTGCCTTTATAGAATTTCTCAATAGAAAAGTCTACAAAGGCCTTTTGTATCATCTTGTTCAAGCATTTGTATTCAAGACATTCCATAATTCATTAATGGCTCAAATTATAAAGAATACATGAATGGAACTAAAAACCAGGTAAACAGCTTGTCTTTTTCTGCTTTCAGTTCCCCCTCTCCAGAAAACAAAAAACCAAACACCCCAAACAAAACCAAACCCATCAACAAAAAAACCCCATCAACAAAACCCCAACAAACACAAAACAAAAGAATCAAAACCCAGAAAGCAATCTTAAGAAGGACACAAATGTTAGGGATTCATCAGACCATTTTTCATTCAGTTTCATATTCAATGGGAAGCTATGGGAAAAAGCAATCTGATTTAGTGGATTGAGCAAAACAGCTTGTACTCCTTGGAATGACAGGACCAGCTATCATGTAGTATATGAATATTTGTTACTGCTAGGGCTGAAATACAGGTATTCAACTTTCTAACTTCTCTACCCACTGATAGGCACTCAGTACACATTTTCTTCATGGTCTCTCTCACTCCATGGGTATTTCAGCATTTTTATAGATTTGAAATGTTGCATTCAACCTGAAATAGCATCTAAAAAATTGCCAGAAAAATACAGGATTTTTTTTTTCTATGTGCACACATGTACATACATGTAAATTTCTTCAAATAAGAAGCTGGGCCAAAAAGCTGAGCCAAGGTTTACATAGTGGGAGTTAAAACTTATTTCTAAATAAATCCTTGTCTGCTGGAGATTTTTGACTGAAGATTTCCTGGTGCTAAGCCATGCTGAAGTTTACAACCATATGCCCCATTGATTTCAACAGAGCATCCTTGCTTCTCACAGGAAACTCTTCAATGCAGACAAGTAGCAAGAGGCATTTCATATCTGTAACATATGTCCCAACTATCAATACTGCAAACAGATTTGTATGCTGGATGTTAGTTTGAAACTCCTGCCTTGTTCAGCTTAAAAACAGATATCATGACAGAACTGCTGACATTGCACATTAAAGGGAATAAAAGCATAGTATGTTACTACCAAAAAAGTCCTCACAGTATTCTGGGTACATTTATGAGGGAGTGATCCAGTGCATAACCCATTCCGTATGAAAAGACACAAACTCAGTGGAAACCAAAATAAAAAAATTTAAAAGATTTCACTAAAGTTGTAACCGAAATCTAGGTCCCAAACAAGAGTGACGTGTGGTTCAGAATTCCATCTTTTAATGCAGTACATCCATTACAGCTTAAGAAATGGTTTCCCTGCTTGATCACAACAGAAATTCTTTGTTTCTTTTTCATCACTGCTGACTTTTTTCCCCATTCCATTAAGAAAGCTTAATTCCATCTTGGGCCATTTGATTTTTTTCTTAGTATCTTTAAACCTCAGTTGTAATTGAATCAACAGAAGTACTATCTAATCATATTGTTCCGCTATTTATGAAGCTTTATAAATCTCTCTGCAAGTAAATTAGTGTCATATCAAACTGCTGAGCCTGAATTTTGCTGGCAGAGACAGATGTAGGGCACTTTCCTTTGGCACAGAACAGCAGATCCTGTTTTAAAAATAATTTCTCCCCCTTCCTCCCAATCTAGTGTATTCAGGAATAGGACTCTTATGTGGGTCAACTACAACTGAGATGAAGCCATCTAAGCTGCAGCTTTCACAAAGTATATGTCACCTATTCATTCTAACATATTCATTACTGCTAATTCAAAAACTGTAGCATTTTAACTCCAGCTAACAAAATCATATTAAATCTTACTGCTTTTCACCAAAAAACCCCAAACCTTTAATTACTTTTGACAAAAAGCAGCTTCAGTGAAAGAACATCTAGTGATGCCATAATAACAGGAAATCAAAATCTTTATATATCTAGTGCAGCCCATACATAAATGTGCAATCCCAGTTTACAAAGTCAATTCTGCAGTCTCAGCTGAGAAAACTAAATTTAATTTTGGTCCCTAAAATAATAATCATTAATCTGACACACTGAAAATATTTAGCAAAATTATGTTAATTCACTTGGCTTCTCACAACCTGCCAACACTTACTTGCCTGTCATGCATTTGGTTAGCAACATCCAAACTCATGTCTATTGACTTTAAGGACTGTTGACTTAATATAATTTGATTTTATATGTCAAAAAATTTCACATTAGCTTTTGGACTGTATTTTCTTTAGTATATAGCATCAAGACATATTTTAAAAGTGCTTTAAAGGGAGCCAAAGGATAAAGATATTGTTTATCTGGAAAAAGAACACTGCATAATTTAATAATTATGAAATAATTTACATCTCTGAATTTATAAAAGACCTATATGACTGACTTTTCCAATGAAATTTTCCATATCAGAAGAAAAATAAAGAAAATAAAATCCACTTTTACATACCAGTTCTACAGCAGAAGTAAATCACAGCACTGAACTTTAAAGAGACAGGTTAATTTACTGCATTTTATGATCTGATGCTATATACACACAAAGAAACACACTTTACAGCATGGCCAGACTTTTCAAACAAGATTATGCCTACAGGTAGCCTGTGTAATAAAGCTACTGATTACCTATCAAAAGTAACAATAAGTCAACAACTCTAGACATCAGGCCACTCTTATTTAACCAGTTAAAAGCGTATTATATGAGTAACGGTAAAGAAAATTAGTTTGAAATGTCTTTATCCATTTTTACATGAATGCATACATCTACTCTTAACCAGCTATTTAAACTTGCTATTTACACATAAGCATCAATTACCGGCTGTCCAAACCCCTCCAAACTAAATCCTAAGATATTCACATAGTGTATATATAAAAAGAACGTATCTTTTTTATATACACTAGTATTTATACAAGTCTTTATAGACTTTTTTTAGTTTATAGGATTTTTTTTTTTTAATAGTGTACAATCATTGTCTTTCTCTTCTCATCATCAAGCACTTTATTAACATAGTACTGGATATCTAAGTTGTCCAGTTGTTACACTGATAATTCATGCTCCACGTACTAATGTGGTGGAACATTTGAAGCATAGAGGGAGATAACAAATTAGTTTATGTGTACTAATCTTAAATTGTTTTATAGCTAATCTTAGATTTCTTTTAACCTCAGTTAAAGCCATTGCATTAACAAAGCACCCTGGTATGTGTTTCCTTCACTCTGAGCTTGCCTGGGCTATCACAGGAGAGAGTTAATGAAAATCTTGCCATTGACTTAAGTAGAAGTAGAACCGGGCTTCGCATATTTGAAATTAAATAAAAAATGTCTCACAACACTCCTAATTACACCCTGGGGAAAACTGCCACTGAAATCTATAGGCAAAAAATTCTGCTTTATATTCCAATCACTAATGTTATGCAGATTAATAAAAAATAAAATAGAAAATGTTTGAATCTTGTTCCAATAAACTTCAGCATTTCAATTACTTCCCTTATATCTAAGTGTATTTATGTGGAAGATGCATAATAGGTACATTTGTTATTGTTCTGTTTGATATTGGTGTGTTACTCTCCTAGATCCCTGAAGAAGATTTCAAGTTTTCAGGTAACAAGCTTCACCTCAGTTGGTGGGAGGTAATTTTATATGCTACATTTCCCTTAATGATAATGAATTCTTAATAATAGAAAATCTATTCTAGTTAGGGGATAGGGTAATGATATGTAAAACCAATCCACTAAACGTATATAATTCTATAAAGCAAAATTATTCCTTCAGAATATCAGTCCTAAACCATATAAACATTTTTTAAAAACACAGTCTGTTTGTTCTGCCTGTAAAAGGGAATGGCCCTGCACAATAGCCTCCAGTTGTGTTAGTCCTGAAGGCAAAGACATGGTTTCAAAAATAACCCTGAGCAAAGAATTTCTATTACAAGAAGTTTTCTCTTGAAAACTATTGGGTCTGTAATGATTTGGGTACGTTTGAGGCATGATACCCAAAGACTACCTTTTATACTAAGGCCATCAAATTCAAAGGAGGAGGAAAAAATACTATAGGTTTCCATACACTCAATGTACAGTGGAACCAGCCCTCCCACTCAGAAACCCAAAGTGGCTTCACTGATAACCAGGAAAGCCAACAGTAAAGTATGCCAGCTGCCTGACCATCCTAAGCACTACAGTTACCAATGGCGAGAAATGGATTGCTAAGAGCAGTTGCAGAAGAGCTGATAAACCAAAAGTACAAAATAATATAAATAAAGGAGAAAAAACAAGGAGTACAGCTAATGTGAGAGATTAGGAATTAAGATAACTTAGCAGGGCACCTAGCAATAAAGCTGTAGGTGACCCAAGCTACTGGAAATGATGTGTAACCAGCATGATTAATATAGATAGCAGAGGACCAGCAATGAAAAAAATACTGAAGTTCAGTATTAGTGAAGTCTCTTCCTTCAGGACCAGAACAGTAACTATACCACACTGAGGCAAAAGCCCTGGAAATTAAATAACCTCTTCACAGCTATCTGCCTGTTAGCTGGACACTCCTCAGATTGTGCAAGTGGAGAACAGAGTGGGGAGATGAAGCGGAGCAGTGGTTGCCTTTTTCAGCAAGTCCTGTAAACCTAAGGAGAAGGATGGTCAGGCCACTTGATAAAGTACTTCGCATGCTAATGGGAAGAAGGAAGGTGGGAAATGAGCTGTCCTTCATCTTTCAGCAACTACTTTGATAAGTAATTATTCAGTGAGTTCCATAACATACTTGAACGCTCAGATATTTTATAAAATACACACAGTAAGAATATCTTTTTTTCTTCATATCTACTTGCTCAGCTTTGTTGTGTGAGAGTGGGAAAGCACTACTCTTTGAGAAAGTAGTATCAGTCCATTTCTCAAGTTTCTGGATGGGTTGTATGATAGCAGTTACTCAGGTTTTGATGCTGCCAGTCAGTGCCAGGAGTAGCCACAAACCAAAGTGCCTTTTCCTAGAGTGTGTTGTTCATCTAAAATAAGATGGTTGTGGGAGCCAGGAGGCACTGTGATGCAGTGCCAGCTCACCTAATGTGCTAGGACAGCTATGCTGCTTCTGATACCCAGCCTGCTACATGGCATGGCTTCCTTTCCCTTAAATGCTTTACCCAGAAGAAGGGCCACAGAGCAAACTAAATAAAAGCTGGTGATTCCCTCAGGAGAAACAGGAAATTATGTGTGTTGCTTGCCAATTTCACAAGGTTTTGTTCCATAAGGTGGTGTATATTAAATTTTGACTACTTATGGAGCCGTATCATGAAAAGCACAGCTACTAATTTGCCATACATATTGACTTAATGGAAAACTGCAAACATCAACCATCTTTCCAGATTAGCTTTGTGTCACTTAATATTTCTGAAAGCCAAGATTTTACAAACAAATAAGAGAATATGGCACTAAAAGTTATAACCTGACTTGAATGTGAATGAACAAACAAATAACAGATTGAGCATAAGGGACTAGGGTATTTTAAGTTTTAGACTTAAAATGAAAACAGAAAAAATGGAGTAACACACCTTCCAAAGAATTGTGTTTCTGGAGATTCTAGCCCTGCAGAACATTAAAAACAGCACTTTATCTTAAACTTTACACACATTGACACAAATCTGTGTTCACACACTTCTTTATTCTCCATTATCCCTTCTCATCCTCTACTACAAAAATTACATGCAATAAACCTAAACAAATTACTGTCCTTTCAGTTTAATTTTATTATATCAAACCATTATTTATTTGGTTGTGGAAGTTTATTTTACAATATTTCTTTCAACTGCAACTGTAGAAATATTCCCTGATATCTGCATTTCCTCTGACTCTTTTTCCTTTTAAGAAGTAAACATTCCTTTAATATTACCCATTCTTACTTACCTAGTTTTCAATCTTTTCAAACTTGTATCTTTTTGTTTCTTAAGAGTAATCCCATACACAATATGCAATTTATTCACTTGAAAAGTATGTTCTGTCTTTTTAAATCTGATGAATGAATTGAAAATAGAGTGATAATCCTAAATTGGTTCTGTATAGAACCTCATGGGTATATACAGTAACACCTTTCTGAAAACAGATATATGCAAAACTAGGAACATACTAACTCACTATAAATTGTTCCCTTTGTTATCACTGGTGCAATTTACTGTCAAAAAATTAAGCCTACAGTAGAACTGTTCAAGAAATGTAATTTAAATATCTTTCTCTTGCAGATGAAACAGACTTTAAATCATCTTTGCATAAGGTTCAGCAGTTGCAAGGGGCCATGGATGTTAGATTGCCACAGTTCTTCAAAGCAGCACTGATCAGAGCCTCCCAAGTAATTTATCTGTGCCCTGCTGATTCCAGGAGCAACCAACTCCACATGCATCTTCTTTTCCATGTTCATATGCCAAGATTTACAAGACTGTCTCTAAGTCAGAGTAATCCACCCTTGTCTGTATTCAGGGCATCAGTCAACAGTTTAGACAGTATCTCTTATCTTAAACTTGTTTTATTCTCTTGCTACATAGAAGAGACCATGATCACTCTTACTCAGAATGAAAGGTGCATTTGGGGGTTAGGTTTTTTTGCCATCCACATGTAAATGTTAGTCTGCTATACTAAAAATCACCTCTCTCAACCCATTTTTTCAATAAGGTATAAAAATCTTGTCTCTCTCTTTAAAAAGTCCTTGCTGTTCCTAAATGAGGGATGTTCCTTTCCTCTAAGTTTCCTTTTTAAAGGAATGTACACAAGCTATTTCTGTATAGCTTATTATTGCAGTCCAAACACAGCAACAATCCACTGGGCAAACAAGTGGGGGCTAACTGATCCCTGCAATCTTTTTCTTAGGTAAACCATAAGGGTTAAAAAAACCAGAAAGGAAATGGACGCATGGTGGGGAAGTTGCATGCAAATTCAAGTATTACTGGCTGATTTTAGGATTTATAGATAACTGTAATTAAATGAATAGCCCTAGAGTAACAATGACAACATACCACTGTCAATCAGGTTTCACTAAAAAATGATGCCCTTGCATAATTCCAGAGACATCACATAGAACAGATTGGATTCCCCTTTCATTCCACAGTTCAGAGTAAAACACCATTATCCCAGGAATCTCTAACAACTTCAGTGGCAATGATCCAAATGAGCAGTTTGACCTACAATGCTCAAGTCTGCATACTGCAACTTCCAGCATCTTGTCAGAACCCCAGCGTTGCCTTTCAGACTTGCAATGCACATGTGAACTTGAAATTTACTGTAGGTATTTTCACCCATACTTCAGATATGGTGGAAAAATACCAAGTTGTTGCTAGACTTCTTGAATGTTGATGTAGAAATTAGTTTAATGCTTCCAAACTCTGTCAAAATGTTTCAGGAAGAAACTACTGCTGAGAGTGACAAATCCATTGATGCTGTCACACACACTGGAAATGAAATCTGTAAAACTTTGCTGTCCTTCAGCAGTTTGTAGGTGAAGATTTCTAATCTTGAAAACTTAAAGTACTGTATTTGATGGAGTGAACTGAATAGATATAAAACTGTCTCCTGACAGTTTCCTACCTTTGCAGAGTTTAAAGCACAGTTATAATCTGTAGCATCCACACTTGCAGAGCACTCTATTTTGGCTCAGATAATCTCTTATCTTTCAAAGTTTAACTGACTACCAATAATCTTATGGAGCTCAGAATTCACTGTGAGTATAAGGAAGCAAACACACTCATCACTTCTTTCAATGTGGAAATGCAAGCCAAAAATCAACTGTCAGTGCAACTCCATTGACTTCCAGGCATGTATTTGATACACTATAAAATGCCAGCATGGAGCTATCTTTAAATTCTCTTGTGATTTTTAAAGGTCTAGTTGTTAATATACTTACTAAAATTTTCTTACCTTTTTCCCCATTACCCATATAATGTGCCAAGGATCAAAATGAATGAGTACTTTACGAAAACCATTATATAGGAAGTTAACATTGCATCAACTTAAAGCAAAAATTACCTTCAGGTTCAAGATTTCCTTTGATGCGGTTCTAGGGAGAAGATATTTCTAATTCATACCTTTTGCACTACCAATAGGGAGGATAAGTCAATACAGAGAAACTAGACTTGCCTTGCCAAAAAGATGACCAGACGTTGTCACAGACGTGGGATAGTGCTGAATATTGTATCCACTCTTTAATTTGACAGTCCCATAAAAAATGAAAGCCAGTTCAGTCACTCATACGGTCCCAATCAGCATGATCCTCCAGTCTGTATGACTATTTTTAAAAGTGCAAAGGAGGCACAAGGCAAAAGAAAAAGAAGTTATAAAATATATATTTGCACACCCAGTTTTCCTGGAAGTCAGGGTACCAAAAAATGATCTATGTGACATTTTCAGTAGGAAATTCATTTATATGCTTCAGGGTCATGCAGATAAAACTTCACATTCTGAGGTGATAAGCAATATATTTTATTTAATTCAATCTTCTTAAGGAAATTAATTTAAAAAAAAAAAAAGAAATTAACTCCAGACAAGAGAGATACCGACGGTAGTTGGGGTGAAAAATACATAGAATGGACTGAAAAGAATGATGTGTAATCATGAACACAATGGAAAATAAAAGCAAAGTATAAATTTTGAATATATGGCATCACAGAAATAGCAGCCACAGAGCTTGAATTTTGATAAAAGGGACTGTAGTCTGTGCAGATGCTTTTCCTGATTTTTATTAAATTAACTTTTTATACAGTGATATCACTATAAAAATTGCAAAAAGAACTGTCTTGAGAACATTACAAATATGATTTTGAATGATGCAAGAGCTCAACTTGATATTAAATGTCAGAACTCCAACACGATTTTTCTCCCTGATTATACTATTGCTCTTTTAAAGGAAGAGGAAAGCTTCTTCTCTTGCAAAACAGCAGTTATAGTCTACTGGACTGTCTTGTTCTGCATCATACCCTGCTGGGCAGAACACAGAATATAGTAGTCAATCACATGTCACTTTAACCCTAGAGGAAACTTCTGTCTTTATGAATCAAAGGATTAGTGAAGCTGGTAAGGACACCAAGAAACAGATAGATGTGAGGGGTGAAATGCAATTCTCAGTAGGCATAATCCACCCTTGACTCAGAATTTGAATTTGAGCTTTCAGTCCTTTCAATGAATAACATATATTTGATACATCTATTAGATTGTCAGCTTTTGTGCTGCATACTTTCTTTCATGGACATTTTTTCTTGTTTTGAAGAATCTATAAGGATAGATTATATGGGATGAATAGGATGAGAGACGATGAATAAAGACTAGAGACACTGAATAAAGCCTACATTTAGATATTTTAATTTGATTAATACTTGCACCACTCTATCAACGTCCAAGGCATTCTGAAGATATTATATAAGACAAATGTGTTTCTCAGGAGTCTGAAATTCTAAAATGCAAGATTTAAAGCAAAAGTGAAAACGTTTCCGCCTATTTTTCTGATTATAAAATTCCACTGAGCCCTTAAATTTTGAGCTTTCTTCAAAATATTTTTTCTTTTTATTTAGATCAGTCTGAATAAAGATGCATATTTTTCAGTCTTCCATCCCTTATTCATTTCCTAGTTCTTTTTCATATTCCAATTTGCAATGAATGCTTATATTTCCCCCACTTTCCAATTCTGAAGTTATTACATCTTTCTTGCTCATAACTAGCCTTGACTGTAAATCAACATTGATGCATTGGTTTAAAGTAGCTAAGACGCACTGGCTAGAAATGCAGACAAAGCCTCTACCTCAGGCCGCTAATGTGATGTTGCAATAAGCAGAGAATCATAGTAACTCCACACCATCAGCGTGGACAGTCACACCTATAAGCCACATGCTCTTTAATTATGATTAATTCATGCTAAAGCTCTGTTAATCTTATATTTGCATTTTACCCTACTATTTAATAGTCACTTTTTGCTAAAAATGAAACATATCTGTTCTTCTTCAATTTTATTTCTCTTGGAGAACAGTTTATTAACCTTCCTAATTTTATTAGAAGTCATCTTTCCTGTTACCATTTTTCCATCATCTAGCTTTCATTCTTTTATCCAACACAGTTACAAGCAATTATCTATACCTTGTTATTTGAAAAGGAGTTTGTACTTTATGCCCACCATAAATTCTCTCTCCTTCTCTCACATGAACACACAGATACATACATAAACACATGAATAGGACATGAACAAGGTTAGAGATGTGAGATGCATCCAGTATTTTTTTACAGTGCCTTATGGACAAGACCTATGAAATTACACAGATGAGCTCCCAGAGATTTTACAGTCTTCCTTTGAAACCTATAAGAAACAATAAGCTACTCACTAGGGAATTCAAAAACATAACCACTATCAAAGTACACAGAGTGATTCAAGAACTAAAAACAGGGAGCAGACCATCAAGCCCGCACAATTAAGTACTGCCTCAAAAGGTCCACAGACTGTTTCTCACTCACAAGAAAACCCTGCATCAAATTTTAGATGCAAAACTACAATTTACTACAGTA
Organism: Strix uralensis; assembly: GCF_047716275.1. Classification (NCBI taxonomy): domain Eukaryota; kingdom Metazoa; phylum Chordata; class Aves; order Strigiformes; family Strigidae; genus Strix; species Strix uralensis. Next base: position 42,725,925 of record NC_133975.1, read on the forward strand.
AAGGAGTGGGAGATACAGAGCATCACAAGGGTCCCAGGTTTCTCAAACTATTCTATTTCTATTACATTTTAAAGGATTTCCCTCAAGTCTTTGTACACACTGAAAAATTGATTCTTTCTTTTCTTTTCTTTTTTTCTTTTTTTTTTTTTTTAAGTATTTCATTGTATTTCCAAGCACATAAGGTTTTAGGCTGGTTGTTTTCATAACATGTTTCTTAGAGTTTCTCTCTACATTTTCTTGAGCATTTGAAATATAAGCACAGTTAAAATTGTAAATTCCTTTCTCTAGCTAGCTATGCTCTGGCAGTGCCTCAGCAAAAGAAATGGGGAAAAGTTGTCTGAATATCAACAGAACAAGGTGCTACAGCAGCCCAGCTGGATACAAGAGCCATGGCAAGGTGCGACAGGGTCAACAAAGGTGTGGAGGGTGGTCAACACTTGACAGCTCTTGCATCAGGGCTAAGGAACAGGAAAGGAGACTATTGAAGGTGTGAAAAGTAGCTTGCACATCTGCAGTGAAGAAAAATGGAGTGGAGAAATATGCAGTTAAAGATGGGAAGAAAGTGTGTGAGATAGGAAGAAGGTTAAATCTGCCAAAGAAAACAGAAAAATGGGAAGGAGGAACATCACATTACAAAAAGAACCAACAAAACTGGGGAATCTGTACATTGCAAATAATTTTCCATGAGTCAAGTTGCATTCCTACAGACAACATCAGAAGCTTTGAATTGGACAAGTCAGGAATCATAACTTTTGGATGAGCTCTTCATAGAGTGTCATACTTGGCTCGGTATGTAAATTGAGGAATCAAATTAGATCCCTTACAGGTTCATCCTGCTGTTGCTTAACTTAATATCTGTTCTGATAGCAGAAAACTAGTTAGTTTCATTAATTTGAAGTACTGCAAAGGAATAAAAACTTGATTTAATGTCTTAAACGGCTACAAATTCAATACTGCAAAAAACAAAAGCTTCCATCTGAAAAACAAAATACTGTGACTGATAAACTGTTAGTGTTAATTTTGTACTCTTTGAAGTTCAGCAGGAAAGTTAGACTTTCCAAATGTGAAGTCCCTCCTTTTGTTCCATGTTGGATAGAAAATAAAATGAAAAATATTCAGGCAGAAGAAATAAGAGTTACTTAACAGCAATGTGTTAACTTAATTTTAGTATTTGTCAGAAGAATGAAAATAGGATGGCACCATTTTCCAAAGCTGATGGTCTGAAAACTACTACTGCATCTCTCTGACTGATCACCCAAGACACAAATACACTCTAAAAATACTTTATCAAATGTAAGTGGACCTTAAAGAACAGACTGCAATGACTTACACCATATATTGTAAAAAGAAATTACACACTGATGTTGCTGTGCTTTATGCATTACTGGAAGGATGAATGTACTACAGGTGATGTACATTAAACCACGTACATTACAACAAGAACAAAACAGAGTAGAATATTCCACACAGTTCCGTTGTCCACAGAGTAATTTTTGTGGCAAACTGATAATTTTGTACTGGTGACTTTTCCCCTTATGTCCATCTGCTATTAAAAAGTTACATGTTGTTTTGTTTATTTTAGTACTTAGTCATAATTGCACAAGGAGTGATCTCCGTTGGTACCTGAGATAATCTTTCTACTAAGATGGAATCTACATAACAAAAGTTTTTGAAAACCCCTTTTGCCAACAGAGTATAATACTATGGCAAGAATAAGACTCAAAGACTACAAGCACACCACTCTATCTGTAGGTTTCTGTAATCCATAACAACTATAAGGTGTTATTTGAAAAACATATTTTCATAGGAAGACCATTGACAAATGTAAGAGTTTATGCTTGTAAGCAAGCATAAGCCCTTTCCTATGGTAATTACATGTAGAAACTTACCACTTTTAAGAGGTTTGCTGACAAAATATGGAAGATACTCTAAACTTCTTCCTAGTCAGTGTTGCCTTTAGACTGAAATACACCCTTTCCTGTTTCCATTAGTGAAAGTGATGTGCAGTGAAAATAAAAGTAGACTTAACATTGCTAAAATGCCATTCTGTAGTTGATCATGTTCAGATAATATATTCCAGAAACACTAAGATTAGAGAGAGATTTATATTTCTCTCCTGACTGCCACACAGGAGTAGGCATAGAGGACAAAAGATTATTAAATTCTATCAATTACAGAAAACTCATAAGCCAACCTTATTCATATAAAAAGGGTATTTTTGAGGAATCATAACTTTGTTTTCTAACATATGAATGGAGATGAATAGGTATAATAATACCCTGGACCTTGCTGAGATAGATTGTCTAACTTTTCTCATTTGAATTATATCTATCACATAAATATTGATCATTTTAATATGTGACTTGATTATAATGCTTCTTAATAACTGTATTTCTATATCCTGAATTATGCTGCACAAAGTCTTATCTGTTTGTATATAGTAATGAAATATTTCACAATCTATTCTTTAGAATACTTCAGGTTGGGCAGACTTCTCAAAGCTTATCTCTGATATAAGGTTTGTCAAGGGGACTTGAGCTGGTTTTTAGAGGATTTCTGAGAATTCCTTCCAAGAAACTTTGTTTCCCACCAAGTCTTAGATAAGTTACTGGCAGAAATGTTAGATGAAATATGACAGCAGGGCTGAAATGCTAAAGCTAAACTGCTTCTTAGATGGCCAGCCTGAAGAGCAGTTAAAAGTTAAAAACTGCTCTTCACAATGTGTGAAGCTTTTGTGAAAAAAATTGAATTGGCTATATTGATCAGCCATACTGATGTAGAGCTGTTTACTTGGGTTCAGGTAGGTCATGTCACCTATATTCCTTTTTTTGTGCTACATATCTTAATAAATGTTAGTAGAAACATATGAACAAGTTGCCCAGTAAACACAGCAGTGCCTTCGCACTCAGATAAACGATAGGCTCTTTAGTCCAAATAGGTTGAGCTAGCTGAGATGAAATAATACAAAAAGTAAATGAAAAGGGTATAGATGGGATTCTCCCTTTCAGTAAAAGACTCCAGGAAACTGGTTCTCCCCAAAAATAAAATTAATTAGTTGAACTACATGCTGAACTGAACCATCAAAAAGGCCAGTTCACTCGTCCTTATCTAAAGAGACTTGTTTGCAAGTGTTTGAATCTCTGGTGAACAGCCTGATGCAGTACTAATCAAAAGGTGCGTGGCTTTCCTTAGATGTCAAAGATGGAATTTTTGCCGAAACTGTCTGATATTCATTTCAGCCTCAAACTGTCAGTAATAGATTGCCACTAGCCAGTAAAAAGTTCCCTATAAAGAATTATATGTCCTTTCTGTCCTTGGTCACAGTTACTGTGTTATCTACAGTAGGCAATTTTCTCATATGTTCTTCAGAAGGTCATTTAAAACTCTTTTACTTGGCAAGATGACGGGGATCTAAAAATATTATGATCTCCAGGCATTTAGCCTTAGTTAAATTTCCCAGTGTTCAAAATAAGATGAAAGTCAACAAGAAAGGTTAAATTCAAACAATCCAGTGTTTATAATTTACATCATACAAAACCAGAGCCCAGTCGTGTAATTTTGTAATATTGTCAGGAGTTTAAACTGTCATATTTGATAGAAGTACCAAGAATAATTGATATATACTAGCCACTCCTAGAATATTCATGCCTGTTTTATATATAATTCTGACTTGAATACATATCTAAGTTTGTACTTTCTAGCTTAATTTTTCAGTAACAGAAAAAAGAAACACTCTGGGAAGTTAAGTGTTCATACTTCATCTCTAAAAATAGGCCCTCATTATGTACGTGTCATAATACTTCTAAAGTAACAATAACCTTGGAAAATTACATATGGAAAAAAAAAACCCTCCTGGAATATTTGTAGAAAAAGGCCTCAAGTTGTGCAAGGTTTTAGGAGAGACTTGGTGAGTTTTGGAGGGCTAGGCTTGAATTTTTTTTGGGGGGGGTGGTTAGAACAAGATTATGATGTACGTATGGTACAAAATAAATTTTAACAGCTGTCACATATTCAGTCATTAGTGTTTTTAAAATATTTTAAATGACCCTTGATACCTTGATAAATCAATAGCTATATTCCCCCACTTGAATAGGAACAGCTTTTGAGTGCACATGATTTTTGAGAGTAACAGCTGTGTACACAAGTTCCAAACTGATAGATTTACTACTTCTGATAATGCTAACATTAAAAAATACCATAGGAAAGGGATTCTTAAGAAACATGCTTCAGATAACAAGGACTAAATGAAAATGAGAGGGAAGGAAGGATTTGCGTTTTTCCAGTCATCTGCTTTTTTTTTTTTTTTTTTTTTTAATGTTTAGCTATGAATGCTCTTCTGAAAGGAGGGTCTTAAGAAGATGACCCATCTGGGTAGCTTAGACCTGTCATTAAAAATGCAAAGAAATGAGAGAGAAGATAAAAAATTATATTAGAAGTAAGAAGTTTGTCAGATGTAGCATATATAGCTGGTCTCAGCTATCCACAACTATTACAAACCCATTCTCTAATTTGGACTCCTGGGTTGCTGTTAGTCTTTAATCTTCAGTTAATAAATGTCTGAAACTTTCCTGACTGGAGTTTTTAGGGTATTACTGGTCTATAATTGTGCTGGTTTGTTGCAGGCCAAGGTTTATTATCTAATAGGCCCTCATAAACCAGAGAACCTAGTAACCTCCTAAAGCTCATCAGATAAAAGGAATATAGTCTGAAACACTACATTTTATGAAGCTCAAGAGTGCTGAAGCCTTACTTCCTGTGATGAAAATTGTGCTTGGGCAGGGAAAGAAGGACTGCCCACCCCCTGCCATTTAAAGATAGACAAGTGGAGAGACCAGGCTATTCAATGTGGTCATGAAATTACTACTGGCAGAAAAAAGGAAGATGCTTGCAGGTTTTGATTAATTTATAATTCCTCTGGCAACATCAGTTGAAGACACAGTCCTACTAAATATCACTGTCATGAAACTGAAGGCTGTCATGTTTCTGTCAGAATTGTCACAATGCTGACGTAAAAGCAGCATTGTAGTTTAAAATTTTCAGGACCTACTATTTCAAGGAATTCAGTTTTCAGTTTTACTTTGGTTTACAGCTGAGTTTTTAAATAGCATGTAGTATAAAACATGCCTGGAAATACTTCCTTTCCTCAGACTATTCACTGTAAGTTAAGAAACAAAGACTTAAGAAACAGGAACATTCTCAAATACAGTCAAGTTGCAGCTATCTGTGGCTGGATTTCTGAGTTATGTGCTACTAGGTCCCACTTTCCCAAGCAAGTATATCAAGTTGAACAACACTCTATTGTTAGATGAAATACACTCAGCTCTTACCAAACCAGGTGAAAAAATGAGGTGATAGTATGCAATGGGAAGGAAAAAGACACCTGATAACAACCAAGCATCATTCTTACTCATTTCACACTCTCCCTCTCTTGATTCTTCACATCTGTGAAGGCACAAGGTTCTGCTCAAACTAATTGCTAAGCCAAAGCAGCCTGATCCTTTCAAATATTGACAAAATAAATCTGTTGCAGGTCTCCAACGTCTTTCACGTGTTCTGTCCCACTAAAATTACCACAACGAGCCATACAATCATTATATTTAGATAGCATTACCATAGCTCACTTTATTTATGGACAGACTGTGAAAATAATAGGCAGAATCCTCCATCTGCATCTCATCCAGCCACCTACTGTTTCGCCAAGTGACCCTGAGTCTATTCTCCCAAGTACCAGCGTTTCCATAGATTCTCAATGCTTTTCTATTCTCAATTCAAAGTCTTAATTCTCCAGTTGTTCCATAGATCAGGTTTTCAGATACTCAGTGACAGTCATTTCAGTGAAGCATTTAGCTTTGTGATTGATGATACAATATGATTTTTAGTTAGAAATTTAGGATTAGGCAAAATAAAAAAAAGCAACAACAATAAAGTGGTCTTCTCCCTTAAAGGGGTGTGAAGAATTATGTTCTTCCCAAGGAAATTAAGCCATATCATATGGCTTAATATTAAGTCATATCATAGGAGAAACAATTTTTTCAAAAGCATAGAGCTATAAAAATGAAGGGATTTGTGTAAACTGTTAAGTATACATTAGCCCAGGAAGACCATAAGAGAATGTCAAGATTTCCGGGGGGGGAAGTAACCATAACAGTTTTGAGGAATATATTTAAAAGAGGAAGAGAACGAAAGAAGAAATATTATATTTTGTTGCTTTAGTGTAGATGAAAACAAAAGGTTTGATATAGTTCTTTTGAAAGACTATAACCACAAAAAAATTCTATGTTTAAAGAAGTTCAGGCACTTTCCATAGTTAAGCAAGATGTCAATGAACCAAAAATATATGAGGAAATTGAACAATGCTTCCTTCTTCAAGTCTAGCTTCACAATGCATAATAGCAAAGACTATCAGTTTTTTGTTGAAACATTTCATAGGAAGACTAAAGTTAGTTCAGGGGAAAAAAGAAATAAATTAATTTTCTCAGATACGATTGTGAAAAAACTGAATTAATTCATTCTCACATATTTTCTTTTGACTCCACTTCAGCTGTATACATGTGATAACTAAGAGAATAATAAGATAATTGCTAGTGTGTGCAATGAATGTTTAAGTATCTAATTCCCATTAAAACAATGAGGAAAACAGTAGATGTCAAACCCTGATCCCTGAGGTATAAGAATCACTGAGGCCATGATAAATGAGGGTGGTCCCTCAAATGGCATTAACTAGTTTCACACAAAAACTTCAAATTTAAAAACATTGAATATGTAAATTCAATGTTTTGATTTTGAGGGCCTACTACTGTCAAGAATTCCACCTACTAGCAGTCATCTAAAAGAAACCCCATAATTTTTCTAGAAGGGAAAGATCCCTCTTTGCATTTTCTAGATGACTGATGTGTGCCTCTCTAGAAACATCAGCTGTATAGACTAGAGTGGGAAATAACTAGTGAGAGTATAATGACCATGTAGTAATAAAGGTTGGAAGAACTATTTTTCCAGCACATATGCTTTCTAAGCATTCCCCTTGAAACAAAAGGCTATCGTTTATGAGCTTATGTTCAAAATGTAGACCTTCAGTATTCCATTAAGTCCTCACAAGCTTCTCCCAGAGATGGAACCCCTGGGGGGGTTCTTCCTAGGGGCTTTTATAATGATTAAAACAACCACTCCTTTTTATTCTTATTCTCCAAGATAAGCCACAATCATTTTTCAACTGTATTTGGTTAAAGTTATTAGTATTCAAATATGGACATGACCACTACCTGAATCTTCATTATATTCTCCATACCTCCACCCTTCAAACAAAAACTCAGTGTTTGTCAAGCTTTAATCAGTTGCACTTCACATCATTACCTTAAGATACATGAGGAACTATGAAGTGTATTAGCACTTTATAATAAAATAAGGTTGATCAAAACCAGAAATATAATCAATATAAGCACATTATATGTGAACTTTTGTTTCAAAAGAAGACACAGTGAACTGAAGCACTATTTCAGGCAAACAATCTATGTTGGCAAGGACATGGGGAAAGATATCCCAGTGTCTAGAAAGCAGAGTCAGTGATAAGCCAAGAAAGAGACATTGCAGGGACACTGAGTTGAAGAGGTGAGAGAATTCTGGGATTTGTTGGGAGTTTAAGGTTAGAGGAGCTATTCAGCAGGAAGGGGAAGAAGTGAAGGGAACAACTGGGACAGTTATTCATATGGAGAAAAAGAGATATGTTCAATTAAATCTAAATAATTACTCTAGAACCTTCATAATTTTAGTTAAATTTTACAAGTTTATACTCCTAAAGTAAAATAATGGCCTATTTCAGGTTAATGCGTATTTCCATTTGAACTGAAATTAGTAAGAAGCATGAGCACCTTTTAAAAAAAATTAGTCTATTTTTATTTCACTATCTGAAAATGTATGCATTTCTAAGAAAACAATCTTTCAATGTTATCTTCAATCTTTTGATAACTACTTATCATGTATTTCATTATGACAATGCCTCTATATGTTAGCATCTCAAATATGCTGAAGTGCCCTCAAATACCCACAGCAGGATACATTTAAACTAGTTTATAAGTTGTTTATTTACTAGCACATACGATTAGATGAACTACACTCACAAAAACTCATTAAGTTATGATTTTTGGGGGGGTTTCCAGCTTTTATTGTTTCAAAACTCTAAGACTAACTTCAAATTTAGGTTTTAATTTATGTATCAAGAAATACAGACCCATAGAAAGGAGCAACTACCATTTAAATTGATCCTCCATATTTTACAAGAGAATGCGATATAAGCATCTGAAGGTTGATAATGATTATTATAAAAATCTGAATCAGTTTATCTTTTGTTTGATGGAAGATGTTCAATGAGTGAAAAATTCCTCAACACAGCATCCCAAAGGCATTCTTAGAAACTCTGAGGACGTTAACTCTGGTATTACCTATATCAATGTAAGTCATGAACATAACATCTAGAGCTAATAAAATGATATTAAGGAAAAGGATAAATAGCTCCATAAAATTCACTTGAAATATATAAAAATTGACTTTGTCATGTAAGTCTTTTTTTTTTTTTTATTTACCATAATGATATAAGCCAACTTGCTCCTACATTTGGTGGACCTAATGTGACAAGAGAATCTGAATTACTTGCTTTATAGAAGTACCTCAAGGAATACACAAGGAGCACATAGCAGAGGTGCTTTCACCAGGAAGACAACTTACAGAACAATACAAAGCAATTCTGCTGCTGTTGATAGGAAACATTCAGGGAAACAAAAAAGCATCTTATCAAACCCCAGTCACAAATGGTTTGTCTACACAAACTGGAACCAAAATAATCAAATGCACTGTATTCCATAACTGTAGTTATTTCTGAATAACTATAACATTTTTCTGACTTAATGTAAAGCAAAAAACCCACAGAGCTTATTTACCTTTAATAAGAGAAGAAATTATTTGTTATGCAGAGACCCTACTTACTAATTAAAAGTGTAATTAATTGTTCTGCAAAGTCTATAAAATTGCTGCTACAAAACTACCAACACCTCTCAGAGCTATTAATAAAGTAATGTCAATGGAAATCAAGAAAAGCCACACATTTTAGTGGTATAAGGGATACTATCTGAATGTTTAAAACCAAAAAAAATGAAATAGCATGGCTCATCTTAATATGTAACTCCACATGCTGTAGGAATTAATGTTTTATTGGATTTTACAATAACAGATATTTATTTAAATAACCTATGGGTTTCATTTCAACGAAGATACCTCCTATCCCAGTATAAATAAATTACATATAATTTATTATGAATCAATGGAACAACAATCTCTCTAGCTCATTCTACTTGTAACTTCACTTACTTTGAAAGTGCAAAAGAAAGGATTTAAATTTATCATTGCTCATTAAACCTGCAAAAGGCTGTGTTAATTGGATGTCACCCTTTCTAATTCACTTTACGTGTTTGCTGACAATAAAGACCATATAATTTAAGAGCAACTAATTCTAAAGACATTATTTACTGACTTCACTGAAGTTCATAGTCTGAAGCTGAAACAAGGGTGTTAAGGACTATCCCTTAGAAAGGAAAAGAATGAAAGAAACAGAATGATTCTAAATTAAGAAATGGAGAAAAAAAATCAAAAGTGCAAAACATACATTAATACCTTTAGCATTTTTAAAGCCATAATCCAGTGTCAACACAAATAAGGATCATAAATTATTCTGGTAAATCTCACTCTCACTGCAAAGAAAAATCACCCTGGAAGCTAATGTTCATTTTGACAAACTGAACACACCATTTTGCATCAGTGAAGTATGTGTCAACTCATGCCTACCTAAAGCATCACAGTTTAACCCAACCACTCATAAGGGAAGTAGAAGACTGATATTTTGAAAACCATACTGAAAGCGAGGGAGTGATTGAAAAACTGCTCTATCATATACCATATATTTAGTGATAAAAAGAAGATGCATATATATATACACACAGGACAAAATTTAAAGTTCATTTAATAATTAGTAGATGCTTTCAGAGGGAGATGTCTGTCATGCTGTTAAGGAGGCAGTAAGACTCAGATTTTCCTGAAATTGCCTTAAAATCCAGAATCTCTCTCCAGAACAAAGCTAACTGTCAAAAATCACACCACAAAAATGACTCATGGTTTAAAGCTATGCTACCTTCTCTGCAGATTAGCACTGCTCTTTCTGTGCCCCTCGCAGGGAGTAAAACCAGCAGTTCTTCAGAGTTTTCTTGCACAGACATGGCAAGCCATGTACTTCAAGTTGTTCATCTCCTGAGCGTCATTAATGCTCAGCTGAAGATTTTAGATAATGTTATTAAAATGCAATAGTTCAATGTTGTTTTCTTTCACATTCAACTAGATTTAATCTGTAATACTGTATCTATTATGTCTGAAATAAACAGTAAAATGGCCAATAATCCTTTGTCTACCTGAGTTTCTGTAAGAGAAATATAAGCTTTCCTTTCCACTGACTCCCCTCCAAGGGTCATCTTGTTTGTTGCTTTATAGAATAAAGAGAACACATGATTAATACATTTATAATTGCTCTATTTCCTAGCTGATCACTAAGAGAAGAAAGGGGAGACATCAAAATAAGCATAAAATTTTGTACAATTCAACTCAGTCTGGATTACACAGATGAAAGTAGCCGACTCTTGCTGTCTCCAGACCATAGTTCTTTTTCCTGTTTCCACATATTCCTTTAAGGACTTGTTCTTCATACTCAGAAAAATACTAAACACATGGACACTTCATGATTAAAATAGACCAGGAATTGATCACAATTCAGGCAACCCTAAATGAAAATAATATATTCTTAGAAAATAAGTGCCTTTAGAAAGCATTCTTTATGATATTTGTCACAGACCAATCGGTATGAACAGCAACAATTTTGTTTTCCATCTGTAATTATACAACTGACATAATATGCTCATTACAAAATAAATTATTGATCTGATATGTTAGAAGCTCTACAAAGTAAATCAAACTATTCCTAATTCACTTTTGAAACAAAATCGTTGGAAATATGAAATGTTCATTTTAAACAGCCCTGTGTGTTACAGAGATCATTCAAAACTCTTCTTAGATTAAGACATGCTGGGAACCTGACCAGAACATCATAGATCATTCAGCTGAAAAAGAGTGTGGCCAATGAAAAAACAGTTTCCAGTGGGAGATGGATATTCAGAGATTATCCTGTACGCACTGCATTACAAAACAATAGTCTATCACAGGCAGCTGGGATATGATGTGAGAGCACTGTAATTGTCTGCGGATGTGTGAGTGACAGCTGGCTGAATCAAGTGGAAAGATAGAAATAGTATATTCTATTTGGGGGTAAAAGGAATACAATATAAGTAGAAGTGTAATTTTTTGCAGCTGCAAAGCCTTTTTGACAGCAATTCGTTTCCAATCACTTTCAAGTAATGCATGAATAGGATAGTCAATGTCATTAAAATAATTTACTAGTCATCAGGAATAATAAATGAATAGAATGATTTACTATTCACACACACATCTATTGCTAATGTAGACACCTAAAACATATGGTTAGAGACAGTACTCTGCATGCTAACATGTCAGATGTGATACTAAAATCCACTCCCTAGACAAGAAATAGTACTGGAAAGAGCGGTGACTGGAATAACTTCAGTGGTATTTCTCAACCATTTGCCCATGAATTTCTTCAACACACTGCTCCTACCATAATCTTTAGAATTACTAAATGAAATCATGTGTTAACTTGATGTACTGCAAGCATGATATGAAAGAACATAGAACTTCATACAGAGGCAACCTGTCTATTGAAAGGAAAATACCTGTAGAAAAGGAAAAAGGCTTAAACCCAATTTTTTGTCTTCCAAGGACATTTAATACAGGGCTGCTGATGTCTCAGAGTACTCCTCAATCTGTTTTAACAAATTAATAAAGCATTCATTTTATACAGGAACATAGCTATAGTGACAGATCAATGGCTGTGACTGAAGTACCACTGCAGCCCAGCATCTCCCTCCTGTCACAATGGCTCCTTCACACTGATGTGCACAGGATGATATTTGGCCGCAGTCTATAAACCCGTCCAGCCCATGGGACACTCGAATCCCGGCTGTTGCCTTTTTCTGTGGGGAAGAAGTGAATGACTGCTTGAGAAGCAAATGCTGCAGGATAGTTGCATGACTCTGAGGTAGATCGCAGAACCTCTCACAGCTTTCTGTTGCTGCTACAGGGTCTGTTTCTCCAGCACCAGCTGCCCACTTCTGTGCTGGACAACAGCATCAGCAGCTACAGGCTGTGGAAATCCACTCTTATGTTTTCCCCACTCTGGATTTAAAACTTCATCTGACCAGATAACTGAGATTACCATAAGGGGATCAGCTTGTTCCCAGCGCAATGAAGAAAATAAATTTGCATAATAATATCCACATATGTTTAAAAATAAAATCTGACTAAATAGAGTGCTGATCAGCTATGTTATAAACCCTCTATAACAACAGAAAAATCAGCACGGCTTTTGAGGCTGGTAAAGAATCCTTAGTATACATCAGGATGGACTTAAAATATTCAGAGTTCAAAGCCTCCAGTCTTCATTCGCACTTTACACAGATCATTGCAAAAACCAGTCATTGAATTCAAAGGATGGTTGATTTAATAAAGGAAATTTTAAAAGTTTGCAGGGAACTCTGAATTTTATTCTAACTTCTCAAAGGCTTTTTTATGTGCAAAAGGGAGAAATTATTGGCTGTGTCACTTTCTCATTGTCTTTTATTTAAGCTTTAACTTTAATTAAGTGGAACTAAACTCAAAAAAAATATATAAGCAAAGCCAAAGACATTATGCCTACTTTATAAATCTATCTCAGCTTCAAAACACATACTTTGAGTATCTTGATCTCCAGTGGAACCTTGCCTGCCTATACTCTGAATGTAAAGTGGAGATTTGATCCCACATTTAAGTTATCAGATGTACATCTGATTATTCTAGGATTACACAGCCATTGTGAAGCCTTACCACAGCAAGAGTATTCCTTCCACTGTGAAAAAATGCTTGAGCTGTTTTCTTTGCAGAAACCCTTATCCTGGCTCTGTATTTTAGATTTCTCATTTTATCCTGCACTTAGAGTAAACTTAAGTTTCTTCATGTCTAAAAAATGCACAATTATTCTTCGAAATTAGGAGTACAGCATGACTTTTTATGAACTGACAAAAAAAATCTGTTAACTTACATGTGTAAGGAATCTTAAAACAACCTTTTTAGTAAACTTAGTAAACTGTTTATGCTTACGTAAAAATTAGCAGAGAACTGATCACTGAGTGGATTTGTGTTTGTACATCATTTACAATACAGGGTGGGGGCAGGCAAATAACTTTTTAAAGGTCATACCTAACACTTCAGAAATTTCTCATTATGTAGAGGCAAGAGAGCAATGTTCTTGGTTACATAAACTCCAAGAGAACTGAATAGTTCTTAAGTGGCTTTAATCACCCTTTCCTCAAAATAACGTCAAGAGCACAATGAGCCTACATATACAGATGCCATGAACGTGCACCCATAGATTGTATAGACTCATTGTGCTCTTAGTACAACAGAATGTGCAACCTCCTCTTTTCTCTGTCCTCTTCTGATTACTGACAGCTGAGAAGACCAACATTTTTCCTGAGCACAATTATTATTCACCTACCAGGAACTAATGGAAGAAATGACAGGTTTTGCTAGTGCTGTCCTACTGTCCTCAGACATGTGAGAGCAATAGGTTATGAGAGAATTGGGAGGAACAGCAGTTCTTCCTGAAGCTTTTTGAAGATTTAATATTTCCACTTAAGGAGAAACTTTTGAAAGATAATAATAAAAATAGCAATGCTAACCCTACATTTAAGAATTATCTACTACTACTCTTTTTAAGACTTCATAATACCTTTCATAACAACCTTTTCACAGCATTAACTAAGCTAAAATACATCTTAGTTTTCATGTTGTGGTTGTTTTTAGCATCTTAGTTCCACATGCCCTTGTTGCATATATTTGAAATTCTTCTAAATGTTGATCTTTGCTGAAATTTGGGAGGTGACACATATAGCATTTGCTATTACGTTAATACAAATCATTTTCTAATATTTTGAATACTAAATCAGTGCTATTCAGCTACAGCTCAGTCTTAATATGCTGCAATCCTAACAAAAATATCTTCTGAAAATGTATTCATTCTCTTGTTAAAACTCCAACTTCCATATATGAAATGCTAGTTAAATATACATCTCAGAAGAGGTAATGAACTTCATTCAAACAAATTAAACACTATATTCAGTCAGCCTTATTTAAAATTATAAGAATTTGTTTCTTCTACATAACTTCTCTAGTTATACTCCCAATAACTGTGACACACACACACACAAAAAAAAAAACTCAACAAAACCCAAACAACTTTGCAGTTTTGGGAATGCTTAGTTTTTTTGAAATTGAAATAAATGCCAATTTTGTGAACCATATGAAATGTTTATAATCTCACAAATACAGCTGCCAATGTCAGTTTGAGGTTTTTTCCTATAAATCATCCCAAAAAAAGTAATGATAATGAGTAAAACAATAAGAAAAAATGCAGTCTTTAATAATTTTCCCAAATTAGTTCTCAAATATAAACTAATGCTGGCCTCTATTTTTCACTTCAAACAAAATTGAAAAATACATTAAACTTATTTCTTTATATTTACAAAGCATGAAAACAGGTTTGAAATAACTGTAACCTTTTTTTACACTATTAACAAGCAGTTGAAGTGAAAAACAGTCTGCGAGTCATTACAGTGGTGACTATGCCTACACTACTAAAATAAAAAAAGTAATGTTACTTCTGTATGTATAAATGAATATGTAGCACGGTTCTTTTTAGAGATGCTAAGTGAGTTTGAAGGTTAACTAAAAATTCTGAGAGCAATATTAAAGACTATTTAGTGACTGCTTAAGATTTTACTATTATTTTTAATATAAGCCCCAAACCACATCACTCTCAGCATACCTGTCTGATTAAAAGCCAGAGTCACCATGAAATAAGTTTTTGTCCTGCAAGTAAAGCAGGTCACTCATTTTTAAATTCTCATGCTTTATTACCTATCGGAAATCTTCAGTGTTTTAGAGATTTGCCACAGTACTTTTAATAAATGTCAGTTGGTAGGATTATAAGAATTAGAGAATTAAAGAAAATAAAATTTCTACACTTAAAACAAAGAGACCAGTTTCAGAATCAAAGGCTAATTTCCAATGATTGGAAATTTTTGGCTGTTTGAAAATTCTGAACAGAGAAAACTACAAAGTGAATACATGTTCAGTTTATCTTGATAAATTAACATAGAACACTTAGAAGTATCTAATACCTAAATCAAAATAAAAATATCAATTTGGTCGGAAACAAAAAGTATGGAGATTGGGACAGATATTGCTATCATTAATAGCAAGGTTTTCTATTCAAGAAATCTGTGAATGTGGACACAAGATAAATATAAAATTCAATATAAGGCTGATTTTATCTGAATAAGAGAAACCCAGATTAGAGGTCAACATCACAGATTCATAGTCTTGATACCTGCTATCTTTATTTCACAATTGGTATAGACAAAGGAAAGGTACATCACTAATTAAGTAAATGTGCTCAAATCCTCTTCTGTATAGAGAATACTAATTTAATTAATTAAAGCATTCCTATGAGATACGTTCTTTGCAGGATCACAGTGCTTTAGATACTGATTTGATATTATATCTGGCCACCACAGGTCTTGCCTTAAACATCATAAACCTCAGAAACCCTGTGATACACAAGGCAATTAAGCTTCAAGTCATTTGCCATACATAGGCATAAAGTGTCATCTGAGATGCACCAGGATACCACAGCCAACCTCCTCCTGTCAACTTCCAAAGTCAACAGCTCTCCTGCAGGTCCTCCATTATATCTGCCAGCTACATCTAGATGTCCTAGAGCATCTCACCATCTAGATACCTCTGCACTGGCAAAGGAAAAAAAGCATGTGTTATTTCTTGTAAGAAGAATGGCACCTTCCTGCTCCAATCATTAAAGTATCAGATATAAATGCTGCCTGCATACTGCTCAGCACATTTGAGGGGATACTCAGTTCCTCAGATTAAGATCTGGTCTCAGAGAATGAGCACGACATTTCCCCTTCAATTTCTATTTCGTATTCATACAATAAATGCAAGACTGACCTTAGGTGTTGTCACAATCTTTTTAATAACTAGAGAGGGTCTCTAGTGATATGGAAGCATACACTGAGGGCAGGTGAATCTCACAGCAGAGACTGAGGAGGAGAGGGTGGTCTCCTCATCCTTCTCTTCTGTCAGCAAGCACATGAGTCACAAACTATCTGAGCAAGCCACCAGATGCTGTATCAGCAATCTTAGGAGGAAATGAGCATGAGTGCCCAGGGCCCCAGAGGAAGTCTTGCTCCTCTTTGCCTTAAACAGTCACCAATTCAGATGAACACCACAGTTCTGTCCATTAATTCCAGTTTCTACGATACTTCAGGTATCACCTTGAGCTAGTCTTCATGTAAAAATGTCAAAAAGATATTCATATGCTTGTTTTCTGAAAAAAAAAACATGGGGTTACTCCTCATCCTCTGTGACATGAGGTCAATTGTCTCCAGTGGAAGTGTGTGAAACAGAGTGAAGCATCTTAAGACTGCATAGTAAGACTGCATAGTAAGATGCAAAGAGCATTGATCTCCTCATTAAATTTCAGTTTCAACTGAGAGAATACAAGCTAGATGAGAGCATACAGTGAAGTTCATATTATATCTGCTTAACACGCATACAAATACATTCAGTGTTTTAAATTTGAGTTCTCTCTCCTTGCTGCAGGGAAGAAGGACCATGATATCTCAGCAGGAATTACAGTTGAGTGTCCCAAGAGTATCGGTTGTGTATGAATGTTCAAAGGTGAACTGTAAGCCTTAATGATGAAAACTCATTTTTAATTCATTATCCAAAGCCAGCAGGTCCACATACAAGGTAAATGGGTACACTGAGGTTACACAGCAAAGCCCCTTCCCCTCCAAATGCATTTTTCACCCTTTATCACATGCACGTGTCTAGGCAATCAGGACTGCTCAGCTTTCTTCAGACTACATAGTAGATATAGTGACAAACATCATGAAGAAAATAATACACAAATACAGAACTCATCAATGCTGTGCATCACATGGTTCACAAAATTTGCAGTCAAAGCAAGGTCCCAGTTTTAGTCTGTACTATTTGTTTCAGCTTAATGTGCATTTCTGACAGCAGATGATCATTTTCTTTATTTCAGTATCCTCTAAAGACAGTACCTCAAGCTATTACTGTCAGGTGCTATTCTTATGTCCACTACCTTAACATGTTTTGATCTCTTCAAATGCTGAAGGTAACTCACAGGTTGCTATACAATAGAGAGGTATTGCATTAATTCTGTGGTATGCTAGGAATTAGACCCAGAACAAAGCAATTAGAAGTTTGTTTAAAATTACAGCATATTCACTACTCTGTTTCTGGCCAGTATGGAGACAAATACAATCTGCTGTGACTGAGCAGAAAATATTTTTATAACTGTATTGAACCTTAAGAGCAAAACTTTGGTTACCTCAAGAAGCTGGATATAATCAGATGTCACAGAAATTTCTCAGACTGATTTTTTTTTACAATCCCAAGATTTTGTATTTTGAAGACTGAAGATTTCATATAGAGTTTCCAAAAAAAAGGGCAATAAAGAGCTACCAAACTTTACTACAAGCTAGGAATAATGAGATCTTGCTCCCAACTCCTATTTCTATGCAGCTTCTTTTTTTAGATTTTCACAGACAGAACTACATGTGGTTTAAAAGTAAGCACCACTTGAGAGAACAGCTACAAAATAACACTGCCGCAAGACTGTTAAGCACTGTTCGTAATACATTAGTACCACAAGATCCTACTGTAGTAAGCACTACAGTTAGGTGTGCATCATTTTTTAATAGTGACTTCCAAAGTGACCATACCCCTGATTTTTTGCTAATTTAGTTTTAAATTTCCTTATCTTCTGTGTGAGCCCACACAAGTCAGTTTCTCACATGAAACCCAGAGATTGCCAATGTGCCTACCTTGGAAGATCTGGCAATGTACTAACCCAAAGGATATGTGAGAATGTATCTTCTAACCAAACCTGAAATGGCTTTTGGAGGATTTTAATGTGCGGAAGTGTTTCACCTGGATGGTGGATTTAGCTGCCTTTAAAGAACAGTGTAGACAGAAACTATCGATGAGAACAGAGGACAACATCTGTACTGGACAGTAACCCCTAAAGACGACATAAAGGAGGTCAAAGAAAGAAGGAAGCCAAGGCAAGACAAGGTCACAAACCAGATCAGTGGAGATGTGCAAATGGAGCCCAAATGGCCTGGATTTACACATTCTAGGTCATCCCACTTCTAAGTCAATGAACAGAAACCAATTTTAGTTGTTTCAGCATTTTGAATAATTAATTTAAGGAACCAGAACATAAAATCCATTTTCCCTAAGTAGAAATGTCACATAAGTAGTGCCCTACTCTTTCCTCACAATCAGGTAACTGAAATATGCTCTGGCTTAAGACCCTGACATTCTTTCCCTTACTACTTTAGAATGGGAACACCTTTCTGACATAAGTATGCAGCTTCAGATATACTTCTATTTAAAACATAAATTAAATGTAAATACTATTCTATAAATGGACTATTTTCTCATAGTTGCTACCTGAATCCTCCTATCTCTTGATTTATCACCTAATACCTTTGTGTCTGCCATACTATGATTTGTTACTAAAATAAAAATGACCGTCATCTCTGCATCAATAAGTCTAAGAGCCATACTTTTTCAGCCCTTAGAAATGACAGGTTTATCAATCAATATTTTGCTCACTAATACATATCCTTTATTCACTACTTTTTCAAAACAAATATTGTAGGCAACCATAGTTCTTGCAAAGATTTATTAGTTTATCTTTCATAGGCTGTTTCTAGTATGATTAGTTTTCGTGTGGATGAGGATTAAATCGCAAACACATTTGTCCAAATATCTTTACAGAACCAATCATCTCTCTCAAAGTATAGAGCATCTTACATTATTTATATGTTAATGGTCAGGGTCACACTGCCAACACATTCCTAAGTTCCTGCTCTCTAAAAGAAAAAAAAAAAATGAAGCCTTAAATAATTCAGATATCATTGAAGAGAAATTGGAAGACTTGTTGGGCAAATATCATAGTAATCTAAAGCTGGTATGTGTAGAAGACATACTGTGCAATGACATGAGCAGAGTTATTATTTTGGGAACACTTCTGCTTGCACTGCAAAGTTTAATAGACCACTGACTGTGAAATGAGATGTCTTCCACTTATGTTTTCCTTCCTTTCATTTTCTCGTAATTCTGAACCTTCCTCTAATGAATGAAGTTTATTAATTATTGCTTGACTTTACTAGCCCCCCAAGTGCAATTAAACAAAATTAATACACATTCAAAGAGATATATGTATTCAAGCAAAGTGCAAAAACAACAAAGTTTGGTGAGATCAAATTGTTCAAGAGCCATGTACTTAACAAGCAGTGCATGATGTACTTGTAATACAGCATGATAGAGCCCAAAAGACAGTATTTAAAGTCTTAGAAAAGACCAGAAGGGAGGACAGCACTGTAAAATAAAAGCTTTTGCTCTCGAAAAAGATAATTCTTGATGTCTTTAACAGCATCCTTACTAGCTGTAAGTTTAAATTTCCTTTGTGGGGAAGAGGGGGGAAAAAAAAAGCAAGCAAGTAATTGTTTTATTACAGCTCTCAGTATTATACTGAGCCTGACCTCTCCCTCAAGATTAGACACTCTTCTATCACATTTCATTTGGAGTTGTCCATGGATTACTTTGCCTTCACTGCAACCTTAACTGTAGTGTCTTTGACTTTACTGATGCAAATAAAGGAACAGTTCAGGACCTTCCACTTAACCATTTTACCTTCCAGTTCAGTATCATAGAATTATAGAATGGTTTGGGTTGAAAGGGACCTTAAAGTTCATCCAGTTCCAACCCCCCCTGACATGGGCAGGGACACCTTCCACTAGACCAGGTTGCTCAAAGCCCCGTCCAATCTGGCCTTGAACACTTCCAGGGAGGAGGCAGCCACAGCTTCTCTGGGCGACCTGTTTCAGCATCTCACCACCCTCACTGTAAATAATTTGTTCCTTATATCTAATCTAAATCCACCCTCTTTCAGTTTAAAAACATCACCCATCATCCTATCCCTGATAAAGAGTCCCTCCCCATCTTTCCTGTAGGCCCTCATTAAGTACTGGAAGGCTGCTATAAGGTCTCCCTGAAGTCTTCTCTCCTCTGGGCTGAACAACCCCAACTCTCTCAGCCTGTTCTCATAGGGAAGGTGCTCCAGCTCCCTGATCATCTTTGTAGTCCTCCTCTGGACCCGCTCAAGCAGGTCCACATCCTTCTTCTGCTTTCTTATGTCTTTATGTTCTGCTGCCCTGAATGATCCAATCACCAGTTCCAAGACCAAAGGCACTTAGAGGCCAACTTAGTTACTGGCTCAGGCCAATTCGAGGCCTAACTTTTAGATTCTCCACTGTACACTGAGATTCACAAGCTTAAGTAAAGAACATGATCTTCTCAATAGAAAAGTTTAGGTACTATTAATAAGAGTCACAAAACAGCATGATGAATGGCTTACTGCTTAAATGACCACCAGTACTGATTAAATTCATAGCCATCAAAAAAAACCCCAAACAAAAAACTACACGCACATTTGCAGGGATAATTCTTTCCTCTCCAGGTTCAACTCTTCTCGGGACTCACACCCAGGAACCCTGTTCTGTGTCTATATCAAATAAACAATATTTTTTTTGTAAAAAGATGGAGGGACTGGGACATATCCTATCCTCCTAATAATTCTGTATACCCATGTACAGAATTTTTTGTGAAGTATATGGGATGCCAAGATTCAAACTCTCCTACTTTTCGAGATTTAAACCAAAAATTTTTTTTCAAAAAATTACACAAGAGCTTGGACTAAAGGGGAACCTGGACTTACACACTTCTCAACTCTTCTGTTGAAGGTGTTGTCTATGCAAACATGCCATGGATTTTCACCATCCCCACACAGCAGGCCAAAGAGATAAGTACTCCTCCCCTTTCAAGTCAGTCTGGCTTTTCTGCTTCCCAGGCTGTAAGCACAGTTCAGCACAAGATGACTTTCTAGGTGTAAAGGGGAATAACCAGCTCTCATAACCCCCAACAGTTTCCTCGAGACACTAACAGGAAGGACAGCTGGTGATCTTAAATGCCATGAGTTCAATGAACTGTACACTTCAGGAAATTGCTTCACTAAAATGGATGGTTTTCCGCTCCAAATGCTGACCATGTCAGAAAATAAAATGTTAGAGTTAACAAAACCGCTTGTTTTGACAACCTCTAGCCTTCCAAAAAGCTTAAAAAATATCCCTCCCATGTTTCCACTGCAAAAATAAATCAGGCAATAATAAATGGGGCTTGTTTGCTGTCCAGAATCTTTTAAATCACAGTACTAACTCAAAAAAAGGCTGGGTTAAGGAAATAAGATTCCCAGAATCAAGTCAGTCTCATTTTAAAAGGAAGTAACCATGGTTAGAATTCCCTTTCCTAATGTAGTAGAAGTCTATCCCACTATGGGGGACTAAAATAGTAATAGCTACTTACATAATTTCTCAAGAAGCCTTAATAACTCCTTTGTTTGCAGGAGCTCTTTGAAAATCATGCAGCATAAAAGAGAATAATAATGAATCTTTGCTTTGAAATAGCACTTCTTACCAGCACAACTCAAAGCATTTTATGAAATAACTAGTATCAGTATCATTCAGATGAGCAAGTAACACACAAAAGGAATTTCTAGCCTGAGGACATGGGTCACACTCAAAGCCATACTCAGTCAGCCACACTGTTCTGAAAATAAATTATTTCAGGTCTTCAGGTCATGACATTCTTTCAGTCACGGCTGACAATTTTTCAAGGTATTGTGCTCTTTCTGTGATATGTGGAACTGGTGGAAATTCCAGATGCACGTTAAAATAATAGCTGTTAATACAAGAGACAAACTCAAATGAAGAAACAATGACTAGTAGATGGTATTAGAATAGTAAAGGAAAGAAATGAAAGTACTTGTTTCTCCAGAAGAGCCTCAGATCTGAGCTCAGTTCATCTTCTCAGCTGATCCCATATCTGGAGGAAAACTGTACTGTAAAGGATTCATATATATGCATAAGTTAATACATAGGTACTTTTCACCTAATGAAAGAAACATATGAGGAGAGAGCACTTCAGATACCTCTTATTCCATATTTATTTCTAACCTTCAGGAACAGAGGCTTGGTGCTTTATTCAGCTGGCAGCTAAGTTCATAAAGCTGTGTTAATGCATGGTCTCACAGTGCTAAGTATATGACTCTGAGCTTTTTCACTACACATTTTTCTGAATAACCTCTAATCTCCCTTTCCACAGCTGACTCCCAGCCTTTACATTGAATTTATTACTTCAGTTTTGGGCTAGTTTCCTGTTATTCTAAATACTGCAAGTCCTCAAATCTTGAGATACTGTGAAGAGAAGACAAACCCATGTTTTCCCCTCAAGAGTTACCATGCAATTATACCTGGCCACCATCTGTCTGCCCCCAATAAGTACTTCAGGCCTGATTGTAGCACCTCTTCCCACTAGTCTATTTAAGTTGAAGCTGAATGCCTGCAAAAGAAGAGTTTTAATCATTTGTGAAGGTATTGACTCACGTAAATGCCACCAGGTATCTCACCAGCCTGACTTGAAGTGCTTCCAGCCACTCCCATCCTGTCTCACATTCCAGTAAAAGAAGGAAGAGGAAGAGGAAGAGGAAGAGGAAGAGGAAGAGGAAGAGGAAGAGGAAGAGGAAGAGGAAGAGGAAGAGGAAGAGGAAGAGGAAGAGGAAGAGGAAGAGGAAGAGGAAGAGGAAGAGGAAGAGGAAGAGGAAGAGGAAGAGGAAGAGGAAGAGGAAGAGGCTTCACATCTTTGATGATTTAATGTGTGAACACAGACATTTATATACCAGGTTTCACAGCTTTGACACCTGTGAACTTCATCATCCTTACCATCAGTTCGCCACATCAGCTAGCATAATAATCCCTGAGACCTTTATCCTCTCCTTGTTCTCTCTACTCTCAAGGTACTGACTGATCATCTTCCTCTACAAAAGTATTAAAATAAGAGATTTGCACATACTTAGGGAGATTTTTGCCACCCTACATTCAGCCCAGAACTTAGTCCCAAATAAGCCCTACATCAAGCTTTAGGACTAGCAACAATTAGAGTTCTCCCTAGTAATTTTATAAAACTTCCAACCTATTTTATCAGTCTAAAAATGTATTGTAAGGCAATGAAAATCCATTAACAACTTCCTACATGATGCACTGCAGCATGAAAAGGTATGCACGTTCCCTCTGAGCAGTAAAGAGTTTTCAAGCATTGCTATATGACAGACCAAATGTAGCAGCTTTCATAAAATTAATCAGTATTTAACATGATAGAAAAAATGTTGACAAATCTGTGCTCTAAAATAGTAGAATCGCTTAAGAGTAATATTCACAACTAATTTTAAATCAAAAAGGTAATCAGCTAACACTAAATCTACAGAAAGATAGAGGGTTGGAGAAATCTTAAAGCTGTATTCTAATTTGGTACAGCTTTCCTTGTGCTCTCTGAATTTCCAATAATACTGCATATAGTAAAGGTTGTAACAACCCATCATAAATTATGAAGTATTTAAAATCAAAAGTATATATATTAGAAGTCTAATATCCTTTCTGTTCTCTGGTCATAATGATGATTTCATTGCATCATCATTTCCTGGATTTATTTTTCTTTTTAATAAGGAACATGTCACTTTCTCTGTAGCATAGATACTGAAATGAAGAGAAAGAAGAACAGTTCTGCTATTTATGGACCTAATCCTTACATGAGCAACATGAAGTGCGTGACTTAACTTCTCATGTAAGAACCACCCCTATGACTATGAATATGACATTTTTAGAACAAAACAAGGATTGACATTTTGGAGGAGCTGCTAATATCAATATCACAGAAGAGCATTGATTTACAATCTCAGAAAGGGGAGGATAAAATACAGATTGTTTCCTGAATGCTTCCCAGTGTCTGGCCAAAATTGACATAAATCTGTGAGAAATGGAGAAATTACTATATAGTTAAGGATTCTGGCTGAGAAGGTAACTGGCATTTTAACATACATTTTTTGACAACCGATTTCAGCAAGAAAAATTAAACCAGTCTGCACATCTTCCAAAAAGAAAAACAAACATTAGCTATAAATACCTTCTTTTGGTTGGTGAGTATTGCCCCTCTACAGTTTAAAAAGTGAAATGAAGTGTTTTTAATCAAGTAATTTGTTTCATATACATCAACAGATGCAAAAGATCATTCAGGTGTGTGAGGAACTCTAGATCATGTTAGAAAGATCAGGCGTGCAACATATTTGTTATTCCCTTGATGTTATTTGCCACATTATATGACTAATCCAAGAGTTACCTAAGCTTGCACATCAATGTTTCCATTTTCCATCTATGAATGCAAACAGTCTGTATGGTAAATTACACATCGATTGGTCAGGGTACATGCCAAGAAGAGGCCACAAGAAAATACAAATTACCTTTGCTTTAATTTGTACTTATGACATCTAACAGCATTTTGCTGCACTGCATAGATTATATAAGCTCTAACTCACTTATTCAGTAACAGCAAGTCATTTAGTAACATTAAGCACTATGCAGGAGTATTAATGTGTTAATATTTCATGAAAACATGTGGTTAATTAGTAATTTATTGTTTTGGGGTTTTTCTTTGGTTTCACCTCTGTGTGCAGGCTGTGAGCAATGCTTTCTAGGAGTCATGCTCACTGCCACGTGGCACAGGCAAAGTGATACTGTGATGGTTTTGATGTGTATAAGGTAGCTATACGAAGCTCTGATGTGAATGTGCTTTAATCACAAGTAGCAATACATGCACACATATCTGGACTACAGATGGATATAACATTTAAGCACCATAAAGGGTATGAGCTACATAAAGCTGCCACTCTCACATACAACTGACTACGTTTTCACTCAACAAATTGCTCCCTGATGCTTGTCTGTCATAGGATAAGATGGTTACAGAACTCACCTGTCACCCCGACCCTGGCAGAAATTACTGACTGCGCATGTCAATGATGCTGGGCAGAAATGACAACCTTTTCCTTAGCTATGTTCGAACACAGCTGTCACTTCACTAAATAGTAACTGAGCACAATTGCTTCAGCAAAGAACAGATTAGAGCTGCAGTGAGGTCCATACACCAGGAGTACACAGGAGTTTTCCAGGACTCTAGGTTACTGTGGAATAAGACAATCCTTCACCCAGACTGCTGAATTTGCTTAAGAATATGCTGTCTCTCTAAAACAAATAGATGACTTAGCAGTCCTTTGGTTTTATTTGTAAGACATTTTCACTTGCTTATTCAAGTACTGTGTAAATTTGAGATCTCCACTAAAGCCATTATAAATAACACTTTTAGCCTGATCCCATTAATGAGCTCTGCATTCACATAAAGGATTGTTAAATGGTAGCTGTTTTTCAGGAAGAATAAAAAAGTGATTGCTCTAATGGTGCTACTATCCGGCACTAAAAAGTGCTGGTGAAGTTTTTCCCCAAAGTTAAACTCTTAGAAAAAGAAATTACAACAAAGGGCATTTCTGTGTTTGTGCACGTGTGTGTATTTGTATGCAAGGCAGTAGTAGAAAATACTCTCAGGCACTGAAATATACATATCTAGCGTGCATAAATTAATGTTATAGAGGCTTTGTGTACATGCCAGGAATGATACAAGCAAGACAGATGACAGTAATATGTTTTATTTGATTAGTATTGGCATAAAAACATCACATTACCATTTGTTTCCTTTATGAAACTCAAGACTTAAATGGAAATCTTCTCTCTAACATAATTTAACACACAAGGAAAGTAAATGTTCAATTTAGCACTAAAATAATGGTTACAATAAAAATCATAAGAAAATTACTTTTAAGTGCCATTTTCAGTAACAATATTTGTAGGGGAAAATAGGCTGTCTGATGAAAAGCATTATTTTAATCTCATCTGTTTATGCAAGATGCTTAAAAAGTTATACAAAGAGAAATTTACTGAAAATATTATTCTATTCTTTTTTTTTTCCTGCTGTGTATACCATTATGATATTTGGATACATATTAGATGATTTTAAGCACAACTAATGTTTCATACCCAATTTTTATTAAAGCAATACAGAACATGAAATGCAACATAGAATACATACATTCAAGTATGTTTACAACGACTAATCAGTATGTCCTATTTGATTTATACTGCAGAGTTTGAGTTTTACCACTCATATTTGACAGGGGAAATTTCTTCCTTGTGGCCTAAAGCATATAGCCTTCAGGGACTATAATGCATACTAGTAAAAAAGAAAGCCTAAGAGGGAAATATGACCAAGTTCCAGCAACCAAAAGAAATATTTGTTCAAATGAGTTTATACTGTTTTATTTCCTCCCCTCTCCCTTCTTAGAAAGCTGATAAGCAGACTTGTGAAGCAGGCTGTTCCTCCAAGTGTCTTCCAAAAAATGGCCTTAAATAGTACATTAATATTCATAGCTCTGACATTCAGCATTCAATAGTTTGTATCCCTGCTTCCTTTTCAAAAGCAAGGCATAGGCCTTTGCTGTCCCGTATAACACCTTGAAACCACAATAACCTCACTTCACTCATGTGCCATCACTTCACATGACCACTGAAGTTTGTTTACTGACACTTCTCTCCTATACACTGGGCAGCCTGTAGACCTGGCTATTCACCTTTCCACAGGCTGCAAAAACTCACCCACCACATTAAGAAAAAGCTGGCATCCAATACATTCCCAGTTCTTCAGATAAAAGAGAAACACTTTTCCCCAGTGTGTTACTGTACTTCCTTGATCTGCAGTCTGGAAGTGTTACGTGGCCTTGCACATTATTTTAGTGTTTTCTCCCTCCTGCCTTGAAGCAATTCTGTTTGTCTTGCACAAAGTATTTTTATCACGCAAGTTTGGCCTTATCAAGAGAGCTCACAAGGTTCAGTAGAAATTTCCTTCCCTTCATACACATGAAAGTATAAATAAAAATGCTTAATACTTTAAAAAAGTGTAGTCTACATGCTAAAAAGAAATGGTGGGATTTTAGCCACATATTTTATACCTCTATGTTGTTGTTAATGAGAATTAGCATGGAAAAAAGAGAAGGCTCATATTTTTAGCCAATTAGCATCTGACAGATAACACTGTAGGAATTCGGTTTGCAGCCCTAAATTGTAGCAAAGAAAGTGCTTTTGACATCAACATCTCCGAAATAGGCCTCAAAGCAAAGTTAATTTTTAAGCATTGTTGAATCAGATGCTGATACAGAACACAGAGCATGCCAGACATTGTATTTATTATTCTAATTAAGCTACTGTCCAGATAAAAAGCCTGGATAGTGAGTTTTGTAGTTTAGAAATTCTAATTTAAAAACAATATAATACTTCTTGTTACTCAATGTACTTTTAGTTTTGCTTGCTGATACATATGGGACCCAGAATCAACAAATTATTTCTACAGGTTGGATAATTCATTTTCCCCTGGAAAAACTGAGAAATGACAGGAAGCACTTAGTATGGACTATGTTACTCAAATAATGCACCCTAAAAATAGTATCACATCAGATGCTTTTCTACACAGAATTATTCTGAAATAATGCCCTCAGCTAAGAAGGGGGGAGGAATAAAACACCAAAACCTCAAACATTTCAGTTCCAAGAGAGTAATTAATTTACAGGATACTATAAACAATCACAAATTCATCACACACAAGCCTCACACACTAAAAAAAAAACCACACAAAAAATTATAACCATCCAAAATTAATGTGAGTTATTCAGCATATCAGGCTCAGATACAAATTCTGATTTATATATCATATCTCAATGATAGTTTCCCCTACCAGGATGAAAAGTTAATGAAATTATTTTCTCTGGGATCAGAAGCAGTATTTTCATTAGAAACTCGATACTTTCTATTTTCTAATTATACAAACAGTCTAATGAAATCCCTTCAGGTTAAATTCCTCCTGGAGCCTAAATTTTCTCTTTGAACAGTATCCAGTTGGTCTGAATGATAACTTTGGTTAACCTCTTAATTGTTTTTGCTCTTACAGACAAAACAAAACCAAAACAAGATGAAAGCTTGCATATGTCATTAAAAGAGTTATAAGGAATACAGGCATAAGAAACATCTGCTAGCTCAGCTAGTCCATTTTCCACTTTCTCGGGCCTCTCCCTTCCTTTTATAGTTAATCAATAAACTATCTTCAGCTAAAATACTATCCCTGCAAAACAGAAATCTTGAAGCTTTGAGCCTCTATGATAAAACTAACTGTATGACACAATATTATACCTGAAAATATAATTTTCAAGAACTCAGCTTGTTTTCTCAACATAGGGAAACAACTTCTATCCACTCTTATTCCTATCACATTTTGAAAAAATACATGACATATCCACAGCTCAGTTCTACCATTATGTTTAAGCATCACACAGTGTTGTTTTATACCAGGAAATAAGGTCATGTGTTTACATTTAAATGCTTAATTAGAAGCCCCATCCCTGTCAGGGAAGGGTGTTGGCTTGAGGGAGAGTTGTTACACAGTTAGTGAGATCTGGAAAAAAACATTTTGCTAGCTTGAGTGCATAAGGCTTTTTAGACCTGTTTTTTATTTTTAATAACATAAAGGAGTGTACTAGATGGGGAAGGCAGTATCACAGCTCTAGATTTATAGCTGTCTCAGTTTATTATGCTGTAAATAAGATGACTGAAGAAATCATCAATGGTTTATTTGAATTGAGCAGCACTTCTTAGTGAGATGTACATCACAAAAATATCATCCTTACTTCATTCAGCTTGTATCTCAAGGGAGAAGCCATCCTCAGAAAGAGTTCACAAGTATTTCCTTAGCAGCTTATGCTTAAGGCATAGTCATGAGGCTTGATGAGTACATTTAAACCAAAAGTATGGATGTTGTAATTGCTAAATTGTTACAGACATAATTCCCTATTCCATAGGGCTGCCAATACTCCATCTCCCATCTTGACTTAGAAGCTAACAGTGTTCTGTTATGGCCTTTATACTGCCCTGCACTTGGGAGGAATCATCCACTTCTTTTTCCAGAAGCTAAAGAATACAGACACTGAGGAAAATAGATTAAACTTTCCTTTCACACTAAATTTCCTCACTACCCATTTAGTAAAAGTGCCTTTGTGGGACACTTAGCAAATTTGGAACTGAATATTCTTGAAAGTCAACTGGATTCTTTGACTGTAATATTATTTGGGAAACAATTTATTTCTCTGCAATAGCAGGTTACAGATATAAGAAACAACCCCATAATTCTAATCACAATTCTGACCAGAACAAAGCAACAGAGAAAGTATGTGAAAGAAAAATTAAAGCCATACTTCAGTATACTTTACTAGAAAAATAATATAATAAAATATAGTTTCTGAATGCTTATGAAGAACACAAACACCCTGGGGTGGGACAAGCAAGAAAGGCAAAGGCTTAGTCAAGAATATACATTGCCTCTTATACACACAACAAACTTAAACAGGATGCTATATCAACTTCTGCAAATTCCATTAATTTTATATGCTTTCCTTTGCTAAAGAAAATAAAAGCATCAAAGAATATATGCTGGTAAGGTTCATGCTGACTAGAAATAAAACATTTTGCCCTGACTGTTGCAGTGCTAATTGGTGGCTATAGGATCTCCTGCTGGTGATCTATGAAAATAGTGACAAGAATAACGTTCAAGTATATAGGCAACCTGATATGCACCTAGATTATCAAAATATTTAAATACCCCCCCCCCCTTCCTTTAAAGCAGAGAAAGGTCTTCTGAAAATCTCTGCCACCTAGGTGGATAACAGTCATTTATGAAAACAATGAGCAAATGAATGACACAGTTTATCAGTGGCCCAACTAAAGCAACTCTCTGCATCACCTGAGCTGTCCTCAGTATTTGGCACTGGAAAGCTCAAGAATGTGATAACAGAATCCAAAAGAAGTAGTTCATGTGCAGCAAACAGGGATGAAGTCCACTGATGTTGAAGTCTGCATTGCCATTTTCAGTATTTGAATATTTTGTGGTCAAAGGTCTTCTGTCTCCAACACTTTTGAAATGGCAAGTTTCAATTCCATTAAACTCTGAAAAAATGGAGTATTAATAGTTCCGCTAAATTATATTAACCATAAGTACAGTGAATGCAGACATCAAAACACTTTAAAAAAGTATATAAGAAAGATTTTTACTCATGATTTTCAACTTTTGGAATTAAATGGCTAAATTTGTTTCTTTAAAACACATATTTTTATTTTACAGAATATATTAGATATAGTAGTAAACATCTATATACTGCACTTAAGTCCCTTCCTTCTTTGCCAATTCCATTAAACTGTTCAAGGAAATATGCAATATAAGCAAGATATATTAAGTTTCATCTTGCCAGGCAAAGCCCTCACTCACAGGTACAGGTAGGTTGAAAGGAAGAAACAGGATTGTCTCAGCACTATTCCTTATCTCATGCAACCAGAGCTACAGTTAAGATGATTTTGGAAGTATTTTTGCTCAAAAAAAGAGATCAGAGTCTGAAATGGACTTCGTGGATTACTGTTGGTTTGATTTTTTGTCTATTTACCGAGCTGTTCTGCAAAATGTAACATAACATGCCTCAGGTTTGCATATCATGATGAGCCACACAAGGGGTTTTCTTTAAATAGTTCTTTCTTCAAGGGGACAAAACTGAGGTTGGATAATGCTCAAGCACCTTCTTCTTCTGTCACAGTCAATAACTGCAGGTGTCAGTGTAGTACTAGTAATAGCAGCTGCTGGTTTCTCTATAAGAAGCCACAAAAGAGGCAAAACAGAATAGGCCAAAGACAGAAACTGACTAAACCTTTAATTCAGCCTTTACATGCCTCTAGTAATAGCACAAGTTCTCAAAAAGATGTACAAATACTAGGAGTGTCAGTAGTCTGAAAGCATGAGATGCTATCAGCATTAAGCTATCAGATCTATTAGCAAGAGTGTAGCCCACTGGTCAAGGCGAATGATTCTTCTCCTCCCTTCAGCACTTGTGAGGATACAGAGGAGATGGAGCCAGATTCTTCTTGAAGACGCATGGTGGTAGGGCAAGGGGCAATGGTCACAGGTTGAAACACATATTAAGTTTCTCAGACAAGTTATGGAATCTCCATCTTTAGAGATACTCAAAACTAGACAACAGAGCCCTGAGAAGCATGATCTGATGAGACCTGTGTTGGACTAGATGACCTCTAGAGGTTCCTTCCAACCTAAATTATGATTCTGTGCAGTGTACTAGCAAAAAGCATAAAGACACATCAGTGGGAATGGTGAAGCAAATCATTGTCTAGTAAAGAGAAATCCAAGAGAAAGCAAAGACAGTTGATTAGGAACATGGAAAATATAGACATATTAAAGATTATGTTGGACAAGGCAACATAATGTGAAATTAAGAGAAAGAATGACAGTCACCACCAAAACAAGAATGGTATTAGCAAACTGTTCAAAGACAGTATTTATTGAATAGAAGTATAGTTAACACTGTTTTAGTGGCCAATATGGAGAAAATAAAATAGCCAATGTCAGCAGAAAACATGGTTCAAAACTGTCTTCTGTCAGAGCCTTTCTAGAGTTTCTGAATGTGCTTTCTGCTCAACATGCAGAAGTCCCTGCTATTACACTTCTGCAGTGTTGCTGAAATAAGAAGGCTTATTGCTTATAACCATCCTGTGACAAGAGATGCTACAAGTTTGACATTTTATTGATAAAACGGTACTTTATATTCATTAGCACCTTTCCTTTAAAATTCTGTTTTTCAATAAAATCATTCACATTTTTCAATTTGGGGTCAAAATAAGATATTTTAAAATTTTTAAGGAATTTTTTTTCCTTCATTTGCCATTAAGGACACTAGAAGGAGCACGGTATAGGGATGCTTGTTTCACTTTCATTTTCTCTTTTTGCATTTTATCTTTTTGTCCATCTGTACTTCTTTATAACTTATTCAGCTTCTTCAAATGAAAATAGTACATCAGTCTAACAAAAACAGTTAAAGGGAAAAGAAAAGCAAGGAGGAAGAAGAATAAACCACCATAAAAAAAGATACAGGTTTCTAAAGCATTTTTCATCTGCATATAATTGGTTTTTTTAAAAGTTCTAATTTTTAACATTTTCATGAGCCATTTCTAATTCAGCTTCCTAAGAGAACAGCTTTTACTGTCATGCTGCAAGTTTGTCTATTTATTCATCCCACACAATATGTTTTGGATCTATCAGCAAATTTCAGCCATATTTGAAAAAAAGCACTTAGGGATAGGTTCCTAGAAAGCTCTGCACAACATATGGCTCCATGGTCACATGCCGTTATAGGGCCTTGGCTTCCGAGAAGCTAAGATGCACTGTATTCTGCTGAGTGGCAAAGTATGGCAGCCAACTTGCCTGTCAGCACACTCACATAAAGTAGTGAAGACCCACTCATTTATTGCCCGCCAGCAACAGAAACCGAATAGCTGGGGAACAAGATCCTGGACTAGCCCCTAGTTCAGGAGTGAAATTTTGCTTCCTCAACTGCCACTTATGAGCCTACGTGTTCAAAATATATGCAAGTTGAACAGCTGCGGTTTAGCTCTTCTGTATGAACAGAAATTATTATTAGGAGGCTGTATGTCTCCCAAACTCTCAGAAAAGAAATTACCAAAAAAAGGTCTGTGCATAACTGGAATGTCTGCTGCCTATATATAACATGTAGTATGCAGTCTTATGATTCTTTAAGTTATGTACCTTGAATCTTCAACTTCTATGGACATATCAAAGTATACTTATATTGTGCAGCAGTACTGCAAATGTACTTCCTTTACGATTTACTGTAGTGCTGTGCTTTAAGAGTGTTATCAGAAAATTTAAGTCCGCCTGGATTTCAGTTAGACTGCATCTACTTCTGCAAATGTTATTACTAGGATGTATAAGATTATGCAATCAAGCCAATTATAATTACATTGGAGAATAATAGCACTCTGCAATTTCAATGCCAACAGCATTTCAAAAGCATCCATAATAAATTTCTAGACATAATCCAACTGATTTCCTGTCTTTGAAATAGGATTTTCTTCTTTTCTGAAGGTGAAAAACCTATTTCCATTTCCAAGGTTCAAAACTGAGTAGGACTGCATTTTTAATGTAATTTGTTTTGTTAGTATAATTAAATCAATAACTGTCTTTCAATAAATGCATTAGGAATGCAAAATGAGAGATTCATTAACATTTTAATCCCCAATTATGTTCTTCCAGCCACCAATTTTCTTCCCCTTCTATGGGATCTATGAGGAAAACATATTCAACTGCATTTTAAAACACCTTGAGGGCAGGCATAAGTACTGGGGAACCTATTGACATAAGTGGAACCTTTCTGTACAACCACTTATTTTGAGATACTGTTTATTAAGTGACTCCAGTTCTACCACGTTAATTACTTGTTAATTATAGTCTTCTTTTGGCCCCCTCCCCATTCCTGTTCTTTCTGAATTCTGATCATCTTGGACCAACCATTTGCCCACATGATGAGGGGAGGATCAGGGAAAAAAGTTTCAATCACGACAACTTTATGCTGGTTTTGGCTGGGGTAGAGTTAATTTTCTTCATAGTAGCTAGTATGGGGCTATGTTTTGGAATTGTGCTGAAAACAGTGTTAATAATACAGGAATGTTTTCCTTATTGCTGAGCAGCGCTTACAGAGTCAAGGTCACCCCACCAGCAATTGGGCTGGGAGTGCACAAGAAGTTGGGAGGGGACACAGGCAGGACAGCTGACCCCAATTGACCAAAGAGATATCCCACACCATATGACGTCATGCTCAGCATATAAAGCTGGGGGAAGGAAGAAGGGGGGATGCTTAGAGTGATGGCGTTTGTCTTCCCAAGTAACCGCTAGACGTGATGGAGCCCTGCTTTCCTAGAGATGGGTGAGCACCTGCCTGCTGATGGGAAGTGGTGAATGAATTCCTTGTTTGGCTTTGCTTGCACATGCAGCTTTTGCTTTACTTATTAAACTGTCTTTATCTCAATCCATGAATTTTTTCACTTTTACCCTTCTGATTCTCTTCCCCATCCCACCGGGGGCGAGTGACCAAGCAGGTGTGTGGTGCTTACTTGCCATCTGGGGTTAAACCACAACAGACTTCCAGAGCGTTTCAGAGATATATATGTTCATTCATCTTGGTGATTTTTACTTTCAGTATTAGCGAGTCAAGCATTTTAACATCATTTTATGTTTTGCGATTTGCAAGCATTCTGGACTTTGCAGCATCAGGCTTGGTATAGCCTACTAAAATCCTTGACATAAAAATACATATAACTGTTCCACAGAAAAAAGTCTGAAAGAATCAACCAGACTTGGCCAAGAACTTCAAAACTCAAAAGGCAAGTATGAAGACCTTTGCTTTTCTGAAGTCTCATGTTGTCCAGGCATGATTTATAACGCGGAAATGGACAACATAAGCAATGTTGTCTACATGAAGAAGTCATTCTTTTACAGAGGATGCACTGAAACTTTCTGCCAACTGTCCCATAAAAGTTCATCCTTAATATCGATTTAGAAAAACATAATAGGTTTTATTCTATTGAATGCACTGGTTCTGCTAATATTGACTTTTTAATGATTTCTTTCTTATTAATAAAAGGTTCACTATTTGTAACTACTACTAACACTAATATCCTCTTTTAAGGTACTAAGCTCTATACAGAGATCATTTCTACTGGCAAATCACTCTGATTCTCAAAGCACTTTATACAAAATTTTACACCAATTTTTGATGCACTTACATTGCATTCCTTTATGATTTGTTTTGCAGTCTACAAACTACTGCAATAAAGATGAAAGGGATCATTAGGATCATTGGGCACCACAACAGAGCAGTTCCATGATGTATCAGTGTGCTGATCTCAAAGGTCTCTTTTTCAAAACAAGAAAAATACCTATGTTTACTTTTATAGAATATTAGTGAAAATAAGAAATGTTTCTCCAGCAATTTCCACAATTTTACCTGTCCTGAATTAAAAGTGATCAAAGAATATTTAGATCAAAAGTCCTATGACTCAAACTCCAAAGTGCCTTTGGATATCCGCCCAGGTTCCTGGCTCTGTGCTTCTGTACTGCTTTAAATCGTTCAAAAAATTACAAGGAGCTGAGCATGCTAAGGAACTCCTTTTCAATGATAAATATTTCTGATAATTTTAAATATTAAGAAATAAATAGAGACAGTATATTTCAATCTTAATGCTAGTTGCAGCATGCTTAAAGTTTTCATTTAGTTAACACAGAAGTCTTATTTCTGTGATAGGGAGTTTTATTATGAGCCATTGAATCTCTTTTAGTAGTCTGTACACCTTCACATTTACTTTGCAATATGCAGATCAAGCATCCTCTCTCTATTTTCTCTCCCTCACAGATATGTGCTACACAACTACAGCTAATCATCATTGTCATCTATATTTTGGTGAGATACAGAGATTGCAATCAACAAGGTTCTAACTGTGTCAGTCACTGTGCAACCATGGAAGAATATTTTACATAAGCACTAGAAGAGGTCAAACTCAGAATAACGGTTACAAAGTAATCTATTAATGAATTTTTACAGCTCTTCTGAAAGTCAGGAGAGGTACTGAAACATGAGAGTAATAGAAAGTTTTCACTTTGCCTTGATATGTGACACACTCCTGCATTTCCACAAAATTGTTTAGAATCTGTATAATGTTGTTCATCACATCAGTCTCTTCTACGGGACAAACCCACAGGTTCTCCTGATCTATCCCACAGGTACCAAAGAGCAGACCTTAGTGAAACGTAGAAGCAATACTGCAAGAAATACTACCATTGAGGAAGAATGGGGTATTTTCCATGATACCATGAGGTATCATGGGAGCTCTTTAAGCACAAGCTAATCTCAGAATGACAAGACTAGTTTCTTAGTAAGTCATACACCTTTTTAAGATTTTGTTGACCTAGTTCCATGTAAAACCTGATCACTTCCATTTCTAACAGCATAAAATAGCAGATTTACTATTTTTCTCACAGAAAAGCATATTTCCAAGCACTTGATCATTTGCTGAAAAATATTTTGAAGGCAACAAGGCTTATGAGTAAATGTATACTCTGGAACTGCACTTTTTTTTAATAAATAAAAGGGGAAGGACTTCTTTGTATAAATTGCCACAATACTGAATGCAGGCAGCAACATATTCTCACTTCAAATTACTCTGTTATTCAAAGCTATTTATGAGCTTGTAAGCACATTACAATTGTAAGATTTTCTGGAGTATTAATAATTCTACACATGGCCTTACCAACTGTTTACATTAAAGGTAAATGTTTCTTTTAATTTGCAACACACTTTAGAGTACTGGATTAAAACCAGTCCCAGTTCATGTCTATCTACAACCTACCCCAATTCACCTTTCTAATTTCTAACAGCTATTATAATAGATTATGTGTTATATCATGTTCCTAACCTCTATTATTTTCAGCTGTAGAGTTAGGCATTGTCATCCATATTTTACTTTTTAATTCAACTTCATGGTTTGAGTGAGTTTCTTAGTCTCTACTCTTCATTTTACCCTGAAAGCAAAAGGTGTAAAAGGGATTTTAGGAAGGGATTAATGTATTTAGTCTTCCAGAGAGCACTAAAGGTTATTTATCACGTTAACTCATGTGAAACTTAAACATCTATAAATCTCTCACCATGTCCCAAAGCACTAATAGTGGCACTAGGCAAAATTAAAATCCACCTAAACTACCACAGAACATTTTATATCAAACTATATGTGACGTAATGTCAAATATCTTTAATTTAACTAAAGTGATACCAAAATCCAAAGACCTTTCAACTCAGAGCCTGACACACCAGCCAGTACCAGGACTGCAAAACTCATTTTCTTCAAAATCCTATATACAATGCATTACTATCACAATGAATCTTTGTCTTTTTTGGACAAAGTATGAAATTTTTACTATCTAGAGAGCAGAACTGATAGGAAAAATTCATGTTGTGGTTTATGGGTTTGGCAGCGCTTGTCCTGCATGCCTGTTATCTTCTCCAAGTTTTCTATTTTATTTGAAATTCATTCTTAGGAGTTATAGTGCAATTATTTTTGCAGGAACTATACTGCATCACAGTTCTTGTGAATATCAGAAACTACACACTGAAATTAATTTTGTACATTCAGTGGTGGCTATTCAGCCACAACTGTCTGTGCTTAACAATATTATTTCCTCTCCTGCTGAGGTATTTGTTCTTGTTGTGCCTATTCAACACTAGCTACTGGAAGTAGAACTGATGGAGGAATTCTGAAAAATGGGCTGTTTAGCTGAAATCAGAGCATTTAATAAAACCGGATTATGTTGTAATTTAATTTCAAAAGAAAGCTAGAAAATAAAGCTCTGACAAGATGCAAGCAGAAAAAAATGTTCCATCTTTTAATTTTCAAATCATTCTTTGTTCAAAGTCTCCAATTTTTGTAATAGCATAATAAAAAGTCTAAATTTTAACACACAACAGTTTGATTTTGTAAAGAAGATATGTTTTGATTAACCTACCTTAAACAATCTAGATTTTCCTAGCAACAAATTTTAAAATGTTAGGGTTTGTTCACTGGGGGGAAAAACAAACCAAAACAAATTTCAGTGTCTTCAAGTCTTTGCAAAATTTCTCTTGTCTTCATACATTTAACCTGTTCTGCAGATCCTCGGCTAAAGAAATTATATTAGGACAGAATTCAAGAGGTGTCTTGGGAAGTGAGTGAAAAGAAAAGAAATAGAGTGGAAATGTAAGAAAATTCAAGGAAGATAGACTAACATGAGAAACCATTTTTGGAAGCAAAATCTAGAGTGAGGTGAATTGTGCAAGATCGAAGCATCTTACATCACTGTAGCTTTTATTGTTTGAAGGCAGAACTACCTTAATTTCGACTAAGTACCTCTGCTCTAGTCTCTCTAAATGCCCTCTCCATGTCTCAGAGAAACAGAATTCTCAGTTCAGACACCAGCAAGTTCTTTGATCTGATCCATAAATGGTCAAACCTGACGGAATAAACCAAGCTTTCTGAGTCATCTGGACATATTTAGAAACCAGGAAGGGAAATGACAGTACACAGACCTGAATGCAAACATTATCTTTTGGATTTACATAATGTTCTGAGAAAAAATGGACCTCGAAAAAAAGAAAGATTTTTTTAAAAGAGTTGTTGAAAACTAGGAAAAAGTAAAGAATTTAAACATTCACATAACATCTGACTTGCGTTGAAAGTCGTATTACTAGCTTAAACCTGAATTAGCTCCTTCTACAAACACAAGGAAGTTCTCCTGTCAAGGTTATCTCTACTCTTTTACTTCCCACCATTTTTAAAGTAGTGAATGAAACTCAGCCTCACATTTCAAACTTCTTGATTAAGAAGCTGGGATATGCACTGACAACATAGATATAGCTGTAGTATTTACAGACTGGAAAACATGTGCTGGATGTGGCTGAAAACAGGACTTGTACTGGAGCAAGACTAACTCCACAACTTCTTGAGGTCCCATCCAGCCCTGTTTTTCTGTTATTAAATATGGTAATGCAGAATGTGCATAATTTTCACAAAATTTTCTTATGTGAGACTTATTATGGGTTTTGTTTGGGGCTTTTGCTGAAAGGGTTCGAGGTGGTAATGAGTAAATTCTCAGTTATGAACAGAGTAGGCTTGCTCCACATAACAAATGCAGTAATTAACTCCAGACTTTGATTTCTATACTTTTGGCAGCCACAGCCAGAGCCCATCCCAACACCCCAGCCAGGAGCAGGGCAGCTGAGGGGCAGCCCCATCCCCAGGCATTGGGCACCTCCCTGGGGACAGGGATGGACAGAGCCTGGGCTGGGATGCTGGCATGCAGGGCTGTGGGGAGCTGGAGACCAGCACCACTGTGATCTCACTGGGACAGGTGACAGCTTGGGGGGCTGAAATGGGGTCTTGGGCCCTGGGTGGGTGGGAGGAAGTCCCAGGGGGTGGGCAGGGACAGTCAGGGCTGTTGGTGCCCTCAGGGAGATGGAAACCCCTGCTAAAGTAAGCAGAACTACAAGATAACTTAGCTTTGAGAACGCATTACATTATTTATAAACATATTAAATGTCTGCAATATCACCAGATGCTTTTTTATCTTTAGGTGTTGCCTTTAGACTGGTTTTCCTTTCCTGCAGAGCCAGCTGGACATCAGTCCCCTTTTCAGCCTCTGTCTTAATTCTGCCTATGTCCTTGTTCAGTCTCTTTCTCTTTCCCCTTGTAAATCCCTCCTTACGAAATCAAAGAGCTGCATGGAGGAAGCCACTGGCTGTGGACAAGATGTTATTTTGGTATTACGTGTTATTTAGAAACAGCAGTGCATGCAGACAGGTACTAATCCTGACATCCTACATTTCTTCTGGAGAAACAGAATAATAAAAAGTAAAGCTGAAAGAAATCCTGAGATTACTCAGTCCATTTCTGCATCCCAAGATGGAATCAGAAACATTCAAACCATCTTAGACATGTAATTTCTTTCCCTAATGTTTTGGGGTTTTTCCTCTTTCTCATTAATTATACACTCATCTCCATAATCAAGACTTCTAGGTGGAAAGCCTCCTACATCATGTCACATGACACATCTTAGCTTTGCAGGCTAGAGATCATTAATCACATACCTCTTCATATTTCAGGAGAGAAGACAGGGATACTATCTGTCCATATGTTTCTGCTCTACTCTTGGGTAAAGTGGCTATGTGCTGTGCCATACATAAATTCCAACATGTACATAGGAGTATAAAGAAAGCTGAAAGTTCAAAGACAGATGTGAAACTACACAAGCTCTCAATAGCAAAAATAAAATTTTTTGCTGAGAGTCTTCAGATTCACCAAACCCAAATAAAGTCCAAACCTTAAACCTGTTGTCTGTATCTCTGTAAATCTTAGCTAACCAACCTGTAATACACCGCTGTGTGTTTATTGTAACAGGTCAGATGCTCAAGAGAGCAGAAGATATTCCACCAGCTGTCTCTGGTACTTTAATATGTGAAGCACAAAAAGGCTGTCATGAAACAACCAAGGAGCCTTCCAGAGGAATTCTGAGACATTTGAATAACAATCATTTAGGGGGAATTTTCATTTCTTCTAAAGTTCCAGTTTTAAAGAGAAAAAGCAGAATGGGAACCAGACAAGACATCTTGGAAGACTATCTGAAAATGATCCTGAAGACCTAGTAGTGGTAGATTCAGATTCTGCTGGAGACCAGTGTATTTTCAGAGTGGAAAGCTGCCAAGGTGTTTGTGAGTCACTTCATCATGTCAGATGATAACTGCATACATGAGCCAAGATACACACCTGCAGAATCACAGCTGTAAATTATAAAAATGCAACTAAATATCAGCAAAATTGAATTTACTTTGATGATAATTAACTTGACATTTCTCCCAGCATGAGAAGAAGAATGCCAGTATTGCAGTAAAGGCAGCAGTCTCAGCCACTTGGGTTTTATCGTTAAACAGAATACAGGCTTTCCCACGGGATCTCTGGTTAAGATTCATAAATCTTATTAAAAAGACAGCTGAAAGACTCACTCATTAAATTAATATATGTGCCTTCTTTATAACCTCTTTTGTTTAATGTCTAAGAAAAGCCTTATTGAAGTTAGGCAGTTCATGTAGCAGGACATTACCTACACTATAGTCTAACACATCTCACAAAATCCTAAAGTTTTGTTGCCTATCAGCCCTTATTTTACGCCTAGATTGTAACTTCTTTGAAAGGAGATCATTGTTTGGTTTTGCTTGTATACTGTGTAAAAGGGTGGAATTCTAGTCCATGATAGGACCTTCTATATGCCAGGAAATGGCAAATAATGAAAGTAATAACATCTGATTTACTGTGGAGATCTCTCTCAAGTCACTTTCTCCATATAATTCTTATTCAGTAGCGTGATGTTCTTTAGCTTCTGAACACTAGATTATGTTTTATATTTTATTTTAAATATACTTTATTCTGTGATTAGCTATTTAATGTTTGTATACATCCTTGAACAGCAAAACACAAAGGAAATCCTAAGTATTATTCTTAGTCTTTTATCATGACATTTTATTTTATTGTTATAAATTCTGTAAAGACTTGCACACTGACAAGACACTAAATTTGGTCTTGGCTGTTTCTATATACTATCTACGCTTAGTGGGATATAGCTAAAGCCATGAGTGTAAATATTAATATATTCTCAAAAACTTCAGATAAACAACAAGTCAGAAGAGGAGAGTATCTGGAGACACCATTCACATGCAACCCTCAGATAAGGGCTACTGCCCTCTATGAACCAAAGCCCGGTTTGGGGCAGTACAGCTGTGTGCCCTTTGGTCAGTCTGCTGAGAAAACTGCTGATATGACCGAAAGGAAGTGAACCAAAAGCCTTGTGAGGTAAGAAGCATAAAAACACAGAAAAATGTGTCAGTGTGGATATGAGATAGTTAGCAGCATGAGGACTCAAGAGGAAAAATACTGACATTAAAAGTTTTAAAATGCTAAAAAAATGGGGAACCAGAAGATGGCAACTCAGCAACATCAAGGATCAGCTCAACTTAAGGAGCAAAGAAGGTTGACCCCTCCTCACCTGACTTAAAACTGCCTGAGCAGCATGCACTTAGACTTCTCATCAGACTGGTGAGCACATAATAGTCAGGTAATATTGACCCTTACCTACTAACTCAGTAAAAAGAGCAAAAGGAGTAAAAGTTGCCAAAGTGAATCAGAGAAAGAGGGTTACAAATGTAATTCTCTTTTATTTAAAAAAAAAAAAAAAAAAAAAAGGCAGCTCCTTAGACTTAGGGGAAAAAAAAAAGTGAATTATGGTTGCAGTACCATAAGCCTATTATGTCCTGAAAGCATTTTCATACACAAAATACTGCCAGGAGCCTTTATATACACACTGAAGTGATTATTATGAAATATGCAGTTTCCTGGAGCCTTTGTGCTAGTATACATTCCATATAGAATCCATGCATAGAAAGTTTTGCCTGCAAAAATTATGTGAACATAAGCTTGACATATAAATAGGTAAGAAGAAAGACGCTTTTCACGTTACAAAAAAATAACACGGTTGCAATCAAACTCAAAGGTTGGCCTGCACAGTCCTGAGTGGAAGTTTTGTAATCAGCTTCAGTGGTAATGTTTATATTGCTTTTCACATGCCTAAATTCAGGCTTAAATTTATCAAGACAAGTGATCTGCACCAGCAATATCCATCCTGTAAGCTGCTTTTGCCCCCAGGCTCAAGACACTAGAACACACTGTACAAGACAGTCTCTCTAATGTGCCACCCAGAATGGCGCAGCATGAAGTTCACTCCTTGACTAACTCCTGTGCTCCGTTCCCACCACAAGACTCTCCAAATGTATCCTCTTAGAGGGGGCTCCATCTCATCATTACAATGTCTGTGCTAAATTTGTTTGCACAAGCTTCCTACCAGCCACTGGTCTGATATTAAGTGATCAGAAGCCCTTCATTAGAGAAGACCTCAAGCATATTTCTTCCTCTGTGCTGAGGCCAAATGCAACAAAAGTCTCTCATAGCTTCCTGGCATAGAAAGGCACTGCATGCATTCCAGCTAAGGGGATGCCTATCCTTTAGTACATTTTACTGGAGAGAAGAGAAGAGTGAAAATTACCTTCCTGCCTTCTGTGCAATGTCACCTGTGAAATCTGTAACACTGGCACATAATGTTTAAAATCCTGTTCTAGCTCCCAAGAGGGCAGCCTCCACTCCCTGGATTCTGG
Organism: Strix uralensis; assembly: GCF_047716275.1. Lineage (NCBI taxonomy): Eukaryota > Metazoa > Chordata > Aves > Strigiformes > Strigidae > Strix > Strix uralensis. Next base: position 42,768,970 of record NC_133975.1, read on the forward strand.
CTATTTCACTCAGACTATGTGGAAAAATGCATTTCCATGTCACAGAAATAGGCATCATCATCCAGCACATCTTCCATCCCTATACATTTATCTCAAAGATGATGCCGATCACTCCCCAGCTGGCTGCCAAAAGGTGGTGTTCACCTTCTAATCCACTTCCCACTGAAGGCATCTATTCAAACTTTTAGTATCACTGCACTCATGCCAACATCTTTAAGCTTACTGGCCTTCCTGCTTTCGGCCTCAACAGTTGAGAGTTTACACCACAGGCAATGTGTCTTCCCCAGCCATTGCCAGCCTCTCTGACTTTTCAGGAAGGTCCTGAGATTCTGCACAGGACAAGTGATGTGCATGCTTAGCTGGCTAATTGCACTTGAGTGAATTTCACACTATCACCTGGACACTAGAATCCTGACAGAAGAATATCACATTTTGCTCTAAGGTCACAAATCGTCCAGGGACTCCAACAAGCTCATCCATGACAGCTGAGGTGTCTAGTACTTCCCTGTTTTTCAGCTGATGAATGAGGAAGTACAATCTGAGACGCCTGGGTGGTTCAGCTTCATCACAGTTTGTGGTCTGTAGGAGTAGATGGCCTTCTCCCATCCACATCAGTTTTAAGCTCTTTTTGTGATTCAATTTATTCGAGTTACAACTCATAGAAAGTACTAAACAATTTGCCTGCCTTTTTGGTGCTTAGACCTTTATCTAATCTACATCACTTGAATAAGCCCACACTGAGCACACAACTTTTCCAGCACATAATGTTCTGAAATGAATTTGCTGAAGACAAAAGGGAACAAGACAGTCTCATACAAGCTTCTGCACAGTATCTCTAGATTATACATAACATATGGATTCAGAAACCACACATTTTTTCTCTCCTGATACACAGATTTATATATCCCTTTACTCAGAGTGCTAAAAGCAGATGTTTTATCTAACCAAGAGAACTGTTTGCATACCCACAAAGTATGCCATACCCATAAGTAACATACATTGTGAGCAATGGATGTAAAACTGGCCACACATAAATAGTATTTACAAACTACCAGCATTTCAACACTGTCTCTGGCAGAGCTGATGCTTCCAAGCAGTATTCATGTGCTAAAATATCTGGGTTAATACAGTGAGAGAAAAGAACATCTGGGCTTAAAATTCACATTGGCCCATTCTCAGCACCACTGCAAATGTTTACACTCCCAGCATCTCATACACATGCAAACAAATTCAGAATTGAAGCACTGCAAAATGTTTTCTGTGGAGTTGCTTAAATTGGTGCAGATTTTCTGAAAAGATTCCAATATACACAAAAAGTGCTGGAGAAATGTGGACTGGACTTACCCACAGGTAAAACCTATCTCAATATGCATACAGGAAAAAATAAGTTCTCTAAAGAACAGAAGCCATTCATAATTAATATATTTTAAATTATATCATCATCTTTGTCAGCATTAATTATAAATAATATGAACCATAATATATAATTATAGAAATCAGTTAGCACTAATGTATCTATAAGCACAAATGGATGTTTTAGAATTAATATCTTCTACAGACTTTTACTTTTTATCAAAAATAAAACTACGTTTCAAACTCACAAACATTTTGATAGATTGTGTAGATCTCATTTTGCAGATGTGAAACACACAATACATCCACAATGCCTGTCTCATCTATGTTAATTAATGAAATACAGTCAGAAATAGGGCCAAACACAGGAACACTATATAACAAAGAGCAATTACTTTTGTACCTTTCTCACCTTCAGAAAGGAAAAAAGAATTTGTAGTCACTTTTCCTCTAAACAGAAGGAGTCAATAGCATCACTGACTCCTGCTTGCAATAAACTGTTGGAAGCAGGCTGCAGCAGTGAGCTGCAGCCATCAGGCTGCTACAAAACAATCAAAATAGTGCTGGCAGTCAAAGAAAATAAGTTTTCCAAGGATACCCTAATCATCAGAGTACTCTCTGTCATTAGAAATGACAAAAAAAATTAACTAAAAATATTAACCACTTTTGGGGGTTTGACATGATCTCAGTGACCTTAAGATTCTAACTTAAAAAACAAACCATATCTCCCCCATCAATAGTTAGTGCTGTATTATCACAAAGGTGTTTTCAAACCTTTTGCATTATGAATTCATTTTCTGTAGATGACAGTGCTGTTCTGGAGAGCAATTTCTAGCATGTACCTAAGTGTTTTCCTGAGTAGAGATGAACTGATACAGATGTTCAGGTTTTACAAATAAAAGGAAGACAGAAAACCTTTAAGTTCATTTGAGGGGACAGAATAATAACTTTCACTAACCTGAATGCTCAAAAACGTGGGAAAAACTCACAACATGTCCCTGAACTTTCAAACTGGTAAAGCAGAAGTTGCTCTTTAACATAGCTAGAACTGGAAAACACTTTCTTCCCTGAAATGTATTAAGGGTCCAGATATTCTGATCGACTGTGATTTACTCTTTAGATAGAAAGTGCTGCAACTAAGTAACTGAGGGATGAAGCAGATAAATATTACACGTAACATGCCTTCTGAAAACTGGTATCTGTTACCATTCAGTACCACTATATGTGATGGCTGTCCTGTTTCAAGGTGTAGGAAGGGAAAGGCAGATGCCTCAAATGTCAGAGCTCTGGAAATGCAGATAACTGCCTTTGGCTGCCATTCCTGGATGGTCCAGCATGGAGGTGCTGGGCAGCACTACTCCTCAACAGAAACAGAAACTTTCCCTTCCACATCCTTCCTCTGGGAGGGAAAGAGCAATAGGGAAGCCTGACCCTAGCCCTTCCCATGGATTGAGCATCCCAAAGCCTGGCCCCATCTGTCACCTCAGGGAGAGACATTGAGTGTTTCCTGTGTGGCAGACTTGCCCAGAGCCATCTCCAAGAAGGTGAATCTCTTCAGGCAGGCTGATTTCTGACCTCTGCGAATTACAGACAGATAATGGGATTGCTGAGGCTGTGTTAGGAAGGGCAATAGAGTATCTAAACTGTACAAAAGATAACCCCAAATCAAATTTGTAGCTAGTGTAAGAGAGGCATAACTAAATTTAGTGAAGCTCTATCAATTTACATAATCCTTGAAGAAGGCTATTTGTACATCCAACAAAGATGAACAGAGTAATTTCCAAAGCTTTCCATCTTTGTTCAGTTGCTGTCAAGTTTCCAGAGTTTTTTTCAAAATGATGCAGTGCTTACCTTTTAATTAGAAGTAAAATCTATTTTAATAGTTTCCATTCAATCAGTTTTTTAAATTGGTAAAACAGAAGGATATTGTTAAGTAGAATGGTAAGCAGATTTAATGCACTTTACTTATCAGACACTACTTTCCAGCCCACAGGATAACCCTGAATCTTCTGATGAAGCCAAACTTTTCAGGGTGAAATTGATGGAGTTTCAAAGACCCTCCACAGATGGGTCCCTTCCATCTGCCATCAGCCTGCTCTCCAACTGCTTATGCAACCCCTCTTCATTTACAAGCCTGAAGTCATTTTGACTGTGACAGTATTTGGTAAGTCTTTAAGAACCAGCTGGGACTCCAGAAATGGAACACTAATTCCTGGCACATTTGCGCATGCAATGGCTCTAAATGTAAGAGAGTCAAAGGCTTTTGACAGTCCATCTCCCCTGACTCAAAACTTTAGGCAGATAATGTTTTATTGTGATATAAAAAGAGCACATACTGGAGAAGAGAGGTTGTAACATGAAACAAATTTCTCTTGTTCTTTGAAAACTATGGAGCAACACTTACTTTAGCACAGCATGCAAGAGGAGTTGAGAGGAACACAAAATGGAAACATCCCCCTTTCAGTGGGAAGAAGGAACTCTATCTCAACATGGATGGAAAATGAAAGCAACTCTGTCCAAGCTTTCTTTTTCACTTGGCTCTGAGGATAGTGATATGGGGGGAGCCCAGAGAAGAAAATAACTGAACTGACACACTCTCTGCCTTGCTTGTCTGTATGTTAAAGTTTTCAGACATAGAATCAGATGTGACTGGCCTCCAAACTCACAGTATTAGATGGGGAAAAACACAAAGACATCATTTGTTGTACTAGAACCAGTAGCAGTTTCCAAGGCAAGACACCAGTAGCAAGAAGGCTGGAAGTAGGCAAAAGGTTGGACAGGGACACAGTTGGGCTAGCTCACCCAAATTGGTGAAAAGGATATTCCATACAACATGATGTCATGCTCAGCAGTAAAACCGGGGTAGTGGAAGAAGAATGGTAAAGGTGGGTTGGCTTTCAAAAGTGGCCACTGCCAAGAGACTGGCTGGGCATCACTCTGCTTGTGGGAGGTGGTGAATGATTACCTTTGCATCACTTGGACTTTTTCCCCTCTTTCCTTCACTTATTAAACTGTCTTTATCTCAAATCATGAGATTTCTGAGTTTTGCTCTTCCTAGTTTCTCCCCTGTCCTGCTGGAGCAGGTGTGGGTGGGGTAAGTGAGCAAGCAGCTGTGTGGGTGCTGGCCAGCATCAACCCACCACACATACCCTTCTAAAAATTTGTCCTTGCTTCAAGAATGCAATTCTTTCTTGGAAGGATATTCCAGGTGCTCCTACAAAGATCTCACTGCAGCATTTATTCCAAGTACTTTCACCTCTCTCTCTCATTGCACAGAACAGAAACATATGAACACTAAAAATGTGACACAATTTTTAATATGTAATATGCTTCCATTTATTAATACATTTTCCTAGCATTTTAAAATCATTTCAGACCTATATCAGTTATTATAAGATCCATTTCTTCCTATAAATAGTGTTAAACAGTGCACTCCCTTTGAAATCTATGAAAAAAAATTGCTGGTGTCTCAAAAATACTACATCAAGGAGAAAATGGCATCACAGTAGCAAAGAAGAAATCAGCACTAGGCACTGCCTAGCATTCCACAGTCCACAGCTTCATTAAATAATGTAGCAAATAAGAATCTGTTTACAGGAAATTACTTGTCCTCTTATCAGGATTTTTTTTTTTAATTAGAAGTGAAAATAGCGTAGGCAATTCACATGTATTCATATATTTATAAAAATAATTTTCTATTGAACAAATGGATCAATAAAAACTATTTAAGCACATGATTTATTGTGTGTGGTTTACTACCTAGTCATTCATAGCATAAGTATCTACCATGATCCAGAATCTCACTGCTATCTGTTTAAACATAATGTTTGCATAACAGTAAATGTGGTTAAATTTTATTTCAATTAGCTGCAAATTAAAGTGGAAGATTTGTAATAACTTTATATTCTTGCTTTGCCCCAAGCTTTTCTTTCTTCTCAAGCTAGTAAAATTTTTGCCCAAAAGCTACCTACTCTTGCAAGTTCCCCAACTTTGAGCTGTAAGAATTTTCCACACTATGGACTCTAAAATGAGACAAAGATTACACTGCAAAAACAATCTAGCAGAAAAAGTCCACCTATCCCAGACTAAACTGGTTTCCTGTGCTTCAGCCAGGTATTCTCATGTAGAAGACCAAATGCACTGAAGTCTTGATTTTCACCACTGCCTAATTTACTTAATGAAAGCTATCTCAACCAATTTGCACTGCTGATCTGCTTTTATAAATTCACTCTTGGGTTTTGTCCTGATTCTCACAAGGAGGTCAAGGTGCTTTTTGCCACACCTCCCACCTTTCCCACACTCACCAAGATAAAGGCAAAAAAGCCTATTGTCTATGGCCTGTAAAATCCACATTCTCCCTTTTTATTGACTGTATGCCTTTTCACTGCTACCTGATGCTATCATTCATATGGGACTCCTCTGATAAAAACCCTGACATCACACAAGCTTCACCATGCAAGAAAATAGCCAACAAGTTAAGATCACTGGGAATACGTAGATAATTAAATGCATTAAACTGCTTTTCCAAAATAAGTCGTAATCAAGCTGGTACTGAACGCCCATTTTTGCAATAAAAATATGTAATATACCTGATTTTTTTTACAAGTGTAAATGTGTAAGGGAAAGATTCAGAATCAGGAAAAAGCATCTCAAGCTTTAACTTTCTTCGAACAATATTTAGATAATTTTAGTAGGTTTACTCATTTTTTTCTTCACACTCTGCCCTGAAAAGAAGCACAACTTAAATTTCTTCCTTCAATACTTGCTTATGTAAAGAAACAAATACAAGCTTCTGTCCTTGAACTTTTAATGAGATTTATATCATGTTAAGGTTTGTTTTGCTGCTGTTTGTTTTTTTCCCCTAGTGCAAAATGACCAATCGGTTGCTGAAAATATAATTAATATTGTTTTCAATTGTGCAATTCTACAACATGAAAAAACCATAACAAAGTTTTCAATAAGCTTTGTCTATACTAGGAAGGCAGCAATGCTGCCTAGGAAATAAGCCAAATGTAAACAAGATCTCCATGGTAATTTGACAAGACTGAGTTATCAATTTCAATACATAAAGCAATACCATCTACTCCTTTAAAAATTCTTTATCTAAATGCATCTTATTTTGATAGTCATAATGTTTACTTACTACATTTTTCTAATGCTTACTATTTATAGGACTCAGGCAAGTACAGAAAAGAGCTAGCCAAAAATGAACCTTGCTTTTAAGAGAATCTTAACTTTCCCATAATTATTTTTTTTATAGTTATCTTTAAAAATGCAGCTCAGACCTCCTTCCTGCTTTGGCCATTTCAATGTGAGCTGCCCACTGTTACATATCAGCATGCCCAGGCACAGAAGCATTGGAGTGAATGACAGGAGCCGCTAGTCTGAAAAACATTGATTCAAGAAAGCAGGGAGCCAGCCGTAAGTTAGATCCAGATGGAAAGAAAAGTGTTGAAAAGGAGACTTGATAAATATTCAGATTTTCATTGTTTGTGATGCTTGAAAAGATAAATACTATTGTTATTAGCTAAATCTCTGCAAAAAGACAATAACAAGTATGTAAAAAAAATCCTTAAATCTATCTCCAGTTTGCCATCAGATATTTGTGGGTTTTAAGTCTGTCTGAAAAAGATTTAGTGCTCTCACAGTCTTATTAGAAACTCAGGGTTCATGAATCACGCAAGAACTACAGAAGAGGGAACTGGAGCTTAGTATCTTGACCTATTCCATCTACATCTGCCACAATTCATACACTTCTGTATAACTGATTTTTAGCCTGAAATTAGAAGGATTTCCAAACCTTCTTCACCTTGACTTACTTGTTACCAAAGTTTCTCATTGTTTTTAATAGCTGAGGGTTTAACTCCATTCAAACTGCTGAAAAATCCACTCTGCTTTCTGAAGGAAAAGTATTTATTTATGAGAACTGTACTGTAAATAATACCTGATGTGAATCAAGTAATTTACTTTGACATATAATTCATCATTGCTGTGAACATAAATCATTCTGGGCTTGCTTAGGTATTTTTTATTGAATCCTTTACTTTGATTTTAATGACTGGATCCTTCTTCCTAGTGAAATCAACAGGAATCTTGGATGAGTTATTGTTGCAATTATATCAGTTAAAGCTCAGATAGCCAAGGTATACATCCTTTTAAAATATAACTGTAAGGACTCGAGATCTTAGCTGAAGGACAATAAAATCACAATGAAAAAAAGGAATGCCTGGTTAACAGCGTTAATTAAAGAGTAAAGAAAATTGTTACCATAACTTTCCAAGAGTAGGATTCATTACATACACCCATCTAGCAAAAAAAAGGTGCTTCACAAAATTCAGTTTTAATCCATACAGACAATCCAGTATAACATGGTGGGCATTTAGTTCCTCTGTATATTCATTTAATTCCTCTTACTGTAAATTTACACTTTTAAAAATAAATTCAGTTGAGGTATCATCTGGTTTTGTCACATTCTAGTGAAACACTGGTAAAGTTCATATATGCTAAATAATCAGGCTTTTCTTGCTTCAGCCTTCTCTCCTTCCCTAAAGAATTTTTTAATCTTTATTCACATTTTGTACATCCCCAAAGTGCTTTGCTTTACTGCTCCAGCAACTTCACATACAAAACTGACACAGCAGACACTTTAGCGATTTATTTGACAACAAATTCTTATCTATGCGGAGTCCATGAGAAACCAAATCCTAGTCCTGAACATCCTTGAACTTAGAGGAAGTTTGGCTGCTATATTCTCCCAGTATGACTTTGGAGAACGTTACCAGAGGAAAAACATTTCCTTTAACTAAATTATTTATTAGCTTTACAAGTCTTCTATTCTGAAATGTTTCCAATGCTCAGTCATACTATCTTAGTGTCTTAAAACATCCTGCAGTATTTTAAGAGCATGAAAAATCATCATTAAGGCACACATGCTCTATCCTGATCAAGAACTCTCCTTCTCTCCTTTGATCCCTACAAAAACAGTCCATTATCCAGAAAAGACTTCAATAATATAGTGGGAAATCCAAGCTCAAGCACCTGACCTGCTTCTGCCAATTCAAGGCCAGAAACAGGGTATGTCCACACTGTCCAGGGAGTCGGGATGTAGAGATGTCCCTGCTCTCAGCATGCAAGCTGGTGTCACGCCTGGAAGTTGCATGGGGTGATCACTGCAGTGTCATGCTCACCCTACTCTTCCAGGCTGAGGGAAGCACACAGGTACTGAGTCACATGCAAGCCCCTTTGCTCACACTTTTCCACTCTGTTTAGCTCACTCTGGTTGTAACAGGGATTTACAGGAGTACTAGGTGGTTATAAAGTCAGCCTATTTTGTGGAGTAAGCTGAAAGAAAAGCTGAATTAGCTTATCTCCAAATGCCCTCAGCATTTGCTGAGACAAAAAGCTCTCCTCAAGGAGAGATTCAGGTTTATGTCTCTGCTTTCATTTAGACAGAATAAGGATGTGACTTCTCTTCCATTTCTCAGGTAGGTACCTTTACTCCCAGTTTACTAGTTATTCAGTAATGGCTTTCTATCTATGCTTTTGTTCACAGAAACTTTCTCATCAAAACGTAGAATTCTATGAAGCAGTTTGGATATAACAGAGTTTCAACATGGCTTCTAGCATATAGCCTCAGAACGTTTGTACAGGGTAGGTACATAGTATGACATAAATATCAACACAAAACTCACCAATCACCCACTGGAAGTATGAAAACTCACCATAATTCTCAGCGCTCAGCACTGGTAAGACCAATGCTCTGCAGAGACCACTGGAAAAGCCCCTTCTTGTTTGTTGCTTATAATCTACGCAACAGTTATGGTGCAAAGCCAGGAAAAATGGCAATTACATATTGTGAGGAAAACTATTTTCAACCTGAAGGGTGAAATGCAAGAACACTTTCAAAGAATAAAACACAACTAATGGGTAAGCAAATGGTTCCTATGTCAAATATCTATTAGTATAGTAATGGTATTGGTCTCATAATAATTTAAATGAATTATCAATAAATATAAAATTGTCTCATATTTTTTACTTTAATAATTTTAAAACATGCAGTTTTGTATCAAGTATATAGGCTTATTGATATATATAGAATATATTGACATACATTTCAATATTTAAGCTATCAAACCATTTATGTGATAAAATATTAAAAACAAGAAAAACATTTGATAGTGAGTGAATAAATTACAAAAAGTATTTCAATCAAGCATTTCTAACATTTTTATTGCATTTGTTTCAAATAACACTTTTGATAAGTGAGCTGTCATTAATAGCTGAGGTTAGAATTCTAACTCTGTGCTGATGTAACAAAACACTTAATCACAAGGTTTCAATTAACAATAGGTATGGCATTACACTGGAGGTGTGCAGCTTCAGAAACAGAGCAAGCAAGACAAAGGAGATCTACTACAGAAATAGGTAGTAGCAGGCAGCTGCCTGCGGGGATGCTGAAAACCCTGTTGGGAGCATGAGCATTAATAAGACTGCTATAAAAGCAGAGAAAGCAAAGTATAACAAAAGCAAGGAAAATATCATTTTGGCCAAACTTTCTTCTCTCCCTCTTCCTCTCTACACACATACACGCTCAGTAGGGGACAGACAATATAGTTCATTGTCAGCATCTAAAGACAGACTACAATGCAGTTTTTCTTTCTGACATCTGGAATGTATTTCAGGTAGCTCACTGACAACCACAGTCCATTAACATATCTAATTAAGTGCAAAACTAATATCAGAACCCAGGAGACCATATTTTTTTTCAATAACCTTGGACAGAATTTTCCCAGTTTAAAATTTCCAAACTGAAACTAAGTATTTGAAAAATTATGCAAGTTTGTTATCTAGTTTGTTAGAACTGTAACTCAGTGATATATATTCCACTTCCTCCTCAAATACATTCATTGGTTTTGCATTTTGTCCCAGATATTTAAGACAAACTAGAAGTTGTAGCAAAGAGATCAGAAGCTAGGGAGGGGGGAAAGGATGGGGGTGGGAGTTAAGACTTGGTTTGGTTACATTATTTTCAGTTTTGCTTATCTCATTAGATGACATTGTAAGAACATATCATAGTTCCCCCGAGGTAAAATATGTTCCAGAAATGGGAATTCAGCATCTTTCAGTTTCAGGAGTTGGTGGAGACCAGCCGTTCTGCATTACTTACAACAGATCCATGCTCAGACCTTTAACAGTTGTATTAAAACTCTTGATCCTCTTGTTAAGAGCAGAGGTTAAATATCTCAACTCTCATTTGTAAAAATTAATCTTATTACATCATTGGCCAGCTCAGAGGATGATCAGATTCTGATGATGTAGTTCTGCAGTAAAGGACTACATAGGCATCTTCATTTCTGCTATGTTATTTTTAAATACAAAATAATTCAGTAATAGGTATTTATTCCAGAAAATCTGTTTAATAGAAATAAAAGTTAAAACATACTAAGACAGTTCTATGAATATACTTCAACATAAACAAATATCAAAACCAGTATACAATGAATTTATCTCCTGACCTCTTAGGGAAAGATGATGAGATTATTCCAGAGACCCATTATCCTTTTAAATGGAAGAAAAGTCATATTAATCTTTTGTACTAGATGCTAGTCTCAGCCTTCTGTTCTTTGAGTCATATGCATGACTATACCATCAAAATCCATGCCAGTGAGCTGTCAGACCAACAGGTTTCAGATGGGGCCACTGAAATCAGTATGAAGACCCTCAACAAGGAAAAGAGAATTTTGTGAATTCACAAGGCAGAGGGACAGTGTAATTGAAACAGCAGATAAACAAGAGGACCCATAAGCCCTGCCAATGGTTTGGGGGAGATATCAATAGTATACCTATCATATTTTCTGCCTTCTTAATGGAAAAATGCAAATCAACAAAGTTATGTCAAAGTTTAAAGGAGGACATGCACAAGAAGAAAGTGAAAATGCATGAATCTGAGTTGCAGTTTGCAAAAACATATTAAGCACAGATTGAGACACATCTGCAAATAATTATTCTGTACCATGGCTCCCCTTCTTTGTTCCTCTTTCCAGTTGAATGTTCCTTTTCTGGCTTTCTTGCCCTATTTTCAGTGAAATACTTCGGTTCAGCTCTAAGATCGCTATTGCACAGTTGGAGTTTCATACAGAGAGCACTGCACACTGTTTGAGGTAAAGAGAGGTCCCTCAAAATTGCTGTTCATTTAGTAAGACTGTTTCACCAACTGGTTGAAAAACTATGTTTTTCGATATGCTTCCTAGTGGATCCTGTCCATGATTAATTCATATGAGACATAAAGCTTCACTTTAACCAGGATATACATTGCTTATCTTTTTGCTAATATATGCTTTGTTACTGAGGGTGAAATAAATTAAAGTAACTGCCTTACACATCACTGATACATCTTAAAATTGTTTCATACTCTCAAAAGCATAAAACTGTTACTCCACATGTACAAAGTACGAATGGATCAATATCTTTTTATACATTGGTGTGGTCAGAGACAGTCTCTGTCTTGATGCTATATATGTCCAAGATGAACAGAAAAGTCTGGTCATCAACCTGATTAGAACCTATCTGTAAAACAGGAAATTACCTAATATTGATGATTTGATGATACACCCAAATCAAGTAAAGAAATCAGGAAAACTGCCATTTAGCCAGAGTAAACACAATCCCATCCCAAAATTTGGTTTTGGCTAAGCAGCAATTTCATCTGGAAAAATATTCCATTGCAAAAACTTGTTTGCAAAATACATACAGAAATATGGAAGACTTCATTTATCATGCTCTGTTATTAAACACTGCCAACTATGTGTTCAAGATTATGAATCAGAACTCTCTTAATCCCTTCTTCTTTACCAAAATGTAACATATAAAATTAGCACGGGGATAAATAGTTTGGGTATCAGTTTTCCACCCTTGCAATCAGGTTATATTTTCACATAAAAAGCTAGAAATTTACATTATTTAATGAAAGTGGGAAATTCCAGTGGAAACTGACAGTTGCAGCAGCTGGAATCTGAGAGCAATGCAAGACTGGCAACTAGAAGCTGAGATTTCTTTTATTGTTTGCTACATAGTCTCAGTCAACAATCAGTAAAATCAACTTTAAACACACAGTCATTCTGGTAACATAAGAAAACTAATAGGAAATAGTCAAACAGAATATTAGCTTATTTGTTTCCACTCATTTTTAAAGAATATTTTGAACAACGAATAACACTACAGGTATCAAAAGTTTGAAAAGAGCTGCCCGCCAAACCAAAAATAAAATAAAATAAATAAAAAAGGCTGGTACGAATTGTTTATTTATAAAGAACAAACTTCAACAATTCATAAATACTGTGGGATAGGATTAGGTCTGGGGATTGTTTTGTTTTGTTTGTATGATAGCACAGGCCTGGTAGACCCTGAAACAGACATATCAAAGAACTCATACAGCAAGTTTTCTCCCTAACTGCCTTCCCTTTGGGTTGGAAACTACTTTTATAAATATAGTCTGGTATTTTACACAGTTCCAGTGTAAATTAATCTTCTGATGGTGACTACTGAGAAATGCTAAGGTGCTTGACTTACAACTTCTGTTCTCATAACTCTGAAAGAATTAGGATAAGATTTAGGTGGACTTTATGTCTGCAGTTGGTACTTCATCAAATTGTATTGTTCTGTCCAGATAGACCAAGACATAATTGTAACTACTAAAATGGAACACAGCAAATAACATTAGAAAAGAACTTTCAGACAAGGGAGTAATAAGATATTTGGTCTAGCTGCTTCTTTTTCTCAGAGCAAGTATTGACCCCATTTGGCACCAAAAAGCTAATCTAAGCAGCTTTGTTTCACCCCTGGAGTACTAAAAAATAAACCTGTACTATTCTGATGAAAATCTCATCATAAGAAGCTGACTACTAATGAGTCAGAACAAACAAAATCAGAATAGGCTAAAAGAAAGCCTTGAAACGAATGGTTTCACTGGAAATTAGTTTCACAGTATCACATCATGTATGATGTTAGGAAGGCCATACTACTCATGAAAAAAACAAAAGAGCAAAAGACTTAAGTTACCTATACTATTACATCTCATCTGTATTATAAGAATTATCCAAACTGATAAATTGCCTTTATTCAGCTGGTGAAGGACAGCTTCTGATGATAAAATAGATTTTTCACAAGTTAAAAAACCAAATAAAATAAGCCCCCTTTCTCTAAAATATCTGACCATCACTGTCACTTCCAGTTCTCCTTCCCCAAAGATATTCTACAGAAAATACTTGGCCAAGCATCAACTCAGCACCAGATGAGTGTGTCAGAAAAGGGCTGCAGAAGACTTCATTTTTTACTTTCTCATTCCAGAATAAACCCAGGAATGGGTCCTTACCATCACATAATTGACAATCCTACTAAATTGCATTTGCTGCGGCAATCCCCAGAGGAGGTTCTGGCTCTTTCTGGAGTGTTCATATTCCAGAGGCATTCCTGATTATTTCATTGTCCCCTTTCACCAATACACAAGAGCTACACAAATGTTTCCTAGTTTAAAAACTTTTTTTTTACAGCACTTTTGATTTTAAAAGTGTTTGACTTTTTGACAAAAATGTGCCTTTACACTTCTTCAATTTTTGAAAAGTATTAATTTGCAGAAAAATAATTTTAATTGATGAACACAGTGATTAGCCACTATTTTCTTTGAGTCATCACATTTCTAATACAGTCTGTATGTTCTTTGATATACCATTTTACAGCATTGCTTCAACCTACATACAGGTCTTACATTTTACTTATTTTCCCTTCTCATGGTTCCATGATAATAATTCTCAGGCAGTCTTTTTTTGGATTAACAGTGTTATTTTTCACTTGGAATTGGTAGAAGACAATGTAATTAATGGCACTAGGAAAATATAGTTGTCATGAAACCAGAATTCTGTAAAAAAGTTTAAATTCAGATTTTAGAAGGATGCTGAAGTATATTATTTTGAGTATTCAAACTACAGGGCTAGTAAAACCATTCTATAAAAACAGTCAAAAGGGGAAAGTGTTACAGGTTATCAGTCTCCAGGTTGCCCTGAGTTTTACTATATTTTAGTGATTTATACTATCTAGCAATGCCAAAGTCTAGAAACTTAGATGCCTGTACTATCTAAATATTAAATCCATGCCACAGACTCTCAGTGACTGATTTGCTAATTTCTAAAGTTCTCTGCAACGTCCTTGTGAATCAATGATACTCCAGTACAGATTTAGATACATTCTTTAAATGATTTTATGGCATCTGCAGCACATAAGGAACCAACTCCTATTGAAAATCATTGGAAATTAGGTACATAGCATAGATTTTCAAAAATATTCATTGCCAGACTAATTCTGTTCACATTCATAGCCACAGAAATTTAACCTTTGACTACAATCAAACCAATGTATAATGGTCTTTAACATTCATAGTCCCTTTTTATAATTAAATTTAATTTTTTTGTCAGCATAAATAGTGCCTGAGAGTTGAATTCAAAAGTGCCATGTAAATATAGCAATGTATGAACTACAGGATTTCCAATTTAATTAGAAATACTCTGGACTTTTAGAGTAAGCAAGTTCAAATCAGTTTTATTTATCTAGAGGGAAAATACAAGGATTTATTAATACATGTTTTTACAGATAATTTACAAGCCAGAGGGCAGGAAAATTTAAAATTCAGAAATATACAAACAAGCCTAAAAGTACAAAAAAAGTTATGGAAATTTCCACAACTCTCTGTAGATAAGCATGTATTTTCAATAGACATATTTTGGCAATATCTACAGAAATGTACTAAGGGCAGAGTTAACAAAGAACTTCTTTGTAGTTACCAGCACAGAGCCACTCTGATCAAAAGCATATAAATTTGGAGCAGATGACCAGCTGCCACTAATCTTTACTAAAGCCCATGGAAAACTGTGATAACATTAAAATTTATGCATTATTCTAGACAGAACTAGTTTCAGCGGTTTAAATCTTAGTAAAAAAAGCAAGCTTTCTGTTTGCATAATTCAACAATTCAGGCACACATTAATACTAAGAGGATTTATACACACAAGTGGCTTCAGTCTATGTGCATTGAAACACTATGTGCAGTCCATTTTCAGGCTCTTTTGACTCGTGTGTCAAATCTCGGATTGTGAAAGAATGAGGACAGATGTGTAATATACCTGTACTGGATTTCCTGAGCAGGCAATTTTTGTGACGAGTATTCCCTAGCTACATGCCCTAAAATGTGTGTTCCCTTTTCATCTAAGCTATGACAGGTTGAAACTCAGCATATTAATGTTGTACCTGAAGGACTTTAATCTTCAACAGAAAGATGTCTAACCCTTAGTTTAATTAATACAGACATTACAATCATAACAAAATAGTTTGCAATCTAAATGTTCAACGTTTTTTGCAGAAGATAATCATATTTGGTTCCTTCCCCTCTGCAATAATACTATGCCACAGAAATAGCTGGACATCTTAAATCTGCTACAGCATATTCAGTACATTTATTAAACTTGAATATAGAAACTATACAATTCTTTATTAGCAATGTGACTTTTTCTTTTTGTTTCAAAACCAAACAACACTGTTCCATAAATCGGTTACTACAATATGTCAGCACTCACATATGTAACGGTAGCAAGAAAAAACATCAGGAATTTTGTACATCAGCTATTTCTTCTTTTCCTCCTGGCTGATTTATATTGAAATGTATCTTAAAAAATTAGGAAAAAAAAGTGATTGGGACCTTATTTGTAAGCAGAGTTGTTGTGATGTATCCCAAACATTTCTAATTCACTGCAAATGTAATATCAAGTTATTCTGCAGTTGTCTGCAGTATCCACTTGTCTAATATCATAGGTAGAAGAAACCATAGCATTTTCAAAGATAGAGGAGACTTTTGGTGACTAATTTTATGGTTCATGTAGCTCTGTTAAGGGTTTGTGCTTTTCAGTGGACAAAGTTGTTGACCTTGCAGGTAAACTCTGCAGAAGCAGATTAATGTCTATACTGAGAATTTCATTCACAGTTTCTACCTGGGGAAGACCATCTAAAATAATGTGCTGCAATACTGAGGGTACCATGAAAATTGAGCTCCTTCTGCAAGGAAGGATTAAATTCTGCAGCACAATTTCAGAAGTTGTCAAAAAGAAGGAGAATATTTTTTTAAACCTAATTTATTTCTTCTTAATCTTTTCAGGTTACAATTTTAAGAGATGAGTGAAATAAATGCAAACAAGTGATGATTCATCTTTAATTGCAAAGCAGCTTATCCACCTGGCATGTTTCATAGACACCTTTGGCTCTGCTGGCGGAGATCAGCACTTATTAACTTCCTAGTATTGGAAAGAGAATGACTTTCCTCAAAAAATATGTCCTATAATTTACAGGAGAATGAAAATGGTTACAAGCTATGCAAACCTTATTTAAGGAGAAAATATTTTTGAAAAATATTTTGTTCAAAGCCAAGCTACTAATCAATTGCTTCCAGAGGAGACCAATAGGGAGTTATCTTGAAAGCTACTACTTGGCAAAAACCTGCTGAGCCGCACTGCAAGAATTACACAGATGTACTAACATAGCACATACCTTGGAAAAGAGCTAATTTTGTAAGGATCCTGCAGTAAGAAGCCTCCTAGGGGGCTAAAAACCTAAACCACAGCTAGAGCTGACTACAAAGAAAACAGTAACATCTTTAAAGCTGCAGTCAGGAATGAATATTGGTTTAGGACATCAGTTTATGCTTGTTCACTTCATATTCTATACATCTGTGAAACTCACTCTGTAGCAATTTCCCAGTATATAACTGGAACAAGACCTCATGGGTAAACTAGACAAACATTCAAGTACTGAACAAATAATCTACTCTCTGTCAACACTGTATTAGTGTCGCATGTGAATATAGCTGCGCACAGACCAGCATGAAAAGATCCCAGTAAGAGTGTTATCCTCACTTCTCTTGGGAAATTATTTTATATCCAAATATAGCTTAGTAACTTATAAACAGGAATTTTCTTGTGATAGTCCACCTACATTTCATCTTTTCCTTAATTTCACCCTATTAACTGTAGTTGTACCACTGTGTTTATTCTAAAGGATTCTTCTTCCTTATTGTCACTACCCTTCAAGTATTTATGGGTTATTTTCATTCTTCCCAGAACTATTGTGTGAAGGCCATACAATTTGCCTTCAAAGTGTGCAAGGTCAGGAAATGTCAGCTGCATCATGATGTCATGGAGCTATGCCAGCATTGTTTGGAACTGGCTGGATTTCTAGGCAGAAGGTCTCATTATTGATCCACTTTTTAATAGTTTAATCAATTACTCAGCACAGTATAAAAATATTCTCCTGCTCTTTCTAAATCGCTACATTTAAATGTGGGGTTTTTGGTGTTTGGAGGTTTTGGAGGGGGGATGTGTGGATATAACTCTCATTTGATATGTAATATTAACGGACTTTTTTTTCTGGTTTATAATGGATGTCTCTCATGCATTTTAATAAACTTTTAATGACTAGAAAGGAACATCTAAGCTTCTTGCTGGAAAAACAACCCACATGGCACATCAAGTGAGATTTGTGGTTCTTTTCGCCCCTGCTTCCAGATTGCTGTTACACTAAATGTTGTGAGTGATGAGTGAATTGTGGAGAACCATCAGCAGAAAAGCCCTCCTACATGTGAACTTCTCAGAAATACTTACTCAAGAATAGTTTTTTCCAGAACAGCAGTCCCTGAATAATTCATATGTGAATACTCTTGTTCCAGGATCAAAGTGCCACATCTGGTTTAACGTGATCCATTTTGAAAACAGTTTGAGATAAACCATTGTGGCAATTCTGTAGCTCATAAACACAGTTATTCTAGGACAATTATTCAAATCCTTTAGTAACTTTAATCCCAGTTATCCATCAAGAGAAAATAAGCCTTAAGTAACTGAAACACTCCAAATATACACAGAACAGAACAGTAACAAAGCTGGAGATCACTGAGTGAGAAAAGCAGAATAACCATCACAGTAGCTACTCACTCTTCAACCAACATAGTCTAACTACAGGAAGGAAGCACAGATGAGACAAAATTGAGGAGTGTCAAATCCGGTTTATGAGTAATTGGAGAAACCCTGGAAAACTTAAGATATAAGTGAAGGAATACTGAAGTAAACATGCCACAATTTAAGAAGGGAAATGTGCACTCTCCTTTTATATATTTTAGTTGTTAAAGCACTAACCAAGAAAGGTGAGATTTCAACCTTACTTCTTCCCTTCAGGATATCTTAACCACCATGTTAATTGACTGACACACCTAGGTAAGGAGTGCCTGCTTTTCAGTCTCTTCCTCTGGCCTTAAGGGTCTAAGTGTAAACTTTTCACTTCAGTTATGCAGTGCAGAAGCCCTGAGGTCTCCCACCCAACAAGACAGTGGGCGACCTGTGAGCAGAGATCTTCTCTTGACCTGTGCATCAGTGCATGAACTTCAAGACATTGAGGACTCCAGTCAAAAGCAATAGCACTTGTGAGTAACTTGCAAACGTCAATATTTTTTCTGGCACAGAAACACATCTGATTTCCTGCATTTTAGATTTATCACACAGAAGGAACCAGTGCCTTTACATCTCTATCACTGTCCTGCTTTCCTGTCTGCTCCCCGTGATGCTGCTATCATTGCTCAAACTGAATATTCACATGGATATGAGTCTCTTCAGTTCTGTTTTGTTTTTCTGACTGATTACATTTTCCCTATTTGACATCCAGAAACATGGAGCTGTATTTCCAAAGTTACACTGATTTTGTTTAAATAAAATAGCTTCCTTGATTAATAAAAAAATAATTTTAAAAGGGTTTTTGGGGAGCTCACTGTGATAGGTCCTTTTATCTGGGTATTGCTTTTCACTGTCCCCTGATAACAGAATCACTCCAGCTTGGCAGCCAAAGACTTGGGAAGGTTCTTAATGTTGTTCTGATTATAAGGGATGTGACAATCTCTTTGTCTTTCACTGAAATGCAGTTCATGCAGGAGTCAGCCTTTTCAACTCTACCTTTGCAGTCTTTTTATTGCTGTAACCACAAATTCTGCTGAGCTGTGAGGCAATGAACATAGACTAAGAGACCTGTAACAACCAGTATACAGTATAAACAATATAAAAGCAATATAAATTACATAAATCATACACATAAACAGTAAAAAGCACAGTACTAGAAGAAGAAAGCAAATGAACAGTTACTTGTAAATCTGATGAAAGATTGGAAAGCAACACACATGGAGTGTGTAATAGCAGAAAACATTTCCACTTGGACCAGGCTGCCAGCAGTAAATGTCTTTGTGTGGATGTGTGCCTCTGTGAATGAACAGTTGATGTGCACTGGGCAGCTGATTATTTGTCTGCAAGAGCCTGATCTAAATTATGAGGAACATGGCTTTTGAGAGCAGTTTTCCAAAGATGTCCAGGCTGGATTCTTGTAATGTGCAAATCATGGAAAGGGATCTTTACTGAAATCTTTGGACAAAAGCTCAGATCCAAGCTGTAGTGGCACAACCTGTGTGCCTTTCTCATGAAATGTACGATTACTTTTATAACAGAAGTGGCAAGCAGTTTCTTTTTAAGGGAAAACAGTGTTAGAGAAACAAGTTTGAAGATGTCTGTCATGAAAAAATTCTAGCAGAAAGAAAAGCTGTTTGATTTTTAAAAGAAAGGTTTGAAACAGCTCACCATGTGCTTGAGGCACAGAGCAGACTCAAAACTCCTAGGCCTCTGGGTGTGGGAGATGCACAATTCACCATGTTGAACTGATGAAGTGCAATGTCTTATTTCTGTGTGACTGGTCTCTCAGCAGCTCTTCAGTTACAGGCCCAAGGTGGTTTTGCTTTGGAGAAACAAAGAAGGTTGCGTCCTCTGAGGATCCAAAACAGTAACTAAAGAGGATGGTAGCACTGAGCTGGGAACAATGGTCTGGCATAGATGCCTTCCATGGCCTGACAGAAATCAAACCCACTGTCTAAAACTGAAGGGGCTTTTCATACAAGACAATTCTTGCAAGCAGGGAGGTAAAATGTTTTTATTCCTTTCTGGTGAGAAGGTATAATTTATGATTTATGTGAGCCAAATGCTGAGCTGGTAATCTGTAGGGAAGCACTGGTAGAGGCCTTGTGGAACTTTCTACTGCTTGTATTTTTTCTTGGGAGTGATGTATCTGTTATAGGAGTCATTTTTGTGGAGGAGTAGGAGAGAACAGTAGTCCAGAAGTCCAAATTAGCAACAAGTAAGTGGGGGGAGGTGGGAAACCACTGCAGGGCTTATGGGGCCCTACCACTCATATAGAAGAGGTTTAACTTCAAAGCCATACTGGTAAATTAGATCCTAGAAAAAGTGGCACAGGAAACTGGAAATGAGGCTCCTCATGGTAGCAAGTATGTTTGAGCAGGGCCGAGCTCTGGCTCCATGGATCTGGGCATAGACCAAAAGCCTGGCACAGGGGGCTGGCAGACCAGGACCCAACAGCTCCAGGGTTGCAGGGCAAGCACCCAGCTGGGATGGCTCCTCACAGCTCCTCCCGCGTCCTTGCAGCTCTCCAGGGCATGTGGGTTGCTGAAGGTCCCCTCCCCTTGTATTGGGTGTAAATGGCGAAGTTTTGGTTGCAGGGGGCACCCTGTGGGAGAAGGTGGGGGCTGTCCACTAACCAGCAACAGCTGAATCCAGCCGGTTCCCCAACAGACATAGCTGAACCAATGAGGGGATCGTGCAGCACCGCTGAGCCGATCAGACTTGGCGGTGCCACCATGGGAAGCTATTTAAGCACAGGCAGCTGAGGGCAAGGGCAGCAGAGGAAGAACAGCAGGAGCAGGGGGCTGCACTGGCGCTTTGTGGCAGGGCGGCCCTGGCAACCCTCGGGGCTGCAGCCACGGAGGATCCGCACCAGAGTGGAGAACATGAACAAAAAGGACAGAGCAGGGAAGAGTGCAAAGGAAGGAGCAGTCATAGGCATCTACTTTGGCCACATCGCAATGCACCAAATGCCTAGATATAAACACGGAGAAGATCCAAAGCCATAAACATACTGCCAGCAAATTGGCTCTCACCCACCTCTGGTAACGGCATGCCATCTCTCCCCCCTTTCCACCGTGAACTAAAGACAAGTGGCAAAATAAACATAGCAGCTGTCAGACTTACAGTTGTTTAGTGGCTTTATGGTACATTACCAAAGCATTAATCAGGAAGTCACATACTACTTCTTTTGTACCTCTAGTACTAAAGCTGAAAGACAGTAGAAGCCAAATAGTATTTAAATTTAAATACATTAAAATGTTGGTATCCTAAACCTGTTTGCTGATGACATGAGAGCTAGGCTTATAGCCCAAAGCTGAACACCTTTTTTTGCCTTGTCAGCACGAGATGAGGTATGTTACTACCAACTCCTGCACACACTATTCAAAAATACAGGCAGCCTGATAAAATGCAGATAAAAAAACTCATACTTGCCTTTCTCCTCATCTCTAACTTGATTTTCTGTAACAATTATTGCTAATCTGTAGTGACAAGTATTATTCAAAAAAGATAAATAAATTGTGAAATCCAGCAGTTCTGACCTGACAAATCCTTTTAAAGTCAGTTAATTTGTGAACTTTCATGTGCTTTTATCACTCCGACCAGATACAAGTGGACTTCTTTTAGTACTTGAAAGCTGTTGCTGACAGGTATTTATTGCTGCCATCATCCACTCTTAACATTTAGACTGTAAAAACTTACTCTAGCCTGTAAACCATTAAGCAGCAATAATTACATCTGAAGTTGTGAAACTGAAGTGTGACAGCCATTTCATACCTAGTGCTTTAACAGGTCTTATAACCTCCTGAATTACTTTTATTCGCTACTTTCCATGCACCAGTCAAAAAGATGAGTATGTTTAGGGAGAAAAGTTTGTGCATGACCAAAAAAAGTGAAAGTTTATTACACTACTGTTGTGAAAGAGTATTATCGTGCATCAGGTGGATGTTAAATTGCCAATTCCAAAAAAATTTTGTTTTTTCATCTGTGAATACACCAGTAATGAGCATTTTTTAATTAGATACAACAGCATTGCAAAACTAGGTCTTGCTACCACAACAAAGCATTAATAGACTTTGTATGTAGGTAAAAGGTTATACACTAATGTAAAGATTTTTGTGAACCGCAAGAATCTACTAACCACTTGATTTTGATCACAAGACCAATATAAATACATCACATAAGTTTTCTGTAATATAAAGCATGCATCTCAAGCATCAGTTTACGATGCCTTTTAGAACTGGCATATTTATTAAATTGTAAAATCTCCTTGGCTCTGCTTGTAACTTCTTGATGCTTGTTCATGTTCTACTAGTAACACTCCTGGGGTACATATTTCTCATTTATTTTGTTTTTGGGCACTAGAAAGAAGGAAGGAGATAGTGCCTCAGACCTTCATTTGCTGTGTTAGCTTGGGTCTGACAATGAAGCACTCCTTCAGGTAAGATTCCTGGCAGATGCCTCCCAAGAACTGCAGCAAGATCCTCTCCTGTGGCAGCTCTATAGATCAGGCAATTATTAACAGCTCTTATATAGCGTGCAGCCATACAATTAAATTCCTTTCCCAAGTTAAACAGTTAAAAAATCATCAGTATAGAAGAATGAAAAGAATTCAAATGTTAACAATGTGCTGCAAATTATTATGCAAAACCCAGATACATTTTCAGCTTGTTTGGTTTTAAATTATCTCAGACTAATACAGTCTATTTAGAATGCCTGACTCATAATGGGAGCTTTGCTTGACATTTAAAATTCACTTCATTTTTAATGAATAAAATTATTTTCAGAACTTGACAGGTCTTTTAAAGTTCTGTGTTGACCTAGTCATATATGTACATCTTGTTTACATTTCAAAACTCAAATGGCACAGAATGACAGGAATACTATATGGACGTAAAGTCAAATTTGGGTTGCCTGTTTATGTGGATGACACCTTGACATATAACAGAAAGTCTTCTTAGAGACTACTTCTGTGAAAAGATTCACAGTGCTTCAGCAACAAGGAACTGATGCCTGAAGAACATCTGGTCAAAAATACAAACATGATGTCCATACTTTAGTACTCGGAAACAGCAAAAGAAGGCAAGATTTTTCTCACTAATTCTACAGCAAAATCCTTCAAATCAAAGTGTCCTACATTTCAGTAGAGAATCTGCCCCTCTAAATTAGGTAGGCATCATCCTTACAGAGTCATATATATTTGCCAGGAAAAATGTCATATTACTGAACTAGTCTGGCCACCCATACCAGAGATTATCCTCTGAAGACTATGCACGAAGCAGGAAAATTGCATTACATTTATCTTTTCATCTACTCATGTATTTTCTCAGTTATTCAGAAGACCACTTGCTGAAAATTCTCCTTGCCCAGGAGAAAAGGTCAAAGTCTAGGTACTACTTAAATGTCATTTAACTATTAGGGCAGGTTCCAGAACAACTTTAAATATTCCATGGAAGAAAACCAAGGATGAAAATAGATTTTTGGGAACTCATCTTTCATATTTTTAATAGCAAAAAAGAAGCATTATCTTAACAAAATCTTCCTGACAATGGTTTTGAGGTTTAATCAGACATGGAGAAAACAAAAATAGACGAGAACTGTTATGACTTTCAAAAGGTTGCAGAGGTATCAATAGGCAAAGAGAAGGAACACCAAGATTGGAACAAGCAGAAAGTGTTATGAACAAGGCCGGTAAGAAAAGGCTGAATGAATTAATTTATCAAACCTTTCTTAGAAGAGTCAAGTTGAGAAAAGTTTGACATGTTCAAGATAACTGCAGCAATCAACAGGCACATGAGGAAGTAGTTCAACCTGAAGTCAATGCATTATATATGTATATAAAATTATTGTATATTCTCTCATCTTTGTTAAGACTCTATAGCTATTTCCAATATTGAGCAATACTCTCTAGAATGCCATATTGTTTGTTTTCCTGAAACTGATTTTTTTTTAAACTTACCATAGCATACAAAAGTTTAGGTTAGCTTCCTAAGGCAGGAGTTACCTTTTCATTCAGAGCTCAACACAGTAGATATGTGGCTCATTACTAGCAGGTAGCGGATACAGCTATACCAAGAATACTAAAAGGACATTTTTTCCTTGCAATCCGCAAGTGAGCATATACTTTAGGAAGAGAAGAACATATGAAACACTATTTAAAGCTTTAGAGTCTTTCTCAGTCTGTGCTGTCAAACCTCCTCCGTTTTGTGCAAAACACTTCAGTATTCATTAAAGCAAAGCCTGGGACCTCATCTCTCAGATGAATATGATCTCTAACAAGGTACAGTGTCACTCTCATGATCGTTCTCTTTGGACCATAAAAATCAGTATGATGATGAATGGGAATCTAGGTGATTTATTTCTAGAACATTTTTATATAAAATTGCTAAGCAACTTTTCTTTCAGCAAAGATATTGTGGTGTGGCAAACTGGACAAGGAAAATATTTCTATTTTGGGTAAATTCATTATCAGTATATATAGCTGTGTTAGTTAAACTTCTGTTTTTATTGAATTCAGTACTTTCTTAAAGAAAGTTAGAGCAGTAAATCACAAAAATATCTCACCAAATTTATTTTATAAATTAACTATAAGCATTGGCTTCTTGAAATACTTGTCTTTTTAATTTCAGGAAATGCTTCTCATTTAGTTGCAAGACAGTAACATCATGGTAAACTGCTGTTCAGGGAAACAGAGTATGCTGATATTTTAAGAAATAACTGCTTTAAATTTGTGCTATTTAGTTTCTATTTTCATTTAACAGAAAAATTATAAAAATCCTTTTTCTACAGTGAAAACTGATTCACATACCTGGCATATACCTGGAAAACCTCCTCCCCCAGTAAAAACACTCATCAGCACACTTCACAAAGCTCCAATTTCTCTATAATATAATTCTGTTCTTACAGCCTCATTGCATTTCTTTAAAAATCATTTTTCAGCAAATTGTTGACATCAGGGGGTGTTCTGTGAAAAGCAGAATAGAAGCATCTGGGGCATACGTGTGCATTTCTTAACACTGTTTTCCATAAAACAGTACAAGGCAGACACAGAGGATAGTAAAATGCAAGAGAAACAGAAAATCAGAATGATTTCCAAAGGATTCCTCACAGAAAGGAGAATATTTTTCTGGCATTGAGAATTATAATGTTATGCAGGAACAGGCATCTGACCTAACAATGGTCTTACTTGGTCATTTTGTGCTAAAAGAAAAGGTAAATAAATATGATGATTCTCAAGTATACTACTAATCATCCTCAAACAATACCTTGTCCAAAAAAAAAAAAAAAAAAAAAATTAAAAATCAAGTTTCTCCAAGCCTCCAATAAAATAATTCAGCCATTCAGCCTGGCCCACATCACTATCCAGGATGCCAGTATCAAATATTTCTGCAAGTTGTGCCTCAGAAGATCTGGGGATAAATTAATTGCAAGAAAATTCCCTCCAGTCAAGGAGAAGGTACATAGATGTAGATCATTCTCTTCTCACTAAATGAAAAAGTTCAGCTGCTTTATGGCACTTCTGTCTCCCCCAGCTCAGACTCAGTAGAGTCCTCATTTTGGGGCAGATGGCAAAGATTTAGCAAGCCAAAGCAATGATCAGGCAGGACAGGGGCCCATCAACAGTTTATGGTCTGGTGTTTTCACTTAGATACTGTTGCAGATTATCTGTTCCACAAACAAGAAAATCTCCAAAAGCAACCTGATTCAGCAGCAACAGAACACAACAGGATCCAGAGTACCCCTCTACCTTTGACCCATTACAACTTATTTTCTTTACCTGTTTCCCAGAACTTCTGCCTTTCACCATCACTTTCACCAAAAGCTGGGAATTTGCAAGAGTCCCCAGCTGTCTTCGGAAAAGACATTCACACAGAGGTTTTCCTTAGATTGAAAACCATCTTCAAATACTTTTACTTTTCTAAGGAACAGTTCTGATTATGTGTATGTAAATGGATTACTTTTTGACATACTGCCTTTACATCAAGTTCCAAGAATAATAATGTGAAAAGTTCCTACAAACAGTGCAGGTCTATCTTAGATGAAATGACAAATCTAGATTTCTCTTTCCTGACTGTGTGGGGATGGGAGAAGAATCTTTGTAAAATACCTGTGAACTTGGAAGAAAGCTATATGGATACACACATTCACACACTTTATTGTGCACATGAGTTTAGCTAAATTCACAACACAACCCTCTGGTGAGCCAGATACTCTCATCAGAGACTGTCAGACCTGGTGATAAGCAATGTTGGCTCCAGGAAAAGGTTGAACCAATTGATCCTCTTGGTGGGCATGGTAGCAGGCATATTTGTGTTAATGTAACTAAATCTTTTTTTACTAGTCCTAATGTTCTTTATCTTCGGTCTAAAAATTTTCACCACTTCCATCTCATTTGATATTATGCAGCTCCTAGAATTTTTACTGTGGCATTCCCATATATAGTACTCACTACATGCAGATTTTATATTCTACATTATCATTTCACGCAAGCTACCTCGGAATTTTTATGTCAACCAGTGGTTTTGCTTTTGATACAATATATACTTACACTTGAGTCTTGAAGTCAATTTTGCTCTACAAAATGTGAGTGATGATGAATAGGAAAGAGGAGGAGAAAGTAGTAAAAATAATTTTATTTAAACAGACAAACTTATGAATTCTACTAACAGTTAATGGATGGGAAAAAATGAAACAGAAATGTTGAAGTAAAGACAAAACTGAGAGGATAACAAGAACAGAAAAAAATGAAGATAAGTTACTCTAATAGAAAAGGAAAAAACCCCTAACCTTACCATAAAGAATTTGAATTATCAGGAAAGTATGTCTGGTTTCAGAAGATGTGTACAAATCAAGTGGATGCACAGGGTCTAAATGATCTGCATCTATATGCACCATACAGAAAAACACTATACGCACTATACAGGAAAAGACCGAATAAGTGAATTGTAAAAAGGTAATGTCAACATTAAGGGCTATGTAAGCTACTACAGAATGAAGAATATGCTCCAGTCTAATCAGTGTGGATTTCACTGTTGGAGTAAAAATGAGCAAGATAAAAAGAAAGACAATGTTGTAGCCTGTGCTAATCATAGAAATGTAAAGGTTATGAATAACTAATACGGGGGAAAATGAGAAATGGAATACAGAAGAGAGGCCTTAATGGTGAAATGAAAAACGTGTCTCAAAATGAAGGAGTGAATCTTTGTAACTGGGAAGAAAAAGTACTAATGTAGCTACCTTGAGCATCTACATTATTTACAGCAGCTTAAACTTAGACTTGCACTTGAAGTTTCAATGCAGAAGTACATAAGCCAAATTTCCCCTTCAAGTTTTGAACAGCACACAGTGCACACATGCTGCAGCCTGAACATCACCTCCTACCATGACATCCAAGAGAAAAGACAGTTTAGCCATTCTCATTTGTGAAGGAACAATGTTATAACAGGGGTGAAACAGTGCAACAGCAATAGAAAAGGTTAAAAAACATCAGTGAAGGGAATTAAATGATGCATTTACTTGTGAGCAGCAGCAGAGGACTAGATTCAACAGAAATTTCTAGTCCTTTGTTCTTATCCTAGCAGACTGCTGAGAAGGCAGGTGAGCAGGTTACAGAATCCAGAAATTTCATTTCTGGAATCACTGGGCCATTCAGAAGTGATTCAGTTTGCAATGCGGAAGCCTGCTTCTCTGTATGAGATTACTTTTCCTTTTTACACTCAGAAAGACTAGCATAAGATTCATGGCTGGCAAGAAGCATCTACTTTCAAACACCCCACCATAATCACACCCACAAATGCTGCCAGTAAAAATCACAGGACAACACCCAGTAGAATTACACTTTTACGTGGAAATGAAATGAAGGCTAGCTGCTCACTACTTGAGTTTTATTAATGTATGCAGCATGACATCAGACATCCAAATTCTGCAATCAAAAATCAGTATTGTTGTGTTGGGGTCTTTTTACTGTCTGCATCCAACAGGCTAATGTTTTCCACTTCTATGCTATTCTTCATTTGCTTATTAAGTATAGGACCAGTAGAAATTTTCATTCCGCTCTTACTTCTAGAAGATTGGTATCCCAGGTATCTGTTTTATGAAACAATTTCTGTTACAAAAATGTCTAACAACTTTTAGCCTTCAGTCTTTTGTACTGGAAGTCATGTTATGTTGTATTTTATTGAAGTTAGAAGACTTCTGTATTCAATCCATGTGATTCTTTAAGTACTGCTCTCTTCTTGATGCCTTTGTAAAAAACATAATCTTTCTTTACTTTTCCCATATACTCAAGTTACATTGCTTTTTGGTGCTTTCTCAACATCTCAGTACTTTATTTTCAGCATTTTTCATGGAATTCATTTTTAGGAATCTATCTGGTACTAAGTGTGCCAAATAAGCAGGGAGGCAAATAACCAGTGCAGCAGAACTCCAGATTCTTCTATCACTATGTTTTCCTCATGTTAAAACTACATAACAATTTCTACACTTATTTAAAATTCAGTTTGCATAATGTCCTCATAATTTTTTTTATCATTTTGTAGCTTATTTGATCTGCTCTACAGCAGGTTATTGAATAAATTTTAGAGATCAATTTTATTTTCATGACCACTGGTATTTTCCTCAATAACTAGTGTACATCATTTACATTCTCATTTCAGTTGCATGAATGGTTTGAACTCTGTGCAAATTTCTGCTCGTTTTCCCTTCCAAGTTTATTAATGATACACCTGCCCACTGAACTCAGTTAAACTTACTTTGAAGTATTTCTTATTTCATGTAGACATCTCTGCCACTCAAACTACTACTAAATTTCCTGCAGTAATACATAGATTCCTCTCAATCCTGCTTTATCAGCTACAAGATTGTCTCATTCTTTTCCTAGACTGCAGCTAATTTCAAACTAAAACACCTTTTCCTGATAATTCCATTTTCAAATGTGTTAGGGAATCTTCAGTGAGGTTACTATGACAAAGTAACCTGCTCAGTTAAAGTTGGACAAGCAGTGGACATCGTCTACCTGGATTTCTCTAAGGCTTTCAATATGGTTCCCCACAGCCACCTCCTAGAGAAACTGATACATTACGATCTAGACAAGTGGTCTGTGCGATGGATGGGGAACTGACTGATGGGCCACACCCAGAGGGTGGTAGTGAATAGTTCCTCTTCAAACTGGGTGGTGGTAAATAGCTCCTTTTCTAACTGGCAACCTGTCACAAGTGGGATCTGCCAGGAGTCAATATTGGGCCCGACGCTGTTTAATACCTTCTTAAATGATCTGGATGATGGGATCAAGCGTATCCTGATGAAGTTTGCTGATGATACTAAACTGAGTGGGAAAGTGGACGCTTTGGAAGGGAGAGTCACCCTGCAGGATGACCTGCATAGGCTGGAAGAGTGGGCTAACAAAAACCTTATGAAGTTCAACAAGGACAACTGTAAAGTCTTGCACCTGGGAAAACATAATCCAGAAGTGCAGCACAGATTGGCTGGGGAGCAGCTCTGTGGAAAGGGAGAGTAAAAAGGATTTAGCATGGGTATTTATACAGAAAGAGGGAGGGAGCTGACTTGACAGAAATTATCTGTGGTGTGGCAAGCAAAATCATGAATGGTAGAGACAAATCTGGTGTCAGAAAATTAATTTTTTTTAAAAAAAAATCCAGTATACATTGTAAAGAAGAAGAACTACAAATACCATTTAATGCTTTCAAAGCACAGTAATGCTACGCTACAGATTCATTTCACATCTATAACAAAGTCTGAGTTGCCAAAGAAACAAGCATATGTTATATAGAGAGTATTCTACAGCAGGCCACTTTCCAAATCAACTAGAAATTTGCCATGAATCTACAGCATAAAAAATGATAGCAAACATACTCTACATATTCATGAAATAGTATCTCTAGGACTACCCCAAGATGAGACATGAGTAAATCTGCAAATTCATCCCAGAAACCGTTTATGAAGCAGTAATAGCTCCTCTATACAGTCTTTAGACTTAAAAGTAGCAGAAAAAGAACTAAACCTCATATTTGCAAAGAAGCTTTTCCAGGCCATTAATAAGACATTAGATCTAATAAAGGAATTAAAAACATCAATGAGCATTACATTCTGCTTCCTTTCCCTTATTAAAGGACATGAATATGTAATACAGGAATTGGATGATACTTAACACTAGCAACATTAATTGTTGCACTAGACTATTTGGCATCTTAGAGTTTCAGGATAATTTACAAACATTAATTTAGCCATGCAACACCCTTCTGAAGTAAGTGCTATTAGTATTTACTTCTGTGAATGGTACCAAAGACTCATGGAAGGCAGCTGACATTTCCAAAACTCAGCAGTCAGCCAGCATAATTTGTAAAAGATATCATAGTTCTCTAACTAATTAGGGAGCTTTAAACTTCCCTTTTTGCTAACATAATATTCATCCTGATATACTATATGGGATAAAACCATTCAGTAAGTCAATATAGCTACAAGCAAGAAATTTAGATCCAAAATACCAAGTGAGCAAAGTATTTATGAGAATTCAGGAGAAAACTCTTTAGACTGCAGTCAGTTCAAGACTATATAACAAAACAAACTTAAACAAACCCAAATGTAAAATAATCATGAGAAGTTAATGAGATTCTCACATGTGTAAAAAGACAAATCATATGGAGCATCAGGACAACTAAGAAACTCTTAAAGACACTGAGAATGCAGTCCAGCAAGCAGCTTAAGCCAGTCATGGCCCCTTCTCCTTTCCACAGCTTCACACCACTTGCCCACCTGCTCCAGCTTCCCCACCATCAGCCTGTGCAATGCCTGGTAAATCAGCCAGTGGAACTGATCCAGGTCTATTTTTTAGTAAAACATAAAACTTCATATGTTCCAAACATAAAAGAGTGGGGATGGGAGTTGGCATGGTTGCTTTTCAGTTGGACCAGCTCTTTTGCCCAGTTCACTGTCCAAGCTTACCCAGTGCTTTCACCAGGACAACACAGGTGTGGAAATGAGAAACCTGATTAGACAGAACCACATCAAGTGTCTCACCATGGCCTCACATCTGTCCCTCGCCTCCCACCCCCCATGCTGTCTGGCATTTAGTCATATTCATTGAGAAAAGTCAGAACCACAAATCAAGCCCATTTGGACAGCTCTAGCAGCATCTCCATTCTTGGGCAAACACCCTGGAGTGTAGACACGCCACTTTGAGGTGGCTGGTAGCAATGTCCCCAGCCCCAAGTGGGACATATAAGCTATGCAAGTGTATGACTGCATGCAGTTACGCTGCTCTGATTGACCTGCCTACATTAACTCTGAGCCAATTAAGAGGAAACACTGATGACTGGTGTTCACCTTGCATCTCCCCTTGCAATGGGATTTGGGTTCTTTATGTGGGGATCAAATTGCTGATCGCCTCAAAAAGAATCAAGCAGAACTCATCTAAACACAGGTAGTAAGAGTAAGAAAGTAAGAAACACTCTTATAATGTACATCACTTCAGTCATCACTGGTCATCCTAGAATCCCTTTTTTCCCTTAGCAAGGAAGGCTAGAGAATCACAGAATTAATTCCCATGTGGGAGAAAAACTGAAAGGCAGAAAAAGTTGCTTATGAATTTGTGCAAGATCTGTACAAGGCCCCTTGAAGTTGAAAAAGAATAAATCTACACCCTGAAATATCTAACCATTACCTAAAAACTGGATCCTAAAGATCGCTTAAGTGAACTCTGGGGTCAAGCTAGTGTTGAAACGCATCACAGAGCTGAAACTACAAACTTGCTTCCATTTGTTAGCACAACCATAAACGTGATCTACTGTGTTATACCACAGAACATGATGATCAGGAAAACTAGATCATTTTCAAGACTTTGTAAAATTAATAAAAAACCATACTGCTATCTACGCACACCACTGCAATAAATACAGTTTAGCTGAGGAACAGAACTCCTGAAACTAAATCACACAGGTAAATTGTGTCTGAGTTATTTCTGTATTATTTCAAATAGTTAAAGCAGTCACACAGAAGTGCAGTAATTGGCAATAGTGTCCAGAAATCATCGCTGAAGGGCAGTGATTTAAAACTGGAGCTTTCAGATGTGCTCTTGTTATGAACATAATAATGTCCTCTATATGTGACAGACCTCTAATCCAGAGACTTGGGCAGAGAGAAAGAATAAAGGTCAGGAACAATAATAAGGAAAATTGTAGTTGTGCACAAAATGTATAAGAAAATTATGATAGCCACATGCACTGTACCTCTAATAGTCGATTAGAGTCAACATCTTATTGAGGAAGAGAAAAATTAATTTCTCATCAACATGGCCATGGAAATACATCACAAAGCAGAGAGGCATAAAGCCAAACTTACTGCTGGGTCATACAGTAAGTGCCTTTACTTCTACTTGCACCAGCTGGGGCCTGCAGTACTTTCCCACAAGGTAAAGGTCCTTGAAAATGTACAGAAATTAAGCACTTGAAAAGCTGTCTTCAGGGGTATATTCAGGAACCTCCTTCTAGGGGTGCTGCAGGTGATTAGCACCTTCAGAAAGAAACCAGGCAATCCACCAGCTGCTCCCTCAACCTGTTAACCCTTTTGCCTTGCTTCAAATATTGCCATAATTATTTTAGACATATAGTCAAGTGTAGACAGATGCATCTGATTTAATTTATTTCAGTATCTCATGCATGTGTATAATTTGTAATTTAAATCAATAAGCATTTATTAAGCAGGTTGTCTATTGAGTCACAGATGCTTTTGCTGCAGTTCATTACGCTGACTCATGTTCCAGAGTGCCTTGTGAGTGCTAGAAGGATAAGGTACTGCAAAGTAAGTGATAAACGTCTAATGCCTCCAGCTCTTCAAGGGGAAGAAGAAAAAAAAAAAAAGTATTACAGTGCTTGAAACTTAAGTTTAGCAGTATTAGTAAACAGTGGGACTGAAACTCCAAGCTGGAGTCCTGTCATGCTTTATATTAGTTGAAAAAGAATCCTGATCAAGAAATTCCGCACTGCAAGACCAAAACCACTTCACAACATCCACAAAAACTCAGAAAACTGAGATGTTGCCCTGAAACTGTAAATGCACCACCACATTGTTAATCAATGACAGGTTTGGCAACATAGAAATGTCATACACAAACTTCAGACAACTCATAGAATAGTTCATCATATTCACAGATCACATTAAAGGTTAACATTAAAGCTAATGACTTCTTTGAGGTGACTCCTTTTACAAATACAAAGGAAATTAACGTTATACTCAGGCTAAATAGGGTATTCAAATTTCCTGTAATGAATAAAAGCAGACAGAGAAGCAGCAAAATGAATTAGAAACAAGCCTAGCAGAATGTAGATGAATAAATGTAATTATCTCCATTTTTTAACTAGCAGCTGACAATCATATTGATGGAAGTTATTGAGAGCATCTGAAAAACAAATATCTTCTATTGCATATGAATAGGACTGTCTATGAAAGTACCTAGGGAGAGTTCAAAACAAACTGCATTTAAATAAAATTTGGAAGGAACAAAAATTCCTTGGGAGCAGCAGATACCCCTTGGGGCCACAGCACAAACAACTGGTTATGTTACTATTTGACAGAAAGTGGATGTTCTAGATGTACCTTTCAGAAACAGATGGACAAGCTTCTCCTACAACGTACCAGTTAAACTCTAGGAAATAAGGAGCTTTCCAGAGTCCCTGGGCTTCTGTCCAGGTATTCTAGGTAAACAGAGCTTAGAAAGATATTCATCTGCAAATTATTTGGGTGACTACTCATCAGTCCCCAAAACCACTAAAACAGAAAACTGACCAGTTAAACTGGTCAAAAGAGAAAAGAGTTTCCAACATACAGAGGCCAACACTTAAAATTCCTATGCAATACTGGTTTTCTTCCACTGAAAACTGTCCCTCAGATTAAGCTTTGTATCAATAGGTTAGGCTCAGAACTCACAAACTGAGGTCCTACAGTGAGAATATCACAAGAAGAAATGGCAGAAGTTAGCTGTTGTTGAAAATGTGCAATACTACTGGCAGTAGCAGGCCTGAAGGAATTATCTGAACCTTTACCTTAGCTGAGAAAGGGGATGGAGCCCCAGAAGAGGACCTACCTCCACTTCTTCACAAGACCAGCCAACAGAGCATGTCCCAGCACTATGCACTCCTGACAGCTGGAGTTTGGCAGATGAGGAGCAGGAATGATGTGGAGCAGCTTTTGCTAGACAGCCACCCCTTGAGCTCAAACCAAATTCACAGACTACTCCAAGTTCCCAGGCTAAACACTTTTTTTCCCCTTGGATATAAAAAATTGGTAATTTTTCCCCCATTGCTCCTTTCCTTTCTAAATGTGCTTAGGTTTTTATTTTGTAAATAGGGTCCTTCTAAGTGGGGAAGCAGTACCTACTAAAAGCATTCTCAAAGCCCACTCTCAGAAGGCATTTGAATTGGCAGTGGGTTACAGATTTAAAAAAAAAAACAAATAAAAAAAAAACCCACACAAATCAGAGTAACATATTTCCACAGAGAAAATACTGAGGTCCTTTTATACTTAAATCTAAAATGCTGTATTTCAACAACACAATGTTTGTGACAAACACAAATCTTCACAAATTTAGATAGTACAACATAATTATAAATAAAGGTATTAGCTGGTCCCTGGGGATACTCCATTAGTCCATTCTCTTTGCATATTTAAATTGTATGCAACCATCCAGCTAAGTCATTGTGCCCAAGTGCATCATGAAGTATAGTTTGTGCACTGTCATTAATGTATAATGAACACAAGAAATGATTCCTTGCACAGATCCTAAACAAACAGAGAAATAAAATACTCTCCTGCCACTATACAAATGTTTCTTAACTGTTCGTTTCAACAGCTGCAGCGCTTTAGTGGGAGATGTTAGGAATTTGAAATCTAACAGTTTTGTAGTCTCTGGTCACAGAAGTGCCTTCGAGTAATCTGGTGAGGCAATGAGGGGAACACAGTCTCTACCCTGGAAACTGGTGGTTTGCCTACACAAAGAAGCTATATTGCACACTAACCTGTGTGAAATACACAGTGCACTAGATACTTTGTGAGAATTCCCCACTGCAAACAATCCCAGTTTAATTTAAGCAAGATTACATACACTTTTATTGAAAATCATGGAAAGAGCATATCTACACCATTTGGCAGCATACAGCAGAGACAGCCCGCAGCTACCTCTGACAAAGCTGGTACATCCACATGACATTACGAAGAGCTATTAACCAGATTAATCTAAAAGGAGTATAGCTACATCAACTTCATTGCAATGCAGCTGTGACATAATTGTACTGCTTCAATTTCTGAAGCTAGCATGGGCACTATGTATGGTGGACACATGCTCTAAAACTGTCTATGCAGGGAGTTTTAAAGAGAGCACTTAGAACAAATTTCATAGATGAATATACAGCTTGCTTTGCTCACAGCAATTCCCCTTTGTAGGCAAGTCCTGTTATTCCACAGGGTGTGCTTAAAACCTGATTTGGATTAAACAGCCATGAAATTGAGTGCAGAAATCTGAAAAGCTTATATCACCAACAAAGAGTAATGTAGTATGGACAAAGAACTGAGAGATTGTAGCATTTTTCAAGCTTTGGAGGAGTTGGGGGGTTGTTTTCTCTCCTTTCCCACACAAATAAAACCAGTAACACACAATAACAGGCTAGTAGCTTGTAAGTGTATCTTCCTTTGCTATCTAAATCTGGTTCATGTAGTTTAAGGAGTGTGAAGACACTGAGTTAACAAAGACTTTTTGACAATTTCACATTTTCTTCAACTTTATTGTTTGAGCACAACTCTAAATCAGGAGACAGAGTTTAGAAGCTGTCCACATGGTGGGAAGAACATAAAGTGTAATTTACAAAGTAATTCATACAACACATAAGGACACAGTAACAAGAATGAATTCTCACAGCAACATAGCCAAGAAAAATCTGTTAAACTTCTTGGAACATATGCAACTGATTGAAGCAAAGTAAACAACAGTATCAACAAAGATCTTTAAAAGCTAAGTGGAAACTTGAGAAGAAACCAAGGCCAAATCCAAGGATTTCCGTTTCATGCAAGAAATGCTGCTCATTCATTCTTTTTTATCTGAAAAATAAGACAACTAAAGTGTCTCATTTCTTAATAAGACAGCTCAAGAAGATATGTGAGCTATACATCTCTTCAGAGTTAACACCTTTTTATGGTGAGACTGCTTGCAGTTTATTTACATGCTCTGGAAAGGAAGACTGGCAAGTTCTCTTAGCTGCACCATGAATACAGTTTGTAAGGCCATGCATAAAGAGCAGTCATAGTGGAGCATGGACCCATGTGTTGAAAGGTGCTCAGAATACGGAATTGTGTTAAATAGTTATAACTGTTGTGTTAAATATAAAACTCCAATGGAATTCACAAACAACTCTTTTTTCTGAAGGGCACTGGTTTTTCCAAGGCCTCCAATTCTACAGTTCTGGTCCAGAGGAGAACCAAAGCCACCTGAGCACTCTCTTGAACAGTGTTCAACCCATGGGGTTAACCCACAATACAGATCTCATGAAGTTTCAGTTTCTGAAACAGAATCTGAAAAACAGCATCCTTGAGAGTG
This sequence comes from Strix uralensis, assembly GCF_047716275.1. NCBI lineage: Eukaryota > Metazoa > Chordata > Aves > Strigiformes > Strigidae > Strix > Strix uralensis. The sequence goes on from NC_133975.1 coordinate 42,805,954, forward strand.
TTTGTGAATTCCCACACCTATTTTTTTTCCCCTATTCATTCTAACAGAGATGACGATTTGCGTTTGAATAGCCTACTTAAAATTGGCAGCAGTAATACCTATCCACCTATTCCTTACTTAATTTCAGGGAAAAAGTACTGAATACAAATAATAATTTCTCACCAGCATTCCATCTCATTTCCTTCAGCTTGAAAACACAGAAAAAGTGCATACAGTATCCATCAAGAATTCAGACTATCCTCAGTACTACACAGCATTTTCCATTTAAGTCAAAATACACTTAAATGAAAGAGTGAAAGGCACACAGCAACACAGACTAGGAGAGAGGGAGGGAGTGGAGAATAAGACAGAGAAATGAGTGTCAAACATGCTATATTCTTTTTGTAGACTTTCACCATGAGAGGTTACTTGGGTTTTGTCAATATTAGTGCATGGAGAGAACCAACGTTCACAGCTGAGTACTTAGCTTGGTATAGCTGACCAAGAAAAGTTTTTAATAAAATGTCTCACAAAGGTAGTTGTTTCATTCACAGAATTCAAGTTTGTCCATCTAATTAAAACTCCTTTCATGCAGTAATAAACTGGGGCTGAGCATTCCAAGACCAATGCACCCTAAGTTCCCATAAAGTGTTTAACCCTGTCGGAGGAGCTAGTGGAAAAAGTCTTGAGGTTATGAGCACAAAATTCCCCTATTTAATTCATCCTATATTTGGGAAAACAAATTCTATAAATAAAGTGACACCAATGAAACACATCCAATTTCTCCTTATAATTGAAACAAGCTTGAATGTTGTGCTGCTCAGGTCAACAAATGATAATAGCAATACGGCCTATAACACTTTCTATTACATGCTACAACCTCTAAGAAGCAAATCCCATCACAGTGAATGCCAGCAACACAGGAATCTTAAGATAGCCACTAAAGAGGTCTGAGCCCAAAGAGAAATGATTGCAAGTTTGTTCTATTTGGCTTAAGAATGGTTCACTATTAAAGTAGAACATTATATCTGTCCCTAGAAATTCAATAGCACATCTGTAAAATTAATGGCACAAATAGCAGCCAAGGGATCTTGAAGGGAAAAAGCATAATCCAGAAGATGACGCTGCATTACATCTCATAAAAGTAACATTAACCTTCAATACTAAATACCTAATGTGTTCTTTTACTTCTTTTCTGATAAAATAAATACATAATAGTAAGAACAGGCATATAGTACTAGAAGATAAATACACCAAAGTGGAATCTGAACTGAGCAAGGACTTAATGTTGAACTCCAGAGCTTTTAATCAAGAAAAAGGTCTTTCTAGTGCAGGGTTTCCTTTCCCATGGTGCAATATTTAGATAGGATTGAAGTTGTTCAGGTGACCTTGGTTACCACAAGGCTATGCAGACCTGTCACTTGAAGGAAAATGTTATTACCTTTGGGTACTGGAGTAATTACAATCAATTTGCTGTGTTGATTGGCTAGTGACCTCTTCTTCAACTTCTTAATTTGCAATACAGAGAAAGCTCCAAATGAAGTGAGTGAAGGCCCATAAAGTGATCTGACATTCTAAGAAATACAGACACATCACTGCTGAAAACTTCATTTAATATCCATTTGAAATTTTAGAGGTCCTGCTAATTCCCTCTTTTGCTTTCACCTGTTGTGACTCTTTAGCAGACCAAGCTTCAGTGTCACCTAAAAGAGTGAATAAAGTTATTAACAGTAGCCATTTAGAGTTACTCATATGAGGACCAAGAACTAATTTCAAAGTTAAATTGTTCTTCTGCTTCTGGTCTCACTTACACCAGTCTGTACCACTGTCATTTCATTGATTCATGTGGAGTGGCTGCTGTTTGACAGCTAGCTTCATACAGTAGTAACAAAAAGTACCTTTTCACTGATAATGTATTTTAAAAACAAAGCTGCAAATCATTAAAAAATAAACTCTTGGAAGTTGCAAATGCTTATGCTTGATTTATTACTTAACCATATCTGGCAAAATGAACTTCCTCTCCAATGACTGCTGTGTTCTAGATTCTTGTTTGAACCCTTTTCAGAAAGAAATCTGCATCTGAGCTGACAATTTCCATGTCAGGTTTCATTCAGCTGCAAATTCACTAGCTGAAATACATAAACCACTGAGAACAGACTTTAAAGCAAACTTCAGTCCTTAACTCTGGCAATGCTGCTGAGTTTGACTGTAATTACCGCTACATCAGCAGTTCATTTACAATCCCCTAATGCCCTGTGTCTATTGCTATCAACAAATTATGGATTACCGACCCAGTTGGTTGCTGTCAAATACACGTTGTCTGCCTAGTGTTCAGACTAATAGCCTGCACATAACTGACTGGAATTATGTTATGTCAATATAACACCTATATGAATAAGAGGAAAATGAGCACAAATAGGAGAAATTAAAGTGAAAGGTATGCATAGAAGATCTCAGCAATTTTTTCATCTTGTGTAATAAAGTATATTTGAATCAAGACCAGAGAATCTGGAAGGTGAGTAATGCTTAACCTACTCTTTTATGTCAAATAGAGATGCGACACAAAATGTTCTTTGGTCCAGGATATAACTGCAACTTCTTTCTGCTTTATATTTGTAAATACTGTTTTCAGTCTATTGCTTGGCAGCTTTCGCTGGAGTTCAAGCCAGAGTTGCAGCTACTTAAAGCAGGAAAATCAGTTTTGTGGAACTGTGATTAATCGATGAACTCCAGTAACACAATCATAGGAACAAAAAATACCTTGATGTCATGCCAGTAACTGTTTCTGATAGTAAGTTACATAATAAAGAAAAGAAACTCCTCTATTTGAAGTTGTATGAGTTGAACTTTTTCTGTTACACATTTCTCTACATTTCTTACTCTATTTTGGGAAATGCTTTACACTGGATTTAGTATTTAAAGAATTTCCTTGTTTGTTTTTTCTCTCCAGTTTTGGAATTACAGAATCCATAAAAGGTTGCATATGCAGAGATAATCTTGGAAATCATTAAAACTGTGCAAATTGTACACCTGTATTCTCTTGGACTCACAAGCAGAATGATTAAAAAGAAGATTCTGTGAGAAATCGTACAGAAGTAGGGGTTTATGTGCAGAATCATATTAACTATATGCCCACTGATGTGATGTGCAAAGGCTACTCATATCCTTTTGGGATATTTATGGTGGTCCCATTGACATGGCTGGACCACATGTTCTCATCGCCATACAGACTTTAACCTTTCTATTTTATATAATGTTCCTGGTCTATGTGAGAAATTACAAAATTGAATGTGAATATCCAACTGAGGGAAGAAAGAATATAAACTAATAGTACAGCACATCCAGAATCATAAAATAGACTTTTGTACAGGATGTACTTAAGCTACTAAAACTGGAAATTGGATGAACGTGGCAGGGGAAGTACCACTGTTGTTGCTTTCTTTCCCTAAACATTTGCTACAAACACAGGATGCCAGACTAGATGAACATCTGATCTGACCCAAGACCACTGTTCTTAGGTTCTTATTAGTAGGTACAGTAATTCCAGATAGTGTCACTGTTTACAAATGTCAATCAAAGACATACTGAGAATTAGCCAACATTCCTAGGACATAGGCACAAATCCCCGGTGTATCTGAACTGCTGTAATTTTCTTGCTGTCAAAATTGCTACACTGATTCATATCTTGCCCTACAGATCTGTTTGACCAAGTCTATTTTACCATGTTATTATGACAGCATTTAGTAAATAATGAACAGTGTGGAGTACAAACCTATTAAAATCAATGGAAGTGTAACTTTTAAGGAAAAAAATTGTTTGCAATGCGTAATGAAGTCTGAAAATAAATTTCTAATTAAAAAACCTACTTTTCTAGTGTCTTCTCATATTTATAGACATGACTTCAGAGCCAATTTAGTAATTTCTTTTAGCTACATAGAATTATTTTTTTTCCACTATTACTTCTTGCTTCTGCATTAATGCTACCAGTTCTGGTAACAAAATTTTCTCTGAATTCATATCTCTTAAAAGCAAGAAAATTGTCTGGAAATAAATAACTTCCCAAAAATATTCTCTATGGAAATTCTGAGAAATTAGTTTTCAAGAGAATATTTATAGGTCTCTTAACTAAGCAAGGAGCATACTAGGACAAAGAATGTTTAGATTTTTAAAGTCTTTTGTAAAGTGATTTTCAGAACATACAATGCCATAGGATAATGGAGAGCATGTTGCAGGAAACATTTTTTTGTTCTGTGTTCATAGAACACAAAGCACAATAGGATTCTAGGCAACAAATAAGAGCTTCTAGGACATGACGGAATGTGTATAAAGATCAGTATGATGCAGTTTATAATTATATTTTTTTTTCATTAGATCCTTTTAAAATGTCTTTACAATTTCTTCTTAATTTGAAACTGTTTCTCTGTTATTTCCTTGTTTGCACCTGAAGGAGTAACTGCTGAAGATAAATGTGGAAAGTACCAGTTTACTCCTTGAGAAGAATGATTTGTCAAGGTTTAATAACAGCAAGTGGCATATGAGAGCTGTGCAAACAAGGCCATCTCTTGACAGAATTGACAGAAGCACTATGTGGGCTGCTAGAGAGATAAGAGTTTGTGGCTTTTTTAAACGCTGGCATGATGTTGTAAGCTGATCATCTACCACATGGATCGGCTTCTTCAGGTTTACAGGTGTACAATTTAGGATTTAATAAATTTGGCTAAGAACGATCAAAAGCTCCTTATCTATAACCGTACAGAAAAAATAACTGCCCAAATATTCTCATGTAGAATTCTGTAAGCTAACAATGTGTTGCCACTTTCCTAACCACAAGGGCACAAAAGAATAAAAGACAATTAGTTTCTAAGTTATACAATGACTTTTGAAATGTATTGTGTCCCAGCTTGGTAGCTATTTAAAGAATTTCACAACTGCTGTAACGCTTCCAATAACAAGGAGAGGATATCACAAGAGAGGCGTTTCTCTTTTTGCTACCCACATCCTATGAAAAAAATCATACAGAATATCAGACTTGACCTTACGGCACTGAAAAAGAACTGTTATCTCCTTGGAAATGCTGACATCAGTTTTACAGGGGCTGTGCCCCCTCCAGTACTGGCTAGTAGTGATACCTGGTAAATTCTTACCCCAACAAAGGGCAAAATGTCACAAGTGAAATGGCACTGCCCAGATGGGGAGCCTGTGTGCACATCCTGCTGAAATGCCTTTCTATACTCTGGGCTCTAGACTCCATTTTGAAATTACAGTTATCAACATATATGAAACTGAAACATGCAGCTCTTTACTGGAGCTTGACTGATACTTGACACAGTAGCAACTAGCTGTTTTGCATTTCTAATTCCAGTTCTATCTTTAAGGAGGCTCTTGGAAGAGAGGTAATAAAAACAGGGAGGAAAATGAATGCAGGAAATAAAGGAAAATAAAGAGAGAGAACTGTCCTCATAACTATAGAGTACTTAGAGCAGTAATTCACCTGAAGGGAAGTAACTAGTTGGTTGTCAGCGAACAATTTGCTTTCATTGATCTCTTGGTTAAATATTGAAGACATTTGCCTGCAGGGTTCAATGAATGAGAATAAATTCCTTAATCACCCCACTTTTTGTGCCTGTGCTTGTAAATCAACATGTGTTACAAGAGGAAAACTGGCCAGGTTTTAAAGAATGCTGTACCACTGTCACTGTATCTTCTACTTGCCCGTGTCATGAAATTCTCACAATGGTACCCTTTCTTTCCTGGTCTGATCTTTATTTCTTTTGTAAAACAATATTAAATACTGCCAAATATATGTATCAAAAGTTGAACATGTGCTTCATGTGTTTTAACACCTGGCAATAGTGTTACAACTTTCTCAAATTCAGCTGAAGTTCTCCAACTGTATTGAGTAAAATACTAAGACTATAGGTTGAAAAATATTCTGTGTAGCTATATGGTCATATAACAGGCACATGTTACAGCACACATTACAGCAAACAGCTTGTTAAACTGTAGTGTTCTGTCTTGCTAGATTTTTTCTAAGAAAAAATTCTTTCTACATAAGATATAGTTAAAAATGGATTGATCTTGTTACATTTTTCACTCTGATTAACTCATAAAATTCAGCTTCTTTTTTTCTTCACTGAATCATCTGTGAATCAGTTAAGCACATATGATCCATAGACTCATGCTAGAAGTCCATTTAGCCCAACATCCTATTCAACAGCAGCCAAAAGAGAATGTCTGAGAACTAGCAGAACAAGATAAGTATATTTGCAAAGCAGCCTCACAGCTTCTGATAATTTTAGTTCATGGACTTCCTAAGACAGATATGGTTAATTTGTATTTAGCAATCTCAAAGGATAACTGGACTCATTTTAACTCCACATGGCTCTTTGCCTCTCCATATCTTGTGGCAAAGAGCTCCACTGCTTGGCTATAAACTAATCCCCTTCTCAGTCCACTTCTATTACTTTGAGCCTGCCTTCTGCTGTCTTCATGTGATGTCCCTTTTCATAAAAACGGAGGTTCTTATAAGATGTTCATCATTATTTCCCAGGTAGTCTTGATGATTATGTTACTGATTATTTTTTAATTATTCATCAACACATTTAAATGGTCATCACATACATGGCAACAGTTTAGGATGTTTTTAAGGTCTGTTTCTGCTCTGAAGAAAGCTCACAGTTGTCGTGATGTTTCATGTTCCCTGCTCTGCCAGTAGCACCAGTTTTCAATGCCTGCCATTTATACACATTACAAAGTGGAGGAGGGGATGTTTCTAAAATCCAACACTTTAAACAATATAGAATTTAAAAGACAAGCTGGATTCCTGCCTTCTCAGTCATCACACTGCCTGGTTTTGCTGGCCAATTCGTACTTTCAATCAAATCTGAGCAATCCATGCCTGCTTTAAAGAATGCCAAATAAGTAATATTTTTCAAGTCTTACTGACAGCAATGCTAAAATTGTACAAAATAATTTGAAACTCTAATGGAGTAGGATTACCTCACAGACATTCAATCCATTTGTGCCTGATTTCCATAGAAGTTCTTGTGACTGAAAGGAAGTTTCCCCTTGAGAAAACTGAAGGAGAGGTCTTAATTCAGATATACGTGTTCCATAAACTTTGTTTTGTTATTGAAAAGACATTTACCTCTGAAAAGTAAATTATCTTGCAAACTAAGCCTCCTTTGTTTTCAGAAACTGCAGTCTTCTACTTGCCTTCCTCATTTCCCTCAGGATCTTGAACACCACTACAAATGAGGCCACCACTGATGATCACCTTCTTGGCCAATTTTTCTTTGTTAGCGAATAGCAGATGCAAGAGATCCAAGAAAACCAAGGTGGCTACACTCACTTCCTCATGTTAATTGGGTAGTCTGTAAAAAACACCCATGAACACATCACCCTTAATTGCTTCTCCCTGATCCTGCTCCACAAGGCCCTATTTGTCATTCCATAGAAAAGCTCCATACATTCGAGCTGCTGCTTCATGTAAAAGTATGCCTCTTCTCCTCATCTTCCCAGCCTGTCTTTACTAAAGAGCCTGTCTCCATGCATCACAGAAAGCCAGTCATCTAAGCCATCCCACTGTATCTCAGCTACTTCAGTGTCTGCACAGGGAGCTCTAACTGCTCCTGCCTGCTTCCCAGGCAAGCGTGCTTTCATCTACAATCACTTGAGGTGAGCCCCATTTCAGCCTCTTATCTTTCCTGAGAGTTCCCTCACTCCCATAACCTTGCTTTGCATACTTGCCACCCTGACTTCCATTCCCCCACTTAGATGCAAGCTATTAGCACCATTCCCCAGCATGAATTATCAGAACAATTTTTAATTATTCTGAAAATTTACTAGTGTTTACGGAGCACAAATTGAGAAAACACAATGTGCTTCATTGGTATAAAATTATATCATCTGCTCCATTCTCTTCTTTCCTTGAATGAATTGCAAGCATAGATACAACTGCTTCTCTGGACAGGAGGATAAGAATATAAATGCTGTCATGGTCAAAACTGAGTAAATTCTTAAACTCTTTGTGAATCAGGTTTGGAAGGATTTCTTTGAAGATGCAGTGGTTGAGCACTTATGTCCCAATGAATTTCAGTCACTGTGGTCAGAAGAAATTGTATGGAAACTTGTGCTAATTTTCATTATAAACTTATAATGGTATAAGCTTTGTGTGACTGTACTTATGTTCATACCCAGGGGGTTAAAGTCATACACACTGCACTTAAAGTGTTAAATAGGCCAAGACTATATCCTATACTGGTTTACACTGTCCAATAAATAATACAGATCCTTTCAGGCAAACAAGTGTGCTGGAAACACTCCCTAAATGAATAAGGATCCTTATTTCTTTTACTGATGCCAAGATTTTATACTTGTTTGACTTAAATGTCCATTTAAAAAAGCTACAGCAATTTATTACATTAGTGCAAAACCACACCAGATAACTTGAAGTAGTTGTGCATGCCAATAGAACAAAACCTTTATTTATGTTATACTTTTAATTAAAATGAAAATAAACTATTTGCAAAAAGTGTCTAATATGCTATGACTTTTTATAGCAAAAAGAATTACATTTTTAACTACCTTTCTCTCCACTATCTTTCCATTGTTCCAACTCACTTTGTCATTGTCAGGCCACAGTTAACAGGCCTGTGAGTTCCTTCAGGAGAAAGGGGGAACTCTGGTTAAATTATGTAAAAATTTGGATACAAAACATTAAGTATGAGCAATCTTGCTTCTAACACAACAAAAGGCTTCAAAATACTCAAAGTTCATCATTTACTGCTTTTAGATTCAGAAAAACAAACTGTTTCACCAGAGGACACCTGAAGTACAAAATCTCAGTTTATTGTCTCTATCCGTGAACTGCAGGTAAATAGAAGGGATCTGTGCTTGGGGAGCAGAAGGTTTATGGATGACAGGCACTAGAGAAAGTATTAATAATGCAGGCAATATCATCTTGCTAGAGAAAGTGCTCTGGAATTATGCCTTTTCAGACAAAATTAATGACTTAGTTCAAGCATACTCAGCCTAACAATTAATCAGTGGAAGTTCTGTGAAAGACTGTCAAAGGAAACGGTGGAGGTGAAACACTTCAGGGATTTACCATATTCTTAATTTCTAGAAAGCACCAGGTCGGTATACTGACCACATGCCTGCAGGCCTGAAGCCAGAAGTTCATGGAGTTCTGAATGCATTTTACTACTATCTCAACAAAAAGTAGAGTATATTCAATAGAGCTGATTTCCCATTTGCTGCAAAACCATAATAAGCTGATGTATGCTAATGTACCTGTAGTTTTGTTTTAAGTTAACAAGACTTTTTACAAGGGCATGTAGTTATAGGACAAGGTGTAATGGCTTTAAACCGAAAGAGATTAGATTTAGATTAGATGCAAGGAAGAAGTTCTTCACTGTGAGGGTGGTGAGGCACTGGATGCCCAGAGAGGTTGTGGATGCCCCCTCCCTGGAATTGTTCAAGGCCAGGTTGGACGGGGCTTTGAGCAACCTGGTGTAGTGGAAGGTGTCCCTGCCCATGGCAGGGGGGTTGGAACTAGATGATCTTTAAGGTCCCTTCCAACCCAAACCATTCTATGACTGTTTTAGTATGACTGTATGTTACAGTTATTCATGTATGGTCCACAGGAGGAATTATTTTTCATGATCTCATCATCACAAGGAAAATGTGTGGAGTGATAAATAAGGGTAAAATAGCTAATCATGCAAGTACTTGAGAACTGTTCTAAAGAGTCTGTTGACACTGGATGCAGTGAGAACAAGATATCAATACCTGAAAGTACTAATTCCCATTTAACATTTAAATCTGTTTGTAATGCATAGGCTAAGTTAATTGAAGATTGCCTCCCTAAATAAAAAAAATATCATTTACTTCACTGGGGTCTGGATCATATTCTGCATTCTTTGCATACATTTAAATACACAAAATTTTCTTCATAGAATTGTAGTAACAGGAATTACAGTAATTGAAAACTGAACTTGTTCTGTGGGCATCAACTGAATATGGAAATAGCAAGTAACCTGTACAAGTTCACAAGACTCTTGACAAACACAAAAGCTCCAAACAGTTGTCCTCTAAGCACTTCCATATCCAGTGTTTTCTTAGAAATAGAAGCAATTTCAACATACAGAGAAAAGGTGAATCCATTGCAAAAAAAAAAAAAAATAAGAAAGCTTGGATTGAGATTTGATGCAAAGTTTTGTATCAGTGCAAGCTTAATCTGACCAAGTCTAGTTTGCCACATCAAATATGTTCATCCGCATCAGGATGTTACATTTACCATAACTTTTCCAAAATAATTTCTTCTCATTTGGAAAAGCTCAATTATTCCTTTAGGCTATATTAAAAGGGATGAGCTGTATCCTAAATTAACCTCCTTTTATAACTTTGAAGAGACTTTTACAGGAATAAGGCCCTAAAAAGCAAACAGCAGATGTTGCTTTACAAAGTCAGTTTGCATATATACCACACTTTCACCCAACAGACAAAAAATACAGCTCCTTACCGCAACATTCTACATACAAATGACAGAATCCATCAAGATTCTGCCAAGATGACTGTTTCACACACTAAATATCTGAATAGAGGCCATCACAGATTAGATTTAAGTCTCGCAAGATTGCTCCATCACTTCCAAGAGACTTATGGTACATCAGTGAAGGTAAAGAACTTTTAAATCATGACTAGGTATTCTTCCTGCTTCAGTTAAGCTATTTATTTATTTGTTTGTTAACAGAAGGCTATTCTGCAGCTATTATGCCAATATGTTTTTCATTAGTCAGTGCAAACAGCATAACTTTTTCTTTTTCACGTCCGTAGACTCAGTGGACCCACATTTAAGAACATCACATCCAACAATGTTTGGGTAGTATTGCTATCAGACACTTCTCCACCTAAAGAAAATGAATATACATACGGACAGAGATGCAGAATAGAAAAATACTGCAATATCAAACTAAAAGTATTTTTGGTTCAGGAAAAAGTGTTAGGCTTCCAATCAATTGGAACTGTGTAAGTACAATCTTTAATATAATGATGTATACAAACCATTCTGTGGTTCAATCCCACATGTAAAAATGTAACAAAGATGACAACAGCAGCATTGTGCTCAGAACCACAACTAAGCAAAAATAGAAAAACCTGGTAATAGGGAAGGTACCACTCACAGCAGCCCACCAGGGCCCTATATTCTCCTTATCTGGAGAGTAACATTCATGAATGAAAATCAGTAAGAGTTCTTCAGAGAACAGTTGCTGACAAAAGCTAAATATCCAGGTATCAATACTAGACATATACTTCGTTTGATTTAGTCATAGTTATGGAAATGTATGTCTGGTTGAAATAATTACTTGACTTTTGGTATAGGGCATGTACCTTGAGTCCAGATAATAAAGACAATGTTTAACTAGCTCTCCTCTGCATTCTACATCTACTTCTGGAAGCAGGTAATTTTCAACATTTAACATCAACTTTTTATGAACATTTAACATTGAACTTACATGGCCATCAAGCCACTCAGGTGAAAAGAAATGTTAGTCTAATAAAAATAAGTAGTTGCTTATTTAAGTAATTTAGGTAGCAAGCTTGGGAGTAATGAGGGTGAAAGGGGGAAACTAGCTGATCCTAGCGCACCTTACACTTTGCTGTATGCCCCTCTCCTTTCTTTATTCACATGAATTCTCTTTCCCCCATCCTTGCTTATTGGAAGTGGATTGACAGCAGAGAACTAGGTCGCATCATGAAGTCAAACAGTAAGAATAATTATGATAGATGCACCTGGATGAAGCAGCATAAATGCAATTTAATAAAAAGGGATTCAATTCTCACTGTAAAATAATATTTCTAGTAACTTACAGGGGTTGTACTGAAATCTGGTCATGAGGAAGAAGCATGTATCATCTTCCAGACTTGAGGAGAGGCTGAGTGAGCTGACATGCTAAAAGTAGAAGATTCACATAGTAAAAATCCTTTGTATTTCTTGGGAAAGCCAGCAGCTTAGTTGGAAGCAGAGAAGAATTTGGGTAGTGAGATGGACTGATGATAAAAAGGAAGAGTTCTTTGCTATAAATTTAAACTAATTTAAAAAGAATTTAATCTTTCACGGATTGTTACAATTATAAAGATGAATGAACTTCCTATTGTCTGTGTTTCCTGGCTACTACTTCCAATGAGAAGACACCCAGGAGTTTAGTGGTTCTTACACTGTGGATAGAATTATTCAGAACACAGTAAGTTCTACCCACATAATAAAAAAGCATGTTTGGCCTTGAAATGGCCTGATCTATGACTGTCATAGGCAAAAGTGGCTGTTGGCACTGATTTTAAGATTTTTTTAATATGTCACTCAGGATAAGTTGTTTAAAGAATGATTGCTTTGCCTACTTTGGTCACATTTAAATGCCAGATTGGGGCTGTCAAATGTGACTGGATTTATCAATGAGGCAGAATGATACGGAGAAAATTAAAAGGCTGCAAAATAAATTATTTGGGAAGCTAATTATAAATAATATAATCTCTATATGCAAATATTAAATGTGTTTAATTAAATCATTGCAGATTTTAGAAGTTCTTTCTGGCTTCTTTGACATGTCATGCCATCAGACTGTTTCTTGGGGATATAATTATTTAGTTAAATGATTAAATGAATTCTGTTATACATATTAGCTGTTCTAAGCTTTAAGCATATGGAAGTGTTTTGTCGATGTTCTAACCAGGGTCTGATCTAATTGTGAAAGGTTGTATTGGGGAAGAAGAAAAAAGTCATTGTACAGTTATTCTCACTTGTATTTTGAAGGTCATTTGTAAGTTGAACACATAGTCAATCAGACCCATTTAGAAGTTTCTCTTTCATTGGCTTAGAAAACTCACAACGATGGCTTGAACTCAGTCATCATTCAGAGAGGAAGCATGTAGAGTAATTTTTACATATTAATTTTAGAAATGAGCAGGGATGAATAATCCACTGTCGTCACTTGACAGAAGTAATGACAAATAATGATTTTAGCCATGTGTTTTAGGGAGTGTCCGTTAGCATCACTTCTTACCATTCTAACTCCACCCACATTTTGTAATAGATTAGGTGAAATAATACATACATCTCTAAACAATTTATAAAATTCCATGCCACTTCTTTCCAATCAACAAACAGCATCAACCCAGTGAGCTATAGCATCCACAGGCTACTCACCACCACAAGGTGAGCTACTAACGCAGTGCTGCACAGCTGAAACGGCAAGACCTCACATAGCTCTGCAAGCTCCCTGCTTAGCTCCTCAGGGGCAGTTGTTCACTTTTGTGACATACCAGACAACCACTGCCAGGAGAGACCTATTTATGACTTATGTATTCACAGCATGAGCCCAAACCTCAATGCAGTCTTAACTTTCGGCGTCATATTTTGATAGCCCAAAACTGACCATAATGTGTTGCTCTTTAATGGCTTGTCATCATTAATGCACCTGGTTCACTATTTTAATTCCTTGGGCTCCCGGGTTCTCTCAAGTATGGATTTGCAGATTATTCCAGCCAAGGCATCCCCTGGCTAGTACTCCTCTCTTTTTGACAATACGCCTAGACAGTTGTACGCAAGATAATACACAGGGTACGCTCTTGTATTTTATTACTCTTCCAAGTCAACTTTACAATCAGAAAAGAAAAAAAGAAGCTTTTAATGAATAACTTATTTTCTCCTTGTCATAACATAACCACTTCCTCTATTTTTTCAGAGTATGGCAATGTCTAAACTAGCTATTTTTCTTGAGATATTTAGTTTCTTTCACTTCGCTACCAGTAAGGTTGCACTAGCACCAAAAAGACAGAGTAGGATACATATTAAAAACAACGTAAATTGTTAATCATAGGTGACTCTGCATACTCAAAATTATGCTGCTACAGTTGCTAGTACAAAATGGTTTCCACAATAAACTCCTTTTCAATAGCTCCAACAGCTCTCCAGAACAGTCATCACCATCAAGCAGAGAGTTTCCATGATGGTTCTAGTACTGAGGATTTCTTTCCTTAAGTGTCAGTAAAACCCTTCAGCTGTCTTTAAGAAAGCTGACTGATAATTGACTGAAAACTTATTTTTTGAAATGGATACTTAAACCTGCATATAATACTTTAAATACCTTTAAATGCATGAATTTTGTATGTACTTTCAAAACAGGACTTTTCATGAGGATTATTTATGTAGGAGAGTACACTTTGCTACATTTAAAAAAAAAACCACTTGGATTTTCATATGAGAGATGTCACTCCTAAGTACATTCTTTGGTGAGGAGAAAAGATATCTGCTTCTCAGTTAATCCTAGCTTAAAAATTATGCCAAGAAAGCTATATCTAACGTAAACTAAAATCCAGACCAGGCATAAGGGCTGTAGAAACAACAGAGCAAGATTTTACTTTTTACTAGTTAATGTCCTTGCAAAAGGTCTTCAAGTGAACCACATGTATAGTAAGACCATATAATATGTATAGTATAGACCCATATATAGTAAGACCATGTCTTGGTTGCTATCTGAAATATAGCTGCACCAGCAGAGGCAGGCCCACAAGAGCCAGCAGGGTGTCAGCAGGGCTGATAGCATCCCCAGCTGCAGAGGGAATTCCTCACTGCCTGCCTTACTTGGGAGCATCACACAGTGAAGATCTGGTCATTGCTCAGAGACACTCTAGGCCAGCACTCTAGGACAATCATATTTTATTTAGAGACCTTTCCTTTATGACAACGGGAACACCATCATGATGAAAATTAAATTTAGTGTCTTGTCATCTAGCCTGTGTGTAAAGATGACTCTAATTCATATTGATGTACAGATTTTTCAGTAAGCAAATACATCTAATATGATAAGAGTATGCAAATTTTTTTTATTATTATTTCATATCACTAAAAAGTGCAGCTTCTTTCTGAAATAGAAAAATCAGCCACAGGGAAACTACTTTCATTATTTTAGTGTCCCCTATCTCCAAGTAAATATGTGAAATTAGGAACAATAAATTATGCAAGAGTTGCTGCTGAGAAAAACCATATGACTATTGCAATCAGTGTAAGTTACATTACAAGCTCCCCTTGCCCATTAGAAGAACTTAAGAATCTCTGTTTTCATTTACCTTTGCATTAAAGCACCTACATTCCCATGAAAACATAGCCAAAACAGTATGCAAAGAGAGCATCACAATTCAGACAGCTCCTTTAGCGTGTCTCACTCCCAGCTACAATGACCATGCTTTTTGATTGATTTATTCAGTATTTACTATCTTATTTCACTCCATCAAACAACAGTTGCAATTTTTTTCTATCATCAGTGCTTTATGATACATATTCCGTATTTCCAGCTTGTCCACACCTGAAAGAGATGAGAGTAATGGATGAGGTGGAGATAGAAAAGCTTTTATGCAAAACTGAAAATTTAACTCTTTCTAGAAAATTGTAAAGCAAGAGGGTTTCACGGCTCTGGCACTGGATCAGGTATTTTTGCATTTCTTGTCCACAGTAGAGAGTTACCTAGTAATCTAGTCTTCCAGTATCATTTTCTACTAGATCAAAATGGGTAAACTTCACTTTTCTCCTAATATGTCCCCTGCAGCCCCAGTTCCTTATATTCCTTTCCTCCTGCTTGTCATGTCCCTCTTTCTCTGAAGACTGCCTCCATTCCAAATGTGAGAAGTGCCTCTCCATATACCGCTTTCGGTACCAATTATTTTTCCACTCACATTTCCCACAAGGATTGTTTCATGCCCATGATTTGCTCAATGTTAAAATTGCCATTGCAAAGCACAAAAGTAAAGAAGGTCATTAGAAACCATTATTTGTGCTCTGTGCGTGCACAGGAACTAAGAAGAAGGAAAGAGATTGAGCCCTAAAAAATGAAATAGCAAACAGCCAGCTAAACAAAATGTAGCATCATTGCTTTAGGATTCATGTAATCACTGGTATTTCTCTGAACCAGAGCTGAGCTGGGAAGCTCTTGTTTCTTTTTTTGTTTCTTTTTTAAACATTCAAAGAGCAAAGGGTCTTTCTGACTATGCGGGACATGTCATGTAATGTTTATTTTGCGTTACTAATTAATCTAGGCTCCCTACAAGAAAAGACTCTGAAGAGTTTGCTGTCACTAACAAGTTGAATGAATTGACAGGAGAGAGCACTCCAGACCCTCAGTGCTAATCATTTTTATCAGTGAGATCACTATAGGAGTCATGGCAATTTTTGTCCTCACTTGAAAATGAGATCATCAATACATAACCAGTTTACAACTAACCATCCACTATTACCAGATCCCATGCCAAAAATGAAACACAAGTAGAAGGCTTTTTCTCCAATCTGTAGTCCACCGAGCTGTCCGCTCTTCCTTTAATGAACTTCTTTCTTACCAGTATTCTGCATGCACATCACAAGCTGCAATTTGCATCATAATAATCCTTTTAAAAAAACAATCCATTTAATGCAGTTTCCCCTCTTCAAGTTACACAAGGATGTAACAAATGTTTATGAAGAATAGATGGAACTGGAAGAAACTCTTTTTCAATTTAGAATTTAATTGTAGAAGGCCAATTATAAAATTTTAATTTCCGCTATCATCTGTCTTGAATATTTATCTTATCTAGCAGTTATTTTATTCATAATGGAAACCTTTGATGGCTTTTTGTTATGCTATTCTAAGTCATGGATAATGCACACTACACTGGATTACATTTGTATGGAAAATAGGCCATGCTAGCTTATGTCTGAAATTAGATGCAGCTAACTTAATTTTGCTGACATCTAAAAGAAAGGGAGCTTTGTTTAAAATAAATAAATAAATAAATTCACTTAAAAATCTGATAAAATATTTCACTTGCTATCAGTTTAAAGTATGAAATCTACAGGAGCTTAAACAGCAATTTACTGGAAATCAGAACAGGACACCTGGGGTATCCACTCTCTGCTAATTAAGACTGCATATATTGAGTATTTAATAATGATGTAAATGTAATGTTATGAGTGTTCAGTGTAATTCAAAAAGCTGCTTTTTTAAAGCTGGAAAATTCAGGCTCATGTTTATCCATAGATACAAACTTCAACATAAGGAAACAACCTCAAACATTAAAAATCACTCTTCAAAAAAGAAGGGCATGGGGTAGATAAGCATACATTCCCAATTACAAGGCTATTCCAGTAAAACAGATTTGCTGAAAGATAGAATAGAGGATGTACATAGAACAGGGCAAATAAGCTCTCTTTTAATTACTGTGGATAAAGCAAAGTAATCACCGCTATTTGCACTTCAAAAGCATGACATTTTCACAAAATTGGAAGGGCTATAGATTGTGTAATATTGAGATAAGCATTTGCAGAAAAAATATATCAAATGATTCAAGCCTCTAAACTTAATGTGATTTTAGCTTAATCATCAGTAATCTCTCATTTTGACTCAGTTCAAGTTATGTAGTGGACTCTTAACGTTGAAATGCTAGGTGCATTTTCTTGAAGACATATTTTGACACTTCCGTTATGTTCCCCCACAATTGTTCCTTGTAATATATGCTTTCAGGTTTAACTCCATCAACCCCTACATTCATACTGATCGTGATATACAACTATAAATATGTTTAAAAAAGGAATTTGATGGGAAAGAACCATACTACCTTCTTTCTCCCTCTCCTTGGTTTAGGTGGAAAGAGGAATAATGCAGAGAGCCAGCCAAAAGCAGGACCTGCAGGATTCACACACCAGAATCCCAGCTTCTGGTCACTTTAATGCTTCTCCACAACTCTCTTGCTCCTGCAGTTTCTCTTGACCTCACTACTGCAATACCAGAAATGTCTTTCAGTGGAGCTTGTGATAAAGCATGGGTGTAAGTGGGAGGAGGAAGGAGAAGCAGGTAAAAATTATGTTTGGCATAAGACACTAGTACCATCTTTCCCCTCTTGTGGCTGAACAAGTCTGAAATTCTGTGACTGAAGCAGTAATAATATGTGTTCAAGAAACTGGATTATTCTTCTAACAATTCACAAATGAAAATAAAGACTGCCAAAGGCACAAAGAATTCAATCAGACCTGCTACTGAATGACACGTGTCAACTTTTAGGTCATAATAAGACAAGGCCCTTTATCACACTGCCACATGTAACACACCTTCATGTGTGTTAAGCAAGAACAGCAAGGTGCATAAATGCACACACCAGATCCAAGCGGGGTTAAATGTTTCATGCCACCACGTTGCCACTGCAGTTTTCTACAGAAAAACTCAAAGATGTTGAGCATGCAAGATGATACAAGCTGCTGACCTTCAAGAAAGAGAATACTACCTTACTCAGTGTAAAGGCACAGCTGACAAGAAATTGGCAGTCCATTCTAGAAAACTCCTGCAAATAAACTTTAGTGAATATTAGTCATCACCCATAAAACCCAGAATAGTTCTCTTTACAGTTACAGAAAAATTATGTAAGATTACTAGCACAAAAGAATTAATTCATATTAATTTTTTATTAGAGAGAGTCATATGTCATACAAGCAACAGAGATCTGAAACACAAATTGGGTGACAGTCACAAGGACTCAATAGTCCTTGTGTTCAGCAGCGCTATAATCCAGAGTAAATACAGGTAAAATAGGTTTATGAACTCCTCATACAGTCAGCATGGAATTTACTCATGTTCCTGCTTGGAAAACCAAACACATGACTTTGTCTGCCTTTCTGATAATGTATTAACATAAGGAGTTACCACTTGCTTTTTTCTTTTTTTTTCTTTTTTTTTTTTTTAAGATTTCTGTAAAACCTGAACACTATAAGCAATATACTTAAAAGAAAAAAGTTGTCTAAGGCAGTATGTGTCACTGGGGGATAAAAGTAAGAAAAAGCATTTCCCAGCTTGGTCCATGGGGACTGGCAGAGTTTCAGAGAAGGCATCCAGAAACTTCATTCTCCACTTCATAAGTCTTTAGTACAATGAGACCCGTTCCACTCAGTCCAGATGTGTTTGAAGGAGTGCTATCAGTGCTCATTATTTTGCTTCTCTGAATGCACAGGCCAAGAAAGTCTGCTACGATGACAGTTGATGAGGCTATTCACTAACCCAATGGAAGCATTTCCATTGATTTCTAATGTTGATGGATTGACTCATTAGCCTGTTTAGCTTTAGACACCTGCAAAGTGACAGCTGTTACACTGACCGTGTAGATATAAAACATGCTAACAGTTTTTTTGAAACCTGAAATGTTGTATCGCACTGACAGCATTGAGTTTGCATGTTGAACAACTGATCAGTATCACTTCAACAGTGCATGTTTACTTATTGTCTTTAACTTGGAATAAAAATTAATAGTGAAAATTGATTTTTTTCATAGACAGAGAAAGTTACGTATGGACAGGACTTAACTGACAGGCTTGCTGGAAGAAACGAAGACGATAGAGTTTTCTGCTTTTTTGTGTGTTAATGGTTCCTTGCTACTTTGTCACTCTCTCTGTGGCACTATCTTCTAGCAGGCCTCATGGTCAGACCATGCTATACTTTTGCACAGCTATAACACGTCCATTCACTAGGGCAGGCTAATAGATCTCTAATTTGCTCATTTGCACAGCAAAGTAGAACCCACGGCAGTATGGGTGAAGGACATTTGGGTGGAACCTACTGCAAAGAACATCATCAATCACAATCACTGTTTGCACAGCATCTGCACCAGCACTCACTCTATACTGAGAGAAGGTGAAAAATATTGAAATGTGTGTCCATTATTGCCCAGAATAGACACTGCCATGCCAGTGCCACTTGGCACAGCTGTCCTTAATGTTGAGCTGCACTGAATGATTGAACATAGGGAAGAGTCCCTTAGAGTGGTCAACCCTGGAATGAGGGACCAGCACCCTTCTCCTCATGGGGTCTGCCGCAATGCTACTGGAAGAAGCTAAGGCAGCCAGAGGACCCATCCTCTGGGCTACTACCACACTCCTGATTGCTGGGACAAAAGCTGAAGTCAATTTTCTTTCTACTTGTGAAGTCAGGGAAAGAAATCATGGTTGTGCCTGGGTCAGATGTTTTTTGACACAAGGCAGCATACACAGTCTGGGTAGAAGCAGTATTTGTCAGCTCTTCAACTCACAGTATCTAATGACAACTGTAGTACACAAAGCAGAAGCTGCCAAGACTGCTTCTGGATAAGAAACAGAGTTATCTGCCAGCAAGGTGCCCCCCAGTTTGGCACAAACATATCAAACACAGCATGCATATGTTTCTAAAAGGGTAACTCTGGCAGTCCGTCCAGCTTCTCCCCGAGGCAGAGCGCACACCACCAAGGTGCCACTCTTCCCTCCAACGCATCTTCCTGCACACCCCTGGAAGCAGCAAGCCCAGGCAGCAGAACCAGCTTTTATTGGGGTGGCAGAGCACCATCTCACACAAACCCCTGCTGCAACCACCCTGTTCACACACCCTACACTGCCCCCAGACTACAGCCATAGCATGGACCCCCAAGCTACCTCGACAGCACGAGGCTCTGAATTGGCAAAGTATTTAGTAGAAAGAGGCATTAGATAAATACCACAGTAGTGCAAATCAATTAACATCTCCTTGTAGGCTCATATATTCATAAGATTAAGTATCCTCTGGTATTATCAATTATTTCATAGCACCAGTACACTTATTTGCATTTATATAGACAGAATGAGCAGGAAATATTAATAAATGGTTAAAATAACACACAACAGACAAGTAAAGCAGGGCCATATTTTTCACTATGGCACTGGTTGGTCCCCTGTGCAGAGCTTGGAATTTTAGCATGCTTTTCAAAATTATATACTCCATATGTTTATTAAACATATATATATTTATAGAGAAGTTATTCTGAAGTGTTAAATAGACTTCCAATAATCGTTAGAAATAAGTTATCTAATCCATGGGAGGGGTTAATTTTTTTGTGCAGGTGGCCACTGTTGCTTCTCATGACAACTGAATTAATACTGGATTAAATTCTAAATGTTGATGACTTTTGGCTTCCCCCATTTTTTAATTTCCTAGTTCCTACAGCCATATTTGTGCACCTGATTTCTAAGATTTTCTTCTATATAGATTCTGTGTTATACAGTCATTATTCTGAACTACTTCCTGATGTCATAAAGGCTATCAATAGCCAAGATGGCACACTCTGACCTAATTTAGTCCCCCACCTAAAGACAGAAACAGTAGTATCTACATCATACTTTAAAGACCTCCTCTTAAAGATCTCCAGCACAGGAGAACAGTCTATTTTAACTCTTCATTTGAAAAAGGGTTTTGCTATCATCTAATCATCCTTGCCAAGTGTAAACCCACTACTTAATCTGCTCTCTAATTCATGGTACATATATCATCTACTATGTCACAACCCTGTAAGCACCTGAAGACAAAGATGTCCACCTGTTCCCTCTTCACTAGAGTACATCCTACCCCAACACATTTAGTCTTTCCAGACCAGTGGTAACTTCCCAACCTCTGATCATTTTTACTACTCTCCTCCTCTCAGCTCTCTCTAATCAGTCTATCTTTTTCACAGAGCTGAGGCCAAAACCAGATACTATCCCTATGTATCTAAAACCTTACCTATACACAGCCCTCCGAAATGTTCACATGATACTGTTGGTTCATGCTCACTTGTGATTCATGCTAACTCCTAGACCATTCTCAACATAGTTGACAATAAATGATCCTGTATTTCTTGTTTTCTATTAAATAGATTCAGATCAAAGGTGTAATTTGAAATAAGAGTACTTACTTTGTAATTTTGCAGTAGGCAACTATCTTCTTCCTCACTCATCCAGTACACCTATACGTATATACTTTTAAATTTTCCTGTTGGTGCCCCACTGAGCACATTCTTTTCCTTTCAGACATGTCTTATTTTAGAAAGATGTTTAGACTTTGGATTTACAATTGGCAATTAAAATGTAGAATTTTCAGTCTATCTGCTCTGCGACTATTTTAGGGGACAGTATTGTCTCTTAAAAATACCTTGATGATGTATTCACTAGGCTTCACATTCATATATAAAAAAACATATTAAAAAAGAAGTCAGATAGCCATACAGTTCACTAAAATTTAATTCGCATTAGATGAACTTCACATGTTAGAAGCAATATTACTCAAACAAGATTTACTGGCTTGGACTTTCCTTATGAAACTATCCCACTGTTTTGAGACCAGATGTAGGAGTATGAAGAGAGTTGTATTTCTGATGGCCTCTATCTTGTGAATTCAGCAGCTATGCAATGTAAAAATATCCTTTTGTGATTTGATACTAGTCCTAGGAACTGTACTTACATTTACATTCTTTTGCACATATTTTCTGGTACTGCTGGCACTAACCCATTATTTGTTCATATCTGATGAGAATCCTGCGATATAAAATACTTCTTTCAGACATAAGAATGTGGCACTGAAAAAGAAAGCTATTTGTGTAGATAATAAACTGACTGCATACAATAAACTTTATGCCATTAAAGCTGTAACAATCAAATTTAAAATATCTATTTTCAGTATAACTTTTTATGCTGAACCCATCATTTATGTTTATGGATGAGTGGTGGTAATATATTGATACCACAGTAGTAGTTGGAATCATAAGCATATATAATAGCAGCCATTAGCAAAATGATTAAATGTGGTACATGTGTGTAAAATCGTGGTATGCACACCAGTAAGCTTAGGTCCCAGTTCTGGTTGCTAGAGATCCTTCCTCAGACTCTGCCTCTGAAGAGCTGGGGCACTGCCTTCTGCATAGGTCCTTCACTCCAGCTGTCAGACAGGCAAGACAGTGGTGAGGTCCTGCTTGTCCCTTCCCTCCTCTGGAGTGGCAATGCCAGAGCAAAGCTGCTGGGCAGAAGTGGTGCAGGATCCAGAAAACTGGGATCCCAGCTCCTGGTTGCTGCCTACGTCACTGGTGAACTTCGCATCAGTGGGGAATAGGAGCTAGTGAAAATGAAGAGGCATTCATTCATCGCTCTCTTCACCCCCCAGAAAACCCAGTTCACTAATTCTGTCCTAAAGATTGAACAGCATTCAGTACCTGCAATTAATATCTTTTATTTAGTATCAGTATTTTGAATCATTTAAATGGTGTTTTCCACCACTGTATGAATCCCTTAAAGGTTGTTATTACTAACATTTAATCCTGATAAACTTTGATGATTACGGTGCAAAAAAATCACTGGACTAAAAGGTGTCATTGGTTGTCAGTGCATTTTAAAAGTAATTTAAAAGCTAATTCAGAAGATTCTGCATGAGAAAATTATCTCCTCTGAATGTACACACAAAACACAGTGATCGATTTGATTACACGATCAGAGTTTTTCCAGCAAGCTTCCACCTTACTCAGTATACAGGTCATCTAACATCACAGTCAGTTTTAAAAGGCAAAGTATGAAATGAATTGTTTGGGTTCAAAAAATACTCACTAAATTTTCAGAACATGCCATTTTGGTATGCTTCAGAAAAACAAAAAAAAATGTCCTTAGTTTCTCTTTCAACTGGCTTTTCGTTATGCAAAACCAGTTTCCACCTAATTAAATTGCTTTTTTAAAGTTCCTAATTTATTGAACTACTGAGTCCTTGAGCCACAGGAATGTTCCCCACCTCCTTTTTCAGTCACTGCCCTCCTATGTTACTTTTAAGTTATTTATAAATACATCTCTCCTGCAGTGTCTACCAGCAGGGCACCTTCACATGTTGGAATTTAATGAAGCTCAGGCACAAGTCATGAGTCCCTGAAGAAAAGTGTTACCTGATCCGCTTCATTTATTTCTACCAATAATCATACCATTACCTTCAGCTTCTGTTTTTAATTAGTGGTATCTAATGATTAACACTGGCCAATTTGCATCCAATTATGTCCCCTGAAAAATTAGAAGTGGATGAAAAGGCTGAATGCAATTAATCCTGCTGCAATGCGAATTTGCTTAAATATCAAGGATGAATGTGTTGTACTTTCCTAAATAAGATTTCATTGAAAACATACACTGTCTGGTTATGAAGCAAAAGCATGACACTTCCCATGACAGTAAGAAATACAGATATTAAACACTACAGAATTACCAAACACATTCACACACACCCTTTTAGTAACGATGAAAAAATGATGCAACTGGTATCCAATTACACTCTGGATTCACATGCTACAGAAACAATTTTAAAAAATAAGCAATATAGTATTTTATGATACATAGACAGATCTTAGCCTTGTCTGAGACAAAGTCTGGGTTTAGTATGTTCTCTTTAGACTATAATTGCCTCATATTTTCTTTCATTCTTAAGAAGCTGGGCTTTAGAAAATATTCCATTCTGGCTTCAAAGCAAACTTTGAGTGCTACTTAGCTATGGGATTTTTTGGGCCACCCATAACATCTTTAAGAAAACTCGTAAGTCATAGGAAACATTTACTAAAAAAAGAAAAATGAAAAACAAACAAACAAACAAAAAAACCAAAACAAAAACCACAAGAAAACCCAAAACCACATCACAATCCAAAACTTACTTATATGGTGTTTTCAGCTTTTTCCCAATTTTCAGAGACCAAACTTGACCAGTTAATATCATAGATGATAACAGGGTGCTTTTAATGAAGAGTTCTCTTTCTTCTTTCTCATACCCCCATCTCTGAAACTCTGAAGACACCTCATATAAATATAGAAATATTAAATACCACTGGTGAGATTTTTTTCCCTCCATGATGGTAAAATCATTTTGTTGCTAGGATAACTTAAAGATAATTAAAATAATTTGACAATTATTTTAAAGGTTAGTACTTGTATAGCAACTTGCAGGTATAAAGCAGAGCAGCAGCCCTCTAAGCTTAACTTACAAAACTAGATTTATTACACTACATTAATTCATTCCTTCATCCCAAATTTTACAATTTAAAACACCATTCAACATATTATGAAGATGTTTAAAATACAGTAAAGTTGATAGAAATCTTTTGGAAGAAGATAACAATGAAAATAGGGTTTAAGACAAGTGAAGATCCTAAATGACATTTGATATATATTTTCTGACTTTTAACATGCAAAAAAACAAGCCCCTGACTTGCACCACCATGTTTTTACCAAAGAAAAAACCACAAAAGTAGGCATCCAAATAAAGTATCCATTTCAGTGGCTCACAAACTGATAGTTTCTACCTCCATTCCCCACCTTTTTCATATCTCCTTTCTTGTTCCTCTGCTTCAAACAATTTTTTCAGTTCTTAGCCTTACTGTCAGGAGTTTCATGTTCTTCATAATACCTGGGGCATTACTTTCTTCCCTTTATTACTGTACTCTTCCATCCCACTTTCTGTTTAGGACACGGAACCTATCAACATTTTGCACTGCACTTTGGGAAGATGGGCAGAATTTAGAGAGGAGGAAAGATTATGCTGCAGATATTAACTGGTTGATAGCTTCCTCATGCTTGGAAGTATTGTTAAATTTTATTCTGCAAGAAATATTTTTCTTTAAAATGTTAAGTTCTTTTTAGCCAGATTCTTGTATTCGTTATACCAGACATTCCACAAATAGTTTTTGAGATATATGGTGCTTGTCATCTCTGCTCCCACTCCAGGGAAAATCATCAAAAAAGCTCCAAGATGCTATTTTAAGAAGTGTGGCTTGCCAGGACAAGTTGCTTTGGTTTTGAACATGAGATTCATTTACAGAAGCTGTACTGAAAAACACTGCAACAATACTTCAATTCTGATCATCTGCAAGGAGCCCAAAAGGTTAGAAATAACATCTAAAGGGTACAGTGCATTCATTTTTTTCCCCTCAGGATCATCAAGTTTCAATTAGGATGGATTCATTATTGTATGTTATTGGGTTACACTTCATGAAACAACCTGAAATGACCACAAGCAGACTTACAGTTTCAAGCATAACAGACTATCAGATTTTTTTAGTAGTTTTTATGCTATCTCCATAAAACTGGATGAATTCCCAGTGTTTTAGATACTGTAACACCAGCATTAAAAAAAATCTGAGAAAAACCCACCAAACCCTATGTGCATTTAGCTAGAATTATTTCTTGATGAATTTAACACCTTGCATGCTTGTCTAACCCAACCAATCGACTGAGGCTAGTTGAGGCTCTTTTTGAAGTCCAGTGACCTAACTAAAGTTGAATATGTTAACTCATTTAATTTCCCTATTCACCACCATTTAAGTAAATAAGCAAATGAGTCTACCAAAAATGCATTTCATGAGCAAAGGTAGACGGTATAATGGTGTAATGGTTTGAGCCCAGAGGGCAACTGAGCACCACACATTCCCCCTCAGGAATGGGAAGGAGAAAATAAAGTAAAAGGCTCAGGAATCCAGATAAGGACAGAGAGAGGTGATTCACCCATTATGGTCATGGGCAAAAGACAGACTCGTTAGGGGAAGAAAAAGAACATAACTTGAATTCAGACACTAACAACAACAACACTTAATAGACAGAGTAGGACCATGAGAAGCATTAACACATCTTAAAAAACACCCTCCCCCCACCCCTCCCTTCTTCCCAGGCTCAGTTTTGTTCCCAGTCTCTCTACCTCCTTTCCCCCAGTGGCACAGTGGGCAGGGAATGGGGGTTACAGTCGGTCTGACACTCCTTCCTCCTCAGGGGGAGCACTCCTCGCATTCACCGCTGCTCCAGTGTGATTCCCCTCTCACAGGAGACCGTCATCCATGAACTTCCTCTGGCGTGATTCCTTCCCACAGGTTGCAGCCATTCCCATGCTGCTTTGGTGTGGGTCACCCCAGCACGTTTCAGTCCTCCCAGCACTGAACTACAACAGTGGGGGCTTCTTCCCACAAAGTCCCGGCCTTCTTCAGGCACAGCCACCTGTTCTGGTGTGGGGTCCTCCACAGGCTGCAGGTCAGCATCTGCTCCACCATGGACCCCCATGAGTGGCAGGGAGGGCCACCCTGCAGTCCCACCACAGGATACAAGGGGGTGTCTGTCCAGCACACCTTCCCCCTTCCTCCTCCTCTCTTCCACTGACCTCAGTGTTTGCATAGGTGTCCTCCTCACAACTTCACCTCACAACTCCCTCTCCTACTCCCAGGTTCCCCTTCTTAAATACATTATTGCAGAGGCACAGCCACCATCACTAATTGGCTCAGCCTTGGCCAGAGGCAGGTCTGACTTGGAGCCAGGGGAGCTTTGAGAAGCTTCTCACAGGGGCCACCGCTGTAGCCCCTCCCTGACTACCAAAAACCCCACCACACAAACCCAAAACAAATCGCAAAATCTGTGACAAACTAATGAAGTTTATAGATTGCAAGCAAAATACACACTACCAGGAAATAAATGCCACAAAGCTCATCGAAAAAAAAAAAAAATCCCACTCCATACCACAGCAATGAATTATTATTTTCAATTAAACTTATTTCAGCAAGAATCAAGACACAAAATCCTGATGAGTGATGTGATTTCTTCAAAGCACCTCCTCCTTTGAACACCACAGCAATGATGTGCCCTGTGGCTTTTGGAAACAGCCCAAGTTCTTTTGGGCTTGTGGTATAAACAGGGAAAACAGTTCCCATATTTTACTGTTAGCATTATGTTTTACATACTATTGAGTGTACACTACCTGAAGTCTTTGATCTTCATGTATGTTTAGTCCAGTGACTAGCTTTGTCCATGACATCATAGCGAAAACAAATCATGAGAAGATTTTGACTCTCAGACAGAAATGAAAGACCCAAAGACTGAAGGTGTGACTTCAAACAGTACCGAGGAGTGTTACTCTAAGGTGCCTCATACTTATCTCCCTGCATTCCTTATAGATGATCACTTGAAGAATTACTTTTCCAATCCTACTATTCCACATTTCAGCTGTCTCTCAAACATAATCTTGTTGGGGCCTCACTGTCATTATAACCAGTCTGGCTTTACTTGAAATACTTATCTTTCCTCTTTTACTCCCCCTACTACATATATTCTCTCATTTCTGATAACATCATTGACCTTTCTGCTATCTGAATGCACGCATCTTTGACATCCTTGATCTCCTCAGACATCCAGAACGTGAACATCCAAGTATTTGGTATGTATCTAAAACTCACATCTTTACTGCCAAAACTTGCTGTATACAAGTCTGACTCTCTTTTAATTTACCTTCATAGAATTCAAACTAACTGCAGTTTCCACAGTGTTGTTTTCCCCAAGTCCCCACTGTTTTAAGTGCCACTCTATTTGCATTCACACCATTGCTCCCCTTTTCCAGGTATACAAAGTTCAAACCTTGTTCTCTTGTATTCAAGGCTCGCTGTAATTCTGCATACTTCCTCTTTCCTATTGCACTGCTCACTGTTCCAAAATATTTAATGATCTCTGTTCCTTACTTGCCTATCTGGCCCACAACCCTTATGCCTTTTCCATGCAGAAATAAGTTTCTTCTTTACAACTCACCTTCATGTTTCTACCATGGTGCTAACAAGTTAGCCATATGAGATGATACAGCAAAATCAATTACAGCACAGCAAAAGCAGTGTTTTAACACTTTCCTGCACCATTGCCTTTTGCCTTTTTTGTTGCTGATGAAGAGAGAGAGAGGAAGGAATACAGTGACAATTCAAATGAATGGACAGAAACTTTCTCCTCTGCTAGTCACTCACATTGATTTTCATGCACTTTATTCCTTGTCTTGCACCAACATGTTCACTGCTTATTTAGATAAGCTTGTTATACAACTACCTTAAACTTCTCAGATACTTAGAAAAGTAAGAGACTTTTAGTCCAATAAAATAGTCTAAGTATAGGCAGACAAACCAGCTACAAGAAGCTAAATTAGGATATAATTTTACCATACAGCATTGACAAACCAGAACCACCCATGTGCATATAGTATCAAAGAAATTTACACCACCCTCAGTTTGGTCTGTGATAGATTGCATATGTGCCCATCCCCTCAATAATAACTTTGTAAAATAGTACATGCAAATGAATTGGACATTTCAGGAAGGATTGCATCCCCTAACTTTTCAGAACATAAATTTCTGGCTGTAATTGGTGAAAACGCACATTAAATGAAATATCTAGATTGTTTGGATTATCTGCAAGAAAGGAGGGATTTGAATAGTTAAGTCTTATTTAATAAGTAGAATGAAGTCTCTAATCAGTCTTCCTCTATGGAAAAAGTTCATGAAAGGAGCCATATGTGCAAGCCATTTGTGCTGCAGATACTTTTCCTACTCACTCTCAACAACTGATGGGCCAAACAAGTAAGCAACATGTGGTATGCCAGGCTCATTCAAGTAGCGTAAGTTTCTGTACTAATAAAGAGGTATCTTTCTTTCATGTTGCCTGTGAAGATTTTAATATGGTCATACAGTTGTGAGTATCTCCCACACTTTGTACTCGTCCTTTCACTCTTTAAAACTTTTCATTAGGCTCTGAAACTAAAATGTGGGCATCAATTACATCTATATCAACAGCTGATGTGAGGAATGATGAACTGAGGAGGCGAGTGATGTCCCAGTGACTTTTTGGGGCAAACTTCTTAAAAATTCACCAAATGGATTCATCTATATTCCTAAAAATCTCAAATCATCTACAGTGAGAATTTGACCATTGATTTTTCATAAGTATTTGATATCATGAAGAAACTGCCTAGAATAAGAATTAAGCATGAGGAGTCAGCATACCCAGGATTATAAACCCATTTAATCACTATGACCTTGTCTGCGGTAGGAAAATTAATACTGATAATTCAGTATCAGTGCAAGCATTAGGTTAGACAAAGCCAAGGCAGTGTTGCTACTGAGAGGGCAAGCTTCCTCGAGCTACTTTAAAAAAACCCATCTCTTTCTGCTCTTACTGTCTTTGCTCATTTTATGAAGAATTTTACCGTAAACTCCTAACTCCAGCACTACAGCAGTGCACAGCTTTTGTGCATAAGCAGTAACAAAATAGCCCAGGACCAACACAATATTGCATGTACTTCTTTGTTTTGTAAAGAAGCGAGGGGCATGGGGCAGATGTCACCTTCACTCAAAGGTGCAGAGTAGCTGAAACCAAAGCAGTAGAAAGCAGTAATATATTGCTGATATAAGCCAACATTGAGGTACTGGCCTCCAGGGTAGAAAGTAAACAAGGGAAGGATTGTGTTGCGGAGGTGTGTTTTGGGGTCACTGCTTCCTGAGGCTACTTATGAGGAGCACAGTGTTTCACTTGCTTGGGGCTGTATTTAAAGTCAATATCTAGCCTGTAGGCAGTGAAGACTGGCTCTTCCTGCATAAATGTACTTTTTTAACAGCATATCAGGTCTTTTACAGAGCCAACTGGGTCTGTGGGCTGGGACTCCTTTAGAGATCAAGTACCCAAAAGGGGGAGTTGGCAGCAGAGCAGAAAACAGACCATGCGAATCCAGCCTCTCCCCTCAGCTCTGTCCTGGGCACAGCCAAGTACCTCTCCTCCCCACCGCGCAGAAAGGGAGCAGACAGGCAGAAGGTAGAGATGTCAATCAGAGTGTCTTAGCCTACAAATCAAACAATTTAAGATGAAAGAAATCTGTAATTATTGTCTTTATTATTAATTAAAAATAACACAGAAGATTACTGCATAGGAGCACTCTAGAGATGGAGATCAGCTGAACCATGGGTATTCCCTTGGCACTGACAAAACAGATGCACAACTGAGCAGAGTCTATATGATGATGTTTGCAAATGACATAAAACACCCAGTTAATTAAGCTTGCTACTCTAATGTGAATCAGAAGTCTATTCATTGACCTAAATGTTGTTCCCCTTTTTGTTCTTTTACTGTCTTAAGAATTATGAACTCTGATAACTTGATGACTTAAAGCCACGTTTTACTGAACCTCCCCCTCCCCATATTGCCACTGATCCTCAAACTGATAGATCTTCAAATGACATGTAAGGGCTTTCTCTATGGTGTTAGAGAAAGCCTCTGACCTATTCAGGAATACTCAGAATTGCCTTTACACAGCACACATCTGTGATTTGATCATTTTCTATGCCATGCTTAAGAGCCTAAAACGGCAAGCAGCCACAATTTTGGTGTTGCTGGCATTTCAAAGCTGCTGACCCAACACACCTTGGTACAGCTATTTCTCCCTATCAGCATCCTCAAGTTACCCTAAATACTGCGTGTACCATGCAGAGGGATCATAACCAGAAATTATAACCTTCAGTCAAACCACCTCCTCCCTTTGTCCCCAGGAGCCTGTTGGTCCCTGAGGATCCACCTCTCCCACTCAAGAGTGACAGAACAGCTTTCTGTGTGGCAACCTTAAAGCAGACTTAACTTGGGCATATGGACCAAGCACAGCAAATGAATGGGAGTATGTTCCAGTCAGTTAGGCTCAGCCGCTTATCTCCAATCCACTGACTTAACCAAAATACCAGTTATTGGAACAAATCTCTGTTTTGTGTAACTCAATTTAAGATAGTGCTCCCATACCATAGTCTTCCTACAAATGGGCTTAACCATGATCCACAATCTCCCAGAAATCTGAATAGTGTGCTGATGTCCAGACTCAGGGCCTGATTCACCTTCTGCTCAATTTCAGTGCAGACTCTCTAATTATACCAGAGATCATTTCGGTCCAGGTTTACTCAGTAGTCTTAAGCCACTGCATTGAGCCATTAACTTTCTTGATTTATCACCAGCCATTTGATTGATTTCAGATGCTTCTTGCTCTCTTCTAGCAACCACTGTACAAAGGTTTTTTATCTTCCACTTATTGTGCATACAGGCACTGCAAAGAATTTTTTATTCTGCCATGTCTTTGCCATAACTAAACATTGTTCAAAAGTTAGATTGCTTGAATATGCAGAAGTGCTGCTCATGTGTCTCCCTCCTTTCTCTCAAACTTTCCACTGCATACACACCAAGTCTGAAATTTTCAGACAGAAACATATACCACAGTGCCATCTATAAACAAACAGTATATTGTAAGTGGAAAATGGAAATATTCACCCAACCCCCTCCAGGGGTTCTGTTCATGAGTTTTTGCTAGGAAGATCATTTCCCATTTATTTCTTCCTTCTGGACTCAGCCTGCTAGCAGTTGGTTTGGACTTCTCCATTATTCATGCCAGCATTTTTGACCTTACAAACTTTCAACAAAACACTTTAACACTTTAACCACCATCTTACAAATAATACCCCCAAATAAATTTCATACTTTCCAGCTACTAACTTAGTCACTCAACCCCAAAAAAACTTTTTATTAAAAACTGAAAATGTTTATTTTTGGTGAAGCCATGGTGCAATCAGCATCCTTAACAGATTACTCCAGACTTTATATAACTGTATATGGCTAAAAGGCTTACCCAAACTTTACCTCTCTCCTATACTACTGACCTATTTTAATGGTGAACTACACAGCAGCACAACGGAGTAGACCTCAGAGGAGTTACATTACCAGCCCTTGTGGTTTGAATATTTGCCTAGATCTTATCAGAAAATAGTTTGGCAGTGTTCATAATTAAATGTTAGATTATGCAGACATTTCCAGTGCTCCAGTGTGGTAGCCTCACAGGGAGGCAAGGCCAACCTCTCTCACGCTTCAGCAAAACTGCATCACCTCAGGAGCTTTTACACCCACCCTGCTAACTTCTGGTACGCTGTTGTACCACTGAGCATCTGGAGGGCAAATTATCAGTAAATTCAATAGACACTGAGGCTTTACATAAGAACAAGTAAGCCAGACATATTTTGCTTGCAGAGCAAAGACCTACGTATGCAGAGACCTACAGGAAAAGATTATCTGTACACACATAGACCAACCCCTCTCTCCCATATATAGGAGTGCTTTGCTGTCTTGGTTCTACAGCTATCAGAAGAGTGGCCTACCAGGCTGTAACTGTACCCAGCAGGTAACTGTTCTCCCTACTCTTACACAACTGTACAGAGGAGAAATCAAGATTTTCAGTAAGATGAGAAGGAAGAAACATAACCCTGTCTCTTCTTTGCACTTACACATGTATACAGGCATCACAGACAAGGGTTTTCACATATTGCAAAGTTAGTTGAAATCGGTTCTTTACATCCCTTTTTTAATGTCTGATGAAGGAAAAGTAGTCAGTGTTACTCCTAATTCTCCACAAGGTGCTTGCATTAGCTGCCAAGTTAGGAAAAAATGAAGATTTTGAGCTGAGGGCCTTTTTCCTCTTGTATCCACTTTAGAAGAATAAACCAGGAGAGCCAGCAGTACATGGGGTGCTAACAGCATGAAATTGAAATAAAAAAGTCCAGTCCTGAAACTGTGAACCATTACACAATTGACATTTAGCCAAGATCAGGACAAGCTTGCATGTCAGACCTTTTATTTAAGCATGTAAATAATTGAAATGAAATTAATTTATTCCAGGTGTCTTGTTATTTACTTTCAAGTTTTGTTTTATGCACTGTCCAGAAGTTCAACACACCTACAGTAAGCAAAGTTTAGCAGGTATAATTTAGAGGGGTTGGCGTGGATGGGGGGTGTGTTGCAGGGTAAGAGTGGGAAAGCGTGTAAAAGTTCAGTAGAAAACAAAGTTGTTAAGGCGATACTTGTTCAACTGCACATATCTCAAGGGACCTAGGAATTGAAATTCTTCAGGAAAAAAAGGAACTCTGACCTTCTGAATACAGTTTGTCTTTGATACACAAGAAAAGAATATTTTATATTCTTATGCACTCCCCCACCCCTTTTTCTTTGTGTCAGAGTAAGTAAAAAATGGGAAAACAAAGAACAAAGTAAAAGTATGACTTCAAACCAATTCAGAGAAAGCTGGAAAGCTGTCAGGAATAACAGTCTAGGGGCTCAGAAAGCCCTGAAGTCAGGGAGGGGGCGGGGAATGCAAGCAACCAACCTTCCTTTAATTCATGCACTGCAGTGACCTTGTGAATGTTGTAAAATGTTTTATGCACAGTCCCAAACAGACTTTCTGCCTCATGATTTTTTTCACCTGAGCACTGCTCAGTTTTAGAGGGGAGGAGAGACTTGGAGTTTGATAAATGGAGATCTGAATTTAGCTTGCCATACACCGAAACCAATTAAATCAGGTTGAGTGGCTCAAGAGACATTTTTAGTTTTCTGCTGAATAATCAGAAAGTATTAATAGTACTTTGAGCTAAAAAATATGGAAAAAGTGTGCTCAAGGGAAAGAGGAAATCTTGAATTGATGGAAGTTTAAATGAAGTGAGTGGTTTCAAGGAACTAGGAAAAAAAATAACAATGCAGTATCTCTCTTATACTGCTAGCCTGCATATAAGGGACTTGTTTCCAAAACAATGCTTTATAAAAGAGAAAACAAATGCAAAAATCTAACACAATTAGAAGCTAGGATAAGAGTGCACATCTTGCAGACAGATGTCATTGAGATCCTAAACGTTAAGTTCTATGAAGCAAAGACTTCATATGAGTTCTATGTATATCAAACAATGAGACCCTAAATCCACCTGCTGGAGCTGCATAAATAATTAATAACTGATGGAGAAATAAATTATTCCATAAAGCAACTTGCTTCCTTCAAGCCAGATATTCATATGTACTGCGTCTGGCTGAGTTGGAATTGGTTTTCCCCTATAGCAGCCCTCATGGTGCTGTGTTTTATGTTGGGAGCTGGCAGGGTGTTGATAGCACACTGGTGTTGTGGCTACTGCTGAGTAGTGCTTACACAGCACCAAGGCTCTTTCTGACATTTCCCCACCCCCAGTGGGACGGGGTGGGCAAGATCTTGGGGGGGACACAACCAGGACAGCTGACCCGAACTGACCAAAGGGATATTCCATACCATATGACGTCTGCTCAGTATAAAGCTGGGAGAAAGGAGGAAGGGGGTGGGGTCACCCTTGATCCTCCGAGGCAACCACTACGCGTATTGGAGCCCTGCTTCCTGAGAAGGCCCGACAGCGCCTGCCGATGGGAAGTAGAGAATAAATCGGTTTTCTTCTTTTGCTTCTGCGCGCAGACCTTTGCTTCGCTTTGCTTATATTAAAACTGCTTTTGTTTTATCCACAAGGGTTGGGTTTTTTTCCCTATCTTATTTTCTTTCCCCTCTTTGCCCTGTTGAGAAAAAAAATGGGAAGGAGGGGGAAGTGATAGAGTGTCTTGGTGGGTACCTGGCATTTAGCCAAGGTCAAACCACCACATCATAGCAAGCTTGGAGTACACGTTTAGTCTTGTAACAGCTTGAAGAAACAATAACTTTTGACTATTCAAAGCACAGCATTACAATATTGAGTGTGCTGCAAAAAATGCCAAAAAATCCCAGGTCTCATAAGCACACCCTCTTACTGTATTGAGAGTGTAAAGGATGTTAAAGGGAAAAAGTACTAGTACGCACTATTTCACAAGGCTTCAAAATGAGAAGATAGAGGGATAAGAAT
Source organism: Strix uralensis (assembly GCF_047716275.1). Lineage (NCBI taxonomy): Eukaryota > Metazoa > Chordata > Aves > Strigiformes > Strigidae > Strix > Strix uralensis. The sequence continues at coordinate 42,841,258 of NC_133975.1, forward strand.
AACGTTTCAAAAAGCAGACAATGAGAAGGAAAGATATGATCCTTCTATTTACTAATATTATGCAGAACAGTGAAACATTTGTACATCTGTACCCAGAGCTTTTACTCTGTATTTTATGACAACAGGCATGTTTCAGTTGGTACAATCTGCTCATTAACAAATACGTGGAAATATACCAACGCAACATCGCACTGCAGGAAAAAAAATCAAGGCTCTCCGACTTGTTGAGTCTAGCAGCATTAGACACTTCTAGAACCACTTACACTTCATAGCAAACACCGTAAAAGGTTTTCAGCTGAGCTATGACTACTTCAAGACAGATCGTACCTCTAAGAAAAGAGAGGGTCTGGGAGAGTTCATTAGGGCTTGGTTATGCTCTAAGTTACAGGACCAGTTTTCGCCAACATAACCAAAAGCTAATTCATGCCTGCTGTCATTGTAGTCATGATAACAGAAAGCTAACTAATCTTTTTCCATTTTTCAAGTAGATTTTGCAGCCTGCACTGGTCTCTGCTGTACTTCATTTAAGCAGTACATCACTGCCCAGCAAGAGCTTGGTATTCCTGTGTAAGCTTTACTCATAAAGCACGTGTTCACTACAGGTAGGCACATCCAACCACTCCTGGCATTCCTCCAAAGTATATACATAGCATATGATTTTTGTGCATCTGAAGCAGCAAAGAAAGAGCCTTCTTTTTAAACAAACTTTGTATGGAAAGCTTGGTGTATGCAGTCCAAAACTTGGAGCAACCTTAAAAAAGCTGCAATTGAAAAATACACCTTTGAAAGGAGCTTTACAAAAATGCCAATAAAAACTATTTTGTATAAGGACAGATACAGCATTTGAACCCATATACTGTATTTACTAGAAGTTTAATTTTTAAAAAGGTCAAAGTCTGTTCATACTTCAAAATAATGCAACATTTTTATACATTTAAAACATCTTTTTCAAAACCTGTTTTAAGTATCTGAATACTGTAGTTTTTCATAATTTGACTGTCATTTTAACTAACAGCAATCATTTATTTGTTCTGCTCCTTACTTTTTATTATGTCTATCTCACTTCCAGCTTTATCCACACAAGAAGTAGAACTAAGTATCTCCTGACTTTGCTGGATAGCAGAGTTGAAACACGATGATGTAAAGAGGATGTAAATATTTCCAAGTTGTGTGCAAATGAAGATACAGGGAAAACCTGTATTTCTCTTCTGAATGACCTAATAATTCTTCAGCTGACTACCTTCTACCTTAAGCACTAGCTCTCTTTTTACTAAATGCCCTTCTTCAAGCATTTTCAGTAAACTGATAATATGTAAGTCTATCTACAGTAATTGGAAAGATTTTATAAATTATTGATGTGTTGAAAAAATCCTATCTTCTAAACAATACTGAGACCAAGAAAAAAAACTTTTCCCTCACTTAAATACAGATTTTTAAGTCTTTTCCTAAGTAGTTTAACTACTCTATCAATAACATGGCTGTAACTTTTTCAGACTCATTCTTTTTTGCATTTTAAATCCTTGCAAGGAAATTAACTACCAACTGCAATGCTTTGTTTCATGCTGCAGTCCTTCAGCAGAACCACAGTAAAAACATATACTGTCAGAGCACCCATGGTCAGATTAAGTGCAGTAGGAAAAACAGCTTTCCTCCATGTACTTCATAGGATAAAAGATGGCCTGAACAGCCTTCAAATTCAACACCTATTTATTCCAAATGCTAGCCCAGAGAAACAGCTGGTTTCTGCCTCACAGGCTGCACATATCCCCTTGCCATCAATTCCAGACCCCTGCCTTTGTTTTTCCTGTCCCTTCTCTGCCATATCTTGTCCACCTGTTGGGATCTCATTCCTTGCTCTCTACTAACACGTTCTTGGGACGCTACAGTAAAGGAGAGTGCTCTTATCCTTCCTGGGGACATTTTGTGGAGAAAACAGGGAGCACCAAAACATGAACAATTTTATTTTCTGGCCAGACCTCCATGAAACAAGACAGTGGGTTCTTCAAAAAAACCCCCTCTCGATTCACAAATACCTAGGTCTTTGCCAGATCATTCCAGCCTCTCTGTCTGTGTTTATAAGACTCCTAACATGACACTGTTTCCACAGCTGAGAAAAGATAAAACTTCTCCTACATGTCTTCTAAGGGTCCCTTTATTATCTCCAGAAATAAGGTCAGAAAGTAAAGGAAATAAAAAAGTGTCATGGGTCAAAATAATTCCTGTCGAGGCTTTCTGCTATTTTCATTGAATTATGTCTCTTTTCCTGACTGATCCAGCTTCTTTCCTCTTTCAGCCTCTGCATGATGGGAGAGGACTTGTTAACATTCCCAGGAGCTGTTTAAAGTACTATTATGGATAACTGCTATTGCTGACCGACTGTGAGGTTCATTTCAAGAATACTTGGGAGCATAATTATTCCTACTCCATTTAGACTGGATTGTCATTTCAACTACTCTCCTAGGTGCTTTATGACCATCCAACTTCACAGTAGCCAGAAAAGGCAGTCTTTTTTCAGATGAACTGTTTCCATCTAGAAACTGCAGTTATAACTGTACAAAACTATGGCAGTACTTTTCAACCAGAAAAATTCAGAACAGTCAGAAATATTTCAGTTTTTAGTTTGAAACAGTATTTCAGAATTTGCTTGAGTTGAGACATAAAAAGTCCCGTTGACAATATCAATGGCTTTTTGACAAATTGAATAAAGCATCTCTGTAGACACACATTTTTATTTTGCTCACAGAAGAAACAAGAAAAAAATCTTTACAAATTATATTTCATCTATGACAAACTTTTTCATATCCGTGAACTATACACTCATTTTTCCATGTCCTTAATCACGACTAACGCTTTGCAATACAATCATGTCAAGACTGAATTTCTCTAAGTCCTGATACACAACTTCTTATATAAAGATTAATTTTAAAAAATCATTTTGCAAGCAGAATATCAGGAAAATGCTACACAGCGGTCCAAGGTCCTGTAATGCAGATTCTTATGAAGATGCACACAGTGTAATTTATTATTGAGAAGAGGGGTAAAGAACACATTTTATTCTCACCTGATTACCATTAAAGGAAATAGCATTTGCTAAATTTGCCATTAACACAAATAATTATCCAATTTAAAAAAAAAAAAAAAGCATCTTCTCATTTAGCAGTTGATGGTCTTTTTTTACTACTATAGGTATGTTTATGTTTTGTAACTGTAAAATACCCTTTTTCTGCTTTCTAGTTGCTTTGACAGATAACATTTGCAAGAACTATGTATGTACAGGGTAAGTACCATTATTAATTTTCTGCTTGCATATAATACAGCTTGATTATTCCCAAATACACATGACATTTTAAAACAAGTATTTATTGCAAACAGCAAAGAACCAAGAGGGAATATTCCAGATCTAACTGTAAATCTAAGTGCAGGCATTCATTCAATGTGTGACCTCAGGCAACAGACTTGACCTCCTGGTTCAGTCAATTCAGCTGGCTAAGATCAGGAAATCACTGAAAACCAGATGCTGCATCTAAAAGCAGATATTCCCCAGGTAAATAAATTACAAGAGAGACGCGGTATTCCCCAGGTAAATAAATTACAAGAGAGACACGGGGATGGCGGAATACAGTTATTGTAAGAGTCAGGAAGGCATATGGATGTAAATTAGAAATAAGCGAGAGATCTTTCAACCTCAAGCTTTACCTTATTTGAAAAATAGCATTTTTAGTGCTGTACAGATACTAAGATTCTTGTGCTATAACTACACTGCAAAGTTAGACTATCTTTATTCAAATGTATTCAGATCATGTAATCAAGGATGTTTGTTTCATTCTGACCAAATTACTCTTCACACACATCTGAAGTATTAACACCAATGCCTGATTGCATCTGTAATAATGTAGGACAATGTCCAAAATTCAGGCTTCTAAGGACTTCAGGAACTATTGTAAATGAAGGTCATGGTTATTTTGGAATACTAGGAGAGTTTGGGTCCCTCTTTCCTGTAAAGAGGAGAATGCTTGCAGCTTCCTAGCACCTCTTCCTCTTTCCCTGCATCCAGCTCACATTAAGCCACTTCAGACTATGGTTGTGGTTGCCAGAGTTACGACTGCAAAGTCCACGTCAGTTACAGAACAGAAGCTACATATCACACCCTGTTCCACCAACCTAAAATGGAAAAGAAAGAGAAAAGGTTTATATTTGGTTCACTTTTCCTACATCTAGCAGAACGGCTGCTATTGCTCATCCAGGTCTTTAAACCCGTTAGGGCAAACCATTAACACATAGAGTCAAGTTCTGATCTGACCATTGGAAAAATACAATTGAAAACATCCATGGAGAAGACACAATCCTGCAGCTTGGTTAGGTCATTAACAAACGGGCTGGAGGAAAGAAGAATCAGATTTGTTAAGTGTGGCTTTGGAAAGGTATTAAAACGTACAGGAGAGTTTCCCACAATGTTGAATAACTGACAGTAGAGAAGATTCTGTATACGGTGATGATACAGCAGGACATGGGAACTTCTTGACCTCCTTCTTGACAACTATTTACACCACATTCATCCCAAAGATCAAACCACATTGCCAAAAACTGAAAGAATTTATATCTACCAGCCGCCTAGGTATGAAGAACTTAAAAACTTGTGTATAATCTTTAACTTTTACAGGAATGTAAGTACCACATTATTGCATTCTATAAGCATTATATATAATCCTATAAACATTTTCATGTGCTCTTGGTTGATTTCTCTGACATGAAACTGTCCTAAGCAATAAGTTAAAAGCATGCAGGTAATAAATGTAGCTTTTTAAATAGATGATTTTGATATTAAAAGACTTCATGAATAGATTTGTTTATTTATCCCTACCTAACAAAATATCGACTATTTATAGTGGAACTTAACTAAGGTGGGAGAACAGGCTTCCAGGGTAAATTACCAGCACCTGGAAAATAAATAATTACAAATCAACCAGAAAACATAATTCCTGTACATAAATTTAAGACGAAAACAAACCAGTCTCAATAGTTGTAACATTTGAACTGTGAACGCAAAGGTCGATGTGTCTTCTGATTCTCATCCCTTCCACAACTGAGAAAAGGTTCTGTGCTACACAAACCAGTGGCCATGCTTTCTTACAGCTAAAACAACTATCAAGTTCAGTAGGCATGCAATTTTTTCACAGGGGTCAAGAAACAGCTACACACTACAGAGAATGAGCTTGAGCAGTCAGGTTGTTATGTCTGTTTACTCCACGCCAGTCTCATTCAAAAACTATATACCAGTAGGAATACTTTTTTTGCCTTTCTGATCAAATGTCTTGGGAATTGTGTTGTTCTTCAAATGCAAGCATGACTACGCATATATGTGTGTACGTGTGCATGCATACACATCTGCATCTTAAGTAAGAGAGGAAAAAATATTGCAACAAAAGTAATATGGTCAGACTGAAGAGATCTGGGTGCAACACTGATTCTGACACAAACTTACTAGGCCAACACTGAACAAATTCTCTGGCTTAGATTCATATTTACAAATAAAAGTCTGCTATGTACTGTTATCACTTTGCCTGGAAATCTAAATTCTCTATCAGATACTTCTGTCTGCCACTGTATGTATAAGGAAGAAACACAGAAGCGTACTGACCTCATTTGTAACTGCTGATACAAGGGTTACCATAAAATAATTCTGATCAATGTTGACAGGTAGAGAAAGGACTACAGAGTTTCAGAACAAAAAAAAAAAAAAAGTCACCTCTCCTTTAGCGGAAAAAAAATGGGGGGAAAAATGGAGTTTTCTTCTTATTGTAGATAGATACAAAATGTTGGAACTACCCCTCCTTTCCTGTAATCAAGATTGCAGATAATACAAACCATTATCTTTCCATATTAGATAATTTAGTAGTGCCATTAACTGTTTAGTTTTCCCTTTAAATATCAGTCCTTGTACAGAAGGTCAATACAAGCTTTTAATATAGCATTAGAAATAAATGACAAATTTAATTTAGGCTTGCATCGTCCCACTTCCTGGAAGCACTTGATAAAGGTAGCATGTCAGGGAAGTAAGTGTTTTTACTATACACCCCTTTGCAGCAAGGTCCAGAAAACAATTTAAGCACCGTGAAGATGAATTCTTGCAGCATTTCTATGTAAGCATTAAGCACTCTGAAACTCCATGTCAGGCTCCCTATACAGTATACAGAAACAGACATCCTAAATAGGAACCCAACAGCCAGTACAAAAAGCATGAACTAAAAAAAAATCAGTAAGAATACTTCAATCCCTTACTTCTCCTGGTTTGGTACATTACTTCTTGCCCACCAGTCAGTTCCTTCCTCCACTTAAAGTGTTCCCAACCTAGTACTTGTTCCCTGAAGAGAATCTCCTACACTTGGTCACTCAGGGATTAAGCAAAGGGATATCACACATCATTTTAGAAATAAGGGCAGCTCCTTCCACTTCTGTACTGAGATCAAAACTTTGTTTTGGTCAAAACCCGTACAACCCTTCCCCAGCAGAGTGCACTACCTGCTAGGTTGGGAACTATTCTGGAACTATGAAGCCTCACTAAATCTTTAAGGTGAAAAAGCCTGCAAAAGCTTTATATAGATGCAACATATGGGACTGGGATTGCTTTTGTCTGCAGAATGTAAAAACAGTTATTGAATGGGGGAGTGTAATTCATTTCTCACTAACTCATTTTTCTTTTTCCTTAATTTTGCAGCTATATTGTCACAATTTATACCTGTTCATGGATTTAATAAACCTAAAAGCACAATCACAAGATGAGCAAGTAACAGTTATACAGGATCAAGAACAAGCAGCCACCACTTGATGAGGACTGTAAGTAATATAAACTTTGATTACTATTAAAATTTTCCAGGCTTTTTGGATATTCCAAGTAAGGAAAAATGTATGCTAGAATGTTCTCACAAATAAAAAAGAAGTGAAGTTACCACTGAAGCTTCTATTCAGATTTTGTGCTTCCAGGGTTAGTCAAGAACTGAGTTTAGGGGTTTCCAGGATTACACATTTGGAGTTCGGTACCTATATTTCACCATTTCTTCCTTAATCTCTCTTTTTTTCTTTACCTGACACTCAGAAAAAAAGAGACACAATTCCCATTCTTTCTCGTTTCCCTGATGTCTTCAAATCAATCATGAGGGAACCTTGTTCAAAGGGAAGCCACTGACTGAAGTGTCCCCAGGGTTGTCCTGCTAGAGACATTTGAAAAGATGTCAGTAAGGACTCTAATTTGTCACTGAAGCATAATGATAGCAGGTACTTTTAAGTCCTGCAAGGTCTTTGAAATAGCTGTGCAATTTAGCGAGTGTGGTAAGACATGCTGTTTCTGCGGGATTCTCTAAGGAAAAGATCTGAAATTGGTGTTTGGAAAACATCGGAATGTGATAGCAGGGTCCTGGTAAGCAAACATATAGCAGTGATGTATGTGCAACAGTCTCAGGGTTTCATGGGAAGAATGCAACAGGCCAAAAATCAAAGCTAGGATCTTTTGAATGCCACGGGGATTGTGTTGAATTTAGGCTATATGCAAGCCACAAAGGGCTATATTCAAAGCAGATATTACAAAAGAAGTTTGACCAGAGGGAGAGAAAAATGAAAGCAGAAATGAGAGAAGCAACAGAAGTCCTAAATGCCTAAAACTGGGGCATTTAACATGTTGAAGGAAAAAAATAATCAATTGCTAATTGGACAATAGTGGTAACAAGAACAATCATGGTGATTTAAGGATATTGTAATGTTTCGGAAAATTATGTCAAATCATATTCAAGGAATAAGTTAAGACAAAAGACAACAATTGACCATTAAAAGTGACCTCCAAATTGTTTCAGTTATTTCCTAATGTCAACAAACCACTACTTGAACTATATGAAATGACATTGTCTTAACACCCAGTTAAGAGCTTGCATCAACAACCATAAATTTAGCACTAACTTTGTATCAGATAATTAGCGGTAACTGTAAGATCTGTAACAAGCTGCACATTAAGGTTGGCTTAAAATTATTTCTCATTAAGCAATGTGGATAAATTCATACAGCAAGTCACTTTGCAAGATAAAAGATGAACTCACTAATATAACTAGCTGAAAGACTGACAGAACAAAGACTCATCTACAAAAATATTCAACAATATTATCTAGAATATTTTGTATTCCTGCAACATGTGATGTCCTGGTTCTGAAGGGGATCCAGATGCAACATTTGCACACCCAAGCCAACTTCAAGATCTGTGGATGGAAGGGCTTGGAATTCACTCACATAGTGTGTAGAATACTAAGAAAAGTCCAAATTCCCAACATATGGAATGTGGTATTTGCCCCTGAAATCCAACCAGACACAATAACTAAAGCTTTCTGAGAATCTGCTCCCCAAAATTATATATCATGGCATTTATTGAAGAGTAAATTTCTTGTCTATCTCAAGTTTAAGAAACAATTTTGCAATAAATATTTGTAAACAGGGCAAAGCATTAAGTGTTAGTAACTGACAGAAAAGAACGAATAGCCCCATCACATGCCTTATCAGTTTAGCTAATAGTTGAACAGAGGCAACCACCTCAGCTTTCAATCTCAGAGAATGAAACACTTATGGCCATTCTTTCATGCTTTGTGAGTTTATCACTGAAGCCAATGAACATTTTTGAAAGCGTGTAAGCATAAGACGTATATAAACTTTGGGAGAATAAGTACCTTTCAATCTTCCTCTGAATTCATCCTTCCTCAATGCAGGTACTTTTTAATATCCTTAGTGATGGCAACAATACATCTGCATGACAGAGGGGTACATTTTTCTCAACAATGCTAGCTGATAAAAGATCCAAACATCAATTAATAACATCAATAACCATTTAAAAATCGAAGCTGCTTTTCTGATCTACCACCTAATTTTCATAATCTCACTTTCATATTGTCATTTTCCATCCAGCTCTACTACTTATACCACCTTAACTGGCTTGCAGGATTAGATCATTTTGTATGTGGGTGTTACGGTTGAAACTGTCTATCTGGCCACTCTGAATCCTCATATGTAAGAATAAAGGTTTAAGGCTAAAACACAATTCGGACCCTGACAGAACTCTTTTTGGACACAGTTTCAACTGTCTTCAAAATGTTATGGGTATCTGCTGTCTGACATTCACCATATCTTCAACAGTAAGCAACTTACTCTTTGTAAAGACATTGAACAGACCATTCATGACCACTGAAGAGCAAGACTCTCAAATACTCTAGTGGCGATTTAGGGGTTTTTTGAGAAAATTGATGTTAAAAGTCTTGCAGAAAGAGGCATGCAACAAAATGAAGCAACTATTTCCTATTTCCAATCTAAAATAGACAATGCAGGCAACAGAAACAATGACAAAATCATCCTGATGCACAGGGCTCTCATCCGTCACAGAATGTTATTACAAAACCAGGAGCTTGATTCCCAATGTTTCCATTAATGCTTGCTAATCTACTTATTTATTTTAAGGATTCATCAATTATAAAATCAAACTCAAATGTCCGGTCCACATCCTAGGAACAATTATGAAATCACCAAGCTTGAAAGGGTCAGCTGGAGATCATCTACTCATCTATTCTAACAACGCCTGTTCAAACCAGGGTTGGCTGCTCAGGACTGCATACAGATGTGGTTTTAATATCTCCAAGGATGGAGACTACACCAGCTGGGCAATTTGCTCCAATGGTTGATCACTTTCACAGTAAAAAAGTTTTTTCTTATTAATTTCCTGTATTTCAGTTTGTGTCCATTGTCTCTTGTTCTGTCACTGGGCAAAAGTAAGAAGAGCCTGGCTGTACTTTATTTATTCACTCCCATCAGGTATTTATATATAACAATAGTATTTCCCCTGAGCCGTCTTATTCCCCGGGATTAAGGCTGACCAGCTTGTGGTTCCCTGGATCTTCATTCTTTCCCATGCATATATGGTATGCAGGAATGAAATACAGTCCATATTTTAATTAGGAAGCTTATCTTTCAGAAATATACAAGTACAAAACTGAGCAAATTGTTAGCAAAATTCATGCAGTTCAAGTTAATTTCATTTATAATTGATTGTAAACTCAACAGCTTATGAAACTGGAATTGCACTCCCATATAGATCAACAGGGTCCAGTAATGGCAGTGAAATGTCACTTAAACTCTGGCAAAGTTCAGGCCAATACCAAGAGTAGGACCTGCTTCCGTCATAAAAGACACTGAATCTGTCAGCACCAAAGCATAACAAAGAACATATCACTTTCAAGACCTTCCTGCAACATAAATATAAACCAATGCGTAGTGAAACTCCTTACACTTCAGTCTTTGGTTAGCCCAGCAAATAAACAGCAACTTCCCAAATAGCGTGTTGTCCTTGTGGGTTGGGACACTATAATGGCCACAGGTAAAACACTCACAAGCACAGATTAAGCCAATTTATTTTTTTCTACTGGCATCCAAAATATCTGTTAGATCAACAGAAGTCATGTGACAACTAGTGTATACATATTCAGTCTAGGCCAGGAAACAGAAATTACTCTGACATCTTCTAATATAGTTCCCAAGAAGGTACCAAGCTGACTCAAACCTGCCTGGACTAGGATGCACTCTGGCTACCTGACCTCTCCACGGCAAAGAGTTCTTCCTAAGCAAAACAGCATTATCCTTCTGAAGACTCATTTTATTCCTATCAGGGACTAGCCAGAACTGAAGAAGTCCAAAGACACCAGAAAGCTATTTTTGTACTCTTCCTTCCTCTCAAAACTATAGCTATAAAGCTAATTCAACACAGTATTTCAACAATTAGTTAACTTCTACTTCTGCAGGCTGATTTGACAAAGACTATCACCATAAAGCGTGCAATGCACAAGAGGGTTCTCAACAAAGTCCAGGAAAATATTGCCTACTATTGGAAATGAGTTTTAATGAATGTTTGAGAGAATCCATCTATTAAGAAACAGTCCTAGTCTGTATTTTATCCTCATTCTAGTTCAGACTCCAGGTGAAGCCAGCATCCTTGTTTCCAGTGAGCATGCTGAAGTCAAATGCATAAGTGGAATCCCTCTCATTTACTATGTATTAGTGCTAATACATTTTTCAACATTAATCCTTTGAGCAAATGAAACATTGATACTCTAGGACACTAATGGGATACATTAATTGCAAGTAGTATAAGAAAAGAGGATTAGTAGAATGCATGCTGGAAACAGAAAATGAGATTAAAAATGGCATTTTGGCTAAAGTTCTTCAGGCTATTAAAAAAATACAAGATGATTAGTCAAGGAGAAACTAGAAAGCCCATAAATGAAAAATGCTGAGGGTCAAGGAGAATCTGGTGAAGGCATTTATGACTAAAAGTGGAAGAGAAAAAAGCTAGAAACAAAAACTGCACTTAAAGGAAAAAAAAAAGGAGTATAATATTTGAAATAATACAAAGCTATATTCTTCAGAGGAGAGTATAGCTAATGCCCAGATCCTGTAGATGTTTAAGCACATGAATGATTGTACTAACTTTATTAATCATGTGGTTATAGCTAAATACTTAACTCCTTAAAAATATAGCCCAAGCAGACCAGTTGTGAAGGAGACACCAACGCCTTCCATCAGACAGTAAGACTGACCAGTCTGCACCATAAGATTAATGCAGTCTGTGTGCAAGCAAAAGAAGCAAGTCAGAGTAGTGAGGTAACTTTTACAATGTGATCAGTACTGGAATAACATATTTTACAGCGTGAAAGTTCACAAATTAGAAGGGGTTCATAGTGACCCACAAGAAACAATTCCAGTACCAGAAAACAGACATGACAAAAGATGCCAGGAGAACAATCAAAAAACTAGTTAAGGAAAAGACCAAATAAAAAGTGGAAGGCACCCTTGACAGGCAACTCTACAACACAATATGAAAAAAGCATCACTAGACCCAGTGATCCAGACATTTAAGAGCAAAGACTTTTAGAATGGTTTCCTAAACAAACAGTTGATTTTCTGTCATTGACAATTCTAAAGTTAATATTGGACATTTCTGTAAATAGGACAAATGATTCTGGGTACATCAAAACCCAAGGTGAAAAATTACAAAACACAACTCATTTTATTTTCAGTAATTACAATCTGTGAACTGCCTTAAGAACTTCCCTTAGTTGGTAGCCCCTTGGTACTGCAGTTATAGTTGATAATATACAGACACCACACAATACACCCCACAAAAAAAAGGACTCTTGAATATTTCTGTATCACAGTTGATGTAAGAAAACATACTGTACATTGAATTGCAACTGGAAGCAAAGGAAAGCTAAAACAGAGAACAGAAGGCATTTGGTCTCACTGGTCTACCACTCCTAACTGCATATTGCAATAATGAAAAACGTCAAAGGTAGAAAGGACATGGAAGTAAGGACATGCACACATGACTATAACATGTATTCTGGTACCATAGTATTGAAAATTCATGCAAGAATTTGTTGATAAAAAGTGTGTATAGGTGTGTGTATATGTACACAACATACAGTAACCTCTGAACAGTCATTAAGACACTCCCAAGTTCCTTCTGCCTTTTGTCTTGAGAACCAGGGAAGACAGCAGCGCTGAGAGGAACATTTCCACTGCACAGACCAACAAGATTGATCTTACAGCCTTCAGCACAATTTTCTGTCAAAAACCATCAGCCAAAACATAATTCTGCATGGCACAGTTGCACTCCAGATCACAATATTTAGCTTCAAAATATTCTTATATCTTGTGTCAGAAGGACCTCTAGAAGATTTCATTTCTAATGAAAATTTCTATCCATCCACTGTGTAATTTAGCCGTGCATTTAGATATGTAGAATTCAGCTTTCAGGCATCTCAGCTGAAATTTCATATCTATGTTCTTCCTAGTGCAGTGAAAGAAAAATAACCAAAAATAACTTCCACAGAAAAGGCAAAAGAAGCAGCACTGGTATATATCTCCAAGAGCAGAATAACTACCTCCAGTCTCTCAGAAGTACTGAGATATACACACTGCAGCCTACAGAGTAACATCTAAACTGTCCAGCTAGTTCACAGTAGGACTGATTATCTGCCTAAACAAGAGATGTGCTTGCGCATTCTTACTTGTTAATCCATGCTTTCTAATTTGTTAATCCATGCTGTCTGGAGGAGAGGAAAGTTAGGACAGGAACCTTAAATTCTGCACGCAATGACTAGCAGGATTAACACAACAAAAGCAAACATATGTAATCAGTGCAGTGTAGGCCTACCTAGCTGAAAACTTGAATAGATAACCCATGTTTTCACATCTCCAAGACAACTCTCAGGCACTGGTTAAAAATAATTTAAAAAACAGGACAAATTTCCAGATATACTGTATGATGTGAAGAAAATTGCCTAGTGCAGAGTTTCTGCTGAACTTCTGACAATATCTACCACCAAACCACAGAGATAATTAAAACAATGGAACATTTTTTGCACAGTTTTAGTTAACTTCTTCATCTACTTCAAGAAAAATTCTCCTTTCAAGTCTCCACAGTTATCAGCCTATATTCCCATCTCTGTAGAAGTAGAACAGAGCTTGATCATTTAGGAAGAAGTTTTGCACTAGTTATATTGGAATAAGCCTGAAAAGGATTTTATTATCTTCTATTGAGGAACTTAGGTGACCCTGCTTAAAAAGGGGTTTAGATTTATTTCTATTGCAGCAAGTATAGGAGCTGGGGGGGAGGAAAAAACATGTTGAGATTTTTTTTTTTTTTTTTTGGTACTTTCATTGTAATACCCAAGACAGGAGGTAGGCGATATTGGAGTTAGTGAGGAAAGCCCTATGGAATTCAGTGAAGCACTTCCCTTTGCACCAGTTGAGAGTCTGACCTCTCCATCGGAGTTTGTAGAAGGCAGACCAAGTCTGCCCTGCAACAAAACCAAATATTTCTCAGCAACTAAACTGTATTTTAAAACACGCAATTAAATTGAGATTTTGTTACCACAAAAAAAAAAAAAAAAAAAAAAAAAAAAGCGCCTGTAAGAATTATGGTTTGCTTTGTTGCTTGTTTTCCTCAAAAAAACCCAAACGCCTGCCAACGAAAAGTAAGAGACTAAAGTGAGTGCAACATTTTCTTAATCCAGGCAAATGTAGCGAAAGACAAGCAAGAAGGTCTACAGGGGAATCCTTTAAGCTACCCCAGACATAACTACAACTGAACTGCAAACATTGTTTCAGAAAACACACTTGAGATTGTTTAAATTATACAATGTGAAATGAAAAACAACAGGGACTAGCAGGCAATTGCTCTGCAGAGTTTTTATCCTCTTTATAGGTTCCAGTCCTGTTGCACATTCCAGGCAGGAAGTCTACAAATCCTGTCTGCTTCAGCCCAGTACAAGGAAACTGTTAATCAGAGTTTACCTGTGGAGCTATCAGTGGAGCTAAAAGCAGTACATATATATCCTTTGTTATAACATTTCCTGATGAATTATGGACAATTTCTCACATAGCACATCTTTGACATATTCTGGCACATATGTCTGTATTTTTTCCATCACTGATTTCCTTTTTTTTAAAGAAGAGGAGACATGACCCTCACCCTTTTTATTGTTCTATCTCATGGATCATCTAGAGAACCCACTGAAAAACACAGGAAGAATGTAATACAGAAAAGTCTTTGTCAGGAAATCAAAGCTTATGCAGCAAGCAGAGTATTTTAAAGGAAGGAATTATTTTTATTTACAGAGCAAATATAAGCAACCAGATGGAACCTGAAATCATTCATCTTTCACTTTTTTTTTACGGTATAAAAAAAAAATCTTCGTTAAGGCACTGTATCTGTTGTTTGAGCCACAGGACATAGCTATTTATAGAAAACTAAAGTGTTGCAATATAGATTTGTACAGTAACAAGGGTATATAAAGCAAAATTTATGAGTACCACATGCTATTTTAAGTACTGGATAAATCTGAAACATGGGTATCTGGGAATGCAGAAGTAGTATAAAGAAAACACAGCAACCTTAGTCCTCAATCCTACAGACTTCCACACAGTTGGACTCTTGCATCCCACAGATTAATTTGTAGCACAAGCAGCTTATTGCATAATACGCTGTTATGAGCTATGCTATTGAGAAAGCCTAATGGAGTCAAAGGCATTGTAAACTCACCACTTGGTCTGACAATTTCAGTTATAAGCTTAAAAATAAAATATTTTCAATGGTATTTAAAATTTCATATTTTCCTATCAAATACAACTGTTTTTCATGTAAAAACAAGAATTTACATTTACTGAGAGTGAATGGAAAAGTAAACACTAGAAAGCATAGGAGAGGGTCTGGCCTTTCTTGCTCTCTCAGTGCAGGCTTTTATGCCTGCTAGAAGAAGGATGCCGGCTTTTTAACTGACGGTGGGCAATTTTTTCCCCAGAAAGAAAAACCTATTCTTTTAGTCATAAAATTGGAAAACCCAGAGAAATTGATATGCTATCACTTCAGCTGAAATGTTCATCACTAAGATGCTTTGTGAAAGAAGATCAAACCCAGGCTAGTTAAATATTAGCTAGAAATTAATTTGTTCCATTCATTTTAGACCTAAGATCTGCTGTACTGATATTCTCTGTGGCTTCTCTAAAGGATTTGGAATAAACAAAGTCATCATAAGAATCATGTTACCTGAGTTTAAAGGATGTCATAGTTACAGAGAAAGCTGTATATTTGTACTCCCATCTGTGACAAGCCGGGGATTCTGTGCTTTAATTTTTTATGAACTATATAGTACTTCTCCTGGCAGAGAAGCCATGGGATTACAATTATCTCTTTTATTAAATTCCACATGCAAGGCAATTCCAACCAGTGTTAACACATCACAGGTGCACATTCAGGTAAGAATTACAAAGTGAGTGACACAGTAACTCAAGCCTCTCCAAAACCATAGTGTTTTTATTTACCCATGAAGCAAAGAATTATCAGGACTTCTTGCGGACTTTTCTCATGCTTTCTGTCCCCATGAACTCAAGTAACTTCCATCATTTTAAAGGACAAGCAGCATAACTTGATACCCATGTAATTATTCTCTCTCCCTCAGGTGGTCTTCACTTGCTTGCCTGCATTTGCGTTCTCAGAGACTTTTTTGTGAAGATAAGGATCCTCTTTGATCTCCAGCTACCTCCTTAGGGGAATAAGACATTCTTTTCTCTGTGGAACCACCCTGGTAATTTTGTTCCTATTGATGGTACAACTACAGTCTCCTCAAGAAACTTTATCTTTGTTATTTTTTTCTTACTCAAAACTTGCACTGGGTTATGTTTTATCTTAGTATTGCAAGGTTACAGAAAATAAATTCAGATTAAACATATATGGTTGGAAAGTGACATATTTGTGTACAGAAATACTATTTCAGATACTGGTATCTTATCAGTGCAACTCTTCATAGAGGCAAAAGAGATAGCATACACCGTGTGAGAATGTGTGTGTATGTGTTTTGGTTTTCAGTTACATGCATGCCCAAAGTGTCTGAGTTTCCTAGAAGCAACATTCAACTTTAGTATTTAATTCCCCAGATTAATAAAACTTTTCCAACTGTTTTATGGAGAAAAAGAGAGGGGGGAAAAAAAAAAAAAAACAAACAACCCCACACAAAATAAACCATAACATTTAGGAAAACATTTTCACCATGAGTCCTTTGCCCAGTTCCAGTCCCAAGAAAAAAAATCATTTAGTACACACCTAATTATTTTCAGGTCATCCAGTGCATTTCAAATTATTTCCTTCATTCTAAGTCTCTATCTGTAATCACTGGTGCTCTATCACAGATCGAAAGCATAATACTAAATTAAGTTAAAAGTAGCCTGACAGCTGCACAAAGAACTAATTAGGAACCTCTACATTTACTTTAATCCTTGTAATTGATGTAGAAATGTACGAATCAGATAGTATCTTCCTAACATCCTCAAAATGTTTTCAGAGTCGATGACTGTCACATTTATTTCAGATCATTCAAGAGGTGTCATTTTCCCCACTCTCTTTTTTTAAAAAAAATCTTTTTACAGGGCCACAGTTCAGTTTAATAATTCATTAGCAGCTCCTTGGAACTATCACCTGGTGAGATCTGTGACTACCAATTTGCAACTGTTTTGGGGTTTTTTTTTTCATTTCTGTAAGTAATTGCTGTTTCTATTTGTTTCAAACACCACACTCCTACTTGCAATCCTCTTCAGATCATTAGCCACATTAAGAACTTGACATCTGCATACCTGCTTATTTTAAAATACTATGGTTATTTTAACCTTTTTATAACATCCTTTTTAGCATTTTCTAAACAGCCACTTGTACTGGTGCTACCTTTAAAAACCTAGTCAGCGACACCAGCTTTGTGGTTTTGACTTTAACTCACTATGACTAACTTGGGTTTTGTTTTCATCTGCATTCTAGAAAAATTTAAAGGAACTTTACAGAGCCTAGCAGAAATTACTTAGATTATCTTGGTAAAAAAGAGGATTCCTCTGTGGCCCTAAGAAAATATTTTGTAGGACTAAAAAGGTCCCGTAAATAAAGAACAACCTCCAAACAGTTCCTTGGTATACTGTAAAGGAGCCTACTCAGCTGTATAAAAAGAAAACACCAGACTTAAGTCTATTTAAAAGGTGATCTAACCATGTTAGGCTCAAAGATCTTTTAGTCTTTGCACAAATATCTGCATTTTCTAATTCTAAAGAGGTTTCTTTTCCCTGTTGCTGCACAAAACCCTCAAAAGAAAGACTCAAAATTTTCAAACAAAATTATGCAATCACCGAAGTGAGCTACCACACCATCCTATCCCTACCTTGTCCTGTCTTTTCCCACCAGTATAGCTAGTCTCTATCCTATTTCACACCAGTATGCCTCTGGTTTTCTCACCTCTAGAACTGCAGTACAGCCATAGCATAATAAGTGACATGGACTACATCATATTTGACATCAGTAAAAGTAAAAAGAGAAAAAACTGTAGTAGTTTCCTTCTGAATACTCAATCCTTCTCCTGTAATCCCAAGAATTATTGGTTAGAAGAGAGAGAAAAGGTCGGTCAACAGGGAGACTCTTTAAGATGACAGATTCATTGTTTAGATCACTGAATCTGAGATAGTTTTAGAAAATGCTTGTAACTGCTAATGATAAAAGGTTTTGACATGATTGGCCCACTGTTCCCATCGGACAAAAAACGTTTTGAATAGCACATCAAGATCGTCTACTACTTGAACCTACTCCAGATAATACGATGTTACAACTTTAAAGGGAGATACTGTCAAGGAATACGGCAAGACTTAATTAAGCTCTTACACTATTTTAAATGCATTTAATGGGCTATATAGGTTGGATCCAAAGATTACGACACTCTATGAAAAGACTCCTATTGACACAAAAGGTGCTCTGAAGCAATTATTTGGTTATTTGAAATTCTTTTTCTATTTGCAAAGCCATTCAGCAGATCTGTCACTTGCAAATTGTCAGCTTGCCGTGCAAGCAGCAAGAGTTCAGAATTAATATATTTTTATAAAATTACATAGTCACAAAGGAAACAGGCATGATTGCTGCTACGAAAGATATCCAACAAAAGAGTTTTCATAACTTTGCAAGCCAGTTGGCGTAAATGGACCATGGAAATGTGGCAGCAGAAGAAATAGGACTTAGAGATTAATTAAGAAACCACAATGTTATAAACTCAAGAAAAAGCAGGCAGGCATACATTCAATAGCCAAGGTCAAAACTGTAAAATAAGAAATCTGCAAGTATGAGCAGACAGAAGTTCTTTCTCATTTTTGCAAAAAAAAATCAAAAATCAAAAACCAGCATTTTTAGATATACGATTGTGCTGCCAGACACTTTCAGCTAAATAACTTTACAAGAACATTTTATTAAATTTTCAAGATGTAATTGTCAAAAGTATCTCTTCCCACTCTTTAACTGCATGTTGACCTTACTGATTTTAATAGAATAGCAGCATCATCATTCTATTGCACTCTACAAATGGTTTCATTAAGTTTCAATATGCAACTTTGAGATAGCCATGGAGTGGGGGGAGGGGGTGTTTTTCATAAATCTGAAACCATTCAGCAACTGGGAGGAATTGAAAATTCTATTTCACGAAGACAACCTGAGGAGATCTTTTGGGGGAGCTTCAATTTTCCTCCCAAAATCAGGTAATCCGATTATAACATTCAGCTGCAAGCTGTTTTGATAGAACGAAAAGCCTGATTTAATCTGCTACAAATGGCAAATTACTCCTTTATCTACCCTTGTAGTCCATGTAGTACAAATTACTACATTTCATATTATCCTTGGAAGTTTAAGTAAAAGTGAACAAAGAGAATTTTCTCCCAGTATATCAACCAACAGTGCCCAGATATCTAAAAGCCAGCTCTGTGAATCTGCCCAGCAGCTGCCATTTATGCACCCAGGAACGCAACCTTGCTTAACAGGGCTTGCTGATACCTTCATACTCACTTTAGTTAACCTGTCAAAGGGCAGTCAATAGTGGCAGAAGATTATGCACTGTTTTCCTGAATTTAATAACCTAGGAAAAAAAAAGGACTATTTTTTTCCTCCTGTATTTCATTAAGGCCCTTGTGGCTGCTTTGCTTCTTTGTTAGGCATCCTAGCTTTGTTCTACTTCCTCAGTAAAAAAGAAGGCAGACAAAGAATAAACATCTAGTTACACAAGCAGATCTCATAATCACAAGTCAGAAACAGAAATTATGAAAGTAAATATGACTTCATATAATTCCGTCATTCTAAGAAAATCTCTGAATTTACTTTTCTAAGTGGCAGTTCAGTGGCTGAATCCATTCTTCAAGGACTCCAACAGATAATACAGAATCTTCTTGTAAACTAATGGCCATTTGGAGGCACATCATGATGATAAGCACATCAGCACCAGACTCTGTAGCACTATTACACTAACCAAAGTGCTGAATAATCTCCCACCAAGGTCAAGAAACAAATCAAAGAATATTTATAAGGTTGACTCCTGCACCATTATTTAGAATAAGATGCTAGACAGAAAAAAAAAGTAAAGGCATTAGGAAAAACACTGACCAATATTCATAGCAGCACAGGTGGCACATGCACAGCAGCAAGAATCAAGTCTTCAGAGTTATTAGCAGACATTACTGCCAATTAATTCTGCAAGTATACCTCTTTATTTAAGATGCTGTCTTGAATATATGGCCTAGTAAGGAGATAAAACACCTCCTATTGTCGAAAAGCTTATACTTATCCTTTCAAGGAAGGATCCTAGAAATAGGATAATGATATGCACACAACTCACCATGTGAAGTTCTTTCCAACAGTTAAGACACATTATCAAAAGCACCTTGATGTACTAGGCGTATAAATCTAGACCCGTAAAGCTTTAATAACTTCAAAATTCAAGCAAATGAGGTTCCAGAAGCTCACTAGGAACATTTGAAATATCCCATAATAAGATGTTGTTAGAAAATTTAATTCCAAATTTTATTTAGTTTTCCTGTAATGATTGCTTAGACACTTATCTTAGAAAAATTACTCTGATTTAAGCATAAGAAATATCAAGAAATAGACAATATATTTAATAGAAAAAAAGTAAATCACTTAAAACTACACTCAATTTCTTTTTAGCTATCAAGTAGTCCTACTGATTTCAGTAAGACTATCCATCTGCTTAGATTTAATGAGATATCTTGTTCCTTACAGAAGCTGGATATTAGTCACTGTCTCCTCACAAGAATGGAGGAAAGAAAAAAGTGCTGTAGTACATAGTCAAAACAGGAGCAGATAGCACCTCTGACATGGCTTGACTTAAAACCAAAGTTGAGTACATTTTAGGTTGACTGCATGCATCTAATGCTGAGTTTGTCTCAACCATTATATTTGAAAGTACAAATTTCAGGCTGTTAAAAGAAGTAGGAGAACAGTATTTTAATATAATGCTTTTAGAACATTAACTGTAATTTCCAAATAAAAACTGCAAGTTACAACCGCAGTAATACAGGTTCTCCTATTACCAGTTACTCCCAACTAGGAGTTCACACTACAGAGTAAATTGCTAGATTGTTAAAATCTCTTCTTTCATTAAATTACTGGTTTCATTAAATAACTGAAATGTTTTCCAGTGCCTCTTTTAACCAAACCTCTCCAGCTTTTCTCACATTCATATATACAGAGTACAACTACCACACTGACAAGATCAAGAAAAATAATGAAGTAACAAGGACACTGAGTTAAAGTCTTGAATTGCTCTCAAGATTTTTTTTAGAGATTAAGTGTTTTAAAAGCATAGCAGATCATTCTCATTAATACAGATAACGATGTGGGGAATTTGGTCTACTCTTTACAAATGTAAAATACCCCAAATCATATCATGCTCAAGTAAGGGGAAAATCTTTTGTAGAAGTTATATGAAATGCACAAAAGACCAGTTTCATATCTGCATTTGCAAAGTTGGATAGCTAAATGTTACACAAATAAATGTTTGGCCAAGATAACAGAAATATGGGATCATAAGTCACAATTTTTAGCACCTGGCAGAAAGCTTCCCAAGAAAAGGTTTAACTCACGTCCACTTTCCACTCTCTGAGAGAAGGCTGTGAGGTCATTATCATTTCATATGGAATTATGTGGAGAAAAAGATCTGTTACTGGGGATAGATGATGCATTTAGCATTTGCTGACAAGGATACAAAAACGAGGAACTGCAAGCTGGAGCTAAACTGAGACTGCACAAAGCAGAAACTTTCCAAATGAACAGTGAAAATGAATAACCACTGAAACAGCTTACCTCAGATAGTGGATTTACCACTTTTAAAGAATAATTAATTATTTTTTTTTTTTCCACTAAGAGTTATGTTTCAGTCCAGCTTTCCTGGGGTAGCCTTTGGCCTGCTGAGGCAAAGAATCTTTATTCCAGTCTCTGTGTTAATACCACTGATCGCCTTTGGATAACGAGTTGTTCATTTTACCCAAAATGGTAATGATCATTTAGGTTGTTAAGACAATTATAATAAATACTTTATAATGAATGAAATTATTTTCTGATTTCCCTCCTCCCCAGTAAATAACTTCTACTAAAGGACTGTTGTGAGGATAACCTTTTCCCCACAAGCATAAGAGATTGACTACAGCTGGGTCAAGGATACTGAAGCAGTTGGCTGTCTGAAATAGTCTAGAGCTTTCTCCTTCCTGTGACTGGATGGTGTTCCTGCTCATATACATTAATATATTCTACTATACCAGCATAGCAGTGCTTTGAAAAAAGGTACCTTCAGCACTCCCTCGGCTCCCTCAGATCCCAAGACTCAATAATATTAGTATCACTAACAACACCCCATCATCTCGGATTACCACTACTAGACCGAAAGCAGTACAGTTTTATTAGCCTATCAGAGCCAGGTTTGTCATTAAATGAACAGTTCTTGTCTGTTAGCTGAAACGTTCTTGGCAAATGTGGGATTATTGCTCCAACCCAGCCAAGGTAAAGACATCTATATTTCTAAAGCTAGGCAGAGAGTCAATTCCAGCACCCAAATGGGCTTGCTGAGTACACTCAGATGGGTAACTCAGTAGCTCCAGTAATCAAGCCACTTACACTACATATTTTCATTCTTAGTAAATGGAGTGGGGGACTCCATTCTGAAGGGTGTCGAAGGCCCCATATGCAGACCAGACCTGCATCATAGGGAAGTCTGCTGCCTCCCTGGGGCCCGCGTCAAGGACCTCACAAGAAGACTCCCCTCTCTAGTCAAACCCAAGGACTATTACCCTCTTCTGGTTTTTCAGGTAGGTAGCGACAACATTAGCAGGAGAAGTATTAAATCAATGAAGAGAGATTTCAGGGCCTTGGGGAAACTGATCAAGGGGTCGGGGGCACAGGTTGTGTTCTCCTCCATCCCTCCAGTTGGGGGGATGGATGAGGATGAACACCGAAGAACACAGCAGATGAATTCGTGGCTTCAAGACTGGTGTCACCGTCAGGGCTTTGGTTTTTTCGATCACGGGTTGGTATACAGGGCACCAGACCTCTGGGCGTTAGATGGGATGCACTTGTCCCAGAAGGGGAAGAGGATCTTGGGGCAGGAGTTAGTTGGGCTCATTGACAGAGCTTTAAACTAAATTTGAAGGGGGAAGGGGGCAAAACACCAGCCCATCTGAAGTGCATGTATACCAATGCACACAGCATGGGTCACAAACAAGAGGAGCTTGAAGCCGTGAAAATTATGATGTTGTGGCTATCACAGAAACATGGTGGGATGCCTCCCATGACTGGAGCGCACCAGTTGATGGCTACAAGCTCTTTAGAAGGGATAGACAAGGTAGGAGAGGCGGTGGGGTAGCACTGTATGTTAGGGACTGTTATGATTGCCTTGAACACAAGTGCAGTGAAGACAGGGTGGAGTGTCTTTGTGTTAGAATCAGGGGGAAGGCCAACAGGGCAGATGTTGTAGTAGGAGTCTACTATAGGCCACCCACCCAGGACAGAGAGGTGGATGAAATATTCTATAGGCACTTGGGTGAAATCTCACGATCGCTTGCCCCTGTTCTTGTGGGGGACTTCAACTTCCCAGACATCTGCTGGAAATACAACACAGCAGAGCGTGACCACTCCCGAAGATTCCTGGAATGTGTGGGGGACAACTTCCTAACACAGCTGGTGAGTGAACCAACCAGAGAAGGTGCCCTGCTGGATCTCCTCCTTGTGAACAGAGAAGGACTGGTGGATGATGTGGTGGTTGGAGGACGACTAGGGCACAGCGATCATGAAATAATAGAGTTCTCTATTCTTAGAGAGGCCAGGAAAGGGCTAAGCAGGACTGAAATCCTGGACTTCCAAAGGGCTGACTTTGACTTGCTTAGGCACCAGCTTGACAGGATGGTCCTGAAGGGTATAGGGGTCCAGGAAGGATGGGCGCTCTTTAAGAAGGAAGTCTTAATGGCTCAGGAGCAGGCAGTCCCCAGGTGCTCTAAGAGGAGCAGGTGGCAGAGAAGACCACCCTGACTGAACAGGGAGCTTTGGCTGCAACTCAAGGAGAAAAGGAGAGTTTACAGCCTTTGGAGGAAGCGGCTAGCCACTCAGTGATTACAAAGAGGCTGTGAGGCTATGCAGGGCAGAAATCAGGAGGTCCAAAGCCCAGCTAGAAATTAATCTGGCTTCAGCAATCAAAGATAACAAGAAATGTTTCTATAAGTATGTCAATAGCAAAAGAAAGACCAGGGAGAGTCTCCTTCCCCTGCTAGATGCTGAAGGAAACTTGGTAGCAAGTGATGAGGGGAAGGCTGAGGTACTTAATGCCTTCTTTGTCTCAGTCTTTAATAACAAGACTAGTTGTATTGAGGGAATCCAGCCCCCTCAGCCAGATGATAGAGACTGGGAGAATGACCCCCCGCAATCCAGAAGGAGATAGTCAGTGACCTGCTACATCACATAGACACACACAAGTCTATGGGACCGGATGGGATACACCCGAGGGTGCTGAAGGAGCTGGCTGGGGTGCTCACCAAGCCACTTTCCATCATTTACCAGCAGTCCTGGCTGACCGGGGAGGCCCCGACAGATTGGAAATTGGCCAATGTG
This sequence comes from Strix uralensis, assembly GCF_047716275.1. Classification (NCBI taxonomy): domain Eukaryota; kingdom Metazoa; phylum Chordata; class Aves; order Strigiformes; family Strigidae; genus Strix; species Strix uralensis. Next base: position 42,865,790 of record NC_133975.1, read on the forward strand.
ACGCCCATCTATAAGAAGGGTCAGAAGGATGATCCAGGAAATTACAGGCCTGTCAGCTTGACTTCAGTACCCAGGAAGCTGATGGAGCAGCTCATCCAGAGTACCATCTTACAACACATGTGGGACAACCAGATGATCAGGCCCAGTCAGCAGGGGTTTATGAAAGGCAGGTCCTGCTTGACAAACCTGATCTTCTTCTACGACAGGGCCACCTGCTTATTGGATGAGGGAAAGGCTGTGGATGTAGTTTACCTTCACTTTAGCAAGGCCTTTGACACCGTTTCCCACAGCATTCTCCTGGCAAAACTGCCTGCTCGAAGCTTAGATGATCGCACGCTTTGCTGGGTAAAAAACTGGCTGGATGGCCGAGCCCAAAGAGTTGTGGTGAATGGAGTTAAATCCAGTTGGCGGCTGGTCACGAGTGGTGTCCCCCAGGGCTCGGTTTTGGGGCCACTCCTGTTTAACATCTTTATTGATGATCTAGACGAGGTGATCGAATGCACCCTCAGTAAGTTTGTAGACGACACCAAGCTGGGTGGGAGTGTTGATCTGCTTGAGGGTAGGGAGGTTCTGCAGAGAGACCTGGACAGGCTGGAGCGATGGGCTAAGGCCAACTGTAGGAGTTTCAAGAAGGCCAAATGCCGGGTGCTGCACTTGGGTCACAACAACCCCCAGCAGCGCTACAGGCTTGGGGAGGAGTGGCTGGAGAACTGCCAGTCAGAGAGGAACCTGGGGGTGTTGATTGACAGCTGGCTGAACATGAGCCAGCAGTGTGCCCAGGTGGCCAAGAAGGCCAATGGCATCCTGGCTTGTATCAGAAATAGCGTGGCCAGCAGGGACAGGGAAGTGATCTTACCCCTGTACTCGGCACTGGTGAGGCCGCACCTCAATTATTGTGTTCAGTTTTGGGCCCCTCACTACAAAAAGGACATTGAATTACTCGAGCGTGTCCAGAGAAGGGCAACGAAGCTGGTGAAGGGTCTGGAGCACATGTCGTACGAGGAGCGGCTGAGGGAACTGGGGTTGTTTAGTCTGGAGAAGAGAAGGCTGAGGGGAGACCTCATCGCCCTCTACAACTACCTGAAAGGAGGTTGCAGAGAGCTGGGGATGAGTCTCTTTAACCAAGTAACAAGCGATAGGACAAGAGGTAATGGCCTCAAGTTGTGCCAGGGAAGGTTTAGACTAGATGTCAGGAAGTATTTCTTTACAGAACGGGTTATTAGGCAGTGGAATGGATTGCCCAGGGAGGTGGTGGAGTCCCCATCCCTGGAGGTGTTTAAGAGTAGGGTCGACATAGCGGTGAGAGATATGGTGTAGATGGGAACTGGCAGTGTTAGGTTAATGGTTGGACTGGATGATCTTCAAGGTCCTTTCCAACCTAGTTGATTCTGTGAAATTAAGCACCTAATTTTAAATGCTCAGTCTTGCAATATTTATTCCCTTTCCCTCACCATCCTCCCAGATCTGCTTACAATTACTTGGTTTCTTTTGAAAACCATCCCTATGACCACAAAATGTCAGAGAAGCTTCTTTTTGATAGCCATAAAACATAGTAGAGCAATCTTTCAAACCCAGTGTCAAAGCACGTATCAATATGTAAGCCTTCCACCCTGCTTGGCTGCCATGGGAACAGAATTCTTTTAAGGGTGGATTTGAGTCAATGATTGTGTCACATGAGTACACACATTCTCACCTAAAAAACACCACGCTGATTTATATGACTAAGAAAGCTGACTTTCAGTGTGAAACTATAAATAACTTCTTGTTTATTAAAACTTCTGGCATGATTAGCAGTAATTTGACTTTTTATTGTCAGCCTCACAATAAGAAAATATGATTGCTAAAAGAGGAATCCCATTTGCAGCAGATGTTGTAGGGAAGTCAGCTTATGTGTAGCACTACACCCATGCAAATTATTCTTTGTTCCTAGAGACATGCACTAGGGTTGCAGTGAAAATCAAATTGCTAAGATCAGGAAAGCAAGAGTATGTTATTGCCTCCAACAATGAATGCTGATCAATTATCCTCTGCTGCCAGGTCTCACCATTTCATCAGAAACAGGCCATGGTAGAAAGATTTAAACACCATTCCTGACACTATTCAGATTTGTACTGTTCTCCTTGTGTAATGTGAGTTGGCACTACACCAGCAGTTGTAAGAGGCATTATACTCCCAGTCCTAAAATACTTTCAGTAATACTTTGGTCTTCCATAGCAAAACAGCAGGTGTTGAATGGACTCAATGGGCTAATGTAGTCCTTTAGAAAAGTCTAAGTATTGCTAAGGAGAGATGGAAGACAAGACAATACCAGTTTTCTAGAATACAGATATAAAATTAAGCATCTAAAGCTAAAAGTTTTATCAACAATTTAAGACCTTTGTTCACCGTAAAAGTTGGAGGAAAAGAGCATGTTCCTCCCATGTGTTCAGATTTTTAAAATCCTTTAAAAGGCTTTTTATTTTTTCTTTTAAGTTTTTTGATTGCAGCAGATCTCCCTGACAGAGGCAAGTAGTAAAGAAAGATTAGTCACATGCTGCAGCCAGAAGAACTAAAATTTATTTAGAGAAAAATTTCAAAGATGTAAGTACATCGGATATCTAACATTTTTAAATTTTCCACTGTGGCAGATACCCAACACTTCTAGTTCTAAAGATGTGTAAACAATTATTGAATGCTTCCTTTTAAATTCTAATTTAAATTTTAAATCGTTGTATACCACAAGTCACTAAGGACACATCACAAGCATCTGAATATACTAGAATGTCACACAAGTTTAAAATTGCTTCATCTTATCAAAAAACTTGGGGATGGTCAAATAAAATACATCAGATACTGCATTCAATCAGCTTATCTCATAGGGTAAAGTTTAGTCTTTTTCCTCAGTAGAATAAATAGAGTAGCACTTTATTCTTGCAAGTCACGATGCAATCACTGAAATATCTGGAACTGTATTTAAGTGGTTGGCATTGCATTGCATTCTTATAAAGTATATTTTTGCCTGCAACTATCTTTTTTTCTACGCTTTTGTACCTTCATCATCAGAAGCTTAGTCTCATAAGGTTTAGTCAAAAGGAAGCTCCAGCTGTGCTTAGCCCGTTAGTCAAAATGTTAGCATTAGGCCTGTTATATCAGTGTATTCACATCAGTCTACAAGAGAGGCATCAAGATGAATACTACAATCTATTTAGCCTGGGCTGCCACGCTTACCTGGAGGCAGCCTATCTGGTCAGGCACCACAACAAAGTCAGCTGAGCTCCTTCAGCAACACCTGCTCCATAGAGGACAGGTTGCAGCTGTACTTTGGGCTTGCAGTTTTCTTTTCTGTACTAACAGCAATCCCTAAAGCACAATGGAAGGAGAATTGTAGGATTAAAACAAAGCATGTGTTTAAAAGCTTTGCTCAATGCAGGTCATAATGATTAGTATCTTTTAGGTCCCTTCTGGCATTATTGGACAGAAAAAGTCTGTAGGAACATCTATCTTCAGGGTTTGAATGTATCACTGTAATCATTTCATACAGCTGATTTTAGTGTATACAGTTCATACACAGCTAGCTAAACTCTTCTGTTGTTCTCATGTTTAGCAGGGAGGTAGAAAGGTACCATTAAACAATGATAATCATTACATATATTATGTATCTATTTAAATACTATATACAAGACAAAAATCCAATTAACTTCTCTTTAGAATTTACAGTACTAAAAGTAACATCAGCATTCTTTGGGAGAGTTTTCTTGATTTTTTGCTGTTAAATAATTGGATGTAGTGATTTATAAAATCAAAATAAGGCACAGCCTTTGCCTGGCTGCGTCTGCATTGTACAGAAACGACTATGTTTAGGAACAGCTTAGTCATGGAAAGACGTCACCCTTTTCACACTCTCCTGCTTGTTTTCCCCCAATAAACAAATGCTATTTCTATCATTTGAAAATGTGCAATTGTCATTTTCACATCATTTTGCTCCCATTTCTATTCCTTCTTTCACTCCCCCTTAAACACTAGATACCCTGAAACTCTCTTCCTCCTACTTTGGAATCCCTACTGTTGAATTCTGCCAAGTTGAGTATCAGTGGTGCTGAGTTACTCTGAGTCATTTTCATGACTACTGACACTAAATCTAAAGCTGGCACTTCAGAATTTAGCTAAGGATTCTGGCAAGGCATCCTAAATTAGAAAACAGAGTGCTGCAGTCTGAATAAAGGGTGTCATTAAAGATTAATCCCTTCTCTGCCTCTCTAAATCCTTGAGAAAACACCAAAAATAAGGGAGGAAGACAAGAGTGGACTCAGTAAGGGAAACACCACATCATTTTGAATCCTGTCAGCTGTAATAGAAGAGGTAAGGCAAGAAAAGATTCACTACAATCACATTAGTCAGATCAGTTGTTCTAAGTCAATTTCTTGAACAGTGTGTTTCCTAAATTCTCCCTGCCTCCATCTCATTTTAGGCATTGAAAACTTCTTTTCCTAAGCAAAGCAAATTTCGGAGGACTTCAATGGCTTTGTATTTCTGAAGTAAGTATGTAATTCCAGTGTAAATTTAGGATGACAAATACATAACACTAGAAGTAATGAAGGTGATGTCATATAGCAGTACCACAGCAAAAGAGTTTTAAAAGCATTCAGGTAAATTCTAGTCCAGAATTACCCATTTCCTTGCCATTTTGATTAAGCAAGGGAACTCCGCTAAGAAATGGTTTTCTCAGAAGAACCATATGATGGCAATGAGGGTTAATTAGATCACAGCTTTAATTATCAGACAATAATGTGAAGGTCATCAGTTCTTTCTCAGTCACTGTCCCTTGCTTAAGGGATGCTGTCAGTCAAATCCACATCTCGGGCTCCAGCTGAGATCACATGGCCACAGCATAAAAAAGAAAAAAAAAAATCCCATCTGAACCAAGAACATTATATTCAGAACCTTACAAAGTCACAAGTACAGACAAAACAAAGAAACAGACTTCTGAACATACACACTTCTCTACCAAAAGCTGTTCCTACCCCTGTTTTCCATACAGTATCTAGAATGAATATTTTATAAACCTGACTTAAAACAAAAATGGTAAAATTCAACATGGCTATGATGGAACAGGAGATAAACCCAACCCTACTTCTCTAGAACAGAAACTGTGGTGATTCCCCTGGTTTCTCTTTACTAGTTTCTCTCAAAAATTGACAGGTTGAAAAGAATGACATTAATTATTTGACAGCCTCTGTTCAGTCTCACTACTACTGAGACTCAAAGCTTTCTCTCCACCATAAGCATTGGCTGAGTCTTATGCAATAAACCTTGCAGCCACTGCCCAAACACAGCCAAGCTCTTGCTGCAGCCTGTATTTTCCTTTCACAGAATCGTCTAGGTTGGAAAAGACCTTGAAGATCATTCAGTCCAACCATTAACCTAACACTGACCGTTCTCAACTACACCATATCCCTAAGTGCTATGTCAACCCAACTCTTAAACACCTCCAGGGATGGGGACTCCACCACTGCCCTGGGAAGCCCATTCCAACACCTAACAACCCATTCTGTAAAGAAATACTTCCGAATATCCAGTCTAAACCTTCCCTGGCGCAACTTGAGGCCATTACTTCTTGTCCTATAGCTTTGATTGTCCTCACCTCAGGCTGAACATTAGAGAAACCCCAAACACTGCCAAAATGAAAAATTTCTCAAGATAACTCCACTGTGGGAAAATTTTCCATCTGGGTGATGGCTTTTGGATTACTTGTGTGTGTCCAGCAATGGTTAGAATTAGGGCTGGTAGAAAGTCTAAAGCTCCCAGGGCCCCCACCAGTGAGCACATCAGCCTGCTTTGAGTAAGCTACTGAAGTTGGCTGCTATCCATTGCTCCCTGCTGAGAGCCATGTCCTTCCACGATACCGACTTCTGAATGCCTGACATCCTCCGTCCCCAAAATGGCTTGTGAAAACTATCACCAGGGCATTACAGTAGCCAGCTTTATCTCAATGTGAAGGTGAAGCTGCAGCGGAGGGGCAGTAACTCACTTAAAACATGCTCAGTCAGTCAGTTCTGCTGGCAGGAACTCCAAATGGAAGTGCATAGTTTAACCCAAATATTCACAGTAGCATAATGTTTGTTTACCACATTCTAGCTTCAGCAAGTGGACTGTAACTCAGACTTGTGTTGCTCTTACCCACATAAAACAGCAAGCACAAAGTTTGAAAGGAAAGTAACTAGCACGTAGAATTAACTGTAATCATTTTACGGTATTAAAGCTAGTTACTCCCCTGATTTCTGGAGTCATATACTACACTAGTTTTAACAGCTTTATCTTCCATTCACATCAATAGCTCCCAGAAGGTAAGAAAGAGACTACACAAAATTACAGTTTTAAAAACTGCAAGAGAAGTTCATTTGGATGGAAAGACAAACATTTACCACATTTGTTCTCAACCCCATCACTAAAGACAGTCTGTATTGCAATAGACACGTTCATTGCAATAGAATTTTCCTTGTATACAAGCGAGAAAAGAACTTAAAACATCTGGGATACAACTGCATATATGCAGAAACCTCTTATTTCTAGAATTAAGCAAGAAGAAGGCAAAAGTGCTATTTTCATAATTTGCTGCTTCAAGGCAAATTTAAAAAAAAAAAATTAAATTTAATGTGTTCTGATCAAGCGATTTTTTCATTTCATTTCCCTGAAATCACACTATAGACCTCTGCCATGATGATAAATGCCTTTTAGGTATTAGGGTAAGTATCTCAATGGCTACGTGCAGGCAAATGTCTGCCTGTATAACTCGTTTAGCATATGCAACTGTGTGCACTCAGTAAAAAGCTCCTGTTTCTGGAAATTGGGCCATTAAATTGCATTTTGTCTTTTTGTGACATGGTCAGTAACCAAGTCTGCAAGTCCTTGCTTCCTCATGTAGACTGCAATTATCCAGTCTTCACCTACACTGGGGTTTTTGCATTTTCATTCTCCATTTCTAACTTCTCTGGGCTCTGATTTAATAGGCTGTGTCTCAAGGGTGAATTACCTCAGAATTTTGTTTTCCTTTAAGACACCTGCACTCAATGGGAAGACACAGCTGCAGTAATATTGACTGTAAAACACATGAGCAGAATGGGGAGAAGTTTAAAAAAAAGCTTATGTCAGATTCACATTAGTGTTTTAACACCATCTTTAGTAACTGCCTCTTAGCAAAGGGAAATATATAGGAAATTTAACAGGTTACAAAATTTAATCAATTTAGAACCATAAACAAATTCTAGGACTAAGTTTTTGCACAAATAAGTTACATTTGACACTTCAGTGGGATGGCAGTTTACGCAGTTCTAAATGTGATTTCCCTGCTCTTAAGAGTATCATTTATCTATGTTTTCTAACAAAAAATTGATTGGGCTATGATTGTGATACTATGGAAGATATAATAACATTCATAAAAATAAACATACACTACATCCATTTTGCTTTATTAACCTAAAAAGCAAATGTACACTTTGGGAGAGGTTAAATCTGGTACAAATTGTCAAAAGCAACAAAATTTTAATCACAGTTGACATTCAATCTTCAACTCAGCCCTAAGGCTGTTGATACTGTAGTACATCCAACATACAACATTACATCAGGTTCTCAGCACTTTGTAAAACTCAGGCACAACAGGCTGCTTTCAGACATGATTGTTGAAGAAAGATTGAATTTTCTTATTATTTCTAACATTTCTCCAGAACAAGACTTCCTATCCAGTCTTTTATTGTTTACATTATTAATCCATTTATTCTGTGGTGGCATAAAGCAATAAACAGATACAACTCTCCCACTTTAAGATCTGATTTTATTTTTTAATGAAAATCCGTGAAGGCCTTGTACATTCATTTTCAGGTAAAAAACTAACAGCCTCATTTATACAGCTGGACTCTGTGGCTCTGTGGAGTGCTACCAAGACTTCAATACACAGAAAGTCTACAGCAAAGATGGAAACAGAACAATTCCTCCATTTACTCCCAACTTTTACTGTAATAGCCTGCTTTACCTCCCCTTCCATTTTCTTCTTTGAGTGTAGCATTATGAATAATTAGGCAGACATCAAGTTTATGGATAATATTTTTACTATAATTCTTTTATCTAACAACTGGCAATTGTTTTCCTAGAGGCTTCTTCCTTCAATTTTTTTGGGCTCCTAATCTCTTAACAATGACTCATCCAGCACATTCTGTTAAAACCATCTACTTTGCTCACACAAAGCTTATCCGAGGCACACTAGCTGCCCCTAGCTGCATGGAGCAGCAGCACAATATTACATCAATCACATATGATCAATTACATACAAAATTTCCAATACTGTATAATATATAAAACAACACAGGATTACACTTTTACAACAGCAGACCTTTCTCAGTGGAATTTTGTAAAGCATAGTTCTTTTTAACCAACAGGTTGTAATATGGCTTTGGAGCCCCTGAGAACTATCAGGCAAGTCACAATCAATTATTTCGGTCATGGGAAAAAACTACCATGGAAGGCCTTATTTTTTTTATTTTGTTTAGGGCCTATTGCTACGGCAGAGCAAGCATGCTGTGTTATACGTCCTCACTGGAGCCTACAGCTTCAAACTTTCACCTGAGTCTCCAAACAGCTGTATCATTCCCATAGTTACAGACAAAAAATCGTGTTTGTTCTGATTCAGAATGGAAAGGCACACCTAGTTAGGAAGTCGGGCTGCCTTCACCTTTCCAGTGCACTTATATGTACACTTGGCACACATACAAACACCAAAGAGTTTGTGTGTGTAAAACTTGACACACAAGACTTCACAAATTCTTAGTAACACTGGGGTTTCGGTTTTGGGGTTTTTTTAGGTTGCTCTTTCTGCTTGTCCCTTACTCTTATGTGGCGAAGTTAGGTCACAGTAATTTTAAACACCATAAGCATGGAAATGTGGGCTTTTTTGCCCCGAAATCATTCATCCAGTAAGTAAAATGGTTTGTGACTTTTCATTAATTACAACAGACATCAAATAAGACCCAAGCAGAGGGTCAAAAAAGACAACCGAAGAACATGAGATGCAAGCTAATAGATTTTGAACAGTTGTGAAAAAAACACATATGAAATCTCTGACACTCTAATCCTTATACTCACACTAACCATTTATTCTCTGCTCAGTCACACACACCATTACCAGAATGACTCTTATCTGCACTGACAACATCCTTAACCTGCAAGAAGCACTGGGCTCATTCCTGCACTTAAGAGGGCAAAAGAAAGGACACATGAAAAGTGACAAGGGAAACAATCAGAACACAGCATAAAGCTTTTAAGTGCTCCTTAAAACATATTAAATTTGTAATTTATGAAGAAGAAATATTTATTTTCATCACAAGGAAGATAACAAGTAAGATGAGAATGCAACATCTGAGGCATAAAGTAGAGCACTGCCCATATCAGGCTCACCAAAAAGCTGCCCTCATAGCTATAATGACCATCTTAAGGATCAACAGAGTGAAAGGATGGAAATAGCGTTTGTTTGATCCTTTGCTTTTCCTGGTTGGTGTAAGTCTGGGTATACTCAACACTACATGAAATGCTGCCATACATTTGTTCAGACTTAGAGCAGCTCCATCAATGGATCCTATTTCACAGTCACCATCCTTGCACAAATTTATCATGACAAACATTAAAGCAACTTTTAATATTACTTTTTTCCCCTACATTTTCAAGACATCATATAAACTTTTTTCCTCATGTGGTTCTACACAGCAGTACATGCTCCACGACAAGCCTATAAAAAGGCCATACTCTACCACTGAGCCTCCTTCAAAAATTGAAGACACAAGTTTTAGTTAAATCTCCTTATATAAAGAGATTAACTCAGACAGGTACAATTTTTTATATAGAAGATACTCATCCCATTTTTATCTTCACCAATAAAAATGAAATAAGGAAACACAATTTTGAAGGCCTTTAGATAACAATGTTCCTACCATGACATTCATTTATGAAACTATCCTGTAGTTTTAAATAGCTGCTTTTTTTCTAGTAAACCATGTAATTTCTGAACTCTACACTTCTTTGTCTTACATTTTTTCTTATATGTATAGAGAGAGGTGCAGATTTATATTTAAAAAAAAAAAAAAAAAAAAAAAAACAACAGAGGCTTAATTAGATATTTTATGAAACCACAAAAATCCAGTGAGACCCCAGACTATTTAATGATGCATTACAAGGACTGCCATAGAATTAAATACCTGCATGTATATAGCAGAGACTATCAAAGGTAAGAGAAATTCCCTACTCCATATGTGGTATTTATCCCTATAAGAAATGTTAGCTAGTGATGTTCCAGATTGTTTTTCAAGTTCTCTTCTTTGTGGCATGGAAACACTTTTTGGGAAGAAACTGGGTACTTCAATGGAGCATCTTCTATGGACATTGTTCAGATTCTTTGAAAAGAAGCTCCTTAAGAAATTTGCTCTCTACCTCACCTTTAAAACAAGTCAGGCCACAAAATGGTAATGTTGTTAGAGGTTCCCGAAGGAAAAAAAAAAAAAAAAGAGGGTAAAAAAGATACTCCTAACATAACCTTCACACCATTCTCCTCCAGTCTTGCAAAGCATTTGCTATAATTTGAGAAAGGTGAAAAGATAAGATTAGAACAGGAAAATTTTGGTTAAAAAAATGAATCATCATGCTAGAAATTAGTCAAATACAAAAAAGTACATTTTAAAGATATATCTTTTCTTATAAACTGAGAAACAGTTCAAAACACTTTACAGCTTAAGTGGAACATATCTTTAGGAAGCGTTAAAAAGTTTGATTCAAATTCATGGCTTCTGAAGTTTGGTTTGAATTCATGGCTTCTGAGGCCAACAAAAGTCTCCCAGCACCTAATTTTGAGATTGTCCCACAGTGAATTGTTAATTGGTATTACCTTTCTTTCCAGTTAGCAGACTTAATAGATACTAACCAGTGAAAAATACAGAGCACAGGTAGGCAGCATTAATGCTACTCTGTATGCTATCCAGGCAGAGTGAAAGAGCTTTGGACCTGAGCAAATCCCGCTGAAAACACTTGGCTGAGTTTTGCCTGAGGAAGGAAACACTCACTGAACTGAGCTTTGCTCGGGTTAGGATTTTCACATGGCTTTTACTGTTAAGACATTACAATTCACCCACAGTGACCCAGGATATTCGCATTAGAGTGATAAAACCAACTACTATTAAATACTTTTTTTCCTTTAAATTTGTTTAGTTGCCTAAAATTCTGGTAACAAAGGGTCTCATTTTTGGCTTTTACTGCCTGCCACCTAGGGGATATGAAAAGAGTTTGTCAGACTAAACACTTTATACAGACTGTAATTGGGAGTAATGGTAAATGGGGTAGGCATTTCTACTTTTTTTTTTTCCCCAGAACATAAACTGACTGTTACATCTAGTTTACTGGACAGCTCTCCATACCAATAAATGAGTGCAAAGAGCTGTAGAAACAATCTATGACAGAGGCCTGTATTGCTGAAGGAGAAAGATATAAGAAACAATAAAATATGGCCTAGATTCATTGCCCTTAGGAGAGGAGATACTGTCCCCAAGAGAGTTTGAAAGTAATCACAAGGCTCAAATGAGTGGGCAGGTCAGAAGAATAAACATACTATTTCAATGAAAAGGTTTCAAGGCTGAGAAGTTTATTTTATTCTATATGAGGACAAAACAGACATTTTTCAAAAAGTTTCACATAAAGGAGAGACCTAGCCAAGAGCAGCAATCAGTGTTTGGTCACTCACCTGGATCCAGATTTCCCATATCTTAAGACCTTTTGCTCCCTGACTGGGAGCAACAATACAGATCAGGGCCACCAACGTCCCTAATTAATACCAATGCTATTAAACCCTTTGTGATGAAAAGGGTTCTGCCAGAAATTCCTTAGTGTTTTCTATTTTTAATTCACTTCTTGATAGTTTTCAAAATGCATGGTACTATCATGTTGTATTCTCTGATATGTTTAGTTTCACTTTATGTTACCAAAAATATGACATCATTTGAAAGGACCAGTACTCTGTCTTGTACACATCATGAAAAGTGGAAATCAACCGGTAGCTTAAAAAAAAAATGCAGTAAAGACATAAGCTTTACTTCTTTCTTAAAGATGAAATAAAAGGCTTAAATGAAACATACTGACCTGCTGTCCCCACACTTCTGCCCCATTATATTTGAATACAAAAGGCTTTATGAAAGAAGCTAACCTCTCCTGCTATTCCCTGACCAGGAGTTATATATGTTACTACTGCTAAACATATCATAAATTAAAGATATGAATGTAGTCATATCTTCTTTGCATACAGATTTCCTCATAACCTGTCTTGGGCTTAACGGAACAATTTGTTATGCTTTGGTATTACAGATTTTCTGAATAATAAAAAAGAAGCTTCCTTAAGTGTGAAATACAGCAAACATGGTTTAAAAATTACATTCTGCACAAATTTCCTTTTTGAAAATAAGATCTGCTTTTCCATCTGTCTGCTATACACATCAGTGAATGTTATTCACATCCTGAAACCACGAAGAACATAACATTAATGTTTCATCACTGATCACTACAGAGTCAATCACATGCAGTAAAATCTGGTTGACTTTAACAGTCAGATATGGCCAATGTCAATGGAGTTTTAACAGAATAAATCTGATAAAGCATCATTAGTCTGCAAACAGTATTTCAATGCAGAAACTGAAATGCAGCTGCACAGAACCAGAGTTAGTTTACTATCTAAAAAAAATATGTCCAAGGCAAATATTTTACTTAATGGACTAACATTAATTGAGAAATAAATTAGTCACGATACATTTGCAATCAAACTGCATGCATAAAACATTGGGAATATTTTGAGTAATCAAAACAACCATGTCTGTTTAATAGCTTACTTTTTCCAATTAAAAGAATCTACCATGAAAAGGGAAGAGAGCAAGAAAATATTGTTCTAGTGTACTGTAATATTTAGTGCTCTGCAAGGTCCTCCACTTTTTAGAGACCTGCACAGCCACACAATCTTTTGAAATATCTGCACCAGTTTTCTGATTCATAAGCACACTCCTGAAGCCAATGCAAAATAAAGCAAGGGGGGGGGGGGGGGGGGTGCAGGGTGTTACGTCCTTAAAAAAATCCAATAAAGTACTAAGTTTATAAACTGCTCCTACAATCTCAGCCTATCCACCATAATCAGGTAAAAGAAGAAATACTATCACTTCAGACCTATTTTTCACTATGTAAGTAATTTCTGAGACTTTGAGAACATTTCTAACAGCAACCACATGAACAGTGCAATTATTAAGCCATATTAGGGATAATATGTGCACATGAGATACCCATCTAAGGAGATGGTTCTCAAGTTTAATGTCAATTGTATTATTTTAAAGAATATTACTTTGCATTTTTAATACCTCATCTTGCAGTTTTAGACTTATTTTCAGTAAAAAGGAAGTCACTAATCTCATTGGAGGCCTCCTCCCTTTCTGAAGTCGATATTACCATAGCCTTAAGGCATCAGTGTTCAGCTGAGTTGGATAAAGACCACTCAGGTATGCCTTTGCATGCTGTAATTACACCTCTTGCTGCAATGCAGACACAGATATGAAACAAGCAAAATGAACGTGCTCCCTACACAACTTCCCTCTAGCTTTTCTCTACCTAGGAAGTATTTTGATTTATTCTCCTCCTAATTGCAACTCAAAACTACTCTTCTTGCAATTCCCACACAAATGTTGAACATAATGTAATTTTACACCTGCTGCAGGCAATCCTGTGCATCCAACAGTTGATTTGTTCTGTCATCCAGAAAGATTTCAGACTTACTTAGTCTTATCTAGACCTCAGTCCCCTTTGCCATACCAGAGACACGTTTTGGTTATGTGAGCTGGCCCAGAGCACACGGTGGCATTTCTGAACCTGTACAATATTCAGAGTCAGCCAATGAACATGTGGGGCAAATAACATGCAGCATATGAGTCTTCTCAGATAGTGTTTGACATGAGGACACACCTTTATAATTTATTAATGCTAAAATTTGAGGGGAAGGAGAAGGGTGTTTGCTCTGTTGACCTTGTCTCTGCCCATAACAAACCTGAAAGCTGTTGCCGTGAGCACTTTGGTGGGACTCTTTGCATACAAACATGGTAACACAAATTATGAATGTAGGCATCGCTGAGGAGAAACGTGTCGATTTTCTACTGGTCACAATCACAACTCTATCCGTGTTATAACACACTTCTGCAGGCTTTTGTACATCCAAACGAGACATTTTTCATTATTAAATACATCTATGCCAATATACCCCAGGTTACGTACACTTCCACAAAAACTTTATGCACACAGGTGCAAAGTTTTACAGCTATATCTCTGCAGCTTGCTTTCATCCCAGAAGGGGATTTTATAGCTGACAGCCTGCTTGAAAGAAGAAATTTTCTGTAGCAAGTGTCTTCAATTTATTCTTACAAGGCTTTGATCTCCATTCTTGGTAATAAAAACAAAGATACAAATCTTCTGATTGCCACACCTCCATTTTCAGACAGAATGAGGAACGGATTGTTCTAGTTAAAAAATGAACAACCAATTGGCAGCAGGTTTCAAGACTAATTAATCTAGCAGTTCTGCAGGAGCAGCAATAGAATGTCTCCTCTCACTCTATTCTTTGCTCTAGCCACAGAAAAACAAGCCACAAAAAAATTCCCTCACATTGCTCTGATAAATTAATTAAATTTTTCTGCGGCTTTTTTCTTTACACTATGGAAACACTGACAATGCAACTGAACTTTATGAACTGAAGAAAAACGATGATGATCTAGCTCCAAAGCAAGTAAGTGCCAGAATTTGAAATTGGTCTAAGCTCTACCTGTAACACACTCTAAATATAATTTAATTACCCATTTATTTTTTTCCTTTATTGAGCAAACTCCCATTTGCTCAATGTATTCCCCATTTTCCAGGATTAATAAAGATGATTTCCCATCTGCTGCAGTGGTCCTCTGAGACAGGGGAGGTAAGTGACTGTGCATAAACACCTGTCTAACCAAAGGAGGAGGAATTCCTCTCTTGTTATGGAAAACCCAGAAATGCACAACCAGAGCCAAAGCCCAGAATATGATGTTTCTGCAGGCTCTTGGCAGTAAACTCCATCACCTTCAATCTCTACAGCTCCAGCCTTGTTTCTTGCAGTTCTTTACATAATCAATTACTGGCGATAGGAAATACTGGGGAAACACAGGGTTACATTTGAAGAATATTTTAAATTGTAATGCCAATAATTAATTTCCTGACAGGATTAACAATAACAGCATAGTTTTAAGGAGAAATTATCTGCTAGGGACAAAGAAGAAAGAAGCATGGTTGGTTTTCTTAGTTTTTCTGCAATTTTTTTCTTATGAAAGTTTCCTCTGATGAATCCTTGGTTAAAAATCAGTTTACTGTGTAAAGACACACAACCAAAAGCAGTGATTATGGGGCATGCTGATCTGACTAACGTGGGTTAATACCACAGATTTATTAGTCTGATTTGGGAGCCGATCTACTTCCTCAGAGTGAACAGTTTAATTACCAGTCCAGGACTGCCTGATTGTTGGTTTTCTTTTTAAAGCAATGCTGCCCCCATCAGGGAGTACAACCTGGAATCTACCACTGCTTAGAGCACTTACTCCATCCTATCTGAAATGTATTAATTGTATTGATAAAATTACTAAAAATATATCTTCCAGTATAACATACTGTCCTGGTATAGAGTAAGTGCTGTTATGTTACAAATCAAAATTTTACCAGCCAGCAGGTAAGATTTCAGAGGAAGGGAGAACAGAACAAATCCAATGCAGCCTTCACCAAGTTGTACTAACTCGAGCTCTTCAGCACCACACATGACTGTATAGTAGAAAATACTTCTTCCACAGAAAAAAAGTTTCTTGCGTTTGACCTGCATTCACCAGAACAACCATTCACTGCTAGAGGAAACCTGGCTGTGTGAAGCATTATCTTTTACATTAACCTTCCTCTTACTGAATCTGGGGATGTAAACTCTTCCCCCCACCAAAGTGCTACTAAAGACATTACAGGACAGAGGACAGCCGTCGGAGAGTTGATCATACCTACACTGTTCCACAGGGGGATGGGTGCTGCCCCTCCACATGGGCTGGCAAGCCTTGGGCTGCTCTCCTACGCCACTTGGGGACAAAGCCTGCAGGTCGCCTGAGCGATGCAAACGTGTCAGCACACATACTGAACAACCTGCCCTGGGACAAACAAACATTGAGTTTCACATGTATGAACAGCACACATGATTTGACCAAGGTTTGTGCCTTTCCTGTGGCTGTACCTGTTCAAAGAAGTATAAACACTGTATGCATTAAGTTGCAAGGCAGTAAGAACTCACCAGTGCACTATTTGAAATAAGTTAGTTATGAGCCGAACAAATATTTAACTACCTTCACTGGGCACATTCAAGGACTGGATTCATTGCTGTGGGGGTGTATACCACATGAAGGGCTTTACAGAAAACAAGGAACAAGAGGTAGAAAACCACAGCTGTCTCCTGCGAAGTATATATGGTGCGCTTTTCTCACTTGCATGAAAGATCACACTTGCTATTGCCACAGTCCAGACTATCCAAAAAAACTGAAGATTAGCAAAATATTCCTTTACACTGATATCTCAGGTAAATGTACAGGTTTTGAGGCCATCCTTCAGCTACCTTTTTCCAAAACATGAAAAATGTTGCCTACTTTTGACATAGGTGTGACACCTCCCTTCCGATTCAGTAAGCCCTAACAGTTAGAGCTTAGCCTGAAAACAGTCTATCCAACCTTGTAAGAATACCCATGGATAAAACTACCAATTTCTTTATATAAAAAAAGACAGCTGAATACTGCATCCTGAATATTTGTACTGTGACTAAACCATTGTTAGAACAGATTTCTTTGGGGTCTCATGAAAACCTAGCTTTTCATTGCAGTATGAGTTCATTTATTATTATATTCTAAAATCTACATAAAGTTTATGGCTTTTTTACTAATACTATGATAAATATTTGGTACTGCATTATAAAACAGCAAGCAAATGGTAATTCTACCTTCTGCTCTGTGCTGCTGTAATTATTTCCCTGAGGAGTACAACCTAGCCCTTTGTCACTGTGATAGCACTGTTATTCTCAAACAGAGGCAGCAGAACAGCTAAAGGAGATGGATGCATATGTAAAAAGCCTTTAATCACAGGCATGAACATACCTAAAGCAGAAGTGTGATTCTTCTTCTGAATAAGATGTCTGTGGCTTCAAATCAGGCATATTTTTAAATTTTCTAAACTACTGAGTAAGAAAGTCTCAGTTCTGGCTCTGTTTTAGACCCCCTCAGGAGAAAAAAAAACCAACCAAACAAAACCACAAATAAACCAGAATTGCAAGCATCAAAGAACCAGCACCAATGCAGTAACAGAACTGGGAAAAGTGGTCATCCATTATACACAGAGTATATTTACCCCTTGCCATTATCACTGTGGGGTCAAAATTACTGTAGAATATGGATAAAATGTAATAGAATCAATGTCTTTTTCACTTCTTGCCATTCCTCCTTTCCGCAGTCTAATACAATTTACTGTAATATGACCATTAGCGCCTATCTCTACTACTTAACCCTGCTTTGAAGGAGGTTGTGGGGAGATGGGACACATGCTTCAGGAGTATTAGATATCACTTGATGGAAGTCTGGTACCATAAAATTACACTTTGCTAGTAAAGTAATTATTCCCACCTTTACCCTCTCCCCCTTTTAACATACTGGAGATCACAAAAAAACTAGTGCAGGACTGCAGGGATACAGAGAAAACTATTAAAACAAATCCACTTTACATACATTGAGCATCAATCTTCATAATTTAATCTCAATCATTTTCTTTAATCACAGGGTCATTTTCTAAACAAGATGTAAAAAACTAAAAAGAATAGCACATCATTATAAAGTATTTGGGAAATAAAAAGATTCATTTGCAGGCTATTTATAAAAGATACCTCTAGAAATAAGCTATATTTTTCCCTGAAAGAAAGATTGGTCTTCTTCCTCTATTTCAATTCTACACATTATATAGACTATTTTTGCATGTAACCATGTATTTCAAATTATACCAAGAACAAAGGCTTGAAAATACAATCTAACGAATAAATTAGCCAGTTAAACATCACGTGGCATGATCTGAGAAACAGTATGGATTAATCTAATTAGGAACTGTGATGTTACACATCCACAAAACCAAGATTTGCCACTTCCTGGCTTCTGAATCCTTAACGAAGCAAACTTTACACTATTTTAAAGCCAGCCGTGCTGTTAACATATTAATGAGTAAAAATCTGACTTAAGAAGTATTTCACCCTTTCACTGAAAATTTGGCTCATTGACTTCTTGTTTTAATACAATATAATTACTGCTTACAGGAGGGCCTAGGATGTAAGAGATCAATTTGTTTAAAGTCCGTGGCAATACTGCCACTTATCTCTACGGACGGAATTTCATCTCCAGTATGACAAATATTTTCAACAATTGTTAATAAATCAAAAGGACTCTGAAGAAGAAATTGAGTACTATAATTAAATATAATTAAATCAACTAAATTTATTTCAATCAATAAATTAAATATAATTAAATCAACTAATCTCCCTGAAAGCCAAAAATACCAGCACTTGGGATCTCAGAATACTGATATTTTATAACCTTCTGGGGGAGGTCAGAGGGGGACAGCTTTCGGCATTCTGGTTGCTACTCTAGTTCAGCTTCCCAGAAGACAAGCATTTATAGCTAATTACCAACCTCAATCATTTTTGCATATCACTTTTCTTAAAACATTGTTTCAAACACTTCTTACAAGATGAAATTCACCTTTAATTTTCAGCTTGAACTGAATACTATCAACTGTAACATGCACTTATAAGATATATATTTTTATGACAATGACTGGGACATTTCTGATTTTACAGGTCACTGAATTAGAAGTGTGATGAAAGGACCTGACTGGGCCATTGCTAATGAAAATAAGTTATCAGTTGATGTGAATCAGCAGGTTAAGGACATTCTCCATTGTCTATCATATCCACTGTCCCAAAATGAGTGAACTTGCATTCCTTTTCCCCAGAGAGAGGAATTCCGCTACATCCATGGCTGCACAACAAGATCATGCATCCAGAGGCTCAAATACATTTAAACAGAGTCCTTGAGATTTCTAGTCTTAAAATTCATCTTCTAATACTTCTCCTTCACTGAATGGTGGAACGTGCCATTAACATTACTTCATAGGACTTCTCACTGAATACAACACCACATTTTCAGAACAACAAAACTTGTCTACCGTTTTTTTCCAACAGCCTAAACTGCAATAATTAGTGCTTAAAAGAACAGCTTTCAACATGTAAAAACATACTAAGCAATTCAGCAGCCTAAAGATGCTTCCTCTATAAAATCAATTTATCATAGTTCAGAATTTGTGGGAAAATCCATTTTTCCTGCTGTGCCACCACAACAAGATGGAAAGTGCCAGGTTTCCTTTTGACAAGTTAGGATTCTATTCTCAAAAAATCCAGAAGTGATAATAGTAAAGATACGAAAATCTTTAGATGCTAAATATCTATGTATATTTTTTTCATGTGTCTCAATGTAGATGATTTCAAATAAAAAGTTGAGCATGAGATACTTCTCATCAGAATCCAAACATTTCGCACAGAAAAGCCATAAAATAGAAGATTAAACTTCTGCTGAGTTACACGAATCTGCAATTGTGGGATTCTGCATTCATGTGTACTACCACTGTACAAAAAAGCATTTGGTGAGCCAGATTCAGAACTACATTATTACATTATCATGGCAGAGGATCAAGAAAACAGTGGTGTAAAATTCAAAGTCCCTTGGGTTCTCCTCATGCACCAGGAAAACTTTGATTCGAAAGTAGAGACTGAAATGTTTGAAGTATTCCAAACTGCACAGCTTCAAACTCCTCTTCTAGAAATTATCTTGGTATTTGTCCTTAAGTGAAGCAACTCACAGGCCAAATTAATCTGAGGCCAAAACAGCCTTCTAGTCTTGTTCATGGAACTGCCATGATAATTAACATTAAAGAAGAGAGGACTAGCCACAAGGAGGAAAGAGATTTCACATCTGTCTCTTGATAATTTCCTTATAACTATCTTGTTTACAGGAGCAGAGGCAGTTAACTGATTTAGAACTAACAGATACAGCAAAAAGCTATATTTTTTTCAAACAGAAAAACAAATTATGGAAGAAAAGTTGTGACTTTGGTACCTTACATTTTAAAAGCACTTCACTGATATGTAAGAGGAAATACAGATAAGAAAAGAACATATCCAATTAGCACTGTAATATTAGATACCAGCCTTACAAATAACATCCTGCAGTATTTTATGTGAAAGCAATCAAGGAAAACACTCAATATGATCTTGTACCTATGATTTTTATATATTTTTATGGGGTACATAAACCAAAATTACTTTTTAAAAGGCAACACATGACAAGAAGTGAAGGATCTCCATCTGTCAGGCTCTAACTTTAATCTAGCTCTAATCATTCCCTTCTTTGAAAGAAGGAAAAAGTCTTGATAAAACAACATGTAAATCAAAGTTGTCAGACAGTTGGTGATAGCACCATCCATATGAAAAGATGTACCTTGGCACTTTTAGTCTCTGTTGTTTTGCTCAGTCCTTCATACCGCTGTTAGTTGGCTTCCCCATGGATAACGCTCTCTTGAGTTGGCAAAATTCCAGATACTCCTCTGTAACATATCCAGTTTCAAAAAGTCACTAACGTGTCCTAATCTATCTAGTGACCACAGGTTCAGCTAAGCAGGTCATGTCAACCCTCACTGTAGCATATGATCTGGTTGTGGTTTCTTCTATTGTAACAAGAGTGACCATACAACCAAGAACCTGGTACCATGTTTTCTAAGAAGCAGCGTTTCAGCAGACAGCACCACACACTAGAACAGTCCCTAGATGCCCTGTATTTTGGTAGGGCAAGTCATAAGGATCAAAACGGATCTATTATGGGCACTTACCACATTTAATATTCAGTGCAGAATTCATGGATCAAATGACATATTTAGACGTGGTACTCTGACATGTTATTTCTGGACTGCAGAAATAACCATATGAAGGACCACAAAGAAATTACATTATAGGATGCACAAACACTTCAGTTTTAGACCACAGTCTTTACCTTTCCTTAAGCATATTAACATGTAATAGTATTCTTTGTCAGACACTGAATCATGCTAAATACTAGTTATACCCTTTGCTTAATGACATAATTTACCTCCTTTCTGAGAATCTGACCTGTCCTAGAGTATTTCTATGCTTTCACTTAGTCTGACTATTTCCTCTCCATGTTATCTACAGCAGTTCCTGTTATTCTATGATAGCATGTCTTTCTGAATTATTTTTGTGCATATTTTCATATTTTAATTCCTGATGCAATCTCATCTAGTTCACAGACATATTTAGTAAGCATGTTCCCCCCCTTGTGCAAGCCAAGACACAAACACCAGTCTATGTTCAATATGACTGGGTCATATATCCTTTACTGTAACTTTAGTTACAGTGTATTGGTTTCTGCATGACTGGGCAAATTCAAAGTGATAATTTAGTCACAAGATAGAAAGGTCTATGGAAAACTTTATTTTCCTCTGCTGCATAAAATATATTTTGCTTCTCTTCGGGTATTTTCCATTCTTACTTTCAGGCTTCGGCACAACTCTCTCACTTCTCACAATTATCTGTCCAAAAACTGGACACAGAGTAAGACAGGGTTTTCTTTCATGATTTGTGAAATCTTCTGCATTATTTCTTACAAGTTTCTCTTGATTAAATTATAAGCTGCTTCTAAGGTTCAAGGATAGCATTGTCCTATTTTTCTTCCAAGTTCACAGCCCGATCTCACTCTGCAGCAGGCAAATTCTCATTGCTTTTTCCACATTCTGCCAGGATGCTCTGGCAGTCTTTTCTTACCATGGTGCTCCATTATAACATGGTTTCAATTAGGGGTTCCACCAGCCTCAAAAACTGTGTACTTGAGTAAGTCTCAAAACTTTCAAAACATTTTGACAGTTGTGGTAGGTTTGTGTGTGTGGTTGGTTTTGGTAGCGGGGGAGGAGACTACAGCCAAAACTAGGGCAACACTTCATCCAACTTCTTTCTCTTTGAAAATCCTCTCAGAAAATTATTTCCACAAAGCATAACATCATTCCCCTTTCTTTAACACAGTTTCCATGTCATTCTACTATTAAATAAATCGATTTCTGTAACTTCACTGACTTAAGAGATTAATTTTATCCTTGATGCCTCTGCAACTGTCTACAATGATTGATTAAGATACTCCAAAGTTAGTTATTCCATTCTCTTTCCACCTATCACTCTATTTCTACTTCCAACTCTGATAATCGTTGATACCAAAGAGAAGCCTTTACTCTACCTACAAGGAAGCTAACATTCAGAAAGAAAATCAAAGAAGAAATTAATGTATCTAGCCCTGCAGCTGCTAGTGTTTCAAACCAGGATGTTCCTTGCCAGTCAATACATACATAAATACCACTTTCAAATAAGATTCCTTCAAAGAAAAGTCAGCCAGCCAGGAAAGCTAAAAATCTGGTACATCTTTCAGGCCCTGTTCCAATGCTACTCACCAGCACTGCTTATGCAGCATGAAAGAATGAATATGTCTGATTTGCCTCTGAGCAGATCTTAACCAGCTGAGGAGAGGCTTTCTGCTGGCAGACTCCCCCACTCCACTTTGCTGGGGCCCATGCAACTGCCACCATCACACCTTCTCCAATTATACAATTGAATTTTCTTACTGAAGCTCAACAACCAATCCTTGCACAATATGCGATGCAAATTACTGTATTTCTTCTTAAGACTAGGGCCTCCAAGCTGCTCACGGGAAAAAGCAGGAATGTTATTTTTTTTGCTGACTTTTCACTCTAAGAGGGGATGTTGAGCAGTAAGTCCATTTTACACAATGCTTTTCAACAGACAGTTGCAGCTTTTCAGCAGAGAGCTGCACTTCAAATGTAGGTCAACAGAAGGTAAGACTACATAGGAGGATGACTGCTAAGGAATGAAAGCAGACTAGAAATTATTTATTAGGATTTCTGAATTCTAGGTAACTGATGTGAAATTATAGAAAATAATGAAAGAAGCATTAGAAGGTTGTGGACTTTCAGCAATAGAATTGCTTATACAGGAATGTTTCACGATTAAAATATCTATTAACATGTGTAGCTAGCTACTTTTTTAAATCCTTTTTAATAGTCTACTGTCATTCAAACACCTTTTTTGCAGATCTTGGAGAGCTTAGTTCATCCTATTGAACAGCAGCAGAGAAAAGAGGCTGTCTGCACTAAGAAATATGAAAAATATTGTCCCTTTCCCCAGGAAAAACCTGCAGAATGACAAGGGTTCGCATCAGCTTTCACCTATGAGGAAGTGATAGAATTTAACCTACGTATTCTACCTCTATTTAATTATTTAAGCTAAGAAACCCAGCTACTAAGCATATAATCATTAAAAAGTGTTAAAAGCTAGATACTTAAAGGGACAGCATGTGCTATATCTCTACAACAGTGACTCTATGACATGTTTCTGGACACCCACACATTTTATTGCTACGCTGGGGACACAGAGAGAAGCAAATGCTGTTTATGGTCAAGGACTTAATGATACTGGTTCACATCCTGGACCTCAGGCTCACTGATTAATTCCAGGTATCACTTTGCATCAGATTTCTATGTGTTGCAAGGAGACAACAGTGCTTTTTCCCCAAATTGTTTTGTTTTTCCAGTCAAACACTATAATCTGAGCAAGTACAACTTCTCACTATATATCTACAATAGCAGAAAGTTAAACACATGGATTTCCTATCTCTGAACAACACAAAGAAATACATTGTACTGGTTTAAGTACATTCTATTAAGTTCAAGTTCTCTGCTTTGTTTTATTGCACTCACCCATACTGATGGTCTCCCTATATGGTATAACATAACATCAGAAAATAGCATCGGCAGGGCTTTAAAGGGGGCATCTAGTCCACATTCTTGACCTAAACCAGGATCAAGAATACCTGAACCATTCTGAGATGCATGTCTAACCTCTTACATTCCCTAAGGGTCCAGAGCTTCCCCAGACAGTCTATTCCTTTGCTTCACAACTTACAAGCAGAAAGCTCATACTGATGTTTAACTTAAATTCTCCGCGCTGCAGTGTAGGTCACAATGAGGAAAAACAGAGTGGGATGCTAAATGGTAGATACATTGGATGAAGCTCTAATTGTGAGTGCTTAGCTGAGAATTTCCCACTTAACTCAGTAGGAGAACTTCATTTAATGTCATTTAAGCAGTCTTAGGGTCCATAGTCACTGCATGCAAGTCATATACTCAACATGCTTCGCTCCTACTGCAGATTTGTAGGCTTCCTGTATACTTGCCAGCCTACACTTGCCTGGCCAAAGGAAAATCAAAAAATTAAAAAATAAAAAAGGATTATGGAGATAATTCATTTCTGAGAATCTAAAGACATAACTAGAAATTGTTCAATAGTAAAACAGTAATATAAGTTTATGGTCCAGATAGACCTTCCTCTGAGTTCAGCTATGAATTTCAACACATTGTTCAAACTGAAAATAGGTCATGAAAAAAAGTACTTCACTTGGAAGTTTTTACTGGAGCAGCTCAGAATCAGAATGATTCTACTCAGACTCCAAATGCCACTGGACAGATGCAGTGAGAGACATCCTGCACCAGTGTTTCTGCGAAGTAGGTTGTCAAGTGGAAGGTTTTTCCATGTGAGAAGGAACAAACGCTTGATTAAATCCAGAAGGTGTTTGTTGCTTCCCTTCAGGAATAACTAATATAAATCATCATGGACAATGAAAACTGGCATTCCAAAAAAAGCTTAATAAGCTACAGAATTTTAGCAAAAAGATAAATTGCTATACAGTCAGCACTTAGACTTTGCCTAAAAAAAAAAATGTAGCTAACATTGATTTTGGCAGTTTTATTAAGTGCTTTATACTAAAGTCAGTGAAATTCTGCAGGTAGCAGACATTTGTGTACATAGTTGTTGTATACTGTTGTTAGCAGTATTTTTTGTTGTTTTTAAAGCAGAATTAGATTTACAACTATTTCCAGCTCAGTTCTTGTACAAGCTGTATGGCAATTCGGCTTACAGGCTGGAAATATAAAATCACCTGCAACTTTGTATCTAGCAGTTTTAACCCACACAAAGCCAGAAATCAATTTTTAATTAGTGAAATAGCTTGAGAAATCATGTTCTTATACTATATTTGTGATCCTGTGGAAGTTAATAGTAAAGCTACCATTGACTTTAAAGTAAGTAAGGTTGAATTTAGCATCTTCAGGCTCTTTCCCAACTAATTTCTCTAAGGCTGGGTCTCAATGAGCAAAAAACTGAATGTGTTTTTTCAGTCATGTTTACTCAACTGAATGGGTGTGATATGACTGAAAAGCACTGTTTAGGAGCAGACCAGAAAATCTAAAGACATGTTAGCTGACCAAACTAAAGAGGAGACTACTTAACCATATTAAGTTCATTCAATTGAGCTCACAAGATTGAAAGACAGACTCCTATTTGCTTATACCCTGTTTAACAATGGCATGTCATGTTAATTTACTGGAAGAGAAAGTGACAGAAACAGCACAGAAAGTTCTGACATATGCTGTATCCAGAGAACTATTATAGTCTTCTATACAGCCATACTTTTTTTCATAAGTATTTCACAGTGCACAGCAAAATGCAAGCTGTGACAAATAAGGGAGTCTATGGACTATTTATAATTTTGGTTCAAGACTGAATTTCCTGCACTTTTAAGACTACAAATCTTACTTCATTCACAGAGTTAGTGGACTGCCTTTATATCTCCATTTTGGATCAGGAATTTAAAGAGTAGCAATATAATAAAAAATAATATAATGATACAAATAAGAAGTAATTTAGTAAAATTAGTAGTAGTAGTACACCCCAGCAGGTAACTAAGACTCAATGTACTCCTATTTACAGTTAAATACCCAACAATTTTAGAAGGAAAGGCTAACTGACTTGGAGCAGAAACCACATGTAAGGAAAAAAAGAAATCTTCCATTATTTTAATATTCTAGTATTTTAGGTAATTCAGACCAAATAATAGATGGTGAAGAAGCAAACAAAGCATACACATGCTCCTACCATTTGTCTGGATCTGCATGTATCCTCTACCAGCTGTACTTGTTCAGAATACCTTTTTGCAAAAAGACAGAAATACCCATCTTCAATTTTCTCTAGTCCGCTAAGGAGTACACAAAACAGTAAGCAAAATCTCTGGAAAACAGCATGTTTCAGTAGCCAAGCCATTCTAAAGAAAGGATCAGCACTGGTCCTAGAAGCCTGAGCAATTAGACACTCCATTTACATACTGATATAGGAAACAGAGTATGGGGAGGGTGAGTGGCAGGGGTCAAAAATGAGATAATGCTGGAACATACCTAAACTACAGTACCAATTTATATCATTCTACCACAGTCAAAACAGTGAACAGCATAACTATTTAAATTACAGTTATGTGAAAAAGATATTTGTTCATCCTGCCTTTGTTCAAAGTAACACAAATCTAAACAAACATTTTTATGTGGGATTTTGTACAAGGATGCATTTCATTTTGTTTTGTCAGAATGACAAGGCAACACTGCAGTTACTCTGGTTATACCAATGGCTAAAAGGAGTCAGTTTATTACACTAACTGTTCTAATACTGAATCAATGGATGCTACAACCCATACCCTAGGATGACTTCTCTCTGTTGTTATACATTTTGACAAAAATGTGTCAACTCATATACATCCAGTACAATGGTCTCCGCTTTTATTTGTGATAAGCATGCACTGTTTGATAGCACAGAAATATTGTTGGTTCACCACTACTCATTGCAAGGAAGACAAACAGTCTTCTAGATGTTATCAATTTCTTATAATCCATTGGTCACAAGTGATGCTGCTTCAAGAGAAAAAGTTACAGAAGCTTGACTTCACAGTGCATCATATAGGGACTGCTATTAAATGATACAGATAGAGTACCTCTTATTTTCATACTCAAAAGATGAGAATAAAACAGAGGTGAGAAACTGACTCTTGTGCCAGAAAAAAAGAAGAGGCAATTCAGAAGACAGTGATATGTCACACACACTCACTTCTAGAGACTGGTTTTCCTCAGAGTCCTCACTATACAAACAGGCCTGTAAGCCTAACAGTGTTCTAGAGTCTATCTTGACGTTATTTAACATAGCAGATTAAGACAGTGGGGGAGATGCAAAGCTATAAACATGTACCGACATCAGTGAGAATAATTATATTATCAAAGCTTTAATGTGACAATTCCTATTGTAGCAATCTTTAAACAACTGCTAATAACATTTTATAGTTCAGTCTATCCTGCATTACATTTTTCCTAAAGCATATGATACTCTTAAGGTAACAAGTCATTGTCCTTAAGCTTTAAATCTAGGTTTCTAAGTTGCATGCTTAGCAGTTCAGTTCATCTTTGGGATCTATGTCTCTTCAATAATAGTAAAAACAAGGAAATCATTCTTTCCTTTATGAACTTTTAAAGTTAAATATATTTGAACTGGAGTAGTTAAGACTGCATATGTTACACAGGCTGTGTACACCATGCGATTTGTCAGCCTGAAAGCTATTTTGTTTCCATAGCTTTAAAGATTGCTGACTCCATCATCTCCTTTTCTATTTATGGTTAAATAACCTGCAGTGCTGTATCTGTAAAAGATACAATAGTACTGTACTGGATGAGGAAAACTTAAGAGATGTTCCCTTCAAAACTAGCTGAAGATGCATGAAATAAACAACAATTTAAAAAAAAAAATATCTATAAATAGACATCAGGCTAATAGTTATTACATTCAATAATTTAGCATGATATGCATGACAGCTTCGACCTCCAAAATAATTTAGCGCCTTGAGCTGAGATTAAATGCAGAACATTAATTTTTCCCTCTGGTTGTCAAGCCAACCAAGAGGCCCGTCAAATCCATTTAAATAAAGCCTGCATCATGTAATAATATTAAAGGGGATAAAATATTAATATGGATCTGTGATAGAACATTGGACAAAATAGCTGCAGTAAGGCAGCTTTAATTTACTACACCAACACTCTGTCTTTATGCTGAAAGCAGGATTTAAAGGTCCGAAGGAATACATATTTGCGTTTATACGATATGCTCATTTATAAAATGTTACTGATTTTCAATTGCTGAGAATATTTAGCATTATTATGCAGGGGAAAATAAAAAAAAAAAAAAAAAAAAAGATGGTTCCCAATTTAATCCTACCAATGTAGAAATAAAATAAAGTTCCCCCCACATAAGCAGATGTTATTTTAGTGACAGCAGTATGGCTGTATCCATTTATTGTCAGTAATGAATTTTCTTCCTCCAGCTGGAGGATGATAAATGTCATGCAAAACTTCAATATTTCATAATATAAAAATGGATCGAAAGGGTAGGTAGACTCCAGACCAAAGACAAACAACTCTAAATATTTAGGCTACAGGTACTTTATCAAACCAGTAGGTTTTATGTTGTCAGTACAGAACTACTTAGAGAAAGAAAATAATAGTAAGATGGAACAAATTAAAACAAGTCTGTGCAGTTTCCTGTCAAAAAAAAAGAAACTTGAAACCTGTAGATTTAGACATGTTTAATTTGCATGATAAATGGGATTGGTCCTATTTACAGACAGTATCACATATATACAGGATATATTTAATGTCACATTATTTAACTCTATTGCAGTTACCCTTTTTTATTTTTTAACTTTCCAGATCATTTACTTTTCTCAAGTTGGGATCCCAACAAGAATGCAGACTTAAAAATTTATCCTGTGTCAGCTAAATTCAGACACAGTCCTGCACATTGCGTGTTTGCAAAACCATTGCTGATAACTGTCAAAAACTGGACCAAGGCTCAAGATCCTATTTAAGAATAGTTTTCTCTTTATTAGCAGTAAATATTTTTATTAGTGTTGTTCATATGATGGTGTGCCTCTGCATAACACAAAATCTTGTTTCCTAGAACTGAAAGATTAAATAGTAAAGTCCTGATCTTAACATAATTGCAAATGCAGGGCTGCACTGAGGTCGGTGTAATCATACACAAATGCATAATTACAGAGTCACACAACTACGAAAAAATGTGGAACTCACAGCAATGGGAGACCTACAAAAAAATGCAGCAAGAGGGCAGATGAAAAAAAACCACACCACTATACAGAGTACTTCATAAAACACGGATAAGCTCTGCATTAGCTCTAAAAAAAACAGCATGGAGCAGCATATGCAAAGCAGGTAAGGGAAAAGGTTGAGATTTACCAATGCAGAGTGAGCACAGGAGGATGCCTGGGTGGGCTTGGAACTGTATTTGTGGCATGGCTCCCAGTTATCTCCCAGACATGATGAAGTTTCTTGCACAGTCTGTTGAACAAGCCTAGTCAAGTTTGTTAGCTATGTTTAACTGAAATTTAGTAACTTTAAGAGACTAAAACATTGCGCTGTCTAGTATTCCTTAAACAACACACATTCAATGCAAGCTCATTCAGTCTTAACATTACAGGTTCTAAACTGATAGATGCAGCTCAGGGTAAGCTGAATAACTGACAAATTCTTAGTGAGCATGCCCAAATGGCTGTTGTAGAACGTTCCCAATGAGTATTTCACTAGACATGTCATAGCCTGCACCAGTTCTCATACCAGGTTTTTTTGTGTTCATCCATACTGCTCAGAACGTGTGGCGTTCATACGCCATAGTCATGCCTCAAACCCCTCAACAAATCCTTTCTTACACACAGGAAGCATGTAAGACAAGTGGCTCACTATGAGCAAGGGAATATAGATCTTTTACACCCAAGGTGACAGTTTTGATCCAAGTTTTAGTTTCTACCAAATGAGGTCTAGCCTATACTAAACTTAGTGCTGTAAGAATAAAGCAGTTACAACTTTCAGTCCATGTTCCTCTCATGAAGGAAAGGCTTGACACTATTACATTTTGGAAAGTATTGGTCTGTAGAAAAACACCCCTTGCCACTGTTTTCAGGAGAGGGAGAGGGCATAGGTCATAATTTACTAAGAATCCTCCTTGAAGTTACAAAAGAGCGTTTCAGCAGAAGACATACTGCTGCTTATAGAGAATAGAGTGAAACTAAATAACCTGAATCCATTTTTCAAATCAACCATAGTTCCCATTTCAAGGTTGATGAAACTGATAAATATTGAGGAAAGCATTAAAAAAAAATCGGAAGTTTTATAAAAGTCAGCAGAGATGTGTTGGGGCTTGCTATTTATTTGCTGATAACATTCCTTCTTTTTTTTTTTAAACTGACTGTCCTTTTTTGTTGCCCACCTATATTTCACATATTTGTCTTTTTGTAGCACTTTGCATCTTTTATAACTAAATTAAAATTAAGGAGGCTGTGGAACATAAAAGGTGAAAAAGTCATTTGATGTCAGATATGCAGAAAGAAAAATCTAGTATTTAAAGAAAAAGGAATGCAGATGATACCTAGGAAAAACTACCCATAATGCACCAGAAAAAGCCCAGAAAGAAGGAGGAAAAAAGTGAAGGACCAATGTAAAGATTTCTAAGCTTCAGATACTATGTTTAGGGCAGAGGAAAGTCACATATTCACCACAGAATGACCTCAACCTTTTCCAAATGGTTACTTCACCCTCACATGCTCTGAGACAGAATCATTCCATAGCTACTTTTAATGTTATATGACCCTGCATTACACATTTTAACTCCTCTGTAAAGACTACAACATACCTTAAAAAAATTTTTACAGAACTACTTGCTTGTCAGTTTCATTTCATTGCTGACCAATATGTGAAAAGAAAGCCTCTAATTTTTAGGGACAGTTCTATTTAGTATTTTTTGCGTGAGAATATTTAACAGTTCCACTTTGATTAAGCTTACATTTGAACATCAGCACTTGATCTACTTGATCTCCATGAGTGCTCTGTCAAGGCCAGTGCTATGCAAGAGAAGCACAAAGCTCCACAGTGTTTCCCAGCATATCAGTTTGTACCCAGAGTGACAAGTTGTGTGCCTGAAAGCCACCAAAAAAGGACTGGAAGAACAGAACCACAAGTTGCAACACACAGCACTTGGGCAGTACAGAGCATGGAATCAATGAACTGTAGTAAATCATCTCGAAGTTTAGCAAATTCTTGAGCTTACATTTTTTATAACAATCTCCTGGAGTATTCAGTCTTGCAACATTAACTGAGGATACAGAATTATTTTTCTGTACCTTCTTTTGGTAGATGTGAAATAGGTCTTGGCTTGCTTTATATCCTGGATGATTTCTGTTCATTTTAGTTTGTGTATTCAGGTATGACATCAGGTTCATCATTAGGGCACCTCCACACATTAGTAGGACAGTTGATATGTTACTATTCCCTTTTTCTTAGAGGTAAGACAGGAGAACACATTTAGAATTCCTTTTTATTATACACTGACACTGGAAAAATAATTTTAAAAAGAAGTGACTTTTATACTAGGATCCCAAAGGTAGTGAATCTGCAGCTGTCCAAAACCATGTCAGCACTAAAATACATCAACTGTCCTCTTAAGTGATGTGATGTTTTTGTCATGATCTATTGCAGAATTTAACGTCAGTTGGACACCACAGCAAAGGAGTGCCTCCTTGGACACATTGCTGCTAGATGCTTTGAAGAGAAGAATCAGAACCTTGAACATGACCTCATGTCAGAAGGGTACCTAGGATAATATCTTCAGGCGAAGACCTCACATCATTATATGGCACCAAAGGAAAGAGCTAGTCCAATTCAAAAGATGAAACTTTTCAGAGCATACCTGGAAGCAGCAGCCATCCTAAAGCATGACAGATTATTGTTACCCTTTCTTCGCTTCACTATGAAATTAAATTCCAAGAGACCTGGAACTGGCAGAAATCCAAGATCAACTTCAATTGTGGTAGCTGGGAGCCACATTTCTTGGATTCATACAAGGCCAGCACAGATAATCTGTCCATCCTGTGGAGGGGATGAGCAGGAATTCAGAAAATTCCTCTATTCTGAAGGCAGAAAGGAAAGGCAGAAAGTAATAGCTTTGTAACTTTCATTAGTATCCCCAGATGTAAATAATCCTTATCCTTTAATTTACCCCATACATGTAACCCTAGGCTAAGGAAACAACAAAACACAGGTGAACACAGTAAGACACTCCTGTGTCTAACAATATAAATGAACCACTCTGGGGAATTTTTATAATTTTTTACTATTTGTCATAGAACATCAAGTTTTATTAAATACTGTTCAGGTTACTGGAGCAAAGTCTCTGCTTTGAAGAAGCACCAGGATCTGAGACAGAAGCACTGAAGAACAAGAGCAGCAACAAAACAAGAAACCGGACACAAGCAAACCAGAACAGCACTCCACATGTGGAGATATCTTGCTTCTAGCTAATCCTCCATTTTTCCAACAACAAATAATAATCTCAACTGAATTTAAAAACTGAACTACTCGAGGCTGACACACACCTGCTGATCAGTTTCTAAATAGCTTCCTTAGGCCCTGATTCACCAAACAATTTCAATATCTGCATGGTATTAATCAAGGAATTATTCCAATACCTTAAGTCATACACATTCAATATCTTTGGAAAAGGTCATCAACAGCTATCAAATTACTCTAGCTGTCACAATTTCATAATGCCACCAATATAAAACTGGAGTCAATTGCTTATGATCCTCAAATGAGTGCTTTCCCCAGATGTACTACAGAAAGATTACACAGCAGTAAAACTTAAGAAAGGATGGCTAACCACCCCTTGACCCTAAAATGGAAGGGAACATCTATTGAATAAAGGGACTTTTAGACCACTAAGTCATTTGAATGTTTATTTTAGTGCAGTGAAAAAGCTCTACGTACTCCACACTTCAGAAAAACTCAAAATCTACTGTTACCCACACTAACTTTCACATACTGAGACACCACTTAAACTACTTCCATTTACTATTTTAAACTTTGACAACACACACTCACTTTGAGGAACATCAGATATTTTGAGTCAGTCCTGCTCATGAGTTTTTCAGTAAGACACCTGTTGGACCAAATACACTTATAAATATAAATATATCCTGATGTTACATGTTCTTATAGTCCAAGCAATTACACTATCAGACATGCAGTCTTGGGCAGAAGGAGACAGATGCTGCTTCATGCTAATTTATTAATTGATTAGACTACTCTGAAGCATTTTGGTTCTCCTTACCAAATGGAAAAAAACTTGCTCTGCTTCAGTTTCTGTGCAGGCAGTAGTAGAAAAGAGAAATGGTACACTTTCAAACTTCCCCTAGATACAGCACTTTACTTAGAGATACATCAAAAAGTTTTGTAGAAAGCATACTCCTTTTTTTTTTCCACCTTAGGTATAGATTTCTTAAGTTCAGTGTTACTGAGCTCAGCAACTCTGTCCTCAAAATTATATTAAATACAACAGACTGGATATCATACATGTGGATAATTTCAGTCATAAACTGTTTTCCCATTGCTCACTACTTGCAACTGATTGGGACCATTTATTAAGAGAGATTCCACTCTGTAGACTCTCTACATAACATTTTCAGTTCACACATCATTTTCAGTTTCCTGTCTTCTCTTCCTTTCTGTCAATTTCTTTAATTAGACATTAACACATGTTGGCTAAAGTATGCAGTAAATGAAACGCAGGCTTTTAAGTGTTTTATACACCTTCAGAATACTGCATACTCATTTGGTGTCTGTGGAAAACCAATGTTACTTTGACTCCCTTAAAATAGCAGACCCTTCTAAGACTTACAACTCTGAGTTGCTCTACTGACAAAAAGGCCTGGTTTCATCTAACATTCTGCTTTCAGTACAAATGCAGAAGATCTTCCCTTTAATTTTGCACTTTTTTTTTTTAAACCAGTTATCCCATTTATCCTTCCTTGAAAAACACTCAAAATCATTAAAGGCTTTTTGTCTGTTGCAGCAGATGAGTTAAGGGGAACAATTAGACCACCTTGTGAATATTGTAAGTAATCAACTTTCCCCATAACTAAACAGAGGTCAAACAAAAGAAACGTATGTTACAAAACTGGGAACAATAAAGTATGACCTCTGATCTATATATGGTGGCCAAGGGGACTCTGTTACACTAGTTTCATAGCCAGCAACTCCCTAAGGCATAAAACTAGGCTCAAGACCCTGCCCTGAATATTTTTTAAAACAAAGGAAAGCTAATAGTAGATAATGTGAAAATATGTCCCATAATGTGTCTTGCATTGCTGTTTAATGCACTCACCTGAAATTCAGAAAATCCAGTGCAAGTTTCTGCTTCACATCCTACATAGCTGGTTTTGATGCTCCATCACATATCAAATGTGAATGTTACAATCTTTAAACTACCCTATGGTAATGGGTTTGGCCAAAATACATTCAGAGTTCAAGAATCCCACTTCAGGGAACCTCAGGCTTCAGTCTGAGCTATAGTAGTGCAAGGCCTGAGGAGTGAATCAGTCCTCTTAGACCTGACTGACAGCAGAAACACCAGTACCTACAAGGGTAAGATGGCAGCTGAGCAATAGCACCTAACTGATGGACTCTGACCAAATACATCGAGAGGTCTGGCTGTTTCAACCCATTTCAATGAGATATTCAATCATATAGTAACCTATGATTTAACTGAGTCAAAAGACTCCTTTCAGAAGCTGTAAGGTACAGTTGTGCACCCCAAAACTGCCCTTCAGACAAAACCCACAACATTAAGTGGGGGAACAGTTAGGAGATTCACTCAAAACAACTCTCTCCCCAGACAAAAATGATATTCTAGTACAGCCTGCCAGAATTAACTCCTAAATTTTCTGACCTTTACATTTTTACCAGTCTCTAGAAAGAGGGTAGTCATTCTGCCAACCTGTGAGGAAGGATTAATGCTTGTGACGCTATGAAAGTGGGAGACAAACAACTCTAAAAAGACATTTCTTTTGCCGATAGATATGGAGACACTTCCTGCATTCTCATAGCTTTTCCTTTCAATACAAAGTTACAGCACATTTCAATAAGAATGACTGTTTCAGTCATATCAGTTACAATTTTAATAGCAACTCTAACAGTTACAGCTCTTCTAAAAACATGACTTGCCTTTTTCTTA
Source organism: Strix uralensis (assembly GCF_047716275.1). Taxonomy (NCBI): domain Eukaryota; kingdom Metazoa; phylum Chordata; class Aves; order Strigiformes; family Strigidae; genus Strix; species Strix uralensis. The sequence continues at coordinate 42,901,026 of NC_133975.1, forward strand.
TTTTTCTCCCTAAAGAAGCCCATCTAGACAAATCTGAGCAGAAACTAATAACACATTTCTTCTATAGATTTGCATCTCATGCTTGATTGATATTTTTAACTGCATTATAATGAAGCAAGGCAAGCTTTATACAGAGTGGTAATACATTATTAGATCAACTGATACGACTGAAAGAGTAGCATAGTTTTGAGCACACAAGCCTTTTTCACATCTCCATAGTTCTAAAAAGTATAAGCTCACCCCTTATTGGACATTAGAGAATCCAACAAGAAAAGCATGCTTTACTGGGCATTACATCCTCTGACTTCTAAAACATTTTAGGACATTATTAATAATTTCCCTTTGAGAATTCTATAGTAAACAGCAGGGCTGAGTTGACACTGCAAACACTCAGTTCCCTGGAATATAAAAGGATGTTTTCTTTACTTAGCTACTTTCTTTCATGAAATTTGAAAGCAACCATTGTCTTCTGGCTCCTCACCCTGTCAAACAATTCAGACAAAATTCTTATTACCTTCAGACTGCAGGTCAAAGAAAATCCCATAGGATCCACAGACAGACAGGAAAAAGTACTCAAGATGGATTTATTAACACTAACATAAGTCAAAAATGTTACTGCTTGTAACATTTCCAAGTCAACTGAGGAATTAAAATTTGTACCTAAGTATATAAAATTTCACATCTTGAGTTACCATTCAGATATTACAAGCATGTAAAAAAAAAAAAAAAAATCCACAGTGTAATGCAGTTTGTTCTTAATATTGGCAGAAAATAGCAAGTAAAAATCAGTGGTAAACTTCAGAATACCTTAATTCTATAGACAGTTGAGTCTGATTATATCTGTACTATTAAATCAGCAAACACGAGATTATTTTTTTTTCTAGCTGAGTAAGGACTACAGGATTCAACTCTTTGCCACCTAAAGTGGCATTTTGAAAAATGATGTTAGTTTGGTTTGCAACCTCAGCTGACACAGAAAATGCTAAGATGAATTGCTAACATTTCTGTATGAGTTCTGGACAGGATGATGCAATATGCTGAAACAACCCAAACAATAGGAAGTAGCACAGGAGCAAACGAAAAGCAAAAGCAGCCCCTGCAGTCCATGAGTGATTAACTACCTGCTCTGATAAAACGGGGAAACCCTTTCAGTGCCAGGTAGTTATGTACTGTAGAAACAAACTCCAAACCTAACACTTTTGAACAGAACCTGCCTGATCTTCATTACTGCAGTCTATGAGAGTAGGTATGTCTGCAAGTTGCAATGCTAAATAAATGGGGAAGCTGCAGCATGATCATTCAAGGAAAAAAAAGCACGTGAAAGATTTCAGTGTGAATTCCAGTGCAACCAAGCAACTAATTCACAGCAGCAAATAGGAAGATTTTGCCTTAGAATGTCTTGTTTAGGGAAGCTGGAAAGGGAATTTGTTTCCTTTTATCTTTTCACGTATATTTAACTATCAGTGGTAGACACTGGGATAAATGTAACAACCTTCCTGACAGATCACACAAACAAGAAGAATGGTGTTGAAAGAATGAAAGAGTATCAATGGGATGAAAAAAATGAATCAAGGAAAAAATACCAATAAACTTGAGTTGATATTTAGGGTTGAAACAAAAACGAAAGCTCTGGCACAGAACAAATCTGTATATCCAGAAGACAAACAACAATTTAGATGTACAGAGAACTTCACAGGAAATTAAAAAACAATGTCACTGTTTATCTAATATCCACTTCTAGTGGTCAGATTAGGTGTACTTTCTCCTAGTAATGGTAAGTGAAAAAATTTTCTCCAAGTTTTTCAAACAAGACTGGAAATCTTAGAACTAAGCCACAATATACCCTTCCTAAAAATCTTCCAAAGATGAACTTTTTTTTCTCACGTGCAGTGGAAACTGTATTGTCTGTGTTTTTGCAGCACTTTAACTAACCTTCAGTGAATGCAGGACTTAGCCTTGCTTCACTTGTTTCACACAAATTAAACAAACACTTCCGAGTTTAACTTGCTGTTGGGTGTTAAAATTAAAACAAAATGGAAAACAAAGTGAGGCATTATTAATAATGTGAAATATGAGCTGCAACGCTTGGATTTATCCTTCAACTATAAAAACAAATTGCTATAGTATTATTATAGTAAATATTCTTCTGTCACCAGATAGGAATTTATGTATCTCCTCATGTGTTGAAATAGGACTGCGTTGTTCCTCCAGTGGTCTCACAAAAAAAGCATGAAAATTCCAAATTATGAACAAGAATCCAGTTAGGCAAAGAGATCTTCATTATACAGTGTGTCTATTCAGGGTGTCATAACACTTCCTATAATATATCTTACACAACCACAAAGCAAGACACTGTGACAATGTAAACAGGTTTTTTCCTGTCATCACAGGAAGGAAAGTAATCAAGAAAGCAAGTGAGCAGACAGAAAAAAAAGATTAATGGAAAACAGCTTTATGGCCTTTCACATGTGTTTCAGGACTGCGGACATTACATCTAATTTTTTAATGCCACATTTAGAACTGGCAATGGCAAGTAAAAGAAATCAGTCCTCCTCTCCACATCAGACATCAGCTGGATTCAAGCAGATCAGTAGTATACAGGTACCTCATGTCCTCATAAAATGTTTCAATTGAATGAACTGGTAAACAAGTACAGACTGAAGAAGCTCCACTAATTGATGAACTAAAAGCTCAGACAGTTTGAGGCCTGGTAGGTTTTGTATAAGTGCAACACATCACTATTGCTACCAGCCAACTATAAACCAATACAAATAGGGAGCTGTGCTCCATGGCACACTAAATATCCTACTTCCTTCATCATTCAGATGGTGGATCTCACCAGAAGGGCTTCTCAGCTCCCTTGCTCTAAAATATTCCCACATCCACAAGTTTCAGATGCATTTTCCAATAAGGTATTGATCCCTTACCCAGCAAACAAAAATCTCTAACAGACCTATGTTTGCAACCCTGCCATACCCCCTTATATTTTCCTTTATTTCCTAGCCACCATGCACCATTGCCACTTCACTACTACTCTCCCTTGTGTTATCCTTATTTACATTGCCTTAATACATCCGTATTAAGTGTTAATCATTAGAGATTACTCCTCCCCCTGTCTCTTAATACTACAGTCCCATATGGTCCGGGGTTTCCTAGTGCTGCTCCTTTCCTGTTCATTTCACTTCCCTAAAAGTAAACAAAAGCACTGTAAAGCCACTTCATTAACTGAAAACTCAATCTTTTTACAGTTTCTATGAGGCTGCCTTGCCCCATCATCTCTGAGGCATTTTCAGGATACAGTTTTATAAAGCAAACATTACTAGAGTGTAGTGTGTACCCTAGCTGGTAGAACCCTCTGGCTGGTCAAGCAGTTTCAGGAGACTCGACAGCTTAGAACTGTTCTTCTTCCCAATCCCTTGATCAACCTGGTCCTAGATTAACAACTCAGATGGGCCTGTTATCTTGCTAATGATTTGCAGTACTTTGCTCCTCATGAGAGCCCAGGGCAGAAGAGGAAGGCACAGAGAGATGAGAGAACTGCAGTGGTGAATGGAGGGAACCAAGGCTTAAAAACAGAACAGCATAAAGTCTCAGTGACACAATGGATGCACATTATTTATCTTCATCATCTACAAACTCTCAGAGCCTATCTGCTGGAAATGTAGCAGTGGGCCCAAGTAGCAACTGGATTCAGACCCAAACTTACCCGTACCATTTGTCTATCCAGAAGATTTCGGTCTTTAGACTGTACTTTAAAAAGATGAGGCGTGTTTCTGAAGTCCTTTTCTTCTACAAAGCACACCTACATCAATCAAAATAAAGCAATCCATCTCTTATGGTCTGAATGCAACTTGAAACATGCCACTCAGAACATCAATCACTAATATAGCTCCACAGCTCCACTTCTAACACTATCATCAAAAACGTTTGTTTTTCATTGGGTGTAGTTTTAAAGAGCTAGTAATGACTGGATTCCCTGCTCTCATTAACAGGTTTGTACAACTAATTCTAAATCTGTACATGACCTGGAAGAATATATTTAAACTCAATGATACCCAGAAAGCCTTTCTTGCCAGAAAAGGAGGCTCTGGCACAGGGTGAATTCATTGTGGTTTTACACCAATGAGAACAGGCCTATCTGAGGTCCACGTCCTTGCAAAGCACATTCCCGAATCGTCACTTTTATCTATTTATTGCAACGCAACTTCACCTGCCAAAGAAACAGGTCAGAAGAGAGATGCTCATAACCAGGTCAACGATCAGAACTGAAAAGAACAGAAGCATAAAGGGTGAAATCCTCTCTGATAAAGGAGATAAGGGGAATATCTACATGAAGGATCTTCAGTATTAATTTTAGAAAGACACACCTAAGGACGAAGATTGTCCAGAAGATATCTCCCATGGAGAACCATGGGAGACAGCCTGCTAGCAGAAACAAATAAAAGGAACACTTCAGAGTTTATCCTGAGTCACAGGTAGCTTCTAGACAAAATATTTTTAGTGCTCTGAATCTATCCCAACACATAGTGACTGAGAAGAGCTTTGCAAAGAAAGCACTATAGAGTGGCATGCAAGTCCCCAACATTCCAGTCCTGAGGAACAAGAGATCTTGAACAGGTGCCACATTTGCAGGATGAGACACCCCAGGGGAGGTCATCACCATTCAGTGGTAACCCTGCACTGTAAAGATCAGAGAAATACATCTTTCAGTGACAGGAACAAATCAGTCACCTTTAGCACTGAGCAGCAGAGTGGGGAAAAGGGATTAAGGAAGAAGATTAAATTACAACATCAATATTTAAAATGAAGCAACCACTGCTTCCTCTGGACATTGTATCTCTCAATTAGTGAGCTATGAATGAGACATCAGTTGAAAGTGAACTATCCTATAACAGCAAAGGTATAGGGCCACAAATGCAAATTCACAGAACTCAGAAAATTAAGGATAAATCATTTAATCAGTTCTCTGCTACAGCTTCCTTACTTGAAAGGACTGATGACGTGAAAATCCATTCCTCAGAGGTATTGAGCACCTCTAGGATCAAAAAGGTCTGAGGACAACATGGATTGCAATTAACTTCAGACATTACTGTCTCTGTAGAAGAAGCTTTAATTTATGCCAATATTGAAAATGGTTACATTGTTCTGGTATAGGACCACAATTCTGAATCTTTTCAAGGTCGTTTATTCTTAAAAAAAAAAAATAACAATATCTCTGTAATGGAACTTCTGAGCATCAGAATGACTTTTGCCATTTCTCAAAGCAGCATGATAACAAAAGGTCACAGGCTGGCTCCAGTTCCCTTGTATTTAGCAAAATAATGTGGTTCAGAACAGAAAAGCTCAACTTAAAGGTCACAACAAAATCTATTTTTCTCCACTGTATTATACAGAATATTTCCTTAGAGTCATATTCCATGCTACAGCAGAGTGAGTGGGTTTCAGAATGAACCTAGGTAACACATTGTACATGCCATTTTTAACCACTATCACTTTTTTCTTTTTTTGGAGAGGGGAGTAGGGGGAGTAAAACTTAATAACAAAAAAATTTTTGATGCAAAAGAACCGGAACACTTAAGGATGCTAAATGCTACAGCAAACTGAATTAACATGTGTGAAAGTCAGCTGTCATGACTTCAGAAGCTTTAGGAAGTAATTCTTATATCCCTTAGACTATTCTTAATAAAAAGCAATCAATAGTGATAAAAGGTGTTATTGCACCATCTGTTTCCAGGCCTAAATGAATTTTCCAGATGCAAATGCTACACCAGACAAAATCAGACTTTTTTGGCTTTTTGTTTATCTTCTCATTTAAAAGAGCACTGAAGTGTGAGGTTCAGCCTATTGCTTTTTTTGTGTTTTTGTTTCTTTAGGATCAATTCTGAGTAACAAAGTCAAGAGGAGAATTCCTAGAACAGGGGTATTTTAAAGGTTTTCTACTGAGTGAGAATTAGAATAGACCTTTATTGCCTGGAGGAAGCTTAGAGAACAATGATACTATCTGTGGCTACTAAAGAGAGAGACATGGGATAAATCTGATATCCGCTTTTTTTCCGAGTGCTTTGGAAAAGGTTGCCACCCACAGAATGCTGTAACAAAGCAACTGAGTGAATATAAGGGGTGCAGCTAGATTTTAGACAAGGAAATGGATGGAGAACCACTTTGAATCTTTGAAACCTTCTAGTATACAGACATCCTATGAAGTTCACATTCTTGCTTCTGTTTACTTCCCCAAGTTTCAGATACATTGCAAAATACTAAAGCCAAAGAGTCTATATATAAGATGTATGAAAGATCTTTTGTCATCTTCATTTCTGTAGAGGCTTCTTCCTCCTCTCATCCTTTAAAATAAATTGTTTGATATGGATTGTGATTCAGTACCTTCTTTGGGGTGGGGGCAGGGGAAGTCTCACACCCCAGCCACCTTGATACCAGGTACTTTATGAAAAAATAGCACATATATATAGCACATATAAAACACATCTATATCACCATATCACACCAAAGTGATAAAAAGAGCAAAAAGGAAGCACACTAAGAAGATTCTGATGAAGCAGTGCAAAAGTGGGGTTTTTTTCATGTCTGGTAAAGATAAAACACCTCTTATTAAGAAGCAATGACCTTTACAAGCAGTGACCTTATATAGAAAATATTTCAGGGCAATTTTAATCAGCAGGATAACTGAAAGTTTATACAGCAAAAAGCCTGTTAGTCAAGGATGTAATTTTACTGCAGAAGAATCCAAGTGTATGTCTGAATTTTCACCTTTCTTATCCAAATTTAAAAAAAAAAACCCGAACCTAAACATCTGTAGCTAAACATCCTCTTGCTAAGGACATGTAACATTATAAACTCACACCAAAGAGTGAGACCACTGATGCATAGCACTGCATTTAGAAGCCTACAAAACAAGAGCTACACAACCAGCCTGTAACTGAACAACAATGTAGGCTTGATTTATATTTCATATCCTTAATAGGTATAGAAGCCAGAATCTAACCTAGAGTGATCTTGGAATAAGTGTAAATGGTATAAAAGAAATCAAACTTAGCTCCACATAAGACATTTTAGCTTGTCTGGGTTTTCACTTCAAATTTTTGAAGGAAAATATTACTGATGAAAGCAGAAAAACCATCTGGTATTTCCACTTTAAAGGTGAGAAATAAATAACATTAAACTTTTCTTCCTTGAATCTTTTACAAGTTTCATTTTATGGGCATCAACAGTTCTTATTCAAAACCAAATCTTCTAGTAGTAACCTGACTAGAAATATGTGTGACTACAAATTTGGACATATTTGTCCCTTTTTAGCTGAAATAGTAGCCAACCTACACAAATGTACATGAAAAATTTTTGCTCACATGAAGATTTTAACAAGTCAAGAGCTACTACTATACTTGCAATCAACTAATCTTTTTTTCCCATCTTTAGAAGGTAAGATTCCACATAACAGTTTTAAAACGTGATGGAGATGGGAAATCTGAGAACTAATGACAGAACTGTCCTGCTAAAAGCAGTGAGAGGCCTTTGTCATGCAGGTATCTGCTCAGCTATAACATATACACAATTTGGGTCTCTTTAAGGAAGATGAATTGAAAAGCAAATAGTTTTCTTCCTCCTCACACTTATAAAGGATCAGCAAAAACTGATTGGCCTCTTTTTACATGCACACTTCATACTCAGCTCTATTTAGCATCACGCCATCTGGGCCTATTTTTTTTTTTCTTTCTGACATCAGCAGGCTTCATAATGCAAAGCAAATTTCTTTTAATGCAAAGGCTAGATCAAGAAGAATGAGCAGGCCAGCATGTTTTTCCACATTTAGACAGCCAGATGAACTCCTACTCATCCTCACCACATGCTACTGAAGAGTCAAGATTTTCCTGCAGAGGATCAATGTCTTACAAGAAAAAATAGGTATTGTTGTACTGTTAACAGGTGGTAACTTCCCAATTCAGCAACTGTCAGCAAGTGGATTGTCCCAGCTCCTCGGATATTTACACAAAGTAAGCTATTCCCTTCACAGATTTTTTTTTTTAAGTAAGAGGAGACAAAGTTTAGATCCCAGCCATAGCTATACACCACTACACAAGACTCCTTCCATCCTGTCTCCTAATCAGCACTCCTTATCAGCATTTGTGTGAGAGAAAGGTGCCAGCAATACACATCATGTGGCCAAGCCATAAGCTTCTGGTAAAGCTCTGCCAGCTTTTACGGTAACAGTGTCCTTGATTATGGCTTGAAGTTTGTTTTCACATACAGAACAGACTTACAAGATAATATTGAAGATCTTCCTTTCCCTTCATCACAAGAGTTTTTTCAGTTGCATATAACTTTCCACATACTTTAACTGCTCAGGCTGAAGTCTGCAATCTTGTCTGAATGGGTAAAAGATTTTTTTTTTATTTCAACCAAAACAATGCAATCAATTCTGAAGCTGACGCCTTCCCCATGTCAAAAAATTGACACATCAATACTCAAAATCTCAAGCACACATGATCTGCAGCCAAAACTTGCTATAACACAGCAACAGGCCACTAAGACAAATATACAGCTTTTGTCTCCATCATTTGTGCACTTTGAAGATAGAGATTTGCCAGACATTCAGTGCCAAAACTTTTGAGAGATGCCACTTACACCAATTTAGTTTGGCATACATCTGAACAGGAATTTCTTTACAATTGTAGCTGTGATCTGCATGAAGCCAAGAACCAGAATTGAGAACTTGAACATCACATTCAAAGGAACTGACTGAACCAGCACTTCCAGAAACACCTTCATGCATGCTCCTGCTGTAGAATAAATGTGTGAGCTGAGCGTTAGCTATCTGAAAAACAGTAACAAAACACCCCCCCATGCTTTAGCAGCATGTCTGAAAGGTCAAAGTTTTACACCAAGTGCAGGCACAGAGTCCTGTAATGCTGAGAATCCCCTGCCTATCATCTCTTCCCTTCTTTTTTATTGAAAGGACTCTATCTTCAGACATCGCACTCATAAGATGACAGGAGAAAGGCAATCGCTCTCAAAGGTCAGGCCCAAGCCCTTCTGTTTAAACCACTGAAGACAGTGCTGCGAACTGCATCTTTCAGTCAGCAGTGTGGAGCTCAGAAAAAAATTGCATACTCTGTGAGAAAAAAAGTTCCCAAAGGCACCATGTGTATTTGCTATGGTCTACATACTGAAACCAGCATATTTCTATACACCATTCTTGTAGTTATGAAGTGGTTTACTCTAGAAAGTACTTTCTCATTAAATTTCTCACTACATGGTACATATAAGGCTTGAGTAGCAAGCAAAAACACAGCCTCCTTGTTCCATTAAATAATTCTCTCAATGCATGCTACAAAGAGTTCTTCCCAACACTAAACCATCATAATGTGGTATTTCAACAATTTCTAGAGCACTATTAATAATGTAGCAGCACTCTGTGTTCTACAGCACTACGCTTTTCTTTGAGTATTTTATCTTTTCTCTGTGATGTGCTAGCTTTGCTAATATGCACATGATTTATGAGATTTCTGCAAAGGAATAGCTTTCCTTCCTGAAAAAAAGGTCTACAGAAAGACATGCATTTTATTCTAACAGTAATTCAGATTATACATCTCTTCCTTGACTAAATAAGCATTTTCTGCTCCCTACTCTTCAGTAGATATTTTGATCTGCTCAAGCCAGAAACAAGTTATCTCAGATTCACTCTTTGTCCCTAACGTTTTACAATTTTACTCCTTGCCCTTGTTAAAAACTGGGGATTAGTGACAAACATACCAAAACACCCACAGAAAGGTAAAAATTACTACCAACACAAGTTTTTGTGTACTGCAGTGTTATCAAACTGTTAAATAATTAAAATGATAGGATATTTGTTGAGCATTAAAAGTGAAAAGCAGTGTGCGAAGAGGAGGATGTATCTTAACTGACTGACTTCGTGACTGATGGAGCTGCTGTGAATATGGCCTGGAGTTCTTCTATCCATTGCGATGTCAAGTTAAAAGCACAAATGATCAGCTGTAAAATACGTACTAAGCAAATTGACAATGCATTTCAAATGGAGTCATTCTTTACTTGCCCTGGAATGTTACTTAAGCAGGAATGACTGCTTCTAAGATTTATATCTGCAAATACCAGTACTTGTACCAATCCAAAACTGGGAATGATTCAAGGATAGTTGTATCGGCATAATGCCATGTAAAATTATCACAGTCACAACAGTTCTGAACACCTGGAGCATGTTAAAATTACTACTGAAGTGGCTGTCATCTACGGCATACAACTAACTGAGGAATAGCAAAAAACCAGACTGCTTAGTTCTTCACATTTTCAGATATGTATTGATAAAAATAAGGTCATTATGGAATCCAAGTTTACAAACATTTTAATAGTAAGCTTTTAAGGAGATAAATGACCCATTTAAAACAAAAGGGAAACACAGAGTCAAAGGTAGTGCACTGAAAGCCCAAGTTTCTTCTAACTATAAATCACACCAATTTGCTACGGTAATAAAACAAACAAACAATAATATAGTATTTTTCAATCATAAACTGCAAAATCTACAGGAAAAGTTTCCCAGCTGATAACAATAGCATTCTTCTCTCTTGAAACTAGATATGGAATAGTTGGATTTAGGGGTATTTAATGCCATTTTGAACAATAAAAGTGCTAGCTCTGTTGCTGTAAGGAACACCTTAGGATCTTGCAGTCAATGTGTCACCTCAGAGCCGTAGGCCAGGGATCACTATTAGCGAAATCACTTATGCACACATGCAGCTCAGTGACAAAAATGTTGTTTCCTGCTAAGATGTAGGTGGTTAAACTTCGGCTAAATAGAAACAAAGCCAAAAAATCCAACTAGATAAAGAAAGAAGAAACACCTGAGATAAAGGTTGTGCTACTGGTGGTCTATAAAGCCTTCCTGGTGATCACAGGAGATGAAACCACACTGCAGAAAAGCAATAATCATTACTTCTAGTAGCTGTGATCCCTCTTGAAATGCTGTGTGCAGCTCTGGTAATTTTCACCACCAGGCTGTGAAGAGTAACACCAATGATAAGACTGAGAAACTGATTTACAGGGAAAGATTAAGAGTTAAACACATGGATATTTGCTAACAGTGAAGAATGAGCATGAGTATCCATGAATATTTGATAGATGCAACTTCTAAGGAGGAGGAGATCCATCTAGTGTGACACACATGGATTAGAAGTAAAATGATGAAGACGCGAAAAGAGAAATTTTGATAAGAACTTTCTCACTGAGATGTTTCATCAGTGAAATAATTATACTTTGAAACTGCTTCATGTTTTAGGCTATCATAGATAAAAGTTTTAAAAGTGTGCTGCAGCAAGCATTTTCACTTTGGCAGGGATACAGACTGGCTAATACAGCCATTTCTCCTAGGCCCCTGGATAACTCTGTTTAAGTTTGAAGGGACAAGCAACAGCTGATAGGTCAAGGCCAAGTGTGCTATGACCTATTCCGCTGTCTTCCTACCTTTCTTGTCCTAACCACCCACTTCCCACATATGTATCCAACTACCTCAGTTGCTTTTCTTGCCTACTCCCTTTACAAGCACGCTACACAGCTGCTGTTTCTACCCCTGTACATAGATCTATAAACAATGGACACAGACATTAATTGGTACAGATATGTGGAACAACAGCACGTCTGTGCCCACCTGCAGAACAAACTGATGCATACATGTAGAATCACTTAGCAGCAGTGATAGAGGTTTGTTAATGGGGAATGAGCAGGAAAAAAAAAAAGCTACACACACTGACTGCAAGCCTTAAGTGCTGACTACAAGGGGCCCATCAACAGAACTGACTGACAAGCAGTGCTAAATTAACACAGCTCTGCCACACTTTCGATGCTTCCATGTGCATTTCCACCTGAGTTGGGCTCCAAATGTAGAGCAGAACATGCATCACTCTTGATATTTCTATCCCTAATGATAGGCAACATTGATAGTACTGGGTATGTCACAAGCCAAATATAGGTAAGTAGCAGATACTACACTTGGTGTTCATAGATATATCCTTCTGACGTCATAGGCTTTTTATGCCAATGGTGACCACATAATTCTCAGGCAAGTGAAAACAAACCTTTGCTGGGAAAGGAGAGTTCTTGAGAAAGATAAAAGTTTACTGTCAAATAACATTATTTGTCCAAACAATATTGCTGGACTTATCACTCCTGATATGCACAATGTCAGGGTGATGACAGTGAAGCTTCCAAAAACAGCCTGGTTGCATAGAGACTCTTAAGAGAACTGTCTTTCAGTTTGTGCCCTGTATCACTCAAAGTGACTGCTATTAATGAACAGATAAAAAAGGGTAACTTGTAATCAATATTGAAGTATGCCTGTTTTTCTTCCCCCCAAATAACCACCTTATTCAAGAGTTAAAGCTTCTAAAATTACTCTTCCAAAGTAGCCCCCTTAAATGTCTGAAGTTCACTTTACTGGAGTGTAATTTAATCAGTTGGGCCCTTATCTTTCCTAATTATGTATAACATGTTTGAGGTTTTTTTCACTTGCAAAAAATGTTATCCTAATTAAGTGGTCAGACAGGTAAAAATAGAGCAATTTAAAAAAGTAAAACAATGAGAGACATGACACTGCTGTTCAACTCAACTCTGGCCAACAACCATTTCCTCAAAAACAACATTTTAAAGCAAACATATATTTTGACACGTATCTATGTTCATGCACACCGACATACAGACCTTGATAAATCTACAGAAATATTGGAATTCACACACATTTCAATTGCTGAGATTTAAGCCTCTGAAACCAAGGCAGTTCCCTAACTCTCTTATGGGGTTTTCTAGTTTAATCTTATCACTCCTCATGCACATATCAAGTAGATATCATGGTGCTTCCAGTTCTGTAAGCTTGCAAAATAGACACTAAAACTGTATTAGGACAGAATTTTTACTGTACAATTAATTTGCATTATCTTAGAACATATTTCAGTAACATGCACAGATTACCTATCAAGATTTATGGAATATAGGTATTTTAGAAACTAACTGTAACAAAACAAAACAAAAATATCAAAGCATAACAATGTCAGATTTTGGCTTACCAAAGGAAAAAAACCAAAACTTAGTTCTGAAAAGATGTGTCTACTTCAAATGTGTTAAGCTCCACAGTGATGTCAAACACTGACTCTACACCCACAACATATAGATAGAAAATACTGGAAAACCTGTTGACCCTCACTGTGTAAATGGTGACCAGCTAGGGTACTGTACAACCTCAATTAGTGAAACACAATTACAGTATATATTAGAGATATAAAATGGCTGGCTTTTTATGTCCTGTAAAATAAATTCATGAGACTTACTGTTGCAGCAGTTCAGTGAAGTAAATAATTTAGTAAAATCCAAGAAAAATGGATACGAATATGATTAAATGTCTACAGAGACCCTCTATAAAACTTGTGCAATGATAACATATTTGGCCCAAAAATAACAGCCTCTACTCATCGTTGATAGAAGTCACAAGACCTATTAAGTCAGATGCTCTAAGTCTCAGATCAAAAACTTCTCATTGCCTTTTTCCTTATGATCTGCATTATAAGTACCACACAACTAAATTACTTGTTACAGATAAAGACACTTTCCTCAACAGCTCCTATAATAAGCAATTCTTAAGCACAGTCCATCAGAGAAGGTGTGTTCCTTTACTCTTTATAGATGTTTTACAAAGAACACTGAATGGCAAAACAACACAGACACCATCTTCCCCAATGTTAATGTGATATAGGAAGGGGGAGAACATACTCCTTTCATCATTTAACTTCTTCAGAAATGAATATGGGGAGGGGAAAGCAGATATCACTAGAATCACTGGAAGAGAACTGTTTGGTTTTCAGTGGTTTATCATGCTTGAATTGTCTTTCTAGAAGGATTTCTTTATGTGTTTTCCCTACAAGTATCCAAAAATTATGGTGAGCATCTCAGTATCTAATTTTCCCATGGGGAGAGAAAGTGAAGAGCAAAGCAGGTCCCTATTTCTGCATGGCTGGGGTTATTCATACATTGTTCCAATTTGTTCACGTGGGAGAAAGGGAAGAAAAGCAGTAGCAAGTATGCCCTTGTATAAATCTAATGGTTAGAGAGCAAGAAATCAGAAGGTTTACTGAAACATGACAGGCTTTAAAATCTACCTTGAATTCAGGTATCTGAAAACTAAGTAACATTCACATATAATTTTACATTAAGCATAAATAGTTATGCTGTGTCAAAACAGCCTAAATGCAGTTTTCCAAGGTTATACAGGGAAACCGAGCACCTTTCCCACTCCTGGCCAAAGAGACTTTTCCTTCCACAGCGAAAGTTACCAATATGTGGGATATAAGCTATAAATCAAATAATGATTATACACAGTCTCACCATGTATATCACAGTACCTTTCACATCTTATTCAAAGATTCAGTCACATTTGTGTTAACAGCATTACTCAAAAATAACCAGGGAATCACTAGTGTCACAGTGTCATCACTGAAACCCTTAGTCATAACAGGAATAGCATTTTAAATGTCACCAAATTAACTCTTTTTTTTTTTTAAAGCACAACTCTGTTACCCAAATTCACTGCTAGCAAGATGCTTCAGCTAAGTGGGACTTACTTGCATGAATAAGTAATGTTAGTGAACAGAAACAGAATTACATTATGTCAGAAAGATCTTTCCACTGACTTCTGCTTTTTTGGTTAAAATTTCTTCCCAACCAGCTGAGTCAAATATGCCAGTGGCATATCATGTAAATCTTTTCCTTCTCCCCTACTCCTGCCTCTTTTTTTTTTTTTTTTTAATATATCTATTATTCTCATTTACCTACAAGTCAGAAAAGTACTAGTAAATCCAAGGTAAAGAACCAAATATATCTCCCACTAGTATGTCAGCCAATTTCAATTCTTGTTTGAAGCACTTTGCTTAACCTGTTTAACTATTTCTTTCCACTGTGACCACAGCTCTTATTTCTTGTAATTGGAAATAAACTGCAGATTTCACTTAACTTCTGGAACTACTTAATGACAAGAAATAAAACAAAATGACTAGCCATTTTTGCTGCAAGTCACATAATGGATTTCTAGTTTAAAGCACACAGTGCAGCCTTTCCTAAGTAGTCTCAGGACTAACAAATGTCAGCTGCTTAGTAAAGCTGATGGAAACCATGGAACCTTCATGTGGTCACCTAAAACAGATAGATCCTTCTTGGAGCATCAGTATTTCAAACATAGCCACTGTATAACTACATACCATTAAGTATAGGCTCAGGTCCCATGTCTTCACACAATGATGTGAAATATGTCACAAATTTTGTATCCATTTACCTAACTTTGCACCATCCCACCTTCAGGTGTAACTGCAAAACTAAATCATCAACTACTCTGTCTACTAGAAGGAACTGCGAAGGAAAAAGTCACAATGCTACTTGCAGCGTTAAAAAAAGGATCACATTAAAAGCAGCAATATTTCTTCTATTTCCCACCTCCCCACCTTATATTGTGATCAGTGTGGAAAGCCTGATCTATACAGGCATCTATACAGACACATACCAAAGTAATAAGAAACAAGTCTGCAGCCTTCCGCTCCTTGAATTCTAATGCAGGTTTAGGGCATTAGATGGCAAACTCTTTGAAAGAGGTATTTTCTTCACAGTTCCTGGTAAGTAAACACAGCATTGTACAGATAAGCAGCCTTCAGAGAATGGCACAAAGAATGCCTGAAGCTACTCCCCTCTCTCTTGCCACCCAAGAAAAAGTGTTTCAATATTTACTTCTTTAGTAAAATTTGTCCTTAATTTCATTATTTTAAAAAAACAGGAACTCCCCAACAAATTTCACCGTCCAGAAATGCAAGCCTTCTCTACAATGCTATTACACTGATATAAGAAGACAGGATGGGAGGATGGTTATCTAGAAAAATGAATAGGCACCAACGTTCTACTCCAGCAGAGATGAAGGTTTCTACACATAATCAGCATGTTTCTATTTGTAATTAGGACCTTATTTAAAAGTACTTGGGTGACTACTGATCCTGCAAGCCCATTGCTATAAACTACAAACTTCCCATTAACTTTAACAGTGCAGTGCAAAGCTCACTGTTTTTAATGATTTAATTCTCTTACAACCAAAATTAACAAGGGATAACATGCAGATCCCTGCATGATTTCAAAAATATTTAAGGGAAAACCATGTTTAAAGTAAAATATTTAAGTCACATCAAATAAATTTTATACATTATATTTTTATTTTGGGAGAGTTCAAAAAATTCAGACGGAACCCATAACACTTGCAAAATCCATGCCTCAAGTCCTTTCCTGGTCAAGCAAGTATGATCAAAATATGAAGTATCTAAACAGAACTGTATGTATTATACAGGCAAATAGAATTATACTAATTCAAAACTTATTATATACTTTTTTTCCTGTTACAAAGGCAAGGTTGCTCTGCCCTACATTTTGTAAACTACTTGCCTTGAGAAATTTCAGGATATGCCTCAAGTCTGATGACAATTTTTAGGAGGTACAGTCCCACAACATAAAGCCATACTTAAAAACCCAAATATTTCCAAAGAGAAAGGGCAGATTCAAGAACCAAACTACCATTTGTAATTCAAGAAGGAGAAGAGGGCTTGGAGTATGCTGACATTTTAATTTCAGGGACAGAAGAGACTCACTTGAGCGTGTGATTAGCTACAAGGACTATGATCTGAATACAAGTGCTATTATGGTCAAGACAACAGTATAAAACAGTAGAGACTTATTTTCAAGAGGCGACTGAAGCTACTTCAGGGGTCAGACAGTCTGTGTTATTGTCCATCTTAGACTTAAAAAGCTACAATTAAACAAATGAGCAAACCAGCTGCTTAACAAAGAGAAGCAAGTGAAAATGTATCCAACATTTGAGTTTTGATCAAGTTAAAAACATTTTATTCCTATTATGTTCTAGTTAGGTATGCATTTTTTCATTTAATATTGAAGCAATTTCTTTCCTCGATGATAGACGCTAGAGAATTTTACCTCTGTGTTCAATTAGCTATCTTAATTTCATCCAAAACTTAGTCCCATACACAATGATAGAGTTCCTACATATTGAGTAACAAATTTTCACACATACTGGGATCTTCAGACCCACCATTCATTTCCTTCTGACTACAATCCTAGGGTAGGACCTTGGAGTGTTTCTCTGCACTCAGACCCTACCTCACAGACAGCTCCTACCTTCACTTTTTCACGGGAAAGAAACACAAATATGCAGATGAGAAGAAACAGTATTAGCCAGGCACATTCCCAAAGTGACAAACTGGGGGTATCAGGACTGAAAAGCATGTTAGCCAGCAAACCTGCCCCTCCAGGTTGGACTTTGCCTATGGTCTGTAAAGATAAAGATTAAGATTTTAGGCCTCAGAGGAAGCTGCATCTTTAACAACCGCACGTTGAATTGATAATTCACCTCCCTTTGTCAGTTTTTACTTCAACAGAAGTACACAAAACAGGGGAAAGCAGCAAGACTCTCAGCCTCAAGCCATCTGCCCAAGACAGCCTGCATCTGGGTTTCTCTGGACCATGTAAACCATTAGCCTAGACCCCAGTACCTCCACTTAAGCGAGTCCCCACAGCTGGTTGCTTTGGAGATAAGAAACTGCTTATATGAGTGAATTCAAATAATTCATTATGACCTTTCCAAACAGAAACAATACCTGCAACAGGGCAGGTGGGTCAGGCTGAAAGTCTTAAGGCACACAAATGCAATATTATATCTCCTATCTTTGCAATTTCTGCCCATTTCAGAGTGCATCTTTGAGACAGCAGTCAACTGTGGCAGGTGCATCCGACCAGTGAAAGCAGAGCTCCTTGGCTGCTAAAGTGTGGCAGCTTCTGGCTGTCTTTGTTCTCAAGGTCTAGCATAGTTGGGGCCTTTGGCCAATGGGAGACGCTACTGAACACAGGTCAGATTTGGCCTGGGTATAAATGGAGTCCCCTGGGGGAGCCATTTTGAGCTCGTCCCCTGAAGCACCACCTTGTGGTGGAGGACTGTCCCCTTGGGCCAGGACGCTGCCCAAGGAAACTCCTCGAGGGTGCCTTGGATCGGGACGCTGCCATGAGCAGGTCCTCGAGGCTGAGAGCCCTCACTTATCAGGTGAGTGACAGCGTGTTTTGGGTTGTCGTTAAACCCTAGGGAGTGAGGTTTTGTTCTGCGTTTGGGGTTGCCGTTAAACCCTAGGCAGTGAGGCTTTGTTCTGTATTTTGGGTTGCCGTTAAACCCTAGAAAGTTGTTCTGTTCTCCTCTCGCAGACATTCGAACCTGTAATTTATGGAGAGCTGGTTGGCTGTGTTATTAATAATAATTTATTTTTTTTTATATTGGTGGTTGGTTGCTTATTTGGGAGCCTCCGTAACATCAACCCAATGAACTTTCTCTTTTTAATTATTCTAAGCTTGTGGATCCAGCTCTTCTTGAAGTAGTACTCCTCAGCCATGTCCTATACAACATTCATGTTAGACAGAAATGGCTCACTTGATACATTTTATAACCAATCATGTATACAAATGAAATAAGCTGGTATCAGATGAATATGCCTTTCTGTCACAGTATAGAAATATATCTATATTATCTTGGCACTATATATACACTAAAGATGAAGACTGATACACACAAACCTAATAAAACATTAGACAATGTAAAAAAAATTACCCAAGCTTTTAGCAAAACATGCACTGAAATATAAAATGCTTTACAAATTTGTCAGTTACATTGAATTTTTCATACTACAAAAACCTTTATAAGAACATTCCAGCATTCTGAAAGTGCCATACTTCCCTAACCTTTACTTTTTAAAGTATACATGTATATGTATAATATTTTAATATATATAAAATACAGATTGAGAAACATCTGGCATCAAAACAAAATCCTTAAACTTCATGTTAATTAAACACTTAAGTCAACTTCACACAATAATTTGGTTTTCGTTCTGACTTGCTCAAACTTTGAAGGAAAGCTTCCATTTAATCCAAATACCTCCAGTCAAATTCCAACATTATCAGAACCCGAAAACCCAATTATTCCCCCAGTTACACTGTATTAGTATTATTCCACTGATAACACTGATACTCTTGATATCAAAGTATCATGGTTTAACCCAGCAGCCAGCTAAACACCACGGAGCCGCTTGCTCACTGCCCCGCCCCCCCCACCCCACAGTGGGATGGGGGAGAGAATCAGAAAATAAAAAAGTAAAATTCATGGGTTGAGATAAAGACATTTTAATAAGACAGAAAAGGAAGGCATAATAATAATAGAAGAATTAGAATATACAAAACAACTGATGCACAATGCAACTGCTCACCGATGCCCAGCCAGTTCCAAGGTGGCAGCCCCCGGCCAGCTTTCCCCCTAGTTTATATACTGAGCATGATGTCCTGTGGTATGGAATATCCCTTTGGCCAGTTGGGGTCAGCTGTCCCAGCTGTGTCCCCTCCCAGCTTCTTGTGCACCCCCAGCCTGCTTGCTGGTGGGAGAAGCTGAAAAGTCCTTGGCTTAGTATAAACACTGTTTAGTAACAATTAAAACATCAGTGTGTTATCAACATTATTTTCATCCTAAATCCAAAACACAGCACTGTACCAGCCACTAGGAAGAAAATTAACTCTATCCCAGCCAAAACCAAGACACAAAGTTAGGAATCTTGGCACTAAGCTACATGAGCCTCTATGCTGCTTTTGGCTGAGATAGAGTTAATTTTCTTCCTAGTATCTAGTATGGGGCTAAGTTTTGGATTTGTGCTGGAAACAGTGTTGATAATACACAGGTGTTTTCCTTATTGCTGATCAGTGCTTACACAGAGTCAAGGCCTTTTCTGCTTTTCACCCCACCAGCAAGTAGGCTGGGGGTGCACAAGAAGTTGGGAGGGGTCACAGGCAGGACAGCTGACCCCAACTGACCAAAGGGATATCCTATACCATATGACGTCATGCTCAGCATATAAAGCTGGGGAAGGAGGAAGGGGCAGATGTTCAGAGTGGTGGCGTTTGTCTTCCCAAGTACCCATTATGCGTGATGGAGCCCTGTTTTCCTAGAGATGGGTGAGCACCTGCCTGCCAATGGGACGCGGTGAATGAATTCCTTGCTTTGCTTTGCTTGAGAGTGCAGCTTTTGCTTTACTTAAACTGTCTTTATCTCAATCCATGAGTTTTCTCACTATTACCTTTCCAATTCTCTCCTCCATCCCACTGCGGTGGGTGAGCAAGCAGCTGTGTGGGGCTTAGTTGCTGGCTGGCATTCAAAACTCACTTGCGGAGCATTTAAAAATGCTCACATGGATCTGTTTATAAAGAGACATTGTCCTTCCCTAGGAGTCAATTCAGAACAAAACTTGCGTTGGAGCACTATCATTACCGGAAGGAACTTGTCCTTTTGCTAGCAATTGAGAATTAATGAAGTCTAGTCACCTTAGACTCAATCTGACCAGCTTGAATCCCTCTTTTGGAGGACTCAAAAATCAACTGGAAATGTTAAGTTATTGTCCGCTAAAACCAAAAATAAGATAACTGCTAAACCATTAGTCTCCTCATAAACCACAGCAACACAACTGTAGCTCTGAGCAGGCCATGTATAATTTTTGTGAAATTATTATGTTTGTGATTTTCACAATGGTTTATCGACTTGTCCCTGACTTTTCTTTAATTCCATTATCTGTGGAAGATACTTTCTCATAATTTAGTGGTAAAATGAGTTTTTCAATAATGAAGACTAGTGAAGACATAAGGGAAGAAGTCATATGGAGCTAGGGGAATAACTGAAGAGTCTCTTAATACAGGCACAGTTTTTCCCCTGAAATACTACTTGCTGAATATACTGCATTGTTCTGTGCTGATAAAAATAAACAAAGCCCCTCTGCGTAGTGTTGTAATATTGCGACTCCTATAAGAAGTAACAGAGCAGCTGCTACCCTCATTAAATTAAAGACAGTAGCAAAATGTAATGGATCTTAATTTGTACAGTGATGAGCTCTGAATAGATTGCTAATTGTCCTGCTAGATGTTGATTTTATGTTTCTCCTGTGATTCTTCATTCCTTCCTTAATCTTGTGACAGACACGAAGCACAGGAGACCAGGAAACTGCCACTCTAGGATATGATGAGACAAGCCTGACTAGATTCAGTCTGGTTTATTTTATAGAAAGCACTCTGAAGGAGGACAAACATCTCCATTGTTTTCATGGCCATACCACATTTACTCCTCTACAGTGCAAATTCCTTTTCCCTGCACTAACCTGTATTATGCTGCAAAGTATTGCTCACATGAATGGGGATATTTTTTGCTGCTATTGCACATTACAAGTTAGACAGGTAAGTGATCGATTTAGACATTTAATATAATGAGACTATGAGCATCATGGTTTTGAATGAGGTGAAAAAATAGCTGTGGAAAATGTGCATAAAGATTGGCATATAAATATGTCTTCCTAGATGAGACACATATTCTTCCAAAGGTAACAGGTACTATTAAAAACATATGCTGGCTTAAATGTGAAATCCTAAACCAATTCCTATCAGTTTCATTGGGGTGGGGATTTTATCGCCATGATGCCTGCCTCAAAAAATGGTCAAGCTACATGCACATCATCTATTTATCAACAAGCAGAAGATTGAGAAGGAAAGGGAAAAGATAAATAGCGACTATTTAGTAGCGTTTGTAGGTATAAGCTTCCTTCCATGTGCAACGTGAAAATGGTAGAGTCATTGGGATTCAAAGAGCAGCAAGAGCACTCAACTGTTAGAAGCCCTCATGTAAAACTCACATCAATGTCATAAACCCTTTGCCACACCAACTTACAGCCATCTCTAAGGAATACGGTGACAATCACACTGAGCACATCTGTGCACAGAACAGATAATGGTAAAGGGATGAATGGCTTAGCCCTTTAGAAGTAGAAAAAAATCTTCAGGCTTAAGTGGCACAGGTGCACCAGATCAAATGTTAATTGAATTTAGGTGCTTTGGTCTTTTCAAAGGGCCTAGACATAGCAATGCTTAGAACTGTGGTATTCAATTTTTAAGCATCTCGAAACTGCAACCAATCACACAAGCCCCAAGGGCTTTTTCTGTTTCTCCCTTAATAATTGGTGGTAATTACAAATATATAGGAAGGATTAACAAATCTCTTCACACTGATCAGACCACAGAAAAAGCAAAATAGACACCTTTACCCTAAACCCACCTAGCAGTGCAATTCAGATGTCTTGCTTTCGCATTGCAAAAAAGGTGGCCTTCCCACTTGAAATTCACAGCCTTTAATTGTGAATTATGCTTTGAAACCATTTAAACATGAAAAAACCCATGCAAATGTCTTCATCTGAAGTATGGCTGGCAGGTGGCCTAGCTACTCAACTGCTACAACAGGCCAGCTTGCAGGGATCTTACCTACCAATTGCTACTAAATGCAAAACCCTTCAGTTGAAGCTGTTGCAGTTCAGAAGGGAATAACAGCTTCTGGAAGCCTAACCACACCACAGTCCTACTGACTCGGGCAGCAAGCTGGGTTCCAGTTCCTGCTTCAGTGCATGCTTTTGTTTCACTGAACAAGGATCTGTATAACCCTCTGCCCAAAAACAATAACAGACATTCACTCTGTGAACACCAAATTATACTATCAAGAGAAGAACAGCTTCAGACTATAAAAACCTCACATCACAAAACATCTCTAACTTTGCAGTCAGGAACTTTCACTGAGAAAGGGAATGCGATTCTGTTCTCCAGTTTTCCAGCAAGTGGTCTACCGCTACTTGCCAGGCAGCTTCCCAGAGAGAAGTGTGGGTTTTGAATTACAGCCAAAAAATGTTGCCACAGAGCCAGAAGCTAGGCAGCCCAACAAGGTAAGGATCCTAACAAGTACAAAGGACAGAAACACAGCCATTAGTCATTTAGCCAGAAGTATGTACACCAGGATCCCATACTCACAAGCAGGGGAACCCTTCACACACACTGTACAGGATACCTACATGTCCAATTTGGGACAGTGAATTCTAGAAGCAACAGAAGAATTCTAGAAGTTGTTTAAAATTATGTTGCTAATACTTTATATGATGTTAAGAGTTGTAACAACTCAGTCTTCTCATCAGTTTGAATGAACAGAAGTATTATTTGTTTTCAATATTTCAGAAATGCCCAACCATCACACTAAGTAAGCAAGAACAAGCCTCATGATGTTGCTTTCCTCAAATGACTCATAATGTCAGAATGAACGCAGCTTTTTTTATCAGCAATCAAAGGTCTGGAGTTTAGAAAGTTTGGACTGCATATCCCCGAGTACCTATAACAAGTCAAGTAATGCATTTGGTGCAAGAAATGCAATGTTTGATAGAAATGGCAATGTTGAACGAGATCAGTATGAATGTACTTGTATATATGTTGTATAACCCAGGAATCACAAATACAGTGTTACTTACCATCTCTGACTCCAAACCAGGAAGATCTGGTTTTAAACTGTCAATATACAAGAAAATACATGATATCACCTGAGATCAGATAAAAACAGATTTTTCTAATCAAGTCATTGCATCAGTCTATAAAGGATTAAGAGCCTTTCTCTCACTATGAACAAGCCATTGTTTCAACAACCTTTTTTAGACATGCTGAGAAGCATTTTTTAAATAGTAAGGACATTTTAATTGTGGGTGACATGAATCAACTATCTGAAAGAACAGCTGCATCTTCAGATGACATGAAGAGAAGTGTGATCTGGATGTAAAGTATAATAGTGTTTTCGCCTCCATTTACTATTTTTATGCAAGTTCTACCTCAGAAATTTGAGTTTAACTGTTCACAAAAAAAGTGAGAAAAGAAAATAAGGTGGTAGGGAGGAAGCTTTTATGTGCATCTAAAGCCTACCTTAATCTGTTTCAAAGATTACCTTAAAAAAATGATTTGTTTTCTGTTCACTGAACCACATTGCCTCACTGAAGTCAGGGATGAGAGAACTCAGTGTTAAATAACTCTGATTTCATAAGTCTAGAAACTGAGCCTTCTCATTTTATGCTTTATAATTGGAAGCAAACACTGGAGTCCAAACAGCTATGAAATTCAGCCTTTGCAGTTTAGGCATATTCTAATTATTCCTGTAGGATTATGACTCACACCTTACACGAAAGACCTCAAATACAGGAGGAGATCTCAAGAATTTAGGCAGAATATGAATTATAATGGATGCCTTGAACACAAGAACTAACATCCAGCCTCTTGCATGCTGTCATCAATAGTCATCAGTGCTTAGTGCTTCAGATACCACAACAAATGCAAAGAAGTTAGCTCATGCATTCCAACTAATATTTTGTACTCTGTTGTTCTAGCTGCTGCAGACACCATTCTCGCCTAGGCAGAGAAGTGACATAAGGCCATCACCACAGATCTTTGACAAGTTCCGAAGATGAAGAAGATTACAGGGTCTTTTAAATTTATTCTTGTGTGGACTGCAGCACAATTTATAAAATAGTGAGAGAGCTTTAAACCTGAAAACTCAGCACTTTGAGTTCAGTCTAGTCTAGGAGTTGACAAATATCATGTCTATGACCACAGTACAGCCAACAGTTATCTGGTGAATGAAAGCAACATAAACCAACCCAGAGGGACGAAAAGAAATGTTACTCAAGGTGTGTTAAATTTAAACTACCAGATACAGTAAAGTTACTATCATCGTAAAAGGAGGAGGAAAAACTGTTCAGACAATTCCAAAATCTCACAAGACCAACAGTTTCTCAGGCGACTTTTCCTAAGCCAAGACACTGCTAGGAAAGTCAGCCCATAAGGCAGACAAATGCAATAGAGATAAATGGCAAAACTTTGAGAGGGTGTTTGTCAGGAAAGGCAGTTATATCAAAGTTAAAGTTTCACAAAACAAACCTCAATTTTGTCAATTATGTATTTTTGAGGGGAAAAGTCTGAAATATCTCCAGACTGGATGGGGAAGTTTGCAAAATGTTATAAACAATATTTCAATCAAGATGAAGGAGTTTATCCTCTCTTCTTTTGGAAATTTTCAAAATACTCTTATACTTCACTCAAGTCTCAAAATCTCTCATATAAGATTGGATTCTCCACATAGCAACAGACATTAACTAAGCCACCATTTTAACAGTTTTATTTATTGAAAACTTACTGGCAGTTTTGCAGGAACTTGTAAAATCAAGATTATGCCTAGATAGAGAAAAGTCAATTGACAATCAGGCAAATAAGAATTTCTCTGTGGAAAGCAGAGAGGCTAACATGGCTTACAAAATATATAGGATTATAATAGGCCCATCTTCTAGGGACACTGAAAAATGGAGAAATAAACAACTGACAGGGCAACAGTGGAAAATCACCTTCTGTACTATTATGCAAGTCTTGTCTAAAATGCTCAAAATACAATCACTCTGAACTCATTCACCCTGATGCAATCACCTTCATAGATCCATAATCAGTTTACAAGTGATTCTCATCAAACCTAGAAAAACATACTATTCCCACAGCCTTTAGGCATACTATTTAGCAACCAAAAATCATGAAATATCAGATCAAATTTTCAAAGCAGCTTCTTCCAATGACAACAGATTTTTAACTTGAAATTTAGTTTCCAATGCAAATCTCAGCACCCTTTTCCATCTATGCACTCATATGGGAAATACAGATAGTGAAGAGGTTTGAATTTGCATTTTCTGCAATTTCTTCTGGTGGGATGAAACACTGTGGATACAAATTACAGGGAGAAAATGGGTAGATTAGACCTCAGCTCTCTGAATATTTAGCACCATAACATTCTCCGCCTTGAAACTGTTATTGGCAGGTTGGGGAAAGAAGCTTCTGCCTTAAACTATAGGAAGATTTCCTTGGAACAGTAAAAGAACTGCTTCCACCAAGGTTAGTCATATCAGTTCCTTAGAGTAGGGATGGAAATCCTATTAGTTGGCTTACACCTTCCACAGCTTCAAAAGGTATCCTTTGAAGCTGAAGAAAAACTTTTGAAGTGATCAGTTACGCAAAAAGTTTTCTAAAGAACAGGTTATTATGGAATACTGCATTCTTCCAGTTATTCTGTAACTTGGGAAATAACCAAAGATGCATGGGGATCTGAAGAATATGCCAGTAAAGTCCTTTTCCCACTTCTGCTTCAATACAGTAGCTTTTGCTAAGTAAGCAGGTGCGCTCAGCTGGACAGCTTCCCTCTGAACTGCCCAGCAACCCACAGCACAGTTTCAAGCTTTAAACTCTCTCAATAAGCCCATACAGACTTTAATACTCTATGGATTTCAAGGGCTTTCTGCTACTTTCTTCAAGATCTACTTTATATGCAGTCCCAGAATTACAGAGTATGCTCATCACTCCTGCAAGAGACAAAGAATAATTAGGAGAACTCATCAGGCTTTCAAGTTGTCTCAGTGATATCCAAGCATATCTGTAAATGTCTAGAATCATGATGAAATATTACATGACAAAATCTTTCCCTTTCATTTATCTACTAAGAGCAAGAAAACCCAAAATATATCAAAACCTGTAGTTATTTAATATTAAACTAAAGAATAGAGAGCCATCAAAGCAAGAAGTGGGATTTTGGGGGAGGGAAAGATTAAAATCTTCAGTTTCATATGGTATGAAACAAAGTGCAAAATTTTGATGCAGCTTTATCCAAATCAAAGACTTTACTTGACATGACAATGCTAGATTACTGAGAAAGTTTAGTAAAAACATTATTTCAAGTAGGTAATTCAAAAAACCTTTAGAAAACTCCAGCAACATCTAAATAAATAAGTTTGAAGACAGGATATATGATGTCTTCTCATAAACAGATCAATGTATGGTAATATTTCTATTTTGAAACTGATGTTAATTTTCATTTTGAGAGAAAAATACTTGAAAGCATTTGACAGTGGAACTCATTTAAGAAACAGATGTAAAAACATCTCATACATTATATTCCTCTCACCTCCAGCACTCACATTTATTTCCACTCACTGTTGGCCACAACCCAGATGTCTAAAAGGAGATGTTTATGGCTGCTAATCTATGACTCTCTGCAATTTGAGCCTTACTCCTTCCACTCTTACAGT
The DNA here is from genome assembly GCF_047716275.1 of Strix uralensis. Taxonomy (NCBI): domain Eukaryota; kingdom Metazoa; phylum Chordata; class Aves; order Strigiformes; family Strigidae; genus Strix; species Strix uralensis. Next base: position 42,928,118 of record NC_133975.1, read on the forward strand.
CTCACAGCATTGTACATATATAGTACTCTTCTTCCCCTCTCATATTGAAGCTCAACTACAGAATCTTCTAAAGAGTATTTCACCACCTCTAGATGCTGTAGTGTCAAGAGACTCATGTCAAGGAAGTCAGAACCATCAACATGACTGACAGCTAGAGAAGGCTCAAGCATGCCATCTGACAGGAAATCCTCAAAATGTGTCTAACGCACCTTAACCTTGGTAGCCTCAGAAGCTGCAATGCTGTCTATCAAGACAGCAAAAAGAATAAAAATCCTGGTATTTTACCAAGCTTGACAAGTCTAAGGTCCAACAGCAAATATCCAACACAGCACCTCAACAGTCTTTCATAAGCAGATAGCCAGGAATTGGACACATGCTTCCCTTTCGGAATCATGGTTTTCTTGCAGCATGAAGTGGAGAAAACTTCAAAGCTCCTTCAGTCTGACAGTTTAGTTTTCTACTGACTTTTAAAAAGTCATAAATACCTAAGACTCATGGGTAATACAATAAAATGTGACAGATATCAAGAACACATGGGCAAATTCCAAATTGAACACTGAATAAGGTGATCAGTTTTCTAAATAATATTTTTAAATATTTGTATCATCCCTACATCTGCCTATGGTAGGTAGAGTCAGAGTAAAGCTGGCATCTGGTTAAGTTAGGCACAAGGTAAGCATGCTAACACAAGTACAGTTTTCTAAAAAATTACTGCAAGTTTCAGCCTGAAGGGCCATGGGCAATATGCAGCCATCCTAAGAGCAAAAGCACATTCATTCAAGTCCTGACCATGGCTACTTCAGGGAATCCCAGAATATGCATCAATCTTTCCAACCAACCACCAATCTCACATCCATGTGATAATCCCTCCTAAGAATTCCTGCACGTGACAGAAACAAGGAATTTCTCTAAACTCGTATGTAGCTTAGAATTTTGATTCATAATTCCCGGGATCCCAAGGACACTCTCACAAACACAGCTAATTATTTATAGGCAGTATGGCAGCACAAGATCATCTACCTATAAGCATCAGCAACAGACTACTCTTTCTGTCTTTCCCTCCAGCTCCATGACACAACAGACATGGTATTAGCCAGAATTACCCTAAAAACATGGCCTGGTTGTATAAAGTTACTTATACTCAGTGCTTCAGAGAAATTAAGGAAATTCAGACGTATTCTATACATGAAGCTAAACTGTTTTATTATGCCATCTATTGAATTTGCCTTGTGAATATTCTTGTTTTCTATGCTTACTTCCATCATTCTACAGTTCATCCTACCTGTACCAATCTCTGCATTAGTTTTACTAATTTATATAACTTAATAATTCCTGAGGAATTAACTTTCGCAGTTTAATTGCTGCTAGTGTTAGAAAAGCACTTTCTAAATCCATCTTAAAAGCAGTGATTTATAGCATGAATGCAAACAGGGAGAAAAACAAAAGCAAATGCAGAGCTAAGAGCTTTTGATGATTGCTAAAATGCCATTAAAATGCTGTTCACAGTCTATACGATACAGTCAATTTTATCATTCTTTCTGTGAATGCAACTGCTTCCTCTGAATATGCTGACAGAGGGATACAAGTCCACGAATTGTTGGTGCTTGCAGAACTGTTTATCATTTTTTTAATTTAGTGGTGTATGAAAAAATACAAATCCAGTGTGCTTTACAAATCAAGATCATAAAAATTAACTTCGCTGAGGCTATGTCTTTGAGGATTTTGAATCATGCCCCAGATAAGCCAGAAGGAAAAAGGATGAGGAACCTGTCTGGGACACAAACACTGAAGTACAAAATACATTAAACAACAATAGCACAGTCAAGACTCACCTGACACAGAAATAAAGCTATTTTACAAAGGGAGACTAAGGAGTTCAACATCAGAAGAAACTAACCGCACTATTTAAAAACAAGGTAAATCTATCCCTCCTAGAACTTTCTTTTTATTATTTGATGATCAATTAATATAACCTTATTTAATCTGTATCCATTGCCACTAAAGGAGCATTTCTAAGATCCACCAAACCCGTAGAACTCATGATTTTGATTCTGTCTTTCCTGTTATTCCAACAGGTAACAACACATCATTCTGATTATCCTATGAAAGTTACACTATGCATTACCACATTAGACATAGCAGCAACAAAACAGTTAGTCACTACCTAAGGAAAAGTTCAGTTTAAAAAAAAAAAAAAAACAAAAACAAAACAACACATTTGGTACCAAGTAGCATGTAGACAAGAAAATGGACCCTGGTTATAACCTGAACAAGTTGGTTAAGGATCTCCTCTGAAATGAGAGAAGAAATTGGATCTTATTTAACTAGAGAGATGTTTCATGTAAATCAAAAAAACATGATACAAAAGAAAGAAAAATGAGAAGGAAGTTCAAGGAGCCAATGACAGAGCTATAGCTACAAGAGGAAAGCAATACAGAGAAACAAGGGACTGAGGAATGAAGAGTCTGAAAGGGAAAGGAAAAAAATTTAGATGATGCCCAAAGATCCTGCAGCACTGCAGAATTCAGGCAGACATGAATATACTTCATAAAAAAGGATCACCTTGACTACCTGCAAGGACAGAAGCCCAAGAATCTGAGCAACAATGCATATTTTTCATTCTTGGAATTGCAGGGCTCAGCATTTGTTTGAATAAGGATTACAGAATAGAAAAAGATGCCATAATTAAAACAGACCTTGCTTCAATCTGAATTAACAGGTTACAATTACCAGAACAATGGTGCATTTAGAAATTTCATTAAGAAAGGAGCAGCCACATGTAGCAATTGTCCACAGAAAAGAAACCCAGTGCTTTGAGCATGTTCTGACAGAGACAACATTCTCAAATATGAGAGAGAAAATGAGGACAAAATGCGAGATTGGGGGGGGGGGGGGGGGGGGGGGAAGTACACAGAGTACCCCTGAAGCACCCCCCTAAATGGATGGCACTCACCTTCTCAATTCTCCCCATTACTGCCTAGTCTTTTTTTTCTTCAAGTATTTTGAAGAACATGAACCTCCATTGGATATTAACTAGTCTACATTACAGAAGCTTTTTACATCAAAAGACAGACTCCGCATCTTCTGAAGCTTCTCAACTATCTTAGGTTTGTATCTCAAACGCATTGGCCAACAGCAAGGTAAGTATGATTTTGCCAAACACATTAATACAATATGTCAAAACAAACATACTAGAATAGCCACTAGTGAAGTTAAGCAGGAGATGGCGTTGGTCCATTTAATAAGTCTCTACAAATATAGAATATGTTTTTCCAAAAGTTTTTCAAGATTTTTAAAGAGTCCTAGTTACATACAATAATTGTGAAGTATATCAAGCTAAGACTGGATATTACAGGGTACATAACACAGGAGAGAATTTGGATGCTTCAAAAGCAATAGCTATATCAGACAATCTCCCCCGATTCCCTGTACATTCAGAGTGACAGAAGCACCTTCAGGCTGCTTTAGGAATTCCTTATCATCTCTGGAGCCATGTAATAACTGCAGGCAGATAACCACCATAAGACTGATTGATATGAGCATCTTCCTTATCCACACCCCACTCTGATAACACATGTAGAAATCTGATCTCAGAAGTGACATAATTTTCTTTTTACTACAGATGTAATTTGAGCATGAACTGAAGAAACTTAGTTCTTAAGAAAAACAAAACCCAGTGGAACAGAAGGATAATTCTATTACAACTGCTGAATGTAAAATTTGGCTTGCAGTAGGATATAGAGGAATAGCCTGAATTATTTTTTTATGTTTATAGAAGCAAGACCCAGAAATTAAAATTTAATAAACACCCAAGTCAAGATAAACTTACTCTCATGACAAGAGGACGAATTCTAACCAAGAATTAACAACAAAAAGGTATCTTCAGCAGTTTGAAGATGACTAGATGCAAAACCAGCAAGTTTTTCCATGTTGAATAGAACAGACAAACTTCAAAATACACAAACACAACACATCTCTAGTACCAGTTGTCACCACACCTGAGAAACATCTTTCTCCAGGCAATGACAAGAATGAAGCAACAATTTCACTCTTCCATAATCTCATTCCGCCTTCAGGATCATTCCTTATTCCATGCCACTCTTGCATCAGATCAAAACATGTGACCTTGCTAGGAACAGAAGAACATACAGGGCCAGGGGAGAAAAATTCTTTCGCCTAAATGAAAATGGGTAATAAAGACTGAGCCCAGGGAATAAAATATGCTGCAAATAATAGTGAGTACCCTCTTCCCGGGAGATTTACACAATAGAGTTCACGTCAGCAACTGTTTGCCTATAATATAAATTCAAATTGACAGGACTGAAGTATTATGGAACAGCATTTATCTCAAGATTGTCAGGAGAAGTCATTTCATTTCTTATGATTCATTTCATTTATACGTTAGTGTATTAACTGGATACATTATTGATCTTTGCTCCATCCAATTTCAGTTTCTATAGCATGGACGAAGTGATCTGAAAAATATCACTTCTGGCTTTTCTTTTTTTTTTTTTTTAAAGCACAGAGTGTCTGATACACATCTAAGGAAAACATTTCATTGTATTAGACATACTATCAAAGAAACATTCTGGAACAAGCAACTGCTTTTGAGGGATACATTACTGTGAGAGTCAGCTTTTTCTAGAGTTTGTACTAGAATATCTAGAAAAACTGTTTTTAGATACTGTGCTTTCCTTTCTGCTTGCTTGGAAAAAGGCAATGATGACAGCCCTGGTACACTAAAAAAAAGGGAAAAAAAAGGTTGTCAATCAGAGAATAAGACTGCTACGTACCTGGCTGAGACCACCTTTCAAGCACAGAGGGACTCTTCAAACATACACAAGCCGCAGATGTCACCTGCAGAACCATAAGTCTTTCACTCTAAGACAGCATCAATTGACAGCTGCTATGAATATTACGAATACTATGGATGGCCCCATTACTTTCATCTGACAGTCTCTGAAGCATAATAAGGAGCCAGCTGTAAAAAAAAAAAAAAAAAAAAAAGGAAAAAAGGTAACAAGCACCAGCAGAAATCACACTGACATAAGAATGTCCTCCTAACTCTGAGGTGACCAACAAGCATGATCAACATAGAGGTGAGCCTAGGCTGCTCTTTAACTTTACTTGGGATAGGCAGAAGGATTTGTAACCATTTGAGAATCTTACTTCACTGATTCCAGGGGTTCCCCTGGACCCCTCCCATTTCTGGGATGCATCTAAAACCCTGGATAAAGACACTATAAACAGGTTTTACTATGCAGTTGCCTCAAAAGAGAGAGAGAAGAGCAAGTGACAGCATTCTGCTTGTTTTGCAGTAGCTCGAGGGGCCAGCAGGATCAGGGTCCCACTGAAAAAGGAACTATATAAAGGAAGAATAAAAGAGTTACTTTCCCAAGAGCTTACAGTGAAGACAGACAAAGAGTCAGGAAATCACTCAAGTAATCTGCAAGCCAAAGGACAACCAATGTCACATCTCTTCCACTAATTCTCTCTAGACACGGAGCCAACACTCTCCTCGCAGTTGTAGCTTCCCACAAGAAAGAGGTACGTCTGATCTTTACAGTAACTGTGTCAGTGGATGTTCACATCCTAGATTCAAACTGTTCTGCACTGCTGAGATCTTCCTGATCTTCGTGGCTGCTGCACGCCAGTGATGGTTTGCTGCATACAGGGTGTTCTGCAAACACAAAGGTACTGCCAAAGTCAGCGTTTTTCCTGTGGAAGGAAGCCCTTGGCACTAACAATTTGCTTCTGATGTTTAAAATGGCTGATCTCACATTTATCCATTTTCTGGTCTTATGCGATTTTCTCATGGGCAGCCATTCCAATCCATCACGTTAAAATTTCCATCTTCACATCGTAACGCTATTTTGACAGCACCAGTTTTTAATTCTGTTGTCTCCAACTGGTAATAAACATTATTGGTCGAAATTTAACCCATTAATTGAAATGCAGATAGCCAAGCTGTTCAGGTGGGACTCATAATTTCGAGTTTCAGAAACTGCCTGCAGTGAAGCAATTACAGTCAAATAAAATATGCCAATTTGATTTTATCTGAAATTTGTATTTAGTTCGAGTTCACTACCTGGTAACGAAGTGCGTATGCGCCATCTTATGGTCACCGAGCGCCGGTGCGAGCACACAAACCTAACTCTTCGAAGGCAACCTTTTACATCGCTTGGACCACCACCACTGAGGTTTTAATCCTTCCAGTAGTTTTACTCCCGACTAGGTCCTCTGCAGACAGTATCATATTTTTCCTAGACTCACATTTAATAGATGTGAAATTATCACTTCAAATAGGGCACTCAACAAGTCTCACGGAATAAACATGCCTTAAAACTATATAGTATCCCAGGCTACATTGGGGCTTCCTAGGGTTATTTACACTTCACACTAAAATTGATACAGTTTCAAAATCAGTCTCTCAGTTTCATTTTGGCGTTTCCTGTGCCAATTCTCTGCTCTCCTCTTGGTCCTCTTAAAAGGAATACTGTTTTGATATTGCTGAAGTCCTGAGGCGAGAAGGAAATAGTGTACGAACATTATTTGCCTAATCTTGTTCTCTTAAGTCAAATTGCTTTAGTATTTTTTGTACTCTTTGTTGGTTGGTTTTTTTACCACATAACTGAACCTAGCTTAGCATCGGAGCGTAGAGATTTTGGAGAGAGGTAGAGTACATTTTAAGATGACAGGAGATATTTCTCGTTAGAAACAACCATATGTGGGCCTTACCAATGCTTCAGGAATTATCTAAGACTCACACTAAACAGCCATTGTTCTAAGTGTGCCCGTAATACACAAAGACAGCAAGGAAATAACTGTTCTTACACAGTAGGAAAACAGAGCACTTGCCTTCTGGTTGCTAAGGAATATAAACAGTGATGCAGAGATCTGCCATATGAATCCAGGAGAGAGAAGCATCCAAACGTTTGTACACTTTCTAATTTCTTTTTTTTAAAATTTGTTTCAATAGGACGACACCATAATTGGCAAAGAGACTGGACAAAGCCCACAGAAATCAATGAAAATCTCTCTTTTGACTTCTGTGCCATGAACTGCAACACTGACAGCCTGGAAATGAAAAAACGAGATTACGCAAAAAGCAGCTCAGATTCAATCAGTGTTTTCACAGCCAGCTCCCCACAGAAGTTTGATATCTCTCCATTTGTGGCTGCTTGGGGACACAGTCAACATACTCAGTGGTTTTCTTACAAGTTGTCATTCTCTAGGTTATTTCATATTTATATAAATATATTCATATTTGTCTGTACATCACACTATTAGAAGGCAATTACCTAGCACTGAAATTCTTCAGGCCATGAAAGTAACGAAATTTGATTTCCAGTGTAACAGCGTTCACATACCAACTAAGCAACCAATCCTTCCTCACCTACATCACAAACTAGGAAAGAACTCCATTTCTATTTCAATATACTCCACCTAATTACGAAGCCTTTCAGCAGGTATGAACACCGCACAAAGTCACCCAAATTTAAGAGGAAAACTGTATCTTGCTAAGGCGCCTCCTCTTAGGGTCATTTCGCTCTCATACCTCAGCTTTGCCTTGAGCAGGTTTTGGAAGGTGCCAGTTAAAAAGTGCTGTAAGAGCTGGGCACCTTAAAGCCCGGTGATTTACTGATTTAAGGCCTAGAAATGCTCCAGTGCTCGCCCCTTCCAGCATTTTTACTCTCTGGCCTCCAAGCTATCTAGGAAGACCTACATGTTGTGAAGTATGCCAGATTTTGCATGTCCTTGCACTGTTTTTTCAGCCTACTTTACACCTAGAGCAGTCTCTTCCATTTTGCACTCAGAAGCAAGGACCATGACAGCCCTGAAGTGCTGAAGTCCAAAGCCGTGTCTAGAAAAATGTCTCTGTGTCTCTGGACCTTTCTAAGCAGCAGCAGCTACAGCCACATGTGTTGCACAAACAACATGTGACACCCAGTGTGGAGGGCACCTCGTAACACAACTGATCCTGCTTTTCCTTGCACTGATGCTGCTCATTCATGAAAAAAAAAAAAAAAAAAAAAAAAATTTACTTTCAGATGTCCCACTTCAAATTTTGATCTAAATCCTGCTTTGTCAGCAGAAGCTTTGGTGAAAATGTGATAAAGCAGATTAGAACGTAATTTGGTGGAAAATGAGAATGATTTTGCTGTGCTTTAACAGAAGCAAGTTTCTCCATCCCGCGGGGCTCCAGAAGCGCCAGGTCCAGGGAGCAGTGGGAGCACCGCCCGCCTGCGCTGGGGCACTATGCGCGTTAGAGCGGGAGGAAAACCATACCCGCCGTGACCGCCGCCCTAGCGCGGGCTGCAAGACAACACCGCCTTAGTTCTCCCGCTCCACCGTGCTTCCTCTTTCCAGTAATTTTGTTTAAAAACTGCCGTGTGGACCAAACACGCCAGGTGCGCTAGTCCATCCTTCCAGACGACAAGAAACCGACAGGAGGCGTCACGTTTCCCCCGCCCTCCCCCGGCCCAGCCCGCCGCCGTGCCCTCTGCCCGGCTACCGCCCCTCGCCCCGCACCTATCGAGCTCCACCCTTGTTTTTAGGACGTTACACAGAAGGAACCGCGGGGGGAGCCGTGCGGTTTACGACTTTTCCACGAAAATCTACACAGGATCGGCGTCCGAACCCGCGCAGCCAAACGCCGCCGAGCCGCCTTCCCGGCCGCGCTGCCTTGCAGCTACCGGACCAGCTGCCGGCCGCGCTCCCCTGGCAGCCGACCTCCGGCAGCGGCAGCGCCGGCCAGGCCCGGCCGCGGCCCGCAGCCCTCGCCAGCCGCCCTCCGCCCCGCCCGGCGCCCGTCTGGGCGGGCCCACACATGCCCAGCAGCGCGGGCAGCCGCCGCTGCCCTCTCCGGCCGCCGCCGCCGGCTCCGCGCCGTCCCGCCGGTAGGTGCGCGCGCGGCCCGGCCCGCGACCGTCCCCTCCGCCGTGAGGGCCTGGGGCCGGGCGGGTCCCCGCAGCAAGCGGAGGGAGGCGCTCGGGTCGGGTCGCTCGGGGTGGCCCCGGGCGGCTCCGTCCCCGCGGCGTACTCCCTCCGGGAAGGGGGGGCAGCGGTGGGGTGTCTCGGGATGGCTCCGGGGAGGGGGCGACGAGCCTCCTCAGCCAGGTACCCGCTAAAACGCAGCCGGAGCCCGCCTTGGTGTGGAGCCAGCACCGCTACGGCAGGGCCTCAGTGCGCCTCTGCCGGGGACAGAGCGCTTCAGGGTGAGCGAAGTTAAGAACGGTATTTTTAGAAAGCATGAGGTTGGGGGTTGGTTGGGTTGGGTTTTTTTAAGCAGCCTTGCTCACCAGATCGTTTTTAATAACTGCCAGCACATGCGTGTTGCTGTGGTTGCTAGACGATTATTTTCTGTGAATTCAGTAGAAGCATACTTGGAAGTGGTAGTCAAAATGCCAGGGTCTCTGCCCTTCATTTCATTCCCGTGCTTTCCTTCCTTATGAAGGAGATCGCTTTCCTGTGAGAACAGGCCTTGAGGCTTCCCGCAGGACTGCAGTTCACTATCCACCGAGTCTCTATGGGCACCAGGGAAAAGGAGGGAAAACCAAAAATCTGAAGCATTTTGAAAGATGCTCTTAGTTATCCTCCCTAAAAAAACAGCTCTAACTTGACAACTGTTGTGACTCAATGATGGCTTGCAATCCTCAAAGCACTTTAAATGCAATACTTAATACAGCCAGATAGAGCTGGATTCACATTTAAAAAGCTCTGATGGTTGTTTAAGATCTGTCAGATCTTCCAATTTGTAATCTGCCTTTAAACCTCCACAGCTGACAGTAAAGTGAGGGGAAAAGGACTTTTTCCTGTTCACTGGCACACCAACAAATTCCCCAGATCAAAGCCATACTGCTATTTGTGAAAACAGCAGCATCTGGCTAAATCTCACTGTGACAGTGTCATTGGGAGGCAGTGACAGAATGCATGAGTATGAACTAGAAACCTTGTCCTTTAATTCAAAAAAGAAAATAAATTCCAGCATTGATTTTAACATAAGTTGACATTTAGTTTATGATAAAGCACATCCATGGAGATGACAAATTAGAAGCATTACTTGTGGGAGATGTGCATATACAAAGCACTGGGGTTCCTATTCACTTTTCTAGCTTCATGTCCAACTAATTATTCTTTGCCTATAGATATGAATTACTCTCGGTTCATCACCACTGTGAGTGCAGCAAGAAAACCATCTCCAATAAGACTTCTGAGTGAGTACATGCCCATTATTTCCAGGTTCTTTGGAAGGGTATCATTCTACATTCTGGACTTTGCTGGGGTATCATGGCTAAAGATTTGAAAAGGCTTGAAAGAAAACCATGCTGTAAGCTGACGAGCAAGGCCAATTAACTGCTTTGACTTTAGTTAAGTCGAGACATGACGCAGGTAAAGAAAAGTAAAGTGAATAGCCTTGAACCATTTCAGAAACCCATCCAGACAGAAGAAATAGTATTGTCACTTCAACATGTGTCTGAAAAATCTCTGCTACTGGCTCTGAAGCAGGGCTTTTGGCAGTTTGCTGCTGAATTTACACTTGTTCCTGGTTGTCCAGGAACAAGCAACTGCTAACGACTTGAAATTCAGTCCCAGGATAATGTTTCTTTCCACCTAGCTTTGCTGTATCCTGCCAGCGTCCATAAATTCCTCACCACCTCCACCCCCTCAGTGTTACTACACTTTCCTTTTCTATATTACACTATCTTTAGGCTACCATGTTACATAGTCTTCTGTGTGACAAATCAAAAAGGTTAACTGCCTTCTTGTTTACTCAGTTGAAACCTTCAGGGACCTGACAGAATCAGAGCATAAGACATACATCACTAGTTAAGCCTTCAGGGGTCAATTTCCTCTCTTGGTAAGGGGTTGGCATTTGCTGTTCTGCTTGAAATGCTTCATACAGGTACAGCTAAGTCAATTAATTCACTCTAGTCAGTCTCTGTACTTTTTCAAGTGATACACTGATATGCATCATAACACAAATACTGAGTAGCACAGCTTGTGCAGAAAGACACACTGAGGCTGCAGTTTTGATGACAAAGTAAATCTCTCTTCACCAGACCAAAAGTCACAGACATGACCCATATTGCTGAACTGATAAGAATTAACTCCCCATGCTCAAGTTTGTTAATAAATAGTGGAGAATAAACTTGGTAACAGGAAGCGAGATCGGATCTGATCTGTCCTCTAATATCTGGTGTAAAACTGTCAAGCCAGCATGAATACTATATTGTGAGGTCTTAGATTTAATGCAATCAAGCACCCTTGCTGGATTAAGGTCCAGTTTGCACTGCATAGATTGGATCTGAATGACTGTGAAACTGTGACTTTAAAGCAAGAGTTGTTAACATATTCTTCATACTGAATTATTTACACAGTGCCTCTGCCACTGAAGCTGGCTGCCAGAAACATTCCCACTCCCTTATGGAAAAGCTATAATCATATATGTAACTATCAGTGTAGCTGCGCTACTGCCACATCAGCTAAAGTGAGAACAAAAAGCAAAGCCAGTTATTTCAAGTCAGTCTAAACAGGAGATCATTAAGATTTCAAATTCTTGAAGCTAAAAACACAATGTCAGAAGTTTTTATAGTAGTAGAACAGTCCTGGTAAGATTTAAAAAGTTATTTATAATTTACTTTAAAACAAAGATTATTTTTTTGTTTTGGTCTGTCCTGCCCATGTCTCTCTCCCTGGTCCACCCCACCTGTTTAATTCAAGTAGAAAGGTGAGTTTAAAAAGAATTATCATCCTTTTGAATTTATGACAGTTAAAAAATGTGAAAAATGGAACAAACTTCTCTGGACCATTATTATATACACTGACTAAAGGATGTGATCAGTTTTGCAATAATCAAATTGTAACCAAGGTCTTTTCCTTTTATCTAGCTGAATTGATGCAGAAGTCTCCTCCATCTCTCATCTCTCTGGCTGGAGGAGCACCAAACCCCAACGTTTTTCCATTTAAGAGGGCTACTGTTGCCATTGGACATGGAACTGCAGTTGAGATTGGGGAAGATCTGATGAAGAGAGCTCTCCAGTACTCAGCCTCAGCAGGGTATCTGTCTCAGCTGCTTGCACATCAAGATGCCAGAATCAAAGGATCATAAAATCATTTATTATTGCATTAGTTCACCTGCATTTTTAAAAACCTGCTTGCAAAACCTCTTTTACAAAACCAGGTTTAACTTCTTTTGATTTGCCTCACGATTTACGTTTCAGTTTAAGTAGAAAGTTTTGAGCAGATGAGTAATTAACAAAAAAAACCACCCTAATGCTAGTAATTCTCAAGCCAGAGCATTTCCCGGCTGTTAGTATTTGGGAATCCAGACTCACAGATCACTAGCAGGAATCATTTTGTGTTTTGCAATAAGATATTGATTAAAAGATACTTCATTTCAATACATAGTTTCCACATTTGTTTTGCTTTCATTTGGTACCTCATATTACAGTCAGTAGGTACTACTTGTGAGTGTTTGAGGTATTTATAGTATTGTCATTTTTAGTGCAAAAATTGTGTATCATTAAGTTACTTTAGCACTTAGGAACTCCCCAGAAGACAGCACTGAGCTGGGCTTGTGACAGGTTTGCAAAAATACTTAGCTACCTACAGAGGCACACAGGGCATTAATCAGTGAAATTAAGACTTTTCTTAATATTTAACTGAACCCAGCCATTTGTGAACATCCTACAAGATCTTAAAACAGTTTTTGAAAAACCCATTTCAGAAATCCTTATTATCTGCAGCCTATTACTAGCAGTATTGCAAGCTTTGTCACATTACCACATTTGAGTATGGAAAGATCACTCCTGGGAGTGGATATTGTTCAGCCTCCACCCCTATTCCATCCTTGGCAAATCATTTCCACCCAGATTTCAGTATAATTTGGTGTGTGGACCACAGATGCCCATCTCTTCTGCTTTTCTGTAAGAATCATTTATCTCATTTCCATCATTTGATAAAGCAATCAAAATGAGCATCTAGGTGTATCTGTACAACAGTTGAAATCAGACTCAGGACTGCTTGCTAGATTTGGCAGTGATTTAGAGGAGCAGCCTAGCTTCAGCCTATATAAGATATTAGGTGCAACTTACTTTATTCATGTTTCAGGATTCCAGAGCTGTTGTCTTGGCTGAAGGATTTCCAGCGGAATCTACATAATCCCCCCACAGCCAACTACAGTCCTGAGCAAGGACAAATGGAAGTGTGTGTCACAACTGGCAGCCAGGAAGGCTTGTGTAAAGTAAGACCAAAGGCTTCATATGTTAAAAGCATTTTTTTCAGAGATGTTTAGTCTTCCATCAGTTCAGTCATACTCAGCATTACATGCAACTGTATAACTATATGCAGGGTACTTTGTTAAATATGTGTCTCACAGTATTATCAATACAAGATAATAGAACTGAAATAAAACTGGTGTGGCAGTCTAATCTGTCAGGACTGCATGAATGTTCAGGTAAACTAAAGAGCCTGTCAGAAAATGCTGTAAGGTAACATTTCATGTTACTCACGTAGGTGCATTATTTGCTTTACCACAACTCAATTCGAATTGCATTAAACTTCTTTAAACAAATCACCCTTTCCAGTCCACTCTCACTGTTGCTTTGTTGATCCTTTCTGTAACTGAAGCACTATTTCTATTGTATAATAGTACTGCCTTTGCATTTCAAATTGATATTCTCTGGCTGATTACCTAACTTCATTTGGCTCTAAAGCAGATTTTTTCATCTGTTCATTGCTTTTCCTACAGACAGCATAATTAAATGGTTAGGGAATTACTAATATCTAACGAAGCTTTTTAATCCCACTAAGAAGTATGAAGGATGTGTACAAGAATGGCACAATCTTTCGAAAATATTCTTTTCTTTTACAGGTGTTTGAAATGCTCATTAATCCTGGGGACAACATCCTTTTGGATGCACCTACATACTCCGGGACACTAGCAGCTGTAAGCATTCTTTAGCTACAAAACACTGTGAATGTTCCATTTGAAGTAAACACCAATTTAGTACCTGATCTGCAGGCTTGTATACACTGTCTGTATTTACTGCAAAAACAACTAAGAATCAAGTTTATAATGTTAGTCTAGTCAAGTTCGTAAATATTAGCTCATAGAAGCTTTTCTACTAAAAGCTTATACAGGCTATTCTCAGGAAGTTCCTCTTCCAAATCCTAGTTCATTCAAGGTCTAAGGTTATGTTTGGGATTGGAAAGAAAGCCATCACAACCTAGTCAGGTTGAAGCAAATTTATAAGTGGGTATTTTAACATGTCAGCACATTCACCTGAAGTATTTTGGAGTCTGATTATACCGTAGCTATAAATAGTATGAAATTGGAACAGGCCTGAAACATCCATATGAGTTTGAAGATGTGAATTAGTAAGAATTATACAAAAACAGCAGAGTTTACCTCTGAAAAGTAACTTAATCAGTATGTAAAAAAATGTCAGCTCAAAATGCGTAAGAAACATAAGAAGGGTTAGAATAGATAAAACACCACAATTTCAGTCTAGTCTCCCCTTGCCTCAAAAGGAATTTTGTTACTGTTTGCTGTGCTAAGTTTGAGTATATCTTGTCTAATCAAATATGCTTTGTTAGGAATATATTTTGACAATGCAGCAACTTGCATTTCTCTTTAAAATGCAGAGTGCTACACAGTACAAATTGAAATTCCACAGAGGGAAGGCAGCATGCTTTTTTGTTGGTATTTTACCTATATTTTTTCATACTGCTGTCAACATGTCATTGCAGTAGCATCATTTCATTCTCCTTTGTATTGCTGAATGTATCTATTGAGAACAGATTCTTTGCCCTTTGTCAATGTAGAGTAGCTTATAGTTCTGGCACTTCCACTGAAGTAGAGTGTAAATTGTCAGTAGGAAATCAGGGTGCTGTGAACTTACTGTCTGTGGTGAGAACATGAGTCCTAAGAGAACACAATTCAAATCTGCAAAATCCCTTTCTGCTTGCAAAACCATGTTTGATTTCCTAGAGAAGAGCAGCAATTGGACATAGGAGATAGCCATTTCTTCTCAGTTGGCTTAACAGGGCAAATAAAGAGTAACGTAAGTTTGACACGCTTCACAGCAAATTCAGGCAAAATTTCTGTTGAATCATGATCAAATGGAGTTTGATAGAGCTGTAAAGTCAGAAGGACTTTGTATCAATGAAATTTTACAATGTCAGTGACAAAATGAAGACCTTTGAATTACGGGATTATGACTGTTTTGTTCCTCCTGTCAACAGCTGAGACCTTTGGGTTGTAACATAATTAATGTTCCTAGTGACCAACATGGCATTATTCCAAAAGCTCTAAAAGAAATTCTGTCTACTTGGAGCTCAGAAGATGTAAAAAATCATAGCCACCACGTCCCCAAATTCCTGTACACAATCCCAAATGGGTGCAACCCCACTGGAAACTCTCTGACCACAGAGCGCAAGAAGGAGATTTACCAGGTATGTAGCTGGGGCCTTGTGAACCTTGTAGGTGGAAATAGATAAATGTCAGTCTGTTTTCAGTTGAGAGAATTTGGGCCCGTGATTGGTCCAGTAGACATTCTTCCTAGAACTTGTTTTGAAAGAGGTTCTGCTAGAAACAACTCTTCAGAAGTGGACTATGTATTAGATAAATTGTTTTGCAATAGTAGCCCATTGCTGGCTGCTGTCTTTGCCATGGGCTTCGAACTGGACTTACTGCAGGTTTTCTGCACAGTTTGAATGCTACATGGAACAGTTATATATGTGTGTCCTTGTACTGCAGGTACCACATTTACTCTTGTAATTGCTTGATATCTAAATTGGGCATTTGAAGGCTTCTCTTGGTAGGGTCTTGTATACAGTGAATGAGTAATCCATAGGATTATACAGTTATGGTAATAGGTCCAGGGTATAGGAAGAACTGAATTTATCAATGTCTTTACATTTTAACAAGTTTATTTTTTATTCACTTTAGCTTGCAAGAAAATATGATTTTCTCATCGTAGAAGATGATCCTTACTACTTTCTTCAGTTTGAAAAGGTAATTTGTCTTCCATACTGTTTAGTAACACCTTTTCTGATCTGCGAGAGAACTACCGTTTGAGCCATGGATTTTCCTGTATGCTCCTTCATGTCCTACCAAGGTAGTTGTAGGCCTCACAGCCTGTGCTACTGCCAGTTGTTGTCCCCTGTGTGGCATTTTACTGAATCAGTCCTGTTAATGAATGGTTCAAATTCCTCAAGCCTCATACAGGACAGAATTTCCTTCAATAGCCAGAAAATGCCTCCAGACCAAAACAAGTATGCCACTGAAGCAGCACTTGAAAATAGCAGCCTCTTAATGTTCCTTTCAGCCCAGTCTTCTTTCATTCAGTGGAAGACTGCCTACTCCCAGTCTACTATATTCCATTTTCACCCGTTTGCCTTTTGGCGAACCCAAGAGAGTTCTCCCGGATACCACAGCATCTTCCCTCCTTCATGTAAATTTTCCCCACATGGGTAACAGTCAAGTGTTGATCTGTCTTCACACATAGATGTGCAGTTGCACAGTCTGAGAAGTACCTAACTTCAGGAATAAAAGCTGGTCTTGTAAAGCAGTAAAACATTGGTAGAAGCTAAAGTTCAATATTCTGTATTTTGAAATATGTTTTTATGGGAGGAGGCAATAAAACTGCTTCACTTACTCATTGAATACCACTGTTTAGCTTTGTTAAAGAGTGAAGGGGAGAAGGTGTAAAATTAGAATTCTTGATAAGGAAAAAGTGTGCTGAACTCAGATCATCAGAATTTGGTCATATCTTCTGATTTCCTTTTTTAAGATAAAGCTAAAAGCTACAGGGCCCCATCTTAGAAATTATAGTATCTGTTTACTCCATAATAAAATCTTGTCAGAGAAATGATTATTTCTCTTTCCTGCTTATGACATCATACCAAAACCTGAACTGAACACTTGTATGCTGAACAGAGGGCTAAGCATCAAAAAACAACAAGGCTGATTTCTTGATGACTTTCATGGAATATTGTAATCACGTCTCATCTAGTCTAAACAATCACTTGTCAGCAAGTTACTGCTTTTTTTCCCTTGGAATGCAGAGCTAAAATATTTACTATCAAAGTATTTATTTAAAAAATTAATTATGTCTTCATAGTAAAGAAAATAATTCCATCATAATCTGTACTAGCACCTTGAATTTTATTTTTTATTTTTCTTCCAAGCCATGGGCTCCAACTTTCCTCTCAATGGATGTGGATGGCCGAGTTATCAGGACTGACTCTTTCTCTAAAATTCTCTCATCTGGGTAAGGCCAGCTTCAGACTGCTCAGCATTGACTGTTCAGTTAAGGCACAAGACTAATACTTCATACAAAATGATCAGACATGTCATAGTGTTTTTTCATCTAATACCTATCCATTTCTGGAATGTACCTTTGGATTCACAGCTCTTCTCAGTCCACTCACTTTTCATGTCATCTCTTGGCAGTCATTTAACTCTAGATTCTGTTTCTCTTCCAATACTGATAGTTAAGCCACTCTCCCCAGGCAGCCCATTCTTGCAGACACCATCTAGGCAGAAAGACAAATGCTGGATTTGAGCTCTGTTCCTGGAACTCCTAGGAGCTTTCCTCTCTTCTTTTTCCATTTCTCCTTCTATCTCTTACCATTCCTGCAGTCTCCCTGAACTTGTAACACAGAAATGATGGCATCATTCACCACGAACTATTCATAGGGTTATAGTGATCTCTCGTCTTCTAGCCTTAGAGTTCTTTCAGGTTGCTTCCACCTGCCTGAAAAACTAAGCTGGCTGTTTTTCATTTTACACAAGTCAACATACTTGATTTTTAACTTGCTTTTGTTTATTATCCTAATAGATATAAGTAATGTGAATTCTGCACTGGCAGCTAGTGGATTATAACCCCATCCCCAAGAAAGTGAGGAAACAACATGATGCTAAGTGTGATTGCACTTTCAGAAGTGACACTGCAAAAAGGCATGATGCAATTTTATATTTGTCAAAGATGCATATGAGCTTACTGGTTCTATTTTTCTTCAAAGAAAAACTTCAGACAACCTGTAAAGATAGGTCATAAGAATCAAAGCATGATTAAGAATCTAGTTTATCAGTCTAAATTCCATTTATTTGGCCATACTGAAAGGGAGTGAAAGAGTAAAGCTGTTTGCCACTTCTCATCTGTTTTTCATAAAGCCTGAGCATTCATGATTTTTCATTATGTGAAAAACCTATCTTTCCTTCCCTTTGATTCGTGTTATCTTTATGATTGCAGAGGAATGCTTACAAATGTGGGATATGTCCTGAAGTCTCAGAACTAAGAACCTACCATAAACATTAAAAACCCTTAAATGTTTTTATTTCATGACTTTGATACTCGGCTCATAAAATGCATAAGCCTGGGGCTTAGGGCAATATTAAGATTATATATAATTTTAAATGCATAAAAGATCCTTACAATATTAATGAAATAGTTTCACCTTTTCCCAGTTTTAAGTTAAACTATAACTCACACAGAGTATTAGCACATTGCATTTCTGTAATAACTTTTTTTTTCTCTAGGTTAAGAATAGGCTTTCTAACAGGTCCCAAGCCTCTTATCGACAGAGTTATTCTACACATTCAGGTTTCAACAATGCACACCAGCACTTTCACACAGGCAAGTACCAAACTGCCAACTGAACTGTATTCAGAAAATATAACATATTCCAAGTCATAAGAAACCACAGACGAACAGCTTTGCACTTTCGCAGTTGCTCTGCACTTTTGCAGTTTTGTTTGTAATAAGCACATACATTGTCAATTCTGCCAAAGAGAGAAACAGACATTAAAACCAGAGATAGAGGGTGCCCCAGTGCATAGAAAGCACAGCTAATACGCCCTTAACCCTCAGATTTCAAGAATCAAGATTTGAAATACTTGATATCTCTTGCTAGTAGGTTCCCTTGAAAAACATCAATGTAGAGCATACATCAGAAGAACTTTGGGTTTTTTCTGTTTTTCATTCTGCTTTGTAATTAGAACAATACTGGCAGCCCACAAAGACATTACAAAGCAGACTGCCAACTTCAGCCACTTTATGGTTAGTAATAAGGAGACATTGGACACATCTAAATACGGCTTCCACCTTCCAGCTCTGTTAGTTCATCAGAGACAGTATTAAAGCAGACACTGATGTGGGCTTCCTTTTTCTCTGTGATTACCATATTTAGCTCTCCATCCATTTTTCCCTAGCCCAACCTCCAAAGACTGCCATGATCCTTGGAGACAGCAGTAACACGTACTATAGTGGCCTGTTGCTGTTGCCACCTCTGTTTATAAAGGGCTCCAAGAGACCCCGCACGCAATTTCTTGCCTGTGTGGAATTTTGAATAATGCATCAGACTATGTATGTTTTGATAACTGCAGAACAGTCCTGTTTAAAATATGGTATTGATAATGTGTTTTATTTCTTTAGATTATGATATCACAGCTGCTTCAGCAATGGGGAGAAAAGGGTTTCTTGGAGCATATAGACAGGTAGGGTCATATCATATGCTGAATCCCACCATCTGCCATTCTGCTTCTTGTTACCTACATAAAATGTTCTTTAACGTAAACAGGTCAGAGGAGGTGCACCAGTATTAGGCCAAACGGATAAGCCGGGTCCCAAAGACTGACAGTGTTCACACAGGAGTCCTGAAAGAGCTCATTGTGAAGCTGCAGACATGCAGGTCAGGGCATGCAATCTGACAGTCCACTGACAGTCACTATGCAGCTCCCCTCTGAAGGGAACTCGAGAGGATCCTGGGAGCTCCAAGTCAGTGAATAAAGTGTTCATTCCTGCTAAAGAGGTAGGGTCTATAGCAAAGGCTAAGATCACTACCACATAATCTATTGAGAGAGTCAGCATAGCTTCTATAAAGGGAGTTCTTGCCTCACTAAGTCAGCAGAGATTCACCTTCTAACACCCTTAATCTAATGATTGTAGATGCTGATGGAGAGACCTACAGGGAGCAGCAAGGTTCACCCACACTCACTAAACATTGCCTTTATCACTACTCTTGGAGACAGAGCACTGGGCTAAGGTCTAACTCAGCAAGGCATTTCTTACATACTGACTGACAGGCATTTGTTATCTATTTATTATGCTGGAGGAGCATAGTGTCTCTTGAGTATCCATGCTTCATTTCAGATGCCATACTTGGATGCCCTTAGAACACCAAGCTTCCTACTTCAGTGGGTAGTGTGCAGAGGCCTGTGACAGGACTGTGAGCACCTGCCTGTTACTGTACTGCAAACACTAGTACTTAAAAAAAAGTCAAAGCAGACACAGCAGCCCTAGCTTCGCCTTGTTTTAAGAATTCAGAATATAAAGACAAGTTTTACAGGGAAACTCGGACCACAACTCAGCTCAAATTTCAGCAGTTTGCAAAACACATCCTGAATGTATCTCTTCACTTACCTTGTAGGCCAGAAGGCATCCTTGCTCAACTCAGAAGGCTATTCCCCCTCTTGAGCTAATGAAAACAGTTCTGCAGTAAGGTAGCTGCAACCCTTTATAACCTTCTAGACTCAGATGTCAGGTGACTTACTGATGAAGCCAAACAGCTGACTGCAATCTCCTCCAGGTGATTTCATTTGGACAAGGTTGACTTGTTAGATCATGCTTTTGAGTAGGAGCAGGCCTGTTATTTGGAGCAGCTACATTTTTGTGGAAGTCTTGTCTTACTAACACTTACAATTTCATTCCAATGGGGTAACAGAAAGGAGAAAAACTTGTAACAGAATTCGTGATGTGGTAAAAACTGCATAAGTGAGATTTACCATTTCATGCAGAATGTAGCAAAGTAGGCTGAGTCCCAAAACTATTTAAGCCTTTGGTGGTGTTGCTATTTGTCTGTCAGGTGTGATAAAATACATCCAGAAATTGAAGCTATTGGTTCAGAGAATATTACAAAAAAATCTAAATGTAAAATTATGCAAATTGATAAGTCAGTTTTCTCTACAGAGATGGGAACATATTTGCATCTGATTTATGAACTCTGTATCAGGCATTTCTCTTGTGTCTCCCATTGCACAGCTGTCTCATTTTATGTCAAGAAAAGCCACTGCACAAGACTTGTCCTTGTTGAAACTTGGGTTAGGGTCATTTTCCCCAGAAAGAGATTGATTTATTTGGAATTTTTACTCAAAGTGTGAAGGAGACAGGTTCCAAAGTTTAGAAAAGGGGAAGCTGTTAAATAGTCATGACAGGTTTATCATATGATTTGCTTTTTCCCTTGTGAAATACCATTTCCATGTGTGCCTATTACACAAATTCAGCCCAAACGCACAAATATCGAGTCGTGCTTTTGCATATGTCTGAGTCCTTAATTTGCTCCAGTATGCCTGTTTTGTGTGGTAAATATTGCTAACAGGACTTGTATCCACTGATATGATAGAACAGATATAACATATAAAGAGTTTCCATGACATATGTAGGCTTAAGAAGCAGCCACACAGGTACTTCTTCTGTCTGGTTGGTAAGTGCTTTGTTGGAGACACGCAGAAGCATTCAAGACTTCTCTGATACATATACAAAGTTTTATACACACGGTATACTGTGTTGTGCCCATCTAGGATATGCCCATATTTCCCTTAAATGTGCACTTAGATTGTTCAAGTAGGAAAGCTTTGTTCCTGCCTTTGGAAACAAATGGGCTCTGAAGTGCTATGAGATCATGACTTTGAATTGATAATTTACTTTCAGAGTGGTGGAGTTTTACAGGACCCAGCGGGATGCAATGCTCATTGCTGCTGACAAGTGGTTAAAAGGTCAGTGAGTACAACACAGCTAATTACTTAAATTTTTTTTTGAGCTATTTATCATCTTTGTGTTCAAGAAAAATCACTAAAGTTCATCTCTTGACTGAAGTGACAGATAAGCACTATAAGCAAATCAATGACATTAAATATTAAGCTTAGGACAAATTATCTAGTGCTGCTGTTTTCATGCTTTTCTGGTGGGCCAAGGAGACGGTGGTGAGAAAAAAGCTCACCATTTTACTGTATAAATCAGTTTTACAAAGAGCATATATTTCACTCCACTATATTCTTATACTTACTGTGTTTAAAATCCCTGTCTTTAAAATCTCTGTCTGAAATAGCCAGATTTAGCGGCCTTAATTTAAAAGAAGATATAAACAATCAATACAGCAGTAGTGATAATCTTTTTTTGTCACAAATCAATGTCAAATGTCCCCTTTTGTGGTTAATCACAAAGGACAGAAAGAATTTGATCAACAATAATGCAATTACAGTTAGTGATTCACTCCTTTTAGTTGGTCTAAGTGGAATCAGCAATAACTGCTTAAGAACTGCCCAGCCACCTAAGATGATACTTCCATGGCACATGGGTACTTGGGCACCACACCATCGTTAAGGTACTTATTCTTGCTAAGTCCAGGCTTGTAGATATGAAGTATTTCTTTTTCTACATGCCTCTGAACAGCCATGGGTTGCTGACCTAGGTAGGCCCTGTTTGTCTCAATTCCTCAGGTAGCAGAACAATGTAATAGTACTGGGCTACCTTAAAGTGTATTGTGAGACTCGTGTGAAAGACTACAGGTTCTTCATGTTTTCTTGTAATAGGAGCCATAATATTTTGGAAGACAGGCCTTTATTTTGTAGGTGTGTAATGGTTAAATACATCAAGGAAGAGCTGGAGAAGATGTCAAGTCACATAAATAGTTTCTTCAAAAATATGTCCAAAACCAGAAAAGGAATTCTAGGTAAACAAAAGTACACAGTAAGTCTGCAAATATAATTTAAGACATAGATCCTCTCTAAGCCTTCCCATCTTCCTCATAACTCCTAGGCTCTCTTTTTCTTTGGGAAAAAATCTATAATCATTACAACTTAAAGGAAAACAGTTTTGCACTTTGCTACACTTTAAATTGTATTGATAGTCAATGTGATACTAAGAGAAACTGCAACAGAAAAATTATTTTAGATTGTTTACTTGATCTGAAAATAATCAACAAATACAATTTGTTAATCTTTGAGATTTCTGTAATTCAGAGCAATCACTTTCACAAAAAGTATTGAGCATACCAGCATAAGTGCAGTAAGTCCACACAGATTTGGAGTACTTTAAATTTGGCAAGTAGCATCCTGGCTCTGTAGCCTACATTTCCTTTGAGTTCATTGGAGCAACGAATCTACGACATCACTGAATCTATAATATATCAGTTAAAGGTGGGGCAGAAGTTTCTTTCTTGATTCCCTTCTTTTCTCTCTCTCTCTCCAGACTTGGCAGAATGGTACCCTCCTGCTGCTGGCATGTTCTTATGGATCAAAATTAAGGGTGTCTCTGATACACAGCAGCTGATCATGGAGAAAGCTTTGCAGAAAGAAGTATGACCTATGGTTTAATAGCTTATGATATTAAAATGAAATGAGGGAAGGATAAAATAAATTTACCGTATCTACCCACACAAATGCACACACATAAACAAGCAGAGGAACTTGCTGTGCAGCATCAAATCTGCAAGTCAAACATTGTTGCACAGCGACCTATTAATAAAATATTTTCATGTGTGTATTCAGATGTTGATATTTAATCATCTTAAATTTAAACCATTATATGGTACAATATGTCATGTATACAACATATATGTATAATATTAATAGATGTACATATATGAATGATGACTGTCTTCTATATCTTTTTAATAGGAGAAATTAAGTGTGATTTTATTTCTACAATTTATAAGAGCCAGCACCATGTACTGAGTAAACTACATCCCACCTCACTGGTGCTTCTAAACATTGTGGTGATAAGCCAGACCTGGTAACCCACCAGTCTAGGTAACCAAAGCCTAAGAGCCCTTCGATTTTGTTATGAAAAGTCTGATTCCAGGTTGCACATTTTTGGCTTCTCATTTTGAAGAGAAGAAATACATTACGCTTTGTTCTGATACCAGTGTTTCAGCAGTGAGCCTTCTCAAATTTAATTTAACACAGTGTTTTAAAACAGAAGTGGTGATAGAAGTGGTGATAACTGGGTGGCTAATCAATTTTTCTTAGGTGTTACTGGTTCCTGGAGGAGCATTCAATATAAATAGTTCAGAGCCTAGTTCTTATGTCAGAGCCTCCTTCTCTCTGTCTTCTCCAGCCCAGATGGATCTGGTAAGTGAGATGTTGGGGGGTTTTTTTAACATTCTTATCAAGACAGTTTCTCACATGTTCCCTTATTTTAACTTATTTCTCCTTATGTGTTTTCTTCAATGTTAGTGTAGTTTTTTTAGTACCTAGGTGATTAAGCAGTACTTTTGCAGCAGAATTAGCTGCTTCTTAGACAAGTTACTCATATCCAAGTGACCTGAAAGGTACCAAATTTTTAGGACCATGTAAAATTTTTCTGTGTATCTCATACATGTAGAGTCTCATACTTAATCTTCCCAGACATTCTTCATAAAGGCTTTACTGAAGTCAGAGTAAGTTTTGCTATTTGCTTGAGCATTAGCAGGCATCACGTATCCTTTATTTTCCAGACTTCCCATTCCCGAGATTGAATTACCTGTTCTCTTGGGTGTGTGTGTTTTGTCAATCCTTTATAAGAAAGAATATTGTTTTTCTAAAAAAGAATGTTGGTTTTCTTCCATACAATAGATATATATGTTGTATTTCATTTCTCAGGAACTAATCTTCTATGTATTTTAGGAACATTTTGGATGTTATTTGGCTGTATCTGTAAAATCAGTGGGAAGACAGGAGACATTTATTTGTGCAGATTTAATATTCCTTGAATTCAGGTGCTTGAAACAGTTCGGTATTTGTAGTTGTGCTTTCATTCAATTGTGAAGGTTTGTAACAGATAAGCACTTCTATTGCCATTTCTTTTTCTGTATTTCTTCTATTTCTTCCTCTTCTTTGTAAAAGTAATTCATAACCGTACTATTGACTGTCAAATTGTGCCTTTTATATGGTTCCCCACTGTTCTTCCTTTCACCTTTGGAGCCTCTAGGCCCTTACATTAAGTTAAAAGAGATACTCTTCCAGGGATCACTAGTTGTATTAAAAGTACAGCTGTTTAGTTGCATCTGAACTCCAAATATCCTTTGAGCATCAGTATATGTATTTTTCTGTTTCAGAAGACCCTGCCTTTTATTCTCTGTCAGAGAAGTGGAAGCTTTGTCCAGTCAAAGCCCATACATGTTGTTATAAAAGGAAAACAGAGAATATCAGCAGAATTTTGCAGGATAAAATACTGAGTTTGTATATGGTTAGGGTAGTTTTAGTAGCTTTACAGTTTTGGTGTGTTGCCTGTTTAAATAATGCCTAAACATGAACCATATTTCTGTCATTGCAGGCCTTCAAGAGACTGGCTGACCTTATAAAAGAAGCTTTGTGAAAAAGCTAAGTAGAGCTCTTGCAGCAATCAAAATCATCTCCGGAAAAATATGTATTAACATTTGGATTTTATCAGAACACTTTAAAAGCAAGCACAATACAGTGGGTGTTTCCTTAGATCATTTCAGCTAAAAAAGCAAAAAACAAAAGAATGAAAAACAATTTGCTTAATTTTTTTGACAGGGCATTGCATTACTAAATTTATTTCAATTCAGAAACATTTCAAATACTCAAAACCAAAATGTCCTGTTTCCTGTCAAATCCATGGTTTTGTTAGATTTGAATTGATTTTTATTCTGGGTTTGTTTTCCATTTGGGTTGGGAAACAGGGAAATCAGTTACTTAGGAAGGTGGTCTTAGCCACTGTTACTTAACCCCAACTGATACATTCCTCCAACACCTTGTGTTGGAATTGTTTTTGTGTCACTTTCCTTCTGTCCCACTGTATGGCATCTGGTTTTGAAGATCGGTATTTAATTTTACTAAAGTTTCGTCAGATGAAACTGATGTGAGGATGTTAAAAAATAGAACCTGATCCAGCAAAATGAGGCTATGATTGCAAATAAAACTATTTGGCCTAAGGTCCCTTGCAGTTTGCATGGGTTTTGCAGCTCATTCTCTAATTTGTAAAAGGTTTTCTGATTGCTGGCTTCCACTTCAGTCTGTGAATAATTAGTCTGTACCTGTGTTAGAAAATCTCTGGTTTGCAAAGGCATGTGGATGTGCTAATAGAACTGCTCTCTGCTCTTAATCAGTCAATCAGGTGTTTTTTGAACGGAGAGTGTAAATAACTGAACAGGGGACATAGTGGAATGGACAACATCCTGACACTGCCAAATGTACAAAGCAAGCAAAATGAAAAAATAAAGAAATGTTTTAATCTAATCCCTTGGTCATTATCATCCCAAACATTTGATACTTGGCAACATGTACAAAACCTTCAGAAAGTTTTAACTGTACAGATTCTCCAAGGCTTCCTGTTTTTCTTTAGTGACTTAAGTTTTATTTACTGTTTGGATGAAAGCACTGTGGTTTCCCATCAACAGCAGATGGTTGTTTCTTTATGTGCAGGTACTTGGAATTTCAATGTAAAAATACGTGTTCAAGGATCCAGCCAATCCTTCAGCAGCTCAGGTAACCCAACCAAATAAGGGTCAGGCACAGCCTTGCTTAATTGGAAGTTTCACAAGAGTCATGGTTTTAGCACTAACGATAATTTTCATTTCCTCTTTTCCCTCTGGTTATAAACAGCATGTGTCATGACAAACTAGCACAGATGTGTGCCTTTCCCAGCATCTCTCCTATCATCAGGATCATTCCAGTGCCCAGCATCGCCTTTTATCTCTATCTCATGCCTTTTTATTTAGTCCCACCTCCAAGCCATCTCTGCACTTTGCAACTTCTTGAGCAGCATATCTAAGCTCAGTCCTTTCCCCTCTTCCCAGATTACGGCAAATTTTAGTCAAGTTCATGTGATTTTCAGACTAATTTTCTCCAATTTGATAACAGTATGTGATGCCTTTCCTCCCAGAGGCATTCAGAGTACTTGGTATGGTCTCAACTTGTTTGTCACTCCTGCCCTCTTCCTGCAAACATGAGGCTGGGTTCCCACCACACCTCATCTGCAAGCCACCCGGCATCTCCAGGTTCCACTCTGATCCTCCCTGTCAGCAGCAGGAGTGGGGCTGCCGCTAGTGGGCCAGCGGGCAAGCTGGTGCAGTGGATGAGGTCAGCCCCGCCATGGAGTCGGGCTGGGCTTGGGCAGGCAGGACCCACGCGGTGACAGAGTGTGGGGAGAGCCCACAGTCCCAAACCTGCTCTCAGGGTGCCAACACTGTCTTCGAAGACAAACTTGTCCTTTTTTACACTGATGGTGCTGACGGGGGGTCCAAACCAGCAGTGCCTTCTGTGCAGTGCTGTTTAATAGCAAGTTTTCATGTTTCAACTTGGTTTCTTAACCACATGTAGAAGTTTTGAAAACTCTGACTTTGCTATCAGTAAGGCAAATTTTATCTTGGGCTCAGTTTAAAAAATCATTTTATTCAACAATAAATTGATGTGTCTGTTTAATTAAAATAATATATTTTTACAGAGGCATAAATGTAAATGTCATTTAAGACTGATTTTAGTTATCCAGCAAATGCTATTGTCATTGTCAAATACTATTGTCATATTGTCATTCAGCCAGACCTGAATTAGAAAAACATAATCAAAATGTCATTATTAAGCAAGCTTTATATCGGTGTTGTGTTGAATAATAGACCTCTTAATTTTCAGAGATCTAAATGTTAATTTAGTTGAATGTAAGCAAAATGAAATTCCATTTGCTGCACATTAGATGCTTTTGCTATCAGCTAATTTAATTTAGAGTTAGTTTTTTTTTCCTTGGCTGTGGTGAAGCGTCTAAAATTATATTAATATCCTGAACAATGCAAATTGAACAATGGCAGCGAAATCTTACATGCACATCCTGTTTCCCTGAACCTCTTAAAGTACAGTTTCTGGTCTCCAGGGAGAGAGCATCTGCTATGATTAAATGTTCCTGGAGGAAGCCTCTTGGAGACGAAAGGAAAAGGATGGGCAACAGGTTCCATAGAAAGAAATGATGTGGCAAATGAAAGTTTTGTTTTCCCCTTTCTGTTTATCCATCCAAGAGCAAATAATGTCTCATTCATAGCTGGGTTTAGGCCATCTGATGCAAGTGACGCAATCTACCATTGGGGGAGAGAGGCTGCCGAGGACGGAAAGGGCTTGGTGTGGTAAGCACATCCTCGGATGCTACCTAGATATGGTCAGTTGTGGAAGAGCTTAGAGCAGTACTGTAGAGAGCTGCCTGACACGTGGGCAGCTCCAGACAGGCTGGGTCTCCAGACTTATTTCTGAGTGGACAATTACCCGCCCATTCTCTTGTACCTACACTTCAATTCCACTGGATTTTCAGGCTTTTCGCGGATGAAAAACACCTAGGAATTCTGGGCAAATAGCCACTGTATGTGACCCAAACAATTCTGCTGTACAAGAGACATAAATCTCAACCTACCCAACGCACACCATGTGTACACATGTTGTTTCACACATTTAGACTCGTGTGACACATCCCACTTCCGCTTTGTGAGTTTTACAGCTGTAGCAAGAGGGAGCAGTTCTTCCCTGGGAGAATGGAAATACTAACTGTAACAACTTCAACATAATTCCTGAACTTCTGCATCAAATACATTTACAAATTTTAGGTTCACACAGGTCATTGATCTGAAGGCAAATATCCCCCTTTGCTTTCAAACGAGAGCCCTTCAGCACATCTGTGATTAATGAATAATAAAGAAAAATACGGGGAATTCATTAGAAGAGAGAATGTATGTGTGTATACAATATGACAGTTCTTACATTAAACTGTGAGCATGCAGAGAATTATTTCATTTAAATGAATGTCAGTCCCTGAGCATCAGTGGTGGTGTCCAAGAATTTATGGTTTTTGTGGAAAACGCTTGGTTTAGTTTTGGGGGGTTGTCCCCTAAATTCTGAATGCAAGTTTCATTTTAAACTTCATCCTTTAAAAAATGATCGCTCTGTTTGGAACTTTGTATTTTAAAACCTTGTGGTCTACAGACCTGCAGTACTTGCTGTTCTGCCTTTGCAATCTGGATTGTGATACACTGGGGCAAATATTTAAAAGAACTCCATAGAGCTGTGCTGGTGCATGCCCTAGTCTGTCTTGTTTTCTTTGTTATTTAATAACAGTTTTGGAGCAGCTCACTGTAGACTGTGTCTTAGATGGGAACAGAACGACTGCAGTGTTTGAACTGTAATCATTCTGAATGAAAAGCACGCTGCAAATACAAAGAAACACACATTTTCATTCTTCTAACATTGCTACCATGAATACCAGTACCTCACTTTTCTCATAATGGCTGTGGAAACTATTGTGTAACCCTGCAAAGCTCAGATATCACCATGGGAGAAGGAGAATGGTCTTGCTGATTCTTTTCGAGAATGAACATCCCAGAAGTGTGTTAACAAATCTGACTGCTCCTGGAAGATTCCCTGCTAGCTGTACAGAATTTGGAGAATACCTCCAAAACCATATTTTCTTTTTATTTTCAATTTACATTAAATCAGATCTGGATGGATATAGCAAGTGAATATGCTGGGATGTGACCTGGAAAAAATTAACATGAAGGTATTTCTGTTCCTTGATTTACATAGAACTTTGAACTTTCTCTACGTTTGGCTAAGAATGAACTTTGAACCTAAAAGGTTCAAAAGATTACAAATATTTTCCTGCCCTTTCCTCAGAAAAATCAGGCATTGACAGAGGTAGAATACCATTGGCCTGGCCTAGGATTTTGGCTTCTGCTTATTATGTGCTGGAATTTCTACCCAGATCCAGCTTGAGATGCCAGCCCTAAAACCCTCCAGGTACATCAGCAGGTAGGAAACTCAGTCCTTTCAGTGCACATCACCACCAGCCTGTAGTCACTAAGAACATGGTGGAGCATCTGTGCGGCTCCACAGTGCTGGAATAAGAACCAGAAGATGATGCAGGCACATCCTGAATTAGCAGTGGGCAACAGCACTAAAGAAAGGACAAGGTCGCAGCTTTTGCACACTACACATTTCAGCATGTAAACACACGTCAGATCAGCAGAACCCTGGAGGAGCAACCGCTGCAGTGTCTCAGGAAGGAGAATATAACTGTCTGTGTAAATCCAGAATCTGAGAACATAAAAGCAAACTATTGTTTTTGCAGATATTAGAAGTCTTTTCTGGGTTTTTTTTCAGCTTTTTACATCATTTGAATCCAGAAATCTGCTTGTGTCATCAGCATGAATTATCACCAGTTTATCTGCATATAAAAACACTTCAGGAAAAACCTACTCAGTTTGGCTTCTAAAAGAATACCCAGTTTAACTGATATAACATTAGCTTTTCTATTGTTATTAGCGATATTTTTTTACATTTGAATATTTTTAAATTAAAGTGCATCTAGTGAAAGCCAATATTAAACAAAATTGAACTGGGCAAACTAATCCCTATAGTGCTGCTAGTTATGTTTATGAAGTTGCACTAGTGCTAGCCTAGGTATTCCAGGAGAAGTTTTTGGATGACTTCTGTTTCCATTTTTCTGGCATAAAGAAGTTTTTCTGACAAGATCAAATTATTTTATTGCCTTCTATGGAATCCTCTTTCAATTAGACAATGTATAATTTAATACTCTCTGTCACTGTCTGACTCTCGCCCAAAACAATAAAGAGGAGGGATAGAAACACCAGTTTCTTAAGTTTTCTTGGTGGACTATATAAAATACTATTTTCAACACAGTTCGAAGAACTTGGAAGACATTATTTAATAAGCAAGTAAACTAGTTCCTGCACCTGCAAGGAACACTAAGAAGAGTTACTCTCTTAGTATGGGCATAGCCAGTTAAACTGTAAACATTTTAGGCATCCTACAAACATGAAAGGAAACAGCAAAAAACCCTTTAGAAATACTTAAGAAAGGAAATACTTTATCACAAACCTAAACCAAAAGACAACAGCCTTGATTCTTACAGATGCATTATTCAGTATCCAACTTTTTCATACCTTTTCCACTTCAAGTATTTAACCCACACATTTGCATTTTATCGCATTTTTTTTTTCATCTGGACTTCTTCGTTCAGCTCTTTTCATGGATCTCTCTAGTCATTCCCTCCACAGGCCTCTCAGGTAACATATTTTTTCAGTACTCAAGGCCAATTATTTTCTTACAATTGCCACCATTTTGTTTATTCTTTATTAATTTGATGACCAAGTATGCTATTACTTATTCTCTGCATTTGTTGTAGGTCACATCATACATAATCTCATCCATAATTAATCTCTGGCTGGTGGCAAGTCTGAATTTTTCATTTAAAGCAACTAGCATCACTATTTGAGACTAGCACTGACTTTGGGCAGATGCACCTCAGAAGGGTAGCTATCAGGTATATAATATTGCCTATATCTTCAAGTAACAGCAGTTATGCCAAATGAACGAGTGTTATTCGTTTCTGCTTCCTAATTGGCATAATGAAATGTTTCCCCTTTTTTATCTTTTTTATTCCTTTTTATTTATTGTTACTTATTACTAGTCATAGAAATTAGGAACTAGTAATAGTTATCAGGAAACTGACTACTTTGTGTTACTCTGTTTAAACTTTTCTATTGGTTACCTTTAGGAGTTCCTAATTTTTACTCTCAAGATGAATTAGGTTAGGCAGCAATAGTATTTTTATGAAGCCTATTACAATGTCAGTCTTCTATGGCCACATTTAATTCACTCCCTTGCAATCCTACGATAACCCTTAGATGTTAGTTCCCACATAACAGATGTCCAGAGAGGACTTTCAGAAAGCAACATGCATAGATGATTCAGGGATTGAACTCTGTGGATATCAGTCATGTTTGCAAATGGTGTTTGCTGTGAACAAGAATCCCAGTGACTCATGAGTTTCAAAGCCAGAGGAAATCATCATCAGCGTTATAATGAAGACCATGCATTTTCGTTATCTCTGAGAAAGATATTCTATCTTGGTTTTAAGACTTAATATGATGGAAAAAACACCAGAATAATCTATCAGATTAAAGAGCCCTTCATTATATGGCATTCTCTCCAGTCATGTCACTTGTGTGAATTCAGCTAACTCCCTAAAGCCAAAAGTAAGGGATAAAAAGGATATATTCCAGAAGTCTGGAGCTGCTCGCCTAATTAATGAGTTTCCAAAAGAGTCTCCACAGTCTCCTAAAAATCTGTCCTCAGCAGGGAAACATGAAATTTCCCTTTTACATGGGAAGGTTTTGTAAAGTAGATAAGAGAACAGGTGGGAAATACACCAATGGAAATAGTTTCTGTACTTGCAAATCATCTTTGCTGTCTGGTGTCTGAATAAAAAAAAATCACATTTGAGCCTTCTATGATTATTATATCATCATAAACAACATAGACATCTGATGTTTATTTATTTATTTAATGACATTTTATTTTAAAAGGCCATTGTTTGGCAAACATGCCTGTTTTGCATCCTGGCAGTTTAGGCCTTGGGTTATTTTGTAAAAATGGCATTCAGAAAAATAATTTGTAATTCCTTAGCTGTGGTACAAAAGCCATGAAGGTGGGATGAGGTAAAAAGTTCCTATAATCCCCTAACTGTTTTTAAAAGTAAAACTGATTTTTAGAGTCAGTAAAGCATTTAGGAAGGTGAAGTCCTACTGATTATTTTTGTAAATTAGACTCCTAAATGACCAAGTTAGTTTTTTAAAATGGAACTAAAATTCCTAAGACAATTACATTGGTTTTGATGTCCACTTCAATAAAATCCCATATAAAAGTTTCACGACTCAGAATTGTAAGGGCAAGAGGAAATCTTAGCCACATTTTTGTGAGCTTCCTGAATGAAATGTTGCAATGCCATGACCACATGTACACCCACACATTGTCTCTGAGGTCTAATAACAGTGGAAAAGATCTTTGCAAACAGCTTAGTAGCATGCTCTGACCTTTCTCTCACTGTTCAAAAGAAAATCTTGGTGATGCTCAGGACAAATGAAGTGAGAAGGATAACACTGGACAAAAGTCCAACAGCAGAGGAGTAAGGGAGAGTAGGACAAAGCATATGAGAAAAGTCCAGTGATAACAGACAAGAAGAAATCTTCCCCAAAGCCACATGCAAATTGTTGAGACTTACTCTATTAGAGATGTTTCTAATACTCATCTAATACTCATTCACAGTGCTAGCCACACTTTATGACTGTGAAATGGCCTTCTTTCTCAAGAGACAACAATATTTTCTCTCTCTAAAATTTACTGATATATTAAGGATGATAAACATCAAGCCAAAACAATCATATATGACTATGTAACTACTGACACTTTGAAGAATGTCACTGAACATACTGCTCACTCTGTTTTTTTCCCAGGCAGTAATAGTATTCTTCTAATGGCTTTGCTAACATCGTTACCTCCAAACTAGAAATTTAATAGCTGCCACAGCTTCCTACGATTAACAGATTCACAGAGCACAGAACATACAATATACTGTGATGAATGAGCTACACAGATGTTTTGCCCCTGCCAAAACCCAGAACTTGCAACAGAACCTGTTCTCTTGCTCTTATGCTCCACTTTTCATTCAGAAAATCAGAACTGTTTTGCACATGCAGCCAGCATCACAGCATTAGAAAGCAGACAGGGATATGAAACATCCCTAACGGATGTATAAAATGGGCCAGGCACTGCAGTTTGGAAAGAGATTGAAGGTATGCAGACCAGATTTATAAAACCAGCAACAGCACAGACAAAACACATAGGGAGTGGTTGTGCATTGTTCTCATAGCAGAAGTAGCAGGGAGGATTTAATTAATTAATTAATTGCTGATTGAACAGGAAAAGTGTTACATGCACCATAATGTTACACACGACTTTGTGCAGTGCCAAATACACAAATGGGTCTGTAAAAGGGATTAAACACACAATTGGGAACAGGTCCATAAAAGACTATTAAACACAAGGACCTGCATGGTCCAGATCAGGAGTTCCTAATCCAATGATCGCCTGAATGAGGGAGGAGCTCAAAGTATCACTAAATATTTGCCCATTTCTTATGGTCTTGCTTTGGCCACTGTCATTATACTGGACTAAAAACTGTTAGTCTAAACTAGTATGGCAATACAGGTGTTTCTGTTAGCTTGACTCTGTTTTAAGCCAGGACATTCAGGCAAGACAGATTATTGTGTGAGAAGTTAGTGACAGTGAGAATTCAAATCTGGGGACAACGTTTAGAAGTAATCCTCAATTCACACACAAGCATCAAGTCAGTTTACTGCTGAGTAAATTCAAGCTTTTCTTTAGGTCATATTTTTTTTCCAGTCTTGGCTTGGCTTCTGTGTGCTCAGCTTAAGCCAGTGGCTACATTATCATGCAGAATCTATATACAATATCTCATTTCCCCTTTCTAACTGCAGTTGAATATGGATTTGAATGAATAGCTGCATTGGAACAACATGCTGATTATGTACCTGTCCTCGTTTCGGCTGGGATAGAGCTAAATTTTCCTTCTTAGTAGCTAGAATAGTGCTGTGTTTTGGATTCAGTATGGGATTTGGTATGAGAAAAATGTTGATAATATACTGATGTTTTTAGTTGCTGCTAAGAAATCAAGGACTTTTCAACTTCCCTTGTCCTGCTAGTGCACGGGTACACAAGAAGCTGGGAGGGAGCATAACCAGAGCAACAGACCCAAATTGGCCAATGGAATATTCCACATCATATAATGTCATGCTCCATATATAGATGGGGGTTGACTGGGAAGCTTGCTCTTGCTTCCAGGATTGCAGTTTTGGGATTCTCTCTTCTCGGATTCTCTCTTCTCTGAGATTGCTAGCCAGGAATGGACTGGGCATCGGTTGGCAAGTGGTGAGCAATCACATTGTGCATTAATAATTTGTATGTTCTATTACTATTATTATCATTATTATTTTAATTTTATTTTACTTCAATTATTTATTTTTTTTTTATCTCAACCTACAAGTGTCCTTACCTTTACCTCTTCCCCCATCCCCCAGGGCGGGGGTGGGTGAGTGAGTTGCTGCGTGGGGTTTGCCTGCCA
Source organism: Strix uralensis (assembly GCF_047716275.1). Classification (NCBI taxonomy): domain Eukaryota; kingdom Metazoa; phylum Chordata; class Aves; order Strigiformes; family Strigidae; genus Strix; species Strix uralensis. The sequence goes on from NC_133975.1 coordinate 42,963,103, forward strand.
GCCAGGTTTAAGCCATGACAGAACCAAACAGAAAAAAAATCCTAATGGTGTTGTCAAGTGGGCAGAGCATTGTAGAAAGGTTTGACCTGGATTTCCTGCTCCTTGCTAAGTAACTTCGAACAAGTCCCTTCATTCTCTGTATCCTCATGGGGATACTGATAGCTATCACCCTTTGTAAAGAACTTTGTTATCCAATGATGCTATTGAAATTCCCAGGTACTTACATCATCTAATTACTTAGTAGAACCTGACAAAGAATGTAAATTTAGTTGAGATTCTTTTTTTCTATAGCTGCAAAATATTATTATTTTCTTATAGAAGAGGAGGATCCATTTAATCTTTTGACTTTCAAAGAGGCAAAAATTCTTTTTTGACTTCACTAGTGTTCAGGGGGAGAGAAGAAGAGAGTAGGAAGATAAGAGTGTATACCCTGTATTTAAGGATCTAAAGTTGTGGCTCTTGTATCGCTTCCATGCTAGGAGGGCCACCTCTCCAGTCACTCTAAAGGCAACGGAGAAAGAGAGGCATGTTCAGATCAGGACGCTTCATTGCTTTGAAACACTCTAGCTGCACTGAAGACAATTACCCCATCCCTTTCCACCAAATACATGGGGGCCCATGAAGACAGTCCCCTAACTCAGCCTCCCATAATTCACAGTTCTGAATGAGGAAAGTGAGATGCATTTGAGGTAGTCCTGTGTTAAATGAGGCAGTTGGATACTACAGGGTCGTACACATGCCTTTTAACTTGCCATAGTGGTTCTCACATTCTTAAGCAGACTGATTTTAAAGTGACATTTGCTCTAGAGGTCTCACTGTGGCAGAGCACCAGTAGTGTTGCTGAATCACAGTGCCTGTCATTAGTAGATCCCCTCATAAGCACCTCCTAAAAACATCTCCCCGATTAGAGCTGTGTGCAAGAACTGGTCCTATAGTGTTTTCATTTTAATTCTATTTGAAGCATAGGGCAGGAAATGTGGAAAAAATCATCGGTACATTAACAGCAATTATGAGGGAAAATTAAGTTATTAATATTTACAAAGCTTTTTAAACTGCCTTATTTACTAGATGCTGCTCTGGGAACCCATCTACACAAATGTCAATTTATGAAGCCACAATGTACATATCTGCATCTGAATTATTCACATCAGTCAATGCAATTCATCTTCTCTATAGCTGAGTTTTAAAATCAGTCGAATTGTATTTTTAAGGTTGCTTTTTCCTTCTGTAGACAGTGACTTGATTCATTATAGAGGACTATATTTTAGCTACCAAAAGCTCTTTGAGAAGAATCTCATCTTCCATAGTTCTTTTCATGACATTACATTTTTGTTGTATTGTGTCACACTGGATCTCCTGTTAGAGATGTGTATTACTAACAGTCTGATGGAAGTTTTTAGAAATTATTACGATATTTTTTGTTTTCTTGGTTAATGAAACCAGATAAAAATGGTGTGTTTGGTGTTAATACAACTAGCTCATTTATAACTCAGTTTTCCCGTCCATGTCTTAGGCACCAATATTTCTGTTAGTGGAAGCTGAGGGCCTGATATATCTGCTATTTTTCCTCCTGTATAAGCACTGCTCCGGGATAGTGACCAGGAAATAACTGTACAATGTGCAGACAGCTGTAGTTCCCAGCACTCTGTATTATTCTTCTCACAGGTACAACTCTATTTCAGTCACATTGTTAAATCCATACACTCAACCAGTCATCTTTGCAGTTAAAGGTACCTTTTTTATAGCAGGCTAAAGAGTTCACTTTTCCACTTAGTTGAGATTTATTAAAAATAAAATTGGGCCTTTTAACTGATCTCAATGCTCTTATTCTCAGCACAGTTCTAGGAGTGCAGATCTCAGAGCATATCTTGGCACTTTCACACAGAGTGCCAATGTGCAAATAACAAAGAAATGCCTTTCCTTTTTATGCATGCCAACTCCGCTTTCTTGTATGAGGTTAAACAGGAGCAGGGTTACAGAGCTGTGAAAAGGGCAGAACATGTGGAAACAATATTGTGCCAGTAAAGGAAAATTTTAAATGAGCAAAGCTTTTTCTGTTAAGCCTTACAGCATTAAGAATATGGACCACAACACCTGTGTTAGAAGAGCATGAATATGTAGAGCCTTGGGGTGTTCACGTTAAAAGATAAAATGGGCTGGAAAGCAACGAGTGGTTTCAAACTAAAGTGTCATTCACCACACCAGCGAAGAAGCAGAAAGATAAAACATTTTAGCAAGTCTCCAGGTGATAATATTTAGATAGAGCTTACCTCACAGAACTGCTGTCCTACCACTCAAAATGTAGAGTAGATCACTAACTGACAAAGCAGCACTCAAATTATCAAGCATTAATAATGATACTTCTTTCTTGGGTACTATTATCCCAACTTCTTCAGACAGGAAAATGAGGCTTCCTGAAGCATGTAGGTAAATGATGTGTTTGTATTACTATATATCATTTTCCTTTTCCATTACTGAAACCAGCATTAGTTACATAAAAGACAAAGTAACAATAAACATTAATTTAGATGTAAACTTCCCAATGGGGAGGTCTCCAAACATCTGCTGCTTAGAACATTACCTGTCATTTACAAATTAAAATTACATCAGGAATTGCTTGACAGTATTTCTATGAAACTGTTTTATTTTTTGTCTTGCATGTTTTAATTACAGGCTCAAAATTTCCCTTGTCCTGAATCTGCCCAGTCCCACTGCAATCACAGATACAGATTTCACTTCTCACATAGTTTGTTCCTGGCTTTGTAAGAAGAAAACTCAAGTTTTCAGAAAGTGTCTGATCTGAAGAGGTATTGGAAAGAACAGCAGATAAGAAATGTATTTATGTTGTCAAAGAACAATATAGTTTAATTTCTTTAAATTTATTTTTATAGTTCACAAGTTAGTTTTTCAACACATATAGCAAATTATCTCAAATTAAGGTACATCTTAATAAAACTACTGCAGTATCTTAATCCTGAAGTACTGTTGTTCTCTGGTCACGTATTTAATGATAGCACAGATCCCATTTATTCTGTATAATCTTCCTTCAGAGCGCATCTCTAGATCAGATGGACCAAGTGGGCATAGTGCTGCTGAATATGAACAGCCCTGGGTGCACAGATGCATCTGATAATGTTGCTCAGGAGAATGTATTTATATTTATACTGTGTTCTGGGGCCCTACTTTTTCACTCAACCTTATCTACAAAATAAGATTTTATTTTCTCCACCAGACAGTATCAAACCAAGTTTGGTTTGCTTTGGTTTGAGGTGGTAAATAAGTCAATGGCTGGAACAGCTATAAATTAAGGAAGGTGGTCACTACATGAAGGACCACATTATTTCAGGGGCTTTTCAAGTGAGTTTACGAGCAGGTGGCACTTTTTTAATTCTTGTCTTTGTCTGCTTTTTGACGCCAAGCCCTGGCAAGTATCATCTGTTAATATCTAACAGCACGGTTTTTAATCAGAATGCATTTTGGGACCCAGGTTCAACATTTACAGAATAAGTGGTCCCTTAACAACATATAACACCGTTGCCAGCCCAAGGATTACGCTGCTTTGCCATCTAGTTTATACAGAGAGATGAAGCAGCTGAAAAAAATTATCAAGATAAGGGTGAAAATAATCAGGGAAAGACAAAATATATTTAAATGCTTTATGGGAAAGGTTCCAAAAACATAGAGCAGAACACCAGAATCCATTGCAGTATATCTACAGCAAAAACAGGTATGACGTTTTCCACCAATTGATTTGTGAGCAATGTATTAGATTTATTGAAAACAAAGGAGTCATCATCCTGTTAACAAGAGAGAGGAATCATCCTATTGAGAAGAGAAAGAAAAAAACCAGAATACTGAGAGCACAGAGCATCCAGATGATGGGAAGCTTTAGAAACCCCATCAGTGAGCCACAGCCAATGTTGTGAAGCCTGAAGTGAGGCCATGCAGGGTCTGTTTCATCAGACTGTTGAAGTGAAGAGGTATGCACTCTCTAGCTCTGCAACCTGTGAATAGGATTACTTGAATTTACATTCTGGTTCTAATTCTCCAGAATATTTTCAGGAAATTTAGCAAATGCCTTCAAGAACCTAAGGACTGGAGTCATAACAAAGTAATGGAATTTATCCAGCTAGAAAGCAATACACAGGATGTCCAGAAAAATAAGCCAGATTTCTGCCCCCTGAAGCTTTTTCTTACTTCCCCCAGCAGAAAGGAAAATTATCCCTTTTCAGAGTTCTTATGGAGAGCTGTTGCCTTGCACTTCTTTATAAAGCAAGATGGAGAGATCAATTCAGTACATAGTGGTTTTATAATGTATAATTTAGTTTAAATTGTACCACATCATAAGACTAGAATTTAAAATATCATGAAACTCTATCCTTTTCTTCCCATACAAAAGATAGTCTAGACACAAACCACAGCAAGGACTCAGCCTCTGAATAATGAGAGACAGTTGCTGGCACTGCTGAATGCACAACTTTCTCCAGCAAGGTCATGGACATGCTGGAAAATTTTGCTGCTATAAATTTTATTGACTTTCAGTTTCTGATAACACTAAGTGAAAGCACACTGAACTCTGGCATTGTGCCACAAGAGACTATTTTATTCTGACAGCCAAACCCCTCAGTTTGCTGAGTCACAGAAAACTTGCAGCGATAAGTCTGTGTAAATGAAAGGCACCTTTTGTCAATGACAGATTTGTAATGTAACTTTGACTAGACTTCAGTTTCTTTTCTGTCCCTCCTGCAGGGGAATATAACCAGAATATAACTCAGAGAGAAAAATATTGGTTCTGCAAGTGCACATGTTAGAAAACCCTCAGTTTGCCTGGCCTGTAACCATTCCTCAATTTCCCTAGTGACTGTATGGTGAGAGGAATAAAACAGCTCCAGGAGCAATATAATTTAATTCCACTGGTTCTTGTTGCACTGTCACAGATCATACTACCTCTTCTCTGTCAGTGTGCTTCAATGATATGAAGAAAATGTAGAATATAGCTCCTTTTTAAATAGTTTCCTTTTTGCTTGCAAGACTTTGATTTCCTTATGACAGAGGGTGACCCATATTATATTCTTCAGTGGGAATAGGTAAGTACTAGCTTCTGGCTTTTAGTATTCCTGTCATGAAAAATTTTTCTTTCACAGGGAACAAGGTATTTTCATCTGTCCCAGTTAAAACATGTAAATAGTAAAACATGTTGGAAGAATCCTTTGTTTTAAAGATATTTTGGCAGTTAGAGGCCACCCAAGCTGTCATTCTCCAGTGGTCAAATTTGAGCCCACAAAACCAACTTATACTATTGCAAGAGTGAAATGTATACAACTGTATATATGCAAAAATAACTGCTTAAATTCACTGGTGCTTCTGTTTGGAAAGTACAACTGCTGCATGGACCTGTGCAGAGAAAAGTAGGTGGTGGGTGTTGATACTATCAGGCCGCCTTGACAATTCTGCTGGTTAACTCACCTTGGGGGCTTCCTGTAGCCCCAGCAGTGCACTTGAGAGCGGAGGATCTGTAACACGCACTGTAAGGGATGCTGAATGTACCACTCCCTTCCTCAAAGATCCCAGCAGATGAAGTTGGCCAAGCTAGCTGGAGAAGGAGAATTTCCATAGACTCATCACTGAACTTGCCTTAAAATTCAGCTTCCCTGGAGCTCTGCTCCCACAGACATTAGCTCAGCACAGTGAGGTTCTTCTAAGCTTCATCCAACCCTCCACAGAGATGCAAAGTCAAAGAGGTTGCCTCCTTACACTATCCCAGAAAAGCCATCCAGGCTATTTTTGTGTCATCTAGGCTATTTTTAGATGAATATTAAAAGCCTAAGACACTATATTTTCTTTCCATGAACATTGATGGTAGTCAGTTTTAATTTTTTTTCCCAAAATCATCTCTGCTGGGCAAGCACAACTTCAAAATGTTTTCTCATATTACCAACTTCCAGAACATGTTCATGATTTCTGTACTATTCAAATGAACAAAGAACCTCAAGTCTTCAACAGTCTTTGCTGAAGAAATGTTTTAAAGCTGGAATGTCATGTGCTGTATAAAGCAAACCTCTAGTTACATAGTTGAGATCAGCAGAGAAGCAATGCTTCATTACACAGGTCTAAGAACATCTTCCTTCTCTCCCTGACACCACACTCCTGAGCAGTATGCCCTTTGCAGTGCTTCAAAGTAGCATGGCTGATTTTAATAGTCCTTCTCCCTGACAAGTCCTTGAGGAATCAAGTACTGTTCTTTCTGGATTCACCTATGAGTGACCACAGAGTCACCTCTTACTGATTATACTTTAAAAAAACCAAATCTGTAGATTTGTAATTCCTTTGGGGCTCATCCTTGACAAGCAAGCTTCATATTACTTAGCAAAGGCAAACACCAAATAGGCATCACCCCTCAGTCTATCGATAAAACCTGACACTCCGTGTACATGATAACTTCTTCTATATTTAATTTTTACTTGTAATGATTGATGATAAAACAAATTAAGGCAGAACTACTTTGCATAATGTGCATATAACAACAGGACACAATAATTTAACTCACAAAGATCCACTCCTCACAAGTGCAGTGACTCATCAGCTTCCCAAAACATGAAGTCCTCTTAACAGATTCTAAGAAGTAAAACCACAGTCTACTATAAACTGCCGCAGATTATATACGTTTGCTTTGATGCCTTTTCTTTTTCTCTATGCACAACATCAGAGCAAAAGCAGGGAAAAGTTCCTGTTTTCAGGTTAAAAAGTGAACTATTTCATGCTCACAAGCTTAGATGGATGCAGGCATGCAACATGTTGGCAGACCCAGAAAAAGCATTTTATTTCTAAGATGCTCCTTACAAAAAAAATGGTACATTTACCTCATAGTTTAAATATTTTTATTCTGCAGTTTGGAACATTGAGACACAAAAATAATGACATCCAAAGTTCCTGAGGAAGCCTGTGGTAAAGATGGAAACCTAGACATTTTGACTTTCAGTTCTCTGATTCAGCCATAAGAACTTCCTTCACCATGTAATCAGTGGTGCATTATAGACCAAAGTCTACCATAAGTTACACGTATAGAACACATGTAATGTACAACAGAATTTGACATTGCCTTTTATTTTAGTTTTAGATAATACTATGAGAAACAGCTATTCCCCAAGGTTCATGTGGTTCCATTGCCCGATACCAGCAGGCTGGACAATTTGTCCAGTGATCAGGCAGTAGCTGCATTTTTTTGCCTGGTTGCTTCCTCCCAAAGCCAGACATTCAATTAACACATCAGTTGCACTGGTCAGCCACCAACTTTGTTCTTTTTTTTAAAACTTGCATGAAAAAAGAAAATCAAAGGACTTGGAAAAAATATAGTCAGAAGCTCCATCTAGGATAGCACTTAAAATCGATTTCCAATGAAATTATGGCTGAACATGACAGGGAGGGTAGTAAGGAATGACGTCTGTGTGACTGACTCATGTCTTTGCTCTTCTTTGAAATCAAGAGTATTGATTTTTTTATACTTTTACTTGGGTTTGCTTCCAGCGCCCTGGGATTCCCCAGGGCACAGAAAGATACAATGCTTGACACAGGCAAATTGCTGAAAGGTCAGTGTGCTCAGCGCACATTGGTAGCATCTGCATTGCTGCTATATTTGCCAAGATCCAAGCAAGAAGAGAATTATATTTGAAGAGTGTTCACCTGCAGTTCTAGCTCAGCCTCCCAAAAAATACCAATCATTGCTAACTTTTATTTGTACATTTTTGTAGGAGAGTCCATATCAGTTTAAACAGGCTTGCATATGAGTTTTTCCACTCTTTTGCAGACTCACTCTAATTCTAAGCACAAGCCCAGCATTTCTCCTAATCTAGTGATGCTGTCCAGTCCCACATGTATGAACATCACGGTGACAAAAACTGGCACTGACATCCAACATAGTCTGGCCACCTCTGTGTAACCAACTTGTCAGCAACACTTACTGGTACTAGTAGAAGCAAATCCCAGTTTGTACCCCAAAATTAATACTAATTTTTTCCCCAACTTTGCATTTAAACACCAGAGCAAAAGGTGGCTCAGAAACCAAATTTGGCATCATTTCTTAAGTCAGTTTGAAACAGGTCATCAGTTGAGCCTCAACTCAGCATATAGCTCAATCCCACCTCCATCCTTTCATAGTGGAATTTCCTAGCCTGCCACTCACCTGCCAGCCAAAACACAGGACTGCAGCTCTGTTTCCCCTTGCAGACACTCTCCTTTACCCTGGAGCTCTATGAACTTGAGTCCCAAACCTGGCTCCAGTCTTTGCACCCCGCTTCTTTTCCCCAGACATGGTTTTGCCCCATATCTCTTCTAGGCCAGCTAGAAACCACAACTAGGATTACGGTGGAGTTTAGGATTACTTTTTAGGTTTTCATAAATCGTGGTTTTACTCAGTCTGACTCCTCACCTTCATCCCAGCCAAAGCTAATCATAGCCTAAAAACTGATTTAGGATCCCAATATAAAGACAGGTCAGTGCTTTATGCATGAACTCTTCCCTGGTAACCTGCTATGAACTCAAGCTTTGCCTTTTTACTTTTATCTCAGGAGGTCAAACCCTACTTTACCCCATCATGTTACCCAGTGACCCAACATCCCATCTCAGAGCTCATCTCATAATGACACTGGATTGCACCACCTGTCAGTTTAGTTTAGCAGGCCCTGTTAATTATTGTTAGCTATTACATTACTTTATAAATTTACATAAACAACCTCTAATTCTATGCAAAATCTGTTTACTCTCACCAGGACACATAACCTTAATTTGGAAGGAAATATACAGACAGGAGTACCAGCCTTTCAGATCTTCCTATCTTGCAGAAAACTGTGTCTTTTATTAAGGCAGAAGCAGTGCCAAGAGAACTTCAAACACATTAAAATGCTCAGAGCTTGACAAGAATCAGAGAGTTTCTTTGAGTTTGTATGAAAATTAACTTGTTTTTCTTGCAGTAGGGATGCAGTGATGTTTTAGAGATGAGACAATGTCTGCTGTGCACATGTACTGTCTCATATTACTCTGGATGCCACATTTCCACTTACATTATAGCATCAGAACACATTATTGACTAACTTAAAGGTAATAATCGGAAAGATTTTATGAGGCAAGAGTATTATGATCTGATAACAAATTGCCTTCTTTTGTTTTGTGTTCTGCCTACATCATACCACACATCTCACAAGACTAAATTATAACTAAGAGCAGCTGGTAATAGCTGCAAATGTAATCCATTAGCAGCAGCGGTGAGCCACATAATCAAATGAGCGAAAAATGTGATGCAGACTCTGCCTGTTTTTGGAAGTGAGAATCTGCATATATACACTTACACACACATAGAACCAAACTGCATAGAAAAAGTTTAAATTAGCATAATCATCTCTGGCTTTAAAATTACAGGTCACTCTTGCTGCAACACCCTGCCAGGCTACCAGAAATTAGCCCAGCAGAGAAGCCCCTCTTCACCTGGAGCACAAAGTCACTTCTGCACAGAAGTGCAAACAGACACTAAGGAACTGGCAGACACTAAGGACTACACACAGATGAACTCCAGGACAATTTTCACAGCTATCTGAACATGAGAGTTAGGGAGATTTCAGCTGGGAGCCCGTCCTGAAAGGGACACCCTGCCACACATCTTCAGCAAGCTTCTTGCACAAAAAGGTGGGATAGACAGAGGCAAAGAGCAGAAAACCTAAATCACTCAGGTCATCACAGATTCTAAGTGATACCTGCAGTTTTACCAGAAGCTGCCAGAGAGCAATGCACAGGCAGGAGCCAGGCACGTAAACCCATCAGACTGCAGCGCTCGCAAAGCAGTCGATTCATCTGCTGCAGGAACGTCACAGGGATCCGAAGGCAAATCACCCTCGGCTCTGCCAAGGGTTGTCCTGCTGTCTGTCAAAGACCAGAGTCTGGAGGTACTTCCAGTGAAATCTTTTGCCTAGTGAGGATAGAAAAGATATTCTGAGCACTGCCAAGAGCGGGAGCCTCGCAGAGAGAGAAGCACCTGGAGGGACCTAATTTTGGAGTCACTCTGGTGATGGGAAGTGCACTCTGCTACATTCATCTCCCCCTAGGTAAGTCATGACTTCCAGACAAAGCATAAAACATAAGCTAATTAGATCTTTTTTTAAAAAATCCAGATTACTGCTGTTGGCAGAGGAAATGGTCAGTAACTCACAAACCCCTGCAACTTGTTCTCAGAACAGGAAAGGAAAGGTTTTTTCCTGTCCTACTGCCTTGGGGCCACAAGCTGCTCACTTCAGAGTTGGCCTGTGTGGTGAGCAGTGTCTGAAATGCACTGCTAAGGCAATTGAATGCTGGTTTGCAGACTATGAGCTTGTCTACAGAGTACAGTGGGTTCATTTCCTTCAGGGAGATATTTTTTCACCTGATAAACTGTAGAGGTAGTCGCTGTCTGTGGGGTAAATAAGCAATGCAAGGCAAGTCTCGCTAAAACTGCTGGACTTTCCTCTTTAAGAACTACTATAAATATTAAAACTATTTAGAAAGATTTCTAACTTCATCAAACAACCCTGCAGTTCAGATTTATGTTCACAGCATAGGTTTACTCCGAGGTAATTATAAGAGACACATATGTTCTCAGGAAGTTGTTTTGTGATGCCGTCTGTTTTATTTAAAAAATAATTGCCATGCAGAATTGACCTGGTAAGCCAGACTTGCCACAAAACACTTTGACGATGAGCAGAAAATGGACAAGAATGAAATAAATCTTCTGAGGGAATAATTATTATTCAAACAGCTGCATATGCTGATAATCAGAAGGCATTGCCTACATAAACTTGCTAGGAAAATAAAACCAGGGCCTAAAATCCTCCCTAAAATTGACTCTGTCAATGAGCCTATAGCCCACCACTTGTGTAAAAGCAGATAGTAGCAAATGAAGTTAGCAGGCCTCTCACTGAAAGGTGCTAGCTGCAAACAGGCTGTCTGGAAGGAGTACTTTTTCAAGAGGATGCATAATTTTAAAGTTACATCTTTCACAGTGAAATACAAGGCAAACTGGTACCATGATTTGCTGCAAATATAATGAATTAGCAGCAGGCACAGATTACATAATGAAATTATGAAAAGAGGCAATGTACCAACCTGCCAGGCTCTGAATGTGTGTCTATGCGTGCACCTTTGAATGAGGGTCTACATGTGCATCCTTGCATACGCACAGATATGCTACACTGAAAAGGATCAAATTAGCATGACCATCAGCAGTGCAAATGAAGACAGCATTCCCACATTTCTTTACCTTTTGTGCCAGTATACATCTGGTAGTAATGGAGGATAATTATGCTTTTTAAATTGTATTTTTAAAATATTTTATTTAAAACAAGCATTCATTAAGTTATGCTGAACTGCATACATCACTGATTTGGAATGATCATTGACTGACAAAGGGAAACCTAGCACAGGCTCCAGAAAAAGAGAGAATTGCTTGGTCATCACATAAAACATGGCTGTAAAAAAATAGTGAAGTAAATTACCCACAGTACTATAGATGAAATCTTGCCCATCTTGAAGCTACTTTCAGTATGACAGTGTTGGAGAGTTGTGGGATCAATCAAACATTCATTTTATATCTTTTCTTTTGATGGGCTTGGCAGGGTAGAACTGTCCTTCCATTGGAATGGTTTTGTGGATTATAACTAAGAAAACCTCCAAAACACAACAGCTGATCATGGAAGAAGCCACGGAGAGAGGGGTAAGTAAAAACCATCCACTCAGGAAAAAAAAAAAATTCTTCTTTAAGTAGTTTTGCTTGTATTGTGAATTTTTGTAGTTCTGAATATGCTGTGAGTTAAATGATGTTCTCTTTCAGGAGATAATAAAATTTCAAGGGGTGGGAAGGGGGAATCACATGGTTATTTTAATGGTTTGGATCTGATCCATTATTTGCAGGTCATTTCCTCTGGGAATGTAATATAATAAAATTCCATTAAATGAGTCGGACACAGAAGATGTCCACAAAGAAAAATGCTTGTCTCCCCAGGCATGTGTAAAAGCCAGGATGGGTGAATCTTCATACCAACCTCTCTCACCTACTGATGAAAAAGGTTCCACCAAGTATTTTACCTGATTCTTTGCAGAGATAATGTGATTAGCAAGTAGCAAGAAGTATCACTGCAGAGATAACAAAATTAGTGAGACTAGGCTGTGAAATTTTAGTAGTTTTACAGTTTTTACACTAAAAAATGTAGAACACTAGAAAAAGTATGAATATATTATTATAAGGACACCATCAGCCTGGAAGGTCTTCTGAGTGACCACACTCACATATTCAGAAATGCTGTCTCAAATAACAGCATTTCTGCTGTCTTCTTTCAGCCACAGTGAAACCTGGCCTGCACCTTAGATATAAGTATGAAAAATGCATTTACACAGGCTATAGAGAATTTTAAATGGTGTGAGCTTGTTGGTTCTTGGAAGCCCTAAAATTAATTTATTGATTACTTTTGCTTTATAAGTACTTGGGAACATTATGTATCTATAAATATTATGCCAAAACCAAAAGAAACTAGAAAAAAACTCCTTTAGAGTAGAGAAAAAAACCAGCTGATCTAAAGTCTAAGAAATATTCTGGCAATAGTCTTAGCTTTCTTTCCATCTTCAATTTTTGTTCTAACATCAATCACACTTGTAACCAAGTCACTGACTTACTTTATTTCAGGACAAAACTAGACACACATTCTTAACCCTACAGTCACTGTGGATCACTTCTCAATTGGCAGAAAACACTTTATAGGAGTTTTCTAGGTCTGCAATACATCCTCCTTCACTATTGTATTGGCAAGAGACATTCATACAATTAACCAAAGTGGCACCTAACTCCTCCTCCACTACTGAACAAGAATGATACTTCCACAAAACAGAAAAGTCCTCAGTAATTTCTGTAAATAGTTGTATGGGTTATTTGTCAGAATCTAGCCCTGCAAATACTTAGCTGAAGCTTTGTGAGGCTCAGATTAAGCTTCTGACACAAGAGGCGTAATCTCCACCGATGGCAGAGAAGGGATAGCCCTTATACCTAAATTTGTTGGAAAAAAATGAGTGTTGTGAGGAAAACTAAAGCTGATGACTGAGATGCTTAATTTTCATCCTACTGAATCCTGTCAAATCCTTCTCACTTTTGCTTGCCTTCACATGCAAATGACTTGTTTTAAACAACTGATGAGTGCCCAAATCATATGAACTGACAATTTAGCAACACTTGCACTGCACCACCGACAAATATTTGCATCCATTTTCCAATCATCTGGCAACTGATATGCAATTAACAACTTTGGGTTTATTCCCCACTGGAGGTGACTTCCACATCCATCACAAATGCATTTATTTACTCTAAATTTGCTCTTTGGATTTTACTCACCTAAATGAAGAAATGGTAATTTTTCCCAGCTCCTGTTAGCCATGATCTCTTCTGTCCACCAGTCTAGAGGGTCTGTGATAACCCTTTAGTTAGCTATTTATAGCCTATAATCACATCTGACATTGTCACAACATTATAGCCAATTCTGTTCAGTTTGAGCCTGGATCAGTGTAATTCCAGGAGAGAGGAAGGAGATGACAGATAGTGGTGAGATTAGCTATTAAAAACTCTTTTAAAAGCCTAAAGATGCTACGTGATCCTGCATGTCAGTAATTACTTGAAGTCACAAAGACCTAAGAAGTGGTATCCTGAACAAAATCAGAAGTAGCATTGCTTTTGCTTGTTGGAGACTACCATAGCATTGGAATGCTGTATAATATGCAGTGCAGGTATTTTCACAACATGCCTTCTACGTAGATAAAATCTTCATTTTACAGTTGGGAGCTTAGGGAGTAAAATCCAAAGTGGATCATGTTTATTATTCACTCCTAGGAGCAATACCTCTTTGTTGCACAAAGGGATCTGCAGCTTCACGCTGGGAACCCTACAACCCTCTTGAGCAGATGATGGCTGCAGGGGATGGAGCACATCCCCCAATTAGCAGAGGTGGTTCACCTTGAAACTGGCAGCAGTGAAGCTGTGAGTGATGAGTGGTGATGTGCATAAACTGAAAGAGAAGACTATCTCTGAGGACTACGCTAGAAGCTCTGCTTGGTAAGTTTGAACTCTCAAGACTGCTCAGGAAGCTGACACAGCACACGTGAACACATACCCTCCTTTCCTCTGTCATAGGAATACTACAAAAATACTTACTGGTTCTCACCTTGTGGGTCAGAAAGTCCAGGGGATGTTTGGGTGTGAGAATCAAAGTGGTCAATAGTAGCCGAGCCAAGGCATTGGAGATCTCAGCAGTTCCAGATGTGGTAGCGATGGACTCATAGCCATTCACACAGTCAGTCCAGGCAGACAACAGATTTGTCTACACTGATCAACACCAGGCTTGAGTACCAAAAAAGCAAGATAATGGCACATGGTTAGCTTTCTCTCTACCTAATGGGCCCATCCAAAAGCCACACATCTTTAACCCCTCACTAATGTGTGGTTATTTTCATTATTTGTAAGCAGCCAAATTCATTTTTACAATACTGGCAAATTCATAGTTGTTAATACCTGGTAACTTTGAGCTATACAGATTATTACTGCAAAGTTCTCTGAGCTGTTTTGATGCAAAGTATACAGAGCAGGTGAGATGAGCAGGACAGAGTCAGCACTGGATGTCTGCAGTGCCAAGCTCCATTGCTCAGAAGGTGCAGAGCAAGATCACCCATCTGCCCAAGGGAAAGGAGCAAATGCACCATGATAAATCAGTGCAGTTTCCCTGATCTACTTCACTGCTTCCATATGCTTTTCTCCAGAGCTGAACCATCTATCTCTAGCTCACATACAATTTGTGCATCTCATCAGACAGCTTTCAGAGACAGTGTTGTGGTGTTTGCCGATTCCAGATGTTGGAGACTGTCCTAGGCAAGTAGAAGTGCTGCCTGTTTCTCCCCTGCTCCCTCAGACTTATTATTCAGTTCATTTCAGAGCAGGATCATTTCAGACACTGACGAATTTCTGCATTAAACTATAACTTCTGAAGTGTAAGACATCAGCCTATATGCCATCCTAAACAAGCAAGTCAAGTCAATTGTGACTTGAGAGAACAAAGGCTTAAAGTGCCATCAAGTGGAATGGCATGGAGGGGAGCAAGATGTAAAACGCTTGGGGTTTTTAACATGTGAAATGACACTACTGCCTAAAGGTCCTCACAAGAACAGTATTACAGTTTGATATTAGCAGTCAGTATGTTAGTTGCTGGTATTTGGATTAAGTCAGCTCCAGCTTCTCTTCTTTTGCAACACTTGTTTTATCTGCTTTTTCCTATATTGTCAATTTTAGGACACTACCAGAAACTATAAGAGAAACTATATGAAGAGATCAAAACAAAATTCTCTTGTGAACTGGCACTTTTTAAAACCTGCATTTATTAATGTAGAAACTGTGGCTCTAATTTCACTCAGTCATCCAAAAAAAAGTAACAATCTTACCTTCAGCAACTATCAAGAATTGCACAATAACTCCAACTAATAATACTTTACACATAATATGCAAACATCAGAACATCCAGCAATGACGTCCTGAAAGTATCTCTGAAACCTAATTATTAATCTACTACCCCCATTTTACTGGTGTATAAACGGCAGCTCAGGGCAAAGACTTTAAGCAATTTGCTCAAGGACACACCCCGCCTTGCTGAGAGCACATCCAGTCCCCTGGACATGTGACTTAAGACTATTGTTGCCTCCCTTTGTGACTAAAGTGCACAATGATTTTGTTTCCTTTTTAATAAGTGTGTTTATGCTCATCAACAAGCAGCCCAAGAACCCCAATGAGAAAGAAATACTGGCTGCTCAACAGTGTCACTACTGTGTCAGCCAGGTTTGTAATACTAAAGTGGCTGCATACATCCAGTGGCTTCATATACTTTTTCTAGCACTCTGAGATCCTTAAATATGAAAGCACAGACCCAAAAGGATGAATTCTATATTCCCCTCATAAAATCTGAGCATTTACAGTCCTCTTTGCACAGCATGTGAGGGAGAGGAGAGCCACAAGAGCAGCCTGCAACCATACAGCAGTACATACCTCCACACAGGACCTAAGACATTCTGATGTTCTTGGCCTTACATTTCATAAATAAATGTCACCAAAGTTAAATCTCTTTTGTAGTGCAGAGTCCCTTTTCCTTAACATCTTGTTAATTTTTAATAATAATGTTGTTTCAAAAGAAAAAGTTTAGTTTTGAAAATGTCTTCATAAACTATTTTCAAACAAAGAGGAAATCCCCACTCAGATGAACTGATGGTTTGTTTTATCTTTATGAGAATGAATGACATTTGAGTGAATGACCATTTAATTTTCACATTTTAAAAGTCTCAGTTGACTTTAAAATCAATCGATATTACAGCTAATTCATGTTACCAACAATTTATATTTTCCAAATAAAATAAGGGAGTACTGTTTTTCTAACACATCTTGATTTCCTAGCTAATGTTTTTAAAATAATAGAGATGTACTATTGTGCTGGGTTTGTGTGTGCGGTGGGGGTTTTAGTAGCAGGGAAGAGGGTTACACCGGTGGCCCCTGTGAGAAGCTTCTCGAAGCTCCCCTGGCTCCAGGTTGGACCTGCCTCTGGCCAAAGCCGAGCCAATTAGCAACGGTGGCTGCGCACTGCGATAACGTATTTAAGAAGGGGAACCTGGAAGGAGTTGTGGGAGTTGTGAGGAGAAGTTGCGAGGAGGACATCTGTGTGAACATCAGTGGAAGAAAGGAGAAGGGGGGGAGGTGTGCTGGAGCAGAGACTCCCCTGTACCCCGTGGTGAGACAGCAGGGCCACCCCCCTGCCACCCATGGGGGGTCTATGGTGGAGCAGAGACAGATTTGTGGCCTGTGGGGGGCCCCACGCCGGGACAGGTGACTGCACCCGAAGAAGGCCGGAACCCCACGGGAAGAAGCCCCCACTGTTGTAGTTCAGCACTGGGAGGACTGCAACACACAGGAGGGACCCATGCCAGAGCAGTACGGGAAGGGCTGTGGCCCGTGGGAAGGACTCATATCGAAGAAAGTTTGTGGAGGACTGTCTCCTGTGAGAGGGACACCATGCTGGAGCAGGGGAAGAGTGCAAGGAGTCCCCCCATCCTCGAGGTGGAAGAAATGGCAGGAATGACCACACACCCCCATTCCCTGCCCCCTGCGTCAGTGCGGGGAAGAAGGTAGAGATATCAGGAGAAAAGCTGAGCCTGGGAAGAAGGGAGGGGTGGGGGAAGGTGGTTTTAAGATGTGGAATGCTTCTCACTGTCCTACTCTGTTTGTTAATTAGTGTTGTTGTTAGTGTCTGAATTAAATTTATGTTCTTTTTTCTTCCCCTAACGAGTCTGTCTTTTGCCCATGACCGTAATGGCTGAGTCATCCCTCGATGTTGTTATCTTGATTCCCGAGCATTTTTCTTTATTTTCTCCGGCCCATTCCTGAGGGGGAAGGGGTGAGCGAATGGCTGTGTGGTGCTTAGTTGGCCTCTGGGCTCAAACCATGACAACTATCAAATAATTTTCTCACTTTTTATGCTTAAATATGGTTTGATTTTATAAGCCACACTGTACACGTTAAGTTCCTCTATGGTCTGTGATATTTTTCAGCAGTTTCATAAACCAGCCTTCTAAAGTGATTAAGCTGTTCTCTGGACTCCTGAAATAAACTCCTCAAGCAAAATTATGTATCTTTCATCAAACAATAAACACCAAGAGTGGAAGCGCTTTATTTTTCCAGAGCTGCAAATACTTTCAACAACTACTTGTCATCAATACATGGACTATATATATCATGCAAAGAGAAGCCAATTACCCACATATCAGTTCATGTGCGGTGAAGAGAAAGTCGTGTGCTCCTGTTGCTGTGAGGAATCAATTATCTTGAATTATCTATTTGCTTGAAATGCACAGCTACATCTCCCACCAAATACCTGATGTTGATAGCTTGAATATGTTTGCCCCATGGCACTTGTGAGGTGGTTGGACATGGCTCACACCAGCTGGGCTTATCTAAGATGACTCCTGGCTTGTAAGTGTACGAAGAATGGGGGAAAGAGCATCTCAGGGTGTACTCCTCCAGCCACTGCATTGCTTCCCTCCAGAGCATCTCCACTGTGAGCAAGAACAGACACCACCCTCCTCTTCAGAGTGGAGGGACAACTCACTACTATTCAATGCAAGTGCTAAAGGTGATGGGTATTTGGCACAAATGAAAGTAAAAGACAGAATAAAATTCTACAGAACACAGAAAAAACACCAAATATACCCTGTTTGTTCTGCCAGTTGGAGTTACTGTGGTTATCCTTTCCTGACAATGCTCAATGTCTTCAGAGCAGCCATTTCCACCTTCAGAGCAGGAAGGGTTACGTGGTGGGAGGCTGGGCAGATGGATACTCTGCTCTGTTCTTCCTGTTTTTCAAAGGAATTTAGTACACCTATCTATTCTGAAAAGTACATAGGTAGCTTTCAGCGAACAAGAATTACCCTGTTTAACTCTGCAACAATGAATATTTTGGCACGTTATGAGTCTTGGATTTCTTGTGATTTTATTTATTCTAGTAGATGGTACCACTTTCTACCTCTTAGGCAACCTGCCAGTACCCGTTAGCATTTCTCCTACAGTGTCTCCTTAATGCAGGCTTGGGAACAATGGGAGTAGGCAGTAAAATTAACCTGTGCTGTAGACAAAAGGAAAGTTCTATAATGCATAAATATCAGAGCCCTGTGAAATGGATTGTGAAAAGGAAGAGGCAATTTTAATAAGCTTTTAAAAACTATCAGACGAAAAAAAGGAGGTATGGGGGGGCGGGGCAGGGGGGGAACCAAACATGTTCTCCATAGGGTAGACAGTAGCTGGTCTTTCAGGAGGTAAAATGCAGGGGAGATGGAAGAGATTTTTCCTACTACTGCCCCACACACTGTATCATGATGTGTCAGAAGTTAAAACAGAATATTTTTGGTTCCCTTTAGGATCTAGTCATAACTGAAATTGTCCCACTTTTGTTCAAGAAATACTTCAATGTAATATGCAGAGATGTATTGCAGCTGGAGTGAAAAAAAATAACCCAACCCACATCAGTTGGCTGACTGCACGAAAGAGACGTGGCATTCGCAGGGAGGTAGAGCAACATCACAGTACTTCGTTCCACCCCATCCCACCCTTCTCTCAGCCTAAGTACAAGCAGTGATATTTCAGTGCTGAAGCAGAAAATTAGAATCAATTTTACTGGCAATCACCCAAAATATGCTTCTTTTTTGTCTTCTGATCGTGAGCAGCTTGAGAAGTTCCTGTGTCCTCTCCCTGCAAAACCATTCCTGTTAATGCCTAATGCAAAGATTCTTCTGCAAAGCCCAGAGGCTGACCCACCAGTCCCATCCCTGACGCAGTACCTTCTGCACTTCATCCCATTTCAGTCCTAGATAAATGATATCCCATGTCTGGGGCTTTAAAACCTTGTCATCTAAAACTGCTGCCTATTATAGTGTAGGAGACAATCCTCCATAAGACTAAACAACCTAAAATGGGTTTGAGCTTAAATTTAAGTAAGCCTATGATTGTGCCAAGCCTCCTCCCTTCTGATATATGGCAGAAATAAATTATTTTTTCAACAAAGGTAAAGCTGAATTATTATTAACATCCAGACAATGTTCTGGTACCAATTACTTTTTCTTTTGATATCTGGAAGTAATACCAACCCTACTCAAGGTACTTCCATGAGGAGGTGAGCTGTAAAATGACAATTTTAACAGAGAGCAGATAACAATTCTGGTCTTTTGTCCTAGCAAAGAGAAAGTTACATAATTTCCCCCATAATAGAAGTGTCTCCCACCAAGAAGTATCATCTCTCTTGAAAAATAGTATGTGGAGGAAATAAAGCACTAATGAGACTTTGATTACATCTCTGCTATTACATGATAATCCTTAAAATTACTCGCCTGTTGCATCTTGCTTTTTAATCTAGTCTTAAAACTAAAGCAGATGCTTAATATACTTCATTTGCAAAGCTGTTTACACTTAAAAATCATTCTGGAGAAACTTCTGCTTGCTAATGGGAAACTGTCATGGTTGCTAAGCCAATTGTAGTCAGGCATAGCGGCACTGCCAGGTGCTGGCACATTAACCTAGCTCCTTCTGCAGCGAGCCCCGGATGGTGCCACAACCCAAGATGTTTGGATGAGAGTCTGATCAAGCACTACATCCTGCTCAGCACAGATAGTCGCTGTTGAGTTTATTTGCTGAGACTGAACATTATGCAACACATACAGCTGTATCTGAGCTGGTGAAGTTGCCTTGTATGGTGCTAAGGGATACAGACCCCCATACGGACAGTTCTAGCTGTGAATCTCTACATGGCAGTTGATGAAACAGGGACATAGCTTCCAATCCTTGCAAACCAATGTCAGATGACATGAAACCCTTCAACTCTTTTATGGTACAAATTCTGCTTTTCTGTTTTGGGTTGGGTTTTCTTTCACTCTCTTTCAGAGAAGATGCTTCCTCTTGCTCTTTAGACTGACTTTTATACAAAACCATAGGCTTAATTCTGGGCAAAAACCACACAGTTTTGTGGAAAAACTAAAGCAAAACTCACCCACAAAGAATGGATATAGGAAGAGCATGACATGGTGTGTGTCTGTGGTCAGTAGAGATGTCGGCTCTGATACCTTCAAGGCAAGATGCTCTCAGAAGCACAGACATAACAGTGTATATCTGACCATGTTACAAGAACTCCTTTGCACCTCTCAGCTACCCAAATACACAGCAAAAGACAAACATGAGCTCAGAAATCCAAGAAGAGCCTTCATCTTTTACTAGACCCAGTATTTCCAGATGTCAGGTCTGCCAGCTGCAAAGTAACTTACAGAGAAAAGGATAAAATTGGACCAGGTAGCCCCAGAGCCTCTTCCACAGCATCACTTGCAAGCAGAGACTGGCAACATGGAAACATGCAGAGCTCCTGCAGCACAGCTGGTCTCTCACAGTTGGTCTGTCCAGATGTTTGCTTTTTGCTTCTCTCCAGATGAATACCTCGTGATCACCAGGGTCTAGATGCATGCTCAACTGGAAATCAGATGCACACGTGTGAAATCTCTGAGCCATCAAAGGAGCTGTGCACTGCTGACTGCCTGCTGAGCTCCCAACCTTTCTGACCATGCAGAGAACTGGGAGGCTAGGGGACTCCCCAGCCATCCTCCCTAGTCCTGGGACACAACCCAAAAAGTAGCTAGAGGGGAGGATGAGAGATTTGAAAACCTTTGATGGAGAAAATGTTGACTGTCTGAGAGGGGCAGAAAAAGCCCTTGTTTACCACATATTTTATCCCTTCCCAGTTAACTCATTGTCTGTGCATTTCAGATGCATGTTTCCCCTGAATAACAGGAAATCAGCCTGTGCTTTTCAGAGTAGAGGTGACCTTTTTTGTAGGTAAAAATTGTAGACATCCCCACCCCAATTTCACAGACAAAAAACATTACTAAAAACTTTCCAGTAGATGGCAGGGTTACCTTGTGACAAAGCTGAAAGTCTTAAGTTGAAAGGACTCCTGAATAAAGGTTCAAGTACTAGTTAGGTATCTTTAATTAGCAGAATGAACTAATATCTGAAAAGGCATAAACACACGTTAGATTAACTGATCTAATGTGAGCCAGGAAATGCGGAAGTTGTATTTTAAGATAGTGAAAAATCTTGAACCTCAACACAGTATTAAAAATGAGCTTTGTTAAAAATGAGCTTCATTTAGACAACTGCTTATACCACAAAACTGACAAGAAGAAAGCACAGTATTTAATGTATTTAATGTATTTAACGAGAATCCACTGGAGTTGCCAGCTGCAGAATAAAGAAATGGGAAAAGCAAAAAGCCCTCACAAATATTCCTGAAAGTGATCAGCAAAAGTGGCTTTCAGGACCAAAAGCAGTTCAGCTGGACAGTGTAGTGTTTGCCCCTTTCTAGGGACTGAGCAAAAGAGCAGCACAAAAAGGGAATTCTGTACTCTTTTGTCAATATGAGAAATCATGATCTCAGCAGGTGGAGAAAATCTTCACAGGTTGGGAGCCCCCTCAGAAACAGCCAGGAGGAAAGCCTGATGCGCCCCGAGGGTCTCAGAAACGTTTTTTATACATGCCAGGAACGAACCGCTCAGCCCATTATGCCTTAATAATAACTGGCTGCAAATGGATGAGGCTTCAGCTTCTTAAAACTACAGTTCTCTGAATCTGCTTTCCCAACCAAACCAGTAAGAAGCGCCCCACTGTATTTCAAACACTTATAACGATGCTAGTAAGTGAATTCCCTTGTAAGTGTCCCAACGTTGTATGGGCACCTCCTTGAAGGATAGTTGCATTTCCATGAGGTGGATATAAATGTGGTCATTCTGGTTGTGCCAACACTTTCTGAAATCATTTGTGGACAACCACTAATGTCAAACCTCTGTACACTGCAGGTAGATGAAATGGCTGCAGGAAAAAACACCAGTCCACATTTTATATGGTTCTCTTTAGCAAAAAAGATTCAGACATCAGACACCCAACGCACTTGTTTCTCATTTGGTCTGTGCCAGGTTTGGCTTGCCTCACCGAAATTACTCACATATTTAATTTCACTATTATACCGTGGAATTAGAGGATTAGTGGAAATACTATATTTATTCATAAAAAGAGGATACCTGCTTTCTTTTGTGAAGATCTAGTAAGAAAATACATGGGCTAATGACACACAGGGCTTCTGAAAATTAAAAAGGCCCAGACTGGCACACCTTCTGTATCAGGACAAACTCTACATTTATTGTACCAGTGCTGCTCAGCAGCACTACCCGACTGCAGACCACGCAGAAAAACAGAATTCTCATTCTTAGTGATAAACAGTATCTTCAAAGTCACATTTCCTATTATTTCCTGCAATAATATACTCAATTTCCTCTGATAAGTGTAGTCGCACTGAAGAACATAACTTCGGACTATGTCACTAAAAACAGTTTTGGGTTTTGTTTTTATTTTATAAAATCCTTAATAGTTTGTTGTCATATTTTGGGGTTTTTTTACATATTAATGCATGATTACATCATATTCTTAAATAGTTTCCCCCATCCTACAGCCACCTGATTGACAATTCACACCTACTGATTTGCCTTGTTTCTGAAAGCATTTGCTTTATAAAAATACAAATCAAAAAAAGAATAAAAACTGCATCGACTGATGCTTTAAAATCCTATCTTTTTGCAGTTGGATAATACACACAAAGCTTGACAGGTTCCTAAAATTTTGAGTCTGGTGAGAGTGTAACAGAAATGGTAACATTAATGTGATCATCTTGATTTTTTCCCACAAGAATAACATAATTCTAACTGCTCCAAGATCACATGTCTTTTCTCCCCCTCTCAGCCTCATGAATAATTTGGCTCATCTTTCTCACTGACATAAACACTGAATCTTGCTGTAGGTCACGCAGCATTCCCAGTATCTTCTCATTTATGTGCAATTCAGCACTGTATTCTGTGCCTCATATTATTTTACATTCATGACACGCAGTCATAGATTGTTTCCATGGTGGTATAATGCCTGATAGTCAGTTCATGCAGTGAATGGTAAACACTGATGTTTCAAAAGCTAATTAGTGGTGTAGATTTGGTTTTTATTGCCCTATCTCAGTTTATTCAGCTGGAGAGCTACGGGCCAGGCGAGGTCAGCAAAGGAGATTAGAGAAATGATCATTGTTTCACACAATAGAAAGTTGAAATAAATAAGATTATTTGGTGTAGAAAGGAAAAGAACTAAACAGTCTGACATTATTAAGGTAACTGTAAACCAATTGTTTTGACCCTTAGGCCTTTGGCTCTCCCAGGGTCCACACTAATCCATTTGTCATCCAATATTTCTGTCTGAAGACAAAAGCCCTCTTAGGCTTCGACAGAGAACTGAGATCCTTCTATTCCTGGCTCAGCAACTCTTCATTTCCTGCCTCAAGTTTCATCTCATCACTATCCTCTGAAGCAACACCCTGTTTCCAGTTTTCAGTAGCTAGAAGGAAATGTATAGGAAATCATGGGGCAAGGAAGTAGTGGTGGGTGCAGAAAAAAGAAAGGAACCCAAACTCTTTTATCTGTAAGAAGTGCTCTCAGCTGGCCTCAACCTTTTTTTCTGCAAGTTGCTGGGGGGAAGGATGGGGACAGAGGGGCTTTCACCAGACCTTCTTCTATTTTGTCATGTCCTAAAGAGCTTGGCAGCTTTTAAACAGTGGTGCCAAACCCTCTGAACCCAGTTTTCTGTGACTTCATTGTGGAATTTTCCCTTCAGATCACACATGGTGTGGATTTCACCCTCTCCTCAGCCACCGATAATTTATGCAGACGTATCTGCCCTTGGCTTAGCATATCCATGCGGCTAGGCTTTCTGTAGCTCACATCACTGAACAGCCTGAGCAACAACACTTTCAACACAACTACAAGCATAAGTAGAAACTGTCCACATACATGCTGTAGGACAGGGTGAGACCTTTACATCAAGAGAATATACTGCAAAGCCAAGAGAACCTCAAAGAGAAAATGAAATCACAAAAGATATGCTGTTAATTTCAAGAAGAATCATATTTGCATTTGTGTAAGATAATATTATAGCAATCACATAATCAGTGGTTTTGTTTCATTTACAGACTGTGTCTACAACATAGTTCAGGAAGGAATCTCCCTCAGAAGTGAGTGATGAAAGTGGATCACTGCAGAAAAAGTCTTCTTTAACAAGAATTTTTCCTCCTCTGGGAGGAGCAAAGAGAGGGGTCACAGTAAAGGTATAAAAACAAGTTACTTTTTTAACCCCATGCCTTAAAAGATAAGGCAAAGGGAGGAATAAAATTTAATTGGTCATTCCCATTCCTATACTTGTACAGAACAAAAAGGAACCACCAACAAAACTAGAAAATAACAAATTCAGAAGCGCAGAACAGTAGTTATCATTACATGATATTATGAGGTACAAATAAAACACACCATAAGATCATGAGCTTCATGCCTAATCTTTTTTAATTTATTTTGAGTTATTTCAAAAGGTAGGGAGGAGAAACAAGAACAAAACACAAGCCATGATATAAACCACAGCGCTCTAGGACACAATTCAAAGTAAGATATTTCTGAAAGGACTGATACAAAGCAAGCTCTCTCCCTGATCAGGTACCAAAGGAAGTGTGTTATTTTTCACTTGCTGCTGGTTTAAATACATTAATAAATAAAGTATTTTGAACAAGACCCCAGTTGTCTGGTTCAAGGCAGGAATGCCCATCTCCTCCCACAACACCTCATCCCACACCAGTCTGGCATGTTTGGTGCAGGCCAGGAGTTGCCAGGACCATACAATTTCTGCATTTCCCTCACAACCAAGACCAGTTGCAGGCCAGATCCATGCCTTTCAGATGTCTACGTCTTTCCCAAAAAACGAATGCTACTCAACGAAGAAAGCAGTGCTGGTCTAGCTTGGAAGTGCATGCTTTCAGATGGGAATAATGTAATTACAGTGACTACTGTAACAATCTCAGGTGACAGATACAAATAAAACTGAAATGCAGCTCATATTTCAGAAAACAATTGAGTTAATATAGCGTGCTGAAGATATATATCGCAATAAAGAAAGTATTTTCTCATTAGTATTCATGCAAGATCTAATTGTACTTGGGTCTAGAAATTTTTAAAAAGAGAGAAGAATAACATCACTGTACTGAAAAAAGGCATTTCTTGTAATCAAAATTTTCCTTTCTACTTTATGTGAAATACATCAATCTAATTTCTAAATGGAATATACCCTCATGACTGGCACATTTATACAGCTATTTTGCGCAACACTATTTGAAAAGTTCCCTTTTTTCTTTCGTTTCTCTGCTGCTACCTTACCTTGTGGGGCACACAAGCTTGTCTCAGCCATTCCTGTATCCCGCTCTGCCTAGTGGATGGAGAGACTGTAATTACACAAAAGGTACAATTTAATCTTATCTTAGATTTCTAACAGCATGATTACAAGGCTTCCCTGATTACGCTGTTCAGATACAGCTATCATCAATACCAAAGTTCTGTTTAAGGTAAAAGGCCGCCTCTTACGATGCTGTTTTTACAGGAGTAAAATGTGCTCACTGTAGTACTAAGTACAAAATGCCAGTGTTTATCTATGGCAGGCATTTTCAAAGAAAATAACAACATTCTCAATTTTATTCTTCACACATTTACATCTGTATATAATAATTTAATCTCAGGTAAATTAGGGAGATCTTTATAGCTAATCTAGAGCTAGAGTACATTGTTTCTGGCTAGAGCCAGAAGACCTGTGTTACAGTCCCCGCTCCACTCATTGTACCAGTCTTCTGCATGCAGCTGGTGCAAGCACTATTGGAAAAGTGGGACGGAAAAACGCCTCCAGAAGTCTGCACGCTCATTTGACAGACTGGGATTTCAGACCTTGCTCCAGGCTGTTTTTTCTTGTGCACCAAAAACATCAAGTTTAGCCACCAGGGTGCAGAGTCAGTTCAGAAAGCTTGCCAAACTTGCAGCGTTTGAGGCACAAATGATATACCGAGGTGGGTATGCCTAATGCTGAAAGCAAGGGCCAGGATCAACCATTTCAAGCCCTGGGCAAGACAGCCTGACTTGCTGGAAGGCAGTTCCTTGCTGGTCTTCAGGAGTTTATGGTCAGATAGCGGCTGAGGGCCACAGGTGCTGGAAAAGGCAGTTCGCCTTCACAGCTCGGCTGTCTTCTTCAGGGCTACTACACATTGGCTGCAGGAGTCGGAGATGGGGGAGAAAGAAAGGGACATCAAGGAAGCATTGAACCGAAAGAAGCTGTGCAGGATAGACACTGCTTTTAACTGCTGTGGTGGTATAAACCCTTGCTTCCGACCTGCTGCAGACCCTGACAAGCAACAGGAGACTTTCCATGGTAGTCTACATGGCTACATGTCCCTGTTGAGTTACCCCCAGAACAGCTACAGTGAAGAGGGAGGACAAGCATGGGCCACACCAAGCGTAAGAGATAATGATCTCCCAGGAAAGTGCATAGAGCAAATATTGTAGAGGTTTGACTGTCAGCAGTGGGGTCATATCAAGATGTCACAGTGCTGGAAGGAGACAAAAGTCTCAGCAAAATTGCCTCCTCAGCAGGTGTGCAGGCATCCAAATTCCTACAGCTGTCTCCAGCAACACAGGCTTATGTTCACTGAAACCCGAGGAGACTGAAAGGGTAGCCACCTTCAGAGGTACTAAGGAAAAACATGTGACTTCTCCCAATACAAAAA
The DNA here is from genome assembly GCF_047716275.1 of Strix uralensis. Classification (NCBI taxonomy): domain Eukaryota; kingdom Metazoa; phylum Chordata; class Aves; order Strigiformes; family Strigidae; genus Strix; species Strix uralensis. Next base: position 42,990,396 of record NC_133975.1, read on the forward strand.
TTCAACCTCATCTCCGATCTGACATGCACTTAAGAGAGCAGCAGAGTGCTACCTGACCTGAAGGAGTTAGTGAGACTGGGGACTCAGTTATCTTACTGCTCCATCATTAACCAATAAATAAAAGCCACTCGATTGTCTTCAGAACCAGTACTTAAACATGGGAAGAAGGAAAAACAAATGCATAGCAAGTGGGGCCAAGCTAGCACAAGTCACAAGTCAGTGGCAAATAAGTTCCTATGACCAAAGCAACTTCTCCCATCAAGAAAATGTTTTGCTAGGTGAATGGATGAGTAAGAAGCACACCCCTGGACCTGTTCCCTCAGTTGGCACCTGGCTCTGGCCAAGCCTGACAACATCAGATGTGTCTTTTTTCCCACTGTCTTCCAATTTTTCCATCCTGGAGACCCTGAACACAAGAAGCCCTGGCTGTCAGCAGCCATGGTCTCACCAGTGTCTGCACCACTCCCGAGAACTGGCCAAGTCTGTGTTCAACCACTGCAGCCACCCCTGCTCTTCTTGCATGCAAGGTGGTGGGTCCAAGTGCCCAGGACCTTGGCGTAACTAGTCCAGCTCCCTGGAGTGGGTCTTCCTCTCCATTTCTGAAACCTCTGTTGCTGTTCCTCTTCAGTTTTCCCTATGCAGGCTGGAAACCTGCTTTGATGTGCATGACAGTGCATTGCCTCACGTACGCTTCCCCCTGCAATGAGCTGCAGTCCTAGTCCATGTTTTTCTGGCAGTTTCAGCAAATGCTCTCTCACCTGATACTCCTCCCAGGAGCTGAGGAGCTTCAGTTACTACTGCCCTGGAAGCAATCAGAAGAGGATATCAAGAGCAGGGTCCAAGCCAGGCCACAGGACGATTACAAGCATCTGGAAACTTAAGACCACCACGCTTTAACCCACTGGCCTTGATGGTCAGCTGAAGGTGGCCCTTCATCCGCCTGATGCCACAAAGTCATGGAGGAAGAATGGGAGAGTGGTGCAGGACAGCACCAGCACACACCAAGGTCCCTGCCCGACTCCTGCCTGCGGCTGCCCGCATACATCCCAATCAATTTTTAGTGGCTGCACAACATGCACAAGTAGCACTAACCACATTCAAGCAGTTTTGCTCAAGCTAAAAGCCACCTTTACCCTCTTGTGACAGAACACTTGGATCCCTACAGTCAGTGTCTGCTTTCCGCGGGCTGGGACCTCCTCAGGCTGGTCTTCAACTGGAGTCGGGTGCTGTAATCCCGTTAGGAGTACGGCGCTGCGGGGAAACCACGCGTGCCATTTCCCTGAGGCACAGCACTTTGACTCTCCAGATTATCCGAACAGGCTGCGTTCTTCCCCCTTTCCCGCAGCCCTTGCTCCCGCAGGCGTCTCTGAAAAGGGATGTGATGACAGGCGTGCGCGTCCCGCCGGGCCACAGGCTTCGCTCGGGCAGCGGCGATTTGGGGGGGGGCGGCGGAGCGACACCCCCTTCACTCCCGCCCTCCCCAGCCCCAGCAGCGGCCTCGCAGCCGCCCGCTCGTTTCACACGCGGCCGCCTCGCCTCCGGCCGCCGCACGGCCCCCGCCGGCCCTGCACCGGCGGCGGCAGCGCCCCGGCCCCGGCCTCGCCCCGGCGGTCCTAGGCGCAGCCGCCCCCCGCGCCCCCCGCGGGCCCCGGGGCCGCCCCCCGGCCCGGCCCCGAGCATGCTCAGTGCCGCCCTGACCTACTTTTCCCCTGCCGGAGCCGGCAGCGGTGGAGCGGCGGGCAGCGCTGCGGCACGGCACGGCGCGGCACGGCACGGCACGGCACTGCGGCAGCGCCGCGCTCCGCCCGCCCCAGCCCCGGCATGGTGCTGCGCGGGGCGCGCTAAGGGGCACGGCGGCGGCGGCGGGCGCTGCCGCGGGGCGGCGGCGGCACCACCGACCGAGGGGGAGCAGCCGGCGGGCAGGTGAGCGGGCGCGGTGGGGGGCGCGGGCCGCGGGTCCACCCGAGGGCGGGCGGACGGCGGTCCCGGGGAGGCGCTGCCCGCCGCCGCCGCCTCGACCGGCCTCGCCGCGCCGCCGGCACCTGCCGCGGCTGCCGGCGACCTGCGCGCCGGCCCCTGTGTGCCGCGGGGGCTGCGGAGCTCCGCGCTGAGCCCCGGCGCGGGCGCGCTGCCCCGCCGGCGGCGGCCCCGGGGGAGCCTGGAGGGCCGGAACAGGGGGAGGGGGGCCGGGGGCAGCGCGGCGAGCCCGGCAAAGCCCCACACCGCGCTTCTGCCGGCGGCTGCTCGGCCGGCGGCTCGCAGGGAGCCCGCCGTGAGGAGCGGTAGCTGCCCGCGCAACGGGAGTGGAGTAACGCTGTGTTCAGCATTAAAGTCGAAGGGATTAATTCAGCTCAGCACCGGGGCTTGCGGGAAAATGTGCTGCTTTAGGCAAAAAAAAAAAAAAGCCCACGAGCCCCAGGCTTTTGCCGGAGCCCTTCAGCTCCCGCGGAGCCCGCGGTCGGGATCCCGCGGCGGGAGGGCGGGATGAATTCCCTGCAGAGACCTCTTCAGTGGAGCCGACTTCTTGAGCGAGCTTAAGTTATGCTGCTTTAAATTTAAAATAAAGGCTGCCTCTTGAGATTTTGCTTTAATTACCCTTTCACTTCACAGGATGGTCTCATGAGATAAAACTCAATTTCAGACGTGCCCTGACGAACGACACTCTAAAACTTCCGAGCGGTCTTGTAATAACTGTCAAATACTGTTTCTTAACGGGGCAAATTCGAACAGCATAGGACGGGGAGTTTAAGAGAGCAGAGAGCACTACTGAGCAGGCACTTTTCCAGTGCATTGATCTGGAGAGTCTTGTAGGAGGCTGCACTTCTGACGGTCCCCTTTCAGTTGTTAAATTGAAGCATCTCAAAGGGAGCTTCCCTCATAACCCTGCTCCGGAAATACAAGCACCGGCTCTGTAAGCAGTGCTAAAGACTAAATGCAACCTCATTTGCTACGTATTAGCCTGGAAGACTGTAAAGTTAGTTCAAAGGGAAAAACACAAAGGAGTTAAAGGGGCAAAAATGTAGCATTTTAGTTGTTTAAAGCCGCTACATTGTGGAAGAGTTTCTCTCTTCACTGCAGTAGGACAAAATACATCAGATCTCTTTTTCAATGGAGATGATGTTTGCATGGCAGGAATCTTTTGTCTGGTTTAGCGTGTACGGTTAGCAACAGCACCATTGATATGCTTGTGGTTGGTGTAGTAGGAATCCTTTTTTATTAGAAAGCCGTCTCATTTAGACTGCAGTATATCAGTTGATGTTGAGCGAAGCTTGCACAGCTGGAGTGCACATTGTACACCCTTTTTTTCTGATGAATTTGAAGTTTTCAGAGGTCTAGGCAAAGAGCAGAACATCCACCAAAAAAAGGCTTTCTTCCTCCTTTTATAGTGATATTTGTATTTAATGTGTTTAATACAGGGGTATTTGTCCAAGGCGTGTTTCCCATCCCAAAAGCTTAGAGATAAAATCAGTCGTTCTTAAAACATTTAACACGTGGTGGGAGCGTGGCAGTGAATTTTGAAGTGATCTGTGTTGTACAACTCCAGTTGCCTCCCTGCCCCACCCCCCCTTGCCTCCCTGCAATTAGACAGGTCCTGCTCTACTACGGAGGAAGACGGAGTCGGCGCAGGAACCTGGTTTAGGCGTATTCATCCCTTTAACCAGGGAAAAAAAACACAAAACCAACCAACAGAAATATGCAAAGCCACCCCCATATAGTTTAGGAGAGTGTCACGTTTGTGACAGTGATATGGGCACTCGGGAATTATTTAAATGGAACAAAACCAATCTGTGTTTCAGTTCTTGCCTAGAAAGTTTGGAATCTGGGGACTGACATTTCTTTTATGGTTTAAACTTCTTGCCAGTGTAAGGCACCACTGAGATACAGATGCAACTTATAACGGGGGAGTGAGCTTGCCAGGAGCTAAAGTAACCTGTACTGAGCTTTGCTAGCAGGGTCTTCTTTCTCTGTTGCACCTTTACTAGAAGCTTTTGCAGGCACAAACGCCTATGATTCTACTTTGAGATATCCTGGACCATATTAATATGTCACCAGAGGACTGTGGTGTAAGACCAAGCTCCTGGATACTTCCTGGAATTTTTTAATTCCTGCGGTTCAGAGCTACCATCCATCCATGCAGACTCATGTGCCTTTGCAAACCTCTCTTTGGAGTCTTAATTTTGTTATTTAGTTCTGTTAACTAAAACAGTGGCATTTTCTATCCACATACAGATACATCTTAGAAACATAATTTCCAAGACAATGGAGATGCTATTAGTTTTTACCAGTTACCACGATTAAAACCATTCATAGCAGCATTTTAGAGCATCGTATCTTTTATCTGCCAGGAAGGCTGCAAAGGGCAGACAAAACTTGTATCTATTTGTGTCAGGTTAGAGGAATTCAAACAGATTTAGTGATTTTGATTTAGCTATCTAAGAAATTTTTGTAGTGGACTCTCTTATTTCAGAGTAAAATTACCATGAGTAACACCTGCTTATCAGAAATAAGGAACTCTGTACAGATGTGTGTAAATATCTTATTTTGGAAGAGGGCCATCACATGCAGAGGAATTACATTAAGAGTAACCTACCTAGACCAAACTTAACATTTAATTGACATGCTTCTGCCACTCTGAGAGTTTTGTACCAAGGAAAGATCTCAGCTGATATTTTTAAGTCATGCAGGGCCAGGGTACCTATATGGCACTGCAACTGCACTGCTGTGTGCAGTCCCCAGGCGTATGTGGGTGACTGTGGTACACAGTCCTACCAACAGTACTGGATGCTGAGAAAGTTATGTTACTTTAATGTTACATTTTTCAATCTGATGTAGGAATAACTGGCACAAAAATCTGAAATTATAGAGATTTTTTAGTAAACTCTTGAGGGCTTCCAGCTTAACTCTTGTATATATATGGGCTTATATAGATGTGCTTGGAAAGGGCTGAATTGATCACATTTGTGTACAAGCAAGACTTAAGTTGCTGTGTGGTGCAGGGCAAACTCCTTTGAATCCTGTCTGCTATCCCCTTTGTTACTTGTGGAGGAAACGGGCACTTTACCCTGAAATGATCCTTTCCTATTGCAATCAGTCATGAATAGTTAGATTCCTTTAAGTTCCCCCTCTGACAAGGTTAAATCTGTCCTAATCACGGCATCCACATGTAACCTCTTTGCCATGTATCCTGGAAACCAATAAATGTGAAAGCCAGTCATTAGAAGTTATATCCATCTTGCAATTCTATAGGGATAGAGAAGAATTAGTCATACTCAAATGTTTTCTCCTATTTTTCTTCTCTTTTATATTCCAACTAAAATGGAGCCTTTTGTTCAAATAGTATAATGAAAACTGTATCAGTGCATTGAAAACATTCACTTATTCAAAGCACATTCAAAATTTAGAGTTTAAATAGGAGAAGTCTCTAGCCCCGCAAAGCCCTTCATATCTTTGTTTAAACAAAACTTAATGTTTAATTTTATGTCTTGTTTGAACATTCTACATCTGGAATTTTTCTTCTTCATTTGAAAAAAAAAAACCAAAAAAAAAAAACCACCAAACAATTAGATGTGCTTAAAGGATGGTTAGCTGTGGCAAATTCAGCTCAAAAGAGGAAGTGGAGAGAAGTGAATTGGGCCACATTCTGCATTGCTATGTTCTGAGCAGGGTCACGTAAGCCATGCCAAGATCATACGAAATCTGTTGTATTTGCTGATTTTGGTTATTTAAGCTGTTGGCAGAATAATGCTTACAAAGAGCTGGTATAAATGAAAGATAAGAGGTGAGTAAACAAAACGAAAGATACATAGAATTTGGTGAGGCCAGGCAGCACGCAGATATATATGAAAGTGTGGGAGACGTTCTCTGTGCATCATCTTTGTTCCTTCTTTCTCAACAAAGGGGACTTCTAGGCATTGATCCATCTGTGTTTACTGCAACAGCAAACCAGCAACTATGCTGAAAGCTTGCAAGGGTTAAGCAAGTGTCTCTTAAAGCCATACAGATGTTTTTGGAATAACAGTTTTGTATACAAAACTATATTGAGTGGTAATTGTCCAGCCTCCAAATAAAATACAGATGCTGAAGAAATCTAGATAATTTACATAAACAAAGTATTTATTTGTAAAATTAAAAGTTTTGTAAAGAGTACATACCTAATCAAACATAAGCTAGGCCTTAAAAAGGCTCCACTACCAGTACTGTTGAATCTGCTTTATGATCGGGGTAGCCCACAACTCAGTAGGACATTTCCACCACAGTACCTGTCTTGATTAAAAACAGCAAGCTTCTCCACTAAAGATAAAACTTTGCTTTTACTGCAGTCATTAAAATACCTCCAAGAAAGAACACTTAAATCGCTCAATCCATATCAAAATTTACCTATGAACTACAATTTATTTAACGAAAAGGTAAGCATCCAAGTTGCCTGGTTTTGTTACTTCAGTGTATTTTACAAGAAGTTGATTTGATACAGCAGAGATGCTGGGATTACAGGAACTGAGACATCAAAAGGGAACTTTTCAGAGGTTTAGCATTCTTGAGATCCTTGTAAATAACCTCTCCAATAATTACATATCAACAGCCTTCATCTATTCATTTTTTAGGTTAATGGATTAGGGTCTCTGGGTGTTCACTGACATGAGGAGAGTGCACATCAGACCATTCAAAGACATGGTTAAATCAATGGGTCCATTTAAATACTTAAAGTGGAGGGGGTCTTAAAGTCTCTAGGACACCATATGCTTGCTAATTTTGCAATGTCGAGACATGAAGTAGGATAAAGAGGAAAACTGAGGAGAAATTTACAGTAAAAATATTCTAAAACATTTACACACTCATAAAGGCAACGTGAAGAACTCCTTCATTGTGCCATTGCTGAATAGAATGGCATGTGCTTCTTTCCCTACACCAAAAGTCTGGATATAGCATTCATTTTTGATCACACATACAAAATGTGGAATCGCCTTATTGGTGCTTTCTTGTTGCAGTTTATTGATACACTGTGGAACCCTGAAACTAAGATAACTGAATCTTTATAGTTGTTAACTTTACTCTGTTACCCCCTACAGCATTGGATGTGTTCAGAACAAAATAGAAGATACTCATTACAGATTTTACTCCCTTTCTGCCATTCATGGTAGAATAAGCTATGGCCCTTGATTTTTTTCCATTTCTTTCATTATTTATCATTTGTCACCTTACAAAACAAATTGACAAATGCTTGCCTGTAATAGCTTACCAGTGCCTACAAAACATAAAATTAATTTACAGGCTTCTTTATTATAATTTCTTTTAGACAGGACTCCTAGAAAAAGGCTCCAAGTTGCCATACTGACAGCCATTCTTGTTCACTGCCCAGGGCCATACACTCAGAGGACAATGAATACATGGAAGACAGTTAAGTCCCCACATTCTGCATAAACCATCATACCTGCGCAGGTAAATTATATACAGTCTCTCTTGAATCTTCCTAAATTCCCAGCCCTTATTTTTATCTTGGTTCAAGAAATTGCAGTCTAGTCATTGTTAATCAAAAAACTTTCTTCTCTTTCCTCCCACTGCCCCATCTTCCACCTCAGTTTCACTGAAATTTGTCTTGTTGTGTTATTATGAGAAACAGTAAATACATACACCTCAGCTGTCTTCTTTACACCATTCAATATTGTGTATATTTTTAATAACATCTCATCTTCCTCATCTACCCTCTGAAGTCAGTAGTCTGAAAAGGTTATCTTTGTCTTTGAGTCTGACTTATTTTTGCTTTATTCTGTTTCAAGATTAGATGCACCACAACTGACAGTTCATAGAATCATAGAATGGTTTGGGTTGGAAGGGACCTGAAAGATCATCTAGTTCCAACCCCCCTGCCATGGGCAGGGACACCTTCCACTAGCCCAGGTTGCTCAAAGCCCCGTCCAACCTGGCCTTGAACACTGCCAGGGAGGGGGCAGCCACAGCTTCTCTGGGCAACATGTTCCAGTGTCTCACCACCCTCACTGTAAAGAATTTCTTCCTTATATCTAATCTAAATTACCTTCTCTCAGATTAAAGCTGTTACCCCTCATCCTATCACTACACTCCCTGATAAAGAGTCCCTCCCCACCTTTCCTCTCTTTGAGTACGACCATCCAGCCAATTCCTTATCCACCGAGTGGTTCATCCATCAAATCCATGTCTCTCCGATTTAGAGACAAGGATGTCATGCAGGACAGTGTCAAATCCTTTGCACAAGTCCAGGTAGATGACGTCAGCTGCTCTTCCCTTACCCACCAGTGCCGTAAGCCTGTTGTAGAAGGCCACCAAATTTGATTTGCCCTTAGTGAAGCCATGTTGGCTGTCACCAATCACCTCCTTATTTTCCATGTGCCCTAGCGTAGTTTCCAGGAGGATCCACTCCATGATCTTGCCAGGCATAGAGGTGAGACTGACTGGCCTGTAGTTCTGTAGCATCAAGCAGCCAGATCTATCTGCAGATAATAACCCATGAACTTTAGAGTCTGACTATCTACATGTGGGAAAAACCCCAACATTCACTATTGCAGACACCCTGAGTAAGTGATATTTCATTAATTATCTAAGTTGGAAATAAGTCCTCTCTATATGGTAAAGAGGATTTATCATTGTACTTACTTATGTAAGGCCAAACACAATTTTTTCAGGCTGTATCAACACTCTCGGCCTGTCTCATCATTCTAAAACACTGCTATTCAAAAATAAAAAGATCATGAAGGTGATGATGAAGGCAATTTCCCAGCATCGCATATAGAAATTTTTAAGATTATCTGTATTTTTTTCACATTGACTTCTCCAAGACAGTTCCTCTATTTGTGTTTCTTGAGTATTAGAGTTTCTTTAGGTTAGGAGGGGCCTCTGGAGGCTGTCTGATCCAACACGCTGCTCAAAGCAGGGCTAGTGTAGACCAGTTTGTTCAGACTGAGTCTAGTTAAGTTTTGAACATCTATCTCAAAGGATGGAGATTCCACAGCTCCTCTGGGCAACCTGTTGCAGGGCTTGACTGACCTGCTTAAACATTTCTTCATAAATAATGATAATTTCTGTTATTGCAGCTTGTGTCCCTTGTCTCTTGTCTTTTCACTGTGCACCTCTGAGAGGAGCCTGGGTCTCTCTTCTCTATACCCTCCCATCTGGTGGCTGAAGACAGCGAGTGTGACACCGAGTGGCTGAGCACATGTGGCCAGGGCAGTATCACACAGCCCTGATGAGAAGTTTCTGAAAGATTCCCTGGCAGCTGCTGCCCAGTTGGGGAGCCCCAGTATAGATGTGCAGAAGGAAGCTTTTCATCTTACAAACATCACCAGTGTGCCACCTATTCAACATAGCCAGGGAAGCAGATAACCATGAAGTTACGGACTGAAATCCCCCCCAAAGAGAATGAACAGAGCAGCTCTTTTGGAATCAAGCCTTTATATTTTATTTGACTAGCAAGTAACTGGAAAAATAAGTCAGAAAGTTTCTGCTAGTAAATGAGTGATACTTCTTTTCATCTGCCTGTCTGGACCCTAATAGCTTAACCTTTTCTGTAGGTGGTTTTCACTCTTAAACCTATGAACTGGCAGTGAGCCTCTCACCTTCTGTGTGGCATAAGTTGCTTCATTTGCATTCCTGTTCCAGTAAAACCTGTTAACTTTTCCTTTTGCCCGCTCTGTAAAGGCACTGCCTGTGGAAACTAGAAAAGTAGTAAGTAGTTTTTAAATAATAAAGAATTAGCTTTAATTTTGTTTCATAACATCATCCCTGATACTTATTTATAGACAAAAGTAGAGTGAAAATCATTTCATTTTCTTGATCACTTACAAGCCAAACAAGATAGCACTGAGATGTTAAAGCTATAGAAATGTAATTTATGCATTATACAATAAGCTGGCTTCTTGTGCTTCACTTCTGAATTGGATAACCTCACAGTTAATAGGATTACACATTATTCCAAGTACAAGAACAGTCCAGTCTTACCCAGGAAAAGGTATGCATCACTGCCCTCCTCTTCTGTTCTTCTGTGCTCTGTCATCATTTGTTCTGCACAAATGCAGTACTTAGAAACGTGGCCCCTCACCCACAGTCATTTTCTTTGGTGGCGGTAATACCGGGAAGCAAACTCATCTGTGATATGAAAAAATAAATGGTCAATCAGAATGTGTCTCTGAGTGCTTCATGTTCTCAGCCAGTCTGAGCTGTAAGTGTCTTCTGTTTAGACTGATGCTTGATTTTGGACGGAGAAGTTTTAACCTCAGTTTTCGTCCCTGTTGCACATAGTGAGGAGTAATACCACTACCCTGCACCTGTGCTTGTTCTGGAGCACATTCCAGGGAACTTCTCTGGATAGAAATGCATAGAGAGCATGCTAGAGCTAGCTATTGTTGTCGTTTCCTCATGTGGCTCAGGTCTTGTGCAATCTTCCTTGGAAGTTAATCCCATGAACAGTAGGTCTGTTACTTGCAGATTTTCAGTTTCTACCATTTGGGTTGGGGAAGAAAAAAACAAAACTATTTAATGTAAGGACCACTGGCAACCATCTTTCAGTGGTAAATGTCGCTACAGATACAATACAGCAAGGTAAGTTACCTATATATATGTTGTAGGTGCTGGAGGAGTTTGGGGATACCTCTGATTCCATCTTGGGAGGTAAGCCTATCCCTGACTACAACTTTGGGTGGAAAAGGTAGCTCAGAATAGTCGGGGCTGTTGTTTTTCCTTTCCATGCACTACAATTTTAAAATTTAAAAAAAAAAAGAAAGAGTGTTTATAACCACATTAAATATATTATAAACTTTTACTTTTTATAAGTCTTTTACAGGTAGCTCATGTGCTTTGGGGATGGAGGAAAGGAACACTTGTATTCTTTCCATGACCAGAAATTTAACTTTTTATTTATAGAGACCCTTTTGTGGCGAAAATGCTCCCAGAGACTCAAGTCTGTTCCTACAGAGCAGTACTCAATATTGCAGATGTCCTCCTTCATTAGTGTCCTGTGTTACTCTCAGTCTTGAAGAGTTATTACAGGAATCTTTGTTTTAGTCTAGTCAATCTAGCTTTCTCTGACTTCAGGTCAGAGTAAAAGGTTACAATTCCGGCTGCTTTCGTCAGGTTTATCATGGGCCACAGCTAATTACCGCCTCATGGCCAAGATCCAGAGTGATGGCACTGTGCCCACTTCTCTGATATTCTGGATCCTCACGCTTCTTTGCCAGAAGTGAGCAAACAGCACTAGCAGACCTATTTTGGTCTCCTTAGCCTTCTCCCCATTTAGTTGTGTGATTGAATCATAACCCGTTATATCACTTATGTTTAACAAAGGAACTGGCTCCCAGATTTGTTTTCCCTGATATCCTCAGGCTGCTATTGTGCCTACAGCAAAGCAGTAGGACAGAAATTCTCAGGAAATCTCCCTTTGCACCAGAGTCTGGTATGAGTACATTTTCTACCCTTCCAGTTCTCTCTCTGCTCCTTTCTGCTTTCCTAACCTGATTCTAGCATTTTTGGTCCTGCCCAACAGGTTAGCAGAGGGTCCCTTTAACTTTCTTGTGCAAGGTAAATCTGAGAAAACCTTTGGTTTCTTCCAGTTTTTTGTTCCTCACTACAGTGCAGAGGATGCAAACCAAAGAAAAGATTCTGTATCACTTCCTAGTTGCCCTGGGAACATTTGTCTAAACTTGCATCATAAAACACCGTTCTTCAGAGAGATCTCTCCCTGACTCCTCGAACGCATTATTCAAGTGCCCATCAAGAGCACTTCCCTGGATGGCATGTGAAAGCAGCAGCCACCATTTCCAGACATTCTGCTTTAAACCTACTGTCTGGTTATTCCTCATACTAGCCATCAAACTGTATTTATTTCAAACAGAAATGTATCTGGAGAGGTATTTAGTGTTTTCTTAATATTATTCATTCCAGGAACATACACAGGAAAGTACATTCCCAGAAGTGACATGAGCAGGTATGGATCTTCCACAGTAAACAAATTATTCGGCTCTATTTCTTAACATTTACTGCAGCTATTTATGATTTAATTCTGTGCTGGAGTGAGGGAGTCGCTGTTATTTTCAGACAAGTAATTGGCCCTTTGACCATGTTAAGAACCAGTCATATTTGTTATCACTACACAAAGGTACAGTTTTTACTTTCATATGCTCTGCATTAAACACAGGTAGACATACAGAATAGGCATACTTTACCTTGTTCCTGCCATCACACACTTTCTAAACATCCATCCACAGCATCCCTGTGCTGTAGGGATTCAGTGGGCCACCAACTGCCTTGAGCTTCCTAATACAATACAGGTCCTTCCTTACAGGTTTTTTGTTCACCCATTGGGGTGATGCTATTTTATTTCCTTCTGGAATGCAAATTGCTCTCCACACTAAACACCTTTTTTGATTACTGCTGCTTTTTGTGCCATCAAAAAATATGGTAGGCTCAAATATAATAACAACAAGCCACAACCAGTAATTAGCAACAAAAGCTTAATCAGTTTATGTTGTTCTTTTGCCCTTCCCATTGTCTTAATCCAGCCAGTCTTTGTTCCTGCCTCCTTGCCAGGAAGTGTGACGTGTCTTTTGGCTTTTCTGTATGGTGCAATGCAGATCTATAACACTGTACAGAAACATTTTATAGAGTGAATATGTGTAATCATAAAGAATGGCTGTCTCCAAAGTTAATGGAGTAGTAGAAATGAGATGTAAATAGTTACTGAAGTGAATAGGCAGAATTGAAGGATTTTTTCCAAAGCGCAGATTCAGACAGGCTGTACTGATACAGAACTTCAAAAGCGCAGGCTCTACACACTTTGCATAGCTGGAAATGGATTTCTGAAGTCATTGTTTATGTAGCTTTATATGACAAATGAGATTTGTGTATTAATTTAAAGTTAAAAATTTTTCTGGCTCTTTGAGACAAATATTTCCACGTTCAATAATTAGAAGAACAGAGAAAAAAATTAGGGCAGGCTTGCAGTTGTGACAGGTATCCACACCATGCATACAGCTTATCTAAAAAAAACATAGTTTGTCATTTCTAGTAATGAGTTGTCCTGCAAAATGGAGGAAACTATTTTGCTCTTTTAATAACAGCTGTATCTATTTGTATGAAATCAAGTTCATTGTTTACAGAGAACAGGGGATGGATAAGAAAACCACCTAAGTCAAATATTACAAGTTGAAGACAGTAATGTTGTTTTCTTTCCTTTTTGAATAAAGAAGAAAAGAGGAAAGGGGATTGTTTGTTTGTTTTTATTTTAGTGTTTCCTTTATATATGGAACTGACCTAACCTTGTCAGCAGTCATTTTCCATGCTAAGCTAGATGAGTTAGCATGGTGTCAACCAGATCTTTAATGAAATGTAAATAGTTTTGCAAGTGAAATGTTCATTTGGGGAAAGTTTATTAGATAGTTACCTATATTTGCATTCCAGCTAGATTCCTCTAACTAGTAAGTTTCACTAAGTTTCAGTTATTTACCTTAGAAACACATGAGTAAACCCAATGTAGTTAGATACTCTGATGTGATTTTAACATCATTTGTGGCCTTTAGACTCTGAGTGAAGTTTTCAAAGGTGCTTATTTTGAGGGCAACATTGTGGCCTCAGTCAGTACTGAATGCCAGTTGTGTTCACTGGGAGCATAATGCGGCCAATAGAGAGCACATTTGTAAACCCCCCTCCTTGTCTACAAACCGAAATCGCTGTTTAAGAAAGGACTCATTGTAGATGATTAGTTGAGGGAAAATACTGTAGTGAGAGTATGCAAAAAGTATACAGGCAAAATGGGTAGTGCCACAAATGGGAAAGTAATGGGAAAGTCCCAACTTCATTTGTATCTCAAAGAAACCTTAGTCATAATTATGTCACTAGCGAGTAGTTTCCTTTCTAAATCTGCTCAAAAAATGACATTGAAATGACTGTCAGGCCTGTCAGTCTGACATTGATGCCAGGGAAGGTTATGGAACAGATAATCTTGAGTGCCATCATGTGGCACGTATAGGACAACAGGTGACCAGGCCCAGCCAGCATGGGTTTATGAAAGGCAGGTCCTGCATGACGAACCTGATCTCCTTCTGTGACAATGTGACCCACTTAGTGGATGAGGGAAAGGCTGTGGACATTGTCTACCTAGACTTTAGTAAAGCCTTTGACACCATTTCCCACAGCATTCTCCTGAAGAAACTGGCTGCTCATGGCCTGGACAGGTGTACTCTTCACTGCGTAAAAAACTAGGTGAATGGCCGGGCCCAAAGAGTTGTGGTAAATGGAGTTAAATCCAGTTGGCAGCTGGTCACAAGTGGTGTTCCCCAGGGCTCAGTATCATGGCCAGTTCTATTTAACGTCTTTATCAATGATCTAGACGAGGGGATCGAGTGCACCCTCAGTAATTTTGCAGATGACACCAAGTTGGGCAGGAGTGTTGATCTGCTTGAGGGTAGGAAGGCTCTACAGAGGGATCTGGATGGACTGGATCAATGGGCCAAGGCCAATTGTATGAGGTTCAACAAGACCAAGTGTCGGGTCCTGCCCTTGGGCCACAACAACCCCATGCAATGCTACAGGGTTGGGGAAGAGTGGCTGACAAGCTGCCCAGCAGAAAAGGACCTGGGGATGTTGGTCGACTGACAGCTGAATATGAGCTGGCTGCGTGCCCAGGTAGTCAAGAAGACTGATGGCATCCTGGCTTGTATCAGAAATAGCATGGCCAGCAGGGACAGGGAAGTGATTGTCACCCTGTACTCAGCACTGGTGAGGCTGCAACTTGAATCCTGTGTTCAGTTTTGGGCCCCTTACTACAAGAAGGACACTGAGGTGCTGAAGCATGTCCAAAGAAGAGCAATGAAGCTGGTGAATGGTCTAAAGAACAAGTCTTATGAGGAGCAGCTGAAGGAACTGGTGTTGTTTAGTCTGGAGAAAAAGGAGGCTCAGGGAAGACCTTATTGCTCCCTACAAGTACCTGAAAGCAGGTTGTAGCGAGGTGGGTGTCGGTCTCTTCTCCCAAGTAACAAGGACAAGAGGAAATGGCCTCAAGTTGCTCCAGGAGGTGTTTAGATTGGATATTAGGAAAAATTTCTTCACCAAAAAGGTTGTCAAGCGTTCAAACAGGATGCCCAGGGAAGTGATGGAGTCACCATCCCTGAAGGTATTTAAAAGACATATAGATGCGGTGCTTAGGGACATGGTTTGGTGGTGGACTTGGCAGTGTTAGTTTAATGGTTGGACTCAATGATCTTAAAGGTCTTTTCCAACCTAAACGAGTCTGTGATTCTATGATTATCAAGTACTAAATATCCTCTTTTAAGAGTATTCTTCCATGCTATGTTTTATCTCAGAAAACTTAAAAAAAATGCAGTAACTTAAGAAAAGTGAATGGCCTGAGATGTTTTGCTGTGCGTGCTATTGTATTTGGACCAAATTGTGAATATTAAAGATTCCAACATCAGCTCCAAAAACCTTTCCTGAAGCAGTTCTTTCTTACACCATGTTCCACAATTCACCTAAGACATGCACGTGACACAGTTGCAACACTGAACTGGTGGTAGTGACAGCTTTAATGTGCTGTACTTTTGTTTTTACTGTTGATTTTGCAAATGTTAAAAAAAAAGGAAAATCTGTAGAACTTTTGGCATAAAACTGTAGCTGCTGCTGTAGCTAAATTGCTGCTAAGTGTCTAGGTGATAAAAGCCTTCTCCCACGCCTGCCACTCTGAACAACACTATTGTCAGGAAAATGTATGCATCTTTTTCCAGTAAGAATAAGGACTGTGATAACATTAGCATTTAGACAAGACACTGAGATGATGATAGTGAAATGCATTAATGGATGTGTCACTATTTTAAAAGAGCACATCTAATGGATTGTTTATATATGCTATCTCATTGTACTTATTTATTTATTTTATAGGATATTTTAAACATAAAATTGCACAGATCAAAGTAGAACTCTCCTGTGACCTCACTTCAAGGGCCTGTGTTTAACAGAACCAATCCCAGTTCTCAACCAGTTGTGTATACCACTGAAGGAAAATGAACATACTGAACAGCCACCACTTTTTGTACTTTCTGCCTACCACACGCCTTGTCATCTTATTGGCAGCTTTGACGACTGCTGAGGATGTGACTAATAGCACTTTCAACCGCACTGACATGAACATGGGATCTGTGCCTGTGGTGATCTCCCATATCGACCATATTATAGTCAAGGAGGGGAGTAGTGCCTTGATTGACTGCAACGTCCAAGGTAGTCCTAGTCCACATTACAGATGGTACAATTCCAACGGCCGCCTTCTCCAAGAGGAGGAGAATAAAGGTAAGATCTTAGTATTATCACTGATGTAGTCTGTCCAGAGACACACCAATAACCTGAATTTTGTGGCCTGACTGTGGTATTTTCCTGTGTGAAAATATATGAAAGCCTGGTGGCAGCCATAAATTTGTTGTGCACACCTTGGAAGAAAACAATTAACATTTTTTTAATGTGTTTTTTATAGCAACACACAGCAAGAAGCTGAAGCACTTAGCAGAAGGTGTAAGCAGGTTTCTTTTCATTGGAAGGCTTCGGGTTTGATTCTATTTCCCATTCTGTCCTCTTTTGTTCTTCTCTGGCACCAAAAAAACTGACTAAAAAGCTGTTTTCCAACTCAAGGGAGGATTCTCTTGAGATATGAGAATAGTTTGTTGGCGTGAGTCTAACACAGCTAACTCCCTGATATGCCTCTGTCTTTATGCATAGGGCCATGGGAGTGTGAGAAACAGGAGATGCCCTAAATGACCAACAGAAAAACCTATATAGGGCAGCAGTTGGAAGGATCAGCCAAGTTTGAGCCTTCCTGGCTTTAGTTAAGACTCTTCAGTTGCATTTGCCAGAGACCTTAATTACACATGAGCTTGTTTTCCTTAAATGAAGGGTTTGGGTGATAATCCTAGTTATACTTCTAGGGAACATTTCGGGTGGGGGGGGAGGTGGAAGGTGTTTGCTCATGTAATCCTTCCATACCGACTGCTTTGTTCACAGCATGATGAAATAAACTCTTAGTTATTCATACTAAATGCAAGATAGCTTGCCTAACTAATAGCTGACCTGAGGGAGAACTCTGTTATGACGGGAGTAATGATTGACCCAGCTGGATGTGCAACAGCATAGTGTATCTGTAAAAAGCTTACTGCATAAATAGTTATATTTTGCATTACAGTATTTTATCATTTTCTGAGTAAAGCTAGAGAAGGGAAATACTTGAGCTAATAAACAGACTTTCAGATATAATTTGTGCAGTCATGGCAACATACTGTGATTAGCGCACTAGAGTGTTTTACTAAGGCTCACTAACAGAAATTTTCCCCTTTAGTTAGGCATCTAACTTCAGGTCTTTGTATAGTCAACTGAGAGAGGTAGCTACTAATGTAAATGTTTAGGTAAGTGAGCAAAAACTTTGAGCAAATCAGTAAAAGTTGCAGATGTATCTGCAACATCACTTTAACTTAGACTTTCAACAGTGCACTTTTTCCTTTAAGAAACTGACTGTCTTTTAAGAAATGTTTCCTAGCACAAGACCTTTCTTTACTATGTATATAGTTACATTGAGTATGGCATTGAATTGTTATCAAAACCCAGCAATGATACCTTTTCTAATCATTGTTTTCTCATTAGGCTTATACTGTCTGCCAGGATCCACTGGCACAGAGCCAGTCACTGAGTCACAGTTCAATGCCATTATGTCATTTATAACAGCTGGAACCAGGATACATCAGCAAGGCGTCTTGTCATTTTACAATTAATAAAGACCTACTTTGCCAACATTGCTATTCAAAGAAATACCGAGCAGCCAGTACTCTATTTTTTCTTATTCTAAAGGTGGAGAAAGAAGTCTCATCTGTTACAGATGCTGACATTTCCTCTGTAAGAGAGTTCTCCTCTGAATTTGCCTAACTTTAGCAGATTGGGGTGATTTTTTTGTGTGAAGGTCTGCTTTAGACTGAGCTTTTTATTTATTCTGTCTTTCTTAATTTCAGGCAAAGTGATTCAGCTGTTTTCAGGAATTAAGCTAAGGCAAAAAATAGTGTTTCAGCTAAGTTAAAACTTCTAAGTAAGAGGATAAAAAGATGTAATTAAGAACTGTCTGTACAGGAACGGAGGCAAAGATCTTGTGGGAATACATTCTACATAGACTTCTACTGGAGATAATGTAAAAAACTATTTGGATGAGCCATGTTTAATTAGAAGAACTTTCACAATGGTAAAAGCCCATAACTACTCTGAATTAAAGGCTTTCTTTGACTAATGAGTTTCAGAATTGCCCCCAGATTCTTCCTTGAAAGGAATAAAGTAAAAAAATAGAATAACCTTTTTAATAACAAAAGAACTTCCATAGAAAGGATAAAATGCATGTAGAATCACGGTATATGCCAACCTTGGGCTGCAATCAACCAGGACTGCAATCTTTGCCTTGTGATTTACATGCATTGCACAGGGGCTTTGCGCTGTTTTAGTCCTCTAATCACAGATTCTGTGTCTTTGCTCACCTGTCTTAATAGACTTAAACTGCAGCTGGTTAGGTTAGGTTTAAGGAAAAACACCTTTCTGATAGTAAAGATAGGTGAACACCTGAAATTCCTTCCTGTGGAAGGTTATTGAAATTCCATTACCACCTTCAGCAGATACCTGTCAGGAATGTTTTGGGATTGTGTTACAGAGATTAAAAACAGTTGAGTCTGCCTCTGAGCAGCAGTATGCCGCCTATGTCATTGTTTTAAAAGGAAATCTTCTGTATGACATCTCCCTGTATGAAGTGTTCAGAAGGCACAGAGGCACTCTTACACTTTCTGGCTGTTCTCTCCACCATGTGAACACTTCCAGGGGTGGGTTTACACGAAGAAAAGAATTGACACCAGGATTTTCTATTGGAGTTGAATCATGTTTTTTATAGAAAACTTGCAATTTAGTAAGTCGTATCACACCAAATAAATCAAAAAATATACATCTTCAGCTCTTATTTGATATTTGAATAAAAATGAAACTTACTTGGTGAACTTAATCTAATTCATTACAAATATATAATGGCAAACAGTAACTAGCTGAATCTTGAATCACTTTAGCAGTGATAGGAACACTGGATTTTAACATGCTATTTCAAACTCAGTTTAATAGCTAAATTGTTCTGCTGTGCCAGGTTCAAAGGATATGAAACGTTACATGTACCTGTAGCGACCGAAGTTCCTGATTATATTACACTGATTGAAATGACTTTTAAAAGTAAAAGAAGTTCCATCGTGGTGCGTAGAAGTTCAAATTGGCAAACAAGATGTTCTCTTAATTGGTCACTGCTCTTCGCTTTCCCATCCATTTTACTCCTCCTGTCCTACTGCCCTTTTTTAAAAATCATACTTCAAAATTAGATTCTGAACACCTCAGAGGGCAGGCAATGTAGTATATGATGTCTGAAATGTTAGCGTTTTTAAACTTGACATTAACAGAATTATATGAGATACTGTAACAAAACACTAAAAATAATCCAATTATAAGAAAATGTTCCCAGCGGCTCAGCCGGTCAGGGAACAAAACAAGGGGTCTTAAGTAGGTTTTTCTGCCTCGCAATCTTATTGTTACTGTTCTTTGAGGAAGTGTGGCATGTGTTTGGGAGGCTCTCTGGGGTAAGTAGTCCTATCTTTATAACTTAACTCACCATAGGATTGTGATAGATGTCATGCATATTAACATTTTTTTGTAAGGCTCTTTTAGGGCATGATCCAATTATTCACAGTTGATGTCAGGGATTTGACAGTAACACAGCTAGGATCTCAGGGACAGACAGGCCTTTCTGATGGTAAATTCTTTGTGTTCTTGTGAACATTATTTCCTTCTTCCAAAATTTGAAGCCAGTTTGAAAAACTGGATGTTTAAGACTATGCTGGTCATGTGAACAAAATACTTCTACCTAAATTACTCTGTCTTCTCTCCGGCAGGAAAATGGTGGTTTCTTGACAATGGGCTACTAAACATTACCAGCGTGTCTTTTGAAGATAGAGGTAAATACACGTGTGTCGCATCTAATACATATGGCAGTATTAACAATACCGTGACACTGAGGGTTGTTTTTACCTCCGGAGATATGGGAATCTATTACATGATTGTCTGCCTTGTAGCTTTTACCATTGTTATGATACTGAACATTACTCGGTTATGTATGATGAGCAGTCATCTGAAGAAAACAGAGAAAGCAATCAATGAATTCTTCAGAACAGAAGGGGCAGAGAAACTCCAGAAAGCCTTTGAGATTGCGAAGCGTATCCCAATTATCACTTCAGCCAAAACGCTCGAGCTTGCCAAAGTAACCCAGTTCAAGACCATGGAATTTGCTCGCTATATCGAAGAGCTTGCTCGGAGTGTACCTCTGCCACCTCTCATCATGAACTGCAGGACTATAATGGAAGAAATTATGGAGGTTGTCGGTCTGGAGGAGCAAGGACAGAATTTTGTACGGCAGACAGCAGAAGGCCAGGAAACCACTGAAACAGATGAGCTGTATATGATCCCGAATGCTTTGAAGCGCAGTGACTCTCCCACAGCTGACTCTGACGCATCATCACTGCATGAGCCACCTCAACAGATTGCAATAAAAGTGTCAGTTCACCCGTTGTCCAAAAAGGACTGCATGGACGGTCAGTCACAAGAAAGCATGCAGTTGGACACCAAGGAAGAAGACACTCCTCAAACACCAGCACTTCCTGCAGAGCCCCCTCCTGAGCCTTCTGCTGAACTCAGTTCTGATGACACAGCATTGGCAAATGACAAAAATACATGCGTTATATATGAAAGCCATGTATGACAGTTACTCCTGAATCTATGCATAGCAGGAAAATCAGGTGGAGCTCTTTTAAAAATACATATTGTACTTGCCGCTAAGCCTTACCTGGAGACTATCATAGCAAAAGCATGTATGTGGATTATTTGGCACTTTCTGCTCAGTTTGACTTTAGTTTACCATGATGTAAGGCAGATTAATTGCTATTACATTAATATTAATTGCTCTTTTCAATTAGGAATATTTCCAAGAAACATTTACCTCAGCATTTTCTAGGTTGGAGTCACCTGTAGTGGCCTCCTGGAAGTCATTGGTAGTCTTTGATATAGGACACTTGAACTTACTAAACATAAAACTGGTGTTCATTTTCTTCCTTCACTCTCATTATTTTCATCTGTTGCATTTTTGCAAATATTATCTTCTGAATTTGAAATACTGCCCAAGAGGCAGCACTCCAGTAGCCAAATAAAATCCTAACAGAACCCATTTATAAAGCCTGTTTGCTCAGCTGCATTGCGATTTAGAGGGCTATTAAAGAAAGTTAAAATGTTTCCATTTCATTTGAGATGACACTGCGTAGGCACATGGGAAATAGTTTCCCCTTTTCCACGAAATGAAGATGCCAACAATTGTTTTTTTCACATCGAGAACCAACTTTGAGGTGTATTTTACAGATAGGAAAGTCTGTAAACATCTTATAGAAAGTTGCGGTCCAGCAGCTCTGCAGGGGTTTTTTTGCATATATTTGACCATTTTTTACTTTGCCAGAAGTTTATATGGAAAACAGCTGTAAATATGCAGATGTCTTGTTTTGTACTAATTTGGTAAGGAGTAAGTATGCACTACCATACCAGAAGATAAGCAGGTTCCTTAACAGTCCTACAAACACCAGTAATCAGCTGCTGACAAGGCTGAAATGGCAGAATACCTTTTTACTTGGATTCTCAATTTTGCGTAGATTCATATTCTGAAGACCAAGCCTAAATGAATCTATAAGCATAAGTTTGAGAGTGTTTTATCCAAACTAAAAAAGATTATAATCAAGTGTCCTGTGAAATTACAATGACGATCACACAAACTGTTTACTGTGTTATAATTTCTTTGGTATTTTAAGAATCTCCTACCTATGTAGGATGTTCACTGCTTGAGTACATGTGACTCTACCCCAGTAAAGCTTTAATGATCACAGCGATTGTGGCATTAAAAAGGATCAACATTTATGCCAGGAAATGCCAGGAGTGGAAGGGAAGTGGTAATTTCTATTGCAGACAGACAATGAAAAGGACCTTCTCTGCAGTGAGTCTGGAAAGAAAGCACTTACAAGGAGGAGTTTGTGTAGGATTAATAGCATATTACTTAATTACCTGACACACATTTAGTTTGGAACTAATGAACTATCACCTTATAGTTTTTAAGAAGGACTGTAGTGTTAGTATAGATACTCAAAATAAGTCTGGAATCAAGTATATTGCAGAAAAAGAAGTCGCTTAGGTCTATGGGGAGATGATGTATGGATGGCTCTCTGGACATTTTATTGAAGTAGCCACATCTACATAACATGTCCATTGGAGGCAATCAGGTATATTAACTGCACGGGTAATTGAGACCAAACAAAGTCAGTGTTGCAGCTATCTAAAAAAACCCTTGATAATGAACTGAAGTTTTAGGTCAACTTCCTCATATTAAAATGCAGAGCTTCACTAGCAGTGCAATACAGGAACACCCCATGACTTTACGTAGGTGATGCAGAGAGAAGGCTTCATATTTACCTGTCTGTGGTTATTAAAAAAAATACATGTTTAATAACAGACTTCAGATTTTGCAACCAACTTGTGATAAGGACAGCATTTAGTTCCCTGATGTTTGTGCTCACCACAGTGGCCAGCATCTACACAAAATGCATTTGCACATGCCCAAAAGGAAACATGCAAGGGCAGTCCCTTTAGGAATGTGGCTGGAAATATTTTAGTTCCAGTGAAGCAATATAAATCTAGAACACAGGGTAGATTAAGAGAATACCACAAAGAACCTCACTTCTGACCAGTGTGATTGAAAATACTACTGATGCAAGCTGTTAACTTCTTGTCTGAGTCCAAAGTATATTTCTGTTCAGTGTTCACATCAGATTTTCAAGTTACTGAATTTGCTTCTGGTATGAAAATGGATGAGGGCAGAAACAAAAGCTGGAACTTGCACTAAATTCTTTTAATTCACCTTAACCTCCTGAAAACAGGCATCTTGATTTTTCTGCCTGTCCAGCATTTACAGACGATGCTCATGCATTCTAAAGTTACCTGCCAGGTGCCCAACTAAGATTGCACAGATGAGCAAGGATGTTCTCCTTGAAAGCATAAAAATAGCTTTTAAATTACACTTTAAAATTTAAAAGTTTCAAAATTATTTATTGAACTACAGTATTTTGATTGGTTTTTAATTATAAACTTTTTACAGTAGAGACCAGATCCCTTCATGTATTTATATGGTGACTGGTACCAGGCAGTTCTGATCCTGACTGCTGCCTTTTGGCTGTCCGCCTGCCTATTTATTATTTATTTATTGAGAAGCATTTGAGAGCAAACATTCCCCATGGTTTTCTTCAGTATCTCTGTGTAAACTTCCTTGAAGGTACAGATTATGGTTTTTTCCAAAGTTTGCTCACAAAGAGCGTGTATTTGAAGTACACACAAATGTGTATTGCAAACCACATACGGCAACAGTTAGTTGGATTAGATGTGCATAATAGGTGTAGTGCTGAATTCCTGCTGTTGCAAGGTCAAGGGAAACCTTGACTTTGCTGGAGTTGGACTCAGAGCTGAGAGTTCACAGGTAGGACTGGTCCAGCCAGTCTGCTATAAATTCTTTGGACATTTAGCTTTGTGGTATCATCGGAATAAAAGCAGCACAGCACTGTATGTGAAGAAAATGCAGGTTGTAATGGTTCTGGTTTATGTATTTTTTTTCTATTTTCAGGTATGCTGCTCAGTATCTTTATGCATCCATTATATAACAGCTGTAAGTCTAAAGCTTTTTACATGCTTTCAGGCACTTCCTATGGGGGAGATAGTTGGGAAGCAAGACCTAAACCCATCTTTCCTGTTCCAAACTTTCTGGCTGTGCTATTATAAAGTAAACAATTCTGTCTTGCAGTATTTCTTAGGGAATGGCTATTTCATGGTGCAAGAACACAATTGACAAATATAAAATTAATGTGGCTCTAAGAAAACATTAACATTTGCATTGTTATGCATTTTCTTGCACCTTAAGCACTTCAGGGACATTAGAGTGATCTGTTCCCATCATTAGACTACGCACACCTTTTGTTACATTGTTCTATTTATTATATCACCAAATGCTAATTATATCACTAAAACACTCAGAATCTGGAAAATCCAGTCCAACTGAATTTGTGTTCTAAAAGCCTAAGGAACACCAAGCCAGACTTAGAAAGTAAAAGATATTTGCAGGATATATTTACACCATTTTAAAATATTTTTGCCAAAATTTCATGAAACATGACTAGATTTCTGCAGCACAAGAAATCAGTGTTGGATTTGAATTGCACACTTACTATTCTTTTTTCACTAAATGTAAGACTATATTAATCAGACCACTTGAACATAGTACTCACTATCTACTTACTCAACATTTTCTTTTTGAGCAGCATTTGTTTACTGCTGATCCTTTTTTGTTCTCTGATTTGAGTATGCTTGTGATGGAACCTACCCTTCAGTCATTTTTTGAGACTGTAATTTAAAAAATTTTAAAAAAACATAAATCAGCATTTTTGTGCCGTTTTATTGGTAAAAAGGTAAGGCACAGCACTTCACTCCTGTGCTTAAAAATTACTGTATAATCGTAAGAGTTGCTGAATGGCATATACGGGCAGATGTTGATTTTTTTTAAAATCAGTGCCTGTTTTATTCTAATGTACATACTGTGTCGATTCCTTGATTTGCAGTTCTCTTTTGACAAAAATACTGTAATATATAACCAGGGCTTTCTGACGTTCAGTTTGGTTCAGATCAACTAATTCTGGAAAGTGTTAACAGTGTCGAATTTTAAAAGTTCTCATGGAATATCTTGGCAGCATGCTATTTAAGAGTTGGCCTCTTAAGTATGCCATACTTAGTGGGACAGCTGAAAGCTTCTTAGATGCAAAGGAAATGCTTGCACTAAAGTATCTTAAGTTATATTTCATTTATTATGAAATTCTGTTTGATTTTACAAGAAATGTAAGACAAATATGAATGTGTTCTTTTGAGAAGCAGTTACTGTATTTTGATTTAAATAACTGTTCTAATTTTATAGTTCACGGCCGTAAACCATGAAGTTCATGGTTCAGTTCATGCTGAAGTGGCAAAATGAAATGTGATCCAGTTTGTAAATTGATCATTGTTTCAATAAAGAATTTGCACAGAGTATGCCGAGTTTGTACATACTCAACAAGACGATAGTTTTCTAATAAGAATATGCCATGGCTCCAGTTCAGGTGGAAGTGATCTATGTCTTTCATTGTACATCTGCTAATATTCCAGAAACTTTGTTCAGGAGAAACAGCTGCTTACCTAGAAAGGAAGTTTTAATAAAGCTCTGAAAGGGAGCTGCTGTCATTATTCAGAACATAGACCCAATTGTCAATCAGTATTGTTATCAATAGCATAGACTGATCATGTATGTAGCATCTTCTGTTTGGAAGCACGTCAGCACTTCTGCATGTTAATCCAAAGGACTTTTTTGTCAGCTGTTTCCTCTCTGAGCCCTGTGATGGGGCCTTGCAAAACGTCTTGCTGTTGTTGCAGAGTTGGGGTCTATGAAGTAAACATCTCTTCTCCCAGAGGCACCCTGGTACCAAGACAAAATAGAAGTGTGGGTTGCCATACCTGTCCCCATACCTTCATCCACCCTAAAAGGATGAGGTGAGATGGCTTTCCTGTCCCACAGCAGTTGGACTGTATCACTCCATAATAGTCTTCAGCAGGACTTAGTTGAAGCAGACACTGTAATACCTTGTCCTGGCTTTTCTGGTGCTACACAGCTAGCAGCCAGTGGCAGTCACTGACGGAGATGGAGTGGGGGTGACTTGCCTTTTCACACATGAAAGATTTGCTCTTGCCAGCTGCCTGTTCTAGGCTGAAAAACATAGCCAATAGCAGGAAAACAATAGCTATTTCATGTTTTAACTCTGCTGTTTGAAAGAGTGCTCCAATTTTGAAAAATATTTTCAGAAGCATTTTTATTCAACAGTATCAGTTGAGTTAATGGGGCTGAGACATCCACAATCTATCTACAAATATCTATGAAAAATAGTGAAGGGGTCACAAACTGATCATAAAAATGGAATACATATGGCTAGAGCCATATGCTATTTTATTGTCTCAGCATGGGACCCTATATTGCAACTGGGACAGTTTGATATGCTGCAACTTTTTTTGTATATAGAACAGCACTGCTTGAGGATGCTCCCTTCCAGCAATGCTGAACTCCTCCAACAGCTTTGCTGGAGCATTTTTCAGGAAGGCAGGGTAACACTATGAAAAAGGCTGCCCCCAGCCCCAGTGCTTCTTATGATGCTTCTCATGTGGAGGAGACTGCCTTACAACAGTACTACAGAGGCTCTCCAAAACTAAAAGCTGGGGGTGGGTAGTATCTCCACAAAGATGGGGACAGTGGGGTGTCTCTGCTCTCCTACTAAGACTGGAGTTGGGGAAAGCTGGTGCATAGCTCAGGGCTGGTACCCCAGATATTTGTAGTGCTACAACACCACTTTCCCACAGGACTGTATATCTTCTAGCCCACATACTGCACTAGTGCCCAAAATAACCAGCTAAGAGACTTGAGAATCAATTCCTCTTCAGTGTCCATTTCTTCCATCTCTTACTCTCCCTGTCATACCTTCCTGCACTTTTTTCTGTCCCTACCAGCTCCACAGTGCTAATTCTCAAATGACAACAGAGTGAAGCTAGTGATCAGGCACATGTTTCTGCACTCCAGGCACCTCTGTTCCAAACTGACCTTTCATAAGTCCTGAAATGGATTTTTTTTTTTCCAGCTGTACCAGGCTCTAACGCTATTTATGTACTATATTTAGCTCTCTGGCTCCCAGGCCTAAACTGAGTCATTACACTCTTACAGTAAAGGCTGACTCGTGAATCCATGGTATTGTGTATAAGTCTGTAAATTTGTCAAAGACAGTAATATAAACTGAAGCTGTTTCCAATTTCTTACTCAAAATCAGAATGTATGGCAGCAAACAATAAACGTGGCAGACTTAGGACAGGCGAGTTATGTAACAAGAAGCTATTTCATACTGCAACAACACGAGGCAAGAATGAGAAAAATTAACACCCAGCCTTGTATAGCATGGAGAATACATGTAAAGCCTTGCTTATGACTGAGTAGAAATATAGCGTCAGTATCAAATCAATTTGCCATTCTATAGCCACTTTCTACTTTGAGAACAGATTCCTGTTATATCTACTCTATCCAGGCTTTTCCTATGTGGACAAGCACCTTAGGCATGGAAATAGTACAAGAGTTATCAGAAGGGGCCTTGTCTCCCTCATCTACCATTTTTGAAATTATTTTCAGGACTATTTAGCTATGCATCAAAGGCCAACCACAGACTGCCACCCTGTTCTGCTGTGGAGCCATGGAGTTTGGGAGCTCCCGTTGGAGATGCACAAGCTGGTCTTTCTGAAATACCTCTGTCTTCTCTTGCATAGGTTTTGATTATACCACCCAATAAGCCACTCATATTTATTAACAGCTCAGGCCCAGTCATTCTCAATTGATAAGTACAAAGAAGCAAAATAAATGCCGCCACCCTCCTTCTGAAGCCTCTTACTGCTTCTACCTCAAGATTAGCCCTGATGGACAGATAGATCCTGAGTTATTTGGGTATCCTTTAACTCCTTCCTGCTGGTGAACACTACCTTAGTCAGAAAGCAAGATTCAAAAAAAGTATCAGTCAGAAAAAGAAGCCCCCTTCTAAGGAGACAAGCATGGATCTTGCCTGTTTAAAATGTTTCATTATCCTTCTCTCTAATACATGCAGAGTAAACACCCTCAGGAAAAGACAGTAAAAAATAGAAAGAAATTTAGTAAGATTAGAACAGGAAGTTTTTTTCATTTTAAACATCCAGAGGTGATTTATCTTCAAAGTATATCAAATTGTAACTCATTTAATCATGTGTTCATTTGTTTTGAAACATATTCAAGTGGAGAAAAAGGAAATTCCTAAAACCAATGAAATTTTCACCCCCAACCCCAAAGTAAATTATCACAGAAATACAAAACATACCGCCCAGCCCTTCTCTCAGGATACCTTTTATCAGGGAAGATATTTCTAGTCCTTTTTATGTTTCTGCTTAGGTGACTGCAGCTTCCTTAAGGGACTGGTGGAAGTGCATTTCTTTTCTGCTGTCTTCTTGGTTAAATACTATCTACCCTGTGTGATCTCTTCTTTGTGTGTAAAAATCAATATTCCACTGAATATTTATCTTCTTGCTTCCTCTCCCCATTCCATTTTGATACCTTTTTTTGTGTTTTGTTTTACTGCTTGGATTTTGTTTTGTTTGCCCTAAAATTCTTCATATTTTAAAATAAATCAGAGGATCCTAATGTTTTTTCTGTTGCCTGTTTTGGGGCAGGATCACTCACACCCATCTGTATAATTCAATTTTAATTATGCAGATGTACAATTAACTATTCCAAGATTAGTGCAGAATGAACTAATCAATAGGCTGAAGCAGAATTCTTTTGCAGAACAGCATCAACAGAACAGGTAAAGCCATAATTTGCAAGATACAAGTGAAATAAGTGTCCTCAGTCATACATGGGTCTATGAATAATGTTATGTTCTGTCATTTGTTCACGTGAAAAGTCATATATTATAGACCTCTGCCATAAATAATGTTTCTTTTTGCTTAGCCTTCCATCATGAATGGAATAGCACGTTTGCACCATCCCTACACTTGTACGTCAGCTACCCGTTTTCTGGATTGGTTTATATTATTCATTGGATAGCTTGCCAAGTGCAGGGGCCTCTCTAAATTAGATATTTTTAAGAGACTGCAGACAGCTTGGTGACACTATGCAAATTATATTAATTTCAAATGCATTGATAAATGCTTTTTCACCTTTTTTTTAACTGAAATGCTGTATTTCTATATAGGCTGATATTTACATGTTAATGGAGTCATTTCTTCTGTATTCTTTTAACTAGAAACTCCAGTTTTTCATGTGTGCAGTAAAATGACAGTAATCTGCTGCTGAATAAAACTGCTTTTTGCAACTATGGTTTCTACATTTCATAATCCCTGTGTAATCTCTGTTAAACCCAGAGCTCATTCTTTAATATATACAGTACAAATGAGGTGAAAGGCTCCAAATCTCTGTTATTCATGTAGTCTGCATCAGACTACTAGTTATTTTATTATAACATATAATAGACCTGCCCTGACACTGTAACTCCTGTTGCAGTTACCAGAAATAGCCCCAGAGCTTTAGCCAAATGTTATATGATACAGCACCACTGAGAACTATGTTCCTACTCTACACCAATTTCAGGAAAAAACTCCAGAGAAAACCCATCCCTTCTCAGCAGGGAACCAGGGACTGAAAGCCTCTGAAGTACTTAACATTTCACATGTTCTTCAGAAAAAAACTCAATACCTAGGTAATTTTTGGGGTCTTGCTTGTAAAATTGATGCAGGATCTAAAATATCACCAAAGACGGAGCTCACTGAAGCATGGAAGCTCATCACTCCCAGTAGTAGCTGTCAGTTGCAGACAGTAGCTAAAGACATTTCTCAGGGTAACCCATGACACTGTAAGGAGACAAAGGTATTCCATACCACATAAAATGGCAATGTCCAGGAGACTATGGATGGTGTTGCAAGATGCAGTCCCCAAACTGTTCAGGACCAGTTTTAATCCAGTTAAAACTGGTTAAGACCAGTTCAATCCAGTTAAACCCGCTTAAAACCAGTTTAATCCTGTTAAAAGCAGTTCAATACAGTTTAATCCGGTTAAAACGTGTTTAAACAGGTTCAAAAATTCAAACCAGATTGAGCCAATTTTAACCAGTTTAAACCAGATCAAATCAGGAAACTCAAGCCTGTTTCCTGACTAGAGAAGCACACTGGGACTAGAGAAGCATCACCAAAGGCTCTGTGCTGGGATGGTGAAGTCAGATCCTTTCACATGAACCCAATTCCTTCCTTTCAGCTTGATATTGTGACCAAAGTACCCCTCTTCTTTATTTGCTCTAGCACTACCTCATAGTTCTTCTTCAAAGGAGACTAAACATGGGCTCTTCAGTGAGGCAACTGCTGAAGACCACGCAAACGCACAGAGGAATGAGCAGCTTGGCTGTACTGGCAGATGTGAGCTTGCCTTTGTACCATACCGGACAAACACCCTCTCAGAGGCTTGCCAGCATTCAAGTGGAAAAGGGTTGTGACGTTGTGAATCTAGACAAGCCATGAGCAGACAAGAACAGGCAGGCAGGAGTGAGCTGGAGGCAGACAGGACTAGTCCAATAGACATAGAATTAAGATGACAGTCCCACACAGACCTAGAATTAAGATGACAGTCCCACACTTACTACTGAAAAACACCTCCAGCAAAATCAGCTCCCTGCCCCTATCCCCCCTCCTTCAAAGAAGTATGTCACCCATCATCAGCTCAGCAACAGTTTCTTGTCCTTCTGCCTATTCAGGCTCTGACCAGCCAATTTTTGCTTCTTACTGAGCTGCTACAAGGTTGTCTAATCCTAATGGAGATCTGTTGCTCTTTTTGCCCTGTCTCTCCCCATTACTAACTTCATGAGATTCACTTGCCAGCACACAGTCCTCAGAGACCTAACAGACCAACTATTCTGCTCTAAAGAAGGATGTGCGAAAACTAGGCACACCAAGATGAATTAATAGATTTAAAGCCTCTGCCTGGTTAAGCCCTGTATGCTCATTCATCTCCTCATTCTGTAATGGCCAGATTTAGCAAAGTACAACTTGACCTACTGCTGTGTTTTAAAGGAGAGGGTTTTTCTTAACCTGTAAAATTGAGCAATGAAGGGTTAAGGGAACCCAGATTCCAGGCTTAATCACAACACTTTCTTCTCACAATGGTATAAATTGTATTCTGTGTCTATTTGCAATATGCAGAACAAACACAGGAAATCCTAGAAAAATCAATATTTTCTTAATGAAGGTGGTTGTCCTCTGCTTGCCTCCAGGTAACAGAATAAAAGGTTTTAAGGCACTGTCAGTTAGCAGAATTGATATCAAATGCTTTTGATCAGGTACCCTGTTTGGAAAGCAACTACACTGGGAATTCCCAGTTTGTAAATGAGGTCTGTTGCCTTTATATTGACTTACCATATAATGGATTGTAAAAGGCCAATTTTACTGGAGCAGAACTACACAATCTTTCCCAAGTCTGCCCTACTGCTGCATATTTTTTCTTTTCTCTTAAGAGTCTGCTATAGGATATAATATATGCTACAAAACTTTAATGCTCTACCCATACAATTAGAAAGATTTTACTAAAATACAGAATCCGAAAAAAATAAGCCTTCATATTTTTTCTTTCAAAAGCTATCATCAATAAGTCTATCATTTGTGCTGTGTTGTAGCCACAAACACTGAGACAGATGCTTGTAACTTTTCTGCCTGCTTCAGCCTAGACCACACCACTCCATTAGAGTGCTGAGAATTTGCTGGCTTCGGAGAGGCCAAAGCATGTATTCTCAAGGGACTGAAAGGAAAATGTTCCACAAATGCCAAGCTGGAACTTGGCACCATGGTCACTTGGCAAATGAATGGCACTGTACATAATAAACAAGCAGAGAGAGTGAGCTTAAATTCTAAATACCCTCTTGAGAAAAGATAGAAAACAGTTCCTAGGAACAGTGAACAAAAGCTGTCAGAAAACTAAGATCATTGATTTTTGTCATGAATGACTTATGATTATGGCTTCGTGGTTGGAACAGGAGTGGAAGATTTTGCAGTACAAAGCACTGCATTCACTAATCTGTGTGAGATTTCATTTACACTCATTAGATAAAGCACAGCGTCACATTTGTTAGATCTGTTGGACTCAAATATTGTATTTTACACATTAATCCAATTACCTTCCTGTGTCACTACATCTTTAGATTACATTACTGTAGTATCAATTAATAAATGCTTTTTTCTATTTCCATGTATAACTGTGTAGAGGAAAATACTGTTTAGAATAGCCATTAATTTTCCATTCAAACAAACGATCTGCTTCAAAATGAAACTGACCAAGCTGCAATTTTATTTCCACACCTCTCATATTTGTATTATGCTACACCAAACAGTAAAACTAAGAAAATATATGGCACAGAGTTTAGGCTGCCAACTGGCTACCAGGCAAAAGGACAGATTAAGAAAGGTAGCAGGTTCTCTGATCCAGCAGATGAACAAGCTGTATTCTGACTTCTGCATATTAACACTGTTCAGATCTGAAGGGAATCTGCTCTGACCCACATGCACTTTGGTTGTACACTGCACAGCACTCAGGATATTCACCAATCTGTTAACACACCCCATACCCTTCTTTCACAGTCACCATCCATTGACAATTCAGGGTTTCATAATGCACTCTTACGAAAGCTTTCAAAACCTTATTCTGCACTGAAACAGGAGCCAGCCTCCTCAGAGACCAAAATATAGCCTTGTTCTCTACCTCAGAAGGGTTTTAGTACACATCCAGTCCCATTCTCTTAAAATACAACCAAAATTTAATAGAAGGTGGAAATTGAAACTTCAAGCTCACCAAATAAGCATCTTCGATTTTAAATACTAACCCTAAACCAGCACTGTGCAAAGTCACATTCTACTCTCTTCCCTTTTCCAGGTCTTCTGCAGTTTTTGCTTACAATGCTTGACTTTCTGATTTGTGGGCCTGGACCACACCCTCCACCAGAGGAATCTGAGTCTGAGTTTGTATTCTGCTTTTTCTTGCACTTACTTGCCGCTTGAAAGTAATCCAGTTGTGAAGTTAAGCCCTGATCCAGAAAAACACATGAGCACGTAATTTGTATATATGAATAGTATCATTGTGAAGGGTGCAGGCTCTTTCCCAATATTTACCATCAGTCTTTTCTCTGCTATTGCTTCTTTGTTCCCCATTACTGCAACTGGCCTTTCTGTTTATTCCAAGATTTTCCTGTAAATTCAAAATGGAGTACAGGCTATGTATAGGATCATTCCCAGGACTGAGAGGAGAGGGCTTTCAGAAGAACTAGGACATAAAACACACATACAACTGTGTTTAAAATGAGATGTCAGAAAGTTCTCAGCACTGCTTTTCATCTCAACCAGTTAACACATATCAGAACAACTTTTGGCTAGCTTGCTTGTTCAGCTTGAACTTTTAGGAAGATCATCCAGGTAACTCATTTAGTTAGGAAAATATCACTGCAGAAGTAGTAGTGAGGGTTTATG
This sequence comes from Strix uralensis, assembly GCF_047716275.1. NCBI lineage: Eukaryota > Metazoa > Chordata > Aves > Strigiformes > Strigidae > Strix > Strix uralensis. The sequence continues at coordinate 43,023,660 of NC_133975.1, forward strand.
AGTTACAATATAGTTGTGACGTTAAGTGCTAAATACTCTAAAACTAAACTACTTAAAAATAAATAGTGTGGATTCTATGATATTGGGAACCTATTAATATTCTTTCACCTATGAGCAGTGGTGTATATTTAGAGGAGAGATATCAACACGTTTCAAACAGTCCCATAAGCAAAATGAACATTTAGAGATCGGTATTAACTGAGACTGATCGTTAACATGAATTCTCCTGGGAACAATTTTATATATAATCAATTTCAATTATCCTACTTTAGGCTTAGGAATTCTTGTTGGAGATTCCCACATACTGAACCAGACATTTAGAAGTGCTGATGGGATATTTACTCCAAAATGCCCGACATTAATTCTTTGCTGATTGTGCCCAATGCAGTGCAACTTCACACTGAATTATTTGAGTCCTATGGTCAGTATTGCAAAAATACTGATGCTGGTCAAACACACTTCATTACTAACTGTCATACACTCTAATGGGAGTTAACAGCGTGTCTCAGGGAGGTGTTCAAAATCTTGCAGAGTCAAAGTCCTGATAGACCAATCACATAGCAGATGCCCCAGCTTTCTGAGATTAAAATCAGAAAAGAAAGTTGAAACTTAAAGAGCAATTTTTTAAAAATATATATTGAATTAGTGACAGGTAATGCATGCAACATCATCAGTCTGGTTCTCAGAGAAAGGGATAATGGTTTTGGTGAGAAATTTTGCCTCAGCAGTGCATACAGGAGGACAAGAAGTTGATCTTACTGTAAAAGTACATTCAACACTGTTGTCCTAGTAAAATTAGTTCCTAGTTGTTCAAACCCCGGCAAAGCAAAAAGCCCTTTAATTCAATATTCTTAGGGTGTTTTAAAAAAAAATCAGACTATAAACTTTTGTGTTAAAGCTCATTCTGCTTGAATCTTAAATCAGCCGATGTTATAGTGCTGACAACTTACTAAATGTTTCCAGGCAACAGAAAGAAAATAGCAAAAAGTAAACAATTCAAACATGCTAAAGAAGAACAAACTGATACAAAAATAAAACCTACTCCTGTATGGAGCTCCTTACTTCTAAGCAACCTTAACTCCTTTTATGTTTCATGCATAAAGAGGAAGTAGAGAGTCTCACAAAACAAGGGCCAGTGTTTTTCAGAGGTTTTTGGCTGTTATTTTCACAAAGGATCCTTTTGTTTCTTTTCAACACTCAGCAGACAATTGCTTCCAATTTCAGTCAACCCATGAAAACAACCAGAGTCTCCAAAGACTTCATAAAGTCACTGAGGCAGACTCTGAAAGTCTCCCCACACCTCTGTCATGTGTGTTGCGGGTTAAGTGTTTCCCTATAACCACTCTTGTGTGGCCTACATACTGGGGTGTGGAGTCAGTATTTTGTGCCTTGTGATACTTATATTTTTTACTGCTCCAGCAAACTAGAGGTGCTGAAATTGCAGTTTGTGCCAGCCAAGACTGCTGACTGCAGTGAACTCCCCTTGGGCCAGCCAGAGTCCAAGAGTGCTCTCCATGTTACAGAGGCTCTCAAATAAACAAGCAACCACCAAAAATTAAAAATTTATTGTCAACACAATTAACTAGCCCTCTGCAAATTACAGGTTCGAATGTCCATGAGAGGAGAACAGAACAACTTCTTAGGGTTTAACATAACCCAAAACACATAACAAAGAACAACTCCTTAGGGTTTAACGACAACCAAAAACGCAGAACAAAGCACCACTCCCTACGGTTTAACGACAACCCAAAACACTCTATCACTCATCTAACGAGTGAGGGCTCTCAACCTCGAGGTCCTGCTCATGGCAGCATCTCAACCCAAGTCACCTCGAGGAGTTTCCTTGGGCGGCGTCCTGACCCAAGGGGAGAGTCCTCGACCACAGCCAGCGTGCTGCTCCAGGGGACAAGCTCAAAATGGCTCCCCCAGGGGACTCCATTTATACCCAGGCCGAATCTGACCTGTGTTCAGTAGCGTCTCCCATTGGCCAAAGGCCCCAACTACCGTGAAGCCCCAAGAGCAAAGGCAGTCAGGAGCTTCTACCCTTCAGCAGCCAAGAAGCCCTATTTTCATTGGGCGGGTGCACCTGCCACACTCCAGTATTTTTCTGATTGTCAGTGAGCTCCGCCATCAGCTCTAATCCATCACCAGAGAACCCTTCTTCCTCTCTGGACCACAGTAATACATGCTCTCCACCTGGATGGGGCAACTGCTGCCCTTTGGATACACTGCAGAACACACAGGCAGTTGCTCCAATGTCCCTGATGCCCCATTTTATAGGTGTGATGGCTTTAGAGGAACCATATAGTTCTGGGTGTGGAATGTCTTCAGCTACTTCAGCTACTCCAGCTACTTCAAAAATCACTCTTACCACAAAACAAGTTAAAGATGCACATAAAAGCATCTTTCTACCAGCACCTCTCTTTCATAGTACAGTTGAAGAGTTGCAGATTTTCCTGACAAAAGGTTCCCTCTTTCAGTGACACACACATCTCAAGTAACAATCATTAAAGACTGTCTTTTCATGCTGGAGAATGACACCCTCTATAAGCCATCTCCCATTTAAAATCTTGCCAGGGGTCATAAAACATATATTTTTTTTTCTCCTTATGCACTGTCAGCTGACCATTTCCACTCATTAAAATAGCACTGCTTCACTCCCTTGGAGTTGAAAAATACATCTTTGCTACACAAGGTATCAAGTCCTGTGCTTGACTGGCTAATTAACAGTTTGTATTGAGTTTGAATGGCAAGGTTTTGGTAATGGGAGGAGAAACAGTGTTGGCCTCTGTGAGAAGCTGTTAGAAGTTTCCCTCATGTTTGACAGAGCCAATGCCAGCCAGCTCCAGGATGGACCTGCTAATGGCCAAGGCCAAGCCAACCAGCGATGGTGGTAGTGCCTCTGGGATAACATACTTAAGAAGGAGAAAAAACTTCTGCTCAGCAGCAGCCAGGAGAGAGGAGTGAGAATATGTGAGAGCAACAACTCTGCAGACACCAAGGCCAGTGAAGAAAGAGGCGGAAGAGGTGCTCCAGGCGCTGGAGCAGAGATTCCCCTGCAGCCCGTGGTGCAGCCCATGGTGAGGCAGGCTGTGCCCCTGCACCCATGGAGGTTAATGGTGGAGCAGATACCCAACTGCAGCCCAGGGAGGACCCCACGCCAGAGCAGGTGGATGCTCAAAGGAGGCTGTGACCCTGTGGGAAGCCCACACTGGAGCAGGCTCCTGGCAGGACTGTGACCCTGTGGAGCAAGGACCCCACACAGGAGCAGGTTTTCTGGCAGGACTTGTGACCCCGTGGGGGACCCACGCTGGAGCAGTCTGTTCCTGAAGGACCTGCAGCCTGTGGAAGGGACCCACGCTGGAGCAGTTTGTGAAGAACTGTAACCTGTGGGAAGGACCCACATTGGAGAAGTTCGTGGAGCACTGTCTCCCATGGGAGGGACCCCACGCTGGAGCAGGGGAAGTGTGAGGAGCAGCAGAGACAATGTGTGATGAACTGACCTCAACCCCCATTCCCCATCCCCCTGCAACACTCAGCAGGAGGAGGCAGAGCAAATCAGGAGTGAAGCTGAGCCCAGGAAGAAGGGAAGGGTGGGTGAAAGGTGTTCTAAGATTTGGTTTTATTTCTCACCACTCTACTCTGATCTGATTGACAAATTAAATTAATTTTTCCCCAAGTTGAGTCTGTTTTGCCTGTGATGGTAATTGATGAATGATCTCTCCCTGTCCCTATCTTGACCCACAAGCCTTTCATTATATTTTCTCTCCCCTGTCTAGCTGAGGAGTGATAGAGCGGCTTTGGTGGGCACCTGGTGTCCAGCCAGGGTCAACCCACCACACAGCATCTTCTATCAACAAGGGGCAAAACTTGATGACTTGCTGCACATGTTTCAGTTTAAAGTATTTCCCACCTGAAATTTATAGTCCATATTGCATATTTGTAAAATTGTATTAAAAAAAATGTGGCTTATTACTAGCTCTATAATGCAACCATGATAGTAATGTCACCACTTTGGGATGACAGTTGGTTTGGTGTCATCATCCCCATCTTCCTCCTTCAAAGCATCATATAAACTAACTACACTACTAAGACAGAGAGGCATTCTTCAGGAGGCTGGTTTTAAATTTCACTTCTTTTCCCAAGCTGCTATGCTTTTGCTCAACTTAATGCACTTTGAAAAGAAGTTAAGCTAAAAATTAGAGTCATACTAATTATGGAATAAGAATCCCACATATGCAGTTACTCAGGAATAGCTGTTCTTGAATAACAGCACATAACCAAGCCTAGGACATATTTTTAATGTTTTCTTTACAATCATGACAAGTAGGGCTTTGGGACTTTTTAATATTTTTTTGCTTTGTTTTGCTTTCCAATATTTTAAAATTTAAACAAAAACTCTGTGGCACAAAATTTGCTTCACATAAATTGTTCAGAAAGTGCATGAGTATTTGTATCTCCAAGTTCTGTCCTAAATTTCAGTAGAAGATACCTATTACAATGCAACTAGGAACCCAGAAGAATTTTCCACATTCCAAAGAGCAGAAAATGTGATATAATTTTAATTATATCAGGAAGTATTAATTCAGCACACAATCAGAACAAGATGCTGGTCCCTGATGTTAACTTGGTGACTCAGACACCATGGCAGGATTTCCTTCCCTCTAAAAATTCTTTAATTGGAGTGGATGAGGAGGCATCTGTCCCTCTCCTTTGGACTCAGTACAACACTCTATGGAAAGACACAACTGTTTTGGGAAACAGACAATGGAAAATCTTTTTGACAAAGTACAAAAGGCCAGTACAAAACAGTGGAGCCAAATCCATTCTCCTGACAGCCCTGATGAATTTCAGTGGCACCATGGCAGAGATTATTATAGCCTACGTGCTAGATGCTCTGCTACAAATTAAAAGCACTGGAGTAACTTTGCAGACCTGATTCGGAGAAACAGCTAGTAGTTAGGACATCTGGCTGTGGGTTCATGTTCTCCTTCTTCTAGGAAAATGTTGCTAACTTTTTCTTAGGAAGGCAGTTGGCTATTGAGCCTTGCTCCCTCTTGCCTTGGCACTTCATAAAATCTGGGTGCATGTCTAAGGAACAGAATTATATTGTTGCAGCAATACTGCAATATAGTTAATGTTTCTGGAAAAATGGGAAAGATGTTCAAAGACACATAAATTATGTATCCTTTGTACCCCTATATGTGCACAGGGAGTAGGATAAGGTAGAGAGCAGTACAGGCATCTTAGAAAGCAGTAAAGAGCACTGAAACAATTTGAACATACTTTTAGTTCTGCTTATTAGAAATTTTTCTTAGAGGTACAAAGTCTTTTAAATTCCACACATCCATACACATACAGTGGTGAACTAACTAAACCTAAGGAGGAAAAGCTACACATGCAAGGGCACACACACACACATACAATCCCCCCTCACCCCACCATATACAAGCACAGAAGAGGGGAATAGTTCTGAGGGAGGACAATTACACACCTGCTGTAAGAGCTGCCATCCATTACCTACAACACACTGCAGTGCTGACCTTGCTAGGAACTGATGCAGCAGCCAACTTATCAGCTCAGGGATCACTGAACTGTTATTTTGTCAAGGAGTCTGAAGTGTGTAAGGAGAAGTAAAAAGCCGCTGTTCTCTTGGGGTCAGAAGAGTCAAGAATTCACACACACATGTTATGAGGCCACCCAACAGAGACTACGAAATCTCCCTGAGATGATCAGAGGTGTCTGTATTAAAGACCTTGTAGCTTAGTTTACTAAAATATGGAAATGTATGCATTCCAGTGAAATCTTGCATTGAAACTTGAAAATAAAAAAAAAGGAGGCTGAGTCTTGTGAGACACATTTATGGACTGATTTGCTCCACATTAGTTTTGTTCTGAAGTTAGCAATACTGTCTGGAAATAGTATTAAAATTATTTCAGCAAGAAATTATACAGTACTCTCCAAGATTTATTGGAAGCTGCTATAACCACAAAGTAGAGCAGAAATATACATAATATTCAGAGTCCTGAAGTCATAATCGCAAGGATAAATCTACAAATTCCTGAGAATGCCTAACTTTAGTCAGCTTTCCCATAAAAAGAGATAAACAGAGAGCAAAGTAGAGGACGTAATAACAGACTCATGCATAGTTTTACATCACTACTATTACGAGTACACAGAAGGATTAGACTGCATGGGATTTCAAGCAGGAGAGGATCTCTACAATATTGTTCTCCTCAAGCCCCATTAGGAATTAATGATGCCTCAAGCAGTATTAACTCTGGCAAATTTCTTTCTACTGCTGCTGCTACATGACTATGGCAACATCACAGCTTCTGCCCAGCCTGTGCTATTAGGGGAAGAGATCTGCAACAAAAAGAGAGAGGCACCAATTCCTTAGGGACATCTTACTGATCTGCACATCATTCGACTCCATTAACCACATATCTGAGATTCCCAGACTTTAACATTCCCACGGAGTGCTCCATCTTCCCTAAAGCTCTGAGAGAACAGCAAATGTCAGCTGAGTCTTCTGAAAACTCCTGCTTTGTTTCTCTTCCTGTAGGGCGTCATTTCTGGGGTACAATGATGCATGTCTTTGCCTACACCTTTAATCGAGCCTAGATTCATTCTGCCAACAAAATATTAGGTTTATCAGAATAAATGGGTGAGAAAACTTTGCAGAATTAATGGAAGCACTCAAGCTTTTCTAATTATACACTGCATTAAACTTTTATGAGAGAAACCATGCAAAAATGCTCTGCTTTGAGTGTATTCTCAGAGCAGCTAATTTAGTTTGGTCAGTTGAACTGATCAGGCAAACAAAAGTTTAACCCAGCAAAGTAAAAATATTCATGCAAGGGTGGAATCCCACATTAATCTCTGAGCAGAACAAAAACAAAGACAGAAGCTCATTGCTGGCTTCAAGAGGTAATAAAGAACATGTTGCTGTATCGTAAAAAAAATCACTGTAATTCTAAAGCAAAACGTTGTTCTAAGGGACTATCTTCAAGCATACATGTTTGTCTTTTGCTCATTTAATTTATCTGCCTTTGATACATCAGCTGATGCTGAATTTTATGTATATTATTTTATTTATTTCTGCAGCTCCAACTCAGATGCAGGTCCCTGCTGTGCAGTACAAACACGTACATAATAAAACATCAGCTCTGTTTCAGAAAGCAAAGAACTTGAGGGCTGAACAGACAAGGCAAGAAAATTGGCAGAGAAAAAGAAAACTCAGAACACCCATTTCACATTGTGCCATTGAGGCACAAGACTATGACCTTACACTGGTAAACGGCAGCAATGTTTTGTCACTGAGATACATGGAGATAGGATTACGTTTTACACAGCGTGCCCAGAAGGACATGAAACATCCATGGCAGAAGGGAAGACTAAGCCCCAGTCTGCTGCACACTGTTCAGAGATGCTGACACTCTTTCATTGACTTATTACAAGCACAAAAATCTTCTGTATAGCATAAACACACACATTACATATACATTCTATAGATAGTATGGAATATAACATTTATTCAGTACAATATACATTATACTTACCTCAAAAAAAGCCCAACAACCTCAGAGCCAGTGGTTTTTATGCCTGCTTGGTATTTATTAGAAAATCAGTATGTGGCTCTGCCTAGTAATTTCTAAGTGTCAATACCTGCTGGTTGACTTCTGAGAAAGAGACAATTTGCTGTGGCTGATTTGTGACAGATGCTGGTAGGTTGGTGGGTGGACAGCCACCCCTCCAGATCCGTGATTTCACCTTTTGAGAAATAGGAAGTGTGTGCATTAAAAGAGAATGTGGGCTAAGCTGACCTGACCTCCATCCTCAGACCTGGTGAGAAGTGGCTTCAGAGTCAAGGGGTGTCCTGCTTTACCAGCAGCCAGGGCCAATTCTTTCACATTTTCCCCATTTGGTAGCTACCAGAGAAAGACAGCAATTACAAGTGTATAATAGACCTGGGTGGAAAACAGAACTTTGCCTAACAAGATGGTGATACTTCAAGCTGGGAAAACTTCAACATTTTCAACATTTTCAAAATCCAACACAAGGACATTTTTTTAAAAGGGAATAAAAGCCAAACAAAATTAATTTTTGCTCCATCAGAATATTTTGATTCAATTTTAGTTGGGGTTTTTTTAAATAAAAGCTAAGAAAGCAATTGAGATACATCATTTCAAACAACAACAAAAAAAACCTCAACAAAACTCATTATTCTAAATATGCCAAAACTTAGTCAAACACTTTTTTTTTTTGCTTTTTTCCCCCCCAAATTAACATGGGCAAAACGTATCTTTCAAAGCCCTTCAAAGTCAGAATCATCCCTGATGTCTTGCCAATGCAAATGTCTTGCTCTCATAAAAATACCTACTGTTGTGTAATTCTTTGAGAATCACAAATAGGTGGTGATATATACACATAGTGAATAATAATAATTACTATTGCAGATAATAGATTTTATACTTTTTTTGAGCTAAGCTATATATTCATAGATATAAAATGAGAAATCCAGCAAAACTAAGCTGACCTCTCTTGTGTGATGTGATTGACAGAATGAGCTGGTTACACTAAACACTACATTAAGTCTTGCTAGTCTGAACCTAGATCTTTCATGACATGTTGTCTTGAGTTTTCTCTGTGATTCCTACTGAATATTTCTGTGGAAAACATGCATTTGTTATATATATATTGCAGCAATAATTTTAAGGGATATATACTGAAGCTTCAAATAGTATTTTGGAATAAGTTATACATGCTTACATTCCTAGAAATCCCAGCTCAAAAGTTGATATATTTCTACAAAGATATACAAATTCTCAAAGGGAAATGTGGTAGTCAGTGCAGAAATTATTTAAAGAGGAGCTTTAGCTGTAACATGCAGAAACTCAGTCTCGATGGTCATACTGTCCTTTTCTTCATTAATATTCTATCTTTTACTCACCTATCATGATGGAAACTGCGCTTAAAATTAAAACAGCTGCTTCCTTATTGCAAACTTGGTGGTATTAGGCACAGTCTGAATTTAGTTTTGCTGCAGCATGCGTAATTCTGCTGAGGGCAAACAAATTTTCCTGCAAACTTTATCAACTAGCTTTGGCATCTTCTCTGTATGGTTTAAGGATGCTGGCCATGAAACATCTAAGAAAGCAAGCTGTTTTCTTGTTCTGTGCCCTGCAGAAAAGGGCTTTGCCTGATTTGCCTATGTGCTTAAGCTCTGTGGCATATAGTGCTTCATGCTTCACAGTTACTGTCTCCTGTAGCAGCTGTGACTACAGATATATGCTAACCTTGCTCTGGAAGAAAGGCAATACTTTACCAGCTGATAAAGTATAAATGTCAACATCTTCATGATGAATTCAGACATTTCCAATGCTACCTGAACATACAAGGACTCAGCTTGAATGTCATAGCTCTATCAGAGTGAAGTGCAGAGCACTGAACTGGAATTCAGAAAACCTGAGCTTTGTAACTAGTCCAGCAAATAGACTAAACTTCTCTGCACTTGGAGCCATCTTCCATAAAAGAGGAAAAAGATGATCTATCAAGGAAAAGTGTCATGTAAAAGCAGATATAGTATTATTATCATAGCTACCACTGACATGATTTTGCAGTTCTTTTACTAACCAAATTTAGGTCCAAGAAACAAAGTCTGGATCCTAATGCTCAATTTGCAGGTCAGATTTTGCCTGCCTAATGTCCCATCTTAAAATACCCTGAGCACAGACTTTATGTATGCAAGGTAACAAACATACCATTCCTTTTCTTTCAAGGCTGGTAACATTTTCTTTTATGATTAAAACATTAGCTATTGTTGTTTTATCATTTTTGTTGGATTTGCTCTTTGGAAATCACCCGTAGGTTCAGAACAAAGGTCGGGAATTCCAGCCCAAAGGAAAAAATTCTGAGAAGTTATGAGTTCCTAAAGTAAATGCACCGAAAGACAAGATTCTCTGGGTTTTTTCCTTTGCTAGTTGAATAACCATAGCAAAAGACAGGAGGTATATCACTCCATGACCTGAGATTATGCATATAATTCAGTGCCTTTATCTACTAGATTTTCCCCTATAGCTGAGACACATAGTACCCAGCGACAAACAAGTGTCACCTTGTCACATGGAAAGCACCTCAGATATTAATACAGGTTCTGCCTGCATCAAGACAGAAAAAGTTTATCCCAATTTCACATGCAGATATAATTAGAAATAAATAGAATGGGCAAAATTTGGAAAACAATCAATCCACCAAATACAAGAGTTTTCATTAAATCCAGATGGTACAATAGCATTAACAGTGGACACCTCTATTTCATCCACAGGGAAAAAATCTATATCCAAGTTTTATAGTTTTAACTGAGTCCATAAAATCTGTTTTTATATATATATAAAAGAATTACATAAGTAAGTGTTATTTAAGGAATACTTGTACGCTTTTAACATTTCTGTGATTGCAGTCCAGTTGAAGAACTTGCCAATGCCAGTAATCAGGATTTAGAAGAGAACAAAATGTACTTTATAGAGAAATTAGTGGTAAAAGCAGATGAACTTGTTCTGAAGATGGTTTTAGTATGTGCCCTTTGAAAATTATATGCCCCACCATTTACAGCTGCAGTGAGTCAGAGATGAGAACTGGGCAAGGCAGACTCCTCAGAGAGAAAAATGACTCACCAGAATCTGCTTAGACTGAACTTCCTGGTCCTGATTTCCTTATAATAAGAAACAACACTATGGGTGACAGGAGGGTGGTCAGATGAAGAAACATTTACCCCCGGTGGGGTCACTTTTTCCTAGCCCTTTATCATCTGCCTTAGTTGATAACTTCCTCTTCATATGTGGAATTGTAATATGAGGAATTCTGATCTCCCTGAAAAAGCAGGTACTTATAGCAGACTATAGCAGTGATTCAAATGGAAGGAAAGAAAACACAGATAAAATGAAGGACAAAGTTCATTGACAAAATTAGCAATTACTTGATGGTCTTAGAGATGGCCTATAGAGAGAACAGAGTTTCATATGTGGCTATTATTTGTAATTATCAATGTTTTATTCTGTATGTGATCTCCTTTTCTCGGAAAGGCCAGAATCCCTTGCTGTGCTGCAATCACAGAAGGCCAAGGCTGGTCCTACATTTCTGTCCCCAACTCAGCAGAGATTACATGCAAGAGCTAATTCAGTTTGGAACTGTAATGTGTCTTTCCAAAGATGCACTCAGGGACAACAGCTCTTCAAAGTAGTTATCAAAGCACTCAAACATAAGGAAGGAGTCCTTAGAATGGATTTAGCAGAATCACAGAGTAGACCTGGCAATGGAATGACATGAATAGGACCATCATCATAGCCTACTCTGTGGAGCAATGTAGACTAATCTCTCTAAAAGGAATACCCAAAAACATCTGCTCAAGAAGGCACTCTGGCACTGTTGGGTGGAGAGATGCCCAGGTGGTCCTTGTCTAAGAACTGCATTGAACAGAGTCAAGCTGTCTCTGACGTGCCACAGCTGTCAGTGAGTCAGCACAGGGGCCACCTACGATAGCAGAAAGAAAAAGTTCACTACTTCCCTGGATATCCTCCCAGGGCAAATATGACCATCCCCATCCCAAGTGAATTTAACTAGTCACCGGGAACAAAGAGTGCGTACTCTTCACTACTTATGCCAAGAATTGTTTTTCACACTTTTTATAAGGTTTCCATCCTATTCTCTGACTGTAAAGAACCAGCTGTTGGATTTAATTTGTTTTATTTTAAATAGTGCAGAGTAAATGAGTACCTCACAATGGAACGTGGAGTTTTTCTCATCATCTTTTTTTTTTTAAATAACTTAGTCTTCATGCAATCTAGTTCATGCCAAATACTTCCCCCAAATATTTATTTCCAGGGACTCTACCTGTGGGACTATGCTGCTTCTTGACAGGAATGATCTGACAGTAACCAGAAGTGGAATTAATTCTTCCATTGTATAAAAGGGAATCAAAGCAACCTTGTCATTCAGTTAGTGGCAGAATATTAGTGAGGGGCTTTCACAGGCCCCTGAAATCATATTCTGCAATGAAATCCAATTTAATTTAATATGATCCCTGCCATATTGAGAAATACTGCATATTTCAAGCTGCCACTCAGCTCTAGCTAAAATCCAGCACCAGACTTTCAATGCATTTTTTTCTTATATATACTAAATATATTTATTTTGGGTGGTCGGGGTTTTTTGTGTTGTTTTTTCCCTGAAGCAGTCAAAAATTATTTATATGTCATTTGTAGGATTGATAGGCAGTTTATTTATTATCGGCATTAACCATACTACTTGAATTTCCTGTTGTTTAACAGCATCCTAACTGATTAAAAAAGGAGAAAAGAGAACACTGAGTGCCTCTGCAGGAGACTGTCTGCCCTGTGTGAAATTAATGAGAGAGATCTGCTGAATCTCAATACTTCTCTAAGGAGGTTCACACAGACAGTGCGTGAAGAGAGCAGAGGTCTGAAATAAAAAATATTTCTCAGCTTTTAGACTAGTTAATCCAGCATTTCTCCCCTTGTTCGGAGATCACTTTGTTCAGAGGTCACTTGTGATGTTTTTTTAAGTCACAATTAAAAATTGTGTAATGTCTCAGCAAACATTTGAGTAGAAACTGTGAGCCAATTACAAAATTACAAATCCAATAAAAATATTTATTTTTATTTATTCCCCAGAAATATATGCGGCTTTACGATCCACGTGTATGTATTACCAATAAAATGTGGGTAAATATACCAAAGAATGCAGATATGACAACTTGATTAAGCTACACATTACACCAACTCATTCTCACTCAGTGTAAGCTTTTAACAGCTGTTTTACATATAACTACCAATGAGATTTGGCAGAAAGCAGTGTTTTTCAGGAGGTGGTTTGAAATGTTATGACTTTGGTGTTATGTCTAGGAAGTTTTTAACAATAAGCCAGAAATCTCTAGTGGACACTGTTGTGATTAAAATTTATTTCTTATTTGTAACACCATAATAACTAGGAACCCTAAAAAAGATCAGCCTATCTCCTATGCAAAGAACTGTGCTAACATTACGTAAGAAGTCTTCAAAGAATCCACAACCAAAACAATTAACAAGCCATAACCTGAGACAAAATCAGACCTGGTAGACAAACAAATTCACATGGGCTGTATGCTTTAAACGTAAGAAATATAGCTGTCAGAAAACCAGATACACTTGGAAAAGAAATGAAACTTGAATTGATTTGGTATTGGGCAGGTATTCAGAGAAGGACCTCTCTTTGAACTCATATCTTCTTCGTGATTTTCTAATTTTCTCAGTCTTCTGAAACTAATGGGTAGACCACAGCCATTCTGCATTGCTGCCATACAAGAGATCATAGCTAGTTCCATGTTTTTACTGCTCTCCAATGTATTTCCCTAATAACTTATATGAAATGTTTCTTATTGCACAGCCCTGATGAACTTTCTCCCTTCTAACTGCCAAAATCAAAAATAATTATGAAGGGCATTAATGTAAAAGTACATGACCCCACATTATTCTTCCATTTTTATAGGTGGTTGGTTATTAAATATTTGACTTATTATCATAGAATCATAGAATCATTAAGATCATCAAGCTCAGCCATTGTACAACTATTTTGCTTTATATCACAGGAAACAAAAAGGCATGGGGAATATGGGTATGGTGAGAATGGTTAAAGATTATGTTTCAATTCTACTACTATGGGAAAAAAATGCTATTCTACTAGCTGTTAATAACAAGACGATGTCATTATTACAAATAAAAGAATGAATTTAGAAAAACTGGACAAAGATGATTTCAGCATAATAATTTTTTTCCTAAGCTATTATGCAGCACATAAATTGTCTTGATTTTATTTGGTATCCATACAAACCAGCCAAATGTTCCAAGACTGATTAAGTTCTCATTTGCACTGGTTTGCTCTACCTACAGCAATGAAACTATTTATATTTTGCATTAGTGTAAGAGAAAAAAACTAGTCCCTCCTTTAACTATGTTATTTGATTTGATTTAGTAAAATACTGTGGGTTTTTTGACTGATTGCTATCAACAACTTTTAACAATGAGATTATTTCAAAGAAAAAAACTGAAAAAGTACCAACACTTTGAAAATGCCCACATACTCACATTTATGAACTTCATTTTGATAGTAGCATTTTTCTCTAAACAGTGAAAGATGTGAATTAGAGATAAAGTCACTTCCAGTAATCATTTGCAACTAATATTAGTTCTGCAAAGTAGTTGCATGCTCTCCATCAGCCTTTTTTTCCTCTCACCACTACAGAAGTACACTGTTTTCTAAAGCCAATCTTCTCTGCAGACACTCTATCATTCTGATAATGTAACATAATGACAGAAAATTAGCACTAAATTTTTAGTCCTGCTCTTCCAGAAACTCTGTATTTGTCATTCTTTGAACAACCAGAAGCTGGAACTTATCACAGGAAGATGAAATCTGTATTGAATCACAAAATCTTCTGAACACCTTCAATGGTCAGACTTTAACTTCAGTTAAAATGAGATGCAGAATAACTAAAACCAAAGTAAAAACACAAATTAAAAGACAGGACATATTTTCAGGAATCTGAGTATCAGTCTGAAGTAGATCAGCATTCAAATAATACTTAACTGAACCAGAGATGAGCAAACAAATGAATTCATCAAGATGATCCCATGCAAATGAATGACAAAAAAAAAGCCAAAAACCTTGGCTTTGATGCGGTATATGAATATCAATTGTACCTCTTGAAATCCAGGAGATTTTTGATTTCCTTTGTCCCCATCTCTCTTCATGCTAAATAATGGACATAGGGGATGCTTTTAGCTAAATCTGTGAAACTAACTGTACCAAATCAGCTACTGACTTGGAAGCTGAGAAGAAAAATAAAACACCTCAGCCTGAAGTGTTTATTCAGTTTTTCTCTGGAGAAACAAATAAGGAAGCCTATAAACAGCATTGCCACCTTGGAAAGGCTACTCTTCATTACTGCTACATGTAAATATGCTTAAATACAAAATGTTCTGAAATGGAAATCTGAACCATTTAATTTTTAAAAAATCAACTCAAAATACTTTGACTTTTGATGACAACATTTGAGTTTTGATAGGGTTTCTTGACCAAATTGTTGAATTCACACATAGTTTTGCTTAATCTAAATTGGCATTATTTTCAAGTGAAAAAATATTCAACTGATATGTTTTACCATCAGCCAACAATTTAAGATTAACATGTTAAAAAACAGCTGGCCCATCACAATTCTTTCAGAAAACATGCTGTTTACCCCAACGCCAACTCTCCTTGTTTACACACCCTCATTCTCTCTCCTGGAACAAGCCCTCTTGTACTTGTTAAGTCCAACCCAGAAGATGACTAGGAAGCAGAAGGGAGGGGTTCCTGCATTTCTTCCTGTGCCATAGATTTGGTCAATCTCTCTGACTCCTTTCCTCCCTCCCAGGCTCACTATTCCTTTGCTGGCAGACAAAAATCAAGTTTTCTTCATCCCGTCCAGACTGGGCCATTGCCATACATACCCACCAAAAGTTAGTGCCCCCTCATGTCCATGTAGTTGATCTGCTTGTCAATGCGTCTTTAAACTGGTGTTATTAAGGGTGGGGGGAGGGAGGGGGAACAGGAGGGGAAATGGTTTATCGCTGATGGATATACCAGTTCAGAGTCAAAGGGTGGAGGTGAGAAGTCCAGGAGAGCACAGTATGTTGAAGTTGAGAATTGTTTAGTTTTAAAAGAAAATGTGTAAAAGATTCCTATGGGGAAAGGAGGAAAGGGAAAACTGCTTTGTTCCCTTCATGAAAAAAGAGGTTCATAGAATAAACTTGACTCTTTTAATCATAAAACTATTTTATTTAAAACGGTCGAGTATTTTTTAACATTCAAGTCCATTCTGCTTTAAAAACCCCTGTGTGTTTCTAGTTGTGAGCTCAGCATCTTAACTAGCCTCAGAAGAGGATGAAGGGTGGATCCCTAGACCTGTTGTTTCAAGCTGAGTGCTCTGAGATACATATTGTGACACCAGACTTCATCGCTATTAGACTTAACGCCAGTAGTGCACACCATGAAGCTTAATGGGGAACACAGCTCTTCAAACAGCCAAAGCTTAAAGGCCAAGTTACAGTCATCGTTTCCATGTATGCAGAACAAGACAACCAAAGAAAGAATTTATGCACCATTTGAGATTCCCCTGAAATAGCACTGGGAAAAGCTCCAGGGAAGCCAATGAAATTACACAAGGGAGTCATCTGTTTGACAAGCATCATCTCCACAAGGTTTAATTTAGCAAACAGAAAGACACCCTCAACAAAAGTAAAAATCTATTTCCAAACAGAACTGTAGTAAGAAAAATATTACCAGTCCCTCAAAAAAAAGATCATGAAATCTCAAACCTTTCAGATTTTTGATAGTTTTAATTGTCTTCTGATGTCAAGGCATTTATGTTCACATTTTCAAACTTTTCTTCACAGCTACTATGGCTTTCTTTAATCAAAGACTATTTTCTTTAATAAAACACTAACACTCCCAGGCTTTGTATAAACCAAGTGGATTTTATAGACTAGAACCTCAGCAGTGACCCTGGGGGTGCCTGCCTAATCCACACAGCTGGGTTCACTTCCACTGAAAACTGAAGCAGAGCAGAGAAAGACTGTGCAATAAGGTCTCACCCCAGCATGGAGCTAGTGCAGGCACAGGGTTCCTGCACAGGTCCCAGAATTAGGAAGTGTTGCTTCTGATAAAAAATCAATTCTAATCTCAATCTCAAAGATGATAATTTAAGGAAAACACACCAAATGAAGTAAGACTATGATTTAAGATACGAACTGGCAACACTCAAAAGTACTATTTTTGTACAACATATTCATGAAGTATTGACAGTGCTATGTATCTGTAATGTCGAGCCACTGTCTGGGAAAATTACAGCCTTCCATGAAATTTGGGTAAGTAATTTCAAATCTACCATGTATTACAAACAATAGAATTTGACCAGTTGACTCAACACCACTAACGAAACTGCAAAACAAGGGTGGACAAAAAAGGAACTAATAGATCGTTAGGCTGTATCAGTTAAAGCCCCACATTCTGTTCTATACTTTGGCAAAACTTGTCAACTCTACTGAAGAATGTAAGAGCTGGACTACATTGTAAATGATAGGAGATACACTGAAGCTGTCTGAAGAACTCATAGTTCTTCTATGTCAAAACTTTTACTAAAATTATTATTCTGTCACCTATTGTAGTATTGCAGTGAAAAACAAGCTGTTAATAAAAAAAAGAAAAAAAAGAAAAAAAAAGAAAGCACCTCTATTCTTTTTCCTTAGGGTGCAGTTATATGCTTTTATTCTTCATTTGGTAACCCATATCTGTTATTGTTAAGTTTTGTGCATCATTAAGGAAGCTGTTTATGAAAATGGTATCGTACAGCTTTCTGTTCTGGTAGAGAACAAGAATTATTTGAAAGACATGAAAATTTTATTCAATCAAAATTTCAGCTACTGGTAACTGAAGCGTTGTTTGTATGTGTCCAGCTTCTGCAACAACTCAATAAAATGGCCAATTAAAATGTTGCAGGTTATGCTCACTTCACATTTGAAACAGACTTGACAATTATATTTGCAAATACTAACCAGCCTCCTGAGTTACCAACACTGTAAAATCCCACCTCCTAATACAGGCTGATATTCAGTGCTGATATTTCTTTTGGGTTTTAAAGATAAATCAAAATCTAATAAAAATGTTGAAATTATTTTGACAAAAAGGAAACCTGCCTATTTATTACTGTTCCTCTTGAATTATTCTAAAACTCCAGTTTCTTGTCCTGAGGATATGAATGAGCTATCTGGTATCACTAAAATTTAGCAAAGGTCTGCCACAATTCACTGCTACTGATCAGAATAATTTGCAAATGTGCAAAAAGAGCTGCATCAAATAATCCTTATCTGAATTCAACACAACTGCAATGAAAAAAATACAAGATAAATAAAAAAGAAACACAAGAAAAGGAAATTAAAGGAAGAAAATAAATGTTGTTCTTCATTTTGTTGTAAGCATTCTTCCTAAAATTACAGCTGATCTCCTGCACTTCCTTTACATGAAACTATATCACTGTAGCATGTGTTGCAGCTTTGGTCTAGTTTGGATCAGCAACAGCACCACATGCCATATGATTGCAGCTCAACACTACAGCATTTGCTTTTATCATACTGAGTAAAAGCAACTTGATTACCTACCTCTACTTTTGAACTTAGATTTCTGCTCTCATCTTACTCTAGAAAAGAAAAATGCATTGACTGAATATTTTTCATATAGATCTTTTAAAGTTAGAGAAGGTAAGTATATGAATGGCATTTTATAAGTGCAGGACAAGGAGGTTTGTGTCAGCCTAACTTCTGTGGTCATTTAGTCCCATGTCTGACCAGCCTGAAAAACATCTGGCATCTGAACATACGAGTTTTACCTATAGAGAGCTGCACTGTGTCAGAGAAAGTTACTGATGATAGCTTTTATTTGAGGGTTTTAGTTGGCTGTTTAGATATACCACGGAAGATGTTGACTATCGGGGTCAAAGCAGTGATATAATTCAAAATCCAGTGGGAATTTTAGCACAGAAAGGGAAGCTTGAGTGTGGCTGATGATCTGTGAGGCAAAAGACATTTCTCAGTAACATTTTGTACTGGATAGTGCCTAAGCATGGCAGACTTCATTTCCAGATAGACGGCACTGTTGTATCACAACTGAGAAATGATAAAGGTGTGAATAATTGACGTCTGATTAAGATAAGGTGTTTTAACTACCCACTGAAAATACTCACTTGCAGATGGGGACAAACTCCTAGTTTGTTGAAGGATCACAAAAGCTGTTGTACAAAAAATATAATCCAATTATTTTCCTTTACTGAGTATCCCAGACTGCATGAAGTTTCTTAGTCTAACACATTTGTCTCTATTGCTAGTCCTGCATTTATGTAAATCTACTTACTTAAAACAATTATTCATAGCTCCCATTAATGTAAATGAGATCAGAATAAAGTTCCACTTTGTACGTAAACACAGGTGAACATGCATCTGTATACAGTGCTATGCTATGTATCACAGTATCTCTGCTTACTACAGTTGTTCAGACCTAAATTGGATTAATCATTTCCCCACGCCACCAAAGGCAAAAAGACACATAAAGGGAATAATATTTTAACCCTCCTGCTAATAAAACAGCAACAGATGCATACTGGAGTAGGAACAATATGTTTCACTTTTGTGGTGTTGTGCCAGTAACACATCAACTGTGCTATGGAACAAATTCTACAAAGCCTGAACATTAGCACAGAAAAAAAGAAAAAAAAGAAACTCCTGATATTTAGGAAAACAATGTGAGTGAAATGTTCCATGTACCAAGCATTAAGAACCCTGCCCAACTCTCTCTGAAGTCAACAGGAAAAGTCTCATAACTAAATCTTATGAAACAGGGCACCACCACAGTAAAGCCACTTTTAAGGCACAGTCCTCTTTCTGACTTTGATCCTCACTGAAACAGAATGAAATATTACAGAAAAATTAAAAATCCTGTATGAAATAATTTCAGACAATGTGTATCTATACACATAGAATAGCTGATACTGCTTTCATCACATTTTGTCAACCATCAATGGTAGTTAGGACTGATACATAAATACTTGCTTAAACATCTTTACTTCAGCACAGTCCTTCTATAAAAATGCTTTAGTGGCCAAAAAAATATCTATTCTAAGCAGGTTATCTTTACTGCTTTTTTATTTTCTACTTTTCTTTTCTGCAAAACTGGCAGTTCTTCAGGATTCCATGCTGTTGCCTCTCATATTCTCATCATTTATTGAAAATCTGCCTGAAGGCTGAATTCACAAGCATAGCAGTGGCACTATTTATTTACCAGCCTCTTCTACTCTGCTATTAGAATTGCAGTGCTAGCACAATCTAAACAATTTATAGAGTGAATCGAGAACCCTAGCTCTTCCAAATAAAAAGTGTGACTGAAAGCAAGTAGTACAAACAGCTCATGACCCACTGAGAGGATGTGACTAACGTGTGGCTGTACTAATGCCCATTGCTGGATACAATTAAAACAGGTTGCCTTGTACCTCTGGCCCAGAAACTGCTAGTTATCACTTAATCTGATTTCTCAATGTAAATATTTCAGGGAATTTTGTTTGTTTGTTTATCTATTTGGTTTAGGGATATTTTTTCCCCCAGGTTATTCTATTTCTGCATCAAATAATACACAATACATTATTTGTGCTTGCCCTGGAAAGAAGTCCCAAAAGGCTCTAAAGTGCATCAGGGAACAGCTGATCAGGAGAGCTGATATTACTGTGTACAGACACAGGCACTGAACACTATCGTTCTGCAGAAAACTTGTTAGCTGGGACTATAGTGAATTATTTACATCCTACTTTCTATTTTACAATTCAGCTAACCCCAGGGAGAAATAAAACTTCACCCACACAAGCAAAATCCTCCAAACCTTTTTTTTTCCCCTTTTCTTTTTCCTATTATTTGGACTGCTCGTAACCTATGAAAGTTTTCATATAACGTCTATAATTTCTCCTATATATCCCTGTTCTCCTGTGCTCTCCTCTAAACCAATACATATTTTGAAATTTCCAGGCATTTTGAAATTTCCAGGCAACTTGAACAATTTTTTCTCTTTTCATAACCTATCGACCTTCTCTGCATTTTTTTATTCAACTAAGTCCACAATGTCATTTCACAGCTTCAAGGACTCAGCTGGGCCCAAGAAGCCTCCTACTTCCTAGTTAATGGGGTATTTTTCTTCCCATTAAATAAATGTAGCACTGTCTGAATAGTTCTTTTAGCTACGTTTCTGTAACTGCTTTATTATACTTTGGTTATTGCCCTGCCCTTTCCGCTTTCACTGCTTCTCATCAGTGAGCTCAAGTTACAATTTCTGATGGAATCCACATAAGCTTTGGTAGCTATGGCACACTCTTGCCAGACATTGAGCAGTTGGACCTTTGCTTGTTTTTGAAATCACAGATGGAAATGGGCTGCCCGGATAGCAAAGGTAATAATCTAAACTGGATAAATATCTCTGCATTCAAACATCCGTTCACATTCTGTCAGAGACATGCATAACATGAAGAATTGCTTCTCTTATGGGTCTTCTACTGTGTTCAAAATTTGCTTAGTTGAACTCTTCTGAATACCTGATTTCAGCACTGACACATAAGAAACAAAAAGCAGGCTCAGAATCTGCCATCTTTACAAAGCCTAAATAAATATTTCAATTTGTTCTTAAAGAATGTGTTTCAGGTGCTCTGTCTCCAAGGCAGTGCAGAGATGGCTGCCAGCAGGAAAGTTCTTTTAATTCTGATTCAAACTGAGAGTAAAACTTCCTCACAGTTTGTCAAGGTTAAACATTGTGGGGTTTTAGTTCACATTCATCCTTTCTCTGAAGAATATCTGCATACGGCATTGTCTAGCAAAGAGCTGCAAGCAGATCATTACATATTTTAAATCACAAACCTTTTAAA
Organism: Strix uralensis; assembly: GCF_047716275.1. Lineage (NCBI taxonomy): Eukaryota > Metazoa > Chordata > Aves > Strigiformes > Strigidae > Strix > Strix uralensis. Next base: position 43,045,204 of record NC_133975.1, read on the forward strand.
ATAACAACCCTCTCCAAGAAGCCTTTGGGCTTTTTAGGTAATAAGAGACAATGGAAGGCATTTATACAATAGCCAGAATTTCAGCAGCAATAGATCAAATGTTGAAGTTGAGATGATTTATTAAGCAACATCTGTTCTGTTTTCCTGATATCCCATCATCATCTTCTCATCACCTTTTCCTTACGCACTTTGTTTCTTTTCATTGCTAACCAGTATTTGTTATTTCAAACACAAATGAATCTGTGCAGGCGAGGTGGAGGTGTCACACTATGTGTAAGGGAGAGGTTTGATTGTACAGCCCTTACAGTTAATGATGATGTGGTTGAGAGCCTCTGGGTGAGGATTAGGGGGACAGAAAACAAAGGAGATGTTGTAGCGAGTGTCTACTACCAATCGCCCAGCCAGCATGTAAGCACTCATGACTTATTCTATAGGCAATTAGGAGAAATTTCTGGATCAGTAGCCCTGGTCCTTATGGGAGATTTCGACTTCCCACACATCAACTGGGAATATCATATTGCTGTGACAAGCAGGTCCTGGAAATTCTTGAAGTAAATATGAGATAACTTCTTGTCATAGGTAGTAAGTGAGCCAACTAGGAAAGATGCCCTCTTAGACTTGCTATTTGTGCATAGAGAAGGACTCATGGGGGATGCGATGGCAGATGGCTGTCTTGGCCACAGTGATCATGGAATGGCTGAATGCATGCACAGCAATGGCAACACAGTGTAAATAACAGGAAAGGTTATCTCTGGGAAGAGCCTGGGTACAGAATAAAATTGTACTCCAAAAATAGATTTTGCCTTACAGTAACCATTAAATTTTCTTGCCAAGAGCTTTCTAGGTTATGAGCTTAACAAAAGCGGAACTTAAATACACAAAAATAAACCACTCAAAACAGATTATATGTATCTCTATGGGATACACACAGATATGTATTACAATGTTTAATGGCAGAGTTTGAAAAAGAAAATTAATTATGTCCTAGAGTTATTCATATAGTATAAAAAGCTACTCAGTTTGGGGTTTTTTACAAGTAAAGGCTCTGGTTGTCTTTGGAAGAAAATAAATGAATATATAATATTTGAAATGCAGCAAATTGCTTTAAAAAAAGAATATTTCTCATCTTTAATCTGTATTCAGTAAACAAATATTCTATCTATAGCTGAAATAAAGACATAATAAAATATTCTAGCATTACAGTTGAAGCAGCAAGCCATTACTCTCCTCTGTTGTTTAGTTTAGATACTTCTTAGATGATGTGTTCAAAAGTTGTTCAGGAACTGCACTTAGAACAATCCATTAATAGTAAAAGTATTTATGGCAAACACTGTCTATGTGCCATTTTAAGCATTATTCCTGTTTATAAGTGTACAGACAATTGTTTTTTCTATTTTATGAAGTGTGAAAGAATTGGTCATTTTTGTTATATTAACTCATAACTATAAGAGTTAAGAAAAACAGAAAGTGACAGCTTATGGTAATCTACTCCCTATCCTGCTACTTGAAGAAGTTTTACAGTCAGATTCCATCTTTTCTCTCAACAGCCAAAGACAAACCCAAATCCAATACAGAATACAACTAGGTTATGACTTGTTCCATATGCTTGCAGAAAACCATCACTGTTGTTCATTACTTTTTCATTGTTTAGATACTGTCCAAGCTATAAATTGTGGCTATTTTTTTTTCCCTTTAGGCCCACTAGTCTACTGGAAAATAGTAGACATTAAGAGAGTGTCACTACCCCTACCAAAGAGACTTGTGATTATAATAAAATTTTACTTTCAGTTTCACTGACCACATTAAATTATTCCTAAAGTCAAATCATATTTTCCCTTCAGTGCATCTGTCCACCCTTCAAGGTAATCCTGGAGTTAGGTTTAATATTCCTTTAGACTATTAGATCAGAGTTGTAGGAACTGAAGTTTACCCTGAGTTGGTACATTTTAAGGCAATGTAGTGATATTCACCTTTGCTTTTTGTGATGACTGGCTGTAGAAATATTGTGCACACTAACAGAGAATATTTATTGGCATTTTTAAACTATATATTACCAGTTCATTAATTTTTTCCGAGGATTAATTTCTATCCAGAACAGCTAAATTAAGTTTTAAGAGGCTTTCTCTGCAGTGAGAAACCTGTCTGACAGCTTTTATGAGCTTCCTTTTACAAATTCAAAATCAAGGAAATACACCTCTGTAAACACAGGCGAGGACATTGCTAGAAGCTAACAGTTTGGATTTGGTCTCTTCACACTCAAGCATGAGTTTGGCATTCATCAAATTATTCAAATGTATCCAAATGATAAGAAATATCCGGATGACAGGCACTAGAAAACCATTGAACTGAGACAGAAAGAAGAGAGAGGTAGTCTCAGAAAAAGGGATGTGGAAGAAAAAGCAAATTAGTAATTCAAAACCAGTAAGTTATCAAGCCTAAATAGCATATCTGACAGTGGAGATGCAGTTTATATATAAAATGACTGAATTACTAAAGGGAATATGCAATGCTCCATTAAAAAAAAAATTGCAAGGTGACAAAGTGTCATATCATACCAAGCTATTTAAGTTTGTAATGTCCAGAGAAGATTGTAGGAAATTGCAGAGACTTAATCAAGAGCGTGATAGCATAATTGAGTATTTAATATGCACACTGAAGAGCATACACATTTAAGAGAAACATATAAACCACCTGTACAGTTTAACTGTGTCCAAAGAGATCTGCATGTTATTACAGAAAGACAGATAAACCACATTAAAAATATAGGAAAAAAAAGGTCCCCAAATCCTACCAGTTCTGCAGACAATACCTTTGAATACTGAATAAACAGTACAGTCTTGCCTGGTGTATTCTGTGCAGCGCTGGACACCTACCCTGTAAAAATATGTATCAGAATCAGAAATGGTTGATTATTGACAAAGAAAGATGAAGGGATGCTGTAAGGATTTGTACTTTACATCAGGAAGGGGAATACTAAGTGACATCAAGTATATAATGTATATAATGAGTGGAACACTGAGCAACTATCGTCTCTGACTTGTGACAGGAGAATAAGGGCATATACAGTCAAACAAAAAGAAAGTAAATTCCCAACTGATGAACTGTATTTTCACACAAACAGAAATTAAACTAAGGAACTCATTGCCAGAGGCTGTCAGATATCTACCAACATGCAAAAGTTAGACTGAAAATTTGCATTTCACTGAAGGTATCAAGTGGTAGCATAAGACTGATAAAGATCATGGAAAGGACATTAGACTGGCTACTTTACAGACTTGGCCAATCTCTAAATAGAGATCAGAAGCCTCAATACAGGAGTCTGCCAAGCTCTAACATCTTTCCTTGAAGGATGAGGCACTGTTCCCTTGGTTGATAAAGAGCTAACTGACATTGGGCCTAAATCTAAATGACAACTCTTGTATTTGTTAGTGGAAAACTCAACTTGAGTTACTCTCTAAAATTCTAATTCTTTCCATAGGGTACACCTATGGACTTGTAGTTTGACCCAAGCTTAGGAGGATAAAAAAAGTGGCAGAACAAGATGTAGTCCCCAAGTAAAGTATATTAGCAGTTTTGGTCTGAAGGAAGGTCTGTTTTAAGTGTGCCACCAAACCTAAATGCTACAGGGTGAACTTAATCAACATTAGATATTCTTTACTACAAACATAGTTGTCTAGTGACAAGGCTGATCATACCTTTTGTCTCAACATTCCTGCTGAAACCAACACAGTTTTACCCCTGCAAAGACTGAAGGATCAAGTCCTCAATAATTTAAGTACAAATATGATTGCGAGAGCAGCTACATTAACAGAAGGGGCTGTGAAGTATAAGGGATTCTTTTACATTGCAGCTGGCACATGGCTATTAGAGGATTATAACAGAGAAGCAGGGTCAAACTGAAAAGATGTGTGTCATTTCCTCTGGACTAGTACATTCCTCCAGCAACACTGTTTGAGGAATTATCACTCTCTGTTCTTAGGATGATTTGTGTTTTCGTTTGGGATTACCTAAAGGATTAGAAAGAAACCCCATGGAAAAGACTTCAGAAGCACTGAAATTTAGCACATTATTTTCATTCCCTGATGAAACTGATTCTAGCTATCAGTTTACAGTCACATCTATCGTGATGTGCTTGTGCACCTCCTTCCAGCTGGCTGCTTGCTTAGCTTGTTTCCCCAGTGGTTTTAGTGTTAATTAACAGAAGACTGTGAATTTCTATGGCCTTTGAATTAATTTGGTTTCTTCCCAGGTCTTCCATCAGTCAGAGCCACCTCTCTTTCAAAATGAGGTGGAGATAGTAAACCAAAGACCTTCAGTGCTCAAATGAAAAAACCCAAAAAAGTGAAATAACATCTCCCTGTCAGTAGGCCAGAACTGGCAGCTGTAAGCTGGAGCAGTAAGTCAGCCTGCGTACGTGAGGCAATGTTCAAACAATAGAAGGGCACTCTGTGTTAGCAAGGAAAACTATTTCAGCTTCAAACTCTCAAAGGTTTGCTCCAAAGTAAAACCTTATTTTAAATATTAAAAACTAACTTTTTGATACTATCTTTTGAAACAACAGCACCTTTACCCAGTGCAGCCTGAAAAGAGCATGAAACGTAGCTTCTACAGCAGCCTCAGAAGGGGAAAAAAAAACAAAGAAAAAAAACTTCAGAGTAGACCTGTCAAAGAAGTGGCAGCAGAAAAAGCAGACATGGAGAAAAGGAACTGACCCACCAGCAGATACCAAGCTCTTTCACCACTGTTAAACAAAGATAACTAGTGCCAGTCACTGAGTCACCAAGTCCTGCAGCTTTTTTATGGTGGTGCTATTAGTCTATATTGGAGTCAGTCTTGAATTTCAGTGATGCAAGCAAGAGGGAGACCCACCATGAGTAGGTCTTCAAGTGTATCTGTTACACTGGACTTGGAAAATTAACCACACTTCTCTACTTAATCGCTGATGGTATTTCATCCTTTATTTCATACATCATATTTTACTCTTTCCTTTTAACCACCTTTTCTAAGGGCTAAGATTCTTGAATGTCATCACATACCCTGCTAGAGTCATTGCTCTAGGTGTGTACAAGTTGTTGGGTATGTGCAGTCTAGCTGCCTATTGCACAGCGTGACAGCCAAAAGGTGTCCTAAATGCCAAAAAGTCTCAAGTTTTGATAAGGTGCCTCACATGTCTTTTCCATTGTGCTTCTGATATTTGCTTCTGGATAAAATATAATCACCTGTTCTTATCACCATGACAGTGGGAGGCATTACTATTTACTTTTTATTTTCAGTCCTCTGGAGAACTGCTAAGGGTCACTTCATTTAGATACAATAATAAATAGGGAAGTCTTTTACCAATTATTATTTCACTGTTGTGTTTTAAATATCAACTATGTAAAAGTCATTTCTAGCTCCAGTGTAAATATATAAAACTAACAAAAGAGGGAAGACCCACATTCAAGTTCTAACCCTAGTTCCTATCCTAATTTAAGTGGGAGAGATGGGCAGCCTCTCTGCTGATTAAAGGAAGATGCTATCAGGCAGCTTCTCATATTCTCCACTCAAATGATTGCAGTTCAAGTTAATGGAGGCACGTGGATGAGAGCTTGAGAGCTGTCCTCACTTTTCCCCACAAAGCTGAGCTGCAATCACTAATCAGTAAGGGAAAAGATCAGAGGAAAAGGGAGAAGCAGAGGGCAAGGTGCTTGGTGTTGGCTCTATTCAAGAGGAATCCTCCCGGCCCAGGTTGGTCTATGTATTAGTTTTATGCTCAGTGCAGCATAGAGTAGTCACAACAGAAGGCCAGGCATAGATTTACTGGACACATTAAGTTCCCCTTTTTACAGGTAGTGTCTTTTCTTTCCTTTCCATGTTACATCTAGAAAATCAAGTTTTCTTACTGTTACCTGGGACAGAAGGTACACTTTTTCCTGGAGAGCATTTAACACATGAAGATTAGGAACTGTATACTTCAGTATACAAACAGGGTCAGAATATGCAGTGATGCATAATTAACAAAGCATCCGTGAAACCACACGGACAAAGACATTTTCTCTGTAATCAAAAGCTAAAGTTTAACAACAGTCTATTTTCTCTTTTGTCATCAAAAGTTGAAGTGTGATTTCCCCATTTTGGTATGAAGCCCAGTTTTAAAATTTTTTTTTATAAATGTGCTCTGATTTTGTGAAATATGTTCTCAGTATATCAGATACTAAATGATCTTATTATCTGTTATTTTATTAAGCACCTCTTTCGGGAGTGAAAGGAAAAGGGAACCTGACTGCAGGGCAGTAAGATACAATCATGTAGAAACTGCTTTGTTCATGTGTTTCATCTTCCCACCTCAGGGAAGGAAATCTTTGCAAAAATGGCTGCCATCATACCTCCCATCTGCATCCTGCTTTGATCCCCTAGAGACATGACTGCCAGCTACTGACAGCCTTTCCAGCAGAGAAAATATGGGTTGGGATATGATCCCAGAGTTCCACATGGTAAGTTTGATTGTTACTCACGTGATGTTCCAGTACGAGGCTAAGCAACCAGCTATCTGGATGAGTTGATCTTATTCAGAATACTGTGAAGATCAAACTAAAAGCTGTGGGAGAAATAATGAAGAACAGATGAAGTACATGAAATTACTTTAAATACTTTTGCAAAAATAGCTATAAAGTTGTTTAAAATCAGACTCCATTACAATTGAGAAACACACAAGAACACATTCAGAAAACAGTGAAATATTTTTTTTAAAATGATTGATTTTCACATGTACTATAGATTCCCTTATTTGAATATTTTGCTATTTTGTATAACAAATTATTCATCTTATTTGGGATTGATGATGTTGAAAAACTAGCTAAAGAAACTCAACATCTTTCTAGAAAACTGAAACAGAATGAAATTAATTATGAATATTTGGCTATCAGATCTCAGATTTATTTTGTATTATTCTTAACACACACTTTCTATCATTGCTGGTTTTGTTACTTTTCTCTAGATCTACCCATGACTCATTGTTGCTTGCAAATCTGAAGCATTTAATTTTAGACAATGTTTGTCTTCTGGGAATCAGTCATAAATGACCATAAAAACTGACAATCTTTTAAGCCAAAAATGTCACCTTCCTTCAGAGATGTTGAGCCTTATTCTCCACCCTCATCTTCCTATTATTCCATTTATTTCTGTAGAGGTAGTCTCAATTCACATCAACCTCAATGAAAAATCAATTCCATAATGTCAAGGTTTAGCAAAGAACACCAGTTAGTTAGGAGCAATAGATGCAAACTACTTATTTGTCCTGTAGTAATGATGTATTGTCAACAAATGCTATTTCAAGGGAGTTTGCACCTTCTGCAGTAGAAATTAGTAAATCTCAGGTCAAACATAAAGAACAATATTACTCAATTTTACTATTTTAAAAGTAGAAGCAAACTTTTAAGAATGGGTTAAATGTGTATGGTGACTACTCCAACCATTTACATATTTGTCTTGTAAATCATTTTAAGCTAGTTTTCCATGTTGTTTTCTTTCCTCTGCTTTGAAATTGAGCCAGTGATTTCCTGTTTTGCTGTGATATCAAGCAAAAAAACTGCTGGGATATCACAGCTATTGTGGAGCTCTGCCAAACAAGTGAGCCCACACAAAATGGCACAGGTCAGTGCCATCATATTAAATTATCTTGATGGCTTTAAAAAAGGTACATTTTTATCACATTGCACAAGACAAATTGCACATGTGGTTTATTTGACTGTATATATGGCGGTCAGTTTGGGTGCATAAATGCATCAAGAAGAAACAGAACTCCATGAAAACCATGCCCAGAGCATACCTTTATTTTAGATCCTACTCATACTAGGACATCACAGATTATCCCAGCTGGTATAATACATCTTGATTTTTCTTATGAAAGCATCAATGTATTCACAATTTTACTTAGCAACTTAAGTAATAATAACTACTGTTAATTAATTAAGCAATAAAATTACTGAGACTATAAGAAAATGGACAGGTTCTGTTTCAAGAGGATTACCTTACAAGAAGGTAAGCCTTGAGGTCCATGGAAGACAAGTGAGGAAAAAGTACAACTTTCCAGGGACTGAGGGAATGGCATCAAAGCACATCTGTTGAAGTGTGGGTCTTCCACTGCCCCAGATAAATGCTGATGTGAAGATACCAAAGTCAAAGTGGGGACAGAGGAAGATAGACAGGGAGACACGTAAGAATGGGGACAAGGGAATATGGGGGAAAGTAATAGTGGGCCTAGGGAGGAATGTGTTAACAGGCAAAAGAGCTCAAGGCAGGCAAAACTGCAGACAAGAAGAATGAAATGCAATTAATGAGGGTTAAAGCAAAATTCAGAAAAAGAGGAGGCTCTTTAGGAAGAGAGAGGGAAGGCACGGAGAGGGATTTGCCCTTTATGTGAGAGAGTAGTGGGAATGAACAGAGCTCTGCCTAGGGATGGACATGAGCCAGGTGACAATTTACAGGTTAGGATTAGTGGGCAGACCATCACAGGCCACACTGCAGTGGGTGTCTGCTACAGACTTCCTGTTCAAGAAGTAGATGAGGTGTTCTTAATGCAACTGGTTGTTAGGCTGTGTGAAAACCTATGAGCCCTTCAGAGGCCCTGGGTGTGTAGTCCTGTGACCAGGGTATGCTGAAACTTCCATTTGAGTCACCAGTAGTGACTACATTAAAATTATAAAGGAGATGGTTACCCAGTCTACAAATATGCCTTTTTTTTTTTGCTCAGTAGCCAGGCACATTAAAGGCAAACTCAAACCTGCTCTAAATGCCTTTGCAGCCTAATGGGAATCTTTCCATTGGCTCCAGCGAGAGCTGAATAATAAATATTGCACCAAAGATGTGCAAGGCAGACTCATTGTGCAATATATTCATAACAGTGACATTTTACTGAGCTGCAATGAGCCATGAGTCATGTACTGTTAGATGTAATAGTCTGAAGACAAAAAATGTTATACACATAACAAGGAGGGGGAGGAGGGATATGAATGTTGTGCAGAATAACTAAAATTTAGATTTCTCCAAAAGCCACAGGAACCAAAATATTATCTAGCCACAAGTGCATTCAAGGGTCTGACAGCAGTGAAATTTTAAAGACTCAGTAAATCGGGAATGCAGCAATTGCCCACCCAGCCATCTGGGGTAGTTACATCATGCACTTTCTAACTACTCTGAAGTGAAGAAATGATGGCCTGATAAAAGCCTCTTGTTTTGCAACAGGTTGGAATATCATCTGTAAGTTTGCTAAATACAGTCCCCAAACAGGTTCAACATTCCGATGCACATGTTGTTTGTAACAACTTAACCACAGATTCATGCATGTAACCATTAAACATAGTCACTTTAGTGACCAGAATCCAACTAAGGCTGACTCTGCATGAGATATTTTTTAATATTTCAGGGACTGAGTCAACCCATGATCCCAACACCCATAGGCAACACCCCTTTGTCAACTGGAACAGGAGCTGAATCTAAACCTTTCTAACTCTTTCAGTAGACAGCTATAGCAGCGTGCAGGGAGGGTTGGCTGCTCTGTAAGGGATGGGGAGGTGGGAGTGAAGCATGATGCCCAGCCAGCAGGGCAAGCATCTTGCCAGCCAGGGCCCAGCCCCACAGTACCCAGGCAAGGTGAACAGGGCAGGACAGATCCAGAGGTGGCAGCCAGGCTCAAGCAACAGTTCAATCATCAGACAAATTCATGGTTATGAAGCAGGGCTGAGGTCAAGCCAGGAAACCAGTCCTCAGCTTAGTGTCTCGATCAGCACAGACGACAGCCAGGCAGGACAGGGCTGTGGCTGAGCTGGAGACTAGCAGTCCTCTGACATAGCTCAGACAGGGACTGAAGGCCCTGGGCTGAGCTGAAATCAGGCTCCTGGACCCATGGGAAGGGGTGTAGGCAGAGGCCCAAGGTGAGGCTGGTCAGGAACATTAAGGTCCAGTAGTACCCTGATAAGTTAAGTCTATATTCCTTCAGCAGCAGCAACCAATTCAAAGATTCAAGGCACAGTTAAAATTTGCATGTAATGAGCATAGATTAATGTCTGCTAGACACTTCTAGTCAAAGGTCTAAGAACAGTGATGACCACACTAGGGAACAATAAACAATGACCAGGATCAATTTAGTGTCCATTTAGCAATGACAGATTTGGAACCAGCTTTGTGACTATCATTAACTAGGAAAGAAGCTGACATGTAATTCATGTTTTACAAAGGTTGTTTTTTTGTGTTGGGTTTTTTTTGCCTATGTATTATAAAACATTATGACCCACTACATATGACAGAATTGTAGGTTTTACAGTAACTGCCTCTGGTACATGCACAAAGGTAATCTTCAATCTGTATATTTATATTTCACTACTTCAGTTGCTGAACATATAAATGCTCCATAAAATTTTGACCCTGTTGAAATCAATTACAATCACTGTAGTTCCCCTTTGTTAGAGTTAAGTTTTCAGTCTTTCATTCCTCAATTTTTTACTGAAAATCAACGGATAAAATAAGCAACTCTTACTTGACATCTGGCTCAAGGTTTCATTAAATTATTGTTAAATATTACACAGATGGATTAACTGCGACCAAACATTACCCAATATAAATTAAATCTACAAATATAATGAAAGCCCTCTTTCACACATGCTACTATAAAGCCTTTGTTAATAAGAATTCCCCTTCTTGGATACTCAAAATGAAGTATTGTTCATTGCCATATGGCTCATATTAAATACAAAGAAACAAACAAAAACACAGTAAGTCTTTGACATTTTAATGACCGTGGATCAGCTACTCCTACCAGAAGCTGCTCTATTGCCTAATTACACTCCCTGGTAAAACATTAACTTTGTTTCAGCTCCTGCCTTTTCCCACTAATTTTGAGTTCAAATCTTGGTGCTGGAAATGCTTATATGCATTATCAGTAGCCCTTAAAGACCTCATCTGAGATGAGGGTCCCTTTGGCATTGCATAATTAGAATATAAAAGAAAGCTCTTGAATAAGATTGATTACACAAGAGAAAAAGAGAGAAATGCTGAAAGTGAATGGACATCACAGTGCCTCCATTTTAGGATACAGGGTTTTCTCCTACAGGGTAAAAGGTTCTTATAGGATCCATGCTGGTGGTCTGGCTGGCTCCAAGAGCCAGTCAATAAAATTTCTCACAAGCACAAGCTTCCCATTAATCTTAGCTTTTAGAACCCAAGTGAGTTACTGAATGGTGCCAGCTCCTACTGCTACCAGGAGCATTTGTAGGTTTGCAGTAGTTCATAGGATCCTCCCTCAATCTCCATTTGAAAAGCAGAGATTTGCTACTGAATATAGATGAGACAGAAAAGATCTTTACAGTACACTATTCTGTTAAACGTAAATGATTTATCTTTTGAAGGAGAGACATGGTGATCAGACTTAGGAAGCACCATCTGGTTAAAGAAAAAATTAGTCCACACAGAATGGGAACAGATTAATTCACATAAGTCATACAAAATTAAGTCAAGTGAAAGATCGATGCATACGGTAAGAAGAGAGACACCACTGAACTGCTGCCTACCATGATGTCAGAGTACTACCTTATACTAGAAGAGATGTGCTGTCAAATGAGATCAAAAGCACAAAACAATGTTATTATCTAATTATGAACATTCTCCTGAGATCAGGCCAACCACAGGTGGCACCTTCACTTGCAGACAGTCCCATATTACATGGAGAGAAACTAATAAACCTTCGTGCATAGACAGACTGAGCTTGAGTATCACAGAGTTATGGCAGCATATCACAGATATGAGACACGGAATAACATTAAAACATTTCTTACACTACAGTCCTATTAAAAGAAAATATTTTTAAGGCTCTAGGTGATCCCACATAAATATTTGGAAAGATGACAGATTCCAAGAGAGAAAATACCCTATTTTCATTAATTCAAAGCCAGGCAAGCAGAATGATTTTCCTAAATAATGGTGTCAATAAAACAAGGTGTAGATTCACAAGATGTTATGTGAGCATGTGAGATGCTAAGGCAGCTGCAAAGACACGTGACTGGGGCTGATAAAACTTGGAGCCTGTGTAACATACCAACAATTCTGTCAGGGAAGTCTGCCCTCATCATTCTCTGTACCCATACGTTCACTCTGATAAATACACCTAGAAAGAAAAGTATCTATTAGCTGCCTCCCTGTTCTCTACTGAAAGATGATTTTGACAGGTTTTTTCCATAAAATTCTTACGTTATTTTAAATAAAACCAAGGGAAATGGAAAAGATTACATCTGGGCTTCAGAAAGGTATTGAAAAGATAAGCATACACCTCCAAAGGAACACAATTACTTTCAGGCACTGACTTGCTCTGCATGGAATATTAGATATGATGGAGGAAATGAGCACAAGAAATGTGAGCTAGGTAAGAAACAAGCTAAATGGAACACAGTGATTTGTACTGCGAGTGGAACTACTTGGATGGGGGGCAATTCTTAAAGGAAGTCTTCAAGGATCCATTTTAGGATGAGTCTTGTCTTAATATTTTCATTGATGACCTGGACACAAAAAATACATGTACTAATTAATGGTTTGCTGATAAAAACTGGGAAGCATCACCAGTCTGGGTGAGGACCAGATTATCATACACAAAGAGCTATATGACCTTGAGAATGGAAGTAATAGAAACTGGATTAAATTTTAATACTACAAATTACAGCGTTATGCACTTGAGGGCTGCTATGAAATATAGACAACTGGAAACAATATAGGAAAAAGGTGGCTATCACAGGATACCCAAGACTCCCACTTGATACAGCTGTGGAAAAGGCAACTGAAATCCTATGATGCATCAGGAAAACTATTTCCAGCAAAGAAAAGGAAGTATAAATGTCATTGTATAAAGCACTTTTGATGTTGCAGCATGAATGCAGTCTACACTTCCAATCATCTATGTTTAAAAGAGATATATTCAAACTGTTTCAGGTGCAGAGAAGTCAGGATAATCAAAAGAACAGAGAGATTCCCTGTCTTCTGAGGGAAGAATTAGAGACTGGCCTGCTTACCCTGGGAAAAAGAAAATTAAGTCAGTTATGACAGCACATCAGAAAGCGGAACAGCAGCAAGGAGAAGATCAATCTAGGCTAAACAATACTGGCACAAAACCAAATGGATTCATAACTGACCACAAATAAACTTAGGCCAGAATTAGGAAGAGGTTTCTAGTTTAATCAGTAAAACAAGTTTTCGGAAGAGCCTTCCAAGAAGAGTAGTAGGTGCTAGAAATATGACTCACTTCAAAATGCATCTTAAGCTGTTCATGAAAGGGACTCTAATATGTTCTATGATATGATTTTTGAAAACAGCTGGAGGTTACACTTAGTGACCCAGAGACCATTTCTGTCCTTTTCTATATTCACATATTACTATCCAACATTTAAACCCACATAGGCATACACTTACACCTTACAGAAAAAATTATGGACTATGCTTGGCATCATAGTAGGTTTAGCCATAAACTAAAGAGCTGTGCCACTCCTACAGCTTCACTTGACTGGGCAACTAAGTGAGGAGAAGAGGTAAAAATCCCTTTGCTCAACTTCTCACTAGTTGACATTTAACACTTGTTTTTTCCCCCACTTAGAAGTCTGAGACTATTTCAAACCACCTTATTGAATAAACACACTTACATTCAGTCAATTACTGTTTTCTATAGCTAGGTCACACAAAACAAAAATATAGCAACAGTTCCCATTTGTGGCAGGAGTGGAAGATACAGGCATTGCTTAGGTATCTACACTTGTTTGGAAAAAGCAAATAGCATCTGCTATTTGTATATTCTCTCCATTGTAACATAGATTGTGACTAACTATATCAAAGACTTCAAAAGAGCTGATATAAAACAAAATAATAGAGCAGCAATCCTGCAGCACTGCTTTCAGACTCTACCAGTCTCCTCATCTTCACTCAGATTTACCCTAATAGTAACTGGGAGAAACAAAGGTTCTGTGGAAGAAAGGATCAGGTCTCTGAAGCTTTAAAAGTTTTGTAACATTTCAGTAATTTAGAAAATAGTACCTATGCATATGTAATATAAATGTCACAAAGCTTAAACACAGAAAGATAACCATGAAGAATATACCTATAACAAACATTTATGTCCACAAGTAACATATATATATATATATCCTACCATATAGGAAAGCTGCTGTGTGAAACATGCCCATGTGTATAAAACAGTAGTTAATTTATATCAGAATTATTTATAACTTGTAAAAGTTTGAACAAATTGGAAGAAATTTAATAGAGTATTTTTGAAACTATTTGCTGTAAAAAAGCTTGGTTTTTTTATTGTTCTTTTCCCAATATTCACCCTTTTCTATGTTAACTGGAAAGCCTTCAGGATTCCGTAATAAGCAGGAGTCTTCTACTTTTATATAATGGAAAGTGACTTTACGAAGAAGGTTAAACATTTATAATCATAACAAAACAATACAGCAAAATTAAAAGATTTCATGTTTTTAAAAAACTCAGTTGTTTGAGGAAAATGCTTTCTTACAGATAATCTGTTACAGATGCAGAATACATTTTTTATTAATCTAAATCTGATCTGGCCTTTGTGGTTCTGTCTATATCATGAGAGCATCTGCTATTTCCTGGGTACAGGTGCATGTGCCTGGTTCCACATCAGCACACACATTATTCCTTATGTGTGTATTGTCTTCAAAGAAGACGACACTTAAGCACATGGTCTGGAGGGGAGTCGCAGCACACTCCCTTCTCTTAGCACCAGAAACCTGGATGTGTTTAACCTGGCCTTGTGATTTAGGGAACATTTCCTAATCATGGGAAAGTAAGGAGAATCAGTGTTTATGATAGGCACTATTGCAATATTTTGGATTACCTTACTGGCACTTCTCACTCAGAAATATAAGATTTCTTTCATATATATTATTGCATATATATATGAAATATATATTCTGTCTCTGGCTGGAGCAAATGCACAGCAATAGGTAATGCTAAAAAAATTTTATTGATATGTTGTGGAAGTGAATCCAAAGCAGTTTCTCATGACTGTTTTAGTATTGCTATATAAAAGGAACATGAACTTTTTTGTCATAGTAAAAAGATGATAAACACAGAAGACTGCAAAGTATCACTTCCCATAATATACCAATAAACCAAATATCTAGAACTGGTGGGTTTGTAACAGCTACTAATACTATGAGAGTCTAAAAAGAGCTACTGATCAGTATAGACAGAGTTGTTGAGACCTGGGATTCGGGTTGAGAATCCCAAGGATCTATGAAATGCCAGTTATACTGTGAGCCACTGTAGCAAAAGGGAATGGTCATAGAGTGGCAAGAGTATGTTATCAACAGATTCAGAATGACACAATTTCATAGGCTGCTTTCAGATGACCAAATATAAATGCATAAAGGTAATTCAGATCAGGGATCCAAAGGCATTTGGATTAATCAAATAATTTATTTCATATGCTGATAGTCATAGAATCTGGTTTGCACACAGAAAGGAACGTTGTCTGTCATATAGATCTTGACGTTGTAAAGGTAATCAAGTACAAAAGGGAGTGAAAGGAAAAGAGGAAGATAAGAAGCTTTAGATTGTATGAAATTAATAAAAAAAGTGCAATTTTACCTACTGTTATTGTAACACATATTTTCATCATACTTTTAACCTTGCATAACTTTTATTTCTCAGCTGGTATGTACCAGGTGTGTTGCCACAGTCTGTTGACTGCAATCCATCACAAGAGGATTTGACTGCTACCATGCTAGACAACCAAGCAAGATGATTTTTACTCAGACTAGAGTCAACACTTATTTCTATGATTTGGAAGCAGTAAGAAGAAGTAGCACAGAATAGTACAAGCTGCAATAGAAGCATCTATTTCCTTCCACAATTCTACTTTTGGGGAAGTATTTAGGTTAATAATTTATGAATATTCAACACCCCACACCTTGACTAAATCTCAGAATATTCATGGATCAGCTACTGAAATGTCAAAGCCTATAGCTACATTGCTAGCAAATTCCATTGTCAATATCTAATCCAGGGGCCACACGTAACTTACTACTGCAGAAAGAATAAAATTTTAGCAATTATTTTTCCGGATATTGATAATGGCAGAATCTTTCATCTGTACACCATAATTCAGAGCTGATCTAGCAGTATGAATATAGTTTAGTAAGATCTAGCCTATGTGAGATGAATATCAGATTTCAAATATGACAGTATATCGTATTTCAAAACTGAACAATGTCACAGCTTTCCATAGTTACCTTCTCTATTGATAGGGAGATTAATAAATATGAAGTAAACTGTTTCACTCCTTGGGATGTTCCACCAGCATAAACTCCTGCAGAATACTCATGCGGAGCTTTGTCATTCCTGTATCTAACTCCATGAGCTAACAGGACATCTGTTTCTAGAGTAATGTTCACCAGAAACTAAGACAGGGACTTAGAAATTGTTGGTTAACCCCAAATAAAATACGGATTTATCCAAATGCTATTTAGTTATGATATGCCAGCAGACACCCATGTGAATTTTTACAAACCCCATCAAGTTTTGCCAGTAAACAAAAAGGAATCCCTCTGCACAAATACTGATGGAAAACACAAGTACAAAAACCTTTTGGACAAATGGACAATCATAAATTTATGAGAATTTTTTTTGCATTCACTGTCCATCATAATTTTTTGTTGAAAACACTGTAAAGATAACATAAGTAAAATAAAATCCTGATCTCTATAAGACAGCAACTGACTTCTTGCAATAAACTGACAGGTTACAGTCTAGGACTTAACAGTGTGAAAAACATTTTAAGCAGTTCTTTCTTATTATCCAAATTGTCTTGACCTGGTTTATCCAGAAGTGTCACAACTAAAATGTTTAAGATGTATACTCAAATTACATGTTTTCTTCAGTCTGTCCCAACACTTAGAAAAAAATAATTCTTGCTCAGTTTACAAATAGATACAGAACTGTCTCAGGTCACCTTTGTACACGGTGCTTTTTTGAAAAGCAAAGAGCAAGGATATCTCTATTTTTTTTTCAACAATTTTTGGTGAAAAATACAAAAGTGAATACATATAGAACAACATTTCAAAAGGACAGAGTCTTCTTTAGATATGCAAGTCAGTGCAGAATGTGTAGTAGAAATAGCAGTATGGGATTCCATGGTAATGTTTCAGTCATTATATTATTGTGAACTGCTATCCTGCTCACATTAGTGAATTATGCTGCAGTTAAAATCATTCACTAGCTGGATCTGTCTTGGGGGACATTTACCTCACTGCTGGGCTGTTACCACAATTAATATAGCACACATACCTGCTTTTAGCTCATTCAGATAACAAAGCAGTCTTTAAACATGTTTTTAACCAGACACAGTCATCCATTCTAACACCCAGCCCTTTCATATTCAGGTCTAAATACTGTATTGAACTGCTATTTTTAAGGCTCTTGATGAGAGTAATGAGATATCACCTCACAAACTCTAACTGTTTTGTCCTCCAAGGGGCATGTATTTGAATAAGGATAGCATAAAACAGATGCTAAATTGATCCTGAGTTACGGGCTAAAAAGCAGGAATCCAATCCATCTGTAGGTGAAGTTTTAAATTTCCATTTGATTCTGTAAATACATAGGAGTCTTACAGATACTTTAGACACCCAGTTAGACTACCTGTGCTCTTCAGAGAGACAAGCACACCCGTACACAGGCCTCTGTTCTCAAAAGACAGACAAGACGGCTGAATTTGTGGTTGTAGAGTTACCTTATACCCAACCTTCACTCAGGTTGTTTCATAGATGTTTCCTTGGGCAGAAAAATTATTTAGGGAGGTAAACACATTCCGTCTCCTCACTCTTACGCAGCGCATGTGCAAAACTGATCCTCCACTTTAGTATTTTCTGTTCGCACATCATTTTTTCACTAAGTTAATATCTGCTTAAAGGAATGATATTTAGGGAGTCTCACAGAGTACCAACCACTTGAGTGGATCCACTGATGCGCCTCATGCATGAAGATATTTGACCAAAAATGCATAATAAGCGTTAGTTTTGCAGACCAAAAAGGGGTGCCTCTATATACCAGAAAGAAGGACAGATTTACCAGGGGACACACAAAGGAGCTACAGTTCCTGCTCAACCCCATTTGCTCTGCACAGATTGATGTGCTCTCCATGTCATATGACAGAGGATGCGTTGTGCTGTTCAACAGCACCCTTATTCACATCCTGACTGCATCCAGCCCTGATGTATAGCAGTAGTGTGTGAACAGATTGCTTTCATGACAGTTTTGAAACTCAGAAGGAGCCAGTTTGAATTGCAATTTTATTTTTAACCATCCTACAAGTGATGGCTACAATCTAAGACACAACTGTCTCCAAAATGGTTCCAATGTAAATAAGTGAACAGCTCTGAATGGTTACCTTATATACCTTTAAAGGGCAAGCCATGACCCTGGAGAGATTCAGAGTCCTAGTATCAAGTTAGCAAATAATCTTGCCGTTTATTTTTAGTTCCCATCTTCTTTCTGTTATGGTAACTATATAAAAACGTGATGAATTTAGGAAACTGGTCCAAAAACTACATCAAGGACACACGTGCAGCTTGAATGCTGGATTCCTGGATAACCAGAATAGTATGACTGAGAGGACTCGATAAGCTTTCCAATCATCTATTTCAAAAGTGTACTTGAAGTACTTTTTAAACATTTCTAACCACAATTATGTGATTATTTTTGTCCTTTGCACTTACACTGTGAAATACTCAAACAAGACTAATTATGCATATTCTTTATGTACAGGATGATATTTATCTCAAGTGGTGTAATTGGCACTTTGGTTATGTGTACACTGTGTAATGCAGTGTAATACAGAGATACCCAAGCTAACAGGAAAGAACATGATCGTGATAATTACAGCAAGAGTGTAGACAATGTGGAAGGGAGGAGAACTTGGAGCAAAACTACCTTCCGGAGCAAAACCTTCTTTAGCTTTCACACTTGGGCTCCTCTAAACAGCTTTAGAATATTTTCATCAGTGAGTAAATCAAAGTGTCATGCAGTAATTGTCTTTGATAGACATGAAAAAAAATCTTTATATCCCATTATTGGATCCTACTAGAGCAGCTTTCCTTTAATCAACCAATTCCATACTCCTTTACTTGACAGAAGCCCAAGTCTTCCAGAATAAATGGCCACTGATTACACAGTCTCCAGGGCCTTATTGCTCTGCCCGCATCGTAATTATCCCATCAAGGTTTCCATGACAACTTTCTTTGCTCATGATGGACCCCAAGTAAAGCTGTTCATTTAAAGTGATATGACACATTTAGGTTCAAAGCTAGATGCAATGAACTTCCACTTTGCATCTTATTCTATCTACTCTGACAGGATACTCACAAGGCATTCCCAGCTTCTTTAGCCACATGTTGTATTCTCCACTGGATTAAAGGCTCTGCAAGGTGTAATCCACTTTTCATTTGTGGAACAGATCAGTGAAATACAAAGCTACTGTCAGGACTGAATAGGAGAGAGCACATAAATGAATCACATGGAAATAAGATTACATGCACTGACTACGTGCACAGAAGAAATGCCAGATACCATGTCATTTACCTACTTTTTCAAAAGAGCATGTGGACTCATTCAACACCTTGGCTACATCCCATCAGAGGCAATATCATACAGGCAGAAAGAAAAAAACATCCTGGGGAAGGATTTCTGAGAAACGCAAGGAGTTAGCAATTAGCTACAAATTGCTTAATTAATGAAGAATAAAATTATGACACTAATTAATCTTGCGATAATAGACTAATTTAAGAATCGCTGATAAGTACTATGATTAGTCAGAAATGCTGCCATGTCATACAGTATTTCATTTGCTTTAGACAAGATGAAATTGTAAGAGGTTAATGCTCTTTCTGATTTATAGAAATTTAACTGCTTGCCTCCTATCACCATTAACAGCCACGCGGTTAAATCACCATGGTTTATTTTAAAGGAAAAAAAAAAAAAGTGATTTCTTTCATGATTTCAATTCTTAAGTTCTCTCACAACAAAGCTTTCCATTTTGTGGACATTTTGGGTTTTGTCTCATACTACAAAAACCACTTGATTATCAATATCATACTATAAATATAGTATGATAGAGCCAATATGTGTGTGCAGTCAACTGTAGGGTGAAGACAACAACTGTTCGTTGTTCTGCTTGTTGTGAAGATAGACATTTTGGAGGGGGTGGAGAGGAGGAAAAAGATATTAATCATATCACAAAAAACCCCTAATATATTAATGGCGAATATGAGAGAAGACAATGGCAAAGTTACACAATGGCTTGTTTCAAAGTACAGATCAAATTTTACATCATTTTCTTATGCCTCTAGCAGATGGTCAGCTCTCACATAACTGACTGAGCATGGAGCCTGCTTTGCACAGGAGTCCCTGCCTGCTCTGTGGGGCTCAATTCAAAGAAATACCGAGAAGAAACTTCACGTCAATGGCAACTTTCCATGGAGTGTCCATTCCACAGATCTTGAATTTTCTTGCTGTTCAAGAATCACTATGCAGACAGCAATGCTGGGCTGCACCAGCTACCACAAAGCTCTCAGCAGTCAGGACACCCTCAGGGCAAGGGTAGGGACTAGACAATGGGTATCTTCTGAGAGCTTTAATGAGGAAGATGAGTTTCAAGTGGGTACTTTGCTCTAACTCCAACTCCCATCTGAACTTCGAGACTAAATCTCTATGTTCTCCTTGGTTTTGGCTTACTTAGGAAATAATACACTGCAGTCTTCTCAGCCCCATCACTCTCCTTTGGATTTCTGGTCAACAGCCCAACCGATATTTACATCAGAATTTGGCCCATAACAGTAAATATTGTTGCCCTAGTAAAAAGTCTGTATAGTATTAAGAGGACTAATCTGCAAATTTTTCTTAGGAAACTTAGCCTCATTGGATCAGTCCTTCTCTTAGAAAGAAAAAAATACTCTTGACCTTTTCCTCAGCAAGATATAGACAGCAAATGCATTTTTACACTGTTTCTGAGATGTTATTCCACAATTATATATAGCCATAGTGTTTGACAAAAATTGTAGCCTATTTCATTCAAAGGCTGAATGCTAGCTGGTCAGCTGAGTGTCACAGGAGTCTCCACAAAACAGAACAACAGGTCTTGCTAGAACCTCCTAAAAGTACAGGTGCCTACATTCTTTCTTAGACAATTACAATAATTACTGATCATTCCATGACACTCACAGCAGTAAACTATATAATTTGACATTTTAAAATATGCTAGAATTAACTATTACTACTCAGTGCATCTTTCTGGGATGTCTTAGGACATTGCCTGGACTTGAACTTCTGCCCTGGAATCCACATGGCTGAGTATTTCTGGATGTGGCAGTAATAACTTTGGAATCAATGCCTTTAATAACTTTCTATCCTACGTCCACAACACATTTATGCATACTTTTTGCAGTTCACATTTTGCCATGAACTTTTGAAGTCGCTGGTTTGAACCTATTTAAGGCATGAATTATGACCAAGCACAGATACAGGCTGGGTAATGAGTGGATTGAGAACAGTCCTGGGGAGAAGGACTTGGGCATGTTGGTGGATGATAAGATCAACATGACCCAACAGTGTGCATTTGCAGCCCAAAAATCCAACCAGATTTTGGGCTGCATTAAAAGAAGTGTGGTCAGTAGGTCAAGGGAGGTGATTCTGCCCCTCTACTCTGCCCTCGTGAGACCCCACCTGGAATACTGTGTCCAGCTCTGGAGCCCCCAATACAAGAAGGATATAGAACTGTTAGAACGAGTCCAGAGGAGGGCTACGAAGATGATCAGAGGGATGGAACACCTCTCCTATGAGGACAGGCTGAGAGAGTTGGGCTTGTTCAGCCTGGAAAAGAGAAGGCTCCAGGGAGACCTTATAGTGGCCTTCCAGTACCTGAAGGGTGCCTACAAGAAGGCTGGGGAGGGACTTTTTACAAGGGACTGTAATGATAGGATAAGGGGTAATGGGTGGAAGCTGAGGGAGGGGAGGTTTAGATTAAATATAAGGAAGAAGTTTTTTACTGTGAGGGTGGTGAGGCACTGGAACAGGTTGCCCAAGGAGGTTGTGGATGCTCCATCCTTGGAAGTGTTCAGAGCCAGGTTGGATGGAGCCTTGAGAAACCTGGTCTAGTGGAATGTGTTCCTGCCCATGGCAGGGGGGTTGGAACTAGACGATCTTTGAGGTCCCTTCCAACCCAAACCATTCTGTGATTCTATGATATGATTCTATGCTATATAGTTTGCCATTCCAGAGGACACCTCTTCCTTGTCTGATCACAACAGTTGTTTGATGATGGTCAGGGAAGTAAGTTCATGGAACTCTTTCAGTAAAATACTCCAGGAAGCCAGCAGAAAACAACCAGCATTTTTAATTCTGTTAGGAGACACCATGCTTCAGAACTATGCTGTCCTGTTCAGATACCACAGGGATCAAACAGTAATGAAAAATAACCATGCTTCAATTTTTTTGAAAATTGTAAAGACTGTCCTTGTAAAATGCTGACCTCTGTGAGATTTATATGTGATGATGAAATAAAGACAAGAGATGGAGTCAATGATTTTGCAAAGATTTTTTTATTCATTTTTCTATATACTGCAGTTTGGCTCTATTTTAAAATTTATGTGTATTATGTTGCTGGAACTACAAACTGTGCTGCAAAACCCATAATACAATGAGTTTGCTCATAGAGGTCCGATCCTGAAAGGTGTATTGAACCTAAAATTCAGAATTCCCAGAACCTTGCAAAAGGTATCAGAAATCCAAACTGTTCTAGTAAATGGAATTTGATTTTAAGATGTTTGATGGTTTAGCTTTAAATTCCATGCTGTAGGCTGCATCACCACCATGACAGCTTTACACATGACCAGTGATAGAAACTGAGCACCTACTAGATACCAATTTGAAAAAATCAGTAATGCTTGAATGGTGTCTTCAGGTGCTTAAATGGGTAAATGGACACTCTGAAAACACTGAGACTTTAAATAGTTTGCATTAAAAAGAAGTGGGGTTTAGAATGTATTTGTAATATCCAAGATTTATTTCTTTACTATTAATGCACCATGGAACTACTAGTGGTAGTTCAATAAGTTTCCACAAGCCGTACTTGTAACATCCTTCCCCTCTTTACTGCTTATCAGTACTTTCCTTTTCCTTAACTAGTCCCCTCTAGTTACACAGAATTATTTGAATGATAGAATCAATTGCTATTCTTTTAAGACAGCATTGACACTGTAGCAAAAACAAGAACTTGCAACTGCCATATTAATGAGTACATTTTCCATTATGAGGTCCCTGTCTAGCTTCCTCCTTTTCTGTTTCAGAGGAAATTTTACATCTGTTCTCTCTTCCGATAGGCTACACAAAGGAGAGGAGGTGGTAAAAAAACTGGAATAAGGGAAAAATATGGAAGGAAAAAAGCAGCTACAGTGAGTTATACTGTGTTTCGGGGGGCTCTAAAAATTCCTTAAGCTATGTTCTGCTGAACAGTCCAAAATCTTAAACCTCCTTTTTCCAGTTACATCTGCTGAAAACTGGAACCAGAAATGCAGGGGTTAAATGGCCAGGGAGCAGGTACAGCTGAGACCATGCAACCCATCAGCAAATGCTGATACCTTCCTAATCTATATAAGAGGACAAGCCTGTTAGTAACAAGTCATATAGCTTTTTCTATAAGGCCCTAGATTTTGGTACTTGGATTTGTTTTGCCCTGCAATGGTAAGAATTTTCATTTAGAGGTGTTTGTTCTCTTAATCTGCTGGGATGTCTAATTTAATAAGAGGTTTTATTCCCTTTTGCTCTGAAAGCAGTAGAAGAATGGAGAGCTTGTCTAACAATAGCTAGTGTATTTATCTTTCTGCTGAGAAGACAACTACTGATGATTGATAGAGGTACCAGCTAGGTTGAGATGAAGTGCTGGTTTAACTTTTCTATGAAGTATAGGAAAAAAACAACTGTGAGGGAGCTGAGTGGTAAAAACTGGGTTACCTGGCTAAACTGTAGTAATTTGACTCTAACACAAAAATGTCTTGTGCATGGAGGCTATTTTGTATATAGTGTTCTTAAACTTGGAATATATTTTAAAAATAGAAAAGGCTAGTTATCAAATAGCTTTCTTGGTGTAAATACAAAATAAGAAGTAAAGGGAGTGAAGAGAGATGCTGCCCTGTAATTCTTTGTCACTGCAACTTGGAGATTCTTCTTTTGCTGTTTGTTGTAAAGGGTGGTGTTGATAAACTTAAGACAGTTGCTGGGCTCTAAACTGGAAAAGTCATCTCTCTGGACATGGAGACTTGTATCTATGTAACGCCTCAAAGAGACTCTTTATGATCTTGGCTTTTTCTGTGGTATTGTTTAGTTGGTTGGGGATTTTTTTTGTTGGTTGGTGACTGGTTTTTAATGCTTTTTTGTGTTTTGGGATGCTTTCTTGGGGGAGGGGGGCGGTGTATTTTCTTTAAAGCTATCTTGGCTAGCTGTTACTAATAACTCCTAACTGAGGAGTCCCCAGGAAAGGGTACCACATCAGCTTTCAATATAAGGGCAAAGCCTGTGTATTTTTTGCCAATATATTATGAAAAAAAATGCTTAAAGCTTGTATTGTGCTGTTAATAAAGCTGGTGGCTTACAAAAGTGGCGTACTACTATGGGTAGGTGATGAAATGCAGTTTCGGTATACTTGTGAATATTCCTAATCCCTAAGAGCTGTGGGTGTCTGTGGCTTGTGAAAAGTAGTACATCCCAACAAAAACAAAGCTTACCTTTACAAAACCCCAACAGGAAACAGAGATGATTAGCTAAAGACAAAATCCTATTGTGGAAGAAGCACTCACTATCTTTTTGGGCTATTAACCTATTTTTATGTTTCAGTGTTGACACTACAGCTGTCTAATCATATATTGTATTTTATATAACTGCACAAAAAGTTGCAGGCCCTAGAGACCTGAAGCTACATAAGAAATATGTTGGCTCCTTAAAGGGGAGGAAGTATGTTAGTCTCTTCTTGTGGTATGAAAGCCTGGTCTTTTAGAGGTACTGTATTTGCAGCTTCCCAGTGGAGTCTGTAGTAGCTGAGTTACTGCACTAAGGGCAGATCCAGCCCTGATGTGAAAGGGGCAGCAAGGCTGAGACTTCAGCTGGTCTGCATCAAGGCACGATGCCGGGCTCCGCCTTCTCCCGCTACCATCCTGATGAGAAGAGGGTTGTTTCCTGACACAGGGTGTAAGCCTGCCTTAGACAATGCTATTGTCTTTGAATATGCTATAACCATGGGGGAGGGCTTTAGACATGTTTCCCTGTTGTGGCACTTGTTTATGGTAGCTTATAGTATCAAGACAGATGAACGGGATCCCAGAAAACAGAGTTGGATGTATTGCCAGTGCTACCTATGTGGTGCAAAGACACGGCATAGCAATCCCAGGTGAGCATCATACTTGACTGGTTCCAGAACCAGAAAGAATAGAGCTGTGTCAGCACAGTGTTGCACCTGAATTAGTCATGCTTATAGACAGAAAACTAACTTATTTGGGAACAGACTGTGCTAATGCTACACAGCTCTAGGCACTGAAGCTGTTAGCTGGGAATGGCACAGTGAGAATGTGCCAGGTTCTGTGTTACTAGCTAGGCAAAGTCTACAGCAGAAGTCTGCTGTACTGTTGCACTAGAAGCCATATGGTGTGGAAACATCTGAGCAGGTCTGAGGGAAGAGCCTTAAATATCAACACAAGTCCAACGTCAATGTTATACTTTAGCACTGCCTCTAAGATTTATGCTAAACCCATCTTTTGTTCCTTTTAATGTTTTGTGGTTGCCAGGGTGCCTAGAAAAAAGCAAGAAGAAATGTTCCTTACAGAAGCTGCTAAATATAATTGGATTGTTCACCCTAAACTATACACTAAATCCTCAGATTTAGGAACTCTCACAGCAGTAATGACTACAAAAGTTATTATTTATGAGTGGTTTATCTGAAAATGTAAACTACCGCCTCTCAGGATGTTAAAATATGAAAATGGATTTACCCTGTTTGTAAAGGAGTCTTACCAGTCAGTCAGCTACAGCCATGGACCAAATATAGATAAATATATATAAATACATGTATGGTCTAAAGAATAGAAATTTGATCAATTCACTCAACTTCCGACCCTGAAGAAAAAGGAGAGAAGGAATCATGAGTTGCTTGCCTCCTGACTCACTCTAGCCTAAGCCAAAATGACTCAGAGCCACTATTTTCCCACCCCCTCACCCCATTATCTGTCGGGGGAGGAAACCAAGGCATATGTACTAGATGAAAGGTTAATGTCATCAGTCAACACTTAGTGAATACCTATTGTTTCATTATTTGTATTGATTGTCACCTTAACATCTGGTGACAGCAAAATGTGAATTGCTCTGTATGTTAGGAAACTGTCCCATGAAAACAGGGTTCTGAAACTGAAGACTGAGAGGTAGTGTGTATAAATATAAGTAAATATGAAAGATATGACAGTCTTGGAAGTTATTAATGGTAAAGCAATGTATGCAGGGTTTGTCTTGGTAGTAAGCATGTTTATCAAATGATTCTTCTTTCATATTAAAAACGTAAAGCCTCACAACAGCGTTTCTACTGAGAAGATACTGATTAAAATAACTTGCTGTTAGACTACTTTTATGTATCAAAGTTTTTTTCTTTTCATTTATTGTTTCCAGTGACACCCATCTGACTTTATAGATTTTTATCTTCCTTACCTGTATGCTGTATTTTGTACATATGAAGGCAAAGGTTTAAGGTGAAAAGTTACAGATGAAGAGAAGCACAATACCTATAAATAACAAAAGCACGTAACTGGAAAAATGAATCTTGTATCTAGATTGCCTGGCTCAGAAAACTATCCTACTAGAAGTAAAATTGCATTAGACCTACTAACTCAACGGTTCTACTTTTGTTGGGGAAACACTTTTTTGGATGGGTGTTCACATTAGCAGCTCCTTAAGAGTAGATTCTTACGGGAAGATACTGAACTTCCTGGGATAATACATTCAGCTGAACTGTGCCTCACTGCTGCTCTGAACATACTGTGCTTCCAAGTAAACTGAGCACCTGTGAGCACCTGTGAGCACCTGTGAGCAAGCTGTGCTTCCAAGTAAACTAGGCAACTTACAGCATTATGTCTATGGCTACCGGTGAAATTTAACTGGTAGTTATGGCAAATGGTCCTACATAAATTGCAGTTCTCTACAATCACAGGACTAACAAGTAATTTAAATACAGAATAGCATAGATATAAGGGCTAGTGTTCCAAGCACTAATTTATGTGATCAGAATGGTTTCCCTATTTGGCTTGTGGTAAAATACTATTGCCACCTTAAAAATCATAGTCTACTACTAGGTGCCAGATCTAAATAAAGGGCAGTTCAAAATGCTGGATTACAGGAGTACCAAGCTGTGAGTTTACATTCTTGTCAAGAGCAGTTATTGCAAGGCTCACTGAATTGATGCCAAAATAATATTAATCACTATACTAAAATGTATATTTAACTTCAAGTCTTTCACAGCAAGACTACTGTGTATTTTCACTCATGTTCTGTTTTAAACATTCACAATACAAAGCAACTTCAAGTCACCAGGATTTCTCAGGAAATATGTCCTGCAGTATCCTGATGAGTTTTCTTCCAGTGACATGACTTTTCTTCCCCCTCCTCCCACTGTATTTTCTTCTTTCATTCATCCTGATGTATATAGCCTACCTAGCAGAATTGCAAGGGGAGCTGGCAGGGATCCAGGACAACCTGTCAGCACAGGCAGCACTGAGGTGGTGACTCAGCAGAGGCACTGTGTGTCTTTGCAGTCTGCTGCAGCACTGCCCACTCCCAACCCTCCTGGAAGCAAATCTCATCTTTGACATTGATAGTGTCCACAGTTCCTGCTCATTCTTATTTTGATGGAAGGGAGGACGTGTCCTCCTCTGAACCTGAAAACATGGAGCTGACCTGCAGCAGCTAATAACGCAAGGAACAGAGGCTCTGTGTGATCTGAGGATTATTTAGGGCTTAACCTGAGAAGGCAGCTGGCAATTTTGTAAAGCAATTTATTAAGAACCAGACCTTCACTTAAACCGCAGTATTAAAACTATTAAATCCAGCATATTTTCACTGCATTTGTGTCACGCTGCACTGTGTACAACCCTAACATGACAGCTGACATGCACAAAAATCCAACATGCTACATGCACTGGGATTATTTAGAATAAGATTAAATTATCTGGTGTTCAGAAACAAGCTGTCTAATTTTAAAGGAGTTCTACTGAATGGTACAAAAGGACATCAGCGTGGTCAATCATGTATTAAGATATTTTTTTGTCTTGGTTCTTCAAACTGCTTTTTAAATGACAAGAATTTAAATGGCTCCCTCTTGTGGCAAGAAAAATGCAGTATCACGTTCTTTGGCAAAAATTAGCCCTTGAACAGCAATTAGAATGTGTATGTATTTATACCGCATAGTCTAGTCATCAGTATGTTGTGGTGACTAATGAGGAGACTGCACACACACCTATCCCTTGCTGCTTAGGTACTCTTGAAACTACCTACGCATGACTTAAACTTCCCTTCCAGTTGCATATGCTGAAGGGTAGGGAAAAATAGATTTGTGAACTGTATGTATTCACCCTATCCAACTTGCTAATGCTGACTAGACTATATTGTGTCTCAGATCTCTGTCCTTAAATATAAATCTCTGGAATATCTCAGCACAGAATATCTGGATAGCACAGCTTAATTTATTTCTGATGTTTTTCACACGTGAGCAAATCTGAACCTTGTAAGGGGTGGGAGGAAAGCAATCAACTCTGGTGGAGAGCTATGAGCATAAATGAGTCAGTGAATGGCAGTGAGGAAGCATAAAGTGGATCTCAACAACCCTGCAAGTCTTCTTTCCTTCTTTCTATCTATCAGCTGATAAAGCTTTCATTTAGGCTTTTAACTTGTGAAGGCTTTCTCAACAATAATTAATAGCTACAAACCTCTGAAATTAAAAACTAAGACTTTGTCATAGCATGGAGCATACTTTGGTAACTCTGGATATTAAGCAATAATATTGGAAATGGACATAAAAAAGGAAAAATCCTCATAAGACACACTAAGGTCTGGGTGACTTCAGGGGGCAAATTAAATGCACACACAGGAAGATTCTACCATAGCTTTTGAGAAAGCAGGTCTCAAAAGCTGTGTTTCAAGACAACAGACTCCAGTTCCGTGGTTTCTCATAAAATCTGTTACTGCATAGTTATGAATTAAAAAAAAAAAAAGGCTAGGTGCACCGCAGAGTAGGACTAATCATACTGATGGTTTTAGAGCTTGGTAAAGCTACTTTGCAGATTAATCTCTTGAGATAAACTCTGTTTATGCTGATTCAGAAGTCCGATGTACAGACACAGGAGGCTGTATTTACCAGTTTGAAGGAGGGGGCTTTAAAATACTATATTATAAACTCTGTTTCAGTCACTTATCCTTCTTTGTAAAAAGTCTTCCATGTTACAGTCTTACAGGCTGTTAACAGAATGCATGACAATACAACTACCTATATCAAATTAGGTATGCTTTTCAAATCTAGGACTTCAGAAGTGAAAATAAATTATTTGGAGGCAGGTACATACGGGTGGAGTTACCACTTGTTCAGAGAGGAAAATTACTATGGTGCACTGACTAATCATTCAGTATCTTTGAGTTTTTCTTTTAAGGGCTTAGATTGTGGGGTACCACTATACGTTTCCACACTTCAGAGATGAACTGATGAGGATAGACTTAACCAATGAGTAGGTTTATCAAACCTAAAGTGTGTACTGAAGTTCAAAACTGCTGTTCTGAAAACATCAGCTACCACCTGGGACTAAATACATCTAACCTCAAAAATACCCCTTTTATCTATCCAGTCACACAAAGTTAGTTTTCTGAACATAACCACCATTATGATCTTAATGGAAGCAAGCTAGCTGCCTCATATTTCAAGCCTGAGGGGATAGGATGAGGCAACTGGGTGTTTCATTACCTATTTCTCTTGAGGTACTCATTCCAAAATTGTGTGGAAGATACCTATACAAGGATTATAAGTTGCACTATATACATGTGTGTATATATATACATAAAAATATTTTTAAAAGCCCATTTTATGGCCAAACACTGCTACTCTTAACCAATAATCTAGCGGCTGGGGTACCTGCCTGGAAAGTGTGAGAGAGAGTTTCTCAGACGGAGAGAATTTAGTATCTTCCCTCCTGGATTCTGTGTCTCATGGGTTATTGCCAAACTGCAGGCTATTCTAGAAAAGAGGTGCTCTTAGAGACTTTCATAGTTTATGTGGAGAAAAGAATAAAAAAAATCAACTGATCAATAAAGCTCACAAGAGCTGTATCTTCAGTGAAGCTGTAGACCCTTCAAGTTAGGCTTTTGGGTCCTAGCACTAATATTTACAACAAGCCAAGGCAGGAGTATCTTTCTAGTTAACTCGCACTTTTTCCAGCATAGCTTTGCCTTGTGAGATTTTGGTATACCTAAAATGGAGCCACCACAAGTTTATTTCACACTTCCATTACTTCTCTCTCAATGCTATAATGCAAAATATTCTAAGAAGCAGAATCTCTAAGTTTTCAAAGTTTTTCACCATAAAAAGGTTCTGTTTTCTTCCTTCTTGACACAGAATAAAGGTAGAAGCTTTCATGCTGACTTCATTCACTCATTTTGTAGCAGAAGACCAGTGTGGCAGGAATACACTCTTGAGACTCTAGGCTAAGTCATGAGGCACACTTGGGCTCTCCCATGTCACTTTTGCATTCACCTTAGTAAAACTGTAACTGTGGAACTGAAAATGGTTATGTGAAGGGTTTCTTTCAGGAAACAATGAGAGGAGAACAGGAGGGCATGATAAGCGTCTGCAAAGCTATAGGTTTGGAGGTGCAGTGAATTCCTTAATTAGCTTCACTCTGCAGTAGGAGAAAAGCTTATCCTGAAATAATAATGGGTGACAGAACTTAGCATTTGTTAGCTTTAATAATGAAATGGGAAATATTGGTGCCTTTGTCACTGACTCAATTTGCTGCTTGAGGTTGGAATTTGGGTAAACTAAGCTACTGTATGTAAAGGATACTCCGGGTGGGGGTGGGGGAGGTGTGCCTTTATTCTAAAGACACCTAGAACACTTTCCACCAAGCTACTGAGGAAAACGTCATTCCTTCAGGTGCCATTTCGTCTAGCCTCCACTATGGTTAAGGTTTGGTATACTAGAAATTATGGAGTGAGACTAGTATTAGAAAGTGTTTCCCAAAGAAACCTCAGAGCAGTACTCTTCACACTTTTCAGGAAGAAAATTAGGTTTGTGGTTTCTTAGTGAGCTTTTGTACCCCGCTTCTGCTTAACCTCAGGTGATGAAACTTAATTCATCCCTTAAGGATTGGATTTGAAATTTAATATTCCTTCCTTATATGTGCAGCATTTTAGTAAGCAATTTAAGGTGTATGTTGATTCAAACAACAGTTTTTCCAGCTGAAGGAGGAGACTTTGTCACAGATTGTCCTGCATCTATATGATATCAACCCATGGTTTCTATGAAGGGCCTAGCTGTTTTTACATACAGGAAATAACATCATTAGTCAGGATCAAGTTTCCTGTGACGTTGTGTGTAACTCTTAATAGTGAATGCTGTAGACAGACTTAAAATTATCAAGTCTTTTGTGTTAGTCACAGAACTGTCTATGTCATACGTGGTTGAAAGGCACTGCAGCTTATTCCTAAACCTAAACTAATAATCCATACCACAGCAAATATTTACACCTTTAATGGATTGCAAGATTAAAAAAACCCACTGGAATTTTGCCATATATGCATCTTTGCATACCATAAAGGACTCCTGTAGCTAAATTACATTATGCTTCTTTAAATAAACCCACTGCAATCTGACTTACTGAAAAAAAAAACCGCAAAGGTTTATATATAACCAGCATCCCACTGCCACCTCCTGTGCTATTGGTTTTCTAGGCCTTTTTCTACGCAAAGCATTTCAGCAATATCCTTAAATGAGTGGATGTTGCATAATATGATTATGTGCTTTCCTAAATCGAGGAATGTGTCCCACTTGCTACATATTACACGCTGCTGCCTTGATTCTTTCATTGGAAATTATGTGATGACACTTCTATATTCCTGGCAGCTGTCAAATGCTAAAGCAGAGGCTTAGGGGATTGGGTATTTTTCCCCTTTTTCTGTGTATTGAAAACTAGTATTGCATCTTCGCTCTCTTATGCCTTCAGCTCTGAAGGGGAAGATTACATTTGGTTCAGGTAATCTTGTTTTCTCTCTCATTCCAATATACTGCCCTAACTTGTATTACAGGAATCTGCACGTACGTGTAATTAGAAAAATCAGCCTCGAACCGTGAGGTGAGGCAACCTACCACTGAGGAAACATGGCTGTAAGCTTCCCGACTCCATCTCTAGCCCCCAGCTCCAGCCACAGATGTGTTCGCAGCCGCGGGTTACCTGCGGCCGTTCTGTTCCCCCCTCGGACGCTGCAGTGCTTGCTCTGGCGGGGGGCTCACAGCCTACAGCCTGCGCCCCCTCTAATCCCCCTTCTCCTGCCAGCCAGCTCCGCAACAGGCCGGCTCCTGAGCTGACGCGCAGATACACAACTGCCCACTGTCCTTGTAAAGGCGCTTATTCACCTTGCAGCAAGGTGCTACGTGGGGCGGGAAGGCGCCGCGCCCCTCCGCCGCCGGCTCCTCGGGCTGCGGCTCCGGCCCCTCCGCGCGGGGGCAGGCGGACTGCGAGGCCCCTCCTCTCTCCCCGAGACACCCGCTAACCGGCTCCCTCGGGGCCGCTGCCCCCGGCGCCGCCGCCACCCTTCTACAGCTGGCGCCGGCCGCGGCTCGAGGGGGGTGTGGGCGTGGCCGGCCAGGCGCGCGCCGCCGCCCGCGCACGCGCGGAGGCGCGGCGCGCGACCTCGGAAGCGGCGGGCGGGGCGGGCGCGATGCGGCCGGCGGGAGCATGACAGGTGGCGGGAAGCGGAGGCCGCGCGGCGCGGCGGGCCCGGCCGGCGAGCAGGTGGCCGTTAGCGGGCGCGCGCGGGGCGGGCGGGTCGCCGCGCCTGAGGGGGCCGAGCCTGCCGGCGGGACACGGCCCGGCGCGGGGTGGCGGGGCCCGGCCTCGCGGGGCGGGCAGCCGCGGCCTGAGGCAGCCCCGGGCCGGGGGGCGAGCTCCGAGGGCCGCGGTCGTGGGGCCGTAGGCCTGAATGGGCGCGGATGCCTTGTCGTGGCGCCGGGCCTCCACCTCCTCGCCCCTCGTTCTGGTTTGCTCCGTGGCTCTGAGGAAAGCCCTTGGGCCCCTCGTTCTCCGACACGGGAGCCTCTCCTCTCCTCTCCACCCGGGCTTCTCCCGGGTGACCGCCGCGTCTCAGGTGGGCTGTAAACAGCAACGCCCCAGCCTCCTCATCCTCCCGGGATGGCCGCGGCTAGGAGCGGGCACTCGTGGTGTGCCTAAGTACCTGATGGCGGCCCACTTAAGAGGTGAAATGCCTGCCTCACTGTACTGTCCTCACAAGAGAAAAGAAACCTTGACATTTTTTTAAAAAGCTATTATTATTCTTTAAAACGGGTGTAATTATTCCTGCCGATTCGTGGAGCCTTGCATGGGAATGAGGTAGTTGAGGTTACCCTTGAGCGGTGTGCATGCTTGAATGTAGCCTGTTTCGGTTCATGTTACTTGAGTTTTTTTGAAATAACTTTAGGCTACTTTTAAAACGTTGTGCTGTAAACTGCACCGGTTCAGATGTTGAATAGATAAGTAGTTCAGATAGCAGAGACTTAGAGGATTTTTGTTACATCATTTAACCAGACGTGACAAAATAATATCCCTACTTCAAACTGTCTGGAAAACACATGAGTCTCTTGGATGCAAGCTGCTGTGTAATTGGAAATTGGCATTTTAAAATAATGTAGAACTTGGATTAAACTTTGGGATTACTTAGTCCTTTACTTGATGAACTAATAAAAGCACTTGTCTTGGTTATATTGAGCCATTAGTATTGAAGTAGCACTTTTCTATTTCGTACATGTTTAGCACATATCTCGGATAATGCACTTTTAAGCGATTCTCTCCAAAATAGATAGTCTAATCAGTATATATGCTGGTTTAAGTAACAAGCATGACTTAATCATTGTTCCTCCATTTAATACAGATGCTTTGTAAAATCATTCAGTAGAACTGACAGAAAGCAACTAAATGAACTTTGGTTCTGCTTTTTCTTATCTGCAGTGTGAAAAAAATGGAGATGTCAAGAAGAGAAGGTCAAATCAGGCAGATATCCCCGATAGTCTTCGTCAAGAAGCAGAAACATGCTATCGGCTTAAACTGCCCGAAGACTTCTATCAGTTTTGGAAGTTTTGTGAGGAACTAGATCCTGAGAAACCAAGTGGTGGGTTTTAAAGTATTTTTTGCCTTTTCTAACTTTCACTTTCAAAAACTGCCTGAAGGCAGGCAAACTGGAGGTGGTCAGATGTGTTCTAATGTGCTTCAGCTTACAGCTAAGATGCAGGATATTTACATGAGTGTAAACAGGAATACTGGAGATCATCACAAAGATGTCAGTACACTTCAAGCTTTCTAAAATACAGTTACTTAAATTATGTAATGCAAAGGGACTAAATGTTGTCTAAATCTGCCTTTCTTGCAAGTACATCTGAAATGTTTAGTATGGAACTGAAGTTTCCTTATATCAATCCAGGTTTCAATTTCCCCAGATGTATTATATAACAGAATGTGGCATCCCTGAGTGCTCTAGAAATGACAGTTTCTTTTTAGAATCGTAGAATGGTTTGGGTTGGAAGGGACTTTTAAAGGTCAGCTAATCCAACCCTTCTGTCATGAGCAGGGACATCTTCAACTAGATCAGGTTGCTCAGAGCCCCGTCCAACCTGACCTTGAATGTTACCAGGGAGGGGGCACCCACAGCTTCTCTGGGAAACCTCTTCCAGTGTTTCATCACCCTCATCGTAAAAAATGTCTTCCTTATATCCAGTCTGAATCTACTCTATTTTTAGTTTAAAACAATTACCCTTGTCCTATCACAACAGGCCCTACTAAAAAGTCTGTCCCCATCTTATAAGCCCCCTTTAGGTATTGGAAGGCTGCTGTAAGGTCTCCCCGGAGCTGCCTTTTCTCCAGGCTGAACAACCCCAACTCTCTCAGCCTGTCCTCACAGGGGAGGTGCTCCAGCCCCCTGATCATCTTCGTGGCCTCCTCTGGACCCACTCAAGCAGGTCCATGTCCTTCTTATGTTGGGGGCCCCAGAGCTGGACACAGTACTGCAGGTGGGGTCTCATGAGAGTAGAGCAGAGGGGGAGAATCACCTCCCTTGACCTGCTGGCCACGCTTCTTTTGATGCAGCCCAGGATACAGTTGGCTTTCTGGGCTGCAAGTACATGTTGCCAGCTCATGTCCAGCTTTTCATCCACCACTACCCCCAAGTCTTTCTCCACAGGGCTGCTCTCAATCCCTTCATCCCCCAGCCTGTGTTCATACTGGGGGTTGCCCTGACCCATGTGCAGGACCTTGCACTTGACCTTGTCGAACCTCATGAGGTTCACATGGGCCCTCTTCTCGAGCTTGTCC
This sequence comes from Strix uralensis, assembly GCF_047716275.1. Taxonomy (NCBI): domain Eukaryota; kingdom Metazoa; phylum Chordata; class Aves; order Strigiformes; family Strigidae; genus Strix; species Strix uralensis. The sequence goes on from NC_133975.1 coordinate 43,080,879, forward strand.
AGGTCCCTCTGAATGGCATCCTGTCCCTCAGGCGTGTCAACCACAGCATGCAGGTTGGTGTCAGCAAACTTGCTGAGGGTGCACTTGATCCCACTGTCTGTGTTATTGATGAAGATACTAAAAAGTACTGGTCCCAGTATGGCCACCTGAGGGACACAGCTTGTCACCACCGATCTCCGTTCGGACATTGAACCATTGACCACTACTTAGGAGGACTGCAATAAGCTAACTCTTGAATGATAACTGAATAAAAGAATGCCTCAGCTTTCATTGTCTTGTAAACAGTGTTTGTTTGGATTTGTGGAAGCTTTTGGTACCTGAGTGACACGGGAACTTCTTGGTTTAGATATGCATCCACCAGAAAGTAAACCTGTTCATGCTTGGCTTTTCAGATGCACTTGTGTCAAGTGTTGGACTTACGCTGGTTGGACCATATGATATTCTTGCTGGAAAACACAAAAAAGCAAAATCAACAGATCTGGACTTCAATCTTCATTGGAGGTTCTTCTATGATCCCCCAGAATTCCAGACTATACTTGTCGGGGATAGCAAAACACAGTATCACATGGGATATTTCAGGTATCTTATTTAATACGTGCTCTTGCTGGACTATAACTATGTGTAGCTTTTTCTCCTCTTTTTTTCCACAAGATAGGATTTGAGAATTGTGTGCTATCACCAAAAAAGAATCTTTCTCTACTGTAATAGTATATTAACACATGGGTCGATATCTTTTTTACAAAAGATCACAGATATTGAAGACTAAATTTAAATACTTAGTACCAACCCTCCAGGGCACCTTCACTTATTATTAATTACATTTTGCCATGATACTTAGAAGAAAAAAATCAAGCCTTATGAAATAAAGGGGATGTGTTCTGTCTATATGTATTGATACAAGCTCCTTTCAAAGCTATGCTGTTAGATTTTAGAGCTTTACATCTAAGGATGTTTCTTAGGTTTCTGAAAGAGATGGCAGCATGGCGAAGAGGGGAATTAATTTTACTTTGAAATAAGAGAAATGGACACAGCTTCACTATTTCTGTGTACTTTTTCATAATTAGGGATGTGCCAGATGAGCTTCCAGTGTGGGTTGGTGCAAATGAAGCTAAGAAGGGCTGTGCGATTTCACAAGTTGGTGATAATGTCTTTGCCGCAGTCAAGTAAGGTTCATATTTACTTTTATTTATGAAGAGTAGAGTAGAAGAGAAACCATTAATTGGGAGATGTGATGTGGAATAATGCAGCTAACTTGTGTATCTTTCTTTCTCAAGAAACCCTCACTTCTGCTCCTGCAGGCAGTTTTAAGGTACTCTCAAAAGCCTTAAGAGGCTTCTTGGTAGTGTTTTCCTGTTACAAGTGAAATAGATAAGTGTTAATTATCTCATCGTCGAAATACATTGGCAGGGATACATTCTATAGGGAAAAAAAAAAAGCCCACTAGGTGTGTTAAAATACTTTATAAGTAAAGAAAGGGCATCTCAAACAGTGGTGAGGGAAATTTGCATATTGTACTAAATGAGTAGAGTCTAGCTTGTGTCTTGCCAACATAAACAAAAATAATGTATTTTTATGATGAGTAACTACAAGAAGTACCATTTCTGACCTAGGGCAGGATAACATTTATATGGATATGTAATTCAGTATGATTCATGAAGCTTTACATGGTCCTCATCATGAATGCAAACAACAGGTTTCATCACCTGTTGGTTAAAAATGGAAAGCTCTCTACAGACAGACGTGTGTCAGTAAGTGAAAGCATACTGAAAAGTAGCTTTTGCAAAAGATTCCTTGTGTAGTGCAGAGTTAAACAAGGACACTTGTTTTGAAAGCACTGTGATGAAACTCACAAATATGTATTTATTGTGCACGACTTGGATGTCAAATAGTTTATATGGCACTGGAGCAGCAAACTGAGTTCTTAAGATAGAAAGATGAGCAGCTACCAAGTCCAGGAGAATCTTCAGCACCTGCAGGTTGTATAAACTGGACTGTAATGCAAGTACAGATAGGAAATGCCAAAGTACTGTCTGTGCCAAACTTCTTTTCTTTCTTGTTGTTAAGAGGCTTGCATTCCCAAGTCTATGTGTATAAATAAACCCATGACTGCTAATCATTAGAAGATGTGGAGGTTTAGTGATTAGAAGGCTATTCATTTGTTTGTGTTCTGTTAAGCTCTCTTAAGACATGTTTCTTCTGTTTGCAGACTATTTTTGTCAAAAAAACTTAAGGAAGTGACTGATAAAAAGAAAAATGCTATTTTGAAAGACATAGATGAAAAACTAACAAGAACAGCAAAAGAACTGGGTTATTCTCTGGAACAAAAAACCATGAAGATGAAACAGAGAGATAAGAAAGTATGACTTTCCTGATCCACTGGAGAGAACTAAGTTCTGTTAAACTTTTTTCATTTACTTGCCTGTTATTTTTTGTTTTTCCTCCTAGTCAGTAAGGATGCTTCATTTAGGAATTTCCAGAGCTCATCAGTGCTCTCTAAAACTTCAGGAGAGGGAAGATTAGTACAAGTGTGTTCCAAATAATGGGATTAAATCAAAATACTCTAGTTTTGTAAACCATAGTTCAGCATTCAATTAAAAAAAAAAAAAAAACAATAAGGGAAATAGTCTAAAAAGTAAAACAAATGGGGAGCATGGAAAAAACTTCTTCAAAGTGAAGATTCATGTAAACAGTTGGGTTGGATCTATTGGAAACTGGACCATTAAGGATGATACGGATTAGTAATAGAGGTTTTTTGCATACCTATGAGAAATAATTATGGTAAGAGGTGACTAAACAAATGTAGTACAGTGCTACACAAGTGACTACAAGGGTTCCTAGGTTTTGGAACTTGACTGAAATGGAGTTTCCAGTTATTTTAAACTGCAGTACTTAAAAGTAACTGCTATATAATTTGAAACTAAGTAGATGTCCTGGAGCCTGGACACTATATTAAGGTTGACTACCAGCAGTCAGATGCTAATGTTGTTCAGTGAGGTGAGTGATTCTGTGTCACAGAATTGACTTACAGTGCTGTATCCAATTTCCTGTCTTTTTATTTAGGTGGTGACCAAAGCATTTCATGGAGCAGGCCTAGTTGTTCCTGTAGACAAAAATGATGTCGGATACAGAGAACTTCCTGAAACAAATGGTAAATCTCTTGTTTGCTATATTATTCTGCTTTATTTAAGTAAACAACCTTCAGTCACACAGCTACTCTGCAAAACCCAAACTGCATTTATATTTCCTACTTGAAGAATATGAGCAGTAGGAGTAAAAGGCAGAAGTCTTAACCATCACACTTGCGCTCAAAGTATTTTCTTTAAATGAACCAGATGACAATCAGTGAGACATGCTAAATCTGAAATAATTCCTGAAGAAGTAGTTTAGACAACCTTCTCTTTTGTACTGGCACAGCCATGCAGGAAGTAGGTCCAAAAAACTGATCTACATTCAGGGACTTGTGGGTTTATTTCTTATCCCCCCCTCTTCTCCCAGTGTTGTTCTAACCAGAATCAGTTCCCTGATGCAAGTTAAGCACACAAATGCTTGTCTCTGTATGGGGAGCAGACACGGATGGGCACGGGGCAAGAATGAGCAGCAAAGCAAAAGGGGAGGCTTTTTCACCAGCCGTTTTTTATTTAGTCTTAATCTTCTCTTAGTCTTCACTTAAGCGTGACACACAGGTATGTTTTGGCCACAGACTTCTTCTGTGCAATATTAAATTTCTTTATTTAAACATCTAAATATTTCTGCTTTTCTTTTTGCAGCTAATCTTAAAAAGATTTGTAAGGCCATTGTTGATGCTCCTACTGATGATGAGAGACTGAAGGCCTTTGCCCCCATTCAAGAGATGCTGACCTTTGTTCAGTTTGCTAATGATGAGTGTGACTATGGAATGGGGTATGAACTGGGCATGGACCTGTTTTGCTATGGATCCCATGTGAGTACTACAACAATCATACTTTACAAAATTGTGCATGACTTTATGCATGGACCAGGAGTTGTCCTGTGTTGTAGATCTTTATTCCCAACTCGTATCACGTAATTATCCCTAGGAGTCATGAAAGTCTACAAGAATATTCTTAATTCGTGTAGGCTGTTAAAAAGTCACTCTTAAAAATAAGCTGATTGATTTAGTAGCGCTTAATCACACATGAAGATTCTACTTAACAGTTTTTCTTCTGTATTAGCCACTGCCCCACTGATGAAAAGGGTCATGTCTGTAATAAATCTATGGCTAGGAGAGAACATAAAAAGAAGCTTTAACATCAGTGGAATATGAATGGATGGTCATAGAAACACCCCTGTAAAATAGCTTTTAGTAAAAACAGTATTGGCTATGGGGTGCTCCAAAGTATCGTGTAGAGAGATAAAAAACTTGCAGTGCTAAATGTAGGCCCAAAAATGTTTGTGTTAAACGCTAGTTAAAATACTTGGCCACTGAAACGAAGGAAAATTCACTGCTCTTTCCATACACTGTTAAATTACTAATGTGTTTCTTAGATTTCCTGCCCTGCTCTCCTAAATTCCCTACAGCATCTGAGAATGTGTTGTGTTTTCCTCCGATACCCTGATTATTTAGGACTGACCCTTCCTTTGGTGACTGCTGGCTCAGCTGCTTAATTCCTTCCTACATCTATGTGGAAGGGCAGTGAAGGAAGAAACAGTTCCAGTTGGCTGAGTGGGTGGGGGCAAACCCTCATCTTTCAGGCTTCATGGTTCTCAGCACATGAGATTAACTCCTGCAGTGACAAACTAAGTCTTTACAACACTGTGACATGTCCTGATACCTATCTTATGCAGCAGTTTGAAACAGCTGTAATTTGGCAGCTGTTTTCTAAAAATAGAAACTCTATTTCATTTTGTAGTTTAGTAAACAGAAGGGAAAAACAGTGGCTTTGCACATAAATAACACCATGGTTGGCTCCCAGCGTTTTTGCCTGTCTGTAAATACTTGGAGGCTTTCTGGTTCTGGCTGGAGCCTGGTTGTCCTCTTGCTTGGGGCCAGCAAAAAGACAGACACTTGATCTGTAGCCCAAGACATGGGAAAGGACTTAAACTCCCTTCAGAGGCGAGGTAGAGGGAGGCTACAGGTACAGTAACCATAGCCAATGCTAAATAAGCTCTGGCTTCTATACATTTGAAGCACTTAAATGGTTACTGTAAGTACTGTCACAATCCCCTCAAGCTGTGGAGTGTGGCAGGGCAGGGGCCTTCAGCCGCCTTAACAGTAGTTAAGCCTTAACAGTAGTTAGTGTCTCCTGCACTGCTAAAGGCAGATCTCCAGGTGCAGGGGACCAGCCCGGCCTCGCTGTGGCTGCTGGGGGCGCAGCAGGCCGTGCTCAGCCAGGCGGCGAAGCCCAGAGGTAGGAAAAAAAGGCCCTGCCCCCTGCGGGGCCGCTCGCGTTTTCCCTCTCGCCCGCAGTACTTCCACAAGACGGTGGGCCAGCTGCTGCCCCTGGCCTACAGCCTGCTGCGGAGGGACCTCTTCGCCGAGATCATCGCGTCGCACCTGGCCCGCCGGCGGGAGGAGGAGGTGGACCAGCTCCGGCGCTGAGCCGGGCACCCGTGCCCCCGGCGGCGGCCGCCCTTGTCTTCTCGGGCGCGGGCTTTGCTTTGGCTTCTGTGGGTGTTTGTGCTTATGTTAGTTTGTTTCTGGGGTTTGGTTTTGTACTCCGTGGCGGCCCCGCGGTCAGTAAAGCTTTTCTAAGGAAGGAGGCGCCTCCGCGTGCTGCCTGTTCGCGCGACCCCCGGGGGGGGGGGGGGGGGGGGGGGCGGCGCTACGCACGCGCAGAGCGGCTGCTGAGAGGCGTCACGTGCCGCCACTGCGGCAGCCGGCGGGCGGAAGTCAGTGCGCGTGACGCCGCGGAGGGGGCGGGCGTGGCGGCCCCGAGGCCACGCCTCCGGGCGGGCCGCCGCTCCGCCGCCAGGGGGCGGCAGCGGGGGGCGGGCGCTGGCACCGTGAGCGCGGTCGCCGCCGCTGCCTGCGGCTGCGGCGCAGCACAGCTGCAGTACGGTGTTGTCCGCGCCGGGCTGTTCCCTATGGCCCAGCCTGAAGCTCAACCTCGGCCGGCGCGTGTTACCAACAGCCAAGGAAGCACAGAAAGGGCAGGCTACTACTTTACATTCCTCAGAGAAGCTGCAGGCACTGGGGAAGTGATTCAGTCATGGACTTGTCTGGTGCACTCAGTTGCAATCAGCTGCTTACTTACACCTACCAAACCCTATTTCCTTCCTCTTGGTGATTTTTACTGCCATTACACACTTCCTCAATTATGTCCCACCACATAGGTAAAAAACTCAGTTACAGCAGCATTGCCTTTTGCATTATAACAAAGCACTAAATATGGTCTCAATCTGCTGGAGGAGGCTCAATTAACAGGAAACAAATAGGATTAAAAAAACAGCTAACTGGCATTACAAGATAAATTAGAAATTCCACTGCAGTTACTACCTTATTGGTCAGATGGACTCATACCTTGTGTTCACTAATCTGGACTTCTAAAATAGAATCAAAGTGATTTTGTACAAGATGCAAATAATTGTTTTGAAGTTCATTGGTCAACTGCTCTATTTTATTGTTACTACACCTAGAGTTTTATTCTCAGGCAACTGCTTGAAATAACAGCCCAGAAACAAGTGGAAAGTAACACTTGCTCTTACTCAACAGGCCTGCCACCCTACAGTGACGTGACTTCTCTTCTAGCAGTTCACATCATTACTAATGACGATAGTACTATTAATGAAGATTATAGGCCACTAGGCACCATGCTCAGATTTCAAAGTTTCCCTCCTTTTTAGCAGACTATTGTACCACCAATGATCCTTTCCAGAATAAACTAATACATAATTCAAAATGTAGGTTCAAGTGGTGCAAAAGTGTATCTTGAATTTTAAATGACAAAGGTAATCATTGTATGCCACATCTACTTTTGTAAATTTGACAACCCCACCCCTTTCAGCATATAAATGTTCCATTTATTCAAACATAAGCACAAGTTTACATGGACTTCTTTATGTTTTAAACATTTCGGTCTCATTTCCCCCTTACTTTTTAGGTTCCAAGCAGAAGAGACCTTCATATTAACGCCCCATAAATCATACAAGTAACAAAAAAGTATTCACCTTTTGCACTGGTATTTAAATATGAACTTAAATCTGCAAAAAGGGAGACCTTAGTATGGAATTTCCAGTCTTGTCTATTAACCTCTTATTGAGAAGGAAAGTGTTACACCAACTGAAAAAGTACATCATTAAATGGGGGACAGAATTTTTAGTAGGGCCTGTAGTGATAGGACAAGGGGTAATGGTTTTAAACTGAAAGAGGGTGGATTCAGACTAGATATAAGGAAGAAATTCTGCACTGTGAAGATGGTGAGACACTGGAACAGGTTGCCCAGAGCAGCTGTGGCTGCCCCCTCCCTGGCAGTGTTCAAGGCCAGGTTGGACGGGGCTTTGAGCAACCTGGTCTAGTGGAAGGTGTCCCTGCCTATGGCAGGGGGGTTGGAACTAAATGATCTTTAAGGTCCCCTCTAACCCAAACCATTCTATAAACAGTTACAGCATGAACTATTCTATCACCAGATGTCTAAATATCTTAAGTGTGGGGTTTTTTTAAACCAGAGGTGCTACAAATTTACTGTGTAGAAACTACATCATTTTGGCTTTCAGACAGTAAAATCATCATCTACTTTTAACTCTCTTAAATCAGGAAGCCACTATTCTATAATTAAAACAATTTTTTTAAATGTCATTTTTTGGGAAAAAAGCCCTGATCTGTTTGGGGTGATCTGGCTACTGGTTTGTAGCCAAGTACTAGGCAATACAAAGCCTGCATCTCCTAAAATTCAGTATTTGTTACCTGCTTACCAGTTTTGTCTGTAAAATTCCTAGCTTTTCATTTTCTCTCAGGGAAAATAAATTTAAAAATCAACACAAACATGACAGAACAATAAATGGTCATACAGAAGTTTTTAATGTTTGATTAAATCATCACAGTAATTAGAATTTTTACTGTAATGATATGCAGCTCTACCACACTATTATAAATAAAAACATTAAGATCAATATTAAATACAGCTCTAGGCAACATCACAGATTAACAAAGAATGCATTCTTCATGAACCAGTAATTGAATGGTTTAAAAAAAAAAAATGCTGACACTTTTCCCCCTCCCATCCATCACATTTTTTTTCAAATTATTAACTTGAGTAAGGCGCTGGAAGTTTTATGTTAGAAAATTTTTGTTGCACAGCACAGGCACACATACTTCGTCATCAGAACCTCTAATGTATGTTTACCAGAAGACATTTTAAATGTCAACAGGGAAAGCTTAGCAGGTAAGAGCAGAGTTGCACAATTTATATGCAGCACTCAGGATCCATACTGAAAATATAAAACACAGCAGGTGTGTGAACTGTAATTCAGACAGTACAGTCTGTAGAAGGAGGTGGAAGTTAATCCAGTACACACAGCAGTGTTTTATGAGAACATGAGACACGGCAGAGGTTTCAAACTGATATAAAGCAATTTTCATACATGGAGTGCATTTATATTCTTCCACTGTAGAAAAAAAATTAGATCGCACAAATCGCCATCACAGACAACTTCCAGAGCTGCCTTCTCTAAATGGGCCAAATCCTGCTCTTTGTGAAGTTCTTCTGTAAAGCTTCTTCAGGCTTATGCAATTGAAATTTTGTACCACGAAACTGCGCAGTTTTGAACCACTAGCACTGACTTCATGTGGAAGAATAGAGCTAGTTGCTGCCCCACTCCCGTTTTAACACACCTTGATTCCCTGTTTCAGTTCCAAACCTGGTTTTAATACAGGGGCTCATCACCATGAGCCCACTGGCACATTTCACTTTCTACTGGGTCCAGTTGCTCCAAGAGATGAGATGATGAGATGGCAGTTTAATACTCAGAAAAATCGGTAAAAATTCAGCAGCACACTTAAGCACAGGCATTATTTTGGAGTTTACCAAAAGTACCAGAATTTCAGTCCAGTATGTTATTGTACTTAAGATAAAATAATACTGAGTACTTTGTGAAGAAAGACATTTGAGGTAACTGTGATGAATGCCTTAGAGATACCTAGGATTATTATTTTAGAGTTTTACCAGTTTTATGTTTGCAGTCTGGTGGGCGTAACTGTTAAAAGAAAGTTTATCTTGCCCCCTACTATAAAGCATGATTTTTGTCAGGTGGATTTCTTAAATTTTTCCTCCCTACTTTAGGCTTATAGCATATTGCCTTTCTTCCTCTGTATGTATTTGTGGTGGTGGTGGCTTGATAAAATGAAAATGAAACAAATTAATCTAGTGAGTGGAAAGAAAAAAGTAAACAAGTTAGGGATCTGTCACTTCACCTGCTAGCGTGTGTTGCTGCTGAATTTTAAAGTCCTGCCAAAGTTTCAAGTACTGGATTTGATTTTGCCCTGCTGCTCATCTTCTGTGGCTACATATCATTTATGCTTCTATAAACTTGGAAAAAGAAAAAAAAAAAAAAAAAAAGAGTCAAAAGCAATCTACTAATTATAGTTGCTTTCTTCCTATTATTTTTTAAACCCTGCAGTTTTTTTAAATAAAATTTTATTATTACTGTTCCAGTTATCTGCTAGTAAAGGAAAAAAGAAATCTCAAGGTAACGGCAGTGAAAGTTACATTTGAAAATTATCTTATATGCATGTTGGATCATAAAGAAACCATTTTGTTTAAACCCTTCATCTAGTTGTAAACATTTGCTAATCCTCCATTACTTGCAGAGGATTATGAATTATTCTATAAAATCACATTAAAAAGGTAATTAGTTATGTGAGATATTAACTGATTCATATTTAATAGATTTTTTTAATCCATACAAATATAAATAAAGAATGGTAAAACCTCAAGAAAAATAATATACATTTAGTGCAAGTTATGAGTTACATTTCTTCCTACCATGTCAGCAGTGGAACATCTTTTGTGAAGAAAAAATAAAAATGACCGTTCTCAAATTTTACAGGGGGGGAAGAAAGATCTCCAGTGTTGTAGCATGCAGTTTTTACCAGATACACGTATACAGAATTGTTCCAGCTCTTAACTAGTAGAATAGCAGTATTTTTCCTTATACTGCACAACATTGGTATATATCATAGTGTTTTCAATAATACAAAAATTGCATAAGACCAAGTCACATTATTGATATTTTCTGCAGCAAAAACAGTATTTTCCTTTGAAACGCTAGTTTCATCTGGTTTTAATTTTTCTCGTATCACACCAGCACATGGGTTGAAAGAAGTCTCGCACGGTTCTTGCGAGGTATTACCTGTTCAATCTGTTTTTGTCGCAGTGGATCTGTACTGCCCCAAGCATTTCATGATGTACAAACTTACACGTTTAATGGCACAAGAAAAACCTCCCTTCTTGTGATTGAACCTCAGTAACTCACAGTACATCTCAATATGAGAAACAACTGCTTCAAAAGGGCACACCAATTTTAAAGAGGCTTTGTTACGGCTCAGGAGAGAGAGAAATAAAGCTCTTCTGGAATGTAGAAAGGTGACGTGTAATAATTAATACGTTTCATGAGTTAACACAACAGTTTTCAATGGTAAAAAGGGCAAGACCTTTCAGTCTCCATAAGATGGCTCAATTCAGAACGATCCCTCCAGAAACAGGGACTAATAACACATCTCTTCAATGCTGAAGTACCAGGCTGGGGCTGGAGAATTGCGCCACCTCGCACGGCTCACCCGCTGCACTATCATGGCAGCCCTGATGTCTCGGGACGCATCCAGTGCAGGCCAGCGGCTCTCCCTTCCCACGCTCCCATCAGCCTTCCTCCTCGCCACATATTCCCCCAGACCAACTCCTGATTTCCAGCAGCACTGTTACGCAAAAACCCAGCTCTCGTCTCTGATTTTAGAAGTATCCCCCAGACTAAAGTGTTGTGCTATTCAACAAATGAACCTCCTCTTCCGTTTCCTCTCTCTCCTCAGCTATGGGTTTCAGTTGAACATTATTGAGGCGGGGTCTTGGTTTGCCGTCTGGGCCATATGACGGAGGATATCTTTTTTTGTTATAATGCCAAGGAGGCGCCTGAAAAGGATAAATGGAAGACTGACATTAATCCAAGCAGGAAAATAGTAAAGCAGAACAAATCTGTAGCCAAGTCCTTTTTGTTGACAGGAATAGAGCAAAAGTAAACAGCCTGATTTTCTTATTTAAACAAAAAACATTTTATTAATCAAAATATTGAGGAACCACCCATTTGTTAAAAGACAGCAATGCTGAGACACCATATCAGATGGTCTCTGACAGCTGTAGTCCATTTTAATGAAATACAAGTAATACAAGTAGAGCCCATGACAATTTTTATTTAACTTTTTGTTTCTACAAAAATGAAATTTTGATTAGCGTATGCCAACAAAAAAGTAACACAGAGGGACAAAGAAAAAAAGAGGTATGAAAAAGAAGTGATATTGATCCCATTTCATAAGGGAGGCATGTTCCAACCTAGCCATCAGAAGTGACGTACTGCTTGATGGCCCGAAATCCTAACAGCAAATCAAACTCCCCTTCCCTCCATTTTTAAATCATAGGGATCCTTCCAGTCTGACGCACTGGCTCAGGCTGAATGTATTCATAGGAGCACACTGTATTGGCCATGAAACTCTTGTAGAATAAACAATAGTTAACTAGTTTTTGGAGTTCACAGCTTTAGAAAATAAAGTGTGAATAACATAAGAAAATTTTCATTTTCCAATTTAGATACTGTGCTCTTATGACAGGATCTTCATGGCTTTTAAAAGTATAACTCTGCGAAATATCAAAAAGGGTGAGACTGTCCAAAAGGGTAATATCACAGGAGAAGCAAAGAGCAGAATGAATGAGCTGCTGCCCTTGTTATTCTGGTTAGTACATTTCATTTTGTCTTATTAAAGGACGCATGAAATACTTGTGAAATATTAGCATAAAATGAGAACATAATTAGCATGTTTTGCACATAAGCAGCTAAACTTGGTGGGAATGTTTAGTAGAGATGTAACTAGCAAACCATGTCCAAATTAAGACAAAGTCCACCATCCATCTAAGGTTAGTTCACAACATCATGGTTAAAACAGCCTCTAGATTCTGAAGTCAACAGTCACCGTAGCAGCATGGCACTTAGTGGCTTAGGATATCACTGAACATTTTATAAAGGAGCACATCAATTGCTGTAGTTAACAGCAGAATCACAGGACTTTGCATAAAATTACAGGACTTCACTAAAAATAAGAGTACTTCTAAAAAATCATGTTGATAAAGGGGGGTTACAGGGAAGACGTAATGCTGCGATACATTAAAAACATGCATGGCTTTGCTTCTCAAAAGATGTGATACTTACTTAGCTATTTATCAGCTATTTAAAGCTGTCAACATCAGAAAAAGAAATTGGCATATACGAGAATTTAATTTGCATTAGGCAGGGAAAAAGTATTCCTAGCTGCGTGCCTTCCCACCTGGGGAAATCAGCGGATCAACTAGATGGATCTATGTGATCTCAAGAACAAAAATATCAGAAAGTCCATTGTTTACTTTCCTTTAATGTTGTGACTAACAGTATGTCCATATTAGCAGCTTAATTTCTACAGAAGGATTTTGTACATATTGTTTTATGGTTTAATACAAATTTTTAGCGTAAGATGATTTAATTGTTCAGCCGATGTCATAAAAGCCCTGAACAGTTCACAAGTTTCATGCTTCCTGACTTCTAATGTGTCTAATTATGAGATCTGATATATCTAATCACCAAGGGTTCGACGTGCTGCTTTAGTTGCTCGAGATGCTCTAATATGTTCTTCTTTGTGATGATCCCCAAGACAATCCTGAAACAGATCATGTTATGCTAATAACTGTGTGTGAAATCAAATGAAAAAAAGTTCTAATCATAATGAAAAAGGATTAGAGCAAAACTAAAAAAAAAAGAAAAAAAAAAAGAAAAAAAAAAGAATGGTTGCAGGAAAGCTAATGAGATAATTAAATGAAAAATTATTTGAAAGTCAGTACCCCTTCCCAGTCATTGCCTTACTTCTTTTTCTCCCAAAATGCTGAACATAATTGGATCTTCAGCCACCCCTGAGCAGTATGTTTCTCATATCAAATACACATCAGGGAAGCATACTTCCTCCCTTTCTCCCCAAATTCCCATCTCTTCAGGTTTTAGAGGCACTGAAACTGAAATCCACTTTATTTCCTTTCATAGTTATTTCTCCTCATACATACAGATAATTATTCACAAGCTACAGTAGATGAACAAAGTAATAACTGTGTAAAGTCATAGTGATTGAGATTTGAAACTGCACTCTAGAGCAGGGTTATCTGGTGACCCTAGAATCAGACAAATTCAGACATATTTCTCATTTATGACAGTATAAATCAAAAGCAACTCCCTGGAATGGATATTCTGGTACAAATTAGGAAGAGTGAGGCTCAGTCTTTACATATTTGTCATCAGCACCAATTTCTACACAGTTCCTATTCCAATCTGGATTGGAACCAGTAAGGTGATGTGTGTCTTTATGTGGGTATATTCAATTTGCAGGAAATTTGCCAAAATGTAGATCAGTCCTTGATATCCACAGGGCTATATGTCATGACGAAGTATCACTAGTACTAGTATTTACTATCTGATCTTGTTGTAATGGACAGTGTGCTCATGGATATCACAAGTTTGTAAACTGAAGTAGGAGAACAAACATGAATGTCTGAAAACAGTGAATTATTAAAGCCATCCATACTTGCTGCTACTTTATAATAAAATAGTTAAAAATTTAGAGTACAGTTTGACATAGCTTTGCATGATTAAGCCTTCTTTAGAGCCATGTCCTGGTTTTGGCTGGGATAGAGTTAATTTTCTCCCTTGTAGCTGGTACAGTGCTGTGTTTTGGATTTAGTGTGAGAATAATTTTGATAACACACCGATGTTTTAGTTGTTGCTGAGTAGTGCTTATAGGAAGTCAAGGATTTTTCCGTTTCCCATGCTCTGCCAGCGGGCAGGTGCACAAGAAGCTGGGAGGGAGCCTGGCCAGGACAGGTGACCGGAACTAGCCAAAGGGCTATTCCATACCATAGGATGTCAATGCCCAGTATGTGAACTGGGGGGAGCTGGCCGGGAGGGGTGGGTCACGGCTCGGGCATCGGTCAGCGGGTGGTGAGCAACTGCACTGTGCATCACTTGTCTTTTCTTGGGGTTTATTTCTCTCTCTCTTTTTTATCATGTTCCTTTTCATTACTATTATTATTATATTTTATTGTTATTGTTGTTATTATATTTTATTTTAGTTATTAAACTGTTCTTATCTCAACCACCAGGTTTTACTATTTTCCAATTTACTTTTGTACTTTTTTTCCAATTCTGGGAGGGGAGGGAGAGAGTGGCTGTGTGGTGCTTAGTTGCTGGCTGGGGTTAAACCACGATAAGTCAATTTTAACACATCAGTGCTTGAGCACTCAACTAGAACAAAAACTAAGAAAAAAAAATAATCACAATAAATATTCTTCACTGAAGTTTTATCAATCCAAATCTCCCTCCCCCAAAAAAGAATAATTGCGTGCCTGCACTGACTTCTACATGTCAGATCACTATGTCCTTTCCCCAACAGAGAAAGTTTTTTTGAAGTCATTTATGCTTCTGAAAACATCTACTCGGCATTCAATACAGGGATGCATTGAAGAAAAACATGTGGGAGAACATTTAAAATAAATTTGTTTTAAAATACATCTGAAAAAGTAAACTTGGAAATCAATGTGATATTTAAGTATTTGCCACTTATAGCTGCAGTCCTTTTGCCCACAGCAAAACAAGGAAAGTCCCACCCATATTTCAGGTTTCCTGGGTTTTGTCCCATGGACATTGATGCTAAATAATGTGGATTAGCAGACAATGTTTCAGTCCCCAGGTGCCTTAAAAGACATGCTAAAGAGAACGCAAGATACCATGGTAGGAGCTGCAATGTTGTGTGTCAAGTGTTTAATGCAAGAGATACAGGAAAGCAGAATGTTAAAGGAATAGCTACACAGAAAAAGATCATGTAAAAAAAAGGAGTAGTTTAGATAAGAGGCAATTAAAATGAACATTTATGTTTCAATGCCTAGGGCTGATTTATTTAGTAGGTAATCACATGACAACTCCCCATAGTCTCATCTACAAACATTCTAAATCTTAAAATTACTTTCTTGAAATATTTTGAAGTGAAGAAACAAAAGTTGCAGATTGAAGTTCCAGAACTAGTAGTAGTTATTTAGTTGTTAGTATTCCAAAAACAAAAGCTCGGTGGTAAGCGCCATCACTAAGCTCCAGAAGAGGAAATACTGAATGGATCATTTTCTCCCTTACATTTTATGAATCGGGTATTTGTGGATGTTCAATAGCTGATACACTGCACATTGCCAGGAGGAAATACAGGCCTTAGACTGTGCACCACACAAGACTAAACTTCTGAGAGACAAGCTGTCTCTCCTCCACATGCAAGTTGCACAGACAAGATTTGCTGAATGAGAGCTAATTTTTAACAGAACATCTTAAAATGACTGAAATCACCTGCCTGCTGACGTGGAATACAAGGGAGGAGTAAGAATTTAAGAGAGGTGCCACAGCACCTTCTTAACAAACGTGTCCTCAGTTGCAGCATCAAACTTATGGGTTCAAATACCATGATCCTGCAATATATCCTGGTTTGAACACTTTGATCCTGGAAGTGAAAATTACTGCATCTAACAAAATGAAGAGCATTGCTGCTGCTTTACTTACCCGTTGTGTGTTACAAGGCACTGCCTCAGACCCAGCTTCCGGAAAATATCCACCACTATTTCCATTGGTGTGTGGTCTGTCACGGTGAAAGGGCTCATATCAAGTATGCTTCTAAGCTTCAAAGGTCGAGGGCTTTCAGCTGGAAGTGATGGGGTATGCTGGGCAAAACAGACCCTGGAACTGCCAACAATCCCTTCCTGCTTCTTTCTAGCACTTTCTTTAAGAAAAAGAGGGGAGGGGGGAAAACAGCAGAGGATGAAAAATTTACATTCTTGGAGTAAGATAATCCAGTGCAAACAGACAGATCAATCAACACTACCAGACTCTGATGTTATTCTCTAGACGCTGATATTCTGATATATGCTATTTTGATGTGTTTCCATAGCCACTGCTTTATCCCTTAGAAGTGCTTGTGCAGAAATCACAAGAGCCATACAGCTTTAGCTGTTCTTCAGCTACCACCTTTCTCACTCCAATAAATAACTTTTATGTATTATAAAGAGGTGGAAAGACTTAAAAAATAGCATGCAGAAAGTACATAGATGGCTGCTGAAGAAACTGCCAGGGGGAAAGCCAATCTCAGTTGACAGCTCCCCTGTCATGATTCCAACGGCTCTAATTATTGTTGGTTTGAAAACAAACTCATTTCTGATCACTCCGAAAATGTTTCTTGTTTATAATGAATTTATTTAGCTTTTAGTGAACTCGATCCTCTTCTTTTTCATGTCTTCATTACCTTAATGACAACAGCATCCCCCCTGTGCCTCGAACTATTTCACACAATGACTCTCTTAAGCCAGCCGAAATCCAAGACTAAGTGACTTGCACTGTGCAAGCTCAGCAGCTAAAATGAGTTTTACCTGTGAAAGTGTATTATTAGAAGAGTGTTCTGCAATTCCCCCATTTGCTCTTAAGCAAATGCAAATTTAAACCAGTATAATGTCTGTAATGATTTCCAAATTTTGGACACTCCTATACATCCTACACAGTGATACCATAGTATTCACAGTATTAAGACCACAGGCTAAAGTTTTACTGAAGTAAATAGTGCTCTGTTCACAAAACTTTTTTTTTAAAAAAGTTTCAGGAGACTTTTGTGTCTCTTTCTCAAGTGTCTTTGATGAAGAGATACTTGTCAATGTATAATCTTATGAATTACGGAAAAAAAAAAAAAAAAGTAGTTTACAATGCAGCTTCCATCACTGATTTCATGCACCAAATGTTACAGTTCTGTAACATTTTCTTATATAAGAAGGATTTTTTTTTTCTTTGGTTAAGATACTGTCCTCAAAATCCACAGATTTTTTTCTTGCCAGTGCACAAAGCACTGTCACAAGTATCACAGAAATTCTAATACTCACCCAGAGAAAGAGGGCCCAAACAGGGCTTCTGTGCTCATTTGCCCAGGGCCAAACTTTCCATTACACAAACAAATTGAAAAACAGAAACCTAAAACAATTAGTATTTTGCTTATTTCTCCATAATACAATCTTAGTTGTTATAACAGTAAATAACATGTCAGAGAGAAGTACGATATATATTTAAATTTAAACATTACTTGAACAGTAATTCTCACAGAATCCTGCTGTTCTAAAATGAGAATTACTCAATTTTGAAGAAGAATGTTAGTGTAGCATCACTTGAGGAAAAGAGATACTAGCAAAAGCCTCAAAACAAACAAAAATACTGGACTAGATGATGTTTTGGCCTACTTCAGTATGACAACTTTTGTTTCTGTGACAGAGAGATTAACATTTTCTCCATTTCAGAGCCTCCTATTGAAGATAATCATACACTTCAAAAAAGGAAAAGAGAGCCTGCATAAGGTATCTGAACCTGAAATAAGTCTAGAAACACTCAGAGTAAATTCTGGTTTAATCTAGAGAATCATTTAAATTGGCATATATAATCATGCAATACTGGAAGATAATTACCTATTGCAATAGTTAAATCTCTTCTTAGAGCAAAGCCCACTAGTCTCTGCGATTCTTTTGACATAATAACTGGAAAACCATTATAGCTGGTTTCATTGATCAAGTTTTCTATGTCTTCGACTGTCATATTATCCTGCGTCAGAACTGCTAAAGGTGGATCGCTTCTTCGAGGTCTCATAACATCAGCCGCCAGTGTTGTGTGAGTAAATTCTTCCTTTGCATCCAAGAAAGGATATCCATTCAGTCGGATGTGCGCCTCATAGATGCCTTCCCTACCAAAGGCATCTCCTACCCACTTACTGGTCATGACTGCAGCCATTAGGGGCACAATATATTCCAGCCCTCCTGTTAGCTCAAAGACAATAACTACCAGGGACACAGTCATCCTTGTCACACCACCTGCAAGAAAAATGGTAGCCAGTAACATTCTAGTATCAGATAATAATGAATTTAAAACTTCGCGCCTTCCTGTTGAGAACTACAAACGTAACTTTGCCATTAAAGGTCATCTGACAAACATAATTCTGTATAATACAAACAGAAGCAGACAGGAAAAGTGAACACAAAACTTCTAGAAGTAAAAAAAGAGAGCTTTAAATTTCAACAGTACTTGACTCTGCAAATCCTCTACTTCATACAACAAACTGATTTTTCTGACTGATACAGTAATGACACCTCTTGATACCAAAAAGAGAAAGCAAACACTATTATTTAAATTATTCTGTTGCTCATCAATTTAAATTTCATGTGACTCCTCAGATCACAAGAATCTGATGGTCTTGTGTAGAGATGTGAATGTATTATTCCGAAGAGAGAGAAGTCCATAAAAAAGGTGTTCCAAAACTGCCCATTTACATCTCCTTTTAATGTGGCAACATACAAGAAATCAGATACTTATTTACTTTATTATATGGTATTTACCTAAGCATGCAGCAGCACCAACCATGGCATAAAGACCAGGTGTAATACAGTCAGCTCCAACTTCACACCATTCCTTGAAAATGAACCAGTCATGATGGTAGTAAGCCAGCTGCTCCACTGCAATTCCTACAATCCTTCCTGCTATTGCTCCAATTGCCATACTAGGTATGAACAACCCGGATGGAACCTGCAACAAAACCAGAAGAACCGCTGTCATGCTGATGGGAACATACCTGATGCATCATTTTATAAGTATTTTTATTTTCTTTCTTCCCAAAGAGATGCAAATGCTCACACTGTCAGGTTAAAACCACATAAATTGACCTTGCAAGGTTAGTAAAACTTAACACAATGCTATTGATACCACTGATCAACCTAGTTAGCTGAATCCATTTTATGAACACATTTGTTTATATTTTATTGTATTTAAGAGCAAATCTATCACTAATACAGCACCACAGACTAGACTCTCAGTGCCAACAGCACAATTCTTACCATATGTGTGTCCAATCTGAGCTGTGCTACCAGTACTGAAAAGTCTTCCTTACTATTTCCCATCTCCCTTATTACTTCATGTTCCCCTGAGTCAACATTCACTTACTAAACAAGCTTTGCACATAGGACACCTTCCCAAACTGCTTCCTAACACTTCTGTAAATTAGATGGCCAACTAAACAGATGATTTTTAAAAGAGGCTTTGCTTACTATACTGCAGTTTCCTATACCAAGGGGTGTATATAGAATGCTAAATAAACTAAGAGAGAAAAAGGCAGGACAACTCCCATTGCAGAAAGTACCTAACACATTACTGTAAAAAAAGAAGTTCCTACTGTAATTTGTTATTTAAATTGTTTTCTTGTTATTGACTAAAACCCAAAAAGGCCACACAGCCTTGTCATACGAACACGGCTTAGAAAAATATTATTGCAAGTCTTGCTTTTACCAGCAGCTTCAGAAGGAGTGAGGGTTCATCTGAGAAACTGCTGTTGTGTATCTCTTCTCCTCCTTAGGAAGCTGATCTTCTTTCCTAAAAATATACTGGTGTCTAAATGTCTCATTAAACTGGAAATATCCACTGCTTCTCCTCACAGCAGTTGTCAGTATAAAAGTATTTTCTACTCTGACTGAGGTACAGACTACAAATACGTAGTAGAATTTTTACTTGTTGTCTAAATGCACCCAACCCATCCTGTGAAAACAACTTCATTAAAAAAATGCACTCCTGGTGTAACAGGACACATAATTTTTTTTCTTCCACTGTACAGATGTGAAATTGAAGTATTGTGCAATTCCAAACTGTAGATTTTGCCACAGAATCCAATAGCTGGTGCAGAACTGTATTTCAGAATCTATTATTATTATTATTATATTGCCAATATTTATGGTTGCAAAGATGATTTCTAACAGACAAACCAAGGACAAACAAACATAGCAAACCGTGTGTTTGAAGGCCAGCAGCACAGGTTTTTGGGGAAAAGTTTAATATTCCTTCACTCCCATCCTGAATTACCTAATATTTCAGCGTTGATAGACGTAACTATTCAATGCTATCATTTCAGTGGAATATCCAAATTATGCACTTATACCACTACTGTTATTTCCCACAATTAATCATGCATCTAAAGCCCTTTCTAACTGTTAAAATCCATTTTTTTTCCTGAGTTAAATGCTTTCTTGGTGAACAGTTCAATAGCACCCTGAAAAAATAACATTTCAGATATAAAAGTAATTGAATACATCTTCAAAACTGCCTCAGATTCTAGTCTGCTACTGCAGTATGCCACAGAAATTCAGTCTCCACACGGAAATTACATCCAAATTGTTTCTGGTCCTTTGTTAACATAACTTTTTTACGCATCTAGCTCCTTCTCTTCTTTCCATCGCATGTGGATAATGGTTACAAGTCTAACTCTAATTATGATTTTACAGCTGCATTCATTTGCATAAGCCTCTGAATCACAAGTCACAAAGTGGAGAGGAACCTTCACTGAGAAGGAGCAAGGAAAAAAAGTTAGGTTCTACCTTGTCTCAGCTTTCTTCTCCAGTGCATGTCAGCCTCACTCAAGTTATACTACAGAGGACAAGATTTGTTCTGTGGCATATGTACTATCTTTGAAACAAGCAAGGAATCAGGATATGGGTGCAACTTTCCACTTCTTTGGTAGGGCAGTTGCATACCAGTCAGCTTCTGAGGTAAAGCTGTAATCCCACCCCAACTGTTCATCATCAGCATTTAGACACTGTAACGAGTCTACTGATAATAAGCAGTATACATACAAAAGTCTGAAAGAAAAAAAAAAACAAAACCAAAAAACAAACCACTGCCATATCAGCTTCCTGGCGATCCCTGTTCATGGCAGGAAGAGCAGCGGGAATCACTATGCCCCACAGGCAGCAGCTAAGTGCTTTGCTTATCTCACAGGAAAACAGTTCCTGTGGTGGAGACTTGTGTTTGCACATGGCTACAGCTCCAGGAACACACCCAGAGAGCCCAGAGGATCCTTAATAATGACTTAAATGACAAAGTCATCTTTTTTTTACATTTAAAAAAAAAAATTTAAATTTTCTCCTTTCACAGAAATAAAACTTAAAGTGTAAATAAATGTAAACATTAAAGTGATGTCCCCTTCTCTAGATCTCCAGATACTAGCTGACATTCTAACCAGCCCTATGCTTTAAAGCTTCAGTGAAATGTATGTAGCACAGTCCCATCAACAACAGCAGCATGACTCCTTGCCTACTGGCAAAGTAATAAATATATTCTTAACAACTTCACAAAAATATTTCTACCAAATTGCAAATGCTGAAGTTCTGAGAAAATGAACCAACCCCAAATGAAGTGTAAGCTCTACCATTCTGTAATCTAGTGAATTCTAACACACAAAGTGTGACCCTGTGGTGACAACCCCATGAGAAAGAGCCAGATGCACACAAACACATGAATGGTAAAAAATGTTACAATGCTTAGAAGGGTAGAGCCCTAGATATAAGTGAAATACAGTAAGTGAATAGAAAACAATACAACAGATTGGAGTGGCCACGTTATAGAATAATGTCTGAAATTTTGACCTATGAGAGACTAGCATTTAAAATACACACAATGGATTTATCTTACCCATCAACCAACATATGGAAAAGAACTTTAAGTAACAGACTGCAACATCTAAAACATCAACACGAGAAACACAACGCAATATTGTTCTATCAGTTACAGAATGACAGAATGATTGAGGTTGCATGTGACCACTCCAGATTGTCTACCTCTGCTCAAGCAGGGTCCACTACAGCAGGCTGCCTAGGATTGCACCCAGTCAGGTTTTAGAGTATCTCCAGGAATGGAGACTCCACAAATTCTCCGGACAACCTATTCCAGTGTTCAACCACCTTCACAGTAAAGAAGAGTTCTCTTATGCATGCAGTTACATGGAACAGCAATGTGGACTGAGAAGTTAAAGCCAGTTTAAACCCAAATCCTGCTTAGTGAACATTCTACAATATATTTAAGACACGTTTGATAATGATGTAGTTGCAAAAAACTATGAAAGGAGCCTGACAAGACAGGAAATGATGAAGGCATGACAGTTATATGTCATTCAGAAAACAGCCAGAACTTGGAGAGAAGGTAAAGCGAGCTCCAAACAGATTTATTAAATGACCAGGAAAAACAGAAATTATGATGCTTTGTAATGGAGAAGAAATTCCCATCATAGTCACATGAATAGTCACACTTTCTAGTCGTGACATGCAATACTGGAAATTTCAGGGAAGAAATCATCATCGGCTCCCTTTGACAGTCTGCAGTAATTACATTTATGTGATAAATGACTAGAGGGGATTTAAAAAAAACCCTACAAGTTGTCCAAGAGGTGCAGTCTTTTCTTCTTCCATGTAACAGGACTGGGGAACCTGAGTGGTTATGGCTGAACTCAGCTGAACTCAGCTCTTGGAAGTTTTAGAATCATCCTTATTGCTGAATCAGGCCCATACAAACAGTCATCCATCCACACAATTACTGTTCATTATTAAATTTAGCACATGTTTCTATTCAGCTGAACAAAGGGCTAGTTTGAATTTAATTAATATTGTTTTCTACAAGACTTGCTTATTAATCAACAGTAAAAAGATCTTTTTTTAAAAAGAACTACACATGAAAAAAATTCTATAAACAAAGCTTCTAGCTTTGAGAAATGGAAAATGAGAAAGGCAATAATTAAATAATCACAGCAGATGATACAGCCACTGCATTCACACTTACCTTGATACCAAAGGTGAAGACTGTCATGATTATTTTAAATATGAGTGCTAAACACAACTGCCATATAGCTGAATAGACTCCAGTGCCTGCTGGACGGTCAGGAATATCATCTACTATTTTGCTCGCATTCATATCATTTCTGTAGTCACAGAGGGAGGAGGATTCTAACGGCCCACAGTCTGTGAAGAGCTCTTTAATAAGCTCACTGGTGTTTAGCCTTGTATATGGATTAGGAAATGCAATGACAGCTGTTATTGCTGCAACAATAATAACCTCCAGGACAGGATACTTCCCAAATTTCGTAGATTTGCGTCGACGACACCATGCGATGTTTGCTCGGATGAAAAACGCTCCCCAGAGCCCACCAAATACTCCCAGAAGAATAAAAGGAAGCAGTTCAAAAAGGTACCAAGGAGTGTGATATTCCACATAAAAAAGAACTAGGCGGCTATTACCAAAAGGATTGATGGACCTTAAAACAAATGCAGCTACTAAAGCAGCAAAAAATGATCTCCATAAAGTTTTCAGTGGGAAATAGTAACTGACCTGCAATAGGCAATACATGAGAATTATTAGTGATTCAATTAAAAATACTGGAAAGACCATTTAATGCATGTGTTACAGTACTGCTGCCCACATGGCACATACACTAAAAAAAAACTCTTACATTATCAATATTATTCCTATCACTTGGAGCACTGGCACTCCACCACATACTACATTTTTAAAAAGCTCTACAACAATTCATACTTTTATCAGTTTTAAAGTCAATACTAAAGCAGTATTGAAACCACTGCTGTTTTAAGACTATTAAGAAATAATGCATAGTAATATATGTTTAAAAGCTTCTCTGTTTAGAAGTATCTCTTTCTAGCATTCATAAGAGCCAGACTGTGTATTAGCTGTTCTCTCAAATTTCCTAATACTGTTTCATCTCCATTTAATCTACATTGAAAGGTTTCTCGCACATGTGTTATCTTCATGAAGTATGATTAAAACATTAAAAAATATTCTCAGAACATGCAATTTCATACTTAAGCCCCATATAGCCTGATTTGAATTTCAAGAGAGTTTTATTCTGTGCTTTTCTGGATTTCTTTTGGCAACAAAAGGATTCTTGCAAATCCCCTAATGATACAGAAAAACTATATATGAAAAACTATTTTGCCTCCCTTTTTCAATTCATAGATTTTTAGTTTCTTAGTTTTCTTTAAAAACGCTAATGATCTAAATAACATTCTTATGTATTTTGAAAAAAACTAACAAAAATTAATACAAACCATTTCTTGGAGAAGAGAGTTTGGTTGCCTTGGAGGTCAGTTTTATAGAATATTTGCCTTTTTAATGATTAACGTATTCAATTTTGTTTAGTACCTGAAACTTTAGGAAATGTTTAAAAACTTGCTTCACAAAACCATCAAATAGGTTTCTAAAGCCTCTTTCAAAATGAAAAAGAGACTGATTTTTTATTTTCTTTTTAGAATACACTCCTAGAGTGAAAAACTGTTGCATCTCTATCTGTATGTAAACTGTAATTATTAACTGACTCAGTCCTTCTCCAGAAAAATATAACTGAGAATAAAGCAAAGCTGACATTCATCCAAAGAAAAGAAAAAATATCTTTAGGAGTTTGCTGGTAACAGGACTCTTGACTTTGAAATATGGGTCCAAAAATATCTTCCTTCTTAGGAAAGACTCCACAGCTTAAAGGAGTCTGAGATTATTCATGCTAAAAGAGATTTTTTTAAAATAGCTATCCTTCAGTGCCATCTCTTGACATACCTCCTCCAGACTGAAAAGGACTCCACCAATTGGGGCACCAAAGGCTACAGATACTCCTGCTGCTGAGGCAGCTGACAACACCTGGAAAAAGAACAATGGTGAGAGTTTCTTTTTTTGCAGTCTGTAATATGATTTAAACATGAAGAACAGAATCTCACTAGTTATCAGTTTCTTCTATGTTTCTGTCAAGCACACATACACTTGCTAACAGAAAAGCATCAAGTAAGTGTATCAGAATGCTCACAAGATGTGAGTGGCCACAGCAGCCACCCACCAGGTACTAGCCAGGACGAAACCAAGGATGCTGCTCAAAGCCTCCACAGCAAAGCACCTGAAAGACTCTATGCTTCACTATGAAACTGCCGATACCTCATTTTCAAGAAATTGCAGTAAGCTTTCTCTGTGCTGCAGCAGGCAATTCCACTGTTTCATATGTCAAGCAAGCAGGGCACAAGACCAGCTTGGAACTCAAGAGGAAATTGTATGACCTCTGGAAATAAGGTCAGGCTTCACAGGAAGATTACAGAGCTGTGGCTCGTATATGCAGGTAGAAGACACGAAAGGCCAAAGCTCAATTACAGTTGAACTGGCCAGTGCTGTGTTAGATAACAAGAAGGGCTTTTTTAAGTACATTAACAGCAAGAGGAGGTCTCAAGAAAACACTGGACCAATACTTGTTGAAGATAGTCATCTGCCTAACAGGGATTCAGAAGAAGCAGAGGCATTCAATGAAGATATTGCCTCAGCCTTTAACAATACTTATAGACCTTGGGCTGTCTGCTCCCCTGAGTCAGAGGACCACAAGTGTGGGAACAGTGACTTTCCATTTGTGGACACTGAAATTGTCAGGAACCAGCTGTTTCAGCTGAATGTTCAGAAGTCCATGAAGCCTGATGGGATTCATTCCAGAGTACTGAAGGAGGTAGCAGATGTTATGGCAGGATCCTTCTCGATCTTCTGTCAAAGGTCTTGGGAGTCTGGGGAGGTCCCTGCTGCCTGGAAGCTAGCCAGTGTTATCCAATCTAGAAAAAGGCTGTGAGGGAAGACTGAGGGAGCTACAGACCTGTTAGCCTAACCTCAATTCTTGGAAAAATTATGGAGAAGATTATACTGCAGGCTACTGAAAGACATTTAAAGAATAATGCAGTCATCAGGCATAGTCAACATGGGTTCACAAAAGGGAAGTCCTGTTTAATTAATTCAATATCCTTCTATGATTAAGGTCACCTGCCTAGCGAATGAAGGGAAGGCAGAGGTTTAGTTTTTCTGGATTTTAGTAAGGCTTTGGATACTGTCCCTCACAGCATCCTTCTGGACAAGTTCTCCAGTGGTGGGATGAGCAGGTTCACAGTGTGCTGGGTGAAGAACTGGCTGAACAGCTCAAAGGGTTGTAGTGAACGGGGCTACATCTGGCTGGCAACTCATCACCAGTGGTGTTCCTCAGGGTTCAGCTCTAGGGCCAGTCCTGTTCAATGTATTAATCAACGATCTGGATGCAGGAGTTGAATGCACCATTAGCAAGTTTGTTGATGATACCAAACTGGGAGCTGCTGTTGACCCTCTTCAGGGACAAGAGGCCTTGCAGAGGGATCTAGATAGATTGGAGCATTGGGCAATGATTAATGGGATGAAATTTAACAAGTCCAAATGCACTGAGGATGGAGTAATGCTGGGCACAAGTACAAACTGGGAGAGGAGTGGCTGGAGAGCAGCCCTGCAGAAAGGGGTCTGGGGGTGCTGGTTGCCAGCAGGCTCAGTATGTCAGCAGTGTGCCCTGGCAGCCCAGAGGGCAAACCGTATCCTAGGGTGCATCAAACACAGCACAACCAGCCAGGCAGAAGAGGTGATTATCCTGCTGTATTCAGCCTTGGTGCGGCCTCACCTTGAATACTGTGTGAAGTTCTGGGCCCCACAATTCAAAAGGGTGTGAAGGTCCTTGAATGTGTCCAGAGGAGGGCAACAAAGCTGGTGAAAGGGCTGGAAGGCATGTCCTGTGAGGAGCGGCTGAGGACTTTGGGCTTGTCTAGTTTGGAGAGAAGGAGGCTGCAGGGTGACCTCAACTGCTCTCTACAGCTTCCTGAGGAGGAAGTGGAGAGGGAGGTGCTGCGCTCTTCTCCCTGGTATGCAGTGATAGCACACATGGGAACAGTTCAGAGCTGCGTCAGGGGAGGCTTAGACTGGACATTAGGAAGCATTTCTTTACCAAGAGTGTGGTCAAACACTGGCACAGGCTTCCTAGAGAGGTGGTCAATGCCCCAGGCCCGTCAGTGTTTAAGAGACATTTGAACAATGCCCTTAGTACCACCCTTTAACTTTTGGTCAGCCCCAAATTGGTCAGGCAGTTGGACTAGATGATCGTTGTAGGTCCTTTCCAACTGAAGTAGTCTATTCTATTCTAGATGTGTGCAGCAGAGAAGTCCATCAATCACAAGTATTATTCAAGGGACATAAATGGATGACAGACTATGTAGCTTTTATATCAGTCCTGGAGATTTGCGCTCAGTAGCCTTCAAGCAAAAAAATCTGAGGTGAACTGAGATAAGGGAGAGATTAAGAGGAACCAAAGCAGCAGCTGATCCTAACAGCATCATGGATGATTATATTCAATATATGAGAATGGTTAAAGTGCGTGCTAATTGTAACAATATTGGACAAATTCCTTGCAAGAACACTGACCCCCAGGTAGTAGCCCTTACACACCTGTGGAAGAATACACAGAGAAACTCAAAGAATTATTACATTATTCTGAGATGACCAGCTAAACCACAGGTAAATTAAGTGATTTAAGAATACACAGCTTTGAAATAGGAAGTAAACCAAATTTCTCATGTTCTGCAGTCTCCGTATAGAAGTTCAGCCTGAGAACTGAAACACAGCTGGGATAACACCCTTTTTTATTTTACAATACAAAAATTTTATTTAATTAATAAGAACGTTAAAACTCGCTACTCTCTATGTCTGTACTGCTTTCATTAGCATAGCTCTCTCTATTGGGTTTACGTGACAAGGTTTTGGTAGTAGGGGGGCTGCAGGGGTACCTTCTGTGAGAAGCCACCAGAGTCTTCCCCCATGTCCAACAGAACCAGCTCCAGCTGGCTCCAAAACAGACCCACCGCTGACCAAAGCTGAGCCTGTCAGTGATGCTGGTGGCACCTCTGTGATAAGATACTTAATAAAAGGTAAAAAACACTGCACAGCAGCTGTGAGAGAGAGGAGTGAGAAAAATGTGAGAGAAACAGTCCCACAGACACCAAGGCCAGTGAAGAAGGAGGGAAGGAGGTGCTCCAGGCACCAGAGCAGAGATTCCCCTGCAGCCCGTGGTGCAGCCCATGGTGAGGCAGGCTGTGCCCCTGCACCCATGGAGGTTAACGGTGGAGCAGATATCCACCTGCAGCCCAGGGAGGACCCCACGCCAGAGCAGATCTCCACCCTGCGGCCTGTGGAGGACCCCACGCCAGAGCAGGTGTATGTGCCCTGAGGGAAGCTGCAGCCTGCAGAGAGCCCACGCCAGAGCAGGTCTTCTGGCAGGAACTGCAGCCCGTGGGGGATCCAGGCTGGCGCAGTTCGTTTCTGAAGGACTGTACTCTGTAGAAAGGACCTGTGCCAGAGTTTGTGAAGGACTGTCTCCCATGGACGGGACACTGCAGGAACAGGGGAGAACCCTGAGGAGGAAGGAGCAGCAGAGACAAAGCATTACAAACTGACCACAGCCCCCATTCCCCATCTCCTTGTGCTGCTTAGGGATGGAAGAGTCAGAAGTGAAGATGAGCCTGGGAAGAAGGGAGAGTGGAGGCAAGGTGGTTTTAGTTTTGTTTTTATTTTTCACTATCTTACTGTGTTATTAATTGGCAATAAAGTAATCTTCCTCAAGTCTAGTCTGTTTTGCCTGTGATGGTAGTTGTAAGTCACCTTCCTGTCCTTATCTTGACCTATGAACTTTTAATCTTATTTTCTCCTGCTGTCTTTCTGAGGAGGGGTGAGAGAGCAGCTTGGTGGGCACCAAGGCTAACCTACCACACTAACAACAACAAACTGAAATAGAGCAGAAACACTGTTGTCACCAACCCTTTCCCAGGAATACTTTGTTCACAGCTTCAAAAGTCCTCTGCTGTCCTCACAACTGAAGACACTCATCAATTACCAAATTGTAGAGCCAAGAACAGAAAGAATTTAAGTAAAATCAAATGGTCTCTAAGGTAGGAGAAACGCAAATTTACTCTGCCATGGAAATAATTTACCTTGGGGAATGGTAGGGATAATACATTGCTCTTAACACGATACATAACTATCGACAATCCAAGCCTAAACACTGTTCGAGAGAACAAGTACTGTCTTTTAAAGAAATCCGTGTAAATGCGTGGATATTCAATACACCCCAGAAATGCTTTTACAAGAACTTACCTCTCTTTTTTTAGCTTCATTTGTGCTGTACTTTGGAAAGAGGTAGGAAAAAATATTCCCACAGCAGCAGGCAACATGTACCAAGGGACCCTCTTTTCCTAAACTCAAACCTGATGCGACAGCCAGGACTAAAGTAATTGTTTTTATCATCAAAGTCCACTTCCCCAAGTAACCTCTGATGATGAAGCCACTCAAAATAGTTTTTATCTAGAAGAAAGAAAAAATAGTATGTTACTCTATTCTGCTTTCTTCAGAAAATAATTGTATCATTTTAGCTGCATAACTTAAAAAATACCCTTTTTAAATGACTAACTTGATCACACTTTAAAACATATACTGTTCAGATTGCTACATTGAGTCCATTTGGTTGCCAGAGGCAACGTACTCTAAAACGCTGGACAGTAACATACAACATTATCAATTACATTTAGTAGAAAATTAATCTGCAGTAGCTTCTAAGACTGCTTTCATTGGTTTATGATGTAAATTACCAAGTGAAAGTCAGAAAACTCCCTAAGGAAAAACAGACCTGCAAAAACTATCCTCAAGGTCATCTACTGCAGCAATACCACATTTGCACCAGTTTTACCCCTCTCTGTTTTCTCCTATGTTTTACCATTTCTACATAAAAACTTAACAGTAGATGCCTTGACAAAAAGATGGGAAAGATCAGGTTTTTCCACCAGAAAAGATATGCCACTTGCCTAAGGTATTACTTTGCCTAACAGTGTCATATTATTAGCCTGGGAAATACGGCCATAAATAGGAAATAATATAGTTATCATAGGAAAGGACAACATGCCTATAAATAGAATGTACACAAAACACTGGGCAGCTGTGTCTCGAAAGTAAAGGTTAGCTAAATTTGGAAACCAATTTAGGATGAAATCTCTTCTGGAATAATGGCACAGAACTACTTCAGGCTTACTCAGAGGCAGGATTTGTCCTTCAACTTCTACAATACACATACATAAGGAAATATTTACAGAATGACTGGAGAAGTGAGACTGACCAGACTTTGACTTTGGGTTTTTCTCTCCCATTCTGCGTATAGCAGCAGAGAGCAACTGTAAAAACTATGAGTTTTCAAGGATATTACACATTTTACATTGTGACTGAGGGTTTGTGCTAGTTAAGGCGATTAAAGCCAGTCCAACAAAAGATCAATTGCTGTATCAAAGGACTCATACTCTGTCAATGAACAACTGCTCTCTTATCACCATAGGGAGGGTGGGGATTGGGGGGAACTTTGGAAATCACTCTTCAGAAGTCTGTTCTCTTAAGCTAAATGCTTCCTTAAAAAGTAGTCCAGCCACAAGCGTGCAGCAAAATCTACAAATTCAGGGGATGCTCTGAAATTTGGGGTATTTTTCACAGCAACAATTAGTACAATTACATTATTTCAATTTGAATACTTGTATTAATGTATTTCATCAAAGTCACAGGGCACTCCTTCTTGCCCTCCCCCGACCCTGTAAGGCAGCAGGAATTTTCACATTAATATGAAACATCTATAATGTATGTATTAGTTAGACCTCACCTCAGGTATTCCTGAGCCACAGGCATAGGGAGCAAATACCTTCACCAGAGAAACTGCTAAGAAGGCAAAGCTCAAAGCCCAGAAAATGTACATTATATAGTTCATTATGTATGAACCTGGACCCTAAAAGCAAAAACAAAACACAAAGAAATGTCAGAATACAAATTTGATGCAGGAGCAGAATCAATACTTAAAATAACCCAGAAGTACTCTTGCTGCAACTACACTTATGCACACATTTTGAGGGACACTTAATTATTACCAAGCCAAGAAAGAGAGAGTTTTGTTTGAAAAGCATAAAGTCATGACACCTGCACATCAGCAAAGTCTAGGTTATACAAGGTAGGAAGTGTTCTAACACTTCACCTTAAAAAGGAAAAATAAACATAGCACAGGTATTTTTTTTAATAGCTGTTAGCTGCTAAAATCTACTGAATACTAAGTAAATCTTCTCTATTTAAAAAATTTTGTGGTAGAAAAAATAAAACCAATCTATTCTTAACTATCACAAAACACGACAAATTTAATTTTTATTTTTTTATGTATAGCTAGGATCAATAATAGACAGTCTCGTGTTAGTAACAGTTCTATACTCTCATAACTTCATAACACCTGCAACAGTCCAAGCCCCCTAGCAGTGCATGAAATGCACATTTATTACACTATAACCTATCAATCAATTCAAATGCTGAAAAACAGAGCAGACAGTACAACCCAAATCCATGTTTAGTACCTTCACCTTAAGACCATTATTTTCTTTCCATGTTCAGTCAAGCTGTTGAGCAAAACCATCAAAGAATGGGTATATACTTACTTCTGCTTGCCCAATTATTAGTTCTGCCCATGTTTTCCACTGTGGACATTTATCTCTCTCTTCAAATGTGGTCTCATTTGAACCCCAGCAACACTGTTCATGGTTAAACCACAAAGCACTAAGGCAAATGCCTTCCTTTAAGTCAGTCATCCAGTCAGCAGCAATGTCTATTAATCCTGCCAATGCCCCTGTTGTAGAAACAGTTTTGTATTACTATTCTAGTAAATAGCAGTAACACACACAGCTAAAATGAAGAAATGTGCTGTTATTAATTGAGGTAAATGGAAATTACAGAAAACCTAAAGAAATAGACATTTAAAATATTACTGATTTCCAGGAATATATACTATTTGCAATATGGTAAGATTTGTATTTATTGAAGAATCTAGTGCCTTGTATATTTCCCAAGTGAAATGCATCTTTTTTTCCTTTTTTTTCCCTCCCTATGCCACAGTTCTCCAACAGTTCACTGAAACTAAGGAGTTAAGAATCAAAAGAGGACTGATACATTTTTGTGATGAAAAAGACAATAGACGTTCTGACAGAACTACCTTGCCATGCCTCAGAGAACTCATGACTTGTTCTACTATGTTTTGTACAGAACAGCATATCTGGCCAAAATAATTCTTACCTTGCCAACAACAGTTTTAGAACAACATAAATAAAACATCAAATAAACATTGATGACATTCATGTGATCCATATACAAAATTACTTAATTCTGTAACATAGTGAGCATGTGAAATTCCTACTGCAGGTAACAAACAGTATAGATACTAAGCAGTTCACAAACTCAAAGCTTAAGAGGGATTCCGCATTGTAATTACATGAAGAAAACTTGCTGAGGAGTCCTCAAAAAATAGGCATTACTTAGGAAATTGCTTCAAAGGATTTAAAAATATAATGACACCCCCGCCCTTTATTTTACAAAAGCAAAATAATTTTTCTGGTAGCAGTATACTGAAAAACTACTTCTAAAGTCAGTATTTTTGTGAATATGTGTAACTGTTTATTAGTTATAATTTACTATTTTTAAGGTATTAATCACTACTAGAACTAGCTGTCTAGTAAAAAGCCACAATTTACTTGTGTAAGTTGGTAATAGAGAATTACCTCCAATTTACTAATTTATATTTACTAATCTGACAGACCCTCAGTTTGAGACCCTAGGCCAGCCAAAGTCAAAGTCAGTATTTCAGTAGAACAAAAGTTCAACCAAATTAATTAAAATATATAAACATAAGATCTCCCCATGACTGAAACTGTACCTTTTAAGATTCACTAGACACATACAACAGAAAGCAACTGAAACTGTAAAACCTTGGAATGTTCACGGCCAGAATTTGCTCGCTTTGTTGCTCAGAAACATAGTCAAGCAATTTAAATATACATAGCAGCTTTCAGGGTGGAAACACAACACTGCACATTCCCACCCAAATTATCACAAGCAATTGCCAGTAATTATACATTCCCAGTTTGTACATTCAGAAGTATATAAACATGCTACAAATTTTGCATATATATTAATTTATATGTGATTTGTGAAAGTGATTATGTATATAACTAAGTAGTAATTATACAGTTACCATGCCTTCTTAACAGGCATAGCCATACTCTGCAACTAATCCAATTTTCATAGCATTTAATCCAAGATCTCTGTTTGAAATACTTTTTCAGAGAAACTGGGCACAAAGTTTGTGACTTCTCACTCCTGCACATTTTGGTCACTCCAAACTATGCTGATAGCAAGAAGCACTGCATGACAGTGGGGCTACAAACTATCAGATGATTTTAGCTGCAAAACTAATCCTAAAATCCTAAAAAAGAAAAGATAGAGTTGAAGTAGAGGCTAACAAACTCTACCTGTTAAAGCTAGTATTTTCTGTGTAACAGCCTCTAGAAAGGTATGACATAAACATAGCTAGTCTTTGCTCATCTATAAACTTATGCTTTACAAGGAAGTGTGTTTACCAAAATTACATGTATACCAGAGGTACTTTTTGGCCCATACGGAATAAACTAATGGATTCAGTAAAGTTCCTAGGGAAAAAAAAAAACAAAAACCACACAACAAATTCATAGGAGAAAAAACACCTAGCACAATCAATTAATAGACTTCCACAAGAAATCCTACAGAAATAAAGCAAAATTTAACAGAAAGGGAAAACATCAATCTCAATTACAGGATCAAAGAACACTAATAGTTTAGTGGGTGGAAGTTCAATAACTCTGAGAAACTCTCACTAAATGCAGTGAAGATTTTGGTTTTCATTTGATTAGTAAACCCTCCCTCAAAATGCTAAAGCCTGTAAATCAAGATAGTCAAACCTTTTCCTTCCCTCATAGAATTATGGCAGTAGTCTGAACTAGCTCCTATCCAGGTTGGTGGATAACACACAAATGAAAAGCACAATAACTATACTTGCTGACAAATGTAAGAAAGAAATCCTTTTTTTTAATTTACCTGATGCCAAACCAGTTAGTGTGACTACTAGCCATCCTGACCATGCATCGTACAAACTTTTTGTCATCTCCCATGCTGATTCTTTTTTCTTGCTGTTAATCTGCAAAGAGAAAACATTAGGTATACTTCTATGTATTTCTGTAATATGAATAGAAGTATGACATACAAATTGCACGATGCAAGCTGCAAGCAAATATACCCTCTGTTTAAACTACAAGCATTCTCCTTGTATTCAGTGCTTTGCATAGATAAAGTAGCTTTGTTATTCAAACATCAAACAACTGACAGAGGAAAGTAAATTTGCTTAATTTAAAGAACTAAAACCAAGGCAACGCATGATTAGGATAAATGGATACTTTGTATGATACACATCTAAAACATGTAATTGTAAAATTATTTCTCTCCTAAATCTTATTTTTTGTTGAACCTCAAATAAACTGTTAGTGTGCTACTAATAAGCTATTCCACACAATTCAAATTCCTAAACTTCTATTTCAAATATAAACATATTTCTTTTATCTTTAGACTAAAAACCACACGAAAATAAAACAAAACCAAAAATTAGATAACTACCCTATAATACTTCTAGGCAAACTAATGACATCTAAAGGTATCATACTGAAAAAATAGTAATTCTTATTTTAGCCTTATTTACTTTATTTTGTGCACTTAGCTGAAATTTGTGCATAAATTGTTTTATGATTAAACCTTCATTATGTAAACTGGATCCTATTCTTATGATTTTTTCATACTGTAAAAGGAGGGAGAAAGTATGTGCAACGAGCAGCAAGAAAAAAAACAAATCACGGAAGTACAACACTAGACAAGGAAATGTAGAAAAAAATAGCACCCCTAAAGCAAATAAATAAATTTTATAGTTTCCTCTATATTTGTGAGATTCTCCAACCTTTAATGAAAAAGTTGTTTCTACAGTAGCATGTCTTTCAAAACCACCATTAACTAGTACTCATTCCTTCTTCTTTCCACATCTTTGATTACATGGCCAGAGAGTCTCCTATCATTCAGGGCATATTTATAAATTCCACAGTAGTGCTGTGAGTACAGACTGTGAACTGTATTGTCTGACTTTTCTGGTCTAGGACATTAAAATTAGTAACAGCTGTGAGACTTCCCCTAGATAACCTGTTTCCAGGTGTGATCTGCCTTGCCAGCATTTGGTCAGGCCCAGCATTCTATCCAATGGGATATCCACTAGACATTAACCTCCACATCTGCAGTGGAGAGATGGCGTGTTAATTGCTGCTGAGACACGAAATTACGAAATGAAGTATTACATGGAAAACACCTTCTTTCTTTTCATTAAAAGCAATCATACAAGGTAAGTGTTCTCAGATCCATTGTCCAAGGATCTCTTTTCTTCTAAAAAAAAGCACTAGATAGTGCAATTGTGTGTGTTTTTCAAACTAGTGTAAGATTTTTTTTTTTTTAACCATGTCAAAGTAAACCAGCATATACATCCTACATTTGCTTCAGGAAAGGTAAAAATGGTGTTTTCAAAGAAAGCAGAACAGTACAGGAGGAAGCTACATGAAGGAACGCTACACGAAGGAACCTCTCCCCTGACCCCTCCAATAGAATTACAATTCATTTGTAACTATTCATTTTGATCAGTTAAAAATATTTTAGGAGAAATCACATCTCCAAATCTGTTCTGGTTTTAAGGTTAAAATGTAAGCATCCCAAAAGTTTAGGAGTAAGGCTCTAAATAGTGTATTTCCTCCTAAAATGCTATTAAACAAGTCTATTGCATGAATGACAGCATCTAATATGTTTCTAATACAACTTGAGTCCATTTCATGAAAGAACTTGTTCCAGAGCACACTGATAAAGATGAGTGGCCTGAACTTTTAAGATCTTCCGAAGAAATCAACAGAGGAAAAAAGCAAGTTCTGTGATGGGAGAGTGGAAAGGACATTTACCATACATATTGAGACCACTTTTTTGTTAAGCATATATACACTGATATAAGTGTTCTAGATAAGAGAATTTTCACTTTCCATAATCCAAACAACCGCAGCACTGCATAGCAGTAGCACAGACACACTTGTGTCAGTATAAAAGCAATATACATCAGTGCTCACTTTTCTGTCCAAGTACCACCATGAGCACTATTATACTATTACAAATATATCTACACTGGAAAACAGCCTTAACTATACTAGCATGCAGGCATGCAGGTAACGGAACTATTCCCACTCTATTAAATTCCTGTTTCCTTTCCAAGTTATAATACTGTAGCAGGACTGCAGGTATCAATGCAACAGTGCTTTTTTAATAGCACTCAAGTAGTTCTAACTGATGTAACTACTTACAGATTTGAAGTATACACATATTTGTATGTGCTACTAGATCAGACCTTAATTCCAACATCCAACAAAAAATATTTTCCAAGTATTGTTATTTATCTCAAGTACCCGTCTATGCCTTTCTCTGTCTTTGCACTTCTCTCGAACCCAGTCAATGGTATGGAAGTCATCATATGTTCCCACTCCAGGAATTGGTTCATCCAGAAGATCCAGTAAATGTGTTGAACTGTTGATACTTCCTCCATTTGTCATTGTATAATGAGTTCCTGTGGCAGAGAAAGGACAGGATTGAATTAATTCTGCAATAAACAAAGTATTCTAATATTCATAACACTATGGCATATAAAAATTCTGAATAAGTAATTAAAACACTTCCCATAATATGCATATTTTACTTCATTTAGGTCTCTCAATGTTGCATGTCACTATTTTTTTCTGTCACTCATCTGTAGGTCAGATTTGCACGTTAGTGACTTTGTATTTCCATTGGTTAAATACGTACTAGTCAAATTGTTGTTCTGTGTGTAGACTCCAGAGAAACTTCAATAGAACAAAGTGGAAAAAACTAGCAGCTTCATCACACATTTAACTTGAAGTTTATTTCAGTTTAGGAACTATCAGAAAAAAATCTGACTGTAAGAAAACAAAACCAGATGATTAAAGTTCGCAGCACTTCCATAAGTTGCCAGTTATTTTTAAGTATACATACCACTAATTACCAGTCCCTCCTACATGTCTAAACCAAACCTGAAGTACATTATCAACAGATTAATGATGCAGCTAAAAAGTAACAGAAAGCCAGGCAAATACTTTTTTTTTTAGTTTTATTTATTTCAGGTAACTCACACAACAGCCTTCAGTCATGAAAATTTGGAAATAGTGTATAAAGAAAATGTCTTCTAATCTGTCATCACTAGCTAGTTCCTTCACAATCAGCTTGCACAGCAACATCCCCAATAGTATTTTTCAGTGATCAGAGTAAAAAGAGCAAGAGTAGTACTGAGAATTTTTCCCTCTTTACAAGTGATCAAGAAAGTTTTCATTTTCAAATTTTTTTAATTTGAAAATGTCATCAATTCTGTAATAACTTGGCTTTTTTGAGTTCCTGTAGTGTATTTACAGACCCCAAGTATAATTTTCTGTTGGATGGCTGCCTAAATATAGTATGGCCACCATTTGCCCACCCAACACAAATTGCTTCTGCAACAATAATTGCTATAAAGGGAACATTTATAATGAGTTCAATATAGACAATGATTTAAAAAGTGATTATTCTTAATTGTTTGACTAAGAACAAACCAATCTGGCTAACAGCATATGGCATACCACAATAATCTCTACCCTTAAAGATGTAGACCCAAGTTGGCCAAGACTTCTATCAGTTCAGACAGGCACTAGAACTCATTTTACTAGACAGATACTGGGATGGTTAGGCAGGTGGGTGTTTTTTGAATTGCGTTTTCTTATTTGTTTTTTTAATTCCATACTCAGCTTCTTGGTGTTGTCAGCAGAAGTTTCCGACTTATAAAAAAAAAAAAAAAAGTCTTCAAAGGGTCTACCTATAAACTTCCAAACGCTATAAATGCTGAGTTCACCAGCCACAGCTCTCACCAACAACTGACAATTAGATTTATACATAGGTAAAATGTACCTTTTCCCCTTAAATTTGTGAAGTCTGAGATCTAGCAGAAGCAGTGTGACACCTGACATTAGACGCAAAGGTGTGTCTCAGCCATCTATTGTTTGAAAGGTCTCATTTATGCCTGCTATAAAATTCTAGAAAAAGATTCCTTTTTTAAAAAAAAAAAATCTTAAAAGAAGAGAATGCAAATGCAGGAGACAACTCCTCAACAATTCCAATACCATTCTCTCATGCTAGTCTGGCTGCTCTCTTTCTCAATACTGTTTTTTTCCCTATGCCATATTAAATTCTCCCTTATCTATTCACCATAGCTAAGCCCTCTAAATCTCTTCCCAAAGCTGCTGCTAGTCTCTCTTAAAGCAGATGTAAAGAAGCATTACCTATGCTTCCATTAATAAAAGGCTAACAACAACAAATTAAATCAGATTTGCTAATAGAGGTGATTGTGAAAACCTTGCTTTAGGATAAAGGATTCAATTCTCTTGCCATTTCCAATTCTCATAACTAGAAAGGAAGTCTAAGATACATGTCTGGTTAGCTGAAAGGGCAAACCGATCTTGTGGAAGAGGTAGTAACAGAATTCACACTGTAATGATTAGTTTGGCTCTCAAAATTAAAAGAATAACAGAATATATTATGAAAATATTATTTTTACATGAAATTAACCTCCTTCACAAAGCAAGGGGACATAAATTAAATTCAGCCACAGTTTAATTATTAATCTCCTACAAAGTTACAATGTGATCAAGCAGTTTCCTGAACCTGAGTGACTATGGTAGGACAAAAGCTTGCCTTTGCCCCGGGGGAGTTGGTTTTATGCCCTGCTATATATGAAGCAATATCAAGCTATAAGGAGCATGCAAACCTATGCCACACAAGGCAAAGGAGAGTTGAGAGTTATAAATGTATCACAAACAGTAACACATGATTTCAGGCATATTACAAGGTGCTGAGTTGGAATTCTATCCAGGGAAACCATCAGGGATGGCGCCATACTCTCTGCACCAGATCCCAAGCAGAACTTGGGAATGGACTACAAAGAATGGTCATTGCCTGGATACAATAAAAATCCCACCAAAACTCTGCCAGGTTCCTACTTTGCCAGCATTTGCTGGCACACCAAATACTGGAATATAAATGACTACAGTACGATGGGGAGAAGACACAGAACAAGATGTGAAGCTGAAGAGGTGGTTTTGTTGAGTACAGAGCTGCCATGAATGCCTTGCTGCAGTTGAGTAGCTATAATCTTGTATCAAGTGAAAAACGGGCAGCAGTGATACCCTGCATTAGTGTGTGATAGAAAGACTGCCCTACAGAGGCCCACAAACGGGACAACCGTAAAAATCTGATGGTCTCTAAGACATATAAGTCTGACAACAGTGGGAGAGGACATACTCCAGTGAGTACTATGATCTTTGTAGTATATAACTGTTCTAAAGGCAAATTTAGAGAAAC
The DNA here is from genome assembly GCF_047716275.1 of Strix uralensis. Classification (NCBI taxonomy): domain Eukaryota; kingdom Metazoa; phylum Chordata; class Aves; order Strigiformes; family Strigidae; genus Strix; species Strix uralensis. Next base: position 43,120,188 of record NC_133975.1, read on the forward strand.
ATACCTTTATCAATACTCAACAATTTTCCAAACTTCTGCTTCCCTTGCTTCCCTTTCTTCCCTTCCTTCTCCAGCATTTCACACAGTAAGATGCTCCTTCCAGCTATGATGGTAACAATTCTCACCAACACAATCACATGCAAATTTTCATCATTTATTGCTAGTTTCATCAAAGCATTATTAAATTTCTTTTCAACTCAATAGATTTTGTTAAAATCATTACCCTAATATAGATCTTTCATTACAACATTCTAACCTCCAAGCAGGAAATCATCATTGCCCTGATCAACTGCAGCATTTAGCAAATGCAGCCTTCTGGATATTCCCAATGTTCAGAAAGTATTTCCCCTTCTTTCCACCCCCTTTTCTGCAGTCCTCAAGTTTCAAGACTCTTTCTCAGGCTACAAGACAATGCAAGTGCTTTTCATCAAAATACAAGCAGCCTTAGTCTTAAAAACCCAAACAAGCACTTAGCACACAAGATATACAGGTACAGCCTCTACCTATGATAAGAGAACACCCCCATTTGCCATAGGTACACACCTGAGCCATCTGCAGCTGTAAAGAAAGTAAAGCCTTCTTTTTGTTACACATGAGTTTGCTTAAGGCTTTATTAGACAGGGAAGCAGATGGTAAAAGTGGCAGGCAGAACTTTTATTATTACTGTTATTCCAAACTAGCCCACCTTACTACAGGGAGGCAAATGGTAATATACTGATCCTCTCAGAGGCTCAATACAACTCACAGGAATCCTTACAAAGCAAATTCAACACAATCCTTCCATACTTTGCAAAACTAAGGTAGCTGGCATCCCTTTATTAGCACACTTCTCCGATAGCATCTGTAACAATCCCATATTCTCAACACATAACTAGCATGCTTCTGCAATCACAGACTGCAAGCTTGCAGACAGCAAGATTCTAGACAATAAAAGCAGCATACTTCAGAGAAAGGAGACTTTTTTAGGTGATTCAGTCACTGTAGGTCTTGCCTGAACTACCTTCTAGGAAGGCAGCTGACTTTTGTTATCCTTCCATGCATATAATTCCAAACCTTCAGCATAATCCCTTCTCAGCAATCAGCTCTGGTAGTGCTGAAGAACTGTTTCAAGTGAAGTTGGTCAAACAAAAAAAAACGCAGACCAAAAACCTAATAAAGAATATTGCATCATGTTGAAAGAAAAAAACCCTGTAATAAGCATTAAGGTTAACAGCCAAACACTGTACTTCGGGACACCCGACCAGCACGAAGGACAGCAAAAACAAAAACAAAAAAATGCTACATGGACAAAACTGGAATAAGATAAGTAGATTCCAATACCATAAAAAACCCTCTCATCTCTGAATAAGTGGGGGTGTTGTTTGTTTGGGTTTTTTTAATGAGAATGAAAAAAATACAATCCAAAAATCACTTGAGAGGACACTATGCCTGATAGAAAAAGCAGTCCTTACCATACTGCTCTCGTCATCTCCCTCTGAACATGAAGTTATACTGAATGGCTGTTGGCTCCCAACACTGATCCAACCTCTTGCGTTACTTAGCTAGTCCTGCCTGACATAAAGCAGGAGCAAAGAAATTACAGAACTAATATTTCGCTATACTCACTCAAGTTGTTCTATACATTACAGAATCCTCCTTGCCTTATGTCTCCCCTGAGGCAAGGAATATCTCCTTTCATATTGTATATATGTGCCTCATACAAGTAGTTTTCCATCTTGATTCATGTTGGAACTATGATAAACATGACAAAAAGCTGACTTATTACAACTAAGCACCACGTAGCTGTTCGCTCACACTCTTCCTTGCTCCCAGTGGGATGAGGGAGAAGAATTGGAAAAAAAAAGTAAAACTCATGGGTCGAGATAAGAACAGTTTAATAACGAAAATATTATCATAACAATGATAATAATAAAATATAATAATAATAGTAATGAAAAGGAACATGATAAAAAAGAGAGAGAGAAATAAACCCCAAGAAAAGACAAGTGATGCACAGTGCAGTTGCTCACCACCCGCTGACCGATGCCCGAGCCGTGACCCACCCCTCCCGGCCAGCTCCCCCCAGTTCACATACTGGGCATTGACATCCTATGGTATGGAATAGCCCTTTGGCTAGTTCCGGTCACCTGTCCTGGCCAGGCTCCCTCCCAGCTTCTTGTGCACCTGCCCGCTGGCAGAGCATGGGAAACTGAAAAATCCTTGACTTCCTATAAGCACTACTCAGCAACAACTAAAACATCGGTGTGTTATCAAAATTATTCTCACACTAAATCCAAAACACAGCACTGTACCAGCTACAAGGGAGAAAATTAACTCTATCCCAGCCATAACCAGGACAGTACAGTTCAAAAATTTTCACAAGAAAACATTTTAAAACACTAACATATCAAAACGTGAGTTGCTGAGATTCATACACTGTTGCATTTTTCACTTGACTGATCTCTCAGAACAAGTGCCCAGTGAAGGAACCCAGCAGATCATAAAGATCTTCGGGGTGCTGCTATCCTTCCCTGGTATGAAGAAATAAAGAGCCAGTGGACCTGGGTTCTCATTTCTTCTCGGTGTTCTCTCTTCCTGGGAAGCAGTGAGTTCCAGTTTGCACACTCTATGATTTAAAAATCTCACAAAGTACACTTAAAACACCATGAGTTAAAGAAATGAGAGAGCTAGTGCTTCACAGTTATCTAAATACATTTTCACACAAGAAAGGGGTTTTTGCAACATACTTGATGCTCCCAATTCCTGCATAACTGTTCAACAATCCTTCCTGAGTCTTTCCTTGTGTGCAGTGTTCCTTCTTTTCTCATAAAAATAATGAGAAGAGAAGCATCAAGATTTAAGACAGATGCTGCATCCTGGGTAATCACACAGTGCATGATACATTCTTATGTGGTTCTCCACCATGTGATGATCTGAACAATTACCCAAATATCACCTAGAGAACAAATCCACACAGCTACAGCCTCCATAGAGAATAAGGTGCAGAACTGAGACTTGAATAGGCTCAAGAGGGTGGCTAGCAGCGTTAAGAAGGGACCGTAATTTTATTATAAAGACCCTTTCTATATGCTATACATCTTCTGAACGCACATCACAAAACACACCGCTTTGTCTCAAACTGAGCATATATCAGCTTCATATTATGAAATGAGTCATATCTCTCAGGACACAACTACACAATAAGGCTGAGTTGATCTAACAGACTGCTGCCACCCAAATAAGAGTTCTTATGCCCCTATTTCTCCCTTGCTATTCTTGGTCACACCCTCCCACTCTCACCCTTGGATCAGCTCTGTCACCCTTGGATCTGACTGTACAGTAAACCAAGCAAACACGCTAATCCAACTAAGCAAACAAAAGTAGCAAAAAAAATTTCTGCCATTACGCCTAATTGGAATCAAGCTTCTGTGCTGTCAGACAAGAAACAGAGCCAGTGCAAGAGCAAGAACTGAGAGAAGAGATGGGAAACGACAAGCAAGTTCACCCCCTTCCACAGCAACAAACTGTCAGACTAGTTATATGAAATATATAAATACACCCTTGGGGTCTTGTTAAGATTTTAATTATGTCTTTCTGCTGGAAAAAATTCAAAACTTCTATATAAATATTAATATCCAGACACTATACAGTAATATCCATTTCACAGAGCTCAAAACTCCCAAAGGTGGCTATGTTTAGAAACATTTCAGCGTTGTGAACACAACAACAGATAAACAATGTCAATATTGGAGTCAATGGCAGAGCAATAATAGGACCCAATTTCTCAAAGGTATTTCTCTACAAGCTACATAATTGCTAACTTAGAGCAAGAATACACTAGTTTGCTGCTGCTCACACATCCCTTTTTCCAGACTGTGTACAACTACACAGTATTCCCCTCAGCAGCCGTCCTTCTGGCTGACAGCAGTGCAACGTGTTTCATTTGTGCTATTCTGAGCAGTGTGAAAGGAGGGGAAAAAAAATAAATGTAGCCTCTGTGAGTGAAAATGAAGCTAAGCAGTTTACACCAAAGGCTGGAATAAGCTCTCCCTGACATGATCATCCAAACCCACTGAGTGTTAAAATCAGCAGGGGCTGTAGCTTTCCGGAGGCCAGATACTAATCCAAGGCTTTGCTTCACCCGTGTGTCCTTGGGTATTAGGTGGCAAGGGGAATGGAGGCAGTGAAGCACCCTGAAAGCAACACACACCATAAGGATCATTTACACTTGTAACAAAGAGGATTTGCACACACAAGATATGTGTTAGTGCCTCAGCTTCTTTCTGTCTCCATATTCAGACCTCAAAATATGAGGCTTTCAATTAAAAAAAAAAAAAGAAACAGTTGTCAGTTTATTTATATTTGTCTGTAACCACTCAAGAAGAGTCATTAAGCACTATTGTCTTTTCCTGGCTAGAAGTAATTTTTAAATTTCAGAATCAGAAGCACAGCACACCAAGCCAGAGTGCTATCATTCGCTACTGTTGATGATTAATGATTTTGAAGTCTTTTGTAATCAAGCAACACATTTCCCTCTGTGTGTAACTATGAACTTTCAGCCTGTCTCTTCAGTTGGCTCTTTTAAACTGCATCAAAGGCTTACAAGCACAAATTGGTCTCTGTGTTACAATCAAAATGCATACAAAAATGACAGAACTATATATACATGAACTGAAAAAAAATCAGCTGGAAACAAATCTGATAGGTGGGAAACAGGAAGACTCAGAACAAGCTTTGAAAAACAGGAAAAAGTAGTAAAATGCTTTACCAAAGTACTGAGTGATAATCCCCTCCTCTCCATTTTTTGACAAAAAAAAAAAAAAAAATCTGGGTTTTAAAATAACCTTTAAAAAAGTAGGAATTAAATGAAAGTTGAATAGTAGCACCTCAGAGTTAAACCAAGACTTTTGAAGACTTGCGTCCACTGCAAATGCATGGGAATCTGACAAGAAGGCAAAGCAGAACAATAGTTCAATGTGTACACCATAATTTTAAAAAAAAGAGCATAAACAGCTTCAGCTTTTTCCTTCCTGGAAGAAACACTTCTGTTTCTATGATGCAGCAGAAAAAATAGCTTTATTATTGCAGATTTCTTTTCTTGTAGTCTTAAAGGCAGAAGACTATATTTATTTAGTTATGTCTATAATAAATAGGGACTTCAGACATGCAAGTGAAGAGTTATAGGGATCCCCACACTACTGAATTTACAACTTATATCTAAGATGAGCAGTGCAGGAAGGAGATGAGAAAAATAAAAGGTATAAAGTTAAATAACGCAAACATAACAAAAGGCAAGTAATCTATCATCTGACAATGGCCAAGGCAATAAGAGCCAGAACAACAGAAATTTAGATAATCAGATTTCTAAGCACCGCTGCTTCTGCATGTACGTAAGAGCTACTTACTCATATGTTGGTTTGGAGGGCAAAGACAGGATGCAACAAAAATAATAATTCTGCTAATATGATTATCCCAATCAGGCCATGTTCAGGCCCAAGGAGGGCATAATCTTGGTTTGTCCATTAGCTCTCTAATATCTCAGATAACAGTACATCTCAAAATGTTTCCAAAATTTAGATATGCATGCCTAATAGAGCCTCGTAAGTCATACAGCACATGCAGATAACCTGTAACTACCTACAAAGAACTGTAGTTATATCTCGCAGTATTTTCTGTTAATCACTGAAGTCAAATATGCTAAACTCATAATTGAAAATCCTTATCCACTGTTGATACTATGAACCTTAAAACAAAGTGCAGCAGAAATTCAGTGCTGTAACCTCGTTGAGTTTCTCCAAATAATTTTTTTTTCTCAAAGCACTCAATGTTAAACAACTATAATCACCCTGATCACATTCTCCGTCATGAATCTATAATTAGTCTAAAACTTAATTTTCTTACTCTTCCTCTGCTACCAATAAATTTCAGGGTCAAACTCTAGCTCTGAGCATGTGTACACAACTTTCACACCCATTTACTTTAAAGGTCACACCAGGAATTTCAGACTCTATTGGCTTTTGATTTATTACTAATTCTTATATTTAAGAGGCCCATAAGCAGAAATGCAGCCTAAAACACAAAAGTGTAACTTTTACCACTTCAAAGAACTGAACTAGTTCAGTATGCATGTGACTAAAACTCCTCCTAGGACATTATTAAATATCCTCTGCCCCACAGCTTATAACAGGTGAAGCTGGGGGTGGCATCGAGATTGCCCCAATGTTAGTGTTAATAGCATAGTCCAAGCAATAGGAGTTGCACCTGCGTGCAGTGGTGACTGGCACACAATAAATGAAACTGAGTTATTGTCTCTCAAAAAAAATCAGGTTTACTAGAACTAAATCAGCAGTAAATGTGGCATGCTCTTTATGTACATAATTTTCCCATCTCCTGACTACTGACTCAATCACAGATTCTTAGTGGAACAGCATTTCACTAATTTTGCTTGAGGACTCTCAAAACCTAAAACCTAAGATGTGCTTATGTATATGTAACAAATAAAAGGGACTTAACCCTCATGCTTGCTGAAGCTCAAGTTTTGCTACTGGTAGCCTGGCCACTGTACATGTACTGCTATTGCTCAGATTTCATTTTAAAGAATGGTAAAATGAATGCTTGTTTAGGAAAAAAAGGGGGGGCGAAAATCAAGTGTGAGCACATCTGTGAATAGCTGGAAGACAAGCAAGATACTGATAATCTGGAACTTTCAAAAGGGTCCAGCTAGCAAAAATGATGCAAAAATAAATCCAAAGGCAAAGAACTGAGCAACACAATTTATTTACACAACATATATTCCAGCATATGGTTTATTATATAAAAAAAAACTTATGAAAAAGCATACATCAGTTGCTTATGATATATATAATCCTAAATCAGGACTTTAATACCTTTTCTGAGGAAAGAAGTAGTACTTTTAACCCTTTTAGTTACCAGAGAAGAGAGTAGAAGTGAACTGTGTTCCTGCAGTTTATTTTCAATATATCAGGGAGGATAAGGACATCTGGAACGATGCATTTAGTACCACATAAAGGGAAGTCTCAGGAGCAAGTTAAAGGAACCTCTGATAAGAAGTATTCAATAATATCTGTATTTTTTTCGAAGAGATTAAAGTTGATTACTGATCATTAAACACAATTAATAAATACATATTTTAAAATCTTTCCATTTGATGTTTCACAGCATATTTGCACTGAAAAAAAATAAAACATCTTCTTAATGCAAACCAACGGGTCAGGCTTTTAATAATAATGTATTATAATACTTTGCATTTTATCTCATTGAATGTGAGTAAAGGCCGTTAATTAAACCTCGAAGACCCCTAATGATTTAAACAGTCATTTCATCATTGCTGAGGTACAGCTACTTTGGGTGAGCCACTGCAGTCAATTAGTGCAACAAATGCTTTGATGTTACAAAGCAGTTTTGCATGACGTGAACATTACTCTGCAGGACAGAAGAGCTGTCAGTATGTGAATAAGGGGGAAAATTCCACACGCTTTAACAATTAAGCTTGTTTTCTCAAAATATCTTTATCCATTTTCTCTTAGCTTGTTATTACAATGCTTCGAAAACTACATGAGAGGAAAAAAAATCTTGGTAGTATCCTTGTCTAGACTCACAGATAATAAAGAAATGCCAAGAATTTACTTTAAATTTCTGGTTTTGTCTGTTAGCATTTTAAGCCTTATTTTGATAGCTAGATGACAATAACAGATAACTGTGGTATTGTAAATCAGCAGGAAATACCCACAAATTTTGATGAAATCTCTGGAACAAACTGGTCTGGAGACTCAATTTTCTTATGAGTCATACGCATTTGACAAATTAAGATTTGCAAGCGATTATGGTAATACTGTATGTGTTTTGTTGTTGTTTTGGTTTTTTTTAAATCTAAACTCATTAAAGAAAACCCAAGCAGCAGCAGAAGCATTGGTTCTGAAATACAGTATTAGAATATAGGAAGTACAAGCCCTAATGGGATTCAATGAAACTGCAAAAAGTGACAAGTCGTCACTGGAAATTCTCTTGCTGGCTCCTAGCAGTGTCACCACAGTGGGAACACCTGGTTGAACCCTAGACTATTTTCATTACAGTGTTTGTAAACTGTATGTTTAATAGCAACACTCCAATGTGCCAGACACTATTCTGCACTGCAAATGTCTATTTTTATTGTAAAATCAACTAAAACCTGGTAATTTCCAGGAGTATACAGCTGATCACATTTCAATGTCTAGCTATAATTTTCAGCGTTTGAATGTGTAATATTAGGGCTGTTTTGCAGTTCTCATCTTACAGTCTACCTACAAATCTAAACTCACAGACTGGTTGAGGTTGGAAGATCTAGAGATCATCTCATCCAACCCCCCTGCTCAAGCAGGGCCACCTACAGCCGGTTGCCCAGGACCATGTCCAGACAGCTTTCACATATAACCAAGGAAGGAGATTTCACAACCTCTCTGGGCAACCTGTTCCAGTGCTCAGTCACCCCACAGTAAAAAAACTGTTTCCTGATATTCAAAGGGAACGTCGTATGTTTCAGTTTGTGCCCATTGCCTCTGGTCCTGTCGCTGGGCACCACCGAAAAGAGCCTGGCTCTGTCTTCTTTGCACCTTCCCTTCAGGTATTTATACGCACTGGTAAGATCTCCAATTCACACCTTGCATATGTTCTAAGAAAATACCATCTTCGATTTCTCAGAAGTGATTCTAAAATCTGACTTAGAGAATTATCCAGCACTTGCTATATAATAATATGTGTAGAGAAAAATTTGCTTGTCTTAAAATAAGCCATATTGGAACTTGTTGATATTGTTAATGTATGCTGAAAATCCTAAGAATCATAAAAAGACAACAAATAACCCTTTATGTAAACTACTAAAACACAGATAGATGAACATAAAAGGTGTGATCTAATTTATTTCTAGAAATAACAAGGTGAAACAATACATTAACATGGGGAGAAAAAAAATCATATGTAAATCGTATCCTCATTCTCAGCCTAACTCCTCTCTAATGTCATCACCAGTCGCCATAAATGTTGGTAACTTCCTAATTTTAGATTAACCGACTTAAACAAAACTTAAGTAAGAATTTACCACATTTACTATTTTTAAACACCAAAGTGTAGCCATCAAATCCAACCAAGAAAAAAAAAAGATTTATATCCTCAGAATTTGAAGGCTTAACTTTAATTTACTACAACTCCCTACCACAACTTCTCCCATTACAAAACTAAATGTTTACAGAACGTATTCTGCTTTAAATTTGCAGTAAGAAACAAAAGGCAAGCTTAAAAGACGATTTCTTTCCCCCGGACATTGATAACACTGTTTTCTTTTTAAATCTGCTTCCTTGCAAGCAACAGTGTAAAGAACCTACCACAAAGCTCCAGTTTCTTAAGCGCTCATCAATATTGGCTTAACTGACATATTACAACTGTATAGCCTTCCATTCGCATATCAAAGACGTCAACAAAGAGTCAAGCCTAAAAGCACGTACGGAAACTTCAAAGCCAGACAAACACTGTTCCTATTCAAGTTAGTGAAAGGCATGGAAATAGCTTATTTAATAAACTTGCCAATTCGGTCATGGTCAGTCACAACCACAGTTTGGGGTTTTTTTGTGCACGAGATGGTTTTATTGATTTAAAGAAAAAAAAAAAAAAAAAAGAGAGAGAGAGAAAGGAAAGACTGCCACATATCGAAGATGGAGTCACAAGGCGATGAGATGTGAAGCAGGACTAATCTGCCCACAGAGAAAACAATCACTGACAGCACAGGAACCAGCCAGAACTGAATTCTCCTCCCACAAACGGCATCAGGCCGGCAAAACAAAGCGATGCGATAATTAACGAGCCCTTACACCTCTGCTTCACAGCTCAACGGCGGTCTCGCACACCCAGGTACGCGACCAAGTAACTCGACCGTCAATTCGGCGTACCTCGTTTATGCAACTCCCGGAGCGGAATGCCGTCGCCGCCCCCCCCATCGTAGGGCAGATACGGATCGGAGGAGACGTCCATGGGGGTGAGGAACCCGAAGCCCGTCTGCCGGCTCAGGAGGGCCGCGGCATTTCTCACCCAAGGGCGGCCGCGGGGGACGCTGCCATGTTTGACCAGGATCCGGCCTGCGCGCCGCCGCCGCCTCGGCGCAGGAGCGGGAGCGGGGCTCGGCCCCGCCGCTGATGTCAGCGCGGGGCGGGCGGCGGGCGCGGCCCCGCGGGGCGGCCCCGGGCGCGGCCCCGCTACCTGCACCGCCCGCCCCGCGGGGGCCGCTGCCGCCGGGCGCCACCGCCGCTCCTTCCGTCCACGCAGGGAAACGGCGCCACGTCCTGAACCGCCGGCAGAGAGAAGAGGCGAGGGCCCCGTCTGCCGCTCGCGGGAGAGGCGCTCCCCGCCGGGGCCGCCGGGCCGCGGCACCCCCAGCCCCCGCCGGCCCCAGTGGCGGAGGGAGGCGTGCCGGGGACAGACGGACGAACCACCTAAGCAGCCCACTCGCATGCGTGAGGCTGCCAAAAACACCAACCTTTTCAACAAGTGAACGGTGGGGCTGCCGGCTCAGCCAAAAAGGCAAACCCGGGGGGGGGGGGGGGGGGGGGGAAGAGATCTGCACTTATTTTGTTCACCTTTCTGCAGCCACACCGGCAGAGACCATATAAACACAATCGCATTTCATTTGGAAGGGAAAATTCATGTATTACCGGGGGGGGGGGGGTGGGGGGGAGCCTGTCTCCCAGCAATTTTATTTACCCTTTTCAAACATAAAAAATAATTACCACCGCTGAAGAACAATGTAAGCTACTAAAAGCCAAGCCCTCCACTCCACGGAGTTAGCTCACAGGGTTAACACTTTCACCTCCAACCCCCCCCAATGACGTTGTAGAACTTTCAACTCTACAGCACTGAATGTCAGATTTTAACATATGTAATCAAAAACATTAAAGCAAGAATTTAATTATATATCTAACTAAAATGGCCTGGTGTCTCCCATTTTTTTGTGATGATTATTCTGATATTACAACTTCATAACATCCATACTCCTATTGAAAAGCTTGGGGCAGGGTAGAGGGAAGCCAACATAGTAAACACAAGCCCATACTTAAGCTTGCATTTCTCTACACATTGACAAAATGCTCCAAGTCCCTTAAAAGTCACAGACTCAAAATAGGCAACAACCCACACGAATGCTAACCAAGGCGTTCATGGGCTACATCATCAAACAGTGACTGTTACAGCTTTGGCAAAACACAAGCACTTCAGATAACCAGTATCTAAAGACAGGAAATCTTAAACTGACTACATAATTGCTTGCATTTGAAACAGATGTTATTATATATTGTATCCATATATTGCCTATCTTGGTCAGGGCAATCCCAAGCACAATTACAGGCTGGGCAATGAGTGGATTGAGAGCAGCCCTGCAGAGAAGGACTTGGGGATATTAGTGGATGGAAAACTGACTGTGAGCCAGTAATGTGCGCTCACAGCCCAGAAAGCCAACTGTATCCTGGGCTGCACCAAGAGAAGTGTGGCCAGCAGGTCGAGGGAGGTGATTCTCCCCCTCTACTCCATTCTCGAGACCCCACCTGCAGTGCTGTGTCCAGCTCTGGATGGCATGAACGACATAGATGAAGATGATCAGGGGGCTGGAGCACCTCCCCTGTGAGGACAGGTGGAGAGAGTTGGGGTTGTTCGGTCTGGAGAAGAGAAGGCTTCAGGGAAGACCTTATTGCAGCCTTTCAATACTTAAAGGGGTCTTATAGGAAAGATGGGGAGGAACTCTTTATCAGGGAGTGTAGTGATAGGATGAGGGGTAACAGCTTTAAACTGAAAGAGGGTAAATTTAGATTAGATATAAGGAAGAAATTCTTTACTGTGAGGGCAGTGAGACACTGGAACAGGTTGCCCAGAGAAGCTGTGGCTGTCCCCTCCCTGGAAGTGTTCAAGGCCAGGTTGGACGGGGCTTTGAGCAACCTGGTCTAGTGGAAGGTGTCCCTGCCCATGGCAGGGGGGTTGGAACTAGATGATCTTTAAGGTCCCCTCTAACCCAAACCATTCTATGATTAATTTATGTTTACTGTATGATCTTATACTGGTCCTATCTTGCAATTACTGATAAGAAAACTATTTTAAATGAGATTTCCATAGTCAGTTCAGTTGTAATGAAATACAGAAGATGTGCATATTGTTTTTCCTTTTCTTCCCCTCCAGCAGATAATATGAAAGTATTGTTCCCTGTACTATTTTTCTCATTTGTTTTAAGTGTTCCGCTTCAGTAAAATGTGTTATACATTAACTACACTACCACTTCAGTTGCAGAGATTCATTTTTGTCAGACTACATAAAAGAAAAAAAAACTGCTCTCAAGAGCAGAAAACGGATATGCAAGTCATTAGACAGACCGCTTCAGTATTAACACTTTAATCTATCTCGTACATATGTGCGTGTATACACAGAAACACACATGATTTACATAACTGAGGGATCCCAGTAAAATTAGTGAGTCTATTCACACTCAGCAAAGTTGAGAATACCGCATGCCTGCAGCACCAAGGCTCACCTTCAGTTTCATTCACACAAGACACAAAGGAATTCATTTTATTATGTATTCTTTTTCACCTCTCAGTGTGACAAACAGACAATCATTTTAGTTTTCAAATACATTAGTTTCTTAAATAATTTTCCAAGTATGTTCTTAAGGAAGTTATTTCTTTTATAAGCCAATACTTTTTGAGCACAGAGTAGGACATAAAGAAATACTAAATTTACCTCAAGACCTGTCAATATATTAAATCTTAAAAATAAGGCTCCAATGCTAATGTTGAGAAGATGCTGGTATCTCTATAGACAGAAAAACAAGTGAGAATAGAGGAAAAGAATTATGAGCATATAGCAAAATATATTTTTAAAAACCTTAAGACTATCTTATCTCCAAGACAAGGGGAACCCTTCAGCTCAGTTCTAAAATACTAGTGTCTTCTACCAAGTTACAGATATCTCCATTTGCTGTCATTAGTACAAGGAAATACTTTCTGAAGAGTGGCCTCCTACAAACACATTTTCAGCAAGAGCAATTGAATCTTTAAAATCTCGACCATCCAAAAGCAGTGTGACTTTCAGAGCCATTATGCATTCTCACCATATATTTTTGGCTGTGAAAAAACAAACCTAAGCACCTCTGAACCTTAAATTACCCACATTACTTTGATTTGAGGAGAAGTACAACAGAAATCCCTGAGCACTCTCAACCCCTTATCTCAACAGCACCTGGACACAGTCTGTAATCTTACTGTAAGGCTCTAAATAAAAAGTCATTCACAGCAGGAAAAAATATGACAATATTTTTGTAACCTGAAGAAAGAATTATTACAGAATGAACTGTTAGTTCATTTATTATATGTCAATTATAGGAGACAACACTATAAATTCAACTCCATATTTTAGAGAATATGAAATAAAGGATATAAAGGACTTGTATTAACACAGTCTGGAAGGTCACTGCTAGTTTAAGAGTCTGATGTGGTTACCGAAGGCCTGGAATGTCTTAGAACTGATAATAAAAATCAGTCACAGCAAAGAAATAGCTAACTTGTTGGCCTGAACTTGTCCACTGGACTAAGGCACATGCAAAATTTCTACACAAGTCTAAAATTCAGTCCAAGCTGGAAAAGATAAAGGGTGTAACTAGTTGGAGGGCATATCTGATAAACTTTAGATACAAGGAAAAGTAATGACAAGAAGTCTACGGTATAAAACACAAACAACTTCACATTTGCTACATAAAATTTCAAGAGTTGACCTAATATTAAACTGCAACAGCTCATTCAAGGTCACTGCTTATAGACTGGCTGCCAAATAGTCCTTTGTCTATTCTTAAAAAGCAGAACAGTCATTTTCCCTTCTCAGTTACCAGCATCTTGTGTCCTCATTGTTTATAACCACTACCACTGTGTGTATTCCCTTTCCTACAACACCAAAAGGTGAGGTTTTCTTAAGGAAGAGACACAAAAACAGATAATATGCATACTAACCTGACCTAGTTAAGTCAGTCTTTTTCTTAATATCTAAAAGTCTATACAATTTAATCTTTCCAAATTACCCTTTTTCTACCTGGTCTGAAGTAGGGTCTGACTTTAACTGTCTGATAATTTTATATTCAAAAGAGTGTATCAGTTATTTCCATTGTGAAGTTCAGCAAATTCCAAAATTGTAGTTAGTGAAACGGTGTCTCTAGTTAACTAGGTATTTTGGGTACTATGGAGTACATAACATTATCAACACTTGTTGTAAGGTCTAAACTTAGTTTTATGATAGCCTTATTTTCAATGACTGAGAACCCCTTAAAATGGCCAGTTTAGCCAGAACAGCTCATATGTAAACAGCAAGTCTGTACAACATCTTACTTTCAAGGAGATTTCATCACAGTAATTACAGACTAAGGCCTCAATCCCAGAAATCCTCCATGCCACATCTGAGTGCTCCCATTGATCTCAACAGGCACGTACTGTGCCAAGATCACAGAATCATCTAGGTTGGAAAGGACCCTGAAGATCATCTAGTCCAACCATTAACCTAACACTGACAATTCCCAACTACACCATATCCCTAAGTGCTATGTCGACCCTACTCTTAAACACCTCCAGGGATGGGGACTCCACCACCTCCCTGGGCAGCCCATTCCAACACCTAACAACCCGTTCTGTAAAGAAATGCTTCCTAATATCCAGTCTAAACCTTCCTTGGTGCAACTTGAGGTCATTCCCTCTTATCGCTTATTACTTGGTTAAAGAGACTCATGCCCAGCTCTCTGCAACCTCCTTTCAGGTAGTTGTAGAGGGCGATGAGGTCTCCCCTCAGCCTCCTCTTCTCCACACTAAACAACCCCAGTTCCCTCAGCTGCTCCTCGTACGACATGTGCTCCAGACCCTTCACCAGCTTCGTTGTCCTTCTCTGGAAACGCTCGAGTAATTCAATGTCCTTTTTGTAGTGAGGGGCCCAAAACTGAACACAGGAATCGAGGCGAGGCCTCACCAGTGCCGAGTACAGGGGTAAGATCACTTCCCTGTCCCTGCTGGCCACGTTATTTCTGATACAAGCCAGGATGCCATTGGCCTTCTTGGCCACCTGGGCACACTGCTGGCTCATGTTCAGCCGGCTGTCAATCAACACCCCCAGGTCCCTCTCTGACTGGCAGCTCTCCAGCCACTCCTCCCCAAGCCTGTAGCGCTGCTGGGGGTTGTTGTGGCCCAAGTGCAGAACCCGGCATTTGGCCTTATTGAAACTCCTACAGTTGGCCTTAGCCCATCGCTCCAGCCTGTCCAGGTCTCTCTGCAGAGCCTCCCTACCCTCGAGCAGATCAACACTCCCACCCAACTTGGTGTCATCTGCAAATTTACTGAGGGTGCATTCGATCCCCTCGTCTAGACCATCAATAAAGATGTTAAACAGGAGCAGCCCCAAAACCGAGCCCTGGGGGACACCACTCGTGACCGGCCGCCAACTGGATTTAACTCCGTTCACCACAACTCTTTGGGCCCGGCCATCCAGCCAGTTTTTTACCCAGCAAAGCGTACGATCATCCAAGCTTCGAGCAGGCAGTTTTGCCAGGAGAATGCTGCGGGAAACGGTGTCAAAGGCCTTACTGAAGTCAAGGTAAACTACATCCACAGCCTTTCCCTCATCCAATAAGCAGGTGGCCCTGTCATAGAAGGAGATCAGGTTTGTCAAGCAGGACCTGCCTTTCATAAGCCCATGCTGACTGGGCCTGATCATCTGGTTGTCCCTCATCTGTCTTGGCAGAAATGGGCTTTAAGTCCATTGTTCTAGAAATATCATCTTGTATACAGGTGACACACCTTTAAAGCATACCAAGAATTAAGAAAGATACCTTAATCCCCCCTCCACACCTTATCTTTTTCCCTTTTTTGGGGGAGAGAAGAAATACATTCAAGATAAAGTATCTGAAAATATAAGAACAAGTCAGAGGTTAGACAAATCACATACACCCAGGGAAAGGTGTTTTGAGGTGACCGAACAAGGCCGGTGAAACGAAGGGGAGTATCACAGAGGTATGAGAGCCTGCTTACCCAAAGTTGGAGGGAAAAACTTAATTCTGAAGCACTATTCCACCATTTCATATTAAAAAGCAAGCTACATTTAAGGAAGACAGCCAAGCACCTTGTTACATATAAACCAAACATGTTTTCTCAATTTCCTCAATTACTTGGTTTACTTTGGTAACAGACTATGTAATTTCATTGCACCAGGTAATGAAAATTAAAATCGTGTCTTTTATGAAATTCCAAATATAAGATTGGGGATGCTGAATGATTTCATTAAAGTAACAAGAGATGCCAAAAGTGTTTCTGATAATTACAAATGTGATGCAAAAGATTTTGGTGACTGTCATTTTCTTTCCCATTATTATTCAAAACTAAAGCTTCTCCTTCAGCAGAGCTAGAAGATAATGTTCTTTTGAAAAAATGCTACATAATAGAGCACTCCTCAAAACAGCTACCATCTCCAACCATTCTGAAAAGAATTTAACTTGTATGCACCCTCAGCTGAAGGTTGGGCATGAAAGCGTCCATTTACAAGAGGGTGCCAAAAGTATACACAAAATGTCTCAAAACTTACTGCATCCCGTTCTTCTTCATTCCATTAATTTTCTTTCCAGCTTTATTCTCCTGCCTTTTTTTCCATTTTCTTCTTTCATTTACCCTTTTCTCAATCAGTGTGGCCAAATTAAGCCCAGGTCTAATCCCTCTACCAGCTTGACTTCTCCTCATACTTGTCTCATTTTACTGATTTTTTGCAGCCCATTCAGTCTGACTTTGTTCATTATGCATAAAATCATACAGCTTTCTTATCTGGGCCACACAGAGACAGCAGTGGGAACACTAAAAATGGTAAAAGAAGGACAAACACCCTTCTCAGTTCCGGTACTCGGACATAGTCCAGGATGAAATAACTCAAAGATGCAATCACAGAAAAGGAAAAAAAAAAAAAAAGAAAAAAAAAAAAAGAGAAAAAAAAGTTCAGTTATATATAGCTTCAAATTAATACACAGTAAAAAAGTTTTTTTAAATCTTACAGAGTTCCAAACTTCATTCATTCCTCAGCATTATATAGAACTCTGTGCTTGATCACAGTGGTGTTAGCAAAAGCCTTCCAGCTCTGTATCAGGCTATATACAGAAGACTCCATTAGGCTGTTTCCATTGCCACCTCATCAAAAGCCTCAGTGAGAGAGACAGAAAATGACAGGAAAAATTTTAGACCAAATATAATGTAAAAGCAGAACACAAATTTATAGCATATGCTGTTGAACAGTTCAAGGCAGATGGGGTTTAAACAACACTGGAGTCAAAAACCCCCAGAGGAATGCGGTTAGCAGTAATACACAACGAGATTTTTTTCTATTTGCATTTTATTATACAGAAAAAAAATAGCTTCTTAATCACAGTTTCTTTTTTCATAATCATTTGTTTCCCACAAATTAGTTACTTAATTTTGCTCACAATCATGTCACCCAGAGAACACTTTATCTCAGGATCTAGCCTGATAAGCTTGCTTCTACACTGGCCAATCACAAGTTCTTGAATTATGCTTCTACACTACTGTGTAACTTTCAATGGTCCTTTTACTCACTGTCCAAACACAGAAGATGGTAACTAAAGTCAAACCCAACCAGTAAACAGAATGCAGTAGAACAGGTCATATAGGTACAAGCATGTTGTGTAATCAATTCTGAGACTGACTTCCCGCAGGGTAGCTGAACCTTCACTGCCAGTCAGCGAAATATGAGTAAAGGCTCCCCACTGCCATGCAAAACTTTGGGGCAGAAGAAGAAAGAAATAGACAGAAAAAAGGGGAAATAATGAAATCACAATGCAACCTAAGACCAAAAATAAACTGGAAAAAAAGCAAGTGTTTGGTCCCTAAAGACTGCTTTGAAATCTTCGCCCAAAACACTGAAGGCAAGACTGCTCTCTTCAGTTTTCTTTTCACTTCTTTCTGGGGTTGTTCATCACACTCTTCTCGATCTATAACCTAACAACACTGGAAGAAAATCCTTGACATCAACAAACTACATATAGCTATCAGCTGAGAGAGGTGGGGTTTCTTCTCTTTGTTTTCTTTCTTTTCTCTCTTTTTTTTAATTGGTCATCTTTACACTGACATTAAAAATATCTTTTACAGTATTAATCATGGAAGGAGGACTTGGGAAAAAAAAACCCGTCTATTTTCTGCAAACAAGTTGCTTTTGCTTAGTCTCTAAGAGCCTCTTAACTACTCGCTATCTTTTTTCTGTTCTTTTTCTTTACAGGGTAGTCTTTTACTAAGAAAGTCAGTCCTGCTGCATCTTCACCTTTGCATACATGTCCTTTCCTCACACTCCAATCTGCTAAAACTGTAATTATAACTCATCAACAAGAGGATTTGGCATCCTTATTAGAAGTGATCCTGGCTTACTTAGCAGCTTTCCTGAAGTTTACTTATCCCTTTTCTAGGGCTAGCCAAAATCCTCCTACCAAGATCATTCTGGTTTTCCTCTTACATAAATACATACAAGGAAATAGGTTTTATCTTCTAGATTGCCCTTATCCTGTTTTAGGTTTATTTTTGGCCACTGTTTCCAACTTATTGTTCAAAATATGTGCTGGGGATAAAGTTACAGCACCAACATGTATTCCTTGCTAGATATGCCATATACGTTAAGCTTACTTTCTGTCTTCAAGAATATTACATCTTCTCCATACATACATAAGATGTGCGAACATAACACCACCAACAATTCTGTATATTGTTAGTACTATACTATGTCAGGCATATTTGAATTCTATGACACTGAGCTCAGTACGTAGTAGTTGTCAGAATAAGACTTGCTACTCTGGTTCTGATCACTCCCTTAAGGCACAGATATAAGAAAATGGGCTGAAAGGGGCACTGAAAAGTATCCAAAGCATGGATAGCTGCAAGGTTCAACTAGCAAACCAGAAGTCCTTAACCTGGAAAAGAGATAACAGAGGAGGGAAAGAAATAAGTAGCAATGTAAATCAAATTTTTACCATCTGTTCTAATAAAAGAAGTCTTAAGATAGTTACTGATTTAGAAGATCAAGACCACTACAAATGACAATGGCAAGGACAACAAAACCTTTTTGTTAATGAGTATACATTGTATACAGGTATAGTAAAACATAAGCTATAAATAGTTTGACCCCTCACCTGCTCAGTGATTTGCTGTAATTAAATCACTGTTCTGATGCAGTTATTTTTGGTGGGAAATTTGGGATTTTAATCCATAATTCTTTCCTCTCTCTTCTAAGAAGTGGGAGATGGTCTATCACCATTCACAGTCACAGCACCATGCTATAAGTCTTATCAGAGTATGTGTATTTGGCAAGACGATCAAGTCATCATAGTTTCAGGTCACCCTGTCCTAGTTTCATATCAAACCTTTTTGTATCAACAGCAGTTTCATTTCAATAAGCTAATAATACCCCTTAAAAACCCTGTGTATCAGCAGATTTTTCACAGCTGCAACTATCACTGAAAAAAAAAGAGCTTAAACCTTCAGCTGTACAAGGGTGAGTGACAAGGAAGTCCATGTGCCAGTCCATGCTAACGCCTAGGCCAGTGTTAGCCTAGGCAACACTGTCAGTTATAGCTGTTCTCAGCAGTATTTGTATGTGGATTTAGGTTCAGAAGAAAGAAAATAAGGTGGTTCTTTACACAAAACGTAGCTAAGCTATTAGAGCTTGCCAAAGGATGGTCTGGGTGCCAAAGAACTGTTTCAAGAAAAACTTAGTGAAAGAAAAACGCACTGATAAGGACTAAAACTCTTAAAAACCACCACTCACCAGAGAGAGGCCCCCAGCCATACTAAACTGCTGTACAAGTACTCAGATAACTATCACTTATTCACCCTGTTCTTACCCTTCCTTAAGCACTGACTTTTGCCCCTGCCAGAGACAAGATGCTTAGCTAGGTGGATTTGTGGTTTGACACAGTACAGCTGCTCTTGTGTCTTCAGGGACATCACGATATCCTCTTCCAGAGTAACATTTCTTTTTAATCCAAGCAGATGAAAAGCTTTCACTTTGAAATGTATTTATTAGCTGGTAAGCAAGAATATTCTCAAAGGTAGAAAGCAAGAGTGTAGCCTGACATCAATTTGGTTAAAATTATATCTCCCTCCTTTGTCTGACTTGAAAGAACAAATCAAAGGTAAAATGACTAAATGAAATACTATTAAAATTGTAGTGAAAATTATTTATTTAGTACCTAAAGTCTTTACGGTCACATTAGACTTAATTATTTTATTGTACGCTTCAGACTCTTCTTTCTACATACCCACATATATGCCATCACATTTCCTCTGCTTTCATTCCTTCATTTTACACTATTCATACAGTATGTCTGGGAGAAGGACACACTTATAATAACACTACACCAGGCTGTCAAGTCAGTACTAACTACCTCACCAGCATCTGTTAACAAAGTCAGTGTGCTTTAAGCACTTCAACAGAGCTGCAGAAGGAAACCAACAAGATTACATAATATCAGAAAGATGGAAAGAATGAATTACTAATATTATGATTCATCTTATTCCAGATATCAGGCTGGAAATGCATATGCTTGTGTGTTTTGGAAGATGATGAAAACAAATTTTGTAAATAAAACTTTGGCAGGGAAGACTGGTGAGACCATTCAAGGACTGTTGGTAGGGTTAAGTTCTAAAACCAACCCAATTCTCATATCCTATAAACAAGTCTTCAAAGAACTGACCATGGCATTTGTAAGAAATTGAAATGATCAATATCTGTTTTTAAACATTTAAGACAACAAGAAACTAATTGGTTACTAAAACTCTACATACATACTGCCATCATTTCCGTCCCTCAAAGTCTAATGCTATACCAATCCAACTACAATCTGAAGGCCCAGGCTAACACTGTAACACCATTACAGGCTGTTCAACTAAAACAGTAACAAGTGAACTTTCATTCTGGTCAATAACTATGTTTAAAAAAAAAAAAACAGATCACAGTTCAGAAAAATCATTATCATGATAAATAGGTAAGATGCAAAAGACATTTTAAATACCTTCAACCCACTCATTCAATAACGACATCCAATAACTAAGATAAGACATTTTTTCCCATTAACCTAAGAATCTTCCCATTTTTTCATTTTCTGGCAGGAATTTTGAAATCCTTGAATTAAGAACTTTGTTAACTAGCCCAGATATCCATGTAAACATAATGTGTAACAACTCGTGTTCCAGATAGATGGACAAAATAAACTTCATGCATTACTAATAAAAAAAAAGAAAAAGAAAATATGGTTCTGTATTGTCAGATATGCTGTGTTCAGCTGCATTAGTAGTATGGAGAACAGGTAAAATGTCTGACTACCAATCAAGAGAAAAAAAATAAATTATACCCAGTTACTGACAATTTAACTATTCAAAATAAACTAGCTGCGCCTCATGCTGGCCCTTGTGATCAGATCATGTTATCTCATGCTTCAATTTGTATGGCATAATTTGAGAGCGAATATACTCCTTGCTTAAGAAGAAAAATGGGCCCTTTAATGCAAATATGGCTAACTTGGAAAATAGATTGTATGTAACTTAGGAAAAAGATATGCCAAACTGTCATAATGAATGTTCACTCAAACCAGTTTTATACCACATGCACAGAAAACACAAACAATGCCAATGGTGCAAAATGACTCTGAAAACCCTTCTTCCGATCAGCTAGGGACAATAGGATGTATCTGTTAATGCAATTTCCATGCATAAAGAATATAACAGGAACTTAAGTTCTTTATGCAGGAAATAAGTTATTATATTCTTTTCTTTGTATTCTTTCTTTTCTTTATAAACCGTGATAGCTAAATAGAAACAAGCATACATGTGAAAGGACATGCATGTGCTGTTGGAAAAGATAACTATGTCTAGATCTTGCTTGAATAACTAACCTCTGATGCGGTATGAATTTCTTTATTGTATAGAACCACCTGTACTTGCTGAAAATTACATTCTGTTCCTCAAATAATGCTATAGTATTAGTTCACTACATTGTATTTTTAACATCAGTATTTAGGGCGCAGAAAATGATTTGTTTTGGTCTCTCACTTCAGGCAAAGGACTCCAGCTCACAGGTAAGGACAGTTTAGGAGAGCTGCAGTGTTTTACACCGTGACCTGTTGGCACATTCTTTTTTTTTAGTGGCGCTGCTATCACTGCAAGGAGATTGTAGCGGCTGTAGCAGCAGCTTTTGATTTACCAGTTTACAGGTTGTCATATTAAGGTTAACTATTGCCAATTTTATGCTAACACCATATGCCAGACTGTAAACTGTCTCCACACTGAAGTCACAATATAAGCAACTAAACTCCTTCAACTGAAGCAGGAATCACTATAGCTATTGAAAAGAACACCAAGCTCATTCAGTACTCAGACTCCTACATACAAATCAAAGTACCTTGAGATGTAAACACCAGTGAGGTAATTTGTTTGCAAACCATTTTTACTGCAAAAAAAGGCTTAATCATCTGATTTCAGTCAGTGCCTTGAAAAATTTGCAGTCTGACAACATTACAAAAATCTACCTCCTGCTGAATTTGCACTACACTTAAAAAAGTGATGCAGTCACTATTAAAAAAAAACCCAAAACAACCTGATGCAGTCCTCTCTGACATCATATAAAGGACCCTCAATTCTGAGTGAAATTATGGAGATCTCTCAGTTTTAATCTTGCTAGTTGGCTAACTCTGAGTCATAAAAGGAAGTCTGAACTTTTGAAGAGACTTGTTATACCCTTCAAGCCCAGCCAGTAGCCAAGAACTGCGTCTCTCAGACTTTAGAAACATGCAAGGTAAACCAATGCTGAGAGAAAAAGAATGGATTAGACATTTCATCTTCTCATTCCTATTCCCCAGTTAAAATATTAATCTGATCATATTTCAATTCTGGAGATTTCATTTCTGTTTAGAAAGAATTCTTTTCTTCCTCTGTTAAAGTGATGGAAAACAATGAACTATCCTAATGCAACAATTTTTTTTTAAGTTAAATAGTATAGATTTCCTCCTATAAAATTTAAACCAGTAAATATTACCTTATATGACTTAATCATTAAAAAACTGATAACTTCTCAATGGTAAGTATAACATGTTTAAAATTGATCTAGCAAAAAGCATGGCAAACATTCTAAAAATAAAACATAAGTAAGTCATGATGAAAATCATCTCCACAGATTGCATACATGGAAGTACATTGCACATACAAGCAGTGCTAAAACATCCTCCCTACAAAGAGACAGATACTTCTGTTATCAGTATAATGCCACCGCACTTCTCATTAGACAGCAGTTCAACAAGGAAAAACACTAACTTCAGTACTACAAAGAGATTAGCTTTGATAAGCAACAAAAGCAAGTGTTGACCAAAGCTGTCAGGCAGCATCCCTTCTAGGCAGGACTTTGCTGCAAACAATCCAAGCCTCCACGTGCATAGCGATTTAATTATTGTAGCACGTTAAAACACCCTATGCTCAAAGAATTTACAATGTCACGATACCCACTTGTTCTCCATAATGCTGCCACCAAAAATCTGGTATTTATGCAAAATGCTACTGGAGAACATAACAGGCATATATACTCTATATGTAATTACTACACATATATTTATACATTTATTTAGTATATAATACTACATATTCACAATTTCTGTATTCTCGGGTGACACAGTAAAGGACAGGTCACATACCCACTTTCAGATGGTGTTAAGAGAAACAAGATTGTTGCACAGCATTGTTTTTAAGATAATGGTGAAACCCTCACAAGGAACTACATTCAAATTGCAAATCAGAGGTGACACTAAAAAGGCAAATCTCTATCAACTAAGTATTAAAGAAACCTAAAAGTCTAGGTGATAAGACTTTCTGAAGACTGGTTCCAGTTAACATTCACTTGTTTAGTCCCATATAGTATCAAGAAATTTCCCATATAAGACAAGTAGTATATATCGTTAGTATTCTTTCCCAATTTTCACATGCTTTCAACAGAAGGTATATTCACCATTGAATAACAGCCTCAATAGCTTTGTAAGCCTCAGTTAAGTACTTAAGTATGAGTGGTAATGTGAATGGCAGTACTGTGCAGGCTTTATAGAATTGCTGCCCTGACAGCCAAAGGACTTATCAAGCCTACTGAAATAAGCAGACTTCTTCCGTGAACTTACTGCCCTTTGAATGATGGGGAAAGACTACAGTTACTTAAAAATATGGAATTTCTGGTCTGCATAATATATGTGCATTTTATGGTTCAATTTTCATTAGCCAGAAAAGAAATAAAAGAAAAAAGATTATTTCTTAATCCTTTATTTTCTCCTCATTGCATGGTCTTGATTTTTTAAAATCTGTAATTCTATAGTATATTACATAAACTATAGAATTATGATGAACACTCTATTGACCATGGCAACTTACCCAGATTGGGTAAATTCATGTCTGTGCTCATTTGTACTCCAAGCTTACATTCTGCAGCTACACAGCTTTCCTCGATTTAACTACATTATTTCCACAATCATTTTAAGTACAGATACATTATTGCCATTTTCTTCATGTTGCTAAGAAACCAGGCTCATAAATTCTTCCAGCCCTACAGACTTAAAACACAAACTGTATGTTTCAACAGGGCTCCTGCTTTTGGCAGGGTTCACCAGCTAAAGCACAGAGCCAGACCTAATGCCCCTGCATTCACATCATGCTCTGGAGGGCCTACAGTGCTGAGAAGCATGGGATCTTCCAGTTACTGGGGTGGTCCTGCCCTTCCTCAGGAGCCGGGACAGATTCTGTACGGTGAATTCATCTGTACTTAGACTCAACAGATAAGAGTATTTAAATAGTAATAAAAACAAACAAACAAACCAAACAGTTGATTCCAAGTGAGTAACAGAGGACTACAAAAAGGGCACATGCAGTCCAGCAAGGAAGTGCTTGTTTGGTCTTGTCAATGAGATTTGCTGAATTAAAAACACACAAGAAAAACCACCTTACACATTTAGAGACCTAAGGAATGAGAAACACAGATGTTCACCTCTGGCATGTAAGTTTATTTAAAACTTTTTTTGGAAATATGTTTGTAGCACCTTGAAAAAAATCATTTACACCAGATTCTGATCGACTGCTAAGATATTTGCTATGATTTACTGTACAAGAAAATATTTTCCATGTAGAAAGACACCTAAGTCACCGTTCACTTAGGGCTTATTACTATTGCTGCCTCTCACCAAGTGACCAGAATTAGGGCAAGCAGATACGTCATAAGCAAAAAATTCAACCCCTGGAAACAAAATACATTAATATTAATGTTCTAATGCACATTGTAATACCGCAGCATTACAATGAGACAGGGGCTGCTGGCATGTGCAGCAATTAGCATTGCTTTTGACAGTGCAAACAAAACAACCACCTCATCTGTTTGGACTCAGTTTACGGATCTAATTTCACAAGTAAGGGGCAGAACAGCGGTGATGAAACTATTTATTTTACTGCAAACTTATTTCTCCTTCAAGCTTAAAGTGAAGGAGAGGATTTATATAAACAATAACCAGAGTAGCTTCAGACTTTCAGTACAGGTTGCAAATATTATGTTAGACAAGCTTTATTAAAAGTGCCAGATACTCAGAACAGAACATTACACACGGAAGCCAATTATTCACTTAATTTCCTAACTATTAAGTGCTTGAATTCATCATGTTGGTGTTCTTTAAGTAATTTAGCAGAAGGAATTTTTATGTAGATTGAAGGTATCCTGGCTCTTGATACCTGTATTGGTAATGTAAGATAATATAACTGCACATTCAAGACAAACCGAAGTAGATAGAAAGAATACAGATGAGAAGGATGCTTATAATGATACGACACAACTATCTAGTACAATGCCAACATCCAATTGCTAAGTGTGGCAAAGGGAAAACCATGAAGAAAAAGACTGCAGGGAAGGAAGACAACTGAATGGTAATGGGGGGAGGAAAGGGTGATGAAAAAAGAAAACTCAAGAGGCTGAGTTTGATTTTAAACAAAATAAGAGGAAGTGACGAGAGTATACATTTAACCAAGTTTAAAATCTTAAACAGAAACTTTCTTTCTCTCTGTCCCTTTTAATGCTTTTGCTCCATTAACTGCTGTGTTTAAAAAAAAAAAAAAAAAAAAGGAAGAGCTTCCCTGTTCTTTTTACTTTGTATTACTACAACGCTTAAGTAGAAAGTTTTCTTTGCAACTTTGACCAAGTCAAAAGTTCAACTTGTTCTGTTGCTTCTAATACTACCTCTACTTACAAGGTTTTTACCTCTGATTTTACACATCTGAAACTGAATCAAGCAGAAACAGGTTTATCTCTAAAAGTAACAGTTCAAAGAGACTGTTAATCTCTGCCCCAAAGAAATACTGAAGACAGTGAGACTTTCAAAATCCTGCTGCAGCGAAGACAGACCAAGTAGCTGCAGAATAGCCATCCTTCTACTTGACAGGAAGTTTGTAATTTGTCAGAAGTAAATTAGTATCTACCTCATATCAGAAGTCATCCTATACAATGTAACTGTTAGGCAAACACACAGAAAAAAGCAGTCCACTTTCAGGTTTAAACGATCCCTCTGAAGGACAGATTAGCTAAAGAGAAACATTAATTAGTTATGAAAAAGGTTTGGTTCTGTTTAAAAAACAAAACAAAAATCCCAGAACCACAAAAATACAACCCAGAGGAATTTTTAAACTGAAATTAACATTAACTTACCAATCGATGCATCACCATCCAAGAGGTTGTCATCTTCAGAGGTCTGAAAGTCCATAATTACACCTGCTCCATCTAAAAGCTCCTCATCGCTGCTTGCACTGGTTATACTGTTGTAACTGTTTCGATAGTAGCCTCTATGAAACAGCTGCTCAGACTCCATTTAGCTGCTTTTTAACCTGTATAAAGAAAATGAGTTATTTTCTATTTGAACATGCGCAAAAGACTGAGAAGTTTATATCAAAACAACGTAAGTGTATTTCATGCTTTGGGGAAAAATATGAAGGTCACAATACTGTAAGTTACAGCATCGTAGCAGTAATACAGAACATTTTATATACAGAACTTTTTACACAAATCTTCAGTGATTTTTAACTGGATGATGCTTCCTTATCCCCTTCCTTGGGCTCTCCTTAGTTTAACGCTATTGAAGGGAGGAACCTTAACAAAATGGATGCAAGACAACTAAGAGAGACACTGGTCAAGCAGGATAATGCAATCAAAGGGTGGGCTCTCAGCAGGATAGGCTCTCAGCAGGAGGGGCTCTCAGCAGGAGGGGCTCTTGAGATAAGGAAGGAGCTGCAACTACTGAGTCCCAAGATAAGGAATGGGGACTAAATGAAGGCTAAGTTGTCATGACTATAGAAATGCTAACTAGGTGAAAAGTCACGAGAGGAAGAGGAGGCATCTTCAATCTTCATCCTGAAGACCCCCACCCAAGACCACCAGGAGCCACTGCGCAGGTGAAACAGAGAGGGACTTGGGGCGGGATTTATGTTAATGATTTCTCAAAACTAATTGTAATATCTCTCCCTATTCTCGGAATTATAAGGAATATGTAAATGCTTTACACTATAGAAAGGAGCTGCTTTTCGCTGCAAGGTGTGCACGCTTGTGGAGGAGCGATCCCCCATGCACCCAGCACTGCAATAAAGAATGCCTGCTTTCTAATACTCTGATTCTGAGTCTTAGAGAGTTTTTCCTTGACCGGTTTTTCGGTATCACTATCATCATGAAAGTATTTCACTTTCAGTACAGGTGTTGGAATGTGCATAGCCCATGTGTACAAATGTGCATTGTACCATGAAATTGGTGCAAAATCCAGCCAATGTTAAGGTTAAAAAATTAGTTTCTTTAGTTGTGGTATCTTTGTACTGTGTCTGCTTGGAGTGCAACAGATGGCAGGCTAAAGTTGTAGTCCCCTGAACACAACTGTTCACATTCTTTTGCACAGAGGAGTGAAAACATAAAAGTGGAAAACAGTTCAAAATCTTCATGTCCACATAAAGCTTTCAAAACCCTTACCTATATGCCTTTGGTTTGGTTGTTATTTTATTTTTAAACACAATGAGGCGTCAGCACGGGACAGGTGCACCTGCCCTGATATAGAAATGTTAAGAAATTAAGCACATAACTAAAGAATGGTTAGCCATAGTAGACCTAAGAGTTGTTTGTCTAAGCTAAGGCATTTTGAGCTGTGGGAACAAGGCGTTTTGAACTGTGAGAACAAAGACACATAAACAAAGATAGAGGCCCCAAGGACAGAGGATGTAGCACCACAGTGACAGAAGATAAATGGGCATTTTATGACCCAATGGAATGGGTCTGGGCCCCTGGCACCTGGAGACAGAACACATTTATGACCCAAAAGGATGACTCCCGACCCAAGGATGCGCATCACATTTCAGATAAGCAGAAGAAACTGTTGACACAACTCTTTTGAACTAATTACACCTTTGTTATAAATATGTATGTTTGCGTTGTGAAACCTCATGAATATGTATAAGATAGCTGCATTTAAGTCGTAAATTCACAGGCTTGGGTGTGCATGATAGGTGAAGAGATCCCCCGTGCACCCAGCGCTGCAATAAAGATGCCTGCTTTCTAACACTCTGACTTTGAGTCTTAGAGAGTTTTCTTCAACCGGCTTTTTCCATATCAGTTTTGGCGACCCAGATGGGACTCTGCTTCTAAAGCTCGACAGATCCTGAGATCACAGAACCTCAGCTGGCACCGGGGATTTCTCGGAGAGGGACCCTGATCCCTGGACTGAAGGGCCAGAAATAAGAACTTCAAATTGTAAGTAAAGGCATTCTTTTCCTGATTTTAGAAATTTTTGGTTTCCTGGTTTCCTGCTTATAAGTGTCAGGTGCATAGCTGTGCAGGATAAACAGGGGAAAGTACCCACAAGGAGGGATATGGCTCCTTAGCATATGCTTTGGTTTGGTGTATTTGGTTAACTTTGTACAAAACATATCTTTGTTTGGTTTGTTTGGCAGCTGCCGTGGAACAACTGTTTTGAGCTCTCAAACTTGTATGATTGTGTGAATTGTGTGTGTGAGATTGTGAGACGTACGATTAAGTACGAAGCGAGTGCAGAGTCCGGATCCGCAGTTCTGTTATCCCGCGAGGGGTGCAGCCGGAGAAGGACGAAGTGATTGATAAATAACTGCTTTAATTATTATATTCCTTATATGCGTATATTTTTGCTGCTATTGTGTACACATATTTTTCTCTCACTGCTATTTTGTTTTATATACTTTTTATAGATATATAATGGGGGGTGGGAGTTCTATGGGCGGAATATTAAAGAAATCACCCTTAGGGTGTATATTACAGCATTGGAAACAGATTGGAGGCCCTCCTGGAGGACCTCCTAAAAAGGAAGATTTGATAAAATATTGTAATCAGTGGTGGCCTTTATATAGGCTAGACGAAGGAGACAAGTGGCCAGTGAACGGGACTTTAAACTATAATACCTTGTTGCAATTGATGCTTTTTCTAAGGAGGGAAGGAAAGTGGGATGAAGTAATGTATGCTGATATGTTTTTCATGCTACGGCAACATCCAGAGTGGCATAAAAAGTGTGGGATTAATCTTGCCCCCGCAGATCCTCTTGTTCTGGCATTAGAAAAAGATAAAAAGGGCAAGACGGTGTTAAAGAGGTGCTGCTCCGCGTGCAGCATAGGGCAGAGGTGTTTAAAACTGACTCGGGAGGAGATAGAAAAAGATTTAGAGCTGTTAACTGCGCCAAGGTTATGGATAACGGGCAGGAAGAAGATGACGATAATGAGGGAGCAGATATAGTGGACGTGGAGGCGGGGAGCTCTACACCCATTTCAGAAAGAACTTAGAGTAGGCAGAGACCGGGGTTGCAAGCCCCCTTACGACAGGCGGTTGGAAATGATGGTCCGGTTTTTGTAAAAGTTCCATTTTTAATTGTTGATTTAAATAATTGGAAGGTGGCTGCCGGAAATTATAGGGATGACCCGGAAAAGGTCGCAAGTGCATTTGAAATTATGGTTAAAACTCAAAATCTAGATTGGCAGGACATAGAAGCAATGCTACAAGTATTGTTTGACAGCACTGAGCGGGATACGATCCGGAGGGCGGTGCGAACGCATCTGCAAGCCCAAATAGCCTCAGATACATTACAGTGGTGAGTGGAACAGCATTTCCCCTCAGTTGATCCAAACTGGAACCCCAATAATCCAGACGATATGGAAATGATTGGGCGCTACCAAAAATTAGTCCTATTCAGGATACGGAATGCAACTCCAAAAGCTGTTAACTGGTCTAAATTGTACGAAATTAAACAAAATAGAGATGAATCCCCAACTGATTTTTTGAATCGGCTAAAAGAGGCAGCCAGAAAGTTACACCACTTTAGATATTGAATCAGAGGAAGGGACAGGACAGCTAGCCTCTTTATTTATGGGGCAGGCATCGGACGACATCAGGCAGAAGTTACAAAAACTGCAGGGGGCAGAGGCTAGAGATTTAGGGAAAATGCTGGATGTTGCCTGGATGGCATATCAGAACAGGGAAGAGG
Organism: Strix uralensis; assembly: GCF_047716275.1. Taxonomy (NCBI): domain Eukaryota; kingdom Metazoa; phylum Chordata; class Aves; order Strigiformes; family Strigidae; genus Strix; species Strix uralensis. The sequence goes on from NC_133975.1 coordinate 43,150,798, forward strand.
AGACAAAGAGGACTAATGCTAAGTTGGTAGAGGTTTTGGAAGATATTCAGAAAAATCGAGGAAGTTTTGGAAGCATGAAAGGTGGAACGCGAGGCAAGGGAAACAGGCGGGGATTACCGAACCTGACTATGAGTCAGAACCAGTGTGCTTACTGTAAGAAGGAAGGACACTGGAAAAGAGAATGCCCAGCTTTAACAAGAAATAAGGAGGTGGCACCTATTATAGCATTAGAGGACTGAAGGGGACCGGAGCACTCTTCCCCAGCAGAGCCTCTGGTTACAATTGAGCTGGGAAACGAGGAAGTGGAGTGTTTGGTGGACACAGGGGCAACCTTTTCAGTTTTGAATACAAAGAAACATGAGTTAGGAGGTAATATGATAAAAGTTATTGGTGCAACGGGAAAAGCAGAACAGAGACCATTTTTCAAGCCACTAAAATTTAAAATTGGAAAACAATGGGTAACTCATTAATTCCTTTACTTACCAGGAGCTCCAAAGCCTCTAACAGGTTGAGATCTGTTAGAAAAATTAGAAGCCCAAATCAAATTTAAGGATGGAGATGTAGAAGTATTGATACCAGAATCTAAATATGTCCAGGCTTCAATATTCTTGTTACAGGAGAACAAATTGGATAAAGAAGAAATTTTGAGAGAAATAGAAGAAGCAGTAATCCCTCTCGTTTGGGCTGGAGAGGTACTGGGGAGATCCCGGAAGGCTGAACCTGTGAAAATAGATCTAAAGCCAGATTCAACACTGGTAAGATTGAAACAGTACCCCTTAAAAATTGAGGCTAGATTGGGATTGTTACCTCTCATACAAAAATTTTTAAAGTATGGTTTAATAAGAGAATGTGAATCCAAATATAATACCCCAATAGTGCCAGTAAAGAAATCAGATGGAAAAACATATAGGATGGTTCAGGACTTAAGAACCATCAATCGAATAGTACAGAATATCCATCCAGTTGTAGCAAATCCTTATACCTTGCTAACCGCACTGACTGATACACAAGGATGGTTTACTGTACTAGATTTAAAAGATGCCTTTTTCTGTATTCCCGTGGCCCCAGAAAGCCAAGACCTATTTGCTTTTGAATGGGAAAATCCAGAAACAGGAAGGAAGACTCAGTACACCTGGACTGTGCTCCCACAAGGATTTAAGAAGAGCCCGACAATTTTTGGAAACCAACTCGCTAAAGAACTTGAGGTCTGACGATTAGAAAATTGAGAGGGTATTGTTCTTCAGTATGTGGATGATATTCTATTAGCAGGAGACACCAAGGAAGAATGTTTGCGGTTAAGAATTAGTCTTCTGAATTTCTTAGGGATGAGTGGCTATCGAGTGTCACGAGAAAAAGCCAAAATTGCCCAAGAGACTGTAATGTATCTGGGTTTTGAGATTTTCAAGGGACACCGGCAGCTGTCAGCCAAAAGGAAGGAAGCCATCTGTTAACTTCCAAAACCCAGAACTCTCCGAGAACTGCGAACTTTCCTTGGAATGACTGGTTGGTGCTGCTTATGGATTGATAATTATGGACTGATGGTAAAAGGGCCCTTGCGTCGAGCAGTTGCATATTTCTCCAAGCAACTAGATACTGCAAGTCAGGGGTGGCCAGGATGCCTGAGGGCAGTGGCAGCAACAGTAATGTTAATACAAGAAGCCCGGAAATTCACCCTAGGGCAACAAATAACCGTATATGTGCCCCACATGGTAATTACAGTTTTAGAACAGAACGGAAATCATTGGTCGTCTCCAAGCCGAACGCTCAAATATCAGGCTGTCCTGCTAGATCAGGATGACACTAAATTAAAAACAACGGCTATATTGAATCCTGCAACCTTCTTGTCTGCTAAACTAAATGAGGGAGAAGATTTAGAGCACAACTGTCTACGAACTATTGAAGAAGTATATGCCAGCAGAACAGACTTAAAAGATACACCTCTACCTGACCCCGATTTAGAATTCTATACAGATGGGAGCAGCTTTGTCATGGACAGCGTATGTCCAGATACGCAGTGACTACTGTGACTGATGTCATAGAAGCTGAACCACTGTCACCAAACGTATCTGCTCAAAAAGCTGAATTAATCGCATTGACGAGAGCATTAGAATTAAGCAAAGAGAAGAAAGTGAGTATTTGGACTGATTCAAAGTATGTGTTTGAAGTAATTCATGCCCATGGGGCTATATGGAAAGAACGAGGGCTTCTAACCTCACAAGGAACAGCAATCAAACACAAAGAAGTCCTAAAACTTCTCGAAAATGTACAATTACCTGCAGAAGCTGCTGTAATGTATTGTAAGGCCCATCAAGCAGGAGACAGCAAACAACAGCGTGGGAATAGGCTGGCTGATGAGGCTGCTAAACGGGCTGCACGAAAAGGCATCTCAACAGAGGTTCAGGCATTGGTTCCAGAACATCAGTTAAATTTACCTGAACACCCAATATATGATAAACAGGATTTGAAATTAATTGAAAAATTAGAAGCTGAAAAGAAAGAGAATGGGTGGGCTGTGACGCCTTCAGGTCTAGTAGTAATTCCATACACCTTATTAAATGAAGTAGTGAAAAGAGAACACAATTCTGCCCATTGGGGTACTGAGAACCTTTTAAAACATTTACAGAAATTTATAATTGGCCAAAATATGGTAGAAAGTGTAAGGTCAGTTACTGAGAGGTGTGAAGTCTGCTGTAAAAACAATCCCAAAATGCAAAATAAGATACACTTTGGAAAGATAATGGAAGGTGGAGCTCCAGGTGAGTATTGGCAAATTAATTTTACTGAGTTACCCAGAAAAAGAAATTTAAAATACCTACTGGTGTTAGTAGATACCTACACTGGATGACCAGAAGCCTTTCCCTGCCGCACCAACAAAGCGCGAGAAGTTGTAAAGGTATTGTTAAAGGAAATAATTCCTAGGTTCAGAATTCCAATAGGTATGTCATCAGATAGGGGTCCTCATTTTATATAGCATCTATCATCTCAGGAATATCAAGGGTACTGAATATTACTTGGGACTTACATACCCCCTATCGACCACAGGCAAGTGGGAAGGTAGAGAGGATGAATTATACCCTTAAATTACAAATAAGCAAATTGTGTCAGGAGACTTCAATGGATTGGACACAGGTTCTACCTCTGGCCTTGTTGCAAATAAGAGTCCAGCCAAAAAGTAGACAACGGCTGAGTCCATACGAACTTCTTTATGGAAGGCCGTACCAGATCCCAGGTTTACCTGGAGAAATGAAAATCCAGGGGGAAAATGATATATCAAATTACATAATCCTCTTAGGGAAGGTTATACAGGAAATAAATAAATCTGTTGTAATGAATAAATCACTAAATCTTGATTCACCAGCTCATTCCTTCCAGCCGGGAGATTGGGTCTACCTCAAAACTTGGACATCTGAACCACTACAAGAAAAATGGAAAGGACCTTATCTGATTTTGCTGACAACATATACTGCTGTTAAATTAAACGGCAAGGATCCCTGGATACACTATTCGCGGATCAAGAAAGCTCCAGCGCCATGGACATCTCAGGAAGAAGCCCCTTTAGAGCTTCAACTCGGGAGGCGTTAACTATTTTGTTGTTGCAGCTGGTAATATACCAAAGGGGCACTTCACAGAGCTTAGGGACATTGTGGAATGATAATACTCATATACAACTAATAAAACGGGTAGCATTGGCAATTAATATGAGCGAATGCTGGGTATGTGCCAAGTTTCCAAGGCACAGCTCTGCTGCAAATCTTTCTTTGATTGGCCTTCCCATTCCTTTCAATACTACTTGGAATGATCTTTGAGGAAACCCTAGAAATTATTTTAAGGAACAAAATGAAGACCCACAAATTTGGGAAATTAGAGTTCCTAAGCTAGAAGAAAAAGTTAAGTGTGTCACAGATCGAAAGACCACCCTTCAAGGTAATCTCTCAGTGGGAAATTACCCTCAGTGCGATTGGTATTTCCAGTTTCAATTACCAAAGAAACATGAAAATTATAGGGACATGTATTGGAAAGTCCCAAAAGGGAAAGGTTGGTACTGGCTTTGTGGGAATGTAGCTAGAAAATCACTACTCCCTTGGTGGACCAGGGCCTGCACATTAGGAATAGTCCTTCCTCAAATTAAAATACTACCTCAATTACATGGACTAGGATGGGCCAGGATACCTATTGGAAGACAAAAGAGGGGTATCCCAAACCCATTAGTTACTCGTCCCACCGCTTTCCACTCTTTCGTAAGATGGCTCATTCCTTCATTAGCAGTTAGCGAGCTAGAGAAAGCTATAGTAAATATTTCCAGTGTAATGGAAGAAATTGGGAATGCCACAACCGATGCGACTGGAGCATTACAGAGAGAAGTTACAGAACTTTCCAAAATTACTCTCCAAAATAGGATGGCTTTGGATATGATGCTGGCTTCACATGGTGGAGTTTGTGCGGTCGTAAATACTAGCTGTTGTACGTACATAGATGAAACAGGAAGGATAAACACAGATATGAGTATAATAAAACAACAAATAGGCATACTACATGAAGTACAGAAGGATGATACTTCCTTTGGCTTTGAAGAAATTTGGAATAAGCTCACATCTTGGTTGCCAAACTTTAACTGGCTGAAACAATTGCTTGCTTTAATCCTAGGAGTAATTGTAATTATAGTAGTAACTTGTTTGACTATACAATGTTGTGATTGCTGTACACATTGCAACAAATATGTATAACCTATACCTCAAACTACATTTAAGTACACTAATAAGTATTTGTATTTACGTTTAGGTGCGTGATAAGCATTTGTACTGATTTGTTCACATGTTAGAACTAACCTTTAGTTTTGATAATAATACTTTGGGTTACATCATATAAATTCTGCAACTGTGAAGGGAAAGGGGGAAATGATATAGAAATGTTAAGAAATTAAGCACATAACTAAAGAATGGTTAGCCATAGTAGACCTAAGAGTTGTTTGTCTAAGCTAAGGCATTTTGAGCTGTGGGAACAAGGCGTTTTGAACTGTGAGAACAAAGACACATAAACAAAGATAGAGGCCCCAAGGACAGAGGATGTAGCACCACAGTGACAGAAGATAAATGGGCATTTTATGACCCAATGGAATGGGTCTGGGCCCCTGGCACCTGGAGACAGAACACATTTATGACCCAAAAGGATGACTCCCGACCCAAGGATGCGCATCACATTTCAGATAAGCAGAAGAAACTGTTGACACAACTCTTTTGAACTAATTACACCTTTGTTATAAATATGTATGTTTGTGTTGTGAAACCTCATGAATATGTATAAGATAGCTGCATTTAAGTCGTAAATTCACGGGCTTGGGTGTGCATGATAGGTGGAGAGATCCCCCGTGCACCCAGCGCTGCAATAAAGAATGCCTGCTTTCTAACACTCTGAGAGTTTTCTTTGACCGGCTTTTTTGGTATCAGCCCAATGAAAATAGGGCTTCTTGGCTACTGAGGTGTAGCAGCTCCTGATTGCCTTTGATCTCGGGGCTTCACAGTAGTTGGGGCCTTTGGCCAACGGGAGCCGCTATTGACCACAGATCAGATTCGGCCTGGGTATAAATGGAGTCCCCTGAGGGAGCCATTTCAAGCTCGTCCCCAGAGCAGCACGCTGGCTGTGGTCGAGGACTCTCCCCTTGGGTCAGGACACTGCCCAAGGAAACTCCTCGAGGTGACTTGGGTCAGGACACTGCCCTGAGCAGGTCCTCGATGCTGAGAGCCCTCACTTGTTAGGTGAGTGATAGAGTGTTTTGGGTTGTTGTTAAACCCTAGGGAGTGGGGCTTTTTTTGTGCATTTTGGGTTGTCATTAAACCCTAGGAAGTTGTTCTGTTCTCGTCACACAGACATTCGAACCTATAGTTTGTGGAGGGCTAGTTAATTGTGTTAATAATAAATTTTTAATTTTTGGTGGTTGCTTGTTCGAGAGCCTCCGTAACACAGCAACAACATGCTTTTTTTGCATATTCAGTGTAACACTAACACATTAGGTTTTCACAGACTCAGGCCAAGTCTTCCTTTGCCTTGTAGAGTTAAATCCACAGAAATAACTTTGTGATTGGGGTGGGAGGGACAAGATGTGATCATACCTTAATTCCATACTCTTCTTTATCTAAAGAAAGCCTCATGTCTATCATTTCTCAAACATCATCACTCCTTATTAACATACAACAGCCCAACATACGTTTTTTCAGTAATAAGAAACCTCTCATTCCCTCCAAGCAAAGGAGATGTTCCCCAACCCATCTCCAAATCTTTTCCTTACACCCTTTTTCTACTGCTTATCCACAAAACTCTGTAACCATTCACTGTAACTGCTACAAAGCTATATGCATTGTAAATGTCCAGCAGCCGGCAGTGATAAAAACAGGTAACAAGACTTCCAGTTCAGATCCCTCTCCTCTACCCAGACATTGAGCCTTGTAAAACCAAACTGGTTGGCCAATATCAAGAGTTGGTAGCGGAGGTCAGAGAGCTTTCCTGTACTGGCAAACGGCTCAGCCTTCTAAGTTACCTAGAGAAGGGGTGAAAAAAATCAAGCAACAAGGTTTGCTGGGTAGCTGCAGATGGAACTCTCAGCACTGTGCAGCTGGGTGATAACACAAGATAAAATTCTGTACAGTTAAATATGAATCACGTCATGTGGTAAGGGAGCAGCAGAACCAATCCCAACTTACCCTATAAAGCAACAGGCTCTGACCCGACTATTACCATTCACAAATGTAATAATAAAGTTACAAGGAAGAGCTCAGCATGCACTGGCAGTCCCCAAATTAATCTGATATAGGAATTATCAGTTAAGAGAGGGAACTTCATTAAACACCTGCATAAATCCACAGCTTGTCCACACCTGAAATACTTTACATGGTGCCAAGAGTCCCAAAGGATTACAGAAGAGCTGAAACAGGCGACAGAACAGCTCAATAACGACAGAGTACAAGACAGTTTTCCTTCTACAGGGCAACAAAATGGATTAGGACCCTTTGGTCTGGAAAAGATGTAATGTAGAAGATGACACAACAGATGTCAGCAGAATCACAAGTGGCATGGAGGAAGTGAAGAGCATTGGTTGTTTTTTTGGTAGTTCCTACATGTTGTAGTGAAAGAGGTGAGGTGACAAGCAGAAAAAAAAGCGCTGATTCTTCACACAGCATGTACGGAAGTGGTGTAATTCTTTGCCACTTTGCAGAAATATGCAATGGTTCATAAAGCAGCCTGACAAATTGACAGAGAAAAACCAAAACATCAAGAGCTATTAAAGACAACACCTCTGGTGGAAATGCTGGAGGCTAGGAAAGCATTCTGGAGATGTGCATATGCTTATTCTGTTCTTACACTCTTTCCTAGAGATCTGCTATTGGGCAAGACAGATCCCTTTGGCTTTACCTAAATTATTTAGAATATTTACAATTTAAAACAATTTAAAACTCTTCAAATAAATTTCTTCCATTCATCTTTACGTGAAATATCTTCTTAATCTTCTACCATTTTACAGGTACTGAGAAAAGCTTCTTAATGGACAGCCAAAAAAAATTCACACTGTCGTATGATGAAGCATATCCTATTTGAAAATACAGTTGCTTACATCTGGAAACAATGGAAGCATCTCTATTTTTTCCTCAAATAGATCAGATCACAATTTATAATTTATTCAGAAGCTAAACCTGAAACTGTTCAACAGATACTAACTTCTCACGCACAGTAATTTTTGGCATTCCCAATAAAACAGTACCCACAAAGAACATGCCCAAGAAAAAGTCAGATCACAAGTAGCCCAACTATTTCATTATTATGCTCACAGAAAGTCCTGTTAACATCACTCTCCCTGTATCACTTGGGTACTATCAAAAATGGAAGTCACACAGCACAGCTGAAATGAGATGCTGGGACTTCCCAGGAATTTCCACTCACTCTATCATTCATCACCTTCCTCCACCTGCTCCATGCACCAAAAATTATATTCCAGACTCTCATCTGCCAATTGGCCTCCTGCTTGAGTGAAATCTTTGTTACTTTTACATTCATCCGATTTTCCTACATTCTGATGAGGTTTACAACGAGACTCTTTACAAATCTTTACAAAGAGAAAAATCTTCTGCCTTGTCCATAAAAGTAGCACCAAAAGACAAAAAGCCCAAACCTCTCTCTGTAGCACATTGTAAGTTTTAGTCTATTTTATTCTCTTCCTGTTGTGTATTTGACTTTAATAGTTATTTTTTTCACTTAAGTAGTAATCTTTATTACAAAGGAGAAAACAACTAACAAGCAAGAGAAAGACCACTGTTCAGTCAGCAATCACAAAATGTTGTTTGTAAATGTATCAAAACAACAGAGGTAGCAAATCTAAAAGCCAAAAGTACTACTACTTCTGTGAAGAGAAATAACTCTCCCCTTTGATGTCTTCTAAATCACTTTAGATAAATGTCAGAGCAGTGGATTACAGAGATTAAATCTTCCAATAAATGAGAAAATGCTTTCAGCCTGGGCTACAATGGAAGGGAAAATTTCATCAATTAGTCAGTAACTGACAAACAAAACCAACAGACTCTCCAGAGCCAGACCAAGCATACTGCAAAAATCCCTGCATCATCTCTGCACAAATCACATGTGTGATCCCACATGTCAAGTCCTCTGGCACATACATGCCTACAGTTACATGATAGACATGATACTACAGGCCTTCTTTTCTTGTTTTGAAACACTACACGTCTCCTGCTGCAGAAGTATTACTGCTGACAGACCTCTCCAACCATCAAGCAAAAGCCGTAACACCAAAACCACTCATTCTGAGGATCTTAACCAAGATTCTTAAGAACCGTACATTAATTTTCTGCCTTCCGACACAGTCAAGTACCCCAACTACTTTGTATCTGACACTGTGTTACAGATACTGCCTTATAGCAGCATGCAGCAATGGCAGGAATGCCATTAGGAAACTAAGACCATGAGACTGTTAACTGTTCAATAAGCTTCATATAGGACTAAAATTTTACTTCTTGAGAGCATGTCAGTCAATTTGTCCATCAGTATCTGCAATTAAAAAGAGGGCTCGTTTAACAAACTAGGATACAAAGTTAGGGATGCACTATCTTGAGCTGTGTTGAACATTCAAGACAACTTAAAAGTGGATGTTCATGTGACCATAAGATACTGTTAGCAGATAAGAGATCTGCCTTACTTGAGTGAAGGAAACCAAGTAATGTGGACACAGAGAACAGACTCCTCCTCAAAAACAGATTGCTGGGAACAGCAATAATAAAGAAAAGGAAGAGCAAGGAAAATGTTTTTGCTATGTCTACAACAGTCAGAAGAGAACCAATATCATGCCTAACCCAGTCTTGTGCAAATTATTACTTGTGGATACTGGAAGAGTGCACTCTTTACAAGAGAGGCTGCACAAATGTTTATGGAGTTGTAAAGAGCAAACTAACCAGCCAACTTGCCATTTTATAACATCAGATTCATTCCACAGATTCCCTGCCCTATCCAAATGGCACTAAAAGGCAAGTGGGGAAAGATGGAAATTTTACTAAAGAGAAATTGTAAACGGCGAAAAAAGGTACTGCCTGAATGCTAGCCAAAGCCAATATCTTGAAAAAGCAAACAAATCCTGCACTAGATTCCCAACAAACACTAGTTACGGTAAATATTTAATAATTTTATCACTTAATTACTTAAGTAATAATAATACCTTTTTTCCAACATAGACTACTGTAAAAAACCAAGAGATATTACAAAGGATTAATGAGAGCATTAAAGATACTACATTTATTTCTGTGAAACATTGCAGCTTTGATCCAGAGTCTAGTCCTGATACCTCAGAAAGCAGACTCAAAAATGCTTCAGATCATCTTTGAAAAAAACAAAAATAGTGAAGTAATGCACTGTAAGAAAAAAAAAAATCTAAGCAATATTCAGCAAGTTCTTGGAACAGGAAAGGAATTCAACTCAACTCACAAAAAAAGTTGCAACTAATCCATCACACTTCCATTACTACAGTATTTCCAGGATGTCCTGACCCGTCAAAACTCTTCCACAAAGCAGGTTAACAGAGAATCCTCTGACACCAAAAAACTTAAACAACAACAAAAAACCCCACAAACAAAACTAAAGAGGCAGCTAAAGTGGGATGCCTTACCTCCTATGACTAGGGAGAGGGAAGAAAATAATAAGCATACAGGTATATTGAATTGTGAAAGATCTAATTAAATCACAGAATCAGAATGGTTTGGGTTGGAAGGGACCTGAAAGATCATCTAGTTCCAACCCCCTGCCATAGGCAGGGACACCTTCCACTAGATCAGGTTGCTCAAAGCCCCGTCCAACCTGGCCTTGAACACTGCCAGGGAGGGGGCAGCCACAGCTTCTCTGGGCAACCTGTTCCAGTGTTTCACCACCCTCACAGTAAAGAATTTGTTCCTTATATCTAATCTAAATCTACCCTCTTTCAGTTTAAAGCTGTTAGCCCTGATCCTGTCACTACACTTCCTGATAAAGAGTCCCTCCCCATCTTTCCTGTAGGCCCCCTTTAAGTACTGGAAGGCCACTATAAGGTCTCCCCAGAGCCTTCTCTTCTCCAGGCTCAACAACCCCAACTCTCTCAGCCTGTCCTCACAGGGGAGGTGCTCCAGCCCCCTGATCATCTTCATGGCCTCCTCTGGACTCGCTCCAACATGTCCATGTCCTTCTTATGTTGGGGGCCTCAGAGCTGGACACAGTACTGCAGGTGGGGTCTCATGAGACTGGAGTAGAGGGGGAGAATCACCTCCCTTGACCTGCTGGCCACACTTCTCTTGATGCAGCCCAGGATACAGTTGGTTTTCTGGGCTGTGAGCGCACATTGCTGGCTCACAGTCAGTTTTTCATCCACTACTACCCCCAAGTCCTTCTCCACAGGGCTGCTCTCAATCCACTCATTGCCCAGCCTGTATTTGTGCTTGGGATTGCCCCGACCCATGTGTAGGACCTTGCACTTGGCCTTGCCGAACTCCATGATGTTTGCATGGACCCACCTCTCAAGCCTGTCCAGGTCCCTCTGGATGGCACATCTCTTCCCTCCAGCATGTCAACTGCACCACACAGCTTGGTGTCGTCGGCAGACTTGCTGAGGGTGTGCTCAATCCCTCTTGTCCATGTTGCCAACAAAGATGTTAAACTGCACTGGTCCCAACACCGACCCCTGATGCAGTGTAGGCAGGAATTACATTGGTAAATGAGAACAGCACAGGAACAGCTACATTAATACTGGAAAAAGTATATAAGGCTATTGCAATTTTCTGCACAGTCTAATACCTCAGGCACTTTTCTGCTCCCAAACGCCAGACATCCTGCTTATCTTTCAAGCTCTACAAATAAAAGGTCAAACATAGAAGCAAGTCAGCTGAAGGAACCATTTCCAGTGCATTGAAGTGTCTCTGGAGAAGTCAGAGTAGGACAATAAGAAGTCTGATTTAGAGGACATTTGTTGCCAGGCGATCTGAGTAATCTGTAAATCTCAGGTATGTGCTCTGTTGTCCCATAAAACAAGGGGTGGCAGGAAACAACAGCATCTTAAATTTGTTATTTCCTGGGGAGGGTGGTGGAATAAAAATTTAAAAGTACTCCAAATTACAAATCTGTGTTAAATAGTTGAAAGGGGGAAAAGAGGGGCAGGGAAAGGCATAATGTTGAAAATTGCTGTTGTTGACAGAAGAGCTCTTTCCCAAACCAAGAATCTTGATAAACCTCAAAATCAGTGTAACGTTCAATTTTTCTCTTCAGTGCTAAGAACTAAGAGCTAAAAAGCAGTCATGTGTCCTCTGACTCACACATACCTTCCTGCAAATCCTACACAAGGACACTACCTAGTGAGAAATGCTACACAGACATAAAACAAAAGCAGATGCAATTAAAATTCAGAATACAATCATTAGACATGTTCTACAGTAGAGGAAATGCAGTGATAACAAAAGGGGAGTCATTTGCTGAAAATTTTTGAAAAAAAATGATAGAATTTTAAAAGTTTTAACTGGTAAGAACCCTCAAAAGTGATTATTTGTTATAAAGTAGACAGGAATTCTATACAGATGATCTTATTAAAAAGAAGTATCCAACTACCAAACACTTTAAGAACAGGTAAAAACATTCCCCACACCCACACTTTATTTAAAATTTTAACATATATCCCATATATATATATATGTCAGAACAACTGCAATGAAGAACAGCTTTGAACGCTTAATTCCAAACCTCCCGTATTACATTAATTTAAAACAGTACACTGTCAGCTTTTTTACTTTTTAAAGAAGCCTGCCCTTCAGAGATTTTAAACTCAGAAATTATAAACCTTTTACAACAGTTTTAAAACAAAGGCCATGTTGTGCCCATACTCTCATCCTTAGCCTCACCAGTGTCAAAATTACATTCCCATTTTCATTGCAGCCTCAGCATATCTAGCCTCCATTTATTTCTTTTGCCTGTCACGTGAAGATAGTTAAACAAAATGAGAACATCACTCATCTTCCAAACTTCAGGTTTGGAAAAGGGGTGAATGAATTGGGAGGAATTTCTCAATGTAATTTTTAGATCACTAGCAGACTATTTCTTCATAAAAAGGCTCAAAAAATCCTACACTTAAAATACAGAAGGGAAGATGAATGAAATAGCAGCTTTCCTGAACTTGATCTCAAGTCAGCTTAGACCACAGAAATTCTTAAAGATACTCAAGAACCCAAACAGTTAAAAATATGGTAACCTCACAAAAATAAATACACAGAAGATCATTCTCTGTAGCATTCAAAAAAACCCCCATCTGACACTTAACTGATTTCCAGAACAGTATTGCTCCTATTGAAACCATTGAATGAGAATGGATCTTGGCCAATTTTTTAGTCATATTTAGAAAAACAAAGTCAGAAAGGTACATTGCCAGTTTGCTGATACTACTTGAGGGTTTGGTTTTTTAAAAAAATAAATAAATCTGTTTGAGTTTATGTAGTAGGTACTCTTGGAATAGAAGATTAATCAATTTCCAAAAATATACATATATAAAACTTAGTTTAGTTCCATTCAGAGCTACTTCCAAAGTAAAATTAATGTTCAATGAGGATAGAGACACACACTCAAGTGTTCTTTAAACAAGAAATAAACAAGGACAAGCACAGAAACACACAGACAAAACTACATGAAAAGATAACACTTGTAAAGCATGAAGGTAATCTCAGCTTTAAAACTATAACAAGACTCAGATCTACTTTCTAGATTCTACTGAATCTTATCACTCTTAGTTATAAAAGCTTAATATAATAACAGCCTGAAAAGTTTTTTCACTTTTATGATACATACCAATACAGAATAGCACCACTACAGCTGATCTTCACAAAAGCAGAATCAACAATACTTATTTTTGATAGCACTTACCTTCTCAGCTTTAAAAAAAACCCACCAAACTAGTTACAGCATGAATACTGAACTCATGCTTCTAATCATATGATTTCAAACATTAAGGGCATTGACTTTAGTTTGTATAAAGTACTCAGAACTACTTCATCTCCACTCTCTAAAATGTCTTAACCACTAAGGCTATGGCTAGCCATAGCTGTAACAGCTGAAGACTTGTATCACCCAGCACAAACACATTAGCCTACCTGATGAAAGGGATTGCTTCTGTCACACCCACCAAGTTACTAATGTGAATACTGTTTAATTGCTTTTGACCAAAACTGGCTGCATGAGTTGAAAACTCAAATTTAAATTTACTAACCTAACCTCATTTATTAGAAACATTGGAAACAACTCTGCTATCAAGAGTCGAGGAGTAGTCTCCCACACAGGCCCAGTAATACACAGCTACAGGAGTGGTAAGATCTTTAAGGGGTTTTTAGTTAGCTGCTTTTTTAAAAAAAAAAAAATATTAAGAACATAATCCGTTAGCATGAACCTGAACTAAATATAAAAGCAAATATAACTCAAAAGCTCAAACTTCACAGGCAAATACTGATCCTTAGCCAAGTCATGGTAAACAACTGTGTCCATGGCTGCCACTTCGGTGCAAGCGTAAAACACGTGTAAGATACAGTATTAGTTTCTAAACTAATGGGTTAGTACCTACAGCTGCACATATTCTGTCCAGGAAAAAAAAGATGGAGAGTCTCCTTAGCAAAAAAAAATCTCTGACGTCCCGTCCGTGGTCACGTTCTGATGAAAATAACACTGAAATTTGTTACGAGAAATGAAAGGTAAAACCCATACTCCTCTTTTGAAGGACAGGAACTATGACTGTAGGTTCCATTGCAGACAACGTAACTTTTGTCTGTTGAACCTTTGGCCAGGATGCTGATTTTCTATTTGATGAAAAGACAGAGCAACAGCATATAATCTTATCTTTACATTTTTTAAAGGATTTTGCTCCTTTTGTATGTGGACTTGTGTTGCAGTCAGCTGAGGGATACACAAACAGTAGAGTAAGAGCTTTTACACACCACAAGATGACCAGAAATCTTGTTATTTATACTACTTTTCTTTATCTTTCCAGAGAAGTGCATTGGACAGTCCTTAGCTATATGCACAGGTTCACACCTGAGTTAGGTGTCTTTCAGATAATTTTATTCAAGTTCAATGCATTTGTATCTGAATGATGTGAAAGTACTCAAGGAATGAAAAATAAACTTTCAATATAAAGGAAATAAGAGACCATCACAGAAGAGAGGCTCTGTGAGCCAAGACAAAGAGCATATGAAAGCAGCACTGACTCCGGCAGAAAAAGAAGCACATGAAAATTATTCGGTTTTGACAGGCAAAATTGTAATTCAGGGTTGTCAAATTGGAATCTGAAAAGCAGTATTATCCCCAGTTTAAGCATCTTCTTGATAACAACAGCTACCGCAGATTTTTAAGGTCTTTGTACTGAATTCCAATTTCTTCATAAACACACAAAAGCCCATGAGATCAAGGAAAAAATCCTACAGCATTCCCCAAAATACAGCACAGGCATACAACCACTGCTTATGAAATCATGTGGGGACCCCTGGTGGTTCCTGTTTACTTATTCTCCCTACTACTGATTTTCAAAGCAAAGAAAATACCAGCTAATGAGGAACCCATTCGCTGTACTCTGGTTAGAAATTACACCTATCAAGAAATCAAAAAGGCTGGGGGCTCTTCTCACTATGTCTAACAGAAAGATAAACTGGCAGATGCACTATGTTGAGCTATTCAAGCTTCAAGGCTTGGAGCCCTGACAACAGGCTTGTTCTTTTTCTTGCTCTGAATCCTCTCAAGCAGCAACATTAGGGTTGCAAGATGAAGGACTAAAGGGATCTGCAGTCAACACCAGGATCTGGCTCACGGGTGACCTTCTTGGCTCTAGCTAGACAGAAGTCACCTCATTTTTGTAAATACAGCATATCTATTACTGATTGCCATTCTGGTGGTCTTCAAAGGATGGAATAAATAAATCAATCTGTCAAGAGATAACCCGTGAACCTCTGATGTTAATAAATAAGATTGTTAATGCCTTTTAATGCTTTTTAATAAAAACATATAGGCCAACCAAGACACTAAAAAAAAAAAGGCAGTGAAGCCCTAGATGCACAAACACCACCAAAAGTATTCACTAAATCAAGTGTGTTAGCAGTTCTGAATGCACAGTAAGTTCCCCTCACTCCTGGCAAGAGTCTGGAGGGAAATTATTACCGTTAAATAGTGGTATTAAGTTGAAAGCGAGAATCAAAGTGGATATTTTATGAGGAAAAAAAGAAACTGGCTCCATGGAAGATTTTTAATTTTGAAAATTACACAAAAAAGATTCAGCAATACTTTACTAAAAGGCTTCTAGCTAACAGAGTACACAAGAAGGTCAGTTATCTTAAATGTGTTACGTAACCACAGCGATGAGGTCAGTTCACCAGGTTCATAGACCAAATTTATTAAAAATAATCCATCCCCTATCCAAAGAATCAAAAGGGATTTTTTAAAATTTGTTAGAGAGGAACAAACATTGAGATTTTTGTATTTGTGGTAATAACATGAATACTCAAGAGCACAGGTTGTTAGCTCTCCTTGAGCATTCTGCAGTCTTATAAGCCTTGTTGGGTAATTTAAAAGAATATTCATGACTCAGCACAAAACAGAAGAAAACTGGTAAGTCTGTAAAGACTGATAATAATTTTAAGTGTTTACTCATTCTTACAGTGTTCCATATGAGAATAAAAGTTTTCTGCAAGTCAAGCAGTGAAAGTCAAACAGCAATAAAAAAAAATCTTCAGTTTTCTTTCCTACTGATACCCCCTTTGTAGATTCACTTTTCAGAAACAGAAAATTAGTATGTTTGGAAGCATATGGAGAACTGTCTCGTCCCGTCCCGTCCCGTCCCGTCCCCCCCCCATGCACAACAGATGAAATTAACAACAGAAACCTCAGGGGAAAAGCTGCAGTAGATCAAGAACTGCAGATAACACATTAAAACCAACAAATCTGGCAGAGAACACTAATTTGGAGATAAGAGTAGAAGGAACTCAAACACAAACTTATCTTTAAGGAAAACAAGTACTTGAATTTTAACTGGCAGGACGTCAAAATATTAAGTCACCTCAGGAGCTCTATCTGTAATTTAAACATACTACTATAGTGGAATTACATTTTTATTATATCAATTCGGAAATATTTCTTCATTATACTGTATTGCAGTATAAACATGCAAAATGCACATCTGAATCCTTCTTCGTTCATGAACTTCTTAGATAAATTTATCAAAATATACCAAAAATAAGAAGAAAAGTAACAGCAAAGGTTATTTTTATCAAATAGGACTGAACTTAATTCACTTTTCCCTCCCAGAGTAAACAGAGTCTATTCTTGTAACTAGAAAGCCTAAACAAAACGCCTAACAATCAAAAAGCTGAATCTCTAGAAAGTTCAAGGGTAAATAACTGACTCGATTCTCTGCAAGTCATTTAAAAACCACACTGGTACCTACCATGAAGTTATAAATCATCTTCTTTCCATTCATTTGCAGGCGTACATATCCAAGATTACTCACTACTCAATACAACCAAATAAGGATACTCCAGATGTAAACAGATTTACAGCTATTTTAACAGCTTTGTCAACTCTCTTCTCTCTGATAATAACAGGTATTATCAGCTCATTAAGTGTAACCACTACCTCAATGTTTTAGGTTGATTTTTCGGTTTCTATCTTTTTAAAGCAGAGCACACCTCCCAGCAAAGATTATTTTTACAGTCTGTTTACAACCCTCTTATCAGAATCAATTTAAATTAACACTGTTTTGTCTAAACATTATTCTCTCAGATGATTTTATAAAGGCTTCCAAAATCCAAAAACAAGTTAAACAGCTACTAAAATTTATAATTATCAACTTTCTAATACTCTGAGGATCTTCAGTTTCCAAAGCCTGGCATATAAACAAGTACCAAGTACTATGTAGCAGAGCCTGGAGCTGCGTACCTCATTCATGAGCACGGGTAAAAGGGCGGCCTGACACCTGAACAGCTTTAGGAAGTCAGCCAACACAGGACCTGCACTTTCAGGTTATCACAGAAGGGCAAGACTGACACAGGGAGCGCCGAATTGGGAACTTGCTCTTGGAGCACATTGGTACAAAGTTGAAATCTTAGTCTGGGGAAAACGAGCAGGGAGGGAGTATAAGCAGTTTCATGCGCGTGATCAGTGCCAGTGCTGACCGCCTTCAGAGGTTACTGGGTTACTGCTGCGACCAAGGAAGTGCCAAATCAAGAAGTTTAGGACATGAAACCTAGAGTCTGAGAATTAGGAAACTAACTTCAAACAACTCGAACTGGCACTGTCATTTCTGGCACAAATCTCTTCAACTGTAGAGCTTCTATTCCACTTTTTATTATGACCAAGTTAAAAATATCCCAACTGACAAATTATTATTTACCCTGAAAACTTGATCTTCCCGGTAACACCTATCCACACGCATATTAAGTCACTTAAATAAGGGGAGGGAAAAAAAATTCTGAAAGTTCCTAAAATGCCTTTTGGCAATGGTTGTGAAGTTGTCCCAGCTTTAGTGATTACATTCAAAGACTGCAACTCTGATGTTCAAATACCAGGGGAAGACACACACACACACAGAGCCCCCAAGACGCCAGAGCAACAGCAGGGCAGGAGGAAGCCAAACTGCATATTCAGTGAACAGGAGAATATATATTACACAGGTAGATCCAGCTGTTCATAAAATAACCAGTGCACAGTGGGTTCTCACTTGCAGCTTACTGAAACATCCATTTGTGACAAACATTAGGTGTGGAAAAGACCACAAGTGGAAATACAAACACAGTTCCGAGAGAAAAATGCAGGTAAAGTAATAAAATAAAGTGGCTCAGAGGAATGCAGTCACAAATAGCAAAGATGAACAGATTCAAGTGCCTTTCCCAGTTGAGGACTTGGATTGGCTTGTTCAGTATTAAGCGAGAGAGAAAAGCTATACCCCAGGATTACCTTAACTTGCAAGTATGCACCACAGGAAGAACAGTGGCATGTAAACCACTCACAGATAGGATCCTGTAAAGATATGGGCAAAGACAGCCTTGGGAATCATAAAACAAGGGAAATGTATCTCTAGAAATATTGCAATACCCATTGTGCATGACATC
Organism: Strix uralensis; assembly: GCF_047716275.1. Classification (NCBI taxonomy): domain Eukaryota; kingdom Metazoa; phylum Chordata; class Aves; order Strigiformes; family Strigidae; genus Strix; species Strix uralensis. The sequence goes on from NC_133975.1 coordinate 43,169,433, forward strand.
TACTTGTCAGGCAAAGAATTTTTAGGACTGACAAACCAATACTAAACAGAAGCAAATAAGAAACAAGCTCCATTTTTCTGGGCACTATATACCTTTTAGTTTCACAGGTGTTGCAGACAAATGCAAAGGCATTTTATTTCAAACTGTGAGTTTCAAGCTAGCAGCAGTTTTCCCACAGCAGAACTGCTTCCTATTTTGACAAGTCAAGAGTACTAAGTGCAAGTTTACATCTGGTTGCCAACCAGAGAGACTAGACATCAAATTTCAAGCAGTTGGCCAGAGTAAAACTTTTATCTTAGAAAAAAATCATAGCGACACTTGGGAAGTTCTCTAGGGTCTTATTTTACTTCACCAAGGTATGTTTCCTGTAATGCACAAACGACTTTTTTAAAAATTTTACATTACAGCATATTGAAGTTTCCTTAAATAGAGAAACGGTATTGATAACTTGCCATGCCAACCCGTCCTTCATTCAAATGGCTGTTTTTGCAAAGAAGCCTCTAGGTTGCCAAGGGATACAGAACGTAAACCCTTCACAGGTCCATCCAGAAAGACATTTGAAAGCAAAAAGTACCGATACACGTGACACTTAAACCATCATGAACTTAATGTCTTTCACAAACTCTGCACCATAAACTTCAAGGTGCAAGTTCTAAATGATTACCATTTTGGGACATCTTTCCAAAAGTATTTTTAAGTGTCTATTCCCACACAATTTAGCACCAGAAACATTTCTTATTTGCTTTTAAGGCCTTGTTTTACGTTGTTCAGTACTTTAAAGTGTGACACAGCAAATCTACTATATAACACTGAACGTTTCACTACCAGCACACAATTTTTCAATTGCCGCTGCTCATTTCAGGTGAGAATTGATCCATACCTGTTTTACACTCAGGTCCACGTTTTCAGATAGGGAAGGGGAGGATTTTAGATAAGTAGGGAAGATAATGTGAAAGAACGCAGTCAATCTTCAGTTTCAACCTCGTTGACCTGCACCCTCCTCATTTAATTAAGAGGCTCCAATATGAACCCATTATCTCCCTCTCTTGTGTAACAGCAGCCTTGCTAACCAACTTGCTAACCTTGAGCCAACGTGAAATGAGCAACTCAAGCACAATAATACTTCTGACACCGTCTACGTGGGGAGAAGACTCTGACTCTTCCACGTTGCAGAGTCCTCGGCCTTCCGTAGGCGAACGAGAGCTGCCACAGAAGGACACCGAAATCAGGTGACAAGAGATTACCCGCTGTGTAAACACGCGGGGTACTCGCCCTCACCCCGGCCTTTCCCGCTTCGGGCCAGGACAACGGGTAAGTTGAGGGGCTCCGTGAGGAGCCGCCGTTTCTGCCCCTTCCCGCCTCCCGGCCGCAGGACGAAGAGGTCTCGCAGAGGAGGTCGCCGCGAGCGGGCCGTGCGGCGGGGGGCTGCCTTCGCCTCGCCTCCCGCCGCCGTCGGGCCGGAGCCGCCACCGCAGCCCCACTCGCTCCGACGCCAGCGGGCAGGACCGAGCGGACCGCCCACGGCGCCTCCTGTCACGCCGCCGTGCCTGCCCCGTGCCGTGGCCCTCCGCCGAGCGGGGGCGGGGGGCAGCCAGCGGCGCCGCGCCGCGCCGCGCATCCCGCCCCGCCCTGCCCCGCCCCTACCTGTCCGGGTGGCGCCGCCTGCTGCTCCCCGGGGAGGCGCTGGCTCATCCTCCTGCGGCGGCGGGGCGGGGTCGCAGAGACGCCGCGGACACCGGCTCGGCCCCCGGCCCAACGGTCGCTCCGCCGGCCAGCCCGCCCCCTCGGCCTGGGGGCGGGGCGCCGTGCCGCGCACGCGCGCCAGCGCCGCCGCTTCCTGCCGGGCCGCCGGAGTCAGCGTCACCGCGGCCACTTCCGGTTCTCGCGGCCGCCTGAGGGGAGCGGTCGTGAGGCGCGTGCTCGGTGAGGGAAGCTGTCGGGGCTGGGGGGGGCCGAAGGCGGAGTGGCGGTGCCGACGGCCCCGACGGCGCCCGGGTGTCGAGTTCCCTTTGGCGCCGGAGGCGCGGCGTAACACGGGTGACGGGCCCGGGTTACAGCTCGCCACTGCACAGAGCGGGCGGGAACGGGGGGAGCAGGAGATCCCCGTGCTTGGGAACGGGGAGAAAGCGGCTTCCCGGGTCAAGGAGGAGGCCTGGTACACCGCAGGGTATCCCGAGGCGCCTCTGAACTCCACGGGCACTGCGCGCTCTGACTGCAGGGTCCTGAGAGCTTCCAAACGTTACCGGCAGGTGAGGCAGAGCCCCATCGCTACGTGCTGCACCCCGAGGCCGGCACCGGGCGGTTCAGTGCTCGCCGAGACACTGAGGCCAGTGACGAGTTTACTGAACATATGCTGACAGAATGGAGGTTACAACAAAATACTGTGGCAGGTTAGGTGCTTTTTTTTCCCCCAAGGGAAAAAGACAAAAATATCCGTAGGTTCGCTTATATAAAAAGACTACCAAGACTGAGCAGTGTTTTGTAGTGTGCGTCTACGATGACGGACCAAGACAACCGGACCGAGGAGCACTGTGAGTCACGAGCCCCCGCTCGCACATGCCATTAACGCGCGTTCGAGCGGAGGAGCCGCAGGTGCCGCTCACCCTCCCGAGTAAGATTTGAGCACAGCCCTGGGGGAAGGCACGTACCGCCGGTGCCAGGCCGCGCGGTCTTGTGGGTCGTGGTTGGTTCGTAAAATATTTCTAGCTGGGTTTTTTTTTCCCCCAAAACCACAAATACCCGTTGCCTGCGCCGCTCCGGCTGCGGGCAGGCGCAGCCAGAGCCCCGCCTCCCCCTCCGTCACGTGACTCCTGGCCGCGCGTTACCACGGTGAAGCACCGCTAACGCGGGAAGGGCGGTCTGCCGGGCCTGCTGACCCGCCTCGGCACGGGTCGCCCAATGGGAGCTGAGCTGCGGGGCGGGCCAGCCAATAAGGGCTGAGGGGGGCGGGCTCGCGGCGGGCGTGAGGTTGGGTTGAGCAGCTGTAGCAGCGGCGGGCGCGGCGGGGAGGTATGCTGGGAGGAATGCTGGGCTGGGCTGGGCTGGGGGGGCGGTGGCGGGCGGGGCCGCCCCTCTGCGGGGCTGGCGCCGGGAGCACCCGCTGGCGCGGCCAGCTCGGTGGCGGGTTGCCTGTCTCAATCGCTCCGGGGCGGGGGGGTCCCGGCCGCACCTCTCGGCCTGGCGCTGGTCTTGCCTCAGCTGCGCGGGGGCGGCGGCCTGGTGGGGCCCGGCTGAGGAGCGCGGCCCGGCCCGGTGCCTGGCCTGGCCCGGTGGCGTCTCCTGTCGCTGGGTTGGGGCCGGCGGGCACTGCGCGGTGCCGCTTGCCGTCCCCCTGGTCGTGACTTGGCTGTGCGGTTCGAGTTTAGTCGCTTCGCTTTCTCCGTGCCTAGCGCTCGGTCGAGGTGTGACTTGTGCCCTGGCTCGCAAGCCGCCTTCGCGCGTGTCCGTGGTGGATAAAATGACTTCTTGCCCAGGGGTTGAAAAGCCAACGCCCTGTCAGCGTTGACGTCCTTTCTCAAAGCTTGTATTTCCTATCCCACGGATAAAAATAAGCCATCTAACTTGTACAAAATTATATCCCCGGTCTGATTGAACTGTACTTTCTTGCCCACAGGCTGCTTAGTGATCGTTTATATTTGCACGGAAGGGCGTGCAATAGGAGCCCTAAGCTAAGCCTAATGCAGCTGGTTTAGTTGTAGTACGGCACAGGTTGTTTCATAAACAAAGCAGGGGTAGGAAAAGAACTTAGTAAAGCCATGTGAAGTTAAAGTTGTGTCCCACTTGCTATGTTTTACCACTGCCCAAAAATGAATATTGATGTTAACATTGTCACTTTCAGAAGTGCAACTTCATACACACTAAACTGCCTTTTTGTACTTCAAGACAAAAAAAAAATAAAACACCAGGACATTGCAGGCCTGTCACTTTCACTTTTTTTGTTTCCTGGTAGTTATCCTTAGTCCTGGTTGTCTTACCATCACCTGTTTTGCAGAAAAGATTACTTGAGTTCTCCTGTGTTTTGTCTCGCTATACTAATCAAGCTTACTCATTTTAGTCTGCTTCCATGATATGGGTCCTTCATCTTCCTGAGACTCTTTAGCAGCATCTGTGTCTGGTGCTTGGTAATTCTGTGACAAAAAAATGAGCCTAAATTGGGGAGAAGAGCCTCACCTGAGATGCATGTGAAGTATGGATCTAAGCTACAAGAGTCTGCTGTCGGAAGGAAGCTGGGTACAGCAAAGCACAAATGCTGGTGGTGCTCTCAAGTGAGGTTTGGATGCAGAAAAGCTTAGGAACTTTCTGTCTTTTTCAGCTTACAGAAACATCCTCAGGGTATGGAAGTTCTTTCTACTGTAGAAAATATGACCTTTTAGGCCACCATGGATTTGTTTTGACATTTATCACTTTAGTCCTTGTTTTGCCAATCCTCTTTGCTGTTCTGACACTTTTCTATATTGCCATACCTTCCACATGCAGATCACTAGTGGCTTATTTTTTTACCAAAGTGTTTTTTTAATAGAGAACCTTAAACACCATCAACACTTAGCTGAATAATCTGTTCAATCTCAAAAGGTAGTTTAAGTGGTCAGATAGTACATTAAAAATACCAATTTGCACCATTTTGTAATGAATTTATTTTATATGCAACACAGAAAAATATCTGAGTTTTTTCAGTCACAGTTAAGGTCCCACCTTTCTATATTGAATAATGTTCATGGGGATATGTGGAATTCAGTCCATTTTTTGGCTTCATTATAGTGGCTAACTTCCAAAATAGTGGATTTAGTGCTTCTTGAGAAACAACATGTAGGGATTTTTTTCCCCCCTACTATCATGGTTCTTCCAGATAAAGTTGAACGAAAGATTGTTAACCAGGTGTTGTAGCTCTATGTGATGTTTGTGTGCTAGCTGAATCAGAAGTTATGGCACTGACTTTTTGCTTTATTTGAAGATAAAACACATCCTTTTTTTGTACTGTTTGTCAAGATGAAAGATTAAACCAGTTTTAGCAATGTAGACCTTTTTCTACACCAAGTGAACCAACTGTACCAAAATAGAGTTGAGACTAAGAGTAGATGATTTACAGAAAAGCTACAAAGCATGTGATGCAACTGAAGAGACAAGTGGATTGACATTTTGAGTAAAAAAAAAAAAAAAAAAAAGTAACATGACCTGCCAGGCTGAATGATTAAGGATGGCTATCTAATCTGTTTTGTGGGTTTTTTTTGCCTAGTACTTGAGTAAGGATGCCTTAAGAAGATAACTATGGATAAATATATTAAAGTGCGGAAGATTGGAGAAGGATCCTTTGGGAAAGCAATTCTTGTTAAAGCTAAAGAAAATGGCCAACAGTATGTTATTAAAGAAATAAACATCTCTAAGGTGAGTGATTATTCTTAATTACTGAACAATTCTTTCTGTGTTTTTGTTCTCAAAAATCATTATTTTCCTTCTGAAGATGTCAAATAAGGAGAGAGAAGAATCAAGGAGAGAAGTTGCTGTGTTGGCTAACATGAAACATCCGAATATTGTCCTGTATAGGGAGTCATTTGAAGGTAAGTTTAATTAATGCACTAGAACCTGAAGTAATGGTAGTAGGTGACTGTCTGTGCCCTACTTACTGCAGTCAGTTTAAAAGTCAGTGGGTTTTCTCTCTTTAATCAGTCTTTCTCATACTTTTATTACTTCAGTTCTTTTTGGTTGTATTTTTTTCACAATTCCCCTGTACATATAAAAATAACAATTTTTAAAAGTGCAGCAATTAAACTGAAATGTTCATGTCTCTTCCTTACATACATGATTTTTGGTTGATATTTAAATGAAAGGGTTACGTTCTCTTGTTTCTCCAGAGTGTAAGTATCCTTGAATGCTTGTGTATACCCTAACAACTTGAATGCTTGTATGTGTTAAATATGAGTACAGTCTAAATTTGGGTATTGATAACCTAGCAAGCGCAATTTTATCTTAAAATCTGTCGTTTTAGAATGCAGTCTACAGTCATTGCAATCCTATCATTGCTTTCAGAGCTGGAAAAATAGATGGGACTGTTTATTTCATCAAGCTATGAAGGAAGGAGAAATACATTTCCACATTGTTTTCACATTGAATGTTTCGGGAAATGAGCAGAACAGATAAGAGTGTTCCATAGCTTAAAATACTATTTAAAAACCTATATATGATTTGAGATACTGTTTAGGGACACTGCTACTTTCTCCTTTCCTGCCTTTCTGCTGACCTTCATCTATCTTTTCATTGGGGGCTTTTATTTTTTCTATTCATTAAATTAGAACTTCGTGCCATTGCATAGCCATAGTCTTCTGGTTTATAAATCCATGTTTCTGTCTTCCCTGTAATAAAGGCTGCTTTTTTTCTTTCTTCTTACAAGGTAGATCCTGTAATCTGTAGTTAACAAGACTTCATGTTGCATCTTTATTGCTAAAGCACAGTGACTTTGAACATACTGAATTGGTTTGTAAAAGAGAACTATTTCAGCAACAGGTCTGCAAGAAATCCAGACTCTTAGGATCCTCTTTTAAAATAATACTAATTATAAATATTAACCATGATACAAACAGCTGTTAAGCACCAAAAAAATCCTCATTGTGATGTTTTGAAAGACAGATTTCAGAATCATTCTGTGGGAGTGAAATCTAAGTGACTTAGATGATTTAATGAATTTTGGCTCTCTTTAGAGTTTAAGTGCTATGACTAATTAATAAAATAAGAGTATTTTGAGCAGCATGTGACTGATTTTATGCATGTATTCAGCTCTTCTCAAAATCGTGGCTAATATGTGAGTAGTGTAGTTCTTGTGGTTTTGGTAACTTGCAGTTTGCTTCTGTGTAATCTCTTTTTTCATCAGTAACTGGAAAATACTGCATTTGGGAACAAAACTGTAACTTTGTATGAAAGGTATTATATTTGCTCATACTTCCTAGTGGAAACTTGTGTAGGATTTTTCTAAGTCTCAAATGTCATTAAAAAGGAGAAAACAATTGTTTCCTTCAGTCATTGTCTGCTGGAAGTTTTATTGCTGTTCTTCAGTCACTGAAATGAACTGTATGTCTGGTATGAGAGCTGATCATTGTCACATTCTTGCACTTAGTGTGAGTCCAGGTAAAAACTCCAAGAAAGAATTAGGCAAATAGAGGCAACTACCTAAATTGGAACTTAAGATTTCTATTTTTATGCTAGGGGATCTCTAGAATGTTTGAAAGCAGGTTGAAGAATGATTTTATATTGCATTCATGAAGTGACACCTCTAATTTCATAGTGGTTTTAAACCCCATTTTGGGGCGTTGATTCAGTAGATGTGATTTCTTTCTCTCCGTATCAGAGTAGTCTGATGCTACCAGAAATGGGAAACTTATGTCGTGAACTTTAAAGTAATAAAAGCATTTTTGCTTGAAGTTTGAAAAAAGGTCTAATAAATTATATCTGAAGCTGCATGTGAAAAGGTTAATTTTTTTGTTTTTTCTGTGAAGCAGTGAAGGTATTCAGAAAGTTATGTTAAAGATGGATCTTTTCTTCTTTTTGAAATACTTTTGTGTTTTATTTTACAGAAAATGGCTGTCTCTACATAGTGATGGATTACTGTGAAGGAGGAGACCTATTTAAAAAAATAAATGCCCAGAAAGGAATCTTATTCTCCGAAGACCAGGTAACAGCAAACTGCTGCTATAGTGTTTTGTTGCATGATACTTTTTCATGAGTTTTAAATTATTTTGCTTCAGTTTGGTGGATATCGTTGCTTAATCTAAAACGAGGTTCTCAAATTGTGATTCTCATTATCAGCCACAGTTGTAGCCTTAAAAAAAAAAAAAAAAGGAAAACATAGCTGGAAATCCTGGGATTTTGTCTGTATGTGTAAGATGATTTTAAAAAAAATGATGTCTTGCAAAGTAAACCAAATCTGAGAAATGAAAAATACTGAAGGACAACATGAATATTTTTAAACCTTTGGTTTTTTTAAGGTATAATGGCACAGGATTTTGTTTTGAAATACTGATTCTCATTTATCAGAAGCATAAAATAGCAAACATTGTAAATATAAGAGTATGAAATATGGCAATATGAAGTGAACATCATTCAAAAGTTTATTTTTCCATTAGAAAAATAATGTATTGGAAGTATACCAGCAGATTTTCTTTTTCCACAATATTGGTTATAAACTCATTTATACTGTGGGAGAATTTGGAATGAATGGGAGGATTTTATGTACAGATTTGATTAAGTGAAGATAGATCATGTAGGATTCAATTTTTTTATTAGAACTGACATATGTTTCCTTCTTTATAAATTGTTTCTGTGCTTTTGTGTCTCCATCCGGTAGGATCTCAATTTACCTATGGTTGGAAAGGCTTAGTAGTATATTAGTTCTATTGATGGTATTTAGAATAGGGTAATCATGATTACCTTTTGGATATAATTTGTAAAACTTTTCATTTTTCTAATTTGGGCTCACTTTTGCAAGAAGAACTTAAAGTGGAAGAGTGGAAATTGCACCTTGTATTATATTGTAATTTTGACATGTAGTACTTCTAAGTTGGGAATGTGAAACCACTATTCACATGGAAAAGTTCTTAGTCACTTTTTCTGTTGTGATTTTTACAAATTTACCAAAAAAAAAAGGGGGTTGTTGGCTTGTTTATAATTATCTAGTTATTTGGTTTTGTTCCTTTTCTCATAGAAATCTGCTTTTTACTATTTTTCTTTTCAAGATAAAATACATAAAATTACTGTGTGATAAAATAAGTGTTTCTGTAAACATTACTATGGCTTTCTAGGACCCTTGGTTGATAGACTGCCAGAAGACTTGTATTGGTTACAGCAAAAGTATAATCTTTAAGATGCAAGTTCCGTGTCTTAAATGTTTTAGCCAATCAAATTAATCTTGCATACTTTTGTTAGGTTTATAATATGTAATAGAACTAGTAATCTCAAGATTAATATCTACTTTGGGTAATATGCACATTTCATGAAAAAGTTAGCATTATAGCGACAGTACTGTTATGGTTTTTATTATACTGTGGTATAAATGAAGACAGGTTTGTGGGAAGAGGATAAAATCTTGAGTTATAAAACTGATTTGATAATATCTTCAGTTATGTAACTGGGGAAGCTTTTAGATAAATAATGATGCTGATGTTGCATTTTCTTTTATGCATAGATTCTGGATTGGTTTGTACAAATCTGTTTAGCACTAAAACATATACATGATAGAAAAATCTTGCATCGGGACATAAAGTCACAGGTATGTAAGTAACTATTTTTTAACCGACTTTACTTCCAAGATTATTACATTCATATCTTACTAGTGTAAGCTGGCAAATTGTAGAAAAAAATCTTTTTATGTAAACACTTCCAATACTGGAAACACTTTTTTGCCTTCAGAATTGTCAGGAAGAGCTTTATATGATATTTGTAGAAACAGATGAGGCTACTTGGTGGAGCTACTTGAGTGTTACTTATATATTTATGTGTGGGGACAGAAAACATTATGTTTTAAGATGTGTAATAGTGTTTTCTTTAATTTTGGTGCAGTAGGACTGGAATAAGTCTGGTGTGTTGCAGTCAATAACACTACTGCTAGTGACTTTGGAGTGATTGAATGGTAGCAAACTTTACTCTTCCCATAACATGTTGAGAACAAAAAGTGTGCAATTGTATGAATGTTTTAATTAACAGACTTCTTAAAATTTCTATATCAAGAATATATTTTTAACCAAAGATGGAACAATACAGCTGGGAGATTTTGGAATCGCCAGAGTTCTTAACAGGTAACTCCATTTTGTTGCTGTTTTCTCTGACTTAATCTAAATCGCTTTGATCTAGGAAAACACAATCTGTGCACTTCATGCAGGTTAACTAGTTAACATTAATTCTTATTTTTTTTCTTAGTACTGCAGAGCTGGCTCGCACTTGCATAGGAACGCCATACTATTTATCACCTGAAATATGTCAGAACAAACCTTACAACAATAAAAGGTACTAATAAGCACTTTATTAAACATTTTTGGTAAGGAGAAGAAAGTGAGTTTTTAGAGATCTAAAGCTGTTCATATGATGGTGAACAGCTGTTAGTTCATCTCTTACACAAGAAGATAACTGAATCTCACTGTAAAAGTGACACCTTATTAGGTCTGTGCAGTACAAAGCAATGGGATGCAGAGATGACTTAGCTTAATGCTCTGAGTTCTAGATCTAGCAGTGTTCTTAATTATGGCTCTGCTTTTACCTATCTGCAGACTACTTGTACTGCCATAATTTATGCAGTATAAATGTGAAAGTGTGTTAAGGATGAAATCACACTATGCATAGATAGGTGGCTCAGCTTGCTTCAGATAACAAAGTCATGCAGATACTTTGCTTATACATTTGCTGTTGTGGCAGTAGGCTGTATCTGGTAACAGCATCCCTAATGTAACTAAAATGGTCATTATCAAGTTAGTCTTACAATGCACTAAGCTGCTGCATCCATTGCGCTGAGTGCCTTACACTAATTTCAATTGGTTTCTTAAAAGATAACAATTATTACAGTTCCTTGTCCCTTAATTTCTTCTACATGGGATTTATTATCCAGTGGTGTTCTAACCAAATTCTGTAGTCCTTAATGAGCGAGGGTAAGGTAAGTTGATGTTAAACAGAGTAAACTGACTTTGAGAATTGTATTTGCTGAATTAAGTGGTGAGTTTTGTTTGGGTTTTTGTTGGTTTAATTCAGAGACTTCAGGCATATGTGTATATTTAAAGGAAAAAAGGCTTTGTCCATATTTTGTTGGATTTCTGTGATTGGGGGTGGTTCAGATGAAAAGGTCTAAATAAAATCTGGAGCCAATATAACCTCATCTGGTTTTCAGATTGGCCTTATTTTTGGTTGTTGTCTCTTTTTGTTTGGCCTTTTGTGGTTTGCGGGGTGGAAGATGTACATACAAGGGAGCTTGTACATACTCAAAATACAACCTTTTCCTTTTCAAAGATAAACTTCATAGATACAAGTTACTTTGCAATGTTACACCTAGAACTAATTCTTAAGCTATGTTCTCTTTGATTTAGTGATATCTGGGCCCTTGGTTGTGTTCTCTATGAAATGTGCACACTTAAACATGCGGTGAGTAGAAACTTCTTGTGTCTTTAAAAGAATAGTGATTTCAATCAGGAATTTTTCCTTATGTTACACAAATGTATTTCAGGTCATTGAAAGGCTTTCATGGTGACTGTTTAAAATTACCTTCAACTCCTCTTTCTATACTGACCAACATTTTCCATCTGTTTTTGTTCATGCCAATCTCTGTAGAAATCTTAGCACTGCATATTTTGTTTTCAATGTAGGTTTTAAAGGAACCGTGTTAGCTGAAAAAATTGTTTGGTGTTGTAACAAATGATACTGTGAATAGTGTTCTTTTCTTTCAAAAACCTGACATTTTCCTTGAAAGTCTGAATTTGGACTGCCAGCTTCTGTGCAGATGGATTAATGCATTTCTGTTTAGAACAGAAGAAGCTCCCATGGTAAAAGCATTGCCTTCTTTTTTTTATATGTGTGTGTTGTTTTGAAGAATATATCTTTATCATCCATTTTCCAGTTAGGAAGGGAAGAAAAAACACTTATTTTCTGTCTTGTTTTGGGGTTTTTGTGGGGTTTTTTTAAAATGTCTATTTTTATTAAAAGAAAAAAGATTATAACAACATGAAAATCAGGGGGGGAAATGTCGAGGGATAAGGATTTAATTTCATTTCAAGTTTTTGTAATTTCTTATTGCTTGGTCTTTTCTGTGGCAACAATGATAACCATGTTGCCTATCTGAGAGTTGATGGCAATAGGTTGTTTTCTGTGAGCTGAGTGATATGTACTGTTTTCTTTTTATTGTACAAAGGAATTGAAATGGGTGTTCTGTTTCCTGAGCTTAAGCTGAAGTCTAAGCATTCCTTTGGATTTTACACTAAATGAGTATGAATGCTTTACATTCCTTCATTTGAAATGTGGCTCCACTAAAAAGGGCAGAAGGCATGTGACAGTTGAAGGTGGGACAGGAGGTCAAGCAGATAATTATATAATTCTTTTATCCTTAATGATATATTATTGTCAATCTAGATCTGGAGGGAAATAATTATTTGTAGCAGAATTTATATCAATAGTGTGGAATATCTGTATGATGATGTATTTATAATACTTGGCAGCAGATTGTTTTAAACTGCTGATGTAAACTCTTGATGGTCTTGAAAATTTCTTTTGGTATGTTGAGGCAAGGGAATGTGTGTTGTTTGTTTTCTTCATCTTTATATGCAGCCTTGCATGTGAACAGACAGTAAGTAATATGCAGTAACTGTTCTCTTTCTTGTGTGATGCAGTTTGAAGCTGGTAACATGAAGAACTTGGTACTGAAGATAATCTCTGGGCCTTTTCCTCCTGTTTCTATGCATTACTCTTATGACCTACGTAATCTGCTGTCACAGTTATTTAAAAGGAATCCTAGGAATAGACCATCAGTAAACTCCATATTGGAGAAAAACTTTATAGCCAAACGGGTTGAAAAATTTCTCACACCCCAGGTATGGACTTAGTTTTAATTTTAATTTTGCTAAAAACGTTGTAGGACTTTTCTTTTTCTTTATTCTAATGTTAATATACAACATGGCAAATTGGAGTAAGGTATTCCTAGAGCTTTTGTAAAGACACTTTCAGTTGAAGAAAAAAGAATTTTACTATGAGCTGTTAAGAAACACAATTTTTCCAGCTGAATGACTAACATGTTTGACTTAGAGATACTACCTAATCTTAAAAACACCAACAAACTCCCACACCCGGAAAGCACCTTTTACTAAATGTACCAATCACTAGTACATTTTGTATTCAGCCAGAGGTGGTCATTCTGTGGCACAGCTGTAATGCCTATTTTCTTTGTTTCATGGCTAATGGTGGTGTCCTCTGCTTTTCTTAGTCTAGGCCTAAGAGATCTTCCATAGTTGACATCTTCAGCATGTTGCAACTATTGCTGATATCTTGCTCTTAAGTGACAGGAAATCAGGCATCCAGTTTTATATAAATTCTTTCTTAATTTTCCTAGTTACTAAGTTACAGAAAAGAATGGATCTAAATTAGCATCTTTTTAAAAAAAAAAAAAGAAGGGCTTTTTGAAAGGTACTGAAAAGTTATGTTTCTTTTCTGTCAGTAGCTGTTATCATGGAAACATTACGCTTCAGTTGTTACAGCTTACTACCCAAATAAAAGCTTCAAGATCACTGAAATACCATTAGTAGGGGAGACTGCTCTCATGTGTGACTTCTTGTTTACAGAATCTTTTGATGACAGACTGTACAGGTTAAAAAGATTCTCTGCCATCATGCGTGGAGTCCTAAATCCTGCACTTTGGTTCTTGGGGCTTTTTTCAGTTTTAACTTCTCAGCATCTATTGCAACTGAGTGGTAGCCTCTAAGCAAATCAAAATAATCAGGATAGTTCAAGATTCTATAAAGACTGTTCCTTAAAACCTTGTGGTTTAGGTTAACCTTCAGTTACTGCTGTCAGTTGTTGTCAGAACATTAAATAACACATTCCTGGCATGCTCTGTCTCTAGAAAGGTGGTCTTGTAGTATGACCATTATCTGTCTGCAAGTAGCACTACTCTTGTAAAAAACACCTTTGCAGTTCCCATCCTTTGAATATTCTGTATTGGTAGCACCAGTGGTGGCACTCAGATTCTGCAAGAAGTTTGAGAGCAGGATGTTAGAAAATGAGGGCATGGTGCTGGCTCAGCTAAAAGTCTGTCTCGCTCCATGTGCTGTGAGCAGTGAACACTGACTGTAAACGGTGCCTGCTGAGACACAGAGGAACAAGGCAAGCCTACGTGACATTACCTTATGATACTCCCAGCCTTCATCTTTTGTTGTCTCAACTGCATCAGCTCAGGAAGCATCGTCATTGGTATTTAGTCATCCTCAATAGTTTTCTTGTCTGTGAGCTTATCTGATTTCTCCTTGAACCTGTGTAAATTGTTATGATCATTAAGAAATTTCGCAGGTCTGCTACTTGCAGAAAGCATCAACTTTGTTTATTCTAAACCTTCCTCCTTATATTCAGTTGTACCCCACTTATATTGGTATTATTATTTGCTGCCCTTGGGTGTTTCTCTGCAAAATCACACCTGTCACGTTACATCTGTCATCTTTTTATAGGCTAAAGAGCAAGCTTAGTCGTTCAACACTTTTAATTATCCTTGCTGCTCTTCTTTGAACCTTTTTCAGTTCTACTACATGGTTTTTGAGGTATTAGGTTCAGAACTACATACAGTATTTGAGATGATGGCTTATTAATGTTCAAATATTCTTCATGTTACATTTAAGTTACAGTAAATACTATTAGTTAGATGTTTACTGGGAGTAGCACACTTCTCTGAAAAGGGTTTTTTTCTGGCTTCAGTCATAAATACTGTTGGCTAACTGCTCAACTTTTTGTTTAGCTTATTGCAGAAGAATTCAATCACAAAATCTTCCAGAAGTTTGGACCACATGCTGCACCAGGTAAGTGTGTTATGTGCTTTTGCTTTCAGCTCTGGCAAGATAGTGTATGTAGCTTTGTTCTCTTACTGGTTTTGGAGTGTTCTTATACCTGATCCTAGAAGTTTCAACAAAAAAGAGAGTAGCAACTTCTCCCCCCTCCCCTGGGGAGCTGGATATAAGTAGGCTACAAATGGTGCAAATACAAACTACGGTCCTGTAGTATTTTAGGTGTACATTTTCCTTTTGCAGTATGCTATGCTTCCAAAATTTAAGGAGACAGTGAAAACTACAAATACTGGAAATAATTTATATGTTGTTGTTGTATGATTTTTGTTTTCCCCCTTCCTAATGACAAATGCGTAATGAGAAATACCATTTCTTGAAAAAATGTGGGGAGGTTTCATTAGAGATTCCAGGATTAATTCCCGACTTCAGCCTAAAGCAGTAGAATTTCTACTACTGGTAGCAAATTAGATCGTGGTTCATTTTGTCAAGATGTTCTTACCTTACTTTCTTTTCCTGCATTTGTTTACCTTTTTCTCCTAGATTTTCTTCCCCTTTCTTTATTTCCTTGTAGTTACTTGAAGCTCTGGCAAGTGCTTAGGGGTCTTCTGATTGTGTTGTGTGTTCCACTGCTGTCCTGCTATTCTGTAGTAAGACAACTCTGCTAACAGAGAATCAAATCCACAATACTGGCATATTTTCAGGAACTCTACAGTGAAAACAGTATCCCTGAAGGCCATTGAAGCTCTTCCAGAGCTGCTTATCTGCCAACATTAGTGTTGCAGGTTGCAGTCCAGTGTTGTTAGTGAAGGGAGTCCTGTCTCTCCATTCCTTTAGGAAGACTTTTCCCTGTGTCCATGACAACTGAATGGTAAAGCATGGTAGCTGAAATAAGCTTCAGTTCTCCAGTTTGAAATGTTGAGAGTGAAAAGCTCAGGGATTGTGTTCTGCTATATCTTATCAAGCATGAAATTTAGATGAGCTGTTTTGGATGACTGGGTATACTGCACTTGCGCATCAGTTCATGTGAATGAAATGTTAGCAGTTCACCCATTTTCCTTCAGCTTTGCTGTTCCAATACCTTGGAAAAGGGAAATATGGTACACTGGCCATAGCTGTAAAACAGGTTTGTTTTTTTTTCTTTTTAGCTAAAAGACCAGCTCAGGAACAAATACTGACTTCAGTTGCACCAGCTCAGAAAATTACCAAACCTGCTGCAAAATATGGAGTGCCTTTAGTGATCAGGAAGTCTTGTGATGCACCTAAAAAGCCTAATGAGAAGAAGCCATTGGCTAAATCTAGGCAGGTAAGAAGCTAAGTTACTTAAATTGAACTGTTTTTATCATGCCTTATTTACATGCTGTGAAAATACTGTGCATTCCTTTTCAAAGTGTCTTCTGTGTGAACACATGCATCTGCAGAGAAAATAGTAGTAGTTTAAATGCTTGGCTTGCTTCATTATTGATTTTTTTGTTGTTGTTGTTGTTCAGTTGGTTTTAATATAATGATTTTTGGAGACTGCTACCTTAGGTTTGGTTTTTAATGCCACTGCTGAATTAGATGTGCTTTGTATGTTTTCAGTTCCTTTGTTGGTGTTGACCACTCTTAAAAATATTGGAAGTCTGTCAGGTATACCAAAATCATTGACACTGGATAAGAATCTTTGCATCTTTCTTCCTTGTTCAAAAATAATCTCAAATTTTTCAAAAATTAGAAAACTTTTTTAGTAACTTTCTGAAGAGTTGTCAGCCAGAGAAATTGTGTAATTGGAAGAGGAGTTTCCCAGACTTAATTCCATGAGCTAATGAGAAATAGTCTTCTGTATACCTTCATACAGTACTTTTGATTTTTCTTCCAATCATCTTCTCTGTACTTCTTATTACATAAAACTTTTTTTTTCTCCTCTCTCTTTATTCCTTTAATTACTGCATGGCCAGGAGATGTTTATGATACAGCTAGTTTTGAGGTATATGCATGTGCCAAACAACTAGCAACCACGAAGCTCCCACTTCAACAAGAGAACTAATACAAATTTTCTTCTGAATAAGTAATATTTTTGTTGTGGTGGTGGCTTTTTTGTGGGTTTTGGGTTTTTCTCCTCCCCATGGCAGTTTGGGGAGCGTAATACTGCGATCTTTATCCATCTGTCAAACTTGATAGGTGGATATAAAATTATCCTTGAGATATGAATTATCCTTGAGGTTCAAAAGTTATTGGAGGTTTAGAGAAAAGCTCATTGATCACAGAAGCCTTTTTGGCTTGTGATACACAGTGTGAAAAAGAGAGCGAGAAGGGAATGGCCAGATGACTTGTGTGTCCTTATGAGACCATGAGGTTTTTATGTTTTAAGGCTTGGTTGCGCAACCACCCACCAGTCTGCTATTCTTTACAGTCAGTTTCACTAGCCAACGCTGATCCAGCTTGCGTAGAAACTCAGAGCGGCAGGGTAGAGACTGAGGAAGTATCCTCTTCCTGCATGTAAGGAGTCAGTAACGCTGCAATTTTAAGGCATATTCTTTGTGTGGGTTGTACCTCGTGACAAGGGATAAAAAGTAGAATAGAAACAATGACTCCAGAGTAATATAAATTTTCTTCTCTTTGCTGTTGTTCCAGGGTAGTTGAGCTTGCAGCTCTCAACTGGCTTTTCAGAGGAGCATGTAACAATCATCTCCTTTGTTTAATGATATTATGTTAACTCACTGTAGTTGAACTATATTAGACTTAAGTCTCTAAAGACTTCCATTTTCTGAAATACTTGATTTTTAAAGTACTCATTTGATAGGATTTTAGGTTGTCAAAAGAAAATAATTATGAAGCTCTCTGTGTTCTAGTACGTTCAGGAAAAAAAAAAAAGCTTTAAAAGTAGCCATCACTTTTTTGAGATTATAGTAAGCAGCATGGTTTGTTACGTATAGCTGCTTCTTTACCAGTTATTCAGTAGTGGCTGTGTTCTCCTTTTCCACAGGTAAGAACAACCTTGGTTAGAGTTACCCAAGTGAAAGAGCCTAATGATAACCTAATAAATCTGTTCTCCAGATAAAAGAGAATCTTAGTATCTAGGAACCCTCAAAGACTCATAACAGAAAAAGACTGTAATGCAGAGAAGAAAAATAAAGACAGAACAGATTTAAAAATAACTGCCTTCAGCTTTCAAGACAGCCTTTAGTAGAGGATGAACAAGTACAGTAGCATGTACCCTTAGATCCTAGCAGTGCTCTTCATTTAAAACTTGCTGAGTAGTTAATTATTTAAAAGCCATTTTGCACATACTAAATTGTGAGTTTAAGATTATTTTTTTTTCAATTAGGATTTTTTTATCTTATTCTGGCATTGTGCTATCTAATTGAAAGTTTCACCTTTTATCCAGGCCTTTCCAACTCCAATGAAGAAAACGAATCCAGGAGAAAGGAGGAAAATGTTTGAGGTATCATGAAATCATCTGTTAATTTTCAAACTAAGCAAAAGCTAAGTCCAGAGCAAGAATGACAAAATAAAACCTTCAAACCTTTCCTCCTTATCTTTTTTCCAAACGTTATGTAAGAGTGATTTCTTTAAAATTTACTTTTTTTAAATCTTTATGGACGTACACCAGCAATTGGAGCACTAACCTATCTTGACAGAGACTTGACAGAATAATGGCTCAGTAATAAATACCAAATTATATGCTTACTTTTCAGGAACCTTCAAAAAAGAAAAGGTTGGAATTGCCTGAAAAAGAAAAACGCACGAGAGATCAGGTAGACAATATTCTTGAGACTTTCTTTTTTCCACCCATAGTAATTTTAATGAAATACCTTGGGGTGTGTTATATGTTGCATAAGAACATGGAGTAGTTTGATTTCTCAGTTACTAAACATGTTTAATCCTTACACATTGCAGATCAGTTTGCTGAAGGCAGATGAAATGAGAAGATTGGAAAAAGAACGGGTAAAATATGTTTAAAATGTGTTAATAGTGAAGTTCAATTTTCACTTAGTGATTCCTTGAATTACATCTTCCTGTATTTTCTCCTTCAGATGGAACGAATAAACAGAGCCAGGGAACAAGGATGGAGGAATGTGCTTGGTTCAGGTGGAAGTGGTGATGTTAAGGTTGGCAGCAGATGCAGAAATGTGGTGTAGTCTGTTCCTCCCACCTTTGATTATCTGGCATGGTCTTCTCTTTTCAGAAAGATCTGTTCTTGGAGGTCAACTCTTGGGACTGCCCATTTTTAATCTATGGATAATTTAAGAGAAACTGTATAAGACTCTCTTCCCTGGCTTTTTGGAGATCATGTGCAATTTTCATTTTTAATACTTAGTAAATTTCAGAATCTCTACTCTTTCTGCCAGTAATGCTTTTCATGCACCACTTTCTTTTTTTCCACTCCTGCTTTTGCTACTTTTCCTGTGCTGAATCTATGCATGAACAGCTTCTTTCACATTCAAGTTTGTTGTTGAATTCTTTTGCTGAAATCTTTTTCCAGGCTCCCACATTATGATAATGGCCCTCTTCCCCAGTATTATTAATATTATACCTGCTTCTGAGCATTCTTTGTTCTTTAGCAACATAAATGCTTATATATGCTCATAAGTTGTTCAGGACGGGGGTAAAAAATCCTGAGTAAATCTAATTATTTTTTTCTGAAAGCAGTGAACTTCCTATATCCATTCACTTCTTGCAGAATTTAATTACATAATCTGATTCCTATAACTGTTTGCCTGTTTGTGTGGGTCATAGTTTCATGGAAATATAAGTCTTCTAGGAGATAGTCTCATGAAATTAGTTAAGTATGAAGGTCTAGGTACTTTCATCAGACAGAGCCAGGGCAGGAATTTAAGTATTGCTGTGGTGTAAATCTATCTGACAATAGAAAATGGATTAAAACACAGCTATTTGTGGTGGTGGTAGTGAGTCTTACAAAAATACTTGGCCTAAACATGTTTAGTAGGGTTTTTGTAAACAAGCTCTGACCGAGCAGTAAAGTCAAAATGAATAGAGGGTTTATCTTCTGTTCCTTGTACAAGAATGAGGAATACGCAAGCACTTGACCGGGTTTCAGTAGCTGCTTATTAAATATACTGCTTCAAAATAGACATCATCTTTGGATGTGTGCCACACATCATGTAAGTAAAGCTTAAATATAAAAGCAAACTTAAGGTGCTGATACATTTAATGGAAAAAACTACAAGGTGCTGATTAGATTTAATGGAAAAATCAAAAAATATCATTTGGTTCCTATGCCGTCTTTCTCTATCTCAAGATGAAACTGGCAGGCACCAATACAAGCTTCCACACAACACAAGATATCAGTGTAGTCATGTTTGGATGAGAGCTACAAATGTTCCTGATGAACTTCAAGAGTTTTATTGCAAGGTCCTTAGACAATGTATATTGCAAATGTATGAAGTGTTATGTTATAGCTACAGCTGCATCGCTGTCGGTGTTCTCAGTCATCTAGGGAAACTGAGGGTCAGTGGCTGTGTATATTTTCACTGTGTCACTGGTGTAGAATGTCATGGCAGACGTGCTTTAAAATTCGTTGAAATGTCTTCTCCAAATTGGAGTTTAGTACAAATCTTACTGCAGGCTTCTAGGTTATCATCACTCCAGGTTTCCATGTAGTGTTAATAGTATTCTTGACTTAATTATCCTTTTCCTTTCTTCAACATGAAAACAGTATGCAGCAACTCGAATAGCATTGTTCAAGCTTTCCAATAATGCAAGCCACATAGTCTCTTATGAAGGCATAGCAGGGTCATACACTGCATGATTTTCTCTTTCTGTTGTCTTTTTGGGTTGGTTGTTGGCACCTGTTTCTGAGGTACAGCAAGGAAAGAGGTGGCAAGGACTTCACTTCGGGTTTGTGGTTCTAGCAGGCGCTGTAACTGTTCTGCAGATTGTTGATGAGCACCTACCTCATAGCATTTGCCTAGAGATTGATCATACTGTTTCTTTAGATAACTCTTTTGAAAACTGAGCTCTAATATGATAGCTGAAACCTTGAATAGTGTCTAAAGCAAGACTTTTCCCTCTATTTGTAGAAGCTATAGTCTTGTATAGTAAGTTGGTTTTATTCAGATGAACAGCATGCGTACATATTTATTTGAATGTCTGGATAAATCTTTCAGTTAGTATTCTATCATATGGATTATGGAAAGCTACTGATGGGTGTTGAGCAACTGAAACTCAGAATGTGAGCTGAATTCCATTGTCAAATATAATCTGTTCAAGAACTTCTAAGTAGGCAATCTTAAACCTGTCACATCTGCACTCACCTATTTGAATTTTAAATACATTCTTAAGACCACTCTGGAAGGAACATTGACACTATTGTTAAAATCAGTTCCATAGATCCACTACTATGGGCTATTTGACTGCTTCCCCAAGGTATAAAGGGAACATTTCTATGCATGTGCTGACAACCTTAACCTTATTTTGCCAGTTTCACATTTTCTGCATCCATCCTTGGCTACTACTGTACACAGCTGCTTGCAACATTTTTTTTATTATTTTCACATGAAGGTTCTGTAGGAATTCTAATTCTTTAAGAATGACAGAGATAATTTGCATAAAGCAGTAGCTTTTAGTAGATGTTCCTCTGATCTGACCTTTAGTAGGGAAGCATCTCCATTAAGATGATGAAACCAAATTACAGGTTGGTCACAATGGCAATTCTCAGATAAATCTGCATTTAATGCCATTCAGCAACCTTAGAGGTGTGCTTAACCGTTTCCAGCTTCATGGAAAAATGTGTGTTTGGCTACAAGTCACTCATTACTACTTCAGTTAGTACTGTATCGCTTCTAGCTTGTGCTAAAACTTTGGTTTTTGCCATGTGGAATGTCCATCTCCAATTATACTTCAATGGATTTGTTACCAGTAACTTCCAAAATGTGTGACAGATGTCTCGTGTATAACTAGACTACTATTGGAGGGAGGTAAAGTGCTGTATTACTCTGGAGTACTAACAGAAAAAAAAAGTTTTTAATTTATCTATCTTGTAGTTTGTTAAAATAGGGCCATGCCAGGAATAAAAATAGGACCAATTCAGAATTGTTGCAGGACATATTAATGCTTTTATTCTGCTGAAAAGGTGAAAATTGAAAGGGCTTGTTAAAACCAGCATTTGAGATTTCCACCCTACCCCTTCTGATTTCCAGGCACCATATTATGGCGGTGGAGGTGGTGTTGGTCCTTTTCCTGTATCTTCCAGAGGACAGTATGAACACTATCATGCTATTTTTGACCAGATGCAACAGCAAAAGGAAACCGTTAGAGTAGCTGAAGAGAGAGAAGCCAAATTGAGGGCGAAAGTACAAGGCCGAGAAGTAGTTGAAAGGTATGGCTACCTTCTGTTAGAAGTTGCATGTGGTCTGCTTTAGATGAAAGTAATGAAAGTTACTGTACATGTTTATCTACAGAGGAATTCCACCTGGAATACGTCCAGGAGTTCCTAAGGGGCCTACAGGTCATCACCATTTACCTGATGCTGGTGCAGTTAGGAAAAAAATGAAAAGATTGAAGGAGGTGTCTAAACAAGCCAATGCAAACAGGTTGGACTACAATAAT
Organism: Strix uralensis; assembly: GCF_047716275.1. Classification (NCBI taxonomy): domain Eukaryota; kingdom Metazoa; phylum Chordata; class Aves; order Strigiformes; family Strigidae; genus Strix; species Strix uralensis. The sequence goes on from NC_133975.1 coordinate 43,191,482, forward strand.
CCATAAATCTGTCCCTACATGTTAGATTCTTGTTCTGTGTCTTGTTTCATTTAGTAGTTGGACATGTCTCAAAATCACTTTATCCATTGGTATTGTGCCGTCTGTTTGTCTGTTGGTCCCTCACAGACCACAATTCTTTTAGAACCAATGGAAACCTTGGCTTCCCCAATAGTAGAAAAAATGGATTACTCACAACTGTAACTAAACTAGATTTCAGCCAAAACTATTGGCTTAATGCAGTTGCAGATAATATTATAAGCCTCCTCCTTTGCTTTTTTCATGGTTCCACTTTGTGTTACCTGCCAAGATGCTTCCTTCTCCTGTCATCTCATTCTGAGTGCCTTCTCTACAGCTAATTGTTGGACGCCCTAGCATAGGAGTGTCTAGAATGCTCCTGGAATTGTTAGTTCTTGTTTATTGATCAGTGGAAAACTTCTGGGAGCTTTCTTCAAGATGTGAATGTCAGGTGTATGGTGTGCAGCTTCTAATTCAGTGATGTGTATTCTTTTCAATTACCATAAACTGAGTATTTTATATATAAAAGGATTTTTAAACAGGTATTGATTTGGGGGTTTTTTTAATTATTTCACTCTTTCAGGTAGCTTCTTCGAAATTTCTTTGCTCTTCTTCAGATCTGTTAGTATCTGCACTTGTGAGGAGTAAATGGGAAAATACCTTCTTTTCTAGAAGTTTAGTACATGAGAATTAACTAACTTTTCTCATGCATTATTTAAACTTCTGCAGATCCAATGATATAATGAAGAAATAAATGGAGTTAATATGAGGAAAAGGAAGTGGCCAAAGAAAACATCTGTTGTTCTAAATTAATTTTATTCAGTTTTATGTTTTAATATAATATATTTGGCCTTTGTAAATTTTTTCTATTTTAAAATTTGCAGCAATAATGTAACAGGTTTAACACTGATGTTACAGTTTTGCAAGCTACAAGGTATATTTTATTTTCTTTATAGTAAAGTGGGCTGTTGTGAACTGATTAAAATTCCTCCTAGTACAACCCAGTAGTGGAAGGTGTGTTTTCCCAGCATTTTCCCAGATGATGTAGATGTGTATTTCCATCCTCCTCTGTTCTCAATGCTTTGCACTAAGTGACACAATCCCCAAACCTTGTCTAGATCAGGAAACACTGCCTTGTACGTTTAACGATATTAAATGATACTTGGCTGCACCGGGGTAAACTTGAGAGGAACTATAGTAGATGGCTGCAAATCATGAATAACGTGGAGATCATGAAGAGAAAATGATTCAGTGTTTTTCAAATACATGAACGTGGAAGCACTCAGTGAAAATACTGTGCAGAAGTTTCGAAATAGGTAGAGGGTTGGTTTGGGTTTTTTTATTTATAAACTGGATTAACTTTAGTCTTAAATTGAGGTGCTGTTTCTTAGCATTTATAATGTGGTAAGTATTTGTACTTTATTATTTAGCAGCAATTTTACTATCATAGCTAGTCTAGCAGTATTTCTCTGGCACTTTATTCTTTCAGCTGGAGGTAAAATATAAAGGTAAGTGTTCAGGATGTTTAGCTCCAAACTAAGAATGTTAAAAATGGCAATTTTCTTAAAGATAGGTAATCAAGAGTATGTATTAAAGAAGTTGAGAAATCCTTAAGATGCAGTGTTTCTGATTACCACAACTATTGTAAAGCTAATTATAGTTAACATCAACAATCTTTAAAAGTCGTCTCTTGGACAGCAATGCAGCCCATAAGAAATCTAGTTGAAATGCTTTAGCAAAATGATTCACGCTGCTTTAGAGTAGGGAAAACCATTTTCATAAAATTTAGTTGAAATAAGTTTTCCTGTGAATTTGGCTTCAGACAAATAGGTTGGTGATGTTTTTTTTCTTTTGTTTGGGAAGCACCTCTCCTTCAACACCGTAAGTTAAACTTTAGCTATATGACACAGGTTTGAACAGATTTCACTATCTACTAATTGAATTCATATGTAATGAACAGTTACGCTAAAAATCTTGTAGTGAGTCAAAAAATACGTGTGTACAAAAATTATCAAGTGTTTGGTTTTTTTACCAGTAACACCTACAGGGATCCTCTTGCCTTTTCAGAACAGCTACAGCATTTGTTTCGTTGTGTCAAAGTAGTTTTACCTCTGTCTTCCTTGTAATGAATTGTAGAATATGGAAATATTTAATTTCCTTGTTGCTTGGGGTGGGGGTGGTGTGAGAGGAGAGAGAAAACAAGATGCAAGGATGTTGAATTACCATGCTAATTCATTTATGAATTACTAGCGATAGCTCCTATATTGCAAAATGATTCTTTCTTTAACTGTCTCAGCCTGATGGGTTGTTGCGATCAGCTTATTCCAGTTTCTTCCTGCCTGTTGCTGGACCCGCAGTACTCCTCAGTCAAACAAGGCCAGGGGAACCTTGGAAAGGGGATTGCCTCATCATTCTACCATTTGTTAGAATTTTGGATTTTTTTAATAGAAAGCTTCCTCTGAGTCCACTTCTAACCAATTTGTCAGAAACTGGTTCCTCTACAGAATCATCATATGTATGTGCTAGGAGATTTGCCAGATGCTCAGTTACAGTAACTTGAACATAGCCTTCTTGTGTACCCAAGGAGGTCCCTGACCTGGGGTGGAACATGTGAAAAAAAACCCCATCTTGTTCTGGCTAATTCTAAGGTAGGAAAGTTCCTTCACAGTCCCTTTAAATACAAACATTCCACCACATCCCCCAAAAGGAGTTGCCAGAACACTCTGAGAATACTAGCACTGTAGTAGAAGCCCATACTCCAATCCTAGGTCAGTCTTGAAAGACTGCTGCAGTATTAACCTTACTGACTGGCACGTGTGATGAGTTCTTGCTCATCTCTAAAGGGAAATCTTGAAGGTGTTGTCTTTTTCACAAACATCATTAATAAAACAAGCTGAGACATTTTCAGAAATAATCGCACTAAGTTTGTGTTTTGACATTCATTTTTGTTTTGATGACCAGGATCTGGAAGGACAACATGGTGGTTTGTTTTTTCAGTTGTTCTTTTAACTTAGTTGAGCCTATTTCCCTCCATTTTGTGGAAGTCTGACTTGTATTTCGGCTGATGAAAGGCATTTTTTGCAGATGCCTTGCTCATAGAAAGTTACATTTTTTTGCATGTGTTCTAGTTAAATGTGAGGAGGGGGGGTTGAGTGTCGTGTTTCAGATACTTTCATCTTGCTATGTGTTGCAATTATTCAGGCAAAAAGGATGGATAGCTGCAGATAGAGCAAAGCAAGTTGAAGAATTCTGGCAACGAAAGAGAGAAGCCATGGAAAACAAAGCTCGAGCTGAGGGACATATGGTATGGAATCTGGTCTTCGTATATATATTACTGTTTCAGCATGCTTTATGAATCTTTGAAGTAGCATCACAACAATGAAATGCTGGCTAAATATTTTCCTTAGGTGGGTTTTTTTTAAAAAAGAATTGGAGGTAGGTTTTTTGCATTTTGTTATTGATTTTATTAAAATGTAACAAAATTGTGAAATGCATTTCTCATGACTGTAAATGTATTAACAAAGGAAAAATCTCTTTTTGCATGTGTCTAACTTGATATTATGGATTTTAGAACTTTTCTGTTCATAGCTTTAAAGTTTTGGTTAAAATTAAACTTTAGGTATTATTTAGTAGCTTGAACCTAAAATGAAGTTTGATTAAACTGATACTACTGTATCTGATCATTAGCTGTATGTTTTACAAAAACACATTCTGCATACAAAGAAGGTATTATAAAGACATCCACCTTTGTCAAGGCTGACGTTTTTGCTCTAGAGATTAACTAGTGGACAGTGTCACAGAATGTTCTTTGTTCTTTATTCTTGCAGTTCTAAATTTAATATTCCTTTAGGAAGTTTGTTTTGCACTAAAGATACCTTGGAAATCACTCATTTGCACTAGGACTTTGTGTGGTTGAACTGTGTTTTTATCATGTGGAGAGTTTTGCTCTTTGACTGCTTCTCCGCGCTATTCAACCAAGTCACAATAGAACTATCAGCTGGTGAAATTAAACTGACTGTGCTGGCATTGCAGTGAGATGAGACCAACTGCAGAAGCATCTTACATCTGAATATCAAATCATGATTTACAACCAGATCTTTGTTTCAGGGATTATTTCACTTACAGTAAGCAATTCTTAGATGCTTTGATGGTGAAGTATCCTTAGATTAGTATATATGTTTTAAAGTATGAGTCTTCCACTTCAAAACTATGGTTCTGTTTTTTAAAACCTCCAAGACCAATAAATACTTTTGAAAAAATGAACAGTTCTTGTTAAGACTGCCTCTTCTTAGACAAGTCCTTAGTATTACCTGCTTCCGTTTTGGTTTTGACTTTGTTGGCATTAATATAAAAGCATGAGATAAATTAATGCAAGCCACACAAGTAATTAGGGTAATGTTTCTCAGGTTTCTCTAATGTATTCAGCTGAGCTCAAATGTTTTATTCTTAACTGGCTGCCATAATAAACCAGGGAGGTTACTGAACAGTTGTAAAAGTAACTTCCAGATTATTAGGACTTGTAATTCGAAGCCAGGGTTCCAAAGTCATGTATTATCATTTGCTATTAATAGCAGAAGTTCTCAGCAGCTTTCTCATATTAGTGCAGAAAGGTAATTTGACTAGCCGGCAGTAGTTCTTGTATAGGGATCAGACTATTGTCCAGACCATGATGATCTGAGAGGAGAAATCAATAGGAATCAACTAATATGCAGCTCTTTGTCATATAAAGACTTGTAAGTCAAATGACTTGTAGTAATTTACCCAGCTTCTGTTAAATACAGTTGCTGTCAATTATAATTTTCAAGTGACTGTCTAAAGTTTGATTTAGTAGTTGAATTGATGATACTTCCAGTCATTTCTTAAGACAACTGCTGACCTAACTTGCTACTTCACTGTTGCTGTGTGGCATTGAAAAACATTGAGTCCTGGTCTTTGAAAATTTAATGTAGGCAGACAAATAAAAGTTAACAATTTACAGAAAGAAAATCAGTTCTCAGAAATCTTGTTTCCGTTTTTTTTTCTTGTGAAGAGCAGTGATATAAATCTCCATCAGTTTGCTGAAAATACCTAAACTAACTTGAATGCTAGAATGAAGAACAGTGAGATGATTTGAATAGTGCCACTTAGCTTTTGTAAAGGTCAGGAACATGCATAAAAAAGTTAAAAATAAAATATTTTCTGAAAAGGTGAATATGGGAAATAATTCCTTTCTGTTTTGTGTGACTTTTATGCTCAAGCTGAAACCAGAATTCATGGAGTCCTTATGAATGTATGTTACTTCTTAACCACAAGATGGTTCCTTTTAACATGTTCTCTGATTCCCTCAGTCACTCAACCACAGAAGTGTGGAAATGTGCTGTTTACTTGACTTACTCTCTCAGATTGAGCAAAAAATCAGAATTTAGCCAGAATATTTGGATTCAGTCCTCCCTGTTGAGACCTTAACTTGCTGATGGTTCTTTACACTCAAGCTTGAGAAAGCTAAAGCCCTGGTATTTTATAAGGCAGAAGGTCCATGTAACTATCCCATGTATGCTTACGGTATTTATTGAATATTAAGTTAACAAATCAAGATATTTTTAACCTGTTCAGTAGAAGCTTGTGGTATATCATGAACAAAGTAATTTAAATGTTTTGTATTTAATCCAGGCAGGAAACTTGGAGTTAAATGATTCTTGTACTGTTTTGTATTGGACTTCCTTAAAGGTTGAATCCTTTTAGTGACAGTTAGGACACTTGAGTTCATCACACTAACCAAGACCATACACTGTGAATGCGTGTGTATTAAGCATTTAACAGAGCTTGTTAGATGCAGTATGTATATTTAAGTATTTTGTTAGGTTTTTAAGTTTGCTACTTGTATTTTTTTTTTACAATTTGTCATTGTGGAAAAAGCTTAATCTAGGAACTATAAAGATGCCATTTTTATATCACGCTTGGCTCAACAATGGCAGAAATGCCAACTCTGTGCCATAATTTGTATATAATCCAGATATAGCAAAACTCGTTTGCATCAGAATTTAGGCTTTCTAACATAGGAAGAGAAGATCGGAATTGCAGAGAATATAGTCAACTATATTCTTAAAGTTCTAGTCTCTCTCTTTGGCTACTCAGGATTTTTGGTTACTACTGTCATGTTTTGTGTAAGTGGAAAGGGGTTATCGGTTAACTTCAGAACAACTGCAGATCATTGATGGATTTGGTTTCTTCTAAGTGAACAGTTATTGGATAAAGCAGATAATTTTACTGCCCCAGCCACCTTAAATTTGATACCATTAAATGGCAAACAGGGTACACTGCAAAACGTGGCAGATATCTATGGAGGCAGGCCCATTCCTGCAAGAGGAAGGAAATCCAGAAACAAGGAGGAAGAGGTATGCTTGCCGCATGTTTGCCACTTCGCTCATCACACAAGTAGCACTATTTTGACTTTGACTGTGTCTCATTTCCCTGCATGGTTCATCTGTGTAACAAAAGGACTTTATAAATTCCTAGGAAATAATTTACTGTATAAAGTTTTATAGTTTGGGTGTGTTTGCTGGTTTTTTTTCCTTTTAAATAATCAAAGTAATAGTTGTCTGTATCAGTCTGTCTCAGGTTCTTGAACGTGCAAACATATAGATACAACTCTGTATATTTATCCTGTTGTGATAAATATAACTATTCCTAGCCTTCAATGATGTAAAATGTAATGATAGCTTAATACTGGAAAATAATAGTTCCAGTTTTCTTTATTTTCATTAGATGAGAGTTCTTCTGGAGTTTAGTAAATGCTAATACGGTGATAGTAATAGTGTGGGATTTTTCTTTTTTTTTTTTTCACCCATCTTATGTTTTTGTGGAATCTTATGTATTTTAAGCTAACCATACTGGAGACAGTTTCAGTATAAGTGAAATTTATTTCCTTTCTTTGCATTAGGAATATTTGGCAAGATTAAGACAGATCCGGCTACAAAACTTTAATGAACGTCAACAGATTAGAGCTAAACTTCGTGGAGAGAAGGTTGGTTTGAAAAATAATCTTAAATACTTATGGAAGTTGGCTGTGGGATATGTTACTTTTATCCCTGCAGGAAGACTTTACTTGTAGGTGGGTTATATATATATATTTTTTACATTTAATTCTGTTCCACAGTTAGTGTCCTTCCATCTCTTCCTCCAGAATATGCAAAATCTGTTTTTTATTTCAGTGTTGGGGGTGCAGCTTCAGTGCCTGTGAACTAACAATGTTTTAAAAACAAGATGACGTAAGGTTACATCTGAGTTTGAGACATCAAGCACTAGCATGTTTATAGTTACTTGCTTTTTGTTATAGGAACTTCTCCAGAATTCACTTTTTAACAATGCTTACACAGAATATGTATGAAGCCACTCTTTCCATACATTCTGTAGGTGCATATTAAAGTTAGAAATTCCTGGCATGAGCTTCATTTATTCAATACACTTTTTTTCAAACATCACTTTTCAAAAATAGGTTCATAATACAACAAAACCAAAATATATCCATAAAGTAGATTCAGAACAAACTCTTCTTAAAGTGTCAAATGAATAATCTAAGGCACCCTTGGAAGTAATCCATTTACTTAGTTAACAAAAGTTTAATTTGAGAGGTAATCTATGTACTAAATATAGTTCGAAGTTTGTTTCTGTCTTTTCATTAGCCTACTGTGGGATCTTGTACTTCTGTTTGTTCTTTGCCTTTCTCTCCATTTGTCTTAAAAGAGTGTTTGGGTTTTCTGAAGTGATTACCTGCTTACATATTCACATTGTATTTTGTGATTTAAAACTAGAGAAATGTTCCTGCCCCACCCTCCTTAAGCACCCATATTAAGTGCTTTCATGCATCTTATGTATAGTGGGTGGACATATACTGCAAGAGCATGCCCAGTTTCTTTGGACTGCTGTCCCAGCTACACAGAATTCTGCATTGCTGTAGGTTTGGAGTTTGGGGTTTTTTAATGCTATAATTCTAGTGTTTTTTTCCTGTATCAGTGACTTCTTTTGAATTCATTATTTTCTTTAACCTTGATTGCATCTCACTGGTGAGATGCAAGAGAGGCAAATTCAGTCCCTTGATTAAGGTACAAAACTTATTTGGTGCACTGATGAGCCCCTTTGAATCTAAAATGAATGATCCAGAGCAGAAGTTGATGTGTGTTTCTACATGAGAAGACTATACAATAACAAGTGCTAGTGGCTAAGTCCGGCATGGGACCAACATGGGCTGTTCTCCTAAATGTGTCTTGAGGAGCATGAGGAAGGTCAAAGTCTTGTGAGTCTACAAAGTTACTGTAGAGGCTGGTCAGTGAGGTTTATCACTAGTGCTGACTCACATAAAATACTAAGGTGATGCAGCATAAGCCCATGCTGTCTTAATTGCGTTTGATGCTAATTTCATTCATAACTCAGTCTCCTCTGCTGTTTTGGACAAGCTTCAAAACTGCTGCAGTGGGACTAGTCATCTCCATACACAGCCCTCCAAATCTCACTGTGTCTCCTGAGTGCCCCTAGAATACTGTGGACAGTGCTAATATGTTACCAGTATAGAGCCATTGTTGTACTGCACTCTTTCTTTCATTTTTTTCACTGAGCAGCTGTAACACTTCCTCTAAAAATTAGGAGCACCCACACTCTACCTGCAGTATGGTTAACTGCAGAAGTAAAGGTACTCTCAGAAACCTTTTCTCTGGAGGCTAAGGCTCTGTATGCTAGTAAAATCAAGCAAAAGTGCTGTTACTGTTTAGTTCTCTGTATGGATTATTAGGTATATTAGGAACTTAACTTCCTTTCCCAGTGTCTGTACCTTACCTGGGGTAGTGTTGTATGCCCCAGAAGGTATGCCACCTACAGAGGAATGGAGCATAAGATTAATATCTTTCCAGGAAGTAAGCCTAAACTAATTTTCAGAATTCAGAGACTAAATTTAAGAGGTTTTTTCTTGATGGCCTGCGGATGCAAACTTTCGCGTGGAGGTTCGCTTCTAGAGAAAGACCATCTCAGACCAAATCTTGTCACAGATATGTTTATTTCCTTATGTTGATTAACAATTTTGTATCCATTTCTACTGCATAGTATCCTGGTTTATATACAATAGATTAATATATGTATTCTTTCCTTTGCCTATGAAGAGTGCCAAATTTTTTTCTGAAGTTTTTCTATCTCCAGTGTTCTTTCCAGTCATCTTCTTTTCCTGTTGGCTGACTGAAGCCAAGGTGGGCATGACCTTATTTTTTTTTTGTTTTCACTTAAATTACCTAATATTCTTGTTTGTGTTTTGCCAAATTATTTCCGATAATACTCTTTTTCTTATACTGCAAGAAAGCTACTAAATAGGCCTTCTAAATTGTTTCTTTTATTTAAAAGGTCTGCACAAGTTGGTCACGAACAATAAAAAGCTCCTGTCAGAACCTTTTTGTATAGCTCTGTCAGTTTGTTTTGTAAATAGGAATATGCAGAGGCCATGGAAAGAAGTAAGAGAGATTGAAAACAGGTATTTCAGAGGTAGACCTTATATATTTTTACTTGTTACCATTTTCCCCCTCACCGATTCTACCTTCTTTGGAGCACATACAGTGAAAGAAAATGGAATTCTAGAGCATCAAAGCTTTCTTGTATACCTTACCTGCAGAGCATGCAGCAGTGATGAGAGGTGGCAGGTGAGAGCCCAGCATCATCAGGTCACTTCCCATGCAACACCAGGCACATTACGTTCTTCCTGGCTTGTAAAAGCTTCATATCTTTTAAAGCCAAACACACTCACAGCCCCAAACCTAAACAAATAAACAAAACCCCCCACAAATCTCAAAGATTAAGTTCTGTCCAAGTAGACATTACATTTGAGTGAGGAGTGACCTAGTGAAATTATGACCCATGTTAGTCATACAGTTAGTCTAAATAATCTGAGTAGTAATTTACCACTCAGCTTTTAAATACATGAATTAATGATAATTCTCTTAGGACTCTTCTTTTGCAGAATGAAGCTGCCAGTTCTGATGGACAAGAATCAAGTGAAGAAGCAGAACTGAAACGCAAAAAGATAGAAGCGCAGAAGGTAATTCTGGGGAGGGAGGAGATGGAACTTACTATATCAGATTGGTTTCGTATCTCACTAAGTTTCTTACATTTCATTTTGCTGTCAATAGTTTGTTCATACATCCACTACAAGAAGTTTTTTTATTTTAACTGTATTGAGGTAACAACTCTGCTCAACTGTTTTATCTCTGTGACTTTAAAATATGTTGTGACACAGCATAGCAAGTCAAGGATTTTTCCTACCCCTGCCTTTGAGATTTATCTCTAGGTTAGCTTTAGTCCTAAAGGCAATTTTGTATAACTAAAATAGCATTTTGATACTGAAAGGGAAAGGAAGATGTACCTTAAAAATAAAGGTGTTAGTGGTTAAAAGAATAAAGGAAGGCAGAACTGCTGATAAAGGCTACATGTGGATTGGAATTGGAAGGTGAGCTAGATACCTCTGTGATAAAGTACGTTTAAAGTAAATATTTCACAGAAGTTCAGTGTTTGATTGGAACTTTATTCTATGTGGTGTTCTTAAATCAATAACTATCTCTACCATACAATACATGGCAAGTATTTATCTATTCTACAATTTTTTTTCCCCATCATCTGCAAAGAGCAATGTAAAAACAAGCTAACCATAAAACTAGAGGTGAAACAGCAACTGAAGCTTTCTGTGTTGAGTAAGTTTGTAAAGTTTAAACTGAATATTTAATATTATCTGATTAATGCATTGGGATTCAAAACTAATTTTAAGTAGAGATTTTAATTTTACATTCCTCTCTTTAAGATTGCTATGTACACTAAAAATATAACCGTGCAAATCAAGAACTGTTACTAAATTTTGAGTTGTTGCCGTTATTTTCAACATAGAAGATCAGTTGTTATGCTTGTGTGGTGATTTTTGATTGTCAGTGGAGTCCATTCTCAGCCTATACAGTAATAGGTGAGAGAAAGGAAGATGAAGTAATCCAAGAATGTTTCTTTTTTAAATGTTCCATGGAATGGGGCACTAATGCTTATTATGATTTTAAGTTAGTCTTTTTTTGCTTGTTTGTTTACTATAGGCCCAAGCAAATGCTCGAGCTGCAGTTCTGAAAGAACAGTTAGAGCGAAAGAGAAAGGAAGCATATGAAAGAGAGAAAAGAGCCTGGGAAGAACATGTAAGAAAATAAATCTGTTACACGCAGTCAAAGTATGTAGTACCGTATGTTTGTATAACTAAAATCCTATACTGTGATTTTTCAAGCTTAGATAATTAGTTTGCCTTCTGAAACTGTGAAGAGCATCTGTCAGTCAGAATTCCCTTATTAGAAGCCTAATCCTAGGTATACTTGAATAAAGAATTTGATTCAAGAATTTAAGAACATCAAAGCTAAGAATTATTAGGATCACCTTAAGTATTTTATTAATGACCTGTAATTTACCAAAGTGTACTTAATCTTTCTTTATTTCTGTGTGCTGTGGAGTGACAAGTCCAACTAGTAATATATCGCTACAAAAAGCAGGATGTTGTGAAGCTGATAAACTGGAAATAGTTCACATGTGCAGTTGGCAGTTGTATTTTGTGTGGAAACATGCAGCACTGTTGCCCTTTTCTAAGGTTTACATGAGCCTATTTGATAATACTGTGTTTAATGTGCAAAGTCTTGAAGGTAATTCTCTAATTGAAATTTTTTTAATTGAATCTATACAGCTGATAGCAAAAGGGGTAAAGAATCCTAATGTGCCTTTTCATATGGGAGCTACAGAACACAGTCCTGTGCATGGGCTACAAGAGCTTGGAGCAGCTCTTCCTAAGCCACAACTTCCAGTGAAGCCCGGTACACCAGTCATCTCCATGACTTCTGCTTTGAAGGAAGTGGGTGTGGTAGGTACTTTTGCTAAGAGGGTAAAATTAATGAAGGAAAAAAACCCCAACCCAAACACACAAAAAAACCGACTGATTTGAAAAAGAATTTTTAGAAGAATGTGTAGATTAGGTAGAAAAGAAGTCATTAAGGATACTTTTTGCTTCTAATTAGGGAAAGGAAAAAAAAATATGTAAGAAGAAACCAAAATTTGGAAGCTGTTGAAATGCATCTGTACACTGAAACTCAAATTCAGTGAGATCAAACAAAATGGCTTATGATGAACCCTTGGCTGCAATTTCAGTTTTGATCAAGGCAGCCATGATTAGTGGAAGAAGACATAACTAACTAGCATTTTCATCAGCCTCTTGAAGAGGGGACATAAGGAGTCTGTATCCTGGTAGAAGTGAGAAAATACATTTTGAATGATAGGACTATTTTATATTAATTCTTGTTTTCAGTGAGTTTGAAAGTATGTGCTGAACATAAAGGTTAAAGGACTTGAATCTGATAGTGTTGTCTCTTGTTGTCTAAAACAGTGTTAGAGACTTACTAATTTCTGTTTGCTGTGATCGTGGGTCCTGATACTATAAATGCTTGCATGTTTATCTTGACTACCACCATTTGATTTAAATAACAATTGTGAAACTGAGCATACGAGTGAATCATTGTACAATTTGAGTTTTTAACACAATCTGTGTTAATTTGAATGCTAACTTTTGTGTTTTTACCTAAGCTATTTCTAGATTTCAGTGTAGTGTGGGATTATATACTGTATACAACCCTGAAGGCTAGGACTGTGGGAATATAGTGAAACTTAATGCTAAATAGTGTAGAGAGAACGTAATACACTGGAATATGTCAGTTGATAGCTGGAAAAATAAACAAATCATGTTTTGACAAATCTAAATCATTAGCACATTTTTTTCCATGTGGATAGTTTGTCTTACGGTAATGCAAGATGGTGACTATAACTGACTAAAAATGAGCACACAGAGCAATTGGAATTGGAGAAGACAGGCCTTGTACACAAAGATTATAAGTTCTACATTTTTGCCTTCCAGTTTTTAGTTTGATTATTTTACGTATCACTAAAGTTGTCTCTTCTCTTCTGCTTTCCTTTACAGGTACTCTTTGACTCTGTCCACTTTTTTGTTTTCTTATAGAATGACTCATTTCTAGCTTTGGAATTTGGTGGCATTTTGCTGTAGAGGTCATATCTAGCTTTATCTCTACATCTTCTGTGCTCTGAACTTGCCTGCTTAAACTGAGTCTGATTTGCTCAGCACTTTCAGATAGTGAACAGTTCAAAGACAGAAGCTGCCCTTGAAATTCTGTCTTTGGGAAGCCCCATAAAAACAGAAGTATCGTACATTCTGTTTCAGTCTATCTGCAGTTGTCAGTGAAAAGGTTTTAGAGGTGACTTTTCACTATTATGTCTATTAATATTTCTCAAGATTATTTTTTTCTGACTTATTCTTCTACATTGTGTTTCATGTTTCTTGGACTTAAAGGATGAAAATGTAACTGCTGTCCAGGAAGCTGAGGAGGAAATAAAAAAGCCAGATTTTGCAATGCAAGTATGTCAAATTATATTCAGTTTCATTTAGTTTTCCTTTTAAGAAAGGTACTGGTTTAAGTTATATATGTTGACCCTTATTTCAGAATAAACGAGAAATACTGAGAAGATTAAATCAAAATCTTAAAGCTCAAGAAGATGAGAAAGGAAAAAAGGAGTGTAAAAATATCTCTGAATCAGCTGGGTCTGAAGATGGTAAGGAACAACAAGAAGGTGACCATCCACTTCTAGGAGATCGCAAAAAATGGGAATCTGGGGCATCTGAGTTGGTAGTTCCTCTAGCTCAGTTATCGATGGAAGATTCTCTCTGTGGAACAGACCGTAAGTACTTTTTTTTTTTTATGTCACCATGACATTAGTAAATCAGTTTACCATGAGTCTGTTTTTATAAAGCAAGTACTCTATTATTATCGTCTTGTTTTGTGTTATCTGCTTCTGGTATTCCCTTGGATAAGGTATAAGGCACAGGCTGAGTAATTAAATGGCCTGCAGGAGATTCAAAAAATAATTTCCTGATTTCAATAAATAGTTACCTAATTAAATGCATGGTTACTTTCTTTGAGCTTTCTTTAAGTGTCTTTTAAAAAGGCATTAATTTAATGGAAAGAATAAAAAGCACTTAAGATGCATGAAAGTTTCTTATTTAACTTCAAAATCCTTTTATGTTATCAGTAGAACAATAAAAACTGAGGGTTTTCTCAATTTATATGTTACTTTTATTGCACCCTTCTTAGCTTTTTTCTTTTTTTAAATCAAGCCTGTGTTTCTGTCTGCCTTCTCTGGTCTTGTGGGTGGAAGACCTTTTTCCTGGTTTCAGTGTGTCTTATTAAGGATCTGTTTCACATTGTAGAAATAAATAATCATTGAAAATGTGACAGACTTACTTCATAGCATAGTAGTTTTACTTGGCTAGAATGTTAGAAGATCAAGAACCTTCTTTTGCTCTATTACTCTTTGTTGCATTATATCCTCTGTTTTCCTTGGAGGGAGAAATAGCAGAAAGAAATGTCAAAGGATAGCAGGACAAGAGACTTTCTAGTTTCCCATTTCAGGTAAAGTTAAGACCATCTCATGCCAGTTTTAAACATTTCTCGTACTGTTTTCTTTTGGAGTGCCTGAATTGCTGAAAAGATCTCCTGCTGCTCTTAAGTTGCAGATGTTAACTGGCATTTAATAACTCCTATTATTAAATGGAATTGGCAAAAGAAAAACTCCAGACTTCTGAGCACAGTCTTTGGGCTGTCTGACTTGGGGTGAGGTGATATGAGTTCTGGCTTTGTAGCTTTTAGTTTTGTGGAGGTTGTTTGTTTGTTTACTATATAGAAAGTGAATAAAAGTTTCTAATTTCTAAAAGTTTCTTTATCTGTGTTTGTGTCTCAGCAGGTCAAACTCTGGGGGAAGTAATTAGGTTAGATATTGGTGAACCCCACAGGAAAGTCTGGGGCAAAAGCCCTACTGATTCAGTCCTGAAGATCCTAGGAGAAGCAGAGTTACAGCTGCAGACTGACTTACTTGAGGAACTAGATGTAATAAATGGTAAGCACAGCTGGTAATTATCTGCACTGCAAGTGTAGGAAGTGCCAGATTGCCAGTTGGTTTACTGAGAACAACTTTGAAGCATATTCTGAAGCAACTCAGAAGCATATTCTATGCTTGCTCTTGCTTTCCACTTCTGAGTGTTGCCTCAGTTCTAAATGTTCTTAGAAAATGTCAGCACAAGCTGATACTGAAAGACACCAAAATATTTCACACTTAGTGGAGTGGTAAGAAATTAAGAAGGATGTGCTGAAAGGGAAGGATCTTCATTTTGTTGAGAAGTCTTGGACTTTGCTTATTAATAGAAACAAGCTTTTTAAAAGGATGTGATCAACTGAATATGGTATTAGATAGGTCGTGTAACCTTCTTGTTAGCATATGCCTTACCATATCAGTGGATTTTTTTTTTCTGGTGAGCTCCTGCTTTTTGTCCTTTCCAAGAACAAAAGGACTTACGTTTTTTCCAAGTATAAACTTACACTAATGATAATGTAGCAAGTAAAACTCAAATTTTAGTATTTCTGGCTGCTTCTTCATAGTACTTATAATAAAAGCATGCAAACTTTTCTATTGTTTTCCTTTAAAGAAACGAAAGTTTTCAACTTGCCTTGTAGCCACATTGTAGTTTATTATCAAACTGTGCCAAAACACTGTTTAAATAATAGAATAATTTTGTGTTAGGTACTGCGGAACTTCTTGAAGGAGGCCATCAGTCCTCATCAGAGGAGAAGGAAGAGAAAGCTTTTCCTGCTGTTGGAGCTCAGTCTTCAGTACCAGTTGGTGTCACAGAGTCTGACATGACTGTACCAGAAGAATCTCAGAGAGCTGGACCTACCCAGGTGCGAAGCAAACCTGTTATGCTGGATGGTAAGTCGTTTCGTTAGTAGTTCTAATTACAATCTGTTTTCCAATTCAGTGAGGGAAGTAATGATCCTGTATAATTTTATATCTTCCCATAAGTAGTGTGCATTTTTTTTAACAACACCTTTTAGGTAGGACCAAGTGCTTGCTATGCCTGTGTTGTAATTTGATTCACTAATGTATCTTGTAAATTTCCAGAAACCTTTTTTATGTGCTTATAGAAAACTCTCTAGAATATGGAATTCTAAAGTGCTTCCAAGATTTTGTTGCTGTTGGGGTTTTTCGTTTGTTTCTCACCATCAATTGTGCTGGAATCTTTTCCCCTGTATACCAGCACCCTGCTGACATCTGGGGGAATGTTACTGAGGTTTATAGAAAGCATAGTTCATTGGAGCTGTAAGATACTTTCTTTGTATCAGAAACAAGCTTTTACCTCTGGGGTTACAAAACTTCAGTTGTTTCTGCAAAATGCAGAAAATTATTAAAGCTGAAGGATTTAAGTATAATCTTAAAATGTATAGTCTCTCCTGTCTTTTTGTTTGGCTGGGATTCATTTTTAATGAGGTATATGACTTTAATTTTAGAGCCTGATGATTTGGAAGCAGAGATGTTGGAAGAAACAGAAGATAAAAAGCACGAGAGTAAGGAATTTCCCATCACTGTTCATGAAGTGTGGGTAAAAGAGGAAGAGGACAAGTAAGTACTCTCTTCTTCTGATCCCTCTCTCTCCAGTTCAAACAACTAGCTGTAACTGAGAAGGATTTAGATACATCAGTTAAAATGTTAAGCTTAGCTAAAGCTTCATTGCTTGTCTGACATGTTACTTTTACTGTACTTGGTGACTTTTTCAGTAGACTAATGACTACTTTTACATGGCGTTTCCCCTGGATATGGTATTTTATAATAGGACACAATGTGACAGAAAAAATGAGGCAGCTTCTGAGAAATTAGTGCTTGACAAGCTGCAACCACAAAAGGAAGCTCCAGAAGGTCAGTCGAAGTCTCCTGTTTTGTTTATTTTAGCTGGCAGTGTGGAGTATTTGAGACACCCCTTCTCACTTCTTCACTATCCCCGAAAGAGCAGGTTTTCCGTTTTCATTTTCTTCTTGAGTTAATACTTCTAAAAAGGAAATTTCTGATGGATTAGGAAGACAAATTGTGGATGTTACTTTTGCCACTTTGGAAGAAACCATTTATAGATGAACAGGACAGTGGCCCACACTGATAATTAGAAGTGAATGTTAAATTTCAGAATGTTACAACCTTTTAAAATTACTATTTAAAATGTTATGAAATCTGATTACATAATAAAAGTGTAAATAAAAAGTATTGCTTTGTTTATAGACATCTCAAATTAATATTGACCTGCAGCTTGGATAAAAACATACTTTAAGCAGCTGCTAATGATAATTTTTTATCTTTACTGTGTAGAAGAATTGCTTGCTCTTGGAGGCCTTTGAAGTAACTTCAGAAGGTCTGCGTATTTTACAGTGGAATAGAAGATACATTGTCAATACTATCAAGTACCACTGGTGATGATATTGCATCTGTTTATGGGTGGCTTAGGCAAACTGGGGTTTTTCTCCAGTGTTTGGGTAAATTATGTTGAGGTGACTTCAAAGAAATCTAGTATAAGGCAGGAAGCAGCAGGTGAAAATGGATGACACCATAATTTCAGGCATGGACTGGATAAAAAGAAACTAGAAGTCATGAGAACAGAACAGGCTGTAGCTGAGGGCTGTATATTCTCAATAAGTTAAAATAGGAGAATTTCACATTATAATGTATTTACTAAAATAATCCCAAGAAATTTTAATACTTTTACAGTGCTATCTATTATTTTCCCCTTTAATTGTACAACAGAAATCAGTTAGTTATATTCACTTTAGTTACCTTTTGCTTAGAGCTTGGGGTTTTTATTTCAATTTGTAACAGACTTTCTTTTACCACATCAGAAACTTGTTCCAGTGACTCTCTGCAACCTGAACCCTTATTCCAGAGGGTAATGCAGCCCACAGCTGTACCAACAGCCTCACCAGTTCTGTCAGCTCAGTCTTCACAGGAAGAGCCTTTTGTACCTCGTTCACGTTCTGTATCACCAGCAAAAAAAAAAGGCAAAAGTTCGTTGTTGATTGGACTTTCTACAGGGCTTTTTGATGCAAACGACCCCAAGGCAAGTTTAAAAAAATAAAAAGCAATACTTGTTTTTCTATAGTAATACTATTCTTATTTTCTTACTGAGGCTGAATGAGTCCAGAACAGATGGCATAACTGTTTCAGCAGGTGTTGGTATTTGTCTAGCCAGGCTGCCCTGCAGTATGGTGTACTGCCTTCATTGTATCAGCAGGACTCGCACAGCAGTGAGAGTCTGTGGTTTCACCCTTAGCACTCTATGTCCAGGCGTTTGCAGAGCAGTGCCACCACTTCTCTGAGACATAATTGAGGGACTGCAGGAGGAAATTCCTTCCTTCTCATATCTACTTTCTCCCTTTTGTGCAGTTTTTCAGACTTAACGCTACCTTGCCATCATGAACATAAGCACTGAACAGATCAGCAAAGGTATCTTGTCATTTCTGGCAACCAAGTGATTGGGCCTTTTCCTGTAGGATTTAGCCACCTAGCACAGGTTCTGGCTGTGAAGCCGGAAGACTTGAAGGAGAGTGAATGGAACCAACTACTTTCTTGAGGGCGTTTCCTGACTAGTTACATAGGTTTGAGTGACAGCTCACAGTCTGTGAAATGAGAATAGGGTGGTGGAACCTGGTTTTGATATGAATTTAAAATATTTTAACAATAGTTATGGAACTAGTAGATGAAACAGACTTCTTAAATCACATGCAGTACTTGCCTGGGTTCTAAAGTGGAAAATGAGCAAAAGGGCAGCTGCTTTTTTGAGAAACAATGGTGGCAAGGGTTCTCAGGAAACCTGCACACCTGTGTTGCATGCAGTCAGTATGTGGTAAAGGATTTTCTAGGTGGTGGAATGCCAGGTAAGGAAGAATGTTTCTTCTTTTGACTCCCAGCCTTTTTTTGTGAGTGCATGAAAGAAGTTGCACTATTGATGATAAATTGAATATTGAATAATATCTATTGGTTGATGCATTGCTAGGAAGCATAATATCAGGGATAGTGCTGTTTGCATCTGGGAAAATAAGGCTTCTTGACAAGCTTGCATCTGTTCTCACAATCTGTATATTCACATCAATGGATTTATGACTCTTAATTTTGATTTCCCAAGAGTTAGTCTATCATTAACTTTCCTAGTTTATGAAGCTGTTTGGCAGTTAGACAATGATTACAGAAAAGCTAACTTGTGGATAGGGGGAAGATGAACATTCTTTGTACCCTTATCAGATTTAGAAAGTAATGGATATGCTTTATAATGAAGTTCTTCAGTGTATCAGTATGAACTGCTTCAGTATGTCTCCTGTTACTGTGTATTTGGTACATGTTTCAGCCATGAGTGTTTGTCACAGAATTGTTAATGCAGTACCAGATGAGCTCTACATAATAGCAGAGAGCTTGGAGAAAAGCAACAGATGTGGTGGTGTTACTGCTGCAGGAGACTTAATGAAAGAAAGCGAAATTCCCTTTTCTCATTTGGTTGCAACAAGAGGACATTCAGTACTTCTTTGCAGTATCTGCAAATGTAACTTTCTGGAATTTCCCAAATACACACCTGCTGCAGCTCTTACTCAGAAACCAAGGAAGCCTTTATCAGGGAGCAGGGCAGACAAGAGTTAGTGTCCTGTCTGTATGCTAACAGAAGTAGGCTAATGGGAAAAAAGCATTTTTCAAAATACCTGCAAGCTTTGAAATGATGGGGTAGTCAGTCTCCTCATTGTTCCTTCACTTTGGTAGTGGTGTTCAAAAAGGGTTGGTCACCGCTTTGATTGCAATAATATTCTGGCCCTGAGCTGACAGATTTGATACTTGAGCATGTATGTGAATACACTGTCCTGCTATAAATGGCAGCTGAGGAAATTTTTTTTCATTAAAAATTTTTCATTAGGAGCAAACAATGAACATGCATGTATTCAGAGCTATGCTGAAGGAAGGTGAGGCTTATTGGTAAAACTTCTTAATGCAGATTAGGTCTTGTCTCTTGTTTTATTAACACTATGGTGAATATTTAGTAATTCTGGGGGATTCTTCTTAAAAGAGAGATCTGGTAGATCACTGAGCAAACACTTACTTTGTTTCCATGTTGCTTTATTTCCATTGCAACAAATTACTGTTGTAATTTGAACTTCTTTCTAATACTTCTTGTAATGAACTTCTTTCTAATACTATGGAACTGCCTTGGAATATACCATAAACAAAAGTCACTATTTTCAGTGACCAACCTAGAGAAATAATAAAATGACATTTAAAAAAATATTCCTTTGTCAGCTACTTAAATTGTTCTAAGCTGTGATTGACATACATACATTGTAAACAATTGCATATATATATATATATAATTCATCTACTGGAACGTTCCTTTTCTTTAGAGAGACATCAAAGTAACGAACAAATCTGCACAAAACCAGGATCTTTGTGTCATTTGATGTTCTTAAAGGTTTTCAATCACTGTAACTTGTAAAGTCAGAAGCTTTCCTTTAAGCTGAGAGGCAAAATTCAAGATGTCAAATTTTCAACGATTAGAGTATCTGTGCTGGACACATTGTTGTTTTGAAACTGACCTTCAAATGAAAAAGGACAAAAAAAATCTTACTTTAAAGTATTTTGTAATCTCAGACTGGTTTTAGTGTTGTTACCAAACAGGCTTTCTATTACTTTTGCAGATGTTGAGAACGTGTTCGCTCCCAGATCTTTGCAAACTGTACAGAACTTTAGTTGATGTTCCCAGTGTAGCAGATGTGCAGCATCAACATAATCTTGAAATAGATGATACAGAAGATGAGCAAGCCAAAGAAGGACACTCTGATTCTGAGGATATGTGAGTGTATCGAGTTTATCAAGTATTTCAACAGGCATCTTAGATCAAGAATATTTTTGGTTAGACACCAACAATTACACACAGTATACCAGCATGGGGTTTTTATTCAAATTTAAAAATCCTGTATTGGATCATTATTTACTTTGAGTCTTGTTCCAGAGAATTGAGAAGCTGATGTACAATAGCTGTCTGAATTTCCTTTCCAAATTCCATCCAAGATGCTATTCTGTCTGGCTTCTGCACCTTGCATTCCACTGAAGCAGATCAAAGTTGATGGCTACCGTTCTTCCAGAAATAAAGATTTCTTGAATACTTCCTTTTTCCATACATTGTGGGAATTTCACTCACCTATCTTCTTTACTGTTGCATTGGGATGTTCTTCATGTCCCCATAATTCTTTCAGGGACTTAAAAATCCTGGCTCTTGACTATTCCCTGCAGCTTGGGTAGTCTGCAGGGATAAAGTGATCTGGTGTATCTATTATGATGAAATACCTAGATCTCTGTTTGCTCCAGATACATTTTTATCTGGATTGGGAATGTTATACTTGCCAGGGTTCTATAATAGTGCACAAATACAAAGATTTTTAAATTATCTTACTAATAAAGTTGAATTGAGGACCTATCATCATCTTTGTATGAAATGGTCTGGTATCTGTTTAGTTAATTTGTTCCATGTGTCTTGCGTGATACAGTGGTTATCAGTGCTGTGATCATGTTGGACTGAGGACACAAATACTTGTCTCTTCCCTGCCCCCCCACCAGCTACATTGGCTGAACAAATGAGATGAGCTCTTCCTACAGGGTTTGTCTTGTAAAGTATTAATTATGTAAACTTTATATCACTTTCTTTTAGTACGTTTGAAGAGGCAGACACAGATTTGCAGGAACTCCAGGCCTCAATGGAACAGTTGCTTAGGGAGCAGCCTAGTGAGGAATTCAGTGAAGAGGAGGAGTCTACTTTAAAGGCTAATGTCATCGAATGCATAACAAATGGCACAGAGCTGGATGAAGGCGATGAGAATAACCCCAGCAGTGAAAGTGCACTTAATGAAGAATGGCAGTCAGGTATAATTTCTGTTATACCTGTTTTATAAGTTAGTTATTGATGTTAACAATTCAAACACAGAATAATGTTTTTGCATTGTATGCTTACAATGAAATATAGCTCTAATAGCTTTTATACAGAAGTTTTAAAAAAATCAGATAATATTTAGACTTTCTGAATATTAAGGTCAACATCTAAGCAACATTCAGTGTTGCAAATTAAATGTTGGCTGTTTGTTAGGCAGTGATTATAAGTCACTGTTTCCTCTAGTTGTCTAAAACTTGTCTTCAAAGAAGATCAAAGACTCTATGCACATCATATGTTTTGAATAATTCATGACTGCAATGTAAGAGTGAAAAAGAAATAGCAATTTGACATGAGTAGAGTATCTGGGATCCAGCTTACACTACAATTAAGTAATTTTAACAGGCAGTCAAAAGGAACATGGAATTATTAACCTTGTCCTTAGCCCAAAATAGCTTTCAACGCAGTCAGACTAAAAATGAGACACAAATTTATTACTGCTCTTTAGCATTTTGCATTAGCTATACACAATGATGTCCTGAAATCTCAGTTAGTTTTTTGAATTCTGGTTGAAATATAAGTATTTAACTACTGTTGTAAAATCAAGTGCATTTAGAAATATAGTTATAAAAAGATGTAGAAAATCTATAATGTAAAACAGAGCTTTTGTGTAATTTTGGTTTATTGAAGACAATTTTAACAAACTGAACATCTGTGAATATACCTATAAGATATTATCTATATAATACATTCCAATAAGTATTTTAAGGTAAAATAAACTTGGGTAGTACCATCTTCTTTCATTTTTGACAGTGCTGATGTTATACTCTGGTAACATACAATACTATCTGTTTCTGTGATTCTGCTGTTGTTGCAAGCATTACAGTATTTGGTGTCAGTGTCACGCCTTCTAGATTTGTGATACTTCGTAAGAATTGCAGGTTTTATTGTTGGGAGCAGGAGGAAGGCATTGAAAACTCAGGGGAACAGACAGAACTTGAAACCAAATATGTTCAAGATCCAGAAGTTACATACAGGATTAGAGGTCATCTAATGGGTTTTTAATCCATATACAACTTTTCTTTTTATTTCAGTGATAATTTCTTATTGATGTGACTGTTGATACTTGAATCAGGGCTAAGATTTGGTCAGAATTCTACCTTACACTAGTCATATACAGGAATTGAAAGTAGTAGAGTTTTAATACTAACTCACAAAGTCTGTGACCTACAAGGCAATACTATGTAGTTTTTAAAGATCTGATAATATAAGCTCTGAAATCTAGAAAGTTGTATATTTTTCCCTTGGTAGATAAGTACTTGAATTATGAAAAGACTTATGTAAGTATTTTTCTTGGGCAAAAGCAGTTTGCATTTTATAATAGGATTTTACATGGGGGCTCTATCTTGTATTTTTAAATACAACCTTCTTTTGTTAAGCTTACCTAACATTTGACTGTTACAAACCTATTTGTAAGGTTTCTGTAGCCTATAAGCAAAATCATCTTGACTTCTCTCACATAACTTATTGCACCAATTGGCATACTGAATGTGCTACACAAAGGAGATGCACTCATAAAAGAATGAGTAACTTTGTAGCTAAATTAGTGCTGGATTTTTTTAGACTTGCTCCATGGAACAAGATGCATCTCAGTGCAGAAATTAAATAACTGATCCTTAATATACATGTTCTTATTATGCTAGAAGACAGCTGCTTCATTAAGGAGATCTTTTCCCTAGTGTGGAACAGCCACTGAACCCTGCATCAGTTCCACCTCAGAACTATTTGGAGTGGTTACTTGACTTACTAACGTTGCTTTGCTAAATAAAAGTCTGCTTTAATACCATACCTTGTTTTCCTTCAGTATGGATAGCCTTATGTCTAACTCTGAGTGGGGTTTTCGAGGAGGTAGCTAGATGCTTCCCATTTGGGATTCAGAATTTCTTTCTTGTTAAGAAAGGGACTGTTCCTGTTTTCTTGCAGGTTGTTGAGAGTATCTGTCAACATCGTATAGTGCTCCTGAGCCTACCTGCTTTCATTACATTTAGAGATCTGTGTGGATATCAAGTTTAGGGGCATAGAAGCAACATCAAGAATATAAGAGAACTGAGGGGGTTTTACTGTTGTTTTCTTTCTTTATAGATAATAGTGATGGAGAGATTGCCAGTGAATGTGAAGAATGTGATAGTATCTTCAGCCATTTGGAAGAGTTGAGATATAACCTGGAGCAGGAAATAGGCTTTGATAAATTCATTGAAGTTTATGAGAAAATAAAGGTTTGTGGAATAACCTCAAGTGAAAAATACTCTTAAGAAACAAGTACCTAGGGCTGTTGACTGTGCTGGTAACTAATGGCACTGTGTGACTAGAATCAGTGCTTATTTCTTTAGTCTTTTATTCTGTTTCTACACACTAAAATATAAACAGAGAAAATGCCATGAAAACTCTGGGTTTAACCATTAATTGTTTTAATAAATTTGAACTGTCTAATTCTATATCCATTTTTATTTTGGCCATTTTAATTTTTGTCCTTTCTTCTAGGCTATACACGAAGATGAAGACGAAAATATTGATATTTGTTCAACCATAGTTCAGACTATTCTTGGAAATGAACACAAACACCTGTATGCCAAAATACTTCACCTAGTAATGGCAGATGGAGCCTACCAAGAAGGTAATCTCACTATGTCCTGGCAATTATGGCTTGTCTTATGTTATTTCTTGGTCATATACAATAGGTTCTAAAACATACCTGTGCTTTGTTACAGTGGTAAAAATTATTTTTTTCACAAAGGGTATTTTTAGTCCTGCAACAAAATGTGTCAAACTTTGATTAAACATGCTGACCACTCTGATTTAACAGTATGTACATATACTATCGAGTGTAACAATAGTTGTCTTGTGAAAGGTGCAGTATAATTATTTAATTTTTGTAAAACAGTTATGCAGATTGGGAAGATGGAAGTCTAAAATAAAACTTTCAGAATTAAAAACAATTTTATCTTAAGAAATAATGAATTTTTAGCTAAAATACTGTTTTTTCCAAAACTCTACTTTTAATGGGTTGCAGTATCACTGCTTTTCTAAAAAGAAAATTTCATGTGGCTCTTTGTCCTATAATTGTCATTTTTCAGAAGAACTTGATGTGGAGGTACCATCCGTCTTAGATTTCAGGTGGCTCAGTAATACAGGAAGAAAATTCATTTTGTTTGGGAGTCCTGCCTAGCCCTGCCCTAATTCTTTAAATTTCAGACATAAGAAAACATCCCATGCTAGTAAAGGTTTATAGAGGACAAGTGACAGAGGCATGTTCATGAGCTTCTGTCTCAAAAGTTTTATACTCTTCAAATAAGAAAAGTTAGGAAAAAAAAATCTATATTGCTCTCTTCCAAGAGAATTTTTCTAACTGAAGCAGGCCACTTGAGATGAAACTATCTTAAATTCGCTAATCCAGGAAAGATGACATGTGTTCAGTATTTGTACCCATAGTGCTTTCAAGGCAGTTTTGGTAACAGTCACCTCATTGGTGACTTAGTGAATTCTTGTATTATCGCTTACTAAATTGTGATTTCTAGTTTGTTTTGTTACCCCAGCTTGATTTTGTGTGTTTGGCACTCCTTTTCACTCTGTCTCTCCCCCTCTCGTGCTTTTTACAGATAATGATGAATAAACCTGACTCAGGAAATTCCTTAATACCGTACTACATGTTGGTGATTGAAGTCTGCACAGCTGAATAACAAATTTTAGTGGAGAACATAACATGGGACAGGAGAAGCAAGACTTCAAAAAAGAATGTTGATTATATGAAGAAGAGGAAAAACATGCCATTTAAAACTGAGAGACCTATACACTTCTCTTGTGTGTACTTGCATATGTGTTCATCAAATATTAGATGCCCAAAATTTAAAAAAAAAAAAAAAATCAAAACAAGACCAACCAAAACCAAACCAACAACAAAACAAAACAAAAAACCCCAAGCCTCTAATCTTTCCAATTCCAAAAGAAATACAGACAGGAATACCTGTATATCTTCTGATATAAAACTGAGACCTATGATGTTAAACAGAATTTCTGCCATGTCAGCAGTTGGCTGGTACGGTTAAGCAATTGGAGGTATTACTGTGTTGTGGCAGTACCCACATCTAGCTATTCACTTACATTCTCTTTACACCTACATAAAGCAATTACTTCATTTTTATTGACGCCTGTGGTTGTATTTTAATAGCATCTTAATCTAGTTGTCCAGTTTCAGTATTTCACTTTTTCCTTAATTAAAAAATTACTGTATTTCAAAGCTGAAGGCTTCTGTCACTTTTTAACCAGTGTCATCTGAAGTATCTTACTGGTGTTTCTAAATCAGGGCAAACTGGTACTTCAGCCATTGAAATGTCTGGATTTTTTTGAGATTGTAAAATTCATTTGGAGCTACAATACGTTTTTCCCTCAATATTTTTCTTCCTCTTCCCCTTCCCAAAATCCCAAGCATTTAGCTCTTTGGAATTTTGTTATCTGGTTAGTGATAATATAGTATGATGTTGAATTGAAAGGAGTGGTGTTTTCCCGTTTTGTTTTTAAATTCTTACTGTTACACTCCAGCAGCCACAGGAGAGAATGAAGTATTGGAGGCACAAGACTTACCATCTTTGGGCTCATGTTTTGTAGCTTGATTTCCAGCACCCCAAAAGAAAAAGTAAGTTTCTTCTGCCCCACATTTCCTTGTTCCTCCTGTAAAAGCAGTACTCTACAGGGCAGATGTTAGGTATGCTATTGTTTTTCAATCATCACCTCTGGAACAGCTGTATTGGCTTACCTGTACAATAAGTCTCTTGTTACAAATCTGATGAACTATGAAACTTCCAACTGCCCTAGGGGAGAAAAATAGATTTATTTTGTTTTTTTTTTTTTCAGCTGTAGCCAGTCACAGTCTGAAACTGTTAAAAGTTACTCTTCCACAAAGTAAAATCAAGTATATATATATATATAACTTAAAACTGTCAAAATATGTACATGATTTTTGTATAGTTGTTTTATGGTGGTATTATTAAAGTTTTGCTCACTGAAAAGTGTTAATTTTTTTAAACACATCCAATTCTTAAAGGTAGAGTAAGTTTGGTCTATTTCAGTTGTATCTTGGGAACCTGTGATGAGAATAAACTTAATAATCATAAATGTCTTTAATTTTTCTATATCCTTATTTACTTGATTAAATACATCTTGTTTCATCTAATGAGAAAGGATGATCATTGTTGGAAGCAGTGCTGGTTCTGTCCTATGCTGCTTCTCTTCTCCTTCCCCTTCTTTTTGTTTTTGGGGTTCTTTTTGGTTGGTTGGTTTTATTTAACTTCCCACAGTAACTTTAGGTTGCTCTTCCATTCCACTTTTTACTGATGAATAATCTAGTCAGAGAGATGATCCTCGTGAGCTACATCATCCATGACATTTAGCAAATACACCCTAAAGACTATTAAAGAATGAGTCTGCATTATTTTCCTTCTTGGGGTTTGCTTTTCAAATCATACCTTGCCCACCTTTTGGGGGAAGGGAGGACCCAAAACCTTCAGATTAAGAAGACTATAGATCTACCATAGGGAAAGAAAGAAATATTCTGTGCTCTATGGTTTTGAATTTTTTCAAGGTGATACAGTCTTACCGAAGTTAAGAGTTGGGGGGTGTTTATTTTTTTAAAATTTAAATCTTATAATTATTGACACTTCATTTCTTATGCAGTGTGCTGGCTTCTGGTAAGAAAATGGACATAATATGCAGACTTCAAGATTTACAGACATAGAGCTTTTTATCAATTAATGAATTTACAAATATGTAGAGATTGTGCACAGCTTTTCAAGAATAATCTTCAAACCTGCCACCCAGTAGTAGATGTCCTTGAAATGCCTCAGGAGCTCATTTAAAATTGACACAGTAAATAAATTTGTCTGCTAAAGAAATACCTCTATCTGAAATTTTAAATCTCTAATGAATGTTTTAAGAACATCAAGGACAGTGTGACTTCAGGACCATTAATTGGTCTGTATGTAATAACTTGCTGAAATTAGTTGAGCATTTGGCTTGTATTCATATTACACACTACAGACAATTTTCTGTTGTAATTCTAGTAGCAAAGTGAGATCTAGAATGGTATTCTTGGCAAACATACTCTGTAAACTATTTCACATTATGTCCCTGTCCTCAGTCTGTCTTCTTGACCCCTGAAGCTGACCACAGTTCAGATGAGGGATCTTAAAAACAACAAACAACAAAGAAACCACACATCCACCCTTCCCAAAACCCAAAAAAACACAACCCCAAAAACCCAAACCCATAATGTGTCTCTTGTGCTGCCCTGCACACATGATTGTAGCCCATGACACTGCAACCTCTTGGCTAACTATGCTTAAATAGCAGTATGTGCACCTTGGGTTCTCTGACCTTCAGCAGGAAGGAGTAAAACCCCAGCAGTGAGGTAGAACCAGAAAGGATGTGTCCTCGGTGCCTGGGGCAGGAAGATGGAGTCTTGACTGCTGATGGGGTTCGTTTTGAGCTGAACGGGTACAGTAATCCTACCCTAAGCATCTGCACCTGAAACGTTTTTCAAAGAACAGAGCCTGAAGAGGCTTTTGCTTTTCAGTTTGCTGGACTTTGAGCGTGTATTTGAAGTTACTACCGGAAGGTACTTCAGAAAAATGTACTACCTGGTTGGGCAGTATGAACCAAAGCAGATCACTAACATTTCTGTGGTCTGGTAAGCAAATGGTTGATTGAAACAAAAGTTCCAGTGTACATATTCCTGACACGGCTCTCTGTGCTCTTGAGACATCTACATCATCTGTCAATAATTCTTGCTTCAGCTTTCAGTGCTTCTGTCTCCCTCTTGCTCTGATTTGTGCATAAATGCTGTGTTTCTTCAAGCATGCATTCTCTTTTGTTCTAAAGCTTTACAACCTTTGCCTAAATCTGTTGAAACTTTGCAAAATATTTTTGTAACATTGGGTGTTTTTTTCACGTTTGTTTGCAGGAGAAACTACACCCTTCCAAAACTCTGTCTGCCCTCAACCCGGAGCTGAGCTGTGGGTTTTTGAGGCAGCGTTTAGCACACGCATGCCCAAGCCAGCCTAGGTCTGTCATGGCGCGGCGGGGCTAGGGGCCAGCGGGGAGGCAGGGGCGGGAGCGGGGGGAGGGGAGTGGTGCCTCCACGCAGGTTGCACTTTGTTTGGGAAGATGTGGGGCTCCTCGGTGCTCCAGGTAGGGACCTGAGGGTGGTGAACAGTGAGACTGAATCAGCATGGAAATGCTTAAGTTCCTGTGCTTTCTAAGTGTTACCTCGTGTGAAGCCGGTTCTGAAAACCCTACACATAAACACAAATCTTCATATGTTTACAAAACGTTGTTACTCAAATAATTTACAAATCAAAAATATAGAGAAATACATAGAACTTACGCAACTGGGTAGCAAGCCTTTAGCTAGAGCACAGTTTCTCAGCTTGTATCAGTCATGCCATCCTTACACTCCTTCTCCTGGGGGACAAGGGCATGGCACGGTATGTCCAGTTTCCCCAAATGACTAGATGCAAATTGAAATAAAATATGACACTTTTAGCACAGTTATGGTGTTGTGTATGGTTGGACTCTGTATCAATCTTCTCCTCAGCCAGCAGGTGGGGTAGAAGCGTGCCCCTGACTAAATTACTGGTTTGACTTTTATCTCTCCTCTAAAAGCACCTCATCAAGGCTCAAATGAAGCTAGGCTCTACTTAATTTTATTAACTGTGATAAACCAAAGACAGATATAGAAACTTGATTATTCAATCCTTTAAAACGTTTTTCTTCCCAAATAATTGTGGCTTTCTCAAATCTTATTTTAACGCTTGTTCATTCATGAGCCATGTAGACAAAAATTTAGCATTAAATAGAAACCAATGGTTACCATTCCTAGAACATTTTGCTATTTTTATCACAGCATTTTAGATTGAGCAATTTGCAGAGTTTAAGTAGTAGTTTGAAAATCCATAAAGAGCTTCTTCCTTTAAATTAAATTTGTGTGTTAATGCAATATGCACTTCAAATGCATTTCTAAGTTGATATGTTTTCCAGCTGAGCTGATGAGTTCATCAGTTCAAACAGTATAACTTTGAACGGTTGGCTTATGCAAGAGTCTTAAAAACACGTCTTCAGCAACTAAAACCTTAATTGAACTGCTTCCATAAAGATATATTAATTTGTAGTTACTTGTGAGACACATGTATAGAAGTTCAGCTGCTCCTGCTAAATTGCTTGCCATGAGCACCTCTGATCTGGTGCACTCTTCCGGATTTTATTTCCAAGACATTTTTAAACCAAGATGGGATTTAGCTAATTCCATTAACTCTCTTTTTAATGATACAGTTTAAAAACTCACAGAGCCAAAGACTTGGAGAGTTTTTTCACATTAGCGGCACAACAAACACCAAAACTGGCGGGTTGCACAGTGGGAAAACTCTGGTGAGGTAGCATTTGATTAGCTTCAAGATGGCTGTGACAGCTCTTTCACAAGTCGTCCCTGAGGTTGACTGTATCAAGTGTGAGGCTGGGGCGTTGCATGAGTCACTTCTTGGCTGATGGATGTTCCCTTAGGGACTGTAGTCAGCCAGGAGAAAATACGGTTCAGTTTTAAATAGCGATGTGGCTTGAACTGATGTAGACATGCTCTAAGGATAAGGGAACCATAATCAGGTTCTTGACATACCCTAATTTTTGCTGTATCCTGCAGACAGGCCTAACAGTAATCTCTTCTCTAGGGGAAGGGATGAAGTATGCATTTTTGCTGTATCCTCAATATAGGATAAAACTTCCCCAGATTCAAATCTTAGGTAAAAACTCTGCAGTTCTAGCTCTCTTAATAAAATTTAAATCTCAAGCAATACTTTAGGGATGCTATTTTGTCCTCCTATCACCTTCCCCATCAGCAGTCGAGTCCTCATTGCTGTTTGTTTTATTGCTGCTAGAACTATTTTAAATCTATTAGAGTAGTTTTACAAAAGTAAGGTACATAGTCTTTTTCTGAAGAAGTGATTGATTTGATGGGGATATAGAAAAGATGGAAAACCTGAGATGCCATTAACGACGAGCTAGAGCTCTGTCTATTGTAGAGCTATACCAGCATGACCACTGCTTAAAGGGTCAGTCAGTCTCCTTTTTATAAACTGCTGTAGCTGCTGTACTTCCTCTAAATTGTTTCTTACTCTGTACTGAGCTGTAACAACTCTTGATAAAGATGTCTAAAAGACAGTAATACAATGCATCTAATTTGCCATTGTTGTAGCGCACTTAGTTGATCCTTTCCCACTGACATTAGTTTTGATAACTTACATGGCAGTTTGGAGTAGTTTAGTCTTGTTCTTCAAACTTTGTAAGAGGAAATCAAAAGCTGAAGATTATGGCACTTGAGCTTCTCAATAGAGTAAATTTAGACTTAACACTGGACATACTTTTATGCCTTTTTAATTCTAAGAAATACTAGTATATTTTACTTTTCTATACTTAACAGTTTTAAAGCCTTATTTAGTAGATATGTTTTACTGTTAGTAAACATATATGGAGAATTATTTCCACAGCAGTAAAACATCTCTAATGCGATTCTTAGCTATTAATAATATAGCATTTTTTTCAGCTGTTGAAAAGCCTGATTGCACTGAATTGTATATCTTGTTCCACCATGGACTTTAGTACATCAGTTAAAGATCACAGTGCCCTGAATAACTTAACTCACTGTATTCACTTAATTCACCGCAGTGCTCCTTTCCTCAGATGACTGCTATTGCTTTCTCTACACTGGGCAATCTTGTTTCTCCAGGAAGAGACGCCAGCAATTTCTAAGAGACAGTGGGATTAAGCATTGCCAGCTGGGAAAGGGAGCAGAGTTCGATCCTGGCCTGTGACCTTTGCTAACCATGCAGTGATACTACAGTAACTAGTCTGCTCAGATCAGGAATGATGGCTTTTCCACCACAAATACCAGTATCTAGCCATACATACATAGCAGAGCATGGATGAGCACAGTCATAAGGCTTCCCTCCTCCCTGTAAAACTTAAAGAAAGCTTCAGTCAAATCCCACTGTGATCTGTTAAGATGATCCTGTTCTCAGCTGTCTATTGTATTCTACATAGCCTGCAGGGCTGTGATCTTAATGTCATCACAGAGAGACCTGGTTGGGGATGGCTTCTATGACTGGAGTGTTGGAATGGAAGGATATAGGCTCTTCAGGAAGGACAGGTAGGGGACATGGGGAGGGGAGTCACCCTCTATGTCACTGACCAGCTGGAGGGCATGGAGCTCTGCCTGGGGATGGATGAGGAGCCGACCGAGAGTTTATGGGTCAGGATTAAAGGGAGGGCAGGGATAGGGGATGTTATAGTGGGGGTCTGCTACAGGCCACCCGACCAGGAAGACCGAGCAGATGAGGCCCTCTATAGACAGATAGGAGCAGCCTCATGTTCACAAGCCCTGGTCCTCATGGGGGACTTCAACCGCCCCAGTATCTGTTGGAGGGACAGCACATCAGGGCATAAGTAATCCAGGAGGTTCCTGGAATGCACTGACAATAACTTCCTTCTCCAGGTGATGGAGGAGCCAGTGAGGAGAGGTGCTATGCTGGACCTTGTTCTCACCAACAAGGAGGGGCTGGTGGGGAGTGTGAAGCAGTCTTGGCTGCAGTGACCATGAAATGGTGGAGTTCAAGATCCTGAAGGCAGCGAGGAGGGTGCACAGCAAGCTCGCTACCCTGCATTTCAGGTGAGAAGACTTTGGCCTCTTCAGGGATCAGCTTGGCAGAGTAGCATGGGATAAAGCACTGGAGGGGCCCTCTCCCCTCCCAACCAGCCCAAGAAAGCTGGTTAATATTCAAGGATCACCTCCTTCAAGCTCAGGAGCGATGCATCTCAACAAAGAGGAAGTCAGGTACGACCGCCAGGAGGCCTGCATGGATGAACAAGATGCTCCTGGACAAACTTAAACACAAAAAGGAAGCCTACAGAGGGTGAAAGCAAGGACAGGTAGCCTGGGAGGAATACAGAGAAATTGTCCGAGCAGCAGGGGATCAGGTTAGGAAAGCCAAAGTACTGTTAGAATTAAATCTGGCCAGGGACATCACAGGCAACAATAAAGGCTGCTATAGGTACACTGGTGGTAAAAGGAAGACTAGGGGAAATGTGGGCCCTCTCTGGAAGGAAACAGGAGACATGGTTACCCAGGATATGGAGAAGGCTGAGGTACTCAGTGACTTTTTTGCCTCAGTCTTCACCAGCAAGTGCTCCAGCCAAACCGCCCAAGATGCAGAAGGCAAAGGCAGGGACTGGGAGAATGAAGAACCACCCACTGTAAGAGAAGATCAGGTTTGAGACCATCTAAGGAACCTGAAGGTGCACAAATCCATGGGACCTGATGAGATGCATCCATGGGTCCTGAGATAACTGGTGGATGAAGTGTCTAAACCACTATCGATCCTATTTGAGAAGTCGTGGCAGTCTGGTGAAGTTCCTACTTACTGGAAAAGGGGAAACATAACCCCCATTTTTAAAAAGGAAAAAAAAAGAGGACCCAGGGAACTACAGGCCAGTCAGTTTCACCTCTGTGCCCAGCAAGATCATGGAGCAGATCCTCCTGGAAAGTATGCTAGGGCACATGGGCCATAAGGATGTGATTGGTGACAGCCAGCATGGCTCCATGAAGGGCAAATGGTGCCTGACAAATTTGGTGGCCTTCTATGATGGGGTTACAGCACTGGTGGATAAGGGAAGAGCAGCTGACGTCATCTACCTGAAGTTGTGCATAGCATGTGACACTGTCCCGCATAACATCCTTGTCTCTAAATCGGAGAGATATGGGTTTGATGGATGGACTATTTGGTTGATAAGGAATTGGCTGGACGGTCGCACTCAAAGAATTGCAGTCAGCAGCTCAGTGTCCAAGCGGAGAGCAGTGATCAGTGGCGTTCCTCAGGGTTCGGCATTGGGACCAGCACTCTCTAACATATTTGTTGGCAACATGGACAGTGGGATTGAGCGCACCCTCGGCAAGTTTGCCGACAACACCAAGCTGTGTGGTGCGGTTGACACACTGGAGGGAAGGGATGTGCCATCCAGAGGGACCTGAACAGGCTTGAGAGGCGGGACTGTGAATCTCACAGAGTTCAACAAGGCCAAGTGCAAGGTCCTACACATGGGTTGGGGCAGTCCCAAGCACAAATACAGGCTGGGCAATGAGTGGATTGAGAGCAGCCCTGTGGAGAAGGACTTGGGGGTAGTAGTGGATGAAAAACTGACTGTGAGCCAGCAATGTGCGCTCACAGCCCAGAAAACCAACCGTATCCTGGGCTGCATCAAGAGAAGTGTGGCCAGCAGGTCAAGGGAGGTGATTCTCCCCCTCTACTCTGCTCTCATGAGACCCCACCTGCAGTACTGTGTCCAGCTCTGGGGCCCCCAACATAAGAGGCCACGAAGATGATCAGGGGGCTGGAGCATCTCCCCTGTGAGGACAGGCTGAGAGAGTTGGGGCTGTTGAGCCTGGAGAAGAGAAGGCTCCAGGGAGACCTTATAGTGGCCTTCCAGTACTTAAAGGGGGCCTACAGGAAAGATGGGGAGGGACTCTTTATCAGGGAGTGTAGTCATAGGATCAGGGCTAACAGCTTTAAACTGAGGAAGGATAGATTTAGATCAGATATAAGGAAGAAATTCTTTACTGTGAGGGTGGTGAAACACTGGAACAGGTTGCCCAGAGAAGCTGTGGATGCCCCCTCCCTGGCAGTGTTCAAGGCCAGGTTGGACGGGGCTTTGAGCAGCCTGATCTAGTGGAAGGTGTCCCTGCCCATGGCAGGGGGGTTGGAACTAGATGGTCTTTAAGGTCCCTTCCAATCCAAACCATTCTATGATTGATTCTATGGTTCTTTCCCTCTGCTGATGATTATCAGGACCAGCAGAATGAAATGTGCACCCACCCTCATGCTTCGGCACAAGCATAGTGTCATTGATTAAACTGCTGAGAAAATGGGTTTGAGCCAAGTCACCGGTCTCTGAGCTGCAGTTGGTGGGGATATGAACACATCTTCCATTCTTCTTACTCTGCCACAATGAAAGCAACCTCCATCAGAAGGATGGGGTACAACAGATGGAGCTATAACTTCAACCACTTCATAATAGTTCCTAAAGCTCATCTGTCAAGGATTGTGCAAGACTGTTTATGCAGTGTTAGTAAGAGAAATTTATGTATGAACATACAATGTGAAATAGGCCTGCCGAGGAGCAAAAGTGGTGTAGTATATAATGTTTATCTTGCATTAATCAATTGTGATGTACTTACTTAGCACTATTTTGGTTTTCACTTGCTGGCAAAACTCCCCACAGATGTTGTCTTCTGCCTTACAGCAGTTTAAAATGTGAGAAATGTATAACTGAAAGAGTTTAAAAAATTTAGTAATTGTGAAATTGTCTGGTTTATCATATGTTAAACCATGGGTGCTTGTTAAGAGGGATCACACTAACCCATAGTATGAAACAGGTCAGATCCCTTCCTACAGTCACTAGCGTTGACAAGGCTGTCTAATACCTTAACTGAGGTATTTGCAGCTTAAATTCAGAGGCCTTGCATACAAGGCCTGTAAGACATGGGGTGTCTTTCGTACCCCTCCATCCTGCATTTCTGTCATAGTGGTGTCTGAAAAATATGCTGCTCACTTACCGTTACACTGATGTTCATGGAAACTGCAGGTACCTCATTTCTGGAAATCAAACCCTGATGCTTTTTCAGCCTTAGGGAACTGTATTTCCTTGCCATAGGATAACAGAGAGGTCAGAAGGCTTTGTGATCCTTGGACAGAAGACTGTGCAGAATAATAGAATGAACTGGGGAAAAAAAATGTGCTGAAAACATCTGGGAGTTTTTTGTGCATACTAAACAATATATTCTATATGCATTTTCTGTGACTAAGTTTACTGTTACCAAGACCTAGAATTAGCCAAATAAAACAGCAGGGAAGCCTTCTCTGTGTTTCTTGACTCCAGTTCTCACTAACATTTTTACATTCACTCACTCCCTCTTCTAATGGAAGCCGGGGGAAAAGTGCCGAGTACAGCACTAATGACATGAAGAAAAACACTGAAGGAAGCAGCAGGGAGGCCAAGGTTTCAACCACTCTCCCCTCCTTGCCCAGGAAAATTTCAGTGACCTCTTGACACCTCTCATGGGAAACTTTAAATTGACAAGAGTATTTGCCAAGTAAATACAGAAAATGGCATTAAAATAGTATTGTTTCTGACTTAATCCTCCTAAAGTCAATGAAAGTGAGTTAAGGTTCCCGCAGCAGCTATAATGCACTAACCTCATTCTAGATGGCAGTGTATGTGGATATGTATCAGAATTGATTAAAAAACACTTTCACACACTCCCTAGTATTCACTTGGGAAACTGAAAAGAAAAATGCAAAAAAATTAAGTTACAACTTGTTCCTGGATTATGCTGGTATTTTGTTTAAAACTACTATGTTTTATGTTATGCAACATTACCTAGAGTCAAAACATTGTTAATTTCTCCTATAAAAACAAAAGGGGAAGGCATTTCAAGTTTGTTATACCCTGATTGTTTATTCTGCCATGTTTTTGCTGGGGTAAATTACTCAGGAATGATTGTTGGGACTCTTGGAATATATTCTGGCTTTATTATCTGCCAGTTGCCAATTTTTCTTCTGAAATGTGATGATCGGGAATGGAGGGATATTAGAGTACACTGCATCTCAAGCGTCTCCATACCATTTCTCCCCACACCTGGAGAATGCATCTGCTACCCAGCAACACTTGCTGGTCATTACTAGTTCTAATCCTGCTTGTTAACGGTATTCCAGGAGACAGGTCACTAAACTGGAGATCTGTGGTTTAGTTCTGGGAACTGTCCCTTTGCTTCCTCCCCAGCAAATGATTTAATTTATCCTGCAGAGATAACTGCATCTATGCCAGTCATTATCTCCCCTCATTTGTCTTGCCTTCTGTTTTTCATTATTAGTTGCAAAGCCTTCAATGTATGAGGTAACTCTGCCTTCGTGCTCCCCATCCCTGTCATATAGAAAAGGAACAGCACAGTAAATACCATAAATAAGAATGCTTTCAGACTGCAATACTGGAAGAATGCTCACTGACTAATGTGAACTAGCACATAGGAAAACACCTAGCACAGACCATTTGCCAACAACTGTTTTGAGCACAGCTGCCTTAGCTATATTTAAGGACTACGACATGGATTAAAAATACATCCTTTTTTTAGTGTAGGTGTGACCCTGGAGAAGGATGGTGGTAGAACTGCATTAGCAGTTCTCAGTGATGCTTGCAAACAGGTTTTTGGCACTCTTATCCATCGTCAGGGCCCTAGTCATATCCACATGCAGAGAGTTGCTGCTCGCATTTTCTGGGACATGTGGGAAAACATTTCTTGAAAATTAGTTTGACTATAGCTCATATAAAGTGTATATTTAAGAGGTATTTAAGGGCTGATTCTTAGCTAAAAGGATGGAATCCAGCTGCCTGTTTTCTTTGGCCCTAAGAGTCAGTTTGATATGATTTACATTTTCAGAGCTGGCTGCACAAAGAGCTAGAGGGTTGGTTTTGAGGCTTTTTTTTTTTTTTTTTGGTGTGTGTTAGTGAGTAAATATTTTACAGCCCAAATTCCTAGTTCCACAAAATCAGTGACTCCAGGCTGTGGGACAATATAAGTAAGCACAAAGGCTGGAATTTATTGCTAGTAATGATCTATGAGATAAGATTTTCAACTAAGCCAGTGCAGAGAGGTCTCTTGCCAGATGTGTGGGAGTGAAAGTGACACAAATCTACAAAAAAAAAAATTATCTTTGGCAATCCCAGAGTGATTATATAGCCTTGTAGCGCTAGCAGCCTCAGAGAATTCATTTTGCATCTCAATGTCTTCATCGACTTAAAAGCCAAGTACCAAGCTTCATAAAAGAAATCCAAAGTAGTGCCATGAATACTCCATAAATTTATCTCACTTCTTTAATCTTATCTGAACAAGGGAAGTTCTGGGGTTTTTTTCTACATTCCTGTTTGTAAAGAACTGTGGTAGTAGAATGATAGTGATTCTGCAAAAAACCACTGGGGAACTTGTCCTTTTATTCCCTTACTTTCATCCCAATGTAATTAAAAACTTTCCTCCAGAGGCAAGCTACATTGGAAATGCTTGCTTTTTGCTTCTAAGATATCACAGACAAAAACAAGGGTACATGGATGGTACACTGATCACATCCAAGCCTCTGTCTACATCCTTTCATAAGTGTACTAGAAATTGCAGATAACTGAAGCTGTAAAGGAGCTTCTATACCTTTCAGACAACACGGGAAGTATAATTTGTGCTAATGGGAATGCAACTTTCCTTGTAGCTGAGGATACATTCCAAAAAGGGATGCTTCCATCAAAGAAAATGCTTTACCTTGGTGTAAGGACACTGCTTTGACTAGTTTGGGATGGAAATGTTAGTGTACTTTAAATGCTGTTACACATTTTAATTTTTTATACCCTAGTACACAAACTCTTACAAAACCCATCTCATCACTTGTATGTTTGATAGCACAGCAGAACTGTTCAAGTGTGGCAGGGATGTTTGAAAAGTAAACATGCTGATAATTCTACTTGCCTGTCAGATAGCTCTGCCCAGCAGGCAGTTTTAGTAGGAGAATGCTATTTTAAGGAAATAAATCTCTTTGAAAAAAACTAGCTGAGCATGCTTTTAAGAACTAACACGACAACTCTTTTATTTTTGGCAAACTATCAAACTGTTGCAGCACTCAAAATTCTAAAATGGCTTAGTTTACAATTTAAACAAGCTAGCAAATTATTTTTGTAGGTTTTGCTCTAAAAACACATGAGTTTCATACGGAAAGATGTCACATATTTATCCTGGAGCGTCTTATCAGTCCCTGCTCCTAGCCTGGGAGTGTGGCACAGCTACATTCAGACTCTCTTCTGGGACAAAATCCAAATGGACTCACTGCAGAGGAGATCTAGGTGAAGGGAGTACAGTGCTTTTCAACAGATTTCCTGGTTTGGACAGTAGGAGGAACTGCAGGACTCACCATAAAACACATGCAAGCCACAGTACAGACATATCATTGCTGTTACTATACATTTCTCATGCTTTAATGACCACAAAAGCACAAGCGGTTTTTAAGAGTTGCTTCTCTGTAAATGCACTTCCAGTAGCTGCTCTTAGAATAAGGCACCCAGAATAAGGTGTTTGCTAAAACCTGCAGAAATTTCTGAGTTTTCATTATGTTGTTGTACAATTGCCCAAAAGAGAAATAACATCCCTTACACCTGTCGTAGAGCCTATGCTCTGAGTGGACTTGAAAATTTCTTATCTAGAAAGACTGAAGGGGGTGCTTAATATGTTCTGAAGGTACATTTGGTGTGAAAATGTGAAGAGGTCTGAGGTTTCACCCTGCTACTTTTTGGAGGACGCTTTTCTGAGGATAGGACCCTGAGGCTTTGGCCAAGGATGTTTGGTCTAGGAGGGTTAATTTGAATGCAGGACCCCTCTAGACAAAGTAGCACAGTGCTGTGAATTCTCCCCTATTCAGGCAACTTGCTGACTAGCTTTGTCTATCTCACAGGATTTTAGAGAGTGAAGCTTTAATGCATTTCTAGAAATACAAAATATAACAAAAGACAGAATCTAGGAACTGTAGACCCGACATAATGATGCAGACTTCTTCCAATGCCCACAACCTCCCTCCGTCTGCCCAGTCCACGTGCAAAAGTGCCTTTGACTCTCCTCAGCCGTTCCATCTCCTCCTATCTAATACTGTATTTTTTTGTTCAAATAGTATACGTGCCAAGTATCCAGTCTCCAGACGTTCAGCTTCTTTCAGATACTTTGGTAATGAGGTGTGGTAATGAAGACTAAGTAAACTTTTATGAATGTTGAATATCCTTTATGATATTATGTTTTGTTTATATAAAGGGAAAAAATTGTTTGGGCCCCACAACTCATCTCATCTGTTTGGATTTTGAAAGCTCCGAACATTTGTCACAATGTTCCTCAAAGATAAAATTGGAGTTTAGTCACTCCAGTTCACTATCACTCTGAGTGGTTGATTACAGTTCTGCCTGATCTCAGTCTAGAGTCAGCAACACAGCAATTCTACTGAAACGTTTATATGATTATTAGTTTACTGTTCACATGAAACTGCTTTACCCTGTGACTTGTATGTAGGCTTTGCAAGTGGGGAAAATATAGGGCAGTCAATAATTCTAAAACTACATCCTGAATCACTTACAAATCTTTGGGAGAGCAGATCTAAACAGGATTGGGAGATACCCAGAAAAGGATTGAACAGAGAATCTGGCATGCTCTGTCTCCACAGGAATCTCCCCTGTGGACATGGCACTAATTCTAGAGACACCAAAGAGCATTAGGACCTACTCTGCAGCCTCACAGATGAGGTCTGCGGCTTATCAGCTGCATGCAAGGAAGGAAAAAGATCATTTGATTTTAGAATAAACTTCCTAAGAATGGATTCTTACATTTCTATACCTCTTCTAAATCTTTACAGCTTGACATCTAGTTTGCTTTCTTTAAATATTCACCTTTGTTTTTTCTTTAACCTTGTTTGTAGTAAGGGCAATTTCAAGCTTGCTCATTAATGAGTGCAGACACTATGTTCCCATCAGTGTAATGATAATTTAAATCAAGTACTTGACCACCCCCACACCCCAACACCTTACTGCATTTCTACAGGGTACAGCAGTGGATGCTGCAGCTAGGCTATGTGGATCATAAGCACCCATAAGCCCAGTAAGTGTTCTCCTGTGACTAGCCTGGTGAAAATGTCCTAAGGTAACAAAGAGGTCACCTAAACACTGAGAATTTGTAATATATTTATTCTTTAATGCCACAGCCACTTTTTCTGTTGCATATTCCCTCATTGCAACATAAATTATTACAAAAGCATCAATATGTGCAAATATACAATCCCAGCTTCATGTTGTTAGAGCTAGTTCACAACTCTTGAATGATACTCTCCTCAAGAAAACAGGAAACTAAAAAGTGATCAAAAGTCAAATGTCATCTCTGTCGTGTCAGGTTTGAGATGCATCCAGGCATCTTTTGTCTATACCCCAAGCTAGATGCCTAGAATACAGAATAAAGGTGGAAAACTAGAAGCCAAAATGTACCGAGAGGGCAACAACCCATTTCTCCTGCCTCCTCACAAATACAAAAAACCAGCAGACATCCTTCTGGCAGGATACAGAAGCCTTAGAAGTGCATCTGTATTACAGTCATTGATCTAGTTATGACTAGTTCACAACACAGAAGGTGCAGCAGGGGCAGCACAGAAGTCAGTCTGCCAGTGAACTGACTGGATCGATACCAACCATGCTGAGCTCCATGCTGCTAGAATTCCACTAACGGAGCCAGGCAATTTAAAGCTAGCACTAACTGCAGCATAGACATCTTGTTGTAAAAAAACAAAACCAACCCAAAACCAAACCACAATCCCTTTAACCTCCCCCCCAAACAAAACCACAAAAAAAATCCCCAACTCTTTTAACGAAACAGGAACAAAGCAATTGAAGAACATCCTTGCTCATTTCTGCGGGAGGCTGAAGAACTTTGGCAATGCTTTGCTATGTGCTGTACTTGCCAATATAAAGCCAGCAATATCAGCATGGCCATCAGTGGTAAACTCTCACTAAATTGATGTCAGTGGGAATTTTGCATGACCTTTGAAAGGAAACCGCCACTGCATCTCCAGGGGTCCTTTTACAATGAAATAAGATTAACCTTCTTGGTCTGTGATCGAGATCTATATTGCATGTGAAAGATGGGCTAATGTGGACATGGGGAAACTTCATCCTTTCTGACAAAAAAATAGCTATAAAAATAGTTTACTACAAAGAATGTATCTTAAAAACATGCTCATTCTTCTCAGTAGAAATAATCTTAATGTTAAAATTAATTCCCGAGTCTATAAATAAAAAACCTTCAGACTATGACTGCCACAAGACACTATCTGCTGTTATGTTTTCTTTCTGATGGGATGTAACTGTTCTTGTTCCATGATTCTTATTACCTTTGAGTCTTTTGCAGTTGTCTCAAGATTTTAAGGATGGAATTCACAAATAAATTAAATATGTCTTCATACATTTATTCTCACAGGCCAGGGTTTCTCTACTCGGCATTCACTCAGTTTTGGTTTATGACTCTAAACATACAGACTGCTAATGTGACTTTTTCAGGTACGCGGGTTATTCTGCCATCAGAGTCAAAATCTTCAGGGACATTTTGCAGTATTCGAATGGAGATTGGATCTGGTTTTGCTTTTCAGTGCATTAGTGTATTTTAGTGCATTTAATGCTTTTGCTCTATTGTGCATTAGTTTACAAATGTCTGTATGTTTAGAGCAAAACCTGACAGAATATTTGTAAAGATGTTAAGATTCTATAGATCTTATGGAAAACAGTGGTCATATCCAGAAAAGACCTAAAATGTCATGTCCCCCCTACAGAAAAGGGTGCAGCAAAGGTCAAGTTCTCTCTTCTTGTTAGCCTGCCAAGTTATCAATTTGCCAGTGTTGCTCAAAGCCAGACACAGTGTACACTGCCTTGCATTTTAAAGACAGGAATTTTAAAGACAAGACTAGTTGTACTGAGGGAATCCAGCCTCCTCAGCCAGAAGACAGAGACTGGGAGAACGACCACTCCGCATTCCAGGAGGAGATAGTCAGTGACCTACTGCATCACATAGACATACACAAGTCTCTCTCCATCATTTACCAGCAGTCCTGGCTGACCGGGGAGGTCCCAACAGATTGGAAATCAGCCAATGTGATGCCCATATATAAGAAGGGTTGGAAGGATGATGCAGGAAATTACAGGCCTGTCAGCTTGACTTCAGTGCCCGGGAAGCTGATGGAGCAGCTCATCCTGAGTACCATCACACAACACATGCGGGACAACCAGATGATCAGGCCCAGTCAGCATGGGTTTATGAAAGGCAGGTCCTGCTTGGCAAACCTGATCTCCTTCTACGACAGGGCCACCTGCTTATTGCATGAGGGAAAGGCTGTGGATGTTGTCTACCTTGACTTTAGTAAGGCCTTTGACACCATTCCCCACAGCATTCTCCTGGCAAAACTGCCTGCTCGAAGCTTGAATGATCGCATGCTTTGCTGCGTAAAAAACTGGCTGGATGGCCGGGCCCAAAGAGTTGTGGTGAACGGAGTTAAATCCAATTGGCGGCCGGTCACGAGTGGTGTCCCCCAGGGCTTGGTTTTGGGGCCACTCCTGTTTAACACCTTTATTGATGATCTAGACAGGGGATCAAGTGCACCCTCAGTAAATTTGCAGATGACACCAAGTTAGGTGGGAGTGTTGATCTGCTCGAGGGTAGGGAGGCTCTGCAGAGAGACCTGGACAGGCTGGAGCGATGGGCTAAGGCCAACTGTAGGAGTTTCAATAAGGCCAAATGCTGGGTTCTGCACTTGGGCCACAACAACCCCCAGCAGTGCTACAGGCTTGGGGAGGAGTGGCTGGAGAGCTGCCAGTCAGAGAGGGACCTGGGGGTGTTGATTGACAGCCGGCTGAACAGGAGCCAGCAGTGTGCCCAGGTGGCCAAGAAGGCCAATGGCATCCTGGCTTGTATCAGAAATAACGTGGCCAGCAGGGACAGGGAAGTGATCTTACCCCTGTACTCGGCACTGGTGAGGCCGCACCTCGATTCCTGTGTTCAGTTTTGGGCCCCTCACTACAAAAAGGACATTGAATTACTCGAGCGTGTCCAGAGAAGGGCAACAAAGCTGGTGAAGGGTCTGGAGCACATGTCGTATGAGGGGCGGCTGAGGGAACTGGGGTTGTTCAGTCTGGAGAAGAGGAGGCTGAGGGGAGACCTCATCGCCCTCT
Organism: Strix uralensis; assembly: GCF_047716275.1. Classification (NCBI taxonomy): domain Eukaryota; kingdom Metazoa; phylum Chordata; class Aves; order Strigiformes; family Strigidae; genus Strix; species Strix uralensis. The sequence goes on from NC_133975.1 coordinate 43,235,277, forward strand.
ACAACTACCTGAAAGGAGGTTGCAGAGAGCTGAGGATGAGTCTCTTTAACCAAGTAGTAAGTGATAAGAGAAGAGAGAATGGCCTCAAGTTGCACCAAGGAAGGTTTAGACTGGATATTAGGAAGTATTTCTTTACAGAACGGGTTGTTAGGCGTTGGAATGGGCTGCCCAGGGCAGTGGTGGAGTCCCCATCCCTGGAGGTGTTTAAGAGTCGGGTCAACATAGCGCTGAGGGACATGGTGTAGTTGGGAATTGTCAGTGTTAGGTTAATTGTTGGACTGGATGATCTTCAAGGTCTTTTCCAACCTAGATGATTCTGTGATTCTGTGAAATGTGATAAAACCAGGAATTATTGCAGTAGGGTTTAGGGAGGAACAGACTGAATGATTGCTTTGGCAGAGAGGGCTGAAGACATGGGAGGAGGCCTTGGCTGGTTGGCTCACAGAAGAAGAAGGTATCAGCAAAACAGGAGGAGCAGCACAAAAGACATAGTGGGTTTACTGCACTAAGCATCCTTGACACAGAACACAGAAAAAAAGAAAGAAACGAGGTGTTACCAGTACTGCTACTGACATTTTGTCTTTTGCTGCCTATCACCCTTTGCTTCTTCCTTTACCAATGGCTTCCAGATGAAGAGAAACAGCACATGCTGGAGAAAAACAAGTAGTTTGTGCCTGAAAACCAACTTCAGAAGTAGAATTTATTACGTCAAAAACGTGTAAAATGTTTTCACAAATACAAACAAATACTAATAGTCATTATATTAATAGAAATCCAGAGATTAGAGTAACTGGAGGGCCTCTTCCTTCAAATCTGTGTTTTTAATGGTTCTCGGCCCTGTGCAATCTCTCCTTTGCACCAGTTACTTAGCAGCAGTTGTGCAAGGAACTAATGAACTGTACATAAGCATGGAAGGGTTTCAAGAAGGGAGGACTCCTCATGTAAAAACATGCAAAGTATACAGTTGCCTGCTGGTGGCTGGAAGTGAGAATGAATAAATGCTTCAAGGTAACAGCAATTCTGTTCCTTGTAGTCCTGGCGTCAGACTATTCCAGCCACTCTGAGCCAAACCCTTGATCCGTAAGAGGGCAGTGGCGTACATCAGCACGCACACCCGCAGTTTTTTAGAGGTTGTATTCGTTTGAAAATTAACTACTGCTGCTGCTCAGGAAGTAACGTATTTATCTGATACTCTTCAGAATGTTTACTGCTTTTGCTAGTATACCACAATATATTTAGTATTTTACAGACTTTACATAAAACATTATCAAAGACCAGCCCTGATTAAGGGCTAATCTTTTTATCCTGCTTGCCTGAACTTTCATCTTGCTTCCCTGGTTCACCATCTGTATTGTAAATTCTTCTACTGTTTTAATAGATATTTTACATTCCTTAGGCAGCAAACTAAGTTTAGACAACAATAACTGTGTTGCTTACAAAATTGTGCTGGAAAGGCAATTATTACCATGCAACCTTGATGAGATCTTTTGGAAAAGCTAGGGCCAAAAGGGAAATCCAATTGAGAGATGAACTTTTGTTTAGATTCAACAAGTCCCCATTTTAAATGTACTGATTACCCTTCTTTCTGTAGCAGCAGCACTGACACGGCAAGATAGAGGAATACTGCAAGACATGGGAGTATTCTTACATATCAGATGTTTATACCCTTCTCTTCTATTTATGTTATGATACTCCCTGGAAAGCACAGACACAGACCAGAACCCCATCTGTATCAGTTTTCCTAAACTCCAGAATTCATGGGGGAGGAAGCCTTGTTTCTTAACAAACTGTAGCTATTTAGCACTTCCAATATTTCTACTACTACTAATAAAAAAAATTTAAAAAATAGAGATGTATTCAGTGTGAGCACTTATTTGGAAATCCTAATAATTACAGAATATTATTACCATGGGAAACAAGGAAGCTAACAAACCCAGAAAGCAAGACAGAAAAGCCTGTCATGCTATCAACTTACACAAACATACTCAACCCATAAAAAAAAAGTGCAGCTTTTTATATGCACACAAAATTCAGTAATGACAACAAACTTGAAATAGCTCAAAACTACACACAAGTAGGAAGCTGTCCTTTTTGAGTTGCAGCTGACAAGATGATTAACTGGACCTTATGCATTTCTCTAGATTTTTTCACCATCCACAGATAAGGTGCCTCATCCGATTTAAAAAGTGCGGGTTTTTTAAATTCCTTTTTGCCGTTTTCTTTTGTGATAATTACTATGTACCTTCGGGTTTACTTCCTCCTTCATTCCCACAGTCTTGTACAGAAGTATTTCATACAAAATGCCCCTGATGCAAGCACTTTATTTCCTGAACACAGGTGCATGTGTCGTCAAGAGACACACACCAATTTGGGGCAGTTTCTGACCTCACTCGATTATTTAATTGAGCAACACTAACAACTAACTTTGTGTCACCCCGAGGGAGTCACGCACACCCGAAATTAATGCTTTTCGCTGCATTCGACCTGATCATAGAGTGGTCTGCAATGGCCTGAGCGAGCACTACTGCACCCGAGGGCAGCGCTTGACGTTAGAAGGCGCCCGCCTACCTGCTTCCCTCCCCTCCCTTTCCCGCCCTGCCCTCACCCACCACCACGGCGCCCGACCCCCGCCCAGAGCCAGGAGGCGCCGCGACCCCGCCTCGTCCCGGCCTCGCCCCTTGGCGCCGGGAGCAGAGGCCGCAGAGCCGGGGTCAGGCCTTGCTGCCCCGCCGGGGGAGGCCCCCTCGCCCCCCACACGAGCCCGTTCCGCCTGAAGAGCGTCTGGGCGGCCGCAGGCTCTGGGCACCAGCTCCCCCTTCCGCGGGGCCTGGCAGCCGCGGGCCGGCACTCCCGCCGACCCGATTTACCACCACAGAGCGCGGGGGGGGCTCTCCCACCACCCGCCCGCTGTCTCCACCGCCGCTCTCACACTGCCGGCGGCAGCCCCAGGTGCCTGCCTGGGCCCCCCCACCTCACAAACCGGGCGGGGAGCGCCTTCCCCCGCCGCGGCGGCGGCGGATTCCCCGTCCCGGGAAGCCACCGCCGCCTCAGCCCTGACCCCACGGCACCTGGCGCGGGGGGGGGGGGGGGGGGGGGGCGGGCGGCCGCCAGGGCCCGGCCCCGCGCCCCGCCCCCTCCCGTGAGGGGAGGTGCTGCCGCGGAGGGGAGGCGGCCCGGGCCGGGCCGGGCCGGGGCCGGGGCGGGGGCGTGGGCCGCCCTTCTCGCGGCCCCCTCGGCGGGGCGGTGCCGGGCGGGGCGGTGCCGCCCCTCGCGTCAGCCCTGCGCGGCGGGGAGGGGACGGGAGCCTCGGCGCTGCCGCGGCGGGAGAGGCACCGGTGGGGCCGGCGGCGGCTCCTCACGGGAACAAAGCGGGGGCGGCGCAGCCCCTCCGGCCCGCTGCGGCGCCGCACGGTGAGAGCCGGGTGAGGGACAGGGAGGGGGGCGGTGCTCGGCCTCCCCGGGGACCCTCCCGCCTCCCCTGAGGGGCGGCTCGGCGGGGCGGAGGGGCCGCAGGCCCGACCGCCCCCTTCCCCTCGGCGCCGCGGGGCGGGGTGACAGCCCTGCGCCCCGGGCCTGCCCCCCGCCCGCCTCCTTCCCCCCGCCCCGCCGGGATGCGCCTCGGGGGGTGCCGTCCCCGCTGCCCCCCACTCCCTGGAGGGCCCGCGGAGGGTGCGTACCGCCTGCCGCGGGGTCTGCCTGCCTGCAAGGCGCTTTTAAAAGCGGGGGGAGTAGAGAAATATAAATAAGGGAGCCGGTATGGGCGCGGAGCCCGAGCGCAGGTAGGTGCGGGGACGGGCGCCGCGACACGCGTCCGGCGCCCGGGGAGCCGAGCGGAGCCGCTCCCGTAGGCCGGCGGCGGGGGCTGGGCGGAGGCGCTCAACTTCGCGCGGAGCCTGGTCTCGGCAGCCCCCCGGGGGGGACGGGGCTGCGCTGCCGGCCGGGTCCTCGCCGAGCCGCCGCGGGAAGCGCTGGGGCAGCGGCCGCGCCGGGGCTGCCTTCCCGCGCCGGGTACGCGGGCGCGTAGCGGTGGGGACTGCCGAGCCCAGCAAGGCGTTTTCTGCCCTGTGGGGCAGCCTGGCGTGACTTCCAGCAGAGTGACATTATTTTTTTCGGGGGGGACGGGACTTTTTGGTGGTGGGATTTTTTTCCCTCCTTTTCTGCAGCCCCTCGCTGCATACACTTAAGCTGGCTGAAGGCTTGCCCCTGCCCCTGTGGCTGCGTACGCAGCACTCGTGTTGTCCTAGCGATATGGCAGTAGCACTTCCTGCTGTAAATCACTTGGCGATAGTTTTTGAAGCGCTTCTTAAAGGCGGCACTGTAATGAGTCCTCTCGTCAGTGCCTGTGGTAAGCTTAAAACCCTGGAAGCTAGAGAGGCTGTTTTCAAGACCGATGGGTGTAACGTGCTGCTATTACTTTTCACAGAAATGGTAGAAATTGGCTTAGTCTTGGCATAAATGTAATTCCCCATGCTGTGCCCTGTTGGGTGCACTCTGTTGTTTTGGGCCCAGTTCTAGTTACCTTTGCCGTCGTCTTGTGAAAAAAGCTAATCTCACATAAATGTTCAGAGATACAGGTGTATTAAGCAAGAGCTATGAAAAGTAAGCTTTATTATAATGCTGTACTGGGGATAGCTCTTGATTCTGGAATAACTTGAGAAAACAGAATCACTCAAGATTAAAATTTATGGGGACTTGAATTTAAAAACCTTAGCTGTTAGCATTGTTATAATATTTTAACTAAATAGATGTTGATCACTATTATTATTTATTGCTATTCTGAAGTTTCTTTCATTTATTGAAAATATCTACTGAATTAGTCTAGAGATCGTTTATTTTGCTCTTTGTATGAGCATCTTCATATAAAATAGTTTTGCTGGCTCTTTTCCCAGCTTATTAATGCCTTTTTCCTTCAAAAAATTTCAGAGTACAGTCAGAAGAGGAATGGATGTAACATGATATCCTTGGAGTGCTCAAAACACACAAATTCTGCAAAGATTTGTTTTTTGGTTAAGTAATACAAAGAAAATGGATGAATCAGCTTTGCTGGATCTGTTGGAGTGTCCTGTTTGCTTAGAACGCCTTGATGCTTCTGCGAAAGTCTTGCCTTGCCAGCACACGTTTTGTAAACGCTGTTTGCTGGGCATTGTGAGCTCTCGAAATGAGCTTCGATGCCCGGAGTGCAGGACTTTAGTGGACTGCAGTGTTGATGAACTTCCCAGTAATATTTTGCTGGTTAGACTACTGGATGGCATCAAACAGAGGCCTCGAAAACCCGGTGCTGGTGGTGGGACTGGTAGCGCAAATGCTTTAAGGGTCCCCATCAACACTATAGCTAATTGCGGATCAAAGGACCTGCAGAGCTCGCAAGGTGGACAGCAGCAAAGGGTGCAAGCACGGAGCCCTCCTGTTAGGGTAAGTACGATGTGCTGATGGTATTTTGTTGCAATCGTATCTTTTCCTGCCCCATTTCAAAACAGTTGATGGCCTCTGCTTCAGGATAAGGGCAGTCAGATAGTAAATACAGCAAAACAAAGTATTTTTGAGAATTGTTGTGGATTTCTAGCAAAACACATCAGCGTTCTTGCCATTATTGGTTTACTGTTATGTAAATACCTGTAATAATACTACCTTATTAAAACTCTCAGTTGTTAAGGAGAAGAAAAGCATCTCAATACCTTAACTGTCTTATTAAAAGGAAGTCAAATAGAACAAGGTAATTTATGTGGAAAGCTTAAGTAATTGTTAAGGATAAACATCCTGTGAAGAACACTTGAAATTGTTCCTAGTTTGTCAACTCTAGAGACTTTATTTTGGCTGTTGCGCTTTAGGTGATTCCGACTATCAGTAAATTTCCTTTGAGTTAGATACCACGAATGTTAAACATGAGCAGGGAAGTTATGTTCTTGTTGTTGAAGTCCATAAAGGTTTTGCCATTTGCTTCTAAGGGGTTACGTTTTTACTTCTCTTCCTTTAAAAATAGATCTTTGAATTACTGTCATTTAGTAAGTTATTTGTACTCTGTCCTCACCTCTTCTTTAGTCAGTTTTTCCTCAAAGTATCTTTTCTAAGTGATTTGGAAAATCTATGTACTGTGATGGGAAGACATTGCCTTCTGTCTGTACTGTTGCTTTTTAGGATCTGTGCAACCTGTAGACTCTGTCATACCTTGTAATCAAGACTTAGTAGCCTCATTTGTGATTATCCATTCTAGAGCCTGTATTGGGAAATATAATTTTATGAGATGACTGACCTTGCTTTGTTTTATTTAATGACAAGGCAGAACAGCTTCTCTGAAAGGTCTTGCTGCCCACTTTGTGATGGCTGCATATTCAGAGTTTCTGTGTTTGAAGTGGAGTTTCTAAACGGTTTAGGTGGTTTCCTTCTTGTGAAGTTGATTTTATTTTTAAGAAATGACTTAAGGAGTTCCAAGGAGAGGGCTTAAACACGTATCTGGCAGGACTAGTCTTTATTTTAAAACATAGCTGAATGATTTAGTTTACCAGTTTACTCAATGAAGGAAGCCTTACACCGATTTGCCCTCAGTTGTGCTTACACGATTGGAATATCTTTAAAACATCTTAAATACACCTCTTAAGTTTGCATGAGGATTTAAAATACAGGTGTTCTTCCATTAGATTGTATTGTTTTCTCTGCTTGGTAGAGACTCTCATTAGGTTCTTTACTTTAGAATATAAAAATAATAATTATCATGCCACTACCTGTTAATGAGTTTAGTTCTGTATATAGATTAATTGGTAAGGGAGGAGAGATGGTGATGTGTGGTGTTTTTTGTGTGTGTTGTGTTGATTTTTTTTTTGTTTTTGTTCTTTTGGAAGATAAACCTTAAAAAAATACTGCAAAGAAGCTTCAGCAGTATCAAAACCAGTCTGGTCTTCTCCAGAACCTGAAGGTGTTTACCATGATACCTTGCATTTGACAAAGCCCTTCAACTTAAAACAAAATACCCATCTAACTTGTTTATATATTTTCTTATTGACCTTTGTAAAGGTCTCTGTGTTTTCAGAGACCTCTCCTACAAAAAAGGTTTCTGGTGTGGCAGTGTACTGTATCTGTGAATGGCTGTGCTTCAGAGTTTCTCAAAGCCTTATTAGAGAAAATAACTCGAATGTGGAATATTCTCTCTCTTTTTTTTAAGTGTTCTATAATATCCTGTTGTGCAACATTTGCATTTCCAGATGTTGCGCAGAGTAGAAAGTGATAACATATGGAATGTTGCTTCAATTTATTAGTTATTCTGTACCGTGTGTCATTAAAATTGTGACCATGTGCATTCCTTATGCAATTAACTGATACTTGGTGTGTATTAGTGATAGATTTCAACATTTTACAGTGAGGCTTGAATACATCTTTGTTTCTGGGGTTTCACAGGCATTCTTGTGTCTTCTTTCCTTTGGGAGACAGGGAAAGATGATCTTCTCATCTTTTGTCCACTTTGTCCAGAGCTTGCTTTACTAGGAAGGCAGTACTTTTAAGAACACGAGCCGACTCTGAGGGATAAGAAGTGGGACATGATAAGAGCTTTTCCTTTTTCTATATGAAAAGTGTTTTTAAAAAAAAAAGTCCAGAAAGCAAAATGCCAATTTTATGGACAACGTTGAAGTGAATGAATGCCCTATTTGTTTTGCTAACTATAACATAAAGATGATTGCAAATACAGTTTCTCTCTGGGAATTGAAGAGGAAAATCTGTTTCTAGATGAGTGGCAGAGTCAGATTTCCTAAACTAATTTTGCTGAAGGGGAACTAGTAAATGAAAGTTGCTGTTAAGTTAAATGAAGTGAACATGGATGAAGGCTGTTAAGTCATAAACATTCTGCTTATACCCTGAAGTAATACTCATCAAGTAAGCTCATAAATGCCCTTTCAGAAGATGCCATAATTTTCAGAAAAGGTTAATACAGCATGTAGTGCAGCGTGATTTCCTGAACTGTATCAATGACTATGGAGCTGCCAGCCCTGTTATTGCACAGCACTATGTATATTGCATTCTCTGTATTATGTATGTGGTGACACGTGGCAATAAACAAACTAATGGTTCCTTGAGTCTTAAAACTAATGAAGCTGGGTGGGTGGTGGGGATTAACAAATCCTGTGCCTTGTATCTCCCCCACTGCAATAACCCTGCTTCTTTCTATAACCTCTGTAATCTTTCACCAGTGTAACAACTGCAATTTCTCCTTACAAGTTCTTAACCTCTTTCTATTCCCTGCTGTTTTGATGCATAAAGCCTTCTGTACCTCTCCTCGGGTACTGGTTGGACAAAGGCAGCATACTGCTGTACCTGATGGAAAACTCTGCTGACTGCCCAGCACTTCTGTTCTGAGCAGCCAGCTTGCCTGGGAGAGCAAATAATAGTTACACTCATGCTGCAGCTTCCTCTCTGGTATGGATGCTAATTTAATGCTTTCTGGTGGTGTTTTTTTTTTGTTACTGGTAAGTGAAAACCTTCAGCTAGGTTGATAGCTTGGAAGAGCTTTAAGAACCACAGTCAGCTGTCAGATCTGCTTGGGACTGGTCATCAGGAGCAGCTTGTTGAGGGACTGCATGATCACATGAGCTTTGTTTCCTTCAAAAGAGCATATGAAAATTTTAGGGTACTTCCAAATTTTTGCTTATGTTATTCATCTTGTCATTTTCACGAAGTATGTCAACCAGGTATTATCTTAAGTTCCTTATCATAGTTTTACAAGGGTATGCTTATTGCAGGAATCTTAAACGTAGCTGTGTGCATAACTTGATAGATGTTGGAGAGCTGTTCTAATTTTTCTGCTAGAGGATAGATTTAAGGTGATGCACATTTAACTTCCCTTGAATTTGTATGTACCTAAGACACACTGGTTCTCCTGCTAGTTTCTTTATAGTCCAAGTTTCCGAAGTTAGGGCTGTCTTCTCAGCAGAACCTAAAGCAGAGTTGTCTAGATAGTCTGAAATCTCATCGCTGTCGAACATATTTTTTAATAATGTTTTCAGCTGTTCTCTGGACCAAGTGTAGGCAGGAAGAGAGAAATGAAGGATTCAAATGATCTCCCTTTGAAAAGAAAAGCATGAATAGCTCAGAAGTTGGCCATGCCTGATAGAGTTGATGCTTATGCTGAGTAAGTATTGATGGTGTAATTTAACTGTATTATACTCTATGTCAGAGGGAAATTTTATCAAGGAATGTTACAGTGCAGTCAATGGGAAAGTCCTAAAGCTTTTCCATTTTTTCTTGTTTTTATTCTGGAAAGCTGATAGAGACCTCTGGCAATACCACTTGTGGTGAAGTCTTGAAATGAGAGGGTAAAGGAGCATTACAGGCTATTAGAAGGTGCTCATTCAGGTGTTGAAGTGGGCTTTCTAACTGCAGCAATAATTTCTTGCTCTGGGCATTCCTAAAACTTCATTTTTCTGTTGAGAACCACTAATATCTGAGATATTTGAAAAAAACTTTTAAACTGAGGTGGAAACTAAAACCCACAAACAGGAGGTTGTTTTGTGAGCTTCTGCTAATACTCAGCTGTGTTGCATTGTAGTGTAAACCCACATGTCCATTCTCATGCTTGTGTAACACAGGAAAGCAACAGTAAAATTTTAAATTCCCACATCCATACAGCCTTAGCAGCAGTCATTTGTGATCCAGTAGGCTTGCCTGGGAACTGCTGAAACAGCCTTAATGCCAAAAAGGAAAATAAATGGAGCCAGGTTCTTTTCCCCCAGCCATGGTATTTGAACTTTGCACACAACTTGGGCCAGTAGGGACAACGGGCCACCTTCTTGTCCGTGAGGACTTAAGCAGGTCAGGCTTCTCTCTCTGTTGGACTTAATGCATGATGTTAGCAATCGGTTTTCTTTTATCCTAACCACCCCGAAGAAGGGAGCTCAGGGTGGCAGCTCACACAGTTTGACTATTTAGCAGGATTCAAAAACCTGATAGGAGCTGAAACAAGTGCTGCTGTTGGAGGCACAGCACTCGCTGGTCTACTGAGATCCTGGCAGAAATTAGTTATCAAAGGAAACTTCTTAGATCAGAGACTTTCTAATGATTGGAAAGCAACAATGGGACACAAAATCTGCATTCGCAGATCAATAACTTTATTAAAGGATTGAAAATAAATATGGGGATTGCCACGCATAGCAGCAGGTGTAGATTAGAACAGATGTTAAAATCCTCTCTGAACAGGAGTTAGCAGAATAAAACAATAGACAGAAATGTCATATCAGTAAACATCTGCTGGTCAGGTACTCTTAGAAGAGGCTCACATTGTGATAATAGATCAGATTATAAACTTATGCCACTTGGGGAAACAAGTGGTTGCAGAAATATGCAAGAGACAGTGGCTAATGCAGTGAGTTTCATAGTTGGCATTTGTGATGGTAAGCTGGAGAATCATTACTTGATGATACCTGATTTTGATTGTGTTTGTATGAATTTGTACAAAATCTGCCTTCCCCTTTATTTAAAAAAAGAAAAAAGTGTATCTTGTTGTTGTCTGTGTAGTTTTAATTCTGCATTCCTGCATGTATTCCATCCTATAAAAGTAGAGTGTCGAGGTGCAACTTTGACATGTGAAATGCCTTAATTTGAGAATGTGGAGGTAGACACCTATTCATATTCCGGAGTGATCATTAGAAAACATTTTGGGAAGTTTCTCTAAATCATGTATGCATGCTTTTGTTTCTTCTCACACTTGTTGAAACACTACATTCTGCTTTTACATTTATAATTGCTTGTACAATTTTAATTACTTCTATGTAACACTTGTATATCTTATGTTAAGCTAGAGAAAAATTAATGGAGATTATAAATATAAAAGGAAAATAGACTGTCTCTCCTGCTGTTAATGTGTTTCCTCTCAGAGATAAGTAATTAAGAGAGGGAGTATAAGCAAAAGGAAGAATTGTCTCAGTATCTAAAGGCATTGGGCTAGGATTGAGAGCTTCCGGGCTCAGTTCCTGGCTCTGCCACAGACATCCTTTATAACCTTGCACAGAGTCATTTAAAGCTCTTTGTGCCTCTGTTTCCCATCTGCAGATATGACTGATAGTACTTCCTTTGTTTGACTTGCTGTTTAAACTGTATATTCTCTAGGGCAGACATTGACTTTTTTATTTCAGATATATCTATAGGGTGTTTTACAATGGGTCCACAGTCTCAGCTGAGGTCAGTAGATACTGCTGTTCACTCTTTAAATCGTTGACTTCCACATTACTGGAGAGCTCTTCAGAATCCATTTCCTGTACCAAAGATGGTCCAGTGCGTAGTGTTACATTGTTGAAAGGATTTAGTTTTGTTTCCATGTTTAATAGGGAATCGCATAAATACCTCAGGGAGGAAAAGCCAGACACTTAAAAAAAATCTGTGGAAGCTGGTGTTCCGTTCTTTGGCTAGAGAAATCTGCATCCGACTGGCACACTGGTGTGTAGATTTGAGTGTGTTTTGAAAAGAATAAAAAGAGAATATCTAATGTGAATGGTGTTGGTAGTACAGGAATATTTAATTCCATACTTTGAACCTTGATAGCAATCTTAAACCTGCCAGCTAACATTAAGCTGCTTGATAAAATAGCTGTGAAACTCGTGTAATCCCTCTATTTAGAAAATAATTAGTCTTTGAAGTTGATTTATAAACTAAAAAACAAATCCATAGTATTTTAGTTTGATACTTAAATTCCTTCTCATTTTATTTCTGATACCCTTTTTATTGTGTATTAGTGGAAGATGCTGTTGTGGGATTGCTTTGTTTTCAGGTGGAAGAGGGGGCTGTCTTTATTTCCCTTTATTCTCGATTTAATATTACTCCATTTCTGTAGATTCGTTTAAAACCCCCTACCTGAAATAAAATGGTGTCTTTTTTCCTCCACTTTAATTTGGCTGGTGAGTTACAGGTTATTGCTCTACTCAGAAAGCTTTGATCATTCAGAAAATTTCTGTGCAGAAGGGAAGTCTAAAGCCCTTATTTTTAATGGGCTTGTGAAGGGGAGCAGTTTTTTTTAAAGGGAATAAAAATCTTTTCATTTTTCTCTTATTATGACAGAAATCAAATACCAATAAAATTGCTTTAGATAGGTGGTCCAGGGTCTGATTAGAAAAGTCAGTCAGTAGTGCTGTTGCTGTGTTTCTGTATGCACACTGTCTGGCTTTCTGCAATGGGTACCTCTGGTTCGGTGGCTTAATAGACATCCTGTGCGGTAGGAAGAGCCAAACGGGCTGACTGGGATGGGGTCAGCTAGGAATCCTTCTCCTCCCCTCTCCTTTACTTAAGTGAAATGATTTCACATGGTACTTCATCTTCTTGCCCCCGTGTTTAGTGCATTGGTAGGAACTACAGAAAACGGCAAGCCTGAAACTTCAGCTTGGAAACTTGTTATGTTGCGTTGTTTGTCTTTCTGTTGGTGGACTTCCCCTGCAGTGCATTTGGCCTTCTCCTTATGGTATGCTTAACACTTTCCTTGGTCTTTTCTTTGTCTCCATTGTTGTCCTTTTATTCAAATGTTCTCTCACCTCTGATCTTAATGTGCTACTTCCAAGAAAAAGAAAACATATATTTTTTTCTTCCCTCTTGTGTCCAATTTGTCCTTGGCTGTGTCAAACATAGGGAACATAAAATAAGCAATAAGAAAGAAAATGTTCTGTTGAAGTATGTGGACTACAGACACTTGTGGTATTTATGACTAAATCTGCTAAATGAATGGAGAGTATAGAGTGTAGGTTAATATTACTGTATTGCTTAACCTCCTTTAGTTTGAAAGTTTCTTTTTTACTTCTCCTTTAAATCGTTGCCTATATGCGCATCCTAGTGTGGGCAACAGTGTGTCTCAGTAATTAAAGCTGAAATATCATCTGGTCAGCCTGTTCATACATACACCTTGTTACTGTGTGTGCAAAGGGAAATCATGCATCTGTTATGTCTCAATTCCTGTCAGATGCCTTTTTGTTAGTAGACAGAAAAGCTCATCTCAAAATCAGCAGTGAATTCTTGGGTCAGTTGCACTAGATCAGTTTCTTTGCTTTTCTTTTTCACATCACCAAATCATAATCTTTCTGGAGAGCAGGTTTTTGTGGACAGAGAATGGCTGCTTTGAGGTGAGCTGGATTAATTTTAGCAAGTGAGCGGCTCTGAGGTGGGAGAATCTCACATCCACGTGCTCTTTTTGGACTTGTTATCTTTCCTGAGTATAGAGGGGGCACTGTCCTCTGATTGTCAGACTAAACAGTGGGGCTAGTCCTAGTTAGAGCCTTGCTGCACTGAGAGTGTTTGAATAACTGCTTTCGTTTATTGTTGTCCCATAGATATTGCTGGTCTTTGTCAGCACAGTGGCAAACAGTTAAGTCTGTTTTCTCTTCTGCATGCTCTTAAACATCAGGAAATCATAGGCACTTGGGAAGATGCTCTGGGGATAAGGACAATCACTCCAAAGGCAGAAACTGAGTCCAGTATTTGGAATTCTTTGACATGTGATGCTTATCTGCATATCTTGAAAATGCCATTCAATGTTTCCTGGAAACATGCAGGTTTGGATTCTCCAGGTGAGAGGAAACTGAAACATAGAGGTCAAACTCAACTCTTCATCTTTAATTTACAGATAACTGTTACCAAATCTGAGCCTGCTAGACTGTGGCATGGACGAGCAATCTGCCATGGAAATAATTTATCCCGGTACCCTTAGAAGCTTAGGACTGTGATGCTCATCTGACACTTCTTGTGGCACTCAAGCATGTGATTTGTTATCCAAAGTTAAGGTTTTTTGTAGCATAAGACTATGAACACTTCAGAATTTTAAGTAATACAATTTGTCGTCTGAGTCTTTGTTCCTATCTTATTTGGCCTTTGATTAATTCACCACCACCTCTAGTGGCACTTATATTCTTATAGGTTCTGGTTTTAATACCTGGGAGTTTATCTGATCTCCTAAAGATGAGAACAAGATTCTCTTGCGTGCATGTATGTGCCTTGTCTCTCTTGCACAGTAATTTTGTTTGAAATGGTGCTGATAGGCTCAGCCTTCCACATAATAATTTTAAAAATATGGTGTAAAGTTGTGGGCTTTTTTAATTGAACGAAAAGCTCTGGTTGTCTGCTTAACTGTTCTTTCTATCTTTTGAGTTGGCATGATTCTTCAGAGTTGAATACAGATTGTCCGTTTTTGTTTTCTGTAAATGTGCAAAGTATACTTTTACAGTTTCTAGCTGGGAAGTATGCTATTAATCATAAACGCATCTGATCAAAGGTAAGCATTTCCATGTTGCTTAAAAATTAATACAGATATCATTCTCCTCTTCTCTGAAGCGAAGGAGTGCTGCCACTGTTCCATAGAAGTGCATCAGAGTGTCCTCTTGGACTTCATAACACCTGAAGCACTCCTCAGTCTTTAGTGTTTCTTTGCTAATAAAACTGATTTTGTTTCATGGCATTCGTGTTGCAGTAAGGTGAGGGAACTCTGCTCTCCTTTTTATAAAGGAAAGATGGGTGTATTACCTCTTTTGACTTCCTCTTCTCAGCATCTAAACTTTCAAAATACACATGTACATTAAAAGCTTTTTAAAGAACTGAAGCACTGTTTTATGCTGTGTGAACCACAATCTTACAAGACAAGCTCTGGTTAAAGAGAAAGGTACTCACTCTTCTCAGGCTTTCAACCTGCTGAACTCAAGAAAAAGAATGTAGTCTTACATGCACAGAGGAGTAAGGATCAATACTGAACAATTTGGAACAAGTGTGTTCAATTATTCTTTATTAGCATGCTATCTAAATTCTTTAGGTTATAGTCTGCATTTTATTTATGTAAAAAAACCTGGGGAAGAATGAGGCGCTTCTGCCTGATTAAAAAGTGTTAGGATGAAAAGTATTCAAAGATAATCAGATGACGATCTGAGTTGGCATATATAGGGCATAGCTGTTCTAGAAGCTTATTTTAAACAAATCCAGCAAAGATGAGTTCAGTGTGCTGCAGTAATATGCCTTGGTGAAGATGAAGCTTTTATTCTGAAGCTAAGAGCTTGCTAAAAGAAAATCAACGTCTCATGGACCTTCACTTGTTTGTGTATGCCAGTGCCCTACTATCTCACATGGTCTTCTTTTTCATGAGCTAGATAAAGATCAGAGAAGAGGCTCTTAAATCTTACCCACACTAGCAGAGTTAAGCCATTTTCAAAACCTGTTTAATTTAACACAGTTTTAAATCCACAGCCTTATTAAGTTAACAAGCCTTCAGCCTTGCCACCAGGTTCTGTAATCCTCTTAGATCTTCAGTCTAAGCAGGGCAGGGATAGTCAATAAGTAGATGAATAGATGATCTTTCAGAAGACATATAAGTCTCCCAGAAGTAAGTGTTGATTTCTACCCTGAGTTTTGAAAGGTTGAGAAATGCTGATCTGAACTTTCATTGAGTATAAGACATACTACCACAGTATCTACAACTTGAGGAAAAAGTTGAAAGGACTACCACTGAGGGTTTTGTTGCAGGGGGGGGAGAATAAAGGATTTTTTTTAGTGCATTAATATCTGGTTTACAGCCCAATAAAAATGAACTAAATTGAAATATAGAATGAGGTAAGTAAAAATAACAGTTTGTTTCCTTGCATTATGCATATGCAGATTAAAAGCTTCTTTGTGGTTGGTTCACAAGATATCTTTGAAAATCAGTCGGTCAGTAGTCTGTGAACCAGAATTTAAAAAACATTAATGCAGATAATGTGGTACTGGCCACCACTCCAGTCTGCATATTACTTCTGTTCAGTTTTGGCTCTTCTAGCTCTATTGAACTTAACGTGTGTCCCTCTCCTGAGCAGAGCTCCTGAGGTAGTGGAGCTGGAGGAAGGGGAAAACACAGTTTATAGTGGAAGAATTCAGCCTAACGTGAGGATTCCTGCCTGACATGTTCACACAGCACCAGAGGAGCAGAGGAAGTGAATGTGGGGTGCAAGTCAGGTCCAGGAGATGCCAAGGGTGCCCCTGCATTTGGAGAGGGTGGCAGAAGAGCTGAGCACACAGCGAGTACAAGGCATGAAAGCGATCACTCATCTTGTCAAAAGGATGGGAGAAGGCCTCTGGGAGGAGATGACTGAAGAGCAGGGAAACTTTAATACTGATGGGTGATAAAGACGCAGAAGGCCAAGTAGTAAGGGAGTGGAGGGATAGTAAATTATGTTGAAAGAAAAAGTATGCTAGTAGATTTGGAACATAGCAATAGACAGATTGGGTAAAAAATAACAGAGAAGGAAATTGGATTGGGCAAATGCCTCTGCTCCCTGAAATTGAATTAGAGACCTGGTGAGGAGGAGGTGCTGGAGAAACAAGTTGAAGTGGTGGCTTGATGTTTGAAAAAGGTTTTGGAAAGCATCAAAATAGAAAAGTTGATATGCTGGAGTTGGCTAGACAAGAGGTGAGAACAAGAATGAATTTTAATTTTTAATTTTAAAATACCGTGTATTTTTTTCATTGTTTATTTTGAAATAATGTATCAGGTACTATGTGGCACTTAAAATATTTCAGCTCCAAAATGGTTGAAGAACTTTCTATTCAGTACTGTGAGGAGTATTTCTGGCGTATCTCTCAAGCACTCTGAGATTCTTCATAGGATTCTAAAAATGTCAATTTTGTTACTAATAAACTATTCTCACAGTTCTTATAGAACCAATAAAGCTACAAATTTAAATGTTCTGTTCAATGAACTCAAAAAGTATATAGGAAAAGGTGGGATAGTGTCCTTAAGAATTGCTTGGAAATTGGAAAAGATTCTCAAGGAAGAAAAAAAAAAAGGAGCATTTGTGACTAATTCTGATTTGGTATCATTTGCTTCCATGTTTCCTCAGTCTTTTGTGTAGTCCTTCAGTTAGTAATAGCTGAAAATAAGGACGTAAGCATCCTACCAGCATTACAGAGCATGGCTACAATCTTGCATACTAGCCTTTTGAATTTAGTCATGACAGCTAAGAAGAATGAATTTTGTGGGGCAGATTCTCCAAGCAAAATAATGGAATATTTTCAGTATGTTTTCAGTCCCTTGGAGCAGCTCACTTTTCCGTAATACAGTTGAAAACAGAACTATCTTTCTAGAATTATGTTTTCAAAATATGTTATTTTTGTTCAGTAAGGGGGATTTGTGTTTACTTTCACTAACAAGTGGAATTGGTTTTTCAGTGGAGAAATAGAATAGCTAGTGGACTGTTGCTGGAAACAGATTCCCAAAGCAGTTTACAATTTCAAGAAATACTTATCTTCTCACACTGAAACCTCCGAATGCAGAAAGAAGCATAAGGGTCAATGAAAGCTGATTACTAACTTCAGCTCCTGTTGTTGGTATATGCTCATTACTCAGGAAATCTTACTTTTTCATATATTCAATTCAGAATTTTGTTGCTTGCAACAGGGAGCTGATGTTATTTGTTTCCCTATTTGTTATTTTACCAGCTCCCTACGTTTAAAAGGAACAGCATAGAAGAGGTCAAAATTTATTTTAAATGGTGTAGAAGAGGAACTGGTTATTCTACACACCCCGTACAAAGGTTGGGTGGTTTTATTTCTTTAAAAATAATAAAATGTTAAATACTGTGTCTTAAGCAGTTAAATAGGAAATATTCATAATTGTGTATCTAGCAATTGATAGGGAGACTTTTTTTTTAGTGTAATACTCTTGTTTCAAATCTTCTGAGTTTGCATTAAAGGAATCCAAGAAAAAAAGGGGTATGAGTGAAAACAGCACAACTGCCAGGAAGTGTTTGTGCCCTTTTTTCCTGCAGCAATCATGGAATTTTACATGCAGACTCAAATGCCATTTAAAAAATATTCTCTGAGTAAAATTTTATGTAACGTGGCATCCTTAATCCTTTTAGATCTTTTGAAATATGTGTAATGCACATGCAGTTAGACTATACCACACAATTCCTTATTTTTTGATGTTAATGGGAGTTATGAGAGTTAATGAGATAAATTGGTTGATGAAGTTTATGCCCTTGTTTGTTGTTTTTTGTAGGCTGTGGTTGTTCGAGTGGGTGTATATTTTTGTCTGGAGTGTACTGCTCAATTCACAAATGAAGAGTTTAGATTAGAAATGGTTAAAAAAGAAGCAATTAAATTATTTTAGAACCAATTTTGTGTGTGCAGTAATGGAAGGGTATGGATTTATAATATTCAGAGGCACAGTCCTCAGAAGAAATCCCCTGTGTTAAATTTTTTATCTGCTTACAAGGGGATTTCAGTGCAGCTTCAGTTACATATAGTCAGATTAAAGCCCACTTGCACACAGCCAGATTGAAGTTCAAGGTAGTTTATCCAAATCAAACAGAAGCACTAACTTGGTCTTTGTAATTAGACGTGTTTTAAAGCTTGAAAAATCTTGTAGCCCAGTATGCAGTACCCACAGCATATTTTATGACTGGGCTTGGTTAGTCTTGCCTATAGTAAATGGAAAGCAAAGTATTCCAAATAATGTGTTTCAAGAAAATTTTAAATAGTTGCCTCCAGGAATTCCTAAGTTCTGTTTGCATAAGATACCTTATGATGTTGGAGAAATCCTCTTCATGCTTAAACAGATAATCTCACCCTCAGATCTGGAGGTTGGCTGCAGTCTCGTTTAGGAAATCATGGCTCACTCTCTTCCAACTGCTATTTACAATGTAAGGTTAGGAACCCACACCTTCCTAGAAACAGCATCTAATTCTTGGGAAGTCAAATACTTCAAGTTCTCAAAGCTAGAACATTAGTAAGAATTTGTAAGATTTCAGATAAACTGAAATCAAGTTATGTACTTACTTTCTAGGTTTGAATGCATGAATGTGTTTAAAAACTCAGATTCACATTCTTTCCGCATGTTTAATTTTGAGGAAGGAGGTAGAGCCAATGAAACTTTTGGTAGAGTGTGGCTTTCTGACTTAGGGAAAAGCCACTGTTTTGTACAAAGGCAGACCAAACTCTGCACCGATCAGAATTCAAATGGCAGGGTTTTGTCAGCACCACAGAGCTCTGGTTTTGGGTGCAGACTCCAATTACTGAAGTCTAGGCTGAACATACCGTTAGATGCCAAACTGTGTTTTTGGAGTAGGTAGTTGATTTTTATTAAGATAAATAATTCTGAATGTCTTAGTAGTGGTACTCAGTGGATGAAATAGCATTTTATTTGTGCTGTGTTTTGAAAAAAGAATATTTTTGCAGATTCTTTCTTCTATTCAGTGTATTAAGTTTAATGGAAGAAATCTGTCCAGAGTGATTTTGTGTAAACACTCACTGTGTTTATATTTTTCAAGGTCTTGTAGCTATAGAAATAAAATTGCAGTTTTGAACTTTGCTATTAAAATATACACTGGAAAATATTCTTTTGGAATACAGAAGAGTGTTAATGGCTTCCATGGTAAAAGTCAACAAGTGCGGTAGATATCCTTCATTAGAGGGACACTAGTCTTAGTGTGGTAGCTGAAGCAATAGAAGCTGCTGCTGAAGGCGCTGATCAATATAAATCTGGAACAGGGGAGACTCTGAGGACTGATAAAACTGACCATAAATACCAGAGCTGGGTCATTGGTTAGTGCCTGAAGAAAAATGGATTTTCTGAGAGAGGCTTAAAAAGAAGGAAAAAAAGAAGCAGCGTTGTGCATGAACCATCAAGGCAACAGACAACCTTCTAGAGACAGAACTTGCTGGTAGCACCAGTTGCAAAATACATGGGTGCTGTTTCTCCATCATGTTATTTTCAGAGAATCATGATTTTATGAATGTTCTTGGTAAATACTATTTTGAATTATCATTTTGTCTTTCTATTGAAGTTAAGCCAGCAAGGACCTATGAATGCTGGCTAGCCATTCAGATCAGGGGCTAACAAATACTTTGTATTTTATCTCTATGCTTTCTGTCTTTGCACGAGTTTTCAAAAGACACTGGAGAAACAAAAGCATTGGATACAGAAGTCCCCTTTTTTGTTTGTTTTGTCATTTTGTCAGTATGCATTAAATCTGCCTTAAGTGAATCACCTTAATTAAGGTAATTCAGCCTTTGATTCAGTACTTAACGTACTGTGAAGGTTGGTACTGGTGATTGTAGTGACTTAATCATGTAGACTTTTGGCCCCCCTTTCTAAAACTGAAGTTGTTTCACTCTGTGAAAAATATCCTCTGAAAAAAGGATTAAAACCCAACTGCCCACATCCCAGGCGAGTGCTTGGGTCATTGGGCCGGAGAATTGTTTTGCTGTCCCTTCCAGCGCTGTAATAGAGGTGAAGGGGAATCCATGCTGGGACATCTGTGGTTTGGTGGTTGGATCTCATGTCATGTTGGATCATGTATTGCAGGTACTAATGACACTTTTTATGGAAATAGCACCTTTTTCTTTTTTTCTTAATCTTCTTGTGTGTGTCCCCAATGAATTATTTGGTGAGATAAAATAATTCTTATTGTATATTTTGTCTAGAAAGCTCAAAATTAAGTATGGCTTGAAGTGTGGTTTTCCTCTATTTTTTGCCTGTCATATGGGGAATGTAACATTTGCTGTTTATGTTGGCTTAGCTGTGATATTTCTCTTCTCATTTTCCTCTGTAATGTAAAGATGAGTAATTTAGGAGAAAATAGTTTGTTTCTGACTTCTGTTTTTAATGAGAAAATAGTATCTCTTGGGATGAACTTTCAGATGTTGGAGCATTTTTGTTTTGAAAGAAATTAATATTTATCAAAGCATAAATTAAACTTCACAAATTAAATTGCTTTTAAAAAGCTTTAAAAGCATACATAACAGAATATTACATTTCAGGTTAGCTATATCTATAATCTTGTGGGGATTATATGTCTGCTATTGAAGGAAAAAAACCCAAAAATAGTAATTTCAGTGTGATATTATTCCCTTAAAAATAATAATAACAAGCAAATTGCACTGAGGTGTATGTGGACTTCAGGTTTTCATATGACCTTGATCCATTGTATCTAGCCTTTTACTTTTTCCAGTTCAATGTTCTTCGCTTAATAAGAAATGAGTGTCAGGTATGTTCTTTCTAGGTGGTAGAAAAAAATGATTACATTTTGCATGCTTTCTGTTACAGCACAAAGTGTTTGAAAGCCTGAGTAGTGAATCTGTGTTTAAAAAGAATCACTGAGCAGTGTAATGTTCCTTTGTTTCCTTTTTTAAAAAAGCAATATAGAACCACGATCTTCTACCTCCAAGGAAAGAGAACAACCAAGGCTGTACAAATGTAGTGTTATTGAGCAGTACAAGTACATACTGGTGTTATGGCTCTAGATGAAGACTAACTGTTTTACTTGATGCATGCAGATGAGGGCATAAAAGTGACTGTAATGTGCTATAGAAAATGCTGGCACTGGAAAGCTGAATTGCTGGTGTGTAGAAATCATCCCTTTGTTCTCTTTCCACGTTCTTCACTTACTCTGTGCAATATTTCAAATAAAAAGCAAAACTGGGATTTTTAAGAGTGTATTTTACTGTTTGCCTTTTTTTAATAAAACTACTTTTTTATGTATCGCTTTATTCAGCCTAGAGAAGAGAAGGCTCCAGGGAGACCTTATAGTGGCCTTCCAGTACTTAAAGGGGGCCTACAGGAAAGATGGGGAGGGACTCTTTATCAGGGAGTGTAGTCATAGGATCAGGGCTAACAGCTTTAAACTGAAAGAGGGTAGATTTGGATTAGATGTAGGGAAGAAGTTCTTTACTGTGAGGGTGATGAGGCACTGGAGCAGGTTGCCCAGAGAAGCTGTGGCTGCCCCCTCCCTGGCAGTGTTCAAGGCCAGGTTGGACGGGGCTTTGAGCAGCCTGATCTAGTGGAAGGTGTCCCTGCCCATGGCAGGGTGGTTGGAACTAGATGATCTCTTCCAACTGAAACCATTCTATGATGATTATTTTATTTATGTAAATTACTTTCATGTATTGCTTGAGTTTATTTTTTTAAATCTCTTGTTTTCAAGGTGCTTTAGTGATGATTGTCTTATCATAGCTATAACGGTTCTGAAACTCATAGCTTTGTTGCAATTTGTGTTGGTGTCAACTATTTAATATAATTTTGAATCTAGAAACGTGGTCACCTAGCAGAGTGTACACAGAAAGGGCTGCTGGGCTGGCTTGGCACGCTCTGGTCTAATCTGCTCAGGAATAATTAGTACAAGTATTACGGATAGTTCCAGCCAGGCAGCATTAATACCAAGTTTCTAAGAAACCTTTTGCATCTAGTTTTGTTTCATTAGTATTGGCAGTGATAGAAGCAGAGGATTGTGCTGCCAAGGTTCTTACCAGTGTATGACCTGGGCTGTTCTTGCCTGGGGGTGGAACCCAAAACACTGGAGTGTAGCTTACTTCAGTACTCTGCTTTAGATGTTGCTTAGATGAAGGGTGGCTAAATTAGGGGAAATTCTTACTGTATGTGATGTTCTGCTGGAAGCTTCTCTGAAGCAAATCATCCTCAAATGGACAAGACTGTTAAATGCTAAGCCTATCCACCAGCATTTTCCTGTGTGTGGTTTTAGTGTTTGGATTTTCAGTTTGTAACGATAACACTGCAATGAAATGTGCCACCAAGGCATATCAAAACTGCTGTGACTGTCAAAAACTGAATGTAGCCTCTAGCACTTTAACAGTAAAAGTAAGCTGTTCATCTGTCTCTTAATCTAATATATTGCTGAGATGAGAAAGAACTGTTGATAAGCAGCAGAGTCTTTGTGAGTATAGACTTAATAGTAGTAGATTTAATAATAAAGTTTATTAATGGAAGCCTTGCCCCACACTTGCTCTTATTGTAATTCAGTGTGCTTTCCATGACAATTATTGGTGAGAGATCTTAATTTAAATGCTATTTTCTGAATCTAATTTTAGGCACATTTTTTGCAGCAGGTTTATCCCACATGCTTCTTCTGCAGAAACCTCTTGTTGCAGTCAGGTGGGCGACATCAAATTAGACACTCTCACCCAATTGTGTTTATATTCTTAAAGTCTTTTGCTAGACTCACAAAAACATGGCTGTTAAGATGCTAGATACTGCACCTTTGATCACATAGCTGAGCTTCGATTTGGTTTCCCAATGACCGGTATTCCAAAAGGGACCCACTGCTGGTAGCTCATAGGTAGCACTGAAAAGCAGCACACGTCTGAAATCCTGCTTCTCCACAGCTGAGTGAGTTAATTCTGAATTGTAGAGATTTCACGGATATTCACTGTTTGAAATCCTTTCCTAGAGTTAAATTGTCATGTTGATGGTTCCTTCAAAAGTTATTTTTAATTTAAAAACAAAAAACTCCCCCCAAAATAGGGCAGTCACTTAAAACAACAACAGCAAAAAAACTACCCAGTATTTCAGTGACTTGAGCACTTCCCAAAATACATTAATTTTTCATTCTCAGTTCGTGGAGCTGTAGACTCAACTTCTGGAGGGTGGGCACTATCTACCCAACTATATGCTGAAGAGCTGTAAGGTGTCTCCACCCTCTTGTTCAGGTCATACCAGAAAAAAAATAAATTGATTGACTCAATTGCAAAAGGTCGTTGGAAAATGAACAGTGAGTAAGGTAACTACCAGGACGGATATGCATCTCTGATTCAAGAAGATCTGATACATTTAGTATTACTTGATAACAAATGTCAAAATCAGCACAAGGGATGGTATTCTCTCCTTAATTTCCCAAAGGTAAAATTGAAGTTTGCTTTAATGTGGTGAGCGTAGTAAGTGCTGCTGGAGGCAAAATGCTAAAATTCTGATATAATACAGTTGAAATAGATACAAGGTAGTAAAAAGCGAATTTTTAAATCAGGCACAAAAGCATGAAACAGTCATAGCTAAAGATTGACTTGCATTGTAGGTCAAATGTTATCAAATCACTTGTATGTTAAGCAGGTCTTCACTCTCTGTGAGAAAAGGGTTTTTTTGGTTTTTAAAGTTTTGGGTTTTTTGTTTATATCTCTTTTGCTTCTTAAAAAAATCTCAGTGACTTTAGCGGACACAGTTTTAAGAAAAGAAATTTTAAATGAATGCCTGACAGTACTTAGATTAATCTGGATTTCCCGAATGAAAATCAGTCTATTTGATTAACTCAAATGGAAGGTGGAAGGGAAAGAGGTGTCAGCATGCTGACTGGGTGAACAAGAGTCGCCTCTAGTCACTATCTTAATTTTTTAAGATAACTTGTATTTGCTTTCAAATAATTGAAATTTGACAGTCATTTTTAGTTTCAATATTCAAATTTGACTTAAAGGCTATTTTACTATACACCTTTTAAAAATCAATACCAGATAATATAAAATAATGTGAGATTAAATATTCATTGACAAAGAAAATGTTCTATGCTCTTATTCAGCTTCCTTACAAATTATGTAGGGGAGAAATCCCTCGTAACAGAAAACCTGATGTTAGAGATGCTTAGAGAGTTTAGGATTCCAAGCTACTGTAGAAATTGCTGCTTTTAGTAATATTTCTGACTCAGGAATTATTTGGGAAATAACTGAGACACAAGCTATGAGCTATGCAGTAGTTCCTGCCCCTAAATTATTCTGGGGTGTGGCAGTGGTTCACTATGTGTATTTCTGCCTTCATCTTGAATGAAATGGTCTCATTTATAGATCAGTATGTAGATGAAGGAGCCTGGAACAATAGGTTAAATTGTAGTCTTAAGTGGTATAAATAAGGAAAGAACCACCAGGTCCATGAAGATTTTAGGTCTATGTTACATCTAAATACAGAACCTAAACATGGTTCTTAAAAATGTGTGACTTGACTAGTAGTAGGAAAGTATTAATTTCTGCAAGTGAGGAGAAGATACTGAAAATTAGTTTCAGTGTACATGTTCTGTATATAACTATTGAAAAGGCACAAGAAGGTATTATCAAATAAGAATTTTTATTTTCTTACTAGTTATTAACTTGGTGGATAAATTTATGGAAAATCATATTTATTTATAAAAGAGGTAATGTGAGTATTCCTAGGTTTTTGTGAGGAAGAGGAACAAGAAATAATATTTTATTAGTTTCACCTAAGACTATATCTGCATTTTAACAATCACCATTTTTTCCTCATAGTTTTTTTTTCTTGCCATTAGATTCTCCATTCGAGTCTGAGCCCTTAGTAGAAAGATTATATTACGATGCCAAAATACTTTATAAAATGTATTTAATGAATTGGATTGCTATTTAGATCCTTTTTCCAGCAGATGGGAAGATGAGGCCCCTAATTCTCAACAAGTACATTCGAATGGAACAAAGAGAGTTAGGTTGACTCTCACTCCCGTAGTCAAGATGCATTTTACATGCCACTTACTTGGTTTTTGACTTTCCTTCTCTGCTAAACTTTACTATCAGAGTAGTTTACCTTACTGTCCATTGCAGTAAGTATAGCAAGCTGTGAAAATAACATGTTTTCAAAGGTATGATTGAAGCCCGTTATTTCCTTTCAAGCAAATAATAGGTTGTACTAGAAAGTTGTTTTCACTTCAGTGTGTGTGTGAAGGTGGAGGCACAGGAACACTATCAGTATGCTTCTATATTTAGTAGTCAGTGTATTCATACATTCATAAACATTGGTATATTTATGTGTTCAGCCAATGTTACATATATAAGGTACCTCAACACATTATCTGTCCTGCACTCTTCTATTTCCTACCATATTGGCTGTTTTCTCCCATGCTTTGGTATTACATACTTGTGCTACACATTGTGGTCAGGATCTTTATATGGTAATTTTTTGTTGTGTTCTTTCACTCTTTGAGAAATCAATATAGATGAATCACCATCTCCAGTATACTTTTTGCTGTGAGAAGCTCAAGTACATGTATTGAACAAATGTGGTTTATTTTTGGAGCAAATAATGAAATATTATGGCATGAAATTAGATAGTTTGGTCTGTTTATTGCAAAAAAAATTTGCATTTTTTATTTCACAGGCAGATGAAAAGAGAAATACCGAGCAAAGTTAATCTTTGTCCAGTGCTATATCCAACACTCTTTCATAGTGGTTGTATAACTTAGTTCTGTTTATTCACAGCTAAGATTCTTCTTCTTTTTTAGTTTGTATTTATCAGGTTGTTTTTTTCTTTGCTGATGGACTCGTACTTTTGAAAAGAAAGGTAAAACAAACATACTAGTTTGTGGAAAAAGAATCAACTCCTTCTGAATTTGTTGAATGACATGACCTTGCGTCACAGCTCTAGAATGAATCTAGCAGTATTCTTTCAGTTCAGGTTCATGTGGTCAAAGGCTGATCCCTAGCCCAGCCATACGAAAATACAGCAGTGCATGAATTTGATAAAATTTGTATCTTGCGAGAGAGTATTCTAGGTAAACTGTGGAGATTTTGTAGCTTTTTGTAGGCTTGGGTGAAGTTGTACGTTATGGAAAAGAAAGAAAGACTGGAAACACTTAATAAATCTGAAAATTACAGGATGAATTTAGAAACTTCATTTTTTTTCCCTCAATAATAAAAAGTGCATTAATGAATGCTAGCTCATAGTGAGATACTGTTAAATTCCAGCTCTTAAGTTGAATGTATGACATTGGGCAAATCACTTAGTCTCTCTGTGAGCTGAATCATGATCTTTGACAGGTTTATCTGTGGCAATTTAAACTGTTATCACTCCTGCCTTCTGCTGAAGGTTACTGACAAAGTCATTTTAGGCTAATTGGCAGGTTATGAACTATGCCTGCTGATGAGCTAGCACATGGGGTTTTTTCCTGTTGTCCTTGCCAAATGGACAGTAATCTTCAGCAGGAAAGTGGAGTAGAAAATAGAGGCAATAACACTTTACATGCTGTAGTAATGTCTACCAGTGAGGATAAATTAGTATTTAGTTCTTGATCTGTGAAATAGATAGAATACCTTTTATTTTTTTTTCTTAAAAAACTTTGTCCACTGCTTATTTGCTTTGTACCCAACATTGAGCTGGGGTGTCAGAAATCATCTTGTGCTGCAATTAGATATTGGAATGAGGAAACAGCCACATGCCAAATGTGGACAAGTAATACAAGACAAATAATACATATCTCTAGCTTACGCAGTTAAATATCTCAATTGTTGTAATTTATAGAAAGCTTGCTGAAGTCAATTATTTTTAATTTATTAAATATATGAAATGTGCTTTCTTCTATGCTAAATTTTTGGCCAAAAAATTATTACACCCAAACCAAGTCTTAAAAGTAGTAGAGTTTTATATAAGCAGGTATTTGTTACTGAAATTGTAAATTACTTGATTGCAATAGTGGACTTTCATTGCTAAAGCAATGAATGAGATAACTAGTAGTAGCAAACAGAAGTAGAACTGTTTCTTTGATATGATTTTTCTAATTGTATTTTGAGGCCTAATTTGATTTTTAAAAAATATTTTTTCAAGTACTAAGTGGAGCAGATCTGTTTTTTATTGGATATTTGTCATTCAGAAAACCCTGCATATGTCTTTCTGGTTTTAATGAAATGAACACGTATGATTTGTATTCTTACAAAACATTTAGTTTCTGACACATTTGAATCTCCTTTGTGGGTGTAATAGATAAGAAATCTCAAACATGGAAGTACTGCATATTGATGGTGTTTATGTTAGAATATTGTGTGGTATTTTTCAGATGATATATGTTGCTTTTGAACTCTAACACAAGAAATTAAGGTTGCTTACTCATAAATGAGTTTTTAAAGATTCTATCTACACACTTGTTGAAATGGAAATCATTGTACTGATGAAACGGAATGAATAGAAATTTCTCAATGGCAAGGATAGTATTAAAAGAACATAGGCAAGTCTTGGCAAAATTGGTTACAAACCCCCTGTAGATTATAGCAATATAATCAGATTTTTTTAAAGCATAAATTAGATTAACTGTATAGGGTGCTGTGTTTGTGATTGTTTCTTAATTAATGTTTAAGTATTTCTATTATGCATTCAGTAAACAGAAAAATGGTCTTATTCTAGCTGTATGTGTACAGCTTTACTAATATGCGGTTGAGTATTCACCTCAAAGTTATAATTAAACTAGAATACAGTCTTGTCTTTAGCCTTTTTCCATGTGCAATCCTTAATTAATTGCATAATGTCATAATACAGTTTTAAAAACCTGGATACACAGGTGTTTTGATTTACTCTGTTTAGAGCGATTAAACTTTAATCATTCATATGAAGAGTACATAATCACTGCAGAGCATGCTGTGGATTACTTATAGTACCTTAGAGTAGTAGTAAAAATTGAAAAACAGACACTACCGAAGTTTCAACATTAAGTTTTCTGTATGTTATAATACATAACAGAAGAGAATCAAGCTTCTCTGCCTATTTAATTTATTGATCTTTTTGAGAACTTAGCTGTACAAATTTTTATAATGAGTGTTCTCTGAGATATGTGGTAGATACACAGGTTTCTTCTAACTGGTTTGCTACAGTTTGTACAAACAAGATTTTTTTTCCTTGGCATGGTGCTTTTTTCAAGGCCAGATATTCTTAAATTAATCAGTAATGAGCATGATTTACCCACAGAACTTGATGCTTTATTTTGGGCTAGTTAATGTGATCAGGAGGTTAAATACAGAAAGTTTTATCCTATGGAACAGAAAGAGTTGAAATAACCAATTGTGTACATTACCACATTAGTTGTAAAAATTCTATAGTATAATCTTTCCTAAAAGTCAGTATGTATGCTTCGTTTCAGAGTATGGCATTAAAGATGCTATCAAATTTCCGTCAGGCAGTCAGGAAAGGCACAAGAAGCGTTATGCCCTGTCGCTACTAATAATCATGACTGCCAACATTCAGAGGTTTTGCTCTCCTTATTTGAAGTCTAACTCAGCGTCTCATGCTGTTATGAGTAACTACAAATATCTAATATTGGAATAGGAGCAAATGTTTTGGGTTGCTCTAGGCAAATTTTGATACAGAAAATGTAAACCATGAGCTGTGGCATCCAATATTTTTGTTTTAACTGAGGGTGGTCTTATTTAAGCTTGTTTGCTACTTGAAGTAAAGCCCCTAAATCACCAAAATCAGAAATTTCTGTGTTCCGTGAAAACCTTTTCAACGACTCCCACATTTGACTACATTTTTTTAAGCTAAATTTCACTTTTGAATTAAGAAAATTAAAAATTAAGGTTTTTTCCTTCAAATTTTTTCTTCATTCTTCATTGAAAGGGAAATGTCTGTCAGCTGTATTCCTCATACTACCATCTTGTTCTTCAAAAGCAGACTTGTTTCCTAAGTACTGGGGACTTGCAGGCAAATCTAAAGTAGGTTGACTTTTTCAGTTCTTTTTTGAAGTTTGATTTTTGTTAATTATTGTAAAATGTCCTGACAGAATACACTATGTATTTTTGCTTCTGCCCTGTGTTTTCTTCAAAAAAGTAATTGTTTCAGTAAAGGAATAAAGCAAAACAAGCAAGTTTCATCATTTTCCAGTTCTTCTTAATTAGACATTCTTGTGGGTTTAGTTTACGTTATTTATCATCCGGTGGTAGCCAAAAGCCTTTTGTTAATGGTAGTTAGAATAGATGTGATACTTCCAGGAGAAAATGGTATTAATTGTCTAGAATTCTTGCAATCTAAAAATTGATTGCAGTTCAAATTACACTAAATATGATTAGAATTACTGTTTGTCTGATGGATTGTGTGTATGTTACCTTACACGTGGGGCTATGCAGAAAAGAATATTTTTTTTTTTTAAATCATTTTTGATTGAAGGCAATCACAATGTGTAAGCCGTATCAACTTGTAAAACAGTATTATTTAAAAGGAATTTAGTCCTCCCTCATCTCCATGCTGGAAAAAGGACAAACTTTAATTTGTACTAGCTAGGCAAAGTTGTCTTTAGTTGCAGGAGTGGGTATAATCACCCCCCTGAACCCTCCTCCTACGCATCCTTTACACTATTTTGCAAGCATTTAGGCCTGCACACATCTAATCCCAAATGTTCATGTATGAATGCAAAATTTAAAACTAATTGTAAAATGTAATTTTTCCTTGGTTCCTATTAATCTGAAATGAAAAAATGCCCTCGAAGAGAGTGACTCACATTGCTGTATTACAGCATTAAAATGCTGAACAGTTTTCCAGGAAGAAAACTCGCGGCAGAGCAGGTTTCTGTCCTGCTAGCAGCTGGGCTGTAGAGAAGATGCACATTCTTAGGCTGTTGACTGCTTCTCCTCTGAAGTGGCTGGAGTTTTTCACTCTTACATCTAAAAGATTAAAGCTACTCTTACATTGAGTTTTGGTGAGTATGTAGGAGGCTATTTGAATTTTTCCCCTGAAGACAGAAGTTCAAATACTCCTGTCAGAATGGGAATTGGTCCCTTTTAACTTGTGCTGGTATTTGTTGCCCTCTGAAGAGTAAGATGGTAAATATTGCTCATCCCAGCAGGCAGCTGGAAGGCAGACAAGAAGAGCAGCTCTGCTAAACTGCCAAGGATTCAGCCTGAGGAATGAGGAGCCAGTTGGCAAAGCTGCAAATGATTTGGGCTGATCTTTACACCTATTTGTTTGCAAAAGTTAAGATGTTCTGAATTAAGGGATGGATTGCGGGAGGGCCCATTTCAAGTCCCAGTGTTAGCTTCAGCGGCAGGAACCAGCTAATGGTTGTGTGAATGAAACCCTTTCCCTGGTGACTGGTACAGTGACTGGCAGCTGGGTTATTAAGTGGGATTGAAAAAAGCAGAAAAGAAAAAGGATAAAGAATGAAATACCATGTTCAACATATCAGCTATCCTTTTGTAAGAGAGGCCTCTGGTTTTCCACAGCAAGCAGTTTGACGTGATATGGAACTACCTCGTTGTGTGATTTGACATGATGTTGTAATGTTTCCAGTGGCAGTTTTCATTGCATGAGACTGCGAGGTTTTGGAGCCCCAGAACTATAAGTAAAAGGAAAAGGGGAAACAAAGACTTCATTTTTCTTGCTAGTATGTAGCACGGGCGCAGGGAAAAATATCTGGTGAACTAAAAGAAAAGGAGAAGAAACATTCTTCCCTCCAGGGTTGCTGGTTCATAGTAGATGGTTGTAATCTTGAATCTTTTCAGTGTCTCCTCATCCACATCCTCTAGAAACCTTCCCCCCACCCCCCCAGTTATTTAAATTGTGCCTTTCTCACTGAGTTGACTTAACTGTCAATGTCAACAGTGGTGTTAATAAAGTTTTGTATAAGTCTTGTAACAGTAAGTTGTTGGTAACTGTTTACATGTAATGTTGATTTTTAAAAAGGATTATTCAAAAAACTTATTTTAATCTTTGTATCCTCACTCTATATATTTCTGAGTTAGGTTTGATTACCAAAGTGTATTTTAATATGTAGGAGTTCTAGAGTACTTTAAAATTTTGAGCTTTTGCAGCTGCCATTTTCCTGTAATCTTTGGATGTTTTTGTATTTTATTACCGATATCTTTACTACTCTTAGGCAAAGAACTGTGGTCAAGGAAAATTTTTAGTTCATTGCTGGCTGTGAAAATGCCATTCTTGCATAATAATTGAGGAAATTGCAGATAATTTGTCTTTTAGACTATTAAGTTAAAATTATTCCTTTCAGGTACTTTTTCAAAGACATTTTCAAAGAAACATACTGTACCTCTGTATATGTGAGGAGTGGTTATTAAAAAAATTTACTCTCTGCTAATACTGGCTCAGCTGCATCAGTGTGTTACGGAGACAGGAGGTCTGCTTTTGTTCTTCAGCGCCAATGTATCAGAAGTAGCAATAGCAATAGCATGAATATGTTGTGAAAACTCTGTGTGAATAAGGGTTATGTCTACTAAATAAATTCAGAGTTCCTAAGGAAAGGTGTGAGTATATGAAGATTGCATACAGGTTGGTCTGAGATGGGTGGGAGAGCAACCCCTTTTCACTTACAAACATGTGATGAAATGTTGGTGAAGATATGGGAGCAATGAGAAAGAAGAAATAAGAGAAGATAGAAATATCCATAAATTTTATATTTTTATTTGGTATTTCATTGTGTCTATGGTTAGTCCACTAAATTACTAACTACTTTTGATAAGTTCATGGGTAAAAACTCTTTCAGATTACATTGGGGTACAACAAGAATATTTGTCTCTGAGCATTCTCCCAAGTCCTAATGATTTCCTTTTCTTTTTTTTTTTTTTCCCTTAGACTGAAAGAGTCTATATGTTCTCTTTTAAAGACCAGAACAAAAGTGGCAGGGAAAAATAAGGCAATAATGAGCTGCAATGTGTTACAAAAGGATGAATGACATTCCTAAGGGAAACAAAGTAGGAGGGCAGGGCAAAGGTCATTTAAACGCTGGACAGTAGCAGCTATTGTCTGCTGGGAAAAATGAGGGCCAACAAAAAAGCATATTTCTTCTAAAGAGCCTATATTCCCTGCAACAAATATTCATAGAAAACAAAACAAACTCTAACCTTCAGCATTCTCCGAGTGCTTCCTTCTAAGACTCAAAGTCCATAATGTATCTGCAAAATGGAAATCTATTCCCAAGGAAGTTAGTTACGTTTTAACTGTGTAAATTTGTTTCCCTAATGTATTCAACTATGTGTTTTGAGGAATCAAAATGGAAAATAGTGCATTTTCTAACTCGTATGTTAAAATATTCCATTCTTCTGCTGTGTCCAAAACACACTTTGTATTCAAATAGCGTAGTGGGTCTTTATTGCAGAAAGCTGCTGTTCTGCTTTTACTATCAAGCTGCTAATGAACTAGCTTGTGCCAAAATATGAAGGAGTACTAGCACTCGTTCACCTAGAAATGAATGTTTTGTCTGACTTCTGGTAACACGTAACCTTACATTTCTTACTTGTTTTGAGAAATAGAGGAATAAGAGATTAATTTTTTTATAGGTATAATAAAATGCACAAATTCTGCTGTAGTAGAGATGCTGACTACCCGTGTAATAACAAGCAATTTCTAAGATGAGTCTGTGCATTGCCATAAGCATAAATGCGTGTGTGAGCACTTTTAAATCATCACTTGTGATTTTAAAAAGCATTTTGCAAGCTATAATAACACAGTCATTGACTATTGCATTAAATAATTTTTTGAAATATTGATTGGTTTTTCTTGGATTTCCTGACATAATCTGTCTTTTTTTTGAGTAACTGGAGTTCCACTGTACATCTGGATATGGCTGATTTCTAATTCATAGATCCTTTGAAATGCTAATATACAGACAGTATATAGAAAATAGCTAGGCTGATGGGCAATAGCTTTTCCATTTTCAGTTGCCTGCCTCAAATACTGTAATCCTAACTATGAGTCAGATTTCAAAATACGCTGTCAGGATGAGAAAGTGTGTAACGCAATGAATTTAAACGGTCCATTTAATAGAACTTTTTTTAATATGTAGTGTTAACTGCAGTAGTTTTCTGAAGTTTGTTAATTATTCTACACTGGAAAATACATTTGCAGAGCATACTTTTTCAATGATATCTGCCTTCAAGTAGGATGTGGAGGTTGAGGAGAATAATGTATACATTCACTTTTTTTTACTATTACTATTTTTAACAACTGGGAAGTATACCACAGTTATAAAGTTTTTAACTTTTTGTGCTTAGACTTTAAAGTTTAGGTTACACCCGAGTTTGTACTAATGAAAGTACAGATAATGATGGTATGTAAGCCCAATCATGGTATCTGAATCAAATCTCAGTTGCCCACATGAGGGAGTGGAGCTCTGTCCCTTTTGAGGAAGGAAAGAGTGAGATTGCCAGGGAAAGGGAGGGTAGAGAATAAGAACAAAATTTTAAGTCAGTAGAGGCTGCATATTGCAGCCAGTTTCTCCTGGGCCAGCTGTATTTATATGAGATTATCTATAGCTAACTAAAAATAAAGTCTAAGTCTGGAGAGAATAGAAGTTATAGGTCTTAAAGCAAGGACAAATTTTATAATCTGGTATGTGCCTATGGGGTATAAATGATGCTTTGTTCTAAAAAATTGTGTTTGAGTTACTTTAATCGTGCAATTGCTTGTAAGCTGCCTTTCTTCCTTCTCTGAGGTATTTAAGTGGTAATTTAGCTGATCCGCTCAGGCAGGCAGGGCCAGGAAAATGCTGCAAACCAGAAATGCAAGGAAGGGACCATGGTTTTTTCCTGCAAAAGCCAGTACTTTTGCCTCTCTCTGTTGTCAGAGAAGATTGAGTCTTAATAGCTAGTTTGCCTTGGACAACCACAACACAAAGGTTGATACAGCAATACTACTTAGTGTGGGCCCCATCAAAATATTTTTTTGAGAATTCTAGATAAAAAGTGCTGTCCTCACCTTTTTTGCTCCTGAATGTTTGGAAAGAAGAAGCATTCCTCATGATCACCTATGGATATAGCATCATTTGGTCCCTTGGTGGCCAGCTGAGAACTTCAGGTATTCTCTCTAAAGTAGTGGCTGCCTGATGGCTTTCTTCTCCCCAGACACAAGTATGCAGTAGTTTCCTGTATGGAAAAGTGTGTGTATGTGTTTTAGCATGTCTATCTTTGAGCTACCATCACTGGTACCTATTGTATGAGTCTCTGGAGTACAAAACTAAGTGACTTGTATTCTGGAAAGGAGATCTAGAAACAAAAGAAGTCAGCTAAAGGGTATGAGGACTTTTGGTTGTTAACTTTTTGCCTCTATCTGTAAAATACACCACTCATCTCACGGAAGCAATTTTGAATATTTATGAATAACTTTACTGTGCTTAACATAATTAAAACCTTATTAAGGGAAACAGAAAATTTAGTATTCTGGGTTGTTCAAATGAGTAAGACCTGGAGACTTATGATCACTGATTAATGATAAGAAAACACTATAATGCAGTCTTGTCTCTAGAAAGTTAAAACAGTGATCATATAATTAGAGACTGTATTATGGTGCATATATAGGGGGATAATGTAAAGTTCTGCAGGCAATCTCAGCTCAGCATTTGTTAACTAGAAGGGCTTCTGTGTGTGATGTTATGGCTTTTAAGATAAGTTGTATTTGAAAGGGAGAGACAGTAGTAGAGCTACCTTGTATCTAGATGTAGGTTGGTTCCAGTAATGAACTAATGAGACTAGCTTTTATGTATTGTTGGAGGGGTTGCTTTGTTGTTCAACTGAAATACCTTTCATCTTCACATCCCAGTATGACACCAGTAAGTAAAGTACAATCTCTGCCCTATCTGCTTTTTTTCTGTCTCTAGAGAGAGGGCTTTTTCTGGATTATTACTTTTCCATTGTTGTTGGGATGGATGAAGTTAAGTGTGGTATCTTACAGTTTTCTGTTGCATTTTTTTATCCCTTTTTTTAAAAAGGGGGTGGGGGAGGAGAACTACTCTTGTTTTTCATACTTCCTTTCCTATCCTTCATTTCCTTACTCAAGTGCTGGATTATGTTCCTTACTTCGTAAATATTTTAATACAATAAATGAAAATGCTGTTTGCCATAAAGCTTTCTCATAGTGCAGGTTTCTGTGGCATCACTGCTCCTTCGTTTTTGGACAAAACACAACAAAATTGAACTTTTGATGCTTCTAGGAGGGACCAGTTGAGCAGACTAATGTCTGTCACTTTATCAGAGAAATTGCTGAACTCCCTGAGGAGATGGGTCACTCAGTTGATCTGGGAGGTGTAGCTCTGGGTGTGGAGTGCTTGTGCTATGGAAGCCTCTTCAGGGCCCTCTTGTTCTAGTCTCATACAGACTACTTGGTCAGAGCCTTTCCCCACTCCACTTAGTTTGATCTACCTATGTACATGGAAACAAATGAGGTTTCAAGGGATTTAAATAAGTAATAGTTGTAAGTAGTAATAAATCCAAGGTAGTAGGGATTAGCTAATGTTTTGAAGAGTTAATGCTGCAAAATTGTTGTCTTTCCTGGAATAATCTAATTGTTGCATATAGAAAAAAAACCCCAAAAAACAACAAAGCCCCCAAAAAACCCCAAAATGTCACTTTAAGAATTTGTTTGGCGAATGCTACAAAGAAAAAGAAATTGGGGGGTTAATCCACACCCTTAAAATGTAGAGGGTTAAACTAACAGTCTTAGAAGTTTAATAGTTTCTTTCTTTATTATACTGCATTTTTTTGAATCTTCATCAGGATGGGGTATAAAGAAAAGTTATTCTTACTCGAGGACTTTGGAAAGAGCTGTTAATTTTATGGAGAGTAGAAGATAAAATTGAAGATTGGAGAAGCAGAAAACTCTTAACCTTTAAAGTAATTAACTATGCCAGTGATAATCACTTACAGCAAAGTCATGAGGGGGAAAGAGTTTGGCTTGTATTGCAGTCCCAGTGGTAGTACAGATAGTTAAATGAATTTACAGATAAATATGATTTTTCATCTACTGAACACCAAACAACCATACAAGAAGAATCTTGTTTCTTGAAATAATTTGTAGAGTTTTAAAACTCTTGAAAAAGTGCAGTTTTCTTCAGTATCTAATGTTAAAAGACAAAACTTCATTTTTCAACTGTTACATTCAGACTTGGAAGCAAATCTTTTTGTATGATGACCTCTGTGTATGTGTAAATATAAAAAAACCCCCCAACAACTCATGTTGGTAAACTGGCTGGAGCAAGGTAGAACTACATTCTGTTTTATTTTACAGAGTCCAAATATATTCAAGGTTGTTGTGACTCATTTTTCTTTTGACTTTATATTTTATTGATATAATCTCAGAGGATTAAAGTTGAGAAAATATATTAGCATATATATTAGCATAATTTAATTTGTGTATACAGTAAAACAAGGCTCAGTAATTCAACTTTGAATTCTTACTGGGCTAACTTGGTGTTAAAATCTCGTCTAAGGAGGAAAAAAGCTATCTTTCAGTAGGCTTTTTAGTTGAACCTTTGTTAATGCAATATGAAACATGAAGAAGTATCATATAAAATTACCTTTTAGGGGTGATGTAACTGGAGAATAATCTGTATATTGTTATGTAAAGCAAGTAGTTTAGTACATTCTGTGTTCTAAAACATCAGCTGTATATTTTGAAAAATCTAAGATTTGTGTTGTGGGTGACCTGACAGATGATGACCTCTTCAAAGAGAAGCTAGACTGGGATCCTTTGCCTTCCTCCTTGATGTGAGATCTTTCTCTGAAGGGGCATTTTGAGTGGGAGAGAACAGTCAATTCTTGTAGAAGACTTTAAGTATATCTTATATATTAAGTATAGCTTTTTCTGTGCTTGTTCTTGAAGTTCATTGGGGTGATAAGAAATGATGTTTTAGAAGTGGCCATTACAGCGTGTCTGGTATTTTTAGGACATAAGCCCGCTTCACTGACTGTGAAGCCATGTTGAGGTAATGACAGTTCAGAAGAACCAGTAAATGATTTCAGGTGAATGACTGACAAATTTAAAGTCTTTAGATACAGGTTGAGAACACGTACCACACTAAAGTCAATATGATGTGGTTTGTACCAGAAACTGTAGGGTGAGCTTTTACATGGCACTACTTGTGTAGTCCTGGGCCTTAGTAAGAGCTAGCTAAATAATGAGTTGCTCCTAGTTTTTCTGACCTGCAGGGGTGTTGAGGCTCCCTGGCACTGTGCAGGATGGGGTTTGAGAGCTGGGCAGGGCTTCTAATCTGAGGAGTCTGTCAGAAGTCCTTATGTTTAATGGTCACCCTGTAAGACATTTCACAAATGGAGACTTGCTTTGTTTTTGTGTCGCAATTGAGTTATGCGTTAAGATAGGAGATGCGCGTTTTATCCACTTTGTAGGGAAGTGAAGCAGTCATTGCTCGGGTAGCTGCAGGGCTTCTGCAGTCTGGATTTTGATGGTTGTCTTATGCGGTTGGGTCTGCCTGTTACTGTCCTCTTCGCCTCTCAGCTAGGAGCTTTTTTTGGGGAGCCCGGGGTTGTAACTCCCTATCAAGGCAGATAATTTTATTTAACAAAAGCAAGCCTAAGATAATGGATATTCATCAGTGAGTGAAGCAAAGTGGTCAGTGTGTGCTGGGGTGATCTGGGAGCATGGGTCTCTTCTTTCCCTATAGAGACCAGGTGAATCCCATTGCCTCAGTTTCTGCATTGCTGAAGTTGTGGTTATGCAGTAATTGTTAGTTTGGTACCCTGCCTGAATGCTTTCTTTCTAGCAGTTTTCCCTTTACTGGCTTTGTTCAATATGTTGAATATTAGCTGACAATGAGCTGCAACACTTAAACCACTGAACCTAAGTGAAAGAAAGAACTGGTTTCATTCCTTTGGCAAAGGGAGAGTAGAAGACCCTCTACATCATTTCTCCAATTTGTGCACATGTAACTTTCTTGAAAGGCATTTCAACTTGAAGTCTCCTCTGCTTATGAAGGTTGCTTATTTTCATTAGACTTAGGATTTAGGCCTGTGTCAACACTGTAGTGACCTGTAATGCCTCTTCATGTCCTCTGTGTTAACTGGTCCCACAGTATTTGGGGTTTGCTGGTGTCCCATATTGCTCTTGTGTCCCCTGCCAGCCAGCTGGGAAAGGGATGCCTGTAGCTGGTGTCAAATTATACATGTCCTCAGTGAGCAGCCAGCAGCCACAGAAAACCAAGCGGAGGATGGCACTAATGTGACACTCGGCCTTTTTATGTGCCTGCTTGTTTTAATGCAGCTTGATAGAGAGGGGAGTGGAGCTGGCCAAGACCTCAGCGATTCCTTTTCAAATGTAACCAAGCTAAAAATTGCCTTTGGCTCCATAGCAGACATGGAACATTTCATACAAATTGGATTTTTTTGGTGAAGTCACGATCAAATCTTGGAATTTTCATCCACATTATTAAGGTTTATATTCTAGCTCGCATTTAGACCAGATGTTAACAGTAACAATTATTGTTAAGTTTCCAAAGTATGTGTGGCTTTTATTATTGTTGTCTTTAATATTTTAAAAGAAAATTAATGACATGCTTTTAAAGGACATGCTGATTTGTAATGATGACAATGCTGATGACAATGTTGGTTTGTAAAATACAGTTCCTTCTGATATGTTTTTATGCTAAGCTCCTCTATACAATGTTCAAAGACTCAGTGTTGAATATAAACAGAAGACTTTTGTGTAGAGTTAATTCT
The DNA here is from genome assembly GCF_047716275.1 of Strix uralensis. NCBI lineage: Eukaryota > Metazoa > Chordata > Aves > Strigiformes > Strigidae > Strix > Strix uralensis. Next base: position 43,274,178 of record NC_133975.1, read on the forward strand.
AGGGGCAATGTTACAGCTGTAGATTGAATTGCTAAGGAATATTTTTTAATCGTTTCTTGTAGTTAAATAGCATTTCACACAGAAGCTTTCATCAGCTGCAAAGAGAATTTAGGAAACCAAACTGTACTATGTTTTACACATCTTAGAGAAGCTTCTACTTATAACTAGCTAGAGGTTGTATTTGCAGAAGCTGTTTAAGCCAGTGCTGTGTTTACCCGCACAAAACCAATTTAAGTACGTTCCTAGAAATGTTGTCTTTTTTTTTTTTTTAAGCAGGGGAGAGAAGAGGCAATGCCTGATCTGTCATAACATCTAAATAATTAAATTGGAAAAGCCAGCTGTCAAACCGTATGTTACTAAACTATTGAGCAGTATAGCTTTGCAAAAACAAATAGGAACATATATTTAGCACTATCAACTGAAAGTTTGGGAAGCACAGAAATAGTGATGCAAGGAGCACTGAAAACATCATCTTGCCAAGGCTGGCCATTTTTATGTAGAGCTAATTATTTACTGTTCATCTGGAAGTTTAAGCTAAATATAAGTTGCTAATGTAGACTTAAAAACTGTAAGGATATTAAATTTGAACACATGAATAATGTGATAATAGCTTTGATTTCCTTTAGGCAATGTAATACATTTGCAACGTATTTTGTCTGATGCATGGATGATAGATGAGATTTGTGGAGTGTGTGCATGCAACACAGCAGAATATTTAGAAGCAGTGTGGTGTCATACTCTTTTTTTCTGAAGGGTAGAATTTTGTTTGTACTGCAGGATCATCATGCTAATGCCTAACCAAAATGGAGACGTGTTACAAGGAAAGTGCCCTTATGTGTACCATGGGAGGCTTTTCTTGGGGTTCCCCAAAAACTGTAAATATAAAATGAAGACATGCGTTAGAAATTATTTTACTGTTATTCTATACAGACCTTATATATTCTTATTTTTTTTTAACATTGTTAGGAATTTGTGATAGATAATCAACATACTATTAAAAAAAAATCTTCTTTGCATTTTATTTGATGCTTTGGGAAAAGAGCTGTAATAGCCTTGCTTTTGCATCTTAAGCTGTGTTTAAATAGAAAATCCATGGCTTCTTTTTTTGTGTTTAGATTTCCTCCTCAGTCTGCAAAGTTTGCGAATTTGAATCCAGGGAACTGAAAACAGTAGTTTCATACAGTTTTAGTAAATAAGGATTCCTGTTATGATCATTATCACTGAAAGTTATTCCTTTGGCTTTTCCTTCCTAAATTATATAAAGACTGTTAAGGGGGCCAGATAAAACTTCAGTCAAGTCTATTAATAGGGAAGATTTGAGTTGCTGCAGAGGAGACAAAGCATGCTTTGAAAGGTACATGGCAGCATGTGGTTTGCTTGCTTCTTTTTCTGTACTCCAGGTCTCATAAATAATGTTAAAGACTACTTAGTCTTTGTTACCAGCAACTCAGGGGTCCTTCCAAACGCATGTTTAAAGAAAAGAAAAAAGTGAAGTTTGGAGCTAATTTTAATTTAACATTCAGATTTTGAAACTGCAGTATTACCTTTCTGGCCTTTTTTGTAGCTAGAAGAGTTTTAAATGTATTTGTGAATACATCAGAGTGTATATTTAAGTAAATGTAAAGTCTAGAGTTTAGAAATAAATACTAAAATCAGAAGACCCTAAGTCAGAAATGGGAATAATGTGACTGAATTATGGAAGCACATGAAAATTGGCACAAGTGTAATTATTCATATGCCAGTTATATGTAAACTTGTGCTCGTGTGACTTGATCCTTCTTTGATATTGAGGAGATCTTACATTGGTGCAATGCAGTGACATTAACAGTAACATTAAAGTAACCGTTCTGTTTGGCAAATCCCAGATTTCAGAATACCTTCTCGGAGTTTGCTTCCAATATAGAGAATACTGGATATACGTTTATTTAACTGGAGTTACCTGCAGATAGCTGTAAACACAGCTTGTTGTATTGGAAGGATTTTTAATGCATTTAGGAATAGACCTTCACAAGCTCTCTGTATTTATTCTTATAGTCTGGCTTCTGTCTCCTCCAGGATTCATAACTGATATAGATGATGAAATAGGATCTGTGTGACTGTACAGGAGAAAAGTCTATTGGGAAATGTGAGAAGACCGTATATAGTATTGGAAGGAAGAAGAGAGCAAAGAGACATTATGTGTAATTAGTTGTCAACTCTTTAAATAAATTTTTTAAGAAAGATGATTTGCTCCTTGAGCACTTACTGTAATGTACAGGAAGAGGGGTCTCAACCTGAAATTCTTCAGTACAGTAGTCTTATTCTGAAGATCTTACGCAGCTTGTATTAATGTAATGTAGTTTCTAAACATATAATTATTTTACTTTACTGAATGTATTGAAACATAAAATATGATTGAAGTATAATTTCCTAGTCCAGGAATTCAGTCATTTTGGACTGTCGTGATGAAGTTCAAGACAAAGTATTGGTTACTTAGTAAATTATGTTCGGTATAAACAATCCCTGATGTATATGTTTGGTGGTTGACAAGGGCTGCTTACCCAAAGCTGAAGAAAACCCCTCAAATTTAGCAAAAATAGTCGCATGTAACAAGTGGCAGAAAGAAGGAGTAGCAATTAATACAGATTACAACTTTATGTAATCAGAAGAGTGATGGTAGATAATGGCCTAAAGTTACCATGAATTACACAAGCACTTTAAGAAGCATCTAAATCTTTGTAGCATGGTAAGCCAGTGGAAACCTCCTAATGGAAGGGATAAATTGTTCATCTGTCGATGTTTTCAGTTTAAGACTTGGTGCCTTTCTGGAAAAAGTGATTTTCTGCATCACAGGCTTAATGGGCTCTTTAGAAACAGCCTTAAATGTAGGCTTTCAGGCAGTGCAGGGACAGACTTACAAGCCAGCTCTGTTGAAGGCAGCAAATTTTGGATAGAACATGTCATGGTATACATCAGGTTTTTGGAAAGTATAGTATAAAAAACTCTGGGCTCATATCAAATCCTAAACCTCTGCCATCCTACAAAGAGAGAACAGAGTTGAGTGAATAAAGGGAAAAATTGGAATGTCAACAAAACTTGACAGCAAGGACGTTTAGGAGAAACATGGAGGGGGGTGTTGTTGCTTACAAGATCATTTGCTTCACTTTGAGCTAAAGTCAGTGGGTTGAACGTGTGTGACAATGGCATTTACATTGGCCTAATATCAGTGTCATTGTACTGTATGCAAGTTTTGTACCTACATGAGTATATATTCAGGGCTTTTTATTCAGGAGAGTATTTCTGCGTCAGCACCAATTCACACAAATGTGCTGAGTGGAACAATTACAAAGCTGAGGGCTGTGTTAATGCAGTTACGATTTGCAGGGGTTTTACTATATGTTTGTTTTTCTTTTAAGAGTAGTTGATCAGTTTGATTCTATATCTCATATAAGAGCTGGGAAAAAACAGCTTCCTTAGTGGTGGGCTTTAAGGTGTAAGCTGTCCCACCAAGGTGACAAAAAATGGTGAAGTTTCAGCTTATTTGAGTATCCTGCTTGAGGAGTTGTCTTCCACCAGACCTTGCTGGAGTCTGAATCAGAGAATGCTGAAGCAAGACGGCTGAATTCTGCTTTCCGAATATATTTCAACCAGTTTAGTGGCATGAATAGTTAAGAGAGAGAATTAAAGAGCTGTCAGCCTTTCATTATCCTATCTGATTCTTAACTCTTGGCTCCAAAGCAGTGCTTTCCCGTAATAGTGCATTATGATTGAACCGCGTAATTAAAATACTTTTTATCTAAATGAGAAAGTTGTACTTCTTATAAGTTGTTCTTGAGGATTTATTTGTGGAACATAGTTATTCTGTGCAGTCCTTGTTAATGTAAGTAGGTGGTTATTAATTTGCTTTGGAGTCTCAAAGGCAGGAGATCCTTAAGTAGGAGCTTACAGGCTCCTTAAAGTTTTAGAAGTTAAAATTGCTCAAGAAGTGCATGGTCTCAGCCCCATGGAAGAGCTTACTATCTCCTGCAAAAGAGTTTCTGATATCTAGTCCCTTCTTGTTGTTAGTGATTTTATCTGAGCAGTTTTACTGTCCTTAGGAGGCAGGTTTTGGAAGAAATCTGTTTGGCTATCATGGAATAAACTTTTAGTGGGACTAACCTGGCTGGAGTGAGAACTGGTTTGGTTATTTCAAAGAAAACATTGAGATCATTGCATATATCACATTTTACAACCAGAGGACTAAAAACTTCTTTAGGTTGGGAAAATTTAGGGTATATCTATATTAGCAAGTAACCTGCAGTGGGAATGGATCCATAGAAGAAAAACTGGGTGCTGAGGACTTGGTGGCCACAGCCTGTATTTTTTCAGAGGTGATACTCTGAGTGGACTCTACTCTGATTCCAGGATATGTTGGAACAGTAAGTCATTGTTGCAGCACATCTTCCATTTTAGTTTCATCAAAAAGTGCTGCAGTTCATATACTTTGACTGCTCCAAAATCAAAAAAATATGTACAAGAATATACTAGTTACTAAACTTTGTCATACATATAGCTACTTGATTAAAAGCATATAGAAGCATATAATTTCATTTATGGCATGAACATATACATGAAAAGTTTGAGCTGATCTGAGACAGTTAATAGTATGAAATATCAATAATCCCCCTTTGTTGGGAAAGGAAAATGGTCATTTTCAATGAACCAGATAAAAGATTGGATTGTTTCTTTTGTGTTTACATCATCGACAAATAGAAAAAATTACCTTCCTTAACTTTTCCAAATACTTGAGAGTCAAAAAACCCAAACACCTTGTATAAACTTGGTTTTCATAGATGCAGAGATGGTAAACTGTGGTATAAGTTCAAGAGATAACTTCAGATGTTTTACAAAATGACTACAAAGTTCTCATAACATTTGGTGAGGCAAAGGTCTTTTAGGAAAATGCGTATGACAACAGGATAGAATTGCTATTAAATTCTTGTCTGAAGTAGAAAAGATGTGTATTTTGAAAGAGAGGACTACTTTCAAGAAGCAGATTTCTGCATATAATACTCAAAGCTTACCATTTTGAGGCAGCATCTACCAAATATAAAAAAGATGGGAGAAGATTTCCCAATTAAATCATGTGTGAACAGATTTAATCTGTGTTACAACAGCACAGTAATGATCAACTTGTTACTTTCAAATTTCCTCTTCTTTCTGTGGTGAACACAAATGCAGTTGCCGAAAACCATTCATGTTAGTTTAAATGCTTCTAGTTTCTGTGGCACAGTGAAATCTGTTTGATTTGTTGTAACCAACTAATAATAGAATGTGAACAGTGCAAGGGGACTAGAGGAGCAGAACTGTTGTAAGCAAACACAGACTGACTAGATCTCCATGGACCGAAGTTCTGGGAGTTTTTCTGTGGTAAAATACTGAGAGGTGAACAGATTATCCTTCCAGTGTAAGCCTCTTACTGCCTAGCATTTCTAACTCTTGTTCTTCTGTCATGCTTAAAACCAAACCAAACCTCTTGGATAAACAACTGCATTTGAAAGCAAAATGGCAAATCCTTTCCTGTCTATGCTGAAATATCAAGTTCTCTTTTGTGTACTCCTTATGCCACTCTGCCTGCCTCTGATGGTGGAATTAGAATAATGGAGAGAGTTTTTGTAAAAATTAAGCACTCCTGTACAGTGAAGGATGGTCTAGAGCTGGGCAACTTGGGAGAAAGCTTGTCCAAGATCTGCTGAAGTAACTGAGTTTGATACCTTGCTCAGGTATTAGCTCCCACCTAAAACTGGTGGTGATTCTTAATGGAATAAGGGGCTGATTAACATAAACAGGTGGAATATGGCTTTCTGCACTGCTTTACAGAGAGGTAGTCACATATTGCTGGAAATTTGTTTGCTGGTTAAGGTGCAGAGTAATGTCAGGCCCCAGGAGAGCCAACTCATCTTCAGGGGCAGGGAGAGCCGGAGGTGGGGGGTGGTGGGGTGCGCTTGCAGGAAGGCCAGGCTGGTGGAGTGGGGAGCATGTCACTGAGCTTCCTTGCAGAAGGGAAGTGTAGGGAAGGTGGCAGTGTGGATGGATAACGCTGGAGGAATTTAGAAACACAGCATGTAGGTATGGGATTAAGAAAAAGCTCAGGCAGAACGGAGGCAGAGGAGGTCATGGAGGTTAATGGGAAGAGCTTGTAAAGGTACAGTGACAGCAGCGAGGACCGTGGTGATGCAGGGTATGGCTAGGAAATGTCTACGTACAAACTCAGACCTGATAAAGATGTGGGGATTGGTTTTGTTTTCTACACTAATACTTTATGCTAAAATGTATTTATTTGAGCAATATGAAACGTGAAGCATAGTGCTCTTGGGTTCAAGCCGCTTCTAGCAGTACTGCGCTGAGCAGAAGGCTCATTTTTGCCAGGCTGTTTGTCTACTTTTACAGTCTGGCTGAAACAACTGGGAGGTGCAAACTCCAGTTTCTCACTATGCAAGAGATAAATGTTAACATAGCATTCTTCTGTCTCAGCTCTTTTGTTATAGTAAAGAGCATATACTGGAACACTAATCTTGAAAAAATATGTGTAATTTCAGCTAGGATTAGTTGCCTTTTCAAAAGGCCGGCCAGCTGCTTCAAGTAGAGTACCATAAAAATGTTTTGGAAAAAAAATATGTATTCCAGGAAGCTTTGAAGCATGAAAAATTTAAAGGATAAGTAAAAATAAATAGCAAATGTCGTTTGTAATTTACTCAGTGCATGCAGTGGACGTATATTTGTGTATACTACAGTGACAGCTAAAATTATCACCTTTTATTTTCTGCAATAGGTAAGGGACTGTTTGAAGCCTGGATATTAAAGGAACTAAATTGATTCTAGAAGAATTTCAAAGGAGTGAGGGGGTTTCAGGAGAAGGAGGACACAGTACTGGTCCCAAATCATGCTTAGCGAAAGTCCCTGCAGATCCTGGCAACAAGACTTTACAGGGAATACCTGAGAAGGATGTGTGACAGTGATGTTATGTTCATCAAGAAGGTTGGACAAGCACCTGAAAATTTACAAAATAGTGGAAGTGACAGAAAATAAACCTAAAAACACTTTCTCAGCAGGTAGTGGAATGTCAGATGCTAGCTCAAATTTTTAAAATCAGATTCAGATAGGAGAGAGCTGTGTGTGGTTACTCTCTTTTTTAAATATCATTGACAGGATCATTTTAATTTTAGACCTTGCACTGTTTTGGTGGGGAATACATTAACACTTGATCATAATGGAAAGCAAACCATGCTCAGATAAAAAGTCATGCCTATCAACCTTGGTAGGTTTTCATCAGAAAATGAAGCAACCTCTTCATTTGCAACTCTGTGTTTTCCCATTGCCCAAGTTTTGGCAGCAAAGTATTTTGGGAGATTAAAGGAATGTTTCTTCATGCTGATCTCACCAAGAGTAATCTTACTAAGTCACTCCCTTGTTCAGTCATTTACTGGCTTTGCTCATTCTGTATCATGTTCAAACTCCTCACCTTCAAAGCGCAGTAAGAGTTTGCTCTTGGCAATCTCATTTCTCATTTATTCTTTTAAATTTTTTTCAATCTGTCTTCTCACCTGGAATTCCCTCTCCTTTTCTTGGTGCAATAAGTAAACATACTCATTTTCACATCACAGTGAGGGAAGCTTGTTTACATTCATTTTCAAAGTGTAAAAACCTTTAGAACAATACAGACCATTACTCTTAAATTTTTACATTGTTGATAAACCCTCTAGAGCTTTTGATACTTGAGTTAAAATATCACCTCCCTGAAGTAGGGACAGGGCCTCCTGTGTTCCAGTGCTTCGTTGATAAACCAAATGTTCCAATCTTCTGCACTAAGTAGATTAACTTTTTTGAAAGTGAGCAAACAGAATGTGTTATGTTAAGTGGTGTTACAAAGTACAGATTTGTGAGAGAATTTTAAATGTGGTCAGTAAAATAAATCTACTTTTCCAGTATTGATGGCTTATGTTTAATGCAAAAATGAAAGTGAAGATATGTATTCTGATTAGCCATGTTAAGATGGGTAGATGACTATTTCTATTTGTTTGTTACCACTACTCAAGCATAGCACAACCTAGTGGTACCACATTATTAGTAGAATCTTTGCTAGGTGTTAGCAATACCCTGTGGGGTTATGTAGACTCTCTTTTCTTTCTAATGCAGTGAGGTTTTGTGTTAATGTATAAAAAAAAAAAAAAAAAGAGACTGTATTGAACAAAAGAAGGGAGATGTTTCTTAGCTGGCAAGATGGTTCCTTTCTCCATAATTGCTGTTGACTGTGTCCCTATATCTTTGTTAACTACTACATATGCTGCAGAAATTCTCACCAGTTGTCATGTACAGTATGTCTGCCATACTGACTATATAGCTTACAGCAAGATGTTGTTTTGTGAATGTTTTGTTGAATCAATTTTTTTTTCTATCGACTGAGGAAAGTTGTTATAAGGTTAGATGGTGGTTCAGTTAGTAGGGCAGGTTTTGAATGATAACAGTTACAGTTTTTGATGTTTTATTTGTTTGTGGAAGGGTATACAGAGGTCTGTGGCATCTCTAGCTGCCTCCCATTAAGCCAATGGCAAAGAAGAGTATTCTGAGTTTATGTGAAAATTTCTATTTAATCTGGATTTGGAGCTTAAAATAGCACACATCTTGTTTGGGAATTAATTATTTGGCTGTTTAAGCAATTGCATATTTGGCTTTGATAGGGAGAGTAAGTTTCAGATAACTATTAGAAGAGTAAGTATTAATTTAGGCAGCAGCAAAAGGATGCCAGAGATGTGTAATTTCCAGTTCATGTGGAAACTAAAATGAAGAGTGAAAAGGGAAGACTACACGATAGCCAGGTAAAAGTGAATTTAGGGAGAGAATTTAACACTCAGATGTGGTCTGTATCTTGGTAGTTTAGAGGGGGGTTTTTTTGCCTCTTTTTGTAGTTACTGTTTTGTGATTTGATGCTCATGTAACAAACAAGCAAAAAAAGCAAGTGATATTTAAGAATCTGTATTGGCACAGGAAAGTTGTCACACTTCCCATAACAGATTTTGGATGGGGAGTGAATAGTTACGAAAGGCATTTACTGGGTGACTAGGCAAAATGAGTCCTCTCCCTAAACACAGAAGTACTATCTAGCAATTAGGTATTTTGAACAGTCAAACAGTCAAATAGTTCTGTATTGTGAGCTTCAGTGATACTATCTTAGAAAACTACTTGAGACATACTATTTCTAAGTCTTTTGCCAGGTCTTTGACAGGCTCTTAACCTTTATATAATTTATGCTGTGTGATTTATTTTTTTTTTTAATTTGTTTGCTTCTTTTCTTGCTACATTTTTCTGATTCACTACCCCCCCCCCCCCCCCCCCCCCCCCCCCAGTCTTTGCCTTATGATTATAAAGATATGTCAATTTTCTCAAGCTGGCTCTAAAAATAAAAGTGCAGCCAGGGTTCAGTAATCTACTGCATCTATTTTTCATTTTCCAAAGTGTTCTTTAAAAAGATAAAGTTAGCATCTGTGAGGTATGTTTCTTGCACTTTTGTAGGTATATGTAGAGAAAGTGGAAATAGCAAAATTTTCCAAAGCACTTAGTGTTGATCTACTTTTGTAACTTCGGATGTTCATAGGGTTTTTAATGTTAACAAGTTGGATAGGATTGGGTAACACTAGATACATTTTTAACATCCCACCCCACACTGAGAGTTCTTCAGGGATATACAGTAGCTAGTGATAGTTTGGAGTAGGACTAGTAAGTCCCACTACCCAGTTTCACAATTGTACTGCTCCTCTAATGTATGCTTGTCAAGAGGGGTGGGTGTCTTTCCTTCTTCTTGGAGTATGCAGTATTCAGGTTGTAGAAGCCATAAGTGATACTACATGAAAACAGAATGCATTGGAAAATACACTCGTAGAAGAGTTTAGGTGAAATGGAATGACCTTATGCTGCATATCAACTTGACATGCTTAAAGAAATTAGGAGATCCACACTGCTGTACAATGGCACTGGGACAAGAAAAATTAACAGTTTGATGGAGACACCAAATGCCAGTGAGTCATAACATACCAAAAGAAGACCAATGGGGAGAGTAGCATTTTCAGACTGAGCAGCGAGGTTGGTATAACACCTTATAAGAGCGAGTCTTTAAAGCAAATGGTTGCTTTTGGAAAGAACTATTTTATGTAAATATCTTAGCTCTACTTAGTGCACTTTAAAGTTTTGTTTAGATTCTTACAAGGATCTGGTTTTTTTGAAGCAAAATGGTTTTATAGTAAACAATTAATCAGACTTGAAATTAAATTGTTTGATATGCAGTGACATTCCTTTTCAAAATCAGTGGGAATACAGCACCAAATTCTCTTCTGCATCTTGAAAGTTACCTTCTCAGTTTTTCTATGCAGAGCAGTTTCCTCATGCTTCCCCCCCCATGGAAAGAAGCAATCTTTAACCTGTCAAGTACATACAGGTAAAATATTTTGGGACATGCAATGTACAGGATATAATTATTTTCTCCTCTCCACTTTTTTCCTATTTTTTACTTGTTTGGTTATTTGGAGAGCTTACTTCAGTGGAAAGTGTTCAAAAATTTTTTTACTTAAACCTCAGAAAAGAACTTTGCATTTTGGATAGGCAAAGGAAAGAAAGAGGCATTCTGAAGACACTCGTTCTTTCATTTGGAAAAAAGTTTTCAAAAACACAGGTATTGCACAGAAAGGGACTGGGCTAAGTGCCTTTGAAAAGCTTTGTAAATGTCCCTTTCTAACCTTCCATATTATTAGTCTGATTGCTTAGGCCTTAAGGCAACATTTTTAAATTCCTTTCATTCTCCTGTATTCCAGCTTTTAATTTCAAAACAACTTTGTGGGAGAGAGTTGCTCATACTTACATTAAACAACCTTATATTTATTTCTTGACATCAGACAATAAAAAATGCCGAAATGTTTTCTTCTAAAAGCTGTTAAGGCAGAGGAAACAAAAAGGACTTTCATAAACTGGCTACTTTAAGTAGGTCATTGATAGTTTCAAAAGAACACATAAAAATTGTTTACATGAGGATAGGAGCTACCTTTCTGTTACAAAATACAGAGCCTGTGTGGTGAAGTTCTTAAGCGAGTTACCAAGAGCAAAGTTAACTGATAAAGTCCTCAAAAGTGTCAGGCAAAGGGCCTAAGAGTGCTTGGCGTTTCAGCCCGCGTTAGATGGCTGAAACCTGTACATTAATAAAGAGTATACTGGTATGTCACACACTGTTACATGTAGAACTAGTGCTGGCGTTATCATGTATAAGCATGAGAGAAAATTTACCGTACTCTGTAATAGTTAGCTAGTAGCAGAGGAGCTTTGTAGGTCTACTAAATAAATTTTAACTTGATGGTTAAATCAAATAATTGTAAAAATATCATGTCCTTTTTTCATTTATCAAGGACCTAACAATTTTACTGATTGCAGTTATTCAGCTTTTCCAAAAGTATAACAAATATGTTGGCTTGATTGTGGTTTTCATCCTGCATTCTATTTTTCTCCTAAAGTAATCTTTCTTCAAAATGCTTATGGTTATGTAGGTCACGGTTAAATTACACACAGATGGGTTTCAAGTCTCATCTCTTTAATCAGGGTAACCTGGCTAGCTAGTTTCCTCTTGATGCACAACTTCTCCTACTTTTATTAAAATTAAAAACTGTACCAAGATGGGACCAAACATATTTGTATATGGCATTTCAAAACAACTACATTTTTTTACTGTTTTAAGTCAAATGTTTGGTTATTTCTGTGTGCTGGGATTTAGTACAACTATATCATTAGAAACTAGTAGAAATGGATATACTTAGCAACATTACCATTGCTCACATCCTTAATCTAGTGAACTGTCATATAAAAATTATTGTTTCACTGTATTCAGTAAAGCAATAGTATTTCATATTGGATGATACCAAAGGTTTGTTTTTATGGATATTACAGAATACTGGCAACTTGATACAGCCTCCTGACATAAAAATATTATGTTTTTATCATTCAGATAGCAGGAACTTCAGAAGCACTTAAACTAGAAATAATCTCATTTGTACTGATGACCTCTGCAGTCTTCTAAGAAGTGTGTAAAATTGATTCCACTAACAATTTAGTGTCAGATACATATTAATAACAGTTGAGTTAGCCTTTTCTTGAGCAAATCTGACCTCGTTTGTATCGTTCCTTAGGTGAAAAAAATAAATGCAGGGAGCCAGGTTTTATCATTCTTTTTGGATTATGAAGACATAGTTTTCTTGAACTTGAAAAAGCCAGGGGGACTTAGTTTCAAATGTTACTGCCGCCAGGTTGGTGTGTTCTGCAAAACAGAGTATTCAGTTTGTTTGGGTGAAAGCAGTATATCTACAGCTTAAAATAAGGAGCATGTTTCCTTCCTTTAGAAGGAAATCCTACTGAAGGAAACACGTCTTTTAATATAAGCAATATAAGAAGGTCTTAGTGAAATATTCTTATAAGATCTGTGTTTCAAAATACATGAAAATTTAAAAGCAGGTACGGAAAGAACAAAGGAGCCTGAAACAGAGGAAACAGAACTGGACAGATCAAATGGCTTTAAATTAAGACTTGAAAACAGGTATTGGAGCCAGCGAGATGAGTGAGACATGAAAAAACTAGGTGCAAAATGGGATGTTCTTGCATGTAGGACTGGACAGCTTGGTAAAGGCCAAAGAAGGCAAGAAAGCAAAAATACATGTTAAAACAAAATAGTAATGCATTTGAAAGATATGGTTCAGGAAGGCAGTATGAAAGAGAATGGACTGGAAGATTAAAAGAAGCAATGTTGTCATTCAAAAGGATTGAATGACTAGGAGTCTGAAGAGAAAATCTTGGGTATACCTGTACCTACTGGAGAGCGTACATGTAAAGAACTCGCTCAACCCAAATCTGCTTTGCAAACAAGTTGACTGCAGCATATTAATGAGCTCCTTTCGTTATGTAAAGGCAACTTTTATTGGCAACCAAGTATGTCTTACAATACTGGTTCTTTGGGAAAAAAAAAGGCTGATAAAAGCACCTCTATAGCACTAGACTTACTGTACTTAGAAGTGCTGTGTAATTGGAGATTTATAGTTTCTCATCTTGTCCTGGTTATTTATGTGACTGTTGGTTTGATTTAGAAACTGCATGGAAAGAAAATAAAAAGATAGCTGAAGAAAAATAATTTTTCTGTCTTTACTTACAAGAAAACTGCAAATAACTGATGATTATTAAAGATCCCCTTATAACATGGATCAAAAGGATAGTAACTTCCAGTTTTTAAATTTTTCTGTAAAGAAAGGCAGAAGCTATTTAGGAAAGCTAGGCATAAAAACTGCTACTGAGGTGTCTGAGCAGGCCAGCTTTTTTGGAAGCTGATAGCCCTTTGGTTGTGCACATAGACAGTTTCAGAAATCTTTTCTGTCTGTCCTACTACTAACATAAACAGTATTTCTGTAAAAATATGACTTCCTGGCCTCTTGAAGACACTCAGTGTCTGAGAACCTCAAACAGGTAAATTCAATTGGTTCACAGAGAAGCCCAGGCCATGTCCCAGTCTCATGGCCAGAGAACAGGGAATGCCGTGCTTGCTTGGAAAAGTGACAACCAGCAGCGCAGCGGCTGGGGCGGCTTGGAAGGAAACAGAGATGCAGATGACCCAGTATCTGTTCTGTTCATTTCCTTGGGAGGGGATTTACTATTTTTGCTACTTTAGCTTATGCTGTTTCTCCAAGTGCGGTAAGTGATACAATGAACACTGTTTTATGCCAGTGTAAGCATATTTACATTTGGGCTTCTGCCACAGAAACTCCTTTTTAAAAGGAAATCAGATCTCGTGTTTCTGTGCAGACATAAGTTTCTCTTGGCTTAAGCTCATGAAAAATACATACAGTTGCATATTGTCCATTAAAAAAATAAGAGTAAAGTTCGAAATAAGGTGACTGAAGACAAAGTATTGATCCAAAGAGGACAATTTTAAGTGAATTCTGTAGGTTTCTAAGACAAAATACCTGGGTTGGGAGGAGAAATCTGAGGAGCCCAAGCCTCCTGTATATGAATGTATATGCATTTTTACATATTCTTGTTAAACTGTTTGTTTTGATGTCATCATATCTTATTAATTTTATTTTCCTTAAAGGAATCTGACATGTGAAATGTATGCATATCCATGCCTTAGCTAAAAATTAATTTAAACAGTTTGTGTATTCGCAGTAGTATTAGAAGGTCAAGTATTTTGGTGTATGCATTTTGCATAAGGACTGAGGAAATAATTCTAAGAAACATATTTTGTGTGGAGTCTTTCTGAGTTTTATATTTTAATTTCCTAAAATGGTTTTTGTCTGCATTTTTTTGTTGTTGTTGCTCTCTCAAAGAGCTGGCAGGCTAAATGGCAGCTGTAAACCTAAGGGTAGGCTGCAAAGTTTTTCTTCCAAAGCCTTCCTTTCATGTTTAGCCAAGTGAGAGACACGGAGTGAAATGTAAACTCCGGCTTGGCGTATCCTCATGGCCTTCTCTCCTGGTGAACAGGCAGAGGGGCAGAAGGGGGGCCGAAGCTGCCCAAGGCTGTTCACTGTGACAGGCCCCGGAAGGCACCAGCCATGAGCCGCGGCTCCCAGGTTGCTCAGAGGAGGAGGAACATGAAGATGGTGCTCGAGGGCCCTTGATACCGTACCCCTGAGAACAGTGCTCCCCATCGCACCCGCTCCTCCTCACTTCATCCTCTCCCTGGGACAGAAGGAAAAGGAATTCATGTTACTTCTCTTCGGAGTCATTTAACTGTTTCTCTTTAATCCCTGGCAGTCTGACTAAGAACTAAGTGCATGTTTTGTTGAACTTTGTTCTGTTTGAAATTACGGACTGGAACCATTTTTATTTAACGTGGGAAACAAGCTTTGCAGAAACTCAGCGTATACGCTGGGAAAAGAACTTTCTATAAAATATAAACAGATGTATGTACAGTTGAGTGAAGGTTTGTTCATAGGAGGCTTTGTGATAAACTGCATAAATACAATATCAAGTTCTAACAAACGATGACCAGATGATGAGTTAGATCGCTTTGACATGATCTGCTGCGCTGGCACTCCTGGTTTGTTTTGGTTTTGTTTGTTTTTAAAAAGATTTTTTTTCCCAACTGTTTTTTATACACACAGCTAATGTTAAAGTTCTTCCTCAGTACGGGGATGTAGAAAATTTTCTCCCAGGACAGTGGGGTGATTCCTGGGAGACCTCAGTGCAAGAGAGATGCGTATGTCTTGTAGTAGCCCTAATTGCTTGGGGCCCTTTTCCTACCAAGTAATTCTTTGGCCTGTAGTCACTGAAGGGCTGTAATTTTTTGGTTGGTTTGTTTTTATTGGGATGGAAATGGGTAAGCAAGCAGTGTCTCCTCTCTTGTGTAGAGGTGTGTTTCTTTTTGCTTCTAACCTGCCCTCTTCCCACCTGTTCTCTCTCTGCACTTGTCCTTACTACATCTGCACTGAACTCTGCAGAGAGCACGTAGGACTAAAAAAATACATATTTTTTAATTCTTCTATTGTGGCCATGAATTTCCCCCTCAATCAGTTGGGGCCCATAAATTCTTTAGTTGATGTCTTAGCCTTTTTCCCTATGCAGATTTGTACAGAGTATGCCAGTGGTGTTTACATGCTGCGCTGATGCAGTTAAGTGTGATCATGAAGAAAAATACTGTTTGCTTCAGTCTGAAGATCACCAGTTTCTGTGAACAACTGCGTGAATCCTGCTAATGTGATAGTTTTAGTACCCATCCCAGATGCAATAGAATGAACTATGATTTTCCTGTATTCATATGGAAATCATACTCATCTGTACATATGTATATACATATGGTTTTCCTTTGACTGTTTGGTATAGAAAGAAAATTATTAAATAAGCTAATCTTTAAGATATTATTTATCCATTCATTAAATTATTAATCTGTTTAATTTTTGTGTACAGTTTTATAAAGATGTCCAAACAAATTGTATTATATTGAAAGACAAAATTGTAAGTGTTGAATGTGAAATAAATTATCAAGCGCTCCATCTTCCGACCAATGAGACACACTCAAAGTGGTAATCCCTTCTGAGAATTTCCTTGCATTGTGTGTGTACCTCTTGAGATACTGCAAATGCAACTCCAGTTTACAATCTAAGCTGGTAGAAGGCTTGAGACACCTACCATGGGGTAGATATGGTGAATAATATCACCAACATTGAATTTCATTGAAATGTGCCTTTTCCATAAGGGCATTAAAGATGTGAAATACTATGCTCTAGTTGACTAAATGCTGTCTTTGCTGTGAAAGGACTGTTTTAGTAATGCAGGTTACTGCTGTTTGCATTATTAAGGGGGTGAGCTCCCCTCTAGGTATTAAAATTGGAGAAAAAAGAAAGTTTTGAAGGCAGTAGCCCTAGTACTAGTGTTGCAGAGTTTTTATGGCTCACTCTTGCAAAATGTGGAGATGTAGACCGAGCAATTAAAAAAACCCTGAACCCTGCAGTGTATATAAAGGAGAATGACACAGTATTATATTGTAATCCTTCTGATACGCATTCAAAAGCAGCACCGATGACCTACAGTTTTCAGATATTATGGAGGAATCAAGTGAAGAAAACCCAAGGATACCTACCTTGAACAGTTTTTTTTCCTGTAATTTTTTATAGCTGTGTTTTTAAATAAATAATTAAATTTAAAGGCTTGTTCCAGGATGAAATATCTCACCTTTAATAAAGTGAGATCTGTTTTTCAAGATGGAAAACACCTCCCTTATGTCCTCATCCTTAGCATTCTCTGCCCATGAAATAAATAAGGTGAGGGAAATAATAAGAAAGTCAGGCAGAAAACATGCTTTAAAGGTCTTATAGCAGATTTGTTATTCTAGTGCTGTATTTTCTTGCAGCATTTTTCTATCAGATCTCTAAAGTCAGGATACTTTACAGTTTGTTTCTTTTGTGGGTTTTTTTTTTAATATTTAAGCTTAGTAAAGTACTATATGAGGGTTAAATTAGTATGGGGTTTTTACCTCTCTTGTGCCTAGCAATGTTGTAGCATTACTGAAAATCATAATGAAATTTAGGGAGATGTGAAGACTGTGTAGAACTGAAGCTCTTCCTACACATTTGGGTAAAATCAGTAGAATCATTGCAATAAAATAATTTTATTGTGCATAATTTTACTTTGCATTTTTATACAGTTTCATTCATAGTCTCCCAAAGAATGTAATATAAATTCTATTTATTAATTCTCATCTAATTGTAGTGTTGTTATTTTTTTCTTCTTTAGGGTGTACCTCAGTTACCGTGTGCCAAAGCATTGTATAACTACGAGGGAAAAGAACCTGGAGATCTTAAATTCAGTAAAGGAGACATCATCATTTTGCGTCGACAGGTGGATGAAAATTGGTATCATGGAGAAGTCAATGGCATCCATGGCTTTTTTCCTACCAATTTTGTTCAGATTATTAAACCTTTACCTCAACCTCCGCCTCAGTGCAAAGCACTTTATGACTTTGAAGTAAAAGACAAGGAAGCAGATAAAGACTGTTTACCATTTGCAAAGGTAAAAACAGAATAAAATTATTATTTTCTTTTAATAATTTCATTCACTTGGATAAGAAATAATAAGGCTCTTCTGTAGTCTTGTCTACATTTTTTTTTTTAATGGAGCTGCACAAATATGAAAAGGGCAAGTAATTCTGCAGGTGTTTCTCCTATGTTGATTAGTTTTGCCTTCCTTCTCTTCCTAAATTACACATAATTTCTCTGAGGTTTTATTTTTGAGAATGCAGTTTTTCATAATTACAGTAGTAATGTTCTTAATTATGAGAAATAACCTATGTTATAAATTAGAAGTGTTCCATCTTCTAAAGAAACACCCATTTTAAATCGAAGTTGGTACTGTTTTCAGCTTAGCATTTAGTAAGCAACGTTTTTAGGATCTAGATACCAGACAAAGTACTATTATACTTTGTCATTCTATAATATTACTAATAGTGATTAGTAAGAAATTAGTAAGAAATATTTTGTTCTTGTTGTTGCTGTTGTAATTAATTTTCTGTCTTGCAAGGCACATAATGTTACAGAGTTTTAACAGGAATCAGAGCTGTTCCTTTGTTTTCACTTTCTGATTCTTTATCAAATTGCACAAAAATGTTGCAAAATCAAATATGAGCTAATCACTTTTCTACACTTGCCTATTAAAAATGAAAAGGATGGCTAAAATTCTAAAAAGGAAAGATATTAACATGTGGATAGACAGTGGTTGTTACAACACAGAACAGCAATACTGTTGAGGATGATTGGCATTAGCTTGCGTATTTTGATTAACTTCTTGGCAAACTGTTTTTTGTTTTTTGTTTAAATCTCCAGTCGTACTTGAGTAAGCATACTTGTTTCCAAATATTTTAACTTGCCTATGAAACAATTATGTATCTCAGTATAAGTGAGAGCAATGTTTAATATGCACATAAATCCTTTTTTTATGTAACATTCTCAAAACCATATCTAATCCAAATGCTCCATGTAGATGTGAAAGAAATCATATCACTTACCAGTGTTCTTAAGTACTTAAATAGAAAAGAAACATCTAGGGAAGATTAGGTAATGAGTCAGTTGAGAAGAAAAAAGATTGCAGTTCTGTTGATTAATGCTAAGGACTTAAAGGGGGGCTGATGAATACCATGGCCTGAACATGGCAGGAAGTCTGACACCTAAGGACAGAGTCCAATGGCTGAGTTTAGCTGTGGACAGTTAGCTGAACTCTGACAAAATAGGAAAAGGAACAGCTGGAACCAACTTCAACCCCAAAAGTGGCATGTTCGTTACGGAGTGCCTTCTCTGCAGTGCTTGTCCGTGTACCGCCTTCTCTGATTACCTGTGCGTTATGGAGGGAAATTAAATTAGAAGTTTAATTAGAGCTGGGAGACATAATCACTGCATGTTCACACAGGATGATGTTCTGACTGTAATTCGCCGCGTGGATGAAAATTGGGCAGAAGGAATGCTGGCTGACAAGATAGGAATATTTCCAATTTCATATGTTGAGGTGAGTAAAGCTGGGCCTTCAGTAAGGTTGTGCCCACTGTGTATTTCATTTTCCAAAAGGAAAAATAATCAGCACTAGTGATGATTAAAAATAACCTGAGATACAAATGCTATTAGACCTAAAATAATCAGAGATGTGTGTGCTTCTTTTGGGAAAGTTAATGACCTCAGCAGTTGAACCAGTGATTTTTACTTAGCTATTTGATACCTCTTTTCATTGAATGAAATTGGAATGAGAGTACTTGGAGGCAGTCACTGTGTTTTCTTGTTAATAGTGGAGTCATGCAGTCCATCACAAACCACGCTTAACCAAAAAATGAAAGCAATCAGCAAGTCAGAGAAATAGTAAGCTTTGCACTGTCCCTAATGCCTGCCTCTTAAAACCAAATTAGCATAACTAGAAAGTCAAAGAATATAGGCTGTTGTTAAGCAGGTAAAGCATTGCCTTTTACATCCAACAGACTCTTATATAAAGTCTTCTGTATCTTCCTGCATTTCTCATATGTGATATGACAATTTACAGTGAGAGGTGGCAGTTGAGAAAGTTTCCCCAACCTTTTAAGGTTTAAGAGTTGAAAGCTAAATCTTCTATATAGAAAGACAGCTGATTAAGAACAGCGTGTACAGCTGCAACAATGATTTTTAAAATTTGCATTACAGAAAGATATAGAGGTTTGGAATAGTATTTGTCTTTCTGATAGGTATGCTATGGGTACTTGGTAGGATGCACTTCTTGCACTGACAAGATTTTATTTAAATAAATGCAGAATGATGAAAGCAAAAAGTATTTCCATATTACATATGGGATGAGAAATATGTACTTCAGGTCACAGAAGAGATGAGTAACCATACTAAGAATCAAGTCAGGTTTTATTAATGAAATTTCTGAATGCCCTGATGAGATGGGAACTTTTTTTTTTAAAAAAAGACTGTGTTCAACCAACATAGAATTTGTTCTTTTTAAAAGGGAAAATATGTATATTAATTTTTATAGGTTGATGTAATGTATATCTGGGGATAGAAAATTTCACGACTGAAAAAACAACAACAAAACCAGAAGGGTTTCAGCCTTAGTGCAGTTCTGGCTTCAATTTAAGAAGCCAGTTTAAGAAGTTCTTGCCCCTGGCTATTCATTCCTAGCTCCTTGCAATTAACTGCCCCTTCAGTTTATCCAGTAAAGCTTTTTGTGGTGCTTTTTAATACTAAATCACTTAACTTAGCCAAGTTAGAAATAGAAGTTTCCTAGGGCTGCCACTCGAGCTAACTATTTAGCTAACTGGCTCCATTTCCATCTTTACAAAAGTTTGCAAAATGGAGATATACTCTTGAAAAAAATTCTGTAAAAATTATACTCGGTCACGAAATGTATTTCACCAGTGATGTTTTCAGACAAATTCCATCAACTAAGAAAATGTATCTTCCGTTAACCCTTTTAGGACAGGCACAAGCACTTGTGTACACAAATCCCCACTAAAATGATATAGGAAATCTAGAAGGATAAATAATATCCAGATAGATACTTCAGATAAGATAGGTGGTTTTTTTGAGTATATACTAAACCGAAACATGTGCTGCAGTGAAGAGCAGTGAGATATGCAGAAAACTATCAATTTGAATTTTGAAATACCAGTTTTCTGAGATTGTAAGACTACTGTTCTGGAAAATATACAGACAGTTGATACAAACAAGTATATCAAACCATTCTTACCTGTGTTACTATAATAGACACTGAACATGTGAAGAAATCAATGTTTTTGAGATTATTTTTATATAGTATTTATTTTTAGTTATGTTTCCCAATCTTGTAATCAATACCTATTTTTGTCATAATGATAGACATGTCTTTGCCTTGTGTTTGTTCGTCCGCATCCTTTTTTTTTAATTATTTTTTTTAAAAAATGTGAATTAGTACTTGCATTTACTGGAGATTTTCTGCAGTCATTAACTTTAAAATTAGTGTAGTCTGTGATGTTTATTCTGCAATATAGGTCTGATACTGGCAATATTTCTTGTACAAGGAGGTCACAGGATAAAATTTTAGATACATTGAAGTCCGTGAAAAACTCTACTTATATTTGAGGACAACTTTTTACCTGGAGGAGCATTTTATGATTCAGCGTTTTCTAGTCTGCTCTATTCTTTTATATCCCTTTTGCTTATTAAATTTGTGATAATAAAAGCTAAGTCTGAAAACATTTTAAGAGAAATTTTAGTAGTGATTTCATTAAAAGTATAGTTTAACTGTCTCACAAAACATTACGTCTTTATCTGTAGGCGCATAGCACTGTGAAATAATTACTTCTATCTGCAAATGAAAAATAAATAATGCAAACATTGCAAAAATGAAATTCTAATTTCTAAGAAGTGCAAGATATTATTAGAATTTTTCTACGTAGAGTACACTTCTGAGTACAATAAACATTTCTTAGAAAGACCTCAAATTTGACATTTTGATGTGGTTTAACATTAGTTAACACACTCCAAATCTAATAAGTATTTACACTTTCACAAGTTATTCCGCACTCATACAGAACAACTAGAAAAATACAAACACCCAGAATAGAAAAAGAAAAATCAGAGAAAAGGAATCACTTTTCAATCAAAATGTCAGTAGAAGATAATGACTGTTTTCATTTTGCCAAGTTAACATGAACAACTGGGAAACACCCTTTGTATTATTAATTCAGCTCATCTAGCTTTATAAACAATCTTATAGAAATGTAGGGGAAGAACCCCCAAATAATCCAAAATGTCCACTGTAGTAGAATTTTAAGTTCATTGTCATTTTCTACAACTGCATCCATCAGTTAGCACAACATTTAATCAATGAGAACATAAAACTTTTATGTACCTAGTGTGTCAGGTTGGGGTTTTTTTGTGAGCATCCCCTCCTGTACCAAACAGGAGTGTTTCAAACATACATATTTTTTTTTTTTGTCTATACATTCTAGATTGGATTTTAGACTGGATTTTCAGCATGGTCTTTTTAACATTGTACTTAACTAGGTTAAAGTTTGTCTCTCACTGTTAGATGATGTGATTCATGCTTAGGGTGAATCATGTGATTTAACATGCTTAGGAGAAAAAAAATCAGACTTTTGTAACAATACTAACTCAGAAAAATAAGGTAATACCTTTTATGGAAACTTTCCTCTATTTTTGACAGTTTTGCCTGCCCGAAACTTAAAGTAGAAAATTTATGCAAAAAGTGAATGATGTATTCCACATCGAGTAGAATTGTTAACTTTGAGTAGAATTATAGTCTAATCCCCCCCCATATTTGAATGTGATAATCTCAGTGTTATCATTCCAGTGAGAACTTCTGAGTGTTATAGTTTTGATTAATTTCCCTAACAAAAACTGCAATACAGAGCTATTTAATTTGTTTCAAAAATTAACATAAACACAGCTTTGCTCATGATTGTGATCTGTTCAAGATTCTTCCGCTGATTTGGACAAAATATATTTGTTCTGAAACTTTAATTGTGAAGCTGAATTTATGTTTCTAAGCTATTTACTATCCTCCAGGACAATGCTTAACAAAAATAATATCAGATAAGGACAATGTTTGCCTTAGTTCCACTTACACTTTACTTCTTTGTTGCTAAATATATGTGAAAGTGAAATGTTGTCTAGAAAGCAGAATTTGACTAATAATAGTGTTGGTAATGTGGAAGGATAACTTCCTGACATAACGGTGATGTAGTAAAATTGCATAAGTAAAAACTTTGGATGAATGTGTAAGATTGTTGGAGGGAGAAGATGGTGTTTTCATTTAATTTCAAAAAGTGATGATACTTGAATTTTAACTCTACATGTGAGTGAAGAACACCCAAATTAATTTGTTAGATAATACAGTAAAGCACAACTATAAGAGACCTTGAAAAAGGTCTTTCATGGGAATCTACTTGATAATTTCTCCAGATGGCTGCAAGCAGGCGGAAGCCTATCTGTTCGCCTCAACCCCTACCGCAGCACTGAGATGCAGCTCAGCCGGACACCTCTGTCTTGCCCCCATTTGGAAAGTTGTTCTGTTTCCTGGATTTGGGCAGGAAAGGGAATTGGATTTCAGGCTACCTGTTACAGCAAAAATTTTGTTGAATGGAGAAAACAAATAAATGTGAATGTAAAAGTTGAAGAAGCTTCGGTTCAAATACATTTATTTAGGAAAGCAACTGATGTAGAACATGTGAGAAGAGATACAGGGATGTTTTTTGCAGCAAGGAATGCTGTATTGCAACACTTCATAGAATGAGTGGGATGCATTCCCATGGTGACCTTCAAGGGTTGCTAGCTGTTTCATTGGAGAATACATGCAAGTTCTTCGCTTCTCTTCTCAAGGAAGTAAACTGCACTCTGCACAGTATTCTGCAACTGTTGCTGTCCTCAGGTCACTTCTAAGGCCAGTAATCAGTTCACTTCCATGTTCAGGTTCATGCTACTGTCCTGTGCTTTCTTCGCTACATAAGAAAGCTCGGTATGTTGCTTATATTTGAAGCAGTCTTGAATCAATCCTATGGGCAAGCCTTAACTTTTCTCTAATAAGTTGCTCATTGTATAGAATAATCAGATTCTGCAGGTATTAATAGCTTCAGGAGGTAAACAAATACAATTAGGTGTAACAGGTACTTCAGGATGCTTTTAGCAGAGGGGCTTTTGTTTTTGTTTTTTGTTCCTGGGTGATCCCTTTTTCGATTAGGTAGTTCTTGTTTTAGAAATGAGTACTGCTTTTCTTTCTCTGAGCTGTGTAATTTGTGAACAGGTTCTTTGCTAAATAAGGGAGTAGATTAGATAAGAATGGAAGTGGTTGCAGCCATTGCATAAGACAATATGGAAGACACAGGTTGTCAGGAAGGACACGAAAAACTTCAGTCTGAGTTGGAAAAAATAAAATGTGCAAAATACATAAATAATTAGTTTTTGAAAAGCCCACATCTTATTCCATGATGGAGGATAAGATCCTGATAGGATGAGTAGCAGAGGGTCTTATTCTTTTTGGCTCTTATTTTCTACTTGTTTCATATCCTTCAGCCTCATATCTGTGTTCTATGATAAAATAACATTGTCTTCACTGGTTTGTTAAAAGTATGTTTGCTCTAAATGTAAAATTTAATAAATAATAAAAAAACCCTAGATAATGGACTTGCAAGTTAATTGGAGAAAGCTGTATCGTTATGTCTTCTGTACTACACAAGTGGGAGCATATGGACAAAATAATTTTGTACATGTCCGGTATTAGCAGGATTGAAAATCTAGCATCCACCTTTTTCTTAGGAATGTTTACCACTGTGACATTGTCTTTTCCTATCCTTCCTGTTCTCTTCAGCTGCCTTTTATTCTTTATTCTTTCGTACCAGTTTATATATATATCTACTTGTCCTGAGAGATAGGAAAGTGTTCAGGGTATAAGCTGTTACCATTTGTAGGAGCTGTGTTTAAATAGGTGTTGATGCTGTCATGATTAATGATGTGTTATTTGTCTAGTAAAGTTTTGATGGGGTGAAATGCTGCTTTAAAACTCATCATGAGCATAGTAGGTATCTTAAGATTTGTGGAAAAATGGGTAAAATAAATAAAAGAAATAATATGCTGAAGAGTAGAAATAGTACTTCTACAGTAACTAATTTCATTTTTTCATTCTGATGTTCTTCAGAAAAGATTTATCCTTTCTTCATAACTGGCTACACTTACCCAAGTAACAGTATTCATATTTAGTGGCACATACTAACGTTAGTTAACCTGTTCAGAAAACTGGTGCTGGTGTTACTTCAGCTCATGAATAAGTGAGAGTTCTGACATTATTCTTTCCAGTAGCTCTAAAATGTAAATAAGACTGTCTGGAAATAAAGGGTTTGTGAAAAATGTTGGGGTTTTTGTTTGGTTTGTGGGTGGTTTGTTCCCCCCCCCCCCCCCCTTTTCTTACATAGTTGACATCTCATTGTAAGAAGAAAATGTCTGGGATCCGGATTTCTTCATTGGAAAGGATTTGTTTGTATTTAATATAATATTGTTGTAACAAATAGAAAATTTCATTGTGAACAAAAAATCGTTAGGTAAGCTTAAAAAAAGAAAAATCCATTTGAGGGTTCTTAGGCACAGAGATGCTGCCTCTGCGTTAGAAAATTCAGGAGCTGAGAAGGTATTTCCACAGAATTGCCAATATGTTTCTTTTCTCCTTATATCGTCTTATGCTTGTATAGCTACTTGTTGTCAGGCAGTATACTGATATAGGCGGATATTTAGTCTGTCCTACTATGTTCTTAAATCTGTGTTTATGAAGCCTGGTTTTTACTACTAGTAGTGTTAAAGATATATTCATAAATACCAAGGGATACTAGGAGGAATGTGTAGGTTTATGTCATAGAAACAAAAAAAAAAAGGCTTAAAATGAAATGAACATTCAAGAAGTTTTGTAATACAGATTTTTATATTATTGGGTCAAAGGGAACCACTGTGTTTTAGTCTGACTTATAGATGACACAGGCAGCGGATATTGATGAACTAATCCATGTCTGGACTAAAGCATAATAATGTCCTTTCTGATTGAAATTTTACCTCTGATGGGTAGTCGACACCAGCCCAACAGTAAATGTGTTGAGTCTGTAGCAAAAGACTTGTCACTCTGTAATGCCTAGTTTGTAGAGTAGGTGAGTACTGTCACAGTTTGAAGTTGCATGATTTAAATTCTATTATATTATGAATAAAAGGAAAATAGATTATTTTGTTATATTCAGGTGATTTTTATAAATTAAAAAATACTAACGTGTGACTGACTTTTGTAGTTTAACACAGCAGCCAAACAGCTGATAGAATTGGATAAGCCCTCAGGTTCTGCTGTTGACTCTGGAGAAGGTACCTCTGGAGCAGCCCACAACAATTCAACCCAAAAGCACACCGATACTAAGAAAAACACCAAAAAACGGCACTCTTTTACCTCCCTCACTATGTCCAACAAGTCTTCACAGTCTTCTCAGAATCGCCACTCAATGGAAATTAGTCCTCCTGTCCTCATCAGCTCTAGCAACCCAACCGCAGCAGCCCGCATAAGTGAGCTGACAGGACTTTCCTGTAGTGCCCCTTCTCAGGTAATTTACATGAAATCAAATATAAATCATGTCTGTACTTTTTTTTTTTTAAATAACTATAAGGGTTTCTAATCTTGTCAGATTACTTACTTCAAATTATTAATTATATGTAATTAATATTAACATATGCTTTCATGAAATTTATCTTCCAACATGAGAGCATTTAAGAACATTTTGTAACACTTTTTATACAATGATAGCAAATTTTTTTGGTCTTGTAAGCTAATTTGTTTCACGGTTGTTAATTTCTTAAGTGCCACAAAGATTGTTATTAAACTGTGGAAACTAGCAACTGGAGTGATTTAATTTCTTCATTTTTTTCTAAATTGAATATAATGTTGGATATTAATAAAGTACATGCAAGTAAAAGGTAAATTCAACGTGAAAATTACATGAATTCCAGAAATGAACCATATTAATCTGATTGTGATAAGTAGAAATATTTATCTGGCTTTATTTGTTAATCTCATGTTTCTTCAAAGCTTTTAGTTACAAGATACAGTAGTTTGTAAACAATTGTCTGTTTCACAGATTACATTTTGGGAGAAGAGATAGTAATGGAGACTAAGAAGTGTTGGTGTGATTTTACATGAGCCAGTAAATATGTTTTAATTGCACATCTTTGGACTCTGACAGTCTTTTATGGAAAAAAAGAAAACTGACATTGGTAAAAGTGTGTTTCACATTGCTAGTTCAATTATCTCCAAAGTTTCTGAAATGTCAGGGGAAAAAAATAGTGAGCAGTGTGGTCCAGTACTCTTTGTACAAGTATCTAACAAAAAATTAGTTCTAGTGTTCTAGTTACAGTTAGTCTAGTGTCTAAAGTTACAGATAGTAGAGTACTGGTGATTTTGACCATGAAGCTTACAGCTGTGTCAAAACCAGCTCCTATTAAACTACTCAGAACTGACCCTCCTGGTTTTTTTTCTTTGACAGGTTCATATTGGTACTACGGGACTAATTGTGACTCCACCCCCTAGCAGCCCAGTCACAACAGGGCCTTCATTTACCTTCCCATCAGAAGTTACCTACCAAGCTGCTCTTGGTGTAAGTACTGTTTAAGAAAACTCAGACTTCCCACTTATCTCTGGTCTGTACAGTCATTTTTTTCTCTTGAGTTCTGATACACTGATTTGAAGTGATGATTTTATGATGATTGTCTATGTGATAAACAATGGCTTAAATTGAACTATAGCAAAAGCATTATTGCTACAGTAATGTTTGCATCATGTCATGCATATCCATTTCTCCAGCTTTCCTCTGTTATTTCTCTGTAGTAAACATAAGAAGCACGCTTCCTTCCAAAGCAGTGTTTCTTTTCAGCATGAGTAGGAAGGAGATTATGCTCGGCGAGAGGTTGGGGGAAACAAGCACAATGTTACAAAAAAACATCCATTGAGACCACAACTGCCAGATATTTCTGTCTTATTTAAGTCAGTATTACCAAGATTCTCTGAAATAAGTTTCAAAACCCTGCTTTCTTCTAATTAAATAAGATTATTTTAGTTGTGTGTACACCTGTGGCAGATGAAGGACATACCTAGCATATCTAAGTTCTTGGGGATCAATATGAAAAACTGTTGCAAGTGTCCATCTTTTAAAGGGAGGAATATATTGCAATGTTGTTTCCTTTGGACAAAGAAAATGCCATTGTCTTCAAAAAGTGCAGGATTTTATTCCAAAACCAAATGAAATTCTTCATTTTGCTATGCTTATGGTGGAGAAGCTCTGGAGTGTCCTGTATCATACTGCACTTATCAGAGTCTGACCTTATCTGCAGTAAAGACTATGGATACCAGTTTTCAGAGATCTTCAACAGAACTTAATGAGTCTTTATTTTGATCGTAGGAATTCTCAAAATTTAGTTCTTGTTTCAAGTCCAAAAATTGTGCCCCTAACCTTTGGCGGGGGGCATAGTTGAATAATAAATCTCCACTTAGTTTAAAAAACAAAACAAATCAACCCAAGCAAAAAACCCCAAAGCTTGGTCTTGTTCACGTGTCTAATTATCCTTGCTGTCTTTAAAGGAAGTAAAATGTGATGAATAGCCTTGCTACTAAATATGTCTGGTTTTGTTTTCAACTTTTGCCTTTTGGCACTTGGATCATTTTACACATTTGTCTTGCAAAATCGAAGGCAGAATTGTCTGTCTTCTATTATCGACTTTTTTGTTGTTTAAGTAATGCTTAGGTGTGGCTTGGTTGCAGGTGAGAGGTTGCGTTTTGACAGCTTTCTTTGGGACTCTTATGTTTTTCAGTCCTTAAAATTATGATGCAGTTATTTTCTGTATTGTCTTCAGTACTTCCTTCTGGCATGGTAAGCACATGGTAAGCGCATTGCAGAACTAGGTACAATACTGCACAGTCTTTTTCAGTGATGAAAAATATTGATAGTATGAGCCTTTTACTTTTATCCTGTTAGTCTGATGTTTGTATCTTGAGAATTTGCATCCATTTATTTGGCCTGAGTGTAGCACAAAGTTTATGTTCAGCTAAATATCCACTGTGATCCCATACGATGTAGTAATTGTTCTCATACAAGTAAATATATTTCACATTCTTTGTTCTTCAGACAGATGATCTTATTATTGACAATTATACAGACAGTGTCTTTTGCCCTGCCTTACTGAGTAACGCGGGTTGCGCTGTAGCAATGCTGTGTCCTTTTGTTATTAACGACTCCTTCAATCTGTAGGTCATCTGTGCAATCCTACTATTAAATTTATGCTAATCTGGAACCAATTAATAATCTCCTTATACTGAGATTCATATTTTAATGTCACATAGCACTTGAGGTTGGAAGGGCCTCTGGAGGTCATCTAGTCCAACCCCCCTGCTCAAACAGGGCCACCTACAGCCAGTTGCCCAGGACAGTGTCCAGACAGCTTTTGAATATCTCCAAGGATGGAGACTCCACAACCTCTCTGGGCAACCTGTTCCAGTGCTCAGTCACCCCCATAGTGAAAAACTGTTTCCTGATATTCAGACTGAACCTCCTGTGTTTCAGTTTGTGTGTCACTGGGTACCACTGAAAAGAGTATGGCTCTGTCACCTTTGTAGCTTCCCTTCAGGTACTTATATACATGGATGAGATCCCCCTGAGCCTTCTCTAGGCTGAACAGTTCCAGCTCTCTCAGCCTTTTCTCATAGGAGAGATGCTCCAGTCCCTTCATCATTATCTTAGTTGGCCCTTCACTGGACTCTCCAGTATGTCTGTGTCCGTCTTGTAGTGGAGAGCCCAGAACTGGACACAGTACTCCAGGTTTGGCCTCATTGGTGCTGAGGAGAGTGGAAGGATCACCTCCTTTGCTTGACCTGCTAGCAAGACTCTTTCTAGTGAAACCCAGGGTACCATCACCCTTCTTTGCCGCAAGGGCACATTATTGCCTTATATTCAACTTGGTGTCCACCAGGAAGGACCCCCAGGTCCTTTCTTTGCATATGAGGTGTACATCTAGTACTAGAAACAATTAGCTGCTTATATACTAATCCATGTAATCTTTTATACTTCTTTCATCCTCTCCTTCAGAAAGTACTTGTGATAACAGCATGCAAAATCAGTTTTGTTATCGTTTGTGCTGTTAGGCAGAATATAAGTCTAGCTAACATATATGCACAAACACTGAGTAATTGATTTAATTTGTGGCTGAGATGTTTTGGAGAGGGTGGAGTAGGCAGGACTCAAAGCATAATTTCAAAAGTTCTAACGGAAGTTGCTTTTTTTTTTTTCCCCTCTCAGTAACAAATGCTTTTGTTTGTTACTAAGAATCAGTAGTTCTTTCTTTGATGCCAGTGTGGAAAAATACTTTATTTTGGTGCTGGTGTGAAGTCATTAGACCACCTCGGGTGCTTTAGTTGCGTATGCTTGTTCAAAAGCGATCTCACCACTGGTACCCACAGGAATTAAATTACAGTGCTAAATGCAGCATGGAGTGAAACTCCTGCCACATGATCGTCCTGTATCCTGGAGTGCTACTTTCTCTTTGTGATAACCATGTTCCTGGTTATGTTTCCAATTAGGCATATAATTCCCATTGAGGATCTGAATTATTCTCTGCCACCCTCTTTAAAAGTCAATAACCTTCTGTACATAATGTTCTGTTTCTTCTTGACTTGTCTTCAGCATGACTAAAATACAAGCTGACAGCTCAGGCTACAGTCAGGTCACTCCTGTGTTCTTTTACTGTAGATGATATTAGATGATAATGCAGTTTATAGTCAGACTGTGAAGTGCGTCTTTCATGTCCACTTTTCCTCTTGCTTCATAAACTCTTGTTTTAATTCTAGAAATGTGCAAAACAGTCCTGACAGGTCAAGAGAGAAAGTGATGTTCTTGTCTCTCTAGGTGTTTCCCGTCTGGAAATTCCCTCCCTGACGTTCTGAGCATTAAACTATAGAACAATTGTGATTGTATTATTTAATACATCAGAAGTGGTTGGCTTGAGTCCTTTTGACTTTTTATTTTTTGCTTTTGTAAGTATAAACTCCTGCACTGCTCTAAGCTTCTCCCTTTAGCTTTTTTTTAATTTCTGAATACTAAGCAAATGACAAGGGAGTTGGCTTGTAACAGGGAGAGTTTCTCTTTAGCATGAAGATAGTTTAATTGGATCTTCCTCCTGTCAATTGTTTTGGTGTTTATAACACTATTTAAAGTTATTGATTGTTCTTTGAGTTGTTTGTACAACTTCTTTTACTTCATGCCAAACTCAGATTAAGGGAGAAAGAAGAAATCGAAGAGGATGAGTGTGGTTCCCCATCAGTGAAGAAGAAAAAGATACATTCCTTTACAATAATCCTGAATTATGTATCTTTGCTACATTTATCTGTCCTGAATCTAGAAACAAAAAAAAGTTAGTGTCTTCTGTAAGAAATATGACTTTTTTGTTGTTAAGAGGAGATATTTTGAGCTGTCTTGTTGGGTAACAAGTTTCTCTAAAACAGCTGAGATTCATTCCTAGCTCAAAGGAGCCTGTGAGACTTTTATCTGTGTGCATGTATAGGATCACATCTTAGTTTGTTACATTGTTATTTTGGGAAATATTATGGTGGTTCAAAAAATGCCAATTGTGTTAAATTTTGTTTTGTCTGTAATAATCTTTTGTAGATGGTATTTGGTACCAAACATTGTATGAAGTAATTTACAAATTTGCAGCCAAAATTGGCACGGATAAGACTTATGAATGAGACTGCTTTTGTCGAGTGACTGTATACACTATCTGCTGCTTGTATCTCTTAAGCAAATTTTAAGTTGCATTCAGAAAACCTGTGATAGTTTATTTAAAATTTTTATTTTACAGCAGCAGTTCTTTAGCCTAATTCTTTAGTCGACAGCATTAATTCTTGTTTTGTGTTTTGAGGTTTGATTCTTTGAAATTGAAGAAGCTATGAACTGAGACAAACTTCTCACAGCTGAAGCTTTTGTCTGTGGTAATATCATTTACACTGTTCTCTGGGACTCACCACAACTTTGCCCCTAATGGGGGCATTAATTGTTCTTCTCTTCTTGGCCACTGGCATTTTTGAACTTTGTAGGTGCTTAGTATATTTGAAGTTCTTTATAAACTAGCAGGTGTCAAGTTCAATAGTTGTTGGGTGAAAATATGCACGTACAGTTATGTAAGGCTTATTTACTTGGGAGGAAATTCTTGGATGTAATTTATAAGGTAGTTACCTAATGGAGGAGATCTAGTTGCCATAGATTTTGCTGAAAAAACTCTTAAAGGAAGTATGTGATTTGAACTATGATATGGAAAAAAGAGACAAAATATACCGTAGCAAAGAGTTACATTCAAAAGCAGCAGCAGAAAACCAGAATGTAGCAACAACAGATAACTTACCTTCCTTTCACTCTCTTTACACTCTCTTGAGAAGCTAACAGTATTTTGGACTGCAATTGACCATATTGCTACTCCTGCAGATTGAATATGTTGACTTTGAAATGGTGTCTTGGTGTGTGCACTTAACTAGCAGAAATAGGTGGTCTATATTTGGATGGTTTACATTCACTTATGTGGTGAAGGTTTCATAAACTAAAAAATCCCTGTTTTTTCTGGTCCTGTTCTCTTGCCCACGCACAAAAAAAATTGCCTATCTATGTTAAAGTATGTAAGGTAGTCTGTATTATTATTAATGAGGCACGAGCTGTGAGGGTTATAGTATACTGATGACATTTAGCTCTCTTTCATGTAGTTCCAGCTGATTCAGTAGTGTAAGTCAGTCAGGAGGAGGTTTAAATAAGAACTGTCTGCGTTTGAACCAACAAAAATTCAAATCAACTTTTGTTGGGAAGAGGAAGCAGCTGAAAGAAACGATGAGGTTTTGTATGAGAGGCCTGTTCTTGATAAACATATTTATAGTTTAGAAATTTTGTTAAACATGAGCCTTAATTTGTTATCCCTCAGGGGATTTTGCAAGTCATATATTTTTTTCCTAGACCTTGTGGGAGCAAAGACAGTTAATGATTTCCCCCCCACTGCTGTGCCTTTTGTTATTCTTTGGGTGAGCTAGTTATTGATCTTCAGTTGACTGATATGGGTATGCAACCTAACTATATGTAAACTTAGTAATATGTTATGTGTTTCTAGAACATGAGTATAGGTACTATTTGAAGTTTTTACAGAAATTAAAATCAAATTAAATAATGTTTCATCTTCCAATTAAAAAAAAAAATGTATCACTTATTTGCTGTTACATATGCTTGAAAGTACCCTTGTTGTCTGAAAAGTAGTTGCAGAAACTCTCATTTTTTTTCCCCCTTAACTAACTAAAATGAAAATAGTCTTTAATTATTTTGATAAGCATAGTTTATTAAATCGTGTGGGTTAGCGCATATTGGCTCACAGAATGTTGACTATGGGAACCATCAAAACTAGCTTGTGCTCTGGAGCTAGGCATGTTTCTCAACAGCTAGAAAAATGGTTACATACCAGAAAACTTCTTGAAAACTTGGCTAGAGCATTTGGATATATTTTATCAAGTTGTAGCAGTGCAAGCTGAGGAGTGTTAGTCCTCTAAAGCCTATCAGGTAGTTTATTTAGATTTCTTAGTACTTGCCAAGTCTTTAAGAGTTTAATTGGTCTGTGGCTCACTGCAGGTTTCATTACCATAGTAATAGACACAGGGAGGGAAGCAGAACCTGAATAAAGCAGAATAAAATAGAGCTGGGAAAGCGCCTTTATTGCAGCTAAAAATTCAATGTATATTGTGTGTTCAAATGAATAAAATACAACGCCCAGCATTTATATCTTTAGAGATTCATGAACTGTGGAATCGTGACAACCTTGATATTGTGCATGAATGGGTTTAATTTTAAAGATTTCCAGCTAATCATCTCCTAATGTGGATTTACAGGTTCTACCATGTATAAAGGAATCTAGATGCCTAAAAAAAGGTTTAAATTTATATTCAGTAGACAGGTTGTCTAAAAGTTAGATGCTCACGTCCAGCTTGAATTCAGTTAAGACGTTTGTTGAAGCTGACTGGGAGGGGCAAATAACTTCTGCTGCAAAGCATCTGAAAGAGAAATGTTGTTATTTCAGTATGAATTATCAAGATATTTTAAAAAGCTTGCTGGCTGGATGGGGATCTAGAATGTGAAGCAAATGCAATTGCCGTTGTAAATAACTCAACTGTTAGTATCAAAACTCACAATAATGTTTCTTCAGCAGGTCACGTCTGCTTTGTGTTGGATACAGGAGGCCCGCTCGGTCTTAAGAAATTGTTAATGTACAATCAGAAGAAAAGCTTTAAATAAAATAAGAATATTTCACAACATATCAATTTATATCATAAGCATAAGAATTTTGAGTGAAAAACTATAAGAGTTAATCAGTTTTCTTTAGAATTGAAAGCTTTTAATCATGTAGTTCTTTACTGTGTCTTGACAGCATAAGACTACTTCAGAGAGCTTTTTATTAACACTTTCACCAAATGTAGCCAGGTAATACTCACACATTGTAGAACTAAGACTTATTTTCTTTACAGGTTTTTGTTTAGAAAAACAAAAATACCCACCCTTTAGAAGCAGGCTGTTTGAGGGGAATTAAAATCACTTTCAATTATATATTTTTCCAAACTGATAACGTAATGCTATGTATTTATATGCTGATGCACTGGAAAAGCCAGGCAGTACTTCAGGACATTTTGTTAATTTATATTTTTGTTGATTTGTATTCTTGTTACGTGTTTTTTAAACCTGAAGTGGTATGGTTTAGAGTTTTGTTTCAGTATTAAAGTACTGCGTTAAGTTGAACATCATGTCTGAAATTAATTCAGTCTTACGTTTTCAAATGTTGGAGGTATTTTATTACTCTTTTTGTGTGTGTTATAACACAAATAATTATTTTTGGAAGGGGGGGCAAGGAAAAGTTCTCCTTTTGTGAGAGACTTTTCCCAGGAGTGTCAGTACACAAGGTCCTCAAGAAATGTCTGAGGCTTTACAGAGCAGAAGGTAACAATTGTGCCATTGATTCTCAAAAGGCATAGAAGCCTGTAGGCAGGACCCCCATTATGATGTGTCTGTAAAGGAACTGTGCCTTTTTACTGGGGTGTTTGTTAAAGATTACAGATCTTGATAATACTGAATTTCAAAAGCTAACTCTTTAAACTAGAAGAATAAGAGAAAGTGGTAACAATAGCTCAGTAACTATGGTCTCATATTGTGTTCGCTTTTGTAACCCATACATCAAAAGAAAATTTCCCCCAGAAGGGGTGGGTTTTGGGTGCACTGCTGCTGAATTGTATATTATGTTTCAGCTTCAGGTTACAAAAACAATCATGTTTTGAAGTACAGTCAGCAGCAGGATGCAGTATCTGCCTCCTGGAAGGCTTCTGTATTTTTGTTGTGTCCTATCCTAAAGACGTTAGAATTAGAAACAATGCTTTAAGTTTTTCCTGTGCTGAGAAATTGCTTGTCATTTGCTTAATTAGCTGCCAAGACATCCAGATTTTAAACTGGAAAAAAAGAAATACAGACAAGCCT
This sequence comes from Strix uralensis, assembly GCF_047716275.1. Taxonomy (NCBI): domain Eukaryota; kingdom Metazoa; phylum Chordata; class Aves; order Strigiformes; family Strigidae; genus Strix; species Strix uralensis. Next base: position 43,309,267 of record NC_133975.1, read on the forward strand.
AATTCTCCAGTTATATTGTACCAGTAGATAAAGGAATACTGAAATCGGCTGGTTTCTTCCTATTTCCTTAGAATATCATACTTTTTTTTGCAGCCAGTTCAACTCGTCAAACAATATTGATCATCTGTTGCTATTTTTTTTTGTTCTCATAAAATCAGAATATGAATCCCCCACTTCCGCCACCACCTCTCTTGTCTGCTGCAGTCATTGCATCAGCCTCTTCTGGACCTCAGTCTGGCAGTGTAATGCAAAGGCCTACATCAGGATCAACTGACCAAATGGCACATTTACGACCACAAACTCGTCCAAGTGTGTAAGTAAAATTGAAACTTTTCGCCAGTCAGAAAAATGGAACGAGATCAATAATTTCACATGTGCTTATATCATGCCAGCTGGCTAGATTCTCCTAGAATTCCCAGAAAGCCAAGCATACAGCTCAGAACAAAAGCAACAAAACATATGTAAAGGTGATATCCCCAAACAGCCTTCATACTGAGGGTTATTTATGTCTTAGGTAAATATAATCACCTGTTGCTGTGTGTAGAAAGGACTCCAAAAATATAAAGTATTTGTCACGCAGAAGATGAATGAACCCTTGAGTTAGTGATGAAGACAGTATAACTTCAAGTGGCAAATACCAGAGTGAATTTATTCAGTATTTTCTGTTACGTATGGTTTGAAAAGGCTATTCTTATATGGAATAACTTATGCCAAAACACAGGAAGTGCTGTATTTCATTTAGACTGTTACATTAGTATGTCATTGTCAGACTGCTTGTGTAAGTTGCAATTGAAATTTGACTGAAGATTCTACAGTTCACTGAATTAGTGGGTGGCAATTTGGAATGAAGGCAGAAAACTGTTAGTTAGCATTATGTCTTTGCACTTGTAATACAAGCAAATGTGCGTCATCCTTCTGGGTGAAAATATTTTGTATATTAATGTGTGCTGCTGACAGTATCTTCTTGGAAACTTCTTTGTGTGCAGCTTGGAGAATAAGTGATAAAATTAAAAATAAAATTCAGGAGTGGCTGAACCATCTAATAGGACATGTTTGAATAATGCAAGGACTGCTTTTGTTCTGTGTCTTTATTTTTATCTTCCCACCAGGTTTCCTCCCACTCCAAAACAGCGCCCTTCTTGTATAGCAGGTGCATCTGGATTTGGGTTGTTTCTTTTGTGTCAAGCATTTTAACGCTGCTTCTTATGGATTATTCTGCTTAGTGCAGTTAATCAAGTTCCCATCTCATTTATTCCCATCCTCCATCTTCAAAGGGTTCCTCACTATGAGGATACTAATGAAATTTGGAATGATTTAACTAAAAGGGAAGTTAATGAACACCAATTAAAGCACATCAGTTGCTTTCCCATAGAGCTTCAGTATGTGGCTTTGTAGATCCCCCTAAATCATGTACCAGTGAAGCCTTTTGTTGCCAGTGTCATATGTAGCATTTAAAGCGTGTTTGGACTTGCTTTACCAGGTGCCTGTATTGCCTTTAAAGCATTTCTGCAGATATTGCAGTTTCCTGTGTGGACAGTAAGGAACAAAAACATAATGCAAAAAGGAGAAGCATATAGTTAATGCTGCTGTTACTGTGCACAAGAGACAATTTTGATGAAAAAGTATTTTGTAAAGTCACTTCTTTACCCTTGGGGTTACAAGGGGAGTGGGAAAGACTAGCATTGCAAGTAACTGTGGATCCTTTTTCAAAAAAAGGAATATTCTACCTGTCTACCCTAATTGTCCGCTTCTTGTGAAAAGTGTATTCTTCTTGAGAAATTGATTTATTAGAATGCTCTTTCCCATAGGTTTGGGCCCATAATTAAAAAAACATTTTTAAACTGTTTAAATGGTTTTCTGATGTTCAGAGTGTGGCAGAAAGTAGAACACTGTGGTGATTAAAACAGTATTGCTTTTTCATGTGATGATAGGAAACTGCGATCTTATTTGAAGACTTCCCTAGGCATATTCCACCACGCAACTGCAGGAGCTTCAGTTTTATTTCTACTTTTTTTTTTTTTTCCTAAGAATACATTTTTAAAAAGAAAAAATGCAGAATGTTTCTGAACTCTCACTATGATTTCAGGTGCACTGTATTTCAGGTACATTAATGTTGCTTAGAAGAAAAAAAAGGATATAAACTTTACAAGTGAATAACTGCTAGTTACCTTACCCACAGACTTCAAGTTCTAGTAACATATCCTTTCTTTGGCACTGCTGTTGCACAGGGAGATTCCAGTTTTGCAATTTGAAAAGTAGTTCTAATACTGATCTTTAACTCTCAACTAACAGAACTTCTCCATGCTTCCCACCTCTCCAAAGAAAAAAGAAGTTGGCATGTCACAAAGTCTGAGAGGTACTAGAAGCAGGTGTAGGGAGAGAGAAGTGGGATATGCTGGGATCTGTGGTTGATAAACACCTATATAATTAAGTTCACTAAATTAAGAAAATGGACAACCCTATTAGAAGTATTGTAGCGGACATTAAAGTTTAGTTAGCAGGATATTCTTAACGGTCATTGTTTCCCTTAATACTGCTGTAACTTCTGTTTTAATATTGTAATAGTATGATGGATCGACTAACACATAATCCTTTCTGTCATGCCTTCTCATCTCTGACTGAACTGTCTGCCAGAAAATACAAGTGATGTTTTCAATTGGTTTATCAATTGCATCTACTTCCTGTCTTTTAGGTATATTGCTATATACCCTTACACTCCTCGAAAAGAAGATGAACTGGAACTGCGGAAGGGAGAAATGTTCCTAGTGTTTGAACGCTGTCAAGATGGCTGGTTCAAGGGAACTTCCATGCATACAAGCAAGATCGGTGTTTTTCCTGGAAACTATGTGGCTCCAGTTACAAGGTATATTTTTATACAAGTGTCTAAATAGTTTATCTAGTTTCAAGTCCAAAATGATTCTGTTCTTGGATTTAATGCTAAAATTGGATAATAGAAGAGCTGTGGGTTTTAGTAACTAGGTCATTTTTCAGTTGTGTTTTAGTGTTTTGCTTTTAATTTTGACAGGACAGTGACGAGTGCATCACAAACAAAAGTTCCCATGTCTACCGCTGGCCAAACGGGACGAGTGGTAACTATGGTCAGCCCTTCCACTGCTAGTGGAACATCTCAGAAGCTCCAGGGGAATGGTGTGGCAGTGAACTCCAGCACAGTACCCACAGCTGTGGTTTCTGCAGCGCATATCCAAACTAGTCCGCAAACCAAGGTTGTTATGCACGTGACAGGACAAATGACAGTCAACCAGGCTCGCAATGCAGTTAGAACAGGTAAAAAAACAAAACAAAACAAACCCAAACTTTTTATGTGTGTCAGACAAACTTTAGGATCTGTCTGGGCCAGTGGGTGGAGTCAGGGTATGTGTAAATATATGTTGGGGGTTTTTTAAGGCACATTTTATGTTGTTTTTTAGGGTTGAATGCTTTCTGAAATGACAATATATCTCTCTGAATTGTTGAATCTTTCATTATTCTCTTCTAAGCCACTGTGTGTATGTACACACTCTGACTGTTGGGAATTTATATGCAAGTACTTTAGGTGGAATTTTTTGTATTCCAGCAGTATCTGGTATCGGGACATTCTTTGAGCTTCCCCACTCATATGCAATTCATATAGTAATAAAAGTGGTAAGAACATCTGAGTCATAGCTTATTTTTTTGTGTTAACTGCATAACAGTTACAGATTGCTCTAATTTAGCATTCACTTTTAAATTATCTCCTAACATCTTTGAAGACCTTTAGTATTCATTCCCTCCTCTTTTTCAGATCTCTGGCTCAGGGTTGGTCCTTAGGCATTCCAGTTTGTTCTCTAACTTTGACTGCAACTTCTTTCAGCTTTGACTCTGAAACACTAAGGCTATACTGGCTTCAAGATCCATACCATCTATGTCATAAAATTCTGTATTTCTGACAGCTATAACTCTGCCTTTATTGTCTGGGGCAGGCCACATCATAGTGAAGCATGCCTTCTTGTTATTTAAACCCAGATCTGTAAAGATTGATAGTGGTGTTTTCAAGAGTTTTTGTTTACCAAATCCATGCACTCCTTTGTGGATTTGCCAGGCTAGGAAAATACCACACAACTGGAGCCTGATCTGTTCCAGGCTCCTAGGGCCTCAAAAGAAAAGAAGAAAAGAATATACTCCATTTCAAACTATCCCAATGTTCCTTCTTCCAGACTTGAATTCGGGGCCTCAAATTTCTTGGCTGAGAGAGTCGTGACAAAGGGGTTTTTTTAATCACGAGATTCTTATGGGCAGACCAGAAGAGAAAGCAAAAGATGCAAATGGTATTATCTGTTATTCCCTTAAGGATGATTGTTTCTTATGGTCTCAAGGTCTATGAATTAGCTCACTCCCTCTTCAGAGTCATGTATCTCCTAGGACACCCTGTGCACGTTCAGATGTCAGCACCAGGTTTGCTTTTGGAGGTAGGATATATACATATGTCTTTAGATATTTTATTTCCTTAATTGGCCTCATCTTCCTCTAGTCTGATCTTAGACTGGAACAGATGTGATAGTCCTCTGTAACAGCTTTATTCTTTACCTTTAAATAAAACTAACCAGGTGCTATTGGCAGCTGGTAAGAGAAACTAAGCAAAGCATCTGTACTTTCCTGCCTCTCAGGCATAGGTGGTTCCTACTCTAAATCTTTCTTTTGAGCTGCCTAGAAGTTTGCAAGTGACAGTACAAAGGAGAAGGTTCCTGTGAGCTCCAGAGGTCTTTCTGTCCCCACATCTCTGCACCGCTGTCAAGATGAATAAGCTCTTACAGTTCCATTCAGCTGAAAGACATGACAACATACTCCCCACCAACTTTTCAGGTCCCAAATGGAAAAATCAAAGGGGCTGCACTCTCTTCGCAGAGAGCTTAACATTGGATTGTGGTGTAAAGGTGTACTGTTCAGTCACAAATACAGATCTGTCCCTTATAAGGGCCTGAGAACTGAAGCAATAATGGTTGGTTTATGTTCAAATGTTACAGAGAACTTTGTAGTCAGCATCTGAAATGTAATCATCTTAAGCTTTCCCTAGCACTTTTGCTGAGTGTAACTCTTCTGATGAGGCTTCACAGATCAATGCTGCATTTTGCAGGGCTGTTCTTCAGTTTCAGTTTAGCTCAGGACTTAAAGGATCCTTCCTCAAATGATCTTAGTGAGACATTGCTTGTCATCACCCTCACTGAGGGGGTATGCATTCTTTGATTGGGAGGAACTGGAAAGAAAATGTATATTCTGCCTCTTTCATTAAAGGATGAACTATATGAAAATAGGGTGACTTGAAGCATTTTTCCTATGGATTTCATCAGGGATAAGAAAACAAAACTAGAAAACTATTCCATGCTTGTACTCCATTGATTGCATGTAAGTATAGACATATCTTGAAGAATAGCAGCTACTTGTAAGAAAACTGACTTTGTCTCATGAACAAAAGGTAGCATTAATAACTGTTTTTTACCAAAAATCTTGCTGCACTTTCCTTATCTTCCATTTTGAAATATTCATGGTACTCAGTTTAGGAAGGGTCTGCTACAAGGGAAGAGGTTATGTATCAAAAAATAGACATAGCATTTAGTGGTGCTTTGTTTTCAAGAAAGAATTTGTGTTTCTCATCATAAAGATTGTAATTGGGTATAATACTATGGGATTGCTATATCAAATCTGTGAACTTTGTCAGTCTTCTCTGATACACTGTTGATGCAATTTAACCAATTTACCAGGGGAATTTGTAGAGAGCAGAATAAAGAGAGCAAGTGCTAGAGGCTTGATTCCAGGATATCGCTTATAACAAGCCCAAAACTCTGAAAAATCAGAGTGAATTGATACATTTGAGATGGACATGCACGAAGCTAGAGGGATGACCCCTTCTTAGACACTACGTTTCAGAGTGTTTGAAAGAAAGAGGCTGTGCAGCACTAGGATGCTGCGTTTTGCCTCATATTACTCAGTTAAGATGTCTGCACTTCATACCACCCAGTGGTGCAGAGATACTGAAGCTGTTGAAATGATCCAAAAGCATGTATGGTTGACCATATAACTATAATAGCTATGTTGTTTCTTGGAAAGAATAAATTAGTTCACGCAGAGCTTTGCTTTGCAGCTAGGCTGCAGCCCAGGTTAGTGTGTTCAGCCCTGTGCTATTCTTCAACTTCCAGTGTAGATGTTCCTTTTATTTCACAGGGGTATGAGTAAATCCACTTCTATATTTAAACATCCCAAGAGACAATAGCTTACGTTTTCAGAGAAACCACTCATAGCAGTAATTGCCACTGTACTTATTGTTTGAAAGACCCACTAAATCTGTTGTGGATTTTGTGAATAGTTTAGGGAAAACAATCCAATTATATTTTTAGCACCTTCTATAAGGAGTGTTTCTTCCTACTTTGTTTTATGTGCCCTGACAACTACAGAGCATATTAAAGGAACAAACAAGTTCCAGGCAGCATTTAGCTAGCTCTTGTGAACTAGAATGTAATCTTCACTTTGTATCTCTGTCTGTATGTGAGGCATTTAACTTAGCAGCTTGGATTTCTTCACAGTAGTTGTAGTGCTGTTATTCTTCTGTTGCATACTGCAAGTTAGGATAGCATATGCTACTTCTTTATTCTGGTGACATAAATTTGATGCTGTGTAAGATACCATTAAGTTACAAAAGTAGGAAGGAAGCTTCTTATGACTGATTAGCTATAACACAGTGACTGTACCTCACTTTCTGTGTCTTGTGAAAAGATGAACTCTCTCACATTGTATTTTTTTTGTTCTAGTTGCTGCACACAGTCAAGAAAGGCCTACAGCAGCAGTCACACCCATACAAGCACAGAGTCCAACATGCCTTATTCCTGCAGCTGTGATCATTCCCCACCACTCTGTTGCCTCCCAGCAGCTCCAGCCCCAGCTTCCAAATACTGCTGCTTATGTCACAGCTGTGAATGTGAACCGCTCAACCATCCCACTGGCATGTGCAGCAGCTTCTTTGAATTCTCCTAACGTTGCTGCTTCATCTTTGGAGGGAGATATTGGTGGAAGAACTGTAAACACTCATCCTGGAGCTCCTGCATCTCCAGAGAGTGCTTTAGCAGCTGGTGGAAATGCTGCTGTCAGTAAAGCAGACAAGGATGGCAAGGTGGGTAGAGAATAAAATAATTCCCTCGAATTCTCCCACTTTTCATCATGCAAACTTTTAGGAGATCCATATTTTTTCTTAGATTTGCTGAATAGCAGCATTGTAAGGTTTTTAAGACTGAGCCTGAAACTCAGGCAGCCATTTTGTGACTACAGCTATGGGCAAATTTATTCTTGGCCATACAAGAATAATTTAGGATGGATAAAATACAGAGCAGACCTTGGAGAATGGTTAAAATAGGGTAGCAGTTTCATGCCTTAAGCAGGAAAAACAAAAGGTGAGTGGATAAAGCTCAGAAGAACTATTAGAATGACTGTTGGAATTTTAAGTATTTTGTTTTTCTTTACCTGCAGTTGGTTTCCTGAATACTTTAGAAAGTTGTATGGTTAGCAAATGTTATCAGTAAGTATCTGTAAACTAATAAGCCTGTAATGCAAAAAAAAAAAAAAAAAACCACTCAAAAAAAAAAACCCAAAACAAAAAGAAAAAAAACCCCTACGAACATGCAGGAAGATAAAAGTTCAGTCTAATAAAATAAACCTCGTATTTAGTGAAATTCAGTATTCTTTTAGGTTGCCTTCCTTATTAAGCAGTCACACTGAGCAGTTATGAAAAACATCTTACCAGCAATGTTTATTGGACAAAGAAAAAAAAAAAGCACGTAACTCTTTTCTAAATATAGATCAGTAGAGTCTGTAGTGATTCTGCTTTCCTTCCTTCTATTTGAAGTATTTTCCTCTGTGTCTAAACTCATTCTCACTGTCCAGCAAGCTATGTGATAATGTTACATTGCAGGCAGAAACATTCCTCCAACTTTCTAACTGGTTTTGTTTTACAATTGTGATGTAGTAAGAATTTTTTTTTAACTTTACTACTCTTCACCCACATGCACTCCTTAATTAAGGTTATGAAGGTTTTAATCATAGGCTGTACACTAATCTCACCCACTTTTTAATTATTTTTGTGGATTATTGTTGAATGGAGGTACCTAGAACTTTGTTTTAAATTTACTTTAGCCATAGCCACTGAAATCAGACTGAGGTGCCCTTAGGCAAGGATTTTAGAAAACTTATTTATAGTTTGAGGTTAAAGATGCTAACATATTTGGACTATGTTAATTTCTCTGAGTTTCTTTTTTTCTTTCCCATTTGCTAGACAGCAATTCTTTGCTGAAATAACTTTGTTATTGGAGACTTGGAAGAAGGACAGAGGATTTTTCATTCACAGTTCACCAATTCCACTGCATCCCAAGCTATAATAAAAATCTCACATTGCTCATGCTTTTCTCTTTCTGTGGTTAAATAGCTTATTTTTGTCTCCAGGGCTTACAATCTGGCACCTCTCTTAAGTACTAAATTCACTCAGTCAAAGGGTTGGTGAGAAGATCACTGCCACACCCCTTAAAAAAAAAAGACAAGAAACACAAAAGCTACTTAAATAATTCTCTTCAGGGTAAGTAATAGTCTTCAGGGATTCCTGTCTGGACAGGCAAAAAGAATGTTTACAATTCTCCCCTCTAGGAGAGCAGCAAAACACAATACATTCCCCTTGTGGCAAATTTCTGTTAAATCATGAAGGTCTTCCCTTACTGAGGGAGGATAAATAAGACACTTATCTAAACAGCAGCCTCCAGGGCAGACTTTTCTCCCTGCTTGGTTTGAAATGACTCTTCATGCCTTCCTAGAAACATCCATGTTAATGAAATGTTTTACTTCTTAGATTCCCACAATGGGAATCTAACTCCTCACTCCTTTTTCTAGACAACCTTTTGGGCCAGTGCCATTGGCTTTTAAGGTAAGTCTTAACTAAGTGAAAGGATTTAGCCGATTTATGGTCTAAATGACTTACTGTTTTTCTCTTTAGAATTTTAATAATTATCTTTCTCTCTTATAATTTTCATGATTACCTTTTGTAATTTGTACTATCTCAAATATCTCCTCATAATTTACCGAGTCCTCTCTGATCACAATGGCATGTCTCAGAAGGAAGTGTTCAACTCTTCACAGGAGACTTTTGTTCTAAAACGAAGCACTGCTTTTGGTTTACAGAAAGAAAAAAAAGGTTTGCTGAAACTGCTTTCTGGAGCATCCACTAAACGCAAGCCCCGATTGTCACCTCCAGCATCACCAACGCTGGAGTCTGAGCAAGCAGCCGCAGAGTTAGCCCTGCAAGGTGCAGTTGGGCCAGAGCTTCCATCAGCAGGTGGTCACAGCAAAGCTGGACCCTGTCCCGCGGACAGTGAGGTCTCTGGGCTGGCACAGGAGACACTGCATCGGAAAACAAGTTCCCTGGATTCCTCTATTCCAATAGCACCACCGCCTCGGCAGCCTTGCTCATCCCTGGGTCTGGTCCTGAATGAATCCAGGCCTCTTGTCTGTGAAAGGTAAACTTATCCTATGCAGCTAGACTCAGGCAAACCAAGAAAAAATCCACTCTCTGATACTTGCAGTGTATATTAGAACTGCTTCAAAATGCTGAGATTTTATAGTAAGTTGAAACTTACTTTTTTAACAATGCTTTATATGCTTATCAACTAACATTCGTGTTTATGTTTGCTTACTTTTGTGTTACTTTGAGGCTTTGGAATGAATAGAAACTCAAATACAGTGATCACAGGTTTGGTATGAGAACTGAGGTAGATAAAATAGGCCTCCTGTTTTGCAAAACATGAATACATTATATTCTTGCATTTACAAATACCAGGTTAGTCCTTTAAGATTTTTAGCAGTGCATAACTGCCAACCTAAATATATGGTGAATGAGATCCTTATCTATTAGTAGGTTTAATATGTGATTTCTTGAGCTGTTGCAAAGATATTTTTACTACCCAAATACCCCATTACTGTGCATTCCACACAGCAAGCTCTAGGGCAGCCTCTGTGTCCTGGCAAGTGAGCCTGAAAAACACATAGTTGTTTGGACTCTGAAACTGCTGGGCAGTTGTTTTGAAGTTCTGTCACTTTTCTTCTGTGTCCTCAGTAGATTGCATGGACTGTGAAGGAAGTGGCAGTTTTATAACTACTGTCTCTTTTTATTATTCCTGGTAGTAGACAAGCAATATGAAGAGTGTCATGGGATTTCTTTTGCAGTAGCTACAGGATTGTGTGGCATACAGAAAAAAAAGAGTTGAGTTGCAATGTTAACAGGTCTAGGACTGAACAGATTCATGGTGGCTATTGTAGACTTTGTTCTGATACTGTTAACTCATGGTGTGTGGAAATACCGTTCTATTTCCAGAGGCCCATTGATCTTAAGCTATGTCCGTGTATTAAGAGCCAGAGAGTACATAAGTTTCTACTTGGTCTTTTATTTTACTTCTGTCATTTTTTTTATATTTTATATTTTATATTTTTTAAAAATATTATTACTGTTTCTATACAATTTCCTTGCAGGAAATTTCTGTTGCGTACTGAACTTCTGTAGATTTACACTTACGGAAGTAGATTTACACTTAGTGTAGTATGGAAAATAAAACCTGAAAGACTTTTCTTCAAGAATAACATAATTTATTTTCACATTATCATAAGTCTGTTTGGCACACTAACATGTTTTTATGCTTTGAATGTGAAAATAATATCAAATTCATTCTGGCATGACCAGTGGATATTTGGGTGAAGATATTTGCATCCTCACAAAAAGTACTCTTTTCACTTCCATGATGGAAATTTTTTTTTCTCAAAACTACTTAGAGAATGATGTTTTATGTTTTTACTGATCTAGAAATAATATACGCTCGAACTTTCTTTTTAATATATCTCTGTATCCTTACTATTATTTAAGTGATAATTATTTAAGTGATAATTGCTACCAGAGAAGTGCTACCACAAGATCATTCTTCCTGGTAGTCATGCAGAATTGTTACATTTTGGTCAGTGTATTTAAACAGAATTTTGTCTGGGTTGCCTTTGTCCTTTTCAGGGCAGTGTTGTTTTTCCTGCTGATATGCTCGTCATGGTTCCATTGTCTTAGGCCGAATTGCTTAAAATGTGTTGTTTAATAATGCATATTACTTACATTGTACTCAATATCTTCAAAGTAATTTATAAGCATTGATTAATCTTCATAGTCTGGAAGAAGGGGTAGGTAAGAAACATACTGATGATGCAGTAGTATCTTCTGTGAAAATTTGGGGTTGAGGAGGAAAATATTCATGAGGGTAAGCTCAACAGAAAGCTGAAGAACAGAGAAATTTCCTGCTAATATTATTCTGCTCTTACATATTACAATTCAAATCACAGGGTACAATCTGACTGGAAAAAGAAACAGTACTCTTCCTATTCTGATTCTGGCTTTGCACTGTAATTATTAGTGTTCAAGTTTTATTTTCAAAGGTGACTAGAGGATTTAGGAGTCAGGTTCTGCATGAATTAGGAGTGAAAGTAGCTGGCTCAACTCTGGAAAGCACTTGAAAATGTTCCTCTTTTGGATACAGAGTTTTCCCCAAACTCCTTGCTTCCTTTAAGATGCAGTATCAACTTTTTACTCTAATTCCACTGTTTCTCCATTCACTAGAATTGCAGATTGTTCTAGAGTGTCTGTCCTGTATGTTCTACAGAAAATTGGAAGTAAAAATTGTGAACTTGTTTCCAATCATACAGAATAAATGGATGAGCATTTGATTTATTTGATAGCAAACAAGCTCTTTGTGACATGGATTTGCAGATGGATACTTAATACCAGTGGCCATTTCACTAAAGGAAGGGAAGATGATGGCATTCCCTTCCATCTTAGTATTGCAGGTCTTCTCTGTAGTTCCCATTCCTGTATTCACTCTTCTCCTGTGAACTCCGTTGGTTGCTCACTGCAGTCCATGGTCTTTCATGTATTCCTTGTACAGAAGGAACAGAGAGGTTAAACAGAAATTTCAGCCAAACCTTGCTTCCAATTTGGAGAATTCCTGGTCATTTTTTCTGATTTTCCAGCCAAGACACAAGTTGTCTTGGATGTTGTCATTTCTTGTATTGATGCAGTGCAGACAAGGCCAAGGATCACTGTCTTTCCGTTAGAAAGCTAGTCCCAACTCCCTGCAATTGTCAGAGGGAGCCATGTTATGCTATGAATGCACAGTAATTTGGTTATCGGAGGGATTTAGTTTTTTCTATGACAAGAGGTAAAAGACTATTTCAAGCTCTTTTCATGAACTTTCTCTTTTAGAGGGGAAACATTGATTAAATAGCCTTAAGTTTTACAGTAAGTATACAGCACTGTAATGATAAATTTCCCAGCACCCCACAGTGGCATTAAAAGACCTGAAGTTGAACCGAAATACACATCACTGCATATCCTAAACTATAATATGAATCTTTCATCCAGTTACAGTGAAGTATAGCAGTAATTTTCTTCTGTAATTAAAGTGCCGCTAAGTCATTTTATTCACCACAAAATGACTGGTGTAACATCTGCTTCCACTGAGCAGGCCAGTGGCTTTAGAGGGCAGCAGGTTTTATCACATCTGGCAGCATTTAATGCTGTTAAATGCTGAGAACCAGTCTGCCCTCCATGGGTGTTGGTTATCTGTAGGAGTCGAGGCACCTACTCAGCGGACAGGAAAGCTGCACAACTGCAGGGCATAGGTGAGCTGAAAAGTAAAAATTCAAAGTGCAAGAAAAAGAAACTAAAGCAAGAAGTTGAATAAGTATGAATTTGACTTGGGTAATAATAGTAATTCTAACTTTCTGTGTTTTCCTCAGCTAAAATTTTCTGCATGTGAGAAAATATTTTTATCCACTTGGTGATCAGGAAAACCACAGATAATTGTCCCAAAATCAACTACAAATAGCTGGGAAGAAAAGCAGTATTTTGTGTCTAGTGAAACAGAAGCAATGAAGAAAGGGAAAAACACCTGAAAGATACAATCTTTTTCATGTTACTGAAAAATGTGAGAAATGCCAATATTAAAAATGAGAAGTAGAATGGAGAAATGTGAAGACAGACCACTGCTACCATCGCCCTCCTTAAAAAAAAAACCCAAACCAAAAAAACCCAAAAACCCCCCAAAAAAACAAATACAGAGTGCAAGAGCACTGTGGGATACAGCCAGACACATTAGGAATATCAAGAAAGAACTGATGGCAAATATAGTGGCTGCTTCTGGGAAGCTAAAGTACTTCTTACAATATTAATATTTTATCACTAGCTGATTATAAAGTATTAGGATAATATTTTGAAAAATAATGAAAAATAGCATAAGACAGTCAAAGAAAATAGAAGAAAATATATACTGTGCAGCTTAGGTCTGTGTAAAATAGATTAGGTGCTCACAAAGGATCTGCAAATTTCACCTTCAGACATTGAAAACATTTGCAAAGACTGAATAGGGAGATAAACAAGGAAGTGTTTTGGAAGAGTCAAACATGTGGGAATGAACATGTTTTTCCAAAACATAGGTCACGCTTAGTAAATGTGATTATTTTTCTCCAGGGACCTGGCAATGAACTTTTGAGCTGAAGCATAAGCTTTTTACTCTGCATGAAATTGACAGTTTTGGCAGTATGTTGTAGATGATGAAATAGGTGATGGAAAAATAGTTTTTGTTCCATAGCTGATCAAAAGTGATCTGAATAGACAGCTGTGTGAATGTGTGATGAGTCTGGATCTGATCACCTTTATTTGGGCAAATAGAATTTGTAAAATGTGCCATAAAATTTGATGGCTTGTCGTAACAAAAGAAGATAAGATTTAAAGGTGCAAAGCCTGATGGGTTCCTTCTCATTAAACATCGAAAAATATAGTAAAATAGCATTTTAACACCAGGGGTATTATGCTTTGTTTTAGAAATTAGATTACAAGATTGATATCAAAGTAGTTGGGAAGCTAAAAGTTAATGAGAAGTACTAAATTACTGCAGGGTTGAGGGAGTTCAAAACTGTACAAAGAGCTGAAGAGAACAGTATTTCTGCGCAAATCAGTGATCCTCGAGGGAGGGCAAAGGGAAGATGGGTTTTTGCAAAGATGTTGGTTTTAACACTCCACAGGTAGCAGCAGAAGCTAGGGAAAGAACAGACTAGTCTATCAATTCAGGAGAGCACAGATGTTACTGATGGACAGCATTAGAAACTGAAACCAAGTGTATTTCAAGACAAATGTTTACAGGGCCGAACTTGACAGAATGCAAGTTAAGGCAGGATCCTTCTTGAAACCCATTTTTTAACTGGCTTTCTTTTGGATAAAACTAGTGCTATATGTATGTTATGTAGTGTGCTGGTTAATTTTCAGCCAGAAAGCAAGCGCTTTATTACAATAGCAGAAGTTCTTCATAGCTTTATTGTAGTTCTTTATCCTTTACTACCTTCTCCTGCCAGAGTAGAGGCTATTGTTTTATATCAAGTAGTTTACAGTCTTAATTAAATACAGTTTATGTTTGCTTCTTATGTCATAAGTCAGCATTAAAACCCAAGTTGCCCACAGCAGAAGTTCGTGCAGGCATCTGCTATGCTGCCTAGGTTGGGTGAGGAGCATTCTGAAGTTGTACACTAATAAATCTTGTAATTGGTTTGTTAACTTCTGCGAAGCACGAATCTAATAATTCCAGTGCTCTGAAATCTGCGGATTGTCATGACTGAAACAAAGTCATAGCTTGTAAGTCACTAATAAATAACATTTGACAACTGATTAAGTTCTAATATGATTTGCTATACATAGATTTCCCAAGAGACTTTAATTATTTACACAGTGCTGCTACTCTTTTCTGAATCCTTTTAACTATATGGGCAGACTTAATTTTTGGTTTACATGTTCTTAAGCAAAATGTACTACTATAATATAGTATCTTTCTCCATTTCAGTATTACAGAATTAACTTGTATTATTACATGTGTATTGAGTTATAGTTGGTATTCCATCCTTTACTAGAAGTATCCTGTTATTTTTGTTTTCACAAAATATGCAGAAAACATGCGAAAAATGTGCAACAATGACAGTTTATTAAGATGAAGTAAAATTAACAGTTATTAAGATAATAATTATCTTAAGTCTATTAAGTAATACATAATCTTCATGGGTGCAAAGTGTTCTGCTTTTAACTGGAAATCAGATTTTATCCAACAGATCTCCTAGCACTGTATTTAAGGCTCTTAACCTTAGAAGATTTTGAATTCTACAGTCAGCCATGGATTCTACTTGATTTCAACATGCAGACATTATGGGTTGTGTAACTAGAAACTGAGTTACAACATGTGTCAGAAAACTTGATAAAGAAGCTGACGCAATTGTCTACAGAGCTGTGACACTTAAATTTTAGGTTGATGTGAACTCAAACCATGGTAGAAGAGATTGAGTGGTGTTATGCACGTTTAAAAATATAGAAGAGTGTAGCCTCTTTTTAATGTGCTCTTATTTGAAAAATGATGTTACTGTGAAAAACTGAAAAAAATACACTTTTGTCAGGTGCTTAAGAAAATTGAGTTGAACACTTTTAAAAATGTTTACTTTTAATATAGTAGTACACAAATTGTGCAACTGTGTCCAAATAAGATGGCGTGCATTCTATCCTGAAAACTTTCTAAGATAAACAAAAATAATTTAGAACAACAATGCAAATTAATTGGTTTTGTTAATTGCTGCTTTTTGTTCTGTGCCTTTCCTTAAGAGCGTACTCTGGGATAATATCATATTAAACATACAGTTGTAAAATTATGCCCAGTTACTGCTGTGACTGCTTTGATTATTGCTGAGTCAGGCTGACTGGAAGAGTCTGCAAATTTTTATCCAAAAATATGTTTACAATTTTCTCCTGTTATTTAACCATGGTATATATTTTTACAGGAATCTTGGTGAAAAGAACTTGATAGGAGATGCATACATTTGACTTAAATTCATTACATTGCTATTGTTATTTTCTGTTCAGGATGTACTTAAGTTATTATGTACTCCACAAACAGGTCTAGGCAGTTTCCTGTTTTCATAAGTTTTAACAGGCACAGGAATATTTTTAAAAGCAATGTTTTAAAAAAAAAAAAAAAAAAACCCAACAATAAAGCCAACCTAAACGAAGGGTTTTTTTTTCCTAATCACACAGGTACAGGGTTGTGGTATCCTATCCTCCACAGAGCGAAGCGGAACTTGAACTTAAGGAAGGTGACATTGTTTTTGTACACAAAAAACGTGAGGATGGCTGGTTCAAAGGCACTCTGCAACGAAATGGAAAAACTGGCCTTTTCCCCGGCAGCTTTGTAGAGAACATTTGAGAAGATTAATTCCAAGAGCTTCAAATCATACTGTTCTGTAAAATAGCACAAATACTTTACCAGAAAAAGCACAGTCATGAAATATTTTCAAATGACTGTAATGTAAACAAAAATCTACATATTTTTACAGTGTCTATAGCACAATTACACCAGCGAACAAAGAAGATGAAGACATCTGCTGGTTTTATCACTTTGGATTCTTAAGTGTGATGTGTGCCTTGTACTGTCTTGATTTATTATATAGAGGAACTTTTTTTTCCCCCCAAGTATGTTACATAAATGAACAATTGTTTACAAGGCTGTAACTAATTTATTCTTGTTTTTTTAAACTTGAATTTTGTGTAATAGCTAAAATTCTTGTGACTATGATTTTAACAAATTATTAATTTATGAAAGAATTACTAAGGGGAAGCTGGATTCTCTCCTTAGGAGCAAGCAATTATATCTGATAAAAAGCCTCCCGTTTATCCTCTGGACATTTTTCCCCTGCTGTGTCTTACAGTGGAGTAAGTCTCTGTTTTATGAATTAATGTTGAGTGGTGGTGATGTGGCGTCAAATAGAATTTGCCAAGTGGGGAAAAAAAATGTGTATTTTGTTCTTTGGACAGAGAAAAAAAAAAAAGTCAGTGGTGTTCTTGAGTCTAGTTCTACTTCTTCATAAGTCACCCCAGTAGAGTAATGTTTCCAGGAGGCAAAGATGTATGTGAACAAGTGAATAAAATTCAACCATCTCAAGGTTAGGATCATCTCAAGGTTAGGAAGGAAGAAATTTAGGAGCGCCAATAAAAATTCCCCATACCTTCTGTTTATATAATAACTTGGCTATTTGAACGAAGCTTAGCTTTGTATATTTGGCCAGTTCTTTGGGCATCTAGTGCTTAGGATCCAAAAAAATTGGAAGGAATGTTAAAGCCCAACACTATATCTTGAAAACATCTGTTTGATAAGACTGAATATAAAAAATAAAATTATAAGTTGTACTTAATGTCTAAAAATGCCTAAGAAGTGTAATTTGCTGTTTTCTTCTCAAACTGATCTGCATGGCCAAGAGATGTTTTAAAATGTCTGAGCAATAGTGGTGGTAAGTGATGCACTTGTGTTAAAGTAAAAGGCTGTATGAAACACTGTGAAAACTTTACTAACTTCTTAACCATTGCTACTTTGGTATGTTCTGACCTCTTCTTTGTCTTGCATGTGTTACTCAATTCCTGCAGTAATATGACTGTGCATGGTTGGCATTTTCCATTCCAATTTCCTGTTGCCGGGTTATTTTGCTCTGAAAGTTTCCCAAAAGCCACTTGACCAAAACTAGTGAGCAACTCACCTTCAACCAGAGAAGGTGTCCAGTGTTTGAATAATTAATAAAATATTTTAATGTCATTGCAGCTGGTGGATATAAAGAATGCAGCCTGCAAAAAAAGCGTTGTTAGTCTTTCAGGGTTCTGTTAAGAGATTTGACACTGGTGAACACACACGCTACTCAGCTGAACTTGTGGGTTTTTTATTTTACTGTTTGATTATAGAAATTTAATGGTGATTTTTTTGCAAGACGCTGAGCATTGTCATCTCCAGTTAAATCTGATGTAATTTGGCTGATACTCAGCACTTTACAAAGGGAAGCCAGTAGTGTGATTCAGTGTCGCACAGTACACAGAAACAGTGATGAACAAGTACACAGTGAAATGTTAAATCCTTATAATTTTTTTTGAAGTTATACATTGAAAAGTATCAAGTGTTAATGACAAGGATTTCTTGTAATATCAGGTAGTATCATGATGGTCTTAAAAACAAGAAAAAATATATCTATATATATAGTTCGACATGACAGCATTCCCAAATTAACCATCTCTCTGAAACACTGTATAATTCAGTTTTTGCATTTTTAAATATTTTTAAATAGTTTACTTGAATATTCATGTAATATATAACGGTTTTGTGAAATGAATTTTAGTTAGAAGGAAGCTGATATCAGCTTTTGTCAGCATAACTTGGCACTAGTGTGTCATAATCTTATTTTGGAAAATTTAGTGCATTTTATATTAAAGACTACTAAAGGTTAATTTTTTTCTATCTCTACTCCATATTTTAAACTAAGTGACTAAGGTACCTCTATTAATAGAATTTCATGGTGTAAAGTCAGTTAAAAATCAGCTGTTAATCCAATAGTTCTTTTAGCTGGAATACATTTTTAATTGATTTTTTTTTTAACATTAAGTAAATGTTTGTAAAAAGGGCTTATTACATAGCAGTGCAACAATGACAAAAATGCAGTTTATCATGCCTTTTTTGTGATCTTTTAGGGGTTATTTTTGGTTTTGGCTTGGGATTAATTCAGTGTAGAAACAGACAAACCCTGTGCATTTGCTTTCTGTAATCCCATAAAAAAATTTTGTAAGGTATTTTATATCTTATGTTTGAAGTCCAGTGAATGTTAAGTGTTTGATTTACTATGTTAAACTTCTGATCTTAATAAATATTTTCTTAGCAAACAGCTAAATCAAAATGTGTACGCAAACATTAAACATAAATTACTTGTAAAGAATTTGACAATAAAATTACCAGAACTTAATTTCAGAATTCATAGGAGGATATTTCTGCTCATAGAGAAAAAGTCTCCAGATTCCATAATGTTTGAAGTTTGGAATTATAAATATAATGCAAAAATTGTAGAGAGAAGAGAGGATCTGGCTGATCTTTTCAGTCTCCTTATTTCTGCAAGTAACTTCAGAAGAGGTAGGTAACTTCCATCTCAGTCTGATCATGACTGACTAGTTTGGTCTTGTCAACAGCATATCAGGTGCATAATAGTTATGAAGTGCTTTCCCTAGAGGAAGAAGTGTAGTGGATATGCTGGGAGTATACTGAGAGATAGTCCCTAACCCTGAGGGTGAAGCATCTACCCAAACTTTCACTGAGGGCAAAAGTGTTTGGTGGGAAAAGACTCGTTTGCCCTGAAGAAGTTTGCTGTGCACAGCAGTCAGACAGTAACTGCCTAACTAGGAGATTTTCTTGATCTGAATGCGGTTACGTGTCTACTATATACATGTGGCTGCTGGGAAAATGGTAGAAAGTTAATCCTAAAAGTGTTTGCAAAAATGTTTAGAGACTAAATGTTTCAGATACTGTGATAGACTCCTCGTTATTTAAGACTGACCAGGACGTAGATTCTGCTAGCAGTGAGTGATGCAGCATTAAGTCCTCTCTGTAAAGAAGGAGCATCTAGTCTAACTTTCCTTAATTAAGTGGAGGAGGCAATATGATTTGTAGAAATGCAGAATAGAGAATATAGAAAAGCAGCTTTATTTGTTTTTCAGAACTGTGATCTGACATCAGTGTGTCCATAGGAGAAAAGCACCCACAAAAACATCATGGCTGTGCAGGTAGAAGTAAGACTATTTCTTTGGGTTGGGGTTTTTTTTGGTATTGTGATTATTGAGTAATTCTAATATGTGTTTAACGTCTGGCTTGCCAAAGGTCCCTGAAATCCTGTTCACCCTCACTTCATTACCTCTGCCTTATAGCAGTAACGACAATTATGATAGTTTTGCATAGGCTTAAAAACATGGCTTCTGAGCATTCTGGCTTTTTTCACAGGGCTGGCAAAATGTTTTAAATGGCTTGTTCTTTCCAGTAGCTTTAAGCAAATGTGTTTAAAGGTGTATATTGACTTTAATGAAGCACATGAATCCACTTGTCTACTTAAAAAAATTTGTGTCTGGCATTACTAAAACTCCTATGGTATAGTCTTTCATATATGTGCACAATAAATAGTGATGCCACTGGTTTTTGTAGGACATGCCAGTGCACCCATCCATCATCTTTGGATTTTTATCATGAATCTGCAATATGCATACTTCTCAAGTCACTCTCGGGTGCACTTTCTCTGCACTTTGATCAATGGTTAATGGTAAATCTTAAGGAGATCGAAACTTTCACTTCAGCAAAACCAGTGTCATAATTCTTTTGAATGACTTAATCATTCATAAGCTGGCATACTTGAAATATTTGTATATAGAAATAAAAGAGCTGAGAATGGTGATGGTGGATGGGGAGGACATGGACATTAAATGTGGGGAAAAAATGGGAAAGAGAAAAGTATTTGGAAGACCTGTATATGGGACCTGAATCTTAGCGAACTTACTTGTGATCTTACCTCAGTTACTAGAATCCAGCTCTGTGAAAGGACGTAGGAGTAACTTGGATGTATAAGGCTGAAAATGCAGCCCTCAGTCTTTACCTAGTCTCTTAAGCTTGTATTTGTTTGCTGCTCGTGTCTAGAACAGCTGCTGCTGCCGTAGGCCTGAGCTGCATTGTTGTTCTCATGTCAAAACACATCTGAAATCTCAAACTAGGCATCTGTATTCCTGAATTACATGAAAGGCTTGATATGATTGGTGTGCTTTAAGAATATATATATATCACACTGAGTATAAGTTAAATAAAAAACACATCAGGAGTTGCAGGTTTGCATTAATAAACAGGGGTAGTGTCCACTTTCTATGCAGTAACACTAATACTAGAGGACTCTTGGGAAATGGTGTGGATGCAATGCATTCTCCTTCCACAGTGTCATCCAAATTGCTCTTACTTTCTAGGAGACAAACTTGTTGAGAGCCTTGGAAGTTAGAAGCTGCTCTTGAACACCCGAGGTCTCACCTTTTTAAGCCTCAGTTTCCTGATGTTTCCTGTTCTTGTGAGGTATGTGATACAAAACTTGTTTTGAAAGTAAAGACTTTTTGTGAATTTGTAAGTAGATTCTAATGGATTAGACCTGCCTCTGAATACAATCAGCAGCTGGAACATCTGAACCCTTCCCCTAGAGAAGTCTCCTAGAGACTGAATTCTGTGGGTGAGAGACATAGCTGAGCCATTGTAACAGCTGAAGAACACTCTGATCAAAGTCAGCCTGAAACAAGGAACAAAACAAAAATTAATTTGCTATGTCCAATCTGCAGCATGCAAAAGCCATTCAAAATGTAACCTAATGAGCATTTCATGCGTGCCTATCAAATCCTAACAGTTACACTGAATATTAGTAATGTCAGAAATTACTATTTATCCATTCCTTCTGCTATACTATTTCCTTTGAAAAGAGAAGTGTCAAAATCAGCTCTTCTCTGCTATTCCTACTCAGTGGAGTAAAGACAATTTAAACATAGTAACATCAACTTGTAAAAATTCCTCCTGTAAATGAATATCACTCGGTTGCACTTTGCAGCCAACTCTAGTGCCCATATTATGGTTCAGTTTATGTGGCATGCAGAACCCAAAGGCCTTCTGATGTTTGCATCTAGTAGTCATTTAGAT
This sequence comes from Strix uralensis, assembly GCF_047716275.1. NCBI lineage: Eukaryota > Metazoa > Chordata > Aves > Strigiformes > Strigidae > Strix > Strix uralensis. Next base: position 43,330,896 of record NC_133975.1, read on the forward strand.
CAAAACCAATTCACAGTATGTGTCCAAACACTAGCTACGTTCTAATTTCAGAGTGTTGGGAACAGCCTGTACAGGAGTGTAGAGTGGAAATTTGGCTAGCGCAGCAAGAAAAAATACACTGTAATTACAAAGGCAGAAAGGAAAATGTCAGGATTTTAAAATATCTGTACAGGTGTTCTCTTGTCTCTGCTATTTTAGATGAACCCCATTGCACAAAGCAAACGGACTGTGATTTCCCCACACACACTCCCCTTCCCAAACAGGAAGGCAATATAAGCCCTTAAAATATCCAGATTCTTTGGCATTAGAACACATGGTTGGACTCTCAATTACTGCAAATCAGTGCTACTTCATTGATTTCATTAAACTTTGCTGGCATACACTGAATATGCCCCCTACTGTTAAATAGTGAAAGAAAATATCTCATCTGCCCTAGAGGAATGAGTATGTCTGAAAGAAACTGAGTTGGATGATTTTCATACTCGGGAAAATACAGAGGTATTGGGGCTGTGTTATCCTTTTCTCAAAAAAAGGTTGTCCCACTGGTACAGTTGAGGCACTAGATCAAAGGTGATGCTGTTTACTAGCACTGTAAAGCATGGAAGACTTGTTCACTTTTCAATCAAACCTATAAATTTTCAGATCCACAATTGCAGAGTAGGCTTTGGTTTGTAACAGCTGCTAGCCCCAAAATCTTTTGTGGTTAGTTGCTGCAGTATTTTCTCATGGTATATCTGTGGATGCTTGGGAGAGAAGATGAATCAGCAGCAGAATGACTTTAAAGTGGTCATTGACTTTGTTCTCCACAACAAGGGATGTGCCCTAGGTCAAATTTCTTATTTCAGCTGGTTGAACTTCTCAGTAAGCTGAAGAATGCTAGCTCTAAAAAGTTTACAGTTCAAAGAATTGTTCTCTACTCCTCTGGTAGGCAATTGCAGTCTCTCTTTTGAATACACACAGATCAGGAAAATCTGCTTATTTTTTGCTCCTTATCAAAGGTTTATTGTATGCCTCTGTCCAACTTCTAAGTTTAAAGTACGCAAGTAACTGTTTTCCCCTGCATATCACTGAAATTCCTTCCATTCAGTAATTCAAGATCTCTGACACACAATATCTTTTTTATAAGGATGAAATTTAATAGTTTTTAAAAATAAAATAATACTGGGCTTTATAAAGATCAACCATTTCATGGAGGGTAAGAACACATGCAAAGAGATACATGTTTTAAAACTCCTAAGAAAATGGGCACTTATCCTGCCTACGCATAGAGTATTCTTGATTACTTGCACCTAATGCATATTCCTTAATACCGAATTGGTGATTTCTGGCAGAAACTGCTAGACATAATTCTCAGAAAGCTGGAGTGGTTCTGTTGAGAAGGTCTCCAGTAAACAGGAGAAAGAGAGCAAGAATGAGATGACCTTTGAATTCTGTCTGAAGAACCAGAGACTGGTTGAGTGGTCCAGTTGTGAATGCCACAACCATCTTGCTGTCTGGAGGTCTGCTGCAGCTGTGCTCAAGAAAATGGCAGCAATATTTCTCATTTGTTCTTTTTCTTACCTAGAACACTCCTTGATAAGGAAATCCACGTTAACCTCATGTCAAATGCAGATAAAACTTGGCCATAACTGCAAAACACAACAGTGCTCTTGTAATTTGGTTTCTCTGATTTGGCACTGTTGGTGAACACTTAGATGTTCTGAGAAGAACTAAATACTAAAATATAAAATTCTGTGGGTAACATTTCTCAACTGTTCTCCACAGCACAGGATCAGCCAGGGCTGAACATCAGTTTCTGAGTCTGGGAAAGTTGCTACAGTTCTCTTAGTAAAGACTGACATGTCAGCAGTGAATGTGCCAGTGGGGAATTGGGTGGGAAGAGAAACAGCCCTGTAATTAAAGAGATCAGTGAAACATTGTCTGGTCCAACCACAGCTATTTCTTTTTTCGACACTAAGCCTCGTAAATGATGCTAAATGATGTAAATGTCGTAAATGATGCTAAGGCTCCACTCCAACACTAGGTCGGTGAGGTTTGTTACTGGATGTGACCAAGTGTTTGGATGTCTGGGAAATGAGAACCACAACAGAATGTAGCTAGTTCCACGTCAGTGGGGCCTCTGTGGTGATTGCTACGTTGCCAGAGCCCCCCAGTGCAGGTGAAGTCTAGGCTGATAGCAGGAACTGCTTTCAGAGCTGCACAGCAGTCTCAGACAGCTAAGCCAAGCTGTGAAAGCTGTCTGCTCCCAGAGCAGTTGCATCTCTTCAGAGGTCATGCTGGTGGAAAACGATCAATCAGTAGGATGTGTCTGTCTTTGCACTGTCATGTATTTATGTTGGCAAACCTCTGTTGTGTGGACTCCGCGTAAGCGTGTTACTGATGAACGAGATGATGTGGGAATTTTCCCATCTGCTCTCTTTACTACTTTTGCTGCCGATCTGTGTAACAGGTTTGGTTTTGACTGTGAAGTATCACACTCTCATAGCTGACAGTAATGGAGCATACTCGCGCAGCTGTGATTTAATTAGCCCACAACCCTGTTTTTATCGAGTAATGGCTAAATCCACCAGTACAAGAAGCATCTTCTGTCAAGTACAGGAGCTAGTTTGGAGAAAAATTAGCAAACCTGTACTTTAGAGATTTTTGGACTTTATCATCAGATAATGCTAACAGAGGCTGGAACTCTTTCTAGTTGTTTTTGTGTGTCTGAAGATCTATCTGCATGATTTTTCTATTACAATCCTGACAAAAGCAACATTTTTAAGGAAGTAGTGTTTTTTTCAAGGGCAAATACTAGATTCTGGTCATCTTCTGGTTAATGTTTTTTGTTAAAAGCTTATTTGTGTCTGGCAGTGGAAAAGACACAGATAGAAAGCCCATGTTCTTATAACTAAAAGCACTATTGACAAATCTACAATAGTTTATAGCTGGCTCATGTTATCTTCCTGCTATATTTAGTAACACAATAGAATGCTTCTGGAAGAGATATTAGATGTTGAAATAGTGATTCCAAATATAAAAGAGGTGCCTAAGGCATGAATGTAATGTCTTGCTTATAACTTTAAATTACTTTTTTATAGCTAGAACTAGCATGTCTAGTGGCTAATTATAATGTACCTCCTTCTCTGTCTTTCTCACATGCACTAGTTAACCTCCTAGGCATCCTTTTCATAAAGGATTAAGTGCATTGGACTCTTACTAAACAAAAAAGCAAACAAACATGTTAAGCACTTCACAGAACAGCAATGGATTTAAACATGATCTTAGAAGTTAAATGTGTGATGAGGTGTTTTGTTGAATCATAGTTGGTTTTTTTTCCTCTGGACTGTTCTGGAAATAAAGTGACATGGTTCTAGGGGGAAAAAAAAAAAAGAAATGTTACTTCCAAATAGAAGTTATTTATACTTTTCTAATCCAGCAAGAATAAATTGACATTTCAAATCTGAAATTGATTTCTTGGGTGCTATAACACTTAGATATGATGGGAAAGTACAGCGCTTTGGAGAACTTGTGTAATGTTTGCTATTTTCTAGTTTGAGATTTAATAGTCATGGTTCACTGAATTGGCCTAGAATACGCGCTCTCCCTTCCTCCCACATTGTGCATTAGTCACCATGGCTGTGATTCGGTATAGTCCTTTGGTGTGTGCGCTACAGCCATACTGACCTCAGTGGGAGTTTCAGGTGCTTGTGAGTTTTGCTGAATCAGGGACTTAAGTTATGCCTTGGACCATGCTTAAGCAAATAATCCCAGAGACTTCACCAACTGGATATTTTAAACAAGTCTGCTGACACAGACACTGAGAGCAGTGCACGTCTCCACTGAAAACAAGTACAGAGCAAAGGCCTTCAAGTGCTATAATAGGGCAGCTCAGCACATGGACTGAGACTTGCTCCAAGAAATCCTGGCAGTGCTGACAAAAAATTTGATCTGCTTATTCATGTCCAACATTAGCCATGTGGAGTCTCCTCTCACTACTGCTGGAAATCTGCTGAAGTCTAGGAGAAATTTATAGATGCAGAGTTAGAAATTAAGAGACCAAATGCTTTCTCTTTGAGGAAAGGAAATAAAATGCTAGGTGTAAGGTAGACATTGGATCAGATATCTGTAGTAGAGGTGCAGAGGTTCGGTTTTGGGGGCTGGAAGGTGACATCTGTGGTACCTGGGAGAACTACTTACCCAAACTGTGAAGGAAAAGTAAGTTGAATGGTATCCATGCTGACAATTTAAACAATGAAAGTTCAAGGGTGGGAGGTGGGAGAGGGAGGTCTTTTTCTAAAACTGATGTGGGAAGCTCTTTACTTCAGGGTAGTATGTCCAAAGGGTCAGAGGGTGTGACACTAGCACATGTGCTTTTCTTTCTTCCCTGCTTTGCTCTTTTTAAAAATGAAAGCATTTGCTTTGGGGAAAGGAAGGAATGAGATAACTCCGATTCCTCGCCATACAGGCAAAATGGAACTGGAAGTGTATCAGTGAGGGGGAGCACAAATTTTGGGATTGGTACCAATGCTAGATATCAGCTGCAGGAAGGACTGCAATAATCTGACAAAATTATTGTGCCTAGGAATTGAATGGCTGCACACTGTTAACTAAATGATTTATGGTGAGAGGATGTGGTAAAGGTATGAAAATTAAGGCAAACTGTAACCTGTGTTTGCTAATGTCTGCAAAAGACGATGTGCCTTTCAAATGATGCTGTAAAAAGAAATTAGGACCCATAGCATTACAATGCTTTGTCCTCCAAAGGAAGATGCATGGATGACTACTACGCCATTAGTATTTGTATGGCTGTACGTGCCATTTATGTGTTAATGTGGGTGTTCTTCTGAGAGAACTGAAACATGCTGTACCAGAATAAATGGATTTTATTGTAGAAAACAGAGCTGATTTTATTATAGGAAACAGAGCTATAGATGGAGCTGTGATCCAGGCTGATGGTAGCTTTGTTTTACCTAGAAATTCTTCTATCAGCTGATGTGTGCTTTGCATAATGCATATATACGTTACAAATAAACCCAGAAGATTCTTACTTATGAAACAATTACATCTAGAGGCATGAGAGATGCAAACAGCAGTGTTAACTGTGAGAGCACTTTAGTCAGATGGTAGAGCTGGGCTTTGTTTAGCAATTTTCATTTACGCACAAGCGTAACTCTCCCAAGTTTGGAAATACTTGGAATGCTAATACCGTTAGGTAGCATGCTATCCTGTATGTTTTTTACTTTTGACAGAAAAACTTACTTGCTAGGCTGATAAAGTACACAGAAATGTTTAGTATTAGCGACAGCTGTGATTTCTCAGCTGGTATAAAGATCTTCACATGAGTGCTGCTTTTTGAGTTACCATGAGTGGAATACCTGCTGCATCCTGCCCTTTATAGCATGACCATTTTATCATCAAATGAATCTCTGCATGGCTGACGTGCATGTGCCGTGGGAGGCTCATTAAGAACTGCTACCCAGCAATGACTTGTCTCCTGTTCACATAAACTTGCCAGCAACAGACAGTGCACACTAATTCCACATACATGGGTTTTCTCATTTCTCAGGGAGCAGTCTGTCTTACCAAAACCAGAATGACCCTCTTGTCAGTGTAACAGATTTATTAATTTACAAGAATCTTGTTTTGAAAACTCCTGCTGTGTTGTAAAGTTCCAGATGGCAAAACACAAGACCATGGCAGCAAGTGTATTTGTTTACAACCTCCCTCCTCCACCCTTCATTGACAGACTTGTCTTTACCTTCATAATTTCTGAGTGTGGCAGGTACAGATGTCTTAAAGCAAAATGCTTCCATTTACAGCCAAATAATGGATTTCAGTGCCTTATTTATTTCTCGGTGTATTTTTTTTCCTCAAATGCTTAACAGAATAGCAAGCCTAGATTAGCTAAAGCTATGAAGGATGTTGCAACTGGATGCAGCAATATAGCCAAAATGGGTTATAAAACATTTTGCAGAGTTCTGCTGCTAAAAATAGCTATGCATTGAGTTGAGAAAATGCAGAGAGGCTGGATAAGGTCAGTTGGCACAACATTACCCAGTTCTTACAATGGAGAAAATTTACCCATTGTTAGCCCACATGTTATTCAGGAGATGGTGTCCCGCTGTCTACTGGACTCTGCGGCCTTACTATTTTATTCCTTTTTATCCAGTTTGGTTATCTGTTCTCCTTCCCTTTACTCCCTGGGCTATTTTCTGCAGGACTGCAACCTGTTCTTTTCTCTTGCATAGTTGTCATCAGGCAATGGATCAATGTGTTGTAAGTAGAATTGCTTAACATGTATTTATCAAATTGTTTATTTACATAGATTTAACAGCTTTTGAATCTAAATGCACATTACCACAAAAAACCCCTCTGTTTTTGTAAAGCACTTGCTTATTCCAGCAAATAAAAGTCTAGCACTTATTAGTAAATAGGATAAATATTATTTGAAAAATTACAGGAAATACAGGATTAATGTCAAACCTGTTTTTTAAATTAAACACTTAGGGTTTTTTGGGAACTCCCCCAACCTTCCCTAATCTATTTATTTTTAAGTTTCCCGTGAAAAATGAATAGAGCAACTCCCCTAATAAAAGATTATGCCTTCCCAAATGGGGCTTAAGGCCTGTATGTGGTAATTCAGTTTTTGCAGGTGCAGTCCTCTTTCTACATTAAGGCCTAAAAGTGCTTCCACAGAAAAAGACAGTAACTGTAGAGTAGGAGATCTTTCTCTAGGGCTGTGTCAATACAGGAAGCTGACAGCCATTAGCCTCAATCAAAGATGGGAGAACTGAGGTTAGGAGGGGAAAAACTAAGTGACGTGGCAAGTCATAAAAGAAACTTGGAGCATGCCCTCTGAATCTCCATTCATAGGGACATCCTTCCCCTGAGAAACCTAAATAGTCCATGGCTTTAGCATCCTGTTCCCCTGCTAGATTTTTTTTTCCCTTCTTCATGTCACTTGGAAAATAAACTTGGACCATAAACTCCTGGGAGTAGGAGCTGTCATCTGTCTTTATTCTCTGAAATGGCTGGCATGTTCTTAGTTGAAGGAAATTAAATTATAAACAAAATTTAACCACTTCCTTTTTTTCTTGTTTGTATCCTCTATAAATGCATTCTTTCTTTCTTTCTTTCTTTTTTAAAGTGGTGGGCATCATGTGATGTTAGCTTCCTTAAAAACTCATATTCCAATGGATTTAATGAGCGTTTGGGAGCCAGATGGCATACCATATTTTTTCAAAATATTTTAAAGCACTTGACAGACAATTCATGTTGACAGGAGTGCTTCACTGAGGTGTCTGTAAAGCAAATGTGTTACTTTTTACTATTAGAGCAGAATAATTGTTTATGAAAGGCATCCTCAAATTCACCAATGGTTCAGTGAAGTAAACAGAAATAAATTGTGCTATGTAAATGCTGCACACTGCAGAAATATTACCCACTTGTATAGGTTGCCTAAAATAATTATATCTGAGTGGAAATGCATGATGCAGTGTGGTATTATGCAATGATAGACACTGAAGTCCAGATTCGGGCAATTTTGCTTGAAAATCTTCAGTCTGTGGGCACTACTATGGAAAAGGCTATGGCTGGAGATAATAAAGATGACTGGTTTTCCTGTAAGATGAAAAGAGAGAAGCATCTTTGTCTACTAGGAAGAGAGAAAAACATGAAGGGAATAACTGTGTAGAAGAAGGAAAAGACATAAAAGCTATGGGCTCTACTATTCTAGTTAAAACTGGTTGGAGCTGCAGGTACAGCTTCACAAGTCATGCCTAATGAACTTCTTGCTGCAGAGACTCAGCTGGGAGGAGAAGCCAACTATCTGCTTTTGGGAAAATAGCAGGGTCTTTGATAAACGCGTGGTCTGCACTTACACATCTCTGGTTTCGTAGCTAAACTGTGACAATTAGGAAGGAAATACTAGCTTGAATCTTCTCAGAATATCCAGTGTTTCAGTTAAATAACTCTTTAAAAAGTTAACCTCTGGCTTTTCTTTAAAAAAAAATTAAACATGGTCAAATATACTTCATTCCTAAATTTTTTTTTTTATGTAATTTCAGTGCTCTTCAGAACTGATTATTTTTGGCAAATGTTGTTGAAAGAACTTGGATGGGGAGAGGGAGAGAGTGTTTCTTTTGTCAAGAAAAAAGAACATGATGTGTAGAAACTGAATAAAGAGAGGCTGAACTCTGACAGAAAGGGGAGCTTTTCCACAGCAGGCTGGGGATAATCTACTATTGCAATGTGTGGAATACAGTATATTCTGTATGTTCAGTATGGAAATGATACATAACCTTATAGAAGAGATCTAGGCAAGAGAGGATAAAACCAAAAAAGTATTCTTCAAATACAAATACATGTTCTGGAAAAAAGAAACTCAAAACAGGCTCAAGTAGCACCCTGCAGCTGTATCAACTTGTATCATATGGCTTTGAATCAGGGGAGTTGTTCACCACTTTTGTGTTTTCATAGCCAATATAGTCACAGTGTGGCAAAACACACACCTTCTAGACTGATCTTCTAAATTGGTCTTCCCCCCCCCTTTGCAGTAAATATTTAATTGTCGTTTCTGTAAAGTAGATATATAAGATTCATAACAAAATTCCCATCTGGAGGTTAGAGACAGTAGCCTGTGCCATCCTGGGTTTCTGTAAGCCACATTATTAACTGTGTGTGGCCGGGCAGGAGTGGTTACCACACCTCTTACTGGGAGCTAGAAAAATGTTTGACTTCTAGTAGAATCTCATCATAAACTGTGCTCTTGAAAAATCAAAACCTATGAGGAATGATTAAAAACTAAACCTGTTGAAATAAGGTATACATTTTATATAATCAAACATTACTTGATCTAGCACAGTCTGGTGCGAGCAATAGTTAATTCTTTCCAAGGATGCTAATCACTTCTGATAATTTTTGAAGGAAATTATTCACTGTGATAGATAAAACATGGTGTAAGCAATCTAAAAATACTTATTCTCATCTTTAATAACCTAATTCCCACCTCATTAAGCCAGCTGATTGGGTATTATTATGATTTACTACTTTATTGGAAGGACATATAAAATATTAAGAGCTTCTGTATGTCACATCACAAGGAGATGAAGTCTTCAGCTGCACAGTTAAGTACATGAGCAGGATGAAATGACAGCAAAGTATTTCTGCGAGGAGATGCGATATGAAACTAGATTTATTTCGGACAATCTGAGAGAAAATTGAATGTTGAGAATTGAGTTCCTTGAAAGCTCTCCAAGTATTACTGTATGTGTTTCAGGCTGCAAAATGGGTAACAGCTGTAAAGAATATTGGTTTTGACATTTCCTATAGTACTGGTGAAGATAAAGGAGGTGAGCAGTCTGAGATATGAATGATTGTCACTATAACAGTTGCCATTTATTATGAACTGTGTTCAACACTCATTGCTGGCAAATCATCAACTGAAGTTTTGTCAGTGTTAAGTCCTTATGTTTAGGATCACAGATACTTGCAGTTAGGTGGGAGGGATAACTACAGAGTCCTTTGCTGCTTTCTGTCAGTAAGTAGATGTGCTATGTTAAGTTGATATTCCTGTATTCAGTAAATTTGTGCCTCATTAGGGCTAACCTTGAAAACATATTCATGGTCACATAATGAACATATGCTAAAATAGGTGAGGCTATAAAAACGGTTTAATGCTTGTGGATATGCCTTCCATTTCCTGCTTCAAACTGCTTTTGGTCTCTTCATAAATGTTACAAATTTCAAAGTAGATTATTAGGAGGAATCATGGAAGTATTTAATTTCCATGTGTCTCAGGTCTGCTATTTCTTGGGGGCTAATTACTGTGTTTATTAAACAGAGATTTTGCTTGTTACAAGTTCTTAGAGCTTCTCATGAGAAGGGAGGTGAAGGACCAATTCATGTTGCTTACTAACTATGTTTTACTATTCCTGCTGTATAGGCCTTTAGCTGAATTTTCTTACCCTAATGAGTTCAGTCTAAATCATTAGGTAGAATCTTTCCATCTTTATTCCCCCCCCATCCTTCTTTCTGACTTTTTCCCCTTCTCTATGTCATCTTCTCCCAACATCCTGCTTTATTCCCCTTTCCCCAACAAAGCAAACTTTAAGACACAATACATACAGTGTACTAAATGTAAATATGAGTAGATGCAGTAAATTTTCAGAAGGCTGCATCACAGGACCAAAGTGGGCAACAATTTGGACTTGTCCATACCATTCGTGGAGATTAAAAACCTGAGACTGATTAGTGATGTATTAGGGCAGGAGAACCTTGACACTTGCTCCATCATAACGTGAAGGAAGTTTTAGCTGTTTAGAACTTTTTTCTGTTAGTCTTAATGCTGAGAGCAGTTTTCTGTACATTTAGGAGCTAAAATCCAGTTACCTTTCCTGATGAATACTTCTCTAAAATACACTCTTTTCACCAGCAATTGCAGTAATAGCTAAACAGATTTTTACAGGATAAGTTAATTCTTGAAATGATTGGCCATGGATCTTACTTTGCAGCTTATAGAAATACGTACTGAATGGGAGTAGGGATGAGACAGTGAAAGGCAGAATGGGGAAGTTAAGACTGCATTGATACATGAAATAAAAACAAATTATGCAAGGTCTTGAGTTGACTTTTATAAATGGCATTTAGCCATTTTTAAGTGCTGTTCCTGAGACTACTTATTTTCTCTTTTGAGTATATTAGATACAATTAAAAATAAATTGCCTGTAAGAGAATAGGACAACAGTTATTCAGTCATAAGTATTCAGACGCTTCTGCAAAACTCTTGAGCATTACTGTACCAGGCTTCTAGTAGATATCCTTAGTGGTTACAAGATATGCAATACACAAAATTATCCTTTCTATACAAGATGGTCAGTGGAGACTGCTGGGAGTGAGACATGTCCTTCTGTGGCATTGTCAGTTTTGTTTGTTTTCCAGATTACCTTGCTGGGAGAGGCTGACTGCTCTGTGTGATGCTCTTTGCAGTTTTGAAAAGCTGCCTGTCTAAGAGGTGCTGGACAGAAAGTGGTGAATTTACTCCCTGGATCGCTGAGCTGTTTATTTCCTCCTTGTTCCTAGTCCTCACTGGCTTTGGACTTATGAACTAAACAGTGGTACACTCTGTGGCAGTGCAGTCCTTAAATGAGGAGTCGGACGTATAGAGGGAAGCAAGAGATTTTGAGGGATGCTGAGATCCTAGTTTCCATCTCTTTGGTCCAAAGTCCAGTGATACACAGTAGGAGTGGCTGGTGCCTGTGATCAGACTGGAGTTGTGGACAGAGGCTGAATGTGTGACAAACTTTTCTTGAAGATACTTTTCAGAGGTGGGTGATGGTGGGGTTGCTTTCTTTTCATGTGTAAGTGCTGCATGGCAGCGCTAGAAGTGAAGTGTTTGATATTAGCAACAGATTAAGCAGTAATAACACAAGCTTCTTTCGGTTGCCTCCGTGGTACACCTGACTTCTTGCTAGAAGCAGCAGCAGTTCAGTGACTGTGCTACCTTACACATGGGCCTCATGCTGAAGTGTGAAATATTACTAGTTGTAGTGGGAAAACCTGTTTAGCCAGGAGGATATGAAAACATTAGGTAATTTGCCAAAGCCTCTGATGGCTTTGTTTTGTTCTGGTTTTGGGGGTTTTTTTAGAGGAAAGACTTTTCACAGGGGGTACCAGGAATAAGTTTCTTAAGAGAAAAAAGTTTGCCCATGTACTTGTTGAAAATGTAAATCTAAATTGTACAAAACTACTTCATGTTGGCATGATAAAAGTTCACTCTTACAGCACAAGAACAAATATTGCAGAGATTTTGGATAATCTAGAAAAAACAAAACAGACTGCAGGGTCATAAAAAAAAAAAATCACTTAAGAGCAAAAGTATGGTAATTTGGCCACTTAAGTAACCTGAACTGGTGTGGTTGGGAAGTTTGCCAAGTTGCAAAATACTGGGAGGAGAGGGGACTGGTTTTCTGTCCTACAACTAGGTGGTTGGTTATTTCCTCAGCAGTTCATCTCAGGCTTTGTATCACTTGCCTAGAAGGCTGAGGCCATATCAAAGAGATTTGTGAATTGCAAAGTATAACTTGTTATATAGTTTATATATTATATATGTGTGTATATATTAATATGTAAATATATATAATTAGTAACTAGACCTGATTTTCCCCAACACAAATCACAAGTGCACATCTGAAGAAAGGGGTGATTTAGGCATGACAGGAACAGAAAGAGTCAGCAACCTCTGTGCTGAACTGCCCAGGCAAAGGAGAAAATGATGAGGAGCCCTGGTGATGGTGTTCCTCTTTGGTCTAGAGGAGAACTCACCTAGAACAAGGCACCTAGACCAGTTACACCCTTTTTTTACAGGAAGAAATGCACAGCAGTGTATTCACTGTGTGACTTGCCACCCAGTTATCATTTGGCCTGGACAGAAGGAAACCTCTTAAACTCATCACTGGCTTAATTCTGTTCTAAGTCCATGACTCCTGTATCCCAGATACATGCCCTCATCGTCAGACTTGTTTAACCTAGAGAGGTCATTTTTTAATATGCCAGTTGAAAAGTAAAATAGTTTCTTGCATGAACTGTTGGTTTCAGTAGACGCTTAATCCCCAAGCTTTTGGATCTCCGGACAGTAATCATATGGCTGTAGTGTCAAATCTCCGTGGCTCACTGAGTTTTTGTTGGTGTTCCTATCAACTAAAACCACTTCAGATTTTGTTTAATTGTGAGAAACTGTAGTTAGTGACCGTATTTCCAGCAAGACCGAAGATTTGAAGACAGGTTTTCTTTTAGCCAACTGCTCTAACCAGCAGGCTTTTTTTTAAAATGGGACTGACCCCTATGGGCAGCCAATTCTCCAGTTGCTTTGTCCCTGACCTTACACAAAAACCTTATAATGTGGTAGGTATGCTTTCATAAGCAGTATAGGGAACAGTATGAAATTGCTGCTGGACCTTTGAGCAGCATGACTCTTTCATGTGTGACTCTTGGCAGAAATTTAAGAGATCACACAGTTTTGGGCACCAAGGTGGTTAATGATTAGCACTCAAGTTCCTTTGTAAATCTAGCCTCACATCCAAAACCAAGAGGAATTTGAAATCGCTGATACAGGGGACCTCAGTTTCAGAAACAGCTAGTGACCCCTGTTTTGCGACGTTACTCTTTGATTTGCGTTTTATGCTTTTTAGATACATTAAATATCCTTTCCTGTTTGAGGGTATTGTGGTTTTCCCGTGTTAATATTTACTTGAAAGCAGCATCTCGTGTGGAGGAATGATTGAAACATTCTAAGAAAAGAATAAAAAACTCCTACGAAGAGTGTTTTTAATGCCTGAACGCATTAGCCTTCAGGAAAGACAGCTGCATCAGTCCCAACTCTCTATGCCTTGTCTTATTAACCACTGGGACCTCCAGCTTTTCAGAGTATGGCATATTCTGAAATGTCATTGGATCACAAATTCTCATTTACTCTTTTGAAAACAGGACGAGCTTGCAATATAAATATACTTGCTAAAAGCAACTATTTTTGCATAACAGATTTTCTTCAAGATTTTTTTTTCTTACAGATGTTAATCTGTTTAGCAATGCCTAAATCTGCTTTTTCTTCTATATGTAAAGAATGATCCATCGAAAAAGAATCCTACATGAATACAGGTAATGTTATTAAAGTTTTTACAGCTCCCCTGGAAACATTTATAATCTGAAATCCTGAATAACAGCCTTCAAGTCAAAAGCAAGAACTGTGCAAAGTTACACCCCCACTGAGCTCATAGAAACTCCAGTGTGATTTGACACTTGTTACCCTGCAGAACTTTTTGATAATAATTTTTCTCAAAAAAAATTCCGAAGTGTACTCTTGTACACAATTATGGTCAGCTTTATTCTTATTTCTCAGGCGAAAAAAATTTACTCAGTGTATGTGATTTGAGTCCACAGAAACCCCTCCAGCATATCATCAGACATGTTAACACCGTTACTATTAAAACATAGCAGTTTTTGTATTAGTTTAATTGCATATCATGAAGCTTATTTTGGTTACTAAACAGGAACTCTAACAGGTGTTTCTGTATTTTGGGTTTCTCTACCTTTAAGTGTTTCTAATTTACTGGCATAGTGATGCCTCATACAAGGTCCTGGGGATTTTGGGGCAAGGAAATGTGAAAATGAGAGAAAATCCTTATTCATCTGCTTGTATGTGTCTACATATAAAACACCTTTTTGTGTGTGAAGGGGGAACCAAGGACAGGACAGAGACCTCCAGCTCAGAGTGAGGCAGCTGCTTCGTGCCCCATATAACTTCTGGCAACGAGTACTGGGGCTAGGCACGAAGCGTCGTACAAGTGGCTAAGACGGATGTTGTCTGGATACCCAGACGTAAAACGTAGTTTAAAACCAGAAAGCGTAAAATGAAAGCAGAAGGGCTTGCCTGCACGCGAGCTGTGAGAAGCGAGGAGCGTACGTGGGGGCCGGGGCAGTGGCCCTGCCGTGGCAGGCCTCCCTCTCGCCACAGAGCCACCGACCAACACGCCAGGGGCAGCTTCGTCTGGCCCAAGCTGTGGCGCGGGCTCAGCGCCTGCAGCGAGGGGCCACCAGCAATAACGGCTTCAGCACACGGGTGTGTTTACATCGTTTCGTCATCTCGTGTTGCCTGTGTTCCGTTCAGAGCTGAACCGTCATCACGTGGGGGAGGAGAAAAACCTCTGTAAGCACAACAAACAAAAAGCTGCTCAGAAACCAGAAGGTAAATTGAAATACACCCAAAAGCCGCTTTTTTCATCGGCCTCCTGTGGCGCACCACCTTCCTCGTTTTGGGGACGGAGGGAAACACTGCCCGCGCTTGGCTCGGGGCGTGAGAGGGCTGGGGGGGGACGGACACGACGGAAAGGGACAGACACACACGACACGCCCCAGGCGGCCGCCCTGCCACCGTGGCACCGGCGCCGCGCGGGGACTACGCGTCCCGGCGTGCCCCGCGGCGGGCGGGCGGGCTCCCAGCCGGCACCGCGCCCCGCTGTCCGTGCCGCGGGCTCCACCTTCAGCCCGCCGGCCGCGCCGGGAGCGGCAGCCGCGCCGAGGCGCGCGGCCCTGCCGCCCCCTCCCGCTCTCCCATCGGGCTGCGCCGCCTCCGGGGAGGAGCCGCTCGGCGCCGCCATGGCCACCGGGCGGGCGGGCGGCAGCTCCCCACCTCCCTACCTCCCCGCGCCCCGGGCGGCGCGGGGCCGCGGCGGGCGCGGGCGCCCCCTGGCGGCGCTGGGGGGGGCAGTTGGCCCTCGCGGCGGGCGGGGCCCGGGGCGCCCGCCCTCAGCCGGGCGGGGCTTCGGCCGGGAGGGAGAGAAGTGCCGCCCCGGGTCGGAGGAGGTTGGTGGAGGCCCTCCAAAAAAAGGGAGGGGGGGGGGAGGAGGAAAAAAAAACGGTTTGTCGAGAGGGGAGAAGGGGTTGTCCTGGAGGGTCGGGGCTGGGGCGGCGTCCAGAGGCGGCTGAGGGCGCACAGGTGCGGGCGGTGGCGCGGCCCGGCCCGGCTGGCAGCGGCACCCCGCGCCGCCTTTGTTGCCGGGTGTCCTCCAGCGGGTGTGCTGCCGTGAGGCGGTTAGCAGTAGTGCCACTGGAGCCCTGGCGCTCACGGATCAAACAGTTGGTTCTGAGAGAAGAGAAGGGCCGTTGAGGACAAAGGTGGCACAAGCGCTCGTGTGTGCTCTGTGGCGACCTAGAAGAGCCTGTTGCTCAAAAGTTACTTGTTTTTCCCTAATTTTATTTGACCAGGGAATATAGCGTTATTACTCCTACTGCAGTTTTTTTCTTCTAAGTCACAGCTCCAAAGAATCTGTATGGCACTCTTGTGCTAAAACACCAACTGTATAGCACTGCATTGGAAATAGGCCTTATGCTCCCCCTGTAAATACCTGGGTAATGGACAAGGAACTTTTGCTATTCTTTCTGAGAACAGTAGAATCACTAAGATTCTTCCCCTTCTCAAAGAGACCAGGAAGGGTAGAATGATACGTTTTAAAGTTCTCTCTGCATAGGCAGCTTTTTGGGTCCTGTGTAGCTAAGCATGTTTAGAATTATTTGGAAAACACATAGAGGTCTGACAGGTTTTATAAACAGTGTAAGATTGTTCCATTGACATTGCTTAGGGGTGGAGAAGTTAGACAAGATGACTTCCAGAGATCCCTCTGAATCTATATTATTCCATGTTTCAAATACAAAGAGTAGGTATGCTCAGTGCCGCTAAGAACAGAATATGAAGGAGGAAATCCTAGTACAACATTACTGCAACAAGTAGGCAAGAACTTCCAGGAGTTATTGTAGTAATTCAGTAAAAGAAGAGATGAGTCACGATGGCAAAGGCAGACAGACTTTGTTTCTAACAAAAATCGGTCAACAGAATACGGGTTGGTTGGTTGTGCCTTCAGTCTGCTAAGACAGTAAGAGCAGTAGTTGCTGGGTTGTGAAACCTCTTGATTCATCTCTTGCAGTCTAGCTACCTAATGAAGACTGCCCAAAGGATCAGTCTTTCAGGTGAGGCAGTGGTGCCCATTTTATCACTAAGGAATTGTCTTCATGCAGGACGTTTTTCTGTGCGTGTTCTGTTGAAAGGGCCACCACCTGAGATGCAAGTATTTAATCTTCTTCTTGCTTGTAGGAAGTGGATTTCAGCTTGCTAGTGGAAGCAGACACATGGGCTGATTTCAAGCACTTGTGCTTACTTTGTTACCAAAAAGGACCAGCTGTTCTTTCAGGCCCTGTCAGAGAAGACCAAAATCATTATGCCATTGTATGAGTTGATGGTGTCCTTGTATGCTTAACAGTGCGTGCTGCTCCGGTTATCGGACATCAGAAAGCCTATAATAGACCTAAGTAATGCACAGGGGAGGGTGGCAGGATTAAGAGCTTGGACAGTCCTTAGAGATACAAAATGGCTTCCATATGTATAAGAGTAACTAAATAGACCTGAAAGAAGCTATGGGGGGGTAAAATACAGAAGAGTAGCCTCTGAAGTTATGAACATTAAGGGGAAGATACGAGGAGAAGTGCATAGTATTATCTATTCAGAGAGCAAATTAAGAACAAAAGGAAGTACTTTTCTACAAATAATGAAAGTCGTTGCCTCAGGATGTTGTGGAGATGAAGTATAATTGGGTTCAAAAAGGATTTATTCAAATGTATGGAAAAGAGGTTCATTACCATTGCTTGGATTCTGCCTCTGGCTCCTCAGGAGATCCCAGAACAGCTGATTGGTTTCTAGAGGTTGTAGAATAAAACATCGTTCTGCAGAAGTTCTTTCTCCTTACACTCCTTCCTGAACACCTAAGCTAGCTACTTCAGAATCATGTCACATTTCAAAAAGCTTTTTTCTTTTTTTCTTCAGAAGGAGAAACAACCCTAAGGCTAGTGGTAAAACAGTATTATGTAGTGTAACTTAGTATTAAACTAGTGTAAATACAATAGTTGCAAATCATACTCAGTAATGTTTGCAATGTGGATGTCCAACATAGATACTTAGGATGGAGTGAGGCCTTGAGGCTAAATGACATCAGTGCTTGCAAGAACAACATCATTGAAACTACTATATTGGCTTTGAATAAACAGCTAAATGATACATTATGACCTTTAGATATATAAATCACATATTTCATCAACTGAATTAGGAGTATTGAAATGCTAGATTACATGTATAATTTTTTACTAGTTCAGAAATCATGAAGAATTAACTTGCAGTTTTAGAAGTGGTGTCTAACTTAGTTCAAGTATTTATTTTCTGGTGAATAAAAAAATTAACAAATCACTATTCTGATATTACAAAATGATACAAACTAGTAAGAGCTGTGAAGATGGCAGAACAGTGGTTATTCTCTTGCTATACTGGACCTGAAATTCATCCTTTGTTTGCAATTTATGAATTATTTTTGAAGATGGGCAAGGTTTGTGCCATTTTTGGAGGATCCCGAGGAATAGGAAAAGCTGTTGCAGAATTGCTGGCACAGAGAGGCTGCCGCCTGGCGATTATTGCTAGAAATCTGGAAGTAGCCCAAACCACTGCACGTAATCTTGGTGGTACGTATGCTGCTTTGCAATTATTTCTTCACTGTCCAATGCTTAAGTAACTTGTAAAAGTAGTAAGTCGTTAAATGAACCTCATTGTTTAACTAGATGAAAATGAAAACAAAGACTGAGAAGTTTGAAAGAAAAGCTATATCAGTACAATTTTGTTTTCACAATATTCTTTGGGAAAGTTAAGTATGTTAGCTATTCTATCCGCAAGATACGAATTGTAAGATGAAGGGAATTGTTTAAGGTCACAACAGGGAGGTGGTATGAATTGAGTCATCCTTGGCTCTGGACCAAGCCAGAACTGAGACCAGTCTGCTCATGCTGAACTTCTGATTTCAAAAGGCCAAAGATATAAAACAAGAAATTGTCATGTAACTAATCAACACAATACTTGAAAATTGTTCTGATTTAATTCTCTGGAGATTAAATGGGTTTCTCAAGTTATGATTAGTTCAACATCTGGTTTTGCAGTTGAGTTAAATTCTGAAGAAGGTTTATGAACGGTGTACCGTCTTTTATTATGACGTGCCTTTTATTTCAATATAGCAGGACATCTGGCACTTCGCTGTGATGTCTCCAGCGAACATGAAGTCCAAAATACATTTGAGGAGATGCAGAGGAATTTAGGTCCTATTAACTACTTGGTTAATGCAGCTGGGATCAACAGGTTAGTTGTTTGTTACAAGATTGTATGTAATTCTGGATGATGGCACCTTATTGTAAGGTGCTAAGGGCTTTTGCATTTAGTAAGAGTATTGTTAATGAGCACATCTGAAAACAGTATTAAGTGCTCACCAATATTTTGTTCCCGATGACAGTAAAATTCTAACAAGATACAGCTTTCACTGCAGTTTCTGCATTCTGAGTTTGAGTCCCTCCTCTGCTCCTCTTTCTTCTACTTCTTCCCCCTGAAATGGTCCAAAACAATATTTGATACCACTCTGCAAATGAGTCTTTGTGGCCAGAGAAGCATAGCTAACTTTTTTCTTGCTATGTATGTCCTTGCAATGTCATAATTTTGAATGCTAGAACACATAGAACCATGCAAATCCCCATTAATATTGCATTCATCAGTCATGTTTTGCTATAAGTAAATGTGATCATTGAGGTTGTTCAGTGAGTTCTTTTTGGTGTTTTGGTCTGTTTCTCAGGGATGGTTTGTTACTGAGAACCAAGACTGAAGATATGATAGCCCAGATTCACACTAACCTTTTGGGAACAATGTTGACGTGCAAAGCTGCTGTAAAAAGCATGATTCAGCAACAGGGAGGTGCTATTGTCAATATAGGTAAGTTGCTTGTCTGATCCAGTGGAATTCTATGTACTAGTTTTCTCCAAAGGTTTAGGAGGTGTAACATGTTAAAATGTTGCTTGTTACAATTGACTTATTTTCTTTGTATTTAGGTGTTCTATATTTAGCATTTCTTTATGAGTGCTTTTCTTTTGTGTAATTTCAGCAACTTCTAAATGTAAAACCAGCTTGTTTCAGTAATAAACACCTCAGAGTTTATTTTATTGAAAAAATAATTTTACCATTCTTTATCAGCTCTTTCAGTAGCTAACTCTACCAGCTGCTAGTTATTAACTAAGAATCAAATAGGTGCAGTTGGTTTCTCTTTTCTTTTTTTCCTGTGCAAGGATGCTTTTTTAGAAAGCTCTTCAATTTACTCTCCTGTTGGTCAGTATGGATATATGTATTCCACAAAAATCACAGATAATCGAGGGATTTACTTATCCCATCAGTAAGCTATAAAGTACATTTAGTAATACACTTTTAATTCATTTTCTTGTAATCTCATTTTTCCATTGCAAATTTAAAACTGAAACGATAAAGCTGGTGCAAGGTTTCAAATTAATAATTTAATCTTCTCTTTGATGTTTCTTTATTTTAGGAAGTATTGTAGGACTTAAAGGCAACTCTGGTCAAAGTGTATACAGTGCTAGCAAAGCAGGATTAGTTGGATTTTCACGCTCTCTTGCTAAAGAAGTAGCAAAAAAGCAAATTCGAGTCAACGTGGTTGCTCCAGGTTAGTTTTTGGGAAGTTCCTACATCCTTGACTCTTGCAATACATGATCATCAAGACTGCTAGAATATTTGCTGTACTCTGAAAGTAACTTAAGACAAATTGCTATTATTTTCTTCAACTTTTGTAAGTAAATGCTTTTAATCTCTTTTTTTTTTTTTTCAGTTTAAAGTATAATACATTCTTTTACAAAACCTTCAGTCTTTTTAAGGGAAACACTGAGAAATTGGGAAGAGTGTGTCTACCTGTTCCTCTATCCGTTATTACATAACAAATGTCTTCTTTTTTTTCTTTGTTCCTCCTTCAAAACCTGCTGTCCTTGCAGATGGAAGGATTAGAACTAATTATATACAGACAGCTACCCTCATCTCTTGCTAGAGAATGCTTATTTGTTATTAGAGAAACATGAAAGACCATGAGACGCTGGCATGAAAGCATCCCTGTCTATCCTGGTAGAAGAAGAGAGTCTGGAAAGAAAGTTCTAAGTTATGTGAGGACAAGGCTGCGGTTTCACAAGACGATCTAGTCCAAGCAAACCACCACCCTTAAGAAAAATCCTTCTGTCTTTTCTGACTTCTTCCACTCATAGCTGTGTACTCTGCTGCTCACCTTGTGCTAGCTCTAAGGCCTTTCAGACCTCGCCATGAACCAGTTCAGCTTCTGAACTAGGCAGGAAAAGTACTTTTTATTGATTAGTGAGTTGAGCAGCTCACTGTAGGGTCCAGTGCCATCATAAAAGGGCACAGTTACACAGTAGAAAACAAAACTGAGACTTTCCCTTCTTTCAGCTAGAAAGTAAGAAAGATCAGCTCTTTATGGAGCTACAGGTTATGCAAAGTGCCGCAGTGGGAAAACTGAATCTCAGATAACTGAGAATTGTAAAGAAATATCCTTCAAACTTGTCAAGAAATATTCTTCAAATGAGTGCTATAATAGAAATTATGTAAGTGCTGTCATAAGTTCTAAAATATAATGGAAACACTTGCAAGCTGTAGGGATTTCTTGCCAGAGATTTTATAGTCATGTTTTCATTGAGAATGTTTTGGTGAAATGACTGTATTTTGTCTTTCACAGAAGTGATACTAAATATGGTTTTGAGGCCCAATTTTAGAGTTACCTTTTTTTTCTCCATAGATTTTTACAGATCTCTGCATTTTTGTGATTACATCAGTGCTTCCAAAAATGGAAGACATTTTATTGGTTAGGTACAAATTTGTTCTGGGCTACAAAATGATGTGGACTGACTTCTGAGACTTTAAAGAATGGTAGCTGGTGCTGAGTCATGGTAGATTTCACTTTGGAGGATTCCAGGGAAAATCTGCTAGAGAAATACAGCTGAAGGTTAGGTAACTCTTCTCATTTCTCTCCTCTCTTAGGCTTTATTCACACAGAGATGACTGCTCATTTGGAAGAAGATCAGTTGAAGAAAGCGATTCTCCTTGGAAGATTTGGAGAGCCTCGTGAAGTTGCACAAGCTGTTGTCTTTCTTCTAGAGTCTCCTTATGTTACAGGGAGTACTCTAGTTGTAGATGGAGGTTTGCAGCTTCTGACTTAAATACTGCCCTGAATGAGTACCTACTTTGAATAATCATGATGGTAATATATAAATATATAATAATTAAAGGGGAGGTGGAAATTGGTTGAAGATTGATGTATGTAATTCACTTGATATTCTTAAGTCAGAGGAGAAATTCAGCAGCAGTGGGTTCCAGCATGTATGTTTAGCTACCTGGAAGAGTCCATTTGGTATTATGGAGTCTGTGTGTGTAACAATTTGAAAAAGATCTGGTTTTTGTATAGTGATGGTTTTAAATAACGTGCTGATACATTTTTAAAGCACTGTATTTTTATAACGTTGTATTTTCCAATTTGGGACGGAGTGGAGATTTTATTCAAATTATGTTACACAGAGGTTAATAAAGTGCAGGGGCATGTTTATTGGTTGGCAGGTATGATTGCATCAAGTTTTTCATGTAGGCTGAAGATTGCAAACTGTGTAATTTTTTATTCTTATCAGTTAGTCCCTACAAAGTGTCAAGGAGTTTCATTTGGCTTTTGTTTGTTTGTGGCTAACACTACAAAGCTAGGAGCTTCTGTATCTTCAGCATACCTGAATTGCCTTTAGGAGATTTAATTATATGCAGTGTGTTTTTATAAAGACAAAACCTGCTTGGTTCCAGTCTTCAGTGTATGTACAGTGCTCATGTAATCCAATAGCACTTGCATGTAGGCATGGAAGGACTGTTGGTTGGTCGGTGGAATTGCTCATTCTGTAATACTCTGAGTTTGAGCTGCATGTACACTGGTGAACAGCACAGTTGCAGGCCTGGCTGCATAAAAGACTTTTCACTGACTCAGTAGATGTGTAGAAAGCACATCTCATTTCCAGAGTGTGAACTGGAGGTGTATTGCTGTATATCTTCTTGAATGCTCAGTTCAACTCTGTTATGTTGATGCTCTTTAATATGTATGTATAGTCAATAAAATAGCCATTTATTTTATTCAAAGCAGCTTTTGAAGCAGAGTAATTATTCAGCTGTAAATGATCCTGAGTGTTTTTCTCTTGCTGAAAAATTACCAAAAATTTGACCTCAGGCTTTTCTATTGAGATCAAGTAATTTTTGGTAATTGATGTTTTTATCATCTCTGAAGAAAACTATGAATGTGGTTTAGGACCTTCACTTCTTAGCTCCAGTGTTCATCATGATCCAGATGTTGATTCAGCTTTTGAAATTACTTCCCGTCTTGGCACAAACCGAAGTACAGAAAGAAGAGATCTCACTGATGATAACTTTGAGTCTTTAAAGTCTGAGATTTTCTTCACTTGTGCAGCTGAGAAATTTTGTCTTTGTGCCAGAAGACAGTGCATGTTCAAGCTTCTCGCAGGTATGTGTTGAGAAATAATACAGGGAATGGTTGTACATTCAGGGGGTTTTGGAGTTGGTTGTGTTACTCGCTTTGGAATATAAAATACCACTAAAGATGTAGTCCTTTCAGGAGTCCAAATCCTGATGTTACCCCTTTGTAGAGAGATGCTGTTACTTGCTGAGAAAAGTTGTGTGTCCTATGTGTCTGCACCAGAAACGTAATTGCTAATTCTCTTTCCTAGGAGGAATTGACAGAGAATAGATTAATTTTTTCTGAGGGCACTGCAGGTGAGGAAGGACAGCTGGTACTCCCATTTTCACTAGTCAAGTAGTAGTATGTCAGTAATGTGGCCGCTGCCCATACCTGTCCTTAGTATTATACAGGCAAAGCCTGTGTGACTATCTTGACCAGAAGCCAAAATTAGGAGACTAAAAATAGTTTTATCTAGTGAGTTCTGACCCTAATTACTATTATCCCTTGTTTTGTTTGGTAAGGGAACTGTTAAATGTTATTAGCAATGGCATTTTTAATTTATATTTGTGATCAAAACCTGGAATAACACCCTCAGAAGAATCTCAGTATACTGCTAATTTTTAAAAAAATGTTGCGATATACACTATGTTTTTATTACTGCTGTTGCTATAGGACTAGACTGAAGTGTCTGTAGCCTTGAAGTCATATTTTTAAAATACCTTTTTTTCCCTTTTCTTCAAACTGGTAAATTAGAACTGAAAACTAGTTAAAAAGCAGTAATCCATTTCAGCATTTACTGTGTACAGCTACTCTGAGAAGTCAAACCTGTTTGTCAGACTGGGGTTCTGTCTGACCTGGTGTCATGTCTCGGACCGTGGAAGTAGTGAATGCGTAGGATCAGTAACAGATCAAGTGCGTGGTGATGTCTCCTTAGAAGACTCGTGTACCTCCAGCAATTTGTATGTTTGAATCTGCCGTTTGATATCTCTGGTTGAGGCCTGTGGGTTCTCACAGTTGATGAGACATTATAGCAACCCTGTGGTGCTCTCAATGTGTTGCTCTTGAATTTGTAGAGCTCTATGGTATCCTGCCTGCTTCAGTTGTTTCTGTTTCAAACTGAAGAGTCGTATTTCTTTTAGTTGCTTGTTGCTGGAAAGCTCTTTTGTACCTTACGTCATCTTCGTTGTCTTCTGCTTTACATTTTCAGTTTCTCGAGGAGGGAGGAGCAGGTGGAAATACTCACAGTATTCACTGTGGATTTACCTTAAAAAAAATATAGGATGTTTTGGGTTTTGGTTTATATTGCTTCCAAAAATAACAACCAATTGTTTTGCCTTTTCCTAACCTTTACGCTTATGTTTTCAGAAGCTATATAAGGATAATAACTCAGTCCTGAATAATTAATGGTCAACTTGGAGTCCATTTCCTTACATATGTATTTAGGTCTGTTTTTCTGTATTTTCCCCAGTGTGAATTGCTCTCATTCATCTACAGTAAATTTAGTCTTCTGGTTTTAACATCTGTTTCCTCAGTGAAATGGTTCTGCAATTTTTTGTTTAATTCCTTTCTGCCTTTATTACTTTGAGTACCTTAGTGTTACTAGACTGTACTGTGGGCTTCTGAAGTTGCTGTCTCAGAACCTTCGGAATGGACTGTGCTTTGCTACCCTCAGCATAGGTGCCTGGTGGTCTGTTGGCAATCCATGTCCTTAGGAAAGAATGATTGCTGAGTCATACCCTTTCTCTCCTATCTTGAAACAATTTACTGATATGACAGCTCCTCTTGGCACCACAGCATCTTTAATGGTTTTTGGCAAGGGAATGTGTCAGATGCCTTTTAGAATTTCAAGCATGTTGGATTAGATCTCCTTACTCTCATCTCTTTTTAGTCTTTAGAAGAACTCTAAAATGTTTATCAAACATGACTTTGCTTTGAAAAAGCAACTCTGACTTTCCTCGGTACTTATTCGGTTGTTTCCATGGCTTTAGAACAACTTCTGGCAGTTTGCTATGTAGCGAAAAATAAAATAAGTTTGTAGTTCCCTGGATCCCTCTGGAATCTCTTCTTTAAAAACTAGTGATCCTTCCACCCAGTAAACTCTCCAAATGCTGCTTCACTTTTGCCAGCTTCCAGTCATTTGGTAATGAGGCAGTTTAACTCAGAAGTTTCACACTGCAGTTACTTGATTTCCTTTAGAATTAGGCAGTGATAGCCCCCAGTCCCAGCCATTTGTCACTCTCCTCTGTAACCTCTTCTGATGTTTTGCTCTGAGGGGTAAAACCTTCAATGAGTTGCCTGTAGAGGTTCTGCTCAAGTTCCTGCATGGTACCAAAAACTGCTTTAGGGTTTTGTTTGGAGTGTTTTTTTTTTTTTTTTTTTTCTCTGTGGCCTTCCCTTCCCTGAGCACTTTGCTTTTTATTTTGATCATCTGCTTGCCTTACTCAGGCACAGGTCCTCAGTGTAGGCACTTTGGCAAATTGTTCCTCTACACTCTGATCTGTCTGGAAATTTTACATTCAGTGACAGATTCCGTTTGACTGCTGGAGCTAGACCGTGGGTTTTACAAAGATTGACTTTTAAATTCTAGTAGCTTTTAATCCATGCCCTCCCCACAAAAAAACATGTTTAATTTGGTGTGTGTATTTAAAGTTGTCATACTGAAGTTCTGTGCATACAGTCTTAGTGTTGTGTCATCAAGCATTGCATCCTCATTTATTTGACTTGTCTTTTTGGTTGCATTTTAGTATATTTCCTTATCTTATGCTGCTCCTTTTTTATGGAATTCTGCAGTAGTGGACTGTTGTCTTTATTAATAAACTTGGTCAATATTCTTGCAGAAATAAAAGTTACCATCACAAAGCGAGCCTTTTTGAAATTTGAAATTTTTTCAAATTTTGAAAACTTCAGTCCACTCTCTTATTAGACATACAAAGTTTCTGTGATTCCATTCCTAGAGGAAGTAAGAACATGTGCTCTTATTCGTGTGATGTTTCTTCACCTGTTACATTGCTTAAAACTCTCCTGTAATCTTTTGTTAGGTACCAACATCTTCCTACATTTTTTTTGGTTTAGAATGAGCTGTTTTACAAATTCCCACTACTCCATGTTTCTGCAGTTCCTAAGGAATCTGTACTTCTCTTCCTACAACTGTTTTTTCAGGCATGCACTGTAACTTTGCCTTATCATCTAGCCTTGGGAGCATTTGAAAGGAGGTTGCTGTCCAGGTCTGGTCTTTAACTTACTCTGTTTCACTCCACATCTTTTCTCCTGCCCCACCCCATGTCACTGGTACCTACAGGGCCTTTCACCACCCGCCCAGAAGTTCTAGACAGACCATGAAGGCCTGTTTTGAGGGTGGCTGCTTTTGCAGCTGTCTTTTAATTCAGCATGCAGTCCTTTTGTACAGCAACCCCCTTTCTGACTCACCTCTAATTATTGCTTTGGTTTTTTAACTCATCCGGGTTTCTGCTTCACAAAGGATTTCCTTGCTGAAAGAAGATTGTGTATTGCAGTATTTACTCATTTATGTGCCTTACCTTGTCACTGCCAGGTTAGGAAACCTAAAACTGTTCTTCTCTTGGCTGTACATTTGATTCAGTTTAAACTTTATAGGTAGTCTGATTTGCATGTTCTGGGCTTCAGTTGGAGCACATTGTAGGCCTAGAAAGTTAGTAGGTTTGTATCTCTCCTCTGTATTATTTCTAGCGTTTGGGAAGATGATGGACTACTACTTCTTTCCTTGTAGATAGGTCACTGGAGCCTTACTTCCGCTTATCTCTTAAGAAATGTGTTCGTAACTTAGATCTTGCGGTAGCAAACTCACTATGTTAGTCTTTTCCTGCTTCTGAGGCATGTATTGCAATTGATGATCAGCAGTAGAAGTTTCTAGCAGGACACAGAAAGTGTTGGTAAGGTGGTTTTGCTTTTGCTTTTTTTTAAATATTGCAGCTGTAAGTAGGAGCTGTCGCGAGGAACAGCTTTTACAGACTTTCTTTTATGATAACAGAAGTACATAAAGTGTGCTGCGTTAGAGCGTGCTCAGCGGGTTAGTGTTACATCTCATGAAGAGGTTTCGTTGTGGCCTCCTGAGGGCAGTCTATCCTAAGGCATTATTGCATCGGTAAGGATTTAGTTTGTATCTCTACATAGTTCTAGGGACGTGGAGTTGCCTGTGCAGATACAAAGGATAAATGGCATTGCTGTTACCAGATTTGTAAAGTCTAAGTCAGGAGCTATTTGGGAATGTAAGGCGTGATTTTTTTAAAGATGGAAAGGATTTCAATATTAAGTTCAGTGAAATATGGATAGAAAGTGGATATCTAAATCCCAGCCTTCAGAATCTCTTTGTTACATTATTATCTGCAGTTAAAACATACATTGTCATGATTATCAATTGCTGTTAGACAAACTGTTCTCCTTTGATGTGTCACATAGTGTGAGGTTGTATTGCATGAAACTGAAACCTCTGTTGTCTGTTGCAATTATGTGACTTTTTTTTTCCCAAGCATAACATAGTTCATTTAAGTAAAGCTAATGAAAACTGAACTTTCCAAGACCAGGTACACCCACTTAATTCAGGTAATAAATCAGTGTTTGAACAGACAGGGCAAATGTGGTGGAGAGAAGCCTTTAAAGAGCATTGGCTCTTAAAGAACTCTGCTGAAGCCCCAGGTTACACTTCATTTTCACCCACACTTTATGTTCAGTTTCAGACCACCTGCTGAAGGCTTCTTTTTGCATAGATATGTCTGTTGAGTTAACCTGTACCTTGCCAGACATCTTTAGATCAACACCTGCAGTTGTAGTTTTTTCACTCTTTAAAGTCAGATCCAATTCTACTATTTTTTCTCCTTTTTTTCTTCATGTACTTCACCATTATAGTGTCATACTCTGAAATAAAAGTGAATGTTTCTGTCATAGTTGTTAAAACTGAAATTGCTTTGGCTTCTTGGAGATCTGGTAACAAATTGCCATGATAGTGTCGAACATGTTGAGACAACATACAAGTAAAATCCACCAAATCTTCCTTGGTATCACTGAAGGCACATGAGGGTCATGTGAGCTGGAGCGTGGGGAGCAGATGTCACTGCAGTGACTCTGCCTGAGCAAACGGAGCAAGCGGCGCACGCTCACTTGCCGTTTCCCAGGCACCGGCCGACACTGCTGAGGTGGCCTCGCATGTGTAGCACGTTGATGGGTTTGAAATTGCTGCGTTATTTTAAACAATTTTTTTAGGGATAACTGCAGGTCGACTGTGTGGTGATGCTGAAGCCTGTTAGTGAAGCGGTTTGATGCTTTGTGGATTCTAATTGCAGATCTCCCAGCTCTGTACTTCTCATGCGAAGTACACTAAAAGTACACGTTGCACCTATGCTTGGAGGGCCTTATTGTAAACAGATCTCCACCCATATGTTAAAGAGCTGTGAAAACCTCTAAGTTAGTGTTTTACTTCCTCCTGCCATCAGTCTGACTTCTCATCCTCTTTTTTTCAGGTAGTTGGTAGATTTCTACTAAAAACTTCCCGCAACCCTAGAGGAAAGAAACACTGTAGTCATTTTGTGTGTTTTGTATAGGTGCCATTTGGTGTATATGTATGATTTTTGCTGGTGAGAGGGCCCTGCCAGCAGTGGGCTGGAACTGCATCCATCCTCTGTGGGTTCTTGCGGCTCTTTTGTTGGGGGATGTATAGAATGGAGAGCACCTGCAGTTTTATAGTTCACCATAATTTTCAGGGCACGGAAGGGGAGGTCATGCTAAGCTCTCTGCTACACACTGCAGCTGTACTCAGTTGGTCTGTAAACATTAGATTAGTGAGGTTAATTTACTACATGGCTTTGCAAAGCTGTTTACTAAATTTTCTGTAAAATCTTTGTTTCTATTAGCACCATGGTGCCTCTCTCCTAATGCTGTATTATCTGGCTTCCAGCAATGCTTATCATGTGCCTGTATCCTCACTGATTAATTGAGGTGATGTCTTTCCATTTGGGGGAGAACCAAACATACTAGATTATTAATAGTGAGGTGAGTTTTTTTCATAAGAAATCATTGACGCTGATGTGTTCAGCTGAAGCTGCCCTTGAAATTGCCGAAGTAATGAACTTTGGTTTGCCTCTGAAAAGGACAACTCATTTGAGCTCCCCTCACTGTATTATCCTTTGGGAATAGGAACTTGTAGTTGTGCTGTACTAACGGCTGGTTAATGCTCTGCTGTGTCAGCTTCCTCTGACTTCCACCCTGAGCTTGGCCGTGCTCGCCGAGAGCTCAGTCCTGAACTCTGACTTGCCAAAAGCAGCCAGGACAAACCTGAACTCTGAAGCGAGGGCAGTGGAGACACACTGATCATCAGCTGCTTCTTTTCTGCTTAGGGTGCTGTGTTCTTTTTGTGTCACCGTAGGTTTGGATGCCGCTTGTCCTGGGCAAAGACAGATCACTGATGTTTTAGTCCTTGGAATTAGAGATTGGAAACACTGTGACACTCCCATCTCCGCTTTTAGCATGTATAGGCTGACCCGAAATTCATTGGTTTAGAGTGACAGTTACTAGCAGTAGCTGTGCCTTTTCTTGTAGCCATTTTCATATATTTCAAGAAAACATTAATAATCACAAATGAAAACTTTGTTCTGCTTTTATGAAGTTGGTTGTCTAATGGATTTGCTCAGAAAAAGCTTAAGAATAATTTGAAAATTACTTCAGTCTTCTAGTAAGATTTAAAACTGTGTTATGCTTCTTGTATACAGGACTTTGAGGGAAACAACTAACAGAGGCTGGTTTTGATTTGGAGATCTACATGATGTAATTACACTTTTTTTCCTAGTGGAAAGTGGATCTGGAACTTTACAAACTGAAATTCTTGAAAGGTGCCGTTGTTCCATACCTGAAATGACGTCATTCACCTCCAGTTCAAGATCTTTGCATTTCCTTACAGTTGTGCTGATAGAATTACATTTGATTTTAGGTCTTTGTTTATTATACATTATTAAACATGAATTAGTAAACAATCAGAGACTGTACAGCTGAAGTTAATACAGAATTTAAGAAAGGTAAAACTTTTATTGTAGATTAATGTATGTTACAAAAATGTTCAGTGAATCTGAGTCTGAAGTATTGTAGGAGGAAGTGAGTTAATATGTTAATAAGAAACAGAATTGTGCACTATACTATAGAATAGTGTGGTAAAAGAGGTTTTGCTTTAGATGGCCCCTTTCCTACAAATGACTCCTGCAGGTGCTCAGACAAATGCTGCAGGTAAAAGCCATCTCCGAAATCCACTAGTTCTTAGTCTGCAGTCTGATCTGTAGAGGTGTGCTGCCTGTTGTGTGGGAAGTTTATTGTACCAGGCATTTTCAACACCTTTTGCTGTGGCTTGGAAAGGTCCTGTCCTGGCAGTGTGTTTTTGTACCCTCCATTCTCCTTCGTAGCAATAAACTGTGATGTCTGGGCCAAGAGCCAGCCAAAAAAAGCTTGACAGTATGTTTAGTTGTGTGTTTAACAGAAGAGTTTGAGGCAAACCCCCCCCACCCCCCAACCTAATCCATTCAGTGTGAGGAGATTTGTAGAGCCCCTGCTGTGAATGATGCAGTCATTCTGAGTAGTGGCCATGTGCTGTTATTTTTTTCTTCTTCCTTGTTCTGCAGCTGTTTCTGGACCATTTATGCTACTACAGAACTAGAAGGTGACAGCAGTTGCAAGACTTGGTCCTTCCCCAGGATTTACCTGTTGCACTGCAGTTGTTTTATGAAGCAAAAAATTTTTCCTTCCTGGTGGTGTTGGATGAAATTCATTCATCTTCCTTCTCTGCATAGCTGCTGAAACCATTGCTGTACAGGTACTGTTGCTTGTAGTCTGGCTTTTCTTGCTCTAAGCATGAGTTCAGCATTATGTTCCAAACACTGATGTTTTTATTAGAGAATCAGTGCCGTGTGAGACTATTGTATATATTATGACTTGTGTAAAAGGATACAAATTGTGGCTTAATTCTGGATTAGAGTCACAAGCTTTAAGACATATTAAAGAATACTCTGCGCTGTCTGGAATAGATTGTAAATTTCTTGGGGCAGGAGCTGTGTTTTCATCTGCCTGATGCGTCTTATGTGCTCATGGTTCTGTTTGAACAGAAAAACTGTGCAGGGGGAGGGCTTTTTCTTTCAGGCAGTTCAGAACGAGCGCCGTGTCAGCCAGCTCTGCCCTGCGCGCGTACAGCTGAACCACGCGGCCGCTAGTCGGGTCTGTGGTCACGGTGCACCGCGGTCACGGTGCACAGCCTGAGCAGGCAGTTCCAGTCCATCCATCTGCACCGCGCAGGGTGGGTCTGGCAGCCGGGGCGCGCAGCTGATCCCCTCCGCATCGCGACGTGCTGGACAACATGCGCACATGCAGCACACGCTGACATACTGAATTCGTTTGGGCTGCTTGCAGAGATAAGGATGGCGTTGGCTGTATGTGGGGAATCAAGGCATTTATTAGCGTACAACCTCAGTGAATTAAAATGGTCTTTGAAAATAGTGATATGGAAAGAAACTATGATTCGTAAGCTGGGACTTCAAACAGGACTATAGTTTGGGTTTGAGCCCCAACCCCCAGTTGGCTGTGATGGAAAAGAAATGTGTCTGTTAGTTAACTAATGGCTGCTGTTGTGAAGCTGCAGGGTAAAGGCATTGTGTGTTCGGGCACACCACCAGCTGGAAAACCTTCCTGCGTGTGGAGTTTTGCACCTCAGTGTGTGTTGGTGCTCCTGCAGAGGTTTCTGTCACCATCCTGAATGTAGTTGCAGCGTGTCTCTGATTGCTTTGAATACACTTGGACTGAGCTGCTTCCTAAATAATTTGAAGTCTTCCCATAGCTAAACCTCAAGTCTTGCAAAAAGTTAGGACTTCTTTTTTTAGGCCTGTAAAATGATAAGAAAAAGTACATTTTTCAGGCCATACTATCTATCCTTGGAGTTTGAGGAGGGAGATTAAACTTCTGAAAGTTACTTTGATGCTTCCAAGAATTTCAGATTTTTGGCTTGAGAAGTATGTGGCTTTCTTGTGCCACGCTTCTATCTCTGAATTCTTAAAGCCAAACAGCCCCAGTAACTAAGTAACAGCACAGCTGAATGTTTTCATAAAAACAACTTTGCTGCTTAGAGATGTGATTTACTACTTAAGTGTGTGTCTGTACATACATACAGAGGCAAAAAGTGATGATGACCTCATCTTAAAGCAGCTCACAAGAGCAGGCTCAGTTTTTTAGTCTCTAAGCCAAAGACAAATTTACTGTAAGCAGACGGAACTCCATTGACTGCAGCTGCAGCATCACCACTAATGTCAGTACTCGCTCAGTTGCCGAGAGAATTCTGTTTGTAGTGATGAATGCTTGAAATGTAAACCAAAATTAAAAATTGATTATCTTGCATCTTTCCTGGTATCTTTGCACAGAAAGGAAAGAAGGAGAAGCTAGTTAATAGTCAGGATTTTACAAGTAAATCTTAATATTTTCTTTTTTTGACCTTGCCTTGCTAGAAGACTCTTCTTTAAATGAATTTAACAGCGCTTGGACCATGCCCTTTACTTGGAATCAGTTGTAAGTGATGTCATA
Organism: Strix uralensis; assembly: GCF_047716275.1. Classification (NCBI taxonomy): domain Eukaryota; kingdom Metazoa; phylum Chordata; class Aves; order Strigiformes; family Strigidae; genus Strix; species Strix uralensis. The sequence continues at coordinate 43,363,370 of NC_133975.1, forward strand.
TTGCAATTACTAGACATACAAAATAGACCTGCGTATTTTCTAACCTTTTAAAAAAGAGCATCTCCAAGTACTTTTATTTGGCAAAAGTTTCGCAGAATTTATAAGTCATGTTCCTGTTTGGTTTAAACCAGCGTCTGGGTCACAGGCAGAATATTCTGATAAATTCTAGTCATTTTTAGATGCTGCATGTAGCCCTCATTTCAACTCATATTTGAAATTTCTAAATCTTACACTTGCATGCTTGTACTGAAACAGTTAATAGTCTTTACCAGAAGGAAAACTTTCTATTTGTGTAATATTTATTGATGTTAAACCCACATATCAGCACAACAATCCAAAGTAATGATAATACATTTTTTTATAAATACAAATAAAAGGTGGCAAAATAATGCTAGTGAAGCTAAACAAAAAAGTAAATTAGCATGTCACAGTTGAGAAAAATTTGGCAAGTGATATGACATACTTTTTCTAGAATAGAATCAGATTATTCCCAGATGACAGACTATGACGTTAATCTAGATTAACGATCCCCATAACTGGTCATATCCTGCACCGAATAGTACTACCTTATGTGCTAAAGTTTATTAGTCACTAAAAAACAAAACAAACTTTGTGTACTTACAAAGCAATACACGTATAGCAGTAATGCAATATATGGTGTACACAATTACAAAATTTAAAAAAAACCCCTAAGTACAAGGACTTCTGAATAACTGAACTGAGATAAAAGATTTCAACACTTTTATTATAAATAATGAAAGATACCATATATGTGCTTCATATAAGGAATACAGTGTTTTCCTTTCATAGCAAAGTATCATAGCTCGTACCATCAAATGCTCATTTTTCTTGTCAGGCCTAGTAATTCCTCCAGCCCTCCCTCCCCTTCATCTGAAATTTATTTGCTTCTAATTTAAAACTACCTAGTCAGATCTGACTTCAGTGGGGCTCCGATTTGATGGGGATTTGCCTTCTGGCTTTTCAGCCAGGGCACACAGACTCTACCCATTATAAGAGCTGTCCTTTGGCTATAATCAGAAGAATAAAATGAACTCTACCACAGACACATGCTTTATAAAGAAAAAAAAAAGGCGCAAATTTGATGTTTTTGTCCATCTTCATTTTTTACTTCCTCAGATCTGCAAGCTTATCACCTGTGGTGTATACTTGTCATTTAAATTCATATTGCAGTCTCAACCCATTTTTCACTTACTATACATTTCTAAAGTCCTCATACATGTTACACAAGCTTTGAACAGTCGACCATCCCATACATACACTCCCTAGTTTTCAGCTCACCTTGGACTTTCAGATTCATGAATGGGAGTATTAGGAGGTTACAGACTGTCTGCAGGAAATGCAGAGAGAGTTGCAACCTCTTGCCCTGTCCCCCTCCCACCCCTTGCAGTGGTTCATACTGTCGGCATTTTACCCCCTCTAGTTACTGACAGTTACAGTCTGGAGTAGACTGTTATTATACGTCAGCTCTTTTTCTGCGTTATCTTGAAGAAGTCAAATTACTTATGCTTAAACTGTCTTTGATGTGTGTTTGTAAGTCAGCCTCCTCCTAGATGGCAAAAAGGAAAAATACAAAAGAATTTAAAGTTACAGTGTTGATGTTGTTTTATAGAATCGTCCATACTAACAGCATTTAAGGCAAGATATTTGTTTCATTGTAGACTAGAAAGCAGTTTGCAGAGGCACAGCATTTGCTTACATTTCTCTTCCTTGTCCCTTCCTGTTTTATTCTTACAATATTGCACTTGTTCACTGTAGCTATCAGAATGCATTGCCATTTCAGAACTACAGATAACCAGACATTCTCATTTTCTTTGTGATCTAAAGGCCTCAGATAAAACGTCTTGCACCATTAAGATCATGTAGCGTCTACTTACTGCTTCTGAAGGCATGTAGTGATAAATAGTGTTTTCTTCTGAAAAATCTGTCTCTCTGATGTATTTTGGCCTTTAGGAGAAGGGTTATTCATAAGAGCTGAAGCAACGTAGGTATAAGGAACTGGTGAATGTGATTTGTTGTGCAATGTGTACGTTTCTATTAATAATCTATCTATTCTTCTAATTTGGTATAATGAATAAGGAATATGTGGTTATTGTGTTTGTTGTTTATCTTTTGTACTTGAAGGTGTCTGCCTTTGCATAAAGTGACATAGGAGTATCATTGGTCAAGGCAATGGCTTTCAGTGTTTCTGCTTTGAAAGACGATGATGGAAGTGGCAGCTGGGTCTACAGGTCATCGCTCTCTACCAGGCCAGACTGCATTGCCAGGTGGACGGGATTTGCTTCAGGCTGGAAAGCTGCTTTGATGTCTAGTCCTTGGTCACAAAGTGCAGCATAGCGGCTGGCTGAGGGCCGCACCTTCTTTGGCTTGGTTGTCTGAGGTGGTTGTTGCCACTGAGCTGCGGATTAAAAAGGAAAGAAAAAATGTTGCCATCTTGAGCTGTGCGACAAAGCCTGCCAGATGCACAATCAACCCTTTGTAAAGGAGATACTAATTTCTGAGCAGCAGAAAACCATTATATCAAAGGTAAGTTTGTTTCATATCCTGGTGGGGTGGTTTTTCTCAGCATCCAGTTTCACCTTCAGATGTGGCAAGTAAAAACAATAGCGTCTGTGTTTGTTACTTTGCCTTTTTGGCATCGCTTTCCGCCTTTCCTTGTGTCACTGAGAAGGGTAACAGCAAGGGGTTTGTTTCCGTGCACTAATGCTACAGTGACGGGTCTGTTTGAGGGTTATTTGAAAGGAAATCACCTGGCTGCCGTTGCCGCCCCTCATGTGCTGAAGACTGCAGAGCCAAGTCTCTCATTCACAAGGCCCACTACTGCCACAGGAACCATCATTTATCACTCCAACCTCTCTCCACCCCCACCCCCCATTTACTCGTGCTACGAGAAGCCTGATCAGAGATTTGGGTTTAAGGAAACATTCACTATATAAGGAGCTGCTTTGGAACAAACTGAATATTAAGCAGGAAGCCATAAAACATCTACTGCCCTTCTGGTAGCTGTCAGAGGTGTATTACAGACTAATGTACAAAAGAATACAAGAGGTTAGGGAAGTGCTAGCAGAGCAATAGTAATAATGATCCACAAAAATAATGTAATCATGCCGTTATCTGTTGTTAATTAGCTATATGTACTATACTAAGCAAAAACAGAAAGCATGCATGCTTGTTTTGCTTTAGGTATCTGAAAGATGGTGACATGTACTTTGACAGAGCATTTGTTGTCTTGATGTGGATCGTTATTATTGAGGAGAAACTATAAACAAAAGAGAGAGAGACCAGCGTAAACCATTCTGTGAATAAACTGAAACTTCCAGAACTGTTGGTTTTGGGGGGATTAATGTGATCATGAAAATTGAAGTCACTTACTATAAACGTCCAACCTGGCAGTGCAAGACACAATCCCAGCCTCATTCTTAGCGGAAACGGTATACCAGCCGGCATCCTCCTTTGTAGTTCCCTGAATAAGCAGGCAAATGTAGCCGTAGTTATCCTGGTGCATGCTAAACAAAAGAAAAGTAGAAAATTACTATTTCAATTACAGAACAGCATAGACTGTTTAAAAATGCCATTATAAACAGACCCAATCCTACAGATTATAGTCCACTTCTAATTAATAGGGAACTTTCTCTGAAATTAGCAAGTGGAAAATAAAACTTGAGTATGCTTGGCAATTTGGCAGTTTAATATCCTGTATTGAAAACTAAGAAGCAAATGTGCATAAAGTAACTTCTCTTTCACAATTACAGATTAAGACATCTGGAAATCTGATCTAAGTAGTAGGGATGCCAGAACTTACCCAGACTTTCTGGGGAATGGGTAAAACACTTGAGGAACAAGGTACTGAAATACTCCTAGTTATTCAGAAGGACAGCAACAATTTGTTACAGTGCTGTATCAGTAACGAGTTCCTTTTCTTGCAGTATAGCAGGAGTTTGCTCTTAAATGTTCCTACAAAATGTTGTCAAATATTGAAGACAAGTTTGTAGATCTTAGACTACAAAATACTGAATCTTAGTTGCTTGACTATGCAGCGGAGTTATGGATCCAGGTTTCTGCCGAGCAGCAGACAGCTTTACTTAGGAGCCTAGGTTCTCACCAGTAAATTTTTGTAAGTCTTAGTTCTAGAAGAGAAAAACTACTTCTCCACTTGCTTAAAGTGCAAAGATAATTGTTTACGTCTGAGGATGGAAAACAAAACGAACATTTTAATTCTGGCTTGGCCACCAGGCTGGCTGCGAATTTGAGTAAATGCCATAAATTATTACAATAACTAGTTAATATTTATGAGATGCTGTTCATACAAAGCATTCTTATGCCCTTCTAGGTTTTCATTTGTGTTACAGGATAAATCGTCACTGAAATTATAGATGGGGAGGTTATTCTAAGTCAGTCTAACCTCACTCGGTCAGTGTTGTATGTGAGTGACTCGTTCTCCTTCTTCCAAAATATCTGAGGAGAGGGCTCCCCTGAGATTCGACACTCCAGTCGCACTGGGAATCCTTCAGTCACACCCGTGTTTTGTAGCTTCTCTATAAACACTGGTGCTTTGTGTACTTCCTTAGCTGTGAAAACAAACAGTGCAGTCATGTTGACACTCGGCTATGAAAACATAGCCTTGCTTTCAGCAACATGCTAAAAACCAATAATGAAAAATCCTAAGTAAGTGGCAGGAAGCTTAAGTGTTGTCTCTGTTAATCACAAAGTCCAGTCCTAGTTCATCTGAAGAAAACAGTCGCAGCAGTGAGCGCTGACAGAGCTGAGTGGTTCCCCCTTTCCCTGAAAGAACTGAAATGCGGAGCATGAAGACAGGATAAACTGGCTGCACTGTGCTCGTCCAACAGTGCTCCTTCGTATTCCATAAAAGGAAGATGGGCTCTTAATTATAGAAGGAGCTCCTCTACCGGAAGGTGGGAGCGGCATTAGTCCAATGTGCTGTGAAGCACACCAGCCACACCAGCCTGGCTACCCCGGGAGATACAGGGCTGCACAAATTGCCATTAACCCCCATTCAAGTCCACAGTCTGGTGTGTGGCCTCAGCTGTGCCTCAGGACAACGGCCGCCTTTTCTTAACTGCTGCACAGAGGTTACACATGCCACAACATAGCACAAATGTATCACCAATAAATATACTCCAGTTCCATTACTGCCAGGTTTCCTCTTCTTGCCCCCTAGCCCTCAACTACGGCATTTGATGGCACCTACATTTTCCATTTCTGTTCCACACAGAAACTCAACATGAAGGTGTTACCTGCGACAATGAGCTCCAGGCTGAAGGTATTCTCACCAGCTCGATTGCTGGCAATGCACGTGTAGATTCCAGCGTCTCTGGCTGTGACTGGTTCTATGATCAAGGAGTGCACACCGTTCTCACGCACCAGCATTTTGTGAGAACTGTCGGGGCGAATTGGTCTTCCATTAAGTTGCCAGCTTAAATCTGGAGTCGGTAATCCACTAACCTGAAGTGTACAGAGTAATGGGAAATGGCCTTAGCCCTGCGAAACGCAAGAGGAGTCCTGACTTGTTACTTCAGAGAAGTTTGGTTTTGTTTGCTGCTGCAGGTGTACCGCAAGATTTAAAGATCTAATTCTGTCCTGAATTACACACTGACTCAGTTGTGTTCAGTTACTTACTTTCTGGCCAACTCCCTGAATTCCATGATGTCTTATGGGCGTGACTGAAAAAAGATCAGTGTTTAGATATGCTAGAAGCTAAATAATAATACATTGCAAAACAAAAGGAGGGTGACACCTTTTGTCCTTTTTTTTATTGTTTGCTCTTCAGGTGGAATGGGAAGATAGTCCTTTCTAGATTAACTTCTTGTGAAAAACTTGCAGACAAAAAGACATTAGCTGACTAATGACAGAACTCTTAAGTTCCATTCCACTTAGGTGGAACCTAGTGACAGCACCTCCTGCGCTAGTTAATGCTCGGTCTGTGTGAGCAAGTCTTGTACTTTGGAAAGCCGTGCCCCTTGCTGTGGGTACTGCTTGAAAACAAATAGCTTCTCCCAAATATATCAACATTAAGTAAACAGAAGTGCTCCAAGCCATCATTAATTCTGTTAGGCAAAGTCATAAATCAAGATTATATTGTTTGAAACTTTAATGGGGGATCGAAACTCAAGTAGTAAAAGGACTTAAAGCGGAGCAGCACACTGTCTGTACAGTGCAGGCTGCCTCCCTCCGCACCCCGGCACGGCTGAATTCTAAAACTCAGTTGACTGCGAGCTGGAAGATTTGCCTGAAGCACTTTCATTGGAGGGGAGGCAAATTTTACCGTCCACTTTCTCGTCAGCAGCGAGGCTAATTAACCCAGTCGCTGAAACTGCGACAGAAACAGACAGTCGCTGAAACTGCCAATAGGTGAAACAGCTTTAAAAAGAAACTAACTTGGTTTTAGAGTCAGCTAATGTTACCGAAGGGTGGCTGCCTGCTTTGGGCGGTACTTGCCTTGCAGTCCATTCTGCACAGTTTTCCTTCCTGAACAGTCAGGTCTCCAGGAGCCTGCAGAAAATGAGGCCGGAAGAATCGTTCCTGAATTGGTTCATTTTCATCACCACTGTCCCTTGATCGAGATCGTGGTCTTAAAATAACATGAAATAAAGGCAAATTATTTTTTTTCTCTGCTAAATCAGAAGAACCAAAATCACTTATAAGACTGCTTTGAATTTTAAAATACTTCTTTGGCCTATACCATAAGCACTCCATATTTACACACATAGACTGGTAGCATTTGGCTCAGACTGAGTTAATTATGACACTGTACTTGTTAATTACTTTCATTTAATTTATATGTTGTGGCAAAATACGATCTAGAAAACAATCTTGCTCCAGAATAATTGCTTGTCATAATCATTTATTTATAGATGATAGTATTTTTGTTTAGTCTTTCAATCACTGAACTACAGACACATCGGTAGGCCTCAGCATACACCTCCAGTGGCCCACTGCCAGCGTCTGCTGCGTCTAATCCCTTCACCCTTGCCGATGACACCAGGAAGCACAGGTACTGTGCATTTCTTACTGTGACCTTTCAGAAAATAACAGCAGCTAAAAGCTCACTCAGCTGAGAAGAGACTTTTCACATCAGATTTATTTTTCATCTTTTCTTGTTCTGCACTACTGATCAAACAGAAAATTCTGTGGATTAAAGTGCTGGGAATATATTCCTCATTTAACAGGTCTTTTGTTTGGGATTTTCTTGACCATTTTCAAAGCCACCAAACTGTAATGTCAAAACAATAAGAATTTCATTTGTGAGCAACAGGAAGAAAAACTTTCATTGTTAAGTTGTTCTTCATAAAGGTACTGGAAAAAGTTCAATAAAAAATAAAAAGAAGGAAAAAGAACACCTGTCCCTGGAAACAGTATCAGTCACCTTAAGCTTCCACGATATCATTTAATCCATTTTCAGCGCTGGCTATTCTTGTGTATTAATTTAATTGAACCTTTTTCTAAGTGGTTCCTCATTTAACTGGATTTTTTTCCAATTGAAATCAGCATTATCCCATTTTGTGTGATGTAGTTATCAAAGAAACTTGCAATTGAAACAAAATTTTAGTTCCAGTTTTGTCCTGCCTGATCAGCTCCAGTGGATTCCATTCTGGAGCCAGTTGCTGCCTGCAGTAACCTCGTGTTGTGGTGAAGAGGAGATACGCAAATGTCCTCCAAGGGAACTTTTATCAATGATGCTTTACAGTGAAATTCTCTTTTCTGAATTCAATTTTCTGCTGACTTCTGCCCATGTTTCTGTTTTGGCCAGTGGCTGCAGTATACATGGCTATACTATGCCTTCTACTGCCCAGGGGTGTTTCTTTAGGTTAAAATAATTCATAACAAAAAAATCTTAAACCCCCCAACAGTTGCATTTGGAAAACAAGATGCTGCACTCACTCCTGTATGGAAGATAAACATGCCAGCTGCATGCTCTGTTCCACTGAGGTTAAGTTTAATTAGTTGCTTGAATTTGGTTTATTTTGTCCTTCTCTGTTGTTGTCCTTTTCCTCTACTATTGCTCTGTTTGACCAGTCATCACTTTTCCTACAGTATTATCTATCATAAATAAATAGATAAATTTTGACTTCTTCATCGCAGGCTTCCCACAGCTGTAACTAAAGGCAAACGGGCAGGCGGGAATCAAGCCCCTACTGCTTATTAACGCAGGACTGGGAACTAAACACAGAGCAATGTCTGCGCGCACACTAAAAGCTTACGTAACTCCTCAGGTGCCTAAAGTCAGGCCTTAAGCACCGAATAAGCACTTGAACACGCCTAAAGCTACTTCAGGGGCTCCTCCATTGCAGCTCATAAGCACCACTGAGCTCTAACTGGTGAGTCCCTACCCCATCCTGCAGGCATAACTACATGCCTGCTCTGCACGTCGCTGGATGGAAGGTGGAGGATGGTAACAAAAGAAAAACTGTGCTCATATCGTTCGGTAATTAGTTCTGTGAGACCAACTAGAAATGGCGGTCACTTGTCACGCGAGTGCTACACAGTGCAAGCAACCCCTGCAAAACCTGCCTTCATTGTATTTATATGCATCCACCAGTGAAGTGCAAGGAAGGAGTGCTGCTTCATGTCTCGCAAGGCTGAGCCAAACCAAGCACCACAGAAGTGTGAGAGTCCTTCTGAGACCCTCCCTCTTGCTGGTGCGGCTGCGTAACAAGGCAGCACTGGTCAAAACGGGGAAGAAAATTTACACCAAATGAAACGGAAAACAAAAAGGGTAAAAGAGTTTGTGACCAAATATGTTTTTTTCTGATAGTATGTTCTTGAATGGCGAAAGCTGTTTTCAAATCACACATCTGAAAGGAAACCTAAACCTGCATTCTGTTTAGCCTAGAGTCAGAAATAAATAATGCATTTCTCTTTACCTCTTTGTAAATTCACCTCTAAAATTGCAGACTGCTTTTTAAGCCTTTACCTTGAGAGGTGAAACTAGGGTTATTTTAATTATAAAACATTTTGTGGTTTTAAAGAAATAATGAAATGAGCAGAGCCAAGTTCTTCAGATGTCTAGGAATGACAAATTGCAGTAGACTGGAATACCCTTGGATTAGTTGTGGGTTCTTTAGTGTTGTGATGTGGGCATCAAATTGCAAAGATTAGTTTCAGCAATAATGACATCATGTACTAAATGTGTCCAGGGAGCCGCCATGGGTTGGTGTGGTGCAATGCACTAGGAATTTCAGCGAGCAAGAAGCTGGGGAAGATTTTATGACTGACCATATGATAATGATCACTAATTTGGGATAAAGGAGATTAAGTTCAAATTAATCCTCTAATTGAGAGCAGGGGCAATAGGAGGAGTTCTTTTTTAAATCTTCCTTAAATCTCAGGCATTTTAAGATGATTTATTTGGGGCTCTGGCTGAAGTGTACCACAAGCCAGCTGAGTTGCCACAGTGTTGAGCACTGTGTCGTCTAAGGGATTGACCCCAAGCTTTGTACACATCAGACAATTCAAAAGTTCTGTTCCCCGCCCCAAGTAAGGCTAAGAAGGTATTGTTTGCAAGCTAAGCAAATTGCAGAAAAATACATTAAAAATGAAATAACTACACAGAGTGTTTTAAAATGTGATGTAGTGAAGATGACAAAAACCACAGTTCTGCCAGAACACATTCTGTAAGAGATTAAAAATACTTCAGGAAAAAGCCTGTCAACAGTGTAACAAGTCATAAAGTTCATTAAGCTAATAATTACACTTGTAAAAAAAGAAAAAAGGTTTTGTTGCTCTCAAGCAGAAAAGCTTATAGAAATAATATTGTAATGCCAGAGGAGTATTACTTCTCAAAAGTCTGTGGCAATACATGTGACCAATACTCCGTGCAGGGGGGAGCACAGTACTGTGGTGCGTCACATGAGAAGAGCCAGTGACGGAGTCTGCCTCTGGGAGCCCACACGTGCTCACGGCCCATCAGCTCGGGGAGAGCCGGGTGATGGGAGTGGTGGGAAATGTCACTACACAGAAATAGCAGGTGCTGCCTGCTCAGCAGAAGCAGACCTTCCATCAGCAAAGATGTCAGGATGAGCTCTTCACGTAGGGCAGTTTTACAGGAAATATGAATCCCCAGTAATTGCCCTAATTTTAATTAAACTGCTACATGGAAATCTCTTAGTTACAATTCTTTTCTCTACTGGACACCCAACCAAAGCAACAGTGGCTGCCTGCGTGCTTGTCTCACTTACCAGCTGTAAGCAACCTCGGACTCTGAGTGCATTTGGAGAGACCAAAAAAACAAGCCTCCTCCATTATTACCCAAGGGTTCTGCCTGTCGCAGAAAGAGGGAGATGCAGAAGTATCAGCTGCTCGTGGCTCGTACCCATCTCCATCTTCCTTTCTCCAGGCCCCATTTTTTAAAGCTGTTTCCCCTTCCTCACCCTGTGTGCACTGACTGACTCAGTGGAAACCTGACTCTTCATGGCAGCTTTTCCCTTCAGGGATTAACAAAGACTTTGCATTTTTACCCATCATTTGCAGGTGCCAAGTACTAATTTACTGGACAGGCTATGCCCGCTGACCCAGCTTTTTTGGGGCTGTTCCCACACGGCAGCGGCAGCAGGATATTCCCCTCCATAAGCAGCCTGAGCTTTGGGCTTAACAGGCCTGAGCGCGACATGTTGGAGGACGACTTGGGACACCTGAGGGAGACGTTGGGAAATGCTTTCAGGACTGCGGGAAGCCTGGTTTGTTCCATGCAGGAATAAGACTGACAAGACCTTTTAAACAACCAGCCTTGCTTCCTAATTCTTTCTAGTTAGCAGAGGGGGGAAGAGAGCCTGTTTTGCATGCAACAGTTCTACAGTACCTACTACTAGAACTACTAATTGCTACAGGAATCATTTCTTTATTGACATTGACTGTATGTAATTACATCTGTTCTACATATTACAATTAGACAACACCGAGATTCTATGGCCATTGTGACCGTTAAGCAAAACACGTGCCTCATCATGGCAGAATCCGGAACCGGCGCCCTCATACTCCCTTGAAAGCAGTTCTGCTTGGGTAACCAAAATGCATTTTTTCTTATCGTCTAAAGATGTCTAAACTGTGCTAAATAGCCTCATAAATGCTCTGGGTAATGAAAAAAAGTATTTGAAGGAAAAATTCCCTTATATGGTCCAAAACCATAAACCAAAGCTTCGTATGTGAATAACTGTAAACTCACCAAAGATAAGTTTAATTCTTTATTTCTGACTCATAATTCCTTATAAGAACCTGAACTGAAATCACTGAAATACTAAAATGTTTCTAATGTAAGTCTAATAAAATTCTTTGGTGTGCAGTTATTTCAGCTGTTTCTTTAAATGAACACTCATAAAAGCTGCAGAAAGTCCAGGTTCCTGGTAGAATCCTAGTCATCAGGTGAAGGGTTTTAAAAAAACATCTAAGTGACAAGGTCCTTCCCAACAGCTGACAGTGTAATTTGAGATAAGGAGTAATTAGTGAACATCACAGAGAAAGGAGGAGGAAACAGGCAGAATTAAAGATACTTAACAGTCATGTCATTTCAGAGGTTGCTTATACTTCAGAGTATGCAAGCTTTGCAGAAATTTCCAGACAGCAGACATCACATTTCTTCCTGAATGCCATCCTTTTAACTTACCTTCTTACTTCACATTCTTTATCTTGCCATAATAATTTTGCAGAACATATTATTAAAAGAAAAAAAAAAAAGCATAAAGTACCTTCTCATATGAGGCTGACCAGAAGGTGACCAAGGACTGCGGCCTCTTTGATTTACAGCTTGAACCATCAGCCTGCCCGTGCAGCTTACTCTGCCCTGTTACGATGATGGAGAGGAGGAACATTAGAAGACTTAAAGCATGTAATATTAATAAATGTTCAACCTGATCTCTTCTTTTTTGCCCACCTGTTACAGAGTCTGTAATACAATCTCTTCTTTCACAAAGTCATTGAAAAACAATTGTCAAGGTACCTTCTGATATTAATCTATTTTATCAGCTTCCAATCTAACACAAAAAAGACTGCAATAATTGTGACTGTAACACAGTCACAGTTAAAGTGTTCCACCTGGAAGTTTTTCTTAAAAAAGATTATTAGTACCACTGGCAATTAAGTCCTTAAAACAGTATAATGACTAAGTTAGTGATGTTGGTGGGAGGTTTCTCTGTGGCAAGTGGACAGAAAGACAAGACAACTAGTTCAAGATCTTGACAATGGCACTTGGTCAATGTTGGCGGTTAATGACAGAGCTGCCTCCAAAGTGGGTTGATCCACTTGATCTGGTGGGGCCACAGCTCAAACAAAAAATCCATGAATGTAAAAAGCAAGGGAACTGTACAAGTACTTAAAGGGTCCCCTCTGATGAGTGGGCCTGGCTTGGGGGTAGGAACTGCACCAAAGCACACAGCTGCACTGGTGGACATTGGAGATAGTTCAGTTGTCTTGGGTTATTTTCAGTGAATGATAAAGCTTTAAATAAAACATGGGCTCTGTTGTATTTAATCCTCAATTTTTGTTTTGCTTTGTTTCTTATGTCAAAATAAGCTATTTTGGTTTTTAAAAAACAGATTGCCCACCACAAGCACTCTAGAGGTAACAAATTTGGGATGGGACTGCCTGCAGCCAGAACTACCGACATCCAGGGCTCTGCAGAATTCACCACATAAGGGGTAAAAGTATCTGGTGGTATTAACAAATATACACAATAGACAGAAATATAAAAGCTAGCTATAAAAATAATACTGTAATAAAAGTTTATATACTTTCATATAGCAATGTAATTTTAATAAAACTATCATTTTTGAAAAGTTAAGTAGCTCTTTGATAAATGTATGGAAGATGTACATCTGTGCCTCTGCCCCCTGGACTGGTAGCACTAAGGCACCATCCACATTAGCTTTGCAGTGTATTTCAGTTCTAAGCTGTGAGCTCCACACCCAAGTCTGTCATCAAAAAAGAGACAAGTATTTTTGTCATAGTAATTCGGGGTTGCAAATAGCTGTTCATTAACAACTGGCCAAAGCCCATCGAAAAACAATTTCCCTGGGGTCACAAGCAGCTGTCAAATAGCAATGACCTTTGTGTTCCTGCTGAACTGCTAGAAATGAAGTCTCTGTGTCTGCTTTTATTCCCATGACCCGTTTAGTCCACAAGAAAAATATTTGAGTTAATAAGCCATTGTGCATGACCTGCGGCAATTTTCTTAAGCAAAAGCTTTTTTGTGTGTTACAAGACCATTAAAGACATCTGGAACAAACACTTTTCTATTTTAGGCACCACTGCATACTAATCTTTTTCTGGCAGGTGATGAATTCACACATTTTGGGATAATTTCTGTGTATCTCAATACATGAAGGCATCACAAATGGAAACACAAAGGGCAGTAAGGAATTTGGATAGGGAAGAACAAGAAAGAAGCCAAAGATTTGGAAAAGTCATGTGATGAATGGGAAGGAAGCGATGAGTGGGAAGTAATTCATGAGAAGATGGCCTAGAAAATAAGGGAAATCCAGACTGAGGACTGTGGGTGCATAGTGCAAAGAAATGGAGAGAACGGGATAAAAGGAAAGATGAAAATAAGGGCTCGACTGGAGCCCACACAGCTCATGGGAAGAGATCAGTTAAGGGATGTAACCTGTAACTAAAGGCCTAAACCAGGCGAGGTTTTGTGTTCGTCTAGGCCCAGTGTCAGTTTACCCTGGATTAAGCTACATGGCAAATTTAGCTGCAAACCCCAGTGGTGTGTTAGAACCTTCATTCCATCGCAGGCAATGGTGCCAGCTGTGTTAACTGCTGTGGACCATTCCCAAGGTGTGTCAACAAGTCATCTTACATAGATAAATCCCGTAATATTAGTCCAGATCGTGAGGTGACATAAACTGGCAGGGCTTTCATGAACTGAATCCTTGCTGTAATGAAATCAATTTCTATCAGCCAAGAAAACGCCTTTTTGCTTTGTAGTTTGGTGGTTCCAATAGCAATGACCAAAACACATCAGCCACCTAGCAAATATCTACCAGTCCATCAGAATCCTGATGCAGGCTCCCTTATGTTTATGTATTTTGCTTTTCTTAAGGAAAGGTTGCCAAATTTGCCTGAGTTTGTGATAGCTTTGAGATGTGGACAACTTTCCATTAGAATTGAGAAGGCTATGCCAAAATTGTTTCCACTCGAGATTACTTAAAAGAATTGGAATCCAGATCTTTGAGTGTGAAAGGCTAGTACATTAACTCATAGCCCTTCTTTGCCTCCATTGTACTGTTAAATGCAGAGTAAAAGCAAGCAAATAGCAGAAGACAGAAGTGTGTTTGCTTGGGAACCACACTGTAAAGAAAGAAGAGAATGGGCTTGGCGAAACAGACAGATGTTTTGTTTAGGGGAGCCAGAGGAGGATGCTTCTGGTTCTTCTCCAAAGAGGGGAAAAAAGCACAGATGCAAAACCTTATCATTTAACAAAACTGCTTTTTGAATCCTCAAACTAGGAACAATACAACCCAGCTCATTTCAGCATATCTAAAAACCCACTAACAAACTGGTGTCATCAGTGACCAGAACTGATAGGTTAGGTCACTGCTGTGTCATTAAATGAGCATTATCCAGAATAACAAATGCTAAAAAGTAGCCCCTAAATATTCAGGGACAGAGTACAGTGCCCCAACACAAAGGCAGTTTATTCACCAAGTTCTCCAAGACTTCGGATCACGCAGTAACGCTACACAGGGAAACTCAGTACATGCACTAACATAAGACTTAGAGGAACACGATTCACTTCTTACCTTGAGCGTGTATGTATTTCTTTATCATTTTTAAACCTTAATTTCCCCAATTTAAATGGTGCCAAGTGGTGTAACGCAATGGTTATCTAGGTGTAAAAGCTCCCAGCTTGAAGGATTCCCTTGGCCTTATGTTATTTCATTATTATTTCTTCACTTGTGTTATTTGTGTACGTAGAAATAATATTTAAACTACCTAGACTTAAGCATTGCAGTTTGCAGAATCTAGCCTGAAACCGCTATTTGTGTGTCATCTGTGTGTACAATCCCACACATTCACGAGCACGCTGCAGTATGAGCAGGACTGACAGTTAAAGAGCAAGGCAAAAACGGCAGCGTCATGCTAAGTAACCTAGCAACGTTCATAACAGAGCACAACACTCCTGCTTAGATTAAACTCTGTCTCAGCGATACAGTTTGTTATTTTACAGTGTGATTCTACTTGCAGGCCTGGTCTTGGCAAGATATTTGGTGCTGCAGAAGAAAGTAATTCGTTACATCCCTAAAGTTATGTTACTGCCTTAGTTTCTCACGCGCAAATCTTTCCCCTCACTTTGCTGTGCTGTAGGAAAAGTGGATTGAAAAAGTTACTTCAATAGGATGCATGAACTGTATAAATACATATACATAAACATAGTTTAGCTATGTCCAACGCACTGGTGAGTGTTTGTTGTACACCTCAGCTCTTGTATTGGGTCTGCGAAGAACAAACAGAACACACTGTGTTTCAGAAAAACATTGTTTAAGACTTTGAGATCAACACAGGAGACCTCCCCGCTACATAATAAGTGCTACAATTTTTTGCCTTACAGAATTGCAATCACTGCCTAATGTAAACATGTTGAGGTGTGATATACTCCCCCTCATTTCAAAAAGCTGGCCTCAGACAGCGAGCAGCGTCAACAGAAGAAAAATGAAATCGCTGGATTGGATTACTTCTGCTGGCAACCTGGATTTTTTTCTCCCTTTATAGTATGTATGCTATCCATGCTCAGTTAGGATACTGAGATGTTATCAGCTGAAACAAATGGTGGAAGAGTGATTAATAAACAACACCCCTCCCCTCTGAAACCTCAAACCATAGGAAAAAACCTGCTGTTGAGTTGCTAATCTCTTGGAGATAGAAAGGTCCCACCCTACTGATGCAAGATGAAAACAGAAATCTAACTTACATACTTTATGGTGACTTCATCATTTAATTAAATCATGCATACGTAAGATGAGATAGATAGTTTTCTGAAGATTTATGTCCAGAAGCATGTTTGTTCTGGAGCCAAACCTTCATTTACCTGTGGGTTAGCAGCCATAATAGTGTAATTCCCATCATCATCCAGGGTGGAGGCTGCAGTATGCAGTGAGCAAGTTCCATCAGGTTCTCTTTGAATTTGGTAGTGATCACTTCGTTTAGAAATCTGCTTCCCATCTTTAAACCAATAAATCTGCAGGAAAAAACAAGGCATAGCTGATAAGAGGTGGGTGCTCATTGTCATAGTTTCTCAATTAATAGCATTAACGAATCTTAACTGCTGAAAACCTCTCTGGTAAGCATTAAAAGAAAACTGACTTGATCAACTAGTAGAAGTGCAGGGCCACACTGCATGAACCACTTTCACTGAGACAAGTTACAGATTAGTGCTTGTTTAAAGGAAAAGATGGCAGCATGAACATTTACTGAAGAAATTTACAGGTGCATAAGGGCTATACCCACCCCAAGCACAGAACAGCAGCTGAACAGCTCAAGAACTGAAAATAAAAGTCATCACAAAGAAAGGTTCTGTTTCAGAGATTACTGATTTTAAATTCTTATTTCACTCAATTCTGAAGAAGTTGCAGAAAGAACTTGAGAATGCTATTGCTCTCTTTTCAGAAAATAAAAACATAAATCAAGGTAATTATAGGAATAAGTAATTCAATGATGAATAAAGTAGAAGTAATGATCTCACTGTTGAAACACAACTTTTGTCTCGCATCCCTTATGCTGACTGGACTGGACCAAAAGGCCAGAAGGGGATTCAGCCGCTCACGCTGGCAATGAACAGTTCAGTATGTGAACGGGCCAGCTCAGTATCATCGCGTGACTGAAACCTTGTGTGTCACCCCGATGTGACAGGAATGGACAGCTTTACAAAGTAACAGGAAATACTTCAAAGCAAGTCAGCACACAGATAGCCTTTAATAACTGTACACCAACACCAGCGCAGTTCCAAGTTGTACAGAACAGTTACATTATCTATCAAACAGAGGTCCTTTCCATTACTTTTGATACATAATTTTATTCTCTGGCTGACCCAAGATCTACTGTGAGCCAAAAAAATGATGTATGCAGAATAATATCTTATAGTAATCCATGAATTACACAAAAAATACGTATGTGTTTTTAATGCCTCAAACTTGAGGTGAAAAAAGAAAGCAAATATTTTGACCTAGCTTTGGGGGTTTTCTGCTATATTTTAAAAATGCTATAAAACCCCAAACTGAAATCTGCTGGAATCAAAAGAAAAGTGGGATGTGGGCATGAAAACACACACAGGAATATGTGAAAAATTTTATACGAGAAAGGCTGTAGTCAGCTCCCCAAACCCACATTTAAGTAGAACATTATTTAGTTGTCATTTCTGAAGCACGTATTACACCATAACATCAGTGGTGTTCAGCATTTCTTAAGTCACTTGTGCAGATACCTACACAATTTTGACGATGTCAGCTCACACCAAGTACAAGAACTGTATTTGTCCTGGTCGCATGACTGCTGGGACTATCTTGCATGAGGAAAACACACACAGTTTTCTCAGTCTAATTCTTGAAGTGGGAATTTAGCTCTTGCAGTGAGGAAAAGGTGCTAGCTTTCCAGTAAAAATGAAGTGACAAAGCAAAGCACAATTCCTTATATAGTTTAATATGCCAGGTTCTTCATATGTGCCAACATTTCAAAGCTCTAAATTCACTCTCTTGAGGGGAAAAGTTAAGGATCTACTTTTAAGTATCACAAAAAGACAATGGAGAATGTTTTGGAGGGAATGAGTGGAAATTTCCCTTAAAAATCAATTACCATGTATGGTTTTTATATTAACAAGCATTATGTGTAACTAGAAATGATTTCATTTCCTCAATAGCTGGTTATACTTGTTTCCCATTTTGTCTGTCAGCAGCCTTGCAGAGGCTCTGTGGTGCTAACAAAAGATTTAGTCATGTCTTCTCGTCTGCTGACAGAGCACTTACTGGAGATGCAAAAGATATTTGATCACTTATATACACATGCTAATGGATGCTGGTAACAACATAGCTGCAAAAAATGAGTTTTAACTTGCGTGCTTTACATGTGTCATAATGTTGCTTGGAAATCTACTGCATTAAGTAGTAATTATTTAATAGCAATGCACTTATCAGAAATATCAGGAGACATGCCAGGAATTATTACATGCAAATATATGCAAATATTAACTGAACCAGCTATCCAAACATCATACATATGTTGTCCAATACTTATTTCCACTAAGTTTAAAAGCATTGGCATTGCCAGTATTAAGAATATTAAGAATTTACTTGTGAGCAGTAAATTCTTAATATTACCTTTATCTGACATGGAGGTAATAAGTAAAACACTACCACTGCTGGAGACAATGGCCCTTGCAGTGAAGTATTTTCTTTCTAGGATACCTTTTAATAAATGTACCATTAAACTACGTAAGCACTGAATGCTGCATCTGGATTGCTTTTATTTGCACCAGATTTTCAGAAATCAATGCGTAATGGCTAGAAATATAATCGAATACACAATACAAAAGGATTTTTGATCTTGGGTAGCACAGGCATCTTTAATCACTAAGAGTTATATTCAGCCATGTGAAGAGCAAGCAGAACAAGCTTTGTGCAACATTCATGTCTCAATTAACCTTTTGTATGGTGTTGTCCTAATTCTGAAGAGAAATATCCCTTAAAAAGAAGTATTCCACAATCCCTCCTGTATCATCACAGGTTCTCATTTTAATGAGAAAATAGTTTTACATTAAAGGGAAGGTTATAACAAAAGTTGACTCAGATTTAAAAAGTCATATTTATGGAGACAGAATTTGCACATCAGTATTTAATTTACATGGCATGTTCAGGGGAAAAAATAATCAAGCCAATAACCCTGCTTAGAAAAATCCCTTGTAATGAATGCCAGATTTTAGAAACACTACAGTCCTTCCCAAAGCCATTCCTTGGCAGAGCTGACCGAATACTTAGAAGGGAGGAGCTTCAAGTTAGTAAATTATTTCCAGCTTTTCATTTGCCAAAGTAAAGAATTTATTCAGGGGCAACACTTCCAGCTTCGACAAATGACAGTGGAAGGGCAGCCCTCAGCCATCGAGCATTTCAAAATTGCTATCTTGGCATGCTCCGGCAGGTGAGGGGAAGATGCAGCCTTTGACATTTGCAAAGCCCAGCTAACAAGTAGCCATCCAACAGGACCAAAATTGGTTCCATCCCAAGCAACTTAACAAATCACACAAAGCATCTGCAAGTGAATGGAATAAAGGGTCATAGTCCCAGGTGCAAGAGCAAATCACTTCTTAATGTGCATGCTTTGACGCTGCAGAGAAGCAGAACGTGTATCTGAATCCGAGCGCAGTCACATCAGATACTACTTTATAATGCCGTGCGTTAGGGGAAGTACTAACAATGTGGTTTCTTGGCTGTGCAATCGCTAACACCAAAACAAGGAGAGTGAGGGAAAGGAGACATCCTCTTTCATCTGTCTTGAATCAGATTAAGATGACTGTGAAACTGCACCTTAATTGAAAACTGTGAAAATTAGGGAATGGCTAAATTGACTAAGGCTGACTCACAATAGGTGATCCAGCAACTTAGTCATACGCCTCAGGCAAAAAGAGTACCTCCTCTCCAGCACAGCACACCTCTTAACACCAACAAACCCATTTATCTTCCACCCTTGCTCAGCACAACAGACTCTTCTGTACGGTCATCTCAGAAGTCACGCTGGACATCAAAGGATTGGTTTCAGTCAGACTGGGCTAGTCTTCTCAGTGTGTGTCTTCAGTTTGAAGCAGGAGTGCTTTTTTGATATGAGTATATGATCAGCCCCTTGTACTTTGCAGTGGTTCACATCGTGTTGTGGTCTTGGAGCACAGAATTGGATTCCTTTCAGATGAAACTAAGCCAGAAAATGTGCTCCAAGAATACATCTAATGTGCTGCATCTGCTTCAGACTGTGGGACAAGATTAGAGCTAGCCTGAAGTAAAACCTCCTGAAATGCATGCAGGGATGGATATCTCATTCTACAGATTTTCTTCTTCTGGTCTGCACTAACTTGTTAACGTAGATGTAGCCCTAGTTCTCTGTTGTTCTTTCTCTGCTACCTGACAAAGTCCATTTTTCTTTTTACAGTTTGTGCAGTATCATACACCTGTATCACTGGACATGTACAGTTATTTGCATTTATCTCTGCTCAAAATCATAAATACCTGTAAAACCTACACTAGATGAGATTTGGACATGGCTGCTGCTGTGAAGATCTTATTTAAGAGATAAGGCATCTTTGATTTTATCTAAGAAGAAAAGAGCCCCTGTCCACAAGAGGTCACTGTAAGAGCTGCAAGGACCTCACGGGGAAGCTACTGGCTTTGGCAAGGAACCTGAAGAAGCTACTGCTGTGTGCCTGCTGCATAACGAGTCAGTTGATTGCCAAGCAATTTTTGAAATGGTTAAACACAACCTGCCAAAGGAAGGCATTCCTCCACACTACTGACATCACGCAACTGGTACTTTTACATCTGCTAAAACGAAATGCTTCCCAAGCCCAACCCTCCCTCAGAAGCTTGTCATTAAAACCTCACCATCATGTCTCATCTTGCTGTTGGGATATATGGTAAGTTAGGGTATTTTATTATGCCTTCCTCTAACCTTCAATGAAATTTAGTCTTGTTAGGGTGTATAAATATGAAGTCTGCAATGCTGAAGAATGGCAGAGATACGACACTGGCTCGTGAACCAGAAACAACTTATTTTTGCATTAGAATGTTGCTGTGCCTGAGCTAATTACCCATGTAACCTGATGAGGTTGCTTTTGGGACTACTTCTAGCATTGCACTGCATTCCGTGGTACAGATGTACCCTGAAGGTAACTCTGAAATTGACGGAAGTATTACTTCTAGGTAAAATAATTGAGACGAAGTCTCAGGAGGGAGTAACTAAGAGCCAAAGCCTCATAGTAGGATTTCTGCTGAATATAAATCTAAATAATTCCAGTGATGTCAAAAGAGATTTGACAGTTTGTACCAGCCAGGAGTCTGTCTTGTCAAGAGAGAATATCTGCTGTTCCTGTAAGATACAGCCTATAGGGTCCAGGGGCTCACTGTAACTTATCAATATAGAAATCTTCAGAGCATTTCTAGAAACATTTACCCTCTTTTCTTACCTTTGGCTTTGGATTTCCTGCCACTTTGCATGTAAATGTGACTGGCATTCCCTCAAAGATTTTGTAATGCTTCAGCTTTATCTCAAAATATGGGGACATACTGTTATCAATAGGTTCATCTCCATGTTGCACCTCATCATCTGATTCTTCCACAGGAGATCTCTCCAGCCTGTATTCAATTTCACTGATCAATCTTTGCTCAAAGCTGGAGACTTTATACTCCTGTCAAACAAAAAAGGTACATATTAGTGTCCAGCTTCAACACATTGCTCAGCAAGATGTGTTCCTAATGTGTTTTTTTTATTCTACTGATCTTTGACAATCCATTAAGGTTTTACATACAAAAGGAAACTGTTTCTTGTTGAAGAATAACACTATAATCTGTGCCTCCAATAACTTCCCTATGAAACAATGAAGACATCTGGTATGAGGCAAAAATTGTATTTCATGTTATCTTAAGGTCTAATTTATAAGGGGGAGGAAAGTCATTGGTTGCTTTCTTTCCATTTTTTAAAAAAGCCTATAAGAACAAAAGTATTCTGAAGCAGTTCATAAAGACAAAAGAAACACGCTAATATTTCCTTGAGGGTACAGGCAGATTTAGGGTGGGTTTTGTTTCCAGATGGCCAGAAGACCATATGGTTCACATCTGCTATTTGCATAGAACTGTACCGGAGGCTGCACCAGCAGGCTAAAGTGATTTTGTTTACAGTTGCCTGTAAAAATGAGAAAACGGCAACACTGGCAGTCCATGACAGTTGCCTCTCTTTACTCCTGTTGCCATGGTCCCCTTTGTCTGGCCAAAAGTACCACTTCTTCCTTAAAAACCAAATTTGTCATAAGAGTATTCAAGATATAGAAAGAAGAGTGGAAAGTTTCATCCAGTGTAAAACAATACTGCTTATTTAAATTTGCTATTCAGATACTGGGAAACGTTCCTGTGACAGAGTTATATACTTTCTTGACCTGTTCACTCACTCTGCTTCACAGTACAAAAGTTGTGCTTTGAATCTTAGCGATAACAAAGATAATGCCAGAAAGCAAGAAAGCTCAGAAGCAGGAAAAAAAAAAAAAAAAAAAAAAAAAAATCTTTATTAGTCAATGCTCTTCTCAGTCAGCAGAAATTCAGGCACTCTTTCAAATGACCTTTGGCCATTATCTCTGACTCTTATTTTATTTAAGATAGAATACGTCTCACATGAAGCCTCCTTTCACAGGCCCATCCTCTACCATTGACTCTGGTCTTGGAATGACATGTAGTCTTTTTACTGACTGGTTACAGAACTAATCATAACCCTCAATAACAGTAAAAAGTGGAAGAACAGAGAAATACCTTTGTAAACTGAAGACTTTTTAAATTTCTTTGTTCCCTGAAAGTTTATCATAAAAGTAAATCATGAAGTACACATGGTGTATATATAAAAAGCAGCTGATTGGGATGCAAGGCAGTTAGTATCAGCATATGTTAACATTACGGCAGAAAGATACTGGAGCACACCATTACTGTGGTTAAGCCGCCTGCACTCAGACAATTAAACTTTAACACCTTGAAGGGAGTGCAGCCCAAATGTCCAGTTATTAATGCTAGGTGACCTCTTGTTATTAACCAAGAACAGTAGAAGGGAAAGGGCAAAGATGACAGAGGAAAAAAAAAAAAAATCAATGGAAAAAAAGCAAGACAGAAAAAAGGTGAAAATGTTAACCTTTTGAATATCCACAGGACTCACTACAGAAGCACCAACAGAACGAGCTTCCTGCAAGAGCAGAATAAAAGATCAAGAGGCAGAAGGAAGACCAAGAGGCATACATGACTGTTTCTCAGAGTTTTTATCAGGTGAACATACTTTATGTGGTAACATAAGCAAACGAATCCTGCACATTTCTGAATAGCAACTCTGGCATCTAAACAATGGAGAATGTGTACCTGGCCTTTCAAGCAGACTTTGTTGTGTTTTTGGTCTGCATCCAAAAAGTGCAGATTACACACATAAAGAGAAGATAGTTTCAAGATAGTAGATGTATTTTTTCCTTGGGAGACTTAAAGGTCGGGACAGAATAGGATAAACGGAAGAGTTTAAAGCAGAAAGCAGACATTTAAGAACTCTCAACCTTATTCAGTAAGGAAAAACTGAGCAATAAGCATGTGATCCTCCAGTTTACTTCATTGATATATAACATATGACTTCTGTAATCAAAACCCTCCTATCTTGTGTATATTTATTGTCTTATGTGGGACTCCTTTTAAAAGAAAAGAAGTTTTCTGTAAAAAAAGAAAAATTGAAAGAATTTTTTTATTTTCCTATGAAACTGTAGAGTTATGTGGCACCTGTATAGCAGGCTCCTCTTCTGGCTCCTGTATATTGAAGACAGTTGCAGCACTGTCTGCTCCCAGCAATCGACGAGCCATTTTCTCCTCATACGTTAACCTCTGAACAAAAAAATAAAAGGGGGATGAGGAGGAGGGAAAAGAATAAGAGTTCTTATTTCTCATTAAGCACTACAAGGCAGCTAGACAGTAAGCAATGCTTTAAGTAATGTTAATAGAAGAGAACAGCAATATGTTTCTAACAGAAATTTTCTACTGCAGTTTGTAATGCATTTTTTTTGCATTACAAGTAGCTCTTCTGGCTTAAGCAACCCTTGCCCTGACTCTGCCATTTGTTTCCATCCTCTTGCCAGGAACTTGGGCAGGAATGAGCAATAGGAACTGCTTAAATCAGCATGGCCATCAAAAAAGTGCATGTCAAATCATCCCAAATCTTACTCCTAGTTGTTCTGCTCAATTTTTACATTAGAACCACACGGCAGAAAACTCTGCCAAAAATGCTAAGAAGATACTACACTACTTGATTATTTTGTCAAAAACATGACAGCTTTATAGAAAAATACACTCTTTAAGGTTTTTATTTCTATTTCTTCTTACTCTTCTAAAAATTAACGAGACAGCTTATGCAAGACAATTTACGCTCAGAAGGTAAGGCAAGTTAAAAGAAAACCTTAAGTGTGCAATTCAATTATTTAATTATTATTTTTCCTTCTACATTCAATAACACATTTCAGGCACTTAAGACTCTTACAAATCAACATCACAAAAAAATGCTAGTGAATGAAAGGCTCATTACATGGTGAAATGCCTCATTTAAACAGAAAAATGAAAAAAAGAATGGAAATTGTAAAACATTACATCTACTTAATGCTTCCATTTTTTAAAAAGCTCATTTAAATTAATTTTAAAAATATGTCATATCGTAGCTAAACTAGCAGGCTGAGACTCATGAAAACTAGCTACCAATCTTGGCTTGGTTACAAATGTCTAAGCAAGTCATGAACTTTTCTTCACTTTAATTTCTTCTGTAATCAATCCAAGTGCCCACAGCCATAATTACACAAACAGAATCACCCAAGACAGGAATCTGCAAGGCAAAAGCCTCAAGGCAAGTGCAAAACTAGAGTTTACTTGGTTCAAGCTCCCACATCATCTGATCACAGTTGGTTTTTTTTTTTCCTTGGGCCATGTGGGCTTTCTCAGGACATTCCATTCATTTGTCCAGGCCAAACATTTCTCTCACTTTCCAAAATAGGCATTGACAGTCATGTTCAGCCCACCTCCTTTGAAAAAAATGGGAACTTATACACTATGAGAGTGATTCTGCTTAACTGCTACAAAAAACTGCCAAACCCTATGCAGTTAACGGAGAAAGGTAAGTACAGAAGCACTAGTCACTCTGAACATTTTCCCTACTTCACTTCATTGACCCTATTAAGAACCAGAATCTGACAGCTGTGGAGTAGATAGTCTGACTCAATAGGTTGTCTTGAACTACAACTCCATACTCCACATATCAGACACAGGAGCAAACATAGCAAACTTCGGAGCATGGTTCTGAGAAACCTAAAGCACACTACCTTTCAGTGACACAAAGGTATCCCGAGGCATTCAGATGCTTTTGAAAACATTTCATTGACAAAACAGGGGTGACGCTCTACATTTTAAAAATTACTTTCCTCTTAAAAGAGATTCCTGCTTCAAAGACATTTAAATCAATGCCTTAATAACTGTAATCAACTCTTAGGAGAGTTGCTTCTCATCAACTCTGAGCAGGAAGAATTTGGTATTTTATCTTGTATGCATATCTTAAAATGCACAAAAATTAATGGAGAACTTTGTGACTGCTCATTTTAATTGTTTGATATACTTGCCCATTTTACCTCATTTCTTGACTCCTCAAGCAGATCGTTAATTCTTGATAAAGTCTGGAAGTTAGTACTACAGGTTGGTTTTTATTCTATTGGCCAAAAAATGTCCCACAACTGCAGGATCTAATGATGCCTGATTCCTAACGGGTTTGTTTCTCATGATGAACTACCTCATCCCCCTCCAATGTCCACTTACCACCTATTCTTTTCCCCCATTGTCTGACAGCTGAGCAAAAGGTAGAATGAGCCTGGACTGATCAAGAGTTATGCATATGCTTACTGGCCAGCCACCCAATGATGAACAGCCAAAAGCAACTGGCCTCTGAGGCTGACAGAGCCCTTGAGGTACAGACCATGCAGACTTCTTATGCGAATTTGTCGCCTTTGAGACCTCCATTGCTTTGTTAAGTCTAAGTAAAGTTGCCCGACAGGAGACGTAATGATAGGCCAAAATGTACACTATCATTCCTCATGGAAATGAAGCTTTGGAAATGCAATTTAAAATAATAAATACATAAAATATAAAAATAATCTACACACAATTATTTTATATGCAGCATATCTGAGAAACTACCCTTAATGCCCGCTCCCATTCCCCAGGGTATTTTATGTTTTTGTACCGGTTGCCCATTGTTCAAAAGGTCTTCCTTGAAGCGAAGTTTTCTTTCCAGATCCTGAATTACAGCATCTTTTGACCCTTGAATCTCTTCATCTGATGCTATCCTAGCAGTTCTGCCTGTTTTCTTGGGAAATCCCCTGCAAAACAGTACAGGAAAATTCATGAGCTTTCCTGAAATCAATAGTATTTAGAAATTTATCTGGAATCACTGCTATTAGTGAAGAGAACAACATTGTGTCTTTGAAATTAGAGGTCTGGCATCTTGCTTGCTATGCTGCCCCTTCTAACTCACATCACTGTTTAAATGGTTAGTTTAAGGACAAAGCTGAAACTATGCTTTATTCATGCATTAGTTAAAATAGGGCTCAGGATTGTGTAGCGGTGGCTATAAACACCGTACACTCAAAGAGGAAACTGATGAGCAATGGCAATAAAGCAGTGAAAGGAAACATGAAAGAGAAAGTATGACTAGATAAGTGGGGATGGAAGATTAGCCAGGTTCCTATGAAGTACCAGATGGATAAAGATCAGAAAGATGTAAGACAAGGCAGTTAATTATTAATTTCCTACATTATTTATTAACTAATTCCTTGTTATAGCTTTGCAATACACAATGCATAACTTCATGTTTATTCTTCATATCTCTGTGAACACATACCCGGAAGGCAACATGTAAATGTTGTTTCTGAAAGAAGAGCCATTCATAGAGTCTAGGTTACACTGGCAAAAAGAAAATCATTCCCGCAAAGCAGTTTTCAGCAGCAGGGTTTCACAGTGGAATAGCAACCATTCAGCAGTTTGCATTCACAGGGCTAAGCTATTCCTCATACCAGTCTACAAGTTATGATTGCACTTTCAGGATGTCTGACTCCCATTTTCTGCAATGGCAGAGGAATTTACTTTTTTTTCCAGTCTGCACTATTATTTAACACTTTTCAGTAATGTTATGATGGCTCTATTGCTGGAAATGGCCAACAATGGTGGTTTCTACTGGAGATCAGCTGTTCTTACACAGTTGTGAAGAAATCAACATTGCTATCAGTATTTCAAACTTGTAGCAAACCCCATTTCTCCAGTGAAGTCACACATTATTGTTTAAAACCCCAATATTGATCCAATACTAGTTTGCTGGGTTTTTTTTAACTTCATTGACTAACTAGGGCTCAGCCCATTACATGGAAATGACATGCAAAATATGGAATTGAATAAGATAAATTGACAAACTTACAGATGACAGAGATGGACAAAATCAGATTAGCATCTAAGGGGTAAACTTTTTCCAATACACAACTTAATAATTTAATTACCAGCACAAAAATGTCAAACAAGAATCATATGGAGATAAATTTTCTTAGATATTGTTTGGTACTATGTTTCTATAACATGGTTAGAGAAACTTCATTCTTCAGCAAGTGTTTTCAGTGGTAATTTTTAGCATTAGTTAAAATGAAACAATATGCATGTGCTGTCAAAAGCCAAAGAAGAATTAAGTGAATAGATGGAGAAGACAATAATTGGAAACATTTCTGTCTAAATTCCTAAAACATTTCATATTCTGTTACTGAAAGTAAATTTAAAATGGGAAAATGGTGAAGTTCTTGTAAAAAGAACTGTATTTTCACATTAAATCACAGCAGAAGAGCAGCAGACATTTGCCTAGTGTCGCAAAGAGCCAGAGAACAACATCCCTCACCCTAGAAATATTCAGCCGTTAGCTGGAGATCTTCTCAGTCAACAAGCAGAATAATTCCCTCAGCATTTGGCTGGGGATCTTCTCAGTCATAATTAACAAAGAAAGTCTCCACTCTGTTTTGGGGAAGAAATCAGGAAAACTATCCCATCTACAGGGAGACAAGAGAATGCTAAGAGGAAGGGATAAGGTCTCTTTAAGAAAGAGATGCTTCAATAATTCAAGAAATTTGGGGACAGTAAATGTAAAGGAAAATACGGAAGGAAAATTGGACAGGAGAAGGTGGGAAGAGGGGATCACAAGGTAATGTCCCTCAGGAAAGCTGCACCAACTGCTGGAAGCCAGTGGAAAGGTGGCATCTCTCTCCTTATATTATTTCCCTTCACCTTCCAGCCTCTTATACCACCCAGCCCAGCACTGCCATGGAACTAAATTTTGTCTTTTGTAAGCTAAGGATACACTCCCCCCACCCCCCACCCCCCCCCCCCAAAAAAAAAAAAAAAAAAAAAAAAAACCATCCAGCCGACTTCAAGGCAGCAAATTTCAAATTTGGCTTCACCTTGAAGAAGCCCTGTGCCAGCTTTTAAGGGAGACATGCATCCTACCTTGAAAATTTCAAGTGATACATTAAGAAATACAGTTTTCATTTCACGTTCTTACAAATTTCATACTTGAATGATAAAAAGAGTCTTAGCAGAAAAAGGCCCATTTATGCTTGGCACTCAACAGGCTGTAAAGGTAAAACGTACAGTTTACCCAAGAAAGTCACAACACTGCACAAAGAGGGGGATCGGCTAAGTGCTCTGGAGTGGAGTTCAAGTAACAAGTGAAACCATTTTCTGAAGCATTATGAGTTATCTCCAAAAACAAAAACCCCTAAGCAAACACACCCATTTTTAAAAGGGGAAGGAGTACCAAGAGAATTACAGTTCAGTAAGTTCAATGTCCATACTAAACATAAGAAAACAATATTACAGCACATTTCAAAACAATGTAGGGTAATAAGGAAATGAAAATTGAATCATATCAAACCTCACATTTCTCCCTGTCAGGCTGAAGGGCATGCAGATAGGCAAAAAGAAGTAGCTTTGATACATTTCAGTTTATGGCTTCTGAGCAAGCCCTCAGGAGCTAAGTTCCCTAGTAAATCAAGGAAACAGAGTCTTGCTGAAATTTCTATTATATGGCTGCCTAACCATCTAAAAAAGCTGTTCTGAGAAGCAAGGATTTTTTTTTTTTCTATCAAACTGGAAGAATACAGGTCAATGAGGTCTTTCAAAATTCTAGACAAAATCAGTGCAGAACTCTCCTTTCTCCACCCTCCAACAGTGACAGCTAAACACTGGAACAAGTCATGTAGGGAAGCTAAGGAATTTTATTTAAGAACAAGGTATGCAATATTTCAGCAATGGCCTAAGGATCCCTGGTAATTTTTAACAGCAGAGGCAGACTCACTGACAACCTTCTAGATCTCTGGTTATGTGCCAGAATATCCTGAGCTTTGCACAGTGGGTGTGGAAGTGTCATCCATGACCTGATCCAGTCAACTTGTCTGAAAAATAAATTCTCTTCTCTTTACTTACATTTACAAATAAGGATTTAAGCAAGGAAGTAGTCAGTTTAAAAATATAACTATAAAAATGAGTATCAGTTAAAATTTCTTCAAATGCCTTTAGAAAACCTCTATTTCAGGACTATTTTAAATTGGGGCAAAAAATGAAAAGGTGCACAAGGAAAGGTAATTCTTCTTGCAGATGCTCTATTTCCACCTCCTCTTTAGACTCTTTCTTTCTCTACATATATACACTTCAAAATATGTACATATATATACATACATACATTCATACCCCCACCAACTTAGCTCTTAAGACACACATTCTTGACGTGAATTTCAAAATGGCTACAACGCAATGGCAACAAATAGAAGGTCTTTGGCAAATCTATCCTCTGAAGCACAGATTCATTCAGCTTGAGAGACTGTTTACATGTCAAGACAGCCTGGCAGGCAAACTTTCTTCAGTTGCTTTTGCAAATATTTTTCACCATCCTTACATGCCCTTATCTGGATGCATTAAGTTCCTGAGATTTGTGTCCTTCTTAGTGACTCATCTGCTTTCTTTTTGTCTTTTCTCATGGATAATATCAAACAAAACATTCTGCCCATTCATTTTTGTATTTGTATGTTCATCCTTTGCCTGATACAATTTTCAGAGTATATTGTGACTTAAGGTAGCAGGAGATAGCTGGAGAAGGCATATTTCAAGATATTCACACCATTAGTCTCGAGCACACAACCATCACCACAAATGTGCAAAGAATCTATCAGCCTTTGAGAACCGGGCTGCAATCACATAGATTTTAAGCACCTCTGAAACATGTGCCACTTAAGTCACTGAAGGTCTGAATACAGATATAGATAAAAGCACACAAGTCTGAATTCTTTTGGTCAGAAAGGGCGCAACGGAATTGCCAAAACTCAGTCATCTTCATTCACACAGAGATTTTTGACAGCAAACATTTTTGCAACCTCAGCTTGGCTCTCCTTAGTTTTGAATATTTGCCCTAACGTTTGTTTAGAAAGAAGGCCAAACCAGCAGTACTTTTAATGTTTTAATTACACAGAGTGCATGCTGGATGCAATTCCCTCTTTTCCTATGTACCTTTTACAGTGTAAACAAGGGCAACAGGCTGGCTGTTGTTATCCTTCCAAGAACAAATTCCTGTTTGCAGCCAACATGGCTCAGTTTCACAGAAATCCAAATCAATTCTCTGGTACTGAGGTAATGAACAGTAACTTGATTTTTCCTTTAAAACTCAAGTCTTCCAAAAATACAGCTAATTCCTGCCCACTTAACACATTTTCCGCTTACTGTAAGAACAAAATTACTACAAGCACTGTTAACAGGTCACAAACTTTGAAGCTGCAGCTGCATATTAAAATCGTTTTAGTCTGATCTTGTCATACACACTGTGGAGACCAGGAGCCAGGTCTGTTCAGTAATGTGATGTTACATGTGCCTGAATTAAGGGAATGCCTGAGGCACAGACGTGACTAAGGATGACTTGCACTAAATGAAACAAAGGTAACGAAAGTTCAATTATTTCTGCCACCCAAGAAAAGG
Organism: Strix uralensis; assembly: GCF_047716275.1. Lineage (NCBI taxonomy): Eukaryota > Metazoa > Chordata > Aves > Strigiformes > Strigidae > Strix > Strix uralensis. Next base: position 43,394,185 of record NC_133975.1, read on the forward strand.
TTATGAAACTGTAGTTGAAAAAAAAAAATAAGTCGTGCCTCAGCATTGGATAGGATCAAGACTGACATGAATAATACATATTTCTGAGCAAGTCAGAAGGAACGCAGAGAACAACTCACCTACAAACTGCATGCCTACCACGTAAAATTTATTTTTCTAAGACTTATCTTTAAATATGCATTTTTACTCAGAAGAACTACTACTTTTTCATTCTCCTGTTTAGTTCCTTCCTCACCTAAGCAAGTTATCCCTCTGCCTCGTGCTGTACTGGTTACCATAGATACGTGTCATTTGCTTTTCCAAAGATGCCCACATACTTGGATATCAATTTTAAAAAATACTACCTATTTTGTAACCGGTAATCTTATTCACATTTTTCATTGTTACCAGCATTATGCTAGAACTGATGGTCAAGAAAAAAATCACTAAAGCACTAACTGCTCCTGTACGTAGAAAAGGCTGGCTGGCATAGTCCTCATAGGCCTGAAATCTTGATAACAGGTAACTGCCAGAATCATATGAAGAAAAACCTACACTGGACTGAGAAAAGGTAATATATCCAAACTATTAACCTTTACTCCAGTTGAAATTTTACTGGTTAAGGTCTCCAAAAATATCAAGTACTATACCTGGCTTTTACATTCACACACATTTCTGTGGCATTCAGATCTGCTTAAAATAAGGAAGTTATAAAATTAAGACCTTTGGAAAAAAAAAAGTGCAGACCAAAAAAAAGCTGCAAAGCAATGCTGCAAATAGCCTCTCTCTCTTCAACAGAGAGGTATACGTACTAATTTTCTTAGTTAAGTTCACTTGTCATCTTACAACATTCTTAAGCATCTGCAAATACCATTTAGACAAAGAACTGGATAAAAGCATCTTGAAAATGAAGACTTCCAGATGCAATGATTGTCAGGATACAGTAGGTCAGTTATTTTGGCTACAGTCTGTGTGACTCCTTGTTAAATCCTTGATCTCTACTTTTGAGCAACTGTAATTGATTAGATCTGGGGCACAACCTGGATTTCAAAGTTCAAGTGGAACAAACACGCATTCATCATATTTCAAAAAAGCTGATGTGGATATGTATTTTATGATAATCACATGCATGTACATAATAAAAAAGTGCAAAAACAAAGCTCCCAATATGAGCTGTTTCTTAGCACAATAAACAAGAAGTGATCTGATACCACAGGTAAAACACTCGGGTGTTGGTCTAACAGCCACAAGTAGCATCCAAGCTATGGGAAAAGGAGGTACAATGCAATAAATCAATAACAGAATCACAGAATCATCTAGGTTGGAAAGGACCCTGAAGATCATCTAGTCCAACCGTTAACCTAGCACTGACAGTTCTCAACCACCCCATAACCTTTAAACAAAGATGGTCTAATGGACAGGAGCAATAGCTTCAGAAAACAGGGGGTTGGGAATGAATGCAAACCCTAATATTTGCTGGAATTTTTCCAGTTACAGAAATACGTGTCTTCAGATATATTTTCCTGAGGTCCAGGGATAACTCCAGGTATGACTGAATAGCTAGCATACAGAGATGAAATGAGCTCCCTCCGAAGCAAGAAAACAATCTGACCTTTCTCCTTAGTTTGATGTTGGAATTCTTAATCAAGGTACTTCCTCCTATGTATCATTATTTTCACATCAATCATACTGAAGGTAACCTCCATTTTTTACAGTTGTGACAGACATAACTTACAGAAATAGGAAAAATAAATATCTAGTCTACATAGGACAGCAATACAGTTTACTCTAAAATGAAAGCTGGTATTTGTACTGGGAGACTGTTGAAAGCTGCAAGACAAAAAGATGGAGAAGTGTAACTTTTCCTCAGGGGTCACCATCATTGCTAACTGACTCAAGGAACACAAGGATTATTAAAATATTTGCTTCAGTGCTATTTGAGACAGAATTCAGTGGACAAGTCACAGTACACAACTGCAAGAACAGGCCAGCAGCTCTGATTCAAAGGGGAAAAAAAAAGTGCTGATCTCTCTGATGTCAATATTCTCATGATTCCCACAGAATTTCCTTTAAGATTTGGATTTAAGGTTCTAGAGGTCATTGAAACAGCAGTCAAATTTATTATGTAGAGTGATAAAAGCAGCTTGTTTAATTACATTTTACAAGATACTTTAGAGAATCTTGTCTTCAAAACAATGTTTTCTTTTCCATTTTCCATTCTTTTCCAGAAAGCAGTAAATCTAGAGTCATGTTCTTTCACCAATTCTGTACGGTCAGATTTTTTTCTGTTTGTGACTAAGGTAATATTACTGAAGAGATCTACTTTAAGAAAAAGTCTACTTTAAGGAAAAGTGTCTTCTTTAAGAAAATACTGTAATTTTAAAAGTTGCTTTCAAAAATTATATATATATAGCTGAAAATACATGGTTTTTATACTTAGAAAGAGATTCCGTTTCTCCAGGCTGATTCACTCCACACCTTTTTGTATCAGGATTTGTATTCTTGTTATTTAAATATTCACCAAATAATCACTAAATTCTACTTATGGGATTAATTTTGCTTTCACAAATGCGCATGTAAGTTTACCAATGTATGTGCTTACCTAGAATTTGTAAGTATACTTATTTTTTTTTCATACAGATATAATTTGCTTTTTCTATGAACAGTGAAGATCAGTTTCTAGCTTCTACAGATTTAACTGTGAACAAAACTCACTCAGTTCTATGTTTCTGTCACATTAACTCTGCTCCCTGCAAGTCTTATATAACCAAAAGCTAACCTGAGTCCAACACACCCACCCACCCTTGAGTTTTCTCTGGGTGAAGAAAACCTGAGACTTTTAAGAACAGTATCCAACAACCTTACTCCAGCCAAGTTTTACCTCAGAAATAACTGACAAGTGTTCATAATTCCCTTAAGTACTTAATTAGCTATGCAGTTCCACCAGAACTTCTCTCTTGTATAATAACACTATGCTCTGACAGCCATGAATTTATCAAATCTACCCCATTAATATATATATAAAAAAAAGTTTATTCCCAAAGCTTGTTCAGCTACCACCACCACAGTCACAGCTTGAAAATGCTGATCACTACAAAGTGTCTAGAGCTTAGGGGAAAGATGAAACATTTACCATACAATTGTTGCAAATAAATGCTTAAAATACTTAAAGATGAATTAGTAGGTACTAATGACACAAAGCTGCTTCCTATGTTTCAGATGTCCAAATAAAATGTAGTAAATTCACAAGTAGCTATTCCCATGATTTGGGCAAGGCAAGTGTTGGTAAAAAACAAACAAAAAACCCCCACCCCAAGTAAACAAAAAACCCCCAGTGCAGTGTTTCCAAATCTATCAACTGGAAAGAATATTCATTTGATCAAACTGGTTTAGATAATGCTGTCACTTCCAGAGTCTCAGGGTCCAAAACCAAGGAAAATGTCAACCCTTAGCTGAAACATTAGCCTGGTATTCACTGCTCATGTGCTTACAGACAGAGCACAGGGATGGAAGAGAGAGTTAGAAGTGGTTTGTTTCACCTCTTATATAACAAGACGCACAACACCTCCTTGGATCAGTTTCTCTTTTAAGTAGAAAAAGGATGATACATACACTGGAAAGGAAATGCCTGAGGAAAGCTGGTGGAGGGAAGGTCTGACTCCATGAAGAGAAATGAAGACTCTCTGCTGGTTTGTATACAACCACTGTGTCCTCCACTTTACAGAAAAATTCACTGATGCCGTTGACCATCTCCAAAAAGAATTACCTCCACCTGCAATGTTTATTACTTTACCTTATTCTCCTCCTACCACAAAAGCAATCTGAAGAAAATAAGAATGATACCTACTAAGTACTGATTCTGAGGAACAGATCTGTGATTGTGCTGAGATTGAGTAATGAAAAAAATCATTCAAATGTATGAAAAATTAAACAATTATTCAATAAATTCCAGAGTATATCAAGATACATAACTTATAAAAATAGTCTGCAGAATTTCGTGCTCTGCCAAACAATGTTTTCTGGTAATTACATGAGACTCTGACAAAGCTAAATATTTATTGTTTTCTTTCAGATATTTGGCTATCGGTGTAACAGTACCCATGCCTGGGAGAGAAGAGAGTAAACAATCACTGCAAAAAGACCATATAATCAAAATATGAACAGTGAATTACCAACCCTGAAATACACACACAAAAAAGACAAGGCAAGAGAAAGGAGCCATGAAAACATTGAAAGCAAACAGGACGACTGCCTTTTAAGAGCATTTTATCTGCTAGAGGCACTTGATATGAAACTTTTGAGGTAGCTAAATGCAATGACAAGTCCAAGTCTACTTCCACTGACGTTAAAATATAATAATAAATCATAAAGTTATTGTCTACATAGGAAATCCGACCACTTCAAACACTGTATTTTGAGTCTCTAGTGAAAAATGTACGTCCTTTCCATGAAAAGTATTTCAAACTCTGCCCAGTTTACTTTCAGCAACCCATTATCCTCCTCTCAGTATCACCACTACATGACTGATACAAGAAGCAGAGATAAAGCTAAATGGCTTGACCAGCATTTTAGTTGCTGAGCTGAAGCAAAACTGTGACTGCTTCAATTCATTCCTTGCACCCAGTCTGTACAGCACACTGTCAGAAAACTGTATCATCTTTTTCAATCAATGGATCTTGGGAGATCATGGAGTACACGGTGAGACTATAGACCGTGGTGATGAAATGTGTGAGTGGCTCAAAACCTACAATGTCTCAGAAAGACAAAGGTATTCAAGAAAAGAGGATTTGTGAGGATGGAGCAGAAGACAAGGGAAAAGCAGCAAAAAGTGAAAATATGGGGAAAAAAAAAGGAACTGAGACTATAGCACAAATCACAGAAGAGACCAAAAGCAGTGGAGGAAAGGGAGGCAAGGGGAAGAATTGCTCAGGAGTGATAGGAGAATGGTGGGAAACAGAATGATTTACCCAGCAAGACACACCAGACATTAGTAACCTACACAGTAAAATGAAAAGGAGAGGCCAGGGAAAAGTTGGCATCAAAGATACATAACAATAGATCATTTTTTTTGCACCACGCAGTACATCTTTTACCATGTTTTAATGTTGTAATTCAGATGACAAATGCTCATTGTGTGTGTGTATATATATATATATTTTTAAATTATACACACATAGTTTCAGTATGGTTAACATGATCCAGCTCCCATCTGGACTACATTTCCTGAGGGAATGCAGGCCAAACAGCCAACCACCTCATCCTCAGCTCAGAACCTAAGGCTGCTGCCTTGTCCTGGGGGGACAGACACACCATCACGTGCACACCCAGGCTGGCTGCTGGGCTTGGGGAAGTGAGGGGCATGGGGAGAGGGGAAGAATCCTTGCAGAGTTGTCTCTATCCAAAGATCGAAGGGAATGAGTCAAAACACAGCAAATGCCTCAAGGGAGAACACATGTGCATGAGCACAGCGTAACAGGGAAAGGGGACACACTAGAGGCTCAAGCTGCTGCTGTCACCCTCACAGCTCACAGAAGGGAACTTGGGAGAGAATTTAGTTCCTATCCAGAACTATATATACCTATATTAGAGCCTTTCCTGGAAAATCAGGGGTAATTGTAGGCTTTTGTGGGCTGTGCTTACCTGTCAAGCTGTCAGTAAATTAATCACACAACTTTCAGCAGTCAGTATCAATAGAGAACCTCAGGCAGCACAAAGGACACAGTAAGCCAGAAAATCACAACTATTATGAGCGCAAGGGCAAACTGTACTATTTATCAATTTTTCTTCTAAATCTATTTTATGGCCAGACTCTACAATGAGCCATATGACAGAAATCAAGATAAAGAAATGCTTTTTAAAGCATATACGTGATTTATTACTTTGATATCTGCCTGCTTTCTTCCTTCTCTTCCTTTTCGTATCTTGGACTGAAATAACAGAAGTTCCTACCGCAACAGTATGTAGCTGAGCAAGTCACCTAGATACTGTAGATATGTTTAGACAAACTTCTAGACAAAAGTTATAAATAAGCCTTGGATACAGCTATTCTCATTTTTGTTCTTCAGCATGTGTCTTTGTTCTCTAAGGATGGAATGAGAGTCTAGTGCCAGTGGAAAGACAAACTGATCTATGGTGGGAGCTGACATGCTCCAAAATACTATTCTGGCCTTTAGAGAAGACAAAAGGGGAAAACAAGAATGTGGAGTTGTTAGGGGGAGGGATTCTGTTTGTTTTTATGCACTGCTTTTCTAAATCCCCTCCTAAACCCTTTTCCAAACCTCCTCGGAACAAAAACTCTAGCCAAAAGTCAATATATCACTGCGACCACTTTGTTGTCAGATGTATACTTTAATACCTTTTACTTTTAAGTATCACAAAGCTATAGGGACTTCTGAACAATGCTCTCTTGATATTTCTCTACCTGCAGACATAATAGGAACACAGTCTGCAAATATCATTGAATATCATTGACTTTAAAAGAACTGGGTCACAAGAAGGGTTTTCTTTGATCTCCTTTCACCACTCTGGGCACGCAGAGCCTTTTGCTACTGCTTTCATATTTTCATCAACTCCCAATTTAAAGCTTTAGCTTCTCCTCTTTTGTGTTTCTACTGTAGGACTCTTCCAGAATCTCACTTCTGTGAGGGTTAGAAAACTATATCCCATCTCTAGCACAGAAGCATTTGCAAATAATTCACACATTTTTCCCTCTCAGGTAGAGGATAACAGCAAAGGACCCCAGAAAAGTATAATGAAGCAAGTGCAATAATCTCCAGTACAGTCAAACTCAAGGAGCTCATTAGCTGATACTTACGGAGGTGTCACTCCTTTTGGGAGGCCTAATGCGTTGACAGAAATGGGTGGTGGCTGGGATGGCAGCATTGAGCTGAGAAAAGCTGCTGGAGACTGTCCAGAATTAGGAAATCTGGGAGTTGGAGACAGGCTGTGGGAAGGCGAAGAAAGTGAAGGAAGAGGAGGAGGTGGAGGAGGTGGAAGTGGAAAGGAATCACACACGGGATATGTTGCAGTTGGACTAAAGACAGGTGGAGGTGGGGGTGGAGGGGATGGAGAAGAAGGAGACCAGGCGTACTCCCCTTCTGGAGCAAACTGCTGAGAAAAAGGGGGAACAGGCACTCTCCCAAACTGTTTCTGAGAACCAGTTGGAGACATAGGAGAAGGAAGGCTGGATGTAGATGATCCTGAAGACGGAGTCACATAACCTGAAGCAGGGCTGATGTTCTGAGCAGCAATGAACTGCTTAGGCCGAGCATAGTTGAAGGAGCTGGAAGACTGCATGGTTGGGGAAGTATGAGAGTTAAGAATACTCATTGGCACAGGAGAGGTAACAGACTGGCTGGACTCAAGCTCCTGGAAGGAGGGGGGAGGAGGAAAGGAAGGAGAAGAGGGAGGATGCTGATGATGATCAGGTTGCTGTTGGTGACGATACCACTGTCCACTTTCTTGCTCCAGACGAATTTGGTGCTGCAGCTGCTGTATTTTTATAGGGTCCCTGTAGGAAGGAAAAATAGACAAAAAGATATCAGACATGCAGTGCTGATTGGGGAGGAGGTAAAAGTTCCACTGATCTATGGTCTAGGAAAATCAGAAGGCAGGGAATGTTCAAAGCATTTGAATAACGTTATTTCTTCAGAGCCAAAACATTGCTACAAAAGTCTGTTTTTTGAGCTCAAGAAGGAGGAAAAAAGTATATGCATAATACAAGTTAACAGAACCTTCAATTCTTAAAAAAGGCAAACTGTAAGACAAGTTAATGACGCTTAGGATATTTTAAAGGAGCAATCCAGATAATCTAAGTATTGGTAAAAATGCTGAAGTTCTTAACAAGGTTTCCTTTCACTTCTTCCTTATTTCATTCAGTAGCCCTGTTTCAATAATAACCCTCAAATATTTACCCAGTGAGTACTTCAGCTTTGCTTTCTGCTGTAGCTGCTGTGGGCTGATCAGACAGACCTAATTATTGTCATACTTTTAATGAGGTACTTGGAGATAAGGGACCAACTTCTGTGATAGAACCATCCATGTATCTGTAGATAAGCAAAGACTTCCAAGAAACATTTTCTAAGAAAACAGTGAACTGAGCTTCCCCATGTCTTTAGTCCCACTTTTTTCTCCAGGCTTTATTCTTAACTGTAGGTCCTGAGATGCATCTTAGCAGATACTGAATACAGGTCTGAGAAACTGCTAATTGCAGTACTATCAGCTCAAACAGAAATGAGAATTTCTTTTAAAAATGCAGCAGATATTCACTAGCAGAACAATAAAGACTAAAAAACTAACATGCAGGAGCACTCAAAACTGTTAATGAATTTAAAAAAAAAAAAAACAAAAACAACCATACAAAACGTTCAGCAGTGAAGCAAACCATACCATGCACTGGCTTTTTTTTTTTTTTTGTCCACGATACAGTGTTTGAATGACACTGAGATCAAAATTAACTGTGTGGTCTATCATCTTAAAATATATCAGACTGACTTGCTTAAAAATTGTCACGTTCCAGATGGAAATCATAACTTTATCGCAATACTCCAGATGTCCACAAAGTTTCAGCATATGCACATATACCTTTTCTGTATATTTAATATATACTTTATTATATACAAGTCTGTCATTGTTTATATATAATTTAGGTTATTTAAGCAGAAATTTTAGAAGCTGTCTGCTTAATGCATGGCATATGAATGTACGATTCTGGCACAACAATATACTTTTGTTGGTAGCAACAAAATTAGAAATGGTAATATCATCATATTTTCCACTCTAAGATTAATTTTGATATTCCAACCATCCACATTTCCCAGAAAATGTTTTCTGACAATAATTCTGCTTATGATCTCAGGCCAAAGGAGACTATTTAGATAAGAAAAGGGGAACAAGCTTGTTTAGGACACAAAAGTGAAAAATCAGTTATTTACTAGTTGCTTTTTTCTTTTTTGCCATAAAGATGGTTCAGTGATGACATCAGTCATCTCTCCAACAATACATATTTCAGTACTTAAAAAGAGACTGCATTTTCCTTTTTAATTAAATCAGCAGTTCACTTGTAAATTTCATAATTACTTTTTTAATGTTGACAATAGAGACTCTAAATCCCTATCAGTTCAATTTTCACTCCACAGGACACGGGATGACCTTATGCTTCAATCTTTGCTAAATTATATAAAAGTCTCCTTTCCCTAAATGGGCTAAAGCAACACAGTTTTAGTTCCCATCATCATCTGACTTTCTTGACTGATGATAGAAATACTTCAGGTTACCTCTGACTGGAAAGAGAAAGTCCTGTAAGATTACTACTTTCAGCTCATTCTGTATCTTTAGTCTGACTATTTGCAGGCCTACTGTCCAATATCTCTAAAATTATTTATAAAATAATACTTATGTTATTTTCCATCATAATCACCACCAATAATTTTTTAATTTATTACAGAGAGGCTAAGGTTAAAAAAAAAAAAATGGGGGAAACTTAGTATTGGAAATGATGTATTGAATATAGAAGGAACTTAGCTGTTTCCAACACTCCTATGTTTACCCAACATGCCCTGAAAGCAAGTCAGAGTGTCTTGTCTTGAGACTATTTTATTTTCATTGCCAAGTCACATGGCGATGTGCCCAGCCAACAGCATTAACACAAATGACCATCTATGGCCCTGTCAATGGTAAGTATACTACAGTGCCTGCCACCGAACTGCTGCTGTACCAATCCGGGCAAGAGTAAAGACCAGATTCAGGGTATGTCTACAAAAGGCTGACAGGCAACTTTGAGGTTGCTCTGCTCTCACACTAAGCCTGACTTGAGACCACAGGAATATACATGCCTGTAAGTCACAGTTTATTAGCCCAGGACAGCACTAATTTCAGTTGCAAAGCTTTTCATCAGCTTAGGGTCCAGACAAAGCAAATGCATGTCTGCTTGAAAAATAACATGCAGACATTATCACATCAGTTCATGTAGCAAAAAACATAAAAGACCTTCTTAGAGCAAATTTTCATTCCAGTGGTAGAAATGCATGATCCTTGTCTGCAAAGGAGCGTTCTCTACCTCAAAGCTATTCTTTTAACAGCAGATACTGCCCTAATACTTATTAATTTCTTGAGCAGATATATCCTAGGGATGTGTCATTATGAAGAAAAAAAAAGAAAAGAATAATCAATTCACATGTTCCTTTGCAGTGACACTGACAGCAGTGGAAGATCTACATAGGTGGGTCCCTCAAAGATAACACTGCTGTGCCACAGATACAGAGAGCCCAGCACTCAAAATTATGCAAGGGAATCAGTCTGTTATGTTGCGCCCATCAGTAGGGAAACAAAGAAGGGAATTAAGAAGAGTTCAGTCTTTGGATAAGATTACAGGAAAAATTAGTTTAATTGTAATTACATCCTCTTTCCAATTAGCTGAAATATGTTTTGTAATCCCAGTGTTTTAAAGGGCACACATGCTTCCAGGGAACGCATCAAGGTTGTTTAAACAATAGGGAATAAAACTTATTTTCTCATGCAGAGTTTTAGGTTTTGCCAAGTAATTAATTACAACAATGTAAGAATGAACATTTAAAAGTAGATTTACAGTAAAATTCAATCAGTGAATGGCAAAAGTAGGTAATTAAAAAAATCAGAACTAAGGTAAAGCGAATATCGAGAAATTTCAGCAACTCACTGAAAAGCAGACCTAGTAGTACATAAATATTATCAAAAGGTCTGCTTCAGTATTTGTGATTTTTTTTTCAGTATCAGATATTCTAAACCAGGATTTTTATATACATTTTCAGATGTTCTAATAGGTGTGCTACAACAGTTAAAGAAAGGCAAACAGTAAAGCAGTAATATTTTAATGGCAGCAGTCATTAGTTGCAACAGAGTTGAAGTTTCTGGCCTGCATTGCCTGTAACAACAGCTGCATGCACAGGTTTGGTTCTGGGCACTTGGAACCTGCTCAGTAAGGTGATGACTTCACAGAATCATCTAGGTTGGAAAAGACCTTGAAGATCACCTAGTCCAACCATTAACCTAACACTGACCGTTCTCAACTACACCATGTCCCTAAGCGCTATGTCAACCCGACTCTTAAACACCTCCAGGGATGGGGACTCCACCACTGCCCTGGGCAGACCATTCCAACACCTAACAACCCGTTCTGTAAAGAAATACTTCCTAATATCCAGTCTAAACCTTCCCTGGTGCAACCTGAGGCCATTTCCTCTTGTCCTCTCACTCATTACTTGGTTAAAGAGACTCATCCCCAGCTCTCTGCAACCTCCTTTCAGGTAGCTGTAGAGGGCGATGAGGTCTCCCCTCAGCCTCCTCTTCTCCAGACTAAACAACCCCAGTTCCCTCAGCCGCTCCTTGTACGACATGTGCTCCAGACCCTTCACCAGCTTCGCTGCCTTTCTTTGGACAAAGACTTTCAGAACCAAGTGATAGTGAGAAACATTTGAAAACAGCTGTTCAAAGGGAAGACTAGAGACATTAGGTTTCTTGGTGGACAGCTACAGAATACTATCTTTCTGAAAGCAAAACACTCTGATTGTATGAGAAAATAGTGGACAGTGATGATCAGAATCTTATCTAATGATGTTAATACATACGCCGTATTTTAATAGTTACTCAAGAATTCGTGTTCTGAGGTATGCACTTGGTTTCGATTGTAGTAGGCTGTTTTATCTTTTTATCCCATTTTCATAATCTTTTTTATTCCTGGTACCTTCTTTGTATCACATTGTTTTGAAAATTAATAGAGCAGTCCTTGACTTTGAGAACTAAACTGGTAACAAACACTATCAGGAACTGTAACTCCAAGTGCGTGGACACAGTGCTATGAAGAAGGGGAGATAGGTGGTTGCACATCTCTGAATAGGAACTGGCTACTGGACTGCAGAGGACATTACAGCAGATGGCATTTTCAGGGATGCAATAAATCCTTCATACTGAAAGTTCTGTGTCAGACTCATTCACAGGTTCCCAATATTAGGATATGTACCAGATTTATTTTTATCTTACATTTCTGGGTTTGTGAAGAGCATTACAAAAATTTATTATGAGGAACAATGCCCCTCTTTTAGGAACCACCCTACTATTTGCAGTTTAATCACTGACTTCTCAGTATAACCTGGTCTGTGTACTTTTTCAACACAAAAGCTCATATGGAAGCCATTCTACCCAGACTATCTACCTTGGAGGGGGGGGTTCTCTAAAGGCAGGGGGATGCTGTCCAAGCCTTGAGGGTATCAGTCATACACAAAATGAACCCTATCCAGGTAGTGTCCACCACAAAGTGTGGTAAGGGCATTGAAGTTTATTCAGTATTTCACAACACAATGTACAAAATAGATTGAAATAAACCACCACAGGTAAAGAACCAAGATTAAATAAATTTTTCTATGTTATAACTTTTTTAAATTCCTGATTTTGGCCCTCCTGATCTTAACAAAAGAAAAGGAGCAAACTGGAAGCAGACAAGGAAAGCAATTTTTGTTTGAAAGAAAGAGTCCTCTCTATCTCATGTATGGAAGAATAATGGGCTCACTTCTGCCTCAGGCTGTTCCTGAGAGAAAGCAGACTGGCCCCTTCACAATCCTATCAGTGATCTGCCCTTTGACAAACAGACGGTGCAGTTCTACAGCAATATACAAAACATACATCCAAAATGAAAGTACAGGAATATTTTGAATGAAAATAATCAGAATTAACCACAACTGTAAAAGCTTGAGCTAGTTTTCTAAATTAAGATTTGAAACCAATGCCAGAAAACCTCTGTATTTGTACTTTTGGGTAACAACTACTCACCTCTATGAAATCTACCTTCCAATGAAGACATAGCTTCTAACTCAGTCCTACTGCTTCAGAATCATGTCAGAGCTCTACCAAAAGGGAGACAGTTATCATCATGCTATATTAAAATGCAAGGGCTCTTCTTAGGTAACACCGACTTTGATGTCAGCATCTCTGTTTAGATATATTTTTATATGTATTTATATCTATACTTAGATATTTATACAATAAAATCCAGGATGAAGTATTTTTTCATAATTTATTAATATTGGGGTGTATAACGTACAGTTATATCTCTCTAGCTACTTGGTGGCCCAGCTGGATAGCTGGTAGGCAGAGAAGGAATGAAGAATTGAAGTGGTGGGAGCTTGGGAGCTGCTGTGGTTCCCTCACTAAAGATTCACAGTGCTTCTGCATCTGTGGCTCTTAAGCAGCTGGCAAAGCAGACTTGCCAGGTAGCTGCTAAGGTAGCTCTTAAACACAGTTTACTCTGCTTTCTACAGCCACAACATTCATAGTTTACTGGTATAAATGGTACTGTTGAAAATGAGTAATTTTCTAAAGTCCTTCTGACAGTTACTATTTAAGAGATATGCACATACCAACTCATCCAAAATATGACAGTAGTCACTGATATCTGGAATTATACTCTGACAAAATTCATAATATAATTTAAGGTTTTCCACCAGATTTATCAATGGTTGAGAGTTGTTAAAAATGAAAACAACTACTTAAGCTAGCAGTGAATTAATTAACAGCTGTACTGAAAATAAATATTCAGAATACAAAAGTAATTCCAACTAAACTGTCCACTGAAGGAATATTTACTCATTTTAAGAAATTTTAAAAATGTACATGTATGACAAGGCAAAAAGGTGAAGTAAAGGGAGAACAGATGCCCCTTTTCACAAAAACTGCAAAGCATTTAACACAGACAGTCTTCAGGCTGTATTAATACAAATATGTTTACTCAAGCATTAAGTTTCCTGATGCAGAACAATCCCTTATATTGTGAGAAAGAAATGTGGACTGTTTTAAATCCTGCAAGGGTTCACATTTATGTAATACTGGAATTATTAGTTAAAATAAAACAGAGGGGGGCGGGGAACAAAAACCAACACCAGTTTGGGTTCTACCCTGCAAACATTCAGGGATATTTTTTGTCTATACTAACAGGTTTCAGGGAGGATGCAGGTTGTCACTACAATTTAATCCTCACGCTGAATAACTGGAGAGCTATAACTGGGAACCATCTTCATTGGCTGCAACCTTTCAATGTTTTTATTACTTGCCCTTCAAAGCTTAACAGTTTGAAAATGCAAATTCACCACAAATAACACTTTCCGCATTTCAGGTTAATATACAGGAGTGTGTTTAATTAATATCACTGTAACCTAATGCACACTCAGGAAAGTCAATATGGTGCAAGAGCTAACACACGTACTTGTATTATGAGCACATTATGAAACTAAGCTTGACTTTTCATTTGAGAAACTTCATACACACAGAAGAGAAACATAAACCTTCTGCATTGTATCTGCATTGTTTTTGAACTCTCTTATAAGGAAATCCTGCTGTGATTTAGTTGTTAAAAACTTTTCTGTCTATCCTAAAAAGTGGCAGTTGTACCTGTGCCCATTTTCCATTATGGTTTGTCAAAGGCATCAAGGTAATTCCTGTACTAAGGAAACCAACAGTAGTGATAGAGCCAGTATTCAGAGAACACGAGCAATTCTTTTAGAGACAGGAACCATTTTTCATCTCTCTATATCACTGCCGGGACATTTTTCAAAACATGCACCAGTGAGATAACACGTTTAGCTTGGGTACAGAAAGAGAGGAAATTGTGCTCTTGTGCACATTCATTGTTCCCAAAAGTCATAAAGACACAATACAGCTTTAGCAAAAAGGCTAAACTTCATACCTCTGGTAGGGTTAGATCATAAGAATTAGTCTGGTAGTCAAAAAATCTGTCTGGCTTGGTAATGCAATAGTGTTACATAAGTGCACAGAATATCCAGTGATGGATGCAACAGTTAAAAAAATGACAGGGGTAACAAGTTTAACTGATAAAGGAAGCAAAAAGTGTTATGTTATTAAGAGGTAAATTGTAACAAGGCATTAATAGCAACACAGGTTCTAATTTACAGAGGAATTGGCCCAAAGCATAGGAAATCATGACTTGGAATGCAGGAATGAACTGCCCTGCAAATAGACAAATAGGTCTTCTGCCTCTGATTGTGCTATACCACGTGAAAGGTTATATTCTGTGCTAACTGGTATATATTCAAAGAAAATATGGTGAGAAAAATATATATATCAAAGTCTGAAAAACTGTACCAGCCTAAACTCAAAAATGAACAGAAGAAAAGATAGACAGCCACTCTTCTAATTTTAAATTTAATACATTTTATTAACAAGATGCTCTATAAATCATCACATTCCATCTACCACTAGCCACCGAAGTTAGGAGATTTGCTTATTTTTATGCCTACCCACCAACAGTTTCAGTGGGCTTAAAACTGGACCTCCGTGCTTTCAATATTAACATTCCAGTATCTGTCAAGTGACTGTTCTTTGGGTTAAAAGAGAACTGCTTCGTACTATTGAAATACATACTTTCATGAGAGAGAATGAACATCATATTAAAAAGAAAAAAAATAGAGTAGCTACTGGATGCCCTGATATTAAAGGGAGCACACAGTTGATGTCAGTGTGTTTTTAGGAAAATAAAACTTTAACTATGTTTAAAAATACTTGAAGAAATTAAGGTAGTTTTAGAGCCTAAATTCTAGGCCCTTTTACCAGCCATTCTGTATTCACAAACAGTTCTGACATTTCAGCATGTCACTGCCTCATGTAAAGCTTGGATATTACCAGCTGACACATCAGTAGTCTATGTTACTGAAAGGTATCCTATTCTTAAAATACCATACTTAAAGGAACCACCAGAAAGGAAATCAATACATAAAACCTGGTATTTATATGAAATAAATATCTGAGATTCTCCCACGACGACAATATGACTGACTTGCTTTAGGTGCCAGCACCATCTTAGTACCACAAAGTTTTAGCACGATACCATTCTTGCTGAAGTCCTTCTATACACACAAAAATAATCCCATCAACAACATACACTAACTATTATGGAAGGAGGAGAAGCACAAGGAAGTAACAGCAACTGCTAGAGACAGTAATAATTTTTTAGCCTGGTTCTCAAGAGCATTGGAAAGTGAAAATAACACTACGGCATTACTCACAAATTTTGTGACATTTATTCAACCAGTGTAATCCTAATGCAATTACATCTTGTGCTCAATGCAGTGCAGGATGCTACATCCGTCTCATGCAATCTAGGTTAGTAATCTCAATGAAAGTTATGACAGTGAAAAGAAAGATACTTAAAAAGACGAATAGCTGTGTAGTCACTCTGCATGCTGCAAACTTCCTAGGGTATCTGAAGTTACTGCTGTATTAGCGATTGGTATCATCCAGACACATTTGTAGATCTATCGGGAGAATTCTTCCTACCAGATGCCCTCTTAGCCTTTTAAAAGCACTGGTGAAGCCCATCTCATACATTAAATGAAGAAACAACAGCCTTTCACTGCTTCCCTGCCATCGTTCTCTGGCACCTGAAACAAGGAACAAATAACTACCTCCATGTTACATAGCTGCTTGGCTCCAGCTGCAGTTAAGAGTTTGTTCAGGTATGGACAAACTGCTTCAACTTTCTTCCCCAAACAGGCTAGCTGATAGACAAAGCCATGGTTAAGTGAAATATTCACTTTGTTGCAAAGAAACTGAATATAAAAAGTAGCTGGTGTCCTCAGTGTTTGCACGCATTGCATCACTGCACATAAATATTTCTGCAAAGAGTTGGCAAATGCTCAATCTATTCATGCCCAGCAGACTCTTTGTGGGCTACACTCGTCACAGACCAGAATGAAAAATCCAACACACTCCAGCAAAACAGCAGCAGCAGAATATTAGCAAAATGAAAACACTTGACAGTGTGGCAGTACCTTATGTCAGATACTGCATTTAGAAGACCGAAAAGAACTCTTTGTAGACTTGGTTGTAAACAACTTTATCTGCTCATGTAGACTGATAACGTCATTTTAGTTTATTGCATTTTCTTTTCCTATCAGCAACTTGCATTGATTTCACTCATACCTGCCTGATGAATACTTCTGTGACCTATTTTGTATCAGGAACAATCTTTTAAGATATGGATCTCCATTCACCTTGCCGGACTAATTCTGAAAATAAACTAGAGTTTGTAGAGCACTGCCACTTCTTATCTAGCCAGACATGTACTTCAGAAGTGTGAGTTTTGGGGTTGGTTTTTTTGGTTTTTAAAAGGCATCTTAAGAGACAAGAAAATGTTTCTAAAGCACCCTTAGATATGCAGAGCTACTGCTTATTACAACTGCATGATAAACATAACAAAGACATCTTAGGCAAATCCTAAGGACCAAGTAGACTCGCTGCCTTACTCCATGACTGAATTCTACACCTCACTGTAACTTCCCCATTTCTTGTTACAAAACAAAAAATGAATACCTATCAGCAGAATTACTGAGCAAATGCAAAATCCACCCACAGTATACAGATGTCACCCCAGTCAAAATATACTTTAAAATATTCAGAATATAGTCTGTTCCTGAACAGACTGAACAGACCTGACCATAACTACTTATATCCCTATCATCACAGAGAGAATCAATGAATCCTGAAATACCCACATTTGGACACAGATGCTTAACTTGAATTAGTTTCTTGTGCTGGTAACACATAACTTTAAATAGTATTTCCCTGGTAAATAGATTAAGTGATTCTACATTGAGAGTTTAACATTTTTTTAACGGCTAGCTAACTGTGCAGCGCATTGTTCTGAAAAGTTTAAATGGAACACCTTACATATAAATGACAGAGCAAATAATTGCTTTTGTACTTTTGAGTGAAAATACACTCTTCAAGATGATTCACTTCAAGTACTATTTATTTCTTAATATATCAAGTAACCTTGAGTACGGGAGACTTACACAGTAAGGACTTCTTCCCTGAATTAAGCTTAAGTGATGTATAATGACATAAAAAAAGAAGGAATCATACAGGTAAATTGTGTAATGGTAAACACTTGTTATGGCCAAATACCATGCCAGTGATTCTGAATGGCTGGTCCCTTCTCTAGAACTGTTTTGAATCTTCCTTAGCTCTCAGTGAGACGAGTCAGCCTTCTTATCCAGTGAAAACAAGAAGACGGACCAAGTTTCATTCTTCCCAAATATATTAGTAACCAACATGGTGACTGGCCAAAAACAAGGAACTGCATAGACTGGCACTTCTCCTAAGAGGACAGTAAGGACACATCTGCATTTGGATGAGAAATGTGCTTTTGAAGCACATGTCCAACTGTCCCCACTTGCTTGTTCTCCAGTCTGCATCCTGGAGAAGCCTCTCAAGAACATGAACTGATTTCCTGTCGGGTGAAATGAATGTAGCAAACTCCAGCCACTAATGGGCTTCAGCCCATGAGAACAGACTAGAGCTAGTCCAAAGTGTAAAAGCAAATCCCCAAACCCAGTGACTCTGAAATGTGTAGTGTAGATCGCATGTCCTCAGCATGTTTTTTCACACTACAGAGCCATTCATGTTTCTGTGTACTACTTGCTAATGTAGGCTATACATACAGAGTAGATGTATAGATTAGCATGAGGTGTCTAGCTAAACCATACAGTCTAGAAGGGTTTTAAAAATAAGTGTGTATATCACAAGAGATTCTGGCTTTATATTTTGTGTAAGTCTCAATTTCTGGGAAGTTAAATACACATCTTGCTAAACAAATATACTGAAAAATAATCTTTTCATTTAATTTATAGGGTTTCTTGAAATATTTTTTTAAGTGTACAGCAAATTGATGTATAATATATTTTAAAATAGGGTACCATACATATTATTTAACATTTACACATTCAGAGACCATGTATGGACCCATCCCAGACAGCAATTTTACTATTTTTTATGTTGTAGTATAGATTTTACTATTTGATTGCTTGCAGCTGACCTCCAGAATTCAATTAATTCCACTCCTTCCTTCTGCCCCTCACTAAAAACCTCCCAGACAAAACAAACATGTCTTGTTTGTCTTTAGTTTGATCACAGGGTAGTCTGTAAAAAGCTAGTTACAAAGTAAAGTGTATTCCTCAAGATTTAAACCCATTTTGTCTGACAATTATGAAGGACATTCCCTTTTTATGGACTCATTATTTTGATGACTCATGTACCTTCTTAGTCTGGAGGTGGACACTCCTGGAGAAAGAATATTGGCCTAGTAACAGCACTTGTCTGATTTGAGGGTCCCAAGTTATATTTCCCCATATTTATTTATTAAGATTAATGTTTAAATGAACATTCCAGAATGGATGATGAGAAGGGTGGTTTATCTATTCCTACAGTGAAAGTCAATTTAGTTTATCTTCACCACCAGCAGTTTATGTTTTGTCCTTATTGAAAATAGTTTTTACATTGAATAGTTAGTAGTGTGCACAATATATGCAAGTTGTTTCCTTAACATAACTAGAGTACTTAGATTACATTTGGAAACTACTGGTAAATCACTGTTAGTAAACCAAAATTTAAAAAAATAATGAATTGTTTCCATTATTTTAAGTGCTAATAAGATGTGAAAGTAGCAATACGAGTCTTTCACACTGAAGTCAACACTACCTGTATGGGAAAACTTCAAGTATCACAACTTGGACTCCAAGCTATCCTTTACCTCACAAACAGCCGAGATAGAAAAAATAAAAATCTTATCTGGCTGTGGTTTAATAAACAACCTCTAGCTCCATATCAAAAATGTAATTTTGGACTTGTAAGTTACTTCAAAGACAGGGATTTGTCAATACCAAAATTGGTAGCACTACAGTCAGCATCAGTGTGGATCATATGGTTCTTCCTGTATGAACCATGAGATTCCACATGATCCTCTGTTCCTCTCAGCAATACTCAGATCATGGTATAATGCTGGTCTGTCTTCCAATTTTTCTTCTCACTGACCTCCCTCTCTCTATCTGCTGTCGCCTCGTCTGTCTCCCTGCCTCTTCTCTTGGGCTACCATCATCTCTTCACCACCCCTTGTGAGCTCCAGAAGCACTGCCTAGGGTGTATGATACCAAAATTCATGACTTTACCTTTTACCTCACTACATATGCTAGCTTCTCTAGAAAAGCATGCTTCACTCTTCAGGAAACACTGGCCTTAACTACCCTCATCTATTACAGTTTTCTACTGTGAACTAAAGGATAGTTATTCTAGGTGTTAGAACCCGCATGATCCTTGTGTCTCTGGGCCAGTTTACTAAAGCTACTCTGTAGTTACAAACAAAACTTACACAGTACATTGATCCTGTTTCTCATTTGAAGCACCCCTCTATTGCTTTTCCATTTCAGGGAGAAACCTTAAACACAGCACTGAAGTGTTACTCAGTAACAAAAGTGTTTGGATTATCTGAGGTCAGCTAATTGATTAGACAACTCATACAAAATACAATGATAATTTTTTACAGAACAAGGAATGATTAAACGAAAGTCAAAAAGCTACAGACACAAGAGCATTTTAAAAAATTGTAGTTTTTGTCATAGAGGACAAAATAAGGCAAAGACATTTAAGTTCTCTGACTAGTTGTGCTATGTATCAGCGAAAGTGAGCACCCAGATTTACAGAAAAACTGAGCTGCTTAGTACTTTTGTTTGGAGGAAAATAAGTTTGTTCCCTTACAGCCATCCTCTTTTGCATGCCAAGATTCTAATGAGGCCATGCACTTAGACTTACCACATTAATTACATTCTCACGCCCTAAAGGCAATGTTGTCTGAAGCTGTCCATTTTTCAGTCATTTCATAAACCTTCAGAGACTGCAGTTTTCCAAATGGATTTCAAGACTTCAATATTAAAGTTACTTAAATAATAACTAATCCACCAGGCCTTAGTTTTAAAAATGGGGAAATAAACTTTGCTAAGCAAGAATTGATAGCACATAATTCTTGCTGTACACTGTCCAGGCAATACTTCACAGATAAGTTATGTCTGATCTTCTACACTAGGAAGAACTTTTGTCCTCAAGAGCCTGATACTAGAAATGGCATCTCATGATCCAAGGTTTTCTGTTGTTTTTAAATTTGTCCTATGTTTAAAATCTGATATTTGAAATTAGGAGGAATCTGTAAGGCAAAAGGCCCAGCTTGATTAACATACTTCATAATTGCAGGAAATGTTTTTCAACCCTTAGTTGACTTAAATTTTTTTCTCATGATTTTTTAGCAGCATGATATACTTCCCTAATGAATCATTCAGAATGAATGAGAAAAGATCTGCATACTTGGAAATAACAACAGAATCTCACAATTATTTTGAAATCCTCTATATATTAAATAGCTTTATATTTTCAAAACAAGCCCCAGATGTGTAAAACTATGATGTTTGATTTGTGTTAGGCCTAAAAGATCATTTGCCTTTTTCTTCAAGCCTTGCAGCACTTCAGTCTGCTGTCATGTTGCTCTAATTCTTCTAGTTGAAAGGAGGCACATAGGGAAATGTTCTCATCATCTCATCTTTGGCATCTCACTCACATGAGTATAGCCTCCTAGATAGTCAGTGAAACCTCCAGAGTGCAGTTCAGAGTGTGTAAATTAGATGATAAATGTCAGAATGTATGAAGACTCTCTTAAAGAAGCATCTTTAGAAGTCATCCCAATAACGCACAAGCTTCAAAATGAAGACAGGCGACTCAATATTTGAACAGAAAACACATAAAATGTTCAACACATCCTCAGTAATGCAGATAAAAATAACACTACCCAAAATTCTTTCCCCTGCCCACAACTTAGTAGCTCATGAGTCAGCTGCAGATCTCATAATACCTCACATTGTTTTACAGTCACACTACACTTAACATTTGATTTATTAATTTAAAAGTACCAATTTTTTTTTCCATATGCATTACGTAGTTAACTAATATGACAGCTCTTATTTATCAGCAGCTAACAAATGTACTCAGCTACTCCTGATGGGGAATATTCTTTTAGGCGGACTTAGTATTAGGGAGGATCCATAGTTCTAACACTACCACACCCAGCTAGGGTCACCATGTAGGAGTAAAATTAATATAAAAGGTCAAATTGTTTAACAGCATTGTGAAGTAACATTGTTAGAGTCAGGAAGAAATCTTGTGATTATTTATCAACCCCATCAGCTGTAAAACAAAGACCTGAACATAAACTGGGCAAAAAAAATTTACTCATTAAAAAAGGAACTAATTTTAAAAAGCAGTCCTAAAGGAAACTCAGAGAAGGTAATTAAAAAAAATATGTCAGTCTGACTTTAGACATCACCAAAAAAAAGCACAGTATCGCACTGTATTCTGTATGAAGATGAATGCAAACATTTCAGACCAGAAGATCAGACTGATATGCGTATGGCAAGATTGGTTTTAGTCACGTAGGTTAAATGTGAGGACGTCTGCATTGCTAAGGCTAAAAAGACTCATCAATGTAAATAACTTCCTTTGTGTTCTTTAAACAATCATCAAAATAGTTAAATTTAAATGTTCAACAACGCTTTTCAGCACAGAAATACCCACGTTGCAAGTATAAATGCTAAAAGATACCCTAGAGTCTTTCTATGCACGAGGAGCAAATCTGGTATTTACTTTTCCCAAGTTCAACCTGTTTTATTTCAATAAGATGCCCCCAAATCTTTTTATAATTATTTCCATTGCATATAAACATAATCTCCTGGTATTAGTAAATTAGCTTGGCTAAATATAGCAAGGAGCACTCATGTTTTATGGGGCATTTTCTTTGGTATGTAGCTAATATAAATAAAATGAGTGGAGAGAAGTTGGCAGTGTTCCACTGACATTACATCACTTTTCCTTAATAGGAAACCTCTCTGCAACTTAGCATCTTGGTTTAAACACTCAGAAGTGTCCACAAAGTCTTCAGTGAGGATCATCATATAAGGCCAGTGGTTAGCTGCAAAGGACTAGAACACAGAGCTGGAGCTCCTGGTACAATGATGAAAAGAGAATCTCTAATGAAAACCACATTTAAATTGTCACCAGCAGCAGAGCAAGGAACTTGCATAATCTCTAACACAAGTTATGTGCAAGATGTGCATAATTCCAGTAAAAAAAAGCAAGGCATGAAGTTCTAATTCCTATGACTTTACTTCAATAGACTCAGGATTTACTCTAGAAATCTTAGAAAGTGACAAATTAAAAAGAGGAGCTTAATCCACTGGTCAAAAGCAGCACAGACACAAGCACCTACCATAGTTTTATTTGCTGCTTACTCTTTGTGATCCTGAAAGACAAACCCTCCATTTTACAGTACCATCGGTACCATCCTTCATCACTAGTATGACATTATTTCAAAGAAATTACTTAATTATTGTAAAATACTACATGATATTCATTTACTAAGAGATGAATGTTGCCACCCATATATGTTGAGCTTTTCACCACAAACAATAGGACTCCTTGGTTGCACACAATAAAAATAAATGTGCAGCAGAACCCAGTGGACTTACAAGGTTTTTCTGAGAAAAAGATAGCCCTTGCACTCAATTTTTTGCATCCATTACTGAGATTGCTGGACTTTATTGTTTGTCTCGTATATTGAGACGAAAAGCAGTCAGCGTAGTACATGAAGAATAAAAGTGTCCAGAGAAATTTATGTTCATGATGTAATTAATGTAAACATAAATTCCAGTTATTGTATTCCTAATGTGCAATGGCTGAGCAATAATCCAACTGCTGCAAAGTCTGCATGCAGTATTTGCTGGCACTGAATTTTATTGAGAGCATAATTTATTTAGGCACTGTCACACACAAACACAAAAATGTATTTACCACAGTACAAAAAGTCAGAGTAGATCATTTTGTCCTCTGCTTTTTCCAAAATGTTTGAGAGGAGTTCACTGAGTGGCTCCTACTGCTTTTAGCTGCAGCTGTGCAGCATACAACCTTTGAAAATTTACAGTAAATGTTGCCATGTTTACATCAGTGACTCTCAGGAAAGAAAATGCTAATCAAGTAAAGGTATGCAGCAAATAAATGTAAGATGGAGTACACTGAATACCACTGTAAATGCTCTCACTTAGGAATCATGTGGTCTTACTATGGATTTTCTGTTCCTCTTTCTCAGTAAGACATCCCCAAATACTTGTGTCTTTCACATCCAGTTGTGATGGCACAAAAGTTTAGGATCCTTACAGCAAAAGGGGCAAGCAAATTAAAAGCTGAAAGTAACCCTGGAGTTGGGTGGATTGGTGGCTTGGTTGGTTGGTTTTTTGTGGTTTTGTTTTGGGGTTGGGGGGGGTTGTTTTGGTTTTTTAAATTGGGATGTCTTCACTGCTTCAGATTAAAGAGCAGCCACCCAAAGGGTTCTGCTGGTGCAACAGAAGGGTGGTGCTTGTCCAGGAACAAGCACCTGAAAGACAGACCTCCCACAGCTCACACTTCTGGTTTGTGAAGCCATACCTTTAGTTTGTAATCATGAAGGATAAGAAAAAGTTTCTGTATCCACTTTACTTCTGAATGGCAGCATCCAAACAAGATCTTTATGTTTTAATTCACATATGCAGTTTTAATCCAACTGCCCTAAAATTAATGAAGTCTTTAACGGAAGTAAAGCCAAAGTTTAGGTTACAACAGAGAAAAGTGATTTTAAACTGGTTAGTGTGCACAATGAATAACTGGAGTAAATTTCACCTCCATTGCTGGAGCTATCTAAAGATTTCAAATAGAGGATATCTGTGCAACATTAACACACTCTTGCCAAGTACAGACCTTCGTTTCACTAAGAATGAAGATGTAATTTAAGACTCAGTTGCCTGAATGACAATATTCACTTGAACAGTTTCATCTTTGCGTATTTTTGTTGATCCGTGAATTGGCTACTTATTAAATAATTAGGTTTTCTTTACTCTAAAACCCTGTGCAGAATTGTTAGCATCAGCCAATGCTCATTTTCTAAAATGTCATTTTAGCAGTGGTTTCAATTAATGGCTAGTTTTCAGAAAAGGTCAGGGAAAGCACAGGAATTACGTTAGACTCAAAACACAGTTTGAAATAATATGGCAGCTATATTTATCTAACATTGATCAAATCTTAGTTACGATAAACTTCACTGAAACCTGCTGACTGGACGACGCAGTTCCTGATAAATAAGTTATTATAATTCTCTGTTAAGTTTCAACTATTGTACTGTCATTTTGGAAACAGAGAGAACATCTGCTAAAATGAGCTGTAATGGAAAAAATTCAACTGTAAGTCTCTCGCTCATCCATCCTAGCACTACTATTATGTAAGTTAGCCTACTATATATAGCAGCCACAAGAGGAACTGATATGCTAGCTGGGCATGTACATGTCAAATCTATCATCTTTTTGTTTTATCACATTAAAAACAAGCTGCAACATCTTTCCAAAGTTGTGTAATGAATTCAGGAATTCAAACCAGTAGCCTGTGTGTTCAGGAACACAGACATTCCATTGAAACTAATGGGAGCAACAGTTATTAGTAGCTCTGAAAATTAGGCTACTTTTGTACGAATTTAACTTCATTCAAACAAATTGAAAGTTTACATTTAAAAATTCATCCATGTATTACAATAATTTGTTTCAAATTTTAGTTTGTGCTTTAGGAGTAATTTTTAAGGTGAATTAAGTATCTCAGTAATTTGCCTTTACTTAAATGGCACAGAAATACTTGGGAGATGCAAAGGTTTCACACCCAGGTCCCCAGTTAAGTCCAATCAGTAGTGACAGAAATGGAAAACATCTGATTAGCATTTGGTAGTGTGATTGAAGTGAGTCAGTCTCAACTTTCTTCTCCAAAAAGTTGTCACAAAGTCTAAATATACTACCTTTCATGTCAACATTTATTAGCAGATTTAAGCAGTGAAAACACAGAAATTTCTCTTTCATACCTGTAAGATGTCCCTATCCATTAAGTGTGGGAAATTTTTTGTGGATGTTAACTGAGTGTCCTTGGTGTCACACTGGAGTCTTTTCCAAGTTCTAATTCAATATTCAAATCACAGGAACTCTTATCATGGAATACAAATCCACATAATTTAAATAACAGTGATGAATGACATCATCTGCTTCAAGAATTGGAAAAGAAACCCCTTTCTATTAAGGGGTATGGCAGAATTCCTCGGGAGCTCAGGAGAACTTCTTTTGCTAAATGACCATGAAAAAGGCAATAATATGCAACTTGCGAAGACCCATGCATGTTTATAATAGTTCAAATTTCAGGTACTATTGACATATTTTAGAATCCGTTATGGTTTACACTGTCTAAACTCACTTTGTTACTGCTACTTAATCATTTGACTGCCTGAGCTACAGAAAAGCTACAAAGAGAACAACTCTTCCCAGGACAGAGAACTGTAGAAAAGTTAATAATTTTAAATTAAAATATGAATTCTGCATTGCAAAACTAGCATAAGAAGACTGCAAGCCAAAATAAATTAAATCTTGAGAAAAACCACACAATGAAGCCTCAGAAGAAACTGTACCACTACCAGGTAAATAACAGTTTAAAAAGTCTAAAATATTATATAAATTAGAAGGTACCTCCTTCAATACCAGCTAAGTACTACTTAGTTAACTGTGGTTAACTTGTACTAACTTTCTGCAGTAGTTTTAGCCTACGGTAGTACAGTCTAGAAATGCTGCTTTTTCCTCTGTTTTGGACTAGGAAACTAGAGATATAGGAATCAGTTGGGCTGGTCTACAGGCAGAATTATACCAGAATAGATACTTCTACCACAACAGGTATTCCAAACTACTTATGTGTACACACTTATTCTGGAACAGAAACAGCCAAGTTTAGAGCTAATGAGGTATAACTAATTAAACTTGACACTTCCTAGACACTTTTATAACTTTGTGTTATTCCCAGCCATAGCCTGACTTGACATAGGCTGAATATGATGCACAACACTATTATTTCTGATTGCTTACATACCATTCAGTTTTTAGGCCAGTGTGTAAATTCATCAACAACTGTAAATGTAATCCTAATTTTACTGGGGAACAAAAAATCCAAACATGCCACAGATGAATCTTAAGAGTTAGCACCTCAATGAGGATTTGATTAGAAAGGCAATTATTCAAAAACACTGGACAATATATACTATTATCACAGCAAAACTACTAATATTTTCTAAAAAAAGGCACTGAAATGGTTCCCTTAAACCAAAAGCACGGTAGTTCAGTTTAGCACAGGCTCTTGTCCCCACAACATGTCAATCTGCGCATCAATGTGCAATATTCATGACAGGAATTTGTACAATGCAAGACCCAGTAACACATAACAAGAATATTAGGCACAGTCAGCAATTTACAGGACAGCAAATGAATTTAGACCTGAATGCATACACCTAAGACCATCCAAGGAAAACTGAAGCATTGAACTGCTGCTCAGACCAATTAGGGAAATAACATTTTTCGTATGTCCCACATCTTCCAAAAAGCCCTTTCACTACCTTTTTCCTGCCCTCTGCGCAGCATGCTGCAGCTACCTCTACCACCTATGAAAGCTTAAATTATTCTACAAACTTCGCCAGTGGTCAGTGGTTTTAGCAAACCCTAATTTTTCCAAAACGAAAGGCAATTAATTGAGAAACTAATCGTATTGGTAGCTTCCTTCCTTTTTAAGTGACTCTTGACAAAGACATTTTCAATTTCATGCAAAACAGTGGACAACCTATAACAAAACTCTTGAGGAATCTGAGATAATTAAATAGAGGAAGCATTTGAGAATAATCTCAACAACCAACCACAAAGATTAACATCAGTAACTGAGGAAGCTTGACAGCAGATTTCTGTGATTCTTCCTCTATCACAAAGACCGTCAAGATGACAGAGAGACAATTTCCCTAATTCAAAAGCACATTAAGTATTATTTAATTATGGCTTATGTGAAGAATTTAATCTCCTGGACAAGCTGCTTCTGTCTTGTATCACTCTCTATATGAGACTCTGGCATTTTTTAAACATTTCCATTAGTTAAAAAGGTACTGTTCACATGTTTTACAAATGTCTCTCAAACATCCCAGTTTCACTCTAATTAGCCAATCCTCTATTACTCTGCATAACTAACTTTGCTCTGCCAGTACTGGAAATTATGGCAGGCATACAAACCTTTTTGGGAAAAGGGAGGATACTAAGTAAAAATACTAGGCATCTCAGAGCTTTGTAAGTTCATACAAATTCACTCAGCCCATCCCAAACTTTCATCTACTACTGATCAGCTTCCTGCTTAAATGCATTCCACTTCTATTCTGCTCTGCCCGTTATCAATGAGCATGTTACTTCAAATATTAGCATTGCAAACAGTTCCTCTAATTCAGTACTTGTACAAGAATTCACTCGGTAAACAGGCCTTGTCTTTTGCATTTGTAGGCGCTAATGCTTAAAGCACAAACATCTATCTTCATAATCCAAAAAAGGACATAATGTGAGCACTGTGTTTTAGTTGCAAACTGGTAATTAGCCTCAGTGCACTATGGAGCTCTTTTGTAATGCATTACAATTCACTGTCCCTAGTTCACTCCTCTTTTCTAGTTACAGTCTACCACCAAAAAAGTCCAAAGTTTGTACCCAACAGGAATGTTAACTTTACAAAGTTACAGAAGTACTACAGAACAATCTTCAAAGACTGTTCAAAGTGGGGATGAAACTGCCTGGCAGTTTGTAAGAGGAGCAGACTGCAGTCAGAAAAGGATGAAACCAGAAGTATTTTACTGCCTTTTAGTAAAATGTGCTAAATCTAGCATTAAAGATATCAATAATTTTTCCAAAGCAAACACGTCACTCCACAAAGAGCCATGCCCATAGATAATATTCAGATCCCTGTAAGAAGTGTAGGAATGGCTTGCTTCATCTCAAATCATGCATGGCAAAAGAACCTGAAACTAATTTATAATTATAACATTTGCGCTCACATGTTAATGCCCTGATTTATTACTGCAGCCTGTAACAAACAGAACATCCACTACTTGTGTGTGTTTCTGGGGTCTAAATTTCTTGATACTTCTGCAAACCTGCAGAATCCCTCCGATCATTTTTTTGTGATAAGAAAGCTTTCATCAAGGTATCACAGACCAGCTGGATCTGCTGAAGCTTAGACAGGTAATTGCAAAACCCTGCTCCTTTAAAATGTCAGCTCATGCTCCAGAAAGCATTGCTTCCCTCCTTAAAAGATTCCTCAGAGTTGAAATTGGGTCCCTGATCTTGGGCTGTGATGCATGTGGTCAGTGCTGAGCTTCACCATCCTGGAAATGGTTCCACCATACACTGGTCCACATACCACATGACACGCCTTTGACATCAAGACTAGATTACTGCAATATGTTCCAGCTAGGGCTGCAGAGAAGTCTCATGTGTTGCTTGCAGCTGGTTGCTGACAGCAGCCATACAACTGGTGGGAGAGCAAGGGGAACATGGCGGAGATTCTGATTTCTGAGCCTTCTGCTCATTCTTCTTTATCGTATTATTTAATATTCACATAAATGTCATTATTCACATTACTTGGCTCTTTATACCTACCCATTAGCATAACCACTAAATTTTGAAGGGATGCGGTACACAAGAACCTGGAGTTTCAGAATCACTGTATAATATTTATTTCTAAAATCTCAGAAACACTTAAAGATGCTGTCTTTTATGGGCCAGAGACAACCATAGAATTAACCTCAGAGGGAGCAGCTGAAAGTTCATTGGAGAAAATGTTGACATACCATTTCGGCTTTATGTTAATAGGCATTCCTTTTTTCTCTCTCTGTGGACAAATATGCATGCAGCACTCCTCTAATTTAGTTGCATATATATGTGAAAGCAGCTTCTAACCTTGGGTTTTTTTCCCTGAAAGCTCTGTGTCCTACAAGCACAAATGTTCCTGAAATACAACTGATAATATAATTTTTTTTCCTCTTTTTTTAAAAAGAAAGAGGAGGTTTAGAGGGTATTTTAATACAAAGCAGAAAATGGAAGCAATAGTTTTCCAGAAATTCCTGATGAACAACTTAAGAAAATGTTAAACAGTTAACAACCTGAAAATCTCTAGCAGAAACTCCAAAAGCCACTAAAGATAAAAGAATGGAAACCACATGTAACATCCTAGAGACTCGTAAGACAACATAATGTACTTTCAATATAGTTTGAACTTCCGTAGTCTCACTTTATAAATTTGATTTCATATGTCTGCAGAAACTGATAGAAGAGGTGTCTCTCTTTTTTACGTTACATTACGTACAGATCTTCAGATTTTTATGAAGATAGAAAAACTGTGAAGATTTATAGGAAATCAAGACTTTCTCCCTAGAACATAGCCAAGCAGTATGGCAAACTATTTATTGCCTGAAAAAATAGGCTACAAAGGTTATACGTGAAAGAATAAACATATGATTTGGCAAGGAGACTGAACCTAGGTATGTGAGAATTATCATAAATATATGAAAATTAACAGGTAGCTTTATAAACAGAAAAACAATAGCATTTGGTCATGTCAGATGAAGAAACATGTCTGTTGTGGGAAAGACTCCTCACTGAAAATAATCTGCAGTTTATAGAGCAAAATACAGAGTTGGGTGGCTTGTCAGTTGATTAATACTGATGAACACATCTGAAGCCCAGGCACCCTTTTCATGAAAATGTCTGAAAGACATTTGTAGGTATGCACCAACACCTCTGTTCATGTGGATATCAATAATCCCGTTAAATTTTCTTCACGTAATTCTGGTTTTAGGCAGCTCAGATTTGCACATAAGTAAATGGCATCGCCTTGCAACAGACTCACCATTATTAACGCAATACCAAGTAACTCATGCTTTCATTTAATTCCCTAAAAGTTCTGACAGGAAACACAGATCGCACACAAAAACAGACTGCATGAAAATACCCCATCCACAAAATAGTATGACCACCTCTGGGGTTTTCAAAGCCTCACTTGTACTAAAATATTCACTAGATCTTTGGTCACTGCAAAATACAGCCATAAATCAGGGTGCCCTCCTGAAATGTTCAAACACTGAAAAGAAAGGCTTTATATTTCAGAGCCAAAATAAGTATAGTGAGGTGGGCTAGAAGAAATACAGCACCGCTGGGTTTCTGTGCAAGGAAACTCTCCTTTCATTTGTGCAAAACTTTCTATGTTGCCTTGGTGAATCTGCTCTGCTAGCCCAAGTTGGCTATTAAAATTGTTTTGCACTTTAATAGCTGCTTTAAACAAATCATCCCCATGAGTCAGATACAGATTTTTACTTATGCTCTGCATGGACACACACACACATATATATTCACACACCATTAGAGTCATATGCACACAGAAACAGACTCGCGTTATCTTCTCTCATAAGAAAAATCTGCATTATCTGTTCTTTTGAAGTCAGAAACATATTTTACACACATCTGCATGTACATAGTATGCACATGGTGTTTGACACAGAACTGAAAGAAACAATTCTGTTTCTAGTGGCTACTTTCATACTGTGATTGGCCTATTCAGAAGAATGAATTCAGCCATGGAGTAAAAATTCAAAAAGACAACAAAATCCAGCTACAAAAAGAACATAATGACCCTTTTTTAAGGATAAGTCTTCAAAATTGTGAGTAAGGTGCAAAAAAAGGTAGGAGCAAGCCCAGTTTAAAGCTTGGCCTAAAACCAGCAGGTTGGCTCTCCTGAGAAAAGTTGCTGTAACACATGTAGGTTTTGATTTAAACCAGATTCCTGTACTCAGTGTGGCTGGAGAACTGGGGTCATACTTTTTTAATGATTCTGTAGCAGAAGCAGCACAACAAAAAAAAAAAAATCAAAATACTCCATACTCTTTTTCTATTCACTAGAGCCCAGGCAGGAACTCCTAATGAAGTTTCGCTAGCCCACCAGATACTGCCTGCATGCATTTCTTGCTCTCTGAAGTGGATTCTTCTTCATCATAGGGAGGGAATTCTGTTTAAATTGCAATTTAAAAATTAAATTCAGCTGACTGAATCTTCATCTAAATTCAATGCTTCTAAAGCAAAGTTCAGTCATTTTCTTGTAAATACAAAGATTAAAACAAACCCACTCAAGACTGTAAAAGCAAGGAGTTAAATACTGATGTTGTAAACTTGATTCCCTCAATTTTCCCATTATTTACATGCACACCTCAGGTACTGTGCTGCCTTAATGGGTACAGTAGCATTCAAGACCAGAATATCACTCTTCACTGTGAATTTGCTGGGGTTAGTTGGTTGGTATATATGTTAACATTACAAAAACAGATTTTTGCATGCTAATCTATTTTTACATTTTAGCCTGGAAAAAAAAAATGTAACCATGTTGCCAACAAAAACCAAAAAATCTTTTCCTGTACATTTCTGTTGGCTGACACATCATGTCTGCAAATAATAGTCTTTCTTTCTCTAGAAAGCCTTCATGTTACACAAATCCAAAAGGACAAATGAGACATGTGCCATTTTATGAACACTTACCAAAACTTGGATACTTTGGCAATGCAGTATAGCAGCTCCTGATGCACAGACTCAACTCTTCAACGAAATAACCCTTCCACATTTTTAAGGCTGAAGTATGAACTCAAGACCACATTGCCATTTTCTGTTTGAACTATCCTGCAGCAAACTGTGATATAAGATTGGTTTCTTCAAAAAGAAGAATCAGAAGAATTGTTTTTTCCTTCTTCTATATTTTAGACCAGCACATATAATGTCAACTGAAACAGATAACAAACAAAATCCAGAGCCCATTTCAAGGGGGAATTTCAAGAGGGACATTTTTTGGTGACATGCAAGAATAAAATTCCCCAGTCTCAGAAGAATGTCCTGGGAAGGACTGGAACGGATTCTGAATAACTGCTACCAAAGAATGGTTTAAGATAATCTAAGTTAATCAAAGATTTCTTACTCAGATCATCCCTGGAGAGATACGCACACTACACAAACTAGGGAAAGCAGATTCAGTTATTTCTTGGCTCATCTCATGCAGGTGCACCAGGCAGAAAAAAGCCCAGTGATAAATTGAGCCCACTGTATTTATTTATTTATATAAAAATAAATGCTCTTTATCTTAAACTCCTTTCCTTTGTGGAAAGGGAAAGCACTGGGGTGTGCCATACACAATACACTAATTACAATCACCTTCTGCTTCAATAAAGGAAATACAAACTTCCTGCCTTGGCAAGGGCTAGAATGTCTCAAGCAGGTGGGAGAAGGACCGCATTAAGTGTCTTGACAGCAGCGTGGAGGAAAAATATTTCCTAAATTTTCTATGCATGTGCTAATCCAGAAAGTATACTTCACATGTAAAAAGAATTTCCTTAATTATTGGTTCAACCTATGATAATTACGATGGCATAGTAAGTGGTTGTTTTTAAATTATATGAATACCAAAGTGTTAAATGCTCCAGGAAGTTCTGACACTTGGGGTCACAAAAGACTCTCCACTTTCTGCAGAATAAGTTAAAACGAGTCTCTGGGCATACTATAACTTGGTTAGTAATTACTCTGTATGAATTCCTAATTCTTCCAAATGCATGTATTATCACTGTGAAATCATTGCTCGGTATTGCTATTACTGCATGGGAGCTTCACTCCAAAGGGAATTTTATTACTTAATCTAACACTGAAATGCTATCTGTTAAGAAATGAGAATATTTCCAAGATGGAAGATGATTCATGAATACAAAATTCCACAGGCATATTTTGATTAAAGAATATTCCTAGGATGAAAGATTTTCAGCCAATTATTATGTTCTCAAGAATATATGGGTCTATCAGTTATTAATATGTTCTACATAACCCTGAATTTTTGTGGGGGGAAATATAATCTTAGGGCCACCAACTCTTCTCAGGTCAATAAAGGTCCAGCAGAGCCTCAAATACTTGAAGACTCCTTTCTTGGAGAGTAAACAGCAAATGAAAAGACACATGAGAATAACATAAAACATTTCATATGGAAATTATGTAACTTGTAGTGCATATGCTTATCTTCATCTTTCAGTTTCTTCTCACTGCACCCAATGCACTTCCCTTATCCACACATTTTCATCTCAGAAACCCAGCCTTTTAAAACTAAAGGTCTTTATCTTCATGTCTTTCAGGTCTAGTGCCTACCAGTATTTATAATCTACAGGAAATGATACTATACACACAGAGAAGACCTACATACATGACATCAGACTGACTGATGCTCTACTCTGCTCCCAGACACACAGGTCCACATTGATGTTGGCATAAGTAAAATCACAAAGTAGCTGCTTTAAGGAGAGCTGGTTGAGACATTCATTTGCTGTTTGAAGAATACAATAATTTGCCATCAAACACATGATTTTACAAGTAAGATCAGCTTACTTTGCCCAGCTGAGAACCAGGTAAGTTTAATAAGGTAAGCCTCTCATGGATCATTTTGAAGCAGAGTAACAGAAAGAAATTCTGTACAGGAGAGAAAGAAGGAATTCTCCGTGTAAGAGGGCTGACCAGCATCCCACAGGTCACTTTCAGCCAGACCACTCCCTTTGTCTTCCACTGCCCAAAGACCAACAGCTGAACATTACTCATCAGATTTACCACTGTGTCCTTACGGAAACAGAGGCATGCTGTGCTAACATAGCTAACATAGCTATTAGAAATGGCTGCTGCAGTCATACAGACCACAAAGTGGATGACAAAACTGCAACCCCACTCCTGTTTGTGGTTGACTATCATGCCCTCCGCAGCAGTCGTATAAGCTCAAAAATTTCTTCAGTGCAGAGCATAGTGAGTTGCTTTCTGCTACCTGGAACTGTAGATATCAGTAATTACTTTACAATAATTGTAATTATACAAAACCAATAATTACTGTAGAATAACACTTTGCAAAGTTTCATATGTTGCAACCATCACACAGTCTCTGCAAAGAGAAAGCAGTAGACTCAGGCTAGTCAAAAACAATAGGGCCACAATAATAGGTGCATGAGTGTCCAGCAGGATGAGCTTGGCCAGGACAATATATATATAACTGTTCTGCTCTTACCAAAAAAAAAAAAAAAAATTGAAGAACAATTTGAAGATAATAGAGAATTTTCAATTTTCTAGCAATTCATTAAGTATGAGAAAATGAAAACATGTATTTTACAGTGGTGCTTTTTAATGGAATCCTGATATATCAAGCTGCTTACTGTTACTTAAAACACACTTCAAATTTTCAGAACACTTTTTCACTGAAAAAAAAAAAAAAGTTTGGCTCTCATAAAGCTATAAGAAAAGCTATGTGACATATCTGCCAACTGCTAACAAACCTTTACCACACATCCACCATTCCAATTTTGGGAAAACTTCTGTCAGATTGCAGTGTATAGTAACTTCATAAACTCAGGTTTTTACTATCTCAAAGATGAGAGAAATGTTTTTATCCAACTGAGAGATTCCTAATTCCAACAAAGTCCTACCTGCATATTCCTAAGAGTTTCAAAAGTTGTAAGAACATCTGTATACCTCCCACCCAATCTTCCCAGTTTCTTTTATTCAAACTCTTATTCCTTTGCCTCCACCTCTTCTCACAGGGTTTCTCTTCCTGGCCAGGAAAATTAGTACCAGATATTATTTCAGACAGTCGGTTCTTTCAGGTTTTGTTACCCATCCAAAAGCAGGATGCAACACAATCTCTCTCGGAATCCTGTTCTCACAAGCATTTGCCCCCTTTTTCACAGCGAAGTGGTTTAGATACAATCAATGGACATGGGCCGAGAGCCATTTAACTTTTTATATGTATTTTTCCATCCTCTTGTTATCAGTTCTATATCTTAATCCTTCTATGTCTGGTATGCATTGTGAATCACAGACCAGCTCTGGATGCCTGGAAACTGTTGGACTTCCTTAAGAACACCATCATAACTATTCCCACCCCAGACCTCCAGTGGATTTTGGTGCACATAGACTTGTGAGTGGACATAAAACTTTCTGTAGAATATGTAATACATCTTACGGAGTTAATTTCAGAAATACAAGGTTTGGTCCCAGGAATCATGGTTTCAGTTCAATAGAGCCACAGAATACTGTGGAAAAACAGTTTCTTGACCTCAAAGCCTAATGAAACATCAAATGTGTCTGCTCCTATTTTTAGATGTATGCTCTGTAGTGCCATATTCCTTAATATAAGGCTGACCCAAATGTTCCAACAGCAGACGTTGGTTTCTCTTTGATAGCCAATGCATATCTCTGCTTTCCAAGTTTCTGTAAACACATCATTATAAGGAAGGCCAGTCTTACTTTTCCCAGCCTTCTTTCTAATTATGTGCTTGCTGCCAGGAAACTTTCACTTTTTTTCTTTTTTTGTCTTCACTATTAAAATTTAAACAAATGTCTGCTACAGACTTGGAAAAGAAGGAAAAAAAAAAATCTCCAAAGCCGTTACTGTTTTAAGTTACAAAGTTACTAAATAACACCAAATTCCTTTCAACACTCAATGATAAACATTCGACAAAAACGTTAGCTACAAGAGTACATCATTGTTAGGTCACCAAATATGTCTTCCCTGCAGACTAATGAATTCCACAGGACAAAAAAGCCCACAGTATTTTGCTTGACTTTGGTTTAATTTTGGTAAAAAGCCATAGTAAGTTTTCTAAAACATTCAAGTCTCCTGCTCATTACTAACTCTTCATCCAGGAGTATCACCGGGTTCCCACAGAAGTCTCCTACAAAGCAGGCTGCGAAAGCACTCATATTTTACTACTCTGTCATATTTACTACCAAACTAACAACTGATTTAGCAAGTCTTGAGCTACAGAGATACAGAGAGCCGCTGCCGCCACAACAGCATCCTTTTTCGTATTCGGAAACACCAAGGGGACGGCCAAGGTCGGCGAATAAAGCGCATCAGCCAAACTCGAACGCAACTACAGCCGATGTGGCGAACTCAAAGGGCCACAAAGAGTCGCGCAAAAAAGCAGCACTCGAACGAAACGCGGTGAGCACGATCTGCCCTAACCTCTCGCCTTCCATCAGCGCTGCTGCCGGGCGCTCGCCCCATCTGAAGAAACCCGCGTCGCGTACAAACGAACGGAGGAAAGCCCCCTGCCATCTTACCTCGCACGGCTTACGTGGGCAGCTACCACATACCCGGGCGCAGGACTGCGGGAGCCCGTCGGCGGGAGCGGGACGGGGAACGGCGCGGCGGCCGCAGGTACCGGCGCTATATAGGGCGGGCCCGGCGGCGCAGGCACCGCGCCGTGACTCAGGGAGCCGCCGCCGGCGCGTCCCACTCCGGCGGCTTCACGTTAAGAGTCCCGCGGTCACCCCGGGCTCCCCGGTGCCGGCGGGAGGCGTTACCAGGCTGCGGGGAACGGCGGCGAAAGGGGGGTTTTCCGCAGCGTAGCGCCTTTCCCTGTTGCCGCCGCCTAAGTCTTAATAGCTCTCCCCCCGGCGCGGCAAGAACTGGGGCTTTTGACACGCTTTTTGCCAAAAAAGGCTCGGGTCCCACGCTGGAAGTTCACTTTCTTCCCTCCAGCAACTCGGCATCCACAGCCAGTAGAAAAGCTTGAGACATTCCCCCTAAAGCAGAAGCAGGCGCTGCAGCTGCCTGGAGAGCAGAGGAGACATCCCAGGCTCTTCCACGCTGCCATACAGCTGCACAGAAGTGCTGCCACGAAAGTTTACATTAGCTTTTCTGCGTAGGAAAAGTTTCCATGATTTCCACATCGTTTTTGCCTGCATGACAAGGCGGGTGGGATGGCTACAGGTTTTAACGTAGAACTGCGGAAGCCACGTCTCAAAGCTACTCTTCTAAGCTTTCTAAGACTTCTGTTCTTTTTAAATCATACTTATGCCACTACCAAGTCCCTGAGTTCTCAGGTTAAACTGAATTTAAAACTTTTTTTCAGAAAAACCGTATCACTATCGCACACTTTAGTCATGTTTTACTGTCTCCTGTGTCTTCTTCACCTGTCAGAGAATAGCATCAGAGTCCAGAGAAGATTTCCTGTATGTTACAAAATTCATGCTGTTTTGCAGTCTAATTATGCAAAACCATCCCGAGTGTCAAACACTTACTGTAAATACATTATTTACTACTGCATATTCCACTAACGGCACCATTTGGAGGCAGATACTTCTTTTTTTAATTTTTGCCACAAGGAGATGAAGACTGAAGAACAGGTTTCTGTTGTTGGCTCATACCCTTCCTACTAGAACCCACTTGGTCTGGATCCAGAGCTTTCTTACAGAATACATGCCAACATCAGTTTTATAAGTAATAGTAGAACACAACTAATCATCAGTAACATCTACTTAAACATCTGCTTAAAACCAGATGACAATCTCAAAAGATACATCTATAAAACCTCTATTCTCAAATCCATGCTCAGTCCGCAGAGGTGATCAGTGGTATCACTTGAATTTTCTGCAATGTGGACAGCAAAAAGAAGTGTACGAACGCTCTTTTACCTCACTACTATTAAACATCCTGGACAATGGCAGCTAAAACTAAGGG
Organism: Strix uralensis; assembly: GCF_047716275.1. Classification (NCBI taxonomy): domain Eukaryota; kingdom Metazoa; phylum Chordata; class Aves; order Strigiformes; family Strigidae; genus Strix; species Strix uralensis. Next base: position 43,432,495 of record NC_133975.1, read on the forward strand.
AGCTCCTCTTTCTTCTTTAGGCTCCACTTTCCAGTCAGTGTGTGTTACCAGTCCAGTTCTGGATGTCTGGAATCTGTTGGGTTTACACAAGAACATCATCATAACTATTTTCCTCCAACTGGTATGAACCCCCAAGATGAGCAAGACCTGTGCCTGAGAAATTTCATTCTACGGTGGACGAAGCAGAACAAGGTGGCACCAAAACTTCCCCTGCTTACTCAACCCCCTTCACCCCTTTTCACCATCCAGCCCTCTTTAGGACTCAGAACTCACTCCACATCGCTCGATCACTCCAGAACATAAAGGGGAGAACAGAGGAATGCTGCCAACTAGGAAAAAGGGAAGCGGAAATAGAGCATCTCCTCATCACTAGAAGAGAGAGCGACATGTCAGATCCTGGCAGAGAGAAGACTGGCACTGCACTAGCACTCAGTCTCCAATTCTGGTACATGACTATGGGGAAGAAGCATGGTAGCTCATACACATAGTATTAAGATAGTACAAAGATAAAAAGAGTATCACTCATCACTAGTCAGGTCTCTATAAGATTTTGGGTAAATATGCTGGTCGAGGATAGTATTCTATCTAACAAGCAGAACACAGTTCAGCCAGTAATAGCTGCAGATAATCGAACACACACAACAAAGAACAGGCTGATGTATGGTAGGAAAAGCCAATTATAGAAAAACAGTACCTGGACTTTACATATCTTAACTGCACCTTCTCCTTTGTATTTGATTATAACAGTGAGTTAATATTGCAGTAAAGACAACTGAGTTCTCTCACATTTTCTTCTGTCACGGATCTGACATTGCCCGTATTTTGCACATATGTTACAAGAATTCTGGAGAAGAATTTTATGTCGGTGCATGTATGCTCATGTTCACATCATGGGGATGGAAGATGAAAGCAAAAAGACAGCTTGTGCATGTCAGCTTAGTTCAAGACATTTGCTGCACTGTGACTCCACAAGCGTAACTGGGCATGCAAAGTGAAAATGAAGCTCAGCTTACTGGGAACCAAACATGGGGCACAATGTGAGATAAAGATCCAAAGAGAAAGGAAACAAGATCATATGCTTAACTTAAAACTTAATATGATCTGTGATTCTTTTTTGTAAATAACTTTGCCTATCATTCTGGCCCCAGGAACATTTGTTTCTAGTTGAAGGAGTATGTACTCTGTGTACAGCATGACTGGCAAACTAAAATGAGCAAAACTAATTTACATGTAAAAAGACAACTGCTACAAGTCCAATGAAGTCCTAATATTTAAATGAAATATTTAAAATGTAATGACAATTATAACAAACAGGTTTTGGAAAAATGCAGTAAAAAGCCCAACAATTAATTTCTGTGAACTAACAGAGGTAATGGTAAATGCCATTAGTGAAACAGGCAAACACCAAACTGCCTGAAGTCATATGAGGGTGTTTTTTGCCTGCATTCATTCAAACTTTGGGAATCTTCACAAAATGAAGGTTCACTTTTTATACCACTCTGTAAATAAAATGAAATCAGTATTGCTTAAAGTTCAAAAACTAAAAAGGATGACTTCAGGAAAAAAAAGCTGAAAACGCAGAGAGAAAACCTTACACAAAGTAATTACATCCTCAGCAACCCAAGAGAAAACAAATGAAGATAAAACAACTCAATGGATTTCTTCAGAGAGTCTGTCAAGTTCTTAAACTACTACAGAATAATTTGTAGTATTTAAATGCAACCTTTTTGCTTGCAGGTGTATCTTCAGTGAAGAAAGTGTATTTTAATAGTGTACATACATTGTCATCCACAACAGCTAGTTTCCAGGTGCTACCAGACTACAAATAACTACACACTTCTATTTCCTGTCATCTATTTGTCTATTTGGTTTTTCTTCATTATGATATGCAAAATTTTAGCATCCTAGCTGGTAAATAACAAAGGCATTAAAAGCTACACTGGAGTGTGCAATTCTGATTGTGCTAGTTAAGACCAGATCTCTCAAATTCTTTAAATCAAAACAGGATGTTTTTCAGAAAGAAAACCACACCAAACCTAAAAAATTCTGAGGTCTAGGAAGAAGTTGTGATTGAGATTCAAATGGTGTTTTCTACATGGGGGAGACACATGACACGAGATTCTTTTGGTCTTAAAAACTGGAAATTAATTCAAGAATATAGGCATGCCTGTAAATCAACCCAAAGAGTATTCAGCTAGCCACAATGGAGCTTTGCATCATATTACAGTTCAAACATCATTAAGCTCAGATGGAAATGGCAGTAACATAGACACTGAAGGACTAGAATAGGGAACTGAAAGAGTTTACAAGCTTTCAAACTGATTCATATGCAGCTGACTGAATTCTATGATTTATGGAGCCCAATTCAGCAGTCTCCCTGTTTTTCTTACATAAAGGAAATGCATCCCATTTACACTAGCTATGCAAAATAGGCTTTAACATAGCAACCACTGTGGATTTCAAATTTTTATTTAAAACAAAAAAACCTCCATAAAATTACATCCCCTCCCATACTGTACTTGACAACATTTAAATGCTTTGAATAGGGATTACTAAACCAGGAACAGGACACTGATTTTCTTGGAATGCATGAGAGTTTGAGATTTCTTTAGAAGGCCAGAAAGCAAAATTAAGCTTTCCTGAAAACAAAACAGACCAGCTATACCTCTGAAATGGCAATTGTCAAACATGCACTAGTCCAAAGCATTTAGCACTATTTCAAAAGTCTCTTGAATCCTGTGTACTACCTAACTTTGCTGGTGTTGGCAGACACTGAGGTCATAACTGTAAATTGCTTTGTTTGGTGTTATTTCCTGTTGGTGAAATTTGCAATGCCTGAGCCAGGAATACCAAGTTGTTTGTGGCTTTTGTTTTTCTTAGCACTTCTGGAAAATAAAGGATTATGTCTTTGTTACAAGAAAGATTATTTAAGCAAACGCTTCCCATCACTTTCAATTCTACCAATACACACTATCAAAGTTATGTTTTACAGAGAGGAAACCATAGCTAAAACCACCATTTGAAAGCAAATCACACTGCAAGGTCTATGATCTATGAAAACATGATTCAACAAAAATAAAAAGAGGACCTTTTCCCAAACTTCTAATTATACATAGAGGAAAACAAAAATGAGAAGTTTCTATTGCTGAGTCAATTTTCATGAGAAGGCAATTACCATTTTAATGGACATGTATGTATACACACACATGCATGGTGATGAAGTGACGCATGCTCAAGTCTTCTTTGTTATAATACTAATCACTTCATCTTTTAGACTAAAATAGTAAAGGTCTTCAGGGTACAAAACTGTTTAAATTATATTGATTAGACTTACTATGTAACCCGTATGACAGCATGGAGAAAAAACGTGGATCTACTATATAAGCACTGCCTAACAAGAAACTGGAACTGTGATGGTTGAACAAGCAGCATATAGAGAAGTCAAGTATCCCAATGGTTTCCTTAAAGTACCTAGATACTTTGGTACCCATATTCTTAGTCTGTTTTGACCACGAGTAATCCCTGAGAATTTCCTGCCCTGCACAATAGCAATGCATAGGAGCTCTGGAAATAGTTACATTAAATATAACAAAATATAACCTGGAAAATGATTCACTCCTCAGACTCAAAAGGATTTGTGATTGGTGTTAAGCTGCCAGTTTCACTAACACCACAAAGGAGAACTATTTCGTAAGTTTTTGTCCAATTTCTTTTCTCTCCCAAGATGCGCAGCTGGTTTTGCCCTGTATTAATTTCCCAACTCTTGCAGCTTTTCCTTGCACCTTCATTTTCTCCTCACTGTACCACTCTTCTCAGATTCTCTATTTTTTATTAGTGAAATAAATTACAAAGATACCTGTAATACTCTTCTGTTTCAATCAACATATTGGGATCAAGAGCAAAATAACCTTGCCTAAGGCTTACTCTCTGTGGTTTTGTTAGTATTGTATCCATGGTTTCTTCCCTACTTCACAGTAAAATTGGCATAACACTCTTCAGCTGTGATATTGAAATCACATGTGCAAGCATCACTATTGGATCTATGACAGGTCTACCTACACTTCAGACGCTTAAATTGTTAGGAGGCGCTTACAAAGTCACAGGTGGTTGCAGCAAATTGAATGTCACCTGTAAATCCTTCCCAGTTCCTAACTCCAATCTCAACACCACATTCTCTAATACTCCTGATACAGTAATAGTGAGTGCATTGTATCTTTCAATTAGTCGCACTTTAGTAACTTCCAGCTGCTGTAATTGGGAGGCCTGTCAGGAAAGATAAAGAAGCTGTTTCTTCTGAGTCAGGCTTCCCCACAATATTTAAAGTGTTTTTCAGTAGCTGTTTATGAGCTGATCTGGTCATAATTTCAAGATCAAGGCATAACTTACTTCCTTTCATCAAGATGTCAAGCTCATAGTGCATGTAATTGTTTGCTATAAAGGCTGTGAATTTAGGAGACATTCTGTTGCTAACGTTTTGAAACCAGAGCAAACCAGGCCAGTATGTTAAGCGTTGCTGCTGAAGTTTGTGCCCATAGCTATTTAGTTTTCTCTGTTCTAGCTTTCACAGAGTCAGCAGAGATCACAGCTGCTCCTTCATCTACTGAATGTTTCTGTTGTGTTGATTCTTCCTGCTCCAAGTAAGTCTGAAGTGAAAAGGTGAATGGTGTTGTGTCTTTTCCCACCAGGCATAAGACCTTTTAAATTCAGCCCATATAAGTAGAAAAGAAAAAGCCCCAAGGCACTGGGGATTAGGATCGCAGGGTGCGAATTCCATACCTATGTTTAAAACACTAGTTTACTTGCATTTCTGATATCCTGGAATATTTTTCCACCAAGTCATTTTTTTTTTTTGAAAATGCTTTTCTATCAGGATTGTCAGGATGGTTTTCTTAGTACTCATTTTCTCGCTTTCTCTGCTACTGTTCTCAAGTGCAAAGCCACCTCAGCCTCTCAGGGTGTGCATACCCTTTCTAGACTAATTTCTAAGTTTTCATCAGAACACTGCAGTAGATAAAAACTCATAACGTGTTTTTTGTAATGCTTGGAATTATCTACGACGGGATTTTTTTCCCCTGGCAAAGGAAGACTCATTTATCTTCAGGCTGCTAACAAAGGGGGCTGCCAAAGACTCCTCCTTTATAAACAAAAATCAATAAAGAGCTTTCAGAAACACGCGAAAATGTGACAAACACAGCTTGAGTTCTTCAGCTTTTCTGGCAGAAGATTACAGAAGGATAACGACAAGTTCGTGAGCCCTGCTCCCCAGTACCTGCCCCCGCTGTTACCAGCCGAAGGCGGCTCCCTGCCGCAGGACGGCTTCCCCGCCAGCTCCCCCTGCTCCTATTCTGAAATCCTCCAGCTCCAACTTCCTTATTTGGTTGTCGGGACTGTTCTTTGTCTGGCTGAACCCCCCGGGCCGGGCCGCGCCGCCCCCGGCTGGGCCGCGGCCCTGCTCCAGCGGGCCACCCCGCCCGGGCCCCGGGCGAGCGGCGGCAGCCGCCGGCCGCGGCCATGCCCATGTAAGGAGCCCCTTCCCTTCCCTCCCTTCCCTTCCCTTCCCCGGGCGGGGGCACCGCCGGGGCGGGGCGGAGCGGGGTGGCGCGGCCCGGGGCCTCCTCAGAGGGCCGCGCGCGGGCCGCCGGGCTCCCTGCGGGGCGCGGCGGCGGGGATCCCCCCCGAGCCGCGGTTCCCGCCTCGCCCCCCGCCAGCAGCCTCACCTTCCCTTGCGCCGGGCCGCGGGGGGTTTCCCGAGCAGCACCGCTTCTGAAGCTGCCCTAGCAGCGAGTGTAAACCGCTGGCAGCAAAACAAAGGACAACGAAGTTACCAAGTTCCAGTGTAAAAACTCACGGATTCTTGTCATATTTCTCATTGTTCTTTACAACAGGTTACAGCGTGTCCTTTGAGGATTTAACTGGTGCTTGCTGCAGAGAAAAAGGAATCCCTCAACAGCGCTACCTATTTTTTAAAAAGTGGCTGTTCTTTTACGGTACATGAAGAAAGCAAGCGAGACTAGTTTTACTTCCAAATTATCCCTAAACTCTTTTAAGTAATATTCTAAAGAGCAGCTTACCCCCTGGAAGTCGGTGTAAATTCACTAGCAGAACACTCCCTACTGTTACTACTGTTGCCTGATACTTAGTTTCAGTAGCTCATCATGTACTTCATGAGAAAGAATTTACAGTCTAACTGTACAGGTATATGTAAGACCAACAGCAAGCAAGGAAGAACACTTAACTAAAAGAATTAGCCCTGCTGGTCACTGTATTTTTTGTTCATATCTTTTAGATTTAGTCTTCTGAAGTGGAATATCGCAGGCATCTATGTGATAGTCATTTTTTAAATAAATATCAAGGAATCCTGCAAGAAGTGATTTCTCTCTTTAAATGTGAAAGTGGTAACAATTCAGGAGAATATATACTGAATATGCCCACAGTGACAACTGGAACACAGCTAATAAGCAGAGATATTTCTATCTGACTAAGGAAGTTATTGAGCTGCGACTCTTTAAAAGGAATACTCTTCACAAAGTAATGATTCAAAATTATTCAAAATCACTAAAAGTCTGGTGAGACAGTCCTCTCTAAGGCAGCATGTCAAGAAACAGCATTTTGCAACAAAATAAGGAAGAAGTTGTAACTAAACTTCCAACTTTCTAATTCTGTTTGGGAGTCTGGAAGCATTCCCGTATTTCTCAATATGTTTCCTTAGTATTAAGTTGTGAAAAGAAGTCCTTAAGTAATGCTAAAAGTTCTTCCATTATTACAAGCTCCTGTGGATGTTTGGGTGAAGCAGAAAACATGTAGCAGAGTGGAACAAAGAGAGCACTGCGTTAAGTCACTCATGTACAGGGTAATAGTGACTGCTCCTGGGCAGAAGTGCATGAAAAAAATAATTAGGGAGAGTACAAAGGTGCATTTACAACCACCTTCCTATAACACTCCTTCAGCTGCACCCAACACATTAAGCCAGTTGTATTTTCAGCTCAACAGAAAACTGACTCTGGTATTTTTATATTGCATTCTTGCCCTCAACAGAGGCCTGAACAAGTTTGTTTACTTGTGAGAAACTCTCAAACTAGAAAAAGTTAAGGGAACAGCTTAATAAGAATAGCAGGGTAAGAAATATATTGACCACATCGTATTTACATTACATACCTAAACTACCATGCTAAAATTCACCTCAGAAAAAACCCCAAACAATTTATGGCAAAAAAAGAAACATATTGGAAAAATTTAACAGAATTTATGTCCAGAAGAATCTGGTTTCAAGTTATCTGTTTTGCGATGTAATTAAAACATTCATAACTGACAAAGAAAATGCTAACATTAAAATCCAAAATACAGAAATGCTTTAAGAATAAACAAAAATCACAAGGACATGAGATTGTCAAATAGTCACTGAAAACAAAATGGGGGATCTCATGGAGCAAATCCTCTCCACTGCTAAAGGCGGCAGCAATACTGGTTTATTTCAGAACAACTCCATCATCTCCAGCAGGTGTTCAGGCTACTGTCCAGGCCCTTTCATCTGACATCAGTTCTTCTGTGTGGAACAAATGACACCAGAACAGGTATGTTCAGCGTAGGAGGACACATTCTTCAAGTTTTGAGGTGCTGTTCTACATTTGCTCTTTTGCTGTTGTGCTGTATTTCCCTTCTGCAAATAAGTCTGTCTGTACTGCATGAGGAACTCGCAATGCTCTCAAGAAAGCTATCTAAAACCGTAGATAAATGCATACAAAAGCTTAGGCCTCTACCCTTGCAGAAAGGATGATCTCCCATAGATCTCAAAGTTACTACTCAACTGACTTTCAATGACAATTCCAGACCTCTCTCTGTCTGGTCAAACAGGTTTCAAAGTACAGGTTTTCTCTCTCTAAATACTCACATAGTTAAATTGCTAGCATTGACCCCAGTGGCAATCTTTCAGCAAGCAGAGCATATGTATTCCCCATGCCATCTTCTCATTTTGGTAGCTGCCAGTTTGTGCCTGCACGATTGAATTCTTTCTTCTCCTCCCTCAGTGAAGCCACTCACTAAAATACTCCACTGCACACAGTAAATTGACAGTTGCAACTAGACCGAGCCTTGGCAGCACCTTTCTCACGGGTGTGAAGCGCTGCCCTCGGAGAACCACACTGTATGCTGTCCCACCTGCACTTTTGCCAGTGTACTTGTGCTGTCCAGCTCCACATCAGTGTTATGGCAGTCAAATAAAAGAAGGCTCTGCAGGAGCAGTGGAATAGAAATGTGCCAGGAAAGATCACATCATTAACCCAATGGGCCTGAGTAGTTTTATCATCTGAATATGAAGGTATTAGGTACTGGTGCACAACCATTTATCAAGTTCAGAGTACTGGCAACAACTGTTTCAACCTGCTGCTGGGGAACAGTGAATTCATAAACCACAAAATCCTTTACTGTTATTAAAGGAATTATGAAAACAATCAAAAAACCTCAGCATTTTATCAGTTAAACAAAACTGAATTTCTGTACTAGTGTTCAGCCTTGTAATAAAAATTAAGAATACTGCCATTGTAACTAACATTTAGTAATATTGTAAAGCATACTCAATAACACATAATCATATTTCTCAGACTTAAAATCTTGACATACTCTGGATGTATAGATACACATACTGATAATAATCTATTTTAATACAGAACTTCAACAAATCTCCTGCCAAAAGTATGGGAATATACATTGACTTAACTGATAAAAATAATTCTTTACAGATCTGCTGTACCTAAACACCTGAAACCTGAACACCATTTTTTTTGTTTGTTTGTTTGCAGGAAGGGGTTTTTGTTTGGTTTGGTTTTCTTAAATGTAACTGATCTGGAAAAAGAGGCAGATATGATGAACGGTGCGAGACTCAACACGGTTCTGTGTGGAGTTCAACTGATTATCTCCTGCCTTTTTGAGAACTGTCAGTTTATTTCTTTTTGGTTACTTTCTTTTAAACACTTATTTTTATTTGGGCAAGAAGATATATTTTGTCAAGCCTTTATTCCTTGGCTACTTAGTTTTTTAAGAAGCCTTTCAAAATGGACTGTGTTGAAAACCTTTGGACTGTATCGACTATACTTCACTCATCCACATGGTTCTTGTTGATTCTTTCAAAGAGTTTGAGTAGATTTGTGAGGTGTTACCTCTATTTAGAATTTTTTTTCCCTCAAAATGTCACATTATATTCATGATCTTATTATTCTAATTTCTTTATTCTAGATCATTCTATTATTTCTATGTTATCTACTAATTTTTCAGATACTGGGCTCATCAGTCAAGAGTCCCGTGAAACTCCCTGAAAACTTTTTAAAAATCAGTGCTATATTTGCTGCCCTAAGTTTATTAGCTAAATATACTATTTCAAAGTATCATCACAAATTGTTTTGGCCAATATATAATCTGTAGGCTTAATACATTTTTCTTTTTCTAAACATTTTAAATACTTCTGAAAGAAACACTTGTCCACACTGAAACCAAGATAGTACTGCTTGCTGCAAATTTCTCCCAGAACTTTCATGGAAAGATACGGAATGTACAGATCCAAGCATACAGGTAGACATAGGCAGCCACACAGCCACAGGCAAAGAATGGTTATTTCCCAGTTTAAAAGTAATCTGTGCAGTTTAGCTGACCATTAAAATATGTTTGCATGGAATCACAAGAAAAATAGTGACAAGACATTTCTATCTTGGCATTTTCACCATGATAAGAAAAACAGACAACTGATACGAAAAAGAACTCTACATCATGCAGTACATGCCTGAATGTACAGCGTAGCATAAAATATTTAAACATAACTGTGCAGAAAGGCTTTTCTTGATGCCATAACTCTCATGTCTAAAAAATACCAAGTATCACAGATTTTTGTCAACTAAATATAAGTAGGACTCTAAAAGAAATGGCATCTTTTACTGAAACCAAAAACGTTTGTTTAATATAAAGACTTTGGTCAATTACTACACATACATTTATTGTTTGAATTGAATTCTCATTTAATCTTAATGCATGCTTTTCTGATTATAGGCCCATGTGAGCAACATTAACAATATATATATATCTGAATGAAAACCATGTGCATTCATACCAAAACAGTATTGCCAGAACTTTCAGTGCAGAAGTACTTAAACATATCCGGGGGGAAACCTGGATGAAAGCTACTCTGAAATATAAAGCAGTTAAGAGTGGCAAAAAGTCATACATTTGACTTATATCTACAGCAGCAGCCAAGGACAATGGTCATGTATGAGAGAGTTGGACATAAATTCATGGGAATAGGAAGTACTATTCTCCATCTCTATAGTCAACATGGCCTATTGTATTGTATTTAGATCTGGAAAACATTTGCCAATATGTTATTATCAAAATGGAAGAAATACACAGAATGGCAGCAGAAATCACTGTCAACTGCAAGTAGATGACTGCTTTCTAGTCTGGTTTTAGAAAGAAATATATGCTGCCTGACTTTGTTAAATGATAACTAGTGATACCTGTAAGTGGTAAATAGTAAATTAGCACAGACTACAGTGAGGAGTGGCAGAATGAAATTAAAAAATGACAAATTGAGGCTGACTATAACGGAAAATTTGGCAGCATTATTCCATAGTTTAACTCATCTCAGTCTGTTAAACAAAATAGAAGATCCACAGATCAGACAGTGCTAAACAGAAAATAAAGCAGCACTCTAATAAAATTAGCTCAGCAGTACAAAATAATTTTTATATTAGCTCTCTTGGTGCACTTGCACTAGTGAGATCTTCTTTGTAGGAGTCACGTTTATTGGATGCTCAGAAAAAGAACTGAACCTTTGAACAACAAAAACCCACTATAATGTATAACAAAAAGACATGCATTGTGAAGTCTGGGGCTGTTAGAGCACATGTTACGGACTTAATTTTGTTCTTTAGAAACCAGATTTCTTCTTCCTAGACATTACAACATATTTAAAAAAAAAATACTTCAATAGTAATTTGCAATAACTGATCTTATGGGTAATGTACTCCTAGTGGGAGTTCAGAATGACTTAGTGTGAAGATTTGCGGAGAAGATTTTTATGCTCTGTTTATATTTTCTGGGATCTTAAGAGAAAATAGTCTGAAATAAGATGCAGCTAACATGCTACAGGAAATGAAGGAAGAGAACCAGACTTCTCAAGAAAGATTTACATTTATATAATGGTGATGGCTATGTTTTGGCTTAGAAAATGGAATGCAATTGCTCTAAAATACACAGAAAAACTGTTGACTGGCGCTTCTCCTTAGTGGATCATGAACTACTCCAACACTGTATACTGTATCAAAATGCTTTGAAAGAGAGCTCTTTCACCATTGTATGGTACTTTGTTTACAGACCAAAACTCGCATCAGCAAGTCCTCTCTCCACATGGTAACCGAAGAGACACTAAACCAGCACAACCCTCACCTATGCCAAAGGTGTTGGTGTGAAACCCAGCACAGCATTTTCCATGGTTACAGGAGAAAGCGTTCAGACAGTTTGTTGGTAAGTAGTAATATGCTCTTCAAACTATAGCATCATCTTTTATTAAAGATGCCCACAGCACATTTTTAGAAGAACCTGCAATCAGCTGCTTACAACTTTGCAAAATTTCCATTTGAGCTGAAAAAATCCATGGCAAACATCTGAACAGAATATTTTTGTTGTCCTTTTTTTTTGTTAAGTTTTATACAAAGAAGTTTTAGGTGACTTTGAAATTAAAGTTTTTTAATTGAAATTAATAAAAGGGGAATGTGCTTCTTACATCTTAAGGATGTTCTAGCACGTGAACACTTCTGTAGAGAATTATTTGTTTTGTCAGAGGATCTTGCTAGTGCCAGAAATAAGTCTTTTTTCTCTACACTAAACTATGCCTATATTTGGCTAGATCATGAGCTCTTTTATTTAAAGTAAACAAACAAAACCCCTTCCTACCAAAAATTCAGCTTTGCACATGCTCAGTATGACATCAGAATTTCCAGACAGATTTTTTTCCAGTAGGTCAAGAATCCATGGATCATACACATAAGATGGTCTACGCTAAATCTCTGGACTGTCACTGGCTTAGCAGGACTTTCCTAGAAATCCTGTTCTGAATCACAGATACAAGGCATGAGAACTGAAAGCAATGAGTTTGTGTCACCTGCATTACCAATGTTTGCTCAAGATGGTGAGAGGGAAACCGGATGAGATTCTGTATGAAGGTGAGAGAGTAGAAGTTAAAGGGAATCATAGGAGACTATAAAACTAACTTCTTGTACTTGACTTTATGAAATTCTTTTAATGTAATTTTTTGTGATATGTATGGGTAGAAATGGATGAACAAACTTGTTCAAATTAGTTTTAACTTCAATTTTCATCCAGTCTTACATGCTTAACTTTCACAGAAATCCTTTGAGGGAGTTTGCACCATACATCTCTTTCTAGGCTTCTTACCAGTGTTTTCGGGAAGCATCAAGTTTTGCATATATCAGCTATTCAGCTGAGATGAAAATAAACTGCAAAGGAATATGGTACTGTAAAACTTTGTTTCCAGAAAGAAAGTACTGATAAGACAAATTTGTTTACACTGCAGTAAGCCCGAATATTAAAATGCTAAATTTCATTCAACCAGGATTATTGGAACAGTCTTGTAAAATCTGTGAAGTGTAATATACGACTGCATGTTTTGATGCTTCCTTAAGAAGTATATGACCTCTTACTCTAAATTACTTCACAGCTATCACTAAATTTTTACTATCTAATTTCCAGTGAATGCTGGGTATTTTTTTTTTTTTCCATTTTTTTCATTACCTGGACAAGGACTGGTAAAAAGACTGTACCATACATTAAAACAAAACTTCTGCTGTTTCATCCTGAATTTGGGTTAAAATTTTACTCCTCTCCCTATGCAATCCATTAAAAACATAGTGGTTTTCACTTTAAACTCAGTTAAAATATGCATTAAAATGTCCACACTTCTGTTGTAGGACAGAAATACCAATTCTCAGATATCCAGAAGATTCTTAAGTTCATTTTCTTCTCTAAAAGAGGATTTTTGATCATTAAAGTAAAAATTAAATGAAAACAAAACTGGAAGTAAAAACAAAGTTGAACAGGTATCATGGAGTGGCCAGTGATAAAATATTCTGAAAAGTCATTGAAGAAGTAGATATATAGACTTCCTAAAAAGCACTGAAATTTTACTTATCTGTATAGGTTTTCATTAGGTACAACAACTTTGTACGTATGCAGCTTCCATGGTTTAAAAATGCTCTGTAAAAATCACAATTTTGATTTTTCTTGTCTCATATGAATTCTTATGAATGACATTTTGCTTTCACATGGTTGTATTAGTTTTTAAGATTCTACCTGAATTTTTAACTAGGCTTTTAAATTATAGCAGACTAAAAGAATGTGGATAGAATGGACAGATAACATCTGTTAACTGATGACACATAGGTGCTAACAACCTGTGATACTTTCCCTTTCACAGTTTTAGTTAGGCCATGAGAAGGCCTTTCTTTGACAAAGCTAAACAACACACAAAATTTGTATTCCAGAAGCATGACAAAGACTGTTACCTGAGGTTTTGATTGAGGAGTGCTTCATGGTCAGGGATGCTGTATCTCAACCAAAACTTTTAAATGTCAAAGTTCCTTTGAGAGGATATGCCAAGGGAGCACTAGTGCAGGCCAGTGCCTAGGCAGAAATCTATAGGATGCCAGAAGTTTCGTGGACTTCTACAAACAGCCATTGTGAGAGCAAGTGCAGCAGCAGGCAGTGGTTCTTAGGTAGGAAGTTTAATTCATGGTATCGCCATGTTGGTGTCCAATCATTTGGATATTCACTAATTCTACTGATATCAACAGTATGGATGTAGTCTACTCTGATTAGGAAAGATAACTGGAGAGTCTTAAATTTCTTGAAGAAAATTTATCTTCTAGCCCAACAACTGCACTTATCCAGAGGTGTTCTTTTAAAAGCAGTTCAGCACCATTTATTACATATAGTATGATCAAAAGGAAAAAACCCCAACCACCATCCAACCAACCAAAATAGCCCCCAAACCCATAGCCAGTGAAGACTTTTCACAACAATATGTTCCCAGCTGGAAAGGGACTGCATTGCAGATATACAGTTCCTATCAATAAACTGATATTTACTCACTGGCCAAAACTGGACTTTCAAGAACAAGTTTGGTCTCCTTTTTCCCCAGGAATGGCTGGGTGCAATAAAGAATGGCTGATGATTGTATATTTCCCCTCCCTATTTTGATTAAACTGAAAACATAATACACTTGCAGCAAGGCTTTTGCTTCAATACTATGTAACATGTATGGTTCACCTTTGGAGAAACATGACACTTTTTGTTAAAACAGAGCCCTTACAATTAATATACACTAACATACGCTGGTTTGCAACATTTTATTACAGTTATCTTGAACTTAGAGAACTAGCAGAATCTTTTTTGGAAAAACAACCCCAAAACACTAGGTATTCATTAATGGTGGTGGAGGTAGGGAGAATAAGACTTTCCCAATAGAAGTAATTGCCAAACATATTATTGGGTTACTTCTTTGTCAAATACAAAGTAAATCTTTTTCTGGGTTTGGCATAATGAGAACTCCCTATAGGTATCTTGTATAATGGAACACTGTTTATTTTGCTGCAGGGTCTGTTCAGTTTATGGAGAGTCTGTTCTGAAAGAACTACTGTGTTCCTTTTACAACTTTACACTCTCCCATTCTGTAAAACCTATCCTTCCTTCAGCTTCTTAGGAGGAAAGGAAGGAGGGGGTATCTAGTGCTCTCTAAGATATTCCACTGTGTTGGCAGAAATTGTTTAGTATTTCGAATTTTGCCATAGGATGTTTATGCTAGAAGACTTTGGAAATAAGTAGTTTAACATACTGAAATCAGCACAGAGAATACTTTATAACATGATAGGTATACTGTCAAGACCACTATCTGAGAGTGTCTGAGCCCAGGAAAATACCACTGTCTCTAAACTGAGTCAATCTTTTTTGTATAGAAATTTCTAAACCAAACTCCCATTATGATGACCTGTTCAAAGTAACAAACTTAACTCTAAGTATCTCTCACTGAATATTTATAGACTTATAAAATAAAAAGGCATTCCAACTAACAGTTGTCCATAGCTGTAATGAGATTTTTTTTGTATGACCTCTCTCTCTCACTAGATTTACTGCAATTCCTATAAATTATTTAAATTTTTTTATTGTAGGAATATTTTACAAATGTTTTGTACTTTAAAAAGAAAATAACTAAAATCCCTTGCTCAATCTTCCAGTGGTTGTAAAATAACCGCTCTCTGCAGAATTCATTTACAAAAGTAAATGGGGGGAAAAAGAAAGCAGTCATGGAAAAAGGTTTAGCCACATTCATTTACAGGTAGCTGGGCAAATACTTTGAAGGATGGCTCAATCTCTTCATGACAGGCCCCCAGCACCCTTCTTGCCTCACAGGGGAAGAGCTCCCAGCTGATGTGTGGTTGCTATGCCAACTTTCTGATAGTCCCAAAAAAGATGGGCATGCTGGAAGATTCAAAGAAGAATATTTATGGTGGCAGCAGGTTTTACCTCAGTAGTCCTTGCCTAGCCAGGAACCACATGGAATGCTGCTGCAAAGAAGAATATGAAAAAGGTCATATTTCAATCCCAGGAATTGTTCAGGGCACTCTAGGGAGAAAGACTCAATATTCAGGTTTGTCCCAAGAAGCTTCTAGATTTCAAGCAGCAACAACGCTACATTAAGAATCTAATCTATATGTGAGGAGAAGTAGAATGCATAAGAATCACAAAATCAGAAGGAAAAGGTTACCTGAGAAAGTACTAAAGATAAAAATGGTATCAGTCATGTGAAGAATGTGGGAAATTTATTTTGATTGGAAAAATGTTGTAGAATTAAACTATGGCATCAAAGTGATATAAGTTTGGGGGGTTTTTTTACATTTTATTATTATTTTATTTATAATGCAAGAAGCATACTTTAGATCTTCACTCAGTACATCTAATCTTTTTTAGTGGGGAATTAGTGGGCAATGCTGCTGTAAAATAACTGAACAGCAATCCAGATGTAACACAGCTAAAAGTTTGATGACACATGAGGCTGAATTCTCTCAATTAATTTTTGCAGAACCAGTTTGAAGCAGCAGTTCAGCATCTCTAAAAATGGCACAACTGGTATCAATTTAGGATAAGCCATGTACAAACATAAATGAATTTCTACCAAGAGATGCCTCAACTGTGTCCACTTGACTCTCTGCACCAATGTCTTTTCTCAGGATGCCATTAGGCATATCCCAAAGGGAGGAACTCCTCAGGCCTTTAACTCAGACAGGTAGTAGAATTGGGGAGGGAAATTCCCCAGTTTGATTATTCTCACTCTGCTACTCAGATTACAACAGGTGTCACCTGTGACTAATTCAGAAGCTTGTCACAATATACATTTGCTTCTTCAAAACAAAGTGTGATTTATGTCACAGTACGCAAAGAGTATTGTACTTAAAACCAAAAACCATGTTTAAACAACTCCAGAAACAGAAAACAAACCATACCAAAATGCGTCTTACCTTTTCAATGAATAAAGGAGGAAAGTCTAGCATGGTTACCAACCTCTGAACTATTTGTTGCACACAACCTCCCCTTATTGCTGGCTGGCCTTTTCCATTGGTACACAATTTAGCATCTCATTACTATTATATGTTACTTTCTTGTCCTTGAATCATCTGTTTACACTTTAAGGATCTTTTGTCCCCCTCAGCCCACCCTAGGGAGAAATATGCAATTTTTTTTTTGGATACAGTCAGCTAGGTAATTACACTAGCTCACATTTTATTAGGACCTTCAAAAAGCTGCGCCTGTTTGAGTTATTTGCATCACTATTTCCTGGCTTCTAAGAAACACTGTATAGCTTCCCTTACCTAAATACACATTCCAAAGAACACAATACACAGTGGATCGAGGAAACAGTCCCACATATATGTAAAGGGTAATACAGCAGGGTTTTTTTAAATTTCTCCGTAAGCTATGAGAAAAACATGCCTTATATGACACTGACAGTAGAACAGTATTATTGATAGTATGCATTGTCTGAGATGTGATTCTCAAAAAATAAAATAAGCCTGATAAGTCTGATCACTAAGTGTACTTTCTTATCTTACTTTAATGAGATATTGCCTGGACAGCATCCCATACATTCTGCAATAAACCAACAAAGGTCTGGACCTTTGAAAGAAGGAGCTGCAATTCTAGCCACTGGTCTGGGAGACTAAAAGCCACCAAAATCGAGCATCACAATAGCCACTAAATCAAAGCTGAATCATTTCAGACAGAGAACTGGTAAAAGAAAAAAAAAAACCAAAACCAACAAACAAAAGAAAAAAAAGCAACCCACACTTCAACAAAGCCTGAAGGAATCAACTGGCTACAGGCCAAAAAATGCTAATGGAACACATATTAGCTGAGAAGTGAAATAAGTTTCCAAGAGTAATGGAAATTGTTTAAGATAAATGCTGATTGTACAGGGGACAAAAAAAAAAAAGCAACTCCACTGGACCATTTTCGAAATGCCTGATCTTGCATTCCTTGCACACCCTAATTCCCTTTAAAGTAATTATGAGTTTAGGCTATGTGCCAGGGTTATATAACTATGTCTTAAAAGACAAATGCACAGTAGCACAAAGCAAAAATATATATAAACCCAGGATTAGGGGGAAAAAAAATCCATAGCTGGACAAACAAAACTAGAAATTTAGAAAGAAAATAACAATGAAAACAGCTAAAGGTGAGGTACATTTCTAATCCCTTTCTCTAGAACTGGAAAATATTTAGGAGAAGGAAATTCAGAGTAAAAAGGGTGAAATTGGAAAAGTTAAACAGGCTTGTCAAATAACAGAAATATTTGAGTTACATTTCCTAAACTACTTTAAAAGGGAGTAAACCAACCAAATGCTATCTGAAGTTGGCTGTACGCCCTCCACTTTGGTTGACTTCAGGGTCAGTAAGGCAGAGGACAGACACAAGCTAGTATAGCTGAAACATCAATATAAATATAGATAAAACACAGATGGAATTTATTAAAGAGCAGCTGGAAATGCAAAGAAAGATTTCTGGGGATCTATACTAGTGGTGTAATTTTGAAAAATATTCTCCAAGTATGAAAGTGCTTTACAAAACAAACAACTTCAAGAAGTGAAGTTAGACATAGTCATACTACAGAAAATAGACTGTGCTACTCTGAGTCTGGTGTAATATTTCTGATCGGTTTAATAACATTACCTTTCAAATAAGTCCAAACAGACTTGCTAATGAAGATCAATAAATCCTTCACATAATAATGTAACATTTGCATGGCAACATCCATGAATTGGGCAGAAAAAACCTGCCCAAAATAAAATAGGAAAATCTAAGCTGTTTCTCTCCCCATTGCTTTTCTTCTAATATATATTTTGGTTTAATTTTCAGGTACAATTTCTTGTACTGTGCAAAGTTTTAAAGAATTCCTGGAAACCCTTCAAAACATTAATCAATGTCAAGACTTTTATTCTGTAGGGAATCATGTCAGAATTAACACAATAAATGTTATCACAAAGTATTGCTGGTGAGCCATTCTTACAAGAAAGTTTTCTTCTGTACCACTGCACAGGACAGTCAGTCATATCTCATACAGGTTTATATTTCATCAACCTCTTTTCTAAAATACCCTGCACCAAGAGTAACATTTAAATAACTTTTTTTAAAGGTGTACTGAAGCCATCTTCCATACTAAGGATGCAGTTTCACTGTTAGTTTTAGCTGATCTAAATTTGGGCCAACACTGAAAGGGCAATGATCTGGCTGAAAAACTGAAGTCTGTATTTTTTTTTTGCTTACTTTTCAACCGTATCAGCTACCTAATTTAGCTGGCCGTGTGGCTGCATGATTGCTGGTGCCCTCACAGGGGAATATGTAGTAAGATGGGAGTTGGGAAAGACAAGTTTATACTTTTTGTGGTAAAATGTAGCCCTTTTTGCAGCATGAGTCGGTCAACAAACTACACACTGAAAACAATATGAAGATACTAAATTCTGCCACATATCTCCTTAGGGCATATGTGGTATCTGAGACTACAGCTGAAGAGAGTCACAAATCATAAACTTTCCTACTTAAAAAGACTGGAGAAACAACGCATAATAAGAATATCTAAAATGCTTTTTTGAAGAAACTGTGAAACAATGGATAGCAAGTTGATTGAGTAGCAGGTTACAGGTATTTCACTGAGACGACAGAACTCCACCCAACTAAGAAAGCCAGCTCACTTCTGAATCAGAGTATGCTTCTCTTACCCTTTTTTTCTCTCTGTATTGACAAAAGTTCCCCCTGCTCCTACTTTGCAAATTTTAAAAAATGCCCTTCTGACAGCAAGGGCACACATGCTCCATTAGATCTTGCAGTCCCACCTGAAGTGGTGTAGAATGGCTTGCTTAATAAACATTAGAGGTTACCAGTCATATATTGAATTCACAAATCAAAACCAGAGAGGTAGATAATCTTTTTCAGATGCTTACATGAATGTTGATGTTGGTGAGGATTCAGAAGAACTTGTGAAAACAACAGAGCATGTCAAGATTACAACAGCACATATATAACACTTGGGAGACAGCTATGAATAGCGTTTGAAGACAGATATGAATTTAAGCGATACTGTTTTCTATAAACTGTTTCTCACATTAATTAATATGGATGACTGCCATTCGTCAACAACAATAATCAGTACCTTTCAAATTCTTCTCAGTATGGATACCAAAAAAAGGTCTATGATATTATCAAATACTACTATTTTTCTGTTGTTTCTGTGACACATTGGTGGGATTTTAGGCATGTGAGCAGCACAAAAGTCCCATTCCCTCTTTAATCCTCCAACGAGGAGTCCAAGAAGTAGAAGTGGATTCCTACTTGGCAAAACAGCCTGGTTTCTGCATTTCTGTTGCTGGAGGGTGAGGTAATTTGCACTACCCCACCTACTTGAACAAACTTTCTTCACTGGTAATGACCTCCACTTTAGGAGTGCATTGCTAACTATACTGGCAGAAAGAAACCTCCCTACTTGCTGTTCTACCCATCCAGCACCACCAGCTCTGTCCTGCAGTCACATTGCAAGGTCTGGGAATGTCAGCTGCATAAAGCAACAGGAGGCTCCATCTGGACAGAGTCACTACTGAGTCTTGTGTCTACAGTCTAATCTTACTGAATACACCAATGAATTAAAATGCAATTGTGTTTGAAAGTGCTCATTTCAACTCAAAAAATATCACTCAGCCATGCAACTAAACTTATTTGTGTACAACTGCCTTAAATTTAAACCACAGTTATGTCAGCTTCAAGTCATTGGACCAAGAGATCTGTGAGGCAGTCTGTCTGGCTAGATTTCCATGAGACAGGTTATGTCTCACCGCAAGGGAGGGGGGGAAGGGAAGCTATCTTGAAAGGCTTTCAAGAGCTTCCCCAAGTCTTTCCAACTACTTGGCAAAGAACCCTTCAGGATATACTGAGACTCAACTATGATGCTGGGCCAGTTCATGAGAGTAATTCTGACCACAGAAATAACTTTCAGGGATATTGCTTCATAGTCGGTCCAGAACATAGACTGATGTGATGTCGGTCTTGATATTCTGCAGGACACTGTCAAACACTTGTCTTATTTAGATTCTTCCTTTGGGAGCTTCAGCTCTTAACTTTCAGTTGTCTGTCCGATGTAAGCTGAAGGTCTCCTCTCCTCCTACCTCATGGCTGAGCTACATAATTTCAAAATGTTTGTGGGTTTTGGGTTTTTTTAAAACAATGAAAAAGAACTGAAGATTTTAGTCATTATTATATATGGCTGAGGATGGGCCTGAAACAAAAGCCCATCTCTGAACTTCCCTGGAGCTCAGATTCATAATTTTCAGTCTGAACCATTTCTAGTACAGAGAACAAGTCCGGGGGAAAAGTAAAAGGGAAATACATGAAAATAAATCAAATGCTACCCAGGTTATGGTAGTGAGAGTGCTGTGGCCCTGAAAAAAACCAGCCAAATTACAGAGAGGAAAATCATCACAGCATGTTACGGTTACAACTGCCATTTATAATAAAAATCTACAATTTCTGTGTAATGTAAATTTGCAGATTAGTTTGTAAAGTGTTAATAAATTAAAATGTGGAGGTATTTAAAAACTGTGTTATCCCCTAGTTACTCGATTCCACCAATTAGTAGTTTGGCATTGTTCCTTATTTAAAAGTTCTACCAGCTTTTATAATCTACTAGATAGTGGATGAAAATGAATGGCTGCTTTCACTGAAAAAAAGGTTGGTACAGATTGGTCAGATTCTTCCCAAGACTTTCAAATTCCTGCCAATATATTTTAATAGCCATAGAAGGCAAGAAGCCTTGTTTTAAATCTTTATGCTTTGAAGATATAAGCAGATATTCCCAATAAATCAAGATGGGTACCAGCTTCATTTTGAATGTGTAGGTTATGTCAGATTAATCGGAAAGTAAGCATAAATAAGCAAAAACAGTGAAACTGCCATTCTAGTTGCTTAATACATTTTTCCAAAAACAAAGGGAGCTTTAAATGAGGAGGGTATATTCCTAGATACTGAATATACTCTTGAAAGAAGACACAGTATGACATTTTCCTCATTATGGAAAATGTGGATAACAAATTCATTATTTTCAGCAACATTTTTGGCTTTTGCCATGATTACTGTTTGAAGGAGAGATATAAGCTATGCTAAAGTTATCTGTATTGGTATGTTAGTTTTCAGTTCAGAGTTCGAAGAGTGGGAGCTATAAACAGCCTAGTTTAGAAATTAGCAAATAACCAATAGCATTGATTTGCAAGGACATCAAAAGAAAAAAAGAAAACAAGAAAATCAGGCTTCCTTGATGTGGAAATAAAATTTGAGAAGAGGGAATTTTTATTCTAATGAGATAAAAATCATAACATGGTTTGATGGGGCACCTGGACATTGAAGTGCTCCTGGGTTCTGCAGACCAATAATCTGAAACAACCTCTATCAGAGCTCTGTCCCTTACTAACCACATAGGAGATGACGCATGACCAGTCTTCTAATATAGCTTTCTTTATGTGCATTAAGCAGTGTGAACAACCCATACTTCTTTGCAAGCAACCTCTTTCACAGTGACCAGTAAGCATTTGCTTTATGTCAAATGCTGGAACAGTTTTTGCTGAACAAAAAGCTTGTCACAAAGGAAAAGAATTCCAGTAGCTTGTCAATAGCTGTAATTGCTCTGTGTGGTGCTTGCTATCTAGACCTGTACTCTGCAAAGTACCACCGTTAATATCAGACCTAACTTGATTCTGAGGCCACAAGGTCGTAACTTTAACAAACCAGTAAGAACTTGGCTATTAAAATATCAAATGTAGTAAATGACCTGTTATTTTGAGAACTGTTTTAATTGTGGAAGCATTTGAACTTGTTGTTAAAGTCCTAGCAATCAGATTAAGTTTAAAGTGCTTCATGGGTGGTCGTGAGTAAAAATAAAGAAGTAAAATAGCCTGACAATCAAGAAATTACAAGAAAGTATGGGCTTCCTGAATTACGTCCCTTAGGGAGGCTAAACTAGGAGACAGGGAATTATAGTATGCTTCACTGTTAAACCGGAGCTTGGAATTATCTAAAGGAAAGATGAACTAACAACTCATTCTGTGTGAAAATCAGCCGAAAGAAGAACCTTTAGACCCTCTTCCTAGTTTACAGTAAGTAGCTACAATCTTCCCTAGGATGCTTTTTTTGCCTAAAACAATAAAAAAAAAGGTCCATTCAGATTCATCTCTAAGAGGCAATGCATGAGTGTTCCTCATTCTGTTTTCAAGCAGACTGATAAATATATGCAGACACATACCCACAGGGAGAAGAGTCTAATTCAGCAAGTTAGTATAATTCATCCTTAAATGCTCAATTGTTCTGTCTGGAGCACCCAGTGTTTTTCATCTGCCCAGGAAAATCCTTTTTTACATTGTCACTTCAGTAAAAGAAAACCATTGTGGAAGCGTATTTAGAATCTTACTTTTTTGCTTTGTGTAAACAAACAGTTTTAGGATCGTATCTTTAAAATGAGAAAAACCAGCAGCAGTATACAGTTCATAACAGTGCACATGAGTCCATACTGCAGCCACCCATAAATATCCAAACACTACAGCCATTTTTATGGATGTTTAGACTAAGTGCTAATATAAACACTACATGTAATTGTACATATACAGGTTTTTTTAAATTTGGTAGTTTGTTTCCAAAAACAGAGCTATGAACAGAAAAAAAACAGATGCAGACCTGTTTGCAACACTGGCCTCAAAAGCTGAGGATACTGCATGCTGGTGTCTAACATTAAAAACCAAAACCCCCTTGGTGATGGAATTTTGACACCTAACAAAAAAAAATCCAAACGTTTTTGCACATGCACCAGGCTTTTGATCAAGAGCTGGGATGACTATGTTCTTATGTTATCTGGTCTAGTTTATTCTTCTCTAATTCTGAGAAAAACACTCAACTGCAAATATAAGTTGTAGAAAAAGAACCATAATGTCAGGAGTAAATGGTATGTATAAAATACAAATTATCCACTTGTGGGGAAAGTAACATTTGCCATATTTTTTGACTACTTCAACTACTTTACCTAAGTTTGTACTGTTAGATGTAATTTTTGCCTTACAATCTGATGTCTTATATAAGACTGATTTGCATTAACTGAAAACAGTGACAAATTTTGTGAAGTGTCTCTGTGGCTCCAAAATCATCATAATTCAATATAATTATCATGTATCATGTTTATAGATGGTAATGTTTTCATTACATTGTAAAGAGGTCTCTGTGTCTCAGACACACACAGTTGGTCTTGCCACAACCTGATGGTGATGAACATGTGTCTGGGGACAGAGAATGGAAACTTTAAGTAAAGTGGAACAGAAACATTTTCCATCAGTAATTTTAGGAATTTGTCTTTTCCCTTCCTATTTGGTCACTTCTTCATCCCTCTAGGCATCATTGCTACAGTTTCCCACCTCAGAGACACATAGTTTATTTTTTATTCTTCTTTCCCAGATCAGTTACTAGTTGATCTATGAAGCAAAATTCACAGTTTCATTAGAGAAATTTTGAAATCAATAACTGATACTAAAAGTACACAGTGCAAGATTCCCAATAGCACTATCACTGTACAACAGAAGGAAAGATAAACTCACCCTGAAGGAAACCTGTATTTGCTAATTTTCATAGTTAGGGGGTTTGTCTGGCTTTGAGTAAACAGTGGGAAAATTAAAGGAATTTGGGGAGAGGCTACTATGTTTGAAGAGACAAGAACTGATGGGAGGGGGACAGGACATGGGATGGGCAGGAAAGGGAACAACACAGGACAACAAAATAAGTGGAAAGGAACAGTCCCTGTGGAAATTTCTACAGCTCTCTTTCTTCCAAATGAGTGAACAGTCCCTCATACTTTTTTGAAGCATGGGGTGAAACTCACTAACAGAGTATAAATCGATTGCAGGTGTTTCCTTGGAGTCTGATTTTCTAGGATACTCGTTACAGCAGCTTTGTCTTTTCAGTTACCAGACCTCAAGGGACTGTAAATCCATGATGAGAAATAAAAAACAGCAACAGAAGGGGCAAATGAACTCATGGATAAAGAACCTGGGCCAAAAGTCCTTTCTGTTAAACTAAAACCCATTTATACTGTACTGTCATGAAAAAAACCCACCAAATGCAACAAAACCATTTCTCCCAGTAGAGTTATTGAGCAGGGGGCCACTGTCAATGGAACATCAGGAGTTCTGAAGCCACAGTTTCACATAGAGATGGTTTAAGTTGGCATTATTGCTGTTAATAACCTGCTGCTCTCTGCCCCTGCCCTAGTACCGGCACAGGCATCTACTGCACTTACTGCTTTTCACCTGGCATGGCATCCTGGGTTGATTCTTCAGGTGCTCCAAGGGAAGAAGTGCCATGGGGCTAGGCTGGCTGAGGGGAGCCCAGAACAGGGCGACAGCAGCTTTGACTTATGCTTGTTGAAAGTGCATACATGAGACCACAGCCTAAGCTAATCCTCTCACATCTTTCAGTACTGGCATGCTGAAAGTAGGCCAAAGCAGAAGAGGCCTCCTGAAGTGTGTATCACTAATATGACCTACTACTGAGAATCCATAAAAAGCCTATGAAAAAAAGTGATATAAGCTACAGAAGGCTGGAAACCTTTCAGGCTCCCAACCATGTAAGAAAAGTGGGTTTGCTAGTTTAAAAGCACCTCCTTCACTTGCTGTGATCAGGATCTCTTGCTCTGAAATTATTCTTAGCATTAAAAATTCTATGAAAGAACAAAGCTGTACAGTGTACAGTAAAAACATTCTTGAAATAGAATACTTTTCTAAGCTTTCCATGGAGTATTTGTGGGTCATTGGGTTATTACAACCACCCACTAAAAATAGTAACTGAAAGTGTGTAATTAATTGGTCAGGAAACAACTACTGTCTTCTCTCCTTCCCAGAACATGTTTACAGTGATTTGGAGTAACCTGCCTTGCTTTGGCAGGCTGTCTCAAACTGACTGAGCTGAACAAACCAGTTTTAAAGGGACAGCTTTACTTTACCTGAAACATCTTTTGGCAATTTGTTAAAACAAAAGCTTATCAAATGTAGTTTGCATCTAGAGCTATAGATTTTTTGTTTTGTTTAAGAATATTCTCATATAAAAGTGACCTTGCAACAATGCACCACCAAAAAATTCCACATAATCTAGAGTCACTGCAGAAATTGCAAATGCACTATCACAGTTCTACATTTTCTGTGCTGCTTTAGCAGCCTTATTTTATCATAAATAATATTTATTAAAAAAACAGTTGACTATAGTTCAGCAAACTTAGATGACTACAAACTGACTTCTAATAGATTGTGTGAAGACTGATCCCTAAATGACCATGCGAAACCAGCCTCATCAATGAGACTCACACTCAAGACATACTGAAGATAAACAGATGACAAAGCTTAATTGAGCAAACGAAGTGAGCTGTGAAAACCTCGTGTGAAGTGTCAAAGAAGCGTCAGATTTCTGAATGATGCTCGAGTTTTCTCCTACATACAGGATGAAACCAACCCATGCAGTTAATCTAGCAACTAACAGTCTTTCAACTTGGAACCAGTGTTTTCCTGTACTAGAGCAAAGGAGAAAAAATACAGCCACTTTTGATAGTTTCATGGAACAAGTCTGGCTGGTCTCCTGACCCATCAACTGCAGAGCCAAATTGACACTGTCTACCACAGTGGAAAGATAGTGGGTTCTCCAGATTTGCTCTGGGAAGACAGTGATGTTGAGGAGGTAGTTGTAAACACAGTTCTTGGCAATCACAGCCAAGAGAGAAAGATCAAGTGTTAATAATTTTGAATCTGTGAAGAATTAGAGGCACACAACATCCTAATACTTTTGAAGAAACAGTATGCTATATCTATTCCATCAATAGATCTGGGAACAGCTTCAGGGATGTATATTCAGCACAGCTGTCAAATAACGGAAAAATAAGAGCAACAACAAAAAATCTTTTAACAAACCATAATGACAGCAGAAGTCTTTTCCAGGTAAATACCACAAAAATCGAAAGTGAATTCACATTCAGCATATCACATGCCTAGTGCAATGACTGTCATACATTATTTCTAAACTGGTAAGACTAAGGTTTCCTCTTGAGTACTAGAAAATATTTTTAAGTAAAGGAATCTTCTAAAAGGATTATCATAGGAATCCATAGGCATACACTCTTATGCATACACTCTTACCCACTATCATAACCATAGACCTAACCAACTTACATTATTTCCACATTCTAGAAGATGTGTGTAATATCTGCTTGCTCTGAGGACTGGTAAGGAATGTAGCTGGGTTCTACTCCAACCAGCACAAGACTGAAGAATCTTTCGAGAATTTACAGAAAGATAATTACTATGGTCTGCAAATATTTAGCAGAGATGAAATGATTAGTAACTGAAAAACCTCTTCTCCTTACTTTCATGTTAACATATATAGCTTATTTCAAAGGGTCTTATAAAAGCCTATCCCTTTCCACCAAAAAAAGAAAAGGATTTAGTGGTATCAAACACAAACAAAATCCATTTGAATTTCTGGCTAAAATAAGCTACAATATTACTGGGTTTTAAAATCTGTTTCCAAGAAGCTACATACACGTAGGGTATTAAGTGGATATTCCCGTAAAGCCAAAGAAAATCAGAGTCAAGCCATTGCAAATGAAAACGGGAATCTGAAAGTTTATGTTTTGGATATTTGTAAAGTTTGATGTTGACTAAAACAAAGCTTACAAGTCTTCTGAGAACTGTTTTTGCATTTATATCAGAGGTAGAATACTCAATATTTTATGTTTATAATACTTCTTCATTTTAGAGAATATTTCTCTCATTCAATTTTTCTGAAGTTTAAGTGAGTAATCTTCCTTCTAAGCACAAATTAAAAGTAGTAAAATACTTGGGCTTTAAACCAACTGTTTTCTGACAGCTTATGACAAATCCTTTGACCACATCTAAAAATAGATTCTGATTTACGGAGGATACTAGGTGGTATAAAAGCAATAATTAGAACCGGTTACAATGTTTACAAGCGTATGGATTCCTACACAAGCAAGAGCAAATGGGTACAGAGAACTCAAAGAATTTGCTGCATATTTTCAGCAAGGTCAACAGCCAACATACAAAGCTGACAAAGTTACTGTCTGAAATCTGGGCTCTTAAAAATGTTATTATGTCCTTAAATAATGCTGTACTGCATTTTCTGTTGGCAAAAAGCTGATGTAGTTTCCCAATGTTTTTCTGAAACATTCCATGGGTGCATAAACATGAAATCTACAAGTGGTATGCCCCAAGTTGAATACAAATAGACATTTCCTATCCTTAATATTTCCTTTAATAAGTTAAATTTATGTTGTTAAAATCCCCAGTCATGGGTTTCACAAGACACTAAAATCATACTAGGAGTCATCTGTTACTACATTTTAACCTCTATCTGTAAAGCTTTGTAGAATATCATTATCTAGAGCACTGATTCCAAATGTTTCACTCCAAATATCCCTGATCAGGCTTGGCAGTCCAGAACTTGCTCTTTTACTGTTTGAGTCTAAACTGGGATTTAGATGTGGCTTCAGCAAGGGTTCTTAGTATATGCATGCTTTTTTAGGAGGATCAGATTTTATCTTTCAAAGCTGTTCTTTTGTTCTGAATTTTGTTTGCCATAAAGAAAGGACATAACATACTTTACCAGTATTTATTACAGGGAGGTAAATATCTTCTAAGTTTTACTGCTTATGCCATTGCTTATACCAGTATTAATTGTATGGTAGTAGTAAAAGAATAAAACCACGTTTACCTACCTCACATCTTACCAGTAAGTTTGGGTTTTTAAAATCTATAAAATTTCATTAATTGCTGACTGACTTTTTCAATATTTTTTCAGAACAGTTAGATGATGATTTGTGAAATTACCATTTGTTCCAGTGACTTGAAAATTTGTTCTGAATTTGGAAACAATGGCATCATTTATTTAATGGCCTAAATCCATGTCTATTGTTAGAAGCATCATTCAGTGAGCTACAATGTCTTTCTTTCTTTTAAGTTAGATGCTATTTTTTTCTTAAATAAGGGTTAACTTTGACTTGCTTTAGTAAGGCTGGTTCTCTGGCAGAAATTAGAGTCTTGTTTGGAAAAGGATTTGACATGCATGCTCTCTCCTTCTCAGAACTGGCAGAACAAACCTCATATAAAAAGCCGGCTACATCAAAGCCTGGGAATCTCATCCACTCATATATTTATCTTACCTTTTTTTTTAAAAAAACAAACAACCCACAACATTTCCTTGTCCTTTGGATACTTTTGATGAACTGTATGTCCCCTAACATTTCTAGCAGATTGTACAGGCAGTAACCAAACAAAACACCTATGTGCCAATATTTTCTTTAAGTTCCCATGCTCATTTTCAAAAGCATGTCTTTAATCCAAACTTTCAAACCTTCTGAGTTCCAGTTTGACAAATTTATGAAAAGCAGTTAGATACCCTAGATAAAGATTATTTAATTCTGTCTTCCACATTTTTGTGTTAGTAACTTGCTAGTATTAACTCACTTTTCTTTCCGGCAGTAGAACAATATATGGCAAGGCAATTTAGAGCCTCCTTCAGTGTCTTCTTTTTAATACTAACAGAGAATTGGCAGGTATATTTAAAATACCTCTTTACCAGTCAGCACAGAATATTACCCTGTGTTGGGTAACTTCTGTTCCTGACTCAGGTTAAACTGAAATGCTTTCCTGAAAATCATAGCTGAGTTTTTCTCATTAAATTGTCCTGCTGTAGAACCATTTGCATGCTGGTAACTTGTTAGAAATTAGACTGTATCCTTGATAAAACATGACTCTCCTATAATGGTCCTACATTTCTTAACAACTGTCTTCTCTCCACAGTTTACAGCAGAGAGCCTTAAACGAGGTGTTAATAGCCCCACTGTAAGAGGATTCTGACAAAAAATGGAATCTGCTGCCAGACACTGCCTACAACAAATGTGATCGTAAACAACATGGAAACTTGAACAAGCATCAAGCTTATTTATAAAAACCATGGTAGATAGCCCTGCAATATTTCGAGTGCAAGTAAAATCTGGGCTATCCATTGCTTTACAATTTTTTCCTTAATGAAACACAGAATCATTAGAATACTTACCTGATCCATGAAAATACTGTGGAATACCTTAGTTAGCTGATGATAATTCAGCAGTATCTCTAATAAGCTGTTTTATCTGTTTCTACACTTACCAAGAATAGAGGGTTTTTTTCCCTCCAATTTTCCTCAACCTGGGAATATTGTGAGAATAGCATTTAGCACTTCACGATGTAATAAAATAAAATGTTCGAACATTATCAAAGTAAAAAAGTCAGGTCTGTAGGTTTCTCCAATAAAACATGTTACTGCAACTTCAGTCAATTATGAAACCCTGCGAATTAGTGACAGAAAAAGTCAAGCTCTCTTGTGTCTTTTGGCTTTCTACTGCCAGGGACACAGGAATTCACATAGGAAAAGTAAATTGAACAGAGCAAAAAGTACACACATCAGCATTAGAACTCCAGAGTCCTATCTCAGTGATGTAAACATCTCTGCTGTCTTTAACGTTAGCAAGTCTCAGTCTTTCATCTACACAAACACATGCACTAGGAAAAAAAAAAAATCTCTATATTTACCTATACTACAGCAACAGTCAGGCTGAACACTTGTGAGGTTTTTTTGCCCCTCCCATGAATATTTTTTTTGAGGCAGGTGTTTTGTATGCAGAACACACAGTCCTCTGCTGTGGCACATCGTCAAAATCTTCTGTGACTTTGATAAAGCCAGGATGAGGCTTATTACATGATCCCGATGGCTATAGATGCTGATAGGATGTTTACGCTTATTGAGTATTTTATGCTGCACATTTCTATGGTGTTGGCTGATAACCAGCACCATGTTTATGTGTTTAATGGAAGCTGAAGGCATACAGTTCTGACTTCAGGGCCTGACTTGGCAGTTTCACTCAGACAAGCATTTACTAGACAACAAATTCTGCAAATATCACTACAGTCCATTTTAGACTGTGTTGAGAGTTAAGTAAACATGATTAGTAAGGGGGCCAAAAGGGAAGTTGTGAATTTCTGTTTCTGACAGAAAACACTGTTTATCCTATATTACTTTAGGGAGGAAGAGTTTAATTCCCAGTAAGCATTATAAAAGTAAACAAAAGTTGAAGTGTATCCAACTCAAAATTCTAAGCAATTTCAGCAAGCCAATAGCATCTAAGCCAATATGACAACTAGTTCCCTAAGTATTTAAAATACCACAGAAATTAATTTTAAAAAAATTATAAAATGAAGCACTTAAGAGGACTTCTCACTTCCATGTAATCTCCAATGACAATTTTATCCCGTAGGCAGTTATGAAAATTTGTTGAGTTTAAAAGATGTAATTAATATGTATGTTTGGAGCAATCAGTTGTCAGAAAATAAACCCAGACTTTTCCAGTAAAGTTTGCAATTTCAGTATTGTAGGTTTTGAGCATTTCATACTCAAATAAAAAGCATTTTTCTTAAAAGTGCCACAACAGAAAATATTACTACTGAATTCAGAAAGGTAGAAAATGAAAATACCTCCATCTTTTAGGTAAAATCAGAAACAAACTGCTGCAATAAAACTGTTGTCACTTGAGGCTGGTTGAGCTTTCTCTCTCTATTTAATTAATAGGTTACTTTCTCAAAGTAAGTGCGCTACCTGACATTCATTAAACTTTCCCTAAACTACAACAGAAGCAATCCATGCCATTCTGCTTTGCCTTTTGGAACTGCATGTGCTGTTGATGCTGTAATTTTTTCAGCTGCCAGGGAGAAACACACTGCTACTGAACCACAAAGCTGGGTTCTTCAACCAGATCACCACTCACATACCTACTGCTATTCTTGAACACCCAAGAAGATTCTGCAGAGATACAAGATTTGCTTGCTTCATATTCTAGAAGCTGAACTTAAAAGAGGTGACATTCAAGTACTCTGAACACAGGTCACATTAGGACTCCAGACGCTTTAAGCTTAGTGAAGTTTGTTTACTTCTCTCATTCTCTTCCAAATTAAAAAAAAAAAAAAAAAAGTTGGACTGTAGTTGCCAACACAAATAAAACCCAAAGAAATCATTAGTTTAAGAAATCAGCTACAGGTGGAAATATAAAAAGGAAACAGGTACAGATAGGAAAGAGGAAAAAATACCAAAGGACTTGCACAACAGTTTCACTGGCAAGGTACTTCATGAATGTCCATGAGATAAACTCAGGTAGATTACCATAAGATCACTACTTGTTAATGTTTGGCACATATACCGCACACATAAGAGATAGGAGAGTATTTTCTTCTAGATGCTAGACCAGTCTTTAGCACACAGAATAAGCAGAAAATTACATAATGAGAAAGTATCCTTCTGCAATCAATGAGGAATTTTAAATATTATCCCACAGACCACTTGCAGGTTGAGATATGTTTCTAATATTTTTATACCTCTATTTACATGTATTTAAAACTAGAACCAAGGTTTGGCATGTTAAACTCACATCTGCTACATTTACAAATTATCATCAGCTTGCAATTTGCATGGCAGGTCCTTGGGTGAAACAGCTAGTTTATCAACAAGAGAAAGTCTTGCTTGGTATTCAAGGAAATTGTCAGTATACTTTTGTGCATGTACATTGAGATCATAAGATCTGCATTTACCAAATTCTTAATAGCTATATGGCAGCAGTTCCAAGAAAGCAATAGAGTTTATAGGTGCTATATGATGTTTTTTTATATTAGGGAATTGTAACAGAATATAAGCAATTCCAAAGCTGCAAGTACAGTTTTTTATAGAAGGCCAACATATAACTGTTTCACAGACATATCTTTAAAATGTAGTATTAAGATATAGAGAAATTATATGCAATTGCACAAACAGACCATCAGACAACAAAACAGAATGTGATTGTGGAAGAGCACTATAGGTGAGATTAGTAGAGAAACATCACATTTCCCACTCAAATCAGTGAGAAAATGACTTAATTATTCAAATTCTAAGTACGTTGTTAACACAGTCATTTCTGGAAAACTCTGAATACATGGCCTTGTAACATTAGTACCATTAAAACAGACCAGTATAACCATTTAATATTACAAGGAAGAACTTACCAGTTTGCTAGAAACATTTTCCATAGTGTCTAATGAAACTTCTTTAGTAAGAATTTTTAATTTAAAAATTCAGACTTCTACCCTGTCCCTTCAAGGTTCCACCCACTGAGAAATTAAGTAATTTGATCTGCATTTTATACATGGCAGGATCATCCAAATATTTAATTTCTCCAAGCAGGAAAATGAATGCAACAGCTATGTTATAAACAAGAATTCAGGGACAAGAAAAGGAGTTTCTACAGCGGCTCTTACATTATTGTATTTGAAATGGAAAATAGTCTATGAGTTATTCCTCTGACTCTGCTAAGAAGCCTTTGAGGCCTTGTGAAGACACGGCAGTGCAATTAACGCAAAACAGTCCTTGTCCTGAATTGATGAACCTTATGCTAATAGTGGTTTGTCTGTCGGAATTGTGAAGGCTCTCCATCAGAATAAAAAAAGCAGGGAGGGAGAGAGAGTAGGAGAGAGCAAGTGTGAGCGAGAGAGCACATAAGCAACAGCAAATGAGGGAAAGGGAATGAAGAAAAAACTACTTCAAGCTCTAGTTACTTTAACTTTTTTTTTTTTTCCTATTACAATTATTTTAACAAAAGTATTTTAAAAAGAGATATGTAAAGAAAGTCTTTTAATCACACTTCAAAAATTCTTAAGCCAAAGATTTTTCATGCAGTAATCTAAGGAAGAGATTTTTTTCTTCTTGGTTGTTATTACTATCTCCCCATCTCAGTTTTTCACTCTAGAGATATCTCAACAACTGCAACAGGATATGAGTAAACTACTACCCCTTGTACTGAATTGACTTTGAAGAAATGAGTGACAGAGAGACAATATTAAAGATTTACAAATTTTCAGGACTAATATACTAAAAATACTGAGTATTTAAATTGTTGTGAACTTCACCAAACAATTTTAACTGAGTAAGCTTCTTCACTCAGTCTTAAATATTTCTGGTTTTTATAAACATAGGTTATATCCTTCAATTATTTTCTGGAAACTAATTTGTAAAAGTCTCTAATACAGGCAGAAGATAGATGTTACTGAAAATGTTAAACAGATTTTAACAGCATTCTACCCATTTCCCTAAATACATTTTTCAGCTGCTGCAATCATTCTCTGGATGTCAAATCAGAATACTTACAATGGATTGATATTTATCAACTATATAAAATAGGCAAAAATAGAGACACTCAATACCATAGAGAACTGGGGAGTAAAGAGTCAATGAATCAAAGGTTATTTTGATTATAATTTCATTTGCAAACATGTTTTGCCCATGTGACTTTTTGTTCATTTCCTTACTACATTTCACATTATTTCCTAGGTTGTAATCTTATAGACAGTTTTCAAATTTCTGATGAATCCTGACAGCTACTGAAAACCCCGAATAAATTTAGGTAAAACTAGTTTCTGACATATCATTGCATCTGCCAGATATTTTACATATTCTGGGACCTGTGACCTCCAAAATATGCCTATAAGTTTAGTGTTTTCACAGTCATATGAAAAACAGTTAATCTGTAGATCTGATCAATTTGGCTTCAGTTATTCTTCAGCTGCCAAAAAATATATTTGTTTGCATAAGCATATTATTGCTTTGTGTTGCAGGTATCATATAAGCTGTGAAAAGCTTCTTGGGTAAAAGTGAGCATGGTTTTTGGACCTTTTCAGGGTCAATAACTAAGCATGCAGCTTTTTCGTAGTATTTAGCTCACATAACAGCTCTTAGTAACTAACAAAGTTTATATGTAGATTACAGTGAGCCAGAGATCAGTTTAGACAGAGAAAATCAGACCTAAACCATAAGCTCAACTTGAACTAATATATGACAACTAGTATATTTTATTTGCTGTTAATGAGGTTGACTAAAGATTGAAAGTACAGAACAGTAAGGATGTGGAAGGCACTAGGAAAGGAGGAGAAGTTGTAGAAGACAAGACAATGGGAGGTAAATGCAGAGAAAGGTTGGATGAAGGCAGTGGAATAGTAGAAATAGAAAAGTAGAAAGAATAACGCTTGGTATTTAGAAACTGATGTCCTGAAGAATTAATATCAAACAGTATAAATATGTTTAAGAATAACTGCAAAAGAACAGCTTAAGAAAGCTAACAGACACACATCTGTAGTAAAGGCACATCAAATAATTACCAGAAAATGATAATCATTCTCAAAATAAGGTTTTCAAATGCAAGTGATAATAAAAGACAAAACAATTGAATGATACTTCTAATCCGTGATCTATTAAAGTTGTAATCCACACAACAGCAAGAGAAAGGAATGGGTGAGCAGATCTATGGAAGTTGAAGGAAATAATTTTGTGATGTTTAAATATTGTGATGTAGCTAATTAAGGAGAAACAGGAGAGCAAATACAATGCAGTACAAGAAAATCTGTGAAGAAAACAATTAACCAATGGCTTTTGTCATGCCATCAAAAAATAGCATGAAAAAATGAAGATTCATAGAAAGCAGGTTAAAATAGTTCCTGACACAGCGGGAGTCTCTGTCTCTTTTGCAAAAGTCAGGAGTCCATACACATTTATCACTAAGAGCCAAGGATCAATCATATTAAGGAATTGCTTAATCTTGGGGTGAATCTTACTTTAGGGGCCCTGAAAGACCATCTCAAGGTGAGTTGCCCTGTCTAGCTGTGCCAGAAATAGAGGTGGAGAAGGAGAGCAGCTCATGATATTTACAAGCATGCTTGGTGATGGATCCAACACCTTTATTAGGATTAAACATGGTCCTAAAATCTGTTATCTTCCACACTCCTGTACTATCCAACTCATCACTGCTGAATCTGAACTCCAGTGGTTTTGATCTGAAGAGATAAAAACATAAAAGTATAATCTAAATCTGACTTTAAAAAATCAAGGTATAAAAAGCCACAAAAGCTACATTCCTACCATAACAACTTCTTAACTCACAGATGGAGACAGCAATAACCAGCCTTTGACAAATAGGCATACAGAATTTTTTAAAAACGTTACATATATTACAAATGAAAAATACGGACCTATTGAAGAACAGTACATAGACTCTATGGGTCTCACAGAAAAGATTTTAAATGGAACAGTACTTTAAAAAAAGAATATGTACAGAAATCTCACTTTGTCCTAAACTCACTGTTTAATTAAAATCACATATCACACCAGTTATCTGACTCTGCAATTAAAAAAAACCCCACCTTAGGTATTATAAAATAAATGAAAACAGTTCTATTACTTACACAATTTACCACAAAAGGGTGAGAAAGGTGAGACAGGGGGATGGTGAGCAAAATCTTGATGGACAAAATCTTGCCCTCAAGTGAAACATGAAAAAACACAGGCCATGTATGTTTCTTAAATAGTTTACAGAAACAACAAAGAAACTACAAGCAGAAATGCTATAGTGGTCAACATGGTTAGGGAGAAGGAGAAGGAAGGAAAACGATCAGAAAACTTGTAACCATGTCTTTCAAATACATGTAGAAGAACATGAAAAGTGTTTTCAAGTATCAGTCTGTACAATACAGGTGAACTCATAATGGAGATAAGACAAACAAATTTAAAAGAACATGCAAGAAACCAATAATTTGCCTGTGTAAAGGCATGTGGAGTAAAGATAAATACACAGATTTCCGGTTGTACTGATTTGATGCTTCACATTCTTGAAAACTGAAGATATTTTACACCATGCCTATTACCAAACATCACACAGATCTGCTTTAATAAATCTGTGATTTATCTGTGATAATGAATTAGTCAAAAGAAACAAAAATGCAGCGCCTTTGAGAGGTCATGTGAACGTTGCCTAGATCTCGTCCTGGAAGCAAAATTTTGAGACATCTACCCAAGCAAAACAGCTCCCTCCACTGGATAAGCCTTTTCTGTTTTTACCTCCATAAAAGTCTCTGTGAGAGCAATAAGACTTCTTATGACAAGAAATATTTGCTAGCATTAATAAGGCTGACAGAACAGGACCTGCAGCACTTGCTTGGTTGGAAGTTGCAGCTGGAAGCAGCACAGAAACCATCAGACAATTATATCACTTCAATAAAAAAAACACTGGCATCTGTCAGGAGGGAACTGAAGAATAATAAAAACAAGCAGCTCTGTAACTATGTGAATTTATGATTAAACTACATAAGCTGTGCCATCCCATCCAGAATTCTCCTTACTCAAATGTGAGTTCCTACTTCTGCAGAGCATTTTTTTAAAGCATGGGCATGACCAACTGCAGGTAGATGGGCAGGACCAAGTGCAGGTGGTTAAATGTTTCTGCGATAAAGTAAGTTCCAGCAACAAGTTTATTAAACCAAGAAGATACCCTGACAGTAGGGATTGGGAGTCTGAGAGTAGCCAGCATTTGAACTTGTAATCAGTTTAGCTTTTTCCATCATAGAATCATCATAGAATACCAGGGTGGAAGGGACCTCAAGGATCATCTGATCCAACCTTTCTTGGCATGGTCTAGACAAGATGGCCCAGCACCCTTTCCAGCTGAATCTTAAGTGTCCAGTGTTGGGGAATCCACCAGTTCCATGGGGAGGTTATTCCAGTGGCTGATTGGTCTCATTGGGAAAAATTTTCCTCGTGTCCAATTGGAATCTCCCCAGGAGTAACTTCCACCCATTACCCCTCATCTTTTCCATGTGACTCCTTGTAAAAAGGGAGTCTCCATCTTCTTTGTAGCCACCCTTTAAATACTGGAACATGGTGATAAGGTCTCCCCTAAGCCTTCTCTTCTGGAGGATGAACAAACCCAATTCTCTCAGCCTTTCCTCACATGGCAGGCTTCCCACTCCCTTGATCATCTTTGTGGCCCTCCTCTGGACCCTCTCCAGCCTGCCCACATCAATTTTGCATAGCAGGGACCAAAACTGAACACGGTATTCCAGGTGTGGCCTGACAAGTGCTGAGTAGTGGGATAATGGCTTCTTTATCTCTGCTGGGGATGCCCTTGTTGATATAACCCAGCATCCCGTTGGCTTTCTTTGCTGCTGCAGCTCACTGGTCACTCATGTTGAGCTTGCTGTCCACCAGGACCCCCAGGTCCCTTTCCACAGAGCTGCTCACCAGCCAGGTAGAT
Organism: Strix uralensis; assembly: GCF_047716275.1. Taxonomy (NCBI): domain Eukaryota; kingdom Metazoa; phylum Chordata; class Aves; order Strigiformes; family Strigidae; genus Strix; species Strix uralensis. The sequence continues at coordinate 43,470,317 of NC_133975.1, forward strand.
TCCAGACTGTGCTGCACTCCCAGATTATGTTTTCCCAGGTGCAAAATCTTACAGTTGTCCTTGTTGAACTTCATAAGGTTCTTGTTAGCCCACTCTTCCAGCCTATCCAGGTCATCCTGCAGGGTGGCTTTCCCTTCCAAAATGTCCACTTTCCCACTCAGTTTAGTATCAACAGCAAACTTCATCAGGGTATGCTTGACCCCATCATCTAGATCATTTGTAAAGATATTAAACAGCGTCAGGCCCAAAATCGATCCCTGGGGGACCCCACTTGTGACAGGTTGCCAGTTTGAAAAGGAGCTATTTACTACCACCCTCTGGGTGCAGCCTGCCAGCCAGTTGCCCACCCACAGGGAACCATATCAAAAGCCTTAGAGAAATCCAGGTAGACGATGTCCACCGCTTGCCCCACATCAACTGAGCAGGTTATTTTGTTGTAGAAGGCAACCAGGTTTCTCAAGCACAATTTGCCGTTGGTGAATCCGTGCTGGCTTTTCCCAATCACATGCTTCATTTGACTTGTGATAGCCCCCAGGAGGATTCGTTCCATAACTTTCCCAGGGGCTGAAGTAAGACAGATGGGGCTATAATTTTCTGGATCCTCCTTTAAGCCCTACACATAGATGGGGCTTCTTCCAGGCTTCTGGGATATCTATCTCCACGACTTCTGAAAGATTATGGAGAGTGGCCTTGCAATGACATCAGTCAGCTTTCTTAACACCCACGGATGGATAATGTCAGGGACCATCAATCTGTCAAGCTCCTGTAATAGTTCGCATACCAACCCTTCCTTCACTGATGGTAGGTCTGTGTTTGCATTGACCTGGATTTTTGTTCCCAATGCCTGGGGCCCAACAGTGCTAATAAAGACAGAGGTGAAGAAAGTGTTGAGACCTCTGCTTCTTCAGTGTTGTTGGTGACTAATTCACCTCTCCTGTTTAACAGTGGGCCAATATTTTCCTTCTCTTTCTGCTTGTTGTTTACGTACCTGAAGAACCCTTTCTTGTAGTTTTTGACATCTCTGGCCAATTTCAATTTGAACTGAGCTTTTGCTTTTCTAACTGCATCTCTGCACACCCTGGCAATGCCCTTGTAGTTCTCAACAGGCATTCATCCGCTTTTCCATCTCTGGTATGCTTCTCTTTTGGTTTTGAGCAGGCTCAGAAGATCACAGTTAAGTCAAGCGGTTCTCTTGCTCTGCCTATTTCCCTTACCTTTAAAGGCTATGAACTGTTTTTGTGATTCTAAAAGAGCATTCTTGGAAAACTCCCAGCACGCACTAGCTCCTTTATCCTCCATGGAAGCTTCCCATGGAATCCCTCCCAATGGAGCTCTGAGCAAGCTGAAGTTTGCTCTTCTAAAACCTTACTAACCTTCAGCATGCTCAGCAGGATCCCAAACTCCACAATATTGTGATTGCTGCAGCCAAGGCTACCACTAAGCCAGACATTATAAAGCAAGTTTTCTTGGTCTGTGAGTAGCAAGTCCAGCAGTGCCTTATTGCTGATTGGCACATTTAACATTTGTATGCAGAAGCAGTCCTCTACGCATTCCAGGAACTTGATGAATGATGCATAAACTGCTGTACTGTTCTTCCAACAAATGTCTGTCTAGTTGAAGTCACCCATAAGAACCGGGTTCTTTTGACCCAAAGCTTGCTTAAGTGGCTCAAATATTGCTTCGTTGCCCTTATCATCTTGGTTTGGAGGTTGGTAGCAAATGCCTACTGTAAGGTTAGGTATATATGCATATATAATTGCATATATATTATGCAAAAAAGTATGCAGTAAATTAGCTATTCAAAAATTATCCTTGTTAAATGAATCCTCAAATTACCTTCTTTTTTGTATTTCTTGAAGAATGATAGAGCAATTACTAATCGGTCCTCATATTGTTGCAGATCTCAAACCAAAGTCATGTAGCCTCCCAGTTCCATTCAAACAGAATACCTTCTGTTCACCCCCACTACCTTTCACATAATTATGTTTATGCCTATCATGGACTACTGAAGTGTCCATAGTACTTCAAAGTTCATATTATCAAAAGGAACTTTATGCCTGTATATTTATCTACCCTCACTCTGCTAAACACATTTTCCAAACAAAATTACTATTGGCAGAACTAGCTTTGGCGAGTACCTCTTCCAGTCTCTAAATTGATATTATTTGATCTTTCATTTAAATTTCTTGATCAATTTTATACTCAGCAAAGAACATGACAAAAAGTACTGTCAAAACCTGTACAAAAAGTACAACCAGATTTTCTAAAAAGCAAACCGGATTTTCTAATATTAATCAGTTTCCATGTTATTTCTGGGTTGAGTAAGGATTTCCAGGTTCTCAGTTTGGACTAGAACACTAAGTGCTGTATGCAGAGGTTTTGTTTATTTCTCAACAGACCTGGGTGCCAAAGGCAGTGACAGTGCAATTTTCTGTCCTACTAGTTAAAAGCTCTTAGTTTGAACCAGAAGGGACCTTTCTCTAGGAAGTCACTTGGAAGGCAAAGATGACAGACATACTATTATTGGTACTTTAAAATTTAGTGTTCCTCTTTTCCTCTTTCCTTCAAACCAAACATAAAATGATGAACACCATCAGTCTCAGTTTTGAAGCTTCAGCATTTACCTGCTACAGCCAAAGTGAGCCATCCTGGAAAATGGATTAATTTGCATTGAGGCAGAGCAAAACAGAGATAGTGCAAAACAAAAACTGTATCCCTTCTCACCTCCCCTCCTCTTTCTACCCAGCAAAAGGAGATATTTTTACATTTTCAAAATTAGGTGTAGATTGGATGAGGTCAGGGATGAAACAAACATCAAGGAAAATGCGGTTGCATTGCCATTTTCAAAGACATGTAAATATGGAGTAAGTACATATGATGATTAGTCTGCAAGGATTAGCATGCAGGGAAGCATTTAACCAGTTGGTTTGAGAACCTTATTCTGTGATACCAAGAGAATTCTTGAACATTTCTACAGAAACCACACTGAGAACCTCTCAGAAAATGCAGCGTATTAGAAGAACTGAACACTTGGATTTGCTTTGCTTGATCATTTGCAAGTATTAAATCCATCCAATTATTTCAGTAAGAAGGAAACAAAAACCAACAGAAATGTTTCAGAAGTCAAAATGTTTCATCTCAATGCTTTTAGTTCACAATTATCATCAGACTACCATAAGCTGTTTGCAGGTGGACAGTATGTTTCCTCCTGTATTTTCTCGTTCAAAGGTGCATCATAAACTGTTGGCATACTGATCTACTCAACCTTGTTACTGAAAAAAACAAACCACCCCAAATGCACAATCTGCCCCACACCTCCTCAACCTTTGCTATCTTTATTCTGCAACACTGTCTGGTTATTTATGCAACTGCATAATTCCATATACTGCCAGCACCCACTGAAAATGAAGAAGGTTCTTAGCACTTAGGCCGAGCTTCTAGCTTCTATCTGCTTCTTAAAAAGCCTACTCTTGGTACCTTGAGATGAACTGGGGCTAACGGTTAGCAACAAAGGTATGAGAGAGACAACAGAGCTATGAAGCAACAGCCAGGCAGAAAAGAGAGGGAGAACACTCTTGGAGGCACTAAAGATTTTTACAAGCTTACAGCATGTGTTTAACTAAAAACTTAAAATGCACAGGTGCAAACAAGTGTATTAATTTTCCTCCATTCCCCTGCTTAACCTATAACCTTGGATTACTTTCAGTGTTAAAATAAAAACCTGAAAAAACACAGAAGTCCTTTGTGCATATCATTCTGGTGGCACATACACTACACATATATTATAACTAATTTAAGGATGTTTGACTTTTCCTGTTAAAATACTGATTAGCTTTTATGTAAGCAGGATGTACAGTTAGTTGTCTCCACCTATTAAAGGTCCGAAAACATCAGTGCCAAAAGAAGAAAGAAAAAACCTAAAAAATATATTTCTCACCTACCTTTAACCTTTTTTGTTGTTGGTATCCATTGTTACAAAGAGATTCAGACTTCTATCGCTGCAGATTTTTAAAGGCTTAAAGTTCATTTACAATTACCCTTTAACACTATGTTAACAAAGGCATTGGTAAAAAGGAAATTTCTCAGCAATAACTGCCACTGGTTTTGGATCATGTTACTCCTTGGTCTGAAATAAGCAGTTAAAGTCACTGAAAGCAGAACACACACAAAAACCTGATTAATTGTTTTTATTTACAATTTCAAGTTACTATCTGTTCTTAGGTTTTCATTAGTCACCTTAGGAACTGGGAAAAAAAGTGACATTCTACTGCGTGAGCAGGCTGCCTTTAATAGCAGACCGACCAGCACATCACCTCAATAATCAAGTTATTTGTGACTATTTTGAAGAATATGAAAAAAATTGTTGATACATTTTCAGGTGACTTTAAGTGTCTAAATGAGGAACATGAAAGTCACTGGGGTTAGAACTGTCTCATGAAACTGAATTTAGGATAATATGAACAAAGGGATCATTAATATGCAGCATCAGATCCATCTGATCAGTAGCTACAGAATTTTGAGGTGGAACTGGAATAGTTTTCTATCTCTTCAAGTTCATACAGTTCCATTAGAGCTGATATAACTTGATGCAACTCAATTATGGCATTTCACACAAGTATTACATATTTATACTAAGTACAGAAAATCTATTTTTCTCAGCAAAATTGCATCTTCTTTCTCATAAGAAAATTGGTGCCTAAATTATTTGTAGTTCTCTAGGAAAGAGCCATGGTTTTAGAAGTGGTTTTTTAGTCATAAGAATATAAAGACAGAACAGCTTAAAGATTTGTAGGAAGATTTAGTATTTAGCATCACTATAACTTGAAGAAAAGAGAATGATATTTTTGCTTCTAGTCCTCTCACTGGGTCTCCTTGCATACCTTTTTAGCTGCAACATCCTATCACCTGTGTAATTTTTCATCTCTCCTACCTGCAAACATCAATCTAATATACCATGAAATGCTCAGAAACTTTTTTCCACTGATCTATCCTTTTTTGGTAAAAACTAAACAACACTCCATTCTTTAAAACGGTGAGATACAGAGCATGATGAATAAATGCGACTTTCAACATATATTTAATAACACTTCCTATCTCCTCTCTTCCATCTCCCAGTGGCCTCAGAGTTTTTCTGAGAGATCTAAGATCACTAAGGAAGTCAACTAATATATCGGTTTAAACTAACCTTATCCACTGCATTCAGTCCACAGTTGTGCCATGAGGCATCATAATACTTTTTGATCCTTCTCAGGATCTGCAACTTTTGCATAAGAAAATAGCCTGAGAAAAATGGAGACAAACTCATATTTCTTATTATGTTCTCTCATAAAGTCTCCTCTATTTTTATATATTATTTGTTATTAGTAAATCATAAACCCTAGTCTTGGTACAACAAGTGCCTGTTGATTAGTAGCCACTGAAATAGAAATTATTCACAAAGGTTTTCCTTGGTTTATCTCTAATCCTGTTTAAAAAATACTGCTATGAAATGAGAGAGAAACAAAAGCACTACAAATGAACCATTCATATATTGTGAAAATAGATGTACAAATGCTCAGGACTTGTACTATAATCAAGTTATTATCTTTATGTGCATTTATTCTGCTTTAGATTTTAGTAAATTTTGTTAGCATTCGTTATTTCTACTCAATAGAAAATATGTGTTGATCAAAGTTTATTGTGGGTAGACTTTATTAGCAAGATAAGGATCCAAAGGTCCTTATCAACCTTGAAAGAGCACAGCAGATGAAACTAAAGAAGTGGAACTGGGTGGATCTTTGTTCATGAATGCAAAGTTACATGTTTACTGTGATCACTGACTCCTAGAGGAAACAAGCGTGTCACAATTTTCTTATACAGATGAAGATTGTCTTGTTCATTTCCAACTAAAATTCTATGTTTACAACTTTGAATTTTGTTCAGCCTTAAGGAATATGGGAACCTCAATTATACATTACTTTATGCTTTTTTTCTATCAGAAAGTACTACAGGGGATGCTAACGAGTGTCTTATTCTCTGTAAGAGTACATATTTGTAATGTACATTTTCAGACTCCATGGAATTTTAAGTTATTGCTTTTTGATTTAAATTATTGTTTGTATAACTTCACCATTTTTTGTAATAGTCATGGGGTTTTTTTATCTTTGCACTTCTGTAATGACAAAGCTTTCACTTCCCACATTTTTGCTGGAGCAAGTAAATCTTGAATATATACTGTACATATTTCTGATTGACAGTTCTAATTCAAAATTTATAATACCTGCTTTTGGTTTTCACCTTAACTTTTGGAGAAATATGGAAAAACCACTTGGACATAGTTCATTGTTGATTCACGTATAAGAGGTGGGGAATATCTTTCCCATAGTTGGGAAAGCCTCTGTTACTTTTTGTTTCATACATATAATGGCAGCAGAGTTCTGCTCTGTGCATCATTCAAACTATGCAAGAATGGTTTTCTGTTCAGGTTTTTATCAGAGGATGCAGTAACTTGAAACAAAAACATAAATCAGGGTTTAACACTCAAGTTGAGCATTTCTGTGGTGATTCTTTACTAATTTAGGCTGCTAAAGCAAATCACATTCATATATACATTAGTAGAACTGGATGGAAAACAGTTTTCCTATATCACGTGTGTCTTCACCATTTCCAGAATGTTGCTGTTCTGCATAAGAACAAATGTGAAGCCTTCAAAGTTCCCAGTGCAAGTGTCTGTTCTCTGGGCTTCAGCAGTCTGGGATCTCTTAGGCAGACTAAGGACTTATACATGACTTTTGTATATTCCAAGGCATTAATCATTGGATTGTTGGCTATTCTCACATGTTCTTTTCCTATCTAGCTCTTCCTAATATAGTCTAAGCAGTTACTTACTACTTGCATGTATCAAATACAATTATTAAGGAAGTAATAAATCTTTCAAATGCAATGCCTGTCAGGACAGGCATTACAAACATCATAGCATGTACATGACTAGAAGTACAAGTAAGTTCAATATTAAGCAATTTACTAGCAAAAAGATCAAGTTAAGAATAATTTCAATGATGAGTGAAAAACAGTGAAATAAACATTTTAATAAAGGGCATAAGAGACATTCTAGAAATGACTTGAACTAGCATCTTTGCAAAAATGTCTGAGGCATTGATTACAAACCAGAAGACACTGAAAGAAAACTCAGCTGCTGAGGAACAGAGACTGAAGTGAAAATAATTCAGTTCAAGAAACAGTATCACTTTCACAACCAGTATGAACACAAGTGTTTTTAGTTAAGGAAGTTCTGTCAACTCACACAGGAGTAATTTTGATGCATATCAAGCAGATTAACTCCTTATCTTTAAGAAAAAAATTTAATCTCATCTTTTCCTTACTGAATGTACATATAAACTGCTTGATATCTTTTAAATTATGTTTATGATTAATTTCTTCTGTGTATTATTTAAAAAACTAAGAGTTCTGAATAAATTTTTAAAACCCCCAAAATCTCAACCCCTCCCAGGAAACAATATAGCCATGTCTGTTGAAGGAAATACTGATTATCAAAACTTTGTAAACTGCAAGAAATAATATCTTACTGCTTCTCATTTTTTACAGGTATGCTTTTTACAAAATTAATACCTGCCTTTCATTTTCACTGCAAAACAACATTGTCAGAAAGAATTGGGTGTGGTGGAATTCAGGAATTCTGTCCATGCATCTTCTTCACAGCATGCATGATGCATGCCCATGCAAAATACTACTTTTCACAATAATGCAGTGAAAAAAAATGTTGATCATTCTACAGGGGCAGGCGTTGCTGTGCTAATTTTAAATGTGTCAAACATGTCACTTCCTACTGGCTCCTTCTGGGTTTATGTTAATAGATTAACTATAGAAAGAAGGCTGTTGATACCTACAGTTGCTCTCTGCATCTGCAAGGGAGAAGCATGGAAGCGAACTCCCACTAAGCTAATACTCTTTCTGATCATTGTATATGACAGACTGGAATACCGCTCCAACACAGAGAGGATAAAAGGAACCATCTGAAGAGAAGCTCTCCAGTTTGGAAATTCTGGCACCACACCGTAGTCACATTGAGTCTATGAACCTTGAACTGATGGCTTGTTACAAAGCCAATTAACAGCACATAGGTAGGTACATCCAGTAACCATATGAACACCATTTTCTTTTCTGTTACTGCTTTAACAGACACATGGGAAAATAATAGTAATACTGAGCGGCTTGAATGGAAGTTCTTCATTTGAAACAATAGACATATTATATACAGAATAGTGTCCTGCCTTTTTTGCAGACATTCAGACTGAGGATTATGAGGGGTTCAAGGCAGCAAGTTCACACATGGGCTACACACTGAAATTAATATTAACACTTATTTGTCTAATTTTGAGAGACGCAAAGTATCTGAAGATACCATACATTTATGGGGACACTTCTGAAAGCTCATCTGTGCATTACACCAATATTGCCTGGAAAAGCCCAATGCATATTAATAACTCAACCTCCTCAAATAGGTCACAGCAGCAGAGAGCAGAATTGCAGAAATTTGGAGGTTTTAGTCTCAGTTCAACAGTTCTTCCTCTCTTGTCTACATAAAGTCATGTTGCAAACAAGACATGATAACATATTGTGCCTTTTAACCATATTTAGCATTATTGTCTTCTAAATTCCATGTTAGCAAAATATCTAGGATTGACTGCTTTCCCAGTTAATTCTTTATATACTTTTCCCAGAAAATTTTGTATATTATCACATTAAACTCTGTTTTAAATATTCTCAGCACCAGACTAAGGCAGCAACTAATATTATGGTTTAAGGATTACTTAACTGTCTGTAACCACAAACTGAGATTTTGTAGGACTTTAAAAACACTTTTCAAGCCTAAAACCAACTACAGTAACTCTCTATATCATGCCAGTTCTTGCATTGGACTGAATTGTGGTAAATAATTATTTATAGGTGTTGGTTACAGCTGCATTACCAAGGTGCAAATGTATTTCATACTTCAGGAAGGTACTCAGTCTCTCCTTGTTAAACTACTACTAATAAAAAAAACCAACAAACCACGCCATCCCATCATTCCCAACTCTGCAATTACTTTCAGTGTTGGCTTAATAAGCTATTTTCAGAGAGCTCACAGATAAACCTGTTAGGTAATTTATGAGTTAAGATAAGCTTGAAAAGAAAAAAGACAAGATTCTTTCAGAAATTTAAAATCAGAGTCAGTCTTCATCAAAATTTAAAATCACAAATGATATTCAGAAGCTTCAAGCTTTCTATATAGCCAATATTACTTTAAAAGTTTAAATAATTTTAAAAAAGGTTGTAATAAACGTTTGCTATTATGTCATTGCTAATACTTGCTCTTCTATCATCAAATACTAATACTCTATGAACAGATACAACTCATCAAGAGGGATCATTCTCATGGTTGAGATGGCTACTTTACTACTTAGCTTGTTTTAATGCAATTATTTTGTTCGCTTTGACTTGGGATGCAGTTTCCCAAATGTTGAAAGCTGATTTCAAGTCCCTGCAGCCAGACATTCCTTTTCCTTCTCCTGTTAGCACCCTTTCCCTTTCTTATGCTATTACTATGCTTGGGAACAAAATACTTGGCTGAGGGGAAGGCAAGATTTCCATTTCTGACAGCAGCATAGACTTACACTGGCTTTGGCCAAGAAAAACATGTATCTTGACTACAGTCAAGATCAGCCTTTTGCGCATGAAGTAGTGTTCATGGCAAAATACAGGACTCAAGCAATTGCACTAGGGATTGCAAGGTCATCAATTTGGACATCAGCACCTGAAAGGATTCTCATAATAGCATCCCTCTCACGTCATTGTATACAATGTTCACCTCTGTTTATATGTTGACTTTATATTTAAAAACAAAATAAATTTTGCACAAGTAGCAGTGAACATTATACAATGGGAAGTCTACTACACACCCTTCTTTATCTAGGGCAACATCATTTCTGGGAAAGAAAGCTCTGGGGTGAAGTTTGCTTTTTACTGCTCTGCTGTAGCTTCTGTCTCCTTTCTTCGCAAATGGGTCTAGCAATAGACGTGCTGGGCACAGGACCACGTGGCTCGCTCCACATCATGTTATCATCTGCAAGTTGCCATCCTCAGCAACCTCCCTCCCATACATACAATCACCATCATATATACTGCTATTCCACCACTCTGTCTTTCTGCTCCTTCCACTCCTCCTTCTCTTCTACAGTTGTCAGAGACTGCTTAGAATGACAAAGAGCAACAGAAAGAAGAAAGAGGTGAACGCAGAAGGAGTACCCTGTTGGCTTGCTGCCTCAAGAATGATTGCTAAAAGAACACCATTTTTGTATTTTGCAAGTTATGCTGTGAAAACACATAATTAAGCAAATGACCTTGCTAAGCTTGAAGACCATATTTCATATTTCTTAAACACATTTTTATAATTAATAATCCCTTTTGATTATTGGTGCAAATTAAATAAAATAGCATTTTTAGTTCCTTCATCACACTAAAAATTCTTGAGGGAGATGGAAAAGAGGAGTCTGCGCAATGCCAAAATCAAACTATATGTTAACAGTCAGCATAAGATCACTCTTGCAGAAGTAAAGTATCATCACTAACATAAGGTAAAAATGTTACTACAATTTTGTCGACTTCTCTCTCCTCTCCTTGAGCTTTTCATTTTCAGATTTTTAGTTATAAAAGAGCCATGGTAATCTGGCTGACAGCAGAATGAGTTACATCTTATATATAAATGTAATGTAAGAAATAATACAAACATTATACACCTGAATATTCACTGACTACACAAAACCAAGAACATCCAGAATAAAGATAGCTAACCAGTGTTGAAACAGGAATAGCATGCAAGAATCTCAGGCCACTATGACATTTAGCTACAGTGACTAAGAATAAGAAGTGCAGAGCAACAGCCACTACCACTTATTTATTTGTTGTGACTATCTTAAATGTTTCTATAGAATTTGGTATATATAATGTACTTCCCTTTGATGTAGCGCTATGAGAAAGAACACAGTTCCTACTCCTGTATTCAGCTCTTTGGGACATAAATCACAGCAGTAAGAAGATTGTTCAAGGGACAGCCACAGTCATTGTCCGTTATTTGTCTAACACTAAATTGCTCCAGGCAAAATTTTGCTTTCACCAAATATCAATTTTACAGGAAACAAAAAAACAACTAAACAAAAAAATACTCACAGCTTTGGTTTGGCAAGCACAGGTGGTGGCTCCTTTGTGGGTGAAAGCAAGACAGCTGGAGATGGGATGGATTTTTCACTATTTGCCTTGTTGTTAATCATTCCGTTTACTCCATGAATAGGATGGATGCCATTTGTTTTTTCCTCAGATGAATTAAGCTGTAGTTGAAGCGCTGTCACACCAGATCTCAACTCAGTGTTGTTTGCTTGGTGGGTCTCTGTATGTTTCTTAGGAGGAAGCTCAAGAGAGCTAATTTCAACTGGAGGAAGTGGTGGGAAATGGTGGAAATCATCACTGTTGGATTCTCTTGTCAGTGATTCATGACCAGAGCTTTCTGAGTTGGCTAAAAGAAATCAAAAAGAATGTTCTTCCCACAAGTCATAGACAAAGTACATGGTACATACATGCTGCGTTTTCAGTTTGTTAAGGGTGAGATCTCTTTGGTTCTGTGCAGATATTTTCCTAGACCTCCTGTTGATAATTTATGCTGAATTAGATACATGACTGGCTATTCATTTTCTGACTTTGCCCCATGCAAAAGGCACAATAAGAAACCTTATGGATCCGATCCCTCTAAATCTGTTTCAGGAATCCAGCCACTAACAGATTGGCAAGTATGGACAACAACAACTGAAACAGCATTTCCTTTTCCTGGAGTCAGCATCATTTAAGAACAAATAATTTTAAAATGCTGAAGGATGTATGAATACATGGCACGTTTGCAAACGCAGCTGGGTTAGTGCATTCCACAACAATATGTATGAAAACATATTACAAAACTAAAAATACCATGTCACAGTTTTTTGTTTTACAAAAGGCATATGCTACCTTTGGTAGCATAATTTCATCTGCTTTCATTTTGTCTCTGCTGCCATCTAGTATCAGAACCCTAACGCTTAAAAATATGCCAGGCTTGTGGCAGACACTTTAAAAATGTATTTTACATGAATAAAAATATTAAACTAGAAAATGAGCCAATAAAAACATTCAGTTTGCTTTATATGAATGCTCTGAGGTTGACAAAACCCCTGTCTTAGAGCAGCCCTTTTCTACAAGGGAAGCAGACTGATAACTTCACAGGTAAATTAATTATCTAAGATCTATGATTAAAAATTCCTCTTTCCCCTTGTCACATACCTGAGCAGACAGTTAGTTGTGCACTGCTTGTTACTGAACCATGTTCATTTGTTGCTGTGCAGGTGAAAAGTCCTGAATCTTCAGGAAAAGTTTCTGCAATTACAAGGGTACATATCTCTTCTGGAAATAAACAGAAAAATAAACTGCATCATAAATTATTTAAAGTATCATATAATGTTTTTGCATTGTATGTTAGAAGGAAACCAGAAAGTGCTCCTTATACAAAGAAATGCTGGGAAAACTGCAGAAGAGCTTCCAACATAAATGGCTTCGATGAAAATCACTAAAACAAGTAAATTCACCAAGCTAAGTTTTCAAAAGGGACCTGTCTTGAACAGTAATCTTGCAGTCACAAGTCCATGCAGTCATTTTACACACTCAAGATCTTCATTTTTATGCAGGAGAGTACTAATTCATACAAATCAGTGTATTGGTTTCCATACACAATTAATACTTGCAAGCTCTTTTTGTGTCTCTAAATAATACCACCAATATGAATGTCACATAATTCCTTCTTTTCCTGAAGTTTTCTATATTTAATGCAACACTCCAGATCAAATCCCATTCCTGGTAGAACCAGAAAGTATTTTTGTCGTAACTTCTAATTAACTCTTCTGTATAAACTGACCAGAATTAAAAACCCTTCATGCATAAATATTCTCCTTATATTTGGGAAGATAATTGCTGTCTCTGTCTGCACTGCAGTGAGAATGGATAAATTGAAAATATGGGACAAACCAGCATCCCCAGAAACTCTTCAGAATACTGTGACACAGACATATTCTGTGGTTGTTTGAGATCTGTTCATTCTACTTTAATATGCCATAGTATATGCTTTGATTATATCAGGGTCTCAGTCAGAAAACTTATATGAAGGCTGGACTGTTTGTATTTCAGGTTGGGTCTCATAGTAATGTTTTCTAAATCAATTCCATCCATTTATAATGGACACATTTAATTATAGAGGCATGTTTTTTCCAGATTCTTCAACGAAGTAATTTTATTTTATCTCTACTTGTAATGGTATTCTAATATTTTTAAAAATTCACGGTATAGCCAATTAAATAATCCAGTATTTACACAACATACCTAGATAATTTTAGAGCTGGACAATGTTACATCATGGTTTTCTTTAATTTATTAGGAGTTTCTTTTGCATATGCTCATTTTCTAGTCTCAAAACCAAAGCAGGGAAGTTTTACAGAATTCAGTTTCATTAAAAAACAAATAAAACCCCAAACATTTTGCATTTTGGACATTTACATGGAATTCCACATAATATCACAAAATCAGTGGAATGTAGTTAACAAACTGAAAAGTGAGGAAAAATATTTAAGACTCCAATAACTTTCACATGAAAATTATTCCATAGAAGAGGTTCAGTAAGGTAAGCTTCTCTTCTTTTAATTCAAAGAAGGAAAACAATTTCTAATAGTTCTTTATTTTTTTTCTTTCCTAATTTTCATTGTGGAATGGCAGACCACTGTCTCATTTAAACAGTTAACAAAAAAGTTACGGAATTTTTCCAATTATAAATGACAACATATCCAAAAACTTCCTGTGCTGGAAATGGGCTAAAAATGAATGACTAACTAAATATTTGGCACAGAGTTGTTTTTCAGACAGCAGAACATGCTTTTTTTTTGGCAACATAAACCAGTCATTCTGTGTAGCTGCAAGAGGCACGTCTGGTAATACTGTAGCACGTTGGATCTTATCTGACCCAGATGAAGATTAATGACTCATGAAAGGTCTTATCAGGAAAGTAATGGGTAACACAAGCTAGTTTTTGAACTACTGAGATCAGGTTTTTTTAGAATCTTGGTGTGTCATAAGCAGTTGAAGCTATATTGTTAACCACACGTGCGTACTCCTCGATTGAACTGACTCTGGGGATGCAATCTGATACGTGCAGCATACTAGTTTCCTGTTCATTTAACAGCAGAATTCTGAAAGCTGGGTATTTCAGGGCTGCAAAAGAAAATCAATCCCACTGTGCTGAGAACTGCTGTTTAAATGAGGGAAAAAGTACTCCAGAATGTGACAACCAGTAGAATTCTTATTTTCCAAACAGCAGAGCCAGTTAATGCATAATGTTCTTTCAGCTTTTTATGTACATAAAATGATCATATGAGAAGAAATGATCTTCACTCTTCAGTGATAAAAGAATTCTAATGGATTCTACCATGATGTGGTTTGTTTACTGAAGTGGTATATCTCAAAATTATACATGGTAAATTGCAGTAATCCTTGTAAAAGCAATTGAAAGTAAATTAGTGATGAAAACAAATCAGAGTCTAAAACTCAGTCTTCTCAGCCAGATGAGCGAACTACAACACATTTGTGATCAATCATGAGAAAACTGGATAAACTGAAAACATAAAAAACCCTAAGAAAAAAATCAAAAGGCAGCTTGGGCAAAAAGCATGTGTGAGCAACACATTGCCATTGTCTTTATTAATTTTGCTCCCCCAAGACCAAGATTCACTGACCTCCAGGTCTTAGTCTCAGTATTTTTCTAGATTTACATCCTCACTTATATAATTATTTTTCTTTCTGTTACTGTGCTAAGTAGAACCTGATGATTTGAAGTAAATAATGTCTGTTCTACTTCCTGGCAATCATCAGCTGACAGATAATTTCATCACAAGAATGTGTTCCAGAAAGCAGTTCTCAAATGCTGTTCGTAGGGCCTTAAAACATATTTAACACTTGACTAAATGAATACAAAAGCATTCTGTTCACTGAAACATGTAAAATGCTTAGGCATGCAAGTACTTGACTATTTTGTCAGTTATTTAGAAAGGAAGATTATGTTTTATAGAGTAATCCTTTCCCTTTATGGTTCATGAGTCCATTAGGACAAACAGTCTTTGGTAAGACAGAAAAATGTTGCATCTAATTTAACAAATTTCATCACTGGCGGTGTATTTACTTCAGAATGTTTCTATGTATTATGTTAAAGGTAGAGTAGTTCTTATATCTGCCCCTTCATCTCCAAATGTGATCATTAGCTTCCTCCACTGTAATGCACATACAGTCCTGGGAAATAAGTATGGTCTTTTATTAGCACTTGTTCATTATGATGCAATGAACAAAGCTATTTCTATAGATGTGGGTTCAAAGCCATAAGTTTTCTGCTACACAAAGACAGTGGGTAGTTGCAGTGGTGGTTGCCTGGTAGAAATCCAACCAAAGACATCTCTGCCTTCTTGTAGACAACTTATCTCTTATTATCCCTCTTGTTCCCCTAGCCATCAGATGTTTAATGACAGTTTAACAGCAAAGCAATGTGCCCATCAGGTAACAACTTCTCATTTATGTATCTGTGCATCTTTTCTATAAAGAGAATGGGGAAGTGTGAAAATAGACAGGAACTGAATATGCAGAGTAGCATAATAGATGGCAGTATTGCAGACCTGTAGATGCCTTAAGTTGCAATAACACAATAAAAAAAAAGTATTTCATTTACCTGTTTCTGACGATCACTATTGTATACACCTTTACCCAGTCAGGCAGCAGTTCTGGCTTATTTAATAGGCTTTACACACTCAAGAAATCAAGAGACAAGTTTTTAAAAGATATACAGAAGTGACTGTGTTTGAAGATATCTCAAACAGCACTTAGAAAATACTGAGAAGAAAACTGAACAAGCAAACATGACTGTGGGCAACACAATGCAGTTTTAGGGTACAGAACCTAGGTTACAGCACATGTAATCAATACCCAAGATGGCTGCTATCTAGCCAGGTACAATAAATAGGAATACTGCTATGACAGCATGGACTTTAGTCCCTATAGCGGTGTTCACGTTTGAGGAGAAATTAAGCCATATATCAGGGTCAAGGAAAAGTTTATGCTAAAGCTTACACTAAGGTAGTTGTGATGCTGTAGATGCCTGTGAGAGATGACAATGCCTAAGTTTGAAGTCACCTGTATACATTGAAGCTGAAATCAACATATTCAGCAACATAACTTTGATGATTAACATACCCCAATAAACTTTAAATATTTACAACTGAAGAGGAATAGAAGCAATTTTTTTAAAATCACAGAGTACAAAAAAGATCAGAGGTTTACTTTGGATTTGGAAGCATCAACAAGCAAGGACAGTCACAGCAGTCATACTGAAGATGGGGTCACTGACAGGACCAGAATTCTGTAGGTACCTTGAGAGTGCAGAGTACAACTGAAAATGTAATTGACAAGCAATAGTGCATAGGTCGATCAGACCACTTTTAATGAAAGATAATTTTAGCTTATTTTCAGTTTTTCTCTTTGTTTGGCATCTTGAGCTATAGCTCATTAGAGATTGCTCTCTTCAAGCCCTTCTCTGCTGCTCAACAGTGAAAGAGGGAGCCAGACTCTTAGACATAATTCTTTTGTATTCACTAAAAAATGCAAGGATCCACATGCATGCTGACCTACTGAAGTTTCTGTGTTTTAAATTTCATCAGCTATCAGAAAACTGATTTTCTTGGTGTGGGGAGGCAGTAGGGATTTCTGTAACATTTGCCATACATTTTCAGTTTCAAACATTATGCAGAAATGGGGGGGGATTTCTAAGGGAGTTACTTACTAGAGTTGAAACTCCAGAACACAGCAGCCAAACAGGGAACAAGACAGCACAATCCAAGAGAAGTGATGACTATCTTTTGAGATGTTTATGGTGAATATACACAGTATCATGCTTAAGAAAAAAAAAAGCATGTATATGTGGCAATTCCCTGGCAATTTAAGAAAAATTACTTCATATAGTTTTCTTCTTACATGCCATTAGACAATTGTTTTAATGTAATTCAATACAGTTTGTGGCTGCCTCCAGACAGCTGAGTAATGGTCAAAATATCAACAGCTGGCAAATGACTCCATGGGATTTTTCATTCTCAGGCAGCCTGTTCTTTGAAGGATTCAATCAGTATAAAGTCAAAATGTCCAAGAAAGAAGTACAGAGCAGGGAATTTGACAAACTGTGATGTTGGCTTTAAGTAATCTGACTAGCTATTAATTCACAAAGCAGTCTGGAGAGATTTGTGATGCAAACCGATTTTTGTCTAGACAGAAAAAGGAGTGCAAAACACATTAGAGTGGATAGAATGTACCCAAACAAAGTAGCACCCCCCACCCCCCACCCCTTGCTTCTTAATTTCTTAGCTGTGTGAGTTCATGGAACATTTTTCTTTTAAATCATTAGTACTGACCTAGCAAAGGATAACCAATGTTTTTGAACACTGTAAAATGTTTACTGATGGTTGGGCTTTGGTTCACAACCAGCAATTAAAGTCACACTACAACTTGTTAGAATTTACGTAAAATTCCATGGAAGTTGTACACTTGGAAAAATTTTTAGAAATCATGTCCATCTTTCAAAGTTCTGAATACTTATCTAACATAGGCATGTTGGTTTTCCTGTCAGTCTTGCACATGTATTTACCATCTGCACTGAATAGCAGTTGTGTGTTCACAAACCACAAACCAGTGCTGTACCTACATTTCTGGTACCCACCCAGCTTCCTGTTGTAGAAGTTTTAAGATCCTTCATGATATCCTAAAAAACAGTGTTACTTAACACCAGTTACTAATACACAAAACACTGCTCATCATTTATGCCAAAAGGAAATATTTACATTTTGCCTAAACTTTATTTACATTCCCTTTGCATACAGAGAGTCAATTCCTATACAAATAAGCCAGTAAGTGGACTGTCATTAATTTTAGTGGAGAGTAAGAGACTGCCTATTATTTAATAAAGTTTAGTAGGAATTGATGCATGCACAAATCTTACAGGGATAGCACTTTGCTCAGTGAATCCAGGGAGAACAAAATACCAAACTGAAACTTTTTCATAGGTTTAGGATAGCAGGAAAGTCCTTATGAATATATATTACAATAGAATTACAAGCATGAGAAAAAAGTCAGACCGCTGTCAGGCATTTACTACTGTTATGCCTAATAAACTGCAAAAATACAGATACCAAAACAGTATTTTGAGATGCCTTCCTATTCTTTCCTTGCCACCTACCTTGAGAGTGGTATAAGATATCTTGATATTAAATAACTTCTCTGTACCTGTGAAAACTCAAGAAATGCACCTTTCATGTAAGGATCCCTTCCCTAGTGTTCTTTAGAAGGCTTCAGGTATTCTTCTCCCAGGGTCTGCAAGTGAACCAGACATGGGAAGGACAGCATTCAGCACCATCAACATGATGGTGCAGGTGTGTGAGAGGGCTGGCAAGGTGATGATCTTTTTGGACTCACAATCCCACCTTCTATTTTCCATTTCAGGTAGTGGTTATGAAAGGAAATTAGCTTTGTGAACTATCATGAATATTCTTACTTACCCCACAGTAGCATCTGTCAGAAAGGCCATACAAACCTTGCAACTAACAATACTGAAAATTACTTTGTCCATGAAAAATAATCTAGCAAGAAGCATAATCTATGATTTCCTTTGTACTCAAATATTCGCACAGTGGTATTTGAACCTTTTGTCTCAAGCAAAGAAGTGCTTCTCCTTTCTACTAGATAACACTGCATTCCTACTCACATTATGTTGCCTAAAGTGGGTGAAGGGGTAAAAAAAGATTACCAAAAATAAGCAAACATTATTAACGATTATGAGTTTTGACAAAACAGTTTCTCATTAGATATTAAAAAGAAAAACCCTAAGATATGCTAGTAAATTTAGACTTCATAGAAACTTTTGTGTAAGATTTCAGTCCTTTCAGATACTTTCTATCATGTTAAAGGAGAGTGTGAATGCAGTTCAAGTGTTTTTGTAGAAAAGCAGCTCCTAGTAACAGCGAGCTAGATATACTAGGTACTATTCTCATAGCATTGGTAGATTAAATCTAGAAAAGATGTTACTACTTGGACAGGAAATAAGTTTCTCTGGGAAGGGAAAAAAGTCAACCCATTGTTCTGATTTTGTTTAAGATATCAAGAAAACAGCTAAGGTGGACTTATTTTATAATATATATTACAGGAGAATGTTCCAAGAAAGATACAAAATTGAACATATTTCAACACAAAACTATTCTTCTTTATTTCTTTTCTTATCTAAAGGCTTGATATGATATTGAAACTCTCCTCAAATTGTTTTGTACTGTAACTTACAATTTTTACACCTTAAAGTTTGGGTTATGATTATAAACTACCAATAGTCTATTGTTACCACTCAGACATGTTTTAATTCCTCATTAGAGGTTAACTTGGTTTTCCAGCACTCTTCTTTCCTTCACATGGCTCACATTTCAAGCCTCCATAAATCAAATCATTCAGTCATACGTATTCTGGGTATCAGCTGTTACTAGAGGTGATGATGCTGGATACCACAATTAATAATTTTAATTGTCAGGATACAGCATGCATGTGTGTGTGCACATGCACATACAAGTGTGTGTATATATATATGTATGATGATCATGAAGTAAGATAGGTATATAACAATTTTGTGAAGCAGTAAGAAAATTAGTGAATAATTGACAGAGAAAAGCAGAAGCTTTTCCCCTCTTCACCTCCTCTTCTTTCCATGAAAGTTAAGAGAAAGCTACATTTCTCCCAGGATTAACACTTCACTGCCTTTTCCTAGTCCATAGCCACATAGCCACACTGCTACTTTACAAACATCACTCAGCTGCTAAATCTGTTCTCCCTGCAGTCAAAGACTGACAGGGCAACCCTCAAAGTTTAAACACCCCCCATTGCTAAGGTACTTCAGTTCAGAAACACTCTTTGGAAATACCCAGGTCTTAGTTAGAAAACTTTTCTGTTTTATTTTTCTACTCCACAACTAAAACTTTCTCCAAATTCAAGCATATTCAAGCACAACCAGTCACCCTCTTAAAGCAAGACTCAGACCATGTCACTGTCTTATCTTCTACATGTTGTTTGATTTAGAAACATTAAAGAACAAACATTCTCAGTCTTTTAGCATCCGCTTACTATTCAACAAACTACCACAGCATATAATGAGAAAACAAAGCAGCCAGTGAAAACCTGTAGTTGGAAGAACACTTTCTTGCTGAAATCTAGGATTTTTATCTTGTGAATAGGCTAGAAAAATTCAGTGTGCCCTTGTTTTTGAGGATCAGGTTTTACTTGCATTTAAGACACTTCACATCTGCCAAGCTAGACTGGCAAAACTAGCATTTAGTGGTTGGGTATTGTGAAACTCTTATGAGTACAATTTGGGTAATGGAATTTTGTGGGATTTGTTCTTTTTCCTCAGTAGCATGCAAATTTCTCATTTTCTGAGAATGAAGTTTGCTTCAGAGTTCAAGATGTGACTCTCACCTTGCTGGTCTAAACAGAATTTACTGTTTAACTAATAAAGGAATTGATGTAAAGGACAGTGTAAAGTATGAAAGGTGTGATAAAGAAACATTGTCTTTAAGGGGGTTTCAGATTACCAATGCTCAGCAGAAATGCTTTTCTATTTATGGCTTCAGTACAAACTCAAAGAGCTAGTGAATCAAGAGATTATTTTTTCATATGAGCCTTACCAGGTTCAGTTGCAGATCGTGGCTCTGCATATCACATCATAAGGAGGGGAAAGAAACAAGAAAAATGGTGTTAAGAGATTACATTAATAAACAACAGTATACTGAGTGAACATATTATACTGAAATACCATAGATAAGCACAGAATCTGTGCAGACACATTACAAAATAAGAAAGACTTAAATTGTCTGTTGGTAGCACTAGTTCCATTATTAATTCTAGCTATTACAGTCACTGAAATGTGAGGAATAGAGGACTCTATCCAAAACTCAATCCTGACAGACTAATTTAAATATCTTTCCCCACCCCATATCAAAGGTAGCCATTTCAGATTATTGCCTTACTTTTTTGGAGAATTCTGAAGTCTGGAGAATCTTGAATTTCAACACCCTGTCGAAACCACTTAACGTGAATGGGAGGGGGTCCTCTGACCCTGCATTCCAATACCACGACTTGTCCCTCAGATGCTGTGGAATTTTGTAGCTCCTGAAATATAACAATCACAATTCAAATGAACCGGAAGCATTTTACATTTTAAAATATAGTCTTTTATTTTCTTTGAATTTCAACTTTATTTTATCATGTCATTACAGTTTTGCAATAGACATTTTCTGAGAGCTGTATTTTCACTCCGATTAAATTTAATATATCAGCTATATAGTTAAAAATGACTGAATAGGTTATTTTCAAATACATTCTTAATAAGACCAAAGATGGAAAAGGTGTAAAAGTATTTAATTCCTCAGACCAGCACAAGGAGATAGTTGCAGTCTGACCTTTCATTTTTCATCCCTCTTCCACAAAGTCAAATGAAAATTCTACAACTAGCTACACATTGATTGACTTGGTTCTGAGAGAGTAGCTGTGCTGCTTTCAGGTCAATCTCTAGAATGTGGAGTTGCTTTTCCTCTGAGCCATTTATAACCAACCAGGCAAAACTAGATGACACAAATATGATTAGGATATATTAGCTTGCATATGGACAGCTTCTGAGACAGTATTACAGCTGTAATAAATTCCTATATACATCTGAAAAAATTCAGGGATTCTAAACCTTTGATGAAGAACTACAGTGAGAGAGGAAAAGCACAGTACTTTAAGTAACAGAATTGACAGGAGACAACCACTATTTTTGGCTTTGTTATCGATCTTAAGATTATAAATCAAAGAGTCTTTTTAACCATTCTGGCTGTCTCATTTCCTTTCCAGATTATTAATAAAGTTTTAGGCCTTGATGCAGCAAAATACTGAAGTTAGGTCTAAAATAAGAGTTATCCCTAGTTATTATTCATAGATTTCTACCTAATCAAATATGTAAGAATTTTGTTACATGGAAACCTAAAAATCTCTGGGTTGTTCCCTGAAGTTTGTATAGAAAGAAATTTCTGTCAAAAAGCTGGATAAGTATATTTTTTTGTTGTTCCTATCCAGTTAATTTCTTCTAGAATTAAAGTTATTTTGATTTGGTATGTCCCAACCGGCTTAAACCAGTTAATATTGGATTTCAGGGACAAGAGATAATGAGGACTGGGAAGGAACAAGGGACTTTTGATTACTTTGGTAGTTTCTGAATGAGGGTTGGATTTGTCCTATTTCTCACTCTTACTGAGAAGTTGCCTGCCTCCCTACCTTGCACTAACCACATTCTCTTAACTGCTGCACCTCCACTATTCACTCTCCTGTGATACCTGCAGTATCAGTGCAGAATTCTGAGGTGCAGAATCAGACCTTTCCTGACATGAGAAAGGGATATGATGGAACCAGGCCAGACAGTTGTGGAGAACAGGGCTTACCCTTACTTATCTCTAGGCAAAACTACTTGCTGTTCCATATTAGCTTTTAGTCAACTGTTTTTCTGAAGTAATAACCAGAACTACCTTCTTTTCTTAATTTTGACTTCAACAAATGGTGATTAAATAATAGTTACTGTTATGGAAATGATGGTTTGAAGGCAAAATGAAAATAATATTTTCAATTAAAGTTGTATTTTAGAGATTAGGGAAATATGCTGTCCTTTTTGTTGTTACCTAATTCCCAGTTCTAAAGTTTCATTTGGGATGAATGTGAAGATAAATATTGACTTAAATAATTACTTAAGAATTACTGAATAAAAGTTTCCCTTCTAGCAAGAACTTACATTTTACAAGACATCCCAATGAAGAATAGCTGAACTGCTTTTTAAACTAACAAACCTGATAGATTTTTTC
Organism: Strix uralensis; assembly: GCF_047716275.1. Classification (NCBI taxonomy): domain Eukaryota; kingdom Metazoa; phylum Chordata; class Aves; order Strigiformes; family Strigidae; genus Strix; species Strix uralensis. The sequence goes on from NC_133975.1 coordinate 43,493,368, forward strand.
TAAAACAAAGTAAAAAAGCCTCCATTATTTGTTCTTGTCAGTAGATAAATTATTGTGAATGAGGCTTTATCATTACTATGATGTTTAATTGCTGCCTACCTTGTTTTATCTTACAAAGATTTGTCAGTGGAGGACAGTCATGGGCATAAGACAAACACATGCAGAATATTCATGTATAATTCCACTAGTGATTTAGGGTAGAAGGCATAAGAACTTCATTGTTGCAGTGGAAAAATACTTTCTTAGGAAGTCATTAATACTGAAAAGCATAATGAAAACTGTAAAAGTTATAACATGATCAAACATGCCTGCATTAAGATATATAATTTTGATACTTCCTTCTGGACTACACGAGTATAATAAAAAAATCATGACAGATAAAATGTACCTTTGTAAAAATGGGTGCAGAATAGATAGGCTTAGGTCCATCTACACGGTGCAGGTATGAAGTAGGGCTTTGAACCTGCAAAGCAATGCAACAGTGCTATAAAATGGAAAGAATATTGGTTTCAATAATATGGCCTGCATATATCTATGCAATAATGTCAACTCTCAAATGCACAGTCTTATTATGGTGTTCTTGTTCTAGCACGCTTCTTGAGTGACATCATTTCACATCTGTTATATTTCTGAAATCAAAATGCAAGCTTTAGAGGCTTCTGTACTTCCCGTGAGAATTTTGTATCCAACTGCCTTTGCCTTGAAGTATTTCAAGAGTTTGACTCCTGTTAATATCATTCAAGTAAGCCTGAAGCATTTTTGCATCTCCTGTTATTACATCCCTTGACTGATGCAGTAATAAATAAATCCAGGTACCTAAAAGCTTATCAAGGTTAGCCAAAAGAAGGAAGAAGAATTTACCATGTACAGTCTAACAGAGATTTTTGGTTTATTTGTATTTTATGATTTATATGAAAACTCTAAGTCATCCACAGTGGCATTAAAACTTAGCATAAACTAATGAACATTGATTTTCTACATTTAAGTTCTAGTAAAATTTAATTTGCTCTAGAAGGCCCAGAGAAATTACAGCAATATTTAATTTAATAACAAAATTTAAAAATTTCACTAAAAAGTATGGTAGGTATTCACTCGTACTACATTCTTTTGGAATTGGACCAAGTTCTATTATGTGATACACTCTGTAATTTTCATCATCACCATATCTGTCAGCTGCTCACATGCTTTGTTGATACACACTGTGTAAGAATCCATATGTATATTTACTTTTATGCCCCATTCACTAGACATATACTTAAGTTTTTAAAATCATAATTTGTAACATAATAATGTTTTAGTTTATAGTTCAATAATATAATTCTTCAAAATGACAGAGTTTTTCAGGACTTACAAATTTTGAAATAAAATTTAAAATACATCTACTAATTTAAAAATTGGTGTCTAAATATACCTGCTGACTGGGAACAGAGATAGGTTGAATCACAGCTGTGGTGACTCCAGACTTTGGTGTAGAAGATCCTATTGTCAAGGAAACAGAGGTGGTTTTCTTTTGGGCCCTGAAAAAAAATAAAACAGCAAGCACTTTATAAGATCTGAAATCAGAATATGTTAGTTTGTAACTGATAAGCCACCTTGCATTTTCTACATCTTTAAATATGTCATTACCAGCTGAAAAGATCAACATTGGAGAAAGCTTGAGTAGAACACAATTGTTGGCTATTTTACACATTCACACCCCTTAAAAAGTATTGATTTAAGATACAAACTAAAATGTATTTTGTTTCTTTAATTGTAGGCCTCTGCATGGTTTTTTTGGAGGTACAGGGCTGAGTGATTACAAATGAAGACTTGGTTAACTCAAAGTTACTCCTGAATATGAAAAGTTGGTATCAACAAAAGAGTTTTCAGGGCAGGGTCAGACTTCTTCGACAGAACAGGCACATTAATACAATCTACAATTATAATACTATACATTTACATCACATGAGAGAAGAAGAAAAGACAAGACATACACAACTGTACCCCAGATGCTTATCCAAATCTAAAACTACCAAAGATTTTCCAGTGCCCCTTATTAAGAATATTTGCACAGCATTGGATCTACTTTGCACACTTACTGTGGCATAGCTCCAGATTTTGATTTGAAAATTAAACTTTCACTCTCTGAATCTGTGGAACTGGCACCTGGAAAAGAAAGTATTTTCAATAATCTCATATCCTTTCACTGATTTATTTAATGTTTACATTCCAAAGAAAAAACTGTGCTACTTTTGCATTTCACTTCAAGAGCTGAGAACTCTGTAATAAACTACTGCAGTTTTTCTTATCTGATAAAAGATTGTAACTATGTACTTTAGACAGTTACAGAAATCATAACCATATCAATTTAATTGCAAACTGTTTTCCCTAGGCTCTTAGCTGTCTTCCTTCAAATCGAAGCAAACATGGCCAAAAAAGAAAAAAAGATGCTAACTACTACTACTACTACTCTACTGGATTTTTACTTGAATGTTAAAACTTAAAGCTTAAGAAAACACATGGCTTATAAACAGATAACAAATCTTCAACCTTAAGTAAGAGCAACTCAGTATAGCAAGACATTTTCAGACTAAACTTGCTATCCACGATCTCCACAGTTCAGACTATTTATATTAACCTACACATAACATTGATGTACGGGTATTTCTTGCCAGTGGAAGTCTTGATATAATGTATGTGTTTGGCAGTGCCCCGAACTCACTTGAAAAAAATACAAAAACATTTATTCCCTTTGTCTTAATTTTTCCTAAGAACAGGTACTTCACACACCATTTATTCCAGACATTTTTGCAGTACATACTGCAAAGGATCAAAGGATCTATGCATACATATGCATAGGTGTATTCGTAATACAAATCATAAGCAATTCATAATCAATATGCATAGTGTAAACATTCCCATGAAAAAGGCTTGGACTGAGGCACCTGAGTACCCTATTTATTTACAAAGTTTAGACTACAAAAATCAAAGCAACAAGTGGCACAGAAAGGTAAGAAGAGAGAAGCAATGTCAACTGAGTGAAGTGGATCTACATGAAAGTATTTTTCTTGAGCAAAGGATAATCAGGTCTTGTGTGGCTGGGCCTGCTGCACAGAAGAAAGTATGAGGCATCAGTGTCATCAAGACTATTAATGTACAAAGCAATTCTTGTTTGATAATCTGGTTTCCTTAAAGATTACGGGTAGGAGACTAATGACTTGTACAATTCTCTCAAAGTTGTATGTTGTAAAACTTCAAGATAGCACTTCTGCATAGTAAGACTTTGCCAGATGTCAAAAAAAAAATTGTTTTATTCACTGTATCTCTCTACCTAGCTGTTTATTTATAGTGTTATAACTTCACACAGTATTATGTATTTCTACTATAACTGAGTATTTCTGAAATCATGTTTAGTTCTGTAAAGAAAAATCTTACTAGAATTCGTAACATTCAGAAAAGTCTTGGGGATTTTGCTATTATATCCCAATGTGGGATAACAAGGTTCTGAGAATAAAAAACATAATGAAAGAAACTATAAATGCACATCTGTCATCATTTAGCTAATTTATAGTGAAAAGTTTATTGCTTTGTTAATCAAAAGCTATTTAATCATTTTGGTATGCTATTATTCAGATTTGTTATGAGTATTTGTTATATTAATATATTTTATGCTTTCAATTAACCATTTAAATTATTTTTAATGAGTTACAAAACTGGTAAAAGAATGCATATTACCAAAATGTTTGAAAGATACATGAATTAAAATAAAAATCAGTATTCAATTAATATAAACTAAAAAAAAAATTTAATAATTTAACTCATGGTCAAGTTATTAACTTTCCTCAGAGAATTATGACTGATTTTGAAGACAAGAAATATTTTGACAATTATTAGCAGTTAATTCTGGACAAAACCAATATGACTGACTTTTAACTTAAATTAAAGTCAGTGTACTAAATATGAAGAGTTATAATACCTTTACACATGACTGAAGAAGACTCATTTGGGGCAGCCACATTTATTTGCACTGCAAGGAAGTTCAGAACTGAGGCAGGGATTACTGCTATCATGAAAATCATTATTGGTATCATCAGTCATATCTTTGATTTACGGAGGGTACTACATAAATGATAAACATATGCCAAAAATTCTACTTGTTCCTCCTTTTCCATTCTTTATCTTACTTGTACCTAAATAAATAGCAATCTACCCACCAATTCTTGGGGTGTACCTTGAAATATGTGAGTTAATATGATGTGATGTTCAAAATGTGTTGCACTATAGGGAAGCAGAGGAGCACCATAAAAATACCACCAAACCAAATGTAATCTTAACATACAGAATGAAAAGTAAACTTCAGCTTAGTTATTTTTTCCTGTATGGATCAAATATCTTATTATCTCACCCCTTACCTTCAATGAATATTTCAGCTGATGTACTATCTGAACCAATGGAATTTGAAGCCAGACAAGTATAACGTCCAGTATCGTCTTCAAAGGCTTCTGCTATAATTAGTGAATGAAGTCCTCCACTTCCAGAACGGATCTGAATGTCAGGGGAATTCTGGAGTTCTTTTCCTTCACAGAACCATCTGCAGCCCACACACATTTAGCAAGACAAAGGAAAAAAGAACATAAAAGATTGGTTCAGGCTCATCGCACACAAGAAGACATTACACTCTGCTGCAAAAATCTAAATTGCTACTGAAATCAGCAAATGGTGCTTTGAAGTGTTTAATGGCATTCAAAAAGAAATAACTTGCTGGAATAAGCTTTGTCTAAAAGGCAGCGAGACATTTCTGAATGCTAAGAAAACTACACATCTACAATTTAAAACTATTCCCTGTTCTCTTTTGGTATAATTAATGCTTTCTGCATATCTTATATACGGGCTTGCTTTGACCACAGTCTAATACATTTCAATTTAACTTGCTACTCCGTTCTTCCTAATACTCACCAATTCTCCACACAGGGTGTTTGATTTTTGTCGATCATGCCCAGTCAACCTAATATAATCCCATGTTACATGTTCCATATGACTAAACTTTAAATCAGTTTACTCTTGTCTCAGATCAGGAACATAAACTGGTTTTCTAGCCCTGGATTTTTATGTATGTATATATGTTCCACTACCCCAACAAAAGCGCTGGGTTTAGGTACAGGCAAAACAGACACTTATCTGGAGTGACTTACTACTAGGTAAAAACACAATCTATTTTGTTTATGTCAGGTCAGTCAAGCATTTTCCAATGCAGGCTGGCTGAAGAGCTAGTCCAAGTTTTCAGTCTGCATTGCTGCCAGGAAGGTACCAACTCCCATCTTTTTTGATTCCCTTGTATCAAATAGCCCTATTCTCATAGGCTACTCCCCAATTTATCCGTATGTCTAGCAGCCCAGCAAGTATGAGAAGTGGATAATTCTTTTTCTTACAGGGACTGCTATGCATTTTTGTGATGGATGGTAGATTGGTGAGTCACTAAAGGAAAAACATTAGGGAACAGCCTTCCTTCTGTTCTTGAATTTTCACTACGTCCTGAAAAAAATTTTGCCAAGTCTTTCTGAGCTTGTTATTCCTGCTCCAGTCCTACAAACTCACTCTGATGTTTACCACTCTTACTTCCTTTCCTCTCATCCCATAATCCTAATCTGTGTTTTCCCATGTTCTCTCTCTGTCCTCCTTTCCCTCTTCTTCCTCTGCCACCCCAAAATTCAAATCTTGCTGTGGTAAGGATGAAGATAAAATGGGTACTTCTTCACAGCAAGCTTCAAAAGTGATCTTTCATTCTCTTCCCTGCCCACTTTTAGTTTCCTACTGTAGTAAAGATATTTTAAATAAATAAATAAATATAACCAAAGAAATTTATGGAGAGTCAATTCAACCTGAAAGATTATGGTATTTTCAAAAATAATTTTTAAAGACTTCAAGTCTTCCACCAAAAAAATTTAATATTTTTCCTTTAGTTTGTACATCTTTATGAGAGAATTTTTGCAGTTACGTTCCAGTAATACTTTGGAATTAAACTTTTTCTTTTCTTCCCTATCAGATGACTTTTCCCTGCCCCCCAAAAATAAAAGTGACCCCAAGGAGTTACAGAACCTCCTACGCCTATTTAGGAAAAGCATGCAGCACTACAGGATGACAGATACCACACAATAACAATCAGCGAGGAGTCTTTGGAAATTAACTCCCTCATTTTTACTTTTTTTTCCTTCTTAGTAAATTGCATGTAATTAACAGAAATAAAAAATGTTACAAAACCTTCTTCTGAAAATATTAGATTGTAAAAACTTGAAATTTCATGCTTATTTCAGAATGCACAGCTAAGAAACCTAACAGATTTACACATAAGAGAATTCCCCTTATTAACACCCAGAACTGTGGGCAAGCCCTCTGTGTTTATGAACAATAGATCTTTTGTTCCTGAAGGTGAAAAAATGTTGATAGTGGCATTAAAACCATATGTAATTGCCTTCTGTAATTAAAAGACTAACAAGTTCCTTTTCTGTCTTCTGTTTTGCCCAGACAGTGCACACAGTATCATTTTTGGAAGGAACTAACAAACTGTCATTTGTTTACTCAGTAGACCCCTTTGGCCTACTTTTACAACTATTGGGCTTGGAGACAAATCTATTCTGTCAGCCTGACTGCCAAAATTAACATTTCGCTTCCCCCTCTTCCCCTCCTTTCCTCTCTTGTCACAAGTTCTCTCTTCTCCCAGTGTGAGGACCTCTGCTACTATTTCTGCTTATTAGACCTTCAGAGTCCTAACCTCTGTGCAGCTTTTCCTAAGTTACATTTTAAACGATATGCACAAGAGAGAGGTTAATTCAATTTCTAGACAATCACAGACAAGAGCCTGTAATATGAGGCTCTACTTAACCATTAGTTCTATTTTTCTTTCCTTTCCAGAAACATCCTGCAAAGGAAAACCTTTCCTTCAAGCCTAATTATTTTCTCAGATAGATCCCATGCAAATTGTACGGTTTTCTACTGTCTCCAAAATTCCATGCTCATGAAACATTTAAGAAACTGTGATAAGCATATGAACCTGAAATAAAAAATCCATGTATATTTTTTCGTCAGATGACATTTAATTAGCAAACTGGTCTTTTGGGAGGACAAATTCTATACTGTCCCTTGATTCATGCAGTCACACAGTCAGCCTCAAGTAGTGGGAGCTATTCCTCAACACTGGTTGGGACTGAGACTCATTGCATCACATCAGTGACATACCACTGAAAACGAGTCCTGACCTGCTACATCAGACGTTGTCTGCCACAGAGGAAAACACGTAAGTAAGCAATTCAATACAAAATTACCTCAACCATCATTAAGGTGATGTTTGATGAATGGGAAACAGGCCTGGTGTGGAATGGCATTGTTTATTGTGGAAAGAAGAATTCACCTTCACGATGGGCAAGAGCAGAGTTATTTGAAATGAAGAACACTGGAATAGACTTAGTTATATTCTCTTTCCTTTTCTAATTGTATTTTTTTTCTTTTCTATCTATATGTTGACAAAAGAAGAGGATTACTTAACATGAATTTCCTTTGGAGATTACATCAAAATTAAGTGAATGAGAAAATACTCAACTGAAATACTTATCCTGTAATAACTTGCTAGTTGCCAGTTCAGTTCAAGAGAGTTTGTGAGTTAAAAAAAGGGTCAGCTAATAAAAATAAATGAAGTATTTTTTCCCCAAACACAGACTGAATTCTAGTTTTCCATCTTTTATGTAGTATGGGCTATTATAGAGCTTAAAAATGCTACCAGGCCCCATCAGCCTTACTGCCATTACACTTGGAATAGTCATGGTAAGAGGATTTTCTGCTCCTAAGAACTGAAAAAGATTCAAGGACACATCTTTGAAGCGTTCTCTCTTTCTGCAGAGGGATCACCAAAGCAAGTAACAAATCACTATCAAAGGCAGACTGAGCCAAAGAAACCGGAAGGGCTCATGCCTAGACACAGAAAAACAGCCACAAGACAATTCCAGCTTTAGGCTAACTAGGGCAACATTAACTGATGTCCAGTCTATTCCAGCCTACCGATCCTCTTGGGGATAAGAGGATTACTATCTAGCTGTGAGAAGGCAATAACGCTTCTGGAGAACCAAAATACCCCAAACCAAACCAAAATTAGAAGACACTCAAAGTAACACAAAGGAGTAAATGTACTGCAGATGCCTTATGAAAAAGAGAATTCCCCGTATAGAGAACATTGGTTTAAAAAGCCATCTATTTCACAGGTTCTGGATACCAAGTACAAAAATTATCTACTTATTTCCCTATCCCTTTGTTGCAGGTTCTCAATATTGTATAAAGTGTGCAGCTAGAAACAAAACAGGCAGAGAGACCAACAAAAGGATTTGCATATGTGCGTACATATCAGTCCACAGAATAAGAACTCAAGCTTGCATCCTAGGCGCGCTCCTACAGGCCATGCTAGCATTCATGCAAATTTGTAGAGAACTGTCCCCTTGCAAGAGAGCATAAACTACTGTAAGATGTCAGGTGGCAAAAAAAAATTCAAATAAAAGGAATATACATTTTATGTAACTGGAATTATTTTTATTAGTCATTAAGTATCTTGCCAAACGTCAAATTACACTGAATTTCTCTGTTCCTTCCTACCTTCTTCTTCATTCTCTTTCCTCCATTTCTCTTCCTGCATGCATTTCCACTGTACCACTCTTTTGCCTTGCCTTTTCTCCAACTAAGCTTAGTTTTCACCTACACTATATGTACTGTATGTTAAAACGATAGCAATTAAGTATTTAATGCAGACACTGAAACACAATCACTAGACTGGAAAGTCAATACTCCAAGGAAGCAAACCAGAGGTATTTTGGTAGCAGGGGAACAATGATTAAAATATTCGCTTTTCACGCTTCAAAGCCTACTTTGCTTTTCCACTGGCTACATTATTGTATGACAGCAAAACTAGAACGGCAAACAAAAAAAGACAGTCAAATGCCAGGTGAGCAGCGGTTCATGCACACTGACATCAAGTAGTAATTCACATAATAGTCTTTCTTTTTCACTCTTCTTTTCTTTATGCCCTCACAACTCTTCATGCATGGAAATACATAGGAACACGTGTGTCTGGGATTTTAATGACTGTGAACAAAATATAAACAGAGTTGAACAGTACACTGACTGAGTAAGCACCAGGGCCTTAAGAAAAACAGTTCAAGGTTCTCTCTAATGCATAATCCTGCTGGAACTTGTGTTTTTTGAGAGTCACTGAGGAATAGAGACGTTTTCCTTTCTGCAGACTCTTAAAAGTTAATTTAAAATGGCAGCTGAAGTGAAAATTTAAGATTTAGCCTTAGGGAAGAATTATAATAGGGAGCTCTGACCACTACAAAAAGTGCAGAGAGATAAGTTGTAAATTAAAAAGTAATTTTATCCTTAGTGGTGTTAAGTATGTCCAGCAAGAAAAGTTAAAATTAAATACTCTGACATTCCTGTACTGGCAGAGTCAGTGTTTCCACCACAATACTGCGTAACTTCCATTTTGTTTTTACTCCATTGCAGTTAAGCAGTCCAACAATTCCAGGCTGTAAGACATTACTACTTAAAGAATTTAACTTCATTTTTAAAAGAAATCAACTTTGTCATATAAGATTTAGAGTACACTGCAGTAATCAGATTATTCAGATGCTTATGTTCTTTGCACACTGCTCAATTTTTGTGCAATATACAATCTTATTATTTGTATAGGCAATTCATAAAAGAGTTACCAATAACAACATACAGACTTTAAATATTTATATTTTGTAATCTTAAAAGACAATTAAGATCTAAATATAGATGCTGGCGCTTTGCCTGAATCTCCAGTTAAGCAATTAGAAAAATGGCTCTATATACTGAAAACCACAGAAGCCAATTTTATAATAAAAAGTGTGTTACATCATAAACAGTATACATTATACACTTATCCGGAATTTAACTGATTCTTCAGGTGTTGCACAATGTTTTCCAAGCTCTCCGAAATTTCAGTGAGGACTTCACATCCAGATGAGTAAATTGCATGATTAGGTACTTGGGGACCAAAACCTCCCTCACAAAGTGTAAAAAAAATGGCAAGAGAATACCAAAATGGCTGTATTTTCAAGACATTTGTCAACATTTCAGCCTACCATTTCCTACAAGTTAATTCTGCTCCCTCTGAAGTCAAGCTTTGCATAATGGTCTGTGCAAGGATGCAGAGAGGGGGTGCAGAAGGTAACAGATGTGATCAGTTGAACCACGAGTTACAAAGGTTCCAAGAACGGTGAGCAATGGCCTCTGTCGCTGTTTGCAGGCTCTAGTGACTCCAAAGATAATTTTTTTAGCTTATTCCTGTCATTAGGAAAACTCTTTCCTTACATTCCTGTGTACATTTTCCAAGTCTCTTTCTGTTCACTTTACTTGTGAGGCAAGGATTCTTCTCTGCTTCAGCATTTCGGCTGAGGACGTAAACTGAAAGTTAGCTTGAGCTTTTGACAGCTCCAGACAAGATATTTGGAGTTACAGCAGTGATCCTGCCTGTAGCTCATATCATTCTCTCTGAGTACTGCAGTGTTCCACAGCCTTACATAGCTGGGTACAGTTAATTACAAAAGAAAAACAGTATTGCCAGACTTGATTAAAAACTGATTGTTCTGTCTTAAAATCACAGTATTATCTTAAAAGTTCTTAAAATATTTTTAAGACTGTATCTTGTCTCTATCTTTGCAATTGTTGGCCTCACTTCATAGCTTTTAAGTATAGGGGCTTTTAAAAATATATTTATGATGGTGGCTTTTAATTACCTGAATGATAGAGACATTCACGCAAGAAGAAACAAAATTGATGCTAGAAAGTATGAAAATTGAACACAACATTAAACAAAATAAAGATTTATAACTGTCTAACTTGCCATTCATGAAATCTTTTAGGGAACACTTTTTTTTAGTTTTTAGATTAAAACGATTTTAAATCATTTGCTTGACAGTTACCTTTGCTTATTTTGCATTTCTCTGGCAGTGGTATAATGCATGACACTCATTTCAACTGTTATTGCTAATTATTCTTAGGCACAATAAGAATTTTTGCCACAAAATTTAGTTTTCTGAAGTTACTGAACTTACTGAAATTTACCCCTGCTACAAATTTACTACTGAGGCAACTACCTCCTATTTCCTAAGACTTTACCTCAGCTTTTTGTTACAAGATATTTTTGACAGAGCATCCTAGTCAAAACAATTGTGCGCATCAAAACATGAGGTAAATGAGTAAAGATATTTGCAATAGTGATTACATGTCTTGGTAATTCTCCACTGAATTAAAGGTTTAGGACAAATTTGTCCTGAAATAGAAATCCTTATTTTTTTCTTTTTTTAAAAGGAATGCTTACAGCTCTGTTTAGATTTTTTTTTTTTTTTTTTTTTTTTTTGAGACAGAGTCTTAAAGATGTGGCCTTGGTGTGGGAGCAGTATAAACAGTAATTTAAATAAATAAATGGATTTTTTTGTTAACATTTATTATAATTTGACTATGTACTATGGAAAGTTATAGAGAAGAATAAGTTAATAAAGAGAACCATTCTAATTTAGTAAAATTTCATTGTTATAAATTGCATGTCTCTGTTAATCCTGCATTCTTACAAAATTCTAGAAGATATGCATGATTGATGCAGTAATGAAATATCTGGATGTAAAGGAAAAAATGGTGTGATTTAAAGAACAAAACTGAATTACATTCCATGCTTATAATGAAGAAGTCTAATGCTAATTTCTTCTTCATAGAAACCAGAGATGGTGTATCATATAGAGAAGAGGTACCTGCTGTACGATTTATTTGGATATGTAATCCAAAGCCATTTATTTGTGATTAATAAACATCTCTGTCATAACAGACTGTGCAGGAGGTTAAGGTAAGCATCTAGTAACTTTCTTGCTGAACAGGCTTCAAAGCCTCATAGTTACATTTATGACATACAGCAAAGAAACCAGGGAAGTGACTTGCTGTTGACAGTACTGTGGTGGAGGGGCAAATGGTATTACACAAATGCATCCAATGGCATCCAAATGAGATACATTTCAGGTAAACCTGTTTCATCATGCAGAACAAAGGCATCTGTGCAGCTGTATGTATTCAATAAGAACAGCAAGGAGATCATATTTCTTTAATTGGCCAAAAAGCAGTCAATATTAAAGGAAAAATCTGTATGTTTTCTTCTCTAACCAAAATGAACAAATATCTTATGCCTATAAAGTAATTTCATCTAAAAAAATATTGCTTATGTTACATATGTAACATTCATGTATGAAATAACGGACTGCTGAACTGTATGTCGAATAACACTTTCTGTCTCTGAAGTTCAAGGTTTAAATCCTACCTCATATCCTATTTTGATTTATCTTTGCCCTTTGTTCCAACAGATGTATCTTTTTTCCTTATCTTTTTCTGCCACCAAAAAACAAAGTACCTTATTACTCTTGATCCTAACTGCATGTTTTCTGAAGACAAAAGCATTGACAAGGTCTAGGTGTAACCCATAGATTTCACAAAATTTCAAAAACCTTACACAGAACTTTCTTTTCTGTATTTGGGCACAAGCCCGTGCTATAAATGTGTCCCTTTCAGAAGCAGTAATTTAACTGACAAATAGATGTGGATAGCCAATTCAGTTCATTCTAGATTTGGGTAATCATCAGATCAAGAAAGAGAGAAAGTACTGTGCAATTTAAGGACCAATTATGTACTGCAAACTGCAAACCACCTTTTACAACAAGCATGTTGATTATTTGCCACACAGCGTTAGTTATTTAAAAATAACAATGCCTTCTCATTTCATTGAGTAACTTCTATAACTAGTGAAGTTGGGCAAATATAAATGTCCATGTTCATATATGTAAATAAAAAGCATGAATAATTTATATGCAATTTAAGATACTGAGGTTTCCACACTTTCATCTGTAAGATATTTTTGAGGGCTGTTGGACTCACTATATAGCTGCAGGTTAATTTAATGGGATTCTTTACAGTAGTCATTTTCTTCAGAAAAATTCAGAAATCTTATTGCAGAGCAAATGATTAACAACATTTAATGTAACAATTTCCCTGCATAATTTCTTGGACAGTTTCTTCACACTTTACTATTTTCTGGAGCATTATTTTGTACCTGACATCTTCAAGTCTATAGGAAGATATTTTATATAATCTTCTGTTTGACAAAGCTTGAGTTCCTGGCACATATGGGTACTGCCACCACTTACAACTCAACTATACATCGGAGGTATTTTTCCTAAAGTGGCTTTTGAGATGAAGTGCAGTCTGTGCAAAGATGGCTAGAGCTTTTTTGCAGGTACCTAAGAAATAACTCTGCTGCCTTACAGGTTAGCCAGCCTGAGGAAGGATAAATTGGAACAATCAAAGGGAAAACTACTGTTCTCCTCAAAAGTCAGAGTAGGCACCTTCTGGCACAACTGCAGAGTCAAAAGAACTCTTTGCTCCACTACAATTACAGTTCTGTATTTCAGTAATGAAAGCAATCACTCAACAACTTGGATGGCTGCACTTGACAATATGTAATTTTTTCAAGCTCTCGTTACGTGTTGAAATTGAAATAAATTTCCTTCAGAACAAAGACGATACTGCCTCTCAACAAAATACCCTCAACTTCAGGAGGCTAGAACTGTTAAAGGCCAAGATTGAAAAATCTCTTCCCTTCACTTAAAAATTATTTTCCTCAGATATAAGACCCCAAAATTAAATTATAAAAGTCTGCAAATATCAGAGGGAAAAAAAAAGAGATTGGATTGGAAATAGCAGCAAGCTCCACTAACCCAACAGTTACTTATATATATTTGTTATATACATTATATATATGTGTGTGTGTTTTCTCCATATCATTAAATATGAGATATGGCAAAATGATTAAATAATTGCAAATTCCCACTTGTTCTTAGCCCCCAAATTACACCACTTAGGTTTGTACAATGGTAGTTTCATAAATACAGTAGTAAAACCATCTGTAATCTCTCTGGGTTTCGGAGTTTAAAAAAAAAAGAAAAAAAGAAAAAAAGAAAAAAATCAAAACCTGTAAATACTAATGGATCATAATCTGGTCTGCAATTTGCAAAATTATTTAAAATGCATTAAAAAGGAAAATTCTTTGGCCTCCTGATCCATCTACAAATGCAATTCTCCATAATGGGTTAGTAAAAACAAAACGAAAACCAAGAAGCAGGACAGTAGATACAGAAAAAGAATGTTCATACCGTAGCTTTGTGGTACATTTACCTGTATTTCAGAAGACTTTACACTAAAATCAGTAGGTGCTATGAGCAGTAAGTGAGAGGAAGAAAGAAACAAAGTACAAGTTCAAATTAAACAGGACGAAGTATGCACAGCTAATGTACATGCGTTTCATTCCTTAACATTCCACGCAACTTTCTCATTTTGTCTTTCTAGTTTTTATATTTTGCTGGAAGATTTTTTTTTTTCCTTTGGAAATATCTTATACATTTTGATCTCCACTGCAATATAAGCAATAGCTTGCCTCCAATGCCAGTAAACATGGAAGATACTTCCATGTATCAAAGCACAAAGATGGAAGTTTATAAATGTGAAGAATGAGAAACTGCAGTCATAAAAAGCTTGACAATAGCTGACTCTGCAGATCTGTCCCTAATATTGTAGACGCTCTCATTAATTTTTAAATGTAATTCAGGTCTAAATGATTACCAGGTATAACCCTTCATTTTTCACACTTTTAGAGCTTTATACTGTCAGAGGATTATCATAGAAGTGTGAAACACTCTATACCAAATTCAGCACTGAACACAAGAAAAAACCCAGCACCTGAAACACACACTATAGTTTTAGGGCATGAAATGCCAGACAGTGAGCAATAATTTAATTTTTTCTGACAGGTAATTAAATTGACTGGTTTTGTACAACTTCCTTCTTGGGCCTGGAACATCTTACGCTGAAGTTAAAGTGTGGTAGACATTATCTGCATTTCAGAGTGTTCCACTAATTTGTTTGTCAGTAAGTCAAGCAGACCCCTTCTGCTTGTGTCTGTAGTTGTGCCAGCAGAAATTGATTTATTTGCTGTTTTGTTTCACGCAAAGATTATAATCTCTTCCCAAAAAATCAGAATATTAGATTTCCTAAGTACAGATGCTGGTCCATATTTTTCACCCTGTGGGTAAAGGAAAATACAAAGAAATACATAGATACAAATTTTCTCTCCAACATGGATTCCAAAGATAATCCAGGAAACTCTGTCTGGTTTATTTTCTATTGAGCATCCTCGAATATTTTTGTTTAAATGAAGTTATAGAAAGATATCCCATATATTTTAAAAAGGAGTCTTCAAATGCAACAGCCCTGTACTGAGAGTCAGTAGTGGGGGAAGCATATGAGAACAGTTACAGTTTGGTTCTTCAGAAGAAACACACATATAGTATTAGAGATGTTTCTGGTTTTATATGGTCTGTTCTCAGCCTCAGAGCATACTGGAAGAGCCAACTAGAGCAGCATACTATGCCTCCCTCATTTTATTCCACCATTCCCTCCCCTCATCCATTTTTCCTGTTCTGTTAGGTTAGGCATACCCTCATGTGTATTTTCAGTAAGAACATTCACCATTTCCAGAGTGTCCAGCACATGGCACCTATCTTACTGAATACAAGCATTGCATCATCTGGTAACAACAGTCTAGACAGGATCTAATGGTTCAGATCAACAGTTCCCACTCATCTACGGTGAACACTAGCAAATGCACAATGAATGTTCTCGTGTCTCAGGTAGCTGAATAAAATGTTTCTCTAAAGAAAAGCTCAATGAATAGGGCATTGACCACTGAAGCTGTAATTAAATATGCAATATTTAGATATGTTTTATTATTGAGAAACAGGTTAAGCACTGTCCACTCTCACCCAAGAAAGGTAAGAGCCAGGTCAGAACTCAGCTTCCACTGCCTTCATGCTAAGACCACCTTCCATGTGCTGACCAGGTCTCTAGAACAAGAGCAGATTCTGACCTTGCATTACCAGATGTACTGTTAGCCACAAAATTATTATTCAACCTTTTAAAAAGCTAGCAGACTGGAATGAAGAAACTGATGTAAATTATTATACAGCACCGCATGGTAATGAAGTACTGAAGTTTCATTTTTAGGGGTCTGTTTGCCCATAGTTGCAGCAGGATTTGATATGGCCACCTTCCACTAACTCTGTGGGCAGTTATGCACCTAAGCCTCCAGTGCACACAATAAATAACTGTAACTATGTTCACTTAAATTGCAGATACCATCACTTGGCTTATGTAGACCTAAGCTTACATCAAGTTACCACTTCTGGTAGTTGATAGGAAAATAACATGATCATGGAAGAGAAGAAAAGAAAGAAAATTAAAAGCAGTGAAGACAGTTACAGCATGCTAAAAAAAAAAAAGTATTTAATAATCACATGTAAAATCCTGAACATTTTTCAGACCCAAAGAACTGCTGAGGCTTTGAGGATTAACACGATTGCTTGCCTAGCTGAGATGGAATGCATATTGTCTATAACAGAAATGCCACTCATAGCTATGCAGAATAACTGTATACTCTGACCAGAAATGGATTTTGAACAAGCATGCTGTCATTATTTTGCCTACATGGGGAGGGGAACCTCTTACAGAACTGCCAGGCATAATTTTCCAGTGGAAAAACATTTTGAACTTTGAGGGAAGTACACTAAAGACTTAAGAGTAAAGAAAAAGATGGAAAGTTATAAGGATAAAATTGCATTTACACAGTTCAAATTCTATACATAAGGTAGATTGCATTTAATATGACCGTGGTGAGTGAGTTAGTGGCAAGTTCATGTCTGGCAACACACATTTCAGATGAAGTGGTAATAATTCTCAAAACCATAATACTTAGAAAGGGGAAGAAGCTGAGAAGTATTTTAGACCAATCACTCTCATTCACAGAAAAAAACCAACAATGTTCAATCAAGAAACCTTAATAACTTGCAAATCAACAATAAGTAAGAAGAAACCTCCATCCAGGGTGTGTCATCTAATTCATATTGAAAACATGGAAGTGGCAACTGTGGAACTTGCAGGTTTACCTTCAGAACTGGCAGACATTTTGCTGGAGTTACGAAAGCTGGGAAGTTATTAAATCAACTGTGACATACATTGCAATCACTGTGATTTTTATAGGCACAATTAAATGATGCCTACAGAAGACAGTTATCTGCATTATTGTAGCTGAATAGATAAACCCTTCTATTTGCATCTGCAACATTAGCTAAACCAGACCAGATTAAATACAAAATAAAACCCTACATATCCAATACAAACCCATTTCATTCTTACATGGATACTGTTCCTACTATCACCTCCCTTCTTCTTACTTCCCAGTTACTTCCAAGCCAGAGTCAGTAAATACAACTTTGTTGACCACAAGATAAAGTACTTGATTCATGTGGATCAGGTCAGCAACTTAGTAGCTGAGAACAAAGGAAGCAAGCTGTCAGCAGTTTTGTCACTGCCTTGCATTAAGTATGACAGCAGACAAATTTACTCAGTGAGGCTCAGCCTGCAGAGATTGGCATCATTCTGCAGAGTATCACCAGATGTAGAGAACAAGCACCTCGGCACTTCACTGACTACAGTTGTCAACAGTAGCAGCAGGTCTTGAATGGCTGGGATGCCAATGGAGCAAACTCCCATCAGTGAAGCATTCAAGATCAGGACGACCTGTATTTACAGACAGGTGCAACAGTTGAGTCTATTTCACTTATTTACAGATAACAAATCTGTATATCATAGAGTTAGAACAGATGGTTTGGCCAAAGTTGGTGGCGTATGGCTTAAAGCTCTAAGTAATAATTTCTGTCAGTGATCACCACAATTTCCATCTCCTAAAGTTAAAATAAAGTCCTCATGCAAGTGTTGTCAGGATTATCAGGAAAATAAAATGTGGGTTTTGTGTGTTTGTATGAAGTACTCAACAATGTACATAAACAAAATCTCAGAAAAAAATTCACATGCCTTCTGTTTTCAAAAAAAAAAAAAAATCAAGAGTAACCACTTACACTCTGGTTCTTGGGGTTTTCTTTGTTTGCTTGCTTTTTTAATCAACAATTTCCTAATATCTTCTTGTTCATGAATAAAATCAGAACTTTGTAAAGAGAGACTAATCTGCTCTTTTGGGGTCTTGACAATTTTATGGTGTGAATGTTTTTCGTTAGTAATCCCTGAAATAGTTAGCAAAACAGAAATTCTGATCATTCCAGTTTGAATTTAAAATACTTATATTTCTATATAAGTGTTTTCTTAAGTTTTATTTACTTTGAACTTTTCCTTTATTTTTCACATTTGCTTGACATACAGAAGCCAACAGTAGTTAAATAATCAAGTCCCAGCAATAATGCAGCTAATTTGCACTATTTTTAAATGGCTAAATTTTTTGTCACATTTTGTTCTTAACGTATGGATGCTGTCTTTGCCAAATATACTGAAGTCTCTTTGACCCATACAGCTAATTCTTGCTACCTTGCATGCATTCTTTAATTTATAATTCAGATGTGGTGACACTGAGTACTTTCTTTATGTAAGGACAACTGAAAAATTTTGAGAAAAATATTTAAAGAGAAATTCAGGAAAAGGAATTATTAAAGCTAGATCTGAGGTCACGTGTATAATCATTGAAATACAGCAATCAATCTAAAAATTAACTTTCTTTCAATAAAAGTTTAATATCCGGAAGAGCCAGAGAACTTCAGACACTTTGCAAACCCACATTTGTAACATGTTAAATAGTTTCTAAGCCTAGTGGTCTGGACTGAAACTGGAAGCCTTCTGAATTAATTTCCAACATTAACCAGCAAAAACAATACCTCAGCAATACTGATTATACCTGTTCTGATTCATAATGTAATATTATGAAAGACATTTTGCAGTTTCTGGTGGGAAAAAAAGGCTTGATCTCTATGTAACATCTTTCATCTTTACAAGTAACTGTACTTTTCTTTGGCATGCTATTTCCTTATATCCTACCTCGGAGGTAAGTATAATAACAGACATAGCAAAAAGCTACCCATTAAAAGAGCTAACATAAGATTCAAGACTTTGGACCCCAAGATAATATCTGTGGTGTCCTAGGACAGAATTAGAGTGTGCTATGGGACAGGGTCTAGTTGAAACAGCAGATAAAAGGAAGGAAAGAGTGGGGAGGGAAAACTGTCTGTCTTTGGAGACTCAGTTCTCCCAGGGCAGCAAAACTTCTGCCACCATTTCCTCAGCATCCTTATACACAGCATTCCTTTAAAGAAATTACATAGCATAGGCAAAATCTGACTGACTGACTTGGTTTATGCAAATAGATACCTGTCATTAGGGTTAACTGCTGCATTATTGTTCATTTCAAAACTCACAAGGACTTTCTTCAGTGGAGGACTACATTCACCACCTAAGCCAGACCTGAGGACTACATATCACCTTTGCCTAATTAATAATGATTAACTAATGCTATCTGTTCAGCTATCACTTAAAGCACCTTTACACGCTCTCACTAGCTGCAAGACACAGCATGGCTCTCACTTGAGACTTTGGTTTCAGCCTTATCAGACAAGCTTATATCCATGGTTGCCAGCCATCAGTATGGTACGATCCAAAAGCACGCACGTACCCTTGCTATGTGCTTTGGTCAATATCTGCGTAGCTATAGCCAGTGCTTGCTTGCTCCAAACATTCATCACTTCCAAGATTCTTCTCACCTACCAATTTACACTGGTCCAGCCAGCTATGTCTCAAAGCATACCATGTGTATTTTTCACAACCATTATGAAAACTGAAATATGAAACAGTATCAAAAGCAGGTTTTACTGGAAATTCAAAAATTCCATAGGAATTCAATAGGTTGAGGGTCAATGCTCAAGCCTGTTTTAACATCAACTCCTTTTTGCAATGACTAGAATTTATATATGCTTGCTATGGCCCATGTAAATCCTGGAATTCCTTGATCCTTATTTCCAGCCCCTTTCCATCTTTCCTCTCTCTGCTGTTTGAAAAACTGACTAAAGAGAGATCTATTTTACATATAAGCAGTGCAACACAGATTGCACCACCATTACAGTCAGAAAAGCCACGTAAGTAGTCATTAAGTTTGGGAAGAATGACAAATGTCAATCTAGTTACAGATTAATACCTGCAGACCCTCAGCAGCCCTATCAAAGCTGACTTAGAGATGTCTCAAAGAACAGAATATTCTAGCCTTTATATTAAGACACAGGGATACTCCCACCTGTACCACACAGCAGAATCTTACCACCTCTACTTCACTCAATCTGTTAAGCACTGAGGAGCTCTGGAATTTGTCAAAGACTTCAAGCACAAGATGTGCCTTTTAAGACTGGGCATCATAAAGGCCATGCTCCCTTTTTTTTTTTTTTTTTTTTTTAATTAGAAAAACTGTACTGTTTTATCCACCCTACAATTAAGATTGTCTAGTATAAAACCAATTCAGGTTGGTTCTACATATTTCATATGCATTAACACAGTAAAACTGAACATCGACGTAACACATTAACATATCAGAGGCAGGAATGTCAACGTGCTGTAGTATATATTTTTGACCCCTGATTAATCCTCACAGCAGTTATTCAGAAATACTAACAGCTTTCCCATCTGCATTGTGCACTTCAAAGTTACAAAAAACTGCAAATAACTTTTAAACATTTACATTGTAGTTTATGTGAGGCAGAAATTAACCAACAGTGATTTGTGAATCCTGGTTAAAGGTTGGAGGTTTTTTTTGTTTTATCTTTTAAGTTAAGAACAAAGTTCATGTGTGTCCTGGAAATTAGAGAGAGAAGTGATATTAAGCAAGAAACTAGTTCAAAAGGATGTATACAGCTATTTGACTGATTATTCTCTTTTTTTTTCCCAGTTTCAGCCAGCTAAATTTACTACTCCAATGCTTAAAGATAGCAAAAATCTTATAGTTGTTGTTTATTGGATTTGCTGTTGTAGAATAATATTTATATATAATTTCTAGAGAAATTGCCATGTATGCAGAATTACTGTAGGAATTGTTCTTTATCTTTACTTCATCTTCCAACCAGAGGCAACAATAAACAGTGTTTTTCAATGGTATGACTTTTGATATTTTTTCTAAATTTGAAATTCCCTGAATTTGTTTTCCCATTTAGAAAGTATTCATATAAGAAACATTCACCATTTAATACTCACATCTGAAGGAGATTTGGATGGAAGTCTTATATCAAGTGTTATGTATCAGTTTATGGGAGAAAGGATATAATTGAGAAGAAAGAACTGTGAGAGTACTGAGGGAAGAGCAAAATTTGATTGAGAGTAACTATTTCAGAATAAACAATATGCATAAAAAGGATACAATAGTACAAAGTGCCTACATTATAGATTATTACAATGTCATCCTTCAGATTAGGGATATACTTTTTTCTAGATAATTACAACAGTTTAATAAAGTGTATAATAATATAAACTTTTCACTCCTCTTAAGAGCAGCCCCAAATGCTAACTTTGAGAGCAAACAATTAAACTGTATACAACCAAAAAGGTCATTGTCCTTCCTTTTTTACTTTTCATACTTCCCATAATGTATTTGGAATGAAATATATTTACTGTGATTGATGACAAAGAGATCTTCCCTTATCTCTGTCCTTCTCACTGTCTCTCAAATCAGCTCACCAACTATCCTGTAACACCCAAAAGAATTCCTGAGATACATTTACTCTCATTTAAGAGAGGCATGTTTGTACTCTATGCAAAATATTCAAAGAAGCCATTTCTCCTTTTATTCAAAGGAACATTAAAAACTATTTGTTTTAACCCTGACCTTACCATTAAATGCTATGAGCCCCACTCTTAGCCTCTAGGCATTTAAAAGAAAAAATCGTTTGAGTACATCCAGCCAACAATTTCCACGTTAAAAAAAAAGTCTAAGTTGGAGCCATGTGGTCTCAATCAGGCAGTAAAAAACTCTCTGTATTTTCTTAAATGCACAACTGCAGTATGCCCATAACCTCTCTTTTAAATCATCTTAACCAGATCTGAATCACTCTCACCACAAATGATTCGGTGGCCCTGGAATGTGCTGGGGTAGACAGAGTTGCTCTGCAATGAACATTGGGACATTTCCCACTTCCCTAGTGTTAAGAGAACAGTCTGCAGCAAAGGAAAAAAAAAAAAAAAGTTCTTTAAAAGGTTAAAGCCAAGACAAAAAGTGACATCACAGTTCAATCATTCAAGGAAAAAAGGAAAAAAATGCAACTACTGCCTAATAAATCAGTGCTGTGTGCCACAAACCACAGTGAGCCAACACAGCCAAAGAACAGCTTTTCTTGCTGAAGCAGAGACACCACAAGCAGCTGGCAGATGCATGTGTAATTGTATTCACAGAGAGCCACTGAATCCATTAAGCCAGCTAGACTTGGAGAAGTTGATCAATTAAAAAAGCAGACTAACCATGATTTCAGTAACAATCTGTGCATCACCTTACATTGCACTATAGTATTTTTTACCATGGGATAACACAATTTTCTGCAGAGATGAGTATGTATATGGCAATTTGGTAAAAGCTTATAGGCAGACCACTTAGGATCAAAAAAACTCTTTGATGTACCGGCATTACCTGGTTGAACGCTGCTAACATTTTAGGCAGCTCCATTTGAGCAAGTAGGAACGACAAGCACAAAGCACCTTACTTTTCTCAGCCCATTTCAGAAGGAGTTCCAGAATATTACTTACATCTAAAGTTATAATAGAGGAAGGGGAATGAAATTCCTTGGGGGTGCCTAAAAGTCAAGTTTAAGCAGCAAGAGAGCAAGCTTTGCTTAACTAACTGTAAGATTCTTAAATACCACTTCCTCTTTAAAAGTCTGTCTGCAGCCTGAAAGATTTCTTCAGTCTTAATCCCTCAAAAACCAGTTTAAACATGTGGCCAAAGTGATGTGCGTTTAAAACAGGAACAAGCCAGAGCCAAGACGTTTGGATCCAGTTATTAACCTTCTCATACTTCATGGATGTTGGAATAGAGGGGGTTTGGTACAGGCCCATCTCTGAACCCAACACTCATTGCCAAGCCTCACAGTCAGTAGAAAATATGCTTTAACATATCAAAGCAGGAAAACCAGCATAAAGATGTCAGATTTTTCCACCACATCAATGAGAAAAAATGTCATTATAGCACCCATGTAAATTGTGAAACTGAAAGCAGCTGCTGAGGCAACCTGACATGGTGCCATCGGCAGGGGGGAGCCCAACTCAGGAAAACACCATTCCATTTTTAGCTCTGAAAAAGAATCTTTGCTAGTTCTAGTGTGAGATTCCAGTTCAGTGAATAACTTGCCATAAATAGAGCTAGTACCCAGAAGTTCCTTAGTACATGGCAAACAAAATGTGTACTAAACATCCCTAACGTCCTAATATATTGCACACTATCCTGCTGAGCCCTGTTTTGCAGTCATTCCATAGTAACAGAATTTAGTGGGTTGGTTTTACCAATTACCACACCAAGCAGAGTATTCTTCCAAATGAAGGGTGAAAGTCAGAATGGGAGAGCTTTGGTTATGAGTTTCTGAATTAGAAACAACAAACTTACAGACCTCAAACGAACAGTTAATTGTGCCTGCTATACTTCGCACAATCGCCCATTTGCTCATTCAGCATATTTCTCATGTGACCAGATTCATGTTCACAAATCCCTGATAACCAGCAGTTAATAAGGGGGCAGGGGGAAGGGACTGCTCATGTTGTCAACACAAAATAATGGAATAACTACTTGAAGTAGCTGATGGAGCCAGAGTTAAGGGAAGGGAAAGGAGAACTTTCCTCTTTTCAGGTTTAGTAATGTTTTTTTGTTTGGTTTTCTTTTTTCAAAGTACAGAAGTACCTTCAATCACCTGGTCTTTCCCCCTTTGTCAAATTTATTACACAGCTGAACTTCTGGATTTCAAGGTTTTCTTATTTATCACTTTATTAAGATAACCCATGTAGCAAGACATAGCAGCATGCCGATAGCAGGGCTTATCAGCAGCTTTAAAACAAATGGGTCCCTACAGTGAATTTCCTTTGACAGCTAGATGGCATTTCTGAAAACAAGGCATTTGGATTAACCTGCTGCTGTGCTGAACATTATAAAACTTTTCTTAAAGACAAGACAGGGAGATGGAAAAAAAGGTCCTTGTAAGCAATCCATTCTGCTAGTAAACTTAAAAGGCAGCAGTGTTAACACTTTTATAAAGCAAGAACAGCTAAATCATTTGGCTTATTGGAAGAAAACCAAGTTTCTTTTTGCAATTCCTGTCCTCTCTCAGAGTCATTTATCCAAGCACACACTCTTTTCCACTGTACATTAGCTTTCACTTGCATGCCCTAGAACAGTAGACCCTCAAAGCTTTTTGTTTAAAAACAGATTCACTTGGCTCCTAATGCCAAGATGGGGAGGAGGGGGGGGGAGTGTGTGCTCTGAATGAATGCCAATCATTTAAAACAAGTTTATTTTGGGTTCCTATAACCTAAGCAGTCTTAGGAAGCATCTCATCCCTTTTCATTCCCCCATCCTCCTGAACTTTAGTTCTATTCATATCCTCTGTGATGGAAGATGTTTACTTCCCAGGTTCAGCTCTTGCACTTAAAACAAATGGGTTACTCTCCTAGTTAAAGTTCTCCATACTACACACAGTTCAAAACAAAACAGATTTGCAGAAAAACTGATACTAAAGCCATTTGGAGAGCTTTCTGGAACTGTACAGGTACTTAGGAATTTTGCTAAAATATATACATTCTTATAGTGCCTTTTGGAAAGGGAGAAATGAGAAACATTTTATTGCTAGGCACTGTTCTGAGATCACTATAACTGAGCACACACTGTATGATTCACTCACGTACTTTTTTCCCCTCCTCTATTGTAGTAAAACAGCTAAAGCACCTTATTGTTTCTTGCATCTTTATATACATTTAATGCTCGCACTTACCGTTGCAGAACAGATGGACCCCCACCCCCCACAAAGAAGCTGATAGCTGATGGTCTCTGGATCCTTTATTTCTTGACTATCCCTGGCTCTTAGCTTTGCTGCTCTAAATTCAGCTTAGTTCGCAGAAGAGCACAGAAAAAATTAATAGACAGCCGAGTTGCCAAATTCCAACCACTCACGATCGGCAATGAAGACGTTCTTCCTAGTTCTGACTGATTCCAAAGAACAAAGCCTGCTGGCAATGAGGAAGCGGAGTTTAAGTCCTCTGGCTTCAGTCCAACTGTTGCTCTTGCTTTTGCTTTAGAGTACGTGAGAGTGTTTGTATGAGCTTGTAATGCATGTAAGAGATGGGGGCTGGGGAAAAAAGAGGGTGTGTGTAAGGGGAGGAATGCTAGTCATATCCAAAAATAACATGAAGGAAGTAATGTAGTGATCCGTCTCCCCTCATGCTCTCTCCTTATCGCATATACTGAGAGTGTCTCTACCCTAAGATTCTGATCTCAAGAGTAGGTAGAGAAAAAATTCCAATGTGACTTGCAGCTCATTTGATTGCGCTATTAAACTGTAACTGAGGAGCTCTGCACTTACAGGGACACGTCACGAAATGCATGATTTAGTAGCAATCTACTTGATAATACTGCAGCCAGAGTGCATTTCACACTGTGTGCATTTGTTCACAAACTGTAGAGAAAAAACAGAAACTACTATTGAAGTTTACTACGTGTCAGAAAAAATAGCATCACATTTGCCTTTCCAGAAGTTCCTAAATTTCAATCCTAGGTATTCCTAGATACTGCTTAATGTGATTTTTAAAGTAGCAAATGTTGCAAGTTTACAATATAATGCAGAAACAGGGATATAAAAATCTCCCTATAGTTTTATTTCACCATGTTTTTTCAGAAATTTTCATAAATAAATTCCACATTCAGAAGAGTACCCTTTGTCAAAAAGAAAATCAAATCCCACAACACAACACAAACAAGAAAACCCCACAAAACAAAAAAAAATTCCTGTTTCCTTCCTGGGTAATCAGAAAGCTATAATCTATTGCTTTTTGGTAAAAAGCTTTAGAATATTGGTTCCAATAATTGTGGGCTCTTAGAATTCTTAAAAATGGTCATTAATAAATGAACAACAAATTTAAGGCAAAATAATAAAGTATTAGTGATAGCCTCAATATTTTTTTTTTATTACCTGTATTTATTCTGGACTCTGTCAAATAAATTTACTGACCACTAAAACTACCTATACATCCGGAAGCAGTCTCTGTGAATTTTTATTGTATCCAGTAGGGCTTCAATCTCAAGCAAGTGCCCTCAAAATATTACAAGCTAAGCAATGCAATTTATACTTTTGTCATACTACTCTCTGTGAAGAGTAGTACTTTGCAGAAAATAGTATTATTTTTAAAATGTTTAATTAAAACATGACAGTATAAAGAAAATCAATTTTCTTTTGTCAAAGCAATTTTGGATTTCATTTCTGATGAAATGTGGATCTCATGCAGAATAGTTTAGCCCAAGATTTTGAGGTATCTGACTTGGTACTGGGTATTTTAGAAAAGCAAAACTGGTCAATTTCCACAATGAATGGTTCTGAAATACCAATTCTCACAACAGAAATAAAAGTGGGAAAGAAGGAAGAAAAGAGTTAGAAATTGGCCTCCAGTGTGCCAGTTTCAACAATGATCGCATAAACCAGCCACCTGTTTACACAAGACTTTGTTCCTCCGTATGGGAGACAGTGTCGACCAGACCTAGTGATTTCCATATCCAGGGTCAATACTTTTTCCTGGCCTACCTTTTTTTTTTATCCTTTAGTAAGACTAATGGAGCTTTGGATAGGAGCTTAGGTTTTAGAGAACTGATATAATACACTTCCCTGCATTCCCAACACATTAAAGAAATTACAGTGCTTTTCCGAAGCTAGTACCAAAAGAATTGTTATGATAAATTTTAAAACTACAACTACACTCTATGTTGAAGGTAAATCTCAGAAGCCTATAGAAACCATCTGGAATGAAAGGAAGTTATGATGATTTAAGTTTGCCTTCCTGCATATTCACTAGAGACTCAATTTCAATATATTGTAAGGCCATAAAAGTTACAGTAAATCCAAGTTCTGTATCAGGAAGTTCACTGAGCCCTACTGCGATGTACTTTTCTGCTGGTACTTTACTCCTTGGTAACATTACAGAGCTTGGCTTCCTTTGCTGTCTTGAGGTTTGCCAGCCCAAATTTAACCTGACGAATTTCACATGCAAGAGAAGATCAACAACAGATAAGATTACCTGAGGGCTTTTAGTCCACACCTCATCCCATGTTGAACATCAGCTGTACTGAATTTGCTGAATTGGCTAATTACAGTTCTAACTTGAAAAACATACCAGTGGACAACAATAAGCCCACATTTAGTTTTGTTTGCAATTGAGTCTCCAGAGGAAAGAGGTTAGTCCAAAAACCAGTCTTAGTCCAGACATTTGAATTTGTTTTGTTATTATGGAAAAGCGCAGGCCTGAAAGAATACAAATTCAGCAAAAGTATAAAATTATAACATAAACACAAAAAAAGCAAGCAAACAAAAAAGTAATGGAGAGCTGTCACCTGCTTTCCTCTGTATGAGCACTGCTGTCATAACCAGACCCAAAAACATGATGCTGCTTTCAGAATTTGAAACCCAGACAACCAAAAACTCAAATACGATACGATAAAGTTGAATAGTTCAATACTTGATATTCCACAACATTTATCCATCAAACAAATCATTACTAGCATAGATATTACATTCTTGTTATTCTCTGATCTACATAGATGACAAAGACATGCGTCAGAAAAAAATACCTGGAATTATTTGTTATTGTGTAATTAGTGAACTAAAAGATTGAATTGTTCAGGGGTCTCAGTTGCATAAACAATTACTAGACTAATATTTTTGTTATTTAACTCAAATATAATGTAGCACTATCACATTTAGGATACCTATGACAACTGCACATCTGCTAATTTGCAGCTGATCTGCTCCAAGTAACCTCTTACCTTCTGCCTACAAACAATTCAGCCACAAGTTTCAAATTCTGATGAACAGTTATCAGAATTCAGTTTGTTTTCCAACTGTTCTCATTTCTAGTTAAGTAAGGAAGGAAAAGAAAAGATATATATTATAGTTTCTTTCACTGAAATTTCATCTCACTACACATAGAAATGAGACACTTTGTGGGAGTAATGCTTTGACTGGTAAGATACAGCCATCATAAATTGGTTGCTGCTCAAACCAAATGGCTACAGTCATTTCTGAGGCATTAGATAAGTGCATCAGAAATTATAATCAGAAAAAAATAATATAAATTTAAAAGATTCCTTAAGGGTGATCAAAGTGTTGTACATAATGTCAGAGTTGACTACTGGTAGTAGCTTCTGAAAAGCAAAATTTTCTCATGGTACTAACGATAATTCGGAGAGGTTATGGCAGACCCTCCTGGACTGTTTGCATGAAGAAGCCATTATATTTCTTTTTTTTTTTTTTTTTCTCCCCAGAATAATAGTATAATATAATAATAGCCATGTATTAAGAGGAGAAAATAAATTTTACTTGCTTCTTTTGAGCACTTACTGGACACAAGGCTTGGTAAATTGGGCCATTTAACAACTTCAGTGTCTTGTACTCGGTACACACAAATGTGTTCCCAATATAGCCTATGTAAATTTGGGATTCATCAGTAAAGGTCACACAGTGATTGGATGCAAGACAAGGGCTATAATCTAATAAAAGAAACAAGACTGGTGAAAAATGCGAAAAGGTAGAACACTGAGGTCAGAGAGCCTGCATTTTCCCAATTCAAACATTTTCCTTTTAGTATCTACATACCTTAATTGTTCCAGTGATGACCCATTCTGAGTTTATCTTTGATTAGGAAAACATTTAAAGCTTTTGCTTTTTCTATCCATACAGCCTCTCCTTGGTTTCTGTGACTACTGACCCAAAGCATGCTCTTTCCTGACCTCCTCTGCCCTCTCCACTGCTCCTAAAGACTTGTGTTCTTTTAAAAAGTGGAAGTGTTTCTGTGGTATAGGTTTAGAGAGGAGCTTTTTCTCTGTAAAGATAATGAAGTGTTTACATGTTCTGAAATTATTTAATGTCAAAATTTAATTCTCAAAAGGGCTGAAAGAGCATTTAGACATATTTGAAAGTGAGACTTACTGTATAGTTCCAAAGTCTTCTCTGTCTCTTAGAGGAATAATGTAAGTTAGTATTTATTTAAGAGAAATAGAACTTTCCCCCCTTCCCCAAAAAATCTGAATAAACTTTTACAGAAAATATGTTCTAAATCAGAGGAATTTAAAATTTTCATAATGCTTTTGTTGCATGAAAACTTTCTTATTTGAAAGAAAAAATATACATAATTCTGTCTTTGGGTCTTTAGTGTTTCTATTTACAAACATTGTTAATTGTCTTATACATAAGCAGTAGAGATGTAGAACAATGCATTAGAAACAGACATATAGTTCAGGTATCTCAGGGTAAGTTAATTAAGAAGATCACTTCCACACAACCCAAGGTCAGAATTAATATCATACCTAAACTGGAGTTTCAAAGAAATCCCAAGCTTTCAAACCCAGTATCTATTATAATGAACGTTACCTACAAGCTACAGATTCAAGCACAATGCCCTCAGGGTTAGTATCTGCATCATGCTGACAGCATGCATTCAGACAAGTTTGGTTTTCCAAATGTTTTATAGCTGTATCATAACATAAACTGATAGAAATACATATTTGTTACAATTACACAAATAAAAATCCTCCTCATCTGCAGTTAAGCCTGAAAGTCAGTCAAACCACATCAGTGATATTCTAGAGCACTAGAAGAATGTCGGAATCTTGTAGAGTATGCATCTCTCATTTAGATGCCAACGGGAATTCCCCAAACACCAAAAAGCCCAAGAACCACTTTAATAACTATTACTTTCCAATTCAGTTGCTACATCTGATTTCAATGAAAATTTTTTTACTTGTAGGGGGGGTACATGCAGGCATCCCTAGCCCAAGCAAGTCAAATGGCTGAAGTATTTGTTCACAGAGTTAAAAAAATAATCTACTTCTTTTGATTGTTTATTGAAACCATTGTAATCTTAGGATAAGTATATAATAATTGGCCCTGAAATAGGTTCCGCTTAAGTTGCTGAGCGATTAAATGTAAAAGTGCCTTAAAAGGATGCATGAACTAGGATAATGGTAGGGTGGAGATGAGGGGAACCAGACATTTCTAAAACTCAGCTCACCCACTTGTTTAATTCATGCATTGTCCATATGACTCATACACTGGCGATGTTCTGCTTGAGGCTATAGCTCATGGGAATTATTCTTAATTGCCAGTGAGTGAGAATCTCATGCCTTCTCTGATGCATCTATTTATCTGCAGTTTTAGTTCACCTTCATTCTCATGTTGATGTAACATACAAACCTAGAGTATGGCAATGGGTAATGATTCTCCATTACGTTCTGTCAGAAAGTAAAAACCCAAGTACTTCTTTCTGGATAGTGCACATATTCTCAGTCAGAATTGAAGACTTTCACAAATAAGTGAATGCTTTGAAAGCTATTAAAGACAATTATCCTCCTTTTGTAGGAAATTATAAATCCAGTATAGGGCTAGAGAAAGGTGTCGGTTTTGGTTGTAAAAAGTAACAAACTACACCTAAAAATTGTTGCAGCTATTGTAATACAATTTTCAGTGTGGATACTCCCTAGTTCTGCCCCTATTCTCTCCTTTTCATTTTATTTCTTTTCTTAATTTTATATCATGCTATTACCTGCTAATATTTACTATGGAAAAATCTATGAGAAATACCAGAAACAAATGTAGTTCGAACATGGCATAAAATTCCCATGGTCACATTACTAAAGAAACTGCAACCACAGGTGTTTAGCTGCTTTTCTTTCCAAGCAAACAAGGCAAAAGGTTGGGACAACTGACCAGACTCCAGTATCAGTACAACTCTAGTGTATTTTAGCCAAGAAATGAGAAGTCAAAATTATAGAAGCAGCTCATAAACAATTTTCTTTTAGTTTAGAGAAGGTGTTTGCCATAAAGTAACAAAATAATCACTAAATCCTGTACAATATACTTTTTTTTTTCTTATTTCTTTTGCAACTCTAAGAATCTGTGAAGAGAACTATTTATTTTAGTTTTTAGCTTAGTTTACATATTTTTTTAATATGAACAATGCTAAAGTCCTCATGTTATGATCTAATAAATATCAGGAGCTTAATAATAAAATGTAGCAATACAACAAGAGGTTTGTGGGGACCAAACCCTTCTGCCCACCACATATCTCATACAGATATTCTGAAGGTGATTTTTTTTTTTTTTGTTGGTTTGTTTTTAAAACCACAGTGCTTTTTAAAAGTATAGTTGTCACCTTACCCATTCTAGTTGAGCTTTTAAAGAATATATTTCTGCAACCTTTCTTAGTGAAAAGAGTGTTAAATGAGGCAATCCAGATACAGCTGCATTTCCATTTAAATAAAAGTATATTTTAAGATTGAAACGTCAAGTATTTTACAAAAAATAGAGTGAAATAAAGTGTAGCTAAGCTGGGAAGGAAAGCCCTTATTTTTTTCTCATGTCCTAAAAGTTCAGTTCTCGAACTCTGGTGAAGTTTTTAACTGACAGCAAGGCAACTGCTATCCCCTGAAATCATACAACAGTTATTAAAAAATAAGTTGCCTTTTTTTCCCAACAAAACTACGCAAATCTATAACCATCCTGCCCTTTTCACCATACATTAAATCCTTCTATTCTCAGCAAACAGCAGGTTGAGAACCAGCAACCACAAAGCTTTGAAATGGGAAGAACAACCTCCTTTTAACGAAACTGTGATTAGTTTAAGCCAAGTGAAAAATGCTGCATTTTTTTAAGATGTGTTTACCAAGCAGTAGAAGCGTTCAGCAGAGTTGATGGTTAGCCAGTATTTATAAATTCTCATACAGAAAGCAGCTAAATTGAAGAAACAAACCCTTGCATTGGGTGTATTTGGTGAACTTGAAAAGTTGTTATAGCCATGATACTGAGACTTTGTTTAAAAAAAAAAAAAGCCCTATGATTCTTTGGCTTACTACTAACAGAAAATGTAAATTGTTTGCACAAATGCTTTATGTTAGACAAGGGTAGCATTTAAATAAGCCAAAAATCCATGTCCATCTGGGATGACATAAACAATATGTATGTCTACTTACTTAAAAAAAAAGAGATCTTCTCTTCCTATCATCATTATCGGTATTTTCTTTTATAAGTGAGTAACAAAGATGGCCACAACTTTTCCTTCTCAAACTTTTGTGACATTGAATTGAGAAATATTATATATTAAAAAATTATATTTTTCTGGAAGGTTAAAACATTTTCCTTATCAGTGAAACAGAAAAAAAAGAAATTACATTTGGATATAGAGAGTAAGGACTAGAAATAACATAGGAATTAACATTTGTCATAAAGGAAGTATTGTTACCAGCAGAAAATTAAATTAAAAGTACATTTAAAAAGTCAAAAGTATATCTAATTCTCAAATATTTTTTTAAATTAAATCTCATTCATTTACATATTCTTCACATATTCTTTCATTTTGGAGTCAATACATAAAATTTTTTAAAATAAACTATGTCTGTAAGAATGATTTCCAGAAAAGATATTTTGGCACAAACACTGAGGATTAGGTTGGGTGGGGAAAAACTTCCCAATAGATCACCTAACAGAGACTGCTGACTGGACCGTAAGGGGGTCCCAGTTCATGCATCTCCTGGAATGGGCCTCCCTTGAACATCAATCAATGCTTTTTATATAGAATCAAGTTTGCTTTGGCTATTTGGATAGCTGTGGAGTGAAGGCTGAGTTTTACCAGGCTGCCTGCTTCACCTACTTCTGGGACAAATCCCCTTTCATGATTTGAAAAAAATCTTAAAAATGCTATTCAGGCGGATTAACTGTGCAGCAGTAATTCTTCAAGAGTAACTTGAGGTAAACCACATATTTCTATTCCTGAGTACGGAGGAAAATCAGTTCAGGAAATGAGCTCATAGGTAGATTAAAAAGTAAAATTAAAAAAACCCAGAAAAAGTAATGCTTAAGACACAATGCTATTCTCCTTCTAATGCACTGGTGAAACCTAGAAGAAGGTGGGGGTGTATATGAGTGCTTATACAAGGATTTGGTAGTGTTTCTAGACAATAGTAAGCAAAACTGTACTCAAGAATTTTTTTTTGCTGTCTTTAATGGGATTTTAAAATGAAGTTTTTTCTGTAAACCATCAGATGTTTTATGTTACCAAGTACCCAGCAGGTTCTGCTCATCAAAACATTTTTTTTTTAAATACGTAAAATATTCAGCCATTTTGGAAAACCAGGCTATTTATTAAAACATGTAACAAACAAGAAGCAGTATGCAGTAGTCTTCAGTTTTGTTGTTTGGGGTTTTTTTCTTTCAAATATATATTCGAATGTACAGGTTATTTGTTGTTACCTCATGCCCCAACTTTTTTCCTTTAATTACTGATCTTCCCAGCTTTGACTGGGAGTATTAGGAACCTAACTGCTTCTTGTGTATAAGTTCCAAAACAGCTACCTTTTTTTAATAGCAGATCATTTTTGCCATTCAAAAGTTATACCTGGTTTCCAATCCACTATCTCAAAGAACTAGTGATCTGCAGTTTAAGACACATGTATCTGAACTGTGCCTTCAAGTGCCTACTGCCCTTCCCAAGGAACATCAGCATACAGTTAGCAGTAATTGTAACCACATTTATGTTTATAAAGTATTACCTCTACCCCTGAGGTACTAATGGTTGGAGATTTTTTCTTTTCAGACTTCCCACATATGAAGTTTGTGCCCCTTTGCAAGGCTAAATTATCATAAATTCTGGATATAGTTTTCCCTCAGGCTCACTTCACTTGCAGTGGCACAGAGCACTATTTTATAAATGTTCCCTAAACATTACCAGTTTGTTTGGGCCAATTCAAGGAGTGATTTCTTACCTCTAGCCAATCAACCTAATACATACATCTTTTTAATTTTACAAGCACTAATACTCAAGCTATTCTTCAAGGATGTTTTCTTACAGACATGCACGACTTATGTTTTCTCCACCTGAATACTTTACAAAGCTGTGTTACACAAATCACTCTCTCTTCCCCTTAAGAGCATCAGTGTCAGCCCTCAAACCTGCACCTTGCAATCCCTTCTATGCCCCCTAGCTACCAAACATTATATGCCATGTTGACATCGATACTTCTACTCTGGTATGTACAAGCTGACTCAACAGGCAGCTGGGTGAACAAAATAATAATTTTACATAATGATTTGCACCACCAAAGCAGCCTTAAGCTCAGTAGGTATATTAAGTTTGGTTTCTTATTTTAACAGAACCTTTAAGTAGTTAGCTTTGAAATCTCTACTATGATAAATTCTGTTTGAAACCAGCCTCCAGTTCAACAATTATTATGCCAGAAAGAGGCAGAAATATTCAGCTGAAGCGCAAGCAGGATTGGAGCGTGGCCACACCAAGAAGATCACTTTCAAATGCTGTGGAGCTACATCTAGAAGGCAAGCTTTTGTGAACAGCCGGCATTCTCTAAGATCATGGCTTCTACAGAAAAAGGCTGTCTAACCCTCCACTGCTGCCCCTTCCAGTGCTTTTCTCATGGTGAGCTAGCATACATGGGGGAATTTTTTTCTACCAGTCCTTTGAAATCCCATGCTCTTTTAACTGAGGCTTTTCACTTGAGTTTTGTGTTTATATTTGGTTGTGGCAAGATGAAAGAACAACAAACAAAATCAGTGAAGCAGGAACAGTGCCACAAACAAAATCAGTGAAACAGGAACAGTGCCATGTCTTTGTTACAAGTTTTACATTTTTAAGAGATAAGCTTTTCTAACTTCATTCCATGTAAAGTATCTCTATGACAAAGGTGAATTTGCAAAGGAAGGAAGTCTCAGGATACCTGAAAAGATGAGGTGAAATTGTAATGTACACGTGTCTGGGCAATTAATATAACAGTACATCAGAGGAGCTTTTTGAAATTAAGCTTTTAAATGAGGACAGTCTTCTGCACAGAAAGCCAGTTCTTATAGATCAGTCATAGACGTAGCAAGGCCTAAGCAGGAGATCATTAGATGGGAGAAGCTGAGATGCCTTACCTCTAGTGCGCTATGCCTGAAGCACATCTCTTACCCCTCCCCCTTCCCCTGCACCCTCTTCCTAAGAGAGGGTATGGCCCTTTAAAACAAAGCCCAGAGCCCTTCTTGCCTGCTCAGCGATGTGTTTCCTCACTTGAGTGGGCTTAATTAAAGCATAGGTAATGCTGTCTACCTAAATATTGCTCCTCCGCCCTGGTAGCCAGCAGCGAGTTACAGCACTAGTGGCAGCCAGGGCACGAAGCCTGAGAACTGTGCAGGAAGAATGGAGGTACCCTCCTGGAGGCCGCAGGCTCCTCTTTAACTGTCTATCCTACATACTTACTATCCCTGCAGCTTGCATTTGGAGATGAAGTGCTATCAACATCTTGTCTTCCTTCAGTTCAATATTACTTAATAGGGCAGTTGCACCCTGTCCATATGCAAAAATATCTCATTTTGGTATGAGAACCAGTAACCAGTATACAAAAATAAAAGCAAAGAGACTGCATGTGTGTTTCATGGTAGAACCTGATCACATTTCACATCGTTCTGCAATGAAAACTCTGAGCTAATTGCATGGCAAACACAATTTATGGTGAAATATGGACAGTCCATGCATACACTATCCCAAATATCTTAAGCAGATATCCTGCTGTTCTTCAGTGCAGTATCTGTGATCTTTACATGCCTTCAACAATAGCCTCACAAACTGGAGGGCAACCTGCCCAAGCAGATCTGGAAACACATTCTTAAAGTTTCACTCTTGCAGCATGGCCAGCTGCCCTATAGCAGCTGATGAACAAATGCAGAAAACATCCACAAAGCATTCAAACACTCCTTTTTCCCCTCACAGCTTCACTGTGCACAAAAGGGTTAAGCTAGGTTAAGAGGACTAATGAGTAATGCAGCTGGCAAGAAGTTCTCTTTCCCCTCTCACTCACTGAAAAGCTGGCTTTTGTTTCTGCATTCAGTGAATGAACTCATGCAGCAATACCTGTTGGCAAATCGAGGCTTGTTGTATTGCTAAGATACATACAATGCTGCCAAGTCCTTGATGTCTTTACAGATCTTTGCTGCACAAATTGGTATGCCAGGGACTCAGCAGATCGTCAAGCCCACACAGTGCCAGAAGTAACATCCCATTGCCACATGGCAGTCAGAGCCCTCTGTGTTTGTTAAAGTTTGTTCACAGCCTCCCTTCTGAATACCTCTGAAAATGCCAAGTCCCCATTTAAAATGGATGACATTTTATTTTAGGCATGTAGCAAATCCATGCAAAATTTACCATTCCTTTACTTCCCTTCACCCCTGCCTACTCCTACATAGATATTATTGATTTCTTACTACTTGTTGCAGTGATCCTTGCATGTGGGGAATAGAAATACATTTACTTGCTATTATGTATTCATACAGTTCCAAACACCGCATCCCTTGACTTGGTGGAGGCAGCAAGATACTGTTATGCTCTAGCCTTACAAGAAATTAAAGTTAGGCAACAGTGCTCCATTTTCTATAGGCAGTTTGCCTACTTTGTAAAGTACCCAAAAGCACACATAAGCTGAGTTAAGTCTGCCTGTGCCACCATGATGCCATCAGCAGCTTGCCTGTTCCAAGGGCAGCATTTAGCAAACCTTACCTGTCTTGCTTTATGGGTTATCTGTAGGAGGACTTGCATAGTAACTACATTTCAACAGAAGTGTCTGTGGAAGGAAACCTGGCCATTTTAGAGAGAACTACAATCTGTCAAGCATGTACTTGCTGAACTG
Organism: Strix uralensis; assembly: GCF_047716275.1. Classification (NCBI taxonomy): domain Eukaryota; kingdom Metazoa; phylum Chordata; class Aves; order Strigiformes; family Strigidae; genus Strix; species Strix uralensis. Next base: position 43,530,269 of record NC_133975.1, read on the forward strand.
CATTCACCTTTCTAGTCTGGGAAGAGGGGATGAGCCTGGCCAGATCTAGATGGTTCACTGACAACCACTTTGTATTTCCTCTTATTTTCCTGCTCTTCAGAAGAGCAGCAAGCTGTTGAATGACAAGTAGAGTCAACTGAAAGATGCTACAAATACAAGTTACTGGGGACGTGAAATAGTATTCTAATTTAAAGAGCAAGCAGGTCAAGAGACACAAGCCTGAACAATATTTTTATATAAATTGCTAGTACATACAAAAAAGCATATTTATATTAAAATGTATGCATTTCAACATACAACACTGTCTGAATAAAAATGATCCGAATAGCTACCTGTACAATTGAAGTACTGGACAAAAGACTATAAAGATTTTGAACTACTCAGATCTCATGACATGATCCATGTAAAGCACCTCAAATGGCACAGTCTCAATTTTGCAAGCATTATATTATCTTTGTCCTAAGATATTGCAGGCTTTCTCTGTATGTAATATAGATGTACATTCAAAAACAAAACCACTTCTGTTTTCCTTTCCATGTTCTTCAAAACAGAAAAGAGAGAGTAGAAAAACAAGATGAGATGCCAACCAGTAGGTAAGATAGATAGTTCACATCTATTATTAAACTCGTATCATGAATTCAGAGGTTCAAGAACTTGTTTTATGTTACAGCTGAAATTGGCATCTGTGCTGCAAAAGGCAACTACTAAAATGGAACTGCAAAATTAGTATCTCTATAGTTAATTCTTGGTAGCAGCTCACAGTTAATGCTGCATTCCTTTTTAAAAGCAGGACAAGACTTTTCCTTTAAATATTTCTAAACTTGTAAAATTGCACATAAGATTGAAATATTTATATGGAATAAAAATTATTGGCTTCCTGTTCACATTGCTTATCAGGAACAGAGCATAAAGACTTTTTCTGATACAGAACTTTGGCTTTTTTCTTTTGCAATCCCACTTTATGTTACCTGAAAAAAAAAATTAGCTACAACACAGAAATGTATGTTCTGAGGTGTCCACTAGAGAGAAGACAGGATTAATTTGGATTTAGTTTAATTTTTGAACAGCTATTTACATTCTATACAGAGTTTGATAACATATACAGGAGCCTCATTGATTGACACAGACTGTGGGCACACATAAAGCTATCTCCATCAGAAGTTACACTCTTCTATTAGATTTTGCACCCCTTTTGTAATATGGATTCTCATGCAAACGTTTTGGATAACCCAGCTCAATGTCACTGCAAAGCATATGGTAGTACAGTTGGCACATTTCCCTAGTCAAAAAATGCAAAGGTAAGCTACCCAAATCATAGAAACATAGAATCGTAGAATACCAGGTTGGAAGGGACCTCAAGGTTCATCTGGTCCAACCTTCCTCAGCAAAAGCACGGTCTAGACAATGTCAAATCCTTCTAAGCACCTAAGTACAGGCAAACATTATCTCAAAGCTAAGCAGGTAAATACAGAACTCTTCTTCAAGGTGGCTAATTCTGAATAGCTGCTTTAGATTCCTAAAAGCTTCAGCATACAACTGAAAACAAGCAGTTTGAAGTCCTTTTTATTAATATAGATAAAGTCACTAAAACCTCCTTTCAGTGTATGGCGATTCTCAAAGGAGGAAGCAAAACACAGAATATTACATTTTGTCTTAATATTTGTCATTTTGTATCAAAAACCAAGGCAGGGGAAAAAGACTATAGGCATCCAAAAGTCATCAGAATTTTGGAAGGACTTTATAGAGTAGCGTGGGGGAAATATCCAGACCATAAGCAAGAGTGCAGTAGAGGCGTCTGAGGTAGTATCTGTCCTGCTGCTGAAGAAGGACAGTACAGTACAAAGGTGTTACACCTCAGGTCCTTCAACCTAGCAAAAAATGGTATCAACAAGACTCTGAAAGTCAGGTCAAGTGAAATTAAAAAAAGGGGTTAGGTATAAACATCAGTAGTCTATGGACACATCATGCAAAATACAAAATCAAGGCTATAAAGAGCATAAGTGAAGGGCTGAGAATCTTTCTGCTGAAAGATGTTCTTCTATAAGCATCCAAAATAAGACTCCTTACAATTGACCAAAAGAATCTAGTCTGACATTTTCCTCTTTATTTTATTTTTGATTAAAATTTTTTCCACAAGTTTAGTCATGAATACAAACCAACACACACAGGGAGATGAAACTGAAAATTGAACTAAACTCAGTACCCCTGCTTGCAGCTTTCCTTTCTAAGAGATGTCATCTAGTATGTATATTTCTCATAAAATGAGCTAATGGCAATGATAATTCTAGAGATTGGACTATCATTTTCCAGTCATCATCAGAGAGGAAACAGGCTGATACCACATCAGCTAGAAGGGTAATGACATGAAATGTGACAATACATAATGCTTTCTTTTTTTTCTAATACAAGGTGGTGGAACCTACATGTGTTAATTAGTATATTGTACAAGCTTCATTTTAACATGTGGACTAAACACCAACAGTTTCCTTTAGCATCCTTGAAGTACTCCTTGAAATGGGTGCTCTCATGTTTACGAATGAGTAGCAGTTTGGGGCTTGCTAATGTTAGTATTCAATCAACTGTTGAGAAAGACATAGATAACATTATTTGGCACTAAATCAGAATGCTACATAAAGTTATCTGCTGTTCTTACATGATAAGTGCTAACTCCACAGCAAGTTGATTTGTCCCTGATGTAAACTGTCTTTGTAAAATGAGACTTTAAGATATCACCTTTAAGTACAACGGATACCTGAAAGAAAAAAAAAAGTCACATCTAAACCCTTGGGAAATAAATAGAGGATGAAGGACTAATGGCACCTTCTCCAGCTGTAAGCTACTTCCACAGGAGAAATCAGAACAGTATCTTCAGCTTCCACAAAGGAACCATCCACACAGGCTCATTTTGCTTGAATGATGAGCACCCATGACAGTTCTAGCTAGGAGGCTAAGAAGTGGTTACAAAATTGTAACCTTGACAGTTAAGCTTGACTCCATGATATTCACAATAAGCAACTTCACAGTCATTAAGCAGTCATTACAGTATAATCAAACTGCATTTTATTTCTGCTGGTGTTACTTTGGAGAAATGCTCTTGCTTGTCCTGAGAACAAAATAAATCATGCATGAAGATGCAACGAGCACCCTATATTTAACCTCAATTATTTAACAGCAGTCGTTAAAACAAAAAGTTAATTTTCTTCTGTTAGCAAACTAATTGGAGAATTTGACAACAAAAGTTATTCACAAATGTATATCTGCTTGATAAGCTTTGACCTGTAAATTATTTCAATGTTTAACTGCAAATACTCAAAACATAATTTCCTGGCTAACTCAAGGAGGGAAGAGAAAGAATCCTGCTAAATTTACTAGACTAAAATGCCACCTTAAGTTATTAAATTTAAAATATTCTAATGTAAAAGGAAATTTATCTTAAAACAAAAATTTGTGAGGGATTTAGAAATACCTTCAAAATCTCATGTGAGAAGTGTCAGAAGTAACAATCAAAGCAATCAAATAAAATACAAAACAGTATTTCAAATGCATTTTGCCTGGCCTGGCCTGGTCAGCTACATCAAGGCAGCTTTTTCTACAGTCTGACCAGCAGAAATTTATTTTACATTCTTGTCAATTGATTTTATTTTCTATTCTTTATCACTATTCATGTTTATCAGTGTAAGACATGTTCTTCACTAATTCACAGAATATGCAAGTCAGCTTATTCCTGCCGTGACTTGCTGTCGCCTGTGAGATACTTCAGTGAAATACCAGATACGTTGCCGTAACAGAAAAGTTGGATGAGAGACAAGGTCATGTATCCTGTTCTACGATCACAAGATTCACAATATTAATTGATTTATTAATGGATTTTACCTCAACATTTTGGCAAAATGACCATTCTAATAACTGAATCGTATTTGCCCTCTCTGGCTGCAGTGATTTGGGTGTGCAACATGGAGTTGGTGGTACAGTTTGGGGTTTCTTTCTTTACTGTAAGAGCATGCCTGTAGAAGGAAGTGCATCAAATTAACACTTTTTTCAGCTTTCCATTTGTTCTTGAGATGCAATTTCAGTATGTTTTTCTCATCTGTGCATGCTTAAAATTAAATGCTTCCCTTATAATTTTTAGGGGTGTAGGAAATTAGCTAACAAAAGTCAGTGTAAAACCTTGTGGAAGATGAAATAGCATTTACAGTATCTCCAGGTAATTTGATTTTACCTGCTCACTCATTCCCTTGTAGATTTCATCCACTCTTGATTTTAACACACACTCTCACACCCACGTATTTACAAGCACCAAGACATATGTTTAGTGGTCTGGCCAAGATCACTTGTATGCAATTTGGAAAACAAGGGATGCTGGCTATTAAGTCCTTGTGTTTTCTCTAGGTTTATTCTTGATTAGCAGTAATGACAGATTTTTATATTGAGCTAACAGTTGTTACGGTAAGTCTTTTGCTATAAGATTTCTTCCTTTTGGGCTAACAGAAAAAGAAATAGCATATACTACAACCTTGTTCCCACTCTTCTGTTGTCAGTATGCATAGTCTTCCACTAACAAGATGCTGTGGTCCTACTGAAGTGCAGGCCTGTTGGGTTTGATAGAAGCAACCCAATCTTTCATCTGATTGACTGGGAATGATGTTCTTCGCTATCATACACTTTAATCTGCTGTTTTTTCTGGTACGAACACACACATTTCTATTCATGCTTCATTCATAACAATCTTAAAGTTTGTTAAGTCTCTACAAGACTTATTTCCATAGCTGATAATTCCAATTCTGTACCACCTCTTACCCCTTAAGCAGACTCCAGTCCTATATTGCATAGACCTTTGTTTAATAGGATTGGTGAAAAACAAAAACAAAACCTGCTTTCAAAATCCTATCAGTATGGTTACTGCTGACTGATAGTTTTACAACCAGTCTGTGCAGTCTGTTTTGAAAACAGCCCCAGCCTATATTACCAGGGCAGGACCAGGAATATGACAGCCATTCAATCTGACAATTTACTGTAATATAAAATTACTCGCCAGGCAAAACTACACATATATCCATACAAAGGAGCATCCAGTTTCCTATTAATACATAGTGCTAAAGTAAGTAACTCCTGGCCAATACCTGCTTGCTGAGACAAAGCTATCCCTTACTCCCTGTACTCCCCCAGAATCTGACATTCCTCCTTGATGGCTCTCTGAAGGCACAGCTTTAAACAGTCCCTCAGGCACAGTTATGCAGTGGGACTTCCAATTCCCCCTGGAAAAAGAGGGATGTATTTATGGAGTGCACATTATTACTTTGAAAAAGCTAACTAGGAAATAGAAAATTCTCACATATTCAGTAGAGATAACAGATGTTGGTCTTAAAAATCTCACACACACATAAACACACACAAAAGGCTCAGTGGCCTCCTTCCTGTTGAGGCCTTAGGCCCCTCTTGGGTCATGGGCTTCATTCTATAAAGTGGATGCTAGAATCTCTGTTGCTCTCCCTTCAGCAGGAAAAAAAAAAAAAAAATTTGGTTCCTAATTCCAACCGGGAATAAAAATGAATTTAAAGTAGTGAAAATTTTCACAACATGCAATGCCTATTCCACATAATATCTAATATTCAGCTGGATTTCAGATTATTTTATAAGTTTACTTGTACTTCTCCCCATGGAAAAGCTTTTGTTTGATTGTTTCTAAATTTGAGGCAAGAAATACCTAGATCACAATATTAAAGAGTGGTATTTAGCTGCTTCTAAAAGCATAGAGACTGTATTCCCATTGAATGTAGGCTCTTCTAGGAATAAGATCATTGGAGGTCACTAGCACCTGCTACTACTGTTACTTAGAGGGGATATCCAGAAATAATAAACAGCTATCTGCCAATTCTCTTTCAAGCTCAAACACTGCTTTGCCTGTATTTTAAAATATGGTGGTGCGATATATGCTCAAATCGTCAAAATGCCCACAGCTCCAAATGACAGATTTACCTCAAGTATGCAATTAGTTTGGCTGAATTAGTTTATAGATTATAAACATTTAATCTGAGATGTTATTGCATGTAATACAAATAGTTTTAAACAGAAAGTAAAAAATTACATTAAAAAACAAAGAACTAACAACGCACTATGGAAGTTTCCTTCTGTACATCTTTTCCAAGACTGAAGTCAACATAGGGGAGATGTTAATTTATAATAGATAACTACCCATTTATAAAATGAATCAACTCTCAATTCTAATGATGCAGTCCTTCAAGCCCTATTTATGCCTTTGGAGCTTAAAAAAAGAAAATGAGAATGCTTTCACTAAAAAAAAACGGAAAAGGATTTAGTAGAAATGTTTAAGTACGCAATGACACTTGCCTTTTTTGGTTTCAGTGGCACTGGAGTTTTCTGTAACTATGAAACTATAATGGTTCATAACAAGTCACTAATCTAAGTTTCCAATACATCCAAATTCAGAGGTAAACAATGAATAACATAAAAAAAATACCATGGAAGTTTGTTATTAAGATCCTTAATCTAGGAACATTCCATGATCAAATTCCCTTCTTCTTCTGTAACATCCAGGCTTAATAAAAACAGAAGTTTGTCTACCTTTTAATCTCATTTTATCACTCTGCTGGTATGCTAATCTGTCATCAAGATGTGGAAATCAGAGACTACAAATGGTAATTAAAATGACACAATTCAGTTTGGATACAAAGAAAGCCATGAAGTTCAGGGCTTGAATTTCTGTAAGTGTTCTACAAAAAGGTCAAGATCAAACATGTATAAATGCAATATACAATGATATCATTTTTGTGTAGCCATAGTGAAGTGGTGGAGGATTACTGCTGTAAAATGACACACATTTCACATGAAAGGAAGCACTTGACATCTTGCTACTACATGGACTAAATCTGTTTTGTCACTTAATTTGAGCTATTTCAAACATCCATTTTACAGGGACCACACTTATGCTATTCTGGTACAAATAACCTGCAGCATGATGATCCTCACAGGGGTACTCCAAGGAAAGAATACGAAAGAACAAAGTGCTTTGTGACCAGTGCTTTTACTCTACCTGCAAGGAAGCTGACTGACTCATTTTCTACATATTCTTAATTTTCCTTGTCTTTAAAGACTCATTTCATTCGTTTCCACACAGCTAGATCATTATGGGGAAACTTATGAAAAGGAATTCATGTCTAATGACTGAATTGTCATAAATAGCAACCATACATGTTAGAACTTAAACAACCTAAGTTTTATGCCACTTTTGTGTTCTCTAAAAGCCTCCAAAAATGCTTGAATCTATATAACTCCTCTTACGTAGAACACGTAATAATGTTGGCAAGTCTTAAAACAAAAGGACTTCTGTATAGGGTAAACGTAAATTCACTTTAAATTCAGGAATAGAATCAACAGAGGCAAAAACCACAATGCAGACAGAGATAAAACTTAAGGGAAGTATTCATCTGAGGCAAGAGATTCAAGTAAAATTAATGTGTATATTCCCATGCTTACAAAAATTTAAGTTCTACCAAAAAATCTGTTTAATATTCTTTGTCAGCAGGACAGCATGGGCATTGATGTTTTAGACTTTTGGATCCCATCCAATTTTAAATTTAACTTTGCAGCTCACCTTTAAGGACCATGTGCAGAAACCATTATATCACTGACCTTTCTGGTCTTCAGATCAAGTTGGCAGATTATTTTAAGTGAACTACTGAAATCATTATGAAATATGCACAATCAGCAGGAAGCAGAACAAGAACATACTCTATATACAATGCAGCAGTTTATGGCATAATAAATGATTTTGTATCAGCAATTTTTTGTATCAACAATTTGTATAAACAATAATTTCTGTATTAATACTGCACATTTAAACAACTGTTCTGTCTGACTTCAAGATACTAATCTGATAAAATATACTTCCAAAATATTGTTTCAAAATGGTCTACAGTCTACAACTTTTGAAAAGATGGTCCTACTGGTTTTAATCTATATGTGAAAAGTGTCATCTTTTGTCTCATGAAAGTTGGAGAGTTTGTTTCATGAAAGTTGGAGAGCTACACTGAATGTTAAAAAATTTAAACTTCAAGTAGCTCTTAAGATTCAGAATAGCTCTACTTAAAATTTGAGTTTAGATGTAGGAAGAAATGCTGGTTTTGGACATTTAGTATTTTTGGACATTTGTTACTACTATTGACACACATACTGTCATCTCACCTGTCTCTGCGTGTCAGAAACACTATCTTTAAAATGTAGGATAACCCTATTCCTAAAAGAAAAATTAAATTAAAAGGTAACATTTTCCCTACCGGCCTCAAAACCCTCTCTCTCTTTTCTTTGCATTGCTATAGAAGCATTTTCATGTAATATTTATGATTAATGAGCAGTTAAAATCTAGATTCCTTAATACATATGCAAAAATTATAAGATATTATTCTTTATCATATTCACTAGTGGAATATACACATACTACATCACTTACTCAAACTTTATTATACTGGGTTTAAACTGAAATGAAGAGGGAAGTCTCCATAGTAGAAATTATATTTACATAGAAAACACCATTAAACAATTGAAAGACGCCTATAAAAAAAACCCAGCAATGTTTAACATTCCAAATACTTTCTGATTTATATTTTTATGGCTCATCACTTTGGATGCTCTAAGTGTATTCTATATTAAAAAAATGTAAAAGGAAAAGCAGACAATATAATATTTCACAGTTTATTTTTCCGTCCAGAGTGAAGTAAAGGCACTTCGGCAACAAAATGAAGAATTAAAGGAGGAGGTACTAGGTGGCAGATGTTAAAAGCTTATAAACAAGGGTAGTGAAGAGGAGTTGGTTTTTTCCTCCAGCCACTGCTTGTTTATGAACAATAAAAGGCATCTGAGTGCAGTTGCACTAAGAGGCTCTAAAGACAGTGAGGACTTTAAATAAAACGCTGAATACTGCACACATGAATTCTTACTGAAACTACAAATAAATTAGGGTAACTAAGAGAGTTTTGTAAATATGTGTAATGCATTAATAACAGAAAAATAAAATGCTTCCTACCTAAATTCTTCATGAAGCAAGCCTCAGCACTTTGTAATACTTTCCTGTCATAAAAGTGCCAAGTATTTACAATTTGCAGATGAGATCATACTCTAAAAACGTTCACGTCAGTGAAATGGGGAGGGGGTTGTCAGGAGGAGGAATTGCAGTATGGTGCTATTGGCGTGAGCAAAGCTGCCCCAACGTGCCCTGCCTCTCATTGGCCACTCCGGACTACTGGAACAATATTTGCTGGTTGCTATGTAGACAGAAGTCATTGCCAATTCATCCCATTAACAAGACTGAACCTGGTTCTGGTTGATAAGAATGGTTATTGTTTGAATAAAATGTGCCGATAAAATACTCCCCACAGGTAAAACTGATATTTTTTATGTGCTTGAAGAATGTTAAATTCATGCCTTGCAACCACTCATTTAACAGAAATTTTTATTTGCTTATCATCTTTGTTAGTCTTACTTTTCGGCACATTTGGAAGAATGATTCCTCATGTTTTTCAAAGGGTACAAAGAATTTGTTGAGTGTTTTAATAATTTCAACCCACAGGTTAAATAATCATTCTCAAATAGTTTTACAATTTATGATCCTTTTTTTTTAAGTCAGCTGGAGCAGCTGTATGTCTGACAAGCTGACTTTATGCATCTCATGAATAACAATTGAGGGATCTGAGCTTTCAGTATTACATTTGGAAAGTAAAGACATTACATACAAGTGCAGTACGTTAAAAAACATTGCTAAGAAGTTAAGCACTCAGATGTTAGGAAATGTCAAATAGCAAACACCTACTCTTGAGAGAATTCACTGAGCAGATAACGGTGTTTGGGAGAAGAAAGGATGGGACTGTTTCCAGGTTTCACCAACAGGCTAATGCCACAGAAAGGGCAAGAGTAAAGATCCATGGCTCTGAAAGGAACCCATTCACCATCCATTTGTCCTCAACTTGATATATCCATGCCCATTCCTGTTTTCCATAACCTTGGCTTCATCAAACAACATTTGGACTTCTTTACTACACAATGCCTACTTTTAAGACAATTATCAGTATCTTATAGCCTTTTTTATTTCCTTTTACATGAATACTTCATAAGCAACTTATTTTCAGAATTAACACAGTGAGATAAAAGGTGTTATCATTGTTTTGCAAATGGAATTGCAAAATACAATTTGAAATATTTAGAAGCTGTTTTTTCAGAGAATACAAAATGCTGTATATATTAAAGCAGCATTTCTATTACTTTCAGTTGCAGCTGGAAACACTGACATCAGTACCTTGAATAACATGCTTAATTTTCACTGTTAATTCAGTATTATGTTTTGCAGCTTCAGGAAAAATAAGCTAAGAATCCTAAAAAAATCCTTTCTTGATTGTACCCCTCATCTCATGAATAAGATGGGAGGGGGGAAATGTAATTATGTAATTACATCCTATAGTGTACTGTTTAAATGCAACTTTGTTTTCTACATTTTGAGTCCTTGACTTTATAACTTCAATAATTCTTTATAATTGAAAGTATGTTATGTTTCTTAGAACAAGCCAGCTAGGTAAGTTCTATTGTACGTCATCACAAAAAAGGTACAGAATTGCATCAGAACCTTTTAGTCTTAATATGAAGACTTCTGAGTTACTAAATATCCAGTGACACAGTTGAACACTGTTATCTTCACCCATCCTGGTCCCATCCTTTCTACATCTATAGGTTTTTGTCTAGGCAGCCCTAACCCATGTTCATATTTCTTACCAGAGGCCTAGTGTTACCATGACGTCTTGTTTAGTTTTCTTTTTATTCCACCTCCTTCATCTATCCCTACTGGATCGCCGTTCCATTCTCCTTATTCAGGCACCAAGTCCTTCCCTCCTCCCCCAGTTGTCAAGGGCTTTTATCTGATCAGCTCCCAGCTTGTTTACAGCTCCCAGTACTGGCCTCTTTGGCCAATCAGTGCTGATCCTAAGTGCACCCTACACTCCTGACCAAAGCTTCTCTTCACATTGACTCAGTCTCTTTGGCCTATTGGGGAACAGAGAAGTCCATCAGCCCGCAAAGGCTTTAGGCTTCTTGGACTGTTTTTCATAGCCAGTGCAAACATAATCTTTGCTTTAGGGCAAAATTCCTCAATCATGGAACTACATATAAACCCAGGAAGAACTGCAGGTTGCAACTTAGCCAGCTCTGGGTGGATTTTCATAGGAGTGGCAAAAGGCACATCTCTAGCACAAAGGTTGCCCTGTATCAAATTTCAAAATATGCCCTAAAGAACTGGCAGCATGCTATATATATTACCAGGCAGCATTTTCTTTTCATTCAGGCAAACTAAACACCTAATTTTCTGCTCATTCCTCTCTTAAAAAGAAAAAAAAAATAAAAATCCCACACCCTTAGCTGTCACAAAATCCTTCCCAGAACCTTTTAATTGGTTGGGACTTTTGAAGTTAGGGGATAATGCAGCCACAGTCAGCAGGTCTTCAAAGGATAGAAACAATTAAGGGAGGTGTGGATGCCCCCAAAGAAATAATTTATGATATGATGTCATTACAGTATCTGGCATCATGAATCAGAATGCACACAGTACTAACATGACTGATGCTGATTCTCCCATGCTATCCATAGTAGAATTTCTGCATGGGACTTGCAGAAAGGAGGAATCCCACATTCCCTCCAATAACACCTTCTGTTGCGTCTTCCATCCTACTCCAGCAAGAGATGGGATCAGACTGCCTTGATGGAAGACCATGGTTGTGGGCCTGAGTCTTAATTCTCCCCACCCCACCAGATCCTACCAGTGCCTTTGTAAGTTACATGAGTATTGCAACTGTTGAATCGTTCACTTAGACAGAACATTTCAAAAGTGTTATAAACTGAAGTGCACTTTCTGAAACCGAAGTTTAGTCCACAATAACACACTGTGCTAGCTTTGCCCCCATAAATAGAATGGTGGTCAACAACTTGCAATCGTCTTAAGCAAAAACATGTTTCTCTGTTCAAATTTCAGCAGCATACCTTTTTCTGTACAATAAATAACGGTTCTTTTACAGGTCCATAAGTAACCAAAATCCTTTCAAGGTTGAAGGGATTTGAATTCCCTCCAACCATCTAGAGCCTTTACTTCCCTCCCCCTGCCCTGGTGCTATATAGATGCATACAATAGTATCTCCACAAAGACTTTAAAAATATGAACAAACTCACTTGGTACAGCAAACAGGAGAAGCAGAAGATAATTGCAGGACCCATCACTGCACTTTTCAGGATTTATTACTGACATTGACTCTGCCAAGAGTCAGTTCTGTTGAGTGAAATACTGCAAATATGTTATTTCAGTGTTTGCCTTTATGGTGACACATTTGTACTATAGAGTCATGAATAGTGTATGCTGTTCTCTAGTATATATCCCAGTGTACTATTGTTCACTAGTAATAAAGGTCCTTCCTAAAACAATGGCATTCTGTAGTTTTCCCCCCTCTCTCCCTGTCCAATTAAAGCATATTTTAAATAAATATGGAAAAAGAATTAGACTGCAGACTGCTTTTCAAACAAGAAGTCTGTTCTCTAAGGTGACAATCTAATTCTAGAAAGCAGTGTGAAATGAAGCTAGTGTCTCTAAAAATATATTACTTTTCAAGTTACTCGATACCTTCACGCTCCCAGAGAAAATTTCCTGCTCTGGCTGATGGCCAAAGAGATTATATAGTAAGAGGCCATATCCTTTTGCCTTTCATTATCTGGGCTATATTTCATACTATTACAATGTAATCAAAATACTTCCTTTCTAGCCAATATTTGGCCTTAACACAGATCAACATTTTTTCCATTGGTATTTTTAAGTAGCTACTCTGAAGAAAAACATCAGTGAATTTCAGCATTTCTTCATTTTGGCTTCACACTGTGATAAAAATCAAAAGTATTCAGTTAGATCTATGATGACTACCCTCAAAGGGTTCTCAGGCTATAAGGTTTCATGAAGCATAAAATTAGAAAAGTGAAAAGGGATTCAAATATTAGGTGAAAAGATAGTTTTATTTTTCTCAGACCAAAATAGACATACCAGAGGAGCGATTTATAGAAATAATATAATCACATACAAACAAGAAAACCCATTCAGATACATTTAAAAAACTTGCAACAATTATTTGCCGTTTGTTTTTCTCACTTCAAGTTCCTCTCCATATTTCTGTGAAAAAAGTAACAAACAACAAAGAAGCACAGTTCTGTTTTCAAAACAAGGTAAGAGAATCTCTACAGGACTTGCTTGTCTTACTGAAGTTATACAGTGTATGCATAATTTGTCTTCCTGGAAGAAATGGTTTTTTTGATAATCATGTAGCCAACAGAGGGGTTTGCATGAGAGAGATGGTGTGATGTGAAACCACAGTAGACTATTATCTTTTCAGAATCAATACCTGTTTGTATGTATGGAACAGATTTCAGCAGGTACATGCATATTTGCTAACAAGGAGTAGAATAAAGAGGTCAGGAGTTCTGGACTCTAATGGTAGCTCTGGAATGGGACATGATGGTTACAACCACCACAGTTAAATATGGACTTGTCACAGTCATTCTGTACAACTGAGTGATTTCATGAAATTATATACTACAGATGAGAGGTGGCTATAGGTGGGGTGCAGTGAAGCTACAAAATCACAGTAAAACTCAAGCCCAGTCCAAATCCCACAAGATTAGGGGAAATAGTAATAATAATAATCATATTTGTAGCTTGCACTAAGCTCCATCCATTCAACTATGCCTTACGCTTACATCCCTGACTGATACTTGCCTTGCTTGCATCTTGGGATATCTTTGTGCTGTATGAGGAGAGCGAGTCACCAAAGGTCTGCTGTACTATAGATTTCTTTACTTCTGTAACCCGGTTACATCAGATAGAAGGCCAAGCTCTCTTCTGTCTGCTACCTTGTTCTGCCTCTCAGTTCTCTCTCACTGACGCCCGTGTTTCAATACAAGGGTTTGAGACTTGAGAAATAAGTGGAAAGTACATTAATCTGTCAGACTTGAAATAAGTCTCCTAGTTTCCTGTTTACTGCACTGCCTTTATGATAAAGGGTATTTTGAAACTGGAACTGGTTGTGCAGCATTTGCTTCTTGAAGCTTAGAAGTATGAACAAATTGTTAGAATACTGAGATAACAGTCAGGAGCCTTCCTGTCCCAGGCTTGCTCTCATGAAACACTGATGTGCTTCAAAATCAACCTACCATGCAACCTCCTCTTGCTTCAGTTAAGTAACAAATGAGAACTGGACACTTGCAAGCAGTTTCAAAATATGCCTACAGAGTTATCATCAGCTTTAAACAAGTTCCTTCAGAAAGGAGTCCTTCTTTACATATTGTGCCTTTCCATTCATTGAGGACAAAGGTGCAAATAATCATTTTATATCAAATACTACATTTGTGTTAACTCACCACTGAAATCCCTTCTAGTTCAGATAACAGGTATTAAGAAATATCATTACACTTTTCAAGACTTGAATAAAAAGTTCAATGCCATGTTTCCATCTTAGAGATACACCTAATATGCATGGAATGGGTAATGGAATAGTGTTAAAAAAACCCCACAAACCCAGCCCCTACACTTCAGTATCTTTGAGATTTGATCTCAGATAAAACTTTTTTATGCTTCCATTCTTATGCCCACTTGAATCTTTTAATCTTTGCTGATTTTTGTTTCAGTCATGGATTTAGCACTGTTTTTTGATGAACAATGAGGAAAAAAGCCATTTGTTCAAAGAATCCTATCTTAGATACCTCCTATATGACCAACAACTTTGAGGTAGATTATATAACTAACTAGATGGTTTCAATTTTGAGTACAGGGGAAAAAAAGCACTAAGAAATAGTTTTTGCACTGTTCAGTAAGTATAAATGAGCAAACAAGAAAATAGGTTCAATATAATATGGAAGGCAAAAATAAAATGGTAAGTATGAAGCTATTCCCTGTGCACTATTCACCAAACAATACACAAGAAAGACTTCAAAGGTTGAAGATTTAATTAGCAATAAAAAGAAACGGAGTTTTTCTGAAGAACAACAGAACGGCAATTTGATGAAAGACTTAACATGTATTTTATATATTAAGAACTTCAAATTGAGGGCAGATGTGTTCTACTTGTGGGAAGAGAAGAAAAATCAGCATAACTCTATGGAAATGCAATACACCCTAATTTAGATGCAACTAAATGTACTAGCTCAGCTGAAGCCGTTAAAAAAAAAAAAAGACAGCAAGAGGCTAAAGAAGAGGCACAACTAGTCAAAACTCCTAATTGTATTCTAGTGGAAGAAGAATAAGCATCTTGGTAAAATACCTGGCAACAAATTGAGGAACTTCCTTGGTCTAACTGACACTCCTGCAGGTGAGTTTCCACAGCCTGCTTTGATCTCAAAGTTTGAAAACCAGACCAAATCTGAGGAAAAAAATCCCTAGAATTAGATTCTGGATATTATGCATGGGACTATCTCATACTGTGAAACAGAAAACTTTCTGAATACCTAAAGGAAAATGTAGGGAGAGATAAAGACTCCTGGGAGGCAGATGTAAAGGGTTACAAAGTCACTTGATTTCTTGAAGAGATACTTGCCCTTCTCTGAGAAAAAATTGCTATTTCTTGAAATACAGGTTTTCAGAAAAGGGAAAAGGGGATAGGCACAGATAGTAGTGTTAAATGTTCTTACATACACGCACACACAAAAGGTACCACTTCATTTTTTTTTAGGTAAATTATTAAAGTTGATTTCTAAAGCAGAACTCTCCATTAGTAATATAGATAAAAATTCTATGATAAAACACTAGGAACTTCATCTCTTCTGTGGTATGTGATGGTCATCAAATCTTCCCAACAATGTTCTACCTGTAGTTTAATTAGTAGAAATAAGTAAAGGACTTTTCTGTTGAAAGAAAATATGTAAGCATGTGGTTGGCCCAAAAGACAGTCAGATAGATGGTGGTATTCCTTCTAAACCTGCTCCCGGAAAGCTCTGCACCTCAATTTCATCACTGATGAGGAGATGAGAGTAAGATTTTTATCTACAACAGTGGGAGTCCTTAAAGAGATGTCAAAACCAGACTGAACTGGCAAAAATTTTTCCAGTAAGAGCAGTGCCTAAGGCCTCTCTCTAGCATTCCTAAGTAGTGGCTGTTTCTTCAGTTCTTTCATTTCACCCATAAATAGCGTGTTTGCATGTACTGTCGTTTTCTTGCGCTGCCAATTCACAGAATACTTTAGGCATATATGGGAAGATCCATGCACAAGGTCGGTGGTTCCTCATGTCTCTCACTGTGAGACATTTGTATTCTAAGAATCTTTATTAGGTGTGTGAGGAGAGCCTTTCTAAGGAATCAAAAGTTGCTTATTTCACCCCTGACATTCCTTATCTAAGGAAGATATTGCAGTACTCTTCATGGGAAAACACAGATAAACTGCCAAAAGTGCAGCTACAGTGTTGCCAGCTACCACTATGCAAATTTCAGTAAGTATTAAAAGCAGGCATTTCACTTTGAATTGCAGTAAATTAGATGCGTTATTCTCATCTATGTACCTTAGAAACAGCCCTGCATTTCTTAAGGCAGCAAAGGGCAACGAGGCTATTTCCAGAACAATGTTTTTTGCTCTCAAAAACTCTTGTGGTTGCAAAAGCAATCTTAATAGATCACCACGTAAATTGGGTGTAAATAGAATTTAAGTGAGGACTTCTGTATCTAGACTACTTTTGTTTGCCCCATGCTTCTTTTAGGTGTTTACACTGTTACAACACTGAGTCGGGTTTCAGGTTGTAATAATACCTGCTTCTTTTGTTAAAAAAGAAGGAAAACGTTTAGGTCAACTGAGATTACTGCAACTGCTGGTTTCATTGCTGGTGCAGAGTAACAGGAATTGGCAAAGCGCTGTACAAACCGGGATCAAGAATAGATTTGCCATGTTTCAGTTGGAAAACAGACTTCACTGAAGTTCATGGGAGATTCATACCACTTACTACAAAAATTACCTGAACACAGGCCTTTCCTGAAAAACAGAGTTGAATTTTGTTTTCACATAGATTAGTATAAATTATCTTCCTCTCACTTGAAAATGGAGAGCCAGTAGTCTAGATTGAATAACTTGCTCTAGGAGAAAAATTAACCTTTTAGAGTAAAAGAATCTCAGTTCTTCCATTAAGATATTCAAGACAAAGAAGGGAATCAAAGAATACAAAGAAGCTTTTCAGCAAGTGTGCTTTTTGTAGATTATTTCCCATTTCTTCATGTGAGATCCCCTGTAATTTTGGATATTCATTCTATAACTTAAATACTAATCCACTGTTATACAATGCTCAACAATATAAAAATACATGACTAGAGATAATATCCCACTTCAACACAACTTTCACACTCCCTTTTCCACAAAAAGGTGAGAAATAGATACTTTTCTAAAGATTACCTGAAATACAAAATTATAGCTTTTTACAGAATTAAGTAAAGAGGGGAGGAACCAAAGAACTGCAAAACAATGTTCTCCTGGCTATTCTCTTTGTTCTATCACGTGCAGAATATTGAGTTGACTTAACCACATATTTGTACAACAAAAACAGATAGAGAACTGGATTTAAGTAGCAAATACCCAAGCTCCTGAGGAACCCCATTTGTTAAAGTCAAAGTTTTCATTTGCACCCTAAACCCCATATAATTGCTCTGAATTAAGCATGAAAAACCCCATACAAGTTCTTTGTAAACTAAGAGGTTATTACAATATGCACTGGTTCATTTTCCAAAGGGTCTAAAGTTTAAATTTGCATATAATACACTACAATGGTCTTTCCAGAAGCACAAAAGTTATGGAGAGCATTACATACATTCAGTCTAGAGATGTTTGTTGAGACAGAAATGTCCACTTTTGTGTCAAGATTTAACTCCTGTCCTGTTCCCTATTTAGAAAGTAGTATTTAAGTGAGCAAGCTAATCTCTGAGAATGCCAGAACAAAAGAAAAGTGAACAGTTGTCATACTATAAAGGAATGATAGTGCAGCAAATCAGGATCATCCTTGGGATCAACATGGCCACAGAGCTACATGTCACATTTTTCTTGCAGTTTGAACTGTCTAGACATTACATAATGTAGCAGCCATAAATAATATAATATCAAGCAAAATATCCACACCTATAATAAAGCCTACATACAAAACCCTGTAACGTCTTTTAGTTAGTCAAACTGCACTACACTAAAATCAACAGAGCAGACTATATGGTTAATTGAAGCAATAATTAATGAATTCAATCTGTGTTTAAAATGCAAAGTATTGAAGTGCAGTCCAACCTTGTGGTGAAGTCAAATAGGCAGGAGGCAGAGTAAGACCGTCTGCTTTGAATCATGATGACTACATTCAGTTAAAGGTGACCTATTTAACACCATCCAGCTAGGGAAACTTTAATATTGCATCTTCTTTCTCAATCCAAAGCATGTAATTTCTATCCTCATGTCATACACCTGAAGAACAGTCCTTCTGAGGACAAAAGCTGTAAAGGAGCATAATACAGTGGGCCTGCTATAACTATTAAAATGGGGAAGGCCTTCTTTGAAAGCCAGTTTCTGTATCAGTTTATATAGGAATTTGCCTTGGGTTTTATGCCAGTTCTGGAGTGACTTTGGCTGTAATATCACACTACGTAAGGTCATATGCATCCAATTTTCAGGTTGCCACTTACCTGGATTACAGCAACAGTGATGTATCCTCTATCCAACAAGAGATTAAGTTAATCTCATTTAGGTTGTGTTTTAGGTTTTGGGGTTTTTTTTTAAAAAAGGGGGGGTTTAGTCAGTGATTTAGAAACCCTCTGAGAATAAAGAAGATTCTAGGTGGAAACTCTGAATCACCAGCCTCTGAACTTGCAGTCCGTAGCATGTTCTAGAATTGCAATGCCCAGCATCTGTAACAACTCCCCAGTTAACTGCAAATCACCACCCCCACCTACTTCCTTTATAAGTAAAGTCCCCCCAAATTACCTGTCATGGGTTTTGTGGAAAACAGGCTTTTATAGATCGCTTCTGGCCATATGGCAAGCCTGAGGAAGCTCAGATAGATAGAATCAACTCCCCTTCTCTCCCAACCCTCCCTAATTAAACTTGAAAGCCCTCACCAGTGGCAATCCTCTTTTGGAAAAAAGGCAGAAAACATACAGTAAATTTTACCTCTTTAAGGCTATACAAGTGTTTTCCCTTATTCTTCACTACACAAGAGACTCACTGTAGCAACATCTCAATTAAATCATAAATTGAGAATTAAGTTGTCCATCTCTATTTTCCTAAGGGACAAAAGATTGAAGTCTTTAGATCCAGTCAATATCAATATTAATTGATAATAAAGACTGTAACATACAAATGCTCTCTGCAGTCTATGGGAAAGACACACTAAAAAAAAATTAAGTTCAGCATTCTAGTTTGGATTATGTTACACTGCTTCTTAACTATGATTCAAGCTCTCCCTAAATTAACATCTGCAGAGGAATTCCTTCTAGCAGCAGCAATTCACAAACATTCTTGGCAAAACTATCTAACACAGAGAGAATAAGTATTTTCCTCTCTGACTTTTTTCCTTTCCAAATTTCCTTCAATGATGTGAAGCTTCACTGATTAAGTATAATCATAGATTAAGAGACATAAAAATCCATATTTAATTAAGAAAACTGTTGAAGTGCAGAAACAGAAATTGAGATGATTTCCCCATTTTTTTAAAACCAGTTTGGAATATTATACCAATCTTCAACTATGTTATATTATACATAGTATCAAAATTAGATGGTCTCAGCTTTGTGCATGAGAGAACTCAAAGAATTTGGGAACATAAATCCCATTCGTTGATTATCATGGAATTCACTTTTGAGGACTCTCCATGCAGTAATTGTGAGAATTAAATTTTCTATGGATTAGTCACTCAGAATTAAGGCAGGCCCTTAAAAATAGTTATATTTTCCCACTTTTTATTAATATTCTCCAATTCTGCATAAGAACTTCCCTGGAGGAATTTTTTGCCTTTTTTTAAAACACTAATACACTCAGTAACTTTTGTTTATCTGCTTGAGGCACATTATCAACTGGTCACTGCAGATTTTAAAGGACTTGGTTTACACTGCTTGTAAACAGGCTACTTGATAAATAGCTATGCCAGTTATCTTAATGTAAATTTTTACAGTTTAAAAAGTAGAAAATTCTGAGTGATGGGATCTAGCTGGAACTAACAATGAATTTTGCCAATAACAATTTAACAGAAGCTGATTTTGTACATTAAGAACAGGAAAAATGAAAAGCCACTTTTATGCCTTACATTGCATTTATTAATTTAATTATCTACATAATTTCATTCCTGTTATTTTCTGAACTAATTGGTTCAACAAGTATTTACATTCAGAACTAGCAGAGAAAGACATTTGCAGGAAGAAGACTGCAAATCAGAAAAAGTTTTGATGAGCTTCACATTCTACTATGTGAGATATCTGATACTGGAAAAAAATTTTAAGCCAGCACACTTTTTAATCAGCCTATACTGGACAATAACAAAACTTTACTCTTCAAACACTTTGAAGTGTATAAAAATTAACTTACATAACTCAAACTACGCATATTGCACTACTTTACATCCAGAACTATTCTTTAGCTTGAAATAAGCATGACAATTCACTTATGCATTATCTTTGTTTAAATAACTTGGGTTTTGTTTAGGGAATAAGGTAAAACTAAGTCAGTTCACAATCTAGCTTTAACTATGGATAATTGTCATTATGAGATCCATGTTTCTACTTGATCTCTGGGCTTAAGTGTGTTATTACAAAGCATATCTCTGTGCCCACTCATGGCCTTCACAGTCCAACACAGGCATGTAGAATATCTAACTGTAGCAATGAGTTAGTGAAATAAATGCTACCATCTAATTTCTTCCTTCTATACATCACATGATGATTTCTTGTCTTAGACACTGAAAGCATTTATTTACATGACTGACAACACAAAATTTATTTTTGCCATGTTCTCTAACTTGACAATGAATAGGAATACGTGCCTATGCACAAAAGAGAACAAGAATTTTCTTTCTTTGTTTTGCAGATATTTGAGATAATGCCATTCCATTGTAACTGGCCCTGTTTTGGTTAAGTGACTGTACCTGTTAAACTAATCAACAGAGAATTTATATTTTTGTTGAACTGCGTTTGACTTTGCTATCTTATTCCAGGGGGAAAATGAGTATTGCACTCAGCACCCTTGGAAAAGTTTATTTGAATACAGCTTGTTTTCCTGCATGAAGAAGTGTGCTTCAACTGCTAGGTTTTTACGGTGGGTTTTTTCTCCTGCCTCTTAAAAGGAAAACTGTCATAGCACACAGGGACACACTTGACTAAAGAGACCCACCTTCCCCTTCAGAATCAGCTATCTGGAAAGCAGATACCAAGGATATGATATTCACTATGAGGGTGGTGAGACACTGGAACAGGCTGCCCAGAGAAGTTCCCTCTCCCTGGCAGTGTTCAAGGCCAGGTTGGATGGGGCTTTGAGCAACCCAATCTAGTGGAAGGTGTCCCTGCCCATGGCAGGGGGGTTGGAACTAGATGATCTTTAAGGTCCCTTCCAGCTCAAACAATTCTATGACTCTATGATGATTCTATGATAATAGGTTCTGACAGCATCTGATGCTATACCTGGCCCCTAATTATCAGTGTATTAATACTTTATCCATTTTACTAATATGTCATAGGGAAAAAAAAAAGATAGCGGAAGAGCAAAATGCTAAGGATGCTAGATTGTGGCCAAATGTTAAACAGTCTTCTGTGAAACTTGTTATCAACTTGCAATTGTCAAGACCAGTTCATAGGAATAGGAGGCCCTCAGTTCATGTTAGTTGAGTTAAATACATGCCTCAGCTACTCACAGGGCAAATGTTTAAGTGGTCTTTCCGTAAACGATTTACTGTTGGGCTATGTGTTATCTTAGTGGCCCCATTTTCTATGATATTAAAAGAATTCATAGTTAGCTATCGGTACCTCTCAGTCACACCATAAAGGAGAGATGGATTCTATTTGTTTAATCTTTTTCCCTTGGCCACCTGAAAGGCACAACCTTATCAAATAAGAGGAGGTAAACAAAAGCTGTTCACACATTACACAAGCTGTTTATAAAGCACTGAAATGCTCAGATGAAAGGCACTGCATAAGTGCAAAGTATTAATTATTTTTATAACATTAATGTGTGCATGCACTGCAAGTACACATTATTAATAAGATGGAACAATGAATCACTTTGATTTGAAGCAGCATGTTAGCGTTAGACTAAAAGAAACATGTCTTCATAACAGACTTGTTGCACAAAAATTTTAGTCCTCTACTTGCTTTGACCTGCAGGTAGCTGAAAAAACCTCAGTGTTTTAGGAGTGATTCTACCTGCTAATTACCTCCAAGCCCCAAGCATTTTAACTTATTACCCTTTCCCACAGGAAGTCTGACCTATTTGAGTTCGCACTACTCCTAATCTTGAGTTGGCTACTCATCTATACTGAGTAGTATCACACTAAGTGTAGCATATTACTTAAGGAAAATAAGGTTCTTTGTGTCTAGTCTATAATAAGCACTTGGACATGCAGTACTTCAGTGCATCAGGTAAGATACTTCTATACAGCATTTGCCCCTTCTGTAACTTAAAGGTTTCTTTGTACGTACAGGTGAAATTATCTAGTTGAATTATTCCTCTTGATTATTTCATAAAATAGTATCTCCTCTCTACCCAGATTAGCTGGGTGTATATTTAAGAAGTCTGCTAATTTTGTGATTTACAGAAACATGTCACATGGATATTGATTCAAGTTTTTAATACTTAACTAAGTCCCGTACTATTTCAGTTGTTTGCAATTTTTCACTATTCCTACTGATCAGTTCTTTTTGAATTGTCTCAGACGAGGCAACTGACAGTGGCACAAAGTAGCAATTAAGTCCATTTCTTACAGTAATTCATGTAAAAGTTTTCTAGAGAGCATAATCTAAAAACCACTTAATTGTCTAAGGGGACAACACCTCAGTGAAAGTTTATTCTGTGCAAAGCCAGACTTCCAAATTCTGTTCATTTTACTGTCTTAATAGAAATACTATCTCCTCACTACATAACTGTAGATTATTTTTCAACATCCAAAAGTGTAAGAAAAAATAATCTTTTAATCTTTACTTCTTTCCTAAAGCACATGGAATGTAAGAACTTGTGACAACATAAAATGTTTTCTGAATAAGTAACATGGTGAAAAATCATTATAATGTCTTCTATATAAACAAAATAGCTGTTCTGCATATAGTGCATCTTCTGAGGTTTTGTAAAGTTATGCCTAAAGCAGGAACAACAGGCTTCTTTCATCATTATATTCCTTGAACATCTCTCCCACATACCCTAAAAAGCTACCCAGGATTTCAGTTTATTTCTTTCTACCAGCCTCACTGTTGATCAGTGGTGGGTTTCACTGAAAAGAAGATTTTCAGAGGGTTCACAGAGAAACTTTCAGAGAAATTACAGGTCTATTTACTGCTGTTCTGGCACCACTCACCTCAAAATGTGAGCATAATTGTACAACGTATGAAAACAAAGCACTGCTAATTCCTTAACTTTCCTGCTCACTTTACATCTCTGTGCTCAGGGAAGCAAATACAGATATTATGGGAAGGACTTACTCTCTTATTTTCATATATGACAGGGAGTAGGTGGGAAGGGAATTTCTTTTACTCCTTCCTTTACCTTTGTGTGGGTTTAAAGCACAAGCCTACGGACTATTAAATGATCCATGTCCACTTAACACGGATCTAAATGATCCAAATAGTCCACTTAACAGAGCCCTATCAAACTGTAACACTTTTTAGAAAGAACGCACTTTCCAGATGAGTTCTAGAACTAATAAAAATAAGCTTAATTTTCACTGGGGTTTAGCAATATTTCTTCTACGTTTGGTCTATTAATAAGCTTTTAGTCCACAGCCTTCTCTACCTCCTTCAGTCCTGTCAACTCTAATTGCATGAAGTCTGGCATTTTCAGTCATCAGCTATGAATGTTTGCAGAAAGGTCCTATTTGTTCAATTTCATCATCCAGATCTCTAAAGTTAGCTTTCACATTGTCAAGAACCCATTTACAGAGCATATTTCAGACATCACAAAGTTTTTTATTAGGAAAAAATTTTAAAGCATCAAGTTTCAAAGTGATAATTGTATTTACTTAATTTATATTATAAAGAAACATATTGTATCTTACAAAGGTATGTCCTGTTTAAGTAATGTTATTAAACTGCTGTAATTACCCTTAAGAAACTTAAACAATCCAAGATGTGGTATTGCCTTTAGGCAAATAAGCAAACATGTCAAAGAATATTAAGCATAATATTTTGAATAGGATTTGGAATTAGCACTGCATACCTGTTGAACACTGATAAGTAATGATGCCAGAATTACTGAATCCAAACACTTCTCTCTATGAAAAGCCTCACTCACTACTTCGTTTCTCTTCACATTTCAGTACAAATAAAATAGTCCACTCCTAAAACATGTTCATTCCCACCTCTGTTCTACTTAGCCTCTAGATTTAGTTTTAATTTTCACAGATTGGTGTTTTTGATTGGTCCGTGACAAGGAGATTGCTAATGTATTTCCTCACTGTCAGACTTCTTGGCTGTTAATGCTTTGCACAATACTGGAAAGGCCCAGGGACAGTATATAAGATTTATATAAATAAATGCTGAAACATGAAGTAAAAGCAGCCTCTTGGAATACTGCCTCTGGCCCTGTTTCAGCACCACTTTTGTTGGAAATCTGTATTTTAAAACTACTTCAATTAACCTTAGTTTTTAAACTAAAAATGTTTAACATGGACAAAGCCAGTGTAGTGAAAGAGCTTTCTGAAGACATGTGGTGCCATGTTATGTTGAGAGTTCATCCAAGTCTCAATCAGGTCCTATGTAAATAAAAGGCAAAAGTTCTTTATATATGTAGTTTTTCATTATCCAGATAGTAGCACCATTTTTCTTATTTTAGAAGAGTAATTTTTATTAATTTACTTTTAAGCTTTTCATATTAGTTGTCAAGCATAGAATCAGATTAAAATGTACTTTGATAACATTTTCATCTCATCTCTGAGTCTTTTTATAAATACTAGCTAATACATTATTTATTTAAGGAGCATTAGCAAGGCACTTTAGATCTGCATCCTTTGACTGAGAGGCAGACAAAGCAGAACAAAAGAATAAAGAAGTGAACTGAGATTCTTTTAAACTTTCAGTAATGTAATTAGAAATACACTAAGACAGATGCATTGGTATTCATAAACAGACAGAGAAAAAGAAAGTAACTGAGCTGGAATTCTCTTCTTACACTGAAGGAACAGTCCTAGTTTCAACAACTATCCCATTGTTTTTAAAATTGCCTCTTATAACTCCCATCTTCATGCACCTAACAGGCTTTATTCTTCCTATTTTCAGAATGGGAAACCAAAAAGAAAGTATGCAATTTTCTAAAACAAAAACTACAAAAGTTATTTCAGCATTCATGAAAAAAACTAAACTTATGGCTCTGAAGAAAGAGGGCCTGGTGACGCACAGAGTCTGTACAACAAAGATGAGGAAATGCATATATCATGTAGTCAAAACTGTTCTGCAGAGACAAGAAATAAATGAAACGTAAGAATAACCCCAGTGTCCAGGATCTATAGCTCCTCCCTGAGGCTTTTACAAAAAACAAACAAGCAAACAGCCCATGTCCCCCCCAGCCATGTCCCCCCCCGCCTCCAACCACAGCCACACATTCTCAATTTTAGATCTTTGAATATTCATTTTGTAACATCAATGGACTTCTCAGCCTAAATTATGGTCGAATTAGCAATCTGTTTATTTTATAAGACTTTCATAAATTATCCTGTTATCACAATCTGGACTTTGTAAAGATCATTTCACCTAGGAAAGAGCCTGGCTCTCCAGATACCCATTTTAAATACTGTACTCTATGATTTTAGACGATAAAGCAAGACAAAAAAACCCCAACCACCCAAATAGAACATTTGGTTGTCATATAATGCAAGAGTCTCCTAAATGCCGTTCTTAAGTAGCATGATGACACATAATAAAGAATCCTCTGTCCAACATCCCTGTGGTTCTAAGGTAAAAGGTGTATTACAAGTTAAGAAAACTCATGAACTACTAGCACTTCTCAGATATACCACACTATTTTTTGAAGCAGATGAGTATGATCTAAATAGTCCTTAACTCCACTGTATATTTTCCCCCAGATGCAGAAAATCACGGAATCACAGAATCATTCAGGTCGGAAAAGACCCTTGGGATCATCGAGTCCAACCATCAGCCCTACTCTACAAAGTTCTCCCCTACACCACATCCCCCAACATCTCATCTAAACGACCCTTAAACACAACCAGGGATGGTGACTCCACCACCTCCCTGGGCAGCCTATTCCACTGTCTGACCACTATGTCCAGTCTAAACCTCCCCTGTTGCAGTTTAAAGCCATTCCTGACAGTGTGGACTTTCATTGCCACAAAATAAATGGAGAATGGAAAAGAAAATATTTGAAAGATGCATATTATCTACCTAAAACATGCAAGCCACAAATTACTACAGGCAGCCACTGCAATACCTTAACCATTCAGGCTAGGGTATAAACCCTTGCTTCCCCAATAAAGCCCACTAATCTAAAGCGCTGTTCCAAGACAAACAGAACTAAGAAGCAGTTTCACAAGTCACTGAGGTGACTTTCAACATTACATTCCAGATCTGCTCCAAAGGAAACTGAAACTTCAGGGGTGCCTGGAGATGGACAGGCCTTATCGCAAATTAGCAAAATCAAACAAACAAAATTCAAGAAATAAGAATGGCATAGCATGGTCCAGTAAACCAAGAGTATAAAAGGAAATAAATGAGAAGGAAAGAAGGGTTAAAAGAATAACAAGGTCAAGACTGCAAATAGCTATTTTTTGACTTGTAAATGAAGGGAAAAAAAGGCAAAAGTAAAGAAGAGATTATTGATATAAGCAGGAGTAAGAAAAAGTAGTCTTGTGACAGAAAAATATTATGTTGACACATCATCTACATATCAATAGATATTATATCAATCTGAATGAAAATAAAATACTAAATGACAATACACAGCACATTTCTAAAGTTTCTGAAATACTACTAGATTAAAATGGCTAACAACATTTTTCTATTCACACTCAGCAACATTACACATGCCATTTATACTTTCAGATGATCTTCAATGCTCCATACACAGAAAAACATCCAGATATACAAAGATAACATTTTTGACCCAAGGAACTCCTTAGGTACAATAATCTTCCTCCATTCTTAACAAGTACTCTCTCTTTGCAGAAGACTAGTAAGAAGACAAATTAGTAAGATTCTACTCCGAAGTGATTAGTAGAAGACTATTGTAGATTCCTATATAAAAGTATGTTTATTGGGCAAAATAGTTTCATAAAGAAAACCAGTCAGCCTATGGGGAAAATATAAGAAAAATATTTATATTTGGGAACATTTTAACAACTACCTCCATAAACTATCTCCCCTAGGAAATAAATACAAAATATTCTGGAAACACTTCTTGTTTACAAAAGGTTGCATAATAAAAAAGAACCGCTATTTTTTGTCACACTGTTCTAACATTAATAAAAAAATATAACAACACTGTGAATTAATGGAATAGAAACTATTGCTTAAGTTAAGGAACTATTTTAGAACTGTAAAATACTGCATTTGGTAATTAAAGTAAAATCACCACAAATACCTACAATAAACACAAAATCCAGTAGACCAACAGAAGAAAAAATGAAACATGATAGAATTGCTGTGCTTAAAGGTTGTCAAAATAGTTTGTACATGAATTTGAGTTAAAATGAAAAATGTCATTTCATCCCAGAACTATCAATACTTGAATAAAAGCTGTAAGAGACCCACTAAAGCAAGAAGGCCCCTGATAAAGCTGTAAGATTGCTCAAGCATCTAAAGAAACATGTGAGGAGATGGGAGTGTTAAAAGAATAAAAAAAAAAAAAAAAAGAGGAGAGGCACTTTGTTGTAGTTACAGTATTAGCAATGAATTTTGACAAGTTTAAATAACAATTCTCAATAATAAAAATTGCAAAAAATTCAGAAAGAAACCATTTGTCTAGTCAATACTATCACTGGAACAAAGCAGTACTTCAGTTTCTGCATTGGAATTTTTGCCTATTTTTATCCTCTCAAAAACTAGTGATCTTCATTTTAAAGCACACATATAGGAAATAATGTAAGAATCACAATAAACCTCAATAAAATATTTGATTTTACTGCATAAGAATAATAGATATGGCTGTTAATGATTTTCAAGTCTCAAAAGCCCTCTCCTGCCACAAAGAATACATATTAATCCTTTTAATCCTTTATAAAGTATTTCTGCAATCACTGTAGCTACCATAATGCTTATAGTCTAGTAAAGTCTGTTGGTAAGACACATTAAGCATCTGATTGTTCAGAAGCAAGTTTAGTTCTTGGGCCTTTCCTCAGTCTTGAGCTAGCAAATAAGAATGGAATTAACAAATACTTTAAACAAGTCCATCATAAAATAGCTTTACTAAAGTTTCCATCTTGAATAGCATAAGTATGTATTTAAGCTTATGAAAATATTTGAAAAGCAGGACCTGAACCACCTGGTTCTCAACTCTAATCTGAATAGTTAAGATTTTACAAATGGAAAAGTAACACTTTTGAAGATGACTGTCAAAGAGCTTATACAAAAAGGGTGAGGAACACACCCAAGAAACAAATTTTTTTTGAACTAAAGATACTTAGGATTGTCAAATACGTTCCATTAACACACATACACAAATGGCTACTCATACTTGATAAAAAATAAGTAGTATTAAAGGTAGAACACCTGTATCTCTCACCAAGGCACCGGTGTTCCGTTACAACTACAAAATTTATACAATGAGAGGCTTTAAGAAACTAAACTAAATGCTACCTCTAAACCACAGCCTTCCTACCTGAAATCAAGCCTAGTAAAGAAGCAGAAACTACATCTGTGACACCCTTTACATTCCCACAATTAAAAATCTACCAACTGTTGTCCAGGTAGCTCAGTCACTATTGTCTTGTACACCTGGATTTCCACCCAGCTGTTCAGATTTGTGTTACGCATTACTTAATCTGACGTGCTATGTCCTTTGCAGCTGTGCTTGATATGAAGATTATGGTGGAGACATAGTTTATTGCATGTTTTTATACTTCAAAGCTTTTAAAGGCTGTAAAACTGGTTAAGTTTTGTGAAGTTGTAGAAATCAAGATAGTTTGGGGTTTATTATAAATTTAAGTGTTGTACTTTGTATTTGTTTCTATATTTTCTAAGAACAGCTCTGGATTACATGCAAGTAATGTTTCTAGGTGGGGATTTTAGGTACTTCTTACAGTGAAATTTAGGTAAACAACTCTTAGGAGAAGAAAGGGATTACAATGAGAGCAAATAGATTCCTTAAAACAGAGAAACCTTGTTCTTGCAATGTAGTATGTGGAAAGTGCTTTTTTTTTTTTTTTTTTGTCAATTTCCTGTTGAAGAGAATATACTTTGCACAAAACATTTCAATACCCATTGTGCTACAGAATATGGGTGAATATCTGTAAATACTTTAATCATAGCTTACAGCTCAGGGAAGACCTCAGAAGTATTTAAATATTCAGGTAGTGAGGCAACTGCTAATGAGCTCTAAGTCACTCCCAGCAGGGATTTTCTTTAGGTAGCTCAGTAGTAACTTGGGTATTTTAAGTACTGCACTTCTGATGCACTTTGAAGGAGAGCTACTGACTGATACAATGATTTTGAGAGTAATATGAAAATTTCTGTTTCAACTTATATTTTATATGCTTTATACCTTCTTTAGAAGACAAGATCCTAGAACTTCTCAAAATACTCAACACTTTGCTAGGTCTTAGGCTGGAATTTGGGTTGCTCAGCAATGTTAAAATTGTTCTGACCAGTGACAAAATCTTTGTTGTTAGATAACTGATTTTCTGCTAATAGAACTAGTAAATTGGGCATTGAATTTTGAGGAAATGTAGTGGTTCTTGAAATTTAACTGATTGTTTTCTTTTGGGATTCAACCCTAAGATTGGTTATAAGTTCTTCTATTAGATATAAATGCTATTAGTTATAAGTTCTTCCATCAAAGTTTACTTATTTTACTCTCATAGAACAAAGCTACTTTGCTCAAGTTTTGTCACACAGACCATAATACTTACAGTTTTTGCCTTCTGTATGATACAGCTATGAATATCCAAGGAACTTAAAATTTAAGACACCTTCAAACATACACCTTGTCCTTCCACTACATTTGATGATTTCTTTGCTTATAATAAGATTCTGCAACCTTGTTATCCTTAGCCTTATAAGAAGGGTAGCAGGTTAAGGCAGGATTCTAGCTTGACTTTGGATAAATTGAGGACTTTGGAAACTTTAGCTCCAAAAAAGCTATGAAAAGGGAAGAAAGTCAGTTATAAAGATTTTTGGGATCCAGAATAAAATGTGATGCATAGAAAAACAGTAACATGCTAAAAGGTCATAAATACTTCAGTAGATTCTTTTGAAGGCCTCTTACTCTGCTGTAGATCACTTGGATGAACTCATGGCTACCAGTGTTTGTTGCTGCCTAAATATCAGCTGTGCTTATTACTAGGCTGGACAACTTCTTGGGTGCTGGGAAAAATAACAATTTAGTCAGTGCTTTTCTTGTCACCATTAAACTATTGTTATTTCATCATGACTTTAGGAACTATAGCTTCTGGTTATTTTCTTCCCAGCTGAGACAAAAAAAAATGAAAATCCCAATTGCTCTCTACTTTTATCACACTTACCACACAGAATTCCAAAAATATTTGCAGTGGCTATGTTATTGAAACTGGCTTTTCTGGGAAAAATCAGAACAACTGAAGCCTGGTTTCTGCAGATTTTATTGCTATGTGCAAATGTCCAGACTGTGGTAATCCTGGCTCATGCCCCTATCTGTATCTCCTGTTCAGCAAGTTTTACATGTGCTAAGTGGCTCACTCTTATGCCTCACAGACCAGGTAACTGTTCAGCTTGTTCTATGGCCCTTCTTTTGACGGTAACATTAATATCCATTTCTACTACCTTATACCTATTCAGCAGTTTTCACAAAACATTTAATATATTTTACATGTTTTTCCTTCTGGCCAGTTTCTTCAGAAAACAGTAATATTTAAATCTTTCCAATTCATGTGATTATGCTTCCAAGATTTTTTCAAAGTTACTACAAATCAGAAATTCAGTCTAATGAAACAGTTGTCTAAGTACAATTTAGAAAACTAGATTCTTTTTATTACCAAAATACAAGAGAATGGCCAACTAGTATCATTGATGTTTTGCTTTTTTTTTTTTTGTCTTTACCATATAAAACTCAAATTTACAGAAATGTTCATGAAAGTGGCACAAACTGCAAGGATTCTTCATTTGCTCTGCAATACATCCGCGGTTTTAAATAGGCTCGTCTTTTTCCACTGGAGCATATTAGCTATTTACCGGATATTCAGGATATACCTTAGAACTCTCTTTCAGCTCCAGAAAGAGGGGAAGTGATGTGCATAGGTGATAATATGTAAGTGCTTAGAAGTTCCTAGCAATGACATTACAGTCTAGAATCCACGACAAATTTTTCTGCATGCTTTCTTATCTCCTAAAAGAAAGAACCCCCTCCTTTCGCCAAGATACAGAGACAGGACTTTGAAGTCTCACCCAAACAGCACGCAAGTATTTGCCGTGTCCTGAATGAGTCTGAGCTTTTGTTCTGTGGGCTGCGCATCAGCGCCCAATAGCTCAAGGGCTCTGTACTTCCCCCTTGTGCGGCTCGGCCCTCAGAAGAAATCCAGCCTGCGAGAACCCTGCCCGTGCTGTGTGCGAGTGACCTCCTCAGCCAAGGTAGCGTCATTACAGGAAGGTCACGGTGCAGAATTGTACTGACTTCCAAAATGAATAGGCTTTTGAGGTACAGCTGCCGTATTTTTCCTCTCTTGAAGATCCACAATGAAATGGAGACAAAAGAGGAAATGTATTTTTAGTGGGAACGTTGGAAAAGTAATTTTTTTGTTAGCAATATCTTTATATTCACAAATTTGTGTGCTGTTGCCAGATGGAGAATTATTAATAATTATTAAATTCAAGGGTGGGCCATGAAAGTGTCAGGGAGCTTTGAAAGAGACTGAGAAGTTGGCATGAAGCATATTTGTTGCAGTTCAGCAACAGTTGTATCTGCAGACTATTAACATAGCACAATTATGGGTTTCAAAAAGGGAAATAAAGCAAAAGTTACAAATTAATTGATACTGATGAGATTACTTAAAAGTATACTTGATTTTAAAATCATTGACTATTATGTCAGCAGTGTTTCTCATGACTCATTCTGCTCAGGGATTAAGATTTGCCTTCTCATTTAACGATTCTGCAAGAGTTAAGATTCAGAGAAGCAGAATTTATATTAAAATTTAAAGAACATAAAGCTTTTTTCCTAGACTTCTTGTAAACATCTTTATATTAGCAGCCTCTGACATTAATACAACAATGGTGTAAAAGACCTAAGCAAAAAAGCTCCATAGCTTGTACACAACTTCCTAGTTCAGTTAATACTTATGTGCCGTTCTGTAGTCATATCACTGAAGTAAAGACTGATCTGCCAGATAAAATAAGAGCAACAAGATACTGAAGCATTACAACAGTGCATCTTTGCTATTAAAATGCTGCAGCCTCATTGCAACAGTCAAACTCACTCAAACTGTCTATGCTGTATTTCATAAAAGAAATCAGCAACTTCTAATTGGTTCTGAACAGCACTGTACTTGTACCAATGGAAGGAAATACAGAGTATGTGAGTCTGAGGGCACCAGCGAGGCTTTTTTGCTGTGTTACAAAAGTAAATGCTGTTGGCCCTAGGGTCTATGCAGTGGATCTTTAGTAATTTTGTTTTCAGAGTTCCTTCATGCCTATGTGCTGCCTATTCTAAGATAATTTTCACCACACAAAACACATTTTGTAACTCAATAGGACTGAAATATGTGTTAAAGCGTAACAGACTGACGGTGGTAAAAACATTCAAGCAAACAGAAACAGTGTTTCATTCTAGTAGAACAGTATTGTCTACAGACTGACTCTCAGTACCTTAACAGTCTTATTAATGACTTGAAAACTTTATAGTACCCTATAAAAAAACCTTTGTGTCTTTTGCTTTCTTAGCAAAAAAACTTTGTAAGAAAGTTTGCTGTTCAAGTTATGGAAGCATGGATGTTTTCAAAATTCAAATACTAGGAAAACTAAGTTCATTTGAGGCAATATGTATCATGGTGAATTCTCACCTGAAAGACAGATCAGGTTTTTTTCTCCTAGTTGCATTACCTGTGGATATGAGTTGGCAGAGCAACTCTTTCTCCCTGTGCCATCCATTGGCATAGAGATGGAGGAGTGGGTGGGATTCACCTCACCTGTTACGACAAGCTAATAATGAAGTGTTTAGTCTGAAGTATTTGCCCTAAGTTCTAGTCAGTGTACCAAACAGATGTGCTTCTCTCTAGTGACTGCAGAGGGAGTCTAGGGTGACTTGGTCAGGTTAAATATCTAACCTACAGATGGATAAAATTAGGTGAAAAGGTCTTTAGTATTAATTAATAGTAATTATTTTTCTTCACTAAGAGTGGTCCCTCTGTTGCTACTACTCTATTTGACAACTCAAAAGTATTAGTAACACCATGTTAGCTGTCATATTGTTGAAGGTTAAACTTTTAGAACAATGTAGCAATATTACCCTTAGGTCAAGAAAGATGTTCTTTATATATGTTAAAGCCAAAGGCCCTAATCAGAAGAACAAGTAGAAGCCACCTTTGAGCAAGGACATCCCGGAGCAATTAGACCTTGAAGAGGGTACACTGCCAACTTGGCAAGCAAACTCAAGTATCCTTGACTGAACTACCCTCATTATAACACTAAAACTCACACCTATAGGTCAAGAAGACTCTTACCTGTGTGAAGACCCTTTCCCTGAGTATGTGTAGTAGTAGAAGTGTTGTGCCAGTACTATTATAATTGTATGTAAATTACTAACCAATCATCGTAGAGAGGATGGTCTTGGAAAATTACTAACTCTGGAAGTTTTGTGTATGAATGTAGTGCGAAAAGTCCCATTGGTGTGTTTGATTTGTGGGAAACCACAGAGCACCTAGGCTTGCACACCCCTAAAATAAATAAGTAATGTCTCTCCTGCATGTGTGATTATTGACCTCTTGTACACCGGGCGACGAATCCACTTTTCAGACAATATTACCTAACCCAACAACAACAAAAGAATTAATAGAAGTTAACAGCTTGTGTTGCCCTAGTGTCCACATCAGTACCACTGGCAGACTGAAATATCTTACTGAGAGGGAAGGAACAATCTAAGAGAAGAAATACAAGAAGGAGCATTCCCTGGCTGTCATAATTGTGTGACTTTTTACAATTCCTCTTTCTTGCTTCATGAAGTCTGAAGGAGAATGAACAACTGGAATGTTTTTGCACCCGCAAGTGTGATTCTTGTCCTTTTTTCCAAGCAGATATTAAAAAACCCCAAACAAAACAAACAACTATTAATGACGTGACATGGCTATGATATTGCTTGATGGGCATTACAATTATATTTTGGGGGTAAGCTTCCTAATGTGTTGGCCAGGCTCATCACGTAATTCCTTTGTTTGGCATACTTAGATCTACAGCTTCTCTTGGCTTAGAAGATCAGGTGGTTTCAATCTAAGCTTGAGTACATAACCAATGTACTCAATGTGTTGAGGTACAACTTTTCCCACTTTGTATGCAAGAACAACTGAACACACTTGATGTCTCTATAAACGATCTTTTGACCCAGTGAAAATTTCAGTGTCTCAATATTCAGCTTCTCTGGGCTATATTTCCATTGAAGACTCAGGTAAGGATAAAGGCAATGCTGTTGTCTTCATGAGTCACAAACAAGACTCTCTGGAGATATTTTCTACAAAGTAACTTTTCACCTTGAAATGAAAGCATATATAAGCACATATAGCCCTAACATGACTTTTCAGAGCTGTACTTTTTTAATGTTATTGACTTCACAGCAAAAGATATGAAGCAATTTAAAGCACAACGTGTGTTACAGGAAAATGATTGCTACATTTCTTTAAGGAAATGTTGAGAACTTTAAAAGAATTAGGTAGTCTTCAGATGTAACTAAAGAACCTTACAGGAAGTTCTGAATGGGGAACTACAAATTCTATCTGGTCCAAATAGGGCTTTTTGAACAAAACTTTCCTTTGAGAATATCAAGTATGCTCTGCTGACTTTAAACAAAAATAGGTTGTGAAGAACTATATAAACCTCTGTGTGCGTTAAGCAATCATACTAGAATTAAGGCTCAAACCCGTGAAGTGGCAAACACTGTCTGTGCACTGCTGGTTGACCTTAATTTCTATTAGGTTTAGAACGAAAGGAAGACAGTGGAAAGCATTATGAGTTATTCATAATAAGAATGAACCAAAACACCTAAACCAAACTTACACAGCAGTTACTTTTATATTTTGTCATCGAACAAAAGCAAATGCACATAAATTTCACTACAAAGTATCAAAAGAAGTTTTGAAATTGGGACCACCTTAATGTCTTTTGGAACTGCTTTACACAAGAGGATATTTGGCTGGATTTAGAAAATTTTAGGTTATCTCATAGTATAGACCCCAAATCCCATTGGTATGGGGCTTGGAGACATTCTCATTAATTGACGGTAAAAACTGTATCAACTGCCTGATACGTGCTCTTCAGGGGCAAATTATGAATTCTTTCACCTAGACTAATGAGGTAACAGTCACACAGAATGTTGTCAGAGCCAATTCTGTTTCTAATTTTGCCATGTGGCTCTTGAATCAAGTAGAACTTCATTTCCCAAGCATAAAACAATGAAACACTCTAGAGAACTAAAGAGGTCAGAATCTGTTCTTCCATGTGCTTACTACCACTGCGTGATCCACTGTTCTTATGTGACTACCTCTAAGCAGGTCCACTGTGATACCTGTCCTTCGGTACCTTCCACAATCAGAGGATGATGATATCCAGTGACTCAGTTAAAAGGCATGCACTTACCTGACATCAGGGACTGGGTTGCCAGTAACTCGGCACTCCAGCAATACTTTGTTTCCTTCAGCAACTTCCTGGCTCCGGAGCTTCTGAGTGAATTGAGGTGGTGAAGATTTATTCTCTTCCATGTTGATGAAGGGTTGGCAAAGGACCATTTTGCTCTGAGTGATGCTCTCCCTTTCAGCAAAGTGTTCTCCGTTCAGATGAGCCCCAGGTAATTTTGTCTCAGGCTCAGTCTCTTGATGTGGCTTGTCAAACTCCTGGTTCACCAAGGCAGTTACAGATGGTTGTTTCTTTTTAGGAGACAGGTATCCACTGTCTGGAGAAGACGAGTCCCCATCAGGGCTTCGGCCTCTTGTCTTTGCTGCCTGTCTAAATATAGATGACAGTTCCTCTATGAATGTGGCAGCTTTGTCACACAGCTTGTTCCTGAAAGGAACTTCTCCCTGGGATGCCAATTTGGACTTTGGGTTTGCCCTAGGCACACCTGGACCATCTTTCTCCAAATGTTTCAGGCTTCTAATGAAGCTGGGACTAGCAGTTAGCAAAGGTGAAGTGCTTGCTTGCCTCCGGGAAACTGTAACAAAACTACCTGCTGTTTGAGGTGCGGTGGATTGCTCTTTCTGATTCCCTGGGGGAAGGTGACTTGCAGCAGATGAAGTCGGACTGCTTGCTTGAGGCCTCTGTAAAGCATCTTGCTTGTGCAGTTTGGTATCACTGAAAGAAGGATGTTCTGAAGTGCTAGAAAGAGAGGTGTTTAAATAATGAGTGAAGTCTGGCGCTGCATTCTGATCCTCCTTCATGGAATTGGCAATGGCTTCCTGAGCTATGTCAAGGCTCTTACATATCTCCTCCTGGGTAAGGAAGGCAGAAAGTTCATTTGAAAATTCCCCATTCTGTATGTCTGATAGGGGATCATACAAAAAGTAGGATGAAGCTTCCGACATATTTTCAGGATATCCCTTATTGGTGCCTCTTTCTGCACAGTAAGCCTCCTTCAGCACTGAAGAAAGAGGCAATGCCTGGCCACAGCTTCTGTCTTGCATCCTGGAAGACATAAACACAATTCCTTAATGAAAAAACTTCTCCATAAAAAAACCTCTTAGATCCTGGTTCCCATAAACTGCGACACCAAAACTGGGAGAAGAGCAGAACCCAACAGTGCATGAAATACTGTAAGCCTTGGTTTCTATTAGAATGGGCCAGGGTTGCAAATTGTCTAGGTGAAAATGAGAGCACTTAGGAGCAATTTTTCTCATGCATCTTCTATGAAAAACTATGAAGATATCTTTTTTCTGTACACTGCCTAGCACAAGTTCAATTCCACTGGACCAATCTGAGTGACTTGTTACTTCACATCAATGCTATTATACATTTTTTCTGTTTTTAGGCTTCTGATGATTTGTGGAATATATTTACTTTTCTCCTTCCCATAACACTTCCTTCCAGACACTAAACCATCAAATTCTGAGAGGAAAAGTGTTCCAGCTGAAACCATTATGAGAATCTACACAAGGATGTTTGGATTAGAAATTCCAAATTATCCTTTCTGTTTAATGTTGGCAATGTGTTTAATAATATTTTAGATCTTCTGTTAATGTTTTTAACTTGTTACCTTTCAATACAATTTAGTAGCACTTTCCTCAACACTGGCAAGTGGAATATCAAACTACCACATGCTAAAACTAAAACACCAAAGAAATAGATTTCACAACCCATGTATCATCCTGCACCATATAAGTGTATAACATATATTCTGTACCAGTTTCACAAAGTACAGAAGCATCTATACATCTCCAGCTTTCCCACATGATTTTAGAAAGAAGGTGAGTGTTCTCTGCCTCTGTAAAACCAGCAAGAAACAAGACATTAAGGAAACTGCTCTTTTCCCAAGGGAAGGATCTGCCTGAAACTCTCCTTATTGAAATTTATTTGTCCTGCTGGTCACTAGATTGTGAGTGATCTGATCTTAAAAGTAATTGTTACTTCTGCAAAGCATTTAATTAAGTTGAACATCAGTGTTTTTACCCTTGAAAATCCTCTTCTTATTATGATAATTTCTATGAGATTAATTGTGCACAAGATTTTAAAAAATATTATATTTTCTTAATGGTCCAGAGTATTTCTCCACTGATAGACAGGTGGCTTGACAGTCATGAGATGCACTCGGATGTATTTTACATCAGCTTGTGCAAGCTCCAATTACCTTTAGTCACTTCACCAGGGCTTACCCGGCATGTAGTCATTAACTGACTGATAGATTATTGGAATTCTTGGCCTGGCATATGCATCCCTTGATATGCCTGCTTCTCTCACCAACAGATTACACCTCAACATACAAAAGAGATGTATAAGGAAACCAGAGCATTTTAGGATTTGATCTATGTTTTTACAGAATACAGTGATAGGGTTATTCTTTGCTGGGGTTACATCTTTCTTTCCTTTTATCTGTGTTTACAGGGCAACAAATATAGCAACCATGCCAATCTCTTGTCAACAAAATCTAAAAAAGTATATACAGTATAACTGACTATCACATAGCAGCTTTAAAGAATGAATCTGAGAAGCCAAGCAAACAGTTGGTCTAGAGGCTCAGCTGTTAAGGCATAAACTGGATGAATGCCAGGGAACCAAGGGTTAAACCTGGAGAGTTTCTGTCTCCTTAATCTTTGTTATTTTTTAAAACTTTGTATTCAAATGAACAAACCTGCTAGTTTACTATTTAGATAACTTGTGAATATCTGTGCTTCAAATGATATCTTTATTTAAATCTGATTCACACTAGTTCCTAGCTTGCTCACATCTCAAAGTGACACATTACATACTCAGATAGATAGACTTCTCTGATTTCCAACACCAAGCTGCTCTGGTGTTTCAATGGATTATGAGTCGGAGAACAATTTCATCTATTGCTAGCCACCCGACACGATGATTAAAATGAATGTATTATGAATTAGCATATCACCTCCTAGTTTTATCATCAAAAAAATATAATGGCAATATATGTCATAATTTTCAAAGCCCAGTGTCTAAATTTAGGTAAATCAATCTGTAGCTGGGTATTTAAATTAAGCCAATGAATTTAAATATGTGCTGGTTATTGGCAATTTCTAATGCTGATAAGCCTTCTTGGTAAGAAAAGTCTGATGTCTAAAAATGGATTTATATATCTAGCTTTAGACAGCTGAATGGAAGCTTCCAGTATAAAGACTTTTTTTTCAGCCATACTGTAATATATAACACCACTATTCTTTTGGAGCAACTTGTAACCACAGTGAACTGGAGGTGAAGTATCACTGACCCTATCAAGTAGCATATAAGATCATAATTAGAAATTTTGAATGCTATTTCTAGCTTCTCCAAGTTAGACTACAATGTATTTATAACAGTTTTCATCATCATTACTTATTAGGTAACCTGCAAAGCCATGTACTATATCATTTAAAGACACAAACATAAAATACAATGTCACATGCAGATCAGTGTTTAGGTATGCTTCCAGCATTATTACATATAAACTATTTATGGGGTCCTATTTGCTATACATTTAAAAATTACTCACAAGTAAACACACATTTTAATATCACGTTGTTTAAATATTTACTCAGAAAATAGTATAGATGCTCTAATGAATAATATAGTAAATAGTAAATTCAAAACGTACTGGATTATAATAATCTCAGAAGACATTTGAATAATTAATCAAATTAAGGTATTCAAGAGATAAATAATGAAAGATGGAAAATCATAGAAAATCAAAGGACTCATTTTGGGAAAAGTATAAGCATCCTGAAATTGCGGAACCTGTCCAGTGAAAAATTATTACTTAAAAAAATATGACCCAAAGCCAATCTGTTCAAAGGAATACTATGAAGGAAGAAATGTATCTGGTAAGATTTTTTTAAAACAAAAGGCACATATTTTTCCTCTGAATTTTGAAATCCTGCAGAATTACTCCCCATAGTACGATAATTAAATTTAGCAGAAAATATAAAACAGACCTTACAATGAATGGCCCAAAATGATGAGTCTCAAGTATAAGTAATAGCGGGTAAAGTTGGTTTTTTTCCTTCTTTATCTAAGTAGGCTTAAAGTTGCTCCAGCTATTCAGGAAAGATTGCTTGGTCCTCAGTAAGCATCGAGAAGACTGTGGCCTGTGTGTTACATCTGTCCTCTGTGACTGTGTAATTCTTACCCCACTCATCTATATTTGGGAACTGAACTCATGTTTCAGCAGACTGCCGCTATCTGGAATTCCAACAGAAGCAACGTTAGGCCTGGAAGTGGCACAAAGTTCTGTGCACTTACTACTCAGAAATTCAGAGAACTTAATCACTTAAATGAGCAATTTTTGTTATATTTAACATAGTTTTTAAGGCTGTTTTAAAATATTATTCTGGAATTTTAGGATGTGACTTTTGCTCATTATTAAAGGACCTACTCCACAGGTCATAGAAAACACAGTGTGTAGAAGTTAATTTTTAAAAAATTATTTCTTTCTACAGCATTTTGTCTTAACAGATTTTATTTTTTTTAACAAAATTAACTATTTTTATAACAATAAATAAAATAATTAGCTTTTTCTACTTAAAGCAGATTAAAATTAATAGCTTCCTTGTGCACCTTAAAATCTTCCAGGAAAAGAAAAAAACATAGAATCATAGAATCATTTAGGTTGAAAAGACCCTTAACTTTTTTAGAGTTATCAGCGCAAATCATACATCTTTTTGTAATACTAAAAATTATTAATCTGTAACCATATACTACACTGTATAAATAAATTTACCTACTGAATTTTTACATCTCAAATGAAGTAATCCTATCACCAGAAGAGAAGTAATCTTCTCCCTCAGAAATGACACACAAACCCGCAGGAAAACATGTATGCTTCAAAAAGACCCCACAACGCTGACACATGTATTAACACTGAAACAATCAAAATGCATTTCTGGTTTCTATAGCCTTGTAGAGTGTAATGAGTAACACAGTCAACTTTCCCTTACCATCTTTGCTAAGGAAGTACTTTCACCTCATTAAGAACTCCTGTGAGAGTTTTGTCTCAGGGAAGAAAAATCTTCTGTCCAAGAGCACACTTGTGCCTTTTAAGGCGCATCATTTCCTCTGATAGTGAAAGTAAGAAGTAAACAAGAAGAGTGCTGGTTTAATCTACAGGTTTTATCATATAATTTCCAGAAATAAAAGCAATGTGTGGGTAGGATTGCTTTTGCCAGATCATAGCCCACTGGGAGTCAAATTCTCTAGAGCAGATAGGAGAAACTGTAGCTCCAAATAGATGTTATAGACCTCCATCCCTTCTGCCAGCATCCATTATATCTGCTTTCTGATTTGAATTCATTTTGTGAACTGGCACTTGTTCTTAGCTCAAAGTCTTCTAGATATTGCGTTGCATTTTTTACTAAAGTTTATTCCTTGGCAACAATGGACCCACTGTTGTGACAGAAGTTCACAAGAGACTCATAGCTCCCTATAGGTCCCAGACCATATGTTACCTAGTATCACACATTGTTTTTCAGTGGTTAATATAATATCTTTCTTTGCATCTTCATACAGGCAATTACTGTCCCCTAATCAGAGCTTCAAAAGATTCACTGTTGGAATAGGAATACTGACTTCACAACGTATACAAACCCCATTCTTATGACTTGGGATCCTTACCGTATTGTAATGAAATTAATAAAAAGGATTTTATTTCAGGTCATTTTACAGTAATTTTAGTGTGTCAAATAAGAACAGAATCATCATTCTAAAAATGTCAGGCTAAAAACTGTACACAAAAAAAGGAGCTGGTCATCTAAGAGTTAACCACTGTATGCCTACTTTTTAAGAAGTCACCCCACAGAGCGGAATCCAGGCCCTGTGTCAGGCACACAGCCTCTCCACTAAATGCATCAGAGTCAGCCACCTTCAAATGGGAGCCAAAAATAGCCTGCATATAAACAGCAACAAACTGCCTTGGGCTATCTTCAGCATTTTCTACAAGGAGGGAGTGCATGAAAACCTCGTTCTTGGAATTATATGTTTAAATTGTCACCTAGGGGAGGACAATGTATCTGCCTGGAGACATCTGCAGAGATAATTTTTAAAGGAACTGAGTTTTTATGAATATAGTTGCACTGATGATTTGTGTAAATCAGGTATGCCTATCACTTTTTGTACAGTATGAGAGAAACATTTGCCTGGAAAGTGAAAGATCTGTGTTCAATTTATTCCTAGTGGCTTCAAGTGTTAATGAAATACTCGTCATAACTTGCACACTTATTAGGGCAAGGTTTTATACAGCTGTATTAAGCCATGAATAAATTTTCCCAATGTCATTCTACCAAGATTTAGGGAATGCTTATATCCTTTGACCTGTCCTGAATCTTTTGGAAACTTACTTAATTTTTGATCAAGACCTTCCATTTTTATTGCAAAAATAATGTGTATTCTCCTTTACAAAGGTGGTAGACAGCAGTAAATCTCTATAAGCAAATGCCAGAGGGACTAAAACTCTGGAACAATTACACATTTTGAAAGATAAAGATGTGCAATAATATGCAACATGGTAATAATTTAGCATTTACATGTAAAATGTAAAAATTAATAATAACATACATACAAGGTAAAGGATATTATACCTGATAGGCTCACTCCATATTGAAGTATTGTGGCAGATTCAACTGATGAACAGAACTCCATGGAGAAAACACTTTTCATTACTGATAGATTTGATGGAGCATAGCTAGACTGGTCTCCTGAAACCTTAATAACAGTTTCTAATACTAGTCAGCCCGAGTCATTCAAAACCTCATGTCACAAACTATAAAGCTATTCTGCTTGTAAAAGCTTTCCATTCCATTTGATGAAGATATTACACAGTGCAAAAGATTTTCATTGTTAATTGGGCTAAAACCAAAATATAATAACAAGCATGGCTCTTTACCCATAGTAATTTGTGTACTTGCCCAAGAAAGCAGAAAACTTCTGTTATGGTCCCTGTTATTTTGTATCTTACTCTAAATAGCAACAGGATATAATACAAGTAGATAGGCAATCTCCTTTCCAAGACCTAAAACCAAACACCAGTCTGTAAACTTCAAGTAAGAATCTTTAAGAGCTGCTTCTACTTTAAGCAGCAGCGACAGATACAACCCCCTTTACTAGTTGCTACAGAGTCCTCCAGTTATTTTGAGTTGCTAACAGACATTTTTTTCCACCCCTGAAAGTTTAAAAAAAAATCTGGTTGCCTGTGCTTAAACATACTGAGTCACTGCCTTGCTGTAGTTTGATGCCATACATAGCTTTGGTTTTTTGCTTTCCCTCAGTATACAAACATGTTTAATTTTGCTTGTAAATATATTTGTAAATAAATTTGTTACAGGGCTAGACCTTATCTGTGCTTTTTAGAGTGCATTGGAAGTATCTACCTGTTGTATATATACATGAAAGTGTCAAACAGTGAAATAGTCAAGCAGTGCCAATGGTACTCAAACACCATTCTTCCAACTTTCTGGCAGATTTTCTCTGAGGATTTTCCTAGGAGGAAAATGTAGAAGTGCAACATACACCTTCAGTTTTGCTAGCAGAGGTGCTGGTACTTGCTCTAGAAGAAATACAACAGCTGTTAAAATCAAACTGTTAAAAGAACAGTAATAATAACAACTTGCTCCCTTCTTTTACAAAATACTTCATCAAAAAAATGACTGAGAGGCTGCAAGTAACAACAGTTCAATAAACTTAAAAAGACCACAACTTTCCAGAATTACAACAGCTGTGAATAGGAAAGGAAAGAAACTGAGGAAGAGATGAAGGCTTCTCAGCCCAGGATCTATGGTATCTAAGGTCTTGCTGAGGCAACCTACCTTAGACTGAGAATTCAGCTGTAATTCAGCTTCATCTCAGACTACTAGAACACTTGTAAAACTATTGTCTCTCAAGATGCCTTATTTTTTAATCTATCACTAGCCAGAAAGGTAAAAACTGAACTCATGGACAAATTGCCACTTTACTGGTGGCCCTCACAGGATTTAGCACGAAGGTGAAGAATTGCAGAGCAAAGCTACTCCATCCTTGCCAAGAAACACTGTGCCTGGGATAGAGATGTCCCTGCCTAAATTCCCTGAGAGCAGGCGGTGGCCAGGGCTGGGCCGGGCCGAGCTGTCAGCCAGCTGTCTGAGCCTGCGAGACGGGCTTTTTGCCAGGCCCCAGCATTCATCAAACTCCCCTGGATCACGACGCTGTTGTACAGTCATCCCTGAATCTGCCTTTCACCTTTTTAAGCCCTTCCACTCATAGGCCCACATCCGTGCTCAGTGGCCCAATGCGAGGCGCCGTGATGGAAGAGGGGGAATGGGGTTTGGCGCTGAGGGACAAGGGCGGGAGGCGGGTCGGCACTGAGGGAAAAAGGCGGGAAGGGGTTCAGTGGCGGGAGAAGCGAGGCAGCCGCTTGCTGCTGGTTGAGGGCCGGCGCTG
Source organism: Strix uralensis (assembly GCF_047716275.1). Lineage (NCBI taxonomy): Eukaryota > Metazoa > Chordata > Aves > Strigiformes > Strigidae > Strix > Strix uralensis. The sequence goes on from NC_133975.1 coordinate 43,574,934, forward strand.
CCAGAGGTGAAGAGGTCCCAGGAGGACTTGGCAAGAGCGGCTGCCCCAGGCAGGGAATGGAGCCTGGCAACCCCCCGGGTGAGGGGGAAGGCGCCGTGGGGAGAGGAGAGGGAGTGACCACTGGAGCCCACCACCCCGTCTGGCTGTGGCAACCAGGAGGGTGTCGTGGCATGGCAGAGGCCCCCAGGACAAGCTCGGCTGTCAGGACGTGTTGCTGTGGAGTGTGCCATCAAATGTTTCAGTCAGGGGCCAGCATGTATGTTAGGCCCTGCACTGTTGACACATTTCACATTGAAATTCTTCCTCAGAACAGAGAACATGCATAGGCAATCAGATTTACAGGCACTGATATTTTTGTAATAAAAGTTCTTAAAAATCCACATAGGCTAGGCTTATCTTTGCAGAAGGCCTAGAGAAGGTCTTTTCACTGCCTGATGCCATTAAAATATTTAAGGCATATTATATAATAGTATCAAAGGACAGAAATAAGGTGTCAACAAACTGTGGAATTGACAGTCTTCTGTGGTTTAAGTATAAAGGCCATTCCAGGTTTTAGCATTTGGGAATAAGAATTTAAGCAAGCCTATAATACAGCTGGTGTTAAGGCACAAAACCCCAAGAAATCCATTTCATGTTGAATTAAGAAACACGTGGGAAAGGAGTGAAAGTTACAGAAGACGGGACTGATGCAACCTCACAAAGGTAGAGAAAGCAAGGGTGAAATTTGGAAGTGCAGCATATGGCAATATAATTGTGATTGGATAGTCTAGCATGTTAAGATTTCAGACTATATGATAAATTTAAGAAACTTAAGCACCCTTTTTAATGTATTAGTTTGGTGTAGTCCTACATCGTTTTCTAAGGAAAGAAGTGAAATTATAACTTAAACACTGTAGTGGAAAATCTGTGTCACAAATAACATTCTAACTTAAACAGACCTTATGTACTGTTTGAAAGAAGAAAAGCAAAACCTGTTAGTTTTTTAACAAAGCAGAATTAACCCTAGTTTGGTTCTTAAAATTAACAGGGTTTTTTTAAGGAATCCACATTCAAGTTCTTATCTAGTTTCATTTAACTTAACTGCTTCAACTGTTACTCTTCTCTAAACTGATTTTGTCCTGTATTTTGTAAATATTAGTCATATCCATGTAGTTTTTTCTTTTATTTCATAAATTAATTACGCTTGTTATAATTTCCTGTACCATATCCGAAATGTTATTCATCCCTCTATGCCCTGTGTAGCATGGAACTCCTGCTACATATGTGCTTCAGTCCCACTCACATTAGCTGTTACCTGTATACCTCTGTGAAAAACATATCTCAAACAAATCTGATTTTTCTTATAAAGACTGTTTGTACTTATGCATATCATAAGTCAGAAAAATATACCATCACATGGCATCTTTTTATGTTGGATATACTAAGCCTTTGTCAATGAAGCTCAGTTAGACTTTCCTCTTCATAAGGAAAATGTCTCCATTACATTAATTTTAGCTACAAGCATATAGTGCATATTTTACATGTTTAAATTCACAGCCAGTCATGTACTCAGATTCCTTCTTAGCATGTGAAAAGTGTTTGATCTGAGCAGGCACAGACTGAGCTAAAGTTCAATACCAGATTAAAGACTCTTTCTTTACAATGGGATTAACTTTGAAAAAGGAATGTGTCTCTTTCAACAAACTGTGAAATGCTGATCTCTAGGAAAATAAATATTTACTTCTGTCTTTCCTTTTGTCGTAAAACAGCTTTACATTACCTTTTTAACAACCATTGCAAGCTGTCTTTTTATTATGCCAAATATATTCCTGCAGTCTGTAGGAAGGCTCAGCCTGCCACCTAAAAACATGCCTGGTGCAAGATAAGGGTAGACAGCTGTGTATTGCTGCCAGAAATCATAGTGCTAAACAAAGACAAATGTGCAAGAATGTGACATCCATACTTCTGGAAAGAGGAATGAATGCTGAAGGAGGAACACTGAACAGCTGATTACTTCCGCTGTTAACCTCAGGACTAAATTTAAAAAAAATAGTTAAAACACAGCTGGCTATTTAGAATGAACTGCTGAGAGATTTGTCAGTCACTAGCTTCTATTAGGGAGACATTCAGCTTCGGGGTATTTTCGGAAAGAGTTTCCATGGTGTTGGAGAGACTTCAGGCCTTTTGCTTTTTTCTGATTGGCCAACAGACAGGTGCTGAAAAAGGTGGTGGCAGAAAGATTCCAGACATGGTATTATATGGACAAGCAATGGCAACTTACTTTTTGTTTTATGATAGGCTGCACCATGTTAAAATGTAACAGATTTTTTCCTTTCTTTCTGATGTGAAACAAAAAGAGGTCAGACAAAGCACCGAATAGCATTGGTTGAAAATACAACCTGTGTTTACAATTTGGGAGTGGTATATTCTACCATAGCACATGTTTAATGTCTTAAAATTTAGACTATTTTTTCTTACAGGGTGAAGTGTTCTACGTACTTCTGACTTACAAACACATGTTTTATATTTAAAGTGCTTATGTTCTTCACGCAGAAATGTATTATTCAATTATAAATGAACCATTTAGTTTCAGAGACAAATCATGTAGCAAACAAATTATTTTTAAAAATTGCTGCTTTTAGGAATGACATAAACTAAGCCTCAGAACTTCGGAGAAAGGACCCTTCCAGTGTCAATGACAACTTGTGTGGCAGCACTGAGAATCCTTGTATTTCTTCATTTTGAAGTCAGTTTATTGCACCCAAATTGCATCCACTGATTCTGTCAAAATCAAGAGTTAGAACTGTGACAGAGTATTGATTTTGTACTTGTAAGTACATCTCTCTCCAAGCATTACAGCTTCAGAGCCAATGACTGAATGTTGTGGGGGTACAGTCCTGATACTTTGGCATTGATAGACTGGAAAAAAAGAAGGTCCAAGATTTTTAAGTAAAACAAGCTGTTAACCATGTTCTCCATTTAGGCAGTATCAAGATTTTTCCTCTTCCTAAGCAGTGATCATTTCTGGGGAAAAAAAAAATAAAATGTGCAGAGACAAATTGAGTACATTTAGAAGGCAGTGATGAAAAGCTGCGTAAAAATATATTCCAGACATAAACATGATAGGTTCTACTCACCATCAAACATGAAAAATGTGTGATAAGATATGCACACCTCCCTTCCTGTCATGTCTGATACCTCGGATAGAAGCAAGATAAAGAGGCAAAGTACACAATTACCTGCAGGTATGTTTTTATAGGCTTTAAATTCTACAGCATCAGCTATGCACCTTGTATTGGTTACTCGCTATCAAAGAAGAGACAGTTAATTCTAAATTCATGTATTTCATAGTTGTTGAATGAGATGTCATTTGAGTTTCAGTGATACTTTATACAGTGATTTTCTAGTCCTTATGTGAAGCTGGTGGTATTAGTCTAGAAAAGGGAGTCAGACTGATCAGTGAACGGAAGAATTCTCTTTAAAAGGTGAAATGCTACAGATAAGCATGCAAAATATTCAACCAGTCAGAGGAAGAATGTGGACCTGGGAGGAAGCAGGCCTGAAGAGCCAAGATAACTACCCTTTAACGATGATGCAAGTATGGGTTTGAGAGTTAAAAGCTGTCAGTGAGACAGCTGAGGGAGCCATTGAAACAATTATTTGCTCAAGTGGATTACTAGAGACATAAAACTTTCAAACTGCTTGGAATATAATTTCTGTCTTTGTCATCAAAACCTGACTGGATCCAAAGAACCCACAGATGAAAGATGGGAGTTTTTTGTGATGCTTTCCCAAAAGACTCTGAAATTCTGAAATGCTGTATAAGCAGTCTAATACATACATTACTTGCTTTGAAATTTGGGCAAGGGTAAAACAGGGCTATAACCCACAAAATTTAGGTAATAAATCTGTTATTGAAAAAGTTTTGCAATAGCATTAACTATTGTTGCACAGATGGCACAGAGAAATAGAGGCAGGTGTGGTGTGTAAAATTAGGATCCAACAGAACTAGTTAATCTAGATTTTACTTTACATAACAAGAGAGAGGGAGGGTGGTGCTCTAAACAAACCAAACAACAAGCCGCTTAATTCACTTTGTTGCCACCCCCAAATCCTAAAATCATCCAAACAGGCTGGAAAGTTAGAAAGTTTATGTTGATACAAACAGTTCTGGAGGAGGAATTAGATAACTTTTATATGGAATTGGGGTAATAATTATGTATAATATATTTTTGAAAAAATACACATGTAAAACTACAATATGTAAATGCACAATGGTGAGGAATTATTTAACACAAAACTTTTATTATTTTGGGGTACTTACTGTATGAGACTATTGCGCAGTTTTGTGATCAGTGGATATATAATTTCTATGTAAACAAGCCATTACAGCATTCTTATCTCTATTTTTAACAGGATTATTGTGGAATACATGTTTTAAGTCCTAAATTGAAAGTAATCTTAGGAGTGAGTCTCTGGAATTGAAATGTAAAGCTTCCTCTTGGGGTTTACTCACAGAGTCAACTACCTCAGAAGCCCATAAAAGTTACCAGCTCTCCTTTGCAGACGTCTAGGTATGTTCGACCAAGAACTCTCGTTTTACCTTTCTTCTGCAAGCTGAATGGATGGTGTAATATTCCAGCAAGCAGTGAAGCCCAGAGGATTTCCTGTATAGCCAGTTTGAAGCTCTTCATTTTCCAGGGCACTTGTACTGGTGTGAGTGGGAGTCTGCAGTTTTGGGATTTGCACAGAAGGGATGGCAGAGACTATGCTTAGGGTTGTTGGTGTCCATTGACTTCGAACCCTGATGAAGTAAATCAGTAAATACTATTTACTAAAACTTAATAGTTAGCTTTCATCTTTCAAAGTTCTAATGACTTCACTTAAACAGTTATTTAACTAATAAAGCTTATAAGAACATTTTTTTTCTTTGAGATATCCAGAAGATGTAATATATGGAGATAGAACACCTCCGTCTAATAAGCATATATAAACTGAAAGTTGAGGCATGGCATCTGCAGTTTGTTTTCAAAATGGAAGTGATAATGACAATCTCACAACTAAAAGCTATGAAGAAAAATTACTATCTTTTGAATATCAAAGAGAAAATAAAAGTGACTGCAGGGAATTTTCAAATACATTTTTTCAAAGAGAGGAAATGGAGCAGATATTGACAGTCAATGAATTTAACAAGAAAGATTTCATAAATCCAGGTAAGAAGTTAATTCTGGTTTGTGTTTGTCAAACTTTCATATGGTTTGAGGAACGTACTTTAATCAAAACTATTTTTTTTCCCTAAGTTTACTACAGAGCTTTTATTCTAAGTATTTCCCTATTACTAGAGAAGACGTAATTGTTCTGATACTTCACCAGTATTCTACATGACTTAGGAAATGTTGTTTTTAACCAAATACCTTAATTTTTGGTCAGTTGTAAGTCAAGTAGTAACTGATGCCTTTCACATACAGATTTGGGTCTTTGCACAGGGCTTTCAAGTTCCTAAATGTAACAGCTTTGAAAGCAGACTGCACATTTGTACAGGCTGTTGCCTCACTGCTAGGGTCTCACTGAGGCTTCATAGGATTACGTGACACTTGTGAAGGAATGAGACAGAAGGAAGTTAACCTAGTTTATTGATTCCTGTCCTAAATTCCTATATGTTTTCATTTTCTTTCTGCAGGCAGAATTCATTTTGTCATCTTCTGATCTCTAAATGCTTGGCTTTGCAGCCTTAATGTTATCCTTGTATGTTGCATTGTCAAGTAAAGAGGTAGTCGAATATGACTGTGTAATCCTTGTGATAGTTTGCTAAGATTTTCTAAAATTCCACTTTTAGAATTGCACAGATATATGCTGAATGGACTAATGTTTCAACTGATGTATGTGTGTAAGTTTACTTTGGTTCTTAGGTTCTACCTAGTACACTGACAACTGTTAGTTAATACATTCAGACACACATTTCCTCAAAAATACAGTTCAAAATGTTAGCAAGACTTCATGATAAATCTGCTCTTTGTTTAGTGATGCATAGTCATAACAGAGGATCAATACTGGCCTTGAGCTTGCAGCCCTCGCATCTTTTCTGATCATTTCTTATGGGCAACAGAGGCCTAAAAGCAGAGTCATTCACACTACTTACGTGTGTACAACAACTATTTTGTTTCTTGGCTAATACATAGAAAATGGGACAGGGCAGAGGAATGGCACAGGCATATGAGGGAATCAATGTTCTAGGTATTATTTTTATTAGACAGTTTAATTAGCAAATCAGTGGTGAATAGTGGTGTGGTGATAGCAAATAGCAAATCAGTGGTGAAAGTCGTGAATATTATTCTTTTACAAAGCTTGTTTATTCTATATATTATAATTTTGGATAGTAGCTGATAAACAGTGAAAATAAATATATTTGTTTTTAAAAGTTTGAATAATACAATAGAGAAAAAGATTTCATTTAGTCTGAATTTGTGAGGTAGTCAGTTGAATATCACCACAGTTTTGTGTGTTTGTTTATTAACCAACCTGTATGTATGATAAAGTCCGTATGCGTCCCTTATTCAGAACAAGGATTAAAGAGTTCTCAAAGCCTTAAAATCGCTTTGTCCTTGGATATGTTTTATTCACTGTTGTTGGAAGTGTTGGAAGCACAAAACAGTGAAAACTGCAAAGCCCACATTTGCTGAACACCTGGTGCCCAGAGCAGACACACGATGGTGTGAAGATCCGGTGGTCTGTGTTACTGTGGCACCAGGAAGGAACGTGAAGTGAGATGGAAGCCGCGCAGTCTCATTCTTCTGCTTTTTGCAAGAAATGTTTTGACAATGGCTTGGAAGTTATACCAAGAAATATTTTGTGCTACTGCTTAAGGAATGGTGGCTTGACCCCAGTCCCACCCACACACACCTGACACACTTGATATATACTACCCCGAGTTCATACCTAACTCGGAGGGACAAGAATTCAATACCAAATCGGAGGGACAGATCGATGGGTTGGTTCTCACCCCCTCCCCAGAAGGGACGCTTTTTGGTAAGATTTGTGACCTCAGATATGCTGAGTGACTACCCAGGAAATGAAGCTTGTGATTGCATTAGTTTTTGTTTGTAGAGCTATATAGCCATTCTGCTATATAGACATTCTGCAATCTCAAAGAATCTGTAGATGTTGCATCAGAATAAACCGTACTATTTGTGAACCTGACTGCTGCTTTTGAATGCGACCAGACCTACAGCAAATGAGCAGTTCCTGCATCTGATGTCAGGCCTATAGTCACAGCAATAATTGGCATACCTATTAAGAGAGAAGTCCAGCCGCCCCTAGTCCCTCTAATCTTTGAGGACTGGCTAGAACACAAGGGGATTCATCTCTTACTAAATTTATCCCTCATTCAATGCAACAACTGTATGTGAGCATGTTTCATTACCACTGAGTTAATACTGGTGGTATATATGCTGACTACGACTTTGTTTTGAAAATATTTTATATGAGAGAAAATGCAAAATGTAGATCAAATTTATAAAGCAATGAACATGGAATTTATGGAAGACATTTAGCATTTGTTAACTAAAATTTCACAAATACTTTATATGTAATTTGATTTATCAGTAGAATTCAAAAGCAAAAAAAGTCATTGAAGAAAACCACAAAAGGATGAATGATGAAGAGGGAAAAAAAAGAGAGGAAACAATGGAAAAGCCTTGGCATTGACAACCAAATTAAACAGAATTTTAGGTCTGGAATAAATAAGTTAAAAGATTTCCTGGAAACATGTTAAAGTAATTCTGTGAAATGTACTGCAGAAATGTCTGGTTTGAATGCCTGTTTTCAGCTGTGTGAAGAACAATCCTTAGATAAAGGTAACTGTACATACTTTTGTGGTTTCTTTGGAGGGGATGGCAGGAATTAACTGTATGAAGACTGGGGAAGAATATCCTAATAAAGTTTGCCTATTGTAATGGCATAGTGTTTTCATACGAACAGCAGGGGCTTGTGTGCTGCTCGGATCACTTCAAAGAAATTAGTTTGTGGGAGAGGCATGTTCTGTATTTGAGGAGTTTTCTAGGCATTACAGTAATTCATCAGTCTAGCATCATCTGAGTTTTGTAAAAAGTAGCTTTTCATACTAAGTATATTGCTGATTATGTTGGGCCAGCTGGGCCAACAGAAGAGGAACAAAGGCTTTCACAGAATCACAGAATCATCTAGGTTGGAAAAGACCTTGAAGATCACCTAGTCCAACCATTAACCTAACACTGACAGTTCCCAACTACACCACATCCCTAAGTGCTATGTCAATCCGACTCTTAAACACCTCCAGGGATGGGGACTCCACCACTGCCCTGGGCAGCCCATTCCAACACCTAACAACCCATTCTGTAAAGAAATACTTCCTAACACCCAGTCTAAACCTTCCCTGGTGCAACTTGAGGCCATTCCCTCTTGTCCTATCACTTATTACTTGGTTAAAGAAACTCATCCCCAGTTCTCTGCAACCTCCTTTCAGGTAGTTGTAGAGGGCGATGAGGTCTCCCCTCAGCCTCCTCTTCTCCAGACTAAACAACCCCAGTTCCTTCAGCTGCTCCTCGTACGATATGTGCTCCAGACCCTTCATCAGCTTCATTGCCCTTCTTTGGACACGCTCCAGTAATTCAATGTCCTTTTTGTAGTGAGGGGTCCAAAACTCAACACAGTAACGGAGGTGTGGCCTTACCAGTGCCAAGTACAGGGGTAAGATCACTTCCCTGTCCCTGCTGGCCACGCTATTTCTGATACAGGCCAGGATACCATTGGCCTTCTTGGCCACCTGGGCACACTGCTGGCTCATGTTCAGCCGGCTGTCAATCAACACCCCCAGGTCCCTCTCTGACTGGCAGCTCTCCAGCCACTCCTCCCCAAGCCTGTAGCACTGCTGGGGGTTGTTGTGGCCAAAGTGCAGCACCCGGCATTTGGCCTTATTGAAGCTCATACAGTTGGCCTTAGCCCATCGCTCCAGCCTGTCCAGATCTCTCTGCAGAGCCTCCCTACCCTCGAGCAGATCAACACTCCCACCCAGCTTGGTGTCGTCTGCAAACTTACTGAGGATGCACTCGATCCCCTCATCTAGATCATCAATAAAGGTGTTAAACAGGAGTGGCCCCAAAACCGAGCCCTGGGGGACACCACTCGTGACCGGCCGCCAACTGGATTTAACTCCATTCACCACAACTCTTTGGGCCCGGCCATCCAGTCAGTTTTTTACCCAGCAAAGCGTGTGCGATCATCCAAGCTTCGAGGAGGCAATTTCGCCAGGAGAATGCTGTGGGGAACGGTGTCAAAGGCCTTACTAAAGTCAAGGTAGACAACATCCACAGCCTTTCCCTCATCCAATAAGCAGGTCGCCCTGTCGTAGAAGGAGATCAGGTTTGTCAAGCAGGACCTGCCTTTCATAAACCCATGCTGACTAGGCCTGATCATCTGGTTGTCCCGCATGTGTTGTGTGATGGTACTCAGGATGAGCTGCTCCATCAGCTTCCTGGGCACTGAAGTCAAGCTGACAGGCCTGTAATTTCCCGGATCATCCTTCCGACCCTTCTTATATATGGGCGTCACACTGGCCAATTTCCAATCTGTCGGGACCTCCCTGGTCAGCCAGGACTGCTGGTAAATGATGGAAAGTGGCTTGGCAAGCACCCCAGCCAGCTCCTTCAGCACCCTCGGGTGTATCCCATCCGGTCCCATAGACTTGTGTATGTCTTTGTGATGCAGTAGGTCACTGACTATCTCCTCCTGGAATGCTGGGGGGTTGTTCTCCCAGTCTCTGTCTTCTGGCTGAGGAGGCTGGATTCCCTCAGTACAAGTAGTCTTGCTGTTAAAGACTGAGGCAAAGAAGGCATTAAGCACCTCAGCCTTTTCCTCACTCATTCAATCACTCATTGCCATGTTTCCTCCTGCATCTAGCAGGGGATGGAGGCTCTCCCTGGTCTTTCTTTTGCTGTTGACGTACTTCTAGAAACATTTCTTGTTGTCCTTGATTGCTGAAGCCAGATTAATTTCTAGCTGGGCTTTAGACCTCCTGATTTCTGCCCTGCATAGTCTCACAGCGTCTTTGTAATCATTGTGAGTCGCTAGCCCTAGATTAGATATAAGGAAGGAATTCTTTACTGTGAGGGTGGTGAGACACTGGAACAGGTTGCCCAGAGCGGCTGTGGATGCCCCCTCCCTGGAAGTGTTCAAGGCCAGGTTGGACAGGGCTTTGAGCAACCTGATCTAGTGGAAGGTGTCCCTGCCCATGGCAGGGTGGTTGGACCTAGATGATCTTTAAGGTCCCTTCCAACCCAAACCATTTCATGGTTCTATGATTGCATTCTATGATTGCCTGCAGGTTATGTCTATAAAATAATTAAAATTTTTCATTTTTCTATTTTTCCTATATATATTTGCTGCTGCATAGTTGGTACTTTTTTTCTCAAAGTAACAACAATATTAGCAGTGAAACCCCCAATACTTTCTTACCTTGCAGAATCAAGAACTGTAAAGTTCAGTGATGCACTGTTTATAATTGCCTGTACTACCTGTTGTAAGTGAATAATGGAGTGAAATTTAAGGTTGTCTTTCCCAAATTTGAAAAGTGCAAAACCTCCATAGATGGGCTCTGTAATAGTATTTTAAATGTAATTCTATATTCTTTTGAAGAAAAAGGCAAGAACAAATTTTATTAAAGGGTACTGAATCTGTAACACATTATCACCAAGGCTTTAACCCTTAGACCTGTGACATTGCTGCCATTTACAAATGGTCTTAAATGCCTAGCACAGCATGATTGACTGCATATCAGATACTGGTGCTCCATAACTGAAGCAGCACTTTCTCTGTGAATTGTGTAAACTTTTATAATCATTTGCTTTCTCAGTGTCCTCCAGCAGTTTGTTCAGATTTGAATGGCTCTCCAGCGATCCCATTCATTCCAATCTATGAGGACAATAATACTCTCTCTAAATTATGCTTATTTTTCTTTTCTGAAGAGCGCATACCACCTTAGAAGACCCAACTGTGATTTTCTTTACTCTTTTGCCTGATCAAAACTGATTAAGAACAATGAGAGGTAAAATTCTTTTTCTGCTAGTTGAAGTGATAAGCAGGTATGATTTAAGGCAACCTCACCCACTGCGCCTTTGTATCTTTTAAAATTTGTAATTGACAAAGATTATTAATAAAGATACATACATGGGATTATTATATGGCACTCAGTACTGCATCTTAATTGAGACTACATACCGTGGTAATCAGCTCTTTGGGGTCATAATAGGTTTGAGATGACTGATCATCTGACTTTATCATTAGGGGTTTCAGTTCGGGATGGAAGTTTGCCTTGTCTATTTTCCCCTGTAAGGATGCAAATTTGAATGTAAATGTCTTTCAGATGTCCTAATGGCTTTTTGAGTTGCTTTGAAGGCCAGTCTGAAGTTCCAAAAATTATACTCCTTTTGAATTCATTTCCATTTTGTAGGCCTACCTCCCAAAAGAAGGTATACGATATAGTTCTATTCCTCATTTTGAGAATGGATTCTGTATCTTTTAGCTAAACATATTTATAAAATCTTAAATAAATGTGTTAAATCCATATATTATTTTTGGCAAGCTGAAAAATGTGCATTCTGTTTTCAGTAAACAGAAAAAAATAGCATTCCTGATACATTAGATGATAAAAAATGGTTATATTTTTCTTTCTCTATTCTCTATTCTGTGCAATATGCCTGTTTTCTTTCTATTATTTACTTAAAGTGCTCACAGAGACTCTACTCAGGAGAAATCTCTTCTGTTACTTTTTCAGAAGGATGGAGGGGAGAAGGCTGTAATACTGAGAAAGAAAATAGGGTGGTCTCTATAAGAAAAAAAGTATATAACTGTCTTTATAGCTTACACCTTCATCCATGGTTCACATCTCATTTTTGTTGCCAGAATAACGCTCCCCACTCCAAATAGAAAAAGAGGGAAAAAAGACACTTCTTCCCAGTCTTTCACTTTATTTTTCTTTTCCCCAGACACCTCAAAATCATCACTGTACAACTAACAGCTAATTACTGGCAGATGATATGTTTAGACTTTTAAAAGAGATTATTTAAGGTACTTTTCTGTCAAAGGTTTTGTCACTGCTGAAGCATTCATTTATGTCCTTCAAACAAGCTACAAAAGTAGAGCTGTTACAACTCTTTTTGTTTCCTGTGCATTTTTTTATGAAAGAGGTAAGTCTTTATCATATTTTTTTTAATAATCTAAATGGATTACACTCTGTGACCTCAACATACTATCTGGACACAAATATCTATCCATGCAGACTTCTTTGCTGGGTCAATTTGTTTTCAAATATGTTGTGCCATTTAGCTTCTGTCACTGCATATCCAGCTACACTGGTTGGTACTGCTTTTACTGTCTAAAAGCTTCCCGGTTATGCTGTTCTGGCCCCAAATTTTCCATGTACTCCACTTTCCATGTACTTCACTTGCATCAAAAATGCTGAATGGTAAACAGAGATTAAATACTTACCAATTAACACTTTCTCCCCCTGCCATGTGCTTTAGTTGCCATCTTTATCAAATAAGCTTAATGCTTTATTTCCTTATGTTGTCTTTCTGCTTTCTTGAACACAATGTCTAAAAACCCAGACAGCTCCTAGCGCTCGATCACCACTGACAAAGGGGCCATAGTCCAAGATATTCTGTTCTAAAATTGTTTTTACTGAACATATGATAAGTTTCTAAAATGAGGGGTAAGGTCTTTCCTATGTAATCAGTAAGAAACACCCAGCATAGAAGATGTATCCACATTTTCTAAAATACTCTTTCACTAGATTTGCAAGCTCAGGAATGTACCAAATCACATCTTCAAGTGTAAGCTCCAGAAACAGTACAAAAAAAAGATAAATTGTCTGCAAATTCTTGAAGCTAATGAGTGGATTTTCTTCGAAATTCAGTGCTTCAAAGCTGCAGAAAACATGGGTCTTAGCTTTGTCAGCTTTGCTTCTTGGAAGTTAATACACAGACACTGAAACTTGCTTGAAAAGTGTTTCAGCCTAAACTCAGATAGTGTCAGGGACCTGAGTGTACTAATTGGTGTTAATTGATCTGACCAGCCTCACCTGGAGCTTTCACCTGCACTCCCCCAACCCGAGGGGGCTCTAGTTAAGCTCCATCTGTTTACAACTGGCTTATTTTAGCCTTGTTCCTGAGATCTTGTGTGGGGTTTCTGGGTTGACCTTGGCTTACTTTGCCTGATGATGACTGGGCTGTTGGGATGCTTTGCTGTCACCACCTGCCCTGCTTGCTCACCCCACTCAGCATGGTTGCTGCCCTGCCTGCCTGCTTTGCCAGATTGGCCACTGGCCAGGAGTGGCCTTGCTCCTCCTACTCCCCAGCAGCTGTACTGATCGATTGTTGTGCCTGTAGCACAATGAACTTCAATTATAGTGTTTGATTTGATTATAACATTTCATGTTTTCTTCTAGCTGCTCAGAAACAAATGCATAAATTGTGTTTTTCTTTAGGTAATTCATAATGATCTCCTAGAAGATTTTACTGTTGCATTAACACAACAAAACAGCAGAGAACTTTGGCCAGTTCCTCCTGATTGCTTCTAGAATGACTGATATGAAACAAGAATACTGACTTCCCTTTTTAGAAATTGGTATGTAAATAGTCTATTTTTATAAGCAGACCCACAGTGTAACTTCAACAAACTGCTATATGGATTGTAGGATGATTGGGAGGACCATCTGTGTGGTTTTGTGTGGGAAAACAATCTCACATATCCAGCTTGCTGTGCCCCTGTTCTCTTACCATGGTTGTTCTTTCTCTGATTGCAACTTGTTTGCTTATTGTGTCCCCCACCCGTGCACCAATAAGCATTGTGCAAACACAGGAACAGCAACATCCCTTTGACAGTTTTCCTCTGTGATAACCATGAGACTGAAAGGAAGAGTAAAGCATGTTTAATGTCGTTAGGCTGTGCACTTGATGCATATGTAGTGTAGGAATAATTGGAGATTTTGGTAGGCTGTTACAAATAATCTGTACTGAATTGGTACAACTATATTTTACCAATGGATGGAATTTAGCCCAAATCTTGGTGAACTTTTGGTAGGACTTAAAAGGCACATGTCTAACACGAAAACTAATTTAAATTTTTCTGCCCTGTACATTGTGTTACATAAATTTTGCAGCTGGCCTGTGCTGGCCAAGGAAAGAGGCTAGGAAGCAAAGTATAGAATTACAAGGGTAAATATTTATTCATGTGCATGAGGTGTCCCAGCCAAACTGGGGCACACTGAAGGTGGTTTTACACAGGGTTCTTATACTCTTCAGATGTTCAGGTACAACACAATTTGACTAATCACTAATTAACACGTACACTACCTACTACTAATCATAGTAAAACCTTGCAAAGCAACTATATTTCTGCAGCGTTATCATTCATCAGTATTGTTGCTACTTGTCCATTGACCCAGTTGTCCCTGGAGCCAGTCTTGCTGTAGAACTGAGCTGTGACACCAGATGCTGGGAGGGTTTCAAAGATGTGTTGGAGGGGCTAGGATGCCAGCATTACCTTAGTTGTCCAGGGGTATCTTTTATCCTTTGTGAAGAGCTCTAAAAAGCAAAGTCCTTACTTCTAGGGCTGGGATGTCCTGGTGCGTGCGATGAGGTGGTGTCCTTTAGTTTGCTTTACTTAAACATGACAAAACCAAAGCCTCCAGTAACATTCCACTACTACATTACATTGCAGTGTATAATATAAACTAGTATATATTAACAAAGTTGATTTGCTTTCATACTACAAAGACTGGTTGATATAATAGGGAAGGAAATTTTTGTAACAATTGTGGGTATGGCCTTTTCAAACAGATGTTTCTAAAGAAACAGAAAAATAATACTAGCTAAAAGTAATGCTGTTTTCCTGTAAAATTATTCTTAGTAATTGCTAAAAGGTTTGAACCTTTAAGAAACACCTATTCACCCTGAGGCAAAGAGCATGGTTTTGAAATCTCAGATCAGATTCATTTTAGCCAAAATTACAAATGAAGACTCTGTATGTACAGTGAGGAAGGATTTACCAGGGTGTAAAAGGATTTCAATCATTAAAAATAGTTGAAGAACGTGGCTGAATTTTTATTTAATAAAAAGTTTTCAAGATTTTAGATGTTTTTCTATAACTTCAAAATTGTAGAGGTAGTGCTTAAATAACTAGTACGAAGAAGCTTTTTGTATGGGTTGGAGAAGATTTGTGTGTGTAAATATGGCTACACTTATATTTTATGCAATTTCTGTTTAGACTTTTCAGGTAATTAATGCACTCAGAACTGGCATCTTAATAGGTTGTAATAACAGAAGAACAGCTATTTCACTTTTTGCATGCTTGTCTGGAAATAATAATTGCTTATGCAGCAATTACAAGCTTATGCAGAAAGTGTCAATGCTGTAAGTATGTAATTAAAAGGCTTATTAGGACACATTTCATATCCAGGGTGGATGTATTTCAGAAAATGCACACGAAATTCTATAGATTGTGTTTTATTAGTGTTTTTGAGGATATTAATGTGCTTGACAGACATGGAGGGAATCTAATTTCAAAACAGCCATGAGAAAAGCATTCTTATTTTACGAAGAACACTTTTCTATTTAATGTCAAATTCTTTGTCTCCTTTTACAGCCACATGCAATTCAGTGACAATCAACAGATTTTATATCTGTAAAAGTTCGCTTCATGCCCTTAAATTTGATAGTATACATCAGATCTACTTTTCTAGTAAAATAGTTGGTCTAACCAGTAGCAGGGCTGAGCATGTGTCCCTTTCAGGTATACAAACACACACATGTATGTAACACATACATATAAGCACAGCTGGCTATATAGATCAACTGAGTCAGAGAAACACTCAGTGCTCACTGGCTGATCTAGAAGAAGGCCCTTTACTGGGAAATATGTGCAATACAGATCCCACCAATAGCTGGGCCTGTGCACTTGGGCTATCCAGTTGTCCCTGTGAGATATGTTTATCTGATTCGTGCCCATGTGAATGATAAAATATAATTCTCTTATGTATGGAGTTCCTAAATGCTTTTGTATTTTTTTTAGGAAATAAGATGTTATGTACATAGTTCTTGTTGTTAAGATCAATTGCTGTTAGAAGGGAGTTAAAATGGCATGTTCATCGAACCAGACAGTGTCATGTCTGGACTTATTGATACTATGTCTGCAAATGCACCTGTGCTAGGACATCATCCCTGCTGAGTCATCCTCCACAAATGGAAAAACCCAAGAAAAGCCCTTAAAAATTGTTACAACTTCGCAGACCCCTCAGGGAACACGCCCATCTTCATGAATATGTACAAGAATACATTACAAAAGGAATCAGTTTTGTTGTGTGTGTGTGTGTCCTGGTAGAGCAGAGATTCCTGGCACACCCAGTGCTGTTTGCTTGTCTTTATTCGAACAATAAATTTGGAGTTAAGTTTTTAAAATCTTAATGAGTCTGAGCTCATTTATAACATCCCAATCCAATGTCAGGGGAGGTTTTGATATGATCCCAAGAGCGAGATTAAGACACAAAGTCAAATGCTGTACACCCAAACAGTTTTTATTATTAGAAGTGAAGAGGGGTAGTGATAGGACAGAATGGAAGGAAAAGACAGAAATGAAGCAAGCATCCAGAATAGAGTTACAAAAGTAGTCACCACCATGGATCCAGCAGAGTCCTGTTGGTCCTCAGTCTTCAGTGGTGGGTGCACACACAGCAAAGTTTTCTGTTGCCTTGTAAGTTCATTGTATCAGCTGATTAGCATATCTGCCCATCTTTAGTTTTTCCTCTGGTCCCACAGGTTTTTGCGGACTTCATGCTTCTTGAGCAATCATCCAGTTTCTGGGGCAGAAACGTTTGCCTCTTATCAGTTCATTAGCAATGCGTGCATGGGGTCTGGCCTACACTATAGAGCCACAGATGGTTACACGATGGAGCCAGTGATAAACATTTGGTTTCATTCAGTCCATGTCTCCCCCTTTCAGGCTTATCTAAGGAGTTTGACAATGCAACTGCAAGGGAGTGTGGGGTGCATCCTTTGATACACTCCTGCTTCTTTGGGTGACATTCCTTAGACTAATCCAAAAGCTGCAGCTTGTCCTTGAGGTTTGCACAGACACAAACAAGCTTTGAGACAGTCGTCTGACATTTCAGTCTTTCACATCAGTGCCTGGCTGTGGATACTCCTGCACAGGTACTCACATACATATGGAAACAGGTCTCTTAATTGAGCCTGAGACCTTATGGTCTTGCCAGTAGTTGTCCTGGGTTCCCTGAGGGGTCTCCACCCTTAGAGACATGCATACCAGGCTCCCAGGCCGCTTCACCTGCTTGCTGACAGGTCTGGGCTGATAGTCACTAGGGATTGACACTGACTTACATACCCTCACTCATTCCTGTTTGTGGTTGCACAGACACACAGACCCCTGTGACTCATGGCTTACTGCCAGCTGCTGGCACTCAGACCTTCATACACACACAGGCACACAGAACAAGTAGTCCCTCACCCAGGAGGGTGGTTAGAAATGGAATTTAATGAGCAGACAGGATAGCCTGTGCTGATTAGGTGCAGGTGCATGGCTGGACAAGCGTTCTGCCCAGCAACTGGTTTACAGGCAATCAGCCTCTTGCCTCCTTATCCCTCTGTCTTCCCATGCTTGTTCACGCCCCCCCAAACCACCTTGATATCTTCCTCCTCCTAGTCTAGTGCCTTGCTTACTGTTGTGCTAGAAAGCAGAGTAATTTGTCCATGTAGATTGGGCTGCAAACCCACTTTTCGGGTTTGCATCTCACGTGAATGGGTAAATCATTATGAGCAGATGCAGATCCCCGGCATCTGGGAGAGACTTGTTCCTGATTCCTATAAACTGAATAGAAATGTATAAAAATCTAGCTGTAATAAATGCAGAGGCAGAGCCGCAAATATCTTTTATAAATTTATTTGCAATAAGAACAAGTAAAAAAAAAGTTCGGCACGCCGGGGGGCAGAGGGGGGCTTCCTGCTCCGCACCGACGAGCACCAGGTGGTGCTGCGTCACTCCCTTTTATAGTCCCATCTTCACATGCGCAGCAGGGTCCCTCAAACTTTCCCGGGCTTTCTGGTGTTGCTGGGGCTCCCGACAGGGATTCCTCCAATCAGCAGAGTCCCTTAACTTTCCCGGGCTTTCTGGTGGTACTGGGGCTCCTGGCAGGGGTTCCTCCAATCATTTTTCACCTGCCCAATCCAGTGTTGCTGGGGGCTTCTGACAGGGGTCCCGCCAGTAATTTTCTACCTGCTCAGCAACAGTCACTGAGGGAAAAAAACCTCCAAACCCTTTTAACAATAAAACTATGATAAATCTCCTTTAACTTATGTACATGGCAAACACTAACAAAGTCACCATATTTTTAACATGAATCGCGACCATATTCTTCACAATCCCTCGCCTTTTGTTTTATCAAATTGATTCGTGTTTGGGTTTCAAAATGGCTAAGGTTCGTTGTATGGGACTTGGGTGTTCTGTTTTCTTTATTTTAACTATCATTAGTGGGTGTACCTTTTCTCCTCTGGCCAATTCAGGATCTATTGGTATTGCAGGGGTTTGCATCCCTTGAACGACTGAATGAATCAGTCTAATAAAACATGGTATCATACACGGTATAAACATTAGGGCAGCAAATGCACACAACAGATAAAATAAAAGCTGTTTTACCCACGGGGCTCCAGGTAACCAAGACCATATATCGCCATTCCAGCCACTCCATGTTTGGACAGGGACATGAACCAGTTTTCTGATGTCTGTGGTCAATTGAAGGACCACTTCTCCTACATCATCTATTTCTAAGCAACAATTAGAAACATTTAATTTCCCACATACCCCTCCCTCTTCAGCGAGCAGGTAGTCCAAAACCATACAATGTTGGAGGATCGCAGTGCGCATCTGTTGAGCCTGTTGAGCTAAAAGATCTATGGCATTAGCAGTTTTATTAGTAATGATTTCCAAAACTGCTTGCAGTCTAATTATATGATTTAAATTATAAATTAGTTCTCTTGCCCCTGATATTGGTTCATTAGGGTTCCAGGAGGCAGGTCCATAGTGTTTAATTATTCTCTTGGGAGGCCACTCATCTTCCCCCCACTTTTGTGTTCCACCTATTTTGAAATCAACAGATCGCTTACGATGGGTTATACTCTTATTTCCTAATTTATCATATAATTTTATTCCTAATTGGGGGCCATCTGCCTCTGGAAGAAGGAAAAATAGAGGTCGGATAATCCCTATATAACAAATTCCTGACCCATTCATTGGTAATTGTTTGTAGGCAGTATGCCCGCATATCCAATAGTGGTCTTTTTTGGCCTTTGTACCTTTGGCAAATGGTCCCTCTGAAGTCCTTGGGGTTTGAAAGTCAGTCATATTTTTGTCACCCGAAGGGCTGAAAACTTTGTTTAAATTATTATTTATCCGTATAGTACAATACCAGGACCCAGTGTCATTTTTCCATTTGCAAGTTTGATTATAAAAACTGTTTCCTCGTAGTTTGGCATATTCAGTTTCATTTTTGTCTGACCAGAACTCCTTGAATCCTCTGCTGCATCCTTGTTCATTAAGCCACAACCATATATAGATACCTTTATCTTTGTTAATTAATTTATGTGTAAGTGTCCATTGACACTTACTCTCTCCCACATCAACTCCTCCTTTCTGAGTTCGGTTCAGACAAAATTTACCCTTGTTAGGGAATTGAACTGGCCATTTTTCACTATCTTCCCAGGTAGTATTATTAACGTCACTATAGTTACTTACAATTTGTGATGGGGAAAGCGGCACAGAGACCCACGGCCAACTTGACAATCCCAAAGGTCCCCCACAAACCCAGCCACGACTTAAATTGAAAGTTTTACTTACAGTTTTTGCTAACAGAACAAACTCATTATCTTCAAAGGGGTCATATAAGCTGGTAGCGTTTTGACCCTTTTTAGCCATCGCAAGGCCAACACACAAAATGAGGAGAAAAAGCCAGCCACCATAGTGAGGTCCGGTATGGCACATTTTTCTGTTTATCCCTGGACCCATTGGGTTGCTGCCAACGGTCGGGTTTGTGTCTTCTTAACAGCAAAAATGGAGGCCAATCGGTCTTGCCCTCACTTGGACTTACCCTCAGCTTTTCTCTCACTCTCTTACTTCCTTTTTCTTTTGGTTCCTTTGCTTAACCATACAAACTGACTTATATTCTCATGCAAAACAGTCTAAAACCAAAAAATCATAAATATTACAACCTTTTAACATATATACATACACATAGGGTTCATGTAGATGATTCAGGATCTTTACTACTGTTGATGTCACTATGTCTGTCTTGATAAGTCCAGTCCTATTTTAACTCCATCGTATTTGGAGCTTCAAATCTCCAGGTGCTGACTCGATCTTCCAATTCGATTCACCTGTGACTGGTCCTTTCACCCTGGAGATATGAGTCCATCCTCTTTCAGCAGTTCTTACAGCTGTCTCCGTAGTCAACAATACCAGGAATGGTCCTTCCCATCTAGGAGATAAGCTTTCCTCCTTCCAAGTTTTAATCATTACTTTATCTCCAGGTTGTATTTCATGCACTGCAAATCCTAAAGGAGTCGTCTGGGCCAATACTGCCTATTCCCTTCATTCTTAATTCTTTTAGATTTTTCTCAATAGTTTTAATATATTGTTGAATCGTCACGTCTTCTATTAATGGATGCCCCAGAGGCACACCTTGGGAATATGGCATACCATATAACATTTCAAAAGGTGAAAAGGCCTGTCTCCAAGTTTGGCATAGTCCTAATATGAAGTAGGGCTAAGGGTAGGCATTTAATCCATGAGAGTTTGGTTTCTGTCATTAATTTAGGTAACTGTAATTTCAAGGTCTGATTGATTCGCCCTACCCGTCCAGAACTTTGTGGATGCCACGGAGTGTGATATTCCCAAGTAATGCCTAGGGCTTCTGTAATTAATTTTATAATTTTAGATGTAAAATGAGTACCCTGATCCAAATCAAATACTTTTACAATTCCAAATCGTGGTATAATTTGTTCTAGCAATATTTTAGCTACTGATTGAGCAGTCACTCTGGTGGTAGGAAAGGCCTCTACCCAGTGAGTTAATTGATCCACCATTACTAGTAAGTATCTGTATCTCCCAACTTTTGGTAGTTCTGTAAAATCTACCTGGATCCTCCCAAAAGGTCAATAAGCTGTTTTCCTTCCACTAGCTGCGGTCTGTCTCATAGTTCTTTTGTTAATTTTTTGACATGTTAAACAACCATAGGTAGCTTGTTTTGAATTTCATATATTCCAATACAACCAAAATGTCTTAGAAAATGATCACTTAAAGCCTTAGTGCCCCAATGAGTGCTTTGGTGTAATCTATTTATTATTCTTCTAGTATATCCTCTAGGTAGTATTTCCCTCTTGTCTGGAAGAATCCATTTCCCATCTATCATAGTAGCCCCTAACTTCTGAATCTCGGTTAGTTCTTGAGGGCTATGTATCTTTTTTCCATAATCTACCTCCTGTTCCATCACATATAATTTTATTGGTTCCCTTAAAGCTGCTTTTTTTGCCTCTTCATCTGCTAGATTATTATCTCTGGTTTGATATCCTGTTCCTTTTTGATGTCCTTTTATGTGTACTACGGCTATTTCTTCGGGACCTCTCAGTGCCTGCAATACTTGAACTATCAATTCTTGATGCACCAGATCTTTCCCCTGAGTAATAATCATTCCTCTTTCTTCCCAGATCTTTCCAAAGGTGTGAACCACCCCAAAGGCATATTTGGAGTCTGTATATATGGTGCCTTTCATGTCTTTCAAAATTTCAAGAGCTCGATATAGAGCATATAGTTCACATGCTTGAGCTGACGATGCAGGACTGAGAGGACCTGATTCTTTAACTACTAACTTGGTTCCATTGACTATTGCATACCCTGATTTTCATTTTCCATCTATAACTCTAGAGGACCCATCTATAAACAACCTTTTGCCTTCAGATAATTCGGCTTCTTCCAGGTCCAGTCTTATCTTGGTCTGTAATTCTATTGTTTCAGTGCAATTGTGACTCACTTCACCCCTAGGATCCCCATATAAAAATTGAGCAGGGTTTTGAGCACCGGTTACTCTCAGTTCTAATTCTGGTGCTTCTATTAGGATAGTCTCATACTTCAATAGCCTACTATCAGTGAGCCATTTCTCAGCCTTTTGCTGTAGTACACTACGCATCATGAGGAGAAAACACGGTAATATTAGCTCCGAAGGTCACCTTTCGTGCCTCTTCAATTAGCAAGGCGGCTGCCACCAAAGATTGTAAGCATGTTGGCCAGCCTCTGCTTACAGGATCTAATAATTTCGAAAAATATCCAATTGGTTTTTTTACTTCCAGCCCAATCTTGGGTTAGAACCCCATAAGCAGTTTGATTTGAGGTGGTTATAAACAATTGAAAAGGCCTTTTAACATCTGGTAAACTTAGCACTGGAGGCTCAGCTAGTGTTCCTTGCAGTCTCTGAAACCTTTTCTCATCTTCTTCAGTCCATTTTAACCTGTCAGACACCAGCTTTTCATATAAAAATTTTACCTTTTCACTATATCCTTCTATCCATTGTCTGCAGTAGCCTAATAATCCTAATACCTGATGAATTTCTCTCTTTGTTTTGGGTGGTGATAAAGACAGTATTCCTGATATCCTTTCAGGATCTAATTTCTTTTCCCCTTTACTGAGCCAGTGTCCTAAGTACTTCACTTCATTTTCTACAAACTGTAATTTAGACTTCGAAACCTTTAATCCCTTTTCTCCTAAGAAATTCAGTAATTCTATAGTCCCCATCCTGACATCATCCTCAGTTTGTCCAGCTATTAATAAATCATCTACATATTGTAAGAGTTTTATTTCTGAGGATGGCTCGAATGTCAGCAATAATTTCTCTAATGCTTGTCCAAAGAGATTAGGCGATTCAGTAAACCCTTGGGGAAGTACTGTCCATCTAAGTTGTTGTTTCCTATTATTAAATGGATCTTCCCATTCAAACACAAAACAGTCTCTGCTCCCTTCGTCTAGGGGGCAGGACCAAAATGCATCTTTTAAATCAATTACACTGTACCAAATATAGTCAGGGGATAGTTGGTTAAGTAGCATATAGGGGTTTGCTACCACAGGGAAACAAGCCACAGTTTGCTGATTTACAGCTCTTAAATCTTGCACCAATCTGTAAGATCCATCTGATTTTAAAACTGGTAAAATAGGTGTATTATGTGGAGACATGCAAGGTTCCAATGCACCTTTCTTAGTAATTCGTCTATTATTGGTTTTGTGAGATACGTTTGTCTGATTCGTGCCCATGTGAGTGATAAAATGTTATTCTCTTATGTATGGAACTCCTAAATGCTTTTGTACTTTTTTAGGAAATAGATGTTATGCACATAGTTCTTGTTGTTAGGATCAATTGTTGTTAGAGGGGAGTTAAAATGGCCTCCATCATCAAACCAGATAGTGTCATGTCCAGACTTGTTCAGACTATGGCTGTGAATACACCTGTGCTGAGTCATTCCCCCCCCCTATGATGGAAACCCGAGAAAAGCCAGCAAAACTTGTTTACAACTTCGCAGACCCCTCAGGGAGCACACCCATCCTCATGAATATGTATAAGGACTACACTATAAAAAGACTCGGTTTTGTTATGTAAGGTGTGTGTCTTGGTGGAGCGGAGATTCCCGGCACAGCCAGCGCTGTTTGCTTGTCTCTATTCAAACAATAAATTTGGAGTTGGATTTTAAAATCTTAATGAGTCTGAATTCATTTATAACAACTAGGGGCTCGTCCGGGGTGGTCTTAGATCCTGCATTCTGACTTAATACAGGGGGCGCGCCCCACCACTAGGGGGCTCCTGGTTGTGTCAGATCAGGACTAGCACCATCCTGAACCTGAATAAGGACAAGCAAAGAACTTAATTTTTTTTGTGAGCTCCCTCACCAGCTGCAACAAATTTTTTTTTTGCCTGTAATTCTGCACGCAAAGATCCGGACAAAGACGACGGAGTCGTTAAGAGTTGCGTATACCGTTCGGTTGGGTAGGATCCGGTTGCCTGTGTGTGAGTAAGAGTGTGACTGAAACGGAACCTAGTTCCGAAGCGATTGTGGAGGTCTTTCAACCACGGTTCCAATCTCCCGCGAGGGAATTGGCCAGTGAAGGACCGAAGCGATTCCCGTAAGATTTGTGGGTGGGTGATAGGTCATAAACCCCCTGCAAGACACTCTCACTGGCAACCAAGGGCTGTAGGAATTACCACTGTAAAATTCCTAGATAGGTCAGAAGAAATCGAAGACCCAGGACCAGAAGAAAGGGAGCAAATTATTAGACATACCTCCGGAGAGTCTATTAGGCATAATGATTAAGAATTGGAACCAAAGGGGCCCCAGAAAAGGAAAAAGCAAATTAAAGTTAATACAGTACTGTATGGTTGAATGGCCAAAGAAACCTTTAAGACCACATGTCTTTTGGCCTGTTTTTGAATCCTTCGAAGACTGGATCTGTCAAGCTTTAAATGAGTATGTTAATTCAAAGGAACCTTTTAATCAAGAAGAGAGTAATTATGCAGGATTGTGGAGCAGGACTTCACGTCCTTTTCCAGCCTCAATACTTACCTTAAAAACAAACGAAAAGTTTGAGGAAGAGGAAGGAGATAAAAATAAAAAGGAGGAAGAAAAAGATGATGAATGGGAACCACTAGGTAACTTGCCACCTCCATACTTTAACTATTCAGCTCCGACGCCCCAGCGGCTTTAGCGGCTCCGGCGGCCTTAACAGCCCTGGCGGCTTTAACAGCGGCAGACGCTTTAACGGCTCCGGCGGCCTTAACAGACCCGTCAGCTTTAACAGCCTCGGTGGCCTTGACAGCTCCAGCGGCGGTTCCCCTTCCACCTCCAGCTGCACGCACAAGAAGTAAAACTGCCGTAACTGAGGGAGCTTCTTTATATCGCTTACGGGAGGTACCCCTCGGAGGCAATCAAGGAGGCATCGGATTTGTGGCAGTCCTGTTAAACACCACCAATGTAAGAAACTTTAAGAGATGGGGACTTGTCCTGGTTTAACCAGGATAGGGTTAAGTTTCCCCAGCAGTGGGGGGGAGCTCTAGCCGGGTTATTCAGATACCATGCGGACGTCACATCCTGGCGCGTCACATTTCCTGGCACAGGAGCGCGGTGCACTCGTGGTTTTGTACATCTGCTCCTCTCACTGCTGTATTTGGTAGCTATTTTGCCCTGTTCATTGCTATCGCTATTACTGTTATTGTTATTGCTGTTGTTTGTTGTGTTGCTATTGCATTGTTGTATTAAACCTTTCCTTATTTCAGTCTTGGGGCTTTGTATTTCACTCCCTTTGTGGGGGAGGGGCAGCGGCCGCGTGGTCTCAGACCCCGGCAGGGGCTAAACCATTACAGGACTCTATTAGATGATCCTCTCAGAGCAGCTGAGAGGTTAGATCAATTTTTAGGTCCTAATACTTATACTTGGGAAGAAGTGCAGTCCATTTTAGGCATCTTATTTGCTGCTGAAGAAAGAGGAATGATTAGCAAGCCGGAATGAGAATTTGGGAGAGACAAAATCAGGCAGGATGCCCAGGGGATCATAAATGGCCAAATGTGGATCCCCACTGGGATCACCAACAACCTCAAGGGAGACAAAATATGAGAGATCTAAGGACATTGATTATCCAGGGGATAAAAGAAGCGGTTCCCCGAGGACAGAACATTAATAAAGCATTTAATGAACAGCAGGGAAAAGATGAATCTCCAACGGAATGGTTGGAAAGGTTAAGAAAAAGCTTACAAATGTATTCTGGAATTGATCCGAATACAGTGGCTGGAGCCGCACTCCTTAGAACTCAATTTGTAGCCAAATCCTGGGGAGACATAAGAAGGAAACTTGAAAAACTAGAAGATCGGCAAGAAAGAGGATTGGAAGAATTACTTAGAGAAGCTCAAAAAGTTTACGTTAGGAGAGATGAGGAGAAGCAAAAAGCGAAAGCGAAATTTTTTGTGGTAGCAGTAAGAGAGAGTCAGAAAAATAGGGTTCCATCTGGAGAAACAAGGGGGAAAAAGGATAGAACAGACACCCCAAGAACAGCTTTATCAAGAAAAATTCACGGTCCCTGTCTGTTACTATTGTAATAAGAAGGGACATGCTAAAATGAACTGCCGTAAATGGGAGCAAGACGAAAAAATGTTTAAAGATGATTAGGGGTGTCAGGGGCTATACTTACTGGGGACTTTAACATCAACAGAGCCCTTGGTAAAATTATTGATCGGTCCCCACAAAGAAGAGGTTTTATTTTTAGTAGATACGGGAGCTGAAAAGTCAACTATTCAAAGACTCACAAAGGGGATAGAAAAAGAAAAAGATTATATTTCAGTAACAGGAGCAAAAGGGGAGCCTTCTGAAGTTCCTATTCTGAAAAATGTAGAAACAGAAACAGAAAACAAAATCTACCTCAATGATTTACTTTTACCCCCCGAGGCAGAATACAATTTATTAGGAAGGGATCTGATTTTAAAATTAGATCTAAGCATGCGAAGCCAAGGGGATAATTACAGATCCAGCTATACACTTTAACACAAGAAGATGAAAAAGCTATAGACCCGTCAGTATGGTATAAGGAGGGGGAAACTGGAAAAATAGAAATGACCCCCGTAAGTGTCCAAATAATGGATCCGGGTCGTCCAATCAGAATCAGACAGTACCCTACACCAATGGAGGGCCGGAAAGGATTAAAACCTATAGTTGATAGACTTTTAGAAAAAGGAACTTCAGAACCATGTATGTCACCTCATAATACACCCATCCTCCCTGTAAAGAAACCAGATGGGACATATAGAATGATACAAAGACCTAAGAGCTGTAAATCAGCAAACAATTAGTAAATTCCCCATGGTGGCAAATCCTTACACTTTACGAAGTCATATATCCCCAAAACATACTTGGTACAGTGTAATAGATTTAAAAGATGCCTTTTGGGCCTGCCCTCTAGATGAAGAATCTAGAGATTATTTTGCTTTTGAGTGGAAGACCCAGAAATGAGACGAAAACAACAATTAAGATGGACTGTGCTGCCACAGGGGTTCACAGAGTCACCAAATCTATTTGGACAGACTCTAGAAAAAATATTACAAGATTTTGTATTACCTAAAGAAGTAAAATTACTACAATATATGGATGATTTATTAATAGCACGAGAGACTGAAGAAGGGACACGAGAGACCACCATTAAATTGTTAAATTTCCTACGTGAAAAAGGATTAAAAGTGTCCTGATCGAAATTGCAGTTTGCAGAACAAGAAGTAAAATATTTGGGACATTGGTTAAGCACAGGGAAAAAGAAGCTGGAGCCTGACAGAGTGTCTGGGATTTTATCCCTAAGACCCCCAAAACCAAAGAAAGACATTCGACAAGTGTTAGGATTATTAGAATATTGTAGACCCTGGATTGAAAGCTATAGTGAAAAAGTAAAATTTTTATATGAGAAATTAACTAACAACCGACTCAAATGGTTTATAGAAGACGAGGAGAGATTGGAAGAAATAAAAAAAGACATTAATACAAGCACCCGTGCTAAGTTTACCAGATTTGGAAAAGCCTTTTTATCTTTTTGTAAATACATCAAATCAAACAGCATATGGCATTCTTACTCAGGATTGGGCAGGAGTAAGAAAACCCGTAGGATATTATTCTAAATTACTTGACCCAGTAAGCAGAGGGTGGCCTGCTTGTCTTCAAGCTCTAGTTGCCACAGCACTGCTTATGGAAGTTGTTAGAAAAATTACCTTTAGTGCCCCTTTGAAAGTATATACCCCACATAATGTCAGGGGTGTTTTACAACAAAAAGCAGAAAAATGGTTGACAGATAGCCTAATCCTGAAATATGAAGCAATATTAGTTGATTCTCCTAATTTGGAACTAAAAGTGACCTCTGTTCAGAGTCCAGCACAATTTTTATTTGGGGAGCCATCTGAAAAATTACAACCTAATTGTTTAGAAGTAATTGAAACCCAGACCAAAGTGAGACCAGATCTAGAAGACACTGAATTAAAGAAAGGAGAAATATCATTTATAGATGGTTCATCTCGGGTAGTAGAAGGAAAAAGAAAGTCGGGATATGCAATAATTAATAAGGATCTCAACCTTATAGAATCAGGACCCCTAAGTCCATCATGGTAGAGCTCAGGCCTGTGAATTGTACGCCTTATACAGGGCCTTGGAGCTATTAAAAGGAAAAAGTGGAACTATATTTACAGATTCTAAGTATGCATATGGGGTGGTCCACACTTTTGGAAAGATTTGGGAAGAGAGAGGTTTAATTAATACACAAGGAAGAAATTTAATACACCAAGAATTAATAGTAAAAATTTTAAAGGCACTGAGAGAACCAAAAGAGATAGCAGTGGTGCATGTAAGGGGACATCAAAAGGGATTAGAGTACCAAACTAGAGGAAACAAAGCCCAGGAAGCAGCCTTAAGGACTCAAGTTGTTAAAATAAACGTAATACAAACAGAAGAAAATACCAGCGAAGAAAAACAAGACAAAAAAGAAGAAGTTTACCCCTGAAGAGCAAACCAAATTAGAGGGAATAGGAGCAAAATTAGAACAGGGAAAATGGACTCTGCCAGACAGGCGAGAAATGTTGCCGAGGGCATGTGCCAGGCAAATATTAGAGCAAATACATATGAAAACACATTGGGGTACGAAAGCATTAAGCGATCATTTTCTTAAACAATTCGGCTGTATTGGAATTTTTGAAATAGCAAAACAAATTACACAAGGCTGCCTAACTTGTCCAAAGATAAATAAGAAAGTGTTTCGACAAGTGGCTATAGAAGGGAGAAAAACTGATTATAGACCTTTTGAAAAAATACAAGTTGATTTTACTGAATTACCTGAAGTGGGGAGGATAAGATACCTATTGGTAATAGTAGAGCATTTAACACAGTGGGTAGAAGTTTACCCTGTCACTTGAGCAACAGCACAGATGGTGGTGAAGATTTTATTAGAACACTTAATACCTAGATACAGAATAATCCAATATATTGATTCTGATCAAGGTACACACTTTACTTCTAAAGTAATAAAATTATGTCAATCACTGGGTATTCAATGGGAGTATCATACCCCGTGGCATCCACAAAGCTCTGGGAGAGTAGAAAGAATGACTCAAACAATAAAACAACAATTAGCTAAATTAATGATAGAGACCCAAATGCCTTGGATAAAGTGTTTACCATTAGCACTTTTAAACATTAGAACAAAGCCTCAGTGATACTGGATTATCACCTTATGAAATGCTGTACGGAATGCCATACTCCCAGGGAATGCCTTTAGGAAACAATGTTATTGAAGATCATAATATACAGAAATATATAATTACTATTGGGGAAAGACTGAAAAATTTAAGGGAAATAGGAATGATGGTTCAAACACCACCTCTGGGATTTACCATCCATCAATTTAAACCAGGAGACAGAGTAATGATAAAAACTTGGAAAGAAGAGAGTCTCTCCCCTCGATGGAAAGGACCATTCCTGGTGCTGTTAACAACAGAAACTGCTATAAGAACTGCTGAGAGAGGGTGGACTCATGTTTCTAGGGTAAAAGGATCTATTACAGAAGAACCTCATTGGAAGATTGAATCGACGCTGGGAGATCTAAAGCTTTGAATGCGGCAGAATTAGCAGAGGAATGGACTCATTAAAGCTAACTAAATAACTGAAAAGACTCTAATATTGGCAACAATAAGATTTGAGGTATTTGTTATGAAGTTTTCTAACATCCTAAATGTTTGTTATAATAAATAGTGGTATCTGTTTTATAAATAAGTGTATAAGCCATTGTATATAGTTAAATAAGAAGGTAAATAAGAATAACAAAAAGGAGAAAAAGACTAAAAATAAGTTTAAGTGAGGGCAAGACCGGGTTGGCCTCCATTTTTGCTGTTAAGAAGATAAAAACCTGACCATTGGCAGCAACCCAATGGGTCCAGGGATGAACAGAAAAATGTGCCATACCAGACCTCACTATAGTGGTTTCCTTTTTCTCCTAATTATGTGTCAGTCCTGTAATGACTACAGAAAGTCAAAACGTTCCAGATGATCCCTTTGAAGATAATGAGTTTATTAGCCAAAACAATAAGCAAAACCTTCAATCTAAGCCATTGCTGAGTCTGTGGAGGACCCTTAGGACTATCCAGCTGGCCATGGGTCTCTACCCCTTACTCCATCGCAGATTGCGAGTAATTATAGTGATATTAACAATACTACCTGGGAAGAAAATGGAACATGGCCAGTCCAATTTCCAAATCAGGGCCGATTTTGTTTGAATTGAACTCAGAAAGGAGGAATTGATGTAGGAGAAAGTAAGTGCCAGTGGACACTTACACATAAATTGATCAACAAAGATAGAGGTATTTATATATGGTTATGGCTTAATGAACAGGGACACAGCAATGGATTCAAGGGATTTTGGTCAGATAAAAATGAAACTGAATATGCTAAATTGTACAGAAATAACTTTTATAATCAAACCTGTGTATGGAAGAATGATACAGGATCCTGGTATTGCACTGTAGAGATAAATAATAATTTAAATGAAGTTTTCAGTCCTTCAGGAGATAAGAACACAACCTATGGAATTCCAGACTCCAAGGACTACAGAAGGACCATTCGCTAAAGGTACCAAAGCCAGAAAGGGCCACTATTGGATATGTGGACATACTGCCTACAAACAATTACCTGCAAATTGGTCAGGGGTACGTTACATAGGAATTATTCAACCACTGTTTTCCCTTCTTCCAGAAGCAGATGGACCTCAAATGGGAATAAAATTATATGATAAATTAGGAAATGAAAGTGTCACCCGCGGTAAGCGACCTGTTGATTTCAAAATAGGATGAACCCAGAAGTGGGGGGAGAATGAGTGGCCTCCTGAAAGAATAATCGAGCACTATGGGCCTGCCTCCTGGAATCCTAATGAACCAGTATCAGGAGCCAGGGAACTAATTTATAATTTAAATCATATTATTATATTACAAGCAGTCTTAGAAATTATTACAAACAAAACTACTAAATGCTATAGATCTTCTAACCCAACAGGCTCAACTGATGCGCACTGCGATTCTCCAACACCGTATGGTATTAGACTATCTGCTTGCTGAAGAAGGAGGGGTATGTGGGAAATTAAATGTTTCTAATTGTTGCTTAGAAATAGATGATGTAGGGGAAGTAGTCCTTCAGCTGACCAAAGATATTAGAAAACTGGCTCATGTCCCTATCCAGACATGGAGTGGCAATTTATGGTCCTGGTCACCCAGAGCACCATGGGTAACACAACTCTTATTTTATCTGTTATGTGCAATAGCTGCCTTAGTGGAGCCACCCTTGAGGTAATAGAATCAGGACCACTGAGTCCTAGCTGGTTGGCTCAAGCTTGTGAACTATATGCAGTACTAAGAGCGTTACAGATTTTAAAGGAAAAAGAGGGAACCATTTATACAGACTCCAAGTACGCCTTTGGAGTAATTCACACTTTTGTAAAAATTTGGGAAGAAAGGGGACTCATTAATTCACAAGGAAAAGGGCTAATACATGAGTCTCTAATTCTCCAGACTCTCCAAGCATTAAGAGGTCCTAAGAAAATAGCAGTAGTGCATATAAGAGGACACCAACAGGGAACCTCACTACAGATCAGGGGAAATATTCTAGCTGATCAAGAGGCAAAACGGGCTGCACTACTAGCATTGATGGTAACAGAATCAAACACAAACGAAAGAACAGACCCCACCAAATTAGGATTCACGTTTACTAACCAAGAGAAAGAAAAATTGAAACAAATGGGAATTAATGAAAAACAAGGGGAATGGGAATTACCTGATGGGAGGAAGGCTCTCCCGAAGGCAGTGGCTTGGAGTTATGAAGGATTTCCATACTAAAACTCACTGGGGAGTACAAGCGTTGGTAGATCAGTTTGCTATTAAATACATGTGCATAGGGATTTATAATGTTGCTAAGGGAATAATAAAAAGCTGTTTAACGTGCCAGAAAATTAATAAGCACCAATTAAGAGAAAAGATTCAAGGGGGACAGGATTTGGCATACAGACCATTTGGAAGAATTCAAACCAATTTTACAGAACTACCAAAAGTAGGACGGTACAAATACCTCCTAGTATTGGTAGATCATCTCACTCATTATGTGGAGGCCTTTCCCACCGCTCGAGCTACAGCAAATACTGTGGTAAAAATAGTCTTAGAAAACATCACCCCTAGGTATGGAAATATAGAAGTAATCGATTCGGACAGGGGTCCCCACTTTGTGTCTAAAGTAATCAGAGAGACATTGACTTCCCTGCGGACCAAGTGGGAATGCCACCCTCCCTGGCATCCACAAAGCTCAGGAAAAGTAGAAAGAATGAATAGGGAAATCAAGAAACAACTTACCAAATTGATGTTAGAAACAAAGATGTCTTGGGTTAAGTGCTTACCCCTAGCACTTCTGAATATCCGGACCCAGCCCCGAACTGATACTGGAATATCACTGTTCAAAATGCTATATGGTATGCCCTATGATATGGAATTTCCCACTGATCACCCAGTACTGAAAAAAGACAATTTGCAACCATACTTAATAAACCTCATGAATAGGAGAAAAAAACTACGCAAAAAAGGGATGGTAGTACAGAGACCTCCATTAGAAATTTGTATGCACTCCATAAGACCTGGAGACAAGGTGTTAATAAAAACTTCGAAAGATTCCTCTCTTACCCCTCGTTGGGAGGGACCGTTTCTTGTTATACTCACAACAGAGACTGCTGTCCGGACTGCTGAAAAGGGATGGACTCATGCTACCAGAGTGAAAGGACCCTTAACGCCTGATCACTGGGAAGTAGCTGAAGCATCAGGAGATCTGAAGCTAGTGTTGTGAAGGAAGAAGGACTAAATGAGTAATATAATATTTTGTAAACCCCCTGTGTTTGTTATCCTTTTGTGTGTTTTAAATGCACTATTTGTGAGGAAAGTTGGTGGGCGCACTGCGTCCACGGCTATTCCCCAAAGGAATACTGTGACCAGTGCTATATAAGAGAAAATTAACCAGTCTAGCCTTACGAGTGGGGATATCAACAGGAAAAATTGTAAAGGAGTCCCATGAATGGTGGACTATATTTATAAAAGGGATAAATCCTGAAAAAGGGTGTGTGCATACCGATGAACCTAAGCCCCATAACGTGAATATAGTACAAACTCTTTGCAAATTCCAAATACTCCAAGTGCCCTGTACAATCCCACAAGTAAAAGCCCGGAACTGGGAGGCGTTTAGGTGTCGACAACGAGACCCTAACCCCAAAGAATACGACTGCTGCCGAAAAGATGGAAAGCCCCGCTGCTCTAAGGAATGGAGTAGGCGGAGGAGGCAGAGATGTATGGAGAGGGGAAAATAAGAAAGGCCTCGAAGCAACCAGTTCAGGTGATTGTTGTGGCAAGGAGAACTGGAAAGTATGGGGAAGGAAGAGATCTGAGCATGCAAATCCTGTCGCAAGACAGAAAGGGGACACGTTTGTACAATTAGCTAGTAATTGGAAGATGAACCCACCAACTCTCCTCACTATAGTAGTCATTTGGGCTGTGGGAGGAATCACAACCCCAGCCTATACTCAGGCCTTAACCCACCAACCGATACTACCTCAACTAGTAAATACTACCTCACCAAGTTTGCCTCAAGAAAGCGAGGCAAAGCATTGTTAGTTGTGTTTTGATGTTAAACCTCCATTTTATGAGGCCCTTAGTGTTATTATTAATTGGGTTAACTTTCGGACCATGTATATTTAACAAATTTGTGATGTGTTAAGAAGATTTGAAAAACAAAATTAGTTAAAAGGGGAGAATTGTAATAAAACATATATGGTATTTGTTATTCAAATCTCAACGGGAAAAAGAAGTTGTAGTCAGGACATCCACCTCCCCCCCCCCCAACTCCCCGGGGCTGGGGAGCTCCCCCCCCCGGGGCACCGTTACCTTCGGGGTGGGGGCAGCTAAACTCCTCCCGCTGCTGGCTCCAGCTGGGAGAGGGCTTGTTCCCGGGGAGCCACCGGCCCGACCCGAGCAGTGCGCCCAAGCCGAGCAGTGTCGCGGAGCCTGGCCCAGCGTGGGGGGGGGGGGGGCAGAGCTGCCCCCTCCCCAGCCGGGAGGGCCTGTCCCGAGCACCCAGCTGCCCCAGGGGGGGATTGGGGCTGGGGCAGGGGGCACCGAGCAGCCCTAGTGAGGCTCCATAATGCCAAATTAGCGTTTAGGTTTCTGCTCAGAGACAGGCTGCAGTAAACTACCTCGAGGGGGCTCTGTGCTGAGCCCCCCCCCTTCTAACCCGCTCATACTTGTAACCACGTTCTGTTAATACCAAATTGCGTTGTACCTAAACTATGTTGTGGCCGAACAGTTTTGTAATTCTCTTGTGTAAATAAGAAATAAGATATAGGTATATAGTTTCTATTGTTAAAATCAGTTGTTAGAAGGGAGCTAAAATGCCCCCCATCTTCAAGCCACTACAAAAACACCTGTGCTGAGCCATCCCCCCCTTCTATGATGGAAACCTGAGAAGAGCCCGCGAAAACCGGAGAAAAGCCCACGAAACTTGTTTACAACTTTGCAGACCCCTCAGGTACACCCATCATGAATATGGATGAAGCCTACACTATAAAGGGACTCCAGTTCTGTCGTGTAAGGTGTGTGTCTTGGTAGAGCAGAGACTCCCGGCACACCCAGCGCTGTTTTGCTCGCCGCTTGCTAATAAAATTTTATTGATCACTAAAAATTGAGAAGTGGTTATTTCCCACTAAATTACAATTAATCAATAACACTTCCCAGAAGGTTATTTTCAGCCTCTGGTAGCAACAATAAATCCCCTATAACTATACAGTGTTGGGATTCTATTTCAACATCCCTGACAATTGGTACTTTAAATGGTTCCCCTTTAGCTCCTATTACTAGAGCAGTTTCTTTTTTCACTTTACATCCCCTCGGAATATTTTTCACAGTTGATTTTTCGGCACCCGTATCTATTAAAAATTCGAACTCCTCTCCCTGGGGACCTAATTTCAATTTTATCAAGGGCTCCTTTGATGTCTTTGTCCCCAGGAAATACAGCCCCTGACACCCCTATTCTTCTTTAAACATCCTTTTATCCCGCTCTCGCTTTCTACAATTCCGCTGTAAATGTCCCTTCTTTCCACAATAACAGCAGACTAATGTGTTTTCCCTAATTACTGTCCCTCTCTTTTCACCACCTAAAGCTCCAGGTGATTCATTAGAGCAAGACCTTGGAGGCTTCTCCTCTCTCCGCTGAGTTTCTCTGACTGCTGCAACAAATATTTTCGCCTTCGCTTTCTGCTTTTCTTCATCCCTTCTAACATACACCTTCTGTGCTTCTCTTAACAGCTCCTGCAAACCCCGATCTTGCCAGTCGTCTAACTTTTCTAATTTCTTTCTGATATCACCCCATGATTTGGCTACGAATTGAGTTTTTAGTAAAGCCTCCCCCACCGGGGAGGTCGGGTCTACCCCTGAATACATTTGTAAATTCTTTCTTAATCTTTCTAGCCAATCAGTGGGTGATTCATCTCTCCCTTCATGTTCACTAAATGCTTTGTTAATATTTTGTCCTCGAGGAACCGCTTCTCTAATGCCGGCCACTATTAAATTTCTAAGGTCCCTCATATTCTGTCTGCCCTGCTCTCGCTGATTATCCCAATTAGGGCGGACATTGGGCCATTTCTGATCTGCCGGCGGCCCCGCTTGATTTTGTTGTTCCCACAAACGCATTCCAGCTTGTCTAATCATTTGCCTTTCCTCTGTTTTAAAGAGGATGCCCATAATTGACTGCATTTCATCCCAGGTATAGGTATTAGGTCCCAGGAGTTGATCAAGCCTTTCAGACACTCCTAATGGGTCATCTAGAAGTTTTCCTATTTCTTTCTTAAATGCTCTCACGTCTCCGGTGTTAAGGGGGACGCTTACAAATCCTATCCCTCCTACGGCTCCTCCCACATAGGTACTTCTCCTAAGGGGTACAGATTACCTCCCCAAACATCTGCTTCATTATCTTCTAGCTGTTTCTGTTTTTCCCGATTACAGGTTCTGCTAGCTGGTGGAGGGGAAGGAGCGCTAGGTTTTGGTTCTTCATCCTCTAAGCTTCTCCCATAAGGAGGAGGAAGATTTTCTAAAGGTTCCCATTCCTTGTCTTTCAAGTGTTTCTTATCTGTATTTTTATTCTTTAATAATAGGATTTTTGATGTTATTCGGGAACCTTTCCACACCTGAGCATAGTC
The DNA here is from genome assembly GCF_047716275.1 of Strix uralensis. NCBI lineage: Eukaryota > Metazoa > Chordata > Aves > Strigiformes > Strigidae > Strix > Strix uralensis. The sequence goes on from NC_133975.1 coordinate 43,611,321, forward strand.
GCATTCTTCTTGATTATAGGGTTTTTTATTGCTTACATATGAATTTAACGCCTGACATGTCCAATCGTCAGTAGTTCCAAATTTTGGCCAAAATAAATGATCAGATTTGATAGGTTCTTTGGTCCATTCGACCATGCAATACTGAATCATTTTTTCTTTAGTTTTTCCTTTTGTTTCAGGTCAATTATACCAATTTTTTTAGCATACAACCCAGGGAACTGTCCTGAGAAATGTCGGGCAAATCGCTCCCTCTCTGGGAACCTCTCCGTGGGTTCCCCGAGCCGCGGGATTTACTCCCTCTCTGGCCCATAGTTCCGTATTAACCCTGGGATAAAACCTATCCCGAATCTCTTGCCAGCAACCCTGGGATAAAACTAATCCCGTATCAACCCTAGGATAATGCCTATCCTGAAAGCCCTTGCCTGAGTTCTTTCAAACCTTTTTTTTCTTTTGCTTCGCCCCTTCGCCGGCCAGGCCTCTCGCGAGACTTTGGGACCGCGGCTAGAAGGGTTCCGCACTCACTTCGTGACGCAGTCACGTCTCAGTCACACCACACTCAGGCAGAAAATCACCCCTCCCACACCAAGCGTCACTCACAGTCCGAGGTCTTCGCCTGGATCCTTCGCGGGGAATCTCCGGGGAGCGTCGTCTGGGGATTTCGCTTTTCTTTTGCTTGTTCTTATTGCCTTTTGTTCGTGATACTGTCGGTCCGAGGAAGCACCGGAGTCCAGGGGCCACCTAAAAGGTGGGGCGCCTCCCCTGAAAACCAACACTCCACGGGTCCCGAAGTATCACGTCGGGGTCACCAAATTGTTATAAATGCAGAGGTAGAGCCGCAAATATCTTTTATAAATTTATTTGCAATAAGAACAAGTAAAAAAAAAGTTCGGCACGCCGGGGGGCAGAGGGGGGCTTCCTGCTCCGCACCGACGAGCACCAGGTGGTGCTGCGTCACTCCCTTTTATAGTCCCATCTTCACATGCGCAGCAGGGTCCCTCAAACTTTCCCGGGCTTTCTGGTGTTGCTGGGGCTCCCGACAGGGATTCCTCCAATCAGCAGAGTCCCTTAACTTTCCCGGGCTTTCTGGTGGTACTGGGGCTCCTGGCAGGGGTTCCTCCAATCATTTTTCACCTGCCCAATCCGGTGTTGCTGGGGGCTTCTGACAGGGGTCCCGCCAGTAATTTTCCACCTGTTCAGCAACAGTCACTGAGGGAAAAAAACCTCCAAACCCTTTTAACAATAAAACTATGATAAATCTCCTTTAACTTATGTACATGGCAAACACTAACAAAGTCACCATATTTTAACATGAATCGCCACCATATTCTTCACATAGCTGATGTTAAGAACCTGAGCTGAAATATTGGATACAATAATTAGTTTCAGGAAATGAAAGAGATGAGTATGACTGGAGTTTCACCATTTAGAAAGTTCAATGAGAAAATAAACACACAATAAAAACATTAATAAAAATGATTGAGTAACTGTGAATATTTCCTAATTTAAAACTTTGGTTTGTTCACAGTAACTCAACACTAAGCAAAGAATTTTTTTCAACATAAAAGCATGTGCACATTTCATCTTATTTTATTTTCCAGTGTTTCAAGTGACCTCTGAGAAATGTGGTGAAAGTTCTATGGATGGTGTTAGACCAGACAAGCAAAGGGTTCCTTATGGCATGGCCTTTACACTTACTACTGTTTGAAAAGTAATCAAAGCATTACTAGATTTCTTATCACTATTTTCTGCACTTTGTGTTGGCACGGTAAGATTAATGAAAGAAATTAAAATGTTCATATATTTAGTTTAATCTTTGGGTCAAAAATTTCTCCCACTCAGGCATGTACTAGTCTTTCCACCACCTGTATTGAATTTAGGGCTAGATTCCAAAAGCAGCTGAGGCACAACTTATGCAAAATTTGAATTTATGCATTTATTTTAAAGGAGAGGGCTTAGCTTAGCTTAGTATAGGTGGCTCCTGACAGCTTCAAGTAAGTGTTGGGGAATTTTTATTGTCCTTGAGGTGAATTAAATACACATTTGTGCTTAAGTATAAAGTGATTTAATGGACAATGCACTGGACAGAGTCCTACTGCTGTAAGCAGTTCTACAGGGAGTCTGCAAAGATGTGGCATGAGCTGATTCCTTATACATGCCTGCACCAGCATCAGTCATATCAATACAAATCAATACTATATCATTTCTTACTTTATCAACAAGGGACTTTCTTCTCCCCTGTATAGACTCATTCCTGTTTCTATTGCTTAACCTGATTCTAGAGTTAGGGTTTCCCACTGCCAGGACCAGGTCATTCCTTGGTCTCCAGTTACCATTGCTGAGCAATTACAATTTGAATTTCCCCTTCATAAGATGTCTCAAGTTAAAATTTCTGCAGCTGTTTTTCTATACTAGATGGTTACTGCCAACTGCTCAATGATTTTAGGCACTCTGATTCATGCTTGAAAGACTGGCTGTCTCAGATTCTCCTCTCAAGCATCTATACATACGCCTTCCCTCTTTGCCTCATACATTATGTGGAGAGATCTAAAAGAGTGTGGTGGGTTGACCTGGCCAGTTTCCAGGTGCTCACCCAGATCTTCTCTAACCCTCAACAGGAGGGGAGAGAAAATGGGATGGAAAAGCTTGTGCGTCAACACAAAGACAGGGGGACTGCTTAACTAGTTACCATCACAGACAAACCAGACTTGACTTGGGGAAAAGTAATTTAATTTATTGCCAATTAAAATATATTTTGTTAGTGAGAAACAAAAAATCAAATTTTAAACAACACCTTCCCCCTACCCTCCCCTTTCTCAGGTCAACTTCACTCCTTCATTCTTGACTCCTCTATCCTTCCCCATCCCCTGAGCGGTACAGGGGGGATGAGGTTTGCGGAGGTTAGTCAGGACATAACAGTTTTTCTTGACACTTTACCCCTTCTCCAGTGTAAGTCCTCTCCATGGGCTGCAGTCCTTCAGGATAAACCCGCTCCAGTGCAGGATTTCCAGAGGCTGTGGTTCTTTCAGGGCATAGCCACCTGCTCCAGCATAGGGTCCTCCATGGTGGGACCCGACCTTGGTGTTTGCACTGGTGTTTCTCACTTTTTTTTTTGTTTCCTTTTCTTTTTCCCCCTCCTCACTCCTCTGCTTGTGTGGTGTTTTTGCTCTTTCTTAAATATGTTTTCATGGAAGTGGCACCAGCTCCAGGTGCCACTTTACTCAGGAACGTAAAGTGTCTGATCTGCCTTTTAGTCAAGTGAATAGCAGACCTAAAATACACTTTTCTGAACCAAAATACATCACCCAAAGGGGTGGAGAATTGAATCTAAAGGTCTGTCTTCAGGACCTAATTAAAAGCTATATTAAAAATCTGTTGAAGTATTGGGCTAAAGATCATCTCCCATTTCATTTGAGGAAAGGAAATACGGTTCTGATTATTTCCCAGATTGTCACCTACCAAAGAAAAAGAAGGTGTGCTGAGAGGAGGGAGCAGGGGCTTATCTTGGCTAGCTGAACAGAACAATTCTGATATGCTGGAGCACTGTGGGTGTGTTATTGTACTGTAAAAGATACTGTTCCCCCGAGTTTCTGGAATCTTTGTACAGATCTCAAAGGCAATGCAGGATGTGGAAAAAGACCTCTGATCCGTTTACGTGGCAAGTGTTATCTGTCAGCTGTCTGCCAGTGAGGCTGTCAAAAACTTCCCTGGGTCCATGAGGAGACTGCTTACATATGTAACCCCAGTGGTCTTCTGTGCTGTATCTTGCACAAGTATCTGATCTGAAGAGGAGCTGGGCTTTTCACTTCTCGGCAAGACAATCTGATACATAAACTGGTTTCCTAAATGTTGTTTCAACAGTACTTGGGTACCCAGGTTCCCTGGCGAATGGAGGTTTTGCTATTTTAAACTAAGGGATAGGGGTCCAGTACTGTTCGTGGAAATGCTTAAAAAAAGTAACGTATATCTCATAGTTGTTTTTGTATGGAATTTCCTACTTTAAGCAAGCAGGCTGGTAGAACAAAATGTGGTGAATAAAGGGACAGAAGTAGGAATTAATATTTTCTGCACTGTCTGTGCAACCTGCAAGGACAATATTCTTCAGCAGTGCAGGTTTAATGGCCCTCGGACCGTTACCTCAAGCCGCCGTGACCGCAAAGCGTAACTGAATGGAAGCGAGGAAATACTGGGAATACGTTGCCGTGCCGGATTCGGGGACGCAGTTCTTCCGGCACCGCGAAAAAGAAACCTACATTTGGCAGCCGGGCGGCGCCGGGAAAAGAAACTGAAAGTCGGGGGGTGGGGGGCGGCGGGGCCGGGCCGGGCCGGGCCGGGCCGGGCGGCGGCGGCAGCGGCAGCAGGTACTGTGCGGCCGGGGCTTTGGTACAAATTGTGGTTAGGGTTGCCGTTAGGATGGGGTTTAGGGCTGCGACTGGGATTGGGGTTAGGACTAGGATTGGGTTTAGTTCTAGGAGGGCCGTGGTTGGGTTTAGGCATGGGGCTGGAGCTGGGGTTGGGGTTTCCATTAGGGTCGCAGCTGGTTTGGGGCTGGACGAGGGGGCTGGACAGCGTGCAGGGGAACATCTGGGACTTTGCAGGCAGCAGGGGAGCATCCTCCAGGGTGGAGGGGCAACAAGGTGCTGGAAGGGTGTCAAAGCCACCTGGTTGCCTCTGCCGACACTGTAGCCCCAGGCACCTCAGATGTCACTGTATGCACTGCAGAAAAGCACTTATAGCAAAGTATTTAAGCCTTTTTTCTGAAAAGAAATATAATGGTCCATGCATGAATATGTACAGATACAGTTTGGCTTTCTTTGAGAGCAGCTGACTTGACATATTCAGATATGGAAAGTCACGCTTGTTTAGGAGATTGCTGAAATAGTGATGGCCATCTTCTAGGTAAGTGACAGTTTCAACATGCAAAAATACATGATTTATCCCCGAATGGTGTTCTCAAGCCTTTGATATAGCTTTTTCAATTTAGGTAAGAAAATGGAGAAAAGTCTCAGGTTTATTGCTGCCTTGACAAAAAGTACGTATGCAGGTACACAAATGGTGACTTTATGTAGCTGTATGTATAGAAATAGCTTATATTTCATGAAAATAGGTATTGAAGTTCAACTGTAAAGTTATGTTAAGCACACCAGTGTAATATAGTACACGATGTGTACAGTATTTTACAAGTAGATAATAAAAATGTGATTTAGTTTCTTTTTCCTACAACTTCATTTGCTAGGAGTTTGACACAAGGTGAAAATCACGAAGAAAATTGCAGCTTAGTTTTGAGTTTGTGAAATCTGAAAAATTGAGGTTGCACTTTAGTTTCTTTTGTTAGTTTTTTAACAAAGGTTATAAGACTAAAAATAGCATCTAGAGATTAAATAGTCCTTTTATGGTCTCAGAAAAATGAGGGATAACCATATCTAAGGCAATTGAATATTGCAGTGGCAAACACTGCAACAATAAATACTCCATGAAGCTGTTACCTGAATTGAAACTAGAGGAAACTGAAGTTCAGAAGAACTGAGCTGGTGTGGTAGGGACTGTGCAGGGTTATTCCAAGCTGCCTGTTTGTTCTTTAGCTCTAAGGAACTGTACATTGTGACCTTGTAAAGTGGGGAGTTACCCTAACCATTACCGTTGTCTGCTCACTCAAGATTTGAGAATTCTACCCTTGGAAAAAAAGAAGAAAAAAACCAAACCATGATTATCACCATCATGCAATGAAGATGTTGTGGTGGCCTACTTGTGACTGGACTAGCATGAGTGGTGTAGGTACAAGTCCTCGAACCAGGAAACATGGATCATTCCTTGGAGTGTGCCATGTAGATATAGCTAATAAAGCAAATTATGACTAATTATGACTAACCCCCACCAAGGGCCCCTTCATGTGAAGCATTAAACAGATATGTAATGCTCCTCTTTAGTAAACTTTAAGAAAGACAAAAGCTGATGTTTTCCTTATAGTTCATAAAAATATTTATTGATTTTAAAGTGAAAATATGTCTCACAGGGATGTTCACAAAATGCTTTCTGATTTTTCTTAGTTTTATTCCAGTATGATTATGAAGTAGGTAATTTAATGGTTGAAGCCTCAGAGCATACCATATTTCCTGAAAATTATCTCTTGATGACTTAGAGGTTTTTTTTTTGGATGCCAGAATCAAGATCTGTGATGGATTCTGCAGAAGGTCATTTCAAGAAGGTCCTTCATAATGATCCAAAGGACAATGCTAGTAATGATGATAAGGATAGTGAGTGTAGCGACAGTGGCTTCATTCCAACATACGAATATAAAGAGAGTGGGAGTACAAGTGACAGCGATGAGAAGGATGAGACCAGTGACAGAGCAGAAGCAGCTGTTGCACAGATGCTTAAAGAAGAAGAAGATAGAGAAAAAGAAGCTGAAGACCCAGACTACAGTAACGCTTATAGTATCTCAACCACTGAAGAAGTGACTCAGCAGGAATCACAAACTGAAGGCCAGGATTTCAGAGTTCTCCAGCATGAACGTGATTCCCAAAGCCCTGGTGAGGAGCTGTTGTTACCTTATGCTTATGTCTGTAGCATTTATTGCAGTGTCTTACATTTTGGCTCTTCTGTGATTAATTGATTGAGTTATGGTTGTATGGTTTTATCAATAACCTTGTGTGTGGTTATTTTAGAAATAAGAAAACATCCTGAATTTCTGAAGAAGTTGAGGCTACATGTTTGGGCATCCCTGTCAAGAGCTCAGTAAGTACAGTGGGGTGCGTGGAAAGAAATGTAATAAATGGTAATAAAAATAGTTTCTTTCAACTAAGTTGTCGTGGTCTGAGCCCAGAGGGCAACTGAGCACCACGTAGGCATTCACTCATCCCTTCCTCCCCAGGGCTGGGAAGGAGAAAATGAATTAAAAAGGCTCAGGAAATGAGATAAGGACAGGGAGGAGTGGATCACCCACTGCAGTCACAGACAAAAGACAGGCTCGTTAGGGGAAGAAAAAAGACATCGCTTTAATTCAAAACACTAAAAACAACAACAAGACAGAATGGGACAGTGAGAAGCGTTACCATATCTTAAAACATCTCCTCCCACCTGTCTCTTCTTTGAAGGCTGAGTTTTGTTCTCGATATTCTACCTCCTTCCCCAGCAGTGAAGGAGCAGGGGGTGGGGGGCGCAGTCAGTCCACTGTTTCTTCCTGCAAGGCGGGGAGGAAGCGCTCTTCTGCATTCTTCCCCCTGCTCCACGTGGTATCCCTGTCACCGGAGACAGTCCTCCATGAACTTTCTCTGCCGTGAGTCCTTCCCACGGGATGCAGCTCTTCCCGAGATGGTCCAACGAGGGTCACCCCTTGTGTTGCAGTTCTCCCAGTGCCGAACTACAACAGCGGGGGCTGCTTCTTCCTGTAGAGTCCTGGGGGTCCTCCACCATCCACAGGCGAGTCTCTGCTCCACTGTGGACCTCCGTGGGTGGCAGAAGGGAGCAGCGTGTTTTAAGGCTACTACTTTTACAGTATTTAAAACAGTTTTCCTACAAAATTTTCATATATACCTTCTGTGTTTTTGCATGTCAGTTCTCATGCATGATCTTCTGCATCTCCACATTCTGATTCCTTTCCCTGCTTGATATGGAAAAGGATTAGCAATAGTCCTGTTCAGGTTGACAGTGAAGTGTCTCCTCTGCATTCTGGAGCTGACATGCTAAAGATACTAGTATTAATTAAAGGCAGACAATTTAAGAGTGTAAGACAGGAGTTGACATAGTTTTTTTTCATGGAAGGCTACTCATTGCATCAGATAACAAACTGGGCCTGTAAACCAGAGGCTGTTGATCCCAGCCCGGAAAGAAAGCTGAGTCTTCTCAGATGTGGATCTAAGGTGATGTGTGTCAGGCAGTTTTGACAGCCTTGAAGAAAATAAGCACATTCTTACCATTAGAGTATGAATATTCTCAGAATATGCATTACTGTTGTAATATGTAATAGACAGTACAGTACAGTATGTAATAGACAAATGCAAAAGCTAAGAACCTTTACTAGAAGGGCTTTCCTCCTTTTCATCTGGGCCTGCAAATGTTCTGACTTCTTCATCTGTCCAGGGCAAAACATCATGTCCCTGGACTTTCATGGATTCTTAAAGAGCTGGAGAATGCAGTCAATTCCTAGGATGTATGAAAAACTGCTGAGGTGCTGCCTGTTTATACTTGCCATCTTCAGTGCAAAGGATATGTTTCAAGTTTGACCTAAGACTGGTTAATGCAAATTTTATCAGCTTTCATAGTTTTCTGAAATAGGACAGGGTGAAGAAATCTTTTAATTCTTTGATCTCTTGAAGGAATGCATTGTGATTGAAATCCTCTTGCTGTTTAGATATTTTTCTTGCCATAGACATTCCTTGGATGAGGTAGGTAGTTGTCATTGTCATGATAGTTGCTGGTAACCCGCTTGCTATTTTTAGCTGGAAACTCAGGCAGGAAGGCTCTCAAAATATATTTTGTGGTTATCTTGTGTGGGGTATTTCTTGCAGAACAGGTAGAACTTTCAGCATAAGCAGACATGGACAAGAGGTGCCAAATAAGTCACAGGAGCCTCAGATGCTACAAAAGTATTTGAAGTTGTAAAGGAGACAATTGCTAATACATTCAATAACTGAAAGGATTGAAAGCTATTTAGGACTAACCTTAGATCCAAGAAATATGGTTTGCTATTGATTTAATTTATAAATTTAATGTTTAATTGATTTAATTAACAAAAACATTTATTTTAAAATCTATTAGTAAGCAAATTTCTTCTATCCCGTGTCCCCAGCTTTTCTTGGAGTAATGTTATGTACATGCTATTTCTTTTTCTTTCAGGTATGTCAGTCTGTTAAAAGACTTTGTTGAGTCTGAATTCTTTGTGATAGATGGGGATTCCTTACTACTTATGTTTTTAGATGAGAAAACACAATATCTAAACTTCTTCTACCAAATTGAATGCTTCTTGCAGGATTTCACTGAAAAAGGAGCAAAATACGTCATTGCTTTCTTCAAGGTACTGAACAAGTAACATTTGTTTGCTGTTTAAATCACTGCACTCCTTCAAAACCAAGTGCTTGATCCTAATCAGGATTAGGAAACTGTTCACTGTGTCAACAAATGTAACTGAATAATTTCACTGTTTTTATTTCCCACAGGATGCAGAACAGATGTACTTTCCGTATCCTCATTTTCTTTTCTTACGTACTGTATTAATAGAACACCTGAGGCATAACACAAGCACCACTGTTCATACAGAATTTTCCAATTGTTTATCATCCAAATGGGAGATTTTCCTGAAGAAAAGTTATCCTTACTTCATTATCGTATCTGACGTAGGACTGACCTCTCTCCAAACAGACTATTTATCTATTTTAATTGTTCATTCCTTGTCAAAGAAAATCAACATTGTGCTTGCTTCAGGACAAGAGTATGATATTCTTAGAGTTTATGGATATCATGTTCAGAGTGTGTATAAACACAGATTATTTTTTCAAAAGGTAAGGTACACAACTTTGTTGCTGGTTTGCAATAATGGTGTTCTACCTAGCAGATTTAATTAAAATATCTCAATATGAGTATTTTACATACTAAAATTATAAAGCACTGATACATGGCTCATTTTATGTTTCTTTAATCTACTGGTCTTGAAATCCTTAACGGGCAAACATTATGATTGGTGGCACATTCCTGCCATGTTCCCTATAGTCTCATTTCACATCCTTGTTCACTTAAGGTATGATAGTCTCAAGTAAAGCATTTCCCATATCTTCAGTATCACGTGCCTTAGTTGACTTGTAATATGCCAGAAAAAGACTAGCATTTAGGCCAGGGATGTGATTTTTAAAATTTTATTTAGAATAGATGTTTCTTAGAGGCTGAGGATTGACCTGTATCTGAATGGTTTCTGTCTGTGGCTAGTAGTCCCTGATGCATTGTATCTACTGACTTTTGCATATAACTTTGACTTCTGCACTTCTTAGCATGAGCAAGACCTTCGATGTGCCTGTGAAAACCTAGTCAGGTACAAAGAACCATTCATATGTCTATATGAACATCTCAAGCTGAGCCTGAAAAGCATACAAAAAGAGGTAATTTGACCTTTTGATCCTTCTTTTTTCTCCTTGGGTTGACTGTCTTCCTCCATTCCTTTACCTGAAATTCCCCCCTAGCTGGAACTGGGAGCTCTCTTCCTTATCCTGAAGTGACACCCTGAGTTCTGAGAAGGTCTCTTCTGTGCCCATTTTTCTTCACAGCAGCCTGAAGCTGTTTCTTTCTTTAAAGATCACTGAAGTAGGATGGTCCAGCTGGAAGCTGATCAGTGGGATGCTGCTTAAGGGATGTTTCCATCTTGGCGACTGCCTTTGTCTTGTAGAAGATGGGAACCAGCCCATTCAGCAGTAAAACAACCATCTGTGGCATAAATCCACCCTTAACCATGTGGGGGGCTGTGGCTACTGCCCTCCGGGTGCACTGTGGCCATTGCCTCACCCTCATGGCAGCAGCTGGCTCCTGAGGGTGGGGTGTGGGAGGGTACGTTCAGCAGTGGTGAGTGAGAGTCAGTGCTGCTGCCAAGAGCAACCTTGTCTGTAGGGACATCTCAAAATCTAAACCTTGCAATGGCAGCTGCCAAGGCGAGCACACTCTGTTGACTGAAGTGCTCACAGTCTGGGAATTTTTTTTGAAGAGCTTGATTACAGTTGCAGAGTCTGTTCTTGCATGATTAAAACTGTGGTTTTACAATATTTTAACTTTAAAAAATTGGTATTTTTATGGTACCATAATCACCTCTAGTGCCTAATGTACTCCTGCCATTTTCCCGAGTGTTAAGTTATACTGCAGTGCTGTGACTCCACTTCTGCTCCTGCCGAGAGCAACAGTAAGGCTTCCTTGGACTTCAGTGGAAATGATACTGGTTCAGTAAGCTGATTTTTTTCAGGCCAGAAAAAAATGGTGTTACTGAGAAGGCTTCTTAATGCATCACTACTGCTAATATTTTGTTTTCTTACGATTATGTTTCCTGAGGCACGTTCAATAATTGGATACCCTAGGAGCAGCAAAACATCAGAGCAGCTGCTCCCTTGGGGCTGGGGCTGTGGGAGCTCCCCTGTGGGTGGCAGGGCAGGGCCTGGTAGCCAGGGCCTGTCCCACTGCCCCAGTCAAGAGCAGGGCAGCTGGGGGGACAGCTGCAACCCCGGGCACCGGGCATCTCCCTGGGAATGGGCTGAGGCCGGACGGGGTTGTCAGCTGGGCTGTACGGAGCTGGAGACAGGCATTGCTGCAGCATCGGTGGTGGTGGCGCAGGGACTGTCGGTCCTGAGGGGCTGAAATGGGGCCCTGGGCAGCTGGGAGGAGGCCCCAGGGTTTGGGCAGGGACAGACAGGGCTGTTGTTGCTCTCAGGGACATGACAAAAAAGAGCTATTTTTGATTGTGCCCACTTTTCTTTCTGTAGTTTTCATATCCTTTTTTTCCTTTCTCCAGTGGAACTCTGTAAAGGATAAGACTTGTCTTTATTTTGTAATTTTTATTATAGCAGTCATTTGTGCTATTTATAATATTATGACTCCAGGTTCGCGAGACTGTCTGTCTGTTGAAACAACTGTGGCCTGAAGGATCTGATGTTCGTCGTGTGGTCTGTGTTCTTGCTTGTGCCGTGGGATTAAAAATATACAGCAATATGTTGGAAAATGCAAATACATCCATGGGAGCAAAGACAGAACAATCAGCAAGAGTAAGAATTTTTTTAATATCTTTTCAGCACAGTGACCATAAGCATTTTACTAACAGGAGAGATGGCTGTCCTTCTAAATCCCAAGCTGAAGAGAGGTCCAACTGATTCCTTTGTGATGACACTCTGTAAAGTGGTCTGGTTCAGATAATTACTGTGGCCACAGTTTTTCCAAAGGAGTGTGGTCTCACTGTGGGTGGCATTGTGCCCCCTGCTGCAGTGGCTATTTCTGGGGAAAGTTTTACCTTAGGAGCAATTACTTCCATAGGAAGTTTTACCTTAGAAGGTAGTTGCATTCATTATTTTTCTTTTCCTAACATTGTGGCATACTAGCTTTTACAGAAGAATATACTTTTCCTCAGGTTGGCAAGACATTTCAGAAAAAAAGATTTCTTTCTAGATGTGGTCATGACATTTTTGTGACCATACTGCAAACCTTATATTTTCATCAAGTTGACACAGACGCAATATATCAGTAATATTTTATGAGACACATATTCAGTGGACTACAGGATAGCTACGAGGGGTTAACACAGCTGGATTTCTGTACAGACTTTTTGCTGTGCTGTTGAGAAAAGAGCATAGGCCTATATCTAGATATTAACTTTTCCTATTAAAAGAATAACATTCTAGCCAGATACACTGACAATTGTTTTTAAGCTTTGTCTTGATTTTCATAGTTATTTTGGAAAAGAGATTTTTTTTACGTTTACCAGCACTACAAGAATGTTTATTTTTGAAATAGGTGTATCCACAAGTAATTAAAATACACAGATTGTTTAAATAGATCAAAATTATTAGCTGCTTTAACAAAGTGCAAACCACTGAATTAAGCAGAGGTGAACACAGTTATTTTACTGAAGGACGTGGTTGACCTTTTATCTGTCATCTCTCAACAGGGAAGAAGTAATCCCCTATCCCTAGAAGAAGCAGCCGACCTCTGTAGAATGCAGTGTCTTACAGTGACTTTTCTTCTTCATATGCCTCTTTCACAGAGAGCTCAGATCAGGATCATGAAATCCTGCTGGACTAAGCAAGTTTTACCATTAATAAAAATGGTATGTGTAGCACTATCTTCGTTCCCCGGTCACCAGGTGCAATTATCATTTCAGTTTTCATTTTCCCTTATATGCTACTTTAGTCATCTGATGAGATCAAAGAATGTAATGTACCTGCTGGAAACAAACCTTACCTGGTACAGGAATCTTGTGAACCAGAAATCAGTGGGGCTAGGAGAACGTTTTGGGCAGTATCTCTGTACTTGGCTGCTTCTTAGACATCTCCAGGTAGTCAGCGTTAGTGTACTGGGCTAGATGGACATTTTGGTCTCATCCAGTATAGGAATTTTGATGGCAGGACTTTTTATTGTTTAAAGGTGGTTATTACAGTGAAGGAGAACAGTGAAGGTGGTATCCTGATCACAGAGAAGTCAAGTAACAGTGTGTTATTTTTCATGTCGATAAAATCTGTGGTAGCTAACCTTGCTTTGGAGGTGCTTTGATCACTCACATGAAAAGGTGCTTCATAAGAATTGTTTGCTTTATTTTAACAGCAACAGTTGTGTACACATTTTGCTCTGACACAGCTAAGTGACACAAATGACTGGAAACTGGATTTAACTTACCTGCCTGACTTAAATGATGATTCACTGCTCATAAATCTTGCACATTACTATGAGGTTGAATACACTGAAGGTATTTATCTTTGTTGAACAGTTTAATTTCTTACATTTCTAACTTTATTAAGCTGCAAAATGAGAATGAAACTGCTTGTACAAGCAGAAATGAGAACAGTTTTTTAATTGCCCATATAATAATGGATACATTTTGTGGAATAATAGGGGAACTATTTTCTATAGCAAAGTCTAGAAAATCACATGTGAAAGTGTCTTTCACTAGTACTCATTCAGAATACTTTACCATGTCATATCTTTGATGTGCCACCTGCACTTATGCAAAGGAAGATATAGCATAGGTTGTAAGAGCTCTGGGTCACTGTTAGTGGGTATTCTCAACCGTTTGGGTTTTAGCCAGTTTTCTATCCATTTCGTTTTAGTGCAGCACAGTCAGAAAGGAAACTAGATTCTATCCCTAGTGTCAGTGTGACATTGGATAATAGTTTTAATTTCAGGCAAGGTTGATTCAGACAAAATCATATCTTGTCTTATAAATACATAAATTTGTGAGAATGCCAGATGTGTTAATATTTACAAAAAAGTTACAAAAGCTGACAGAACAAGGAAATATGGAAAAAGATTTGTAGCAAATGTTTATTCTGTTTACTTGAAGTTTTCTGCCATGATTCTGTCTGTTGGTAAAACAGAACGGTTTATGAATCTAGTCACAAGATATCCTATATATACTTCAGTAAAGCAAGTGTAGAGGAATTTTTAAAGGAAATACAAATTAGGAATACGAAACATTTATTTTTATAATTATACCTATGATTGGGCACTAAAAAGAAAATTATCAGTTCAAGATCCTACCCTACAGGAGATGAAGGTGAGAGAAACTCTTTAGCTGTGGAGCTTGCAGACTTCCACAGATAGTCTAAATCTGGTGTTTTTTCCAAAATGCAACTTCTCAGTACATTTAGTTAGTTATACCCTGGGCTGTTAAAAACTGTGAATGTACAGAGTTCTGTTCTAATTTGTTCTGATGACCAAAGACCTTGGGTAGGACCGAAGTCTTTGTGCCTGATGTTGCACAGGTGAGTAGGTAGGTTGTGTTTGAGGAAACTTAATTTTAAAGTGCCTGTTGTTTTGGTTTTTTTTTCTTTCTTCCCTGTGCAGGATTAGAGTTCAGAAAGGAACTGGGGAAAGAAATGGAGAATGAATACAAGTGTTTGTGGGACACAGTAACGAAACTGGCTGTGAAATACAGTTTTGGAGATGCTTTCCCGATACGAAAGACCTCCCAACTATTTCTTGAGCAGGAACAGACATTATTTAGAGGTACTGACAACTCCACAAATTAGAGAGTTAGATGCATGATCTTCATTACTATCACTAAAAGTTCTTGGAGTAGGGATCTGATTTTATCCTGATCACAGATCTAATCCATGCTTCATGGATCCTCTCCTCCTTCCTTTCAACCCACTAGCAAAACTTGCAACTGATGCCAAAATAAGTCTAACCAGGCTTTATGGATGAAATTCTGACTCCACTGCAGACAGCACAAGTGTCATTATTGACTTCAGTAGGAATTGGGTTTAGTTCCATGATTGCTGGCCCAAATCTTTTATATGTATTGTAAAAAACATTATGATTAGTGTAATACAAATAATAGTAAAAAGCGTAATAATTACTTATAATTAAAGTGAAGATTACACTGCAGGAAGAGTGTCTGAAGAACATCTTTCTACATGTTGACATAGGGTTATGCAGGTATTGGGCATGGGAGCAGAAAATTAAGTGAAATATAGAATTGTTGCCCTAGTGTTGTCCAGCCATCACTGTAGCTCACATTGCAGTCCCTGAAGTTTGTAAAAATGTGACTTGCCCATAAGTGTCTTAAATTACACCATCATCCTGTTTAGTAGCCCATAATTGGGAACGTGAGTAGTCGGCTTGGAGATTATTTGTTTTCTTCCCTTGTTTACAAGACCTGTTCTGAATATCTGAAAGGAGTAGGTAGAGATTTTTGCCTGATATCTGACATTTCTTGAGAATCAGTTTTGTTTCAGCCTTCAAAAGTTTGTTTTAAACCTATCAAATTGTATAAATCTTTAGAAGAGACAGTTGGTAAGAAATTCAGTAAAGTCTGGAGTATAATTCTACTTAGGTTTGTGGGTGTTCTTCAGCTGGTTTCAAAGATGTCAAGAGGGAGAAGTGGAGAAAAAAAGGCAGCTTCTTTGTATCTGTGGGATATTAAGGCATCTTCTGGCACAGCATTTGTGTTGCCTATTTCTGTATCTCCTTTGGACACCTTGGAGACTGAAGTTGTGGCTAGACTTTAAATGTGGGAGGGATGCACAATGTTACATCTCATCTTTAGTCATCTAATGTAAGTGCAGTTGAAAGTGGAGACTGTGGTCTTTATGGGATCAGTGCAGGAAAGCAGATGCCTGTGAGATGGGATGGATTGTAGCATTCAAAAAGTTAGCATAGGTGTCTAAAATGGGTTATGAGAATATCTACTCTGAAGCAGTAATGATGTCTGCTTCATCCTTCTTCCCGTGCTTGAGAAGAAACAGGAAAAGGGGAACTAGTGAACTGCTGCTTACTTTTAGCAAATTTTGCTTTATAGAATTTCATTTATAATGTAACTTGACAGAATTTTCAAGTATGATATGCAATTATATATATTCCTAGTTAAACAATATTAATTATTTTTTACACTGCAAAGATTATGAAGAAGAAATTCCTAACATTGGACTAATCTCATTGAAATCTGATCTTGTTGAAGATTATGCTGGAGATGTTTTGAAAGACCTACCTGTTCTAAAAAGGTACATATATGAGTATTATTCAAATGAAATAATATTATATGGGCTTATTTTCTACTCCCCTGCACTTTACATCCATATTATGCTCAATTTGGACAAATGTAGAAGTGGTTTTGCTATGACTGAGTAAAATTTCACTTTTACATGTACTGGTGTAAATTTTAACGAAAGTTAAGAATAAGAATGGATGAGAGTCAATATATTTTCTCATACAGTTATTTGTTTGCATTATAGTCTTTGATTCTTATTCTACATTCTGGAATTTTTTTTCTAAATGTACAATTTGTATTTGAAAGGCCTTATCCTAACTTGCAAAGCTCAGATTGATTTTGGGAAAAGAAAAACATTAAATAAAAATACTAAAAAAAAAAGTAAGAGATCCTTTACAGTTGCTCTGCTGCTTGTGGAAGTGGTTCTGTGCTGCGTAATGAGTATTCTTTAGCCGGTGTGCGAGTTACGTAGTTACAGTGCAGGCTGTGATTAATCTGTATGAAAATAAGTGAAAAAATGGGGGTTTACTTTGTTAGTAATTCTTTCTGAAAAACTAAGGGTATCTTGACATACTATATTTGGAGTAGAATTAAACCCTGTGTTGTTTTTCTCCCACAGTAAAATTGTGTTTTGATAAATACAGGGGTGTTTGAATGTTTTGAACATTTCATTAGAGATACCAGAAAACACTTTCAATTTCTGCTGTCTTTTTAATGTTTGTATGTTTCAGCAATGATCCTGCAGTTACCTCACTCATTAAATACAAGGAATTTGATGAGCTTCGTCACTGGCATTCTGGCAGACCTTTGACTGAGGAGTATGAGCGAGTACAGTGCAGTGCTAATGGTAAGAAAAACTGTATCAAAGCCCATGTGCCTGTGCTGGATAGAACAGTATTGTAAAGGTTATTGTGGTTTTGGAGGACTTCTTATTTCAGAAAATATTTGCAGCTGTAAAATACTTGCCAAAGTAGAGCTACCACAATAGCTAAATTATACTTAAATTGATGTGCCGGTGCATTATATGTATGCATTGTGTGTTATCTTAAATAGGTCTAACAAGTTTAACAGAATGAGCGCTTATGGTCAGGTGTTCATGGTATATTCCCTTTTGCTTGCAAAATGCTTCACAGATTTATATATGCAAACTGTATGTACGTATGCAGTTTAATGTTTAAATACATAGTTTGGATAATGCACGTCCATACGTTGCAAAATCTGGTCAGATATTTGCACAGTGCACACATAACCAATCTTATCTTTTGAGAACATAATTAAAATAAGAAATAAAAGAAGTTGTGGTTTAGCCCCAGCTGACAACTAAGCACCACAGCCACTCACTCACTGCCCGCCACCCCTGCGGGATGGGGGAGAGAATCAGAAGGGTGAAAGTGAAAAAACTCATGGGTTGAGATAAAGACAGTTTAATAGGTAAAGCAAAAGCTGCACACGCAAACAAAGCAAAACGAGAAGTTCATTTACTACTTCCCATCAGCAGGCAGGTGTTTAGAGCCATCTCTAGGTAAGCAGGGCTCCATCATGTGTCGTGGTTACTTGGGAAGACAAATGCCGTAACTCCAAACATTCCCCCCATTCCTCCTTCTTTCCCCAACTTTTGTTGCTGAGCGTGATGTCATATGGTATGGAATATCCCTTTGGTCAGCTGTCCCAGCTGTGTCCCCTCCCAACTTCTTGTGCACCCCCAGCCTACTTGCTGGTGGGGTGGTGTGAGAAGCAGAAAAGGCCTTGACTCTGTGTAAGCACTGCTCAGCAACAACTGAACACCCCTGTGCTAGCAACACTGTTTTTATAACAAATCCAAAACATTGCCCCATAGTAGCTACTGTGAAGAAATTTAACTCTATTCCACTAAAACCAGCACAGAAGTAAACAAAAGTTGTTTGTGTCATAATTCTTGATGTTATGCATTATAGTTTCCTGTAAGTTTTTTCCAGTTTGAGATACTAAGGTAAACAAACCATGGACTTAGCTTTGATCTTAGATTTGCATATTTGCATGAAATGAAGTCTACAATGCTGTATGTACCAGCAAGTACACAAAACTTTCTCTCAAAGATGTTCTCATCATCTGTTGCGTCGTACTTGTGAATTAAACTGTGAAAAACCTACCAGGAGTTGAGAAGTCATGAATTACTGTTGGTATTTCCAGTGTCTCTTATGGTTTTCATTCGTGATTTAGAAGTGGTGTTTTCTGAGCGCGTATTTGCACCACTTGACCTATGAAACCAGGGTTCCACCTGCTCATCTTTCTGATTGGATGATGTTTTGCATTCTTCTGTGCACTGCAATTTCAACAGGAAGTTTGGAGAGCATAGCCTGCAGAATAGTAGCTGGAGCATCTTCCATGATGTTGAAGTTGAAAGTTTATGTCCACTCCAGCTGAAGAGAGCGACCCTTTCTCTCCCATGCCTTGCATGAGTGCTCTGAATGCTGGCAAGTGTATCTCAGTCTTTCTTGTGAAAAACAGAAAGATCTTCCAAGATGGGTCTTCACACTCAGAAACTGACTCATCGTTTTGATTTTAGGGCAGTGAGAAATACCTAGGCTTGAGTGTGGAAGTATCCATCTGCCCAGTTCAGTATCTTCCATTGGCTGGCATAAGTGTTCTTCCAGTAGCTTTATTTATTTATGTTTTGATGACAGACTCTTGTTTTCATGGGGGAGAGGTCTCTTTCTGATCATCTGAATTACCTTCAGAAGACACCTTCCTATTTTCACAGACTGTGTGAGAAGCCTAGGCATTTTGCTCAAACAGTGATATTTTTTGCCAGGCATCCTGCTTGTTAAGTTTTCCAATATTTTTAATGTGTGCCTAAAGTAGTTTGAATTTGAGTCTGTTGCCTATCTCTCAGATAATTCAAAATACTGTTGAATTTCAGTAAGTCTTAGTAGCCAGCCTCTATCAAAAAGTGATTTTAGCCTTTAAGTCAATGAGGAATTTTTAGGAAATTTATCCATAACCCAGGTATCTTTTCTTGGAAATAGATTAGGCTGGAATTCTATCAGAGAGTTTTTTAATCAATTGTACTTGTTTGCAGCAAAATCCAAAGCTCCAGAAGAAAGAAGACAAATACAAAAGTTGCAGACTTTTCATCATTTTTATGCAAGCACTTTGGAAGACAGCACTTCAAAACTTATTGTACATCAAGAGGATGTGTCAGGGAATGCTAATGCTGCTGTTAAAAAGACACAAAAAAAGCATGTGAGTATATTCAAGTTGCTCTTTCCAAATTTTTTTCTATTATCCAGGAAAGGATTTCTACTATATGAATCCCACAGTTGAAGTTTTATATTCTGAATGCACTAGCAGTTATCAGTTGAAGAAATTTAAATTGCCTTTGTACTTAAAATTTAATTAACTAATTGGCAAAAGTATTTTTGTTCCTAGTTAGGTATATTGATAAGTGATTATATTTTAACAGGCACAAGTAAATAAAAAAAATTAATAAATATGAACTCTGTGAAGGAAACTGGAGTTCATTAATTTAATTTTACTTTAAGAAACAATTGAGAAATACTGGAAAAAACATTATTCAGTTATTTATTTCCCTGCACTATTTGGAAACATTCGCTGTGAAAGATCCTGTAGATATTGCAAACTATGTGAACATTGTCAGAAATCACAGGGTGTGTAGCATGTACTCACATGCTGATGAACAACATTGAGCAATAGTAATTTGAGTAATGTTTCATAATAGACTGTACTATGGATTACAGACTATGGCCTGTTGAATTACCTGTGAAAGTCTGTATGTAAAATAACTGTTAACTTCAAGTACGGTTGGACTCTTATTTAACTTATAGAAAAGCATCTCAATATGATCAGACTTACTATTACCCATGCATAAAATAAAAGCTTGAAATTTAACTTTCATACATCTGCTATTTTATTTTTCCACATTTGTGCTTTTTTATACTACTTGTGAAGCTTTATACTGACTTCAAATGAAGCTTTGGGAAGCTTATTTGAGCAACATATATTGGGATTCAAAAATTCTATCTCCTTCAAAATGAAGTACTGTTTTAAACAATTCCCAAAACAGTGCATCACAGATTAATCGAAAACTGTAATGTACCTGCTGTGATTGAGTTTATGGATTACCTTTTTTAAGATGATGCTTGCACACAGTGATGGTTAGTTCTAAATATCTTTATTTTATTGGATAGAAAAGTAAAGCAGAAACAATTGCAGAGGAGAACAACAGGCGACTAAAAGCCAAAGAAGAAAAGAAAGAACAGGAGCAATGGAAAGCCTTGTGTATACCAACTGAAAAGGAAATAAAAGCAAATCTGACCATTGGAATAAAGAAGTTGGAGAAGTTTCTCAAGACCCTTAAAAGTAAATCTGTGAAGTTCAGTGTAGAAATGGCAGGACTGTCTGCCTGCTTAGAAGTGTGGAAGGAACACTGCAGAGAGCAAGGTATGATAGCCAAATTCATCTTCAGTATTCAATTTCCACTCACTTTAACCAAGAGAGTGAGTGACTGAACATTCTCAACTGGAATAAAGACGTGTGAAGTCAGCCCTGTTTCAGGAGCTTGAAAGGTGTTTTTAAGTATTAACAGGCTCTGGTCCCCTTTTGCAATTTCAAGACCCTTCGAGTCATCTGTAAGGTATCCAATAAAATTATATTGTAGCTGTTTTCCTGTTTTGCTTTGTAAACATTGCATACATAAATAATTTATTTTGTTGTATATATCTTTAATGATTATGTATTGTGCACGCTAAAATGTATCTATATTGCAGCGGATTGTTTAATTAGCTGAGGTGGTTAACTCACAGTCTGAATGATGACCATTTGCACAGAAATGTGTGCTGCCATGGTTAGTGGCCTCCTGTTTCACCAGAATTAACTTGTTCAGTCCATACCCTCAGTCAGCAGGGTCCAAACACACACTGCTCTAAATGTGTTGAGGAGAGTTGTAAACACTGGAGTAAAATATGTTGCTGATAAGGTTGAGTAACTGTGGTGGTTTAGCCCCTGCCGGGGTCTGAGACCACGCGGCCGCTGCCCCTCCCCCACAAAGGGAGTGAAATACAAAGCCCCAAGACTGAAATAAGGAAAGGTTTAATACAACAGTGCAATAGCAACACAACCAACAACAACAATAACAATAACAGTAATAGTGATAGCAATGAACAGAGCAAAATAGCTACCAAATACAGCAGTTTGAAGCACGATGTACAAAACCACGAGTGCACCGCGCTCCGCGCCAGGAAAATGTGACCTGCCAGGATGTGACGTCCGCATGGTATCTGAATAACCCGGCTAGAGCTCCCCCCCCACTGCTGGGGAAACTTAACCCTATCCTGGTTAAACCAGGACAGTAACAAATGGGTGGGTCAGGAAGGTGAAATGGGGGAGCTCAGTTACTGCGTAGATATCAGAAGTATGACTTCCTTTTATGGCTGAGTGTGCAGAAGCAGATAGAATTATTTGGGTGCTTGGTCTTCAGTCCTTGTAGGGGTCACAGGAGTGTGAGTTGTCTTTAAATAAAATTAATTTTTAAATTGTCATAAATGTGGTTGGACGGGTAAGGTCTGTTCTAAAAATACCTGATGTATGAGAAGACTCTTAATGATAGCATCGGCTATCCAATAACTGTAGGCTTTTTTTTTTAAAGGTAACAAATCTAAAGATTTAAGCAAAGCTGTTGAAGTCATGCGGAGAATTCATATCCTGCTTGAAAAATATCAAGATCTCTTGGAGAAACCACATGTAAAAAAGCTGACCAAATATCTCAGACTTCTTGGATTTGAGAATTTGGCATGCTCTCTATCTGGCCAGGTAACTTCATAGACTAATGATTCTACTGTAACTAGATCTGTAGCTGAATATCAACAGTGTTTTCTTAAGCATTGAACAGTGTGTAGAAGATATATATTGTGTTTATTTTATTTTGTATTGTATCATAAGATTTGGAACTGTCTATTCTTGCTTCAGATACTAATCTTCTTTAGTTCTATGGATACATTTTTCTGCTTGATGTGACGGCTAGGTGCCACAATAGGCCACTTCCTCTTTAGTAAATAGAACTTTACATGGCTGCAAAGATACCCGTTGAAACATGCGTCAAGGTTAATTTGCTCTAGTTATGTCTGCCTGAGGCCTTAGATACGTCTGAGAGATACCTGCTGTTCAATTCATCACATCAGCTGAACTCTGCATGTTAATAATAACTGTTAAAAGCTAATTGATGAGCAGCTGCTCTCTAACAGGCCCAGATATGCTACTTTAGAAGAGGAAGTTGTTGAGACTGCAGAGGCGGATAAAGAATATTCTGTTTGTTATTATGGTATTATTGATCACCTCTGAAGGAAACAGTTTCAGATACCAAATTTCTTGTCCACGCTAGCAAGCTGAGACCACCAGTAGCTACACTGAATTTGGCTCTGAAGTAATTTCTCTAAGGATTGACCCTATGCTTGTCTGCATGTTAACAACCTGCCCACTGGCTGATTTAATGTTAAGAGCAGTTTGATACCTTTGTGTGTAGATGGGATATGGAGAGGGAATGCTAAAGTGGCTCTCAGGCAGAAGAGGGAGGATATAACTCACAGCCTGCAGAATATGAAGTCAATAGCAAAAGGAAGGAAAATTACAGTGAACTGTAAAACCAATATCAATCACTTCACTGTCTCATTTTTCAGCCACAGTAGAGTTAGGAATTTTTGGAAGCTTATTTCTGGAAAGTGTTTTTCATCCTTCCTTGAGGACCAGGACCAAGAGGTGAGGGAGGAAGTGATTCTTTTGTAAGAAATTTTCTTCCCTCGAAGAGTGGAAATTATTTGTCTCTTTTTCTGTGTGAATTCAAATGATGTACAATGATTGTTTGCTCTTCACTACATTGTTATTGTAAGGGTGCGTGGTGCCCCAAATAAAGTGTATTACATTTCAGGAAGTAGAATTTTAGGATCCAAGGATCTCAAAAGGTCTGTTGTAAAGGTTTGTGGTAATGGAAGGGGATATGTTGGCAAATTTAATGTCTTGCTCAGAAGATCAGTCAGTGCATTTTGGACCTGCTTTTGCTTTTGCAGCTGCTTGTTTCTGATTATTAGTTTTGCAAAGTTGAGGGAATTTTAGGAGTAACTGAAATTTTCAGGAATAACTGAAAATATTTATTTCTAGAAATTGAAAAAGTTGTAAAATCTCCATCCTTGGAGATAGTAAGAACTTGCTTGAATGCAGCTCTGACTGACTTGATCTTCTAGCAGTGAGTTGGATTGATTGACATCCAGACATCCCTGACAACCTAAATTATTATGTGATTTTCTGATCTTCTAGTGTATGTTGTAACATGTAATGCTTTTCTATACAGCTTTCAGGATCAGATGGTGTGACCAGATGTGTCCATGAACATTAAATTTGGTATGTCTTAGGGTATACAGGCATTGTTTAAAAATACAATGCTTTACAAAATGTGGGATCACGCTCAGTCTTCATGTTGAATTTACTTCCACAACTGTGATTCATGGCACAAGGGGTCAGGGCAGGCTGAAGAAAAAAGAAATAAATGTAGGATGAGAAGGCTCTGGCAAGCAATAGCTTGAAGAGGCTGAGCTTTGCCTGCTAGTCAGTTTTGTTAGCTCTTCAGACAACAAAAGCAACACCAACAGCACCACCGGCTATGGAAGACACGTTATTTTTAGAATATAGTCTCCTTTGAAGAGATACAAGCGTAACCCTGACATAAGATTTTATGGTGTAGATTTCTGCAAGAAATTATTTAAAAATCACCTGTACTTTCATTTGTTTTTCAAAGCTTGCAGAGTTCCACGGAGCAAAAGATTTGCCATTTTTTTAATCTCTTGCTAGCTTTCAAACCACCTTGAATTTTCATTTGACCTTATAGACAGAAGAAAGTAATCATCAGAATATAAGCAACTGTGCTATCAAAGTGGGTCCAGCTCGCTTTCAGCTACAATACATGGATTATTACTTGCTCAGAGAGGAGAGAAATGATCCAGATCCCCGAGTGAAACATTTCATACCAGACACATGGCAGGTAATGAGACACAAACTTTTTCCATCAAGTTAATGGAAATGATCTTTGATTTTTTTATTTTTATTTTTCATTTAAAAATGCACATTACTATACTACCTGTCAAAAATAGTGTTTAACAAATTAAATTTTGTAATAAATTTAACAAATTCAATAGATCATTTTGGACTGTATTCCATGTTCTTTCTACACTGAGAGCTTTTCTACAGAGAGCTTGACCCAAGGAATTCAACGTAAGAAATGCCTAATCCATGGGATTTCACTGCTTGTTACCATATTTGATTGTGGTAGCGCCCCATTTGGATAATCTCTTACTGTTCATCCTCTGCTCATTTGTCCCTAAAGAATTACCGGTAGTATGAGTTGAGAAATAACTTTCCTGTCTAAAGCAGAGTAAGTCTAACTCAGATTTTTTTATTATTGGACTGGGGAGGCCAACTGAATTGCTGCTTTGCAGTCACTTGCTTGAAAAGCAGCTTGGAACTTGGCATATGTGCTGACAGAGAAAGATAGTGTTAGTACTATTTCTGTTTCCTCTTCTGTACCCCTTCCTCTATCCTTTCATAGACCTATGTAGGGTGAGCGAGCATAGAAAACAGACTAATAAACACTGTATGCTTGATGCAGAAGAGGGATTTGGACAGTATTGATGTAACTATTCTAATGGAATCAAAAAATACTGCCTTGTATAAAACAATTAAGTTTTTGGAACTAAATTATACACTGCTGAGTTAACTGGTTTTATTTTTTAATTTGAAAATGTCCAGGTTTGGACTCATAATATGCTGTTATCAGTATCTCAGACCAAATAATTGAAATAGACAAGTTATAATTTGTAGTTCCATTTTTTTTTCCACTAACAGTTTAAGAGAAAAGAATGCAGTCATAAAACAACTAGGTTAACTCTGGCTTTCTGAGTCTCAAATCTGTATATAAAGTCTAAATGCAAAACCAAGATGTTTTCACAGAAAGAGCTGGTTTACTAAATAAGAGCTGGTTTACTAAATAAGAGCTTTATAACAAGACATTTTGACATGAGTAACTGCTTTTCTCTTAGCGAGAACTCCTTGATGCTGTAGATAATAATGAGTCTGCAGTGATTGTTGCTCCCACTTCGTCAGGAAAAACATATGCATCATACTATTGCATGGAAAAAGTTCTGAAAACGAGCAATGAAGGAGTAGTTGTGTATGTTGCTCCTACAAAGGTAAGGCTACATCCTACTACATATTCTGTATGTATGACTATGATATTTCTCAGTATGATTCTGAAACCCTTTCGGGTAACTTGTTACACAAATTTAGTTGATATATGTATTTTTTTAATTAGAAATGCAATTTTTACATTCTGTTTTGCTTTTACATTTATTAGAAACAGCATGCTTACAAAAAAATCTTCAGAATATTTAAGCTCATGTAGAGTGTTTGTCTCTTAATATTTGTATAGCTAATTTAAGGTCAGAAACACTAATATATACAAAGTGCTATAAATAGCATGTTAGGTAAATGATGAGAGTATCGAAAGCCTACCAACATGGTGAAAGTAATATTAGAGCAGAACAATGCCCAAGCAATTCCAGTTGTCTTTTTCCAATAGAGTTCACCATCAGATACTTCAAGAGAAAATTTATGAAACTCTAGGCAGTGGGATATTTTTTAATGAGAGTTCTATCCTGATAGTTAAAAACTAAGTGTTGAGGCACAATGTTTTGATTTCTTCCAAAACTTATTTAAATGTTCAATTATATGATTTTTGGATAGTGAATTACATGTGCTGTTATTCAATAACAGTCTCTGTGGATTGTTTTCTATAAGTAAAATAATTTTTTTTTGTAGTTATACTCAGGTTGGGCATCAAAATTATCTTTTCATTTGAATATCAGTTTGGGTGCAGAAATATATTTTACACCTGCAGCCCCAGGACTTTGAGATCGTTAAAGTGCTTGTAGATGCAGTACAATGTGATCTGGCTTTAACTGCTTTGAAAATAATTAAAATACAGAATTAATAATGTATAACTCACTTTACACTAAATTTATTTGAAAGCATTTAAGTATAGTTGAAAATCAAGTACTGTATCTTTTTTAAGTTAACATTGTTGACAGTCTAGACTTAATAGTACATTACATAGTACATTATAGTCTAGTACATTAATATCGGTGCCAAAAATGAATGCTTTTATATGTCTTCTAATATCATATGCCTTTAGATGTACACCGTCTAGTTTTGTTAATGACCTGTTTGATTTAAGGCCCTTGTAAACCAAGTGGTAGGAACTATATACAGTCGATTCACCAAGAAACTTCCGGATGGATTGGTAGTGTGTGGAGTCTTCACGCGAGATTATCGCAGTGATGTCATGAATTCTCAGGTATATTTTTATGGGTGTTTTAACTCATTATAGTAATGACTTCTGTATTCTGTCTGTCTTCTGATAATGTTAATTCTAATTCTAACAATTGTGCCATTACTAAATATAAAGTTCAGGAAAAATCTAAGCATACCTGTACTGCTTACCAGAAACTTTCAGTCTATGGCATACATCCTTACTTATTCATCCTTAGGGAACATGCAGTTGATTACTTGCTCTAATTAAAAGGAAAAATATTAAAATCCTGTCGTTGCCAGCATACAGCAGATGTCTTACAGAAGTCCAGATAGAATACATCAGTAGCTCTTCCCTTGTCCACTGATGTAGTCACTCCATCATAGAAGGCCACTAGATTGGTCTCTCTTGTAGTGGGGGGCGCAGAACTGGACACAGGACTCCAGCTGAGGCCTTATCAGTGCTGAGTGGAGGGGAAGGATCCCCTGCCTTGATTTGCTGGCAACATTCTTCCTAATGCAGCCCAGGATACCATTAGCCTTTTTTGCCACAAGGGCACATTGCTGCCTCATGTTCAAGTTGGT
The DNA here is from genome assembly GCF_047716275.1 of Strix uralensis. NCBI lineage: Eukaryota > Metazoa > Chordata > Aves > Strigiformes > Strigidae > Strix > Strix uralensis. The sequence goes on from NC_133975.1 coordinate 43,638,412, forward strand.
GTCCACCGGGACCCTCAGGTCCTTTTTTGCAGAGCTGCTTCCCAGCTGGGTGGTCCCCAGCATACACTGGTCCATGGGGTGTTTGTCCCCAGGTACACGACTTTGCACTTCTCCTTGTTGAACTTCATGAAGTTCCTGTCAGCCCATTCTGCAGCCTGTCTAGGTCCCTCTGGATGGCAGCACAACCCTCTAGCATATCAGCCACTCCTCCCAGTTTGGTGTCACCAACAAACCTGCTGAGGGTACACTTTTCCCCATCATTAATGAAGATGTTAAACAGAATCAGACCCACTATTGACCCCTGACGTACACCACTAGTTACTGGTCTCCAGCTAGACTTTGTACCACTGATCACCAACCTCTGGGCCCAGCCTTCCAACCAGTTTTCAGTCCATCTCACTGTCTGCTTATCTGGCCCATACTTCAACAGCTCATCTGTGAGGATCTTAGGGGAGATGTTGTTGAAAACCTTACTGAAGACAATATCTACTGCTCTCCCCTCATCTACCAAGCCAGTCAAGGTTGGTCAAGCATGATGTTGTGGTTTGAACTCAGCCGGTAGCCAATCGCCACGTGGCCAGTTGTTTACTTCACCCCCTGCCCCCCCCCCCCCGGGTGAAATAGGGAACAAGAGAAGAAATTCATAGGTTGAATAAAAAAAATTTAGTAATAGTAACAAAACCAACAGTAACAATAGTAAGTCCAAAACGGGTAAAATGCAGCAGTGGCTCACCAAGCAGCGACCGGTATGCAGCCCATGCCCAGCAGTGATCCTGACTGCACCAGAAAATCTGGCCACGCTGACCCGGAAACCGAAACGGGACGTCCGCCTATATTATGAGCATGACGTCACATGATATGGAATACTCCAAGGATCGATCTGGACCCGACCCTCTAGCTGTGCTCCATCTCAGCCCAAGGAAAGTTAACTCCATGCTGGCTGAAACCAGGACACATGACTTCCCCTCAGTGAATTCATGCTGAATAGCCTGGTGACTTTCTTGTTCTTCACATGCTTGGAAATGATTTCCAGGATTAGTTGCTCCATCACCTTCCCAGGAATCGAGGTGAGGCTGACCAGCCTGTAGTTTCCTGGGTCATCTTTCTTGCACTTCTTGAAGATAGCAGTGACAAATCATTCATTCATTCTTGCATACCTTGAAATCAAATACGTATGTATTTTTAAATGCTTTTAAAATATAGAATCTACTTGTAGTTGATTAGTCAGTTTACTTGAAAATAATGCTTTACAAACCTTTCTTTTTAGATACTAGTGACAGTGCCTCAATGTTTAGAAATCTTGATGCTGTCTCCTCGTTGCCAGAAATGGACAAAACGGATACAATATGTTATATTTGATGAGGTAGGCATCTTTTAATGGTAACCAATTTAACAAATATACAAAAAATCTTGGAGAAAAATACTTATGACTCAATTTTTCATTACATACATTATTGCTCATAAAAAAAACAACTTTCAGAAATATTATTTGAGACTTACTTGCTTTTTCCTGTTCACTGGTAGTGTTTATGTACTCCAGTGAAAGAACTTAAAACTCTTAAAACTCAGTTAAAGCTACCAGGAACTTGGTTTTTCTCTCAAGCCAGTCAACTGGAACTGCTGGTGAAAGCCACCACTGTACTCTCAGTAGCACAAATAGAGCATTCCAGACTGGTATCATACACATTTCATATCATATGGTATTTGTCAGTCTTTCCAGGGAAAAAGACAATGATTAATCTTGCTAAATTTAAAATTCCTACTGTATTCTTTTTTGTATATAGAATTAATTGCTAATGATGCCTGTGAGTATCTAGGGTACAAGCAGTGAATGTAGTATTGAAATTTAGACTAATTTGCTCTCCAGTGAAGTCCGGAGAGGGTTTTACTGGACATTTGATTTGGATCTCATGGTCATTTGCTACAACATAAGAATTATTCAGAACTGATCTTGCCAAACTTTTGATTTTTGCAAATCACAAACCAACTCCTGTTATGGGTGCATTTTGGTAAGGAACATTTCTTCTTTTCTTTTAATCCTTTTTCCCAAAAACATAGGTCCATTGTCTTGGTGGTGAAATTGGAGCAGAGGTTTGGGAGCATCTTCTGGTAACAATTCGGTGTCCATTTCTGGCGCTCTCTGCTACTGTCAGTAACCCGGAACACCTAACTGAGTATGTGTGGAATTTTCTTGCTTACAAGAGCATATTTAAATTGGATATGAGCTGTTTTAGATAGAGAGGCCAATTACTATTGGGAGCCAACTGATTTGGAGTTATATTGTTATATGTATTATGCTACCCTTACTCCCCCAATTGACACAAAATGATACTGTAACTCTTAACTCTGTAATGAGAACAGGCACTGCTATTCATTCAGACCCCGTAATGGAGCTGTGCAGAGGAATTTAGGAGGCTTTTACATCTATTTGAACTGCTGAAGCCTGATAAGCACACTTGTCTGTCATCAATCAGAGAAAACACCTGCCCTATATTTAGCACAATGGTGCTATTTCACATTTTTTATTTGCACCCTGGGATAAGCTGGAGAAAATTGCACTGAAGATGGTGAGAGGGGGACTGGAAATTCTCTAGGAGAAATTGAACAGATTGTAGTAATTCATCTATTATAGCTGTAGCAATTTTCTTAAAATATTTTTCACAACTCTTATTTTTATTTTATTCTTGCACTGTAGGTGGTTGCAATCTGTGAAGAGGTATTGGCAACGTGTTGAGAATACAATAGAAGGAAGCTCTACAAACTCTGAAAAGAGCTTTACAAGAAAATGTAAAGTGAAATCTAAGATACAAGAACAAAAGAAATCATACCGTGTTAGACTAGGTGTGTATCAGAATATTTTGTAACTAAGAAATAAATTTTAGTGTTATTTCTGCAAAAGCTTTAATCGTCGTGTGTGAATTTAAGCGTGTTTTGTTTTGGTTTTTCTTTTAAATAAAAGCAAGCCTTGCAGGATTAAGTACTTGCTTTTTAAAACAGCCAAATGCATCATGACAGCATTTTTGTCTCTTCACAGTCTTGTATGAAGAAAGATACAATGATTTGGAAAAGTATGTGTGTTCTTTAAAAGGCAGTGATTTTATCATTGAGCATTGTCATCCGTGTGCTGCATTAACCGTCAATCATGTAAGCATAATACTGGTGTCAACATTGTTTAGCAACTGTTAACATTTAGGCAACATGGATTCCATCAAAATTATTCCTTTATTTTTCTTTTGTTTAAACTCCTTGCAGATTGAGAGCTATGGTTTTCCTTCAGATCTTTCTCTGTCTCCACGAGAGACCATCCAGCTTTATGACATAATGGTAAAAGTCTGGCAAGAGTGGCCAAGGGCACAGGTGTGTATACACAACTGTGGGCAAAATATATCAAAATAAATGGATAATGAAGTACTGCAATGTTTTATATTAATGTTGTTTTCCAGGAGCTAGATCCTGAGGAGTTTGTCTCTTTCAAGAATAAAGTAGTAATAAAAAAGGCAGACGCGAGGAAATATGAACAAGAACTGAAGAAAGAACTAAGCAAATGGATTGTGCTTGGCCAAAGACAGAAGGTAACAGTTGTTACAGGGCACTTTCTTAAGATTGTGTACAGCTTTAATATAGTAATAATTATATGTAATAGTGTAATTATGGCAGTTTCTCTTCCCATAATTATTATTTATTAGGTTTAACTGCTGCTGTACTTGAAAGATAAGCACTAATATTTGTGGCATTTCTGTAAGCATTTTCTAGGTGATATTTTCACAGGCTTCTCTGGCAATCAGACTTCTAATACTGCTGTGACATTTCAGTTCCTGATTCCTTTAGGTACCTCCTAGAATTAGTGAGAATATTGTACCGTTGCTCTGCTTTTTAAGTCTACCTCTTTTTTGCTGCTCATTTGAAACCTTCTGTGTAACCACAGACATGTTTCCATGTAAAAGAAAGAAATTAAAGCAATGAGCAGAAAATCAAGTTTTTGATTGGAGGCCACCTATTTCTATATCATAAAAAGGACTATGATGAGGTGGTGAATCAACAACAAGGAAAAAATATAGAGTATCTGTGGAAAAAAACAATTTTCTTGAAATATGACGCTTAAATGTGAAAATATATCATAATCAGTATGTTAGTGATACTTTATTATTTGCACAGTGATGGTAGCCATGAATGCTACGGCAATTTGCATTTTGAGCTCTTACTGAAGGCAGTTGATAACTTGCAGACCTTTTAGTCTGTAAACTATATGTGGCTATTGCAGTTCTGAATGATTTAAAAAATTTGAGCTGATAGAAGTTTACACAGGAAAATGGAGTCTTCATATTTGTTAGCCTCAAGCGAGAAGTTTCTGCCATTAAAATCTCCACAATAATACTACTTTGGTCAGGTGAATGAGCTACTGGAGCACCTTAAGCCAAAACCTGTGGATTGCTCAGAACAGGAAAAATGGAAGCATTTTGCAAGCTTTGTTGATAAATTACATGAGATGGATAAGTTGCCTGCAATATTTTTTATGTAAGTATTTACATTCCATGTTTTATACGTGTATTGCCTATATTCAGAAAAATGGGTGTTGGAGATAAGCATTGATATGGCTTGGCACATGCCATTTATATGGTATTTGTTACCTTTGCTTTACGACATACAAAGTGAAGGCATACAAGCTCTAACAACCCATGTATACTGTGTGGAAAGGGTAGAATTCTTGCATGATGTCAGAGAAAGTTACAAGAAACTGAATCACATTAAAACGAGGGTTGGATTCTCAGTTGCTTTACCCCAGTGTAGTCAGTAAAGTTGCTGAAAGTGTATGCTGTTTATTTAGAGGTGCAAATGGTGTACGTAGGGGCAGATTTGCTAGGGAAAAGGGTGGAATGAAATACTATTAATGTGTGCATTTGCCACATGGTGATGGTTCCACTGCATAGCCTCTAACAATCTCATCTTACAGACAATGACATGCATCAATCAACCTGTTTTGCATATGTGTGAGATATAATTACATAACATCAAACATGCACAACTTTGAGCCTACTGAGAATACTGTTATTGTCAGTGATATTGCTAATATTAGTAAAGTAGGTATGTACCTCAATGTCGGACTTGATAATAAAAAGAAGCTGCTTATCAGTAAACAGTTGTCTAGCACGTATTCTCACTGTAATAATGCGTAGGAACAATCATGTAAAAATGGAAAGTTTTCTCATCTCAGTATGAAGCCTTGCCCTTCCTTAAGTTGGACACTAAGGGTAGAATGCTTACTGCCATTTCAGTTCTCACATGCTTGATGCTGATAATAAGGCATTTCTGAAAGAACTCTAGAAAGGAAGAAGCAAAAAATGAGTTTACATATTGATGGCACGTCTCAAATTAGTTGCTGGTAAATTATTTCTTTTTCTCAGTGACAGTCTAGTTGTTAATGTTATGGCTGATTTCAAGCTGAAATTGACAATTTTCAAAAGAACTCTTAGATATTTGTAATTCCTTCAAATAAGGAATAATTTCAGGGCTGCTGAATGACCTGGAACATAATTTTGGGGCACTCAGCAGGAAGTTCCAAGGTGATTCTCCTTAGGGGAGATGGATAAGTGCCACCTTCTCATCTACCCTGGAATGATGGGTCCTTAGAAACTCTTGGTGACTTATGGCTCTGACAAGGGACTGCAAGTAGAGTATGAATATCCTAGACAATTGATAAATGGTCATGGTGAGACAAGAACACATCGCAGACCAGTGAACATGGAGGCAGAACCTAGTAGTGTCAAGCTGGGGGATGAGGTACAGAAATGTGTTATCTAAGGGTCTTTTAAGGCATAGGTGTAGCATAACAGCACTTGGTAGACCTCCCGTGTCTTTGTAGTCAGACAGAATTACAAAAAAGTAAAAATGCCTCTAGTTAAATGTCCAAGTCCTGAGAAACTGTGATGGAGATGAAGGGGATGAGTAGCCCTCACAAGTAGTAGACAGTGATTTGGAGTAACAGATTGATATTTATGCTTCAGTGGTGCTGGTAAGCTGTTATTGATGAATGAGGTTGCAAATCCTGTATGGTGTTATGTTAGCATGAAATTAATGGAGACTCCTGAGAGAGCAGGTATCAGAGCTGAGAGGCCAAACTGCTGTTGCAGTCATTGGTGGTAGGGAGAAAACAGTATTTAGAGTTTGCTTTTCTTTTCTAAGAGGTGCCAAGGAGAAGAACAGGCTGGCACCACTTTAGTACTCCTTATGGCTGAATAAACTCATTGGCAGAGAGAAATTAGATCATTCAGTCTGAGCTTCAAAGGGGAAAAAAAAAGAGTAAATGGCAATGACTGTTATTGAGCTCTGTCATCTCTGAAGACGTGAAAAACTTAAGGAGAGGTTACCTCCTAGCCTTAAAATCTGTATTTGGTCTTTCTGGATAAAAGAATAAAGTCCTTCAATTTTTGCTCCTGTTCTTGGTAACTGCCAGATTTGAATGACTTGTGAATATTCTAATGGACTAAGATGGAACCTCACTCCATGTGTTGCCAACACCTTGCATGGTGTTAATTAACAGGATCTGCCTGCTGCAACAAGAATAAAAAAAAATACTTTTTGAGAGTGAAGCTGGAGAAGTCTTCATCCCTGTTAAACTCCAAACAGTCCAGTACTGAAAAAGCCATGAGGAAGAACAGCTGTGTAGAAGATCAAGAAAGACAGGCACTGATTCTCAGCTGGGTAGTTGAGAAGTAAAATGACTTAAGCTACAGTTTGCTTTATCTGCATGTCCAAGTGTCCAGCTTAGGGAAAGGTAGAACTGAGCATACTTTCTACAGATAATTTATTGGCAAAACCATTTTACATTTTACAGTTTTGAAATAATAGCAGTTTGAAAGTGAATGCGGAAAATGTGGACTATGTTTTGGAGATGGAATAGGGATATGCTTCTCATGATTAGATTCTAACTATTGTCAGATGGTAAGGCTCACTGAATAGTATTGTAACAGCATTACATACAAATAAAAACTCTACTACACCTAACTTATGTATATGATATATTATTTACTTTAAGATTTAAAGTGGATACAGTGGAAAGTGCAGCTAAGAATGTATTCCTCAATTTGCTGAAAAAACAAAAAAGTGAACAAGACCCTAATACTGAGAGGGAAAAACAACGTTTAAGTGATGAACTAAGAAAAGTGAAAAAAATGCTAACAAAATTCAACCCTCAGTAAGTATTATAACTATATATTATTAAAAAGCTTACATATTATGACAGAGCATAATTTTGTGATAACTTATTTCTGCGGAATGTACCTTTCAGCAGCACATTCATCCAGCTTGTAGTATAGTAGTCCCTGCTCCTCTTTGTGCTCTAGCAACCCACATGGTAGGAGCAGCTGTATGGCAGGTATCAATCAGCAGTACCTAGTGTGTCGTCAGACAGCAGGAAGATACCAGTGTTGCTGACATTGTGTAAGGTGCTGGCACTACAACATAAGAATCAGAGAGACCTGAGTATATGAGATTGATCAGTTTGGAATAATTCCCTACTGACATACCAAGATACCAGAATGGCTCTTTCTCCAGACAGTAACTTTTGTCATGCAACTCTTAAAAAGAGTGTAGCGTCTGACCCTGGTACTGGGTCAGCCACAGTGGGAGAATATTTTCATAGTTTAGCCTCACCATGGCTGGTTACAGTGGTGAATCTCTGAATCACAGGTTCATCTGGCTGCTGAGATGTTTTTTGAATATTTTTCAGCCTTTTGCTTGGATTGTACTGTATTTGTTTCCTCCTTAACCTTGAATGTTTTTGAATTTGTGATCATAGAGTGTGGGTTTTTATAAGGCATTTGGCAATGAAATATGGCTATAGTTATCAGGATTGTCAGGAACATAAAGCTTTATGGTTTTGTCCTCCTAATCATGACAATTTACAGTGCATTCTTTGAACATAATATCATGAAAGAATGAACTTAGCTGACTTTAATAGTAGTGAGAACTTGAAAATCCAGTAGGAATTTAGACACGTATTTAGACATTGAAGTAGCTTGAAAATCTGCCTCTAAATAGTTCTCTCTCCCCTCTCTTCTTCAAATCCTGTCCTAAATCCTTACAGTCCATGTCATTATTGGCAGTAAATCCATCACATTTCTCTTTCATGTTTAATTCTTCTACTGTGCAATCTTGTTAGCTTACTAGTTTGCTAAATGAGGTACTTAAAATTGCTGTCTTCATCTTTCTTCATTTTTGTATATCACCATAATTTCTCCTCTCTGCTTCACCCAGAATTACTTGCTGTTTTGCGTAGAAGCCATGACAAAACGAAGCTGTTGGCATTATCAGTAAATTTACATTAACAGATCTACCTACATGTTTTAGCCTAGTGTAAAAGGGAATGAGTCTGCATCTTTCAGCAACCAAAGAATATTTTAAAATTGAGAAATGTATGTTAGTTACAGGAATAATTTTTTTAATTTTGTATTGTACGCAGGGATACCAAAAAGTTGAACTCCAGTAAAATGGAAAACATGGTACTTCTTTCGACTACAAAACAACAGTTAGAAAAAAGACTTAAAAGGCTAACTGTTATCCCTTCTGTGTGTACCTACGCTGATCCTAAAGCAGTGGATGAAGATGTAAGTAATTCACTGATAATTATAACATGATTTTGGTTTTGTATGTCTAAAATGCATGAAGTTGTGCATAAGTACATAAAACGCATATAATGTGTGATGCAGTTGTACTTCATAACAGTACGCATTGGCTTCCTGAAACATTCTGAATATTTCCAATTAAATTTGATTCCGGGTATCAGTCTTAGATAGCTTTATTTTTAAGGTGTATGGACAACTTTCATTCTGTCAGATAAAAAGATGTTGACTTGTCCTTGTGATAGGAGTCCTGGGATGTATACTACAATTAATTAATTTCCATGAACTATCAGAACAGATCTATGCAGTTAATTCAGATCTCAGAATCCTATTTTTCTAAGTCATCACCATAGACTATGTGGCACCTTTGTGTACTTATCAAAAAATTTGTAAACCCTTCATATCTTGTGAAAATACTAAATAATAAATTATGTTAGACTCTAAAAGTTCTAGTCCCCACAAAGGAAAATTTTCCATGCTTTTCAATGTGTTTATGCCCCCTGAAGAAAGAAAAGGTGAGAAAAGCACAGAAAATCTGCAGATGTCCATCAGAAATATTAATATATATTTGTATACAAATAATTAAGGAATAATTTATGGAAGAGATTTATATGACGTGATTTGCAGTAGACAGTGGGTGACTGGGCCTTGCCTTGATCCAGGAGATCCTCTCTGGTCTAAACTTTCTGAAACATAATGGTGTTTCATATAGCTGTCTCTTCATGGCTGGGTTTTTTTGTTTAAAAACTAATGGTGATATATAGCTCTTAATATAAAATATAGATCAAAATTTTGATGAAGTGTCTTGATAATGCTTTCTGCTTACTGTGATATGTCTTGAAAGAGAGGAAAATTCTGTCTATTGGGACCAAACTTGAAAATTCTCATGATTCCTTATCCTGGGAACTTGTGATCCCAATGGCATTTTTGGACTGCTGTCAGCCAGCATGGAAGGAACACTGCTTCCAATAGTTGCACATGAGTAAAGGCAATAATGAAGTACCTTGGACTTTGGAACAGATGGACCTTAGCTGTAGAGTGAAGTTCAGAAAATAGTGAAAAAGCTTAATTTAGTGCTATTTCTGAGTTTGGGAAAGGGAAGCTTCTAACTGTGTTGTGAGATGAGATAGTGGTACTGAGCAGGGATGACAAACAAGAGCTTCACATAGCTACTTAGGAATTTGTTCTGTGATAGTGTCACACAGTACATAGTCATGAGGCCATACTTCAAATAGGGAAGCCATGAACATGCATGTGTGCCATGTCTGGTTGCATCTAGCTGCATGGTATGACAATTGGAACTGGTGTAATGGCATTTGTTGCAAAGGTGAAAAAACCTGATGGCACATAGAAGTGTACTGAAGAGCCTGAATTTTGTCATCATAATGAAGCTACTGACGGTACACATCCAATTATATACTTTGGGCTCCAGGTTCACTGAAGATCATAAACAGCTGTTTCTCTGTAGTGCTTGGAACTTTATCAGAGAAGACTTTTTTTTTTTTCATTAACAACACCTAGTTGTGGTTAATACTTAATATTACTTTTTATTTGTAGACTTTGAAGAAGATTTTCCATCGAATTAGGTTTGAGAGAGGACGTTATCTGCAGCAAATGATGGCATTGAGAGGCATTGGGTATCATCACGGATCTATGGCCGCCAGAGAAAGACTAGTAGTGGAGATGCTTTTCAGGCTGGGATATATCAAGGTTGGTAAATTTGGATCAGTTCTTTTTTTTTTAAATTTTAGTTTCTCCATATATTTAATTAAAAAATAGTGTACCTTTCACCAGTGATAAAATATATTGCATTGACTTTGTCTTGCTCATTTAAAAAACGTTGACATGAAGGTTTCCAAACAAAATAAACTAAGTGAACTGATAGCTGTAGAACTTTATTTCTAACTAAGAGTTTCTATCCTTCAGATTAGCATATCATAGAATCATTTAGGTTGGAAAAGACCCTTAAGGTGATCAAGTCCAACCATTAACCTCGCACTGCCAAGTCCACCCTAAACCATATTCCTAAGCACCACATCTACATGTCTTTTAAATACCTCCAGGGATGGTGACTCCACCGCTTCCGTGGGCAGCATGTTCCAATGCTTGACAACCCTTTCAGTGAAGAATTTTTTCCTAATATCCAATCTAACCCCTCCTCCCCCGGCACAACTTGAGGCCCTTTCTTCTTGTCCTATCACTTGTTACTTGGGAGAAGAGACCAACACCCACCTTGCTACAACCTCCTTTCAGGTAGTAGTTGTAGGGAGCAATAAGGTCTCCCCTAAGCCTCCTTTTCTCCAGGCTAAACAACCCCAGTTCCCTCAGCTGCTTCTCGTGAGACTTGTGCTCTAGACCCTTCACCAGCTTTGTTGCTCTTCTTTGGACACGCTCGAGTAATTCACAGTATTTGAGGTGCAGCCTCACCAGTGCCAAGTGCAGGGTGATGATCACTTCCCTAGTCCTGCTGGCCACACTATTTCTGATACAAGCCCAGATGCTCTTGGCCTTCTTGGCCACCTGGGCACACTGCCATCTCATATTCAGCTGGTTGTCGACCAACATCCCCAGGTCCTTTTCCACTGGGCGGCTTTCCAGTCACTCTTCCCCAAGCCTGTAGGGTTGCATGGGGTTGTTGTGACCCAAGTGCAGGACCCAGCACTTGGTCTTGTTGAACCTCATTCAGTTGGCCTTGGTCCATCAATCCATCCTGTCCAGATTCCTCTGTAGAGCCTTCCTACCCTCAGGCAGATCAACACTCCTGCCCAACTTGGTGTCATCTGCAAACTTACTGAGGGTGCACTTGATCCCCTCATCTAGATCATTGATAAAGACATTAAACAGAACTGGCCATGATACTGAGCCCTGGGAAACACCACTTGTGACCAGCTGCCAACTGGATTTAACTCCATTCACCACAACTCTTTGGGCCTGACCATCCACCCAGTTTTTTACCCAGTGAAGAGTACACCCATCTAGGCCATGAGCAGCCAGTTTCACCAGGAGGATGCTGTGGGAAATGGTGTCAAAGGCTTTACTGAAGTCTAGGTAGACACATCCACAGCCTTTCCCTCATCCACTGAGTGAGCCACCTTGTCACAGAAGGAGACCAGGTTCGTTAATCAGGACCTGCCTTTCATAAACCCACGCTGGCTGGGCCTGATCACCTGGTTGTGCTGTACGTGCTGTTGTTGCGGATGAAAGTATTGACACGGTAATGATTTAGTAAGAAATCTAGATTTATTAATAGATTTATTAATAACTAACAGCAATTTATCATTACAAAATAATTCAGAAATGCTGAAAGAAGGAAAAGCGACTTAGTCACAATTATAAAATGACAAGATTCACACTAACTTACTTAACAGTACCTTAACTTATACATATATACATGCGCATACACAAAACAGACAAGCACACACAGAGAAACAAAGGTGTTTGGATTCAGTAGAATGAACACAAAACGGACAAACACACACACAGAAACAAGGGTACACACCCCCCCCCCCCCCCCCCCCCCCAATAAACAGAGAAAGAACGGGTGAAAGAAGCTAGCTCAAAGAAAAATTTCCCTCTCGAGTTTAGAGCAAATACTCACAATGCCTTGCCATTCCTCAATGGGCGATAATTGAGACTCGAGTGGGTGGACTTCACCCTGGCCTTCCGTCTGGAGCAGACGACACCTTAAGGGTTTGGTACCTGAGAGGCATCCCAGCTCAGAGGAGATGCTGGTCACAGGCCCTCTGCGATCCAGGAGAGCTCAAAGGGTCTCCCTTGTGGTCACAGTTTATAGGGTCCAAGATAATTGACTTTTGTCAAATACCTTCTGGTGCCTTCCAGCAGTTGCACAAGAACTTGATGAATGTGCAATTCTGTTATTGTTCCCATTTGATCACATCCCAGGCACAGGTGTGCCAGGCCATTAGGAGATGATGGGCCGTTATAACCGTTTCCGAGCCAGGCTCGTTAACGTTATCAGTCCTTATCTCCACAGATTGGTGTATAGCTCGGGGGATGTGGGTGGAATCACACCTAGCACCAAGTAGCCCAACAAGGAGGGGCAGGGAGGGGTGAGAATTGCACCACCACAGCCGTGTGATGGCATCCAAGATGATCTGCTCCATAACCTTCCTTGGCACCAAGGTCAGCCTGACAGGCCTGTAGTTCCCTGGATCCTCCTTCCAGATGGCATCACATTTGCTAGCCTCCAGTCAACTCCACGGTTAGCCAGGACTGCTGATAAATGATTGAAAGTGACTTGGTGAGCACTTCCAACAGCTCTGACAGTACCCTTGGGTAGATCCCATCTGGCCCCATAGACTTGTGTCTACGTGGTGTAACAGGTCACTAAGCATTTCCCCATGGATTATGGGGGCTTCATTCTGCTCCTGGTCCCTGTCTTCCAGCTCAGGGAGCTGGGTATCTGGAGAACAACTGGTCTTACTATTAAAGACTGAGGCACAGAAGGCATTAAGTACTTCAGCCTTTTCCTTGTCCTTTGTCACTATGTTTCCCCCCACATCCAATAAAAGATGAAAATTCTCCTAACTTGCGGAAAACAGACTCTACAACTCAAATAGAGTTATAAAGCAGGTATATTTACTCTGGCACCGGAGTGCAAGGGGCTTTCTCCACAAAGCTTGCACATCCACAGCATGTTTTACCCAAAACTTATAGAGTGTGGATATACATATTCATTGGATTACATAACACAAACATACATATGCATAAGTGAGGCTGTGTTAGTTCAAAAGGCTGATGTCAGCAGTTTATGTTCTCTTTGCACCTGCGCATTGCCTCCTGGTGGGCGTCTTCAGGGATATTTGGGAGGAAGGCTCACAGTCTTTCTCACCTTGTACTTTTCCCCGGAGCATGCGCAGATTCTCTTAGCCAATTTCTTGAATAACAAGAATGTTTTTCAGCTGGTTTATTCATTCTATCTTATCTAAGAGAACCAATGGAACTTCTACCGTCCGTATATGGCTATCTTTACTCATTACCAAGACCCAACTAGTTAGAGCACACCTGTTTCCCAAGGACAAAAACATGATGCTTTGCTGAACACTGCAGTTCTTGGTAGATTTTCACAGTAAACTGCTTTGTTTTGATGAACACAGTAGTCCTTGGTAAAATTCCACAGAACAGTCTGGGCAAGCAGGATTCTTAGCAATATTCAAAAATACTATAAGTAATACTATAAGTTGCTATAAGTAAGTAATTAAGTTGCTAAGCAGTTTGCTGTAAGTAAATAAGTAAATAAGTCTCAAAACAAGTAATTATTTCTCTGTATCACTCCTTAGCCCTCCTTTTGTTATTAATGTATTTACAGAAACATTTTTTATTGTCTTTTACCACAGCAGCCAACTGAATGTGTTTTAGTTAAATGAACTCTATAGGATTATATTTTGTACTGCCTTCATGGAATATTTCAATTTGTGTTCCATAAAAGATGTGGTATAAACTTTCAGGATACAGAAGTTTAATATACATATGCAATGGCTGTATGAACTGTAACAAGTGAAATTCATGTACGTTCATAGCTCTGTTAAATTAATCATGAATTTGACAATTATTTACTATCATGAAAAATAATAGTACATTTCCTGTTGATTTAAGTTGGATATTACAGGTGTTTTTTTAAAATTTGATATTGCCATTTCTAATAGATATACTCATGTTTCATATTTTATAGGTAGTCACAGCTACTTCAACACTTGCTCTAGGAATCAACATGCCATGTAAATCAGTTGTCTTTGCTGAAGATTCTGTCTTCTTAGATGCCCTAAATTACAGACAGGTATGGAAATAGAATGCGTACTTTTTGTTACAAAACATCACACACTGTGTGATGTAGCTGTCATCACACACAAATTCAGAAAAAAATGTCTTTTTTTTTTTACATATACTTCTGGGTATATTCTGAGTTTTAGCTGTTCATTTTGTGACAATAATAGTTTTAGCTAAGGTGATTTTACTAATGTTTCAGAACTGCCAGCCCACAAATAATGTATGTTGTCAAAAGACCTGTTTCAGCAGTGAAAGTATTACAATTGCTTAGTGAATTAAAGGCAGAGATTCAGCTTTCAGTTATGGGAGCCAGACGACAAAAGCTGTTTTGTTCTACCCAGGATTTTACAAATGTGTGAAAAATAAGCTGTAAGAACATACAATGGGGCTGTAATGAGGATAAGACAGACTGCTGGCTGGATTAATGGGGACAGTTGAGTTCTTCCATCTTGGAAGAACACAATGCAACACAGGAGTGTGTAGATGAGGTTGCAGTGCAATAAAGTAGAATGTCTCCAGTCATGTCACAGCTTACTGTGTGGGCTGAGAGACTCTAACCTCTTCATTAGCCCCCATTTCCTGCTCTTGTGCTACTTTTCAGACCTGTATTTTCATGAAGTACTGCCAGTTTGCCTCTGGTTCAGGAGGTCATATAGGCCAGATCCAGCTGATGGCATCACCTGGCAGGTAGCTCTCAGAGTCAGAGTGTGAGTGGATCTGTGCAGTAGCTGGACCTACGTGCATCTCCCTTCTGATATGCACATAAATGATATGACTCCAGCTTTGTCACATCATCTGGTACAAGGAGCAAGTCTCCACAGTGGACCTGACCAAGAACAGGTGATCCAAACAAGGGAATACACCTTTAGGAAGCTTCTCTCTACTCCTTATTCATATTCTCTGCGCTTTATTCATACTGAGACTACCTCTGCCCCAAATCTACCTAGAAATAATTCAGAGCTAAATGTAACTTGAAAACAAAACTGGTGTATGGGTATAAATTAAATTAAAACTTACCTTGAAGAAATATGAATGTTAAAAGGACACATGAGAGAACGTAAGTATCTTGACCAGTGTTTAGGTCTTCTATGAAATTTGGAAGTTCATATTTAAAAAAGTAAATAAACCTACCACATTTGTAAACCAGCTATATTTTTGCACACATTATTTTAATAATTCTGCATAAATGCTTTAAGACTGTCTAGATGGAACAAGTATATAAAATTTAGGTATATTTTATTTTAAAATTAATAATGTTATATTTTAATAATATAATTATTAAATACCTTATTCTTAGATGTCAGGACGTGCTGGAAGACGGGGACAAGATATGATTGGAAATGTATTCTTCTACGATATCCCACTGCCCAAAGTTGAAAGACTTATCAAATCCAATGTACCTCAGTTGAAAGGCCAGTTTCCTCTGACTGTTTCCTTAATATTGAGACTCATGCTGTTGGCTGCGAAGGCTGATGACAAAGCAGATGCCAGAGCAAAGGTTTAATGTTTTTCTCTTAATGTCTCCTTAACATGAGCAGAAATTTAAGCACATCAGAAGTAAGCAATCTGCCTCCAAATGAAATTGCATACTCTGCTATACTGCTTCTGCTGTGTGCCATCTTCTCCACAGTATTGTACTGTCCATTTTCATGCATTTATTCTTTGCAATAAATGTTATCATCAGAAAGAATGCTATTATTGGGAAGGTATTTTTACTGACTCTTGTTCAATGCAATATTTGCATTAACTTGGAGAATCAGAAAGTTTTCTGATATTTAAAATTTCAGCTTTATTTGAGGAAAAGATGTCAGCATACATTTCCAGAGGGAGAAGGGGAGCTATGAAATGCTATCTCAGTTGAAAGTGAGAAAATTCTACATATTACTCACTTGTTTAAATATGCATACTAACTCTCTGGAATCAAAGAATTCTTATTATTGCCATTTAATGCAGTGATTTAAGTAAACAACCCATGACCATGATTACAAAATGGTCAGAGATCTCCTCTTGTAGTTATTAAGGAACTCTTACCTCAAGATGATCTGTTTTTTACATCCACTTCAGCATATAGACATTTATTTTCAAGGACTCACTGAATGAATTCAGTCATAAGTCATCTTAAGATAGCAAAGTAAATTGGTAAACTTCTGTGTTAAATATTAAAATGGTATTAAAGAGTAAGGAGTAATTTCAAAACTTCCTGGTTTTAGTTTAATATTTAAATCCTTGTCTTTTAGATCTTTGTATGAATTTCATGTAATTAACTTTACAAACCTCAGCATAAATTTAGAAAATGAACACAGATCTGACAGACAGAGGATGGACTTTTTCACAAGCATTTCCAGGAGTTAGGCATTCAATTTGAAATACAAACATACGAAAATACAACATAACCCCCCATCCAGCATTTTTACCCTGAAAACCAATTGATGAAACAAAGCATAAAAGCTGGATATTAAATTTCTTTGCTTGTTACAATACCAACATTCCATTGGATTTCTAATTTCTTCCTTTTTTTTTTTTTTTTCCTGTTTTTCTTGTTTATTTGACCAGGCATTGTCAGTGTTGAAGCACTCGCTGATGTCATTCAGAAAAGAAAGATATGCTGAAATATTAAAAATTTATTTTATGTTTTCCTTGCAATTTCTTATC
Source organism: Strix uralensis (assembly GCF_047716275.1). Lineage (NCBI taxonomy): Eukaryota > Metazoa > Chordata > Aves > Strigiformes > Strigidae > Strix > Strix uralensis. The sequence continues at coordinate 43,655,469 of NC_133975.1, forward strand.
AAAGAGGTAGGTTTTTAAGTCATTTTCATAAAGAGTAATTCTTAAATCTACAGATTCCCGTTTGTTTGTGTTAGTATGTTTTCATTTAAAGAATCATGTATTTTATATTCCATAGCAGTAGGCTATTTATTTCTGTTAGAAATTCAAGGAAACAGATAAAACTAGAGTGCTTTAAATTTGTGGTTAATTCTGAGCTACTTATGTTATGGAATAAATTCAATAGGAAAAGTCTTATGATATGGTCCATATGATTACAAATTGATTAGGAAAGTGAGGGTTGTGAGGGTTGTGCATTTATGTTGTGTATGAAGATGAATGCATGTGAAATGGTAGGGGTTTAAAACATACTAAGGATGACATGATTTCCAAAATGCTGGGAGAAATTATATCTCTATCAAAAACTTAGGAAGTAGGTCTTAGAGAAAACTGAAAATTAATGGTGTATCTCTCCATAGTAATAGTTTCAATCTGATAGATACCATTTTGGAAAATTTGTATGCATGACTCCATTTTGGCTTACAGCTCAGAACTACAGGCAGTAAGAGGCACCAATAATGTGATTACATTAACAAATCATCTGTGCCCAGGTTTCCTGGTCCTGCTCCCAGTAGGAACCCTAACTAATATTTCTGCCTCCTCTGCTGGGTCATCCTTGTGTGTGAGACCAGGAGTCTGATAATCCCATTGAACAGAAGAATATCATCAGTATACAAGAGAGATTAGTAACATTTCCAAAAAGTTACAGTTAGCATAAGAACTGAACAAAACCTGGCCCACATACCTAGTATCCTGTCTTCAATAATTTTCATAGGGGAAAAAAAAGGGCAACCATATAATGATGATTTTCTGGATACTCCCTACTTTCTTACAGGGTGTGATGCACAGTGATCTCTGACAGGAGAGGTGTCCTGGAATTCACAGCCTTTAATGGAGCATTATTCCATGAGCCTGTCCTGTTGTTTTTTGAAACTATATAAGATTCTAGCACCCAAACATCTTGCAGCAACATATTTGACAGATCACTGCTTGCTGTCCTTTTATCCCATCAAACATTTGAGTTAATAGGTTTTTTTTAACGAAAGTTGCATCAAATCTTACTTTTGTGACTGTATGCACTTTTCATTTGCAGCATGATCTAAATCAGCACTAAAACTATGAAGTCAGGACCTATGCTTTGCTAGCATAGCAGATGCTAAGCAGATTTCATCTGCTAAGCATAGCAGATGAAGATCTCCCATGGAAATACTCAAACAGTGACTTGTTTTTCAGTAAGGACAATTTTTTTCCTTTCGGTGTAAATTGAATGGTCTCAATAGGTAGCTGTGCATTAGACTGAAGGAGTATTTTTCTGAATGCCACCATTTTATATTTTTGTCATATCCAAGTTCATCTTTCACAAATAAGCTTTTTTTGCTTTTAAATTAAATAGGGCTACTTGGATCAAGAAGGTAACCCCATAGGATTTGCTGGACTTGTGACACACTTGTACTATTACGAACCTTCAAATTTTGTTTTAGTGAGCTTTCTTGTGAAAGGTTTATTCCACAAATTGTGCCAGCCAATTAAAGGTAAATAATAGTCCATGCATCTTAATTGCAGTCTATGGCAGAACCCCAATGGTTCTGAAATTTTCTGGGTGCCTTCTTGCTGCTGCCACATTTTGCTTGCCTAGCCTTCATTCTCATATCCTTGGCCCATGGCTCTATACACTCTGCATATGCTTATGTTTCTGTCTGAGAAAGCCAAAGCACACATATGGCAATGCTGGTATCATGAACGTAAGTTTACTGTCTGGGAAACATTCTGATGAGGTAAAAAAAGAATCCTTTACATAGAAAAATTAATAATTCTGACTCCAGAGCAAGATCTGAATGCCATGTAGCAAATAAAATGGATGACCACTCTGAATATCAACAAATTAAAAAAATGAAGTACTACTAATGTCTCATTACATGAGTCAAATCCATTCTGTGCACTGAGATATGCTGCTGTATGTGAACATATAAGAATACAGTATTAATTTGTATTATTATTAGTTGCTTAATTATCTACCAGAGTTTTTTGACACCGTTTCCCACAGCATTCTCCTGGTGAAACTGGCTGCTCGAGGCTTAGATGATCGCACACTTTGCTGGGTAAAAAACTGGCTGGATGGCCGGGCCCAAAGAGTTGTGGTGAACGGAGTTAAATCCAGTTGGAGGCCGGTCACGAGTGGTGTCCCCCAGGGCTCGGTTTTGGGGCCACTCCTGTTTAACATCTTTATTGATGATCTAGACGAGGGGATCGAGTGCACCCTCAGTAAGTTTGCAGATGACACCAAGTTGGGTGGGAGTGTTGATCTGCTCGAGGGTAGGGAGGCTCTGCAGAGAGATCTGGACAGGCTGGAGCGATGGGCTAAGGCCAACTGTATGAGCTTCAATAAGGCCAAATGCCAGGTGCTGCACTTGGGCCACAACAACCCCCAGCAGCGCTACAGGCCTAGGGAGGAGTGGCTGGAGAGCTGCCAGTCAGAGAGGGACCTGGGGGTGTTGATTGACAGCCAGCTGAACATGGGCCAGCAGTGTGCCCAGGTGGCCAAGAAGGCCAATGGTATCCTGGCCTGTATCAGAAATAGCGTGGCCAGGGGAAGCGATCTTACCCCTGTACTCGGCACTGGTGAGGCCGCACCTCGATTCCTGTGTTGAGTTTTGGGCCCCTCACTACAAAAAGGACATTGAATTATTCGAGCGTGTCCAGAGAAGGGCAACGAAGCTGGTGAAGGGTCTGGAGCACATGTCGTACGAGGAGCGGCTGAGGGAACTGGGGTTGTTCAGTCTGGAGAAGAGGAGGCTGAGGGGAGACCTCATCGCCTTCTACAACTACCTGAAAGGAGGTTGCAGAGAACTGGGGATGAGTTTCTTTAACCAAGTAATGAGTGATAAGACAAGAGGGAATGGCCTCAAGTTGCGCCAGGGAAGGTTTAGACTGGATATTAGGAAGTATTTCTTTACAGAACGGGTTGTTAGGCGTTGGAATGGGCTGCCCAGGGAGGTGGTGGAGTCCCCATCCCTGGAGATGTTTAAGAGTAGGGTCGACATAGCGCTGAGGGATATGGTGTAGTTGGGAACTGTCAGTGTTAGGTTAATGGTTGGACTAGGTGATCTTCAAGGTCCTTTCCAACCTAGATGATTCTGTGATAATCTGTGATTCTGTATCTAATGAATTAATCTTTATCCAGCATAGTTTTGCGTAGCTCTGTCATGACAATGGCAGCTGGGAAGAAAACTCCAGAACAGGAGTTGTTTAGTTTAACTCTTTCATATTTAACTCAAGTATTTTCTGTTTTGACATAGGTTCAACTGTTTTTTCAGAAGATGTCCTGGAAAAGCTAGTGCTCATTCTAGCAAACCTATTTGGGAGAAAATATCTTCCAGCCTGCTCAATGAAATATAAACGCACATTTTGCCAGTCAAAGGTAGAGAAGGCATTGGTCTTTACTATAACTTTTGTTGTGTACTGCTTCAATGAACTTGTTTCCTTTTATCAGTTAAACTAGTGTCATTATGGATGTACAGTAGTCTGCTGGGCCAGGAGGTAGCTGCCCACCCAGCTGCTCTCTTACTCCTCCATCTCAACAGGATGGGGGAGAAAATAGGATGGAAAGGCTCTTCTCACAGCAGCCAGCCCTGAACTGCAAACCACCCCCCTGCCCCCATCTGCCAACACCATGCCACCTACATGCAATACACGTAGCTAGAATAATGAAGAAAGTACTTACTGAATTAAAATAAAGAAGCCTTTATTTAACCACAGAATTAGCAGTTGAGTATCATGTTAGATGAAAAGTACCAGTTTTAGTGATGACAGATGATTATACAGTTACTGTCATGATAATGCAAAATGTGAAAGTATAAATGACACAGCATTTCTTTATCCAATACAACTCAAGTATCTCTTCCCCAAATGGCAATTTACTTTCTCCTCCTCACTCTGCTAGAATTTTGTCTCTGTCTAAGGAGCTGTAGCTTTTTGTGACATATACCAATGACCCAGAAGGACACCAGCATGCTCTGTGGTACATGACACTATAGGCTTAGTACTTTTTTCCAAAAATGGGACAATATTAGTAGGATGAGCGTTAATGTTAGTTATGCACAAAGTTAACCCACCATGGGTACAGGCAGAAAGTGAAACATTTGTAGTGTGCTCCTGTTGGCTCTTCTATAAAAGCCTTAAAATTTTGGGGGACACAGCTATGGCTGGAACAACAAAGGAAACTTCTTCCAGATGAAGAGGTTTATGTGGCCAGTTTCCAGCAAGAATTCCAAGAGGAAAAATGTGCTTTATTTCTGAAAAGTAGCTAGTCATGTAGGAGGGATTTCAGGACTCCTGTGGCTAATGGCAGCAAAGCATCAGTCTGTCATGTTCTTAGGGAACCTGTTGAACACCAAGATATGCAAAACAAGATCTGGGAAAGGCAGCCCTTCAAAATTCTCTTTTTAGCTAGCTGATACATCTTTAATAAAACTGTTTGCCAAGTACACTGTGCGTAAAAATCTAGGAATTTTATATTTACTGTTTATTTTCTGTGCCTTTTTCTGCATGAAATTCATGTTCATCTTTAAGATTCATTAATTCTAGATGGTCAGGCAGTCTGAAAAGTTGGGTAAAGTTTGGAGCTCTATACTTCCCTTCCTTCTACTAATACGCTATGTGTGTACTAATACTTTATGTATGCACCAATGTAGAACTGACACTTTTGGAGAAATTACCTGAATTAAGGAATAAACTGCATGTTATTTCAGGTCTTTCTAGAAGATCTGCCAGAAGACTTTGCAGATGCTGTAAATGAGTACAACACCAAAGTAGAGGGAAATTTTGCTCATTTTCTTCTGACAACTGCCAAGCTGGCAGATATGGAACAAGAATACAGACTTCCACTGTCAAAGACAGGTAGGAAGTGAAAAGTTAATGCATATTCATAATTTATGAGATTGATTGTATTAGGAAACATGTTCTTATTTTGTAAAGAAAAAAATTATGACTTCAGACATGCTAATAAAGAGATACAATTTCTATTTTACTTTTGTTTTACAAGCATTATAGATTATATTGTATATGGCAGATGTTTTGTATAGGAAAAGATTCATTTTAGTTGCTACTTTATTATGTTGTAGAGAAAAATCAAAGGGACTTTTTTATAAAAGGAAAAAACATATTAAGTGTAATTGAATAAAAGCCTTTTTATCTAGCATCAATGCATTTGCAGATCCTCAAATGCCTGTGATACTTGAGTTGCTGTCAGTCTTACAAAGGTTAGATTTTTAACACCTGAACAGCCTTAAGGTTGAAGTAACAATTAAAGAACACTACACCATTTGTTAAATCAACTAAGTTACTTATGCCAATAAATAATGTCCAATAACCAAAGCAATATGAAAAGGCATGACTATAAAATTACCAAGCAGTATGGATTGCCACTGGGTGAAAAATATTTAACTACTACATAATCTCATGTTACTTCCTGGAAGAGAGATATAAAAGCAATGTAATACACCATCCTCCCATTGCCTAGCTCTTCTTAAAATAGCATGCCTTCAAAAATACTATTTTTGCAGTAAGGAAGCATTTTAATTATAGCAGATAACTGTATTTATTCATCCCTTTTTTCTATACTGGTACAGTGATTGTTTTAGTCTCTGCTGTGTACAAATAAAAAAAAAATCACTTTACAAACTACCATATCTTAGCATCTGATTTGAGTTTCAAGTATGCTGACAGCTGAATCATAGAAAGTTTTGTATGAAGTGGATGTCAACTTAATACAAAGGTGAGGCACTGGGGGACATAAACAGATAAGGTGAATGCAAACAAGATTGAAAAATCCTCATGGCTTGAGATGGCAAATAGCAGTTTTCCGTTTCCAGTACAGAGCACTGGAAAGTGCAGAGTAATGGTATAACATTAGCAACACTATAGTGAAATCCTATTTTTTCATATACAATTTAAGATTGCTTATTTTCACAATGGAGGGACCCCATGCCCTGATATGTTACCTGAAAAATGTAGGAAATGAAGAGCTGTAAATCACAGAATGATAGAATTCCAAATTGGAAGGGCAAAGCATGAAATGCCTGGCATTTTCAGGATATATATTAGTGTTACTAATGATACATTTACCCACAATGTGAGCTGTGGAAATCGAATTTCCTATTCTACTTGAATGGTAAAGTTTTTTGTTTAAATGGAAGGTGTAATATGGTTTTATTCTCCTGATTTTGCTAAAGCTGTTTCACTTTGAAAGAAACATTTCCCATTATATTTACAGTAAAAGAAATACAAGAGCAAACCATGTCCTGTAGTTCAAGAGGTGCCAAGTACTTTTGTACTTACCATAACTTGGGGTGAGGCTGCAAAAAAACTATGTCAAACTGCTCAGATTTTTTTATGAATGCCATAAACAGTGTAACTACAGCATACTTACCATAACACAAAGCAGAAAAGGTTGCAGCATAAGGATTGAAAGTGTCATTGATAATTTGAAAAGAAATAATAAGTTTCTATTTAGAAAAAGAAAATCAAATGTACACATACATTTAGAACTAACTAGGCAGGTCTTGTACAGACAATGATTGAAGTTCTAGGCAGACCATGAGCCAACTGAAATGCCATGCTGTTGTAAAAACAGAAATTCATACGGGTCACATAAAGCATAGCGCTTCTATGTGACAACCTTCACATACATAAGCCCTAACAGGGCCTCAGTTAGAATATTAATGTTTAGAGCTCCACACTTCAAGAAAAATGTTGGCTGGGAGTTCAGAGGATGGCAATACAAATTATTAGATGTCTAGCTATTAAGACATTTGAATACAAGTTGAAAAAAACCTGGTTTTCTTCACGTAGGACAGAATAAAAGATGAAGGTAAAATAAATCTTCTAATAGTAACATTCCCTTTGTTTTTGGCACAACTTCATGCGGTTAGCAATTTTGGCCACAGATGGGTCAAGGAGAAAGGCTTAAGTTGTGAGGGGGGGATTGAGATGTAATTATTCTCACCACTAGAAAGCTCTTTCTTATATCCTGTAATCAATTGCATAGAGGTTCTTATGAACAAAATAAACATCTATCAAGAAGGATTTAAGTTTAGAAGATAAACTCTATTTCCTATCATGTACAAACCTGAAAAATTTTCACTTTTGAAGTAAGATTGCTGAAAGGGAGCTTGAGTCTGCATAGCTTACGTTGTATTTGAAACTTCTTGTCTAGATTTTACATCCAAGATTTGGCATGGCTCTGAACTAGCATCTTATCTGATGGACAACACCAAAAGCATATCTGCCATCTCACCTTTTGCATGTGTATCTGGAGTGGTTGATAACGATCTATTTCATGGGGAGATCATTAATAAAGTAAGTTATTTTTTCATAGGGGGCATAATTGTATTACAGGTCAATAAAAATAATTTTTTATTACAGTCTTCTTGCCTCTGCGTAATGTGATGGCACTATGCTCAAGTGTCACTCTTTAGGAGAAACAATTTGAAAGGTCAGAAAAAAAACCAGGACTAAGTAGCACCACATTATCACAGTGCAAGAAGCACAGAGTAGATGGATGTAGGAAAAAATCTGCAGTTTGCTTTCTAGCAAGGCCTCTGTTCCTTTTGGCTCTGAGACAAGTAAATTACTCTAAAATTTGATTCAAACCATATCCTCAATTTGTTTTCTCCTTTTTTTTTTTTTTTTAAATCAGTCACACAGTAGTCTTAAGGATCCTAGCAAAAGGGTGCATTATTGCATTGATCATTTGCTTCTCAACTAGGATTTCAGCGATTACATTAGAGGACATATGAATTAGCTTAACTATAAGATACATCAACGTGTTTACCGTCAGGTTGCATTTTCCTGTAGTCTTCTGCATGAGCTTTGTAGCATTAGGGAATTATCACAACTCATAATTCTGTATAGAAAGAATTAAATTCTTACAACTGGGGATTTGAAATTCACCTTCATCCTTAAAATGTTCCATGCTTAAGGTTGATTAATAAATACATTCAAAGCAGCAGTGAGAGAGTCTGAATGCACAATCTATGCATATGGAAAAATCCTCATCTAAAACTCAAGAGAAATCCAGTGGCCCAGTAAAACTTTAAATTACTCAGAATGTCCCAGAGCTACACTGGCAGTGTAAGTCACACCCCTCTGTCTAACAGCCTACATGTACTTCTGCAGATTTCTGGAGTGGTCCATGATTAGAAGTGTGGAACTTTCCAGCTGTGGGTCTAAAGATGTAGGTTTGACAAAACAGGCATATAAAAACCACAGTAGCTATTCAATTGGTTGGGTTTTTTTGTTTGTTTTTTTGGGTTTTTTTTGGTTTTTTTTGTTTTTTAGGCTGTCTTCCGTTCCCTTGGAATTAATGTCACAAACTGTCCCCTGCTTTATCTGAACAAGTATGATAATCAAGGAAGGAGGAGGCCACTCAATGCATATGCACTGGACTTTTATAAGCATGGTTCCTTGATTGCATTGACAACTGATAACTGGTATGTAGTACCATTTTTAGTAAACAGCAGCATTGTTCACAATATGGTACATAATTACATCTTTTTGGTTTTAAAGCCTTCTCCGTCCAGAACTTAGGGATGGAATAGCTGTTAAGTATTATTAGTTCAGTTGAGTGTTTTAATGGGAATATTAAAGTCCAATGGCACATGGCTGTAAAGTATTAGCTGGGTATTCAGAACAGAACCATAAATAGGTAAGTCTTGACTTCAGTGACCCAGGTTATTTTGACAGGCTCTTCAGAAGTTTTTTTTTATTTAATCAAGGCTTTTTTACAATGAAAAAGATTAGGAAAGTCCCTGAAACGAGGAAGCCCAATGCAGTAGTCTAGAAGATGATAACATAGCAGCAGAGAGATGTCAAAAGCTTGGTCAAATAATACATGGAACACTGAGGAAGGAATTCATGGTCCGTGTTGAAAGATACCTGCTAAATGTGATGTCCGGTCATTTTCATCATTATCACTTTCACCTTTGAATCTCATCAGCCTTCTGTAACCTTGTTCATTAAATCCATCTCTTTATAAAACTTCTAGTTTGTATTTCTTAATGAAGCCATTCACGTATCTGTTTTAATCCCAACCTCAGCTCAAAAAAGTTCAACCACAAGCTCCCCCTCCCAACTACTCTATCAAGTATCTTTATTTTGCCTTCAGGCTCATAGCCAGTAACTTTTATTTATGAGTAAGAAAATACCATCTCACTCTACTCCCTGAGAGTGCATATATTATTATCTGCTTTTTTGTAAGCTCTTCAAAGCAGATTCTAGTAAGAACAATTAGAAGAACACATTCCCTGCACTGTTGTAGTTACAATAGCAGAGTCTGGCAGTAAGGCCACGTTAACAAGAGATGAGGAAACAGACTGATTATAGAACCACTTTTGTTGATTCTATCAAGCTGATCTAGTGAAAGGTGTCCCTGCCACCTTTTTAAAAAAAAAAGTGTTAATTACTAGGAACTGAGTTTCTTTAAAGCTGCTTTCCAGTAATCAGTGGTCCTTTTTGCAAAATACAGGGTCTTCATCATCTGCAGAAAGCTTACACTATCTCCTGCTCAACTTAGCCAGTAGATTCATCTGAAGTACGGTGTTCCAGTTTAGCTTGTGACAGGTTAGTTATTTGAACAGTTGAAACCATGTGCCCAAGATAATATTGTTTCCATACAATCATGTGTCTCTACAGTATCATTATTTTAAGCTTACAGATATTCTACAGTATTCCTAATGAACTAATATGTCAGTGTTTGAGGCTGTGGCATGTCTCTCTGCATCCTTACCCAACCTACATGGCAGGGTTTATTAAAGGTGAAACAGTATGTTATAGTGCTTATCCATTTTAATATCTGTCTTTCTTTAGGTTAAACGAAGGAGATGCTTACTACGCACTCAAGGATTTTTCACTCCTCCTTAAGTCTATTGGGTATGATAAACTTGTGGTTTTTAATATACAATATATATTTCATCTTTAAAGCAACTTAAAATGAAACCATTTTTTTCTTTTGTTTTTAAAAAAACCCCAGAACATCACTGAGCGAACTGTGTGATGATCCAAATGATAATGTTCTACTGGCATTTCAACAACTGGCCAAAATCTATGAAGAGAAACTGAAGTGTGTTACCTGAAGAAAAAAGAAGGAAAACAAAAAGGCAGCAGCACATAATACTCTTACCACATAGATCAGCTGCCTCTTTAGTTAGGGAGGGACTAGGTCCAAGTTATCAAATATGTTTCACAGTAAAGCTTTAGGAATAGCAAATATTAGTAATAAAAAGTTTACTTAAGAAAATTAACCTTTACATGTTAGCAGCTCCAGTGTCAACTAAGTAATTGTTTCTAATAGATTAGAAGACTAGGTAATTTCACATATCTTTCAATTAATTTTTTTTTTCAGGCAGTGATTAAGTTAAAGACAGCTCTCAAATATACTGAGCAAATGTCACAGTTCTGACAGCTGGTGAGATTAGTCCCTCAGTAGGACAGCATTGGAAACTTTCAGCCCATTTGTGAATTACTTTGGGAATTATGATAAAATGAATTGTTCTAATTATTTTCCAAGGTTTCTATTAAGTAATGAAGTAGTACCTTCATGAACAATTATAAAAGCTTTTAAACCAGTCTGCAGTTCTAGTCAACAAAATTTTAAGTATAAAGAGGGTTTTATATCAGCACAATGACATTTTATTAATAAAGTATTCCAACCATATGTAGAATTGCTTCATTTTTTACCTCTTGTATTCTTGAGTCAGAAAGATCCAGAACACCTTGAGCATACCTGTCAAAAAGTCCCTTGCAATACAGATTACTGAGTTTTGTAAAATATGTTTCCTAACTATTTTTTTGGGTTTTTTTCTGGGACAAGCATAGTTTTCAGCAGTATTTTCATACTATTCCTGAAAATGTTAAGTTTAACACTACAGTTTACTTGTAGTCTGAAAAAAATATATGCACACATATTAATGTTTAGATAACCTAGGAACATTAGGCTTTGACACCAGTCCCCATTGCCACACACAATTTTATAATGATGACCAAAATGGTGATGTAATTTATTCACTATTGATATTAAGCAAAACGTGCATTAAGGACAACTCAAAATCCCATTTCTTCCAATTAGCTCTGTGTTCATCAGATGATCACTGATGAAGTGTTTGACTTGAAATCTCTTTAGGCAGCATTAAACTACATGCAACACGTTGCTAGAAAATACTGGGGGGAAAGCCTGTATGTAGTAAGGCAGTGCTGCTGAGCTCCCATCAACTGACTTTAATTCTGTTTCACACATTAAAAAACTGGAAGGAGAAAAGAGTTTATGACAGAAATGGAACACAGTGGTAGAAAAGACTGCTTTAACTCTACTTAGAATTATCCTCAAATTATTCCTTACTGTCTGGTAAGTCATGCCATATGTAATAAGTCTTGCACAACTGGGGTAAAAGTGACCTTATTGAGACCTTTTCATGTTCATGTTTCCTGATATAAATGGAGTAATCTTTTCAGCTAAGACACAATTAATTGACCAAGGAATAAAGTCAGAAATTGGACCTATTGTGTTCTCAGTTACTTGACCAGTAAGCATGAAATCCTGGGTGAAAACCAAACTTATTAGCTCTGTCACAGGGTACTAATTTTATATGCTGAAGACTGTAATGCCTCAAAACATTAGTAACAGCAGTCAGCATTTCACTTTTAATAATGTGTATAAAAAGTGCCTCACTCCTGTTATGGCTTTTAGTCAAGAGTCAATAGTGAAAGATGGTCAAGTGATTAAGTCAAAATGACCAAGGAATCAACTTGTGAAAATATCAGATAATCAATAATTTTGCCAATTTACTATCTGGGTAGACTGTAATTTTACAGTGACCTATTGTAAATAAAACATCCTGCTTACCCTTTATCTCCCCTGTAAAACATTAACACTGAGCTATAATGCACGTAGAAAACAACTTGCCATGTTTGAAAAGCAGTCCTAGGACTGTACTGAACCCACACACCACCAACTTCTGCTTTCAGAAACAGTGTATCATAGTCTGGTTATTTGCTTTATGAGTCTATAATGGTATCTTTTCACTAAAAGACAAAGTTAAACTTTAAAGCAGAGACTTCATCAAACTCTCACAAAACACTGTAACAGAAATGAACAGAAGATATGTTGAAGATAAGCAATTTTAAGAAACGCCATAAGGTTTCTGAATAACCCTAACTCATTAGGATTTTTTTTTTGTCACTAAGAAAAACATTTTCTACAATCTTCTGGCAACAAGTTTTATAGGTGTCTTATCTGTCTCTAAAATTGTTCCATTTCTCTTGCTTTCACTATAGTGAGATCAACCTCCATCCATGACACACTATCATTATCATCACGGTCAGTCTTTGTCTTCCAGTAATTTAACTTACCACCTTTTTAACACTTCTCTCAACGCTAACATGCTGAAGAACATGACAAGAATGTCTACAGATAAAAGCAGAACAATTTTTAGGAGAAAGTTGAAATACAGTAGGATTTAACAGATGAACATAAAGAACTGTAAAACTAAGAATAAAGAAAATTTTCACCACTGTCCTTACTATAATGCAGATGCAAAGGGAAGATTAGTAAGTTTTATCAATTCTAGAAACTCTTTTTCAGCATATTTAATAGAGGAATGAACTGCCACAGAAAAACTGAGGCCAAGAATTTAACAGAAATCAAATTAAAATTAGGTCAACACTTCCTAAACCAAGAATAGTATTTTTAAGTATTCTGTCACAGTAAGTATATTGGTAAGCCTTGCATAGATTTAAATAGTATTTCTTTTATGAAGTTACATGAAGTTACAAAGAAAATTTGGATTTTTTTTTTTTTTAGAAGACTACTATCTACTTGCCAGTGAAAAATTCTGAAGGCATATTAAACATTCTGCATTCTGATCTAATACTTGCCAGTTGACATAGCTACTTAATGCAGGATTAATTTATTTAAAATTTGGCACCAGGTCTTGCTGGAAAATGAACATTAAATGAAATGAAGCTTTAATCTGAAATAATACTAACATCTGCATATCCTAATAGCTAAAGCATAATTATCTCTTGGATGCAACAAAATAGTTAATAAATTAGAAAAGATGGTATCTTTATCTTCACTTTGTATCCTATTTCACAGACTAGAAATTCAGTGAGTTCTGGATCATTAATACAGCAAGAAGGGCTGTTTTCCTTTTTTCCTGCCCTTACACAAATATTAAAAGGAGATTTTTTTTTGTTTTAAAAGCTAGATTCTCCTAATGCTTTCAGCCAAACAGCAGATTAGTATCTGTCCACTGAATCCCAAACTGTTGCCAACAGAAACTGAAAATTAATCGTGATGGTTACTTTTCATAAAGGCAGCATTTCAGAAGTGTAGCTGACACCCTTCTGCAATGTATAACAAGAAAATTGATGTGGTGTTTCAATTTCAAAAGCATAAGACAGTTATTGAAATTACACTAGAAGTTGCACCTTCAATATACATTAAATACATCATGGAAAAACAAAACAGCCAAAGGGAGATACGCAAAAGAATTTTCAGTAATGCCCTTCACCATCCTTTATTTTCCCCATGGCTCTCCTCCCTCCCCGCCTGCCCATGCAGTGAATGCTACTGTCTGTACTTTCCTACTGACTTAACCCTAGTGCAAGTGCTGCTGTACCAGAAAAGCAATACACTGCTTCCTGTTGCTGAGGCTTCACTGAACCTCCTTGATGGGACACCTGGGTCCTCCACCATGAATACACACCCTAGTGACACTTCACAGAAGGTCTGCACCCTTAAAGGTACAGCATATATGGTCATACTTGAGTCTTTAACAGACATAACATTTTTGGTTGTTTCTTCAGTTTGGGTTTGTACTATAAAAATCACTTTAGTACTTTGTACTTGCTGATAAGCAGTTATGTTTCTAACACAGAGATACCTCAATTGGCAAGAACAAGGGAGAACAACAGCTGTACAGTCACAGGTACCCCACTTTTTCATGTGTTAAGTAGCATTTATTTAATTCCAGATTATTTAAGTATCGTTATCTTCCATTTCACTTCCTCTTCATGTCTCTGATTTTCTTCTAGTAGATATTTTGTCTTCAGCAACAGAAAAATATTCTGATGTACTGCTGGTATCAGTAGAGATGGATGTTTGACTTAGCTCTTCAGTGTCAGAATCGCTATCACTTGGCATTCCTCCTGCTTCATCTACTGTAAGCACAGAACCTCCTAATGATGGATCGTTGCATGTGCCAGGAACAGAACAAGCTGCATTCTGAAAGTCTACAGACTCAGGTTCACCTTCCCTCCTAGGACAGGAACAGCTGTTTTCAGCAACAGCTTCACTTTCTTCATCTTTTACCTTTGTTTCTTGTTTTGTTGCTGTAATAAGTTGAGTGGAAGATGCATTCTCGTATTTAACAGGAAGAACAACTGAGCATAGAGGCTGACTACAAGAAGAATTACTATCATCAAGCATTTCCGCACTTTCAGTTTTCTTAGATGAGTTCATAGGAAAGAATGGACCTTCACATTTTGGATTACCATGTCTAGAAGCAGGCTCTGCATGCTCTGAAGATACAGGCTTCCCTAGATTTAGAGGTGTTTTGTTTGGAGATTTCATCTTCTCTTTTTCTGTTTTTTCAATACCATTTCCAGACAAAACCACTGAGGAAGTCAGCGAATCAGAGGTATTATTGACAATACTTCCAAATGAAAATACTGGTGAAGGCAACTGAAAACAGTTATTTTTGAAGGAAAATACACAGTTACTGGGGAGAAGGGGGGACTCAGAGACACCATTCACTCCAGCTGCAGTGTTGGTTTCTGAACTACTGCAAGCTACAGTTGTGATGGCTTCTGAGGCATTAGCTTTTTGTTCCCATGAGACAGCTGGTTTCTGCGTACCATATTCTGCAGCTTCTGTTGCAAAAAGTGTTTTTTCTCTCGTGGGAAATGATGTGTTTTTGTCAGATGGCTTCTCAGATTGGCTAAAAAATGAAGATAGTGGTAAAACCTTAAATGAATTGCTGACGGCCGATCCTGCACAACAATCTCTTTCTGAATTGCCAAAGGGAAACAAAAAATCTGGCTTCTCACTTTCTGCTGAGTCTAAATTAGGACTGGTTGAAGCATCAGAAACTGTGGCTTTGATTACAGGACCATGTTTTCTAAATTTGCTTTCATCCTGGTTATTGGTTTTATCTGCATGATCACATTTTCCTAGATAAAAGTGAGGGAAAACATATTTCCTGTCTTTCTTTTTAAAGGAAAATGTACCTGTATCTTTAATAAATCTGGGTAAGTTGTTACATGCACTGAAAGCAAAAGCTGAAGCAGAAAGTCTCTCTGCAGAAACATCTAGAAATTCTGAATTTGAAACAGTAACAGCTACTGATGTTGCTGGTTTTAAGCCAGTTGAAGTGGTAGAATTTGCATCCATTTCACTGGAAACTGTAACTGCCGATGCCTGCACTGGCAATTTTTCTTTAATTACTAAATCTTTAGAGTTTTCTGATAAGGCTGGAGTGGTTACTTCCTGGGAACTTCTCTCATGAAGTAATCTTAAGTCACCATTTGTTTCAGAAAAGTTCACATTTGTGGATGGGATACTGTGATTACTGGTTCCAGAGAAGCTTCTCTCAGAGCCATCTGCTCTATGCAGAGTTCCCATTTTTATTTTATTTGTGTTATTTGCTTTGGTAGGTGAAGATACAAAAGGAGTTCCTGAGGACTTATCCTTCAAAGCCTCAGCAGTTACAAGTTTATACTTTTTATTCGCAGGTAAAGTTTTTGTCTTGAACTGATCAGTGCGCTTCTGACATTCCATATAGTATTTGTAACGTAACTCCTACAATTACAGCAAAGAATCCCATTAAGTAAAATGTCATTTGTGGATTCAGATGTTATAAAATTTGCATACAATCCTAAGACCGAAGAAAAGTTTTCATATACCCTATAGCATTTATGATGTACTTTTCCATTGCTGCTAGAAGGCCACAGAACACAAGTCATTGTGGAAAAAAAAAAAAAAGTCCTTCAAAAACAATTGAACAAGATACACATGGAACCCCAATGACAAAGTAGGTTTTGAAATAAGAGACTATAGTAAACTGTATTTAAAGTCACTGCCAAAACCAGAAACAGCTAAAAATAGTTGCTTAGACATTAAGTGACAAATTCTCAAAATTGTCATGAAAAGTAATAATCTGAAACCAATTTAGGTAGTGGGGTGGTTTGGTTTTTTTTTACTAGATACAATAACTATATAAATTGTATTCTCAATGGCAATAGAAAACAGATGTTCTCCAAAATAATACAGCAACAGAAAAATAATTCTATATTTCAAGGACATAAGCAACTTTTTCATTTAATAATCTCCCACAGGTATTCTCAGAACATACATTATGTGATTCATTGCCAGCCATGCTTCACCAACTGTAGCTAGAATCTTTCTGTACAGAATACTCACTCAGCCACCCATGTGGAACTGCAAGTAAGTGAAAAAATCTAGTTGTATAACTAGATCATTGGAAATGAAACAAAAGAGATTGGATTTTAGGTAGTCTTAGAAAAACAAATTCTATTCTCTTCAGAAAACAGGACACAGGCAGATGACTTCCTCTTCAAACAGGCAATAGAGAAGCTTATTTGGATTAGAAAGCTACGGATGTGACTCAAAAAGCCAACACTATAAACTAAAAATAAGTATTGGAAGTCAGTAGTAAGATTAAGTTCCAGCTTTCTGAAGAAAAAAGAAAAGAGTAAAATCCTGACAGCTTTAATAACCTAGTCAGATTTACATTCTAGAATTGGAAGGGTAACTTCCTACTAAGAAAAATGAGAAAGATTATAAAAGCTTATTTAGGAAGTTCTGTTATAACAAATAGTAACAGCCATACTTACAACAGACGTTCAATCATACCTCATGACTCATGTTTTGAAATGCTGACATTTCTGATATTGACATTAAGCGAGTAGAGATCCTGCTACCATCTGCTAGTGCTTCCTCCTGTCCTGCTACAGGCTGAAAAATGTTTTGCAGCAGACATTATAGTTCATTTTGGTAAGACAAAATAAAGAAAATAGGTACAGTGTTGTAAGCCCATAGTGTCAGTAACTTACAAGAAATATGTTGGGTATATGCCTCTGGTCCTGCCATTCCTTTTCGTTATTTTTAAATAGAGTATTTTTTGTTGAGTTCTCATTTCCTCCAGGTGATAGATCTATTAGAAAGAACACAATACTGATGGAGAGCATATTAAGTATGTAAAATACTGGAAGTTTCCTGTGCATCTAAACATAGATTCCAATTAAGAACAAAAGTATATTACCCTAAGTGAGACCGTGGCCCTTGTTGAAACTTCTGTGAAATAAAGCAAGAGGCCTCTATAGGAAATTTTCTAAATGGCTGAAGATGCCTGCCCCAATACAAAAAATTTTCTCCTATGAGGTAAAAGCACTTAATCAGAGCATAGTTAATGTTCATATTATACTACAACAAATGCCCATCTAGTTCAGCAACACACTCCTGACAGTGGTGATACTGGTTGTATAGGAAAATTATAATGATACTTCCCCCAGCTTCCAAAAAATATAGCCCACGGACTTTCCAGAGGAAACACATTCAGAAAATGTATTTAAAAGCCCTTGATGAATTTATCATCCATTAATTGGCTCAGATGCTTTCTGAACCCTTGCATACTTTTGCCATGCAGATTATTTATTAGCAATTAGTTCCACAAGTTGCAGGTTCCTAGAGTGACTTCCTGAATCTTGTCCTATATTAAGTCCTTCTTCCCTACCTTTAACAATGCCTACGTTAACGGGCATTAACTTCAAAGCCAAGATTTCATTAACCACAGGTTTGATATCCATCTTCTTTTGAGTATACTCTGGTGGTTTTTCGTAGCTGGATGCTATATTCATCAGGTCAAGCTGAGTTTTCATTCTGGGAAAGGAAAAAAAAACCCCAAACGTAAACATTTTTCTTAAGGCTCACATGCCAACAACTAAATTACATGTGTCTAGTACAAAAAAATTATTCTAGAAAAAAAAAAATCACTAAGAGAGAAGAAATCAGAAAAAGTAAGCCTTCAATAAAATGTCATGTTTCCTAGATTTTTTTGCTTAAAACTTACTACTTGACCATTCACTTGAATTAGGTTTCATACACAATGAAAATTTCAAGAAGTAGTGCCTGTAGTTCCACAAAAAGATTTTAAAAACCCCCCACTTTTCTTAGTCTACTATATGTGAACGTAAATTATACCCTTTCTTCAGAGGGCATTGCTAATGTTAGTCTGAACCACAACGTATTTTAAGTAACTCAATTTCCAATAGTCTTTCTTAAAACTCTGCTTGAAAAGTGATAAGAAATGTAATTAAGAATCCTTAGAGAGAAATATACAGGGTATGTGTGCTGCAAACACAAGAATTGAGACACTGCAGAATCTCCACATGCTCTTAGACTTAAAAGATTTCTGTAAAAGCTCCAGGCATGCTTCAGTGTTCCTGAGTTTAAATAAGGTATCTGAAAATACACAATCATCATGTATTAATGAATTCCTATGCTCAGGGAGCCAATTCAAAAGATTATCTCTAATCCCAGGTAGTACATCACTAAAATTTTTGACACATTTCCTAAAGTTTGGAATGCAGAGGATCCAAAAATCTGAAAGCATTATGTCTTAATTACTAAATACTATTTTCATTTTAAGATGCTATATGTGACCATATCTAAAGTAACTATTTGCTTATGTTTTAATCTTAAAATTACACTAGAGAACTATCAAAGCATGAAAAAAAAGATATATACCTTGTATTCAAGCCACAGGCCACCTATAAATAAAACAAGAATTTGTAAGATATAAGTTTTCCTCCAACTCTCAAAAGGAGATTATTGCTTTATCAAAATACTTTAGAGACTGAACTCCCTGTCTTCATTTCACAGAACTGTAGGAAATAAACCTGTTAATATTAAAAAAAAAATGGAGCATCCAAATGTAAAAAAATAGTATGTCTAGGACAATGATTTATCTTGTAATATTTTGTGTTAAAAGACAAAAAGAACTCCTTCAGACCCAAATGAAGGCATTCAAATCATGACTCATGATTATCTAATCCATTTCAGATATTTGTAAACATTCAAATGAAAGACTATTTTATATTTCTTGGTGAAATACCTGCTCTCAAGATGCTATTGGACCAAGATTAAAAAAAAAAAAAAAAGCTGTCTTTTAGTATTAAATCAGCCAGCTAAGTGCACTGCACTGTAGGCAAGTGACATTTCCCAAAGAATGGGTAATGAAAAGTAAAAAACTGGATGTAGACTAGCTGCTTCCCTACAAAAAAACCTGATCTCACTGTACTGAATCTTAAAACAACAACCACCACCCACCTCACTGAAATGAGTTGTGTACTGTTATGGGGTGTAGGTGGGAGGGTGCTAAGTTTAAAGCATACTAATCACTGAATTCAGAATATTTCTTCCAGAAGTGGGAGTTGCCTTTACTTTGGGCAAAAGTGAAATTTTCCTTAATGAGTTGTTACCAGAAACTTAGTTGAACTCAGTACTTTCTTAGCTTCTCATTGATCTGAAGGCAGCAAAAAGACCCACTGCAGAAAACAGCAATATGCTATGGTTTCTTAGGAAAGCACAAGCCTTGAAGTTAAAGGAAACACAAAATTCAGTAGTTATTTAAGTACTTTGCCCAAAATCTACCATCTGCCTTAAATCCATACAACTGCAGCCACAGTGTTTGACATAAGAGATGAAAAGGTCTACACTAGCTTAGGTGACAGTGAAGATTAAGCTTGTGACTTGGGTTCCTCTAGCATTTATCTCTAAATTGGAAACAGTGTTTTTCTCTGCAGTTCCCTTAAACACTATAAGGAAGACTTTCAGGGTCTTGTACACAGCAGTGTGGATATACTGCATAGCACAGCGTATGTCAGAAGTAACTAAGCTAGGTTTGAACAAGCTGATTTATCTCCATTGCACACCTTGGAGCAAAGTTTACAGCAGGTTTTAAAAATCAATATAATCACCTTAGCTCAGGTATCCCAACACCGTACTCCACTGTGCACCACAGACAAGTTATCAATTGTGGCTCCAATCTTTCCCCAGAAAGCATTTTTCATGTCTTACAAGTTTAAAAATGCAATGGAAGTGCTTAATACACAAAACATTTTAAAAAAGATATGAAAAAGCAAATAAACGTGAGACAATTTTGAAGTCAGTACTAGTAAATAACTCCCTACCCAGCACCAAGGCAGCTTACTTTCACAGCTGGTAGCATAATATAGCAAGTGTTACAGCAACAGCTATACAGTCAATATTAATTTCATTAGTTTTCAGTGAAGAAAACAAGTGTCTACTGATAAGCTGCAAAGAAAGCTTTTCAAGCTTTTCTAAAATGAAAAGCAGTTATAAAAAAGTATGAAGTGTTAGATAATTTTAGTCTGTATTTTTCATTTGTTGAACTTCTTTTTTTCTGATCCAGTCATTACTATAATCATAGTCTACAATATAGCAGGCTCTATATGTCATTATACAACTGATATCAAACAATAACAAAAAGGCCATCACCTCCAGGAAACGCTGAGGATCACACTCATGGACAAGCTTTTCACAATCCTTCAAAAAATTCTCAATGGTCTTCTTGTGAGTTTCCTTCATTTTCTTCCAAATCTGAAATTCTTTCTCTTTTTTACTTCTCTGATTTTCAACATCTTCTAGCAATTGCTGTTTCTTCATTTCCAGAGTTTTGAAAATTTCTCCAAATTCCAGTGCAATTATCTCTGCATCACTGCTCAGCACCATCTAGAAACAGGAGAACATGAAAAGAGATGAAAATGCAGTAGCCATGTCTACACAGAGTCACTTCCCTAAGTAAGTTCAGCACACATCTGTACCACAAGAAGCACCAGTATGCTCCATGTTGTGATTAACCTATCGTGAGAACACACACACACACATATATTTATAAAAAAAATTCAGCATCTGCAACTCACATCCGTATCATTCGGTTGACTTGAGATTTCATTCATCAGCTTCTCATTTATTATTCTCATTTTTTTCAGACTGCTGAAGAAGGTTAACTGCAAGACAATTGAAACACTTATTATGATTTTATCCACTCCATAAAATAAATACATTTCAGCGGTTATCTAGAATCACATCAGAGGATGTTCTGTACAACATATTAAACAAAGGCTGTGATTCTAATCACTTAATGCTTTCCTGGGTCAGTAACACAAACTTTCTTTTCTATTTCTCTCTCAAATTAATGTTTTCAGGCTCACCTGCAATGCATACTGCTATAATGGCTACAGCGCTACTTTATAGTTAAAACATTGTCTCCCTCACCCTTGTTATTAACCTCTTCCCTCACACACACCTCTCACAATTAAGTTTTAATGCCGCTATTCCAGTTTGACAAGCAACTGCGCAATACTAATTTTTTTTGTGCCTCACACTGATAAAATAGAAAACTGTCCATAACTCAGTTATTCCTGCTTGGTTTTAAACTAAGATTATTACTGGTGTTACCTTCTTTACCTCACTACAGCATCACTTAATTTTTACATAGAAAGTCTAGTGCAAAGACTGTTTTTCCCTAGTTTCCTGAGTGACACGCAATTGGTGATGGGATAGACAGGAGGGAAATCAGTGCAAAAGCAACTTTTGGCTGTAAAAGTCTGTGCTGTACGTAAAACTTTAACACCTATACTCATCATTACTGCCCTGCAGTTGTTTCACTTCCTGCACAGCAGAACTACTGCATGACATGCCACTCTGCACCCAGTTTGCATAGGGCACGAAAAGCTCATTCTACCCAACTGGTAACGATTTTGGCAAAAATCGCAACTACTGCCGCTACAACCAGCTAACCAACCATTAGGCCAGGCAGTTGCTTTCTTCATGCAAACGGGAATGCATTTTGATTTTACATTTATTAAATTATTATTTGCCTAAACCATCTATTTCTAAATACGTAATTATCTATGACCCAAATTACCTATGCTACCTCAGAGAGCCTATAAACAAAACATCTGTGGGTGGAGTTTTTTTTGTTAGTAGGACTAGCATCTTCCCGAACTTGGAAAAACTGGATGCAGACATACAATAAACTCTTTGCATCAGTGTGTTTTTTCAGCACAGACTGCAAGTCTCTATATTAAAAACCAAACCACCCTAAATCAAAAAACAATCCCAAACTCTTCAGGTGCTTCGGTAAGCTGGGTTCAGATCTGTTGATGCTATAATACCGCCTGGCCTCCTGTCTGTGGTGGATGAAGCCCGAGGGCAGCAGGGGCAGGCACACAAACAGATCCTGACTCCCGGCTCGCAGCAGCACACTACCTCGCTGCCGCCCGCCTCGCTGCGTTTCGGAGTAAGAGCAACCCGGGCGCTGTGGGATCCGCTGCGGGACAGCCCGACCTCCCAGCCGGCCCAACCCGCGCTTACTTTTTCCTCCTGGTACACCGTGTCTATGAGGTTGACCGAGTGGAAGATGCCTTGGTGGTCCTCGGAGACGCACTGCCCGCAGCCCGCCTGCCGGCACATCCGGCAGTAGAGCTGCACCAGCCGGCTCGGATGCTTCTGGCAGGTTCCTCCGAGCACCAGCGGGGAAAACAGGCCAGACCCCTGGCCCTGCTCTGCCTCCCCCGCCTTGGCAGCCCCCGCCGTGCCAGACCGGTAGAGCTTGACCACCTCGGCCAGGGTGGTGTTGACAGGCAGCGCGGCGGCACCACCGCGGGGCAGCGGGCACAGCTTCCTGCACAGCGGGCACGACACCCGGGCGCCGGCCGCGCCACCGCCCGGCCCCGGCCCCCCCCGGGAGAGGCGGGCCTGCCCCTGGCCCCGCTGCTGCTGCTGCAGGCGGGCGGCCTCGGCCGAGGCCAGGCACTCCAGCACGCAGTCCCGGCAGAAGTTGTGCGAGCAGAGGGGCAACGTCACCGGCTCCTCGAAGAGGGACAGGCACACGGCGCACGTCAGGCTGGCCTCCATCTGCGACAAGCAGGCGGGCAGCCAAGGCCGCCACTCCTGTTGCTGCCCCGGGAGCGGCTCGCAGGCGGGCCGGCTGGGAGGTCCCGGCTCGTCCCGCTGCCCCGCCGCCTCCAGCCCAGAGGCAGTGGGACCCACCGCCGAGGGGCCGCGGCGAGGGAGCCGAAAACACCCCAAACTCCAACGACCAACTTCCCCGGAAGGGGAACTCGGCAGCGGGGGGCGGGGCAAGGAGAGCCACGTTGGCGATTGGGGAGGGCGCGAGATTGACACCACCGCTTTCCAGTCAGGACAGACGGGAGGGGCGTGAGGCGGTGCCGTGGGGGCGGGGCGCGGAGCTGCTCGTGTGTGAGCGGTGGCCCGGCGGCGGCGGCGTGGGGCGGGGCGGAGGCTGCTGGGACACGCCCCCTGCCCGGCCTGCGGGCGGCTGCGCCGCGGGACGTCTGCCGGGCCCTAGCGCCGCCGCCGCCATTTTGTGACAGGCTCTCAGGGGAATTCCCGCTCTGCCTGTAGCCGGGTGGCCTCGGGACCTCGTCCCGTGGGAAACACGGCGTGAACAAGGCGTTTGCAGCTGAAAGGGGTGTCGTTATTCCTGTCTGCAAGGTGTCAGACTTAA
Organism: Strix uralensis; assembly: GCF_047716275.1. Lineage (NCBI taxonomy): Eukaryota > Metazoa > Chordata > Aves > Strigiformes > Strigidae > Strix > Strix uralensis. The sequence goes on from NC_133975.1 coordinate 43,679,135, forward strand.
AGCGAAATCCACAGGGCTGAGGTACAGATCATATCAGGTACCTCTAACAAACAGTTGCAAAATCGTAGCATAACTGAAGCTTACGATGTTGTTAATGCTGACAGATTGGGAATAGTGCTCATCTCATTCTTATTTTTGTTCTTAGTTTTTTTTTCCTCCCAGAGCTGCTCCTTCCAAAGTTCTGGCCTAATAGTTACATTATCCACCTGAAATACTTTGAAATGGGTCAAACTCAAGAGGGACTCAACTGAAATTTTAAGTTTATTGTAAATCAGTAGATTTGTAACATGAAGTCAGTATTTGCAAATAAGCAAGATACACTGAAAATAGCATTTTCACAGACTGAGGGGACAGGTGCAAGCAGCATAAAAGCAACCATGTATTTGTCTGTTTTTATAGTAGTGCTTTCTTTATTCAGTCATACTGAGCTATGCTTGCAGAAAGCACCTATTAAAAAAAAATACCAAATGCCTGTGTCAAGTGGAAACCTTGTAGCTGCAGGAGAAAAACAAAGGGCAGTAGTTTTAGTGACCGATACCACCTTTTCCCTTACATGTCAGTATACATAAGAGTGACAGGAGGTACAAATACACAGACTAGAAAGTCTCATTGATAGGCTGCACAGAATTGACTCAGGATGTTTAAAAGCAGTGTCATGCTTTCCTGTGGGACTAGGACTTGAGGTTGGGTTCTGCCGCCTTTCTTCGTTGCAGTTTGAGTTGTCGCCAGATATTGTCAGACTGTGTTTGCTGGTGTTCTGAGGAGCACTGCATACTTCAACCTCACCTGGAGGTGCAGTGTTACCTACTACTAGTCAACTCCTGAATTATACCATCTGGGGCATCCTGGAAATACCTCAGTGCTCTGGAGGTCAATATTCAATTAATGATTAAATTGTAAGAGGTGCAAATGGAATTTCAGGGTTTAATCCTCTGGAAATTCCCCGCTCAAAGCTTCATCTTCCAGTGGTTTTCCAGTGCATGGCACTAAATCAAGAATGGTTTGGGATACTTCATTCTAATTTTTTCTTTCATTTCAAATGGTAAAAGGGAAATGCCATTAAGTGTGTGGGGTAAATGAAAAGAGAATACAAAAGCACTCTTTGGTGAGTGACTGATAACAGACTAGGACATATGCTTAGTTTGATAGTAACTAAAACAACAGTGTTCAAGAGCATAAAATATGAGGTATAAGAAATGGGAAAGAAAAATACTTAAAGGAAGAAATCATGCTGCTATAAGTAAATAGAGCAAAACGTTTTTTCCCTCCAGTGTGGAAGTAAATAGGTTCTTCCAGAATCTATTGTCTAATGGGATGTTGCGAGACTAAATGATAAACATATGCTTACATGGAGTTATTTACTAGTTGCTTCATTAACTTACATTAATCATATAAACAGAAATATTAATTAGAAATAGGGATAAAACTATATTCCTGCCAACACTTTTTCCTGTCTCAAGAAAGATTTAATATTACCAAATGTATAGCACTACTTTTTCTGTTCTTTTATGTAGAATAGGAATCTCTTACAGTTAGCGTATTGTGTATAACTTCAATTTCTATTTAAAATAGATTTATACAGCCTTCAAAGTTCATCTTCTTCCTTAATAATCTTCAGCATCACCAGCACAGATAGCAAGTAAAGCACTCTCATAATGCCCTGAAGCAAAATGCTGCAAGAAAAAAAAAAAATCAACATTTCTGTGACTGTACATTTTCTTAATTTTTCTTCTCTTGGTGTGCGACAAGGACATGACTGATGTTGTAAAGTTTTGTAAAATACTACGGTGTTTTCATAAGGATTCTAGGCCAAGTTTTTTTAAATTTCCCATACCTTGAGCTGTGGTTGCTTGAGCACCTAGAAGCAATCTTGCCTTGGAAAGGTTGGATCAAACCTGTTTAATACTTTTCAAGTTCAATACCAAAAAAATCATGAGCAATTTCTTACAGTTACTGCACATCTTACAGGTGGATTATAGCAACATAAAAAGGTAAAGTGTCTTAGCAAGAGTAATTTTTGTACAATTAAAGAGTGTCAGAGTTTTGTTTTAAGATACAGAGCAAGAGTACAAGAGGAATAGTTTTTCCGAAGGTTGATACTACCTAGGAGCAAAGAGAAAACCAGATTTTTATCTCGGGTTTTGCACAAAGGTGGTATCAGCCTAAACTTGCATGACGGTGTGAAAGAAGATGGTATCAATTTGTGTAGAAACTATTCATGCAAACTGCTCCTCAGCATACCCTGTCCTGCTTTTTTTATATTCTCCTCTTGCTATTGGGGAGGAACAAAATCACGTGGAATGAGAGTGAGTTGAGAATTCACTGCTCACTCACTGATGTCAGCCTGAGGCACTGAAAAGATAAGCTATTTTTAGATGTTGCTTTTTTTTTTTAAAAAAAACCAAGTGGTTGAATGGAGATTAGCCCTCTGTATTTTTCTGGTAGCGCTTGGCACAGTCTATGTGGTACCAGTGCTGAATATATGCAAAAGTGTGTAAAAACTTACTTTAATGTCATGAAAGAGTGATTTCCCATATCTCTCTTTGTATCGCTGTCGTATATTCATCAAGTCAATCTCACTCCTGGCAATGAGAATCCTTATAACTGTTTTGTTGTGAAACCCAAAGTCCTAAAAAGAAAGGAAGATGAGAGGAAACTTGTCAGTTGGACAATATGTGTTTGCCTCTCTGTATATGCTCACATTAATGTTTTATGGATAAGCCAATTAATTAGGCTACCCATAAAGACATCCCAGATTTTAAAGGAGTTTAAGCATTCAAAGGTTTTTATCCTACAGAGTTTTCACATGCTCAAATAATAGAATTAATGTTACTGAATAACACAGAAATTACCCACATATCACTGTTTTAACCATGTGCTGACACGTTTAAAAAGAAAAACCTGATGAACTCTTGTCAGTAGTCTCAGGTATCCAGTTTGTAGGCGGCTGTTGTGACTGTCGTTGTGGAGTCCATTCAAATTATACTGAAGCCAATAATCTTATTTCACAACCACTGCTGCCGAATGTGAATTCAGTGAGATTTTTAACCATCGATTTAGAATTTACATAGCTTGTATTCAGCTGTATTTTAACTGTTTCTAAATAAATTTTCATATTGTAATTGTGTGGAGAATGGGGACATCTAGTGGCAATAAAAGTAATCAAAACAGATTAGGGTTGGGATGACCAATTTAGATTGTTTAAATTGTGATTTTATGGACTAGCCATTGATATTGAGATCTTGTTCTCTGAAAAACAAGTAATGAGATATGTTAAAAAGCTGCAGATAGAGAATTTGATACATGTTTGAAGGCTAGATTAAAATTTTTTTATAAACCATTGTGGACTATGGCATTAGAATCCTTGGTGGGTTTTATTTATAAGGTGTTATAAATGGATGTATAAAAAGCTTTTGGTATAATCTGGATATAACTTGGCTGAAAAACCAGGCACTTCTAAATTCTTGCATTTGTTTTGAGAATTATCTGTGTTCATTAAAACACTTTGAGAAAACAGAGTAAACTATCAGTTAAAACAAAATGAAATGTTTATTCTTAATCATTAAAAACTTTTTCCCGCATCACATACATCATCTGAATATAATACAGAAGAAAACTATCTATGTGATATTTCTTAAAAATGAGGTTTTAACTTGAAAAGAGGTCTTGATACACGACCTTGTGACAAACATCACTTTTCCTGATAGCTGGTATTTCCTGGTACTTTTGGCAAACCTTTTTCATGTCATGTGCCAGAATCCTCCTTTGACTACTGAGACAAAATACTGCCTCTTCCTCTCAGCCCCTGGAATTTTCCTTGGTTCTTTTCTGCCACTGTTGCTGGTTTAGCTGAAACAGGGGTCAGCAGTAGTGGCAGCATCTGTAAGAGGATACTGGAGCCCCGTTGAAGTGTTGCTGAAGTTTTATTCAATGGTTCTGGCTTGAATCCTATCTTTGCCATTCTTGCTCTAAGATGATACTTCACATTTTACCTGTGGCTGGCTTTTGTGACCATCTTCTAAGTATTAGACTTAAAAGATTAGACTTAAAAGATTAGACTTAAAAGATTAGACTTTATTTTTTACATAACACAATGCCTCACTATTTTCACTAATAAATGAAAAACAAAGAAAATGTCTTCAGTGACCTCTAGTAGGAAGAATTTGTAGGTGTTTCTTTGCATTTACCCACGTTTCTTCTCGGCACTCATTTGTTTTAGTATGTTAGCACTTACACACAAAGATAAAAGAACCTGCATGTATATATTGAGCCCCACAAGAAAATATGGCCATTCATTTTTGTGTAACATTAATCTATGATTTAATTTTTAGTGATACTTATTAAATCTCTAGGGACAAAAATTGCATCATAAGAAAAGTGCACACTGAGTTCTGCACAGCAGGGGGAGATAGAAAAGAAAAAAAAGAAAAGAAAGGTTTTTGATTTAAAAAAAAAATCAACAAAGTTACCAGACAGATATTTTTTAAAGGAATCTAAATATTTAACCTTTTACTGTTGCTGTTAAATTCTAACTGTTGCTTAGGCACTACTGCTTTGAAATTTATGTAGGTACCAACAGTTCTGAAACATGCAATCACACCTTAAAGATTGAACGGACTGCTTTGTAAGTACTTAAGAATAATCATGCAAACAAAAAAATAGAGAAACTACTTTTTATGGTATGTGAAAAAGAAAGACTACTTACATGAATTGCATTATAAAGCCTGTCAGCAAAGTAGGAAGGCTTGTCACGAACACAGAGAACTAGGAGAGAAGAGTTGCAACAGGTAAATATAAGATTATAAAATAATTTCTGCTGGCTTTGAGCTCCTTGCTGGGTAGTGCTGTCCATGACTCAGCTTAAAGTTAAGCTACTAGTTTTCACAAACATAACTATATTCATAATTTTAAAAGTCCTGTACTTATTTTGTGTGGGTTTTTGCAGTTGCATCAAAAGGCTTATTAAATATCAGTGACTATGCTCACATGACATCTTTGTAGAAATATTATTATCCTTATTCTATAAATGGAAAACAAAGGCACATAAAGCTTGGAACTTGTTTATATACCACTGAAGTCCTGAAAACTTTGCCAGTTATTTAATATGTGTAGAATCAGTTGGTAATTGATCACACAAAATTTGTTATCGAATAAAGAACAGATACTAGTTCTGCTCAGTCAGAATCTAGTGCTGCATATATACATTTTTAGATTTACACAAACATGGAAAAGTAGTTCAAATATTCTTTTTTAATTATCTCTGAAAATGTAATTATAAAATATAGGAGAGTAAAGTGAAGAAAAATATTAGAAAAATAATATTCTTGATGCATCAGAGATACTATACTAGATATTTATTAAGAAATTACTGCTACTATAAAATAATATTTTTACATTACCTATTGCAACCAGTAATTCTTGAAAGTATCCATCATAACATTCATTAATGGCATCTACTAGGTCTTGCCCAGAGATATTTTGGAACTCCTGGAAAACTTGGGGGGGGAAAAAAATCTTGCTTTATTCTAGTTCATTAATAAAGATCAACTTGCCTTTTTTTTTTCTGTTTTACTGCTTCCCCCCAGTACTATAACTATTGAGTTTATTTTTTTCCCTGTTTATTCTCACTGTTTCCTTATGTTTATACCCCCCAGGTAAGGCAATCTAAATGAGTAGCCTGAAACCTGGCTCACAGGACATTCTCTCTCTGGGTTCTCCAGTATACAGTTTAAAATGAATACATGTCAAAGCCTCCGTTTCACTGGAAGCTTTAATAAATTCTTTATCTAGCAACCTATCTAGAAACTTGTAAGAATGTTATGTTGTTAAGACAACTTCCTTGCTCAGCTTGGCTAAAGCTGTCCAGAGATTCACAAGTTGTGACAAGAAGCCATGGCATGACATGCGTAACATGCCAGTATCCAGACACGGACACGCTCTGGATAATGCTGGTATCCAGACTTACAGACACAAATATATACAGGGTGTGCTTACTCCTTTAGGGAGGGAGGAAAAGTTTCAACTCACTGCTTACTACAAAATTTATGGAGGACTACATTACATGCAGGGCCTTCAAATCTTTGTTACAGAAGGAGAGTAGAGCATAAGCACTTGTGTTGCATTATGTTAATACTATCATCACCAGCCTTACAGAAGTCATGATAGAAGAATTAATTTGTTGATCCATGACAGCAAAGTAGTTCTATGCTACTGTTAGAAGTTGGCATAAGAAGTACATCTGGCTGCACAGTGATAAACTTGTCACCAGACTTTTTCTTCCACCGCAGAGCAAAAGACAGCTCAAACTTGTCACCAAACATACAACAAGTTTCTTTTCTACAGTGGAAGATCTGGATGATCTCACATAAATTTCTTGCAATCTCTAATTGTGTCTGATTATCTATTTTAAACAAAAATGTCCCATCATGTTTCTGTGTGTATGTTCATTACGAGAGAGCAGATGTAGACCCTGAAGTGCTCCCATCAGAATCTTCTTTGAAACTTCCAGGGAAAAGCTTCAACACAGCAATGTGTTTTCACATACAGATATTTGTTGAAAATACTCCAACTGCCTCTCCCAAGGTGTTTCCACTCAAAGCAAAGAGTTACTTAGGACAAATGAAGAAAATAAGAAAAATCTGCCTCATCCTGTTGTGTCATGTGTAAACTCAGTGCTGCCATAGGCTGTGCCTTTTTTTGGTCATGCATTCTTCTCTCTGTTATTAGGCATCCTCATGTCTGTCTGTTCCATCTACAGCTGTCTGTAGTCATCAGGCAAAGTTCAGTTTTGCATTACTTCCAAAATCCCATTAACATCAGTGGGAGTCTGAGAACTCCAACAGTTCACAGTTAGGTTTCAGGCTAATACCCTGCTGCACACTGAGCTTCTTGGTATGTAAACCATGGTTTTATTAGCAAGTCAGATTTTTCCTTTCCACTTTATGTTCAAACAGGTGAACCTCTGGATTACCCATCCACAACTGCTGGTAACTCTTGTTGCAGAGAATCATTTGCAGCATGTTTTTGTGTTCGCCTGTTTTCTGCTGACATGCTTCCCATAGAATCTAATATACCAGAAAAAGGAAAAAAAAATGCAAAAGATTTCAAGTAAGTCCGAAATTACTTTTCAACATTTGTATTTGTTCCTTTTTTTATATGTGAGAGGCTCATTTCTGACTATATTTACCATTGCATCCTGAGCAGCTGTAGAAGGATCTGCATATCCTTCCATCCTTGTTCCCTGGGGGAAAAAAGATACATTTTCTTCAAAAGTTAAATCCTAAAAGACTGTAGGAACATAAAGTTGTGTCTTTCTGAAGCTGCGTTTCATTTTCTGAGATAACATGTTTGGGCTTTTAGATTGAATCAGTGTATTCAATGGTTGAATTTGCAACTGTAGAAACTATCTTCAAGTTGTCACGTTATGTCCTCATTTCCTCTAAGAGGAGGAGCTCAGGAATGGCAAATGGTCTGGTGAGAGGAAAAAATGGGGGAAGTGGATAAACCTCTCCTGTTTTTAGTCCCATTTTAAATAAGCTTTTACCATTCCACCACCATTTCCAGTATTATGAACGTTATATTGCTTACTATAATACATAACTATGAGGGGAAAACAAGGATAAGAGTAACATTTGCCATTCACTGATTATTTCTTATCAATATGTGTATTACCAGAAGAATCTTTTCTCAATATTTTTTTCTCTCTGCACAAACATAGGAGAGAGCACATCAGATAACAGAGATTTTGCTTGCTCATAATCATTGTCTAAAATTAAGATCCAAGAGTAGGAAATTGACAACTTTGATACATAAACCACAGAAGACTACTTCTAATTTTCCCATACATTTAATAGCTTTTCAGTTACAGAAATCCAGCTGATATGCTTTATTAACGTGCTGTGATCTGAATTATATAGTTGTTAGGAAAAGAGAAGAGCACACAACTTCTGGAATTTCCTTTTTGACCATAATCATCTTGTAAGGATACACATCATCCTTGGTTGCAGAACTCTTAACAATCTCAAGCTGCATGTAATCACTGCCTTAATGATACGTGTTTGAAACAATTTAGTTTAAAATTTGCAGTCACTTTACCCTATATATGCAAGGGAGGATTAAAATTATGTATTGGCTGTCAACTTGTACAATGACTGATTTGTAACTTTTCCCTCTTAAAAATGTTAATTTATATTTTAATTAAATTGTAAGAATTTCACACAGTGGAATTCCTTGTAACAAGATAAATTACTTGAAGGAAATTATGCTGGAATGACTGCATAAATTTACATACACGAGAAAACACAGGAAAAAAAGACAGACAAGCGAACAATAAAATAAGTTAAATAATAACTCTACATGAGTCAAATGCCAACTTTCCCAGTAACATTTAACAGTAACTACTCTTGGCATAGTTTTGCTGGAGACTCCCACAATATGTATAACTATTTTTTAAATTGTAGAAAATTATCATATTTCAATTAATACCCCAAAAAAGAGATTTAAAATAAAAATCTGTTTGTCTCATACTAGAATACTAGTTAGCCTGAATTTGTAGATCTGTTAATCTATTTAGGAAGGCCTATAACCTATAACTTCTAGTCTGCCTCAGTGTGGACATGAAAAATGTAAATACCACACTATAGCAATTGAATAGTTTGCTCTCCATATGTGAAACACATTTACTTCTATCTGTAGTCAGATGTGTGTTTCATCAACCCCAAGATTTAATAGAAATCAGAGCAAAGGGTGTCTGAAAAAAGCATTAAAAGTTGCATTGGAAATGTTGCTATAGAATAATCATCTGTAAGTTTCATGGTACTAGAACTAGAAAAGATGTATTTTAATTAAATGTCACTGAGTTTTTCTATAAGATCACATCCAAACATGGATGATTCAACTAACAGTCTTCAGAAGTATACAGTGTAACTGAGTAAAAAGTTGGAATTTCCTGCAACTCTTCTTTATTTTGAGAAAAATAGCATAGATCTTTTTAGCTAAGAAGTTGCTGCTTTCATGCCTCTTTATCAATATCTGTGGTTTCAGAAAATAAGGACTAATAATGTAGTCTCAGATGATTTATTTTAAATTTGTTCTTCTGATGAATAAACTGTGTCCCATGGTTTTAATAAAGATGAGAAGTGAGGTTGCTTAACCTGTAGCTCTTCGTTTTTAAACAAGGAAGATTTTCATTATTATGGGGAAGAAACATCCAACATTAGAAAAAAAGTATTTCCTGTTTACAGCTTCTACATTTGAAACATCTGCTCTTTATCTCTGTACCTCAGTGAAGCCTGCTGCTATTTCAAATCTTAGTAAGAACTTTTTCCCCAGACACACATCTATAAAAGTACAGATATACCTTACATGCTGTTATCTCCTGGAAGTCCTTTTGTCATTCTTTGTTACTCTGGTTTTACAGAAGATTTTTAAGATAATGAGCACAGTGACTACAATGAGAATGGGAACTCATGATCTGACAAGGATGACCAACTTTGTTGCAATAAACTGCAGACTGGTAAAACTGCAGAAGTTGGTGTGTGATAGTCATGCAAACATACTCTGCTTTAGAATATGCAGTAGCACAAAGAACGTAATGTTTAAAACAGATAACTATTTAATACTTTTCTTCATAGTCAAATGTGGATTTATCTCCATTTTTACATAATACCTAGACTGGATTATGAACCATATATTCTAACAGTGGAGAAAACAGAGCTTTAAAAATGAAAATCTCATTTGTACAAGCAAGTAGACTCCTTTGAGATGAGACAGATTGAGCTGAGTTAACAGTTGGATATCCAGGGACTTATTCAATAAAATAGTCTGTTGACCTTTGCCTCCATCTGAAAGCCAAAATCAAAGTCAAACTAGATGAAGGAATTCAAGTTCTCTTCCACTTCTGCTTTCCCCCCTCTCTTGTTCAAAGTTGTAGCCCTATTGAACTATCTTTAACCACAGTCACCTTAAAATTTAAGACTTCTCAAATAATATCAAAAGTTATGATTTTTTAAGAAATGTATGTCATACTACTTGTTTTTACAGTACCTGAGCAAGGTTCATGAGTGTATCTCTGAAGTGACCTGAAGTCTCAGAATCAATATCTTGCTGAAGATCATTGTTATATTCTAGGTTAAACCAAAAACATATAAATCACAAATGAACATGCTCCAAATAGTACTAATGAAGATTACCAAACAAAGGATAAATGAATAGGGTGCAAATACTTGTCCATTTTCTATGGTGATTATTCCACAGTAACCTGTGCAGATTTGACATGGACCTAGCCATGGGGCTGGCAGGTCTGTCTGGGCCCTGCTGGGGGGTTCCGCCCTGCCGAGGGGCCTGAGCCACTGCCCCGGCTTGCCTGTCCACCCACCCACAGGCACAGACCCACTGCTGCTGCTGTGTGGCAGTGGGAGACTTGGAAATGCCCCATCAAGGCAGGTAATTGGTGTCCAGCCTGAGTAAGCATTTTCTGAAAGAATACAGTTTATGTACTTTTTTGAATGCAGTGTGCAAAAATTTCTGAAAATCCCCAAATGTGGCTTCCAGGTATTTCAAATGTCATAGACAGCAATACATCTCAAAAATGCTACGATGTATTTTCAGTGCTAAACATTTTGCTTCATCCTTTTATGTATAGTTATGGGAGAGGAGAGAGAAGGGAACCAGTTACTATTGAGAAGTCATTTTTGTACTTCAGTTCCTTCATGTGTGCTAATATATCCAGAGCACAAATAGTATAACTGCTACTGTGCACTTGTAAAGGACATTACGCATTAAGTAGGCTTCTTTTATCTGGAAGATCTCCATATTAGATCTTGAGGCTAAAATGTCAATTAGACATTTTTCTTCTGTGTCTACTCCCTGTGTGGAAAGAAGTAAATATGAAAATATGTTGTTAGTAGAAACCACAACTTCTAGAAGAAAGTAATGCTGCACTTCTCAGATATAACAATATATAGATATAACGATCTCTGCTGGAGCAATGCACAGTGCACTTTTGCATAGTCTACCTGTTTAAATAAAAAATGACTTTAAATTGTTCGTAGAAACCTGTATTTCAAATATATTCCTACTTAGGAATATATGTAATATATATATATATTCCTCATATGCATGGCGTATGCATGGAGCCCTGCAAGGGGATGGATGAGGAGCCAACTGAGAGTTTATGCGTCAGAATTAAAGAGAAGGCAGGGACAGGAGATGTTACAGTGGGGGTCTACTACAGGCCACCCAACCAGGAAGATGGAGCAGGTGAAGCCCTCTATAGACAGATAGGAGCAGCCTCACGTTCACAAGCCCTGGTCCTCATGGAGGACTTCAACCACCCCCATATCTGTTGGAGGGACAGCACATCAGGGCACAAGCAGTCCAGGAGGTTCCTGGAATGCACAGACAATAACTTCCTTCTCCAGGTGATAGCGGAGCCAATGAGGAGAGGTGCTATGCTGGACCTTGTTCTCACCAACAAGGAGGGGCTGGTGGGGAGTGTGAAGCCCAAGGGCAGCCTTGGCTGCAGTGCCCATGAAATATTCAAGATCCTGAAGGCAGTGAGGAGGGTGCACAGCAGGATCACTACCCTGCACTTCAGGAGAGCAGACTTTGGCCTCTTCAGGGATCTGCCTGGCAGACTAGCATGGGATAAAGCACTGGAGGGGAGAGGGGCCCAAAAAAGCTGGTTGATATTCAAGGATCACCTCCTCCAAGCTCAGGAGCGATGCATCCCGATAAAGAGGAAGTCAGGTACAGCCTCCAGGAGGCCTGCGTGGATGAACAAGGAGCTCCTGGACAAACTCAAACACAAAAAGGAAGCCTGCAGAGGGTGGAAACAAGGACTGATAGCCTGGGAGGAATACAGAGGAATTGTCTGAGCAGCAGGGGATCAGGTTAGGAAGGCCAAAGCCCTGTTAGAATTAAATCTGGCCAGGGATGTCAAGGGCAACAAGAAAAGCTTATATATGTACGTGGGTGATAAAAGGAAGACTAGGGGAAAATAGGCCCTCTTCGGAAGGAAAGAGGAGACTTGGTCCCCCGGGATATGGAGAAGGCTGAGGTACTCAATTAATTTTTTGCCCCAGTCTTCACTGGCAAGGGCTCCAGCCCCACAGCCAAAGATGCAGAAGACAAAGGCAGGGACTGGGAGAATGAAGAACCACCCACTGAAGGAGAAGGTCAGGTTTGAGATCACCTAAGGAACCTGAAGGTGCACAAGTCCATGGGACCTGATGAGATGCATCCACGGGTCCTGAGGGAACGGGCAGATGAAGTGGCTAAGCCACTATCCACCCAACTTGAGAAGTTGTGGAAGTCCACTGAAGTTCCCACTGATTGGGAAAGGGAAACATAACTCCCACTTTTAAAAAGGAAAATAAAGAGGACCCAGGGAACTACAGGCCAGTCAGTTTCACCTCTGTGCCCGGCAAGATCATGGAGTGGATCCTCCTGGAAAGTACGCTAGGGCACATGGGCAATAAGGATGTGATTGGTGACAGCCAGCATGGCTCCACAAAGGGCAAATGGTGCCTGACAAATTTGGTGGCCTTCTATGACAGGGTTACAGCACTGGTGGATAAAGGAAGAGACGCTGACATCATCTGAGTTTACCATGGGTGTTAAATGCGTTGTATTTGTTACATGACAAGGATATTATTTATGCTGTTTTTAGCATACCGATGAATAAACTTCATATAGCACTGTATTTCTGATGACCTAGTGTACTACTGTGTAGTAGACTATTCCAGTGTACTAACTTCCAGCAGTTATCAACCATTTAAATGTCAAAAAAATCAATTCAATATATGTTCAGTACTGTAATTAGTGACTGTGACTAAGCAATTCTGAATTTGACAAGTACCTTCAAGGCATGCCAGAGCTCATGGGCATCATAGGAAGCAGGTGGATACATCAAGCCAACCATGACCTCTTTGAAGTGATGAGAGAGATTCTCTTTGAGGTCTGTAATCAAATCCTTGAAAAGAAAAAGAAAATTCATAGACAGGATTATTTCAATAGTCACACTTTATGAAGACAGTTTTAAAAAAGTATTAGTGGTTTTCTCCATATATGAATAAAGATGAACTGTTGAAGATGAATTCTGGCTAAAATTAAGTAAGAAAAATATTATTTTAAATAGTACCTGTTTCTTCTAATAGTATGAGTGAGATGATAATAGACACATAAACCAGTAGACCACATAGGACTGTTGATTTTTGGTTCACTAGAATACAGATGAAAATTATGCCGTTTAAGTGCAACTATTACTTAAAGGCTTGGAAACCTGAATACCATGGCAGAGCATCTGCAGCTTCCTTTGGCATATTCCTTGTGTGAATCTGTGAGTGCTAAGCACCTTTGGAAGTGAAATCCCATAGAACACAGGCGATTTCTTGTCCTTTTTTCAGTGTTACTCACTATGTGAATAATTTAAAAAATCATCCATATTACTCCTAGTACATAAAAATACCTGCCTTGGATTACTGGAAGGTTATGTGCTTCAATTTATGTATATATTACATTCAAACAGAATTCACTACTTCTGAGAGATGCTGGATTAATAAAAAGGACACCCCCCACCCCCCACCCCTTCCCTTGCATTTGTGTCAGTACTCGCTTGCCAGGTAGCTGAGTAATGGATGGGAGTTTCCTCATCACTCTCCCCTTTCCCAGTAGCATCCTTCAAAACACTGCAAATGCCAAAAGCTTGTTAGTTATTCTATTGCTGCTTCTGATTAAGTAGATACTAGTGCACTCATTTTTTTTATGTTTTGTGTACAGCACTAGGCAGCTGTCAGGTATGTTCTGACCTAAGTTTGAATTTAAAGGAGCACCAGAAATGGTTCCCATGATACAACCTATTATGTTTTCAGAGCTGCATCTTTTTCAGGCCTGTACTTTGGTTTTGATACATATCTGAATTAAATTATTAGCTAGAATAGCAATGAAGGGGGACATATACACATTAAAAATTATATTTATTATGAAGAAACATACGCAGTCTTCAGTGAATGCACATTAGATGCATTTGACAACTACTAAATCACACATGGAATAGAAATTAATTCATTAAGACATTTCACTTCTGACAACATGCCTGTGGGAAAATGGATTAGTAATACAAATGGATACTAATTAAAAATTACTCCTGCAATCAGAACTAAGGCAAGTGAAGTATTGAAAAATAAGAAGAGACAACTCTAAGTTGTCATTATTAACATTTCCTAATTGTCTGCTGTAAGAAATCCTTGAAGGCTAATTGTAAGAAGGAATCTTAAAGCTTGTCTGTATGTCTGAATCATGCAGCTAGTTCAGGGTTTTATTTTTTTTAAAAATAAATTTCTCCTAATGTGTCACACTTTACATTGGTCAAATGAATGGGCATGGTAGCTACCATATTGAACAGACTGAATTGAAATTAAGAGGGTGAAGCATTCAGTTGACAGATTTACCATAGATTAAACTGAGAAGGCTAAAATCGTATTGCCTAGCTGTCTGTCTTCTCTGTCATGCAGAGTTTACCACTCATAAACTGGGACTGCGAAATGGCACATTTGCCCAGTGCAATATATCCATTAATACAGATTACAGCTATTAATACAGATTACAGCCGTGAAATGCTATCACTGATGTGTGCTAAAGTATCTTCTGAAGTGTAAACTGCAGCACTTTGGGGAAAGATGCATCCCATCCTGTTTGGCAGTTCTTGCCCAAGATAGCAAACTTTTGAGGAATCAGTCAGATAAACTGCATGGAGCACTAACCAGATTAGCCATTTCAGTATATTTGCTGTCACAGGTGAGACAAAAAAAATCAGCATTCCTGTTTCATCTGTGAACTACATTAGAGTAATTTGTACTGACCCCTGTCCTGTTTCCACATGGCAAACAGTAGAGCTAGGTGTTGTTTTTTTTTTCTAAATCTGTCAAGAGTATCTTGATATAGCTAGCGCTATTACCCAATGCTTAATGGATTCATTTAAATTACAATTATGGGTGTATAAGCAAGATGTTCCATGAGTTTCAGAATTTTCTTTAGCCCATTGCTGGAATATAAAAATAGTTTGCTTGCCTTTCCCTTCTATTATTATTCATAGTTTTAGAGACTGAAATTCTTAAAAATGACATCTGAGATTTTCTTTGGCTTTTTTAGTTCTTCTAGATCTTTAGGTCTGTGACCACTGGCTTTATAGCACTTCAGGTTGACTGAATATGTCTGACAGGTATAAATTTAAAGGTGAGGTGTTTTCATAGGGATTTATTTATTTGTTTATATTTTTATTTGGGATTTGAAAAGAAAATCCAAATAGATCAGTGGTGAGCAAGTCAATAATTGTTCTATATGAATACTAAATATGGCAAATCATAACTCTGTTCCTGAAGGATGTCTGGCAATTCTTTATTGAGATATCATTAGTGTTATCTCTAGGACATCTTCATATATCAGAGGGTAGAAATTAAAGATGAAACATTATATGGAGCTCTTAAATGTTTTCCCTTGATAGGTCTAGTTGAAACACTCTAGAGAAAATGTTAAAAAAACCCCAGCCAGCTCCAATGGATGGAGTAGAGAAGGAGCACTGTCCAGTGATTAAGGAGATAAATGAAGACTTGGAAAGAATGGGCTTGGCTGCTTTACTATCACAGGCACCTTTGGGTAGCTTAACATGCGTTAGTTTTCTATAAGTAAAACAAACTCAGTGAGGAATGTTGCGTGGATAAACGCTGAACTCGTGTGGTTTGCATGTGTAATGGTAATCTAATAAATACCTTGTAATAGAAAAACACTTCCAATCATTCAGATCCAATGATTTCAATCATTGTCACAGTCTTTGGAAGGTAAGGATACCTGTGATTCGGTTATTGTCATTTTATGGTTTATTTAAAACATACCCATTCAAGGCTGCATCTAAAATACCACAAATATTGTGTGTTTGATTTTTGATAACAGACCAAATAAAGCCAGTGATCTCCTCTAGGTGAGTACCAATAAAGAATTAACCCACTGCACTGATTAAATCCAGCTTTTCTCTTTCCCCCTATTCTAGTAGAGTAAGGGGGTGTTTCAGCATATTTAGAGGTCAGTGGTTATGAGGTATTTTGGTATACAGGTGGCACAAAGGCTGTCTCTGGAAAACTGCTTGGCTACCCAAAGAAGAAAACACACTGTTCTACTGGTTAACAAACTGGTGCTGTAATAGACTACCAGTTAATGTGGAGTTTTTGAATGAACCATTTCTAGTTAACTCTAATTAAGGCTGATGGCTGTGTGGTAGGTTTTCTGCAAACTCACTGTCCTCTTTCATGCTGATCAATTCAATGGCAAGCATACACTGACCTTCAAGACATTTTCCAGTGAGCTGTTAGTTTTTCAGGCTTCAGGAAAGGAACAAAGCTAGATTTTGTTTAAATGTTTGGCTGGCTTCTATTAGGGAAGGGGCACATCTGGTCAATTTAATCACAGCATTTTTCTTTAGCTTTCCAGTAGGATCTAGTTTCATACAGAACTTTTCATCACCAGATTTCACAGGGATTTTACAAAAGTTGTTGCTATTATTGTCACCCTTATATAGATGGGATAACTGAGGAAAATGCAGGCATTGCAACTTTCCTTCTAACTTTTGATTAGGAATAGTAGATCTGAAAATAGAATGAGGATATCTATCTCTGTATGTTTAAGAACTCATTTAACAAAAATTACCTTGTTATGTACAGTAAATATGGATAAAATGCATTTGAAAAAAAGCACTAACTTTTTATGTCTTAAAATTTTTGAAACACCTTTCAAAGATTCATAAATTTTAAATTAAGCAGCTCAGAGGAGTATTGTGCTTAGTGTAGGGATGGGGTTATATGGTATGAGCTCTGAGAATGTCAGTGCTTGAGATGAGAACATTAATCAGTGCATGGGTAAGAGACAACTACCTGTACTTGTTGGTATGGTGTTTTTCTTTGGTGTTTCAACCCAAATACAATACTATTTTATTATGTATTCCAAAAAATTGAAAAAAGTAATGCAGAAACTCCCAAAAGCATATAGAGAAAGAAAATTTATCCAGAAATTCTGGTTTGGTCAATAGAAGAGAATGAACTACAGAAGAAGAAACTTTCCATGTCTTTTTTTTAAACTTTGTGTGTGGCAGACATACTCCTACTGCTATATAAATGACAATATGAAACTGTCAGAGGTGTCGATAGTTACATGAGCGAGGTTCTGTGCCAATCTGTTGGTGACGGCCAGCTGTCTGCCAGGCTTTTGGTTCCAGTGACTGACCTGAGAGAAGGGCTGACCAACCACCCTGGAGACAGGAGAGACAGAAGTAATGAAAGTACAAAATGGCTCTGTCGTACCCTGCCATACATGTCTCTGTACGCCTCGGCAATCATAAGCCGCTGTGAATTGCAACGCTGCGTTAGGATATCAATCAACACATCTTTTTCACAACCTGTAAAGGAAACACAACACAGACTCTAAGTTAACAAAGTGTTGTTATTTACTTACGGTTGTGATTTTTCATGTTTTGTTCAAGAACAGTAACCTAATTTCTTGAAAAAATTAGATCAATAACATCAGTTATATTTACTGTGCTTATGTACCTTTCACTTGCTGGTGTAATACCAGCAAAAAGTGAAGTAGTTTGTTATTAGCAGATGCATCACCATCTCTCTCAAGCTCAATGGATTTGAAAGCACCAATAAAACAGAGAGAGGCTTTCATCTATTCAGAACTAGGCACACTAGCAGAATTTGTGGCTGAGCCTGCAAAGTCATATTTGTATGTCCTGTTGATACTGATTAAATTGTCATTTCAGGATTAGGGATCCTTTTATGGGGATGACAAATTATGGTCAGATCATTTGTTGATAAACTGAAAGATGTATGCTTTTAGAGGAACTATATAAAATAAGTTATGAAGTTTTAAAAAATATTTTAACCAATTTCCAAGGACATTTTGTTCAAGGTTACCAAGCTTGATTTGCTTGATGGCTAGAGCATACTGCTAAACTTCTATAATGAATCAGTATGTACTGCTTATGAAAAAGAAGATAACGATTAACATATTCTGAAAATGATTTTATAATTTTTTTCTTTTCATCCCAAAAGTTGGCTCTTGGTAATTTCAGATGCCCGAGAATTTTAATGACATTCCAACATGAATGCATCTCCAAGTGTAAATCAATTGACTTTATCACACTTGCAGCAGAGATGAATTAGGCTGGAAAGCAGGGGCATCAGCTAGCATCTGAATGGAATATGGTAGTCTCTCAAGTTTCTACTAGTCATTGTTACATAGGTGCATATATAAATACATGTTACAGATACATGTTCTGTACCTATTACAGCGTTGTTAGGCAGATTTTATCATATAATCTATAACTGACAGATTCCATTTTGACACAAATGTAATTGGACATTGAATACATTTTTTTTTTTTAAGTTGGCAGAGGAAGTCTGTGTTTGCTTAGTATACACCAGGTTTAGTTCTCTTTATTCTGGATCATCTAGCCAAAATTACACCAGCTTTTTAGCAAGACACTGATTTAACATCAGTCTGATTCATTTCCATGAAACTCATAAAATGGACATAGACTGAAAGCAAAAATTGCTTATGAGTGAAAGATAATAAATTCTTTAAACTTTCTACTCCATTTAGTTTTATTTCTTGATCACTGATTAAAAGACTTAACAGTCCTTGGTAATAGTTAATTGTTGAAGTTACAATTAAAAACCTTTCCTTCACTGTAGTGACATAACACAGAATTCTGTTTTCTTTTTCTGATTTCTCAGGGAAAGCATTCATTACTGTAAGTGTTGGAGTAGGTTTTAGATTCATCGCAATCACCTCTTAGTTCCTGTGAATGCAGATACATGATTTATTTGAACATCACCAGTGTGTCTTATTGTGATACCTCGGAGAATTAACAGATACATGTTGACACTTCTAATTCTATGAGTTTTTATTTTGCCTAATGCTTGTTATTTTATGAGAGCTTTCTGACAAAAAAGATGTGTTAGAATCAGTCAAGATACTCACTGATTCCCTGTAGGGCTCCTCCTAGCAACTGGGCATCCATAATAGGGTTAAAATTTGGAGCGGGAAAAATTGTTCCTTGTATCTGCTAAAGGAGAAAGCAGCCTTTAATTGAGGCATTTTACATATATAACACTGCATGTATAATTCTGTTGAAAACCAACAATCATAACATTAAATTGTCTACTTCATGGGGAACATGATACAAAGTTTTTAATTTAAACAGAACTTAAACTTGCAGTAAGCCCTAGGAAGAGAGACCATATTTTAGGAAGTTGCCCCTAGCATGAGTTAGGCCTGAAAAAAATGTAAATTTTAATACTATTTTTTTTTTCATTAAAAAATAACCACATTTTTGTATCTATCTCTTTAGCAACGTTCTTCTGAAAATATTTTGTCTTTCAAAGTTAATCCATGATATCTCTGACAGTCTTTATTATCTATTTCTCATGGTATTTCTAATTTGAAAGGACTAGTGAGAAAATGATGAATGAGATACATAGGTAGCATGCAAACCTAGTGATATTTTAAAGAAAAAATGTTACTGCTAAGTGTGAGATAGCTTTCTGATATGCCATGTAGAAGGCAACACCATTTTTCTAGTTGCTTTGTAACTGATTAAATTACTGTCAGTTCATTTTCAGTGGTACTTTATTCCATGTATTTTTTCTTATTCTTTTTAAGAAATCTGTGAGTAATAAACAGAACTGATGTACTCATTTTAATAGAATCACAGACCCATACGTATACAGAAGAAAATAACTGAAGTTGAAAGCTCTGTCACCTGGTTAACATTTTTAGACTCTCTGAGGATTCTATCTGCTTTTCCAGGCATACCAAGTATAAAGGTTATCTTTTGTGATGATTCCTGGTCTTAGTCAATACATCTGATTAAAATGACACTGTTAACTTGAAATTTATATTTCAAGGAAAAATGGGATATATTTTATAAATAGAAATGGAGTATTTTTATGCATACTTCATAGACTTGGATGTTACACTGATTACATTAATTAATTTCTTTGTTTGCTGTCTTTACATACACTTGAAAGCCTTTTATATGTTGTGCCTTCAGTAGTAATGCATACACATACAGTTTCCACAGGGCTGCTCTCAATCCACTCATCACCCAGCCTGTATTTGCACTTGGGATTGCCCCAACCCACGTGCAAGACCTTGCACTTGGCCTTGTTGAACTTCATGACATTTGCACAGGCCCAGATCCCTCTGGATGGCACATCCCTTCCCTCCAGTGTGTCAACTGCACCACACAGCTTGGTGTCGTAGGCAAACTTGCTGACGGTGCGCTCAATCCCACTGTCTGTGTTGCCAATAGAAATGTTAAACAGCACTCGTCCCAATACTGACCCCTGAGGCATGCCACTTGTCACTGCTCTCCACTTGGACTTTGAGCTGTTGCCCATTTTCAGTGCAGACACCCAGCCAATTCCTAATCCGCTGAGTGGTCCATCCATCAAACCCATGTCTCTCCAATTTAGAGACAAGGATGTCGTGCGGGATAGTGTCAAAAGCTTTTCACAAGTCCAGGTAGATGATGTCAGCGTCTCTTCCTTTATCCACCAGTGCTGTAACCCTGTCATAGAAGGCCACCAAATTTGTCAGGCGCCATTTGCCCTTCGTGGAGCCATGCTGGCTGTCACCAATCACATCCTTATTGCCCATGTGCCCTAGCATACTTTCCAGGAGGATCCACTCCATGATCTTGCCGGGCACAGAGGTGAAACTGACTGGCCTGTAGTTCCCTGGGTCCTCTTTATTTTCCTTTTTAAAAGTGGGAGTTATGTTTCCCTTTCCCAATCAGTGGGAACTTCAGTGGACTTCCACAACTTCTCAAGTTGGGTGGATAGTGGCTTAGCCACTTCATCTGCCCGTTCCCTCAGGACCCGTGGATGCATCTCATCAGGTCCCATGGACTTGTGCACCTTCAGGTTCCTTAGGTGATCTCAAACCTGACCTTCTCCTTCAGTGGGTGGTTCTTCATTCTCCCAGTCCCTGCCTTTGTCTTCTGCATCTTTGGCTGTGGGGCTGGAGCCCTTGCCAGTGAAGACTGGGGCAAAAAATTAATTGAGTACCTCAGCCTTCTCCATATCCCGGGGGACCAAGTCTCCTCTTTCCTTTCAAAGAGGGCCTATTTTTCCCCTAGTCTTCCTTTTATCACCCACGTACATATATAAGCTTTTCTTGTTGCCCTTGACATCCCTGGCCAGATTTAATTCTAACAGGGCTTTGGCCTTCCTAACCTGATCCCCTGCTGCTCAGACAATTCCTCTGTATTCCTCCCAGGCTATCAGTCCTTGTTTCCACCCTCTGCAGGCTTCCTTTTTGTGTTTGAGTTTGTCCAGGAGCTCCTTGTTCATCCACGCAGGCCTCCTGGAGGCTGTACCTGACTTCCTCTTTATCGGGATGCATCGCTCCTGAGCTTGGAGGAGGTGATCCTTGAATATCAACCAGCTTTTTTGGGCCCCTCTCCCCTCCAGTGCTTTATCCCATGCTAGTCTGCCAGGCAGATCCCTGAAGAGGCCAAAGTCTGCTCTCCTGAAGTGCAGGGTAGTGATCCTGCTGTGCACCCTCCTCACTGCCTTCAGGATCTTGAATATTTCATGGGCACTGCAGCCAAGGCTGCCCTTGGGCTTCACACTCCCCACCAGCCCCTCCTTGTTGGTGAGAACAAGGTCCAGCATAGCACCTCTCCTCATTGGCTCCTCTATCACCTGGAGAAGGAAGTTATTGTCTGTGCATTCCAGGAACCTCCTGGACTGCTTGTGCCCTGATGTGCTGTCCCTCCAACAGATATGGGGGTGGTTGAAGTCCTCCATGAGGACCAGGGCTTGTGAACGTGAGGCTGCTCCTATCTGTCTATAGAGGGCTTCACCTGCTCCATCTTCCTGGTCGGGTGGCCTGTAGTAGACCCCCACTGTAACATCTCCTGTCCTTGCCTTCTCTTTAATCCTGACGCATAAGATGTTGGTTGGAATCAAGTAAGAGATACGAGGTTGAAAGAGTTTGAGCCTGCACTTCAAACCAAAGTTAGAAGGCATAAGCATATCTGGCATCCAGTTTAAGTGCTCTCTGAACTTGTCATAGCCCTCGCTGGTCAGAAGGGTGGTGGTGGGGAGGAGAGGAAATGCAGCATGTGTGTATGTACTCATATCTGATTTAAAATACTGGTGCTGGCTCTTCATCTCTGCGTCAGCTTTGAACAGGTTCAATTCCTGTAATGATTACTTATCTCAAAGTATTTCACACATTCAGGTTTATGGTGTCACAAAATGAACCATTAAGTCACTGATCTTTTCAACATTTATGATACTTGCACTGGAGTCAGAAATAAGTGACTAACTTGGTGAATACTTTAAGGGTGAAATCCTGCATAGTCCTTGGAACAAAAAAATGAGTAAAAGTGGTTTTCGAAGTAGATATCACCTCTCAGTCAGAATGGAGACAAGCATTAGTAATTTCTGAATATATATCTTTATTCATGAAGCAGTCAAAAAAACCCAGAAGAGCTTTGCATGAATGCATGCTTGCAAAAATTAATGGAGGGATTGGTGATAGAAAACCCAGTTTTGAATATACAAATTTGCAGGCTTGTAAATTTTTCACCAAAAAAACTCAACACAGCCTTTGTAATGTATCTTTCAGGCAAAATAATGGATTTCTGAATGTGCTCAATTTTCCCTTGTTTCAGCAGAGTTGCTGAACACTTCTTTTATAAAGTATTCACCATCTCATTTTTTGGGGTTCACCATCATTAGATTAAACCTGATCTAGTAAATACCTGTCTCCTAGCCAGGATCTAATTAAGAACACAATTATTTTAAGTAGAACCAAATTAAATATGAAGATTCAAGGAAAAACTTTTAAAAGATACAGTAAAATACCACTTTTTTTTTTTTTTTTTTTTTTTTTTTTATACAAGTCCTTTATGGGAAAGAGCTCTCATCCTTTTGTTTGTTTTTAAACAAATTAAAATTTAATTAAAATTTTCTTATAGTGTATACATTGTGAAGACTTTGTCTTCAATCCCACATGAGACATTTGTCGCAGATTATTATTTTTAATGAGGATTTTCAGTGTACATTGTATTTGGATTTTCAGTGTGGTTTCTCAGCAAATTCAGCATTTTGCCAGTATATAACAGTTCTCTGAACTGAGATCTAGGATTTACAGCGTACATTCTATCAGGATCCTCGGAAGAACTAATGATGTCTTATTGCTGGCAAAGCTCACATTGTTGTAACATTGTATACCTTGAAGAAAGTACATTGCTACTTTGTGATGTTTATACAGTCTAACCTTGAGGAAGATTTATCCCATCACAACCTATCTTAGTTTTATCCTGTAACCACTTTCATAGTTTCAGTCTTTGAGAAGCCTGCAGAAGCATTCCTGGTTCACTTTATGCACATTTCAAAATCTTCAGGAGTTTATTACTTATTAAACTTATTCCACTTGCTTTCATTGAATTTTTGAAATATGGGCACAAGGAGGTCTGGGCCAAACCTTTAGAGCTGAACTTTGGTAATTTTGGGTCTGAATTCAGTGTGATTACACAGTGATAGGCTACCGCTTGCTGTGTCTTGTAGCCCTTTTTTTTTTTTTTTTTTTTTTTTTCCAAGTAGCAAATAATTTGAGAGTGCTGTATGATATTTATCGTGGAAGGTAAAGACAAGGATATGTATTGGTAGACAGTTCAGTGGAGCCAGGGATTGATTCTTGGATGCTGCAGTGCTGCCTGTGCCTCTCTGAAGTAAATCCCGTGTAGAAAATCCATACACCTGTCACAGAGGATGGGACCCTAGTGCTGTGATGGCAGGTGGCACTACTGTCCTGTGGTAACAAGATGCTACACGGCAGGTGAGAATGAAAAAACTTGCTTCAAAAGCAATGCAGAAATCCAAGGGGTTGTTTTTCTGAGCAAACGACGGCTCTAATGCCCTTTGGTCTAGTTTCATGGGGAGAGTGAAAGCACGAAAGAGATGGTGTAGTTTTAAGTTGTTGAGCATGACTGAATTCTTACAATAATCAGCCTGGGGGTTGTGGCAGGCATTTTGTTTTGCAAAGATTTGTTACAATCTTGTCATATTTTAGAAGAGTCAGTGGTTACAACATTCTTTTGCTTGAGATTTCCTGAAGAAAATGAGAAAATACATCAAAACAACACTCACCTTGGGAAAGCTGGGGCCCTGCTCCCAGAACCTAGGGCCCAGGGTGCAAAATCATGTTTCCCTGAAAAATTATACAGGGTTTGCATGCCTAAACGTGCCTAGGAAATGCATACCTAGCAGCAGTGTTCATCACTGTACAAACTGATGGAGCAGAGCAGTAGAGGCATTTTGTAACTGAATGAAATTACAACAGATTGAATTTTGATCAGGGAACAGGCAACTACATGGGAATAGGTTGTTCCTTTCCATTATCTTTGGTTAGAGAATTTCTACTCCCCTGTTTTGAAGCAGGGCATTTTTAGGGTTGATTGAACTCCTGAGTGTAGTTACATGTACTGCTATTTCACTTCATTCATTTCTACTGAAGTCAGCTGTGACTGACCGATAAATCCCTATAATGGAAGAAGGCTCAAAGGAGCTGGGCAAGGGCAGTGTGCCCATGAAGCTCAAGGAATAAGCAGGATGTGACTGACCATGGCTGCTGTGAAGAAAGCTGATTTTATCTCAACACAAAGGGGACAGAAGATGGCCTTTGTTTTAGATAAACAACTATCGACAGTTGAGTGGATGAACTGGTGGTGTAAATGTTTATACCTGAGTTCATTCAGTCTCCCTGTGTTAGTCAGACCAGCATGAGGGGAGTGACTACATGCCTCAGCCCAACACAGAGCATAAATACTGAAAAAATGGCAAAATAATTTGGAAGAGAGCAATGGGCTTGAGCTGGCTTCAACCTGCGTATTCCTTCCTGGTGACTGGGGATGCCCAGCACTGTAACAGTGACTATATCATAGAGACCAGTAATGGAGATCTCAGTATTACATTTGTATTGTGTTTCCAGTACATTTTTTACTACTCTGCTAGATTAAAAATCCTGTGTAAAATTACTTATCTTCAAATAAGTAAATTTGATATTATACATTACAATCTCTGTGGGTGGAATGTCTAAAAGAACCTGGTGAGACAGTGTTGGACTCTGACATCAGGACAGCCAGTTTTGAGTCTATGGGCATTTCTGTTTTGCTTACACAACATATTTTTCTACCCTAAGCTCTGAGAAGCACAGAGAAATTAATAGTATGATCTCATGGGTTTTCTTTCCCATTCCTTAAGGTGGTCACTACAGGGATGCTAAGTCATTCCCCTGTCGAGATTTTTCTTACTTAATGTTTATTTTTAAAAATACATTTAATTCTTACAAATATCCACCAGAAGATCCTGAACATCAAGTGAAATTTATGTGAAAGAAAAAAAGCTACCTACATAGAGAAGAAATAAACCTTTAAACACCCTGAATGAAATGTCCAACAGGATTCTGAGTAATTCAAGCAACAGCTCCCCATTGATCAGGATGAATTATTAGGAAGGTCATAGCACTGGTACCATCATCAGAGTCCAACAGCTTTGAGGCAGCTATCACATTACAATAACTTCTGAAGATTAGTTGAAAATATTTTACAGGACCAGAGAGCAGGTCATAAATCAAAGTGAATAAAAACCTGCAGAATCACTACAGCTTTCTCTGCAAAACAGAAAACATGAGGTGGCAACTGCTGTGAGACAGAGCATCAATTACTATGATGATCATCTTAAAAAAAAGGTGGTGGGGGGGAACCCAATCTATGCTTTTATCAGAAGCCACCCTAGATAGAAGCAAGGTAAAAAAATTACTGATGCACCCAACAAGATCAGTAGTAAACTGTGACAAAAATCAGTACAGAGCATGTTGTGCACTTTGAGCGCTAGACTGCCACACAAAAAGACAAAAGAATTCAGAAGAATAGGATCAGGAGAACAGTGGCTTAAGGGGAGCGGGGGGAAAGTCTAGGGTTGCGCTGACATCATCTTTCCCTTTCTTAAGAAATAGTTTGACAATTAAAGTCATTTAATTGTAGTTCATCACTTCTAGGTTATAATTTATGATTTAAAAATTAAATTCCAGCCTTTCATCTACAGACTGAATAAGTGTCTTTGATTTGTAAAAAGCAGGCTCTTTTAAAGTTAAACTGTTCTGGTCAGAACTCGAAATGTTAATTCAGCTTTAGTCTGCTGAAATTGGTTTAATCAGTGAAACTTTTTAAAAGAGGAAAATCTGCTAAAATACCCAAATTGTCCTGTATGTCCTTAATCATTAGGCTATTTTAAGACCCACACCAGCTTATATTAAAGAGTCAGGGACTACTTCCATTGTCTGGAAGGAAGGCAGACCAGGTCCTTATTGCTTTCTGTGACCCTGGGTTTAATATATCTGAGTTTCCCTCTGCAGAAGAGTCCCATTTTAATTATTTATCTGTAACTAGCTACTGTATACTTAATACTAAAATTCAAGGCAGTATTCTCTCCAGAATAAAACCAAGTATGCTCTGTGTCTGCCTTCTTCAAATAAAAGTGATTCAGCAGTTCGCTGGAGTACAAAATAACTAATTGACATAGGTGCTGAAATACAAAACTGCTAAAGTCAGGAAGATGGCTAGATGTGGTGGTGGTGGTGGTGGGGAATAAAAGATCTAAGATTCGTGCCCACATCAACCTTGTGATCCTGAATTTCACACTTAAAATGAACATTATGTTGCTCTTTTCTGTGAGCAGAAATTACACTTCATGTCAAAGCTAAATCCACAGCAGTGAAAGTTGTGCTGTGGTTGTCTTGGTGATGTCAGAGGAAGAATTAGGGGTACGTTCACTGAATATCATTTGTCTAAATACAATGCTCTCCAACCCACCCACACAAGTAAAATAAAACTGTGATTCAGAAGTAACAGAAATCTTTCTGAAAGTTGAGAAGAGCAGAGAAGACTTTGGATCACTTAACATTCTTTGTAGTAGGATTTTGTCCAAATCTATGATTAGTGTAAATGGAGGCTTTTTTATTGATTTTGGGGAGGTTTGGTTCATGCTCTTAGTGAGCAAAACTGTTTTACAACTTGCTGAGGAAAGCAAGGAGAGCTTGTTGATGGACAGTGGAGGGTCTCCAAGGTGGTCAAAAGGCTGGGAGCACTTGCCCTGTGAGGAGAAGGTGAGGGAATTGGACTTAGCCTGGAGAAGAGACAGCTTTGGGGGACCCAACGGCTGCTCTGCAGTACCTATGGGAAGAGCATCAAGACAATGGAGCCAGGCTTTTTGCTGAGGTCCACGAAGAATGAAAGGCAACAGTCATAAAACAAAGCAACAATGTTCTGGCTGGATGTGAAAAAGGCATCTTTTGCTGTGAGGATAACCAAGCAGTAGAAGAAGTTTTCTGAGGAGACTGTGGAGTCTCTGCCATCAGAGGTTTTAGAAACTGAACTGGGCAAATATCTAACCACCTTGGTCTGAATTCAGTGTTGACCCTGTTTTGAGAAGGAGGCTGGGCTAGATGACCTACCAACCCTCCATTCAATCTAATCATTCTATCATTTTTTTCAAAGTCATAATTTAACAGGAATTTCTTCAATAACATTTTAAAAGTAAGTAAACATTATCAAACACTCATTGGCCTCAGTGACGTGGGATTGAGTGATAAAGAAACTTGCATTACGCTCTGGGGGTCAATCCTGTAGCGTGTACACCAATTCCAGACATATACATTGAAGAATTCTAAACTTTTTGCAGGATCAGGCACAAAACTTGACTGGTGTTCACTGTACATAATGTGACTATTTGAGTTATCAGGCTGGTAAGAATTGTGTACATTGTCAGTATAACACCACTGTGAACTTCATGTGCAATTTATTTATGCATTTTCACTTCCCAAAAGGGAAAAAGGGAAATTAGCAAAGGTATAATCAGCATGGAGCCTAAGACATTTGACTATTGGGAGTGACAGTCTTTGATACTTGCACAGAAAATACAGTTTCTTACGGATATTAAGTGAGCCTAACTATAATGTCTGTGTGGAAGCTACAGCAAGCCAGTTTATCTTTACCAGTCATAAATCAATCCCATTAAAAAGATTCCTTCCCTAAATGGGTTTCAGTTATAATAATCTAGGGTGGATCCCATAGTAAGGTGTTCACTATTTCACCAGTATCTGAATGTAGTTACACCTTTCCAAAGGGACATTAGCATACGTTGAAACTGCAGAGCTGAACTTCTAAGCATCTGGAACCAGATAAGAGTCAGTGCATACAGCTCAGTATTCAGCTCTTTCATGGTATAGTAATTCTTTTTTTTTCTTTTTTTTTTTTTTTTTTTAAAAGGGAGGAGATACTTAAATATTGTTTTAAGGAAATATTGATCTAAAAAGCATGAAGAAGAAATATGAGCAAGGTCCTCAGTTGGTGTAAATGTACACAACTTTGTCAAATGTACATTACTTTGTCAGTAAAGCTTTGTTTTACACAAGATGATGGTTAAACTTAGATAATCTCCTAACTCCTCTCTTATCCACTTATCCTCATGTATCCTCATTACTAATACACGGCATGTTCCCACAGTCTTCATAATGAACCCTGTAAAAACTCATGCATTCTTCTGTGGCTCTTGCCAGATTTGCATATGTTTAGATATATTCATTAGGTACAGTGGACAGGATACAGTAACACTAAACTTTTCCTTCACGTTGTCTGCACTCAAAAATACCCATCCTCACAAGTGCAGTGTTTGCTGGCCAAACAATGTCACATTCAGTTAATCAGTTTGGGTGCAGGAATGTGGATTTTGTGGATATTAGGATGGTGTATTGTTTTAAAATACATTGTTTTGTGATACAAGTTGTTCTGTGAGCACTGCAGCTATTAACAACTGGTTTCTTCCAGATTCTTTTGACTCTATATTCCTACTTGCTTCCTCCAGCCACAACAGCAGCAGTTAATTTCTCCTCTTTGTTCCTTGAATCCCCATCTACATTCATAATCCATCAGGTCCTTTCGGACTCAGCTATGGGCTAAGTAAAAGATGGTTTGTCCTGTGACTGGGTCCAAAGTATGCATGTACTGCTTGGCTAATGCTAGGCCAACAGAATAAATGACTGTGGAGTTCAAACTGCTGTATTTTTTTAACTGGATAAAGACTTTGGTTTCCTTGTCTCCATTGAGCAGTGTTTTTACAAAACTTCGGAAGAGATTGCCGTTCCTCTGCTGAATATGATAGAAATTCACTATGAAATTCAAAGTTACTGGTAGGGACAGATGGATGGACAAATACATAGAAATACAAATTTTCTGAAGAAACTGGGGGGAAATGCCTGATATGGTCACTTGAAAGAACATGAAGAACTCCACAGTTTAAAAAACTGTTTTAATTTTGATATCTGGATTCTAACATCCCTCATCACATACACACCATTTTGCTGGAGCACTCTTTGCAAGCATAGTATTCAGCACGGCAGGGCTTTCTGCATTAGAAAGAAAATGGCTTCAAAGAGCAGATGAGGAAAGTTATTTCCAAGAGCTATTTGGCCTTTATATGAGTCAGTTTAGACCAGATGCTGTATGTGAGCATGAAGAAAAGGTTTTCATACTGTCTTTCTTCTGCAGCATCCTTACGAAAAGGATATCTATTATTCAGAAGGAAGAAAATCAACAATATTTTGCTTTCTTCCCACACAGTATCCAAGCACGTAAAGGTAAGCCAAACAAATCTTCATAGGTGATTCAGTGATTTTTTACTTTAAAGATTTTAATTCTCTTTCTGATGTCAAGATACCCTCATCTACAAAACCACAGATCTTTTTGCACAGAGGTGGTCCAGGTGGGCACTTTATACATATCTCTGTGTGTTTCCACATGTGCATTTAACTCTTTTGAAAGGAACTGGTTCCAAAACAGCTGTGCAGACAGAAGAGGTTTGTGTGGTGTTAGTGAAATGAATCAAAACAACGAGATTGGAAAGGTACTGTAAAATTTGTCATAAGTCTGAAAATGATACTTGCACTCTACCTCCCTTCTGTACGAGAATGAGGAAGTTACAGATTTTCCTGACCAAAGCCATAAGCAGTTCAACAAAAGTATCAGTGAAAGAAAGGCTGCTTTTATCAAATTATGATGTGTAAAGTTCAGGCAATTCAGTCTTGTGATGGAAAAAACAATCTAAAATATGAACAACCTTCTAATAATATTTGTTCAGTAAGTCATTCTGCTGATAACAAACAAAGTCAGTCTGAATGTTTCCCGTAGGGAATAGCTACAAAAATAAAATACTTTCTTTATTAGCTAGCTACATACTATAAGCTAGCTATACTTTTGCAAAGATATCCTTTGTGTGCAACTTTATTAAATTAAAATGTCAGGAATATTTTGATTTACTGAGAGTTTATTATATGTGTTACACTTCATTAATGATAAATTAATGGAAGGGGTACTTTTAAACATAGAAAATTATTTTTCCAAAGCTTCCCAGCTTTCCCTGTATATGTACCTTAGAGAGGTCACAGATGCCATCTTATCTAATTTCTGTTAGTTTTACCTCTGTGGTACTGTGGGGAGCCATTTTCTGTATGTAATCTGTGATAATGATGTTGCCCTGCATTGCTGAATTTGGCAGAAACGCTGCTGTTAACATTTTGTACATCTCATTCTTGATCTTGGGGGACTCCATCCTATCCAGTTGTTCATATATAACATATGTAATTACTAATATGGATAACATAAAATATAGAGGAGATAATCTTAAAGAACCAAGTAAATTTTGAAAGTAATACTTCCAATTATTTTTTCATATTTCTCGTGCTTCTGAATTAATGGTATATTAATGTTTTGGGATTCCTTGAAATATGTCTTTAAGTCTAAAGTGTGCTTTTAAGACTTGTTTGCAATCTAAGGTTGTGTTTAAGAAGAGCAGACAAGAAACCAGTGTGACAGCCTCACCACTCAGTCCTGTGTAAGCCCTGCTTTCTTGCTTGTGA
This sequence comes from Strix uralensis, assembly GCF_047716275.1. NCBI lineage: Eukaryota > Metazoa > Chordata > Aves > Strigiformes > Strigidae > Strix > Strix uralensis. The sequence goes on from NC_133975.1 coordinate 43,710,176, forward strand.
TTTGCTAGAAAGTAATTTTTCTTCTGTTTTGTTGCTGAGTCTCATCTGAGAAAGCTGCCATTGCTCCATGACCAACTTTATCTTGAGGAACCAGACATCCAGGGGAGAACGTTTGTGTGGGATCTGTACTACATGTCCCCCTTCTCTCTGGATGCCTCAACAGGGAAGTCTGCTCCACTGGTTAGGATCCAGTGTGCTGGTTCATAAAACCCCCTAATTTCTCTCCCTTCCCACCCCACAACACATGGAAATGCGAATAAAAAATAAAAATTTACCCAACCTGAGAATACATCACAATACTTTTCAGAGAAAGCCTATAATCAAGTTTTGATATCTTTCCTGAGACCGATATGAACCCCATTGTCTACAGTTGCTTCTCTGCTCTCTTACTTCTGTGATTACCAAAAAAAAAAAAAAAAAAAAGAAGGGCTAATCAGTGTGTCCTTATATGTTTAGAAGCAGAGGGAATAGAGGGGTGGTATTCACATCAATTGTTTTGGAGTATTTTGGTGCAATTCAGAAGATCAAAATTAGGAACTTAAGTTCCTTCTCTGCTCTAACTCTGCTCCTAAAGGCTGACTAACGCAGAACGATTACATTAAATTAAGCCTAAAATAGGTGGTGTAAACATCTCCAACAGCTAAGCGTTAATGAGTAATCTATTAGACTTTTCTGATAATACTATTAAACTATACCAATATTATTACAAATATAATAATTACCGATTTTAGTGACTTAAAAGCAAAAGAATTTCTTCTAGAAGTTATTTTATAATGTACCACTGTTAGTATCAGGCAACATACTATATGCGGATACAGTGTCAATCATTTAAATACAATTGGTCTCAGTAAATCAGTAGAAGAAACTGAACTTCCTGACTTTTCCAACTGAAATGGATCTACTAACTTTGTCAGATGGAGTTATGCTTCCTGTCTTCTTTTAATTATCAGGAATAGATTAATAGCATAGTAATTATAAGAGAAAATAAGAAACAAAGAAAAAAATCCCTTTTCAGTTCTTAACTGGTCTGATGAAGTATTACAAGATCCCAAATTGCAGAAAATCAAACACATTAGTAAACCCCATTCAATACCTATTACTTTAGAAAAACAAATATATGCAGTATAATTTTAAGGAAGAAATACTTTACTGATGAGATTGGAATAATTAGTGCAATTATACTTTCAAATAAAATAAGTAAGGGAAAAATGTTCATCTTTTAGAAAATTCTATATTCTGTAAATTATTGGGAAAGCACATGCAAAAAGCATTTGAGAGAAATGAATCATTATTCCTATTAATAATAATTAAAAGAATATGACAGTCCTTAGTGAACTTAATTATCAGGATGCCAGGTGCCAAAAGCAATTTCATATTTTGCTGTCATGAAATAATAACTATAGTAGCTTTCAGAATGGAGATTTAAAATTGCAGCATGAACTTTTATTTTCTTGCAGAGTGCTACTGAAACCACTTAATATATTGATACAATTTATTGATGGGGAACAATAATTGATAGCTTTTCCTATGTTATGACCCTTGTAGAGGTAGCATTTCTTTGCTTTAAAATATTTTTCACATTGTGAACAAAACCAATGTTTATAAATGCTAAAGCTATTCCATTACTTTATGCAGTTACAGACTGTCTTGTGAAAATATAAACCACCAAAATAGTGCCATGAATCGGTATCTTCTGAAAAGCTCACATTTTTATTTTTAATACAATTAGGTGATAGTATTCAAGCTTGTCATGTGTAACAGCTAAGTGCAAATATAGAAAACTCACAGAGTCTCACAAAGAGATAAAAGACAAATTATTTTCTCTTGAAAAGTCTAAAATTATGAGTCAGAAACTGATAATTCTTTATATTTTAATCTTCATTTCAGACACTTCATATATACTGTAAGAAACTCCAGAATTAGACCCAATTCACAAATAAATTAACTTCACCTGAGATTAATTTCTACCAGTGGAGGGAAATGGGTCCCAACATGTGTGATGACAATTCAAGAGCAGTGAAAAGTTTTGAAAGATTTCAGAGAATGGATCATTATACTCACATAATCTCCACAATACATTTTGATAAAAGTCTTCAAGTTCTGTTGAGATGAAAATAATAGCTTTCCTAGAGTAAAACTAACAGCTCGGTAAATTAAATTGTTATAGTTAACTCTTATTCTGTTTTGAAGAATTGAGAGAAACCATCCAATCAAACCGATACCAAGTATATTAGGCTCCAAGGTAGCAGTGAAGCAGGAACACTGCTTGGTACTGTACGTCCTTGGTTTTTATAGATTCACTGTATACTTAGTCATTAATCATATGTGAATAAGTATGATTATAACGTAAGTAAACAGAGTCATTAGCACAACACCCTCTGTTCTGTTCTGTTGATTTTAAGAATCAGAATTCAGCTAGTCACAGAATGAAATGCTCACCTAGAGAAAGTGCTTGTGTTAATGATTTACTTTTCAGACTGGGTCTGGTCTGGTTCCTTTTTCCTTCTGCTGAAATCACTCAGCTCATCACTTGTTCTAATAACTATTTGTACCTGGCATGCATAGAAAGATGCTTTATAACTCTTATGTGTTACCTGGAGTAATGAGGGCAGATCTTTGGAGTTCAGTGGAACTGTGTGGATGAGGGTCTTTTCACACAAGTTACAATTTGCAAAATCCTGTGAAGAGCTGATCAGAAATCCTGTAGCATTGCTCTATTTGAAGATTTACAGAGAATCCAAACTATCCAAGTGACAGCAAACCCACATTTTTCATAGCCAATACCATGTATTTTTTCTGTTAAGGATAACTATTATTGTGATAAACCATTGAGAAAATACAAAGTTTTCTCAAAAAAAGAAAAAAGGAATATGAAATAGAGGTGCAGAATCAGTCTATGTATCTTCTAGTACAACTTGAGTGGAAGGCATAGGCTACCATTAATTATCCTGACTGGGTACAGTATAGAGAGGTAATTTTTCTGCAGTAGTTGGACAGGAATAGTAGTTCAAAGTCTGAATTAAATGACTTCAAGTTTTCTTGGTTTTCTTAATGTTTCCATCACAGGCTTTGTAGCACTTATTAAAAGCTGGATTTAGAAGACTTTTAAAGAATCAAAAAAATACTTTATTTTGTAACTTTAATATCCTAGCAACTCTTCTAACCATTAAAAACTATCTCTGAGCTTGTATGAACTCAGCAGTATTGATTTGAGTACAAGCTTTTGCATGTCAGCCTGTGTTATGCCTAAGAAATACATATGTGTTAGAAATACTTGGAAGAGTTTCACAGAGAAGCATATGTGAGTGAAACATGGGCTTCAGACTGGCATGTCTCTTTTTTCACTAGGGCTATGGTAGATATTTTGTTTATTATAATTGTACCAAGCATTTACTTTAATCTCTATGTCAAGTGCTCTTCAAGGACACTTGGGGAATGTAGTCCCACTGTACAGCTAAGCAAAATGGTCCATAAAGAATCTGGTCTAGCTGGTTGGAAATGGCACATGTGAGGAGCTGAAGATGGTACTAGAGTAGGATCCAGTCTCCTGACAATATGTATTTTAAAGCAGCGATAAGAATATGAGAACATTTTAAGCCTCTCTTTTTCAGACTCTAATTTTACATGCATTTCCTTGCTGTGATTAAAATGTAATACAGTTAATCTTCAATACAACAGAAAATGGATTAAGTTTACAGGATTACAGTAAAGTTTTAGTCTGCTTGTGTCGAAACCTTCAGTGGTCAGGAACCATAGGGTGTAAATAAGTAGACAAAAATTATTGTTCTATGAAATGCTAATACCTGACATATAATGGAGGAAAGAACTGATTCCTGAACTAGATTCTGGTTTTAATGAATCTTTCTGAGTAAAGCTGTGAGTGAGTGTAGAGAAAATGGGGAAGTGTTCAGCAGAAGAGGAGGTTTCAACCTCCTTTTCCCTGTGAATGTCCTTTGGCTGTCCTTTCCTGCCGTCTCCCCTCCAAGTCAAGAGGCAGGGCTTACAACAAGGAAATGAAAAATATATCTGTCCAGGTAATGCTCAGCAAAATAGATCCAATGTTTGTGTACCAGAGTGAACATGTTGAACCTAATCTCACCTTTGGATTTTCTTTAAGACTCAGTAGGTCAGAGGTGTGAATAATTTCTAGAGGAGGAGCTTATCCTGTCCTTTGGGGGAAAACCAAAGAAGTTATGTTGCAAGTGGTTTTTGCAATCTCACAGTTAAAAAAATAGGTACTACTTGGAGAGACTGCAGAAGAGAGCAGAAATAATTACTTTTTCAGAAAGACAGGAAACACTCTGTTTAGACTAAAGAAAAGTGAAGGAAACCTTAACAGTTCAACAGAATAGAAGATATTGCAAGGGAAAGTGAAAAAAATAATTTGTCCTCCTGTTTGCAGTGGACTGGACAGATGAAAGGATCTTTTTCTGTTTCTCCCTCTATTTAATCTTTGCAATTCTCACCCAGGTATAGGGTGAGATTTTTATTACTGTTCTGGGCACCTGGTTTCTTTCCTTCGTCTTTTTCTCGCTAAAAAGTTTCCTATTTCTGTTCCTTCTTAATTTTCTTCTCTCTCACTTTATTAGCTGTTCCTCCTTTCTGAAGAGACTTAATTCCTTTCTGTAGGAATGAGGAGGGGTTAGTTCCCAGACAGTGGGATTTCTCACCTGTGCTAAACATTCTTCCTCAAAATTCCCTGGTCCTCTTCATTGATATGCCTAAGCTTAGACATTGCAACTGATCATTTCCATGTTGTTCTAATGGAAACCCTGAGTAAAAATAATGAGACATAATTAATTTCTAATTAGAGTTCCATATAATTCTAAAAAAGAATGGTTTAATTAAAGTGAGAAGTAAAAATTTTTTAATATGAAATTATTCTATTTGTGTTCCCTAAAAATTAGGTTTTAGCATATCAGTCACATATAAATTAAAAACAAAATTCACATTACTGATATAATAAGCTTCAGGTATTGCTCTGGAGTCTCCTCAGATAATTGAAATGTGGACGCTAACAACCCAATTTGTACTGCTGCTTTTGTCCAATATTACTGCAGTGGCAAGCAGTAATGTGTTAAAAGCATGGGACTTTGGTTTACGTGGTGGAAAGAAAATCTGAATATAATTGGAACTTCTGGAATTGCTAGCCCTCAGCAGAGTAGAGAATGCATGAGCACACAACACAGATCAAGAGGGAGTGGTGGAAAGATAATCTGTAATAACTCTAGTGTAATAGTAACAGTTTTGGGTGTTTGAAAAATCTGGCAATGGGAATTACACTCACTGTAGGATCTTACAATTGTGTAGAATCTTACTCACCATGATTAAATGAAGTATTTGGTGGTAAACACCTTAACACAATGAATCACCATAGGACCTATGAGTCAAATTTAACTTTTGCAACTTCCAAGTCTGTATTTATACTACAAAATAAATTTGGGCACTGATCTACCTGTCAATTCTCCTTAGGGTTGCCAGGGCCAAGTTCTGCCCTCTTTCTGAAAAGAGCTCTGAGCACGGTATGTGTACAGAGGAGGCACTACCAAATACTGTGAGGACCCCAGAGCTGCCTCACAAAAAACCTCCTCACTGGACCCCTTGAATGTTTTCTTTCTATCTGCTCCTCTCAAATGTGCAAGCTTTGTTTAATCTGCTTTTAGGCAAGGGAAGGTGAACATGAGTTTATACAGTTGTCACTGTATTTGCGATTTTAGGCTGTTTTCTGCATAGAGATTTTGTTTTTAATGGGATGGATATAGAAATCTCTTTTGTGATTTTTATCTAACATTATAGACTCTTTCTGCCACTGTAATTGCATTAATTTACAGCGTTTTTATAACTCTTTCACATTTAACTGTTTAGGTTATGTTTAAAACTATGGCAGATATGTGCTCCTGGTTTCCTAGGGTTCTGATCACTTGGTTTGGGGAACTGCTTGGAGCATGCTCTTCTCAACAAGAAGTCTTGGCTTCTTCCTGTGGAAGAATATATAATTTTTATATATTACTTAGATGTATTACTTAGATATATTTTTCTACTTTCATGCTGTGTTCTCCTATAAAGTTATTCTTGTTTCACGGTACAGTGCTAGTCTATGTGGGTAATGTGTGTTTTAAGGGTGTGAAGACTTTCTACAAATTTGTGTTTAGGAATGCAAGCAGTTGGTATGAATTCATTTTAAGGAAGATTTCTCACTCTTTGGACCTCACTTCTGCTGACAAGTTTACCTATGTTTCTAAAATTCCTATAAGTGTTTTCCTGAACCTTGAGAAAGTATGAAAGCAAACATCTGTATGCGTGTGGTATTTTTAACATCTGTGTTAATGAAGGACTCAACATTTACATTCTCAGAGCTTGGTAGCTAAATGAAAAATGACCGTATGTTTCCAGCCAAGAAAAACTTTTGATTAAAAACCTATAAAAGCTGTATAAAAGTATTTCAGCAGAACTTCTGACACTTCTGGAATGGTTGTATTTGAATCACCATGGATGCATTTTTTAAAATTTTATAGTTTAAATGTAAAATTGGAATGAACACAATAAAAAAAAAATTAACAAAGACAGTGGCTAACCTAATACCGCAAGGAAAATCACATTATTTCAAACTATTTTTCTCTCATTATCATGGAAGAAATTTTTCACTACAATAAAACTTTCCAATTATTTGCCTAAAAAAAAAGGAAAGGGAGGCAACCAAGAATAATTAATCGTGTAGCATGTAACTTTAATGGCAATGTGTAAATGCCAGTAGGATGAGTATCTGACCTTGGTATTGTCTTCCTACGTTTAACTTTATGTGTGCCTTTCTGGGAAGAGATTGTCTATGCCAAACAAGCAAAGTATGTATTTCTTGAGCCTCTGTTATTACCATGGCAACTGATAATTGGTATTAAGAATTATTTAACTTATGAACTGAACTGATTTTTATCCTTGTTCACAGATATTTTGTTTACAGAAGTTAGTTTAAAATGTATAGTCATGGATAAGACAATAAGATGTGCAGTACAGATGGAGGGAAATGTCATTGTAATTGTTTTTATGAATTTTAATACAATATATATTTGTCAAACAAATGCATAGCACTTACATTGCCTCAAAGGTTGTGTCTACAATAAAACCATTCTGCTTTGTCTAATTTATTATTCCTTTATTTGGAAGTTGGGGTTTTTTTTGTGTTTGATAGTTTATGTCTAATCCCGTTTCCCTTGTTTATCTCTCAACTATTGTATTTCCCAAGATTACAGTAATACTGAGCAAAAGATTAATGAGTGAAAAGGATAGACATTCAAATGAGCAAATTAAAGGCAAGGTCTTTTCACAACCATAGTTATTTACAGGTTGTATCTCATGCTGAGCTGTATTCTGCATATTTTTACTACTGCTTAGTAAATTATCCTGAAATTTGGGAAAGTTTTTATCAACTTCAGGCTTTGTTGTATATGAAGCTTAAAGGACCATTTGTCTGAGTAAAAACTGTGTGACTAACTTCATAATTCCCTTTTCCTGTCAATGTTTTGCCTCAGAGAAGTATCTACTAACCATTCATGTCTGTATACTCAATGACTATGTTTAACATTTTGATTTATTGTATGCTGTCCCCAGAAAACTAATATTATTTTCTTATTTTCCAAATTAAGGAAATAGTAGTGATTAAGTAATTTGTGTAATGTCACCTAGGAAGCTGGTAGCAGAGCTGGTAGCAGGTGTCAAGGCTTTCAGACCTTTTAGTAACGCTGCTCCCCTATGGTTAGTGCAGATTCCCATTTACAGGAAGACTGTCAGAAATGCTGGTGTAGTGAAAACAATCGTGTACGGTGATGGGTTGACTGAAGTATATCCCATTAAGGCTATCTCAGGGGAGTGATACTAATGATCAGAGATAAATACCACATAGTCTAGTTGGTGTAAAGTAGACTAGTTTTGATTTGCTGCTGCATGGGAGGGCTCATTAACTCAGGGTGAACACAGTGCCAACAGCTCTGTACTGCTTTTGGGACATGTGGTTATACATACCCACTTTGGGTATGTACTACACTGGGGATCTCTGTGCCACGCTCTGTTGTATGATGTGCCCAGCTTTCCTGTTTTTTTCTTGTCTAGCCGTGGTTCAAATGATTGTCTACTGTCCGTATGAGTAGGTGTGCACATGTCTACACTTAAGTCCTATGGTGGCATCTCTCTGAATTACATTTCATGTATACTAACATATACATGTAAAGTTCTCAAAAATACAATTGCTATGGAAATTGAAATTATATTGTGAAAAATCAGATGAAACAACTTGCATAGGAATTTGAAGAGAAGTTTAGTAAACAGAGCTATACTTTGAGGCACAAGGACCCCTTGCAAGGGTCCATATAAAAAAAGTGATTGCCTGTGCTTCTTTCATGCTTAAAATGTATGAAAATGCTTTCTTTTAGCTTTGCCCTAGGAGTTCTTCTCTTAGCAACTTCCCTCTAGTCATTCCTCTTTGATAGCTCAGAACACTAATTAGCATTTATAAGAAAAAACCTAAGCTTTAAATACGTTCACCATAGGAAGGAAATATTTGTATCAACTAAGACAGATTTCTGCTGACCTAGAAAAACTGGCTGTATTCCAGCACTATATGAACTATTTCTTTATTTTTACTTTCTTTAATGAATGTTAGGCTGTTCAAAGGGTGGTTGGGCAGGAGAATTAGGATGCTTTGTGAAGAGAATTAATTTATGCCTGAGGCAAATGTAAATTTACAGAATATAGTGGACCTGTGATATATTCACGAAGTTACGTGGTGAGGTAGTGGAAATATGGATGAGTGAAAATGAGTCCTCAAAGGAGCTGTTTTCTTATGCTTAAGCAGAATTCTTCTGAATACTACTTAAAACATTCTTAATGTTGTGCATAGTTTTCAAAAATGCCTTGTTTTATTAATTTCAACAAAATCCACTTTTGCTAGAGAGCCATAACAGAGGAAAAAGGTATTCCTTTGAGAAAATATACTCAGAAAGGAAAAAAATGTAGGAAGGTGCCATAAACCACATAATTATCCTAGCAGTAAGGTTCCTAAAACTGCTGCCTAAAATATTATTGTGAAATAAGGCACCAGTCACCAAATTTCTTCACTACTAATTTGTGTAGATGGCAACAATGTTTCATAGTGTCCTCGGTACAATGGTGTTCCAGTTTAAAATTAATATGGTTCTCTGGAAATACAGCTATATAAGGATGAACTCTTGGTTCTTTTTAACACAGTATGTTATTACAAACTTTATTAGTTTCTGTTGTGGTTTAACCCCAGCAATTAAGCACCACACATCTGCTCACTCACTCCCCTCCCTCCAGTGGGATGGGAGAGAGAATCAGAAAAAAACAAGCAAAAAAAGTAAAACTCATGGGTTGAGATAAAGACAGTTTAATAGGACAGAAAAGGAAAGGAAAACATTAATATTATTATTAATAATACTAGAATATACAAAACAAGTGATGCACAATACAGATGCACAATACAGTTGCTCACCACCCATTGACTGATGCCCAGCCAATCCCTGAGCCATGGTGTCCCTGAGCCAACTCCCCCCAGTTTATATACTGGGCATGATGTCACATGGTATGAAATACCCCTTTGGCTTTTTTTGGGTCAGCTGTCCATGCTGTGTCCCCTCCCAGTTTCTTGTGTCCCCCCGGCCTCTGCTGGAAGGGCAGTATGAGAAGCTGAAAAGTCCTTGACGTAGTATAAACACTGCTTAGCAACAACTAAAAACATCAGTGTGTTATCAACATTTTTCTCATCTTAAATCCAAAACACAGTACTATACCAGCTACGGGGAAGAAAATTAACTTTATTCCAGCTGAAACCAGGACAGTTTAATGACAGATAAATCATATAGACATGTAATTTATCCAATAACAGTTTCAAAATATATCAGATAATTATATAGAGAGAATTTATGGCAAGCACTTCAATGGTTTGATAAGTTTTATGAAGAACATTTAAGGATTACTTTATTTATACAATGAAATGCTCACTATGCTCCTATAGACAGCACATTACTTTTTTAATGAAATGTATATAAATAAAATACAAAATATTGTGAATTTAGGCAATTTGTTAAGTCCAGCTGTGTTTCGAAGATGTATCTGTAACTTTCTGCATTGATGCCTGGTTTAAATATTATAAGTCTTGTCATGCTATACCATAAACCAGCATATACAATGAATCAGTGGTTATAGACCACTGATTTACATAGACGCTTGTAGAAAACATAATGAATGTGTGATTTCCTGTATGCTAAGCTGTCAAATTGCAGCTCTGTTTCCATTATGCAAGCACTTGATCTTGCAGAGGATGGAACATTTCTCTACTGCATGCTTATACTGATAATGGATGTTGCTCATCTCCCATTCAGGCTCTCAGAAAGAAGCAAAAGGGCTGTGGGTGTGTATGTGGGGCAACTACAATTTATCTGGAGAGCATAGTTTATTCGTGAGCTTTTGTTTCTCACAAGGAACTTTTCTGTTGTAATGACATGATTAAACCCGTCAGCATGTCTCCCACCATAAAGACTGAGAAATACAATTAGCGAGTTGTTTACAGCAGAGCTGCAACTGCTGTGACTAAAGTGTTATTGATAGAGTGAATCAACTTCTGTGAGAATTGTTTTCCAAAGATGAGTTTAATAAAGGTTTGATATGATGCTATAACTTAGCCTTGATTAGGTACATTGTAAGGCTCAATATTATTGCTTCACTGTCAAATTACTTCACATAAAAGTGGCATGGTATTTTGCCTACATTATTCCAGACAGTTGAGCCTGTTTTACCACTTTTAATCCTGAGCAGTTCCACTAGCCTCAGAGCCTAAAAGCTCCTTGATGCTAAGCACTATTGAAATTTCATTTATTTGGATGCCTGAATCTGAAGGAAGAAATTATAATAACTTCCATACTTAAGGTAGAACAATTTTCTGCTTGGGAGTGAAGTCAAAAGGACATAAGTGAAATGTGGTGCGTGCAGCAGAAGAAAGTAAAATTAATGCTGCCCCTTTAATAACCTAGTGCTAGTTGTCTGTTTTTTTTAAAATCTTTGCCAATGCTGATAGTCACAACTCATGCATAAACAGGAGTTGATTTTATCTGGCTTGTGCATTTTGTGTGTGTGTGTGTGTTCTCCTTGTTGCCCTAGTAACTGGAGTAAGGTTGACACTAGCATATGCACTTCCATCTGAAAAAATAATATTATTTATATCTGCTATGCCTAAGGAGGAAAGCTTAGAGACATAGCCAATAATATAAGCCTAACTTTCCAAAGTTGACCATAAAAGCAAGAATCATTTTAAACTTCTCCCCAGCATTGAGAACATGGCTCTTTTCTGTGATAATTTGAGATTATGATTTCTATATATTGGTCATCATATTCAGCATTGTGAGAAAGAATTGATAAAACCTCAGAATGGACTTTGGGATGCCTGGTTTGTGTTCTTAGATATGCAGTCAATGGGCTAAGGCCCCAAGGGAAAGTTAACTTACCTGTCTGTGCCTCCATCTTCCCTCTATAAGTGGGTATAATGATACCTTTTATAGAGTTACTTAGATGCTATTCATCAAAAGCATTAAGTAAGAACTGTTATGCACATACAGCTTTATCTTGTGTGCAATATATTATTCTGCAAGTATAAATAACTTACAAAGCAGGAGCAGGAAAGACTACATTAGGCTGAAAATAAATAATATGAGCTTGATTTCCAGTATCTCCATGGCAAGGAAGATGAGTCCTGTTTCTTTTATTGTTGCGAGGCAAATGAAAACTCCATTAATGATCAGTCCAATCTCCATATTAAAAGATCACCATTAATTTTTGCACACATTCAAAGGCAATGTAGCCTCCAGTCTACAGAATTTATGTACATGCAAACAAAGTTTTCATTGTCCTCAGTATGTAGAATCTTATTTTTAAGCCTGAGGATGTATACAGTCATACAGATTATTCATTGTGTAGAAACTTGCACAACTTGGGTTACACTTCCTTCTCATTCTTTCCAAGCTCATTACATTTACCAAAATGACTTATATGTTCTTGCAGTATTTAGGTACTCAAATGAACATCTTTCCACAGAGAGTAGCCATTACTGCATGATGCTGGGAAACCCATTTGTCAGATCTATTTAATCAATATTTTATAGCTATTCCTTTACACTTAGTCTCTATTAAGTATTTTTTTAAAATACACAAATACTTTTGTTTATTTATCAATAAGAGACCTACCCAGTAACACCGTCTTTGACCTTTGCTGATGTTGTGCAAAATCTTTAATTATTGTTCCCATCAGTAACGTCAGTAGCATTCAGTCCAAGTTCTGCAAAATCTGTCTTCAAAACTGTAGTCAGTGAATCTTTTTTCTATGTTCTGCTTTTTTCTTTTCTATTGCATACTGCTTCAAAATGTTGTACAGATGACTCATGTAAACATTGCAGCCATTTACCTTGAATACTATAGTCTATGTTTTTGATTCAATATCCGTGCTCTGACATTACCCTCATCACTGACTGATTGACTGAAGATTTTACAGAAGAGGCTATAATTGGAATACAGAATTGTGTTTACAGTCATGATAGCTGTTTATCTTTGAAACTTAACTACCCAAAATTTGATTACGTATGTTTCCATGTTTCTCTGGACCTAACATACCCGACAGTCACGCATTAACTTCCCTTGGCAAAGTACAAAAACCAGGCAGGACACAAAGGAGTGTCTTCGTATCCTTCAGGAATGCTCCTGGTTGTCACCATACAGTGGAATTTGTTGTTCCAGTCGATGATGAAACAAGCTGTGAGAAGACTGTGAGCCTCTGCACCCTTGTGCCAGTGGCTAAGGCTGGAGGTGACAGTAACAAGTGTGGACACAGGAATGTTACTGGCTGGATGAATCTGCTGCAGTACTACCAAGCAGAAGCAGAAGCGTTCAGAAACATTCAGCTGGTGTAAGTATTATTAGATTTTAAAAAACAAAACCAAGCTAATATTCCTCTTAGTTTTGGCTGTTCCTCTAACATATAAGGACTAAGAATGAAATTTTGAACTATGTGAGGGCTTTGAATAAGTAACATTGCTATTGGGGTGCCTGCCTTAGCCTTCCCAGGTGCCCTTGCATAACAGGTATGAGGGTCCGCAAGTGGAACTTCATAGTTGCATAGATGATGGTTCATCTAGCTTGGAGGTGCTTCAAAACTGCTTCCATAAAAAAAAAAAGACAGATCATTGTCATAGGAGACTCTTCTGAAGGGAACAGAAGGCCCAATATGCTGACCAGATCCACTTCTTAGGGAAGTCAGCTGCGTCCCTGGGGCTCAGGTTAAAAATGAGGAGAGACAGCTTCCTGCCCTGGTACGGCCCTCAGATTATTACCCATTATTGATTTTTCAGGTAGGGAACGATGAAGTTGCAACAAGAAGTCTGAGGGAAATCAAGAGAGACTTCAGGGCCTTGGGATGACTGGTTAAGGGATCAGGAGCACAAGTAGTGTTGTCCTCTATCCTTCCAGTTGCAGGGAATGATGAGGGAAGAAACAGGAAGAGCCAGCAGATCAATACCTGGCTCCAAGCCTGATGTCAGCAGCAGAATTTTGGGGTTTTTGATCATGGGTTGGTTTAAATTACACAAGGCCTGCTGGCAACAGATGGGGTACATCTGTCTCAAAGCAGGAAAAAGACCTTTGCACAGGAGTTAGCAGGGCTTATTGAAAGAGCTTTAAACGAGATATGAAGGGGAAAAGGAGTAAAATCAGGCTCACTGGAGATAAGCCTGGGGGCGGCATGCCAATGTTTGAGGCATGGTGTGCTAGCAAGCAGCTGGTCTGTTGTCCCAGTGGAGGTGCAGGATGGAGATCCATGCGGCAGCAAATATGCAAGGGGTATTGATGTGTTAGAAACCACAGAAGCACCTGAGAATGATCACATAGGAATTAGGGCTTCTCCCCTGCAAAAGGTGGCAGGATCAATAGCCCAGCTGAAGTGCATCTACACCAATACACACAACATGGGCAACAAACAGAAGGACCTGGAAGCCATTATGCACCAGGAAAACTATGACATAGTTGCCATCATGAAAACATGGTGGGATGACTCTCATAACTGTAGTACCGCAATGTATGGCTATAAATACTTCCGAAAGGATAGGCAAGCAAGGAGAGGCAGTGGCGTAGCCCTGTATGTTAGGGAGTGTTTTGATTGTCTAGAGCTTAATGATGGTGACAATAGGGTTGACTGTTTATGGGTTGGAGGCCATCTTGGGCATAACAATCACAAAATGATAGAGTTTTTGATTTTTGGAGAAGTAAGGAGAGGGGTCAGCAGGACTGACACCTTGGACTTCCAGAGGGCAGTCTTTAGCCTGTTTAGGGGCCTGGTTGACAGATTACCTTGGGAGGCAGTCCTGAAGGACAAAGGAGCCCAGGAAAACTGGAACTTCTTCAAGAAGAAAATCTTAAAGGTGCAGGAGCAGGCTGTCCCCATGTGCTGGGGGGGAAGACCAGCCTGGCTAAACAGAGAGCTTTGGCTGGAACTCAGGAAAAAAAGGAAAGTTTATGAGCTTTGGAAGAAGGGGCAGGCAACTCAGGAGGACTAAAAGGATGTTGTGAGGTTATGCAGGGAGAAAATTAGAAGGACCAAAGACCAATTAAAACTTAATCTGGCTACTGCTGTAAAAGACAATAAAAAATATTTCTGTAAATACATTAACAAAAACCTCCATCCTCGATTGGATATATAGGGAAACATAGTGAAAAAGGACAGGGAAAAGGCTGGAGTACTTAATGCCTCCTGTCCCTCAGTCTTTAATAGTAAGACTCGTTGTTCAGATACCCAGCCCCCTGAGCTGGAAGAAAGGGACAGGAAGCAGAATGAAGCCCCCATAATCCATGGGGAAATGCTTAGTGACCTGTTGCACCATGTAAACACACACAAGCCTATGGGGCCAGATGGGATCTACCCAAGGGTACTGTCAGAGCTGTTGGAAGTGCTCACCAAGCCACCTTCCATCATTTGTCAGCAGTCTGAGTTAACTGGGGAAGTCCCTGTTGACTGGAAGTTAGCAAATGTGACACCCATCTACAAGAAGGGCCGGAAGGAGGATCCAGGGAACTACAGGCCTGTCACTCTGACCTTGGTGCCAGGGAAGGCTACGGAGCAGATCATCTTGGATGCCATCATGCAGGATGCTATACAGGATAACCAGGTGATCAGGCCCAGTCAGCATGGATTTATGAAAGGTGGGTCCTGCTTGACTAACCTGATCTCCTTCTAGGTCAAGGTCACCTGCTTAGTGGACGAGGAAAAGGCTGTGAATGTTGTCTACCTAGACTTTAATAAAGCCTTTGACACCATTTCACACAGCATTCTCGTGGATGAACTGGCTGTTCAAGAACTGGGTGGATGGCTGGGCCCAAAGAGTTGTGGTGAATGGTTAAATCCAGCTGGCAGCTGGTCACAAGTGGTGTTCCTCAGGGCTCAGTATCATGGCCAGTTCTGTTTAATATCTTTATCAATGATCTGGATGAGGGGATCAAGTGCACCCTTGTTTTGCTGATTAAAGATACCAATTAAACTCGGACACCAGAGTGAAAAGAGTAGGCGTATTTTACTGGAAATAATTAAAGAATGTAACAGAGTAATATGGAAAACATGCGGTAAGAAAAGACAGAATAATGCACTTAAAGCAAACAAATAGGAAAATACAGAATAACGCATCAAATCATTACTACATGAGAGGGAGACTATTGATTAAGAAAGATACATCACCACTTGCATAGTTTACCATCATCCAGATCCACAGACACTGGGGAGCCCCAGTTGCAGCGAGGATTTGGAGTACCTTTCTCTGCAAGTGGGAAGTCCTACGCGATGTGTCCATCCATAGCTGAGGCATCCAAAGTCGCTGCAAGTGGGTCCAGCCTTATATACTAAAAATCAGCAAGCCAGAATAACTGTCACCTTTGTTTTGAGTGGAAAATATCTGGTTTCATTCTCCTGTTGGATTTCACCCAAAGCCTGGCCAGGACTCGGGGGGGGAAACCAAGGGAGTTTCTAACAAGGCCGAATAAGGAAAGCTGGATACATTCGCTCAGCCTTTCATCCTCACTACTGATTATATTCTGTCTATGATGCATCTTTCACTAGTGAGCTTACATACTTTGTTAATGACTACATACTAAGTTAGCAGCTTCGGCTTGGGACCTATTGTTCAGGCTTCAGTACTTCAACACTTTAGCACTTTTTACATCAGCATAAGTGGTTTGTTATAACTTAGTACAATACCTACTAGCACAATGGTTATCAGTTATAAAATATACAGGATTCATCTATAGGTCAACTCTGGCTTGGGCCTGTTGTCCAAGCCTTAGCACTTCAACCCTCAGTAAGTTTGCAGATGACACCAAGTTGGGCAGGAGTGTTGATCTGCCTGAGGGTAGGAAGGCTCTACAGAGGAATCTGGACAGGATGGATTGATGGACCAAAGCCAACTGAATGAGGTTCAACAAGACCAAGTGCTGGGTCCTGCACTTGGGTCACAACAACCCCATGCAATCCTACAGGCTTGGGGAAGAGTGACTGGAAAGCTGCCCAGTGGAAAAGGACCTGGGGATGTTGGTTGACAACCAGCTGAATATGAGCTGGCAGTGTGCCCAGGTGGCCAAGAAGGCCAAGAGCATCTGGGCTTGTATCAGAAATAGTGTGGCCAGCAGGACTAGGGAAGTGATCATCACCCTGCACTTGGCACTGGTGAGGCCGCACCTCGATTGCTGTGTTCAGTTTTGGGCCCCTCACTAAAAGAAACATATTGAATTACTGAGCGTGTCCAAAGAAGAGCAACAAAGCTGGTGAAGGGTCTAGAGCACAAGTCTTACGAGAAGCAGCTGAGGGAACTGGGGTTGTTTAGCCTGGAGAAAAGGAGGCTTAGGGGAGACCTTATTGCTCCCTACAACTGCTACCTGAAAGGAGGTTGTAGCAAGGTGGGTGTTGGTCTCTTCTCCCAAGTAACAAGAGACAGGACAAGAGGAAATGGCCTCAAATTGTGCCGGGGGGGTGGGGGGTGGGGGTTTAGACTGCAAATTAGGAAAAAATTCTTCACTGAAAGGGTTGTCAAGCATTGGAACAGGCTGCCCATGGAAGTGGTTGAGTGACCATCCCCAGAGGTATTTAAAAGACATGTAGATGTGGTGCTTAGGGGCATGGTTTAGGTTGGACTGGGCAGTGCAAAGTTAATGGTTGGACTGCATGATCTTAAGGGTCTTTTCCAACCTAAATGATTCTATGATTCTATGATGGTGACAGAAACATAGCAGAACAGGTAATATGGCTTTTGGGTTAGTCATTTGGGAAGATGACACTGAGCAGAAAATATGGTGTGGGAGATTAAAATTCGCTTCATACTTACGTGGTAACTGAAAAAGACCTACATGGTAGATGTAGGGCTGCACATTTGAAAAAATGCATTAATTTTTGTCTTACTGAAGCAGCACTTCAGTCATCATTTTATGTAATGAAATTTCTGAATATTTTTAGATACTGCCTGGTGAGTCCTGTGAATTGTTAATTCTGGCAAAGAAGGATTTGAGGAGATTGCAAATATTAATAATCCCATGAGTAAACCATTAGAAAATTATATTGATCTTATTTAACGATTTACAGTTGGTCTTTACCTACCAGCATAATGGATTTGATCTTCCTAAGGCTTGTTTTAGGCACCATGTCTCCTGAAGTGTATGATAAGGAAAAATAAAAAAAAAAAACGTTAGGAATACTATGAAACCAGCTGCTGATTGAAAATCAGGTTTGCTGAAGTCCTTCTGTCATAGAGGATCCATTAACTTTCCTCTAAGATTTAAAAATCGCTGATTCTTCTGCTGATTTTATCAGGCTAACATCTGTTCCCTTGATTCTGCTTCTGAGTAAGTATTTCTTCTCAGCACATTCACATTTCTAAACTGCTCAGCAGAGTCCCTTTTTTTTTCTTGTAAGGAAGGCTACAGACAGGAGATAGAGATGGCAATCCTGTTTCATAGTACAGTTGAAGCGAGGACATTAAGAAATGTCAGTATCTGAGCAATCTTTCCTCTTTCAATAATGATTCACAGGGTGTTCGAGAATCGATGTTGAATGGGCATCTGTGTTGTATTAAAACTCCAGAAGGAAAAAAATAAGTTTAAGCAAACACCAGTGAAGGGAGTCTATAGTCAGGGGTGTAATTTGCACCCATCTTACCTGGTGCCATTTGAAGTGACCTGTGTCTGCCTGACACAGCTCTTAACTTGCCTTGGTGGGAGGAATACCTGAGTTTGGTAATGCTTCTGCTTGTAAGTGCTCTGAACACTAAAATAGCATTGACTGGTGTTGGTGTGAGCTTCCCTCGCTCTCCTCCTCTCTCTTGTTAGGAGACTTTTTTTTTTTTTTTTTTTTAAATTTGAAGCACGTGTTATTTGCCTCTAGCCAGGCATTTGCACTGCTATGGCTCCCCTTTCGTGTTGGTGCATTTGGGCATCTTTAGTTGGTGCAGCAAAGTTCTGTGAGTGGCATATATACAGGTCAAAAGTGAAAGCAGTCTGAGTCAAGGTGATGCAGCTGTGTTTTGTCAGAGGTAGACCTTGAAGTTTTTAGGCAGCTAACCACCAGGTTGAGAGGTGGGGAGCTAGCAGCAAATATTGCAGGGGAAGCATTACAGCACAGACCTTTGCATGCCCTCAGCCTAGTCTGTATGTGGGATGCTCCAACAGCAATCCACTATGTCTAATGCTGTCTGAGAAGTAGTGTATAGTCTATTAATCTGAGAGTAAATTATGTTATTATTAACACTGAGAGTAAATTATGTTATTAGACAAGGTTTAACCATGGAGGAATGGTTTTATTTTATCCTATTCATGTAAGGATGAAAATATTTCTGTAAGGAAAATGGGTATGAAAGGAGAGCACACACAATCACATTTCAGAATATAGTTTTCAAACATTTGTTTGCTTTAATTTGTTTTTAGTTGTTCTTTATTTGTTTCAATGTTTTCCTCTTCAGGAGCATGACAGCCTAAATGCACTGTTGTACCCCAGGGCTGACATTGCCTGTGAAATTCTCCTCATCCTCCCTGCCTCTGTTGCCAAAGCACTTTCTACCGATCCTCCACTCCCTTTACTTGACAGGGTGTGAGAAATGAAGGAAAAAGCCAGCTTTGTGAATCCTGCTATTTCTTGTTCAGTCTGGAAAACATGATCTTCCTTTCCAGCCCTGTAAAGGATTTTTATTTTTTTTCCCCCAGCAATGATTAGGCAATGGGAAATCACAGGGTAATAGAATTTTACTGTTCAGTTGTTAGTTCCTCCCCCCCGCCCCGTCATGAAATCTTCTTAATTACCTCTCCTGTTGTGTCTCAGTTAGCACGCATCTTTCAGCTTGCCTGTCTTCTTCTGGCACAACTCTCTGAAAATACAATGGTAAAACTCCATAATCACCTTACTTGACTTATTCTTCGACAAGCTTCTTAAAAAGACAAATATGTTACCACAGATAATTAAATGGGGAAAGACAGTATTGACACCCACGTACAATTAACTTCACTGGGCTGCTTTCTGAGGACCCTGTCGTGGTAACAAATGCCCATTACTGGAAATCTAGCAATGGGCTGTGTGCCTTGTGCAGATCACTCAGAGCCAGGATCTTCTTACTCTCATGGGATGGATCAAAATTTAAGGACCCTGAAACCATTTTAAAGGAGATGAGACCAGTTTTAGTTAAAGCAAGTTGCTCAGTGCCTTTTCCAGCCGAGGACCGCCACCATCCCCAGCACGCTAGTCAGCTACTGACCGCTAGCAGTCGGCAGTGTTGATAGCTCATGCTTTCTGACACAGGATGGCTTAGCTCCTGCACTGAGCTTCATGCAGATCTCCCGTATCATTCCAAAAATTTTCAGCTGCTACTGATTGTCCCAGGAGTGCAGTGCAAACCCAGCCCCCTCTTAGCATTGTTTCATGAGTGTAGAAAGAGCATGGCACATAGTGAAATTAAATTTCATTCACAAAGGACTGTCCTCATCTTCCTTACCTACTGATGCTGTCAGGGTCTCAGACTCACTATGAGAGCTCCTTATGGGGCCTAATACACAGCAACTGACTTAGAAATACAGTTTTGAAATCATAGCTACATATTTGCAATGATTAATATTACCACTGAGCATTATGTCATTTTGTCTAGAAACATCTTGAAACAGCTGATTAATGTTTAGAAGAAGAAGAATTGAGAGAATCTGTGAATTTTCCTCTAAATTTCATAATTACTTATTGATACCTGGATGCTTCTATAGTGGAAAGATTCTTACAGTTTGGGGGAAGAGACCTGGAGAAATTATGATTTGATCTTCAGTAGGAGACTCTGGATTGTGCAGGTACTGACACCTTGACCATTTAGAAGCAGTGCTTAATGTGCTACAATTCAGGGCCATTTGATATATTGTCAGACCTTAGGAAAATGTAATACTTTAATATGACTAAACATTTTTCATGAAATGGAGGTTTCCTGGTAAAAGAATTTTCTTTTAGGTTTTACCAGGTACAATGGTTAGTAAAGTAACATGTTTAACATAGCCATCCTACAGTTTTACTCCCCCCCCCCCCCCTTTTTTTTTTAAATAATGATTTTCAACTCATGCCAACCTAGTTCTCATGAATATGGATTAGCTTAAATTTGTTTAGCTGCAGGAAGGATACAATTTTACTGGCTTTGGAGCCGAACTGTTTGGAAAAATAAACACCTGAATAACATGGACTTACAGAGTAGCAGCTTCCAAACCAGTGTAGCTATTCAGCTGTGCAGAAACACATGCTGTATCGTGTGCATTTCAGCAGGGTTTGGACTTGATGTTAATACTTTTAATCTCTGTTAATAATGCTGTAAAAATCTGTCTAAATTTTTGAAGTAATATATACTGTATATGAAGTTAACTGCTTTTATAATCATTTGCAATTTGTGATAATCTGGACAGTGCTTTAGGAGAAAATTATCCAAAATAATTCATCAGCCTGTTTATTAGATAATTACACACATTTTGCTAGTTAATGTGCAGTAGAGCATTGGGGGTTTTTTATGGGTGTTCAAAAAGGGTAAGTGGAAGTTGCTGAATCCTTAAAGGATGAAATACAATGTGTGACAAGTATTGTCTCAGTCCTCCCACAACTGTGAAATGATGAACATGGTGTATTGGGAAGGAGGATAAAGCTACTTCACTATTCTGTTAACATCCCACTTCTTTTTAGTATAGGGAAAGAGGAAAGTGTAGGCAGCTGAACCAAATGTTTTATTATTTATCTTTAGGGGAATTGACGCTAAAGGCTTGTAATTAAACTCCCATGACTGAGTCCTTAGCTACAGCTATAGGCTGTACTTCCAGTATTTCCAGTACTGAAAAGAAGGGAAGGGAAAGAAAGGAAGAAAATTGCTCTTATGGGGCTGGCAGGTAATATTTTTTTTTATTTCCAAATTTGGAGTATTTCTAACCATTGTTTCTCTAGTTGTATAGGTGTAGTTGGAAGGAAAGGAAGTGAAAAATCCAGCAGAGCAAATGATATTTTCCTTGGGGTAAGGCAGAGCTTCTGTGAGATTTTTTGGGAAAAATTTCAGAATCAGATCATCAATCACCATGCAAGTGGAGACAAACCCACTGTGGCAACTGGCCTCCTCTCTTGGCTGTGCTATGCTTCTGCACTGTCTGGTTAGGCTGGAGAAAAAGCCCAAGGGGCCAAAATACTGTCTTATATTCATAAGCATTTCAAATGGTGTGTGTAGATGAAGAAATAGCAATACATTTCAGCATCCACTGCATATATGCTCACTTTCCATATAGAGGTATGTCACTTGAAATCTTGCCTGATAAGCTAAGTCAGAGTTCTAGGTATTAATGTTCTAAAATTTTGAAGTGAGAGCAGCTCAACATACAGATCTAACTGAAAGTTTAAAATCCTGTGCTCTTTCTTTTCACAGTCCTCATTTGTGGTTCCCAAACAAATAATTCTGGAAATCTTATAAGAACCATATTATCATGACAGCAGAACCTTGATGTGAAGTTAATTTGATGACATACTAGTGAATTTTGTTTCCAAGATTTCAGAACTGAAATGCATGAAATGTAGTTCCCAAATCTCATTTTCATGCCTAATTAGGTATCCTGATTTTCAAAGTTGCTCCACTTCTGGCATCTGCCTTCAAATCTTGGCAGTGGCATCTATAAAATATGCAGATGAACAACTCCTCTTGTTGAAACTTGGCTACAAGTGATTAATTACTTATTTAAAAAAAACCCAAACCAAAACACAACCAATCAAAGAACTTAAAGCTGCAAATAACTGCAGTTTTGAGTCTGTAGCTGGCAGGTTTTGAAGCTTAAAATATAGAAGCAAATAGCAAATAGTAATTTTGAAAACAAAAGCTTTTGTTTTCTATCACAAGTCCAAAGTTTGAGCTGAACTTTTATAAGATATAAATATCTTACGAATATGGTGAGATTCCATTGAGCTGAGAATCTAACCATAGATAATCTTAAGTAGCTAAAATGTTAAGTGGACCTGCTATAGATATAGTATGTAGAATTCTGATTAGCCTCTCTTCTGAGCAGCAGTGAAGAGGTGACATAATTTTCTGATGCCTCTAGCTAATCAGGAGCTTGAAAAAGGTTAATAAATATAGAACCAAGTAGGTATAGGGGGATACTGTAGCTATTCACATGTAAACTATATTGAGTAATGAGGTATAAATCCCAATGGACAAATAGATACAGTGGCTGCCCTTGCAGTGTTTTAATTTGGAGGTTGTCAGTGAGGAATTTTCTGCATGTGGAGTGGAAGAACTGTGAAATAATGGGAAGTTTCAAACAGGTACAAAGTTTTGCAAAATAACATAATCAAGAAAATTGAGATCCTCTGTCACAAGTTTATTAAATCAACAGCTACTCTTTTTATCTGTGTCTAAACAAAAGACAAAGCTTGAAGCCATTTTCTTCAAGTAAGCACTTACAGAACTGTACATATCACTTCTTCTCAGGGATTAATTTAGGTACTCAGTTTCATAGAATTCTTTCAGTTTGGGTTTACATATACAAAATATATGTCTACAATACCTGAATAAATAGCTCATATGAATTTCTCATTTTTGTATTACACACTATCTGCCCCATACCTTAGACTGGACACTTCTTTCTTTGGTATTGGCACTCTTGAGCTTTCAAGGCTCCTGATAAAAATTGTTAATATTTAAAATCTTCAATATGTAGCTCTGATCATGGTTTAAAAGTGTACATAAGCCTCTATTGGTTTTTGCTTCTTGCCTTGTTCCTCTGAAATGTTGGTTAGCATCAAATTTACTCCAGGTTCAACATGGAAATACTGTCAATCCCCAGCACAGATCAGCCATGTAGCTGCACCTGTTCTGTGTCCTTGTAGTTTGGTGTTAGTGGGAGTATGAAGAACCTGCCTCTGAAGAGGTGATGTTGAGAGGCTCTGACTTTCTCTTGGCAAGGGGAACATAAGTTAAGGGCACATTTTTCTCCTTACAACTTCCAGAGAACAAGCAGGAGAGTAGTTTGTGAGTTTTTTTTAAAGTTAGTATTGTAAATGCTGTGATTGAGACTAGAGAGCAAAGTAGTCATGTTATAACTTCATAAAATCCATCCCTATGCAAACACTGAAGAAGGGGGTGCCACGCAGGAAGAAGTGAGTTAAAACTGCTCTAAGTACTTCAGTCTATTTTACTCAAGTACATTACTGAGGACAACATTGTTTTAAAAGAAGGTTTGTGCCAGAAACTGTCTGCATTGGAATTATAAATAATTTTTTAATTTGTTTTGTCTCTTGCCTACTTCTAACTTGATAAATACTGAAGTTCCTCATTTCTCACTGCAGTTTTGGAATACATGGCAGGTGAGTTTAGGTCCATTTTTATTTACCACACTTTTGAAATAAGCAGAAATTAATCTCTTTGAATAATTACTGATGCAGCTCCAGACTGATTTTAAGATTACTATAAAATATTCAGGGAGGGAGGGAGGATGTAGTCAGCCAGGTAAATTTAGATAAATTCTACAGTAAAGATGATTTCTTCTGGCTTGTGACTCTTACTGTCTACCACTGAGTGAAATGTGACTAGCTCAAAACAGAATTTGTTTTTTCACTTTCAAACAAGACCTCTTGTTTATCTCCCTATATGCTCTTAGAGGGAAATCATGTTTACAGTTTGCAAGATCACCTTAATTTCCATGACAACTACTTTGGAAGTCAAATTTACAGAATTAGTAACTCCTAACATGACAAGCAAAAGAAGAACAGAGAAAAAAATTGTTTATGAAAGATGAGTGGCTTTAAAGATTTTCACAAACAATTGCTTGTTTTTGACCATGACTGTAAAAGCATGTCAGACCAATTGTGTATCTAAGACAGTTTCCTGACTCTGAGAACAGGCAATAGTAGGTGCTTGGAAAAGAGTGTAAAACTAGGCCAAGAATATAGCAGGTTTTATCGTGGCAAATTCCTTATTTTTTCCATATATGTTTTCTGCTGTTTTTTTTTCAAAGTCAACCATTATGGTTCACTTAAAGAAAAAAAAATTTAAAGCCCCCCATATGTCTGTATTTAGGTAGCTTGTGTATCCAGTTCTCTGTAGAAACATGCAATGGTTTTTTAGATGTATTGGAAGGTTTTGCTATAGTTAGGTCTGACAGGGGTCAGAGGAAGATAAATGTGGGGCTGGGGATCAGAGGAAGCTTTTGGAGGTTGGCATGGAAGACTATGAAGAGACTTGTAGGGGTTCTTAGGTTATGCAGAAAGAACATGAGGGAATTGGTGAAACTCAAGTGATACATGAGCTGGTCAGTGGGTCATGGTGGACTGCTGGAGATTGATGGTGAAGGGTTCTCTAGTACTATTACTAGCAATAGTAATGGGGCTAGGTGAATGAAGAGGGGAAAGGAAACAACAAATTTTACAAGGAAGCATGCATATAATTTGCAATGTTGAAGAACAGTATGCTTTTGTGTGTGTATGTGTGTGAGAGGAGAGGGCCAAACAAAATCCATCATAAAGGTAGCCCCCAAATACTTTTTCTCTTTGGGAAGTCTAGCAGGAAGTATTTCCCGTGTTTGTAGAGTCCTGTGACAGTGTATTTGAAATGTGTCATCTACCCCAGGATAACTAAAAATATCGTGCAACTATAATTTGGTTTTAGTGTTTTGACATTACAGGCACATTTTATGACCTGTCCCTGTGCCAGAAGTGACAGTTTAGAGCATTAAGCATCTGACCTAGAGCCCACTGAAATTGGAGGTAAACTCCCTGTTTTTCCGGCCTTGTCCTCAGTAACTACAAAAGACCTTGTGATCAAGTCCTTGTATCCCATGAACTGATTCAGACCTATTATATACTTCTCAGAATTTTCTTTAATTTTCATTAAATTTTGTTTCCTGATATTGACCTTCATTTGCTCTGTTTGTTCAAAACCTAATTTAGTGTGTTTAAGCAATAACAGTTGAGGCCCTGGGCAATTTCTGGGGATTAATGACTGATTGAGAGGGTTGATGGCCTGAGGCAAGACTCAGGGCCATTAACTTCATCCAAAGAAAATTTCTCAGGAAATATTTTAGACTGAAGTCGTTGTTGCTTGGCACTCTGCAGCTGTGCCTGAATTGAGGGAGGGTCACTCTATGGGAAAAGCAATTACCTATAAAGTCAGAATCGGTTTATTAAAAGGTACTGTTACAATTTTGTTTTATAGTAGCTCTAAAAGGCCTGAACTAAAGTGGGAATAAGGCAGGAAAATGGAAAGGTTTGTTCTGCAGTGTGATGTGCAAAAACAAGGTAGGGGACAGTTCCTCTCAAGAAGCTTTTATTACCTTTAAAAAAACCCCATGTATTGTAGAGCTTCATAAAGCAGGTGATTCCAGTTTCTCTTACAGTTTTGAATATTGCACTATTCAAAAGTATTCCAAAATGGATCTTTAAATCAGAATTGCCTTCTGGAAGTATTTGGTACCCATAGCCTTTTGAAATTACATTCCCAAGTCCTTAAATATTAGCAGAGACACATTCAAATGCATGGGAGTTAGAAACATTGCTTATGTGTGTATGTAGATCTCCTAATTAAGGTAAGCATGTGTCACAGGCACTGAATTTATTCCCATCCAACTGCTTGAAGTAAGGTTGTGTCCTTACCCCAGTTTACAGGTGGGAGTCAGATTGTTTGAATGACCTGCCAAAGGTGAAACAAGTTACCTGAAGAGCATGCAGAATATTTATCCTTGGAGCTTTCCAAAACTTGGCTAGATGAGGCCCTGAGCAACGTGCTCTAACTTCAGAAGTGGCCCTGCTTTGAGCAGGGGCTTGGACTAGATAATTTCCAAAGGTATCTTCCAGCCTGCATCATTCTCTGATTCTTTGCTTTTATGTATATGTGGCAAAGGCAGGAGTTGCAATTTACTCCTACTGGTCCAACAGGATCTTGAACAAAATAAACACTATATTAATAGCATAATAATCTCATTTGAATGTGTGAATTTCAGGGAGATATGGGCTTCCAAAATGTTTAGCAGATTTTGAAATCCTTCTCTTAGGTGCTTTGCTTCTTATTTAAGCTAAGGAGATTCATACAAAACTCAGATTAGGGGTTATGCTTATGTTTTTGTTTTTGCTGGTTATCATAGATAGTGTTGGCATTTTACGTTATTTTTGAAATTTGTCTTCACTGGGGGTTCTCTTTTAGGACAAATACCTGTATTTCATAGTTGGCCATGGGAGCAAATGTTAAATGGCTTTTGTCAAGGTAAGTCTCAAAAGTACATATAAAAATATTTCTCTGTGTAAGCAGTGAGTTTGTAGTGTAGCACACCTCCTCACAACACTGCTGTTTCAGGTGTGCTGCCACAAGCTGGCCTCTTCTCGTAGAGCATGTACTTTTTGCATTCCAGCTCCACAGAGCTGCTTTTCTATTCTTGTGCTTCCTATTCTCATTTCTCTCATGTAATATATTTAACGTGCTAGGTTTTCTGTCTGTGATGTGTGTTACTTTTGACCTGGGGTAGGTGTTACAGCTAAGAAACTTTTTCAAAAGATGGACACAAGGATTTAATTAAAACTTGAATTGAACATGTGTATATTTTGATTTGATTTTAATTTTTGGCCTGCACTCTACTTCTCTTTCTGACTTGACTTGAAAAAGGACATAATAAAACATTAAGAATAGATATCTCTCATGAAAGAGCCGTGAATATCTATAACAGCTGAGGAAATTTACGCCTAGGTTTTTAACTAGTGTTGCATCTGCAAAACTTGGGTGAATACAGATTGCTAACCTATTTGCTGCTTATCCAAATCAAATCTGGAGCTGACAAGTTTTGCCAGGTGTTCAAGGACCATCAAAGTGCCAGTTAATGGGCGTCTTTTCCCCCTTGTTAAGTTAATACACACATAGGGAAATGGAGGAAAGTATTACACTGATATTTTGAGTTTTCTAGTCTTCGAATTTACAGCATTTCTGAAATCTCATCCTTTCAGACTTTGAAATGCAGCATCAGCATTTTTAGTGACACTTTTCTTATTGAATAAGAAAAGACAATTTATTGAACATCAAGCTTATGGAAGGCTTTTCCCCCTGACAGCACAGACTTCATTCAGAGAATTATGGATACTTTTTCCTGCATTATTTTGAGAGTCTTTAAATTCCTTAATGATATATATGAACAGCAGACAACATAGAGCTGCTCTACCTACCATTTGAGTATGTTTTAGAGCTAAATCACTGCAGTGAATTTAAAAAGTGAATACAGAAATCTCTGAGAAGTGATTCAAAGCTACTGGATTAATCCTTATTTTTGACCCAAAGAATGCTTTGAGGTGTCTCTTGAAGTGGGGAAGCTCTTACTACTTTCTTAGTATAAGAGTTCTTTAGTATTTGGCAGATCAGTCTGCTTCTGAATGATTACGCAGTGGAAGATGAGGGGCGTTCAGTGATCATTGTCTGGTGTTCCTTTGTTGGTTTCAGCTGTAGTAATATCTGTCACATCAAGCTTCCAGATATTTTTCCATATGGGACCTACTAAAAAGCAGACCAATTACATATATACGTGGATTAGAACATTGTTTTGTGTCTGTTTCTCTCCAAACATCACCTGCATGTATTTTGGTGTCAGCATGGAACACAAAGGGCGTTCATTATATTTAGCTAAATTTTACCATAATCAGAGATTATGGAGATCTGAGAGCCCCACTGCCTTTCTGTCTGACACACCTGATGACTCTGCTTTACACTCCTACATTTTCTTCTAAATCTTCTGGAGCCTTATTTTGTTTTCTTACCACCTTGGTAACTGCAGGTTTAAATTCTACAGGTTCTTCTATGAGCACACCAGTGTGGAAGCCCTGGCCCTGCTAGGATGTAGAATGGTATCTGTGTTTTGCAGAGATCGTGCTTGGTTTCATTGTGAAGATGTTGAATGAAGATCCTTCTTATCCTTTTCTCTTGAGAGATGCCATTTTTTAATTTCACTGCTTCTCTGACTGCTCTCATGAGGAACTAAGCCTATGTTGTCATTGTACCTGCATAACAGCACATAATATAAACATAAAAGTTTTGACTGTATTGCTTGAAGAAGTTTCTTTTTCTGGTTTCACTTATTCCAGGTGATGGCAGTAAAGGACCTTTGCTCTTTCAGCATATGCTATGAAGTACAGAAAACTTTCAAACTCCTACCCCACCTCCAAGGGAAAGGACTCCCTTCTTCCATTCCTGTTCGATCCTTGCACTTTGTTATGACATCCATCACTAGATGGAAAAACATGGCTTGCATTGTAGGCTGTTTGTTTTAACTCATTCTTAGTAAATAATAAATACAGTATCTATTTTTCACTTACCTTTCTCTGTGTGGGCCTCTCATACTGTGTATGCTAGTATAACCTTTCAATATATTCCATACAGTGCAAGTTGTAGTGTTTAGTTTTGGTCTTAAGATACTTAAAACTGCCCCCGGAAGTTTAGCATAGATTGTGTGTTGAGGGACAGAGAGTGGCCCAATAAAGCTGTTTATCTGGGATTTGTCACTCAGGCAGATGGTAACATAGTAATGTTATGTCAAAAACGTTTTCAAAATGAAAAGCCTTGCAGTGAGCCTGGAGCGTACCTGCTGGAACTGGAACAAATCAGCCATTCACAACTAATGTTTTATTGATAGCTAAAGGAAAGGAGGAAAAAAAAGCCCAGACCAGTAAACACTTACAAATGAATTCAGCATGGCCTTGAAACTTCCTTTCTTAAGCTTATATTTAATGAGCATAGGACAGGAGAGAAAAGTGACTAGCTTCTCACTTCTCAAATAAGACATGGTGATTCCTGTTAGTAGAGGATGTTTTACTTGTGGTTTTGATTACGCTGAATAGTGCTTTCATGTCATCAGTGGGGGGCAGGAGCCAAATGTTTTCCTCATGGTGAAACTAGGGTTGGGAGTGTCTGTTGAAACCATTGTTGCTGTAGATTAACTTCAGGGAGGGTACCTGGGTCTATGGAAAGGTAAGGTTTTATCCATCTCAAACTGTATGTAGCTTAAGGCTGGCAGTGCTCTAATGACAACAGTCTCATGTTTTAATTCAGATGGATAATGAACTTTGAAGCAAGTCACCTGGTTGTGTCCTCTTACTGAGCTTTGGTTTGCATTGCAGAGCAGTTTCCCAGAGTGTGAACTGGATTGATTTTGGACAAAGCTTAACTGGAAAATGTATTCTAGGAATGCATCTAATGCACTCTGGTCACAAGAGAGTCCTCAGCACTAACTATTTTGCCTGATACATCTCCTGCTGTTGGGCTGCTCTGCTTGCTAATACAGACCCAGCTTGTGGTTCTCTCTGGCAATGGGGATGTTCACAAAACACATGGTGTCAGCAGCTGCCCTGCATGTGCCCTTCAGTTCAGACAGAACATTAGCTCCATGTTATCACTATTAACCAATGAACTTTGACTATGAGCTGATAAATGCACTAACCTGAGCAGGTATATCCCTGTAAAGTTACACAGTTCTAACTGTGGCCTATCTCTATGCTTTTTGTATCTTGACAGAAGCTACACAACTGTTGTCTTTCTCCATGAATTAGGCTTGGTCTTGCTGGAACACGTTGGTTTTCTTCCTGTGATTCTAACGCAGTGTGTTTCTAGAAATCTACTCTCTGGAAACCTTCCTTCTGTTGATACACAGCCTGCGTTGGAACAAACTTCTTCAAAAAACTCCTTTTCTGGTCTTTATATGTGACTTCTGTGTTTCAGGCTCAGCCATCATTTTACTGGGCTAAATAAGCTAAGTTCATGTAATATCCCTTAATAAAATGGGTTTTGCATGCCTCTGATCTCTTCTCTGTCTCCTTTTATGCTCTTTAGCCTGGAGAAACAAGAGGAGCTCAGTGTATTGGCTAAGGCCCCACAAACTCCTTCCACAACAGAACTTGTGCTTGCATTTGGTAGTGTTAGATCTCACTCAGTTCGTACTATTTCAGTTTTCCAGGTTGTCTTATTTTCTCCCACTTTCATTCCTACTTTCATTTGTATTCCAGTCAACTTTGTGCCACTAGCCAACTTCCTGAGTACCTCTCTACTCATTGAGCCAAGGCCATGAGTGGAAATATTAAATAAGACTGTTCCCTAAACCAACACACTAGGAACTCCAGTAGCAACATTTTTCTACAGTGACAATTTGCATTTCAGCTTGGCTGATTGATGTGGCTGATGTAGCCACCTCAACCTTGTGCAGTGAATAGGGCTACTATGTGTCACAGAACTCCAAAAGAAATATTGCAAAAAAAGTGAAATCTGTCCTTTATCAAGAGATTAATTGCTGATGCACACTGTCAGGGAGCAGCAGGGGCTGGCTGCTCCCCAAGGGGTGGGAAGCTGAGCATGATAGTGTGGCCAGCCAGGGCCCTGGCTCTTGACACCTGAATGAGGCAAGCAGGGTAGACCCAGAGCTCATGGACAAGTTCAAGCAACAGTCAAGACAGCCTGGTGGGTTTGTGGTGGTGAGGCAGGCCTGAGGTCAGGCCAGGAAGTCAGTCCACAGGTCAGGGTCTGGACCTGTGGGGTGTGTGGTGGAGCTGGGGGCTGGTACTCCTCTGGGACTACTGCCCAGAGCTGAGACGAAGGGGGCTCTGGGGCCTGTGGTGTGGGTGCTGGCCCCAGAAAAAATTTGCTGAGGGCCATTAAACCCTCTAAGTGTCAGATCTCTGACACACATTCAGTTGCTGATCAGGCTTCCTGGTAATTAAAGATGTGAAAAGAAACATATTGTTTGTGCAAACTAAGGTCATCTGTCTGTGGAAAAGTTTCCTGGATCATATGCCTATAGATGAGGAGAGTGTCTGGGGCCATATTCTCTAGTTATAACTTTATATGGCACAAAATAATAATTCTTAGTGCAGTTTTCTCAATCCTTATATGCTCCCAGAATGGGGAAAGGAGGACGTAAGGAATGACAGACTCATTTCTTATTCTGTGTATTTAAGGGTTAAAGGGATCTGTTTATATCTGTTTTTTAATTTGCAGTGTAGGATTTCCTCAGTAGCTATATGCCTAGGCTGTACGTATGTACACTTATACAAGTAAGTTAACCATGCCCAAGAATGTTTCTGAGCACTGAAACTAACTAGTTGATGTGGAATAGCCTGCACTGCTATTTTTGAACCTTCTTAGCCTTCAAAACAGGAGACTACCAGCTACTAGAAAACTGCAGATTTCATAATGGTCCCCATCCTGTGCTAACGTCTGAACTGTGTCCAGGCTGGGAATTGTTTTGAAGATTGCTAGTGAATACCAGAACTGCATTTAACAGTTTAGAAGATAAATGGTTTGGGCTGCTTTTATTTTACAGGTATATACAGGTATTTAGTACCTCTCAGCTGCTCAGGGTCATGGACAAGACAGTTGCATATAAACTGAGAATGCAAATCAGTTAGGCAAGAAACTCTTGAGTGCCTGGAATGTCATCTAAGTGGCTAGGAAAATATTCAGTTTCTTCACCTGAAATTTTCAAAATATACAGTATTGATGTAGGTCACACTGATAACAGATGAGGTGGAAAGGACACCGTATTGCTGAAATGGCAACTAGTTCTACAGACAGACCCTCCTCCAGTGCAAAGGTTGTTGATGTGGAATAGCCACTAAATAAATGCTTAGCTTATATGTTCTTGTCTTTTAAGTGTTGTTTAAAGCCCCCTGATGTTGAAAAGCTGTATACAGAATTGGACAGATTAGAGATTTGGTAGAGAATTGTGTATATCTTCAATTACAGATCTCAACATACAAACTGTGATCATTTTCTGTTCAGCATGTGATAATATAGGAAGACAAATCAAATACTGTTCTTTGAAACTGTTTGATTTGAGGTCAGTGGGATGCAAGATCTTCAGCTGCAGGAAGTTAATTCTTTTGAATTAATAGAAGAAACTGGAAAACAGGCTACCATAAAAGTCCATGTTTGAATTTTTTTATAGTGCCATCTGACCTGATATTTGTCTTTGGCTGGAGGCATGATTGGCTAGTCCAAAGAAACTAAAATTGTCTAATCTGTATAGATTTCAATGAAGCATTTGACATGGTGCCACATGGGAAAGCAATAGGTAGATTAAGATGAGAACTGAGATAAAATGTGAGAGTTATGTATGGAACAGATTAAGCAGAAAGTGAGTTATACTGACAGGGGAATTACTGAAATAAAAGATTTCAAGTGGTGTTTCTCTGAGCTTGGGGTTGGGACTGATCATATGTAACAATTTCATAAGTGATTGAGGCACAAAAAGTGCACTTTTAAAATCTACTGCTCAATGTACATTTGCAATGTGCTGACAGACCCTCAAGAAAACATGGAGAACAGAAGAGGTTGAACAGCACTGAGAAGAAAACAAACCAAAGCACAACGTAATTTAACAATAAATCTAATAGTACAAAGGACAAGGCAAACACTTAAGGATTAACAGTAAGGATTAGTAGTAAGACTATCGGTTCTGCTTATTCATGTTCAGGAGAGATGGAGTTTAACTGCAATGAGTGAAAAGAAGGGTTAATGGTATTATGGAAAAATAAGAGTTTGTTTCAATGGGACCATTAAAAAAAGCTTCCTAGCTTGGCAAAATAAAGACTGAGAAGTATTATGACAGTCACTGAATATTTTAGAATGATAAACATCATGGGCAGTGAAGATAATTTTTGGGTAACAAATAGTGTTGGCACAGGAACAGATAAGTACAAATGGTGCATAAATACATTTAGGCAAAATATAGCTAATTAGAGTAGCACTAGTACTAGGTTTTCTGACATACTAGTGACTAACATTTTGGCCTCCAAGGGTCTTTCTAATCTGATGGTTTTATTAACTTGTTTGACAGTAAAAGAGTATGCCATGAAGGAGAACAGAATACAGTGTTCTCGTAGTTAGAGATACAGTCCCATTTGTACACAACAATGTTACAGAAGCACTGGGAGAGTAAGCAAAACATTTGAATAATCCCTCTCCTTTTTTTTTATTAATTATTACTGAATAATTAAGTTATATACAGAAATACAACCATTCTGCAGAAGATGACCTTTCCTTAGCAAATCCAGTTTCCTTTTTTTTTTTAACTTCTGTGTAATTAGAACTGCCAACCATTGTTGAACTCAAAATCTTGTTTGCGGGCAAAACCAAAATACACCTCACATAAAGCCAAGAATTTATTGCTAACATAAATGAAATCTTAATAGTCTAATCCAAGAATCATTACTGGTCCAAATGTAATTATTACAGAAAGAGAAAGAATACATCTATGCAGGAAAAAGTTTAATAATAATGAAAATATAGTTAAAATTATTATTCACACACTCCTTGTGAGGGAAAGTGTCAGAAACTGTTCCGCTTTCTCTTCCCCTACACTTCTGGGACATAAGGTCAGTGATTTCATTCTGGTGATGGTGAGGGTGTTACAGTGGTTTGTCAGCATATGGACTCCTTTGCTGGGAAGAACATTGTGTTCATGCTGATGGTTTCTTTTCCATTGCTCAAGGATCTGTGAGGCTTTTTTTGTATGTTTGCTAACACACTTTTACGCTTTTGCTTTTTCTTCATTGGTTGTCATTTTTCATTGGTTTGCAGCTCCACTTCATATCCAAATTTTGTGCCTTTCAGGTGCTGGATGCTACTTCTTTGTTATTTGTTACACATAAACCTACTTTTTTCTGGTTCCAGGTCCACTTTTCTTTTAGTGACCATTGGTGAGTTGTTTACAGCTGTGAGGTTTCCAGTACCAGGCCTCTGTCCCATCTTTGATTTTCTCATGCCTGTACTACTCTCTGCCCCATCTTGTTTCTCCAATTCTCAAGCCTCTTCTAATGCACCCAGCTTGTATTTCTCTGTATTAGTATGTTATCTATAAATATGTTGTTCTATGTGGAATAACTCCTTATTGCTATCTGTATAAAAACTGTGATTGTACTATAGAAGATAAACACATGTAAACCAAATTAACCCTAGAACCTGGTCAATTAGGAAACGTTGCTGTTAGAGCTAACCAAAGAAAAAGGAAGTTGCAGGCAAGTCAAGACAATCTCCAACAGACCAAGTTGGACAACCCTCAGTCCTGAGGCCTTGCAAATTCAGTACACAGAGTACAATATTACAGGGCAACACAGTTACACCATCTTTACCCTGCACATATGAATTCATGTTATAACAGGGTCTTTACACAAGCTGTTATTAGCTTAGATACCAGGGTGGGGGAGGGGGGCGGGAGGCATGATGACCAAAATCAAATTAATGAAACTTCTTTTGCTACAAGGAAGCAGTATGTTAATTTTCCATCACCTCTGCCACTTGAATAATATAACCCCCAAACACTGTGGACACCTTTATGGAACCTGATTTGTTTCAGTCTGTCCTTGCCATCCTACTGAGATTGTTTCAACCTGTCAAACTCAGTAGCACATTTATACAACATTCTTTTATTGCATGTATTCTGAATTTGACTCTTGTTCCCTGGGGAACTGAGTGCAACTGCCAAAAGTCATTTTACTTGTCACCTTTAACAACCATCAGAAAAATGGAACTATGTCTATATATGATGAGCTAGAAGGTATTTAGTCACCCATAAGCTATTTATTACTAAGTCCACCTAGACCTAAATTGTACTGTTCCTCTAAATGATAGCGACATCTAAAGCAATAAGTCAGAATATATTAACTGGCTCTAAATACATGCCATTATTTTTCTGTGTTAATTTGGCTTTTGACAAGGAATAATCAAAAAGAAGGTGAAACCTCATTTTAGAAATGCAGTAGAACATCTTTGGAAACCTTTTGGTGCTTCATGATCCATTTTCATCTCCTAGTATCTTGCTAGTGCTTCTGGATATAGTTTGTAAGCATTGGCCAAAAATGTGTAACAAAGATATAGTAGCCTGAACAGTAGATACAGACATATGGTGGTACACTGAAACAGTTGTGGCTGGCAAGTTCATCTCTGCAGTATGGTGAACTCCCTCAGAAATTTAGGATAACCCTCACTAGCATGCTAGTGGTCAGGTTACTATAACCTGAACAATCACAGACCATCATGCTAACTTTATCTTCGTACTCACCAAGATTTTTTAATTGGCCGTGTCAACAATTAAATTCAAAGTATGGTATTTCTGCATTCTGTGAACAATTTTCAGAGGCCTTTTATGAAATACTTTGTTACAAATGTCCTCTCTTCTGTGCCAAACCCCAAAGAAGGGAAGTGCTAACCTTGTGGTAGGGAGCATCTTTGGATTGTCACTGTATTCTAATCCAAGTTATTGCTATGCAGCCTTTGTCCCAGTTGGGTATATATTAAATAAATTAAAAAAAAAAGGTAGAAATAAAAAAGGCTTGAGCCCTATCATGAGTGGTAAGACTGTCCTTGGAGACATGACTCCTAATGACCCTCATAAATTTTCTATTAAAAGTCACAGGACCTGTTTTAGTTGCTAATTGTTGTATCCCCAATCACATACATCTTAGTGTCTTCCGTGGCTTCAATGATGTGATTGCGTGGTAATAACAACAGATCTGGATGAGGGCTTACAATCCAACTGGACAAAGCAGAGCCAACAATGAGCGAAAGATACATCATACCAGAAATATCAACAGCTGAGGAGTGGCAGATACCTTTCTAATGTTACAAGTTTAGAGGAGAGGTTTTGAAATAAGAGAAATGAAATAAGGAGAAGGGGTAAGAGAAGCAGTGAGGCTTTGGAAAAAGAAAACTGGAACAAGCAATGCAAGGCTACAGATGTGACTGCCTCCATGCAGAAGTTTCTCTGACTATCTGAATGTCCAGGATTCTGATGTCTATCTTCCTCTGGTTGGTTTCTCTGTGCAAAATCACCTGTTTGTGTGGGAGAGAAACACTTAAGCCTAGATTCACAACAGCGATAGGAAGTAACAGAAAATTAAGATATACAAACTAAGATCTACAAACAGTTTTGCAGAGACAGAGATCGAAGACTCTTTCAAAGGTTTTGCCTCACTGCACCTCAACATAAGGCCCGTTTTTTCCATTTTGTTATAGGATTGCAAAGCTCGTACAGTTCCTTCCCTTCTTAGAATTTAAGCTGTGATCTCAATTCTGGGTTGAACTACACAAATACAGCAGCTGCGACTTTCCATTCTTTTTGTTTACTGAAGATCAGCTCTGCTAAATTGCTTCTACATCCTTTGCAATGGTCTTTTACCATCACATTGTTTTGTTTCTTGATCCATTGCTTGTTTTTTTGCCCTCTATCAACCTTTGGAAAGAAGAAATTCACCCTTTGTTAAACTGTCCCAAAGCAGTAT
Source organism: Strix uralensis (assembly GCF_047716275.1). Classification (NCBI taxonomy): domain Eukaryota; kingdom Metazoa; phylum Chordata; class Aves; order Strigiformes; family Strigidae; genus Strix; species Strix uralensis. The sequence goes on from NC_133975.1 coordinate 43,747,025, forward strand.
TAGAGGGAGGTGTATGCTTAGTGGACCAGGGCATCTGTGAAAGTGCTGTTTTCTCTTAGCAAGGTACAGAATGACAGTGCATCCCTTTCTGTTTTTCAAACAGTTTTTAAAAGTGCAACTCCATATTTCCACCACCATGGCAAAGAATGGGCAGTATGTGGTGTTTCAGAGGAATTCAGATAAATATATGACATCACAGTTTTCTTCAGAGCTTTCTTCTGAAGAAGGGACTAACATCATTGATGAGGAAACTTGGTGCGAGTCAGTGCTTCCAGGTCAGCTGAACTCTTGCACAGGACAGTTTGTCTAACCTATACTCCTAAGTCCTTGTTACCAAGCAAAGTGATACCTGAGAGTAGAAAGAGGCCAGCCTGGGAGATGAGAAACAGGAGAGAAATGCAGCTTGTGCTGTGACAAAATGTATGCAGCAGAAATGGCAATTGTAGAGAAGGATTTGTACTCCAGTGGAAGTTGGTCTTTTGTCAGTAGAGACTCTGGCTGGGAGAGATAGGGGAGTTTGACATCTGAGGAGGTGATGGAGAGCAAGAGTACACTTTGGGTTTTTGAGGGCAGGTCTAAATATAACTGCAAACAGTGTGAATTGCTTGAGGGCTGAAATGCTTAGGCCTGCTGTAAACATGAAATCGGTGTTGTGTTATTTTTAGACACTATCAAAAACACCTGTATCAAAAATGAGTGATTGTTCACACTGGTCATTTCATGTTATCTTAGGATAATAGTAATTTGTGGCTTATAAGTATTTCAGTTTCATGAGTAGTATCTTTTATTCAAATGTAGATATTGGCTGAATTAATGACCTCTGGGACCTCTCTATGCATAGGCACGGTCACATTCTTAATCTTATTTTGGGATATGATTAATAAAACCTAGCTGAGTGCATCAGTGCATCTGCCTGTCACCTGGTATTTACTCACAAACTCTGTTTAGCTGCCTCTTCTTAGCTCTCTTTGCAGCTGATGCTATGGAAGATGCTGTGCATAGGTGATGCTCTGCAAGTTTCAACTATTCTAGTGATGCCAAGCTAATCTGCAAAACCATGCCAAAACACGAAACATGCACAACTGTCAGCGCTGCTGAAGAGCAGGGCAGTCGTTGAAGGCAGCCAGATTAACACTGGGAGATGAAGGGATGTTGCCATGAGGAGTATGAACCTGGGAGAGCGGGTGCTGGAAATCATGCTTCCCAAAGGGTACGCAGTTGAAGACACGGGGAGTATCTGCCGCGCGTGATGCAGCTGTGCTGCTGGGAAGGTTGTGAAGTGCTGACAGCTCTTGCTCAAACCAGCAAGAGCGGTAGGTGCCAAGAACCAGCCAGGCCAAAATACAGTATGTAAGTATATTTAACAATGCAAACGTTCATTCATGTGGTTCCAGGATGGCACATTTTGTAAAACTATGGAGCAAATGTGTTTAGTCTTTATGACTTGTTTTCTCCCAGATCAGCTGTAGGAGGGCGGGGGAGGAAAGATCTAGAGTCACCTACAGGTGGAACGTAAAGTGAGGGACAAGTCACTTCTGCTTCATCTGCTACTAGAAGCATTTAATCGTGGCAGGAAAACAAGAAGTCTGCACCTTAACTTGATTCAAAGTGTGAATTGAAGCTGATTTTTACTTCTTGACTGTTATTTGTTTCCCCCATGATGAGACCTGCTGACACATCATCAAAAGATGGCAGGCAGACTTAAATAAGCCAGAAAAGCAAAAATCAGCAGGAAGAAAACTTGAAACTGCAAAATAAAATAATGTAAAAGACTGTTCCATATCAAGGAAGGGTAATTGAATTTGTGAATAGTAGGCAAACATCCTCCAGTTAAAAAAGAATTGCTGACATCAGGTGTTTCTTCTTAAAAAAAGGGATATGGAATAAATAATCTGTCTTAGATTTCTGGCAGTGGAAATATTGTAAGTTATCTTTTGGAGGAGGCTGTTTCTATACAAAATGAGTCAACTTTGGATGAAATACTAGTGAAATTACACAGCAAACAAGGAATAGGGTATAAAATGAGTTGTCACTGTTCTCTTGAAGTTTATTCTTTCAAATGATCTTGGCATTAAGCAAGAAAAAAAAGCAACCAAGGAAGAGCATACATTATTCCTTTCTTTCCAAATGAACTGTTGACAGGTAAAACTTGACCAGAAAGATTACTAACCCAAAGTTCTTAAAAATAAGAAAATGACCTCATATTATTGCACTGTTTACTACTTTCTCACATGTAGCTGTGGTAAAACAAATGTATGTGTAATTTATCATAGAAAACATTGTATGCAGTATGAGGAATTTTAATGGTGTCACCATACGCGCTATTATAATCAGCTTAGAATACAAACTCTTCTCCTCAATAAGTAGTAAGACTGCAGCACATAGTTTTGTATGCAAGATATATATTCACAAAAGTGATTACCATTATTCTGGGTGGCAATGGTACTTTTTAATGGGGATTTTCCTCCATGTGTACAAATTTGTATGGTATTTTCAGCACTTATTTGAAATAAAATATTCTTGCAAGTAAAAAAAAATTAATAAACAAATATCATGTGATCAGTATTTACTCAAAAATAGGTTAATAAGTTGGTTTTCTGTTATATTTACCTATGGGCACCTATGTTGCATGTGGTTAAAAGCTCAGTATTTGAAATGAATTGCCAGGAAGTAGAATCTGGGATTCTAAGTGGCAGAAAGGAAGGTTTAGCTGAATGGTCTGTACAAAAATCCAACTCTGTAGAAACACCATTAAGATCTTCCTCGTGGAGGTCAAGTATTGCTTTCAGGAACACTGAAACACTGAGAGAAGGAGGGCTAATAAGACTGAGGGGAATAAGGGGTAAAAACAATTGTCAGATCCCGCGTGACCATCTTGGTTGCAATTACATGTGATGGAATAGCTGGTAAACTATTCCATCATATTATTTCATGATTCTTCTCTCTTCTTATTATTTTTAGTACTTGGAGTTTTTAGGAAACTATTTCTGTAAACGTTTCCAGATTCTTAACTGTCTGTGGAGACTTTGTATGAATATTTTAAACTGAACCAGCTCAGATGAACTACATAAATCACATCGTATATTTTAGTTCCTGTGAGAGAGATGAATGTTATCCTTCCATCTTTGAATATTTTACCAGTGTGCATACCTGTTGCGCATATGCAGTCCCACTTCAATTTTGAAAAAAGTCTGCAATATATCACGTTTTCAGTTCACTTCAGATGTGTATATGCATAGGAGAAAGGGAGAGAGAGTGGAGTGCTGGAACAATCATGCAGGTAAGTTAACTGTATTTTTTACCCCCATGTTTTACTGATTCCTACCATCTTGATTTCTAAACTCAGAAAGTTGAATCACTTCTAAGCTGACTACAGAGGTATGGTCTGGATCTAAACTCCTTGGAGCAGCTGTCCTTCCCTCCAGACTAAAGAGGGGAGTAGTTCAATGCGCTTTTGTTTAGTAATTGGTAAATCAGTGGAGGCTTCAGTCAATAACATAAACCCATGGGGTTCAGAGGAACAGAGGAAAGGCTATGGCATGTGATTAAATAGCTTTTGAGGGGGTGAAGAAATGGGAAAGAGGCTCTGATTCATGAGCAGTGGGTAGAGCTGTGTATGTGGAAGTGTGCCCTGGAGAAGCAGGAGCTGAAAGCAGGGTCCTGGCCAGAGGCACCACACAAGAATGCGGTTCCCAGGAGCTCTAAGAGTAACTTCAGTTTAGTTGTGGCCCAGACAACCTGTGTTTGACAAACCAAATGTCTCAAGTAGGGTCAATGTTACATTTGTTGCGAAACCACCAATATTTAAAGGAAAATTTGTTTTTCTGCCTTTTTAGAGAGAGAAAGTTCACCAAGGTGAGCAAAGGCAATAATTAAATGTGTGTAATGAGTTTGTTTTGTGGTCTTTCAGCTACTCCAATTTCTTGAAAAAACATACAGATGATCTTATATGGCCTTTCTCATAGCTATCATAGTCTTAACAGCTGGTGATTGATGAAACTACAATTTAAAAAAAGAACGTTTTTTCCTTTGCTCTACTTAATATTGACTCCTGATCTTGAGCTGCAAGTTATATGAAAACTAAATAAATTAGAGACAGTAAGTAAATGAATCTGATTAAGATGGTAATTAAACATACAACTCATTGCTGGGGTAGTACATGCTGTAGGTTCAATAAATAGCTGTAAAAATTTTTCTTAAAGAATTGTGAATAGATTTCTTTTAGCAAATGCAACTTTTTTTCAAAATAACTAGCCTGGCAGCCACAGATTCCTAGTGACTTTGGCTAAAAATAACTGGATGGTGTACAAGTTATTACATGATGAAAAGATAAATTAGGTTTCCTGCCATAATTTTTCTTTGGAAATGGACTTCTGTTGCTCTGTAATATTTTTATGCCTGGAGTCCTTTAGGGAAGCAATCTGAAGAGAATGCATGGAATAGGAATACCAGCTGTGAAAGGGAATAAGCACTGGAACCAGCTTTCCTCCACAAACCCACACATTTCTGGAATAAACAGAAGAAAAATTGGAGTGCCTTTAGCAGCCTAATTGGTTATTTCCTGTTCTTCTATTATGATGCTCCTGAGAAATACCCAGAACTCCTGGTTAATATCAGTGTTCACTGGATTACAGCTTCCAATATTTAATTTTTTAAATTAATTTTTGGTGCTGGTAATTTTTGCCTTTTGCAGCTTTATGGTCTTTACTGCTTTAAGAGCCATGTAAGGAATGATGCTAAAAAGGAATTCCACTGGTAATTATTGGATTAAAGTAACTGTGGAAATGTCAATCTGAGGTCTGAAAACAGCATTTGGGATGGTTTAAGACAGTAGTGTAGATTACTCCTCACAAACACTCTTGTCTGGCTAAACAGAAATCTCTTATGTTTAGAAGCAACATACTATGTATGAAAGTGTGTAGAAACAAAAAAACCCCACCACCAACAACAAAAAATAGGAAAAAACCTCACACCAAAGGAAAAAAACCTCTTGAGGGATGCTCAGCCTCCTAAAAGTAGGCAGATAAAACCAAATAAGAATGGTTGTCCTTCAAACAAGAATTTCTGAGACTGTTCATTTTATTGACAAGTTAGAAAATACTTGGCTGAATGCAGATTATTAATTTACAGTTTCTTTTTATCTTCTGTTTGGTCTGTGAAGATGCTGTCTGTGTTCCATATTTCTTACAGCTCTGAGAACATATCAAAAATATGCTGCTGTCTAGAATCATATTGGCAGATGACAAAATCTTTAAACATTTTTTTTATTTAAAAATACAGGGTTTTTTTCACAAACTTAAGTTGTTAAGTGATTCCTGAGACTGACAGATGAAATTTATTTGTTCAGTAGTTACCATTTCGCTACTTTGCTTGATTCAAGATGTGAGCTACAAGCACTTTGATCAATGAATTGAAAAGTCATCTAGTTTCATTACACAGTAGTTCATTCAAATGCATCTATATCCCTGAAATCTTGTAGAGCAATACAAGTCAACAACAAATCTACTTGTGCTTTTTATTCCAGCACTTTACAGGGCAGAGTGACTGTTAGAGGCAAAAACTCCTAGCCTAGTCTCATACAGACCTATCTTAACCAGCTAATATCACTGGAGTGTTATCACAGAAGCAAAGAATTCAGTGTAGACTTCAAAACTCACAGAAACTGAATAAATATTTGAGTTATGAGGCTGCAATGAGCTCTCAACCAATGCAGATACTTTTCAAGCTGTACCTGAACTTGTTTAATGCTCTAGATATATCTATTTGAAACCTGTTCTTCAGTTACTGTATACTTCTGTATTGCAAAACTCTAAACAAATTTATTTTTATTTAGTCAGGACAAAGTAATTATATATGCTGGAAATGCTGGAAATTTTTTTGGTATCACTTCTAAAACTTATTAAGGGTTATTGTTAATGAATACTATTTGAAATAGAACATCTCCTGTCCTGGATCAAATTTCTCCTTTTTGTTGCACAGTACTCAGAGATGATTAAAATAGCTGAAAACAAAACTTTGAGGAGGATATATCTTTCAAAATTGATATGTGAATGAAAAAAGGGATTGGGGTGTGTGTGTGTGAATTTCTTCATCAGGCATAGTTTTGAAAACACTTTTGCCCTCCAAATCAGAAAAATGAATCAGAGGACATCAAGTTGCTTGCTGCCACTGGCAATAATATCTAGTTTAGTCAGCTCAGCTTCAAGGTTTAGCAAGCCCATGTGGAAGAGCTGTCTCCTCAGCAGTCTGCAACAGAATAGCTGTACAGTCCAGACTTCTTAAAAAATATGCTTTTTTTAAAAGTGTGTCCTTTCCTTCTGTGAACCACCTGTGCTCATGTGTACAGTCTGATTGGAACATCTGGCTCTAAACCTCCTGTGATTGAAAACTCTTTTGTTTCTCTCTCATGGCTTTAATAGCAGTTGTAGTTTCTTTTTCTGTTTCTGAACAAAGGTTTCTACTAGGAACTAGCATGGAGGGAAAACAGTTTTTGATCTGCAGGTTGGTATAGTATATTGATCAGCCCAGAGTGTTGCTCAGTTTAGTTAGTGTGTTGGTCCCTACTTAACGCTGGTACGATGCTTCCCGGACAATTCAATCCACAGCTCAGCTTACATTTTATAACTTCCATATTTGCAGTTTCTAGAGTCACTGCTTGACAAGGTGGTCTTTAAGCAAGGTTGAGCTCTGGAAACATCTACATCAGTATGGAGCTATGACAGCTGCATATTATTCGTATTATTTATGTTAGCATAAATGAAATTTCCTGCCGGATACCTATTTGTGAAAGTGTGCACAAATTTAGGTCTGTGTGAATCAGGAAATTACCAGCACTATTAAGGTAAAGGTTTGGTTTTAAAAAATCAAGTTTCTGGTGAGAAAATAAATATTCCACTCTTCAGTCAGCTAGGGAAGGAAGAGAATCAGAGTCTGATTCACTTGAGTGCTGTTGTATTTGTGCAGATGTCTGCTATTCACCAATGAAGATTTTTTAGAAAAAAATGTTTTCTAAATTATATTTAAATGACACTCTCCCTTTGCACCTAGCAGAAACATTACTAATGTTTAGAGACCAGTGAAAAAAGGTAATTTGCCTCTGTAGCCAAACACCATTTTTATTAGTAGGCAGAAGATGCAAACGCTGGTTTTAAAGAAGCAGCAATGATGTGCGTGCAGCGGTCAACACAAAAATCTTTTCTAAACTCCCTGAGACAGACACCACTATTTATATGATGCAAAAGGTTTTACTTCTTTTTCTAATAAATGTAGTTGCTATAGAGATATCTGAAACTCATCACTGTCTCTAGCCACATCCTGTGACCTATTATTTCTGTGGAATAGTCCCCAAAACATCATAGGAATTGGTTACAATTTTCCTTTTCCTAAAAATTGCCCATTTCCTCTGTGTGAATTGCTCAAATGAAAGGGGTTGTCTGCGAATGATCTAGGCATAGTTGTAGGAAGTTATTTGCCACTTGAAAAACTGTTGCTGTACGAAGAGAAACCATGTCTCTGAGAGGCTATTTTTCTGCCTTTGCTCTGACTCTTGAGCAGTTGGGAGACTATATCCACTGATGTGACTTTTGATCTCTAAATGCTCAACTGGCCATCACCTTCATCTGCAGTGGCATGGGGAAGGCACAGTGTTTATTTCGTAGCTTGCAGAGGGATCCAGTTCCCAGGTATGGTATTCTCTAGGCTCATTTTGCACTCTAAAAGTATATCAGGGCAAGCAATGGTCTTATTTAAGACAGTGCTGACAAATGTGTTGCTGGTCATAAAATGAAAAAAGTGGTATGTCAGCTGGTCACTGGTAAAAGAGCTTACAGGGAAATGAACTCATGCACTATATAAACACATTTCTATAAATTGGATTAGTGATATGTGAAAGCATAAAATACTGAGTATTGAGGAGAAGAGTGGGAGATATCTGGGAAGAGAATTGTTTGATACACAATTGCTGGAATTCATATGCTTATTGAGTGCCCATGGCTCAGGAAAATTTTATGACATTGACTCTCATACAGGCTTGTATTGTGCCTCTGTGGTTCTTACAGGAAAATTTACAGCATGCCACAGGGCAGTTGGGCACAGATCCATTTTCCCTTCACACAGGGAAATGGAGCCCCATGGCTCTGGCTCCCCCTCAGCTCTGGGTCATTTGTCTACCAGATCATGACAGGCAATCTTTTCTGTTAAAGGCATGCAATACAGCGCAATGGCGCATGCTTTCATTTCGGTAACTCACGTGAATGGATGTTGCGTGATGCCTTTTTAATTTCTGTTTTGCTTGCACAAATGAATCCCATTTTTAAGAACAGAGCAACCAGCTCAAGTAAAACTTGTTAATCAATTATAGGAGAGATGTAAAAGGTAAAGAAATTAGTAGGCATATGTGAAGAAGAAAACAACAATGTCAAACTTCTGACAGACTGCTGTAGTTTGTGGTATAAAAATACTGGCAATTTATTTCTGTTTCATTTGCCTATCAGTTCTGTTGGCTGCCATTTCATATTTTGTTTGTGGTTTTGTTGGTTCCCCTAAGATGTATGGAGTCTTCTTTAAGGACCGTGTAATATATATTGTACTGTTTTCAGTGTTTTATAACAGAAGGAATCTATTTTAGTTAGCAACTCTACATCTTTCAGTTTTGAGTCTTTAGTCATCTATAGCTAATTGTGTTTGCTGCCAACCAATTGCACTGATGTTCTCCACTATCTTTATTTTAAAATACAGGCATCTGTTTTTTTTAAAAAATGAAGATTACTTTCACTGTGTGTAGGCACATATATATGGTCTTTCTGTGAATTCAAGCTTAATTTGGAGGGGTGGGGGGAGAGGTGAGGGGATCTTCAGTTTTCTATCATATATTAACCTGACTTAATGAAGCTGCTGTTTCAGCCACCTGCCTCGCAGATGCACTGTAGACTGAGAACGTGGCCAGAACATGCTGTGGCTTGGTGATCAGCATTATTCCTTGACTTCAAAATACTGTTTTGTGACATTATCCTGCATACTTTCTAAATTTCATGGCTGATTGTGAGTGCAATAAAACCAACCACAAAAAAAAAAAAAAAACAAACCCAAACCAAAGGCCTCTGGATATTATTCCTGTGCTTCGTTACATGGTTATACTGTATTTTTTCCAACATCCTTATGCAAGATAAGGGTGTTGTCCTTATCCAGTCTGAACTTGGAATGGTCAGTTGCAAATAGCTGTATTGTCTTTTACAGACTCAGAATGTAATTGTGCTAACTCAAGATCATGCGTGACACAAACCAAAATCTTGGAAAGGAAAGTGTTAATCTCCAGGACAGGTTCAGGCCATATCAGGTGTTCCAGGGAAGGTTAAAGGGAACAGGTGAAGCTATTGCAATGCATAAGGCCGGAGCAACAGGAATAATTATCTCAGCTGACTACCAGGTGGTTATGTTTTCTGAAATATGTAAACGGGGTGGGGAGGAGGATGAGGTATGGGTTTTTTTGAGTTATGTTTAACTGAGTTTAAGAAGAGAAGGTCCCTCATAGTTCTATGCCTACTTTAGGAGAAAATAGAGAAAGAGTTTCTTTTTTCTTGTGATTTTTTTTGTGTCTATTTTAGCTGGTATGATGGTGCCTGTGATTCAAAGGACCTATGTAGGTAAGGTTTTTATTTCATGGTCTGCATTTTGTTGCAGAGATTTCCCCCCATTATTCATTCCTCTCTTGACATAAGCTTCACTTTGAGCTTTATAACATCCTTCCATGTCTGTAAACCAGGAATTCAGACTAAGTTGCTGAGAGCTGTTCCTATGAGTCCTATAAGTTTTGTAAGTTGTTCTAACTCAGCAACCAAATATTGATTTAGGAAACCTTCTCCTGTGTCTGCTCTTTGGTTTTAGTTGCCTGTCTGTTCATTTGTAAATAATGTCCCTCAAAAAATAACATAAAACACAGGAAGGCAAGTTACAATTGGTGGGTTTTGTTGTGACATTCTAAGAAAATGAGCCCTGAATAAGATGAAATATAAGACATTATTTTTCTTTATAGAGTGCAGGGATTCATTCAGGAAAAAGTAACCTCTAAACCAAGGGGGAGTGATATTAGTTAGAACTGGAGCCTGCCTTGGCACTCTGCCGAGGGTAAGTCGCAGTATATTCATGTGGTGCCACAGGAGCAGATTGGAGAATCTGACTGCAATCTCCTTTCGTTTACTATCGCGCTGGGTGGCTAGGGTAAAACAGTAATTGCTTATATGAGTAAGGAATATTGCGAAAGTACTGAATGAATTTTAGCTGTCTTCCCTTGCAATTTAGCTGCTGGTAATTATTACGAGCTAGTATCATAAGATCAGTCAGTATGAAGAACTGTCATTGGAGAACATCTGTGCTTAAATGATCAAGCAGTGCTATCATAAAGATTGCTTAATTCTTATAATATGCCCCATATATTTATGTGTGACTAACCATAAGTAGTAACGCCACAGCAGATGTTATTTATTTCTGAAAAATTAAAGAAGTGGCCTAGATATGGGGCTTTTCAGTGTAGGAGGTGATACAATCATAAAAAACAGAGGGTGGTATGATGCTGGCATATCTGGAAGGCTAGACAAGTCAGCATACCACTTTAATGTCTGAAAGAGTTCCAGGTTTAACGAGCATTTAAGCTCTTTTCTGCTGTGGGAGCAGCATAATGAATACTGACAAGCCTGGGTTGCAGGCTGGCTGATACAGCTGTCCTCAGGATTCAAGAGCTTTAATAGTTGCCCATCCCTGAGCTCTTCACTGTTTTTGAATAACCCCTTCCGCCCCCCCGGTCTTGGACTCAGTATTCTTCCTGACAATGAAAGCAAGTCAAAGACTTGGAAAATTGCTTTCTCACCACTTCTGGAAGTGATAAAGACTAGTGTCATCTTAACAACAACAAAAAGCCATCCCTGTGTTTCAGTGTGCTGTGCGTAAATGTTGATCTTTGTTGTATACTATTCTGTACAGACATATTTGGGGAAGAGAGTGGATGTAACTTCAGAATGCTACCATCTCTCAATAATTGTAGAATAAACTTATTTTACTGAACATAACTTCTAACACTAGTGAAAGAAACCAGGTGTGTTGCACAATCCTCTGGCACAATACTGCTGTTTGTCACAACAGTCCTTATATTGACAGTAAGTAGGACTGTTTTAAATGTGTATGAAAGAAATAGGCAGGATAACTATCAGATGAACTATAATGCACTTACTATACCTGTATGTTCATAGTTATGTAGTAAATACTTGCTCTTCTCAGATGTGTATGAGGTATCGGGGAAGAACTTGTTACTCCACAAAGATGAAGGTATGGAGAAAAGTAGCTACTACAGCAAAATATAGAGGAAAAATGCCAATTTTTATTTTAGTTGGGGAAGGTACAGCATGTAAGCCTGTGGATGTCTAGATGTGAGACACAGAATTGTGTGCTTTTGTTGTGTATTTAAAACAAGTTGCTCAAAATCCCCTGTTCAATAAGAGATACCATGTTGTGCACCAGCCCTGGCAGTCACTGTGAAGAAAGAGCTCTTGGAGGCATCTGACTTGCGGGAGCCAGTCCTAATGACTGGCAGCATGATTCTTTCCTCATTCAAGTCTTCCGTAATGTCCTGTGCTCCTGTTATTTCCAGAGCACAGACTGAAAGCATTTCAAAGACCAACACCAGTTGGTTCAGACTGCAAGTTTTAGAAAGAATTTGAAGCAAAACCCATGGTTTAACTTTATGCTCTTTGCTTGACTGACTCTGCCACAGCAAGTGAATAGTAAAATGTGGCTCCTAATGGGCGTGTCTGATTCTGAAACAGCAGCGTTGGCAGGTGAGACATCGAAGGGGCTCACAAGTGTAACACCTCCTTGCATTCAAAATAGCTTTCTGGGTCACCTTAAAAAGCAGCAGAAGGTAATAGTGTTTTGGAGTTAAAGCTATTTGATTGTGAGAGACTTGGACTGAATGCTCAAACTTCCTATGTAACTTGGGACAGCAATTGCTTTGATTCTTGAGAGTTGTAGTGTTTTGGGGGTTTGTTGGGTTGTTGTTTGTTTGGGCTTTTTTTTGAAAGCAGTTGGTGCAAAAGGCTGCAGCTGAAATCAGGGCTCTAAATGCTGTTGAATCCTCCGTTTGTGGGTAAGCTACTAATAGATTTTTATATAATCATTGATGATAAATCGTGTTTGGTTTAGGCTGAGACGGGCCTTTGGGCTTGTCTAGTGATCAACTGGTGATAACTAAATCCCTGATCAAATTGCTTATTTTTACTGTATAGTGGGGAACAGTATGTAGCATTTTGATTCTGGTTGAAAACATTTCAGGTACTTTGCTCTAGATAGGTCTAGTAAGTAGTGTGACTAATACATTAACAATAGCTACATTTCATGTTTGCTTTCGACTTCCAGTCCTACCAGATGAAAAATGAAGTTAGAGGTATGAGAGATTAACTTCTGGGCTTTGTGCTGGCAACACCTTCATCCCCAGTATTCCAGAGTTGATGTATTTGCAGTTTGGTCTGGACCAGCTTTCATGTTCCCTTCACTCCTGTTAGTGATCTCCTTGTATGAGAGTGATAACCCTTACAGGAGAAATTCAGTTCATGTATTGTTCTTAAATACAGAGTTAAGCTCATGTTGAATACCCCATGTTTCATCTGTTCAAATACTTTGAGGCTTGCTGATCAAAAATGCTTATCAAATTGAGCTAAATTAGTGTACTACAAATTTGGGATGCTCAATTTAGCATTACTGTGAAAAATCCATTTGGGATAATAGACTTTGCCCTAGGGATTTAGAAGAGCCACCAGGGGAAACAAAAAAAAAAAAAAAAGACTTCAGTCTTGGATTGTTAATTAAAAATCAGTAGCATTGAAAAATGTTTAATGCTTCGGTCTAATTTTTGACAAATATTTTGACAAATATGATAGATCAATCCTCTAGATGAGCTAATATGGATGCTCAAGAAGTCTAGGGAGGTCTAAAATGGTTTCTGTTCTGCCACACTATTTCTGCAGTGGTTTTCAGTCTCACCTGTCTTTATAGATGACCTTGACTGAAAAATGGGATAGGTTGGAGGGCATTTACTGCTGACAGAAAGCTGTCGGCCTCCAGAACACCTGTTGGTTTTACAGAGCACTGGTGTTTCGAAAAAGAACTATATTAGTAGAGCCAGATGAAATTTTAACAGTATAGAGCTCAAGGTTGTTCCCTTAAGAAAAAAGGAAGCCTTTTTTTGTGAGATGTGGCTTGTCACCTTGTTGCACTGGTAAATCATAGGAGAAGTATGTACTACTAATACTATAGACATTAAAGAAGAGGCAACTGAGCCTAAGATATGTTGAGTGAGAAACCTGGCCGGGAAAGGTTGAAATACTAATGCCAGCATAAAAGATGAAGTCTTGGCAGTAATGTGTATGCTGTTGAAATTACAAAGTCAAAGCTGTATTTAATCCCCCATTTCTGCAGTCATCTTAGGACCCAGAGATTTTGGATTTTGTTTATCCTAGCAAAATTGAGCCTGTCTGGTCATGCCACTGCTTTTTGTTAATATGCAGAGCGTTAAATAAAAGGAAAAGAGAGAGGGAAGTAGACAGTGAGGACGAATTTGTATAAACAGACAATGGACTCAAGCTACAAATTAGGAGACAAAGTCTAGCTGTAAGATGAAAGTGATTATTGTACACACCTTGACAGGAGTGGGAGAAAAAAATCTGAACTGGTTTATGGACAGGAGCCTTCATAAATCTAGAGAGTATGTTATAATTTACTTCTGCAGCAGGGAAATTATGTTCGTGACTCAGGAGGCCTCTTCCAGTCTTTTCTTCATTAGTAGGAACTGTCTTGCAGTTACATTATCTACCTTGCTTTAGCCTTACAGAAAAAGAACATAATACTGTTTAAGGGAATATTTGTAAATTCTTGTGTAACAAATGCTACATATATCAGTTTGTGTAAATAAGATTCCCTTCCATCCACCATGGGAAAACAAAATTAATCTTAGTACCCTCTGCGCCAGAAAGAATATTCTGAATGAAAACTATATTCAGTAATTTTATTGCTGGTAGCTATAGCATCACTTTTCTGATATATTAGTGATTTTAATCACCAATTTTAACTGTCATAAAGAAGAAAGTCAAGTGTAATTTGAAGAGAAGAAAAGTATCATGACAATGATTGGAAAGTGCTTTTTTTTGTGTGTGAGATTGTGTACATCTTGCTAGCTACTTCTTTACAGGAAACAATATGTTGTGCAATGCAGATTTTGTAAATCCCATTAGTTTCGCACTGAAGTTGTACCCTCCCCGCCCCCCCTGCAGGGAATACTAATAATTCTGAGTATAGAGGAGGCTGGCATCAGTTTAATTACCCAGAAGACCTCCTTGTCACCACTTTGAATGCTAGTTAAGCTGCTGCTTCCATTTTCCCCACTACTGGAGACTGCACCCTACTGAGCAAACAGGAATACAGTCTGGAGTTTATGTATGTTTCAGTATAGAAAATTGAAGATCACTGTTGGGGGGGAAGAAAAGAACAAGTGTTATGACTCTAGACATTGTTTTCTGGACTGGATCCTTGAGGTTGGATTCTGTATCTGAGATGCTGTAAAAGAATTTATTGGGGAATTCAAATGCCTTTGTGAAGAACTTTTCTGGAATAAGCTGAAGCAGAACAGTGCCTCTATGCACTTGCTAATGAGGAAAAATAGTTTAAAGATGTATGCATTAATTTTAGTATAATGTAAAGTGTGAAGACAAATCTTAAAAATGTTATCACCTTCTAAATAAAGAATGCTTTCTAATATTGTCTAAACCACTTAGAAGTACTAGTTTAGTCAAAGCGGTGTTACTTTTATTAAATATGCTGAAGTTCCTTAAGTCTGTTCTGAGCTAATCTCTGACCTATACATATATTCCTGCAAATTTTTGAGATGTGCATTTTTGCCCAGCTCATATTGCATTCAGCCCAATGTAAAGCTAAACATCCTGGTGACTGAATATTGATTTTTGTGGGAGTGCTGCATTCTCTATATTTCAATTTGGATTATGTAAAAATTGGACTTCTGTTTGGATGCAAGTGCCCTCAGAAGAAAACCTATTTTTTATAAAGAAGAATAAATGGTATAGAGAGCTGTAAAATCAGAGGTAGAGTGTATCATTTTGGAGAGAGTTTCAGATATTGATGTCTTTCAGGGTTTTCAGTATAACCAAGTCCCAAAAATTGGCTGCCACTATGTTGTGCTGTGTCCAAGTCCTGCCTCTCTGGTGTGCAGGACACTGTTGCAGCAGTGGTTCTTCAAGAAATGCTGTCTTGCTGCCCAGCCTGTCGCTTGGTGCCTGGAGTGTGCCAGCACTGACCTAAAGTAAAATTGGTTAGGAATTTTGTTTGCCAAATTGAAGATAAAGGGCTGGCTCTTTCTGGGGTTGTTCATCTTCATTGGCTTTGAAAGCCTCTATTGATTTTGAAATCAACATTTTTTTTCTATTTTTTTTAATGTATCAGGTAGCCACTGTATAAAAGCTAATGAGGAAAGTGTCGCAGCAAAGCAAAATGGTCTTCTAGAGGTGCAGAGCTTGTAAAGAACACATTTTAAATTGATGTGATGACATCTTCTTTGCCTCTAGTGTGCTTTCAGGGAACAAATTCCTTTTCTAGGGAAGAAAATATTTTTAATATATGGTTGCGCATTTTATTGAGCACATTGTTTTTAAACCAAGATTTTAATAGGTTTTGTGTAAATTATTCTTTAGTAGGTTAGCTTTGTAATATCTTAAATACATGAGAATATGCTTTATTCAAAGTGACATACTTCTGTTTTCCTTGTTTTATAAAAATATCTTTAGGGAACTGCATGCCTTTAGATGTTGTTTTATATCAAACAGATTCATTGCGTCAGTTGTGGTTGTGATGATAAAATCTGAAGCACCAGGCTGGTGAAAATCTTACTCATATTACTCAATTCTGTTGTAAATTCTTATGAGGGAAAGAAGGAGGGGAAAGTATGTTAAAGTTGATCATGAAATTGTAGGGACCTTAAGTCAACTGCAGCACTCAAAATTATTAAACTCTATGGGTGTCACATAGTCTACATAAATCCTGTTTTGAGAATGCAGTTGGGATTATAGAGGTCTCTGGTTCTCTCCTCAGCATGAATTTAATTCAGAAAACTTATTTTGGTCTTGAACAGAATTACAGAGTTTACGGGTATCTGTAACATGGGGAGGACAACCGTTAGGCCCTCAGGGGCTGTGGTGGCTGCAGAACCTTGCTCTGGGAAAGGGCTGGTGCAGCAGGAGGAGAGCATGCAGCACCCTCTGCCAAGACCAGGATGCCTGGGCTGATGAGCCCTGAAGCCTGAGGGGTGGGTGGGTGTGGAGATTGGGACGACTGGAGAAGCCCAGGGTGTCAGTAAACCCCACTAACTGGGTATGCCCAGGAGGTTTGGGAGGCTTGGCAGCCCCCAGGGACTTCTCCACAGAGCTACTCCCCCGCCTGATGGTGGCCAGCTTGTCTTGCTCTTCCTTCCCAGGTGCAGGGCCTTGCATTTACCCTTGTTGAACTGCACAACTTTCCTGTTGGTCCATTCGCCCAGCCTGCCTGGGGCCCTCTGGGTGGCAGCTCTGCCCAGGACTGTGGTGGTTGCCTCTTGGAGGAGAAGTGGAATGGGACCAAGGTTAGAGCTAAATTGGTATAACTATCATTGTGAATTAAATGAACTATTCCAATGTGCATCCATTTTTTTATTTTCATGAGCTTTCACTTAGAAGGAATTGTGTGTTTTGTAAAGAGTAGACTGAAAGCAACATGATGTTATAAAAAATAGCATGATGAATAATCAAGCGTATTCAGATAGCTGCTGGTGTTATAGCCATTGTGAAAGGGTTTGGGGTTTTTGTTTGTGCTTTGAGTTTGGTTTTTGGTTTTGAGAGCAGGAGCACTGTTACTGAAGCTACAGCTGTGGGGAACTGTGGATGCTGATGCCTAACCAGTACAGGGTGTTGCTGCTATAGGGAACAATTCTCGTGGGGGATATGCCAGTAAGTGGAAAGGAAATAGCTGTCCTTGAGCATGAGCAGACTAGAGTACTATGAAAATGCTACCTGGATGTTCAGTGGTATTTGATATGCATCTCTTGGGGTTAATGTTTTTAAGACAAAGTAGACAAGGAAAGGGCTGCTGGACTCCAGCCTTAGTGGTATATTATCAGGAAATACTAATGAGCCTTGCAATTTTGTTTTCAATATAATGTTTGCTTTTTATAATGGATATTATCCTACCTACCTCTGCCCATAGGATGATGTAGCTCTTCACAATGATACCAATAACACTATATTATGAGAAGCAGATCTGTGGAGCTGGCATATTTTATAGAGCTGTTTTTATTGATAATGTTAGTATTCAAAATCCTCATGTGGAGTGATCATTAAAGCTCATTTAAAAACCCTTAGAGGGTTGCTCAAATACAGTGCAAGGAATTTAATTCTTAATTATATACAGAGGGATATATGAAATAGAATTTGCAGTCACAATGCATTTCTTGATTGTGAATCCATAATATATTATTGTTTCTTAGAGAGTTGAAAAGATATCATTAACATAAGAGATGAAAGTATTCATTAAATCAGTGGTGTAGCGCTGGGCTCTTAATTTGGTAAAAGGAGTCTTAGAACTAGGTAGCTGCTGCACTGTTCCCTTTTTCTAGCCTTCTCTAGTGGTCACAGTGGTGATACTTTGAAAGCGAATTCAGTATTTTGACTAAGTGCAAAACTTAATCCTTTAAGCCATATTCCTCGCTCTAAGTGCTTTACAAAAGTGATAAATAGCACTCCAGCATTAATCCATGGCTAAAGTGTAGATTTTACCATTGTTAATGGTTAAGATATTTTTTTTGGTTTTGGTGTTCAAGATAGAGAATAAAAAGGCAGTTGCTAAAGTTTCCTAATATTTGTATTTATTTACAATACATAATTGGATTTCTAAAATTACTGACTTAAACCAACTATATATACCCTTGAATAGATGGAATCATGTGAGCCATACACTTGTTGACTTTATTCTCATTTAGGTCTAGGTAAAATTTTTAGCAGATATTTTAAAGGCCGGGGGGGAGTACCTTTAAGTAATCTGTAGCAGTCTGCAAGTTTGTGTCTGTTTAGCTGGATTTAAGTCCTGAATAATAAAAATATTTGAAATATTTTGTCATTGATTTTTTTAAAACACAAAGTGTTTGTAGTTGAAAATGTTTGCTTTGGTGTTATTTAAAACATTTTATTTGAAAGAGCTCAGAACCTAACAAAGGACTTCATTTTGGTTGAGCAAGGGACTTTGGCTGAATGAACGGTATTGTATGAAAGAAAAAAGTGATTCTCACTTCTACCCCAACCTGTGCATATTTTTCCTGTTGCTCTGCTTTGATACCTTGCTAAAGTTCGAGTATGTGGAAGGTTACTTATATCTGCATGCATAACAGATGTATAAGATCCTTGCTATATGCAGGTCATGGAAGATGAAAGTATCAGGATGGAGGCCAGAAGTTATAGTTCTGCTTGTGTCATTGATTTCACTCTGGAATGATATTAAATGTTGACTTGCTAGCAAGCACAATGGGTGCATACTTGAACGGTTCGGTGCTTTAGGAAAGGTCTTTTTAGGAGCAAAGTTGCCTGGTCTTTGTACCTGGATTCATGCAGCATGCACTCAGGTCCATCAGTGGGGTGTTCCTTTTGAAACCAAGTCTGAAATCGGGCATGGGGCTCCCATTCAGTGCACCCTATGTGGAAGGGAGTGGCAGGTTCTTCAGTGGCTGCTCTCTCTGTGCACTAGTGTCTGCGATCAGGACTAGCAGGTGACACAAACCTGACTGCTGGTTAACATTGATGTGATAAAGGCTAGGTCTACAACACATCACAACAAAATTAACCTTGGCTGTTCTCTCTTTGCACCTGATAAGATGAACTGTGGGTGCCTCTCTGGTGCTGGTGTCATATTTTAAAATGAATAAATAACTGATTTCTATGGCCTCAGAAATACTTTATTGCCATGTTTTATCATACAGAGCCATTCCCTAGCCCAGAATAACTAGTTTAGTTTATTTACCTAGGTTTCTAGGAAAGCTATAGGTGTACTAGGCTGTATGACAAAATCTGTTTACTCTAACTCAGGGAATATCGTTCTCTGTGTGGTTTGGGGGATTATTTTAACAGAGATGAGTTGGAATTGAAATACTAAAGAAAGGCAGCTAACCTAAACCTCTAATTATCTGGAAAACTTCAGGCTGAACATTCAGCACTGTAATTACCTCAAAATTGCTAGCTGAGGCTGGACAAAATGTTTTTCTTTGGCATTTTGCTTTATGCCTCTAGCCTGAAAGAGGCATTAAACCTACGAATGCTGGAGGTACTGTCAAAACAAGACAACCAAAACAAGAAACAAGATGCTTTTTAATTTCTATGGATTTTTCTCACACTTTTTCAACTTGCCCTCTGTAAAATACTGCAACATGCTATATCATTTATTATGGATCTTAATTAAATTCCAAGGTATTGTGAAAGGAGGTGAAATCAACAAAGTTGAACATAAGTAAAAACACCAGAATCTGTACTTAAATGCTGTCTACTTTCAAACACACTCGGAAGTATTTCAGCCTCTGTTCTGGTCTTGAGGGCAGAGTGAAAGAGAGCACCTTGTGATCAACTGAATGAGAGCTCCCTTGGAAAGAGACCTGTGGGGTACATCTGTGAGATGTGGTTTTTCTTCAGTCATCTCTAGGCACTGACATATGAGAAGATTGGCAGCACGGTCGTGGGCTATTTATATAGTATGCACCCAAAGAAATGCCCAGTTGTCAGTGATTCTAAATAAGTTATAAGTTGGTCTGGTACCAGAGAACGGTTAATAGTTGGCCATGAGTGGATCCCAACAGTGGCCTTTAGTGTTTCCAGGTCAACTGAATGTCAGAGATGTTCAGACATTGCTTATAGTTTTGATGTATGTTGGCAACTAGTGGAATCCTAACAGCTCTTTAGACATGACTGGTGAATAGATTTAGATCCTGAAGCAGGGTATCTGGGCTGTTTAAGTTCTTCTAGTCATTCTATGTATGCTGCTGGAGACTTCAGCACAACAAGGGCATCCTGAACTCCTCCTAAGCTCTTCACTGACAGTGTGCTAGAAGCTCTTGATACAATTAGTAGTTCCTCAGTTATGGCCAACCTTAAGTAAGATGGATTTTTAAGCGTTTGCCATCAAGTAGTTTATTTGCGCAGTCTCCATTGCGCTTGCTCTACTTGAAAGCCTCTATTTCTGGAGTTTGTGTCAGTCTGTAGAAGTCATCTGAAACAGAGAATGCAAATAGTTTCCCTGTAGTACACCTTAAAAGAGGTTTCAAGAAACAAACTCTGCCCCTCCTTTTTCTTATTCTTCCAAAAGGGTGATTATTTGGAACACGGTACAGAATATCACCCTTAGACAGATACAAGTCTGATGCTTAGACAAAACAGGAGGGTGTTTAAAATGGAAACATGCCCCACTTTGAAGTGCACTTATTGATGGGTGTAGGACTTTTTTTTTTTTTTTTTTTTCTTTTTTACTGTGAGACTGGTCTGCATGGCATCTAGAAGGAGCTCAGCAGAAAGAAACCATGAATCCAGTTTCCCCAAGGGCAGACTGACCATCTAACCTAAAAACTTGCTTACCATTAGGGCAATTCTTAGTGTGATGATGGTGTTGGATGCATAGATCTTGCATTAATCTTCCAATAGACCTCTCTAGGTAGGAAAAACTGTAGTCTGATCTTTCTTTCAAAGCTGAAAGGGTTGCGCCTGAACATAATTCTGTGATTCTATTCTATGATTCTATCTAGCTTGGGGATAAGAGATGAAAGCAGTGTAAAGATTTTTTTGGAATATGACTTATCTAATGTGATTTTATGACTTTGCTTTTTTATGTACTGTTCTTCAGATGTCAACTTTTAGAGTTTTAGAAAATATCTGTAGAATCAGATCAGACCTTGCTCAGTGTTGCTCCATCAGTTTCCCCTTGTATATTCTAGGTTGGCAGTTGTTCCTGAAGGCTCTGTGCTTCAGAGGTGTGATTTGTAGTCACCTGCCACCCCTCCATCTTAGAGAGACTGTTTCAGATGGACAACTGAATGGAAGGTTGCTTTGACTAAAATTTGGGAAATAGAAACTATTTCTACAGCATAATTCTTGGTGACTGATCCTTCATGACACTTAATGTTTCTTTAATGCTTATGGTATTTTAGCAGCTTGAATAACAGTTTATAGCTCATTTAGCAGCTGAGGAAAAGGGACATAGATGCTAGTTTTGGTAGTTTTATAGTAATACTATGGTTTCTCAAAACTGTTCACTGTGACATAATGTCAGTTGTATCAGTGAGTTGAACAGAAGACAATGTGATGTCTGCTACAATATGTCTTTGTAAATAACATTTTCTTTCCGTCATGGGGCCAAGATTTGGAGTGAGGAGAGTGAGGAATTTTTTTTTATCAGTCATTTTAAAAGTGAGAGAAAAGACAGGAGAAAAAAGTTGACAAGAAAGGACATCTTGTGTGTGTGTGTAGAAACCTAAAGAAATGTGAATGATGAAACATTGGCAGGACTTCTCAGGTAGGTTTTTGTTTTATTTTTTTTTTCCATTGATCTCTGCAACATAAGTGAAACTATTTTATTATTTATTAAAAAAAATGAAATTTTCACATTGCTTGCTTGAACTACTATATGGTCCCTAAGAAAACCCAGCAAGTGTGAAGGATGCTTATTCTTCCTGAACTTCCTGAAGTATTCAAGAGCAAATGAGTAGGTTATGACTTTCAAGCCTGAGCAGCCAGTGTCTGAGAGATCCAGCTATAGTGTTTTCTGAGCAAGAAGGGGAGATCATATGCAATCTAAAGACTAGAAAAAAAAAATAAATCAGAGTTTCTGCTTGAGTGAGTAACTCCTCTGGAGTTGTCCTAAGAAACAAATTATGCTTCTCTAATGTATGATTTAAACATACTTACGTGTCTTCAAATATAGTAAGACTAGAAAGCTCTTATACCATAAATCAGTTGATTCAAGTAATGAAGAAAAGAAATCCCACTTTCTAAATGCTTATTCTATTTAAATTTAATGAAAATCTTAAAACATACAGCAATTGCACATTTTGGAACTATTCTATTACTTACAAATACTTACAGTCAATATTTTCACAAACACTCTTGATAGAGGTCCTTTTCCCATAAGTTGACTGTAAATGAGCTCTGATGTAACTTCTAAAGATAATTTTAAACAGAGATTTATAGTTGACAGCTTCCATGACCATAACAACATATTAGTGGTGTGTTTATTCCAGAATTCTGACATATTTTCAAAATCTGAACAAGTCCTGCAGGTAGGAAATATGTTCATGTTAGATCTGGATAGATGAACTTAAAGGAAAAGATGAGTAACTGCTTGGTTTTTTGGTTTTGTGGGGGTTTTTTGGGGGGGTTTTGGGGTTTTTTTTTGTTTGGTTTTTTTTTTTCAGAAAAAAATGCTGTTATAATGATTGAACTAATTTTTTCAATATTATGATATCTCTCACCAGAAATGCAAGATTATGTAAAATGTAAAAGATTATGTTTAAAATGTAAAATGTAAAAGATTATATTTAAGGTTGTATATTCATTCCACAAAGTGAAGATATTAGAAAAACATTTTCTAAATCAAGTTAAAATAATTTTGCTTACTTAAATATTTTTTTTCCAGAGCACTCGAAAACACTTGTCACCAAACCATAAAGAAAAATTTAACTTATAGGTTTGAACAAGAAAGGTCAGGAAGGACTAATGTAATTTTGAGGTTGTTTAGCTATAGGGGAGGAAGGTCCTTGTCATAGTGGGTCAAACCAGTGGTTTGCTAGACCTTACATCCTGTCTCCAGTGTGCTGGGTATTATCAGAATGCTTCTGCAGTTCACCAGATGTATACATAGATGTATTTGTATCTGAAAGGATATTTTGAATGAGTTCTACAGGGAAACCTAGAGGACATTACATGAGAAAAGAGCTTTTGTTACCTTTAAAAACACTTTTTTTTTTTTTCAGACATGTAATCGTGAACAATGTCATCCTCTTCTCTATGTATACCATATATAAAATGCAAACTTCCAGTTTCATGTAAAGGATTTAGTTAGATATTTCAGTCTTCTTGATATATACCGTTAACCTTCATGCTTCAAAGAACATGCAAAATTCTTAAACTTAGTACAATCTTATTTATTTAGCATATGGTAAATGTTAGCTCTAGGATGTAAGCTTGGATTTAAAAAATATTTCAAAGTTATTGGAAAGAGATGGTCTTTTACTGTAAGGGAAATAATTTTCTGGTTTTATTTCTGAACATAATTTTAAAGATCAGTGATAGAAGGCAACATATTCAAAGCAAAATATTGTACAGTAGTTTAATTTCATCTTGTGAAGGCATAGTGGTGGTGGAAGAATAAGCATATCCTCACCAGAAAACAATGACAAACTACTTTTTAACCTATTTAACTTGTTGGATGTCAGATTGGGGTTTCACTAGAAGGTTTCATATTGTTTTATTTGGAGCTGATTTTCCAGAATAATCCTCTTTGTGGATCAGCTTACCTTTTTGAAGAAGATCTCTTGTCAAATTTATTTTTTGGGGAATCTCAAAGACATCATGGCTCCCTGCCTTTGTATTTTCCTGCTTTAGGAAGGAGGAAAACAAGGGAAACAAGAAAAGGAGATATCAGGGAGATATGCCTTCTAAACTAGTTTCTTCATGAGACAAGAAAGCAAAGCACAGAGCTCTAGCTACACTGATACTCTATCTCTGACAGAGGCCAATATTCAATGCAAAGCCAGAGCAACCACATCTGATTTTCCCTACTTTATTGTCCCTGCTTTCAGTGTAATCTGGAGAGCGAGACATCATATCCAGCTACAGCTGTTGTTATTTATCACTCTACCTTCAACTGAGCAGTGGAAAATCACCGATGACAACAGAAAGATTCTCATACAACTGTTTTTCCCACTCTAATCTGCTCCTACATATGAGCCAGGGCAAAATTGCTTGAGCTTGCTTTCTACATTTTCCATTCTGACCATTCTGCTGATCCACACTCTGTCCCAGATGAACTCCTGATCTTTTCCTTTGCTCTTCTTTGCCATTGTTCACCTCACCATCCTTCAAGTAATTCCTACCCCATCTAAAAAATATCATGTATCACTTGGTGGACATGACTGTTTTTTCAAGCAGAGTCCATATTTTGCTTTGTGCTCTTTGTCTCCAGGGCCAGGATTGTCTCCTATTTTGCCTGTAAGGTGTAATAGTCTGTAATAGTCATGCTCTTTATTTGCCTTTTGGTGTTGCCACAGTAATAGGAAAAGTTTTATAGAAGGTATAGAAAAATACTTTCAGGATATAATTAGATTTCAACTGCCCCAAAATAAAAGGGCTATCGTAGTGCAGCTGGTGTGGAAGTAGGTTGGAACAACTTTGATAAATGAAACCTAAATTATAAACTTGTGCAAATTAAAGAAAGAAAAAAGAAGAAAAAGAAAAATCGGAACCAGACCATGCAGACAATTCTTGGATAATGAATTACTTACTGAGACAAAATTGGGAACTTCTGAAGACTTACTTAACACATTCAGTCTTGCCCTGCTGCAAAAGTTCAGCTGTCTTAAGCCAAAAGAGTGAAAATTGAAGGAAAAGCAGCCTTTAGTCAGCATTTCAAAGGAATGAGACAGGCATACAGCAAGCCTATAAAACTATATGTAACACTATTATTGTCAGAAATTGTTTAGGTAGAAGATGGACAGGTTGACAGCAATCTATAACATGGGGTTGCAGAAATACTGAGAAAAAAAGATTGGAGATGATAAATTCCACAGATCAAACAAAACCAGGAAATCTACAGAAATTAAATCTAATCTTAATAGCTTTGAAATAAAATGGAGAAAGGCAGTGGTGGGTAAAAGACAGTGAGTTACTGAATTAAAGAGTCAGAATTAAGATAAGAGCACAATTCTATTCAGCAGTAAGAGGAGGGGGGAAACAGGATGGAACTGCAGAAACTGCAATGATGAAGGTCCTGTGTGGTCCCGAGCAGAGGGCATAAGTAATAAAGAGAAGGGAGGATGGAAAATAAAACAGAACGATTAAAGTGGTCTGATAAGAATATACAGATGTTCATAAAGCAGAAGCTTTTTGCACATTCAACAGCCCTTTACAAAATTGATAAATGAGCTGACACCTTTGCCCTCCTCCATGTTAAATGAGGAGGACTATTTCACAACAGCTGTACCAAGAGGTTACAAGGATAAGGTTAATGTAATCATGTTATCTTTCTGTTGCTGAAGAAAACTTCATCACTCCATTAAAACAAATAAAAAAAACCCCAAACCCTCTATTTTTCTCCCCCCCCCTGACAATTTTTTAACTCTTATAAGGCAACACAGCAGTACCTTGGTAAATAAATGACACAATGGGTATTGGAGGAGCTATTCCCAGCTTTTCAGACTGGGCACTACTAACTGCAGAAGCAGTGAAGGCGGCAGTGCCTATTCCATCTCTTCTATCTTGCTAAAGCAAAGTGTGGGCACTGGCATCTGTGTATTCATCTCAGTTCAGGGCAGGGAGGCTTGTGCTGCCTTGTTCCTATTTGGCTTTTCTCTTTGATCAGCTTCGACACTAAATGTGAGAGTCCTTGTTCAGAAAAACAACCTCTACACCCTGTGATCCACTGGTTTTACTCCCTTTACTTGTTGTAATGCTTGCACCGAAAGCTTTTCATACCCTTCCAGAGGAGGCAAAAATAGATTCTGTGTTTGGCATGTTCATAGATGATGTTTGGTTCAGAATAATTCCTTCAGGAAGAGAGATGTGTGTTTCTGGCAGATTGATTTATGCAGATCCTTGGTGACTGAGCAGACATTCTCCTCTTATTTCCCCTCCTTCCTACCTTGAAATTGTATTGCTTATGTACAAAGACATCTACTCTTCAACTAGTACTTATCACTTTCTAAAGATGCTATTAAAATGGGAATAACTCTACCAAGAAGAGGGGGAAGGCAATTGGGGTAGTGGTTTCTGGTGGTTGTCACCAGTGTTTTAAAAAGTAGGTAGAAGCTAAAGAGCAAACTGTGGTGAGACATCAAAAGAACACCAAATAAAAATGATAATGAATAACCTGAGAAGTAAATGATGGAAAGCAGCAAAATGTGTGGAAATGGAGCAGGGAAACTGGTCATTTTTTGACATAATAGGTATTGACATAGCAGAACCTCAAATGATTATCTTTCTGCATGGGGTGTGTGTCACTGAATTGTTTCCTACCAAGTGTGGTAAGATTGAAACAGTGGGAAAATTTAGAAAAGAAATTATAGACAATATAGAGAGAATGACCTTTATCAAGGATGCTTTTTTCATCACATGAAGTGCAGCTCCTTACCAGTAGGGAAAAAATAACATCCTACCCAGAGAAATAGGAGCTAAGTGTGGAAAAGATTCTGTTATGTTCTGGAGCTGACTTTTCCTGTCTCATATGGTAGAGAGTCTATGTATACTTCCTTTCTCATTATATCAAAGGAAGATACCGTCACTTGAAAATTATTTTTGTCTTGCAAGAAATGGGAAGGATTACTCCTGTAGCTCTCAAATCTAGGCTCTGTTCAGCTGCTGTGCAGAAGGCTGGCTGCTAAACAAACATAGTGTTGCAATTTAAAAAAAAAAATTAAAAATAATATTTTTTGACTGGATGGTTTTGGTTTTGGATCAAATTAATGCCATAAACTGTTTCATGTGTAATCCTGGATCCATTACAGTGAAACGGACCATCATGCTAATAATATGTGGAGATGTGCTTTTTTTTTTTTTCCCTGGTTTGAGCAGCTATTGCTATTGTGGCTTGCCAGAAGAAGCCTAAAGCAGGAAAAGTATTTGACAGTCATGGTTATTTATATCATCACAGCACCAATGGGCTACAGTATGAGTGCACTTTGTAATTTTTTTGTTCCCATCAGCACAAATCCAACTATTATTCTGCTTTGTTCAAATGCTGTTGGTTCAGATAATGATTTAAGATGAAAAGGTTGGAAGCCCTTGATGTTTGTGTATTTCACAAAATAGAGCTTGTTGCCAGGCTGCAATCCTACACAACTGGCATTTTAGCACCCGTCACCTGTGCAAATTACATAGTATAAAAGTTGAAAAATACTGAGAGAAGATTGCAGTATATACCTGGACCTCTGCAGACAGCATTATGGAAGAAGTGGGATCATATAGTTCCTCAGGCAGGGTATTATGGCATAGCTGACTTCTGCCTGGTCAGTTCTGTTTGGCTGGGCTATCTGAGCACTTCCCTACATCTTAAATCTACATGTTGCAGTTTCCTTACTAGCATTTCACATCTGTATTACCCTTTTACAGATGAAGAAGTAGGTTGGAATTCACCCCAGGGAACAGAGGAGGCTGGTGGAGGGGAAGGGAATCCACACCCAAAGTGTCTTGAGGCATGTGCTGTAAGAAATTACAGCATTAATGTTCCCACTAAAGCTGAATGAAAATGGACTCTGTTTCTAAGGAGGGATACCCACTACAGTAATATTGCTGTGAAGTAAGCAGTTGGAATTACATTTGTAGAATTTATAACCTAAACCCCAACAACCTGAATCCTTTCAATGTTCCATTTCTATGTTCATATTTTAATATCTCTGATGCCGATATAATTCTAATTTTATGGGCTTGAGGGAATGCTTTCAGGAAACGGGGTTTTATTTTTAGATCAAATGAATCTGATCCAGATAAAATCTAGACCTGAACTTGGCAATTACCTGGTTTTGAGCAATGAATAGCACATCTGAGGAGAGAGATGAGTTGGATTTTTTTATTTCACTTGTTACTTGATATGCAGGGAATGTGTCAGTATGTGCAGTGTATTTTGCCTGTATTGACATATTAATTTGTGGAAAACTGCAATATGCAGTAAGCATTAAAATATGCAAAATGTCAGTGTTGTGAGCATAGCAAGAGCATAATTAATTGCATATGGTTATTAGTTACTCATAGCAAAATTTTGTTAGTGGAGGAAAAGGAAGTGAAGACTTGTGCCCTTTATGGGAAGGAGCATGTCATTTTAGTCATTCTGTACAGCATCTAGCACTAACCCTGATTGTGCCTTGGAGGCACATCTGTTAAATGGTTTCATTGCATTACACTAGTAATTTTGCTTTTCAACAGACTGTAGCTGATGGGAGTAAAGCAACAAAAAAGGTCTGTCTAAATCTCAATCTTGTATTTGAATTATTTTAAAACTTGAGTTATTGATGGGACTCCTGGGGCAAAAGAGATGTGGCAAGTTATTTCTACTGGGAGGAAATAGTGACGTTCTCCTCCACATAATTTTTTCTCCCATGTTTGAGTGTCAGTGTAGGGGTGAGTGGTCATAAGTTACAATGAGGAAAGTGCACAAATGTTTCAGTGAAATGTTGCTAGCTTTGATGTTCTACTGCATTTAGGTTTTATATCAGAGAATAATCTAGATTTAAATAATATGGGATTATTTTCAATTTCTGTTTCCAAACAAAAAGAATGCAAATACAATTAAAAACATTTATTCCTGCTGAAATATTCTTTAGAAGAAACAGTGACTTGTCATATTAGTTTCCTTGGTTTAAGAGGGAACAGTCAACTTGGATTTTCAGGAATTAATGAACCATTTATTGCTCTTACAATTGTATATTTAACAGTACGACATGGGGTAATCAACATTTCAATTTCTTACTAAATAGAGTACTTAAAATAAGCAGAGGTTGACATATCTCCTCTAATACCAGTGCTTCAAAAAGCTATGACTTTTTGTGAAAGAAAAAAAAATTATTATCAAGATTTATATATAAAAAAAAATAATTTTGGCTATCAGGCCTTGTGTGTAGTGACATACATCTCTTTTTGTAAAGTAATATTCTTGAAGTAATGCATTATACTGTGAAGTACTCCTAGAAGAAATAGATTTTTTTAAAGTAGTAAGAAATTGAGCGATGAAACTTCTGTTCCCTATTCCCTACAGAACTTCTTTAAACCTCACAAGAAGGTAAAAAACTGCATGCAATGGACATGACTTTATTTAAAAAAAAAAAAGGCAGCAAAAGAAAACCTGGCTAGACCCTCTAAAGTAAGAGATCATCGTCTCATTTTAAAGAGGAGACTGTAATTTAGAAGTTCATCTAACCAGGTTAAAAAAAGCTTTCATGAGATCTGATGACATTAGTCAGCAGCTTTCCCAGTGTTAGCATTGTAATTGACTGATCAGATCTTGTCTTCCAGACACCAACTTACATTCTTAGCGCTATATCATGCTGTGCTGAAAATCTGTATTATCTCCAGTGCAGACACTCAGACTCAAAGCAACATTTATGCTTTTGTTTTTAGCCACCATAAATCAGGAGAAATTCTTCCAGCTGTTGAAAGGTATCTTGAAGTGATTTTATAGCCAAGCTCCAATCAGATAATGCTAATCTCTAAGAAGTACAATGATGCATTCACAGGAGAAAATATTAATATTGCAGTTCACCCCAGAGGTGACTGCATTTCAATTTGATAAATTGTTTATTATCATCATCATCTTACCTGTCAGGCTTTGAATGTATTTTGGAGACTTTGGAAAGAATGAATCTTTACAGACGTGGTTCGTTGCCATCTATAGCAATATGCCAAATGGCATATGCTCTATTAGACATACTCAAAGAAGATTAATTATAATATTTGGTAGGAGAAAAAAAAAGTCAAAACTTTTTTATTAATTTTTTTACTTCACAGGCTTGTCATAATGGGATGATTTTGGAACAGTGATATGGCATTCCTGCAACACTGCCTCATCTTTTCCAGCACAAGGTGCCTGAATCAGCTTCCACTGACATCAGAGTAAATTAGTGAACTTGTGTCATCTTAAAATGGCTGTAACAGCTTAATCAGCCTCAGAGTTTTGCTGTTGTGAATATTTAATTATCATCTGATTTGAACCTTAAACTGAATGTTTTGGCCGTCTGGCATTGGCGCGCTTCAGCTTTGATACATAGAGTACTTTATACACAGCCAAGGTTGTGCAAAATTCTCAACTCCTTAGAGATTATTTAAAAATGATACATGGAAATTGTTTAATCTTGAAGGTGTTAAACTGGTGTTTGAATGTACCTTAATGCTTGCCTCTAAGCTGATTCAGTCTTTTTTGTAAGTGTGTCTCTATGCATATACACACACAAATATATAAACCTAAACTTACTTCATTTTTGTTTGTTATGAATTGGCATTTGTACTGCCCAAAAGGGATTTGTTTTAGAAGGTATAATACTTAGTAAATAGACTTTAATCCTGCCAGTGAAGTATGTTGCCTGAGCATCTATAAGAAATAAGATGCTGTGTCAGTTGCTTTACCAAAAGTGTTGGTAGAACTAAATTAATTTCAAAATGAGACTTTACACCAGAAGCTGTATAAGCAAAGCGTATTTGACATTTCTGCAGTTTTTCCAAATGTCCGTTCTCTACTGTAATTGATTTTGGAACTTTTGTGTATAATTGAGGCAGAAGCTTAAACCTGTGCTACATACATGTCATTAATCAAGTTATGTTGCATCGGTTGCCGATTCAGTTTTGAACTGTTCTAAATGTAGTTTGTACCAGAGTGTTGGTTTCTTTGATATTGCTTTAGGCAGTTGGAGAAAAATGGCCGTGTCTACATTTAAGGACAGATACAGTTGGCACAGTAATGCTCAGTTCTCATTCCCTGACAAACCTGGAATGGGAGGACTGCAGGGACATGCACAGAAACTTGCTGCTTTTCCATGTCTGGATTTTCTGCTGTAGGAAACCAAAGTACATGTTCATATCTTATCCTGGCATGTGACTGGACTATGGTCAGGGTATGTGCTCCAGCACTAGGGCTGAGATGTAGCCAGTAAAACTCCAGGCTCCAAAATAGTGCATATTTGTTTTATAAGACCATCAAGTTGTTTGAAAGGCCTTAAAAATAATGTCTGAGGCTTATCTCTGAATATTTCTGTCAATGCCCCCACCCCCCAAAAAAAATAAATTAAGCCCTCAAATATATAGCAGATATTTCAGAAAACATTGCAAGAAAACTATAATATTCTGTTTAATTTAAACAGCAAAACCACCACGTCTCATGAAGGACTCTAATATTAGCCATTTCCTTACAGTTTCAGGACATATGAAAGAAAGTACATATGTCATGTTTTTTCTCTTGAAAATGTACTTTTTCCACTGCTTGCTTTCCTAGTGCTGTTGTCTGAGCTGTTAAATTATTGTTTTAGAGAAGTGATTCCCACTCACTTAATATAAAAGCTCATATAAAATTTGGGAAATGTGGGGGGAACTTCCATAAAGCTTTTCTTTCCCAGATTTCTCAAGGAATTGAGGTCAGATTCCGTGTTAAGCAGGGTTGAGAGTAAACTATAGCAAGTGATGACATAGTTTTCACAAGCTTTTCCTATTTTTTCCTGAATTTTACAGTGGCTTTTATTTCATATTTGACAATGACACAATATTACCCCCCCTATAAAAAGTAACAAATAGGTTCCTTACATGTGCGGGATAGTAGTGTTAGGCTATAACAAAAGGTGTTTGGAGCTAAGGCCTTTCTCATACATAGTAACCGACTCCTTGACACGTAGAAGAGCTGTTGTGTATGCAAGAGAGGTATAGAGCCTTTTTCTGGAAGAGTTTTGTTTTTCTAGAATCTGTTTATTGTGTTCATATTTTACACTGATTAAGACAAGACCCTAAACATTAAAGCATCAATGATCACATTCGCATAGATGATGAGAGAAAGCAACAGCAATGAAACACCAGCAGTGGAGTGAAAGGCCATAAAAGAAGTCTGCAAGAAGAATGCAGGAGGCACATTGCTGCAGGTTGGCACTTATAGTTAGAGCCAAGTTCACTTATGGAAAATTAAAGTGATATGAAAACCCCCAGGTGCTCACAGAGCCTGCTTTCACAGTTTGCAGTAATGAGAAGTGTGAGTTAATACAAATCTATTCTGACAAACCTAATGGAAACAATTGCAGTTGCATCTTTTTGTCTCTGGGGAAATACTAAGAAAGATTACCAGTCACAGGACAGTAAAGTTCATAGTCATCAATTCCATAGGTTGTCCCAGGACTTCTTACTCTGCCTCAAATCAGCTGAGGACTGCTGCATTTTTTTAAACTTGCACAAGAGGCCAAATTTTAGAGCTACAGTGATGCTTATGCTGAAAATATTTAAACTTTTAAAGGTGATACATATTTTTGTGGAAATTGGGTTTTTCCCAGGTTTAGTTTGTGTCTTACAAGTTAACATTTTACGTTACTTAATCTGTGTGACTAGAGGTAAAGGAATAGAGCTGTGACGACTTCAATATTAGTAAGATTCTAGAGTGAATTTAGCACATGGGTGGTTTTAGAGTAGGATTGGCCCCATGCTCTTTTTTGAGGGCATGTGTAAGTAGAGAGGCCAGAGTTGTTATAAGTCTCCCATTTACTAGCACAAACTGCTTGTCTATTTGGTTTGTTGTTCTTCAAGTATTTTTCTTTTGTACAGTGTAAAAGCACAATCTTTATGGAATGACTTAAAAGCAGTGACACTAGATCTTTTGCATATTTAGCTCATCAGCTTCCACTGTTCATAAATCTTGATTTGGCTCTTGGCTTTATTGCAGCATGAAACCCTGCAGTCTTCAAATACTGGTTAGTCACTAGAGGGCGATAACATTATATGGTGAAAACAGATTACACCAAGGTCTGAGCATTTCAATGCCCTGTCAGTTTTACTGTATATTTTCATTTGATGGCTATTTCAGTTATTTTCTTAAAGTTAATTCCAAAGAATCCTCAAGCATAATTTTCAATATCTGAAATTGAAAAGGAGTAATAGTTCCTACTCCTGACTATTGCTGTTTCTTTCCCTGACATCCTAGAATAACCACAACTAGTCTAATCAAATGCTGCTTGACCTGTAAATTTAGTATTTAGCCCAAAACGAGGCAAGAGCTGAAAAACAAATGTCAGAATTTCACACCCAATCACTGACATTTTTAAAAAAAAAAAAAAAATTTAAGGAACTGTCTCTAAATGAAGTTATATATTCTGAAGATAATTTGAATTAGTATTTAGAAGAAATGTCACATGCTTTGGCATTCTAGGGCTATTTTGACTGAGAGTAAACAGTAATTTTTGTTTTGGAAATCATAAGAGTTACTTTTGGCCTGAGAAAAAATTAGCCTTTCTGTCTCTGAGAACAGTAGCTGATTAGATCTCAGATGAGAAATGCAATGTGTGCTTAATAATCTTCTGAAAAAGAGAACATATTGGAGGCCAAATGTTTGTGTAAAATAGAATATATTTATTTGTATAAAGTAAACCCTTCTGTTTTCCGTAAGTGCAGACAGCTGTGACTGTGGGTTTAATTCCCTTCCACCTCCAGGCTCTAACCCCTGAAAATATTATGTGCAAAGCTTTCATGAACAAACCTAATATAAAATGATACCCTAAATAATTAAATGGAAATTTGAAACAAAACAGATAGAAGTTTAGTGGAGAGCTGTTATATTTAAAATATGATCAAATTAATCATGAAGATGCTGATTATTTTTTTCAGTTTCCCAGAAATCAAATTGCCTTTGAAATAATATTTAAATATTAATTTTGTTCATCCAAACATTAATATCTACTTTTGCTCAAGTATCTGGAATGCCACGGTTCTTATCAATACCACAATGGAAACAGTAGCTGTAAACCAGGAACCAAACCTTGACTACCCACAGTCTTAAAGGCTTGACACAGGGGAGGTACTGTTAATCCAAGTTCCTTGGCCATATTTCATTCAAGAATCAAGAAATGAAATATTTTGCAGGCCATCTATTGGAATTTTAGTGCACAGTGTGCTTTTATTTTTAATCTACTTCCTTTGCTAGGCTAAACCACAGTTGAACAAAAAAAGTCAAAGTATATAGTAATATAACACTTAAATGCAAAGAAAAAAACCTGGAGTTATAGTCATGATTGTTCAACCTTAATTCCTTTTGCTAATCAAGGTGACATGAACAAGTATAATGCTATCTCAGAAGATATTCTGGATGAAATTTGCAGACATCTGTGGGACATTTGGTACTGTTCCTGTACAACTGCAATGTTGGATTCAGAGGCTTATATGGAGACTTGATGCTGATTCAAGGGCTGCTGATGTCAACCATGTACGTGAGTTTGCTATGCTATTTTATATTATCTACATTAGATCTTTTCTGTATAGCGAGTGGAGTGCTGCATTATTAATATGGGGCTTACAAAAATATAATTGTAAAGAAATAACTGATGTTTGATTCATTAAGGCTATACATTTTAAAAGAAAGCCAACATTTAAAGTGACCATTTAATCACTGTCATGTATCACTAAATGTATCATTATATGTGTTTGAACAAATGAGCTCTAAATGGGAATATTCCTAAATAGAGCAAAAGAAGGTATTAAGACCTCAGTTAGCTGACATGCAGTTTCTTAAATATATTGTACTGTTCTTCAAACTGATGTTAAGGCATGGCTGCAATTTTCAGCACTCTAGGCTTCTTATTTTGCGGTAGCTCCTTTTTGGCATCTAGAAAGAATTGTACCTCCAAGATGATATGGTACCTGAGCTTTAGCTATCACCAGGAGACTGTTAAATGGAGACA
Organism: Strix uralensis; assembly: GCF_047716275.1. NCBI lineage: Eukaryota > Metazoa > Chordata > Aves > Strigiformes > Strigidae > Strix > Strix uralensis. The sequence goes on from NC_133975.1 coordinate 43,781,748, forward strand.
ATCTGCCAAACGTAGTAAACTACCCTCCTGAATGTCTTACCTAAAAAAGTGAAAAAATTAGGTGGATACAAAAAAGTTGAACAATCAAAGAAGAAAGACATATATAGTCCCCAAATATTAATTTCTGACTCCCAAATACCTTGTAGTGTGTGCAAAAAGTAGTTTTGAAGACAAGATGACTAAGTTACAGTAATAAAGGGCAATCTAGAAAATGGTGGTCTTTTCTACCATGACACCTCTGTCAACACAACAGAACTATAGCAACAGAAGGAAGAAGTTTAAAACACAAACTTCCCTGTATGGAAAAACTGCATGCATTTATAATGTCCGTGTCTTCACTCGTGCATTTTTAGGAAAAGAGTTAAAAGTCAGAGCTCTAAGCCTTGCTCATGTAATTCTCTGCAGTGAATTTCCTGAGTACCTTTCTCCTTTCTGTTCAGGACAGGATTTTCAAGGAAGAGAGTCATCCAGTTTCGTTGTTACCTGGGTCACTGAGTAGTTATCCGCCGCCTTGTATTGCATCCACACTGCTCCATGCCCTATGGGAATGCTGAGAAAAGGAGCTATATTCCTATTTCACTGGTACAGTATTTTATTCCCACCTTTTTAAAGGGACTTTGAATGTAATGAATCCCAAAAATTATTTCAGCAAGACTTGTCAGAAGGTTGCTAAAGCTTTGGACTTTCCTTCCCTGACTGAGACACCATGCTGAGTGGATACATTAGTATATTTGTCATGGACAGTGAATTAAGATAGAAGGTAATCTCATATCTGAGTATTTTTATAGATATTCAGTATTACTGGTATTTAATTCTTTATCACAGAGAGATTGATTAGTGTTTTCTTGTTGCCAGGACAACAGAAACAGTCTGTAGAAAACAGGATTTGGGAGGCTGGTTACACTTTGCCTCTTTGGTTTCATGTAACGGAGAATGAAATGCATACCCATGTGGAATATGCATTATTCCAACTACACAGATTATCTTGTACACTAAATTACCAAAGGTCTTTGCCTGTGTGATTCTTATAAGCTGGAACCTTAAATTATGTGCATTCTGGTTGCTACTTCATAGTAGGATCAGTTTCTAGCAGAAAAATATTTTTGCGTGTCTCAGAAGACAATTTTGAAAGTTGTTCATCCCCTGTTCTTTTTATTCTGTTATGTTATGTTTGTTGGAAACGGCTTTTCACTCCCCGATGATTGCTTGACACATAAGTCATAACAAGAGATTTAGATGAAAATGGCAGAATGAGAAAAGCTGCATTTCAATAGCTTTTTGTAGTATTCTACAAAACTGGCCTGCCACCTCTTCCTGATTTATAGTAAGGCTGGTTCAGTATAAACTGATTTGAAGAAGTTTTGAAAGTCTCTGAATTTTAAATTTTTCTGATGAATGTATACGTGATGTGTTTCAAACTGTAATCCAGCTCCCATTGAAGTCTATGGCAACCCTACCATCAATTCCTGTGGTGCAGAAGTGGACTTATAATGAGCTATTTAACATTTCACTTATCTAAATTGTCACAGCTTGAAAGCTGTAGTAAAAGACTGGTGGGGTTTTGGAGTGACTGAAGGGCCTGTAAATGTAATCAAAGAGACCAAATTGTGTGTGAGAAGCTGTTTCATCTCTATCTCTTTCATCTACAGAAACCTGATAGAATTTGTTTAGTAGATTCTGGCATACAAAAATGTGTAGTCAAATGCAGTATTTAGAATGACTCTTCAGAACAAAACCAGACAGATGAATAGTTTTACAGTTAAGCAGCTATTATTCAGTAGTTTTAAGTTCTTCATGTTCTGTCACAAAACGGATGAGGATCTTGTTTGTAAACCATATCTAACTTGGTTTTCTTATCTGTACAATAATGAACACATATCTATCTAGGAGAAGATCTGAAAATACATGCTCTAATATTTATGGAGTGTTTCAAAAGAGTGATGATAAATAAGATAGAGCACGAAAGCTATATATGATTATATCCGGTGTGTTTAATATAGACATTTGTTTCATATCTCTGATCTTAATGTGCTGTTCAAAATTACATAATAACTGATCTCTAATGGAAGAGTTGTTTTTCTTTTTTTTTTTTTTTTTTAGCAGGAGTTTCTCTTGGCTTCTAAAATTCAGGTTGACTAAATGTGTTCAAAGAGATACTAGTTCAAATGAACAAATAAACAGATATTCTTTTAAAAAAAAATAATCCTGACAAAACATGGAAAAAAATTGTAGTAGTTATGTTAGGTACATTTGCTAGTATAGTAAATGAGGTATGAGAGAAGTGTGACTTTATCTTCTTTTTTTGAAAAGACTTAATTATAGAGACTTTAATGATAAAAGAACCAACGTATATATCATATATCTTACCACAAACTGTCAGCAAGTGATCTGCAACAAGGTGGGAAGAGTTGCATTGTACATGATGCAGAACTGATCTTAGAATTGCCAGAAGTTGTAAAGCAAAAAATAGCTTTGAGTCCACAGGTAAACTTATATAATGTTTTTTCTTGAATTTTGGGATTCTGAAAACCAGTTCAGAACCAGTACAGCAGTAATAATCAAAACTTGGCCAGATCACAGCATGTCTTTTCAACCCTAGTGAATGGAATTATGGACCACTTAAAGTTTTACAGGCTGGCGCTGCTACAGAATTTCATTTTTTATTATTAATAATGAATGAGATGTCAATGAATGAAACATCCAGAATATTATTCAGCATCTTCAGGCTTTGCCATATCTTCCTTTCTGTTACCGAGTATAAATGTGTTGAGTGTGATTGTCTGTGTTGAGTTAAAACATCTGTCGTGTTTGTAAACTAATGGATAAATCATCCTTCTCCCCCTTTTTTTCTTTGTCCTGAGATATCAGCCTAAGTTTCTTTGATAGTTTGTTTCCCTTTATTCAGACATGATGTTGCAGTTGTTCTAGCACCAGTTCTCTTGGCAGATAGACTACCCCTCCTCTCACCATCTTGCCCACTGTTAATTTAAAATGTTGATAGACAAAATTTAATTCTTAAATTAGGGTTGCCTTTTGTAGAAAATATTTCCTAGTAAGACTCTGCCATGGAAAAGTTAAAATTCTAGAAGTGTCTGTATGGTTTAGAGGCAGTAATTTCTTTTTTGTTTGTTTGTTTAGCATTGATGATTTGTTTGCAAAGTGAATGAGCACATGGAATGAGAATTTTTAAATACAAATCATATATTTATGCTTGTAGTAATGGGTAGTGAAAAAGATCTATTTATTCACCCTACCATGTGACATCAGTCCTATGAGCTAAATTCCTGTATCCAACCAAACTGAAAAGGAGGAAGAAAACGTATTTTTCATGAAAGCCAAATCTTTCCATTTTCCACTAACCCTGATAAAGACTAATTGTAGTTTCAATGGAGAAAACTGTTCTAAGAAATCCTGAATGTATTTTTCTATTATTCATGGGTTTTTTAATATGTGAAAGAACAGCCAACGCTTCTGGAGACCATTTTGAGTAAACTATTTGATAGGAATTGATTGATGTAGGAAATAATCTAGAAAAGCAGTAACTTTAGCTTTTAAGTGCTCATGAAGCTACACAGGGAAGTAATTAATAAGAATTAGACTTTAAGATAAATGACCGAGAAATTGTAAGACCATGGGGGAGCGTGAATCAAAATCTGATAACAAACTCTATGAGAGGGGTAATATAAGGAAACTGTACTTCATCAGGGTGAAAAGTTTGAATGTTGTAGTGATTTATTTATGAAACTCATAAAGGGTAGTCCAGAGGAAACATGGGTATCAAATTTAGGACAGTAAGCTGAAGGAAAATTGACATTGATTCCTTAAAAGGTTGGAATCCCTAAGGTTGTCCTTAAGGCAACACTTCCCTGATTTCTTGTCACAGGGTGAAATAAATGCCAAAAACCAAACCACCAAACACCAGAAGGGGAGACTGTTGGCATCATCAGTGTATTCTGACCTTGTGTTCTTAATGACAATATCCAGGTGCATCTGGGCATAGAATATGATTTACAAAGTTGCTTACAAGTAGTCTTTTTTTACAGCTGGAGTCATACAGCGGTTCTAATTATGGTGGGTGAAATTTAGCCTGAATTTGAGTGACTGCAACATTGTTTTAACAGGAATGGCTAAACCCAGGCAGTTGTGTTAACCTTGAGGTTTGGAAAAATTAGATGTACACTCCTATGGACACTTTAGTCTGGATAATGACAAAGCCACAAACCGCTAAGGGGTCCTAGATAGCATTCTTTTTGGCCAAAGATAAGTTTTGGATTTGCTTATGTTCCTATGTTCTCAAGGTAATGAGTAAGCATATTGGAGACTCCCCTGATATGTGTAACTAAAATTAAGGAAAGCAGAACTCTGTTGCAGAAGTAAAAGAGAAGCAATTATGGCAAGATGGGGACCAAGTCCTTCAGGATGATTTTATCAATAGCAATGTTGAACTGGGTAAATGCAATAATAAAAACATAATGAAGTAAATTACAGTTTTTTACAATAATCATATTCATACACACATAGTGTGTAAATATACATGTAAGTGTATGTATTTATCTCCCAGCCCCATGACACTTGCATGTGTATTAATACACGTATTTCCCAGCTCCTGGTTGCATGGTAATGCAACTCAAAATATCTTCTAATATATCAACAAAGTTACAGATGTAGTCTATCAGTGACTCTTATGAGTTATTTAATCTGTTTTACCAGAGCAAAATCATGTGAGTGTTCTGCTGAGAGAAAAATCAAGTGCATCTTAAAAATTGCATTTCCAATTGCTAATCAAAATTGTAGTCTGTTCCAAAGCCTCTTAAAGTGAATACAATTTTTTTCCCCAAACTTATTTTGGATCTGACCCATAAGGATTGTACAACGTAGCATGATATATCAATTTGTGCAGACAGGGAGAGGGAATGTGACATAAAACCTGCCTCTGACTCATAGAATTTTGTCCTTTGGAAACAGCATGTAATGTTAATAACCTGGTGTAAGACAACAAGCGGTAAAAAAAAAAAAAAAAATTTATTGTTTTGCAGAGTAAAAGCATGCTCACTGCCAGTTCATAAGTTTGCAAGTAAGTTATATATTGTGCTAATGCAGTTTAAAAAAAATCTAAACATATTGTCACCATGTCTGTATGAGCAAATTGATTCCTTATAGCAGTTTCCAGTTTAAGATACACTTTCCCTAGCTGAAGCTTGGAGTATTTGCAGGCTGTCTGACTTCTAGCCACCCTACTGTTAAGAATTATTTGAATTTTAAATTTTGTCTAATGACTAATACTCAAATTTGCTGTATCCTTTTAAATTTAATGAGAAATGATCACTTCTGCTGAACTAAATATAGTAATATCAGTAGACCTGATTATACAAAAAGCAGCTGAGAACCTAGTCTTCCAAACCAAGTTTTGTGTGTACACACACTTGTACATTGTGTGTACATGTATGTATTGTATATGATATAGAATCACAGAATCATTCAGGTTGGAAAAGACCCCTGGGATCATCGAGTCCAACCATCAGCCCTACTCTACAAAGTTCTCCCCTACACCATATCCCCCAACATCTCATCTAAACGACCCTTAAACACATCCAGGGATGGTGACTCCACCACCTCCCTGGGCAGCCTATTCCACTGTCTGACCACTCTTTCTGTGAAAAACTTTTTCCTAATGTCCAGTCTAAACCTCCCCTGTTGCAGTTTAAAGCCATTCCCTCTTGTTCTGTCACTAATCACCTGTGAGAAGAGACCAGCAGCAACCTCTCTACAATGTCCTTTCAGGTAGTTGTAGAGAGTAATGAGGTCTCCCCTTAGCCTTCTCCTCCTCAAACTAAACAGTCCCAGCTCCTTCAATCGCTCCTCATAGGATTCATTCTCCAGGCCCTTCACCAGCTTCGTTGCCCTCCTCTGCACTCGCTCCAGCACCTCGATATCCCTCTCGTATTGAGGTGCCCAAAACTGGACACAGTACTCCAGGTGTGGCCTCACCAGTGCAGAGTACAGGGGGACTATCACCTCCCTACTTCTGCTGGTCACACTATAACGTATGAACAGTTACATATATATTTTAAATTAATGCTGTCAGTATTTTCCTACTGTTAATTTTTGCATGCAGCAAAGTTTGTCCCTAGTGATCAACCACTATGCTAACTAAAGCTGGTTATCTAATAAAAGTAATCTCAGGAGTACGAAGTCAAATTTTTCTTCAGAATATTTAGGAATACTTTGATCTCAATAACAGAGAAGTCTTTTTCCCTGTAACAAATGTTACACATTTGATAATCAGTATAGTGGAAGGAAGAAACGTATGTCACTAGAAGTTTGGTGGGTTTTTTATTTGCCTTTTTTTTTGTGGTGTGTTTGTGGTTGTGTATTTTGGTTTTGGCTTTTTTTTTTTTTTTTTTTTTTAAAGCTCAGGGGAAAAACCCAAGAGATACAAAGGCAATCACTCACTACCTCCCACAAACAGACTCATGCCCTGGCAGTCTCTGAGCAATGGCTACTTTGGAAGACCAAATGCCAGTTTTTATTGTTGAACATGATATATAGCATGAAATATCCCTTTGGCCAATTTGAGCCAGGTATCCTGGCTGTGTCCCCTCCCGACTTCTTGCCCACCTCCAGCCTACTTGCTGTCAGGGCAGAGTAAGGAACTGAGAAAGCCTTGAGCTGTGCAAGCACGGCTCAGCAATAGCCAAAACATTGGTGTTACCAACACTGTTTTAATCACAAATCCAAAATGCAGTACCACACATGTTCCTGTGAAGAAAACTAACTCCATTCCAGCCAGACCCAGTACAGCTCTCTTCTGTTTTTATTCACCATGGACATGTATAATAATGGTTTCTTCTTAGCAGCATTTCCTTATTAACTATTTCCTCTTGAATAGTTTTCCTATTCACAAATTTGTTTTGGATGTTATTTTTATCTCTGAATGTTTGTAAAATTCATTCTCAGATAGACTGACCAGAATAATGCTCCATCTGAATGCATATTAAAAAAAAAAAAACAACATACTTATGGTATTTTCATTAACTGTGCATGCTTTCAGTCTTTGCTGTCTTCATTGACATTGAACTTGACACTCTTCTAACTCAGCTGTCTACACAAAAGCTTTGGGTTTTTTTCCTGAGTCTGATGTAGTACATTTAAATTCAAGCAGTATGACTCAGTAGTTCATATTACTTTGTTTATTATGCATTACCTTGTGTTTGTCAAATCTATATTTCATCTCCTACCTTTTCTTTCTTGCCCACATTTTCATATTGAACTCAGACTATTTGTAGAAGGTGGATGCAGAATCAATATGAAAACAGATGAAGTAACTTTGATTTTAAATGTGAGAATATCCACCCTATTTAGAATAAGTAGTGAACTAATTAGGATCTCTTCAGGAATGTCTGCTGTTGTAGACTTTCTTCTGTGGATTTTATTGTACTGCTTCCTTCTGCAACTGGTACAGCGAACTGCATCTGTGTGTTATGTTCTTATAAGCCTGCATCAAAATAAGCCAGTTTTGCACCGAGAATGGTTTTCCTAGAAAGTCTTTACCTGCATTTTGTAAACTTAACTGTCCTACATAGAACTGGTGGAGCAATGACATGAAAATCTGCAGATATGACCCTGTTTTCTGTGTAGGGCTGCTTTCCTGGCTGTCTGGGTAATTGTATTGTAGAAGCAGTACCTTGGCTTCCCCTCTGCCATGCTGACTAACTCAGTATCGTCTGGGTTGGGAACTGAAAGGCAATGCTGCAGCTCCTCTGCAGGAAGCTAGGAATTGGTATAAAACATGGACTCTTGTTCAAGAATGTGGGAGACATCGTATATCCAAGACATAGGGAAGTCCTCAGTGTATTCACACTGACTCTGTATGGGAGTTTTCCACTACTGATCCCTGTTTACAGAGCCTGCAGAGTTACAATCTCAGATTTGGTTAAGCAGTAGCTAAAAGAATTGTTGAAGTATTATGAATTTGTATCTCCCCATCTTTAAATGCCTTTATTTAGGATAACATCTTACTGCACCTATACAGAACAAAACAATGTAGGAAAAGACTTCAGCTTTACCTTTGAAAGCTCCTCCTTCTGAAGACTTTGCTTTATGCTTGTGAGGTGTGCTTTACATATGCAATAGCCTAATAAAGTTTCTGCTAATGGGCTTTCTCCTGCAGTTCTTCTTAGGGTTGATAAAAGTCCATAGGTGTTTTAGTGCTGGAGTATTTTATTACAGCTCTCTATATATTTGAAAAATCTTACCATTGATTTTCTATAGGTTCTTCATTTATCTGTGGAAAACATTCCACTTTTACTCTAATTGCTCATAGTGTTCCCTGTGCCTCCTTCACCTACATCTGCTTACTATTGATGTATGATACCAACTTCTGATTGAGGAAAAACTCTGTATATACAAGCTTAAATTTAAGCTAAAAGCTTAAAGCCAAAAGATATTGAAGCATATGTTTAGAGCTAATTCTGAACTTGCCTGATTCAGCAAGTTCTCAAATAGTAATATTCTCATGTTGCTGGTCGGAGGTCACACCACTTATATATATAAGTCCTCTGTCATTTTCACTTGCAAACTTTGCTGATGCAGAAGGACTTAGTATTCATAGACTATATATGATCATCTCTGCCTTCGGTGCTTTTGATATTCTGGATTTTCTGCTATAGTATATTTGGAGCTCTGTCATAGCAGTAACCTCAAATAAACAACACACATCTTGAATGACAGTATTTTCTCTTCTTACTTATTCACTGTATCTTCATTCAAAAATCACTCCTGTTTTGATCATCTGTGGTTCTTTCTATGACACAGAAAGGTGAAATAAGCACTTACCATTAAGCAGCAGTCACTGTTACGAAACACTCTGAATTTTAAATTGCCTATGTCCAGAGTAAATGACAATTTTGTGCTGATGTTGCAAAGGAAAATCTGGTTGAGGATCCTGTTGGCTTCTACAGCATTGTCTTGGATGTAAATTCAGCTGTCTATTACGAGGATATGGAGAGACCTGGGGATGGTTTATGTTTGCTTTGCTTTCCATTTTAGTGATTTACAGCATACTAACCTCCTGCATACATCAGGGAAGTGGTGTTCCATATTTAATTTCAAAAAAGTAAGGGATTGTGTAAGATGGAGGGACTGAGATAACATGGTCATGAAGTCTGGATGGAAGACATTCCCTTCCATGGGGAGTGAGTATGGTTAGTTTCTAGAGGGTGCTAATTACCAAGATTGAATTTGTTGTGTGGTTAAGACACTGTTGTTTCAAGACTCTTGAGCAGGTCAGAACTTCATTTTCCCCTTTAACAGGATAAAAAGGGTGATGTGCAGCTGTGGTCAAGTTATACAAAGTAGGAACATTACGCTTTCACGTCCAGAGATAATGCTGAGTGGCAAAATTCCCTTTAATGTTCTTTCTTATATGCTGCTCCAAGCCCTGTATGGCTGGGTAAATTCACATCTAAGATGCTGCAGGCCAGATGTGGCCCATCAAGTATTTTACGTAGTATTACAGGTAAATCTTCTTTCCAGTCTCCCACATGTAGAAGGCAGTACTGTTACGAATTCAATTGCAAATGATACAGCGGGCTTGCTCCTCACAAGCATTCACTCTGACATCTGGTCATCACTGCAAATTCTGGAGGAAAAAACCACGACCAAAATCCCCTGAGTGACACCTCTGAAGATCACAGAATAAAAAGGCAGATGATTTCTGAAATGTAAAGGAGAATTTGATGCAGAGTATTGTCAGAGGCCTTTGTCAGACTGCCTATAAACCAGGCTGGAATGAAGCTCTGTTTAACTGACGTGGTTGAGGTAATCTCAGCATTAGTCACAGACGGCCTGGACTGATAGTAGGGTGTGTTCAGAGCTCACATTTTTGCATGTGCGTAGTATTGTTTCCTTCATGTACCAGAAAATAGATCAGCAATTTTGGCTATTATTTTGCAAATAAGTGTGCTGGAAAGATGAATACAAACCAATTACAAATATGCAATTCTTAAGTTGGTTCTTGTTTGAAGGCTTTGCCAGCTCTGTAGTTGCTCTCAGACTAATCAATTATACAAATTTTCTTTTTACAAATTAGAGCAAACTGCTAACCCAATTTCCTGATTATTGTCCTTTTATGTTTTTGTAAGGCTTTTAGATTAATTAATTCTTAGATGAGCATAACTTTACAAGCATAGTGGATGCTTTCTGGAAAGCAGTCATTAATCATTGTAATGTATGACCTCAGTCATATCTTGTGTCTTAAAAATATGCTTTTATATTAATCAATAATTGACATTACTTTGCACTACGTCCTACATTTAAGAAGTTATCCTTTAACAAGTTACTTGCTTGTTGTTTGTAAAAAGCAAATAAAATACTTACAGACTTTTCACACTACCTTCCTCCAAAGCTGTTGAATGTCAGACATCGATGATGGAAAGTTAAAGATACCATCTCTGATTATTTAGCTGTGTGGGAGATGGTGTTTGAGGCAAAATGTTCTTCCTGTATCAACATCAATACCTATGGATCATGCGATGCAGTGCACCAGACTGCAAATTTTAGTGACAGACCACCTACATAGAGTGGTTTGTGCACTTCTCCCAAGTCCTTAATGTGTTCAGCATTTCAAACTGACTTGCGGAAAACAGACTCTACAACTCTGAAATAGAGTTATAAAGCAGGTATGTTTACTCTGGTGCCGGGGTGCAAGGGGATTTCTCCACAAAGCTTGCACACCCACAGCACATTTTACCCAAAACTTACAGAGTGTGGATATACATATTCATTGGATTACATAACACAAACATACATATGCATAAGTGAGGCTGTGTTAGTTCAAAAGGCTGATGTCAGCAGTTTATGTTCTCTTTGCACCTGCGCATTGCCTTCTGGTAGGCGTCTTCAGGGGTCTTTGGGAGGAAGGCTCGCAGTCTTTCTCACCTTGTACTTTTCCTGGGAGCATGCGCAGAATCTCTTAGTCAATTTCTTGAATAACAAGAGTGGTTCCCACTGGTTTACCCATTCTATCTTATCTAAAAACACCAGTCTATTAATTTCTACCACCCATATATGGCTATCTATCCATAAACTTGCTAGAGCACATCTGCTTTCCAAGGACATGTCTCTTATTTTTGCTGAACGTAGTAATTCTTGGTAAGTTTCCACAGAAAACTGCTTTGTTTTGATGAACACAGTAGTCCTTGGTAAGCTTCCACAGAACAGGCAGGTCAAGCAGGATTATTAAGCAATATTCAGAAATCATTATAAGTTGCTATAAGTAAATAAGTTGCAAAGTAGGTGATCATTTCCTTGTATCAAAACCCAGTTTGATCATCAGCCTGCAGACTGTTTATTTCTAGCATTATGGCTGCAAATATTGGATTGTTCTGAAATCAGAAGAAATACATAAGATCTTTTGAAAACTTATCTAGATGTATGTATATATATGTATGTTTGTGTATTGTCTGTCTTTCTGGGCTTGGCTGGCAATCTACTAGCAGGCTATTTCTGACTGTGTGTGACCTTCACAAAGTCTCTTAAGATATCTCTAAGCTTCCTTAATTTTTAATAGATATACTGATACCTGCCTGCCTTACATTATGTATGAGTTGCATTTTCCTTTGCAATGTATTTTAAGACTTCTGAATGAATAGGTTTAATTGAAAAGAAAAACAACTAACCTCTTCTATCTTCCATCCTGTCTTAAATCCTCTGGATTTCAGATAAAGCTGAAATATAATAGAATAATACAGAACTAGAAGCAGAGACCACTTGTTTGTGCTATGTTGCCAGATTTGTGTTAGCTTAAAAGTCAATAAAAGAATCTTCATGTTTGTCCCTAGCTATAAAGACAATGGAGAATTTTTTTGTGCTGTAATTTTTTTAATTTAAAAAAAAGTATAAAAGTATCTAGTTTCTTAAAAATGGTTCATGGAAGAAGCGTGACTTCAACAAAGCTAATTCACTGGCAAAAAAAAAAAATCTAAGAAATTTCTGTGAACTGTTTCCTAGTGACATGTCTTGGTTTTCACTCAAAATGAATGTGTGGAATTTTAGTCACTATTCTACAAAGGCTGAACTATTTAAATGGTTGTAATTTTTTGGGGACACCATTAGCTGGGGTCCTTATTTCTCCGTGCAGGAACAGGAATGACACAACACCAATGTGATGATCAGATCATCCCCCTTTATTTTTCCAATCCTGGTTACATTTATATTCTACTAAGTTCCGTACACGCACTCATCTATCTTCTAATAGGCTACAGGTTATCTACACGCGCTGTTCATGCGCCTCGACAAGCATTTGCATTGGTTAATTGCAATTAGCACGTAAAGCCCAAAACTTGCCAAAAACTCCCTTGTCTCATACCCTGTTTTGCTCAGACTTGTGTGCTTTTGCTGACCACAGGTGTTTCTCACTTATCTGCTATCTTGTGTGTTTTTGCCAGCCTTATTTTGCTGGCCTTGTCTTCGTCCTTGCATTCTTCTGCCTGCACCAACTTTCCCCCAGCGCGGCCCAGACTCCTACAGTAATTGAAGTGAAAGAAGTTTGCACTTCAGCTCTGCAGCCTTGATCACTATGCTAAGATGTTCCTTATAGTCAAAAGTAACTCTAGGTTAGGTGTGGTGGGAGTGGTTGGTTCCTAAGAGATTTTCATTGAAAGCAGCTGCTGTCTGCAGAAAAAGTCACTTTTTAAAGTTTGTATTGCACATGTTAGTAATTCACAGATTCTCAGATAAAAAAAGCTTGATAGCTGAAATATATTTTATTCTGATAAAACATCTAGGTGTCTCATAAAAATGGTATCAGTTGTGAATACTCTTGCTATCTTTGGAACAAACTCCCCTCAGTGAATTTCCTCTCACATGAAACTTGGTGTCCTGGTTTAGCCAGGATAGGGTTAAGCTTCCCCAGCAGAGGTGGGGGGAGCTCTAGCCGGGTTATTAATATATCACGCGGATGTCACATCCTGGCGCCGAAGCGAGACGAGTCGGTTAACACGTGTGTTATGCCATTGCGCTTCTCACTGCTGTATTGGTAGATATTTTGCTCTGTTCATTATTATTATTGTTACTACTGTTGTTGTTGTTGTTGTTTGTTGTGTTGCTGTTGCACTGTTGTATTAAACCTCTCGTTATCTCAGCCCCGGGGCTTTGTATTTCACTCCCTTTGTGAGGGAGGGACAGCGACCGTGTGGTCTCAGACCCCGGCAGGGACTAAACCACCACACTTGGCAACCATGAACTCACATGCATATTACTGCATGACCCTTCAAGAAGAGGACAGTATGATGTTTGGACACAGGGTGTTTCCTGAAAGTGACATAAAGAAGCATAAAACATTACTATCATTATAATGAGGCAATATGATGTCACTTCCAGAACTGGAATTTTAGTTTTGAATGAGCTGTTTTAGTATTTAGCTAAAATAGTTAAATTTTATTTGACAGATTAAAGAAAAATGTTTACTATGGACATGAACTCAGCTCTTCCAGCATCTTTATTGTAGTACACTTTTGTGAACACATAAGTAAACTGAGGAGACCACTTCAAGTGTTTAAAACGATAAAAACAGCTACCCAGACTTTTTGATCAAGCTATAAGCATAGCTGTCTTCAGACTAGTGACCAAACCTGTTTTAAAAAAGTGAAAACATTTCCTATGATTGTTAGTCTGGGCTAGCATATGAAAGCATTTTGAGAGCTCACAACTTCAGGATAGAAACTAGCATACAGTGCTACTGGATGGATGCTGGTGTGAGAAACAAAACAAGCTTTGCTTGTCTGAACTTCTTGCTACTGTCTTGATATGATATCATATTGCACTTCTGAAACTGGACTTCTTTTTCAGTGGTTGAAAAATCCTCTATGAAATTAATTTACGTCTGTTCTTTTAGAAAACAAATTTATTAGGGCAGAAGAGAATACTGAATTTAATCCAGGGGTCTTATCCTGAACTAGGCCTTACATGTGTGCCAGTGTTATGTGCTATGTAATCCCTCTTTGGGTTCACTGATACAATTCAGTACTCATCAGCTTTAACTCTAAACCATATTTTAATCTTTACTACATTGTAAAAATACCCATGAGATTTGTGGATATGTTTCAAGCTACAATAAATCTGAATCATGAAGTGGAACTACAAAGATTTGTTCTTACTTCTTGACCCACATTGTTGCACATAATATAATAATTCATATTATATTTCACAGATTATCTTTTCATTGCAATAAATGAAAGTGCATGTAGTCAGGGAATAGCTCCAGAAAGCTGCAAGTATTTTTAGTTTTAGCATTTTAGCTTCTCTTTGCCATTGAAGATGCCAGACCATTTTGGAGGAGGCAGTGAAGAGGAGGGAAAGAGAAATAAGTTACTACAGAAACCATAGACTGAAAAACAACCTCCTGCTTCCCCCTTTTATTACATTTTTCGTGCAACATATGCTGCTTGGGAAGTTATGTGAGTGGAAGCGAAGTATGAATCCTCTCTCCCTGTTCGTCAGTTCTGTCTCGTAATTCTCCTGGCTTGGAGTATTCTTCCCTCTTAGATAGTAGTATTTATATTGCCAAACAGCGCAGGTTGCCACTTTATCTCAGGCACGGCTGTACTCTATTGTTTCAGTAATGTAAAAAAAAAAAACTTTAAGAGTTTTGTTATTATTAGAATTAGTTCTTGCTTGAGTGGATTCATTGTTCATGTCAATGTGATTACACCTAGGTCTCTGGACTATACAAAATCAGTGTTATTTTATGCAATGTAACTTTCACTGTCATAATTTGATGGGACTTTCATTGTTTATGCTGTTCCATAGGTTAGGCAGGGCGGAAATGTTACAGAGGTGGTTAAAAAAAGGTGTGTTCCTCAATTATTTAGTAAGTGAAAAGATTTGGTATAATGCTTATAAAGTGAAACTGAATCTTTACGAAAGATGAAAAAAAGGGAGGATGTGCCTGTGATGTTAGAGGCGATGCATATGTGGAAATGATTGATACAGTTTTCCAAGAAAACATTCCTTTCTGTTGTCCTATTCACAGGATCACAGAATCGTCTAGGTTGGAAAGGACCTTGAAGATCATCCAGTCCAACCATTAACCTAACACTGATAGTTCCCAGCTACACCATATCCCTAAGCGCTAAGTCGACCTGACTCTTAAACACCTCCAAGGATGGGAACTCCACCACTGCCCTGGGCAGCCCATTCCAACACTTAACAACCCATTCTGTAAAGAAATACTTCCTAATATCCAGTCTAAACCTTCCCTGGTGCAACTTGGGGCCATTCCTTCTTGTCCTATCGCTTGTTACTTTGTTGAAGAGACTCATCCCCATCTCTCTACCACCTCCTTTCAGGTAGTTGTAGAGGGCGATGAGGTCTCCCCTCAGCCTCCTCTTCTCCAGACTAAACAACCCCAGTTCCCTCAGCCGCTCCTCATACGACATGTGCTCCAGACCCTTCACCAGCTTCGTTGCCCTTCTTTGGACACACTTGAGTAATTCAATGTCCTTTTTGTCGTGAGGGACCCAAAACTCAACACAGTAATTGAGGTGCGGCCTCACCAGGTCCGAGTACAGGGGTAAGATCACTTCCCTGTCCCTGCTGGCCACGCTATTTCTGATGCAAGCCAGGATACCATTGGCCTTCTTGGCCACCTGGGCACACTGCTGGCTCATGTTCAGCCAGCTGTCAATCAACACCCCCAGGTCCCTCTCTGACTGGCAGCTCTCCAGCCACCCCTCCCCAAGCCTGTAGCACTGCTGGGGGTTGTTGTGGCCAAAGTGCAGCTCCTGGCATTTGGCCTTATTGAAACTCCTACAGTTGGCCTTAGCCCATCGCTCCAGCCTGTCCAGGTCTCTCTGCAGAGCCTCCCTACCCTCGAGCAGATCAACACTCCCACCCAACTTGGTGTCATCTGCAAATTTACTGAGGGTGCACTTGATCCCCTCATCTAGATCATCAATAAAGATGTTAAACAGGAGTGGCCCCAAAACCGAGCCCTGGGGGACACCACTTGTGACTGGCTGCCAACCGGATTTAACTCCATTCACCACAATTCTTTGGGCCCGGCCATCCAGCCAGTTTTTTACCCAGTGAAGTGTGTTCCCATCCAAGCCACGAGCAGCCAGTTTCACCAGGAGAATGCTGTGGGAAACGGTGTCAAAGGCCTTACTGAAGTCAAGGTAGACAACATCCACAGCCTTTCCATCATCCAATAAGCAGGTCGCCCTGTTGTAGAAGGAGATCAGGTTTGTCAAGCAGGACCTGCCTTTCATAAACCCATGTTGACTGGGCCTGATCATCTGGTTGTCCCGCATGTGTTGTATGATGGTACTCAGGATGAGCTGCTCCATCAGCTTCCCGGGCACCGAAGTCAAGCTGACAGGCCTGTAATTTCCCGCATCACCCTTCCGACCCTTCTTATATATGGGCGTCACATTGGCCAATTTCCAATCTGTCGGGGCCTCCCCAGTCAGCCAGGACTGCTGGTAAATGATGGAAAGTGGCTTGGCGAGCACCCCAGCCAGCTCCTTCAGCACCCTCGGGTGTATCCCATCTGGTCCCATAGACTTGTGTGTGTCTATGCGATGCAGTAGGTCACTGACTATCTCCTCCTGGATTGCAGGGGGGTCGTTCTCCCAGTCTCTGTCTTCTGGCTGAGGAGGCTGGATTCCCTCAGTACAGCTAGTCTTGCTGTTAAAGACTGAGGCAAAGAAGGCATTAAGCACCTCAGCCTTTTCCTCGTCACTTGTTACCATGTTTCCTCCTGCATCTAGCAGGGGATGGAGGCTCTCTCTGGTCTTTCTTTTGCTGTTGTGATACTTCTAGAAACATTTCTTGTTGTCCTTGATTGCTGAAGCCAGATTAATTTCCATCTGGGATTTAGACCTCCTGATTTCTGCCCTGCATAGCCTCACAGCATCTTTGTAATCACTGAGTGGCTAGCCCCTTCTTCCAAAAGCTGTAAACTCTCCTTTTCTCCCTGAGTTGGAACCAAAGCTCCCTGTTTAGCCAGGGTGGTCATCTCCTTCGCTGGCTTCTCTTACAGCACCTGGGGACAGCCTGCTCCTGAGCCATTAAGACTTCCTTCTTAAAGAGTGCCCAGCCTTCCTGGACCCCTATACCCTTCAGGACCATTTCCCAAGGTATCTTGTCAAGCAGGTGCCTAAGCAAGTCAAAGTCAGCCCTTTGAAAGTCCAGGATGTCATTTCTGCTTAGCCCTCTCCTGGCCTCTCTAAGAATAGAGAACTCTATTATTTCATGATCTCTGTGCCCTAGTCGGCTTCCAACCGCCACATCATCCACCAGTCCTTCTCTGTTCACAAAGAGGAGGGCACCTTCTCTGCAGGGCACCTTAATTTCCATCAGGGCACCTTCTCTGGTTGGTTCACTCACCAGCTGTGTCAGGAAGTTATCTGCCACACATTCCAGGAATCTCCAGGACTGGTCCCGCTCTGCTGTGTTGTATTTCCAGCAGACGTCTGGGAAGTTAAAGTCTCCCACAAGAACAAGGGCAAGCGATCGTGAGATTTCTCCTAAATGCCCATAGAATATTTCACCCACCTCTCTGTCCTGGTTGGGTGGCCTATAGTAGATTCCTACTACAACATCTGCCCTGTTGGCCTTCCCCCTGATTCTAACACAAAGACACTCCACCTTGTCTTTACTCACTTGTGCTCAAAGCAATCATAACAGTCCCTAACATACAGTGCCATCCCACCGCCTCTCCTTCCTTGTCTGTCCCTCCTAAAGAGCTTGTAGCCATCGACTGGTGCACTCCAGTCATGGGAGACATCCCACCATGTTTCTGTGATAGCCACTACATCATAATTTTCCTGTTTTGTCACGGCTTCAAGCTCCTCCTGTTTGTTACCCATGCTGTGTGCATTGGTATACATGCATTTCAGATGGGCTGGTGTTTTGCTCCCTTCCCCCTTCAAATCTAGTTTAAAGCTCTCTCAGTGAGCCCAGCTAACTCCTGCCCCAAGATCCTTTTCCCCCTCTGGGACAGGTGCATCCCATCTGATGCCAAAAGGTCTGGCATCCTGTATACTAACCCATGATTGAAAAATCCAAAGCCCTGCTGGTAACACCAGTCTTGGAGCCACAAGTAAGGCACAGTAAAACAAGGCCTTTATTGTTCCAGTCCTCTGGGCGAATTTGCTTCCTGAAGTGCCTTGTGCTGCTGCTGCAGGCCACCTGGAGGGCACTCATGAGGGTGTCCCTGTACACCTGTGCTGTGCTTCACTCATGCTTTCCTCAGCATCTGCTGCTGTTGCTGTGAACAACAGGTTACAGGTTAGACATTTAGTAAGGTAGTCTTTAGGAAGTAATTTAAAACATCTTGATGCTCAGCATTTTTTAAAATTAAGCTAGCTCTTTGGCTGTCTAAAAGGAGACGACAGTGCCAAAACTTGGAAGTCTTATGTTGAAAATCCTCATCAAATTTTCTTATGATTAATGGCTTTTAAATATAATTCAAGAAGCCTTAGCATGAAAATGCTACAGAAAATGCGGTAAGAACATAGAAACAAAAGCTTTTTAATTAATTAGAAATGCTTTTGGAATTGGCAGATAACTTTATCCTGGGGACCTCTAAAATGTGCATAAAACGCTAGAGTACACAGAATAAAATCTCACAACAAATCGAGTTTTCTCTTTAGACTCAGTGTAGCACAAAAGAAAGCTCTGAAGGAGTCAGCTTGCTGCCAAAATAATTTTCCAACACTCTTTCCTCATGTCTTCTGATTGCATTGGTTCACCAGCTTATGAACATAATTTGTTGTTCTTTTATGTTTTCGTGCTATGAAAAAGGATAAAAGATTGGAAGCATTGTGATAAATTCCCTGAGGGCTTTTGTTTCAAGAATGAACCCCAATTTTTTTGATGTAGATTAGAAATTTTTCTTCCTCTGTCTGAAAACATGTCTGCCTCCCCTGACTACTGTGATAAAAGCTTTCCACTTATGTGTCATCCTTTGCATTTACTGGGTTACCTGCTATGGACCTGCATTTCTTGAAGTCCCAGTATTGCAGTTTACAGATTTAACACATGCTCTGGATGAGGAATGCCTCAAAACTGTTCTCCATGCACTTCAGGCTGAGCTGAACTGTACCTCCAAACAAAGAAAGCAAAGATTTATCCCCCACATCTACAGCAGGTAATCTATAAAGGATATTGCTCAAGAAAACCCCAACCAACCACAGTGAATATTAAGGCTAAATCAGAAAAGTCTGCCTCTTTGTCCTACTAGGTGCTCCCTGGCAGAGCTGCAGGTAGGGTTTCTTTATATTGCATACCATATGTTGCATTTGTGAAAGATAATATATTAATAGGCCCATGACCTTCCATAGACTGAAAGCATCAGTGTCTCACTATTTTTTTGGAAGCTGGTGCTGTCAGACAAAGAATAACACAAAGTAAAAGAGCAAATGGCACTGCATAGCATATTGGTTTCCTACCCATCCCTGCACCAGTCCTTAAAATTGTGGTGGTATTAAACAGTCATCTGGTCTGTTCATTGCTGCTTTATGTTGGGAGTACATTTATAAAGTTCTAAAAGAGTTAATGGGTATTAATTAAGAATGAATAATTTGAGCAATAGTAACAGTGTAGCAGCATTTCTCCTGGGCTGCTTATATTGCTGAGAAACCCAGGCAGAATGCCAAGCTAAAGTAGCTAGGCAGATCTTCTGAAATTTGGATCTTTCTGCAGGATTATACTTTGTGCTACGTTGAAATCTCTTTACAGGTTAAATTATTGCCAGACTGGCTTTACCATATCCACACAGAGGAGTCAGACAACTACAAGAAACAAGCAGGACTAATTTTATATTGAAAGATAATCTAATGCATATCAAATTTATTTCATGTTCTGTAATGACATTCTGACTGTCCTTTTACAAAAATAACTCTGGTTGCAAACAACCTTATTGACATAATAGATTATGCAACAATCCATAGTGTTTGAACTTCTAAAGATTAAAGCTTCATTAAACTTCTATGAGCTTTTTACAAATGCTCTTCAAAATAATGTGTGGGCAAACATGACAAGTTGGTCTGTCTCTTGGTTCTGTCTGCTTCCTGTCTGCCAGGAAATAAAGAAAAGTATAAGTGAATTCAAAGAAGTATATAGTATGAAGGCCATTCAGCAGATTACTTAAACATATATGTAACTTCAAGTTTGAGTTGCATTGGTGTTGAAGACCAATGAGGACAGAGAAATAATAACACCTGTGAAAAACTATATAGCCTGGTCTTCCTCTTTTCTGAGACTAATGACAACACATGTATGAATGATAGTGCGTTGTTATTGTCGTCATCATCTTACCCTACAGGGCAGTTGGCTCTGGAGCCATAAAAATGATATGTAATCAGATATTTCCCACTGTTGGCATTCAGTATTTGTATTAGAGTTTGTAGTTTGTTTTTCAAATTATTTAAAAGGAGGGCACATGTATAAGGCCACATATTCAAGGTTAAAACATGATGATTTGCGGTAACACCATAGTTTGTATTTCTTCATACACTTAATTAGGTAGAAAAATGAAAATATCTTCACAAGTACTCTTTCAGGAATAGACAGATAATAGTAGGTTTTCAACTAAATGTGTTGCATTTTGTTTGTAAATATTATTCTTTGTATGCAATAAAACTTCATAAGAGTTTTATTAAATATTTTTAAAGGGATTTATACTTAAAACCAAGCAGCTCATGCACATCAGCAGAGCTCATTTTATTATCTGTGTTACTTAGCTGTGAATACTTAGTATGCAAACTGTAGCATTACCAGGTAGAAAAGAGTGAAATTTGTTCAATATGATGACATTTATTTAGGAATTTTATGATGACTGCATCCCTGGGGTTAGTGGAAGAAAATGATTGTTGTATGATCAGTGTAGAGGCAGAAAGTTGTGGGGAAGTTCAGCAAATAGTTGTTGAATGCTTTGGATGGAGCACAGAATCAGGTGACAGTTCTGAAAGATGAAAATGCTTGTCAGGAGGAAAGATGCTTTCATGTGATCAGCAGTTTGGGAGATAATGATTGGTATTATGTAAAAATGTGTACAGCCTGTGAAAGTGGCAGGGAAAATAGTTTGTTTCTCCCTCCCCTCAGTTTCTGAAGAGGAAAATATATTTCCTCCCACAACTCAAGAAGGACATGGACCTGTTCACGCAAGTCCAGAGGAGGGCCACAAAGATGATCAGGGGGCTGGAGCACCTCCCCTGTGAGGACAGGCTGAGAGAGTTGGGGTTGTTCAGCCTGAAGAAGAGGAGGAGAGACCTTATAAGGTCTCCCAGAGAGATGTTATAGCAGCCATCCAGTACTTCAAGGGGGCATGCAGGAAAGATGGGGAGGGGCTCTTTATCAGGGATTGTAGTGATAGGACAAGGGGTAATGGTTTTAAACTGAAAGAGGGCAAATTTAGATTACATGTAAGGAAGAAATTCTTTATTATGCGGGTGGTGAGACACTGGAACAGGTTGCCCAGAGAGGTTGTGAATGCCTCCTCCCTGAAATTGTTCAAGGCCAGGTTGGACGGGGCTTTGAGCAACCTGGTCTAGTGGAAGGTGTCCCTGCCCATGGCAGAGGCGTTGGAACTAGATGATCTTTAAGGTGCCTTCCAACCCAAACCATTCTATGATTCTATGAAAACGGAAAATGTGATATTTTTCTCTCTACTTCCTTGTCATGCAAGTTATGACACTTCGGAACTAAACAAAAGACAAATTAATATCAACAAGTTTCTGTGCAAATTCAACATTTGCTTGTTTACTAAATGTATGGATCTTTTTGGAAACACCCATTTTCTGTTTTGACAAGTGCTTTTGCTGCAGTGATTTGTGCCAGAAGTTGCTTCTCCAAACAATATGCCCTTTGAAAAACTTTTGTTAAATACCTTGAAAATATATATATATGGTTAACCAGTGAATCCCTGTATCATATCATAAACAGTCCACTCTATTTCTGTTAAGAAAATATAATTTTATTTCATTAGCATTAAATTGTAAAATGTGAAAACTTAGAGATAACCTTTTCTAACTGAAAGTTCTCCTGAACTCTAGTCTTTTCAAATTAATTTTGTATCAATATTTGGAAGCAGGTATAAACCCAGCAGTTTATAACTATTTTTTAAGATTCTTTTTCTGAATCAAACTTCCTGACCGAAGTAATTTATAAGATTTATGTTAATTTAACACTTTCACTTCACCTAAGGGATATTCTTTATCTGGGCATTGTTACTTTTGCCTTCCTCCATCAATGACACACACCTGCGTGTGTCATCATGCCTGTTATATACTCTGAATTGGGAACATATTTCCTTCCTTATAATGCACCTGCTATGAAGCACATCCTTAATGGTGAGATACTCATTTTTCAGAAAACAGTCCAAAAAGTTATAAAAAGTTTGTAATAGAAAGTTTGCGGGCTGCCTTGCCCTCATCATCGCTTGATTGAAAATGCTGTCTGATAATTCTTCACTCATGACCTCATCTGTGTGCTCCTCTACAAAATCAAATGCTTTTGATTGAAGAAGATTTGGCTGTATATCAACTATGCAATTCAAAACAGTATGAAGGAGCGTGCTTTTTTTGTTGCAGATCTTGATTATACCATTAAAAATCCATCTGTTGTGGTTCCCCTTCTCTTTTTTCTGGAGAGAAGTGTAGGTAACAAATCAGATCCAGTAGGTCCAAACTTGTGAATACAGACAACTTATTGTAATAAAGAATGGGCTGTTCAAGTGTACCTTTGTGGAAATAAAGAAGGCTAGAGTCAGAAACATGGGCACATAACTCATACTGTAACTAACTTACACTTTTGCCATTTATGCTGTAATACTGTAACTGCACTACAGAATCACAGAATTGTCTAGGTTGGAAAGGACCTTGAAGATCATCCAGTCCAACCATTAACCTAACACTGATAGTTCCCAGCTACACCATATCCCTAAGCGCTAAGTCGACCTGACTCTTAAACACCTCCAAGGATGGGAACTCCACCACTGCCCTGGGCAGCCCATTCCAACACTTAACAACCCATTCTGTAAAGAAATACTTCCTAATATCCAGTCTAAACCTTCCCTGGTGCAACTTGGGGCCATTCCTTCTTGTCCTATCACTTGTTACTTTGTTGAAGAGACTCATCCCCATCTCTCTACCACCTCCTTTCAGGTAGTTGTAGAGGGCGATGAGGTCTCCCCTCAGCCTCCTCTTCTCCAGACTAAACAACCCCAGTTCCCTCAGCCGCTCCTCGTACGACATGTGCTCCAGACCCTTCACCAGCTTCGTTGCCCTTTGGACACGCTCGAGTAATTCAATGTCGTTTTTGTAGTGAGGGACCCAAAACTCAACACAGTAATCGAGGTGCGGCCTCACCAGGTCCGAGTACAGGGGTAAGATCACTTCCCTGTCCCTGCTGGCCACGCTATTTCTGATACAGGCCAGGATACCATTGGCCTTCTTGGCCACCTGGGCACACTGCTGGCTCATGTTCAGCCGGCTGTCAATCAACACCCCCAGGTCCCTCTCTGACTGGCAGCTCTCCAGCCACTCCTCCCCAAGCCTGTAGCGCTGCTGGGGGTTGTTGTGGCCCAAGTGCAGCACCTGGCATTTGGCCTTATTGAAACTCCTACAGTTGGCCTTAGCCCATCGCTCCAGCCTGTCCAGGTCTCTCTGCAGAGCCTCCCTACCCTCGAGCAGATCAACACTCCCACCCAACTTGGTGTCATCTGCAAATTTACTGGGGGTGCACTTGATCCCCTCATCTAGATCATCAATAAAGATGTTAAACAGGAGTGGCCCCAAAACTGAGCCCTGGGGGTCACCACTTGTGACTGGCTGCCAACCGGATTTAACTCCATTCACCACAATTCTTTGGGCCCGGCCATCCAGCCAGTTTTTTACCCAGTGAAGTGTGTTCCCATCCAAGCCACGAGCAGCCAGTTTCACCAGGAGAATGCTGTGGGAAACGGTGTCAAAGGCCTTACTGAAGTTAAGGTAGACAACATCCACAGCCTTTCCATCATCCAATAAGCAGGTCGCCCTGTCGTAGGAGATCAGGTTTATCAAGCAGGACCTGCCTTTCATAAACCCATGTTGACTGGGCCTGATCATCTGGTTGTCCCGCATGTGTTGTATGATGGTACTCAGGATGAGCTGCTCCATCAGCTTCCCAGGCACCGAAGTCAAGCTGACAGGCCTGTAATTTCCCGCATCACCCTTCCGACCCTTCTTATATATGGGCGTCACATTGGCCAATTTCCAATCTGTCGGGGCCTCCCCGGTCAGCCAGGACTGCTGGTAAATGATGGAAAGTGGCTTGGCGAGCACCCCAGCCAGCTCCTTCAGCACCCTCGGGTGTATCCCATCTGGTCCCATAGACTTGTGTGTGTCTATGCGATGCAGTAGGTCACTGACTATCCCCTCCTGGATTGCAGGGGGGTCGTTCTCCCAGTCTCTGTCTTCTGGCTGAGGAGGCTGGATTCCCTCAGTACAGCTAGTCTTGCTGTTAAAGACTGAGGCAAAGAAGGCATTAAGCACCTCAGCCTTTTCCTCGTCACTTGTTACCATGTTTCCTCCTGCATCTAGCAGGGGATGGAGGCTCTCTCTGGTCTTTCTTTTGCTGTTGTGATACTTCTAGAAACATTTCTTGTTGTCCTTGATTGCTGAAGCCAGATTAATTTCCATCTGGGATTTAGACCTCCTGATTTCTGCCCTGCATAGCCTCACAGCATCTTTGTAATCACCGAGTGGCTAGCCCCTTCTTCCAAATGCTGTAAACTCTCCTTTTCTCCCTGAGTTGGAACCAAAGCTCCCTGTTTAGCCAGGGTGGTCATCTCCTTCGCTGGCTTCTCTTACAGCACCTGGGGACAGCCTGCTCCTGAGCCATTAAGACTTCCTTCTTAAAGAGTGCCCAGCCTTCCTGGACCCCTATACCCTTCAGGACCATTTCCCAAGGTATCTTGTCAAGCAGGTGCCTAAGCAAGTCAAAGTCAGCCCTTTGGAAGTCCAGGATGTCATTTCTGCTTAGCCCTCTCCTGGCCTCTCTAAGAATAGAGAACTCTATTATTTCATGATCTCTGTGCCCTAGTCGGCTTCCAACCACCACATCATCCACCAGTCCTTCTCTGTTCACAAAGAGGAGGTCCATCAGGTTCACCTTCTCTGGTTGGTTCACTCACCAGCTGTGTCAGGAAGTTATCTGCCACACATTCCAGGAATCTCCAGGACTGGTCCCGCTCTGCTGTGTTGTATTTCCAGCAGACATCTGGGAAGTTAAAGTCTCCCACAAGAACAAGGGCAAGCGATCGTGAGATTTCTCCTAAATGCCCATAGAATATTTCACCCACCTCTCTGTCCTGGTTGGGTGGCCTATAGTAGATTCCTACTACAACATCTGCCCTGTTGGCCTTTCCCCTGATTCTAACACAAAGACACTCCACCTTGTCTTTACTCACTTGTGCTCAAAGCAATCATAACAGTCCCTAACATACAGTGCCATCCCACCGCCTCTCCTTCCTTGTCTGTCCCTCCTAAAGAGCTTGTAGCCATCGACTGGTGCACTCCAGTCATGAGAGACATCCCACCATGTTTCTGTGATAGCCACTACATCATAATTTTCCTGTTTTGTCACGGCTTCAAGCTCCTCCTGTTTGTTACCCATGCTGTGTGCATTGGTATACATGCATTTCAGATGGGCTGGTGTTTTGCTCCCTTCCCCCTTCAAATCTAGTTTAAAGCTCTCTCAATGAGCCCAGCTAACTCCTGCCCCAAGACCCTTTTCCCCCTCTGGGACAGGTGCATCCCATCTGATGCCAAAAGGTCTGGCGTCCTGTATACTAACCCATGATTGAAAAATCCGAAGCCCTGCTGGTAACACCAGTCTTGGAGCCACAAGTTCATCTGTTGAGTTCTCTTGTATTTTTCTTCATCCATCCCCACGACTGAAGGGATGGAGGAGAACAGAATTTGTGCCCCCAACCCCTTAATCAGTTTCCCCAAGGACCTGAAATCTCTCTTCATTTCTTTAGGACTTCTGGTAATGTCGCTACTGACCTGAAAAACCAAGAGAGGGTAGTAGTCCTTGGGTCTCACTAGAATAGGGAGTTTTGCCGTGAGGTCCTTGACCCAGGCCCCAGGGAGGCAGCAGACCTCTCTATGAAGCAGGTCTGGTCTGCATATTGGACCTTCGACACCCCTCAGAATGGAGTCACCCACTACAATGACTTTTCTGGGGTTCTTTTTAGAACTGGTTTTAATACCTGGTCCAGAACAACCCAGCCTTGGTGGACCTTGGTCTTCCTCCTTGTTTGTCTCATTTTCTTCCTCCTTCTCTTCTTCATTCAAAAGTTCCAGGGCCTCAAATCTATTGTGAAGGGACACCATGGAGGGTGAGGGTGGTCAGGAGAGGATTTTCCTGCCTCCCTGAGCGGGGACCTGTTTCCAGCCTCCCCCATCTCTTAGGTCCCCTCCTTCTGCCTGGTAGCAAGAGGATGAGGGATTGCCTGCCTCTTCTGGAGCCTCCATTTGCTTCTGTTGCTTTCAGGGGTGCCAAGGTGCTACTCCACCGATCAATTTTCCTTTTGCACTCCCTAATACTTCTTAATCTTTCAACCTCTTCTTTGAGTTCCGCCACCAGGCTGAGCAGGTCATCCAGCTGATCGCACTGCACACAGGTGTTGTCACTGCTGCCCTCCAGCAGGATTGTCAGGCTCAGGCACTCCCTGCAGTCCAGGACCTGGACCACATGAAAAAAATACACAATGTATTGGAATGTCAATGAAATTTGGTTCACTGGTACACTTGAAGAGGGGAACCTTTTGTACCAAGCAATCATAAAATGTGCTCCTATAATTATTGTACTATGAAAGGCAGAAATTTGTTTTCAGTATAGTCACTGGAAATGGGTGGTACTCTAAAGCACAGCAAATCAATGGTGCTGACCATTATTATAAGTTTCTGAAAATTTTCATTTTTTTTTGCTTTTCCGGATGTTTGCTTGAGATAATAAGTCTGATTAAAAATTGAACTCCATGTGCTTCAATTTGTTCAGGACTCTCTTTCTTTTTTTCCTATTCTTTAAAGTTATTTTGACAATGAAATTTTTAATGAGGTGTTAAAGTCACTTAAGTACCCCTGAAAAATACACTGGTTAGCATGGAGATGTTCACAAAACATGTCATTGAAATAGGTAAAAGCTTTATAGCTGACTTAAAAGGATGCAGGATTAGACCTTCAACTGTAATATATTCATGAAAGTCTATACAGTAAATACAGTGTTTGAGCTATCTTTTAGTAGCTGTGATAATGAAGGATTATTAAATTGTTTTGAACATACCTGAAAGTTGGTAGGACTTTTATTGTTCTAGTCTATGATCATTAGATTCACAATAACGTATTATGCCATCACAGCAACTTTTCCTCAGACACAAATATGAAACAACTCTCAACTAAGAACAAGAAGGGATATAAATGGTAGTTGACTTTTTTTTCTTGCAGAGTCTACAGGAACTCCCAGAGATTTCCTAGGACAGATCTAACACAACTGGGATAAAGTCTAAGGAAATGTACATTTTTCTTAAACTGTTTGTGGACCTGGTACAAGATTATCACACATTTTCAGAAACTTGTCATATATTGGCCGTCTCTGTTCAATGCAGTGTTACTCCAGCATATCATTTGGGAACATAACTAGTGCTGTTTTTTTCTGTTATAGCCCTACCATTTCATAATCTGCTCCACCTCTGGTTGTCTGTTATGAAAGCTTGTAACAGTTTGAGAAAACAAGTGATGTTCAGCATCAAGTTTCCTATAAATGCAGATCAGGCCTTGTAGTCGGCCATATAGTCACTAATGTAAACTCCTTACAACTCTAGTGACTTCTGCACTTATTTTCCCAAGCTGTAGTCATAGTCCTTAATCTCTGTTTATGGGCCATACCAATGGACTATAGTAACCTGTTACTGAAATATTCTGCTTTCCCTGTGAGGTAATTCACTTTGTGGTAGTCATTCATTCCTTTGAGGTTAATCTGATGCATGATTTTTGTATGGCTAAAATGTTTTGAAAATTGAGCCATTCTTACTGAACTGAGGAAAAGTAGATTCAAGAAATCAACTTTGAATTTTAAATGCTGTTCCACTCTTGATTTTCTCTTCAGCGTGTATCTGTAGCTGGATACAGAATACCTAATCTTACAGGATACGCAACTCTTTTTTTCTTTTTTTTTTTTGGTTCCTCTCTACATATAATCAAAGAAATATCATTGCTAATGATTATCTTAATTTTTAAACAGCTGTTTGATTAGTATTTTTTTCATTTTTGGAAAATATTTTAACCTCTTTCACTAATGTTTGTTTATTTTGTTGTTTTTTAAATTTCATCCTTCCTTTTTTTCTTAAAGAAATAGGAGTAAGTATTAATTATTGTGCAACTGACATCATGTAAGGCAACAAGGGCTCCTTTTAAAATCTTTTTCCAGAACTTCAATCTTTTAAGGATTAAATTTTTTCCAGTTTCAAGCCCAGCCTTATTTATGATTAATCTATAACCATATGGTCATGACCTTTGCCTTTTTGTTTAAATAGCTCTTCTAATCATTTGGTGTTTTACTACCATGACTGTAACTAGAAAAAAATATTAGCCTCTCCACCTCTGTTCTGGCAGTTGTTGATTCATGTTAGTGGAATGCAAATAATTGAAGCCATACCAGGGAGTGTTTGCGAAGATATCTACATGATACAGCAACATTAATACTTGTTTGTCTTTACCAGAAATGTAAATTATTTTTAATAAATGCATCATTTATAGTATAGTAAGTGTGATCTTTCTCCTTTTCCCTCTCAAACTGATCATCTTCCATGAAAGGATATAGTTACTAAACCCTTTCACTTTGCACTGTTGAATTGTTTTCTATTTCTCTAATTTCTAGCTCAACTATTCCTTCCCATATTTTATTCCAGTCTTCTGTTCATTGATGCTGCCTCTCAGCTGCTTCCGTTCAAATTTTTAATTAATACTGGCCAATAAGATTAAAAAAAATCTCTTTCTACACACTATGGGAGAAGAGGGAAGACAGAGAGGAAAGAAAAGTAACTTTTAAAGAGGGCATGTCTTCCATTACTTGTCCCATGTAGATTCATATGGAAGGAACAGACTTCACTCATGGGGAACTGATAGATCATTACCCCATTTGCTGATGAGACAGAAGATGAAGCAAAAGCTTTGCTGCATTCATCATTACCATGATGAATAAATATATTTTATTAATAATTCTTCCTTATTGAACAGTGGTAGCATTGAAGCTATTTTACCAGCTGAAGAGAACCTGTCTATAAGACAGGTACAAAGATCATGGGATACACTGGGAAGCCCAGAAAGCAGGAAATAAAATAAAACACTTTAGAAATAAATGAAAATAACTTATTTTGTTCCTCTTACATTAAACTCAGACACTTGGAGCTCTGTTTTACTAATGCATAATTAATTCAGACAAGTTACATAGCAGCTTGCCTAATTTTAATTATTTGCCTAAATCTATGTGAAGTCAGTACTGCAGTATGGAATACTATCAATTTATTCTTAAAACCTAACAGAAATCATGCATCAAATAATTTGCACATATATGTAATGAGAAGACTTGCTTTGATAGTTAACCGTGACTATTTGCATTGTCACTCAGAGCAAACTACTTGGCACATGAGGAACTCATGGATCTTAAAGAGTGGCTGGTACTTAGGTACTAACCCAAATGGCTGAATAATGGCACGACTGCTATAAATCATAACTGACTTTGATGCAGTAAAATGACAACGCTTGAAGTAATGCAAATAGACTTGTATAACTCTAGAACTATTGTAATTATAAAACTGAAATCAAGACTGGCCTGTATGTTGTGCATACCTGAATATGATCCCTATTAATTTTTGTCACATTGTCCAAGCATTGAAAGGTATTGTTGCAAAAAATTGCACTTAGTTATTTATGAACACTGAGAAAGGTTTAGATTCTTATATTCCATTGTGGTACTGCTCAAGGGTGAGTTATTTTGGTTCCTACTTTTATTTTTCTCCTCTCGAGATTCACTCAGCAACAAGAATTCAGCAGGTTGCAGGGTTTTTTTGTGAGCTACGATCTTGTCAGGTCTCATCTGCTAAGCAGAGCTGGTTCTGGTCAGTGCTGGGTATGACTCCAAGGGAAACCAAAAGTGTGGAATACTTTCTTCTGTGTGTCCCAGACTGCTTGTTCTGTGATACTGATAAATTGTCATTGTTTAGAATTTTCTGTATTTCCTTCAAACACTTTCTACCTTCTTTCCTTTTTTTTTTTTTTTTCTTAAAGTATATAAAAATTAGACATCAGTGAAAAGACTTTCATTTCCAAAATCAGAAAATAATGTTATTCATTTCAATAGAATATTAACTCAGCACTTACGCAAATACAGAAGAGGATGTTAAGAATGCATAAATTAGTGCACATAAGCACACAAAGCAATGGATGGAAGTTACTATGGAAACTTCAGCTCAAAGTATTTGTTAATCTTAATATTCCATGCTTATTCTTGCATTAACAGGTGTGTAATGAAATAATTGTTTGAAATACAAGGTAACTGAAATGTTTTTAAAACGGGGAAGTTCTTATTAAATAACAGTAATAACAATAAACAAACAATATTGCTTTTCCTAAGTAAGTCATCAACATCACTGTCTTTGTGTATCATTGGCCAAAAAAATTAACTGAAAATCTGTGATCAGTAATTTATTATTTTGGCTACAAAGATGGGACAACATGAGCTTAGCATAGATGAAAATATCAACAAAGATAGATATCAAATATCTCAACAAAGGGGTGGTAACAATTTTTTGTTTCTGTGCTGTTAGAAGGATATAAAATGTTTGATGAAAGACAGACATTATTTGTTTTAAAGAAATCAGCATGCCACCTAAAATCAATGACAAGACAGGTTATGCTAATGTAGCCTTCCTGCCATAGTGCCAGATGGTAAAAGCACAGTATACATAGCTCAGTGCGGTGGTTTTAACAAGCACAGAGAGACTCACGGACAATCAAGAATCAGTAAATGGCCTGATATGCTACTGAAAGAACGTTCATAACATTGTATTGTTTCACAGTGAATGCAAATTAAAATTGCTGTGGTCTCACGCCTTCAAGAATAACTTCTATGTCTGTCTGTGCCCATTCTTCTATCAGAGCAGCAAAAAACAAAACCAGTTACTGTTTCTGAGTCATTTCTTGAGACTCTGTACAGGAGTACTTGAATACTTTAGTAGAGGAAAAAGGAAAGGAGAAATGTTTGCTGGTAACTAGAAAAGTGAACTGGAGTTCAAGAAATTTGGTTCATATTCCTAGTTCTGCTCTTGTCCTCTTTTATAATTTTTTTTGATTGCCTCACCTGTGGCACCTCCAACGTTGTGCAGGGTAAGGAATATGTCTGCAGTGTGAAAGTCTGGTTCTGTCTGACTGCATTTTCTTGCTGAACTGTTTGGTGAGTGCCCCCAGTATATGGAAGGACTTTTCTTTCTTCCTGTGGTTTGCAGGCTCTGCATTAGGCACACAAGTCAGTGCTAATTGAGCTGCTGGATCAGGGAGTTAGCCAGACATCCACATTGGCTTTTGATCATGTCTGTAATACAAGTCATCCAAAGTGTAGATGAAGGCAATAGTTAAAAGAATACAGTTCAGATTTTGGTGTGCATATTAGAGGATGCTAAATGGGAAGGTGTAACAAGCTGTGGAGGAGAATTCTCTGACAGCATATGGATGGATCCTTGCACTTAAAGGGAAATGGAGATTAGCTGTCAGGAAAGCAATAATACTAGAGTTTAAAGAAGGACTCAAAACTGAGCAGAACAATCAGTACTTTGCAAACAATCTCTGGCAGAAAAACTGATAAGAAGCCGTCAACAGAAACAAAAGAAATTGCAAATATTCTTAGCCACCAGGTTAACGGATGTACTTTTCCCAGGCTCAGCACTGCAGGGAAAGGTGTGCTTTGCATATTTGGGAAACAAATGGATGAATGGTCGTACATGTTGACAAGAGGGGGTACATTTTTAAGCACACAGAAATTTGAGGCACTGAAAAAATTAATGTTTTTCCAGTGAAACATGCAAATTAAAATACAGCAGCAATGACTATTTTATATTGTTTGATTAAATTATTTTGTTTTTAGAATCTCACATTTTATAACTGATGTTACGTACAGTTTCTTTGTGCTATTGAGCAGAGTGGGAATCTTTTACCCACTGAAAGTGTTTTATGTGTCTCTTTAATTAGCTAAATTTAAGCTATATATTTCTTTAAGAAACATGAAATACATGTAGAGCTTAAAACCACACTGCTTTGAAAAAATGATAAAGCCTCCTGTAGGAGGACAGCAGTACAGTCCCAAATCCTGGTGAAAGGCAGTCACACAGAGTTTATGATACCCCATATTAATTGTTCTAAAGTATGGTATCTATATAACTCATAATAACCAAGTTACTGAGAAGAAGTCTGTGAACAAGCTTGAAAAGACAAATGCCATCTCCTGTGCATCTCTTTGGCTTCCAGGGTTGCCTCCCCACTTTCTGTGCAGGAGAGGTAGGCAAACAGCAAAACACAGATATGAACAGGTTTCTTAAGAAAATGAAAAGCATAATTGGCTCTGCAGTAGTAGTGCTGAGTAAAGAAGCCAGAGTGGACAACCCATGGTCATAATTATGTAGAGAGCAGGCTGGAAGATGGACAAAGCTGTGATCTGAATGGGGCAACCCACAACTTTCACAGGCCTTTGCTAAAATATCTGTCTGTGAACAGCTTCCAGAGATGCAAAATTTCAAGGGTGGACATGAAAGTAATTATCCGTGTTTACAGTCTACTTGGGTTCTCCTTGCTGAGCTATGCTTTCATCATTAAAAATTTATCTTAAAAAAAAAAAAAAAAAATGGCTGCCATTTAATGCATTTTCAAGTATGATTTCTGTATTTTATTGTGTTTGAATGTAGACTTTTCAGGACAAAGTGTCCTAGATTGGGAAAAGCTATGATATTTAAATGTTTTTGTCAGCTCTTTGGTGATAGCAGTTCAGTTTTACTCTGAATAATTCCAGATATTGTGTCTTTGTGTCTTTTCTTTCTTCTCCTTTCAAGAGTTTGCAAGTTTGCACAGATTTTCCGAAAGAACCTATGTATTCAGCTGGGTTAAATGGAAGTATCACTCAGCACCTTTACACGTAGGTGACATTTATTCCAGGGAAAAAGTGAATTTCTGCTGACCTACATTGCTCATTTTACATTTAAAAACTTTTATTAGCCATTGCTGACTTTACAAGAAAATTATTTAATTAATTTTATTAATGTTTTCCAAATATCTCTGTGAAAAGTAATTTTTGGTAAAATTAGAACAGTTTTTATATGTGCAGATTTCCACAAAACCTTTTTCCCAGAAGAAGGAACTCACAGCTTGGCTCTTTATTGTCTTTGTAAGTTCCTTTCTTTACTGTATATCTGCATATAGCAATGAGCAATGGATATCACTTTGTTCTGGGACTTTATTTAGAACTGAGAGCATGGTTGATGGTGGGAGTGTTGAATAATATTCAGACATGTTGTTAGAAGAGAAAGATATTTGCAGAAGAGGAAGCAGGTGTGCTTTCCTTGGAGTGCATCACAAGTCCTCAACAGAAGGGCCTGAGCCCAGGCAGGTCTTTGATCTTGGTCTTTTTGTCAGGATATTTGCATCACCTCTTTCTGCCATAGGTAAACCTCACCTGAGATTAGCAGATTAGTGGTCAGGAGTAATGTATGGCTACTGCTCTGTTAGCATAATGTGTAGTTTGATCTCAGAGAATCTTTGTTTCTGGTGTAGTTTTTCTGCTCCAGTATACATCGGTACAATTCCATTTATTTATTGCCAGATATGATATGAATTTTGTACAAAAAAAAGGTTGCAAACAAAATAAATATTGAACTTTGGAAAAATTAATAAATTGGGTGAATTTTTGTATCTCTAGCTGTGTAAAATTTGTTTGAAGAGCTGTTCTCTTTTTCTCTAGCTACTTTTATGGTAGTCTCCATAGATTAAAATTTGACCATGAAACTTGGTCATGAACTTTGGGTCACCTTGATTCTTATAACCATAACAACAAGAAATTCTCATTCTTCATTCACCATGAACCAATAATACATTTTGGAACTGATTTAGACAGAATGGAAAAACTGAGTAACAGTTGAGCAGAAATATTTACACTGGCCACGTTGTTAGCAGGGGTAACTGTAAAAACCTGAATAAGTAATGATTGTGCACCTTTGCTTGCATGTTCCGAAGAGCAATAACTGGGTCATTCTTCTACCATGCAAGTTTGGGGTTTGCATGTATTTCAAAGCAGCAATTACCTAGCCAAATAACTGTTTGGGATAATTTTTAAAAGTCACAGTAATATTACTGCCAAATTTAGAGGAAAAGAAAGCATTCTTTGCACCAATAATTACCATGTATTTAAATAATCAAAACATTAAAATGATCCAAGATGGAACAACTTGATCTAGTAATATGGTGGCAAATGGATAGTACTATTTTATCCTTTGTGGACTTCAGTAGTTTTGCAGAAGCTCGTGGGGTTTTTTAATAATATGCTTTGATATTTAATGTTTGTAAAATGATTATGACTATATAATATTCTGTTCAAAGGAACAAATGGTCTCTGATGGAATTGATTCTGCTGAACAGAAATGGCAGGTGTTACTTTGCCTTACAATAGTATCAGTAAACACATCCCCTCCATTATGTCCATCTGTAATGCTACTGCAACTACTATCAGCATCATTACTAGAGTTCTTTAAGTTATGTTATTAGTAGTTATGGAGGCTATTAAAATAACTATTGATTCTATTGATTATTTTTAAAAGATTTAAGCCAGAGTGTAGCACATGTAATTGCAGTTTTGCTTTATCTGGTGTTTCCTGTTCCTCTTTTTTTCTTTTGCTGAAGTTTATTTTATTTTCCTCCTCACTTTCTTCTTCAGTTGTGAGTCTGTGCAAAAGAAAAGACTTCACAGAGAGAAACATAATCTTTAGGATGCTGGAATCTTTTGTCAAAACCAGCATGCTAACTGGATTCTCCCTCCCTCTTTTCAGTGCTTGCCTCCCTTCTCTGCCACTGACGACAAAATTGCTTGTCTGGATACCACATTCCTTTGTATTATGGCCTCCTTTGTTCTACTTTTGGTTCTTGCCTTTTTCTCTCTCCTTAATTTTGTGCCCTCCTCCACTTATTCCCCCCTTTACATTAGAGAGTTTCTGAAGCTTTGTTTTTCCCAACCTGCTCGGAATCCATCCACTTGTCTGCCTGCAGTACCAGCTCTACAGCCCTCTGATGTGTACAGGCAGAGATGCTTGTCCTCTTTTCCATCTTCGTTAGGTCTCTGGTGACTTCTGATATAACACTAGGTTGTCCCCTCAGTCTAGACTAAAATGTGAGCTTGTCCAGTTGAGGGTCATTACTTCACTCTCACCTTCAGGAAGAACTTTGGAAAGAGGCTTTGCTTTACAGCTCTCCTAATAGTGCCACACATGCTGAATCAAGAAAAGAAAGCCTAATAAGTGGATCTGCTATAAGCTTTCCTTTTGAGCCTTTGTTTCATGCAAGATGAGCTCAAACTACTCAATTTTCAAATACAAGTGCTATTTTTGAAAGTTACCCCTTTTTTCATATTCTCAGCAATCATTTCTGTCATTTTCTTTCTCACCATATTCATGCTATAATCAAACTACATTATCTGTTTAATGATACTTGCTTTCTTTGATTATGTCTGAAATGCAGGCATTCCTAAATCTAGGCATATACAGACTGTAAAGAAGGTGACTTTTGTCTTTAGCTTTTTGAAGAAACATCTCCTCCTCCTGTACACTAAAAAGCAATACCATCACTGCTTTTGTTGTCAGTTCTTTGCTTTACATGCAAAATCGTTTCTCAAACACACCATGCATCTCGGGGGCAACCCGTTTTCAGATTTATAGCATGTCCTTAATAGCATCCCATTTTAATGAGTGCAATTCATATCCCTCCACAGTAACAACTGAAGGTCCACCATTTTTCACATCAGTCCATCCTTCTTTTAACTAAGACACATCTTTTTTCTGTTCATCTCAATGAAAGATGGGAATTCAGTATCAAATACCTATTGAAGTCTTGGTATAAGTATCAATGGTAACATAAACAACAGAAATAACAAAACCTTTCTCTCAGTTATTGAACCAGTACTTGAACATTCTCAGTATGATTGTGCAACATGAAATCATTAGCTTTCTCCACCACAAAAATAAATCAGAACCCCTAAAGATTATTGCACATTCTGCAAACTTTCAGATAGTTAGCCAAAGTTGTCTCTAAAGCAACATACTGAATCTCCAAAAACATGCTCAGAAAATCTACAGAATTGAGTGGTTCTGAATCCTCTATTAAGTTGTAAAGGGTAGACTGTAATATATAGTACTTAGGTACCAAAGATACTCAGTCCAGAGTATCATATCATATCCTATCTTACTTTATTTTCTGTTTTATTTTCTATTTTATTTTCTTTGCTTTTGGATGTGTGATGGTGTTCAGCTGTGCTTCTTTCTTTTTTTGGTTTCAGTGCTCCCACCAAAATTGAAAGTGGAAGAGGTGTGATATTAAGAGGGAGTCCTCCAGCCAAAAAGGGAAAAAGTGTTACATAGTGTGTAGATCACTTTGTGAAATCATGGTGATCACTAACTGAAATGTTGGGAAACTCTTGTGAACATGTTTATCTTCTTATAATAGGAAGTGAAGTCCAAACTTTGATCTGGTCTGCAAGCTGGATTGTCTATAATACTAAGATTAAGATGAAAAAGATTAATTGAGTGGTACATAGTTTGTCCTTGTATCTCTAAACAGGTAAGCTGGAGTAAGGACAACTGTGGGACTGAACCATCATATGAAAATAAAGAGGGAAAACGGTTGCAATTGCTCTTGGTTAATGTCCGAAGAAGTCTCTGAGCTTAAAAGAAACTCAGACTCCCCAGTCCAAAGTTGCATCCTCATTATGCCTCCTAAGGACATAATAGGAAGAGCTTTGAAAATAATGGGTATGGGATGGACTTTTTGTGAAGTCTTGTGATAGGAATTGATTGACACTATGTCACCTCTGTGAACCACAGTTAGCAATGAATGCATTTGTGACCCTCAATATTACTACAAAGCCTGACACAATGGGATTGTTGTCCATGATTAG
Source organism: Strix uralensis (assembly GCF_047716275.1). NCBI lineage: Eukaryota > Metazoa > Chordata > Aves > Strigiformes > Strigidae > Strix > Strix uralensis. The sequence continues at coordinate 43,818,996 of NC_133975.1, forward strand.
GACTCAGAGAATAATAACAAAACAATAATTACAGTGTTGCAATAGTAGGGGACGATAAAAAGATAACATGGTAATTTCTAACAGAACAAAACCATTTACTTCTAAGGTTTTGGAATGGATATGTATATTGAATTGAGCTTTAAAAAACCAAAGTCTACTAAATTTGGCCTTAAATTTTAGGGTTTGGTTTAATATGTTCTAGACTTAAAAAAATATTAAACATGCTATTAGGCTTGTTCTTTGGAACAAGTTTTCTGACTATGGGGTCTGTAATGCCAACATAATGCATTTGCAAACCTGTATTAAGGCTATTTAGCCTTGTTATATTACAAATAATAAACAAATATTAGGTCCTGAAAGCAAAGGACATTTTTATTCCCCAGTATTTCTAGCCCTGTTGTTATAGCAATTTGTTATTATAACAAAATAACCAGAATGTGCAAACATTCAAAAAATAGTTAATGAAAAGTGAAATGACAGAAGGAATTTTATTACCTCCAGGGATCCAACCTAAGCTTTCCTACAATTCTTTTCTGTGAAGTAGAAGTGGAGTTTTGGAGCTGAGCTGTCCATGTGCAGTGTCAGCATGCTGTGTTTGCTGTAATGCTGGAGCTCAGGGAGAAGCATATATTTGTGGTGTCCATACCTGCTGCTCTTCAAGTTCCTCAAGGAATACATCGAAGCATAGAACAAATTAGGTTGGAAAAGACCCTTAAGATTACCAAGTCCAACTGTAAACCTAACACTGTCAAGTCCACCACTAAACCATGTCCCTAAGCGCCACATCTACATGTCTTCTAAATACCTCCAGGGATGGTGACTCAGCCACTTCCCTGGGCAGCCTGTTCCAGTGCTTGACAACCCTTTTGCTGAAGAAATTTTCCCTAATATCCAATCTAAACCTCCCCTGGCACAACTTTCATGTAGTTGTAGAGAGCAATAAGGTCTTCCCTAAGCCTCCATTTTTCCAGGGTAAACAACCCCAGTTCCTTCATCCACTGCTTATAAATCTTGTTCTCTGGATCCTCAACACCGTATACCACTTTTCTTTCATTTACTTCAATACAAAGTCTGAGGGACAGGAGGAGGAATGAGTGGTGAATGTTGAAGAATTAATGATAAGAAGTTAATAATAATATTTTTTTTCAACCAGTACTTGTATATCTACAGTTTCACAATATAGCCATTCTAAGCAGCCCAGATGTGATTTTGCAAGTATAGAGTATGCACTGAATATGTTATCATCATGCCTGTGTGATGGCATAGTATCTGGCACGAGTATAAGCAAAACTCTAGCAGGATGTCTTGTGTATGGGATTGAGACACTTCTCAAGAAAGGCAGAGAGGCACCTTGAGCTGTGGTAGAGTATTTACAGATCAAATATATCTGCCCTGGGGATTTCATATTGTATTTTCAGCATAGAGATTGCCATTTTTCAGCTCTTAACACTAAGAGCAGCGAAACTATTTTGTCTAGTGTAAGTGGAAGGAAGAGAGCTATCGTGATGTCCATTGAAGGGATGCACAGGAGGAAGAGGTTAGACCACTCTCAAGGATGTTCTAATGACAGATCTTTGCCGCAACTGTTTCTCGCACATCTATCTGTAGCATCAAGTCCTAGGGTTATCGTTAGGAAGCAGAGCTGAAACCTAGAGCCCTGGTGACTGCAGTGGTCACTACTGCCTTGAGATAAGTCCTGAAAATGAGGCTAGTGATGAGTCTTTTAATTCTTCCTGGCCTAAATGCATTCATTAATTGGCACATTTATTCTCAGAGAGAATATAAAACTTTCATGTGCTATGCTGCAATCAGTTAATTTGATTACCATGGCAAGCAAGGAAAATTAAACTTCAGACACCTCAGTGAAGCTACAGGAACTGGGTGGAGAAACATTTGTCATTAGTTTGGTTCTGGCCAAAAGAAAAAAAGAAAACAATAACCATAATCCATTGACTGCACAGCCTTGGAGAGGAAGACACCCCCTGGAAACAGGACAGAGGCATAAAGTCCATCCCAAATGATGAAGGGTCTCTCTAGAAGGAAAAACAAAAGAATATTCTTCCTTCCCATACCAATAAGTAGGCTGAGATGATGAATAAAAAGAAATGTAAATAAAAAGAGAGAAAGTCTCTTTTAGAAGGACTGTAATTTCAGGGAATTTTTAGTTCCACAATGTAACTAAACCTGACAGGTAGATGTATACCTGTTTAAAACTGTTTAAAAAATAAGTTGCTATTAATTATGGGCTATATTTTGCCACCTTTAGACATGAAATTTTCTGTTTAGTCAATGAGTGACCCATTAGCCAATGACAGTGCACATTAGAAAAGCCACATCTAACCTTTACTGAAATCTCCAGTTGCACCATCATCTGCTGTCTAACACCAGATTCCTGCTGCTAATATGCCCCACAAACCAAATCTGAAGTCATTGGAATGCCACCGCTCATGCCTAAGTGCCAGTTAACACTCAAACTTGGTTGAGACCTGGTTTGGACTGGATCAGACTGGTACTGAAGAAGCATATATAATTTTATTAAGAAACCAGTTAATTATGTATTCATTTAAGAAACAAAAGTCACGTCATTCCACCACTGGCTTTGTTTTATAAAAATAAAATCTCAAATCCAGATTTCCCACATCTAGTACTATTGACAAGCAGCAGATTATTGATGTTTGGGATATATTCTGTATGTGTAGAGGATAAATTGCACAAGACATCAGTCTGGAAAAAATTATAATTAAGGAAAGATATTATAAGTCCATAAAATTATGAAGTTCTTGGAAAAGGGAAAAAAGAACATCTGCTCTCTGTTTCTCATAATACAAGAAAGGAGGTACTAATTGGGTATGATTGGGTAGTAGGTAATTATTGAGTCATACATTGACTGTTGATTTATCCTTCTGCATTCGGGGTTTTGGCTGAGGTATTGCTTGTTTGTTTTGAATAACAAAAACTCATTGTGTATCACTGAAGAGCTTCAGATATACTAGTATGGAAATGACTGACATTAGATTGAGACACTGGTATGCATGAGCTGACCACATCAAAGATGTCACTTCAGCTACCTGCTCCTTTCCCAGAATGCCTCTTGATTTTATGCTGTCAAATCAGTTCCCAAACACCATCACTTTTTTCCTAGCTCTGCATAAATGTTCAACGTTGTTACCCAGCAGCATGAGGTGTCACTGTCTGACATTGGACTGGAGTGAGGACAAACAATAATGTTTTATGGTTAACATAGTGCAGAATAAAATGTCAGCTTCAATTTCTTGTATATGTGCATCCGCAAGCAGTGTATCACCACATTCATCTTGCTGTTCAAAGTAGTTTTTCATCCTCAGCAAAGTAATGAAAAGAGACAAGAGAATCATATGGTTGACAACAACAGACGCAGCTTTTACCTTTTTGAGGACTTCTTTGACTATAAGAATATGAACAGAGAAGGTATGGATATCCTCTGATTTCTGTGTAAAAAACAAATTCTTACTACATAGGGTACCACATAATATCACATGGAATGGGTTTTTATTATTGTTGTGGTCCACAAGAACAGAACCAGTAAAAAAATGAAAACTATCCTTAAGCAATGTACAGAACAGGCACATTCCGATACTCAGCAGAATTATGTTGGTATTGCAGTGTTATTTGTTGGCAGGGAAATGTACACTGGTAGGGTTCTTTTCACCTCCTGTAAAGCAAGGTTTGCAAAAAATGCTGCAACTCAGTCTGCTTTGCTTTAAAAAAATTCTGTAAAGTAATAGAATCATTTTTTTCTTTTCTTTCTCCCTCCAGCATTTAGAGAAGAAGGTGATACTGCTGCGTTGACACCTGCATTATAATGGCATTCATGTTGGAGGGAAACAAGACAGTCACAAAACAGTTACAATTTGTTAAGACAATATTAAGATCCCCTTAAAAGGAAAGCTGTACTAATTTTCATTATCAGTGCAGTCTCATAGTTCATTTCCATAATTCGCAGACTGTGAAATGTGTTAACACACAGTTTTGCTACGCACAGTAAAGAAGGGTGACAGTCTTGGGGCTCAGGTTTGTTAAAAGCAGTTTTTAAGCTACAGAACTGAGTATTTGTCTCTGAAAACTAATATCCTGCAAGAATATGGTAAAATATGTATGCTCATTTCCATTTGGCTTCTGTATGCTTATTTCAATTTGGATTTAAAGACTCACTGGCAGTTTTTTTCACCACTGGGGCTGACTCATAGGGGTTGCATTTTTTAGATGTTAAGAAGCAGCAAAGAACTGGGGAAAAATAAGAGAGAGCAGATCAGATGAAGACAAGTGTTTCATAGAAATTATGACCATGAAGTTACATCTGATCTTTTAACTGGACTTTTCTATGTTACAACCTGTTTCACACACAAACTGAAGACTTTAGATGGCTCTAAAAGTTATGCCACCAAAAAAGACGTCAGTTTGTCATTGCTTGAGATCCCTACAATGTCAGAGGATTGCTCAGGCAATATATATCAAACAGTTCCTCCCCCTGCATGCAAATAAAATGCCCCAAATCTCCCATAGTTTCAGTTGGAGAAAATTTTCTTCCAAACCAAAAGACTCACAAACAGTATGTTATTGTCTACCTAAGCTGTGCATTCCAGACAGAGGATTTTTGTAGAGAATGATCCATTTCTCAGTGTGCTACCTCTAGCCATAGTATATTGCTGATATATTAGAGTACAGTGTAAGTAGTCAAAGAGGCAATGAGGGAGAAAATACATTTCCAAATGAAAAAGTTGACTAACAGAAGACTTGAGGCCTGGAATTGGAGTTTAATTGTTGTTTGAATTCAAAACTACCAACATTATGATTATACTAAAGGCCATCCAAGCAATTCTTTCCTTTAAAGGATCCATGAAGGAGGAGGAATGGAAGGACCTCAATTTATGAATTCTGAGGCTGAGAGAACAATTACAGATCCTTCCCATCCCTTCTTTCACCCACTGCAGGGCAAAGAATTTACACCCAAAGATGAATCAAAGATGTATTTGAGTAAGACAATGAATTTCATCTTGAAGATGCTCAACAGCCATAAGTCACTGTTAAGTCATTCCTTTGATCATCCTAAGAGGAAATTACATGTATTTCACAACTGAATTTGTCTACCAGTAACTTGTATCCAATGAGCCTGTTCCTAGTTGCCTGGTGTCCCACTTATCAGGCTTCATTTTGATGCTTGAGTTTTTACAGGACATTATCATGTCATCTCTCCAATTTGACTTGAAGTAAGCTCTTAGTAAGGTGAGCCTTAAATCTTGTTTTGCAACCTGTAGATCTTTTATTCCCCTCTTTTGAAATGTTTCACCTATTCCCATGTCTTCCTGGAACTCCAGAAAACACTAAAAAGGAAATATTCTATCAGGAGACATAGAACAAAGATTATTTTTTTACTTTTTGATTGGTGTTATGCTCTATCTGCATCCAAGGATTTTGCAACAGCTTTGCTTTTAGAGGTCTCTACCATTTAACATGCATCTGCATCTCTGTTTTTCAGATCTATCCCTTTAAATTTGTCCCTACAAGAAGATGCATCATGTTGTAGAGAATGTCAGAACATCATGAAGTTTTGTGAAGCAGGAAAGCACAGCATACAAAAGAGGCAGCTAAGCAGTTGTATGGCAGAAAAAAAACCCAGAAGAGGTACTTGGGAAGAAAACAAACCGTATGAAGAGCCCCAGTGGTAAAGGCAGCAAGTAGACCTGAGAAGGGCTACAGGACAAGACAACAGTTACAGTGTCCTATTTCTCTTTCTCTTTTTCCCTTTATGTCTCTTCCTTATTTTTAGAAAAAATCCTCCAGTTCTGCATCAGAATTAAAAGTCATAGGGCATGCACCACAATGCTTTACTGGAAGCTTCACTAATTTGCAAGAACAGAGCAGGTTCCCGGAACAAAATAAAGATAATTCATCTTACCTATAATTTAAGAAGTATTTTCCTTTCCTTCTCATTCCTAAATTTAATAGTGGGTAAAAAACACTAAAAAAAAATATTTCTGAGACATTTGTTTTCTGTGCAATTTTGGAATTCTTAGCATCAGCTGGTGCCCACAGAATGAATGGGAAGTGTATTACTGACCTTGTTGGTCTTTGGATCAGTTCCTGGGTGAGATTGCATTTGATATATGTAGAAATAGCTGCATCCTCAAGTGGGGAATAAGCAGTTGAAGTTGAATAATTGTCATGACAAAAAGGTCCTGTTTTTATATATATGTCACTGTTACTCTAAACAGAAGCAGAAAATGGTAACAAGACAGTGGACAGAATTATTCCACTGAAATGTTTTCTGTGAAGCATCAGACACTTTATCAGGAGATGACATTTATTGTGGAAAAAATAAACATTTCTTGCAAACACTTGCAAGCTATTTTCCATCCTCAACAGTGTCTAAAAAGTAACTAACAATCTTTAACACTGATTTCTGTACCAATACTTTCTACCAACACGTACCTTCTAGATCAGTTCACTCACCCCACTCAAAGACTATCACAGTGTTTCCTAAACTTTTTAGAAGCTCAGTCTTCTAGAATACATCAGTTTCAGCAACCTGGTCTTTATCAGACATTACAGCCTCCTGTACACCTTTTCTAGTAGTCCTTTATTTGCAGTAGAGAAATTCTTGAAAAAAGCTAGTGTAGACCTTTATAATATAACAGTTTCTCTCTTTTATTGCAGTCATGGGTAAGCAGTGGACCTTTAAGGTATATTGGTGTTTGAGTTATGACTAAAACGAATGAATTTTGACCTCAGAGCTACTGATTTGTTGAAACTCATTGCGGCCGTTCTCCTGTTAGATAGAAGAAGGGGAGCCAGCTCTGTTAATTTCTTAGAGATTCATTAGGGATTCTTTTATTAGTCCTCATATAATTTGTCCTAGAAGATAGTGATTTGAAGAAAAATTATCCTCTGTGGTAAACAATACAGGCTAGATTGGCCAGGGCTAGATATGTTTCCTCTTTTGACAGCATCAGGATAAAAAGGATGCTGTTTCATAGTTATTGCTGCTCACCTAAAGAGGGAGTGAGAAGGTGAAGTCCAATGTGGAGGCAGTCAGCAGAAGTAAAATAAAAGACAGCAAGCCTATCACCACTGTGCCAGGAGGTGCCTCTCAACGGGTTTCTGGATGGCTGAGCTTTGCGTAAAGGCCAGACCTTTGGTCCTAGGGAAGACAACTCCTGGCTCTTGGCACAACATATAAGCTGAGTGGACAAAAAGATTTTGGTTTCACCCTTTCTCCTTAGCTGTGTTATCCTATAAACCTGTCTTGGATTTAATTTAGGCCCAGTTGGATTATAGTACTGTGCCTCTGTGCTAAAGAATGTGGCAGTTTGCCATTTTAATCTATGCTGTGTGTCTAAGCAATTTTTGCCTGCTCATCTGAGCAACTTTTCATCGCATCTGAGCTGAAGAATAAGAAACAATAGATGTGGGAAAGGCAAGCTGAACAGAAGTTTCAGCTTTAGAATAATCTGCTCCTTCTTTCATCCCTTATTTTCGTATCTTGCTTTTACAACTTTACTTGCTCAAGTGTAACAAAACTTGTATTTATTTATTCTTTATATGAACTCTAGCAAAACATTGGAGATTCAGCTCTTGGAGAGAAAAATCCGATGCTACATTTATGTGTTTTCTTTCAATATCTGGACACAAATCTCTCTGTCTCTTCAAGGACTGCTTTGTTTACCACATTATTCATTGTTTTAGATAAGTACTTGGCTTCTGAAATTGGCTCTTATAGTGTTTGTTGCCTCTAAACAGACAAAGGCAGAAGCGCATTTTATCCTTTTGACTACTTGGTCTTTGTACTCTGAATGTGAGATGAGCCTCCAAGAAAGGACCAAGGTAGTTATGTTGCCTTCAAGCGTGAATAGCCCACACCTGAGGATGTACTTGTTAGGTACTTACATTCTACTTCCCATGCCTTGCATACTAACAGTTTTCCTCTTTTCTTTCACTTAATTTAAAAAAAAAATAAAATTAAGAGTCGAAAACTATTCCAGCAACAAACACATCACTCATTCATTCTGAAGAATGGGCATGACAGAAAGGAAGAGTCTGAGGGATCTTATGAAACTTTACCAAGGAAGTTAGATGCATCATTCTAATACAAAAATATAAACAATTATAGTAAAGGATTGACCTTTCTGAAAATAAGTATTCTTATTCTTCTGTTTACCTCTAGGGCTGTTACAGCACCTTGTCATCTTCATACTTTTATAAAAGCTTATGCCAAAGCCTAGATGACTGTGTGAATATCTAGAGGATGGCGTTCTGTTACAGAAAGTCATAGCTCTCGTTGTTTCCATGTAGGTTCAAGGTAATAATGACTAATCACATATCTATATGAACAGTGAAACTTTTTGTCCTTCTTGCTGATGGGGCCACCATTCTCCCAAAACTGTGCATGCTTGCAACCCTCTCCCAATAATTTCTGCGTTTAAGATGTAGTAAAACCAAGTTTTTATTACTACTTACTGTGTTACCTGGACACTGATGTAAATCACAAGCTGGCCCTAAATAACCAAATTATGGGAAAATTACATTATCCCACTTTCAGAGCTATGGAAACTCAAGAAAAAGGTTATAGACCTAATTAAGGTCATAGCCATCTTGAGCTAATTCAAAGATCATGTTTTAACTCAGCAAGCAGTTTCTTTGTGTATGTTCACTCTCAGTTTGTTCTTCATACATTTTTCATATAAATTCAAGCCCTTCAAAGAACTGATTATTGTACATAACTTCCAGTTTTTTTAAATCAACTTGCAAACTGGTTGATCCTTTCTGTGCTAACATGCAGCAGGTGATCTGTAGCCACACAGCTGGGTGTGCCTGCCTTCCTGAGTGTATTGTGCCTGAGGCAGCAGATTGCAGAAGCCAGGAGTTCCCATTCCTTGCATGACAAGAGGTGCTAATGTAATCCCAGGTGAATGTGGGACAGGTGCCGTTCACTGTTTAAATTCCGTAATTAAGACTGTCTGTGGTAGTCAGAGCAAGGTGCTGAGGCAGCTAGTGGTCAGAGACCTGGATTTAAACACTACTGAGCTTGTGTGACAGTTGAACAGTAATATTGCCAGGTTTTTTCATTTCAGAGGATTCATTTTTGTTGGGCCAAGAGAGACTGAAAAAACATGGTCTAAGCATCTTTCTGCATTTTTTACTGAGGTAAAGTAAAACTTCATCTTATTTCTGAGAGCCTTTTTTGGTGGAATGATGGGCTGTAGATCCTGCTTGAAAACCCAGGCCTGCAACATGGGATTTTTAACTTAAAGAGGGAGTACATCTGCTTTAATGTAATTTTAATGTGATGCATTAAGCAAAGCAGTTTCACAGGTGGTTGAGAAGTAATTAACATTTGGCTACTGCAAAAACTCATGTTAATAGAAGTTTGCTTAGAGGCATATCCAAAAGTTAAGAGGACAACCACCAATGCTGAGTGTACTTCTCTGGCATATCATAGCACATGATGAGGCAATAAATGTATTTTGTAATGTCTTACTTGTTTGATATTGATGTAATTTACTTTACAGCCTACTATTTTATGGTACTTAATATCAAATTGCACATCAATATACAGCAGCAAAATCTGAAAATGACATAATAAAATACAAATGGCTGTGAGATGCATCATAAAGATGACAAAAATGATGTGAAACAAATAATATTTTAGAGTAGAATTACCCAATTTGCTGGAGATATTTACTAGAAATACTTTCTCTGCATTGATTATTCACAACCCAGATACTTCATAGAATAAATTATGCTATATAACATAATATGTTTTCCAAACCAGAGACCTTCTGGTACTTCTGGACTGTTTCTTGTAAGATTTTCCTTTGTGTGATTGATTTTAACCAAGAAAGGAGATAAAACCCTGTTATTAACCACTTGAAAAAACTACAATGTGGAATAGTCAAGGTTGTTTCAGATTTTCTTCTTTTCTTTTTCTATTCAGGTGAGAGAAAATTTTCTAAGATTCTTTCATCATTGCAAAGAAAACCTCTGAACCACCACTGCCCCCCCCCCCCCCCCCCCAGAAAACAAACAAACAAAAAACATTCAGAACAGAGAAAGGAAAGAAGGATTTTAGGCAGAACGGAAATTCAACAATTTGACAATTCTATATGTGAAAGGGTGTTGGGTGAGACTCATAAAGCCTTGACTAGAATGTAGTAGTCTGTATGAAAAGTGGTATTTTACTTAACCAGCAGTCTTGAAACAATTGTCAGTCCTTACAGTATTTATGAATAGAGCTCACACAGTTTATTTTTCCCTATAAAACTTCCTTAATCAGTGGAAATTTCACATGTGGCACTGCTGCAATAAATTTTGAAATGGTCAGTTAAATGAAGCCATTCTCTGTAAGCATTTCTAGTGTCTCTTGAAGGTTTTTTCAATGAGGATAAGAATATTTTATAAAATGTCTAGAATTGTTTAGTTTTTTGTACCAGTCAACAGCAGTGTTTTATTTTCTGGGCAGAGTATGTAAAGTTTCTAAATTATTAAAAGCTTGCTTTGTAATTCCCTTTGAATCTGTTTTACATTTTGTTTGGTAAGAAATCTGCAATTACTGTAGCCCCCAGCTGTAGCTTACTAAAATATTTTTCAACTGGTAAATTGTTACGGGGTTTCTGAATGCTGGAACCATGATAGAAAAATCTTCCATATGTTTTCAAAAAGAAAGAAACTTTTTGGAATAATGTGTCTAGTATTTTTTGAATATGCTGTGTGACTGGAAATAAATTTATAGCATGTTACACTCCAGGGGTTTCATTCAGACTCATGATGGTTTTTTATGGCTGTAGATCTCACCAGGTTGCTTCTGTGGTGGCTATTTCTACCTGAAGATGCGTGTATTTTTTCAGCTTGTTCTACCAGTTTCAGCTTTTGCATCTTAAACAGGTCCAGTAGCTATGACAAAGGAAGAAATTACACCTCATCAGGATGAAGTACTGGTGAGGTCTCTTCATAATATAGATGCTTTTCATTAAAAGCTGAGCTTCCTGCTACTGTGTTCCCATTCTCCAATGGTGGAAATATGGCAATGCATATAAAAAGAGCAGAAGATACTTAAGTAGCTGAAAAGATAGTCCCTCCTGTTCATACTTCTAATTTGGCTTTTGACTTCCTTCACAAGCAAAATTATATCTTGGCCGAGGAAAATACAGTGGAGATATTAGAAACAACCTAAATCTGAGAAGATAAAAAAACATGGCAGCTCGTTTTCCTAAAATCCACATTCATGCATTTCTGATAACATGGCTCTTTTCAATCTGCAGGAGTTAAGTCTCGCAAAACAACATTGTGCTGTGACATAAAAATATAACACTTTGAAAATGTTTCTATGCAGCAATACATGAAGTGCTTTCTATGACATTATTTTATAACGAAACCTTACTAGCTCTTCATACCCAGTTTCTGAGAGTATCAAACTGTTCTTTATTCAGCTGATAACACTTGATTTGTTCAAATTTGTTTAGCAAAGCTTATAGGAAAATAACAGAAAATTCTGATACAAGAAAGTAAAGATGAATTGCTGAATACTAGAGAAGCATGTTTTTGTGCCTCTGGCAGTAGCTGCCAAGCTGAAGAGCTGTCCCATCCTCTCAATTAGATTGAGGCTGTATTGATGCCTGATTACCACTAATTAAGCATTTTTAAAGTTTCACATAGGTTGGAGCTTCAGGCTACAAATGAAGGAAACCGCTCATGGTTCAGTGTGCCTTAACAATCCTGTGGATAGATATTAACTCCTTACATTATCAATTCATATTAGACAATCTCCTGATGAGCTGCTAGTCAGTATTTATATATGGCCCATTATATTCTTGCAATTTAAATCACAGGCACAGATAATAAATGCTGAGTGAATAAATAAAAGAACAACATTACTACTTAGCTGTCTGTTTTGCAGTTACATTCCTACTTGCATGTGTGTCTTGGTCAGCTAATAAATGATAAATCCATATGATTTTTCTTATTCTATACACCTTTTAAATATGGTAAAAAATTAATTTATGTGCAAGTAAAGTAGTTCTGCTAGCACACTCCAAATGTTCAACAGCAAATTATTGATTCAGCATCATCTCTATAAAAAACCCAACCTCAGATAAAAATTCATGTCAGATTCTCTGTAACACAACTTCTGGGAAAGAAACACTCTCTGTATTGCATTGAAGCTGTCATTTTAATTGCACACCAAGTCACTTCATGATCTTTTCTTGCAGCCTCACATATATGAACAGGAAATGAACATTGAAATTGAGCATTGAAATAAGCTCAGTGGGACACTGTGCCTCAAAGGAGATAATCAAGCACTGAAAGCAAACTTTGCTGTCTTTGCCAAGACAAAGAGAAGGACCTAGTTTAGGATAACTCCTCTTATCCCTTCCAGGAGCCATACAGGAGATATAACGGCCTTATAATCGACGTGGCAGAAGGACAACAAGGGGGTGTAAGACATTTGTGGAGTAGCCTGGTGTCTGCCCATAATGCTGAGCAAGACTATCTCTTCTGCAGGCACCGGTGGAGCCATCCTTGCTGTGTCCAGCCTCTGGGAAAGGCAGCCAGAGTGGTGGTGAGTCTCCTCTACAACTCATGTCCTTAAGTGTAGGGCAACCTCTGAACTTTGCATGGGGCCTCTCAGTCCTGTTCTGCATTGCTGTTCATCAGCTTCAATGTAAATCTGCAACAGAAAGCCAGATTTAGAGCATACCTTGCAGTCAAGAATAGTTTGGTGATACCAATTACTGTTGTGAATTCTTAAAAACTGGTGTGGTTTGCACTGTGTGATGTTACAAACATTCTGAATATGAATGCATGCTGTCACTGCTTTAGTGCATGTTAGATATAATATGTCATACCTTGGTACATAATTAACAAAATTATTTAAAGCAGATAGAAATTTGAACAGTATCTCTGACTGTACTCTTATCAGTACAAGTGAAACAACCTCTAGTCTGTGAAATGTACTGAAGCAGCCCTTTTGATTGATTAGTATAATATGATTGATTTATGAATATTTGTAATCAGTATTGTTTTCTAGCAGCCTCTAATGTGGAGCGCAGTGTGCCTAGTATCTTTTGCCTATAAATCTGATTGTCTTGTTTATTAATACAGAGACTATATAAGTCAGATTTCATGTTGTTGCACTGCTATACTCTGTTGCTCAAGCAACTGTGTGTAATCAGAGAGTTTTACTCTTAGATTTCTCCTGGCAAAGCAGGAGTAGTACACAGGGGATGGTGAATGCCTTCAAATACATCTCATCTGGAAGCAAGTGGCAGCCCTTTTGCACCTGATCCTAGCACTTGCAATCTAATCGAGTTCAGTACTGCTGGAACCAGTGGGGGCTGCTCTTTGCAGTGACTGTGGATATATTCAGTATATACTGTCTGTGCTTTTCCGTTCTCCTGGTTGCCCAGCTGAGATATTAAGAAGTAATCTCTGGGCAATTGCCAGATAGGATATAGTTTGTTTCCTAGAGATCAATATCCTAGGCTGGAGGGACTGTGCTTAGTGGTTCAGCACTTCTACATGAGCACAATTAATTACACAGGTGAGCCCTGTGTTTAGACACTCTTTCATCCTTGATCTGCCTAACAGCCTCTCTGCTAGGGATTATCCTCCCTCTTCACTGACTAATTTGACAACAGACTTTATCCGTGTGCTTTGAGATAAAGATGAGACACAGAGCTGTCTATCGGCGTTCTGAGTTTTGTAGTGTTCTAAAAAAAATGCCTTTATAACGTAAACTCCATTATGAAGGATACAAAGGAAGCCCCCACTGCAAGTATTCTAATCAAAGGAGAACTCCCCTGGTGCTACTGAGGACAGAAATTGTGATGAGCTCTGTTCTGTTCTAAATTACTAATTGACTTTTTCTAAAGAACACCTACTAGGAATCTTGAAGTTTTATGGCAAATGCTAAACAGCAGCTGTTTTCTAATTGTGCTTCCCATTCTATACTCCTCTCTTTTGAATAATAAGCTGGAGACACTTCCAGTTAAAAGCAGTGCAGATCAGAGGAAACTATGTTAATGTAAGAGGATACGTTTTAAGCTCAGAAAAGCCATGAAATTTATGGATGTGTTTTAATAATTCTCTCTTTAAAGTTCTTTTTTATGTTGTTATTTCCATGGCTTGTTTTATGACATGAGAGGCTGACATGCTGTTGTGAGCATCCTGTGATGAATATCTGTTTATCAGCACACAGAGAAAGAAGTAATTACAGCATTAATACTGAATTTTATGTCATTAAATCACTATTTGGATCTAAGCATAACTTACATTTAAAAAATATGATTATCAGTAGTGAATCATCATTGATGATCATCTTGATAATTCCAGAAAATTACTAGTAACAAGACTTTATTCTGGACAGAATCAGGTCCTTTGTGCCAAATTTTCAAGCGGACAGCAGCTGTTGTGTATATGGAAGTACACATATACACTTCTTTGCCTACATTTTTAGTACCTTTCATTTTACTTAGCCAATTCACTGGCTTGTGTGGGACAGTGTAGACATGCATATATATTTCTTACTCCAGAGCACACCTTTTATATATAATTGATACCAAAAATTTTATTATTCCATAATAGATGTATGGTGTTATTCTTTGGTGTTAATACTGGCTAGGTGTTTAAAAAACATAAAGACACAAAAAGAGTCAAAATGCTGGTGGGAGGAATACTTCAAAACAAAAGATAGGAAAGAATAAATAGGTTACAATTTTGAAGATGTTCCCTCTGAATAACTTATTTAACACTTTACATAAGTGGCCTGATTTTCAGCTCTGTCAAGTTGATTTAGATATCATAGTATAGGTTTAGAAATGTAATTAGAAGTATCTTTAAAATTTTTTTATAGTTCCAAAAAATGTTTTTGGGGCAAGTACTCCTGAATATTACATTTTGATCAGTATAGGATTTTGAGCCATATGAATCAGTTGTGACATCCTGGATCAAGTTTAATCCACAAATCTGCTATACCAAAAAGCTGGGTTTAGGTTTTGAAGTGTGAAAGCAAAAGATTTAACAAAAGAAAATCTTGATGCCGTTATTTATGCATGGGCAAAACCTACACTTGCCTGAGATGGCTGGTTCCAGCAGTGACAGGCAGATGGGAACATTACAGAAACTGAACCGCATTGTCTTTATGGACGGCCTGAGTGCACTGTGCCCACAAGCCTGTTCTGCGCTTGCCCTGGACAACAATAGGGCCATTTTCTATGGAGACCGTTCTGTCTTGTTCTCTCAGTGGTCTGGCTACAAGGGTGGACGGGATTGAGTGGTTAAACCAGATGTACAGGGTGGATAAATAGGATCCAGCAGGTGGGGCACTCCCCGTGGTGCATCAGCGACTGCATCACCCTGGACCTAAACGGTGAGGAATGCTTCAGGAGGTACGCCCCACAGGTAGCAGGCCAACTTAGCTTTGGGGCTACTCTTACACTGCCATCTAATTATGACTGGAAACTGTCTCTGTTGAACCATGTCTGATTGGAGGTTCAGTGAACACAGTGTGACAAATTGCTGCTAGGTTAGAGGTCTGGCATTTTTAACATTTATCCACCTTGGTGCGAACGACTATAAAAATCACAAGGCAATGAGGGGTCTAGTTTCAAAGGGGACTGCCTGCATGAACAAGGCATGCCGGAGCTGCCTCTGTCTGAACCTTCGAGTGAGGAGGCATTTTATATTAAATTGTCTTTTCCATCATCTAATTTTCTTGCCTTGGGAATTCAGTTGTGAACTGACCTCAGTCCATCATGCTATACATAAATTACTAGCAGAACTTTGAAGTTCCTTCCACATTTAAAGAGGAGGTTCAAAAGGATATCCTGAAGGGATTCTGAAGAGATATGTTTTGAAAATTAAAGGAAAAAGCAGGCAAGAGATTCAATATCCAAGTGAGTCTTGTATCAAGGAGGACCATATTAAGAGCAATTCACAATATCAGTCATGTCAAAATGTGCTAATGGGCAAATCAGCCTCCCTGCACAGTTATATATAGGTATGTGTTTATTTATAGATACATATGTGCACTTTTACATGTATGCAGACAGGTATATAAACATAACCTGTTTTGTTTTGTTGTTTTTTTTTGTTATGGGAACATTAATTGAACTTTTTCTAGCTTGTAAGTATAGGGAACTTGCTAAATAGCTATTTAGGTAATGGCTTTCAGTTATGCCATCCTAACAATAATCCCCCATCAGGTTTTACATAAACAAGTCATCACACATTTTGTAACAATTTCTAAAATGTAAATTATTTACATAGAGAATGCTTATTGCTTATGTAAGTGACTCCAGTAGCTTATAAATACTTTAATAACATAAATAAATAATTCATGCACATTTCTTTTTAAATCTGTTACTATGAAATCCTTTAATATTCAGAGTAAACATATATGAGGGATGGTAGGCATTTCTTGAATGCACGTAGGATAATTTATTGCAGTGTCTATTTCCATAGTTTGAAAACTACTTGGGTGCAGAGAGCCCCCAAACTAATCAAAAGTATTTCACAACAGTTAAGGCCTTATTTTAGTGATGTATTTAAGTCACATTCTTAAATTTGATCACATTCTGAACCCCACCCAACTCATTAAAGGCTCAGCACAAGCTTAAGGTACTTCTGAATTCAGTAAGAGTTAGTATGTGCTCAAGTTCTTTCCTGAACAAAAGCCTAAACTCTTGCTAGGCTTTTACACCCTCTAAAAACCCTCCCTGAAGGCAGGTTTTATGCTGCAGACAGAACATGTGGCAAGTGCTATTGCAGACCTTCTCATCTTTGCTGGAATCTGCTTGCAACTGATCTAGCATGCTCCTGCATTCAGGGAGTTTAAAGGATGAGGAAGAGTGTGGAGTCACTATCAGGTTTCCCTCTTCCCAGCTTTTCACGTAATGCAAAGCCCTGTGTTCTTGTGGAGAGAGGGACCATCAGATGTCAGCACATCTGACAGGGAAGAACTTGCTGCTCTGCAGTTTTGCACTTATCTGCGCAGACCAGAATGAACGGGCTCTTCTTACACAATTCTGGATGTACTTAATCAATTAGAAAAAAGCTCGGGACATGTTTTGCTTCTATGATAGTTACTATCCTTTTGCTGTGTTCTTCAAGAATTTATAATACTCATTCCAGGGGAATCCAAGCTGGATTTGCGGTACTAAGTGGGAATTTTAACTTAACAATTGGAAACTTCGCTGTTGACCTTTTGTCAGAGAATGATAGTTTTTCAGCCTGAATCTTTCCGATGTTTTCTTAATATCCTTAACCTATATGGGGTTTTAACCCTTTTTTTGCCTCTTTTATGCTTTTTCCATCCTTTTCCCAATTTTCTCATTGGTACCTACAGTCTTTTCTAACTACTCCATGATACCCTTCTGTTTCTAGCACTGGAAGATGCCTTGCCAAATTTAAGATAGACTATAAATACGTCAAGTATATTAAAAAGTTAATAAAAAGAAACATTCCCCTAACTCAAAACAACACCCCCCCCCCCCCCCAAATAACCCAGACCCACCTTACTTGTATTATGCCTATACCCACCTTAATTCTTTTGCGATTTTTTTACTCCACTCATTAGTTTTCCTACCTTACTATATTTAAACCATGCCAGCAGAATATTTGGTTAAATGTGATTCTTCTTCTGAAACAGAAGAAGGGATGGATTTATCTTTTTTTTAAAGAAGTGATTGGACTAATATTCTTCCAAAACCAGTGCTGGTAATTATAAAGTCAAAGTGGTGTAGTAACAGCCAATCTGTTTCCATCTCCTCAGATTTATAAACTGACAAAATAAGCAAATCATCTATCCATGCTGATACCTTGGGACACATTGGAACACAGATAATTAGGAAGTTATTTTCCAAGAGAAGGTGACTGTGTTTTATATAGCCTGAATATGCCAGACATTAGGACTCTCCGTGGTTTAGCTAAAGACCTGAGCCAATGATCTGCTAGCTGAGAGGGTTCATCATTGTTATGAATTCAACAATAAATCTCATGAGATGTTAGGACACTTAAGGTGATGATATGCTCCTTCACAAATGTTCAGAGGAATCATTATGAAAAGAAATTGATGAAATCATTAAAGTGAATGTAAACTTGAACTGGATATGTGAATCAAAGAGGAATTTCCCATGCAGAACTGCTGGATGGGTCTATTATATTATACATCACTCATAAATACTTAGTAGAATCACTTTTTGATCATGAATATATTATCCCAACTATTCTTACACATTGTTTAAATATAACTGGTTATTTATTTGACATTTTACATCAAATTACTTAATATGCATCTGAGGAAAACGTCATGAGGATTTGAAGGCACAGTCAGCTTTCATCAGGATGATGATGGTTTTATGGTAGTTTCCTACCTGACTGTCTTTTCTTTTAGAGGCTATATTATAAAAAAGAATGAAAGACAAACAAGTGAAAGTTAGTAGAAATAACTCTAATATACTAAATGAATAAAATGTCTCAATTTTAAATTAGAATCTTCCATAGATAATTTCTTTGGGGAAGGCTTAAAAATTTTTAAGATTAATGCCTGTTGTGTTTTATAGTACCATTAAAATATTCTAGGTTTGATTCCCATCTAGAGAAAAATTTACTTGTAATATCAATGCAAAATATCACAACATCTCCAAAAAAGAAGAAAATAAAATGTAATAAAACTATAACAATAAATTTCCTTCATAGTTACTATCGTGGTTTGAACTCAGAAGGCAACTGAGCACTGTGCTGCTGCTCACTTCCCCCTTCCCCCCCCCTCCCCAGTGCTGAGAAGAGGAAGCAAAGGCACCGATTACTCCACACTTCCTCCCCAGCACTGAGAAGGAAAGAAAAAGACCCAGGAAATTGAGATAAGAACACGGAGGGATGATCTCATCCATTATTGGCACAGGCAAAAGACAGACTCGTTAGGGGAAGAAAAAAGAACATAAATTTAATACAGACATTAACAACAAGAATACTTAACAGAGTAGGACAGTGAGAAGCATTACCACATCTTGAAAACACCTTCCCCCACCCCTCCCTTCTTCCCAGGCTCAGCTTTGCTCCTAATATCTCTACCTCCTCCGCCCCAGCAGTGCAGGGGACAGGGAATGGGAGGTGCAGTTATTCTTGCTGCCTCTTCCACCTCGGGGCGGGGGGAACTCCTGGCATTCCTCCCCTGCTCCAGCGCTGTCCCCCTCTCACAGGAGACAGTCTTCCACGGACCAACTCTGACATCAGTCACTCCCATGAGTGTGTGGGTCACCCCCATGTGTTGCAGTCCTCCCAGTGCTGAACTACAACAGTGGGGGTTTCTTCCCATGGGGTCCCGAACTTCTTTGGGTGCAGTCACCTGTCCCGGCATGGGGCCCCCCACAGGCCGCAAATCTGTCTCTGCTTGACCATAGACCCCCCATGGGTGGCAGGACGTTGGCCCTGCTGTCTCACCATGGGGTACAGGGGAGTCTCTGCTCCAGCACACCTCCCCCCCTTCTCCTCCTTTCTTCCACTGACCTCGGTGTTCACACAGATGTCCTCCTTGCAACTTCTCACAAATCCCACAGCTCCTTCCAGGTTCCCCTTCTTACATTATCGCAGAGGCGCAGCTAATTAGCTCAGCCTTGGTGCAAACTTGGAGCTGGGGGAGCTTTGAGAAGCTTCTCACAGGGGGCCACTGTTGTAGCCCCCTCCCCTACTACCAAAAAACCACTGCCACTCACTCAAACCAGGACACTGACACAGACAGAGTGGCAGAACAAAGGAGTATTTAGGAATAGGTCATCTGCAGTAATTTCATGTATTCATGGAAAAAGTCTTTTCATTAGCCAAATTGCTCATGGACATTCATATTGAATGCATTTACTGAATGTTAAGATTCTCTTTGAATAAAGTGAGGGACTCTAGGGGCTATACTGATCTGCTGGATAGTTCAAGGTACAGTGATGATCTATGCATGGTGCTGATTTATTTACTGGCTTGTATTATCTGTCTTGGCTGCTGAAAGGTAAATTCTGTAATATTAAGCTAATATTAATGTCCAATTAAAAATTTCACCAGGTGGTGTCAAATAACTCCTGAAATGTGGTGGTGGTCTTCTTTCTGCTATGAGAAACAACATGTCATTGAAATTATCGGTTAGGAAGTTTGGTAAGAAACTTTTCTACTCAAGGGACAACTGAAATAACAAAGTGCCATGTATCTGTGGTACAGGAAACAACAGCCGTTCTGTAATTAGCTCAGGCATTTCAGGAAATGTCCACTGACTGTCATGTTTAGAGCAGGGGTAGTCTTTTTCTTTGATTTGTAAAGTACAAAGTACTGTCCTAGCCTATGACACTAAACAGTACAATAAAGTACAGGAGATAATAATTAGGAATTTTATGAGAAATCAAAATATAGCCTACGCATTTGATATCTTATGTCAAAGACATCTATCTGCCTTAGTCCAGACACATACCTGCTTTTGAAACTTGGTCTGTCTCTCAAATACTATGTAGAGTATTGCCATTAAACTCATGAATAAAAACTGTTATTCTGGTAGACGTGGGATTGCTAACTTTTTGTAAACCTTAGGCCTTTTGAATGGTATTTTTAATTTTGTTTATCAGAGCTGCATAGTTTTCACCTCATAATACATGGAGGCACATTGATTGGTTAAGGATGCTTTTCAGAGATGATGGCCTTTAGAGATACTGTGAAGAAAGTTAAGAAACTTAATTTTCTATAGTTTTCCTCAGAGAAGCTATGAAAGGAAATATTTTCTTCCAGTATTACAGTTTGCACTGGTTATGTCTATATTTATCCAGTTATGACCATGCAAACAGCAGTATATTTCCTTTTGATTATGAAAACAGATTGCTGTAGATCTTTTTGTGCATTATAGCAAATGCAAATGCAGCAGTGTCTCAGCTTCTGTCTCAGAACAGTTGTGACCATGATATGCTTGCTCTGTTTGCTGTAATAACTCTTTATAAAATAATTGATTATATGATGAATAACTGTTAGATTTTTTGAAAGTCCTTGATAAGGAGGAGAGTTTATATTTGAAACTCTCTTTATGAAAGTTCTCCTACTTGTGCTTTTACATGCCTTTCATAAAAGCATTCAATGAATAAGTCAAAACTCTAGAAATATGCAGCAGAACACATCAATTGTTGGTGACAATGAAGAGATGGGTATTACCAGAGCTATTAACAAGCCTCTGTGGAGATTTAATTTTGTTCTTTAGCTGTGCTTGCTGGTAGGATTTGGATGAAGAGGGATATCTGGGAGATCACCCAACATGAACAGCTTAAAAAAGTCACAGGTTCGGTTAGAGTGATGTATAGTGGACAGTAGCTATAGCATGTAGCAGGTTATCTGGGCTGGGAAATCCTCTTAGACAGAAACCAGACAAGCCCAGATTCTGCTCTCCCCCTGAGGCAGGGGAGCCTGAACAGAGGCTTATTAGGCTCTGCACTTCTCCCCCATTAGGCTGTGCACTCCTCCTCCCCCAGACTCTTTTCCTTCTTTGGACAGCAATCTCACCGCATCCAGGGTAGCATTTGATACAGAGATGTCATGTCATTGCTTGCAGCAAGGTGGGATTGAATGTGTACTCCTTTGTTCCTAGATTGTGCTTCAGTTTCTGTTAAGTTGTAAGGAGACTGTTGTCTTTGAATTTCTGTGATGGAGTCAGAGATAAAATGAGAAGGTAGAAAGTGTGCTAGGTGTGTAACAAAATAAATATGTAATTTAAGGACATAACAGGGAGTGATTACGTTGGAAGGGTTAAATGCCACTGATCCATGGAAGGGGAGTAGCAGGGTTTGCTGGCATTGTCAGCACAATGACATGGCCAAGTAGGGAGGGAAACAACGGAAGGAAGGAAGGGTTCTAGGATAACTTGAAAACCAGCTCTAAAGACATGGTCTAAATCCACCTATAATGATTATTAGGGATTTATAGGGTTAGCATTTAACCAATATGATCATTTACAAAAAATTTAAATCTATTTTTTTCTTCCTTTTTTGAAAGTTTAGTTTTAATAGTGCATGTATTTAAATTGCTCCAACTTTTCTGGACTCACATTGCTATATTTAGTACACTGAAAGTATTACTTCTGCTATTTTATTTGATTTGTGTGTAGGTCAGAATAGACCTCAGGATGCCCTTATCTTTCTGTGAAGTTTTGAAACATTGTCCTTGGATCTCAGTTGTCTATAGATGTGATCAATTATTTCCCTTGACAGTGCAGTATTACATACATATTCCACAATTCATGTGTACTAAATGTGTTATTGATCTTTAGAGTAGTATAAACAGTATGCATTTATTTACATGTATATACTTGCATGAGGAGGTAATTAATTTACTTGTTATTGATTTGTTTTCTTTTGATTCTGGCAGACTGTTCAGCATTACATTTTGTTATTTCTGCAATAATATTCTGATGAAAGTTGTGAAGGCAGAACATTAGAAAGCTTATATTTGCTTAGTAAATCTGTTTGTAAGGTAGATGCTCTGAATGGTAGTCTCTGAAACTCTCTTTTACAGGAGAATGTAAAATAAAACATTTTTCTGAAAGTACAAAGCATAAAAGTGCTGAATTTACTTCAGCATTCTTGACATCAGCATAAAGCCTCTGCAATAGATAAGGATTTAAAATGATGTGGTATCAATCTGCTAAGTTTAATTAGTGAGAAGTCCCAACGGTACTACTTCAATTTTAAAAATTCCATGTTTGCTACTGTACTGATATATGGCTCGTCTTCTGTACCTGGAGTATCCAGCCAAACCAAGAAAAATTCCCCTGAATTCAAAGCCAAACTGCTCAGATTAGCCATTTGTATATGCTAACTTCTGAGTGGTTTGAGTTACGGATGCTACTAAACTACTGATGCTACTAAACTACAGAGATTATCAAGATTCAGTATTTGGTTATGCTGTCTCTTAGACCATATGTACACGTGTATTTACTGTTGGACATGCATTTAGGTGGTTTGCTCATTCATGAGCCAAGTTCTGCATGAGCAAAAGAGAGCCTCTCTGCCCCACTCCTCCTGACAGCCTGTCTGCTGTCAGGAGGGATAGACATGCATGCTGCGTACATGGATTGTGTTTAAAGTTTGTCATTTTATATTACAGCACTGCATAAAAGCAGGCAGAAAGGTTCATTCTGAATAATTTTCTTGTCTCAGATGTATCAGATGACCTCTTTTCTTCTATTTTTCTGCTATTATTTTTGCACGTATATTCCAGTGAATATGAGTTTTGAATGAAACTCAAAAATTTGTAAGATCTTTTCCATCATTTTCAGTGGGTGTTGACAGAAATGGCAATCTGATTAATAAACACAGAAGAAACACAGATTACTTTTCATGCAGAGTTGCATGTGATATACAAAATGAACTACTGTGTACAGCTATTAAAATGCAATAGATTACTCATAAAATAAGAGCCTGTATTTCCAGCAGCTCATTTAAGACGTGGGGGAGGTATTGTACCGTGGTTTATACAGCTGCATGTGTAATGGTTGTGATTTCTCTTGCTATGATTGTCTACATTCCTTTTAAGTTTGCAAGGTCTATTTTGTGACTACCTGAACATCTGCTTGTACCCAGTAAAATGTGACTGTTGTTAAATGTAGTGGTACTCTCCCATTCTAATATGTATTTCCACACATTTTACAAAGGAAATATTGTTCCGCTTATCTTTATGCCCATTTTACAAAGATATTTCAATTAGAAGGGAAGCATCTGTCTGAAGTTCTGGGTTTAAACTCTGAAAATAGCACATTGTCTTCTGAATCACTTATGCCCTTTGAAGTCATTATTCCAGTGTCCAATATTTGTTTTTATTTAAATTAATAATTTCAAACCAGAAAGTAAATAAGTGAATAGTTAGAAATATTGTAAATATATACCCTTCTGTGTGAGTATAAGAGGATAGATGCTTAAGAAATGTGGTATAAATTTGGTAGATTAGAAATGTATGTAATCATATGACATTTAGCAGTAATTATTTAATTTTAAAGCATTTACAGTGCAATTTATGACAATTATATTAAATTATATCACATTTGCAATTAATTTTTTAATTATAAAGTATTGTGAAGAAAAGTACATGAAATTAGCATTTTTGTTTCATTTTCATATCTGTTACGAAAAAGGAAAAAGAAGACTCTATAGTAAGTGACATGTTATAATGAATTCTTTCTCTATCAAAAGAGATAAAGAAGTAGTATATAATTTAATAGATATTCTTCGTAACTTAGCAGAGGGCTACCAGAGGGCAGTGCTTGATAGATCCATTCAGCTGCTTGCCAGTTATGGGTAGGGATCTGGCTTTGCACTCCTCTCAGTGCAGAACCTCAGCGTCGGTGAGAGAGACAGCTCCTCTCCCCACTGCTGATAGTTTTGGGAACATGACGTGGACGCAAAAGCTGAAACATGCATCTTCAGGCCATTTGAAACCCTGGAGTCCTAGGAGCTAAGGCCAAGACCGTGGCTTGCACTGAGCAAGCTACCGGGGTAGCAAGAAAGCACTCCTGTGAGTCAGGTGGAAGGGATATTTGAAGGACAGCTACCTCCTCACTTCTTCTCTCAGGACTCAGATGGTCTTCAGTGGTCTCTCTGCTCTTGTTGTGTAGCATTACCAGGTAGAAAAGAGTGGAATTTGTTCAATATGATGACATTTATTTAGGAATTTTATGATGACTGCATCCCTGGGGTTAGTGGAAGAAAATGATTGTTGTATGATCAGTGTAGAGGCAGAAAGTTGTGGGGGAGTTCAGCAAATAATTGTTGAATGCTTTGGATGGAGCACAGAATCAGGTGACAGTTCTGAAAGATGAAAATGCTTGTCAGGAGGAAAGATGCTTTCATGTGATCAGCAGTTTGGGAGATAATGATTGGTATTACGTAAAAATGTGTACAGCCTGTGAAAGTGGCAGGGAAAATAGTTTGTTTCTCCCTCCCCTCAGTTTCTGAAGAGGAAAATATATTTCCTCCCACAACTCAAGAAGGACATGGACCTGTTCACGCGAGTCCAGAGGAGGGCCACAAAGATGATCTTTGTGACTGGAACACCTTCCCTGTGAGGACAGGCTGAGAGAGTTGAGGTTGTTCAGCCTGGAGAAGAGAAGGCTCGGAGGAGACCTTATAGTGGCCTTCCAGTACTTAAAGGGGGCCTACAGGAAAGATGGGGAGGGACTCTTTATCAGGGAGTGTAGTGATAGGACAAGGGGTGGTGGATTTATCTGAGAGAGGGTAGATTTAGATTAGATGCAAGGAAGAAATTATTTACTGTGAGGGTGGTGAGACACTGGAACAGGTTGCCCAGATAGCTTGTGGATGCCCCGTCCCTGGAAGCACTGAAGGCCAGGTTGGACGGGGCTTTGAGCAACGTGGTCTAGTGGAAGGTGTCCCTGCCCATGGCAGGGGCGTTGGAACTAGATGATCTTTAAGGTACCTTCCAACCCAAACCATTCTATGATTCTTTTGGTAACATTTAGCACCGTAGCTTCAGGCGGATCCTCTTGTGTGCCCTGTCAGCTTTTCTTCACCACTAAGGCCCCCCAATTCTGCAAGGCAACAGTGGGGCCTGTGCCTTAAAGCAGGCAGAACTGTATTTTATTTCCCAGAAAAAAAAATTGTTTACCTTTAATCAAAAACTCTGTTTATATAACCCCATTTGTTTCTCACAGAACTGTCCGTTACCCCTCCATTATCCATACACCTGAAACACAGGACAGTACTCCACAGATTTTGTGAATATGGCGTGCACTAATCAGGGTTGTAGAAAAGTGCAGGACAATGATTAACCTGGAGTGCAGAGGTCCCACACAGCATTTGGTTGACCCACCTTTCCCACCTATGTCTGCCATTGCCTTTGGATCCACTTCAGAGCAGACCACTGCCATGGCAGAGATGCCTGCCCAGGCCAGGTCACCCATGTCTTCTGTGCAGCTACCTGATCTCCTCTGAAATCCCCATATGAATTTCTTTGGGAGAGAACTGACAGTATGTTGGATCTTACAGTTCCTGTGCTTTGGGCATGCCCTGGATCCCTGCCGACTTCAGCCTGAGCTTTAGGGAGCCTGACAAAACAAAGCAGACCCTCAGGGCAAGCATGAAGTGCTCAGTAGCAGATGTCTGCTCTGAACAGCCACGTCAATGACATTTTGCCTCTTCAGCAAGCTCTTCTCTGAGCTTAGTTGCTTTATACATCTACAGCTCTATCAGTTAGCCCTCTACTATGCAGGTTCACCTCAGTTTACTTGGAAAATAAAACCAATAACATATTTATTGGTACTAATGAGTAATGACTTGAGATACTGTTTCTCTATTCATGCCTAATGACTTAAATAACTTCAGCACATTTGCTAAGCTGTAGCTGGCATCTTTGCTTTTGATGTTTTTTTTTCCTTCCCTCTCACCTTCTTCACTATGAGAAGGTTGAGGCTGACAAGCAAGGTATTACCAATGCATCTTAAAAGCACTTAGGTGGGAAACCCTTCCTGAAAGGTTGACTGACCCATGGACACAACCTGCAAACAGCTCATAACTGCTGCTGTGGGAGGCAGAAAAGTTTCTTTCTTTACATCCTGTCCATTAGTAAGTGAAAGAATCCAGGTAGTTCTCTCTCCTTCTCTTTTCCTGCAGTCCTTCTGACTTTCCATTTGAGATGAAGAGCACCTCCCCTGCTCATTTCCCCTCTCCTTTATGATGTGGACCAAAAGAGGGCAGGTGGGTGAAGAGCCCATGAAAACTTCTCCCCATCCAGCCTTGGAAGGCAAGAGAAGAAGAAGAATCTAGTGACAACTGAGACCAAGAAGATAAAATTGCTGTATGGAGCTAATGGAAAGGAACAGATGTCAGGACTGTACTGATATGGAAGCTGTACAGTGCAGGGAACTGCTTAATTGTGTTTAATAACATGAGTTCTACTTTTTTAAAGTCCTAAGTACTCAGTTGTAGCAGGAGTCACTGTGGATTTGAGGAATGTGGTCAGGAAATAATGATTGTCAGGAAAAATTCAAAGGAATTTTTTTCCTTTCTTTTAATTACAGAAAATGAAAAAATCCTATTTTGTCCTTACATCAAGTGTGATGCTGGAATTGTTTTATTTCTGATGAGGAAGGGTAACTTCAGGCTATTTTCTTGAATACCGCTAAGTGACCCACTAATTGAGAATGCGTGTATTTATATGACTTAAGTTATTTACCTTTGATTGATTATATTGTCTGCTTGTTTTTTTTCTGTGCCATATTTGATGACTACAATTTTGATTCCTTTGAGCTCTAAAATTATTTATATTATAGGGGTAGATTCCAACTTTAAGGTCTGTTGAGTACATCTGAGATATAAAGACCTTTGCTCTCTTAACAGGTAAAAATATATAATGAAGATGATATGCTTTAAACAGACTTCTGACCTCTACACATTACATCTTCATATTAATCCCAACATTTCTGTAAGATGCAGTGTTGATCTATATCCTAATACTTTCTGTAGATCATCTACTGTAATGCTACAGTGCAGGTATTAGAATCTCAGCCTGCTGGGTTGTCTAGAGATGCTCTCTGGAAGACATGTCTTCTGGGACCCTATAGGCATCTTATGAAAGGTAGTAAGGATGAGCAAACTAAAGCAATCTGTTGCACTGTTAATAGCATAGCTAAGGAACAATTAACAAGGACAACTGTGGGAGAATAAAATCTATTTGCATAACATGAAGAATGTGTGAAAAATTGGAGGTGCTCTGAATTCCTCCATTAGTACTAGACTCTTGAAAGAAAAATAAAGTAGGGGTAGAGAAAAATGGTGAGGCCTGTGATGATATGCATCAGTTGAATTATTCTGACACTGGTATTTGACTATGTCACTGTGAAATAGTGTTGGAAATTCCACGTATGTATGTATGTATGGACAACTTGTATAATTTTCTGAAACAAAATAGGAATAATCAGTTCTGCTCCTCTGATGATGTATTTTCTTTTACTAGCAATACACTTGGTGTCACTGTTTTTTTCAGGGTATAACATTTTGAAAGGGAGAGGTGCATGCAAAGTGTATTTATCAAGTGATATGTAATTTATTGTCTGAATTTCACATAAAATATATTTGTGTGTCACATATACAAATATACATATTCATTGAGTCTGATTGTTTAAAACTGAAAAGAATAGCAAATGATTTAATTAAGAATCAGAAAACATATTGTTTAACAAAATTCTTTATAAATGCTGCAGGAAATGAAAAGTGGCTAAATTTCTGTACATTTATACATGGCCCGTAGCCTATATTTAGTCAAAATTCCTCTGAAATTACTGGCAATCCTGACAAACCAGGATTGTGGGGAGAAATTCTCGCAATTTTGAACTTAATAGAAGAGGCATATTTGCTAGAATGACAACAACGTTTAATCACGAAATGCAAACCAAAGATAGGGTGTGCAGTTAATCTAATTGCTCAAATTTTATATAACTTGAGGTATATTTTAGATACACATCTTAGAGGATGTGGACAAGGGAGAAACATGACAAAATTGTTGCCACTCCCATGAACAGTTTCAGTTCTAACTGTACATGTGTGACTTGTCAAAGCATTTAAGTCTGCAGTTGCTCCTTCACCCTTCTACTGAACACTCTCACAGATGATGCTTTGAAAGAACAGGTTAAGTAAAGACTGTAATGAACTATAGATTTATACTTCATGAGTTATGCTCAGTGTCCATCCTTTCATTGAAAGTAAATTCCCTGTTGCTGGGAGTTTCAGCTAAATTCTGATTTACTCACAGGATAGCAAGATTTGCCATAGCTTGGTGAGGGCTGTGAGGACAATGGATATATATTTCTGTGAATCCACCACCAGTTCCTTTCACAAAGGCTTGGTGACTGCATAGTATGAGAAGCAGATTTTTTCACTGCAGTGATGTTGATACAAGTGTAATCATAATTGGCAAAAGCTGCTTTCTTTGGAAGGTGATGACCATCTGATTAAAATGAAGCCTGATCTAAAGCAGAAGCCATAATATCTCTGGCCATTCACTGAAAGGGAAGGTGTGACTTAGAGGTCACTTGCTATACATACAGCTAAAAAATTTTAAGCAAAAATACCGACCTTTTTACATTGTGAAGATTTTAAGGATTCATGACACTTGGTGATGAATGTGATGTACTCTTTGCAGATGTAATAATTCCGTATTGTTGGGGCCTCTGTGCTGTTAACTGATAAGAAATCAAAAACCAGTTATTGATTCCCAAGTAAAAAAGTCCATGTGTTCACTTGTGTTAAATGGAGAGAGCTTCACTGATGCTGATAAGTATTTTATCACCTAAAGGACTTGGCCTGGCAAGCATAATAATTTTTTGGTAGTGGTTAAATAATTTACAGACTCAGAATTTTCCATGGTGGATCAGCTATTCAGAATATTCCTGATCGTTCCATATAGCACTTCAGATTTTTGATTTGGTTGGGATATGTACCAAAAAAAGAAAAAATATAATTTTAAAAGGCAATTAGACCCTTTTAGCAGGCAAAACACAGCGCACTTCCCTCAAGCTGACTGCTCAAGCCGGCTGTTCCTCACAACACATTCAGTCACAGAATCTGTCCATACTCAGACACTGTCTCTCACTAAAAGACGCTCTTATACCTTGCCATCTGTCATGTGCTGCCTATTCCCACAGTAAAAATGGCTCCCCCAGTTTTGTCAGATTTGACAGTTGTTTCCATTGAGATTGGTGATGGAGTAAGCTTCAGAAATGTGTTCCTTTTCCCACTTCTTCCCTTGGATTGATCGCATCTCACTTTCATATATAGTCCTAAAGTGACTTTGGTGGGACTTCTAAAGGATCAAGACTGATGCACAGAAAAGGTTGTGCCTGAACCTTGTCATTAGGTAACAGTGTAGAAAGGCTTTGCTTTAAAATTCCTACATTCTATGAAACTTTTTGTAGAGTCACTCATCTCCAGTAGAAAACCATACACATTATTTGGACACTGTTTGTATAAATTTTCAGAAATATGTAGCAATGATGATGGAGGAAGAGGAAGTGAGAGGGCAAGGAATAAAGAACTGTCTGCAAAGATAATAAATAGCAGAGGTGTACTGTATGTGGACAAAATACACTTGCATGAGGAACAAAGAAATTACAACATTGTCATATACATATTTCACTCAGATCTATCAGCTACAACACATAAATACTAAACTGACAGCTCATACTTCTCTCTTCCCAATCAAATATGAACTTACAAATATTAATCCTGTATTTGTTCCAGTAGAATAGCAAAAGAAGGTATGTTAGCACAAATTAGCAACTTCAGTGACTCCTGAAATATTTTTGACATGTTCCTTTGTCACTGTGATGCTAAATTTATGTTCAGTCTTCATCTCATTTCCCAGATCATTAGTGTTTGCATTTCAGAGCTAAAATAGCTAAGTCTCTCAGCAAGCATCAGTGACACACGGATGATCTCCAGCTCCACGTGCACCAGCTGCAGCACGTCTTCAGTGAACACCATGGATAGAAGAGACATAGATGTGCCAGTGCATCTGTGTGTAGTCTGGATCTTCATGACCCAAGTTCATTCCACTAGCAGTATCTACTGAGGTCTCCATCACTCCTATCAGCCAGACGTTTCAGGTGCCTTAGCCTTTTTTTTGTGGATGAGTATTCTTCACTGTAAAAATGTCCAGAATGAATGGCCAAATTAAAAGGGTGTGCTCTCAGGTATTGATTCACTAACTCTGTGAACATCAAAGAAGCATCCTAATGCAACAGATGACTGTTTAGCTGCCACAGTCCTAGGTAGGATATCTGAATGAAAACACTACAATGCATTCAAAGAAGGCCTGATAAAGCAGGGAAGCATGTTTTGTATCAGTGGTAATTATAGCATACCCATAGTACAGTGGGTACACTGCACGTATCTAGACTGTCACTTGTGCATGACTTTAAATACATTGTAATAATTTATGCTAGCTGAGGAAATGGCTTGGTGTAGTATGAAAAATAAATTCCTGGTGATTTGAAAATATGGGCCCAAGCCTTGTTGTCTGGGGCGTCTGTTAATGATCTGAGAAATATCTGCGAATTTAAAACAAACAAATGAAGCCTGCAGGCTTTCCACAATAGTTTGGGGAGTATATGTTTTCAGAAGCCTTGCTGAATACATTTATAGACTCTTTGTGCGTGCCTGTACTTTCCATATAGGTGAGTTTGTCAATAATGTGCTTGACCTTACTGTGCAGTTGCTTTTAGCATATGCTAGTCAAACAAGCTATCAGGAAATCTATTTTCTAAGATGGGGCCTTCTGTCAAGAGAATTATTCTATATGAAGTTACTGTTATTCCTTGTGACTGTGCAGTTCTCCCAACTGAGATAAATGTGTTCGATGTTCAGGGACAGGAAGGGTCATTGTGGTTTTACAGAAAAACAGTAGCCATTAGGAATAATAATATTTTTCCACTTGGAGAAAATGTTCTAGGTTTTCTTATGTGTATCTAGGAATTTACATGTAGGTTTCTTTCTGAAGAAGCTCATCTGTGCTCTGTTAGCTGCCTGCCTGGTGTAGGAGCATAGCAAGCATTCTGTGAATTACCATTTTCAAGTGTGGATATTCTAGAAAATGGAGAGAATGCTACAACGTATGTCTTTTCTGTGTTAAATCAGCAGAGGTTCAGATCTTCTAATTAAAGACTTCATACTTGCTTCCCTTCGCTTGCACAG
Organism: Strix uralensis; assembly: GCF_047716275.1. Lineage (NCBI taxonomy): Eukaryota > Metazoa > Chordata > Aves > Strigiformes > Strigidae > Strix > Strix uralensis. The sequence goes on from NC_133975.1 coordinate 43,850,741, forward strand.
TTTATCACAAAACCCAAAAATTTCTATCAGGATTTGCTATCATAAATGTAACAGAAAGCAAACTGTAGCTCATAGATCTGGTACTTCAGTGGTTGCATTTTGATGTAACCCTGTAGGAACTCTGTGAAATCTTGCTGGTTTACAGCAACTGATAATTTTATGCTGGTAGTCACTGCAGTATGTAGGTACACGATTGTGTCATTTTATAGTCTTGTTAAGAAGGCATTTCTAGTAGCATCACAAATTGTTCAGAGAAACCTGCCAGGCTCTCGGTGCATCTAAAAGAATATTTAGAAATATTCATGTTCATCATTTTGTATTAATTCAGGCATGCAATGCTTGACTTGTTTGTGTGATTAACTGTTGTTAAGATTTTGTACTGTCACAGAATCAAGTGCTTAGTATACTTTTTTTCATTGAAGAAGAGGATTGCTCCTATTAGAAGGCAGTGTGAATAAATACTAGAGACAGGATTAATGCATCACCATAATCTGCAGTTATTAACAAATGTAAAAAAGCTACAGAGAATTGGAGCATGAGTGATTTTTACAGCAGAGACAGTACAGTTTTCTCAATGCCTTTTCTGATGGTATATAGGTTACTGTCCCTTTGTGGAAATCCTGTTGTTAATGCTTATTTTTGTCTGTATTACACTGCCATTGCTGCAAGGTGACCTTTTTGCTAGTCTGACAGTCCAGTATTGCTCCATCCTAGGGACTCCTTAAGTAGAGAAAAGGGAGACCTTCTCCTTCCAGAAGACTCTTGTACCTATGGGCAGTCACGCTAGGCAAACTCTGTGATGGGAAAATACATAGTGTTGAGAAAAATTGTGCAGCTGGAACACTTAATTCCAGATTTTGTGGGCTGATGACAACTTTCTGGCAGTTGCAGGCAAAGCTGTCTCATATCAATAAAGCTCCTAAAGTAGTTTCAGATCTGTGACGGACAAAAATGATGTGCAGTAATCTTTCTCTGTGACTACCTTTTGGTTGACACCTCTCTGATAATAATTCATCTGCTTGGGAACCTTAACAAGTTACCTCAACAGCTAACTTCATCAGACCTATCTCTACTGCTCATTCTGAGTCTTTAGTTAGTTTTTAAATCAGAGCCAATTGAGGGATCTGTTTGGCTAACCCAAGAGAGAGTGCTTTCTCTTTGAAAAATTGATAAAAAGTTATACTAAATTCTGTTCACTGTTTTTACTGTGGAAGCCTCTGAAAATCAAATCTCATTTCCTTAACTTATTTTTATTTCAGACCCTTATCTTTTCTTTGAGTTATTCAAGTTAGTAATTACACGATCTTTGTTGTTTTCCGGTATTGCAGGCTACTAAGAATAATTTTACAGTTTAAGGACTATTTGTTTGTTTTTTTCTTTTTCTGCATGGTATCATTCTTTATTATATCTTGTTATGTCCTGGAAAAGCATCTGAAGAAGTGCTATGAGGTATTTTAGTGACGTAAGTGACAGTTTTGGCCTTATGTCTCATTATCTGAAAGACAGCATCTCCAGCAGCACAGACATATCTCATCCTGCCAAGGCCCAATGTAGAACATAATGTGTGAAAGAGACTCAAAAGGGAATGGATCTCTTCCTTGCTTAAAATGCTATGAATTTTGTTCCTTTAGGGTAAATGACTGTATTTTATAATCCCAGTTCTAGGGATAATAAATAATTTTAAGCCACTGAAGTGACAGGACAGTACATCTGTGTGAAAAGTGAATCATTTAGGGAATAAAAACGAGCAAGGCCACTTCAAATTAAGCGCATGAGCCCACAGCCTGAGTTATTGGTTCGTTACTCAGATGCTAGAGTGCAAGAGCTTCCTTTGTGCTAGTCCTATGGCCAGAGATGCTAGAAAACGTGATCTCACAGTTTGAAACTGTTTGGATCTGGCTCTGAAGCAGAAATGGTGGAAACTCTTGTATCTTGCTTTCACCTTCTGGGCTGTCAGCAGTGTGTTCCAGAGCCAGAGACCTAGAAGTTGAAGGGCAGCTCTGTAACATGTGTGACCTGGTGCTGAGGACATGAGGACATCTGCAGTCAGCCCAGCCAGAGACCCTGCTGGCTGTGGGATCCCCAGCCCCAGCTTAGGTGGGCGAGAAAGGTCTGCATGACCTGGCAATTGTGTTAGTTCCTGACAGCTGACCAGTAAAATTGATATTCTGTTGTTAGGGCTAATGGTGTTAAGAATATGTATTTAGTTGAATAGATGCAGACACTGGAAGCTTGCAGAGGTGGTAGTTTTGTTTTGGTGGGAGGTAGGGCTTTTAAAATATATATTAATTACAATTGATTCAAATTTGGTTGAAAAGTTTAAATTTAAACTTTTCCTTTTTAACAGCTCTTTGGAGTGTCACTTTTTACAATGACCTGAATTCTAATTAAAGAGAGCCCTGCTATGTCTTACAATGTCTGGAGAGGTCGCAAAGGGAGAGTGGATGCAGGTTATTGATTTTAGGGCCTAAAAACATTCAGTAACTATTATCTGTAGTTAACAGATCCACAGAACTCATGCTGATTAATTTCCTTATCTGAAAGCCATTCCTTTTCATACTGTAAATGATATCTAATGCTCCCTGAAGGGGTCTATAGTTTATAGATTTTATAAGCAAATGAGAAAATGAATGCACTATTTTCTTGCCTTTTTGTGATGCTGTTAAGTTATTCACAGAATGTTCCATTTTAATACAATTTATGCTTTTACCAGCATTTTAACATTTCACTGTAGAAGAAAAAAATGAGCCTTTTATCATTCATATTGAAAAAGAGGTTTAAGCCTTAATCCACTCAGAGTCAGTAACTGTTATTTGATCTTAAAGGATGGCACTCATAAAGTATAGAAAGGCAAGGGCTGAAACATTCTTTATGGTGTAAATGTTACAGTGCATCTCATATTTATCGAAGGGACCATCATTATGCAGAGCCATTATAGTGGATATTCGTGGCACTGTATCAAGCAGTATCTCTGAATTTTATATCAACTCTATGAGCCTGAATGAAGTACCTGTATCTTTTCATTATATTCCACTTTTCCTCCTATTTAAATCAACTCCCTGTGGAAGACTATGTTGTCACACTAATATATACAGCTGCAGCAAAAGAATTAATGAAGACCATGAGCATGGAGATGAGACTGTATTAGATTTGGCTGCATTATCATTAAAGTGTATGTGTTGCTTTTTTAAATTTTTTTTTTTTTTGTAGCATGTTGTGTACCATCCTCTGTTCATAGGTTTGACTCATATTTAAGAATGTTCTAGTGCTATGGGTACTTTTTAGCTCCTTATTAGGAAAGTATAAATTAATGTTTACTGCTTATTCAAAAGGATTTCCCCAACATTGTTTTTTCTACTGATTATTAGTGTGAAGCAGTTAAAAAACTGATGAAACAGAGCAAGTACAGATTCTTCAGAGTTTAGGAATCCTCAGTTTTTGTGATGCTGGTTATCATTCAGAAAAGCTGAATTAATGACTATAAATAAATGACATTCTGATATTGGCATTTTCCTGAAAGCCTTATTCTCATGTAGAGGCCTGGGGAATTGTGTCAAAGAAAGGCAAATGAAGAAGGGAATATGTGCTCTTTAAGGCAGTTCCTTTATTGAAACAACCTTGCAACACTCTAAACACTCCAGAAACCTAGTCCAGCAAGAGAAGGTCACAGATAAGAGATCTGTCTCCTCCACCTGAACTTGCACTACACACTGCCCAAGTGTTCCGTTTCAAGGAAAACCAAGATCTCATTCTAAAATTCATTTTATTAAACAATGCATCTTATCTAATTGCCTGAATCATTAGGAACTCTTTCTGACACACATTTTCTGCATTCAAGAAAAATAATTAAAATGATATAACAAAGCCTAAACTATTAGATGTAAATCCACCTTTACACAGTACATAACACCATGTACAAGTTTTTTTATGGTTTAAAGATTTTCGTATTTCAGAACAAAAAATGGCTTATAACTGAGAGAAAATTGAGAGAATTTTCTTTAGTGATTAAGTATTCCATAATTGTCCAATACGTGAATTCTTCTGGTTCTGACCATAGTTGAAAGCAGGCTAGCTGCTGTTATGTTGGTCTTGCTTGCAGTTTTAGAGTTGCTCAGATTCCTGAAATGCTAATACACTGAATTTTTAAACTTTCAATTGTCTTTGTAGCTCGTAAATAAAAATTTCAAAGAAAATGAGAGATTTTTCTTGTCCTTCCATCTTGGATCATATTTTTGATTTGCTGCAGCCAATTATATGTCGCTTACATTTTAACGTTATTATTAAAATACTGCACATTTTCTAAATTAAAATTGTTAATTCTTTCCTCACGTTTTAAAAAAAGTTCTAATTTTAAAATCTTCATTTTCCTCAGATGTATTTGTTTACAGTGTGTGGTATAACTGCATTGTAAGGTTTCCTGAAGCTATCTAGAATAAATTCAAATATTTGAAGCTCAGAAGAAGGTAATAGTGACAGTAGCTAAATTATATTTAAGCACACTTTAAAAATTTGCCAAATGGGGATTTTCACAGAGATGTAAACAGTTTCTACTACAGGACTGGAGCTGTAGTTAGCTGTTCCAAATGTTACTAGTTATCCTAGTTATCACTTTTAGTGTCTACATATTGTTTGGGGAAAAAAAAAAAAAGAAATCCCTAAACCTCTACTCCCCACTATTGGGAAAAAACAGCCTAAATCATTTCAAAAAATGATAAATTTACTCTCTAAAATGCACTGTAATACTCTGCAGTGAAATGGATTGCAAACAAGTATGTTGTAAGGCCACATATGAGCGCTGGGTTTATTTCTAATTATTGACATTATGTTTGGGGAGAGAAGGTGACTCAGAAATCACTTCCTCACTTCTCCTTTCCCAAATGGCCAGCTGATTTGAACTCACTGAGTGTTAATAGTTCAAAAGATTAAGATTATGGCACAGAGGAAAAGTAAATGTTTGCTCAGTATAGTGTAGGATCAGACATTTTATGCAAGGAGTCAGATGAAGAATTTGTGAATTTTCATCTAGAAATGAAACATCACTGTTCTCCTAAGCAGCACCCTTCATAAATGGGCCTTTGCTCTCATATCAGAGAATTGCTTGTGTTTTGGAGAAGCTAATCCAACTACTGAATGTTAAACTGGAAAAAAACAAGTTGTTATATCACTGTGTATCTAAGCTATCAGGTTTTTTATTACCTGTTTGATGGTACTGTTTAATTTTTCTGTTGTTATATAAATTATAAATGTAAAGAGAGAGGACTCCTTTGCTTTTGCTGCAGGCGGTGTTTTGTTACTGCAAGCCTGCTGTCTAAACCCTGATGTGAATTGCAGCCTAGATGTATTACAACCTGTCTCTCTCGCCTCAGAGGTGTCGTGGAAGGCACAGCAAGGAACAAAGTATTTCTCTCCTGCACCCTAGCCTAGGAGTGCTCCTCAAACCACTCGAGGCTTTCTTGCTTAACAGACTGAAAACTGCAACCAACCTCCCGGAGCCCAGGCACACAGCCTAGCTGTGCAAGGTATCGCAGCGTGTATACATACGTGCCTTTGCGCACAGGCGGGCACAAGCGCCCTTGGAGTTGGGTGTAGGGAAGGAAGGAAAACGGGGAATCGGCTGCTGTCGGAGGAGGTGACCCGCAGCTGTAACCCAGAGCCAGGGCCTGTGCTCTTGGCAGCACAGGGCTGCGGTGAGAGCCGATTAATGAACCATGACAGGTAAGGGAGGAGTGAAATCACAGCACTTGGCAGGCAGACCATTTAAAATGGTAATACAGTCAACCCTCATCTCATCTCAGTGCTGACGCTCCTCAGCATTTGCCTGTGCCACTCATTCTGCACAGATTGTCAGATGGATATCAAAACAAGCACGGCAGGCAAATAAATATGGCAATCTGAGCAAATATTCTCTCTCCTGCAGGAATCGTAGACAAGCATGACTGACAGGAGCTCACTGCTACTGATGATCATGTTTTTATTCTGTGACTACACTCTGTGGGTTATTTCTTTTCATGCCCTGCATTTCAGATTACTTATATAGGTCTCTGGTAAGCTCCCCAAGTCATACCTCTGTTTATTATTTTAACTCACTGTGTTACATCAGATAGCTCTCTGAATGATTCCCCTGAAGCAATTTCAGGGATAAACCTTTGTGGTTTGACAATGAAAGTGTATTGGCTAGGATTTAATAGATCAGCTATTAATAGATGAGGTAACTTGAATTGCTGCTTTCATAATTTTTCTGCTTAAACTGCCTGTATCTAGGATTAGCTGGAAAAACAATCACATAAAGATTTTTTTTACATTTCAAACTTCTGTGCTCAAAAATAGGCAAAGTCTTCATGTAACTGTTAGTAGTAGAAGTGATGCCTCATGGCCTGACCACAATCTGTTGCATAGACATTATTTTCTCTGAAGTAAGGCCTGAAATATTCCTCTGTTGCAGGCATGAAAATCCATGATAGACAACTTTTTCTTCTAAGTCTGGAGTCATAGATGCGAGTGTCAGTATCCTACATCTCTGTTGCAGGGCAGATCACATAGATTACTTTCGTCTTGACAGAGAGCTTTACAGACTTCAGTAGGCTTTGGATCAGGCTCATTACTATTCTAGTTCTTATTTAGAAATTAGGAATACTAGTAGGTGTCTACAAGAGGAAGTATATGAAAGAAAAATTAGTTCTTGTTAATAATGCATATTGAGATTATTGCACTGAACAAGTCAATGTTGCATTTTAAAATATTCTCGTTGGCTCTGATTTCCTCTGCTTGTACGACTATTCTTTTGCATGTCTGTGTTTACCTTAGCTTGCTTTATTCACATTTTTTGTTTTCTCAAACATTCAGAGTGTATAATTTTAGCAGCTGCTCTGTACTTCTGGCCAGTTCTGTGTTGCTGGTGTCAAAATGGAAACCTGTGATAGTTTTGCTTGCCAGATGACATCAGTGACACTGATCAGAAATGGGGGAGAAGGCACAAATTTTTAGTGCTCTAACTGTCCAGCTAATTAGGGCCTTTGTCTGAATTTTATTCCAGACAACTGTGCAGTGAAGGTATGGTGGTTGTGTCATGAAAAAGTAGTCCCAATATGGTATAGATTTTGTTTCAGGGAATGCAGGTTTCTGACTTTCCTAGCACTTTGGGTTGCTTTATGAGTTGAGATAAACACTGAGGAATTTGAATATGTGCCCGAGCCGCATGCAGGCTGTGTATTTCCAGGACAGGTCTGGCACAGTCTTCTTGAGAAAAGCTTTCTAAATGAGAATCCTTGCTTTTTTTCCTTCAAACATGGAAATGTGGAAATATTTTGAAAACAGCTACTTCCTGGTGTTTCTGCAGTTCTTATCTTGGCTCAACTAGAAATGAGCAGTAAGAGCCTCACTTCACCGCTCTACAAAAATGTTCCCGCTGAAGCTCATTCCCAAAAGTAGGTGAAGATTCCAGAAGGTTCATATTTTGCCCAAATCAGTTTGTTCTTCATCATCTTTCTTTTAGAGGTAGACCAGAAGGAAATATTTGATTTGAACAGGCCTGGAATTTTTATATAATTGATCAAGGCATCATATTCCAAGTTTACCAGATCAATGTTTAGAAACTCCATTTGTCCAAAATCCTTTATGCTGATTTAAACAAAGTGTCCTTTCTACCGTTGGAAGTTTGGTTCTTTAGGTCAATGCCGCACAGAAATTATTTATATGCAAAATCTGGAAATTAGGATTGGAAGTAGTACATTTTGCAGTACCTGTATATTCTACTAGAATCCATTTCAGAAAAACCCTTTCCTGACATGGCCAGAAATAGAGAATGTTGCACACATATACTTGGCATTTTTTGAGGCAAGAACCTACCTGTAGTTACTGACATACAGACTTCAACTGTGTTGCTGTCAGTATACAGTCAGCACATACTCTGTTTTAGTGTCTGAATGTATACGCTTATGGTATCTCCCTGCACTCAGTAGAAGTCCAGTGCCACTTTCAATAAATTTCGATAGTATTTGGACAAGTATCCACATGTATTGCTTTATTAAATTAAGCTTACAAGTCTCACTGCTAGACTCATCTAGCTTGCAATCAGAGGAAATTTCAGCAATTCTATAATACTTCCTACTGGATTGCATAGAATATTCTGGTTAGCGTGTGGAAATGGCCCTCGAGAGTTAGATGGAAGTGCTAATAATTTGTGAAGGATTTTTTTGCACTTTTGAGTAGATCTCAGTTAAGATAATTTGTTTTATTTAATGCTAGTGTCACGTCCCGCTCAGATGAGGGAGACAAGTGACTCAGATTCACAAATCCCCAACGGAGCAAACAATGGTGAGACAAGTCTCAAAGTCCAAACATTTATTAACTACCCACAATGTACTAATTGAACACACGACAATTGGCTGAGTAAATAGCAAGTTGTGGCAAGCAATACAATATGCCTTGCCTTTCTTAATGGTAGTAAAGGAAAAAAAGGGAAAAAAGGAAAAGAGGGACATAGAGGGAATAGGGCAACAGGGATCACTGGTCTGGGTTTCTGCGTCAATCCCGCCAGTGAGGGTTTGCTTCACTCTCCAGGCCCTCCTCCCTTGATTTATACACACTTTCCTTGGGTCCGTCCCCTAGGTCGACCCACATACCTACGTATCCCATGTACGGGGAGGGGTAAGGTGTTTCATGGGATGATGTAATTAGCATGATCATGTTAGCCCTCATTAGCATATTGAGGGGTGTTAACTTTAATGTGCATTTCGTGGATAATGAAGCAAAGGTCATTCACCGGACAGATGGCCCTTGAAATTTGTCCAGGTGCACCATAGCAGAGCCATCCTGTCTCCACAGGGCTCCCTCCTCCAGCTGCATCTTGTGTTATTCGGGCAGCCTTATCAGCTTCGACCTCCACACTATCCACCCCGTGACTATAGTTTCGTCTTGCGAGTGTTTGAGGCATTCCTTAGATCAGCCTCAACTTTTATCGCTTTCTCAGGCTGTTTTTCTTAGTCCGTGTTTCTCGCAGGCCTGGTTTCTCGTCTCTCACGGCTAGTTAAAAGAAAAAAACCCCAAACACTATTCTCCCACTACCAAGCCTTTTCATTACTCCCAGAGACCTCTTAATTGAGAGAAAAAAGAATGATTTTTCTTTTTCTCCCTTTGCAGACAGAAGTAAGAGAATCATATTATTTTGGGCTGATATGACTAGGTATGACTTAGCCTTTTAACTGTTTCATATTTACACATTTAGTTTATACAATGGTTATTCCGCCCATATTTTTGAGGAAGAAAATGGGTAAATGATATTAAAGTAATTTCCGTGTTTGAAGAAGTGTCCCTCTGTTCGTGAAGCAAATGTCTCTCTCTCCTTTTTGTGGAAATGGCATTTCTGTGAATGAAAATTAAACATCTTTCAAAAATTGTACCATAGGACATTTCTCTATACAGCATGCATTTGCCCTGACTGCAGCAATTTAATGGCAAGGAGGAAAAGATATTATAGCTGTTTTGTTAACTGTGATATTGATAGGGATTTTCAGCTTTGCTTTCTCATTCTTCACAAGTTGTTCAAATTTCTTGTCTGAGGACTATTTCATTTCTACTGGTTGTTACTTGGTATGTTTTGAATCACTCTCAAAGGATTTTTTAAAATTCTTGCATTCAATTTCATAATCTATGAGTCATTTCATTATCTGTTATGAGGTCCTAGACATTTGCACCTTTCCTTTCCTGTGGTTTGATGTACAATTTTACATACTCTGTGAGCTCTCTAGCCTGTTCATTGAGGTAAATACAACACTTGCAGATTGATGCAGCATTTGGTTACAGTATCACTTAGCTATTCAGTTAAGGCAGTTTGGGATCTTGCTGATTTGCATCTTTGAAGTTGTTACTTGAAGTTCGATTATGATTTCTTGTTCTTTTCAGCTCTTTTCAGTTACTTTATCAATTTGTGTATTGTTATAGACAGTTTAGCAATAGTCTGCATGTTGTACACACAGTGTAGTTGTGTACTGATGAAAATCCCTAAATACTTGCTGCAGATCATTTGCCTTTTAAAATTTTTACAGCCACCCTACTCCAAAATTACACTGCTCACCTAAAGAAACCTGTAATGTTACTGCACGACCTCTCAGCTTTGGGTTTCTAGAAATAGGTTGTTGATACACTGTTTATTTATTCACTGTTAGTTTTTTGTCATTAGAGGCTTTTGAACTTACTGGTCCCCTCCCGTAAAAAAACAAGTGAATAACTTCCAAATTCAGCAGTGCATTGGGGTGATGTTTTTAAGGTGAACTCATGGGTACATTTCACTTCTTGAAGCAAAGTCTCCTGTACAGTTATTGCACTTATTCTCTACAGCTTTCCTGGTTCCAGATCAGGACATCGTGTAAGAGGAGGCAGGGTGATTGGGCAAGGTTCATTTTGGGCTTATAGGTGTAGCTCTCATTTACGCTTATTTTATCACTCCTTCTGCATATGTTCTTCACCACTCATCCCAATCTTCCTCAGTTCTGCATGCATTTCCTCCCACCCTCCCCACCTATTCATCCCATGTCTCCCAAAGTAGACACTGCCCTTGTGCCCCTGTTTTCCATTGTCCTCTCTTCCTCAACTGCATATTCTGCTTCTCCCTCCCACTTCCAAACCTCTACTTTTCAAGAAGGTAAATGTAATTTAGACTTACTGAGTGATGAATCTGATGTTTTCTACTAATTACTCATTCTCTCCCATCTTCAGCCAGATGGCAGGGGGTAGGTGGGGCAGCTTTGTTTTTGGGGTAATTCTTTGTTTTGACAAGGGCCTGGGTTTTTAATGCATGCGTTTCTGAAAGCACATGTTCCCAGAGGCAGAGCTCTAGAGAAATAACTTTCTTTTGAAAGGTGGAGACTGGCAAGATTAGAGTCACTTCTTGGTGCTTATAGAAGTTCACTGCTTAGCCTCAGGCTGGCTCAAAATAAGTCAGGCACAGGTAGGCTTTATTCCTGCAGTTAAGATGTGTCATTGTGCTTCAGGAATGGAGCTGTCAGCCATAGGCCTTATGCTTTAGACAAACATGTCAAAAAATGCTTTTTACCTGCCCACTTATTTCAAAGGAGGGGAAAATGAAATCAGTGTTAAGAAGTCTAGACCCTTGAAGCCCATCATCAGCTGGGATGTTATTAAGACCCCAAGCTAGTTCCCATTGCCATTCTGACTTTTGACTTCAATATGGATTGAATGAGTTCCTTAGAAAATAAAGCAGCTTTGCAGATGATGGATAAGCTCTATGGCAAGCAGAAAAGATTACTGTAATATTTTAAAAGTGTTTTCTATCTGCCCTCAGAAGTTGTAATTAACCTGTGTGAGGCTATAGCTATGTATTATGAAAGAGTGAAAAGTGCCTGTCCTGTCTGTAGAAGAGGTAACTCATGTATTTTACGGGCAGTATAGCATTTTAAAGTATAGACTCTTAAGGCCTTCATTTTAAATGACAGTGGCATGATCTGTAACTGCAATATACTGCTGTAAAACATCTTTACCATACTCTGTATTACCTCTGTGGCTGTTTGCTCCTCAGTGGGATCTGAAAGAATAATTCAGGCAAATTTCATTTATTGTTGCTTCACACTTCTTCACCACAATATGCTTAGCTAACAGGTTAACAAGTATGCCCTGCTCACTTCCTTTTTATTGAAAAGATTTAACAGGTCCTAGAAAGTACGTTCCAAACCTCACAATACTCTCCAGATCTTGCAGTAATAATAATGTTCCCTTTCACTTTTCAGTCTATTTTTCTCTATTGCTCTCCTACTTTATTGTCACACTCAGCCTTCTTTATAACTCCTGACAGGATGCTGTCTTCAATCCAGTCTCTCCAGCCATCATATTATGTGGGTTTGATTTTATGTTATGTATGTAATAATGTACTAAACAAGAATCTTAGCAGGAATAAATAATTCTAACAGCCCTGGTGCTGAATATCTGAACCAGAATGCTCCTACTACCTACAGATGGAAATGTTGAAATTACAGGACTCTTAGTTTATATGATATATAAAGAAGATATAAAGGGAAGGTAGGTGTAACAGTAATGTAGAAAACTCAGTAGGTTTTTCTCCTCTGGTTTTATTAAAAATACTCTTTTGAAAATATGTTTTATATACCATTTTAAATGTCAGAAGGTTAGAAGGTATCATCCATACTTCTGTAAAGTTCTGAAGAATAATGAAATACATGAGGTCTTCTGGTGATGTTAAGTTGTCCTCTTGATTAGGTACTCAGTATCTTGATTTCTATTAAGACTATCTAATATGCAAGAAGCATGAGCTGTACTTTTTTATCTGATTATTTATCCTTCTGCTTTTGAAATTATCTCTCTGAAATCCCAAACTATATTAATAAATTCAGCATAAATGTAATGCTGAAATGTATATTTCGTCATCTGTTGCATGTCTCGGGAATGCAAGAGTTCTACTAGAACCAGACAGGTAACTCTTTAAATGACATAGAGTGAGTTTTTTTAAACTAATAAACATTTGAGAAAACAGGGTTTTCTCTGTTTTTAAATTATTCGTGTTAATGAGCTATGTCTTGTTTTTGAACCACAGCAACATCAAAAAATCCAAGAGCAATCTAAATTTGTGTGACCTGTCTAGTGATTTTTTATCTTTTTTTTTTCCAAAATTATGAAAGATTCTGTTTTCTTTAAATGTTAGAAGATCCTATTTATAAGTTTCTGTTGTCCAGTCAGGGATGAAAATCTGTATGGCTTAAAGGTCTGCTTGCACACCATAATCAACAAGCATCAAATATCAAGAATGAGCAGTAAACACAGAAAATATAACTAACTCTTTGAGTAAATTAGAAAGTGAGTATTTGCATATAATGAATGCATTCAGAGATATCATAAATATCAAAGAAAAAATGGGTGTTGTAGTTTTTGCATAAATGTTTCCATAATCTCAGTGATTACTTTGCACACCACCTCAAATTCTATATTCACTGAAAACAAAACCGAAATTATAAGCTTGCCCTTTAAATTTTCCATGTATACCGAATGATTTAAAAAGAATTTCTGATACTACAGTGCAATAACAGCTTTGTCCCTGTTCATGAATTTTCTAGACTTGATATTCTCTTTAAGTAAATCTGCCTATATGTCACTGATGTGTCATAGGCCACATAACCTTAAGTCCAAGGGCCAAGAGTCTAGCTTTAGGCTCCTGTGCAAGTGTCCATGGTACATCTTCCCATGGTTCTGTTTTCCTTAGCACCCAGTCATGCCAGGACCTGCTTTCTTTCCATATAATTTCCATGTAGTTTTATTACTGTGGAAAGCAAAGAATGGGAGGTTGTGGTGGTGATGGTCATGGAGGTGGGAGAAGCACAGGCTGATGTCCCTCTGCTCAGGGAATCTGGAGGTGGGAAGAACTACAAGGTCCCTGTCAACCCAAAAAACTGTGTCTCAGCAATCAGGCACAACTACTCTGTTTGGTTAGTTCTGCCTTTCTGTTTGTGCTCTACCACAGGGGTCTATTGACCTCTTTTTTACTCCAGCCTTTTACCCTAGCAAAAGAAGAAACTATTGCAGTAAATTTATTTTCATTGTACAGAAAAAAAATATCTCGGATATCTTGCATGACCCTAAACTGACCTAAAGATTAGAAAATTCAGCCTCCTGTATAATTTTTAGTGTCTCTGAGTGCCTGTTTTATTACATACACATGAAGATAGTAGGGGGATTAACTAATTTTAAACAGAGAGAAAAGGATTTATTTCAAAGTATGACATTATTTTATTTCACAAAATGAAGAATTCGTTATGAACTGAAATGGGTGGATTCAGAGTTCAAAAATGTGCTTGACTTCAAGAATATCTTTAATTTTTATGGCAGTGGCTGTTATCAAAGTATGAGGCATGACAAGTCCTACACAATGGAAAGGCTGATGACATGTTGTACATGTGGCTTGATCAACTGAAAGAGATGACTGATGCCATCGCAGAACTGTCAGCTGTTATCTTTGAGGATTTTTATATTCCGAAATAAAGTAGAAGTACTGGAATACCATGAGGAGGGAAATATAGGAGTGGAAGGGAGAGCCAAGGCAAGAAATTTTAGATCAAACCACTCAACTTCAATCTCTAAAAATAATCAGACTACTTGCAAGCACCCGGAGAGTGGCAAAGAAATCAGTACCAGCGTCCCGATCCAATGTCGGGGGAGGTTTCGATATGATCCCAAGAGCGAGATTAAGACACAAACAAGGTCAAATGCTGTATACCCAAACCAGGTTTTTATTATTAAAAAAGGAAGAGGGGTAGCGATAGGACAGAATGGAAGAAAAAGACAGAAATAAAGCAAGGATGTGGGATAGGACTGCAAGAATAGTCACCACCATGGATCCAGTGGCATCCCCTTGGTCCTCAGTCTTCAGTTCTTTGGTGGTGGGTGCACAGACATCTGGCTTCGATAGTGGATGCACACTGAGCAAAATTTTCTGCTGCCTTTTTAAGTTCATCGATCACTGATTAGCATATCTGCTCGCCTTTAGTTTTTTTTTCTGTAGTCCCACAGGTTTTGTTGCATCTGGCTTCAGGGCAGGAACCTTTGCCTCTTGTCAGTTCATTAGCAATGCATGCATGGGGTCTGGCCTACACTATAGAGCCACAAATGGCTACAGGATGGGGCAACTCAGTACACCTCTGCCCCTTTGAGGCTTGTCTAAAGAGTCCGACAATGCAACCGCAAAGAAGTGGGGGGGGTGAATCCTTCAATACACTCCCGCTTCTCTGGGAGAGACACCCCCCAGACCAATTCACAGGCCGCAGCAGCTTCTCTTGGAGGTTTGCACAGACACAAGCAAGCTTTGAAACAGTCATATGACATTTCAGTCTCTCACAACCAGGCAACATGGATTTGTCAAAACCCAGCTAATTTCCTTCTGACAGATTAACAGGCCTTGTTGTGAGTTACAAAGCCATAGAAGTCATTCATCTGAATGTAGTAAGAGATATCTGTCTCTTTTGACATCTTCATAAATAAGCTAGGGAAACATATTCTGGATGAATCTATTAGAAGGTAAATATAAAACTCATTGATTTACTGTAAAAAAAAAAAATATATATCCAGTGCATTCTGGGAGGGTCATTTTTAGGACCATAAGACATAAATAATGGAATAAAGATGGTTGTTAAGGGTATAAGCACATTAGAGGACAGGACTTGAATTTGAAATATTCTTGGAAAATCATAAGAAAAAAAATTGATGATACTGACTTAATGTAATATGGATAAATACAATCTTCTGTTTAAGCAATGATAATTAACTGCACAAGTTCTTTTTGGAGAACAAATGATAAGTTTTGTGGAAAGGGTATGGAGTTTCTAACTAGTCTGACTAAGTCAATGGCATCATGCCATCTCAATAAGCAACAGGCACAACCAAAGAGATGTCTGTGACACAAGAAGTTATTTTCTTCTCTATCCAGTTTGGTGAGATATCAGTAAGAGTGGAGCATCCAGTTTGAGGCAGAACACCATAGAGTGTATGGGGGAGAGAAGACAGAATAAACAGTGGGCAGACTGTGTGCAGAGAGTGAGAGCTAGAGTAGTTTAACCAAGAAAAAAATAGAATGAGGAAACACAAGGGGAGTGTTGTGAGCATGCAAAAGACAGTTGCAAAACACAAGGAACAACAAAATGAACTAGATGGCCTCATGAGGGCCCGGTTAGCTCTATTTGTCATGATTCTGGACAAGCATCTCTGCAGGAAACCTTTGCTCTTTGCAGTTTTTGAGTACAAGTAGAATTATATGCTTTTGTTTTTAATAGCATGTGCATATGCTCATCTGTATGCTTTCTGGGTTACTCTTTTAAAGTTTTGGGAGTTTACTTTTTGGATTAAGGACCAGTTTGCAAAATGCTGCTAGTTTCATCAAAGAGTAAGTGATATTTCCAGCTGATCTTCCATTAACCTGATAGTGTGGAAAAGTTTCATTTTAGTGCTTGAAGAAGAGTGAAATACATTACTTATTTATTTTCTGTTCTTAATGAAGACCCATTGCAGAGCTATTGAATCGTGTTCAGTTACAAAGTGAATCAATTATTTTATACAATAATATTATTTGTACGTCATAGTGCTCCTGTTTTACAAAATAACTAGTTTCAAAGGATGCTTAACTTTCTCAGTGTGAAAGCTTTTAATTGTTTTTTCTTTCACTGTTCATTTGGTCAGTGAAGCATAGACAGTCAGGCTGACAGGTTGCTGATGATACGTAGCAGAGGAAACACCTTCAAAATTTGTAATTTAAATAAATAAATGTTCCGTCTTGTGGTAGATCAGCTGAATTGCTTTTTTGGTCTGAGAATAATGTGTCTCTGGAGACTTGCCCAACCTTTCAGCTAGATGCTGAGGACCTATGTTTGTGATTTCATTGATACTTGATATCAAGTAATTAAAAAAAAGTCCATGTCTGACTAAAGCCAAATATTTATACATACTCTTATGAGCAATAACAAGCTCAGTGTCAGCTCTGATACCAGTATGGATGCTCCAGTTACTTGACAATTCCATTAAAACAGGGAAACTAATCAATTTATATCTACTTTCTAATATAATGTTACTGCAACCCCATCTTTTACAGACATTTGGAAAGGCTTTATGTCAAGTCTTTGCTAAAGACTGGTAACAAGTGGTGAAAACAGATTTTAAAGAGTATAAGAGGACCTTCTGCATATAGAATTATACCACTTTGGATTTCAGTAACGGACAGTTTTTCCTCCATCACCCACAGTGTCCACAGGACTTGTAGAAAGGACTTATTTTTCTGAATGGTTCTCTGAGGAAGGAGACTTGTGGCCATGCCTTACTCTATGTAACTGTTGCTGCTGCCACCTTTGCTGATTTGGTGGAGGGTCTGAGTATTAGTGGCAGTAGGGTGAGATCAAGTAAGGTGCTAGGTGAAAGAGCTGAAAAAGTGTGGAAACTTGGTACAGAGAAGTTTTAAATAGGTCGTTATGTTTTGGTGATTATCTACAGTGTATTATTTTGCTTGTAGTTTAGTCTCAAAGGGTGATATAGAATATAGATATATCTTCAAACAGTTATGATTTTTCTGCTGATCTGATTACTAGCATGTGTTAAAGCAGCCTGATGGCTGCAGCAAGTTAAGCTATTTGCATACAACCCTGTTGTTAGAGATTGGTGGGGTTTAAGTGGTTAAGGGTGTGTATTAATTATCTAGAAAGCACATAACTGAAGTGATGACAGAGTTGATAATGGATACTGCTAATTGTTAGGATTAGGGAAGACCGTGAAGGATTTCAAGGGGGACAGAAGTAGAAAAATTTACAAGTATGTGCACAAGGGCATCATAGTTTGGCAATGTAATCCTGAGGGGGCTTGGTGATACACTATTTTGGAGTCAGGCTTTGAAGTAAGGACAGAGAAAGCAGGGAAAGTGACAGAGTGAATAAAATAATAGTAATAATAATAGATGTACAGCAGGAGCTCTAGTTTTCCCTAATCTGAGGACAAGGAGAATCGCTGCACGCTTGAAAGTGGCAAAGGAGCTTTTATGATGCATTAGTTGTCTCTGGAGTTGATTGCCAACTGCAGTGGGGACATCCTGATCATGGAGCATCCTGATCATGGAAACTCGGCATCTCGGGTGAGACACACCCAGGATATTCTATACACTACTCTGTAGTCTTTACTTGGCACACAGCACTTCACTGCCTATGCATGTTTGGTGGATGGGTATGTAAAGTTCCAACTCAGTCCTCCTTCCTGCCTTCCTGTCTCCTGCTTCCTTTTTCCCTTCTGCCTTCTGTCTTTATTTTTGCCTTATGCCTAAAATCTCAGGTTACCAATTAATTCATGCCTTTTTGTTACTGCCTTTTTAAATTTATACCTTTTTGTTATTTAAATAAGAGTTTCATTCGCTTGCTAATGTAAATTGTAGGATTGTCTCTGTAGACCACAACAAAGGACAACTAATACTGCAACCCTGCTACTCACTGCTGCTCAGATCCCCTTGACGTGCCCTTGTACATTGTTTTTGCAATAGCTATGTTTTCAGAAGAATGTGGGTTGCAAACATTTAGCCACCTAGCTTATGTACAATTAGTTTCCTCCTCTATGTATCATGTCTGACTGGATATATTGTTTTCTTAGGATTTTTACACTGAAAGTTTCCATGGTTCAAAAATGTAATACTGCATCATTTTCTTGAACATTTGTTGCACTATTTTTATCACATATTCTTGGAAAGGCCTGAATCATAAATATTTGTCAGACTCCAGGATGTCAAGGCAAAAATAGTAAAATCTAGTCTACCAAAAAGGATCTTTAAGAGCCAAATCCAATGTATGTTTCAACTCCTTTTGTAGGAAATGCTTTATAATGCATCATTTTCTGTTTAGCTTGATTATAGTCTCTCTTTAGTCTGTTAAGTGTAATATCTCAGTTGAAAAAAAATTAACTCTGCTTGCACAGTGCCTTAGACTCAGCAGTTTGTTCCTGTATTTAAATGGCAGACGTACTGCACTGCACTTAATTCAACAGTGCCCAGTGAGTCAGCATAGCGTCATGTCACAGTGGCGATATATGACAAGGGCTGACACCAAAGTGTGGCTTGTTTTCCTCCTCTGTGTTACGATGAAGTTGAGCCACAGCTTACCGTCAGACTGCCTGACGCTGGTTCCTAGCTTGTGTTCACCTGCCATAAAGATCTCTGCTGGAAAGTTGTATTTTAGGCAAACATAGTAAATAGCAGTGGATCAGACTGAAGAAGGAATGAGGAAAACTAAAACAGTGTCTTCTTAGCTGTTAAATATTTCCTTTAACAACTTAATGTGTCTTCCTATTACAAGATAGGTACGTAGCGCTTCTACAGATCTAAGGCTATGGTTTCATGTTTCTGGCTGAAATTGAAAGCTGAATCCCATTTATTCTGTTACCAGCTTCAGATGGATATTTCAAACAGCAAATGCCTGAATATCTAGAACTAAGATATCAAGTTTTTAAAATACTTAAATATTGTGTATCAGACAGTCAGACAAATCAAGTAAATGATCAATTTAGATATTTTCTTCCTCCTGCCAAAGTTCATTTAATCCCCGTAGTCCTTATTATAATATGTGCAAAAAGTTTAGTCTCGTGCACTTCTAATGATTCAGCTGTTAGATTTCTACTGCCTTCCTTTTGCAGATGGTAGTAATTTTTTTCTTACATATTTTTTTTAAAGTGGGCAATCATTGTCATAGAAACTATTAAAAAACCCATTTATTTTGCAGCTTATTTTAATTCTCTGTTAGTATTTCACTAAAAAGTGTGATCATTTTATGTGCCATTAAGTTAAGCTGCTTACTAGCATGGATCCCCCCAAAACCCTCTAATCTGAGGACTTTTGTCATTTTACCAAAACCTAAGGATTTACAGTAGGCTGTATTTGTATTTAAAGACTTGCAATATAAAATGAGCACTGTGATTGAATGCATAAAAAGTCATGTTTCCCTAAAGAAATTGAGTAAATGTTTGCATAAGTAATTGCATTTGCAGTTGTTTAGTTTGTATGTGTCTTTAGGTATCATAGGAGAGTTAACCCTGCTGGAAATCTTGGCCAACGTGATGATGTTAAGCTCTCATGAGTCAGCCCAACACAAATTTTCTTGAGGCTGAGTGACAGAGTTCTAAATCATGTTTTATTTTCCAGTTTGGTTTTCTATGTTTTACTGAAATATTCTCTAAGACTTTTAAAACCATTTCTAACAACAATTAAAACTAAACTCTATGAAAAAAATGTGAATGCAGATTTGGCTTGACAGTTGGACAGGAGTTTGTGCTGGGTCTTATTTTATCTGAAACATTTTGACCATCCATAAAACTTAACTAAGTTTTACCCATTTTCTTTCTTTTGAGCTAATGCTTAATGCTATGATACAATACATCCCAATACATCCTCTCTATCTGTTGCCAACATGATTATATATAAAGCCTCAGCATTAAATTTTGAATTCTTTGATTTTGTTAAAGAGACTGACAGAGTTATGAAGGAAAAAGTTTGTGGGAATGCAATTCCTCTTCCCTTTAGAAAAGTAATTTTAAAATAGAAGTTACATTATCTTCTACTTTTTGCTATTAGTAGATCTCCTGGGTGCAGTTACCTTGGAAACATCGTATTCTAAAGGAATAAGAATATATGGAACATTTTCTTGCACCCATTGATAACGTCTGAAAAAATGATGCTGCTGATAGCAGTGGAAAAACATTCAATTTAGCTGAAGCAGAAGCCTGACCTCTAACATGAAGTTTGGAAAAAGGAGAGAAATCTGGGTTTGGAATGTCTGTAGTTGAGAAGGCTTGATGCTTTCAAACCTCTCCTATATAAAACCAACTGGTGGCTTAGTGGAGAGGATTGTATTCATGTATCATCACTTTATCCAGTGTATAAAGATCCTCTGAATTAGAGCACAATTTGAATATAATACATATCATATAATTATATAGTTAAGTTCAAAGACATATGATCCAATATTCAGGTCTAATCTCAATGCTTAATTATTATTTACAGATGTCATGATTATAACAAAACTGGAATAAACAATGTAAATCCAGTCTTTCTGAATTATTAAAATCGTGGAAACATTATTGCTATTAATTACAGTTCCTTTAAATTTCTGAGAGCTGACATTGGCACTTGGTTTGTTTTGTATGAACCCTGACGGGGAGAGTGGTATCATGGTCAAGTGAAGCTGTTGAAAGGCTTCCTGGAAGTCTTCCCTGAATATGCAGGATGGGATTTTCTTAAACTCTAAAAAGGCATTTGAATCTACATTGTTCTTCAGATCTACACAGGATTCCCTGAATATCATAGTCCTCATTCAACATTTTGGTGCTGTGTGTTTATAAGAGCTGCATATGGGTTGTTTCTGTTGAAAAGGGGATTCTCCAGAGGGGTCTGACCTGAAGACAAGACTGTATGATCCACTGTGATCCTAGCAGTGACTGGAAGGTACTTGGTGAGAAGCAGAATGATCCTACCACCTGTGAGGCCGTTGAGTGCTGTTTATTCATTTACCTCCATTTCAGGAGGTAATACAATCTCTATGTTGTGGATTTGTTTACTGAGAGATTTGATTTTATGTTATATCACATACTGTTTGCACTTTGTTAAAAGGAGGAAGAGGTAAACTTAGTATTTTACAGTCATCTGACTGTAAGGCTTATTCCTTGTGACTGACAGTCCCTTAAAGCCAGTAGCAAAACAACCAGTGGCACGGGAGATCTAGTTTTCTATATTTGTAAATCTTCACAAACGAAACCTTCAACAGCTCTCATGTACAGATGCACACAAAGAGACAGAATATCTAGAAATGTAACATATTTGGGTAAAAATCAATGGATCAGTCTGGATACTCAGGTTAAATCATCTTCAACTCATACCGGTGACGTAAGTATTATATAACAAATTAACAAAGCAAATACATGCCAATGGCATTTTATATGAAATTAATCTGTAACTGCTTCTTGTCCTATTTCTTTTCAAATTTGATTTTTTTAAAGCTTTGGTTTTCTCTCAGCAAATAACAGAAGTCTTAATGAGAGAGACATATTTTCAGAGCTTTTGGCTGTGTATTGAGTCCTTTTTTTGTACTAACTCACTTTAGCATAGCTTTTCTTTGATTTTATAACTGATAAATGGTGGAGTACTGAAAACACCTGAGAACAGAACAACTGCAACCCTGATTTGTGGGACGGAGATGTTCAACAGGTATTTGATCGGACTTTTGCTCAGGATACGAGGGATCTCAAAAAGTAACAGCACAAGGGAAAAAAAAGCCTAGAAGAGAAACATATTTAAAATTGCATTAGAGGTTACAGGAAATACTGTGGAGATTGAACTGGGAGAGATAATTAAGATTTTAATATATTATTGAGAAGGTGAAGAATAGTGTTAGACAGCATGGTATTGTTTGGGGGTTTTGTTGCTTGTTGGTTTTTGTTTTTTTTTTTTTACCCTTAGATTCTTTTTACTGATACCATTCTCAAGGAAAAGACACTCACTTCTCTCAAATGCTGCGTATGTGTCAGCTACATCTTATTTATTCCAGGGTGCTGGAGCCACATTTTTGACCGTGTCTTGTCATGTCAAGTTAGCCAGTTCTGTCAGTTTTAGGGAGGTGATGTACCACTAGGAATTAAAGATTATGGTCACAGCAGTGTCAGGCAGAACATCAGTCGTGTGCTTGCTGGAAGAGTACAAATCAAACAAATTTTTTTGTATCACACCTTCAACTGACCTCTTGGAGAATGCAGTTTATATACTTATCTCCAGTGATGCAGTGAGACCATGTATGTCATTAAGGTAGGTCAGTATGTTGCTATGGAAGTCAATATAGCTAGGCAGTTTGATGAACATCTGACCTAGCATATGCAGGGGTAAGTGCCTGAAGATTGCCCCTAAAACATTACCTCATGCTCAGAGAAAAGGGAGCCAGTCTGCTTTCAGTTTAAAGAGACTTGAAAAAGCAGAATGAAAGGCTGATATGTCAAGTCAGAAATGAACAGAAGTATATGCGCTGTCTGTCCAGTCAGAGATTTGGAGTCATTATCAAGCTTGGTTGATAAGGAAAAGAACAAAAAGAAATAAAACCAAAGATGAAATCCTGACTATAAAATAAAAGTACTTTTTCCAGAACAACTTTCCTTTGAAAGCTATTCTATAATTTCCTCTGGACTGTGTTGCGTTACTCTAAACAGATCTCGTCTCTTTCTGAATTCATATCTTGGTATTTTAGGGACTACAACTCATGATTGAATTTGATATGTAGGCATCTTTATTCAGGCTATAATGGTAAACAAAAGCAAAACACTACATACCAGTGGCAAAAGAACATTTGGTAAGGTCAACCCTCCAGCAGACCAAGCTCAAAGAAATGAGCCCATGGGTTCCTTGTGCCTATGCATCTTTAACCAGTTAAGTTTAACAAGTCTTTGTATGTTGTACCATTTATTTCCTAAAGGTTGTCTTCTGCCATGAAACTTTTATGCTTTTATTGACTTATTCATTGATTTAGCCAAAACTCAAGCAGATATTCAGGCTCTCAGTGCTAGCAGCACTTTGGCATTCAGTTCACATGAGACATCATCAATTGTTAGATAAATAATGTTTTCCACCATGCAGATCCTTATTGTACAATATCACTGGTATTTTTATGTGGATCTTTGCTGATTCACTGTAGATAACACACATGTTTCTCATTAGTCTATTATCTAGTGTTTTATCAATCATCTTAAGAACCCATCACTTCAGTTGCAACAGGTAACGCTTCCTATTTTTCAGGCCAGCTCAGTGTTGCATTACTGTGCAGTCAGAATTCTTTAGTGTTCTCCAGCCTCTTTCCTCCATGAAAGCACACTGCTGACAACAAAAGTATTTGGGTATCATGACAAAATAGGGTTTGCGTACATGTGGCTGGCTGCAAAATGTGAGCTGCACAATGTGGAAGAGGTAAAAACTAGGTGACTCTTGGACTGTGGGGTGGGTGTGCAGCACTGGCAGCTGGAAGACAAAACCAACCCCCTTCCCACACACATTTATACACATGGGACCTCCTTCTCATTTGTGAATAGCTTCTGTTGAGAAGCAGCAAAACAGGAGAGTCTGTGATATTTATACCCTCAACAGCTTTGAAAGGCCACCCTGAATGGCGCCATGTCGGAGATCAGCAGATTGCGTCACGTTCTTCTTAAAAGGTCTGCTGGCTGCACTTGTTCCCAGCACTGATGGCTTTAAAGAGAAGTGATGAAGAAAATTTTATAGCAGCAAAGAATTATTCCAAACTGGGGAAATGTTCAGCTCTGCTGCTCAGTGTGTGTGCAATTATGTACCTAATGCCAAATAATACAGAGCACATTTAGCAGGTAGATAAGAAGAATCACAGAGGTGCAATAACACAGTACTACGTTAGTGAATCACCTTTCCTAGTTAGGACCATGATTTAAAGATTGCTACAGACCATAAGCTAAAGCAAAGTTTTTTTTTTTTTTTTTTTTTTTGAAAGAGGGGAGAAGGGTAGCTTTTTATCTGCTTTAATTTAACATTCTGGAAACTTCCTTTCCATTTCAAGTAGCTTATTCAAATTTAATCATGGGGGTGTCGGAGTATGAAAATGTCTAGTTGTAATATTGTTGGGGAATTTCAACTTTAACTTTAATGATACTGCTTGTGTCTGTATTGAGAAGAGAAGTATCCATGGTAACAGTGCAGTAATTCATAAACTGTAGAGCTGTATAAAGTCTCTCTACCACAAATATGTTTTAGCAAGAAAATCAGGAAGACACTTTTCATGTCAGTGTCGCACAGCTAAAGAGTGACTCTCTTAAGCCAATGACTTGAACCATGCCAGGATATAGAGAATTATTCAGTATTTTGGGACTTAATGAATTGAGAAAACCAGAACCACAAAACTACCACGTTCCCAAGTAGATAATGTGTCACAAAAAAAGCCTGAAAATTAATTTTCATGTGAATTAAGTACAAAGTTATAGTAAAACTGATTTTATAAGTATTTTTTTTTAAATTATCAGATAGTAGTGAAATAAATGGAAAGAGGAATATTCTGCTGATACCTGCCCAAATTATAGTCTGTATTCCTATTTAAGTTCAGTTAACTAAGCAGGAATCAACTTGAGTGAGGTAACATGATAAAAAATGGTAATCTAAGAACTCTAGACCTTGCTTTCTAGGACAAAGATTTTTGTAGTTTTTTACACATCTGTGAACATATCATTTTACTCAAGTTAAATGTCAAACAACTCTGTTGATTAAACAAGTGCAAAAATTTTAATTCTGCTATATTCTTCTAAAATGGAAATCAAGGAACTAGTTTTCTAGACTTGAACTTTCAAAGACTAGTTTTCTGACTTTGGTCAAGTCAGCGAAGACGATGTGTTCAAAAAGTTTGTTCCTCTTTTCTATTTTGATTCAAAATCAGTAATTTGTGTTGCTGTGATCCTGCCTGGGAGACCACTGTGCATTGAGGAGTTAGTGATCCCCATAGGAGTGAGCCTGTGTAGGAGCACCCCTGCGCTGTGCTGTGCTGCCTGCACAGCGTGCCCCCAGCCAGTGCTGTGCTATGTGCATCCCTTGGCCGCAGGATAAACTTAGTCTGCAGGCAGCTCCCACCCAGTGCCAGCAATTATGCCAGCTGCGTGTCTTTGCCTTTATCTAAAAGCACAACGACAAGTTATCATGTGAAAACTCTTTTTGTTTGACAGTAGAAATGACAACTAGAGTATTTTTCTCTTAAGAAAATCCTATAAGAGATCAAAAGACCAAAATGAGGTTGCTTTCCATGGATGAGATCTGCACGGCATGCTGCGCCCTGGTTGGAGGTCTGTTCAATGCTGCCCAGCTCAGGGTTTCCAGCATCTGAAGGGACATAGGATTATCTGTACTATCCTCTTTTTCTTTGTAGTTTTAGCTCCAATAAATGGCATTTTAAGGGATACTTTGCTACAGGGTCTGAGTGCCTTTCTCAATGGGATCATAATGAACCAGCATCTCCTGGTGCAAAACATGTATGTAATCTAGGCAATCAAATAAATCAGCTTTCTAAAATGCCAGAGGGATTAGACATAGCTCACAGTGAGAGCTGAGGCATTGCTCTGTACACATTGCCTGTTTGCTTTGTATCTGGAAGTTCAAATACTGATATGCTATGTTGGTGTCTGATACTTTATTCTGACATTTCTGGTTTACTAGTAAATAACTTCTTATACAAACTTTCATTCTTCTGATGAATGGCCCTGTATACTAAACCTCAACACGTTTTTCAAGTAACCTTCTTTTCCAGTTACTAAGATAAGCTGCTTTTGAGATAGACCAGGTTAGAAAAGTTTTAGAGGAAATTTTGAACAAGATGAGCAGCACCTTTTCTTGAGGCCTCTGTATCAAAAATAGCTTTTCAAAATCCCTTCAAATGCAGGTAAAATAAATTTTGCTGTCACAGTTCAAGGAGGCAACATCTGATGTAGAAATAACCTTTTTAATGAGAGTTTTAAGAAGAAAGTACAGTTGAGCTTATAACACAATACACACTTCAGCATTAGTGTTGGAAACTACTTCTGTATCGTCCTAATACAATTTTTACCAAACAGTGTTATACAGTAATTTCTTATTTCCAGTGAAATAGCAGGTTGGACTTTTCAGTCTTGCAATACCTTCAGTTTGTTGGAGCACTGAAAGCTAGCATCTGAAAATAAAAAGAAAAATTATACCCTGACTGTTGCATCCATGTTTAACAGCCAGTCCTCAGAGGTGGGCGGCCAGACAAGACAAACACAATCAGCAAGACCTTAGGCCAAGTGTGAAAATGCAATTCCCTTTGATGATAATGAGACAACACTCGCATATGTAGGTGTACAGTACAGATTAGCAAAGTGATCTGCTCTGGATACCTGATTCTGGAGTATGGAGCCAGCGCAAGCAGTGGGTTTTGTTGCAGACTTGTATATGATGATACTTGTGCAAGATGATTATTTACAGGCAGCTTTCATAGACTGATACACTGTTCTAGAGGTGATTAAGTTATGCGATCTCTGGACAGTTGCTGACAAAGGATTTAAGAGAAAGCTCCTGATTTCTCTCACCATTCTTCAAACCATGAAGTCCCCTTCAGCTGGAGATTCCTATTTTCTCTCACCACTGTTCAGGATACACACCTTTCTGAGAGTGTGCTAATGACTTCATCAGCACAGTTAAGCAATGGACATTGCTTCTGTTGTGCTCTAAAACCAGTGCCTTCCCAGGTTGCGTTCAGATTGATCAATAAGTGGCCATCTGTTCATAGTTCTAGTCCCTCTGATTTCAACCTGTGCTTGTGCTTTGTGCTTCCAGGGCTTCTGCTATCATTCTGCAATCATTCACTCTACACACTATTTTATTTTAGGCTTACTG
Source organism: Strix uralensis (assembly GCF_047716275.1). NCBI lineage: Eukaryota > Metazoa > Chordata > Aves > Strigiformes > Strigidae > Strix > Strix uralensis. The sequence goes on from NC_133975.1 coordinate 43,877,658, forward strand.
GTAGTTCACTGACACAGAAATGATTTCTTAGATGTATATGAGTACATTACTACCTTGACTACATGCTGTTAATACCTGTCTAATAATGGTAATGTTACTTACAAAGAAAGGACCTTATAAAGGTTCTTCCCTTGGTTACAGTATGTTTTTTGACACTGGAATTCATTATTTTTAGTTTACTTTTAGTATTTGTCAGTGCAATTATTTGTTTTAATGACCAGGAACACACCTTAATGAAGGTGTAACCTGATTATCTAGAGGATTGTCTGTAATTTTGTAACAGATGCAGGTTGGTAATCTTAACAGAAAATACTGTGGGTAACTTCCCTTATTTTAATACAGTTTTCACTGTTGTTTACACCAGTTCATATTCAGAGCTGTTAAGTCATGTTTTGTATAAAATGGGTCTTTCCCTTATCTCTCCAGTATCTTGAGTATATACCTATCCTACTGAAATTCTCACTTGTATTTATAGTATCCCTTTCTTGTCCACATATAATTCTACAAAATTCCTCTTAATATGTCATTTTCATAACCATTTCAGGTGCTTTTCTTCTCTTCTAATTGCTTCCCCATTCACAAGCCAACATAAGACAGAATATTTAATAACTGAAGTTAGATTTTCTCAGGTGTTGCAGATAAAAAATAATCTTCAGAGAAAGTAACTTTTACTTACAAAATAAGTAAAAATGGATTTGTATCCATTAGTTGCTTTCTTCTCTTATCAAATAGTTACCAGAAATCAAGACTTTTTAGTATTTAAACCACTTTAAAAACTGATACCAATAGTTTTCCATATCCGTGTGAGAGTATACTAAGAAAAACACAGACACTGTGCTTAATCCATCCAAAATTACTTAAAGAGGAAGTGGAAGAGATTTTGTTCTATAGTGACATACAGATGTTCCTAGTAATTTTACTGTGATTTAAAATTATGTCACTTCAACCTGGAGACCATCTTACAAACTGTTATCATAAGCTTTTTTTAAAAGTCTTGAGAAAATATGTTTTACATATCTTCCCATCTTCTACCAGGTAATTGTGGAACTGAAAACACTTGATCCCAGGTATGCTTTCTGTGTGGAATCCAACTGATATTCTCCCAAACTACCTGAGCAAGGAGTAAGTCTTTAAAAAGTGAAAGGTTGAAACTCTGTAGAATACAATGACATGGGACACTTCACTATAGCTACATTTCACTTTTCTCCTCTTTTCTCAAAACCAGCTGTAGGACTTCCTCCTATCATGACTTCGGGAATTTTTCTGAAGCTCTGAATAAGTGAATGTAATTTGTAAAAAGAATTTGAGTCTGTTTATTTCTTCCTCTTTTAATAATTCCCTGAAAAAATTGTCAGTACCTGCTTTTTGGATCCTGAGTGTTGAGATGGTGTTTGGGATTTTGTCACAATTTTGTTCTCCATCAAAAGTCTTGGTGTGGAAGGTGCACTGGCCTTTTGCAAGTTGACTCTTCATTGTTTTCCTACAATCAAGAAATGACTAGTTCTTTATACTCTGAGTTATTGAGATTATCTCACTTTTGCCATGTCTCTGATCATCTCTACCTGGTGTTAACTTTTCTCCCTAAGCATTGGAGGACAATCTTCTATGCTTTCAAATCTATTTCTGATTGGATTTTGAATCTTCAGAAATTCTATACTCTGGTTTGCCTATTTCACTCTGTTCTCTAATATAACAGGATTTACAGAAACACATACACATACTGTTGCTCTTACAGGATATTAATCCTAACCATAATTAAGTCTCCTTAGATTCTGACAGTATGATAATTTTAGACATTATTCATGTGTCTTGAACTAATGAGAGTATGGCTAAGCTGACTGGTGAACTTGGATGTAAGAATCCAATTATGCCTGTTTATGTTACGAAAATACATAGTGCTCTTTACAGAGTCTTCAGAGATGATGAAATTAACTAATCTAATTTTACTGTTGCTAGTTACACTATGAAAGCATTCACTGCCCGGTGTTCATTTCCATACATCTCCCTTTCCTCTGTCATCACTAAAGTCCATATAGGCAACTTCTGTGGCATGTTTTTGAGAATTTAAATTCAGAAGAGCCCATTTTCAAGTTCTACACAAAATATTTATTTTATATTGACTTACTTTTCCTCATTGAGACCTTATGTCCTGATGAGATCACTGCTTTGTTTTTTCCTTGTATCCTTTTCTAATAATTCATTAACGCCTTCCAAGCCAAAGCCTGCCAGTTGCATAATTTTCCCAATTTCTGTTGTGCTGTTTAGTATCCACCATAGAATTATGCGCATAACTTGTTGCAAAGTTGTGGTGTGCATGTAGTTCTGTTTTGGGTGACCCACCACACTACTGAGAATCCCTGGCTTAAGTGAGCTTTAAACCACAAAGGCTTTACATATAGTGTAGAGCCATATGTCATATTAATAGTTTCCCCCCCAGCATGATTTGAGAATCGTTGCCAGTTACACTTTTTTATGTGTGATGTTATGCTCGGTTCCCATTGCTCCTTAGGTTAATCCCTGTCCTTTAACTTCCCTAGAAGTATTCTCAAATCCTCTAAAAAGTTGAGATTTTTCAGGGTTTTCTCTTGCCAGGTTTGCACAGTCTTTACTGGTTTTGTCAATGTAAACAAGAAGAGAATCAGTATGGATATTCCAGTCACCGTCTTTTTGATCCACATCACTTAGTCTCCAACTTTATTCAGTCTAAACAACTGACCTGAAATTATGATCTCTCTTTCTCTCCCCCTGGCCCAATCTCTTTTTTTTAAAGGAATTTAGTGGAAAACAGCAAGGCTAGAAATAGATGAGTAATTATTCAAATGGATCTGCAACCTGCAGTCTAAGTGAATGGTAATTCAGGTATTGTGAAAAACAAAACGACACTGAATACACAAGTATAATGCGTAATGGTCAGGCCATCCATCAAAAAAACTTAGGATCCTTTGTAGTCAGGTAGAATCCATTCATTAAAATGAATCAATCTGAATTATAGACTTTTCCACTAAGGAAAATATAAAAAAACAAATCAGTGTAGTTTATCAATTGTAAACAGCTAAATTTGTATCACTGGCAATAAAAACACACAAGCTTAATTTTCCCATTCTCAGATATAGCAACTTATTCAGTGACTCTTCACCCACAATCCTTCAACAATATCTGACAAACCAGCACATCAATATCTAGTTAACAGCTTTAATTTGGTTTACTGATTTGTTGTATCTCTGTAGGCTTCTCTATCCCTCACACCAACTCGCATTTATCTCACATTTCTGCTGCTATAATGATTACTACTAAGGCTCTTATACAACCTTTGCTGCTCTAAAGGGTACCTTTCATCTTTCATTTCTTAATGTACTGTTTAATTTCAGTTGCAGTGAGCTGGTGAAATTAAACCATAAACATCAAATATATAGTTAAAATACTGCAGAAGGGTTGATGGATCAGCCTATTTACTCTGTAGAGGTTATGGAAATATCATTCTAGAGAAGCACTAGTTTTCAGTCTAGGTTCAGGGACAGATAGCACTGTTGTCTTAGAAACTTGAGGTGCAGTGTGCTCCAGCTATGTTTTTCAACAGAAGTGGGAAAATGACACATTCTAGGAAAGATGTTCACAGGAACCACACACTTCAACTTTCAAAAGCATTTTTATTCTGTGCATTATGTTCATTACTGTTGGAGCTTTTCATATCCCCTGTGCTTTCCTTTGTAATTTATTCTCACTGAATCTGTAACTTGTCCATTGAATAATATTTGCTGGAGATGTTGCAAGGATGAGCACTAGCAACCCTTCAGGAAAGTCAGCATTTGACATCTAAAAAATCTGTGCTTACCACCTGTTTTTATTAGAAGAAAGTAAAGAATCAGTTCACACACATTCCCACTTCCAGGTATATACTGGGATAAGAAAAAGAAAAACAGGTTTTATACATTAGGGCTCTTGCAAAGCCATAACTTTTTGATACTTTTGTTACAAGAAATAAAGAAACTTGCTTTTGTTTTATATGACAAAAATGCTTGGGGTGGCAGAGGAAGTAGGGAGAAAGAAGCTTTTATTAAAAGATACGTGGATCTAAATCCCTAAGTACCTTTGCAGCCAATGCATGGATGTGTACACTATCTGCATCACAATGTTATTCATCATCATCAGAGGCTGAGAATGACTTCCAGATACTTCAGCCAAGGATTTTCAGAGAATAGTATGAGTGGGACTCTAGTATTTCTCAGCAGACAACTGCTAATGAGAAAAACTGAAGTTGACAGATGGTCATGATGTGATCCTAGGGTGACATATCACATCTCTGATCTGTGACATTTAAATGCTCACAGTACCATATATTTAAGCATAACTGGTTTGTTTTACTGGAAGGAGTAAAACTTATTGCTGTGAAAGTACTGATCAGGTTTGGTCAAATTTCATCTGGGAGATGTGTTAAGATGGCAGTCTCTCCATCCCTTCTTCCTGGCGCTCAGTGGGTTTGAAGGAGCTATCAAAGTCAGGAAATAATCCTTCTCCTTTCTCTTCTGACTCTTCAGGTTGGAGAACACTTTCACTAATTTAGCTTCTAAATTTTCCCAGTAGTGACTCCCAGTTTTAAGTTGGTGAACCTAAACATGGTATTTTGTCATTAAATCTTAAAACCAAATGGGAATACCAGCAATAAGCCATTGGGAGTTACCCACCCAATTACGATGTGGGTCCAAGTCAGCTTTGTAAACTGTTGGATGCCATCCGAGTATGGTCACCTTCACAGACTTACACCTTTCATATGCATTACCATGGCTTTGAAAGCAGCAGCAGTAGCATCTTGTGTCCAGTGTCAGACAAGTTGAATTGCTATCACTGGAGGAATGAAGTCAGTTGAATCCCTTGTAGTGCGAGGATAAGTGATGATCACACAATTAAGCTGGAGGTAGTAGCTTTTGGATGTACCCATTAACATTATGGCTTCTGCTTGGTGCAGCGTGCTGCCTATGTAGTCCTGGGTGTGGGTGTGGAGGAGAAGAGAAGAGGACCAGCTGGATTCATATTTCTTTTACAATTCCACAGGTGTTTTGCACAAAAGGCAGGATCCACAAACAGCCCTAACTGATGCAATTGTACTGGTGAGCCACATATAAACACTGTTCAATGCAGCTGAGAGTCTGACATGGTTTGTCTATCATTTATGTTATCTGTCGAAGTTGTTTTACGTAGCTACACTTAAGAAGTAGTGGCCTTAGGCTGTAGTACTGTAGACATCTGCATTTTCTGTGGAACTGTGTCTATGTAGGTACCTATCCTTCTATATATCCATTCCCCATGCAAGATGTTTGATGGCTCACTTTTATTGGCCATTAGGCAAGCTAACCACAGCAGAAAGGTGATATTCCAGACCAATCACTCCATTAAAGTAGTTGTGTGGTGCTGGTCTACAGAGTAATCACCTCTGATTTAGAATACCATCAGCATCATGTCTCTACTGATGCTGAAACGGATTTTAAACAACTTTTCACGCGCTTTGGTAAACTGGGTAAGTTGAATCTCAAGAATAAACTTGCCACTCACACTGCTCCCTCACCCTGAAAACACTTTAAAATTCATTTGTCTCAAAGCTCTGGTGTGTGTGTGTGTTTGTTTTGGCTTTCTGTTATTTGATTTCTAGCAGAACGTTGTAAAGTTTATGTAATTTTGGGCCTGGCACTTAATGTGTCCCCTGCAGGCAGACTCCATATGAATTAGAAAGAAATTCAATTACTGAACTGCTGATAACTTATCTCAACAGAATGCAAATGGATTAAGATGGCTAAATGTTCACTCGCTTATAAATGTACCAATTAACTAGAAAACATGCTCTTTAAGAAAAACAACAACAGAAAAAGCTATTCTGATGTTTTATACTTTTAGGTTTTTATGCATTTCCTATTACACTATTTGCAAAGCAAACTATGGTGGTCTTTTCTAAAGTAAATCAGAATGAAAACCACAAAAATATTTTTACAAACATGCCAAACAATTTATGTTTCCCAAACAGATAAGATGGAAATGTTTCCTCTTTAAAAAATATGGATGACCCTTTTGATAAAAAGCGTTACACAGTTTTGATACATAGATTTGTTTTTCTAGGACATCATTTACCATAGTACTGAAATTAAGACATTGTTTTATGTAAAATATGGTCATCTCTATATATGATCATTAGTTATTATATATGGAACAATGAGCTAATTTCATTTTCCTGTAAAAAAATCCTCTTTCATGCAGTTTTTGATCTGATCTTAATTTTATATATATACAAAAATTGGTCTGTGCATGGTGTGTGTTCCTCATCTTCACAAGTAGTTGAGGCACTGTGTTTATTAACTTACATAGATAATGAATTAGCCCATGTTTCTCTGTGGGCTTAGAGAACATGGAATTTATTTATTCACAGTGCATGTAATGTGTATAGCTCTAGGCTCTTCACTGGTGCATTTCCTTGCAATAATAATAATAATAATAAAAAAAAGCATTCTGTTATCTGTTTTATAGTTATCATATAGGAAACTGGCTATCATGTAGTTTTGGGAGACTGGTTAGGCTGGAATTAAAACATAAAGACTAGGTTTACTGCTACTTTTGATCTCAAAACTTTGTATGCATTGGTCTGAAGGACTATACATTTTTAACAAGAAAATAAAAAAACGCCTTTTAAAAAGCCTTTGTGCCTTGAAGAATCACCCTATGAAGTCATCCTACTAGCACTGACAATTAAATTATATTAGTGCTTTATTACAGCAATAAGTGCTAGATAAAGATGTAACTTTTGTAGGCTGAAGTCAAGGAGCCACTCTGTCTTCTTTATACTGAATGGTTATAAATACAGTCATTGAAATCACTGGCAAGAATCTGGGTACTTGATTCATTTCAGTGGACCTTTAGAAGCAAATTTGCTAAGAAATATCCCTGTATAACTTTTATAAAACTGATATTTCTTCAGATCATAAACCAATTTTTTTCTATTTCACAACAGTGAAGACATTAAATGTGACTTGTGGTGTGGGGTTAGAAGGATGAGTTTCATAAAAGTGTTTTTATGAAATAAGGTTGAGAGAGAAATAATGAATGATATATATCTGGTGTCACTATCATAGCATATTATTATTGGATTCTTCACGATGTGCAAAATGTGTTTGAAAACCAATATCCTGGGATTTGGCTTAGTCCTACAATGTATAGGGCTTTATAACCCTGTCAAAAAAGGCATTCATATATATATTTAATCATAAGCATGGAAATATTTCAGTTAGGGTTGTAGTCAGGACCAATCCAGCAGTCTGCCTACATCTTATAAAAGCAGCAACTGTCCGAAATACAACCAAACAGCTTTTCAGAGGACTGTTGGTGTGAACAAGAGGCCTGGTGAGCAGCACTGGGTGGACTCTGCCTGGGAACCCAGCTGCACAGCCCTGCATGCCGCTAGTGCAGACCGCACGCCCCACACCTCACATCCAGCTCCCCACAACTGTGTAGACACAGCCAAGAGCCTGGTTTGTTTCCCTTATAGTGGCCAGTTCAGCAAAAGCTAGCTGTCTGATAGATTCAGTAAAGTCTGAATCAGGAGGGTCAAGAATGAGACTTTAAAGTGACAGTTTACATGGTCACATTATCTTTATTTCTCCGTGTGTTCTTACTTAAACCAAAGGTCTTGACCTTCTATAGTAGGTAGGTCCTGCAGTTTAATAGAGGTGAACCAATGCTGAAACCAGCTGGAGTTTCCAGCACCAACCCATTGGTGGATTATGACTACAGCATCATATGCATTGTTGGACCAAATTCTCAGAGCAAACGTTGCTGTTCGTGAATAAATTCAGATATGTGCTATGATATTGAAAACACATTTGTGATTCTTTTTATTCTTGCTTCAGAAGTCATGTAATATGTTAGTTCATCTGAAATAGTAGTTAACCTGCTACCCTCACATACTCTGCCAGGTTGATGGGTCCATGAGAGAAAATGCAGCCACCAAAGCTACATAGTCCGTTTAAATACTGAGGTGTGCTGGTGTTCTTCCTTGAGAAGATCCAAAATAGGAGAGAGGTTTTTGTACAGAAACAAATAATAAAAAAAGATATCAAAGAGATAGATTTCTTAAATATTTATGGCTTTAACATTTTAGTAGATTTCTGTTTGCTTCTTTTTCTTTGCTTTCTCATTCTTCTCTCTTTTTTTTTTTTTTTTTTTTTTTTGTAGACTGGCATGGTCTAGCCAGAGAGGATTGATATAATTTCTGTTTTACTTTTTGAGTTCAAGTGAGGGAAAGCTAAAAGCAGATCTGTCCTGAGGATTTTTTGAAACCATCCCAAAGAGAAGTCAATTTTCTGGGGTATTGTATTTTGCCACATAAACAAAAAAGGTACCTGTAGGCTGCACATCATCAAGAGCTTGGAACATTTTTTAAACTAAGGTGGTATGTTCATCTCTTCAGTCATCTGTGTCTGTGCTGTAGGTAATGTTATCAAAGCTTACTTCAGATGGTACTTCAATTTTAGTACCTAAAGCACCTACAAACTGTTTCTGATGATTTGATACTGAAGTTGTTGACCAGAGTACAAGGTCTTGCCATAAAAAAGTACTGATAAAGAAACTGGGAATTATTTTTCTAGGCAGTCCTCAGCAGATGACTGACTACACTACTGTCTTCTCTGAAATTTTCATCATTTAAATAGTTCCAACAGAAGACACTCTGAAGTCTTAACAAACCAATATCTAAAGTCCTTTGCTCACCCCAACTGTGGCTTAGTTTTATGTGACAACAAAGGAAAGAAAGTTTAAAAGGAACAGTATTTATGCTGAAAAAAAATCCATCTGTAGTTCCTCTCAGAACCCAATCAGTGCCAAATTACTTCTGTTTTCCTCAAAGGTACTTTCAGTAGTACTAATCAAGGCCATGCAACAAATTCCACTGCCAAGGATGATAAAATTATTCTATAGCCAACAAAAGACTTTCATTGATGTTGTGCCAAAACAAGATGTGCTTCTAATTATTGAAGTTTTTAACTGCTACAGTGCAGGAATTGTTTTAAATAGATGTACCTAAAAGTGCACAGTTCTCACAAGATGTCTTTTACTATGTTAAGACCACCCCAGATACATTTGTTGATCATAAAGATCCGTTTCTATTAAGGAATGTCACTTGCTCCTGTAACAGCAAATGAATTTCAAACTTTTCTTAAGAAAATACCACCTACTAAAACTTGCCAGTAAACAAAAACCAAAAATCTGTGATGCCTGTGGAAGTTGTAGATTTCACTAAAACAAATCCACAAACACCACAAACAACTGTTCTTAGAGTACAATATAAGATTAAAATATTATTTTGTTAAATGTTTCAGAGATTTGAGTAATAAAAAGCTTTGAAGCAAGAAAGGGAAAAAATCCTAATGCAGACAAACCTCTTTAAAACCATGTGAGTTGCAATGTTCACCCATCCTGCAGTATAATCTGAAACTATGGTGAAGGAGGTTTTAGGTATTTATAATGTGGGAAGAAAACGAAAAGACTGTGTATCAGTGGAAATAAGAATGTAAATAGCACTTTACAATATATAATTACACAATTTCTTTAATGGAAATATTTAATTTTGGTCTTTTTTTTTGCATCCTAAAGGGGTGATGGTCTTCAAAGACAACAATGGATAGATGGGTAAGACTGCTTGAAGGAGCCTCTAGAAAGATGGAAAATTCCTTTTTATAAGAAGTTGGTCTCCAACAGTTTGAAGGTATCATATACTGCTACATAGGTCTCTACAACAAACATTTACTGCACTGCTGTGCTTTTTTTTCTCTAAAAAGCCAAGCGCTATAAGTGTCTACAGGATAGAGTATTGTGCTTTAGTACAGGGTATATGATGTATCCTTATAAGCTGGGATGGAAGTCTTTTAATTTTCTCTTTATCCAAAAACATCTCATAGAAACACCTCAGTCTTCACAAAGAAGAAAGAACAATAAATAAGGACAATAGAATGTATTAATTATTTAGGAAATTGTTATGCAGGATCTTTGGGGAGATGAGAAAGCAGCTCAGGAATGCAGGGTAATTATCAAAAGAACCAATACAAAAAAATCAACAATATCAGACTGTTTACAAAGATAAACTGTTTCAGTGTAGATAAAGAAGTGTTTATCTAGCAATTCTCAGTACGGACCCTTTCCCTGGAGGGTATTAATGCACAAGGATCTGGGGTAGTAGTAGAAGGCAGTGTGGTCTAAGGGCAGATTTGAAGCTTTTGCTCATCTTCTAAAGGAATTCATCTTTCCATTAAGCTGAAAACAATATCTAAATATGCCCTATGATATCTGCAGCTGGATCAGTAATTTATATATAAACAATAAAACCATGAAATAAACAATAATATATACTAGGATGAGTATAAAGAGGTAGCCTATGCAAGTAGGGCATATATAGATTTCAGCTATTAAGAAATGTAAAAGGCAAGAAAGAAGTCTATACAACTATAAGACCCATTAGTTAATAAGGAAATAAAAGGCTGTAGTATTTAATGGGTTTTTTTGCATCTGTCTGCATACATTAAAAAAAAGCTAATTGTGACCTGTAGATTAGCATGATCATTTCAATAAGGAGGAAACACAGGCTCCAACAGGGAAAGAACATTTAGATAATATCACTTCAAGTTAGCAAAGCCTGATGACATTCACTCTGAAGTACTTAAGGAACGTGCCAAAACCACTAGTGATTATTTTGGGGAGCTAGTGGAGAATAAGTGAGATCCTAGAAAACTGAAGCAGCTGTAGTGTAGAACATGGTGAGATGGAGGGAATGCTAGAGGTGTCTGGAAATATGAATAAATCTTCTTTGTTTTGTTAACTTAAAAGATACCTGAACAAATTTTTAAGCAACCTACAAATATCTGGAAAATAAGTAAAAGCCAACATTGATTTGTTCTTGAAAAATCTATTTGTTTTTCATCTTTGACATAATAATTGGTCTAGTAAAAGAGAGAAAAATAATAGATGTTATAGATCTTGACATCTTCATAAGCAAAGTAGATTAATACAGTCTACAGTAAAAGTACCGTTTTATGGAATGATGGGTCTATAAGCCCTGTATAGCAGGGAAGAAATTAACTCCAGCACCAATTAGGAATGTAAAGCTGTAAAGGGACCCATCTGCAGAATACAGTACTGGCAGAAGACTAGGAAAGGAAGAAAGCTGTGGAAAAATCCAGTCTGCGAGTAGATTGAGTTCCGAAGGAGGTCACATGCAGACTCACGGAGGGAAAAGAATACAACCTCTCTCAAAGCTGTTAATTGCAAAGAAGGCCTCATAAACTGAGTAAGAACAGTATGTGTCAACAACAACAGGCAATAGCTGTGGCTGTGGGCAAATTTCTGGTCTGGGACAGGATGGGCTTGAGTAGAAAAGGTTATACCTTTACATTGCTACATTAGTCTGAAGTGTGATAACTCATCACTTCTGTGCTGAAGGTTATGGAAGGTCTGCTCAGCTTTCTCAAGCGCAGCCATACCACTACCTGAGAATTACAACAAGAATACTAATATATGACTATGGTCCAACAACAATGTCTTGGGCCTCATCACCCAGCAGCAGTGAGTATTGTTGATATAGGCACTGACTGAGAGTGAGAACAGTAAGACTAAAGTCCTGGGCTGGCTGAAATGACATTGAGCAGTGGCCCTGAAATGTCCAAGGACCTTGCTTCATATAGTCTACCTAGCTACATATTAGGCATTACATGGGGCCACCTCCTTGGTGCTTTTACCAAATGCTGATGGTCAGATCATCAGAAACTCTCAACTATTAAGTTTGGGAATGGGTGGTAATAATGTCTCTGTCTTAGCTGCTAGTGATATTATACACCTTGCTTGGAATAGGCTAAAACCAAGAAATAAATCAATCCTGAGATGACCAGTCTAGCTGTTTTAGAGGTGTTCCTGTGGAACACCTGGCTGTGGGAAGGCAGCAGTTCCACTGATACTGTTCTGAAAATCTGAGTGATGGAGTATTGTCTTGCATTACGCTGTCACCACTTAAAAGAGAGATGTGATGCTTTGTCATCCCTCCAGCCTGAGGGTACTGTGGGATAAAAGAAGAACCAACTCACAGCAGTCTTCTGGGTGATGATGGAGATAGCAACAAGCTCCTGATCCTGATGTAATTCTCCTGTCAATAAGTGGGAGGCAAAGGAATTTACAAATGCAAGAAGGTAGATCAGGCTGTGATCAGAGATCCCATTTTTTCATCCACATCAAACCACATCTGGAGTTAAGTCAAAGGTTAGAATACCAGTCATACAAGAACAAATACATGGTATTTAGGAGTAAACTCAAATTTTAAACGTGGACATGAGTAAGAGTTAAGATTTAACAAGAAAAATCTGAGTAACCCTAGAAGACATCATGTTTGAGAGGTAATAACTCTGAATTGTAAATTTTCTTCTGAATCTTGTAATCTCCTTATATATGCCTCTTCACATTCTACCAGAAAGAATATAATGGTGGAACCAGTGCTCTGGCTCTTTCTCAGCCTCTTGCTCTTGCTTATTCCCAGTAGTTTAGTGTGAATAGGTACATACTTCTGTTTTGCCACACTGCCTATTAATTTTCCTGTAAATGTCAGGAAGATTAATTGTTCTTGCTGCCTGACCTGTTCAGTCTGTACTGATGGATACTGCTGCACTAACATATACCCAGGAAGCAGCCTATATGAATTTGACAAATACTCCAAGCCAAATGCTGCTCAAGACTCTTCTGCCAGCCACACCAGCAGTGAGAAACACCAGAGAAAATGGAAATAATACCTAAGAAATTGAATGAAACATCGCCAGCACAAGAAGAAAGTATCCAGATGGGACCATATTTCAGAAGAGAAAAAACAGATGGTTATACCTAAATTATCACATCCTGAGTCTGAAAAAAAAAAAAAAATGTTGGTCAATAGGTAATAAGCCTTAGTAAAAGAATTACTATGAACATGTTATGGACATGAATAGGTTGTGTTATAAATTGTTATGAATCCAGCACTAGAGGATATCAGCACTCAGAGTCACTGCTGTTCACCTGCTGGGCTCTGTGCCATATAAGATCTATTAAACATCTGTTAACCCTTTACAGTTAAGCAGAAGTTTAACAGTAAAGTGTAATCCCATGGCACATACAATAGCATAGATAACATAAATAGTATGATATCTATGAAACATAGCTTTTGGAAGACAGCGTTTGCACCTAAGAAATAGCAGAGAGGTTGGGAGTTTGAGGATCAGCAACACACAGATCCAGATCACAGAACCCCAGCTGTTAACACAATTACATTATAAATCTATGTTTCAGTTCCATCATACAATGATACTTCACAAATTTAAATAGTCTTTTATTCTCTTTGCAAATAATCTTGGATTTATATTCCTCTCTGAACAAAGAACCAAAAGCCAATAACTATTTTACAATCCCAAGTAGAGTTTCATCTCTAACCTAGTCTCATTACTCTGCAGTCATTCCCTGTGCAGTAGAAATATAATAAAATTATGTCCCGTAAATGAATGCAGATTTTGATCCTATATTGGAGCTCATCAGAACTCATTCAAGGTGCAAAGAATGGGACAATGGGAACAAACAACAAAACATGACAGATGTTTTTAATGAGAAAATTTGCTGATTAATGCCCTAAAATGCTGAGGAAGTAGCACATATGTGGGTATAAAGGTTAAGATGCAAGTACATATATAATTGTTATAATTTGTTGGAACTTTTGGGCTATTTAGAAATACTGTACAACTTCAGCAAAAGTAATTAAAAGTTATACTTTTTGTTAGAGCTGAATGTTTTTTTAAAAGGATTTTAAATATTGTAGAAGAAAATTAATAGATCTTTTTGTTCGTGGTGCTGAGAAAATTTTTCATTAGCTCAGACATTTGTGTGGGACACAAAACCATTTTTTTGCCTTGGTGTATTAATTAGAACAATTGTGAGTGTAGGCTGGATAAACGAACTTACAAATGGATAAAATTAAAATTTCACCTTTACAAATGACATTCAGTGTTCTAGACTAAAGCCTTTCAAACCTGATGAAACATGGTATGTAGCATAGTGCATTCAGGAGGTAATTGGTACTGAGGTTGCATTTAGTCACTAAATTGTGTTATACACCTCTCAGAATTCAATGAATTCAGTTTGATTTTGGTAATCTTTTCAAGGAACACACTTCTAAATATGCTAGAAAAATAAGAAAAAAAAATTCAGAAAAATATACCTTTGATTTACAAAAACTTATATGTATTATACTTCATTGTGCTGTCAAATGAGATTTTTCAAGTGTAGAGGTATGTATGGCAGATTTTTGATACTGAGGTTATATTTAATATAATTTTTTTTTCGTGTAACCTATGCAGTATTTGGCAGACAGCTGTGTTTTCAGTTTTATCTGAATCAAAGGTGGGCATGTCTCAGAAGATGTGTAGTGCTATGCCTCAGATGATATTACCGTGTCCTTCATCAAAGTCTTTTGACTTCACAGACTCACAGGATGGTTGAGGTTGAAAGGGACCTCTGGAGGTCATCTGGTCCACCCCTGTGCTCAAGCAGGGCTATTGTAAGAAGATGTTATCAGACACACTGTCAAAAATACCTTACTGAAGTCCAGGAAGACAATATCCACTTCTCTCCCCTCATCTACCAAGGCAGTCATTTCATCATGGAAGTTTATCAGGTTGGTCAAACATGACTTCCCCTTGGTGAATCCATGCTGACTACTTCTGATGACTTCCTTGTCCTTCATGCGACTAGAATGGTTTCCAGGATTAGTTGCTCCATCACCTTCCCAGGGATCAAGATGATGCTGACCAGCCTGTAGTTCTCTGGGTCCTCCTCCTTGCCCTTTTTGAAGATAGAGGTCCTCCAGTCCTCAAGCATCTCTCCCAATTGCATTGATCATTCAAAGATAATTAAGAGAGACTTTGCAATGACATCAACTCCCTCAGCACTTGTGGGAGCATCCCATCAGGGCCCATGGATTTCTATGTTCAATTTGCTAACGTATTCTCTAACCTGTGCCTGACTGGTGACCAGCATGGATCATTCTTGTCTGCTTGCAAAATATATTATAGTTGTATCATAGGTTATCTCCTCTCCAAGATATCCACAAAGTTTAAAGTCTCCTGGGCTTCATCACTCATGGCTTTTCTTCAGTCTTGGCAAATGTGTTTTTGACACAGCAATATTCATGAAGAATTCTGCTATAGGCCTGGACTCTAAGCTTCCGCTAGATTGTGTTTGCTGTCCTCCAAACCTTTGACGTCTCTCCCAATGCCCTTGTCTGGTTCTTTGTCACCTCCAACACAAGTTGATTATTTTAAGTTCTGCAGCTCTTAGTGTCCTAGTTCTACTTGTTTTCTTTTGTTCTGTGTAGGACAAATTTTCTTTTTATCGCTTGTCCATCATCCACTTGCCAAGTTTTCAAACAAGCACTGTCATTGTTTTTTTGCACTGCTTTCCCACTTTGGAGGAGCTCTCTGAAGATTTCACATAAACATCTGCATGTCTCCCCTCACCTTCCTCAATCTCTCCTACTGTGTTAGACTGAACACAGTACAAGCCTGTTGTTTCTAGTTCTGTCTTTCTATATGGACTGCCTTACACACAGATTCCGTGTTTGTTCAGTGCCCAGTATGATCAGATTTTAGGATAATTAACATGACCATACAAAGAGTGTTAATAAAATGAAAGAGTTTGGATTCATACACATCAACAGATTACATATCACTTTAAATGTAAGCAACACTAGGGAATTCGTAGTGCTGAGTCACAGGTGAAAGTGATTAAAACGCTGCATCTTCACTGTCCCATGAGATGTCCTAAATTTTTATTGCTATTCATGAGTAGAAATAAATGTTTTAGGTGATATTTCTTGAGGGATTTACTCTGAAAGATTCCCAGGCCAGCATTATTGTCAGTTATTGCTGATTTATTCAGGAATATCAGTTGTTTAAACATGAATTCATTTTATTTAATGCTTTGTTAATGGAATACTTTTACTTTAGATCAACAGCAGTGTTCTAACCTGAGACCTCCCTTTGTGACTGTTTATAAAGCCAGAACACAAACTGTTCTTTATTTTGCCAGCAAGTACTTGATTATCCTAGCCCTAATTGTGCTGTACATCGCAAAAAAAATCCCGTACTCAAGGCAGTGATGTTGTCAGAGTTCAATGTAAACCCAGGAAAATGACCATGTGTTAAAGACAAGGCTAAGATGCAGGAAGCACTACCTATATCTCCGAATTCACTCCAGATTTCCACTGCATTCTTTGCTAGGTCACTGAGGACAAAAAAGTAAGGTATTTAGGCATCCAAATCTGAAACTAAAAGCCTTTAAGTAGGACTTCTTTAGACTTCAGATATCTGGATCCCAAACTGAATTCCAGAAACTCCTGCACACTGGGCTACCTAATCAGAGTGCAGAAAAACTTACCAAAAAGAGCAAGCAAAAGTAAATGCACATCTATAGCCTGTCTGCCTAAAGAAGGAAGGTTTGGATTCTGATTTATGTTTGATATAAATAAATGAGCAATCCCAAGGCTTCCCTCTCCCTAAAATCGTGTAACAGCTAGTTTGCAGAGTCATGCGCTGGTCATAATGCAAGGTCTCTGAGTCACCTAGCAGATAGGCATCATCATGTTCTGGGTTGGGAAAAAAAATTACTCTTACCTGTTTGTACAGAAGAGTGAGCTGTAATCATAAGTGGACGCATTCCCTGACCTGAATACTGAAGTCAGGCAGCTAAGACGTGAAACAAAGTTATAGACAAATTCTTGTTGACAAAACTTTCTATTTTTTTACTTTACTGAGAACCTATTCTGAACACAGCTCAATTTATACCACTTTTTGAGGTTCTCTGTCTTAAACACAGAGGGCTTTTTTGCATCAGGTACCAAAAAATTTATGGATTCCATTAAACCCTTATTGGTATTATTCCTAAAAGCATAAATACATAGCAGCAATGAAAATCTGAAAGAAGCATTTATTTGGTTTACTGTGTCTCAGGTAACATTTAAGTGCTGAAGAGCAGCACGAAGGTCCTGTGAGCATAGGTACATTCACCTGACATGGTGGTCAGATACTGCAGTCATGAGGGTCTTAATACAACTGTGGCCTTCTCATGTCCTCAGCAAATCCACCCCTGTTCACATAAGTACAAAAGTAGAAAAAGTGTCAGAAGCTTACTTTGTCTATTGTGGAAAAGAGTCTGTGGAGATCCTAGGAAAGTGAACGTGAGCTTTGCTAAAATAAGATAGTTATGCCAGCAACTGAGTCAATGCAACTCTTATTACATACAAAATACACGTAAAATACTACTTACCAAACACTTTATTGGTACTAAACTTAGCTCTGTTGTAAATGTTGTCAATATGCATTGGTGTATTTTCCTTTCCTTGGTGACATTTTTTGCATGTAAATCACTAGATCTTCACATTTATAAATAAAACACATTCAAGAGTGTATCATAACTATAAAAATACGTAGGGCCTTTATAATGATATAAAAATTTTGATAAACCATTTGCGTTTGCTATGAACATGAGTACAATAATGCACATGATTTAATCAATACACCTTTCAAAGAAGCCTCATTTGGGAAAATGCAAAAGCCATATCTTGCAGTCAGTAATAAATATTTCATTAAATTATCTCTAATTTAACTTTCACTCCCATTGACAAACCTCTAGTGGTACATACTTTTTTCTTCTTGATTTTATTGCCCTGGTAACATGCAATCATCTCAACGCCCTTTGCTTTCTGATCTATGGTATATTGCCTCTCCTTAGATTAATCTCATAGTCATTATCTCATTTAAGTAGGTAATATTTGACCATCTAACCAGTTTAAAGCAACTTGAGTAGAATAATACAGGCTTACATTTGGCATTCAGAAACATTTCTGAAACAATGAGAAAGTGATTTGACAAAAATATATGATCTAAATTATTCTCTTTATGCATGAAAACTCACACTGCTTTTGCTGACATAATTAAATTGCCTATGTATCTGACTTTTTAATAATGAAAAAGCAAACCCTAGAGTGTTTAGATGATTTGCTATGTTCATTTAAAGCAAGGAATTCAGCAGTACCTATTCAGCCATTTACTGTTCTTGTGGAATGTAGGCAGAATAAAATCAGTGTCATAACTTTTTAGGGTGGCAGATTTCATAGAGATTTGATATTTTTCTGTTTTAAGTGCTCCTTTTCAATGCTTGCATTTGTATATACTAATTACTGTGAAAAGGAAAAGTTTAGTTTATCTTGTCATCCAGCTATAGAAAGAAGTAGTATGTTCAGATTTCAAACTTGTCAAGTTGCAGTTTTTGATAGATAAACAACAAATTTTTTCAAGGCTTTAATATGTTTTCTGGGCAAATAGTAAAGGTGTTCTTGGAAATCAAATTTAGACCTTGCGAATGAATAACTACTGATACTGATGCCAGATTTTTGACTGGCAGGTAAGAGTTGCTGCTTTTTTGGTGGCTGTTACAGCATTTGCACCTTGGGACAATGGGGATGCTGCCCATGTTGAAGATAAAAGTTCTGCAGAAACCTGAATGAAAATGAATGTAGAGTTGTAAGGAAAATTAATATAGTGTCAAATAGGATCTCATAAGATTTGTCTACAAATGGGATATGGGACACAAACAATTGAAGTCCAAATTAATTTTTAAAGCAGATTAGCAGTATGAAAAGAATTCCCAAAGTGCATGTTGCCCCTGCAAGCTGGTTTTCCTCTCTGTGTGTCACAGCGAAGCAATGCTATAGGTTAGATGTGTCATCAGTGCTCTAAATTGAATTGACACTGATGTTTACCTATAAAGGCATAGCTATTTGCTTTTGTTTCTAAAAAGATCCTTGCCTTGCTTAGACTGAAGGTTAGATAACATGCATTTGTTAAGACATCTACCTAATTCTTTATATCTAATGTATTCTCCATGAAGCTTCATTTCTCATTCCCTGCACATTATCCAGCCTCAACTTCTTTGGATGCTTGCCTCATTCACTAGATACTATCCTCTTCTCCAGAAAAATGTCAGTAGCTTTCCACATTGCATACTACTGCTTTCTCGCATTCTTAGTTTATTTTAAAATTAACAAAAATACAGGAATTTCAAAAATTTCTATACTAGGTATTTATTTTGACATAATAAAGTTTTGGTAGGCATGCAAATTTGATCCTATCTCCCTAAATCCTGAGTGAAAGAACTAATCCTACAAAACCAACACCCTGCCCTTCTTCAGCTGCAATTTCCAGCACTTTCACAAGGCCCTCAGCAAATGTGCATAGTAGCAGTGCAGTAAACCATGAATCCCTCTCACAGTCCACTAGCTCTCCAAGGAAAAGTATGACTCACATTTACCTATTATTCAGTATTGTAATACAGCCAATTGTCAGGGTTTCTTTTGTTTTTAACAGTCTAGGTATTCTAGCACAGGGGATAGAAAGATCTATATTGCTTTTCATGACAGAGTTCCATATACTTGACATTGTGAAATAAGGGACTGCACTATGACAAGAGCTATTTGTTATGAAGTACATATGAAAGTACCCAGCAGTCAAGACATACTGGACTGAAGATATTCAAGAGTTTCCAAGTTACACCAGCTTCACTTGCCATATGGTCTTTTTCTTTTTTCCTTGTAGATATTTGGTGTTTTAAGCTTACAACAGAAGCTTTCTGAATTTGGAAGTACAGTGCAGTTCTTCTCAACTCTGCGTCATAAGAAACACTTCTGAGTGTAGTGAATGAATGGTAGCTCCTACACCGAGACTTACCTGCCACTTTGAGAGATAAATTTATGACTACTATCACACAAATAATTTTAGCAGGACTTGTTCTGATACTGCTGTAACATCCATTTGTCATTTAGCTTGTTGATTAACAGTTCATCTTCTCAAGAGAAGAATACTAGATGTTTTCCTTTGGAAAAAGGACAAACAGAAATTCCTTGCACTAAAACCCTAAAATGTCCCATGGGTTTAATTTGGATACTATAAATTCTAGAATGTCATACACTACATTTTATATATCTATGCTACTGTAACATTTCAGAGCCTAGTAATTGTTAGAAAGATATAATTACTTTTATAACTCAGTTACCCAAATTAGGTTGCATGTGCAGTCCAAATATAAAAAAAAAATTATGAAGAGCATACCCTCCTGAGCAAAGCAAAATTGTACCCCTAGTGGAGGAATGTTTGATTATCTGGTTTTACAGCTGTTTGTGTCTGTGGTAAAGAACATGATTTAAACATGAAAAAAAGTAATTTATCTTCAAAGGTAGTACCATCAGTTTTAAATGGCAGAAAAAGATCCCATAGATCTATCCTAGTGACTTGTCTGCAAAGTACATTGAAAGGAGAAACTGCAAAAAGGCTTCTGGGCTATAAAATCGAGTAAATAAAGCATTATACATTAGAAAATAATAATGCAAACCACAGGAAAGAATGTGTGAGGAACATGAAAGCTTTTCTCATAGCTAAATATAATAAAAGGAGAGAATTTAGAGAATAAAGCTGCCTTCATAATGGCAAATTGCTAATTGTTTTGAGACTCATTGTATGCTGCCACAGTGCACTGTCATTAAAATTATGGACCTGTGTTATCCATGTGTTATACTCAAGACCCAAGTATTGCAGTTTATATGTTGTTTCACCACTCGCACCCAAGTTTAAAAAAAAAATAATCTGAAATGCAATAGCTCCCAAAAGTGTCTGGTGACAGTGAAGTAGAGATACTGTTTGTTCCTCTAGATGAAATGCATATATTCAGTGTCATTGTAGTTTTCAGACACTGTAGGGAAGAGGTATCATGGGTTTCTGATTTCTCCTTTCCCACATGGCAGGGTTCATCCTCTAGTGATGTCAGGAAAGAACAGTGTTTATATGTCTCTTTGCTCTGGAAACTGAAATAAAAGATGTCAGAATGTAAGAGGCTGCTAGAGGCATTTTTCTCATTCATCCATTTCTGGATCCATTCATGTTTTGTCAAGAGGTGGGCATTTAAAAGACTACTGTCCCTTCATGCTCAGTCTGTGTGTTTTCAAGATTATCTTTCTGGGCTTGTTTCTTGACCATTTTTTAAAATAATTATTTTTGATCTATCTGACATAGTTTAGTACAAACTTCTATGTTACCACAAAGGTGCTCTCAGTTACCTCTTTTCTTGAAGCCAGCCCTGTTCCTCCTAAACATCCCTTTTGCTTAGATACATACTTTGGGCAGTCTAGTTATGGTTCACATGCCCAGAGCATAAGGTCTGGAACATGACATGTAGTCTTTGGAATAGGGACTCTTCAATATGGGATACTTACAGGAGAGATCTGGATGAAAAAAATAAAGTACTTAAATTACTTGCCTGTGAAGGAAATTAAGATATCAGTATGATATCACATTTATCATTATAATCTGCTTAAGTTTAGCTGTTGAGTATCCCAAACTCTGTTATCTTCCTGAATATCTCGCTTACTTCTTTTGTTCAAGGCGTTGCCGGCTTGGGGCTCTGATCTTGAGGCAAATACTTACATTGGTCAGCCTCTGCAAAGCTGGAAGCCAGGTTCTGCTTGGAGCTGAAACACTCAGTACATAGACTTCTGATGCTATGCCAGACAGGCAGGAACCCAAGGGAAGTCTGCACAGAAAGTCTTTACGGTGCTGGTATTCTTGGGATCCCAAATGCTATTTGCGTCCCTTGATCTGCCCCTCTTTGGAATGAGCAACTTGAAAGTCTGTAAATTCCTTAAGAATGGATTAGTCTGCCTCCTGAAGTTATTTTAAAATAACAGACCCAGCCTGGGAATCTGGATAGTACATGGCAGGATGATAAAAACTTAAGATAGTCTCTGATGGAAGCCTACTTGTGACTTAGCAAAAGTTTGCCAAGACGCCATGTTCCCGTCAAAAGGTCATTGCTGATATATCTGAACTGTATGGGAAAAAAAATGTTTTACTGTAAAGTTCTCAAGTGTCTTGGTTATAGATACTTAACCCATATAAACTACTCTCTGAGGTTTCTGTCCAAACTGAGTTAAAAAGACATGAAAAGCCAGGCAGTAGCTGTAAACCTATTATTGCTGAGAAGAAAATACAGATGTTCAGAGTTCATAATTTCAAACTGGAATGAAAAGTTTTACATCGATGCTCAAAATCATCATTTTTATTTGATACCATGGATTCACTTAATGGAGCATAATGAGAAAGATAAATTAATGCCTCCTGATTTCTAACCTCTTCTTCCATTCATTATTCATCTTTGATTTCCACTAAATATAATGGTGCCCCCACTTCCAGATGTTTCTTTATTAAATTCCTTCCAGAAGAGACAAAAACCACAAGTCATCCCCAATGCTGAAACTTCTCAACTCATTATCACATTTTGCATATCATACAGACTACTGACAATGTTAATTAGTGAGAAAAGCTTGATTGTTCTTTAATTACTCTGCCAAGAGCTGGTACAAAATACGAAGCCACAAATTATATGACATATTATAAGTGCATTGGTTTTAATGATATCTTCATGTACCAACATGCATATTTCATTACTACGCTTTAGTTATTAGCATTTTAACATAGCTATTAATAATGAAAACATTGGGTTATGTATATGAATAAGAAAATTATTACTGCAGAATTTTAAAAGGCGCCTGACATGATGGTGCAGTTTTATGTGTTACAAAATTCCCAATATCAGCATCAGGACAGGGTGTGCAGATCATAAAGCTCTTCCTAAATGTTAGTCTAGCTGTCATATCATTATGTATTTAGTGAAATTACTCCTTATTGAAAAATATGCAGTTTGTGGAACAGAGTATACTCCTCAGAACGTGCCATGTTGGGTAGAGAGTCAAATCTGTCTTATTTTCTATGGCACTGAAGATCCAGTTTTCTGAAAACTAGTGTTTGGCTTTGGGAAGGATTCCTCTTGTAGTTATAAGATATATCTGCTGCATCTGTAGGTTTAAGGCTGAGATGAGAATCGAATGCAAGTCCCTGACATTCTGCATGCTCTGATAGCAGGTTATTATGCACAAAATGAAAACAGTAAGCTCCCCAAGCTGTCTTTCTGAGAAAAGATTGAGCACCCATTGACTGAAATGAGTCTCATCCCCTTTTACATTGAATACATTTTTAGAGCAGTGCTATACTACCTTGAGTAAAATTACTATTGTTACTGACTGATAAAAAGACAATGCTAGTTTAATTTATTATATTTGTTTTTTATTACTGTCATATTATGCAGATGACATTTATGTATCAGCTTTGAACTGAGCAAATAACTTTGACATTGAGCAACAAAAGGTTAATCTCTCAATTTTGCTTTGAAATTTAAAGTTCTGTTATTCAAATATGAACAAACTCTCATCTCTTTACCTGCACCCTGCCTTGTACTACAGGATAGTAATAGCCATGTGAAATCAAAAACAATTTTATGAATCTGGTGGTGGGACAGTCATATATCTTCTATCATTTGTCCATTCTCCTTTAAAACCAAAAAAGGGAGACATTTAAATCAGATTTAATTAAGAGGAAAAGCCATCAATACCCATTGTGTAAGTATGTAAACAACTGGGCTTTCAATTTTTTCTCCAGTTTTATAATACTGTCATTTCACAGAATAGTTCTCAGCTGGAATACCTCGTTCTCTATACCTACATTCAAGAGCGCTTGTGTCTTGAATAATTAAAAAGTCCATTGTAATTGTCTTTTCATGATATCTAATGCACTGTTAAAATGTCACATTTCACTTTGCTAAACACAGTTTAAAAATCTAGGAGAAGCAGATGGTTTGGCATTTTGAAGAAGGTAGACTGCAGAAGGATGCTTAGTTCATTCACAGGGTTGCCTTGTTCAATTCAAAATATGCCTTGTTCATCCCAGTAAGCAGCTGGGAATACTATAGGACTGATGATTCTGTAGGACTGATGACCTCACTCTTCACAATTAACTATGCACGCATAATCACTTTGAGAATATTCCAAAAGCTGAAATGTTACTTTCTTGA
Organism: Strix uralensis; assembly: GCF_047716275.1. Lineage (NCBI taxonomy): Eukaryota > Metazoa > Chordata > Aves > Strigiformes > Strigidae > Strix > Strix uralensis. The sequence continues at coordinate 43,901,697 of NC_133975.1, forward strand.
AGGAAAGCCAAGGACTTCTATACTGTAACATAATGCAAGAGAATGGATTTTGAACAGAGAGATTAGGATAACAGGTAAGAATCAACAAACACTCTTTGGACCAGAATGCCCTTTTAATTTTCCAAAGGGAAAATCCTGATCCACTACTGAAAAAAATCCTGATTTAGAAAATCTGAAAAACTGTTTTCTAGAGTGAAGGAGAATAACTGAAAGCTTTGAGACAGAGAAATGACTGGCTGTATGGTTGTATCTTGAGCATATTCCTAGGTATTTCAAGGAACTTTAAAGCTGAGCTAACTTTTTTTTTCCCCTCACTTGTACACACTTCTAGAGAAAAAAAATCAGTGCTTTAGAGGAATGGATACAAAGAAGACTCTGTGAAATCTTTTATGTATATTTAATTAATTGAGGGCTTTATTTTCGCTATTAGAGTGTAGGGATAGAAAGCTGTTGTTCATCTTTGATTCTGGGCGAGTTTTTCACAATCAGTACGACTCACCTTTTCTTTGCAATGGGAAAGACAGCTCATGGTCCATAGTGCCAAGAAAGAATGAATGCATTAAGAAAATTCTGAAGGTGGCTGCAAATGTTATTGATTTCCCTTTGTTTCTCTCTGGTGGCTGAGGCTATTTACTGCCTGCCAGTTTTGCTTGCCTGTTTTCAGATATTGCCAGCCTTCATTGAAATGATGTGGAAAATATTTCCATTAGGAACAGGAAAAAAATACTCTATGCTAACATAATTTAGTCTTTAATTATTTGCTCATATATTATTTTTCTAAAGTCTCCTGGCTTACAAGAACACAAATACATTGCACTCACTTAATGGTCAGGTTCTTGCCTCATAGTTCTGTGAATGACCTTTTTCTGATTCATTAGACATTGTTCAAACTATACTTTGAAGACAGAAGTGGTAATTTCTTACTTTGTTTGATCATTGGTCTGTCCTTTTCACAAAAAATGAATTTATTTATACAATGTTTCATCAAGTAGAAGATACGATGTTTTCCCATTTTACAGATGTGAAACTATTCAGTCAAAAGGATACATTAAAATTGTGGCTGAACAGTTTAACAAATGTAGGGCTTGTCTTCCCTTGTTTTGTGCTAAATGTTTTGGGGAAGGCCAAAGTCCAGCTCCTGTATCTTCAGGTGGAGCCATGCAAGTGAAATATCAAAGCAGAAACATGGACAATTTCACTCTCAAGAGAATTTCAGCCTGAATGCTGGTTTGGTAAAACTGAAGCTACAGTAACAAATGGAAACGGAAGCATTTGTACAAAAGGCAGGCATAGAAAATTCAGCAGTTATATGTTGTTTGGTGGTAACCAGCTGGCTAATAGTCAGCTACTCAGCAGATTTACAGCCCGCAGCTGAAGAATATGCTGATTCTTCCTCACTGAAGTGACACAAGGAGGTAGAGGGAGGGAAAAAGAAATAAAGGATCAAAGGGTACAAAACTATAGGAAACTAGGCTTTATTAGAGTCACTATGCTCAGAACAACTTATCCAGCTGTGATACATGGCTGAAATGACTCTTGGTTTGGACTGAGAGGCAGTCAGACTGGAGATGTTGAGAGCAGGATGACAACATCAGACACTTTACCTAAATACTTTCTGTCTTCTTTGCCCCATCAGTCTCCTACTTAAGCAATTTTCTGACTTGGAGTTTTGTTATCAGACTTTTCCAGTAACCTGAAACATGCTGTGTGCTAGCAAGGGCAGTGTGCTATATAAGAACATGGTAATAGAAACTTGAACGCTTCTGTATTATAAGAGCTATGTACTTTGTGATTATGATAAAATGAGAAAGTATCTGTGTACCATACTTTCAGTTCTTTATGTAGTGATCAGGCTGGCCTACAGATTTACATAGCTTCATATTGTGAAGTTTCCGCTTTCAGTAAAGAGGGACAAAGCTATTTTTATGTTCACTGAAACATAAATAATCCTATACTTATCCAAGGATAGAAAGATGTGGTTAGTGTGTTATAGGGATTTCATCTCAGGCCATCATCATGGGAAATTTATGAGATGGTTAAAGTGCTATATCTCAAGGTGACCTGGAAAATGTCTCAATTTGATTTGGAAGCATCAGTTGTCTGTTTAATACTTTTAATTTGTTTATTTATTAAAGTCCTGATGTACACAGGTCCTTGACAGCAAAACCTGAAATTTGGTGGGTATTGGCATGTACGTATTTTGTGAGGGCACCACAATAGCATGATCAGTTGTGGTTACACAAGTTGAAGGTAGTAAAAACAACACGAATCCAAAAACCATCATGGCCCCAGGAGAGATAAGTGAGACTGGTCCATCTGAGACTGCTGGAAGGAGGCTGCACAGTAGATACTGTGCAGTCATAAATTTGTAATGTGTAGCTATTGTGGCTGGGGGGATAAATATTCCGTACCTGTTATTACCTGATAAAGTCATACATATGTATGGGTCCATTTTATGTGATAATTAGAGAATCTAGTTTTAGCATCTGCTTTTACCTGATAAACCAACTTTATTATTTTAAATAAAGGAAAATAATTCACAAGCTACAGACACCATGAAGATGTAAAACGAAGCTATGAAAAAGGAGGGAGGAAGGAAGGACAGTGTTTCATATCCACATCCCCTGTTAAACAGGAGGCCATGTGAACAAGAACTACATGTGCTTGCTTTTTATATGGTTTATTGGAAAAACTCCTGTCTGCTTTCAGAGCACATTTGTAAACAAATGAACTAAGTTTAGTTTTAAATAAAATGGAATTATGGACAAATCTGGCCATATGTCTATATATGTCTATTTTGGGGATCATTTGTAAATGTGAGTGCTTACCAAGATAGCTGATTTTTATAGCCCACCTCTGACAGAGAGTTTGACCAATGTATTTTGTCAAAATAGTTAGATAACAGCCAACAAATAAATAATATGAAAAGAGAAGTTAAGAATTGCTATTTTACAGTCTTAGTCTTGGGCCATAACATGTGCATGCTATTTCACCAAGTACAAAATATTTGGAGTCCTTACTTTTCTTCCCCAGCAGAGGTGGTGGGAGGAAATGATGTGAGCTGCAGATTGTTTCCTTGCCTGTTGGTAATGTGAGAAGTAGTTTTAGAAGGTACTGCCTTTTTCAGAGCTTTTAAACTCCCACTGCATTTTGTAGGCATAAATTATTTTCTGTCTTTTTTAAGTGCCACTTCCTTAAAAAATTCCTCGTTGATGAGGAATATATCTTAGCAAGGTGGCCCCATGAAACAGAAGTATTTTCATGAGAAAATGGAGAATGATACATAAAATAAATGAATATCTTCTGTATGTTGGGAAAGTACAGGAAGGAACCCAGTGATCCCAGAAGTTTTTGGTGGGGTGTGAGTCTATGCTGTGTCTTACTCTTTTTAAGATAGATACTTGTGATGTAGAAAAGCATTCTGGTACTACTGGCATTCCTGCAACCCCTTCCTTTGAACATTTATTTTTGCTGCCACTGTTTCACCCTGCTGCTGCTCCCTTCTCACAGACCCTTTTGCTGAGCAGCAGTTTGCATGCGTTTCTTCCTGCCCGGTGCCTCTTTTAGTTGCCCTCGTCACACAGCTGATCACAGCCCTTTATTCCTGCTGACAGAACCTGACAGATGGGCTGTGTAGCACAAAAGCCTTTGATTCTGAGTGGAAAGGCATGTGCGTTGAGTCTTACAAGAGGGATGGAGTACTTAACTAACTACACGGCTCATGAGAAATACACCCCACACCTGATATTCATAGGTTAAGGTCAAACCTGTAAATATCTGTAAAATTAATTTGAACATGACACTCCAGCCTTTATTTTTCAAAGGGCTTGGAGTTGCTGGTAGAAATCTGGTATTTCATAAGGTGTGAAGGCAAATTAGCCATTCTTTCATTCTTTGAAAGAATAAATGTGTTTGCTTATCTGAATAACTTACCTATTCCTTTAAAGCTCCTTCATAATGCAGATGTGAAGTAAGGATGATAACTTCTTTCCCTTACTGAGTTTTATTCCACAGCAGAGACATTTTTTACCACATCTGTTCCTCAGCTATATGAGTCCTTCTGTCACTCTTTCTCTCTACCCTTTTATGTGGGCAGCCCAAGGAAAAAAGGCCAAAGCAGAGGTCTGCCATTTCTCCTCAGTGACAAATCCCTCAGAGTCCATTGCCATCTGAAATACAGTGTTCTGTCTTGAGGCAACTCAGGATTTCCTTACATTGAGATGGTTATAATTACCTCCCTGATGACCAGAAGTTGGTCTTATGTGAGATCCCTCAAGGCTGTCCCAGGATCCAGACAGACGGAACAAGCTGCAGCACCCTTCTAATGAGCGGTCACTCAGCCTAAAAGGTGTTGCAACTGAAGTACAAGATGTAACATGTCCTCCTTTCTCTGGAATATTTAAAGTATGATCCTGACAAAATTAGTACTCATCTTGATGCTATGTCTGATTTGCATCAATAATCAAAAAATAATTATAAAGTACTGACAAAATTCACAAAAGACAAAAATGACAGAAACAATCATTAAAATAAGCAGGTGGTTAACGTGAATTTGTGACTGGGTATTTTTCTGGAACCACATAAATGTCATATATTTAAGGACAAGGAATTCAGCCTGTATCTACAAGTTTAGAGACTCTGTCTATGAAAGCAGGGACTGTGAAACCACCTAGGTTTCATAGAGTGCCTATGCTGATACATTAGTTCAGATGAGGAGTGTGCTTTTGAAACCAGTTTCCCAATCATTCCATTATCCTTTAGTTTGTTTTGTGGAGCAACCAGTCTGAGAGAACAGGCTGGATATAGTCCAAAGGAATATCTGCCAGAAAAGTGTGCAGTGTGGGCATGCAGCTGCATGAGAGTTCCTTGAGCGACATGATAGCATGAAGGGTTGATGGGCTCCTTGGTGTATAAACACAGTCTGTAGGATAAGAGATCATTTTGTAAATAGGTATGGATTTATTTACAGTTATGTGACCAGGATATCATATACAGTTCTAGTATCCACAGTTTCAAAGGATTATAAATACGCAATCATAAATTATAAAGCTGATTCAAAAAAGATATCTTAGAGCAAGAGACATAGCCATCAGAATCTGTAAAGTGGTGGGGGCTTTGTTTGTTTATTTTTTAAAAAGGTTTTATTATTGTGAATAAGAATCTTCAAGAAGATTATTATGGACTAAGAAGCTTTTAAACATACTTGGCAAAAGGTATGATATAAATTCATGGCTGAAAGGCAAATTTAAATTGGTGATATGTGTCACTTCTTTTTAATGCTGCAGATTATTAATCTTTGGAATAAGCTTTCTTGGGAAGAGATGAATATTTCATCTCTTGATGTCCTCAGATCAAGGCAGAATGCCGTCCTGGAAGACCTGCTCTAGCTAAGCACAAATTGTAGGTCCTACTGCAGGGAGAACTGTGATACATAGCAGATCGAACTAAATAATATCAGATGAATTGTCCTTTCTGGCCCTAAAATCTCTGAATCTGTATTATCAAATTTATATATGCCAACCTCTTACACAACTGAAACCTAATTTTGAGCCACTTCGTAACCACAAGTTACCTGACACCTGTGCTATCAAGTTTCTAGCATGCTCTTATTTCTGGAATTAGTATCTCTCTATCCCGCACACTCTCAAGGCATTTTTTCCAACTAGTGTCTTTGTGAAGATAAGGTGTTCTACAAACAAAAGAGCGCATTGCTCTTTTGACAGGTGGTGCTGTGATGTAACCTTAATTAATCAAACATACTGCTTGGGATCTTTTCTTAAGAGCTTGACAAGGGCACTTACTAGCAAAGGGGGGGATGAAAAACATGGTTAAAAGGAGAGCTGGTATTCTTTCCTACAATTGAATTTGTCATTTCATTTTATTTCAGAATTTTTTTTAGTACCTAATAACCTTATCAAATTTCAACCTTTTCTGCTAAAATCTGCCACATGGTTTTTTTTTTTTTTTTTTTTTTTTTTGTCCTCCCCTAGGGAATAAGATTAGGCCCAGTAGCTGTATTTCTAATAACTATATTTTTTTTTCTTTTCGAAGTTTCAGTGCTCCATGTGTCAGCATGAGAGGGAGTTGACATTTGAAAGGAAGATAAATTATTATGTTGGGTGTGTAGGGGTTTCATAACACTGTTTAGAGAGAGATGCCTTTCTCCTGTCACCATAAAAAAAATCCGTTTTATTCTGGCCTCTAAATACTGAAGACTTAAAGAGTCTTGGATACTGGACTGTTGGTGAAGGGAATGGGTGAAGGCACTTTCTATTCTTAGATCTAGTTTTGAATGATTTAGAGTAGGTGTTATGAATATAATTTATCTATAAATAAGGTTTATTAATATAAAACCACAAATCTCTAGTCCTCTGTAGATTACTAGATATTAGATGGAAAACAGGGGAGTACAAGTGAAGCAAAACAGACCAGATTCTCACAATAATAAATAAGAAATAATTTTACTTGAGAAGTTAAACAGTGTATAACATGAGTAATTGAAGAAAAGCAATTCAGATATGACACAGAAAATCTATATGATGCATGAATATATAACATATTCAATTGGTGAACATATAAAAATGCAAACAAAAAAGAGTAATTTTAAAAATACAATAATTAAGATTATTTTGAAGACCATTAATAAGTAGTTAACTTATTAGGGCAGAAAATCTGTATTTAATCTGTGTTTAAAGGAGCTTTTGGAGACCAGATAGAAACTCCTGCATGGACGCATACTCAGCACTTGGGGACAGCATCTTGGTGCTGAATCCTAGTTTTACTGCCTTTTATAATGATACAATGATCTTAATCTATATGAGGTAATCAGATACATTACCATTTTATTTTAATCCAGATGTTTTTAGATTTGCAAGTATAGGCTACTTTGTGAGCAATCTCATTTGCCTGACTTTTGCCTGTGGAAGGTCTCTGTCTCACAGACCCACCTGTCTCTAAAGTCTCTGATTTTTCCCTGTTGTCTAACTTCATAGTCACCTAAGTAAAACTAAGCTGATTTAAGCTGCTTATGTAGCATCTTGTGCAGACTTGTATATGTTAAATTGCTATCTTTCTTATTCTATCTCCAAATAGTTATCAAATATTATTTCCAATATTACCTTATACTAAATAGTGCACTTACTACCAACTAAAAGAGTGGTGAGTAAATGATAGCTTTATATCTCTCCTGCAAACTACAAATATTCATGTAATGGACGTAAACCCAACAGTAAATAAAGCCTTTCAGGTATATCAGTTACAAGTCAATAATATTCACAGAGGGTTTTGGCTCACTTTCCTCCATAGTGATATGTAAATTAAGATACGATATCTTTTCCAAAAAGTTACTTAGAATACAGTTGGGTTTTTTTCCCTGTGTTGACGAAAGCTCAAAAAATAAAATTAATTGCTGAAGTGCTTTATTAACATTCTTACTGCTCAGTGACATGGTCTGTTGTTTGTGTCCTGCAAATTAGTAGCATCAAGGCCAGTTGCCTGGAGACAGCATAAGTATTTCTGTGTTTAGAAATGAAAGGAGCTCTGGGAATTATATGAAAAATATGTTTAATTAAGTAGGGACAATAGGGAATTAAATGCATTTAATTTGGGGACACTTTAGAAGGTGCCTTGTTTTATGTGTTTGTAGCTGGTGCAGAAGCTGGCCCATTAAGTTGAACCTGCTGTCCAATTCCTTTCTCTCAACTAAATACATTTTCAGCTCAAAAGCAGTACAAGTGGGAGTAAATTTGGCCAGGAGATTGAGGCTTATGTTATTTTTTATTCTAGTTGACTGTACCCAGATTTACTCCCTAAACAAATATGTTTCTCTTCTGACTCATAGTTATTGTAACTTGAAGAGAAATGCCTTGAGTTGTGTAAACTGTGTTGCTATTGACCCAACCCCATCCCAAGTATCTCTATTAGTTGCTTTCCTCACTTCTCAAAAGGGTTGGGGGGGGAAAAGTCATACAAAGCAGTGCTCCAACTTGAAAATTATAAGAGTTTCTTTACAAACATTCTTTTGCATCAAGATATACTTTTGAGCTTACTCTGCATAGTGATACAGCCTATTTCTGATCAAAGATGCTCTGCACCTATGAAGCTTCTCCTCCTAGGCTGGCCTGTAGACAGCTGAGAGCAGCTCCTCAGGAGCAATGAAGGGAGGGATTTGTGCTCTTCTGAGAGTCAGTGACATCAGTCACTGCTGCAGGTATGTATTTCTCCTTCCCATTGCACCCTGTCAAAATACCATGGTCAAGCGACACAGCAGACAGCTGAGGTAGCTTTTAGAAAGTTTCATTGCTGTGCTTTGTTAACCAAAGTTTAAAAAAGGGGTGAAGCTCAGGAGTTATGAAGACACATCTTAGCATCTTAGAAATGTGTAATAACTACTGTTAACAGCTAAGCTTTTATTTGTTACTTGAAGTATGCTGAGCTGCCTAAAACTTTCGTGCTGTTCTATGTCTGATGATTTTTAGTATGTACCAGTGAAATGCAAATGCAGCCCTTATTTCCCAGTTCAGACCAAGAAAACCTCCCTTCTCTTTACAGCATCAAGAATATGGATTTCCTTTTTTTCAGCTTACAAGGACCCAATGATCATTAGAAACAGAGCAGAGTTCAAAGCTCTTGACTCCTTTTTGACTTTCATGTCCAGCTTCAGAAACAGCAAGCTCAGTAAATAGTTGCTCAGCCCAGAAAGTGTGGAAAGGTAACTGAGTCGTCAGTATTGGTTTAACTGCTGGATCATTTCTGAAGGGTGATCTTTTGAAAAGTCTGGATGATGATAATAAGAATGTGAATTTACAAAATGGTTCAGTGTTTGAACTGAAGCATCACATCAACATTTGAGTATGTCAGATATGGACCTTGACCAGTTATGAATAAAGGAGGTGTATGCCTACAGCAATGAAAATATAGTGAACGTATCTGAATTTTCTGAAGGAGAAATGGACAAAAAGAACAAATACTGTGCAAATGTACATCACATGCTATCTATCTGTTGGTATTATACAGTTAATATGATGAAGAACTTGTCTCTGAGTACATTCTCTGAGTTTTGAGATTTTATATTTAACTACAACTCACTTTACCATTTTTTCTGGGTAGCATCTTTTCTTGTAGTCCTAAAGTGGCTGAATAATTTGTCTTTTAATTTGGGTCTTTACTCACCTAAGTTTGCACGCAGTGCCCAGGAGAATGAAAATCCACAGCTCATTTTGAAAGAATTCATAACCAGTAAAGCCTCAAACACAGTTCTTGTTGAGCTTCCAAACTGTCTGCCACAGAATAGATGAATCTGGAGATGAACCTGGAGATGAACTTCTGGACATTGTCTGGTCCAACCCCCGTGCTCAGAGCAGGATTACCTAGAGCAGGTTGCTCAGGACCATGTCTAGTTGTGTTTTGAATATCTGCAAGGAAGGAGACTCCACAACCTCTCTGGGCAACCTGTTCCAGTGTTTGATCACTCACAAAATAATTTTTTTTTTTTCTTATGTTTAAATGGAACTGAACTCAGGGCCTTTTCTGCCTGGGTGATTTCTGGTTGGTCAGCTCCCAGCATGCACTAGTGCAGAGGGTTATCCCTCAGTGCAGGACTCTGCATTTCTCCTGGTTGAACTGCGTAAGGTTCCTGTCAGCCCATTACTCCAGCCTGTCCAGGTCCCTCTGATTGGCAACACAACCATCTGGAGTATCCTGACAATTTTGTATCACCTGGAAATGTATTTGAGATTTGGAAAACTCATGTGTTTTACCAGTACAGCATCTGAAACATACCACTGCAGCAAGAGCTGAAATGTGGGGTTCACAGAATTACCAGCTCTTTTGCTATATCTTGCCTGTCTTATAGCACTTGCAAGAATCACTGGCATGGCCTTTTCAAGTTCATAATTTTCTGGCACTTTTTAGAACTCAAACTTTAAAATGGTGTAAAACCTGTGGACTTCTATAAGAGCCGTAACAAGAAATTCAAATACCCCCCTTTTGTCAAGTTTACATATCAAGTAAGCAAATTTAAATAACCCTATGATCTTCCCAGTGAATGTCCCACCAAAATAACTGTAATCTCTTAATTAAAAAGATATGGCTGAGTTAATGACTTTAAATATTTAATTATATCATTAAAGAGAAGGAAAGGTACAGTACTTCAAGTACTAATTGAGGGGACTTAAACTGAGTTCTTAACTTCAGTGGAGTTTTTGTGACTTGACATAGGCCTGCTAACAGAGAACTGGCAGAGAGAGCCTGAATCACTCAGTCAGGCTTCCCACAACGAGAAGAGTCATATGGTAGACATCTTATGTAGTAAGGTCCCTAGAATATTCTTTTGATGTGTCCCCACTCACTGCAAACTTCAAACTCATCCCCAAACTGATAGGAAACTCTGGGTCTATAGTAAAAGGTAAAGAAGCCCTGGTTATGTTGGTGGTTGTCTCTCCAACTCTATACTTGTTAGATGATAATTTAATATGACCTGTATTTGACAAGGCTAGATACAAAGGTCTTTGAAGAAGTGTTGTTGCCATCTTGGTAGACTTGGCAAGATCAGATTTGTAGAGGTATTTTTTTTATTAGACCAACCAGCATAGCTGGAAAAAGAAATATCAGAAAGCTTCTGTGAACATGTGCCTTTCTTCCAGTATGAAATAGTAGCAACAAACTTCAAAGCTATACACAGACTGAGCTAGATACAAATCATTAGATACCTATCAATTAGCCTGACTGAGAGAACAGGTCTATCTATGGGATAGATGGAACATTACCAGGGAGAAATGTATTAAGGTGATGATCTTTTCATTGCAAGGTAGGGAATTTCATTTACAGACTGCGAAACATCAAGAGGTTAATGTAGAGAGAGATTATGATTTGTCACAAAACAAGTACCTGTGTTGGATTTCTGATATTTGGTATCCAAGAGAGTTATAAATTGCATTGTGAAGAGTTACCTTTTGAAGATGTTTTGCATGTCTCCCTTCAGGATTAGAACTGAGATCAAAGGTAAAACGACTATTTGTGTGTTTCCCTTCTGAAAGTCATACACATGTTGAGCTGAACTACTGTAGCTTTGATTCCAGCTGAGATCTAGAAAGTAGACCATATTACACCTAATTTTCCTGGAAGGTTCCATGCAATAGCATTCACATGATGTCTAGGAAGGTGGACTTGCAATGGCAGCGTTGAGGCAATAACATTCTATCATTTCCAGTCTGCCTTCAGGTTTATGTACAATAGGCTTCTAGTTGGTGTCTTATCTCAGAACCGCAGTTTCATCTCTTTCCTCCACTGTTTTTAGACAGGAGAATGTAACAAAAGAAGCTGTATTTCACTAGATAGCACAATGTTGCTATTTTTAAATGGAAGAGTATCTCTACAGTGTTACTGTGAAATTTTGAAGGCACCAGTTTTCTAGAAGGGGTTTTGGACTGTGCATACTAGAGGACCTACGTAGGGGGTGTGAATGTCCTCAACATGTTCTCCTGGTTAATTAGCTGAAAATGTGATATGATGCCTTGTCTTTTTGTGTATCCCACTTGAAAAGCCTGTCTTTTCCCATGCACTGTGGAGGATACCTAGGCACTTGCAGAGTTTTAGCCCATAATCTCTCTGATGCAACTTCATAATTATAAAATAATTGTAATGCTTCCTTATCTGACGGGCGGTTCATAACTGGATATACTAAATCACTATGAGATTCTCGGGGACAAAGGTCTGTAAACCACTCTGTGAGGAATAAATAGAGAACAGCTTGAAATTTTCAAATGGCAGAGAAGTAGAAGCATAAGGTATTAGTGTTATTACTGTTGTCCATCCTACAAAAAGAGAAACAATGCACTTGCCATATAAACAGCTCCTACTCTGCATTTTAGGAAGTAACCAAAGGAGAAAGGAAAAAAAAGTAAAATTTACATGCAAAAGCACAGCATAACTCCTCTGTAAGACATTTGTGTCGCACTGTGTATTCCAGCCAGCCATGTGTGAAATTGGGGAGGTACTTTGCAAGCAGAAGTGAAGCAGCACTTTCTTCTTTTCCTTCTTTGGGGAACTCACAGGTTCAGGGAGGTTAAAAATCTGACACAGGCCCTAAAGGACAAATTGCTAAGGCTATGAGACATCGCCTGACAGCAGTTTAAACAGAATTATATTAACACAGTGTAAAACACATGAAATACACATTCTTTTCTCAATTATGCCTCAAACTTATTCACAGTCTACTAGTTGCTGGCAGGAGAGGGTTACAGAGAGAGCAAGGCAACCTTTTTCTGGGAAAAGGGAAAAGCTGATTGAAAAAAATTCAGTCTGACACAACAGAAGCAGCGATTTTTGTGCAAGGTAATGAATCATCAGTAAATCACTGATGGGTTAAGCTTTGACACAGTTATTTAAAGTTGGAAACTTGCCTAAATACCACTAGGTCTCATGCCGCATAAGTGTTTGTAGACTGGACGCAGGCATCTCCTGCAACCATGCTCAGCTGCTCGCTGAGGTAAGGAAAAAGCTCCACTCCCAGATTGGCCTTGGCTGCAGCAAGGAAAAAGCCTTAAGAATTTTATTTAGGATTTTTAGATTAAATTTTAGAAAGATTGACATTGTGTTAGATCCTTGCATTGAGAACTCATAACAAAAGTGGAAGAACAATCTTCCTCGTTTTTTTAATTCATCATGCTAGAATTTCTAAAATTAAAATTGTCCGATCTGTGTTGCCAGTATGGCAGAATATGATGCATTCTGCACTGTTCATTGTCTGCTGCTATATATAATCAGTTTTATACACACACATGTTAGGGTATTCTTATTCCATTTTCTTATTTGTAATAAGGTGATGTTTTTTAACACTGAAGACTGAACCTGCTGTGAGAACTGTTATCTCAAAGGAACCATCCTGGTGTAAAATGCTTCATCAACTCTCTTCCAGATTAACAGTACTCTGTTGGCCATTTGATATAATAACAAAGCATGAACATTTTTTCTGTCTTCTTTTGCATCCTGTATTTTATTTCAGGGCTTACATGGGCTGCAGAAATAATCCAAGCCTAGGAGCAGCTAGCCACTCTTGCAGCAGAGAGAATAAACACTCTGGAATGCCTTCCCTGAACATAAAACTTACTTCATTTACCATGAATCTTAAAAATCCTAAATAAACTTAACATTACCAAGACAGAATATCATGCCCTGCCCCACTCCCCGCCCACCCCCCCCAAAAAAAAAGAAGAAAAAAAAGAAGTAAAGAAATGAGACATCTCTTTGAAATTCTGTAGAGTTGATAAAACAATAATAATCTAAACTGTGGACAAGCATATGTACCATGTTATTTCTAAGTGAAAATATTTGCTGAATTGTATAGATTATGCATTCGGATGGAGAGGTATATTTTCATTATTAATTTTTCATTCATTTAGGTTATGACACTGTATCATATTGCAGCTGCTCTTATCCCATGGCATCCTGATCAACTAAATGCTGGAATTACAGCATAATCATAAATTTTAAAGGAGACAGAAAATTCCAGGATGTGAAGCTTTTATGTATACATTTCTGTTCTGCCTTGATGTGACTTTACAATCATTGCTTAATAGCTAGTGAATCTAAAGAAAAAATTCTGATTTTATGTTTTAATCCTCTAGGTCGTAAATAGCTCTGAGTTACAAAGGGGATGACACAGAAGGATGAAAAAAGAGTATGAGACTCATTTTGGAGAGTAGGAGAACAAGGCAGAAGTTTTCCAGGGAGCTCTCTGCAATGTCAGCTTCTCCAGTAGCATCTCCTTTTCCAGGCAGCTTCACCCTCCTTTCTTTCCACTCTTTCACTTTGTTAAAGCTGCCTGTGCTGCTCAGGCCATGCTTAAATGGGTGTGGCCGCGGTGTCAGAGCAGCAGCTCTCCAAACCTTAGCTCCCCTCATGTACCAGCTCATGGCTGGCCCCAGCATCTGCTGGGTTTAGTAAGGCTGAGAGTTTTGGATGGGACAGCAGTGGGATTTGGATTTCATACTATCCTACCACTGCTCACTGCTCTAGGCTGTATGTTGATAAGAAGAAGGTGGTGATTTTGATTCACTTTGTTTGTTTACAGTTATCAACTTCTACAACAATAGTTCTTTCCAAACTTACCTTCTGATTAGCTTCATCATTATTCATTAGCTGCATGATTAACAGAGAATTTCTTTCACAGTTGTCAAGGTAATGCTTATCAGATTTGGTTTTTTGTTTTGCTGTTTCTTAGTGACATTCTCAAAGCAAAGATTTAGAGTGTGCATTCAGGTATTAAACTACAGTTCATCTGTAATAGCATAGTGTTGCCTTTTTGTCATGACTTCAGTTTGTGTACTTTATTACCAAGTAACTTCAAGACAGGGATTCATTAAATGAACATCTCTCTCAGTCATATTTTATGAACTAGGTAGCTGAAATCATGCTTATATTTTCTATTGTCTTCATAGTTTTCTACATCTCATTTTTCTTGTCTTTCCATTTTTAAAGAGACCTAGCTTCATTGGCCCTTCTGTATAACTGTATTCCTCAGTTTTATTCATCATTCAGTGTTCCTTTTACTTTCTTTTCTCCATCCCAGTAATATCAATTTCATATCAAGGTGACCTTAAGTGAGCTTGGTATGATAATGTAGTGTTGTTATAGGACCACCAGGCATCCCATTTATTATCCGCTAGCAATTTTTCTTTGAAAATTCTGCTTGACACCAGGAAAAGAATGATGGAACTATCTAAGATGTATACTCATTCACATACTGATGCTGGTCTCAAGGCATTTATTTCTTTTTTTAATCCATGCCTCTAGATTCTGCAGTTCATAACTCATCATCATTGAAGTGTAAGAAGTTAGGTGAAATTTAATTGCATGAAATTTCAAAGATGCAAATTGGTCAGGGAAGGGGAGACCATATTAAATCTATTAAGTTTTGAAAAACATTGGATGCTGACATTAAAAAGGCTCTAGAGGCAACAACATTCAGTGCATGATGAAGCTTCTCAGAATCAATTTTGCACAGTTTCCTCATAAACTGACAAAAGCATCTATATATCTGTATTTGCAAGTGGGGCAGAAAAAGGCACTCAGTGTGGTAATGACATTAAGCCTCTAATTCCCATACTACTCTCTCAAGCAACGTGTGAAACATTATGTTTATCTGCAGCTTTAATTTAAAGGCAGAAGTAAGTTTAAACCACTCAATAAATGTGCCAGCAACACTGTGTTTTCCCACCGGTAGCTAGTGGTTAACTGTGAAACCCTCTCACATCAGGCAAGCTGGTTTGTCTGCATCTTAAATGGCAACGGAGCAAACCAGTGATTTTTCCAGTGCTGTGGCTTTTTATTCATCAGAAAAGGATGACTTGGAGAAGTATATGGATTTCAATGAAACAATCAGGCTGAGGAAGGAGGGAGTGCCCCACACCAGACTGACAGAACACTTCTCTAGCAATGGGATATGAGGGAGTCTTGTATTTGGTCCCAACTGTTTGACCTAATTTGAAGGGGAGAGGAGGGAAGGAAAGTGTGCTGCTGTTCTTGGAGATAAAATCTGAATGCTTGAAGGAAGGAATACTACTTGAGATCTCTGAAAGTACTTTCTCTTATCTTCAGATGGTACTGTAGTAACCTTAGCAATAGTGACTGTGAGCTGTAAGGAGTAGCATTAGGCCTGAAGGAAGTAATCAGCTATCCAGATCATTAATAAAGAATAAATAAGCAGACAAATTAGTCTGGGAAGCACCTCTTTGGATTATGTGATAGCTTTAAAGTTTGACATGCAATATATAATAAGATAAATGAAAGTGGAAAGCTTTGTGTGAACAGAAATTGCTCTCATCTGTGCAGTGCATGCTCATTTAATAATGTATTGTAATGTGTCTTTAAGATTATTTTTTTAAGAGGATAATTAAAAAATTGCAGTCCTAGAAATACTCTGCGCCTCCTTTAAAGGGTCTGCACTTACCTGACTTGTCATATAGATTTCAATAAAAGCTTTTTGTAAGAAGGTGCTGCAGGAATATATTGCATTAGCATAAGCTCACCCCCTTTGTACAAAATCAAATCCATCAAAGCAGTTCAGTACACAACTAAATTTAAGCTCATGTTTTGATGTAAGTATGTGAGTTGTGATTAGTTTAATTGACTTTAGGGCAGCTCACATGCCTGAAGTTTTGTTCAACGATGTCTGCAGAAACAAAGCAAGAGTTTCTTGTTAAACACTGAAATAATAAAGGTAAGGACCAATGAAGGTAGTCTTGATTTATTTCAAATAACATTTTAGTTCTCAAATGTAACAGTAATTTTTTCCCAGCCTCCATGCCCACATAGTGGGCAATTTTACTTTAGAAATATTCTCTGAATTTTTATCTCAAGGCTTAATATTGTATTCCCTTTCCTCTCATAATGCTTTATATACCTCACAGTCATTTTAATCCAATTGAGAACAATGATCACCCACTTTTTGCCCAGATTTCTCCTTAAAAGTGTCTCCGTCCAATGTCTCTACCACTTCACCAGTATGAGTGCTCTTATGCAAACAGTAAGTGAAGAGACAAACTCCTTCACACGAACTTGCTTTCTTTTATTATCTCGGGTTATTTGCTGCTATCATCATTGTAAATTGACATGATAGACCACAATTTCTTCTCTATTTTTTGTGTAACACAAGGCTAAGTTTTGAAGTGTAGCAGATGAATAATCGAGAACAAAAATAGTTACACTTACGGCAGTCCCAGTATTTGTAGTAGCAAAACAGGCACTTGTGTGAGCTGGCGGGTCATAACTCCCTTCACTGACTTCACTGAGATTGTGGTGATTGTGATGCTTTTCCCTTACCAGGATTTTTAGCTAGATTTGGGGATAAAAATGTCTGTCTGGAGAAACAGAGGTGACAGCTATGAGATATTTCTACCATTTTTTTTTTTTGGTATCTTTCAGTTTTACATCTCCTCCCTGATGTGCTGCCAGCTTTGGTTAGAGATCTTGCAGAGTATCATTTATATAGATGACAAGCCTAGTTACCAGACTTCCTGGGCATATCGATGATCACAGGATTCAGTCCACTTCAGTTTATACTTCAGCCTGTGTCATAATAACTTAGGGTAATTAACCAGCTTTCCTTAATGTTCAAGTATGGCAACTCAGAATATGGTTTTCATATTAATCCAAATATTATGCCAAAGAACCTTGAATCTTATTCCATTGCTGATTTCAATTAGGCAGTTTTGTCACAATGATCACTTAAAATTAAGAATAGTAATAGAAAATTATGAATTAATGATAAATTATTAATCATGAATACATCACAGGAAAGCTGTGTCAGTTGTCAGAGTAGAATGAAATTGGACAGAACCTATCCAAGCCACAGTTTTACTTCAATGGGAACCCAGACATCAAGAAGCATTCCTTTAATGAGAAAATCAGAGGATGAGGTGCTGCCATAGTCAGCGCTGGCCTTCATACTAGGATGTCCAAATCTACACAGGTCACTCGTGTACATTTATGTCAGTTCTGTGTTGGCAGCATCATTAATATCAAAGTGTTAACACAGCTGTACTAGCACTCATTTTCTTTACAGGCTTGGTGTCAAAACATCATAACTTTGTATCATTGTTTTCCATTCTAACTCACAAATGGGGGAACCCATTCTAGGTGATGAAATAGCTTCTGGTCACCTCCCCAGCATGCTAGCATCCCATCACGTCCCCCTTGTGTGTCATGTGGGGCCAGCCCTGACGTGTGTGAGCTCTTTGGGCCCCCCTCTGTGTGCATGTGCCCTGGTGCTCCTCTAGCGTGCTGGGCTGCCCCACTTGCTCCTCCACCTGCAGACCGCAGGGCCCTGTGCTCCATTAGCACACAGCTGTACCAGGTGCTTTGGGAGCCCCTCCTTACTGCCTTGTCGGGATGTTTTTCCAAACCCACAGGCATTGGTCTGTTAGGGCTCCAAGTGTTACTTTATGTCATGGTGATAGCCCATCTGGTTTTTGGCTTCCTTGATTTGACCTGTAATTAGTACCACAGAAGCACTGCATCATCGGGTTTAAGTCTTGATTTTTAAATGAAAAATTAGATCTTGCCATCCTCTTTGTTCCTTCTCCTTGAACACACTCTGCACGGGCAATGTTAACCTCTCCTCCCCTGACATGCTGGTAATGCAGCCAGCACTGCAGGATACATGCAGCTCCCCTCTCACTCTCCTCTGTCCCATAAGCCTGTTCCTCCTCCCTCTGTCAGTATCATGGCTGGTGCTCCCTGGTCACTCCACGTTCACCTGCTCATTCACCCCTTGGGCTGCAGTTCCTGCATAGTCCTGTCCTCTCTTTTACCACCTCAGGTCTGGCCACCCAGAGACTTGGGGCCACGTAGCAGGGGGAATTCCCGAGCCGAGCTGCATGTAACCAACATGCAAGGCTGTACTGCTCAGCACTCTCTTTAAAGTCCCTCCAGGAAGGATAATATTGGAAATACCTATTAAACAAAATATTTATTAAGGAAAAAATCATCGTAGCTC
Source organism: Strix uralensis (assembly GCF_047716275.1). Lineage (NCBI taxonomy): Eukaryota > Metazoa > Chordata > Aves > Strigiformes > Strigidae > Strix > Strix uralensis. The sequence continues at coordinate 43,920,193 of NC_133975.1, forward strand.
ATGCCCTTCTCCTTTATTCCATCTAGCTGATTGCCTTGATATCTGGGCAACTCTACTCAACTCTACTATACAATATATGTATAGTAAAAATAGTAATGCAACTTACTTGTAATTCTAGTCACTTTTTTTTGAGTCCCCCCTGCATGTATTTCTGCAGAGCTAATTACACTCTCCTGTAAGATCAATGCTTTACTAATTTAAATATGTTGTAACAATATTGTCACCAATGAATTTTACTGCTTCAAAAGGCAAATTGCTCTATGCCAACAAGTAGAAAAAAATGGCTTTTTTTTCCTTTGTGTAAATTCTTTGGCATTAGCATTCACTTTTTCAAGCAGGCATTTGATACAGGACAAAAAGCAGTATTACATAAAAGGGTGGAAAGCAGAAAAATAATCACATCTCTCAAAAGAGAGAAAATTGTAGTAATCTCTGTGATAAACAGAGAATTCTTAGAAATCAAATACTGAGGTTACATCTGCTCTTGACAAACCTGATCAGCACATATTGTACACAGCAGGTAGGTCATGTTCTCACACCACTTATTGGAATTACAGTAGTAATCCTTATGCCTGTAGAACACATGATACACCTGATTTATTTTTAAAATTTATGATTTGCTTTTCTTTAAATGTTAAGCACTATGTGCTTCTGTAGTGACACACTGTTTTTCTGCCAACAAACTGTTTTGGGACCAAGTATTACTTACCTTATGTAAACTATCATGTTGACAGTCCTTAATGATTGTTCATTTAAGGAAAGTAGATTTGCTGTTGTCTGTTCTTTTAACTTCATAATCACTTAACTCTAAAAGGAAGGGAGGAACAAGAGCAATGTCTCTTCCATGGAAATGCTCATGATTGTTTGTTGGCTAGAAAAACAATGGGTATAACTGACAATTAAATAAAGACTGTAAACTGAAATTGACAGAGTAATATCTCCCTTTTTGGCTTTGATTTTTGCTCAAAGCCCCATCTAACCTGGCCTTGAAAAATTCCAGGGAGGGGGCAGCACAACCTCTCTGGGAATCTGCTCCAGTGTCTCACCACCCTCATAGTAAAGAATTTCTTCCTTATATCTAATCTAAATCTACCCTCTTTCAGTTTAAAGCCGTTACTCCTTGTTCTATCCCTACACTTCCTGATAAAGAGTCCCACCCCATCTTTCCTGTAGGCCCCCTTTAAGTACTGGAAGGCTGCTATAAGGTCTCTCCAGAGCCTTCTCTTCTCCAGGCTGAACAACCCCAACTCTCTCAGCCTGTCCTCACAGGGGAGGTGCTCCAGCCCCCTGATCATCTTCATGACCTTCTCTGGACCCACTCGAGCAGGCCCATGTCCTTCTTATGTTGGAGGCCCCGGAGCTGGACACAGTACTCCTGGAGGAATCTCATGAGAGCAGAGTAGAGGGGGAGAATAACCTCCTTCAACCTGCTGGCAACACTTCTCTTGATGCAGTCCAGGCTGTGAGTGAGCCCAGAAATTTTTAGCCTTTTAGAAATTTTTAGTCTCTTGTCATTTCTTTTGCTGCTTGGAATTATGAAGCAGTCACCAATGCAAGACAGAGACATCCATTTTAAGATACTGGAAGTGTTTGTCAATTCAGCTTGAGTGCAGTAACCATTCTTATGCTGAGCCTTAGAGCTGGTTTAGTGTATGTGCAGTAGTTGAGGCTTGCTGTTTTATTCAGTTGATACTAGCAATTTCAAAACATATTTTATGATTAGGCTGGGGAATGTCTGGGAACTGTTTTTTCTTTCTTTTTCTCTCATTCAAACATTATCTTGATCTTTCTCACTTAGAAGTCAGAAAGTTTTATGTGCCCATCCCAAATTATGATGTGGAATAGTTGGAGGATTTTGAGTTTATAAACCAGTTGTGTTTTTAAGTAACATAACCAACTTGCCTATTTAACCACAGCGTAAGGCGCATGTGAGTAGATGAAGTCCTTACGCTGAATACATGGATGTGGAAATTTATGCAACAAAGATGTCTGGGAAATTTGCAAGCCCAGACTTCTCCGTGCAGACTGGGAGTTGCTGGTTTGCCTGCACAGTGGTGAGGTTTTCCCCGGCAGCTCTGCACAAGGCTCACCTAGCAGATGGGAGCAGTGGGGGAGCCGCACAGTGCATGCCAGCTGGGTGACGCCAGCAAGGGGCTTTACCCTGGTAGTGTGTCTGCCCTTTCAGGGCTGCACAGGTGACATAGCAGCCCTGGCATGACTTCTTCGCCATGACTTGGAAGCAGGTCTCCTTGATTGGGGTAAGCAAAGCATAGTGGTAAACCTGAGCTGTAGGGTGGTGCAAAACATCTTCACCCAAATCAGGGCGTCCAGCTGGTCATACTCAAGGAGTAGTACTTGAGGTTGTGTAGTGTCTGAGTTGGTTAATAGTTGGTGTTACTTCTAAAACAACAGGTAGCATTTACTATATACTGTGTATGTTTGAAAATGCCCATTAATCAGTGGCCACTTTAGCTTCCTGTTATGAACAAGTAGGATTTCACACCCTGGTTTGGGAGCACATGCCCTTGTTCCCCACAGAGCACAGCCCTTTCCCCTGCAGGTCTGCTTATATCTTTTCCTCAAAGCTTAGCTGGGCTGTGGTTCAGAGCTTTCACCAGGCTGATGGAAGATCACTTTAAACTCTGCAGAGCTGGTGCTTAAATAACATTCAGATGAACAGCCTCTAAGCTACGGTTGTACCAGGTCTGCTTCACAAAGCAGTTCAGGCTTTCATGTCTTTCTCTGGAGGAATAAATCTGAGGCTTCATTCACATGAAAAATCTCAGTATGATTTATTTACAGGTTAAGGGCCCAAGCACATCCCTATAAATAATGCTTTAGCTTTATTTTTTCCTTTGTGAACTTTGCATTTTTTGTGTGCCTCTGAAGGCCTTCAGGTTATTATCACAGTGAATACTGCTACATTTTATGTACTGTGTTGGAAAAGACAGGTTGTTTTCCTCCAACCTGAAGAACTAACACCTAAATCTAGTCTGTGTAGTGCTGATGCTTGACACCCTTTCTTCTGTTAATTTCTATCATGATTCTATTTCTTTCCAAAGTAGACACCTAACTACCACTGCTCTACCTACTTTGATGTGTATTTCAAGATGCTGTAAGTAGTCCAAACTGAATAAAAACTGTTAGGTTAGACAGGATCCTTTCATATATGATTACAGGTGTGTAGCAAATGAAGTGAATAAAACATAATGGAATATACAGAAAAAACCTAGTATTTCTTTTGTTTTCATAACTTTCTTCAAAGACTAAGTATAGTCCTTTTTAATTTTTAAATTACAGCTATGAATATGGTTTATTAGATGTCTAGCTTTGACATGTACTGTCTGCTACAAAATATTATTAATCATCACAGTTAGATTATGCATGAAACTCTTCATTAACTACTAAATATAACTAAAATAATTATTTTATCTTAAGTAAGAGCTACAATTCTGAACACCAGAACATCAACAAATTGCTTGTTTACAGAACAAAACTGGAGTCATGTACTTTCTTGAAGATGGGTATCCATAAAGAGATTGTCCTTTGACATTGATTTTATTGTTGCAATCAATATAAATATGTTGTTTAAAACCTCTTTCTGATATTTTAATATCTGACACTTTTAACCTTGTGTGTGGGAATAAAATACAATTACACTTTTCTCACTGGACTGCCAGATGATCTGTTGGTGGAATGACCCCAAGGTCAAAGATGTAACAGGCTACTTGCTGCTTTTTACAGTGTTTTTACTGGGACTATTTTTATTAGAGTTATAGTGGATGCTGTTATGCCTCTAGTGAGTCAGGGCCTTGGGACGTTTATGTCACCTGTCATCCCCTCTTAACAGCTTTGATCTTACATGCACTGGTTAGAAAAATTATTGTGCCATTTTTCAGTTTCAGCCTGCAGTGGTTAAACACAGCTACTGACACTTTTTCACAATATGAGTTGATACAGACAAGCATTTCTGAAGAGAGCCCTAAGGCTAACAGTAATATTTATATCTTCTGCCATTCATGGAAAAGCAGAACCAATAAAGCCAGCAAAGGATCTGGTATGTGTTCCCTTTCGCTCATTAATGTTTCAGCTGATTCTGTGGGTGTTCTGTGGAAGAGTGGTTGCTTTCATTTTCTCATGAAAGGAAAATACTATATTTCTTATTCAAATCTGTTGCCTATGAGATTCTGCTTTAAGCTTTTTCTGGAATGATGTTGTTCATCTCCTTTACACAGAGAGATGCAGAACATAGAAATATATTGAACAATGCTGGATTGGCCTTGAAAAAATGGATGCACTGCAAAAATGGTATCTGACAAATGCAGATGGAGAAACGGCAGGCCCGGTTCAGTAGGAAATGCCTACAATCTTCCAGGCTGCGTATCTGAAGGAGGAGGGGACTGGTTCTCAGAAAGGCAGACCTCTCCTGTCTGTGGTTGCACATAAAAGTTACCATGCTGTATTTCTCACCCTGAAGGCTCCACCAGTCTGTCTCTGACTCCCTTTACACGAAGAGTATCCATCTCCCACTGCTCTTCCCCCCCAGCTGTCTTGCAAGACACACTTCTGCTCTCTCCCAGTGTCACTTTGCTGTGACATGTTGCATATCTGTCTTGTACCCCTACAAATTTTAAGAGTGCATTTCCTTCCTGAGCTCCTGCTCAGGTGCTTAAGCCTCACATTATTTTCCATTCCTTAATAGCCTACTCAATCTTAGCAAGCTTATAAAAGCATTTATGGCCCTAAGGTAGAATGTAGAACAGAAATAGAATTTGGGTTGTGCTATCCCACATTGTACCTCTTGGTACCTGTTTGGGAGGTTTAACAAAAGGAACCATTTTCTGCCTATTTTATTCTTCACCTCAGTCTGCATGTCCCCTTTACAACCATATAATTGCAACGTGGCAGCAGAGTGTTGTGACTTACAGATGGGGTTGATGCTTTCCTCTAAGATCTGCTAGGGAAACAGAAAGGCTTGTGATCCTGAGGTGAAATGATCCTTTCTGCCACTGAAGAGTTGACAGCAGCAGTCAGGAATGTCTGTGAAGGTGCATGGGATCAGATCCACAGCACTCTTCTCTCAAGCACATTTGATTTATGTTGGTTATAAAACACCATATTGACCGATGCAAGTTCTTTGTGGATTTTTTTAAGGGAATTCATTTAGAAAGGGCCAAAAAGCCCATTCTACTCACTCACATTTGTTTATACAAATATCACACATGCATTTGGACCAAGGCAACTTGACAAGATTTTTAATGAAAAATGTCTTTAACAGAAGTGATAAATAAAGTTAGATCCAAAATTGTCCTTTTAGGAGAGAAAATATGTTATTGTAGATAAAATGGGACAGATTAAGACTTATTTAGAGAATATTTCTTAATCCAAACCAAGAAAGAAGTGTCGTAATCTGTGACTGGGATTGGATTTGTATGTAAAGTACCTTGATAACAAATACCATTGTTTGTATTGTGTGTTGTATGTATTGTTTGACATAGTGTCATGCACACACACAAGAACAAATACAGGGTACTTTACTATTTTATTATTGGTTTCATGGATGTTCACTTTCAAATGGAAAGGACCAAATCCACTAGAAAGAAATCCATAGAAGAATCTGTAGAAGAAATTCCAAAGTGTCAATGAGTATATCAAAATCGCTTTTTCATTTTCATATTTTAAAATGACACTGTGTGGAGCAAATTTTGGATGAAGTTGATTTGTATTATTTAGAAACTAGTCATGAAAGTTCAGGATAATTCCATTTAAGTTTGGGCACCTGGCTGTCATAGTTAAATTGGGATTTTAAATTAGAAAGAGAAAGCTGTGTTCTAATGCTGTTTTAGATCTTCAGTGGGCTGAATCACGTTTGAAAGTTACTTCATTTGAAAATCATGTCTAGCATAAGAATTAATAACAGATTTCATTTAAATGCTGAAAATGAGGTGATGTGAATTTGGAGCCCATCTACATCAGTGGCATTCCAGCTGTTTCTCTTTGTGCCTAAGTTTACAGTGGTCGGTGAAATCAGTGTTTCTCACCAGCTTCATATATTGCATCCACCTGTTCTTTCCACTGTTTCCCAGTAGTCCATACGATCCTAAACAATGTGAAATAATAAAGTACTACTGAAATATCATGGACCAGGTGATAGAAAAATCTGGTAATCAGTCAAAGTTGAGATACACTGAGAATTCAAGTGCACCCTCAGTAAGTTTGCAGATGACACCAAGTTGGGTGGGAGTGTTGATCTGCTCGAGGGTAGGGAGGCTCTGCAGAGAGACCTGGACAGGCTGGAGCGATGGGCTAAGGCCAACTGTAGGAGTTTCAATAAGGCCAAATGCCGGTTTCTGCACTTGGGCCTCAACAACCCCCAGCAGTGCTACAGGCTTGGGGAGGAGTGGCTGGAGAGCTGCCAGTCAGAGAGGGACCTGGGGGTGTTGATTGACAGCCGGCTGAACATGAGCCAGCAGTGTGCCCAGGTGGCCAAGAAGGCCAATGGCATCCTGGCTTGTATCAGAAATAGCGTGGCCAGCAGGGACAGGGAAGTGATCTTGCCCCCCTGTACTCAGCACTGCTGAGGCCGCACCTCGATTCCTGTGTTCAGTTTTGGGCCCCCCACCACAAAAAGGACATTGAATTACTCGAGTGTGTCCAGAGAAGGGCAACGAAGCTGGTGAAGGGTCTGGAGCACATGTCGTACAAGGAGTGGCTGAGGGAACTGGGGTTGTTTAGTCTGGAGGAGGCTGAGGGGAGACCTCATCGCCCTCTACAACTACCTGAAAGGAGGTTGCAGAGAGCTGGGGATGAGTCTGTTTGACGAAGTAACAAGCAATAGGACAAGAGGTAATGGCCTCAGGTTGCGCCAAGGAAGGTTTAGACTGGATATTAGGAAGCATTTCTTCACAGAACAGGTTGTTAGGTGTTGGAATGGGCTGCCCAGGGCAGTGGTGGAATCCCCATCCCTGGAGGTGTTTAAGAGTCGGGTTGACATAGCACTTAGGGATATGGTGTTGAGAATGGTCAGTCTTTTCCAACATAGATGATTCTGTGAATTCACAAGAAGGTGAGAATCATACATAGGAAGATCAGGGTGATCTTGAAAGAGCATTAATAGAAATGAAATTAAATGTTTTAGTACGAGGTCAGTTACTTAAGAACTACTAATAAGTCTACTGTAAGTTGAAAATGCGTGGTAAAGATGGAGACATAGTTAATCATAGAATAATTATGTGATACAGCTCTGAAAAAGACTAAAGCCTTCCTAGAATGTGTAAGTTCGGAGATAGAGAAAGTATTTATGCTATTGTAAAAGGTCTTGGTGAAATAATGGCTGATCATATTCCAAAACTACTAGCATTCTTTCATGCATATAACTCTACAATTATCTGGTTAAAGAAAAACACAAAAACCAGCAAGAATAAATCCCTTCCTCATAATTCACAAGCATGACAGATTATATGTTTGTTCCTGTAAGAGGATATTAAATCACAGCCTGGTGACTTCAGATTCTTCTTTCTTTACTGCAAGTGCCTCTCTCCCCTAACCTTTTTACAGCCCCAGCCCTTTACAGCTACAGACTACTACTTCTGACCCTGTCCCATCTCTGATTTTATGTCATTTGCTATTTTAAATGTGCTTGTACTTGAAAATAAGTACAGGTTGTAGATTTAAAAAAAAGAGAACTTTTACAGTGAAACAGTTTTACAAAAGAGTGTGTAGGATGATCAGGACAACAGCAGATGTATCTTATGGTGGGAGACTGAAAGAACCCTGCTTAGCTTAGAAAACTCAAGTCCACAGGAGGTTAGAATTGTTTTCTCTAGAAGTCCTGTTCATGTCTTCAGAAGGGTAAGTAGTTTGATGTAGAAAGTTACTACTTAAGATAAAAGGTAAAGCAAACTTTAAAAAAATAATAGTAATGGTCCCGAGTAAACTTAGACTGCAATTTTAAGAAAGAAAAGTATAAATACCATAGGAGTTATATTCTGGAAAAGCCTTGAAACTGGAGCAGCAGAGAAGCAAGCCCTCAAAACTAATTGCTCTTCTTTGATTATTTTACAAAAAGGGATTAATTATCTACATTGTTTGTGGTAGCAGGAGGCTGAACTTGATGGCCCTTTAGGGACTTTCCAATTCTCAGCTTTTTAGTTTTTCTGATAACAAAACCTGTGATCAACAAGGTCCCTTTTTCTTCTTTGCCAGACAGAGCATTTTTATTTTTTTACCTTTTCCAAATTTCAATTTCCACAAGGAACATTCCTCAAGTCTTAAAACTGACACAGACTTTCTTCTGAGTTTATAAAGTGCCTGTTAGTTGTATTACAGCGGAAGCCTGGTCACCTTGGTTAAATGGGGTGTTATGTGCTATTTGTATATTAATCCCAGGGTGAATTAATCCCAAGCATTTAGGACTGTATAGTCTTTTCTGTTCAGAAACTGCTAAGTACATTACCAGCAGTAATTAAGCTCACAACAATTCAGTGACTTACCGAACTCGTCCAAATATACCTATCAAATCAATGGCAGAATAGCAAAAAGAATCCTTCTTTAATTCTACAAGTTAAGAATTCTGTTTCCACTCACTAGAAGGTAACAACATAGGCATATTTTTAGTATATTGTACTGTATTTTATGCTGTTGTATATAGTAAGGTTCTGTGAAGAAAACATTAGTACAGCTTTCCTTCAAAACATTGAAGAAATACTCTCTTACTATACAAGAATGGGAGGTTTCCATAGGCTTAATTTGTAAAGAGTTCACTCTTGATATCTTTTTCTAAGTTTTATAGTTATTTATGATCCCTGGAATAAGCTACATGACTGAAAAAGTAAGAAATTAAAATAGAGACTTTTTAAAGACTGATAGTAATGGAAGAGTGATGTTGCATCTGTTGTTTCTTTGCATCATTGGGTGAGCCGTGTTAATTTGTCCTAGGCTGACATTTCCAGAATTAAACACTTGCTTAATTCTGGTTTTATATCCCAGAAACACTGGTGGCAAAAACATCTGATATAGATTTCAGTATCTAGATAAATAGGTATAAAAAATGGTACAACTGAAAACTGCAGAAATAAGTGATTTATTCAACAGTGGTGAATTGCCTTGAGAAGTATCTGGTGTCTGCTTTCAATGTAAATCCTTCAAACAGCTAAGTGTTAAATAATTTGTATGAGAAGTATGTTAACCTGGGTGATACTGAAACTCTGGAGATTTGTGAATGATAAATAAAAGATTTTTGTCTGGTTTAGCAGCATGTGTCTTTACTACTTGCTGTCATGCTGAGCAGCTGAAAATGAGATAGTGGGGACATGATGTCACAGAATCACAGAATCATCTAGGTTGGAAGAGACCTTGAAGATCATATAGTCCAACCAACTGATATAAGTTTGGATTTAAAAACCCCCACAAATTTGAGATCAAAACCAAGACTTGTGAGAGAAGGTCTTTTTTCCGGTGTGCAAGTAAGTGTTATGTTAGTTCATTACAAATGAAGCCATAATTAAACAAACAGTTGAAAAAGGTACTTTTTGGTAGTGTAAGCAAGGGTGAAGACTTCCAATACAGACTCATGCTAAAAATGTGTGAGCCACATGAGACATCTGCTACCTGCAACTACCCATCAGGTTAGTTGTAAGTAATCAAATTTCCAGTGGGTTAACTAGGAGGTAGGCATCATTCTTGATATCATGTGCAAAAGAGAAAATATTTCTTCCAAATATCAATGCAAATGCAGCCTTGCTTTTGATTGCGCTTAAGGTTGTGTCATGTATGGCATGAAATAGTGCAAGCCAGGAGAATGTGAGAAAAAATATGTGAAAAAGGTGATTACTTTGTATTGGTAAGTTAAACAAGCCTGCTCTCTCGTGTGATTAAACCATGTCATCTCTGCCTTGCTCTCCTCCACATTCCAGAAGGGATGTTATAACAAAATTTCTGGCAGATAAGTTTTAATATAGTCAGATGTGATGTCTTTCCATCAAGGCCATTGGAAAAAGTCAGATGCTTATATCATTAGTTATGTCCCGTATATGTCTTAGAGTTGAGTATCTAAAAAAGGATTGAAGAGCCTAGCAGTGTGCACAAAAAGACCCCAAAATCTCACCCATGGTTATTGCTATCTATTACTCATATAACTCCAAAAATTGCCAGGTACTTTTGTAGAACAAAAGAGCTTGATTGTTATCAATCACTTGAAACCTCTTAGCTCAGGTGCAGGAAGCAATCTAGCCATTAAGTACAACGCAAGCTGCAAAAGTCATCTGGGAAGCAGGGTAATTTAGTTTTTACTGTGCTCCATGCTGGAGCTTGGTGGCTGGATGCTGCTCCTTCTATGTTTGGACTTCTTTGACATGAGGTCTTTAAATTATCTCTTTCACTCAGGATAAGGTCATGACTGCTGTGTTGATATAGTCTTTGTTTTAGGAAGTTTTTCATCTATGTTTAGATATGATAAGGAATCAGAATAAATAATAATAGGTCTGTACATATATTGAACAAGTACAAAATGAAACAGTAAAGAAGACTGTGGTTCCATTATTGGCTGCATACATCTTGATGGTTCTCTTTGAGAAAATTGAAGACTATAATAGTAATTTGTCATGAAAGTTGCATCTATTAGAAAGTAGCAGATTATTTATTGCTAGAAAGTGATATTACAATAAAATGCATATAGCAGCCTTTTCCCCCAGTAAAATATTTGTTCAAGGGCCTGAAGCTGTGGGTTCTGTCAAACTCAACCTGTCTGCCCTGTAGCTACATATAATGTTTGCAGTGAAGATTGAGTTTCAAGTTGTATTTCAAGTGGCATTTAAATTCTCATGCACATGTATATTAAACTCTCTTTTCTTATTTTTGTGTGTGTGCTGTCTTGCCAAGAAAATCATGGCTCAGTGTTTAATTGTTTGCTGTCCCAAAATGCTGTCAGGCTAAGGCATATTATCTTATATATCATCCACAAACAGTTCAAAATTAATTAGCCTTTCACCCATTTTAAAGGTATCATCTATATCCTGAAGGCAGAGTATGGTGTTTGGCAGCCTCTTCAATCACTTCAAATTCTTCTCTGTGTACTGTATAAATAATCTGTGGAAAAATTACACTGTTCTGTGAATAGAATAGCTACAGATACAAATGGCATATTCTGTACAATTTCACAGTCTCAGTCTATACAGATTGCCCCATTTGAGCATTATATGAAGGATAATAAATATTTTTCACATGTCCTATAATCCTACAACAAAACTAACATTATTTATTAGCATTCATTCTGTGATTTTAGTGCTTCATGCATTTTTTATTTTGCCTAGTTCACAGAATGATGTTGATATGGGATGTGGAAGGTTTGTTTGCACTGCTGGAAGTGTTATTAAGTGTACATAGGAAAAATGGGAGAGGAAATTATAAACTGTTGCAGTGACGCTATGTGGATACATTACCTATATGAGAATTATTAGCTACTGTCATAACCAGATTTAATAACCTACTTCTTTACTTCCTTGAGTTCCCGCTAATTAGTTCTATTTCTTATGAATTAAAAGATCTGTGCAATATCCACAAGTATGAAAATATGCTGTCTGCCGTAATGGCTGTGTATGCAGTCTGAAAGTACACAGAATACTTTATCTAATGACTTCAGTTTTGTGTACGTTTTGTTTGTGATGTTGAGATTTTACCTTCCTTAACAGCCACTAGTGAACAGAGAGCAGGGCAAGCGTAATGTAGGCAGGCTCTTTTCCTGTGTAATGCACTGTGAACTGCCACCTTATTATCTCACTCTACACTAGGGTAAGTCCTATTAGTGGGCTTGGCTGTTTACATTAAAGATTGGTAACCAGTGCCTGAGGGTAAAATCCTCTGTAAAAGCCTCAGAGATTAGAAAAACCTAGAGCAAAATGCTGTTTACTCTTCTTCATCCTTGTAATGCTGGAAGGAAGAAAACTGTGAGTGTGTATGGATGTGTTTTAAAAGCAGTGATTCTGGAAGAAGGCTTTACCAAAAAGGTGCATTTTACAACCTGATCTGACACCGTAAGAACTGGATTCAACCTCATTTCTGTTTTGGCCATAGATTGTGCAGACAGAATTTTCTGCCAGGACATGCTCTGGCCGCAGAGTCTATGAGTCAGCTGGTTGTCGCTGCCTGACAATACTGCAGCTGATAGAATCTAAGCTGTCACTTATAAATAAATAAACAGGCTTCCTGTATTGCAAAAACAGTATTCATAAAGTGAGCTGATGTGCCACTTTCTCGATAAACTGCCTTTGCAGAAAATCTTTGTCAGCCGAACAATAGAATAGTGAAGGTATGAGCTTTATTACCTTATGCCTCAATACTGCTTTTACGTCAAAGCTAGTTAAACAAGTTATACTATTAACCATGAAAAATGAGATTTTTTTGCAGGTAAGTCAAAATATCTTGGCCTGGTAAGGAGATGGAACACGTGACCTAGTGCATATTTTCTATTTTTAATGTCTATGAACTACTTTTGTTGGAATCATTAGGAAGAACAGAAATTACTGCTTTGTTATTCCCCTTCCATTTTTCTGGATAAAGCATACCTAGTTTCTTCTCTGAGGTCAACATAACAACAACCAAACTCCAATATACTTCTGTCATTCTCTTACATAAGTTATTTTACTTAATTTCCACTGTATTTGGACCTTTCTTCTGTTCTACCATGATTCAATTAATATTATTTTTGCTGAAGCAAGATCAGAAGGCAGTGTCTGAATATTTTTTACATGTAAATGATAGTTTTGAGCCCCCCTGGCTTTTTTTTAATATCCATTTTAAGGATGAGATTGTGCAATATCCTGGAGCTTTATGTAATGACTTTGATATATTCAGAGCAATACTTTTCTTTGCATTGATGGAAACATTCTAAAGCTGATTTAAAATTACGGATGAGAGAAATGGTTGAGGCCTTTTGAAAGTGTACCAAGACACAAAGGAGATATTTATATTAATAAGTCTCAGGCATACAAGCATACATAATTTCATCCTGGGTTGGATCATCTTTAAAACTCATTGTGAGGGGAAAACTCATGAAATCCACTTTGGATTGCAGGTTCCAACCTGGTGGTCCCTGTATGTCAACTGTCTCTTATGCTACCAGGAAGCTGAGATGACAGATATCCCTGATAGAATTACTCAACCTAAAGTCTGTAGGTCTCAGTTTGTAAATCATGGAATCTGTGGTAAAAACAAAATCCCTGTTTACACAGCTCCCAGGTATGTCAACAGGTGTGTGCAAGTGTATAGCCACAGCCACTGGCTACTGCATAAACCATAGGCACATTGTATGCAGGAATCAGCAGGAGATGTAGTCACTACGCTCACCTTGTTTTTTACCCCCCAGTTGCAGACAGTGGTGAGTTAGGAAACAGGCTGGAAAGTTTTCTGAAGAGGGGAGGGTTGTTTCTTTCTTTCTTTGGTTGGTTTTGTTTGTTTTTTGTTTTGGTTTTATTTTATTTTTAAGGATTGCTTGGTCCTTTTAATAAAAAGTTGGAAAAAAGCTGGTTTATGTGCTTTGATTGGTGTCCTAGCCGTGTCAAAGAAGTGCAGCAACAGGCAGTGTCTCTGCTTTCTCCAGACACAAAACATTTGCACCGACATATATACAGCATTTAGGAGTTCTGAAATAGGTACTGTTGGCTCTTTTTACTATTTAATGTATTCAGTAAGTTATAATTTTGGAAGGATAGTTCTGAAATTCTCAGATCCCTGTATTGTTTCAGTATTTGAAACATGGCAAGCTAGGGAATTGTTCCATGTCTACTTTATATAAACATCCGGTGTTTGCTATAACCTTTGCTATTACATTTATTATGCTAGTCATATTTTCCTGATTATTTTTGCTGTAAGTATGAGAATGTCAAAGTGTGAGTGCATTGGGGGAGAGCTACAGAAGAAGGTCATCTCACTACACAGTATGCACCTCTAATTTCAGGGGAATATGAAATTCAGACACTGTGTGGATTTTGGACATTTTCCACAAAACTGACAGAAGAAAGCTGTGGCCTTTAATGATCACCAGCATCTATGTTCTATTGAGTGTGACTAGATGAAGCAAGAATTCAAACCAAGTCTCCTCAGTGAATTGCCTGCTGATTGAGATGTAGCTCAGCGAGAGCAAAATGGTCCCATGAGAATGAATTTCTATTGAAAAAGCAAGTGGAAAAACCTGATTTGAGGCTAGGGAGTGTTTTCTGGACAGGTTGTGATGCAGAATTTTGATAAAAAGGGAAGGGAGACTGTTAACAAAATGCTTGGGTATTTTTTTTTTTAGAAATAAAAATGTGCATCACTCATTTATACAAAAAAGATAATACTCTTAATTTCTTGCCTTTCTGTGGAAATACATTCTGTTTGATCTGCACACAGAACTCATGTAAATTCTCATGAACCACATGTTGCTTAGAGTTTCAGTATTTCTTTCTGTGAAATATTTCAGATTAACAACTGTCACCTTGTGTTCAATTAAAGATCAATTTACAAGTCACATGCTCAGCTGTGATAACTTTTCTCAGCATCTTATTAGATTTAGAATTGTAAGGATTTCCCTCCATTTCTTCCTTTCTGCTATTCGTATTCTATATTGGATAGTAAAGTATTAGAAAACATAGCAGAGAATAAAAGAAAAAAGAGAAATACAAGAACAGTTTATTATATAGCTCAGGAAAATTCCCCTAAGATGCAATCTCTTGTGATGTAGAGACAGAATAAAATACTGTCTGCCTAAACCAGCATAACACATTCAAGCCTTTTGAAACCACTGCCTCTTCACAGTGCAGGAAAGTGCCTCAGAAAAGGGTGACCTTTTGGGGTGAATGACAACCTACTCTGAAGTTCCTTCCACCCATGGAAAATATATGGGGTGTCTCAGGCAATGAATAAATGTCCCTACAAGCCCTCCGGTTTAGATCTTGTTTTATTAATCCATGTTCGTTTCCTCATTTGAGTCACTGTCTGCTGGACCTGCTGAAACCTTGATATAGCAGAGCTCGCATCAGCCTTTTGGAACGGCTGCAGGTGGAGCCCTCCGTACCTGACCACCAGCTTGCTTTAGCTTTCTGCATGAATCACTGTTCTTGATCCCCTTCTGAAGCACTGTTTTTCATGTTTTTTACTCAGCTTCACCCCAAATCATAGGTGCTTAGGAGTGATGTCTGCAGTAATATTCTTCCAACCAAAATATTATCAGCAGTTTTGTAAATGAACTTATGATAATTTTTATAAGAGTCTGACCATTCAAACTCTTATTTGAATATTTATTGGAAATTTATCTATCTTTCTTGTTTTGTAATGAGCATATTGTAAATGTATAAGTGTCTGCCCTGAAGTCTGCAATAGATAAAATGTAGACAGAACATAGGTAATGAGAACTGTTTGTCACAGCCTTATAGTCTTCAGAGACCTAATATAAATCAAGGTCTAACTCCTCCCGGAGGTCTAATAATTTTTAAAGTATAGGTTTATTTTCCATTTGTATTCTGATAATGAGTCATATTTATTATGGTCTTCCTAATGGCAGGTCTTCACTAAAGTATTAAAGAAGATATAATTCACAGGTGACTAGAATTGAAAATAAAAAAGCCCTGAAGAATATCATTCCTACATCATTACTCAAGCCATTTTTCATGAAAAAAAATGTGCATTTAGATGAGACAATTAAAAAGGATGCAAATTAAGAAAAGGAAATTGAGAATTCACAGTACATGAACAGTATTTGCATGGGGGCTACCAACTTAAAGGTGATTAAAATGCTTTCACAAATTAAACTATAGTAGGAAAATTGCTTGGTTATTCATATAGTTAATTACCTGGCTATACAGTAAGTACTTTTCTTATTATATTGAATCATTTAAAGGCTGGCTGCTACAGAAGTGGCATGTCATAGTTTTGGATTAAATCCAGTTTTAAATCATGGTTATACTGAACAGTGGACTCCAGTTGAAACTATATCAAGCACTTTAATTTGGAAGTGTACTTTTGAAAAACTAATACCTAAATTGGAAATAGATAATCAATCTATTGTCTGGGCCAGCATCAAGGCTTCAGAGGACAGCATTAGGACTTGGTACACAGAGCTAATTATCCTTCCATGTTGGGTTTATAATAGCATAAGCCCCGAAGCATGAGATTCAGTACTGCTCTGCAAAGTTTAGCATTAATTTTGATAAGGCTATAATGTCCTGTGAAAATTACTGTGAAGCCATTAAGTTACAATACTCATATGGTGGAAGACCAGATTCTGCTTTCAGTTGTACACAGCTCCAATTGCTTATGTACACTTTGGGGTAGGATCAGGTTCAAATTTCAGACACAGACCTGCAAAATTAATAATGCTCATTCATGAAAACTATATTATTTACCATGCTTATAGTTGTCTGCAAGCTGCCACTCTAGCTTCTGAGCAATGGCAGTCCCATTTCTTCAGTTCACAGGGCTGAGATTCTGAGATATTTCACCCTAAACCAGTGTTAGTAGACAATTTGGAGAAAGAAAATTGTGGTAATAATAATGCTTTTACTATTATTTACAAAAATGAAGTGCATTTTTTACATTATATGATTCAAAGCCTTCCTAGGAATGCCTATCTATCAGAAGCATAAAAAGTAATCAGTTGTAACACTGTCCCAGTTAACATCTGCTTTAGAGGATTATGAAGACCTGATATAATTACATCTTGGAAATATTTGTTCACATTTGTTAATATATTCTCAACTAGCATGCTCATATGCATTTCTTGCTCACTTTTACTGAATATTTATTCATTTTGATCTCTCAAATTTACAGGACAACACACTCAGTGAATTAAACTTTATCTGGCGCTGCTCCCAGCAAACATCAGGCCTTAGCATGAGCGTTGTGTTAGGCCAAACCCTGAGCAGGAGTTGAGTGAACAGCCACAAGACTAATCTAAAACTGACAATTTACATGATTTTACATACATCTGTCCTCATTCCTAAAATTGTTATTTATGCCTGCAATTTTCTTTTTCTCTTGCTCACTCAGCCACTTTTTCTTGGAATTTTTCCCTGAAATTTTCCTTTCCTTTTTAGTAGTAATATTTTTTAAATGTTGCTATTTTTTACTGACTATTACAGTGAAATTTCTGAGTTTATGCCAAATAGAATGTGACACAAATATGAAAAGGAATTCCCAAAGCAATTTTTACTTATGTTAAACTAAGATTTACCTTCATGCAAAAAAAGAAGAGTCCTTCACTCTTCATGACTTGGCCAAGTTATTTATGGTAATTAAGCAGGATTCATGTATTGATTTTTATGCTAATTAGTTCCTGTTTCAATTCTGCTAGAGAAGAGTGTTTCTATCAGGTGATTGTCATGCCCTTAGTGAAGGTCCAACATCTACTGGAAGGATTTCACAAGAAGGTCACAGTGGAAGAAATTATAACTAAATTACTAGCATTAGAGATAAGCTTCTGCTTTTCAGTTTTAGTCTTCTTGCATACCTAAATCACAGTCACATCTAATTAAATGTCTTTAACTTGTTAGCCCAAGGTTTACTGTTACTGAGGATGAACTCTTCATGCTTTAAGGTTGTAAATCACGTATGGTGACAGAAGAGAGTGCCATCCTCTAGGAGTATTTCCAGTGGAAGATACCAAAATGTCACTACTGAGCATCAGAAGACTGATGCATGACTTCAGTGTTCAGCTCCTTTTACTCCTGTCAATTACATGTTGTCCTGGTTTAACCAGGATAGGGTTAAGTTTCCCCAGCAGTGGGGGAGGAAGCTCTAGCCGGGTTATTCATATGCCATGCTGACATCACGTCCAGGCGCCAGAGCGCGGGAAGAGTCGGTGATCGCGTGGGGTTCACGCCGCTGGGTTTTCTCTCACTGCTGTATTGGTAGATATTTTGCCCTGTTCATTGTTATTACTATTATTCTTATTGTTATTGTTGTTGTTTGTTGTGTTGCTATTGCACTGCTGTATTAAACCTGTCCTTATCTCAGATCGGGGCTTTGTATTTCCCTCCCTTTGTGGGGGAGGGGCAGCAGCCACGTGGTCTCAGACCCTGGCAGGGACTAAACCATTACACATGTGTTAGTTAACAGAGGTAGCTGAGGGGAAGTAGTACAGCATGGCCTACATCTTTACGGGTAACCTACCTTTCCTCCAAAATGAAGTACCTTTGCTTTCTTTGCCAGGAGGGAGCCATTGTTATCTCACCTGAGCATTGCTGGAATGGGTTTTACACTGAAGAAGCCAAATTCTGTGATTGAGCATGTTAACAATTAAATGGTATGGACCATCATATGCCTCAGCACTGTGTAGTTTACTAGTTATGAATATAGCCATTTTTAAAGCCATACCTTGCCACTGATTTTGGAGGCAAGTATGTGATGGCTGATTACAGCAGTGGTAGCAGCTCCGTGCTGCGTGCAGAAATTCAGCAAGAGTTAAGAGCCATCACCGGGTACTGGGACAAGTGGTCATCCATCTGCACATCAGCTTTTGCATGAGAGGGTTCCTGCACGGGCTATGGATCAGACTGTTGTAGACAGGTAATGATCTTGCTAAAATCTATAGATTCTTAGTGGGGTTGCCCCTGTATGAGGATCTGAGGCTTATCACCTGCAACTCAGTGTACATATTTCATTTGATGTTGTGCCTCACAGGTGGGGAAATCTTGTCCTCCAGCTACTAAAAATTCCTGAATGACAAGCTGAGGTGAATATGAGAAGCAGAGTTCACTGTCTGGCCTGTTTTTGTGGGTTATAATTTTACTAAGTTGAGAGTACATTAATAAACCAGTTTATCTGTCAAGAAGATACTGTGACTACCCAACAGTTCAGACCTGTGAGATACTGTTCTCACCACCAACTTTTCATAGGAATACTGGAGAATGTACAAAATCCCTTCCAAATGGAGAGTATTTTAATTGCTTTCCTCCCCTGGCTCGTACCCTTTGAAAAGTAGCATCTCCTTATGTACACCCTGTTGATCTTAATACCTGTGAACAAAACTCAGAGGACAATTTAATGAGAAGGTGAAAGTGAATCATGTTTTTAATGAAGTATGGTGTTGGAAAAAATCTGACTGTGGATGTTCTTGTATATAATATAACACAGTGGGTAGAAATGGGAAAAGGTCTATTGGGTCAGGAGGTTTCTGTTCTACTAGTGTGGGTTTGTTCTCCATAACACATTTGTTAAAAATCTTCTTTGTTCTGTCTAGTCAGGAGTCTCAAGCAATAGGAATCAAAGACAGCTTGTGAAAGGCTATTTGACAACTTAATTTTTATAGGTGTCAGGAAGGTATTTCTAATATAGTTTCTAACTATGTCCTGCCTTAATAGTATTTGGTTACAGTCCCTGCATCACATTAACTTTTTTCCTCACTGTATTATACATGCCCTTGATGCACATCTGTCTCTACATACTCACAGGCTCATTCCTAATTACAATCAGCTATTGCCAGAGATGCACAGCCGAGGTTTCTGTTTGCCATAGTAGGGACTCCGTACTCTGTATTCCTTAACCTCATTTGGAAAAGATCATTTTAAAAGGTGAGTGAGCAGGTCAAGTGCCTTTATTCTTCCGTCTTTGCTTTCATTACTAAAGGTGAAATTCTGCTGCCCTAAACACTGGCATCTGGTGACAGTTTAGACATATTAAAGCATCCTGCCCGCCCTCGAGCCACCACTGAAGAGCAGTGTGGGTCTCCTCTGCCCTATTCACCAACTCCATGTGGGTCATTGTCCCCCAAGGATGTATCAGAGCAGACTGGGCAACTTAATCATAATCAAAATGTCTACACTGGATGTGGACAAGTGAATTTAGACCATCAAACAACATAATTAAAAATTTATTCCTGAAGAAGTGTTAAGGATAATCATTCAAAAGTATCCTTTTAGAGCAATAGTTGATAACTAGGACAGAGTCTGTGAGTATGCTAATTCAGAGATGTAAAATTTGCTAGAGAAAAGGAAAAAGCATTAAAATGTAGGAGTGCAGGCTGACTACCCCCCGACCCACCCCCACCCCCCAAATCCTACATGTCAAATTTAAGTCTTCTTTCAGGAGCATAATAGACCTTTTAGAGATTTCTGTTATCCATCTGTGAATCAACCCACTTCATAATTACTATTAATAACAATTGTTAGTGTTTATTTGGGTTAGTTCAGGTAAAGACGGAGTATTTGGACCAGTATAGTGACTATTGATAATAGTATTGAAAACTAAATAAAATAAAAATACATGTGAAATAATTCTGTAATCTTGTAGAAAATCTTGTAAAACAACTGGGAATGAGGCAAACAGTAGTTCAATATTGAATTAAAAGCATGAGGTTTTCATGCTAAGTTACATTATTATATCGATTTTACCCCTTGCAGTACTTTTGTTGTTCTACAAATCATACCAAATGATTAATTTGATATAAAATAGTGCTGATATGGTAAAAAATAGAAAAGAAACACCCTACACTAGTGAATTATATGATAGGATCAACACTTTTTCCATTTTTACTGTGAATTTGACAGCTGTGTCTTTGTAAAAGCCAAACTAATAAGGTCAAAGGAAAACACCCGTAAAAAGAGAACTGCTGGTCCAGCAATATTTCATGGTGCTGACACGAACTATGAGGTAGCTCTTCAGCTTGCTTAGTGCATATAGCAGTTTTTATTGTTACTGATATTATTTTGTTACTTTGTTTTAGTTATACTGTTTTCCTCACATTTTATTCTGATGGTACCCAACAATATTCTTTATATATGTAGGATAATTTCTGAATCTAATTTTTTTCTCTTCCAAACCATTTTCTATTTTGACTAAACTTTTCACCGCAGCAACTTCCTACTAGTGGTTTTTTTTTTTCTAGAACAGTTGACATAGGAAGACCTATTTAGCCACTGAGAGTCTCCAGCAAAAATCTACCAAGAATAATAATAAAAATATTTATTATTTGTTACAGGAGATCTTAGTGTGTCCCTCCAAACATGAAAGGTAACAAATTCCCTGTATGGAATGAGTTCACAGTAAAACTATTCAATTGATTTCTGGCAATTGCAACTTTACATTAAATAGAATTGTAACTTGGGAAGTAAAATAACTATGGAAATAGTCTTTTACAATATTTTTATTGGAAAAAAATAATTAAACTAAAAAGCATCCTCTTCCTTTCTGAGGACTTGAATTTTGTTCCATTTCTGTTTTCACAAAACATACAATAAAGCATCCTCTTGAATTTCCTTGATGATATATTGATAAGCTTATGCAAAACCTATTAAAAATGTTGTTCATAATGATGTTGAATAGCTAAACAGACCTGATCCTGAGATAGGCACACACATTACAAAATAGAAATGAAGGTTTACTTCCAGTGTTTTCGTTTGAGGAAATGGGAAATATATAGTAGAACACCTATAAAGCACCACCAAAGATTGTGCAGTAATTCTATGCTGTTCCTTGAAACACAAACTCAATGCCAGTGAAAAAAAAATCAGTAGGAATCACTTGTTCATATTGAAGCTGCTAGTCTCAAGGACATCACTTTTCAGACACTTGTGGACAGGTTCATTAAGAAACGAACAAGCAGACGATTAGGGTGTCTGGTGTCCAAAGAGCAGTGCCTGTTAATGCTGACAGCTTAAATGGATACAGGGGTAATTGCTAACTGTGTTTCTTTTTTCATCAGGGGGTATTAACTGGTAACTTGTCAGAGCAAAAACAGAGCTGTAGTTAAAGCAAAGCTTCTTAACATCCAGGTTTTACTTACAGATCCCATTCATATTGCTGGGATGTGTGGGTAACTGAGCATGGGTTATGGAGCTCTTTTCTGAAAGTACATTGAGCTATAGGACTTTGTAAAGCTTGTCATTACTTCCGTCTTTCATGGCCATACAGAAAAGAATAAGGGGAGTACTAAAACTGTTGTGAAAATTAGTTGGTAAAAAAAAATTGCATTTTTTTATTTTCTCAGGCCTCTTTTTTTGTCTGAAAGACAAGATCAGCTTATTTTAATGGAATCACTGGGGAATGGTAATAATACAGTTCTCTTAAACTACAGGGAAAAGGATCACGAAAATTGGTTTAGCTGGATAGCTGGATAGCTAAGGAAGTATTTCAAAAGGTGATATGTTCTAATTAGTCATATGATCTATTTTTATGTTAATTTGAACGGAGGTCTTTTATGAGTCCAGTCTACAGATCTGCTGAAGCTTAAACTCTGCTGGAATAAGTTTTAGCCTGAAAAAGTTTGGAGCACTAGTTCACATAATAAATGCTTGGATAATCCGATACAGAGATGTGTCACTCCAAAACACTCCATAGGAACCTGCTTCTGGGTTATTAAAATGTGCCAGTTGCCTACAGGATTTCTAGGTTAATATATGAGATCTTTATTGAGCACACAAGAATTATAATCCAAGAAGTGAGTACTCTTTTTTTTATTAAAATCCTCAGATTAAATAAAATATAACTTCCACTTTAAATAATATTTTTCTTATATTTTAATTATATAAAATAAAACTAGATATTTTTCCCCTTTGCAGTCTGTGCACTTCCCCAGGGAAGCATCATCTTTATAACAACTGAAAACAACAGTTATGCTTAAGCATGTCTGTTGTTCTACCCCTTAAAAGCAAGGCCTTGGGTTATTATCTCCAAGCCCATAATCACCTCATATTTTCTGGTTATCATCATGTCTGAGCTCAGTAAGAATCTGGTAGCGTATTACATGAAAGCTTTCGCTTAGGAATAGTCAGGTGAGAAATTCTACTCATCTTCAGAAGGGGCTAAGAATCTGCTTAAGGTTTAGCCAAACACCGGCACAATCATTTTCGGAAAACAAAGGTCAGATTTCCTCCTGATGACATCTGGTCTGAGAAGGGGCAAAAAAATTAGAAGAGTTGACTGTAAGAACCTCATGATCCTAACATTCATTCTTCATAAAATGCATCCTTGAAAGGCTGGCTATGCTTTGGGACCAACTCTTTACCTATATAACATGAATGCCTGGAGTTTGTCAGCTGGAGACAGAAGGGAAGTGGGAGATCTCTGGATGTGGTCTGCAATATATAGTCTGATCTTCTTTCCTCTCAAACACCTGACTTTGTAATACTTTGTAAGTTTATGGAACTCAAAATATACAAATATACTTTGCTTCTGCCTTAGACTCTTCTGCATCAACAATGATTCAAGGTAGCAGAGTAAGAAAACCTCCCATCTTTAAAGCACTTCACCTCACTGGTTGTTGCAACCTTTAAACTCAGTGTTTTGGAAGGCTTGCTGCACTTGACTCAAGACTCAGCTTGCATCCCTGATCTGTCACACAGGCCACTTTGTGTGGAGTCAACAAGGTGAGGATCTCCTGGTGGCTGCTGTAAACCAAGCAGACTCATGGGCAGAAGCAAGGGTTTACTGAGAGAGGACTTCAGTGAATGTGGATACCCTATGTAGCTGATTTTAGTACGTGTGTACTGGTTACCATACTTGTATTTTGTATATGGTTATTATATAAATAAATAAATAAATAGAGATAAAATACATTTAAAGTAAATCTGTATAGTATTTTCAAAAACCTTTTCAGATGTAAGTTCTTTTTCTGCAGTATTATTTTTTTCCCATGCAATTTTCTGATCTCTTTCTCATGATTGTTTTCTGTTCAGCTGATACAACATTCCCCATGTTCCAGAAACATAACAAAGACTTAATATTGATAGTCACATTTTTGTTGTTAGTACATGAGTTTTATAGCTTTTAGCCAAATTATCCCCTTGCTTACACTGAAGACAAATTTTGGTCTTTAAATTTGTATGAACTATATATGAAAACCCATATATGCCTGTTAGTGAATTTTTTCCTAATATCGGAGGAATAGTTCATTTTTTCTTAACATGTTTGTGGGATTTATTGTGGCCATTAGCATGGATCAGAAGAGCATACAGTGATATTCAATAAAACAATGCAGAGGGTATATTTCCAAATTTGTCTTCCAGAGCCCTGAGTTGGCGGTGCTGCAGCCACTCCCATTATATAATTTAGTGAAACAACATGGCGCTGGTACCTGTAGCTTTTGGAGATGAGTAACAGATGGCCTGAGAAGTATTCTGAAGAAGGATGTGTATGCAACTGGACTAAAACAATTTTTAAGCAATTTTTCAAGACTACAACGTTTTGTGGCTTATTTAAATGATAATGTGCAAAAATAGCAGTAAGTGGACATAACTGAATAGCTTTAGTGCAGTCTCTCTGATGCACCTGGGGAGACTTGCTCAAACCAGAGTTGGAATTGTATCCTGGTTTAGCTGTGCGTCAGTGAAAATAAACATTTTGAGGCTTTATTATTGTGAGTTGGAGATTGCATCATGAAATACGCTTTTCAGCCACTTTAAATTTGATCTGATAATTATCTTTGATTTGAGGTGTCTCATCATTAGGCCCATCTTGTAAATCAATTCATGACTTTTGAAAAAGCACCATTTATGGTGAATTATATTTATCATTAATGTATTTTTCAATACATTTTCAGTTTTTCAACATCTTTTTTGGCTCTGAGATCATTCTCTTTGCACTTGTATATACGTAACTCAGATTGGTACTAAGTTCTTTGCCATGGGTAAAACGCTTGACTGAAAGATGATATTCTTAAAATAGAGATGTAAAATACACATCCACTGTATAATGATTTCTTTAAACTTAGTGATGACACAAGGAGACAAGTGCAGAAAAATATTATACGTAAATAGCAAATGCTTGTATTGTTATTAGAACTGGAAAAGCTTACCCATGTCAGGAGCGAAACTGTGGTCTCTCTGAATTGTCTGGAGCTTCTGCCACTGGCTTTAAAAAGTCAGGAATTTATGTCAGAAGTAAGGAGCTAATGGATTAAAAGCATTGCATGTTCTTAATGGAGTAGCTTCCAAAGATGCATTTGAAAATCCTGTTCTTCACGATGAGAGTTGCATAACAGCTATGCACTCAAGCACATTTTTCATAAAACAATAACCATTCTGAACTCCTTAATTTGCAATGTGTTCATTAAAAAGAATAAAGCGCTTACAGTGTTGTACAAGATCATCCTTGAATGGAAAAAATTATGGGTTTCAAAGTAAACTAGTAACTGTCTGTGACTCCAGCCAAAGAAAGCAGTTGTTGCCAGCTAATTTACACTTGCCATGGGTGAAGTTTGTGCTCCCTGACAGAACTAAAAGTAAACCTGTGCATGAGGCAGGGTACATGTGGTAGATCTTGGGTGTGTTACTGCTGCCTGACAAGGTCCTGTCTGTCAGCTGGACTATAGGAACAGCTAGCACATTTCTTCTTAGCCTATCCCAGCTGCAGAGAGAAGCAAGCTATCTGAAATTCAAGTTAAGGGAGTCTCAGCTAATGTATTTTACTTCTCAGTTTGGAGGCTAGGAGAGAAGCTCAGAGGACATAGACCGATATTCCCACTCAGTTTGGGAATCCCATGAGTAATTCCTCATGCCATCCTGGCAGTCTTCTGTTAACATCAAAAAAACATATTCAGAGAGTATTCTTTTTGTACCAACTCTATTCCCTCAGATTTGCCTTCCACAAGAGAATCCCAGACTTCCTAATCAAATAACTAAAGTAGTGGATCACATAAATTTGCCCGAAACACTTAGAAAACCGTTTAAACATAGTGGTAACAAATTGGTTTCTTGTTAAACTGTTAGAGGTGTTATATAGCATCCTGGTTCTGTTATCATGCAATTATCTCATGCAGATTTGCCTGGGAACAAAAATGGAATTCAGAGGAAATATTTGCTTTGAATTTCCTGCCTTTTCTCCTACCTAAGACTCAGTTTTAAAATTATAAGACTACACCTTTGTGCATAATATATTGTAATTGTATTATGACAGCTGATGAGCTTAGTGTTCTTTGATGACAGTTATTAAAAATTATTTTATATAACAAATGCAAACAATACCACTCTGTTTCTGAACACTTACTCAGTGGCTTATTTACTGGAACTTCCCTTTAATACTACACAAACCATAGCGACAGATTTTTCTCTCAGAAATCATCCATCATTGCCTTGAAGTTGTCAAGATGAATAAGGCTGTGCCGTGGCATTCATATCTTTAAAGCCAAAGCTTTCATAAAGATATTAGGTCTCTTACAGGCAGATAAATTTGATCAGGTTCTTTGAAATAGTTAAAATTACTCCTTAATTAGATATCTAAACTCTAGAAACACAATTCGTATAATTTCTAAAAGCTCCTAAAGAAAACAGAGTTAAACACTTTACTTGTTTCTTTTAGATTGGCATAAATAAATGTCAATTTTCCTTACTGTGAAAAGACAATACGTAAAATATGCCTTTTTAGCTGAGCTTAATCTTTGAACTTTATACCATATTCATTTTCATATATATGTTAAATCCAAAGATTTAATGCAACAAATCACAATTCTGAGGAAAAGAAGGGACAGTATCATAGATGATAAAATATACTAAAAACAATATAATTCTTTGTTGAGGATGTTTGGGCATGGAGCCAGTGTGCAGGGTGTACAGCCTCTGTAACAGCATTGGCCATACAGTCCCCTGTGTCATTACTGAGCGATCAGCACGCCAGGTGATGCTGCTGGTGGGAGACTAGAGTGCCCTTCACCCCACTGCCTCCCCCATGACAAATCTGTCTGTGTGCTGAATATGCATGCAGTGGGTAGCTTTGCCTCGCTCGAGTGAGATCTCGGTTCAGACTCCGAGACTGAAGTTTTGGTTACACTGCCTGCAGTATCTGCCTATGCTCTGAATCAAACAAAGCAGGCATGGAATATGTGGCTGCCTCGGATTTCCAGTGGGTATCAGCATTCATAAAATGCATGCATCTTGCTTTTTATATAACCTGTATATTAAGAGGTAGTTTAGGCTGGAAAGCTGGAAAGCAGATAACCTTATTTGGTAAAGTACATGTAGTCAAGAACCCCAAACTATTGCTCTTGGGCTTCAAAAACATAAATACCTTTCTGGGAGAAACAGCAGCTGGCCGTGCCTGGGGTCATGCCAGGTAGGGAGAGCCATTCCTGGGGAAGGGACAAGTTCCCCAGGAGAAGCTACCAGCAGACATTAGATCAACCTCCATTCTAGACTGGGCCTTCGTTTCTGTCTGTACCAGTAAAAAATGATCCCAGATTACTGTGAACACACTAGATATGGCTCTCTAATTATAATTTTAATTGCCTCTAATTGCCATGTTGCATTCCATTGCATAAAATCTGCCTGTTTCTCTGACAGATGCGAATTCATTCAGCTTGAAAACCTTTCAGAGTTTGAGGTATGTAAGTTCATGGCAGGCATCGCTCCTGCTCCAGATGGCTGCAGCTTTAGGTTTGTAGCATTTTTTTAGGAGTACTTTTTCAAGTTCTTCAGTCATCCTTCCACTTTTTTGAGAACATATGCTAATACAGAGCAATGATATCAGCCAGCGGACAGAACCCCTCAGTCTCCCCAACCCCAAAACATCTAATTTTCCATTATTTATTTAAAAATAAAAGAATGAAACTGGAGAACCTGGCAGGAAGAAGATGAATTAGAAAGAATGCAAATAGGATGAATGGAATTTAAAAATACAGCATACGAGCAGACAGGAGAGAAATGAGAGTGCTACAGGAAAGGTAACTTTTTAGTTTATTTTCTCATAGTTTGCAGTACAGATGCCATTTTTCTGCAGGAATAAAGTAAACAAATTACAAATACCACCATGGTTTTCTGAAAGTAGAATTCAAAGGTAATTGTATGATTAGTTTCATTACTGTGTTTATAAATACAGATGATGGAAGTACTTACCGTATTCAGTCTGTATCAATATAATATCTGAAAGCCTCAACTTTTAATATATGGTAGTAGCAACATTCCTGTCCAGTTTGAAAATGTGATTTTGCCCATGTAACAAATGAGAAACTGAGGTAGAGAAAGGGGGACCTCTACAGAAGGACAAAAATGTTGTGAATTCCAGGTGCAGCACTGAAGTTGGTAGAGAATGGATTAAGCAGACTCTTACAAGGATGAGAATATAAGGTAAAGGAACTTTTTTTTAGAGAGTGTCTGGAACAACAGGTCTTACATATTTTGAATGCAAGATTTTGAGAAAGTGCTTTTCCAGGCAGCTTAAAAGATGCATTCTGACTTAAGGGAATTTATCTCATTTATCAGCTGTATATTCATGCTATTTTTGTCTCTCCCCTTTCGAGCTATACTAGCAAAAAACCCAATTCTGACCCTGCATTTACTGGCTCCAGGGAGTTTTGGTGCTCCATGTTTTTTGTCATTTAGTGATAGAATTTTGGTTATTTAGTTACCTTAACCTTTTCCTCTGTATAAACTGTATTAGCTCTTCTGTGCATATCCACAAAAGAAGACTTTAAGTTTTTTAAGATAAGGCAGAAGATCCATAGCTAGTCTGAATTATTGTCACTCAACTGATTCTGCCTCCCTGCTCCACTTCATCTACCTGCCTGGGCAGTGTTTCATTTTTGTCTGTTGAATTTTGTCTAGAGATACATGTCTTACTTAAGCTCTTCAGGTAAAAAAAATTACATATGACATTAATAGTTAGGTAAGCATTTATTATTATTATATATTAATTAGTTAAAAACATATAAATAGATTAGATATTTATACAGATAAAAGTTGAAGTAAAAAGAGAATAAACATTTCTGGAATCACAAGGGAGATCTGTAGTAAATTTAATATCTGAACTCCATTTTCTTTATATGTTTGAAATAAAAGGTTTGTATCTTAGGAGGAATAGCTTCTCTAACAACAGAAGTAGTCAGAGATTTTTTGACTCTAATTTTCCATAGAAATGCAAAATCATTTAGGTTGAAAGGGACCTCTTGAGATCATCTAGTCCGACCTCCCTGCTCAAGCAGGATCAGCCAGAGTAGGTTGCCCATGATTGTGTCCAACTGGGTTTTGGGTATCTCTATGGGTGGAGACTCAACAACCTCTCTGGGTAACCTGTGCCAGTGTTTGACCACCCTCACAATAAAAAAGTGTTTTCTTAGTTTCAGATAGCATTCCATATGCTCATTGTCTCATGTCTTGTCACTGGGCATTACTGAGAAGAGTCTGGCTCCCTCTTCTTAATTTTCTCTCGTCAGGTACTTATACACATTGATGAGATACCCCATGAGCCTTCTCTTCTCCAGGCTGAACTGTCCCAGCTCTCTCAGCCCATATGAGAGATGCTCCAGTCTCTTAATGATCTTTGCAGCCATGTGTTGGACTCACCCAAATAAGTCCATGTCTTGCTTGAACTGAAAAGCCCAGAACTGATCCAGGCACTCCAGATGTGAGATGTCAGTGCTGAGTGGAGAGGAAGGATTGCCTGCCTCCATCTGCTGGCAATGGTCTTCCTTATCCAGCTGGGAGTACTGCTGGCCTAATTTTGCTTCAAGGATGTGTTGCTGACTCATGGTCAGCTTGTCATCCCCCAGGACCCTAAGGCCTTTCACAGCAAAGCTACTTTCCGGCTGGTCAGCCTCCAGCATGTACTGGTGCTTGGGGTTATTCTTCCCCAGGTGCAGGACTTTGCACTTCCCCTTGCTGAACTGCATGAGGTTACTGTCAGCCATTCTCCAACCTGTCCATGTCCCTCTGAAAGACAGTGCAACTATCTGGTATATCAGCTACTCCTCCCTGTTTTTTCTCATCTGTGAACTTGCTGAGGATACACTCTGACCCACTATCCAGGTCATTAGTGAAGATATTGAGCAGTCTTAGGCCCAGTAGTGAGCCCTGGGACAGAGCATTCATGTCTTGGCTCCAACTGAACCTTGTGCCACTGATCACATGGGAGACACTGTCAAGGTAAACAACATTCACGGCTCTCCCTCATCCACCAAGGTTCCTCCTCATTGTAGAAGGCTCTCAGGTTGGTCAAATTTAATTTGCCCTTCCTGAATCCATGCTGACTATTCCAAATCACTTCCTTGTCCTTCATGTGTCTGGAAATACCTTCCAGGAGGATTTTTAGCAATAAAACTGGAGTTAACAAGGTAGATTTTAACTGCGTTATTCTCTTCTGCACGTTTCATATATAAAGTCAGAAGGTCAGAAATTGTGTGTTTCTAGCAAAGGGTGAATTTTCCCTTATCAAAACTTGTCAGACAATAATGATTAATTTTTCCAGTGCTCTGTAGTTTGTTGAAGGTATTACCAGACAATGACTACAACAACATGTGCAGCCAGAAGAAGGAACAGAAAAATACAGATACTTTTCAACTGGTGTTTCAGTATTTATTTAAAAATGCCGTTACTGTAATTAAACAATACAATTATCTCAAATAGCTGTGCTCTGTAGACCCACTACTTTGGACATTTCTTAGTTTTGTGGCAATCTGTCAGGTATGACCACTGCTCCCTCAGCAAATGCATATGTTTATAGTTCATAACAACTTGAAAAGCAAAGAGGATAGTTGATGTGGCTGATTGTCACAGAGCTAATATTAAGCACTTGATTGGGCTGTCTAAATTAGGAGTTGCTCTAGCCTCTGTGTCTAGAGAGAGAAGAGAGAAAAATAAGCACCTTCAGAAGGTATTTCTGATCCTAGGCAAAACGTGTCATTTCCCTTGCAGGCTTTCTCTTGGCAGATGATAGGAGCCATGAACAGTCTCCAAACTGAGGTGAAGTTGTCAAGAGCCTAGAAGTGGTAAGGAGAAATGAAAGTCTCTGTTATAATGAGAAGCATTAATATTAAACATGTGTAAGGCTTCAGCCACACCATTGCCCCACACTGTTGCCTCTTGTGCCTACAAACATGTTCCCACGTTAAGCAACCCATTATTGCTGCCTGTTGGGAGACCTGCATGAAATCAGATTGACTTCAGAGCATCTCCATATCAGCCTGCAGCACAGCTGATTGCAGAATAAAAGAGGAAGGGGACTCAAATTTTACAGGTGGAAAGCAGCATTAGTTAGGGCCCTTCAGAATAATGTGCTTTTCTCATGACTGCTGAATTGAGAAAGAGCAGGTATCAGGGCATTCAATAATAGTGTGAAAAATTGAATGAATTTTTAAAAATAGATCACACGATACAGTCTGTAAAAGAAGCCTGATTTTCTACCTATGAAGCTGACCATTTGGTATCCATCTGAAATGGAAAAATTAACATTCAGTCTCTTCTATTTTGACACAGTTTAAGAGAGATCATTTCCTGGCTCTGCAATAGAATTTGGAGATTAATATCTCCAAGATTTTAACGGTACATACCGGGCGGCACCAAGAAACCCTCAAGCCTTCAAACATCACACTTTGAATATGCAGAATACTTTAATTTCCTTTGTCAGTGACCTGGGAATTGATTCTATCCTCGAATTTAGGCAAGGAGGTTTTATAGGTTTCATGTTTCTTGATAAACTCCAAGACAGATAAAGATTGTGGTGGTGTCCTTTCCTGTTCACCTGAAGAACAGATACTTGTTTTTGAGATGTCTGAGTTATATAATATCCTGTACAAGACTGGCAAGTGCATTACAAAAATAAGTCAATGAAACATTTATGTCATACACATATATGTTTTAGGTCATTCATTAGTTTTCACTAGATGGCTGAATACATGAATTTTCTGACAGGGAAATTCACTTACACCATCAAATTCTTCAGGAAGGGATGTAACTCAGCCTGCTATGTAGGCACATTTCTAGATAATATGAGACAAATGGTGGTGTTGGCTCAGCTAACCCAATAAACTTTGTCTTTCTCTATTCTTACTGATCCCTACAAACTTTCAATATCTAGTGGAGATGTTTAAGCTGAGCAACAACTTGTCCTCTGCACACTCTGGTGATGCAGACAGAGGCCCTCAGTGAGTGACTCCTGTAGAATTAGGTGTTTGTGTTCCTTTGATGACAGAGGGAGTCTGGGTGGCTAAACTCAGCTCATTAGATGTGGGTTGGAAATTATTAGCTAAGTGCCAATTGTTTAATAGGTATAACTAATTTAAATCTACAGGCCTTAAGCTTTTTCCTGTGACATATTATGGTTTCAGTGGGAGGAGTGCCCCTATGCTTGAATAGCTGATGTGTTGGGCTGAGGACCCCAGCAGCAGGTTTCAGTCCTCCTGATTCAATTCAGATTTCTTGTTTTTTTCTGTGAATTCTTTAACCACTGAACACAAAACAGTGAGGTAGGTGAATAAAGCTGTTTGGTTTATATTTTGTCTTGTTTGCCTTGTTTTATTGTTTTCTTAGTAAGGAGTATTGTTAGATACCTTGATCAAAAGATGTGTGCTGACAAGCCTGATCTCATAGAGAAGCCCTCTCTACATACTATAAATCAGTGTCTAAACCTGGGAAAGGGTAATATGTCAGGTACAGGCCCCTTTCTAGCATCTCTCACTGGCTGCTTTAGACAGCTTCCTATTAAAAATTTGCAGGATATAGGAAATTAATTATAAATTCAGTTTTGAGTAAAAAAACAGAAAAAACTTTTAAAAGTGCCCTCCCTATATGGAGCTCATGCACAGGACTGTCGAGTCCCTTCTGGAAATGTGGCAATGATGGAGGAGTAGTTCTGAGCTGCCTTGTTCTTTCACCTCTCAGCCTCTTTGAGCAGCTGTGGATATTGGCAAAGGACAGATATAGCAGGTTGTATTCTGTGTATCTCCAGAACATGATCTCAGTTTCAAACCAATGAAATTACCCTGAAGTCCCTAACCCATTCCTGCAGTACTTCTGTAGCCAAAGTAAAAGGCTTGATCATGCCAAATATGTTATCTGATACCAAACCAAAGAGAAACACCAAAGCAAAGTGTTGTTTTTAAAGTAAAAAAACAAAAGGGTTTAGTCATCCCCAAATCTCAGTGCTGCTGTTCAAATTAATATGCTGTTCAAATCACTGCCTCTGTGCCATTTCTTATAATTACCTAGGTCTATGTTGGGTAAAGTTTCTGGAAATAAAATCATTGTAATCTGTGGCTTTTTTAAACCAAATTTTGCAGCTCTTAGGGTGCTTAAAGTTACTGTTTCTAAGGTCAACCTATCCTCTCTTCACTGTTTCTTTATCCCTCTTTTCACAATTGTTTAGCTATAAATGGGGGGCGGGGGGGGGGGGGGAACCCTGTTTAAGCTTGCCTTGCCAATCCACTTCTTGGAATTTTTAATGATGACAGCTAAATAATAAACGCTCCCCAAAGGTAACAAAATCACAGTAACATTCTGATGGCTTCTCTGTTGTCTGCTATGGAAACAAACATCTGTGAAAGATGATTTCCTTTAATGCTGGCTGACAAAGATGACCTTTAGAGTTACCACAAAAGCAAAGCTTTAACCACCTGCTGAGGAATAAATGGCAGATATTTACACAGTAAATGTTTTAACTACTGCAGGAAAAAATAATAAAAAAAATGTTTTAGATAAGTCTTCAAATGATATGGTATTTGGAAATTGGGCACTAGGAACTTCTTTAAAGTTAACTTGTTAATTTCATATTTCTATTCAGTAGGTAATAGCAGCACAAAGGAATACCTCAAAAAATACCAAATCTACAGGGTTTTAAACAGGCACACAGTGCTTCATCTGCAAAATGTGAAAAGAACAATATTAAAGAAAACTTTATTAAATATTAAAGGAACTGTTCTAAGACTTTGGTAAGGAGTGTAAAGTAATGACTGCAGTATAGACAAAAGGAATCTGTGCTAGAGTAGCCTCAGGGCAGCAGCTGGAAGTACACTAGGTGAGGGTGATTTGGGCTGATGCAACCTAGCAAATGTCTTCTGAAAAATTTTCTAGGTTAAGTAGGAATTGGAAGCCATGTTTACAGAAGTCTTCCATAAAATACTATGCACAATAGAGTTTGGTGTTCCTATTATTCAGAACAGTGGATTACTAAGCTTTGAATCTATATCAGTATAATTTTTCAAAGGGAAAAAATAAAAATATCTCACTTTAAGGATGTTATATTTTCTACTAAAATCCAGTTATATTTAGACATAGATAATATTATGCAGCCATATCAATATAATACCACATAACATATCCACATAAAATGCAGTACAAATCTCTCATAATGGAATCATTCATTTTGTTGTGAAATTTAATTCTATTTTGCTACTGAATTACATGTTTAATTGTTTTTCATCTTTGACTTCTGACATACTGGACTTCTTCCTAGAAAGCCAGTGCTCAAGCCAGCTGCAGTCAGAACTCATGGTTTAGTGCAAAAGTTTGTACCTGCAGAAATGCATTTCTCCCAATGCTAGCTGGGGACACTGGTTATTTTTGCCTTGGAAACATGATGAACCATAAGTAAAGTCTCAAAAGATACTGCATACTGAACTACCACCATTTTTGGGCGACGTCTGCTATCGTGACCTTGCTTACGGTGTCACAGTGCGTGGCTCAATGGATATCTTTGCTTCTTGTTAATTTTTTCTCCTCTTTATTTCCTATTCAGATGGGACTGATTTCCCTAGTGAAGAGATGCAATAATCTCTAGAGTTTCTGTGGTTTGGGTTTTTTGGTTTTTGTTTGTTTGTTTTCTCCTACTGGCATAGAGATTTAGCCTTCAGAAAGAAATCTCTAATACTTAGGGAGTGGACAGTCAACAAAACAGTATGTTGGGAGGATGCCCATAATTGTCAAGAATAGAAATAAATAATAAATCTAAAGGCATCAAAACGTATCTTTATTTTTCCCAGACACTGATTTAGTGACTGGAAAAAAATAAAATTGATTTTTTTTTTTGAGAAAAGCAATTATAAAAGTTGGTTAACTGTTAACCACAGAATTTAATAAACCTTAAACAATCCAGACAGAAGATAAAGCATTAAAGTCATCCTTTAATTACAGAGGCTGGGCATTTCTGGTAGGAGTTCATGCAAAGTACCATCTCTGTACAAATGTTGTGGATTAATTTCTTTTAATATTTAAGATGTGCTGTAAGATTTTGAGAAAGGTTTGCTTAGAATAACTTAAGTAGATTAGTGTTAGTGGTGTTTTTGTAGAGTTTTTTTATGAGCTTTTTCCTATCTCATTATACAAGCTGAGTTTGGAATGTTCTTTTCTACAGTTTTCCTGGCATGATTTTCTGCCGGTTTACAGTTCCTTGAGAACTGTTCTTTCAGTAGATTTCATGGACACAATTTTTCTGATGTGCATGCAGCCCATTTAGACCTTGGCTCTACAGTGGATACATGTTACAGGATCACCCATCTTCTCTCAAAATCTGTTCTGAGAAAACATTACTGGATTTGCATGGACCCATTCTCAGAATAACAAATAATTTACCTTTTTTCCAAAGTTTTGAGAAGCGACTACTTGTATGATGTCTTGAATTTCAGCTTGAGCTACCTCAGGAAGTGGTCTGGGTAGGTAAATAAGAGAAACCAAGTTCCCTTTCAAGAGCCTAAAATGGAATAATTTAAGATCGCTGGTATCTGTAGATACTAGTTAGTCCTGGGGTAATGTTACTCTTTGCTTATGGGAAGCTTGCACTTGTGAGACAAATTCATCTGATGCTAAGATGAATTATATTAATTTGAGTTAGCTGAAACCAAGGATTGCAACTAATGTCACAGAAATTTTAGAAAGGAAGTGAAAATGTCATGTGCATCACATTATGTAGCAAATAGTTCAAGCACACTCTCAGCATCCACCTTACTCATATAAATGATAAAATTCAATTATCAGTTCTCAGAGGGAAGAATGTGTGAAGTATCTTCTTTAGGGATCAATCTAAATTTTAATGAAGAATTACATTTGGGACTTAAAAAATAACATAAAGCTCTCTGTTGGTCTATGGTGAGAAAAATCTTGAGGACTGAAATATTGATGATTCAAGGATTTGAGGGTTTAAGCAGTTTGTGTATGGTGAGATTGTTTTATAAGACCTTCATTAAAATTTTGTTTGAGTAGTTAGGGAGACAAATAGCATTGCTAAACCCATTTTCTTGCAGTTGGACTATTAGATTATGATTCACGTATATTCTAATTGAAGCTTTTAACCTGTTTCAGTCTGGGACATAGGCCCATATCCACAAAGCCATTTTAAAACATAATTCTTATTTGAACAACTAATTGTCACCGATTTTGAGAGAATGTACTTGCCAGAATGGGAGTTACGTGCCTAAATACCTTTGAATAGCTGAGCTGTTGTGCTTTTCTTTGGAGCTCTAGTTTATACAGGTACTTACGTTCTAATTTTTTGGGAGACACAGAAACACCCTTCTAACCTTTCCTGTTCAAACAATACATATCTGCAAATTACACTCTGTCAAGGCTAAACAGAAAGGCTTTTATCATTTATTATTTTTGTCTCCATTGCTGCAGAAATACAAAAGCCAGAAATTCACATAAGCAATGATAACACTTTACCAGTCCATTTCTGAAATATACTTTGACTTTGTAGTCATTAATGCTCTCTTCATGAAATGTTGATGCCAACATTAACAGCCAAATTAAGCTCTTCTGAATAAGCAGTGGATTTTTCTTAACCTGAAGTGCAATATTCAGCCAGCAGAACCACCTGATTACTCCCTATTTTTATGTTTATGTAGCTATACTCTCTTCCATGTAATTGGGCTGCTACTATTAGCAGAAACCATTCAGACTTTATTAAACGTATTTGTAAAACTCATTTTCATTAAATATGTGACATCTGCATTTCTGTCTGCTGGGCTCTGCCTTCCTACCTGAAACAATCAAAACTAGGCGCATTATACATCTGCCATCTTTCATAATCTAAACTGCCTCAAGTAGGAACAATGCATTTATATTTTATAATGAAAAGAAAGCCTCTGAATGCCAACTAGTAGACACAAAAGATTATCTTCCTATTTGCCAGGCTTGGATTGTCAGACATTAAATTTTTTAACAGCCACTTCTGATGAATTATTGATGTTCTTACTATTTAGAAAATGGATCACATCACTAGAGTAATTAGCACCCTGCCACTTCTGCCTATCATATTTAATGTGTCATGAGAGAAGGCTCTGTTGAACTACTTCTTTTTAAATGAATGACTAGCTTTGTTTCTCATCCATTGCTCTGTTGCATATTATCATCTAGTGCATACAGATGGTGTTCCATAGGGTTAGGATCCAACATACATATGTGGTTTCCTTTTAGTATATGTATACATGTTTCTTGTAGGGGTTTAATGATACAGATTTTTCCTCTGAGGATTACTATGCCAAGCAAAGGTTTGAACAAGTATTTTTTAGACACCAACAGAACCTGTTGACCGAAGTGAAACACTTTCTCTGCAAAATATGCAGCTTTATTGGGTTAAAAAAAGAATCCTTAAGTCTGTCATGTGACATATATTAAGCTTGTAGTAAGAAATACTTCCTAAGTAACTGACTTATGATGTAACTTAATATTGCTAGCTCAATATTTGTTTGAGGTTATTACAATACATGGTTTTCTTTTATTTAAATTATTAGGAACCCATAAAACTGATGAGGAATTTAGTAGATATTAGCCATGGTGTGGATTGTCCATATATTTTGGCTTAAGTGATGTAGAATTTTATTTTTACATGTAAAACGTATAGAATGGATGTCTTCTGAAACTGATAAGCTGCAGTAAAGGTAGTAGTGAAGTGTATTCAGATTCATATAACCAAGTGTTATCTTCTATATGTAAGATATCTCACTTCAGGTCTAAGTATTTAGGAATAATGTTGGTTAGCAGATTTTCATACTTTCAAATTAGTTTGTTTTGAAGTTTGTATCCAACAGATATCACTTCCTGAAATAAGGAGTGTCTACAGATTCAGATGAAAGCACTTTTAAAAAAACAACAAACTGAGCTTGCAATGTAAATACAGGCCATGGAAATCTCATCAGAATAAAAGTTACTTGTCATAATTTGCTGTCCTTTTACAAAATTAAGATGCAATAGCGGTAGTTTTGCCGTCTTCTTGATTTATATACATCTATGCATTTTGGAATTTGTCAACTTAGTCATCCATATCTTCCTAAGAGCCTGCTAGAAATGACTGGAAACACAGAGGTAAATATATACCAGCAAAGTAATTTTTATTAGACCAGTAATTTATAAACATAATGCATGTTACTTAGAAATACAAATTTTAAAAGATATCTGGAACTACATATTTGCCTGGGTTATTGTGGACTTAACTGTGCAGTCAATTATTCTCTGCATTTAAATGATCTCAATACCTGATACTTGGGAAAGCAGAAATATTAATAGAGGTACTTAAGAGAATAAGAAAGTGGAAAGAAATATCACATGCAGTTCATGGTCATAAAGGGTTTTTTTAAAAAAAAATTTAAAATCAATAATTGCGTACATAAGAAACTGACCTCACTCTGGACACATGTATTTAAATGGACAAGGGCACTGATCAATATAATTAGATGCTTAACTGGACATGTTGGTCTTTGAACTTGAGTGTGTGACTATGAAACAGAGCAGGTTTACCTTTCAATACTATGTATCAAAGTGCTTTCAATACTATGTATCAAAGTTTCTGGTTTCAGGCTCTTTAAATTATCGAAGAATATAGTTTATGTAACTAGGACAATAGTGGCAAAAATTCGATACCAGATGCAAACAATAAAACTAAAGCCTAAAAATGGGTGATATAGAACAAAAATAAGCAATTATAAACAGAATAAACCTAACGACCTCCAGGCACTTCTTAAAATAACTTATTCTCAGTGGTAGACACGCATTTAAATTGTGTCCTGCAATTGGAAAGTGAAATTGTTTCCTTAATTCCAAGTCAGAGTGGACTTTGCTCAAAGTGATAGAAGGTGAAGAAATGGAAGCTCCCCCCCTTGACATCTAGCATGTTTGGGGGGGGGGGGGAAGAGCTGCCTGGCAATTTCTGCAGTTGCCTGGCAGCTGTGGTAGGTGCTGGAGCACCTGTAGAGTCTCTAAATTGAGTGCATTAAGCCTTAGGATATACTTAATGCATTAGTGGAGGATGTACTGATCTTCATCTCTCAGTTTGACTTGTCTATTAAGCTGTCAAGCTGCCTCCGTGCTGCTAGGGAAGCCATGGCCGTGTAACAAGTGGAGCGTGCAGAAAGCTGGCAGAGGTGGTTGTCTCTGCACTACCTGCTGTTGCAGTGAAATAGCGATAGCTTAGTTTCTGCAGGTCAGCACTGGGATCCACTTAAAAATGTGAAGGGTCTGCCAAATCTTTCTGTACGTCCAAGCCATCTTGATTTTCTACCTCGACCTGTATCTCTGCAGAGTGTTTTACAAATGTTAGGTGTTGCATTGTCTCCCTTTTGGTGCTGAAGAAATACATTTGATATGATTGCCTCTATCTAAAAGCATATTAATTTGTGATTACTTCTTGTTTTGATTGCTAATAGGGGCAAAGGGAGATACTTGGTACTGTTTACTCAATACAAGCTACAACAAAATTACCAATGAATATGTGTTAATGACTAAGGCAGTGCTGATCACACCTACAAAAGTGAGCACACAACTTATCCATTCATTTTTGCTGTTGTTAGGCCAAGCCTTTTGCTGTGCATTGGAAAGCTGAATGCAGTGCTGTTAGAAAGGAGATGTGTGTCCCTGTCAGACTGCTCAGCTTACCTTAATGTTGATGTAGGAGGCTTTGATGTCAGGTCGGGTTGTAGGACCTGAGAACAAGGTAGCAGATGTGGTGGACAGGTGTGCCTGATGAGCCTATATGCAGCTTGTGCGGTTTTGGTAGAAGTTTGCTCCTGGGAAAAAGCACCTCTAAAGAAGCTGCTTTTGAGTGGGTGTCCTCCTGTAAATTCGGGTGGTGGCATCACCCCAGAAGGGGCTGTATTCTGAGGCAATTCTGCTTATGGTTCATGAAGTGTTTGTAGTGGAAAAGCAGGATATCTGTTTTCTATACAGAATGGAAAATAAGTGGTACACTGTACATGCACTGGCTGGGTTCAGATAGAGAGACTGATCGAGATATTTGAATTGGGCAAGTCACCTGGCCACTTTCTTTCTCCCTTTGCTATTATCCTTGCCTGTACACTCTTTCACATCTACTAAGTTTTCCTGAGCAGACCTCACTCTTTCTTCACTGTGCTAAAAAACTCACTGTGATAGGTCCTTTGTGTTTTCTGATTCTGCAGCTGAACCTCTTGCTTGCTGACTCTCAAAGTCTGTGGATGATTGCAGAATAAAGTTGGCCTTCTGTCATAGATTCAGTTTCAGGAAGTGGGTCTGAAAATTCTTTTGTTTCAAAAGTTGGCCACAAAACTATAAAATGTTTGATACTTATCACAATGTGTGTTTTGCTTTTTCCCTCTGTTTGAGAGTTAACAATTCAAAGCTGCAGTCCTTCTCCAGTAGTAAATTGGAGTCAGAAAGAAGAAAACCAAACTGAAATGTAGTGTCTCTAAGCTTAATGGTCTGCACTCCTGCAGTTAGCAATACCAGGGCTATAGCACTTAAGGGGTATCTCTGACCAGTGGAGGAGATCACACAGTCACTCTGTGCACTGTCAGTTGCTAGCTGCACATCTTGATTTGCATTCCAAAATGTGTACTGCCAACACTTACATGCCATTTATGATAAAGTCTGTAGAAGAAAAGGGGCTGCTATTATGTCCTCAGAATACAAATAAGAAAGTTCCTATAAAGAAAAAAGGAATGTGTGTTAAAAATTATGTTATTTTTATATTGTTGCTTGTGTAATTAACTTGGATGTACTTCAAAGAACAATTGTGGTTTACAAATCCTTTTTTCCTAAGTACAGCCAAATAATAATGAACAAAAGATGCATAGCAAAAAATAATTTAAAAAATCACTTCTGTTGCTTTCAAAAAGTAATTATGTACACAGAGAAAAAGAGACATTGCAGATTAATCACTGAATTTAATATTCTCATTTAGCTTAGATGGCTGCAAGAGTCCAGAAGAATACTTAACTCCTCTTTCAACTAGGATTATAAAACTCATGTAACATTGTATTTTTACTCACATAATGTCAATATGAAAGTCTTGGATCTCTCTGCTGTAAAAATCTCTCCGTGGTATTTGACATAAATAATTACATCAGACTGACTAATGGAAAGAACAATAAAGAAAAAAGTACTTCGGTAACTCAGGACTTCCTTCTCATTGACTTTCAATAATACACAGGCGTCTAAAAGTCTTATCAAGTCATGCAGAAGGACGCTGAACACTTCAAAAAAGCACCATTCAGCAGTCACCTGGCATTTCCATAGATTCTTGCTTGATGTAGCCACACAGCTGCCCCATTCTGACCAGCTGAGTCTTACCTAAGCTTTGCAAAGATCTAGAGATTACGTCAAGTGATTCTTAAGTCCTACAGAGGACTTTTCTGGCACTTCTGCTCTAGGGATGCCCCTCAAAATGTTGACCACGGTGGCCCTCCTCCCTTGTCCATATGTGACAGGATGCTGATGAAAAGATGGTGGTGTTGCTTGCTGATTACATCGTACTCTTGTAGTCAGAGCAGTCACCCAAATAACAGAATACTCCTATGGGGATCTGGATGGATACCACCATCTGGATTCTGTCTAATGACTCTTCACCTAGAAGTTGAGCACTACTGAAATCCTGTATTGAAACCAACTCTCCTGGAGATAGGATTGTTTAAAAATTTTATCCAGATGGACCAATGACAAACTCTTTTTTTTAAATCTCTAGTACACTGATTTTTCCAGCAAGTATATTCATATTTTTTTCCCCCAAAAGTCTACTTGTGAGCCCACACACTTCCCTACAAAGAATATCTGTGCTCTTGGAGAAGATCTCATAAGCCATGTGTCCCCTTTCATGCACTCAAACACTGGCTATGCATAACAGCTTTGCATTTTTTTTTTTTTTTTTTTTTTTAAAGTACAGTAACATTTTTATGTAGGAGGTAAGACAGATTTTTTTTCCTGTCAGACAGCTGAGCTGCTTTTGGGAGTGAGCACCTCAAGCTTCAGATGCCTTCTCTGGCTTGTAATGATGAAGGAACAAAGAGAGGGTGCTATAACGGTGACTTACAATCTGCCATCTATGGGGTCTTCAGGTCTCCCTGAACTCTTTTTAAAGGGTCTGAAAAAGGAAATATAGTAAACTAAACCTGTTATTTGGTGTCAGGTCATGATACAGGAACCTATTCCTTCATCAGAAAAAGCTGAAAAATCATTCATTTACATCAATTACACTGCCTCATTAATTTACATCAGTAAAGGGCTTGATCCTGAACTTTGATTTTTTTTTAGGTGTTTTTAAAAGGCCTCATCTCTTTCATATTGCAGTGAGATATAAACTTTTTGGGATAAATGTAGGTTCATTAACAGGACATCTAAATCCTACATTTAAGGACTCCAACCTGTATGTTAGTGTGCCAAAAAGCTATTTATTTGCTAGGGCATAATTTTGAGCTTTTAAATAGACAACTGGGAAGACCAGCAACATTAAAAGATGGCTTCTCTGTGTATCTGGCATCGTGCCTAGGAGCCTAACTTGCAGCTTTGCCTGTTTTCTCACAAAGCATACACACAAATCTACAAAGATTTCATATCCTGAAATAAAGTTTAGCAGATAATATAGACACTTCCCCTGCAAAAAATGAAAATAATGCTTGTTTGGTAAACTTCCTATGAAATAATGAGGAGAAAATATGTGTTTTCTGTCATAGGTTGCCAGGAGGGTAATGAAAAGATCTGGGTATATAAAGCTGCTCAATTATTTCTGGATCTTGTACACTTTAGTTCTGCTTCCCATATGTTTATGGTTTTACACGGCTTGTGTTTAAATGAAAACTATGTATATGTGTGCTAATATGCTCTATCTGGGGAATTCCAGTACAGAAACTAATTATTTCTTCAAACTGATCTGACGCCATGTGCAATTGATACTGATGGGTGATAAGATGATAATTTTCTTGTGATTAAACTGATTGTAAAAGTAGTGTCATCTGACATTATAACTGAGTGATGGACATAAACTCATCTGATTGTCATGGTACAATTGCATTATTATATGTTCATAATGAAAATCTATTGGACTGAAAGTTTGATAGAAATTGATTTGTCTTTTTAACATGTTCCCAAGCATATACAACTAGTGGTTGTACTAACATGACTGCTTTTTTCAAGCAGTGGCGGTAAAATCACCTCAGGGCTAGTCCATGTGGAAGCTGGATCTGATGTAACATCAGAGCCTCTTTCTTCATGGTTTTGACTAGAAGGGGGGACCTGTAGCAGTGGTGTGAGGAGCAGGGAGCAGAGCACTAATGATATGTTCTGTTATCACCATGAACAGCAGTATATTTATGTACTTATTTTTGCATTGGGGTTGGATGGAGACAAGGAAAAAAAGAGACCCTGAAATATGCACCCTTCTGTGCATCTTGTCCTGATATAAGCTTCGTTCTCCTGTCAGCCATAGATCCGCTACTGCATTGGTTCTGTGATGCATTTTTTTAGACCTTTGTATGTCTGGAAGGTGTTAGTATTGCATTTGGGTTATTTACATATTCTGGACTTGAGGGGAAATCTCTGCCCTTTGGGAAAATGCAAGGGTACAGAATGAGGAAAAGAGCATCATAAAAATGTATAAGGAACCAGACTGTCTTCTCTGCATTAGTTAAGGCCTAATTTGGAGCCTTCTTAAAGAATTTAACATTAATACTAGGATTGCAAAGTCAAATACTCAAAAGTGCTTAATGCCAAGATCATTTCAACATTGCCATTTTGAGCATGTGAGTTGCAACAGTCTTAACATGGTCACATAGCCAGACCCCTGGCTTAGTCAATGTGCAGAATGTGCAATGCTCACATCCATTATTTACTACCTTTTAATCTTATTGCTTGGTATATAGCACTCAACTTGTTCTAACCCTACTACAAATATAAAATTATTTCCTTCATAGACTTTTCTGTAAATATTCAGTATTCTGTCCAAGTGCTTAAAATAATTTTCCCGAGACTGAGAAAAGGGATATTTTTCCATCAGTTCCATTTCCCAGATAAAAGACCTGGAACACTGAATAGCATCAATACTGGCTTTCTTCTTTGCAATAGCTAGCATTGCAAACTTCATGCTTTGAAAGCACAATTCTAGCCAGCTTTACACACAGTTGTGACTCAAACTCCACAGTCTCAAGATGCGTGTTTATAAGTAGAATATATATTGGTAACCAACCATGGAGTTTAATTTCGATTACTATTCTACATCAGAATTGTCGTGGTTTGAACTCGGCTGGGAGCCAATCACCACGTGGCCAGTCGTTTACTTCTTCCCCCCTCCCCGGTGAAATAGGGGAGGGACAAAAAAAAAGAAATTCATATGTTGAATAAAAAAAATTTAGTAATAGTAACAAAACAACAGTAACGATAGTAAGTCCAAATGGGTAATATACAATGCAGTTGCTCACCAGTTGGCGACTGGTACGCAGCCCGCCCCCAGCAGCAATTCTGACTGCGCCAAAAATCCCGCCGTGCCAACTGGAAAACCAGAAAAGAGAGAGCACCCGTCTCCTTTATATACTGAGCATGATGTCACATGATATGGAATATTCCAATGAC
Organism: Strix uralensis; assembly: GCF_047716275.1. Lineage (NCBI taxonomy): Eukaryota > Metazoa > Chordata > Aves > Strigiformes > Strigidae > Strix > Strix uralensis. The sequence goes on from NC_133975.1 coordinate 43,964,658, forward strand.
CAATCCAGGCCCGGCCCTCTACCTGTGCTCCCTCTCAGCGCAAGGAAAGTTAACTCTATCCTGGCTGAAACCAGGACAAGAATGTATCAGAAATAGTGTGGCCAGCAGGGACAGGGAAGTGATTGTCCCCCTGTACTCAGCACTGGTGAGGTCGCACCCTGAATCCTGTGTTCAGTTTTGGACCCCTCACTACAAGAAAGGCACTGAGGTGCTGGAGTGTGTCCAAAGAAGAGCAATGAAGCTGGTGAAGGGTCTAGAGCACATGTCTTATGAGGAGCAGCTGAGGGAACTGGGGTTGTTCAGCCTGGAAAAAAGGAGGCTCAGGGGAGACCTTGTTGCACTCTACAACTACCTGAAAGGAGGTTGTAGTGAGGTGGGTGTCAGTCTCTTCTCCCAAGTAACAAGTGATAGAACTAGAGGAAATGGCCTCAAGTTGTGCCAGGGAAGTTTTAGATTGGATATTAGGGAAAATTTCTTCACCAAAAGGGTTGTCAAGCATTGGAACAGGCTGCCCAGGGAAGTGGAGTCACCATCCCTGAAGGTATTTAAAAGACATATAGATGTGGTGCTTAGAAACATGGTTTAGTGGTGGACTTGGCAGTGTTAGGTTAATGGTTGGACTTGATGATCTTAAATGTCTTGTCCAACCTAAATGGTTCTGTGATTCCATGATTCTATTACATTTCACATTGGTGCATTGCTGTACAGTTATATCTCTGCTTAAATACTGAGACCAGCAGATCTGCATTAGTATTACATTCCCACTTTGGCTGATAAGGAACTGCTTTGTTTAGCCTCAGTGGACCCAGCACAGTACCACATTGTGCTATGCAGATGTGTCCTGTCAAATGCAGCAGTAGAATCCTCCTCCACATGATGCTATTTAAGTCCCTTGTTCACAGGAGTAGCTTCTGTCTTTGTGAAAGCCCTTGTCTTTATTCACTACACATATTCTAACCCCTGAAGCAATCTAAGTTCTGAAAGACAACAGGTCCACCTGTACATTTAACACCATGTGGGGAAAACCAGTGTAAAATAAGCTGTTGGAACGTTTTACTTCCATGCATTTGTACAAGGTTCTTGATTTGAAAAGCTTGGCTCTATTTAGTGGGGTTTCTAGAGGAAAATGCACTCCCAGGAAATTCTGATACCACTTGCCTGGTTTATTCTTTATTCGATCCTTTTCTTACCAAAGTCTACTTACTCTGTTGCTTACTGTGGCAATGTCATCTTGCTCACACTGTCTTCTCTCTGCAAGCTGCTTACGTGATCCTGTCTCTTGCCCAGAGGTTGCCCCCACCCCCTAACAGGCTAAAACAAATCCAAGAATGTTTCTTTAAAAGGATGAAAAATATTATACCTTTCCAATGCACTTTGCAATACAAATTTCCCTACTTTGACAATCATTTTAACTAAAAGTACTGTACTTTTAAAATAATTATAGCACAAGCATCACGTTGTGCTTTGGTTTTGTGGTTTTGTTGGGTTTTTCTTCCCCTCCAAGAAATTTATTTGATCCTGTAAACTCATATTTGGCAAGTCTGGTGCAGCTCTGTTCAGAACTGACAACTCATCAAGCCCTGGGAGGACGGTGCATTGCCCCAGCACACAGCAGGGATCAGACTGGGACTCTGAATCACAACTCAGTTATTGCTTAGCATCAGAGGGGAAGTAAATTCTATCATTCCTATTCATTGGGTATCTTGTGTCTCCCTTCTTAATTCATGTCAGCTCATCTTTCACCTCCCTGTCTGGGAGCAAAAGTGATAATCTGTCTGTTGCTTCACACACAGAGAATCTGGCATTTCATGCTCAGAGGAGTTCAGGAGATCAGCAGAACATCTCCTTTGCTTCTTCATGAGGATGTGTGGCTCAGCCTGCAACCCAGTCACTGGCTTCTGTTTGCTTCAGCTTTGCATTTACCCCACAGGTGTATACTTGTGCTGGGCCCATTTGTTATGCTTGCTTCCTTGCCTTAATTTTTTTTTAGGTGATCTTCAGGGTATGCTCTTAGCAGTTATTTCTGAAAAACCCAAGTACACAATATTTCCACATGCCTGCTGCAACAGCAGGACCTTAAAAGGTCCCCAGCAAGCTAGTTATGACTTTATCTCTTAAATCCATGTTGAGTCTCTCTCCATGACCCCTGCTCACTGTGAAATGTCTGTCATATATCCTTTGTGCTGAAAGCTGCTATTAAATTAACTTGTCCATAATTCTGTCCATACTCCTTCGGTAGTGCTCAGTTATTTTATAAATACACTGAATCTGTTTGGGTACAGTGAAAATGACATTATCCTTCTAAGAACACTTTCTTAAAACTGTTATCTTCTGCCATTTATGGGAAAGAGGCATTATTTTTTGTACAAAGAGAATCTTAACATACTTGAGCTTCTACTGTTAAATGCCTCAAACCTGCATTTACTTCACAGTCAAAGTAGTAGTATGGAGAAATCAATACTGAAGGTTCACGGCAAAAGAAAATCTAGATACAGAGCTTTCTTTGTTCTACTTTTGCTTTGAGACAAACTACGGTTTGAATGTGTCTGTTCTGCAGTCATAGGACTTTCAGAAGCCAGAAGTTATGTTGCCGTAGGCTACAGATCAGTGAATGCACCAAAACCTGCCTGAATAGCAGGGTAAGTTAGTCTGTGTCATGATAGCACAGGAGGCTTCTGATTTTTGCATTCCTCTATCAGGTATATTGCAAATGCACATCTATTGTGCTATTTCAGACAGTGCTAGGAGGCTTATTCTCCAAAAAGATTTTCTTTATCCTGGCTGTGAATTGAGAGGTTGTCATGATAGTTTTGTGTCTGACTGGGTAAAGCGACTGGAGTCTTTGCTATGGCTATTTTCTGAATAGTTGTAATGTTCTAATATTTTTCAATCTTTTGACTAGTGTGACAAAAAACTTTCTTCATTTCCATCTTCATTTCCTTTCAGTCTCTTAGCGATATATTGCTAGACATAGTCCTTTGTCTATTTTAATATGTGACTAATCTTTTCCATTGCTATCTGTACACTACAATTGCTATCTGTATTATACCATGGAATATGGTATGCAGCAGTCCATCAATCCTCTTTCTTCATCTTAAAGCAGAAAATATCTAGTAATTGCTTAATAAATCTGCCATTTCTTTATCTCAGTCCCCAATTCCCCATTTGCATTTTTAGTAGTTTTATCTTTAGGGCTGCCTGGTCAGCTAACCAAGACAGGACGATAGTTAACTTTTATAGTACAGAAAGCAATAGGATTCTATGGTGAATTAATATTTTTTTTTAAATTAATAATGGGTACTAAAATCTTGATGGAATTGTTAATGTCATGCATAGCTCTAACCCCCACAGAACTTGTCTTGGGCACCTGGGATGGATAGTGACGTCTCTATTTGTCTCAGGGTTGTGACCCAAGGAAGTTACCTGCATTTCAACACAAATAATTCAACAACCAATTCAGGGCTGAATTCCAGCAAGATCCGCTTTTCCTGTATTCTTCAGCAACTCTTCTTTGTCAAAAGAATTACCATATTTTAAATGATACATTAGTGGCATATTATTGGTACAGGGATTTCGTTTTGATTTCTTGATAAGCAATGACCAGTGCACCAGGTGTGATCTTACTTTCTGCTATAGTAGTAGAGATATCATGTTAGCAGAGGATCTGAAAGCAACTAAAACTATTAGTGATTCCAGTTATTTATTTATATTGACAAGAATTGTTTGCCACGAAATCTGTTTTAGCTAAGAAAAACAAAGGAAGAACACAAAGGCTTTCAGCTTGTTTATTAATCACACTTTTGTTTTACAACTTATTCTGTGCTGCATCAAAGAAGCTTAAGAATACTCCGTTACCTAACTGAAGTTTCATTTTCTACACATTTGAAGTTCAGAAGTTTGCCTTCTGAACTTGCTGTCTGAGCTGTATGACAGGGAGGATTTGCAAGAAAGCGTTTATCACTAGTCTTGCTTATCTGTACTGCTTGCCATTTCTGAACTGGAGTTTCTGTTGATCAGATCTTTAGATTTGATAGTGAAAATTTTCAGCGTTTAGGAAGCATGAACTGCTGCAGACTCCTAAAGCATATCTCATCAACAAGACAGCCCTTTGTGAACATATTTGACCCATCCTACCCCTCCTAGTCCTCAGGCTTAGGTGAGAATGTCAAAGCAAGTTCAAGATCCCTGTCTTCATCTTGAGGGAACTCCATAGCATCAGTCCTCAGACATCTAAAAAATTTTAAGGAATTGCAGCATAAAGCCTGTTTTGGAAAACTGGCATGATGCACCTCCCTGTGGAGGATTAAATCTCATTTCTGATGACGGTAACACTCTTAAGGTTGTGCTTGAGACCATGGACTAAACTGGGACTTTGGACAAACACAAATCTTGCAAGTTTCTCCTCTCCTTAACTATGCCCTTGCTAAAATAAATACATAGCAATAGACAGAAAAAGCTTTAAAAAGCTGACTAGAAAACCCACCAAATCAAGACATTGACTGTCTGTGCTCCTGAGGGACTGTTAATAAATGAAAACACATGGTTGATATTTAGTTATTTTGCTTAAATAAATACCCAGAAAGTATTAAAAGCAACCTGTGGAGGACTTCCATAGAACTGTCAAAATATACTGCTGTTTGCTATTGTTACAATCTACATCAAAATCCAGGGTGATATAAAATCCCTCATTTATTTTGAATTGAGTGCCAAAGCAAAAGGAATAAGCAATTTTGAGAAAGTAAGCCCAATGGTATGACCCACAGCTCCAGTCTTATGCTTCAGGGAACTTAGGACAAGATTTTATTTCTAGGGGACTAGAGGTACATAAGGGAGTATACAGTGGAAGAATTAGTGCTTTAAATTTTACATTTTCAAAATAATGGGAAAAATACAAAATGAAAAGCTTTCCTAATTAAGCTGGACAAATATTTCTTCATGGAATCTCACTGTAATCTTTTTCAGACATAAAATGGACCAAATAGCAAGTATGTGACATGAATCAGGCTTCTTGTGGCGTGTGGTCCAACACAAGCTGGATACAAACGGGGAGGCTACCTCAGATCTTTAAAGAAAATATTTTAATGTTGACAAGCAAGCACAGCAAGAGACAGAAATGTATTCTGTACAGAGTAAAGACAGATTCTAAGACTGTAGACTACTTAAAAACTAGTTACAAGAGCACTTAATCCAGATTTATGACAGAATTCCTGCTTGAATGGTGGGGTAGACACATCCAATTAATTTACTGTCTTTTAGAGAACTAGGTATGCAAACTATAATCAAAGATCTTAGTGTAGTGATATTGCTCTGTGTGTATATCTCACTTTTCTCCTCTACTATAACAGAGGAACCACCTCTTTCTTACTCTTCAGTTTGATTCTGATTCACCTAAGGATCTCAAATTCCTTTCCATTTTTCAGACTATGCAATTTTAAAAAATATTCTCATTGCTTCTATTGTTCTTGATTATTCAATCTTACTTGATAAAATTGGTCTCTGCTGTCTTATTTCCTTTTAGCTTCAACCTGGATGAATTTTAGTTATCTCTTATTCCTTTTGCACTCTCCTTTGCTGCATTTCTTTTACACTGTCAAATTTTGATCATGTTTCCTTAGAGTATTTTACATTCTTTCAAAGCTAGTTATATTAAAAGAAAATAGCTTTGTTTCTTGTGACAGTACTTACACTCCTTGGTGTTTATGTTGAATGACTGTGCTTTAGCTAATTGTTCCCTAATATCAAATTCACCTGCTTTACTTTTTCTCGTTTGGCATACAAGTTCATGGGTAGTCTTTTTCCGTATCGCCTCATCAGGAAAGCAAAAGGATCAGTCTCAGTCCCTTTTAAAGCCAATGGTAGAAATCCTTCTGATTTACCTAGGAGGACGATCGAGGCTTCTTGTAGACGTCCCTAGAAATATCTCCATGTTCCAGAGCTGCAGTTCTTCTCCCAAACAATACTTCTGCATTTCTCACAGGTCTTATGAAACATTTCCTGCTGTTCTACAGATGTACAGCAGCATATATGATTCATCTAACAGGCACAATGAACACCTAGATAACTTTCCTGTATTTCTTACCCTCTGTCATTCTTTACCATCACCATTGACCCTCTTCCTGCACTGTTTTTTGGTATCCATTTGATAAAATGTACATTCTGGTATTTTTAGTTCCATATGATGTTTGTCCTTCAGTCAACCTTTGATATATTTGAGGGGATAGGATATGTGGAGAAGTGTATATGTGATTTTTTTTTTTTTTTTAAAGGATTCAGTGTTTTCTAAGTGTCTTCATGGAGGTAAAAAGGCAAGCCAGTCTTTGCTATCTGTGTAACAGTTGCATATCAAGGCTTATATCTGTAGATAAAGCACAAATGACTTCACCAAATAAAAACTGAGTTCTGATTTTAATGGCTATGCTTCTGCAATGAAGTCCACAGTAAAAGCCTGAAGCTGCCATGAATAAAATAAATATAAAATTGAACCATTTTAGTTTCTGTCCGGTAACAAAAGCCATTTCTGGGAAGAAGAAACTTTAATTGTTTTGTGTCAGCAGTTGGCTTATGTGTTCAGGAGGGGAAAAATTCTAGAGGCAGAAGGCAAAAGAATCAAGTAGTAATTTGAATTATTTTTCTTTTCTACATGACATGTCTATGAACCACTTAATTTTGTATCAGAATTGTTTTGTTTAAAAAAACCCCAAACCACCATGTAACAGAAACAAAACAATGAACCAGCTTGAGACTTGAATCATAAATTAATACAGGGATTTCTATGGAAATTACCACTGTATATACTTGAGAACACTGTTGTGCAGAATGTATCTTCCTCTAGCTTGCTTCGACTGATAGCTACACAAGTGCAAAATGTAGCAAGTAGAGGCTCAGCAGGGATAGAAAAATTGTGATCCTAGTCAAGTGCTAAACTTTCACTGATTTTAAGAGAGCCACGGTTTCACCTGAGGAGCCAGAAGTCATTCCTAATTGTCCTGGGTACATGCATGGAGCTGAGAGTGGGGAAATTGATATAAACTGTACTAAGATACTACAAGTAATGACACATAGTGATCATAGTAAACGTTCAAGAAATCAGTTTACTCTGTCAGAAGGGAATGCAGCAGTGAATGGATATTATGTATATGTAGACAAACTTTTGTAGTGGCTATAGGGATACTATACTGGTAAATAAACTCAAATTCTGTATTTAAAAAGAATTTGCTTCCTCAGGGGCCCCAGAGAAATTTTGTTCCTCATTACCAATCTTATTGCTGGAACAGTAAGTTCATTTCTAAGGCTTCAGGAAAGTGATACATTTGGTATAGAGGTCCCCTGAAGGTCCAGGAGCACTATATCTCCAAGGGGGCAGGATCCACTTGCTAACTAACTGCTCAGTGTCATCCCTGCGAAGTTTTTGCTTCTTGACAAGCAGCAACAGCAGGAGGGTTCAGATCAGAAATCAGGCTGCATCCTCAGGTCATGAGTGATTTAAAAAGGCTGACTGATATATGGTGTGGCCCCATAAATAAAAGATGTATTAGCTGCCCAAGGTAGAAGGGATGTGAGCATAGTGCACACTGCATGCTGCAGCTATGTATGTATTGAAGGAACAAACGCTACAAAATAATTATGGTGTCATTGTGTACTCCAGACAATATGTAGTATAGACATATATGGATGTGGGTTAGTCCTTATCATTTGACCATTATCAAAGCCTGGACCACAGAAGACAGTGTAGATACATTACTGTGTTCAGATGTGTTAAGTCAAATATACCATAGGCCAGGCAAGGAACGGAATAGGATAACTGTGAACCATATGTTGGTTTTGAGCTATCTAATAAAACTAATTTTAACATAAAATATTGTATCCTATAATGATATAGAATTCATATAGATATAACACCGATTATGGACCAAAATGTCCATCTGGAGCATCTTTGTATTGTTTAGTCTGTTTCCAGTTCAGACATATGGGAGTCTGGAAATCGTTTTACCCTTGCCACTGTATATAGTATCTGTTTCTGGGTTTTATTGCATTTCCTTTGCAGCTGTGATTTGTGGCCATTTGCATTTTTGCTGACAGGTACTAAGAGTAAGTCAATATTTATAAAGTACTTCTATGCCTTCCTTTTACTAGAGACTTCACCGATCGTAATGAGCTGCTGCTTCAGAAAATGAAATACAATTTGGGTGCACATGCCAACAATAATTGTACTTGTCAAAAGAAACAGATAACATTATAACTACCCAAAATTTAATCACAAGAAATGTGATAATTCATACGGGAAATCGTGTTTTACAATTATTTTCATTTCATGGGGTTTAGAGTAGATCAGGGAAAAAAAAAATTACACTGTTTAGGCAAAGCATGCAGAATGGTATAGAAAGGCAATTATATGCAAAGCTTTTAAAATGTCTTGGTGTTTCCTGCTGATGGAAATGTACCTGAGACTTCAACAATAAAAATACCCTATGAGAAATTGAAAAAAAAGTTATTATAATTAACTGTTGCATAATATACTTAATTTGGTTTAGTTAGGAACTATTTTAAGATTTTTCTGGCAATGCTGCTGGGAGCAAGTATAAGGTAGCACATAAAAGAACCTTTCAGCTGTGGAGGGTGAGATTCAGATCTGTCGTTAGTGTAACTCAGGGCTAATTCATTAAGTCAGATTTGTTCCATATTCATAGCCATATAAGTGAACTCTGAATCTGGGGCAGATCTTGTACATTAAAATCCATCACAATTTTAAATTCTGATTTACAATAACAACAGTTAAATTACTTAAGAGTATCAGCCCATTGCTCTAAAAGCAAACAAAAAAAACCCCAAATCACAAACCCAACAAAACCAATCAACCAATAAAAATCAGCTAATCAATGAAAAAATTATTAATGCTATATTTTTTCATTCTCATATTTTTAATTGGCATTTTCATACCAACTGAAATGTGTTCTTGTTACATTGTTTGGAGAAACTGATAAATTGTATGAAGCTAGGCCTTTAGAGACAGACTTCAGATGCGTAAGCCTGACTGGAGGGAAGTGCAGAGAGCTCCTGTGCTTGGTTACTGTACAGCAAGAGTAGCTAGAGTCCAGGCTAGGGCTGGGCGCAGTGACATAGCTGTGAGCCTTAACTCGCATGCCAGCTTCCTCCCAGTGATTCATCCTCCTCTGGTGGTATCTTGATACCTTGTGGCATCCCCATTTTCTGGAGGCATCTTGGTTACTGATGGTGAGTGGCTGATTCACTCGAGATATGTCTAAAAACTACACGTAGTACAGGAAGAATGTGTAAGTGTGACTTCATTACTCAGGGACATATCCAGCCTTTGCAGAATACAGTCAGGATGAGGGTTTGCACTCTGCCTTTTTTTTTCTTTTTGATGTGTTTTTTCTCAATGTTCTGCAAAGCAATACTCTGATTATACAATCCAAATTAAATACAGAAGGGTCAATAAGTTGTTTGTCATAGTGTTCCTCCTGGAAATAAAAAGAAAATTAATACATTGGTTTGCCCTGGAATGATCTCCTTGAATTTGGTCAATGCATAATAGGGGTAGTATATGTGGCCTGGAACTGAGAAGAGACTCTGCCCGCTTTGCTTTATACATACTGATTTCAGGATTTTGCGCTGCAAAAGGGGAAGCTTAGCGATTCAACAGTCTCTTGAGGTTTTTATAACTGTGCTGTTCCCTGCGTAGAAATGGAGTTCTGCAGCAGAGTGAGGAAATCAGCAGCAACAGGAGGCTTTAAAGAAAACAGGCCGTGGCAAAGAAAAACAGGAAGTTTAAAAAGATGATGATAAATGCAGTTCAGAATAATGAGTATGTACTATTCATCAAGTCTGATAGATATTTCCTTGCTCAGCAAGGAAACTTATCAACGGTGCGATGTAGTACTCATGGCAGGAGATTCTCTGTACTCAATACCTTTTAATGTGTAAAGGAAAAAAATGGCTTGTGGGTTCAGTCTTATCAAACACTGCTGTAAGCTCTTTGTTTTGTTCAATGCTATAAAAACACAGAAGATGCAGAATGGGATCTTTTTTATACTTTCATTTTTATTGTCAGATATGAAATGTGAGCAGTTATACCTGAAATATAGTTATACCAGTTCTGCTGACTAGTGCATTTAAATGTTAGTATGACCATAGTAACCCACCCCGTTTTATATTTCAAGGGCACTTTCTGAAGAACAGTTAGCTTCCTCCTTCAGAGAGATGGTCTCAAGCGGTATACACTGACTTAAAACTGATATGATAATATATCCCTAAATAATCCAGCAAATAATTTTGAAGAAAACAGCTATTTATACTGAAATTTCATGCAGCAAGACCTCTGGAGATGTAATCTAAGAGTTTAGAGCTCTGTAAGAGTACTAATCATCAGAAGAGTTTGACAGCTCTGTAATTTTGCTCTCTGTGGGTTCCCGTGGTGTATTAGGAAGGTGATTCATGAAACAAGTCACCTACAGATTTAGGCTTAGAAATATCTGGACTAAGGGAAAATATCTTTTAATATATATTTTTTTTTATATTTATATGGGGCCAGATTTGCTATTGGATTTGAGGAGCATATACCTAGAGAACAGTATCCCCTGTACACTGTAGGCAATCTGATTTATCGCCAATACATTTCACAATGTTAAAGAATTTATAGTATAATGCAGTTTTAAGTGAAGGCAAAGTGAAACCTCCTTTGATCCTGCAAAATTGCATAGGAAGAGGGTAGAAAGACTAAGCTTTTGCCATTTTATTACTCTTTGGGTTCTTAAGTACTCATTTTGCTTTATCTTTAAGATCCCATTTTGCAAAGAGATGTCTATATTGCTCTGTGATCTTTGATCTTTTTTCATAATTATATTCAGCATTTGAGGTACCAGTGACTTTTGCTTTAAGTTTGACAGGTAAAATGATTATTTTTTTTTTCCTTCATAATTTTACTGTGGCTGGTGACTCATGAAATAGCTGCAAGTGATGCATCTGATGCTGCCACACTGTTGGAAGTGTTCATCTGCCACCACATTGGTTGTAGATACCAAGGGCTTAAAAACAGTTTCTGAGAGAAAACAAAGTTGAGAAGAGCGTGTATGTGACTTCTGAATGTATCACTTGTTCCATGAACCATGCCCTATGCTTTTTAAATGTTGGCACTTAATTCCAGCCAGATGCTACAGGAAATAAAGAAGAAGAAATCCACAAATGAAAGCATTTTTATGAGAAATTTCTCCTTCCCTATCCAGATGGGAGAAAGGTTGCTGTCCTACCTGTTTCCCAGATGGTTTGGGAGAGCAAATAAGAACTCATCAAACACTGCTAGAGCTTAGAGAGATATCAAAATTGACTTTTAAGCTATCTTGACAGTTTGGAAATACATTCAGATGGATCACTAGGAGACTAAATGAATTTGGGACATCATCAGTAAGTCCATTAAAATTTCCCCATCTATTACATAAAGCAACAGGGAGCAAGAGCAGCTCATTTAGAACCATGTCTTCCAAATTCAGCAATAAAAAGTGAAAGACCATATTTTCATTCCTAATGCCTGCAGGAAGTAGATAAGGGAGAGTTTCATGTCTTCTCCATCCATTTATATTCCTTTCTCCTATTACCTTTTAGTTGCGTTAGTACTTCAGGATATTGTGTTGCATTAAACAGCAGGTCTTTCCACTGTATAACCTTCACAAGGGTTATACAGTGTTTTCCAGCCTCTTTAGTAGGTGGACTGGATTACATGAGAAGGGGTCTTTCTCTGGAGAATAACAAACTGCTAAATGGGAGTGAATGATGTATGAACTGCTCCCCAAGGAATTGAAGTAGGTAAGAGGAGTGTAGTGCTTGACATGAATGATTAGCACATGGAAGCTGGAAAAGTGAGGAGCCTTGAAGCTAGTTGTTTTTGTGTATGAGGGTCAATGGAGTTTCTTTAACTTATGTGACAAATAAAAATAGACATTTTTTTCTCTCTCCATGGAATAAAGGTATTAAGCTCTTTCTTCAGAGAGAGTGAGGGAAAAAGCAAGATGAACATTTTAAGCATGTAAGAGATGTGTAGGTAAGGTCAGTAGTTGCTCTGTGTGTGTGTATGCATGAAGATGAGAGAGACAGGGGTATGCACTCATTTTTCCTCCAGCATTTGGGAGATGGTGGATATTAATTAAAGCGACTTTGTAACCTTCATATCTAAAAGATAACCTTTAATGTCTTTAAATACAAATGTTTAGAATAAAACCAGAGGTCCAAATATCCTTGTACAATTTAGAAATTCAGAACTGAATCTAAGTCAATGTAATACAATCTAAACAGGGAGCTTTGGCTGCAACTCAGGGAGAAAAGGAGAGTTTACAGCTTTAGGAAGAAGGGGCTAGTGACTCACAATGATTACAAAGATGCTGTGAGACTATGCAGGGCAGAAATCAGGAGGTCTAAAGCCCAGCTGGAAATTAATCTGGCTTCAGCAATCAAGGATAACAAGAAATGTTTCTAGAAGTATGTCAACAGCAAAAGAAAGACCAGGGAGAGCCTCCACCCCTTGCTAAACGCAGGAGGAAACATGGTAACAAGTGACGAGGAAAAGGCTGAGGTGCTTAATGCCTTCTTTGCCTCGGTCTTTAACAGCAAGACTACTTGTACTGAGGGAATCCAGCCTCCTCAGCCAGAAGACAGAGACTGGGAGAACGATCCCCCCACAATCCAAGAGGAGATAGTCAGTGACCTACTGCATCACATAGACATACACAAGTCTATGGGACTGGATGGGATACATCGGAGGGTGCTGAAGGAGCTGGCTGGGGTGCTCACCAAGCCGCTTTCCATCATTTACCAGCAGTCCTGGCTGACCGGGGAGGTCCCGACAGATTGGAAATTGGCCAATGTGATGTCCATGTATAAGAAGGGTCAGAAGGATGATGCAGGAAATTACAGGCCTGTCAGCTTGACTTCGGTGCCCGGGAAGCTGATGGAGCAGCTCATCCTGAGTACCATCACACAACACATGCGGGACAACCAGATGATCAGGCCCAGTCAGCACAGGTTTATGAAAGGCAGGTCCTGCTTGACAAACCTGATCTCCTTCTACGACAGGGTGACCTGCTTATTGGATGAGGGAAAGGCTGTGGATGTAGTTTACCTTGACTTCAGTAAGGCCTTTGACACTGTTTCCCACAGCATTCTCCTGGCAAAACTGGGCTGTTCGTGGCTTGGATGGGCACACGCTTCGCTGGGTAAAAACCTGGCTGGATGGCAGGGCCCAAAGAGTTGTGGTGAATGGAGTTAAATCCAGTTGGCGGCTGGTCATGAGTGGTGTCCCCCAGGGCCTGGTTTTGGGGTCACTCCTGTTTAACATCTTTATTGATGATCTAGACGAGGGGATCGAGTGCATCCTCAGTAAATTTGCAGATGACATCGAGTTGGGTGGGAGTGTTGATCTGCTCGAGGGTAGGGAGGCTCTGCAGAGAGACCTGGACAGGCTGGAGCAATGGGCTAAGGCCAACTGTAGGAGTTTCAATAAGGCCAAATGCCGGGTTCTGCACTTGGGCCACAACAACCCCCAGCAGCGCTACAGGCTTGGGGAGGAGTGGCTGGAGAGCTGCCAGTCAGAGAGGGACCTGGGGGTGTTGATTGACAGCCGGCTGAACATGAGCCAGCAGTGTGCCCAGGTGGCCAAGAAGGCCAATGGCATCCTGGCTTGTATCAGAAATAGCGTGGCCAGCAGGGACAGGGAAGTGATCTTACCCCTGTACTCGGCCCTGGTGAGGCAGCACCTCGATTCCTGTGTTCAGTTTTGGGCCCCTCACTACAAAAAGGACATTGAATTACTCGAGCGTGTCCAGAGAAGGGCAACGAAGCTGGTGAAGGGTCTGGAGCACATGTCGTATGAGGAGCGGCTGAGGGAACTGGGGTTGTTTAGTCTGGAGAAGAGGAGGCTGAGGGGAGACCTCATCGCCCTCTACAGCTACCTGAAAGGAGGTTGCAGAGAACTGGGGATGAGTCTCTTTAACCAAGTAATAAGCGATAGAACAAGAGGGAATGGCCTCAAGTTGCGCCAAGGAAGGTTTAGACTGGATATTAGGAAGTATTTCTTTACAGAACGGGTTGTTAGGTGTTGGAATGGGCTGCCCAGGGCAGTGGTGGAGTCCCCATCCCTGGAGGTGTTTAAGAGTCGGGTCGACATAGCGCTGAGGGATATGGTGTAGTTGGGAACTGTCAATGTTAGGTTAATGGTTGGACTAGATGATCTTCAAGGTCTTTTCCAACCTAGACAATTCTGTGATTCTGTGATTCTGTAATCTAGTACTAAGACTTTCACCCGTCCTTGAATGCCTGATCATCACTGAAAAAACACAAGAATCTCTTTATGTAATTAATTCATGTAGTAAACACCAAATCAGTCTCTAACTATGTAGAAATAAATCAAAGAAGTAAAAAACATTTGGGTAGAATAACCACTTACCTGGTAAATTATTAAAGAATTTAAAAATAAAATCTAAAATAATTGGATAATTAACCAACAAACAAAACCCCTGAGGAAATGAGGGAAAACTCTTATTTTAGGATTATGGTTCAGAATCTTTCCTTTTAGTGATGGTAAAGTGCAAGCAAGGCAAAGCAAATTTTATGGCAATTTCTGGGATAAATTCTTGGCAGATAATATAAACCTAGATGAAGGAAAGCCATATGCAATTTTAATTAAACAAATGCATCTGTGCCTTCTAAGTATTAAATGGTGGGATGAGCCACCTACCTCAACAGAGTGACAGAAGCAGTGCACCACATTACAATGCTATAATGTTATGATGGTAAGTGGCTAGAAATATCAGATACTGACTCTGAACAGGATCTTTCGAGTAGAGATGTTGAAAACCTTTGGTATCAGAACCATGTGAAACATTAATTGGATTTGAATAAAAAAGCTTAGGTTTACACTGACCCAGGACAAGCAAGGCCAATGTCCTGGTGACAAATATGGTGAGTTGTCCCATTCTCACAGGCCATTTGCTAATGGGATACAATCTAATGACATACTCATTTCCTCAGGACACAGGGCAACAAGACGTACGTCTATCAGTTCAGCTATTTCGAGGGAAATAACAGGTTAACAAACTTCATGTTATATTTTGGTCCTAACTTACATGTACTTTTTTTTTTTTTTTTTTTTTTTTTTAAAGAAAGCTTTGTTGGTGTTTGGATAAGTATAGATATATTTCAGAGTTCAACTCTAAATGTGGAACTACCAGGAATTCACCTCTGCAACTTTGGCTCGTCTTTCTTCACAATGACTCTTACATATTACTCACAGTGATTCTACTTCACTTATTTTTCCTTTTGATGTGGAAGGACATGGTGAAAGGCTATCTGAATATTACAAAGACCTATTTATCTTAGTTCCCCTTATCTGTATTAACAGTTACATCTTTGAAGAACTCGAACAGGAATGTGTTACCTGTCCATTCTGAACTCATCCTTAAATGTGCTAGTTTTTTCAGTTTCCATTCATTACCACAGCTATAATGCAATTTCTAAGAAATTCTTTAAAACTTGTGGAAAACTTATAGGTTTATGGATTTATTTAATTTGCTTCTAAACAGTCCAAAACCAGTGCAGTTTTGTGGCATTCTCTCCCTCATCCGCAATCTCTTTATTTCAGAACAGTCTTGCTAAAGCAAATACAAAAGATGTAATAACTCAAAAACAAGGAAGCATTGTGAATGATTTCCACTTGGAAGATACCTTTCAGATGATCTGTTGGTCTGGATTTAATATGTCTCCAGCTTCTCAAACCATTTTAATACAGTATGTTCTACTCTGTAAAGAGTATTTCTGTGCTCAAACTCTGTTAGCTTGAAACTTTTGTTGTGGGTGAGCAAAATTTTTTTTTTTAGCATTACTCACCGACAGAATGGTGACTGTCTGAGAAAGGCATAAGTAAAAATTTAGAATTACATTTTCAGAATGGATTTCCTGTTCACTTTTTATTTTTGTTTTCTAATAACTTGTCTTTTCAGCAGTTGATTTGTATTTACTGGGAATCAGATACTTCTCTGAAATGGACTTCTGCCTTTAGCATTGAGTACATACATTTACACACACACACCCCCTCCTCCAGCCTGATATTTGGATGGGAATACATGAACCCTTTTATTTTAATGGCTACCAATTGTTATTGGCTGGACACAAATTTCTTAGATGTTTTCCTTTCCAACAAAGGGAATCAGAACAGTCAGAACTATCACTTTGACATTATTCTGATGGTGATCAGTGCTAAAGGGCCAGTGCCTCAGGTGACAATATCATTGTAACATCTGTGAAGTAGCAGGTAGTTTGTGTAGGTCCATGTGCATCCTTGTTCTTTTCAGTTTCTTCTAGATGTACAGAAGAAAGGAAAAGGCTTCCTTCCACGTTGTCATTGAGGCTAGTTAAGCCACAGGCTTCAGGTTTCAAATCAGGTATTTTTCCTAATCATGGCATAATCTAATGGGTAAAACACTAATTTTTGCCCTTTAAATTTTCTTTTAATTAAATGTATGTCATTTACTTGGGAATCTTTTAGTTATACATGATAACTTTAAACCTCTTCCTCTTTCCTCTGATTCTCTCACCACCTCCAGAAGCATCTAAAACCAGCAAAACCTTCTGTATCTTGTCTCCAAATCATCCAAGAGTCCCTTATCTCCTTCTAACATGCACAACAGCAAGAAATGATCTGACTCACTTGGAATAGAAGACTAAACAGGATTGTCAATGTCTTATGCACGTTCTCTTCTGTGCAAAGGCTCAGTTAACACCAGTTAGTCACAGAAGCCAGCAGAGAAGAGAAAAAGGCAGTTTTGCCATGGAGAGAGGAGGAAAGAAACAAACAACCAAAGAATCAGATCAGACACCAGAACAGGAAAATATCAGCACATCACAGGAAAAGTTCCTGGTGTTCAAACGACCTGTGCTGCTTTTGCTGATATGTCAGCTCTGCCTGTGGTTCCTATAGTCATGCAGCATTTCAATTGCTAAATAAATGAGGAATATGAATTTTCTTTTTGAACAGGAAAAGATCATTAAAAAAATGACAAAATGACACTAAACAACAAAGCCTGTGAAATTAATGTCCCACTCAAAAAGGTAGAACAAACTGCATAAGCCTAATGAGTGTTATAATTTTTTCACTTTGAATTTTCACTTTCAGTCCTGATTCACTGGTGTGTATGTAACGTGAAATTTGGCACAATTTCATTTGTATACAGCTATCTGATAAAGTTAGTGAATGGGTGTTAGCGACTTCAAATAAAATCTACATGAATTTAATTTTAGAAATATCAGTGTCTTAAGAGCTTTTAAAAATACAGAATACAGTAGCTTTCACAAGCAAGGTCACTGCTATAGCATTTTTATAGATAATTGTTATGTCAGGGAGGAACATTAAATGCTCAGCTGTATCTAATTGGCTATTCTTGAGCTTATGAATAGTCATTTAGAAGTTTAATTTCACCATATTAAATATAGATTTTTTTTTTCTTCCTGAAAGTAACCCTCCCCCCCCGCCCCCCCATCAGTGTTAGCCTTCCATTGAAGATTTGTAAGAAAAAGATGTTTTACTGGTTTAAAACATGGATATTAACTGTGTATGGGTAAATGATGATTGTAGACCTTCATCATCAGTGCTGTGCGTTAGATGCTCTTAGATCATGGGCTGAGAGAGGGATTTGCTCATTTGAGGCACTTAAAATGGAGAGCTAGGATCAGAATGAGATGGAACAGTATATGTGATTTATCTTTCAAATAGATCAGTCTAAAGCATGCATAGGTTCACTGATTCAGATGGAGTCACTTCTGCTTAGATTTATGGTAGTGTATGGAAATTAGAATTGTGAGTCAAATGTTATCTTTGACACTCTTGGGAGGGTTTCTTATTTTTTAACTGAAGGCAATGAAAAGAAGTAGAGCAAGATAAAGTAAAAAGAGAAGCAGTAAATAAAAGCTAAAATTATATTAAACACTCTATGCACTATTATCTTCTTATTGCTTCATTGTACGAAAGGAACTAAAGCAAAGAAAAATAAGCTGTGAAAAAGGAGAAAGCAAATAAAGTCATAATATCATAGCTTATAAAGAGATCATGCACATAGCCAAGTAACTGTCCATATTGGGAAGTGCTACACAATATCTATTTTCCATACTGTATTTCCAAACCTTGTGACAAACATCCCTGTATAGAACATCATTCCACAACTATTTATTAAACAAAACCTTTAGGATCAAATTGTTAGCTTAAATTCTATTATGAATGGAGAAAGATGGGACTATTTACTCAGCAAATCATAGTTATTTCCCTAGCTGCCTTCTAGTTCCCAGAAGGAAAGTAAATTGCTTTGGGTCTAGCCTGCCTCCATGTCTTGAGTGGACCAATTCAGTGTGATTTACTGATCTAACTGCTAGTTTGTTCTGTTTGGCTAAACTTAATGCTTGTTTGCCTTGGTGAAAAATTCCACATGCTTTCTCCTTCAGACTTTCAGGGGACTATAACCTACGCACCAGGTATTCCAAGAACTATCTCAAAATGAGATTTGCAGTTGTGCATCAGATAACAGTATTCGTTGTTTGCCATACACAGCCTCTGCATTGAAAAATCCATTTTGAGTTGAGCTAATGGCCATTCAGCTGCAGAAAGAAATATGGCATAGAGCAATGTTAGAATTGATTTGACCGTGGGATATCATTACAACCTGCATAACAGTAAAACGAAATGTTTCACTAGGAGCATGAATTAAAATCTGACCTATATCCCCCACAGACTGGGGGGAAAATCTGAGAGCGTATGCTCTCACTATGAGACAAAATGCTGAAGCTTTTTTTTTAACTTTCTCAGAATATTCTGATTCTCTCCAAAGTGGTGCTATTTCTTTACACAGCTGTCCCATCTTTCATCTTAAGAGTTCATTTACACAGAAATATTTTCACTTCTCTCTCTGATTTGGTTTTGTTGTAGGGAAGGTTTGTTGTGCACATTCTGAACATTTCATTTGGTACTTCAAATACTCAACATTCAATAAACTTTTTCAAGGAGCCTATTGCAGGGGAAAAAATATGGATTCAACTTCTGTTTTTTTCTTTCTGAATTCTGAATAATGCATTTCCTGCTTATTTTGCTGATTCTCTTGCACTAGTATTTTATAGATTCACTTTTGCTAACAAATCATATTTTAAGACTGACTCTCATAGAAGTTCTTGTGATTGCTTGGAGTCCTTTCAGTTGGTCTTGTGGTGGTGGTTGGGTTTCTGATCATTCCAACTGGGTTTCTGTTATTTTAATGACTGATATAAATTTTAACTTTGGATTATGTCCTGCCTTCCTCCTTCATCATCTCTTCTGAGTTGATATGGGATCCTAGAATAATTTGTATTTTTGGCTTTCACAAGCATTCATAAGTCCCTTTTGTTATGTATATATATGGAATACATGTATACATGGAGTATCAGAAGATATATATCTTGTGAAAAAGTACAGGTAAAGTTAATGTTAAATAAACTTTTCACTTTGGAACTAACTCTAGTAGTTTTACAAATATCTTTTATAGGAATGCAAGGTCATAGCCAGAGATGATTGAAGTCAGTGGAAAAGGTTTTCATTTAGAGACTGATTTTTTTTTCTACATTTTTTAAAAGGAAAAATATGTTAACATTATACTGTTTTTACCAAAAAATAGTCTAAAAGGCACATTGAAAATTAAAACTGTTTTGCTTGTCACAAGTGTACTTTTAAGAATTATAGGATTTACAAAGATAGGATTTACAAAGTATATTAAGTGCTGAAGGTCGCTTGACAACTTTAACCTATTGCAAGATTACTGAAAAATTGCAAGACTTAAATAGCAGAATACAAAATAAATGTATTGAATGTAATTTAAAGAATTAGCTGAACAAATGCCTTGAATGAATATCCTTTAATTGACAGTTAAACAGTTTCAAATGATGTCCACTAAGGTCACAATGAAAAGTTGTAACTTGAATAGGAGAGATGATGTGTATGCAGTGGATAGAGAACTGAAACTCATGACTTAGTTTCACTTGGTCTACCTGTCTAGGAACAGACATTGTGTTGCCCACTGCCAGCTCCTGCCTGTGTAAAACTTCAAATAAAATGACAGAGGAGGAAGTAAAATACTGTGGTTAATAAGAAAATATGGCATGAAAGAAAAAAAAAGTTTTATTAAAAACAGAGACCTTGCACCAGGGTTAATAAACATTTGGAGATTAATATTGTCTTTAGAAGTATTTTCTAAGGGATTTTTAATTTTAAAACCTAGATTCTAAAGTAACTAAAGAAAAGAGCAAATAAAATATACCATTCTGATCATTTGTGCATGAATTATTCATCAATATATGTCCACTAACTAGAGAAATATTTGATTCATTTTTCCAGTACTAAATACAGTAATTAACTAGTCTTTCCAGAAGAAATAATAATCACAAAAAAAGACTATTGCCATGAAAGCATCCTTTAATAATAATTATCTTATTCAGTCAGAAATCAAATAGCCTTAGTAATAAGATTTAGATTTAAATTACTGCTACTCTTTTGTCTACCGAATGTCTTTCAAAATATCATTGTATACTAATTCCATACCACTGTAATATCACCCTATATTAATTCTAATAAAACAACGTTACGTGCTTTCATACCTCCATCTTAATTACATGTATATGGAAAATTGCTGAAGGAGAAAACAGATATATGTGACTTTTCAAACTGATATTTCTGGTGAAAAGGTGGTTGTTACCATGGAAATGAACTCTGAGTTTTCCAGCTGCTGTACTTATAAAAGTAACTGCTCACATAAACATCCCACTGGAAGTGGAACAACAAAAAAACCCTGAAGAGTGTAACTGACCTAGCAATGTTCATGAAGTGTCCTTTAAACACAACAGGTTGGATGAATGACCAAACCACATAATTACATTTCTCCAGCTTTTACCATACATTGTGTTTAACAGTGTGTGAATAAGAAAACATATACCTAGTTCTCAACCATAAATTAGATGTTTTATAGAGCTACCTGATGTGATAAAATTGACTGAAACAGATATGCAAATACTAGATTAAAAAATATTAAAGTGTTATGAAAAAAATGAAAAAGATTAATTTGTATATTGTGATATTCCACTGATTTTATGCTCAAAACTACTTTATTTGTTTAAAGTCTATTTTGACAGGAAAAAGCATGCAGCATGGATTTTAGTAGCGTTGTTGTTATCTGGAAAACCTGAGCATCTTTTTAATAATATGCATATTTTGTATACATTATTGACTTCATAGTGAGTTACAAATTTCAAACATCTAAATCCATACTTTGACTATGGGATAAGTTTACATGTTGTTGATATAGATGCCACAATATGTTTTGAAATATGAAATACTGACGTCAAAAGAGGAAATTTAACCAAACTAGGAAATCAAACTGGTTAACCATGTGTATACTGGCTTTATGCGATTTCCAAACACTGTACAGAAAAACACAGAGAACAAAAATTGTCATTAAATTAAATAATAGTCATTGTAGAGTGTAATGCTGTTTCAGTCTCTGTCACTATTTGACTAAGTATATTTTTTCCAGTTACAGTAAGAGAAAGAATCAGACGTCTTATTTCTGCTGACAACTTTCAGACTTCCCTTCTTCCATCTCTGCCCTGCTGTCTCTTATATATGAAGATAACTTCGTTGTCCTTGCCTTACAGATGACTCTGTTATCTCAAGCAGTGACATGCATGGGACTGTCTATGAAAGGCAAGATCACTCCTCCTTACTTGGATGGTAGAACTGGAATTCCTTCATCTTAAAATGAGAGTTTCTCAGAGGAAGGAAAAAGTAAGCAAGCCAATAACAAAGAAGAGAGAGAGAAAGATGAAATTATGAGTAATCATTAAAAATAAAACAGTGTAGCCTTTCTCTGAATTGACATAATTTTGCAAGTTATTTTTTTCCCCTTTTTCACAATCTTGATATGGCATGCTTTATTTGACAGCTGGGGGCAAGAAGCTACTGAAGGCCAAGTCTTTGGCTACTGAAATTTATCTTACAGGAAGGCTAGTGGAAAGAAGGCTAAATGCTCTTGCAGTGGATGAGTACTTCTGGAGATTTGCTGCTTTTCAGTTCTGCTAGGTCAAATTTGGAACCATCAGTTAAACCATAAGTCTTGATTAATGGAAAGTTTTGAAGATCTGGTGCTTTGGCACAAACACATTTCAATAGTATTTCTGCAGAAGTCCTTAATTCACCTACGTTCGCTCCAGGAAAGCTGACTGATATAATATCTTATTGCTCGCAAACAATTATGCCCTGCATAGTTTTGTTGATGTTCATTTGCAAGGAATGTTCATAAAGTTCAATCAATGAAGACTGCATTAAATGGGACACTAAAGGTATTAGGGGAACAAGAGAGGAGTATGTATAGCACAGCTTCTCTGGGAGACCAGAAGTGGCTTAGTACTGCTGATGTATTTTTTCCACTCTCCAGAAGTTGCTTGAGACCAATAGCTGGACAAAAATTCAACAAGAGGCCAACACTTTGTTGTGCCTCAGTGGAGAAACCCAGGTCCACTCAATCTGATTGCATTACAAGTGGCTTTCTACAAGGTAAGCTTAGTCAGTTATAGACTGTTTCCAGTAGCTGTATTGTGTTCTGGGAGGATGGCGCTTGTTATTTAGGTGCTTAATACTGCATCCAGAATACACAGAAGCTAAAGTTAGCATTGCCCAGTTGAACTCTTGGATTTGGGTTGTTTGGTGCTTTTTTACTGGCAAGAAAGAAAAACATATAGGGTTAAAAATACATACTTTAAAAATAGTATTGTGTTTTATAGACTCAGAGTTTATTTTATAAACAATTTAATGGAGCTTCTTGAAAATGTTATTTGTCTCCAAAGGCAAAATTTAGAATACTTTATGTAGCAAAAATAAATTGCATACTTGTAGTAAATGTTTTGCATTTTGTGAATGCTTTGAAGGAAGAGTTGTGTCTTGAGGACGATTCAAACTTTTTGAATGTTTTGTTACAATCTTAGAGACTCTATGAAGCATGCTATTCTTGAAACAAAGAAGGGGGGGAGAGGGGCGGGAAAGGACACATTGTTTCTTTTTGCAATCTACTACTGTCCAATGGTCCTTGGGAAAAGTGTGCCCTGATAATAACGTCATGGAACAGCTGAAGAGGTATGACTTTATTTAATGTAAGGAAACTGATGGGCAGGTAGGATTCCTTCTGCTGTTAAGGTACTTTTAAAAGTCTCATACTCTTCTGGCAGCCTGAAGAACAGAATAAAGTGCTAATACAAAGAGAATGAATACTAAGTGCTTTAGACTGCCATTTTACTTGTAAGCAAAGTCTATGTTATACTAACTGCTTCTTGTGATAAAAAGTCTATAGTTTTTTTTTTTTTTTTTTAAAAAACACACATGCAGTACAACAGAGTATAGAACATACAAGATTGCTATTTTATCTCTGTCAAAACCTATGTCCTTCAGCCAGCGAAAACCAAACAGGAATCTGGAAATATCCCCCAGGTTCTAAAACTTCTTTTTACGGCCACATCTACACTGGGGAATTCTGCCAGTAAAACAGGTATCAACACCATGTGCTGTTCTAGATGCTATATTTGATTTCTTTTCTTGTGAAATTCTGTCAGCAGATGGGTGGATACTCCTGTGCTTCCCATACCTTCACCTAGCTTGTTGTAGAGTAGAAACACTTTACCTGGAAATTCCAACGTGCTCAGATCTAAGGAACTGTAGTTCCTTTTCTTGTTATGATCTTATCCCATATCATCTAGACCTTCCCCCCAACCCCATGGTCCTCCAAGGCTGCTCTTTGCTCTCACTCTTCTCTCAAAGGTAGGTCCTGTACAGCTAACAGTGTTCCCATCTGTTTTAGAAAAAGACACGCACGGTTTCTATAGCATTTCAGCTACTAAAACACTATGTGTTATCTTGTAAACGAGAAACTTTAAGGTAATGAGAACACACAGTTGTTTCAGGATCTATCAGACGCTTGCCAACTAGTTCTGCACCCTGTGAACTGGTGCTTCTAAATTTCTGAAAAACAGCTTGGCTGTATTATGATATAGATACAACATAATTAACTGTGTATGCGCAAAATTTCCAGGTAGTGAGCTTGCCTTATCTGAGGCTCTCAGCACGGAAAACACTAAAATATGAGAGCTTCTTTGGAAGTATGAAGGAAACCTGCAGCTCCCTACTGGTATGTGTCAGTGTGCAAGTGGTTTACAACAGGGATGATAGTTATGCAGATGGAGATACTGAATCTTACAGAAAGGTGATTCTAAACAATGCAGAAAGCAAGACATAACACATCCCAAGATGTTAGAACTCTGTTGACGCGTAGCATGTCATTCCCTAATGCTGTTTGTGTGTACAAAGTATCTTTGGGAGTACTAGTGAATCACTGGGAGTTTTCTCTGATAGTAATACTGTCTTTATGGAATATGTCTGTGGCTCCCTAATTCTGGAATATGACACTGTTTAAAAAAAATTGGAAATGTTAAGCAGAAAGAATAAATATCAAGTGGGAAAGAAAAAGTTGAAAGCAAGCTGTTTCTTTAACAGCTAGACAGAAGAAGATATAAAAGCCTTTCATTTGGTGTGCTTGGCTGAGGAAGACTTAAAAGAATGCCTTAGAGTGCCAGGCATCCATCACATATTGTGATGCAGCTCTAGCAGAGTCAAAAATAGGTAATTATTGTAATTGTTTGCTGTAGCTGTCTCACATACACATAGTAAATGATCTGCAAAAGCCCATTTTAAATTAGGGCTCTGACGCAGTGTATTATTAGACCTGTGTTAGAACATTTTAACAAAAATCTAATGTGCTAACATTCAAAGCTTATGAAAAGTCATAATTGATTTTGTATTTTAAATAAGCGTGAGCTTTCAGCTTAACCTTTTACTATATCTGAATGTTAGTGCTGTTTGTTAAGTGGCAGAGATAGTGATGTGTTGGCTTGGCTTGGATGGGTGGTTTTGCTGCTTTGAAATATACTTCCTAGGCAGTTCAGTCTAAACATTTCCACAGATGTGGAGGTTTGGTGGTATTTTTGCAGCATTTCTGTTTGCTGCCTGAAAATGACATACTATTCTGTTGCACTTCTCATTACATCTCTGGGCTGGGCTATTTTCTCCAGGAAGCATTTCTTTTGATCTTGCTCCTTTGTATGTCAGAATTATGACCTGTACATGACTTTTCCTTTTGTTTTCCTGAAAGTGGATGTATGATGAACAATGAATTTGGTTTTGGTTAAATCTTTTGCACAAAATATTTTCTGTAGGAAATAATAGTAAAAAATGTGCAGCCATTTTGCATGAAATTGCCAACAATATCCATAGTAGTGTCTGATTATGACCCGCATATTTTCACCATTAACAAGAGGCAGCCTTCCCCTTGACAAGTAATCTGGTTTACTCTGCACACATACATAGATCTATTAATTTGGGACAAGCTTACACTTTGAAAAATTGTCAGATTTCCTTGGTATCCATGGAACAACTGCAGATTCTTTTCAAGCACCATAAGAAGAAGATAAGCTGCTCATGTCACAGTACTTTAATTCCAGCTTCTGTTGTGTAAAGAAGCACACATTTGCAAGGAAGGCTATGGGACTTCGGTGTTGAGCACAGTGTTAGTGCAATGCAATAGCACTACTTGCTTTCTTGCTGCAGCGCTGTAGCAGGGAAATGACATGCTGAGAGGAAATACAAATGATTCTAAAGACAGATCTACACAAATAACTTCTATTGACATTAAAACGCTAGTCATTATAAGAATTGTAAGTGTGCATGCCTCTTCCTGACATTTTTGCTTTAGTTTCTCAAAGAACAGAAGTCTTAAAACACACATGCAATCACACGGTGGGGGCAGAAAAGCTTAGGATACCTATAAAAGCATGACTTCTAGTACCTGCAAGCAAAGTTTCCAGGATCAAGAATTTTTATAGCTATAACTAGTTATAGTGTAAGGGACAAACAGAAACATTCCCATTGTCAAGTAATATCAATTTTATCTAAATAAATAATTAATAAAGGAAATAAAATATTTTAATTTAAAAATAAAATGAGGAAATAAAATGAGGAATGGAAAAAATATTGCTAGGACGATGTGCAAGTACGAGAGCTATAATAACTCTGCCTGCATCTCTAAAACACGACTGATGGTAATAAAAATAAATGTGATTTTCAGTTATCACTAGGGGGCACTCCTCTCCTAAATACATTAAAAAAAAAAAAGCACAAAGAGTATGTTCCTATAAATAGGTTTTCCCGGTGAGATATTAACAACATGCGCATGGGTCTATTTAGAGTTTTCTTTGTTTCTAGAAGTAAATGCTAAAAGGTAAGAACATGTTGGTAATTAGCCTTTTGTCACATTCCTTGAATTTGTGTACCTTTGACTAAATTCAATTTAAAAGTAAGTTTGGAAATCTTGGTTTCTATTTTAAAAAAGATGATTGTGTCTTGAGGAACAGGGATGTCTAATGTATTCTCCTTGATTTGTGTCAGTTCGTGAGGGTTATTATTAAATATCTTATTCCTGCTTAGAATTCAAAGATACTCTCATAGGAACATAATTTTCTTAATCTTGTCAGTTTGTAATCATTAACTTAACATTAGTTAATACTTCCCTGTTCATGATCCATATACTTTTGAAGAAATTTATAATTTAATACCCTTTGACTTAAAGGAACAAAAGTTAAAAGATTTCCAAATGTTCAGTGTATGTAAGTTAACCGTTAGCATTCTTCAGACCTTTAATCCAAGTGTGTATTTGATTCCCTGTGAGTACATTGGCATTGTATATAGGACAAAACAACTTCATTTCCAACTCTATAAAGCAGTTTGTAAGGGAATAGATCTGAATAGGATCAGAAAAATGAAAAAGGGAAAGATCTGCCATTCAGAAAAAAAAAAAAAAAAAGAGTAGTGGCACTATAAAACATGAAACAATATTATAAATCAAACCTCACAGATTTCAGTATTTACTTTTATTTTATTTTCTATAACCTCTTAAACCTCACTCCAAAATAGGATTAGAACAACATGCACTTTAATCAGTATGTACACATGCTTTTCCAGGTGGGGAAAAACAAGTTATGGAAAGGACAGTTATATTTTAAATACCAAGTTTATTATTAAGAGAAAAGCATTAATTGCATGCTCTATAACTGCCTGTCTTTTTTTATTCTCTGCGTACATGGCCTAGGATCAGGGGTAATCAGATTCAAACATAATTTCAAGACTTTAGTGATTAGCGCAGACTTCTGGCATACATAACGGGACCTGGTATATATCGATCAATGCAGGCCATTCATTTAATGTTCTATGTGGAAGATATAATTTGCTTCTGTCATTCTAACTCTATGTACCATTTTCAGAACAATTTCTGAGAGGAGGCATTGGGATGAAAATTTCAAATGCACAGGTTCTGTGACTGTCTAAAAATGTCTGTGCCATGTCTGTCAAAATATTACCTATCATGATAGCTTCCATTTTGGTCTGAGAAATATGTATATTCAAAAATCGTGGAGCTAATTTTCATACTACTGAGATAGTTACAGGTTGATGTCAAATATCAGAAAGCTCCATGTCATTCACTCACTGCTGGTTTTCAAGCTTCTCTTGGTACATGATTCTCTCCCTCTTCCAGGAGTATTATCTGTGAAAATGTAATTGTTTATTGTCAGTGTCTCTCACAAAGAAAGGATTTAGTCACCCCAGCATTATGACTCTAATATGTGGTCAGCAATATAAAACATTACAGAGTGATGAAGAATGGGGATGTTCCTCACCCTTGATTAAAAGAAGGTCTTCTATCATGTGGCTAGAACTGTTCCTATTCTGTGACTCTGAATCCCTGAGAGGGACCCTGTTGGTAGGAACAGGTGATTCTTTGATAGAATTCTGATAAACATGAACCTGGATGCTATGCATTATTTTGGAAAAACTGTGACATTGATTTCTTAGAATTTGTCTGGATTTGTATAATGTAATGAATGCAATGTAATCCCTCCTTCAAAGATGTTGATAGTTTGGGGTTTGGATTCTCAAAGATGCTGGCAATTACCAACTCCTATGTTCTCAACTCTCCCTTTTGCTATTGAGTGTATGAATCAAAGTGGCATGCGAAAATTAAATTCCTGTATAGAGTCCAGAGCTGCACTTGTACAAACAAGTAAAAAACCCTGGAAAGGCACAGCCTTCTTTCTCTCTTATATTTCAGTGATAACTTAATTTTGGTACTTGGAGAGACTATGCTGGTTATAAGAGGCTTCTCTGAAACATGCAGCCTCCTTGAGATGCATGCTGGAGCTTGGAAGAAGCACTCTAGGTTGTTGATTTTAATCTATGATATAGGAAAGTTAAGTGGCTTGCACAATGTTTGAAGGCAAAGGAAGTATGAGATCCTTGGTGTTTATCTTGATGACCTGAAGTAGAGGGGGGGGAAAAAAACCAACCCCAAAATCAACTCAAAACACATAATAGTGAGAGATCAGAATTACTTGCTGTTGTACTCTTATGGGTTGGTATAGTTAAGATGGGTGTGATATATGCTAATATAATAAAAGGTTAAATCATAATAATTGATTATGGTGACATATAGAAAAATCAGAGTCTTAAAAATCTGAAAAAAAATTGGGAAGTACTATGTTGTGTATTAACATACTATTATTTTACTCTAATAAATTGGGAAATTATTGGGCATCTAGTGTTTTAAACTAATAAAATATCCAAACAAGGACTCTTTGAAGAGCTATTAATTGGAAGTCAACTTATAGTCTAGTATACAGCCACATGTGAAGAGAGAGAAAGGGAAGAAGGAAGTTTCATCAATGGGGTCAATACATTTCTGCACTTCTGCTGAGCTGTATAGGAGTCTCTGGAGGAACTGAGGTCTACTGGTGGGGTTCCATCTGCTGAATCTAGGGTGTAGCACAGTGGGTTACCATCAACCTGATGCTAGCATCCTCACTGCTATTTGTAGAGGCACCATAGAATACCAAAATACACTGTAGAAAAACATGTGATCTCCATTCAAGACCAGAAAACTTCAGTAGAAATGTTAAACTTGTGACCTGACTAATCTAGTCAAACCTAGCTGGATTAAAGTCTGGATAAATTACAGATTTTCAAAGGTCTGTGCTCATCAGCATGTGTGGAGGGGCAAACAACAGGTTGAGCAATGTCTTCTACCCCCACTGCTTCCTCTATATGCACAGCTATTTGGTATAGTATGGGTCTATGTTAGGAAGAAACTTTGCTAAGAGTGTGGAAAAACTGCCATCTCATAGGGATTTAGATTTGAGATTGGATTTATGGTAATTCTCCCAGTGGTATCTTGTGCTCTTTGAGCCAGATCATCCTAAAGGAAAATCATCATTATGTAGAAGGTAAACAAGTTTCCAACAGATTTATAAATTGCTTTCCAGACTCCTCCCTATGTTTAAACAATTTCATTCCTTTCACATTTTCTTCCACATCAAATGTAGATGGAAAGTCAATGTCCTAAAACTTTCTGTAGAATCCAGAATATAAAAATGCCTTTTTCATTTAATTTCAGCATTTTGACTGTCCTGAATTGAAACATTAAATTTAATTTTATCTGAATAGTCAGAATATGAGTCTGTCAAACTGCATCTACTGGTATCTCTAAATTACATCTTTATTGTTTAAACACTTTGTGTTCCTATTCTCTCATATGGTCTACCTAAGAAGCCAGATGGTTAGAAATTTCCAGGTCTCTGACCGGGCTCTGTGGCAAAACCACATCTTGTAGAATTCATCATGGTCTCCTTTGAGGTTTAGACACACATCTGGCCCACAGAGACTGGGACTCTGAGGAACTCAGTCTTTGAAATACAGCAACTAAAAATTGCAGCCAATTAATTCTGGCCAACCTGGAAACTTAGTGTTCAGTTATATTTTACAAAATGACATACTTCAATTTCATTGAATAAAGTGTTTAATTTTGCTATTTTAAAATGTCCCCTGTATAGGCAGAATTAGCATCTGACAGGAAAAAATAATTTTGCAGAAACACATTTTAATTGTCTAACTGGATTATCTGTTAACTGGAGTACCATGGAACTGGAATTGGAGTTTCTTAAGTATATTTTCTGCTTTTTTTTTTTTTTTCTTTTTGCTTTGGAACCTTGTTTCTGATTTTTGATGTATCAAAGGTGCTGAAAAAATTGAAATAGTAACAAGAACAATCATACAGCAAAATATTAATTTACTTCCTAGATGTACTGATTAAGACGAGCTGCCAATTGTGAAACACTGCTGTCAATTCAAAATAACTCAGTATAGAGAGATTTGACTGGATATTGCAATAACTTATAAATTTGTACCAATCTACTTCAAATAGCTTCATCAACCCCAGTAATCTGGAAGGCCAACTGTACTCTACAGCAGTGTTTTTTGTGTTGTGTTCTTGTTCCACATCAATTTTCCACTCTGCAATAGACCACATATGTGATTATTTATTAAATTAAAAATACAGCCAAAGCAGTTAACTGAAGAAAGTGAGAGGATGAGGGAGAGAAGATAAAGATGGAAAGGAATAAGTAAAAGAGAAACTAGGTATTTGTATTCTGAAAATCATAGAAAAGAAAATGATTTAGAAGGAAGTGATTTTTGAAAGTCAGCAAATGACAGAAAGATGAGAAAGTTATAGGTGGTTTTAATAAATGAAATTTCTGTAAACAGGGCCTGTGAAGCAATGTGTCATTGAAAGGTTTTTTCCTGCAGCAAATGTCATATATTCATATTTCAAAATTGGATAGAAATGTGTATAGCCTCTTCTGAGTTATATCCTAAAAATCCTACCTTATTTTTTGCAAGATTCATGGTGAGTTTAATTTTAAATTATACAGAAAGTTTAATGATTACAGCACAGGTTTATAAAAAAAGAGATTGTTTCAAAGACCTAGACTACATATCAAGGTTATTTGTAAAGAAATTATACATAATTGTGTAGCCTCCTCTTGCCTCTAAATGATTTGGTAACAAGGTAAGACATACAGCATGTGTAATAGTGCCTACAGGGCCAAAACAAATTAATGTAATGGGCACAAATGTGTACTCTTGTCAAATTACATATTTGATTAGAAATGGACTTGGCTCCAACAGAAAATGTGGTTTTGAAGAAGAAAAATATACCATTAAAGTAAAACTGTGTAATTCTGAAATGTCTTACATAGGTATAGAAACAGAGTCAAGGCATAGATATGGTTTGTGATTGGGCTGTAAAAGTAAGATTCTTCTTGCCCTGTTGTAATACAGATTCCTTTAATGCTTACACTTTGCTTTGAGATCTAACATGATAACTAAACAAAGTCACAATTTGTTTTTTAATTATGGTTCTATCAATAAATCTTCATACTGATACTCCCCAAATCCCAGTGACTTTAACAGCAAAACTCTCTTGAATATGTGTAGTCCTTCAGATTTACATCAAAGTAAAGAGTTATTTTAGGTGGATGATGCATGGTAGGTACAACCAAACTCTTAAGAATTGCACCACTGTGGCTAGCTAATTCCATAGATTAATTTATCAGTCTACAGTTAGTCAGTAAAGTATTGCAGGTCAACCTGCCATCAATGTAAGATACAGGATACTTGTGGGGGAAGGCCTTTGTCCAGTTGCTGACAGAAGAAAGGGGCAAGATGGTTGTTATGTTTCATCAGCTTAACTTTTGCTTTTGTGAAGTCTTTGGTTCCCTTAAATAGCTATGATATATGAATTTGGAAAGATTTCCATCTTTCAGAAATATGAGATTAGGCCAAATGAGTAACTATTAGTACTTTGTAGCTACCCATCTTTGCTCTCTGAAAACATATGCCTAGTTTCTTTTATTTCTCACATAAACAGTTGTTGACAATTGATAAATACTAACTTTTTTCATAAATGACACTTTATTATGAACATTTTTAGACATTATTAGAATTCCTCAGATTTGTGAAATCTCTGTAACAGTCTCATATGATAATATGTCAATGAATACATTAGAAGTGTCATAATACGTATTATATTCAGAAGATACAGCTCAATAGACAGCAGTGTCCAATATATAATAACCACATATGTTGTATTGTACCCAGTGCTTTGGATATCATACATAAAACATTTTATGGAAAGCATTCATTCCTCAATAAATGGGATTTCAAAAAAGCCTAAAATATGAACTGTTATAAAGAAGAATATTTTTGTATTTGATAAATTTGATTGAAAATTGGTTTATTTGAGTAAACTTTGCCATTTTGATTAGTATTTTTGTAAAAGAGAAAAAACAACTCAGTTTTGCACCAAAAAAAAAAAAGTAAGCAGAGCCATGTAGAATGTTGAAAAAATGAAAAATGTCTTAATGTTAAAATCTTATTTGTCATTAAATAATTTTCTTGCTTGCCACGTGTATAGGCTAGAGTCATTGTTAACAGAGAGATTCAAGAATTTTAAGAACCCTGTCTCTTCAAAATAAGATGTAAAAGGAGACAATGACTAGTGGTCAGGGAGAGTAAATATTAGAAAGGAGATTAATTAGCATGCCTAAAGAACTTTACTAAGATGAGGAGGCTACAATGGCGCTGAAAATCTCCAGCTGTGCAGAACTATCAGGAAGGAGGAAAAAGTGGTAAATGAAGAATCAAAAAGGACCCCTACCTGTTTAATCAACCACAATGATTAGAATAATTAATGGATTTTTCTAACTGTATGATGAAGAGACATTTCTTAAGAGATGCTGGTGATCTCCATAGTAAGGAAAAACAGGAGAGCTTCTTTCAGAGAGAGATTGAAAAAAAAAAAATTTCTGCAAATATGTAGCATGCATTTCTTTCATGTTATTTTCATTCTTAGTCAAAAGAATGAAGACTTAACCTGCATAGTGACTATCTGGGTTGGGATTTGTAAAAAACAGTTTCATTACATACTTCATCCTCCAGCTTTGTGTACACTAGAAGTACTTGCTCAGATAAGCTATACGAGTGGATTTGCAAAATGATTCTTGTAACTTATTTCAGACCTGAAAATCCATAATGAAATAAGATCACCCACCAACAATATACTTTTCACATCATAGTATCATCCACAGTTGAGCATAACTCAAATTGTACCTCTGTATTTCTGAACAATAAATTTGGGCTAACAGGAAACTTTCAGTGGGTAAAAGTAGCAGAAGTAGCTAATTCTTTCTGCTTATTGTTATTTCTCATTTTTGCCTGAGAATGACAAACATGTGTGGAAGACCTTCTCCAGTCATATACGTTGGAAAACAGAAATTATAGGAGGCATGAACTAGAGAACTGCTGACCTTCTCCTTAAACTTCTAGGATACTTAATTACAGAAAATTGTGAAGTAAACAGTTTTTCTCCTCTTGGGACTTGAAGGAACAAAATCACACAACTGAATGAAAACATCATATAGCTTGTAATATGTACACTCCTAATGACAAAGTTCACTAAAGCCAAAAATACAAATTTCCAAAGTATGTCTCGAATGATAAATTAACAGAATAGAATTAGGGGAATACAGTGGCAGTGGAGCCCACTCTGTTCATAAGGGAACCTGAAGTCACAAATGTTATTATCTTACTAATAATAAAGAAATTAGAGAAGCCGAAGTTCACAAAGGGTACCTATGTCCTACCCAACGTCTGAATTGCTTCTATTGAGATGTTATGGTGTGAGATGGTTAAAACAGGTCACCATCCAACACACAAAACTCTGCTGGCTGCCCGACATTTTTTGGTACTTAAATGGAGTCAAGCCTGAAAAAGCAACCTCAGCTATGGAAGCTGAGTACTTCTATACAAGGTACATATAAAATAGCTGGAGATGCCTAAACTAGCAAGGTGTTTTTTCAAGGAGATTGTGAATAACACATGAAGGTTTTAACAGGCGTTGCTTTAACATGACTTCAGTTAAAGGGTCCATCCATTTTACGATGTTATGACTGCTTTATTCACAGAATATCTACTGCATAAATGTTTGTTTTGAAAGGGTGTGTCTTGGACTAGGGCACAGGAAGATGTCTGCTGCCTTCTGGAAGCTGTGATGTGTGCCAGACAAAACTCCCGGGCAGGAAAAGATTCTGACTTTTTATGGAACTACCGAGAACTGACAGATGAGAAGTCTATAATGAACAAACTGCATCTAAAAGATTTGACATGCAGACATAGAAGATTGTCTCTGGCATCAAGACACTGCATATAATTGTGTTATAAATTTTAACATAGAGTTTGAATTGTTCACTGGATATGAAGAGAGTTTTGAATTTTTGAACATCAGGAAATACAAAATCTCACTGCTTGGTTTCCTAGAAGTATAACCTCAAGTTTGACAATGAAAACAACTGAAAATATTCAGTAGTCAAAGTGAAAAATTAAGATTTCGTATCTAGACAAGGTATTTTTCATGAACAGGCTAGGTCAAACATGACTTGCTGAGGTTGGTGTGGATGTTCTGCAGCTTGTACTATATGAAAGGCCAGATCCTCTGTGTTTAAAAGCTTTGGATGAAGAACCCAAACTCCATGAAATTCTCCTGGCTTTGAAGGCTTGAGTTCCAGGATTTATCTATATGAGCTCCTGTTGCATCTGCTGTGATGGTTGAGGCTATATAGAATGGCAAAAAGATTATATGAGATGTCAGGCAGAGATGTCACACCAGTAAGATGTTCCCTCTTTCAGTTCTAAGCTTGTGAGGACTTTGCTCAGACCTGTCTTGAGATGGTCTTCTGCCCCTGATCTTGGACAAGCCCATTCATCAATGCCTTATTCTGAAGGGTATATAAACTGTCGATAAGCATGGACGGATGTGTGGTTAATGCTGATCACATGAGCTCCCATGCTCTCTGGATCTTTGTGGTTTCTGGCTTTTTGACAGTAGTTGTGTCAGCAGAGATCCACAGATGTTTAGCAATCTAATCATATTCATGAAGAATGAGAACTATGAGCACCTTGAAGCATTTATGCCACAGGAAAAATATTAAGGATTAAATTGCAATAATAGCAGAAGAATAGGGAAAGTCATAGAAGACCAAATATATTAAATCTTGAAGTCTGCAGTAGCCTGAAGTAGAAGATGAAAGTCAAGGAAGATTATGAAAGATGAATATTTCAAAGCAGTTCAAGACACAAGTACAAAAGCCAAGGGGAAGCTGAGATGCAACTAGCAAAAGACATCAAGGTTAATGAGAAATCATTATGAACATAGTATGTATTAGAATAAAGAGGGTAAAAGAAAGGGAATTGGCCTGTTGTGGAGAGAGAATGTAGTAAGCAGAGAAATGGAAGAAACAATCATTTAAAACCCATGTACCAATGGCATGTAAGTGGTTAACTCAGCTATCACAGCAATGACAACAAAAAGCAAGGGCTTCAATAAGACTTTATAACAACTCGAACAACTCCATTTTGTAATTTTTGTAAAAATATGATTGTTTTTATCATCTTATGAACTCTGCCCCTGCATATATACAAAATGGTTTGAAAGGATCTGTCCTGGTTTAACCAGGATAGGGTTAAGTTTCCCCAGCAGTGGGGGGGAGCTCTAGCCGTGTTATTCAGATACCATGCGGACGTCACATCCTGGCGCGTCACATTCCTGGCACGGGAGCGCGGGGCGCGTGGTTTTATACATCTGCTCCTCTCACTCCTGTATTGGTAGATATACTTTGCTCTGTTCATTGTTATCACTGTTATTCTTATTGTTGCTGTTTGTTGTGTTGCTGTTGCTCTTTGTATTAAACCTGTCCTTATCTCAGTTTCGGGGCCTTGTATTTCACTCCCTTTGTGGGGGAGGGGCAGCGGCCACGTGGTCTCAGACCCCAGCAGGGGCTAAACCATTACAGGATCTCAGAATTGTTAGTAGTTGCTTTTGAGAAACTGTAGTGGGGTACCAGATGGCTAAAATAGCAAATTAAAAGGGTCTTTTAAAAAAGGGACCTTCAAAAGAGTGGGTTGGAAAAGCGTCAGAAAATGAAACTCCTGTTGTCCTACTCTCAATTCCTAGAAAATAGAGTGACAGGTGATTCACTACACTATTTCTAAGTGGAAGATACCAAAAAGGTACATAGCAGCCAACACGTATTTGACACAACAAATCATATCAAGCCAAAATAATTTCTGTTTATGAGGTAACCCTTCTGCTCTGTTCAACAGTGAAAAGGCATAAACAAGGTATTCTAGTGCTCTAGGCACTGACGATGAAAAAAACGGTAGCCTGATCTGAAAGATTCAACATGATAATAGATAAAGTGATCGGAGGTCTCAAAACCATGGTGTAACATTAAAAGAATAGGGTAAAAATATGGTAATAATATCACAGGAAGGAAACATGGAATGGGGTTACAGTAGTTTACAATATGGAAAAGACTGCTGAACGAAGATAGTCATTTGTTCTTTGTGGTTTTGGTGAATTCTTATAAGCTTAAATTGCAACAAGAAAAGCTTGTTTCAGGTATTGGAAACCTCTTTTGAAGTTGGACTGGTAAAAATCACTGACATAGATTAGTGTGGAGTTTCCATCACTGACAGACTCCACTGATGGTGGCTCTGTGGTCTAAAAATAGTTTTAGATTGACATCTGTCAGGAGTATATCTGCCAATGTATATCTGGTTTTGCTTGTGGGCAATGGGATAGCTAGTTGTTCCCTCGGGATTCCCTTCAGCATAATTTTTAAAAATTATTTTAACTGCAAGCCTGTGTTATTATATTTGAATAAACTTCATGCTTTAGTGCCTTAAATGAACACATGCTTCATTTGCAGGAAGCAGGTAAAGCACTTCTGAGACACTGCGTTCAGGGCATAAATTTCTTTGTATTTCCTAGTTATTTCTCAGCACGTCCTATATCATTAACCTATACATACAAAACTTTTCTTTCAATATATCTCTTGGCACATCTATTACATATTCCAACACCCTTTTATATAACATAGATGTGTATACAAAATACATATTCACATGTATACTTTTTTCATCTCTCCATCCTTTTCCTTATGCAACATCCATAATGTTTATGACAATCATGTAACCTTCTACAACTATACTTACCAGTTACACCATCTTCTTTGCTATCTCCATGTAGGGTCCATCAGCTAGTCAGAGGTAAAGTAACCTGAATAGTTAAGATTTTAAACTAGTAAGTCTTAATATTTGAAAAATCTATATTGCTGAAAACATGGAAAATATATCATATTTTGAAATTGAGAAGACAATTTTTTATTAATAACAGCAATGGTTTTTAACCAGATAGTGATAAAAAGAGATAGTTTCTAAACTCTCAGTTTAATATTATGTACCTGTTACCATTAGTATTATTTTCTTATCACTACTGCAAGTACTCCATTCCCTGTCACATTTTACAGATGCTATTGTTAGACACATCTGTATGTAACAATACTGATACATTTTCTGAGAAATGTATGTACATTTAAAATAAAGGGAAGAACAATTCTCAAGATACATAAATTTAATCTTTGAAAAGCAGTGAAACTATTGAGGAAAAAAAGAAAATTTCTTAGTTTTGTATCCTCAAAATGCCATTTCAATCAAGTATCATTTTTTGTGTGCTTGAATAAATGGAATTACCAACTTGTGTAAAGTCCTTGATCAGAATGAGGCTCTTAAACCAATTATGTGGAGATCAGAGTGCTTGAAATTATAAGGAATACATTTAGAATTATTAAAGGCTTCAAATAGCTTGGTTCAGGCAAAATTACATATAATTGATCATTTAGTATGTGTTGTCAGTAGAAACTGCATTCATAGGTGTGGAAGATGACTTTTTAGATAAATCGCAGTGCAACTTTTGTAAAATCCAAACCATATCAAAGCTTACTTTTCTAAGGATTTTTACAAAACGCAAATCCCAGTCACTTTTACTCCTCTTCGGAAAGATGCACCATAAGTGCTGAATAATATTATCTGGATAAAAGTGTGAAACACACATCAAGCAAAAGCAAAATAGATTACCTTGATTGCTAGGTAAGTGAAACCACAAATTTGGGGATTGGGATGCTTTTAAAAAAGTTTAAATAAGTTATTCTTTAAAAAAAATAGCTTTATAGTGAAATTTGTTCTTTGCCAAAGGGCAAAGTGATTTGTAGGAAATTAACATTAAGACTGACAAATACAAACTGGATTGTCAGAGAATGATTGTAGAAAGGACTGACTCTATAACCCGCCCTGAGAATAACATGACTGTTTTATTGATTCTTATTTAGCCTCTGTGCAGTCTCTCTATCCCTTTGCTTTGAATTTTATGATTCATTTATTACAGAATATAATATTCTGGATAGGTAGCATTTTCTGAGCCAGGCACATAAATCCTAATCTGGCAATCATCCTCTGTATCTGTCAGACTGGTGACAAGATTCTCATTGATTTTAGTGATACAGGTTTAAGAACAAAATGGCATGTATTATGTAGTGTAAGATGCAGGTTAGTGGATCTAATTCATACTTCACTGTCTGTAGTTACAGTTTATGACCAAACTCAAAACTTGCTAAGATCAGTCGCCATCTCATACTCACTTATCTTTTTGCATGAAGTGGCATTTTTCCGCCTATCAGATCTGAGAATCTCTGGAAGGACTTGGCCCTAGTTTAAAATTTGAAAGTAACTCTCAATTTTTACCATGGAAAATACTTTCAGATACTACACTAGGAGTGTTGTGTTCTCTTAACATACTTAGCAACCTTGTGGTGGGTTAGCCTTGGCTTCCACCCAGCTGCTCGCAGCCCCCCCACCAGTAGGTCTGGGGGAGAAAATAGAAGGAACAGGAATGAGAAAGCTCATGCATTAAAAGCAGGGATATTGCTTACCGATCACTGTTGCAGACAAAACAGACTTGACTTTGAGAAGAATAATTTATTGCCAATTCAATTAAAAATGTAATTGTTGATTTGGGTAGTGGGAAACAAGACACATGTTAAAACAACACCTTTTCTCCCCACTTTCCCAGGCTTAACTTCACTCCAGCCTCCTCTCCCTGACCAGCACAGGGGGAGTTGAGTCAGTATGTAACGGTTTCTCTTCTCCTTCCTTCTCACACTTTTCCTCTGCTCTGGCATGGCTTCTGCATGGGCTGCAGTCCTTCAGGAGAACGTGCTCTGGTGTGGGCTCGCCACAGTTACATCCATTTGCTCCAGCATGGGTTTTCCGGGGGCTGCAGTGCTCTGCCATGGAGCACCTCCTCCTCTCTCTGACCTTGGTGTTCCCCCTTGTTTCTTACTCTTTTTGTTCCCATCTCCTCCTGCCACACAGCATTTTCTGCCCTTTCTTAGCTATGCTTTCACAGAGGCACCAGCAGCTTTGCTGACGGGCTCAGCTGTGGCCCGCAGTGCCTCCGCTGTGGAGCTGGCAGGAACCAGCTGTCCCCAACGTGGGGCAGCCCCATACCTCTCCCCACAGAGGCCACCCCTGCAGTCCCTGTCCCGCTCCCCCTACCAAAACCTCGTGACACGCAGCCAGTACAAACCTAAAAAGCAGAGTGTTACTCGAGTCGAGGGAATAAAACTAACATTACAAAATTAGATGAATTAGGTCAACGTGATGGCAGACAGAATTCAAAATAAATATGGAGTCAGCTATGCTGGAAAGGTAATTGAACTATTTATACACCTTGCTCATTTCTAAATTAAATTTAACTAATTCGGGAAAGAAACCGGATGTCCCTGAAGGCTTTGAGTTAACATACAGCTGCAGTTCAAAAGACGAAAAGCCAGAAAGAGGGGGAAGAGTGCATGATTCTTACAACAGGGAGTAACACGGGCGGCATTACAACGCCAGCATGTACCTAAATCAGCATTCAGAGGCGACGTGACAGCTTTGTGTGTCTCCTTTCTCCTAAGGCACTGGAACTTTTATCTTGAAATTACGGGGAGTTTTGAAAGCTCGTACCCGCCTAAGGATTTTCGCAGACCTGACTGGAGGTACGAGGCGCCAACGCAGCTGTAGGAGTCCCAGCGGCTTTCGCCCCCACCTGGAGGTGCTGGCGGCGCAGGAGGGGGGCGACGAAGGTGGCCCGTGTCACCGGTCCCAGAACCGTTCCCGGTGGAGGCAGGCGGGCGGAGGCCGAGCCCCGGCACAGCCCTGCGATGCTCACCTGCGGGCAGGGGCTCCCGGGGAGAAAGCGCCCCCCCCCCCTCCGGGACCGTGAGCCCCGACGCCGCCGGCTGCGCGCGGAGCGGCACGGGGGCGGGGCGGGGCGAGGGGCGGGCGGAGCGCGCGGCGCGGCGCGGGGAGCGGGGCGGCCGGCTGCAGACGGCGGCGCGTGCGGGGAGGGAGCGGGCCGCCTTTCCGGCCGCGGCGAGGAGCGCGGTTGCGGGCTTGCGGCAAGGTGACGGGCTGGGCGGCCTCCCCTTCCTCCCCACTCCCTCCGCACCCCCTGCCCCTCCCGGTGGGGTTGAGGG
This sequence comes from Strix uralensis, assembly GCF_047716275.1. Taxonomy (NCBI): domain Eukaryota; kingdom Metazoa; phylum Chordata; class Aves; order Strigiformes; family Strigidae; genus Strix; species Strix uralensis. The sequence goes on from NC_133975.1 coordinate 44,005,122, forward strand.
GGCCCGCTGCGGGCGAGTGTCCCGCTCCCCCGCCGGCAGCCCCCGGCTGGGGTTCGGCTCTGGCGTGGGTAACCCCCCTGCTCGTGTCTCCTCTCGCCCAGATGCTGAGGGCAGCAGCCTTCGTGTGCGTGTGTGCAGCAGCCTGGTGCAGCCCGGCGCTGGCAGCGGCGGCCGGGGGCAGACCGGACAGCGGCAATTTTCTGGACGATAAACAATGGCTCACGACCATCTCCCAGTACGACAAGGAGGTCGGGCAGTGGAACAAATTCCGAGACGTAAGTTCAACCCTTCCACCCTGCAAGCCGGCAGCCGCGCCCGGCCCGCTCCCCCAGCAGCCCCGCGGCTGGCGGGCTGGCTCCCGTCGCCGAGGGCATCCCGTGGGCGGGCAGGGCTGGGGTGCCGCCTCAACTATCCCCGGAATTTAGATTTTTATTTCGATTCCCGGTGGCACCTCAGCGGCAGGAGGGAGGTCCCACCGGGTAGTTCCCGGTGCGCTGCCGCCGCTGAGCGGCGAGGACTGCCCGGTGTGCCCCGGGCCGTGCTGGGCGCCCGGCCCGCACCTCGGGAGCTGCTTTCCGCCCCGCGGGTCGCCAGCCGTTAAAAGGTGGCGGCGGTGGAGCGGGGAGGGGGTGTGTGTGTGTTGCGTTTGTCCTTCCTCCTCCCCGTTTCCCGCCCCGCGGCGGGAGCGGCGGTGGGGGCGCGCACTGCCGCCGTTGGGCCCCGCTCCACGCCGAAGCGGGGCCGAGGCCGGCGCGGGGGGCTGGGGGGGGGCGGGCAGGGGGCTCGCCGCCTCGCCGTTCTGCGAGTGCCGCCCGCGGGTGAGCCTCCCCGCGCCGCCTGGAAGCCGGGCGGGACCCCCCGCTCTCACCTTGGCGCTGTCGGAAGTGCCAGGAGGGCGGGCGGGGAGAGGAGGGGGCTGCGCGCACCCCCCGCGTTGGAGCGCGGATCGCGGCAGGGAATTCCGCTAAATAAGGCGGTAAGTTGTATAAAGGGTGCGTCCAGAGCGCCAGGCGCGGAGTACGTGAACACCAGACCCAGTCTGACCCGAATCTCGTCGCTTACGAAACCTGCTGCTGTAAGGTGGCTCCCGTCCTCCACAGTGCTTCGCTTTTGCGCTTAGTTGGTTCTCTGTTGCAAGTTGAGTAAAACCCAATCAGTTTTGAAAAGTCCTTCATATCTCTTCAAATGAAAACCGTTTTCACTGATCCTGCATTCTTGCATTCTTTGGTGTCGCTTTTAAAAATCTGAATCCCAAGCATGCAAAATAGTTTTCAGCGTTCTGTGTTGCTTACTGGATTTCTTTGATTTGGTGTAAAGCATTGGTTTGGTCTGCAACTTCAGAGTCAACAGGTTTCTTGTGCTACAGCTTGCCGGTGGCTGTGGTTTGCTGTAGCAAACTGAACTAAATGTCTCAAAGAAGTCTCTTTTATGTTTCTGAGAGCTGTAGCATACTTGTGATGCATGTGTTTTCTAGCTTTATGTATATGTTGCATGTGGGATGCAAACTTGGCTATTTATGTCTAGTAACTAGAAAAGAAGAGCTACTGTTAGAGTTGTGGGAGAACTTCTTTCCCCAATAGTTTATATTAAACAGCATAATTTTAGCGTTTGAAGACCCTTGAACTAGTGTTCAGATTCTTTTGTTTGTTTTGAATATCTTAAAAGCTTACATTCATGTGAAGAAAACCTCTTTGGTGTACTGTACTTTGGGACCTGTGGTTTTGGAAAAAAAATACGCAGTGCTATATAAATGTTTTAGGATGAAAGGCTGCTGCTAGAAAACTCCAAAATGAGTACATCGGTTATGTTTTATAGTTGAGCAAAGTCATTTATGTAAGGACTGCCCTGCAAGGCTGAAGAAGCTAAGTGCTCTCTAATGCCTGTCTCCTGGGTGCCCACTGACATATACTGTAATACTGGATATTAGCCAGATAATTTATTCTGTGACAAGTAGGTGTCCCCAAGGGTTTTAAGAGTGACTGCTTTGAGGAAGTACTGCATACTGATTCTTCTGAGGCAATTTACAAATATGCTGGCTTATTTGTTTTACACAGTTTATGTTTTATAAGGCTGGTACTTCTGTGAGGATTATGCTTTTTTTTTTTTTTTTTTCTGGTGCAGAATGCTTCTATACTATTGATTAGTATTCGATCCGGAATATTTATGGATGGTCCTAAAACTTCACAAGGCTCTCCTTTTAAAGCATGGATGTTTTTCAGTAACTCATAAGATATGATTGTAAAAAAAATTAAAAATTATGAGTTAATTTACCTGCACAAGAATGCATTAGAAAAATAACTTTTAAGAAGCACCGATCAATTATCATCCTTAAATATAGCACGGTGGAGAAATTTTATTAACATCCTACAGTTCTGTATAATTGGTAAATTTACTTGTATGACTGTAATTTGTTGGGTTTGAAATTGTGATTAGCAATTTAATTAGTGATTCAGATGTTGCCTCCTGTAAGGGAACAGCACAACTGCATTTTAAACATATGCAGGGGTAACTGTCTTGCAGAGTTAAAATCAAAATAAAGGTATGCAAGGCCTGTGTTTGTAATTTAATTCTCTGGTCAGAGAGTAGCCTATTTTTTGTGAGCTTTAAATACCCTACAGATGTAAGGGTGAGATGGAATTCTGGTGTGAAAAGAAGTATTTAAAGGCTTAACTTAAGACTTAACTGACAGGACTGATTAATGTGGAAGATAAAAACCCTGACTTCTGGCTCATTGGCTCAGTTTCTTAGAGTTTCAGATCACAGCGAGAAAGAACGCAGTCATTCAGAAAGGGAACTCTTAAAAAACCTGATTAACCAGGATATGATCTTTTTTTTTACCCCCGCCCCCAAACCAAACCCCCAAACCCCAAGCCTAGCTCTCTTAACATCCTCTAAAATGTCAGATTTGTCAGTAAAGATTATTAACATAATAATATTAGCTAGGATCTTTTCAGTACTTTGTACAGGCAAAACGGTTAACTGGCTCTTCAATTCTCTTGAAAGATCCTGATCATTCTGACAAATCTGTTGAAAATAATGAAATAGGTCCAGGCAAGAACTGTGACTTAATGTGGAGCAGTGGGAAGCTAGGTGCATGTTAGAGACTATCTTCTCACATCTTTTTCTTGTGCAAAAATTGAGAATGGGCTCTTTCTTAAATACGGGACTTTCCATCTTAAAGATGGGGGAGGGAAGTGTATTCTAAATATGTCAAATATCAACTCCCTTAACTTGTATATGAGAGTCAAACACTTTGGGTACTTTTAGCCTGTAGTAGCTCAGAAGGAAGAGTGTTTAACCCAGTCTTAGTGCTGCTGCAGTCTAGTTGCTCAGTAGCTGCAGCTCCTATGTCTCTCACTGAAGTAAGTCTCAGGGTTGATGTGTTTATTAAGGTTTTTCAAGCTGCCTGGTTAGGTTGCTTCAGCAGCCAATGGTGTCATGATGCTGGGATGTCCTAGCCTGTGTGTACATATTCTTTATTTATTCATGCTTGGGAATTGATGTTCTTTAGTAGATGCTAAGTTAAGGGAATCTTCTTTCTTCATATTTTGTTTTATTTATAGTGCTTTGTGCTAATGCTCTTGTCTATGATGGTTGTACCAGGCATTTGATAAAATTTATCTATAAACCGCAGTTCATCCAAGATGAAGATTATTCCTTTTAAAAAATGTAATCGGTTAATGGCATTACATTTATACTCTCCTACTTAGAACATCCTAAATCCTATGTATCAAACCTTCATTACTCATAATGCTGTAAATCTGTGGAGGAAAACAAAATATAGGAGTAATTCTTTATTCTCTTTATGACTTGATATCAAATAATGGTTTTATTTTTAATGCTAGAACAAAACACGATGGCTTTGTCATTTATAATCACTATGTCTTTTTATGTGGTCTTTGCAGCCAGTTAGACAAAATTTCACACAACGGTAATTGTCTGTTTATTGCTATCTGAAAGCCTTTCAGAAACTTTAATTTTTATTTCTGTAAACTTATTTAAGTCGTTGGTATTTGCAAACAGTGTCCTGTCCATTTGTGTACATTAAAAGGACTGTATAATAAATGTATTTCATATGGTAAATTTTACTTGACGCTTAAGGAGAGTTATTTATGATTTAACTTGCTTGTTAGTGATTTTTACTTTTTCTTTTCAAAGAGATCATAATTTAAGTAATTCCTGTATTTGCAAATTTAAGGTGCATCAGGAACTCTGTAGTGAAAGATACTTTTAGTATATAAATAAACTCTGCACAACTCAGCTATGGTGTAGTATTGTAGAGAAATAATATGATCATTTGATCAGTGTGATCAGTTGCATCATCCCACAGTGTTACTATCACCCTACCGTATTAATACAGGTATCAGAGGTAAAGAAGGTAGAACAAAGTTCAAGTATCAGACCTTAAAACCTATCAGCTATGAAGGGAAATTTTGCACTGGTAATACGACCTGTTACTCTGCTTCACTGTGAAGGGTTTTTACATTGACTGTCAAATAATACTTGCCTTCTAAAATGTTTGGCAAGTTTGGGCAGTTCATGTTGGCCTCCCAAATGAGTCTTTTGAAGATATTTAAAGAATTCGTGTTTTCAACATTAGAGAAATCTAAACCTCTGTGTTTGGAAAGGAGATGAATCAAATACTAGGTCTCTATACCAGTTCAATTATTGCCAGCATTCATTATTCTTTTGTCTGTTTGGAGGTTTAAGGCTTCTCAAAAACACCCTCTGCACCCCAACTAAGCTCCCCACCAACTATACACCTGGTGTTTCTTTACTGTTGTGAGCAGAACATCTCTGTCCAGCTATACATCCACACAGCTGCATCTCTGTGTAATTAAGAAAGCCAAAGGCTGTTTTAAAAAGGATTCATCACAAGTTTTTTTTTGCACTTTGTGTGATGACTGTGTAAATGTTTGGAAGGTTCTCATGTTCCCAGAGTGGAGTACTGATATCCTTATTAAGAGGAGAAGGACTTCTGCTAAACAAGTTTTTTGCATTGGGCCAGAATCCCTCCTAGTTTATGGAGCAACATGAATGTACTTTAAAGAAGTCAGTATTTAGGATTGGCTAGTGCAGCCCTTATCAGTCTTTCTGTACTAATGTTAACTCGTTAGCTGAGAAAATAGGTCCAGTAGGCTTATTTGTCCTGTACTTTTTATGGTTCAGCCTAAATAAAACATACATCTTTCCTTATTAGTGTGTAGGGCAGCTCTTTTACTCATTCATATGTTTTGCTAGAAAGTTACGATTATGACATCAGGAACAAATGGAATTGCAGAACAGGAAAGGTGAAATTGATTATGTTCTCGGCCTAAGTTAAAGCAAGAACTTTCTAATAAGTTAAAGTTACTTTTTCAATTAGGGCACTGAATCTGTTTTCCATGTGCCAGTTTGTTACTTGAAACTTGTTATTAGCTATTATAAAGTGGTATTGGTCTTCCTCTTTTTTTCATGACTTATTTTGTATGATCTTAAACTGCAACAGGGGAGGTTCAGACTGGACATTAGGAAAAAAAGTTTTCACAGAAAGAGTGGTCAGACAGTGGAATAGGCTGCCCAGGGAGGTGGTGGAGTCACCATCCCTGGATGTGTTTAAGGGTCGTTTGGATGAGTTGTTGGGGGATATGGTGTAGGGGAGAACTTGTAGAGTAGGGCTGATGGTTGGACTCGATGATCCCAAGGGTCTTTTCCAACCTGAATGATTCTGTAATTCTGTGTGATCTTAGTTTTATTAATAGGGTGAAAGGGAAAAAATTTTGAAACCTAGGAGATCTGATAGAATGAGTATTTTGTACCTATAGCTATAATTGTTACCTTTGAAATGAAACTAAGACTTAACCAGTGTTTTTTAAACTGTGAAATATAGGAAAAATTTATGAATTTGCATTAATTCTTATTAATTAAGGAAATTTAAGAAGCTATTTAGTTATTCAGCACTTCTAAATTATAATTTAGGAAATTATAATGGGAAGGAGTAATGGAAATCTTAAATTTTCATTTCTTCTGTATTGTAGAAAAAGGCTTCTGATTTTTATGTGCTTTTAGTTTGTTCTCAAGTATGGATTCCTTTTTCCTTTCATCTGATTACTTTTCCTCTGTTCTGTTTTTGCTGCTTGTTTCTAGTGGCAAGTGTTTTTCATCTGCAAAGGCAGAGTCTACTAATCTCAAACTATTGTTAACACTGAACTCTTAACTGTCTCTTGGAAGGCATTAGTTTGAAAGCTCTTTATATAGCTAATGTTTAGGAGTTAAGTAAACTGTAATGTGCTTTTCCTTAGATTGCCCTTGTAATCTAAAGTAAAGCTGATAACATTGTTGCATCTTATCTTTATCTCCTTTCTCTGAAGAATAATCTTTATTTTATTTGCTGTAGGTTATTTAGTGGATATGGATACCCAGTCTTCTCTTGTCTTACCATTAAATCTTATTGGGATTGACTCTAGCCATCTGTGCTTATTACAGTGTAGTATAAATAGCTTTGTAATACACTAATAGATGGTAACAGTAACAGAAACTGCAAAGGCTGTCTTGGTTTTACAATCAGAAAGGAAAGATGTCTGGAGCAAGAGGTATATTATAAGGAGAAGCTGAATGTAGAACCAATGGAAAAAAAAATTGATGGTGTTAGGCTAAAAACATGGATATTCTAATTCCACTCATATTCCATTGGTTCTACATTCACCATCTATCAGTAGAGATGGACTTCATAATCATTGAAGCATTTGAAGTAACTAGCTGCAGAAGGGAGACGTAATAGCTTGTCTTAATGTGTTTGCAAGTCTTGGCCTGTTTTTAAGCATATCTCTTGCCTCTAAATAGGCACTTAAGTTTAAATAGTTGTGTGTTGTGTCTGTGTTGTCCCATCCTGTCCGTGTCCTGTTCTGCCTTCCCCCCCCCCCCCCCCAAGATAAGCTGAATGAAATAAGGAAAACTTTGGCCAGTTGGTTATTTTTTCAGGACCTAGCTTTTCAAGTTTTCAAGCATAACAAAACTTACTCTAACCAAGGGATTTCCTATCAGTACATGAAAAGTACTTGTTTGTAAAATAGCTTAAGTTTTGCTTTGTGGACTTTTTTCTAATGCAGACCTCTAAAAGTTTTGACATTGATTTTGCAGTGGTGTTTTTCCTATTGTGTATTTGTCTTAATCTGACATATTTGAATATATTAGTAACCACAGATGAACAGCTGCTTTTTCTACAGCTGATGTTAAGTCTCACTTTGAATATGCTCAATGCTAAAAATCTGCCTTGTTTGTATTAGAAACAAATATTGAGACAATGGTAGTAAATGCTAACATACGACATCATATTAAAAGTTCTTGTAATTTTCATATTTCTTGAAATTTAATTTCTGAAAGAGGGAAGTTTGTGGCTAGTAATATCAGTGTTTGAAGTTTCACTGGGCGTTGTTACTTAATGTGAATGATCTTTAGTTATTTGTCGTTTTTTTTTTTAAAAATTATTTTTCACTTTTGCTTTCCCATGTCACCTCATTTCACAGTAGTGAAAATTACTGTAGGAATTAATGATTTACCTAAGAAATGTCGTGCAGTGCTTGGACAGGACCCAAGGAGAGAGCCAGTATGAAATTCTAACTTACGACAAAGCTTTCACGTTACAATGAGGATGTGATTTCATTGCTCAGTTATAATCTTCACAAAATGGGTTTAAAAGATGTGAATCATCCAAACTTTCTGGTATTTTACCACTTTTAATAATTGGGGAGGAGTGGCTGGAAAGCTGCCAGAGAGGGACCTGGGGGTGTTGATTGACAGCCGGCTGAACGTGAGCCAGCAGTGTGCCCAGGTGGCCAAGAAGGCCAATGGTATCCTGGCTTGTATCAGAAATAGCGTGGCCAGCAGGGACAGGGAAGTGATCTTACCCCTGTACTCGGCACTGGTGAGGCCGCACCTCGATTCCTGTGTTCAGTTTTGGGCCCCTCACTACAAAAAGGACATTGAATTACTCGAGTGTGTCCAGAGAAGGGCAACGAAGCTGGTGAAGGGTCTGGAGCACATGTCGTACGAGGAGCGGCTGAGGGAACTGGGGTTGTTTAGTCTGGAGAAGAGGAGGCTGAGGGGAGACCTCATCGCCCTCTACAACTACCTGAAAGGAGGTTGCAGAGAACTGGGGATGAGTCTCTTCAGTGAAGTAGTAAGCGATAGGACAAGAGGGAATGGCCTCAAGTTGCACCAGGGAAGGTTTAGACTGGATATTAGGAAGTATTTCTTTACAGAACGGGTTGTTAGGTGTTGGAATGGGCTGCCCAGGGAGGTGGTGGAGTCCCCATCCCTGGAGGTGTTTAAGAGTCGGGTTGACATAGCACTTAGGGATATGGTGTAGTTGGGAACTGTCAGTGTTAGGTTAATGGTTGGACTAGGTGATCTTCAAGGTCTTTTCCAACCTAGATGATTCTGTGATTCTGTAGTAGGCTGTTACTAAAGACTATCCAATGCTTGACATTTTTCTGCAGGAAATTCTTATGAACTAGTTTTTTATTTTCTCAAGTGATGTGTAATTGTTGGCTCAAAGGAGACTGTCAGTTTGCAGCTTGTTCAGCATCTCTCTAAAAATGTCTGCAAGTCATCAAATAACTCTGTGTAGTGCACTTAACAGTGAGGCCTGCGTACAGCTGAAAACAAACTCCTTTGACATTTTTGAGCTTGCATTGATGATGAAATTCATTCCAGTTGTCAAATCTGTGTAACATAACAATGAGAAGTCTGGAACTTGGTCCTTGGTATATGCTTCTGAGTATGAAAAATGATCTGTGTGCTTCTGAGTATGAAAAATGACCAGTGTTTTAACAACTATTTATTAAAATAGAGGGAAGTTATTAATATGAAGACTGTGGGAGAGATAGATATGTATATATATAATGATGCATGTATCTTTAAGGATTTGATGGTACTTGTGTTGGTGACTGAAACATCAGTTCAGCAGAAAACCCAAACAATGATTCTTACAAGCAGAATCAATTGGCCGATACATAAAGCAGCAATGCCAGGAATCCATTGTATAAAGTGCCCTTCCAGCCTTTTGCAGAAGAGTAAGTTAACCAGTTTGGTCAGATTTAGGAAGCCCACGTGAAACTCTGAGAACTCTTTGTATTCATAAAATTCAGAGCCAAAATAGACCATTGGATTTGATAATATGCTTGCCTGTGCATAGTGGTTCATTAAATTTTTTGCTGACAGATTGTATTAAACCTAAAAATTCTGGGCAAAAGCATTTCAGGTTTCAGGAGGCTGTATTGTGTGCTACTGGCACAGATTAAGATAAAGATTTGATCTCTAAGGCCTTCAGTGTGAGGGAATTAATTAGCTGCAATATTCCCACATGATCTCGGCATCAAATTTATGCTGTTTTGTAGAAGAATAAGGAAGAATACCATTTAAATTCATATTAATCTGATCTGGGAGTGTTTCCTTCTTTGGCCCAAATGTGACTAGGACTGTTGCTTGACTAATCTTTCTTATACTAATTTGCTGTTTAAAAGGGATTCTGTTCTGCCACCTTCATAGCATTTTCTTGTGTGTAGTCAATAATTGTGGCCAATTACTTTTATGCGAAAAATCACAGATGATGTTGGAATACAAGCCAATTCAAATCCTAAGGAAGATGGAGAAATGGCTTCTGAATTTCCATTAAGATATTCACTGAGATATATATTCATTGTCTTAATCTGGAGTGTAAATTTTTAAATGTATTGAGGATTAGGTAGGCAGTCTTGTTTCCAACACCCAGGAACAGAAAGCATGAACATGAAGAGCTCAGTGGGTTCATATATTCCAAAGCCAGCAAATGGCTATCAAATTGCATAGTGTACTACAAATAGTGTGCAATATTTCTTACCTGAACTGAATTAAAGCACACTAAGTGCATGCCTGTTTTTCTAAATCTTAGTAAATCTAGCATTTCTCTCCTAAACTGTTAAGCTGTTCAATTTTTCATCCATGTTCTTATTTTGTTTTAAAGATGAATGTATCTAACTTTACTCATGAATTCATGGTAGGCAGTTACAAGGTCCTGGTTTGGTGAACTCTGGTACTTGGGGCATGAATGTACAGAATTTCTTTACACTAGTAAGAAAAAAGACTCAGTTATGTTAGGAAAACAGGCAATTCGTTCTACCTGTGATGTGATACTCATGGCCTTTTCAAAAGAAAATAGCCTCTCAAAGAATGCAGGGATGTTTGGCCCAAACTTCATTGGGGTTACTGTAAGTAACAGCTTAACAAAGTGTAACATGATGATGAATCATGGGATTTGCTTTGAGATACACAGGTATAGCCTCATAAAGATGGAGGAGGGATATTCAGAAGTAGACTTAACTATGTAGTTTTGTACTGCTGATTAAACTGATACAGGTGTGTGAAACCTCAAAACATTTAGATGTTCTTCACAAGGACTGAATGTGTATTTATAAACTAGATAATACACAACCTTAATCTTCAGGGACCTCTGTGCCTGGATTGGACAAAAGCTACCATACCTTTCTGTCTCTGCTTACTTTTTACATATGCTGAATGTTAATGTTTACAATTCCTCCTTTTTTTCCTGCATAAGAATGATAGTTTCTTAGGGCATATGAAACTCACTTTTTTCCTCAAGGTTTTCTAGATGTGGATTGCAGCATAGCTTCTATAAGTTAAAGACATGAGTAACATTTTTCCCCCAAAGGTTTTAAAGTACTAATGTCACAGAGTATTTAATGTTCATCACATTGAAAAGTTGAGCTGTTGTGTTTTTTATAATAAATATGAATGCATGCCATGTGCATGTGTACACAATCACAGACTGATAGATCAATAACAATTTAAAGAGATTTTACTCTGTCCATCTCTCATGCTGGGGAACAAAATACCTCAGAATATTAGAAATATTTCATAGGTCCAACCTCATCATGTCTGCAGATCTTATCTTACCATCAGATTTGCTATCCCATTGATTGCAGATCATTTTTGGGTATATACTGTGTGTGACACGGATTTAACAGTATTTGTGGTGTGCAGAAGAAAATAATTCTGAATTCATATCTCAAATATGCGAGGCAGTTGTCTACAATAGTTGCAGTTCATTGTCTGTAAGAAATACCTAATTTTTTACATATCTTTATCACATAAGAACAAGATGAGTATGACTAAATATGTCTAGAGATTTTCAGAAAATGTTTGTGTTGAACTCCAGTTTCCCCAAGAAAGGTAGGAGCAAGTATCAAAAATTTTTTAATAAAATTTGTGAAGTTATTCTGTGAAGCAAAACTGAAGTTAGAATATAATAGTGCTTGTCTGGCTGTAAAATGCGATAGTATCTTACATTTAAAAAAATCTTTCTTGTCAAAATGATACTCCTTTAGTTCAAAAGTAAGGGAATCTTGAGAATTTTTTTACAAAGTGTTGGACTGTGACTTTCCAGACCAGCTTGAGTGTAGTTGGACTATTCAACAGCATGAATGTTAGGAAACTTTCTTAAAATGTTGCAAGTTACTGTCAAACATTAGTAATAATAAAAAGTTTAGCTTATTAATAATATCTGTAGAATACTGTTTTTTTCAGATATTTCTGCTTTTTAATCTTTATTCTAATGAAGATAAAGGTTAGTAATTTGCACATGCTCAATTCCCACATATATAGATCCTACTCTTGCTTAGTTTTATCAGAAAAAAAATTTCTTACTAAGTAAATGTACTGGTTGAAGTTAAATTTCTATAGGTGTGAAATTATACACATTATTTATACAACAGATTTAAAATGTATCGATGTTCATCATTTACTTATACTGTAATAAACCAAAATTAAGCTTGAAAATCAAGTAGATGTACTTACAGATTTGACAACTGAATTTTTCAGTTGCTTAACTTAGGTAGCTTTATCCAACAGCTTGCTCGTTAGACCAAAAAACCTGCCAAGAGTAATCAAGCATAGGGATGAAACAAAAGACATTGTGATTTACCATTTTATGCTTGGTGTTTATCAAGAAAAGTGCTTGATAGAAGGAAAAAGGAAAAGAAAAAAACAACTTCATAATGCTGAATTAATTATCATAAAATTTTTAAAACCTCAGTGTTGTGTGGTCAACTAACACTGTAATGCCTGAATTATTATAGGAATTCTTTCAAATAGTGTATTTTTAAGGAGTTTTGGAAGAGCTGAAGCACTTCAGCTGAAGTTTTTTTTTTTTCTACCTTTATCAAACCTTCATTGTGGATTTCACTGGAGTAATGTGAGATTGGATCTCATTCCAGTTTGTGGTCTTTCCTTGTCTAATCAAGGTCACTGAGAATATGTTCACTGATGTTTGCAAGAGATGGAGTAAATCTTTAATTTTTCCAGTCTACTTATCAGAAATCATTATTTGAACATGTAAGTCTACAAAACAGACTTCTGAATATATTTTGCATCTTTGAAAAATGGAAAGAAAGCATACTTGAACTGGAGAACATCCAGTGATAACTTCTTTTCATTAGAAAGGCCTATCTAGTTGTCTGAAGTAGAATACATATCAAGATTGTTGTGTGTTTATTTCCTTTTTTTTTCTTTTTGCTTTATTATGTATAAGGGTATTCCTAATTTGGTGCTACTTCTTGGAGCACAGTGAAAACATTGTTTATTTCCTTAAGCTACTGGATTTGATTTGGGATACTATTTCTCTTTTTAAATGAGTTATTTTCCTGAATAAGTTGTTACTTTTTGTTCTGTTCCCTCCCTGCCCCCCCCCCCCCCCCCCCCAATTTGTGAAAACAATCTTTCCGTTTCACTGACCTGAATCAAAATATTTCATTTTGTCCAGTTCATCTGAGAGGTGTTCTGTTTGTGTATTTATAGTCTGTGTCTGATTCATTTGCTGCATTGCTTCATGGAGTTGTAGGTAGGTGCCTCTGTGCCGCCTTCCATGCCAGGCTTCTACGATGAATTGCATATTGTATGATGCACTCTGCTTTTCCCTCTAGCTGAATCCTATGTTGCACTGTGAAAAACAGTGCAGAGATTCAGTTAAGTAAGAGGGTGGCAATTATTAAGTAGAAAAAAAGATCAGACAAGCATAAGAAAGCTGTGCAGTGTGTAGCAAGACAATATTACTGAGTCAAGATTTTCATCCTGTATTGGAAAGGCCATTTATATAGATAATAATACTACTAAAAACTAAAGCTGAATAAGATAGTTTGTGAGAGGTATTAAAACATCTGCTGCATGGCTCAATTCTGTGGGAAATTATAAAAGTTTATGGCAAAGCTAAGCACTGGATGGATTTACCTAGTATTTGTTTCTTTTATCGGAAACTGCATTTTATTTTATTTTTCTTTCTTACCCTCCCCCAGGATCTGATGCTGGAGTAGATTGATCTTCTAATATAGTAATTCTTAGATGTCTAAAGTAAGGTGCAAATTTATAGGCAGTGCTTTATCTTGATTTTACAAGTATATGGTGTTTCTTTTTGTGTCAGAAATCTCACATGAGCAAACTGCAATGTACCAAGAAACCAGGGATCTAGAGCAAATAAAAATCTGGTTTAAGTAAGATATACCATAGTATAATGCAAGCTAACTGTTTTGAAATCTGTAGTTTATTCTTTATTCTTATTATGGTATATCCTGCTTTCTTCAGTTGTCTTAAGAGTTTTGAAGTTCTGTTACCCCTGTCTCAGCTTTCTTTTCTTAAAAGGTTACTGGGTCACTTGATGTTCCCAACTTTTGTATTTTTCCCCATCTTTGTTCAGAAATCTGTTAATCTATTTGTTACTTCCCTCTTCTGCCTAGGCAGCACAGAGATTGTGTTGTATATGAAATATTTAATATTTTAATATTAAATATTAATATTTTCTCGAAACCCCAAACATTTAACATCATTTTCCTTTCATGAGGTTTTATTGCCATTATGTCAACTATAGGGATTTGCAGCATGTACGTTCTTTGTATGGAGATTTCTTTGATACTGGTCATGCTGATAAATGTCCCTGTCTATCCAGCTTCTACACCACGTTCAAGTCCCTGGTCATTCCCATAAACATTTCAGTGGCAGTGTCCTTGCTCAGAAGCTCCAGACAAGAACCAGTGATTTTATAGCTTCTTTACACCAGCTGAAATTATTTTTCTGTTTCTGGTGTGAAGGAACTGGAAAAACAGGGGTGAAGAAGAACCCCTTTCTCTTTCAGCCTGGATCTAAATATTCAAGATCTCTTCTCTTTTAATCAGTTAAATGTATGAGACTGTAAACTCTGAAGGCCAACAGCACCAACCATTGAACACTTTGGGGGATAGTAAGCACGTAACTTCCCTGTGTTTTTTGAATGTAGATGAGTAGAAAGCTGCTCAGTGTAGTTGCGTTGTATCAGAAGTAGAACTTCTTATCTAATGTGGCAAAACTTGAGTTTGCAGATCAGAATTCCAGATCTTATCATCATTTATACCATGAATTTGGAAGAATTTTTAATCATTCTGTTTGAGATTGAAACTTTTAGAGTTCAGTTGGGAGTATTTTTGTCCTTTCTGACAGTGGACTGTATGAGTCTGTAAGTCTTCCTTCTTGCATTCTGGAAGTTTTAAGTTTCTTAAAGAAGGACTTGAGTGAAAGGTGTGTTTGCTTAAGTTAAATATCTATAGCAAAAATCTGTTTTATTTGTGTATTCCATGGAATTTGACTGTGATTCTTAGATAACGCTTTCTGCTTTTCAAAATACAGTTACTGTTGTATTTTTATGTTTTTCATTTAGGAGTTATGATGTGCCTTATTTCTATTACAAACCAGGGCAATTCGGCAGGGAAAACATCCTGAAGACATTGTAGGTTGTTCACTGGGAAAAGGGTTTAAGAAATGCTCCAGTTATATGCGATTAAGAGGAGGTTAAGGGCTTCACTTCAACGTCATAAAATTAGTTAAGGACCTGATACTGTAATTTAGCTGTGCATTGCTGCTCCGAGTCATTTTTGGCTTGAGCTGTTAGGAACAGGTAGTTGTAATGACTGACTGGTATCTCTGCTGCTGTGTAGACTTCTAGGATGGGAGAATCCCGAAATCTTTTTCAAACACTGTGTATTAGCTTTCTAAGAAAAGTTTGAGAAACTATGTGAAGTCTTATTGAACAACAGAATACTCTTGAGAGTTTTAGTTGCTAAATATAAAATAGTATTACCCCCATCCCAGTAACCTTTGCTTTGCAGTTAAAAATAGGTAACACAAATATGAAAGAATTATTCCATGTTGTCCTTTGATTTATTGTTTCTCTCCTAGTTTAATGTCCATATTCAGTTTATGTTGTTTCCCCTCTATTTCATTTCTTACACACAGCAATTAAATCAGCACTCTAGGGAGAAAACTTAAGAATAATTTAGAGGGTTCTTAAAAATCACAGTTCTATCATCACATGAAAAGAACAGAGTATTGGGTCATGATTTCTTGTGAGACTGGAACAGCATGATTTGTGAGAATATATTTATCCAAAGTCATCTTATCTTATTGGTGTCTAGTTACCCTAGCTAGACAACCTACTATATGTGCTTATTTGGAAAGGTGGAATTTACTGGTTCTTTTTCTATATCAGATTCCTGGTTTATTTCTAGAAGTCCATCCTTTACTACATTAGAAAAATAACTTGCTTATTTCCTTAAAATCTTAGTCATGTGATGAAAATAAGATGAAGAGTGCCAAGTCTTAGTTTTCACAATGATCATTAATATTTGAACATGCAAGTTTACTGCATCCTTAACTAGGAATGATGGGATGGCCTAGCAGACTGATCTGTTGATACAGCATTTAAACATATTCATTTTTAGTCCAGTGCCATTGATCAACATGATTGACATCCATCTTAGAGTGGGGGTCTGACACTGGGTTTCTAAGTTGAACCAAACTGACAGTGTAGTCATGCTTAGTTACTAATGGGATTGTAGATATTTCAGCATGATGAATTTGAATTTCTCATGTCCTGCGTGTTCTGTGCTCTGTCCAGCAAAAGAGTTGAGGGCTGTGGTTAATGTAAGCCTTATGAGTAGGCTTCCTTTGCAATCACTTGCTATGTTTCAGTTAAGTGAGACTCTTAGTTTGTGTTAAGATCATTCCTATCTGGCCAGTTTCTTTTTCTGCTGTTCATTAGAATAGTTTTTTAATAGGTATAATTGTTGAGTTTGTTTGCTTTTGATATAGATAATGCTATTATTGGAGGGTTTGAAATTTATTTCTCACTAAATATTTTTCCCATAAAGCTTTTTAATAAAATTAACTTGATTTAAAATAGATGGCATTTAGTGGAAAAAAAGTTATGGATACACCTTTTCCACTTGAAGAAAGTATGAGAATTTCTGTGAATTGTTATATATCGTATTGGAGAAAGATATGCTACAGTGTTATTAGGGGCTTTGTTGCTTTGCTAAGCACTTTCCCTGAGACCTCGATTGCAAAATATGAAATATGGAAGCAAGAATGAAGGTAATATTACATAGGCTACCAGGGATGAAACAAAATTACTAACAGGAAAATTAAAAGTTTTTGTTGCTTTTCCCTGAGTTTAGAAGTTATTTTCTCCTTACAGCCAAAGGTTCTTTTATTGTGTATTCTACTAAGTACCAAAAATGGGGTTTGGTGCTGCCACCATTTAAAGTAAGGTATGTAAAGTTTGAAGCTTTGTTCTTCTATGTTGACTAAAATCCCATTTTTTAAAAAATTTATGACTAATGATTAGTAGACCTCTCTGGAACATGTAATGACTTAAGTACATTCAGAAAGAAGTAATGTGAAGACAGACATTTCATTATGCCTTACATTCATTTAAATATTCAAAAAGCGAGGAATTCGGTTGGATTATTTGTATTTTGTGTTTGATAAATTTCTTAAATAGCAAAACACAAATATCAGTCTCCATTAATTTTAGAGCAGAAAGAAAGCAAAAGTTTGGGGCATTAATTCTGAGGGGTCCAACAAGCTGTGCCATTATATTTTGGTGGGAGAAAAGATGGATTTATTGCTCTACCCGTCCCATTATGCTACTATTATGATATGATTTTTTGATGCATTTGTCTGAGGTCAGCTTCTTTTTACAAGCATTTAAAAGAAATGTTTGCATTTCTTCTTTTGACTTTTAACAGATGTTTCTGTATTGAAAACCAACAATTTTTATCCATAAATGTTAGTTGTGTGGGAAATTAAATTTAATGGAGCCAACACCAATATTCAGAATTAAGTTTTTATCCTGATTCTGCAGTAACTCCAGGTTTTTCTGCACTGCTTGGTGTGTGTGTAGTATTTTTACTGTGTAAAACAATCTTGATACAAGAAGATTACTTCAACACTTCAGAAAGTGAAACTCTACTACTTTGGAAAGATTAATTGTGACAGCAGTTTCTTTGTCTAATTCACATTTTAGACACACAAAAAAATACTATAAACTGTCAAACTATTTAAAAAGTAGTGACTGAAATTTTTTGGTTCTTATTTTAGAAAATGTTACTATCAGTGCTTTTGTGGACCAATGAAACTTGCAAACTTCTTATACAGTAATGAGAAACTTAATTTAAAAGTATCCAAAACATAGAATTTGTGGAGGGATCTGCTGTGCAGGAGCAAGTAATACTACTGCCAGTTAATATCAGATCAGGTGTGTAGAAAACTGTAGATTAATTTCTAGATAGTTATTTGCAGGTATAACTATCCTTTCAGTAAAGCTGAAAGGAAGATTGGGTTTAAATTTAAGATGTCACTCAGTTTCTTCAACTTCAGCTACGTATCCCATCTTTTTAGTGTACTTTTTTGTGCCTGGAAATCCTGTTATTTCCTTTATGTCTGGACACACTCTGCCCACCCCAGCCCATGACTTACCTCCTCTAAAGTTAAACATGTCTGCAATACACAAGTTGACAGTTTATTTTGCACCCTAGCTTGCAGAACATGGATTTTAGAACTTGCATTATTGTGAATCTACTTCTGTAAATGTGTTTTTGTTGTAGATCTTTCACAATAACTTACTAAAGAATAAGCAATAACTAATCAAGTACAGCAGAAATCAAGGGCATGACCTCAATATTTTATATCCTAAGGGCATGCTTACTATATGAAGTATAATATGAAGATTATGAGCTATGGGCCAGGTTTCCTTTAGTGACCAAATCCCGTATTTTTTGTGCTTTCATTGCGACTACTCTGAAGACACTCTTCTGAACTAGATTTGTGTGTTTTTTGACTTCCCTGGGAAAGTTTTGTGTTGGTAAAAAATTGTTTTAGATTCTGTAGGACTATTGGTAAATTCAGCAGAAGATAAAAGTAACTTTAAATTGAACACATGTAGAAAGCAATTGTTTTTGAGATGGAAAATAACCTTATCCAGTGGGGTTTCTGTATAGTTCTTTTATTATTTTAAGAAAAAGGCAATTTGGACTTTTTTGTGTGTGAAATGATGAATTAGTTTCATCAGATCTCATGATTTGCACTGAAATATTTGAAACTGTAAACAGTCAATTTGTCTTCATTAAGGCTTTTTTTTTTTTTTTTTAGGAAATGAAGGGACAACTATTTGAGAAACTTGGTATGGAAAATTGGATGCTCAAAGGCTTGTAGTATTAAGTATTGCACACCACCATCTGGGAAAAAAAAAATAAAATCAGTGTTTATATGTGAAAGGTTCTCATGGGTTGTGGTGAATTCAAGGTAGAACTCTGACCTAGGAATGAAAATGATGTACGCTATCAGACTGTTGAAAAAACAATGTAAAATATGATGAAAACTCTTGAATGAAAACTAGATTTATGATATATTGCTGTTTACAATGCAGTGGTATTATGCACTCCCAGTTCTTAAAGTTGTTTAGCAATGCTAACATTTATTTGTAGTCTATGCGCTTCTTGGTTGTTTCTGTCAGTATGTATTCTTCCCTTGCTGCCCCTATATCACTGATTTAGTGTGAAAGCATACAACATGATACTGCAGTGTGGTTTCAAAATAGACATATTTCTTGATGGATTTGGTGATTGACTATATGTAGAGGTATATGTAGTTCTTATGCTTGTATTTAAAAAGAAACCCTCAACAAAACAATGAAAAGAGAAACTGCTGCATATAACTAAATTTTCTGGTTAGTAAGTTAGTATTAATGGATTTGTTTGGTGAATACTTCTTTAGCATACATAGTGTAATTAAAGGGAGAAAGTATGCTTACTATTTGCTTTCCATTTTTAAGGGTAATTTCACGTGCTCTACATTTTCGTATACTTTCCCATTTGTTTTTATTGCTTCACTACCACGTTTTTCATATTGTCGTGTCTTGTGATTACTTTCCTGTTGCTTTATTAGGTAACTAATGGAACAAAGGCAGCTGAGAGGTTCTCTAGGGGAAACAGCAAAATAAAATGTTGATAACTATGCAACATAAGCACTAGAAGGATATTCTCAGTGATGTCAAAAATTATAGCAACAGTATGGTAATTTCTTCATAACTGGATTTTTAAAGTCAGTATTATGTGTTTTAGATTTATTTAGGAGCAAAACAGCAGGACAAATATGTGGCTGTTCGCAGCAGGAGCAGGGTATTTTTTTGTGTCTATATATGCACATGGTGGATTTTTTTTTGGCATAGAAGTCCTTTGACTATTAACTATAGGATTGAGACATTAAAATTATTCTCTTTTTTTAGACTGCAAGAAAAAACAGATGAGACCAGATGTTCATTTTACTTTTTCTTTAATTCTAATTACAGAGCTAAGCTTGAGGAAAAGATGTTCTAGGTTCTTTTTATTGGATGCCTTGCCATATATGGTATGGCATAGATTAAGTTTGTAGGAAAATTAAAAGCTTTTTGAATTTTTTTTTTTTTTAATTTCCTCTTGCAGGTAAAATTTCCATTATAAGTTGTTATAATTTTACTTTAAAAGGACTCTTGCAAAAATACAGACTTGTTAAACTTTTGGTCAGAAATAGAAGTTTTCCATTTCAGTTGGGAAGGTTAGAAAAACTCAAATCAGTTTGTGATAAATGGGCAGCATATCATCCTTGCCATCTCAGTTTTAGTGAGCATAGAGAGAAGCTTGGAATTTTCTCCCCAAATTAAAATGGAAGATCTTCCTACAATTCTTTGTCATTTGTTGAAAAAAGTATTTGTTACCAGGACATCAGTCACTCCTGTGGGTATTAATTTCTACTGAGCACTTTTTCTAGCAGTGATGGAAATAAGTCTTCGAGTTTTATCTTGAAGAGTGATACGAGCTACTGATCCAGGTCATATTTTGCTGAAGTCATGAATAATATGCTGAATTGATTCCTGATTACAAAATTGCTATCAATAGCCAACACGTGTATATGAACAATAGTGTAGAATATGTAGGGGTGGAGAGCAAACTGCGATGTTGTAGCTATTCCTTCTGATATCTGCCTGTGGAGAGACTTAAGATGCATCCACATGACAAAATGTTCTCGAGATGCATGTAACAAGTGAGGATGTGGAAGTAATAGTAGTAATATAGAAATAGTATAGCTCTAGTAATGCAGGGCATTAAGCAAGCAAATTTATCCTGTTTCTGAGTAAAGCCTACAAAAAGCAATATACAAGCAATATAAAAGCAATCGCTTTTATTGATTTTGGTATTTGAATTTGGTGTGCAGAGATGATTTGAATATATATGTGTGGTACTTTGAACAAAATGTATGGTTATACAACAAAGTACTTAAGTGCCTTTGTGTGGAGTAGCTTAATACAAAACTCATTTTTACTAATTCCAGTTGAAAAGATATTGCAGAATAGTTAGTTGTCTTGCTTGTACACAGCAGTTAGTTCATTGAGCTTCTTTTTGAACAACAGCCACTGAAAAAATTTACGTGTTATGGCTAGCAGGATATGTATTACTGTTGTTTTTTGAAACAAAAAAAGTTCAGTGGCAATGTTATAAAAGTAGATTGCTGATGTGCTCTGATTTGAAGGCAACTGAAAATCACTGCTCTTATCAAAAAGGTTCCAAATATATTTAGTTCATGAATTGTTAAACCTGAAACTTGAAAAAATATTTCTGTTGTTGGTGTGCCTAATTTCCTGACTTGGTAACTGAATTTTAATGCAAACTAAGAAGACAAAATATTAGTTTTTAAAAAAAACGTATTTGAGACACTTCAGAAGTTTTGCTTTCTCCTTCAGTAATACTTCAGAGCTGTCCAGATGCTTATGAGTGCCAGAGAAAGACCCCATGGAGATCGATGGCTCTGTTTACAAATAATATTTGTAAATCAACTATATAGCTATAGGATTTCTGATATTTCATCTGAGACTCAATTCAGGACCCCAGAGGTTTAGAAGTGACTATTTTTTGATTTTCAGAGTACATGTTTTCTTTGATTCCTCTTGTTGTAGCAACTGCAGTAGGTATGAGAGAAGGAGAGCATCCTTGGTTTATGGGGGAAATTCTTTAGGCATTTTTTTCAGCCATGGTTAACCTCAACTCTTAACGAAAGAAGTAAGATCAAAGAAGAATTAAATTGAGGGAGGAAAATAAGAGTATACACTGAAAATTCTAGAATAGAGGGGAGAGATGGGGTTTTTCCTTGTCTATTTCTGACAGTGATTGAAGAGAGAAGAAAATTTCAAACAAACTGAGTGAAAACATTGAGATGTTTGTCCATTCCTGTGTACGCATATAATATATAAGTAATTTGCCTGTTTAGCAGCAAAATGAGAGAAGCCTCTTCCTATCAATGTGTTGCTTCAGGGTTCTCAAAGATAAACCAGCCTTTGGGAAATAAAGATATGGGCTCAAATGCCTTTTAGAGGTGTAATTTAATTTACTTTACCCTAGTACATCTTCCCTTTTCCTGTAAGGACAGAGTAGGAGCTCGACCCTGAAGTACCAAAATAAAAGATCATACTCATGTGGGAAAGTACGTGATTGATATTGGATATTGATATCACTGTTCCATGACAGCTTTATGATTATGAGAGTATTTAAGACAAGCTTAAAATTTTTAAAGTGTTTTTATAATAGTCTTGACAGAATTGATATTAAAATAGGAGTTAATATTACAGTAGCCTTTCTACTTTGTTAACTGTGTTTCTGTACATTAGACTATTTTCTGCTTTTCATTGTGAGACTATCTGGAAATGGAGGAATTATTAGACATTTATCTTAAGCCTTTCAACTTTGATTAATGTGACAGTTGGAGAGGGAGAAATTTTGCAAAAATTTTCATCTCCTGAAAGGTCATCCCTTTTCCACATAATTTGAGTTATAATTAAAAGCAAGAGTTGTTTAAAAGGGGAGTGAGCTTAATGGATACTACACTTGATTAAAAGGGCAAATCTGCTATGAGTACAAATTCTGCTTCCCAAGTGCTTGGGTTTCCTTCCCCAGAGATCTTTCTCCTTTTTCCCTGGCTTGCATGAGCCTTTTAAAACTTTGTGTGAGTTTCTTTTTCCCTCCATCCTAATCATTAAGAATACAGTTCGAGTAAATTGCCAGCATGATCATCAGAGGAATGAAAAGCCTTCAAGCTCCATAGATGACCACGTTGGTTTTGCTAACTGGCTGTTAGCATCTCTGCCTTAAATCAGAAAGGGTAGTGTGTGCAAGGTCTAGCCCCAGTATCCTGGTCTAATAACTGTGCACATTATTGCAGCTGCAGATAGTAAATACTTGACTTGCTTCTGCTATACCAAGATATGAAATTTGCTAGGGAATGATTTGCCCAATATTGCTGTCTTTCCCAGTTTGTATTTCTTTCCCATTTCCCTCCCCATCTCTTGAATGTTTTTTCTTGTCATTTACTTGATCACATATGGCAACAGTCAGTTGGCCAAAATACTTCCATGTGTGTAATTTTCCAGCACTGAATAATCAATCCTAGGTAGGATTGCTTAGGGTCAGTTCCACTGTAGATAGGTACTTATGGCACTAGTATTTGTTGCCTTTCTTCATAGCTATGAACATAGTCTTCATGGAGGAGTTTTGCTTTAATCTAAATGATAAGTACCTCACAACTTCATTGCATTTCTCTATGCTAGGAGGGCAAAAAGCATCCTGTGATAGGGCAAGAAGAGATTTTAATTTTTATTTCAGAACAGTTTTGGTAGTAGGAATATAAATGAAGAAAAAAGCTGCTATTTTCTGCAACCCATCATCCCTCCTTCTAAGCTCTACAAAATCTACTTTTGTCATATTTTGTATCTTTGCCATTGGGATACAAAGTCTTTAGAACCTGAGAAAACCCAAAGAACCAGGTCATGAAAAGTTTTGATAATGAGAATGCTGTTTCTCAAGGATGTCAGGATATTGTGCAGTTCCTCATGGCTAGATATATCTATCACCCTGAAAATTAGGTAGCTAGTAGTGGAAAAACGTTAAGGAGAGACCTGCTTTGTACAGTTCATGTATTTTCATGTATTCATTTTTCTGTGAAAATTATTATTGGGCAAGAAATAAAATTAGAATATGACTTCCATGGCTTGTGTTGGACTAGGAAGGCCATTCAATGCCAGGACACTTAACATGGTTCCTTAAACAATCAGAAATATCTTTCCCCTTATTTCCCTTACCTAATTTCTGTCATTATGTTTCTGCTATTTTTCTTCAAGTCTTCCAAATTATGAAAGTTATTTTCACTAAGACTTGAAGCTAGATGTGTAAATTGTCTTTCCTTAGTAGTAGTAGAGAATGTAAATTAGATATTGCCATATTATAAGTGGAGATACTGATTCCTTTTGCCTAGAAAAATGGTATCAGCATTAAAAAAAGTTAGGAATTTTTGTTTAATGGAAAAAAGGAAACGTAAATGAACTATTTTTCTTGCTTGTAGAAAGCTAATTCTGATGGAGGTTGAATTAACTACAATAGCAATGTATTGCTGCTTTTTGTTTGGCTGCTTAATGTTACAGCCTAAAACTACTGTGTAGATTTTAAATGGCACAGTGCTGCGTCTGGAAGAGAAAAAAGTACCAAGGAAGAGCTCCCCCCTGCCCTGGAATAGCCACATTTGTAAAAGTTCAGTTATCTTTGAGTAAATTTTGCAAAACAAAGAAAACTTGTTCATTATCCTAGGTAAAGCATTATTGGGTTTGTGTGTCTTGTGATAATCAGCGTTTCTTTGCTTAACTGAGTAACTATTGGGAAGTGAAACTGAAGTATTCAGAAGGTAAAGCTGAGACTCATCTTGCCTAACTGTAATAGTTTAGAAGTTTAACATAAGCTTATTTTCTTCAGGCTTCCTCTATGGTAAGTGGAGACAGATGTCTGCTTTAAACAGCTTTTTGCTGTAATTTTGTGTATGATGGATCACCCTTTCAAAGTGTTCACCTTTTTCTGTCAGGAAGGCTAGTTCTCCTGGATGCTCCCTACAGATGAAAACAGCTAGCTTTTTAAATGACTAAAATTAGATACAATTAGCCTGTATTAGACCAAGACCCAAATTATAGGTGTTTTGTACAAGTGGATGGAAAGACAATTCTTTTTTCTTCTGTACATTGAGTCTGTGATAGAAGAAAGTGTAGAACCTGCGTGATAAAGAGTTGCTTTATATATGTTTTAGTTTTTTTCAGTGAAGCGTTATACTGCTAAAAAAAAATTTAAAAAAATTTAGCCCTGATATGTATAGTTATTATGTAGTTAGCGGACCTTTCTCTAAAACCTATTATTCCAAACATCTACGGAAGCCTGGAAATTAATTATTTTGTCTCAACATTCTTCTGCTTCCAATCAGGTTTAAGATTATTCCTGAAGAATAAGATAGACTTTGAGTTATTCCCTACAGGGACTTTTCAGGATTTTTATTTCTTTTCTATCCTTTAATTTCAGTAAAATGATGAATAAATACCCTTTTATGAGCACACCTATGTTTGAGAGGATATATCTCAATATTAATCAATATTAATTATTTCTCAGATTTTTCACAGAAGTGACTGATTTTCAGATTAGCTTGTTTAAATGTGAAATATTGCAGTGTATTTTCTCTATGATGCAGGACTGATAAAGAGCATGACCTGAAATTCTTGGAAGTGTTTTGAGTACCATGGTGCGCTGTGGGTTGGACCTTGAAGGCAAAAGTGCCGATTAATGCACACAGTAGGTATGAATGTCTCGTAACACATTTTTGCCCTGCCCTGCCTGCGATATGGTACAGTACTTTCTCTGGAGTAGGTGTAGGCATATATATTTTGTCAAGAATTCTGTTTTTGTAGTACTGATGCAGTCTGCAGAGCAGGTGTTGCTTTCTTCAGGGAGATACAGAAAGAACATTCTTATGTGTGGTATAGGTTGTTAAGGAAGTGTAGCTGTATAGCTGTGAATTGCTCTTCTGTCACTCAACTAACCACAACCATTTATTTTCAACAGTGTCAGGGAGAACCTTCAAAAGCTGCTGATCACAGTAACGAATTGAAGGATCAGTAGTAAATTCTGTAGGAAAAAAGGAAATGAAAGCAGATGAGGTCAATGTTTAAAGAAACCCAACTTCATAAATGAAGTGAAAATGACACAAATATGATGTATAATATACAGATACATCTGTGCATAGGAGAAATGTTAATCAAAAAAGGGGAAAAAACTGAAATCAAGAAATAAAGCAAACAAAACAGCTTTGTGTATACTAGATGTCATACTCTGGTTATCTAGGGATGCATTATATAGTGTTTATGCAGTTGCTACTGTACATACAAAGAAAAATCGTGAAACCTTTAAGCTTTGCACTGCAACTATTTGTTTTTGAGCCTGAAGTAAAAAGAGAATTGCACAATGTATTAAAAGCCTGTGTAGAGATAAAAGCTTGGGATTTTACCCCAAAATGCCAAAAACGTTGAAAAAATGGATGTGATGACTTTTCAGCATGTTTTCTGACATGAAACAGCTTTCACTATAAACGTGTTGTTTGTTTGTTTTTTTTTTTTTTTCTTGTCCTACATAGCCTTAGCCTGAGAGGCAATGAGAGTTCAAAGTAAAAGTATTCTGAATGTAGGGTCTTACCTAAGGGACTTTGTTTTAGAAAGGGGGGTGGGGATGAAGGTGAGGACATAGGGCTAAGAAAGGATTTTGGTGGTGTATTAGCACCTGAAACATCCTGACTAAAGGCATTCTTTCTCCTTTAGCCAAAAGAGAAGAGGCAGGTCTCCGTCAGTAGGTGTTTACAAGTATTTCTTTCATAAACGTTCACTGATGGAATTTATTTTTCTAGCTGGTCAAGAAGTATTTTATTATGGACTATAAGAACTCTTTTCAGCCTATAAAATTAGAGTGATTTTGGGCCACAGGATACACTCAGGAAAACATTCTGGAAAGAAGACTCGAAAGTAGACTGTTTTATATGAATGGGCTATGTAAAATACTTTTTAAAAGTCGTTTGAGTGTATTAAAGGGAACCTTTATTTAATGGAGTAAAGTGAGCAAAGAAATTATGAGCAGCTGGGAATAAGTGCTGGTTTTGAATAGAGAGTAATGCTTTTAAAAATTCTTGAGAATTAAAAATGCTGGTCTGTGTTGTGCAGAGGAATTAAGATAATGATGACATCATCATTGCTTTCACATTTAAAAGCAAAGGATAACTGGTACTGTACACTGGAAGGAAACATTAGAGTTTACTTTTTTTTTCTTCAGTGTTCCTTTAGATAAGCTACATATCTTCTATTTTTTGAGTGTTATAGCAAACTTTAAAAAAAAATCTTACTGGGATATGAAGTGTTGATTCTAGATCCCAATCCTTCAGTCTATATGAAGTTCAGTTAAAGTTAATGCTCTTCCCAGTTTGTTTTCTCATGCTCTTGGAACATGCAGGTTTAGTCCCATCTTGCTATTTTTCTCACTGAAACTGGAATAAAATGTGGTATTTGTATTGGGGTATTTCCTTCAGAAACTGTATTTTGTTTAAACCCTCCAGTGCAGTTTCACAGTAGTAATTTAAAAGAATTAAAGTTGCAGTAGTCCTTACAGAGAATAGATAATCCACCCTAACAGGGAATCAGTTCTTGTGTGTATACATTGTTCTGATGTCATATGGCAAAGCAGTTTTACTGCAAAGTAGTTTTAAGTCTGGCTCCCTTTTAGTCAAACTGAAAGTACCTTAGGCCTTAGACTTGTGACTTCACCTATATTGTGGTA
This sequence comes from Strix uralensis, assembly GCF_047716275.1. Taxonomy (NCBI): domain Eukaryota; kingdom Metazoa; phylum Chordata; class Aves; order Strigiformes; family Strigidae; genus Strix; species Strix uralensis. The sequence goes on from NC_133975.1 coordinate 44,032,169, forward strand.
GCCTAAAGATGAGTTCTCTAATTTCTGGCAGGTCCTGAGCTCTTTTTGCAGAGTTCTAGTCACACAGAGCTGTGACCATGTAGTAGTAGATGTTTTATTTCTCCTCCTGGAAGTATATTTTGTCAACTGAACCTAAATAGTCTCTAATGCCTTTGAAAGTAATGAACTGTTGTTCTGAAGAGCCCTGGCAGTCCTTTTTATCTAGAATGCTCCTATCCTCTAATAGTAAATCTGGAAAAGAAAGATTACTTTAGACAGGAAGCCTTCATCTCGATTTGTATATGGAACGATACGTAACTGTCTTTAGGAGTTCCTGGTGTGTGTTTTCACTGGTTTGGAGGAAAAAGGTGTATTTTGTATCCTCATTAGAACTCAGTGTCCTTAGAGCCTAAAATCTGGTATGGTTATTTCACTAATCTGGAAAGTTTTGTTGAAATTAAGTTACTTAATACTGTTTTGCTTTCTTTTTGCCTTTCTAGAGAGCCTTTCTCTTGTTAGCTTAAGACAATATAATTATACAGAAAGTATGTTAATGACTGGGGTGTTATGAAACTATTACAGGACAGCCTTAAATTTCTAAATGATCATAAACAGGAATAATTCTCTAGTTATTTTAGGCTTAATTACTCTTTGGTAAGTACAGAATTAAATTATTTATCTTTTCAGTAAATGTTTTAATTGTTGTTTCTTGTAAAGGAGAGAGGCATTCTAAAAGCTAGAAACAAGAAATATCTTCAATTTTACTGACACAAATTGTAAATTTAACAATTAAGGTGGTAGTGTACACATCTTTATTATTTACATTGCATTTCGTTGTGTTGAAATTTATGGTATGAAAATAATCCTGATGTACACACAGGTCTTACTGTTTGAAGAAAGAGCTTGCTGGCATTAGTAGCTTTGTTTATTGGTAAATTTGCTGTATTTACTTTTTGGTAACAGAATTAAGAGTGCTCTGGCTGTGAGTGTGTTTCTTTTTTATACTGTCTTAAAGCACTTTGGAGAAGTTTTCTGGGAAGAAGAAACTTCTGAAATTTATGAGCTAAAAGCCTATCAACCTTCTGTCTGTTTTTATCAAATTTATAGGAAACTGCACTCATCTTGAAACTATAATCAGTATTGTTAAGATGAACTCCAGTACTACTTTCGTGTCTCATGTCAGTGGCCTGTTACTTACTCTAGATTATTGCAGAAGAATCTGAATTCTAGAGAAAAGGACAGTTTGCTTTTGACTATGTCTGTGGGTATGATTTTCTTGAAAAGTGTATATCTATTCAAGAAGAAAATGTGATTTTTTTTTTTTTTTTTAAGAACATCACAAAGTCCTATAGAAAGGAAGGAAGGAAAACAGTGCTTAATTTCTCCTGAAAGGAGGGAAATAGATGGACAATTTCAGAAGGTAGTTTAAAAAACAAGTTACTCTGATGCCAGAATTAATGTCACTGGTAAAGAAACCTTGAATCAGGACCAGTAAAATGGCTTCTCCACTGACAACCACTGATCTTTATATTACAGAATTCTGTGAAGAGAAACCAGGCAGATATTCTTAGGTGTCTTTTTCTCCTCTCTTCCTTTTCAGTAGCTTATATTGCTGGCAAGCATTTGACTTGCAATCTTGTTTGCATGTAATAAAGATATACCTGGTAAAGGAAGGCTTTGTGTAACTTGTGTATCCAAACATCTGTTGTTCTGTGACAAAAGGCTGTCCGTTTACTCCACCATATAGTCAAGTATCAAAACTACTCAAGATAGAAATGCAGAAGCCACAAATGCACAATGCTGTCATTTCAAAATGGTACAAAGGCACTTCAAAGCAGCAAATAATACTACAGACTTTATCAGCGTTGCATCACTTCTTTCCTCCATAAACTCCTTTACTACACAAATCAAAATAATTGTGTATTTGACAAAAGTGATGTAAGGCAAAAGATGCTACTTAGCTCCAATATAGTTAAAATGACTGTGACTAAAGATGATAATTATTTCATCATTCCACCCACAATTCCCTAATTCATCTATAAAATGTATTCAGAAAAAACCTTGTAATTTTGGCACTATTCTCATTGCAGGCTGTTTTAAACTAAGTAGTTGGCTCAGGTGCAATAGTATGTCTTACGCGTAAGTCACTGGAAATCTTGTTATTTTGTTCACTTAATTGCACATAAAAGTCCTTTTCCTTGGCTATATTATACAGGCTACAACAAGCAAGTAGTTAGAATTGTTGTTTTAGCTGATGGGCAGTCATTAGAGGGTAACATATATTCTCATCTTGCTTTTGGTCTTTCCAAAAGCTCAGGCAGCTGCTTCTGTGCATTTATTTAGTGTATGAGGTAGAATTGTCAGTTTCTTGAATGTTTGCAATCAGAATATTTTTCTTGAATGTGACGATAATGGGGCTGCAGGTTTGCCTAGAATCTTCATTGGGATAAACTGTTAATGTCAATGTTGTGTGCTGAAAATGCAGCCTTTATTTGCCAACTCTTGAAGTCTTGAGTCCTTTCAAATTTTCCTATACTTGAAACTCTTTGTTCAAAAGAAAGCCCCTTTGAGAATCTACCAAGCTAATTGATTTCAAAAAAGGGTGACAGTAGTCCTGGATTTGATGAGGAGTATACAGTTCATGCATATATTTGTTTCAGACCATTGCAATTGGGGAGAAGAAAATGAAAAGGAATTATTCTTTTTGTAAACAACTTGGTGTCCTATTGCATGCTGATCAACTTGATGTGGTGTTGTTCAGAATCACAGAGAATCACATATTCTCAAATAATGCTCATCTGAGTGTCTATCTAGAATGAAAATTGTGAAATTTTTAGTGTGGTATTTCTGTGCAGCACAGTCAGACCTGATCCCCTACAGAGTTATGAAAGGGCTTCTTATTTGTCAATTCAGTAGCCACTGTTTATTTCGGGTTTGTTCTGTTCTGCTATGAGTTTCTTCATCAAACTCTACCAAGAAATGTTCCCAAATACTCTACTGAATCAAATGCTCTACACTTTGAGGTATATAGTGGCAACAGTCTGCTTTTGACTGGTAGTTATCATCTCTACAGTTTCACAAGTGCTTTTGAGAAACTCTGGTAACTTTCTCTGGAGTTCTCTGCATTTATCCTCTGATTTGCTGAAGTCTAGAGGCATAAATCAGCCTGTTATTTCTGTCCTCCAAAACTGTCTGTTCTCCTTCTGCACCTTTTTCTTTTTCCAGGAGGTTAAAGAAGTTAACATTATTTTAGTTTTTAAAATAGCTTAAATCTGGCCAAAGTCTGGATCTGTACCAGTGGTTTGGTAGACACTCATAGGTATGTAGCCAGAAACTGCAGGAGGAATACCAAGTTAACAGCTACAGTTGTGTGCTAAAACATATATGAGGGATTAGATGAAGAACTGAGAAAGTAATTGTAACATACCCTACCGCCTTTTAATTATACTGATGCCAATGTGCATTCTTGTTCTCTCTCCTAAATGTAGCCAAGGTTGGAATTGGCCACCAGAGGGCAAACTAAACGTACATGCTCCCCTTTTCTATATGTTCTTGAAAATCAGCTACAGTTGTTCATGCCAATGTAATTTGCTTTTTCTGGACAGTAATTGCAAATATTTTTTCAAAAAAATCTTCTTTTTCACTGAAGAGTTTGTATTGTCTTGGTTTATTTTGTGGCAACAATAACCTGAAATACCAACTCTGAAACAGCAAGTAGCTGTTCAGTAGGAATTATATAAAACATGAACAAACTAGTTATACATCTTACTGCTGGATGGGTTTTGATGCCACCTGTAAGCAGAAGATAGTCTGTGAATCTTTAGATTCTCCTCACTATCTGGAATAGTAGTAAACAGTGTGAGGCTGTCAAAGAGGCTATTCTGTATACAACAGGAAGTTTTTAGTCATCTAAGATAGGGAAAGGGACTTCAGAGCAGTTTATTCCAGATACTAAACACTGGCATTCAAAGGGAAGTTCCCATATGTTTGAAACAAGATAAAATTTTGGTGTTCTGTAATTCAAAATAGTTCCAGGAGTTTCCTTTTACACTTGAATAGAACTTTGTTATTTACATACCCTTCAGATCAAAACAAAATTTTAGGAAAGTTTTGGCTGAGGCATATACTGAATTGGTTCTCAGTTTGCTTATGAAAGATGACACATCTCAATGTTTATATATTTTTTTTTTAGGTCAGTAAAAGTAGAGAGAGAATATATTTCTTTAAAGAATTATGTACCAAATTAATATGTATTAAGAATAAATAAAAAACCCACTCTGAAATAACCTTTTAACTGTTGAACAAGAGGAGAATGGGTTATAGTCATTGAATTTAGTAGCTTAAATTGAGATTATCTTCTGTCATTGTGTACTGATAGATTTATTTTAATTTGGCTTTCCTTTGAAGAATATCTTTCATATTTGATACAATCTTCTGGCTGTCAAATCAAATAATATATGTAATGAAATGCCTTTCTGTTGAAATGAATGTTACAGTGACTTAATTTGGTGTCAGTTTACATGCTGATTTTAGAATATAGTTGAGTGTACTTTCTTCCTAGTGTTTATCAATACCAATCTATGATTTGGTATGTTTCTGATTGAGTTCAGGATTCTTGGCCATGGTAACTTTTATTTCATCAAAACTTCAATATGGCCTGCATCAAACTACTGTGAAGGTAGATGAGGTATTGCAGGATAGAAAGAAATGCTTTGACAGCTTCTATACTGAGTATGTTCGATTTGCAGAAATTTTGGATTTATTAACCCTCGTGAATTTTAGCTCTCTTTGCAAGAGAATGATTAACATGGCCAATATGTTTATCATAAAATTTATCTGTCATTCTTTGTCAACATTTCTAAATTTATCTCTTGTATTTGTTCTTTGGGATTCATGTCCTTGCAGAAATTTTGGACTGGGATCATTTAGAATTGCTCATTTTATAATGAGTCTGCTTAACAGTTGGAAAATGATCCTGACAGAGTAAATTAAGTATTTGACAACTTTCAAGTGGATGTGTTTTGTAGACATTATGTTGTAACATAATTATGTTCCTGTTCTGTCTGGTAGAGAGAGACTTTGAACTTCTACATCTGTATATGCGTACCTGCTAAAATGAATTAAAGGACCATTTTCTTTAGTGGCAGTTTGATACATTTTCCACAACATCTTGCCCATATCCATTACACATCACAAAGCTTTTTTTTTTTGAAATAGCGATTGGGCAAGATGAACATGTCATTGTGTGGAGCTGTGTCCCTGAGTCATTAAAAAATCCAAGAAAACAAACAAAAGACTAGAAGTTACCTTAAAACAAAAAAATGGCAAGCTTCACACATTTGTTTCATAAAGAAAATATGTACATTCTCATACATACAGAATTGATTCTAAGGCTACTTCAGACGCATTTTTTTTGCGTTTCCTTTTTATCACGTGACTCCAGAGGTTAGATGCTGTTCTGGAGCAGTTCAATTCAATGCTGAAGGAAGAAACAATCTCTGAAGTCTGTGGAAGAGGAGGCCCATGATGTCAGCAAGCACAGAGAAGTTATCTTAATAGCAGATTGTTTTAGAAATTGCATTGCAGCTTATAAGGTGGAAATCAAAACATCCAGTGTTGTTATTCAGGATTTAGTTACTCTGATAAAAATACTGATTATTCACTTATGTTTATTCCACTTAACAGCTCTAGAGAAAGTGTATGTGTTAAACTCCGTGTAAGTGAGAAAGCGTGGCTGACTGTTCTTAAGGGAAAGCATATCCTATAAGCAGAATAACTCCTCTTTTATTGGTGGCTCCAGTTTTCAGTAGGTGGGGTTGGAAGCTAGAAAAGTAAATGAAGGGAATTTTTTGTTTGGAAATTCAAGCTTTTCAGAAACAATTTTTACATAATGACATTTCCCTACCTTTTACTTTCCAAAGACTCTTGTAAAATACTCATCTGTTTCTCATCTTTATGATTTAAAGACTCATTTCAATGTTTTTTTGCTTGTTCAACAGAAGTTTGTTATCTCAGAACAAAATTTGGTTGGATTTGAAGAAGATTCACCTGAAGATAATCCAGAATTAACTGTTGTGTACTCATAGGTTCTGACCCAGTCTGATTTAAAAAAAAACAAACAACAAAAAAACCCAAAGTGAAAAAACCCTAGTAAATGCTCCCAAGTAAGTAGGAAATGGAAGTAAGTCCTTCCAAGTTTTTGATACACAGTGACTCATAAAGGCTGCTATTTGTCTGACTTCTCTTTTGCTTTAGAATTGAAACACAGTAAGCATGAGAAGAGTCAAAACCTCTTGTTATTTAGGTCAGTTGCTCTAAAGATGAGGCATACAACAATATTTATTCCTTTTTATTTCAAAGCAAATGAGCACGTGAAGATACTCTGTATTCAATATATACACTTATTTTTTAAAACTTTGAATATCTTGTTTTAATATGAATTTTCGGCAGCATTCTTTCAGAATTTCTATTAAATTGCCATGAAATCCCCCCGAGCTGTTCTGTAGCATGCAGCCTTGCATTATAGGAAAGAATTGACTATGTTACAGTTGGAACAATGGCCTGCATTACTCTTCATAACTTTGTAATAGTAATGTGGGAGATAAAATTTCTAATTTTGTATTAAGGCATTATAAAATTAAGTAAAAAATATTCAGTCCGATTATATTACTATTTCATTTTTTAAAACTGAAACAGTGTTTTTCGAATGTGCAATTGAAAGAGGCATACCTGTGCTGTTACACAAGATTCTTTCCTGAATGAATATTGAAACATGGATTAGAATTAATTTAGAAATTGTTGTTTTCATATCATTGCTACCAACTCCTGTCCTTTTTGAACTCTCATCTGTATTAATAATAAACATTTCTTTCCCCTCTCCCTTTTCCCTTGAACAGATATAGGAATATCTATTCCAAATGACTCCTAGAGAGGAAAAGTATTTTGGAAGGTAACTGCGAAAATAGGAATCTGATGGATTTCTTAGTGTATTACTTGCGTTTCATGAACAGAGCACAGTGAACAACTCCAAGGGAGGTGATTCATAATGTATCAACTGAATTATTGAGATGAATGACTTCCCCGAAAATGTTCTGTTCATATATCAACAAAGGGATTTCCAGATGCATCAGAAAAACTGACATAGATGGCTTTCATTTCTCTGCTTTTTCTGTTCCAAATAGAAGTTCTTCCTGCCGCTGCATGAGATAAGTAGGTGATGGTTCAAGAATGGAACATTGGAAAGAAAAAAAAATGACTCTACAATATTTGTATTCCTTATGACTACTCTTATATTAAGTCAAAACTGCATTATATATGGTGTTGACAACTTGAACCTTAATGACTTAGGAGGCATGTTTTTTTCTCTGTGGTAGAGTTTTTTTAAAAAAATAGTATTTTTAGATAATCCTAACCAATTTATTATTCTGTCATTATGAACGTATGTTGTGTATATATAACTGTGATACAGCATTTTTGCAATTTTGCTTGTTTAACAAACTGTCTTTTACTTTCAAGGTTTTTTATTATTATTGTTCTAGTAATGTGCAGTTAGTGAATTATAGACTGCACCTTAAAAGTAATTATTGCAGCAAGAAGAGTCTGCGTCTACTTTATAACTGTTTTTTGCTGGTTAATGCAATCAAATTTGTAGTTACACCATTCAGCTTTTTGTGTCTCTTCTCTAGGGTCTTTTAAGTGGATTGTTCTATAAATAAACCAGTTGGTCTATTTGATCTTGTAAATACTGTGGGGATTTAAAATTTAAGGTCTTCTAGAGGAAAAAACCCAATTCCTTCACTGATAGACAAACCCACACATGTGTAAAGTTGCCTATTGCTTTTTATGATGCTAGCTGTTATCAGTCTGGCTTGTAATTATTCCACATTTGAATTGAATTTGGAGTTTTTCGGGAGTCACTTGGTAACCATCACAGCTTCTGATAAAACATAATTGGTCCTGATCCTTCTGCAGAATAGTATCTAAAGTAACTATATCAATGTCTCTGGAATATTTTCTACAAATGTAACTGAGAGAAAAGAAGCAAGACCAATTTTTCCTTAAGTTGTGCAAGAATAAGGTTGCTTGGAACTACGATGTTCAAAGCCATATATCAAACATTAGATATATATGTAACACATAGATTCTGATAAGATTCTATGTAAATGTCTGGATTTTAGTTCGCTCCTTCAGTTTTGCTCTCATAATCAAATAAGAAGCTTTAAAGAGTAGGTAAAGTGTATGACATATATGTGATATTGAAGAGCTCTGAAAGAGTAGCAGTACAAGAAATCAAGCTTGGAAAATGGTGTTGCGATGACATATTCATGATGTAAAGCTGTTTACCTACGTATGTTTAAAGTGAAAGGTATGTTAGGCAGACAACAATTGACCAAAGTTAAGAAATATAGAGTACAACTGAGTTACCTAAGCACAGACATCGAGTTTCAGTTTAGATGATATAAATCATTGTCTGCTCTCCACCTGCTGGTTCAGGAGTACAGATTGCCTTTAAATGTTGTCATACACAACAGCCCCATGCAGGTGTGTAGAACGTCCTAGGTAACACAGTGTTTAGGCAGCTGCATCCCACCTCAAGACCCAATATGAACTTTTTTATAAGGTAAGCAACAGGTGAGAAGTATGAAAAGCATTTTTTAATTTGCAGTGTGAAATCTGAGTATCATTTGTGCTTCTGAAAGCAATACCAAATAGAGAGACTGAGTTAGCCTTACACAGTCTTTAGTACTTTTTCTTTGAAACATTCTGACTGATTTGATGGCACTGTTGAGTAATAAAGAGTAAGTATCATCGGTCAGTTACCAAGTTTACGGAAGCACTTAATAGCAATCAAGTTTCCCTTACACACCAAAATGTTATCCATGGTATGAAGCAAATTATAAATCTCAGGTTATTGTTTTGTCTTGTCTATGAAAATTATCCTGTTTTATCAATCAACTCTTGCTTGTCAAGATTGCTGTTAGAATACGGTGCTTAGTTCTGGTGCCCATATCACAGTTGAACAAGTTTGTACTGTGACCCCTATCCTCCCATTTAAACTTTCACTTTTTAATATATTTGGGAATAGCTATCCTGTTTGAATTGAAATGTATTTCTTCTTCATAGATTTGTGGCTTTGTGTGAAACTTGTTTGGAACATACACTGTTTGTTTGCAGAAGGCAAGCCAGTGATGAACAGCTATAGAGATGTTAAGCTACTCATTGGCTTGCCTTTTGTGTTCTTTCTTTCTTTCTTTCTTTCTTTCATTTTGGCTATATTCTTTTCGTACTATTTTTTAGTATCGAAGTATTGAAAAGATAAAAATTGTATATGGTCAGGAACATAATGCTCATAACATCCTACCAGAAATAAATCTCATACATACATAGTAACAACTTATTTGTATGAAATGTGTTGGAACATCGCACAAGTCAAGTTCAATGTCCATGTAGCCCAGCAGTCTATGTTTGATAGTTGCCAATAACAGGCATCTAAAATAGCAGATAAAAGCAGAGAATCAGTTAAAGATCCTTCCTCAAATTGCTTTTCCACCCTCTTACAAATATTAGTTTATTTTCTGAAAATCCGTATTGGTATGGTATCTTTCTATACTTCTGTAGTGTGATATAGCTGTCTCCTTTTTTGTGTTCTGTTTTGCTTTTCATTGCTGTAGTTGCAGCCTTGAATGCAATTTACTGTTTTTATTTCATATTCCAATCCTTGTCTCATGGAAATATTTTACAAATTAAGAACAGAAGTCCACATAACTTAATTACATGAACCATATCTAGTCCATCGAATATAACCAGGAGCTGACTTGACTATCTGGTTAAAATAGATCATATCATAGAATCATAGAATGGTTTGGGTTGGAAGGGACCTTAAAGATCATCTAGTTCCAACCCCCTGCCATGGGCAGGGACACCTTCCACTAGACCAGGTTGCTCGGAGCCCTGTCCAGCCTGGCCTTGAATGTTTCCAGGGAGGGGGCATCTACCACCTTTCTGGGCAACCTATTCCAGTGTCTCACCATCCTCACAGTAAAGAATTTCTTTCTAATATTTAATCTGAATTTTCTCTCTTTCAGTTTAAAACTGTTACCCCTCATCCTCTCACTACACTCCCTGATAAAGAGTCCCTCCCCATCTTTCCTGTAGGCCCCCTTTAAGTGCTGGAAGGCCACTATAAGGTCTCCCCAGAACCTTCTCTTCTCCAGGCTGAACAACCCCAACTCTCTCAGCCTGTCCTCGTAGGGGAGGTGCTCCAGCCTCTCGATCATCTTCATGGTCCTCCTCTGGTGCCACTTAAGGGCGTCCATGTCTGTCTTACGTTGGAGGCCCCAGAGCTGGACACAGTAGTCCAAGTGGGGGTCTCACGAGAGCAGAGTAGAGGGGGAGAATCACCTCTCTCAACCTGCTGTCCACACTTCTCTTGATGCAGCCCAGGATATGGTTGGCTTTCTGGGCTGCAAGCGCACATTGCTAGCTCATAGTAATTTTTTAATCCATTACTACCCCCAGGTACTTCTCCACAGAGCTGCTCTCAATCCACTCATCACACAGCCTGTATTTGTGCTTGGGATTGCCCTGACCCATGTGCAGGACCTTGCACTTGGCCTGGTTGAACTCCATGATGTTTGCATGGGCCCACCTCTCAAGCCTGTCCAGGTCCATCTGGATGGCATCCCTTCTCTCCAGCATGTTGACTGCACCACACAGCTTGGTGTCGTTGGCAAACTTGCTGAGGGTGCGCTCAATCCTGCTGTCCATGTTGCCAGCAAAGATGTTAAACAGGGCTGGTCCCAACACCGACCTCCGAGGAATGCTACTTGTCACTGCTCTCCACTTGGACATGGAGCCATTGGCCGCAACTCTTCAAGTGCAACTGTTCGGCAGACTCCTTATCCACCGAGTGGTCCATCTGTCAAATCCATGTCTCCAATTTAGAGACAAGGATGTTGTGTTGGACAGTGTCAAATGAATTTCACAGGTTTAGGTAGATGATGTCAGTTGCTCTATCTTGTTACAAGTAACAATGTATCTTACTACTTTTGAATAGAAGGGATTTCACCAGCTATGACTACATGATTTGGCTTCTACCTAAAGAAAGATCAAAAATTATATTGGATACTTTTGTCTTTGAATTTTCAACAGTAAATCAACAAACATTTCCATCCAATAATGAAGAGAAAGCATATTTAGAGTTATATTTTCAGCTTAAATTACTTTAAAGATTGCTCCTGCTTTCCTTAAGTTTCACAGAATCATCTAGGTTGGAAAAGACCTTCAGGGTCACCTAGTCCAACCACTAACCTAACACTGACAGTTCCCAACTACACCATATCCCTAAGTGCGATGTCAACCCGACTCTTAAACACCTCCAGGGATGGGGACTCCACCACTGCCCTGGGCAGCCCATTCCAACGCCTAACAACCCATTATGTGAAGAAATACTTCCTAATACCCAGTCTAAACCTTCCCTGGTGCACCTTGAGGCCATTCCCTCATGTTCTATCGCTTACTACTTCGTTAAAGAGGCTCATCCCCAGCTCTCTGCAACCTCCTTTCAGGTAGTTGTAGAGGGCAATGAGTCTCCCCTCAACCTCCTCTTCTCCAGACTAAACACCCTCAGTTCCCTCAGCCGCTCCTCATAAGGCATGTGTTCCAGACCCTTCACCACATGCCCTGACCATATAGTTCTCCTTTTTTCCTCTTCATCAGTTATTTTTGATTTCCTAGCACTTGATTTGTATCTGAGGCTGTCAGTGATCCCTTTTCCTACCTTTGAAAACTTAAAAAAAAAATTAGTCGTCTTTTCCTCTTATGCTAAAGGGATTTTTAACTGTTATGAATGGCTGTGGGTTTACCGCTATTTGGAAATCAGTGATGTTCTTAAATCTCGGTTGTCACTTACATTGCTTGTTTGGGCTTTGCTGTGTACCAGTAAAACAATTCCAACAATTCTGATCAAGCTACAATCAGTTCTGCATTTTTTTCTTTACCTCTGGTTAACAACTGTTTAGTTTGTTAGATGCAGCACTTTCAAATTAGGAAGTTATCATCTATGATACTTAGAAATTCTAAGGTGTTTACATTTTAGCAGTGCTGTTTTTCATCAGATTATTAGATAAGAAAAAGAATAAACCAATAATTTATCACAGAATTTAACTGAGTACTATAGTTCTTAATTTCTTACTCTCCTATCATTCTATATTGTATATAGAATATATAGATACAGAATATATTCTATGTTTCTATATTTTCCATATATTCTATATTCTGTCCTCTAATCTTTGACGTTTAGTAATGTATAATATGGTACATATTTTCAGGGAAACTTGATAGTCATGTTGAACTTAGCTCTCATTAGGTAGTATTGTGGTACTTTAATTGCCTTTTTTTTTTTTTTTGAGGAAATCTCTTTTCAGAGAAACAAACCTGTGGATTGTGGTAGTCATGACTGAATTTACAGTTTACTAGCTATATTTAGGCATTTTTTTATAAGGTAGGCTCTTTTATGCTTTTTCTTGGCATCAAGCTTATTAGAGTGAGCTGGTGCATTGCTGTTACAATGAGCAGGAGAGACATGCAACAATTCAGGTTGGAAAGACAATTAGTATCTCTAGCAATACATTGTGACAGGAGCTGGTTCATTGTATTTATAGGCAAATTTCACTCTTTATCACAAGACTTTGAGTTGAAATCATTTTATACAGTGATTTATATTTTTAAGCCATGTACTCTGGCTAAGTGTTGTTTGTTCTCTTCACAGATCACTGATCTTCAAAAAATTAAAAAGTAATATTAAATTTTCTGGTAATGTAAGGAACAGTCAATAAAGAAAGCAAGGAGAAAAATTTCAAAATTAATAAACTAGAAGTCTGATAGTTAAATGGCCTATTAAATTCATTGTAGAGGAATCTAAAATAATGAGGCTATTGACAAAAATAATTAAGCCTTTGACAAAACTTTAGTAGATATAATGGGCCCTCAGTGGCCATATGCTACAAAACAGTGAGTTTGTGAAATGTGGAAAGGTGGTGGATGAAAGTCTTAAACTTCGCAATAGTGCCTTGTGTCTCCAGTTTTGGAACACATAGACTTCAGATAGGAGACAAGAAACAATTTTAATATTGTGCGGATCACCTGTAAGGTTACAAAATCAGTATTCTCCACTTTTGCTCCTTTGTTTTTCTTTCTCAAGAACAACATTAAATAATTGAAGCAAAGGGCAGCATAAAGTTTTCAGTAACTCCAGTGTAATTCAGAAGATGAGTACATGAAGTATTTTTTGGAATGTGGTGTTCAAGAATTTTGAGTTTATAGCTCATTTAGGTTTGCTGTGGAGGTAATTGAAGCTAACATTACGGAGCTGTGTCATTTAACGAGGAAAAAAAGGTAGGGGATATAATTTGGCAATTGGTGGTGGCAAAACAGAATGTGTAGGCATGTGCCAGAGCTGTGCTACTTTTGAGTGAGCATGTGCATGTTTTTAGATTGATAATGTTGTGTTGTATTTTTATCTAGTGCAAAAATGTTTGCATTTCATATATGTATGTATATCTAAATCAATAAAGCTACACTAATAGTAAACAGTGAGCTAATCTTAAAATTCAGTCATTGAAGTAAACTGTTACTTGTCATATACTTTGACAGTACATTTGAGTTTTTGAGGTCTATAGAGCTTATGTGGATCTCCTGTCAGTGAGGAATCTTTAAAAGGACTCATCAAGTATTCTTCGTTACTTGAACCTTACACCCCTAAAAGTTCACTAAGAGTCAGTTTCTCTTTTCGGGCTGAATGTTGCATCTAGCTACGGCATCTTCCAATTTCAAGGTTTCTGTGTAGTCGCAGGCTGAAGATCGTTGTTTCTTCTCTGAAATGTCAGAGTAGGTATTCTTTACCTCCAACAGACCTGTGTGGTTATGGTGTTGTGTCTTCCCCCTGCCATCTCTTTCCCTCGCTGCTACTTTCACCTACCAATATACAAAAGATAAATGTTTGTAGGGCAAAGGCGTCTTTGTATGTGAATTATCTTCTTCCTCATCCTAGTTCCCTCAGTTCATGTAATTGACCATAGAGACTGTGTAGGTAATTAGGTTATGGTGTAATAACCTGTGTATGATAGCACTGTAGCATCAAAATAAGATTTAAACCAGAAAGAATTCAGTTTGTGATCCCCTCTTCCTTTAAGATGTATGTTGGATTTGGGATTATGGATATTTTAGTTTAGATGCATTCTGTACTCTAAAGAAACATGTGACTTAAGTTTGAAGAAAATAAATCATCTTCATAAATATTGTTAGGAAGAAAATGCACATTGTACCTACCCATGCAATAATTACCTCTATTTGAAATTGACAGGCTGATGATGTGCACTGATAGCAGTATACAGATAGTAGACTTGCACCTTCCAAACATGGACTTGGAGAATGGAGTGATGCATGCTAGTAACCTTAATTTTTCTTCTATTGTCAAGTTAGATAATGCCAGAAAAATAAGCAAACAGTATTAAGTCTGGAAGAAAATGTTTAACAGCTGTAACGGCTTTACTGATGTCCCTGTGTGGTGTGTTGACCTCAGTCAGCAACTAAACCTCCACCAGCTCCTTGTTCACTCCTGTGTGGGCCCTCCTTTCCCCCTCAGCAGGATTTGGGAGAGAACAGGAATACTGAAAGCAAAGGAAAAACTTGGATCAAGATAAAGATAGTTCACTAAGTGAAGTAAAAAAAAAAAAAAAAGAGAAAAGAACTGATACAAAACCAATCACTCACCATCTCCCACAAAGTGGCCTGATGCCCAGCCAGTCTCTGAGCACCAGCCACCTTGGAAAGACTCTCTCCTGGTTTTTATTGCTGACCATGATGTTATGTGGCATGGAATATCACTTTGCTCACAGCTGTCCCCCCTCCTATCCACTTGCCTACCTCTAGCCAACTTGCAGGGACAGCAGAGTGAGAAACAGAAGGCTTTAGTTTTGGATTAGTTCTGGGACTAACTGATGCTGTATGAGCACTGTTCAGCAATGGCTAAAACACTGGTGTGTTTCCAACACTGTTTTGGTCATAAACCTAAAGACGATGATGCTATGATGAAAAGGAACTACATCCTAGCCAGACTTGGTACCCCCATGTTGCCAGTTCATATCTTGCATGGCTTCCATCAAAGCTAACTAAAATTTCTGAAGTTTTGAGTACTTTTTTTCTGTCTTGCCAGAGTTCTGCCTCTTCCTTGCTTCTTCCATGTTTGCTTCTATCCTGCTATGAAGCCTGCTGTGAGAGACAAGACCTTTGCATAATTTCCCTTCATTCTGTCTATAAGAGCACTTTTCAAACTTTGATTTGCTGCTGTAATCATACATTGCTAATAAATGGTTGAAGTCAGAGGTAGCCACTTCTTCCAGAGTCCAGTTTAGCTTCTAATTTAGAAGCATTACATAAATTAGTGGTGAATTACTCCCCCACATGTATTCCTCTGTTAAAAGGACAATTACCCACTTCATCAGTGTTGACCGAGTTGAGTACTTTCTTAGTCTTCTGTCCCACTCAGTTTGCATTACTGTTTTTTTTTCTTCTTTCACTATGTGTTCTGTCCTTTTGACCAAAACAGCTAGTCATAAGTCATAAGATAGCTTATTTAATTTTGTATGTACTTAAATACCTGTGTAAAACTTGTTTATGATGAACTTAATTATAGTTTCATCTTTAAAAATTATTATTGTCTTTTCCCTAATGCATAATAAGCACTTTGATTTGGCAAACAGACAAAACAAACTATGACTTCAGACATTTTGGAGTCCTAATGAGCCAAACTATCTAAGAAATACTATGAAATGTGTTATTTCTTTATGGAAACTTGGTGAATTCTTGAAATTGTTGAATTGAGAATGGTTGACATAATTCTTCATGGGGTTTTGAAATTATGCCATTGGTATGCATGAAGATTTTAGTAAGTTTCAGGTGGGTTTTTTTTTTTGAAAAGTAAGATGTATCAGCATGTAGCATGTGTGCTGTCAGATGTTCACACTCGTTAGTGCACCTCAGAGTATAAGAGGGAACTTTTGTCTTTTGGTGTACTTGGCAGATTCATGCTTTACGTGAACTTTGGTGTTACAGAAATTGTGCTATGAAACATTCACTGTAATGGATAACATGTTGCAGAGTCATGTGCCTGACCAGCTTCATGAATTCATCCTTATCATGTATTTATGTATTAAGTGTACTATGTACCCTGATTCACTGCCAAGGATCCTTTTAGTATTGCAATATGGAAGGCTTTATCCTTTTTCATTGTTACTTGTGATTCTTGTGTACTATTGATCAATTTTTTTTCTTGGTTGCTGTTTGTCAGTGAACTGAAAACACTGGAGACCTAAGGCTTTTGTTTATAATGGCCACAATGCTGTTGAAGTTACATTTAAGCATTCTTTTGCGTTTACTCTTTCCTTTCTCCTGGTTGTAACCTTGTGGGATAATTCCATGGAATAAAGGAGAGAGCACAAAACAGTGGAACCACTTATTCCTATGAATAAAGTTTCTGCTTAATTTTGTTGAAAAGGATTTCTTCTGCAAGTTAGTCCAGTTAGTATACATCCAAAATTCAGGTGATGAGTTACAGAATGTTACCACTACTAACAGGAGCCAGCTGACAAAAAAAAAAAAAAGTTAAACTATGTTAGCAACTATTAGAAAACAATAGAAAACAAATTAGAAGATATTGTTTAGGTCCTGTCTAATTCTGGGGGGCACATGGTGTCTATTGTCATTCCCCCCCTGCCCACCCCCAAGATATAGTAGAATTAGAAGAAATATTAAAAAGATCAAAAGAAGTGATAAACAGTATGGAAAAGAGCAGATTTTCATAAGCTGCTTAATACTTTAGGACTCTCCTATATAGAGAAGGAATGGTGATGAAGGAATATTGCTTTGCTTTTTTTTTTCTAAAGACCTCTGTCTCTTCTGTCTGTCTTATAAAGAGTGTAGCTATCTGTTCTTGGCTTCAGTTGGAGATGGAACCTGGGTTATATGGTTCCATGGAGCAGGGGTTAGTTGCCTAAATACAATGTCATATTTGAAAACAGAAACATGTCTGTTAATGGAAGTATTTAAATGCACAGGAAATCTAATGGAATGAATACAAAATGGATTAATTTGAAATTTAAAAGCAAAGACAGTAGAATAATTTTGACAAAGAAAATGGGAAAGGTCCGTGTGGCATAAAGTAATGGAGACATTAGTGGGTTCTCAGTCTTGACGGGGACCATGCATTTTGAGAAAAGAGGTACTTTTCATTGAATTTGTGCACAGCTTCACAGGAGAAACCCTTAGGGTCACACGGACACTGAAAAATTTGTTTTCCATGGCTTATGCCAGCCCTAGAAAACATACAAGCCATGTGAATTCTTTAGGTAATACAATTTCAATGTCAATACTAATGATCAAAAAGAATTCTGAAAAACAGGTGGTGATATCATGACATGTTTTTGAAATGTGTTGTTAAATTCGTTATTTTATAATAACAATCACCCTCTGTGGAAACATGATCTGTTTCCAGTTCATTAAAACCAAAATAAACGCGTAGTTTGTAATGTAATTTTCCTTGCCACTTGCTGAAAAATCAAGATTGCAATTAAAAACCAGACAAAAGAACCCAACAAAAAGCCAGCAAACAATACTAAGAAAAAACACTTGTAATTTTTCCTTTAGCTTTTATTGTCTTCACTTACTTTCATGCTGGTTTTCCTATTTTGTTAAGTTTAAAAAAACTAATCTGCAGATCAGTAAGGACAACTATTACCTCCATTAATGAAATGGGATTCATTAGCCCTGTTACGAGAAGTTCCAGTCTCTCATATTTATCCCTCTACTTTCTATGAATAGAACTGTTGTGGTAGGTTTTAGTAATTGAGAAAGAGTGGAATCTTAAGTATGGAGTATCACTGCTGCAACATGGAACTCACTTTTCTTTGGGGAACTGTTGAAAAAAACAGCTGGTGACTGATAAGGGTAAGGAGGACTCTTTTTGTGATTTAACATTGCTTTGTCCTTATGAAGATCTCAGTATCCTTCAGGACTCTCATAATATGGCGTGAGTAGGGTTTGACGTGATTTCTTTTGTTTTTCTATCACTAATGGAGTTTTTAGACTCTGTTTTGGCTGTATTTATTTTCTTAGTTTCTGATGATTATTTTCTTTTTTCTGGGGAAGTATGACCAGAGGAGTGGACATTTCACTGGTCCTATAAACCCTGTTGCTGTTATTGATTGTACAAGATATCTAAGAGAAAAACAGAAATATCCTGGAGAAAGACTCTTCCAGGAAACATTGTTCTTGGCAGATAATTCATCATGGCAGAACTAAATTTGAGTGCACTGTCAAAAACTGGGTCTGAACGATGAGCATTGAAGCTCATTGCAGAGGGATGAAAGGACTGGTATTTGGCATAAATTATATAGGTTGCCTAAAGAACTAACTTCTTCCTGGTACACTTGCTTGAAATAGATGCAATAACTGAATGAGTAATAGGCTTTGCCAGTCAAAGCGTGCACATTTTGTCCTTGTATGAATTATATGGCCAGATTCGGAGGAAATTTGACCCAAGGCCTAAAATGCTTGAAACTTTCAGATGTGAGAGTAAGCTGAATTCACAGAAGAGAAGTTGGCTGGCAGAGGAGCTGAGCATGTGGAGTGTATGACTGTTTTGTTGGGCAGTCATTTCAGTGATACCAAATACATCCTAAGCCTGTTTGTAGCTGCAACAAATCTGCAGTGTTTTGTTGGGGTGGTTTTTTTGTGGGTGGATTGGTTTGTTTTGTTGTGTGGTTTGGTTGGTTTTTTTTTTCTTTGAGTTCTTTGGTGTGGGTTTTTTTTTGTAGATTGTAGAGGAAATATATCAAACTATAGTTTTGTAATAATAAAGATGCATATTGTTTTGTGGTTTTTTTTAAAAGTATTTTTTGTTCCTTTTAATTTGAATGAGCTTGGGCCATATATGGCCATAATTTCTCCTTTCCCTCTCAGTATGCTCTTTGAGGATTTTATGGAAATAATAGGCTGCAAATCCTGTAATATTTTGGCATCTTGATTCATATCTGCTTGATGGTGTATGTAGGAGAGCTGTTGCTTAAAGTTGTCTCATAATGGAGATGGAGTGGGAGTAGAGTGTTTAAGACTCTGTTGGATGACTTATTTAGAATCATAGAATCATTGAAAAAGATCCTTAAGATCATCAAATCCAACCAGAAAAACATTATTTTTGAATTATTCTGATCCTTCTCTGGTAAAGCTGGAATAAAACAGTTCTGAGTCAGGTCAGTGGAATTTGAAATATGCATTTTTATGGTACATGCAAAGATAAGCAGCATTATGTTTACAAAGTCTTACTTTCTTTGAACTTGCATAGTGCCATCCATGTGGTTTATAAAGTGTCTCAGGTTAGAAAAAAACCTGATGAATAAACAAAAATGAGTACTGAAAATGAGGAAAACTTAGGTAGCAGTAAAGTGTCTAAAGTTAGAAAAAAGCTGATGAATTTAAAAAAAAAACAGGTACTGAGAATAAGGGGGTCTTAGGTAACAGAACAGGATGTCTTCCATGTAGTGAATGATACACTGACATAAAAGAAATACGGCAAACGAGTTTTTTCATTCAGTTGAACCTGAAAAAAGTTCCTCCTTCATGTATTTAGCAAGGATTTGTTTGACTAAGGCAGCAGGAGCTGGGCATGATACAGAAAGGAATTTTACAGTGGGCTCTGCGTTAGTAGTGCCCTTAGCAATGTTAGTTTGACTTCTTGGAGTACAAGGATTGATACCGCTTATTTTTTAAAACCCTTTCTAATGTAACCGAATGTTTTCATCTTGAGGTACACTGAATATAGATAACTTGTGATTTACTTTAGAATGTCTATCCAAATTTTGTTCTGTCAAATTATTTTGTCAAGTATTTCTAATAACGTAAACTTTTTTAAAACTTGCCAGTCTCTAATTTTCCATATGCTGTTCCTGAAATATAGCAAGTAGACCAACAGAGAATGTTCAAGGAATGGGAAGCAATGATCTTGATTTATAATTTTAAGGCAGAAAAAAAAAATTAAATCAGTATTTACTTACTCTAATTTCCTGTGTTACGTAGGCCAAGTAATTTCACTACTAATCCCTGAAAAAATAAATAATTCCTAAATAATACTCTTAGTCTAACATACAGATATCAGGCTGATCTGTAGAATATGAAAGTTACAAAGTCAAGCATTCGGAAATTACTAAACACTTAAAACTTTCAACCTGATACCTGAACTGGCCCTTTTGTTGATATGCAGTATGATACACGCTGTAACTGCATGCTCATCTGTGGGAGACACCGGCCTGTCAGCCCTGCACAGCCTCTGAATCAACAGCTAGGCTTTGATGAGAAACAGGCCTTGGGAGAAAGATAAGAAACTGCTGAGTTGTGCCAAGGTGGCAGGGAAAAGCAATGGACAGTGAGAAGTTACTGCCGTGTGAACAGCGCGTGAACAAGAAGTTGATTGGTCTGCACAGCACGTGTTAGAGTGGTCTTATGCTGATAGGAGAAAAGGTTGATAACTGTCTAATTGCTGATTTGCTAATTATGAAGTAAGAGCTTTGGCGAGAGCATAAGTATGTACTATTAGAAAAATAAACGGCTTTGCTTGATAAAATTCTCATAGAGTTGTGCAAGTCTGATATCCTCCCACAACACTCATGTCTTCTTCCTGTTAAGTGAAATGGATTACTATGAACTGTTGATGAACCATGCTTGTCTTTTGAAGGACTTTGGGTCATTATACTTGTGTTTCAGTCCTGTTTCAGAGTACAGAACAAGTACTGAATAAGGCATAGAACTGCAGGACGAAAAAGGAAGGACTTCTGGCGAAGGTAGTTGATACTTGAAGTCATGAAACATCTTGAAGCATCTCGTTTCTATGTTTATTTCTTTATAAGCATCTCACTTTCTGAATAGTCAAGCTTTCTAACTTTAAGGAAGTAGTAATGTTCTGAGTGTAACTTAAGTTAATTGAAGTAAATGTTTTGCACAAAAACAGCTATTAAATGTTCCATGAAACAGAAGTGATGGATGTAGCATTGTCATGTCTAATGGAACATACACTTGGTTCTCATACCTGAAGAGAATGTTACATTCAGAAGCCAGACTCAAAGATTTTTTTGAGGAAGGTCCCAAATGGGCTTTGTGTCTGTGAAACTCGAAGAAAGATTGCATATCCCCAGAGTGAGTATACCTGGAAATCAGTTTAAATTCTTAAACCTGATGCTACTTTAAAATACAAGGCAACTGATTAATGTAGTATGTTTTGCTGCAGAATAAACTGCAGAGACTAAACGTAAAGTTCCAATAAAGTTTGTTTCTTGCAGGTTGTCATAGTGAGTTACAGAATTAAAAATCCAACTGAACATGGCCCTGAGCAACCTGTTTTGGTTGACCCTGCTTTGAAGCATGGGTGGAACTAGACAGTCATCAGAGGTTCCTGCCAGCTTGAACTTTTCTTTCTCAGATTCTGTGAAATGCAGATTCTGATAGTTCCCTGAATGAACAGATGAATCTATCAGCCATTATTTTCAAGTTTACATTTTACAGTAGGCTGTTGATAAACCCTGGCATGTCTTCTGTGTTTAGGTTTTGGGTAGTTTGTGAGGGTTTTATTGGTATGTTGTGTTTGGATTTGTTTGTTTGTTTTTTTGTTGTTGGTTTGTTTGTTGTTTTTGTTAGCAAAGGCATTTTGGCATATCCCAGCTACAGGGATAGGATGCGCGCACACACACACACACACAACTGTTTGTATTGTTCTACAAGAATCTTTGATTGTAAAGAATAAGAAAATATACTTTCGGTTCTGTCCAATGTTTGTTTCTTGCAGACTGAGGTTGTTTAAGATGAAGTAATGCCATCCTCATTTTTATTCAGGATTATATTTAGATATTTTGGTTCCCATGGTAGTTTGTTCTTTTGTTTTTGTAGGACTTGAATACTGTGTTTCTTCATTGTCTTGTCTTTGTATTTCTTCTGGCCGTTCTGTTTCTGTGTATTTAGTGAAATCTTATAGCTGAAAAATACGTACTGTATATGTCATGTAACAATGCAATTCAAGTTGTGGCAAGCACAGTTTATTTCTGATACGTCTTTTGTTATCTATATAGCATCAATTTATACTTTCAGAAAAATAGCATGAAACCTAATATATTTTGATTAAACTGCACGTTATTATATGACTAGAAATATGTGGTAGTAATGCACCAGTTTAAAAAGTTTCAAGTAAAAATGTGGTATTTTCTTCTGAAGAGAGGTTATAGAATAGCTGATTTAACCTTACCTACAAAGCAGCATTTGCTCCTTATGCTTAAAATTATTTTCCTTTAGATGATGACAGTTGTTCATGATTTAATATGAGCCTTAATATGCTTATTCAGCTTCATTTTCATATTCTTCAATTCTCATAGAAAAATGGTTTTTAGTTAAATATAATGCTTACAAACTAAAATGCAGCTTTTTTAAAACAAATAAAACATGACATGACCAGTGTAGAGGGACATAAAAAAATCTTTTTTCTTGAATTGCTGTTAGTAATCTTGCTAATATATGAGGTACACAGATATACATACACATAACAAAACTGCTTAGTCTGACATGTTTTGCTGTGGAATTAAATAAACAGATTGAAAGAAAAGCTTCTTTGTGTAAGCGTAATGAAGACATGTATGGATTTCAGTACGTAATTCTTAATAGAACTTCAGTGGTTTTGGTATACTTCTAAAAAATAATTGGCTTAATACCTTATAAGCAGGTAGATAACAAAGGAGTTTCTTAAATTGTATGTATGTTGTACTGGGTCTGGCTGAGCCGGGATTGGTTTTCCCCTGTAGCAGCCCTCATGGTGCTGTGTTTTATGTTGGGAGCTGGCAGGGTGTTGATAGCACACTGGTGTTGTGGCTGCTGCTGAGTAGTGCTTACACAGCACCAAGGCTCTTTCTGACATTTCCCCCCCTCAGTGGGACGGGGTGGGCACGATCTTGGGGGGGACACAACCAGGACAGCTGACCCAAACTGACCAAAGGGATATTCCAGACCATATGACGTCTGCTTGAGTATAAAGCTGGGAAAAAGGAGGAAGGGGGTGGGGTCACCTTTGGTCCTCCGAGGCAACCACTACGCGTATTGGAGCCCTGCTTCCTGAGAAGGCCCGACGTCGCCTGCTGATGGGAAGTAGAGAATAAATCGGTTTTCTTTTTGCTTCTGCGCACGGACCTTTGCTTCGCTTTGCTTATATTAAAACTGCTTTTGTTTTACCCACAAGGGTTGTGTTTTGGTTTTTTTTTTCCTATCTTATTTTCTTTCCTCTCTTTGCCCTGTTGAGAAAAAAGGGGGAAGAGGTGGGAAGTGATAGAGCGACTTGGTGGGTACCTGGCATTTAGCCAAGGTCAAACCACCACATATGTGCACATACATGTTAAGCCATTAAACTGTTTAGCAAATATGGTAGTTTTCATTGGCCATTTTAGACACAGTCTCCACTTCCTAGTGAAAAACAAAACATGCCATTATAAAATTTATATGAAATATTATTTCAAAATATGTTCCTTATTTGTAATGTAAGTATTGCAGTGCTTTAGTGAAGAATTGTTTCTTGCTGTTGTCAATATTATAGAGAGGAATTCCTCAATATTTAACTTTTTTGGGTGAATTTGGAGAACTCAGTGAAAAGTACTTTTCCAAATTCAGATATTTGTAAATATTCCAGGAGTAGTCAATATTTCAGTGTAAGTAGGAAAGCTGCAATGAGGCTAATGGTATGGATAGTGGGAGGATAGGAACTGAAAAGCACTTTTCCCCATATGTTCTTTAGAATTTGGAACTGAACACTGTAGCTCTGAGATAATAAATTCCTTAATATCAGCCAAAGCTCTTCAGATACTAAATCCATATGCAGATACGCTCACAAATAGAGGGGGCGGTATTGTTTCTTCTTCCTTCTTCATTGTAAGCCAAAGCAAATAAGGTCCAGTCTCTTACTCTGTGTTGCCTTCTGAAAATTTAAAGATGGCTTAGTATAAAGGGGCTGGGGGTGAAATGCCAAAGGAGTGTTAGCAGTAAAGGAGTCTCCTTGGCCGGGCATCATAGTTGATTTCAAATATATTGCTCTCCACTTTCAAGGGAACCATAGAAATGGGATCTAGAAGGTGACAAGAGAACTGAAGTTTGCAAATGGATGCAGCTATTGGTTCTGACATGGCTGCAAGCAGTGCTGTCAAGCCAGAAAGGACAACTAAATACTTACTTTCCTTTATTGAATAGATTTCATCATAAAAGGCAATCAAGACCTTTCCATGGATTTAGTAGAAATCTGTAATAAAGATGTAGTTAGCATCATAGAACAGTTCTCCTCTTAGTCTTGCTCTTTGAACTAAGTATTACCATTGGAGTAAGATACTTCAGCAAGATAGATGGTCAGTTTTGCCCAACATATTTTGGAAAATAAGAAAAGGCATTAATATGTTTGAAAGTATTTATTTCATAGAATTATAGAATGGTTTGGGTTGGAAGGGTCCGTAAAAGGTTATCCAGTCCAACCCTCCTGCAGTGAGCACGGACAACTTCCACTAGATCAGGTTGCTCAAAGCCGTCTCCAACCTGACCTTGAATGTTTCCAGGGATGGAGCATCTACAGCATCTACCTGTTCCAGTGTTTCACCACCCTCATTGTAAAAAATTTGTTCCTTATATCAAGTCTGAATCTATCTTCTTTAAAACCATTATCCCTTGTCCTATTGCTACAGATGTATCTGTTGTGCTTCTGTATTTCATAGGTCATTTTATTATTAGCTAAGCAAGAACAATCAATAGCTATCATACAAAAATACCGCACCTTAAAGTACTTTATTAAAAAAAATCCTTGGACAATGATCTTGAAAATGTATGTGTGGCTGGAAATCAGGCTTATCAGTGCTGATATACTGTAACAACTCAGAAATTGGCAGTATATTAATGGGCTCAGCTTCAGTATTCAATCTGTGCTGTAGAACAACAGCTAGCTTGAGTATATTCTAGGGCCTGACAGGCAGAAAATAGATTTTATTTTTTTGTAATCTATAAATTATAGTCAAAAGATAACAAATTTATAGATTGTGATCTGCGTTTATGCACTGTGTATTTTTTAACCTAATGCTTGGAAATCTGTTGTAATACCAAATGTCCAGTGTAATAGAATAAAAATCCATGGACTTACTTATTTTTGCCTATTGTCTCTTAAGAAATGTTTATAACATACTTGAAAAGTGTTTGCATGAGAAGAGGATGAGAAATGGGTTGGTTCAGCCTTGAAAAGTAAAGGCAGATCTTGGTGCTGTTTTCAACTGCCTGTTGTGATAGTATAGAGAAGATGGGAGCCAGCCTGTTTTCCTCATTGATACACAGGAACAGAATTAGAGGAAAAGGACATGTTGCAACGTGGGAATAATAATTAAGTAAAAGGAAAAAATTTCTTATGAAAGTGGACAAACACTGGAATGGGTTGCTCAGACCGGGAGTTGGAATATTTGTTCCTAGAGATACTCAGAGCTTGACTGGGCATGACTCTGAGCAGCCTGTTCTAATTGGACATGTTTTAAGCAAGGGTTAGACTAAATGACCTCCAGAGATCATTTCCAACCTAGATTATTTTTTGTTATAATGAAAATTAGTATCAGAGACTCTGTTATACTTATGATGTATAACTTATAAGGAATCTATAAAATCTTGGTTCACTAAACAGTTTGTGAAAGCATTTTGTGTAATTTGTGAATGTAAATTGGAAGCTTTTAAGTATTAGATCTGGTGCTGTTCTGCTGAGGAAATTTACATGATGTTCTGTCCTTTCCTAATTCAAAATGTATACAATTATCCATTATTTCCTAGCTTGTTGACTAGCAGAGTATAGGAAATATTTGAGGGCGAATGATACAATAGATAATGCATTTTCTTTTGGGATATAATGCAAATGATACATAATTATAGAAGTTAAGTTGCAGAACATTTTTTAGAAAAATTACGTGTATTTATGTGTACATCACACACATAGATACAGGGACTGTTTTACAAACTCAGAAATTGTTGCTAAGTGTCACTATCAAACCTAGGAAACTTGCTTTTAGTCTCTAGTTAAAAAGATATGGAGCATAGTGTAGACAAATGGTTATATCTTACAAAAGTAGTTTTCTGTTCATGCCATTTGGGAACAGTAAGTATTGTTTCTTTAAATTTTTGTGGAAAACCTATAAATCACAGTTTCGTCTTGATTCTTAACTATGATTGCCAAGAAAAACTCATTGAAAAAAAATTTGTTTTCACTTCTAGGTTTCTGTTTTAATTTTTGTTCAGGACATTTTAGTTCAAGTTTCCTTATCTGTTATGGCCTGTCTTACTGTCTCCCTTTATCCGTATGCACAGTGGTTTTGGTATAGTAATTTCCCTGTCTCATGAGAGTAAAGATATCTCTGTGTGTGTGTTGATCGTAATAGCAAAGAGTAGACTATGTCTACCTCTTTTCTTATATCAGTATGTTTTTGTTAGGACTTCTCCGGCAGGGCAGCTTAGAGACATAGTTTTCCTTTGAGCCTATTAACTGTTTTATCTTTGCTTTGCAGCTGAGATTTTTAAATTTAATTTTTTCAGATCATAGTGACATGGGGAAAGGAAAACACAATCTCAGGCCCAGGATTTTTTTGAGGGGGGCTGGTGGAGTGTCATCTGCTTTTGGATCTAACAGCGTTGTTGAAGCATTTCTCTTGAAACCTGAGAGAGATGCTGTTGTGGTTTAAATCCAGCCGGCAGCCAAACACCATGCAGCTGCTCACTCACCCTCCCCTACCCCTGGGGAATGGGGGATAGGGTTGGAGGGATAAGGAGACTTGTAGGTTGAGATAAAAACAATAATTAAAATAAAATAATAACAATAATAGTAATAATAGAAAATGCAAACGATTAATGTACAATGTGATTGCTCACCACACCCTGACTGATGCCGAGCCTGTTCCTGGCTAGTGATCCCAGAGAAGAGAGAATCCTGAAACCACAATCCTGGAAGCCAGAGTGAGCTTCCCGATCAACCCTTATCTATATACTGAGCATGACATGATATGCTATGGAATATTCCATTGGCCAGTTCGGGTCTATTGTTTGGCTGTGCTCCCTCCCAGCTTCTTGTGTACCTGTGCACTAGCAGGACGTGTTGAAAAGGCCTTCATTTTCTAGCAACTACTAAAAACATTAGTACTTGATCACCGTTCTTCTCATATCAGAACCCATACTGAATACAAAACACAGCACAATTCTAACTACTAAGAAGGAAAAAAAAAAAAGCGCTATCCCAGCTGAAGCCAGGACAGATGCTACCGTAAAGGATTTGGGAGAATGTATTGTGTTCATGGACACTATGATTTTCCTACAATACTTTAAGGTTTATAGAGAAGACAGGTGTCTGAATACAGAGGCTTGGAGTAAGGCTTCAGATCCTAACTGGCCTCATAGTCCAAAGCAGAGAGGTTCTCTGAAGTATTTCGTGGAGAACTTTGTTGTTTCAGTGCAGTAGGTCATAGCTGTGGACCTGGAAAACATTTTCTTCTTTGCTTTTATCACCACAGGAAACTACAGCTGATCCTGGCAAAATTATGAGTAGTTGAAAATGGGAACTCAGTCTGTCTTTAAAGTATCACTGAAAAGAAATGAACTCAAATGTTAATGTACTCAAGTGCCCTTTCAGGCTGTTGTTTTCAGCAGAAGGAAGGTGGCACATATAGGGCATTAGAGATAATAAATGAGCCTTCAGCTATGATTACGATTTTACATATAAAGTGCATTATTACTGAACATTTCCAGTAGACTGAAGAAGGGAGTTGGAATCTAGTCTTAAATGTTAACTATAGTTCTTGTTAGCATTGAATTCACTGCAAAGATTTGGTATGTTGTTTTGTTTTCATTTTGTAACTAGCACATCAACAGCCATGACATTCTGCTGCTGTTTGTTTGTCCCCGTAACTTAAGACAACCTGACATATAGAGCTTGTAGGTAGATGCACAGTAAAGGCACTAAGGATTTGATCCCCAGTCTTGATATGTAACTGTGTTTTATTGCAGAACTTCAGTGACAGAGAAAGGGAATATGCACAGTATAGAGATTAGTTTTATGGTAGATCAAGATTTTCTAAAATGCCATTAGCATTACATCTGTTGCATTGAGCCATCATTTGCTACAAGTATAGCTCATTTTACTACTAAAGTCCTTCTGGTTTTAGTTGTTATGTTTTTTCAGTCTATTTAATAGCTGCAAAACCTGTGCTCTTTACAGGATAAATCAGAATCAAATATTAATGTCTACTTTTCAAGGAAAGGTCAAAGGCAAAGAGGACACACAGACTGAGAAAGTCTGATTCTTCTTCCACTTATATAATGTACCTCTTTTCGATCAAAGTAGAATGAAACTAATATAATGAGTTATCTATGATGTTTTCTTTGCAGTCTCCAATTTCACTATTTGGAAATGGGAGGTCACAGCTGTTTTCTGCTAGAGCAGTCTCCTCCGTGCCAAGCTTTACTTGGGCAGGGAATCCAGGTTTGTACTGGCAGACTCAGTGGCAGACACACATGATATCTTGTTGAACTTGGTATGCCATATTTAATAAACCTTGGTTATAAAACTACTTCATTTCCATAGTGACATCACTGTAAAATGGAAAGAAGAGAATGTGTTTAGTTAGTCATATGATTTAATGCCAGTTGTCTTTTAATAAGATTGTGCTACTTGGAATTTCCTAATTAAATAAATTCTGAATACAAATGGTCTGTATTAAATAAAAAGTAGTGGTAAAAAGTACCCACCCTATTTCTGCTATTAAAAGATCAGTAATTTTTTTTTGTGTGTGTTACAGTTTCAGATAGTATAAAAAATGAAACTAGATACATGCTGGATATGTGCAAACCAGCATTTTAGCAAATTGTAATTAGCTGTACTTTCAAAGTCTTTTCCTGCATATATTAGGTGTGACTCTTCATTCATACTCTTTTTTTTTTTTTTTTTTTTACCTAATAGTGATTAAACTAATGGTAAAGCCTGGTCCCAAGGTGAGGAAAATCTTTGGAAAAGCTTTTATTGGCTTATGTGGATTTCGGGTCAAGTCTATGGGGAAATGTTCCTGAAAGCTAGGCTTAGAAACCTGGAATAGTAAAATGAAAAATGGCGTGAGGTAATTTTCGAGAATTTTTCAGTGTAATGCTTTGGAAGTTCTTGCAGGAATAGAATAGAGGTGAGTATATAGACTGGGGTTTATAGATACTATAAAAAGCATATTTAATTTGATTTTTATATCCTTTTAGATCAGTTTGGGCTTTTAACAAAAGTAAGCTTCGGTAAAGTACTACAGAAAATTTCTGAACAGAAGAGACAGCACTGTTTGGTGAGGAAGAGTAGGCAGTGGTGATTTTTTTCATTCTCAGTAGAGCACTGCATCAGAACTTACTTCAGAAACTAAGACAGTGAAAGAAAGTAGGAAGAGGCTGAAGTTCACAAATTGCCTTCTATTTGGAAAGATCCCAAAATACATTGCACTGCTGTACAAACGATTAACATTTGGTAACACTGAAATTAATCTAATTCTGGGGCAGGATATAGCAGATTTTAGTGCTCAGCAATATAATTCTATTTTAATGCAAATTGAAGGCTCTCACTGTTTTTGAAGCATAGGGAAATCTCAAGAATGCAGAATGTAATTTCCTAATTGGACACTAAAAAGGCTAATATTTTTTTTTGTGTGTGTGGAAAGAGTCATGTCAGTTGTAATTACAGCTGCCAGGAATTTAGTCAAAGGAAAATAGTTGAGTCTTCAGTATTAAGTCCTATAGAAGAAAAAATGCTTCTAGCAGCACAGTCCTTTCTAATACACTGCTTCTCCATGAGTTCAGCGCTGACTTTGTGTGTCATGTACTGAAGCATCAGCAGGGTTTCCTGCAGCAACTGGGATTATCCTTTGTCAGTCATCCTGGAAAGGTCTGAATCTGCTCGATTTGAGATTAAAGGCAATAATAACCTGACATAAGACCTGAGGGACTGAGATAACAGAATGCTCTTGTGGATTGTAAAGGAGGAGGATGTTAGGGGTGCGGTAAGGTTGTGAAAGTAGGACAATGTAATTTCTTTAACTGTTGACTAACCAGTTGTGTTGATTCTGGTGTTTTATTGTAATAATTTTAAGGTGTTAGCAGAAATTTGATATTGGAAGTTTGCAGGTAAGAACGAAGCTTTGTGATAAACCTAGCTTTTCATTTCCATGTGAATAAGCTAATCTGTTAGTAGAATCAATGAATGGGATTTAGGCATTTGAAAATTTACCATGTTTTACTGAAGTCAGTGAAAACAATCCTGCTGATGTCCTTGAGGTATGGAGAAACCCTAAAGGCTGTAGGATTTTACAGATTTACTCTGTAATGATTTTGGCATAGTGATACCCAGGGCACTTCTTATTGATTTGGCCAGGGGGCTCACTGAATTCTCCCTCTCTCTAGCCCCCATCTTGTAATTCTCCTTCCACTGTGTACCTCTTGATTTGAGTAGTTACATTTCTCCTCTTCAACTCCACCTAAATTAGCACTGTTTCTATTATGAGATGTGTGTGTAGTTTTCTGCTCCTATATAGGATCTATGGAATTAATTATAAACATCAAACAAATCAGGTTTTTGGATAAGAATTTGTAAGTGAGACTATTAGACAGTAATTTAGACAACAGTAGTTACTGTGGTGTTAAAAGTTCCCAGTAGAAGCCATTGCATTTTATTGGAATAAAATTGGCTAGATTATAGTGCTGTGATAAACAGACTGAAAATTATGCCAGAAAAATTGGTATTTCAGAAAATTTCTTGATCCCAGTAATCTTTGGGATCTTTGGATCTGTGGTGGTCCTCATTGGTGAGTTCTCTGTGGGGACACCAAAGTTCCCAGGCATCTGATTTTAGATAATCAGCATAAGGTTGCAGCTCTTATGTAAAAATTCAGCAGGAAAGCAAAGAATATGGGAAAGAAACATAATGCAAGATTATGAAAAACAAATGTGGTGGGTTGACCCTGGCTGGACACCAGGTGCCCACCAAAGCTGTTCCATCACTCCTCCACCTCAACTGGATGGGGGGGAGAATATATAATGAAAGGCTCATGCGTCAAGATAAGGACAGGGAGAGAGGATTCACCAATTACTGTCACAGGCAAAACAGACTCAATTTGGGGAAAAATTAGTTTAATTTATTACCAATCAAATCAGAGTAGGATAATGAGATGTAAAACCCAATCTTAAAAACACCTTCCCCCCACCCCTCCCTCTTCCTGGGCATAACTTCCCTCTCAATTTTCTCTACCTCCTCCCCGCCGCAGCGCAGGGGGATGGTGAATGGTAGTTGCAGTTAGTTCATCACACATTCTCTGTTGCTCCTTCCTCCTCAGGGGGAGGAGTGCTCACACTCTTCTCCTGCTCCAGTGTGGGGTCCCTCCCACAAGAGACTGTCCTCCACAAACTTCTCCAACGTGAGTCCTTCCCATTGGCTATAGCTCTTCATGAACTGCTCCAGTGTAGGTCCCTTCCACAGGGTGCAGTACTTCAGGAACAGACTGTTCCATTGTGGGTCCCCCATGAGATCACAAGTTCTGCCAGAAAACCTGCTCCAGCATGGGCTCCTCTCTCTATGGGTCCACAGGTCCTGCCCTGAGCCTGCTCCAGCACAGGCTTTCCATAGGTCACAGCCTCTTTCAGGCATCTTCCTGCTCAGGCATGGGGACCTCCACGGGCTGCAGGTGGATGCTCCACCCTTAACCTCCGTGGGTGCAGGGGCACAGCCTGCCTCACCATGGGCTGCACCATGGGCTGCAGGGGAATCTCTGCTCTGGTGCCTGGAGCACCTCCTTCCCTCCTTCTTCACTGACCTTGGTGTCTGCAGAGTTGTTTCTCTCACATATACTCACTCCTCTGTCTGGCTGCAATTGCCCATGTTCTTTTTCCTCTCTTCTCAAATATGTTATCCCAGAGGTGCTACCACCGTTGCTGATGGGCTCGGCCTTGGTGGGTCCATCTTGGAGCTGGCTGGCATTGGCTCTGTTGGACATAGGGGAAGCTTCTAGGAGCTTCTCACAGAAGCCATCCCTGCTACCAAAACCTTGCCACACAAACCCCATACAACAAAGAATGGGATAATATGTCAAAAGGCTGAAATAAGCAAAAAGTACTTTTTAAAGAAAAAAAAAGCTGAAAAATTTCAAGGAAAAATTCAAAAGAGAAGGAGTAAGTTAGGATAGAGAACGATTAGTAAATGAAATGTGGAGAATATGATAGTGTCCCTTAGTGCAAATTGCAAGATGCTGCTGAAGCAGTGATACTAGCCAATAGGCTTTTTTCATTCAAAAAACTGGATTCTATTCTCAAGTTCAGGATAATTTTTCCACCATCAGTCTTATCCCAACACAGGAAAAGAGACTTTCTTTACTCATGCTGGGTCTTTGCTGACATTTCTCACTGTAGAACTTTGTCCTGTTCTACATTCAGGATGTGTGTAGTCAGAGAGAATCTATACCAGCATTCAGGGAACCATTTAGGAATGGGCTGCTGCTTGCTCCTCATTTTGCTGTTCTACAAAGGGTGCATCATGAAGGATCTTATGGCACCGCTGGCCAAAGTTGATTGGAGTTTTCCATATAAAGCAGGAACTTCATGTTATACTGCATATGAAGATGTGATATATTATTTCAGAATAATGCAGTCGCTAATGATCTACAAGAAATGGGTCAGTTAGTTCGAGTTAAAGTTAAATTGCATGTAAGAATAATTCCTTTAAGAAATTCAGCACTTGATGACATACTGGTCCATTATCCTAGATGAGTCTAATAAAAGTATAATGCAGGTATTTCAAATTTTTTTTGTGCTTAAAATTCACTAGATTCCTTCACTGAGTTGTCTTTGAACACCTTTCTTTCTTTAAGCTTCATCAGTTAAAGTTACTTCTTTAGGGGCTGACAAATAGTGTTCTCTTACAGAGACCTGCATGTTGAGTTACTCTTTTTCTGAATAGCTGCTGTTATTTGCAATGAGAATGAAGCCAGTCTTTGCTCTTAACAAAAATGACTAATGGCTCTATTTTCTTTAGAAACAGTGAAAGATAGCCATTTTGGAGGAGAACAATTCTTCATTACTTTCCCTGAAGAAGACTGTTCTTATGCAGCAGAATTGACAGATAACATTTAGTGATTAAAAACAGTTGTAAAAAGTATATGGTACCAAAGTTTGTTTTTGTACATATTATCACCTCTGCTTAATAGAGAAGTTAAGGATGAAGTTAAGGGTAGGACCTGTATATGCGTATAGGAGAAAGAGACAGCTGAGCAAGCGAGGAAAAGAAAATGAAGGTAAAATGTATATAAATAAGCAGAAAAATGGAAGTGCAGAAAGGATATCTGTCTAGCACATGTACATGCCTAAGAGAGTAGGACTGTAGGAGCTGACTTACAGAAACTTTTTTAGGGCTATTTCCAAGCATTTGGACTGGAAATGGGGCTAGATCAGGTGCTCTGAAAATGAATGGGAAGGAGGGGAAGGCAAGCGTGTCATACAACAAAGATTGCATGTTATACCTGGAAATATTAATAGAGGAAGCTGAACCTGTCTGAGCCCCCTTTCTGCCACCACCTCTGCTGTTAGGAAACCTACACCTGCCATTCCAAAGACAGAGGAAGGCCACTGTGTCTCAGCTGATGTGGGTTCTGCTGATGCACAGTGGGTGGGGTGTTTTGTTGACTCCATGTTTCAGTGGAACATACCCAGATTTTCTTGGTAAGTATTTTATGAAAATATTTATTAAAATAGTTTTAATACATTTTTGTAGTTTTAGGATACAAAGTGTCATAGGCAGTATTACTTCATGTGAGAATATCTTATTTTCTTTTTTGTGACATTTTTCATATATGAATGGAATGGGCTGCCCAGGGAGGTGGTGGAGTCCCCATCCCTGGAGGTGTTTAAGGGTAGGGACGATATAGCGCTTAGGGATATTGTGTAGTTGGGAACTGTCAGTGCTAGGTTAATGGTTGGACTAGGTGATCTTCAAGGTCCTTTCCAACCTAGATGATTCTGTGATTCTGTGAATTTTGCACATATGGTTAGGATATCCAAACAACCTTAACTCTCAGTAACACTTGCATGGTGGGTGGAGCTAGGGAAGAGAACATCAGCAATTTCTTTAAAATTAATTGACCTTTATTTGGATATCAAGATTTTATAAACCCTTGCTCACTTCCGTGTCAGTAGTATTCAGCCTAAAATTCTTGTCATGTTTATAGACCTGGTATCACCATACTGTATTTTATTTGAAACTATGGAAAGTCTTTCATGTTATCTCCATTTTAGCATAGCTTTTGTCAAGGGAAAAAGTAATTAGAATGTACAGTGTTCTCAACATTTTTTTTTATTTGATATTTGCAAGTAGAATGAAGAAAAATGTCACAAGAAAAGTGTTCCTTAAGGGATGAGTAAAAAGCACTTAAATTAAGGTCATGCTAGAACTAACGTTTGAGAAATTGGAACATCAGAAAGCTTTTTGAGATGGAAACCTCTGCTGATTTATCTCAAAAGTATCATAGTACTAT
The DNA here is from genome assembly GCF_047716275.1 of Strix uralensis. NCBI lineage: Eukaryota > Metazoa > Chordata > Aves > Strigiformes > Strigidae > Strix > Strix uralensis. Next base: position 44,066,821 of record NC_133975.1, read on the forward strand.
ATTAATCTCTGTTAATGAACACAATTTTTCTTGGAAAGAAAACATTAGTTCTGATTAGGCAAGGTTCAGAGTAGGTGAAATAATTAGTGGTATTTTGTATTTTAGACCTAATTTTCACTTTAAATATAGGTTGAATGAGCCCAAACCTTTCTGGTTCTTGTTACAGACTGGCTCATTCTTGAAAAGAAGTTTGTAGTGAAGTACATATCCTAAGGAGATTAGCTAAAACCTGTATTTCTTATTAAGCACAAGGGACATTGGGCTTGCAAATATTTTTCTAAGAAATAAATGCTGACTTGGTTTTCTTTAAACAAACAAACAAAGACATACCTGTGAAATTCCTTTCATCTGTAGAGTAACTGTTTCTTTCCTGTGAGGCAACTGTTCTTCTCCAAATGTATCTGATAATAGAACCCAATTCAAGTATGTATTACTCGCTGAAATATTTTTATTTTCGCAAGCCACATGATACGTTACTGTTACTCTACTAAATAACATATGAAATCTGTATGTACTTTATCTATTGTGTTCTGCAAGTTGCTAAATTTGTGCTTCTCTAATGTTGGCCAGAAGTGTGGGATTTTTTTTGTATCCCGCAAATCAAAAGGGATGACTGACTTATTTAAAACATAGTTCTTTTTTTCTTATCAACATTATTTTCTCTTGTCTGTATACTTGTTCTGTAATCAAGTTTAAACTATATGACACCTTATTTACTTTCCTTAATTGAAGATGCACATTGATGATTGTATTTTCAGAGTACTCTGAAATCTACTCATGAAACTGCTACTGTTTTTAGAAATTAAAACAACTCAGCTATCGTAATACCAGCATGATATCTATAGTATGTGTACAGATACAATTTTACAAGTAATTAATATAAAGCTAAATATACATAAAAATTTAAAAGTGATGTAATACTTGAGACAAGTTATATCATCCTTGCAAATACCTTTGATTATGTTAGGATCCTGCATAGAAGGTACTAAAATAAACAGTGATTTTTTTACTACTTCTAAACTTCACAATGTGTATGTTCTCATTTGGATAAAGTAAGTGTTTTGAATGGAAGATTAGCTTCTTGCAGCAGCAGGGAATATTGGGAAGGGGAGCAAAGCGCAGCTTTAGAAAGTAGGGGAAAAAAAAAGTCACCTAGGTGATGAACACACTCTCAAGGAAAGGATGCTAATTGTATCCACTAAGTAATAACATCAAAATTGAAGTGGGACTGAATGACACCTAACTTCATAACTATATGTGTGTATAAACACACATATGCATATGTACGTGTGAATACAAGTTACCCTAGATTTCAATGAGGGTAAAAGTAATTCAGTCTGGGGGTTATGAGGAACACCACTAAGCTTACACAGGTCTGAGGAGTTCTCTTCAAATTTCAGTCTACTAATCTGCCACTCATCATTCTGTGCTGCAAAAGTAGTCCTTTGCCGCAATTCCATGTTCACCAACTTGCTCCCGTATAGTTTTCATTTGAAGACTGACCCTCAGTCCAGTTTCTCTGTCTCACCCGTCACTACAAATGGCTTGGGAATTCCCAAGTAACAGAAGCTAGCAAACACAGTCTTGAAAGAAGTTGTTAACACTGCTAAAACGGCAGCTGAAAACCTGTTTGGTCTCAAGGAATCCCACCTTATCAAAAAACTTCCTTTGACTCTGGCAGTTGGATAGCCCATAACATGTATCATGCCTTTTACAACTACCCTGAAGTAGAATTACTTTATATAGTTAAGATACAAAAAAGCATCTAAGCTGCAGACTCTAGAAGCTAATCAGCCTCTTCCTAGCTCCAATAAGCAAATCATGTGCTGCTTACTAACTTGATGTTAGAAGTGGCAAAGACTGAAGAAAACTCTGAAGTCTCTCCCTCCACCCCTCACTTGTGCCCAAACAACACTTTTCTGAGCACCATTTTAGGAGTAAAATCTTCAAGACGGTGCCAGCCTGAAAACTCACCGCTATTGGACAGAGAAAGCATGGGACTTTTTATTGTCAGAGAGTGTTGTTTATAGCAAAAATTATACTGTTTCCCCCCCCCCTGCACACTAGTTCAATCCTATATAATTTTAGCAAGCCTGAGGTGCAGAGAGGGCTCTCCAGTCATCCAGACTCAGTGTTTTCCCATGCTTCCGGATTAAGTGAACTATGACAGTAACCTGCACCCTCACAGGAGATCTTGTATAAAAAAAAGAGTTTATAATAGTTCACGAATATATATACACACACACACACACATTTAGCGTAGGGTTTTGGAATCACACATGTACTATCTCAAATCCTTCATTACCATTTTGATTTTTTTCCTTTTGTATTTGTTCTTGGAGATAATTGACACTTATTTTATCTAAGCTTGGTAAGACTTCTCTTGGATTTTCTTTAAGTTACCAGTATATGCAAAAGTGTAATCAACATCAAATACTGTCACTTAGTTCTTGCACAGTTTTGTATCACAGTATTTTTACTGGTTAGGAGTTGAATTTATTTTTTCTTCTTTTGATATGGCTGTAACTGCTATTGTTTCATTGGTACAGTTAAATAGGGCTTTAAATCAAGATAGCATCTCTTTTCTGCAGGTTAATGACATATCTATAAAAGGATTCAATGAAAACATATCAGAGATTTGAATGACTTTTATTGTTCTTGAAAAAGTGTTACAGTTTTGTGTGTCACAGGTGTACATTATTTTAAATACTTAATTGTGCAAGTTCTTAGCTTGTTATGCACAATTTAGAAATGATGATAAGGGCATATAACTGCCTGAATAGTTCACAATGCTGAGGTCATGTAAAGGCTATAATTCAAAATGTAAGAGAAATTGGATAACATTTTAATGTGTTGCATCTGAATTGCAACCAAGCCTCAAGGATGGGATACTGTTATAAGCAGTTGGGATATATACTTCACTTTAATGATCATATTCTACAGTGTAGTGCTACACATCCACAATCAGTTTTGTATTCCCAGTTCTGAAGTCTGGTGCCAGTGCAACTAATTGTTGCTTGCTATTGAAAGACATCTTAGCCTGTGTCAATTATGGGTAATTCTATACATGTTCAGCTTTCTTTCTAAAACCAGTTCTACCTGACTCTTGCTTTGAATTTCTTTAGTGATCAGTAACTGGTCATTTTTGATTTTATTTTATAGTCTTTGATATCATTCTGTGCATGTACTTTGAAGGCATCTTGTATTATTGTCATCTTGTTCTTTTGGGGGCCCTGTTACAATCTCCTGTTTTTCTTCAACAGCCTTCAAGTTGTGTTTTTTTCATAACAGAACTAATGTTTATTGACACAGCTTAGTCATGTGTGTAGCCTTGTTCTAGTATCTGTAATTATTTCACTCTACAAAAGTAATGCTCTATTAGAAGATGCATCTATATGTTGATTTATAGATACTTAGAGGTGTAACAGGTGTAATGCTTTAGTAACGACTTTTTAATTATGGTGATATCACTGATAGGTTATTAGAATTGCTTAACAAATGGGAATTGTTAAATTTTATTCAGCTTTTATGGACTTTTGTTTTTAAAACAATTTCAGTCTCTTTCACTATTAAATTGGCTGTGTGTTGCTTTTTCACTCTGTCATAAGCATATAAACGTACTTAGTTTTTCAGATGTATCTAACCAGTGCCAGTCAATTTCCTTGAGTGCGAAATATTGTCCTATGATAGTCTTACAGTTTACTGTGATATGTCTAAACCAGAATGTTGAAGATGTAAAGTTGGCTCAAACTTCTACTACTTCTGTTCCAGAACTGACTCCTGTGAGTATTGGAAAAGCACTCTATTGAGTTGCTTTTCAGACGAGCATAAGAAAATGTTTGCAGAGGGAAGGAAGCAAAAGAGTTTTGTTTTTTCTTTGCTGCCTGCTTGTGTTTACTGTTTTGCCGTAAAAACAAACAAATAATAACCAGGAGCTTTATGCTTGAGATCTACGTGTCAAGGTCAGTTCTTCAGTATAGCACAGAGTTGCATGCCTTGGAGGCAGCCTTGCTCTTCTCCTTAGAATTCAAAGGAATTTGGGATTTGAGCTGGTGGACTTAATAATATAAATGATTGGAGGGAATAGGCTTTAGGGGGATCTTAATGCTGACACTGATTATTGATATAGCTATAGGTGTTAACCCGTTTTTCAGCTTCTTTAGGGCATTCCTTCTCCTTGATGCATTTAATCTTCTGGGTCACCTGGGAACCATAGCTGTTACTGATTTGAGTATAGTTGTTGCTCACCGTGTTAAACCTTGTTTCATGACTCATTACATGGGACCTACTCCTCCCTGTTCTGGCCTTTTTTTTTGGTAACACCATTCTGCTTCTCAGAGAAAAATTACTTTTCAGCCCTGAAGAAAAACACTCAGAATTTAGTCCTATGCTAATGAAATACATATGACTCTATATGAGTGGGTAAGATTTGGAAGAATAAATGTGTGTATGTCAATTTTTCTACTTCATGCTCAGAGTACAAGATCTGTTGGCTTACTTGAGCCTTACAGCCCAAGATAAGGCTTACTCATTTCTAGTGATTTTTGTCCCACTCACTAGTGAGGGAGGGACCATAGAAGGAAAGACTAGTTTTTCCCTATAAGCACAAACACAGAAGACATTTTTGAGAGTTAAAGCAGTAAAGCTGAGACTTTACTGCCTGCAAAGCTCTTTTATTTTTTTGTAGCTAAATAACTGCTTATGTTGAAAAATGCTTTGCATGCCGTCAGCATAAAAGGTAATTCCTAACATCTTTCCTCAGTCTTGTGGTGAAGTTTTGAACACTTCCGTATATTAGCTCTATTTCTCATTTAAAGTATGTAATGGTTTTATGTGAACCAGTAATATTTTCAGTCTAATGGTTTGTTATTTTGTCTGTGGTGAGTGCTTAGGAAAATTTGTGTGTCTACCTCTATTACTATGAAAGACTGACCAAAGGCATATGGTAACTGATTCAAGTCATTCATCCAGACATATAATGTATTTTGTACGCTTTACTACTAGATTTGTAAATTCCTCACAACTTAGTGGCAGGCTACGTAAATTTATGAGCTACAAACTGCTGCATTACAAGTAAATGAGATTTCCCTTAGAGGACAAAGATAGCAATAATATCCCAAGAGAAAGTAATTAAAATGGGTTTCTTTCTGCATTTTGAATCACAAGTATTTAATTGGTTATCTCAGTGTTCATACCTTTCTCTCTTTAAGAAAAAGAAGCATTTGCAGACAATGAAAAATGTTTACGTTCTGGAAATCTGTAAAGCAGCACATACATGACTCAGCATTGGTTTCACATTACATAGTCTGATTTGCGATTTCTAAGCGCTGTTAAAGGGAGAAGAAACAATATAAAAGACAATCTAACTTAGTTTGTCCTTAAGTATGGGACCTTATTTCATGTAGGACTTGGACACAGTTTACCAACTACTTTAAGTATGTACTTGTCCAGACAACCTGATACTATTCAGTTACCTTTTGCATGCATATATCAACTTCTGGGATATTGAAATGGAATTCACTCATTTTGGCACTTGAGTAAGGCACTTGAGTAACTGACCTCTGCCCTAGCCTTTAAGGATGTGCAGTGGTCTGCAGACAGGGCTGCACAGCTTCACCTCAGATAAAACAGATACCAAACAGGGTGGGGGAAACACTAGCCTTTGCTTTCTAAGTTCTGTGAAAAGGTGTAAAACATTGCAAATAAGAAATTTTTGAACAGTGCTTAGTTGTTTTTAATTTATTAGCCACGATGGAAGCACTGGGACCTGAGCAAGTGTAGTGGCAAAAGTTAAAAATTAGCATGAGATGTATCAGTTATCTCATTATCTGCTAGAGTGATTGGGTAATTTCTTACAAGTTATTTGCTAGAAGACAAAATGTTTTCCCTAAAAAATTAGAGAAGGTATTTGACATTTAAACAAGATATGTCAGAGTATGGGCCTGTAGGATACCTAAGGTAGTATTTCTCAATAACAAGAATGAGATAATTTAAGGATTATAAAGGTGTGTTAACTACTAAAATCCAGCTATGGTACATCAGTGACCAAAATTTATTGTCAGGTATTTGATCTTGTTGAAATGAATTTAGTTATCTCGCTAAAATTCACAGTACACTTGCATATACTGTTTTTTTTCTTTATCTCTTCAGTTAATTAAACTACCTTCTTAAGCTTTTATCTAGGAACTTCCATGAGCATTTAATTATGTTCCCTTATACATCTTACAAACCTATTCTTGCCTAACAGCATCAGTAAAACATTTTAATGGCATGTGTCAGAAGATACAGCATTTCTTTGTGTATTATTAATTGTTTGTATAAAAATGATTAAATACAGTGGCAATAAAAAGTGTATTTTAAAAATGTCCATACTGTTTTCATTGTAGTGACTCCTTTTTCTACAGTTTTTTATTTTTGTTTAACTCAGCATTCATGAGGTTTGCTGATTCATACGATGTTTTTAAGCTTCTATATTACTGACCATATCTGTAAGTTCCATAATTGCCATAGGGCCACTAGGAGCAAGGGGGCATAAAAACTGCATTGAACTTGATGCCTTTTTTCAGCACATTTAGGACATAACTCTTGAGAAATCTTGAATCAAAGAATAGTTTGCTTACATTATGAGTAGCTTTAACAAAAATAACATCTACTAGGGTGTACTTGTATAATGATTGAATTTCAGAGCATATTCATATATATGCATATAGATTTGTTTCATATTATTTTAACAATAGGTATTTTTGTCATTTTACTGTCTTCACTGCCTATGGATCTACCCAATTTGCAATGTTCCATTCCCACCACTACCACCCCCACCCCCCAATCTCGTACAAGCCACATAGGCTTGACTATAATAAATACATGTAAAGATAATCATCCAGTGTTAATATTCACAAAGAACATTGACTGAATATCTGTATCACTGGTTTAATTACAGAGTCTGAAGAGTAGCTTATGTCTTCACAGATTCTAAGTTCAGGTATTTGTTGATTTTTCAGAAGTCCTCAACTTGTTTAAAAGAGATATTTTTCTCAACAAAAATAATCATACAGATCATCTAAAAATAGGTCATATTTCTTTCAGCATAGCTTTCTTTCACTTCTTGAAATCTGTTCAGCACTCTTCTTAAACTGAGACCAGTAATTTTAACTTCTCCCTTCTATTGTGTTACAAATATATTGTCCTTAGTAGACCTGTGGTTTTCCTTCCATCCCATTTTCTGTTGCCACATCTGTTCTTATTTGCTTTGTAATGATAATTATGCTGTAATGTCTCTCATAATTTTTTGTATTCCTTAATTTCTTCCATTTTGGACTGTTTTCACACTACGGTGTTCTCTGTCTCCATGGCAATGAGAGGTAGACCAGAACATTGTTCTGAGCCTTGGCATAAGAGACTACTTGTTGCGAAAATTATACCAGAATCCTGTCTCTGTGACTGGCATGATATGGCAGACCTCATGATTATCTTTGTAATAAATTTTCTCCAGACTGAAAAACAAAAAAGCATCAGCAGCAAAAGTATAGTATCTGTTTTGTAACTTATTTCAGATTTTTCATCTTGACATGCTAAAAATACAAAAACTTTGAGCTTCTTGAAAGAAAGCTAATGAGTAGCACTTTTCTTTTATCTTGCTGTCCGCAGATCTAGTTGAAAAAATGTTTTTAGAAATTGAGTAAGGGCCAAGGCGTTTGCAAATACCTTTCTTAGACACTAACTAGACCCTTAAAAGCTACACTGTTTGTCTTTGTGCTCTCTGTGTCCTTTGCATCCTGAACACAACAATTTTATTAGCTGCATTATACCAAAAAAAAAAAAAAAAAAAAGGTGAGGGTGAGGGGGCAAGAGGAGGAAAAAAAAAAAAAGGCAGACAAGTTACATGAGCTGCTGTCATTTGTGGAACAGAGCGACTCTTCTGAACAGGCATGTGGAAGTCCCACAGATGGCCTTCTACTTCATGTGTCAATCTGTTTTCATCTCTCCTCTCAGCTCTGTTACAGCTCCTGTAGTCTAACAAACCTGTTTTAAGGCTCTCCTCACAAGTTGAATCTTGACAGCATAAAAGGAGGTGCATGGCCAAAACTTTTTGTATGTGTTTGTAGTAAAAAGATGGGTTTTTTTTTTAATTCATGATGAGAAATATGAGATTCACTTTTAAAGAAACAATGTTTTGTATTTTATTGGGATTTAGAAGCTTATAATGTTTGTGCTTTGATATTAATTCATTTTCAAAAAAAGTTTTTCAGCATTTTCTCAGCATTTCTGAATAGAATCTTTAGCAAGCATTTGGTATTTCTTGGCAAATGATTTCAACACTGTGCTATTCAAACCTGCTGTCAGTAATGCTGCTAGTACCAAATAGACAGCCTCCACAGAAATCTTACTGAATGAGATCTGTGAAACAGCGAGAGCTGAAAAGTAGTGGCTCTTAGCCCAGCCTCATGAATGGTACTAGAAGCGTGAGGCAAAGAAAGGGAGCGGGATAAACAGAGAGTGTGGGGAGCTGAGTGCCAGAGTTGCTGGAAGCAGCTGTTGATTTTAATTGTGCTTTGCCAGCCCCGTGAGTACAGGCCTCTGTGGGGTGGTGTGGCCCAGGAGTCTGAAGCAGCAGAGGAAGCTGACATGAGCCTCTCTGGAGGCTGACACTGAACAACAAACTGGCATCGTTTCACTCCAGCACTCAAGGAGGCTGGGTGCTGAACAACTAGGAAGGGAGTTTTGTAGCAGGGCTCAATCTTGCCTACAGGTGTTAGGTCCTTCACTACTAGAGGAGCAGGTGTTACCTCTGTGGTGGTTCATTATTTTGAAGTTTATTTTTTCATATTGGTTCTTTGACTTACTAAGCTGATCTCTAAGATTATCTGATTCCCAGAGGTACTGGATGTGAAGTGCCTTTATCTGTGCCTGAGGTGCTTTATGCACTGAACTACTTCTGCTGGTTTTGGCTAAACTAACTGTATTTCTAATGGAAGACTTAATCTGGGGAAAAAGAGTCAAATCTGACAGTAGTCACCTTTCTCTCACCTAGCCTATAAAAATCTTCTAGACTTTGTTTTTTCTTATTTCTCAAGTAAGTAATGAATCTGATTGGTTTTTCTTTAAACCTTGATTTACTAAAGAAGGGTTCCTGCTCTGTGCTTCTTTGGAAAGGAGTCCTCAAAGGTGGCTTCATGGGAAGCATAAGAGGTATCTCAGCTGGTGAGAAGCAGATCTGGTTGAAAAGAAAGTATAGAGCCAAAAAATGCGCTAGGCAAACAGTCCTCGCCCTCCTAGAACTAGTTCTGTTCCTAGTTATACTGCAGGTCCTTAGCTATGTGGCGTCCATAAGATACGTGCATATCGTCCTACAGATTAAGCAACCTATTGAATACATCTGGGACAATTAGTAAAAAATGTGCTCAGGAGCATGTGGTCCATCCAGACTTCCTGCCCTCACAGATTTTCTGAGACACATAAGATGCTGCAGTAGTAAATCTGGTGTTGGGGAGTGTGGTAGCTACCTTATTCTCTTGAGTGCACTAGGCTGCAGTTAACTGGCTAAACTAATGCTCCACATTTATATAACAGTGCTTACATGACTTATGATAGATCAGATGTCTATGCAGGTCAGCAGAGATGAAAAGCAGCACCTGGTAGGCAGGCAGGTATCCACATGCTGCTGAAGAGCATGTCTGTATCCTGGATGAGGATTCCAGACTGGCTTAGATTTCAGGTTGAAGAATTTCCCAGTACAGAAGCATCATGCATTTTTATGGTTCAACTTATACTTCTCCAGTTATGGCTTATGTTTTGGGATAGTACTCTCCTTAGATGAGGTTGGAGTATCTTAGTTATTCTGTGTATGCTGCCTGTGGCCCTCATCTATTTGGGGAAACTGCAGTGTTTAGGAGTGGTAGATTTTCCATATGATGGAAGCTTTGATCGTGTCTTACCTTTTTATTGCTGTAACACTTCTCATGTGACCGGCAATTTAAGACTTTACAGGGTAACGGCAGTCTTGCTGATGTTAGACTGAACGTCCTGGAGCAAAATATAAGTGGAAAAAAAAAATAATCTGCACACTGTTGGTGCTAACTTTCTTTTTCCAGCACTGGAAAGAGATTGGGACAGAGGTATCAGGTGACAACGCTACCACAGCTCTTTCAGTGAGACTTAGAATATAAATATGTGTTACGTAGTCACTGGGAAGGTTGATGCAGATGAGTCAAACCCTGTGGTATTGGAGAGGTGCAGAGATGTGAAAGGGAGATACTTGGTGAGCTCAAGTCTGCTGCAGAACTGAGCTTGAGGCAAGTGGAGGGCTGCTGTGTGGGACTGTTGGCTCATTGAAATGGAGTCTGAAAATAGCATAGCTACCAAATATCAAGGACCTAGCCTAAAAGACATAAAGAGCTTTCAGATCAGATGAGAAGCAGATGTATGTACTTGAGATGCAGATATAAGAAATGGAATAGAAAAACCATTAAGAACTCCTTGAAATGAAAAACAGCAAAATAGTCTCACAGCTAATGGCAGCAAGGAAAAAATCCGAATCTGATACTGTAGCTTTTAAGTTATATTAGGGAACATGCGCAGCCTGTAAGACTTTGGTTTCAAAATTGTCAAAATATGATTTCATGCCCATCTACAAATTGGAGTATGTAGCTGCTCTTTGATAAAAACAAACCGTTATATAGGAATAGGGAGGCCAGCAGTAAAATGTAATTTTTGCATTATGGTAAGTTGTATAAAATTTGAGTGGAATTTTGTATGGGTAGAATTTCCTTTGGTGTTGAATGAAATTCAGGAAATCTTGTATCTTTCCTGCTTTTGTAACTGGCAGAAGTATTGTTTCTTGAAAAGGCATTATATGTGAAACAGTACCTCACATTAAACAGTTGCCTATCAGACTTTTCCCTAAATTGGTAGTTTGTAAGTCACACAATTAATAATATCTCGGCTGTACAACCTGTGCTGTAGCAGTGATGTTACACGTGTATAAAATATGAATTCAGAAAACTGCTTCAATTTCAGTGGATTCTCTGACATAAATCAGCTTTGGTTTTAATATATAGGCTTTTAATGCATAGGCCATACTAGAGACAAAATGTGAACATGAAACAAGGGCTGGATTTGCTTTATCCATTTTTTCAGGTCAATCTTGGTCTGAAAATATTTGTGAGGAAGCTGCCCTCCTTGCTCAAAGACACCTGTTGTTGTTGGAGTCAGATTCATCATATCTACCATGTATCTTTAGCAATATAGATTTCTGAGGGATAATAATTCAAGTGATGTCAGCAATGTATTGCAGCATCTACAGAAAATGTTGCAGAGGAGAGATCACTAAAATGATGTAACAAATGCTCTACACAAGAAAGAAAATTAATAGGATCGTATTTTTGTATCCCTATTGAAAACTGAAAACTTCTGTTGCATAACTACATTTTCAGATACGATTTTTTTTTTTTTCTAGTGAGCTTTCTTCTCTTTTACTGTACTTAAAGGGATATTTGTTAGAACTCATGTAGTAACTGCTTTTTTAAGAATGAGAAGAGTTCATACAGAAGAATATAGAAAATACAGAAAATACCTTTTTTGTTTGTTTGTTTTTAAAGCTTTTCTGATTAAGCTGGTTTTGGTAATTCTGAATACTTTTCTTTAGGCTGTCAGATTTTCAGTCTACATACATGAAATTTTTTTAAGGTAAGCCATTTTCAGAAGAAATAAAAAATACTTATCAGTCTCAAATTGCATATGTAATTGTAGCATGAACTTCAATTCTTAGAAACTCTTCACTATGACCCTGATTGAGGATAATGCTTAAACATGCATAATTTTAAGGTATGGATATTAAACTCATTGAAATCCGTCATATGTGGCTATTAGAAGCGATTTATGTGTCTTTTACACAGAGAGAGGCTTGAAAGAATTACTGACATTTCACGTAGTTTCAACTAGAGCAGTAAGGATGAATTTTTTATTTAAAATGTGTGGATACCTTTAGCTAGAAAATGTTGAAAAGTTGGTATGGTTACTGTGACAAATTTGTGACTTTATTCTGTATACTTTCACAACCTGCCCTTTAACATGCTCAGGACAAAGGCAAGGAAGCTTCTGAAGAAAATCAGAAGTCATAGGCTCTGTCCTGAGACATTGTCTTTTGCATTTATAGATTGTTAAAGCATACTTTGACTAGAGACGCTGTGATGCTACTCAACCTTCACTGTAAACTGTGTATTTGTTCATTCTGGTTTTAATTTTATATTAAAGTTATGAAAAATGAGACTTTGTAAATTATATAACATTTTAATATTCTGAAGAGGATGTTGAACATTATAATAACCAAACTCGTATTGACTGATAATCAGGAAAGGTCTGAATGTAACAGGAAGCCAGGTTCTTCAAGCGGTAGGTTAAATAGCTTTAGGAATATTTGTAAAATTGTGGAACTGCAATGTATTGAAGCAATTTCTTTACTTACTCTGTGAATCAATTAACTATTTTATTTTGGTTTTAGAGGCACATAAAGATTTTGTTTAACATATCCAATAATGGACTTTAACAGGTATAGGTATATATGGTATATGGGTATATATATTTTGGATTTAAGATAGAAAATTCCATGCAAATCATACCAAATTAATTCATTACCTTAAATGCAACACCATCCAAACCATAGTACAATTCAAAGAAACAAAACCAGACATAATGAGAAGAATACAGAACAAAATAGTGTTATTGTGTTGTATATAGATACATAGTGCTGCTTCATCTTGAATGCTCTCCACAGTTCTAGTCATACCATAGCAAAAAAAATAGACTTGGAAAAGATTCAGAGAAGGGTATAGAGTGGCTTTGTAGACAGAAGTAAGTCAGCTAAGGCTCTTATTTCTAGAAATGCCTGAGGGATGTTATATTTGGGATCTGTGAAGTTGTCTGCAGTATAGAGATGAACAAGAATTGATTTATTGTCTGGTTGGTTTGAGGCCAACTTGAGAACTTGTAATTTATACAAACTCCACTTCTACGTTCTTCCTTAAGCCTAATGCAGGATGCTTTGCCTTAGGGATTTTGGTCTCACTCAAGACTGCTCTTCCGTTCTAACATGTTGCCTTATGTTCTAGTTATTCTAACTTTTCACCATTTTAATAATAAACATATTGTCCAAATAGGCTCACTGTAGGTAAACATTACTGATTTAGTAGAAATCAAAAGAGAATCTATCACTTTTATGTTTTTTCAAGAATTGAAAGTTTTGGCAGTGTGATTTATGGAACAGCATTGGATTAAAGCTGGCTCAAACCTGATCAGAACACTACTGTAAGAGTAGCATCTCCATAGTTACTATAAGGAGGGATATAAATGGAAAATACAATTATAATTGTAATTTCTGCTTATCTCTTGCATGGTTTTTTTAAATCATTTGATATGCATGTCTGTATTTACTTTCCAAAAATATTAATTAAAAGGGCAAATAATGTACACTGATTCATAGATTGTTAATCTGTGCAGCATCAAACTAAAGGAATGCATAAGTGTTGGTACAGAACTATGGTTCTATTGTGCACTTCCAGATTCTGCTCATTTCTTCCTCTTTCAAAGCATGCATTGCCATAACAACATTTTTACTAATAAAACTTCATCAGTGAAATATAGTTTAGGCTGCAACCACTTTTTTTTTCTGTTGAACTATTAAACTGTTGAACTATTAAAACCCAAAGAGTGTTTTATTTCTGTAAAGATGAGCTTGATGCTTGACCATTTTTGAGATTATGTGACTTTGACAACTGTATGAGACTCACATTTTCCTAGTAGTTCAATTTTTTGTGAATTGAGGTTTCTTTATGGTGGTCTTGGTGATCTTTTAGCAAGTGGGATGGAACTGGTGGATGTGACACAATACACCCACTGCAGTTTGTGAACCTGGATTTATGGAGATATTAAAATGTTAGGTACAGTCTTTTTAATGTTTTGTTTTAGAGAATAGTGAGTTAAATTAAGTCATAGTAAATAATTCTAGTCATTTTTCTGCTCCATCTATTATCTGAGGTGTGGGGATCAATTTATTTACATGTCTCAGCTATGAATTTGTAAGTTATTAACAAATTTACTAAAATCTTGAAAACTACTTAAGTTTTTCTTTCTTGAAATTGTAGCCTAATACAGCTGATGACATAATTAGGAGGTTATTTTATGTTTAGGAAGATGATTTATAGAAAATGGAGTAAATTAGACTTATTTAATGACAGATCTTACTGATGCAGTTGAAAACTACATAGCAGAATATTTATTTTTCTAAAATTCATGTATCATTCTTTAAAATGTAGTTATTTTATTGGTGACTACTTTGGAGCTTTGATTTTGAAAAATCATTAATGGAAAGTGTAATGAAGTTTTTCAGTACCTTAGAACTTAAAGTACTGGACAATTGCTGTAACATTTTAAAAGCAGTGTTAAAAACGTTACCTGTGTAAGTACTGTGAGAAATACTTTTTTCTAGTTTAAATACTAGTAAAGTAACGTTGTTTGAATAGCATTTTTACTTAATGAGTGCAAATGGCCTCTGAATGACACTGTTTTATTCTGTATGAGTAATTTGTCCCATTATGATGACTGTAATATTTTTCTCATTTGTTTTTTACTGCTTGCCTTTTCTAGGAAGTAGAGGTTGGTATACATCTTCTGTCTTTAATGATTCTGTGAATTGCTCAAGTATACATTGATTTGTTACATTTTACTAAAAGTAAGTTGTTTCTCCCTCTCCAGGATGATTATTTTCGTACGTGGAGTCCGGGTAAACCATTTGATCAAGGTAAGATTCTGCTACTAGTTATTTGTATGGGATAAAATTTAAGTATTTATAATCATCATTTTATATCTGTGATTTTTACAAACTTTTTATTGATTAGAGGCAGAGATGGGAGCATTAGGAATCTCTAGAGTAGCTTAAAGTTTCCCTCATATAAGCAAGTTCATGGGGTTTGGGAGGTTTAGTTTAATTTTATTTATATATTTAACTTTAGCACTGTTGTGTTTTCAGTAGGACATTTGAAGAAAAACAGGCGTGCAATCTGATATTTGTTTTTGCAGTTAAAAAAATGACATTAAAATGTTGAAAGTATTTTATATATGGCTGATAAGATCTAGAAAAAACAGTTCTGGAAGTCTCTGTCATGTTCAAGTGATCTGTCTTGAGGCAAAACACAGATGGAGCTTTGAGAATGCTACAGTAGAACAGTTTCAGCCTTAGAGAAGTTTGAGCAAACGCAACAAATTTGTGCATTAAATATTCCCTCCTCGGGCATTGGAACTTAATACTTACTGTCAATATAATACACCTCATGGATGTTGTTTCAAAGTGTATGACTACTCTTGTGAAACTACTGAGAATCTTGATACTTTTTTTTTTTTTTAATTGCTACAAGGAGAGCTTCAGAGGCTGTCTTTTCTGATAATACCAATGGCACAAATGCAATAAAGAAACAGTGTAGGGGCTTGTACACAACAGACTGAGATAAAATTATGTTGCAAAAATAATGTTTATTCAATTTAAACAACTTTCTCCATAATGGATACTACCTTTTAATGGAGATTTATAATGAATTGTGTTTTACAACCACATCTCTTAGAGATGGACTTTCCACCAAGTTCTATGCCTTTGTCACTTTAATTCAGGATTACTGTAATCAGCCTGTGAAAGGGAATGCCTTAATTTCTCTAAATGAATGCACCTGGCTTGTTTTAGCAGTTTGTGGGAGAGAGAAGTAGAGGGAGGGGAAAAAAGTCACAGTTATGTTATCACTACTCTCTGAATTGTGGTGATTTTCTGCGGGTTTGGTGGAAATTTGTAAACATTAATTTAGATCCACGGCAGCCTGAATATTTTAGAACCTTCCAATTTCACAGACCATGCGTCTCTCCTCATTATATACTAATATATTAGGAAAACGTACTTGACTTTAGTCTTCTGACTTCTCAGAGAAAAAGATTCCTTTCTTTTGGTGAAGTACTTCATCAAAGAAGCAGGCTTATCACTTCACTACAAAGTACCTTTAGTCTATTCCTTTTTTTTTTTTTTTTTTTTTGGTTTTTGATAGAGGGGCATAGTCTGCAAATACGTTTTTAGTATGAGAACTGGAATAGGTTACACTTTAATTAAGGACTTTTTGGTGCAAAATCTTTCGTCAGAAGACATTGAATTGAATACAGTCTAGTTTTGCTCATGTTTTTTTGTTATCGCATACTTGATATGTTTTGGGTTTGGTTTTTTTTGTTGTTTTTTTGTTTTTAATTGGTTGCTATTTTTTCAGAAGATACACTGAAATACTATTTTTTCCCGACAGATTTACACTTTTATACACTCTGGCTTGTTCTATTACCCTGAGTTCTTTGGGGATCCTGATACTAATGTTTGTAGAATACTTTTCTGAGTTTACAAACAACCCAACTAAGAAAACAATGTTGAGGTTATCTGTCCTACCTTGTTTGCAAAATGAATTGTGTATTGGGTAGTGAATATTTTAAAAGCATGCCTACAGAGTTTTCATATCCTTGTTAACTGAAAATTAACATTAAAAGAGTGAAATGCATTTGGTGAGTAGTTTTATCTACATTTTACTGTGTAATTTATAGCTGAAAAACAAGTAATGCTACTTTTTCGTAATAAAAACTACACTGAAGTTTTATTATTTAAAAATATTCCTAGTGTCTTAATTTGTCAGTCTATCATTTAAAGACTATCAAGTATTTTTACCTGCCATGCACTGCTTTTCAGTTTTCCTGCAATAACTACTACAGTCTTTGTATTGAATTTAGCAATGATATTGAAATGAGCTGTATGTGAATGGATTTAATTTCTCAAGAATTAAACGTTTTCTAGACTCTGACATACAGATATTCTTTATTAATCAGAGGCTGGCGTGCTGTTGTTATGTTTTTGAAAGTCTGTAAATAACATTACTGACTAGATCTGGGAGATACACTAAAAGATATAAGAAGGTTTCCCAGTCAAAATCTTTCTCTCCATATTTGCAAAACTGTCTTCCTCTTACTTTTGGGTATAATGTGAAATGATTTTTTGAAACATAGCAAAATACTCCTGAGAATAAAATATAGCTATGGAAGTACCATGTACTTGTTCGTACATTCAGGTCTCTGTCATCAGATGGGAAAAGTGATCATGGGTGATATTTTGTGGGAAGATCCATTCATACTTTAAAAGCGTGCCAACCTTGCAAATGTCGACTCCTTAGGAGTGAATGTAATGTTCATGATTTACTGAAGAAATCAGATCTTTTATGATTCCCTCTGTTTGGGGAAATATAATAAAAGACATACAGCACATTTGTTTTTTCCCTCGTATTATTTAATGAGATAGGAAAAAGTGAGAGTTGGTAGACTATGAAAACTAAGGTTTAGGTTTACATTCTCATAGTCTCTGTAAGTGTTGTTCTAGGGCTGTGCCGTAAGCACTGCACCAGTGCCATTCCTCTTCAGTTGTGTACCACTTCACTACTAAGTTTAAAAGAGATCAGGTTTAACTGTTAATTAGCTCTTCACCTCAGTAACCATATGTGTAGACTTATGGGGGCTTGCATTTTTTTCTTTTTCTTTCACCAAAGTGAACTATTCAAAACAATAAACAGGGACATCGTGAATGACTGACTGTGGAGTCCTGTGATCTGTTAGGGCTTGTTGCAAGCCAAGCAGTCTGTGTTAGAGAATCTTTCCAAGGGTTTCCCCTTCAACCTTCTGTTAATGCCATTCTGGTTTGTGCAGCAGCTTCTCTTACAAGTGAGAGCATTTCATGAAATATGTTCTCCCAAATGAAAACATGAAACTCTTAAGTGAAGCACAAATTTTTAAAATGTAGAGATAAACTTGCAGTAAGAGACTAAAATTGCTCACTAAAGGTGGTGTTTAAACAGGAGCAGTAACAACTTCCCATGTCTGTTGTGTTAAAGTTTGTAATAATACTCCTGAAGATGCAGGCAGATAGGTTCTTTGAGGAGAGAAATAAATAATATCCTTAATTTATCAGTGTTTTATTTATTTTCATTTGTTTTATCAATATTTGGCTTTTCAGAAACTTACTTATAAATTTGTGAAAGTACGGAATAAGCAAGAAATCTTTTTTGCATTAAAAGATCTGAAGTCCAGGTCTACTAGCCTGGATATTTTTTTCTATTTATTATGAAAATAATGGATTATAGGAATTACTAGTGCTTTTACAGATTTTTTTTTTTTTCTGATTTAAATTATAGCAGCTTTACATGATAAAATTACAAATAGATATTTGAAGTTCCAAAATCTATATATGAACAAAATATGAAGACCTTTAAACTGTATAAACCCCAGCTAACTAATAGAGGTGGAATATTTAGCTGTATGTCTGTGTGTTTAAATCGTTAGTTATCATTTTAAAAAATACTCAATCTCTGTTACACCCCTTTGTCTTTTAGGCTGTGGGATAGGGACCTGGTACACATGTAACTCCTTGCCGATATCATTAGTAGTCAGACAAATGGGTTCTTGTTTACATTTATTATTTTGTGTATCTGTGTTCTGCTCGAAATCAGCAATATATGGGGACCTTTTTAAAATTATTTTTAGCCAACATATTAAACATATTAATTTGCAGGTAGTATTTTTGAGGAACCAGTGCTTGCAATATAGGCGTATCTTTGAGGTCTACACATAGTTATTATTTTCTTAAGATTTATATGATTATTAAAGCCTTTTCTGATATTTTCATAGATTTACTGTATATGGATATATGGATAATATATATTTTTTCAATATGCATCCTTAATCTGAACCCCAATCTTAATGCTAATATTTTGTTGTGATATTTGAAAAATCTGGTTCAAGGAGTCAATAGTTGTGCATATGATAGTAAAATGAGTGCCTAATAGAGTCTTAATTTACTCTTCTATACTTGGTGTATTTTGAAAGGCATTCTTATGTTAATATGATTAAGCATGTCCAAATTGCTCAGGTAGACAGATCTGTGTAGTTTCATTTGTAATAATGGTTAGAGAGTGGTTATATGGAAATAGATGTCTAAACATTCCAGGACACTAGCCCTTACTATGAAAATGTATAGTGATATTTACTCCTGGGCTGCAAAATCTAAGTTATTTTAAAAGATGGAAAAATACTATGACTTGCATTGCAATCCACCAGTGCCATTCCTTAAAGCAACATCTGACATTTGTCCAAACAGTACTTGTTCCCATTGAAGTCTTATTTGCTTATATACATATAAGATAGAAAAATGTATTTAAATAGCTGTATATGATATATATACACAAACATAATGTTTATGTATTTCTATAAATATCACAATGTAAATTCTTAATAAACAGTCATGTGAGGCAGGTGTTACTGTTGGAATAAATCTGAATGTTCTATTAATCGTAATTAGTTACTGCCAAAAGGCAGGTTTTGTCCTTTACATGGTGTTAGAAACAAGCAATTATGATGTTTGTGTTTTGGACTATTCCAAGTTGAATATTTTAGTAGCTTTAATGTATGTTTTATCATTGTTTTCTCAAATTTAAAAAAAAACCCAACACAGAACTTATTAATACATTTTCCTCAGATACCACTTTTACATCACACAAAAATATTCAGGATACTTTTGGTACATTTTATTTTTAGACTACAGATGGTAGCAGAGCTTGGAGGTTGAAGCTATTGTATAAAATTGCATACACAAAGACACTGGCATAATTTTTTAAAGTGGAAGGGGTGTTTTTCCCTTGCTCAATAGAATTACCTTGGAGGAACAGTGAAGTATTTTCATGTAATGGGAAAAATATGAAATGACATTCCCATGGAGGATGAACACCCTGAAGGAATCGTTGGTTTGTAGAGATATTTATAACATTTCTTGTAGACCATTCCACTGAATTATTTTTGGCTTTTATAGTATCAGGTTATATTAGATGTCTGTTTACAGCAGAAATATTGTAGATACCATTTTACAGCAGAAATAGATTTTGAAACAATTTCAAACACTTATATTTAGTTGAGTCTTTGCCTTTTAGCTCTGTTTCATCTACCTAGTTCTGCAATAATTTGGGTAACTAAGGATATGCAAATACATGCAAACACACCTCTAATTTGTGAATACGTTTATACGTTTGTACTGTGAACTGAAACCCACTTAGAGTCATATTCAATGAAATGATTTGATTCACTCATTTGCAAGCCCTGGGAAGTCATAAGGGAGTTTAATGAAGATCCATTAGTTGAAGACTGTGAAAACAGTTATGTAGATTTAACTTTGCTACATTTGATATGTGCACTCATGATCTAGTTTTTATAGCAAAACTATTGATGTTTTTAAACTAGAAACATATATCCATCACTTTCAAGATAAATTGCAGTACCTTGCAATTAAAATGTATCACATATCACTTTAAATATAGTCTTAATAGTAAAAAAGCATGAAGTATTTTTAACATCTTTCCATTCTGTTCTTTTTGAAATTCATAGTGTCCTCCTACAAAGACACCACTTCTTTATCTCAGCCAACATTTTCATCTGGTGAACAGTTTCCAGCTTCAGGTATTTAGGTATGTTTAGGATTCCTGTTCACCAAGAAAATACGCCAAATCCTGTGTTAAACTGATTCCAACCTGCTTTTCATTACTTTCAGCCATCACTTGCCTCAAAAGATACTTTGTAGATGTCTGAGGAATGCTTTAATGGTGCTTTTTGTTCATTATCTGATGCTGTGCTTTAGTGGTTCTTTTACTATTTCTCTTCCATAAATTTCTCTACTGTGGTAACACCATGAAAGTTTGCAATCTTGACTCCTAATGCAGGTTCATGGGGTAGTACACATCTAGTTTTCTAGTTGTGGATCTCTGATTGTTTCAGTATTTATTTCTGTAGAATCATTGAATGGATTCTAAATTCTTACAGCTATTTTAAGAAAGGCTATATAAAGGATTTTTAGTGAGGCTAAATCCAGCCCATAATATGAGATGTTGCTTGCCTCCAGTAGCAGTTTAACCCCTTGTTCCTGCTTCCCTGCCACCCCTGCTTTATGCCCTGATGATGGGTGTCTGTAGATAGTTTTAAATTAACATTTCATTCATATAAATGTCTTCATGGATGGAAACAAATAGATAGCCTCATGTATTGAAATACAGATCCTGTGAGATGGATATATACATATATAGAGAGAGATTCTGTGAGATGGAGAGGTACAACCTTAAAAATTTCAAAACAGGACTTAACTAAAACTGCAAAAAATATCTGTAGGTCAGATAAAAGATGAATACTGGTCCTATAGAAAATACTTGTGGTAATAATAAACGCAGGTTGTTAGTAAAATGCTCACTGGTATTCATTAGACACTTTTTTGAATTTATCTGCTAATACAAAAAAATAAATTTAAGCTGTCAAATTGTTGCATTGAGTCATGGTTCCTTCTGGAGAGAGACCAGGTTTGGCTGTGGAACACCCTGTCTGAAGTACTGCGTGCTCTACTGCTCTGAAGTCGCCTTATTTGACTTCTTATCTCCAGTTTTCCTTCCAAGCTGCTCTTCACTCCATCCTGTCCGTGTACAGTGAATACACAACTTCTTCCTTTTCTGTGCTACGTCGGGTGTGATAGCTATGAGTCAGGACACAGGTGCATACTCAAAAGCGACTAAAATTGTAGATTTTTTTATTACAAGCTAGTAACTGGAGAACACCTGTAGTTCTGTATTTCCAAACTACAGGCTTCTCTCAGTCTGGAGACCAGAAGCGTTTCATGCAAACATGAATGTAGTGATCCAAGAGAAACCCTGGAAGGTGAATTTTTAATTGAGTAGATCCAATTTCTTTACATTTACAATTTTACAGAAGATAAACTCTTACGTTTTGGTTTGGTATATTTGTGGTTGTTAGCTTGTAACAGTGGAATATCTTTAAATACTAGAAAACTGAAGCATTTGAGATTTGCCTTTAATTTCAGTATTTTAAGCTCAAATAACTTCTCATAGATGGGTTGTCTGAGCCCAAATGTATACAAAAAACTTAAAAATTAATGTGCCCTCTATATTGTGATGCAGGATGTGATTTCAACTTTTGTAACTTCTTTACAGAATGCATTTTATGTGGGGATCTTAATTCAGTTTTATCACAAGTACTTTTCCTGATTCTTTTTGTTATGCTAGGCTTCTTCAAAATACATATATATATATATGATATATTAGATACTTTATATGAATAGTCTACTGGATTATCTTTTAGTTGGTTTAAAAAATTTAAAAGTTGAAGTGGATTACAGTAAAAAAAATTTCGATTAAAATGCCCTCTTTAACATAAAAATACATAATTAAATACAGAAATTGACCAGTTCTCCAAGAGACTGGAATAATTAAAATACATCTTATAGCATGTTGTTTTGCAAAACTAATCATCTTGGCAAATGAGATAATATGTGGGATAAGTTTCAAGAAGATACCTTTCTACTGTTACAGATATACAGCCGTTTCTTTCCCCTGATTGAGCTGGAGAACCCAGAAGTCAGTTTTGATGCAGCCAGCATGTTTCTAAATTATGATTTAGTGTATTTAGGAAAAGATAATATAAAGCTTAACTGTTTTCTAGTGATACATTATGATTGTGAACTTTCAGGTAGTCTTAAGGTGTTATTTCTTTCTACCAAATAAAGGAAGTGGACATTATGATTTAAAAAAAAAGAAGTGCTTCACTAAAGCTGCTGAAATGTTAAAGGATGTCAGCCAAGTATGCATGTGTGTTTCTACTAGTCATAGCTGTTTGGATATTTTTGCAGAAAATTTGAGAATTTCTTATTCTGTGTAGAAGAAACTGGATATAATTGTCCTAATTTTGTTGTCAGTTACACCAGTCTGAATCCAAAGTAACTCCGTTCTTTAGCAATTTAAGTAAATAGGAGCTTTTCTGAATTTGCACAGCTATAAGTAAGGGTGGCATTTGACTTTCACTTTGTGGACTTTCTCATTTACATCAACTTTTGAGCTATGGGTAAGCTATTCTCCTGTAAACTTTGAAGGAATACCCAAAAGAGAGAACACAAAATTGTGGGAATGTTTTTGAAGCAGAGCTCACAGATATTTGTGAGGGGGAGAATTGTGTATAATTTAGAAATTACAAAGCCATTACTGCTAACCATTGAAAAAGAAAAATGTAGTCAGTTCAGGCTGTGAGCCTGGGCAAAGATTGTCAAAGGTAACTAGGGATTTTGGGGACTCTTGAGGTCCAGAAGAGTGTCTGGTTTTTGTTTTGTTTTAGTTTTATTTTTGGTGGGGGTCTTTGTTTTGTTTTTTAAACAGTATTAACAATCATAGGAGTAGGCTGCTCAAATGTCTTTTGAAAGTCTGAAGGTAAGCACTCAGTGTTTGAGAAATTTGGAGTCAGTAATTTTTCTTAAAATCTTGATAGGAAAGTTTTAGATTTCATATTTCTCCCACTTACACAGCCATACTCACACCCTTGCCCGAAACCTGAATAAATAAGTAGGGTTAAGTATAACCTTTGTTCAGGTAAAAACCTCTGTTAGGAAAACTACAGCCTATGGTAGTGTAATAGCTGTTAATTTCTAAAGACTTCAAATGAGAGTTTAATAGTAAATATATCAAAACATTTAATAAGCATCAGTATATGAAGAGTTGCAACATCTCTGTTTCATAGATGAGAAATCTAAGGCACATTGGTTACTCCAATGCTGAAAGATGTTGGGTGCATTCGTTGGATGTTGCAAAGAACACAGTTTGAATTTGAGATGAGGCATGTAGGCCAGAAATGCGGAACTTGAGAAGAAGTGGTCCCAAGAGATTGTCTTTTTGATGATTTTAGAGATTTAGAAAATAGAAATTTATAAGAAAATTAGGAGATCCTTAAATAATATACCAGTTATTTGGCAATCAGCAGTAAGCAGTTCTGTTTAAAAAAACCCAAGTGAGACACGGATGCTTACTAGCTGTTTTACACACCTTTAGTCATGCAGGTACGTGCACCCACACAGACATATTTTTATGGTTTAAATTATCTTTCCTAGCTGTTCATCCTGGAATCTGCCCTCTTGAAAAACTTGCTCTCCCTTCATATCATATTGTTGAGGTTGCTGAGAATAAAGTTTCTCAGTTGGAGACTACACTAGAAAAGAAGCTGTTGGTGGAACGTGTCCTATGCAGTTTCCCTTCTCCAGGACACACATACCTACTCTTCTGTGAGCTAGAATGGGGAGGGTGGATTAGGACATATAAATAAGGTTTCTGCATGAGTGGCTAAAAATGTGTGGCTCAATGAAGATGATTGTTTTAAAGTGAGTGGAGAAAGAATGAGTGAAGTATTTTGAAATTGTGAAAAAGATGTCAAGCTTTAGTGGGCTTGTTCCAGAGGAAGAACAGAGACTGCCAGCTTTTATTTTATTTTTTTGATCAATTATTTTAACTTATGTTAACAGTATCCAGAATAGCAGGTACCATATTATGAATCAAGTATAAATGCATTTTTATGTACATTTTTTTGAAACTTCAATTGCAGCCATGAGCAAAAAGGAAATATGGCAGTGCTTTATTTTATGTCAGATGGTTCTGACTCATTATTAGATGTTTCTTTGCTTATCAGAACTTTATCTAGCATAACTTCAACCTTTGAAGGGCGACTTGACTCAGTGCTAATGTTCCAGAGCTTAGTAATATAAAATGCTAGAACAGCAATGCATCTGAACAGAAACCTGGTAAGAGGCTTTACACAATGTTCCCTAATACATCAGTATGGAGATTTCTGAGCACTCACAAGAGTAGGTATTTCTAGAGTATAAGCAACCTCCATGCTTCATTATTGAAGCATTTGCTCACCAGTCAGAAACTAGACTTCTAGACAGCTCATGACATTCAGGGGTTTGAATCTAAACTCCTAATTACTTGCTTGGCCACCTACAGAAAAACCTTATCTCTGTTCTTCTTACTGAAGTTGTAGATCCATGTGGCCAGATAGAACAAATATACAAGAAGATGCCTCTTGTGAACATCCAGCTGTAGCTACCCATTCTGCTTTTCATGTTATGTAGTGAATCTTAAATGGCAAATACAGTCCCTGGGAGAAGAAACAAAAATTAGAGATTCTTGTTTTTCAGAACATCCCTATCCAGGTTACTGAGGTAGGCTATTTCTTGTTGATTCTCTTATTTTTGTTCATGAATCTCAGATTGTTAGCTGCACAATGATTCATTTTCTTGGTGAAGTTAAAAGGTGTTTATTCTCAGTAGATATGTCGTGTAGCAAGACATGGATGTCTTACTATGAATCTACAGCAGTGTAGATTGAAACCATCTGTGCCTGAGGAGGGCCTATATACACGGATGCAAATTTTGGATGCTGATCACTATGCAATTTAGGCAAAAAGTAACCACTATCACTGTTAACTGTAATTAAACATTTATCTGGATTTCATGTTAGCTGACAGTATCCACTGTTTATTAGCGCTACCTTGCTCTCCTCCCTACTGTTTCTGGAAATTGTGGTGCTGGAATTCAGCTCATCACTCTAGAACTGACACATTTCCTAGTGAGAAATTCTGTATTAGGAGGTGAGAAATCACCATCTTTCAAAACAGAGAAGGAAAGACACTGGTGGTCTTTAGATGTCTTCAGGAATTGTGTGTTTTATCAAAGCAGGCAATATGAGTTATTCCCTTCTAGGTGTCTGTCTGCCTAGAGTTGTAACCTAGGCATTTGACCTAATTATTAATATTTTAGTTAGAACTTTTAGATAATTTATATTTTTCTTAACCCATTGTCAAATGTGAAAACTTTATAGGCAAAGAAGTCAGACATACCTTTTAAACTAGAGGAATTAAACCGCTCATGGAATACTCAAAACATAGTTTAAGTCTTGGTAAGTGTAGTAAAGCAAAATATCTAGCTGGTTCTTACTTTGCACATCAGAAATGAATCACAAAACTTTGGCGTAGGGAAATAGAATTTAAGTCTGAAAAATTTGTGCTTAACGTTTTTTCCCCTTTCATTTTACTGGGAATGGAAAATCAGGAATATGTCAGAATGCACTCAGCAGGTTGTGAAATAATGTTACTTTACTGTGGTTTCTGCCACAGAGATGATTCCTATGTTATGTCTTGCTAATCTTGATTTCCTGTTATATTCCCAATAACAATGATGTTCTGGCTAATGTCAGTTTCCGTGAGTGCTAGCTGTAAATTGACTTAAAGAAGAGATGATGGGAAGCTTTGCTGGATTGCTCTTCCAAATTTGAATTATAAATAAATAGATCCATTAGTAATAATTGAATCAATTTTTGAATATTAATTGCTTCCTTAACATGTGAGAATAACAAATCCACATCCATCTATAAAAGTTACCAAGTGATCCTAATTCTGTTCCATAATTTTTCAGCAGAGAGCAAATTATTTTTCATTTACAATATTAGTTCTTAGAGAAATAGTAGATGTTGCAAACCATTTCATACTTTTGTGACAATTATATGTTTCTGCTTGTTGAAATTTAATTAACATGACATTTGGTATTATTTTAAGCAAATATATGGACAAATGTAGGCATATAGGCAAATAACCTGTAGCACGCACACTTTTCAAATAGTAGGAGCTAAATAAAGCTGAATATTATCAAATTAATAAAGCTAAGATCAGACCTGCATCTCTAGAAGCTGGTTGTATCTGATTTTCTGGGAAGTCAGCTGATTCATTATAGCCACTAATAAAGAAATTATTTCTGGCAAGTCTTAAATAAACATATTGCTCATGTCTAGAGTCTCCTCACCGTAGTGGAAACCATCACCTATTTTTAATGACAATATAATTGTACTGTACAATCTACATTTTCACTTCAATTATGAAAAAAAAAATGCCTCTAGCCATCATAATTATGAAGATATTTTAGTAAATGTGAATTGGATAACAACTCAGATTGATGTCTGTTTCATGCTGAAGAAAATATCTGAGAGATACATAAATGGCTCCACAGTGGGAACTTGTCACGTGTGATATTTTTAGTGTGAACATTGTACTGTTTCATAGCTGCTTATTTTAGCAGAAACAGAAAGGAATATGTGTTGTCAGAACAAGTCTGCATACTCTGAGCTGGGGTAAAGCAGGCACATTTTGTCAGGGATTGCTGAAAGATGCAGTGAAGAATTAAAGACTCAATGGCATGTATTTCCTGAGTTAACTGTTACATGCTTACATAAAATCAATGGTACTTTTCCTGGAATAAATTTATGCATTTTCATAGTAATTTAAGATATTTAGGATGACTTGATGTAGAGAGTGGATATAGTCAGGTATGTCCCTGCATTGTAAGGAGAGTCCAGTTCTTCCCCAGCATGAAGAACTTCAGACTATGGTTTTGGAAAACGTTTTTCTTGTGGTTTAGCCTTCACTTTCCATGAAAATTGTCCATTTATCTGTTCCAAATATGAAGTAAAACAGGTGTAAAAAAAAAAAAAGGCAAGCCATTTACATGTTTTCATAAATACCTAATTTTTTTTCAGTCCTTTCAAAGCTGGGAAGATCACTAATGCAACCCATAAGTTTACCATTTTTAAAAAGCAGATTAATAATTAAGAATGTGAGATTGTGCAAAATAGACTCATAAAATTTAGATGAAAGAGAAAGGCTTACACTGCTTTCCACAGTTTCTAGCAACATTTCTTTCTGTATTTTATCCTCTGGCTTGATAAGATACAGTGTCAGTCCAGGCAGACATGACCCTTCAGGTAGCTGACTTCTTCACATTCCAGAAATGTGTATTTTTGTATCAGTTGTTTGTTTGGTCTCTCCCTTGCTGTTGTAAGATACTGCAACTTTTCAAAAAATTTGTCCAAAGACATACACTCTTCTGTGACTTCTGCATCACTAAAACTGGTTCAGTAACTAATAAATTTTTGCAATGTATTGGAAAAAGTGTAACCATGTATCACACGTAAGATGAGGAAAAAAAGACCTCTGTAGGGGGTTCATAGCTGACAGAGAACAAGAAGTCCAGCAGGTCACTGAATGTAATGTGAGTTAACGTCAATGGCAAGACCGTGAGTGTTGAATGTGCCTTTGAATCTCAAGATGGTCTTGTGGGTTTGGCACTCACGACTCTGCTGGCTTACTCACTCTGCTTACATAGTAGCTCCTGTACTAACACAGTCCCATAGCCATTCTTGCTGTATAATGAGTGTGTATCACACCTCAGGTGATGAAGAGCTCCATGCAGGACATGGTAACTACAGAGTCAGCAAATACTGGAAGATTACACTGCTACTCTAAGGTTTGGATATACTCTAGAACTGAGTATGTGTCCTGACTTCCAGTCCAAGTGGTATGTGTAAACCTTTGGTAGGAGAGGACCCAGTCTAGCCCAGGAAATGGTTCACTTTGGAAATATCCAAAACAGTTCTCTTACTCAGACTCTCCTGTCAACCGTTAGCTATAAATACCTCTGAGAAGTTAATGAACTCACTGGTATATTCTTCAATGTCTAGTTGGTAGAGATGGTGTCAAAAATCACTTGAAATTCTTCATTTCGCTGCCGCTGAACAGAGCTGCCAGTACAAAGTCTTACATCTTAAATACACAGGTGTGTGCACGCAATCACAAGTTTTGTTCAATACTTCGCTTTAGTTTAGAAAACCCTGACCCTAAAAGAATCAGCCAATCAACCTCAACTTCTCTGTTTCATAGCAAATGAAACAAACAATGTGTGTATGCACAGAATGCGTTATCAGTTAGTTAGCCACATTTATGGATAAGTCTTTCCTTTTTGTAAGCTGTTAGATTTTCTTCAAAGAAAATTCTTAGAGGATAAAAATGGGCAGAACACAGCTGAGTCTGATATCAACATAGGGCCAGGAAGGTGTTGCCTTGCAGATATCTTGTCTTGCACAACTGATTTCTAATATTAAGTTCTCATCAATGAACACCTATCATTACCTTTCATTTAAAAGGTGCAATTTGTGAATGGGTGATGCACAGAAATGTATTTTTTAACATAGAATTCTAAACAATCTGGTTTATATTTGGTGCAAAAAGCCGGTTAAATACATAAGGAACCTAACAAAGCGTCAGTACTCAATGCAATCCTTAGTCTCTTTTTCTTCCCAAGTTTTCTTTCTGATAGTGCTGTCAAAATCCAGCACTTCCTTCTGTCATCACTTATGTGTTCAAAGCCATTTTCTAATTTGATTTCCTAATTAGATCTCTTTGGGTTCCATTGATTATTATTTTTTTGTTGTTTTTAAACCTTAAAGAATTTCTATTTACTTCCATGTGTGGGTTTTTTTGAAGGGATGTGTGGGTGTGTGTATACAGCTCCTTTTTTTTGTTTTTAACAGAAACTTTAACTCTGGCCCCCAGCATTCTTTTTTAGCTGCAAAGTCATTCTGATTCCATCAATAAACTAGGTGTCCTCCTTAGTTTGATACCCATCTTTATGTTGTCATAAAGGCAAAATGTGATTGTACCATCTCTCAGTTGTAAAGTTGGATTCTGCCTGTAACAATGCCAAAAAGATATGTTATGTCTTGCTAAATTTTGATGGAATTGTCAAAACACACCTTCAGATTCCCAAGAACTTGGGAAAAGAAATAATCATTTCAATAGGAATGAAAAATTACACAATCTCTTCCATTCACCCCTTTTCCTGAAATACATTTTCTACTTGATACTGAACTCGGCATCCTTATGTGATTCCAAATTTCTCTTGCTTGTGTATTTTTGTTCCATAACCTATTCAGTTTCTGAAGATTTGCCAATACCATATTCCAGTATTGCTACCTTAGTGTCTCCACCAGGGAGCATTCTGGAAGAGGTACTTGGACCAGTACATTAAGTGATAATCTGTTCATGCTTACTAGGGGCTGACATTACATTTTGCCTGACTTTAAGCAGAGAAAGTATTTGACATGGATTCTAAAATCTTAAGTATGTTGGAGAAGGATGCTGAATACACTCTTGTTAATTTTGACTCCAACTCTGTTATCCTAGTTCAGTCATTTTTTGCTGCACTTGCTTCCCATTTGTTTAGAGTTGTAATCAGACTTACTTTGGATGACTCATTGTGGTTTTATGGCTGGTTTGCTGTAGAAATAAAAATACCTGGAAGACGAATGCATCTTTGCATATGTCTTATGCTGTAATTAATAAAATATTTCTTTTCTGCTTGAAGTATTATTATATTAATGATTCCATCACTTTTCTGCTTTGTTGGTAATATGATGTATATATTTTATACAGCTGAATATATTGTTAAGAAGGAAATATAACTGAAAAAGTCACGGTTTAGACTATATTTAGTCATACTTAGCACCATAAAGTTATGTGTCACAACGGCGGCTTAATTATCAGCCTGGTTCTTGTTTCCTGGGTACATGGTTAGTCAGGCTTATGTTGATATCATCTTGCAATTTAAATAGAGGTGTGGTTAAAAGTTTGCTTTTGATCATGAAGAACAGAAGAAACATAGCTTTACTTTCAGAAAATATGTATGCAAATATATATTTTATAAGCAAATGTGAAAAATGGGGGAAGAACATTTCTGAAATACTACAGAAGAGTGGACAGTAATATGCTAAAGTGAAGATGAACACTGGAAAACTAAATTCTATTTGTTCATATCTTGCTTGCTTGATTTTACAATTTAGGATTTTCAATACTGTGTCTTCAAGCTGGGCTCTGATATTTAACTTACTAGGGTGGGTTGTTTGGTGGTTTTTGGTGGTGTGTTTTTCTTCTTTTTTGGAGGGTTGTTAAACTTTTTTTTTTTTTTTTTTTTAAAAGTGCATCCCTATAGGGCTAAAAAAAATAGTGTTGGAATATTTAGATCTACCTGAAAGACACCATGGAGATCAGAGAAGGGAGAAGTTGATTGTTTCTTGTGAGAGCATAAATTGGCAGAAACTCTTCTGTATTGTGCTGTAGGCATGGTTACTCATGAAATATGCTATACAAATTTAATAATAAGTAACAAATGGGATTATTTGGCTCTTCTAGTATTATGGCCAGAAATTAGTATTTGTAGTTCAAAGATGAGTATGGATTAACAACTAAAGGACCCGGATGGAGTCATACAAATCACTCACCTGCATATTTTTGTATACTTTTACTAAAATCCCATCTGATTTATAATTTCTCATTAAATTCAGACAGTGACATTGTTTACCATTTAATGTTGAGTTGGAAGAGCCCAGCTGTGTCTTAGTAAGCAGGAAAGCAAAGCTACTTTCAAGGTAGAAATAGCAGTATCGGGGCGTTACAGTGAGAAAGTAGCAATTGTTTGAAGAATGTTATGGTGAGTACTTAGCTACACAACAGCAGAATTTAGCGAATGGTTGCTTTTCCTCTTCTCTGGGTTAATTTGCTTATGGACCAGCACATCACCATTTATGTCTTACTGAATTATTACTGTGCAATGTAGCTTAGTAAATGTTACTGTTTCATAGTAGGAATGACAAGAAATGGATTGAGTGGAAGTGTGGTTTTTTTATGAGCATCCTGGCTTACAGCTTTTAAAAAGATATTGTATTTGGGAGATGTAGCAGCCAACATCTGAATGAACAAATGTTCCAAACTCCTGATCAAATGTCATTTGCCTTTCTGACTTCTTTTTCATTACTTTTTGGCTTACGGCTTTATTGTGATTTCAGAAATGCAGTGGCTTCTGAGCTATAAAAATCACAAACCTAATTCTGTTTAGAAGTGACATGGCTGAAACGGAGAACTGTAGGCAACAGAATCAAATTCAAAATTGTTTTCTTTCGGAATTTGGTGCTCTGAATGACATAATGGGAATGCAAACTTCCTAAAAGTCCTAAGCAAATTCTAATATTAGAAAAGTGTTTTCAACTACAGAAAAAGCCAGCAGCCTTTTAATGCCTTTGTTACAAATATTGACCAAGAGAGAGTTGCATAGGGCACTTAGTATTTTTATAAATGAAAGCCAGTGGTATTGTATGAGAATATACAGAAGTATTCATGTTCCATGAAGATCCATTTTCCTTGGTAAGAAATTTTGCACCACTTCATTTTGCGTTATCATTGAGTGTACCGCATTTTATCCCGGTGAAAATCAGTGCCTGTCAGTCCAGCATGCTGAACAAGTAGCAGGCCAACCCCGCTCCACATACTTGGTGGGTTGTGTGTGTGGTGTGTTTCTTATCTTAATTGCATGTTTCTAGATAATTGTTAACAATTTTCTAAAATTATTTTTAGCTTTAGATCCGGCTAAAGATCCATGTTTAAAGATGAAATGTAGTCGCCATAAGGTCTGTGTTGCACAGGATCAACAAACTGCTGTTTGCATTAGTCACCGAAGGCTTACACACAGGTAAATACTTTAAAAGTTAATCCTATAGACTTTTTTTATAGTGTTCGTGACTGACTGTAAACCATAAATACACTATAATTAGTTTAGTTATTTAACAACATGTGAGCAGAGTAGGAGTGGATTTTAGAATTAATTATGTATTCATAATTTGATTGGAATGTTTAATATTTTTTTGATAGGTTGGTAGGCTAGAGGGTGTACATATTTATCTCGAGCTGCTGATACAAATACAAATGCATGGTGCAGGTACCAAATGAATATAATGATTATGATAATGTCCTGCTGCTGTACATTACTTTGACTTCATCACTTCATATAGGAAGCTAGAGAACTCAAAACTGCCTGCTAAAGTGTAGGTAAGGGCCTGTTAGAGTGTAAATATATGTGGTGTTAAAAAGTGGGGTTTTTTCTTCTTTTTTTTCTTCTATGCATTCCAATTTTCCTTGCGTTCTGGACTGGTTAAATACAAGAAATAAATATATGATAAAGTTATTCTGGAATCCAAATCTAGATTATTTTTAGTCCTACCTTTTTTTGGGAGAACAGTTCCAGATGCTCTATTTATGTAGGTCTTAGAGCGGCACAATATTAATGTACTCCTGGGGCTGAAAGTGAATGTGTAGGGGCCTGAACCATACACTTAGTTGAGTCATGAGATTGTTGTTTGCTGACAAGATGGAGTCCAGTTGCATTTTTGACTTGGGATTGTTCACTTTTTTTGCACTACCTTATGGGAAACAGAGCATAGTACAAAGGCTAAACTTCAATAACTTGATTGAAATAAGTGTGCGTTAAAGTGCTTTGCTCAGTAGAGGCTGAAAAGAACTAAGGGAAGTAAGAGACTTTCTTGTCTGAGGATCATTTCAAGCTTTTTAGAGAGCCAGTACAGTTTTATGAATGATACAAAGAATGTTCTTCCGAGTGTCTGGTTATGTTAAATACACCCATCTGTAGCTTTTCAACAAGCAAGACAGTACATAGTGAAACGAAAAGTTTAAACTATTCTTGATCTGCAGCTGCAGTTAATTAACACAAAAGTTCTACATTATTTGTAGAGCTAAACTCTTTGAATGAAACAATCTCAGTGTAGAGCTAGACATTTTCGTTAAAGTATTATATAAGGTGCAAGAATTACTGTCAGACAAAGCTAGGTAGTCTAATTTCAACTGCATGTGAGCTTTCAGGGGAATATGTCAGTGTCAGCTCTGAAAAGACAACACAATTATTTGAAATTTCTGAGAGGTATTATACACATCATTGAAAACAGTGAAAAAATGACATCTCCAAGTTAAGTATACATGCAGCAGGTAAGTCCTGAAACCTCTTTTAGACTAGATAAAGCTCCCTACAGTGGTTGAATTAATAAACATATTGGTATCTGCCTTCATACCTGTATTATTCCTCCCACAGCCCCTGGAACCCTTTTAGAAAAGTAATATTTTAAAAACCAAACTTGTCTGAATATAATACAGTCTCATAATGGAAAACTTTGGAATGGCAGCAACTTGGTGATTGTAAAAAGCACTGCAAGTCTGGTCTTGTAGGCTAAATGAAGCAGTTTTCTACATACCTGTCCAGGGCCAGGATAGGGATTTTCCAAGTTGAGCTCTCCCTGTTTCCCCAAATTACCAGGTTCAAGGAGAAATCAGTTACTTTGTGCTTTCTTTCTAAAGAGGTTTTCTTCATGCAGTCTCTGACTTTTCTGTTGTATGGTGGGATAAGAGTATGAATAGCATATTCACAAGCAGTCATGTCTACTGGTCTGTTTACCACTATTAATTTTTTTAGCCAAGATTTTATTCCTTCATTGGTATCTACAATTTGCGTATTGATTTTCAACAGAGCCATCTGTTTTTCAAGTTCCCAAAGGAGTAATCCACTCTTGGAAGTCTTGATAAAAATTAAATGAGAAAGGTTATATTATCAACTGTCAGGTTATATTATCTACCTGTGTCCATTTCTAATATATCAATTGTGTGTATTCAATTTGTTGGGAATAAATCTTTACAAAATTTCATCCCAGTAATTTTCCCTTTCTACTTCGTCTGTGTGCGTGCCTATGGTGTTCTTCAAAGATTAGATAATTTGAATAAATTCTTTCTCTCTCTTTTTTTTCCTTTTTTTTTTGTTTTGTTTTTTTTTTCCTTTTTAGAAAAGGCAGTTGGGGGATTTCTTCTGGAAAAATAGTTGAGGCCTTTTTCATGGGTTACTGGGAACTCTTTATAAAGAACTAGCCCACAGATTTCCATTTGAACATATTTTCTGTATAGATCCATAGATGTTCCAGAGATTATTCCCAAGACTCTTGCACAGCAAAAGTAGTTTGAAGCATATGAAATGACACAGTGGCAAAGACTATCCTCAAGAGAAAGTCAGGGAAGAGGAGACTGCATACCTCCAAGATAAATAAAAGGTTTATGGGCACCTTTGGGTTACTCCAGGGAAAGAAACATGAAATACAGTTATATCTATATAGATTATTCTGTAGTGTCATCAAGCTGAAATTCTCAGATTTATAGTTAAATTCTCTGTTATTAGAAGCAGCATTTCCAAGTAGCCCTATTACCTTGTTCATAAATTTCTGTATATGAATTCTGTCACGCTTTGAGGTAATAGCATAGACAGAGAGCTTGCTTATCAGTAAAGGCTGATAATTGTGTCAAATGGAGAAATCACATTAGTAATTTCTTTTGTTGTTTTGGTAGAAATTGACTGGCAGAAAAATCATACATGTTATTCAGTCCATGCTGTCCCAGGTGTTCTTATCTGTACAGTACAATTTCCAAACTATTGTAGCCCTGTATGGATTACTGAGGATAACTCAGTACCACACAATGATCAGTGTGATATCCCAGCCATCTGTAAGGCTGTTGGTGATGTGGTATGACATGTTGCCAACAGGATTAATTAACATGACAGTACATTCTACTGATGTGATGATTCTACCTGTATTAAAATTTGTATTAGCTTGGGGATCTCAGCACTGTGCTCTTGCTGCAGTGTGCCTTTGCATGGTTTCAAAACCAGCTACTGCATCTCAGTGTCCTTTTCATGGTGCTGTGGGTTGGGCAAGCCTGTGGTTTTGCTATTTCTTCAGTTTCCATGACAGCAGAGATCATGGTTTCCCCTCAGTTTTGAGGTGCTGCACACAAGGCTCATTTCCTTTTCTGGGACACTCTCAAGATGTCAAGTCCTCTTCTAGCACGCTTCTGAGTGCCACGGCATCCTGAATCAAGAGCTTCCCTTATGTACTGTCCTGGAAAGACTGAACAGTATTTGGCAAAAAGGTGAAATAAGTGTTGTAGATCATTGGTCGTGGGAGTAGTTTGGAGTATCAGAGCTCTAGAAGGTATGGGGGCATGGTTAGAGGTGCCAGATTTTGTTGGTAGCAGGTAATTGCATTTGCATCTCTGCTGGCTATAACTGTCTTGGAAGTTGTGTTCTGTGTGCTATACTCCTAGCAGTGTCCTGTGAAAGAAAAAGAAGTACTTTAAGAAAACATGCAGGATATATATTGTTATTTATCTGAGTACTTCCATGTGGATTGCTGTGGGAAGGGATTAGCTGCCTGTACTAGAGTGCATGAGAAACAAATAATTCAAAGTCTGGTGTAAAATAGAATTTTTCATTGATTCTTTGAAACTCTGGAGATAGCCATTAACTTTTCCTTTTGCCTAAACACTGTTTTACCATCCCATTGTGCTTTCCAATTTATCTTTATTGGTTAAGTGATAGGCTTTATGGGGAGAAACAACCTTGTAAAGTGTCTGTACATGCAATAATAAAACGCTTTGGAGTATAACATCATTCAGTTACAAGTAAAACTTGTGCAATATTTGATTACAGTATTGCCAATACTGTGATACAATGATGTGAATGTTATGGTGACAAACAGGATATTCGTCACACTAATAGAAATTTGTCTACTCGTTTTAGTTTTCTATCACTTCACTTTCAGGAGTTTTAATCATTTGAATCCGCAGTACTGAGAATCTCTGGGAACTGTGAGTTCACCCCTGTGAACTTAGGGAAGAGGAAAAAAGTTACGTGAATGTTCAGCCAGAAGAGAATTGGACAGGAAATAAAAAGGGATGGGTCAAAGGAGGAGGGCTGTTAGGTGGTATTGGATATTTCAGAATACCTGCAGTAGAGTGTGTGCTCTTTGTATATGCAGAGCAGCAGGTGGTAAAGAAAAATTCTTAAATCTTCATATGATTGTGGTTGCTACTTTGAGCAAAGAAAGAAAGAATTTGTGGTAACACCACAACACGTAGGAACTCATTAAGGCCATGGAAAGCTGGTAGCTAACCAGGCTCGGAAAAGTTGAACAGTTAGTCCAGCAATGAGCTGTCATAGATTTGAGGGTCCTGATAAACAGTCTGTTAATTTATAGAATCACAGAATTATAGAATGTTTTGGATTGGAAGGTAACTTAAAGATCATCTAGTTCCAACCCTCCTGCCGTGGGCAGGGACACCTTCCACTCGACCAGGTTGCTCAAAGCCCTGTCCAACCTGGCCTTGAACACTTCGGGGGCGGGGGGCAGTCACAGCTTCTCTGGGCAACCTGTTCCAGTGCCTCATCACCCTTACAGTAAAGAATTTTTTCCTTATATCTAATCTGAATCTACTGATTTTCATCTTAGTTTTGAAACAGACAATTATAATATGAAGAGACACATCATGTAATTTGCTCTAAGAAGAACATTCTGTGAATCATAAGGCTACGGTACTAAACTAAGTGGTGTATAGGTGAAGTACTAAGCAAGTAGGTTAGCTGCACGTGAAGAGCAAGACTCTAGAAGACTTGAAAAAATGGGACAGGGTTGCCACCCAGCAGAGGATTTTCATGTAAGTGTAACAGCAAACAGGATAGTGCCTGTGGTTTAGGTTGGATTACTTTTACTGGAATTCTTTTTTGGTACTGCATGTTTGTCAGAACAAAAATATTTAAGTCTAATACTTAAAGGTGGAATAAAGGAGTGGGGTGGAGGGGAGAAAGCATCTATCTCCTCCAAATGTTTCTCTTTGCTTTTATCTCAAACCAGCTACAGGAGACAAATACAAATGAGATTGAGTTGAGACCCAGTCATTATGCAGTCCGTTCCAAGATTCAGCTGCTTACTGTAAGGACCTGGTGAAGTGATGACTTGCTCAGTAACATACAGAAATGTGTTTTGGGTATAAGCTCTGAAAGTG
Source organism: Strix uralensis (assembly GCF_047716275.1). Taxonomy (NCBI): domain Eukaryota; kingdom Metazoa; phylum Chordata; class Aves; order Strigiformes; family Strigidae; genus Strix; species Strix uralensis. Next base: position 44,104,339 of record NC_133975.1, read on the forward strand.
AGGAAACTGAGAGACCGTTTTGGGCCAAAAATCATGTTCCAAGTAAATCTGAGTGTCTTTGATAAATTAGAACCTAGTGATTAACCTTGCACTTACTGATTGATCCTAGTGGAATCTGATAAATCAGTCTCTTTTTCTTCTTCCATAAATAAAACAAATGTACTGCTAAAACTGATTGGATACATTAAATCAATCAATGCTTGAATGCATTAAATTATTCAGTGCATTAAATGCATGTGCAATTTCTCTAGGTAAATGTAGATCTGTGTCTTTTATGAATTCCCCACCATACATTATGCCCCCTGCTGTTGTTGAGAAGGTCCTGCTATGCTTTTTATCGGTTTGTTTATGTAAAATGTGCAGATCAACACAACAGTTCCCTGCTATGGGAGAGATAGATTGCTCTTGTCTCTGTTATGTTATTTCCATAGCATGTTAAGATGGAATTGAAATGTTTAAAGACTGACAGCTATTACTTGAGTAAGGACCTTGAACTTTTGTTTTATTTCTATTGGATTTCTTACCCTCTCCAATCATTTATTGCTAGGTTTCAGAGTAGGAAGCAATTGTAACACAACTCAGGTATTCCAGGTACAGTTTCTATTTCACATATTAGGTATAGGAAATCTTTAGGGAATTACTTAGAAATAAGGGATCATTCCTTTTGTAGCACATCTTTTTATTTATGATTTCTTTTCTTTCTCTTTGCAGATTATGCCTTACAGTCATTTACAGTCCCTTCTTTGTCTTGTCTTTGTACTGTTTTTTTGTTGTTGTTTATGGTAGCAGCCTATACCTATATCTTATTCTAATAACATAGAGAAGATGTTTGTAAGAGGAATAGAGTTGCCATGTGTGATGGTTTAGCCCCTGCTGGGGTCTGAGACCACGCGACTGCTGCCCCTTCCCCACAAAGGGAGTAAAATACAAAGCCCCGAGACTGAGATAAGGACAGGTTTAATACAACAGTGCAACAGCAACACAACAAACAGCAACAATAACAATAACAGTAATAGTGATAACAATGAACAGAGCAAAATATATACCGATACAGCAGTGAGAGAACCGGCTGCGCCAACCCATGCGATCACCGATTCTTCCTGCGCTCGCGCCAGGACGTGAAGTCAGCATGGTATATGAATAACCCGGCTAGAGCTTCCCCCCGCTGCTGGGGAAACTTAACCCTATCCTGGCTAAACCAGGACACCATGTTCTAGAGGTGCACTGCTTTTTGGATCTTTACAAGTAACTGATTCCCAATAAATATTAACTAAGCAATAGATTCTGATAATACTAGCAATTCTAAAAAAATTAACCCCTTTTGTGAAAGTAAAGGTTAAGGTAGGAGAGGTGACTTAATCATGGTAAAAGCATTTTAGTTACAGATCATGATTTACCTGGAAAATGATGACAATTCACTAGTCATGGATAGAGAGTCATAACAAGTAAGTGTTTAACTAAGTTAAAAGAAACAAAAAATTACAATTGTTCTTTTTGTATTTGGGCTCCACAAGGCAGGTTCCAGTGAAGTGTGCATACTGGACCTCTATAAAATATGAAGCTCGGTAGGAGGTGAGCAGTATAGAGGGCCTAATGATACAGAATTCACTATTCTAAGAATTAAGGAAAGAGTGGTCAATGCTATCTGGGTAAAATGTTTCTTCTCTCTTTCTTAAAGAATTCTATGAAATGAAGTTAGATTTAGTGGGAATCATTCCCTGCCCCTAAACTTGTGTGGAGTAGGACCTGAATTTAGGGATTAAGAAAAATTTTCTAATATTTTTGCCTGTAGGTTCCGTCTTCAAATTACCATGATTTCACTATTAAAGCACGTTAAAGAGTGTCACTTTATTATAGACTCAGAGAAGCTGATAGTGGTAAAAATGTTATATCACTGAATCAATCTAATTTACTAAGGTAGGGTACTTGCATAGTTTGATAGATTTTGTACTAGCACTTAATCTTATTACAACTTCCTTTAGGCTTTTAAGTTAAATGACATTTGGTTCAAATCATTGGTCATCTAGTCCATTATCTTGCCTTGGACTCCTGCCATCTTACAGCGTTTTTGAAGAATGTGGAAAACGAGTCTAAATACTTTCTTATATGAGGTGGATTATCAGAAGTTCTTCCCTGGGTATGTTCACCTTAGTATTATAACATGAGGAAAATATTCCATCTCAGCTTTGAAGTGATGAGTGTTGGGCCCTGAAGCATGAGATGGGTTAACCTTTTCCTGTTATGGATGATGTAACAGAAGCTCAGAGTAAATTTCAAGTGCTGCAGAACTGTAACTCTGATTTCACTGCAAAAGCAAACTGAAACCACCTCTGTTTCCATGCCGTAGTACTGCTTGGCTGAGATTATGTTCTCAGGCATAAAAAGTGACCAAGTCCAAGTACGTGAGAGGCCCATTCAATAAGAAAAATGCACATATGCATGTACACATGTGTGAACATACAGATATAAAAATAAATATGTACACATGTATATGTATTTTTTCTGTTCATATTGTATGAACACTTCTATCCCGGATTTCCAAAACATCATACTTTGGAATTTGAGGTATTTTACTATCACTTTTATTTTACAATAGAAAAAAAGAGGGTTTACAATATAGACTTCCTACTACTAAGCTTTTGATTAAAAAAAAAAAAAGAAACAAAAGCTATAATTGCAAATCTGTAGTTGTATGAAGTAGTCCGAGCAGTTTTGAAAGACAGTCTGTTAGAACTGTTATGGAAGATGCTCTATTTGATTAGAATCAATTGATTAGAATCAAATAGAGCACCTTGCTCTCTGCTTCTTTTCCTTTTTTCTGATCAGATGAGAAGGAACAGTATAGCTTTTCTGTATCTTTAGGTGCTCCAGCATTTTATTATGATTGCAAAAAAAGACTTCCAAAAAACTGAAGCAAAACAAAGGTTTGCTTTGGGCAGATTGTGTGAAAGTTGCAAACACCACTATTTAGGATGTCATCATTTCACATTATAATGCTGCTGAAGAAGGACAGCTGGTGCAGTTAAGTCCCTTATTGGAAATTTTAGTCTGATTCATTACTGTGATTTGTAGTTGTACACAGAAACACTTAATCATTCTTACGCTCCAAGCTCTATTGAATCTACTGAAGGCTTTCTGGTTCTTTGCATAATTTGTGCTGCCAGTCTGCCAGCTTGGCAACGTTTCAAGCTTGTTGCATTATCTGTGTTTGTTTGCACAGGAAGTGATGCTGCACGTAGGCTGAATTTACAGTAATTCTTTTGTAATAGGCTAATGAGCAACACTATTTCATTCACAATACTAACATTATATAGCTTTGATTAGTCCAATTATTGTGTAACTATGCCTTTGTGATCATGCTTACACTCTACAAAGTACTGAAAAGGAAATTGGCTTAGCCATAGCTTAATTGAACTTGTTGAGAAAATAATTTGGACTTTTATGTGCTTTAAAGAGAGGTGAAAATGTGAATATTTTGGAGATTTTTATATGCTATGCAATTTAATTTATTAAAGGAAAAAAGGGAAGCTTCTTTTTTTACTAGCTGTTTCATTGCATTGGGAAGGAAAAAGGGTGACTAACACTATGCATCATACGTTTTGCATATGTTGTGAGGGCCTATTCTTTCCTTAGTGTGCATGTGTTTCTTCCATTCATTTTAGTGGGAGTTATGGATACACAGATAGAGGAAAAGAGTATCCTCTAATGGCATTCATTCTCTCTCTATAAGTAGCTTTTGTTAATACTAATTGAAGATACATATATAGATTGCAAGAATGTATATTGCAGTACCAGTGTTGTACATATCAGCCTTACTCTTTGTTAAGGTAACTTGGTCATGCAATATTTATATTTTTTTGCAGCCAAACTTCAAAACTCAAAAATTGCTGTCCTTAAGAAGAAAAAAATACCACCCCACCCCATGTCTGTCGAAATCTAAAATAGAAATTTTTTAGCTGTTAATGCATTTTTTATCTCCTTGGTATGCAACATATGTTTTGTAGGAGATCAAAGCAACCTTGAACTTCCCTATTCTATTTATTAGCAGAACAGGTATTTTCCACTATACTTTTCCCATTCAAAATTCATGATACACCTATTTTTTAAGGAAAATATGGAGTCCTGCTCTAGACTAATGCAAATGGACTTCAGTTGATTTATTAAATCTTAGGCCTACTCATGTTTTACCTGCTCCGGTAATCTTGTCCAGATTTTCAGTGGCCTGTAGAAGCAAGAGGGTACACTGAATAATCAGTTGGCGTGATGAGTTTTTCAGTGATCATGAGTGCCCTACTTTTCACTACTGCAATGAAATTATAAATTAGGATTGGGATTTTTTTTCAGGAAAATGGATCCCAGCTTGCTGTATTTCTTTCTGTCTTGCTGACAGTGGTTGAAGGCACACTCAGTTGTACCACCTCCTAAAAGGCAGTAAGTTAGGACACTTCTGTTCAAAACTAGAACACAGGTAGGAAATGGGGCGTCTGATCTAGGAAAGCATTTCTGTTAGAGTGTGCAACTTTTAACTAACCCTAAGGGATGTTAATGTGCTGTCCCATCAATAAATATGGTTTGTGAGTTTTTATTTTGTTTTTGCTTTAAAATGGTCTTTTCCCTCACAGTATTCCTGAGAATCTACTACTTAAGAAGATTGCCTTTTTGTTAACAAAATTAAGAAGAATGGTGAAGATGGTGTTTATGAATGATTTCTTTGTCCTTAACTGTGAAGCTGTAATTGTAGTCCATAGCAATAATATTCATTGTGGACTATTATGTAAACATTGAAATAATACAAAATAAGAAGAGTAAAATCTTTGAATATTCCTATATCAGAATAACTATGCAAAATGAGTTCAGGAACAGCTCAATACCCCTTCTTATAAATACCTATCTAAAGTAAAGATTGCTGTTTGTTTTTGTAGTGCTTTAAAAATTAGCTGTCAGTATCAGTTTTCAGTGTACTTTATTAGAATACATTATCAATTGTAAAATAGCAGATGCAAACATTTGTAATCAATTAGTGCTTAAGTTAGAATTTGGTGGGTTGTGTGTTTTGGTGGCTTTTTTTTTTTTTGTCTTTCAGTGTTACTGAAATACTCTAACACTGGGTAATGGAACCTCAGGATGCTTGTATGTGAGGTGTTCTTTTACAGGTTTTAAAATTTTCATGTGAATCTGGATCTGATTATTATTATGTGAAGGTCTTGCTTTATAAGTTGTGTTTATAGGCTCGGAATACATCTGTTGTTTTGCTTACATACCAGTGGTGAGAAAACTGTTAAGTGTGTGAAATTGAGTAGGAGTAGTGTTCAGGGCACAGAAATCATTCTACTCATTTCCATTTGTGTAAAACAATACATTTAAGGTTTCCAATGGTGAAAAATATATTAATTGTAGCAGCTGGAGATGTTTGTCATCATAGAGTGAAGTATGTGCATATATTTATGCACATTTACAGTAAAATATACTACTGCTTTTGAAAATCAAATAGCGTACTTATGACAGTAAAGGCATGTCAGGAGTCACTGAATATTCATCTGTTACGTGGTCAGTTATATTAGGGGTTTTTCTGTCTGTTTGGTAGTAGTTTTATATTTCTATTTCATTTAAAATCAAACACCAAAACCTTTTTCATGTGTTCAGATTGTCAAAAATCAGTTTATAAAATGCTGTAGTCTGCTACAAGAGAACAGTAGTATTATACTTACAGGTATGGCTTCTTCCACAGACTACCTATATTCTATATAACAGGTTCTTACTGCCTAAAAAAAATATATATTTTTTGTTATTTTATGGTTTAACCTAAATATTAGAACACTTATACTATACAAATACTTTTCCTAAAACCCTTATGCAACTTCTGTATTAGTAGTAGTAGTAATAATAATAATAAATTCTCACAATCACAATACAGTTAAGGTTGGATTTAAAGCTTCCTGAATCTGTGGGATCCACTGCCTTCATTCAGGCAGTTTCTGTACAGTTGTTTCAGGGGTGCTTTAGGTTTATTGCACATGTGCAGACCATCCACATGGTGCATACCACTGTAGATTCTATGTCTGGAAATCTCAGACAAGTGCTCAAATTCTGCCTAGACAAAGCTTCTGGGTGAGGAAAGGAAGAGTTTTTACCTGCGGAAACCTGCACTTGTGGTAGGTGTGACTCCAGTGTGCTCTGGTTTAGTTCCTTTGAGGGAGACTTCTTTCAAATACAGACCTTCGGTGATATATTTCAACATCCAAGGGTAACTTTGGGGGTAAAATTTATATGAGCATTTTATAGTAGTAGAGTGTTGTTTTTTATAGGATTGCAAAAGTGCACAGAATTCAGGATATATAATAATTTTATAGATTGACTGTTACCTGAAGTTGCAGTTATGATAGCAATAGGTTACTACTTATAATGTAAACCAATTTTTATTTACCAATATTTATATTTACCAATAGATACAGACCTGCAATTCCTAGCCTCTTCCATAAAGCAATTAAAAAAAAAAAAAAAGTTGTCTCAAGTCTCTCTTCTCTTCAGGACAACTTTACTAACTAAAGGAATAGAGAGAGTAACCAACTGCTAAACTAGTTCATAGCACCTATGGATCAAGCCATCTAGAGTTATCATCTTAGAGAATATACAGTAATCAACACTTAATTTTTTTACTGTGGTTTAAGAGTATTTCATTCTTCATGTTTTCAAGCATGGTGACATCATTTATCTATTCTGCTTTCTAATTATTATTCTTTCTACCTTAACTCTAGATTACTGTAATGCAGAGACTAAAGTAAAAACTGTTGTAAACTACATCTGTTTGAATCTTAGAAATAATGCCTCTGGGAAAGATGTTTCACAGAGGAATATGCCTAGGTGAGCTTTTTCTTGTCAGAGTTTGATATATGTAAAAATTTTAAATAGTTAACTTTATTGTTAATGTGGGATCAGTTGAAGATCTGGACACATAAATATTTCTGAGAACATTTGCATGTCTTGAGAAATGAATTCTCCTTGATCTTCCCTTCACCACTTGCACATGCATTTTCAATGAATGTTTGTAGTACCAAGATTTGCATACTTGTGAAAGTTAATTTGAAGTATTGATCCCTAAATTCAACACTAGTCATGTTCTAAGCTTTTGCTGTTGGGCCTTCTTTTTGAAGAAAACCCCAAACATCATCTCCTTTCCAACCCCAAACTCATAGGTGCAAGGAAGAGTCAATATGAGGAAAGATTATCTGAGAGGAGATTTAAGCTGGGGAGTAGAGCAGTAAACATATGACTACAGGAATCGGATATCCTGAGGCTATGAACCATAGATTTTTTCATCTTTGGGACATGCTACTGGAGTCTATAAAAGGTATGAATGCACAGCCAAGATGATCTGGGTCAGAATTAAACCCCTTGCTCTTAGACGTCGTAAAACAAACTCGCATGTTACGAAGTGGGATGTGAGGGCTTGCTGTATCCTTATTCATTATTACAACCAAAGCTGGAGACCCATGTGCTTTTGACTCTTCTACCCCAAAAGTTCTCCTTCATAGGGAACCAACAACAGCAACACTTCTAGGGTGACTTCAGCCCTGTGTCTCACAGATTTGAGGCTTCTGAAAAACTTAATTTCCTTTCATATTCTAGAAGTATACTGACATCATGTAACCATTTACTGCAAAGTACAAATGCTGGAGGTTTTTTACTGACACTGTAAGACTTCTGTCATGCTCTAATTCACCTTTCCTATCTTCAAATTGTAAACCAAGGTAATTTATGTTAGAATGAATATTTTCTATATGTTCTGCTGAGAAGCCAGCACAAAGTGCCATTATGAAGAACTTGGAAAAGATATGCAGGTGCAGTAGGTAAAAGCAAACAAAACATTGAGATTTGTGAAGAATGGTGAAGAGAATAGTCTATAAATGTGAAACCGTTTTATGAGTGATGTCTCACAATTTGTTTCTTAATAGCCCTGTTATCTCTGGCCACCTTGATATATGACACATGGCAGAAACAGAAACACTGCAGAGCTGTTAAAAATATGGTTGAAGACATAGAGAGACTTCTGGATGAAAAGACACTGAAAAATGGGCACTTAGATTAAAGATAATTTAGTAAGAAAGACTGTGATAGGATTTTATTTCTGGAATCGTTGCTCAGATAGTTTCATTTACCCTCTCATAATGAAGGAACAGGGAGAATACATCAGGCAGCAAATTCAAGACAAATTTTAGGAACCTGCTTAATTTTGACATGACACTGCCACCACAGGACTCTTGATCAGCACTGTGGTTAAAAGGAGGGTTTAGAAATCTGTCTGGAGTGCTAGAACAGTCCTCTAAGCTAGCATACAGGTAAGACAACTAATTTTTCTGACATGTGGCAAAGCTGTTGATGGCAACAGAGGTGTAAGTTTTGCCTGTGGTTACTTTCCTGGTAAGTTTTTAGTACAGCTGCTGTCTAAAAGGAGGTCAGCAGACTGGACACCAGTCCAATTAGATACCACAATTTACTTTCTTACAAAGCTATTCAGATGCCAAAAATTGCAGTTATTTACATACGCTTGAACCTATAAAGACTGCAGTAAAAATAAAAATTGAGCTAAATTATGAACTACAGACGGAGAAGTACTGCTGGAAGCACTGTCTGCTCTCAGGGTTTTTTAAAAGCAAAAGAGTAATTCTTTTTTGCAAATTATGAAATGCTGTTTGTGCCCTACAGTGGGGGCAGAAAATATCTGCTTTCATTTATGTCATCTCTCAATACCTAATTTTATTCCTTCCCCCATGTAACCACGGCCTTTTTGTCACACTTACTACATTGTAATTTTGGGACTTTAAAGCTGGATTTGTGGTTGATCTTTTAAAGCAAAGTATTTGGAAACATGTTCAGCTCTGAGGCTAAGAGTGGTGAATTCATTGTTTTGCAGACTCATGACTTTTAAGATGAAATTAGGCAGCTAAATTAGGATAGATGTTGTGTTTTGGTATGCAGCATACCAGGGGTGCCCAGCTGGGGCACCAGCAAAGGCCCCAGTTATATGGAGGTGGAGTCCTTTTAAGGAGCAACCAAGCAGAGCAAAAGCTGAGGCCTGACGTATCTTATTTTTCAGTTTTTCTGAACAGTTTGAAATAATTTTTAAAATATTTAGGGAATTTTCTGAACTCTGCGTGATGCAGAGTGAGGAAGTCAAAGTTTAAACAAAACCCTGTAAGGTGAAACATAATTCTCTTCATGTTAGCATCATATAAATATTTATTATTGCTATTTTACCTTTTATAACATGTTTTTGTTTCTTTAGGATTTGATCCCTTGACATTTTTCTTGTAGTTTTCTTAACTGTTGTTCTCTCTTTTCAAATAACTCATCTCGATTTTTATGTACTACTTTGCTCTTCCACAGTACTTTATGTTTTCATTCAGCATGTCTTAATGTTAATGCAGTCACACCTGCAAACCTGAAATAAGCTCCGGTAATTAAGGGATGCTTTATGGGTGCTTGCATGGAGAAGGGATAGATAATGTATTATCCTGTAGGTACCATTTTATGGAACCCACATTAGAGTAATTAAGGAAAGAAGAAAGAAGAAGGAAGAAGCTAGTCTGAGGATGCTTGTGTACATTAATAGAAAAATATTCAAATTAAAATAGGAACCTTACCAACTTTCTTAATGACAGAAGAACAAGTTATATCTGGCTTTTTGGCTACCACGTTATTTTGTGGAATCAAGTTGAGGTTTTCTTAAAGACATAATGGGGAATATAATGCTGACATACATAAAAGAGAACTTCTGTCATGCTAGACTAAATAATGGGAGACAACATGACAGTAGTTAGTAAAAATACTTTTGGCAGTCTTATTGACAATTTCTTTCTCTTTCATATCCTGGCACAGATATTTCATCATGGATATTTCTGTTTTATATTAAATTTTAATCTTTAAAATGACCTGTTTTATTTATATATGTGAATTAGCAGCCAAGAAAACCTCGTACATTTAATCTATTTGGTTTTCTCACCTCAAGCAACAGCACAAATAATACTTTATGTTTTAAAAATAGCTTCATTTATAGATGCCAATGAAAATAGTGAGGTTTTGTTTTAAACTTTTTTTTTTTTCCCCAATACAGCACTATCCTATCTGTGTGGATTTCATATATCTATGACAAAAGCAGGCTAGTAAGTAAAACCATATATGAATTAATTTAAATTGGAACTTTTTCAAGCTGTAGGATTCCACACTTACTATATAAAAAACGCTAAATTATTTCCTAACTATGAAGGCAACATTTTTTTTCCCCAGTATGAACCTGTTGACGATCCTTGAATTTGATCAGAGAGAAAAAACAGTATTATAAATTAAAACTAGCTTTTGGAGGATAGCAGTATTGTTGCAAAATAGGATTAAGTTTCAAAGAATAAGGACAAACACTTGGCAATATGGGGCCAAAATGGAGGCAGTGTGTAAGCGTTACTGTTTCTTCTAGTAAGTTTAGCTGGTGCAGTGCTTTGTTGAATTGGGTTTTATATTTATCAGAGTTTCCTCCTCTCCTTCCATGAAGTTTGTCAACACAGGTTTTGATATTTATTCAGCGAATTTCTGCATATTTGGCAATATGGCTGACCACAGTGTACAGACCTTTTGCACAGTCAATGTGTAATAGAAATGGTACTCTTTGATGTTTTGGGCTTTCTATTTGTATGAATGAATTTAATTGCATAGGCAGACTCTGAGGTGAATTGGCTATCTGAGATGTAAGGAGAAACACTCCTGACCTATGAGAAACAACCTGTCTTCAGGCGTAAGCAAAAGAGGAAAAAAAAAAAAAAAAAAAGGAAAACTTTTTTTAGTGTGAAAGAATATCAGTAAAATAATTTGGTACAATCGAGCAGATGATCCTCTGTGAATAGTTTGACCACCCATTTTTGCTCAGCTATCATTTTACTATACACTTGTGTCACGTCCAGTTCAAACAAGGGAGACAAGTGACTTAGATTCATAAATCCCCAACAGAGTAGACAGTGGTGAGACAAGTGTCAAAGTCCAGACATTTATTAATTTTCAACAATGTACTAATTGGATACATGATAATTGACTAAGTATATAACAAATTATAATAAGGAAGAAGGGAAAAAAGCAAAGAAGAGAGATAGAAGGGTAGAAATAGAGATCACTGGTCCATGTTCCTGCCTCAGTCCTACCAACAAGGATTCAAGAATGCATCCCTCTTACTCACTTCACTTCACATCTTTCTTTTCACTCCTTGCCCTCCCCTCAATTTATACACACTTTCCTTCAGTCCCTCCCCTAGGTTGACCTACCTATCAATGTATCCCATGTAGGGGGAGGGGTTAGGTGCTTCACGGGATGATGTAACTACCAAGATCTTGTTAATCTTCATTAGCATATGCAGGGGTGTCAACTTTAATATGAATTTTCGTGGATGATGAAGCAAAGGTCATTCACTGAACAGATAGCCCTTGAAACTTTACAAGATGCACCAGAACCATCCTTTCTCCAGCTGCATCCTGTGATATACAGGCAGCCTTATCAGGTCCAGCCTCCACATTATCCATCCTGTGACTGTACTTCCGTTACTTGCAAGTGTTTGAGACATTCCTCAGCTTGGAGGACCTCTGCTCTCCTCCCATCCCATATCTTTACCAAGCCTTGTTTCAGGGAGCTACAAGTCGTCTCTCACAACTTGTTACTATATATTTTTTATGAGCAGACCTCTATGTCAGCTTGTGAGCTTTATCTTCCTGTTTTTTGATGTTATCGGACACTGTTCATAAATTCAGAAGATACCATACCAACAGAAAAGGTAATACCAAGTTGAAAGCCTTTCTGTCTCTTTTTCATTTTTTTTCCTCTTCTTCCCCTCCCTCTGGGGATATGAGAAAAGTGGTGCTGATATGTGCTCTTCCATCTATCTAAAGAGCAGTTGGAAGATTACAGTACAATAAGTTGACAGTTGGCTAGATGATCTAAAGAAATTCTTGTTTTCGTAGAAATGCCATAGCTGTTAACTAGTGCCAGAATACAGAAGTTTAGTTTTGTGAGGCACTGATACACAGACATACAACATTCTCTTAAAAACTCATGAGCCGTAAAGCAGTGTTGTTTGCAGCTTGCAAATGCTCTTCTAACACCTGATCAACATCATCATCTGACACATCACAGCCTTTGTCACAAGAGAGTTAATATAATCACAACAGCAAAAGCAGTTCAAGTTAATACTGCTTCATTTTTAAATATTGTATAGAGATTACTTGTAATCCTGAGCACCATTGGATAAGACAATTTTCTGTCGAAGTGTGTGCTATGCCTTAGAATCTATAACTACAGGCATGATATTGTGATGCTTTTGAAATGATTTTAAGAAGATAATGCCTTTTGACTGTAGAATAAATGGCAAGTAATACTAGGACTAGAATTATCAAGACAGCTGGCCCATTTCAAGCCTTACTGCTCCTCAGCACCAGGCAATAGATAGTATATAAAGAGGCTTGGTTCTGTCTATTATGTGGTTTTCTTGTTCAGCAGAATTATTCTTGATTTAGACTAGTATGAGTCCAGTTTGAAGTTACAGTACGTGTAATACAGCAGATTAATGTAAAAAAAACATTTATACTGTTTAAGCAAAACAGGTGTGGTACTTCTGGAGGTGGGGAGAACAAGAATTTAAATCTGGCAGGTTTAAGAAGTTGAGCTGTCAGGGGGTGGGAGCAGCATCAGCCATGCAGAGGAACACACTCATGAATGGAGATAAGTACTGTAGAGTGAAAGTCAAAGCCAGCAGAGGAAGTAGCACGCGCTGTAAAGCTGTGATACAGAGCAAAAAACATCTATCAGAATGGATGGCTGCAATGTTGTGTGCCAGAGAGAGACTCTGAAGGAACCCTGATTCACTTACGAAATTAAGAGATACTCAGATACCTGAACATTAATACTTTGGATGTATTCTTTGTAAAAGTGGCTTATTACTCCTCACAGGCATAATGAGGAGCTTGAAATTGCTAAATACAATCTGGAGAGGCAGATACTTCTTTTTGCCTCTCCTTGAATTAACAATTTTGGCTTAAAATAATAAGCAATAGAACAAGAGGGAATGGCCTCAAGTTGCACCAGGGAAGGTTTAGACTGGATATTAGGAAGCATTTCTTTACAGAACGGGTTGTTAGGCGTTGGAATGGGCTGCCCAGGGAGGTGGTGGAGTCCCCATCCCCAGAGGTGTTTAGAGTAGTGTGGTCTTAGCGCTGAGGGATATGGTGTAGTTGGGAACTGTTAATGTTGGATTGATGGTTGGACTGGATGATCTTCAAGGTCTTTTCCAACCTAGACAATTCTGTGATTCTGTGAAACAGTTCTATGTTACATATGCATCATAAGAAAATAAGCTACTGAGCTTGAAATAGACTGATGTATGTGGTGTTATTAAACAATTTCAGGTAAATTTTGCCCTCTAAAGAATGGATTATTCTCTGTTCTTCTGCCCATGTTTCAGTTCGTGTAAGAAAAGACATGATGATGGCGGAAATGTTATCAGTATAAATAAGGTGGAAAAGGAGAGACAAATGGCAACTGTAGTGAATGCAACAGAAATTTGTTTTAAATTCAGAGCTGAGACTCAAGTGAAACATGCTGATTTTAGGATATTTCCAGAAGTTATGTTGTGCCATACCCTTTTCCTGTTGAAGTGCTAAAACTAAAGCTGATATACTTAAAAACAATAAACATATGAAAATGTATCAATACAGTAAAACATTCAAAGATAAGTAATGCAGCAAATCAATTTGCCAGTTGAACAATTATTAAAATGCATGCTTCGTTTTCTCTTTATGTAGGAGGAGAAAAAAAAAGCCAACTGAGGAATTTTTTTGCTAGTTTCTGGCAAGGGAACAGCTGCATCCATTAATGTCAAGCATACTGTATTTGTTTTCATTTGTTTTCCCCTGTAGTCTCATGATTTTGTCAGTTAAACCTGGGATGTGATGGAGAAGAGTCAACTTTTGCTTTGCTCATTATAAATCAGTGACTTGTCATTTAAGCAATGTATATGAACAGAGATAGTGTGTGTTCTGCTGATAATTGCAAAAATTATCACAAGCTATGCACTGAGGAATCAAGACCAAAGAACTCGCGTGTATTTGCAATATATATGTGCACCCAAGTGTGTCTATATCAATAAATATTAATATACATTTTGGTACAAATGTATCAAATTGTTAAGAAAGAAGCGTGCTATAGCAGAGTGACAAACTACCACATCTAAAAGTGTTGAAAAAATATTTAAATAAATATGTAGTATGGCATTTGGATCTGAAATGATAATGTTGAATACATAATTGGAATGAGTTAGGGATTTGTGAGTACTAGTAAAAATCTATAAGAATAATTTTAAGAGTTGTTACACTAATGTAGTCATGTTCTAGTGATGCAATACCTGGGTGTTATAGAGCTCCTACTTGAGAGAAAGAAGTTGTGTATTTTTATTTTCTCTTTCCCCAGCAGAGAAAGTGAGGAATCATGGGACTGGCATAGTAACCTTTTCATATTCTTAACAGTGCTTAAAGTGCTAAGACACCATTGAGTTGGCTATGACCTTAATGATTGCTAGATAGTGGGAGGATGCAGTAGTCAGCTTCCAGCCCTGGATGGCAAAGTGTGGTTTAGCAGACACATACAAACATTGTGCTTTCTATTCCTCCATGATTTACAGTCAGTACACAGCATGGGAGTAATGTTAATGGTATGGAGCAAGAGGTAGTAGACTGGATCCTGGTGTATTTGGAACGTAATGTCCCCAGGTCCTTTGAGCAGTCTTGCAGCCTCTGTGGAGCATATACATAAATACGACCAATGTAATCTTGAATTAGGTTGTGGTGGTTTGACCTTGGCTAAATGCCAGGTACCCACCAAGTCGCTCTATCACTTCCCCCCCTTTCCCCTTTTTTTCTCAATAGGGCAAAGAAGGGAAAGAAAATAAGATAGGAAAACAAAACAACCCTTGTGGGTAAAACAACAGCAGTTTTAATATAAGCAAAGTGAAGCAAAGGTCCGCGCGCGGAAGCAAAAAAAAAAGAAAACAGATTTATTCTCTACTTCCCATGAACAGGCGATGTCGGGCCTTCTCATGTAGCAGAGCTCCAATATGCGTAGTGGTTGCCTCGGAGGACCAAGGGTGACCCCACCCCCTTCCTCCTTTCTCCCAGCTTTATACTGAGCAGACGTCATATGGTCTGGAATATCCCTTTGGTCAGTTCGGGTCAGCTGTCCTGGTTGTGTCCCCTCCCAAGATCTTGCCCACCCCGTCCCACTGTGGGGGGGGAAATGTCAGAAAGAGCCTTGGTGTTGTGTAAGCACTACTCAGCAGCAGCCACAACACCAGTGTGCTATCAACACCCTGCCAGCTCCCAACATAAAACACAGCACCATGAGGGCTGCTACAGGGGAAAACCAATTCTGGCTCAGCCAGACCCGATACAATCTCCACCCCTTATTCCATACCATTTACGTCATGCCCAGGTCCCACATAACACTCATTTATTCATTCCGTAAGCTTTCTTCACTCCTCCAGATGTTCAGTGACTTGGCTGCCATCTGTCAAGATGGATGTTCAGGACAGGAGCAGTATGTTTGACTGTTGGACTCCAGCACCGGCTAGGTTTGGGTCATCATCGCACGTATCTGGTTCACTCTTCGTCGTTCCTACTTCCTCCATCACTTCCTGCAACATACAACTCAACCCACAGATTATTTCCCCCCCAAGGTTAAATCTCCTTGAGGCACACACTGAGTAGCCCCATTCTCCCGCATTACCCACCAAGTACATCCAGGTCCCTGAGCAAAAACAATCCCACGAGTGGGCTTGCCTTTTCCCAAGGGAGGAGCAATCCACACTGCCTTCCCCAGCCATTTCCCTGTGTGTACTACAGGGACCTTATCTCCTCCCACAGTATGAAGGGGTTTTGTTTGGGCAGGACCAGGACGATTAACAGATCCTCTGGTATTAATTAGCCAAGTGGCTTCTGCTAAATTTATATCCCAGTGTTTCCATCCCCCATTGTCCAATGCTCTCAACATAGTCTTCAACAGTCCATTGTATCTTTCAACCTTTCCAGACGCTTGTGGGTAATAAGGGATGTGATACACCCACTCAATGCCGTGTTTCTTTGCCCAGGAGTTTATGAGATTATTTCGAAAATGGGTTCCATTGTCTGATTCGATTCTTTCAGGAGTACCATGTCGCTTTAAAATTTGCCTTTCAAGACCTAAGATGGTATTTCGGGCAGTGGCATGATTTACAGGGTACGTCTCAAGCCAACCAGTAGTTGCTTCCACCATGGTGAGTATGTAGCGCTTGCCTTGGCGTGTTCATGGCAATGGTCCAATATAGTCAATTTGCCAGGCCTCACCATATCGAAAACTCAGCCATCGCCCTCTGTTCCAGGGAGACTTTACTCGTGTGGCTCGCTTGATTGCAGCACATGTTTCGCATTCATGAGTGACCTGTGAGATGGCCTCCATGGTCAGGTCCACCCCTCGATCACGAGCCCATCTGTACGTTGCATCTCTCCCGAGATGCCCGGATGTTTCATGGGCCCATCGAGCTACAAATAGCTCACCCTTGCGCTCCCAGTCCAGGTCCAGCTGAGCTACTTCAATTTTAGCAGCCTTGTCTACTTGCTCATTGTTTTGATGTTCTTCGGTGGCACGGCTTTTGGGCACGTGGGCATCTACATGACGTACCTTTAGAGCCACGTTTTCCACTCGGGCAGCGATGTCCTGCCACAGTGCAGCAGCCCAGATGGGTTTACCTCTGCGCTGCCAATTGGTCTTCTTCCACTCCTGTAGCCACCCCCACAGGGCATTAGCCACCATCCAGGAGTCAGTGTAGAGATACAGTACTGGCCACTTTTCTCGTTCAGCAATCTTTAGGGCTAGTTGGATCGCTTTTACTTCTGCAAACTGACTTGACTCGCCCTCTCCTTCAGTGGCCTCAACGACTTGTCTTGTGGGGCTCCACACAGCAGCTTTCCACTTTCGATGGTTTCCTACCACACGACAGGATCCATCAGTAAACAGAGCATACCGCCTTTCATCTTCTGGTAATTCGTTATATGGTGGTGCTTCTTGGGCACGAGCCACCTCCTCAGGCAGTGCTCCAAAATCTCTACCTTCTGGTCCATGATCTCTTCCAGGATTCCTGGACGGTTGGGTTTTCCCAGTCGAGCTCGTTGCGTGATTAACGCTACCCATTTACTCCAGGTAGCACTGGTTGCATGGTGTGTAGAAGGGATGTTTCCTTTGAACATCCAATGTAGTACAGGCAATCGCGGTGCCAAGAGGAGCTGTGCTTCTGTACCAACAACTTCGGAAGCGGCTCGAATCCCCTCATATGCTGCCAGTATCTCCTTTTCAGTTGGAGTGTAGTGGGCTTCTGATCCTCGATATCCCCGGCTCCAAAATCCTAATGGTCGACCCCGAGTTTCACCTGGTATCTTCTGCCAGAGGCTCCATGTGAGGCCATGCTCCCCAGTTGATGTGTAAAGTACATTTTGCACATCTGGTCCTGTCCGAACAGGCCCAAGAGCTACCGCCTGAGCTATCTCCTGTTTGATGTGCTCAAAGGCTTGTTGTTGCTCAAGACCCCACTCAAAATTGTTCTTCTTTTGGGTTACTTGATAGAGAGGGCTCACCAGCTAACGGTAACCTGGAATGCATCCTCCAAAATCCCACAAGTCCTAAGAAAGCTTGTGTTTCCTTCTTGTTGGTCGGTGGAGACATAGCTGCTATCTTGTTGACAACCTCCATAGGCACATGGCGGCGTCCATCTTGCCATTTTATTCCCAAGAACTGAATCTCCTGTGCTGGTCCCTTGACCTTGCTTTTCTTTATGGCAAACCCAGCTCTCAGAAGAATCTCAATTACTTTTTGTCCTTTCTTGAACACTTCTTCTGCCTTGTTGCCCCACACAATGATGTCATCGATGTACTGTAGATGTTCAGGGGCATCACCCTTTTCCAGTGCAGTTTGAATTAGTCCATGACAAATAGTGGGGCTGTGCTTCCACCCCTGGGGTAGTCGATTCCAGGTATATTGGACACCCCTCCACGTGAAAGCAAACTGTGGCCTGCACTCTTCTGCCAAAGGAATTGAAAAGAATGCATTGGCGATGTCGATTGTGGCGTACCACTTGGCTGCCTTTGACTCTAGTTCATACTGGAGCTCTAACATATCTGGTACAGCAGCACTCAGTGGTGGCGTCACTTCGTTCAGGCCACGATAGTCTACTGTCAACCTCCACCCTCCGTCAGACTTTCGCACTGGCCATATTGGGCTATTAAAAGGCGAATGTGTCTTACTGATGACACCTTGGGTCTCCAGTTGATGGATCAGTTCTTGGATGGGAGCCAGAGAGTCTCGGTTCGTGCGATACTGCCGTCGGTGCACAGTCCTCATAGCAATTGGCACCTGTTGTTCTTTAACTCGCAACAGTCCTACAACAAAAGGATCTCCTGAGAGGCCAGGCAGATTAGACAACTGTTTGACCTTCTCTGTGTTCACACTGGCCACACCAAAAGCCCATCGGTATCCTTTTGGGTCTTTGAAATACCCCCTCTTGAGGTAGTCAATGCCCAAGATACAAGGGGCTTCTGGGCCAGTTACAATGGGATGTTTTTCCCACTTATCCCCGGTCAAGCTAACCTCGGCCTCCAGTACTGACAGTTCTTGACATCCGCCTGTCAGTCCTGAGATCCAGATAGGTTCTGCCCCTCTATAACTTGATGGCATTAATGTACACTGTGCCCCGGTATCGATTAAAGCCTGGTACTTCTGTGGATTTGATGTGCCAGGCCATCGAATCCACACTGTCCAATACACCCGATCATCCCTTTCCTCCTCCTGGCTGGAGGCAGGGGCCCTCTATTCCTGTTCTTGGTCAGAGTATTCACTGTCTGACCCTTGCTGTGCCAGGCCGGAAACTCCTTCATCAGGGCCAAGGGAGGTGATCTCAGTCTTCCTGTATCTGGGAGATCGCTGATTACTTTCTTGCGGTTTCACGCCAGCTACATTAACAACCTTCTTGGATGTCTTCTTCTTGGCAGGTGTCTTTCCTCGCAATTCATGTACACGAGCTTCCAATTTGAAGGTGGGTTGACCATCCCACTTCCTCATGTCCTCCCCCTGGTCACGCAGGAAGAACCAAAGTTCGCCACGTGTCATGCGCCTAGGTTTCCCTTTCCCTCTGACTGGGGTGGAAGAGAACTGATTTCTTGGGGTGCTCCTGACATCTAAGGCACTCGCCCGTAGAGATGAGGAGGTTCCAAGACTCTCTTCAAAGTTCTGAAGCCAGGAAGAGACTGCCTCCACAGTTGGCGTACATCTTAGTCCTTCTCCCATATCCATTTCTGGATAGTACATCGCAGCCAAGCCCGCAGAATACGAGGATGGTGCACCTTTAATCACCTTCCTCCACATGGCCCGTGTGCACAGGACATCCTCTGGATTTTTAGGGGCTTCATCATTATCTGGATCACTATAGATGACTTCCAGCACTGCTAGTTCTCTCAGGTACTGGACACCTTCATCCGCAGTAGCCCACTTCCCTGGGGAGTTGTCCGTAAGATCTTCCTTGAAAGGATATCTTGCTTTAACACTTGAAAGGAGCCGTCTCCACAGACTGCAAATTCCTGTTTCTTTTCCCATTCCCCTTTCAATTCCTCGATCTCTAGCAAGGGAACCCAGCTGTTGGGCTTCCTTACCTTCCAGCTGCTGAGCATCAGCCCCATTATCCCAGCATCGAAGCAGCCAGGCAGCAATCCGCTCACCCGGCTGGCGGCGATAGTCTTTCCGCAGATCTCGCAGTTCTGATGATGTCAGGGACCGGGTAGTTTCTGCCTCCTATTTGAGTTCTGTTATTCCCTCTTCTGACCCCTTTGCTGAAGGACCCGCTTCTTCCTCCTCTTTTTCGTCCCTTATTAATCGAGGGTATGGACCTGTTGTTCTCCTTGTCCACTGTTTCTTTTTTACTACTGGGGCAATTTCTGCTGTTATTGTTTTTGTTTGAGTTCCTGTTTCCACCACAGTCCTTTGAGAGCACTGAACTGCAGCTCGATAAGCATAGGCCAGGCCCCAGTACAGCGCTAGGAGTTGCTGATTTTCATCGGGATAGACAAGGCACCCTTCTATCAGGTGTTGTGTCAATTTTACGGGGTTGCTTGCCTGTTCAGGGGTAAGATCCCAGGCTACAGGAGGTGATAACCGTCCTAGGAATCTGCCCAAATCCTTCCACTCCCCCTGCCACCCAGGGACAGGCCGCCTCAGGGCACATTTTGGTATTCTCTCACCCAAAATTTGCTTTCTCTTACACCAAAAACCTAACGAGCTCCACACAGCCCACAATAGGCGAATAGCATTAATGAACAGTATCAAAGAGCTAACATAAGGATTAATAAGTACTTCGGGAGCTTGCAGAATAAAACTACTCATGATGTTCCCAATTTCTTCCAGCATGTTCCCGAGCTTAGCAAAATAAAGATAAGCAGAGCAATAAACAAACCCGTGACCAGCACAAGAGCTTGTCGCTTACTAACTGCTATAGCTATAGCACAATTAATATAAAACTGCCGTTGTCCCGCCCCACGTTGGGCGCCAAAATAGATTGTGGTGGTTTGACCTTGGCTAAATGCCAGGTACCCACCAAGTCGCTCTATCACTTCCCCCCCTTTCCCCTTTTTTTCTCAATAGGGCAAAGAAGGGAAAGAAAATAAGATAGGAAAACAAAACAACCCTTGTGGGTAAAACAACAGCAGTTTTAATATAAGCAAAGCGAAGCAAAGGTCCGTGCACGGAAGCAAAAAAGAAGAAAACAGATTTATTCTCTACTTCCCATGCACAGGCGATGTCGGGCCTTCTCAGGAAGCAGGGCTCCAATACGTGTAGTGGTTGCCTCGGAGGACCAAGGGTGACCCCACCCCCTTCCTCCTTTCTCCCAGCTTTATACTGAGCAGACGTCATATGGTCTGGAATATCCCTTTGGTCAGTTCGGGTCAGCTGTCCTGGTTGTGTCCCCTCCCAAGATCTTGCCCACCCCGTCCCACTGTGGGGGGGGAAATGTCAGAAAGAGCCTTGGTGTTGTGTAAGCACTACTCAGCAGTAGCCACAACACCAGTGTGCTATCAACACCCTGCCAGCTCCCAACATAAAACACAGCACCATGAGGGCTGCTACAGGGGAAAACCAATTCTGGCTCAGCCAGACCCGATACATAGGTGTACAGCAGTTGTAATAGGTCTAACTATTCTAGTGGAACTGCTCCCACAATACTGTTTCATCTGAATGCCCGTAATTGAGCAAGAATATTGAGAGTTAGAGAGTATTCAGAAAAGAGTCACAAGAATAGCTGAAAACATGCCTTACGAAAGACAACAGGAACATCATATGTATTTGTTTGCAATGGGAAAGAGGAAGAAGGCTGTGCAGTTACTGTTTGAATACTTATTTGGAGACAGAAATTTTTTAACAGGCTCCCCAAAGAGGCAAAGATGTGTTAAGATTTCCGAGGAATCCAAATTAGAAAGTCTCAGGGTACCCTCTTCTAACTTTGTAATATACAAGTTTCCTAATGTGTTATGCAAAGCCTATTGTTATAAAGCAAGTGACAGCAGAAATGGTATCAATATTGTCAGACAAGAAGTACTCTTCTGTAAATAGTGTCATACCATTATTTTTCTGTGTTTGCTTTGAACAGGGCATGTTGCCAGACTTATCAACATGTTTTAATACATGATATGACACATGCAAAGATTAATCATGAATTCTAAAATAAATATTGCCATATGATTGTTTGACCAGCTGGCAATTCAGTATATATTCAGTGTAAGCTTTCTTTCAGACAGGTGTATATGCACGTAGTTCAAATATCATATGGACAGCACATCTTGATAACAACAAAATAGAAAGTAACATGTAATTGTACTTGTTTATGTAGGTTTTGCTGAGCAAGAGATACAGGGTGTGGTTTTGGGTTTTTTTTAGTAAAATGGAACACATCTGCAGATGACTCCAAACCTTCCTGAAAAGCCTTGCAAATAGAAAAAAATTAAAAACTAATGTCTGTGACCATAATTAAGTTTTTCTGAAAAGAGCCCTGTAAAATGGAAGTCAAGATCATAAAAGTATTTGTAAGGGCCTCATGCTTTATCACCAGATCTGCTCATTTATTTGTATATTGTATTCAGCTGTTTACGCCTGATTTACATTGGTAATGGTGATATCTTAAGTCTAAATATGTTTGAGAAGTGTCCACATGTGCTTTGTAATTTACAATAAATTAATGACCACAAGATTACCATACAAGAAGATGGTCAGCCAAAGTCCTTGAATGTGGTCAGCAAGCTCCTTGTGATGGTAAGTTGGTGTGATTTATTTAATTGTAATTAACTGTAGCACTTTTCATTGAGAGCTAGGCTTTTGCCCTTGAGTGTGGTGGTGATTAAATCTTTGGTATTGTTGATGTTCTTTTCACAACAAAGTTGTCTAGTAAAAATAAGTTCAATAACTTATACATAAATTTAGCAGCGATGCTGATTGAACCATAGGCCTCTGTTGTTTTAAGTCTTCCCAAAGAAAGGATAAAAAATTCAAGAAAATAATTTCAATTACTTTAGTAAGTCCAGAAATAACCAAGTTCAAAATTAAGAATTGATAATTAAGTTGTTTGTAAAAAGTGCATTTGTCAATGTTTGTATGAATTCGAAGGTGTGAAAAAGTGGTCTTTGTCTTGTGGCTATTGTAGATCAGCTCTTGCCTCTTGCAAAAGCTGTAGAGGCATTTTTAAATATGCAGTTTGGAAATGAAGGGGTCCGTAAATTAATTACTGAATATAAATTACAAGATGCGAACAGTTTCATATAAGTTCTGTGTAAATGGAAAATATATGTTCATGTTCCCTGCCAGCAGCCTTATTCTTACAAGTGCTTCTGTGTGGGAAGAGGCATCACAGGACTGAGACAATATTAATACATACATTTCGCATTCCTGATGAACAGTGAGGATACAAAGATTATCAGTGTTATTCAAAATAACAAAAGATGATCTTATTAAAGTTTATGACATTGCTGTCTCATTTGTCTGCTTCGGTATCACATAGTGTAGGGAAGTATGAGTAACCATTCTGACATGTAATGACATTATTCCTGAACTATATTTGCTCATTTTAAGTAAAAAAACCCCAAAACTGCTTGTTTCTCTTCTCCCTATCCCAGTCCACTTCAAGCTGAAAAATATCAGTTTGATTTTTGTAGAGACTCTTGCTTCTTTATATATCTTCACTGATAAGTGTCCTGGGTCATATCGGAATGCATTTGACTTCTTCAGTGCTGACGAGTGAAGCTGGTTTTAATGAAATCGGAGATTTTTTTAACAGATTGGGCTGACCTTATAAAGCAAAGAGTGGCAAATATATTTGTCTGAGAGAATTAAGAAATGTGAAATAGAAATCCTAAGAGAAGGCTAAAATGTTATTTCCTCAGGTATTTACTACTTTTTTGTGTTTACCATTTTATTCTCTTACTGACTACTCTGTCAGAATAATGTGTAACACTCAACACTTAGAACTCTGTTTCTTCTTGTAAAAAGCTGAATTTTATGACAGCGTTTAATAAGATGATCTTAGACTCTTCCTTATTCCATGACCTGAAAAATAAAGCAGGTCTAAGATCATGCTGCTGTCATAGGCAGTCCCAAACATTGCCTGGTCTGACTATGCAGTCTCATTTTTAAGCTTAAGTTAAAGATATGATTAGGTTTTAATATGTAATATATGGTAAAAGCACATAAGTATTCATAACCGCTTCAAAGTTAGTTGAGAGCTTCTCAATCATTGGTGTATGTGGGGGAAAAAAAAACCAAACCACAAAGAGAATAATTTGTGTTAATAACGATTCCATAAAAATTGATAGGAAAAGACTCATAAGAATATATTTTACTGATTTTTGAATATGCAGTTCATGTGTAGTGTACATAAAACTGAAAAAAGGGTTGATTCTTCAATCATATAGAAGAACTGGTACAAATTTTATCACTATTTGTCACTTTATTTAAATATAAAGCTGAATCTTATGGCTGTATTGTGTATTCTTAGTTCTCATAGACCAGAGGAAACAGAATCTGAAACATCTGTCTTAGGATAACAACACAAGTCCAAAGAAGTTTTCTTAGGGAAAAAAAAGTAACCTTTCTGAGAGAAAAAAAACCAAACCTCTATTTAACCCATAGGAAAAAAGAAGGTATTAGAGCTGCTAAGCAGTTCTAAAATCTTTGGAGGTGCATGAGTAGGGCATACTAATGGTTTTTTAGAATAAGAAGGTTTGATCAGATACATTGTATAAATGTGTAAGAAAGTGAGAGAGGGTTTTATCACTTGGTGTGGGATTTTGTTTGGGGTTTTTTTGGGTTTTTTTGTTCTGTTTTGGTTTGTGGGTTTTTTTGTTTGTTTTGTTTTTTTTTTTTCCTCCCAAGGTGAGTTGCATCATCTGAGCATTTATGTTATGTCATTGTTAGGAGGCTGATGTGTTTTCTACAATATTACAAATGCTGTTCATGAGCACGTACCATCATCTTGAATTAATTTTAGCATTGGTATATGAATATGAGAATGCCTTCTAGTAGATAAGAGATTAGTTTGGTACATGAAATAGATCTTTTTAAAAAAGTAAATAAATGGATGAGTTTTTGGAAAAAAATGAGCAAGTACAGAAAGAATGAGAAGCTTAAATGATCAAGCTGTACATTATTTTAACTCCTACACTACATCAGTCACTTCGCAGAAACAATGTTTCTTTAGTTATGTTCTGTACTTACTATTCAGAAGGAAAAAAGGCATGTTCTTTTGAAATTGATCATTAACTGGTATTTTCTACCTATAAGCCTACCTAAAGAGTTGAATATAAAGTTTTGAAGAATGCAGATAAACTTTTTAAGTGCTCAAAGAGATAAGTTTTAGGCTGCCTGCTTGCTTTCAAATTCAAGTGATTGACACTGCAGGCATGTATGATGATAATATTAAAGGGACAAAATGGAAGTCCTTCTTTCAGATATTGATTACTGTGATGCTTGTAAATAGACTTTTCTTACTTCTTTTCTGTCTTCATTTTCAAGCAGACACTGTGACTGATCCCATGTGAGGGAAGAAAGCTGGGAGCATGGGCACCAAGAGTGCAACTTGCACTTGCAAGGCAATGACAAAGATGAATTGCATGAGAATCACTCTTGTCTACAGGGTTCTGAATGTGATGTGTGGGATATCGATTTACTTTTAGAATGGTGAAAGAACATTTTTATGGCAGTCAGTGTTTTGAGCCAATAGGAAAATCAGCTATTTTCTAGTGAAAATTATGCTGTAGTTATGCTAGACGTAAAATAGTAAATCTTGTAGGAGTGGCAATTCTAATAGTAATATTAATCAAAATATTGCCACTATCTTTGGGCTGTAGAAGTGATTATTAGTTATTTGATTATCTTTCATTTATTTTCATTTATTTTTTGTGATTCAGTTATTTTTCTTCACTCAATTATTTTTTATGAATCATAGGCATTAAGATGCTTTCTGATGAGAACTCTATCTGTAATTGGACTATCAAATGCAGGTAACAAAAAGCATCATATTATGCAAAACAGGCTCTGAATTAATGACTTTGACCTCTCTCTCAGTAACAGATACATAAAATTAAAAAATAAAACCAATACCCAACCCTGCAGTTTTGCAAATATGAAACATGCAGATGCGTAGGACCCACATTTAAATGACGCTAACCAAATCTGATTATTGCACTTCACTTATTATTAGGGACTCTTTAGATTCCTGTTCAACAAGCTCTTCTGGTTGTTATATCTAATTCTTAAAATTATTTTCGTTGACTGAGGAGAACTGGTTTCTGTCTTTAAAAATAAAAGTATTCAGCTTTATTAAATAATGTGTAAAAGAAAAAGGAAATTATTTTAACTTCTGTGTTATCTGTATAGGAAAACATGTTGAAGAATCTGTTTGCTTTCTTCTGGAACACAAGTTGATCTCTTTGTTAAGCTTTTTCCAATAACACTAATAGATAGTGATTATATTTATATTCGAAGAGGTAAACTATGCAGGGCTGACACAAAATCTATGTAATGTTCTGTCTTTGCAAAACAGAAAATGATGGGTTTTAGAGCTGTTTGATAATTTTTCAGCTTTACAAAATGAAAACAGTTTTGAGAAAAAGTGATAGTTCTGCGCCACCTACAATATGTGAAAATAATACCTAGCAAAGGAAGCATTTTTATCGTTTAGATGACAATATGTTTTCATATAATTGCAAGATAATTAAAATATCTTTTTTCTGTAACGTCACTGTTTTTTCCCCACCTTATATTATTTATTTTATTTTACCTTTATCCCTACAAAATAAATTCTTCAAAATGTTGCATTAGAGAGGAGAAGAATCAGCCCTTGAGTGACATTTTGCTTTGCATACTGAATATACACAGAGCTTTGATTATAGTAAATTTCTTTCATGTACAAGGGTCTTTTTCTGTTTTGTACAGTTTCTGAAAACATTAATCCTTGAAAACGTTAATCCTTGAAAACTTCTAATAGTAGTTGTTCCTACTGTCATATGAATCATTAGTAACTCTTTCTTTTGGCCTCAGCTTTGCTGTATTATTTTATGATGTATTTTGTCAGAAATTATTATTTGCTATGGTAATTTATCTCTGTTAAACCCAGCAGATTTTTACCATGATTGCTTAACTAGGTGTCAACCCAGATCATTGTACTGATTTTAATTTTGTTCTGCACATAACTAACAGTTTAGGATAAGCAAGTAACTGTTAGAGAGACTGCCTTCTGCATTGTTATATAAGATATCTGAAAGAGATACAGAATTTGCATTAAACTGTGTGGATATTGCAGAGTCTGGATTCAAAGCCTATGATTCTTTCGCAGTTTGTATTCCTACAATTTGATTTTACTTGTCAATGCCATGGGGTTTTTTTGGAATTATACTGCCGTAGCCCTTTTGGCTCTATCTGTCCCTGGGAACTTGGTAAAGAAATAATTTTCACCATGAAAAGGGAGGAAACAGAAGTGAAGGCCCCATGTATTTATAGGAATTGTTGTCGAGTATGGGTGGAGGTGTGCATTGTGTCTTAGCAGCTTTCCATATGTCTGCTGTCCAACTCTTTCTTCCTTTGTAGATTCATGGACCTTTCTTCAGTCTCCATGGAGCCTGGAGAAAAAGTGTGGGAGGAGAGTGTAGGACATGCTGGCACTAGTTAGCTGGTGGTATTTTTTGTGTCGTTGGGAGGGCAATTTGGTCCTCAGAAGAAACAGGGTTCTGACAGTGATGGTGTAATTTACGAAGATACAAACTTGATAAATTGTTGTACTCACTGAAAACAAAACAAAACAAAAAAGAATAGAGGCAGTTTTCTTTCATTTATTGATATTATGCACTGGTTGATTTGGGATGCAATGAAGCTAGTAAAAAGAGTACTGTAATGTTCTTTTGGAAAGAAATATTTTTCTTCCTCAAAAAACATATGATTAAAAAAGGAGGAGGAGAAGGGAAAACTGAAGCTTAAAACCAACACAGCAGAAAACTCCATATGTCTACATTAGTGTTTTGATTCAATTGGGAGTGTGCTACTGTGTGAAAATCTGATCATCTCGCTTACCTTGCTTTGGTTTTAATAGTGGAGTGGCTCTCAGAGTGTATGAAATGGATTCATTTCCAATGAAAAAAACCACAAGAGCTCTAGGATCCTACCTAATGTGTGCCAGCATGCCAGACTAGAGTGAGTTCAAAGTTAAAAAACTAAACAGAAAAAGAACCCATCACCGTAGTCTCTCCCAAAAGCATGGGCATTAGGTTCTCAGCACCAGGTGTTTCACTCTGTGTGTAATCCTGTAGTACCTGTTTGCTAATGCAGATACACTAGTTATGTTCATTGGCAGATTTCTATGTTATTCTGTGATCCAAGGTCTATGGCTAGTACTGCAGAATTAGCCCCAAAGACCTTTATAATCTCTAGGAATCATTCTCTTGTTGCTATAGAAACACAGCATCTTGAACTGTAGCTCTGATACATGAAGACCAATACAACAGACTAAAACTATCACCCACTGGCAGTCAATAGTTTTCTTATTGAATTCAACAGCACCAGGATTTTGTCTTCAATCTTTAAATCATAACCTACACACAACTGATACAAATTAAAAATGTTGTATCTTAACTTTGCTCGATGAGAATTTACTGACCATTGTACTGTAGAAGTCATAAAACATGAAGTTTGTGTTTGATGATGTCAGCTTTGAAGGATGTAGGAAATTAGCTTGTCTCCCAGGATATGTAATTTTTTTTACCTTTTTATATTGCATATATCTATTAAAGTAATGATCTTTGCTAAGTAATGATCGGTGATAAGAGGATTTCTTAGTGTGTCCTCTAGATGGCACAGTGATTTGGATGTCCTGTATGTTCATACAATGTCAAACGGATGCCTGCTTAGAAAACAGCCTCTAGGGAAATGAGATCCCTTACTGTAAAAAAAATAAATAAATAAAAGAAGATAAAACTTTGGTGTTTCCTGTTGTTTTGCTGAAAGAAATTAAAGATGTAACAAAACTGCCAACATTAAAAGAAGTGAAAAATACATGGATATTCTAGAGATCAACCAATACATACTTTAACTGTCTTCTAGAGGTAGTGTTGTTTTTATACATTATAGAAGAAGTTGTCATATGTTGGAGGCCGAAATAATTATGCTGAAGAGCCAAATCAAACTTTCTGTGATAGGTGAATCACTCTTGCCATGCACAAATGCCTGCTTTGTCCAAGTTTTTCTTTCACTGTGTTCCTTACTTCTGAACCTGTCATCTTCTCTCTATGGACCACTTCATTCAAGCAGTTTTTACAGTGCACAAGGGCTCTCTAAGCAAGGTACATGCTACCTAAAAGTGCAAAATTATCATCAAATAGACACAATATGTAGCTAGGACTAATTTGCTTGCAGACTGAATGTGAAGATGCTTTCCACCTCCTGCAAGATACCCAGTGAGTCCTTGCTGGCCAGACAGTTCAATCAAGTTTAACAAGTGTTGACTTCCATTGCTTCTTGAAATGGGCTGATCCTCAGCGTTGTTTAAACTGAGGATCAGTTTAAGCCTCTGACTCTGTTTTTTCCTTTTATGTTTTCATAACTTTTCATACTTGTGACTTGTTTTCCCCCACCCCTGACTGACCTTCTCTCAACAATCTTAGTTCTGTCTGCAGTTTTACCTTTCTTATATTGCATGGTTCCACTCTACATAATTTCTCATAGCTCTTTCTCACAATTTAGTAGTTTCCTCAGAAGTTTGAGCCAAGGTTATTCAGTCATACCATATCAAAACCTCAGTCCTTAGGAGGAAAGTTAGGCAGTTAGCCGTGGGTTAACTTGGTGAAATATGTGCCATTCTTTCTTATTCTGATGGTCTAAACTGCAGGTACTGATGGCGTGTACGTTGGTCCATTGACCTGCAAGTCCAGATTTCCTCCTTAGAGACAGTGAGAAGATGGTTTATGCTCAACTCTCACCCTTAGTGGGCAAATCTAAAGGTTTGACAGCTTCTGTGGCTCAGGACTTCTAAGTGGGATTTGTGGAGTAGACAGAAATAGAAGGCAAGAAGTTCATAAAAGTCATACAGAAAATTACTTAAATCTGTGACTTTCTTATTAAACAAAACTCCCCAGACTCTGCTGTCCTCTGACCTGATTATCCACTAAGTAGTTCAGTATGTATTCTGAAGTGATAAAAATAAGGATGAAGGATGTCTCCAGTATCACTAGGTGGAAACATGGTCTTGATCTTATGCAGATTTCAAGGAATTCAACATTTCTGGTGTTGAAATATTATCTGTAATACTGATATTCTGTGGGAAGATGCAGTCTTGTTCTTTATCTTCAACAATACTTTATACCAGTTCGTACAAACAAACAAAGAAAGAAATTGTTCATTGTGTTCAAAAACGTGAAGTGTTCAAAATGGTAAGTACTCATTTGTTTTTAATTGTCTTATAATTTAGATATTATTGGTGCTCATGTGCCTCACTTTATTGACATAACATGTTTCTGCTAGTTCAATCAGAGAATGTAACAGAGTTATTACAGACATTCTTGTTAAGGGTCAGTTTAGGTCTCTACCTTCAGAAAAGTTTGAGTGCACTGTTTCTGTGAGAGAAAATAAAGTCTGTGATATGCATGAATGCTTTCCCCATCTCCAGTATCTGCCAAGAAAAATCCAGTTCAGGTATGTGTATGTGACCAGTTCTAGTTAAATATATAAGAAATGCATGGAACTACATCAGATCATTTCATAGAAATGTAGTAGGCGTATCCATAAATAATGCTGGACTTTAGTGAAAATTTATGATATTTCTGACTTTACAATGTAGATAAGTGCCTGTATTATATAATGTGTTAGATAGCAAAAATCATGCTCTCTAGAACTGGGACTCCAGAGCACGCTGTCTCTGTAGTCTGGGATCTGTGCTGGAAG
Source organism: Strix uralensis (assembly GCF_047716275.1). Classification (NCBI taxonomy): domain Eukaryota; kingdom Metazoa; phylum Chordata; class Aves; order Strigiformes; family Strigidae; genus Strix; species Strix uralensis. The sequence continues at coordinate 44,134,903 of NC_133975.1, forward strand.
AAGTGATAGACAGGAGGAGTATGAAGAATGTGCTCATTTTTGTCATCTAGATTTTACTAATTTTCCTAGGGTGTTTAGAAATAGTGTCAGCTGGGAAGGAAAGGAATTTATATTTGTGGAAGGAGGAGAGAAGGATTCTGATGCAGTTACTTGCTATCTCTTCTAGTACAACTGTCTTCTTAATCCTTTACCAAGTCTATATTCTGTCATTGTCTCTAGGTAATATTTGAACATCCTTTTTCTGTCTTTTTTCTTTAACTAAAACTAAAGTGTGTAATCAGAACTTTTTAAGGAATAGCTACAGCTGGGAGATGTCGAGCTCAAAAGATCTACTGTCTCTTACAATTTTGAAGGAATATTTGGAACCTTTTTTACAGAGGTCAATTTTTCCTTCAGATTTCAGTAGTGTTCTCTTACCATGGACTAGCTTTTTCAACACCACATATACATAATTGCCTACCGTCTGGAAGTTAGAGGCCTTGGTAAAAATGTGACTGATAACTTTTTTTTTTTAAAGTCTTAGCCAGGTTTTCTTTCCCTTTATTTGCCCATTATCTGCGAATTACCTACCCTAAGTCTCTCTCTTCCCCGCCCCCCCCCCCCCCCTTCATTTAGGTAATTAGGATTTTCTTTATAATTTTTTGTAGCTGTATGTCCCCTAAAGATGTGACTGACCATATAGTAGTTCTGATCAGAAAACTGTGATAGCATGTAATGATTTTGACTCAAGCTTTTTTTGATGTTCCTTCTTTCTAAGTTATATTTTAAGTGTGTTAGAAAAATGTGCTAATCAGTGCCTAACTATGTAAATTACAAGTGTAGCAATTTAAGAGGTCCTAAGAAAAACCTTCAGTCTACTTTGTGCCGATAACCTTTTCTTAAAAAAAAATCATACAGTATTGATATCTCTAATAGGCATTTTTTTATACTTCTCTAATCTTCAGCACCCCCCTCCTCTGGTGAATTACATAGTAATTTCTAACAAATTCCTCCTTGAAATGCCTGTATTATTTGCCAACTTCATGGAAAAGAAGGTTGGCATGAGCACTGCATTCACCTGTTCGTGTATTGCATCCCTTTCACCTCTCAAGCAACTCCAGATAAGTTAAATAATGGGAAAACTAATTTCTGTGTTGGTGTACACTCTTTGCTTTTCTAAAATGCTATACTAACTAATTCCACTCAATCAAAAAGAAGCAAATACTATTACAGAAAATTTCAGCAGCATTACTTAAAACTTTTTTTTAAATACATATGGCTGTTTTCTTTAGATTTTAGTTTACTGTATAAACATTTAGAATAAAATACTGGTTTCTTTGCTTGGCAAAAGCAGGCAGAATGGTACTGAAAATAATGGAGCTGTATGAAAACAAGGCAAGAAACTACCTTAAAGTGTAAACTTATCTTTTTAATAATATATGTAGGTGGATGGAGGTAGTAAGGATTGTATCTTTAAAGATATCTACTTGGTTTTGTTCTCCAATGCAGATGAGTAAATAGCATTTTCTTTTTACATGCACAGAAAGAAATATTCTTCTAAATTTTGAAATAATACTGAGTATTTATGCTTAGGGATCCTGACAAATGATAGATCATACATAATTTTCTAATCTAATGTTTTGGGTACAGATGTTGGGGAAAAATAATGACTGAATTTATATAATCTCACATGCACCTGCTAAACATTATAATGTTCCATCAATAAAACATCTTGCCGACACTGTTAATTTAAAGTTGCTAAAAGGTATTGTATTTTGATTCCCATATTAACTTTATTAACCTTTGCTTTATTTGTCTCAGATTTATTCAATTATTATTAGTTTCTTAAGACAAATTTTTCTTGTATTTCTTAGGAACAGTGCAAAATAATGAAACAAATCATAATAATATAGACACACACACAGACTGGCAATAACGTCTTCGTTTCTTTTGACATTTGAAAGAAACATCTCAACAATGTATTGACAGCTATAGTTTTCTTCCAGGATGCTTGAAAAGGGAACTTTGAAGGAAATCCAGTCAACTCTAATAAAAGCAAATTAGATTTTGCGATACAAGTGTTTTTTTTTCTGGTTATGATAATCTGACACAGCCTGATTGTGTCCCCCAAAGGCCATGGCAAAACATTATCAGGCAGTCTCTAAATTGGAATAATTCTAAAATCTCTAAAAAAAAAATCAAATGGAGTTATCAGAGTTGCAAGAGTTCTTTGAAAGATAAGGTTTTTAGTAACTCAGATTTGTTTCTGTCAGTTTGTATTTGAAGACCTGTGTTTGAAGATTCTCAAATCTAGCTATAAAATATTTTTTTAAGTGCATTGGGCAGTCATGCATTTTATAGATATCTTTAAGTCTTTTGCCAAAGAGTTGCTTGCAGCTAAATTTTCAGTGGGTTACATTAAGCATTCTCAGAGTATTTGCAGGCATGATCACTGTGTATACAGGAAGGTAAGTTTATGTATGCAAACAGGTACATAGGCTAGAGTAATTGGGCAGATTGGCTAATTATGTTTTTAGGCATGCAGTTGCATATGCAGTCTAAAAGCATATGCACAATTTGGTGTATGCAAATTAATGCAATCACAAGCATTGCTGGTAAATTAAACCCATATGTTTAATCTTACTCTTTAGGTGTCAACAGTGTCAGATAAGGCAGAGCTTGTGTATTCAGTAATAGTTATTTTATTACTAGATAGATCCCAAAGCCCTTTTCAGGAAATTTAGAAATACAAAATTTGTCAGTGGAAGAGGTTGATTTTTACATGGCATCAGATATTTATTGTGGCAAAATACTAACAAGCATAAGAACATTTACAGTGATTGTAGTGCAAACACAAAATTAAATGACAGAATTTTAGTAACTGCAAGTTGCAGTGGTCTGGGTTTTCTTCTTGCATATCGAATTGAAAAATAATAAATACAAGGAAGAGAAAAGCAAAAAATTATTTCCTATAGTGAAGTAACTGAGTTCTTTGTTTACTATTTGTTTACCTGTCTAACATTTTTACATGTAAAAATATATTGCTTTTTCTGCATATCTGAAGTAAATGGTAGCAAATTATTTATATTGTAGTTAAGCAGTCTTTCTGTATCTTATTTCGTGACATTGTGGACATACACCAATGATCTTAATTCAAGATGATTTATATCATCACAGTAGTTTCTGTTATTTCCATGTCAATAGTTTGTATGTACGCTCATTGCCTAGCTGTAAAAAAATAAACACAACACCTTGTAACAAATAAATAGTCAACAGGAACAAACCTGATGCAATTAAATCATGATGAAAGGAAGTGTTTGACTACATAAGTAAAAGACATTATTAATATATTTTATGAAATACGTGCATCTACCATAACTAGTATTACATATGTTCTTTATTGACTTTTCATATTTGCCTGTCATCTCAGTGACTGACAAGCAAAAATAGTTGTTCAGCAGCTCTGGTAATACAGAATCTAGTTTCTGCATCATTGTACTAAAGTTTCTGAACAGATGTCACAGAATCACAGAATCATCTAGGTTGGAAAGGACCTTGAATATCAGCATTCTCATGACCAGGTATCTCTGGGTTGATACCTTCGAAGTATCATTATTTATAATTTATTTATCATTATACCTTCCATTCCAAGTTTGGAAAAATACAGATATTTCTGTTTTGTAGAAAATTATTATTAGTGATACAGAAACTAAGAATTTGAGAAGAGTCATCTGCTGAAGGTCCCAGGTAAGTTCTGTGTATAACAGGAAACTTCACTCTCTTCACCCTAAATGAGTACCCTGGGACACCCTGCATTTAAAAGCCTAACAAAACTAGTCGACAGAAGGTAATCTGGCTGCATAAATACTTTCTATTTTCTTCATACCTCTCCACTGGTTGTTACAGGTCTGCAATTTCCATGTCCTGGGCTTGTTCTAGTGTCCAGCCCCCTACCCCCTTATGGTCCTTCTTGACATACATCATTTCTTTCTTCCTTTAGGTGATTTTACTTACCCATTTTTCTCCATCTAAAAGGGCTTTTTTGGTTGTCGTCCCCCCGCCCCCCCCCCCCCCCCCCCCCCGCCCCAATCCCTTCTTGTCTTTAAACTTCATTGAAGTCACGTACAAGGGTGCAGATATGTTAAAATGCTGTAATCACCACTACACTTTCTTTGATATTTTTTAAGCATCTACACCCGACAGCCCCTGTGTGTCTCACAAGTCCTGCTTCCAGTTTCTGGGTTTTGCTGATATCAATGGGGTTCTCCTCCTTGATGTCTGGAACTTTTGCAATTGATTTATGCAGCATTTTAAAGTTTCTGTATCTCAGATAAACAGAAATTGGTTGATAGTTAGGACTTTGTTCCTGTCAGTAACCTCAGGCTACTGGCGCACTTTTGGAAAATTGTGAGCTATAAAAGTAACAGGAAGTAAGAGAAAGATGCAGCCATCTAAATAATCTAATTACGCTGGAGCTCATGAGGATGACTGGAAAACTCTGAGTCAAATAAGAGAAGTAGCAATAGTCATATTATTACTATACAGAAGCAAAGGTACAGTTCAGCTTTGCTTTTCTTTACTATAATAGAAATGAAATGGTTTGTACTTGGTCTTCAAATGATGCAACTCAGCAGAAAGGATTGTTATTTATTATTAATTAGGGTGGTATGTTTGAATTGTTTCCTTTTTATATACTTCCTGATGGATATAAAAACTTCCTCAACAGATATTTTACCACTCGTTATGCTACATGTAATTGAAGCTATTACTGGCTTTTTCAGCAGTAACTGATAATTTCTGTGTATAGCAGTTTGGGTTCATGTTTACACTGTAAAAAATCTGTGCAGTTTAAAATTTTTCCACATGTGTAATGTACACTTCCATAACTTTTTTTTTTCTTCTTAAAGACCACATTTACAGCCCAAATTATGAACAGCATAAAAACATTAGCATAGCTGAGAAATGGAGTTTTGGTTTTGATCATCACCAATTTAGTGTTAGGTGCATGCTTTTAGCCTTTTACTCTGCACATCATAAAACCGTTACTCCAGACAAATTCTTCTCAAAGAGTGATTCATGAATAATTAGCAAAATAGTTCTTGATTATCTGTAGGTGAACCATGCTGAAGGAGTTCTGTTCAATTAAAGAAGATTTGATTTGAGGTTTTTATAAGTTTGAACATTTACTACTTGAGTGTATTATGATAAGTCATGGCTGTATTCTAACCATAATAATTTTTAGATTCCTCATTAAGATTTCAAGCAGAAAACACAATATAAAAATCATTATTTTTCTATTTTCTTATTTATATGGAAGCTGTTAATACATAAAGCACCTTGTAGGTCAGTCTATGAATTAGGCAACTCTCATGAAACAGCTATTTCAGAATACAAGAGCTGCTAAATACTTTCATAGTTGCAAAAAGCAATTGGAAAAATTTGTGAATAAAAATTAATTCAAAAGTACAGAGAGAAAACATGTTTGTCTCAGGATGGCCATATGCCACAAATTACTGAAGGGTAGGAGAGTATTCTGAAGAAGCGTCAGTAACTTAGTTTAGACTTTTAGTCTGACCCCATTTTTTTCTGGGTTAAAATGATTCATCTACCTGTATATATCTGTTTCTATAAGCATACACATACACACTTATGCAGATCAAGCATATCGACCTCATCTAGTGGGAGGCGTCCCTGCCCCTGGCAGGGAGTTGGAACTAGAGGATCTTTAAGGTCCCTTCCAGCCCAAACTATTCTATGATTTTATGATTCTGTGATCAATTCTGTGCTCCAGTAGATTACCTTTTTTTTTCCCCTTTGAACTTTACAGTGGGTGCCAGAGTCTGAATTTTACAAAATATAAGCTGTGAAACACAGTGGTCAAAGTGGGGCAGACAGTACTCTGAAGGATCACCTACCTGTTTCTATAGAAGTATTTACGATACAATTTTCTAATACTTAAATGTTACCTCCTTAAACACCAGTATTAATACAACAGCTGCATTCATGCTGTTTAATAACAACAAAGTAAATACCACACAAGTCAGACATCTTTCACTGATCAATAACAGACACCGAAGCATCATCTTAATCCTCTTTTTCTACTAAGATGTCTTAGAAAGTGAAATAATACACAGGTATCAAGTATCACTACAGCGAGTAATGTGCAAAGGTGAGCAAGTGTATACCAAAGACTGTGGCAGCTCTTTACTTAGAAGAAAACTTGATGGCTGAACTTATGTATGGCTTTCTGTTTGTAAAGGCTTATTAAAGTAGCCTGAATATGTTCTATTTTTACTACTGCTTATCAGAATTACATACTTTCTGTTTACTTACAGTATGAAAGAGGCTGGTTTAGGCCATAAACAGTGGAGGGGTGGTCCCATTTCATCAAACTGCAAGCAGTGTCCAGTAGTTTATACCAATCCTGTTTGTGGATCAGATGGTCACACATATTCTTCTCAGGTAAGAATTAAATAAAGAACTAAATTATTCTGTCATTGTTCCAGTCAATTCCAACTCTTGGAAAATAAAATACTGTATTGTAATGCAAATCAGCATTTATTTGTTATAACTAAAATATATATTACAGACTGCAACCTACAGCAATTCCACTATATCATAGGACCAAAAAGAAAAATGTTAGCAAATCCTAAGCAGCATGGAACAGTAGTACTGAAAGAAGCACGGTATAAGAGTGCTCAACCATATAATGGAGCTCCAGGTTAAGTCTATCTGTGACAGACACCAAGACAGAATTTTGAGTAAGGAAAAAAAGTGTTGCATGTCCCCAATTTGGAGTAGGATAAACATGTTAAGTCAGATTTTCCAGTTGACCATTGAGGGGATGCTTCACATTCTAAGCACCTAGGCTTGGATGTAACATACCCTGATAAAAAATGTAATAATGTAAGTAATTGTTGCATAGCTTTCCTTCTTGCAACAGCATTTTATGTATTTTAAGACCAGAATCAAATCTTCCTTTTGTATTCCTGAACCTTCCTGTCTTTTCTGTTATACTTATATGGAGACAGAATAGTAATTAAAAAATGTTACTGTCAGTTTACCCAGTCTTTTTTTGAGAAAAGATTTTGTGCTGGTCATGTTGAAGTCCAGAAACCATGGCACTACATTAGTACAGTGCTCAGGTGAAACTTGTGAGATGAAGGGACTTCATAATGCTAAAAACACATCAATTTGTTTAGCATGCTCTCTTTAAACTTTTAGTAGAAGAATATTCAGCCGGTATTAACAACTGAATCCTCCCTAGGAGAAACAAATGTGTGCCTTTGATGAACCCATTTTTGTCAGAAATGGTACACAATTCAGTAGTGCAAGAGAAGCAGCTTACTCTGTCATTCTGACACCATGTCCTTTCACTAACAAAATGTTTCTAGTAGTAGATAATATCCAGTGCTTCAAGAGAAGTATAATAATAATGCTGATTGTTCTAGGTTAAATTGCCAGAGATGGAGAAGCTTTGTGTTCGTTACTTATAAAGAAAAAATTTCCGTATAGCATTTAAAGCAAAATATTTTTCTAATATTTTCCAGTATTTAAAGATTTTAAGAGTTAGTATTTGCTGTATTGAATTTTCTTTTGGTTTTTACTGCAATCACAAACTATGTCTGAATTTTACAAAAAAGGATTTGAGTTTCCAGGAGTGACTGGCTATTGGATTGAACGCTAAGTTCTTCTTGATAAAATAAAAACATCAGAATATAACTAGTGCTTCCTCCACCTTGACAATTTGTATGCTTTTATCCTAAATCTTACATTAGAAAATGTTTTTCTTACAAGCTGAATATTTAGTTGTAGGAAACTGGTCAAGAATCTTAATTTTCCTTTCAAAAAAAAAAAACCCCAAACTTCTAACTCTTACACCAGGATATCTGAGGCCCTGCACATGAATTTTGGATTCTTTGTCTTAGCAGAAAAATAATTCCTTTCTAGTGATGATATGACTTAAACTTTTGTTTTAGGAATTTGAAAATATTCTTGTTTTCGTTCGCAGTAATCTCTTGTCTATGTTTTACCAAGAGCTTGGAATGTGCTTGCATCTTACTAGACATTAGATGATACTGTCATTTATCATTTCTTTTGCTGTTCAGTGTGAGGGTTCAGTCAGTCTTTTAAGTCCTAAGCCTAGCCTGCACATAGATATAAAACAGACAGTAGTCTCTATGATTTTACAATTTAGGTAGACAAGGTAGATAATTTGATATAGGTAATACTGAATAAGCAACTTTTTTTTTTTTTTTTTAAATATGGAATACTTTATCCATTACACTCTCTCTCTTTGTTCTCCCTAATGTATTATAAACATCACAGCCAGTTTTAACCTCATTGCTTATTTCCTGTTTTATCATATAGGAATGCTGTATTCTAAATAACCCTATAGGCAGAAGTGACCTTTACGCCTCTTATGGTCTGGTCTGAAGTAGATGTACAGAATTCTATAAATAGTGATGAGATGCAGATATTTTTACATCAGTTCATGTGTTAAAGGTGATGGTGTGCTTCTCAGAGAGATGAGAAATGAGTGGATTGAATAGATACACTCTACTTCCATTCCAGTGCATTATCAGAGCTGCAGTCAGTGCAACAGTACATATTATCCAACCTCTGTGTCCCTTACATGCATACAATGCAGAAGTAATGTAGCATCAGAGAGCTTTTGCAGGGTTTTCCTTTTGTCTTCCACTACCTTGTAATGGTAGATTTCAAATCTAAGTTTATGGCAACAAAATGCTTAAAAAATGCTAATGACCACAGAAGATCTGTATTAGCCTATAAATATTTATTTTTATTTCTTTCCAATGATGTTATGATTTCATATTCTATGGTGCAGTTGCATCAAGATAGAGGTCCTTGCAAGGTTATTTCAGGAGCAGCCATTTTAAAAATTGACATAAAGATGAATATTTGTGTTCCTTTACTCCAGGCAAAGTTTAGTTTCATTGTATCATCAAGCTCCAGTAGGAGTTTATATAGCAATTTTCTTGTATTTAGAATGCATTTATCAATGACTGTGGCAAATTGTAGAATACATTTCCTGAAAATAAGTCAGTAAATAGTAAGAGTATTGCAGAACACAGCCAGGCAGCTGGCAGTTATTGGATGGACGCTACTTTGGGAATATGCCCTCCCTTTTCAGGTCAAGCCCATGCAAATGTTTGTCTTAAATTATGTAACTATAAATATTTCATATGTGTTTTTTGCTTTTTTTTTTTTAAAAAAAAAGATACAGTGGGTAGACAATGTAGTAAGGTTAACTTCTAAATTGAGCTTATCCAGAGTCAGGTAATGATGTTTTGTTTCCCATTTATTTTAGCAGACCAGGTTAGGTTTACTTGTGTTCTCAGCTCACAATTCAGTCATGTACAGTCAGTGTAAAGGAAAAGTAGCAAGTGTAAGATATTTATTAGTAGCATTACAAGAATGTTGAAATAAAAACTTTACATGCTGAAATTTTGAGTAATCAAAATGAACATTAATTATTATGTGAGTAGAAATTCAGTGTAAAGAGATCCTGTTGTTTCCTGACCAGGGTGGTGGTTTTAGTTAATAGACTTTAAATAATACTGCATGTGTGTTACACTTCATTAGCCTGGTTTTACCTTCTATATTTCTCTAAACTTTTGCACTTGAAAGTGCATTGTTCATTTTAAGTCTAGGAATTCTCAAGTAGTGCTGTAGCATAGGGCTTTGGTATACCCCTACGTATTTGGCATTTCAGCCATTCTCCAGGAAAAACGTGGTCACCGCTGCCAGGACAGCTTTTGCAGCCTGTTTCTAGCTTCATCTTTCCTGGGATTAATAGGGAAGTAAAAAGGACATGGAGAGCACCTCAGACAGGGTGTTTTGTGGCAGCAACCCACCTTCTGCCATTGTTTAACCCGGGGACGTAACTTGCTTCTGTCCAGCATGCATACAATAAAGCTGTTGTAACTGTGGATGAGATTATGATGCTCACGCTTGGATGCTTCTGTTGAAATAATTCTCCCATATTGTACTATACTGTAACTGGGTCTTCTGAAAAATAGCTACAAGGAAAAAGAATATACTCACACATCAGCTGTCTTTTGAGTGGTTTTTGCATATTTAAATTACAGCTCTGGTGTTTGTGTAATAAGCTGAAGTTTTCTCTCTTAGATTGAACATGGTTGACAAGTAGTCCTCCTCTAACAAAATCTAACCTTAAATAAAAACAATTGAGTATTTTGAAATGAAAACACCACAGAAGTAAATTAATCTTTAGAATGGGCCTGTTGCCCCATGATTATATTCCAGAATCATCTTGGCAGTAAGACCTAGATCAGTTTTATTGTTAGCAACAATTTGCTCGAGTTGGTTTCATATTGACAGTGAATTTTTTATGACTTTTTTTTTCTCTTACCTATGAAAACTTCATGTGATTGATGACATCCCTATAGGTATAAATAGCGATAAAAATCATGTTTTGCAAAAATAATGGGTCTAAACTAGCTTCTCACAGTAAGATGGAAAAGGTACATAAAAGCAAACAATCGGAAAAGAGGATATGAATTCTTGATATACTTTACAGATACATAGGTATGTGGATTTAGATTTAATATTCAAATATTTTCTTCAGTCTCCCAAATTATGATTCCTTTCTCATTAGAAGGGTGAAATAGAGCCAACGGATAAAATTACACTGTGTTCGGAGGGGGAACTTTGGTACTGGTTGCTTACTTTATCCAAATTTTGATTATAATTTTAGATAAACCTAAATTCCTACATTTTTATTCTCAGGTTATACCATATTTAATATTTGTCTTCTTAAAATCATTGTTGCTTTTATTAATTTCAGGTGTTTTTAAGACTTTCACTTAATGATCTGTATCTCTTAGGTATAAAACAGCTTATTTGGAAGAAGCATAAAAATAAGTAATATTTTTAATCTTTGATGTTATTTTAAATATAGTCCTATTATAAAAGTTAAATTGATTGTGAGTTTTCAGGTCACATGCCTGAGCTGTTGACAGTTCCTTTCTATTTCAGAAAAGATTGCTAGAAATAGATTTTGAAATTGAAATGAAAGTAATTTTCACAAACCTGATTCAATGTATCTCATTCTTACTTTTTAAATCAGGCTAACCCACTATGCCTTTTGGTTTTTATCTGCATTGTTACTAAGCAGTCTGCTGTAGACTTAACTGTCAGTTGAAATGTAGCCAAAAAATAATGTTAAATCATTGCCTGCCATCTTTAGTAATAAAATAATATAATCGCTCTGAAATAAATTATTTGATGACATGCTGGTCCATATTTTTACAGCTGGAAGATGTGGCTTCTTCCAGGTAGTTTTTGTCAAAAGCGACCTCTCAAAATTAAGATTCATATGTCTATCCAGCTCCCAAGCAAGACGTAGCCAAAATCACCATGTTCAAGTGGATAACTTTTAAGGCCTTCTAGAGACCAAATCTACATTGGACTGTTACAGTGAAGGGCCTGTGGCTGAGATACATTGGGAAATAAAAGTTGTTGGTAAATGGAAAGAAAAACCCCAAACCAACAAACCATGACCAGCCCTCCTTTGGCCCTAACTCTCCCCCTCAGCCCCTTCCCTGTACCACCTGCCCCCGCTCCCTCCCTCCCCAAACAAAAAGCCTGATTTCTTGAATGAGGCTGACTAGTAGTCAGTGAGATAAAATGTATATGGCTTGATTGATCCATGGAGTATAATTTCTCAGGATAAACTGATCGTTACAGAATACCGGAAACTCCTTGTTTATTGTTTAAATGCTTAAAAAAGGCTAACAGGAAAAAATCAGGAGGTGAGATTGTCTGGTGTTCCATCTTCCGCCATCAGTGAGTTTTGCCAGGAATGCCTGAAATTTTATCTGGAACCTTTAAAATGATAGGATGTGGTATTCAAAAAAAGGCGTAGAAATGACAGAAGGGTGACTTACTTTACTTAGTACATCAGCCTGTTTGGAAAACTGGATTAAAAATTCCAAATTATATATGATTGATCTCTTTTTTTATTAATTGCATTCAAAATAAATAGCTGCTGAAGCTTTAGAGAATGGAGATGGTAGCTTAGATGAAAAATTACTTTATAGAACCTTCAATATTTTGAAATTCTGAGCAGCTCGGTATTTCTTAGACTAGGATGATATATTTATACCAGCAAGAATTGAATTTGATTCCCTTTTTTCATTTCCAGAATACTATGTTTGTTTAATATAAAATTATATATTCAATTTACATTAAAATATACATAAACTTTAATAGTGCAATAAAAATTTAAAAATGCTACTTTATGGACTGGAAATTATTTTTTTCAGTCTTCGTCTATGTAATGTTTTTTAAAACAGTATTAAGTTTCCTCTAGAAAATCTAGGCTGTGGAAGGACAAACCAATAAAAGAATAGGACAAATAGGGAAAAGTGAAACAAGTTCAGTGTTTATTAAGTAACTCTTCTATCACAGCAGCAGTATCCTGATACAAAATAATGAATGTAGAAAGAACTCAGATTCAGAACCTATTCATGAAAATCTAAATTTGTGTGTTAACTGTCAAACAGGACAGCCAGTAAAGCAAGAAAAATCAAATTGCTTAAAGTGAAGTTGAGAAGACAGTTGAAGATTCAGATTTCTTAAACTGTTAGGTTGCATTAGAGACACCCATACTTACCTGGAGAACAGTCTTTATCTGAATGGTAGCTTTAACCAGCAGAAGTTAATCTTCTGAAAATAGTATTCAAAATGTAACATTACAGCTAAAATAATGAGAATAATTTTGGCACAAGAATTCTTTTCCAGGAGAACGTATTCATACATTCTGAACACAGGAGCTGCCAATGGCATAGTTATGCTTGTGGAGTGATGGTGGGGAGCAGAAAGCAGTTCTGAAGAGAAACCAATAGAGAGATGGGTCTGGAGTATTAAGAGACAGTAAATAATCTTTTTAAATTTGTGTAGCTGTTTGAGACAGTAAGACAGCTTAGAAAACACTGAAGATGATACTGATGAGCTGTGCTGGTTGCAAGAAGAAGATCAAAAGTAAAGATTGTCTCAGATTTACCAAGCGGAAGCTCATTAGTGAGCATGGTTTCAGTGGAGTGGAGGATGAAGAGGGTAGTTGTTGAAGAGGTAGTTAGGTGGGATAAGAGAATTTTTATGACCTTGGGAAGCTTTTGGGCATTATTTTTGAAAAACATGGGAAAGAAGAGAGAGAGTGGTTACAGACAGTGGGCATGAAGTAAGGTGACGTCAACCTAGGAAACATTTTCAGAGTTAGTAGCATACAATCTATGATAAGAATGGGATTAAAGAAGATGAGATTGAAAGTGGCAAATGGCAAACAAGACAACTGGCTCAGGTCTTGGCTTAGTGAAAACACTCAAATATTACAGTAATAATTCTCTGAAAAAAGACCCGAAAGATTGTGCCAGTGTAGGAGATGGTATGGAAAATGCATGTAAGCACATATTAGAAAGGAAGAAGTGTGCGTGGTGTATTTCTTTTCTTGTGTCTCTGACAGCCTTACACCCCATTCCATTCTCCTTGGAGCATTCCTTCCTGTGTCCCAGAAGCAAGGGGGAGCCATGGCCACCTAAATTGTCCTTGTACACAAGATGGCACTCCAGATATGTGAGGAAATGGAAGAAAATGCAACAACAAAGACATTTCTCGTTTTGCTACATATAAATGGGGTTCTTTTTTCAGAAAGCAGTCTCTCTCTTTCTCCCTATCACCAGTGTGCCGTGCACGTCAGTTTAGGTCCTTAAAAGGGATCATTTCCCTAAATTTATCCCATAGGATAAAATTTATAGCTACACAATGCTACCTTTAAAAAAAAAAAAAAAAAAAAGGGCCAAAAATCTTAAATACCTGCTTTGTTTTTTTCCTCTGTTATTTTCTCTTAATGCTGATGCACCATTTGTTTTTACATGTGTATTTAAACCAGACGTTGCTTCCCACTGCACTGAACCATGGGACCTTGTTCAGTTTTTTCCTTGAATGTGTCTCTTTGTCTCCTCTTAGTCATAATGGCATTTAAATATATGCTTATCAAGTTGCAGTGAACCCATGGATCATTTTGTTGCTTTAAAACAGAGCCTGTTCCGTGTACCATGTGATATGGACAGTTATAATGTATATTGATTCTAATTTCTTTCCCTTTTTCTGTATCTTTAATTTGCTTCAAAATTAATTCTGTTTTTAAAGAAGGGTTTTGGAACATCATAGATGTAGCAGACACAAAAGAAGATGTACTTAGCATTACTTAGCCATTTTGGTTTTCTTTAGCAATTAACAGAACTGTAAGCATTTGAAAAGCTGCAGAACTGCAAATGAAGTGAAAATTGCTAGAAAAAATGTAATTATTCAAATCAAAATTTTATAGAACTTGCAATTAAATTTAGTAATCAAACAGAACAAAGTGTTTAGCTTCTGAAAGGATATTCTTACATACTGTTGATGTAGGTCACACTTGCACTTAGCAAGGAACTGAAATATTGTGAAGTTTCAAGTAGTAACATCATACACCATAACAGAAATTTAGACCAGCAGTGCTATAAAGTAGTTATGCTATCCCAGAGAAAAAGAAAAGCTTCAGTCCTAGTAATTTAGCAGATGTCAATGAGGTAACATTAAAGAATAATCTTCCAAGTCTCACTCTTTATTTTATTTGTAGATTGCAATGAAATGTTGTAAAAATGAAACAATTACTATGTAGGTATTTCACTGAAAACAAACTCAGATATATCAGGATTGTTTGAATGTTCCTTCAATTTTTCAGCATTTCTGGTGCTCTAATGCCAGTATACTGTTATATTTAAGATTCTCTGCTTAGAATACATCTGTAGAATTTAAAAAATATTATTAAAAGGGGGATGATGCTTGTGTAGTCTTCTGTTATATGCATATTAATCTTACTAATGGGCTTTAATAACACACATTTAGCATTCAGCATTGTGACACTAAACAAATACATGTTATCACAGCTCAGGCATATTAAGTTTATGGCTCTAAAATAATACAGTTCTTCAATCGAACCACAGAAAACTGTCTGGGATTCAGGTTTTCTAATGGGATGCCTGATAACAGCATTCACTTCCCTCCCAAAATCATGTCACTTTGAATTATCCAAAGTCACATACGGAAACACACATCCAGAAGTTTCTGGGTTGTGTGACTTTCACAACACTGGTTGTTGCTCTGAAGTTCCTGTTCACTTCAGGACTCTTTGAAGCATTAATATACACCTACCATCCTCCTTCGGGGGGCGGGGGGGGGGGACAAACAACAAACCACAACCCGAAGAAGAAGCCTTGAAGAAATGAACAGTTGATACTCAGAAATGTTCAGAATGTTTTAGCCAGCTCAAACAAAATCCTTAAGGTTCTCCTGAGAATATGGAGTCCTTCAGGAAGCCTGCCTTCTTTCTACCTTCATCAGTTTTATTCATGGGTGTGGTTGTGATCTGTCTCAGCTTCAGTCATTTGTAGCAAAAAGAACTGTCCAACATGTTTGTTTACATGTCCAATGACTTTTAAGCTGCCTGCTTTCTGCTAAATTTACAAGAAGCGAATAATAATAGACCCTTCTTCCACAAGCTAAGATATTGCTGCTTGCTCTGCTTGCCTGTTTTTCTACATTAATCTTGAGATCAAAGTGAAACCAAGTATTTCTTAACATACAGATGTACTCTTGGGTGAGATCTTGAATAAACAAGAAAAAGAGTGTGAAAGTAAAATAACTTAAGTCCCAAAAGAACAGATATGGGCATTGATGAGATCTGAGAAACAGGGATCTGAAAAACATGACTGAGTATCAGAAGTACATCCTCTGCATCATAGCAAAGTTTCAGAAAAAAAAAAAAAAAGGAGCATCGTAGGCCACCATGGACTTACTGGAAGAGAAAAATAAAAGATTGCCACTCTAGCTCTTCATTCAGAACATGGCATATGAAGACTTTATGTTGTCCTGATTTTAATCCGTATGTGTTTGACACAGAACAGGGAAATCTTTTGTATATATTAGAAATCAAGCACTAAGAGCAAAAACTAGAAAGATTTAGGCACAGTTCTGTGTGTCTTTATACAAGATATATCTCTAAGTTCAAGAATAAATACATGTAATTCAGGGAAAAGCAACCATGCTTTGGAGTATTAGCTCCACTTGCACAACAGCATATTTCTTCCCTGACAGGGTGAAAACCATAATGAACATGGAATTTCATAAACATTTCCTTCAGTGATAGCACATGTAGCCTTCTGTTTTGGACTGTTTAATAGATAAAATCTAGTGCTTTGAGTTCAAATGAATTTTAGCATTTTAGGTGGGCAAAAAACCAGAGAGCTGTAGAGGCAATGTGATGGTAAGAAAACAGAGTGCCTAGGTGTGTCTAACTTATGATCCAAAGAGTGATTCTGTAGCACTGGTTTAAGGTTTCACCTAAATGTAAGTAACTATACTGAGTTTCTTTTTTTCTTTCTCTTTTTTTTCCCCAGTTGACATAATGTAGTTAAAACGTCTTAGAAACCTGGAAAGGATAACCCATCATGGACCAACTAGGTCCGTGCACATTACTTCTATTGCTTTCATTATTTTTCCTGTAATAGCAGACTAACGAGCATGCCCTTTAGATGCTATTTTAGCTCACATATAACTTTATAAATATTTCAACTTAGATATAATTAGATAAATTGAACTTGTTTAATTAGTAATGCAATCAGCCAGCATGGCTTAGGAAGCCATATCACATTAAAAATATGGTGATAATGCATTTTAATAAGCAATAAGCAGATTCTTTTAACAAAAAATTCCATGCTTTTACAAGCTATTTGTGTCTTACTATAAGGCTTTATAGCTTTGCCATTACTTTTATTTTACCATTGCCATTACTCAGAAATTTGCATGTCAGCTGAAAATCAGTAAAGATCTTTCTTAGCTGATTTTGAACCAAAATAGTCAACTGTTTTTAAGATAATGGTTTAGGAGAATTAAATGGTTTTGTTCACATTTTAAATTTTTCTTTGAATATTAATTTTCAAATTTGAAGTGGGAACTTGAAAAATGTAAACTTAGGTTTGTCTAAGCAATATTTCTTTTTCTATCTCTCAAGAATTTTTCTCCAAATTACAAAACGGTGAATGCCAGCAATGAGGTGTACCCAGGATCTCATGTACATACAGTGTTGAGTGACATTCTGTGCATCTGTAGCTTGGGTCTGTTAAAAATGATGAAGTTTGAAACAAGGAGCCTGATGAAATTTGGACTATGTGGGCGAGAGCTCTGAATAAGAGCCAGAATTTATAGACTTAAGTATATGCATGTATATGTCAGAAAGAGAAAATTTTTTGTATTAAGCATGCTTGCAAGAAGTTGTTAGTGTATGTTCAAACTACATCAGTGTTTATGATTTTTGGAATAAGCCAAGATCAGAAGGAATAATATAGGTAGGAGTAATACGATTATATATTTTTACCCCTTTTGTTAATCATGTTTTTTTAAGGACTCTGTAAATATTTATTTTTTCAATATATATTTGAAATATCTTGTTTTTTACAGAACTTACTGTTTTCAAGGAATATTGAAATATTAATTTGGGTATGAGGTAATATATTACTTTTTTTACACAAAAAATGACTAGAAGCATTATTATTAATACTTTTTAATTTACTGGAAGTAGTATGTTTCAAGTAGGGATATCACAGGTTTTTGTCATTTGGCATTAAGATTTACATTCTCATTTGATATTAGTTTGCCTGTTTGCAAAATGTATAGAATACGATGGCGATGTATGTATTTACCAAACTGAGTAGGTGACTAAAAATTCAAATGGTTGATTTAAAAAGCAGATAGATCCTTAGAAGGATTTTCAGAAGCTCCTAAGCATCCTGTCTCTAAAAGCCTCTAAGTATGAAAGCAAAGACAGGTAGGTGCCTAATTTAACTAATCCTAGTAGGCATCTGTCTGCATTTTTCTGTGACTTAATATGTTTTCTTGGGTGTCCAAAAAAGATTGAATAGCTAGTTGACCTGATCTCAGGCTTTTCTTTTTATGCTGTTGCGCTGCATAGTGCTGAAGAAAACAGGCAAGAGCTATAGAGGTGAACAGGAAGAAAACTGTGCATACAGATATTCATTTTGTCATGTAAATTGCTTTCTCTAGTTCATAGCTTTATAAACAATGTATCATCAGTTCTCTTTCAACCACAAAAGATTTTCTTTGCTCAGGGTCTTGGTTCAATAGGCATGTTTCCTTTTGTTCTCTGGTCAAAATGCTAGTTACATGTCTTTATGGTTAATATTTTTTAAATGTAATTTTAATTTTAAATAGTAGTACTTGTTTGCTGAAAAGCTTTTTGCCCAAACTCTATTGTTTAGGTAAGTAATACACATGATTAACAGGTTACTGATGGGACAAAAAGGCATCAATAGATCTGGATGACACTTCATAGATAAACTTGCACATTAATTTTTAATTTCTAAAGCTTGAATTAGTTGAAAATGTGGTATCTTGGCATTACATTTAGCTGGTTTTAGTTTGAAATTTTTTATTGAAACTGTGCCTTTTTGGCTGCTTTTTGTAAAGAATTATAAAATGGCATAATAATTTCAAAATTAGATTTACCACATTAATGTCACTACCTCTGGCCATATTTTCACCTCCATTTTAAGTCAACCTAAAGTGACACCACTGCACAAAGAAGCAGTACCAGCCATTGCCTGGAATCAGCCCCTTGCATCAAGCAGTCCTTTGCCACTCTTCCATGTTCTGTATCAAGTAATGCTACGTGTTGAACTGGACCTGGAACATAACCTGAGCAACACTCACTCTGCACACCCCACTCCCATGATTGGTGACGGGAATCACCAGCCCAGTTAAAGCATATTGTAGTTTCTTACATATTTTAGTTTAGGAGACCCAAATCTGAGTCCATAATTTGCAATTTGCACGAAGTACAGTAAAAGCAAATTTTGAGTAGGGGAATGTATGTAAGCTTTGTGAAATAGGGGTAAAATGAGAAAACAGGGAATGTCGATAAGCAAAATCATATAAAACGAAGTTGAAAGTACACAGTACTGTGTACTGGTAATCAGAGATTATCTGTTCAACTGTCAGAGATACCAGGTTCTAAAAACGGAGAGAATACAAAGATCTGTATTGGTGCATGAATGTGGAGCTCTACAGGAGGCATTTCTACCAATAAGACACATGATGATATTGGAAGAAATATTTAACACTTAATTCTCTTCTTCAGCATCTGTCTTCGTGGTACTCTAGCAAAGAGCTCTTTTCTCAGAGATCCTGTTGTTTGCATCATACAAAAATCTCCTAAGCACCCATTGTTGATCATCTAGAAGATAGGGAAGGAATAACAGTGAGCTTTTTTGGTAGCAACATATAAATTTGAGAGGATATTCAAAATTCAGCCATTCTGTTTATTTATACTGTAACAGCTAGATTTCTCAGCTTGGCCTATGAATATTCGGTTGGTAGGTAGCAGTGCAGAAGGCTGTGGTGTACAACTTGTGGAATATGGTGATAAGATTTTTGAATTCTCTAAAGCCCACTAATATCCCCAGTTTCACCTGCACTAGATCACTTATTCTCCTCTTTTGTACACTGGGAGGTTGGTCAGAGTTGAGTGAACAAGGGTGTGGAAGAGTTGAGTCAGGAGTTGGGCCTCTTACTCTCTTCGCACTGGTTAGTGTCAGAATCATTATCCATGACCACAGTAATAAGAAGAAAAAAACTCTATTAACCTTTTTCCTATATGGAAGTATATGCTCAAATTAAGTATTTGTAACATACGGATTCATAATTTTCAGGTTAATCTGAATTTAATTATTTATCAGTGGGGTTTTTTTCTTAGAATTAGATGGCATGCCTTGTTTAATTTTAAATGCAAAAAAAGTCATGGACTACTACAGAGCTCCCATTATTGAGATAAGGTACAATTAAAGGTGACAGTTACCTTTCAAAGATTAAACACTTTCTACAGTTCCATAAGTATTGGTTATTGGTTGTCTAAAAAGTAATTTACAAAATGCTCAGCATTAAATGTGATGGTGTTCTAGAAAGCATTTCTGTAAGTGTCATATACCTCAGCACATGAAAATTTCTAAAAGAGTTTAATTCACATCCAATTCACACTTAATCTGATACTGTGAAGTTATGTTTTTATGGTATAGAAGGGTGTGTTGGCGTATCTGGCCAAACTTCAGTCTTTTAGTATCAAGGGCTTGAAGCACCTAATGGACATAGTATGCATTGGAGGTCCAGGTGAATAAATACCCTGGCAGCTAACTTCTGCTGATTTGTATACTGCAGGGGTGTACCAGATCTGCTTCTGTCTGTTCAGTATGTTTAAGGTGAAGGAAAGGAGGAATTGGTGGGAGCATCTGCAGACTGCACCTGAAGGCACTTGCCAGGGAAATTGCTTGTATCCTCATTACTTAGCTTTAGTTAGTTTGTTTAAAAGCCGCTAGATACTCCTGGCAAGACAGTACTATGGTGGAAAAATATGTTATCTTGCTACTTGAGGTAGCAGCATTCTCAAAAAGGAACAGGATTAAGTCTGTGAGAAAAAACACATTGATAAAATGCTGGGAAATGACAAAGTTAATGTTGCACAAGCACTGTTTGTCTTTCTTTTTGGGTAGACATATAATACAATCTTAATTCAGTTGCCATTTTTTCCACAGGGCTCTTCACTCACTTAACACACAGAATGGACATACCTCTCTTGTATCTAATCAGTAATTTGTTTTCTCTGCACTGTTCAGTACGGTCTTATGTCTTTTATTATACAGTAGCCACACAGTTAAACTAAACTCATCAGCTTTAGTATGTCTTTATTCCCTGTAGATTTTGAGAAGTCTGCGAATAGTGACTAATTTACCCTGTCTCACGCACAGTGCCTCTGTGTGATATGAGTGTTGTTTTACAGATAGAACATGATTCTGCAGATAGATGGAAGCAAACAAATTGTTCATGAGATTTGGATGTCCAATTAAAGGATTGATTTTTTTCATGTTTCACATTACAAAGCATTTATATGTTCAATTCATTTTTGGTTTAGTTTATCTAAAAATATTTAACATGCTCCCAAATTAGATCTCAGGTTTTCAAGAGCTCAGGAGAGCATACACTCAGTACCAAGCAGGATTTTGCTGAAGTTATCTAAGATCCGTGGACCAGCATAGCATTATTTTCCTTTTCTTTCATGCAGTCTCCCTAGTTCATTACACATCTTTCAATCTCTCCAGCAAATGAACAAGATTTATGCAAGCAATAGTCTCTTGACACTGGTTCATTCATGGAGCAGGTCTATCCTGTACTTCTTCATTGAATAAGCTTGATGCCATCTGGTCCACCCATTTTCTCCAAGCAAGATAAACTACACAGGTGTCATTCCTGACAGATTTAGCTAATCCTGATTGTAAAGACAATGATTAGGAGTCAATAAACTTCAACAGTTTATTTTAATGCTTCACTACTCCTATTATTAGAAAGTCTTCCTAGTATCTAATCTGAAACTTTTCTGCAGCAGTTTAAGCCAATTATTTCTTGTAACATTCGTCATGGTATTCTTTTCAGGTATCTTTCAGATGCCTTTTACCTATCTGTCAGCTGTTGTGTGAATCCTTGTTTCTCAACACAGAACATCCCCATCCCTTGAGCCTCTTTCTTGCTGACTCTATTTTCTAGGCCTCTGATCATTTCGGTTACTCTTTTTATGGACTTTTTCCAGTTAATTGCTGTCTTGTTTGAAACCTTGTCACAAAGCTGGACAGGGTGCTTTATTTAAGTGCTGCCAGAGCTGTGTGGAATTATTTTACATGTATTGTAGGTTGCAGTCCTGTTTATATATCCTGGTATGGTAATATTTTTAAACACCATTCAATTGTTTATAATGATCACTAGATTTTTATTTTTCCTTTGGAATGGACGTCTATCCAGTTATTCCATAGCTTGTATTTTAAACATGATTATTACATCTACCTAAGAGTAGAACACAGCAGTTTTCTATATTGAATTGCATTACATTTTTAGCCTATTTCAATAATATGAGTATTTTTATTATATCCTATATTATCTATTCCAGCCTCTTCCATGTTTAGTAGGATATATCTTATTTCATCTTCCAAGCCATTAATGAAAGGTTGTGACTTAGCCTTGCAAAAGTCCACTCAGTACAGCCTTCCATTTTAACGGTGAGACGCTGATTGCTACTCTCTGAGGATCACTTTCAACTAGTTTTGTACTCATCTAACAATATGAGCACACAAATAGCATACTTCCTAATATGGCTTACCAGGTTGCAATGTAAAAGTGGGTAAGAAGCCTTGGTAAAATCAAGGTACTTACAATCTAATGTATCTCTGTTTCATAGAAACTCTTTCATAGAGTGAAACTAGATCTATTACGATTTGCCTGATAAAACCCTATAGTATAGTCCATCTCCTTTCTTCTTCTAAGTACCCAGAAATGAAATTTAAAAGCTGTTTTTTCTATAAATTCTGAGATGTTATTTTCCTTCCGTATTCATTTTCTTCATCTTTCATTCATTTCCAGTCTAATAGTACATCCTTCACAATTTCTCAATGGCTGTAAGTTTGCTCAGCCAGTTCAAGTGTTCAAGGATGTAAATATCAAATTCAAATAATTTGAAAACTTCTAGACTGCATAAATATTCTCCGAATTTTTTTTTTCACTCAACATGGAGATTTTACCTCTGTATATGTGACAGTCATGCTGACATATTACTCCTTTCTGTAGAACATTCCTTTGTATTTGAAGTCATCAAAAAGTTTTCCCAAGTCACATGTTTTATCATGTTCTCCCCATAAATTAATTACATGCATACTGTCATTCACACTTGAAAAATTCAGGCAGTTAGTCACAGGAAGATGATTTGGGGGTTTTCTAAAGGTAAACATGTGCACATGGAAGTGTATGATATTTACCTGGAACTTGGTTTACAAATGCAAGGGAAGTTACGATTGTTTGGAATGTAATAAATAAAGTGTATCCTGTCCTTGTATTCACATCAGTCAAATGCACAAAAGATAATAGGGTTTTTTCATTGTATTTTCATTTTTTCATTATTTTGCCATGGAAAAGTAGGTGGGGTTTTTTTCCATTTGGGGGCAAAACTATGCTCTTTATATGTACAATATACAGAGATCCGTTTGACAGCCTTTGACAGGTAGCTGCTTTGGAATGGAAGGTGGCAGAGCTTAATGAACTATATTACTGTCCTTTAATCTTTCCAACTCTGTAACAGTAGTTCTAAGAGTAGGACTCATTTATATCAAAATAACATACACTCTAGAGTTATTCCAGAAATATAACTATTCTTATCTCTACTGTAATAACAGTAAAGCTGCATGAGTCATGTCTAAAGATGACATATATTCTTTGATGTTCTTCCCACAGATTTTAATTGCTTGTCTGTAGTTCTCTAAACAACTACTTTGGGCAAATGTTGAAGAATATTGAGTCCATTTAACACTGAACAGGTTTTCAAACAGCCAGAATATGAATAAACAAATAGCATGTATCTATGGGACACTTGGCAGTACAGAAATGACAATTATTCATCCTGAAATATATTGCCAAGAGACCCTGACAGGTTACATATTCTTTGTCTGTATTGAAATTTATTTTTTTTAAGCACTGTGCAGCATATAGCTCTGAAGTCAGAAATACCTTTTCTTCTGTCTTGAAACAAAATGTGTGAAAATCCAAACAGTCTTAGAATCTTCAAGCATTCTTAGAATCAAACATATGAATGAGACATAGTGAAACTCCAGTGTAGAAAACTGATATGCTAAGAGGAAAGGGGAATGAAGATCAAAAGATAAAAAGCTAGATATATTCAGAAGTAAAATGGTAGTTTTTTCATGCATATAAGGGACTGTGATGAAAGTAGCACAAGCAGTTAACTGTTTATAAAACCAATATAAATAAGGAATATTGTGAAATCCAACAGATGAGTTTCTTGAAAATTTCATGACAATTTCCCCATATAGAAAAGTCACTAATAAAGCCAAATAAATTGGAATTACTTTATTGCTATACATAACATAATAGTTCATGTATTTTTCTGCTATTTAAACCATTCAGATACTTTCCCCACAAAACAAATGATTTCACCAGTGTTCCCAACACTACCTCTCCTTTGTACCACAACTTCTTATCATGTCCTCATATTCTGTATGCCACAGATTTATTTTTCTGTGGAGTTTTTTTCAGGTATGTTGCTTGCTCTTCTACCAGTTTGAGAGTAATGTTGAGGGACATCTGACCTGCCTTTATTTAGCTGAGCTGCCTTTGCAGTATCCCAGTGCATTGTTTATTTGGGGAACAAGGACAAGAGATTTGAACCAGAGTTACCTTCCTGGTGTCATTAACTGCCGATATGAAATTGTCAGAAAAGTGTATTGATTCATTTCTGACTTATGCAAGCACTGTGATTTTGCTTTGTTTCTGGAGACAAGGAATATACCTCTGCTGCCTGCCTGTCCATAAAATGAGTCAGTGAGTGTAAAATTCTAGCATACCTGTGAATGGGAGTACTGATTTGGAAGTGTTATATTCTGACCTTGCTCTCACTAACTCTGGTATCAGTGCCTGCGGCAGGTGTCAAGCTTTAAGTTTTTCTTAACATTTAAAAGGACAATGTTATTTGCAAATTGGACCGAGTGGACATCTTTAAAGAAAAATAAATCAAAAGGACTAAACTCACAACTAATTATGTTAACTCAAGCAGCTTTGAAGTATTTACTAGTTTCTTCAGCAACATTTGAGTGAAACAAAATAGAAGCACTGGAGTCTGTAAAAAATAATCTCTCAAGGAAAGGATCAAAGAAATCTTCAAAAAATACGAAAGTATTCCTTTGTTTTGCACTCTTCATATTCTCATTCTCAGTAAAACAAATCTGAGACAGTTTTAAATGGTGGTCTTATTAAGTTCAGTCACAAATACAAGTAATCAAAGCCTAAAGCAAAGGTATTTGTAGGTTTGACTCCTTAAACTACTAAGATTGAACAATTAAAATTCTCAGATCTTAAAAAAGGGAAGATGTTTCTTGTCAACAGAAACATGTATTAAATTTGGGCTATGATCAGTTCTACTAACTCTGAAGATTGTTTCAAGTATGAATTAGGTCATGCACAGGCTGGAAAGAGGTCTGGTGGGCATCACGGCCAATGCAAGTGCTCTCCTGTACAGCCAGGATAATTGTGCCAGGGATACAAAAGGTATCCAGTTGTTTCATAGTCAACATAAGCAGAGCTGTTTCCTTTGCTTCAGTTTTCTGGTCCTTTATGAGACACTGGTGCTATTCATATAGGTTTCAATTGAAGCAGATCTTGTTGTTCCTTTTTGTTAGAATGAAAAGATTGGTTTAGCCTCATTGTTCTTCAACCATGCCTTTTTGGCAAAAGGTAACACATTCAGAACTGAACTATAATAATGATTTTATGTAAATACACAAAATTTGAGGTATTCCTTTCTCTTCTAATATGTCTTTTTGGTATTGACAGTGGTGCAAAAAGGTATTATTTCAGTATGGTGATGCACTTCAGCTTGTGCTAGGTAGAGAACTGCATGGTTAGAAGTTTGCCTGCATGAAAGGTTAATAAAGTTCTGTAAATTCACAGTGCTTGTATCTGTGTACTAGTGGAAATCTCAAGTGCAGTCTTTCAGGAAGCTCCTTTATTCTTACATAGCTACAGTGCTCCCACTGCTTACTCATTTTTAGGAGAGAGAGAAATTTCAACTTTAGAGTTTGCCAGAAATTGTATGTATACAGTTGATAATTGTATAATGGAATTGCATTAAACTGAAGTTAGATACCCAAGCAGAAGATGAGTCAGGGAATATAAGGCACAAATTCTGGTGAGCTTGTTCTTCTGAAGTGTTGTGATGCACAGAGAACACTTCATATTTTTAATTTGTTACTTGAACTAGTTTTCTGACTCCTATACTTTTAAGTTCTATGTCCCTTTTACCTGACTGATGAGACATCTTCCATCCTTTGTTCAAGGATGAAGTCTTCTCCATAACCATCTTCCTTCTTTCCTTTCCTTTTTGGAAAAAGCTGTTTGTAGATACTTAACTTCTTTTTTCCCCTTTGTTTTGGTTTGTGTTTTTTCTGATACTACACTGGCAAAACATCCTGTAGAAAGATCTGTATGTCAAGAACTTTTCTTTTGGGATAAAAGTTCAGCTTTTCAGTAAGAACGACAATGCTTACAAAATGTTATTTTCTATCCATGTGGTCTTTAACTATATTATTTTTATATGCTTGAACCAACAATTCCTTTTCCTGGTTAGATTTAGTCAATTTTTGTATGCTTTCTGAATCAGAGCTATAAGTGTACAGACCAGACCCATGCAAATTAATCTGTTTGTATGTTGGAAAAGACTGTCACAGTGCAGAACTGCATCAAGCACAGCTTTCCATTTTATTTTTTATTGCTTTTTACTAGTATACTGTCATCTTAAAGGTAGAAATAGAGTGATAAATTCTATAATAATTCACTGTTAATTGCTTCCTGTCAATAATGAATATTGTTGCCTTGATTATTTGCTCATATAGTACAAATAAAACCAATGCAGTCTACTTCCATTTAGTATGGATATTCAAATCAGTCTTAACACCACAAGTACATTCATGCTTGAATTGAGCCTGAAACTGTAGCCAGGTTAGGGAACAAAAACTTTCTACCGTTATCTAATCTAATTCTTAGTACAAAGGTAGCATATATCGCAGAAAATTTTTCCTAGCACTTATGTCTGCAAAGATTTAAGCACTTCATGAAAGATTGCTTCAAAATACTTAGAGCTATAATTTTTATTATAAAAGATGTTTATATTAATGATAGTCATTCTCTCTCCTTACAGTGCAAATTAGACTATCAAGCCTGTGTCTCAGGAAAACAAATCTCAGTGAAATGTGAAGGACGTTGCCCTTGCCCTTCTGACAAATCCACAAATGGAGGCAGAAATGATAGGAGAGGTGAGTGATGGTAATTTGTATGATATTTTTAAGAGCTTGTTTCTAGAAGGAAATAAGATTTTGCTCACAGAAGGGTACAGTGATCACAAACACTGATGATTCTTGAATAAAACCAGCTTTATTTTATTCAGGGTTGTTTTCTTTGCTGTTTTGAAATTGTGCCTACAGTAAAATATCACTGTATTTTTCAAATGGAGCTATTGTTGCATAAGTTACTGTTGTTCTTTATTTACTCTTTAATATTCCTCAAGATGCTGTACTTAAAAAAAAAATAATTCCTTGCTCCTCAGTTTTTTCAGTTGAATATTCAAGAAAATTAAGTGTTATAGAAAAAAAGGAAACTTAAAAGTCCGTGTTGCTTTTCATAGAAGCAAGTAGTTGTACTTAAACTATGGAACTGTAAGTAAGGCTGTCATATAAAAGTCAGCTTTTTGAAAAGTGTTTGATAGGAATAAATCAGCTTCTTTTGGACCATGCATGAGATTAGGCTGCTGGAAAATGCAGTTGCTTTGCATTGCTTCTTAGCCATTGCTGCAAGTGGAGAAAAAAATTTGTGACTAAGCGTATTTGTATTTCAGTGACTCCCAGGTGACTTCGAAAGGTTGTTAAACAAAACAGGATACCATTGTTGGTGCTCCTGAGTAGAGAGTCGTAGCATGAGTTTTAGGCCACCATGGACCTGAATTTGCCAAGAACAGCATGACTGGAGATCTGCATTTTTGTATTTCTTTAGACTAATCTGTTAGATGTATTTTTTTTCTTCTTTCTGGATAGTCACACTTTTGATGAATAAGCTAAAATCTATGCATAAATATCCTGTATCCTCATTGGAAATACAACAAAATTAGTTCTTGGAAGATTTTTTTTTTTTTCCTGTAGCAACCTCGTAAAGATGAAAGAAACCACCATTACATTCCTGGATTATGTTAACGTTGGTATTTCATTATGGTTTGATGCACTATTCCAAATTTATTTTCCAAGAGAATCTTACCATTTCCATGATAAGCTGTAGCTGCTGCCAAAACTATTCCTTTTTGCTAGTTTAAAAAATGAAATAATGTTCTTTTAAAAATGAATAGAAATGACCACTGCAAACATTGAGCTGTGTGCAGGCATACAAGTGAATTAAAACACTGCTCTGAAACACTCCTTTAGGTCACTTTTTTGGTCTTTGGCAATATCATTGACTGTGTAATTAAATATTTCCTATGCTATAAGCCCTCTACAAAATGATACAGCCTTGAGGTTTTTTAAAACATTAATTTACAATTTCATGTAGTAACTGTAAATAAATAGATAAATTTGTCATCTGCTCACATTGCAAGCCCAAATGAAAAGCACTGGAAGACCCAGCCTTATATGGTTAATGTGGCCCCTTTAATAAGACATACAGTATATTATTAATGGGGTTGCAGTTTTCACTAGCAAGAATTTCTGCATCTCCAGCATAGATGTGGGGATATTTGCTTAACAGTGGGCATGAAGTGAAATTAAGATAATGACCTGAGAAGCATCTCGCTGTGATTAGTAGGCTTACCATTCTCCAGTGTAAGTTTTTTTTGATATGGTATCATTGCCCTCAGTTTTTACCAAAATAAAATTAGCATTTTCTCTGCTGGAAGCTGTTTTCACCTGATGCAGTTATTTTTGTCTTTGTGTGTGTTCATTCAAGCACATTCTATTTTGGGTACTCCTGTACTTAAACACTGAAAACAATCTATAGACAAATTTTATTGGCTTCAACAAAATGGAATTGTTTTTAATTAGGAATGAACTCCTAGGAATGAACTCCTTTTTGAAGATTTATACTGCTAAGGGATCAAGATTACTTGTGCTTAGTTATGTAAAAGAGAAAGAAAAAAAGATCCTATATGAATATGGGAATTAACACTAATCCTGTTTTGACAGATTGTCAAGGCAAGCAGACTACAGGGCTTTTCCAATTGCTACGTTTTACAACATTGAAATTTGAATATCGTTTCTTTACAAGGCCAAAATCCAGGAGATGTGAGAAATATGAAAGTGAGCTGAGTATCATTACTGAAATTTCAGCCATTATTGTAACAATGCAAAATTTGTTATAAGTTTTGTACAAGAATTTTTGTTGTAAAAATACAATTATTTTCTTTAAATGGAACTCTGTTAGGTGTTCTAAGCTGTATAAACACATCAGTGTCTTAGAAATTTGATGAAGCCAAAGAGGCAAAGTAGTAGAGTGCTCCAGTTTCAGGGATAACTTAAGTGAGGGTTTTCTAAAATACAGCCGTTACCTAAGACAATTCTTCATTTTTTCAGTTGAAAAATTCTATTGAATTTTTGGTGTATCTAGAGAGCAAAGCATGTCTCTGAACTTTGCCAAAATAGTCTTGGTGTGGAACTCTACTACTTTGGGAAGCAAAGTAAACCAGTATTCAGAAAAAACAGATTTGCCTCTTAAGATATATGTGAACCTAATCATAAAATCATAGGAAGCTCTTAGTTGGAAGTGAACTCTGAGGTATATCTAATCCATCTCTCTGATGAATGGATGAGGCAGGTGAAGGCATCCTGGTTTTTATGAGAGCAGGCTCATTTTACTGATACATTCAGTAACATTGAACCTGACTGATGTGCAGGGGCTATCACCTTGAATCCAAAAATGAAAGGGCTAAGAAAGTGTTCTAGAACTGGATGTATAAGTTGGTAATGAAAACAAAACAAACAAGCAAAAAAGGACATAATAAAGTAAAGCTGTGTCTTTGTCATATTTCTGTTTTTTAGTTTAGAGAAAGCAATGAGTATCACATAAACTACAGCAGGTGGTCTGGTATTTTTTAAAAAGAGAAAGAAAAGAAAAACAGTGTACTGCCATAAAACGGGAAAAATATGAAGAGCGCTTGGAGGCAGTGTTAGAGGGAAGGATCACGCAAAGTTAGAAATAAATGAAGGTGGACAGTATGGAAGAGAGAGATGACTTAGGGAGTTGCATAGAAGCAGAATGAGGAAGGTAAACTGGAATGAATGGAAAGCACCTCCACTAGTGACAGAGTTGTTAATTGAGAGACAAGTGAGGAAGCACTTATATGACCCTGTCTTACTTTCCAGGCGTAGCCATTGCCTCACGTCCTTATTTTTGCCCTAATCTCCTTTTCAAGTATGTTCCAGGATTTGGGGTATCCAGGTCATGCTGACTTGCACAGTTGTGAAAGTGAAAGCCGTTTTGTACTGGTTCTTAATTCTCATGGTATAGGTCAAGACCCAAGTTGTCTGGTTTTTCTACATAAATAAGTCAGTCTGTGGAATCTATGTCTTAGAAATAAGAACATAAAATTTTAACTGTGTTTACTTCTTACATATCATTTAATATATATGAGGCTTACATAAATATATTTTTACAGTGTAATATCTTACATTTTCTAACTGACTGAAAGAGCAGTTCTGGCTAATATTAGATACTGGTTGAGGAGTCAGTGTAGGACTGTCATGAGCCAGGATTTGGATTCATCTATAATCTCTTTCTGTATGAAATTTACCTTGTCTTAATATTTCCTTGGATTTCTTTTTAACTAGCATTGTACTTACATTACTGATTGAGATACAGAAAATTAATGATAGTAGATTGGTAAATATTTCTTAGGAAAGTAGAGATTGGTGGACTGAGGAGTTTTATACCTCACCTTCCAGAAAATGTCTGGGAGGTCCCAGACAACAGCTTACTCTGTGATGAGCTGTAGCATTTAACATTTCTCAAAAGCTGCGGAATGATGCAGAGGAAGGAATGTGTCAGTCTCTGAAATAAAATTGTTTCACATCTATTCAGAAACTGAGATGAAAAGAGATTATTCACTCTGCCTTAAATGATACTGCACTCATTGCATCATTGCAGACATTTCCTTCTGTTTCTCCTTTACTTGTTATATAGGTTATATAGAGGCTTATCAACTAAATAATAGTTTAAAAAAATCTATAAGATATTAATAACAATTAAAACCTTCAAGACACAAGATGATGTTGCTGGTCTGGTTTGGTTGGGTTTTTTTCTTGCCTGAACTAAATACCTGGGATATGTCTCTTTTCATTGTCACAGCACCCTAATATGAGACATTTGGCAATGCAGATGACAAAAATCCCACTGGGTATGTCAGTTTGAAACAATATGCTCAATGAAGACATACATGTCATTTCTGCATTTACAAGAAGATCCTCACTAAACATGTTTTGAATGCCAGGGCAGCAGATGAGTGTATGGCTGACAACTCTAAACCTTTCAAAGGTATCTAAGAAGAGCTTCCATTGTCAGTTGGCTTGAATTTGCTCTACTCTAGAGTACATACATTGGGATAGTTTAATTCAGTTGGCTTGAATTTGCTCTAGGGTACATACATTGGGATAGTTTAATTATCCTTAAATCCAAAAAGCTTGACAGAGTGCCTGTGTTTTATGTCCCTGTCGAGCTACGCTAACACTGTGATAAATGTGTGCCATGACATGGCTAGGATCCTGGTCTCCCAAACAGTCTATTTCAAAGAGTTGGCTGGTGTGTGATACAGCATCCTCCTGGATTATGTCTTTGGATAGCTTCTTCATAGAAACAAGGTTCAGATGCTGCCCTGACATAGAGATAAGATGCAGCTGGGACATGCAGTCATACCCGAAAGCTCAGAATCAGTCGAAGGTCCTGCAGTTTAGATGGAAAAAGCTATAAGATTGTGGGTAAAGTATTAAGTATCCATTTTCATTAGCTATTGAACTAGAAGAATTTGCTCTCAACAATTTTTAAGTTAATTTCTAATAAATCCCGTGGTAAGAGCTCACTTGATATTTGCACTAAAATAAGTTAGATTTATATTCATGAAAAAAAAAATCTGATCATCTGAGGAGGACTATATAGGTAACATAGGAAGCTGCTATAAATGTCATACTCTTTGAGTCTAAGCTTTTGCCAGAAGGAAGTGAAAAGGCAACATTGCATGCTGAAAGCATTTTCAGTTAGCATATCTGAAAGACTTTAATCACAGAACATAGCTGCTCTCTCAGCTGCATCCTATTTTATAGTGAATACTGCTGAACTGTTAATTGCTGTGGAGAGATGAGGATAAGTAACAGTAGGATTAAAGACACTGTGGATTCTGTTTCGTTCTGTGTGCATCAGTGCTTGAAAAACAAATATAGGTACTCTTTCTAAACAAATAGCAAAACAGCACTCTCCCAAATCCTCTTATTTGATTTACATAGCAGCATCTTCTCAATACATGACCTCAGCCACTCTTCATATAGTACAGGTATAGATGCCAGAAAAGAGCTTTTGTTTTGTTTGCATTCAAAGAGAACACTGAATGGTTTCCAGACTTCACAAATAAAGAGATTTAGGGCCAAAAGTAACATTTGTGTTAACTCCTTAAGCTCTACCTTGTATTATTACCTTTCAAGGATAGATAGTACTGGTTTGAAATTCCCTTTTTCTCTTTTGAAAGATTAACTCCAGGACATCAATAGAATAAAATCTGTATCCAAGCCAACAAGTACTAGATCAATTAGGCCTGATATTATCAGTGATCAGTTATGGGGTAGCCAGGAGAAGCCATTTATATGAGACAATGAGCAAAGTTCCCATCTGTAAGATGTTTGTGTTGTGTGGTTAAGGATAAAATTTAATTTTCAAACCTCAAATAAGACAAAAATAACCCACCAAAGAAAATTACTGTTACGTTATAGTGCTGTTTGGGGTTTATTTACAAATATGTTAGTATGTTATAAAATATTTCCCAAAAGATCTAATTATAGCATCTAATTTTACACTGACATGCTTATTACAGAAAATATATTTAAGTGACTTGCCTATAAAAAGAAGTATGAACATCGGCATGCTGGTTTTCATCACGGAGAAACTACTCTCAGTTGTTAACTTTCGCTGAAGAATATGAATGGTAAATGAAAGCAGGTGGTCTCAGTAGTTTGGGAGTATAGACAGTAGCAACATTTTATACATGTGAGTTAAATTTGCATTAGGTAATTGTCATGTTTCTAGTCTACTGTTTTCCTTAGCCATATATTTATGATTCAATAAAATATTTGTTACCTAATTGCTACTGCAATTGTATAGAATGCAACGTTAAATGAAAACCTCTGTGCTTTTTTAGTTGCTTAATTTTCATTAGAAAATTTTGCTGATTTTCCTTAAAATGGTCTTTAG
Source organism: Strix uralensis (assembly GCF_047716275.1). Lineage (NCBI taxonomy): Eukaryota > Metazoa > Chordata > Aves > Strigiformes > Strigidae > Strix > Strix uralensis. Next base: position 44,168,068 of record NC_133975.1, read on the forward strand.
ATAAACCCTGAAATACAAGTGCACAACTATCAGTGGAAGCACTCAAACCGAGGAATTAGTCTCATCTGTTTTGGGTGTGTACTGTTTGAGATTGATGGCACTGTGGTCTGACCACCAAAATCACATCTGGGCTAGAATTTCTGCTCTTGCCTTTACTACTGGCATCAGTGTGAATCTTGCCACTGATTTAAATGTAAATAGGCTCTAACACTGTGACTCAGTTTTCCTTGTTAGAGGAAAAGGCATTATTATAGGTAGGCTTTCTTATTCTACTAATGTTTCTGAACTCTACTAATGTTTTTGAAACAAAAAACTGCTGCAAAACTAAAATGTATTATTGTATATCCATTTTAGTTCTCTAGAGGGTATTGACTTAGCAGTAAATGTCCATTTTGCTTTTATTGCTTTTTATACTGTAATACATAGTATACACTTTTAAATCTCAAACCTGTTCATCTTAGACCTATATTTGTCCAGCCATGCAAGTTAGAATACTATTTTTTACTTTGTTTAATCATTGTATATGTTTACAGTAATGTTGAGCTGTAAGTATACATTATATATGAATAGAAGTTCTTTGATGGTAAAGTGAAAATTGTTGCATTGTAGATTTTTATGCTTTGAAATTCTGTCACGGTAATCCATTAAGAATGTTGGGTTTTCTTTCTGTTGTACGTAAGGTGAATTATAGACCATTTTTTATTTGATTTTTAATAGGAAGTACTATTGTTTAATCAGATTTTATTGCTTTAGTATCTTTATATTTTATAAATGTTAGTTTTTTTCCTAAGATAACAGACTAATAATCTTAGCAAGAATTCATTTGTATCTGTAAATGATTTCCATATCTTTGGTATGATGGGGAATTTGCTAGCACAAAAATACCGTATTATTGTATTTGTAAGAGACATTTATTTAATATTCATAACTGTGTTTGTGTCATAACTGTGTTTGTATAATAACAGAAACTTAATGGAGACAATTTTATTGTTTATTCTTTCAATGCTAAGATAAATTTTCTGCATGAATCTTTTTTAGATTCTTAAACAGAATATTTTTTTTTTGCTTGAGTGAAGCTGAGCCAAGTAAATTGTCAGCAATATTTTCTTTCATTAATCAAATTCCATGTTAAGACTTTCTAAAAAGAGACTTCTGGCCTCATAATCAGTAGTAATCTAATGTAGTGTGATTAGTAGCAATCTAATGTGGTGCAGAGTGACAGAGAATGTGTTTGGAATGAGAAGGTGTTTCTGACCTGCATGCCCAAAATCCCCTGGTCCCCTTGTATCTAGCCTGGGTCTTAGCCAGAGCACACCACGTACCCAGGCTTCCTTCCCCTGGAACCCAGGCAAATGTTGGAAATGAGGGATATAGGCTACTTGCCGGGTCTTGTCCATGTGTGATGTGGAAAAGTGCACCTGAATTTGGCAGATGGGAAGCTTTGAAGACCGCACAGTTTAGTCAGATGGCTGAGACTAAACAGTAAAATGCATGAGAAATACGAAGGGCCTGGTAAAATGGAGATGCATCTGTGTAACCTATTGTTAGGCTGTAGAGGTGAGTCCGTTCATCAGTTTTGCTTCAGTTATATGAGTTTCTTCTGTAATTTGAAACTTCTCTTGCATGGAGCAGAGTGTGTTCATTTTGTTTTAAACACCTCTATAGTTCAAAAAAATAACTAGATTTGATTAGTCATTAATAGATGATGTTTTGGCTAAAAAGAAATTTTTGCTTTTGCTTTCTGTTCTTATAGGGGTTAAAGTATTTGGGAACAAGGGATAGAAATATATGTCTTGCAGAAAATAAGTGATACCACAAATGCAAGTAGAGCAGCGAGGCAGAAACATTCTAGTAAAAAGTGTACTATGAATTGGAATCAGTGCAGCTGATAGTGTTAAAAAAAAAAAAAGTAAAGAAGGTAGATTGCATTTGAACAGTGATTTATATTTTTTTAATTCTCTGCAGTGAAGTCATAATTGCAGAACAAATTAAAATTCCATTGAACTTGACTGTTAGAAGGAAGAAGTGAAGGAAGGATTAACAGGAGACTGTCCATTCCATACTAGTATAGTTTATATAAAAAAGGCTAGAATGCAAGAAACTGTTTATGCTGTGTTTATGAAAAATAACCCCCATAACGCTGCAAAACATATTCAAAAATGCTGTGAAAAAAGAACGTTTTATTGTTGCCAGAATTAAGTGAAATCCTTAGAAAGGATTGTTAGCTAAGTGCTTGTTTTCAATATTAGAAAGAGCTGTAACACTAAAGGGAAATCTGGAATATTACATACCTATCGCTGGAAACAGCTCACAGTTCCAAGCATCTCTGCAACAGCAGTCTTCTACAGAACCTCTTGGTCTTTGCTTTTCCTTTGGGCTGTTTTGTTATTTCCAAGTCCTTCCACTTTTTATGGCTGCTTTTGGCAACCTTGGATGCTCAAATCTACACAGCTTTGTCAAATCCAGGTATATCACGTCCCCAAATTTACATTTAAATGGAAAATTCCTCAGGTGTCAAGGCTGTGAAAAGCAGTTCTAGCCTGCTGTGATGGGCTGCACTTTGAGAAGTTGCTTATTGTGTTTCTTCTATTACACACAAATGGGCATTTAACTGGCAGATCTGGCCTTGTGTTAAAAGTATTTGAATAATGCAGTTTTTAATTTCCAAGTGTCTAAAAAATGTGAGTGCTGCATGTCTGCTCACTGTGAGACTATTTTTGTCACAGGACACCAAGGGCATGTATGTCCTTGCCAGTTGTGGCTTTGAAAACCAGTGTGCATGTTTAAGGACAGGAGCACAGCTGGGATTCCTCAGTGCCCTTGTCCATACTGTGCATGGGGAGCAATTTCAGGATGAACTTCCTAAACTTCATCTCAAGCAAAACTAATTGGTTCATTACAAATTAGTACTAGGGAGTGAGCTTACACACATGGGATGGACACTTAAGACTTAGGATGCATTGCCTTCTATTTTTAGACCTTGATTTCTGTGCAACTGTTCAGACACTCAGCCATTTAGACACTGGTTCTTCTTAAGAATATATACAAGATGTGTAATTAGTCATTCAGATTTCTTTCTTACTTCTGCAAAGTATTCATATACTTTTCACAAAGGAAAATATAGAAGATTGCTTTAAATTGATTTATTATGAAAGTTTTGATTAGCCTGGTGGAATTTTCTTTTCCCCTTGTTTTTTAGTAGGGGGAAAAAAAAACCCTAAATCTCATGGTAAATATGTTTTTAGAGGCTAAAATGTTACCTTGAGTGTATCATCCTGTGATTTTGTGTGTGCTGCTGCAATTTTAAGAGTTAGACAAGCCGTTATGGTGAAAGAAGATAATTAATGATGTTTAATTTCATGCTTGATAATAATTAATTCTAACCTGGGTCATTAAACAATTCACGAGCAATTTCAGTCCTAGAGTCCCCAAAACATCCACATTGTTAGGAAAGTTTAGTCTGTGTAGCACAACAAACTCTATTAAACTATTTTAGATAGTCATGAGAGCATGCTTTTTTTAGGATATGTTAATTATCTTCTTTTGCTCTCTGCCAACCAGTTTTTATGGATTATAGAGCTGGAAGCTTAAATATAGTCCAGACCATTAAAATGGTGTTGCATTCGATTATAATGGCTATAATTGCCTTAATTATGTAAATGAAGGGGCCTTGCCAATCTTATGATACATTAAAGGCTTTAGAAGTGTGTCACAGTAGTTCCATTGAGAATAAATAACCAAAGAGATGCAGATCATATGCTAAGTATCTGGATCAGCATTATCTTTCTGTTCATGCAATGTACGAATAAGCTAACAGGATGCTGCTATGTTTGTGTCTCAATTACTGATGTGATGGTAATATTTTTTACTGATACTATTTTTATACCATCAATATGCAGTTATATTTAAAAGTGTTTCAGTGCTCAGCAATGGGAGATAACTGGTAGAAAAATACTTTATCAGGTAATTATTTTAAACTATTTATTTGCCCCTTCTGCTTATTTTTGGAAGGTAAAATGTGGTGCCAGTTGTATAACTTACTGCTGAGTTATTTTGTCCTGTAATTATGTCAGAGCTTATTGGATAGTGGAGCTACTTGAGATCCTTAGGAAACTCAAGAATGGACTGATGACAGTTCAGTAGTGTTCTGAAAGAGTGTTGGATCAGGGAGTTTCACTGGGTTGTCTTCAAGTAGGATGTAAACCCAGTGGTATTTAAAGAACATGTCATATCCTTTTTGTGACCAGATTTCAGTAACAGTAATTGAATCTTTAGTAGTTTAAGTTCCTGTTTACTTAACAACTTCAACTGTGATATCTATGCTCCCTGTTAAATAGTTGCAGTATCACTTTTCTGCAGTGACTTTTTTAATAGCTGGTAGAATTTTGATATTTTCTGTAGAATATCAAAGTCCTTTAAAAACCAGGGATTAAAAAGTCTGTCTGTAGCAGCTATTGTTTCTGTAGTTTCTACACTGAAATTGACAGATGTCAAAATGTGCTAGTTACAGAGTTAATATCCTGGTGGTATGACGTCACTTTCCGAATTGTTTTTTGTTACTTTTTTTTTTTTTTTAAGATGCATGTTGGATCTCAGGCAAAATTTAAACATTTGTTTTTTGAAGCTGACCTTGTTATGAAAATTAATTTCTGCTTAAGCTAACTTTAAGCAAATACATCAATAATTTATTATGCAAGAAGATAATCTCACTTAGTCATGTCAGATATATGTCCTTACTTTATTACACAATTTCCTCTTTCTTCCAATATTTAAAATAAAATAATTTCTCACACATAGAAGTACAAATTTTCACTAAAGAAACTTGCTCACCTCTCCTGAGCATGCAGACAGAACAATATTAATTTACTGTTTCTCTTTTACTTTCTTTGTATAAATATTTGAACTATCTTTCATAATTGAGAATCATTGTTCTTCTGGTTGGTGTAATGTTTTGAGGCACTAGTGGAACAGTTTATGTGGCTTGTGCATATTCATTGATGCACTGAAAACATTTATCTGTGCAGTGAAAGTATGATTACACGTAGGCCATGTTCATATCATCTGATATTCCTACTAATTTCAGACTGATGGTTTCTGAAAATTTGCAAAGGTGATGCAATGCTAAAAAGAGATTTAACAATGTGCCTCCTCTCCAGGGCAATCCTTACATGCTTCTGAGTGTTTGTCTTTGAAAATATATCTTCCTCTTGCTTAAAAAACCTCCAATGCCTAATTATCATTTTACAGTTTTCTCCAAGTCCTGCTAGCTTTGAGTCTTCATGTAGGTTACTGTAGCTTTAATCAAAGTTTCGGTAAGAGAAGTTGAACAAATATGCACTAGTATCAGCATGATCTAAATCTGTTTCAGGTGATATATTTTTATATCTCCACTCATTTCACTACCAGGAAGGCAGATTTTCTATTTGTAAATAAAAAACCAGAAATTTTTTTTTTGTGTACTCTTGATGAATCAGCTTTATGAAAACATATATTAATTAAATTATTAGATTAGGTAGATACTCTGTAGCTCCAATTATCATAATTACCCAACTGTATTGCTTTTTATGAGCTTCACAAAACACAATATTATTTTTTTTTCTTGATATCTTAATTTTATATCCCAGATGCAGGCTACTTGACATGTCAGAAATCCTCTAAATAAAACATTACAGTCTTCATGGAAAAGGAAAAAAACAACTTCTTCCCTGATGGCACCAAGATCCATGAAATTAACTGTGGCATCTGTTTTAACTGTTGTTCCTGCTGATACTGCAAGATCAAGTGCTATAGCCACCTTGCATGCAAGCATCAGCAGTTGTTCAGTTGTATCAAATTGTAAGCTTTGGCTCATTAGCAGGGTGGCACCTTTATAATAGTCTGAATGCTAAATGAAAAGCATTCAACTTTAAAACAAAACTACTCCCTAAAATTAAATGTCTTTGAAAAAAAGGTTTGTATCGTGATTTGCTAGTACTGAAATGCGTTTTTGTAGAAAAAATGCCCAATCTTATATTTACCATTGATAAGAGTGCAAGGCAAGTCAGAAGAAATCCTGAATTGATATATATTGAATAACAATTCTTGTCAAAATTGTTTGCATTATTTATCCTGTTTAAAATAGAAATCTGTTATAAATTCTTCATAGCAGGAGAGCATGAAACATTTAAAAAAGAGTTGTAAACGCAACACTAGGGGAAACTTAAGTAATTAAGATGGTTTTGTTCTGTTTTGTCTTTTTAGCAGGATTGTCTCCCTATCTGAATTTAGGTGTAGATGAAAGTTGTAAGCAGGTTTATAACACAGTTTACTATGTCTCATAGGAATCTGATTTGGTTTTGTCTAGTTTCCTTCTAAGGTCGGTATTTGAAGTTGATCACCCTCTGTAGTATTGCTGTATGCATAGTTTAAGAGGATTAAAAGATACCTCAGAGGCCACTAATACGCTGTATTTTTTAGTTACCTTCTTTCCAAAGGTTTAACTTCAGAAGCAGGAGTACAAAAAGAGCATATAGTTTTAGCAAAGTGAACATGCTACTGCTGCAGCTTGAAAAAACAAAGAAAATACAATTACTCGTTATGCTCTTTTCTTTTGAAACAGATAAAGCAATGGAAACATGAAACAGAGTAAAGTTTCAATAATGTGAAACAGGAGCAACTTGTTGCTAATGTTTTTGTCCCTGGCAAATTCAAGAAACACCAACAGGCCTTGCTCTTAACACCTGTCAAATGCAGTAATAGGAAAAAGGATAATAACAAAATTAGGATCTTAATTATTGTGTTGCACCATATTTGAATCTATCCAAGAGACAAAAACAGCTGGTATGAGTATGTCCAAGTTAGCTGGTATGTTTCTGATAGTTTAACTGGTCATTGGATCAGAACTTGACTTTATAGAAAAAAGGATACGTAACATCAGGAAAACAAGTTAAAAATAAAATGGCGTCAGGTTGGAATTGTTTGGCTTCCTTGAATTCAGGAATTGTCTACCAGCTCTAAAGTCTGCTGAGAAATAGCATAGAAATATTTTTTTCTGAGTCAAAAGCTGAAAGTAGCCAACAGTGTAAAGTGTGTCAAGGCTAAAAGATGCAGGCAGTTGTCAGAGACCAGCATCTGCGACAGTTTGCTATTTAGAAAAAGCAAGCCAGAAACCAGTTCCACTGTTCACAAGATTACTGTGTACATGTGTGTTTTCCTTCACATTTCAAGAATTTCATTCTCTAGGGTTAAGGGTAGATTTTGTAACATAAGCATTGATTTAACATGTCCATAGTTGATCCAGGTAGTCAATTATTAGTGAGAGCTGTCACTGACAGTAAAGATTAGCAGTCTGAACCTGTTACAGTAAGCACCTTTGTAGTGTTTATTTGTGGGTAGTGTGAATCTTGTCATGTAGGGTGCAGTGATCACTCAGAAACACAGAATCACCTAGGTTGGAAAAGACCTCGAAGATCACCTAGTCCAACCATTAACCTAACACTAACCGTTCTCAACTACACCATGTCCCTAAGCGCTATGTCAACCCGACTCTTAAACACCTCCAGGGATGGGGACTCCACCACCTCCCTGGGCAGCCCATTCCAACACCTAACAACCCGTTCTGTAAAGAAATACTTCCTAATATCCAGTCTAAACCTTCCCTGGTGCAACTTGAGGCCATTCCCTCTTGTCCTATCACTTATTACTTCATTGAAGAGACTCATCCCCAGTTCTCTGCAACCTCCTTTCAGGTAGTTGTAGAGGGCGATGAGGTCTCCCCTCAGCCTCCTCTTCTCCAGACTAAACAACCCCAGTTCCCTCAGCCGCTCCTCATAAGACATGTGCTCCAGACCCTTCACCAGCTTCGTTGCCCTTCTTTGGACACGCTCGAGTAATTCAATGTCCTTTTTGTAGTGAGGGGCCCAAAACTCAACACAGTAATGGAGGTGTGGCCTTACCAGTGCTGAGTACAGGGGTAAGATCACTTCCCTGTCCCTGCTGGCCACGCTATTTCTGATGCAAGCCAGGATAACATTGGCCTTCTTGGCCACCTGGGCACACTGCTGGCTCCTGTTCAGCTGGCTGTCAATCAACACCCCCAGGTCCCTCTCTGACTGGCAGCTCTCCAGCCACTCCTCCCCAAGCCTGTAGCGCTGCTGGGGGTTGTTGTGGCCCAAGTGCAGCACCTGGCATTTGGCCTTATTGAAGCTCATACAGTTGGCCTTAGCCCATCACTCCAGCCTGTCCAGATCAACACTCCCACCCAACTTGATGTCATCTCCAAACTTACTGAGGGTGCACTCGATCCCCTCGTCTAGATCATCAATAAAGATGTTGAACAGGAGTGGCCCCAAAACCGAGCCCTGGGGGACACCACTCATGACCGGCCACCAACTGGATTTAACTCCGTTCACCACAACTCTTTGGGCCCGGCCATCCAGCCAGGTTTTTACCCAGCGAAGCGTGTGCCCATCCAAGCCACGAACAGCCCAGTTTCGCCAGGAGAATGCTGTGGGAAACAGTGTCAAAGGCCTTACTGAATTCAAGGTAGACAACATCCACAGCCTTTCCCTCATCCAGTAAGCAGGTCGCCCTGTCATAGAAGGAGATCAGGTTTGTCAAGCAGGACCTGCCTTTCATAAACCCATGCTGACTGGGCCTGATCATCTGGTTGTCCCGCATGTGTTGTGTGGTGGTACTCAGGATGAGCTGCTCCATCAGCTTCCCGGGCACTGTAGTCAAGCTGACAGGCCTGTAATTTCCTGGATCACCCTTCCGACCCTTCTTATATATGGGCGTCACAATGGCCAATTTCCAATCTGTTGGGACCTCCCTGGTCAGCCAGGACTGCTGGTAAATGATGGAAAGTGGCTTGGCGAGCACCCCAGCCAGCTCCTTCAGCACCCTCGGGTGTATCCCATCTGGTCCCATAGACTTGTGTGTGTCTATGTGATGCAGTAGGTCACTGACTCTCTGCTCCTGGATTGTGTGTCGGGGGGTGTTCTCCCAGTCTCTGTCTTCTGGCTGAGGAGGCTGGATTCCCTCAGTACAACTAGTCTTGCTATTAAAGACTGAGGCAAAGAAGGCATTAAGCACCTCAGCCTTTTCCTTGTCACTTGTTACCATGTTTCCTCCTGCATCTAGCAGGGGATGGAGGCTCTCCCTGGTCTTTCTTTTGCTGTTGTGATACTTCTAGAAACATTTCTTGTTGTCCTTGATTGCTGAAGCCAGATTAATTTCCATCTGGGCTTTAGACCTCCTGATTTCTGCCCTGCATAGCCTCACAGCACCTTTGTAATCACTGAGAGTGGCTAGCCCCTTCTTCCTAAAGCTGTAAACTCTCTTTTTCTCCCCGAGTTGCAGCCAAAGCTCCCCGTTTAGCCAGGGTGGTCTTCGCGGCCCCCAGCTTCTCTTACAGCACCTGGGGACCGCCTGCTCCTGAGCCATAAACACTTCCTTCTTAAAGAGTGCCCAGCCTTCCTGAACCCTTATACCCTTCACGACCATCTCCCAAGGGATTCTGTCAAGCAGGTGCCTAAACAAAATAAAGTCAGCCCTTTGGAAGTCCAGGGTGTCAGTTCTGCTGCCCCCTCTCCTGGCCTCTCTAAGAATAGAGAACTCTATTATTTCATGATCGCTGTGCCCTAGTCAGCCGCCAACCACCACATCATACACCAGTCCTCCTCTGTTCACAAAGAGGAGGTCCAGCAGGGCACCTTCTCTGGTCGGTTCACTCTTACCTATTCAACCAGACTATCAGGATGTTCTTAACATATACCATGGGGGGTTCTTAGAAGTTCATTGACCTGAGTGATGCCATGGGACTGATTTCTTTAAATTGTTGAAAAATTTCCTCAAGATTGGCAGGAATTTAGCAGTCAGTACTGAGTAAATATAGTAAAGGAAAAATATGCATCTTCCTTTCAGTAAATCCCCTTTCTGAGAACATCCTAATTTTCTTAAGATGACAAACTACATTACTACTTTCCTTGTCCTTTTCCATTTTGTAGGCCAAAATTTTTGCACATACTGTGTAACACCTGACACTGCAATGAGAAGTGTAAGGTATTAATCCTTGTAAGTTAGAGTAGAAGAGGGTGAATTATAAGTATTAAGTTATTCAGTTATCTGAAATTGTTTGTTTTGATATTTTTATTTGTTGATATTATTTGAAGTTACTTCAGTCTTTCACATAAAGATTTGTAATAAGTGATCCAAATGTCATAAAAATTGAAAGTAGTTTCCTTTTTTTCTTTTTTTTTTTTTTTTAATTTAAGCTATTTCTAAATTTTTCCAAAATATTGGGAGAGGTTTATAATCAGTTGTGTTTTGTAACAACAGACTTTAATGTGACCATGGGGCCAGGTTTCTGATTTGCTATATTTCTCTTCGCAAAACCAGAAACAAGTACAGAAACAAGCTGGGGGAAAAACAAAACAAAAGAGATGGAAAGCTTTGCTTAGTGTGAAAGGAACAAGGAGTCATATGAACACCCTTTTTTCCCAAAGTAACCTGTTCAACCAACACAGAGAATCTGAACAAAGATCCTGTAAATGAGGAATTAAACTACACCATCACTTGACTTGATCTTTGTTGAGATGTTTGAGATTATCTGGGAATCCTTTTGCTACCATATTTTCATCAGGCTACACACCAATATTACAGAATCACAGACTCACAGACTGGTTGAGGTTGTAAGGGACCTCTGCAGGTCATCTAGTCCAACCCCCCTGCTCAAGCAGAGCCACGTAGAGCAGGTTGCCCAGGAACATGTCCAGATAGCTTTTTAATATCTCTAAGAAGGGAGCCTCTACAAACCTCTGTGGGCAACCTGTGCCAGTGCTCGGTTGCTCTCGCCAAAAAACTGTTCCCTGATGTTCAGAGGGAACCTCCTGTGTTTTCACTTTGTGCCCATTGCTTCTTGTTCTGTCACTGGGCACTACTGCAAAGAGCCTGGCTCCATTTTTGTTATGTCCTCCCTCCCTGTATATATCCTTTATATACATTGATAAGATCCCCTTGAGTTTTCTTCTGCAGGGTAAACGGTCCCAATGCTCTCAGTATTTCCTCATATGAGAGATAGTATTGATCCACAAAAAGTAAAACAGGAAATGCACATTATAATTAGCTAGCCAAAGTTGTCTCACTATCATAATAGAATCTCATGATTGTTTTTGTCATATTAGTGATGGTGAGTGAGAAAATTTTGGTTAGCTGTGATGACCTATGAAAGAGAAAAAGCTTTAAAAAAATGGTGTGAGAACTATAAGATATATATCTATACTTGTTGAATACTAAACTTAGTTCACCGTGCTTCTGTTTATATGTGCAAATGTGTATATATACTCCTCCGTCAGCCAAAACCTAGAAAAAGAAATACAATCTGATCTCACATTGAGAAACAAATTGAAAAATGTGTAGCTTAGCATATAACATGAAATGTAATTGTGAAAATGTGATTTATAGCTCAAAATATATTTACCACAAAAAATTATTTTCAATTTTAAAATTGTGGTGTAAATCCATGCATTTCCTAGAAAGTTTGATACAATTTACAGTGCTTCTAGATTTATATGTTAACTTATGTCAGAGTTCCTGATTATGAGTAATGTCTTGGAAAACAAATGTATTGTTTGGTTACATGCATACAGAATGCAAGTCTATAATGCTTCATATATATATATATAAAAAAAAAAAATACATTTCAGCTTTATATGCCAAACACAAGGAGGTCTTTTCCAGTAGCTAGTAGAACATGGAAACTATTCCGTGGAACTGAGCATTGCGATTTACTTTGGAGGGTACAAGATATACTGAAAAGTATAGTCATTAGTAGTAGTCTAGAAGCAATGTATTTTCTGGAACATGAGCTCATAAAAAGTGTTTGCAAATAATAAACCTGAAAAACAGCCTTTGCTTTCCGTTTTAGCCACAGTGATGTAACATTCAATTTAATCTGACATAAGCTTTTTAATAGAGTAATGATTTATTCTTGACATTTGGACAAAGGACACAAGGAGCCTTGGAAGTAATTTTTAAACTCCTAGCCATATATATTTATATGTAGAAGAATGTTGACTATACATGGCATAAGGATAAAATTATACTGAATTTCATTACTGCAGAGGTCATTGGATAATTGCCGAATCTGCTATTCCTTGTTACTTACGCTCAACCTCTAAGCAAGATTGCTTCAGACTGGAAGAATGCCCCTTTTACCATTTAGAACTTCTGTGACAGAAATAGAAATGGATATATCCATTAAGAAGGCATTTGCAAAGAGGTTGATAGCATTGGCATGCATTTTTTAAGCACTAAGCATGTAGTCAATGTATATGTGCAGATAGTTGTACTTCATATGTAGTAGTTTGGTGTATCCCAGATGCTTACAGCTTAATGACTTAAGATTTGAATTGTACACTCTTCTGGGACAGCTAAATATGAAATCGCCTGGTCAGAGCTACTGCTTTTATTTTGATATGGTCTGAAATTCCTTTTTTATTCCCAGAGTTTTGGGGTAGATAAAGAGCAGAATTCTAAAAAAATGAAATATGGTAACCCTTGTCCTATATAGTTGAGCAGTTTGTTCCAGTGTATCACATGGAGGCAGACATGAGTCATTCTTTTAAAATAAAAAGTGAATAAAAAAATTTTATCAAACTTTATAACTGCTCATCAACATTATTCTGAATGATGAAAAGTTCCTTTTGCAGTGGAAGCCAAAGAGTAACTATGAAAACAAAGTGCATCTGCCTATTGTGATCTTCATAGTATAACAGACAGAAAATACTGAGTGTAAGCTTTTCAAGGAAGTAACATATACATTAATACTCTAAGACAAGAGAGATTCCAAAGTAAAGAGTTTAAAGTCTTTATTTTTTGTAATAGTTATTATTGCCGATATATTATTTTTTGCTATCAGACTCTCAGTGTTAAACTGCATTTTTTTTTAAATGTTGAATATGCTTAATGCATGAAATACCAGATCATATAAAAATGGACGTTTTCCTAAAGACTTATCTCCTTGCTTCTTTCATTGCTATAAGGGAAAATGGTTAGATGTGACTCAAAAATTATGCATAACTACATTTGTTTTCTTTGTAGCAATTGCATAAATGTCAATCAATTAACTTAGATTAAAATGGTCAGCATCTTACCTTTCTGTAAAAAAAGTATTACTTTTTTCTCAAAAAGAGAATATATATTATTTTGTTCCAGAAAAAAATCTGCTCAGTAACAGTATGATAATTGTAAAAGGTATTTTGGTACAGAAATGCATGCAGAGCGACAAATATGTTATTTCACAGAAAACTTTTCAAGACCAAAGTGATTAAATGGGACACCTGTATTACGTTTTGTGCAAGAAAATACAAAAAAAATGTGTGGCTTATTAGCTCTTGACACTTCAAAATGTGAGTGACTAAAGAAAGAAACAGCTTAGAAGGGAGGAAAGGTAAAAAAAGAAAATGTGAATAGCAAGCTGATGACAATTCTCTAATTATGCCTTTGGCTCAGGAGCAGAGTTTTGTGCCCACCAGGCAGGTGCTTGGCTGCCTGGTGTAGAAGAAAGAGAACTGGTTTTCTGTGTCTAGATTCAATCATATATTTATGTTCTGCTGAAGAACTTACCTAATTTTTTTTTGTGTGTGGTAAATGAGAAATAAATAAAATATAGATACCTAATGTACCTGGTTGATCACCTTTCAGAGAGTTTTTGGAGAATTTGTGTGAATTGCTCCCCCATGGGTCATTATCACTGCCTGTATTCTCAGCAATTTTTTTCTGATTATTATCACTGTTGAGTGACTGAATAATCAGAGCTGTTGCCTACATCTTCTTCACAGGTGATGGATGTCAGTGTCTTTTGAAAATGTCATGGTTTCTGTTTCCTTGTTTAATAATTTCTACGAAGATACCTAACTCTCTGACATATGTGGGCTTAAAGCAGTGACTAGACATTCAGTATTCATTTATTTAATTTTGGTAAGTTATTCACTTATGTCAGGTATTTTATACAGCAATGTCATAGTGGTAGGAGGAGCATTTTTTAGTTTAATGGACCAGGCCTTATACAGTGCTGTTTTTTGAACATGGCACCCTCATGCTGACTCATGTTGAAAGAAACAGTATTGCTAAGTAATGCTGGGTGCAGGTTTAAGTGGGGAGAGGAGTGACTGGAGAGCAGCCCTGCAGAAAGGGGTCTGGGGGTGCTGGTTGCCAGCAGGCTCAGTATGTCAGCAGTGTGCCCTGGCAGCCCAGAGGGCAAACCGTATCCTAGGGTGCATCAAACACAGCACAACCAGCCAGGCAGAAGAGGTGATTATCCTGCTGTATTCAGCCTTGGTGCGGCCTCACCTTGAATACTGTGTGAAGTTCTGGGCCCCACAATTCAAAAGGGTGTGAAGGTCCTTGAATGTGTCCAGAGGAGGGCAACAAAGCTGGTGAAAGGGCTGGAAGGCATGTCCTGTGAGGAGCAGCTGAGGACTTTGGGCTTGTCTAGTTTGGAGAGAAGGAGGCTGCAGGGTGACCTCAACTGCTCTCTACAGCTTCCTGAGGAGGAAGTGGAGAGGGAGGTGCTGCGCTCTTCTCCCTGGTATGCAGTGATAGCACACATGGGAACAGTTCAGAGCTGCGTCAGGGGAGGCTTAGACTGGACATTAGGAAGCATTTCTTTACCAAGAGTGTGGTCAAACACTGGCACAAGCTTCCTAGAGAGGTGGTCAAAACCACAAGCCTGTCAGTGTTTAACAGACATTTGGACAATGCCCTTAGTGCCACCCTTTAACTTTTGGTCAGCCCCAAATTGGTCAGGCAGTTGGACTAGATGATCGTTGTAGCTCCCTTCGATCTGAAATAGTCTATTCTATTCTAAGTCAGTAGGCATTATTTTAATCTGAGTTATGATTCTATTTATAAATCTGTCCACTTACTTTCTTGTTTAATAGGTTTGCCCATAATACAATATCACGTGTCTTGAGGCATCAACAGCAAAATTCACAAATGTACTTTCTAGTATCTGGAAGATAATAAAACCAAATTCTGTTCTATGGGGATTAAATATTTTTTTTCTTCTCGGCCTGTACAGGAAAACAAGTTTCTTCTAAAGTTTAAGGCTTTAATGAGTTTTCTGTTCTATTTTTATGTTCTGAGGCTCAAACAATGATCTTATGATAGATAACCATTTTAGATTGCAAACAAAATGCCTTTGGGTTTGGTGGCCTGTCTGTTCTGATTGTAACTTCTTGTATCAACCTGGAAATAATAGGCTTCAATGTAATTTTTTTAAAAAGAAATCTTTCCACAGCTCAAGTTACTGGCTAATTTCAGAAATTACTAGTTAAAGTTGTACTAATTTTTTTTACACAGAAAGTTAAACTAGATTACCATAATGGCAACTACTGGCCATGCTACATGTCCTGCAACAAATTTATTTAATCTTCTTAGATTCTCATTTTTCACTTACTCATGTGTAATTATCAGTAGACAACACTTTCAGCTGTCTTTGATTTTTTTAACAAGTCTTTAGTCAACTGTGTCAAAAAGCTTAAAAGTGGCTATAACCTTTTTGCATACACTGCAGTCCTATAATCACTGCAGAATTGGTGGCGATGCTTTGAATGGGTTTGCTCTCTGCTGCTGCTGTCAGGGCTGAGCCAACAGAACGAATGCTGTGCTCTTCAACTGGTTCTGCACAAAGTCAGATACCTTTACTTTAATAAGATTTAAACATAAAGTATCAATAAATGTAAACTAATTAGGTTTTCCATTGAAGAGGACCAGGAATACTCATAGCCTGTTCTGCCACATGTGCTGAGGTGCTAGTCTGTGGCACTGTGGCAAAGGAGCATGTATAGGGCCTGCTGTTCTCTGTCTCTGTATGTGATTAAAATCAAATCCTTAATCCATTTTGGATTTGTATTCTAGGGGTTACAGTAGATACTGTTAAAAAAAAACCACCACAACACCCAAAAACCTATAATGTTAAGACACTTGCAGGTTTGGAAACAACCAAGCTTCTAAGTCAAGTTTGCACAAATGTTAAACCAAGTTAAATCAAAAAAGCTCTACAGTGGTCACATTTCAGTTGTCAAATATTACTTAAAGCAATTTCCTGCTGATCTAATACTGTAATTCAGTAATTACTGCATAGTATTATTTTAAATAAAATTATTCTCTATACTTAATGACCTTTTCAAAGTACTTACTACATCCAGCCCTACTTTAAAACAATAAAACCATAAATTAGTTTTCCAGGATTGACTTTAAATTATAAAAAAGGTACTCTGTGTTGTGTACAGTAGGTTATATATACATATACAGTGTATATATATATACAGGATTATGTTACATTTATTCTTCCTCATAGTTACGAACTGTTATTAATCGATGAGCAGCCATAGAAATTTTTTTGTTGCTAAAACAGGAATTCAATATAAAATGAGACTAAACCAGAATTTCTCAATATAAGTAGCTTGCATATTAAGAAATAATAGCCATCTTGTCTCTTAAAGTAGGAGCATATATTGATGATGTCTATTTGTAATACATACAAACAGCAACAACTGAATAAAATGCCAAGTCCACTCAGGTATTAAAGCAATACGCACACTATGGCCTTCAAATACAAATGTCCAACCAGGAGGAAGGGTGGGCTTAGTGCCATAGAGTAATGAGCTTTTCATATTAATTGAAGGAAAGACTGGCCTTACTGAAATCAGTGACAAAACTCCCACTAAATGAAACCAGGATTTTTGTTTGTTTAATGAAATAAGAGCTATGAAGAAACTCTTAAATTTGGACCTGCTACTCATCAAGTAAATTTTCTTGGTGGTGGTACCCGCTGTTGAATCCAGTAATCTGTGTCTGCACACGTTTGCTGTGCCTTAGCTTCACCTTGCTAAACAGGAATCTGCTGTAGTCTGCAAATCACTGAGGTGCAGTATCAGCACCTTGAAACCAAGGCAATGAGCCATGCAGACAGGAAAGCAACGTCATTCTGAGCTCAGCGCAGTGATGCTGCACTTGGTTCACGTGTGACTGTCAGTGTCTGTATCTTTAAAAACTACCTGAACAGCCTAGTGATCCAGCTGGCCCAATAGAATGTAATAGTTTCTCAGGACTCTGTAGTGCCATGTTAATCTTAATGGTGATCATTGTTGAAGGAAGACTCGAGAGTATCATTTTTACTACTTTTGTGTGACCACTGAAATTCAGATATCACTGTGATACATTTCTGTACATTTCTCTGTAGTTAATGATGTGTGTTCAGAAATACAAAATACTTTTAAAAGCATAGCCCACAAAGGGTAGAAGAGAAACATGCATGAAATTGAAGTTCAGTAACATAAAATATAGTGCTAGCTGAATAATAACTAGAAAATTATGTTAAAAATCTTCTGACAGGGAACAGAAGTGTCTCTGAAAAATTGACATAATTCCACACTATAAATATTTCTTACTGCTCTTACTAGGATATCTTCAAAACCATTATCAGTAGACAATTGATTATTTCTTAAAATAATTAAATACTTGTTTTGTTTTCCACTTTTAAAGCCTCAGCTACTGATGCATTATTTTCATACTCTTCCTGACCAAGTACTGATGTCATTGACAGTTTAAACAATTTAATGAATTTTGCAAACAGTACAGAACAGTGATGCCATTATTGGGGGTAATAGTTGTTTTGAAGTCTCAGATGCAGTGGTGAAGAGGTTCACGGTTGATGGTATCTGACAGTTCTTTTCAGGTATAGGCAGTAGTGCTGATAATCAGCACATCCAGTTAGTTCAAATACCTTTCATGCTTTATGATTAACAATCAAAATTATAAGTGAATAGATTACTGCCTGGCATCTCTAATTGTCTATGCTCTTTTTGTCTTGCAAATATGCTTAATCACCATATGGAAAAGCAATGTACATTCTTACTGAATAGATTTTGTCTATAATACAACAAATTTTATTGTATAGATTTTTTTTTTTAAAAAGTCATATTTAAGCAAAAAGTTTATATTTTTTCTTTCAATAAATTCTAACTTAGGAAATGTCATTTTTCATTGCAAAAAATGTCAACAAAATTGTTTAAACAGCCACCAAGATGTCTGCTGATGAGTGTTACCATTCCATTCCTCTTCAAAGGACCAAGTAGTTGGTCTAGACAGCACCAAAGTAGGAATGAAATTCTGGATGTACTGAAATCAGCAAGAATTTTACTGCTGATTTCAATATGATGATAATTTCTCTAAATGTCAGAAAATATGTCAGGGTTCTTAACATACCCTAATATCATAAGAAGTTTGCTTATACATATAGTGGTTTTTGTTAGCAGTATTAACTTTGTTCTGTTCTGCGTACAAATGGTGCCTGCTCTAAGCAGGTCATTTCAAAAACTTTTGTACATGCAAAATAGCCATGCAGATAGACTGCAGCTTTAAAAGAAACATTTCCTAAAATACATCATGATACTGAGACCGATCCCTCGGTGCTATTTTGGATCTGGAGTTATTTAATGTCACAGAGCACCTCAGTTTACTCTGTGTATTAAAGATTCTCTGTAACACATCCATCTTTTATGAAGATTGCAAACGTATGAACATGGCTTGATGTTTTTCTTTGGACCTGGGTCCTCTGAGAATGATCGTTTCTTACCTGTGGTTTGCACTAGTTGAGTTGATGGCTATACAGATAACATTAATATTTCTCAGAGCTGAAAGAAACAGTCAAAACGTTTGGTGTCTCAGTGAAGACTTAGAAATGTTTTTGGGACTTAAGAACAGCTGGTTAATGGTAAACTAGCATTGTATTTTGTATTCAGTGTACTTGTACTCTTTTGATCCTAGTTTTATATCTAAAAGCATGACCTGAAATTTTATTTAAAAATTGTTGGATTTTTTTTTTACTACATTACATTACAGGCCACCAAGAGAGAAAACAGATTAGTTTTACTAACTGTAGATTCCTATCTGGCCTTAGAATTCCCTTGTACACAAGTGATTGGAGACCAGGCATATACTTTTTTGTTGTTATGTCTCACAATGATTACAAAGATGCTATGAGGCTATGCAGGGTGAAAATCAGGAGGTCTAAAGCCCAGCTAGAAATTAATCTGGCTTCAGCAATCAAGGAGAACAAGAAAGGGACAACAAGGGTAGGGAGGCTCTGCAGAGAGACCTGGACAGGCTGGAGCGATGGGCTAAGGCCAACTGTAGGAGTTTCAATAAGGCCAAATGCCAGGTGCTGCACTTGGGCCACAACAACCCCCAGCAGCGCTACAGGCTTGGGGAGGAGTGGCTGGAGAGCTGCCAGTCAGAGAGGGACCTGGGGGTGTTGATTGACAGCCGGCTGAACATGAGCCAGCAGTGTGCCCAGGTGGCCAAGAAGGCCAATGGCATCCTGGCTTGTATCAGAAATAGCGTGGCCAGCAGGGACAGAGAAGTGATCTTACCCCTGTACTCAGCACTGGTAAGGCCACACCTCCATTACTGTGTTGAGTTTTGGGCCCCTCACTACAAAAAGGACATTGATTTACTCGAACGTGTCCAAAGAAGGGCAACGAAGCTGGTGAAGGGTCTGGAGCACATGTCGTATGAGGAGCGGCTGAGGGAACTGGGGTTGTTCAGTCTGGAGAAGAGGAGGCTGAGGGGAGACCTCATCGCCCTCTACAACTACCTGAAAGGAGGTTGCAGAGAACTGGGGATGAGTCTCTTCAATGAAGTAATAAGTGATAGGACAAGAGGGAATGGCCTCAAGTTGCACCAGGGAAGGTTTAGACTGGATATTAGGAAGTATTTCTTTACAGAACGGGTTGTTAGGTGTTGGAATGGGCTGCCCAGGGCAGTGGTGGAGTCCCCATCCCTGGAGGTGTTTAAGAGTCGGGTTGACATAGCACTTAGGGATATGGTGTAGTTGAGAACGGTCAGTGTTAGGTTAATGGTTGGACTAGGTGATCTTCAAGGTCTTTTCCAACCTAGGTGATTCTGTGATTCTGTGTTTCACTATGCATCCTTTTTTTTCCCATTCTTGGAGATTGAGTACTGGGCTAGATGAACCTTTGCTCTGACATACCACTGTCACTCTTACATTCTTCCATAACCCACACAGACCAGGTCTTGTCAGGGGCTAAATTTTGAGAAGTTGGTTCCAGTATTTATAGGCCATATCCATTTTACAAAAAGAAAATGACTGGAGACACTACCTGCTCAAGCAAACAGTAGAGTCTCATAAATAGTAATACAGATTTCTATCCCTATTCTGTTGTGTTTGCTACAGAGCAATTTCTTAATAGGGTTTGCAACTTGTACTTCGTAAGTTTACTCTTATGGGATAACAAATAGTGAATAGATTTCAGGAGGATCTTGATCAAGCAGATTTTCTCACCTTGTCCTGTCATAGAAATAAAGTCTTTATTTCCTTGAAACATGAAATCTGCAGATAGTCAGAAATGATCAGGTTCTGCATTACTTACGCATTTAAATTCTGTGAACACAAGACATCTCTGAGCCATGGATCAAGCAGGAGCAGAAGGCTTACCATGAAAATATTGCTCTCCACAGCACCTGTGAATAGCACCTCTTGGAGACAAAACATAAGGTTTGATAGAGTTTGGTCTGACAGTAAGCAGCCATCCTTGCACATGCAGCCACTGAATTATGGGACGTTACTGTTTCACTGCATTTGCTGCAGTCAGGATTTTCTTCTGTCTCCTTTTCCCATCTAGTAAGCTTGTTCCCCCTGCAAAGGAGGTTAATGGAGTACATTCACTTGCAGTTTTACAGTTCTTTCCTTAGTTTTTCTTACTTTTGCAGATTTTTTGACTGAAGCCTGATTTTCCTCTCTGACAGGCTCAAATTGTAATACAGACCATGGTTCTTGTTCAGCTGCTATAGTGTTCCCAAGGAACACCATGCATTTCCTAGATGTCATAGGAGGTATAGGTATCAGAAGAATGTACTGAGCCATTTGGAGACTATTCATCTTAACAAAAGAAATGCCATCAAATCTTCTGGAGAAAGTTTATAGATTGCTGAAATCTTAAGTGGCAGTGTTATAACTGTGGATTTTCTCAACATTGTATTTTGTGTTATTGCAAGTGACAAAAGCTACAAAGTCTCTGATGGCCTTGCACATTAGCTTCACCGAGTGCTTTGATTTTGTTAAACTTATACAGGGTCTTTTGTTGCCAATTCAGATAACTTACTTTCTATTTTTGGTGTCTCAGGTGACAATTTTTTATCACTGTGTTTAAGAAGAGGTCTTTTTAAGAGTTCAGGAGAGTTATTCAATGCAGCTGGTCAAATGGCAAATGTCTTCTATTTCAACTCTTGTAGTCTTTGTTCAGTTTAAATGGAAAAGCTATATAGATGAAGAACTTCATGTTTTGTTGCTCACTGACAGGATATATTAGAGTACAAAAGCATAGTTTAAGCTTTCCAAAAGTGCATGCTGTTGCTAGGTTCAACTCTATATCTGTATTGTGTCTACATGCATGGACCCTGATCTGTAATGGGAAAACAGCAACCCTGGGGTTAGAATCCAGTCAGCTCAAACAAAACCTGTATTATCTCAGTACGTCAGTGAGTAGAACAGATTGAAAAAAATGAATTTTGATGAAAAAAAAGAAAGCATTCTTAGTGTAAAATTTTCCCTTTTTCACTAATTCTATCTTGACAATTTCATTTTGAAAGAAGGGTGCCAGCCTCTGGAAGTCTTATTTTCTCTTCTTCTGTAGAAAGTTGAAAGCTTTACTAAGGGTAAACTTAGACATATTTATTTAATAATTGCTTTATGATAAATCAATTTATTAGGGTACTCAGTTCATCTTCAGCATTGCAGTTCAAGATCTGCCCTGAAGAAAGGTGTTAAATCTGTCCCTTGAACTAAGAGAGCACCCAAAATGTATTTCTCTTCTGAATGTTTTTATGCCTTGCAAAATAGTTCAGTGACCATTAACTTGCTCTGGAGCCATTTCTTCTTATACTGAACATGATATGGTCTCCATTTCTGGGCCACAAACTTGGAGTGAAGGAGTATGGGAGAGCACATAAGGGTATATTTGCACTGTCAAATAATGTAGCTCATTGGTTTGCTCCTTGGCTCTTGGCCTTGACTATCCACACTATTAGTTCGCTGCCAGACTCTCTGCTGGGTTAAAGTAGCTGTTCCCCTTTCAGATGTACCTCTGGCAATAGTCTTCTCCATGGACTTCCTGCAGGCTATATGAATGAAAAAGCAGCAGCTTTATAGTCCTTTAACTTGCAAAGTCTCCCAATGGTATTGTGTCAGACACTGTACCCTCTAATATTTTCACATGCCCACATGCCACACCAGTGCATGCTTCTCATATCCTTCGTATTTATAAAATGGCACTTTGAACAAGTTTCCCCTTCCTCTCCAAAGATAATAATTGTAATTCAGTAGGATCACTGTTGGTAATGCAGGATTTTTGGATTTAAAAGATGCATAGGAATAGCCACATTAGAAATTACCAAGGCTAAATAAATTCTTGTTTCTATGAATATTCATACACATCTCATAAAAATTCTCCAATCTACATCAGACATTCATGAACAATCCATTTGGTGTTCAGTGCATAGACTAGCAAAACATAATTGCACTTTGCTAACATATTTCTTGTATGCACGTGTAAACATTTCAGATATTTGTACCCTAATCATCTCTTTTTAAAATCATTACTTTCTTCATTTCTCCTTCAACTTTTGATTAGTGAATTTGTGTGGAGACACAGCTGCAGATTACATTTACTTAACTGGAGTTCTGATTTCAGTGAGGTTGTGGTACAGTGTAGTAGAGTTTGCATCTCAGTGCATGTGATTCCTGTGCCAGGGGGAGTGGGTCCTGCTGTTATATTACTGATTTAATGGATTGAATGCCATAGTTTTCTTCAGCGGTAGAGAAAGAGCTTGTCTACCTCTGATGGCCTCACTTTAGGAAAGACACAAATAATTAGCTAAATTGGAGTGATTCCACCATCTCAGTCCTCCCTGAGATCTGCAGGCAGCTGTGCTTTTTAATGCAGTTTTAACTGATTAAGAGCAATGTTAGTGATGAAGCATTGAAGAAGGACACATAAGCAAATAGTAAAGGTACGTACAAAGTGGTTTAAAACATCAGATCAAAATCTAAATACAGAAAGAAAAAAACACTTCAATGCCAGCCTTAAATCTGTCAGACTTTAGTGGAATCCAGTGTGATGTAAAATTCCTTTATGCCAGACACTTGTATAAGAAAGTTTAGTTAATTCTATGAGTCGGTGATTGTTCGACCCAATGTTCAGTTCAGCTGTCCTTCCCTGCAAGAGAAAAGGTACAAACCAGTCCTACCAAGACTGCAGACACTGCGTGCTGCAGACAGTCCTACCAAGGCACAATGGTAATTTTCTCTCACAGTAGAAAGAAAGGTCCATCAGTCCCGTACAGGTTTTGTGCACAGAATTACCTGGTGTGGTAGACTGTTTAAGCCTCTTACCAGCACAGAACATTTCTGATTTCAGAAAATGTATAATTTGGAATATTGGCATTATATTTTTTAAAAAAGTTTTCTTATAAAGAGCATTGTTCAGTGATCTTTTTATCCTTGTCTACTAGAGTTCAAGAGGTTTTATGTCAAATTCAAAAAGTCTTTGTGGGACCCTGTCAATCTTGTCCTTGAGAGGATGAAAATACCCTGACTTTGTACGAGAGCTGTGTACTACTTTCAGGAATCCTTGAAACTGAATTTGGAAAACTACCTCACCTTTGGGGTATGGTTGGCTGTAAAGCTTTCACCACTAAGAAAATTACTGTTCTAGCCCTACTTGATACCTTCCATATGCTCTATTATGTGAAATACTGGATTCAATCGAATATATAAATATATATATAAATATATAAAGATATCTAGCTTCATAAGTATGCAATTTACAGATTAATAACATCGGTTTTATCCTCAGAAATTAATAGTTCAGAATAACAGAGCATGCTGAGAAATGATAACCAACACTAAAGGTTACCAGCAGTTAGCAAAGGAAGCCATATATATTGACTGCCCTCAAGAAAATAAATTAATAAGTTCCACAATAGGTCTGTGATACTTCTGACAGATTAAGGAATTACTATTGTCTTATTTAATTGCAATGTTTTAGTAAACACATATTTTAAGTTGAAAATAGTATCTTGGCACACAAATTCTGTATGTTGTGGTTACTACTATTTTTCCTGCACTCAGAAATGGCCATTATATTTAAATGTGAAGTCTTTAAAACTGTGAGGACGCAAAGAGATTTTATGAAAATGTAATTTAATTGAAATAATTTTAAATTTTATGAAACATTAATCATGAGCAGAATGTCTGTATGGAACATTAATTTGAGGCAGTAAGAATAAGCAGCTGCCGTTCCCTGATATAGTATCTGCAGCATTTATATTAATTATCTCATAACATAGACTAACTGAAGTAGAAAATTCATTATGTTTAGTTAAATAGTAAGGAGATCAGAATGCTTTTATTTGTTAATTTCAAGGTATCTTCCTAAAATCGTTGGCCTTAGAGGTAACAGATGGCTAATAAACTTCATGAGCTCATGAAAATAGAAATATACATATGAAGTTTTTCAATTTACAGACTTTTTTTTTTTTTTTAAATCTGATTATGCATATGGGACTGTAAAAAGATGACTGAAATGACTGTCCCATTCTTTAGTTAAAAGTTTGAAGGTCTTTTGGTCGTTCTATCAAATTTATTGTTTTTCGTAACCACATTTCTTTTTGTTTTTGCTATACATTATCCTTCCCATTTGTGACAGACGATACAGAGCTGGAAATGCTGCCATATATTGCAGGAATTTTAAGGCCATTTGCATACAATTCTAGTTCTGGTCTTCTTAGACATTTAGTTAGCCCAGTGGGGACTAGCCCTTAGTCTGGAGCCAGGAATTTTCAGTTCAAGCAATCAGTTTCTTAAGGCTAAATTCATAAACTTATGCATAATGGCAGACTTGCAGAGTAATGACACTGAATAGGTATGCTCTGTATAATGTTCCAGTTTGCTTTAATAGATACTGTCTTTAAAGGCAGCACTGAATTCTAATGGCAGTATAGGGTTACCATATTTTTGCACAGGGCCCTCTGGAAAAGAAATATATTTAAACGCACATACTGGATGTGCAGTTCATCAGTGCATCTCAGATATATGAGATTTACTGTGTAGCCATATAGTAGCGTGTCAATGGTAGGTGATACATTGAAAGGGCATTGGACTACATAAACATCAACTGTGGACTAATGTAAATAATCCTTCTCCCAGTTGAAGTGAGAATTGCTGCTGTAACCAGGTTTCTGGATGTCTGAACAGATGGGTGCAATCCTCAAGTTACAGCATGAGAAAATGCTTTTGTACTTTTCAGGAAAAACAGTATAGAAGTGCAAGGTAGTAGATAGTAGTATATTGTTCCTTTTAAAGAGGGGTACTCTCTCATAAAGTGAGGGATCTTCATGTGAATGGCATGATGATCACGGAACATGAATGACTGGACACTGCCCTGATCAACCTGATGTCATTAGATCGGCTTTTAGCAGAGGGTAAGACTGAATGACTTCTGGAGTTCCCTTCCAACTTAAATTACTCTGTAATCATATGCAATGATTCCAACATGTAGAGAAAGTTGGGATGATATAACATCGTGCTTTAGCACACACTGATTGTTAAGTTACTCATCTCATGTGGAGTAATTCCTAGTTTGCTGTAGGAGGTGGATGATGTGTACCCTGTTCTTCAAATTGTCCCTATGTTCTCTGTATATTTACTTCGTGGTTATTCTATTATATACGTGGATTTATGAATATAGTTCTGCCAGATTGCATGCATGAGATTGTATGTGCTGGGGATGATCTTCTGCAGTTCTTGTTGCAGGGGGGGTGTATCTTGCAACACATGCTAGAGTTGTGTGGCACGCATAACCACATGATGTGCTAGTGGAGTACCACATTGTCTTGGAAGTGTGCCTTCTGACAGGACACGGTACTTCGTATCTCACTCTGAAACAAAGCCTGAATCTTTCTGCTACAACTGATTCTCACAGGCCATATCATCAATAAATCATAGGTTTCACGCTAACTGGCCATTAGTGGATTCGGGAATGGAAATGTCATATTATGTTATGTTATATAAAGACTTCAGGAATATTCTGGCTGCGGAGCACAAAAGACAGATCAGTGGGTGAGTTCTATGTTTAAATTACTGTTAAACTGTGTGCTAATAATGTCTTTACATTTATATATCTTTCTTCACAATTGTCAGGCCTTCTGCTCTTAGAATTGAATATTGTTCTGAGGTCTGCAGCTGAAAAAGTAGGTGGAAGTAGCTCTCTTACCGAAGTAAACAGAGACACAAGTTCTGTCTACACCCTTGTGGTCCCATATATTATTGTGAATGGTGCTACATAGTGTGGGCTGTGTTTATCGCTGCTTTTTTTTCTTTCTAAATCACCTTTTGACCCTTCGCTTAACAAAAGCTTCTCAATACAACAGTATTTCAGTGTGCTTATTATGTCAGTATGGTAATGATATACACTTGTTAAAGTACAGATAATTTTATATATGTCTCTGTGTGTTTATATAAAAAGTATACACTGTTAAAATAACTTACTTGTTATGTCAGAAAACTAAGACTGGTTTAAATATGTTAGGGAATTCAATCCATTATGTTAGTCCCAAAATATGTTCTGCATGTCTTTATAGCTTTCAGTAGCACTATTTTTACTTCTTCATCAATTAGCTTGAGTTGAAAGGCACTGAAAGAACACATACTGATTAGCATTTTCAAATATTCTACTTCCAATCAGTAAATTATATTCAAATGCCAACACAAATTGTAACATTTACTGTATGTGAAAACAAATTGAACAGTTGGTTCCACCTAACATTTAAATAATATTTATTTGTAAAGATATTTCTGGATTGGGTACCTATAAGTTTTCAGATTCCTTCATTTTTTGCATAGCTGTATATGTTGGTTTTAAAAAACAGTTTTTATTACTTCAGATGACAGAAGACTCCAGTAACCTTTGAGCTAGTAACTTCATTTTACCCCGTAGTAATTCTCTTAATGGCTACTAGAATAGGTTGTAATAGCATAATAGCAGGAATGTCTTGCATTGGCATTAGACAAAACCAGAAGTATTTCTTGGCAGGTTTCTGAGTGAGTGGATTCATGTGATTTAATATGCATTTTTTGATTACTGTCTAACCTTCTACAACCTTTGCTGTCTGTCTTTCGCCATTAGAGATTCATCTCCCAGTCTATCAGGTGAAATAATAGTCTGAATAGATCTGAATTACCTCATGTTGACCTATTTTATTTAAATGAGTACAGACCAATGCATATAATAATTTCAGCAACATGTATCTTTAGAAGCTGATCACCAGAACAAAAAGTCCCTAAACATACTCTAAAATGCATCAACTCATTAATTAATATAATTTTTCAGCGTATAGCATAACCCTGAGCAAGCACATTTCAATGGCATATAGTGTTCTAGTGAACGGAGTGCTAGGCTGATCCTCTCTGTTGCAGAATACAAGGATAATTCACCTTGAATAAACCTGTGAATTAAGGTGGAGTGCTGAGGCAGGTACTATACTGAGACAGGATACAGATCAGAAACAAAGGCAAATGTAGACATTTTCTGTAAATATACCTGAATTCTTTTTGTTACTTAAAAATTTTAATTAAGCATAACTTAGGGTTGTGTTTTGCAGCTCAGGTCCTCTGAAAAAATATCGTGTGTGTAATGGTGATAATGTCTGAATATTATTCTCTGTTTCTTACGACTTTCTGAAAGCTACTTTTTAGACTGAAGTCTTTTACCTCTGTTCTGTGTTCGTCTGAATGTTCTTGGAAAGTTGAACAAAACTTACTGATAAGTTTCTGTGTGAGTGGGATTTAAATTGTTTATTATTTTAGAGGTTATTTTACTACTTCTTTCCTTCTTACATCTCAAAACGGGAACAAAAATCTGAAGTGTGATAAGTGCTTTAAGAAAAAACACTTATGTTGAAGTTAAGGTTATCTGACATTCAAAATCGTATCTTTAACGTGGAAGATGTCAGAAAGAATTTTATTCTTTTTTAAAAACCCTTGTGATAAGAATATTCGGTTTGTCTGGGTATGTATAGCTGCCTTGATACATGGAACATTAAGTGGGATTCTTTCTCTAGTCTGAGGCCCTCAGTTTACTCAGAATGTACAAATATTGCCTTAGTCATTTTGGCCACAGTATAGAAATATGACTTTAATATTAAACAACAAGGAAGGGAAAATTCCATAATATAATATTATACGAAGAAGTAATATGGAATCTGTGTACTAATTTGATATAGAAATGCTCAAAGAGCTGATAATGAATGAAGCTAATATCTAAGCTCTACCATTTTTTATTCTTCGAATGATGTAACAAATTCTGTTCCAGCAAGTTTAATCATATGTGTTCATGGGCACTGATACATGTGCCAAAAGTCAATGTACTATTTAGCATTACTTCTATATATGTAGCATTCTTTTTTTGCTGGACTGAATGTGTGAGCAATTAGTCTATACTCACATTTTGTGTGTGCAGAAATACCTCTTGTTAACCAAAAAACTGGCTGTCCATAGTGACTTGGATCCAATGAAGTCATTGCTGGCTATCGCTCTAAGTATGTATTTCTTCATAAATGAATTTACTAACTAAAAACCTATGAAAAAAATGGAGGTAGGTTTCTCTAACTTTTGATCAACGCTGCTTGCTTTATGCTTCTTAAATAAGACGGTAACATACTTATCACATGTTCTTTTGACAATGAATTGGCTGCTAAGTAATCTGAACTTTGTATATTTTATTTTATAGTCTTGTCTTTGTTTTGTGCTATGAAAGTTGGATGCTTCCTACTTTTTAAAGTTTAAGCAGAGAACATTTTAATTTCCAAATAATTTTCAAATCATTTCAGACATGAATTGTATTACCTGCTGTCTGGTTCACTGAAACTGTAAGCTATTTTATAGAGTAAATAATCTTACCCTAGGCTGATGCACAATGTAACACCATTGTGCTGTGATCAGTTTACTACTGTGCAAGCTTAGTTCAAGGTATTGGTGAAAGAATGAAGAGGTGGGTGGCAGGCTGCAGCAGGAGCAGGACCCTAGCCCAAATAGCCCATCCCACAGTTTCTCTAGAGACGTCTCTGCTACTCCTGTGGAAGAGATAAGGTGGTAAACCAGGAACAGTGGCAGTGACAGCTACATTCTTGAAACTGTAGTCTGTGCATACCTGAGACAGGGACGGGAATGAAAACAGAAAGCTGCTACATCCTGTTCCACACCTGCTTCTTAGAGCAGGTACATGTTACCGAGATGTTGGCCCCTTCCTTTTCCAGGGCATGAAGCATAAGAAATTGAGAGGACAAGCAGAAAGCACAGGATTTTTTTAGGAGGGGAGAGAAAAGGAAAGAAGAGTTCATCCAAAAGTCTCAAAACAGTGAATACTCCCCACATCTCACTTAACCTTCCTTAACATTAAAGCTCACAGGCCCATCACCACCTCCGAAAAGTTCTTATGCTACTTCCTGAACTTGCTTTCACCCATTTTTTTTTCTTTTATTGCCAAAAATATTTTCTTCCTGAAAATAAATTTTTTTTAATATTGGACCTTTTGTAAGGTGATAAGACTTGAGACAGATCTGTTCAGCAGATATTGATAGAGGAACATAGATAATTTTAGGCCATATTTATTATTCAATAGTCTATTTGAAGTTTGCACTACATATATAAGCTCTTAAGGCAAAATTTACCCCTAGACTGTACCTAAGTACGGTACTTGCCCTGTAAACCAGAAATGATGTTGTTTTCATAACTTAAGAGTGACTGCTTGATGTGCCGCTTACACTTGTTGTGTGGTGGTGAATAGTCTGATTGATACAAATAAAAGAAATGTTAAGGTTTAAATCAACATTAAAACAAGCAATATTCATGATGTATTACATTGTGGTAGCCACTATTCTTATGAATAAGTTTTGAACCATAGTTGTAAAGCACAATTGTACAAAAAGCTATTAAAGAATAACATTGGTCTTGAATTGTCCTAGAATTTGCTTTTAGCTATTCATGCATACCGTACAAAAGCTTTTTAATGGAAAGTTGTAAAATCTGACTTCTACGATATAACACTAGAGTTATAGTCAGTTTTGGAATTTGCAATGCATACATATGATAGCTGAGATATATACATATGTGGATACATATGTATGTATCATAACTTAATATGAAAGCAGGTTCATGTGAAGTGGACTGTTTCATGTGTTTAGTTGATTAAATTTATTTGGAATATCTTTGAAATATCAATCATAGTATATTTAGAAGTAAAATATTTGAAGCAGGAAATGTATTAAAGTTTAGCCCCGGACCTGAGGATACTATAGTTTCAGAGTTTTTCTATTTCATATAAATATATAATTTTAATGGAGAAAATATTATACAAATTTAATGTTAAGAAGTTAGCTTTCAAGATGCCACCTGAATTGCTACTTAAATATATTGTAAGCACCATTGTGTGTGACGAAAGAAGTTTATGTAGTTTTTCTTTTCTGTCAAGTTTTGGCACATGTCTCTGTTGAGATAGGACCAAACTGGGGTTTTACTACCTGATTTACCTTTGTGAACTGTCAAAAGATTCAGTCTTTTCCTTTGAGAAAATTTCTCTGTCAAGCCACTAGTCCTCTGCTTCTCTGTATTAGCTGATGGGGTAATGAGTGCAGCTTTCCTGCCACTGTCATGGCTTAAGTAGTCCAAGCACCTTGTAGCTAATAATTTAGGAAATGAGTGGTCTTGGTCCAAAGGTGCTCAAATGCTAATCTCTAACTATAGAAATATCTGTACTAATTTAAGGATATATTTGCCACTACTAAATATCCTATGTTCTTACATACTTATGTAAATCTGTTTTCTGCTTTGTCATTTCCCAGTTAAAAATATCATGTTGTAATAAGGTCTCTTTTAATATATTTTAAATCTTGTGTCAGGATAGTACTGGCTTTTTCTCCCAGTAATCACAATATAAAAACCTGATTTTCATCAGATTGTTTTTTCTGAAATGCTTCAAACAATATAATGTAACAAAATATTATGCAAGAGAAATCATGGAAGTGAATGAATACTGGCATCAGATGGTAGGGAATTAACCTTAAGTAGTTCCAACCAAAATCATTTAATAGGAACCATAAAATCAAAACTGCATTCTTAATATTTTTTATAAATTATTATTCTGCTATGTTAATGTTTGGATAGCTAGATCTTGAAAGGCATTCTGGAAAATGGTAAGTATACTGAAATCTGACAATTTAATTTCTCAATGGAAAAATCCAAAATAGAGAAGAAAAAGAAAAAGGGTGGGGGTAGGGGAGTGGGAACCAGAAAAAAAAATCCAATGTATTTTACTTTCCAGCAGTCAAAATTAAATTGCATGATTAGCTGTTATTTAACCAACTCAAAATTTTAACATATTTTAAGCATCCTGTAGAAATGAAATAATTGCTAAAAAGTTTTATGGCAAGAATTGTAATTTGCTGACTAGTTCTACCATTTAAATCTTTTTCTGAGTTGCTAGTAAATTAACTAAATGTTCTTTGATAAAAAACTGATACTCAAATATTGAAATATGAGACATTGTTATAAACCCATGCTTTAAATCCTTGCTGAGAACACAGTTTGTCCTTGTAAATTATTAAGTGTGTGGTTTAGTGTAGTTCTGCTACATCTCTTGTGCATATTTCACATATAGAAGACATCTGCTTTTACTTGGCATATTAGAAAGGTCATGAACCAAAAATTCACTGTGCATTTAAATTGATAATACAGTAAATGTGATTACCTGCCATCTTTGAGAGCTGACTCCAGCACGAGTAGCTATGGGGTGTAAAATAGGCAAATGACAGTTTTAATCAGTTTGGTTTGCATCGCTTTGATTTTTGAAGGTGATCTACTCCCATGATAAAGTTATCAAAATCATTAAAATGAACCAAAAATTATTACAGTTTTCTCATTCTTTGTTTTGAGATAAAAACCATAATTTAAATAGTCAAGCAAAATTTGCGGAAAGGTTTATAAGAAGTTGAAATTGAAGAATGCCTCTAATCTGAGATCTGATATGGGATGTGTCTGATGCCCAAAATGTGCCATGTATACCTTCCATTTTGAAAGGAATGCAATTCACAGGAGCACAGAAAATGTCATGTCATATTGTGCATGACAGTGGCTAGTACCAGATGCTGAAACAACAGACTATTTTATTCTTACACCTAATAGCCAAAGAGGCACTATCTCCTTTTCTTAGTGCTTTGTTTTTACACCTTAATGAGCTTAGGAGACGATTAACTTCAGTGTGTCTATTTGGCTGCTTCTACAGAAGGGCTGCCATGTGCATCTTTCTGTTAATGTTATTCAAGCTAAGTTTTTACTTGTAGCTTGCACTTCCTCATGCTTTCCCATTTATATATATATATACACACACACACACAAATATATGGATATATGTGTGTGTCTGTGCCTGTAAATGAGCTTATATACTGGCTCTGAGTAAGTCACCTCAGCATCAGAGGTTAATCAGAGTAGCACTGCATATAGACAAGTTAGAAGTAGATGAAAATAGCCAGGTCAGTGCACCACATTAATGTAGCTATGTTATTGCTGGGACCTGTGCTGGTATTACACAGTAGTGTGCCGGGTAGATAAATCAAAGCAGTTAGATGGCAGGTCAGGCACCCCTAATGACTGTGCTGTGCTCCATACCCTTTGATTCAATTCTAAAAGGCTTTCTCTTAAACCAAGGGAGGGTAGTTAGAGAAGGGAACAATATTATTCTATTTCACCTGTAATGGGAAGGGAAATTAAAGAGGAGCAGGGTGTCCCAGGTTAATATCTGATTCTTTATGCTGACCTGTCAGCTGGTGCAAGGATTGGTAAAGGAAGGTGTCATTGTAGAAAACGTAGAAATCACACAAGTTTGAATTATCATGTGTAGTCTTGGCTCAGGAGACCATTTTCATCTAGTTGTTGTGATATGACATTTTTGAGCGTACATGCCCATATATCATTAAAAACATTTTTTCCCCCGGTTCCCCATCAAAT
The DNA here is from genome assembly GCF_047716275.1 of Strix uralensis. Taxonomy (NCBI): domain Eukaryota; kingdom Metazoa; phylum Chordata; class Aves; order Strigiformes; family Strigidae; genus Strix; species Strix uralensis. Next base: position 44,201,192 of record NC_133975.1, read on the forward strand.
TATCAGAAAAGAAATTGTTCCATTACACAAGAGAAAAGCACTATACAAGTTTTATAAAAATGTCAGTTCATAATGTATGCAAATGTATGTATAGATTGCACCTCAGTCTTTCATGGAGAGAATCAAAGTCTCAAGAGAGCCTTCAGCAAAGAATGAATAAACAAATGCTCAGATGCCTGCTGTTGTACAGGCATTGATAGTTGTTGACATAATGACATGTTTCAGTCTTACTCTAAAATACAAATAGGTATTTCACAGTGTTGTTCAATTTAATAAAGTGTGCTGAAGGCTATGTCACCAAGTATTATGGATTGCTACATAATAAGGGAAAGGTAAGCTGAACTGGAGATTTATTTTCAAGAGCATCACTCTGAAGCTCTGCTAACTTGGGTATGAGCTATTTAGATTGTAGCTTAGTCAGTTACTGGTAGACCTGAAAAATTACCCTGATTTGGAAGCAATAACTGTTAACAAGGGCAGTGGAAGGTATTTTGTTACCTAGGGAAGGATACATCCAGTGCCTTTCCCGCTTTTGTCATCTTTCAGATCCTATTATTTCTCTTGTCTTCTCCCAGCTTCTCTCAAACACATGAAATGGGAAAACAGAGTTCTGGAAGGGCTATCTGCTTGCTCCAAGCAGACCTTTTCTTTGTCTTCTTCAGCAGCTTAGTAGTGAAGGTGAATAGGCCTCCTCACTGCACATCTCTATTATCTGCTGCTGCTGCTGGCTTCAGTGCTATCAGTACTGTACAACACTTCAGCCAGCCTGCTACAGATGCTCTCTTTGGTCTTGCATGCTTTTCTAGCTTTGCTGTTTCTGGTCAAAGAAGCCATCCTTTCCATCACCCAAGTGGCTGTACAGCTGCCTGTTTGCAGTAAGGTGCTCACAAATGTTGGCTTGTAAAACTGCATTCAACCAAATAAGCTTTCAGGACACTCATGAAGCACTTTCTCTGTCAACCCTATTTCCTCTTTTCATGCTTCAGCGTAGGAAAGCAAGTTGGGTGTTCCTGCATTATCTGCCTAAATCACATCTCTGACATGTTCTGGTAGGGGTTTCATTACTATTGTCTTAATGAAACTCCAAGACTGTCATGGGTGTCTGCCATACAGCGTTGTCTACAGTAAGATATGAAAATGCCTGTGCTAGAACTGTTTATAGTAGTTTGCAAAGGATGTTTTTAATTTCTAGATATATATAATTGCATAATTGCTTTATACATTAGGCATTTATTTCTGAGGACCTTAATTGGATTTTGAAGGCATACCTGAGTAACGAAACTGAACTTTATGAATTAAAGCAAGCTGTGGAAAATATATGAGGGTTTTTTTGTCTGTGTTTTGCTTTTTTTTTAACATGGTTTGAAAAATTCTATTTAGCACCCAGGAGAAAAACATTAAACTGCTCTGCATTTTGTTTTCAGTGTGCAGTGACCTGGAATTCAGGGAGGTTGCAAACAGATTGAGAGACTGGTTTAAGGCACTTCATGAAAGTGGAATTCAGAATAAGAAGACTAGGATTGTTCAAAGGCCTGAAAGAACCAGTAAGAAATTTCTACTTGTCTTATTTGATGTTCTCTTTGATACTTTTCTGTACTTTTGTATTTCTATTGTAAGTCTTGCTTTATTCTCCTATGCTTTAAATAGGCATGTGTATGAAACCATAACTTTGTGCTTTTCTAAAGTTAATTTCTTATTTATGGCTTAGTACTGATATAAGATGTTCTCTTTAAACTTTCAACATTATTTGGCACGACTTTTGCTTGTAAGAATGTATGGCAGCTACCATTCACAGTGCTTTTATTTGTGAATGCTGTCAAATTGTCTGTTTAATAAAGCTTGATAATTAGCTGCTGTATAAGGAGACAAAACAGAATAAACAAGTAGGGATTTTGAGCAACTTTTTCATTGAGAAAAGTGAGTTGCTGAATGGCTAGCCCTAAGAAATAATGTACAGGAGCTGTGACCCCATCATGTGACTCCATCGTTGCTAGTTGATGCCACTGTAGGTACTGGTACAGAAGAACACATGGAAAAGAAGCTTGTAAGTGAAAAGGAATTTTCATGGATATGCTTCAAATTGGAAAATACTCAGGAGTACTAATGACGTGCAAACAGTAGGGGCATAATTTATTTTTAACCCCCTCAAATATTTAAATAGGTTTTTTGTTGTGGAAAGTAGTAAAGTTTTAAAATGTGTTTATCAAACGGCTTATTTAAAATAGCAATTGAAGTGTGCAATAATAGTTTCGAGAGTGATGTCCTACTGTGAAGGAGAGTCAAATCAGGTTTCATAAAGCAAACTATGAATTCCTCCAGAGTATGTTTCACAGAACTTAGCCACCACTGGCTGCTTACCTTAGTTCCTTCATTATTAAATTTCTGAGTATTTGGGATTTTTTTTTTTTAAGCTTTTGTTTGATTGTTATTTTTTAGCATCACTGTTTTCAAGAAATCCATTTATTTCATTTTTTTGTGTGATTTTTCATGCTAAGGAAATACAAATAATTCTGTAAAGCACAATGAATTAAAGATGATTCTGTGTTATCTGGGAATACTTCTCAATATTGAGAAAAAATGTTTCTGAGGTAAGGTGGTAATACAGTAATACCACTTTTTATTGATACTGAATAAAACACATTTAAAAACATTTATTTCCAGTTTACATTCTGGTTGGTGCCCATAAATGGCATGTGACCTACTCCTCATCCAGTAATGAAAACAGCAGAAATACAAAGTTTGCAGCTCTTAAGTAAGCATTTATTGTATAGTAATAAATAAAATCTATCTAAAAATATAGCTAGTGTTAGCATATTGCTCAGTTAAAGGTCAGCTGAAACATTACATAGGGTCCTGTTTCTTGCTGAATACTCACTTTGTGGAGGGTAACACACTGGATAGGTAAGGTCAGAAATGCAGCACAGCTGTTTAGAAACCTGATAATACAGTACAAGTTCAAAAAGAAATTTGGGCAATGTTAAATGAAGCAACTGTAGAGCTATTAAGTACTATGGCATACATAAATAAAGAATTAGTGTTTCGAGTAATTGGGTTCTATGTAATACAGGAATGTAAGGTTCATAATTAATACATTGAATACATTGAAATGTAGTGCAAGCACAAAGTTCTTAAGAGTGGGAGATTTTTTTACTTGGACATTTTCCTTGGCCTATTTCCTTAAGCACACAGGTGACACTGATAAGACCTAGTTTCTATACTTGAGACACATATTTGTATCATGTGTATGTGGATATATTATGCGCACATTTATTTTATCACTTGTTTGTTTGTTTGCAAATTTTTACTTTATAACAGCAATCAAAAACTGTGTTTAGACTTAAGATCTAAGATTTTAATATGTGTGACTAAAAATGCAAGTGTCTTGTGGATTTTTGGATCTTGTCAATTTTTGGACCTAGAAATATGTTATGTGATCCAAACCAATTGGTTTGTTTTTAAACTTCAGTGATCACTTACTGTAACATCAGCAAGATTGAGTGGTCTATCTAATGTTGATTTTACATCTAGTACATCCTAATGTTCATGGTTTGGCCCTTCATGTACAGTGCAGAAGATAATAGCCATCTGCTCAGATTATGTAGACCAAATCAGTTGTGAGATATGTAGGTATTCTTAGAACAGGTTGTTCAATTGCATGAAGCACTTTGGTCTGTGAGCATGAGGAGCAATTCTGCAGAAAATGTTATGGTCTCATTCTCACTAGCTTCCTCCAAAGTTTTACGATCTCTGGGATCTTTCCCACCTAACCTGAGCTAGTAAAGGAATCTTTCTAATGCAGTTAGAGAGATGTATTTGCCTTTAAAAGCCTTCAGGTAAGGATCTTCTCTACAATTACAATTATTCCAATGGAGGGGAAAAAAATGAGTTTATGTCCCAGTTTCCAGAATTCCCTTTTGGAAGCCTTCGAAGTCATAAAGTTCTCTCCTTTGATGGTATAAAGAATTTACATGTACTTTAGGAGGTATATGAAATTTTAGGCACAAGTTAGCCTGGATCCTACCCTACCAGTTTTTTGAGACAGAATCAAGTGTTAATTTGGATGGCTAAGAATAGTCTTTTCAGGGCTCCTGTTCATCAACAGGTAAAGAAATATAATCTGTGTGTAAAAATCTGTTTTCATTGTACTACTGAATAAATTCCCTGTGAACATGGTGCTGTCAGAAATGTTTGACTTATACTTTTAACATGGTACCAGAAATTAATCCTAAACAGCTAGAATGTTGTACCAAATATTAATTGATTACTATGCTGGTTTTAAATTAGATTTTCTGTTTCAAAGAATTATACCTCATCAACCTTAAAATAGAGGATGTGTTACAAGAATGTTGAAAAGTTTGCTATTTGTTATAGGCATGTTAGGATGTAAACATAGAAGTTTGATGATAGGCTTTGGCATGCTTATTTTCTTTTTACTAACACAAAACAAATCAAATTGTAGAACATAGTTACATATGAGACAATTACTTTGTCCTATCTTTTCTTCTTTTCTTTTTCTCTTTACAAAAGAGTTTTTCGACAAAACCCAGTGTCTCACAAAAACATTTGAACAATAACTGTTTAGAGTCTAGAGTTCTAGCACTGTGGTCAGTTACTCAAATAGCATATATCTAATTGTGAAAAAAATTTGGTTTCAAATATAAAAGATCCTATTTGCACAATATTTACTTGATTTTATAAATAGCCAATATTTACTTGATTGAATTAATTTGACAGGCTACTGCAAAAAGGCCATCCGTCTATAGACAGAAAGTGATCAAATGAAAATATGATCAGTAGTAGTTTTCTTTTGTTTGTGGATTTGGGGATTCAAAAATCGTTTAAAAACTGGTTTCATTATGCAACTGTATGTTTTTTCTGGTATGTACATTTCTGAACTTCAAAGTTTCTCATTTGAGGCAGCAAAAGATATTGCATCTTAGGAGAAATTAACACGTTTGAGGTTTAGAAGGAGATATTAGGTCACTATGTCCCTGTAAACACACAGAAAAACAAAAATAATGATAACCATCCAACATGATAATGTCCTTTCTGATACCATTAAGAAATTCTTAAAACTGTTCTTCAAGAGCTAAGCTCTTGAGTAGTATCCCTAATGAAATCCCTCAAAGTCAGTCTCCAAAGTCATGGCAGATCCAAGATATCAGGTGCATTAATTTTTAAGTATAGCAGGGAGTCCAGCTCCTGTTTTGGGGATGTCTGAGAGCTACACCTAGAAGTAGATCTTATAAAGAACTTCTTAATCATGTATAACAACCTTATACTTAGCACACGTGACTTGATCTGTACCGAACGACAGCTACAACAAAAAGCCACCTGAATGTAACTTCCCTTTTCAGAGTCCTAATTATTCTAGCAGATCCCTGCAGCTGTTCGTTACCCTTGCAGAGTTAAAAATCTGTTTTGGCACCCTTTTCCTCCAGGATGTCCTTTATTCTTGTCATAGAGTTCCTTCCTCACTGAAAAACCATTCTGCATTTAAAAAAGCAATTTATGACAACCTTTCTGATTGTGTGTTTGCATTTAGGATTTTTCATGTTTCAGTCTCTCTGTTGGCACTTGGGACAGGATTCATTAAAAGGCCTGGGCACAGTCCTTCTGACCAAGGTAGATGTGGTGCAAGTTTATAGTGCCGTGCTGGTGCTGGTGCTTTTCAGAGTTGTTCCAGCTATTAAATAGTCCACATTGATCTTTACAATCATTATTTCTAAATAAACCAAACAATAGCGTCTAATTTTTTCTGCTAGAGCCATCAATATGCTGATAACAAGTTAAAAATGTAAGGTGCCTACATTGTTGTGTTTTTACAACAGTTGCATAATTTTGTTTAACTGACACTTTTTTCCAAAGCTGAGCCTTATTAATAATGACTAAAATATTTCAAATAATTAATACGGGTTTATTTCCAAAATCCCTTTTGTGTCCAGATGTATTCAGATTGCATATATCTAGAAGTATCGGTACTAGAAATGTTATATAAACACTTAAATCTTGTTCTCAGGCCATTTATGGTCTAAATAAATGACACAAAGGGGAAAAGGATACTACAGTAATACTCCCATTATTATTCCCTTGTGGATGGGGAAATAAGAGTTGAAAAATTGAGATTTTACGTACCTCTTTTAAAGTCTTTTAAAATATTTGTTCTATTTCTGTATTAATTTTGTATGATAAAACTCTAGGGAATTAGTGCATCAAATGCAAAGCACAAAAATTACTGTAGTCCCACAAATATTTCTGCTAACAGGCAGTCTATTTCTGAAGAATACTTGTGCGCCTTGTCATGTTAGAAGATGAAAGACCAGAGGCCAAAGGTAATAGAAAATCTTCTTACTGCTTGGGAATAATATGATTATTTGGAGTATAATGCACTAATAATTTTGAAAATAACAGAAAAGTAGAAGTCTGAAAGAAAATTACTTACAATTGGCTTGTCTGGAACTAGCACGGGGAGATATTATCACACTAAAGTTGCCAAATACCCTTATAGACTTGCAGCAGGAAAAGACCAATTTTGTATAGAAAAGTGTAAATAAAATTAACAATTTCAGATATTTGCTTGGAGGTTTTTACTCCATTCTGACTATCCTAAGTTCTTTATCAATGAACAGACACAGGTGACATTATGCAGATATAAATTAAAGTTCCATGATCTTCATTGCTGAAGTATATTTGGAAACCCTGATGTACAGACAGAACTCATAAGCAGAATAATAAGTTTTTGCTTACCCTGTCAGGACTCTCGATGCAGTCATTGTATAGTTACAAGACATTAAAAGAATTGCAGTTTTAAACATAATTTTTGATGTCTTGAAAATGCTGACTGCCTGAGAATTTGACAACTTCCTGAGATTATCTCAGAAAATGGCCCGTAAACTGTACTGCAAAGTTGTACAGGCTTGCAACCTGAACCATAGCTCTAGTTTCCTAGAAAGAAAAGGTTCTTCTAATGACTTTCTGCATGTGCCAGGTTAGTGTAAGCCCAGGCATCCTTAAATCGAGAGTCTAGAAGAAATCCAGCCTAGAAGTAATTCTGAGCAGGAATGTTATATTAATCCATCTTTCCTTAAAAATAAGACTTTGATTGAACTAAATCAGTATTGTTGACTGAAGGGGTTTTTTTGACTAAATCTTTTGTACAGAATTATCCTTATACACAATGAAACATATATAGATATATATTGTAGCATTTTATTTTAATTCTCCCTCCTCAGGTATCTACTACTTTTCCTTAACAGTCACTTCTATTAGTAAAATGGTCAGTCTGGTGTCCCACAGAATACATTTCATCTGAACTGTCAATCTATGAGCAAACTGGTACCCTCCAGCAATAGGATTCATCTTGATTACTGCCCCCCTGCCCCCTGCCCCCCCCAATAAAATTCTCTAACACTTTCTGGAAAAGGAGAGACTTCAGGATGCACACTTTCACAGGTATTTAAGGGGCTGCTTTATTTCTTTCCCTTGTACCTTTTGTTGTAAAATGAGAGTCAGATATCCTAGCTTTATTCTAAGACGTTTGGTACTTTTACCATGTCTTGCCCTAACACAGGCTCCACTCCTACCTGTGTAATCATAGTAAGGGGGAATATATTACAACTTTAGAGAGGTGACAGAGAATGTTACACCTAATGCTATCTCCTTTTTGGGCTAATATGGAGTCAGGTGAGTCTCACCTAGATCGGCACTTTTGTGAACAGCAAATATGACAGAAAGCATTCATGTCTGCTTAGTCCTCTCTTTAGTGCTTCCTGCTCAGGTCTGTCCTGATAAAAGTACATTAGGAAGGAAGACTTATTCCCAGCTTGTGCACAGTAGGCCTCAGGTGTGAGATGCTGTTAACTGAATATTTTCTGACAGCCAAAATATTAGACAAATCCATCACAAGTGAAAACCTTCTTGCCATACGGCTTGCATGCTGAACAAGTAAAAGCCAATGGTCTAGATGGCAGTCAGGGTTCTAGCAGAGTGCATGTGTGTTTACTCACATGTATGATTTGTCAATGTCTTTTATTGTACTGGACAGGGTACTGGTATTGGAAAGAATCACGCAGTTTACTTCTCTTGGCATATTAGATAAACAGTTTCTTATATAATGCAGTATGTGAGCCATATGTATGCATGCTGTTTTCATTTCCACGTAATGTCAAAAGCTATATCTCTCAAAGTACACAAGGATTTATTACTTATGAGCTTAATAAGCAGGCAAACAATAGTTTTACCTTGAAAAGCAGATTATATTTACTAAGAGTTAAAATTCTCCCTGATAAATAATCAGAAGCACGAGAGCATTTCTTTTGGTTCCTTTTGAGGAAATGTTTTGAATGCTAGTGTCTAAACCATGGAGGAGGGGTATATTTCTCAATAATGTATCCCTTGGGATTGTTTTGACTGAGGAAAAGAGCTTGAACTGGTACTTCACATTTTTCTAGACAGTGTTCAGAAATAGCTGCATAAAAGCTTATTTCATGATGGTATATGGAAATAGATTTCAACTAAGTGGTTAAAATGAGAGAAAGAAAATCTTCTTTCATAATTTACACATCTGAGCAGCAGTTTTTGCTCTCCTCAGTATAATGTCCTGGTTCTTAATCATCAAGAAGGAATTACTGTCCTTCAACTATACTACTTTTCCCCCTTTAGTTTCTGCTTTTTGTTTTGTGTCACAACTGTGAAAAATGTATAAGAACAGCATTACAGTTGGTGCTTAAAGTGGTAATATATGTAGTCTTTGATTTGGGTAATTAATTTCCTAGTTCTAGGTCACCTGGTGATTTTGCGATTCTTAGTTCTGTATCACCTGACCCCTTTATGTGTCAAACCATGTTAGCAGAGTTAAACTCTGTATATGTACTTAAGTGCTTTGCTGACTCTTTTTCTCAAGTATATCACCTTCAAGAGTGACACCTGTATTATTTTATCAATATTATGGTAGAGGAAGAAAGTCATTGCAGAGAGAAAGCACTTCTGATAATCTTAAATTTGGACAGTTCCGTAAAGGTTCTTTAAAATTGAATCAAGAATTTTACTTTACCACAGTAATCTCTTAAGGGTTTATAATGTGAGTATGGAACTGAGGTGATGATCTTTATGTGGTGTAGCAGTTCTGGAGGAGGTGGACTGCTCCATTTTAGATCAAAGCTGCTTCTGTCTCTGTCAACATGTGCCTGGTTTATGTCTGAAATACTTCAGCCCTTTTTATTTATTTCACTTAAACTAATATTTGACATAGATTTCAGACATTTCTACACCATACTGCAGTGACTGATGGTTGTGAAAGAGTTTGGCTTGGTGAAACAAACTAAATGAAAACTAAGAAGAGATGTGATTTTTCTCTATTTAAAACAATACCAGAGAAGAGAAAGAACTAAAAAAATAGTAAAACCAACAACAAATATATATCTGGGCTGTAAACAAAAATGCAAACTACTTCAGAAGCAAATTGTGAAAAAAGACATAAACTACTTTCAAGGTAAAGTGTGATTAGTTTTTGAAATTATTACATCAAACAGCATTTAGTAGAAAGCTAAATGACCCCATGACCCACAGTGCTTTTTCTCCAGTATATGATGCTATTTAATAGATAGGTTATGACAGCTTTAATTTAGGTAAACTTTATTTTTCAGGCTTGGAAATAACAAAAGAAATCAAAATAAAAGTTTCTTATATCAAATGTTATTGTTTGAAGTATGTTCATTAATTCTGATATGCCAGTTATATTCCTGTTTACTGGGAAGTTTATATCATACCTATCAGACTTCAAACTCTACATTTAAATATTAAACTATAGTTTTGTTGAACTTTAACAGAAGGTAATGACATTTTTGTGGTCCTTTCTTGTTGATATCAGTGATTTGTAGTAAAGTAATCTGGTTTTTAGTAATATTTCTGACTAATGCAAATGTTTCAAGATCTGTCCTTAACTAGGACAAATGTAATAGATAAAAATCCAATGGGACATCGCTGTTAGACACACTTTTTAAACAAATCTAAAAGCTATATAGAAAGAAGTGAGAAAAATTGAGGAATGGGAATAGAAGATGAACTCAATTCACAGTCTAATTCTAGTTAAGGGAATCAAGAAAAAATAGGGATAAAATCCTCTGCAGATATATATCGTTCCAACCTTAATTTGGTGATGCATAAAACTTTTGAAATGTTCAGTGGTTTTTCACTATTTTTCAGATAAATTTATTTCTTTTTAGAGTAAAACTTGAAACTGATTGAGAGAAATAAAATAAACAGGCATTTGTTTTTTTCCCCCTTAGTAGAGTTTATTAAATACATAACACTAGCTTCTAGTGCCCTAAAATACAAAGTACTTAATGATGAGACCTTTACCAGCATGGACCACAAATGCCAGTTTAAAAATATTTCATCCCAAGCTTGAAAGTGATGCCCCTTTCAGTAAACCTATGCTTAAAATTTCACATGCAGATATATTGTCTACAGTTATCTATTTTGGCCCACAAGATCTGTCCCTGAATACACCTTTAAAGTGACTTTTGTGTTATATTCCCTTCTAGCTGGCATTTTATTCATTGAAATCTGTCTCCTCATGGTTGCTCTTTTCTGCAACTTGTCTTACAGTTTGGTGAGCTGGCCAGAATGCCAAACTCAGAAAAATTTTGTGAACACAAGAATTCCTCCCTTCATGCAGGTACACAAAAGGCAGGATAGGAAACAGTATGTTTCACATCGACCCCTTTCTGAATCCAAGGTCTTGAGGAGGATCTCTAGCTAAAAGCAGGACTAGCAGAGAAAAGAGAAATATCTGGGAGATGTTAAGAGGCCTTCAGGAACAGAGCCTTAGAGGTAAATAATGTTATACTGAACATTCATTCTTAGACAAAATGTTTTAAGGTGGAGGAACCTTCCAGAATTTTTCAAATCGGAAACACCTGTTAAATAATTCTGATATCTTTTACAGATAAAGTTGAATAATATATCTGTTCTATATCCTTATTCATTCAGTCAGGTCCTGTCTCTCTCTGCTCTTCCTAATCCACAAAAAAAATAAGTTGTTTTTTCTTGACGTTTTATCTGGGACTAGAGAGGAAGGAAGAGCGAGACCATTGGTTGAATGCTTGGCTATATTTTTTTAATTGTGTTAAACACATCAAAAATATCATAAATATCAAATGGCTTGCTTTATAATTTTGCTTTCTTCTTTTCCTTCTGTCAAGCAGAAGTAATAATGAATGTGACAAATCGTCAGGGAGCAGGAAAAAGTGAGACTGCACTGATAAAAAGTCATAGTTAATTTAGGATTTCTGGGGGAGTTTATGTGGTTGTCTGACTTTCACGGGGAGTTTTTGATGCTATCAGCTCTCTTCTTTGCCTTTCCAAAGTGGTCATTCTACCATAGCATGGACGTTTCCACATACATACATATCTAAAGGAAAACCTACTGATTTCTAAATCTGATTACTGAATTGTCTAAGTTGTCCTGTTCTGGCCATATAGAAACATTTTTCAGATTTCTTTATTGTTTTTGGAACAACAATTAAGGCACGCAGGCTTGATTTTAACAGCAGTAGAAACTAGGAATTCCTGTGTGCTCTCATGTCAACTTTTCTATAGCCATATTCACCAATCTCATTTTTTCAGTGCTCAGTTTTAGCTTAAAAGTTTTTAGAATAGTATTTAGTAGCACTAAATCTTGTTCTGTATTGGTATGTATAATCAGCTGCCTAGCCACATGCACCATAAGCCTGTGGTATGACCCATAGCACATGAACAGGAAAAAACGTGTGTGTATATCAAATGCAGCTTCTACCTAGGCAAGAGATCTGGCGGTTTCTGAATTTCCCATCCATGTCCATATGCAAGTCTGCATGTACTTTACAGCTGATGCAGGAAAAACAAACATGAAGTCTGAGCTCTGGCTACAGGAATAATTAACTCAGTCTGTTCCTGATGGCCCTTTTTCCAAGCAGCAATTTAGGAAGATGCAAGCTGCATTAGTAGGTCGGGTACTGGTAGCTGGCTGCTCTTAGCAATCATGTTTACCATGGCCGCCTCCAAGATGTAAAGTACATCAGGTAAAGATAAAATAAAACTTTCAGGGCATTGCTGAGGCTGAGTATTGTGTTCCTTTTTTACAGAATTAAATGTATGTTATACAAAGGAAAAATGAACTCCATCACGTTACCTGGAATTTATTATCGTCTTAGTTCTGTAAACATTGCAAACCACTTAAGCTTCACTATCCTGATTTATAATATCAATAAAATTCCTCAACATAATTATTTTCCAGGAAATCACTGTAGATCTTTTATTACCGTACATAATGTGTGTGCTATAAGTATAACATTTGACAAGAAAACTCATATTTCTAAATGCTTTGAGACTGATGGCAGGATTAATTTCTTTAGCAGGTCAATTCAAGGATATTTTAAAATGAAGCTGACATATAATTTATACATAGTATTTCAATAGTATACACTGTTTATGTACTGTATCTATGTACCACTGGAGAAATTTCGATGAAGTAGCATTCTTTTGTGTTGGCTGAGCTCAGCAACTACTGTATCTTTCCTGCTATATGATTTTTATTTTTATTTTTCTTGCTTCTTAGGATTTGATACCAGCATTTTGCCCATTTGCAAAGACTCCCTTGGCTGGATGTTTAACAGGCTTGATACAAACTATGACCTGTTGTTGGACCAGTCAGAACTTGGAAGCATTTACCTTGACAAGAATGAGCCATGCACCAGGGCATTCTTCAATTCTTGTGACACATACAAGGACAGTTTGATATCTAACAATGAGTGGTGCTACTGCTTCCAAAGACAGCAAGGTAAAAGATGAGAACAACCTGCATATGTATATGACTGACCTTTTTGTAGTGTTTTATCTTTTTTTAACGTATTAAGAAGATTACAGTGAACTACAAGCTTTTAAATGCTGTACCATGAATTTGTGTTAAGGTTCTTGACCTGTTATGAATACCTAAAAAGAAGTTTAAAAAAAAGCCAAACCAAACAACCCACCAAGCTAAATGGGAAAGGCTTGCTAGAAATTCAAGGATTCTAAATAAAGTGCAAAACAGTGGCGAATGCTTTTACAGCAATATTGTTGCTTATGCCAACTTCCAGTAAGTATGCAAAGAGATCAAAATAAAGAACAAAATGACTTAAATTATTTCTTTCCCGATCTACTTCGCCTACATTATAAAATAAACTTTTTTATTGCTAAAGTAGGGCATCTTAATGTTCTATTTTGTGAGCCTATTAAAATAACTGAATGAACATTATGGATAAAGTTATTTCCAGTCATTTGGACCTAAAACCAATTGATTTTTACTGCCTAGATGAATCTCTTGTTAATGTCCTGATGTGATTTGATTAAACAAATAAACACAACCTAAACAAGCATTATTTTCCCTGAGGATCATATAACAATTTTAGATCTAGGTGAGACACCATATAAATTAGATAAGTTGTAACGAATCAAATAATTTACTCACTAAATATTGGCTGAAACTGGGCAGAATTGCCCTTTCATTTTTCTTGCTACATGAGGGAGATTTTCAAAGGGATAAATAGCAACCAGGGTCCAAATTTCTACTGTCAATAAAGGAGATAAGACTGATTCGATGGACAGTTTGCAAAGTCAGTTCAGCCTTTTTGAAAATTTTAATACCAGTTTTTAAATCTCACTTGTGCCCTTAAAACTCTCATGGTAAATTCCCATTGGCACTCAGCATCTATAGTTTGACACTGATTTCTGTGGAAATAAAGATTTTTATCATGCCACAACTACCAGTTGTAAGTCTCAACAAAATAAAGCTGTACTTCTGTAGATACATACTAAATAGCAGACTTACTTTCTTTGGTAACTTTGTAGTTAAAAAGTTAACATTTAATCTTTCAGAACACCTTTTTTTTTATAGTAGAACAATATTTTGACTTTTATTTTTATAAGCATGTATGTACTTCTAACAAAATTAGTAAATGAAAAATAACTCATCCCAGAAGTAGTTCTTAAAGTAAAGAACATAACGTGTTTTGTTCAGTTGTCTTTAAAATAAAAAAACACCACCACAATCATTTCAGCTTAATATATGAACACCCTTAGTCTTTGGAGGGCAACATAATTCTTTTCAGTTGTCAGAGAAAGTACCGCACATAACATGTGGCCTAGTATGGTCCAAGGTTCTTCTACTAATTGGTTCTTCCACCAATTTCATTTAATGTTTGTACAGCATAACCAGGGCATTAAGAAAGCACTTCCACAGATTAGTTTAAAGTAGTTTTGCATTCTATAGCCTATAAATAGTTTGTCTAAAATATTTGCTCAGCATAGGCCTAGAACCCAAGGATGGTATCATAAAGACTGACCTAAACACTACTGAATTATGTTAATGGGTACACCAAAGGCTAAAATCAGTGACACTGATTTTCCCCATTGCAGAATCTAACAGAAGAGAAGCTTTTCTTCCCTTTTTACCAGTTTCCTCACTGTCTTGACCATGGTGTTGTGATAAGGTGCTAATTTAAAACAGTTTAGATAGCTTTTGATACCACAGTGTGTTTCAGCATGTAGTAAAAAAATATATATCCTCAACATTGTAAATGAGGTGAAATCTCAGTTTTGGCAATCCTTGCACATTAAACATGCCCTCCATCCCTCCAAATTAACAATGTCAACAAAATCTGTATTCTTCTTTTTTTGAAGGTGTAAGGAGAAAAGAAGGTTGTAGTCTTCTTTTGTCACATCTTATTGTTAGCTCTTGCACAACTATCTGAATCCTAACTCCCTAGTGTATTCGTGACCCACTGAATTCTCTATTCATAATTTTCAGTGTTATGCCAAACCTTGTAATAAGTTCATGTTTGGTTATGTTTTCCTTGATTGAACAATCTAAATAAGACCTTTAACTAAACCTTTGCTATTAATAGCAAAGAGATGGCTAGGTAGAGAAATTCAGTGGCTTCTTTCTGAAGTTTACTAAAATAAGTTGATATTAACAGAATGCTTCAAGCCATGTAGACGGATCTCTACTCGTTGAGCTTAGTAAGTGCTTTCTGGGCAGATCTATGGTTTTACAGCACTGCTGTTGATTAACAATGTTCAAAGCAAATACCAAATTTAGTCAACAATATGTATCATACTGGGATAGAAATTCCATTGTGCTTTTTTAAAATGCGTAATATTTGCTTGAGTCATTATCTGAGAAGCCCTCTTGCTCTTTGATCTTAGCTTCACAGTTCAAGACTGTCAGGATCAGATAAGTACTTGTAACTGTTCTTCATTCTTCCTTCCTACTTGAGGTCTGTCATGATGCATTACAGTACACTAGACCCATTACTGCACATTACTCACAACTTCTAGTCAATATAACAACTTCTTATGAATACTTAAGTCAGATCTTTCTTGCTCGGAAAAAGATCTTTCTGTAGTAGCTGTCCCACCTTGACTAATGCTTAAAGTATGGCTCAGTGGTGCTTATTGCATTTTTTCTTGGCCTTATTCTGCTTTAAGTGTAGTTCAGTATTTCTGAGATACATCCAAAAGGCTATAATGCATTTCTGCAGTACTTCAAAATCTGCACTTTGCCAGTGTTCTTTACAAGTCTTCCTGTACACTTTGGTCACTATTGCCCTCTAGTTTCAACTACAATTCCTGAAAGTGCTTCAGTGCCCATCTTCAGAACTTACTTTCTTAGTTTGATGGTAGCTTAACGCTTTAGTGCTTATCTAAATGCTGAGGCACTTGCAGTGTTGGCCTTTTTGTAGGTTGAATTTCTTTCTGCCAGTGCTTCATCATTATTACAGCCATGTTTTCGTTGCATCACTGCTTCAGAGTAGGAGAGTAGCCAATTTTGCTGGGAATATTAATGCTTAGCACCTAAGGCTCTGCATGGATCTATTAGTCCAGCACTTCTCTAAATGCCTTTTTCTTACATGGTCTTCTGTCTGTCAAGGCTAGAAGACATCTTTATGATGTTAAAACTAGTCCATCTTACAGAATAATGATAATTATCATAATTAGTATTTGTTACATCAGTCTCTTCAGATTGCAGGACTTCAAATATATTTATAGGTGGTTCTAAAGGAAGGTTTAACATGCGTTAACACATAATCAAGGTCCCCAGAAAGATTTCTTGAAGTGCAGTATTGATGCTTTAAATCCCTAAAGTTCAAGTCTCGGTTGTCCAAGATCAAATATAATACTTGATCCCAAGCACAGTCAAGGTGCAACACAGCAGTCTAATCTGCAGAGGACCATATGCCAGAAGCTACAGGCTTTTCCAAATATTATCTACTTGATAGACGGAAATTACTGTTTTATAACTGAATAAGATGGAGAATCTGTGAAAGCTGGAGGCTCACTGTATGGGTAGCAGCTCCTTCAGACATGTCTGTTAAAAATCCTAGACGTTCTTTGTGAAATCTACCAGTTTTGCTCCGATTGCTTTGTTAATATACCTCTTTTTTGTAAATTGAAGCCTAATCACACTAGCCTTGCAGCACCTCTTGACACAACTGAATATTGATGTCTCAGGGGCCAGTATTAATACCATGGGATACTCTGGTGTACATCAGTTCTTTGAGCACTGAAGAACTGTGGATGGCTGCTGTTAAGTGGTTCATGAATCACTCATAACAATGCAGTGATATTTTCAAAAAGACAATTCCTGCCACATCTATGGAAGTAGATTAAGGATGGATATGATTAGGTCTCATGTTTGTATTCAGATTATCAGAAAGACTGATGTCAGCTTCATTTCTATTTCAAAGAAAGCCACCACACAGATTTTTGTAAAGGAATTTTTTCTCCTTGGCTCAAGACTCCCAAAAGTTGTCCAGTGACACTGACTTTTTTTATCGGAATAACTTAAAGAAAGCTTTTCCAAACTCAGGAACTAACTGGAAAATAAAGAGGGGAGCATTATGATTTGGGGAGAGAGGAAAAAGGATATGCTGTGGACCAAAAGGAATTGGTTGAACTTCTAGCCTGCCATTTTCTTTGACAGTTTTAAGCACCAGAGTGATTTAGTATTGTTAAGAGTTTTTGCTGCTTTTATCCTGAGAGGAAAAGCTTAAGTGTGAATCTTGAAGACGTAGCTTCTGAGAAGAAGAGAGTTTTGGGTAAGTAACTTTCTCATATTGCCTTGTTACCTTTTGGTTAGTGGTATTCCTTTTTGTACTTATACCACCAAAGATTTATAGCTTATATGAGGATTTTTTTTCTTTAGGCATAGTCCATCATTTTTACATTTCCACATGTTAATGATCATATGTGCAAATTTAGGATTTTTTTCCATAGAACAAAATACATTTATTTTTCCTACTTGACTAGTTCTTCTCCTTCAGCATACTTTGCATCTTCTTTGAAAGATAGAATAAAATAGAATAGAATCATTTAGGTTGAAAAGGACCTTTAAGGTCATCGAGTCCAACTGTTAACCTAATACTGCCAAGTCCGCCACAGTCCTAGATCCTTCTAGCCTGTGGTACTTGTGTGCATAAATGGCAGTCATTTTTTAGATTACTGATTAATTGGAAATACCTTTGGTTTAAGAAATAATTGATCCTCAGAATGTTAACTCTTTAAATATCAGGAAAGATAGAAACCTTAGTTTTGAAAGGTAATGAACATCTCTGGCATAATAGTGAGCATGATCATCATCAAAGTACTTCTTACAACAAGAAATGTAAAACTTTATTTAGCCTCAGCAAATATTCAAAGACCAAATACTTAAAGCCCAATACCCCCCCAATGATGTCAAGTCCCAGTGGTTTTCAAGAGCACAAACATGAAATTGCCTGGTTGTCTGGAAAGACATCTCTTGAAAATTTGTTCTGGCACTAAGACTCGTGTGAACAGTGTTTTAAAAGTAGAGCCTACTTTCAAGGCCTTCACTCTAAAAAGAGCCATTATAGATTTAGTGTGAAAACCTGGCCTACCAGAGTTGGGGCCACTCTAAATGTTTATAAGCTTCTTTAAATGTACTGGATATGCAAATAGCATTTAAAATGTAAAGCCAAGAGAAATTAACAGCCTGCTCTCAGTAAGTGGTTATTATTGTCTTCTAGTTTCTGTTTACTCTGCTAGATAAAAGCTCTGTTAGATAAGGCCTATTGGTATATCTAGGCTATGCCAGCGAAGAGGCTCTGTGTTCACCAGAAATATATTTTCTGATACTCAGTTCATCTAGGCATTTATCACCAGAGTTTGAACATTTCCTCAAAAAAGGCACTTACATGTATTATAATGTATTCTTGCCGTTCCTGCATTCCTTTGTGCATCTTGTGCTGCTCTCAGCTGGCTAAAGGGTGAGCACTCTTGTTTTCCCTTAGGAGGACTTCAGGAAAGGCTGCTTGGGACTATCATCACTCAAGTGATTTTTGCCTACCTGTTGCCCTACACAATGACTGGGTTCTGGTTGAAGTGTGTGCTTCATCAATAAGCTAAGACAGTCTTACTCATCTTTAAACTAGAGTTTAACTATATTTCAGAAGGGAGCCTTAAGTTAATCGCATGGCAAGCGTGTATTCTAAATAATCAGAGTTTGCTAAAATGGAAAAATGCATTTAATATTCATAGAACATGAGATTTTAGTGAGATGTTATCAGAATATTGTCTGGGCATGGTATGAGCTAAAGACACGTGAGTAAACTCAGTACTACTGCTGATTCAGAATAAGAAATGCCTTTGTGCTAATGGTCTAATGTAGTATGCGATATCAACGTTCAGAGATTAGTACTTTGCTGTCTTTGATTCTTTCACTTATTCAACAGTAATGTATATACTTTCACATCTTCCTATTCATTGGGCATGCTGTGACTTGCTTTTATAGACAGCAGAGAATTAAATTATTCAGAACTGGAGTAAGTTATGACTCTGAAGAATGGAAAACTGAATTTTAATACCTATTCAGCCTCTTAGAGCCATCATAAGTTTGGCCACTGTTTTTAACTTAAAGTTTGCTGAACATGGGGCTTTGTACCCATGGGATTCAGTCCTAAATTGTTGCAATAGAATCATAATCTTGTAGAATTCAGTGGAGAAAATTCCTATTTTCTTAGTGTAGTACGTGAAATACAGAACTTGAACATGACTTCTAACAAGGATAAAAAAAAAGAATTGAAAGAGCCATCCTGTTTCTAACCAATACATGAGGCAAGCTTCACAGTCACACTCTGATTTCTGTAGACTGATAAAAGGGAGTGTGATAGAGTTACTATTGTGGTCTAGCATTCCTCGATCCTCCAGACTAGTGACTAGATGCTCACTTACAGCTGGGTTAACTGGGAGTGGCCTTCTGCACAAATCCATGGTGGTTCTCTAATTCATAATTCTGGAACTGTAGCAAGGTGCAGTAATTCTTTTATTTCAGAGCTGAGAATATGACTACTAATGCAGGATGCGTGTGTTTCTTAATATCGGTAGTTAGAGTTACCTTAGAATGTAGCAAACTGTGAAAACTTAGTCATCTTTCTTTCCTAGATACAGTGTAATCTGTTTAACATTTTTTATGTCATTTTAGACCCACCTTGCCAGACAGAACTCAGCAACATTCAGAAGCAGCAAGGAGGAAAGAAGCTCCTAGGTGAGCCATAGATCATTCTTTTGAAGGTTTTATTGCTTACATAAATAACCCTAGTGAAACAGCAACATAAAATCAATATTAATCCAACAAAGATAGACCACAGTAAATTCCAGCAACAAAATTTATGAAATTTTTGAAAGCTATTAAACTTAGTTTTATTACCTTACCTACCAAAAGATATTACATCTGTTTTATTACCCCAATAGAAGGTATGTTTTTACAGTTATAAAGGGGACAGTCTAATGCACTCCTGAATTAGTATCTCTGCTGATCCTTTACCTGTAATATTCTTTAAGTAATTGAAATCTTTGTTGTGAATCAGTTTACACTGTATCAAAATTACTGAAATGTAAAAACTTCATTTTACCGTTAGCCACTGTATAAAAGCTGCAATAAAAGGCTTGGCCCAAAGTAGTCAAAATTGTATTCTGCTAAGGATGGTTTCTAACAACAGCTATACACTTCAAAATGCTTTCATAGGGATGTTTTGTTTATTGTGGCTTGTCTACATTTTATGTTTTTTTTCAAAAAGTCTCTGTTTGTTCCAGATGAAAAACAATGGATTATTCAGCCTTAGGCAAGTCACTGCCCCACAAAATAAGTCCCTGATTGTGTCTCTTGTACTCTTGGTGGGGAACTAGGCTTAGAGCCTAATTTGCCTAGGTATATAAATGCAAATTTAACATTTTTTTTTTATATTAGTTGTTGATAAAATTGGTGTGTTGAACTGAATTTGTCTTCTGTGGTGGAGTAATTAAATATTAGTAGGTAACTAAATGGATTGTAAAATATATATTTAATAAAAATAACTTCTAAGATTTGTAGCAGATAATTTGTTAATCCAGGAAGCCTGGCCCTCATTCAGACTCTTTTGTACTCCACAGATTACAGAACATACCATTCAGGGTTGGGTGCTACATTTGAGCTGTTTCCCCAGAATACAGTGAAGATCTTGACTGAGACATTCGGGGAGTAAGGAATATGTATCACAGGATCAATGAAAAAATTAAAGGAAGCTTGGTCACTTATTTCTTGAAATCAGTCCAAGACTGATATGTGTTATTTTCCCTCCCACATTTGATATATTCAGTCACTTTCTGCTTAACTGAATTTAGTAATAGTAAACCAGTCAGTGTAGAGTCTGGAATGAGGAAACAGCAAAAGGTAGTTACTTTCTGCTATAATTGTTACATTGTCCAAGAGGCAGTTTTTAATACTCTCATATTTATTTATCACAGGGCAGTATACCCCCTTATGTGATGAAGATGGTTATTACAAACCAAGTCAGTGCCATGGAAGTGTAGGGCAGTGCTGGTGTGTGGACAGATACGGTAATGAGGTAACAGGATCCAGAACAAACGGTGCAGCAGAATGCGGTAAGTTAAGAATCCTTTGTGGCATTTGGTTTTAGAGGTGTTATTCCCTTTGATTACTAACCAGATTAAGTTTGTTTGGTAAGAACAGATGTGGGACCCAACTACATGGATTTTGAAACAAAAAATAAGAAATCATAATTTGTTATTGTTATTACTTCATTATTTTTTGCAACTCCTATCACTGTGTCAGCTATTAATAGCCCTTGTATATGTGCTTAGCATAGTGTATATAAACCTAGGGAAAATTAATTATCTAGATCAGCGTTGGACAAGCCCCAAAATGCTTGATGAAATTCCTTTGGGTAATCAGCATGCTGGTGATTTCAATTTGACTTTTTTTTTCAGTTTGTTTGAGGTAATTGCCAAAAGTTCCTAGCACACTAAATCTTCCTTTATTTTTCCCTTCCCTGCAGCACTGTGCAAGTTCTTCCAAGAATTCCCCTGTCACCTTTATTTGATGTCCCAGATATAAAGAATGGCAATAAAATATTTTCCTTTTCTTAAAAAAAAAAAAAAGTCTTACATTACTCCTTTCCACTTCTTTTGCAACAAAAGAACATAGCCTGAAACAAAGGGTAAATCTGACACAGATTTGACATACAAGCTCAGGCCTATTGTCCGTCTAATCCAGGATCCTTTCTAGATAAATGGACAGTTCTAGATAGTTCAAGGTAGTATGTAAGAACTGAACAATAGACACTGTATACTATCAGTAGTCCTTATTGTCATCTTTTAAGTTGGACTTAAATCTCTTCCAGTTGTTCCTGTCACTCATTATAGTTCTACAAATCCATAATATTTGTCTCCTTCTGTTAACACTGAGAAATTCATCCCTATTCAAGTGGTTTTCTTTCAAGACAAAAGAATTTTTATATTGTTTATGGTTTATATTATTTATGTTTTATTTCTATGTCACACTGTGTAGTTTAAAATAAGTCCTGAAACCAAATATTCTGGTGTGCGTTTTGTATGCTTATGTATATTATACTATAAATGTGTAGTGTATCTTGTGTGTCTTTTCTGTAACTATCATACCTTTTTAGCTATCGATATAGAGACTTCAGGTGATTTTGCCTCTGGCGATTTTCATGAATGGACAGATGATGAAGATGACGAAGATGCAATAATGAATGATGAAGATGAAATTGAAGATGATGATGAAGATGAAGGAGATGATGATGTTGATGATGATGATGATCATGATGGATATATTTGATGATATTATGGGGTCTATGAATTGTACCTTTCTAAAATTCACAAGATGACATTTCATAAAATCCCTTTGCTCTCCAAGATCAAAAGGATTCTAACAAACATGTATATTTTGTATGATTACTTCAAACATTGCAGCTGGAGTCATAGACTTTTTTTGTTTAAATAAGAATAATTATATTATGTGCTTTTGAGTTTTTAAATGCCTTTGTGCTGAAGAAAACACATTGGAAGTCTAGCCTGAAGAAAGAAATGTTATGTGCTACTGAAAATATAAATGTGCAAAACATACTCTAAAGACAACCAGTCTCTTTAAAACTCTGGTGAAAAGATATTTGCCCTTCCTTAGAACTGTGCATGTCCTCTTCAGAACACATACTATAACTTAACTTTAGTTCCGTCAGTGTTTTACACCCTGCAGGCTTTGCAAATTGTCCATTTAATAAATCAAAATGTGTTACAGTAGAAAAGCATTGGTGCACAAGAAGCAACTCACCAGCCTTTAATTAACCAAAGGTATGGAGAAAAATTATCGGGAGAGAAAAATAAAGCAAAATTCTCCTTTGTGTTTGCATTTGTAGTTTTGTTTTTTATTAGGAAATGGCTAGGTTATTGAAAGGATTTTTCAAAAGCAGTAGCATGGACAAGCACCAGTTCTGTAATTCTGAAGTTTTCTTGTCTTTCCCTGTTTTTTTTTCTTTCATGTCAAGGTCGTATAGGCTTTATCATTATTTACTCAAACATTGCTTCACCCTTTGTTGTTTCTCCATATTTCTCTCTAATCAGATTAGTGTAAAATATTTCACATTGGGAAAAAAATTGCTTAAAATTATATTACCTTTATACATGACTGTATTTCAGAGTATTGGCACTTGCCCCAAAGTAGTTTTTAATAAATGTATAATGATACTTTTTATTTTCTTAATTCAGGAAATAGTTTTGCATCTTTATCTTAATTCACGTTGCTTTCTGTTACTAGTGCAGAAACTTAGAGAACGTATTGTAAAGGTGCCTTGCAAAATAGAAATAGAGAGGTTTTAGCATGCATACCAGTATAGGATGTTAGGCAATAGCTAAGCACACCCAATTACCAAATTAATACCAGTATAGGTACTGCTGCTGGAATGAAGAAAATGGGTTATTTTAATTTTTTTCCTATTGTTATGTAATTACCATGTGGACTAGATTATAATTATTGTGTAGAGTAGCACTTAAGATTTGACTGTAGACAAAATTGCTTTAATCACTGTATTTATGTTAGCATGTTAATTAATTGTGTAGACATTTTGGGACTCCACCATCTTTGTTCATATCATATCTATTGCTTTCTGCCCATAATAAAATTGATGTGACCTGTATAATGTAATACTACAGGTTGTATAATTTCAAAATTGGATCACTGGTTTCCCATCATTAATTAAAAGGAAAACCAGTTTCTTATTTGAATTAATTTCTACACATTAAATACTAAATTTAATGTTTATCCTATGTAATATTAAAAAGTATAATGCATTTTCTTTTTTACTGTTTCTGTATAGTTTGCAAAATAAAGACTCTTGTAACCAACCTTTGGCCAGTATAGCCCATCATTTTGACTTTTTTGCATAGTTTGAAATTTTGAAACAGGAAGAATTCATGTTTCAGATACATGTCACCTATTAAAATATATATTTATTTGTATAAAGCCATTTATTGTTTTATTTCCAGTAAAGAATTTTTGACTAAGGCAAAACCCATAGGCAGCTTTTATTTTTCTGTATTTTTTCCTGAATTTTATATAGTTTTGTTATGTACTTTTATGACATTGTCTTCATTACATAGTAAAGAGATACTTCTTTTCAAACTCTGTCATAATTTGTGGGGCATAGTTGTATTATTTTCTTAAATAAAAGTAGTTAAGAGTTTACCATTACAATATAGTGGGATTTTATCAGAGAACAGTTTCTTATGACTGAAATTAACTGATATATAAATTGATTTTAAATAAAGAAGCTAAAGCAAAAATGTTGTCATTATTGGCTGATGTAGCAAGTACTGTTGTGGCGGTTTTTTCCTGATGTGACAAATGGTCACTAGATGACAAACAAACTAAAAATGGATTTCATTAAAATTTGTGATATTAGGAGAATTAAAGTATGGAAAGAGAATTCATAATGTGTTTAGCCTAATGGGATTACAGTATGAAGAACATTCTAAAATGAACTGTCATGCAGAAGAGCACAAAAGAAGTTTATATTCTTTCTTCCCTGTAAATTCCCCACTGAACTGGAAGAGGAGGGAATATGCATGAATTTTAGTCCCTGAGTATCAAAGCTACCTATCATAAAGTCAGAAGTAAGTCAAGATAGCTAAATTTACTAAAGAACAGTAACAATGGAGGTTCGGGTTGATTTTGGAGAATTTTTGTGGTCCAAAACTAAAACAGCAACAGCAAACACTTGAATTGTTTCTTCATTCATGAGGAAAAGCCAGAGAAGAGATTGATAGTGTGAGACTTCCTTTGAAAACATCCTTTATAAAAAAAATAGGTAAATTTGTCTATGGTTTAGTATTATGGTGTTGATTTGCTTTCATGATACCAAATGAAGTGGAAACTCCTTCACTGCAGCGTTGAAGAAATGCATGAAATCAGGAGCAGGTAGAATAAATAAAGGCAAAGACTGATAATAGAAAATCACTAAATTACTAAACCATTCAGAAACTTCTTCCTTCTTTATGTCATATCCAAAAATTTGCACAGAGGTATGTCCTCATGAGTACAGTCAGGCAGAAAGCAGTAGGGAGCCCTTGATTTTAAAACTTCATTATTTTTACTGTGTCACTGTCATTTGTTGTTGTTTTTTCTTGATCTTATAATTGTGCACATACATATGTACTTATAAATGTGCAGAGACACTGCCAAATTTGGACGTTTTCAGACATGGTGATTAATCCTTGTATTCTTCTGAGAATGTGGATTTATAATTCTCAGATTCATTGAAAAGTAAGGAATACCAAGTTAAATGAATTAAATTATATCTTTGAAGGGAATATTTCAGGTCAAGACACATAGATATGCTTAGTTTAAAAGCAAATGAATTAGCATCATTAGTTTGCTTGTACAAAAATTAGATTATTGTAGAAGACTGAGGAATATGGACCATAATGATAGTAGGAACATTTTTATTTGTTTCGTGCACATGGACAAGAACAGGATTTTTTTTTTTAAAGAATCCAGTGCTAGGTGGAATAATAAAAGTTTATCATAAAGTGGATTAATTTTATGCTTCATAGGAAATTAAAAAATACCTGTATTTGCAGGGTTTCTTTGTTAGAATATTGTATATAATTTCTAAATACTGAAGCTTTTAAAAATGGATTTAAATAGACCTGTGGCAGAACAAATTTATTTGAAATACAATAATCCTTTTTACTGTTTTTCCACTAATCTAAATATAATAGTAGCAAATCATCCACAACTTTATTTCAGCTAGTTCGGCGGACACTAAGTAGTTTGTTACCAAGTTTCTGTTTGAAGAAACAGGTTGGAATAAACATGGATTGGAAGAATCTCCAACTTAACCAGTTATCACTGGGTAAGTGTGGGAGGCATAGGCCTGTCAGCCCTGCACAGCCTCTGAGAAGCAGCAAGGCTTTGATGAGAAACAGGCCTTGGGAGAAAGATAAGAAACTGCTGAGTTGTGCCAAGGTGGCAGGGAAAAGCAATGGACAGCTGCGACACTGAACTGTGGAAAAGTACTGAACTGTGAGAAGTTACTGCCGTGTGAACAGCGCGTGAACAAGAAGTTGATTGGTCTACACAGCACGTGTTAGAGTGGTCTTATGCTGATAGGAGAAAAGGTTGATAACTGTCTAATTGCTGATTTGCTAATTATGAAGTAAGAGCTTTGGCGAGAGCATAAGTATGTACTATTAGAAAAATAAACGGCTTTGCTTGATATAACTCTCAGAGAGTTGTGCAAGTCCGATATTCTCCCGCAACAGGTAAGTAATTAAAATACCAAAAGTTTTAAAATAAAACCAACCCAGTCCTGAAGGCAAATACCATATTGGACATGCTGAAAGTATGCTGAAGGTAATAGGGTAGCCCTTTGTCATGAGTAGATCTCCGCTAACACAGTGTCATTGTACTCATTGTACAGGATGGGTGCAGTTTGCTAACTTGTTAATTCATCCAGTGAAATGGCAGTAGAAGTGACTTTTTGAAGTTATGGAACCAGAGCAGGAATGGGAAACAGAGTTGCCTAGCCTAAAAGATGACACCTCTGCTTGAATTTTTTGTTGCATTACAGATGCTAATTGAACCAAATCCTGAAAAAGAGACTACTGCTCAGTATCTGTATGTCCTATTGAAGGTGAGTTTTACAAGTGAAATGTGCATGCCTATTTTTAAAAAGAATCTCCATGCTATAATGTTGGTAGTAATGAAGAGCATTCTACATCTCTTCACCAGCTTTCCACATGACCCTATAGAAGAATTTTATTTAAACTTCAGACAAAGGTATCCACAAAACTCGTGCTCACACCTGTAACTATTTTTGCCAAGATGGTTGAAATTTATCAGTTAAAATCAAGATGGACAGAGAAGTGGCCTGTTGTCCCTGTCTGCCCATAGCATTCACAGCTGCTTTGTAACTCATAGAACATTCTGCAGTCTGCTGAATTAAAAAAATATCCCTCCATCATGGGTTGTTATACTGCTTATCAGGCAAGTGCAGTTTTAAAAGAGCTGGCTATACCCAGCACATGGCACTGAGGGTGTGCTCTATAGGTCTTGCTATTAACATCAGATGCCCATTTTTAGAAAGACTTTCAAATTCCTTTACCTTTACATAGTTTGTCTCACAGGCTTATCTACCAATAGGTTTTGGTGAGATTAAGTTGTCTTCTGGACTTTAGTCCCTGTGAAGAAGAGGAGATTGGATCTCTTCTACTGTAATTCTAATGCTTCTGGTTGATTTCCATGTGCCTGAGGGGGCTGGAGGACCACACCAGGCTTTACCAAGTCTGGGGTGCTAGAACAGAGCGGTGATTAACAAAATACTTTGTTGATTTTGTTTGAAAGCTAGCAAAGATGACTGAGGTTTTATATTCTTTCAAAAAAACCCCCAGCAACAGCAATCTATAGTAAGAGTGCAATTTTGCAGCCATAATGCTGTGATTCTTTTTCCTTGTTTCTTAAGAATAATGCAGTTATTTGAAAGAATAATTCAAAATCAGTTGGTTTTGGGTATTATGCAAAACACCTTTGGAGCTTGCTCAGTTTTATTACACTTCTGTATATTCCATTGTGCTGCATTAGTGTTAAGGAACTGAAACGCTTTAATTCAGAATCTGTTGTGAAATTGTTTATGTGTTCTAGTGTAAGCTTTCATTCTTGAAGAAAACAAAATCTAGAGATGATTTTAAAAATGTCACCCATATAAATCCAAGCCAAATCCCCCAAAGTAAAAAATTACTATAAAAACATGCTTGGTTCATATGAGGCATGTATTTTAAAATTGAGGTTGAAATGGTTAAAAACTGTCTTAAGAATTCTTATTGCTCTAACATCTGTGAGAGCTACCTAAAAAGTACAGTTGTATCTATATGGAAGTTTATGTGTTTATTTTGTGTTGGGAAGTTTTCATGTTTGCTCAGTATGATGAAAAAATTGTGCAAAGCCAATGTCACAGGGCTGTGTCTTCATTGTAATTAATTGTGACCAAATGGATGTCACAAGTTTATATGTTAGTGTAACTCAAATGAGAGGATACACAGTGTGAAATAACACTGTAACAGCACAAGGTGATGATACTAGTCCATGTTTCTTCACATGGAAGTGAACTTGCTTCCCTCAATTCCCCCACATGTTCTGAAACATAGACTAATTTCCAATGTAAAGAGGAAAACAAATGTTGAGTAGGGCTGCTTTCTTCATCATTAAGAGCTCTAGGAGCTGTCCCTAGAAATCTTGCCAGAACATAGTAAGGAGGCTCCTGTGAAGGCACAGCAGCTTAAAATGCATGGTTTGAATAAGACTGATGACTCTTAATAATTTTATAAAGAAAACCTACCAACAGTTTTAATTTATACCTTGAAAATGTACCTGAATATAATCTTTGCTCATGGGAAGACAACTTTATTAGTTATAAAAAAAAAAAAAAAAAAAAAAAGTAGTAATGCTGCAAGTAAGGCAAGCACAAAAGAAAGGAAGACAGGAGAAAGATTGAAATGAGACAGTACTGGGGCAGCATCTATGTATCTGAGTAACTGACTGATCCTGTCACTGAATAAAAAAGTGTGAGAATTCTAAGTTCATTGCTCATGCTGCTCTTTCCCCTCATAATTTCCCTCCCACATGTTTTTATTAGGCTATGTAGCTTTATAGCATATCATTCACATCAGAAATTACATCTGAGTGGTACGATGAGTTCAGCTCCCATAGTGGCATCATCGCACAAAGCATCTGTAGCAGTTACACCATTGACCAGCCTAGAAGCTGAGAACATGTTACTGGCACATTAGAGTTCCTCAGAAGAAGCAGTTTATACCACATGTTTGCCCAGGATGTAATCTATCACATCCATTACAAATGCTTGCCTGACTCAGTGCAGGGAATTGTCCAGAACTGTTGTTTATATAAATGGTAATTTACTTAGATTCTGATGTAAAAATGGAATAATGCCACTGAAAGTTGTATATCTTGCCTGTTAAGATAGTTTGATTTTTATGTAGTAGAAATTGCATTACTGTTTTATGTCTCTGCCATCTAAGTAAATTTCCTGTATCAGTTTTGTAAAGATAAGAGAAATATCAGTGCTGGCAGAAGGTACGTCTTAATGCCAAACAGGTAATGAGTAGATCCCCTAATTTACAGTTCACTCCTCTGATTCATAGATCTGACTTACACCATAAGCACTAGCTGCCTGGTTAACTGTTCTCTGACCATATTTAGATTTCAGTTATTATGAGAAAGTGAGTGAAAGAAGCTCTTTTTTTCCCTTTCAGGTCTGTAATACAAGTCTTTTACTGTTAATTAGAGGTCAATTTATTAAATTCTCTTCCACTCCACTGCTCCTTGAATGCCACTATATAATAATGGGGAAAAAAAAAAGAACTATTAATCTTCAACAGGAGGAGTAAAATTGCATAAAATTCCTACTATTTGCTGCTGTACAAGGATAAGTCTTTTTCTTTCTACGTGCAGACAGGAACCTTGCCATGCATCGCCCATCTTCTCTGACACAACAGAGTGAATGTCGCTATCATGAGCAGTACAGGGTTTCAGAAAACTCTACTGGCACGTCTCGATGTTATTCTTCTCCATGCTCCTGTGCAGCTTATTTAGTTATATTGAGACCTGACCACAGAGGGATCAGCTCTGCCACAGAGTAAAGGTTTGCTGAAGGGCAATTGCATAAGCCTAAGGGCTTTATGGTGGAGCTGCGGCTGCTGCCGCCTGCCCGACCATGATGGAAGAAAGGGAAAGATTTTTCTCTTTTTCCATAGTGAGGTTATGCAAACTGGATACTCCCACAAGAGTGGCCTCTTTGAGCTCTGTATTTTGTCTTCATAAAAGAAATTTGCTCTGTCAGGTGTGTCAACTTTCCATTTCTCCTGGCTGAACTATAAGCACAGAATGGCTAGCTGCTTTTCCCTACCATTTTATCTATTTCAAAAAGAAATAAATATTGTGTTTGTGAGGTTTGTTTCTAATTTTTCTTCTTTGCTTTTCAAGTGTTCTTGGTCCAGCTATTGTTAGAAAAATAAAGAAATGATAGCAAAGAGGAGAAAAAAACAAGGTAGAAGTCTAAAAAAAAAAGTAAACTACTACTTTTTCAGAGTTCTGAAAAACAGTAACCTAGTGAGGGTTAGAAAGCGCTGCAGCACTCTTGCTCCCCGCTTCTTTTTCCAAAGTCTCTGTTAGTGTTGTAATCTTTATCTGTAAGTCTGTAGCCAACGCTTTATCCCATACTTCTGGGATTATACCTGCTCATGAAGCAAACATCTGTAAATTACCAAAGCTACATTTTTCACATGGGGAGAGATTCCAGCCACTCTCCCTCAGGATGGAAGAAATGATACTGCAGCATATTTACACAAAAAAAGTCAAAAGTTGCAGTTTTCCTTTGTGTAGCACCTTTTTGTGATAAAAACACTTAAAAAAATCACATGGTGAGAGTTATGTATTGTAATCACTGTCTTAAACAAAATTATCACTTTCTTTTTTTTTTTTTTATTCCACATTAAGAATGCTGACATTAGAGCATGTCAGGTACTTTCCTTAGAAAACAATGGCTTCCAATAATTTCCTTTAGTTGAATCCAGGAACCAAAAGTGTTGATATTTGAAATGATCGTAGAATCATAGAACGGTTTGGGTTGGAAGGAACATTTAAAGGTCACCTAGTCCACCCCCCATGAAATAAGCCAGGAAATCTTCAACTAGATCAGGTTGCTCAGAGCCCCGTCCAGCCTGGCCTAAGTGTTTCCAGGGAGGGGGTACCTACCACCTTTCTGGGCAACCTGTTCCAGTGCCTCACCACCTTCACTGTGAAAAATTTCTTCCTTATAGCTAGTCTGAATCTACCCTCTTTTAGTTTAAAACCATTGCCCTGTGTCCTATTTTAACAGGCCCTACCAAAACCCAAGCTTTCTTAAAAGCCCCCTTTAAGTATTGAAAGGCTGCAATAAGGTCTTCCCAGAGCCTTCTCTTCTCCAGGCTGAACAACCCCAACTCTCTCAGCCTGTCCTCACAGGAGAGGTGCTCCAGCCCTCTGATCATCCTTGTGGCCCTCTGGACCTGCTTGAGCAGATCCATGTCCTTCTTATGTTGGAGGCCCCAGAGCTGGACACAGTACTCCAGGTGAGGTCTTGCGAGAGTGGAGTAGAGGGGGAGTATCATCTCCCTTGACCTGCTGGCCACACTTCTCTTGATGCAGCACAGGATACAGTTGGCTTTCTGGGCTGAGAGCACCCATTGTTGGATGATGTCCAGCTGTTCATCCACCAGTACCCCCAAGTCCTTTTCTGCAGGGCAGGTCTCAATCCCTTCATTGCCCAGCCTGTATGCATACCAAGGGTTACCCCAACCCATGTGCAGGACCTTGCACTTCACCTTGTTGAACCTCATGAGGTTCATATGGGCCCACTTCTCAAGCTTGTCCAGGTACCTCCAAATGTCATCCTGTCCCTTAGGCATGTAAACTGCACCATTCAGCTTGGTGTCATCAGATGATTACTGCATCAAAATGTTGCAGTGAAATTTCCAGAGCTCCCTGATTTTTTTTCATAGTTATGTTGCTAAGAAATGAGCTAAATTATGCTATTTCAAGGCAACTTTAAAATCATCCCAACTGAAAGTTAAGAAACATTTAGTAAGAATATCAGCTGCAGTTAGGCAGAGATATATGATCCAGTGTTGTGTTCCATCCTGGCTTAAGTTATTTGTCAGAGCCGAAATATTTCCCTGATTTTCACAGTCCACCTCACAGACTGCTTGTAGCTTTACAATTTTCCACTCAACAATACATGTTTGGAAGGTGTTTTTCCCATCTCTGAAATATAAAATGAGGTTTAGGTACTAACGTTATATACATGGCAACTTCTAAATTAAATAGTACTAGTTCAGAAATGGATAATGACTTAGAATAGATTTATACACAAAGTTCTTTAAAAACATCACTTGAATGCTCAGTGACAGTCAAAGCAAGCCAATTATATGAGGAATTATTTTGGGAAGAATAGAAAGAAATAGACAACATAACCCAAATAACATCTTTTATGTCACTGTATAAGTAAATGCTGCTCCTTTTCTGTGCTAACCTCTGTGTCTTCCCTGTTTCCAAAGAGTATAAATGTTACAGCAAAGGATGACGAGGATAATCAAAGGTAAGATTGGTTCATATGAAGAAGATAAACAGGTTGGGATGCTCAGTCCTGGAATAAAGGTGATAATTGGAGATATGATCGAGTATGATAAAATCATGGGTGCCTTAGAGAAAGTGAATATCAGTTTTTCAAATCCCCTTGAGTTCTGGAGGAGCAATTTCACATGCCATTAAAGATATTCATCGACTCAGTATAAGAATACCAACACATCTAAAATGGGACACACAGAACCAAAGGCACTGATGTCCATTGGGTTTTGCCTTTACCCTATGGAAGACCATTACAGCTGCCATTTAGTAAGAAGCATTATGCTTAAGCAGTGCTATCTAGCAGACACAATCTGGCAAATAATAAGCTAACAAAAGAAAATTATGAACAGTTATCAGAATAGTTACTTTTTCTATTTGTCCAGTGCAACAACATAATCTTCAGTGTATGATCTAATTGTAGTGGTAATCTGAGCCCTTCCCTCTGAATTTTACCAGACCAGATACTGTTTTTAGACAAGGTACTGTCATTTCATCCCTAAAGTAAATTCAGAAGATCAACACATGGACTGCACATGCACAAAAACCCAGCCATTATGACATTTAGTAAGACTGCCTCTTTTTGCAGAAAATTAATTCCTATAGCTATATTTCTAGTCATTACTCAGGTGTCTTGCTCCAGAAAATGGCTTCCAGTCTTCTTTGAGCTATGAAAGTGTATAGCAGATCCTTACTTTCCTCCCTGAAGCTGTTGGAGAGAACCAAAACAGAGCCTTTACACATCCTTCCTGTCCTACAAGTGATCCTTCAAGTGGCATCTTCTCAGCAGGCTCATAAAGCGATCAACACATCCTCTAAAGAAACGGTCTTGACTACAGAGGGAGCAGGTATGACATTCAATTATACCTCCTCTAACTGTGCCAAACTGTAATATGTTTTTCCTTTTTTGAAATGTGACTTTAGTGGGGAGACTTTCCTTGTGAAGAGCCCGTTCACTGTCATTCTGCTCTCTTAGGCTATTATGTATTGAAAATCATCACACTAAATAGCTACCTGCTGCACAAGTGAATTCTCCATGCATCTGGATCTATTCTCCACCTTCATTGCATATATTTCACCACTGAATAATTCCAGTCTTCTAAGAATTACTACAGCTGTCAGGAAGTTCCAAGGTTGCTCTTGGTCTCAGTTTGTCATATGGTCAATAGATCTCTTTCAGCAGAAGACACTTCACATATGATTTGGGCAGCAGCAGATGGGCGACTTTCATACTCCTTGGGAACTATCAGTTGACTCAGAAAGTAAATATTTTTGCAAGTACTTCACACTGTATTGTTTGTTTTCCCTCTTACACTGCCTTTTCTTTGCTCTCACTCTTGTTCCTCTGGCTTATTCCTTGAAGGAAAGCTTGTGTAGTGGAAATTTATCAAATGCTTTATAAAAAGAACAGATAATCAGGCTGTACATCTTGCCATTGTTGACCTTCATCGTAAATTCTTGAAAGGGAAACCTAGTGTTAGGCAAGAGCTCCTGGGAGGCTTATTGGCCTTTCCTTTTATTCATTGAATGTTAGGACTAGGAAAACCACATCTGGATCATATGGAAAAAAAAATTCATTACCTATTGGCTGGGATTGGTTCATGCGTAACATCTTGCTTAAGGATCTCATGCAGTAGTATTAAAAAATGGATGTAAAAATAGTAAGCTTTCCTTTCACCAAGCTTTTTGACATTAATAGCATTTGACTGGCATAAAGGAGTCACTAATAATTTACTCTAACATGCTTGTGAAGAAAAAGACCTTTATAGCAGTTCAAATGTAATATTATTTTTTCATGAGAAATCATTTAATACACCATTCCTGTTAGAACTTAAATTTTTATTTCAGTCTTGGTTAAACGCTAAAAGTTTCAAAGAAATTCATTTATCTGACTTCTTTATTATTGGGGAAAAAGTAATGAATGCCTTTTTAACTAAAGCAATTTTAAAATATTTTATTACTTTTTCTTTCTCTATTTTTTTTTTTTTCCCCTGGAAGGCAAAATGTATACATACAAAAATTTGTATCTCATGCTTACTTTAATTTCGTTTTTCAAAAAAACTCTGTGGGTAACTGCACTTGCTACCATCTGCCAGATCCCATAATGGAAGTAGCATAAGGCCATAGACTGTGCTGTCAATGATAGAACTAACTTGAATGTATTGTTAGCCTTGCAAACACTAGGAAACAATACAAATCTCATCTGGACAGCTTCTCTTACAATTCTCAGACCTAAAAGTTTTCAATAACTGCCAAACTTCTTTACTTCTTAGAGTCAAACCTCAAAATTTTCTCATTTGGCACTAGCTCATTTCAGATCAAGTGCATTTCTTCAATGTGTACAGCGTGTATGTAGGGACAAGGCCAAGTTCAGCTGGAGTCAAATCCTGTTTATATCCCTACAGGGACCTTACAGAGAAAGGAGACAGATCTGTCCCTAGATTTGTTAAGAGTTAATTGTTTTTATTTAGCCCATTTGGGCTCCTTATTTTCTTTGGGGAGTCATTTATAAGACCAAATGTGTGTCGATGCATGGAAGAGAAGAAAGATTAGTACTGTCTTCAGATTTGCTTTTTCGTATGCATTTTTAGGAAATCGTTTCTTCAGATACAGGACTCTACCTATTAAATAATTGTTAAATTTCCTTTAAAGACATTTTTTCCCCCTGATCATGCCCCTTTCCTCTTCCCATTTGCTTGCTTACTTGGAGTGGAATGACCAAAGGTGTTTCACATGGTGATGGTGAAGTTTTACACTAGTTTGTTTTTAGGATTTGTTCTTTCTCAGTTGCTAGTCTGTAGTCCACTGGAAAATACTGATTTGGCATGCAGATATAGAAAGGTTTCTGAGATGTTATTCCACAAAAGTGTCAGTAAGTGTCTTCCTGCACTCTGCAGATTCAGGTATATTGATTGTAGTATCTCTGGGACACCAAAATTTTTCATCTTCATTTTTGAGGGAAAAGTATGAAGCTTCTTTTCAATGTAATTTAAAGGCAATTCCATTATTCTTTTAATTTTGTTTCAGTTTGCAGGGTTAGGATCAGGTTTATGATTAATGCTACCTGTAAAGGCAGTGTCTGATGAAAATTTTCAGTAGATAAGGATAATGTCCCAGTTACTAACTTCAAAATGTAATTTTTTCTATGAAGAGGTGATTCCAGAAAGTCTGTTGTAGTGACTACTCTTGGATGAACACTAGATGACAGAGCAAACAGAATATTACATGCATGTGTTTGCTGCCCAGAAACTAAATTTTAGCTTCATTTCCTTAGAAAAGAGTGATCACAAGTTCTCCTTTGCAATACACAAACAGGAAGGCCTTGTTTCTACACAAATAAATAAATAAAAAGTAATAACTGTGGTAATTAAAGTTTTTATTATGTAGCATATGTTCCAGATTTTGGTAAAATTAAGTGGCTGCATAATTGCCCATTTTGCTTTTAACATGTGCAAAATACTACATAAGTGTTAGTGTAATAAATACTAAATGTGTGCTGTGCAATAGCTTGGAAAAACCTATCAATGTTCTCTTTGTATTTGAGTTCTGCTCCTGACCATATAGACCACTAATATTGTTAAAATCTTGACCATCAGTGAATGTAATTTAAAACCCACAACAAAATTTTTTGGGAAAATTTTTATTTTTAATTCTCATTAGAAATCAAAAAAAAATCACAATTTATTTTCCTTTTTACATTTTCCTAAAGTGAGCTTCATAATGTGTCTGGAGAACAGAGCTCTGAAATGAACTTAGAGAGGTGGGAGAATCTCCATCCTTGGAGGCATTCAAAAGCCATCTGGACATGGTCCTGGGCAACCTGTTCTAAGTGTTCCTGCTTGAGCAGAGAGTTGGACAAGATGACCTCCAGAGGTCTCTTCCAACCTTAGCCATTCTGTGATTCTGTGAAATGAAATCAGAAAATCATTTTCTAGTCACTGCTTGTCATTGATCTTAGATGGGTTTTAGCACATGCCAACCCTTGTTCCTGATCTATTTCCTGTTAGACAATACTAGAAGTCAGTATGCATTATTTAGGGTCCACATTATTTAAATACCACTTACTGAAATGGAGCCAAGATCTTTCTGGGGCCTCCATGTGTTGCTGTGACACAAATCAGAATAACCAACTGCTTTACATGTAAAGCAGACACATGTTGCTATTTGAACTACAGGAACAGATAGCTGTAGGTTCTTTGGGCTAATTACAAAAATAATTTGGATTTCACCCGGCAGTATTTAAGCAAATGTCTTTAGGAAACTCAGTGACAGGAGAGAGCAATCCTCTCCCCATTTCTTTGACACTGGAACTCTCAATAGCCGGTTCTTAGCCAATATGAAGGAAAGGACTAGAGAAATCCTTGAATGTTTGTGGGGTTTTTTTTTTTGCTGACTGTCTCTATTAGGTACCTTCAATATTTATTGCATGTTAGCTGTCAGGAAAGAAAGGTTATTGTGGCTAAGCAATAAAGAAAATCAGGATTTGAGTAGCACCACACTTCTGACATGTTTGTTAGTGACAGCAGGGACTGGGGTAGACTGGCAGTGTGCTGCGAGATGTCTGATAGTTACAATGTGATGTGGCGGCTTAAGGATAAAAGAAGAAACTATTTTTTTATTATTTCCAATGTAAAGAATGATTTATGGGAGGCCAGATTTTTTTGCCTATTCTCTACAATTTTTTTGTGATTCAGAAGCAAAATGCAGAAGAATTTACACAATTTGCAAATAACTCCTCACAGTCTGAAAAATGGCATTTTTGTCTGAGAAAGAACTGAAGAATCTTTCTTGAGTAAATTTAGTCTTGCCTTATTACCTAAATATTGCAGGATGTACCTGATAAAGTTCCTAGTAAGGTAAGTGCTGCAAGTCATGTTTGCTCTAAGGTCAGATTCCTTCACGATGGGATTTTTTAATGCCATTCTTGAACCTCAGACTACCCCATGGTAGCTTGATGAGTTGCCATTGGACTGGTAGGAGAGCAAATTTCTCAATTTTACCATTCTGCAAAAAAGCCCCTAATGGGTCTAAGGAACTTTCATTTGCTTTGCAGTCAAAAATTGGCAGATTAATGACAACACACACAGCAGCATTTTATTACTGAAGACCTCAAGATGATTTGCCTATCAAATGTAAGAAAAAGAAGGCTAGCTAATCGCCTAAACACATAATAATTAACAAGTTCTCACATTTTTACACCTGAATTGCTGTAAAAAATAAAGTGGCCTAAAAAAAACACTCTTTTTTTCTGTTAATTTGGAAATGTCCTATAATGAAATTACTGGCAAATGAGTCTATGTGGTGTCTAGAATATATTTTTGGAGAAGCAATGAATATCTGTTACAGAAGGATTTATATTCATTTCCACTATGACAAGGTGGCTGTGCTGTAAAATCAAATAAAATATGGACATTAACGTGTGTGATCCACTTCTGGACTCCATGGGCAGCATGTGTCCCTTCAGTTAGAGATCAACACTACAGTCATCTCAGCTGTCCACATCTAACAGGACTTGGTGGTTTTTTTATCCTGCATGCTGCTCTGCTGCAGGGTGATAGAGTTGCACTGCATGGGAAACTTGATTCTATTCCTCTTTAGAGCCAATAGGAGATTTAGAAAATATTTTTCTTTCCAGACTTCCAACTTCTTTTGAAAGTATACCATGGGCAGGAAGGGAATGGCAGAACTGTACTTTTGGGACTGCACAGTGATGTGCAAGGACAGAAATGCAGGACAAAGGGGGTAATGGCATTTTTGTTGGTCTAGTGAAAAGTTTCAGATATATTGGTCTAATTATAGTTAAATACCAAATGCGAGTGGGAAGTCATTTAAATTCCCTAAGCCAGATGGTCTAATTCATCTCTCATTTAAAGCACTTTGATTTGAAAATTTTGAAAGGGTCTAATGCTCATTTTTATCACATTTCGTTCTATAGAAAGGTGGGAAAGCAATGTATTTCATACTCAGGATTTTACAGTCTGGGTGTATGAAGTGAGAACTTAACCACAAAGAACTGCCAGCATCTTGCTTTTATAGGAATAAGCCAGACATGCTTTCCTACTGTGCTTTTCTAGCTCTAGATCAAAACGACTAGGAAAGCAAAATGTCCTTAGCCACCCTCTTTCTAAAACATGTAGATTTGTACTTTTGTTCTCCGTGCAACCTAAAGTGGATATGGACACTGCAGTGCTCCTGATCAGTTTGGTTTTCTCTTTTTAAAACAAAAAAGAAAGCCTCAGTAAGTCAAACTTGGTGCATAACTGAACTCTTGAGACTGGTTAACTGACCTTCTCTAATGACTGTGGGATCTGAAATGGGTTATCTCTGAACATCTACCAGACATTTGCTTGCTGGGGAGCTGGATATTTTCCCCTTAGCATGTTGACTGGCCTTTCCTCCAATTGTTTTGTAATGAATGAACTTTCAAGCCCAGGGAGACTAATGGATTAATCTATAGGCTGAGCCTTGCTTTCCCAAACTGTGTTGTCATGTACACATGTGTATATCTGGAGAAAACACCATCAGGGTAAAAGTATTTTGTATTCTCTATAGTTACAAGGTTTTGGAAAGGTTTACTGGGGCCATCAGCAAAGAGATTGAAATGAGTTTTCTGTGGTCATCTGTTTACATTAGTTTAATGTGAAGCCTTCAACTCATTTTACACAATAAAAATTTATCATTAGTTACTCCTCTGTTTCCAATCAGAGGTGATGTATTATCTGAAAGAGATTATGTATTCAGATATACATGTTCTGAAGAAAGAAAAGTCCTAGCTGTTTTATGCATTTTTTGTTCAGTTATTCAAGGTCAAACTTTGGTAGTGAGTATTTGCATGAACCTGAATCCCTTGCTTCTTAGTTAGTTTTCAAAGTGAAGTCATTATGCAGCTTTAAATTTTATGCTATTTTGGCAAATTTATAAATGTGTAGGGACAATTTTACTGGAAATTTTTTCATAATAATTACCTGAC
Organism: Strix uralensis; assembly: GCF_047716275.1. Taxonomy (NCBI): domain Eukaryota; kingdom Metazoa; phylum Chordata; class Aves; order Strigiformes; family Strigidae; genus Strix; species Strix uralensis. The sequence goes on from NC_133975.1 coordinate 44,240,230, forward strand.
CTTGGCATTTTTGGGCTTACCATGTAATAATTTGTTTGATGGCCTCAATAAAGAGTTTCTAAACTTTTTTTTTCTAGTGGACAGTCAATACTCCACACTCAGATTTACTGTGGAGTTCAAGAAGAGTGCTGCTCTTTGCTTAACTTTCTCCCGTGACTGATTTGCTAGGTAGCTACATTCATAACACTCCACTGTCTCAGCTTGACAGGCTTAGCACCTTTTTCTCTCCCTCTGAACTTCCTTAACTGCCATTCTGGCATATTTCAGGCTTAGATACTTGTAACTCATTTTAAAGGCAAGCTTATAATGATATACTGGGGAAAATAGTTCTCAGCAGAATTGTCAGAGCTGGTGGTTGGAAGAATATATGGATCCTTTTAGTAACAGGAAAGGTGGCATCTATCTGAATGGGTCTGAGAGGGATAAAAATGAATTTTGTCAAGTGAATTCAGTCCTAGTATTCAAAAGCTGTTTCCCTTGGATCCATATTTTAAGTCATTGATTTGTTACTGATAAGAATTACTTACTATTGATGGCCCTGGTCCTCAAGGGCTTTGTCTTGGCTCAAATTATACTTTTTTCTTGTGCGTATGTGTCCTGGTTTCGACGAGGATAGAGTTAACTTTCCCTGGGTTGAGAGGGAGCACAGCTAGAGGGCTGGGTTCCGATCAGTCATTGGAGTATTTCATACCATGTGATGTCATGCACTTGAACTTCATGAGGTTTGCATGGGCCTATCTCTCAAGTCTGTCCATGTCCCTCTGGATGGCATCCCTTTCCTCCAGTGTGTTGACTGCACCACACAGCTTGGTGTCACTGGCACACTTGCTGAGGGTGCGCTCAATCCCCCACTGTCCATGTTGCCAACAAAGATGTTAAACAGCAGTGGTCGCAACGCTGACCCCTGAGGAACACCACTTATCACTCTTTGAGTATGACCGTCCAGCTCCTTATCCACCAAGTGGTCCATCCATCAAATTCATGTCCTTCCAATTTAGAGACAAGGATGTTGTGTCAATACCTTTGCACAAGTCCAGGTAGATGACATCAGTTGTTCTTCCCTTATCCACCAAAGCTGTAATCCCATTACAGAAGGCTACCAAATTTGTCAGGCACAATTTGTCCTTAGTGAAGCCATGTTGGCTGTCACCAATCACGTCCTTAATTTCCATGTGCCCTAGGAGGCACCAGGAGGATCTGCTCCATGATCTTCCTAGGCACAGAGGTGAGACTGTGACTGGCCTGTAGTTCCCTGTGTCTTCTTTTTTTCCCTTTTTAAAAATGGGGGTTGTTTCCCCTTTTCCAGTCAGTGGGAACTTCACTGGACTGACACAATTTCTCAAATATCTGCCAGTTCCCTCAGAACCCATAGATGCATCTCATCAGGTCCCATGGACTTGTGCACTTTCAAGTTCCTTAGATGGTCTTGAACTTGATCTTCTCCTACAGTGGGTGTACTTCATTCTCACAGTCCCCACTTTTGCCTTCTACTTCTTGGGAAGTGTGGCTGGAGCCCTTGTTATTGAAGACTGAGGCAAAAAAGTTATTGAGTACCTCAGCCTTCTCCATCACATTACCTTTCTATTTTCTTATCTAGACATATTAAAGGAAAGCAGAATAAACATAGGTATGATTAAAATTGGTATCCATAACATAAAAGATGCATGAGCCCTTCAAGCTTGGTCTGTAACTGTGTGTGGCTGGTGATTAAGTTACTTGGTGCTCTTCTCAACAAGTTCTTGCTAAAAGGTCTTGTCTCCTTGTAAACATGTCAAACCAGGAAGGACAGTGGAAACTTGCGTCTTCTCCACCACTAATGGCAAAAACAGAAAATAGTGACTCTCACACTTGTGCCGAGTCAGAATAGTTGTACTTGTGCCGAGTCTCTACACAGCAGAGGGTTTAATCTGCTGCTTCTAGCTTGGTAGTTTTTGAATATGTAAAAGGCTTCTGGGTTTATATGGGGAGAAAAAAACAGATTTCTTTTTTTACCAAAGCCCAGGCACATCTTTCAGATTTTTTGAGACCAATGTGTATAGTGCATCACTGATTTTTCACATGTAATTTTGAATGTAGTCAGGAAATAAAACCTGTACTGGGCTGAATGTTTGTCTGAATTTGGTAGGGAAACCCCACAATCTGTAACAGCTGCAGATTTCCTAATATTAAAATGCATATGCTTATATGCATTCACCAAAAAAGAAGTCCTGCTTGTGTGCTCCAGCACTGTCCTTGCCTTTGAGCACAGGTCAGTAACTAAGGACAATAAAGCACATCCTCAAGGAGCACTCCAGGTCTGAACTGAACTGCCTCATATAGGTCCACTTCATCTCTTCTTTGCTTCCATTAATACATTGTGTGCCAAAGTGCCTCAGTGTACCTTCTGAAGTGTCTGTGTGTGTCTCTGTGCACAGAAAGTTGGCTTTTTTTCCCTAAATATAGATTAAGTATTTATAATGGTTACTGGCTTGTGCTATTCATTCCCAACTTAGCTGTCCAAAATGAGATCTCAGCTGAAGGCAAAACACAAAAGAAGGGCTTGTATGTGAGAGTGTCTGAAGAAGCAGCATACTTTTCCTTTGGTTATTTTTTTTTTTTTAATATTTGGTAACACAAGCACACAAGCTGTAAAGAATCAACAGTAGTGACTGAAGAATAGGGTGTTTCTTGAAGGTATTGATACTGAAGATATATTCATCTTCTGAAGTTCAATAACACTTCTTAAATAAGATCAGTTTGAAAAATCCTTCACTGCAGAAGATGATTTATCTGTGTGCAGTCTGAAGTGAAACAGGTTAGAGTTTACATATAAACCCAAATGAAAAAAAAATGTTATACATTTGGGTTCATGCCAGTAGGTGGACACTTTGAAAGTCAGAGATGTGTTCAAAAGTGAGAGTTATTAGGAACTTCTGGAAAGCACTCCCTTTTTTTGGCATATCAAAGGCCTGTTTTGTGGTCAGCAGCTGATATCTGTTTCTGTGTACTGCTATACCATAAGTAGCTTTTCCTGCTTTCATCTAAAGATTAGAAGATAATGCTCTAGGGCCAACTCTTATCCTAACTTAAACCACTGAAGTTAATGAGCAAAACTCTTCTCTGTCACATTAGTACACCTGCTGCCCTAAAGTGTGTTTCAATGATGGAACTTATAAAACCACAGAATGTATTACTTTTTTTTTTTTTATTATTATTTTCTTTCAGCAGCATGGATGCAGCTTCAGGAAAATCAGTGCAGGTGGTCCCTGAGGTTACACAGGGTGTAAAGTCAGCAGAGGATTTTGTCTCTGAAGTTGCCATAACACATTTTTACTAACCTTCAGACAACTCACTTTCTCATTGTATCTTTTTTTAAATATAGCAGGCATAAAAAAAAATCCAAAGCAGTAACTAATTCACATGGAAACAGATAAAGACAGTGTTTTGGAGGACCTGCTTGTGCACAACTGAAATTAGAATAAAAAAAAGACATAGAAAACATTCACTAGTAGGAGGGATCTTCAAAGAAGAAATAGTAGCATAAAATGAAAGCCCGTAGCCCATAACTGGAAAACTGGACAAACCATCCACAAACTACATGGATTATACTGGGGAAAGGTAGGGTCATCAAGTGATAAAGGCTTGCCTGACAACCAGAAGTTCCTTTTCAGTTCCCTGCTCTGTCACAGGACCTATCAATTAGAGTAATTTTTAGTGTGACAATACTCACATTTGTAGAGGTCTGATCCATGGAACAGAATTATGAGGGGAAATATGAGAGTTTCTGAGGATGTTGAGATGTTTTATTTTAAAAGTCTTAAGAGAAAGGATTAAAGAAGTTCCTGGTTTTTGGATTCAGCCCCAGGCTAAACCATCAGATGGATGCTGATTTACTCAATCTGTCATTTGAGGAGCTTTGCAAAAGGACTTGATGCACAAAATGGTCTGAAGGAGAAGTAAATGGGTTTTTGTTGACATAGATTCTGCTCCAGTCCCACAGTATCTTCTATATGGGTATGATCATTCATCTCGCTATGGCTCATTTATTCATCTGTATAAAAGATACTATTTTGTTTTCCTTGAACCCTGAGAGACAAAGAATACTTTTATAAAAGATTCAGTACTCAAAAGGAATTGTAGCAATATCTATATGAGTTAGTAATAAATTGTTTGCAGAGGTTTAACAAAATAGACTTTTGAACTTCAGACAACTAATAATGTTCTTACTAAAAGAAAAAAGTTCTGAACTAAGATTTCAGACAGATAATGTCATAACCTGATTATAGGCGAGTCAGTCAAATACTGATTTCTGTGGAGGGGAATTGTGTGACTGATAATGGTGTGACTCTCTTAATAAAGCATTCATAATTTCTGATGAGATTATAAATTAGTTGGTAGGGATTATAGAAGTACATTTGATATAGACTCAAACTGATGGACACCTATTTTTTTACCTTCCATTAATTCTTTGGTTTTGGGGACCCATATCAACTACTTAATTGTTTTGTGTACTTTGTTGGTTTTTTGCCAAGAGCACTGAAATTCTGCAGATGACACAAAGACTGGTGGAGTGATAAATAGTGAAGACAGGCCACAGTCCCCTGGTTAGCTAAATCCAAATTTCCCATAAGAATTTTAATATAGGCAAAGGTTCAGCCATGTATCTGGGAAACAAACAAGGAAGGGTGTGATGTACAGGGTGGTCTCTTCTCTCTTAGGCAGAAGTGTTCTGAAAAAGTCTTGTGAAGAATAATTAGCGGATCACAGTCACAAAGTGACGTTTTGGCCAAACACTGCCTGGATGTAAATAGAGTGTACAAATAGTCTAATATTAAAATGACTATGGCAACGTGTCTAGGGTTTCCAACCATGAGCTTCAGGACATTGTGGGGCCTTGCTGTACTGTCAGCCTAAGCATACAGTGATCTGTAGGATGAGTGGATCTGGACTCCCTCCTAACATGTGCATCAGCACTTACAGCGACTCAGGTTGAGAAGGCTCACACTTCACATGTTTGCCCCTAGGGAACACCAGTGTTAAATTCTATAAATAAGTAGTTAAAACTGTAAGGATTGATGACCAGAAGCTCAAGCAATATGAACTCTGTCTTGCTTAATGTTGTAGAATGTTAATAGTGAGAAGAGGTACCTGCTGAAACAGGTTGCCATGGGCCACAAAGGAGTCCCTCCACACAACTGCTGCAGTCAAGGCAGGCTGCTGCCTGCTTGAGCAGCTCTGTTCAGCTGGAGGATTCGGACTCGAGGCAGAAATTCAAGGAAGCTCCAGCTTCTGTTTTATTCAGGTCAGACTAAAGGTTTATACAGATCCCTTTGGACTTAAAAATCTATTAACTTGAGTTATGCTCTGGGTTGTTGGGTTTTTTTTTAGCATAACACAGTTGCCGTCTGTTAGGAAACAAACAAACAAAAAAAAACCACACCAAACTGAGAGTCAGGCAATATGAAAATGCATAGATTATAACATTTAATATTTTCCCACAAAATATAAGCACAAATACTTCTATACTGTTATCACATTCCAGTTTGGTGATAGTCTACAAAATGTGTAGTGATGAGACCTGTTAAGCATAAACTTGATGAATTAGGCAAAATTCCTATGGCTACCACTGGAATAAACCTGTAAAATGCCTATGAGTGTTTTCTGTGCCATGAGTTATATCCAGTAGATATGGAGCACCAGACAGAAACTAGCATATGGATGTCAAGGACCAAGGCTGCAATAATAAGCACAGTTTTCACAGTCCCCACACTGTAAGGATGCCTTAAATCCAAAGTTAGATGCAGCACTCTTTCCAATTACTATTGTATCCTGATATATCATGACATAAAAAACTGACCTTGATCATGATTCGACTTCAGGGAGTAAAATACATGGTCTGTTCATGGCTGTGCCTACCTGGTCAGCTGCTCTGCCCCAGGATTGCTGCCTTTGAAGTTATAGGTGTACTGGTGGTTCTTGGGGGATTTTGTTGTTGTTGTTCCTAATTAAAAGGAAGAGAAGTAGAAGAAAAAGGAAGGAGAAGGAGCCCACAAAGAATACTCTATATTACCCCATATGCAGAGTTCTTAGACCTCCGCTCAGTTCTCATCACAGCATCACATACAGGGAACACCAGGTACCACAGAAACTGTTGCATACATTTGTATATACCTCAGACACGTTAAGATGTTTAGGCAAAGTGCTCTGCCCTGACAGCTCTGAGAGGCTATGATGGGATTATGACTTTGGTAGAAATCATTCTTATGTTCTCATGGAGATCGTGTTGTCACTTCTACTTAAACCAATGCTGTTGGGAACACTTTGTCTCTTGCCATTTGATTTAAAAAAGGAACATAGTCTCAAATGAATTCTGCATGCGCAAATTAATCTACTTTATGTCATGATGGTATGGATTATTGTTTAATAAAATATCAGCAGGCATTTTTTTGCTACATCTGAATAAGAGAAGGCATAGTTAGTACAGAAAAATGAGGAGCGTATTTGCTTACCTGCTCTTAGGTATGAAAGTGTTCATATGAAAGAAGGGAGGCAAGGAGGAAGTGAGGAAAATAAAATCTGTGGGTTTAGAATCCCGGTTTATTACTATTTTAAAAAGATCTATCCAATATGTGGCTTTTCTAAAATATTTATTATTCACCTTATGGCTTTCAAAATAATACACCCAATACATTGTTTATGGAAAGGTCTGACTACTGAGCATGTTGCCTTCTGTGTGCTAGTAATGAATGAAGAAACTAAGTCAACACCACCTAAATCCAGAGAAAAAAAGTAAACTAAAACCTGTGGAGCACAGAATAATGAACATATGGGGAAAAGGCAATTACTGAAAAGCTGAAATGGATTCAGAAGACAACTAGACTATTTTCTTTAGAAGCAGAGTACTAAAACAGTCTGGTAACATACAAGCGACTGAATGTAAACATAAATGGAAAAAGAGCAATCATTTTTAGCCAGATGTTTCCCCCTGCCCCAAAATGATTTGCAATCTGCAATGTAGTACATGCTTTGGATAAGAAGTGGTGGGGAGAGAAGGAAGAAAATAATTTGTAAACATCTTAAATTTGTGTTGCAGTTTATACTATGCCTCCTGTCATACTTTAAATGCAGAATCAATTGTCCCTGCAGGCTGAAGTCAGATGCTGTGCTTTTCTAGCAAAGCCACCCTACCTTTCTTCAACTAGATGAGGCATGTAATTGGTGATGGGTTATATCACCAGCCATGGAACTTACTCATTTGAGAATAGACCCCGAATTTTATTTATATTGCTGGCTCAAGGCAGGATAGTGTCTGAATGTCAAATCAAAGAGTTTCACATGTTAGTTTGCACATCTTTAACCTTTTGTATACAGGCATAAAAAGAAAGGGTACTCTCAGAAAAATTCACATCTTTTGGAATGTTTAGTACTCAAACGAAAAATATCTCTGACTCAAAAGGAGGCAATGAAAAGCTGTGTTTTCTGTCTCTGAATTCTGAACAATCTGGTTAAGGATATGCTCATCCAAAGTAAATCCAGCTGCATGACAAACTCAACTCCCTTTACAGAGGTTTGTTCATACCACTATGTCTGCTGCACCCCCCGTGGGATTTATACCTTTCAAATATTTACAGTATCATGTTATGCACCCTTGAGAGCATTGCCAAATCCAAACTCAGCAACTGGAGTGCCAACTTCTTTCCACGTTTGTCCTTCTCACTCTTTCTTAATAATCATGCAGGTTACAATTCTCTCCCACTTACTCGATATTTTTCTTGTATTTACATGCCTGGAAATGAAGGACAGTATTCCTGCTACCCTTACAGCTGAGACGCATGTTGTTTTGGCCAATGTGAGTGGGACTTTTGCAACTTCAGACTAAAATTCTTTCAATTATCAGCTATTTTTCAACATTTGCATGTAGTATCTATGTCACTATCACGGAATAAGTTTTCCTGATATATCTAAAAATCAAGTAGCCAGTATTTTTCAAAATTTAATTTACTGTTTATATGATTTTCTGTAGTTCAGTTCTCTTTTTTTGTTTCTCTTTTTTAATGCTTTATATCCCCTTCCATTTTGGCTTAATCTTTATATATCATTCTGTGCTGTTTATTACTTTATTGTAAGGATTAATGAAGATGGGCAACAACACAACACCTTATATTGGTTCCCATGAACTATTCTCCTTTGCTGTCTCGATTAACCAGCTCATGATACAGCCTTTCTGCTTGTGAATCTATCAGGTGAAAGACTTTTGTTTAAGTGAAAGCCTTTTATTACCAAGTCAGTGTGTTAATATCAGTCTGTTTACTATGGAAATGGAATACTTTGAGATGGTGAAAGAGAAAAGGAAGAAGGGAACATACTCTGTAGCTACTTAACACAGTTCCTGTAGGGTAGGTTGGATGGGTTTTCTTTTACAGTTCATTTCCATAATATTTTCTTTTAATAAGTCCAATAAGATGACAAGGATGATGATGTGACCATAATTGGCTTCTGGGGAAAGAAATTGACTTCTGATTAGCAGCTAATGTTTTGGTGACTCAAGCATGATGAAAAACTGACTAGAGGGCTACAGAAGTAGAAAGTTCTTCTGTTTTCACTGATTCATATACTACATTATTGTGGTCTATTGCTAACACTATTTCCCTAACCCTAGATTATTTTATTTCCTCGGGAGCACTTAAAGTTTTCTCAGATAGCCTTTGAAATTTGCCTCTCTTATGGATTTCCACTGACCTTCAATGCCACACTGTCCAACCACTTCATAAAGTGTTGAAAAGTAGCTACAATGCTGGAGGAGAACTGAGGCAAAGAAAATAGATTAAGGTCATAACATGTTCATAGTAAAATGAAAGCAAACCATCTCTATTCATCCTTAGCTGAAGGTTATCCTATTTTCCCTAGGAAAATATATCATGTCAAAATTTCTGTGAAACTTAGGAAAGGTTCCCTGTGGTGTTTCTGACACCACATTTCTGGCAAAACAGTGCAAGCTACAGCAAGTACTCTGACACACTGCTTTGAGGTATTTCACTATCTTCCTATCTTTCCTCCAATTTTATTAATTAGACCAATAAAAATACAGTTTTCCTTCCTACAGGGAAAATGGTGGAAGTGACAGTGATGCCCAATTCTCACAATGCTTTCCACCTGAATGCTTCTTTACTGCAAACAATGTGCCTTTGTTTTAAAACAAGACAGCCAGTTTCTTTGTTAAATATTGTTCTTCCTTGGTTAAGGAATGCAGTTTTAGTAGAACAATACAGTTTTAGTTAAGAAACATTCGCTAAAATGCCCCAAAGAATGCACCATTTTAATACTGAATCATCCCATTGTGAAAGGGAGACTGGAGTAATCTCTAGATGATTCTTTTATTTGCTGGACACAGTTATATTTTGTCCTAAAAGAATTTTAGAAAAAAATGTGTGTCGTACTCAAATGTGTTTCTGTATGCATATGTAAGATGAAATTCCGGTCTTACTGAAGACAGAAAGTGTTTTGTCTTGTCTCCTAGAGAAAAGACTCAGGACCTGAAAAACCTAGTATGTCCTTAGGGCTTTTGTAATGTACCACAGCAATTTGTCAAGACTGAATCCATGTTAGGAGGCTGATCTGCATAAGCATGTTAACATATTTTGATGATGTATTTTTGATTTGGTTAAGTTCTGAATTCTGTGGTGCCCAAGAAGTTGGAAATAATCTTTCATGTGGTTTTCTGTTTTACCAGTGGGTGATCTATTTCTCTGTATCATTTAGCTTTTTGGATATTTGTAGAAATCCTCATGCTAGCTGTGTATGACAATTTTTCTCCTTATTCTAGTCTTGCTGCTTTGAGTGTTTAAAGCTGGTAAGCAAGAGAGGTGACTTTTAGCCTATTGAGTGGCTGACCTTTCTGGCAAAGCAAATGGAGGGTTTATAACAGATTTTACATGTCTGCTTTTTGAAGTATGGTAGCATAGCTCAAAATAATATGTGATAGATACAGTGTGCTGCAAAGGGTAAGGTTGTGTTTCAGTCTATACTAGCAACATTGATAATCGTATTATCCTCTGTTAATTTGTACTTCTGTTGACATTTTGCCATTTGAAACTTTATTCATTTCCCTATGGTGTTTTACATTTGTTTTATAAATGGCATATGCACAAAGCTATGCCATGGTCTAGAAGAAGGGGGAAAAAAAATCTAATATTAAGCCCTAAAGGCATCTGTTCAGTAACCTGTATCTGAGAGTAAGGCAACCATGCTGCCATCTGTTATATTTTCTGTATGATGGCTATTGCCCTCGTTGTAGGTTATTGCAGGTCTCAAAGGGCTATGCTCGCTTTGCCTTTGAGCCATTTTCTAGAAAATAAAAAATATCTTGCATTTTCTCCTGTCACTACACAAGCTGTATTATAAAGATTGCTTCAATTACTGGATCAGTTATGTTATTTTTAAACAGAATTTATTTTGTTTTCATGTTGTATACATGAAACTGAGCTCTCTAAAAGGTTTTTAAAGTGTTGTGTTGTACTTTCAAGTACCTGAATGCCTTGCATGACTTTGCATAATGGTATGACATTATTTACTATTTATTTCAGATATTTAGTCAGAAGAAAACTCTTCTGAGAAACTATCTGCCATCTGTGTACAACAAAAGGAGGGCATTCCTTAGAGTTGAGAGTTACAAAAGTATAAAAAAATGTATAGCAGGAATTTTTTCAATCTCATTCCAGCCACTAATCTGTCATGATCTTTGTCAGACTAAATCAGATGTTTTATGAGGAAAAAAGTGACTCTCTTCAGTCACTATGTTCATGGCTCTGCTAAGTGTGAAAGGTGGAATACACTGCTGTGATCCTTCTCAGATAGTAATTTCATTTCTTTGCCAAAACTAAGCCCCTGCCTTTTCACCTGTCAATATTTGGATTTAAACTGTGGCTTTTCTTTGCAGCAAAATTTTTCCCACTTTTCTGAGTAAAAGAAAAAAATATTTCATCGCTCTGTGAGGGTGAAACACCTATTTTTGCGGAAAGAGTCCAGAATTTTCGTAGCCCTTTTGTGTCCCCCAGTTCATGAAATAACAAATGAATGGCAGAAATGTCCTTCCCCCACCCTTCTTTCCTTGATTATTTTTTTAAGAGAACAAATGACATTTTCTCCAAAATGCAAAAGTTATTAAAGCTAATAGATCTTTCAGGGAAAAAAAAATATTCCTAGATTAAGTCATAACATTGAAAGAGACTAAGGTGGGGATATTTATAGACCTTTTCTTTAAATTCCTTCCTGGAAAATCTAATCTGTTAAAATCTGAATGTTTTGGAAGGTGCAGGTGTAAATTCAGTACTTACAACTCAGTGCTTCATCTCAGTCCTTACAACTCAGTGATGTTGAGAGAGTAGGAGGAATGAGGAACAACAGACCTTTTCATCCAGACTACAATGGCAATCTCCTGAGCCAACCTCTCTGTTGTTTACCACCAACTGAATTCCTGTAACAACAGCAGCAGTTTGAAACATAATATTATGAAAGCCTTCAATGCATCATTTAGCATCTCTTGTCATTTAACAGCTGAAAACAAAGTCAACAATCGGCATCCTATCAGGCAGTTAGTGTTTGGCAGACTAGCTTTAGAAATAAAACTAGAAAATACTTTTTGAGTTGCAGTTTACAGACAAGTAATGTAGGCCATCTCCTTGCATATTTTACCTTATGATCTCCTGCATGAAGAAATGAGTTGTAAATATACTATTTCTTGTTTCTTGAGTATGATTGAATGAAAGAATGACATTTTTTTAACCAAGATATGCAGTTCCTCTGAGGTGAGCATTAGATTAGTTTAACCAGTGTCTCATTTCAGATAGAACCCTTATCTCTCTCCATTTCATCTGTTGTAAATTCTTTCATGTAATTTAAAATGGTATTTCAGGGTTCAGGTCAGTGATGTATGTATCCATCCTGAAGAGCAAAGGAAGACAAGCCTGTTTGGAGGGGGAAAAGGAAATGGAGGGTCCTGCAGCAGGGCATGGAAAAGGGGAAGGGGGGCAAAAGCACCTGTTTGAGGTGGCCCAGCCACCTATGTGTTTCATGTTTAGTCCCTGTGAACCTACTACATGAGAAATATGAAGTGTTGGGACTTTAGTTAGATGTAGCTTTGAGTTAGAGTGGATTTAGAGGCTGCTCTTTTCTGAGCCAAGATGAGACAACCTATGCTAATGTAGATATTTTGAAAAAAATAGATAAGAAAGTCTAAATCACTTGAAGAAGTGAAGTATGGACTCAGTTTCTGAGATATTTCCCTGTATTTTCCTATGAGCAATGGCAGATTTAGATTTCAGTTCCACCTTAGCAAACAGTTCAAGAGAATCTTAGTGTATCAAACTTTTCCTTATAGCATCTATAGATTTTCACTTTTTGGTGGAAAGATGAAAGGCAATAAACAGAGATAACTATTTCTCCCTGTGGTGGTGCAATATACGTATGTTGAACTTTAACCACTTTCAGCTGTAGGAAGGATCATCAGGTTTTCAGACACAGTGTGAGGACAGCAACAGTTCAGAAAACGGCAGCTAGTTCCATATCTGATTATCTTTCTATCCTCCATGACAATGCTTTCTCAGTGTAAAGTTGATGAATATAAAGAGAACATGAAATGTGAATGAGTGCAGTTATTCTTTTCATTGCTTCATTAGTGCTGGTTTGTAACTTCAGTAAAGTTTGTCCAAGACTAGGAGATGTGTGATTAAATGAAACTGGCAATGTTTTCTAGATGCAATGAAAAATCTGTTTTAGAAGTGATAGAAAACAGCTATTAAATAACGCAGTCCGTCTCCTCAAAGTGGACATTTTGCAGAAAGCTGTCATGAGAAAAGGAGGCAGAAGATACCTGAAGAAGCATGTTGTATTGCTCAGCATAGTTTTTTACATATTCGAAAAGCAAAGGTAAGGGAGGCTAGCATAAAAAACATGGCCTCAATCACTTTATCAATGCACAAGATTATAAAACGGAATTGAACGTGAGTAAGAGATGGTAGTGGGTAGAAGAGAAACAGCTTCTTTTAGACAGTGTTACTTAATCTGGGTTTTTTTTTCATCATCCAAGTTACCAATTCTGTCTTGGTACCAAGTAAGGAATCTAGACCCACATGTCAGTCTTTGGAAAGATGAATGAAAATGCAGTGGTGACTAAGTTTCTATTTTTATAAGGGCTTTTGCAGTCTTTTGCCTATTCGTTACTGAGGCTATGGCTTAAAAAGAAAAATTAAAGAATTTAAAAGGAAAGGGAAAGGGGAGGGGAAGGAAAAAAGAAAATGGAACCATTCAATTTTAAAACTCGTCTGTTGGTTCAGAATGACTGGTATTTAAACATTTAAAGCCTCCTAGGGTCTCTGATACTTTTCTTTACTGCTGCACAGCTCAGTTCCTAGTCTACTAAATTCCCTTCCTGCTCACCTTCTCTTCTTTCAACTTGACAGGAACAGGAGACTATGTCCATAGTATATTTGGAAAAGTATTTACAAGGCTCCCTTTGGAATTATTGCCTACATTTGTTCATGGATGGGGTGTCTTGGCAGCTGCTCATGCTATCAAACTGTGTGCACAGTGTGTCCCATTTTATATGTAAAAAAGATTAAGTTATAAAGCCATAAGTCACAAAAGATGAAATCTCTGCTAAACACTACCATACAAGATATAGAGCCCTTTATTACTACTTGTAAAAGAGGAAGAAACAAAGCTTTTCTAAAAGCAATCCTTTCAAAACTGACTTTAAGAATCTAGCCTGGAAAGCTGTCTTTTCTTCATTGCAGACACTTTTTTCTTCTATTGAGAAAAGGCTATTTAAAATGAACCTTTTGAAAATGGCTAAGGGCAACTCTAATCTGTTATGTGATGTCTTCCAACTACATGTTTTGTAATTAATTCACTGTAATTGCCCATCTGTTTATCCCCAAACTCATCTTTTGATACATTCAGTCTTCTTTAGCCTTTTACCATTTACTTCATAAAGTTTTCTCCTGGCTTTTTCTGCTAAACATAGGCTGCTTGGGAATCACTTCATGCCATTTTCCTCTCCTTATCCACTTCCTGTGCTTTCCTCATTCTGCAGACATGTCCAAGGAAGAGGTTGCTGATCTGAGGAAGTGACACGGCATTGAGACTGACAAAGGCACTTGCAAGGAGTGGAAGAAGAGACCCTGAAGAGTCATCACAACTGTAATAGTGGAAAGAGGGAGAGAGCTAGGTGCTTGTACAATATTCTCTTCCTTCAAGTTTATAAAAGAAGCCTTTTCAGTAATTCACTGCTCCTTCTATTCTGTGGTGTCCCTGAAGAGAAGGAAACTTCCCTCTGACCAGGGAGGGTTGAGAAACCATGGACCTTTTGAAATAGGTTGTGGCAAATTATTCTGATAATAGCTCAGAAAGGATGAAGGAAAGGTGGTTATAGATACAGAGATGTATAACACTGCATTGACTCACTCAACACTGCTGCATACAGTGTGCCCTGGAGTACCAGCTGCCAGGACTATGACACCATTAGAGTTGTTGCCACATTTATTAACCAAACCATCTGCCACTGTAAGATAAACTTGACGATTTTTCTCCCAAGAGAACAGAGAACATCCAAAAATCAACAAGACCTGATTATACAGTGTGACAAAGCCAACATAAATGCCCTTGGGACAACATATTATTTGATATCTTTAGGTATCACATAACAGGGTTCAAAACACAAAATGAAAAAAATATTAATTGGTCCTGCCCACAGAGATGCTTGCTAAGTGAAAAGCATTTCAAGCTGTTGCAGGTAGGAAAAAAAAAATCATTCTCAAAGGATGCTATTGTCTGTCCCATCATTGTCAGAATTTCAGATCAAGTAGGTTCAAATCTCGTGAGCTGAAAATACTAAATGACAGTATCTGATACACCAATTGATGTGACCAGTGCTGGATAGCTTGTGTCTTTGTTGAAGAAAAATTACTTTTCTGTAAAGCTGTTCCAGGACTCTCAGCAGGCTAATACCCATTTCAGATATTTTAGAAGACAATCAAAGATATCCATGAATAATGGGTAGAACATTCAATAATCTCCCCAAATAGTGACAAGTCAGTGACAGAAAAGAATGATAGTGTGGTCCTTCAAAAACATTACATAATACCTTATGAATTCCCTACCTTACAGATCTGCAACCTTTTGATGCTAAACAAATATCTAAAAAATGGTATCAGGTTCCCTCTGGAGCCCATCATAGTGTATGACCTGAGTGTTTAGAATTACTTTGTGACTACACAAGTTCTTGAGATGTTTTTGATCGCACTGCAAAAAGATACCTGTGGTAATTGAAAGAATTATATCAAGAGCAGAAGTGGGAGGTTTCCTCATGAGCCAGTAGTCTGTCCTTGTCTGACATCTTCAATGATGCAGTATCATAACATATTTGAACTGCTTTGCTGACACGTTTGGCAGCTAAATGAACTGCACTATTTCCTTCCTGACTGAAATATGCATGGCAGGGTAGAAGGCTTGGGGAATGGCCTCCTTCAGACCAAAGGGAACCTGCAGTTAGTTTGTTAGTTCTATTATAATAGTTAGACTATTTCCCTTGTAAACCATGGAAACCAACACCAGACAGAACATCTCTGATCAGGAAGAGCTTCATCTGTTCTTGTGAGTGCTTAATTTTAATGACCAAATTTAATTCCTGGTATGTCTCTGAGAGCAAAAATGTTTGGTTTGGTTTTTGGTTTTTGTTTTTTTTTTTATTTGCTGTTAAAAGTTTAGGGAAGAAAGGTGAAAGAGGAGAGTTTTCTTATGTAGGAAAAGTAGTTAATAGTTTAGACAATTTAGACAAAACTAGGCCTTAGGCCTAAACTTTTCTTTGTACAACAAGGTGTTGCCAGAATTATCTCTTCTCTGTGCTTCATATTCTGAAATTCTTTTTTTCACTATAACTGTTTGACAGACAACTGCATGAAACAATTTCTAAATCTTTCAGGCCCAAGAAAGGTCTCAGTTTTCATATGTATGTCTACAGTCAGTTGCTGACATACATTTCTGTATAGCCATTCATTTTCAGACGTTTTTCTTGCTCCTAGCTCTGTCAACACTCTTGGTTGCTCTGCTTTTCATCTCTTGCCTTTGCATCTTGAGAAAGTGAGGAGGTGGCCTCTCTTCATTCTCTTTCCTCCCCTGTGTTGAAGCATTGAGGTGCTATGTTTCCATCTTACAGTAGAAAGCTTGTCTTGGACATAAACGGGCACTGCATATACACAATTCCTGGCATTCAATTAATCCCATAAAATTCATTATTTATCCAGCAGTTGAATAAGATGACATTAATTCTCAGATCAGAAAACACAGCATCACCTTCTGCTTGTTCTGTTCTTGGAGCATAACACAGGAATTGATGGTGCCCTTTTTATTCACACACACACGCATACATATATATATGTACGTATGTGTGTGTGAGCTTAAGAGGCAAGAAAAAAAGAGAGGGCAGGCTTATGGAATTAGTTCTTAAATTATTATAATGTGAGACAGTGAGATATTGCCTGAACCAGAGGCATAACCAAGGGTAAAGATAAAGCAAAAATTTCCGTTAAATCATATATAAATATAAAAATGAAGATTTCACATTGGTGAATGTCTTCTTTTCAGAGTTAGGGAAAGGGTCTTTGCGATGCTGATTTAAGAGTTAGGAAGTATCAGAGATACTCTTTAGAAGCAGTCTATAAAATGTCATGTTTTTTGGACCATCCTTTTTCTCACTTCCCACAATATATATAGATGCTCCATTCAGACTTTGCAGGTTTTCCTTTGAGTGTTTCAGCAGATATAAGAAAAGACAAGTCTATATAAGAAAAGCAACCTTTACTTAGATTTTATGCCAGTATGTATCTGTACACACTCTATCTCTGCTTTATGTCCTGAGTACTTCTACTCTATGTCTTTAAATAGAAATTTGCCCAACAGATTTACTATGTTTCAGTTGCAGACCTCATTCATTATTGTATGTGAACATTTTTCAATTTTAAATTATTCTCTGCAGCATGACTTTGTCACTATTTAGAAACTCCGGAGCTCTGAAAAAATGGATTCATCAGCTGAAATGACATTGGCCTCTACTGAAGTTTCTGTGCTTTCTCTTGCACAATAAAGAATTTTACAAATAAATGTCAGGAAAACCTTGTTGTTGAGAGGAGAGATTTAAAAGGAGGGTGTAGCTGAGTGAGGGCAAAGATTCTTTGTGTTCTAATATGAAGACAAAAATCAGTGAGTGCTAGTGAGAAGACCTTGAATTTGGGATGTTGCTGCCAGGTGCTCTGCAGAGCTCCAAGAAATTAATTTGCTTCATTTATCGTTGAGGATTCACCTTTCTTCACTCAAATGTTATTCTGAACAGATACTTATGTTGGTTTTTTGGTTGTTTGTTTTGTTTTGTTTTCCCCAAAATCAGCAGGCTTACATGCAGCTGTAGTTTCAAGAACTGAACGTGATTATACATGTGCAAAATATCAGATGGTAGAGACTCAATGAAATATACATGTATATACATACTGAAAAAATACCTCGTTAAAACAAGAACGACAGTATTACTGCTAAGAATGTGCTATTATTTTCTCTATTTTACTTCAGAGATTTTTCTAAGTACTTCCTCAGCTCTTTTCCATATGTCTCCCTTTTGCAACATTTAAGTAACACATGCCTTCAAAATAGTGATGGAGAAAATCTCCCTCAAAGGAGAACTCATTCTCAGATACAAATACTTTGAAATGTGGAGAATGTTTGGAGGATAAAAAGGTGCTTGCTATGTCTCTTTACAGCTTCTCTGTGCAATATCTGCAGAGAGCATATAATAAAAAGGTCTTTATTCATGAACAGGGGGTTAATACTAATAAGCAAATTTTGTGGTTATAGCTAGTGATATTCCTGTATAGAATGTCTTTATAAATAATGCATCCTTGCACACAGTTTACATATATAACACAATATAAACATTGCAATCACAATTCTTTCAGTAATTAGAATGGAAAGATGTCCTTGATGCTTTCCTGCTTCTTTTTAATAAAGCCTTCAGTTCTTGTTTGATGTTCAGTGACTATAGTCTGAAGCGGTACATTCAGCAAGTATTTGTTTCTTCAGCAATAACTTTCGAACTTAAGAAGTGTTAAGTGCCCCTAAGCGTTGTACAGAAAACTCTTTCTAGGAAGAATGAAGAAGTAATTGTTTTGGCAACTGCATCTTGCCTGTAAGATATTGAAAATACTCCAAATCCCACTGAAATAGGTGGAAAGATTTTCACTGACTTCTGTGAAATTTAGGATCAAGTCAATTAAAAGCTGATAGCCTCAAATGCTCTCCCTAGTTGTAATAATACTTAATACCTATTACACTGGTAACTACTTCTGTTTCTCTATTCTCCTTGCTTCTTTCCAGATGTGATAAGAACATGCTGTGTTTCTTTCCTCTGGCCCTGAAATGTTAACAGATCTCTACATGATATGTGCTTTGACTCTAAGATACTGTAGGTAATGCAGAAAAGCAAGAGAGCTTTATTTTTGTGAATACATTAAGGTTAATTCTCATTAATTACAATTAATTTGCTAATTTTTTTCTCAATCCCATTATTGTGGCTACAAAACCCACTAACAATTTTATATATAATAGTATTAATATAAGCTGCTTTTCCTGTTTTGTTCCTAGATTCTTCACCTGATCACCTTTTATTGCCTCTGCTACATGAGGAAGAGATTGCCTCCTGATGGGGCTTCATTGCTGGAAATCAGAGATTAACTTTCATCATTAATAAGAGAAGCCGAGAAACACCAGGGATTTTTTTTCATAATGATAATGTATTCCATTGTGTATGTTCACAGCCACTCTGTAATATGTTTAGACACAAATAAATTAGCTGAACTAGTTTTTAAAATAATTAATAAATTAAAAGTATTTTGATCCTCAGCTTTTCTGCTGAGACATACATTATCCTTTCTAAATGGCAGCAATAAGACCTGAGTGGCAGATACAAAAAAAAAAAAATTATATGCTTGGCAAGTCAAAAAAAAAAAAAGAAAAAGACATTGAAAGAAATTAAGTATTTTTATTTAAACTATTAGAAAGTGAAATAAATGGCAAATCCAAGCACGGGTTGAAATGGGAAGTAGAAGTTCTGATTTATTTTTTCACAAAGGATTTTTTTACTGAATCAACCAGTAAGTCAAAGGAATGCAGATTCAGAAAACTCTTCACTGTTTCCTAAAGGGCATGTCTGATCATAAAGAAAAGGTTTTCATAGTATTTTTCACTCACCTGTTCTGAAGCAAGGGATGCTGCTGTAGTTTATCTTCAAGGGGCTCCACCAGGTTTTTTGAATGGACCACAACATGTGTACAAGCCATATCTCTGAAGATTACTCATTGTGTCATTTCACAGAACTATGGGGGTTATTGGTATCTATTGGTGCTATTGGTCCCGAAGCTATTGGAACTAACCAGTGGACAGACAAGTTCTTTCATTCTGAAGTATTCCATATTTTTAGGGCTTTCTGTTTTCTTAGAGAAGAGGGTGGACAATCAACTGTAACCAACTGTAATCCTGTGCTTGATTATTTAACAAAATTTTCATCCATTTTCTGTGGTTCCCACACTCCCCCCCTCTTTCCCTCCTTTTATCTCTCTCCTTCTCAGTGGTCATGAGTAAGCAGGAGGGCTTTGCTCCTTCTTTTTTTTCAAGTTATATTGTGGCAGCTGCCCAGTGTGTAGCTCAATATGAAAATCATTGCTCTCCAGAAGTTAAAATTTCTGACTGTGGGCACAAATTCTTCTTTCTGCTCATGGAAATGCTACTAGATCCACAGTGATTGTGCCCTGTCTGATACTGCCATCGCCCATCCTGCTTATTCTAAGGAGGAGAGCTGGAAGAGCGAAAGATATAAAGAGGTCACTAGTGAGTTTGTGGCAGGGATTCAAAGTGTGTAGCTTTACCTTGGTTATTTTGGGATTTCGTGAGCTTCAGCTTAAGCAAGGGTTTTTTATTACTATGTGGTCCAAACCACAGACAGGTGTGGTCCCTTGGGCTGGACTGCACTGTGGCAGCCTGAAAGGGTAGGATTGACAGCCAGGCATCTGTGACCCTTCTCAGGCAGGACACACTGACGGCCTGGGCTTGCTTGTCACTGCATACAACTCCTTGGATAAAGG
Source organism: Strix uralensis (assembly GCF_047716275.1). Lineage (NCBI taxonomy): Eukaryota > Metazoa > Chordata > Aves > Strigiformes > Strigidae > Strix > Strix uralensis. Next base: position 44,260,389 of record NC_133975.1, read on the forward strand.
GGGGAAATACAGAAAGTTTTAAATGTTAATTCTGAAAATAAATTAATTTGAAACTTTGTATAGTTCTATTAAATCCTCAGTGTAACAAGAAATGAAACAAAGCGTTAGCTTTTGCACTTCTTGTTTCAACTCTATACAGAATCATTAATCTTCATTCAAACATTTACTTACTGAATGATTAAAACATTAAACTTGAGATTTTCTTACCAGGCAATTAAGTAAAGATTTTTTTCACACATTTGTGAGGTCCCAGCATAGGTGATATTTGCTTCAGTACTGGCATGTATACCTAGCCCAGAAGAGGCTTGGAGCTAGAGAGCTCCTAAAATACATACCACATTAAACAAGTCACCTCAAAGGGAAGGCAGGTGGAAAGTTTTTTGCAAAATCATTTCTCAGAATGGTTCAAAAGAAAAGGTAAATTTGTAAAACCTGGGAAAATTCCATCTGGTCTTAAATAGTCATTCAATAGATTTTTTTTTTTTTCTTTCTTCTTAGAAAATCACTGTCTTAGCAAATTCAAAGCTATAACAAACAACTTGGTGATAGCACAGTACTCTAAGAGCTCTTAAAGGGGGTTGCACAGTAAAGCTGTGCCTGAAATGTAGTTGAGACAGAGGAAAAGCAGTAGTTTTCATAACATGATTTTATTTCTTGGGGTGGAAGAGGGAAGAAAGTCACTGAGGTACATGGGGAAAAAGGTGGAAGGTTTGTTATTTTCAGATTTTCTGTTCTTTTCCTACAGATATTCTTTGATGTTCAGGCAGTGTCCTGTCAAGTGGAGGCCCTGAATGTTGCTAAAATGACCAACTTTCAGTTTCTTGTTCTGGTCATAGGACTTGCACTTGAGCAATAATTTCAAATCTTCATGGCATCAAATTGTTTCAAGATGATTTTTCTCTGACCCATTTAATTTTGCCTTTAGGAAATGTCAGGTCTGCCTGCTAAAATTAGGTCAGATTTCAGCAAGTTTTATATACTGCAAAATAAAGGAAAAATATCCCTAAGGTCTATATTATTTCCCATTGTTTTGCAAGTTTGACACAGAGGCAAAATATTAATAACCTCAGTATTGACTAAACTGCTATGATTAGCATTGTTATCTTTGGGTTTTTAACTTTGCTAACTGATATTGAGCATTTATTATTGCTAATACTGGGAAACTTTTAAGGCTGCTTTGAAGGAGAATGAGAATCAATTGTGGATCTTCAGTGTAGTGACAAAAGAATACCCTTTCTGAAAACCAGAACTAGTGCTTGAATATTGACTTGTAAGTCCATTGCCACAATACTTTGCTCTTCCTTTCACAAATTCATTTTAAAATCCTACTAAAAATCTAAAGACTCAGAATTCTTCATGTACTGAGTAAATATAAGAAAACAATTGAAAGCAGTTGCATCTGAGTGGGAGGCAGCAGTCTGTGAGTGCATAAACTCTGCTGGCTAAAGAAAGAGTATCTCAGTAATTAGAGGATTTTTTCGGATGGTGGCCCCCTTCAGGAATCGCACCTGTGTACCCATAGACTCTGGGTAGCATCCCAAACATGACTGACCCATCTCTACTGTTGTGACAGTAAGAAGTCAGATTTGCAATGGCAGTTGCAAATGATGCAGAATTTTCTAAAGGGCAAAGTGTCAATTCTGCTCCTACTAGAGCCAGTGAGACTTCACCAGAGAAGTATTTTTGGAACCTCCACCTGTATCTTGCTGTCAACGTGAAATGCACATTTTGGAGTCTATTTTTCATGCCATAATAGACCTCTAGAGAGTGCAGGAAGAAAATAGTACCCACAAGAAAAGAAAACCTACAAAAATCAGTCTTGAAATAATGGCAGTCTAAAAACCAACTTAGAAAACCCACTGCATAATGAGGAAAGAAGTAATGCAGAGGTGATTTAAAAGAAAAGAATATTGAAAGAGAAACAATGTTACAATGACCTTCACTGTATAGTTCTTTGAGGCATGTCACCACAGCCATTGGTTAGTTTTTTGCAGCAACACGATCGCTTTGATCTCAGTTAATCAAGGCAAAGGAGCACTTTCTTCCCCCTCATTGAACTGTTTCCTCCCATGGGCACAACATAAGTCAGTAGATTTGCAGTCATATCAGTGGGATAACTTTGCTTAATAAAAACTAGCAAAAGCTTTCAAGAAAGTGGCAGACAGTTCAGTACCTGATTCTCCCTGCTGCAGAGGTTACAAGTTACAGAGGTCAGGTGAAGCTATTTTGACTCTTTAGGCAAGGATCCCAGAAAGATACAAGAAGGCAAATGCCACCAAAAAGTGCAAGTACCAGAAATGGATCAGTGCTTAGCACAAATTTCTGCATGAGTCCATTAATCACATCAAGGGACACTTCCATCCTTAATGGCATTATAATGAGGAAAAGCTTAGTATTAACTAACTTCAGCAGCTGGTAATGCTTGTGGAGAATTTTAATGTATTACAAATGCAATATGAATTGCTGGAAACAGACATGTACAGAAATCAGCCAAGATTTGATTATTTGTTTCCTATTTTTGGTAGCAACTAAGTTTTCAGCTGCAATAATAACAAAGACCGATATCAATATATTCTCCAAGACACATTAAAACAAATATTTCACTAGCACCCCTTAACTTGCTACTGCAAGATTTACTGGGTGATGGAAAAAGCATGAATTAACTTTATCCTGGTTTTGCTGCTTCAGTAACTTCAATGGAACCTGATGCTCTAAGCAATGATTGCCAGCTTTTCTACTCTAATAGGATACTGTGAGCAACAGCTTTTGCATTCAGCCTGTGAGATGAATGGTCTCATTATTATTATATGATTATGGACAGCGGAAGGTACAAGCAACCTGAGAGGGTCTTGTGGGCAAGATGTTGCCTGTGAGCCCTAGCTTGGGAATCACAGATCTACACCCTGGCAATTATATCAATGTGATTTTGAGCTGCTTCTCTGAATTGATCTATGCCTTTGATATCAGGGTGAGTCTCTCTCATTAATGGAGGAGTGAAAAAGAAGGAAAGAGACAAAGTCAAAAAAAGGCTCTGACACCTCCTTTTCGTTTATAAAGCTAGTTAAAATACCTGCATATTTTTAATTAAAAGTGATTTTGCTTAAAATTTTGGAAAAGAAATTTGTTAGCTAATCTAGAAAATAGCTTGGCTTGATTTTTACTATTTGACTTTTTTTGTCAAGAGGTAGTCTTTGGCAAAGACCTAGTGCTGAATACATTACAGAAATACTAAGTCCATGAACAGGGGGAGTGGTATAGCTTTCTCTGTCAGAGAGTACCATTGCAGTTTAATAAAAACATCTGTAACTATATCAAAGGAAGCTTCTCAGTCACCACGTCAGGTGACAAGTTTTTATTTTTTTCTTTTAGTAAGCAGTACACCAATGTGATGGTTTTTCCATCCTGGTGTATATCAAAAGCAGTGAATATTTAATGCAAATAGACATGTTTATCTGCATCAGAGCCAAATGTGTTTGTAAAACTAGTGTCATTATTTCTCCTCTTATTCCCAGACCTTATCTTCTATTGCCATTAGTATGCAGCAAAAATTAAAGTTGTCATCCTTTCCTTCAAACTAATGCATAGCCAAGTAGTGATTTCACATATAATGGTGTTGACCATCAAATTAAACTGAGATCAGATAGGATGTGATATCTTTGCTCAATTCAGCCATGAGCTATTACAGAAAACCTAAGGTTGACTTAAACAAAAAACAGGAAAGTGTCATCATTGCCCATTAAGATCAAAGAAGCAAACTTTTGATAGCTATCTGTTTTTTCTTGAAAACTCACAACCCTCTTGATATGGAAAAACATGATAGCAAACAGATGTAAAAGGTGACATGTTGGGAAAAAAGCTGCTTAAAACTCTTTTTTAAATGTTCTTCTTTATAACTCAAAGCATCTAATTAATTAATACTTCCTGATACATTATGTTTTATGGCCCTGATTAAATATCTATTACACTTCATCTTGCAATGTTGTTATGATCCTAATTATCTTACAAATATTTTAGAAAATTGCTCAGTGTGACAAAAAAATTATAATTCTCAAATAATATCAGAACATCCTCATGAACCTTAAAGTATTTCTAGTCCAATAAATGAGTATGTTATGCCTTGTTAACAAAGTAGAATCATTCTGTTGACTTCTTTTTTTTCATTTTTACTGCCCACAGTTTCCCAACAGCTAGATATCTATGGGTATATATTTAAATATTTTATTATTTTACATATTTAGAACTAAGATGAAATTATTATGGCAAGACTACCTAATACAGTTGCCTGTGATAATAGAGGACTAAGTTAAGGAGATCCCTCATCTTGTAGCTTGATGTTCTGTTGCTTGCTACAGCTTAACTAACATATGGAACCTACATATGAAGGCTACATATGACACACTGGTTAGAACACGTCATATCTTTCATCAGGGATATGTGACTGGACCTTTTCTGCATGGGAAGAAGTGTGTGTATAGGGAGAAAGGTTGTATGGCTAGTTCTCACTCTAATACTGAGCATAGAAACAGCTGGGATAGGCATAGCAGATACAGAAATGAGATGTATTATTGGCAACAGAGACGGGATGTAGGCTAGATATGGCTTTTATGCTCCTCTCTTAATTTGTCATAAAATGGATTCATATGATATAAAGAGCTATTTGGACAACCTTGAAAGCATGGAAGTTGAAAGCAAACAGAAAAACTTAATGCAAATTAAGTTTAAAACAACTTTGATATAGGCAACGCAGAAAAAGTGAAGGGTGAGATTCTTAAAAAAATGGTGCTTTCATAGATCCCAACAACTTCATTAAACCTTCATTAAAGGTAAGATAGATACAAGTTTAAAAAGATTAGTTGCTTGAATGAAAAATCATTTGTTTATATCTATACTTAATAAAATAAATATAATTTGCTTTAAAGATAATTAACCTTTTCTTTTGATGGAAGCAATTATGAAACTGATTTATTTTTTAAAGTGAGTAGATGTTTTAAAACATATTGAGGACTCAGAAATAGTGGGTACTTTAAAGTCTGTGAAAATCAGAATCCTTAAAGCTCTCAAACTGAGTCCACTATTGGTCATGTTATAAAGTTGCTTCCACCTCAAGCCTGACCAGTATCTCCTTCAGCAGAATGGTCCTTTGCTGTCAGTGGAAAGACTTCCTTCAATCCACGAAACTTTGTGAATGGTGGCTTTCAATATGAAAATACTATTCGTATCTTTTCTGTCATTTTTAACATTAGAGCTTGGAGATGGGGTTATCTTATCTTCCGCCACATCACAAAGGGTTGTCCTTCTACAGCTGAGATTCATTTCACTGAAGGTGGTATGAGGCACACATGAAGGAGGGCAGAATGAAAAGCCTTGTGCTATGCCTCCACATGATGTAGATAAATGTAGGCTTGTTGTGTCTTTAGTGTTGTTGAGCCAGAATATTTCTCAACTGCCAAAATCACACAAAAATAAAATGGATTCACAACTGGCATAACACTATGTATGACATACAAACTACCATTTTCACAGCATGCCATCAATTTTAAAGTCTATCTTTCTCAATAAGCCTCTCACAGGGGAGGCTTTCTTGAATGAGAAATCACCAGCAACGTGGCATTATTTATGGGATTGGTCACACACTACGTGTGCCTTGGAAAGAAAAATACTATTGTTCATGTTACTGTATGCAGTATTATTTTTAATAATGTCCATGATTTTAAACTCCCAGAGTAGGGTCCAGAAACATATATCCTCCATCAGTTTTCAAATCTAAAGTTTTATAAGCTTCATATTTACTTGTTAAATGTACACTCCCTCTTAGCTTTAAAAAGAGTGAGGTGTGTTTACTGTTCAACTTGTTCTTCTTAAAAAAATACATGACATTTATTCTGTCAGTTTGTATACCTGGCTTGTCTGAATAATTCTTCACAAAGAAGAATGTATGGCAAGTTTGTAACTAGAGTAATTACTCAAGAGTAATTATTTTCTTCAGTCCGTTAAGCAACTTTACAATGGAAACATGAAACTAAACCTTATTTTTAGAAGCTTGGATTGTAGAAAACCCTTGAAATGCTACAGTGGAAATGGCAAAATCCTTTTGCATAGGCTAACAAACATTTTACTTGAAGGGAAAAAAAACTCTACATTAATAGAGGCTGTCATAAGAAATGAGAAGTGTTACTGTGTGCAGTTTATCACAGGACACACTTTTTAGTAGATGTTTCAGGAGACAGAATTTCTAAGAGTTTCCTGTACAAATCCTGAAGCTGCAGAACCCAGAAAGGATGAATTTTAAGGTAAGATAACAAGCTGAGAAACGTGGATCTATTTTACGTATGTTCCATGTAAACTATGAATTTTCATAAGTAAACATCAATACTGATCAGCAGGTTTAAGTCTATATTTACATGTAGTAAAATATATTCTTGTTTGTAAAGGGCTAAAATTAGCATTGCTTGTTTTCCCAGGAGACAGTCCCATCTGAAAAATTTAGCCCACAATATGTAACAATTTTTTTTTTGTGCACCTTTTAACAGATAATTAAATATACACGAAGATTCTTTGTTTTGAAAACAATGCAGAATGGCATCCCTGGGTGCACTGTGCTATGAGTCAGAGTGTCAGGGCAGCTTTTTCAACGGTCTAGTGTTCAGCAGTTCGTAACCAAGCAGTGCTGAGTTGCAGGTGATTCCAATCCCCATCTCTGCTTTTGCCATATGTTTGCATTTCTCTCCAAGGGTATATCCATCAAAGAGTCTGACAAGCAGCACTAATCAATGTATATCAGAAAGGACTTGGTTACGGTTCTGGTGTGAAGCTTAGAGTAGTTGTGTCATGGGAGGCACAGGAGGTGCTTGTAGTTAGCATTTAGAGCTGAATAGTTTCATCCAGGGAGGAAGAATATAAAACCTGCAGTAGCTGTCTTTTGGGGCATTGAGATTATTATTTTTTTTTTTTTAAACTATCTGTGCCAGTAAATGGGAGTCAGTTCCAGGTGTCTCTTCATTACAGCAATTTCTAGCCTGCAGAAAAATACATCAAGGTATTTGAATAGCAAATGATGTAGTGATAGGAAGCACTTGATCATTATTCCTCAACACAACAGGAAGCTAGCAAGGTGACATTCAGACTTAGTGCAGACTCCATAACATTGTGGAGTGCTAACAACTACAAGGTCCATTTTTCCAGATAGAATCTGTAATAACCAAAGAGAGATAAAAATATTATTTGAAATACATTTTGTACATCTTCTTCCTACAAATCTACAGTGTTCTTTAAAGACAATAATAATAAAAACTTATCTACTTGTGCTTCTGTTGACTTCCAGCCTTACAATTGACAGCCCCTAAGTGAACTAAAAGCAGCCTTCTGTACTAGGCATTTATTACAGACCTGCCCATCAGTTCTTTTAAAAACAAAAATCTGAACTTTGAACACACTGCTTCATATGGGACTAATGTTTTTAGTTGGTTTCTGACACATAATGGGGGCAGTGGCTGTTTATTCATGGTATTGATGTATATACTGCTGTCTGTCTATGACTGTTTTAATTTTTGATTTATGCATTTTAAATATTACTTGTAAAAGGTAGATTGAGAGAAAGTTTATTTTTAAAAGCAGACTTTTAAACAGTTTTTTTAATACGCATGGCAACTTCTCTGCTTCATTTGCATGACTGTTGTGATAAGAAACATATAATTACATTTGGTTTGTCATGTTTGGAACCCATAGCTCTTTGATGTCCCACTTCAAGATAACAGAACAATTAGGGGCATGAATAACAAAAGGTATGCATTTCCTTGCATGATTTTCACTTGCTTTAGTATAATATATATTTATTTCTTTTTCCACTTTCCATTAATTTTGATTTTGAAATCTCATGCTTCTATCATAGTCTGTATGTACAAAAGCTCCATAAAACTAGATGATCTGAGATTATTCTCTATGAAGTTCTTTCACAGGTTGAAGAAAGGAGTTTCCCACAATGACACTGAAAACCAACTATATCTTCCTATAAAATCCATCAAAGTTCAGAGATTGTGTATGAGGAAATAGGGCCAGAATGAAAGCTGAGGAGCTTCTGCTCCTTTTTCTGCTTCATCACTGTCTGTGTGAGACCTTGGCTGTGGTGCCATGACTCACAGCACTTCTGCTCATACGTAGTGCCATAAACAGCTCTGCCCCTGGACAGAGTCTAAACTAAGCTCACATTCGTCCAAAACAATGACAACTCAATCTGGCTTGTCTCTAGTATAGTTGTCTTTTTACTTCATACTTCTTTTCTTGTATGATAGATTTTAAGGACATTTCCATAGTGTTCATGGCCAAGATGAAAGAGATGGCAGGTATTTCCCCCAGCATCTTCTTGTCTCACTCATAATTTATGTCTTTTTACTCAAGTTCACTCCACAGCTAGCACTGAACTGATGTTTTCCTTTGGGACACAGTCCTTAACCTCCTTAACAAATGAGGTATTTACATGGTTTACACAAGCCAAGCATATAATGGAAATTTTTCTGTTATAATAATTTTCTGGACATGCTGTTTGGTAATGCAAATATTCACAGCTGGTTTGGAAGGGTATTAAAATTTCCTAGCCAATATCTCAGAAAAAAAGGCTGAAAGAGAAGAAAACTTAAGTGGATGTGGGTTTTTTACAGTATGGATAATTATTGATGTCAGTCTTGATGTGGCTGAGAAGATTGCTTCTATTTATGTGGAGAGTCTGCTCCATATGCTGACAGTTTTGAAGAATTTAGTGTAGCTGTGACAAAACTGGTGAATGAAGATTCCTTCCATTGTATGCTGGAACTAACAGATGCACTGTTTAATATCAGATAAATCTAACAAATCAAATACTTGACCACTTACAGCATATTGGAATACTAGAGAAACAAGCTAGCCTGAGACCCAGTATCTTTTCACTGTAACCATTCCTACATTACTAGTAGACCCCTTTAGATTTAGGATCAGTAAGTAGATATTACTGAATTGAGTCAGCTGATACAAACCCATGGACACAGGTAGAAAGAAAAGCAAAACTAATTGAAAAAGCATGGGCATACTCTTACGAATCTTACTGTAATGCTTAATTAGAGAAAATATTAAAAGAGTATTTAAAAAAGACCTTGAAATAAAACCTGGAGAACTTGTAGGTGTCAAGACAGAGTGCTGTAACTCATTTGTGTTGACACGGGGATTGGAGGAAAGATATGATTGTGGGTTCATTACAGCCAATAAACAAGTTTTGCACCTGTGATTTGCACCTGAACTATGATTTCTCCTACGTAACAACTGCAGACAGAGTCTTTCTTTGATTTCACAGTGTAGACAGAGTGATTACACATTGTTTATGCAAAAATGTCAGTAATTTGTTTTAAAGAATTTATATTTTTGAAATTTTTTTTCTTTGTTTTGAAACTTAGGTGTTCTAAAAGAAAAATGGATTTGGAATGAGAAAACAGGATTTTTTCAGTTTGAAAATGTTAAACTGAATATTTCAAGCATCTAGTTCCAGAAATGTATTTGATAAAACAGCTGCACTTAAGCTGTCCTATTTTGTAAAGATTTTCAGTACTGATAAGTCAGCATTTTCTAACAGAAAAGTCTTATTGAATTTTTAAAACCTTATTAAAAACACTTAATGAAAAATTCTGGATATGCTGTTTTAAGTAAATCACCAAGATGACAGCCTTTACATCTCAACTTTTTATTCTCGGCTTCGTTATTTTAATGTAAATATGACAATTATTCATATAAAATATTCCCCTAGAAAAACAACTAATACTGTATTCACTGAGGCAAGGTAAATTTGCACCTACTGAGTTCAGTGTAGTTGTGACTACAATGCCACCGGTCTGTGAGCTGGATATTTTGTCTATGCACGTTGCACTTTACTCATGTATATATATGGTACTGATATTTGGTATGAAGTGAGAAACAGATCGACTATTCTGAGTAACAATTGCAAGAGTTCCTAAAATTTGATTTCTGGACTGAATGTTGTGACTTCTCTGCAGGCTTGGATGTGAGGATTTTTACCATGATTTAAGATGAAAGGCACAACTGCTCCTGCAGACTTGTGCAAGCTTCCTGGCACAGACTTGTGATTTGGTTCTGCTTTGGGCAACTACATGATATCCTTACACAGATGCTATTTTTGCAAAATTTGTGATAATGTCTGACAGGGCAACAGGCAAACAGAAAGTCACGTATCCACCCTGTCTGGTTTCACAGATCTATCTTACAAAAGAAATGGGGATAACAAGCAGATTTGGACCCTGAAACTGCTAGCTCTAGGACTTTTTTGTTATGTGGTTGGTGGTATGTTGCTTCTATCTACAGTCAACCTGTTACCTTGAATTTACAGGTTGAGTTATGTTACAACTGACAGAGTAATACATATGTACCAGATGTTTAAAACTATGGTTGACTGTGATGAATATTGTCAGATAGTGAGTTTTTTAACTCTGACATCTATATGGAGAGATAGGTACAATTTCCCTCTCACTGAATTTCCTGACTACTTCTAACTTAAGTGGTAAACCTTCAGAGAGATGCAAACAGATTTAGTAATACAGCTTCCACTTAACACTAATAGGACTTTTACAGCTAATTTCCTGTGCATCAACTGGGAAATATGCCACTTAATATAATCTAAACATGTATTTATAGCTTAATTATTCTCTACCATTAGACAAAATGCAACATTACATAGTTCCATAACTTATTTTATATGATATCCTGCAATATATAATATGCTCATGTTGGAGAAAATACTTTCAGAATGTTTTGATTTTGAATCTATACTACTAAGATAAATCTGACCATTTTTTTGTGTACATAGTTTGTGAAAAAAAACCAAAACCCCAAAGTGCAATAGAAACATATCAGTCAAGCTGGAGAATTTTATTTTGGAAACTGTGATGACAAAAAAAATGAGAAACACTTCTGAAACATATACTAAATTTGAACCTACTGGAATCATATAGGACATAAATAACTGTTATTTTCTTGGTGTAAGTAGTAGAAGAGAACAGATTTTGTAACTGAAACAGCAGAGCATCCCTGCTTTTTAGACAAATCTACCCAACTGATGAAAATACACTGTCCCTACTTCTAACAATGTTCAAAGTGTCTGTCCTGAGTGATCATCGCACAGAGTGTTTGAATTCTAAAAAGTACAAAGTTTGACAGTGGCAGTAGGAAACAGGACAGTTAAAAAAATATTTTTTTCAGCTCTGTCTTCCCCAGGGTATGTTTGATCAACCAAAGTCAATTTGAGAGGAAACTGCAAACTTCCATGAAGCAGCCTTCAAAATAAAAAAAGGTAAAATATTAACCTGCTGAGAGTATGTAAGACTGTAAAGTCCTGAAAATGACTTAGGGGAAGAGTAACATGCAAGAATTCCCAGTTATTGTACAGTGGTCACACTTGGTATAATATTGGATTTCAGAGTTTGCTCACACCAGAGAAAAACTGTGGTAATGCTGAACTTGAGCTGTCCCTGATACCCTGTAGGCCTGTTATACCACACACTACCGATGATCAGAAATAACAATTACTATGAGCTAGTAGAGGTTACTGAAGATAAGAATGATTAAAATAGGCTGAAAATTTTGCTGCTTAAGGAAATCTGAAGATTACTGCAAACCTCAGGAAAAAAAATGATATTCCAAATGGCATGTGTCATGACTACTAGTGTTAGGAATACCAAGTGAACTATCTATTTAGTACACAGACTAGAAGAATGCAGAAATGACAATGAAAAACACATGATAAGACTGACGGATCCAATACCATTCAGTGAATACAATTCATGCAGCTAATGAAATTACTTTTTCTGTGCTTAAACATATTATGCTATAGCTCCTTAATATGTTAACAACAAAGATGATTAATAAGATGAGTGATTGTTCTTGTTTCATACCTTCATTTGTGCTTGCTGAGAATCTGGCCTTTAAACGTAATGATTTCATTTCATATTTGATCAAATACCTTTTAAATTTGGGATTAGTTACTTCTTCAGACAAAACTCAGATTTATGTGAGACTAGATTACTAATTGTATGTACTTCAGTGGTCTGACAGGAGAGTGTGAGTTACGTTGTGTAAATACCTACACATTATTAGATACAGAAGTACACTTTTTGTTTCCTAAAAATAGCTCTGTGCTTCAGAGGCTACAAGATGGCTAATCAGCCTGTTCTCTGTTTTCTAGAGAGTAAATCTGCATGAGTGTTCTATGTCAGAAATCAGAAAGGGTTATAGATATTCTTTGTGGATTAGCACATAAGTGGCAAAAGTTAACATAAGGAAAATCAATGTGGCATACACATCCTTCTTTTCTGTGTTATTAGATGATGGGAATTAATGGCACTTACTGTGACCTGTAGCTGTGGGCTAATCTTAAGAATTACATAATCGGTTTCATGGATTTTTTACCAGAACTTGTATAGACAAACCTGTTTGCTTGGGCACGGTTTAGCTCTGTGAACAGATTATTACAGCGGTTTAGACCAACTGAAAGACCTTCTTACCTCCTCTTTAGACTGTCTCTGTGGTGAACTGCCACAAACTCATGCATTAGGTGGGGAAATTTTCTTCTCAATCACAGACATTTTTGAATGCATTTTTAAGACTTAACTTTTAATGTATTGGTTTTCCAAAAGCAAACATTTATGAATATTCCCTGTGTTTAAGGGAATGGGGATCTCATGCCCCTTATAAATCAGTTCCACCTGGAACAAGGAGATTCTGTATGAGAATGACCAATACCTAAATGTTGTTCCAGTATGGCACAGGCTCCTTATATCATTGTAACACCCTTCATCAGTGAAGACCATAGGGTTTTAATATTTCCAATGCAAGTCTTTATTCATTATCACTTTTAAGCTGTAACAGAAAATGCCACTGGAACAAGCCACTATTTGCCTTGGTTCAGCTGTCCTGTTTCAACCCAGATCCCACATTTCAGTTTTCTGCATCATTTACTTTATCAGTGAAAGATTTACACATATCATCACATCTCGGAAATTTAAGTTGCAAGGCAAAAATGTAACCGTGAAAGTCCTTAAAAACTGAGTTTCAGTGCCTGTAAGAAACCAACATGTAGATTATTACAGGCTGTATGTAAAAACCTTGCCCTCAGAAGTGGATCACACTTCCCTTAAGAGTATTTGCAGATGCAAATTATCTTTAAATTCAGATTTGAATTCAGTGCTGCTGGATCTAAAATATTTCCTGCTACTGCTCCCTAAGACCTGTGAGCGTTTAAGATGCTAAAGAAATAAGTTTCAAACAACTTTTGCGTCTGATGTCTTGATATATTCCCAATTAAGAAAGGCATTTTGAATTACAATATCTTCTTTCTTTTTTGGTCTATATCTAATTGTATCTGAGTGAGACTGTGATTTGTGCGGCTGGATGTATCTGTCTCAAGCTTAATGAAAACATAGCTGATGATATAATGAGATGTGGTGGGTTGACCTTGGCTGGACGCCAGGTGCCCACCAAGCCACTCTATCACTCCCCTCCTCAGCAGGAAAGGGGAAAAAAATATAATGTAAGGCTTGTGGGTTGAGATAAGGACAGGGAGAGATGATTCACCAGTTACCATCACAGGCAAAACAGACTCAACTTGGGGAAAAATTAACTTAATTTATTACCTATCAAATCAGAGTAGGATAATGAGAAATAAAACCCAATCTCAAAAACACCATCCCTCCACCCCTCCCTTCTTCCTGGGCTTAACTTTACTCCTGATTTTCTCTACCTCCTCCCTGCCAGAGGCTCAGGGGAACGAGGAATGTAGGTTGTGGTCAGTTCATCACACGTCTCTGCTGCTCCTTCCTCCTCAGGGGAGGACGCCTCACACTCTTTCCCTGCTCCAGCACTGGGTCCCTCCCATGGAACACAGTCCTCATTAACTTCTCCAACATGGGTCTTTCCCATGGGCTGCAGTTCTTCATGAACTGCTCCAGCGTGGGTCCCTTCCATGGGGTGCAGTCCTTCAGGAACAGGCTGCTCCAGCATGGGTCCCCTGTGGGGTCACAAGTCCTGCCAGCAAAACTGCTCCAGGGTGGGCTCCTCTCTCCACAGGTCCACAGGTCCTGCCAGGAACCTGCTCCAGTGTGGGTTTCCCACAGGGTCACAGCCTCCTTTGGGTGCAACCACCTGCTCTGGCGTGGGGTTCTCCCTGGGCTGCAGGTGGATATCTGCTCCACCGTTAACCTCTGTGGGCTACGGGGGCACAGCCTGCCTCACCATGGGCTGCACCACAGGCTGCAGGAGAATCTCTGCTTCAACATCTGGAGCACCTCCTTCCCTCCTTCTTCACTGGCCTTGGTGTCTGCAGAGTTGTTTTTCTCACATATTCTCACTCCTCTCTCCCAGCTGCAAGTGCACTGTTTTGTTTTGTTTTTTTCCCCTTCTTAAATATGTTATCACAGAGGTGGTACCACCACTGCTGATGGGCTTGCCCTTGACCAGCGACAGGTCCATCTTGGAACCGGCTGTCATTGGCTCTGTTGGATGTAGGGGAAGCTTCTTGCAGCTTCTCACAGAAGCCACCCCCAGTAGCCCCCCACTACCAAAGTCCTGCCACACAAACCCAATACATGAGGAAATAATATGCCATAAAAACTGACCTAAAGAGTTTCTTGCAGTTTCCAGAAGGATGTAGGTAGAGGGATTAAGATGTCCTCCACAGTTAGCTCACCAGTTGAAGGCAATTTTAAAATATTGTTTTGGTGCTTAAAATTTATCTCACATTACCTTTCTCTTAAAGGGGTGAAAGTCTATTACAAATATGAATAATTAGAATGCCATCTGCTTGAGGGACATAAACTTACAATATAGCACAGACACTTAATACGGATTAAAACACTGTCAAAGCTGTATGCCAACAAAAGAGGTTGAGACTTTTTCTGGCAGAACACTGACTCTTAGTAATTTATCTTAATATTCTATTTATATAAGAGCTGTAAGCTTAAGCATACAAGATTAATGAAGGTTGATTTGACTGCCCTCTTTACTTCCTGTGCCTTCCACAATATTATAAAGGTGGCAGATTGCTAATCAAGAATCCTTAACACTGTCCAAACTCAGAGGTGAGTTTCTCAGAAATTATAATTACCTGTAATTCCAGCCATGATCTCTTTGACTATGAGTCACAGTTAAACTATTTATCTTTTCCACACACCTTCCTTACAAAATGAGACAACACTAGTAAATAGCATTTCATTACTCAGAGAACTGTTTCTTCTTCCATAGTTTTAGTCCTGACACTGCATCAGTAATTTTATTGAAACTAGAGATGGCAATAGTTCACAGTGACATTCTTATGTACTAAATAGGACACTAGTCTGTTTTCTTCATTTTTTAAATTGTATTTTCATATGTTGTACTGAAGTGTTATTTTGCACTTGCAGCTGAAGCTTATAGATTCAGATCATATCCACTGAAGGTGTTTTCTTCTGAGTCTTTACAAGTCTTATATCATTAGAAGATCATGTCTCTTAAACAGATGTTAACTATTCTGAACTAGCATAGTGTTACTGTTTTGTAAACTCTGTTACTTAAGCAACCCACTAACTGGATAAGCACTTACAATATCTGCTGTGTCTCAATCAATGCAAAAGCAAATATATAAATTACTCATGTTTCTTTCATTGGTTCTGGTCACTTCATGGAAGAAGGTGCTGATTGTCAGGCACAAGAATACTGGCATCTGGCCAGTACCTCATCTATGGGTGTACTGGGTCTGGCTGGAATGGAGTTAGTTTTCCTTATAGCAGCCCTAATGATGTTGTTCTTTGGATTTGTGACTAAAGCAGTGTTGATAATGTATCCATGTTTTAGTTGGTGCTGAGCAATGTTGGCATGGTGTCGAGGTTTTTTTCTTTTTATTTCTTTTTCCCACTAAAGGGATATTCCATACTATATGGTGTTGTCCTCAGCAATAAAAGTTGGGGAAAAGCAGGAGGAAGGGGGGATGTTCATGGTTATGGGGTTTGTCTTCCCAAGTAACCATGACAAAAGCTGAGGGCATGCTTTCCAGGAGGGCATTGGACATCTGCCTAACGATGGGAAACAGCTAATATGTTCTTTCATTTGCTTTGCTTGTACACACAGCCTTGCTTCACCTATTAATCTGTCTTTGCGTCAACCCACCAGTTTTGAGATTTGCTCCTCTGATTCTCTACCCCATCCCTCTGTGGTGGGAGTGAGCAAGAGACTGGGAGGCAGCATTGCTGTGGGCTGGGATCAATGCAACACAACAGACAATAATATTTGTTGTTGCTTTTATCTTTTAAATATATTAAGCTAATAAATAGCCTACATCTTCTATAGATGGGGATATTTTGGGACAGAGTCCTGAAATTTTGTATTTGGCCTTAGAGATACATTTCTTCTTCTGATGAGGTAAATGAAATGGATGGATTTGTTGCCCCAGAATGGCATTGCAATTTAGTTTTTCTCCCTTTCCATGTTATTTGCTTTTATTAAAGTCTTTCTCTATTGTTTTTCAGTTTCCTGCATTTCTCTGGATTATGAGTCAATTGTTTCTCTCTTACTTCACAAGTTGCTCCCTTTCACAGTCTAAAGAGATGTGGATCAAATATGTAAACTGAAGCGTTTAACTTTATTTTGTGCAATTTTATATTAAGTGAAAGAGTTTGTTCACCAGTGCAGGACAGCAGAGAAATTGTAAGAAATCTTAATGTCTCAAAATGGTGCATGAAGAATGCTTCTGTCCACAATTGTTCAACAGGACTGTACTTTTGGGCAGCCTCATCTCTAATCTTCTATTTTTCCATCTGTTACATAATCCTGAACACTCTGTTTCTTAACACTTCAAGGGCTACAATGACTGCTCAGAATGCATTATAATAATTACACTTCTGTATCAAGGTTTTGTTCTTTTTTTCACTGTAAAACAGACCTATGCATTAGCAGAAGACAGAAAACATACAACTGTTATGTTAAGCTAAGCAAAACTTTATTCACGTGCTATTCATTTTTGATGTATTAGATTTTCAGAAATATAGACTGCAAAATATAAACTGATCTAGAAACTGATAAAAAATGCTACATTATCAATAATATATCGTTACTTAGGATTTCAATTCTATTGATTGTGTGTAATAGGGACATTTACTTGATTTCAGTAAGTGCTGTTTCACAATGGTCATAAATTAAGATACTGTTATTGTAAAAATTCAGCTTTTCTTGTTTTGCAGAAAACCAAACTGGCATCTTCAAAGCTGTGTAATAGAGTCCTCAAAGACTCACATTAGGCCATGGCTTAATGTATTTGCTAAAAACCTTGATGCACTGGGTGAAAAGGGAAATATCAAATTTTTTTCAGATGTCACCCAATTATTTAAATTAGTTTAAACCTGAGAGGATTTTTAGGGACTTTGAAAATACCTAACAAACCCAGTCAGCTTGATCGAAGAAAGTAAAAATCATGCAGATTGGGTACACATTAGAAGTAAAATCTTTTAGCTGTAATTAACCAGGAAAGGACACGTTCATCAGTATGAGTAGTTCCATGAAAACATTTGCTTTAAGCATGACAAATATATTCTCCCTCTACCTCTTTATTTTCATTCTTGACTTCATGAAAATTGCTGCCATTAAAACAGGAATATCTTAATTTTAGTTCCCACAAAAGAAGAGTGAAAAGCAGGAAAGAATTTAATTTCAATAGTGATTGTTATTCCTTTGTCATCATCTATGATGTCCTACACACCTGCAAAAAATTTGGTAAAAGATTTGAACTACTAGAAGACATTCAGAACTGAAGGACAAATAGGCAGATGTTACAGGAAACAGATAGTGGTAATAAGAGATTAATATACAGTGAGAAAATTTGTCTCCATAAATTATAGACATTAACGTTGCTATGGATGGGCTGGCATACAAAAAAAAAAATTGCATTGCAGTTTCTTTGTTTCAAAGGTCAATATCCCTATAGTGGCTGCAATGGTATTTCAGGATGTTCTTCACAAAAGACATTTTGCTATTACCTTTATTTATCCTTTTATCCTACTCTTTCTTTACTATCTTGCCAGCTTTCCTGGCACCTAACACATTGATTACATATGTGCTATGTAAAGAGCTACTGTTTCTATTTAGACTTTAGAAACATTTTAACAGGAGCAATTAAAAAAATAATTAACAATAGTGATGGGTAAATAATAATTACATAATCTTTATTACATGAAAAACTCTTAACACCAGGATGAAATAATTTGGTACTCTTTCTAGCTGCTCTCCTCTCCTAATGTGTAATGGCTTCAGGCTGGTTACTTTAATGTTATGCATTTGCTTCTCCCTGGTGATCTCTGCTTGTGTTGGTTATTGTGACTCTTGTTTCACAACAAAATAAAATTTCTTCTCCTCATTCATGCAGTAAATCCTACTAAACACTCTTGATTCTTGTTTGCTGCTGTTACAAAGCAAACAATAATGATAATAAATGGGGCCAGACAACTGCTCCAAAGAATTGTTTAAGATACAGTGATTATACAGGACAGACTTTGGGATGTTTGTAAGGGCACTGAACTAGCCAATTCACCCTTTCCTCTCCAGGCTTCTTTGTCCCTGAGAATTTTCCATCTCTTTCTAGGAGTTTTCCCTTTGTTCTCATTACAGTGGACTTTGGTCTCCTGCCCTTTAGTCTGTGCGCTAGAACTAGAAGATGTACATCCTTTTGGAGGCGGAAGCTTGACTTCCTTCTCCTAGGGAGACACAAGTAGTATCAGTTTAGTTTTTTGTCTAACAACAGACTTTAGAGGACAATAGGTAACTGTAAAGTTAAACCTCAGGATTAGATTACATATACCTGAGTAAAATTTATATAATTTGATTTTAAAAAGGTAAATATATGTCCATGCACCCTTATATGTGCACTCACCAAAAATTCTTCTGTAGACATCTGTGTACACACACAGACTCTTTATATTTAATAAAAATGTTGAATATAGGATTAATTAAAAAAAACCCTGTTTGGCTTATATACTCAATGTCCTGTACTAATATAAGGGTAAAGAAAAAATATCCCAATTCTGTTGATTAATTTAGTATTATAATGTTTTTTGGGAAGGTGTGGGTGAGATTCATATGTTCTAGGAACACTAGGAAATATTTCTTTTTCTGATTCTCTCTCATGCATCGTGAATTTCCCTGTAAGATGCCCTTCTTCATAAAGGTTTCAGTATACCTCATTCTCCAAGGAGTAACTAACTTTCACACCTATTTGCTGAGTGTGCATCTGCAAAATTTCTGTAAAACAAACAGCAGAATAATGGCTATAAGCAGTGTGCAGGAGGGAGAAATCTCCTTCCCACAGAGCATTCAATACATGTTTGGTGGCACATTGCATATTCTGACAACAACTGAGTAATACCTGTCTAGACTTTGTACCTTGTAATAGTCTTTTTCTTCCAAGTGCTTGCATAACTGTTTTGGGGAGAGTTTATGGTAACAGCTATTGCTGCTGTCTTTGGTGGTCCATTCCACATATTAATCACCACCTGTGGAAAGACATTATTTCCTAAATGCCTTTCATGCCGAATCTCTTCTCATCTTTGGTTCATGCCTTCCTGCTTTAGAACCTGCATGATCTCACTGAATAACTTGTTGGCAACAACCTTTCTCAGGAATGTCTTTTCAGTACTTTTCAGAGACACATAAACTGAGGTATTTTTCTGTTAATCTCAAATTTATCAGGTGCAAATTAATTTTATTAATCTGTGCTCTTGATATTGACATCTCAATTTTCTCTTTTTTTTACAGTTTCTTCCACATTGCAAAGCATACTTCATGGAAGTCTAAGACTGTGTGTTAGACGTGTTGAAAAAGTTAAGAACAGCATCTTCAATGTATTTTGCTTCATTTTCCTTATCTACTCATTAATGTTCTTGACTGCATTTGATGGATCTCAACATTTAAGAACCTCAGTGCTGAAATACCACAAAAACATAGATACTGTTTTTGGACCACCTCAGAGCACCATTTTTTGTTTTGTTTTGTTTTGTTTTATTTTTCAGCTTACAACCTTTTGCATGAAAATTTAAGATTCTGATATTAAATTTTAACTGAAGATATAGTCAAATCTCTTCTTAACATGAAGCATTAACTACTATTTTCCTTGTAAGCACATAACTTTTACAAAATTAACTACTCAATCTGTTTCTGATATATCTCCTCCTTTTGCTCTTCTTTCTCGGTACAGCACATTTCATTACATATCTTTTCCTATTACTTACTGCTTCTTGCTCTTCATACTGTTTACAATTTACCTTTTTACTCTGCTTTTCATAATTTTTCCTGCTGGTATATTTTTATTCACTCTTCCATTCTTCATTTCCTTTCATATATTTCTACTTTCTTTTCTATTTTTTAATGTAGTTAACACCTCTTTTGTTCTCTTCATGTAATTTTCCATATTGCCATTGTCAATCAGTTTAAACACATCTTACATTAATTTTCTATCAGTCATGAATTATGTACCAGGAATACATTTCTGCTTTCTCCAGATACTCTGTGAAATACTTTCACATTTTGGGGAAGGGGGAGACAGTTCTCCAACAAGAGTACTGATATTTCAATGTTAGGTTAACATATGAGAATCAGTTGATATATTTTATCCAGCATTTCTTATGTGTGGATCCACGCGAATATTATTGCTACCAATTCATTTTCAGATTTAGGAACACAGTGATAATGATCCATAAAAGACCATCTTCCACACAGAATCACAGAATCATCTAGGTTGGAAAGGACCTTGAAGATCATAGTCCAACCATTAACCTAACACTGACAGTTCCCAACTACACCATATCCCTAAGCGTTATGTCCACCCTACTCTTAAACACCTACAGGGATGGGGACTCCACCACTGCCCTGGGCAGCCCATTCCAACACCTAACAACCCATTCTGTGAAGAAATACTTCCTAATATCCAGTCTAAACCTTCCCTGGTGCAACTTGAGGCCATTCCCTCTTGTCCCGTCGCTTATTACTTGGTTAAAGAGACTCATCCCCAGTTCTCTGCAACCTCCTTTCAGGTAGTTGTAGAGGGCGATGAGGTCTCACAATCACAAACCGTAAGTGTTTGATTATGAAAACTGGTGTCATCAGTATATATTCACATATACTGATCTACAGAAAAAAATGAAAGCTACAAGGAGAGAGCAGGAAAGGTAATGGTTCTTTGTTTTCCAGAAGCCCTTCAAAAGTAGGTGTTATTACATAAACATCACAGGGATTTTTTGGGTACTGGACCATACCTCAGCTACGAAAGGAAAACAAAACACCAGACACCCTCTCCCCCCAAACTCCACGAAAAAGTGTTCCATTTCTGTCTGAGCTGAGAAAAAGTCCTTTCCTCACTGCAGATTTGTTGATCATTTTATCACTGAATGTTAGTGACTGTAGAGTTCTTGTGTGATAACTCACCTTTCAAAATTCATGTAGATAGAATCCAGATCAAATAAGGTTATAAGCCAAATTCTAATTTCTTCAGTTAAGTAAATATGTGCTTTAAAAAAATTACAATATAATATTCACCCTTGTTTATGTTACTCAATTACTTCTTGGTCACTACTGAAAAACACCACCATTTGAATTTTTTATATCCGAACCTGGTTTTAATTTTGCAAGGAGCCAAAGGGAATTTTTTAAGTTATTCCTGAATCGTGAATTTCAGCTATAACCTGGTAACTTGGCTTTTCGTTTGCATTGTAAAAGGCTTTTCTTTTATTAAGAAAAGAATACTTTGTTTATAACTTTAAAAATGTAAGACACCTATAAATATGTGGCAAGTAGAACCAAAAGTCCTTGAGGAACATATATTGAATTGGGCTTATTGTACTAGAGTGGTTTTATTCCTGTTTAGCTTTGTACAAGCTGCAGCTACTAAGGGTTCCTTTGCAACAAACTTCAAGTGTCTCCAAAGGTCAAGAACAATCTTGCTTTTAAATGGAAAAAAAGTGAATGACATTTCATTGGTTGTAACTTCAACATTTATGTCTCTAGCTTTACTTTTTATAAAATTCGTTGACATAGTGGTTGTGTACTGAGAACTTTTAGTTTGAAATCACCACTAAGGTTTCCTGCCCTTGACTTGTTTTTAGCAGTGGTGTATGGTATTCCTTAAAATTTCTTTTTTCCACATAAAATGACAGTTGTGCTATGCTATATCAGAATGAAGGTACAGAAGTGGGAAGTGTTTGGTTTTAATGCAGTGACATGCACAATTTCTGATGAACAGGGGAAAGATCTGACACTGACCTGTAGTCTAAATCTTCGACTCATACAATATTACAAGTAATGTATTACAAAAATATCAGTCCATCATAGTAGTTAATTTGTATTGAAATTAATAAATTGCCAATTAAAAAAAAAATTTAGTTAGAGATTAAGATTTATATTTCGAGATTAAGATTTAATATTTTAAAAAAATTAGTTAGAGTTTAAGATTTGATTTAGCTTGATGGTTAGGCTGATCATGCACATGAGCAGCCCAGATTCATGCTTGCCTGAACAGAAAGGATGGGTTTTTTCCATACTTTGGTGATGAACAGTGAAAGAATAAGATGCAATAGTTGCAATTTTTGTGTATTTTAACAAAGGAAATTGAGATTAGACATAAGAAAAAATACTTCACAGTGAGAGTGGTTAAGCACTGTGACAACTTGACCAGAGAGGCTGCAGAATCTCTATCACTAGAGGTTTTCAAAACTTGACTGGCTGAAGTACTGAACAACCTTTGAAGTTAGTCTTACTAAGCAGAAGCTTGGACTAGATGACCTTAAAGGGTCCCTACCAGCCTAAATTATTCTGACTCTCACTCTAGCATTCAGAACCCTTACACAGACTATGGGAAATCCAAGTTCAAATTCGTGCTCTGTCCAAATTAAAGGAGAGATCTGAATCAGGGGATCCCATATCCCACTGTATGCCAAGTCCACAATGTGCTTAAAGTCAATTTCTTTGTTTCTTGACCCTTACATTACCAAAGTAATTATCAGTTTAACAACGAAGAAAAAGGTTGTTAAAGACATCCCTTAATCAGCCTCTTTCTGCATTTAATTCCTAATTAGCTGAATCTACTTTTCAGTCTGCTTTCTGCAGATTCCTTCTTGAGATACTTAATTTTCTTGCACTGCCGATAAAGTCAGAGCACCTAAGACAATGCAACAAATGCCACCCTGGGTCCAACCCCAGCTGACACCCAGTAGCTCCATGAACTTGGCAGCATCTAGTGGTCCACATTTGGTACATCAGGTGCTTATTTCTCAGAAGGTATTTATATTTATTACAATACAGGCCCCCCAATTTTATCTGTTTGTTTTCACTTGCAGCTTTGCCTCAGGGGATCTAAAAAAACCCTAAGACCCTTTATCACTTTTCCATCTGTGGTCCTGGTCAGTTTGTTCCAGCATTACATGGAAAGGATGAGAACTGGTGTCCATTTGTACAATCAGAAATAGTTATTTCATTCTCTGTGATGTGCCTGGCTGTTATGTTGAGGGCAGCATCATGCTTTTTATTTTCTAGCATTGACGTTTCTTGAAGAATCAGAGGCAGAGTTCCGGCTTGCTTTTTGTTAACATGTAGGACTACTACAGTTACTTTCACTCTGAAAGTAATTGGGTGCAAAGTAGGTAGAGGTGAATGCATCTTTCCAGTTGGTGTAAACAGGCAGAACAACTGTCTTTGCCTGGACACCAAAATGTCTGGACCCAGCCCCGCTCTACTCTAGAAGTAAGCACCCCACTTCATTTACCCCACTTTTCGGTAGGGCTCATTAACACGGTCACAGGTTACCCAGATGCTTTCCCACAGTTTCAGAGCTGACTTGCAGCTAACCAGCTCCACTGGTACATAGCACATCTGTACGTCTGTCTGTGAGCAGCCACATCAACACTTCTCAGTGTGCAGGTACATGGAGCACAAGCACAAGCAACAGGTTGCTCTCCCAAAAGAGGTAAAGGTGTCTTTCTTCCCAGAAGCAAGAGAGATGAAGATCTCAGTAACCAACCCTTTTTTTTGATCTTTCCTCTAGAGCAAATAGTTCATTAGCAATAGATTACACCAGACACAGTCTAGATGATCACAGTGATCAGGCACATCTATCCATGTATTGTATCAGTGCCACCCTTACTAGTACAGATACTTGGAGAACTACAGGGACCTGTGAGACAAGGTCAGTCTAGTCTAGTCTAGATGAAGAAATAGGAAATATATCATTTATCATTCCTCATCTTGTGAGACTGCCCTCTCCTCAAGCTGTTGGCTGAAGAGTCAGCAGGTGGGGAGAGGAAATAGACTGCTTGCTTTTCCTTGCACTGATGGGAGAGGAAATAGACTGCCTGCTTTTCCTTACACTGATTTATGTCTGTTCACTGCAAACAAGGCAGTATATATAATGGATGTGCTCTTTAATTAGACTGTTCTAAAACACACAATTACAGCTACTAAGTGCACTTTTATGTCTGAATACATAAATGATTTCAGGATTGTCAGTAAAACTTCATAAGGGAGTAAGGTGATTTCCAAAATCTACATTTATGTGTTTGTTTTTTCATAATCAAGAATGCCTTCAAAGTTATGTACTTTATATAAATTTGCTTATTACAAAGAACTGGACAATACAGGTTACACAATACTTTATATTAGCTGATGATTTTGCTTTCTTTTTAGTGTTAGGCTTTTAAAAGTCATTAATAATTCCAAAGAAGCAATAAAAAAAGTGCAACATTTTCTCAGTCTTTCATAAATAAAATGATTTAGGCATTTTCTTTCAGTATGTGGCCCACTGAACTACATGTTATGCCAAGGATAACACTGAAATTATAAGAACAATTTACTCATACTACATGCAACCATGTAGTTGACTTGCTTTAGACAAGCAAGTCAAAAATATTTCCTATGTTTGTGTTAGCAAACACTCTGTTAGCAAACACTGTGTATCTTTGCTGTGTGGAATTCAAGTGGTTTTGTGTTTCCTATTAGTCTTTGAACTCATGCTTCATCTTCAGCTGTTACTTAGATATTGTAGCCAAAAGGAAGCCTCATGTAGTCTCATGTTTGCACATGAGGAAGATGATGAGAAAATAGTTTCCGTAAGCCAAGAAGAAAATTGCCTTGTTCTACACAAAACAACTACATAAATGAGCTTTTCCTCTTGACTGCTATTTCTTATGTTTTCTTTCTTTTCTTCTTCCCTTCCCAATCATCATATGAAAGCCAGCATAGAAAATGAGAGCCAAGCTAGACAGTAGCAGATTTTGTAGATAGTCCTTGAACAGGTATGAGGAAAGGAGTACAACTCAGGAAGACTTCTGGCTTTCTTCCCGACACACAGAACTAGGGCTTGCTGTGTCTACAGCCATAACATGGTGCTGTTGCAGAGGCATGCAGGCCTACCTCTGCACTACAGCATGCTGTAAAGTCTCTAGTGCTCTATTGCTGTAGCATCGAGGTTACACCTGAATGCAGTAATTTGTGAATTTGACTATGTCACTTAATAAGAGAGGCCAGTACAAAAGCTAAAACTGAATTTCTAAGCTGTGTGATCCATATCAAATATAGTCAGTATTTCATTACTCAGAGACTGAGGTATCCAAAGAACAGGAAAACTGCATAATGAAAACACTTGAAATACAAAGAAGATTGTGGTGTGGCACTGCTCAAAGGCAAAGGGTTCATTTTGCTTCAGCTCTTGGCCAGCTCCCTTGGCACAGGCAGGGTCTGCTTACATGCATCCACTCAGAAGATCATTTTTGTGCCCAGTGCTTCAAATTCTGGGGATCTTCTCAGGTTTGCTAGTAAGTGTGAGAACTAAGTTGGCTTCTGTCCTTTAGGCAGCTGCTCTGGGCTAAGAGCACAGTGAAGTACAGTGCAGAAACATCTGAGTGGGGACCAATAAACCCAACAGCACCCAAGCTAACTGCATACCACCATTTGTGTCTCTGCATCATATTTTTTTGATACTTCCATTTTATGGAGCTCAAGATAACAAATCTGCAGTGAATATGAGTAACTTGGGTCTTTGGGTTTGATTTACTAAGGTTCTGCACAATGCAGAAGTGATTAATCTTTTTCTGTACATGAGGTGGCCTGCAATCGACCAAATACATTTGTTGCACCACACCTGCCCTAAGAAGCCAAGCTGATCTGATCTGGCTCTGCACTGAGCCAGCTCTGACTCTTCCTATCGAGGGCATGATTAATCCACCTGGATTTGATTATATATGGTTAATCCCCTTGGATAAACCACAAATGATGGGGACTGACTAAGCCTCTAATGCATAAGAAATATTGTTATTCATTGACTCTAATAGCAGCTTGTGTGATCTAAAATAGAATAGTCTGTTTTACCAGAAAAATAAACAACTACAAAAATAAAATGGAATTGGGTTTTTATCTCAACCAAGGATTACATTTGGAAGGATTTTAAAAAGTGGATTTTAAAAGATTAATTTAAAATAATCTCTACAGTTTGATGGGATTTAAAATTGTATTAATTTATTTTAAAATGTATTTAAAGTCCTTTAAAAAGTAATTTTCTTTCTTTCTCTCTTGCATGAAAACTTACCTTCCAATTTGTATCATACCATTGACCTAATGTTAGTTGATAGGTATTTTAATTTTCACTTTAATTAATATTGATTCATAATGCTGTGCCATTAACTTCAGTCTTATACCTAAATAACCACGAATTATGAGAAAACCCCCAAAATACCAGATTCAGACCTGAGCCTTGGTGTTTTCTGTCTGATGGAATTAGAAATCCATCTTCCAAATATTGGTTTTATATCGCTATTTACACAGACAGAAGTCAGCAAGAAATCCTTTAAAATAAGTAAAACACTGGGGGAAAGGACGTTTCTATTGTTTTAGCATTGCTGTTGTTACTTGAGGAAAAACTAATGAAAATGTTTTGAACAAAAGTGTTATGGTGTTATTAGGTGATTACCCTCCTTGTGAGGTTAGAAATGTTCACAAAATGCACTTAAAGACGATGGAAGTTGGAATAAAATGTAGGAAAGAATGTGCTGTGAGTCCTCTAAAGTCATATTTCTTGAAGTATTCCAGATGTCTTAAATGAGTGCTCCTTGTACTTGTGAAGGTGTTCTTTCTGATTCCTACTAGGTTTATACATTTAATTTTTTTCCCCTCTGATTTCATAATGAAATGAGAGATATGGATCATTGAACAGATATAAACCTTCTAAGTAGGTGGAATTTAGGTCTGGGATGAATAATGGTGTGGGGAGAGGTGACTGTTGTGTGGATAGCACAAGGGTATTTACATTGCATTAATTCTGTGTCCTCTGTATGGTACGGAGGTCACCACAGTTCCAAGTTATTTGTTTAGCTTTTTTTTTTTTTCTTTTCTTTTATGCTTGATATTAGGAAGAATAAAAATCCCTTTCTGGGTAGGGTCAGAAATATAATTGGGAAGCAAGCCATTAGGAACTTAAATATAATTTTTCTGGATGAACTCATCCATGGTGAGAAGAATCAGAAAATGGCTTTCTTTGTACAGATTTTTGTTCAGAAAATAAAGGAGTATGTGCATAATTCTTTATGAAAACACACTTGGATGATCCAGAGTATCAGACCTGGCAGAATAATGAGATATCATATTTTATTCTTCTTACGTGCTTTCCAGCTGAGAAGAGCAACAATACTATACCAAAGTAAGTTCTTAATCAGTCCAGACAAGGTAATGTGAGTCCTAGCCTGCCAGTTGTTTGTTTGTTTGGTTTTTTTACTGAAGAGCAAGAGAATCATTCTGTCTTGATGTTTACAATAACTTAAAGGCCAACTAGATTGTTAGCTAGTTTAGATTCCACTCATGTAGGCAGAAAACAGTCTATCCAATTTCAAGGTATTTCAAATACGCTCTCCAGTCTCATGTATTTGTTATACAAATACATGATTTTTCTAATGCCACCTCTATAAGCAGACATCTCCATGCCATTAATATGATTTTCTGCTCACAACAGTTATAGTCCAACAGACCCATTGGTTTTAGTGAGCTGTTTCAATATTTATGTAAATATCTTAATAAAATGAGAATGGTGCCTAAGGTTTTTTCCCTGTTATAAAAGTACAGCAGAAACACAATAGACCCAAAAAACATTTACTGCAAAGTAACCTCTCATTTTCTTTCTATCACATGAGCACTTCTTTATTTTCCAGCCATTGAAAGATGATCATGAAGGGAGCAAACTACAGCTGACCGTGATCAAAACCCTTCCATGCCCTGTTGATTGTATGTGACAGTGGGAGCCCTCTGCCTGGACACTGGATTGCACCTCTTGTGCTGCAGCAGAGGGCTATCCTGCCGTTAGGTTATCATGTGGCCATTGCGGGCAGAAATGAGGTGCAGGGCTGCTGAGGCTGATGGGTCTGGCATCCCTTGGAAGTGGGAGCATGACTACCATGGCAGCCCCAGCTTCTTCCCACCCAAGAAGCTTGCCCCAGGCCCACTGCTGCCCTCAGGCTCAGAGCGAGGAGGTATGGCACTCCTGGCTCTGGGCCATGGGTGAGTATTTCACAGTACAAAACCTGTATGGTTGGGAAGGTTGATGTGGTTTTCAGATATCGTCCCATTACTTGGACTTCAGACATTTGGTACTATTTATCATGCCCTCTGTCATTATTAACATCTTACCGTCTCCTGCTAAAAATCCTTAAGCCACCACTGAAGATTCTTTGGTTCTCAGTACTTTTCATCCTTTCATCCCTTTTTTCCATGCCTTCTCAATTTTTCTATGCTTTAGAATATTTAATTGCTCTTAATTTTAATATTTTTTTCTTTTCAATTCACAATGTATGGCTACTATATTTCTAACCACTGTGGTTCATTACTTTGTTACTGAACCAGAAGAGCTTCAGCTACACTTATCCCTTCTTGGTTGTGCAACTATGACTGATTAGATTAGCCACCTAAATATCCCAAGCTAAATAGCTTGTACTCATCTTCACACACACATTTTTCTATTTACATTGTCCCTTCCAGTTGATTTCGTTTCCAGGCTTCTCTAGCCTTGAGTAAGCAAATGTTTTTTATGTAACTATATGAAAGTGTTGTCTGTTTCTCTGCAATGATTACAATAAATTCATGATTCCTGGTCTTGTGGCAAACACTTATCCTTGGACTAACCAATGGTTATCTTTACCTTGTAGAAGGGGAGTGATATAGAAATATGCTGCATACAATACCTCTTTGTTGGACATTTTCTTTAACTCATAATATTTTACTTCAGCCTATATGAGATGCCCACCAATGTCTCATAATTCTCCCCACATTTGAAACTTTCCACATATTTTGACTGCCTTTGAGATTAACTCTTTCTCTCCAGTTTGAATCTGGTTAATTCAAAAAGACACAGCCATGCCAGTTCTCCTCCTGCTTATTACTGGTTAGCACACTGACCATGCATGTTAGAGACTGCGATTAGGCGGTTCAGATTTCTCAGAACATGCAGATAATGGATGTCCATCTCTCTTCTCCCTTCCCCTTGCACCATGTATGCGCTCACTGCTTTTGCCCACTCTCCATCCAAACAGTGATTTTAGCCATCACATGACTTGACCTATGGACTTTCATGGGGTGTCATTATACCAAGGGAAATTTCAAGTTCTGCTCTAGGTAGTGACTCATCACAAAGTCATATAAGCAGGTTGCTTTTTGAAATTACTTCAACTTTGTTTGAAAGGGGATGTTTGCCTGACAAACCTGATCTCCTTCTACGACAGGGTGACCTGCTTATTGGATGAGGGAAAGGCTGTGGATGTTGTCTACCTTGACCTCAGTAAGGCCTTTGACACCGTTTCCCACAGCATTCTCCTGGTGAAACTGACTACTCGTGGCTTGGATGGGCACACGCTTTGCTGGGTGAAAAACTGGCTGGATGGCCGGGCCCAAAGAGTTGTGGTGAATGGAGTTAAATCCAGTTGGTGGCCGGTCACGAGTGGTGTCCCCCAGGGCTCGGTTTTGGGGCCACTCCTGTTCAACATCTTTATTGATGATCTAGATGAGGGGATCAAATGCACCGTCAGTGAGTTTGCAGACAACACCAAGTTGGGTGGGAGTGTTGATCTGCTCGAGGGTAGGGAGGCTCTGCAGAGAGACCTGGACAGGCTGGAGCGATGGGCTAAGGCCAACTGTAGGAGTTTCAATAAGGCCAAATGCCTGGTGCTGCACTTGGGCCACAACAACCCCCAGCAGTGCTACAGGCTTGGGGAGGAGTGGCTGGAGAGCTGCCAGTCAGAGAGGGACCTGGGGGGTGTTGACTGACAGCTGTCTGAACATGAGCCAGCAGTGTGCCCAGGTGGCCAAGAAGGCCAATGGTATCCTGGCTTGCATCAGAAATAGTGTCGCCAGCAGGGACAGGGAAGTGATCCTGCCCCTGTACTCGGCACTGGTGAGGCCGCACCTCGATTCCTGTGTTCAGATTTTGGGCCCCTCACTACAAAAAGGACATTGAATTACTCGAGCGTGTCCAGAGAAGGGCAACGAAGCTGGTGAAGGGTCTGGAGCACATGTCGTACGAGGAGCGGCTGAGGGAACTGGGGTTGTTTAGTCTGGAGAAGAGGAGGCTGAGGGGAGACCTCATCGCCCTCTACAACTACCTGAAAGGAGGTTGCAGAGAGATGGGGATGAGTCTCTTTAACCAAGTAACAAGTGATAGAACAAGAGGGAATGGCCTCAAGTTGCGCCAGGGAAGGTTTAGACTGGATATTAGGAAGCATTTCTTTACAGAACAGGTGGTTAGGCATTGGAGTGAGCTGCCCAGGGAGGTGGTGGAGTCCCCATCCCTGGAGGTGTTTAAGAGTGAAGTTGACTTAGCGCTTAGGGACATGGTGTAGTTGGGAACTGTCAGTGTTAGGTCAATGGTTGGACTGGATGATCTTCAAGGTCTTTTCCAACCTAGACAATTCTGTGATTCTGTGATTCTGTGTTGATGCTTCTCTGTTATGCTAGGCTATAGAGCATGTTTCTATGCTCTATGTACAACAAACGTCTGCTAGAGGTGCTAGGATTTTAGTCAGTTATGACATAATTGCACTTGTGGACTAAAGCTTCAGTTTACTGCTGCCATTTTATTCAGGGGTAGGTTCACTGGAAGGAGGAAGAGTGTTCAGTAAGTACATTTCGGTGCCTTCCACCCTCCCTTCAGAAGTAACTCAAACACTTGCACCATATAATGCAACTGTGGTCCTGCAGACTTCTCTGTGTAAATGGCTCTGTACCAGACTTTGCGGCCCCTGGTACATGGTATTTAGAGATTTTTCAAAACATGTGCCTGTATTTGAACTTTAAAAGTCCTCTGGGAGCACAGGTAATCTGAAGCCCAGAGCTAGCAGTTTATTAGCAATGTTATTTCCATTTCAATTAAAACAATTAGAACAAAATAAAATTGAGGTAACTAAATAAAATAGTAGCTACCCAAAGAACAAGTATGCAGTAAAAAATTCATTGCTTATGAGAGATTGAATCTCTTCCATCGACTCCTCCTAAAACTTTGTGTGATTTGGCACAGTTTATAAGAAAGGTTAGTATCTGTCTTGTGTGCTCTTGAAGACTACACTACTGCATGTTTCAGTGTGGGTCAGCATAGGTTTTTAGGACTTTATAAGAATGTCCATGGTATAAAATGGTAATATTGTTACAATATATTCCAAACCAACATGCAGTAATATATTTGCCAATTGCTTTGGTGTTGCAATAGGAGATTTTTTACAATGTAGTTTCAACTTTCTCTCAATTTCTCTATCATAAGCAATTTAGTGATGTATTTTCTTATGAAAGCACTAATTACATGCCAAACTTTTATATTTGAATTGAAATATTACTGTGAGTGTTTAATGGCAGAGGAAAACGCTGAATTTTATTAATCAGGGTTAATGATTTATGACACTGCACACTGAGTTTCTTGTGTTTTCTCTTTCGGATTAAATCAAATACACACAAGAAATCTATTGCATGAGAAAACTAAATGTCCTTATAGCAGTGTTTAATTATTTCCTGACTTATGAAATAAGAAATGGTAAATGTGATACATACATAAAACCATGGTGGGAGTAGTTGCTTGAGAAATTTTGCCAAAGAAGTTAATTTTAGGTTTACTTGATGGATATATACAAGTCATAATGTAATGTAAAGAAAATACAATGTCAAGACAATTTCCCTTGAAACTGCTTTTCACCTACAGACTGGGATTCTGAATGCATGAAATAAACTATGAGAAATAATTGAGCTCTGTCTCTAAAATTTATTTACAATACAAAAAGTGGTCTGTTCATGAGAGTGGGTAGGTGTTTTGATACTGCCCTAATAGACCAGATTTGTTTTTTAGTTTAAGAAAACCCTCAGAGATTCCATTCAGTATAGCTATGAGGAGATCAATCATTTGGTTTTCCTTCATTTAGTGATAACATTGGCTTAATGTATGTGGTTAACAAATGGTGAGTCCATTAGTGAGTGTTACAGTTCTGAATGAATAAACATATGCAAAAATTTCTGTATTCTCTAAAGGAAGACTTGCAAGGCACAAATGAGAAAATAGTATTTGGTACTGATATCCTCTTGTGGATATCTAGTGAGGGGAAACTCTAAAACAGCTTTGAGATACTAGATTTGAAACATGCAGATGCTACAAATATAAGAATAACAGAATAATAATGGAAAAATATGACTTTTTGGGTTGTGAGAACTCTTAGGAGGGAAAGATAACATGGACCATCTAAAAGACCTCATTGCAAAAAGGGCATGAAATAAATATTTAAAATTAATCCACAGTTTACATTCTTTAATCTTCTGCTGTATTTACTTTCTAGAAAGATTTAGAAAAATTAAGTAATATATGGGCAAACAGTAATTTTTAAAAGGGATGGATGAAGAATCAATTAAACCTTCATGATGTGCATTCTGGTTTGATTAAAGGAAGTTTTTCTGATCAAACTTGTGACAATGGTGCAGCTGAGTATCTGAAAAGTTCAGGTTAACATAAATGTAGGTTTGGTTAAATGGTTGTTGCTAAAATTAAAAGTCTTCAACTCAGTTTTCTTTAGTACTCTAAATATTTACATCTAGTGAAGTGTTTTTCTTGACAATAACATAAGTCCGAATATGTAAATCACACATAGTGTTGAAATCCATCAAAATTTTGCCAGTATTAGACTATGAGATTACAAGATCTGGCCCATAATACCTGTAGCAAGGACAAAATGCTGTGTAGTTGTCTTGGAGGATGAAGAGCTTTTCATTTTCATCTGTGATTAAGGAATCTTTCATTAGTAGGTGTAAATATATGTATAAAAAAAGGTAATGGTGTGATATGAATCCCATGAAAGAGCAGTTCTTCCCTAATGCCAAACGTTGAAGGTCTACAGCCCTTTTTACAGTTGTGCTTTTTTTTTTTTTTTTAATAATATCTTGATTGTAAAACAGACAATTGAATTCACTAACTTTCTTATTAAACTTAGTTTGATAGGTTCAAACTGCAGCAAATCATAAACCAATCTTCATTTGTTTTAAATTATTCAAAAGGAAATGAGACCCAGTAGAGTGCTCCTGTCTTCTGAGTCTGGCATAAAGGCGATGAAAAACCACTGTTTAGTTGAAAATGGTATTGAAACTGATTTACACTATCAAATAAAGTGTGCTTCTCATTTATTGTTGCTTAGATATTAACGTATATTATGAACACAGCTCAGTTTATATCTGCATGGATACACTCCAACAAAACAGGCATTTCTGTAAAGCTGTCAGGAAAACAAACCTGTTACCACATAAAAATACATGGAACACTCTGAATGTTTTATTTTAATGAATTTATTGTGCTGTGCTTATCCCAGACTGTGAGGCAGATGACAGTGATCTATAACTAGCAGAGCAGTAGCCCTGATAGGATGATGAAGGACCATTTCTTCTCATTATGCCAGCAGAGCTTCTTTTCATCTCTTCTCTTATTCTCTATTTATTGTTTGCCCTTGGCATCATCAGTCACCAGGCAGTACAGTTTACAAACACTGTTTTGGCTGGCAGAAAATAAATTGTTCAGCCAATGATGTGAAATCTATCAAATTCCTACTAAGCTGCATCTTGAAACCCCTATTCAAGCTCCTGTCTGAGGCTGATCCATAGTTTAGATAACATTTTACTTCTAAGAGATAGATTCTTTCCCTTCTCACTCGTTACTCAGAGCAAGATGCATTTCCTTTAATCTTTCTGCAGGCAAAGGCTGACCAACTTCCAAGAGCTGCAGAGACTAAATCATTCATGTCTGGACCTTTTTGTTTTTGTTACAAAACTCATATAGACTGCTTTATGGAGGGATAGTAGAGCAATATTTGTCATTCTGGGTAACCAAATATGAATAACACCAAACATGGTAAAAAGTGGCTGAACTTAACTGTTGAAAAGAAAACATATAAACCAGAAAGGTGACAGTGACAGGTCTAAAACCAGAAACAAACAATGTGTCATGTTTATCTTCTTGGAAGTATTCACATAAAGTCATTTAAAATATAAAGCCATTTAAAATATAAAGCCATGTTTGTTTAAATGGCTTGGTATAATCCACAAGCAAATCAGTTGGCTGCAAATGACTAAAGCTGCTGAATGGGGAATTAGGTACTTGTATATTTAATCTAAAAAGAAAAAATCTGTATTACAAATCTGAGCAAAAGTACACACTCTGGTGCGGCTTTCCTTAAATAATCAAGCTATCTGACAGAGTTTATATGACCATAATGTGACTAGTGACAGACTAGAATGGAGGGGTAAAGAAGAGGATTTGCAGAGTATGAAGATTGAAAGGGGAGTTTTTCAGTGCCATACATACATGCATTTTAAACTGTTGGAACAAAGTCTTGAAAAATACCTAGTAAACATCATTATTGAGAACTATGGGATAGAAGGCTGAGAGAAAAAATAATTTACTCTGTCAATCCACTACATCTGTATCTTAAAATGCATTTGAACAATTTGAAGTATGATGAATATTAGTTTGGCCTTTTTTTTTATGGTAGCCCTCATAAGATGATGAACCTGAAGATACTGCTAGGTCTGAGTTTGGAGATAAGTATAAAAAGAAAACATTTTTTCAGTGTTCTGACCTGTTCTACACTCCTCTTAACTGGATTTACTGTTTATAGCCCACACGGTGGTGATAGCAATGATTAAAATCTTTTCCACAATTAAGTTAAGGAGTGAAATTAGTATTTTTCAAGAGTTTTGCTTTGCACAAATTTCTTGTAGGTGTCAATAATTATTTGCCATTAATAACTGGAAATAAAAATGTGCATAAAGTAGCCTCTGAGTGGTATTTCTTAAATTTGTAGTAGATTATGTGTGTATATCCCATGTTCCTTTGCTTTACCTCTCTACCCTAAAAATGCTAGTATTGCAAGATGTCCTAAAGGCTAGGGTGATAGGCTCCACAGACCATTTTTGTATGTATCACATTGTTCAGTCTCAATCTTTGTGACATGCAGTGAGTCATGCCCGTACAGAACTGAGTATCTTAAACTAATCTAAACCACTTCAGTCTGCAGAAGACTAAGCTTTGGGGTGCTGCAGGTTCAGCACAGGAGACTGCAATGCTGTCAGTTCCACAGCCCTGGAAAGACAGGTCAGGAAGGAGATTTTTTCCCATCCTGCTGTGGGTCACATGGTTCCTACCTGTCTGAAGTGGGGAAAAAGCAAAATAAACTCCCTGATCCAAAATCTGGCATTCATCTTGATTCCCAATTTTGTGATCAAGTCACAGTAGCCAAGTGTCTAAGAACATACGAGTGTCTCAGGACCAGTGAAGAGTTTAACTGTCCCACCAGTCTGGACTGTCTAGAAGCTTCAGAACCGCTGTTGATTCAGAAGAGATGGGGTACAGCCACCCCCACCCCACCTACTTCATCTGGTTAACTTTTCAGAAATGCATCAGCAACCAACAATTTCAGTCTGATCTGTCTTTCTGGTACAACAACCATTTGCAGAAGGAAAGACTTGACAGAGAGTCTACCCCTCAGAATGATAAAATTCAGGATAAGAAACATGTTTACTGTAAAAAATTTGTGGGGTTCTGTAGTCCTTTTAAAGTAAAAAGTAGCGAAATATGTTTTAATATTGATAAGTTTGATTAAGTGCTGTATAATATCTCATTCATTTCCTTTTTGTTTTAGTCAGACAGTTGCAGCTGTCAAAGATCTAGCTATCAAACTGTCTAAAGTATTTGCTTTAACAAATGAATTTGTGCTTTGGCAGCCTCCTCAGGCAGTGAAGTTGGTGGATTTTTAAAATACTGCTTGGATACTTAGAAGACTGTCTGCTGATGTCCATTCAATCTGTTTTTTATCTTTCTGTGAGCACAGTAATTTTTATTGGAGTTTTTTTTGCTCATTTCTGAGGAAATTATACAGCTACTTTTTGGTTTTCTGTGTACTTCCAACCCTTCCAAGACCAGTAACTCTGCAGATGACTTCTTTTCTGGAAATGTTTGGAATTTATCCTGTGAATACAGGGCTGGAAGAGAGCACCCATGTCACCGAGTCCAGCAATCAGCCAAACCAAAGTTGTGACACTGAGTGCAGCACATTCATTCTATTACACATCAGTAGAAGCTCCTAAAAACAATGTTACACCGCAGCTACGAAAACATAGACATTGTAAATCTGCAGGTTTGCATAATTTGTTGTGTACAGTTTGTAAAAACAAATGACCAAAGATTAAAAGGAACTGTTGTTAATTTTTGACACAAAAAAAATCCACCAGGTAGACATCATTCTAGCATTTGCTATTAGTGAATGCTTAATATTGAAATTTCCAAAATGTTTTAAATAATTCTATGCACAGTAAGTTCATATAAATTCTTCTTTATTTTAAAATGTATATTCTTTTAAAAACATTTTAAAAGGTTTTTTTCCCTCAAAAACATGTCCCTCAACTGCTCATTTTCAAGAATGTTCTATTTACCTATAGATTTGCAAAGAATACAGGCATTCACCTATATGAACTTCTAATATGCACAGGAGACATACAGATACTTCCATTGGAATCTGGAGAATTTATTTGTCTTAGGTTTTGGAGCAATGTTTTTCATAAACAGATTCTCTAAGGAAATAACTGATTTTTACAGGGCTTCACCTGTTTCTTTTTTGACAGTAGGCATAGGTGGCAGTTCTGCAGAAGACACAGATGCATGCAACCATCAGATAGATGTCACTGAAAAAATTTTTGGCTGTTTTCACAGGAAGCCTTGCTGTGGCCAGCGTTCATTATGACATTTTGTGGAGCAGTTGTGGTGTTGCTGTGTTCCTTTGAATTGAAGAGGCAGTCAGAGTCAACATCTTCCTTCCTTTTGCACAGGGATTCTTTTCTGGATTCCTTTGATTATTTTTTCCCCATCAAATTCCTTTATCAAATGAATGAGTTTCTGTGCTCAGTGACCTCCTAAATGTAATTCATATTTCATTGGAACACATATTGGAGTCTTGGCACAATTATGATTTCATCCATATTTAATTCTTGTAGAGGTAAGAAGGAAGGTTATTTTTCTCCTTTTATGAGTAAAGATTGGGTGGGGAAAAAATATTATCTTCAGGATCTGAGTTACTAGATGCTAATTCTCAGAAACATAAGTCCCTTACAAATAAAAAACTGCGGTCTCATTTCTCCAGAGATTTTATTCTGCTTGAGATATAACAAAGATATTTAGATCTAAAGAGCTTGCAACATCCATGATGCTGAACTACTAGGGTTCAGTCATATCTTTCCTAATGGATGTAAAATGACACCCTTAATGTTAACGTGAAGGTATGATTTGGCAGCAATCTACATGGTGCTCATGGCTGTAGAGGCTGCAAAATCATGGAGTACTGTAGTATCTGTAATTTTTAAGGGGACCACATTTTAAGCTGCTGTGAGCATGGAAACAGCTGAAACTGCTTTAGAGTCTCTGTATGATAGTATTTATTGCCCTACTGTTCAGCATCTGTTTTTCATGCAACATATCCCCATATCTGCAGCGAAAAATCAATATTAAAACTTCAGATATAACTTTCTGGCTAAACTTACATAAAATGTCCCGCACTCTTACTTCTAGCGCTTGTTAAATTTTAGCAATATTGAAGATATTGGTAATAGGATGTAACTAGTATTATTGAGCATATTGAGCTTCAGAAATTAATCTCAAACCACTAGGAAGGCCTGCAGACTCCTGAGTCAACTCAGTGGTTTCACATGCAGAATGAGAATGGGTAAGAAACTGCTAATTATTTTCAGACACCAGGCAAAACTGCTCTAGGAAATAATAACTGCACATATAGAATCATATGTATAACTTTTTTCCTCTAATGACAGTATTTCCAAATAATGTGATTAATAATCTAGAACCAAATATATACTTTTTCTCCATCTTATGCCAGAAAGCCTCTTGTAACCCTAGATTGAGAGTTTCCTGAGTACATCTATATGTACAACATCAGTCTGCGAAGCTTCTTAATATTGAATCTTCTTACGGACTTTTTTTTTTTTCCTAATCATGATTAAAATTTAGATATTATTCAGTTTCTAATCACCACTAGAATCACTGTTAGATTTAAAGACTCTTTGTATGTATCGAACTTTCCAGCATGACATTTGAAACGGTAGTTTCAAATCCACACAAGCTTTGGAAGTTTCTTTCTCCCTTTTTTATTCCTTCCTCATATGAAACACATACCTTTCAAAGATTCACGGTTTCCAGGAGACTAATATTCTTCACATATTCCTGTCACTATCTAAAAACCATGCAGCTCTTCCTCTTAGGAAGCCTCAATAGACTATTTAATATAGTAGTTATAAAGCTGAATATTTTAAAAAAATAAAAAATGGAAGGTCATCATTGTGCTTTTCTGATGATCTGCTTCTTCTTACGAGTGTCTCTTCATGGTCTGTTGCATTTGCTCATCTGCTCAAGGGTAGGGAGGCTCTGCAGAGAGACCTGGACAGGCTGGAGCGATGGGCCAAGGCCAACTGTATGAAGTTCAATAAGGCCAAATGCCGGGTGCTGCACTTGGGCCACAACAACCCCCAGCAGCGCTACAGGCTTGGGGAGGAGTGGCTGGAGAGCTGCCAGTCAGAGAGGGACCTGGGGGTGTTGACTGACAGCCGGCTGAACATGAGCCAGCAGTGTGCCCAGGTGGCCAAGAGGGCCAATGGCATCCTGGCCTGTATCAGAAATAGCGTGGCCAGCAGGGACAGGGAAGTGATCTTACCCCTGTACTTGGCACTGGTGAGGCCGCACCTCGATTACTGTGTTCAGTTTTGGGCCCCTCACTACAAAAAGGACATTGAATTACTCGAACGTGTCCAAAGAAGGGCAACGAAGCTGGTGAAGGGTCTGGAGCACATGTCGTACGAGGAGCGGCTGAGGGAACTGGGGTTGTTTAGTTTGGAGAAGAGGAGGCTGAGGGGAGACCTCATCGCCCTCTACAACTACCTGAAAGGAGGTTGCAGAGAGATGGGGATGAGTCTCTTTAACCAAGTAACAAGTGATAGGACAAGAGGGAATGGCCTCAAGTTGCGCCAGGGAAGGTTTAGACTAGATGTCAGGAAGTATTTCTTTACAGAACGGGTTGTTAGGTGTTGGAATGGGCTGCCCAGGGAGGTGGTGGAGTCCCCATCCCTGGAGGTGTTTAAGAGTAGGGTCGATATAGCGCTGAGAGATATGGTGTAGATGGGTACTGGCAATGCTAGGTTAATGGTTGGACTAGATGATATTCAAGGTCCTTTCCAACCTAGTTGATTCTGTGATTCTGTGATTCTGTGATTTCTGGAAAGTTCAAGCTGTGTTGAAATGCCTTCCACATTTTTCATTTGCCCCTTTTATTTTACAGTGCTCTTATTCTATTTCCAGACTTCTGTCACCAACCTGGTCTCATGCCATGTTCTTAGGGCATGATGGACAACAATAAATCTGATTTCATAACCATAGTAAGTCTACCAAGTAACAGGTGAATGACCAAAAGTTATGGAAAAGACCATGTGAAGAGATGAAAGTTTCTTAGTGTTAGACTGCTCATCAGTGAACACTCAATTTGATCTTAACCACCACCATCCCTGAATGTGACATTTCCATCCAGTCAAATCCTATTTGAATGATATAGTTGCAAAATCAAGTTGTTTCCATTTTTTAATCCAACATAGATCAAAAAATTAGAAGACTGCAAATGAAAACCTGTAAAATTCTTTCACAAAAACTATATTCCTTCAGAATATATATTAAAAATAAATAAATCTTTGTTTTATCCATTTTTCATACTAAGTTCTTCTATTTGCACTTTAGTTATTCTGTCTTATATTGCTGTTTTAGCAATGCTGTATTTTTATGTGTGTGGAGATATATATTCCCATCTAAAAATAACAATGGACTCTTCCTTGGATCTGCTTTAATCTCTTCCCTTAAGGTTTTGAATATTCAGCAAGGATTTTTGTTAGATCTTCTTTCCAAAGTCAATAAGAAACATTTTGTAAAAATGCATTTAATGTTGTAAATTTTATGCTAAATTTTATGATTTACATGCTGTATTATGTTGGGCAAAAAGATGAATTAATAGGAATAATAGTGCCTCTCATCAATCTTATCCATAAATAAAATAAAATAAAAAATTATAATAAAGGGAGCTTCAAATATAAATGCCTCAGGTGTATCTTTTAATTATCTTTTCTAAGTAAGGAAATTAATATGATAATATCATCATTCTGGTAACATTTGCCTGTCTCTTCCCTGAGTGCTTGACCTCCTAACTGTTCTGGTATCCCTGTGGCAGCTGGGGTCACACAGATGGGGAACAGCCCTACCAGACCTATACAGACTGTTAACACAAAGTAGCTTTTTCCCATGGAAAAACTGACACTTGCTCTGGAGTGAATTTTCTATACCCTTCACTTGTAAATTGAACTGTCATCAGGCACTATACTTAACAAGTCTACTTTATATGCTATTCATTAGATGTCCCCTAATAAATGACTGAGAAGTCAAATCTGAAAGATTTCATCAGTGATGTGTCAAAATGCAGCATGACTAACTCTCAAAACTTAGAAGTTACTGTCATGAGGGTTGTCAGTTTGAGTTCATTTGTTTGCTTTACTTGGTTTAGCTGGCAAAACCTATCTTTGTTTAAAATCATGCCCCTGGGACTATCTGCCTGGTTCATTTTGGCTTCAGAATGGCTTTCTAGTCAATGCTGAAATCAAATACTTCACTTTGAATAGACAGAGGACTAGATAGACAAGTCTTCTGGGAAAGCCACCGGTTTTCCGCCTTATTCTAGTACCCTCCCCTAGTCTGCAGAAGCATGTGATTTATCTTTAAGTTTATATCACTCACGCAGATTCATTTCAGAAGCTAGAGAAGGCTTAGATATGACACAAGATTGCCTTCTGGCTTCAAACCTTATTGGAATCTAAAATTTTACACTAATCCAAGTAACTTTGATTCAAGCCTTTATGCATGATGCTTTGTGAGTGTGTTTTTTAGAGTTTAAGATGTTCTGCTGAATGAGGTAAAAATTGTGATAATTTCTGTGTATTATGGAAGGATGCAAAACTCATGCTGTGGCATCCCTACAACCTTTTTCAAGAAGTCTAAGTGAACTGCTCTGGAGAGATCCAGAGTGCTGAGTCCAAGCAGAAGCCAGAGAGCAAACTAACAGTTGGGCAGTAGGGTTGATTCTGAGTCTACTATCTGGGATGGTTCCCTAATCTTCCTTTATTATGGGTGTATCTGTTATAAACATTAACTTTCATACCTACTGTAGCATCAGTGTATCAATATGCTGTATTGCCAAAGTATAGATATAATTTGTATGAGCAACACAGCACTTAACCTGCTCTCCGATAGAACAAGGGGGCCAAAATGGAATTAAGCACTTATGCACTTCCTTATCCTACCTTTGGCTGACAAAAATACATCAGTGGGAGACTAAGTCTAAGGTATTAAGTGCTCAGCAGAAGGAGCACTTAACATGCCTTTAAACCAGTTAAGACATAATAATCTTTGTTAGTCTTATTAGATTCTCTTCCATACTGTGTACAAATTCTTCTGGTAGAGACCCTGCACGTGGAAATAAAAAGAGAAGGTTGTACATTTCAAGGGCTCTGGGTATAGTAGGCTATTTCACTTCAACACATACATTCCCTATAATGTTTCAATCCACTCTGCAGCTGCTCGGACCAACAGTGAATTGCTGTGGCAGAGAAAGTGCAGATTTCTGTTATGTTTTTCTCTTGCTTCAAATATTTGCTGCTACATAGAACCAGGTCCTGAAGCCATTATTAATTATTTATTCTGTTAAAAGTTCATTTATTTCTGAAAGACTTTTACATGAAGTTTTGGTGGTAGTTGGAATTTATGGATGTGTTCTAACACCATTATTTAATAATAGATCCTCTTATACAATGTCTGTCCTGGATTAATCCTACCTGGCTGCAGGTACCCGCATTAAGAACTGTGTTGTTTTGGATTTCTTCTGTAATCACTTAATGCTTGGGTTACACTGTTGAATTGCTTATCTTTCCCTAATGGCTTAGAGGGAGTTTAGGATGACAAGGCTCCTAAT
The DNA here is from genome assembly GCF_047716275.1 of Strix uralensis. Lineage (NCBI taxonomy): Eukaryota > Metazoa > Chordata > Aves > Strigiformes > Strigidae > Strix > Strix uralensis. The sequence goes on from NC_133975.1 coordinate 44,303,021, forward strand.
TTAGTCGCTGAAGATAGGAGACTAAAAAGCTAGTTGAGCCCCTGTGAAGGCTTAGCTTGAAACAAGGGGGAGGAAGACAGATCTCTAATTGTAGAAAAGGTGTCTTTCACTCTCATTTAATCTAGAAATGATTTGGCTTAGGTGAAAGCATTCCTCTAAAAGAATTGTTAAATGAAAGCTTATTAAGAAATTCAAAATAATTTAGATATTTTTAGAAAGTCTATATCATTAGGAAGTAGGCAAGTGTCCAAAAAATGTAGCCTTATCTTTCTCAGGATTTTGGTGTAATACAAATGCAAAATGTAGTGAGTTAAATTGCTATGTTTTGACAAAATCATGCCAAAGCTTAATTTATATTTTCAAGTGATATGGATATATATTTGCTTTAATTTTTAGGTTTCCAAGAAAAGTAGTTAGGAGCAAAGATTTTCAATTTTTACAGCTTTCCCCAAATATCCTGGTCTGCCTTTTCATCTGTAGTTTTTTAATTTATAATTCAGTTTTCACACTTGAAATAAGACATTGCTGAAATTATGTAATTAGGGTATAAAATAGTAAATTTCTTGAGTGGTTCAGCCTTCTAAAACATTAAAATTTCTTGAGTGGTTCAGCCTTCTAAAACATTAAAATTTTTCAGCATCTTTCCAAACATTCAGTAATTCAGCTGGTTTACTTGTGCTGAAATTAAGTACGCACATACCTGTTTTCAGGGATTAGATTGCCCACTCACACCTTTAAAATCCGAGCCTGTGTAGTAAGATCCAAGCCAGTGTTGAGGGGAACAGGTGTCCAACTGCCCCAGAGGAGCTCTCAGCAGCACAGTGACTCTGGTTCAGCAAAGGAGTTTGCTGGGTTTTTTTTTAAACTTTGATTACCTTGTTCTTGTCTTGGCCTTAGTTTGTGTTTCTCTTCTCAGTAATGGTGCCTGATAAGTCTTCTAAATATAGTTGAACAAGCTAAAAGACCACATATCATCAGTGAACAGAGAAACATAAAATCATCTTTGCTTCCTCTAAGCAAATCTGGACGTTAAATCAGCTAGACCCCCAGCTGCTTTACATTTCTAACTTAAGAAATAGAAATGTGATACATGCTGAGAAGCTCTGGCTGCAGGAAGCTGTTAAAATAATGAGCAATTTATTTTGAGGGATAATAAGGGTTTAGGTCTAACGGTCTACAATGAAGAAAAACAAAAGTAATTCAATTAAAGTATATGAAATTACATTGATGTGAAATCATTGTGAATGAGGTCAGAAAAAAGAGTTCTGAATATATTTTCTGGTTCAACTGTATTTATAAACAAAGTTGAATTTTTCAGGTCATATAAGAAGTTTTTATAATCATATATATTAGGAAGACAAAATTATTCTATATATTTTCTACTGTTTGTGTGCCTCAGCTTTATTGCATATATCTGAGGCTTGGTCCTTTAACCACTGTTCACCTTGAAATGGTCACCTTATGCAAATGACCCCATTAAAACCTGTAGGCTCACTGAGGTGCATAATGTTTGAAGGGCTCAGCCTTCAACTGATATGAGTTGATTTTGAAAAAGGTCCATGTTGGATTAAAATACACAGTTATAGTTTTATGGTTTAAAGCAAAGTTGCTTCTTTTCCTAGTTACAATCAATTTATGCAAAAATTGAAGTCTAAATGCTTCTACTTTTCAATGCATTTAAATCCTGTTATAGAAATCTTGTACATCAAAACACCCACAAAGTATGTTTTTATATCTTTGTCTGTTGGGGTTATGGAAAAAATCTAGAGAGTACTTTGTCATCCTATTAGTCTCTGGATAGCAACGAATGAAAATGCTGGATCAAAGTATTCTACTTTCATCTAGAAGAAGGCTAAAAGTCAAAAAAATCTATAAGGTAAAAGCCCAAATATTCTTTTTAGGTTTCACCAGGTCACAATGGTAGTAACTTTTACTTCACTGTGTAAAGTACTGTCATGTCACCTCAGATATAATGGGAAAGGATTTGGCATGGTGTCACCTGAGATCATTTTGGTCAGGACAGTCTCTCTCTAGCTTAGAAGGAAAAAAAAAAAAGACAGCTGTAGGAAGACACTGGGGAGAAAAAACTCGGTGATATTTTTCATTCGGAAATATTTAGAAGAGCATTTTAAATTATGTTATGGTTAAATTAAGCCAATATGTGCCACAGTGGTGAAGGTTCCACCCTTCATTAAAGACAGTTATACTTTTTTAGGGAAAAAAGCTTGATTAAATCAGAGAAGATTCTACTCTAATCACTAGAATATGCTGTCCAGTGGCAAGACACCATGTGTCTCTTTCCCAATATTCTTGTAAGAAGCTAAAATTGGAATTTTACTCTTTTTTCCCCATGATTTTGAAATATTATTTACTCTTTCAGATAGTTCTAAATTGAGTACTTCAGTATAAGACTGTTGTTCTGACAGTTTTGTTCTCACTTTCCCACCCTTCCTGAATCTTCATTAAGCTGACAATTTTTGGAAAGGATAGGAATCAGTATATGGAAAGCAACAAAAATCTCACAGCATCTGCATTTACATAATTATCATGCAGATTTCATATAATCATTTTGCTTGAATGCTTTTGAACATATATTGTAAAGAGGCCATACGTAGACCCACAGAAGGCATCTCATGAGTTAAGGTAATTCTCAATATACACAGAATGACAAAATTTAGCCCCAAATATCCGGTTTGGAATGGCATTAACTCTGGTTTTTTCCTTACAAGAAATAATTTAATTTGTATAATCATCATCAAGATATCAGCTCTTGCTCTTCACCCCTTTGTGTTATGCTGCTGGTGTAAGCAAACCTAACACTCACATATGTCACCAAGATTCCTGAAGTTATCATGTTATATATACATCTCAGTTAAATTTATATATCTCAGTTGTAATTTAAAATTTTGGCATTGGTTTCAGCTAGTAAAAATCTGTATCTTTTTCATTCTGCATGGCACTTTATGTAAGTCACATTATGTAAAGTCCTATATGTCAGGTAATATAAATATAAAAACAAAACTTGGTGTTGTCTAGGCAGCTGTTTTCAAGTTAATCATAAATGAAATAACTTGGCACAATCAACTGCTTCTGTTGTTGTGGGCCATTCTTATCAAATCAAACTAAACTTGAAAATCATCTGTTCACAGGATGACAAAGAACTGGAAGTTTTTCAGGTTAATTTGACATTGTTCTGGCTTCCGATCAGCATTCTGGTTTCTGGTGGAGAAAAGATAAAAGCCCACTGGGAGAGGGAACGAGTTGTGGGGGTTTTTTTCTCCTTATCTATTTATACTAATACCAAAGAAATCACTTTTAGAATACCAGCTAATCCTGAAGTCTTGAGGAGAAAGTGACAAAAAGTCATTCTTTGCTACACAGATGGTTCATGACAAACACAGCAGGAGCAACAGCAAAGCATTAATTTGTTCAGTTCAAGAGATCCACTAGTCTGCTGACAGTGTCACCAGAAATATTTACAGCTGAACAGGTAGAAGCTGAGATCTTCATGTTCAACTGTTTTTTATATCTTAGCAAAACTTTTCTCTAAGTTTTGTATCATTGCAGCCCTAATTCATAAACATGTTTAAATTTTAAATATGCTACTAAATTAATTTTTAATAAGATTGTACTCCTTCATGAATGAGAAATATTTTGTGCAGTGAAATCAAAAGCAATCTGAGTTCCACACAGATACATGGACAGACTAATAGATAAATGCAAGATGATTACCGTTCATGGATTTGTTCTTAACATAACTCAGTTATCAATAGAATTTAAATTTTATAGATCCTTTTTATGTATTATATCATCTAATATTCAACATCCATTATGTATGTCTGCAATGCCTTGTAGCACAACCATTACCAAAGTATCAGCTTATTAAAAAATTAATGAAATGTGCATTTCTGATCTTCAGATTTTGGGGACTGCATTTAATCATTACTTAGTCATGAAATACATTGATTTTTGGTGTGATAGGTATATGTGTGGAATAAACAAGCTACTGGGACCCAATCTATGTTCCACAAAGGGAGGATTGATATCTGTGACAGCAAAGAGAAGCACTGTTAATGGCCACCATATGCAACTGTGGGCTTCCACACCAGTAAAAGTCTGCTTTTTCCAGCTTACATTTTCAAAAACATTAAAAAAAAAAAATCAGAATCATTCAGTGTGTAATATGAAGGAAAGGCATAGTTGAAAGTCCAAGCATTCCTAAGGTTAGTATTATGGTGCACTGTACTAATTATTTTCTTACTTTCCAGGAGACCTCACCTTTATTTAAGAACTTGTATTTAACATATGACTGTGTATTTTTATTTATGAATTTATATATGTGTAATAAATGGTATTATTATGTACAATGTTACTAATATGTACAGGGCATGAAGCTCATTTGATCAAACTAGATATGTAATAGTGTTTGTTCCTTGACAAAATGCTTCTAGGCAAAGTTAATGAATCCTTCAGCCATGTAGCTACTGAAGAAAGATAAAAGGCACAAGATTCCGTGTGTCTCCCCTACCCTCAGCATTTACCACTAGCTAACTCCAGTCCATTGCTCTTAATCCATCCTCTGAATCTGGATCTTTCAGATACCACTGTGCATTCTGTCTGAAGGACCAGAAAGCTGAAGTTCAGCCCAAAACCATTATAATTTCTGAAACACTCAGGTTTCATTCCTGAACTCATTCTTGAACCACGTCTGGACAGATAGATGCAAATTAAACCTGGAGAGAATTTAACTACCTGTTTGCTTTTAAATTTTTTTTTTTTTACTCGATAAAATGTTATTTCTCTAAAACATAAATTTAACATTGTTGTATTTAAAGGAGACAGCAAACTAACAATAGACTACACTCAAAAAACACAATAAAGAAACAATCTAGTAAATGATTCTGACATATTAATCTACAAATACAGATTTGAGATGCTTTCTTTATACTCTTCCAGGGGAACTCAGCTTTCATTTAATCTATCAAATGGTGGAAAATCTTGTCTTCCCAGGAAGTGTTTGTTACCATAGTTAAGATTTTTGTTGCTACACTTTCACCTTTGCAATGTACCTGCAAACAGCCTGTCTGCCAAAGTCACTGTTTTAACAGAACAAGTGTAATGGCTACTAATACCAACCTACACAAGGAATTATGCTGTAAATCAATGGTTTGATTGATGGGTGCAGTCTCTACCCTTGACTGAAGGAGAATCAAGGCTTAGATCTACAGTGGTTTTGCTGGTGTCCAGGGTAGAGTATGCATCTTAACCTAATGTGTGAAATCACGTGTGTTACTAGAGAATATATGCTTAATACCAACAACAAACTCATGTGTTTAAGAGAGGCAGAAATGTTCCTTTAGCAACATATACATAAAAGTTTTGTAAATACAGAAAAAGGCAAATAAGAAAAGAGATAATTCAATAATGAGGGGATATGCAAGAAATTTCTAGTCTTGTTTCTAACACTTGCTTGTAATTTAACTTAAGAATTGATATATTTAACTAATTACATATATATATGTACTATCTAAGGGTGCTAGTCCTCTTACAGGGATATCAATAACAAAATTGCAGAAGCCAACTCAGACTGGTAACAGTGATTATTGTCAAACCTTTTTGGGTGAGGGGAAGTAATAGTTTTAGATTTAGATTCAGGCAGAAAAATGGATTGACTTAAAAGCTGTGGTTTATGAAAAGAAAATGGATGTAAAAACTGTGGATGTGAAATGGATGTGAAAACTGTGAAATCAGAGAATAAATATTTCATTTTTTACATTATTTTGATCTAATTCTAATTAGTTTAATATTCCCAGAGAATGTTAATATTCAGGTTTTAGAGAAGGAGGAGAGATATTACTGAACTAATGGAGCTTCTTTTTGGAAATTCACAAAAACTATAAATTCATGCACACACACACAAAAGCAAGAAAGGCATTTCTCTTTATAGAGACAAGAAATAATGCTCCTGGTTATTACATTTTATAGGTCTTCTATTTAGGTTCAAATAATGGAAAGGTATTAAAAATAAAATCTGACCACTGAATTATCAGGAGTGTTTGATTGGAAAAAAAAAAAAAAGCTTTCTAGGCAGTCTGTGGTTTTGTTGTTTTTTCTTTTCTATTATGATTTTTAATAAGGTTGTAGGATTACTGTCTGAAGTATATCCAGAGTATATGTATAACATTGGGACTTTAGTAAATTACTTCATGTTGTCTCACAGGAACTGATCTGAAAAAATCCCCAACAAATCAAAATTGGTTTGGACTGTAAGACTAGCCCATGAGCTCCAAACTTGGCTACAAGACAAAGCTTACTGATGAATGTATGCATACTGAATTGCAGGGAGAAGGCTAGTAGTTATTTTTGTACAGGCTGTTCTTACTCATGACAGGGCTGGATGTGGTTCATTGTTTCTTAATTTTTTTAAGATAACAATGACCAAATGAGCATAATAAATCCTGGTCCTTTTGAAAATTGTCTGAATCATAAAGGCACCTTCACAGTTGGGCTCGGTTTGGCAGTCTTAACAGAGTATAGGAAAGAAAATGAAACTGCTTCCTCAGCTCAGAGTCACTCCCTCCATGTTAGGGCTACAGGTGAGGTGTGCTGACTGGACAGTGGTGGGGTCTGCAGTTTTATTACTGTTGAGAGCAGCTTGACTCAGAGACATCAAACTGGCTTGCAGTAGTTTTGTACCATGGACTTTTCTTTATAGTTGTTTCCTCTCAGTTTCATGAGGTCACATTGGGAGCAGGAGGATTAAAACAGCTGAGTTTACACACCTGTAAGTGTCTACACTCCCCTGGTAAGAGATGGAGATCTAGGCAAGACAGTGAAGAGAACAGCTCATTTCACCCTGAAGTAAATGCTAGTTTTTTTCCACTAGTGATGTACTGAGTAGGTCTTCATTGTAACTGGAGTTTAGACACTGCACACATCGTCATCTGTGTTTATATATCATTCTCTGTGAACTGACTTCCAACCCCTTTTTCTTAGATGCTGTTGTGAAACAACAAAATATATGCTTGGCAGAAATATTTTAGTCTGACAAACGTGCACTATTCCTAGATTGGGACTTGGCTGTACTTTCCTGGAGCATAGCCTGGAGAGCCATATTCACAGCCTATGTGACTAACGTGCAGGTCTTAATATTGACAGCATTACAGACAATATTTCAGAGCTTTGGGACTCCCTGCTCAGAAGCTGAGAGCCTATCCTTAGCTTGTCTGTCATAGAAGCTGAGATACCGTGTATCCAAATGCATCACTGAAACACTTGTGATTTAGAAATAACCATAGAGTCATCTGTGACTCACTAATGGCTACAGACATCCTATTCCCAAAACCAGGGCCAAAAGAGGACTAAGATTTGGAGAAAAATTGCAACTTCTGACATATGGTCAGAATACTCCTACCACTGTAAGTGACAAATGTGATTTACAGGACTAGATTGTTTTTTACTCTTTGCCAGCAAGAATGGCAAAATCACATGCAGCAGAGCTCTTTTGCATAAATAACACTGACCAGCCACCAAAACTAAGCACCAATTGCTTATGAGTGTAGGTGAACTATGAAATTATCACATATTGAACCAAGTGCAAAATAAACACCTATTTTATTGCTCCCCTTGTCTTCAATTTACTCCAAGATAAGAATTCTTGAAAAATATTTGTCAAAGCTTTTGAAACTAATCCATGTTTTTCTGGCAATAAATGACAAACTTTGTCATTTAAAATTAGAAGAAATCTGATTAGGAAGTATATTTCTTCACTGAATCCTGAAGAAACTAGTACAAGATGCCATCTCAGGCTTCCAGTTCCCCACTAGTAAGTAGTAAGCATCAAGTTTGAACAAGACAATCAGAGTCCAGCCTCAGGCACAGAACAGAGATTACATTAGTGGTGTTAAACTGTGACCTACTTGCAAGATCCTGGCCACGGTAAGAACTTGCTCTAAGGATTGCCGTCTGTGCTGTTTTTAACACAGCGAATTACAAAATATTTCTGACTTGCCTTTGCAATGCAGGGGAAATAGATGGGTTTGTTCTCTCTGGCTGAATGCAAATATTGCTGGTGGATACCTGCTGTTCCTCTTTTGAGGTATTCTGGGTGACAGCTTAAAATGGGATTGTATTATTTCAGCAATAGTAGTTGATCTAAGGACAAACATTCCCTCTTCTTACAGTCCCATGTAACTAATATCCTTACAGCGTTACAATCATACTAGTGCAGCACCATACTTCTTCATGGTCATTGGGAATTTGCATACTATTCCTGTTTCTCTTCAATATCTCTGAGATACCTACCAGATTTTGAAGAGATAACAAAGGTGCTGAAAGAGATAACCTAGAGCATGTATTTCAATGATGCTACCCATATAGTTCACTCTCATCTGATTAAATTGCAGCTATGTTTACAGATTTATATATTTACTCTTAGGCTGTGATTTTATGAAATGGAATGAAGAAGGCAGTTTAGCGCTTTGTGCTGTTTTTCACACCCTATGGTATGCAAGACATCCACTGAGCTTTCATAACACAGTACCTACAAGAAGCCCATTCACTGCTGGGGCAGCAGCTCTGAGCCCAATGTTTACATGCTTGAAAGTCTTTTGAGCTGGTGTCACATCACACTCTTGCCAGAAAGAAAAGGTCCTTCTCCCTTTGCCTGTACCCCTTCCCTACTCTTGGCCATGTGGTCCCACAGTTTATTTTGTGCCAGCTCTAACAACCTACTGAATTTCTGTGTCCATGTAACTGATTAAAACAGAGGACAAAAACCACTGTGCAAACCCTGTGTAGTTTTCTGCCAGGTTGATGAAGTAAATTGAGACAAGTGAAGGATTTCAAAGTGTTCTAGAGGCAGGATGAGGGAGGGCAGGGCATGCTGGCTTTCAGCTGTAGGGTGATGAGGAGGGGGAAGGTGGGGAAGGAGGAAAGAGAGAAAAGGAGAAATAGGGAGGAGGAAGGAGGAAGTGAAACCTCCTCGTTTCAGCAGCAGCAAGCTGTTATGTTGGCTCCACTGTCTGTGGAAGTGCAGTCTTACATAAGCAGAGGGCTCAAAATAATAAGCAGACTCTGCTCAGACAGGAAAATGCTAAAAACATACCCTTTACTGCTTGTTGCTGCAAAGTTCTGCTACCTCAGGTGGCCATTTTCCTGAAGAAGGGCAGGAGGTCCCTGATGCTCTGTGAAGACTTTGATGACTGATACTGACTTTATGAGCCCTTTTGTTTATCTCTTGACTTAATCATAAATTTGCAAAGGGAGTTATATAGATTCTAAAGGCAGACATTTTTATCATTCACCCATCCAGTAAAAACTTAACATGTATGCATTCAACAGTTTTGTTAAGATATATAGGTATTCCTTGATGGGGTGGAACACCTATAAGGGAAGTATTTGTGAAATGTTTAATAAGTATTACGCTTTACTTGAAAATGAATGCCAGAATGTGTGACATTAGGCCAATGGCATCACTGTTAATGGCTACTGGTAAGTTATAGATATTTGTCTCTGATTTCTTCACTGTAGGATTGATTTTGTTTTCGTCGCTGCTGTAAGTAATAATACTACTTTAATTTCTACAGTTAAAAAGGTAAAGGCTGCTTCTAAGCCTGATTTGGGGTGGTTTTGTTTGATTTTACTCATGATGACAAAATTGTACTTAAATGATTGGAAACATGCAAGATTTATTAACTGCAGTTTCAGAATTTCTGAGGAAAACCACAAATGCCTATGATCTTCAGGTTAATGATAGAGAGTAAATAAAACTTTAGAAGTCTTTATTGCATCCTAGATGAAGAACCTTTATCTTTTTGGGGATAAAAATAAATATTAAATAGTAAATATTATATATCTGTTTTGTTTCCTATGAAAGGCATAATGACATGAATAACTGGTTAGCCTTTCCTTATTTAAGGGAGATACCAGACATAAAAATAAAAATTAGGAAGTTAAAGACTTATTGAAAAAGAAAATACTGTTATGAAGAATGTGTTCTGTTAATGGTTTACAGATACTTCAGATAAAACTTCTATATAATCATAAGAAAAAATCTGTATAGTAATTACATGAAACCAAACATCCATTTCTGAAAGTCAGTGTTATAACAGACAGCAAAATGTACCCAGAGTTAGTTAGTTTGTTTCTGATGTCATTTTTCCTGTGTGAGGGACAACAGTACAGCAAATTTTGTCGGAAAACAAATTGGATAAATCTGAGGCCTCTCTACCATGAAATAAGAGAGTATTAGTTTGCAAACTTTTACCAATGTAGGCATGAGAGATTTTTGGAAGTTAAAAAAAAAAAGCAAATAGCATGAGAAGTCACATTTGCTTGATTCCAATTAGGACAAGTGAAACAGAATTGCATAGCTATCAATGCTAAAATACAGCATATCATGCTAAAACGTCACCTTACTTAAAATAAACCTCTAAACTAGTCACGCTACAAGAAATCATTGAGCTATAGACTTATATCAGAGAAATGTCTCAAGTATTTATCATACCAAATCATTAAAGTCCTTTTTTTTTAAAAAAAAAATGGGGTTGAGCAACTCTGGCATATAGCATTAAACAGTTTTTAATCAGTTTTTCATAGGGTGAGTAGGAGTAGCTACATTTTGTGAGTGGCCTTTTGTAACCCCTGTGTCTTAGCTGTGCTGACTTCTAGACTTGAGTAGTCCAAAGTAGAAAAAGGATATCAAGGTAGCTAGAAAGGGGCCATTTTGGAAAAGGATAAACCTTCCACATCTTGGAAACTTTAAAGTTAACATCTCACTTGGAAAGCTCAAAGATCAGATTTTCTTTAACCCTAGCAAGATTAGGGTTTTGTATCATAATTTGGGATTTAACACTTCAGCTCTACCTTAGACCTTCTTCATGTGCAGGTTTCAGTTTTGAGACATTTATGAATATTAGCAAGAGTGATTTTTTTTTTGTATTGGTGAGAGCTGTATTGAGAAGTCTATGTATACTTACTAGAAAAAAAATCCTTGTTCTGTGACTGTTTCCTCACTGACAGATGCTTTTGAGGGCTGTCAGTTGGTCATTACTTAATCCACTCAGTGTGAGTCGTACTGATATTTCATAGTTGTCATTATTAAATCAGTTCAGCTTTCTCACAGTAGGTTACAGACTGCTCTCTGAACCATCTGTGACTGGCGACTGTGTATCTGAATGTACAAGGTGGTGGGTGCCTCTAGAAACAAGGCAGTGAATTGATGATGGTTCAGAAAGGAAGAGGAGCTTGAAAAAGAGCCTGGCTTCTAAACATCTGAAAAGAAATGGTTGCTTTGTGTGGTGCATCTTAGCCAGCCTGCAGTTCATGCTGTGTCAGCACTGCAGTCAAGTGGCAACGCTGCAAGATCTGCAGCAAGCTTCCAGAATTGCCCAGAGTCCCTCCAGAATTTTCTCTTTTGAATGGGATTATGCTAACTGCACTTAACTAAGAACTGTCTGCTATAAACAACCAACAAGTTTTATTATGTCAGTCTGATAAGTTTTCATATTAACATTCACAGCGTTTAAGGAGAAAAAACCCACAGCCAGCAGTAGTTCTTTTATACATAATTGTTGCTAATATGTGGAGAACAGAACACTGTTTGAATTTCAAGGGCTTCTTGTGCATCAACTATTTGACTAAGAGCCTAGTTTTCATAACAGAAAAAACTTTACCTATTCACATTCTTCAACTCTCCTACTTTCTTGAGAAGTTAGTGCTTCAAAAGAAGGATTTTATGATGATAATAATAAAAAAGTCCTCCCACTATATATTGTGTAAAAAATTATATCCTTTCCACCTCTAACTTGCTTTTAAAAACAGTTTTGCCTGAAATTTTCCATAAAAAAAGTTTTTTAAAAGGCTGGTATTAATAAGATATTCAGTTATATAAAAGTTTGAATATGTGACATTTCACAAATTTTACATATTCTTCTAATTCTAGTGATACATACCTCAAAGACATTTGTTTTAAAGCAATGAATGTATTCATTTTTCCTCAGTGAGAAATGTACAAAAAGCTCTTTAAAGTAATATAGGCTTCAAATTTAGCGTTAGTTTTTATGGGATTTAATGTGGAATAACTGTTTAGATAAACAGCTAACATTTCCTGTCTTCTAGAACAAATGATAAATAAGTGGTGTAACAGTGACTTACACTGATAATGTAAAAGATAATTTGTGTATTTACATGTTGTTTTTTAAATAGAATGGAAGGTGATATGGCATATGGAATTGCAGAACTAGTCAAAGGTACTTTATTTCTTCACCGCTGCTGGTTTTATTTTTACCAGGCAGATTCTTTCTTTACTTGTTAAAGTTTATTTACTCTACTGACCATACTAGTTTAATGAGGTTTCTATTTGTCATCTGGACTTTTTTAAATCTACAAGATTTTCAGGCTTCAAATCAAGCATCAGATTTGTGAAGACAGTGAGATTATGGATGTAAATTATTTCTGTAGTGTTCAGAATCCTTCTAAAACTAAAAGCTCTTATTCTGAATCACAGCACACTGACTAACATCACGCATTGACCAACAAGTGAAATAGCATACTCATCTTAGCTATGAAAACATGGCCTTCCCTTCATTCAGAATTGGACCAGATGTTGCCAGATAGGTGCCTCTGGGTGCCTTTGTTCATGAAATTTAAATTCTTATTCAGTGTCTCTCTTGACAATTTTTTATTCTGAAACAGATTTGTAAGGCTTTTCTTGCTCAGAAGAAATTTCCCCACAGTTGCTGAAATTTCCTTGTTTCACACATTCTCAGCATGTTTCTGACTTCCTGCACGAATTCATGCATGGTCTGCTGGCAGCTTCATTCCGTGAATCAATTTATGGAGACTGGATATTTCCTGAAAAACAAATTGATTGTGCTTTCCACTGCCTCTGATTTAGCCTCCTGAGCTAGAGTATTTGCTAAAATTCAAACTGCTTTTACTCTCAGCTCATATCTTATGTTTGTAACCCTGATGTGTGCTGGCCATGGGAACTACAATACGATTTGTGCCTCCCCTACCTCTGCCACAGAGCACACAGGCTCATGCCTGATCTTCACAGAATGTGAAAAAACCTCTGAAGGTTTCCTGTGTTCTTAATAATTTACCCCAGTGTTCTTTCTCTACAGATTGCAAGCAACTTGCTTCTGCATTTTCATTATACAATTATTTTGAATGAACTACCTCTGAGTATAAATCTCTGATCGCCTGGACACTGAAAGCAGAAGGACACTTATTTCCATCTCCTCCGGCACTGATACTAAAAGTTGTAGGAAAACTGTATCGATTTCATCTTTAAAGAACTCCAGACAGGGATTAGAAGGTGTTTTTTTTTTTTTCTTTTTTTTTTCTCCTTGTGAAGTTCATTATACTTTTCAGGAACCATGGTTCTTTCACTTTTTCAAGAGGAGAAAGTCTACCTCTTTTACTCACTAATTATCAATAATTTGAAATGTAAATGTGATGAGATATGATTACATAAATTCAGTTAACTCTTCCATGTTGAAGCCGACCTCAGAATAAAACATTAAAGCATGGAAATTGAAAACTAGAGCAGAGAGTTACAAATGTAAGGAAGGTGACGACTATAAGATACTGGCTAATGTTTTGTTCACAGCTTGTTGCAGTGAAGTTATTAAGAAACTGCTACGTTATGAAACAACTATCTGACTGTAACTTTTATTAGCCAGGCAACCGTATCCCCATATCCCCACTAGGCCAAGGACAATGGAGCATCATAAATCTTAATAGCTGTGTCCTAGGCAAAGCACAAGCAAGAGAGAACTATCTCTTACCTTTCTGTGCAGATACCACCACTTAATAGCATATACGTCTCTGAATATTTGCTATGCAGAAGATACAGATGTTTCCAGTTCTCTTTCCAAAGACAATAACATAAAAGGCCAGAGGTTATAGAAGAGGATATTTGATGCTGTCAATCTTCTATTAGCACTTGATTCCATCAGGTGAATGACATTTTAACCTGATTTCACTCTGACTCTCTTCTGTTCCACACTCCAGTGACAAGGGGTTTTTTCTTCTCCAGAAGTAGCTGATCTGATGCAATCCAGTCTGCTGTGGTAGAACAGGTCGTTATCAGTCAAAGTGTGCTTAATGCAAGCAAAAATAAAAAGAAGGATTATTTACTTACTGGAGAAAGACCTTTTTACAATCTTAAAGGTAATAAATAGGAGTCTGAAATCCCTTTTGTACTCTTCCTTTTGTGTAGATAATTTTGCATTACTGTAGGGTCTAGGAGATTTTATTTTAGTCTCATCAGATTGTCAGTACCACAAAAACAGTTTTTAATAGACATTGATTGCTGGGAAGAGACCTGTCTGCTTAATCATGAGGCATGGATCAGCTCAGGATCTGTACGTACCACATGATGTGAATAGGAAGTCATTTACTTGACAGCTCCTTTTCCAAGGGTAAATTGCCAATAGCTGTAGTGCTCTGTAAAGGCGCTAGAGAGTTTGAGAGTTTGGGAGTCTTTCACACACACACACTCACTCTTCATTTTGCTTTTCCTCCAGGGCCTTTGGTCAAAATTGGTCATTCTTCCTGATAGAAAACAGGAAAAACTGGCTGTAACTTTAGTTTGCATTAGGGCTTCCAGCACACCTGGGCTGATATAATTTGTGGTCTACATTTACAAAATTTAAGGTTCAATATGTTGTATATCTGTCAACTCAGCTTAACTCTTCTTTCTTGAGAGCTATGTGATGGTGGTTTTGTTAAGACCTTTGGATCTGAGGTATAAAGAATAAGTGTTACACATAGTGTAGGTGTATATCTTTGTTAAAGTTAGAAGTGGAGATAAAAAGTTCATGTTTAATAACTTACCAGGTACTGTATCTTGTGCCTGAATGAAAAACCTAATAAAGGAGGAGACATCAACCAGTAGTCTGTGTAAGACAAAATTTGGCCAGATCTGACTTGTCTGTCCTTTGAGTCCACTCACATTTCTCAGTCTTCCCAAACACCTGAGGACCTGAGAGACCTTAGCCATCCCAAATCACCCAGCTATAGGCTCAGCAGGAGAGGGATGAATGTTCATCACTGATCTCCCAAAAGCAAAAGAGCCACATCACTGAATGCTAATTAACTTCACCTCTCCTGACCATAAAGCTGTAGTTGGGAGCCAGCTCTGCTAGTGATAATGGAAGGATCTCTGCCTGATTCTTTGCTCAGCATAAATATGATCTGAGGCCAATTAAGAATTTTAGCTTTCATCTTTCAGTGCTTCTTTTTCCCAGAAGTATAATTCTTCTTTTCTCAGCTGGTGGTCTGAAAATACTTCATGAGAGAGATACTACCACATATGTTTTCTACAGCCCCGAACAGAATGGAGCTCTAATACAGGATGTAGCATGTATGCGCTACCATGACTCGAATACTACTGATACTTACCCTGCTCATTCTTCACTGGGGATGTGTCACAACAACACAGGCAATAAATATCTAACTTAACTGAGTAAGTCCAAAAATACCTAAGATATTTCTTTTTATCAGAGATAGAAGTATATTCTCAGCTCGTGTTTTCTTCCCAAATAAAATTTATAAGGAAGAGGCATATCAACTACTAAATGTTCATGTATTCATTTTGAAAGGCAAATAGTTGAAGCTGTATTGTAAACAGAGGGGTACCAAAATGCAACAGTCACATAATTCACTAAGTGGAATGTTATTGATTAGCCATAGTCAGAAAAAAACACTAAACTAAATTCATTCTTAATGTAACACTATTAAAGAAATCAGGGAAAACTGAATGCTTGCAAGCAGAATAAAATAATCTAATTCATGTTTGACACAAAAGACAATACAAACTACTGGACAGTGTTTTCCAATAGTCTATAGAGAGGATAAAAAAAATGTGAAGGGAATAAGGCTACCTGCTCTGTCAGATGACTTGTTTGTGTTGCCCTTCTATTAGGTCTTCACACGTGCAAAAATTGTTGATCATTGTAGCCTGGATAGCAATATAAAAACCTAAACAAAACACTGTATTTTAGCCCCTTGTCTAGTTCCTTAACACGAGTTTCAGTGTGTGATAGTTGATGATTGTTGCTCATGAATTTCAGTGATATTTTCCATTCTTGATTCTAAAGAGAAAGAACAGATGGGACCAAATTACTTTGTGCCAAATAAGTTTCCTGAATTTTGGTTTTTAATTATATTTCATTTTTATTGTTACAAGCTACCCTGCCTTTTAGTCTCTTCTCATACAAGTGCGATTGCAGTAATGGAGTATATCTTGAGAAATATCGTTTGTGGTTTCTTCTTCATCATGTCTGTTTCCTCTGGGAAAAGTATTGCCAGTCACTGCAATACCTGCACAAATGTCCCTCCTTCACCATCTGAACCATTAGATGATATCCAAATTCTTGGTGATAAGGTCATCAAATAATATGAGACTCCAACTTCCAGGAAAGCAACACACCCAATCCTTCTTACCTTCCAAGACCATCATTGACTTGATATGCAGCGTACCTGGTGTTCTGCATATATGTCTTAGAATAATTACAATGTTGCAGATGCTCTTATCCTCCTCTAAATTGCCCACAAACAATAAACACTGCCCACTGAGTTGCCTGTTCAGTGATATAACCCTGACTGGCCTTACTGCTTTAGCTGAAGAAAACAGATACCAAATATGTCACAGATGGACATGGACATTGCATACTAATGGGTCTGTATTCTGTTGTGTGATGTGGACACAATAATTTTGGTTCTGATGCTGAGAAAGTGGAAACAGTATCTGCTCCTTCAAAGAACATGAAAATAGCTGGATGAAAGCATTCACCCTGGAAAAGACATCTGGAGACCCTCAGTCTGATCATATGATCACATATCAAATATATTCTCAATATAAAGCCACTTTAGAGGAGCATAGACCTCAAAATGTGGACAAGACTAGTACGTTCTTGGCTAACAGAACTGGCATTTCAGTTCAGTCTTAGAAGTTCCAGCTGGGATGTCGTTCTGCGGCAGTATTACATGTAACCCAGAGGGAATACTGGTACAGACATTCAGAACACATTAGACAATTTTCTTGGTCCAGTTTGAGTTTAGGACACTCCTGTGAACACTTGCTACACAATGGAGGAAAAAAGAGTCAGAATGCGTTCACTACTGTGTTGTGGACACTCCTACTGTGTTGTATAAATCTCCCTAATCCTTAATCTCTTTCTTTTAAATCTCAAAATTTAAAAGTGTCAGACCTTATATTTCATTAACATGCACAACCACTTAGTCTCAGAGCTATTACTCTACATTCACCTAGTTTTCACTCATCAGATACACCCCAGTAGCACAGTTTATATTTTTCTTTATACCCATAACATTTAGTAAGCAGCTTACAACCTTATTTTTATTGTAAACAAGGATTTCAAAGAAAGTGGTAAGTTGCACTACAATGATTCATAGATTTATGTGTGGTTTCTGAACCTCAAGTTATTTAAACTTTTAAATTACTTCAAATAGAAAAGAATCACTGCATACTGCACTACTCTTGTCTCCGGATTAATTGAGGTAATATATGAGAAAACCTAAGCTATTTCTCTTTGAAATGACATGATTGTCAATAGTCAGTACTACCTTTGTTTCATAAGTGTCAGAAGCACCAAAGAAACTACTTAAAACATGAAGTTACTTGCTTTTATGAGTCCTATTAGTCTCTGCAAACACAGACATACTATATGATTGTCCTGGTTCTGGCCAGGATAGAGTTAACTTTCCTTGGTCTGAGAGGGAGCACAGCTAGAGGGCCGGGCCCGGATCAGTCATTGGAGTATTCCATATCATGTGATGTCATGCTCAGTAGATAGGCGGATGCAGGCTCGTTCACACTCTGTTTCAGTTTCGGTTTCCTGGTCAGGTGGGATTTCTGGTGCAGTCAGGATCGCTGCTGGGGGCGGGCTGCGTACTGGTTGCCGGTCGGTGAGACACTGCTGCATTTTACCCTTTTGGACTTACTATTGTTACTGTTGTTTTGTTACTATTACTAATTATTTTTTTTTATTCAACCTATGAATTTTTTTTTTTGTCCCTCCCCTATTTCACTGGGGAGGGGGGGAAAAGTAAATGACTGGCCATGTGGTGATTGGCTGCCGGCCGAGTTCAAATCACAACAGTCTTTTGGTGCCCAATGTGGGGCCTAAGGTTTGAGATAACAACAGAACAGGTAATAATGTTGATTGCTTGGCTCCTTAAGATTTTACCACCTCATTTGAAATACGTATTTCCCATGCTGTTGCTCACTGTCGTGAGAGTTGGATTAAGAATTTGGTTTTGCTGCACTATGTAATGTTAATCTATGACAGTCATCAGTCCTGAGGCTATCTACAACTGTGTTTGAGAAATTCCGGAATTTCAAATATCCTTGGAATGTTGACATTAACAGGGTCATCTTACTGCTAGGAGCTAGTCTGTTCCTGCATGTGGTTCAGGTTTTGTTCAGGGGGGGTGTGGAGTAGCATGGGCAAGTACCTAGAACAGTGGGCACCTCCGGTGTACTGGAATTTCACTCCTGCACAGGTGCAGAATCCTGAAGAACTAGTTAAATATTTGGAAAAAGTATGCTGTCACCCAGGTAATTCCAGAGAGGCATGGCTCACTGCAACATGCTGGGGCATAGCCCACGCTTACCGAGTGCTATTAAGCACTGTTCAGCACCCTCAAGAGGAAGAGAAGGGCTCTGCACCTGGTAACGAAGTAACAGAAACTGCAGCCACTACAAGCCCGAGGACAGGCGCTGCAGCTGAACCAGAGAAACAACGCATGATGGTGTTATTTGCTCCCATACAGAAGAAGAAACACAACAAGAAAATCCCCTCTCAGTGTACAGGGTAACGATGAACCAGGCCCATCACAAGAACAGGAGGAGGAGGCAGAGCCAGTGACACTCACCTGATCCTTATCCCCAAGTGAGTTGCAAGACGTGAGAAAAGATTTCAGCTGCCATCCAGGGGAGCAACTCGTTACCTGGCTGGTCAGATGCTGGGATAGTGGGGCCAGTAGCGTTGAATTAGAGGGTAGGGAGGTGAGGCAGCTGGGATCCCTGTCTAGGGAAGGGGACATCAACAAAGCCATTGGAAAGAAGACACAAAATCTCGGTCTCTGGAGGTGACTCCTGTCATGTGTGAGGGAGAGGTATCCCTTCAAGGAAGATTTTGTATGTCATCCAAGTGGACCCCTATGGAGAGAGGCATTCAATACTTGAGGAAACTAGCCAAGCAGGAGATTGTTTACTATGACCCAGATAATGCACGGCTACCCACAGATCCAGATGAAGTCCAATGCACCCAGCCCATGTAGAGGAAGTTTGTACAGAGCACACCTTCATCATATGCCAGTGCATTAGCAGTAATGGATTGGAGAGACAAAGAGGGACCAACAGTGGATGAACTGGCTCGCTGACTACGACAATACGAAGAAAGTCTCTCTTCCCCCCTTGAAGCAGCTGTGGAGAAATTATCTCAAGAACTCCAGCAATTTAAAGAGGACATGTCCTACTCCCCACCTGCATGGACTAGAATCTCAGCTATTAGGAGCAGTTGTTTCTCTACTTTTCTATATCATGTGACATCATGCTCAGTATATAGGCAGACGCGTGCTCACTTACGCCCCATTTCAGTTTCCCAGTTGGTGCGGTGGGGTTTCTGGTGCGGTCGCGATCACTGCTGGGGGCAGGCTGTGTACCAGTCGCTGGTCGATAAGCCACTGCTGCATTTTACCCGTTTCGACTTACTATTGTTACTGTTGTTTTGTTACTATTACTAATTTTATTTTTTATTCAACCTACAAATTTTTTTTTTTTTTGTCCCTCCCCTATTTCACCGGGGAGAGCGGGGCAGGAAGTAAATGACTGGCCACGTGGTGATTCACTAGTGGCCAAGTTCAAACCATGACAATGATCTGAGAATCTGATCAAAGACTGGTGAGGCAAATGGGATGTTTTCTGTTCAGCAGAGATAAGAGAACTCAAGTTTCCAATTAATCTTACAATTACCTGTCATTTTTTGAGTAATATAATGCTATCTTAACATTATACCTATTTTGAAAGTGCTAAGGGAGCTCCTGAAATACATATGTCACCCATTACTGATTGCAAGCTCCATTTACTGTTAAATCAACTAATATTTGTGTTAGTTATCTTGTTCCTTTCCTGTACAAATGCTGACAATTTTCATAAGTAAGGAAAAGATTTAGGTATATCAACTCATACCAGTGTAAATGGGACAATATAACAGCTTTCCTCAAATGAGATGGACTCCGTGTTCTTCTGATGTTAACTTACTTGTCCCACATTAAAAGACCAAAAGACCTAATTGTTAGTGATTTTGTGAGAATGACAGAAGAAGAAATTGTCTTGAAAAAGGGCATGTTCTCCTTAGTACACCTTCATTCTTTTTTTAAAATAGATTAATGCTATCACTGAATTGGTGAAATAAATTTTTCTAGTTTGCCATAACTTAAAGGCCACTCATAAAATTAGTTCAGGAACACAGAGGAAAGGTATCCAAAGTCAAAGGAAGCCATGAGATTTTACGTTGTAACTAAGCTGAGAGCTTTAAGGAAAAATTTCTCTAGAAAATGGCTAGCCAGTTTGCAGCAGTACTATAGCAGGAAGAGGTGTATGTTGGATGATAGTAGGAAATATTTAAAACTTCTTACTGTTGCAGAGACTGCTGCCTGCCATTAGTCCCTATCTGCAGTTTGCAAAACAGAGGATATTTCAAGAAGATGGAGCGAATGTTAGAAGATATATGCCTTCATCATGGCATCTGCAGGAAGAATTCAACGCATTGTATTTTTAGTCCTGAAGAAGAGATGCCTGCAGGGGCATAGAGGAGATTGAATATCAATTGAGAAAAGTTACTTTATTAGCAGTTCTTCAGTATAAGAGAAAAATAAAATTAATGAATTAAGAGAAGGCACTGTCAGTCCCTTAAGGGGTACAGATGCTTGTGTGAATGAGTCATATCACTTAGGGGAGCAGAAGTCTGGATGTACAGTCATTCTCTTTATCTTTGCAAAAAGAAGGGATAAAATACAAAAGGGAGATTATTCTGCAGAGGTAAAAAGAATACCAGAACCCACAGGACTGCGTATATTTTTTCAGAAAGGACAGTTCAGAGGAAAAAATGCTACCATATAGTTGTTCTTTTTCTTTTATTATGCTACTTTATGGAAATGTAAGTGAGCAGCATAGCCTGCAAATTTAGAATCATAAATAGTGTGAAGATTTAGAGTTGGAGATAACCTTGTTATCTTGCTCTGCCTTCCTGTGCTCATTTCAAATCTCATTAAAATGTGTCATGACTAAGGAAGAAAAAAGTCCTGTTTATACCTAGTTCTGTTTTCACTTTTATGCTTCTCCTTCATTTGCCTGCTCTCTTCTTGTTGTTCTTGTACTTACTGTGGTTCTGTATCTTTAGCCCATTAGAGGTCTGATGGGAGGGAAAGCAGGCAAACTGCACTGCTGGAGAGCTACAGCTTCCAGGCCACTTGGTGTCCGAGGCTTCAGGGCATCCCCTGCCATATAGCAGACTGACACATAGTGCCTCTGGTTTTGACCTAGGTTTGCCTTTTGCTTTGACTCACACACAGGCTGTTCTGTAAAAAGCAGGGGTTTGACCCATGCTCACGCCTGTTATATAATGATAGTTCACATCCACCACAGGGGCTGTGTGGACCCAGCCCAGGCAGAAGCGGGAGGACTGCGGCCCAGGCAGAAGCTGAGGGGCTGTGGCCCAGGGTGTGTCTGAATTACACTTTTTGGAGATGACTGTGCAAAAAATGACAATCATGGATGCAGCATTAGAGCAAGCTGTGAAGAAGGTTGCAGGAGGGCTAGATTGTGTTTGCAACTGACTAAATTTTTTCTGTGCCTTGAGACAAAGGGGAGAGGGGAAAAAAGAATGCTGCCTTCAATTTTTATATTAATGGGAAGGTGTTTTATGTTTCAAATCTCCTTCAGGAAATTCCAAGGGAGTGATACTACATTTTGCACTAGCTGATTTGGGTTTTACACTTGAAGCCCTACGAGTGCTAAATTGCCTGCATGTTTAATCCATGCAGTACTGTGGTCATTACAAAGAATATAAAGAAGAAGAGATATTCTCATGTACAAACATATACTGATCTTTAGTTCACAGAATGATTTGAAACCTGTGATCTTTCTAAGAATGTACTTTCAGAGGTAAAAGTAGCTGTTCTTTCCATAGCAGGATACTACAAATCAAACACAGATTTTATTTTTTCCTCTTTAGTATTTCCCTGAGACTTATTGCAATGACCTGTTTCATGCCCTTTGACTTTAGTAGCAGGACACTGATGCCTGCAGATTGCTTGCCTGGTTGGCTAGATCATTCTGTTCTATTGCTGACCTTGTCCTTATATTCAGTATATTCTCAAAGTGCTGGTACCTATTCTATTTTTAGTATATGAAGCCTATGATATATGGGCAAGGCCATCTAATTCCACAATCTCTCTCCACTTTGGTGACATTTTGTTCTGATCTGCAAGAATTTGACTGATTTTGGAGAAAACTTACTCCTGCTACTGCCTGCAGGCACGCTATTAGAACCTGTTGCTTCAAAAATGAGGAGACATCCAAGTAAGGTGAGCAAACCCCACTTAAAGTCTCTCTTCCCCAAACCCAGGGACAAACTCAGCAGCGAACAGGGGGGGTCAGGGGGGGAAACAAACTTCTTTGCAGTAGGGAAGAGACAGGGAAAAACAGATGACCTCTAACTGCCCAGTCTTCTCTGCTCTTTACAAGTCAAAAACCATGCCCGAAAGTGTCACTTGTTTCCTTCCATGGTCTCAACATCACCAGTCAAAACACCCCTATGGCATTCTGTTCATTGCCACGTGTCCCTGTCCCTTTCACTTTCAGCTGCCTCTGGAAATGTTTAATGTGGCGCTGCAAATGACTGGTAAAAAATTCAACAGCATTATTTACTATGGTACTTTGATGTTTTATTGAATGAAACCATCTGCTCGGGAATGTTTCCCAATGTTGTGGGCTAGATCTAGAATTTACAGCTGCAATATAGCTTGTCTGAGGGAGTTTCACAGCAGAAATGCCACCCAGTGTATCACAAATATGTGAGACTGGGTAAGAGGAATATTGAGAAAGCTCCTATTTCTTACTCTCCCATAAACAGTCAACTGACTTCTTGATTGTAAAGATTCAAAATAGTTGCAATTTTTTTTTCTCTCCAGTCTGACAGCTATGCTCTATGTGCTCTGTAAACTTGTGATTGAAGGTATTTCCTAATGACTTCAATGGCTCACAGGACATCAAGTGTATACTTGTGGCTGATGGCAAAACGCACTGTAGGCTGATCTGCGGGTATCCTGCGAAGATACTGCTAGCAGACAGAAGATGTAGCAAGGTGGTATTTCACTCACTTTTTCTTTTGTACTGAAAGAAATGGGAGTTTTATAATGAGAAGAATAAATTTTGCCCTCTTCAGCTTCTGAATTACATGTTGCTTTGAGGTGAAACAGGAGGCAGCTGCTGACAGAAGTCAGCTTTTGGAGTTATTCTGGGGGTTTTGGAATTTTAGGGATGTATTTTAGAATATCTCAGATATGAACATAATTAGCTAAATGACGTAAATAATCAAAATTTTCCTTGATCCGTGGTTGTAACCTGGGCCTTCCTCATCAAAGTGTTTTAAATACTTCATTGGCATTTGCTTGGACTTCCAAGAGTAAGGAGAAACTTTGAGTCGGAGAGCTGAAAGCAGCTTTATTTATCCTTTTACTCTATCTCCAAACAAGACCTTTTGGGAGTAGTCTGAAGATGTGGGGGTTTTTTTCTGAATTTGTTTAGGAACAGAAGTACTCAAAAATTCAGCCTCAGTCCACATGCAGCACTGCAGCTAAGGTTTTCCCAGCTACAGAACAAGGTTATGGAGAAGACTCACCACCTACAAAGAGGAAGCCAGAGGTTGTAGCAGCATTAAAAGTTAGGTTTGACTCTCACTCAAAGCAGGAATAATTTGGAAGTCACAGTGGGTGGTTCAGGGCTCCTCTTCTACAGCTTTGAAAATTTCCAAGAATGATGCTCTGCAGTCACAGTGTCTGTGGCACCCAGAGAACCAGCAGTTTCCATCCCAGCTCCCCCAACCACCTGTAATGTAGCACCAAGGTGGCTTTTGGGGTTATAGATCCCAGAACCCGTGGCATTTTAGGATGTATCTATTTACTGAATTGCTGAATCCCCCCCCCCTTTTTGTTTTTCCTGGGTGGACCCAGCAGCTCACTCTTCCATAACTCTGAAGTTCATGATGGGAATTTAACAGCAGTTACCTTTAGAGGTTCTTGCACTTTCTTATCCCACCCACATGTCCCTCCTTTCATCCCACCGCCTTACATCCACAAGCCACTCCATCAGTAGTGTCAATGCAACAGTCTGTGGCACTGCACTGTGATTTGGGTCCAGTAAAATAGCACTGAAAAAATTCCTTAGGTCAGGTTAATTCACACTTGTGGTGTCATATGAGTGCCAAATGACTTGTGGAAAATGAAAAATGAGATGGAGGGGGGAACAAAATACATTTTATTGTAGATTTAGGTTGTTCACAATATTTTAATAAATTAATATAAATTTAGTTTTAGGGTTTTTTTTTTAATGACTTGATTCCAAAGAGGTCTGGACTTTTTGTCAGCTTTGTTTTAGAATATGTTTTAAGTAGCATGTCCTATTTTTAAGTCTCTTCTAAATTAATTTTTAAGTTGGTGGTTTTGTTATATTTTATTTTTGCCTTGATTTTGCCTTTCTAGCTTGGGAATGTGAACAAGAACAAGATCATACACTCAAACCTAGCTGCCTCCTCAGGCTGAGATTTCTCATAATGTTAATATGGTTCAGAAGTGGAGCTCTCAGGAGAATGTGTGTTAAATGCTTTAGCAAACCTGAACTTCTGTCCATGATTATCTGCTGCCAGTTTCAACTTCAGCTTTGTTCTAACTTGTTGGTTTTAAAGAAAAGCTTCCTACATGATAGTGATGGCAATATTTTACGACATGTGACATTAATGCAAAATATCTACAAGGCAATAGGAGATGCACTATAGAGTATACATACTTTAACAAGATCACTATGCAAAGGTCATGTTCAAAAGCAGTTTATGAACCAACAGAACAAATACTGTTTCTGCAATCATTTTAAGATGTATTAAACTAACTGGTTGGTAAAAATAGAATAGTAGGCGTGATATTTTTCAGGCAAATGTGAAGCTGAAAGCTTTCCTTTAATAAATGCTAAACATAATCCAGAAGCAATTCAAAACTAAATGAGGATATTTGCTTTAATAGAGAAAACACTGAAAAAAGAGTTTGATTGTATGTGTATATACACAGAAGCAGCACGTCAGTCGAAATATATCTATATAGATGTGAATTTGAGAGTCCATTACTAACAGACATAGGAGCACTTAATAAGTCTTTAATCAAAACAACTAGATATAATTATCTCACTCTCTGCAATATAAGACTTGGTCTACAGTGTCTAACACATTTGAATCTTTGTATTTGAACACTCTTTGTGTTTGTATTTTTAAATGGAGATACTACAAACCTTTTCCTACATTTTAATAGATTTTAGGGAAATTATATTTGTTTATCTTGGAACACAAACAACTTCTAACTTAATAAATAACAAAATCCAGTTATTAATAAAACCAATATAAAATATTCATAAAATAGTTTTGTAAACGAGAACTATGTCTGTTATATATAGAGATTTATTTTGTGAAACTATAGGAAAAAATTTCAGCTTGGCTCAACTATGAATATATTTATAAATTTTGCCTACATAGCTATTACTCTTTTTTCTTCTTTAATGCATTAATGATGATTGCTTACTTATTTAAAAATATTATCACCTAGAATTTGCTTTAAAGAGCAATAATATGAGATCTGCTAAATAGGAAATAGCATAAAACTTTATGTGTATATGTGTACTTATTTTATACATTAAGGATTCTGTAACATTTGTGAAATATCCATTTACTGCCTGCCCACCTACCTAAAATTGCTTTTAGTATTCAATTGTTGGTCATAAGCTATTAGGATCTGAAGAAAAGATACTCTAAAAAAATCCAGAATGACCAGAAGTGAACCTGTATATTAACTTTCTCCCTGCAGGAAGATTAATATCCTGGCAGCTGAGTTGAATTGTTAAACCACTATTAAACACAGGGAAATTGTGAAAACTTTTTTCAATATTGTAAAAAACATTAAAAGTTAAAAAAATTTGAATTAGCATTCTAATTTCACTACTCAAGAATCTCGGGGGGAAAAAGATGAAGATACTACCAAGCAAACCTCTTGTTACCTTTTTTTTTTTCAATTTTTTGGAGACTATTTTGTGGGGCAGAAACATGGTATCGTTACTAATAAACTTAAAGCCAAGTAGTAAACTCTGAAAACATCCCATCTTTTCTATAGGCAAGGTCTTTAGGTAGCCCCTTATACTAGGAATATCCTTTAAACTTATGAATGGGACAACTTGGTTGACTTCAGGTTGTTTCTTTCTCACGAATCAGTGCAGTTTATGTGTTTTCCCCCAAAGTCCAATGGTTAGATTTCTTGTCTAGGATAGATTAGGCTATATTTGAATATCTCATATGTCTGGTGAGTTAGATCTGTAGCCATAATTTTCCAATAGTTTACTTAAATCACAATACTTTGGTGTGATTACAGAGACATAGGGCAAAGTCTTGATTCCCCAAAACTGCTCTGATTCACATATGAATAATTAAAGATTCATGGGACCAGTGAGAGGTTGACTTTTTAATCTGTGAATCAGGGAATGCACCTGAGGGTCAGAGACCCTCATTTCTGTTCCCAAGTTAATACTGTAAATATGTGTAAATGTTAATGATTTTATGAAGGAGAAACTTGAATCCAGCTTTTTCTTTTCAGGTTAATTAGAGCTTTTTACCCTTGGTGGGTATTTAATTATTCCTTGAAAAGCAAAACATGATCAGAAAAGATGAAGAGAGGATATCTGTATGTTCTCTAACTCAACGACTAAGGTATTCTGTAGGATATGACATATATAAGTATTTGAGACGATTAGAGAAAAAAACATAGTTATCTCATTTCCCAACCACTTTTTGTCAGGGGCTTGGTCTTACAAGTGTACTGACAGAACTGCAACATTGACCTGTATCAAATTTTAGCCTCACTGGCTAAACTTCTTAGCTTTCATGTTCCCTGATTATGATTTTTGTAAGGAAAGTAAAAAGTGGTCTTTTTGTTCCAACTCCAAATGATTTCATCAATGCTGTTAGAACTTAAAAGATGGCAGCTGAATCTAAAGAGGATGGCTACAAAATTTTGGAGCTGAAGCAAGCTTTGTATTAATGAAAGGATATCTCCAATGAGCAGCATTTATGCTTTGTTACAGAAATACTTATTCTCAGTTCAGCAAAGAACACATGGTGTTCATGCCAAAGACAACTCCTGACTACTCCTACCAGGTGCAGGGACAGATGGACCGTGGGAAGGCAGAATGACATGACTCCTATTATAATTTTTTTTTTTATGTTGAATTGTCGGCTGTCCCATGCAGCAAAATATTTGAAGCCACGCTGTGCTGTAGAGAAGACCAATATTTTCAAAACTGACTTATAGACAATACTTAACATACAGAACAAGAAACTAACATTTAGATAGCTGTACCAGGGCTGGATGTGGCTATGTAAATGGGAAGGCTCAGCTCCCCATCATCTTTCTGACAGCCATGACTGTTTCTTAGGACTATGCTAACCTATCAGTCTGAGCTGTGTAATACAAGCATCTAAAATAATATTTCATTTTTATACATTAAAAAAAAAAATATGGGCATGGGAGAATCTTATGACGAAAGTTACACATAATTTCTTATATCTCCCCCAAACTAGTGTAAAAATATATCTCCCTCAACTTATAAGATAGCTGACTCCCAAATCTTTCTACCAAGTTACTTTTCAGAGGATGCCGCTTTTTCTAATTAATTATTTTTTCACAGAAACTCATTGTTCCCATGCTTTTACTGTTTATAGCTTACTTATATCAGAAAATGAAAATCATGATATGGAGATTAGAGAATGTGTTCCATGAACGTGAGAAACACATCTCACCGCATTATAACACCCCTGCATAAATAATTTAACTCCCTTGACTAGATTGCCATCACAGCTGTATTGAGCTTCACTGTTAACCTGCACCCAAGCAACTACTTTAAATCTAGTTCAGATATGGCTGCATGGTACTGAAGGGTAAATACAAACTTGCCATGCACTGAGTTCTCTGCTGGTGTCTCAGCAGTCAGAGACATGATCACAGCCAAGGTAGCTGCAGTGTTATAGAAAACAGCATTGTTAGAAGATCCTAACAACTGTCCTTTCTCAGGAAATCAGTGTGAAGACTGGGTTGGAAAGAGCAGGATGGTATGGCTGCAGCTTGTCTCAATTCAGAATGTGCTTTGTAATGCCAGATCTATCTAAGTATACATTTATATGTAAATCTAAAACTATTAAGAGCAATCTTAGCAATTTAAAGTGTTCATCTAGCTCTTCATGTCAGTAGTGCTCTACATGGTTTTTCCCTTTATTGATTATTTGGCTTTGTGATGCAAAAGCATTTCACACTAAAATGCCATTGCAAATAGTTATCAGTGTAGAGGAAAGCATTCTGATAATCTGAGGAAATGTGACTTTCTTCCCACAGTCCATTCAGAAAACACTGCTGTGGTTGTCTAATGTGGTTAAGATCCAAATAGAACTGCCAGTGCTGAACACAGCTTATGGGACTAATAAACGAGGTAGTGTAATCACTAATAATGAGGTAATGTAATCATATGATGTCTTAAGAAATCTGCATGCTTGGAATGTGAAACAATGTAGATTTGAACACGCTAGGCAAGTGGAATGGTATTCTGGATAATTCTTCATATATACATGGGTTAACATTTGTTGTAAATTATGTCTACTTATATCTGTTTATATTTTGTTGATAGATCATATTCTTGACAAAGAAGAAATAAACTTTCTTTTGCCTTTGGTATTATTTCTATAATAACCCTATGCATAATGATTTCAACACTGTTAGTGTTACAGTCAGATCAGACATTTCTCTTTCACATTTCTCACAATTAGAAATTTTGTAACAAATCTTGCCTTTTTCTAAAGAAGTGTTCATACCTTATGTATACACAATTCCTATATTGTGTAGTTGTGTATATTGCCTATGAACTGCTTTAAAGTGTGAAGATGTGATGGTTTTCTTTTATGATCATATTATTTTCTGCTATGTCTTAGATAGAACAATGCTGTGCATGACTTTGAAGATGGTTTGGAAACGATGCTTGAGAAAAGAACATAGTTCCTTTCTGCACAAGGTTAGGCTTTGGCTGTCAGGGTAGAGATTCATGACAATTATTTTATAATTCCTGAATTATGAAAGTATGTAATCATGCAGACTCCCTCAGCTGTGAACTGAATGTTGTGAGAGATGTAATCAGAATTTAAAGAGTGACATTAAAAGAAATAGTGCTTCATCTGAAAAAACATAAAGTACTCAACAAGACCATATACAATGCTGATTGCACTGAAGTTGTGCCCGTTTAAAAGTGAAGGGGTATTGTTTGTATCTTTCACCATTCCTTTTTTTGCCTCTGTGCTAAAAGAAGATACTTGAAAGAATCTACAGTTTGACAAAGCTTTATACAACCTGCATATATTGCTGTCTTTAATTTACTGGCAACCCATCCTCAGGTCATTCTCTAATACCCACTAAGATGCTTTTGGGTTTTAGCTTATTGCATTTAAATTTAGTGTACATGTAAATGTAGAGCTAGGTTCCCTACCTATAACACAGTCAAACGGCAGCAATATTTTCTTTAAAATTACTCTTCCAACAATTCTGGTAGCCAACAAATTATTGCGGTATTGCAAGCGAGAGACAGAAAGGTTGACAAATCATTATTTCTTGAGACTCTGCAGTTCCTGGAGTGGAAGCAGCTGTGTATTCATTGGCTTATTCACCTGTAACTCAGTTCCTACTTGTCTGTAACTATTATGCTACTGAAGATCAGATAACTATCAAACTGTAGCACGAGGTTCTGGCCTAAAATTTCGATGGGGTTTGTGCAACCTGTTTTTTACAGTATCACAGGGCTCCAAGAGCTACACAAACTGAAACTGCCACTTACATTTAATTATTTGTGGCTATTACAATCTGTTGTTTAAATGTGGAGTCGCAAGTGTATTTCTGGAGATGGAAGACTATCTGTACACAGCTGAGTCATAGAAAGGATTCTTTAACTCAGATCACAAAACGAAAACAGGAAACAGTTTTCTTTCCAATCATCCACAACATCTGCAGAAGTTAAAGTCTCTGGTACAATTTCTGATAGTGTGAAATTTTAAAAAACATACTGCTTTAAAAAAAAGCTATTTTTTTACCTTCAAGATATGAGCTATTCCATGCGTATTCTCTGCAGTGTTTTGCATCTATGAGCTACATGTATGACTCCAAGGCAGGGGTGATTTGCAGACCCTGCAGAACAAAGAGGCAGAGTTAAATATCTGAGAATGAGATTCTTTATGATTACATGAGTATGATTGCACGTAAGCCAGATAATACACATTCAAGAAATGAGTGTGTGTCAAATGCCACATCTTTTTGCAATGTGAAGATTCCAAATGAGGCATTTGGGACTGCCTTAAGGGAGCACGCACACAACCCTATTCTCTAAGGCAGTGTTTCCTGAATGGTGACTGTGCCTGTAATCAGTGGTCACCATGTTTGCTTTAGCAATAGATTTGATATTTACGTTAAACTGCTGGCAACATTTCACCTCTTACGAGTAGGACATCAATATAAAAGTTAGTGTGAACATGCCCTCATTTTTGGACAACCTTCCAACTCAGGACAGAAAAGACAAAAGACGGTGGTACTTTTCAAAAGTCTAACAGTCATACGGACTTTTAAAAAATATTCTTCCAAAAACCTACTTCACATTGAATATTGTCAGTGACATCAAGGAAAATAGGTATTTACTGTCATTCACCAGTGTACAAAAGTCTGCCCATTAATAAAGTCTTTTAAACCAGTAGGATAATTACAGCGAAGGCTAGTTTTCTTGAAACAAAGTAGAAAGTGACATACTGCAATGTCTTGATGTTTCATCTAAGAAGTGAATGAGTGTAATTTGTACAGTGGATGTTAGTTCTTACTATCGAACAATGCTATAGACATATGCTGAAACTTCATAATCTAAATAAATTCCTTTTGAATTAATTGTCAGTCGACTGTTAGGTTACCTATGAACTCAAGGAATAAAGTATATGTGTTTGCTGAGAACTGCTTTGGTAAAAGCTTTCCTCACAGCCAGTGAGCTTTTTATGATCCTTTTCTAGTTGTGTGTCTGTCTTTCCTCTGCCCAGGAACAATAGTCTTTCCTTTGTTCATTTAGTTCACTCTATGACTATATAATATTTATTTACAGTGATATACAATACTATTAAGTATTTGATTTATTTTAAAACTTCCCTGAGTTTTCAGTTCCTAAATTTTGTCTTGCTGACCCATGACTTTTTTCAACAGTTGTACCTACTTTAAATGCTGTCATTTTCCTTGCCTTCTTTTTCACCCCATGTTGTGTGCTGATGCCCTCAGCACAGGTCTCCCTGTATACAAGAATCTTCCTTTACCCCTACATTAATTTGTTTAGAAACTTATGAACAAATTATAGTTAGTGGATTGGCATGTAAGTTAGTATAAAAAGATACTGCTTTCAACTGGGACTTTAAAGTCCATATTTTGGCTATTATATTCTAGTGCTTTAGGAAGATGAGGCAGTCAGATGTTCTCCATGAACAGCTGTGGAAGTTGTGATTAATAGGCTCTATCTGAAGGTAATGAGAACTAATTTATTTGGCATTTTTATCAATGTACAAAACTCCTCTTTCTACTATACTTTTTAGGAAATAACGAACAAATATTTTTGGATATTAGTACAAGAAATACAGTCCAAGAAAAATGTGACCGTACTGCAGGAAGTCCAGTGAAGGACCATGAGGATGATTAAGGGACTGGAGCATCTGTCATGCAAGGGGAGGCTGAAAGAGCTGGAGGTGTTCAGGCAGGAGGAAAGCTTCATCCTTTGAGTTATTCAGACTCCAACTGGACATGGTTCTGGGCAACCTGCTCTAGCTGCCCCTGCTTGACCAGGAAGGTTGGACCAGAGCATCTCTAGAGGTCCCTTTCAGCCTCAATGATTATGTGATTTTATGATAGGGTTATTTTTATTTTTCTGTGTTTCTGAGTTCTGAGCATAGTATTGCTGACTATTAGCTCTGTTCCTCTTTTCACCAGATGTAACGGTACACTGCCATACTCCTGAAATTTCACTTAAACTGAATTAAAACCTCTTAGTTAAAAATAGAAAGCAGTCCAGATAAATGAGATCATGCTAATCAGAGAAGAAAGTATTCCAATGATCTGGTGAATTCTTTAACTGTGCCCACATTTCAGGGACATTTCACCCATACATCATGAAAAGCATCTCTAGATTTTAATAATGGTCTAGGGTACTTATAAATTGCTATAGTATCTGTAAGTTTCTGGAGGCACCCTACTTCTGCTAAGCTTATATATCCCCTAATAGAAACATACTTGTTTCATTATGGAGCTAAGATTTTTGCCCTTTTCACTCTTCTGCAGAATTGACTTCATACATGCTCTGTAGAGGTGAAATAAAGAGAAGAAATGAAGACACCTATAGATTCTAGCAAATAAAAGCTTTGCAGGGGAGTTAAATGACTAAACACCATTCCTGGCACTACGTTAAAGTCTCAGAACTGTCTCTGAGATGAAGGAAGCTGGTCTACCTCAGCTGTACTGTCTTTAAGAAGCCTACACTTGAATTCTCTTAGCTCCCACAGAACACATGACAAAAATCTCAGGGAATGTCTGTAATTTATCTTTACAAGAATGAAGAGTGACAGTGGTTTACCTTATTCTGTCCTGCTAATTCTTCAAGGGAATACTGAGATTATGAAATTCAGGGATTAATGGAAAATATATACATGGCTGGCAGTTTTTCTTAATCCATAAATCACATCCCAGTGATAGAGGCCTAAAGATGTTGAGATGACATCAGACATGTAAAACTGAAAAACCTTGTTCTGAAGAACCCATTAAGTTGCAGGGTAATCCCAGAGGGGCCAGCACTCCTTAGGCAGCATTCAGTTCAGCTTCAGGGTTCCCTGGGAGCCTACAGCTGTAATTTTCCATATATCCAGGACTGACCCAATGTGCTGCCTCAGATCCGTGCTCATTTTCCATCTAAGGTTGACAAGGACCTAGCATCATGTTCTCTGAATGAGCTTAGTCTTCTGATAATTCTTAAGTCATTCTCAGGCATTTAGTGTAATTGTGATCACTCTAGTTTTTTGATTTCTGCTGGAGAAAGCAAATGTAGACCCACCTACTCTTTACATACCAGTTAGGGTATTGATTTCATAGGCAGAAAATCTGTGTTCAACTAATTCCTGAAAGGAGTTGGGTGGGTTGGTTGTGCAGTGCTCAGCAAAGGTTTCAGGGTGTGAGATACAGATTAGGCTAATGTAATTTGGCAGGGTGGAAGGTTTTGGAAGCTTGCATTTTATTTCTTCTCCTTCTCTCTCTGTCTCCGTCTCCCACTCTGCAGTGCCACATATGGTTCTGTTTTTTTCCAAATAGTTTTTTTCCTAGCTGTGCTTACTAGATCTCATCCTTGGAAAAAAAAAAAAAAAAAAAAGAAAATTACTCAAATGCTCCTTGCATAAATATTCACAGCACAACATGTAGATTGAGATAAACAAAATCTTGCTACATCTGCTACCGATTTGAACTGAAATTCATAGAATAGTTTGGATTGTAAGGGACCTTTAAAGGTCATCTAGTCCAACCTCCCTGCAATGACCAGGGACATCTTCAACTAGATCAGGTTGTTCAGAGCCCCGTCCAGCCTGACCTTGAATGTTTCCAGGGATGAGTCATCTACCACCTCTCTGGGCAACCTGTTCCATCATTGTTTCTCTCAACTACTGTTGTTCATTTATGTTGCTGTGTATGTTGTATTAATACAACTGCTCAGGGGATCGTGCTATAAAATGCAATTCGAATGATCCCTGCTTAAAAAAAAAATAATTTATCCAAAGATATTAATTTAGATCAGCTGAGTGTTCTGGTTTGCAGTTCCCCAAAATAATACAGTTTTGTGAGAATGACATAGGGAGGAGGGTGAAGGGCTGAGTATGGCTGGGAATGAGAAGGATAGGAGAGAGGAAAGGACAGTATTTCTTGGGACATGTATTTCCTGGACAAAATGTATCCTGCACCTATATGCTCAGCTTCCTCTGTGAACATACTGACAGGCAAGTTTGCATTGATGGAGCTCTCATTTTCTCTCTCTTTGTCACTTAATAAATTTTGAATGCTTTTTTTCCCATACAATGGGAAACCCTCATCTTTTAACTTCACAAAAATGCCTGAGAGCCCTCAAAACGGAAAGTGATTGACTGGCCAGACTGTAGTGCCTGCCTCCAGTTACGTCAGCCACTTAAATATGACATACTTGTCCTTGGCCTCTCATTTCATGGTAGCCCTACTCCTACCCCACAATGAGCAACTAGATTTTTTAAAATGCAGTTTTAAATGGTGTTATAGGTGGATACTTATACATGTAAGTATGTTCCATTTTGGCCTTCTTTAAGAACTGAATAATTTGGCCATTCTCGTGAGATGCCCAATAATGACATGGCTGTAGAGTAAGGGTACATCTTCAATGCCAACTCAAAATAGAGACATGACTAAGAAGGTGTTGCAATACAGCAGCAGTAGTGGGATAACACTGTTGATTGCTTAGTACTGAAGACAGCCAGCTGCCTGGTTAATTTGTTCTCCCTCTCTGCCTGTATTTTTCCATCACGTTATCTGTGCTTCAGCTGCTGCTGTACTTGTTACTTCTTGTTGACTCTTCTTACCTGAAATGGATGAAAAGTCACCAGTGGTAGAGAATTTACTTCAGTATTCACTAGTGGCTAATTAGAAGGAGTAAATGGAGTAGGCTTGGAAGAATTTGGTGCTGACTCTTTTGTGTCATTTCTGCCATCTTAAATCTCTGCAAAAATCCTGCCATTCTCACTTCAGTTCCCATGAATGAAATTTATAACTTTCCGGTTTATTTTTTGTTATTTTTCTGCACAGAATAATACTAAGAAATTATTTAGTTCATTTGATAAAAATAATGTGAAAGCAGTGTGTTCCCAGTAATATATTCATGCTCAATGTTCTTCCAGAAATGATGACTAGTAACCATAAATCAAAGTGGATGCACAAAAGTGTAGACAGCAATAAGGGAACTGGCTGTCAAATCTGTTCTCTGAAAATAGATCTCCTAGCTGTAGTCATGAATGATGTCAAAAAAATGAATATTGGGTTTTATTGTGTACCTCCAATATTAAAATGGAACGTTGTTAAGGTGATTATCCTGCCATTGTTAACACCTTTCAAAAAGCAATGTCATTCATAAAAATAATGCACTTACGTAATTTGAGAGGTTGCCAGAAGCAGAAAGTTTTTTTCTTGCAGAGGTGAAGCAGGTGATCAGTCACTCTTCCTATATTTCTTGTAAATATTATTTTTATATTAGTTTCTTTTCTTTTTAAAGTACCATTTAATTCTCTGAACCAATAGAGAATGTGTTCTCCAAACCTGTATTTAAAAAAAAAAAACCAAACAGAATTACTCTTAAACTAAAAAGAATAAAAAGTATTAAAGCACTTTTTCAACACATACATTGAAAAAGTTTTCAAAAGAATGAAGCTTCCTACCTAACATATATGACCAAATCTCAGATGCTTGGAAACCAGATGATCCTATTCTTTACCTTGATGATTTTTGAAGAATGTCATGTATTTATCATGAGACATTTGCTGGCAAAAGTCTGGAGGAAAAGTAGCATTAGTTCTGCATTTGCTACTTCTTGACATTTAAATTATATCATTTGGATATTATTCAAAATCCCTTGACATAGCTACAGCAGGTCGCATCCACTGAAATGAGATAGTTGAAAATTCAGTGACAGAAGAAAAAGGGACCTAAAAAGTTTGATTACAGCAATGTGTAGCTGCTTCAGTCATTACAATGTCACAGCAAAGTTATGAGACATTTCCATTTTTAACAATCTTAATGAGTTCAGGTCCTGAAGTCCTTATTAAATTACAGTCCAATTGAATTGTCAGACCCAGACTTTATTTCCGAGATGAAGGAATACATGGTAATGTGATCTATCTTGGGAGTTAAACTGGATGCTGCTAGTAGTATCAGTACTAATAATTTGAGTAGTATAACACATAGGCATGTTCTCTATGTGGAGTTCTTAAGCTTAACACTATCACTGGCTGAAAGTTTCTGAAGCAGTAAAGCAATTTAGCTGCCATTTCCCCTTGACCATCAACTGTGAATAAATGCCCAATTAAAACTTACATACAAGAATCCAAAAAGTAATTCCGTAAGAAGGATAGAAATTGGTCTTAATTTAAGGAAATTTTAGAAATAATTATTTTTAGTCTTTTACAGAGTTTTCCAAAACCATACCAGCTCTAAAGTTTTATAAGCAGTCATGGGACATTTTTGGCTTGTTTTTACGTACATGTCTATATTCACTACCAGGTGATGAGTTTGCTGCTTTATAGAAAACTGCTTGCAGAAAACTAATACCAGATACAAAAGTGAGAACTTACTTTCTCATCCTGCTTACTTCAGTTAGGCATTGTCATTACACTGGTTTAACAAAAGAGGTGAAGTTTCTAAATGTTTTCTTAAAATATGTAAAAATAAATATCAGCATGTTAAATAAGTTTAAATCATGTTTAAATATATTTAAGTGTGTATACACAGGATTTCAAACCAGCTTATCCAAATCATTGCTAAAATATTTAAATTAGATCAGTTTATTACCTAACCAAAAGCAGACTTGCATGCAATTTATATAGTACTTGCTCATGTAAATCTTTACTGTCTTCTAACTTTCAAAGATTAGAATTGTACAACTTAACATTACAGAATGTTTTGCATAATAAATTTTATGAATTGAAATATAGAAAACAATAATTTATGGGTGGGGGAGTGAGTTTTTAAATTTTTTAAAATTTTCACTTCCCATTTCATACTATAAATGTGTAAAATTGGTTAAATAAAAAACAATTCTTACTCTGAGACTACTTTAGGACATAGACAAATTACTTCCAAATGTACAAGCAATTCCAACTATGATTACAACACATAATCTTTAACAATTTACAATCCTTTAAAATGTCCATTATCAAACTATGCTTTAAAAATAGCTTTTGTACATGATAATGACCCAGTGAAGCATCATATTGCATAAATATTGTATGGTACAAAGAACCTCTTTTTTAATATGAAGGCATTAGAGTCCTGAGAAATGACTGTGTACTCCCATTTATTGTAGAACGGACTGTTGGAAATTTCTCCAGGTGTACTTTCATTTTTAGCATTTTGATTTTTGTCTTTGTTTTGTATTTTCATGGAGATGTGTATATATTTTTTTAAATTTAAATTTTTTTTTTTTCCTTTTCTTTATGGACAGTAGCAGAACTAAATTACTGAGTGCCTTAAAAATAAAATAACTATGATGATAAAAGGCAAAGCGGTTTCTTACTACAACTATGCTTTTAATGTCTAGTTAAAGTACTGTCAGACCATTAATGAAGCTACAGTGCATCTTCACCACCTTGTAAAAGTAAATCTCTTTACCTCAGAGCTCCACTTAGTAAGGTACATCTGGAGAAAAAATAAAACCCATCCTTATTCTGCTTTGCCAAGTTATTGTCATCTTAAGAGTACAGAATTGAACTCCAAATTACCATGTTTTTTAGGTTTCTTTTTTCCTCCTTTGAAACCTATCTCCCTACCCAGAGAATTTCTTTTAAGAAAGAAAACAGTATAGCTAAGATAATCTTTGTATGTAGCTACTTTAAGATTTTTGAAGACCGTATGTTTTATTTAGGATTATTTTCATGCAGCTGTGTGGACAAACAAATAAACCAACAAAAGTGAGAAGCAGGTATTAGAGTCACCAGTAAAATTTAGGCATGGCAATACTGGGCACTGTCGCATTGAATCATGGGCATTGAAATGGCCACAGTAATTCACAAACAGGGTTTTGGCATTTGGCCTCCTAATAATGCAGAAGAGCGAAGGGATTCACAGGAGCCAGTGTGCTGAAGAGAAGGATACCCCGAAGGAACAGCTGATGAAGAGGGATTCTTGTTTACCTTTCAGTGTCTGGAGGACTTAGATGTCTAATGCTGCACTAGCCATAGATGCTTATTTTAATTTGGGTTTTACAAGCCTTAACTTCTCCTAAAATTAGAACTATAAGTCTTACAGTGACAACTTTATTTCTACCACTGTACCGTTTCTACACTACTTCAGAACTCTTTCCTGTAGTATAAACTTTCTTACACTATTTCTTGGAACAAAATTTCTGCTTCAGAAATGGCCTGATCATGTCAACTACAAAGTTCCTAAAGAAACTTGGAAAATGCAAAACACTGCCATTACATTTTCCCTGTAGGTATCATATAAATTGTATGTGTTGTTATTGCACATTATGGTTTTTGACGGGATATCTTAAAATTACTTTGTTTGTGAACCCAAATCTTTTATTTTCAGAATCTTTATAACTTGTTGCATGGCACAAAGATACCAGTTCTGTACAAGATGAATACATGAGCGAAGTCAAATACAGATTTTTAGCTTTCACATGTTTTTCAGTCTATATTTCAAAACAATAACTGTTTTTAGGTTAAAAAATTAACTTTTGTGCATTTCTCTAAACATTAGATAGCTAGCTATTTCTGATTATCACTTTTTTTTTGTTTTGTTTTATACTTAATTAAATGACATTTTATTTTAGGGTCATTTTGGGGGTTTCCTTACCAATGAATAACGTATGATTTAATTCAGTTCCCATATAGCTTTGAGGACTGTGATGATACCTGGGTATACACAGATTTCACATAGCTATGTAGAATATTTGGCTTTAAAAATGCACAGTAAAGAGAGGTCACAGTTACATTATTCATCATTACTGATGAGTAGCTAAAAAACCAGTATTAGTTTAACACCCAATCACCCTATTTTCATAAAATTTGTAAGATATATTGCAGAATTGTTTTACTGAAAAGGCATTTTGATAATTGATAATTTAAACCTTTGTAGATATTTAAACCATAATCATTATGATAAAAGAATGAGCAGTTGTTATTTGGCTAATGAATTCAAGACTAAAAGGCCTAAAGGTCTCTGACAGTTTGGCAAATACTGACTCTGTCTCACTAGTATCTGGTTGTCAGCATCAATTACCCTGCCCGTGTAAAACTGGCTAAACTGAGATGTAACTAACAGTTGGATATGTGAAAACCAGAAGCTTCCTACAATATGTCTTGAATTTGGGGATATTGTGAGTAACATTAGTCTTACCATAATAAAAATAGTTTAGAATTAAAACTTATAAACATTTCTATAACTTTATATTGTATATCTTCATGCCTCAGAAAACCATCCTTTTCAAAATATATATCTTTATATCAATATAAAAAGAAATTTATATTATTTTCCACTATAATAATGTAGAGACTTATCAATCTAAGGAAAGCTGTGGGGTTTTTAAAAGTATAAACATAATATTAAATGACATAAGGTGCTGCAATTATTTTTAAATTTTATGTCTAAATCAGATAAATTTGTAGCTGCTAGAACATCTGTGTTTTCAAACTCCTTAGTTTAAAACAATAAATGGAGCAAAATCCTCACCTGTCAGTTTAAAGTATCATGAGTCCACTTTGAAATGAAACATTTGAACTGGGAATAATAGAAAAACAAGTGAGGAAAAAAGCCTATTAAAAAACAATGAAAAAAAGCAGAAGTGAGACCTGTCTCATTTTCATGCACTGATTCACCCGGTATGGATGGTGAGAAGCAAATTGGTGAGAACCAAAAAAACCACTGGAGTGCAGGCAGCCCCATTTTTCTTTAAAAATGCTGGTAAAGGTAATCCTTGTACAGAGTCAGTAGTTTCTAGGAGTGGGTGTAGCCCAGTCTGAATGACAGATACCACACGCAGCAACATGGAGACTCTAACTGAGATTGCATCTCAGAAATTAGAGGGGCCTTCAGCATTTTCTTCTTAAGCAACACACCTGTACAAGAGCCTCACTCAGACACACTGTTTGGTGCATGTGGATCTCTCACTACTGTGATGTGATGCTTTTCTTTTTCCTAGAAGCTCTAAATTGTTAGTGTTGTGCTAGTACAGGCCACCAGAATCATCCAAACAAATCTAAATATTCAAAGTTTTACTTCATAAAAGCAGTGTATTTGGTCATATCAGTTTTTTAACTGCCCCATAATAAATGGGAATTAAAAGTCAGAAGAGCCCTCCAGGTTCTTTGTGCAGGAAAACCTGCTTCCAGAACTCAGCTCTGAACCTAAGGACAGTGCTAGGACTTTAATAGTGTCCGGCAGATGTTGCTGGAAGCTTTATAATGTTGCCTGCTGGCATATTCCTGAGTGCAACAGATCGGAGTCAAGTGTCTTTCCACTAGATGTGTCTGTGCTTATTTGGCTAGCTATGCCTACAGCACATTTAAACCTATTCTTTAACATCTCCATAAATTTATTAAATTAGCAATGGATAATTTGTCTCCTTGTGACCTTCTTGTTAAAGACTATTTTCACTTCAACATTTTATTGCCTTTCTTCATATATATATATATTTTTAATACTTTTGGCTATGAGCTTTGGCACTTCTCACATCCCAAGACATTACAAATGCTTGTGTAAGCATATGGATAGTAGGGGCTAAGGGTTGAATGGAATTATCATACCAGGACCTTAATTTTTCTGCTCAGTCATTAACAAGAAAGAATAAAATGTGAATATGAAAATTATATTTCCATTCTTTCAGATATACAACCCTTTTGCATAACACCACCTCTACTACAAGAGTAGTTTCAAGCATTTAACCATTTGGAATTCTGGGAATATCTTTATTTCTAGCAAAATAAAAGAAACCAGTAGTACAAAACAAAATTGATGGCTTTTTAAAAAGAATGTTTTAAATGGCTTCTACAAGAAGGGCTAAGCATTTATTTTCATTTACAAATAGCAAGCACTTTGGGTTCTAATTATTCACAATTATTATAAAGGCTTTCTAAAATAAGACATAATAGTTTAGCAGTTTAAAGAGCTGCTTGATACATTGAAATGAAAAGTGAGAGCATGAAAAATACATTTCATTACTTCCTGCTGCCTCAGTGTCTTGGGGCACTATGTTTCCAGGGAGAGATATTGCAAATAAAGTCACCCACAGAGCAATTTTACGGTGGACATTTTCCCTTGGTGAATATAGCAATTTGACAACAACTTCTTCTGCATATAGGCATGCTGTACTACATTTGAATGTCATTTAGTGAAGGAAATGAAGAATTACAAGAAAGGGCTGAATCTCAGCAGATGTTAGAGAATTGGAGTGAACAAGAGGAAGCAATTATTTACTTGCAATAAGTGGGGAGTGCAATCTGCAATGGACAGATTGGATTCCTGTGTTCATGGGTGACCAATAAGGTATTTCTGATATAACATTGCCACAATTACAGATCT
This sequence comes from Strix uralensis, assembly GCF_047716275.1. NCBI lineage: Eukaryota > Metazoa > Chordata > Aves > Strigiformes > Strigidae > Strix > Strix uralensis. The sequence continues at coordinate 44,344,772 of NC_133975.1, forward strand.
GTCTTATTTGAACCATAATAAAATTGGGGACTGAATAGCTTAAAATGTATAAAAATCTTCTGGTTCCTTTGAGCCTCCAGCATTCTCCCAAACATTGTGGGGGAATAGACCAAAACAAAAATTGCTGTTTCTGCATTGTTTGGGGACTACAGTTGCTTCCTCAGCTGCACAGAGTTACTTATGGGCTTAAAAGCCAAAGACTTAAACTCCACACAGAATTGCTGGTTTTCCTCTCCAAAACAGCACTGCAACCCATGCTGCTATTCCAGGGGGTAATCATAGCAGTTCTTGGGAGATGGGAACTTTCTTTGCCATGTTGTTTTGAATTACAACATCATCAGTGAATTACAGCCTTTTCCTCAGTAAATTTCATGGGGACACCAGCAACCAGCAAGTCCCATGGATAGGAGATGTATTCAGTGCTGCCATAATGTTGTTTTTCAGGCTCTTCTGCTCTGCCATCTAACCCAGCTTCTAGTGACTTCAGATCTTTGTGAGTAGCAAAAGCAGACCATAAGGAAATCAGCTCAACTTTTAATTTGAACATTATAAATTCAATGAAGAGCTATTTTTATACACTGTAGAGAGCATCTTTAACCTAAAACCTGGCAAAGAAATACAAACATTATTCCGGTATTAGCATTATCTCCTATCATATTGTTGGCTCTCTGCCAAGAGCTTTCCAGTATAGGCATGAAGAAGAGTTGGGTCTACAGCTGGCTCACTAGGCTTATTTGGTATAGTTCTGCTGCTGCTGAAAGACATCATGAGGCAAATGCTGCTTCATTAACTATCCATACATGAAACTGTTACCCCCAGCTGGCCCAAAATTGTCACCCTGGTGAAAAAGGGCATGCTTATATAATTAAGGCCCATTTCTGAGATGTCTTTCTCTTCTCTCTCAAAAGATCAATGGCAGACAAGGGGCCAAACCCCAGTGGAAACACTGGAATGAAAATAATTGGTAGAAATTTTGTTTCTTTGTACCTGGAGTAAATGAAGAATGAAAAATTATTTCTACTGGTGGAGGAGGTCAATTTGAGCTTACATCTTGGAAAGAAAACTTAGAGGAGATCCTGGGAGTATGATCAAGGTGCCAGGTACCCTGGAATCATGACAATACAACACAGCAGAAACAAGCAGAATAGATGTAAGAACAACACTAGTAATTTGAAAAGAAACTTGAAGGAATCAACTACAGAGCAATGGGAGCAATATGAATAACGCCTGTTTCCAAGTCTAATTGATTTTTAAAAGCTAAAACTTGGCACGAGATTTGAGCACAGGAGGCAGAAAGCAACAATTCTAAGAATATTTTACTGCATAATTTTCTGCCCCATAAATTCCTTAATATTTTGTATCTGAACCATGGAAATAATATTTGGCTAATGTGTTTTATCATCATCTTTGATGAAGAGAAGCAAAGCATAGTTATTAACACTCATTCTGCCATTTTTTCACTACTGATATTGACTAGTGATGTCATAGTTTAAATAACTTGTCCTTTACTATGAAGAACTATGTTTTGCTCAGGAAAATGCTATTTCTTATAATTCTAGTTATTTCTTGATGATGTCCTATTCTTCAGAGATAGGATAAATCCATCTACACACTTAATAATGTTACTGAAGATACCATTTAAGAGCGTCTTAGAAATTTCATCAAAAATTTCATGTCAGAAATAAGTGACTGATATAAGATAAAAATAGTAACTTTGTGTCTTAGCTTCACATTTTGCTATTTCTAGATTTTTGAAAGCAATCTTGAGTTTTTATATCTGTTTATGTTTGTGAATAAACAAAAATACAATGAAAAAAGCTAACATTGCATCATTTTTAATGTATATGGAAACAAAGGCTATGCTTTTGATCTAATCTAATTTCAGACTTCCTTAGTTTATGGATTTTAACAGATTTGGTACATATCTCAAAATGAAATGCAACTTGGATTGGTGTTTGTAGGTCTTGCCTCATATATTTACAAGATTATATTACTTGCAGAAGATTTTTACAATGACTTCTCAGAAAATTTAGAAGGTCTTCTAGGAAATTGTCATTGCTGTCTGCTCCAGCTAAGGCCTACAGCTAAGGCTATTGAATGTGATTCTTATACATGTATCGTAGGTAACTGCAAAAGGTAAAATTCATCAGTCAGTGAAACTTAATGCTAAATTCTGCTTTTTTTTAGTTAATGTTTATTTTTTACCTGCATTTTTCTGTCATGTATTTATTAATTTTTAAAAGTACAGTCATGATTGCAAATAATTTCAGACAAGCAGTGTAAGAATTGAGTTAAGAAATTAGGATAATCTAAGAGAAAACTTCGGGGAGTTTGAGTCCTCCATGGGGAATAAAAAGCAGGGGTACCTGAGAGAGGAATACGCAGTAAACATTTGCATGTATTAGTCATGCATATGCATAGATTTTACTGCTGCTACACATAGGGATCTGGCTGGTTGTGTTTTTAAGACCTAAATCTTGCTGCCTTGGTTTTTCTGGATTTTCTGAATGTATTTCAAGAAGATGTCCTTATTACACAATTAATTGTCAAAGCAAACAGGGCTGCAGTAATTCCCCATAACTTTTACTTCAGTTTTACTGAAGTAAAGTTTTCTATTCTTGGTTATTATTTAGGAAAGCAGCAGATACTCTGGAAAAATTCTCTCTTATTTCCATGGGCAAATTTCATACAGCATGCTATGAATTTTAGCAATTATTCCTTCTGTAACTAGTTTTGGGTGCTTGGTTATTATTTGTGAGAGGTGGTGAAAATCCCAGTGAATGATGACAGTTCTGAATTCTCGCTTTTGACTCTGGCTGAGAAGAATTACACTTCAAGCAGTATGAAAACTGCCTACATTTTGTTAACTTTTCATTTAATTTTTCAGAAGAATTTTCCTAGAGAATTGCTATGACTCTCCCCTGAAAGGACACGAAACCTAGATCTTAGAGGCATGCATAAAGACCTTTCAGAAATTATAGATCTCCTATAGCAGTAAGAGTTAGTTAAATGGTGGGGCACGTATTCTGTGTCAATCTACAGATTGAAATGTACTCCCAAGAACCTTATCCTGTCTTACATTAAATAAAATATAATGCCTTTTTAGTTTAAAGAGAACTATCCAGAAAGAAATTTATACCATAGATTTTTATGGAGCAGAAACCAAGCAAAATACTAAAACTTTTGTTACTTTATTACTTATCCTTATGTGATTATAGTAACAGTTGGGCTTCCTTCCTATTCTGTTACAGGGCATCAGTCTCCTGATCACCCTTGCTCTGTGAATGGCTTCCTTCTGCCTTCTCCAAGACTTCTCACTAGGATCTGGTCCAGAGAAACAGTATGGATAAGCACAGAGTAAAAATTTTCAGGCTCTTTCTGTCTTGGATATCCTTCAGGTTCAACAAACCTCCACATTAACACATCCTCACAGCCTCCCCTACTACTACACACTCACATGCAAAACTGAAGCACATACTTGCATGCTCAGGCTATAAAAGCACCATGGTTAGGGCAGTGACACTGTCTTCTCATCATCTGCTGAACTTTGAACTGATAAGACACTCACAGTCTTGTCATGGATGAACATATTAACACTGTAATGATTTAGCAGCAAATGCTTTCATGCGCAACAAGTCTCCACTCAGAGAAAAAACAGTTTCCAAGAGCCAGAAAGGCCCCACAAAAGTCCTAGCCCAAGAATTATGAAATCTGGCTCCAGGCTGCTCTCCTCAACAAGTGTGAGCACAGGCCAGCTGGCCCAAGGACTACCATTCTCTGTCAAACACATTATCAAAGGATAATCACAGCATATTGCAATTCATCTTCAAAGTGAATTACAGTAACCCTGGGCAGTATTTATCAGTTTGTGACCTCTTTGCCAATCATGGATCATAGATATCTGGCTGCTTAAATTACCATTCCTCTATTCTTACTGATATTAAATCAGATTAAAAAGTAGAAGGAAATATATCAAATATTTTTCAAAGACTACATATTTTGCATGGACACTACATGCTCATGCTAGGGAGAAATTATGTGACTGAAATGGGAACACTGTTCATTTGCAGTTTGGCATTTAATTGAGGTGCTGTGTAACAAGTGCATTTTTTTCTTAATAAAGTTGAGGTTCATTTGATGATTCCCAGTTTAAATGCCAGCACAGTTAAGTCCATAGCTTCTAAATGACCAAGCAGAACACATCCAGCAAATATGCCTGTTTATTGTGAATGGATGCAACAGAGCTTGATGTACCACTGAACAGACATTTCCTCAGACACTGCTCCTGGGAGACAGATGCATGTTAAGACAAAGGCAGTCAACCCCCAGCCTCACACACCAAAAACTGGGACATCTGGACTGAGTGCTTTCTTTTGGAAAGGAAAACACATTGAAGACAACTGGCATCAACTTAGAGAATGTAACTGAGTGAAGCACTGTCTGAGCTTTTTTGGTTGTGAAATGAAGAGATGCAGTACAAAAATGAGCATGCAATTTCTTAGTTGGTACCAAAGAAACAGCCTTCAGATACAGGGAAATGTTTCTGCAAGAAATTGAAATATATTGGTTCTCTATACATTTTGATAGATGTGGATAACTAGAACAGTTCACTCAGAACACAAATGTCATTGATATATTATTCTCATGCTGAAGAGTAAACAATAGATATATCACATCTTTAGATGACTCATACCAGAAAGTGCTGTGAGAAAGGAGCGTAAATAATAATGTAACTAGTAGAAAATTTTAATCTCTTTTCATGTGTGCATTCCTCACTATAGTTATAAAGGATACCTATTTAATTTAACATACTGATATTGTAAAGAGATTGTATGTAGCCCAAGTATATAAAACTACATAGATTAAGAAAGAGGCATTTTTCACAGTAACACTTTAAAAAAAAATTTTCAATGTTAAAATAGTGTATCTTCCTGTCTTTCTATAAAAGGAAGCAGTTTCCATAAACCAGTTTTGCTAATGCTTTACATGGAACAATTTTTAACACATACCTTTGCATGCATGTTTTTCAATTTAAGTATTTTTCATATTGGGCAACCTGGCTATTTTCCTCTGCAGTAGCAGAGGAACGATTGTAAAAAAATGGATTTAGAGACTCAGCCAGGCTGTTATACAAATACAGTTCATTTATGCAATAGCAGAGCTAACTAGAAAATAAAAAGACAAGGGAAATCTTTGCTGGAGTAACAGAAAAACAACCCACCAATCCTCCAGTTTGTTACACTGATACAACTCTTCCAAAACTCTATGGGATTCTACCAGTCTAACAAAGACAAAAATGTCATTCATTATAAACAAAATCTGTTTAGATTTTGTCAGATCTTAAAGGGAGAAAATTCCCTGCAGATTTTTATTATTATTAGCAATAAGTTGTAAGATACTACCCAGTGTTGTCCATAATACCTAGGAATTTTTTTTTAAACAAAATCTCACACTTATATTAACAAAATGAAAATCTCACAAAAGAACAGAAATAAAATAACATTACAGCTTCTGTCTATATAGGGCTTTCTACAAGACATGTTGTGCAATAAGCCTGCAATAGATCATGAACACAGTATTTAGTAAATGACAATATATTATGAATTAGGCAATTAAATAATTTGCTTGCTATTAAAATAGAAATGAAGAATAAATAAACAAGGTTTTTCCAAATCCAAGAAAAACCATATCCAGAATATTTATCTATATTTTATTTATTTTAGATTTATTTCTATTAGATAGTAAGATGTACCAGAAGAAAACATTTAGAATATTTATAGAACACAGAGAAAATTTCTAGTGGTTTGATGATTCCTACGTCCTGAATGGAGAAAGAGAGTCACAAAGATGTTTTTGTCATACCTTTTCTAGAGACTAAGCCAAGTAAAATACTCGTGTCATCTTGAAAACTGAGACTGCTTACTCCTTCTTAGCAGGACGCAAGCTGCTGTCATGGGCAAGAAAGATAATGTACTTGAACATTCAGGTAACAGGTGGTATGGCAAAAGTTCAGGAAGACAAATAACCAGGAAGCATCTAGCCTGCAAAAAAAAAAAAAAAAAAAAAAAGAAAAGGGAAGCAGAGTGTGTCTTTTTAATTTGTTATACAGCAGGTGCATTCAATTTGTAGACTGGGGGGATGCAGAAGCAACTGTGTCTTATCAAGGTTAAATGCTTTAATTCTCCTCTCCCTTACATACATTTTACATTTCCCTGATTCTTTTTATTTCTGTGTAGTTTTTCAATTTATGTTCATGTAAAAAAAGAAAATCAGACCTATTTTGTCTCCATAGTTGGATGTGGAGAAACTCACTTTATACTCTGTCTTAATGATACTGGCTCTGTCACCAAACTAAAGAGAAGAATGGGCTAAAATCATTACTTTGTGTTTCATTCTTAGAGAATTTTAGTGGGGGAGTGCTTCCTGGAAATGACTTATTAGACAGGTCTGAGACATGATACTTGTCTACCCAAACAATCTCAGTATTTCACAAGGTTCTCAATGTCACCCATCTTCTCAAATACAAAATGCACATGGCTAGTCATGAAAATTACTGCAGTAAGATTTGATCCCACTCCCATTAAAGGCACTGTTTTTCTACTGCTTCCAAACAAGTAATTTCAAAAACAGTGTCACAAGTAAGTAGTATTATTCTATTGTACAGTATTATGGTCACTGGCAGCCTGAGTTGTGCTATGATCTAGTGGCTCTTAGCATTTCATACTCTGCAAGTATAGCTAATCCTGGAAACCACATGAGATGTGACTACAAGGACTGAACAGCCTGTGCATTTGGCATTGCTTCTACCCTATTTTTTTTTCCCCAATGTATTTCTCATTGAGAAAACAAACAAACAAGCAAACAAGAATTTTCAGTCCATAACAGAATAAAAATGCTTGTACAAGCTCAAGTAGCAAGATAGGCTGATTATTTTGCTTTTTAGTTCAAGTGTCAGCTTGTTTTCAGCTGCTATCAAACACTTTGTCACACCAGATGCCCATTATATCTGTTACATGGTGAAATGTTTCAGTACATAAAAGACAAGGTGCATGATTTTCTCATACTTATCTTTGAAATCACCAAAGTACTTTTCGTAGCTGTGTTTGCTTACACCCACTGCATTCACTTTAAAGTTCCCTTTAACGTTCCTCTTATCATCTTTTTTCTCATGTTCGTGTATGTACATTTCAAAGTTATGATATTTCTAAGAGTAACAAAACATTAAGCCATGTTTTTTTCCATGCTTACTTCTGCTTGTTCTCCATTTTGCTAAATAAATTTACTCCGGTGGCTAAAAAGTTGCAATGTTCTTAATGTTGTACACTCATGACACAAGGAAAACCTATTCCTTTTGTTTGCTTTTTGTGTATTTCTTTATCTCTTAGGATGCCTATCTCAAGGAGCTTGCTTAAATATAAATACTGAGTGCATGTGTACCAATTACCTCAACACCAACACTATTTGCTTCGCAAAGGACTCTTTTACTCTAGTTCACGATGAAATAACTTTTTTCCAGATTCTCCTTTCCACCCCCTAATCTCCAATTTTTTCTCCTGTATCCTTATGGCTACATGAAACATAATATAATGGCTCATGGCTTTTGCAGTACATTATTCAGAGGTTGGTTTTGGACCAAGCCACTAAACTAACTCCTAGTTTTACTCTGTGGCACTGTAAATACTGTTGAAAGTCATTAAAATTTTATTTAGGCAAGTATGCAATATTTTCCTGTACTGATTATCTCTTCTGTCAGCTATAAGAACTTTTTATAAGCCTGTTTTAATAAAATATATGGATTAGATTGGATTTGAAAGTATTTCTAGATATGCAACTATGTTTTTCTAGCTACAGATTCAATATGGCTTTTTATTTACCAGTGCAAAGAAATGGCACCAAGCTGACACAATTCCATGCTAGGCTGGATGGAGTGTACATGGCTGAGTGAGCAGTATCGTGCCCTGAGCTAGGCTGCTGCAGATGAAGGGGGAAAAAGAGGGTTTTACACCTTCTGTTCTGTTAGTGGAATTTAATGGAAAATGTATGCCTCAGCCAGGGGCCAAGCAAGCAGCCAAACATGATGTTGGCCACAGCCAAGATGACCTGTTCATTTGGCTGCAGAAGAAAAGCTCTGCTGCATAGAGCAATACTTTGAAACAGCTGTACCATGGCACAGCTTTTGGTGGATTGCTAAACACAGTAAACAAAGGCCATCACATATTAGAAAACTGAAACAAACCAAACAAATGAAAATGCAATTAATATCCATTGCCACTCTTTATCAGTTGTCATTTTGGCAGGTCTCAGCAGCATGGAAGGAAACTATCACTTGAAATCCTCTATTACAGACGGGAAAAGTGACTTTTTTGTTGTTTTTTCCTTACTACGCACTTTAAAGGACATCGATAAGACATAAATATATCTATGAAGGAAGTTTTTTTCTAACATATGAATACAGGAGCATTCAACAGAGAAAATAAGCTGCTATCCAATGTTTATTTATTCTTATGTATGGTTAGCACTGGACACTCATTCAGTGGAGGAGCTGTACTATACATTGACAAACATCACTCACATGACTATTTTGAGCTGTTTAAACTTAACTGAAACATATTTTGCAAGAAGAAATGAGTTTTCTGATTAATTTTGTTTAGCTTGATCTTTTTTTTTAATCCAAAAAAGAAATTGAAATTCAGAAATACAATCTTAAAAGAGTTCACCTGAGGCTTTTTTAGAAAAATATTCTGAAACGTGAAGATAGCATAGAGGTCTTTCTCCAAGGTAAGACTAATGCAGTGCAGAGGGTCAGAATAAACCCTTAATTCTATTTAAACAGTAGAGAGACCTTTAGCTGGCTCTGCCTAGAGGTAAATTTCCTCCTAGGTGCAGACACCAGTTACTTCATTAAATAGAGTACTGGCCCATTCTGAGAAGCCCCAGAGGCATGTTCAAACACAGATGAATTCAGAAGAGAACAATCATTATGAAAACTAATGCTGCATTCTTTCTTTGAGGCCAGAGGACAAGCCAAATAATTTCATTAAACCTACTTCTACACATTTTCCCTAGCAAATTCATACAAGAGCATTGTGGGGATTTTTAGTAATTTAATGTTAAAACAATGGAACATACTTTTAAAAAGAATGAAATAATTTTTTGTATTTCAGTCATCAATTACTAAAATGAATAGTAATGTTTTTATAGCTAAGGTGTTAACTGATGTGAGGTTAAAACAAGCCAACTCAGAATGCTTTGACTTTCTCTTTGATTCAGACTGTATGCTGCACTAAACGATAAGGCTTACTCCAAGCATAACAAATAAACTGGGTAGAAGCAGAGTGTTTCTGTTAACTAAGTTCAGGCTTTCTGAGAGAATTGATTTTATGGGGTTTCTATTTCCTCTGTTCACCTTATATGGGACTATGGGCTCTTTTTATTTGGATGTAGTGTTTCTGAATTCTGCAATTTGAAATACCCACAAAAAGGTTAGCTGAACAACTTTAACTTTTGACAGTAAGAAGGTAGAAACATGCCAAATAAATACTGACATAAACATAAGAAGGTGAGTGGGTCATAAAACTGACCTGACCATATTGTGTCCTCTGGAAGAGAAATACAACTTGATTATGATATAATTCAATTCCTATATATTATCATGATCAACTAGTTGCAGCAATACTAATTTCATGCATAAATGTTGCTAATAAATTTAAAGCAGTTTCATTAAAGTGTAATATGTGTTTTGTTTTTATTAGCAGACAAAAATTAAACACTAGAAAGTGGAATTATTTCAATTTGAAGTAGAGAAGGCTTCATATATATTACCTTACTTAAAAATAATGTCTTTCTTTTGATGTTTGCTGCTAAAATAACAAGTATGAACTAACTTAAATAGGCTTCACTAAAGAAAATGAAAAATGGCATATAAGAATTACTTACATTGTCTTTATTGTTCTTATATTACTCTATACTTGCAAAATGGCTCATCATAATTTTGAAAAGTAAAAACTGAATTTTTCTAAAATGCCTTTGTTCCTACAGAAAAAAAAGAAGAAAAAAGTTTTGCTGTGTATCTCATGCTCAATCCCAAATCTATTAATTTTCCAAGTGTTTTGCAATGTTTGGGTTTACTGGGCTAACTAATTACTATTAGTTACCATAAATCTAAAGAAAATTCTACACAACTTCAGAGCATAGGGTTACACAGTGTTATCTAATCTGCCTTTGTGCTATCTTTTCTCACATGTCTACCTTTAATCTGTAGCATAGATTTGGGTTCATATAAAGGATACGTCTTTTCAGAGTGCTTTTACATGCCATATTCAGTTATTGTTAACTACTTTCAAGGTTGTTTTGGGAACTGCAAATGGATGATTCTGATGCCAGTAAATGATGCAGTGCAAATTACATGCAGGTTCCTGAGCTACACAGGTAGAAACAAGTGCCCAAATCATACCCCCATGCAACATGTGGAGAGGTGGTGACAGCTGGTTTTATGTGCACAGCAAATTTACAAGATTTGCTGTTGTAACATCCGGCATGTGCAGTTCACAGGTTGTGTGCTGAGTCTTTTTCAAGCTTCATTTGGAACATGCATACTGAAAATCCATTTGCTTTGGAGATGCAGTTGAGGAATAACGCTGAACCTCATTTACCTCTTCAGCTGACTTCCCCCTAAGTAATAGACATGACACCAGCAGGCCTCATGAGCTAACCAACTGCTAATACTTCCTTTTAAATATTGTCTGGCAAAACCAGTCTGTAATAATCCAAAGGTAAAGTCTGATTTATTTGGCCAAAGCATACTTAATTCTTTGGTATGTTGATTCAAAGGAACAGATATGGACATGCAGATACCCTTACCTGTGCTTGCCAGGTCTCTCAAGCTGCTAATCAAACCTCATTTAATGCCTTTTCTTCTGCTGGTCACCAGGCCTGGGTTCCCAGGCAGCCAACTCCGTGTCACTGAGTATCTCTTCCTTGGCTTCCTTCTGTCCTGTGGGACAGCAGCACAGCAGTGCCTTCATGTGCAAACTCTCTGTGCAATCAGAAAAACCACGATTAAAAGTGTGGATGCTCTGTTTGGTTATTTGTTGAGATGATCCTTACTCAGATCAGCTCATTTCCTTTCAACACCTATTTTCAAAGGAACACCTTTTGAAGCATATAGCAACATGTAAAATGTTCTTAGCAGAGAATGTAAGCATTTGCATTTTCCCATGAAGGAAACCTATTACAATTACCATGACATGCTCAGTAGTTTCTTTGACCTATATATATAGGGCCATTACAGGCTTTCAGGTCTTCCAAGTCCCATAGTCTATTCACTGAAGGGTGTCTGCTGAAGATACTAAAGAATGTTCAGAAAACACACTTTAAGTCTACTATACTTAATAGATGGATTTTAAACATACTATCTGCATGTTTGTTTGATGCGAGCAAAGGGGTCCAGTACTTGTACCATGCTGAGTACAGGTGAGGGCTATTCCACCCTTTTTCCTTAATGAGGAACACACTCCCATTGTCCTCATCAGGGCAGCACAGCCTGCATAATCTGCACTAAACTACTAGCCAGCTGCTAACTGTGAGCAACATAAGATAGATCAGGGGGAAGGCCAAGTCAAGTGTACAGATCTGCAAAGCTGGTACACCAGTTGACCAACATAATTAATACTTTGGCCCTAAGCTATCTTTTAAAAATCACTACTCCTTCATCTTCTGAACAGCACAACCTAAACATCTGAAGTTTTTGACTGTTTTAGGTAAACTGTTGACACCTGGTAAACTATGACAGTGGTGCTGGAGAAATCTTTTAATCTTTGATCTTACCTATCTGCTGCGATCCCACAACAAATGATGGTCTTGCCAAGTGTTTTTCTTCTTAGATATAATGTATACAAAAACAGAGAGGGAAATCTGGAGATCAGAAATGAATACTTTTATTTGCTGAGGCTTACTTATATGAGGTTTGAAAGTTTTCCTTTGTAAAAAAGACACAACTTTTGGTCATTTAATTCTAAAAGTTTATATAGTCAGTTAGATGGATCATGATAAGACCTTTCTCATCTCTAAGAATTGACATACTAACACTTCTTGATGAGTAACACTCAAATTTTGACTTATTCCTGTCAATAAGTACAATAAATGTACAAAGTGCACTACAGTTCCCTGATAACATACTAATTCCTTTTGAGTTTTTTTTTAAATTTTTGATCTCAAAATACAGCATTTTTTAGTGTCTGAATCTTTCTTACAGATGCTTGTTATTTGCATCCCTCTTCATTTGAAAAGGATGGGGAAGGAGGTGTTGTATTCAAGTACTACATAAATTAAATATTTTGAACTACATAATTATTTCATATTCTAAGAATAGCTTATAATTAATTAAATGTCAGTATAATTTGAAGTGATTTCAGCTGAAGTATGTGGCACTAATACTGTTCTATGAAGTTCCATTTTTTAAGGTATAACATTAAAATCATACTTAGAAGCATTATTAAGTTGTAGTGATATTGCATTCAAGAAGTCATTGAGGGTCACTGTATATCAGAAAGGAGAATATTTAGAGAATCGTACTTTTGTCAAATTCAAAGTTTCAGCTTTTTTTTAGAAACAGAAAGTAGAAAGAAAAACTGTAAAATTGATGAGAATTATTTGAAGTGTCCAAGAAGTTAATTAGCTTTTTTTTTTTTTTTTAGGAAAACCTTGTGTATTTACTGTTATAAAATTAATAATAGAGTTTATGTATCTATCTTTATCACAACAGTAAACATAAAATTTAATTTCATTTTGCGTCAACTTTGAATACAGTGTATTATATAGTAAAAATACTCCCTACAATATTTTTCAGTAACCACTGTTTCAGAATCATGCGTTTACAAGACTTACAGGAGCAACAGAAACAAAATTATCCTGCTTCAGAAACTGATATTTCACAAAACAGAGAAAGACTAAATTTCTGTGGGTCTGTGGAGGACAAAAGCTATCCTATGGTATTCTGGTGAGCTGTATATCAATAATTAAGTAGTCATTCACAGAAGTAGAAATGAAACTTGGAGTCAGGCAAGGTGCTCAGTGCTCAAAGTTCACATTATTAAATACATTGGCTTTTTAGGTGCCTGTCAGTCACAGTTACATTACATTCCCTAGATTCCTGTATGGCTCAAAATGAGGTCCCCATGGAAGGGATTTGTAACTGGGCAGAAGCAATTAGGAAATTATAAGCATAGTTGGTTTACCATAAAGCCTCACCCTGGGATGTGGGGGAGGCATATCTCCCCATGTCTAACATCCCACATCAGAATGTTAGAGACCTATGTTATTTAAAATAAAACCAAGGCATTTTCAGTTGTGTCTTTCAAAACACAAGAACATCTCATCTCATTAACAGCTGAGCCTGGGATTTAAATTCCATTGAGATGTATAAAACTTGTACACAATTCTTGCTTCAGCTTGAGTCTGTATCTCACAGGTGTGTCCCACAAAACTTTTACCATAAATGATAACATAAACATAAGCAAAACTTTGCAGAGCCTGAAAGGACATAGTCAGGAAATAGTCACCAAGTTTTTCAGCTCAGTCAAGAATGGACAATTTCTTCTGGTTTCCAAGAAGCAGAATTGTAGGGAGCAGAGAGCATTGTAATATGGAAATCATGAATCATGTTAGAAAGGTAAGTCTTGCATATGTCCCTTAATAGCTTTATCCCCAAATCTTATTCTCTTTATTATTAGGCCATTAAATTTCTCACTAAATAGAGTTTGTGATGAAGGAGTCTGAGAAGAGATTTGACCAGAGCTGACTATTTCATAAAAAAAGTCAACACAGAATCAGATAATTGATCTTAATGGCTATCTCTGCACTGATAATTCAGTTTTGAAATCCAAATCCATACTTCTTCTAACAATGCGCTTTATTGTGCAGCTTTTGTTTTGCTCTCTTATATGTAGCAGCTATAAATCTTTCATACTAAACACAACAGAATTGTGTATTGCAAAGAGATACTACGACAAATAATCCACTGGACACAAGGTGAATAGGAGTGAACTTAAAAAAAAGGCAAGATCTAAAAAACTTTATTTGTACTCCCTCAAGTTTCTGCAACATCCTTCTATTGTAATCACACAATTCACATGGTGATTGAATTATGTGATTGATTTTAGCAACTGACTTTTCCAAACCTTTGGTGAAAGATTCAGTTCTTTCTGGGAAGCTCCTTTGTGCGTTCTAAAATTTTGTGATTGTGAAATGAGATTTTTACAGTTAGTGTTAGGGTTTTATGGTCACTTTTGCCTCATTTTAAGGTGTAGGTAAAACAATCCTTCAGCTACCTGCCCTTAAATTACAGAGTCACAGTGACTAGAGACACTGTATTACTGCACTTCACCAGTTGTGCATAAAGACTATATGATGACAATATTATTTCTAACAGGTGGTGCAGTTCTCTAATGCAAAGTACAAAATAAAGTAAGATTGCAAGTGCCAAATATGATCTATCCAGCTCAGTTAGGAAAACCTCTGAAGTTGCTGTATCATGGTTTCAGAAGCCAAATAAACACGGTTAATGCAGAAGAAACTCTAGAGTTTCGGTCTTACCCAGCCGAGACTAAGACTACCTTGGTTAGCACTGCATGTACTGTGTGTACATAGTCACGTCAAAGTACAGATGCAGTCTGTTTCTCTAAACCACCATGGTTTAGACTATAAACTAAGAAACCACATACATACAAGGTATGGGGACAACCTTCATCATCATCTGTCTAATCAGAAAGCCATGCCCTTATACTTTTGAAAGGTTTCAGAAGCCATAGAAAGAATTAGTGCATCCAGTTCTGGGGTCTCCAATTCCAAATGGATGTTGATAATTTTAAAAGGGTTCAGAAGAGTAAGTTGAGGTCTGCTGGGTGACACGTCCAATAAATACTAACTGAATTTCATTTATTTAATTTACCATAAGACATTTAGGTGATAACTTGGTCACAGTGAACCAGTGCACACAAGGGAAGATAGCTGGTGGAAGTTTAGTGTACTTAAATAAAGACACAGATAGTAATAAAGGTATAAAGGGATCAAACAGAAGGAAGCTGAAGCTGGCAAATTTAGATTAGAAATATAATTAATGAATGGCTAGAAAAAGATTAATGATTGGAACAACATACGCAGTAAACTACCCATCACTCTCAGATGTTACATCAAGACTAGGGTTTTTTTTCTAGAAGATATACATCCTTTGCACTGATGCCGTGGGCTTGATGTCCCGTTCCTTGGAACATGGAAGTTGCAAAGCTGAACAGAGCCACAGTCTGGCTAAAGAAAGGGATGTGCAGGAGCTTGACAAGAATGTCCACCACTGCAGGCAGACCTAAAGGGGAGATGGCAGCCTCCCTTTTCCCCATGACACATTACTTAGGAATGTATCAGTGAAAATCTAGAGGAGAAAAAGCAGCTTCCCAGGTCCCATTCCTGAGCACTAGAGACATACAATGCCTTTTACTAAGGAAAAAGTGTAAATTTTAAACAACTGATTATATATGCTTAATATAAATGTGTGAGGAAGTGAGTGTATGCTACGTATCTTATTAGACGGGTCATACCAACTGGTATGGATAAGTTGCTGACAAGCCATCACATTTAGTGCTGCCCCCTTCTCCAGTTGTTATTTCAACTTTCTTGAAGTTACCAGTGTATTGAAAACATAATCAGTTTTATATCCCTATGCTCCTGTGCTGACACAACCTTTCTATTACTCTCCCTTTGTTAACCTGTATGCACTGCCATCACACCACTGCTAATCCTGATGTGTTGGCAAGCTGTACAAATGAGAGACAGAGAGGATGAGAAGGAGGGAGGAAGGAGACAGGGAGAGGGAAAGAAAGAGACTTTTCTCTCCCTCCTTCTTTCACTCTCCTTTTCATGTGCTCAGGCACAGAGATAAACATCATTTGCAAAAGCAGATGGCCTCTTTCATGAGACAACTGAATAAGGCACTGGAAAGTCTACAAACATTAATAACTGGTTGTTTTCAAATAGCAAAAGAGCCTCATCATTCTCTTTGAAGCACAAGCATTTTACATTTACTCCAAAATAAATATACATTTTATTCTTTCATTCCATTACACTTGCAGACATCTTTTAGGAATTAGTAATATATGCAAATAGTGACTTGGTTTTAGAGAGTGTGAATATTCCATTTAAAGGTATCGGTACACATCTACCAAAAATCATGAAACTGAATAATATATTGCATTATATTTTAGGGGTCTTTCTCCTCGTTCCTGCAGCAGTTCCTGAGTAGTACTGCATGTGCAGTCTTTACACCTATGAAGGTACCAGTTCTGTTTTTACAAGATTATTAGCCACTTAATGAAGTGGAGCTTTAAAAGGAATATCCAGTACCACAAATGTTTTGACAGAACACTGTGAAGGAAGTGCAAAATAATTTGTGATACCTGTATGCAGTAGACTGACTACTGCCATGGGAATAGGCTCAGTTGTGCAATCTATGTATAGCATAGATTACTTAGGATCTGTTTGGAGTGAGCATGGGCAGTGTTGTGACAAATGAGCTGTAGAAATGCAGTTCATAATCCTCAGAGAAACTAGACCCTATGACAGCAGAGATACTTAAAAGTCATATTTGAAAAAAAACCCACCACAACCACCTTGCTTGGCCTCAGCATACACTACACTTAAGATTCCTGTGTACTAATGAGCACCTCTATTCAGGAAGTGTATTTTCAATTAGGTACTTCTTGTTCCAGCTGTACTAGGTGCTAACAATCACTAAAGAAACCATTAGTTTAATAAAAAGAATACATGTAGCTCTGGCACAACCTCTGTAGAGATTATGAAGTTACTACTTCTAAAGGACTAACTGCCCTTAAAACTCATGGGCCATCCTTTGAGGTGAGGCAAAGTACCTGTACCACAGGAAAAGCAGAATTATATGTGGGTATAGGAAATAAGCACAACTTCTAAAATGGTACCCGTGTTTTGTGGACATGGCTATTAGGATATCAGACAGGAATCCTAAACTGTTTTTTGACACATACCTTAAGTCCCACAAGGATTCCTGGGCCTCTTCTCACATCACCATTTACTGCAACTATGCACAAAATGGAGGAGGTCTACCGCGGCACTGGGATTCCTAATCCTGTTAAATGCAGAGGGCAAACAGCATGTCAAAAACTTCATCTCCATTACATCTCTTGTTTAGGAAGTCAACGTCTCCTTTCCAACAGCATGAAAAATGAGCAAAATAATGGAACCTTTGTCCCCTACTCCTGATGAAGAATTAGAAGAACTTTTTGGATTTCATTGCCTGTTGCACAGCTGGTGAGGGAAGCCAGCCCTCAGGCTCAATTAATTTATTACTCACCCTTACTTTCGTTAGTATCTTCAGTTAAGTTGTATACTTAATAATGCTCATGCACAATTGTGTACATAGTGACATATCAGATATCGCACGAGTGCTGGACTGGCTATTGAAAGATAACTGACCTGACGCAAAAGTAGGCTTGTCTGACTGTGATTTATGGAGATGTTGGTTATAATGGCTATGTTGTCATTGCTTGCACGAGGTAAGATTTAAGATTATGTTCTGACCAGCAAGCGAGCAATATAACTCTCCTTAGGATTGACAAAGTGAAACAATCCTTATCCAGGTGCTTAGCTCCTCTTAGGAAAGCCTGGTAGATACTAGCATAACTCTCTGTACACTTTGCTGAAGCATCTGTGACATTTACTCTTTCAGTGGCTAAAAGGAGAGGAATTATTCCCTAAAGGCCCCTTTCCACTGATTATCAAGAACCCCCAAAGAGATTTCTTGAAAACTGGGTCAGTTCTCCAGAGGGGGGCATTCCATGGAGCTCTCCAATGCTTTATTTTTATTATGCTGAAAGAGCCCTGTCAATTATGTGCAGCAAAACACTCATTTAATTAACATTCTGTGTCATCTGAAAGTATTTAAAGATAACTTCAGGCTTTCTGTATCATGGTCTATTTTTGACACTGCACCTAAACTGCAACCTTGTTGTTTTAGTCTGATATAGTTTATTTGCAGCTTGAAACGAGATGCCTATCAGCAACTACATTTGATTTTTAAATTCCATTTTTAAGGCAATTTAGGATGAAATTCATGAATAAGGGCTGAATTAAGAGCCAAGGACTCTAATTCTTCCTTTCACTGTGAAGTTTTCTGTGACTCCTGACTCAATAACAGTCAGCTTCCAGCCGTCCTATTTATAAACAATCTCTCTATTGACAAAACAGTCTGTCACTAACTATTTAATGCATTGTGATGATGATCTATATGGTATTAAAAACATCACTGCTGTGTACCCCTCTGGGAAAGTGACTGTTGCGAACTATAGTGCAGTCCTTGTTTCACAGAGTGGCTTCTCCCACAAAAATAGTGCTGTTACTTGAATAACAAATATTGTCCAGTTCTTGCAAATAAGGTGGACCTCCTGTGGTTGTATTTTAATTAAGCAGGCATTTCCCCATGAAGAAAACTTCAGATTATTTTGACTGTACATTTTTCCATAAATTTTCAGTATATTGTGTAGTGTTTTTTCCCTTGCACAACAGGGGAAAAAAATGGTTTTACAGGACAGAAGACTCCCTTCTTCAACTGCAATATTGAACAAAGCCAGAGTTGTTACAAAAAGGTGAATTTTTCCTAATCTCTGACATTTTCAGACATACCTTTCATATGGCAGCTCTATTAGCAAACTTTAGAATAAAAACTGCTTTTTGTGCAATAATACTACATTGATGGATTATGTTAATAGTTTATCTGCAAATATCACCATAATTTTCTCTTTGTGGTACTACTGCTTCACTAGCTTGTCTTTCTGAGGGTGAGTTACCTAATCTAAACATTTAATTTTGCATATCCTCCTGAATTTCATCTTGTTCTGAGGTCCAGGCCAAGGTTTTTGTAACGAGCTTCCTAATTGCTAAAATAGCTATATACTCTATTTTAAGCAGAGCTGCTTATCAGTATTCTGAACAGAATTGGAGCTTCTATGTACCCTGGGATATTGCCCTTGAGGTATCACCGTGCTTTGTCAGGGTGCTCTTGATAACTGATCTTTCAGTATTGCTGTTCAACAGGGTAGTGATTTTATGCCTCCGCTTTTCTGCTGTCATGGAGAAAGTATCACAACCTTGCTGGAAGTCAGGGTAGTTCACACTGCTGTGCCTCACTATTCTAATCCCCACATCCCCAGTGATCATTCTGTCAAAGGAAAATGTCCAATTCTCAGTCATTTTCTTGTTCTGATCTAATTATTGTCCTTTCTAATTATTTTTCTACTCTGAGTTGTTTTGCTAAGAGTAAGTTCCAGCAATTTATCTCTTTAAAAATACGAGATACCCATTAGGGCAGAATGTAATCCATGCCAATTCCAGTAAGGTCTCTATGTAATACTTATGTTTTTCTGTTGACATACCAGAGGTATGCTGTCCCCTACTGAAATCAAATGTGTTTCAATGGCAGGAGTCTTAATATGCACAGAGCTGAAGGTGATGAACAGTCACCTTGTCCAAGCCCGTGTAGGCTATGCAATACTGACAGCTGATGCGGAGCTCCTCCTGTTGTACTCCAAGGGAGCTATTTTTGACTGCTGTGAATATTGGGTATGACTTGGAATGTCCTAAGATACATCAGAGCCTAAATTTATCCTCCATTTTTTTTGAAAATCTCAGACTAAATGTTGACGTAGGTCTTACCCTCTGTCAGTGAGAAAATTTAAGAATTCCATTACTGTAAAAATAAATTAGACTAATACAACTACAAATGTCTTTGTCACTCTAATGTTACACAATAGTCAGAGGTTAATAATGCTGTTTTTCTCTGCTAAATTGCTTTACTTGAACACAAGCCCTGTGATATCAAATAGAGTCTAGTAGTGAAGAAAATTATAAGACTATTAGCAAAGATTGTAAAATAGACCTTGATGAAAATGGAAATAACTAGTAGCTTACACAGAAAAGTGGAGCTCTAGGGTATGTTGTGAAAGCCAGTAAACTTGATAGATCACTTATGTACAACAAAAAAAATATTAAAGATATCTACATTATCTAAAAAAAAAAAGCAATTCTTAATAATGGTAGCAACTCCAGACCTTTAAAGGTCTCTTCTAACCCAAACTATTCTATGATTCTATTATATATACAAAGAAAAATAATAGCAAAACAAAACCACCCCACTATTTAAAGTTACTTGGTTAAGGCACAGTAGAACAAGACTCTAGATTCTAAAATGCATCTAACCTGCTGCTGTTATTTGTATTTATAGCTCTGTCACAAGGCCTTTAGGAGAAACTTTTCCATATTTTTTATATACATTTTGAATATATAGTTCCCTTTTGCAATTTAAATCCCTTGCTCATTGCTTCCAGGAATGCAGTAAAGCATACCCTTTATGCAATAGTGTGTATGTAAAGAGATACATGGAATTTCAGCGCTGATTCATTTCTATATCACACTTGTAGTTCATTGCCACAGAACCAAATCACTTTTTCCAGTTGCATTGATTATACTCACTGTCTTTCATTGCTTATGATTTAACCAGGGGATTTACACCAGATTCTGCAGCTCTCAGCAAAACTTCTACATGTAGAGCTAGGGTCAGCTGGGGATTTCTGATCACATGGCTTGGCACAAGCTAGACCATGAAAACTAGAGTTCAGTATTCAGGATTTCAGTATATTTAATACCAAACATAATGCAATTGTAAATCAGCATCTTGCTCACATTCAGGCCTATTGAACAACTAAGGGTATGCAAGGTGTTGCCATGAGCCCTCTAAGAGCTGCACATTTTGAATTAAGGAGTTAGCTTCAGAATTCCCTTTTCAAGTGTGTTCTTGAAAGAGGCTGATGGAAAACACAGTGGGAACACAGTTCTCCCCTTTAGGAATTTAACCAGAACCCAGGAGACCTGAAAGTACATTTCTACTTCTACAGTATCTGCTTTTTAACAAATGTCTAGAGTGAACTCGATGGGGTGCACTCCTCACTGTAGTCTGCTGCACTTGCTCTGGTAGTTCTCAGCAACACATTCTGTTCCCTACAGAACTGAACCAGCAACTTTAGCCCTGGAAGAGTAATTCTGTCTGGTAGCTTGGAAAACTCTTTAATCAGTTCTGAACAGCTGAGATAGAAAGGCACATGCACATACATGGATACACACAGGAGAGCCTGTCTGCTGTTAAAGTTCTCAAACATTTCTCCCTGTTTGCTCCCACTTTCCTTGGAAGGGGTCTAGGAGCTTCAGGGTTAGGACCACATATTATATGTTTTGCAGGCAGGATCAGGAGGGGAAGTTTGTATGAAGAAAGTAGTTCTACTTCTTTCTTTGAAATTTCATGACGTTTTGATCTTTCAGGGAAAACTAAGCAGAGTTTGCAAATGAAGTAAATGTTGTCTTCCATCAGCTGGAAGTTTTTATTTCATCAAACACAAATATACATACAGTGCATGCACAGGAGTGAGTTAAATTAAGGCTGCATGGACATTACAAAGCTTTTAGGTATTTGACACAGCTTTTATTGTGGCAGGGGGAATGAGCAGCACTTGTTCTATTCAGCAAGGCCTCAGTGTGTCAGCTGGCCTAGTTACATTGTCTTCAGGGGAATTTGACTTACACTGCTGCCATTGTCTGTTCTCTTCATTAAAAACAACACAGTAAACTCTCAGGGCAAAACAGCCTGTGATGTAAATACAAAACATCAGCTTTGTGTGGCCTAAATGCTCCTGGGAGGTCTCAGACTCTCCAAGACTTTCATTTTAGGAGCCAAAATTCTGAACAGATTCCTTCCTCAGCACTGCACCATACTCAATAGCAATAATAGGAGCACTTGGCACAACAGGAGCTGCAAATGTACAGTAAGTCCTCACTTTCAATATACCACACACCTGTACCACTTTTCTCTTTTGACTTATGCCCATCTCAGTCTCTTACTCTCTTCCTAAAATGAATCAACTGGTACCTTTTTTTGTTTCTTTATTAAATCCTAATGCCACAGCCTTTGTCTGGGAGGCAGCTTTGTTGTAAACATTAATATCTCTCTGCTGTGAAACCACTGTCAAAAGTAGTGACCATTTTGCATAGTGTTCCCTATTTGAACATGGTAACCATGGTAAACATTTTCTACAGTCTTATTATTTAACATACTTTTAAATGACTTGAGTTAGCACAGTCAGACGTTATTATGTCTTATTTGGTGTGGTTTAGATATGTCTGAACAGGGGTGGATATATGCCAGAGCATATCCCAGGTTATTGGTTCCAAGACTTGAGGCTGGAAGGTAAAATGCCCTAGCAATCTCCATTTACAGGAGTAGAGGCTTTCTAAGTTGTGGTGTCCTTAAAATTCACTTGTGCCAGATGCAAATTCTGTCATAAATTTCATGTTTAGATTGCCATGTAACAAATTTAAGCCTACTAGTATGAATACCAGGTCTGTGCCTAAAACAGAGAAAAAAGCCATTAAAATTTTGTGAATCTACAGTTTTTGTCTTTTACTTATAATGAAATTGTGAAAACTTTTTTGAATCAAACAGGTAAAGGCTTGATAGGGTATTTATTTCATTTATATGTATAATTCATTTTTATTTTGATAGTAAACATGATCCTGAATGTATTGTTACAGTCCTAAGTGCCCGGCCAGGCTTCATGCTCTTTTCCTGTTTAGTAGGTTCCTGCCCAAATTCCCGTTTCCTTCCACCATCACAAGATGATCTGTAGAATTGCTGTATGCCCTTAGATTGGAAACTGGAATTGCAGATGTCTGCAAATAGCTTGTCATTCACCTTGTTCATTTCAGAAGTGTATTGGCTAAACTGACAACTAAGTGTTCCCTTCTGTAGTCTTTTACATCAAACTGGTGAGTGTTTGCTCATTTTCATCCATAAAAGGTCAGGAAGTCTAAATGTGTCAAAGTTGTTTTCTCTTACTTGACAAAATTCAGAGTTGAAACTTTTCACTGAAGGCTACAGATTTGCCATGAACATTGAAAACCTTCAGCTCTAATTTGAAGTCAGTAAATCATGAGAAAATATCAAGGATGTAAATGATCAGCAAGGTCATGACTCAATATGAAGAAATCAAGAATAGGACAATCAAGAAAGCAAGCAGCCTATATGAAGATGTAAGCTTGGTTGTTTGCTGAATAGATCTGAAGAGTTCAGTAACTTCACTGCTGAACTATTCCTAGAAATGCACACCACACTTTTCATGCTGAAGGGCACTTTCTTACCTGGCAGTGCTTTCTGATGGAGACTGAAATACTCCTTGTGGATATTGACAAGTATTTTACAAATGAGAAAAATAACACTAGCAAGTTTTTGTGACCCTGAACATACAACATCCAGGCAACTTCCAAGGTAGATCTCTTGGAAGACAGTAGGAGCTTGAGGATTCTTGAGCGACATCAGAGCCTTGAAATAAAGTGTTTCTTTGGCCAAAAATGGGGATTTTGTAAATTCTGCATCTGTACAGGAGCATAAAACAATAGTAAGGACTGAGAAAACTCCTGGACAATTATGGGAGACATCAGCAGGTTGAACTGGCAACTCTTTGCTACCTTTTCTTTACCCAGAGGAGTGATCTTTCACTCTGTTTTGGAGAAATCTTCCATGGAAACACATTCTTCATCTCACAAGGTATGAATGAATTTATGAGTTGAGAGAAATAGTTACACCATTGTCAAGGCTTTAAAAGTGACTATAAGGAAGAAATCTAACTGATTAAAATAAAGGTATCTCATTCATTGAAAAGCTGTGAAAGGCCAACAGTTGCACAAACCTATTTATAATCATGTTATGTGATTCTTGCATCAATTAAGGCAAAAAAATAAACAGGGAAAGGTTTAGATTTTCAAGTGGGCTCAATCTCTGTGTCTAATTAGCCTTCTGCATCTCTGCTGCTTTAACAGGGTTCTTTGTAGAGATGGTGCCATCATCTACATAATAAAGAAGATTGCTTTGTGTTAAGAACCAGTCTATTAAAAAATAGTTTGCTGCAGATAAACATTTTCTCTATTTAAGTCTGAATCAAGGAGTACTCTTCGAGTCGTTAACCCTGATGATCCATAGTTATGCTTTAAAGATTGCACTAAGTTCAAGAGAAAGTATTTATCAAGGAAGCATAGAGAATTCACACAAAGAAAAAAAATACCAATTTAATAGCTCTGAATGTACTACAATCAAGCCCACAAAAAATTCTGTGGTTGTCTCTAAAGGGAAAATGTCAAAAAGATTATAAAAATGAAAAAACCCCAAAGGTTTCTTCATTTTGGAACTAGAGAACTGCAGATAGCAATTCAGTTAATACATTCTTTCTTAAAAGGGGGGTGAGGGGAGAGGCAGGAAAGCAATGCCCATTTCAACTGTAAAACTGAACTACTTTTTCTTTAAGTCTGTAAAGACATCTGACATTATGGGAGCAAGAAGTTGAGATCTATAAACATTCAACTGAAGAACAGGAAAACGATGCCCATGTGTCAGTCACATGGCATGCAGAATCAGAGCATACCTTCAAAGTGTACTGCTATGAAAATGTATCATGCATATGATGAAAAAACTCATTTGAATTAATTTCTTACTGAGAAACTATTTGCACTCATGTTATCCAGTGCCAAACTGCTTATAGGCAAGTCAGACTTCATATTTGTACTTCAAACTAGACTCACTACTTGACATTTTTGTATTTGAGCTGTTTAGTACTTGGAACGCATTATAGAATACAGAGATAAAAAGCTTAGGGTTTGTTGTCAAAATTAATTGCTTCTGTGTATCTGCTTCTGTATGACTCATAAATGGGCTAAAAAGGCTTTGGCTCTCCAGCTTAATTGAAAATATGTAAAATTGTCTATCCAATAACTTGTGGATATATCTTTATTTTGAAAACAATCTGAAGCTCACATATTTGTTTGGCCCAGGTGACCCTGTTGTTTTTAGTGAGCAAGAGAATAATTTCATGTATGAAGCAAAGTGGGAGTTTCACACAGTAGTTTCAAAATTGTGCTTCTAATTCACTTGACATTATAAAAAATGGTAATTTTAGCATCTAAAGTCCTAAAGTAATATTGCCATGTATGGTGAAAAGTAGTTTTCAGTTTATAAAAAGGGAATTTTGTAATACTACTTAAAACATTTATGGTATCTCACCTAGGCATTTAAGTGGTTTTTTTATATGTGTTTGGTTTTGGGGTTTTTTTTGTTTGGTTTTTAGAAATAAATACAGATTTAAATAACTACCAGCCTGATCCAGGCAACTCTACCTAGGTTATAGAATATAAATCTTCTTTGTCAGTCAGCAAGGTATTCTGAAAACTTCTACACCATTTTAGTGTTGAAAACAAAGCAAGCAACTCTTTCAGTACTGGCATTATGCAAAAGTTCATATCACATTCAGTTGCTTTGAAGAAACAGCTACATAGACAGCAGAGTGCCAAATAGTTTTAAATCCCTACCAATGACCTCAACTCTGCACATATTTATACAAATACTCACATGAATGAATGAGATCAACATAAGCACAAAGCATTTGAAGGACCCAAACCTAGCATTTGCAAATTATTACTTCCAGAATATTTTGCAGAGCTTTTAAAATGGAAGCTATTGGTTTTGTGTTAAAACATTAATGATTTGCTTTGAAGTACAAAGTCTCAAGAAAGAGCTTTTTAAAATTTTTCTTAAAATGTTTGCTTCAGACATTTGTTGAATAAATGCAAGAAGTTTATAACAGACAAAACCTGGGAAAAGTTTAAACTCTAAATCTCCAAAGACTTATGCACATGCCTAATACCACTAGTGGACCAGTTCGCTGATCTACTTGCATACACAAAGCTAAATATACGACTGTTACAAAGAATCGACCATAGGTCTTCAATATTAGATAGCTGTTTTGATTCATAGTTTTAATACATAATGTAATACTTCAGTATGAATCATTTTCTACTGACAAACTAGATAGCTCCAGTGCCAAAAAGTGAGCTATCCGCAGTTCATTTTATTGGTTAAAAAATAATATTCTTTCAAACCAATTAGAAAGGTGGCAATTAAGTCTCCAACAAAATATCTGAGCTCTAAATTTCTAAGCTCCGTAAAGAATATGGGGAGACACACCAATGTTTTAATATATGCTTTTGAAAAAGGTGTAGAAAAATACTGAAGGTATGATCTTCTATGATTTCTTCCTATTATCTCCTCAGAGAGCATTTCAATTGGTCTTTAATACTACTTCCCAAAATGCTGTGTCAAGATACCAGGCCAGGACTAGGAGATGTTCCCTGTTTCACAATATACTGTTTTTGTGGATGAAAATATTTGCCATGGTTATGATTTAGTAGCAGTTCAAGGTTTATTAATAGTGTGAGTTGATCAAAAGGTTGAATTTTATCAGCACTTAATGATTAACCAATTTAAAGATTAACAAGGTGATTTGGTAGAATAAGTTATAATTAAAACGTCGATTTATTTACAGATTCAAGAATGACAAAATTCACACTAACTTACTACAAGGTACTCTAAATCAAAGTATATATATGTACATATGTATAAACACAAAACATATACACAGACAGAAATATTCGGATCCAGTGAAGTAGACACCCACACTCATGAAGGCAATTGTGCATATTCAAACACATAGATGGGTAGAGAGGTGGATGGAAGAGGCTAGCCTACAGTTAAAATTTCCCTCTTCCCAAGTTTAGAGCAAATACTCACTGCAATGATATTCCACAACGGGCAGTAATTGAGCCTCAAGAAGTCTCACTTTGCCCTGACTTTTCGTCGGCTTTGTCAGCAGACAGTCTTTAAACCTCAAGCAGTCTGTGCCTGGGAGGCATCCCAACTCAGGAGAGATGCTGGTCACAGCCCACTGTGATCCAGGAGAGCTCAAAGGGTCTTGCTTAGGGTTGTTAACTTAGGTCTGAGACAATTTACTTTCATCAGGTACTTTTCCATTTCAGCCTAACTCAGATGATGAAATAGTCTGGTACTTTCCACCAGTTGTGCAGGCCCAGAACTTGATAGATGTTGAAGTTCTGGTATCACCCCCTTTGGGCCACGACCCAGGTACAGATATACTAGGCTATTGGGAGGTGACTGATTGTCATTACTGTTCCCAAGTGGTAGGGAGGCAGGAGCCAGGTACACTAAAGGGGTGCCTTAACGCTCTGGTCCACAGCCTTTCCCAATCCATCTTGGGTTGGTATGTGCCCCAGGGTTGGGGGGGTGGATCGCACCAAGTGGCCCAAGATGGGGGGGAGTTGCACCACCACAACTGTGTCACTAAAGTCTGCAGTAGTTTAATTAATCAGCTGTGAAAGAACTCATATGACTGTTGCACAAAATGATAAATACTAGTGAATGTTCTACCAATCATATTCCTCTAGATAGCTCTCTCTGTGGCAAATCATTTCAGCCATTAATTAATTCAAAAACCTTTTAAATGCTGATTGGAAAAGTAATCCTTAAACATCTTTGATTTTCAGTTTGATTTTCATCTTTTTGTATCTTTGCTTAATTTCATATCCTCTCAGACAATTTCCATCTTCATATCTTCCATTCCTTCCTCAGCTTCCCATTATCCATTATTTTTATCCACTCTTTTAACCAGTCACTGTTTTCTTTCCTTACATTGCTTCATAACATCCCTCTTTTAGCTGCTTTTGGAACATAATAATGACTATGCATATTATTTACTTCTAAACCACCACCTCCTCCCCAATCTTTCTCTAGGGTGCAGAAAAAAACAGCTCTGTGCCCTATAACAAAAACCAGCATAAAACACAACACAATCCTCTCCAACAGCTCTGCCCTCCACAGCTAACCTGTCATCCACCTCTTTGGGACCAGTCTGTGCTCATCTGTCTCTGTGATTTAACTGTAAGACAATAAAACCCTGAGGCATGTCTGTATTTACACCAGTTCAGTGTCATATTATCCCAGAACAGCATCCTGAGCTAAAAATCTATGGATTTGCCCCAAAGGGATTTTAATTTCTCTTTGAAGCTGTATGCCATCATGTGGGAATGATGGACTCTCTGCCCCTGACTAAGTGGCAAGTGACACACTTCTCTTTGGATGCTTAGTTCAGTCAGCAGGTCAGCTCTGCATCAACAAGCAGGGTCCAAGGTACAATACTTAATGAGAGAGTTGATGTTTGTGTTGCCTTCAGTAGCTGTGTGTGGGCGTGCCTTGAGGCCCAAAGCCATCCTATTTGATCACATGTGCCTGTGATCAAATTCGAGAATTCACATACTGCATCCTTAGCACACATGAAGAGAAGGGTGTTCTCCCCTGGGTATTGTAAACTCATTTGCACCTCACATAGGGCCCTCTTCATTTGCATGTAAACTGCTAAAGTTCCTGCCCTGTGAACCTTCCCCCTGTGCCTTACCTTGTACACTTCATTTAAAGACTTTTACTGCAGTCCTTTGGTGACAACTCCAACACTGCTGACAGGTGCCTTGCCTGTTGAGACTGGTAAGGTAAGAAAAGTGCCCTCATGCCACCATCTACAATCAAGTAGCAGTTCTCTTCAAGCTACAGTTCTCTCAAATGGCATTGTTTGTCCTATTCACAGCATGATCTCCCTCCCTTGGTCTCCTACAAGCTCCATGTTATTATTCCCCCTTTCAGACAATGGCAACTGCAAAACTACCAGTGCCTTGAATGTACCAACAGGATCTAATTGCTCTGACCAGTTAATAGCCTCCTTTGCCTGTAATCCTCTCCTTTAACCTCCCCTCTCCTAGGTGTTTAGCTGTCTGTGTTCATGGTCTGCTTTGAAATGGCACAGCTTAGATCTGAGCGTCATGAAAACAGTGCAGTTGTGACAAGCAGTTGTGGGAAGTCTCATCTGGGACCTCCACCCATGCAGCCTCCCAGGTAGTAGTAGCTCAGGAGCTCCAACTACACTCAGACCCTTGATCTAGCCTGAGCTATGGCATGGGTGTGGTGTGCCTGGTGTTGCATTTTTCCTTGACTTCCTGGCCTGACCTCAGGCCTGCCTCACCACTACAGATTTGTCTGATCATCACTGTTAGCTGAACCTGGCTACTGAACCCTTTCTCTGCTCTTTTATTTAGGGTACTGTGGGACTGCACCCTGAGGGTGAGGGCACTGCCCTGCCAGCCCAGCTGTTGCCCTTGGCTCCTGGCTTGCCCTCCATTACAGAGCAGCCCACTCTGTTTCCTGACACAAACCTTCAGGGTAAGAAGCCCATCTCTGGTGCCCCGAGACAGGCATATTTTGTCTGTACACGTAGTGGCATCCTACATCCTTCAATCTGGTCCAGTACTCACATGCTCCATCTACCCTTTGAAATGCGAGCATTGAAGTACGAGGCATGAGATAGATATACAAAGCCATCTATCATCCTGCCTGCTGTAACTGGAAGGCATCAGGCAGATATTCCAGGTCCCACATGTGTTCAGGTGTCAGATTCTCATATCTATCCAATATCCACCATAGGGGCCCCTGGTTGTATGTAGGAATGGTTTTTTCCCTCATATTGCAGTCTCAGACCACAGACTTACAATCTTGTCTCAGAACCTTCGCAATGTTACCTGGACAGCTGCAGGGTCACTTCAGTCAGACTATGAACTACTTCATGTACAGAAATTTATTGCTATGCCTGGCTACAGGATGGCATTTTGTGCTCCTGAACAACAGGACAACATCCCAGCACTGTCTTCAGCATCGTGATCTATTGAACTCCCCAGAAACCCAGGAGCTGCTGACTCTCTGAGGTCAGCAGGGACAGTTTCATCAGAACCAGAAGTTGTAGGACACTATTACACGCAATAACTATTCTTGCTCTGTCAATACTGTTAGAGGAAGTAGGCCCAGTCCCCATAAGGAAATAAGCAGTCCAACTCTGACCTCATTTGTTTTAGGGATGTGAGATCAGAGACTCAGCAATAATGGTGCTATGGGAAATTTTTCATTCCATATTCTTAAGGAACTTACTGTTTAATTTTTAACTTTATGACATTGAAATTTGCAAATATGGGAAAATAATTCATTTTTTAAACGGTCTAAGGAATATTTTCCCCTTTCAGTTGTGTAGATTATTTTTAGTATATTCTGATAAATCTTCAGTATTTTAAATTGAACTGGAGGTGAAATAAAAAACCCCTATTATTTACTTAGCTACTACCATTAGCATACTAGCTATTACATCTCACTACTTCCCATGGATATATAAAATGTAGTTTCTGATACAGTTGAAACCTTTGATCCCCTGACAAAGAATGGAACTATTATTTACATAAATATAACAGTTCAGAAAGCAGAAGAAAATTGATTTATCTGCAATGTACCATGCACATTAGAATTATGAAGTAGCTTTCAAAAGAAAAAAAAGAATAGAAATTCAATGAAAGAAAAGCCTCCTCACACTGCATTTCCAACTATGCACTAGCAGATGTATATATAGATATACATGTACATTTCAGAATTGCCTTACTATATTCATATAAGAAAGGCAAAAACTGCTGCTGGAAATAATGAACTCTTAAAAATACTTTCACACAGTTTTTGCAATTCAGTTTAAATGAATGAATCTGAAGTAAACTGTATTAACTTGGCATTCATTTTTTCCCCCATCTTTATGTTTGAGAGTATCATAATGAACCGAATGAAGAAATAAACTCCATTTTAAACTAGTGATTATGAGAACTTGCCTCTGGATGTCATAATGCATGAATTGTAACGATCTGCGTCCTAGGGCAACATATACTTGCTAACAGGGTATGACAGTTTTTTAAAAGGCTGTAAGGAAAGCAGGATATAGTGCTGAGAAAATAAGTTACCAGTGAACTGAGAGCTACCCATAAGGACCAACAACCCAACGATTACTAAACTATGGGCCTATGCCTGAAAATTCAAACACTGAAAATATAGTTGTCATGTATAAAGTATAGGAACATTTCACTCAGTCTTGCTCTTTTACTGCAAAGCACATCTCCTTATGTCAAGCATGGGTTTACATAGCTTGCCTGATTAGAGATGTGTTTAATTACTTTCTAGAATGATATCAAAGAGAAATATAAAATTACAGAGAAACCCTTGAAGAGCTGTAAAACTTCAGAAACTAACCACTTAATAAAGCAAATAGTTCGTAAGTGTGCCATTTGTAACTTCAAATACATTTTAAAACTTGTCTCTTCTTTGGAGTAAAAGCCCTATCTCTTCTCAGGCAACAGGCTTATTATATCTGTTCTTAGATATAAAAAACCTGCTTTTGGCTGAAAGCATCTAACATAAGCTGATTAGCTTTATTTTATTTTGTTTTGCTCTTGATTAAAAATATAAAATTTATTTGCTTGAGATAGTACTAGTGTAAAAGAGATATATTTGTATTTCTTGAGAGATTAATATTTCACATGTAGCTATAGGATTACTCTGAGTGATATTCTGGTGTTGTAATGCATCTAGAGTTGAAAGGGTTGTGCAATTGTATAGACAGTATTAATTCACTATGTCATTTACTGTGGGATCCAATGCTACATTTTGGCTAGGGACATCTTGCAATCACTCTCATATTCTATGGATAAAAATTATTCACTTAATTGGAAAGATAAATACCAATTCTATATTACATATATTTCCCCCACATTCCGAAGTGCAAATCTAAGCATGCTTTGTCTTCTATTGACAAACTATAAAAATTCTCACTGTCTTTTTCCTCCCACTCCCCAGACTTCCAAAGTTAATTGTCCATGTCAAGGGAGAAATAACACAACTCCTCTTTTTCCTTTTAAGAGTGATATTTCAAAAGTGCAAGGTTCAACCCTTTCAAGGTTCTTTCTAAACATTCTGAAAACAGCTTCTAGACTAAAAATGTTTCTGGAGAATTTATGTATACATCACCTAAATTCACTCAAGCAGAAAATACCAGCATCAGCAAAGAACCTGGGGGGGCTATAAGTATACCAAGAGGTATATAATATGTCTTAGTTACTTACAACTGTAAGATAGTTAACATGATAGGTCAGACCAAAGGTCTGTCTAATGAAAGATACTGTCTTCAGCAGTGGGCATAACAGATGTTCAGAAAAACAGGGTAAGAAATAGTACACATTCATGAATCTTCCTTATGATACCTTGCCAGTTCATAGTGCCTTAACTATCACTAGTGAACTGTTCTGAAGAGTATGCTAAAGATTTTCTGTGTAGATTAGAAGCCAAAGTACAAAACTAATGTTGTTCTTGGAGAAATGGCATTTCTTGCTTTCAAGAAAAAAAAGATACCCCTACATTTAGTCCACCAAGGCTCTGGGGCATCTGGATTTTGTGGGAAAACAAGAATTTGATATACCCATTATCTGAACAGATGCAAGCTTTCTTCGGTATACTAAGAGAGGACCAAAAGCCTACTAAGAAGGAGGGTATATTGGCATAGGGTCAATGCTAAAATATTTGATTTGGATGGCTCCCTGCTGGCTTGGACTGTGAACAGAGTGACTGTAGCTTGGCTGTAAAATGCCAAGATGTACTTGTCTGTTTGATTTAAAGAGAAATCCCTATCTCTACAGAAATCTTCGGGGGGGGGGGGGGGGGGGGGGGAGTTATCTCTGAAATATAAGAGTGTAAACCCAAAGACCTCCAGGCTGTATCAGTGAAGTTCAGATATCCGATCAGGTGATTAACACCAGAAAAAGAAAGCTGTGACTTTTAGAGAGGAAAAATTCCCCTAATATTCTTCCTAGACACCAAGAACAGATAGCTTACTCAAGGACAAACAAGAAATCTGTGTCAACACCAGAAAAGCAGTCAAGATTTTATGTCAAGTTTCTGGACTTTAATAGCAGATAGTGCTCTATGTCTTATTCAATGAGACTAAAGTATTATTTGAGAGCTTTAAAACTGCTATCTTCTGAAACTTTAAAAATGTGAATATTTTATTTTCAGCAAATGAAATGTACTTCATTCTGAATTTATTCAAACATCATCAAGAAATTGGTTAAAATATAGTTTGGTCTGGACGTGAGTCAGATTATATGGAAAGCAACAATATTCTCACTCATCTTCTCTCTCCTCTGCCTAGCTACAAAAAACACAGCACAATGAGAAAAGCAGAGTGTCAGGAGTGAGTCCTTAGCTCTGGCCCATATGTAAGGGTTGAAAATAGCCATAGAGATATTGGCCTGGTGATGAATACTTTCCTTAGAGTGGGGCACAGCAAGGAAGGCAGATTGTGAATTCTTAATATTTCATACTGCAGTCTTTGTCTGGGGCAACAAAGCAGCAGTTCTTTGCTTGGGGCAAAGCCACAGCTGAGTCCAGAGCCAGTAAAGTCCATCTGTCTTATATACAACAGATCGGTCAAATTTGTAGCGCAGATTTATTCCATGGGTTACAACTGTGAAGAAACAGAATTATAATGATATTAGCTAGTTTAAAATTGTAACTTTCTTAAATATAAACATGCTAAAATATTTTTTCAGTGTGGGAAACAAATTCAGGTGTAATCAAGAATCATTGGACAAGCTGCAAAAGTTGTAATAGATTAGAATATGGTTCCCACCTTTAGATGCTTGGCCATAAGGA
Source organism: Strix uralensis (assembly GCF_047716275.1). NCBI lineage: Eukaryota > Metazoa > Chordata > Aves > Strigiformes > Strigidae > Strix > Strix uralensis. Next base: position 44,378,346 of record NC_133975.1, read on the forward strand.
TCATGCTGATTCTTGCTCTATTTATGTCCTAGTAAATCTTACTATTTATTTCTTTGCAATGATGCAAGTTCAGGAGAGAAATGGGGACACTACCAACTCCTCTCTCAGGACCAGCTTTAAAATAAACAGTAGAACTTTGTGGAGAAGAGCAATGGGGTTAAAATTTTTATAAAATGGCAACTAAAACAGGGCAGCTCACAGCAATAAATATTTCACTATGGAGCCAAAGGAGTTTGCCCATTTCTCTTCGATCTCAGTTTCAAAAGGAAAGGTTACTCTTGCCTGCCTGAATTAGTGGGGTTTTAGGAAAACCTCACTGCAGTCTTGAAATCATGAATCCACCCTAGAAAGTAACAATTTAAAGTCAAATTCTTGTCATTGGCAGTTCTTATTGACAAGCTGAAATGCTCTAAAAAAAAAAAAAAAAAAAAAAAGCATGTTAATTTTAGGTAGCCCCCCACTCAGTCTGAAGAACCCCATGCACTGAGTGGCATCAACAACAGGGTTTTGGAATTAATCACCTTTGTGTTCCAACATCTGAGTGTGACAAAGTCCCTCTCTGAATCTACTCTAAGTCCTGAACTATGCTGAAATGATGAACATTTTCAATGTTCAGCTATGCAACTATTGCGGATGGTTTGTTTGAATATAATTTTAAGTAAATTCTTAAAATAAAGCTTAAAATATTCAGTCTGCTTTCTCCACTGTGATATATTTACATCAATTAATATTATTTATAATACTATATAATAAAATTAGTCTAGTATTACCACTTTTTTTTGCAAATGGGGAAAAGTTTCATTATTTTATATTACACTTAATTATACCATTTCTGCATATTATGATTTTTTTCTGGCATTCTTCCCTCATTTCTTAAAGTTTTTCACATCATTTGTGCCTACCTTGACTCAGGAGAGGTATTTCCATAACTGAACTCACCAGTCACATGCAGCGCAAATTTCATATTCCTTGTGTTTATCCCAGTAGTCAAATATTCCACAAATCACCTTGACTTTCTTATGTATTTTTATTCCTTCTTTTTGTTTTAAAAAATATACTTCCACTTTCTGTGGTTACCAGTATTTTTCTTAGTCTGATTTTACTGTCTATTCATAGAGCACCTGAAATATAATACAAATATGTTATAGTCTATCTCCCATCAATATAATTTTCAGTCCTGTCATGGTTTAACCCCAGCTGGCAACTAAGTACCACACAGCCTGGGATGGGGAAGAGAATTGGAAGGGTAAAAGTGAGAAAACTCACGGGTTGAGATAAAGACAGCTTAATAGGTGAAGCAAAAGCCACGCACACAAGCAAAGCCAAGCAAGGAATTCATTCACCACTTCCCATCGGCAGGCAGGTGTTCACCCATCTCTGGGAAAGCAGGGATCCATCACACATAACAGGTGCTTGGGAAGACAAATGCCATCACTCCAATCATCCCCCCTTCTTTCTTATTCCCCCTCGATTTATATGGTAAGCATGATGTCATATGGTGTGGGATGTCCCTTTGGTCAGCTGGGATCAGTAGTCCCAGCTGTGTCTCCTCCCAACTACTTGTGCCCACCCAACCTGCTTGCTGGTGGGGTGGTGTGAGAAGCAGAAAAGGCTTTGACTCCGTGTAAGCATTGCTCAGCAGTGATGAAAACATCCTGAATTATCAACACTGTTTCCAGCACAAGTCCAAAACTTACCCCCATAGAAGCTACTATGAAGAAAATTAACTCTACCCCAGCCAAAACCAGCACAAGTCCCCAGGCCTCCAGTTCTACCTGTTCCTGGCGATTGATTTCCGGCATCTGATTTACTGGCAATCCTGTCATTTTTTCTTAACATTTGCCTGTTGCATAGGCCTAAATCTAGATGTCATTCCTGTGCACTTCTAGCACTCTTCTTTCTCATGATCTCTAATGAAGTCTAGGCTTCTATAAAGTAAAAGTGAGAAAATGGGAGAAATTATATCCAAGCCCTGTTAACAGCTGCTACTGTTCAAGCAGATAGCTTCATAAAGATACCACAAACAGCATCAACTAATTTAAGCCCACATGGACTGGAGTAACCAAATTTTTCTCTGCATTTATCAGCTTTATTTCTCTCCAGATTTTTATCTTATTTCTTTTCTCTTTCCCATGGGATCACCTGCCCTTCTCTGCTTCCTTGTGAGTCCATATTCTATTTCTGTACTTACCCTCCGCATCCTTCAGTATGGTAAGCTCATTTTTCTATTGTATCTTGTACCAAGAACATTTGCCAGTCCTGAGTTACTTGAGCATTATTTTTACTCTTATGCTTGATCATATCCACACAATCAGTATCCATAATCTTCAGACCCATTTGTCGGAGATCTATCAGGTGACAATGCATAAGTAACTTCTCTTAGATGTTACCGAAGGATAGCGCATCTTCAGCATATTGTACATGCCAGCATCTTCTGATCTTTCTGCTCCCTTTTATTTCTTTTCTTCCTGCCTCAGTTCTTGACAATGTCTTCCATTTTATATACCTAGCCCGCAAGAAAAAAAAGAAAATCCTGAAAACTCTTATATTAACACATTCCTTGTGCTGGATGACATGTCTGTGAAACCTTCTGCTTAGGTCAGGTTTTTTTTTCCTTTTTGAGCAACAGGAACAATTAGCCATCCATCAACTATGATCAGAGATTTCCCTCAGCAGCAAGTCCTCTGTCCTGTCACAAAATCCAGACTCTACAAACTCCAACCAGGCTCTGCCATCCTAAAGACTGTCACTTCACTACAGGAAAAGTGAAGCTCCATCCACATTCAGGACAAGATACCAAAATGCTATCTTTTTAGGAGTTTTTTTCCCCTCAAGGCAGGCTTTTCCCTTTATTTAGTCTGTTAACTATCAGATCCCACCAGTCTATGATCAAAGCCAGGAATTCCGTTTACTGTCACATGGACTACACTGAGCTTGACAGAAGACTGTCAGAATCTGACAGACTCTGCAATGAGAAGTATTACAAACTGCAACCGGAAAAATCTAACAAAACACTAGGCAAACAACAACAATAAAAACATACAAGACTTTGAAAGATATGAAACAGCTCACTCTTACTGTTAGACTGCTTCGTCTTTGATTTCAGCATGTGTGGTGTTTGTGGATAACACTGGGAGATACCCTGTGCAGCTCATCTTGGGTGACTTCAATCTGTAAAAGTGCTTCAGCCAACGATTCAACTGGTGCAGGATGATCCACTTGCTGGCAGGCTAGCTGGCCACTTAAGATGTCTACTCGTGGGCTGAATGTGTAGCTGATTCTTGTTTTTTCCATTTCTATAAATTGAATGCTTGTCAGTCATGTGGCAGTTTTTACTGAGAGGCCAGGGAGTAAGTGCTCTGTGACTGGGATTCCTTTTTATCTCTCTGAAGAGAACAGAAACAAAATGAAATCACAAAAACTATCTCTCTCAAATTATGACTGAGGTTTCAACTTTTAGCTCTATATCAGATAATTTAAAGAAAAAACCTTAACTGCTTCTTAAAATTGCTCACATGACTCTTCTTGATAGCTGATGCCATTATAAACTTTAGCAAAAATGCAGAGGAAGCAAAATGAAGGCGATGCTTTTATTGCTCTTAGCACACTGCTGTACAAGTCATTATTTGGTCTACAAACTTCCAGTCAAGTGTAATCTGTTAAAACATATTGTTCTGAAGAATTTATGTGGCCCCTAGTCTTTTAATTCAGCTGAAGTAATAAACAAGACTGTACAAAAAACGATGATTGGAAAAAAAGCAAAAAAAAAAAAAAAAAGCATTAATTATTCCCTCACTGAACTCTATGGGTTTTATTATTAATTTCAGCTGAAGCAGGATCATACTGAAAGGAAAAGTCCTGTCACTTTGGTCTTGAGACAAGGTAGAAAAATAATCACAAATCTGAACAGCTATTGCTCTAACATTTTATATGTCACTATTCAGTGCCACTTATGCCTTATTGTATGCCAGAAACGGTTCCAAGGCTGCTTTCTCAGGGCAGCCCTACTAGCCAATGCTAACATAGTTGTACTGTTCCTCATAGTTATATATTTTTATGTGGAGTGACAGAGTGCTTTTTAAGCATGCTGTCTCAGGTGTACTGAGTTGAGGTTACTTTTTCCAGGAAAAATATATAAAATTAGAAATGTGTTTCTAAGGCCAAAAGTCCCCTCAGTATTTTGGAGAAGACTAGAGGAAGAAGCAGCTGCATGATAGCCATCATAATTCATTTCACAGAGCATGTAATGATGACAGCTTTCCAAATGCTGTCAGATAGAGAAACGGTCAATGTCATCAATAGGCATGTAAGGAAGAAACATAATTACAAGGTAAAAAAGTGCTTGGTGTCATCAAAAGGATTTAGGTGAAACTCATGGGAGATCACAATGGAAAAGATGCAGGAAACTGGGCTGACAAAGGGAAAGAGAAGGGGATGTGCTTGCCAATAAAGTAGAAGGATAAAAGGACTGGAGTTTTACTGAGGAATAGCCATAAGACCAGAGAGTTAAAATTAAAGCTAATGGGAAACAAGGAACTCTACAAAGAGCACTTTAAGTTCAGTTCAGGTTTGCTTTAAGTGGTGCAATTTTAAAAAGGCCCAAGACATTGAGTATAAAGACAGATAATGTCACTTCTCTTCTTGAAAAGATCCTATCACCAAGTCATGGTGCTGATGTTGATCAAGAAAATGCTACAAGTTTTACAGCTTTTCACAGATGCCCTCCCTTATTTCCCTCCAGCTGTTAAAGCCTTTTCCTGAGGCTTTATGCCTTTTGGTATTTCAATTGTACTTTAAGAGATAAAAAAGTTTTGTCTACCTTACTAAAAGTCTTGCAGCTTTTGAGGTATCTATGTAATAGACTGTATGGATTCTTACAGGGAAAGAAGCCACAGCTGGATCTGTTCTGGTAAGACAAGTAGGTTTAGAGGTTGAGATCAGAGGTTTGACTCACAACTGGCTGATTTAGATAGGCTTCGAGCCCAGAAGTAAGTGGGCTGGAAATTGCTTGCTTACCAGCTTAAAACTCCATGAATGAAAAGTCATTGTAGGGGCTATAAATAAAGAGGGATGTTCCTTTAGCAATTTTGTGAGGGCATTTGTGCTGATGTGAAGGAGAGCAGAAAGTCTCTTTGTTCTGTTCTTCAGTTGCAGTGAACAAGAGACCATGCCAGTGTGACTGTCAGTCACTTCTAGTCCTGGCTGGAAGAAGGCATCACCAAACTATACCACAAACATGGAGACAGAACATAGCTGGATAAACCTTTAAATACATACATACATACATTTTCTTTGATATTCATTCAGCTGGCTGGCTTTAAAAAGTCAGTATTTTAAATGTTAATGAAGCACAAACTTTCCAACATAGAAAAAGTATTTTGTAACCAAACTCCAGAGACAACAACATGATTTTGTGGCACTCACTGTGTCTTTCTTTAACTAGAAATAATATTAGCTCTCTTTGTTATAATCTTGCAGTCACATATAATTCTGTTAATGCTGAGAGTCAGATGACCACATCCCTCCTGAAAGTATAAAGTTGTTCTCACCTTAATAAGCTTTTATTCTTTGGCCTGCTCTGGCATAATCAGTGTTGTGGTTGTCCATTGTCAGAAAAACCTGATGTTGCAAATTCTGTGCAAACGACCATTGCCTGTGGTATTCAGCCTGTGTTCATAGCTCTTCTGGAAGAAATGACCTGGGATGATTCACACATACTGCTTCTAGGTTCAGTAGCACTGGTTGGCTCTCTGTCTTTCCCATAGACTGTCACAGGCATGACCTAAGAATCAGCCAACAAGATGGGGGGCACAGTGGGATAGTGTTGATTCTCTAAATTAGTTAAAGTCAGAGCTGGATGTAATTCAAGCTAAGCCTTCAATTTTACTGCATCTTCCGTAAAGAAAGGGGGATTAATTAATGATCTTTTAGTTAGAATTAAAAATACAATTATTTTATTAAAATTACAAGTATTTTCTAAGCATAGCAATAAGAATGGAAATTAACATAATGGAAAGTCATTTAACACATTAAAATAATAAAAATAAGAATTCTACATGTAAAAAGACAGATAGTAAAAATTGGTTATAATGAAAGTCAAACGAAAACATAATTGAGTTTCAGGAAGTCTGAATGTGACTTATTACAGGAAGCTTGTTTGACATTGGAACATGTGTTTCCATTTAACAATCAGCATCCATAATGCACACAGCCATTTAAGTTCATAAGAGTTTAAGAAAAGTATCACGTTCCTAATTTAAAATTAGCTAAACTATGTAGAGAGCCTTCATTTTGCAATTTTACTTTCAGAACTGGCTGGGAAAAAAAAAAAAAATCTGGCAAAGATTTCCTGATTTTCAGAGACGTGTTCAACCTCAGGGGATGCCTTTGTAAAATGTCAACCACTGGAAAGGTGATAAACCCAAGATAGGGATTTACATTAAGAAAAGGCGGATGGAATATTTAGAGACCATTGATGGAAAAGCTAACAATGGATATAGATAAAAACAAGTTATATGTATCTGTGCTGAAGGATTCACAATTATATTCATTTTTTTCCATCTGACAGAAAAAACTCCATACTTATTTGAAGAGAGGCATAATTTTTTTGTTACAAAGTCATAAAATATTTTTTTTTTAAAAACAAAGAATTAAAAAACTACATTTTTGCTATTTAAAAGAAACATTGCATTCTTCCTTTCCCACAAACCTTTCCTGCATCAGCAGGGCACCACTTTAAGATTACGTGTGTTCTGCCTTGTTCTGCAGGATAAAATTTTTCAGGAAGAAGACATGCTGGTGTCCTTCCTCTTCATATATAAAATCACTGCAGTTTCATAATATACTGACATTACATCTGGCATAACAACTAAAACTACCTTCCCACAGAACATCTGACCAGAGAGAGGTATACCAGCAGAGTGGAAAAAAATAGCGCCAAAACTTCCCTGCCAGAAAAGATGAAGAAATTGTTTTTCTGCTATGTGTAATTCAAAGTATGCCAATGTGCACAGTCCGTTTAGAGGACATAATTCTGGATGCTAAATGTCATCACATACATGAAATTTAAAAAAAAAAAAAAAAAAGAAAAAAAAGATACAGAATTGCTATTTAAGTAGATGAGTTAATTCAAGGTGAAAATACCTTCTTGAAAAATAGGATGTACATATAAAGATGCCTGATCTGAAAAACAGAATTATGACAAACACATGTAGTAAAGAATGTTTTTTTCAGGTTTTGTTAAAATATGAACACTCTGGTGGAACTGGATAAAAATGAAATTGGCCAGAAAGACAGAAATTTGAGAAGCTCATCAACTACAGTAATCTGTCATTGCAGAAGTACATGAATATTATTTTCTATATCAAAAATAATTAAATATTGGTTTCTTTACTGTAGACATTTGTCATGGATGGTATTATTACATTGTTACAGTGATAGCAATATCACTACTGAAGAATGAACTCCTAAACCCAGAGATATTAGTGATTTGATTTTATAGCACTTGGCAGAATAAAAGAGCAAGTATTACATAACAGATGCTAATCATTTTCTTCTTGAGTGCCAAAATGCAATGATGACATAACTGAATAAAGAAAACAAAAGGATAATACACAGTTAATTTTAAAGCTTTTCTAGTCTGGAAGGTAATAGAACATTCTATTTTAAGGGAAAAAGCAGATTTTGTGATAAAAGTAACTGTTACACATGAACTCTCTGAAGTATGCGATCTAACCCGGTGTAGAATTTCAGAGCCAGGAATGTGATAGCTCTTGGGTGAAAATGTGCATTATTTTTCCTTTTTCCAGGTCAGGTCTTCATCTAAAGACTACTTAAAATCATGAGTATACAAGCATAGTTATAAAGCATCTGTGCACAAGGATAATTTTGTTGTTCTCTAAAGGCAATGAATACAATTACTTGTGCACATTAGTGTTTCCAGAATCTGTAATTCTTGATAGTTGGGGGTATTTCCCCCTTTCTGCCCTATTAAAGGATTTTCAAACTCCGTTCAACCTGGACCTTGGCCACTCAAATTCAAAACTGATTCTCAAAACCTTCAGGTATTAAACTTTCTACGGTAAAGCAGTTTCTGCCACTTCAGATATACACATACAAGACACTGATCTCAAGTGCTGAACATCAAGGTACCGAGTTTATGCACAAAAGTCAGAAGCCTCAGAGGAACGCTGCTTGCCTATCTTTTCTCCATCTGTTTCATACAGTACATGGAACACCAGCATTTAGTTCTGTTTTCCCAATGGTGAAGTACAAACCCATATTACTCATCTCTTGAAAAAGAGATTTAAATCTTCTCTATAACAGGATATTGAAGCTCACCCAGACACTCAGACTAAATTCCACTTAAATCCTACTATAGTATCTCAGTACTTTTAAGTCTCTTTTAATACGTACTGAACATCAAACCCTTCATTTCCTAATGTAGTGATGCATTAATGTAAAGATTTTCATTTATTGCTATGAAGTCAAGTTGATTTCATAGTTAATATCAGTTCATGATAAATAATATATGACTGTCTTTTAAATAGATGTTTATACCTTCGTGCCATGTTTCAAGTTTGACTCACATAACAAAAAAGCCCCTTAGAACATCCACAGTGTAACTGTCACAAATAAGCAACTATTTGATGAGTTCTTACTAGTTCTTCTTACTAGTTAATAAGTTTATATTGAGCACAGTTTGATTACTTGATAAATAAAAGTGATTCTCAGTGTGCATAAAGATTTTCAGTTCAGCTCTATGGCTTAATTTTTCTACTCTTGCTAGCACTAAGCTGTTCTTTATCCTGTAAGTGTTCTTGAACATTATTCATATCTCTGTGTTCACTTCTGAAGGTAAAACTGACTCCACATAAGCTCTACATAAGAGTTCATAAACAGAATGATCTATTTACTCCATACCCTGAAAGCTGTATGAACCAAGCCAAAAATAGCTGCTATTCATTGAAAGCAGAAAGTAGACGGTTTTTTATAATCTCCACAGCCTTGGTGTTTTTAGATTTGAAACACTTCTTTTACAAGTACGTAAAGTAATACAAGTACCAGTCTTTCATTCTGTATTGCCAAGAACTACAAAAAGGTTATGGGAGATGCAATAGTCTATGAAAGTTGATGGAAAGCAAGATTCCTGAAAGCTTTAAAAAAACCCCAAATCCGTACTGAGAGGAAATACAGAGAGATAGATGAGAAAATATAACAACCCAGATTAGCACCAAATTCCTTTCTTTTAAGCCCCAGGAAAAATACACTATTCTATAAATAATTTTTACAAACTCCATTCCAATGAATACAAAACTGGAAAGATAAGTAGGAAATTGCCTGTATGTTTTCACACCAAAAATACACTTAGAAGTCATATAAAATCTCAGTAGTAGAATCAAACTATCTAAATACATTGAAGACAACTTGATGTTAGGGTATGATTCAGCATACTCAGCTAACTATAACACATTGTTCAATTAATACATCAAATTTTTGTTGGAGGTTTTAGTTTTTAATGAAGCTGCTTTAAATAAAATAGTAATTCTTCAGGAAATGTTATTTTTATATCGGAACTTAGTTTTAAGTTAAAATAAAATATTAACTAAATAAAATAATGTCTTGATAAAAATTACTCTTTAAGCCCAAGTTCTTTTACATATTTATTTATGTATTTATATAATTTTATATTTTTATATATATTTAAAAATATCATTTCAGCCCACAAATGAAAATATGCAAAAGCAGTGTTTAATGACTAAATCAACAGGTTAAATTTTACCAGCATCCAGCTAGATGATTTGAGGCCTTGCACATTTGTTATTTTCTCAAATCTTCCCAGATTTCGGTCAGTTCCCATATGTATTTATTGAGTTTTGATGTATTTGATATGTCAGTGATTCCTCCCTTACAGTGAAATGAAAACAGAATTTTTTAACTTTTTGAATTTTGTCCTATTCTTCTTGGCAGAATTATACACCAGATACTTTCAAGCCTTTGAAATAATTATTTTTCACTCTTAGCTCCTAGATACATAGAAAGTGAATCCTTTATCGCTGCACTTCATCAGCTTCAAGACAGTGCCTATTTCAGACTGCCTCACAAAACATCACATTTAGAAGTGTAAGATTTATAGGCCTGAACCTGAAAATATTCTCTTCCTTTCCCCCAAGGTGCACAGGATCTTCACTCAAGATTCAACCCTAGTATAAATAACTGCAGAGCTGTTTACCAGTACTTTATGGCTATGAGTATAGGAAAGACATGTGTTTGTTCCTTGTTCCAATAAGGTTGGGAGAAATTTCTGCTCCAAACAAGCCTCGTAAATGCTCTGTTATGAAGCAAATCATGCTGCCTTATATGTCCTCCACAGCAATGGCAATTATCCACAAATTGGATCTCCGGCTGTGTTTTACAAGACTTCCAATTTTGTTATACAACTTCTTAATTATGTCCTCAGAGATAGGGAGTGTGTTACACAAAAGCCATATTGTCTTCAGTTCCCCTGTCCTGCTCAAAACCAAATTTTTCACATGACACATCACTCCTATGCTCTCAAATGCTGATTTTTACATCTGGATTTTATAATTTTGTATTTTTTCCATTTCCACAGCTGACCTTTTTGTGTATAACTGTTGTGAAAACCATGTCTCTTATAGCAGTCATTAAAGTGGGGGAAGTGTTTGTCTTGAGATTGCTTTCTTAGCAGAACCTGGAAGCTTGTCTCTGTGGCTGGGAGAGTTTGCTGTCACCCCCAGTTTTTTCCATGGCATGAATCTGCATTTGACTATCAGCGTGTGCTAATCCCAGCTACTCTGATCAACCAGGTGAGAGTTCATAACAAGCAATTCAGAAGCAGCAGCTTCTTAAACCACCTCTCCACTATGATTACCGCTAGTCCATTTGAAGCCAGCAGGACATACCACCTTCAGCAGCTAGTTCAGCTGTTCAGTTTAATGTTGGCCCTGAAATATAGCAAAAACTTTGCATAGTCAGACACACATTTCAGCACATGAAGGAAATGAAGCACATGGTTAGTTACATACAAAGCCCTGATCCCCATCAGCTGCATGCTATTCTGTGAGGCTTAACTTCAGCCTAAATCTGCAAGCATGGTTTCCTTGCGGATGTGTGGTGCGTTGAAATGTTGTTGTAGGTTGTAAACAATTACATGCTTTCAGAAAAAAGCATAATTTGCTCTTAATATTAAGAAATCACTTATTAGCTTCCTGAATTTTTGCTTAACTTTTGAATTAAATTTTAAGTTTCCTTTCCATTCATTTAGTTTCACTTGAAAACATAACACAAAAATGTGCAGACTTCATATTTAGCGCTCTCTCATACTTGGGCCAGTTAAATAAAATTTATAACATGACAGCATCCATGTCATTTGGATCAGTTAAGCCCAGCCTCAGGAGGTCCAGACCTCTTCTGAATGCCTGTGGCACTCAGAAGTTGTAATTGTTTCTCTTTCTTTGCCTTTTCTGTTCTGTTTAATTCAGAACAGAACTGTGTGTTGTAGTTTTATATATCATGAAATCAAGTGTTTACTCCCTTTCATGCCATGGGTGTGACACGAGGTACTTCTGTAGGCACATGAATGAGTCAAAGGCGTGTTGGACTGTCTTTTGGAGACATGTGAAGGTCAGAGGGAAAGAGCCCTTGCCGCAGGCTGTTTTTCATATTCATCTCCCATATTGGGAAAGATCTCTAGTGAACCATCACTAGACCAACACCTGGATTTTGCCCTGGAGGAAACCTGTTGCTTCAGTCTAAAAGGAGGCCCAGGGACAAAGCAACACTTGTTAAACAGAACTGAGATTCATCTGTGAGCCAAGTTTTTGGATGATGTAGACCTTTGAATTAACATTTCTTTGGCTGTTTAACAGAGTTGGATGATGTTTTAAAAAATAAGGTGTGACATTGTTGGTAATGCAGTGCTTTCAAAAATAAGCAGTGGTTGCCTTCAAATTGCTTGTCTAGAATAATAAAAAACGGACTTTTTAAAAAGCATAAAGAATCAAACATTTTAAAAACCTTGATCTAAATTTATTGCACCTATAAGATTTGCACTAAAATATAACCTGTTACAAGAAAAAGTACTAATGTCCATGAATTAAAAGAACACCTAATTCTAGTAAAACTAAAAATCTTATTAAAAATATTTCTTACTGCTTCCATTGACATCCACTATTCTCCTTCAATCTGCATTTATGGTTATTTTATGTCCTTTATCTGTTTCTGTTCAAATCTTACTACAAAATAAATTTTGTTGAACAAATATTACCACACTACTGAAACAATAGCTGAATAGTGTTTAGCATTTTTGCCGGAAGCTTATTAATAGGGGAAAAGAAGACCAAATAATGTTTTCTTAAAAGGAGTGATTAAATTCTCATTATTTGTTCATTTTTTTCCTCAATGCTGTACAAAGAAAAAGTATGCTGAAATGTGATCTAAAAATGGCAATCCTAGCTATGCTTTTCAGACTCTGAAAACCTCTATTTAAACTTCTGGTTATGGATTAATCTTTTACATAACAAAAAGAAGACAATATGAAAACTATTCATTGTCTATATGCAAAACTATAATTTTTTATGTGTTAACCAGATATCTGTCAAATTATTCGGGCATGATATTCACAAAACCCCTTAAGATCTAACCTAAGTGAGTTATGAGTCGAAAGTTATAAATGAGTTACAATTCAAAATGTAAATCTCACTGGGATTTGACAAGTGCATCTACAGGATATAACTATATTAAAGTGGACTCAGAACTTCTTTTCCAAACATCTTTCTGTATACATCTATAGACTGAAACAATCTAAAATAATAAATTAAAAAAAAAATCTTCCACTGTAGTTTTAACTCCAGCTGTAAAACTGACTTCTAAAAGTCAAATTTTTTGTAAATATTTATGCTAGAAAGGGAAACATGCACAAATGAACTCATCTCCTCCCTTTTATATAGTATACATAACTAAAATTACATCCCTGATTCTTCACAATATTTACACCTTTGCTGAGTAGATGCAAAACTCTACAGAAACAGGACTTTTTTTAAACTCCCATTCTACATAGGTGTAAAATGATTCCCAACAGAAGCTTGGTATGAGGCCGTGGGCTTTGTGCACAGAATTAACACAGGAGAAGAACTTTTGTAAAAGATTTGTCAAAAATAATTTAACCACCCAATGTGGACCAACCATAAGACCAAACAGAACCATCTTTTCTTTACTTTTTTCAATTGAATCACACCATCAAAAATACTCTTCCATACTCTCTACTAATGTTTGAACTGGGTCTTGCTGAAATTCCAGTACATCCACATTCTTAAAATTGCCTATAGATGTATTATTACTTTTATTGCTAGAATGACAGCTGTATAATTTTTTCTTCTTTCATACCAGACAGAGCTCCAAACTTTTAATTTTAGTTTTCAAAGAAAAGATGTGGATTGGAATAGCTGAACACCTACAGTACCCAAATCGGAACAACTGCTTGCTCAAAAGAAAGAATAGAGGGAATATCTGAAATTCTCACAGCTGTCTAAAATCAATGCATGGAGCAGGTGCCTGGAGTGCGAGTGAGATGAAGAGAGAGAGATGTGCAGGTGGCACATCTCTATGCCACTAATAGAAGTGAATCCAAGGCAATCTCTTGGGAAGAGGATGTGTATTCAGATCATCTTAGACAGAGGAGGAAAGTGAATATAGTTCTCCCAAAGCCTAGAGGTAGGTGTTGAAATTCAACGTAGAATTTGACACACTCCCTGTCTTCATTGGGTTTTTTTAGCTAGCTTACCTCCATGAGTGGTGTGATGTTTTCAGCATCATTCTGATGTCCTTTGGTATTGCATAGTTAGTGAGGTATCTGACTTGGATGTTGTTAAATCTTCTGGTTCCTGGTTCAAACACCATGTCACCAGCATTGTGACAGATGATTGTCATTTACAGATTAGTCTGAAAACTGACTAAATATTAACATTTTTTTCAGTGTTGGGTGCATAGATTGTGGTTCTTCAAAGTTTCTCTTCATCAAAGGTAAAAAGAGACTCGATATCCCTAGAAACTCCCATGAGACAGAATGGGTTAACCAGGAACAAGAAAAAGCCCAAAGAATCTACTTCTGCTATCAGATGGGGCAGTAATTTATGGAAAATGTGGGGTTTAGTGAAGCAGAATTTACACATTATTGGAGACAAACACCTGCTAAAATTGAACGGCCACCCTCTTCAATTTTTTCATTTGTATCTCAATACAGCTGAAATGAATTTAATTACTTTTTCTTTCTTCTTAATGGCTAGGAATATGATTATCCCTCAGAGAAAAGCTTTCAACCAAACCACATAAAAGCACTTCTTCTGCGACACTAGTGTCTATGAACCATTGTTTCAGCATGTTAATGTGCTGCTGTAGCAATAGATAAGGATAGAAGTGTGTGGTCAGAGAGGACAGAGTTGTTTATAAAGACTCTTTGGGGACTAAGAAACAATCTATTCACTAATATAAATCATGAGCTGTTAAAGTAAAAAATAAAATCTCTTTCACAGGAATGAAGAAATCACCAGACATCAATGGAATTACATTTGGTGCACTTATGTATTATTCAGTAGACAATAGGGAATGTAGTAATTGATCTTGGAGAGGATAAGATTTATCCAGATGAATCTTTTACAGACAGTTAAAGTCTTTTTCACCCCATTAGTATCTGCAGCAGCAAAGTCATGGCCACAGGAAAGCACTGAAATGAAGATAAGTTTAAAAACCCTGACTCTGGATGGCTTAAGACATTCATAGCGGTGCTGCTGTAGTATTTTTAATGTTTTTCTACCAAAAATCAAACTTTCTTACTATTTTTAAGTGCTCTGTTTAATCACAATTGCCACAGTCATTTCAGACAAATCCAATTTGACTTGCCTTTCCTGGCTGTTTAGAAGACACTTCTACCCAAAGATAGTGTCTCTGTAGCTTATTTGCCTTTCTTTAGAAAAGGACAGATTTCCAAAACAAATCTCTGTGTGTCTTTGCTTTTCTGTAATAACAAAATCTTCCCTCTCATATGGAGTGTCTTTTATGTAGGGCTGAGTTACTCAGTATCAGATTAACCATCACCTTTCTAGTCCAGTCTGTCAGATCCAATATTTTTCTGCTGTAATCAAAGTTAATACAAGACTAAAATCCACTTTTAAACAAAGTATAGGAAAAGAAAATTCTACAATGAAATTGACACCAAAGTCCAGTTTGATAGATAAGTACTATAGACTATTATACCTGAGCTGTGGAAAATTTATTTCTTAATCCACTACTAGGTCCTAGAGAAACACTTTTTTTCTCCAATGATTTCTCCTTTTATTACCAAATATTTATTTCTTATTCCAAACCTATTTAGTGGAAAAGAAACTACATCCAGGCATGGAAAGACTATGCATAAATGAACACCCACTTCTCTCCACAGGGAGTCTACAAAGGTGTAGAACGGCCTAAATGGGATGTTTAAGAAATGCTGAGGATGCTGGTGTTTCCTATGCGTCATTTGTAAGAAGTATCTGAGAAAATATCTGTTTAGCTCTGGTGATTCATAACCACAACCTTAGCTCATAATCTACTAAAGTTGTACACCTCAACAAAGACTATATTCTATTAAAAAAAAAAACAACCCAACCAAACTATTAATTTCACTTGTCCACTCAATAGCAAAATGATTAGGAAATTCAACAGAGATAGTAAGATTTAAGTCATAGTCCTCACAATTTCTGAGGCTTGAACCAGTTTCTGTTGCACTATCCTCAAGTACCTCCACGCTATATACAGAACACGAAAATTTACAGGAGAACAGCAAATACACAAATCCTCTCTTTTAGGGAAGGACAAACTGTCACTGCAGCTTAGTGAATACATACTTCTTAAATTTAAGTATAAAAAGTTAAAACTCACACTTCAATAATACCTGAATTAAGGGGTAAAGGCAATCCCATATGATGAAGATGGTGTGGGTTCGGGTCTGTTATGCTAGAGGATGAGGATGTGTGTTGGTCTCCCATAGTCCAGATGAATTGTCTAAAATTACCATCTTTATTCCTCTGTTTTGTGAGGTATCACAGAGTAGATATTTTCCCAGAGTTTTTACAAGACTGGCTTGAACTAACTGTGAAATGGGCAGAAAAAAAGTGATTCAAATGTAGGATTATTCATGAAAATACATGCCTTGCCACTGCCAAGGCTGATGTGTTCTTTATTTTCACTGCCTTTTTCCTGTTCTCAAGTCCCTTTCTAGATTTTTCTCCATCATTCTTTCTTCTCAGAATACAACTTTTTTAAAATGCAGATTTGAGATTTTTCTCTCTTTCTTTTGTGCCAAAAAGATCCACATGTTTATGACACTTTGGACTCCATTTTCTCTAATTTTGTCAGTTTCTGTGAGTTTAACCCTTTAATCTTGAAGGCCAATTCTCTTGCCCTGTTCAAGACTATGTAACAAATAGTATCACATATAGCTAAATGTTTTGTAAATGAAATGGTAAATCTTACAGGTTGGAATAGATAGGAACAGAGTGTTATACATTTGACTAAAGAGTATTCAGTGGACAGTGCACTGTACCTTCTGCTACAAGACAGCTCAGTTTCCCAACAAGGCATTGCCTTCCTGGCCTTTCTCATGTACTAAAAACCAGCTTTGTCATTAGGACTATTTTGTCTTAGGCGATTTTATGTACTATATTAATATTAATCATTACATAAACTTTTATAACTGAACTGGTTTTCCACTCTTCTCATCACAACCCATTTCTATTGTAAACAATGGTGTACAGAAAATATTGATCATGTTATTTTTTTTTAAATTAGCAGTTTGCTGTTATCTTGACAATTATTGTTTCCTGCTTGATGTGTGTTATTGTTCATTCTCTATACTAGAAACAAGACAGCATGGTAGGAAGGATGTGATTTCTCTCGTAACAACAAGGATCACATTGAAATAGGAACTATGTTATATAACTATTTCCATATTAAAAAAGAATCAAATATCCTCAACTTATAATTCCAGAAACACTTGGGAAAATTTAGTCAGTTAAATAATGTAGAAATATTGCATTCTGCCATGTAAATAATTTTCAAAATAATTGCATTTGTGAACCAACTCCTTTGAACGGTCAATGAGTTTTTGTCCATTGAAATGCAGTGCCAGCCGCAGAGACTTGCTTTTATAAAGTAAGCAGTGTTGAACACCAAGTATAATAAAATATTTAGCCTCAGGCTGGTACTGCATAATCATTATATCTTTAACTTACAATATACACATACTCCTAATTATACTAATATGCTTATACTGTCCATTGAACCCATATATTCAATTCTGGTGCTTAAAGTCATTAGCATCTTAAATAAAAACAGACAAAAATATGGGATGAATATAAAGAAGCATAAAAAATAATGCTCACTTTCCCAAATGACCTGCAAAATTGTATTAATTTTTTTTTTTTTGCTTTTGATGTATAAATGTAGCCTAAGCATTATATATGCATTTAAAAATTCCAAGTTCTCTTGAAGATTTGTAGAAGGAGTCAAAATAATTTTCCTGTGAATTTTCACATCTTAAATTAGGGTGTGAATATGCTGAATCAAAGCTTTTTGCAAATTCCTTCCTTCTTAGTCTCTCAATTATTACTTCTTTGCCTCTCGTTATGCTTCAAATTTACTGGTTTTACCATAGATGCAAACTTTTGAACAGGGGAAAAAAGTAAGCAGAAACAAGGCCACACTGAACATAAATATGTAGCACAAATCGACAATACCAGACCACTCTCTTGGAAATACTACTTTTTGTTTGGTTGATTTGTTTTCATCAGCTCTCCTTAACTTGTTCTTCATGAGTACACTAATTTTAATAATGGAATTGTTTGAAATCAGGCATGGAAAGTTAAGATTTTATGTTAGATTTTTAACTGAAAGGTGATGTGGAGTTATGAGAAAATTATACCTTTTGTTTCATAGTGTTTAGAGGACAGAACTGGTAAGAAAATAAAAGACATCAACAGAGATGGGGCAAAGCAGAGAGAAAAAGAGCTAACAATAATTTATCCTGACAACCATGGGTTGGCTGCTATTAATAGATGTGATTATTCGGCCCATCTTTAATTGTGATCCAGACTGAATGAGTGTTCATTTTTTTATCTTTCAAACCATATAACAAAATATCCTCAATAATTGGCATTCATTATTAATGATGTTACATTGCCAGAAAACATTTGTGCTTCTGAGGAGTTTATTTTTAGAGATTATCTAAGAAATAAATGTCAGTCTGTGTCAATGGACAATCATCTAGACAAGTAACACAACTTTGAAACATCTTATCACTCCCACTGAGAAATTGCTCAAGCCTCTGCCTCCTGCATCACTAAATATTGGAGATGTTTCCAACCTGTGATCTTTTTAAGGATGGATGTCCTTTTTAAGGCAGCATCTTATTACGTTGTTCAATTTTTTTATTATGGTTCTTGGCATACCTAGTGAACTGTTCTGTGAGGACTCATTCCTTTCTTGTATTGAAGTCAGACCTTGACATATCACTGGCATAAAAGATTAAAAAAGGGACTAAAACTAATTCAAGAAAAGGAATGAAATTAAAAATATGATCAAATAAACAGTATGTGGGTAAGGACAAGTTTAAGGTTACTAATAAGTGCTGATTATTAAGCTGCTTTTCTAATCTTTTTCTCTCAAATTCAGGGTAGCCTATCTTAGGAGAATGATGGATAGTTCAAATGAAATGTCATTCCCTGAGATCTCTGTGATGTTTGCTACGTTAAACCAACATCCTCTCTGGCCTATATCTTCTGTTTCCCTGGCCTGAAATAGCCTTGGAATCTCAGCTGGCTCTTGCCAAAATGTACCAGTATGGACCTTCTCCTCTCCCTGGCTCCTTTGGTGATGGATCTCCAGCACTGACAGAACTTCTTCAACTGCCAGACCTCAAGGAGTAGAGACCGACCTCTCTCCAGTGAGTGCACAATTCCCCTGTTCAGCAAGTTGCCCCTATTCTGTCATACCATTCTCTTTGACTCCCAGCAGACTTTCTACCACCCTTGTCAGGTTGCCTCTGCCTTCACTAATTTATGGGGCAGGACCCTGCAGTGTGCTGGCCCAGCACTTATTCACTGAGCTCAGAAGCTTCCTAATTGGCTCAGCTCAGGTTTCACATTTTTTGCACCCTGATGGTCACACCAGACCTACTAGAAGTAAAGTCGAAGCTTCCTGCAGTCATCCTCCTTATTAGCTTTTAATAGAGACCCCTGGAAACTCTTATAGGAGATAAGAGACTGTGAATGTATAAATATTTATACTATAGTCTGACATACCTTAAAAATAACTTGTAGTTATTCTGTGCTCCTATAAATTATGTTAAGTCTTACCTGATTTAGAGATAAGAATGTAAACTATCCCTTACTTTTGGCTAATAAAAAGTTACAGCAATTGAATTTATTTATTTTTTCATTAACTACTGTGATTTCATTATACAAGTTTGGAGTTTTACTTGAGGGAGAAATGAAGCATTATTAGCAACAGATAAGATTCTTTTATGTGCTCACATGTATGTGGTTACTCTGCACAACAGCAAGTATATAGTACTTTTCAGACAAAATAACAACAAAACCACAGAAGTTACCTCTACCACGGGGCTTGTAATCAAATATGATATGCATATCTGCATCCTTTACTTACATAAATGGTCCTCTTGTCTTAGTAGCTCTTACAGGAGTAATATGACAGTGTCCGACTTGAAACCATCAGATCCTCACCTGATGTAAATGATAAAGCTCCATCTAGATCAAGACAGGTCTGTCATATCAACTTGCAGCTAGTGAAGATCTGGTCTACAGAGGGCCACAGAGGACCATTTAAAACTGGCTTAATTAAAGCAGGACATAACTGTGATGGTTCAGTGAGGTCAATTGGAAAATAAGGTCTTTGGCAACCAGAGTAGGAAAGTGTGAAGAAACAGCCACAACATCAGTCCTTTGAGTACTCTGAGTGAATTGCTCCCTGTTACCCTGGAAGATTTGAAGGTCTGTTTCTGTCTTATCACAAACAGGATTTGCAAAATGATCAACTGCTTAACCCATACTTATTGATTTGCCGTGCTCTGGGAAGGGTAAAACAGCTCAGTAGGATGCAAGAATCAAAAACAACAGAAAAGATCTAGGTCACTGGGACATGATAGCACCAGTCAAGGTTATTTGCATGTTTCCTGATTTCAAAAAACTTTATGGTGTACAGAAACGCAGGAATAAGGAACCTGAACACGCTTCCACCCTGTGAATATGAGAAAAGAAGTCAGTTTAAGTCTCTTCATTCAGTCAATACATGTTACAGCGCTGCTGTCTCTTTCTGCCTTTCTTCTCTTTTCTTTCCCTTTTTCCTTTTTTTTTTTTTTTCCCTCCAGAATGCTGATTTGGCAGAATTCATGTGACCCAGTACAACAAAACTTACTGCATTTATTCCAATGTTATCTCCCTACTATCTCCTTTTGTACTTCATCATATAGAGTCTACAGATGTCATACGTAATACTATGCTCATCCAACTCAGATATTTTTCTCAAGAAAATGCTTTTTATCATCTATGCAATTGGAAGTTAAACAAACTAAGATTAAAAATCTGATAAAGACCACAGAGAGAAAAGTAGAAATTAGTCTATCCACCAAATGTTTCAAGCAATCCAGAATCTAATGTTTCATATCAGTTATGAGGTTTGGTTTCATTTGTTAAATTTTTAAAACTGAAAAAGAAAATAAATTTTAAATTAAGTAAAATCTCAAATTAAGGAAGTGAACTGTAGATTTTAAGTCTGCTAGATTTTTTTTTCTGTTTTGTTATAGTATTTCTGCTAGATATTGTAAATTAGCAAAATGTTTCAGTGAACCTGAATCTTCTAAATAATTTTGTGGCATTTTTTGCCAACAGAAGGCAAGTGAAAGATTATGCCCTAGTCTACAATTGAGCTTTATTTACTTCTTCGTTTTCTAGACACTGAGGATCATATATTTCTTTCCATATACCACAGATTTGAACAAACTTCATGTGGAGAATGAACAAAGAAAACATCTCTGGTTTTCTATGTACATGTATTATTTTACTCTTCAAGCATGTGAGGCTTGTTTGAGCAGTGTAATGTTAGAAGTAAATCAGAGATGGATCAGAGTGTACAAACAAAAAGGAGGAGGTCAAAACAGGATGAATGTATTCAGAGATCCACAAAATAGGTGTTCATGTTGCATATCATGTGTGCAAGACAGTGACAGTGATGTGCACATATATTTCCATATGACTGTGTATACAGAATCATGGAAACATTTAGACCTTTAAGATCGAGTCCAACTGTTAACCTAACACTGTCAAGTCCACCACCAAACCCTAAGCACCACATCTACATGTCTTTTAAATACCTCCAGGGATGTGTACATAACCCACCCCCAATATGAGCTATTTTAAAGTTGTCTTTACTGATATTTGTAATGGATTCTTCCACTTATATATGCAAAGTAATGCTGTGTTTCAGTGAAATACTCTAAGCAGTGGCAACAGCTGATTTCTTAGTCACGTGGTCACTGTGTGTGTGCAGGTGTCTGAATGTGTAAAACTTTACGTTAAAATTTTCCTTTTTTACTGCTGAATAGGAAAATTGAGTCAGCAGTTTAGATACAGTAAAGAAAGCCATTTTGGAAGGTTATTTAAATGAAATATAGCCTACTGAAATATTTGACCCTTTTATTTAACACTGTACAAGGCTCCTCTAAGATCAGTAATATTTGAGAAAGCTGCCTTCTGTTCCAGGTACTGCTTGAGTATAAGTAGATGCTCATGTCAACTTTCTTTAGAACTGCTAGATGACAAGAGAAATAGAAGAGAGAAATATTTTACAATTTAGTCTTTCCATGGGTTTTTTTGGGGGGTGGGGTTTTTTTTTGTCCTAGAAAATGCTCTTATCTTGTTACTGTAAACAAAGTGCAAGTAATCTAATTTGATAAATACTTATCTTTCTTCATTACAAACATTGACTGACCTTTCTATACATGTCAGATGACAATAAGCAAGCTTTTGCAATAAGCCTGTAAGAATGAAAACAAATTAAACACACCCTTGTCAAGACAGATAAGTTTGGGGGTGGGGAGGCTGAGTTGCATTTCAGTGTGTATATCAGTAACTTCAAAGTCATTACTGACCTTTCTGATGGTTAGAAAATCAGAACGCTGTTGCAAATTTCAGTCTGCAGAAATATTCAGTCTATAGAAATATTCAAATTTATTTCATTGATAACAGTGTTGTGTCCTCTGAATTTTAATGCCATTCAGGCTCTGGAAACAGGATCCCTTAACAGTAATATAATTTTATTAATCAGGCTGTGTTTGGGTTGACAAACCTGTTTATCACTTGTCTGTAAGCATTCTGAGCTCTATATGGAGACATTCAATTTTTCAGCTAGTCAGGTTGCATGAGGAAAGTGGTTGTTTCAAAGGCCAGACTGACAGGGAGTGAACAAGAACAAATAAAGCCTCTGTAGTCCTCTCCCAGTTTTGCAGAACCCCTCCTCACACCCAGGCTGCAGGAGGTCTGCAGGAGCCCACAGCCCTACCTCTTGCTGGTTTGTGCCTCTCTCTGCTCCCAGCCCTTTAGTTCCCATTGCTGCTCATTTCGGATGGAGCTCCTCAGAAAGCTGAAAGCAATCCCAGTATGTATTTTCTTTCTCTACTGCATCATTTCCTTAGGAATAAAAAGCTTACTTTTATTCTTCCGGCCTGAATCCCATGTCCCATACCCCTACTATGGAACCCAGATCATGCAAAGCTCAAGTCCTAATTTTTAATGTCAAATCAAAGGCAATTCAGTCCTTTTGTATCCTTTAAAGTTCTGTTTTTTCCTGGCTTTTACTCCCCACGCAGCTCAGCTCTTGGCATAAATGAAAAACAGTGTTTAAGACTTTCCACTTTAAAGAGCATAGAATTGGCAGACTGGCATCTAGATAAAGTTACAGAGCTCAAGGACACTTTGAAGTTGGAAGAGGTGAATGAACACCCAGTAGAAGGTGATAATAGATTATGAGGCAGAAAATGTCAGAATAATCATATTAGGATCCTCCTATGGCTTGCTTCACCTTTTTTTTTTTTTTTTTTTTTTTTAAACTTCAGCTTCCCTTGCACTTGTTTTCTTCTTCTTACTCAGAAATTAAAAACATCATTTTAAAGCCAAGAAAGCAATTGGAAACTACTCAGACTCTTAATATTTTATGTCTTGTTAGTGGAATGAGTGCCACAAAAAAAGACTGCTTTTTCAAATTACAATATACAGACTTCAAGTTATTTATAATTAACTCTTATAGAACTCTTTAAAAGTAGAGAACAGAATAAGTGTGGTGTATCAGGCAGGGATAGTCAGAAAATAGCTGTTCTTTTCTGAAATACTTTTCTTTCTGACAGAGTAATGTACAATAGGAAAACAAACACATATCTCCAGGAAATTTTGTCTCTGGGATACTGAGCTGAAGCATATTGATTCACAGGCTATTTTTGAGATAAGCATGTTGTTTCTTCCTTTTTGGCAAAAAGATGAACTAACAACAGTCTTCACTTCTGGTGAGGCTGTTGTGAGCTGAATGCTGAGATTCCTTGCTTCCCTGCTAGTCCCACAGACAGGCTTAGAAATGTCTACAGAAACAAAGAGTTGCATTCATCAGCTACCCCAAAATCAGACGACTTCAGCCCACATGCATTCTTTAGCAGGACTGAGGCTTTCTTCTGCAAGCCTAGAGGCAACTGACCTGCAAAGTCTGGTCATGCCAGCCTTGGGGGTCCTTCACGTCCAAGCTCAGTCAAGGTTCCCACTGTTCTAGAAAACGTTATCTGTTGAGTTCTGTTCCTACGTGAGAAAATATTCGCCCAAGGGACAATCCAGAATATGATTGAAATTTGACTACTGCAGCAGAAAATGAAGCTTTTTAAAACTGAAATTATCCTACTGGGGGAATAAAAAATATTCAGTGAAAAGATCACTTTACTACCAGAAAACTGTTCTAGAGATGTGATTTTCATTGTTTTCTGTGTGTAAGTGAGGAATATTATAAAAGCTTGCTCTCACTTCTAGAATAAACTCGATGAACACCATATAATGGCTGTGATCAATATATGCATGAAAATACCACGTAAAAAGAAAAAAAAAATCTATATTTTGCCATGGTGAGTTGTGAAATAAGTAGCCCTTTTTTCCTAAACAAATGCAAACTGTTTGCCCACAGTTATTGTTTCAAGCAAAATTCTGTGATCCTTACCAAAGTGCCAAGTAACTCCAGGAGGAGCTTGCCTGAAGTTCCTGTGGAAGCCACCTGCCACAGAAAGGGGCCAAGGCACACAGGTGTCATGTTCAGTGTCTAGTCAACAGCACCACCTCCAGCACTATTGGGCCCAAATTCCCTGGCCATACTTTGCTGTAGCTTCCGAGCGTGCCCCGAGGCATCATAAGAGGAGGTAACGTGGAATGCCAAGGGAACAAATCCTTGGGATTACTTTGCCGTACCCATAGGCTGAAGTCTACACCTCAGTCCTGCTGACGTCCCACCAGTTTCCCCAGCCAGCTAACACAAAGTGCATGTTCTAACACCTAGCGCATGGCTTCATAGACTTCAGGAAACCCTTCTTATTACTCAGGTGTCCACTTTAATATAAACATAATTTCTGCCAGCAAGGAGACTGGCTAGAACAGATAAATCCTGTTTAAGATCCCTAGTAAGGAACCATGATTTGAGAGGGTGCAACTGGAGGTAATCTTTTCTTATTCCACGCAAGTAAAAGTATGGAATAAGGTAACAGAAAAAAGTAAAAGCTAACTCACCTCTTGGCTGGCAGGCCAAACTGCAGTAGATCAGTTCCCTGACTTTGGAGCAGTAAGATGCTGGCCTGACATTTCTAATAAGGAACAACTACCAAATATCCAGATCTGTCCAAGAACCCACCAGGATGACACCCACCAGTAACTAAGATCCCGTGCCCTTTTTCAGGACAGGAAGCACAGCTCTTTCTTATTGCCAGTTCTCTATGTGGTACCTACCTACCTACGTACAACCTGTGGTGTGCCTGATCTAACAGAGAAGCAGAAAGAATGCCACTGAACTATTATTTTTACAATAGGACCTGGCAAGTTTGTTTCCACTTAAAATCAGTAACAAAACCTATATCTTAAAATACTACCCTGGGATTCATGCGAAAGAAAATAGAAATAAGAGGCACTATAACAGTATTTTTCCAGCCCATTAATATCCACTTTTAGTTTTCCTTTGTAATTCTACACTGTACTTTCTTTCTCTAATGTTCAGTCTTCCTTTTGCAATGTTACAGTTTTACAGTGAAAAAACTTTTTTAGCAATAACATCAAAATTATTTTGTGTATTTATCATTAGCAGAGTATCTTTATCAATAACAATTATTTATTGGCATGATTGGATTAATCTCCAATTAAGTTTTTTCTCTTAAATAATTCTTAAATATTGAGAAAATATCATTCATCTATTCTTATTAAAGACAGTATTCTCAAGTATTTCTTTTCTGTTAAAAAATCTGGTATGGCAAGTGAAAATTTACAAATATTAAAATAAAGACTCAGAAATAATAGGCCTTACATATGGCACTGCCTGAAGTGTTTGTCTTTATTGTACTTTAGTATGTGGCTATAATTTTTAACAAAAAAAGAGAATAACCTTCTAGAGAACAGACCTCACCGCAGTGGATCAAACATAGATTTGTATGATTAAAAATATAAGAACTGATGTTTTTCCAGTAATATTCACTTTGAATATTTTTCCTGTATCCTCACTAGTAAGTTGTTTCAAGAAAAGCATGTAGTTTGCCTGTGGTGGAAAGAAAGACAAAAGCAAATGGGCAAATCAGGAAAAGGAAGATGCCCTTTTTTCTTCCCTGGTCAGAAAGCAGCCCATTTGGTTTGGTAAGCAGGTCAGGAAAAAGTCTGTTGTATAATGTAGCTAGCCAGTGATACCCAGCAGTGACTCCACAGATGGCTTTTGCTTTATCAGAAACTGAAGAAAGATGTGTCAGCACATAACCTGTGGTGGGCATGGTCACACAGGGTTAGATGCAAGCAAGTCATGTAGGCGAATTGTACTTTGCAAAATATGCATGACAAATATGGCTACTTAGAGCTGAGGATTTACTGCTGGGTTTCTTTTCTTTGAAAGAACCAATGAACAAAGTGAACATTGTCTCAATTACCATTTATCAACATAGAACAAACGAAGTAACAAAATGTGAGCAGATTTTCATGTGGAAGTGCATGGGGTTTTTAACCATATTAAGTGTTTCTCTTTCCCCTTAGATACACTTCCTGTTGTTTTATCAAATACGTAAAGGTAAATGTTTTTGTTCACCACCTGTCTACTCATTAGTTGCTTATTGGATACATTACAATTAAGAGGAATTTTTAGATAGTTTTGCAGAAAGCAAGCAAGTGGCTTTATATTTTATTATCAAGATGGTCTCCCAGCTACAAAAGACAGTACAGAGAAAGAATAAAAGTACCTAGTGGGCAAGTAAAATAAGAACAATTTTGTTAGCTAGCAACTTAGTGAATATTGGAATGACTGAGATTGAAAGGCAAGGAGAAGGCATAGTAAAGAGAATTCAAAGGGAAGAAATGACAAGATCAGAGGAAGAAACAATAAATTCTTCTGACAACCTCAAAGCAAGCAGAGTTGAGGGGAGGAGATGTATGCACAAGTTTTCATTTTACTGCACTGTATTAATTTGCACAGTCTTTTTCAGTTATTCCCTACTTATTTCTATCTGTAAATAGATACCAGCCCAGAGATCCCAATTACTGTGGGAATTGCAGAGATTCCAATTACTAAGGAAACTTGTTAAAATTACTTTTCTGTGATGCTGACACTGTAGTCCAAAACAGAGCGGAAGCCTAATGTTGAAAATAGTGCAGATCACAGTGTCTGCAGGATTCAGACCATTTAAAATGCACGTCTAATATCATGTTTATATTGAACATCAATTCACTTTATTATATTGGAGAAAGAAAAGTATATGAGGTGTGGTGTTCAAGATAGAAAGTCAGTTAGCAAAAGAGATGTTAGGTGTTTTTTTTTCTCACTCTTGAAGGTGGAAGGAGAGGTTGGAAAATATAGTGATCATGCTTCCCTTTCCCCCTCTGTTTTCCATAAAATTTGGAGAAAACACATAAAAAGATGTTCATACAGTATCCTGATTTCTGTGCAGATTCTTACTTATAGTTTAAACAATAAATGTGAAATGGAGGTTTCCTGACAGGTACAGGAAGAGAGAACATATTCTACATTATTTAAATGCTGTTGAATAAAGAATGTATGATTTATGCTGAAATAGATAAAATGATACAAGTTCAGACTCCCTCATGTGACTCTCCATGACTGCACAGGAACTCTTTCTTCCCTATCAGATGCCTCAGATATATCTGTGCTGCTGTCCAGTTGTCTGGCAGAAGTAGCCCAGGGGACAGAACTGGGGGAAGAGATCTGTAACTTGTCATTTTCAAATGACTGTAGATATGTCTCTAAGAGCAGTAATGGAACAGAGCAGCTTGCTGATTTGCAGAGCAGATAAATAAAAAATAATAATAAGGGGAGAAAACCAGAAATGAGTCATACATTTGTTTCTAAAATGAGCTATGTATACATTACATATATACATATATAGGTGTGCATACATATATGAATATATTAAATATATACAATTGGCTGGGCAGTTGCTTAGAATAAGATGCAATGAATGGTAGGATTTTAGGGGAGAATTCCACTGTCAAATTCATGAAGGAAGTTTGGATTATAGAAATACATGTAGTGGAATAAGTTGCATTACTCTTATGTTTTTTAAACTATGTACAAGAAAAATACCTGAGCATTTAGTATTAAAGGAGCTTGTGCAGTGAGTACAGAACAAGAAAATGAGGGTAGTTCTTATGATTTTGTTTACCTACAGATGGTGGCTAATTTAATTCATGTGTCAGCGGTGCTTCAAACAGAGTTTGGCATTGGGTAAACATGTGACTCAGCCTGAGAGTTACAACCTGACTCCTATGGACTAGGAAAGCATGGTCATCCTTTCTTGATGAGATACAGAGAGCACTTTCTAATTTTTATCTTTGCTATGTTGGCAGAAATGTACAAGTTGGCAAGCATTCACATGTAAGTCATACCATCTGATAAACAAAACTACAAAGTAATAGGCCCGAACTGTTGTAGCTCTGAAGTTTTAAATCTTTTAAATCTGAAGATTTAATAGGAACTTTTACAATGATTTTGTACCATGAGATGAAAATGACTTCTACCTATTTCACAGTGAGAAACACAAAAGTAATTTTATTTCTGTTCCTGCCTTTCAGTGCTGAATCAATTAGACTGTATAAAATCATAGAATGATTTAGGTTGGAAAAGACCTTTAAGATCATTGAGTCAAACCATTAACCTAACACTGCCAAGTCCACCACTAAACCATGTCCCTAAGCATCACATCTACACGTCTTTTAAATACCTCCAGGGATAGTGACTCCACCACTTCCCTGGACAGCCTATTCCAATGATTGATAACCCTTTCAGTGAAGAAATTTTTCCTAATATCCGATCTAAACCTCCCCTGGCACAACTTGAGGCCATTTCCTCTTGTTCTGTCACTTGTTAATTGGGAGAAGAGACCGACACCACCTCACTATAACCTCTTTTCAGGTAGTTGCAGACAGCAATAAGGTCTCCCCTCAGCCTCCTTTTCTCCAGGCTAAACAACCCCAGTTCCCTCAACTGCTCCTCACAAGACTTGTGCACTTCACCAGCTTTGTTGCTCTTCTTTGGACATGCTCCAGCACCTTAATGTCTTTCTTGTAGTGGGGGGCCCAAAACCATACTTTCTATCTGTGCCATTCAAAGGCGGAAATCAAAGAAAAATGGTAGAATTACAGCATATCCATTTTATTTTCTTGTAGACAATATCATCTATATGACTGGGTCCAGACTGAAGAGGAATGGAAAGTGGAAAACTCGAGGAATCTGTTTCTCAGTCTTTATCACTGACAGTCGTAAAGTCTTTATGATTCCATCTGTTTGACTGCAATGTCTTTGGTTTTTGCCTAACATGATGATATTACAGCAAATTAAGGACAAGCCTAAAACTTTTTCTTAAGACTATGGGTCAGTTATCACGGACCTCATTAGCAACAAAGTGATCTTCAGTATTATGCTTGGTATCAGATCTCATCTTTTAGGGAGAGGGTCATGGGGTGTTTGTTTAACCTTTCAAATGTATATAATGATATATTATCCCTCATAAGTTAAAAATAAGTTTTGTGGGGGTTTTGGCATAAAAAGTAATGCTGGAAAGTGAAGCTTTATCTGGGTAAAAAGTATTATTTGACAAATTTGATCTAGGATTGTTTAACAATGTGCTTCAGTATAATGTAGAACTAATGGAACATATAACTGATAGTCTTGTGGTCTTAGCAGTGCAAGAACATCAGAGAAAGTACTTTGCATCATCCTCTGTGACTGTAATTTCTTTTCCTTTTTTCTGTACTTATTTTAAACTGTTGGTACTGAATACCATAGAGAAGAGGAAGAACATTTAAAACATATATAATATAAACTTTCCCAGTGACCCTAATGAGATATATTATGAATCTCTGGGGACTTCTGATCTCCTTGCAAAGCTCTCATTTCTTATATATTTCACCTGATTAATGCTTTGAAGTGATAAGTAAAGTGAGTTAGATCTTAGCTGCATTCATGAGATTTTCATGATTAGAAAACAATTGCTTCCACTACCAACAGGTACCTTGTTTGGCAGTTTCACCTGAAAACCCGAGTTTGAATCAACATTGAAACTGAACTAACCACTGTGACACAGAAAAAAAAAAAAAACCACAACTGTATCACCTGTATATTGTCTGCACTATAGAGAGAAAAATAAAGAGAGAAATTGAGTATAAACAGAGAAATTCAGTTTTCAGTGTTATCTGTAATGACATGGTCTATTGCCAGAATGTGCTTTTGAACTCTTGAGAAATGTAACCATATGGAATTGTAGTAACTAAAGTACAAGAGCTAAGTAAATAAGGAATCTGGTGACAGCAGTGGAAACATCAGGATCTCAAAAGGCAAAGTTTTGTTTGGATTTTGGATTTTTTTGAAAAGAACAATAATACACTGATTTTTAAACATATCCTTAATTATTTTCATTATTATTTTATCAATAAACCCTTTATCTAGAATCAGAAGTCTAAAATGACTTACTGCCTTGAAATACTCTTCTAATTCCACTTACTTGAAAAGTTGAGAGGAAATTTTGAAAATATGTCTGTATTGTAATGAAAATGTGGTTTCTCTTAAATGGCCACATCTCTAACTAAATACTGATAATCACACTTTATGTCAGTATGCAATAATAGCCTTGTCAAATCTCTCTCTTTCATGGTATAAACGTGACACACACAGCTATCAATATATCAGACACAGATCCACAAATCTTGTACCATAATTCATTTTCCAACTTCTGTGAAATTTGGGTACATGGATGATTAATAACGTTTTAGAATAATAGAACAGTCAACATTTTCAATAATAACCTCCATACTATTCAAGGAATTGTTGGACCATCCCCTAAGAAGTTTAAAGTTTGAATTGTCTCTGTGATGATAGATCTTTTTTCTGGAAAAATGTAAACCAACAACTGCAAATCTTATATAGGAGTGTACTGTCAGTTCTCAAAATGAGTGAATTTCTGAAGTGCTAAAACTGAAATACCATTATTTATTCCATAAAAATAAATGTAACAAATATGCAATAAGATATATCAGATGAGAGCACAAACCTTTACATCTGTAAGTTATTACTAACATAAATGTTTTTGTTATGAGAATTATTCAGTTATTTTGCACTAAAATGTTTTAATGGCTAGACTCCAGCAAAGTTTGAAGAGAAAGGAAGTAAATGGAAAAATATTTTTGGAAAATAAGAGTTAAAAATCTTGAATTCTTATTTATTACTGAAATAATTTTTTAGGCAGGTCTGAGCAGAACAAAGTATTTGATTTGTTTAATTTGATTTTTTTAGTCAATATGTCCATAAATATGGATTAAATTTACTTTAATTTTCATGTAAATAACATTTTTAGACTTGGTTTTATGCTGGTGGAAAAAGACTGTATTAAGATACACAGCTGCCTCACAGGGTTTTTTTATGAGGCTAACATAGCAAACTTTAACAATCAGTTAATAAACTCAGTGTTACTGCTTTCTGTCACAGCATACACGTATAACAAATATTTCTGCCTCTAAAGCTTTGGTTGTTCTGGTGGAATATAAATTAAATACTCCATGAACTTCCAATAATTAGATGCTGACTTCTTTATTGGTAACAGAATATGCAACACTTAGGAAACAAAAATATAATATAAAGGCAATGTATTCTGACTGGTTAAGAGGCTTGAAAAAATATCATTAATAGAGAAATATATATATTTTTATAGAAAATTTGTACTGACTTTACAAACATGATATAATGGATAAAATGATAGCAGAATGTGATGACAGATGAGTGTGTTAAATATGACAGGGCTACCATATGTCTTTAATTCACTCTGTTAGCAGCTTGTTGTGATGTTACTTGGTAAATGGCAATTAAAAAAAAATTAAAATATACTGTGTAATTGCCAAAATATTTCTATTACTTTTATTGGGGTTTCCAGTCAGTACTTCAGATTGCAGTCTGAAAATCACTTTATAAAGAAGCATTAATTTTGAACAGAAGAGCGTACTGCACAGCTAAATGAGACACTCAAAAACAGAGAAATAAGTTTTGGCAGTAACTGTACAAAGGAAATGTGCACATGACATCTTCTTCCTATTTTTCTTTTAATAGCTCTGGCAGCAAGACTTTTTCAGGTACACTAAGCATATGCATTTATCTCTCCCAGATGCTTAAAAGAACATAAGACCATTTTCTTTTATGTTTAGAATGGAAAACATACTGAAATCAGTTTGAAAATCATGTTTAACTCACTGTTCTAATAATTCCATAAGCTCATCGCAGACAGCATAAAATATATGTGACTTGTCAGCCTTCACTGACCTACTGCATGCAGAGCAGCATGATGATCCATACTCTAATGCTTTGAACTTCCCTTCAGCCTTCAGACTTCATCTGAAAGGTGAGATGAGCCCTTCTGAAGATCACTAAAGGATGACCTAGAAAGAGGTCAGACACTCTATTAAGGATTTCTTACCAGCTCTCACAGCTACTGCATTGCAGAAACCATGTGAAATTATGGTGCAAAGGCAACAAAAGTTATATAAAATATTTCACTGTTATGAGCAAAAATACCAGTAGCTGGGCCAGATAATCAAACTAGTTCTCTCCAAAAACTGTACAGGATAGTTTCTAAGATGTCCTTTCTCTATTCCCTCTGCTGCAAAGTGCCTTTTCACCGGTCATGTCAAAGTAAAGGGCTATTAGTATACTACCATTGAGCAGCACTGCTAGGCAGCTGCACAAAGGTGACAGCCAGACTTATGACTTAGTCTTATGAATCTGTAGACTGTTCCAAGGTGATCTTTTAGGTGAAATTAGGAATATTGTTAAACCGTACAAACACTTTTAAGATGAGCCTTTTCTCTTTACAGAAAAATATTGTGGTACCTCTCTAAAAGGTAAAAAGAAAGCAGAAGTGGACTGCAGCATCCCCTTTAGGATAAGAGGGGGGTCTGCATGCATCTCCACGGTGAGGGATTGGCAGGCTGCATGACTCACAACAAACTTTCAGTGGCCTTTGTCAAGGTTTGGTCATCAACACACAATTTTACTATTGTAAAATGGTACTTCAGAATAAGTGTGGTATGATTCTGTTATAATTTTCGCCAACTAGAGGGAGAACTCAGTACACCTGAAGAATTTCTAGAGCATTTTATTTGATGACAGTACTTTGTTTCACATTTTCTTTCTAAGACTATATCTTCAGACAGCCTTAAAAAGCTTTGGATAAATTTCCATTTACAGAAAAAGATGTATACCAAGAAGGAGAGAGAGATTGACGAGATTCTACTATTGGTTTGTGTCTTTGCTGATACAAATTGCAGATACAGCAGGGCGGGGGGGATGAGAACTGAGAAATGGTATTCTACATTACTTCTACAGTTGTTCCTAATCTTCCTAATGTCAACATGTTTATATTAACTGTGCTAATATATAACATAACAACCTAAAAAAAAAGTTACACAATTCTTTTTCTCTAGAAAGCTTGAAAAGAGCTTTTCAATTGGTATCTTTATTAATTTTTTTTGCATTCTCTTAGCTCAGCAAGTCTGTGATCTCAGGTAAAGCATTATTTGAAATCTTCTGTTGGCTGTATAAAAAAAAAATACTGGAATGACTTTCAGAATATATCTTACTTGAAGTTAAGAGGGACACCCATCTTTCGTTAAACAATTTATCTGTCCAGAGGTCTGAAAGGTGGGCTTGCTCTCTTACTTTCTCAAGTAACACCAAACTTTTTATACATCTGAGGCTGTAACTTAAAAGATATTATAGGAAGTTTTTTAGTAAACATAGAAGTTCCTTCACTTTCTTGAAATTGTAAAAGTTTGATACATTCTCTAGTGAAGTTAATTACTACTGAAGTCAGTATAAATCTGTTCATAGTGACTAAGCAGTGAGCAGGGTCAGATGCTTCAGATAAGTGCAAATATCTAACCATAGTGAAAACACGCAAGGTGATCTGCTGCCATTTAACTGCAAGTGCTTAGAGTTTGATGAAATTCCTCCATTGTGAAATGAAGCATTAGAACTCATTTCCCCAGAGATGCGTGTTGGTTTTTGACAAATTCTTTCTTTTCTACATACTTTGTGACTGTTTTTACTGTACTTAGTTATTACTGTATCCCTTCTTTAAAGAGAAGATAAAAATTATGTTTACTGTTATAAAATTATGTTGTCAGTAGACAAATGTTTGCTAGCTGCAACTTTATCTATTCGTATTAAAATTGACTAAACATTATGGTGAATATATAGGTAATCAAATTATATGTATCATGTTATACATGCATGATTAAATATATAAGTGAAGGGAAGGAAACATTTTCCAAGAGGAAAATCTTTAGTTTTAACTCACTTGAAAACTTTAAGATCAATTCTCATTTCAAAAATACCACGTTAAAATAAACACATTGCTTATTCTGTGATTAGTTTATACCCCAAATTACACACCAGCAGGGAATATGTTATCCTCCTGTTCCAAATTGCTTTGGAGGAGGATTGCTTGCTTTCTCTTTCTCTCTGTCCCTTCTTTGCTCTCTCTCCATGTAGGAACCCTAGAAAGGCTTGTGTCTTAATGCACTTAGTCTGCATGAATATCCCTTCTTTGGTTACCTCCAGTTAAATTTCTCAGCATGTTCCATGCAGGATACAGAGCATGCTGAAGGCTGAGGGCCAATTATAACTGCTTTCCTACCCTTTCACTTCTAAAATTGTTTGTTTGCATATGCTTGTCCTATTTCCCCTAAAACTACCCTCCACTCTCTATGTAGACACACACTTCATATAAATCTCCTGTAATACCCAACAGTGTGCACCTTTTCATACTTCTATCTGATAATTACACCTGATGAAAAGGTGAGAAGGGTTGTACATTACAAGAAATTTATAGAAATTGCGTGGCTATTCTAAGTAGTCCCCTGCAAGCAAGCACCAGACAACACCCCACTGCCAGCCTCTTGACACTGTGAGTGAAAACAGTTTCTCAACTTAATATCTGCTGCTTTTACTCCATTCTCAGTCCATCTATAATTTATCAGCATGAGCCCCTCAAGCCATGTACATTCCTCATGGAGTCTCCAGTGATAGGGAAATCTGAGATATAGATTTGCTTCTGATAAGATGTGTTGCCACGCATTTTTCTTTTATGAATAGTTTGCAAAAACACCGTGGATTTTATTCCCCCTCCCCGCCCCCCCACTTTTTTCATATTTAGTCTTAGTAGAAATAAATGAGCTCTAGGTAATGTCCTCACTGGGTATACTGCATAAAATTTTAAGTATAGATCTGTAAAAAACCTCCTTGTTTTCTAGGACTTCAAAACTGTTTCATATTTAAGCAAATCTAGAAAATCTCTTGGGTTTAGGGAGTACAATGTGTAAACAAGCTGCAGAAAGTTATAAATGAAATGTAGACTGAAACAGATTTTAAAATATATACTCCTGAAAATGCCTGAATTTCCTCATATAGTGTATACACTTCCACTGGGTACAGATTAGTTCTATTTAAGAGAGTCAACAGCAACAATGAAAAGCATAAATACATAAATTACACAGAGAGAGAGAGAGAGAGATAACCCCAAAGGCGTCTCCTACAGAAACAGCATCACAACTGCCTCAATTACCATGTAAAGACAGAAAAAAACCTCAAAAAATAGAAGTGGTCATGAAACATTTATCTCTGGGATAACTGAAGATATTACACTCGTTGATTCTTATAAAATGTGGATGAAATTTTTCAAAGGATTTATGGTAAGACTATTCTACAAGAAATCAGAGCTGCCACTCTGGAAAAAAAAAAAAAGTGGAAGATAGTAGACTTCAGAAGAACAGCCTTGATCAATTTAAAAAAAAAAAAAAAAAAAGCACACCAAAAAATATTTAATAAGTGCTCTGTTTCAGGGTGGTTTTGGTCAATAACTCTGCATGTCCTGTCGTGGTTGTGAATTATTGCCTCCATCTTATATACTCTACAATAGTTGCCCCTGTAACAACATATTTGCTTAGTCATTAGTGAGAGCAGACATTATGAATGACAGCTATTTTCCCCATGTGTTTCTGCATTGCTTTCTCCAGTGCTTCCAGAGCCTTGTTTTGAGCTATCCATGTCCAGATGCAGATGAAATTTAGCATATTTCATATTTTTTGATGTCACTGTATTTAATCATTGCAACATAACTAATAGATTATCTATTCAAAAGTCACAGGGAAAGCTCTCTTCCTTTAAATACTTTTAATTTGTTCTAATGTAATCATATCAAGCCCATTTAGTTGTTTGAATGGGCCTCTGATTAATATACCACAGCCCGTTTAAACAGCTGTGCAGAAAGTCACACTGATCTCCCATGAAAGGCATTCATACTCTTGCTGTGCCTGCCAGATTACCTGAGTTATGGAGAACAACTACTTGTTTGGACTCTTTTCCTAGCATCCTCCTCATGTAACACATCAGTTAAGAAAGCAGCTTTTTCCAAGACAAACACAGCATACTAGTACATTGCATTTGTCCTTTCACACATTCTACAGAACATCAGTGTGTGTTTTTTTTTCAGAAAAGTATTTCCCTAATGTGACACAGCACAGAGCGTTGAGTGTGTACCGGCCACTAGAGAATTGTAAATTGTGGGGCCTATAAGATTCCTTATTATCACAAATATGAAAACTAGATAAATGCTTTATTCACTAAGGTCAACAGAAATCTTAGGTTGCTAATATGTGGGAATTACAGACATAGGTATTTTGACATAGTCAAGTTTTAATCAGTTCTAATATTGTGCTTGGTTTTGCCTGCTAATGAGTCAAAATCCACTGAATGATGCCAGCCTCTTCAAGAGATCACTGCTCCTGAGCAACCATTTTAACATGTTCCAAGACTTCATAATAATCTGATTTATGATTTAGCTTAACGGCTAAAACAATTTTTTGTTTATACTGTACACTTAGCTAATATCAAACAGAAAAAATCTTTTGTAATGATAGACTATATCTTTGAAATATATAGAGTAAATGACATGTTGTTCATGATGGTCAGATAAACTGACCACAATAAAGAACCATCAGAAGAGACTTCATGAAACTTAATCACTGGTCTTGGCCTGAAATATACTCTAAAACCAGAACCACTCTCGATTAGGAAGATTTCCATATGGACCATAGATGAGGCTGATGAGAATTGTGCTTGAGTCTGACATAGAATACTTGTCTGATTTTGACAATTCAGTTAATCTGTTTTCCAATGATAAAATGGGGACAACAATATTTGAATATTGCACAGTCCTCACTGAGCTTGAAGTGCTTGAGCATGGTGCTGTGTGTGCTATAGGCAAGCCTAGCTGCATCTCAAAGACTAGTCCCATGTGAGAGACAACATGATTGTTGCCTAATGATCCTGTTCTTAGACAGAATGGAGCAAGCATTTACTCTGAACTAGGTCATGTGGATTCTTGGTTCAGATAGTATATTTTTATCAGTAATATATATTTCCTATCTATGAATATCTTGACAGATTGTAAAATTACTTTGAAGAAGCAAGGGGGAGCACAGAGGAAATTTGACTCTTAACTAATTAAGTTTTATAATATCCCCATGAGACATTTCTTATTTATTACTAGGGAATCAGAAGTGTGCTGCTCATCTTAAAGTTAACTGGAGCTGTAGATGTTATGAACCCTGAAAATAAGATCATTTCTTTTGATGCCTGGAGTGGCTATAAGGGTTTTAGCCTTAGTGTCTGAGTCATACATTGAGTTACTGGAAGAAATGAACAAAACACCACAACCAACCAATCAACCAAAAAAACCCTGCACACCCCAAGTTCATCCTCAGCTCTTTGTTTTAACTTGAAAACTTACCTTTTCTTTATACCTCAGCTTTACATTGCAGGATTGTTTTGACATATCTGCTCAAAAGATATGCTGAACTGTACAAGTGAGTACATCCCTTTTCAAGCTCTCTGGAAGGTATGTTAGGAACTGAATTGTCCTAACACATCTTAATGGTTTTAGAGCATAGCTCTGTATTTTCCTGTCGTTGTTGAAAACTGGCAGACTGTTGCTGGGAGGAAGGTGGAAGCCAAAGCAACATCTACCAGCTGGTTCACAAAGATAGTGCAGTATCAGCACATTAGGAAGCCAAAGGGACAGATAGGGAGAGAGACCAGAGCTTTGAGTAGATTCCCATTCTCATCACTGCAAACACCTACAGCTGTAGCTGGGGCAAGCCAGCTCATTTCTGTCCGTCTTTCCAAGTGCAATGATCAGCCCATTACTACTACTTGGAAGTAAAAATGGATTATGAACTACCAAAATTTATGAAGTGAAATCTCAGTGTTTCTTCTTAGCATTGCTGGATCCAGCAGCCTCATGTATTGATTTCACTCAAACAATATTTCAGCCTATTGTTTATAACACAATTCTGTTTTCTTTTCTCTATTTCCTTTCCAAAGCAGCTGTAGGCAGCACCACTTCTAATGAGCTTGGTATCCACCTGCTTCTCATTGAAGTTAACAATAAAACTTTGCTCTGGATGAGAGGGTAAGGAAAAATATAATTACAGTCTTTCCCTATGTGAAACTCAATTTTTGTTCCCCCCCCCCCCCCCCCATAGTCTGCATACTCACCATAACAACAGATATGAATCACATCATCGGCCAGCTCCACCAAGAATAGGACTCTTAAAAGCACTGATGATAGGAAAAAATGGAGACATCAGATAGTTTAAATTGCAACCCACATACATGGAAAAGCTTCATCCTTTCCTCAAAATAATGTCTTTCCCCACTGCTGAGGACAATCTACAAGAAACATTTTCACTTTAAAACATCTTACATTTTTTTCTCCTGACACTGTTAAGTCCCTGTAACAGCAGTATCTGTTGCATAAGTTATAATAACGTCCTTCTTTTTGAGGAGTACACAGCAGCCTGGAGGATTACACAGACCTATTGCAACAGGACCACAGACATCTTCTGTCACAGACAACCACATCACATGCTGCTTTTTATAAATTTGTTTAACTCCTCCTTAACAACAAATAGCCTTTTTGGCCTTCACTTCTCTTATTGAGAACTAGAACCTCTCTCTCTCACAGTTAAAAACCTTGTGCAGTTTTCAGCCTATACACATTCACCCACACGTTATGCTTATTTGCTTTGATGTAGTATTTGTTCCTTACCCTACATAGTTCTTTTCCCTCCATGGTGTATAGCCATTTGCAGTAGTTATGGAAAAAATGATAACTCCCTTAGACTTCTACAAACTCAGCTGTCTATTGCTTTGAATTTCACTCTGCAATTCAGACTGAATTTTTGTTTTCTTTCTTCTTAAGAAATGCATAGTACAGTGAAATTATTAATTCTATGTTTAGTAGGGGTAGTAGTCCCAATCTTCAATGGAGATACTTCGTATCTGATACATCTTAGGGTCATATTTGATTTTTCTCAGGCTAGATCAAATTGCTGACTCACATTTACCTTAGGAAAGTAAGGTTTCTTTCCTTGTTAATGAGGTGTCCCCTCTTAAATAAATTCTTACACGTTATTGTATATTTAAGATGTGAAATTTGATTCCATCAACATTCTTTCTCACATAATTCTCCTACTGTATATTCAGGTACCCTCGTAAAGATAATATCAGAAGATAATTACATACAGTATACAACATTCAAAAAACAAAAAAAAAAAAAAGAAAAAAGAGAAAAAAAGAAGAAAAAAAAATAAAAAGAGAGGCTTTAAAAACCCAGAAAATTAAAACTGAGGCCTTTCTTCAAACTGAAACCTTTCTTCTTTCTTGTGGGGGAGGGAAACCTCAACCCATCCCACTCCTACCAGTTTGATACCAGTGCCAGCAATAGATGCCCAGAGCCTGGAGAGGGATCACAGGTCAGCAGGAGAGCACCTGAGGAGCAGCACAAAGGAATTCCAGCCAGTAAGTCAGCTTCATCAGGGCCCAACTTAAATGTCTCTATGCAAATACACATAGCATGTGGAATAAACAAGAGGAGCTACAGACGTGTGCATGCCTGCAGGGCTGTGATCTTATTGACATCTCAGAGATGGGATGGTGGGGGATGGCTCCTATGACTGGAGCACTGGAATGGGAGGATGCAGGCTCTTTAGGAAGGACAGGAAGGGGATATGGGGAGAGGGTGTCACCCTCCATGTCAAGATCAGCTGGAGGGCATGGAGCTCTGCCTGGGGATGGATGAGGAGCTGACCAAGAGTTTATGTGTCAGGATTAAAGGGAGAACAGGTACAGGTGACATTATAGTGGGAGTCTGCTACAGGTCACCTGACCAGACGATCAAGTAGATGAGGCCCTCTATAGACAGATAGGAGCAGCCTCACGTTCACAAGCCCTGGTCCTCATGGCGGACTTCAACCACCCCAATTACCTGTTGAAGGGACAATACAGCAGGGCACAAGCAATCCAGGAGGTTCCTGGAATGTGTTGACAATAACTTCCTTCTCGAAGTGATAGACTTGTCAATGAGAAGAGGTGCTATGCTGGACCTTGTTCTCACCAACAAGGAGGGGCAGGCGGGGAGTGTGAAGCTCAAGGGCAGTGCTGACTGCAGTGACCATGAAATCGTGGAGTTCAAGATCCTTAGGGCTGGGAGGAGGGTGCACAGCAAGCTTGCTACCCTGGACTTCAGGAGAGTAGACTTTGGCCTCTTCAAGGATCTGCTTGGTAGATAAAGCCCTGGGATAAAGCCCTGGAAGGAAGAGGGGCTTAAGAAAGATAGTTAATATTCAAGGATCACCTCCTCCAAACTCAGGAGCAATGCATACCAACAAAGAGGAAGTCAGGTAAAAAACATCAGGAGGCTTGTATAGATGAACAAGGAGTTCCTGGACAAGCTCAAACATAAAAAGGAAGTCTACAGTGGATGGAAGCAAGGACAGGTAACCTGGAAGGAATACAGAGAAATTGTGTGAGCAGCCAGGGATCAGGTAGGAAAACCAAAGCCCTGATTGAGTTAAGTGTGGCCAGGGATGTTGAGGGCAACAAGAAAAGCTTCTATAAGCATGTTGGTTATAAAAAGAAGACTAGGGAAAATGTAGGCCCTCTCCAGAAGAAAACAGGAGGCCTGGTTACCTGGGATATGGAGAAGGCTGAGGTACTCAACAACTTTTTTGCCTCAGTCTTCATGACCCAGTAATGACCCAGTAATGTGCATTTACTGTATCTAGGGTTGCATCAAAAGAAACGTGACCATCAGGTCAAGGGAGGTGATTCTCCCCCTCTACTCTACTCTCATGAGATCCCACCTGCAGTGCTGTGGCCAGCTCTGGGGCCCCCAACATAAGAAGGACATGGACCTGCTTGAGTGGGTCCAGAGGAAGGCCACAAAGATGATCAGGGGGCTGGAGCACCACCCCTATGAGGACAGGATGAGAAGGTTGGGGTTGTTCAGTCTGGAGAAGAGAAGGCTCTGGGGAGACCTTAGAGAAGCCTTCCAGTACCTAAAAGGGGCCTACAAGAAAGCTGGAGAGGGAGTTTTTACAAGGACATGTGGTGATAGGACAAGGGGTAATGGCTTTAAACTGAAAGAGGGTAAACTTAGATTAGATGCAAGGAAGAAGTTCTTTACTGTGAGGGTGGTGAGATGCTGGAACAGGTTGTCCAGAGAAGTTGTGGCTGCCCCCTCCCTGGCAGTGTTCAAGGCCAGGTTAGATGGAGTTTTGAGCAACCTGGTCTAGTGGAAGATGTCCCTGCTTATGGCAGGGGGGTTGGAACTAGATGATCTTTATGTCCCTTTCAACCCAAACCATTATATGATTCTATGAAACAACTGCACTATTTGTGCAACCTGTAGCTGTTTCCTTAACTGTAGATCGTACACCCATCCCTTTCTCTTCCAGCTGAATAAAGAATTTTCCAAATGGAATTATATCAAATATTGTACTCTTAAAAAGACCTTACATCATTTTCTTGGTTGAAAAATCAAAAACTGTCAGATGGTTTGGGTATAATCTTTCTTTGGTAAATGAGCAGTGCAACAGCTCACATTTCCATTTACTGCTACTCAGATTGACAAAGTTACCAGGAATCTATTACTTTAATTCTTAATCTTTCAGTCTATCCATTAAGTCTCATTGCATGGATTGGACTGCAGTGCACATGAGAAACAACTTAAAAATTTATCTCATGTTTTGTCAAAACAACACAGAAAAATCTTTCTTTATACTTTTTTTTTTTTAACCTGGTCATTCATTACCTGCTAAAGCTGTCAGACAGTTTTTTGTTTTCAGAGATTTCTTAATTCCAGATGACATCAAAAAGGTTAAAAGACACTCCAGAGCTTTGCTGCTTGTTTTCCGTACTTAGGATTGACATTTCTCCATCTAATATTATATACTCTAGTTTTTATCCAGCACACACAGGTGTTCCATTATGTTTAGCATAAATTAAATCAGGTTTACTCAAGAGAAATGCAAAAGAGCTAACATTAAAGGGCTGATATATACTCAGAGAAGAATGAAGTCATTTAAAAAAAACAATTTCTGTTCCTAGAACTGTATTCAAAAGATTTACATTCACCTGTTTCCAGAAGAGGAAGTCCAGTGAAATATAGTTTCCAATGCCTCTTAAACACAGAAATCAATTTCAAAACACTGCAGACGGAAATAATGAACACCCCCGAGTTACAGAGAGTCAAAGATCTTAAAACAAAAGGATTTTTAAATGCTGATGCGAGAGATCTGGGAAGAGCACATGGACAAAACAAAGGTTAGGAAGGTGTTATTGGAAAAAAGAAGCTGGGAACACTTTGTAGATCCTGTGGCACACCAAGCCTGTCTCAGAGTCATTTGCTTATACACTGCCAAGGTAACAGAAATGCAATTTTGAAATTTAAATTTCTATTTAAATATTAATGACAAAAAGGGAAAGTACAATTCTTTGCCGACTTTTCAGAGTTAAGGCATAGCTTTAGTTCACAAATCCAATGATCTAACGCATATCAATTCTGCATGAGAATGTGTGATCTTTGTTAATCTGATTGTTTGAAATATAGCATTCCAAAGAATTCCAATACATCACATAAAAGAAAACTTATAACAATAAGTTATACATTCCTGT
Source organism: Strix uralensis (assembly GCF_047716275.1). Taxonomy (NCBI): domain Eukaryota; kingdom Metazoa; phylum Chordata; class Aves; order Strigiformes; family Strigidae; genus Strix; species Strix uralensis. The sequence goes on from NC_133975.1 coordinate 44,421,252, forward strand.
CAGCTCACACTGGTACACAAAAATAAAAAAAACAAATGAAATCCAACCTGCAAATCAGTATTGTTAAAAATAGAGGCCTGGTTTGTCATATCTATGTTGTTTCCAAAGAAAACAGGCCTTCCTACTTGTAGAATCTAGGAATTTCTATCTCTTTGAATTAATGAGCAATTATGTAAAGCCATGAGTGATTTTTGAAATGGCAAACATTTAGGAAAGGATTTCTCCTTTCTTAAATCAATGTATGTGAAAATAGTCCCACTATTAAAAACAAAACAAAAAACAGAACAAAACAAAAAAAAAAACCACACACAGAAAACCCCCAAAACCAAAACAAACTGAAGCCCCATTCTTTTCCACAAAAATGGAATAAATGTGATTTTGAAATACATGTTTCTTTATAGTGTTTCTGAAGAGAATCTGAAAAACAACTAAAATTAAGTTCTTGATCATATATTAGAGAACGAATTTATTGTTCAGCTATTTTGGCCAACATTCATCAGAAATCCAGGCATAGCATCCTTGGCAGTACAGATCTATTTTCTTCCAAGAAAATTTCTGTGAACAAATCTCAGAGAAAGCTATCAAATCTAAAACCTGCTAGGTGACTGGTTTGGGTTTAGATGTTAGCTACAGACAAGCTTGTAATGTTAAATAACAGTTCAAAACCAGATTTTTTTGATCTACACAACACATGTAGACATGAGGATTTTCTGTCATGAGAATAGTTTCTTACTAATGCTCAAACACAAATTTACCTTCAGGATACCCAGCTCACTTGCACTAGGTAAAACTTCAAGTGCTACAGCACTGGAGTCTGATGTCATGGAAAAAATTATGCTGTCAGAAACTCAAGTATACCAGAGATTTCCCTCCAGACTTAAATAGCTATTAAGAGTTTAAATAATTCTATTACTTTAAAAGTTTCCAAGGATCAAAGGAATGAATCGAAAAATTTAATCTTAGATGAGTGAATCAAAAAGACTTATTTTAGTTTTTAAGAAGGTGTGCTTTAACTGAAAAGTTAAGGCAAAAATCAAGAAGCTGAATATTTCTCACTTAGCAGGAGTTTAGTAATAAGTTTTGCTAAGTTCTAAAAAATTAACTTTCATAGCAAAAATACAACAGAGCTTGCAGGGTGGTGCGATAAGCCAGTTGGATGGGTAGTAGGGCAGGTCCTTTAATATGCAAAAAATTCCATGCCTGAAAAGTCTAGTTTTGTAAAAGAAAACAGGCCTGAACATGAAGTGCTAAGGTACTAAACAAAACTGGCAACGATCTTCCAGCTGGCATGAGCCTGTAAGCATGAATTGAAATTACTCCAGCAGAAACTGTGAACTACCTGACTCAGCAAAGCAACACAGGAGAGTCCCAGAGGCACCAAAGTCCAGAGATGAGCACTTCTCAGGCCATCACAATATTTTTCTTCCACAGCCAGATCTACCCTACACAAAATTTTGAATATCCCCTAATAACTCTTCAGCACTGCTATCAAGTGTGTGCCTTGGTGGCACTCATTTGTTATTTTGACAGGTTAGCTCTGGGTACATGGTGGCAGGACCTTTCTGGCTTCTTCCCCCTCAAGGTCAGCAACATCATTTCCCTCCAAAATTCAACGTCTCTAAGAGGTAGAAAGTGAAATGTACTATACATTTTTCTTTTTTCCCTGTTATTTCTTTACTCCTACATTCTCAGATATGTTTGGAACTGGTATAAGTGTATTAAAATTCAAAAAATACATATCTCAGGAAGTTTATCTATACAAATTTTATACAGAGAAATATTAAATATAGTAATCTATCATTTCAAACCTCTTAAATAAATTATTTTTCTCAGTGGGGAATAGGAGAGAATTGGCACTGAATCCTCATAAAAATGTCATTATCCCCATAAAAATTTTCCTTGTCTTCCATTCCATGGTAGAACAAAACTTTCCTGGTCAAAGTGACTTTTTTCTCTCAAGCATCACTAGTAAGAATACCTGGGAGAGGGAAAACATACCATCTGTAACTTCATATTTAAACTACCTGAATTAAAAATTTTATTTGAACAGTAATGTTACTAGTTAAGTAGGCTAGACAGACAGTTAATGTAATGTACTGTAAGTTAATGAAAGAGAAGGGGAAAAAAGGCAGTAAAAGAAGGGAAATTTTGTCCATATTTACCAGATGGTCAAATAATTAATCTATCACCAATTTATTTAATTAATTAGTTACAAATTTACAGTGTGCTAGAAGCACAGCACCTTAGAAATTAAAACTTTATATGCAAGAATATAATCTGATTCAGGTCCATACATATTAAACCATACTTCTGCAGAACTATGCAAAATCAAAGTCTAAATCATTATTTCTGTGTCTGTGTTCTTTTGTTGTTGTGCATTTTCACCTGTATTACTGATTTAACATTATTCTCCTATGGGTCCTGATCCAAAACTCTTTGAAATCAAAAATTCCTAAGAGATTTAGAGCTGCCATTTTTTTCCCCCTTCAACATCTCCAACAGAACTCTTTCCATTTACCAAGCAACAACAGAACCTATGTTTTGCACAGGAATATAAACATGTTTTTAATAAGTTAAGAGATGTACCTAGGGAGACAAAAAAACCACAAGTAACAGTGCAATATTTTAAAGGTAGAAGGACCAGCTAAAGCTACACAACAGGCAAAAACAAAAGCAAAAACAAACCCCAAAAAAGCGACCGAATGAAATGGACCCAACCACAGACATAGTCTCTCCTGAACTAAGAAGGGAAAAAGCACATATCAAAGAACAAGGCCTGAAATGACCCGCTGCAGAATTTAAACAAACGTAACATTTCTTGGACTGAGAAAAGAACTTTAAAACACTTATCTCACACTGGTTTGGGTTTTTTCCATATCTCAATGTTTCTTCAAAATGAAACTGGTTTGTAGGTATTTAGCAGGTTTTATGAGGCTTGCTGATTTTTTAGAAACTCTGCTACTGACTTATATGCATAGGGAATGAAGGGGAGTGGGAAGGAGAGGCAAGGAAATCAGCTGAACCTTTCCAGGCAATTAGTTATGCATCAGATAAGTTGTTTTCTACAGCTGCACAACTGAACTTCTTTTTTGATTTGGGATTCAAATTGACTCATAAATATTGAAATTATAAGCTTAAGAAATGGTACTATTTGATGTGTGGCCTATTTCTAAAAATTAGTCTAATGGAGAAATCATGGCTAAAGTGTTTCCATTTTAGTATGGCAGTACTGTTATTCTACTAACACTTCACTGACACTTTTAATAAAAGGCCTGTGTAGTGATTATGGTGCTACTGTGCACTATTGCCTTCATCTTACTACTATACAGTTCCCAGTAGTTTATTAGGTTGGATATTCATTCAGAAGTGCTTTCCTCACTGTTAACTATTTCAGTGCTAAAGCACCTAACACCAGTCTGTTTCACAGACCACTTATACAGAATCTATAGTACTTGTTTCTATAACAGTTTCTAGTAATTTAGGTTTTTTCCATCCTGGATATGAAACTAGCTGTGTAATTCAGTCTTCCTCCTTCAGTCCACTTTTCTTTTTACCTCTGCAGCTGCTAGACATCCCTTTTCTGTACATCATAATTAATAATCCTCTTTCTGAGAGCAGGCTATCCCCAGGGTACAGTGATTATAGTTTTAGAAGGAAACCAAACTGTTTCAGCAGCCGCAGTTCGCATTCAAGGCGCTGCAGAGACACATGAGTTATACAGAGGCAGGCCACAACAGACTCCTTCCAATCCCAGACTGCAAGTTCTAGTGCTTTGGATCCTCATATACATGGCTACAGTAATAAAAATATTCAGAATGGTTATTCTATTTCCTGACAACTTGTAAAAACTGGAAATTTTGTTTTATTTTCTTTTGGAACAAATCTCATTCAATAATTTTAATAAAATCAAAACCAAAATTCATTTTTTCCATTAAAGCGAGCTGGAACACAGGGTTGAGTAGCCAGCTTTAGGACATTGCAATCTAAAGATCAAGTCTCTTCTCCATCTCATTCCCAGGATTGTTTTTCGTGATACATAAAAAAGAGCAAGACTTGAATTTCCATCTGTCATTAAAATCCCAACCCAGTTGTCATGCTGTCAAATCTCCGCATATTCTTACTACTTCTTACCAAAAACTCCATTAACCAGCAATATCACTGTGAAAATTCACATAGAAACATTCTAACCTATTTGGTTTTTGGTTTGGGGGTTTTTTCTAACAAGAAAACATTCCTCCTACTTCTGCTGGGCCCCTTTGCCAACTAGATTTGCAGTTTTACAGCATTCATATGTAATTCCTTATCTTCTGTGCAGAGTCTTATTCAATGTGAATGATTTACATGCTTTTAAACTACGAAGCTATCTCGTAGCTGATGTTTATATCATCATTACCTGTTGTAAAGCCCTTCACTAACGTTTTGCTGAGCCTCTAGCATTCTAGAGCTGTGATCAAGCCCATGTGCTAAATTGAAATGTGGGTCAAACTACAATACAGGGGTAACTCTGCTTTTCAATGACCTGCTTTTAGCAACCCTTGATTTCTTGCTTCTTCCATTTCAGATCACTTCTATCTCCTGACCCTGAGAATGCAGGACTCTGGTAAGGTTTTTCTGAATACCTTTCTAGCACTGCTTCTATTAGTTGTTTAAATATCTGGTTGGTTCACTTGAGCATACTGAATTTTTTGTCCACAGCATACAAGCCTAACTTCCAGTGTTTCCTTCTAATGGATAAAGTTTCTCAGCTATCAAGGTTTTAAAACTTGAACCACTCTCGAGCATCCAGTTCTGAGGCACGTTCATTCTTCCCACTGATCTTTGACTATCCTTTGCTCTGTGCTGTCACCCTGTCTTGGTGAAACCTGCTTACAGAGATGTGTCACAAAGTAAAACATAGTTGAAAGTAGAATTTGCTTAAGGATGCCACCATTTCCCCAGCTGATGTTTTTGTTCTAAGCAGACTGATTTTTCTCCCTACATTAACAGTTTGACTGTTTCTTTCACTCCCTCTTTTGATCACATTTGTTCCTTAGCAAGTGTTTTATTTTGCCACTCTTGATAGCCAGAATTGCATTGCAGCAGATGTGGGGGGCTTGTTAAAATACATGCTTTACAATGTTCCTGAAAAAATAACCTTTAGTGTATTATAACTTGTAGTAAATATGACTGCTACAAGACTTGTAACTCACTAAAACTAATTCAGTACTAATTCATTTCCTACCCAGAGAATATTAAACACCAACATCCTGTTAATCAACTGTTAAAAGAATTACTTTAATGACTTATAAAACAGTCTCTGTGCTGTGAACAGTATCTCAGCTGTCATATGTGATCATAAAAGTCAGTTGCATTAAGGTATATCATCAAATGTAGGCTTGTTCCCTGCAGTACTTTGTTGGGAGTCTAATCATCACTGGGAAACTTTAGGCTACCGAGTCTGATTGTAACACTGAGGGATGGGTAACCAGCCAAACACTCTAAGTTCCTCCCTATGTTGAAATCACTTCCAGCAGCAGCCTATTTTCCTTGGTAATCTGTCATCTAAATCTAAATTAGGCATAGCCCCGGATTGACTGCGTATCGTGAGGCTGAGACCTGCTAGTATTAGGAGGTTGTGTCGCATCACAATCCAATGAGGAATGAATAGAGCTCACACTGATATCAGCTATGTTAAAAGCATTACAGTCTTCAGCAATTAATTTCAGTTTCAACTGTGCTGTTTTTTTCTCTAATAACTTCTGATACGTTTCTAAAAACCACATTAGATAAGCACAGAGGAGCGAATTTGCAAAGACAAGCAAGAAAAAATGACATGTCTAAGAATGATCTTCACACTGCAGTGTGATATTTTTAGATTTTGTACTCTGGAAGTCTGAACATTTTAGAAATCAGTCTGTAGTCAGTCAGGCATGCATAAAAGTTACAAACTAAAATGGACCAGCTGGACATAGAAATTAGACACAGGGATACAAACAATGGAATGAAGACATAACTCTGCAGTCAGACATAGGCTTCTTATTAAATTCCTCAGCTCAGAGCAAATTCTTAGTTACTGACTATAGTAAATGCATTCCTGATGCTAAAAGATTTCCCAAATCTTAGGGGTGAGAAAGTACTTTAATCCAAAATAGTTCATATTTGCTGTGGGTCAAAAATAGAGGAGAATTTTAAAGCAAGCTGCATTCAGAATGACCTAGCAGTAGCATTAAGGTTGAGCAAAAATAAAATGCATCTTGAGATGGGAAGATGTGACCACAGATTAGACACAATTGCTGCACAGGCACAGTTAATGTAATTGTAATTAACAAAAAGGAAGTAGGAAGAAAAACCGAAAAGTGTCCAGTATAAAAAATTGATTGCATTTGAGAACATAGAATTAATACATATTTAAAAAACTTCTATATACTTCTGAGGCTGAGGGCCTAAACATCAAACCAGTTCAAACAAGTCTTACCACTTCTAAGAAAACATGACCTGGTTTCAGTAAAAGTTCTTGTTATGTCTTACCTTAAGATTCACAGTTTTTTACACGTGCTAAACATTGTCTTACTGTTGTAAGAAATGAAGCTTAAATATGCTCTGATTATAGTTTTAGTCTAGCAACTGACAGGTTTTTTCACCAAAGAATGATTCTAATACTGAAAGAATACATTTAAAAAAAGAAAAAAAGTAAATGAGATCTTCTCTAAAGTTTTTTTTGTGTGGTACAGGTAGCACCTTTGAAAATAAAGGACTGTAGAGCTGGCATCATGAGTCACCTTTTCATCAGTGGACCACATGAAATACTTCACACAAATGATTGACTGGATATGCACTTCTCTGAAAGACAGGAATAAACTCTCCAAAACTAATCAGAACTTTTCTCCCTACAAATTATTCAGACTGGACCTATGCAAGTTAGTTTATTCAGAGTTTAAAGAACAGATAGGCTGCACAGAATTTTTCTTTCGTTTCAACAGCCTTTTTTCCTGTGTCGAAAAAAAATCTTTGACAAATCTAAATTTAGTGCTACTTCCGTAATATAGAAAATTTTTTGGCAATTACATGCAGAGTTCAGAGGAAGGAGAAAGCACTGGTAATGCTTACAGAAAAAAGATAGGTATTTAATATGCACTCATCATCCTCAGGCAAAAGGGTAAAGTAATAAAATGGCTTCTGCTAAAGTCTTCTGGCTGCCTGAAAAATGCCTAATGCTCAAGAAAAAGAAGCAGGTTCCTGAAATGGCCCTCAAAAGCCTTCCCAAATGGGTTACCATCCATTTTCAGATCTATTAGCAGAAAGTTGGCAAGTGAACTTTATTTTCCTGGTCAAAGTTCTGGCTGACTCATGCCTACCCTGTTTGAGTCTCAAAGCTTTGGAGTAGACATGCACACTGCCTGTGGCAAATTTCTCCATGGCTGGAGCACTTTTATGTCTGGACAATAACATATATGAATCCCTCTACCTCATTTACCTGACACATAATCTGTGATCATACCAGCATGCCTTTATTAGGCTTTAAAAGGCTTTAGGTTTGGTAAAATTCCCTGAGGAAGGGAAAGGAACAGGGAAGAGTGGTATGCTCAGGAAAGCTTCCCCTGTCTCAAGGCACCATGTCCCACCTGGTTCCTGGCCACCATATCAGCTCACATACTCTATAGCCAATTTGTCTTCCTGTTTCACCTCCCCTTCTACCCCTACCAATATGTAAATTCACATTAAAACATAGTCCTTGCAGATGTTGACCAGAGCAGAGTCTACTCTTCTGAGCAAACGTAACTCCATGAAGGCATATGCAAATGAAACATACCATATATCAGCATACCACAGTGTGATGCCAGACACAGTGGACTGAGAGCTTTGGGTTAGGGAAGAATATGCAAAGTCATGGGATTTTGTGAAATATCCTCTACATGGACTACACGGACCAGAAAAGCTAGATATAGCATAAGCATTATTTATACTGTAAGCAGGGGTGAGAGCATAGGCTTTAACCTTTAGTTCATGCCCAGATTTCCCTTGGCTAATGACCTACTTAGTTCACCCCAGAAAGCACAATAGTATGAATTCATGATGGACAATCAGGAGTCATAGCATCCACCAAGAGATACAACAGCATAAACTTCCCCGTAGTGAGATTTTTGCTTACGCTCATCTCCTTAGAACTGGTATGGATTTCCAAGCCAAGTCAGACAGATATTAGGATAATGAGTGAAAGAGTTTCTATCCCGTGAGTAACTATGCTCCCACTTTCTCGTAACAGGTGGAAAGAGAACAGGCATATAGAACATTAGCTGCCTTAGGTTAGAAAGAATATAAAATAGTTCAGCAATTGTTTTGAAATGTAGGCTGGAAAGGATTAAGGCTTTGCGAAAGACTGTTAATTCTAAAATATCTGAATACTTTAATGTGAATCTGAGTGCTTTCAAGCCTGCACATCTGCATCATAAACTTTTGAAAATGGTTCATAACAGTAATAATACCAGAGAGATTTACCGTTACTGCAGTTACTCCTTGCTTTAGAAGAATGTTCTCTACTCTCAGTCTTGCCTCAGGCCATTAAATAATAAACCAATAATTACCAGAAAATTCTTTGGGAACTGTTGCTTCATTATTAAAGCAGGATATGGTTACAAAAAGTGGAATTTTCAGAAATTACTTCACATAAAAAATAAACAAAAGCTGATTTCTTTCCAATGCAAATTTTGTGCTTGCAACTCAATTCGTGTGCTACAAAGGCAAAATAATCTAAAACATAATGGGCAATATTAAAGTGAGGTTTGCAGTCTGAGGAGAAGAAATGTCATTTGGAATCAGCTTTCTAAATAAACCAGAGATTACATGTGGATGAAGCATACAATGGGCAGCCTGCAAATGGAGGTCCACAGCTGCTAGGTTTTAGCTAAGTACCACCTTACAGAGACTCTTTCCCATTTGTCCCTTCAGCTGCTCTTTTACTTGCTTTACCACAAATTCTGTCACTGTGAATTTCACAAAGAGATGGTGTATGGGATTCAGCTAGCCCCAGATAAGCAAGCAGGGTCATCTGAGGTGCTGCGGTGAGCTCTGCTAGGCACCGGGAAAGGTGCAGGTGTTCACTACTCCTGCCTGCCTTCCCTTGCGGATCTTTTGGTTTCCTGAGCATTCTAAATGGCACCAAATGTCTCTGTTCAGGCCGCTGAACCCTGCCCAGGGCATCTGATCCTCAGTTCCTCAGTGAGGCAGGCGGCCCCAAAATCAAATCAGACAGCCATGTAGCTGACTAGCAGGCTGAACTCTACTGACACCAGGTGATGAAAAACAAGGTGCTTTGAGATCACTGTTCCCAATATTACAGGCAGTCTCAGGAGCACTCCTGAAATGGCTGTTTGACCGTTCCAAGCACAGCACAAACGTATGCGTGTTTCTAAATTTCTTTTAACCACTCCTAATCAAATATTCTTAATCGTAGAAAGCATACAAAGACCTGCTAGATCAGTCAAAATGCAATCTAAGAGATGAGTGTTTGAGCACTTTGATATAAAGAGAAGACTGTTGTAGATAATAGTCTCAAGTGCAACTTTGCAAATTAGGTAAGCTCTTGAAGTTTAAGATACAAATTATGCACTGACTGAGTAAATGGAAGCCAGCTAAAGTTAAATAAAGTTGGCTGGCCAAAAGTAACACAGGAACATTTTCTTTTAAAGGCTGAAAATGAAAAAAAGCAAAGATGAAAGATAAGATTTTCCACAGTGTTGCATGATGGCACAGCTCTCTGCTTTCCTGAATTCTGCATGAGTCTTACTGTTTACTTGGTGCAAACAGTGCGTTCAGGGATCACAGATTTGTTTCAAACTAAATGTAATGCGAAGCAAAATACTAATGATTTCTAATTGTATTATGCATTAGGATTGTTCAGTAACAAAATAAACAATTCTTTGACTTCTCATTAAGTTCACAGCTTAAAACACACAGCATAAAGTGGTGCCAGTATAATAATCCGGAAGTCATTGAGGATAACGGCCTTAAATGATCCACAGTAGAATTACAAGGGCTAAATCCCTACTGATGTCATATTCTACCACATGTTCTCCATGTCCATGTGTATTTATAAACCTACTGTAAGGAAGGAAAAAGGAAGTTACTAGAATCTTTTCAGTATACATACAAAAATACCATTGGTGTCCTGCTCATATTTAACCTGGTGGAAGTGCTTCTGAAAATATTGTAGCTTAGGAATATTGCCCCTGCCCAGAAATAGCTTATTAGACAAATTACCATATTCATCTGGGCTGTTTGCCCAAGAATATTCACCCATGTAAGAAATTGTTCTAACGTGGTCTCTGGTTTATGAATGAGCTCTCTCTATATAGCATTGCATTACACAATTAAAGCTATTACTGTAAAATGCAGGAAATTGCATTCATGGTTAATTGCATAATTCATGAACTCAGGCAAAGTGTGAGCTTGGTAAATATGTAAAACTTTTCAATCAACTCAAATAGAATGAAAGAGGAAAACACATTATTGCTGAAGCTTTATATAGAAAATAAATGTTGAGTGGAGGAATGCATTTTGTTTTACGTTTTCATTTAATATTACAGAGGAAAATGTCATGAGCACTATAAAAATAAACTGGAATTACCTTGATATTTTGGGGTTTTTTCTTACGGTGGAGAGAGAACGATTCAAAGATTTCAACTAGTTATTCAATCTAGTGTTGATTATCTTGACTTACAAAGCACCTAACTGAAAAAGTTGGTAGCACTGTACACTTATTTACATTTTTATTACTTTTGATAGGAGCAAAGGGTGAAATAGGAAGAGATAACTATCTCTGAGGTACAAATATCTTTGAAAGTTTAGAATTGAATATTAAATGGAGTATACAAGTCTGAGCCTCTAAATTGTTTTTGGTAACAATCCCTGTTTCTTTTCAATTTAAAGCCAGATTACATATAAACACAGAAAAAAAAATCTTTATTCAAGAGATCTTTAATACATTGCTAAAATTAACTTTTATCTTTTGAATGAAAACTTATTTTAGCAATCTATTAGCGATCTTTCTAATCTTGGTCATTCCAGCACTATGGTATAAGCTTATGGCTATTAGTATAGGACCTACTGGTACTCTTTGACCATGTTTAAAATTTTTATTATATATGGTGTTCTTTTTTTTAACTTTCTAGAGGGGAACCGAATAACCCTACCATTCTTTAGAGCAGGGTTTTGAATCAAAGTAAAATGAAAATTTTCAGAGTAAGAAAATTCTCTACCTTTATTCACATTTTGTTCACATTTTTGCTCGCCTTTCTCTTTCACATCTGGATTTATCAGCAATGCATTAGTAGCCAATCAAAATAGAGCATGACCATGACTATTGTGAGGAATTGACCTCATGCTGGTGCCAGAGCTCAGCAATATACTATAGATATGAATACCTGGCAATAACAAATCATCTGCAGCAAAGTTGGGGGAAAGATTTGGGGAGAGAGCTAGTGTTCATCCATCCCTCTATAACCACCTCCAGTTCCTGTTCTGGGCTTATAGACCTTGGCTGTTTTGATATATCTTTACCTAGTCATATAAAATATGGATAGACATCAAGACCTTAAGAGTAGTGTGCTAACCTCTTTGAAACAGAAAGATTCTTGCTTCAGATGAAGTTGGAAACACTCTAGGAATAATCTAAGAACCAAAGAAGAACCCACAGGTTCGATACCTGCATCAACACTTTATTTCTATAAAAGTTGCTGGTGCCTATTGGCTTGAAATATCAGGCCATAGACTGAGGTGATTAAATATGGAGTCAATAGCTTGCCTTGAGAATGGATCCCATAATCTCTGCAGAAAATCATGATCTAGGAAAGAAAGGACATGAAAGCTAAATGTTGTGGAGTTGCTAATAGACAGTGATTTTCTCTTAGATGTGTTGAGCAACTGTGTTATTTGGAACATTGTTTTATAAACATTATCACTAATGAGCATACCTGTGTTTTGCAGCATATTGTTCTCTGTCAATGCATTACACATAGAAGCATCCTACATGGAATCACTGGTAGAGTACAGCTTTTACAGCTAAGAAGAATTTGCCTTCTCTTGCTGCAACAAGGCTAAGGAATTTACACAGAAAAACATTGTCAGCTATGAATTAATATGCCATAGTTAATAGTTACTCGCAGTACTTTTACACAGAATCTGAAATGTTTACAAATTAAGAATCAGGAGTTGAAGACATAGGTTTCACAAAGCCATACATCTATTTGCCCTTTGCTTGAAATTTAAAATGCAATTCAAGCTCCACAGAAGAACAGAGGAGACTGTAGTAATCCACTGCTGAGACACACAATAAAAGTGAATTACAAGTCATGTTATCTGTGACAGAGCTGCCACATAAGGAACACGGTAACGTTTATTACTGCTAATGGTTCCAAGAATGTGTTCTACAGATAGTGCAATATTCTGTAGCAGATGTGAAGACTTCAATATCAACAAATTAGTCAAAGACTTTCTTACCTAACATTTTCCTAGTCTAACAATGTCAAATTCTGACTGATATCAGTATAGCACAGCAAACAGCAGAATAGTTGTTTTTACCAGCTGTTCTGATCAATTTTCAGATCTTTAATTGCTTTGTAACCCTTAGCAGATCTCTCTTGGGAGCTGAAATCTGAGGACTTGATAAATATAGTAGCAGAACTTCTAGCACAATAAAATATAAATGCAAAATACTGAAAATACTAGAACAAGAACAACTTTTGCTCTACAAATTACTATTCCATAATAATAAAGTCCAGGCCCTTCAACAACACTCTGACTCTCCTCATTCCTAAACTAATCCATGTTCTGTCATGGTTTGTTAAAATGTAGAGCTAAATAGCTTGCCAGGAAATATACAGAATGATATCACTGAAAGAACTACTTGCAACATCAGCTGATGATGTCATGCTAGTGTGCATCAGAGTACTTTCTTGTCCTTACAAATAATCAAGTAATTGTGTTGCTTTTTTTATATCAATGCATAAAAGCAGAGCAAATTTACAGCCAGAGCTTTGAGATCCAAGTTGTCTGAAAGAAATAATCCTAGATGTGGCTGTTTCTTACATTAAAAGCTGCTTCACTGGGGAAAAAGAAGTAATAGAGTCAACAACAGAATGGAGATGTGCGTCTGTCACTCAGAGCAATATGTAAGCAGTGCAAAAGGTCATAGTGAGTTACTACCTCTCATTAAGTGAGAAAGATGAATGTGCATTCTGTCAAAGAACAAATTTCACTAAAAATTATTGATGTTACTCTTCCAGTGCTCCAGAAAACATTGTATTTTCTGTGTCTAGCAAATGGCAAAAATATAAACTGGTTACTGCTGATCTTACAATTAGGAATCCTGCTTATTTAAGGGAAATTTTTAGAACTGACTTTAACCATTTGTTTCTCTAGATAAGAATTCCAAGTTAAAGCCCAAAATTTCTACTTGTAAGAACTATCTTTCTACAAAAAGACTTTATGAGATTGCTTCTGGGTTATTTTTTGAAATGGACATAAAAATAAAATAAAAGCTCCAATAAAATATAACAAGATTTTAATGTCTGCCAGAAGTCTTTTCTTTAAACCTAAAATGTAATAAACAGAATTTTTCAACAATAAGATTAGTCACTGTGATAAAAAGAGACTAGTAGTTTTCAGTATCATTACAGCATCCATTAACAAAATGACACACATCTAATGAATTTGGAAAACTGTGTAGAAAAGAAAAAATTTTAATATTCCAAGTAAGTACCCATATAAAACGAATTATCTCAAATGCCTACTGACTGCTTCAACATGTTACAGAAACTGGGTTTTTCCTTCCTTCCATTCAGTCTTACCCAAGGTTCTGTCATACAATATCCTTGTTTGGACAAGAGCAAAAAAGCAATTTAGTCTGCCTAGGAAAAAAAAAAAATCTCACAAGGGAAGCTGGGAAGGACAGTTTTCTGCTTCTTGAAATTTGCTTACCTGGACTTCCAGTGCTAAGGTTTGAAGTGATATTTCTTGTTGATCTTCAACCACTCAGGGGTTTGTTATGTTCTCTTCCTAATAGCAGTTGCAGCAGCTGCTCTTCGTATGAAGTTGTACTCAGTTTGGGTTACAATACAAGTTTGCTGTTTTCCTATTGTTGCATTTAAGGTGATGAATTAATTTGGTAAGAGATGAATCCCCTTGTGTTGTAGCCGATCCTCAGAGATTAGAGGGGCTAGGGGCGGCTGGACTTATCTCTTAATAGGTATGCCAGTTAGGGCTGTAACTATAGGTCTGACCCGGATGCACAAACAGCCCGTATGCTGTAGGTCCGGCTGCGTTCAAAAGAAGCTGTCAGATTCATGAATAGTGTGGTTTGCTGTAACTATAGGTCTGACCCGGATGCACAAACAGCCCATATCCTGTAGGTTCGGTTGCATTCAAGACAAGCAGTCAGATTCACAAAAAGTACAGTTTATTTTTATGCAACATCTACAGATTCTTTGAGATTGCCTACAATAAATGCACAAAATGCAGGTTGGCTATATAGCACTACACAAAAGAAAAACAATTGCAATCACACACACTTAGTTCCCGAGTAATCACTCGGCATAGCCGAGGGCTCAAATCTTACCAAAAGGCATCCCTTCTGGGGGGGGGTCAAGGAGCACAAACCCGTCGATCTGTCCATCCGATTTGGTGTCGGATTATTGTCCCTCCAAGTTAGGTATAAACTCGGGGTAGTATTTATCTTTGTATATATGTGTGAATGGGTGGGACTGTAGTCAAGCCATTATCTTTTCAGTAACAACACAGCACATTCTGTGGTGTGAGGGGAACTGCTGGTTTTTGTGAGAAAAAAGGAAGGATGAGAAACAAGGCTGGCAGGCTACTGTAAAAATTATCCCTTGAGAGAAAGGGGTAGAGCAGGAGATAAATCTGTCCTTGAGATAAGTGAAAGAATGGGACCACGCGGCCTACACCTGACTTCGCATTCCTCCTTGGCACCACGACAAATACAAATCACTGGGCCTCCATCTGTCCTGTGCTTGCTCTACTGTGTCAAGGAAATGTGTCACCCTGTGTCAAAGAAATGTGTGTCTTACAGATTTCCCACTGTTTTTCTTTTCTCATGCTTCCAAGACTTAACACCTATGTATCCTTATTATTTACTGAAATGACCACCTGTTCAGTGCCACTGAAGATGTAAATGAAAGCTACCCTAATGTAAAGATTTTCCAGTCTAAAATTGTTAATGCAATCCCAATACAAAATTATTCTGTAAATAATGCAACAGCCAGACAGGGGCCTCCTTCAATGAGCCTTAGGTATTCTACAGAAAATGTAGGCAATCTATTCATCAGTTGAGAGTTGAATTAGCCTTTCTGCATAAATGTATTCTTCCACAAAGAAAGGATTAACGGTCTTGGGCTTCACTGATTTGTAACAACACAGAATAGAATAAGGCATGATAGAAACAAGATATTGGAAATACCGATTAAGGCAAATGGAAAACATGAGATGTTGGGAGGTAAGAGAGGAAACAGTAGTAGTTAAGATGAAGGAAACAAAAACTGACAGAGATGTAGCCAGTAAAGTGAAGAACAACTTTTTTAAAAATTGTGTTTAGAGGGAAAGGGCTTACAGGACTCCAAATGTAGGAGGATCAATAGCTTGGAGGTGACTTCAGATTAAAGTATGCAAAATATTTGTTGAAGTAAATATGTGGTCTCAAATCCAGTCTATGGGTTTATATTGGTTTTAATGTTCCATTGTGTTATCAATCTTAATAATTCTTTAAAAACTTTTTTTATTTTAGCATTCTCTCTAATTCATATAGAATGGTATAAAACCAACAAAAATCTGTATTCCAAAGTTTAAGGGAATTGCATTGCATATATCTTTACCCCACCTCGTATAAAAATGGAAATGTAAATAATCTGAATACACCTACAGACAGATGAACATCTGAAGCTAATGAAAGAGATCAAGAGTTTGGAAAATCGGACTGTGTAACTTACCAGGACATCAAATGGTAACCTTTCAAATGAAATGCAAATAAATTGTTATTTCAAATGCATTTTATACAAATGAAGGAAAGACTAAAGTTCACAGTGTTAAGTAGTCAAATCCTGGAAAGTTATGAAGCCAAAGTTCATCGTATAAATGACAAGTCCCGCAGTTTTTCTTTAACAAGACATAGTGATTTTACATCTGGATGTTCCTCCAGGAATAGAAAACTCATCCCATTTCTAAGTCTCGTATTTTATGTCTAATGAATCTCCAATTAATTCCTCCAAAAGTTAACTTTTCAGTGGAACTTTGTACTATGCTCTACTTTACCTCTATATATTGAATGACTAGCCCACAAATTTTAAAACTGTACGTATTTTGTTGTAGTAAAAATTTATTATTCTCTATGGAAATTCTTAGCCATTTAGTAAGCTGGAAATTAAATTATAACTATCTATCTTTCTTGTACATGACCCATTACAACTCAGGATCCATCAGAACTTAAAGTTTTTATTATTAAAAGATAGTAGAAACAAACAATGTGGACACTATCCACATGCAGAAAAAAACCTGAACAATGTTCAACATTTTTAAATGAAGGGGTTATATGCAAAATCATGCATAAGATATAACTGAGACACCCTGCTTACATACACATTAAATGTAGTTGAACTATCTCAAAAATTCTGGCCCACAGCATTATCTGGTAGGGTTATTTTGAGACCTGCCATGACATTCGGATCAGTGATTCTTTATATTTCGGTGGCATTTGTATGTATGTATCAACAGACAGAATTCATTTATGAATGAAAGGAAAAATCTTATATTGACAAGCGATGCAGTCTTATTACAAACCCTCTTTGTAGCACCCTTGTACAGGTGATTCGGGAAATAAATTTTTTCTTCTTTACCATTTATAGTTCCACACCTCATTAAGAACATATCAAGGCCACCTCAAACTCAAAGCAACAGGCCAACATAGAGCTGGCTGTTAAAGTACTTTTGAAACCCTGAAACAAGCTCTTGGGAAAAATATGTAAAGTGAGAGATTGTCAAGAGCAAAGCATCTTGACACAGAATCACAAATATAAAATTCCTTCTTCCCAGAGCAAACATCTACACTAGAAGTTGCTGTTCTAGGTTATAATTATGGGGACTATGAAAATCAGAATTCAGGCTAAATTAGTTATTGCCACTATTTCTGTGGAAATAAGAGAATACGCAAGTGTTTATTTCCAACTGATGTTTCATTTCAGGCAAAACTTCTATAATATGGAATGATCATGACTTTGCAAGGTGAATATTCTTCGCAAGGTGAATATTATGACCCTTGTCATCTTTTCATTATATTCTACCACTGAAAATTCTGTGTTTCCCAAACCATATTGATTATTCTAAATCATTAAAGAAATTGGTTTACTAGTGGACATCAGTATGCTTAGACCTATGCCAATGACATTGCTGTTTCCATAGTAACTAATGTACTTCAGATGGAAAACAGCAAAGGAAAACTGGAAATGAAGAAATTTAAAAATAGAGTAAATCAACTTTCCACTCTTACGGTATATTTCTGCGAAATGTTCCTTGTGTCCCTGGTTCACCAAAAAGCTGCTTCCCTTACCTGTTTAATTGCCTTGTGAGAAAACTTATTCTAGAGTGGAAAGCTACTGCAATATGGTCCTGTCTGTTTTCTAGAACAGTGGCGTGATCAAAGTTTTCTAGTCAGTGTCTTCATGGCTCCATTTCCATATATATATTTTGAGATAAGAAGGAATTTACTACTCTTTTGCAAATGGTTTCATGATAGACAGTTAAATTAGTTTGCCTGGGTATTGTAGCCCTCCAGGAGTGAGAAGGGGAAAAGGAAGGAGGAAGAAAAAAGAGCATTGTAACACACCCATTTATTTTAGTGCTGAGAACTGCAAAGAGAATCTGCAATAGGGATCACACAGAGTAGCATGCTGATGGAGTATGTTTAGAAACACACTGCATTGCCAATAGCTTGCAATCCTGAGCAGAAATCAATTTGGGGCAATTCAGGGGAGAAGGAAAAAATACTAGTCCGAGCAGCTGGACAAACATAGCAACAGGCTTCTGGATTCCTGTCTGGAGCTCCAAAACCCACAGCTCCTAAATCTCTTATTTGATGTACTCCTGCATTCCCAACAGCATCTAAAGCTAAATGGTTCCAGGCATGTGTAGTGCACAGCTGCTAGAAGGCAGGTAGGAATCTACTGACAGAAACTTAAGCACCGAAACAGGATCTGAATATTAAACTCAGACAGCAGCTTCATGGAGATTATAAAACTGTCAGAAATAACTGAAAGGTGGAAGCAAGCCTGCAGAGATCCAGTTAAAAGCCAAGTCCCCTTTCTAAATTTACCTTCAATGTTGGTCTTAATTACAGTTCATCTTATTGAGTTGTACTGACATTACTATCTTTTTAACATCTGAACTACTCCCTGTTAGAAGCTTTACCACAAGTTTCTAAACAACGCAGTAGTGACATCACAAAAACTGAGGATAGACCAGCATTAACCTTCACATTTTACCCAGTGACTTTAGAGCCTTGTGATGAGGGCAAGATAATTTAAAGGTGATTAAGATAATGTAATGAGGAATGAAAAAAAAAAAAATCCCAGAGAAAAAACTGACAAAAGGAAAAAATGGAAATGCTTAATTCACAGTTGAGAAAAACTTTTAGAATCTTATATTTGGAACAGACTCATCCATGCCTAATTTTTAATCCAGGAACTTTGATTAAATTTCATACATGTTAAATGAGGTCTAGGAGGCAAGATAGCAAATACAGATATTATGGAGGAGCTGTAGAGAATATACTCCCTTTTAACTAATTTCCA
Source organism: Strix uralensis (assembly GCF_047716275.1). NCBI lineage: Eukaryota > Metazoa > Chordata > Aves > Strigiformes > Strigidae > Strix > Strix uralensis. The sequence continues at coordinate 44,440,082 of NC_133975.1, forward strand.
TAAGTCATGTCAACTTTCCTTAGCTAAAGTAAACACTGTAAATGTTTTCAGTACAACTATCAGAGTAACAACAATTGGTTTTATTCTACATCCAAGAACTCTGGACAACAGAGCACAGCAGATTTACTTATTTTTTATTGCCTTTTAGTGATATCCATTCAAAAGGAAAAGGAAACTTTGTTTACTGAGTTGAAAGTGAATGTAAATTACAATGCAGATTTAAGGGAAAAGGAAAAAATTAGAAATGGTTAGAACTGATACACAATGTTATTTATTCTCCTGAATCTTCCTTCTAGGCTTCCAATGACACAAATAATGCTACCACAGTGACATTCTGTTTACTGTCAATTTGTGGTTTCTCTTATCTACAAGATTAAGTTAGCTGAAAACTGTAATTCTATAAATCATACAAAAAGTACAACAGTACTTGCATACAGATAATAAATATTAATGTTTAAGGACATATATCCTTAATCTGCTTGTCCGGTGTTGTAAATGTATTTCGAAGTGCTTAGGTGGTATTCTGCAGAGATCCTGGTCTGGTTATATGTCACTGAACTTTCTTATCTAGTAGGACATTTTCATTAAATATGTTCAGTAAAGAATGATTACAAAAGGACGACTAATTTCAGAAATATCTGCTTTCTTCTACATGATGAAATACATACACATGGATATCTATATGGTTTCATATGCTGATCAGAGACTGTTAATGTCATACACAGTATATACAACGACAGTGACCTCCTCCCATATATTCCTTTTTATGGCAACTCTTTCAAGACTGATCAGAAATAGTTTAACAAATAGCCTCCCTGAAGTTTTTACAGCATGTTAACCACATCTTGAAGTAGCTACTTGAAGTCCAGAAAGATTCACGTAAGAAGCCTACTTTGCCTGATGACTGCTACAGGCCTTCCCTGAAATAAAATGGTGTTAAATGCAAGTATCAGAGCTTGTCAAAAATGAGCAAAGAATGAGCATTGGTGCTGCTCATTAAATGGCAGTCTGCTATCAAGCAATAATGAGAACAGGTCTACTGAGTTATTTTTATTTTATCTATCTAGAACCAGATGAGGTAATCAAACACTGTGCATCGAAGATAATTTCCTAAAGCAGAAGAAAGAAACTTTAGGAAATGGGTATCAAGTGAAATATAATATAGCAAATGATACACTTTATTGTCATGTCCAGTGACTTTTACAAAAATGTTCTGGAGAATTTTGACACATGCATATTTCTTTGGCCATAAGATTCTGATGGCTTATGTCAATATCACTAATATCAGGATTTGGCCTCTGTCACAGGTATTTTTGAGAAGCCTATTCACTGTTGCATCTAAGCATCAGAGTATTGGAGTACCGCTGTTAAGAGACACAACAGTAAATATTAAATAGGATTCCTATCAAAGTTCAACTGTTTTATTAGTGGGTTTTTTTGTTAATTTTCTCTATTTAGAGAACTATCCATCCAAAAAAGTTAGCTTTCTGAAAAATAAATAACTATAGAAATTAACTTGAGAGAGAGAGAGCATGTGAATTACAGTTTCTCAAGTCCTTTCTGAGTGTATAATTAAACTGGTCCTTGATATGATGATTTAATATCTTCAGTGTCAATAATGGAAACCTGCTTCATAGAGTAAAATTGGAAATGAAAGACTGGCTGTTCATGATGAAAATATTACTGCTACTTTCTGTGCTTCAATGGTTTGATAAGTCAAAAAACCAGTCAGATTACATTAAATAATTAGCCTCATCTTTACTCCATTGTATATCTTGACTTTCAAGTACTTCCATTTGATCACATAGGTCTTGACAACTACTAAAAAACTAGAGAGAAATATATTTTGCCAACTTGTGCTCTAAAAGATTTTTCAAGAGTTAAAGAGAAACGTCATGCTTCAGCAAAATAAATATTTCACTGAATAAACAACATAAGCATGCAAACCAGAAAGTCTGTTCCACATCAGGTAATAACATACACAAGTTGATATATCAGCTTTTCTTTTGGTTTACACTGTACTGTTCTCCAGTATAAATTAAAAGTTCAGAAATACAAAGTTCCAAATTATGGAAAAAACACATTCAGAATGTTGACAGCAACTTAGTTCTAGCTGCTAAAAATTGATGTCAATATTGTAATTATTTTGAAGGGCCATGTGACTGCAATGTGAAGTCATTAGAAGTGGGTTTCTTAAAGACAGCTCCCATATTTTCTGATATTTCTGTTAGGTTTGACTTCTAAGTGTGTATACACTGTATGATTAACTCACCATTTCTAGAAATTTAAACTTCCTTATCTTAATTATTAATTTATTTCTTGTCTGTATTACATGTCAGCGTACCACTCCCAATTTACTTTCCCTTTCCTGTAGCAGCATAAATATGCATTTAGGAAATTACTACTTTTTTTTCCCCACCCCCCACCCCCTCTGATACTCTGGATAATGGCCAGCACAAAAAGATAAATCAGATACATTACCGGAGTGCCCCTCCCAGTCTTGACAGGATTAATCTGAAAATCTACTGTTATTTACAGGAACACAGTGGGGACATGATCCAGTTTACACGGAATCAATGGGAATCATTTTGGTCTAATTCATCAGCTATAATAGAAGCTACAAAAAGTCAGTTGGTTTCTAGAAGATTCCTGAGGTTATAGTAGATTCTGGCTCAGATGAAAATAATTGTGTAACTGCTTTCTAACACCATAGTTCAGTGCTCGGTAGATTTTTGTCACCAGGGTCTTGGTTTTTGTCTGAGATTTCTAAAACTTGGGAAGAATGAAGTCTCTTGACTACTTGGAATTTTTTCTAATTAAAAAAAAAAAAAAAGGAAAAAAAGAAAATACTTTGTTGAAAAATGCATGTCCAGCTTCACTACAAAGCCAGATACTTTAAAATGAAATACTAAGTACAACTCTAGCCTTATTTTCTGCATAATGTAATACAGAATTTATGTCTAATTTGAAATTAAGATGTACTGATATTTAAGAATAATATATCTGGGTTTATCTGATTGTGTAATTTACTTCTGAAAGAGTTTTCACCTCTATTGTTACTTGAATAATTTGTTTTAGCACTACACAGAACTCAGAACTTGCTGCATTCAGCACAATTACTGCCTACATAGTGTACATTGCTGAGCTATTAATCTGAAAAAGGGCATTTAAATATGTTCATTTTTTTTCCCCTACTGTATTTTAACTATAATTCTATGATCCACTAGCTTTTACAGTTTGTCTGTTTTACAGTAAGATGCAATGGTCTGGCGTAAATACTGTAGTAAATGGTAATCATTTATTTTCTACCTTAGGAACTGCATTTTCATTTTTCATGTAGTTAACTACACAAATGTCAGATTTCAATGCCTTCATGATATTTCAGTCAGAATTAACTGAATGGGTGGTGTTTTTTTAACCTACCCATGTGCAAGATGAGTAATAAAAATATATGCAAGGCAATATTTCAAATAATAGGAATGTAGATAGAAACAAATATTGATGTGGATGTAAAATTGCAGATTTATATCTCATCACTGAGGAAAGGTTGAATCATACTGCTAGTGGATGGTGGTTACCATGCTATTTGGTAATGACTTTAGATGGCAATTTATGCCAAATATTAGTTAAGCTGTACCATAAATTATCATGATTAATATGTTTAAAATTATAGTAAGATGTGATAGATCTTCATTCATTTATTTTATTATGCCATCTTATTTCATGACTGTAACACTGGATTGTCATTACCCTTAAATGTACCTGGACTAATTCTTAGAATGCAGCTTGCTAAACATCTGATGCCTGGCTCTATATATTTACTAATAGCAGTGAAGACAGCCTTAGGACTCAAAAGTCCATCAGAAAGGTAGAGAAAGCTGGGAACAGATGATTTTTAAATAGTATCAATATTAAGTGTGTGGAACCTAGCAGCTCAAGTAAATAATAAGTAATTGTGCATCTTTGATCATCTCAGATTTGCCTCCTAGACAAAAACAGGAAAACCAGAACACAACTGGAGCACAGTTGGTAAAAGAAGTGCAGAAAACTTCCCTTTCCTTTTCACAGAACAGCAATTTTATTTGAAAACAAATTAACCCTTCAACAACCCTTTCTTCATCAAAACATTTCTTCCTTGTCTGTTTTTTGTTATTTACTGATTGGTTTACTGTTACAGACTGAAAACAAAAGTCTTTGTTCCAGAGAGATGAGATGTGGTTAAATGCTCAACAAAAATGCCAAAATAATGTAGTCTATAACAGATCTTTGAAACAGTTTTCAGAGTTTTGTGTCACAGATACATTACTTTCATAAAATTCTTGTATGTATTTATATCTGAAGAGTGATACAGAAATGAAATGTTAAGACAGACATATAATTTCTGTCTTAATAATAGAAGGTTGGTATCTAATATCCAGAATAATTATGGTAATGATTTCTCACTAAGAATCTCCCTATGTTTAGACTAAAACAGTCCATCATGGTTACAGATTATTTCCAGAACACTCATGGGTTGGAACTGCTGTTCTCTGGTGATGTGATTTACCAAGCTTTCCACTGAAATGGAGAGATTAAACCTTCTGAAAATCCTACTTCCCTTATTTCAGCAAACAAATAATTTATGCTCATTAATTGGGACTCACAATAATAACCATATTTTCAGTAGGCTCCCTAATAGTATCTGAGTTGATCATGAATTAACTGCATTCCTGAGTTTCATTTTGTGAACACAGTTGTGTAATCAACAAATGCTTTCACCCCAGCTAATCAATTTAAAAATGCTCAGCCCACAAAACTTTGTTTACTGACTAGTAAATGTGGTTAGGATGTACATTCAGCTGTAAGCCATGGTTACAAGTCCATAACAGAGCTGAAAAAGTATCAGGCTTAAAGGAGTTTAAAGGACCTCACTGGCCAAGGATAAGCAGGAGGAACTGATATTGAAAAGAGAAAATTAGAGCTAGACAGATGATCAAAATTGGTAAATTAGAGGCATTATAAAAATATTAATTGGGAACTCAATTATTTTCTGTTGATAAGCTTACGCTTATATTCTGTGACCCTAGATGTCTCCTAAGAAGTCATGGCAGTGTAAAAAAAAAATCCTCCATCCATTAAAACTCACATAACCATTGTCCTGCATATCAATGAGAATGTAGAAGAGAAGTCAACTGCACGCTTGCTGTCTGTAACTAACATAATGTGACTAGCTAGCCGAACAAGTAGTATTTCTGTTTTCTATGAATAACAAAAAATCTGCTTCAAGTATTAATATTACTCATGCTTAAAACTCATGACTATTTGTCCAATTTTTCAAACAGATATTTCTATCTACATTTCTAACTCCTGAACACAATTCCATAAATAAGATTGTAGCAAGAATTTTAGTTATACCTCTAAAAAAACAATGCAGCTTTTCATTTGCAAGGTTCTCTTCATTCAATTAAAAAATAGCAAAGTGTAGCACATTTTAACAGTAACCTTTAAAGTTTTACACAGGGAAACAAATATTCTTTTAATACTCTTCATATCTTAGCTTTAAAAGTATGGATAAGCACATGAATAAAGTTTAAGTGTAGCTAAATGACTACCTGAAGTAAAGATAAAAGAGGAGAACAGAGATAGATACCTTTGTAAAGCTGTTCTTATGATTCTTCATATCCTAGGCATGAAAGCAGTTTTCAAAACTATCTGTAAGTAACAGAAAAAATTAAGAAAACAGATTGCTTAAAAAGAAAATAAAGCTGGGCAAAATGATGACGACTCACATATTATAATATAAGGGAACACCAGAATGCTTTGTTTCATTTCACCTTCCTGGGATAGAAGACATTTGTTTCTTTCCTCACAGAAAAGTGCCCAGTAAATGAAATTCATCTTCAATGTAAAACTGAGAACTGGCCCCTTCTAATCAGTCTCACAGAAGAGCTGCACTGAAGATCAGTTGCAGATGCAGTGGTCCAGTGAGATTATCAGAGAAAAGTTTGTCCTCTGATGATATGTCATGCTGCTTTAGTCTACATCATTGCCTTCCTGGATGACAGTAAGTACACAAGCATTATTATGCCTGTATTTCAAAAAGTTATATTTCCTTGAAAAGAATTTTTCTAGGTTGCTTCATGTAAAGATTTGCTGTAATAATATAAGACAACCCATTAACACAAATATTTGCAATTATATTCTCAGTATCCTTTAATTAGCACCAATGGTGAATTGCCGTTTGATAAATATTTCACCTTTTCTGTCAAAATGATGACAACTACATCTGGCTTTTATTAGGAAAGGGAAAGTTTTTCTGAAACAGGCACTGTAGTTATTTTTCCATATGCAGAACTGGCACAAAGAGGCAGAGGATTTCATCATCCTAAAGTGTACTTTGCGTGGCCTACTTTCTGCAGCAAGGTCTCTACAGCTAAACAGAAGAGAGTAACTGTACCACCACATCAACCAAGCAGGCAGCATTCGCTATGACATGGAAATGAGAAATTAGTCTGAGACCTATAACGATGAATTTCAGGATAGGGACTCCTCACTTAATTTTCATTTCACCCTTATGTTTTTTAATTACTATATATCTTAATGGGAGGGTAGGGAAAGAGGTAATCCAAGAAAAACATAGGAAACGAGTGGTGATTCTCTTTGTCTTGCTCTCTTTCTTTTCTTTGAGCTTTGTGTTTTCTGGGATAGAGAGAGGAGGAGAAAATATATTGGAAGCTCTTTTGTTTTATTTCTTTTCCTGATGCAGAATAAGACACCTTCTACATCCAGTTTTCCCATAAAGCAGTTTCTAGCACAGGGAAGTTCTTAACTGAAGAAATGTTAGTCAGAAGGAAAGATGACTGGGGCATACCTTGTTCTGCCTAGTCAAGGCCAACAGTCCTTTGGAAATATTATCTGTTATCATCAGCTTTAGAGTATGTTATCATCAGCTTCAGAGTAAGCATGAAGTATGTATATTTTCCCCCTCAGCATCTGCACTACTGAGTTCACTTTAATGCAACAGAAGATCCAGTTTTCAGGACATTTGAAAAGCTATTCCAGAATGCCCGAAGTGTTAAAAATCAAAAAATTGGTGCAGAAAATATCTATTCTGGCATGTTAGTCACTTTTGATCACTACCCACAGGCAAATGCTAATGAACAAAACTGTCAGAGCTACCAGCTTCTGCTCACATACCCTAAAGGACAGTCCTCTTTAAAAGACACAGAAGACATCTCCATTTGCAAATGGTAAAATTGGACAATTCAATGTTGTTGCTCAGATGGAACCTAGCTGTATTTTTATGTAGGTAGGAGAGAATGAGTCCTAGCTTTTCCACACAGTAATGATAGAAAGGAAGGAAGCTACAATATATTACTATCTGTTCATCCTTAGATTAACTAAAGCAACAAAGTCTCTGTGTTGCACATTCTTTCTTGTCTCACCCACTGTAGTCTACTGACATTTATAGTCTCTGCCAGAGTCTTTGTAGAGATATCATGGGTCAGTGATAGTCTTTGTCTTGACATCAAAAGGAAATATACAGTCTCTGAGGAAGAGAATGCTCCTATTTAATTTAATGATGATTGGGAATTCTGGTTGTTGGCTGTAAGAGAAATCATAAGAAATAACAGACAGCACCAATAAACAAGCGGTTGATTCTAGGTTCAGACAGATGAAAATGATGACTCAAAAATATAATAACATAAAAATGGTCTGAATATATACAATGTGTTACAAAGGAACCTGAAGGTAGTTTCTGAGAAGGATTTTCTGTTTTTTCCTACCATTTGTGCTCTTGCACTGCTCTTGTTCTTTGCTCCGTGGCAACCCAGTGCTGCTGCAACTGCAAAATTCTTTCCAGAGATGAACAGGTAACAGTCCTTCTAGTCATAATAATTAATGCCAGTTAATGATTTCCTTTTTCCACCTCCTAATTTTTAAGGAAATTCTTTGAGAGGGAAAAGCACTCAAACTCACCTTATACCTTTCCCTCCCCTTCACACAAACCTACAGAAATAGATACCCTCATATGCGGTACAGCTCCTCTCTGAGGGCTTGCTGGCAGGAGCCAGCTGCCAAATTATGAAGATGGCAGAAAATCAGCATCAAGCACTGTTGAACAGGGTACAACATTTCATTCCTTGCCCCAGAGCCTAGTTTCATCCATGGTATGCTACTACATCCAAATAAAATCATTATGCTGGCTCATCACGAAAGTGTTCCCGAATGCAATGAACAACTGTAAACTACCCAAATTTGTCTCTACCACCTAAATTATAAAATCAGATCTGCATTTCAAAGCTCAGGGTTCAAATCAGTCAGGAAAAAATAATGTATTACTCCCCATTCTCAAGTTGTTTCAGATCATTGTCCTAGAACAATACCAGATTTTAATTAAATTTAATCTTGTAGCTAGCAAAAAAGCATTGAAAGTCTTTTTACATATATTTATGTAAATAAATTTATCCAAGTAAATGGCTGTTTTCTAAAAGGAGTATGAGGAGCAGAAAACATGCAACATACTCTGGGAACTTCCCATCTTGAAATTATAATGTCTCAAAATAAGCCTATAGGAGACATTTCAGCTGAATTAATGCTCTGTATACTCTACAAGTTTTACCAAAGAACGAGAATGACCTAGGACCTAAATCACTATGGTAAAAAATAGACAAATGATAAACTGAAACACTGCTGATTGTGAAACTGAGATTAGCTATACTGAGATATGATATAATGTTCGATTTATCATAGAAAAGGTGTTAGGGAGACCAACAGTGGCAGGGCATACTTTATATATTGTAACACCATAAGGGAGCATCTCAAAATACACTGCTGTGCAAAGAAATGAATTAGATTAACATCAGTCAGGGGATAGATGTAGCAAAATGCAACCACACATAGTTAATATCATACAGCCCAAGACATTACAATCAATTTCACAAGAGTGTATTGACAATAATTCAGAAGTTATCTCCTTCTGGCATAGTACAGTTCTCTCTGGACAATAACCAGAAACAGAAGGAACTGAAGTTTAATCTTATGACCAGAGATCAACATTCCTAAAAGTATAGAGCACTTTCTAGCAGAGCTTTCTGAAACATAAGTTCTGAATGAATATAGTTTGGGTTTCTAAATACATTATTAGGGTATATGAAATATGAGCCATGTGTGAGTTACTTGCACTGCTCAGTTAATCGCAGTATTCAATATAGTGACTAGTTAATCTTGTTTATCACTGACTTCTTTATCACTGCTCTCTGCTAGATGGAATGTCAGATGTTTTCATACATGTTACTTGTAGGCATGGCAGATAAAACCAATTTTTGTAATGTATAAATGTAAAAGCATGTTATCAACAGAGTCATAAATGACAGCTGTATGCTGAGCTAAAGCTATTCCTTCTCTTAAGTATTCCCTGTCCTCACACTTCTAATGCCTCAGTGCTCAACAGGATGGTAATTTGGGAATCATGTCGCAAGAGGCCCAGTCCTCAACATGCAGCACTGCAACCTATCTTCATACTGAACACTAGCTTCTGGAAGATGCTTCAAGGAGTAGGTGCCCAAAAAATTTTGGCTTAAAGCCACTCTCTTAAATTACAAATTTTCTCTTTCAAAATCATATTTAAGCTAATTTTTAGTGGACAGAGCTGAAATTTCACAGCACCACTGAAAATGAAGCCATACATATGTAGTACCCTAGACACAACAATCAAGACTTAATATTTTTATCAACACTGATTACTGTGAAAAACCTGCTTTAGGGATTACCAAAATGTAGATGAACAAAAGCAGAATGAAACAGAAGAGGAAGCCTGACACAAGACATGGGCCTGTAGAAGACAGAGTAATTCTTCTCTCCATTTGCATAAGAAATAATCCTTAACTTTCTAATATCTCCAGATCTAGTGTTCATGAGCACTCAGGTAGGTTCTTAACTATTCCTCCATCAATGTTTAGCTCTTAGTTTATACTTTCTGAATATCCCAAAGTCGTAGTGATCTAGTCATTTCTGCATAATGGTGCAGGGAAACCTACAGAACGTGTGTCAGCATTCCACCCTGGCAGTTGAATGTGGACAGATGAATTTTGGATTCAGTGCTCTAATATCACCACTATTTCTGATATTCAGGTTGAAGTAACTACCCAGAATGTCATCAGCTTCTGAAGAAATTGCTGCTACTAAACTGCAGAAGACCTTGGTTAGAAAAGCTGCTCATGGCTTCTGTTTTCCTGAATACTTGGTAGGTTATCAGGCAGAACTAAAACCACTTCATTCTGCACCTGAACTTGAGTGGTATAAGCCACTGCTTTCCTCATCCAAATTTATTAGTATTCTAAAAGTCAGGGAGAGGAAGGAAATCTGAATCATATGTAACTATGGCCTTTGTTTTGGATTATTTAATGAAGATAATATTCTAGTAAGCCTGCTGACACCTCTTTGTCAGGAAAGGACTTGGAAAGAGATATGTAAAGGCTGATTAACAGTTTTTTGTTTAACATACTTAGTAGTCATAGCATAGTGTATACAAGTATGTCACATACAGAAACGTCTGGAGGACTCTTCAGTTGATGTTTAGTAATGTTTTTGAAAAAGGACTGAATTCTGCTTAATTTGCACATATATAATTCCAGAAAGTTCATTGAACACCCTTAGTATAGTTTGACAATATTGCTGTTCAAGGTCCTTTTTTTTTTTAACGGTATAGATATTTCTTAATGTAAGTAGCTGATTGCAATTCATTTTAAAATAAGAGCATATGGGACATTAATGTTTGCATGATTTGTCTAAACATAAAAATAGCTAAAAACCTTAAAGTTATTTGGAATAGGAACATCTGACTCATATTTTAGTTTGATTTACCTTGAAAGTATGCCTGTAAGTGTCTCTGAATAATGTTAGATGGGGATAGGGTCTTGGAATCTTACACAAAAGCAATTTCTCTCATGAAAGAACTGTGCAATTAATAAATATCAAAATATTTCCATTAGCTCGATGTTGTATGTTTTCTTATCTCTGTGCTAAGGATGAGTAATTTCAAGCACAGACAAATACTCACTGAATTTCATATAGCAAATTACAAGTAGTGGCAGAATCATAATTGAGGGATTTTTAGCTTCTAGCACTTATTTGACCTCATTGTCCCTCTCAAGTGCATTTACCTGTAAAATGGTAATTTGAGGCAGAGGAGGTAGAAATGACTTATAATGGATTTCCAAGGGTTCTAAATGTCCTATATAGCAAAGTCTTGTTTGACTCATTACAGTACAGATATATCTCCCATTCCATTCAATAACGTGTTTCTCCTATGCATCCCATGAGTGGAAGTTGTACTTAAACCATACATTCTAAGATGTATATGGGTGGAGAGTTTTGTAAAACATCAGATCTCTGAAGGGTTATAACTGGCTTTAAAAACAACAAAGCAGAGACATTTAAAAAGTAGGTTTTTAATAGAAGATGACAGAAAAGGAAATATGAGGACTGGGACATTGTTATTGACTTCAGCTAAAAAGAATAAAGATCCCTTAAGTCTAATCATTCTCAGACTTTAAGTAGAAAAAACTTATGTTACAAATAATAAAAGAAATAGTCAGATGGCACAAACCGGACAAAGCCTATGCTAAATATTTAATTTTAAGATAGAAATTTTCACTTTTTATAAAAAAACCATAATGTCCAGTGTATAAATTATTGCAATTTCTCTCTAGCTGTTGTCTACTTGCCTGCATCCCTACATTTGAGTGCTTCTGGATTTCCTCAGTCAAAATCAGCCAGGTTTTTCTTTGAAATTTAAGTCTTTTATACTAACCCAGACTATTTTACCTCAAATAGTTAAGGAAATGTTTATGAACACTCTTCTACATATCAATATGTGGACCCAGTCAATTTAACAGATGGGCAAAAAGAAGCAGGATCCCATACATTACTTAAAATAAATGGATTTACCACAGCGTAAATAGTGTTGTCATATAGGTGGTAGCCTACCAACCTCTATTATCAGAAGACTACCGTATCTTAGTCCCATATCTAAGTGAGAATTCTCATTGTTTCACTGGGTTATTTATTTGGTTTATAAAATTTTGATAAGAATGTTTAAAAATCCAGAACGAGTGCTAGAAAATGGAATAATGAAATTCAAAGGAAGTAAAAGGCAAAAGCAGAAAAAAATAATACCTTGCATTACCTATCTCTTTCTTAGCTCCAGTAGATCTTTAAATATATCTAAAACTAAATACATTGGAAAACAAAACACAAATCAGAAGGCAGTTTCCCTCAAAGCCAGAACATTGTTGAACAAATTGTTAAAAGAACATATTTGATGACACAGTAACACTGAATGCTTTAACATCCATCAATTACATTAACTTAACTAAAACAAAGCATCATTAATTGTTAGTGTGCCAGCATTGTACAAGGAGAAAGAAGGAGGCAGAAAGATTCTGTAGAAAATTTTATCTGTGGACCTTACAGAAAGGCTATTATCCCTGTAAGTAGGTATATTCTTCTGCCAAAGTTACCAGAACAGAAATATTTGCTGCAGAGCCAATTTGCATAAGAAACTTGTGTTGTTTTCACCAGCTGTGAATGACAAAGTATATTCACATGCTAGTCTAACTGTAGCCAGGCATGTGGTGATATGTATGCTCTGAACCTCTACCACAATAGCATGTTCATTTTCTTAATCACAGGAAGTAATAAAAATGCTGTGATCTCTTTGAATTATTATTTTTTTGATGTACCAACTTTATTGAAATGTACTTTGGGTAGACCCTCAGGTAGTTAACCCTCACTGAGTTTGTTACCATCCAGATACTGTCTCACTCTCCCCATAAATTCAGCCAATGTCATCCTTAATCATCATAGCGATTTTACAGTCGTCTTGAACAGGCAAAGACGGGACAGTTGTCCAGAAGAACTTTCAATTATTTCTTTATTATTTCAAGTATTTCTTAACTTTCTTTTAGTCCAAATTCTATTTGATTTTCCTGAAAAAATCCATAGCCTACACCCTGTCATTAACGCAAACTTAAAACATAGTCATAATGATTTCCACTATTTCAATCAAATAATGTTTAGGTTAAATTTGAAATAATTGTTTCTTTTTGTTCCTAGCATGGGAATAGATGTATGTTGTGATGGTTTTTTCACCCACCTTCTGATGTCTGATGGATCACCAGCACTTCACTGATCTAGGACATCTTTCTGTCTCTCACTTGGCAATTCTATCTAGATTGCAGAAGCTGCTGACATGCCAGCAATAACCACATCACATTAATAGGAGTTGTAGTTCATCAGGATTGGATCTGAAGAGCAAGAGAGATGGTGCTAATGATCATTTCAGCTATGCACATTTGGGCTCTGGCTAGTGTTATGTATTGAACGCTCGTTAGCTTTCAGAGTGTGCTGGTTTTGCCCTACAAGTTCTTCACGTGTGTTTTCCTCTGAAAGGCATCAAACCTGTGCAGTCCACCAACTCTCCCTGGTGTAATAGCAAAGCATGGGTTGTGGGGCTGATCAGGAAACTAGCTTTAAAAACACAACCTTAATCTAAGCACAACTGCTACAGCAGATGCAATTGTTTCTTCATCATCATTAAAAAGGCAATTAATCTAGTAAAAGAGTAATCTAAGTAAGACCTAAAACTGTGCTGCAGCCAGTACTGTCCTACCAGATGACTAACATGGGGAGAATGGAAAACCATAGAAAATACCAACTAAAACAACAATATCAATATGTCTAAATTAAACCTTCCATAGAAAATATAAAATTTTCATTGCAGCCTCACATGAATATGTCTTTTCAATGAGAAGTCAAACTGTTATGCAGACTAACAATTTCAACAGAAAAATTGCCTATATTTCAGTTGAAAAAATTGCTATAAAATGTTTTCACTAGACATAGGAATTATTAAAAAAAAAAGAAAAATAACAGCCTTCTAGATGTCAAAGAAGGGACTCATGAATCTGTATTTCTTAACCCTGTTTCTGGATTTTCTAGTACACACCTGTGTAACCTTACATAGCCTCCCTTTATATTGCAATTAATACATTAGTAAAATACATTATCCTTTCCATCGCTTAATATTCTAGGCTAATTTAAAGGTACCTATATCCTTGAAAGAAAACTCTATCAGATCTTAAACTCCTTATTCACTCTGGCAGTCCAGTAAGAATTTAGTCTTGGTGAAATTAAATAAAAATTAAGAACCTGGTGTTTTTGCCTTAAATGATCAAATGTTAGCAGTTTTGTATGCAGGCCGCTCTCAGAATTTTCTTATGAAACTTGAAAGACAAAGGAAAAAAAGTGTTCAGGATGATTAGGCAGTGATCAGACCATAGCACCAGGCAAGGCGATGTTCCAAGAAGATGGAAGTAAATGAAGTGGGAACAGTATTTCCTCTCCTATTGATGCAGTAATGAGGAAGCTTCCCTATTGTGTTCAGCACAAGGTGTTTTCTGCTTAATTTCTTTCAGGGAGGATGTGCAGGTCTCTGAGAAGCAATGATACCTGGTTTAAATACACACTACTCAGTACCCAAGTAACTACTGGAAAAGATACTTGTTAACAACCTGAATATCAGATTTCCAATAAGAAAAGCTGTCAGGATAGGATTCTTCACCATCTAAGTGTGCTAGCAACTGAATAAGTGAAAGAGAACAGTGTCTCTATAAACAAGCTAATTTATGTGGAGTAAAACAATACATCTGAGAAAAAAACTCTAGGTTAAAAGCATTTTTAACATGATTCTTTACTTTTAAAGTATCAGGTGTAAGTAAACTGTAGAGATTCATTCTCTCACTTAAACACTAGGGATTTTTCCCTCTTGGGGACTATACTTTCATTTTTAGCAGAGTCTCTCTGACTATTTTGGCATCATTGAAAGAGGCTTATAAGGGGAAAAATATTTTTTTCCTTCTCAAAATACAGTGAAGAATACATGAGTGATTGCTATACTTTTCTAAGTAGAAATCCATTTTATTCTACAATAAACCAGTGATACAAGCCAAAGACCTTGAGGAAGAAGCTCACTCAAATCCATACTTCAGTTAGCATCAATATTAAATGGGGCTTAATGTGCAGCTGTTTCTTTCAGCTTTAATTTAATTTTATTTTTGTTAGAACAGACACTCCACAGTTGTAACCCCAAAATGCCATCTTTAATTATTCTCTGTTCATATTTTTTCTGTTGTGGATGTCCAATTTCAACTCAGCACTTTTGCATTTTCAGAGCAGCCGTGGCCCCAAATCCCCCTCCCTTTTCTCTGTCTGTTTTCTCCAGTCCCAGAATTCAGGGCAGCTTTAGAATGAGCTGACATGCGAAAGAGTAATTATCTTTCAGACACAGTCTGCATGAGGAATTAAGACATCAGTTGAAGACTCGAAGTCTAGCACTAGCCTAACCATCAATTTGTGCCCATGCACTTGACCCAGCTGTAGCACATGAAGATTAGACATGATATCCATTAGTGTTTTAGTTGTGCAGATTGACAGCCAGGTCTTTTGTGCTTGAGTTGGTGTTTGGGTACTCACAGATAGAGAACAATTACTTTGACATTCTTATTAATTGATTTAATGTTAGTTAAAATGTTAGTTTGTAAAAAATAAAAGAAAGAAAGGAAGGAAAAAGGCAGAAGAGGCAGAAAAGTCTCCTGTGTATTGTAAAATCTTTTGTGTGTCGTTCAAAGTGACATATGTAGGGGGGTGGTGGGTTTTTTTTTTTTTACTTTTTCTAATTATTCTTTCCTGACTGACTGCATGTTTAAACTTCCTTTGAAGAATCAAACCCTTTATTTTACTGCTCTTAAGTCTTTTTGGCTTGTGGTGGTTGCTGACAATTGCCTCGCTGGAGACATTAACCCCAAGACATCTTATAACAAGATACTAAGTGATGCCACAGATAACAGGAGGAGCACTTACTGCTCTGAAAACTGAAGTTGATTAATGATTGATGGGAAACATACTTAACTGTTCTAACAGAAGGAAGGTGCAAATAGCTCTGCTAAAAAAAGTATGCTTCATTTCAACAGCCTCCAACCTTACACAAAAACAGACTATCATACATAATTATTATATTGTCTGAGCTGTTATTAGGATGGTGCATTCAGACTACTTGTGATAAGCCCCAGTGAAGAATTATAATCAGACATACAAATCAGTCTTTTTCAGGAGTTTCTTTTGTTCAACAAAAGAAACCCCAGCAAGACCTTTTCATGCTAAGTACAGACTGCTGTAGATTCCTAAATACTGAACATTATAAAACAAAGGGAATTGTCAAATGAAAAGAGAAACAAACCTTAGTCCTATCCTCCAAAAAAATGTATTGAATTGAAGTCAGTAGGGTGAGGGTTTTATCCTAGATATTTTACCACTGAGCAAGTGGACAAATGTCATAGCAATGTGACAGCACAGATCTCCATAGTAATAGGTATCAACTAAAAGCCATACAGACTGCTTAAAAAAAAAAATAAACTGTTCATCCAAGAAATATTTAATTATACATCCTTTACCCAGCTATTCTAATTTGGTTGGTATTCAGGATGGGTAAATAATGTTGTCTTGTGTGGAAAAAGCAACTAACGAGAATCACAGAATCATCTAGGTTGGAAAGGACCTTGAAGATCATCTAGTCCAACTTTTAACCTAGCATTGGCAGTTTCCAACTACACCATATCCCTCAGCGCTATGTCAACCCGACTCTTAAACACCTCCAGGGATGGGGACTCCACCACTGCCCTGGGCAGCCCATTCCAACACCTAACAACCCGTTCTGTAAAGAAATACTTCCTAATATCCAGTCTAAACCTTCCCTGGCACAACTTGAAGCCATTCCCTCTTGTCTTATCACTCATTACTTGGTTAAAGAGGCTCATCCCCAGCTCTCTGCAACCTCCTTTCAGGTAGTTGTAGAGGGCAATGAGTTCTCCTCTCAGCCTCCTCTTCTCCAAACTAATAACCCCGGTTCCCTCAGCCGCTCCTCGTACGACATGTGCTCCAGACCCTTCACCAGCTTCGTTCAAGTAGTATAGGCCTTGTGGTGATACTCAAGAGAAGACTAAATTTCATCCTTTTAGTCTGACAGCTGAGGAAGACAGTCACAAATATCTTTGAGTTTTCTTCTGTATGTATCAGTCAATATATCTTTATGGAACTTTGCTGGAAACTTTAAGCCCTTATACATCTTCTTGCAGTCCAGAGTTAACTACTTGTGAAAATATTTTTCTGGGTTTTCCTGTTTTGTTTTTTTTTTCTTTTTAATATTTCTGTGGCTTATTATCCTATTTCTGACTTCCTCATACATAAAGCTGCAGATTTTGCAGTTTACTTACTCTTTCTTATGTGCTAGCATTATCTAAAACTGATTGGGTATTAAGAGAGTTTTGTTTGGATTGTTTCCTTTGTTTTAATTTTTGAAATAAGACCTGCTGATGCAGCATTGTGTTGTTTCACTCCCAAACAAATATATTTCCCTTTTAGCTGATATTTTATGAGCTTCATCAGGAAAAAAAAAAAGTTCCACATTATCTATTTGGCTGCCACACAGATACAGGGCAGTATTAACACATGGCTGTAGCACTTTATGTATAGTGAAGTAAAAAAAATGCAACCTCACTGTTGTAAAATACTTGCTAATAAGTTTTTTTCAAGTTTTTGAGGTTTATGTTATAAAGTAAAGAAAGAGGGCATAGTAATGAAAATTAAAGTGCTTACCCTGCAGCAGTCATAGAATGAAGCGATGTCGTGAAGACACCTAAAGCATTTTCAGGTATTTCCTTAACAATAATAGCTAGAGGAAACACAATTATATAAAAGATTCAATACATATTTGTCAGAAAGTCAGCATTCATCAAATCCGATTCCAAGTAAATCCTGTATCTGCAGTCATAGTAAAAGATATGTGGTTTCCTACCAGGGAAATTCTTAATCATATATATGGTATATCATAAATATGATAACAGTTCAGAGCAGTTTCCTGAGAAGATTGGAAAAAAAAAAAAAAAAAAGCATTAATAAATCTATGGCTTTGATGCTGTAGTGTCATCAATAGCGACTGTTCAGCCTAGGTCAGGACTTCTAATGACCTTGCAGTGTGACATTAGGCAGCAGAGACTGTGTTTCATTAGTCAGGAAACCAAAGAGCAGAAGAGGCATGGTTCATCTCCTACAGAGAGAAAACTTCCCTCCCTATTAATTATGACTTAAATGAGCAACATTTTATTCCTTACTACACAGTAACTTCTCCAATTTCTTAATCTGCAGAAAATTAATACCTGAGAATGCTGTGTATTTTTATGTATGCATATAAAACACAAGATGCCATAGTGATAAAGAGCATATAAATGACTAGGTATATAAATTTGCTGTATGCCCTTCATGTCCTTATAGTAAGCAATCATATTTTTCAAGACACAGTGAGCTGTATTTGTTGGTCAATATGCAGTTAATGAACACCTTCCAGATAGATTTTTACCAGATTCTACCTAAGTGATGAAATCCAGACAGTTTCAGACTAAACTAACCAAAAGATCTGTAATTAAATATGCTACCCAAGAAGATTGATATCACCTAGCAATTGGTTAACACCTAAGGCCTTGGAAAAGACCTTGAAGGGCACTGTGAGAAGAAAAAAAAAAACCTAGCCTAACTTCTAGTTCATGGGCTGACTGGGATTTAGGGAGAGCTTCTCTTCTAAGAGAATCTTCAGTATTTCCATGACTTCCTCTCTTTCACAAAGTGTCTTGTTTTCCCTTGTCACCCCAAGGTTAAAACTAAAGTGTGATAAACAACATGTAGGAAGAGCTAAAACCCAACGGCAGACGAGAAATGTCAAGGCAGTTGTTTCATCTAACTGAGAATATCAAAGCTTCCTGCTTGGGGGGAAAGGCCTTATTTCAGTGGGAGGGTCACAACTAGTGAGCGTACCAGACAGCATAGTGATGGCATATGGAGCATTTTAGTTCTGGGTCATTGGGTTCAAATCTGACCTAGCTTTTAGTAGCCAGTAGTAATTACCATCTGTTGACTATTAGTGGTTATATGAATTGGTCCTCTGTCTAAATCCTAGTAAAATTATTTCCTTTCACAGAGAGACAGTATTCCAGATTTTGTTAGGTATCCCTCCAGCCTTTTGTCCCCCTGCAGGATGGCCATCTCTCAAGAAATCATCCTCTTTTCCACATAATGGGGCCCTACAGGAAGGATTCAGGCTTATTCATGAGGATATGTGCACTGGTGCTTATCATGTGGTACCTGCTGTGCAGATAAAGGGAAACGTTCATGCTCCAGGGCTGCCAGTCTGGACACCTTTTATAAAGTCAGAAATTCTAAAGCTAGAGAGGAGCATGAAAACCATCTCATCAGAACTCCTGCATTTCACATGCCATACGAAACAATAATCAAATAGGCTCTACACTGTTCAATACTGTTTTGAGCTATAGAACTCCTATGTTGTACTCTTCTACTCTTACTGATCCAAGGTAGTCTTGGTAACAGTATTTTCCTAAATTGTTAAATAAAATAGTATTACCATTTATAACCTGCACCTTATTTTGAGTCTGAATTTCTTTAATTGAAGCTTTCAACTAGGTGATTTGCTATCAAGAGCCAGATATCTTCAGATTTCTTCAAGTAGGTAGTACATGCCATGATCAACTCCACTGAATTTTTAGCTTCTAAAGTCAAGTGTCTTTCAAATTTCAAAGCATTCCTGGATACTTTGAAAAGCATTTTAATGAAACAAAGAAAAATTTCAACTTTCATTCTGAAGACAGCTGGATTTATATTTCTATAATCAGCGAGAATGTCATCTCCTTACTTTATGTCTCCTGCCTTTCTTTTTAGGGCTATTATGTAAGTATTTCAGTAACAACAGTGCACTAGAAATCCATTTCACATAACCTTTAAAACTTGCAAGATACTGTAATTCATGTTGCAAGGCCATGTTACAGTCTTAATTCCAAAATACATTCATTTGTATTTGGCCTCTTTAATGTTCATCACATGAGGTCCGTGTATGAAGGAATCCAAATGTATGGACTTTCTCCAGCACTTTTCACCATTTCCTTGTCACCTGAAATCTTACTGGGATTATGGCTTTTCAAAACATTGTTCCACTCCAGTGAGTAAATCTGCATCCATAACAGTATTCTTTGGGACAAAAAATATAGTAATCCTATGTTTCTTGTTCTTCATGTTTTACTCTTAACATTTCAGTACCTTATACCACAATTATTTTCTGAGATGTATTGTTTAACCATCTTTTTATTCATTTAATGTGAGTCCCTTTAATCTTTTGTGGATCTATCACAACATCTTCTGGGATTATAAGAGATACCATTAAAAAGTATAATTCTATATACAGATAACTGTGACACAGGCAAATGGAGTCCTCAGTGTACATTGTGTTTCTGAGACCCTCCTACACTGAATTTTTTTTCAGGAGTCAGTGGTTATTAGAAAAATTGACATCTGTCACTTGATATAAGAAAACTGAACAATTCTTGTTTTTACCCATAGTAGTAGAACTGCAAAGGAAGATTCTGTTGTGAGGAGAAGGAAGGCTCATCTTCTTACGTCAGCAGGTTTGAGTCAGGTTCAGCAGTGGACATGGCCTGCTCTTCAATCCTCACATAGCAAAAGCCTGGAAGGTCCAGAGTACACTTAATGGCTGCTGCTCCTGAGGACAACAAACTGTTGCTTGCATGCTCGCTTGTTGGGTGGTGTGGGAGGAGTCCCAGAAAGTAGACACAGCCCTACACTAGCTGAGACCAGTGCCATGCATTATCCTTGATGGTTCTGTTCTACCAGTCAGTGGTAACTCAGTGGCGATAGACAGATAACTAGTGCTAGTCTCTTCTTTTGCTCACCATCTTTCTTCTTGGAAAAAAATATACATACTTATTTAAAAATACTTATTTCAAAATACCAAGCATGAGAATTATCCCACAAAGTTTTAGCAAAAAAGGTCTACAAATTTATTTTCCAAAAGAAGGGTTTCTCATTCCTCTTATTTTCCATCAACTAAACAGCAGCAAACATCTCAGCATCTCCCTTAGTGTTTTAATTCTTTCCATTCAAGCTAGTTATGAGCTACCTACAGGATATCTCACAGACTGTCTTTTAAAAGTCCTATTACTCACACTCCAGGACTACTCAACAACAGACCAAAATCTTCCTATGTGACCCAAACCCAGCCTTTTCCACTGTGATGGCTCTCAACAAAATCTACAGCTTGTGGAGGCTCTGTTGGTGAAAGGTCTCCTCCAGCACCAGGGGAATGGAGGGTAAATGCCCAGGAACTGAGGTGACCAGAGCTACCAGTCCTCTGGAACAGAGAGTTCATGCCCATCAAGGTCCACAACTACCAATTCCAGGTCCTGCTGGCTCTCCCAGGCCGTCCCTACAGATGCACATGGAAACAAGAAGTACTTCTATATCTGTTCCAGGACCACCATATCATTAAAGGTAGGGCAGCTTGTGCTGGCCTGTACTCTCCTTTGAGGCATTTTATCCCTTGCTGACCCTTTGCTGAGCAAGTCTCTGGGAATCTCTGACCTAGTGCAACACCTAGAAGAAAGGTCCATCCAGCACACATTTTTCTTCACCTCCTCCCTCCAGCTCCTCATTATGAAAGGGCACAACCATAGCTTGATATAAAAGCTTCCTTCCTCTTTCCTAGATTAAGGTCTATTTTTCCATGGTCTTCTGGTACCAAAGACAGGTGAGAGCCCTAAGAACATCACAAGATTTTTCCTCTTCTTAATCTCCCTTCTGAAGCCCTTGATGATCTCTGAATCAAGGTAATTTGTGCCAGGCCTTCCAGTCATCAATGGGACTTTTACCATGCTATTCAGACTCCTATCAGCCCTCTCTGTGAAGTATGTTTTTATTGCTTCAAGAAAACACTATGTAGACTTTCTGTCCTTTTGCCCTCTGCTGAATGTATTGTCTGCTGTTCTTAATGTCAGGAATGCTGAATTCACGAAAGAAAAAAAGAAAAAAAGATCCCACGCCCTATGAATGCTGCTGCTGAGTGTTCCCAAAAAATGCTGATGTACTCTTCTGATACCTTTTAAGTATCAAATATCTTCACATATATTAAATTACCTCTGTGCTTGCTTTCATGTTAGTTTTGAGACAACGTTCCTTTGAAGTGTTATAAAAGATGTGCTTTCGTTTGTTTCAGTACAAAAAATGTGAAGCCTTTACCTTTAAAGGATGAGGACAGCTTTCTGAAAACTGTCTGGGGGCTTTGGGGGTATTTGTGTTTATGGCAATTGTAGCTGTCAATGCATAATGACAGCTAAGTATTTTCTACAGTGACTTTCACAACCAGAATCAATCAGGCAGCAGCATGAATACACAGCAGTACATACTCAGCCACAAATTGATTTACAGGGTCATTACTTTTCTCACTAAGTTAAGGGAGTAGCTCCTGTTAGTGACACCAGGAGATGCTTGACATTCAGCTGCTCATAAAATAATAACACACAGAAACAAGACCGAGTCTTTCAAACCAATACTAGCAGCTAGTGCGAAATTACATTTAAAGCTAAGCTAATATAACAATTAAAGATTTCAAGGTGACCCTGATAAAAGAGCACAAATAATCTATCTGGAACCTGTACTAGAGAATTAAACTTGCAATGTCCTGGAATTACTGTGGAATTAATTCACATTTATGCATATTTGAGAAAAATCTTTAGGAATAAAAAAGCAATTCTTATGGCAAACTTTCTTACTACACATAGCTTATATAAAATAACACATTCCATTAAAATTTGCAGCCAGTTTTATAATACCAAATCATTGTTTAATTCCTGTTTTGATTGTTGATAATTTTCAGGACAGATTTCCTTCTGATAAATATAAATAAAACTATCAATGCTATATCAACTCTGCATTCTAAGACTTCTTTTAAGTCAAAATGCTTAAGTGATCTTTCGCTGTTCAACAACATTCATGCCGTTTAATACCTGTCATCACCACCCTCAGACTGCTAGTTTTCCATGTTCTACCACCAAGTCTATGTTCTGTACTTCAACTTGAAAGGTGAGTCTGTCTCCTGAACATCAAAGGCTGACACTTCAGAGCTTTTATGTTACCTCATGTGCTCCTACTGACACAGCTGAATAAAGACATTGCACTCAGAGCTCACCTGAATCAGCTTTAACACTGCAACTCTGTGATAGCAATTTTCCTCTCTTTTGCTAGCCCAACCCCAGAATCTCTTCTCACATTTTGTCATTGCTTTTAGTGTTCCTCCCTTAACTCCATTCAGGACTTGCCGCTGCTATCAGAGAAATGCAATGGAAATTGTAGGGCCATATTAATGTGGCACATTCCCTCTTGCTGGTTCACTTTTTGCTCAGTAATTTCTCATGGTAGACAGGTAACTGGCATCATGTAATCTGAATGCTCAGCTACCATTCCTGGCAATGCAGGAATATTTCAAAAATATATTAAAAAAAAAAAAAAATTAATCCTTTCCTTCTTCAAGAGTGAGTTGATTCAGGACTTGAATGGATTTTCCAAACAGGTTGTCATTTATGGTGCAAAACCACAAACCCTTAGTAAGGTAAGGGGTCCTTCAGCTGGCGTCCTTCTCACCACTGACACAGCACAAGTATCTTGGGAAAATCAGCAAGACAGTATAGCATTCACCTTCTCTAGTTTTCTGGGTAAGTCCAGGTCCTTTATTAAAATCCTCATGGTAGCTTCTGTAAAAAAGTACAAAAGGTTGCACAATGGGTTTCTTCTGTTTAGATTTTCCTCCAAAACTTCAAGTTTAAAGCAGGACCACATACAAAACTCTATATTTAGTTCAATTTCATCTCAATAAAGCAGATTACTAAAATGAAGAAGCTGAAGGCTTCATGTGTTTACAAGTTTCTTCCATAGCTACTTTCATGTCAGGACCTTTTTGTTTGTCATCCTCCATCTTCAGCTCCTACCCTGTCCTAGCTCTTTATTCTGTGTTTAGATAACATCTTTATAGCTTGCATTTTCTTTTCAAGAATAGGCATCTCCTTTACCTCAGTCACATTTACTGAAAAATTCTTTTATAATTCTGTAGGCATTAAAATCACTAAGATTTAACTGTGTGAACTGTGAAATGAGTCTGTATGAGTTTGTACTGTGTATTAGAGTAGCACTGTGGTAGAAAGTTTAATACAAAAAGCCAGAAAAACAGAGTTTAAGTCCTACCTTTGTTATTATTTTCCTAAATATACAGATGACTTTTTCTCCCTATTTCTCACTAGTGGTAAAATAGGGGCAAAATATTTTCCAGGCTTATAAAGCCTTTGGTAGCTTTATAAAAGGCAGTGTGGAAAGTACTTAAAGAGTAAGTGACTCAGTTAATAAAGAGAAAACAAGAGCTGCCAGAATAAAGAAACATTATTCTTTTCTTATTTACCACTTATATTGTCTTTATGAATAAAATCCTTTGTCAAGAACCAACTCACTAATGTGCTAGTTGCTGTGCAAACACAAACTAGAGAAACAGTTTCTGGCACAAAGGCTCCCCAACCTACATATAAGACAAGGGACAACAGGTGGATACTGACAGTGAAAAAGAATAGACATTTCAAAAAACTGAACTTTCCATTTCCCAGTTAGACATAGAAATGATTCCTGGATGAGATAAAAATGGAATTCTACTGATCAGGATTAACAACAATGGTCCTTCTATGTCAGAAACATATTTTGTTCGAGGTTTTCTGTGAGTAACATAGTAGAGGGGATTTTTAAGGAAGATAATGAAGCAGCTTTGTGACTATTTATGACAAAATTCTCCAGTGTACAAGAGGCATTGTAGGTCAAGGCATAAGGGTACCTTTTGAAAATCTAACAAGTGGGCAGTGAAGGTTGTTGCCACGATATGGCTGACACTGATGAAAGACAAGCCTCTTGTTTGCACTGAATGCTTCTGCTACAAGGAAAATATGATTTTTTGGGGGGACTCTATTTTATGTCACAAACCAGAAAATTTCCACTTGAGAAAATCTATCTCCCTGCTGTGTGTCATTCCTATTTTCACAAATAAAAAAGAACATTTCTTAACCCAGCTAAACGTTCCTGCTACAAAATCACATGTTCATAACAGCATGCACTGCATGTTACCAATTCATAAAAAAATATGCCCATCTTCAATGTGAGTCACTTTTAGAGAGCAGAATCTTTTTTCAGTTTAAAGCATACAGCCCAGGATTTTACTGTTTTCAAATTTTTAGTTCCCCTTTTCTGCTACCTATTAAGGAAAATGCTGGCTCTCTTTTATGAGACTCCTCCTTCCTCTACCCCAAGCACAAGCTTAACAAACAACATATTTCTCCTGAGAATGCAGTTTAACAGGCAAAATATACACTGTTCCACTTTTGAGCCCCCCCACATGGGCTGGATTGTGCTTAGACAATATTGCTGTTATCAATTAGCACTTTGACAATTAGCCAAACACAGGACTTGGGCCTCCTGCAGCAGGTGATGCAGAACTTTCAATTACATCTTTCTATTTCCCACAGCTCAGCACTGAATTAATAATACACTTAGGGAACTCTGGTGGCAGGCTGATAGAAATGAAGATATGGATTAGCTCTAGTAATAAACACAGAAGGGAAAACTTTAGGCAAACAGTAAAGGAGCCTTATATATAGCCGTATATCCTGTGAGAAAACATTAAGGTATAGGTAGCCTTCATCAAACTAGAATATACTGGATCTTATTTACCCATTTGCCTCACAAAGTCTCATAGCTACGCTTTCATGTAGCTCATGAGTTCCTGCATGATTAGGTGTTGGTATGTAGTCAAAGTAGGCACTGATTTTTCTAATTTAGCACACAGCTGTTTCTCTGAGCCCTCTTTTCCATAACCTCATTCTCTGCTACCATGGTAGAGCCAGCTTCAATCCCTGAGCCTTCAAGGCCTTGTGAGCCTTCAAGATTTTTGCAGCTTTACCTGTATGACATAAACAATTATTTGGGAAAGGGGCACCACTGAATTGCAGCTTTCAGATGTTAGCCAGTTTGTGCACTATACAGGGAAAAAATACGTAGTTTTTCCCATACTCAGCCAGTCTTACTGAGATACATCTGAGTTCACCCCTTTTGTCATGGGATCTCTCCTGGCACTGCTGGCAGCCATTGCACTGTGTCTGCACCTAAGAAAGGCAGAACTGCTCGATGGAAATGCAGCAAGATCAGGAAAAATCCTCAAAACTTGTGTCACAATGTGCTTGTTAAAATGTCATTTAAAAGCAGTTTTTGAAGGCAAGAAGCACAATTAAGAAAGGGCAGTTGTGTGTTGTGAAGGGAACACCTTCCTAAAGGTACCTGAACAGACTAACAGGTAAAGGAAAGGAAAAGAAAAGAAAAAGAAAGAATTTAGTATTCTGGAGGGGGAGGGGAAAGAACAACTATTAGATATTTTTACTTCATTATCCTCTCTCTAATGCAAAACATCTAGGTTTGCTGGGCTTTTATGATTTTGACAGATGTAAACATGCCAGTGCATTTCCTGTTATCTGTAACCTTGTGATCAGCCAGTGACATCATCAGTGTGGAATGGGTCTAAATCTTCAACTTCAAGAACCATTTTATACTACTAAGACATTTATTCCTCTACCATGGCTGCTGTTAAGGAGCTGGACAAGAGAGGAGCAGGACAAAAGTAGGGACATGCCTTTTTTGTATGGCCTAAATTTATCTGTCTTGCATAGACATTTGCAGTGGCTTTTTTTTTGTTTGTTTGTTCCAAAATAGATAATATTATATAAATCCAGACTGCTCACCATTCCTGCAAGTCTTACATCTACTTGTGCAGCGTGGATGTTTCTTCTGTCCTCATCTTGTTTTCTTTGTCTATATAGTCTGTATGACATTGGGAGAAGAGAGTGTCTTTAGTGATTCTTCAGTGATGCATTGTCATATTAGCAGTTGTGAATCTTGGCATCACTGCAATACAGCTGATTAATAGTGAATTCATATCTCTCTTCTTACACGGCCTCACCTCTACCACAAAATACGGGTTTCATTCAGGTAACCACAATTAGATATATCAAGTAACCTCCCATCTTTGTCCTGTAATGTAAACCCTGGAGCAGCAGGTGGCGTATGTGAATTGGAAACAAGGGGTACCTCCGTTTAAAAAAGAACTAATTCCGTTTGCTCTGCATTCTCCACTATCTCCCCAGCTACCTGCTTCAGTTACAAGACAGAAATGTGCTACCACGTCATTTCAATTTTTCATACATGTGCGTGTGTTCTGTAACACCCATTTCTTCAGTCTTCTGCCGCAGGCATCAGTTTATAACAAATTCCTGCATGAAAAATGTGAAACATAATGCAAAAAGTAAAAAGGGATCACTAAAGAGAAATCTGGGCACTGACATGTTTCTGGGTCCCTTTTCCTTTTCTTTGAAGGCAATTTTGGATTTCCAGCCAAACCTGGCCAAAAGCTGTAGACTTCTTTCCTGCCATTTAGTGTTTCTGTTTCTTTCTCTGTGCAGATGGATCTTGCTAGAGGCAATAAATATCTGTTACCCAGATAACAAAGATCAAACCAACAAAACCTAAATCATTAAGTGCCAAAGAAGCTGATCAAATAATAAAAAACAACAAGATAAGTTCTGTACTTCTCCCATTTCTAAATGCTTTCTGGTAGACTGATATTTTAGGCAAAGAGCTCTTGTCTCCAGAATAGATTGATCATTTTGCCTAGGCAATTCCAATCTTTTTCAGAGTTCGTAAAGTCTCATAAAGTTACCCCCAAAATATTATGCATTCAGGAAGAGACCTCTATCTTTCCAAGCACATCTATTCAGTCCTTAGCAATGTGACAAGTGGTTCTTGATTCTTGTCTCTTGCAGTTAATCCTGGTAAGGATGTACTTAACATGAAACTGAAGTTGAACTTCATGTGGCTGAATCAAGTGCACTTCAGGACCTGGGGCATCCCTCCTGCTTCTCAACCTGCCAGAGCTAAACCGTGTGTACTCTTAGACCCAGGAGGTTTCTCCCATCCCAGCCCAATGGTTGAAGCTGCTGCTCTTCCCATCTGCAGGTCTGGCCAGCAGCAAGATGCAGACTCGGTAGTAACATTGCCTCTCACACAGACTAAGATAGGCAGAGCAGTGCCTTTTCCAGCATCCACATAAACCTCTATCTTACACAGGGGTGCGTAAGGGCTTTAATTCCCCCTAATATCCGTGCCTAAACCCTGGGCCCCTTACCTGGTCACTAGCTCAGAACTTGGGTCTTTCCAGGTGCAGGTTGTCTCCTACTCGCCAGCCAGTCCAGGCTGAAGTTCACTAGCAAATTCTCATAAATATACATAAACACACACACAGAGGACTGGTGTTCACTGGAGAAACACACACACATGCCCAGTCTAAAGGCACCTGTGGCCCCTTTTCCAGTTGCTGGCACTTGGACCTCCTACACAGTTCTTATACATGCATGCACACACACAGCATAGAGAGTGAGACAATATTTAATAACAGGACTTAACAGTACTAACAAAATCCCACAGTGGTCAGGCGCTGGGCTCAGCATGATGAGCATACTGACCGTCAGCTTGCTTGCAAGGGACTGGCCTCTTTTATCCCCCCTTCTCTCCATTTCTCCATGCTTATTCTTTCTCCCATCAACTTTAATCCCTTCTAGGTCAACTCAGCCTTAAGCAGTATTCCTGACAAAGTTATACCTAGGTGCTGTTGACCTTGCAAGATTGCACTTTCCAAAATGTTCCCAATGCTCCTATAAAATTGTCTGTGAAGTGTGGCAGTCTCTCACATCACTTCTACTTAACTAGTTGTGAAATCCTGTCCTTCCTCGAGGTGCTATATGTATCTTTGTGAGCCTCTTGCTCTGTTATTTATGTTCAGCAGTTTCTCATGTCATGTCCAGCAGTTTCTTGTGATCTGGTCAGCTAGCCAAACCCCATGCCACAGCCTGCATACCTTAACAATGACTACTTGGCAAGGTACTTACCTGGGTGCATAGGTTTAACTACATGCCTAAGTTTCCCTGGGTTCCTCAGTGGCTACTTTCTATTTACAAATGGAAATTCAAATGGTACATGCGCATTAACCTTTAGAGAAACAGTGCAAGATGATTGCTATTAATCATAACTTCACAAAAATACCCTATGCTCCTGTTCTCTCTCTCCATGTAGGGATACCACTGTTTTATCAATGTTATGAAAAACATCTTTTCTATAACGTTCATGCACCTCTGATACAATGCAGACATAGCCTTTAACAAATTTTAATGACTGCTGTACTCTCATATTTGAAAACATCCAATCTAAAATCCCAGAAAGAAAGCATCTAAGATGAGAAATAAGAAGTTCTCTTATTTCTCATGGAAGTTCAAATTTACTTGAAGTCAAATATATATATATTATATATTTATGTTTGTATGTATTTAGCTTAGCCAGCATCTGTTCATAGCTGACATCATTTTTCCCAACAGTTTCCTGAGAGTTATTTTAAACATTCTGTAAAAACAACCCTGTACTACTTTAAAAGTATACTGTATGCTGACAGGAAGATATTAGTATCTCCTCCTATAGAGTAATTTCAGTTAGGGTTTTGGCAACATGTTTTATATGTTAAATTTTGTGAGGCAGAGGTTTGTACCACAATCTGGAAATAATTCTACTGTAACGTGCAATATATTTACTTCCCTTCATCAGCAATATTCAGCAGCATAATCTGTTTTAAATATGACCAAGATTACTGAACTTCTTCAATTGCTTGTTGCATGAGCCATCTGGTATCTGGGCATAAGGAAAGAATAAACATACACAGGGACATATACAGTTTATAGCAGCATGCACAACTTCTAATGATAGAAGACAACTTGTTTCCCTCAGCAGAGATGGCACAAGACAGGACTTAATTAAGAAGGACATATAATTTGTATGATTTGGGGGTGAAAGCACATATAATTTGTATGATTTGGGGGTGAAAGCATACCTTCAAATCTACATCACTTTATACCATTTGCAAGATTGGTATATGTTTAGCAGTCTATAAAACCAAAATTGTTAAGTGAGAAAAATCAAATGTCTGAACACAGAGGGAAAGCCACCAACCATAAAGGTTTCCTCTCTTACAGGTGAATATTGGAGCTACAAACTTACTGCAGTTAATTATGGATTTTAATACTGCTGGAGTAGCTTGGACCAAAATCTCTTGCATGCCAACTGAGCTAGCAAATTTGTGAGTCATTTTAAAAATACTCCTCCTTCTGTAAACACTGCATATGGTAACAAGGAAATAAGTGACCTAGTCAAGTGAAAGTTTGCCCTCTGGCTCTGGTCTGTGCACTCAGCTGGCTGAATAATAAGACTGTCTGCCTGGAAGGATTTGCTTTTTCTAAACGGTTCAGATGTGCAGCTCAGAATCCACATAAGGAGGAAGCAGAGTTTAATTTTCTGCAGCCCATTATTGTTCAGGATAATTGCTACAATGGCATGATACCTGTGGGAGGAGTGTCTTTTTCTCACTAGGAAATGTAGTTATTCTGCTGTACATTGCACATAAAGATGGAAAATGCTCTTAAAAGACCATATCGTGAAACCTTAACAGTAAAAGTCATTCCAATTTAAAGAAAGTCAAGCATAATTAAGCATATTCCCTTCTATAATTTTGATCAATACACTTTTTATAATAATAATAAGTGGGTTTTTTTAGCTGAAGAAGAGCCTACTTTGCCTGGTGATAATGTTCAAGGATATTATAAAATCAGTGATCCAACAGGTGGAATATACAGTGTCTTTACATTTCCCTCTGTGCTTTTGGCCATAAGGAAAGATCAAAGCCAATAATGTCTCTGGTTTTGTTTATCTGAAAGCAAGACAAGTCTCCCTGAACATTTAGACAAACAAATAAATATTTCTTGCATCATTGATTTCTTCTACATACAAACTGCTCTATAAATACTACGTACTGCTTTCTTTTCTTTCAAATGCAACAATTAAGTAAATTTAGTTATTTTAGTGGAATTATGTCCCCTTTTTAAGTGTTAAGTTTGAATATCTACTTAATATTGGTCCTGAAGATCACTTTGCATGAAAGCTGCTGAATTGTAAAGGAAAAAGGGATTTGAAAGGAAATGCCTAGTGATGGTTAATAATACGGTTCACAAATGAATGCTAATGAAGCAGCAGATGCAAAGGCTTCAGGTAAATATGAACCAGAAGGAAAAGATGATCAGAGATGCTCATGTAAGGCACACATACAAAGAGAATGACAGGTTTTGTATGCAGGATCTCAGCATTAGTAAGAAATCTAAAAAGCAGTTTGGGGCTAACTTTACTTCAAGTGGGATATGAACTACTTGTTCTCCCTGAATTTCTGTCAGTGTAGAGTATCAAGAGAAAAGGCAGGATAACCTGAAATACTACTTATTTCAGGCCTTGTTGAAAAAGATGACATCTTACTTTCATTAAATCCTTTCTCTCTCACATATATGTAATACACATGGAGAGACACTCATCTGTCTTTAAGCACAGGCAAGGTAGGATGTTTTCTGAAAGTGTACTCTGAGAGGCAACAGAGTTGCTATGGCTTTGCTCTGTACACTGCCAGTGCCAGAAATTTTGAGACAGCACAGGCTGTCTGATGTAGCTCCACTTGTAGCTCCAAAATTCAGGCTGCAATCCTTTTCCATAGCAACATCTAGTCAGTCCTAGCTTATCTCCCTTGGCATGGCAAAACTCATTGATGTCTACCTGTTGAGAAGTACAGAGATGGTTCAGCATACATTGATACAAAACTGATATACCATTTGAACTACTTATCTAACAGGCTGGAAACAAAGAAAGAGAGGAGGCTGTTTGTATTGGTTTTAAATACTCAGAAGTGGTGGGTAATGGAGGCCACATGAATAGCTAAATAAAGAATGCCTGGAAAGAACAAAAGGTAAAAATCAAAGAGATTTTTCAAGAGAAAACCACTGACTGGAGGAGAAACAACCAGAAGGCAGATGAAAACAGAGGATTATTTCAGAGGCAAATAAATCTATTTGAATTTCTAAGGGATTAACAGTTTGCCATGGTGTCAACTGTGTGTGGAAGAGGGGGAAAGCTAGACTAGAGAAGCAGGTAAACCTCAGCAAATTTGTAGCAGTCATAACTCTGGCATGCACCTCCAGTTGAGAAGAACCCAAAGAGTGCACACATCAGCCAAAGGCAGATCTGTTTGCGTCCTTGAAATTTTCTCCTTCTTGGAACAAATATTCAACCTTAAGACAATCAATCTTACCAATTACTGCATATCATATAAATCAAATATTATTTCTCAGATAGTGGAAGCAATGTTCATACAGGATTAACATCTACCAGGTTTTTACACCTTCAGGTAGAAGATTACTCAAAGAAGAAGCCAGGTATGAGTGTTCATCTGCTTGTATATTAGTAGTTTCCATCAATATAATGACTTCTCATTTCTTTTGGCTTATCTCTGTGCATTTCAAAAGCAGCGAGATGACACTGAGCTTCTACTTTTCATTAGCCAACGTGACAATTGCTGTATTATTTCTCAGTATCATTCACTGCTACAGATCTTCTTTGGAGACTAAAAAGCATTTGCACTGAAATCGTTTGAAGAGCATTCACATCCATAGTGATTAGGATGTCTCTGCAACTGAAAATAAATATTTTGCATTCTCTATACAGGAGCAATGGCTTAGACAGAAACCAAAACAAAGGAATACTTTCAGGCAGCACTGTGCTATTAAAATGCTCTCCTGGTTGCACCTTCTCATATACACAACAGACTTTTAAGTCTTAGAGCATGAGGTCGTATTGCAGTAAAATATGGCCACCATATTTTAAGAAGTATAACAGTGACATCTAGTGCAACAAAATTGCATGGCAGGGACCAGAAATATCGTCTTTAGCCTATTTTCATCTCTTCAAATACTGAGGGAAAAGTCACTGCCAGCAAGTTTCTGCAAACTAAACTTACTAAATGATCTTTGAAGTTATATTTTATCAGACTGACATTAATTTCTTAAGTCTTGGTCAGACAAAACAGGATAAACATTTATGATGTGGGAGAGGAATAAACAGTAAAGGAAGAAATGCAACTTTGGTTCTGATGTACTCTCAAAGAAAGAAGCACCCACCGTGTTGTCCTGGCAGGCATTTTTGTATTACCAGTTGGGTCACTGATATCAAGTGTCTCTTAGACCTCTTATGCAAAGGAAATAAAGTTAAATGGAAATCTGTATAGATGAAGGAACGAATTAAAATATTTTGCCTGGGAATGAAAAAGAGAGAAGGTTATCTGGAGAATGGCTCAGCAAACAGAAAGACAAAATAAGAAATCTGAGAAAGAAAATGAGGAACAAATACTAGCCATCTGAAGAAGATAAGAAAAACAAGGGAATGATAATGTAATCTGATATTAGTGCAGGGAAAAAACCCACACTAAAATAAATGGCAAATCTAGTAACATGAGGGGAAAAAAAAGAAGAAATAAATATGGAGACAGAATTAAATAAATTGTGCTAATTCCAATTGTTTCAAACCAGAAAAGGACCTTAAAATGTTAAAAAATTCATACTTTTTATTGGTCATGACCTACTTAATGCTGCATAAAAGGGCTGGGGGAAAGTTAGGTATATCTCAGTTCCAGGCCTGGCAGAGATTTCAGAAGGATCTGCCACCGAGCACTGCAAAAACTAAGACTGTGCTGCTGGATTCTGAGCCTGAATAGGAAACATTTGCTCAGATGTATTTAGCCACTGTGTTAGAATGAGGAAAGCAGAGAATAACAACACTTTTCTATTAATTGCTGTGAAGATGGCATGGAAGGGGGAAGAATGGAGCTGACGTGTTTTTGAGACATGGTAATTCTAGTGTAGCAGAGTATTTTGATAACATTTGTTCAGTTCCTACTGACTAAATATCTAAAAAAAAAAAAAAAAAAAAAGCTGAACCCTTAAGCTATTAAACATCTGTCCAGTTCCAACAGTACTAAAATATTACCTGTACAAAGTAGAATTTTCTGACAAAAAAAAAAAGTGGTTTCTATCTTGGTAGCAGAGACAAGGCACTTCAGTTTTATTTGAGATGAACCACGGGTGAAGGTGTAAAATAAATCTTGTTACCCAGAAATAAATAGTATAGCTCTCTTTTCTCACTTGTGATTTTACAGTGTCTTAGTCACTTCACACTGTGGCCACTTTGTCAGCCCTACCCAAAGTGTCTTACGCATGCTGGAGATATTTGCATTGGCTTGCAGCCTCCCTGGTTATCTTCAACTGTTATTTCTGATTGCTGACAATCCTTCTGGATCCTTACAGCTCAAGAAAGGAGGAGACGGCCTATCTGTTTAGAAAAAGAAAGTTAAAGCTCCTCTATTTCTTTCAAGGAATTCCCAGATGGAAAATATGAATACTTGCTGCATTTCATATGTGCAGTAAATCCAAAGCCTTCAGGATATGTTGCATGAGTGAATACACTGTGCAATGTGTGCACAGTAAAGCCAACATTTTCCAGAAGTACAGTACTCACTCTCTGTGCATGTGTGCTATGGAAATTTCCAGGCTTTCCAGACTCACAGTTGTTCTGTCAGAGCTACTGTACAGTGACTCCAATAGGGTTGAATGATGGCCAGGAATCCTAGTGAAGAGTACGCAGTTTTGAAATGTGTTATATTATTCAGTTTTGGGATAAAAACCTTCAAACCTGGTAAGCAAGATAGAAGAGTCTGATTTACCTCTCATTTGCCACTGTCAAAGATTAGAAATGCTTAATGATTAGAAAAGCTTAACGATTTAACTCTCATTTGCCACTGAAAAAGATTAGAAATGCTTAATTTAGAGAGGAAATTAATAAGGGGAGATCAGAGAAGTATATCGATAACACAAGCAAAGAGGAATCAAACACTTAATCATCTCAGAGTACAAAAGGGCTATTACAAATGCAAGCTCAAATTAACAAGAACAGCCTTAAAAAATCCCAGCTAAATACAATCAAGCAGATATTTTGACTGAAAGGATTGTATTACATGCTGACAAGTTTGCCACTTCAGTTGTTATAATCCTGTGTCACAAGACAAACCAAAACCAGATCTCACGTTTACAATGGAGCAAGACGTAGTAAATCACAGGGCAGTTACAAGAAGCCTGTGACACGTGTTCTCTCCTGCGGATGGCAGGTCCTGCCCACACATGGTTGCCAGCTGGGCAGTAACCTCTCGCCCCAGCCAGAACCTTACCCCTCAGAAAAAAATTTAAATTAAACCCCAAGTGTCCTCTCCCTGAATTCACCACCATGGCTGCCTTTCCCTGCTCGTGACTCATTAAAGCTGCGCTCAGCAGGAAGCAAGAAACCTTTCATGGGCCCCTCAATTTTTACTGTGTCTGAAGCTTTCACTTTTTTGCTTTTATAATTGATTGTTTAAAGCTTTTGCTTTTGAGTCCCACTGTGCCTGAAATTCTTATGATTTTTAAAAGGTAGACTCCCATCAAGTATGGTGTTTGTTAATGGTTAATGGTTAAGACTACATACTTGACTGCCTTAAAACCAGAAAAAGCTGCTCTTCTCATCATCCTTTTCCAGTCCTACAATGCAGCCACAATCTCTTTGTTCCACGTCTATGGTCTTATTACATACAGTTTGATTTTTCATGCAACCATGAGAGATTTCTCTGCCTGGCACAAATCTGTGTTCTGCATTTTCCTCATCTCCTGCTGCAGTTACAGCCTCAGGTCCTGTCATCAACTCATGCTGGACTCAGTGGCAAGTAACTATATTCATACTACCCCTCTATCATCCTGGTATTGTCAGTAACTCCATGGACCGCTCACCTTCTAATTCAAATGAAGCATTCTCCTCATATCCCTGAAAAAAATCTGAAGATCTGCTTTTTCCTTTAACTACACTTACAGATATTTCTATTTTCTTGACTTCTTGTACACCTCTCATCCTCACATACTCTTTAAAGTTATCTTCCATTGTTAAATAGTTTTCATCTTCTTAGACACCCACTGGCCTTCCTCATCCCATCCAGTCTTTTCTTATAAAATATACTTGTTTCACTACATCTTCAAAGGCTTGTGGAAATCATGCTCCCCAAAGCTTCCTGTACCCAGAAGCCAGATCAGGCCTCTCTGAGTCTCTGCACATGGAACAGAAAAATAGCTGACATGATTGAGGAGGGGATTTAAGCCCATTTGATGAAGAAGCTTATGCCACATTTGTGAGCCAGTCAAGAAAGAAAGACTTTAGTGGCAACTGGTTCTTAACAGAAGACTGTAGCTCTTTGTATGGGATTTCCTGCAACAGCAGCTCCACCTCCAACAACAATCTCCTACGTGAACCCTGCTCTCGGTCAAGAAGCTGAGGAGGGGATAAATAGTGCCAGCCCTGGGTGAATTGCCAGTATGATTTTTGCTTGCCTAAGGCATAAAATATTTTTCAAAGAAGTACAATTGTTCCCATGGTTCTCCTGCATAAAGCTGGGCAATCTGCACCAGGCTTTCTATGCATTATTCAAGGGCAATGTGAAAGGTGATTGCACATGAGGCAGCAATATACTTTCTTTGGCTGACCTGGAACTGGAGCTGTTTTCACAGGGAAAAATATTTCTTGGACATGGAGGGGCAACTGTGTTTTGTGTTCCATGTTCCATGTTTGATCTTGGCATACAGTTACCAGCTGGGGCTTAAGGTACTGTAGCAAGTCTGAGAGAGATTGTTTTGGCTTCTCTATTGTTACACAGGTGTTACATGTCTTCAGATGCTTCAGACGCCTGGTTCTTCCATCTTCAATCTGTGTCTGAAACAGATATTCATTTTTTCATGGCTGTTTTAGAGACCATTAACTTACAATAAGGAATTGTCTCCAAATTCAACCAAGCAGTTATTTAAAAACGTTTGGCTGTGTAGTCTCACCACTGTGATCTCTAATAAAGTCTTTTAAAGGCTTTTCAGTACAAGGAGTTCAGCTGAACCTTTGATTTGCAGCACATGAGTACGTAAAATATGCAGCATACTGTATTCACCTTCTTTTCCAGCCTCTCAGCATATAGAAGTCACAGGACAGTAGAATTAAATTTTGTACTACCCAGTGGAACAGGGAATACAGGTACAGGAGTTTGTAGTAAACCCAGCTGGTACAAGTAAATGATAAAACTGAACTCTGTATCAACCTATCTTGGACCTAAAAGTAGTTGGTAGGTAGGTTGGAATTCATAGCATCACTGCACCATAACTAATAAACCCAGACTACTTAGTTTTCTTGTAATTGATTTTCTAATGCTTACGGTTCTAAGAAATTCAGCACATCATGACTTTAGAGGTACAGTGTCATAAAATTCAAGGTTATTACATAGAGATATTTAGTGATTTCTGGGGCTGCAACGAAGGAACTAGCTTTACGTAAAGGGTAGTTAACAACAGCAATCTAGTAGTATGGAAGTCAATTTACATTGCTCAGAAGCAGGTTAAAATTGGCTCTTTCTGCCATACCTAGCTGGTATGCTTAAGTTTTCACTGTCATTTTAGATTTTAATTTTTATAGGGTTTTTAACCAGAAAGTCCCATTGCAGATGTTTAATTTGTGAGTATATTCCAAATAATTTACATTCAAGTGCTCTTGAAAGTTTGAAAACTGTGATCTCTCTTCCAGTACAAAAGCTGTAGAAATAAAATAATTCACCTTCTGCAGAAGTGATCAAATTTACTAAGTCCAGTGAAGAAGCATCCCCATTAACTGTTCGCAGACTGAAGTGAGGTGAGGTGACTGTTCAGATTTGTGCTTTCACTCCCATCTCTATAGCATTTCACAGGCCAGTGGAAGACTTTTGCTCATTTAAGGCAATCCCACTCTGTCACATAAAAAACAATGTGCTGCTTTTTCACAAACAGCACAACAGTGAAAAGATATGGGGAAATAGGGAAAGAAATGAAGAATAACACAAATTTTCATGAACAATTTTGCATACCTTTTCACACCTAACTACTTCTTGACATTGCACTGCATATACAAAGCACCAACCAATGCTGTGAAATATGTCAACATGCAATCATGAAAAATTTAAGAACAGAGTTTAAAGATTGGTTTAAAACCTCAGTGGAAGTTTATCTGGAAAATGCATTGAAGGTGTACCAGTACCACATCAATAACAAACCATGCACACTCCTGTTTTCAGACTAAATTTATTTGTGACTTTACACTGACAGCAGGGCTACAAAATCTAAACTTTCTGCTCCAACAACTAAAGCTTCTGTGATCTGAAACTTAAC
Organism: Strix uralensis; assembly: GCF_047716275.1. Classification (NCBI taxonomy): domain Eukaryota; kingdom Metazoa; phylum Chordata; class Aves; order Strigiformes; family Strigidae; genus Strix; species Strix uralensis. Next base: position 44,478,328 of record NC_133975.1, read on the forward strand.
AGTAGTTACAAATAATAAATATTATATGACACACAGTTGAGTAACTCTATTCAATAGAGGACAGAGATACCAAAACCACATTAACAATTTTACTATTTTAGATTTATGCTCTTTTCCCTTAGATAGTAAACCATTTTTGAAGCTTTCTTAAATTATTTTTCTCTCTTTGTGGTTCAGTTGTTGTATTTGAAGTGATATCAAAGAACAGAGTTTTTTTAAAGATGCTTTTTTTAAAAAAAAAAAAAAAGTCATATTTCTAAATGACTGCTAAAAGCCCATGGGCTTTTATCTCAGGGCTATTTTAAATGATGAGTTCATGGTTGCAACATTCAGGAGTTATGATGTGTATACAGCAAGCCAGAAAAGCATGAAGGTGAAGAAGAATAAAGAAAATGGAATAATCTGAACAACACCTCTGGTAACCAGTAATTCTGACATGCGTGGTTATGTGTTCTGTTGTCATCTCACCATAAGAAACTGGAGTACATCTCATTCCACTTAACCGGAGCAGATGGATGCAGCAGTATTAAGCATCATCTACAACAAGAATTGTATTGCCTTCTCAGTGACATACAGTCTGCATCACTTTCATTTTGTGTGCCATGCACATATTTTACAAAAATACCCCAAAGATGCAGTAGTGGCATAGTAAGAGCTACTACAGGGAAAGATCAGGCATTCCCACCTGTTCCATGGTTTATGGTTCTCAATCTCACAAAGCCTTTGGGCTGCCTTCCTGAAGCCTTGCAGAATAAACAAATGTTTCAGCGTGGCAAAGCTGAGAACATGCTTGTGTGCCTTAGTAATTTGCTCTGCTCCATTTGTTTTTAACTCAAATCAGGAAGGTCACTATCAACATGAAAAATGTGAGCAAACCCTTACTTCCTAAACAGACAAATAACGAGCAACAAAACCCAAAAAGAATCAAAATTTGCATCAGCTTTCTAAAATATTGCTTAGTTCAGTATTCACAGAAGTAACACTTGTAAAAGGTGTCTTTGTTTCATCAAATACTCCATGTTTACTGGATTGTACTGTAAAATGATCTGATGCAACCCTGGTTGTGAAAAAAACACACATATCTCAATACTATGAATTTGTTCTGAGATGTAAACACGGGATCAGTGTTTTGCTCCACTAAAGCCAAAGAAAAAGGGAGCAGTTCTCTTAAACACAGACAGGAATTCAGACCCAAGTCCTGTGTGGCACCATAATACACAGGTGTTGCAAAGGGCTGAAAAGGAGTGTCTCAGCTGTAGCCACTGCAGGCTGCTAAACCCATGAAATGACCTGATGGCCTCTTCCCCTCCTTGAAAAGTAAAATACCTCTTTTAGTTTTTCCTGCTTCTCATCACAACCACCTACCCCTGCTCATCTGGCCAGGAAGAACATAAAGAGAGTATAATTGCTGCCCCTGTGTGTTTAGACCTGCTGAAGTACTGCTGGTCTCCTTTAATCACTAACAGAAGTGCAACTCTTTGAGACAAGAGTGTGTGACACACACACACACCAGTTTTTCACTCCCCTTCTACAGCTAAATTTTGTTTCCTGTCAAAGGAGAATGCACTAAGGCAGATGTGCTCAGAAGAAAGCCATCCTTACAAAAGCCCTTCCAAATACAAAAATGATTAAATGGAAAAAATAGATCATGAAGAAATCTATTAAACCTTTTCAGAGAGCAAATGAACAGTAAATAAGTGTTGGGCTGCACAGGGGAACAAAATAGTCACATGGTGTGAGCACTTTCTGTTCTTTGCACTGAATAGGTGCAAAGTAGGTGTCTGTAATCATGATAATTACAGGCTTTAACAAAAAGCATATGCAAGTGGAGTGGGGAAAGTGGCAATTCAATATTATTGAATCAAATGCCAAGTCTAATGGTTTCTAACTTCCCATTACACTTTCCTGCTACAATCTTAATAGCATTCTTCTGGTGTATGCACTTGAACTTATGTATGTTATATACATGCAGAGAGTATCTATAAATATTTAGAATTATCTGGACACTTTAGAAAACTGTGTTAAATATTTTAATTACCTTTCTGTCTCAAAAATCATGTTCAGATCATGTCTCCGGTATTTAGTCAACAACAGCCAACCACCAATAAAGTTAATGAGTTACCAATGCAGGAGCTTCTTTACTCTTTGCCCAATTACAGAATTTTCTGATGAACATATATTATCACTCCTGTCTATTCAGCTGAGGTTTGGAAATATATGAAGGAATCTTTTAATAGGCTTGTATATGATTTACATATGGGCATGTATATGCTTGGACGAACACTTATGGTGTAAAATGTACATCCCCAAAAAACCCCATTTTAGAGTGGTGTGAGCTGTTGCTCTACACAGAGCTGTCAAATGGCTATTAAATGTTTTTTAAAAATTAACTGATAGCACCCCTTTCTAATCCTGCCGTATATTATTTGTCATGGCAATATGCATCACAGAGATGCTCCCTTTATATCAAATAAAGAACCATAAGGAAATCAGTTTCGTTCTATTTTTAAGAAAAAAAAATGTATTCCAATTACTTTGTGGATACAATTATCTTTTTTACCAGAGTTTGAATTAAAATTATGACATCCTAAACTACTACAACACTCATTTTGTGGTACACTTTTGTATCACTGGTGTCAGCTTCAATGGAGTATAACTCAGACTATACATTGCCCAAATAAAAGCTTTGCCTTATGTGTCAGCCAAAAGGGACCTCACAGAGCTGTGACCAATAGATAAAACTGTTTACACAAGACGAAAGTGCTAACAAGGTCAGGAGAATGTTACAAGATGCACAGTCCTGTCAAAAGTAAGTAATTGAGATAAATTTATTAAGCACGGTATGATGCATGGCCAGTGATAAGGGAGGAATGTGAATGTGCAGATCAGGGGACAGGTCACACACAGGTGGAGTCTCCTGTGCAGATTTGGGTCAGCATACACCCTTCTGATCACAGAAGAGAGAAATCATGTAACTCTGTCCTCAACAAAAGAGCACTGCTTTCTGCCAGGCATAGACACACTAGCACCTTGGCAGAACAACCACCCAGAGACCATCCTTATGGTAATAAACCTTGCCAAGCCTCAATCAAACTTGTGGTCATTCCTTACAAGAGCGAAGAGCAAGACCAAAGCCTTCTGGCTAAAGACAAGCTAACATCGAGGTCCTGTCAGACCATACAGCACTAACAAAAAAATACTACCAACAATGGACAGCTACAGCTGTTACAATGCTTAAAAGTAAACAAGCTACAAAAGAAACAAAAGATGGAATTTTTAATGCATGTATTTTCCATATAAAAGGCAACATTAAAAAAAATTAGGACAAATCTTATAAAATTCCAAGTTCACTATCATGTTTTAAAACACATCTATGTGTGCCACAATGCATTGCTACTGCTTTGAGGAAAGCAGAGCCACTCAGCTGAAGGAAGTAACTGACTAATCATCTTAAAAGCAGAATTTGTTGAAATGTTAAACTAGCTTTTGTCCCCAGTAGTTCCTTCTGTCATGTGGTTATTTCAGTTCAGTAACTCATTTGCTCAAAGTTGAAAACCAACTGGGAGGTGAAAATAGAGCAAGGGTTGTTTTCTTCATACAGTCTGTAGAATAAAAATGATGTGATAACTGGTAAGGTTTCCTACTTCTGAAATGCCAGGTATATACTAATCAGAAATAACCATCCCAGTCATTAATTGCAGATAGAATTGCATTTTATATACATTTTAAATTCTTCTCAAGTATTAGGCATGTTTAAGGTAGAGTTAAATGACTAATAAAAACACCAACTCTTGAGCACTTCCACCTCACTTTGAAATTCTGTCCAAATGTAGTCTCAAGTGAAATATTGAAAATAAGCTTTAAATAAATGACATTCTTTACTTTCTAATAGCTAAGAGACACGAAGATAAATCAAGATTGAAGTCATGACTGAAATAGTTGATGTATATCAATTCATTTCAGTAGAGGTGCTCACTGCTTTATTTCTAATCCATCAATGTCAGATTTTAAAAGTCAAAAAAACTCTAGTGAAATGTATGAGAAGCTTTTTTTTTTTTCTAATCAGAGATATTGTTTTTATCTTTTTCTCAACATCCCTGCTATTCCTTCCATGCCTGCAGCAGCTGATCGCAATATTTACTAACTCTTAACACAGCCAACACTGTTTGCTCATCTACATGTTGTCTAGTGTAAAACTCATTGGGTCACTGGCTCCCCTTTCCTGAAATGCCCTCAGGAAACTGCCTTCCCCACAGAAAACAATTAGACATGAACAGCAGGGCATCCAGGGTGTTTGGAGCTCAGCCAATATACAGCCTCACATGTAGAAGTGGGAAGTCAATATATTCATTTTAATGCTGGCTACTTCAGAGATGACAACAAAATACTTGTTACCTGAAAGCTGTCAGCATATGTAACGAGTAGAAATAGGAAGCTGCAGCTCTGTATGTGTTTTGTAAGTCACAGTCGCTGCTAGTGAAGTAATATATTCCTAAAATATTTAAGCAGTGCATGCACATTAATGCTGAAGTGATTATTTCTGTATTTGTAATAGCATTACACAAAAGATTATAAGTTAAGTGGTTAACAGATGGAGGGACAGAAATTTCCAAGTCCTTTTGTTAAAAATACCTAGGTTATTCCTTCTTCACAAGCTAAAGAGACATTTGTAAAAAGAAAATTACTACCTCAGGCCAAAGTTTGTAAACTTGCAATTTAATCTACTACCCTGATTACAAGATACATGAGATAAATATTTTGAGATTGCAGTTATCTGAGGACTGCCAGCAAATGTGTTCCAAGTTACTTTTATTCAATTCCTTGAGTTAAATCTTTTGCCCTGATTCAATGGCAAAATTCACAGTGCTTCCATTAAGAACAAAAGGGAGGCCAGTGTTACTATCATGGAGTGGCCTAAATCCCACCTAAGGTTTCCATATTAACACAGTGCATTTATCTATTCTATTCTAGAATTAATCATTTACAGAAGGCTGTCATGGTTAACCCCAGCCAGAACTAAGCCCCACACAGCCATTTACTTAGTCCCCCCCCAGTAGGATGAGAGAGAGAATCAGAAGGGTAAAAGTGAGAAAACTCATAGGTTGAGATAAAGACAGTTTAACAAGTAAAGCTGAAGCTACACACACAAGCAAAGCAAAACAAGGAATTCATTCAAAGCTTCCCACCAACAGGCAGGTTCTCACCCATCTCCAGGAAAGCAGGGCTTCACCACATGGAACAGTTACTTGGGAAGACAAATGCCATCAGTCTGAATGTTCCCCCCTTCCTCCTTCCCTCACCTTTATATGCTGAACATGACATCATAAGGTATGGGATATCCCTTTGGTCAGCTGGAGTCAGCTGTCCTGCCTGTGTCTCCTCCTAACTTCTTGTGCACACTCAGCCTACTCACAGGTGGGATGGTGTGAGAATCAGAAAAGGCCTTGATGTTGTATAAGCACTGCTCAGCAACGATGAAAACCCCTCACTGTTTTCAGCACAATTTCAAAACATAGCCCAATACCAGCAACTATGAAGAAAATTAACTTTATCCTGGCCAAAACTAGCACAAAGGGTTTTCCTCTGACTTCACAGATGATCTCTGGGAGTGTCCCACAAATCTAATTTGTGTCTACAGAACTAATAGTAAAGTTGCTTCATTGTCTAGTTTATACCTAGCACAGAAAATCCACAACGTGACAAAACAACTTATGCAAGATTGGTGACCTCTTTAACCAACTCTATTTTATAAACCAATAAATGTCTATTAGCAAAAGAATATCTAAAAGTAAGTGTTTAGAAGATGTAAATATTATTTCTTGGAATTTAACTGTAAGGCAATAGCTGGTCTTTCTTCATCTATTTGGCTTATACAGCCTATGGTATTAAGATGCTGGCCCCCAGTTTGAAAGGATGTCTTTTTTTGCTGGTTGACTTTACAATAGCGTTAATAATGGGCAAGAAAATATGCCTGGAGTCACAGTAAGAGAGTCAGTCATGAGTCACTGCTCAGATATCTAACTGCAATACTGCAGGCCTAACAGAGAAATAGCCTGTTTTCAAGAAGAAAAATCAAATGCAAAGATCAGAGCAACAAATCAAGAAAGCCCACTGTCCTTTTCGATCTTTCTCTCTACCAGTCAGTTAGCTTTCTGCCTCATAGGCATGAGAAATGCAAATCATTAGTGGTTATGATGGAGTCTATGTTCTGACTGATGGCTTAGCTATGAAAAAGCACCAAGACTTATGGCCTTCTGAACATTAATAAGTAGCATGTTAGATTGTGGCTTCATAGTGGCTTTGCTCTTTTGGTGGCTGTTAACCAGTCTGGGTTGTAACCATGCTGTGATTATGGCCATATTCTGTGAAGATGACCTAACTGAAAGTCTTTTGTACAGTAGTTCTCAGTTCCTATGGCAAGTGGTTCTTTGCCATATGTAGGTAACCTGAACATTTTCCTTAGATATCCTTCCTAAAAACAATTTCCATGGAGATTTGATCCTGGCATTTTCATATATGGATTCTGCTGATCAGCACATATGAACTTACTTTATTTAGTTGCCTTCGCTAATTCCTTTGGTATAGTCCATGTACAACAAACTGTAAATTACTATTTTAAGAACAGGGTTTTCAAGGCACATAAGGTATTTATGTACAAAAGATGTCTTTTGTACCTTGTTTCAAGAAGCTACAAAATATGAGCCTCCTCTTTACTAAATATTGACTTGAATCAGTGTGGGGAACATAATAAGCATTGTCTGATTGCCAAGGCATTGCATGTACAATGCAGCCCCAGGAAGAGGGGCTCTTGTTGAAGAGCTGATAAACAGCACTGCTGTCACATAACAGAAGGAAACACAGTCACTTCCAGAAATGCCTCTTACAGGATGGGTTCATGAAGCAGGAGAGAAGATGAGAATGGACAAGCTAAAGCAGAAATTTTGGGATTTCAGGATGACCCACCTTATTTGCAGGTCACTGAATTAATCTGGGGAAGGATGCAGGAATTTATGAACACAAGTATGGTAGGCTGACCACCTCTTTTGAAGCATTATACTGGAATTAGGGCTTACTAGATGACACTGTCCAGATGCCATCTATGATGCAGGCTGTCCTTTGGATCATCTGGTCAAGAAACATGCAATGTTACTGCCTGTTGCAGAATGTGAAGACTTGTATTCACTTTTAGAGGTAGCAAGTCAAAGGAACAATTCTTGTTAGCAGACTGCATTGGTAGGGAGAAGATTTGAGTAGTCTATCATTACAGGAGTTACTTGGCTGTTTTGTAAAGGCAAAGAGTGACTTAGTTTTTATACTCTGAGAGAAATCTGCAACAGAAACAAGAGCAACATCTGTTGGTGCATTAATATTTGTTCTTTATGCAGGTGCACAATTGCAGTTATCGATCCCATCCAAAGGAAAATAATCATAATAAGATCTTAATCGTCCTGTTTACCAATCTGATCAGTAAAAGATCTCTCTTCCTCATTTTCACCTTACCTAGTAGTAAGGCCGAAAACCAAAATCAGTTTCTGACAGGGATTTCCCTTTAATGAGTGGTAGTGTAGGATGCTTTGAGGCATCAAAAGAGGGAAGATACTAGAAAGATTTGGAGAGCACTTCAGTAGGGTGGCAAGAGCAGTTTGCCTAAAGAGGCAGCAACAGCACAGCAAGGTTTATCTGCATTGAAGTTCTTGATTCTTTCAGAATGAGGAACTCTTGAACAGCTTAATCCTTAGCATCATTATTTTTTTCTTGGTAAGACTTTTCCCCTCTCTCTCCCCGCCTCTAAACAGAACATCTAGCCAGAACACTAATTGTGTGTGTTTGTTCATCTCATGCTCCAGGAGAAAATCATCAACTTTCTTCCCACCCTGACCCTGTATGAACATGAGCCAAGGTTGCTGCTTTGTGTGTAGGTGTAAACAGATGTTTAACTCAGTAACTGGTGTCCTTGAATCTTGCAATTGATTTGCCTCTTCCTGTGGGGGTGTGATTCATGATAGCCTCTCTCTCTTTCTTTCATATTAATCTAAATACATGAGATCAGAAGCAGCCCCACAGGCCACTGGCCAGAAGAGTTGAGGACCCCCTTCCTGCAGTCATTAATGCCCAAAGGACAAGGTGGAAATGACATTAAAATGAAAGTTAATCCATTTGAGGTCTCACCATCTTCCTCACCAGAGGAAAAGTGGGTCATTTCGCTTAAGCAGGAATGTGGGGACAAAAATTCCTCTTTCAATACTGGGCACCAACCCCACAACGTAATCCTAAAGAGAAAAGACTGTATTTTTTACACTGGACTAACAACACCCAGAACACAGCAGACAACTCACTCCACCTACACTTTAAATGATAGCATATCATAATTCATTAGTACAAATTCATTATCCCAGCACATTATAAAGCAAACACAGGTAAAATACAATCATAAATCCCTCTATAGATTAAAATTCCTTACCTTGGCGCATAATGCCCAGGTCAGTGGCCTGGACCACCAAGGCAATGTTGTTGGCTTTTATTTTCTTTTGGTAAAGGCTTTTGAATGAAGTTGCTAATTTCCTATATGGATTAAGCTGCACAGCTACTAACCTGGATGTAAGATGAATACAATCTCACCCAAACAGTTTTCACTTGTGAGAAGCAACCTTTTGGATCCTTACTGTATGGGCATTCAAATCCCTTCCATCACTGGGACATGACTTTCTCCTCCTTATTTTCAAATGTGTCACTGTAGGTGTTGATTTAGAGAAAGGGTAGGGGTTTGTACCTTCTACTCCCTTCCCTTACATGTTGCTGAGACTCAAGGATGGCTATAGTATAGATGTATATGATTTGTATATGTGCCAGATGCAGAAAGGCATCAAGAAACTGAGGCAATGTTCTGTAGGCAAACCACATGAAGTCTCTCTGTTTTCAGCCTTGTATGGCCCCACCCCAGCGCGGCAGGAACAGAAGAGGAGCTGAAGGCTTCATCAACGCCATTCACTTCTTGCATCCAGCATAATACAGACACCACTCCATTTCTCTCAAAACAATAATTATAGCAGGATAGCCAATAAACAAAGGCAACTTTTGAACAAGAAGTCCAATCCATTGCAACAGTGTAATGGCAACTTCTCACTCTCCCATTAATGATGGGGGACTTTAAACAACCCTTCCCACCTCAGTCTTATTCTTCCACGTTGCTGATGCCTCGAGACCACTTCGGCACACTGTCCGCATGTAGCCAATAGCACTTATTTAAACACCTATTTAAAGAATCATAAGGGAATAGGATAGAGGAGGTGAAGAGTTCCTTTAAACAAAAGAAAGAAGATAATTGTCTCAGTTAAGAATATATTTTATTTTGAGTCTACTAATGCATTTATAAGTGCTTCCTGCAAACAACTTGCCATCTTTTTCCTTTAGGACTTAAAGATTATATTAAATTTCAGAGATGTCTTATATTCGCTTTGATCTGGGTGTTAAAAATAAGTAGATAAATGGTGCTAAAGTCTTTTAATTCCGGAAGGATGTTGGGTGATAAACTGCAAGGGTCAAATTCTGACCTGCACAACCCCAGAGCAGAACATCATTACTTCAGCTGTACAGAGAACTAAAAAGACCTGATTTCCTAGTGGTCCCAAGAGACACAATGATTGAGAAGCAGATAAATAAGGAACTAGAGTTCTAAGAAATATGGACTATCTTTGAATTTAGAGGAAATGAGAAAAACAGAAGGGCCTTTTGCAGTCCAAGTGAAGTGAAAGCTTAAGAATAAAAGGAATAATAGTAATAAATCTTCAGATTAAATAAATATTTAAGAAAGGAGAAAAGTAAATTACTAAATCATAATGTGCTCCAAATTCAGATTAGAAAAGACTGCTCTTAATATAAAAATATATGTCTTCCTTGAAAACTGACTTTAAGTAAAACTGGAGAAAAGATAGATTGACTGCCAATAAGAGAAATATTTCATTTTTGCTTCTGATGATACTAATGCATAAACCGCATTTTGGGGAAAAGAAAAAGTGAACTGATAGGCTTAAACAGAGAAAATCAAAGGAAATAGTCCTAAAATTTTTCCTGTTAGAAAATAAAATTCTAAAAAAACAAAAACAAAAAACCACAACTATTCATTTAGATTTCTCTGCACACATACAAACATACATACAAACATAATAACAGATACCATGCTTACAAACACACAAACGTAATTATTTTTCCTTCTGATAGCAGCTTTAATGACAATGTGGAGCATTAAGAAAGTGCACAAAGCAGTTTCTTGTTAGATATTTCTCAAAGCAAATTCCAAAGGAAAGCTACTGTTGATTTCTTTTACAATAGATATGACAAATATAGAAATCCAATGGTAGGTATTATTGTGCTTCTTACTGCCATACATGTTCCAACAATTGCATTGTCCCATTTGTATGTATCTGTTTTTAGACAAGATTTGTCTTCTGAAGGAATGGCAAAAAAATTCAAAATTCCACTTGATCTTGGGTTAATTCCATCACATAAAGAAGTAAAAGCTAATAATATTTCAGTACAAAATGTTATATCTGTTATTTACGTATTTGCAGCACATAGTAACAAGTTATTTAAATTAACAGTGACTTTACTTGAGGGAACAATTCTTTATCAGTTTTAATTAATGGCTTAATGTTATCTCTTTTTTTGAGTTTTTGTCACATTACAGGTATTTTGGATAGGGTTGTAGGATGAAAAACAGACCTTGGAAAAACAGAGACTGACTGTGGATATGGCCATTAGGCCCTGCTACGGTATACAGCAATAAAGTTACTGTAGAAATCTCATGCTCATTAATAGCAATCAGCAGCTCTATAAATCAGACTAGAGTTTACTCATGCTGATCACGTGATCCCAAATGAATGACACATGGTCCTGGTGCAGACCATGAGAAAAGTGCAGGAGTCTATAGACTTCATAAAATAAGATAGAAAGAACAAAATCCATTCTGCACAGAACAAAAATGTGATGATAAATTTTGTTTTAAATCTGGCAGGCCTTGCCATTCGTTCACCCATCTAAGCCAAAAGCAGTCAGAGAAAGGTGATATACAATGATCATCTCATCAGCAAAATGGGGAAAACAACAGTATTCCTGCTGTTTAAAGAAACCTCAGTGAAATGCTTTTCCCTCTACAAATGTCACTGCAGCTTTTGTGGAGTGCCTAGTCACAACCACCGTTCCATCTCCAGTTTCCCTGGAACACTCCCTTCGTGCAGAATTTCATAATTATTCCTCATGACCTGACTTCATCAATCCTCCAGCACTGGAGCTATTCCTTCCAGACTGTGGCAAGAGTCAGCCTCTTCTAGAGCCATAGAGGTACATAGCATTTGAAGATGTACTCTGCCATCTTCCTGGTCATGATTTAACTGTTCTGGTTCTTTGGTTGCATGTAGATCTAGACAAAGCAATAAAACATCTTCATGCTTTTCTCAGCCTCAGTTACCCTACCATTCACATGTTCTTTAAAACTGAAAAGTGCCAGATTAAGAAAATATAGGTCCTTTATCTTCTGTTTCCTTCTGGTATTGCTAGATTTCTCTCACTCCTGTAATTAATTTTCTGTTTCTAGGCTTCATCTCATTCTCTTTTTCTTGCAGAAACCGTGTGAAAGATCCACTTTTTAATCCTGTTCTTCATTTCATTTTTGCTTCTTTCTAGTCACTCTCTAGTGATTGAAGACTCTGCACATCAAGTTATATTATTTGATTCATCAGTTTGCCCAGAAGAATGTTTGTCTCAGCGGAGACGCCTTTGGCCCAAGCGTGCTCTATTTAAATGGGTAATGTTCAATATACACCCATTTTCTATCACTAGTCTGGAGGTAGGAACTCCTGACCAAAGAGCAGGAAGGCAGAACTCAGTAGAGAAAGTGGACAAACCCCATGTTCAAAATACAGTCTACTTTGGCAGAAACATGAAAGTTCTCAGAATTAAACTGAAGTAGACAACAGACAAAGTCCAAAGTTGCCCCAGAAAAATTTATTTGTTTTTAAAAAAATAATTCTGAGGTAGGCACAAGTGAATATTGAAAGTGTGCATCTAATTATATTAACATAACTTTAGCCAAGTTAAATTACCCACTAAATTCCACAGGAGACAGATTAACATGTTTATAACATGTACTTATTGAATGAGTACACCTTTTTTTGTATACCTATTACCTTTAAGTGGATTTAAAATAACAGTTAATATCACTTAATCCACTTTGGCACTGAAAATCAGAACATGTTTCCCCATAAGAAATTTTCTCCTCCTTGCTAATATCAACAATTAGAAAAAAAACAAGCTAAGCTGACAGGTTTTGTGTTATGATTCAAAGCTAAAGAAATCTGAGCTCTTGAACTGAAAGGTCTAGTAAAAATTGTCCTCCCCCATCTTAAAAAAATTGGAAAAATCAGTTAATCTTGACCCTCAAGCCAGGGGCATGATGAAAATGAGGAAGAAAGCATTGAAAGTATATTGAGACAGGTCATATAGTGGCACTCTAGCATCTTCAAATTATCTATTTGAGCCTTTATTCTACAAAGAAGCTCATGGGATTGCCCATTTGCAACCTGTACTGCTGTGTGTGCAAGGGCAGGGGCATGCCAGAGAATGAAATATTAGTTGGTGAGCTACCCCTTACACTGAAATATATTTGAGACGTGTAGGGATCGAATGGAAATTTCTACATTAATGAAATAAGGGAAGTCAGCTAACCAGCATAAAACTCACTCATATTCAGTCAATCCAACATACCCTCTTCAAAGCACTCACAATTTATTTCAGAGACCATACGGTAATCATCAAAAGAAACAATGTCAGAAACCATGCCATAGTAGCCACTAAAATTTAGCAGAAATGAGTATAAACAAAGTCTCTCTGTTCATCATGCCTACTTAAGAGCAGTTAATTAAAACTGTCTAGAAGACATCATTTCACTCAAAAAAAATTTCCAGTGGGAAAGTTAAAAAGTGTCTTGATAAGTGATTTTCTGGGTGGGAATTTAATTCAGTGAAGAAATATGACAAAATGCAAAGCAAGCAAGATGTGAATGTAGACCGGGGTAACTGCAGTTCTCTTTCAGAACTGTTCATGCCAGGGATCTATTTCATTATGCAGTTCTGATATTATTTTACCATAAATTTTGCTACGAACTCATGTCTGATTTCCACTGTATTTCTTACATGTTTGAATAAATGAAGTAGGAAACTGAAAAGAAATTCTGAAGTATTCCTCAGGTGACTTGTATCAGAACAAAGTATTTAATGAAGTGCCATAACAGGCAACTGTAGCCCTCCTTTTTGGAGAGACATCAAGCACTGAGGATTTTGGCAATAGCATACATTTTTCATTTGAACACTATTTCCAGAGAGTTTTTTTTCACTTGAAATAATCCATCTCACTTAGGATGCAAACAGCTGTTCTTCATTCAACAACTTCACTCAGAAGAAGGGATTTTAAAGAACACATTTGGGATATTTTCTGCAATCTTATAGCTGTGAAGATCATGACCAAAAGTAAAAATAAAAAATAAAGGTTTCCTCTTCTCAGCAGAAGCAATAACACCACCGTATTTAATCACAACCTTTCCATTTTTCCGTTCTCCCTCAGCAGTTCTACTCCATACACTGAAATCCTAATTAGACATTTTCAGACTCAGGAGTTCCTTATGAAGACACATCATGATAATTCCAAATCATTTTTAGCAGCAAAAGGTTAGAGATTCAAAGACTTGCTCTTGCAAGGTCATTTGTTTTCAGATTTTTAGATAAAAGCAGTGAATATGTGGCTTCCCATAAGAGATGGAATATGTGCTGTGCTCAAGAAAAGAAAGAGAGGCAATATAATCTTACTTCTGACAAATCTTTGTTGCCAGTTGATTTTAGTTCAGTAGACCTCAGTATAAAGTAAACAAATCTAATCCAACTTACATTTCTAAATGTTTTCTTTATTGGTTTCAATGATACCCACCAACTACACCAACGAATCCAAATTCCTCAGGTAAAAACTAGCAACTTCAGGGATTGCCAATTGTCTTTTCAAGGGGGAAACTAATTATATTGTCTGCCTAACAGTCTATTCAGGAAATGAGATCCTAAGACCAAGAGCCTTCCAATACAAGGCAGGGAGGAGGAGGTGCATGGGTGGTTTAATGTGCAGTGTACATGCAAGATCCTCTGCATGCCAGTCTGGCTCTAAAAGGTTCAGGGTCCCAGAGGCTCTTGCAGCTCTCTGACACAGTACATCTGGCCCATCCTCCTTTTGTCTCCAACCCAACAGCCTGTAGCCACTATGGGCACAGTGTAGAGACCACAGCATCCACCAGGCAGAACACGGACCTGTGTTCTTACTCTGCTATTTTTACTATATTATTTCTACCCAGATTCTCTTTAGGGGCACACACGCATGGTCTGGACAAGCATTGCCTGAGATTTTTATAGATAAATAGCCCTAGTAAATACTCTATGGTATTTCAAAGGAGTATTCTCTCTTCTCCTTTCCTGTTAACTTGAAGAAATGGACAGCTATAACACTAGTCAATAGATTCTACATATTTGGGGTTTTTTGTGAATTCTGAACAACTGTAATATGGATGAATTCCAGACTAAAACCAGCCTACGGATAAGCTATTGATTGAACATTCAATTTCTGAATTGCCATTTTGTGCAAAATCTACAAACAAGTAGGAAGTCCTTGTATCTTCCCTAATGTATATTCCAACTATATTTGCAAATACATATTTAGCATTCTGCACTTACCATGCCATTCATTTTGCTAATAATGTATTTACCAAGTCTTTCTTAGTATTGGTTTGGCAGAACCAGGAATGAGAGACTACTGAGCTTGCCTTTACAAAATTATTTAACACACAAATAATGCTTCTCTTAAAATAAAACAAAATCAAAGCCAACAATGCTTCTCCTAAAATAAAACAAAATCAAAGTCAATCAGTCTAGTTTTTATTCATAATGCTTTTGTCATTCAAATAAATATTTTCACTAGGTTTCCTGAAACTTTCCTCTAGGTAACATTACATATCAAAAACTATCTTACCTGAAAAACTGCCTTAGAGATCTGACATTTAACATTATTCCCCGCCCCTTAGAATCTAGCATTCCTTCAGTTCTATTTTCAATTCTCATATACATTCTTCATTTTAATAAAAAATGACTCTAAAAACAAGTATGTAAAGCTTCCTTAACTTCTGAACAGCATTAGACCTCAGTAAAGGCTTGCAGCTTGAAACCATTTTGTTTAATGGCTGGTATCATGTGTGCCATGAAGTCTTTGACATCTGTTTTACAATTAAAGTTAGCACTCAAACCATCCTCAAATGTGAAATATTGGTTGTTTAGAAAAGTTTACAAAAGTTTACAATATCTAAGTACAAGATCCTATAGAAAGCAAAATTAGCAAAACGTATATTTAATGGCACAGTAAAAATACAAAGAAAATTGTTAAAAGAGAAAGGCATCAATAATTTTTAGATATCTTTTAAGATCAAACTGCTGTGGAAAATTTTGCGTTCAATTGGAGAATGGCATATTCTTAATGGATGTTTTGAATTGTGACTAGATAAAAGTATTTGATAACTTAGGCCATTTAATTTGTATCATTCAACTCAAAGATTTCATCAAGTCGAACTACATTTCTCACAGGCAAATTCAGAGGATAAAAGTATTGTGAGACACTCTCAGCAAAACCTTCATTGTGCCTATAAGTAAAAATAATATAAACATGCCCTTTGCTATAGAGAATTTATGAGCCAGATTTTCTGTAAACAACATTGAAAGTTGCCCCTTCCTGCTTGCCTGCCTCCCTCCCTCATCTTTAATAGGCATTATAGTAGGTTACCACACACTAAGTTCATTTAGGACACACAAATTTCCTGAAAGTTAAGATCCTCCTTTACAGCATTAAAAAAAAAAAATCCTTTCAATGATATAACTGAAGACCCCATTCTTTAAACAGTTGTAAACTCAGATTAACAGGAATATTTTTATGCTACAAGTCAAACCGACCAAGAAAGTTCAGGATTTATTTGTCTTTTCTAAAATGCACATTTTAAAAAGTATTGTGTCAATGATGCAGCAATCTCAAGAAAGATTCACATTGAAAGGCCAAAAATTGACTTACTATCATAATTATCTAGAAATATTCTGAAGATGTTTTATTCAGTATCTTCACTATATCACTGCCTTTGCTGACATCATAACAATGATGTAACTAGTTATGTCAATAGGTAATATTCTCACCTCCGTATGGTCTTCCTATATAGCACAGCCAAGGCTAAGGATTTATGGATGAAAATTGTATCATGACCATCCAGAGAGATAGCAACAATATAAAAAGGCAACCATATTAATATCCCAAAATTTCTGAAGGAAATCAGCTTTTGGCCATGCAGCTCTTCAGAACATCAGTTTAGTAAAGGCATCTTAGCAGCTGTCAGCACCAGCTATATATTAAGATTCTACTTTAGAATTTTGACTAGAAATAGCCAAGTTTTAGATATAGGTCATACTGGTTTCCATATATTGTAACAGAAGTACTTCTGTGTTCACTAGCTTCAGTTCTTTTAATTACAAAAGTGTATTGTTATTACTATTAAATTCATTGATCAGATAGCAAATGTTTTGCACAGATTTGAGCACAGTTTTGTAATTGAAAGGCACCTTTAGGTATTGCTTTTGCTCCATTAGGCAACTTTCTGTACAATATAACTCCTGATATTTGAGAGATGGGACTATCATCCCTGGGAAACTATTCTGTCTCTAACACTGGAAAGGCCTCCTGACATTCAGCTTAAATATTGTACTGTTCAAATTAATTCTTTTACTCCTACATATATTCTTGTTAATGTGCGCTAAACAATTTCACTCTCCTCTGTGAAAATCACATTCTGTGTGAGACCTAAAATTCCTTTTCCTTTTTCCTTTTCCATCATAACTTCCCTTCATTGCATTTCATTGTGTGGTCACTTACCTGACATGTGCCTAGAAAGCACCAATTCCAGCATTATCATGGAGGGAGAGAAAGGTCATTGAGCATGCTCTGAAAGACTTTACATTCCTAATGATTATTAGTATTACTTGTATTTCAGAAGTTGCTATCACACGGTAAACAATATCTAACATATTTACACAGAGTCAATGATCCTTTCCAGAAGTCCCAAAAACACAGGAAGAATTATTACATCTGAAGATCATTGGGGGGGGGGAAAAAAATACTACTTTTCTATATGTATGTCATATCACAATCTTGGCTTAGGATGGGATTTGATAGCTTACAAGTAAAAAACATGAGAGAAAACAATTGCAGAGGTGGAATCAAAACAGAGACACCCAAGCCTTGCTAATGTTTCCTTTCATTGTTCATCCAATACCACTATATTCCTAAATATTTTTTGCAACTGCTACAGCTTGCTTCCTTTGTGAACTCACAGTGAGAAACCAGGAGAAATAAGAACGTTTGCTAACAAGGAATTACTTGCAAAATGCATTTTCCTTTATTCTTTTTGTTTTAATCAGTCTTCATTCACCCTGATTCCATTAAACAATGGTATTAAGCAACTACCTATTATTTTGATTAGTTGAATTAGATCATGAGGAATAACATTAAAAATTGCCCCAAGTATTCAGCTTAGAGCAGCAAAACTTGAGAGTGCTAGAGGGCAAAAAAAAAAAAATCTGTAAGAGCTATAGCCCAGTGTTACTCCATCTCACAAACAGGTAGTTAATCAGGACATGCATCATTAGGAACAAAAAGCAAGTCATTCCTTAGGTTGTCTGCAGTTCTCTGCTTGAAAAATTCACTAACCAATGTAATTAATCATCTAACTCTTCCTTCAGGTAAGTGAAAGCAATACAGCATAAAGCATTTTTAAAGAATATGAAAGATGCATTGAAAAATTAATATATCAGCAAGTGTTGTCTTTGGAGACTACATCTATTTTTTTTTATTAATATAATGTAGTTGTATCTGTGGTATATTTTCCTTTTCCAGGCATTTTGTTTGTTCTTGTTCCTCTTTCTTTTTTTGACTGATCAATTCATAATCAAATCTTAATAATCAATGATAAAATCAAATTGAGTATGTCCTCAGCTAAGGTTGTGCCAATCTGCATGATTACGTATGTTAATGTGATAAAACCCATCGCCTCCTATTACTTATTTAGACCCAATTTAAGACCTGAAGTCAAAGAAAAATTCCCCTCTGGTTACTGGTCAGGTCTATTTTAAGATTGAATACTTTCCTGAAATTACATACACATACCAGGTCCCTAAACTCTGAGATCTGTAAATTTTGGCAGAACAGAACCATTTAATTATAAAAGAAAGTTCCAGCATGCCTCAGCAGAGACCATACTCTATGGTGATGCAACACACAGCTAGAGTTAGTGCAGCACACAGCCTGTGAGGTCAACAACAATTTCCTCCATTGTAAAAAATTAGGTGTGCCACTTGCACCCCTGGCAACATAGCAAAATTGCAAAACTGATTCCCCAGGTGAGTAAAGCTTCCACCAAATTAATCTAATTTTTTACAGTGTTTTGAAAGCAATCTGCTTTAAATGAAAAAGTAATGCTGCAATACTACGTTAAGGATTTCATCTGGCTCTCACCCATGCTTAGGTCAACTTGTTGTTTCAT
This sequence comes from Strix uralensis, assembly GCF_047716275.1. Classification (NCBI taxonomy): domain Eukaryota; kingdom Metazoa; phylum Chordata; class Aves; order Strigiformes; family Strigidae; genus Strix; species Strix uralensis. The sequence goes on from NC_133975.1 coordinate 44,496,983, forward strand.
GGGTCTTAGAGCAAGGCAAGATTACTCAAATATGTTGCAGATTATAACAAAGGGCCAGCAAAGAACAGAATAACAAGCAACCTTGCTTTATTGACTTTCACCAATGATATATATATATATTTATATATATTTTTTTTTTTTTTAAGGATGGAAGGAAAGTATTTCACAAACATATCTTCCCTCTTATCTGAGCATTGTATTGATCACAGAATTTGGTCTGCTACAGACTTAAATTCTTCAAGAGCCAGTCAGCCACACAGATCCAGAGTATTCCATCAACTTCATACTTTATGCTGAATTTAACAACATTAAAGAATAATACTCAGCACACGCCAGAAGCTCTTTACATACCTGAAAAGAATACTCTACATCATGTTACAGGAAAATTAATTTGAATCCAGCAGCTTAACCTCAGTCAAGAAAGTTTGTGTCAAGTAGGAAGCAGAATAAGTATCATCTTCACCCTGCTTGTAGTGTTGACAGTAAAGGCATTGTAACTAGGTCTCAAAGCTGGATCTTCAGCCCATTGGATTTTGTGTCTTGTTTTGACTGCTCAACAGGCAAGATCTTTAATCGATATGTTGTGAACAAATTTTTCCATTTCAAAGATTTTTTGGGATAACCACATTGCTTTTCACAATTTCATCAGCATAAATGTTTCTTTCATTGTTTTCTTAATGTTAGACTATTTATAAAGTATACTTCCATTAAATGAGGGGTTCACTGAATATGTGATTTTTATTACATCAGGCACAACCTCCTAGGACTTGGAAATAACTATGTTTTTAATAGCATCTGATAGCACCATGAGACATTGACTAGGATCATGGCCAATGTGAAGATATGATCCATATGGTCCATTTTACCATCAAGACAGCCATTAAGAACACCTTTTTCATTTTTACCACTCTAAGTATATGGAATCTACAAAGGAATAAGCAAATAGAGATATAAAATTAAACTTTTTATTCAAAGTTATGGCAACTCTCTTCTGACTTCTACATGGTCCATGTGAAATAATCCCAGACATACTGTGCTCAAAAGCAATACTTTACTATGACCACAAAGAATCACTTACCACAGGGTCTTGAAAACACACTATATGGTGTTGCCCTCAGCTTGCTCAGTCTAACCTTCTTTCCCAACTAATCCTGTTGCATTATTTTTAACACAGGACAGTAGGATTTATACAGGGGCATGTATGAGTCAACAACAACAACAAAACCCTTCCAAAATATAATAATCTTGGCTCAACTCTGGTTGTTAAAGTAACCCTGAGCAGAATAAAAAAGACAAATTTAGAGAAAAGGAAGACTTAAAATATTTTGTTTAGCAAATGGAAGGGAGATGATAATATTAAGAGGAGACTGGAACAGAAAAGTGGAAAAAAGGTAACACAGAAACTTGCTCTTGCTCCCAGTCTCAGGCTTTCCCAACTCCTTTTGACTACCTGTGCCAGGGAGACACTGCTGCTGCTGCTTGCTTTTCCTCTCAGAATTTCAAGCACTGGCATTCCACCCAGCTGATAAATTATGTATCAAGGTTAAGAATACTTTTTTTTTTTTTTTTTTTTTTTAACTATAGTAATATTTTTGCCTGAATTTTACAGTAAAAGACCTTGGAGAATATGTCTGCAGTTAACTTCTTGTGCAAACACCCTGAAAAATGAACTAAACAGAAGGACAGTGGAGAAGCATTATAAAAATACAGAAATTAGTCAGTTTTTGAACTTCACACACATAAGATGTCTGGAAAGGAAAACAGTAATATATGAGCAGCAACAGTGCTGTTAAAACAACCAAAGACACCTATACAGATACTTGTTTTTTATTTTTATAAAAAAAGATCAGATTTATTAGTGCCAATGTATGTTCATAGTAAGTAACAGAAACTAAACTAATCTGAGTAGCAACTTACATCAAAGGATATCAAAATAATATTTCTTGTAAGTGAAACATAGTACTTCATTTAAACTTGATTCTTGCCAACTAGAAGTCCTTGTTATCTGTCTATGAAGCCTTTAAAGAAAAGTTGCTACAGTCAAACAGAGTCCTGGTAGAACTTGGCACATAAAGAAACAATTCAATTTTCACCCATACAGCACCTCTCACTCCCCTGGAGCACTCATTCATACAATACTTACATAATGCATATACATTATGACTAAAGCCATGTATGGCCTAAAGCACATAGAATATCTCAGTTCTAAATGTAACATATCTCTACATCAAAAGCAGGTCATTGTATTTACAGCAGATGATCTCGCTCTGCAGATGGGGCTTTTGCTTGAAGATCCTTTTGTTAGCATATGCTAAGAAGTTTGAGTCGTCGAATTATTTATCAAATTAGAGGTGTATCTACAGGAAGATCTGTCTGACCGTGTGCAAGGATTCTAAGGCAATAGTAGTAGTTGTTCCACAGGACTAGCGCTGCCATTGCAACCCACTCTCCCTTGGAGCAGTAAAGCCTTCCTTCTCCAGATGCAGCCAGGTGTGGTGAGACATTCATGATCTGCAAGCTGTTGGCTCAAAAGTCTAAAACTTCTTAGTTTGTTTTTGTTTTTAATGTTCATGGAATAGCACCATAGGAATTCACTCTTGATAACAAACAAATCCTGCGTCTGTTGTATTGTTTTGCTTTGCTTTTTTCGCCATCACTCTTACTCATCACTTTTGTCATCGTCTTACTCCCAGAAAAAAACCTCTTTGGGAAACCTGACTCTTGGATACTACTGCAGCTTCATTTCTGAGTAGCTAAACCAGACAATTAGCTCATTCATAAAGAGATCCAAAGAAATAAAGCTTAATAGTGGTTCCAAATGTACTGCTGAAAACAAATTCAGTAGGAGGAGTTCTAGATGATCCTTGACTATTTCTGTTTCTCATGGATACAGATTTTGATTCAGGACAGGTTTTCATCTCAGTCTCTTTCTATGTTCAGTGCAAAATAAGAGCACATCATCAGAGATAGCTTACTTAACTAGTAAACCAAACATTTTCAGATGCTTACACTGTTCAAATTCAGTCAACAAGTCTGGTTCACTACAGACTACAAGGTCAACTGGTGATGACCGATGTAACAGCTCAGACTTCTCAGTCATTAGTAAAACAAAATACTCTAAAGATCAGTTATGTTTCAGAAGTAGGATTTTCCAGTTTCAAAACACTGATAACCTGATATGACAGATGAATTTGTAAAAAATACAGAACAATGCAGGAAGACCTTCCCATTTCATATCTTCTTTCAAGTCCTTGTACACACCTTAAGCTGGATACAAATTCAAAGCAACTAGATATAAGGACAGTATTTTGAATGTGTGACCTGAAAGAGCTTTTTTTCCTCCTGGACACCATACAATTGTCAGAAGGAAGAATGGTCTGCAGGGTCACTTCCCCTGAATGCAACTGATTGAATCTGTACGCATCTAAGACAAATGTCAAACCATGAAGAACAGCTATTATATTCTCCCTGCATGCAAAGTCGTTTCACAAGCTTTGCAGAGACAGTCAAGTATGGAGTCTGCACATCATCATCTTGACTATTCCACTGGGATAGGTGATTTATTTTTTTTTAATTTTATTTCAGTCTCTGGTCTTATAAGTCATCATTTCAACTGAATTCATATAAAACATTTGTGCTAATAACTTCAGTTTAAAAAAAAAAAAAAAGACACGCCTTCCTTCCTTTCCACTGTGCGTTCTTTCTTCTCAGTCTCCTTTTCTGGCATAGAGGTTTTTGTGTTATTTTTTGGTGTGCACGCTATCTGGATATTTTATACTTCTGTATCGTATATGAAATCCTTTCTTGTTGATTGTATCATCAGTGTGAAAGTGAAGTAAAAGAGCTTCCCCTGCTGAATAAATTTCTTCTGGTGGCTAAAATAAATGAATAAACAAATAAATTATCTGCCCACTGTGTATTTATCCCCTTCATTCACATTTTTTTTCCTTATGGATATTTATCTTTTCCTGTTATGCCTTGTCATGTAATTCCACTGGGTCTCACACGATGCCATCTGACATCCTCAAACAGATTAGTTCTATCTCACTCAACTCCCAACTATAGGCTAAGAATTTTTGAGGCAGACTGAAGAAATGACAACCTGAACTCCTAAAAGCTGTAGGTCAGCTTAAATAATGATGTTTGAATATTTATCTGCTGGCAGAAGTTTTAAAATTATCTGTTATAAAGTTTTGCTTTTGTATTAATGAGCACTCTTTCAATCTTGAGCTCTGGGCCTGAAAAGCATCTTTTTGCACAATCTAAATAAATGTGGCATCGTGCTTTCTGAATCTAATTTAACTTCTCCAGTTCATATGGAGTATCTCTGCAATCTTTTCTTATGAGAAAAAGAAAACAAAGCTCCTTGTTCTTTTGTTCTTCCCGGATGTCTTCTATAGTTCTGGTGGTAGGATATACTAATAGTGACTTTCTCCTACTTCAGTTTGGATTATTTTGCTTTCAATAGCTTTTCTATTTAATTCTGTCTTTCCTATGTGGCCTCTGATATTCATCCATATCTTACCAGACCCAAAACAAAACAACACCAAAATCCAACCCCGCCACCACCACACCACTACCACGCCCGTCACTCCTCCCACAAAATAATTCAGCCCTAGGTTGGGCCATTCTCCAGTTTGTTGCCCTCCTACGTGTAAATAGGGCAACTTGCAAAGAAAAGTATTGTTTTGTGTAAGTTAGTAGATGCTGGACTCAGTTGTAGCATTTCCCTTAGAATATATTGCCTGCAGTTCAGTGGTAGCACCTTTCCTGCATGTTTAAGTGTTAAAAAATGCCTTAAAAGGATTTAAGCCAGCTTACAGGTAACTCATTTGAATGACTGAGATGTTTGATCCAGCACTGTGGCTGAATCAAAAAAGTGACACATGGTTAATTAAGATCTCCTATCATTTCATGTAAAGTCTTTCAAACCTTCTATCTAGGCAGAGTGTATGTGTGAAAGTGTGCTTGCATTTCCACACATCTAAAGAATTGATGAGGACTTGTGGGATCATTGCACCAGCTTTCACAATGCAGGCAGCCAACAGACAAATACAAGTCTATAGGAGAAATAGGATACATCCTTTTCAGGATGACACCTGGGCAATTTCCTCCATGCTTCACAATTAAAACATGTCAGAGATGCATATGGGATAACAGGACTTTCTTAAGGCCCACATTAATATCACACAGTTTAGAAGCACTTTTTTTTCCTACAATCAGATTTAAGTAGTAGATGAGCATATTATAAATGCTTCCCAAGCACCCCTCCCCCTGTAAAAAGTGGCTTCTTCATTCAAACTGAAAGAATTTGTGATAATTTTCAACACTGGTGCATTTCTGTCTCCACAGGGGGAAAAGCTGCCAACTTTTTTTGGGTGCTGGTAAACACTTTGCTGTCAACCACCTAAAACTTAACATAACTTTGGTCAAAACCTAGGTAAGAATATTTATTGTTGAAAATATTTCAAGCAAGTGTTTGTACTACAAGAGTGCAAATTTATATTAGAAAATAATCTGAATCAGATATTAGGGTATCTTCATTATAAGGTGTAGTAACTGAACCTTGTCCTTTCTTGACCCTTTCCTTCCTCTTCCCTGTCTTTCTTATTCTTTTTTTTTGCGGAAATAAAATGAAAAATTTTAGTACCTGGTTACTTACCCCAGATCCACAAAATCGACCAAGTCTCACAGCTGTCTTATCATGACCGTCAAAGAGCTCCACATAATCATAACCACAGTCTGCCTCTTCTTCAACCTCGAAAGTCTGAAATATTAACTCAACTCGATAGCTGCGCTCTGCCACCAGGAGCCAGTCGCAGTCTGACTGAACTGGATAATTGTTATCACCAAACTGAGCATGTGAGTACAGGTCTTTGGGCTTGGTTTCAGCTTTCAGCCGACCACCACACTCTAAATGGAGGGGAAAAAAAAAAAAGGATGAAGCATCTTACTGAGTGCAAATCAGCATCTTCTTTTCATGGATGCCCAGTCTTATTTAGGCTGAGTGCATTTTTATGCCATGAGCAGTCAATCAAACAAGGTGTAGAGTGAAGTACTACCCAGTAAGAATACAAATCCACCATTCTGAGTTTTTCCTATATAAATTCTGTTTTATAACTACAGAGACTTGAGCATATTGGATAAGTTTTAAGTGAAAGACAAAAAGACAGGGAACACCAAAGTTATAAGGAATGTCGTTCAAGTGGTAGGACATACTTTGGGTAGGCTCTTGAGAGGTGCCGGTGGCCAGCAAGGCAAGTGTTGTTGTAAGTGGGGTATCCACATTTCAGTGGTGACAATGTTTCCACATGGGTTAATGACACCATTTGCAAGCAGCAGGGGAGGATCAGCTCTAGCACACATGTAGTCAGTGATCAAGTGCAAGTGTCTTGTGTTTCATAGGAGTGTCAGCTTTAACTGTCATGCAGTGCCTGGAGAGCTAGCTCAATACTAAACACTACTGCCAAGCTCCCTAACTTGTTTGTTGTGTGGTTCATGGACATGAACAGGTCTTTCTCTGCAAAAGATCATGGCCAGGACAAAGCTGCTACTACCAGAGAGTCTCGCAGCTGAAAAGGTTGCTCTTGAGGGAATTCTTGAGCAGAAGATCCTTGCCTTATGCCAAAGCCATTATTTCAGCATAAATCTCGATTTGTACCCAGCAGCAAAATGTATGTGGGGCTTTAGAGCTTGTTTATAACTGCTCAAAAATTTCATAATTTACATATGAATTAACTTTTGTGTATACTCAAATTAGCTGTTCTTTAGCCAGTCTGCTGGAGAACAAAAATTGCTGAAAATGCACTGAGTAAAAAAATATAAAAATACAGTACCTGGTACTTTATCTTTTCCAAATATTTCCAGTAGCTATAATTAAAACTACTATTCTATCCTAAATGGCCAGTGAATTCAGCTTCTACAGTAACTTAAATATAGAGGTGTTATGCATTTGCCAATTAAAAATGCTATTTACAATGCAACAAATAACAGATGGAAAATAGTACTTAAAAGAAAAAATGCATTGTTTATTACATTTTCAAGAGATGGGTGGAAGCTTTTTTACTTTACAGGTACAAAGATTTCAGTGAAAGCATAATTTAGTTTTGGTTTCTCATCAAGAACAAACCATCCCTCACAGCACCCATAAAAACACCAGTGCAAATGAGCTTGAAACAAAACCTGAAGTTTACAAGTTTAGATTCAATTTTTATAAATGAACAGATCATTCTATCTGCATTTTGATCACATGTATTATAAATTGATCATTTTATAATAACCTGAAACAAATTGCAAGATCTGAATGTTTCTAAGCTTTGGTGAAGAGATACTGTGAATTTGACTTCAGTGTCATGGACTGGATCCACACTAAACATGACCAACTGCAATGTTATATTGTCAGGAGTCACATTTCAGCTGGGAATTAATGACAGTAATGAGCAAATCCTTATTTTTTAAAAACGTGTGTGCATTTTCTTAATAAGGAAATGAAGAAATCAAAACAGGAAATATAAGTAACAATAATAATTAGAGTAATCCATTATGCATTATCTGTTGTTCAATCAGAAATTTCTGAATTTTTTTGCTTTTAAAGAACAGATAGGAGCACATGATAAAGACAATTTGTCAAATGAGATAGTTCAAACAGTTATTTCCCATTGGTATTCTAATATACTCATTTTTTTTTTTCCCCTTTGTTTTTTCCTGTTTTTGATTTAATTTACTTCGGTTTTTGGTGGTTGGTTGGTTTATTTTTTTTTTTTTGACTGGACTGTTGCCAACATTAAGAACATCTCTCTGCTTCAGACACAGAACAGCTGCTGGGGAGAAAGTGTGTAATGAACTATCTGCATTTTTTCCCTCTGCTTCTTACAGTGGAGAGGAGCTTAAAGGAAAGTTGTAGCCATACTAACAACAACTGCAGAAAATCCACACTATCTGAACTAGTGAAACAAGATCATAAATTTGATTCAGCATTGTGATACTGAATTATTACAGTCATTCTGGAAGTGACACAGGATCCTAAACTGAGTGACATCTCAGATGTCCAAATTTGTCAAGAGACATCCTCGCAGGGCTGACAGAAACAGGACCTACAGCAGACCTGCCACCACCTGCAGCAGTGGCTGGAGGCCAGGCACCATAAATGAGGCCATCCAGAAGGGAGCTAGATGCCTGTGTTAGGGCAACCAAATCACTCCTTGAGCAATGATGTTTAATATTCTGTCAGGAGCATTTTTATAAATTCCTTCTGGATGGATTATGACTCTTCTGAGAGGGGAAAATATAACTGAATCTCTTTCTAAAACTGTGTTGGACTTTAAACCCAGCATTTTATATGTTTTGCTCCACCCAGGGAAGCCTTTCTAGCCAATCTATTTTTTGAAACTTTCTGCCTCTGCTGCTACAGTTTTAATCTTTTTCAATGGAAATTTGGGATTTGGATAGTATTTCAAGCCAAAAAGTGTCACAGAAGGGAAATCAACATCATCACCAGGATCTACTAGAATAACAGGTTATTAAAGATGCCACGAATACTGCAGCACATACACCTTTGGGCATAGAATCCAGTTACTCTTTCACTGTTGCTATATTACACAGTGTTATATTCTACAGAGTGAGTTCTGCCAACAGGTCAGAAGTGAAAGGAGCATCATCCTCAGCTCTCCCTGTCTGCCTGCACAGCTATACAGGATTGAGCGCTGCTTTGCCTACTTCCATTGCATACTGCCAATTATTATTTGCCAGAACAAATAAAATAAGGAAATGCAATCCACTATCTATACACTTGTTGGATATCTATTCATTCACATGTGCATCCAAAGCACAGAGGTAAAATTCCCATGGAATATTTGTGTCTGGCTCAAGACTGCAGGAAAAGGATGCAAGATCTGAGTTGTCTCATTCAAACACTACCTCAAAGCAGATGCTGGTGATGCACTGTTCAACTTAGTGAGAAGTTTGTGCAACAGCAGTTGACAGAAATAAATGTCCTCTCTTAAGGAAGCAAACTTTATTAATTGTTACAACATGCTTAAAGATTTTATTCTTCAGACTTTCTCAGAAAAGCACTAATATGCATGCTAAGAAAGTTTTTACAGTTAAGGCACATAAAACTCAGCAGCTATGAGGGAAATTACAGTGATTCATAACATAATTAGCAATCTTTAGAAGTTAGGGAGTATACATTTGAACGTCTTTCACATAGGGACTGCTCCAATTCTGCAAATTGAAAGTGAGAAGAATAAATCGAGACAGTAGTTTTGCAACACCTGTTTGTAACAAGAGTTCTGACCTTTAACTATTTACATCAAGATAATTTAAAAATGAGTAATTATTACCATTTCTATCTAATTTTCCATCTAAGGGAAGGGGTTACTGTGGTAGTGAAGGCAAAAAATGGCATGCTTGTAAAAGAAGATTTTCCACAAAAAAAAAAATGGAATTACAGATAGCTAAAGTTTTCACTTTCCACGCCCAGATCATGAGGAATGAATAGTTCATGTACTGTTGCCTACTGTCTTTCTCTGAAAGGGAAATTAAATTAATAAAGTTTTGGAATTATTCTTAACAAAGCAGAAGGAAAAAAAAAAGAGAAAACGCTAACATCGATATATGAGGATTTTTTAGCTGAGCACTACACATCACCTTGATGAATACTCTGGGTAATATCAAATGCTATTAACAGTGACTAATCACCTTGATTACTATCTTCTATTAATGATTGTTACCTATCAGTAAACGTTATCTACTAACACGGATATTTATAAATATTTTCTGCATTAATATTTATTGCCAAATATTGGATGAATATGAATGAACTTTGGAAAGTAAAGACAGACATTATGGCTGAAGAAGAAATCAAAACAAAAAAAAAAACCCAAACCCCCTCATTTTACAGCAGGCACTGAAGGTTTAGAGATTCGGCACTAGGGGCCACTGTAAGCCAAGCAACGTCAGGGAAATAATGTACACACTATGAAAATGTCCCAAGAAATCTATTAATGCAATTGCAAAACACTATTTTCAATTTCAGTGATTTCTGCCAAAGCACAAAATTAAATGATAACTATGAAGGAGATTATATTTTTAAGGCCCTAAGAAAGTCTTCAGTATTGTTTTTTCTTATTCTTCTTTGGTTTGTCTTTCCTTTTTAGCTCTATAGGAAAGTAATAGCTGTTTACACAAAACCCGAACTTTTGTTTAAGTTAGAACAGGAAAGTAATGGAGGTGCATCACATGCCCCAGTGAAGTGTTGCCATTACAAATACAATGAAAAGCTAATGAATCTTTTACAAACTAATAGCTTGAATCCTAAAAAATATCCTTTGATTGTCTATGCCAGTATCTTCTTTTGATTGGATTTTGTTTCAAAATCTTTTAATTGATTACCTATGAGAGAGAGAAGGAAAAAGAAACATCTAAAATATTAGAGAATATTTTCTGTAATCTCAGACTTTTCCTACTGTTCTTAAGGTTCATTAGATTTAGTTGTAACATTGTCTTATCTGTTAACTCATCCCATTCCTATAAAAGAAATGCCTGAATATCTTCCACTAAAGAACAAAGGAGAAGTTACTAGTAAAACACATGCTGATTTTCTGACCTGTAGAGTGCGTTGCTTGGAAGCCTTTTCTTTGAACTGATGCATCAGAAATAAAGCGGAGAAACATTTTGTTTCCAGTAGCAATAAGAGGATCTGGTATCTTATTGCCACATAAGCGTCCCAGAATTGGTGATTTTTCACTTTCACCATCAAACACTTCCAAGTGGTCATAAGCACATTCCTGATGTTGTTCTATCTCAAATTCATTGAAGGTCTGGGGGGAAAAAAAAGCAAAATGACTCAATGTAGTGCTGTGTTTACTGTACTTATGTGGTACATATGTACTGTCAGTATGTTTCAGAATACAAAGTAGATGTAATTAAGATGACAGATTTCACATTACTGCCCCTACAAGCCTGTAGCTTTGAATAACATACTAATTTTGAGAAAGTGGAATAACAATTAAGACAGTGAACTTTAAGAGGGCATCATCCTTCGTATAGAAAGGGATTAGAATCTTTATAGCCAACAAATATCCATAAGAGTATATTAAATCTAGAATGTGGTGGCCTTTCTGTTGAACTTGCAGTTTGCAGGATTATTCCAAATTTCAGAGAACATTCAAAACAGCAAAAAACTGAAATTATTGGTTCCTCAGATAGTTGAGGATTGATTGAAACATCTGCAAAACATAGCGCACACACCCCCTTTTTTTAAAAACTTACCTCACACTGCAACTAAGACCTTTGAGAATTACCTTTCCACATGAATGGTTATGCATGAAAGTTATATTTTCTCATCTATTACCTAGAGATCTACTTTTTATTACTACAACAACAACAACATTTCAGGCTGCACCCTTCACACTAAGATCACATTTTGCTAGTGAAATCATTGTGAAAAATAACAAAATTATGTTGATTGTTCGTTAAAAAAACTTAAACAGACTCTTTTGCTGTCCTCAGCTCTCCCAAGAAAATTCAAATTGCTGCAATAGTTTCCACAAAAACTGAGGCTTACAAACTTTATTTAATTTCAAATCTGTGATCTTTCTTTTACACTTCAAAACATTTATCTTAGTTTCTGAGTTCCTAGGGATTCTCAGTCTCTCTCAGTGTTCATGGCAGCTTGTAAGGACAAAATTTGGTCTATAAAAAATTGTAAATCGCAAGTTCTTTGGAGCAGAGAGTGGCAAACTTTTAAAAACTTCTGGAATTTAGATTTCTCAAACTTATAGTGTCCAACTGAAGGCATTTCTGAAAAGTGTATGCCATACCCTACAGAAACCGTTAAAACACATAACAACTAACACCTGCTTTTCAAATACGGAATAGTGTCTTCCAAGACTGGACTAGTATCAACAAATTTATTTCAAGGGGACATCTAAGAGATTTCAGATAAGACTTTTTGACCAGGGCTAAATTTCAACAAGAAACCTGAAGGTTAATATCCAGTAATTATCTCTCAGGTAAACACAGAGAAGACAATATACATATACATCTTTGTGAATTTTCAGAAATAACCTACAATTTAAAGTGAAATTCAAAATCTGTTGTGTTCAGCAAAATAGCAGAAAAACACTAAGTATAAATGCTCCCATGAGTAGTCATGTAGCTGACTGTTTACGGAAAAAAACCCCAAACAAACAAACACTAAAGGATTAAGAAGCAATGATTAAAAGGAATAAAACTGAACTGTCAAATACTGAGCAAATATCATAATTATGTATTCTGTCTAGTACACCAAAGCAAATCTGACCTACCAAATCCCTTGTGGAATCCAGTCAGTGTGAAATCTGATGGTAATTTTTATTAATAGCTGACCTAAAGGGAATATAAAGAGCTAACACGAAATCTTTTGCCCAGAGAACTGAATTATTCAGAATAACACTTTTGTTTTGTGAAAAGTGAAGAGTTGCATGATGCAGTGGATATAGGTTCATTTCACAGGAAAGTTTGGGGTTTTATATTAAGGGATTGAAACTTTAGAGGCAGTGAAAACAGCTGTACAGCAGTCCCTCCTGCTGTTCTTAAATTGTAGTCAGCCATCCTACTTTTATGATGCCAAGTACGTGTTGTCATTTATACCCAAATAAAATCTGATGGATTAAAAAAAAACCCAGAAAGCTGAGAGACTAACTGTAAGGGAGTTAGTTAAATATAGAATTGAGTCAAGCCAAGTTGGAATCAATGGGAGCAATAGATGTGATCCAAGAGCAGCCTGCAGAACTTCCTTTTCTTTTAGAGGAAAATTGTATCAGTTTTGTTCACTTCTCATTAGTACAAAAAAAATCACTCTCTAGGAAGCAGTTCTTACCATGAACTGTAAGATTATATTATTTTTAATATTTGACTTATCACCAGGTTTCCTAAGCCTGCAGGGGGACAGTACATACTATATTGCATCCCACAAAGAACAGAAAAAAGTCCTAAATCTGTTATGAGTCTAGCAATTACAAAGAGAATCAAAGGAATTTGTGTTTTAAATGAAAAGCAGATCTTAATATTAATCCTTTTAAAAGCTTTAAATGCCTGATATTTCGAAACACCCAGAGACAATCTCAATTTTTTAAAAAAACAGTCAGTTCTCAGCAGTGGACTAAGAGTGAGCTTGAAAGAGGAGAACTGACAACAAACTTTCCTTAAAGTTGAACATAACTGAATAGTTGCTGCCAACAGAGTTCACAGATGATTTAATAAAGTTGGTAGTATAATTAAATCACACTCCGTCTTCCTGCAACAAATACTTTTGAATACCTACCCCGCCACCATGACAACAGTACTCATTTTGATTGTCTCATTAGTGGGAATGGTATTCAGAAATGTTACATATAACTTCTGAACATCTAGCCCTTTCTATCTATAGCACTCAGCTGAGTAGATATGTTGGTGGCACTTATGGATAGCTGCCTGAATGGGACACTTAAGTCTGTCTCTTATAAACATCCAGCTGATTAGCTTATGAAAATCCCTCTCTCTGCTACATACATTTTCAAAGCCATCTTTATCTACACATTTCATTTAAAAATTCTGAAGTGCATATCCATTTTTTCATAGGCTTCTTAATTACACCAAATGCTTAACTTCAGCCTTTTCCAAAAGAGACTTTTCAATGATTACCAGAGTGAGAGCAATCACATTACCAGAGTGAGAGCAAACAAAAGATTAATTTCTGTATACACACCCCTCTCAAAAAATGAAGCACAGCCTCACAATTCATGTGGTTTGTTACCAAGAAGAAATCAATTCTTTCCTTGTTCAATTTGACTAAGTAAACTGTCAGGAGTAAACTTAAATATGGCATGAAAGTCCAAGAAGAAATATTTATCCATAGTGGAAGTACGGTATTAATATTATTGATAAGGCATCTCACCATATTAGATAGACTTTAAAGATACTATACACAGAATTTAGTAGATTAACCACACTGACTTGCACAGAAAAGTACATTTCAGACTCTAAATCATGGAGGGCTTTTTTAAAATTCTATTTAGTAAAATTCTGTCTGATTTGTCCAATTTCATTGGCAAAAGCAATTTAAAAACCTTTTATTTTGATACAGACCATGTGATATTTCACTGAAGAAATCTGAATGGTGGAATTTTGCCTGCTGAGGTTAAAAGTACTGAAAAAGCTTTTACAGTAACACACCCATTCCTGGCTGGTTTCGGATTATTCAGCCAAGATGAAGAATGCTTGCTCAGAAGTGGCAGTAAGAAGGCTGCCTGAATCAAAACCCTCTTTTTCACCCTTTGAATGGACAGAGCATGCACACCACCCATTTTTCACCACCCCCACATTCCCAGAACAGTTTAACCATTTTCTGGTGAACAATTCCACATCAGCACCAGTAACAGGGGTTGTGGTTTTGGCTAAGGTCAGCAGTTATGAGATGACAATATCCCTTTCATCCCTGCATCAATTTTGGCTATTGCTTCTACATCTCTGAAGCAGAGACATCTCTCTTCTCAAGTTTATTTGCTCCAGAACATTTGTTAAATCAATTTATCAGATTTTGGAATATGTAAGGCCAGCTTTTGTTGTGGCTGTCCCCCGAGTACTCTGGCTGAAGGAACACTGCAGCTGACCTCAAAGCAGGAAAGCCCCCTGGGCTTTGTACAGCAGCTTTGTACCGCTGCTGCATAACCTCAATAGATCTACAAAGCTCCCTAAGATCTGCTAGCCTATCTTCAGCCACCAGTATTGTCCTCAGCCAGCTGGACGCAAAAGTAACTTAAGTCTACTTAGGCGACTCTTCAGATTATGTTAAAATTTGGAGACACTTTTAAATGAGAAATCCAGGTTCTTGGTTTTTGTATCTTCTCTTCCTTCTCAAAAAGTACGGAACAGAAATGCAAAAGGTGTGTGGAGAGGACTCTTCTTAACTTCTAATTTGGCTTATGCTATACATTGGAGTTTGCGTAAATAGCCTCTGCCATATTTGTCAAAACTTTGTCCAAATTTTATGAATTGCAACAATGATATAGTAAAATCTGACCTGAGGAAAGTATTCCTCCTGACCTTTGCTGTCCATAGTATTTACAATCAAACTTAAATTCACAGTTCTATGATATTGAGTAGCCCCAGCTGGCCAGGAATGAACAGGAGTCAGCAGGTTTTTAAAACAGTTTACCTCTGGGTTGCAAACTGATAGCAAAGTTTAGTAACAGTTTCATGTCATTGAGTAGCCATTTGAGAAGCAGGTTTGTTGGAAGAAAAGAGAAAAAGAAAGGGTAGGAAGAAACTCACCAATTTGACCCTCTGCCCAGGGGTGGCACTGATTTCCCACGTGCACTCCTTTCTGCTGGGATACTTGTCGGGCCAGTTAGGACTTGTGATGATGCCATTGGGACTGTGGATCTTCTGTTCACACTCAGCTGTGCCAACAGTAATAACATCAGTTAGTCTGGGGGTCTGCATTCAGAGATAGCCAGAAAAGTACTCTTTCTTTTGTCAGGGAACCCGTTGAATGGAAAGGATCTTTAGGAAGACAGTTAAGCACACTCTTCAGTGTACACAATCATGTGCTTCTCCTTTGGCACACGCTTTGTGGCAATTAACCCGGCATGCTTGTTTATTGATTGCTGTGAAACATACACTGTTGTTTACAACGGATAGCTTTCAAAAAAAAAAAAAAAGGAATATACATAAGATAAGCATTAAAATTTAATTTAATATTTTGCTATCCACCCCATTCTACATACAAGTATGAAAATCCAAAGAGAAATCTTGTTGCTCCAACTTCAAATGGTATTTCCTGAACAAGTTATTTTTCTCTCTTTTTGCTAATTTTTATACTGCAGCTACCAAGCAATCATTTTGATTTCTAAACCACAGTTTCTAGGGATATATATACAACTAGAGAACAGCTAAATCTAATCTGTGAGTATAAACCAGGAACAGCTTAGTCATTCATATCGTAACTGAATCACGAGAATGCATCTCTGTGAATAAATATAAAGAACTAAAACTTAAAGAAGGCAAGAAAGAAACTGGTTTTATTTTTGTATTTAGCTTTTTAATAATCTCAAATTGCTTTATAAATACCAGAGAATTATTCAACAATAATCCTTTAGAGCAGGCAAGTATCATTCCAACACCAGTGAAAATGCAAGTGGTTCACAAAGAGCACATCTTTACTCACAAGTTAAATCCATGCTAGAATACAGCCTTGAGACATTACATTAGCTCACATGATATTGCACGCTTGAGGTTAATATGCAGATAACCTAAATTCTACTTAAGCCCCAAAGCCTACTGTTTTCTTGGAGGCAGCCACACCTTGAGACAGCAGATAGGAAGAAAGATGCATAGGGACTTGACTGGAATTTACATTGTCTGAATATATTCCTTAAAATAAACGCAGAAAGGGCAGATGCAGTTTCAACCTAACTGCTACTGATAAGAGCAAATGACAGTTTTACTAGGCTTCTCTCCAGAAAACTCTAACCTCTGTTTAATACAGCATTAAATAAATATTCTATCAAAGCTTTAAATGTTCCACACTTCACAGAACTACTAAAGTAGCACTCCCTGCCAATGATCCCAAGTTTTCCAAACTGCATTCCTGTGGACCTCAAAGTCAGCCACACACAAATGCTGGGGATGGAGGGGATGGGAAAGAGGGGGTGGGGGTGTGTTGAAGCCTAAATGTCTGAGCCCCCATTACCAAGATCTTTTTCTTTCCTTTCTTTTCTTTGGAAGGAAAGCTGCAGAAAGCTTTCTGCAAGACAGTTGTATAAGCAAACATGCAAATATCTTACTACTTACCCTCCTTGCAGTCATGTTTGTTTTCATGTAACACAAATCCATTTCGGCACTGGCAAACGTAGCTTCCTACTGTGTTGATGCACTCGTGCTGGCAGCCACCATTGTCCTTTGAACACTCATCCTTGTCTAAGAAATACACAAGTTTGGGTGAGCATCACAGCTAGCAATAGTCTTCATTACCAAAAAGAAAAAGGTTTAGCACAGTGTTCGAGTCCAGAAAAGGATAAGCTCAGGCACAGTCACTCTTCTCAATTTGGCAGTTTCATGGTACCTTAGATCTAGCCACTCATTACTCAGCCTGCAGCCTTGCACCATGGCACAAATAGTCTGTCTTCTCTTTCTAGGAAATGAGCATTAGTTCCTAGGGGAGAGGAACACTAGTAAAACAAACAAGCTAAATCAAAGGAGATAAGACAGTCACCAGCGTTTACTCTTTCAAGTGGTCTAGATGGTAAAAATTTCATAAATATCTCATCCAAAGCTTTATTTCTGTAAACAACAGGAGTGTAATTTACGGACAACACATAAAGTATTCTAACTTTATGCAAATTCCACAATTTAATGGTGGTATGCTGAAAGGAACATCTAGGCCAAATAAGGTTTCAAGCTCTGCACATTAAACATGTAAGAAAAGAAGGATTTAACATGAATATTTTTAGTAAGTTCTTTTTTTTTTTTCCCCAGCAGAGTGACAGTGTGCTTTACTTTTAATGAATCTGGACATTACAGAACACTACAAAAAGAAAAAAAAATCATTGAAAAGCATACAAAAGAAATTGGCAATAGTTATTTCAAAGGTATCTACAATATAGCATGCAGTTCTGTTTATTAACATATAATCCTTCAAAAGAACTTTTAGTGTGTTAGAAGCAAAGCAGAGAGTAGGGGAGGAAATATGACCTGCATTAAACAGCTACAAATTCATTGCATGGACCAAAGCCAAACTAGATTAACAAGCCGTCATTCTAGCAAGAGGCCTCAGCTGCCACCCTTCTATGTCATTCAGCTGTTGTCATTTTGGGTGAGACTGGTCCATTTAAAAGAGACAGACTGTCTCTGACAGAGACATATATATATACATACATGTATATATGTATGCACATGTATATACCTATATATGTATAGACACGTATATATAAATCCTGAGATATAAAAATATATGCCCATATAAATATATATATATATTAAAAAAACCACACACACATATTAAAAACCTGTATCTTACAAGATGTGTCGTTTTAACATGCGAAAGAGAAGAGGAAAAAGAGCAAAGAAATTGTGGTCATCCCAGAGGTCCAGTTGTTGCAGGGCTGAAATGCAGAGCATTCACCCCCTTCAGCCTCATGTACCTTGGAAAGCAGCAGTGAGCATGTATCTCCCAACAAGGTAACATGTGATGTTTCAGATTTTAGTAGGCACAGTAAGAATTTCTATAGATTACAAGCAACTATGTAAAATTTAAGTCTCTTTTCGTTGTCTTACTCATGCATTTTTTCCCTGCCTTTACTGACGCTCATATTCAGTAACACAACAAAGGATGTTTGCATTATAATTGCATACATATCAGCTTTATCTGCCAGAATGTATGCAACACTTGAGCTGTTGACTTGCAGGTCTTTCATAAAAATCAGCTTCTACTTATAATACATGATGATAATGTACATTTATAGATAGATTCTGCAAATTAAACCCAAACATACACTGCATTTTGTCCTGTAAATCTCAAATCTGTTTGCACTGAAAGTTTTTGGAAGCTTTCTGCAGGTGTGAACAGATTTGAAGGTTAAAAACCAGTTGCTAACATGGTAGCTTCAAGAATCATACATCTAAACACTTATACTAGTTGTCATTTTGATAATGAAAGAAGCATAAAAGCCCCACAATACACTGTTTATGCACCTTGCAGTGCAACTCCCCAAGTGAGGTAGTAAATGTATTTAATTTCAAACAAAAGTTATAATCTTTCATCTTTGCAAAAGCAAGCACTATCATAAATTCCATGTTGCAAGTGTAGAATAGTAACAAGCAAATGAAAAATTAGATATAATATGAAAAAAACTCTTCAATATTTCCCCTCCTAAGCATTAGTTTGTAGTTTTCTACCAAAATAACAAAATAAATGGAAGGCAAGCTCAAAATGCATTCAAGTTAGGCTTTCCAGTACAGAGTAGGAATGCAAATTCTAAATAAAAGCCCTGTCCATTTTCATCTTCGACCAAACTGTAAAAATACTGAAAAGTATTTTAACATTAAATAAGCTTACATTCTGTAAAATAATCTCTTAAGAGACAAGTGCATAAGCAAACAGTCCAATGTTGGAACTCCTCAGAGATAAAACAATGGACAGAAGGTAGGAAGGAGATGCTTTGGAACACATTTGAACTGCAATAATTACTTGTACGTGGTTAATCAAGAATGCAACTGTTGAGCAAGCCTTCCTCACACTTCATAATTCAGAACAGACTTTCTGTCAAATTGATTGCCCAGTTTCAAAATTCATGAAAAAACAATTAGTCTGTATTAGTTATAGGAACAAATGTTTTGCCATGTAAAAACAAAGCCATTTGTTATGCTGACAGATGGAAATGAATCTCCCAGTTTTGAATGGATACTTTCTTTCTTTTCTCATTTCAGTACTCAGAACATGGAAAGATCCATTCTTAACAAAATGTTAGATTGAATCATTCAGAGGACAAACGGTCGTACCTCTGAGACCCTCAGAGGCCACCAGTCTGT
The DNA here is from genome assembly GCF_047716275.1 of Strix uralensis. Lineage (NCBI taxonomy): Eukaryota > Metazoa > Chordata > Aves > Strigiformes > Strigidae > Strix > Strix uralensis. The sequence continues at coordinate 44,516,534 of NC_133975.1, forward strand.
GAATAATACGTACTCGGCCTGAAGGGACCTGTATCAAGTCCTTGCAAGATTCAAAAACAAAAATTTTCTCTTTGCAGGCAGCTTTCTTGTCTGTGGAAAAAAATGTACCAGGATGGCACCAGAGATGAGTTTGTGCTCCAAGACAAATTTGCTCAAGGCTAGAAAGATTCTAGCTTTCTCTTTTTAACTGCTCAAAGAATCATCACCCATGAAAAAATGTCCCAACAAACCTCATTTCTATATTACACCAAACACCATGTTTTGAATGATCATGTGTAGAATCATGTTTATTTAAAATATTGAAGTAACTCTAAAACTTATGATAAATGGAAGCAGTTTAGTGACATTATCACTGGGTATTAATCTAATCAGTACACAAAGACTGATTTAAAGAAATCATTAGGCTATCTTCTTGGAAACATCACAGAAAAAAATATTTTCTTTTCTATATATATTATTGTTATCTTTTTTTCCTCCCTAGAGAAAATTCATGGAGTTATTTTATATTCCTTTAGTCTTATGGGCCCATCAGACTGCAATAGGTCACTGTCTTGTAAGAAGAGCAGAAGAGAGAGAGGAGGAGAGAAGAGAGAGAGAGAGAGAGAGAGAAAGAATAAAAACCTAATTACTGGAAGCTTTTAGTTTAGAAGCCTAATAACCAATTCCAGAAAGTTTTAATAGAAGTTTTAAAAAATTAACATATCATGACTCCCTAGTTTCTTCTTATCCAAGAAACTTGATTATAAATATACAAGAGTGTCTCTGGAGATTAGCTAGATCCCTGCAATGGCTCCCAACTGAGCTTTCTTCAGAACTGTCCCATCAAATGTAAATTTTACAGAATGTGGAAAAAAAAGTTTTTCTCACTTTTCAGTAGCACCTGTCTGGCTGTTAGCACCATTTTACAGCCAAAAATGTAATTACATGTTGTCTTATATCAACATAAATACCTTCCTAATGCAGGTCATCTGTTGCCCTATGTCACTGTTTGCTTTCACAGTTTATCACAGTGAGTTCCAACCACCCAAAAACTGCTTTCTGTCGTCTGAGCTGGAGCTGAGCCATGCTTTCTCAACTGTAGCTGTGGCTGCAGAATTCACCACCAAAAGAGTTGGGGAAAAAAAAAAAAAAGTTCTTTGGCTGTGCTTGAGGAACACATTACAATTCATAATCTTAGAACTAATCTGATTTATCCACCTGTCTCTCTTGCTGAGAACTGCATATGCTCTTTACTGGTGAATGGACTGCAAGATGTAGTGGTTTACTCATTACTGATTTTTTTTTCATGATGTATGTCTTTATAAGTAAGTGCTTACACATATTTCTATTGTGATTTAATTATTAAAACTGTTAAATGCCTTCCAGCAAGTATCTTAGACATTAGCACTGAGTATTTCTCCGGTTAATATAACAGTATTGTATTCTGAAGTATGTAAATAGGCACAAAAACCCCACTTCATCAGCTGAACAGTGATCAGCTATCAACTCCCAAAAGTCAAAATCCTTGCAGTCTCAAGTTCATTCTTCATTGGCAGACCAATAGCATATTATGTCCATATGAAGGAATTCAGGGGTGAGAAAGTTATAGTATTTTCTGATAACCATGAGATTTTTGTCTGATGAATTATTCAGAGATGACAGCCTCTTTTTAGATACTTTAATTTCAGAAGTTTGATTTGTCTCAAGCATTACAAAGTTTCTGTTTTGATCAGGGAATATTGTCAAAAGGGGAAAGCCAGATAACATAGAAGAATAGAATCTGCTAGAAATTATAACAACCGGAAGAGAACGGAGAAAGAATAAAATTAAAATACAAAGTATCAGAACTTGTATGAAATGAGAGAAGAGATTATGGCAGAAAGGCATTATGAAGCATTCAGAAAATTTATGTATTTATGGACTCAAAGATTTTTTGCATCAAGCTGTCTTTCTTTGAAAGGCATTAGATAAATTCTATATCCAGGACACATAATACATTTCTGTTCATTAAAAAAAAACACCATTAGCTCAGATTTATCCCTAATGTTAATGAACATTAATGAACTTATTCTGGTGATCAATGGAGTAATTTAAAACTTATCTTTTTTTAATTACCAGGAAAAAACTGTTTTCACCTGGAACACACACACATTTCATTCAGAAGTGAAAAAGACAAGGGAAAAGATTATTCTGAAGGATTACAACCCCCTGATGATACAACCTCCAAACTCCATGAATTATAGCCCAGTCTTTCCCCAGCATACAGCATTGGCCTGATCTCCTCCTAGAACCCGCTCATAATATTAACAGATTATTTAAACAATCACTAAAAAAATCTGTGAAAATTAACTATCACTTTAAAGAAAACCAAAATTTGACTGACTATAAGTGTATAAATGTTCGACATGTCCACAACACAGAACTTCTGACTTACAGAGCTTGCAAATTACAAAACTATCATTGCCAATCTTATCTGAGATAGCTTTGTAGATCCTGCAAATACATAATGAACTTAATTTGCATGCCATCTTTAGAACTGGAACACGTCAATATTATTCTTGCAAAAAGTCAAAATATGTGACAACTCCTACTAGCACTACTAGGCCAACATGAAATGACTACCTGTGTAAGTGTTTCTAGGAGAAATCGCTGCTATGTGCATATACACATTTACTACAAATACTGAGTAAACCCTTGAAAGCTTCCAGCTAATGTAAAACATAAATTTAAAAGTGTTACTATATGTAAAGATGGATCTGAAAGACTATGACCAGAGAAGTGTGATTACTAGAAAAAAATAATATGCTTTAGAGGAGGTAAAATGTTTGTTAGTTTCTTCATATAAGATGAAACACTTTTTTCATGTTTCATAATTGTTTAAGAAAAACATCAAAGTAGTCATAATGAGAAAACATTGAAAGTTTAAACTGTTTGTCTTGACAGTTATTTTCAACTCTTTCCAAACTACATCACTTACACAATAAACAGATTCTTATTACTTGGTCATAGTTAAGTTACCAGTTATTAAACCTAACCAATGAAATACCATTTCATTTTAGCTTTGATAAAATGTTTTAGCAAACAAACGCTAATAACAGTAATATATTCTGCCACATGCTAAACATAATCAGGATTCTTCAGATTCAGATTTTTAACTATCAAAAAACTTGGGGCAGAATTCAAATTCCAAATGTTTCTGGATGACTTTTGGTTTGGGGAGGTGGGTGGACAGGACTGTTTCGTTGTTTTGTTTTACGTGAGACAAAATACCTATGCATATGTGTGTAAACAGACAAGAAAAACACTAAGCAAAATTCCGCTACTAACACCAGGTGGTATCCTGCCACAGCCAGATTATTATAGTCTAGTCTCAATGGGTAATTGCAGAGACCACTGTTGTGCAAATACTTCCTCACATCTTTGGCTTCACTCAATTCTATCTTTATTGAAAAATACATGTCTTCAGATGATATAAAATTCCATCACTCTGATTTGCCTCAGTGAAATTACACTCATATCTAAAAAGACAGACATTTTTGCAAGAGCAAGGTCTTAAATTCCATTCTTCTGCAAAACATTAAGAAGTGCAAAGTTTGGCAAGAAAATACCCATAATGTTAAACAAATGTTGTAGCACAAAGTGGTAATTTCATAACTAATGCAATATATTAAGAGGCCTGAGTGAAAAAAAAAGTGTACACAGTATGTAAATCATATCAGTTACAAATGGGATTTGAAAAAATAGCAACAAAACTTGGGAAATCAAGTCAAAATATAGGAATACTTAGTAAATTTCCTTTTTTTCTCTGTATTTCACAAAGTTTATTTGCCTCTGCTGTTATTTAAATATATATATATGCATATTCCATATATTTTCTACAGACGTTACAATTCAGAACAGTATTTCAAGACAGGAAAGAGGTTAAATATATGCTTATATAAATAAATTCAAAGCTATCAGGAAAACTGTAAGGGAAAAGGCTGCTCACTTTCATCTAAAAATATACTATTCACTCCACCTAATCAGTGTATGCTCAGAGGCACTCATGGGTACACAAGAGTAATTTTCTATACCTGAGAAGAAGTGTGCCTTGAAGCCTTTTTTTGACACCGTGTTGTCAGATCTGAACTCAATTCGCATGTTGTTGTACTGTGAGGTGATAACTTCAGGCACTTCTGTACCGCAGAATTTACCGTGTAGTTTAGAATCAGAAGAAAGGCCACTACGAATCTCCACATAATCATATTTGCAAACCTGAGAAAGGAAAGAACATTTTTTTTTTTTGGCTAACCCAAAGAAAAGCATGAAGTTCTTTACAAATGCAAGAACTCTGGTTGGCATATGCTGCTTAATAATAGATGATAATATCTTTTTTTCACTTTTCCCTGACACTGAAAACATTTGTAAATGCTTACAAACATTCACTGATTTTGTGTAAGAATATTTTAAGGCCACTAAGACATAGCTATAGGATGTATTACATTCAGGATTATATTTTGATAAATACTAACCTGTGTTTAGTATCTAAATTTCAAGATGCTTAGTAGCATTTCTATTTAATCTAAAAAGTAAAAATTCCAGTGACATTAGACTAAAATCTAGAAATATTCACCCTGAAAATTATACCTATTTTTGTGCTATAAACTACATACCCAGAACCTACAAACCTTCTACTGCTTGCATCTCATAGATTTTTTAAAAAATATTAATTTTCACTTAGAAACTTACAAGATAAGTTTTTACCATAATGTATTTAAGACATTTCATTTATTTACAGATACCTAAATCTGCACTAGTAAAACCATACAACTTTCTTTAACAGTAGCACAGCTATAACTGGGAAGGCTGACACATGTCATTTTCATTAAAAGGTTAAAAATAAAGTAAAATAATATAATAAAAAAGCCTTACGCAAGGCCTACTACTCATAATAATACTTTCAATGCATAATCCCTTGGTCAACCTAAAGCCTTCCACTCAAAAACTTCTAAGCTTCTTATGCTCAACTATCAATCATTTAATCAAAAATGTCCCAGTTGTCTGAAATTAATAGCTTAAGAGAAAACATTGTCCAGGAGGATTCATACAGAGCTTAGATTGTCCATCAAATCCAAGTTGTATTTGATAAATCACAATTTCTAGTCAAAAAAGAAATGTCAGGGAAGTGGAAGGGAACTACGGAAAAGGAAGGTTTGGCCTTTGTTGCTCTTTCCCTATGAAATATTAAATGATTGTCAATGTATCCAATTGTTTTTAATATAATACATGCTAGATGTGGATTAAATTTTCATTGTTACTGGAACAATTTTCATATGTTGCAAAGTGACTAATTCAGTTGAAACTACTATTATACAACATAAATAACATAAGATTGAGTTACTGCCACATGCTGATTTATATTAACGTAAGATAAATTCATATTAATGTATGGGATTTTCAAATATAGCTCACAACATTAATAAATCCCAGCAATTTCAGCAATACATCAGTGGTGAGTTTTGATGGTTTCATAGCTTCAGATTAGAAATCAAATGTAAATTCAGATCGGTCTAACTTCCTTCATACTACACTATATTTAAAAAAAATCACAAGTTAAATGCAAAATTTAAATTGCAAAATTTAAATATAAAATATAAAAATAAATATAAAAATATAAATATAAAATTTTTAAAATGTAGTATTGGAAAAGACATATTAAACAGTATTAAACCTGTAACAAAAAAAAAATAGAGCATTTGCTAAATGTATACATTTCATGTCTGTGCTCAGAAAAAATATTGGAATGTTCCAGATATTATATGTTTCTTCTGATTTTTACAGGTACCATTCTTAATACTACTATTTAATAGAATAAAGCTGAGATTTAGTAGCACAGGAGAGGATCAACCAAAGTTCTAAATGCTGAAAAACTTTATGTATATATTTTTCATATCTGCTTAAGTTATGTGTCTTGTATGACCTTAGAAAACTGATTTAACTTCGTTAAACCCTAGATGTCTTCCTTGCAAATCTGTCTTAAATGGAAAAATGTTTTATGATTTATTCAAATGGTAATTAAATTTTAATTCTTTGGGATTTGTAAATTTTATTACACCTTTTACAGTTCTTGTAATAATGATAACAGGACACGACTGTAACATATAAATCATTAAAAGCTGAAATTTCATGGACTTTAGAAAACACTCAAATTGTTAAAAAAAATAATAAAAATCTCACATTGCTGCCTCTGCAAATAATTTCAAAATATTTTGGAGAAATTATGCCCAGGTTGTTTTTTTAGTTACAAATAAAACTCCAGCTTTTCCCACTTCAGATCTCATGTCCACAACATGGCCTATCCTCATATCAAATATGTTGCTACAAATTTGTTTAGTCAGAAATAATGTCCTGGGATTTGGGTTCTTAACACAATATGAAGAATATCCATATAAACTCTATGGCTACAGCACATTATGGCTAGAGCGTGGCATACCATATTCATTGGTATGATAGAACATGTAGTTCTCATGACAGAGCAGTGCCTAGGAAGCAGAACAGAGGGTGAAAAGTTGTTGAAACCCATATTTTACTGATTTGCACCCAAAAAGCACTGCAGCCCCCACCACTTTGAAGCTACAGGGAGCAGCCCTTTCCACATGGAGGGCTCTGCCCTGTCCCTCTCCTGCACCTGGGGTCAATATCCCCCATGCCTCCAGGGGCTTCCCAGATCAAACACTGCTGCTGTTCTATTGTGCCTTATTTCTGGTACTGTCCCTTTTAAAATATTCCTCCCATGAGATACATTTGATTTAAATGCTCCTTTAACCACATCTTATGTGTATTCTTTGTAGTCATAGTCTGTAAAGATGATTTGGTTTCTCCCGATTTTCTTCCCTTGAATTCTTTCCAATATGTCTCAGCTATTTGCTCTGGTTTACTTTGTTGATAAAAAAAAAGTCAGCTGAGACTCAGCAGAGAACATTTCTTTTAAATTTCTTGTAATACATATACATTTAGATGATATGTAAAAGAGCTATTCTCTCCATGTTTGTTTTGAAAGAATCCAGAAACATTCCCAAAAGAAAAACAAGAATATCTATGGTTATTGTCAGTGTACAAAAGGTCAGCAAGGGTTTTATAAGACAATATCTATTTCTGAACACTTGTGAAACTGTTTAGCGTGTAACAGATTGTGCAGCTCTTTGTTCATGGTTACTTACTTCATTCCCTTCTAACTCAAAAAACTCAAACTTCATTGAAATTCGGTATTGCGTCGGGGCAACCACCTGCCACACACAGTTTTTGTTTGGAGGATACTCTTTGGGCCACCCTGGTGTGGTTATAGTCCCATTTAGCTTTGTCAGGAGTCCTCCGCAAGCAGCTGTAAAATTAAAAGGGAGAGCATCGTTTCTTGACTGAAACCATGTTTTACTATAAACAGAAGCACACTGAGAAGATTCAGTCCTTTCATTACTTATACTGCTGTAATGTCCAGACAGACTAATCAGAATCTTGTTTTATCATGCTTGGTGCAAACAAAGAGAAAGAGACAGCCCCTATCTTGAACAGCTTGCAGGTTTGTGGACAGAGATAAGTTTCAGGACTACACAAGGCGTTATCATATTCATTCTTTTCCCTTCCCTCCAGAGACTCTGGTTATTCTCTCACAGCCTTTCCCATGCAAGTCCTCTGACCTCACCGCCCTCCCCAGGACCTTGACCACCCGTCTTCTGACAGACAGACTACTTAAGATGCGCTTTGCATTTCCCCAGCTTCTCTCCTTGATTATTGATCCAGAATCAGCCCTACCTGTCTCATACAGCTGTATATGTCTACCATAACCTACTAGATAGGGTCACTTCTTTGGGATAGCAGTGACGTACTCTTTAGTCACAATTGCTTTTGCTGAAGTATGGATTTTCAATTAATAGAGAAAGTACCTATTATTCCCAAATATATGCCAAATAGTGACCTCCATGCAACAGAACAATACTGTACTATGTTTGTGAATGCAGTTCAGATAGCAAAGGATAAACACATTAATCTTTTCCATCTGTGGAAATTTAAAATAAAATGAAAAAATAAAAAGGAAAGTAATGGGATTTGCAGTAGTTCTCGATTGCACTCTGCTGCATTGATACCATTACAGCAATGTGAAAACACTGGAAATCATCCACAAATCTCTAAAGAGCTGATGAGAAGAAGCTCCACCTTCTTCCATCTGCTCTGTGCTAATGCTGAATGCTTTACAAACTGGCTATTCCCATCTAGTTGATGGTCTCACACACTACATCTACTTCATCTACCACACCTGAGAGAACTCTCCAGTTCCTGTATCAGGGCTCATCTGGTCAACCCAGACACAGACATACCAGTCTTCCTCCTGACACCTGGTTTTCCATGCAGAAGACTTCTTTGTATACACGTAAAGGTAACCTGACCAGGGTGGGAGGATTAAGACCAGGCCCAGGTTTAGAGACTGCACTCAGGTGACACAAGTTGTGCTCCCAAATGATTCAGTCTGGGGCAGGACAACTATTGTTATTTTTCAATTTCTGCTTTTCGACATCACTCCATTTTTCCTTGAAGCAATGGTGGGAAATGTGGAAATACTGAAAAAAAAATCTTAAAGCTTTCCAGTATACTGCCAGCAGGGGAGATTTGGATTAAATGACCTTGAAGCAATTTTCTGTGCATGTCAACACTACAGTGGAGCATTGGGCAGAGTTTCTGTGTTTGAGGCTTCTCCTCTGGCATCATATGTGAACTATTACAGCTAGGTCACCCCTCAAGTTCCCAAATTATAACTAGGATGTAATGCTCATTGTGATTACACAGCAATTTTAATTCAGCAGTCCCAAGTAGTAGCTACATACAGTGAGTGCTATGTCACGTGGAACAAATGCATATACACTTTTAGGGATAGCTCAGGGCTTTTGCTCCACACTGCACTGCAATACTTTGAGTGACTTCTCCTTTTGCCAAGTTGCATTTCTGTTTGGGTGCTAGGGAGTTATTCTTTCTTTATTTTTTGGAGGCATATGGAAGAGTTTTCTGAAAGACTGGTAATCTTCCCTAATATTCTGACTTGGGTCAGCAGGCAGACTAAACCAAATTCCTTACATAAATTTGGGCTGATAATCAAAGGCACAGAGATCAAACCTCTGACTTCATGGCTCCACTTAGATTAACCTTACCTTCTGCATGCTGCCTAATATGCAGACATCTAAATAAATTGTTTTTCCAATGTGTGCTCACTATTAAAGTTGGAGCGGGGGGGTGAACAACTGAAAAAACAACCAGCTTGATGAGAGCCACAATCTAACATGCCTGTAATCTAGGACTATGATCACTTCACACAAACACACACACACCAAACAAAACAAACCAACCCCACAGAACTAAAGGCAAAAGAACAAAAAGTGCAAAGAAACCAAGCAAAACTACCCCAAATTGTGACAAATCATGAATTAAAGCTAGGAAATTGGAAAAAGGAGAGACCAGTGAATCTCGCTGGAAGAAAACCGTAACTCCTAGCCCTCAAATTTTCAAACTCTATTCACTACTCAAACAAGCAGATGAACTGAGATAAGAATAATTTGTGCCATCCCTGAATTTATTGGTGTTTATGAATAAAAACCAGACAATAATTGGTGTGTAATGATCAAGAGCTTTTGCTTCTTTCCTTTGATATGAAATATGTATAGAATGCAAAAGCTTATCTCACTCCAATCCTGCATTTACACAGACTTCCACTTATCAGGTTTTTATTTCTCGAAATGATTATTTGAGCATACTTTGCTCACCCTGAAAAGTAGGATTTGTTTCCAGCAAGAAAAGTCCACAATCTGGCCACGAGTGAGGAGGATTTCCCTGAGCTTTGGGCTAGAATAAAGGATCTTGCTCTTCAAACCTGCCAGCTTCCCAGTCACACCCCAGTCAGAAGTGGCCAGAAAGATTGTTAAATAATCTGATTCTGAGACAGTGGCACATTGCTCTGCTGGTAACTGTCTCCTTATGTATGGTGGAAGACTTTGCTTTAATGAGTGTGAATAATGTAATAAGTGGTTTGGGAAGGTACGAAGTCCTGCTTTGCATCATTCCTGATCAACTAACAGCAAAACTTGTAAAGCTAAATTAGTGACAGACACTGAATGAACATGACTGCTGTGGACAGACATTACTCTGGCACCACGACTTAAAAGGGAGCACTGGTTTTCCAGGTTGGGTTCAACAGATCTCACACTGCTAGGACAGAGCATATGAAAGGTGTAGCGTTTCATTCAAGCAATGGCACTCTGTGAGCTTTAAGAGCCCATAACACAGCAACGCACTGTACCTTCACAACTCTTTTTGTCAGGACCAAGTTCATAGCCAGGATCACAGGCGCACTGGTAACTGCCCAGAGTATTTACACAGCGCTGCTCACAGCCACCATTGTCAGGTTTGGCACATTCATCTTCCTCTGCCAAGACAGGGAAGAATGCAAAAACGTGTTAAATAATTACCTTCCTCAGCTGTAATTGCTGGATCAATATTAACCCAGAAAGCTCTATGCATGCCATTACAACGTGCACTACATAACACACTGTGGTTACTGACTAGAGGATTCTCAAATGCTAAGGAGGCCTGCAATGGAGAAAATAAAAATTTGTCCTTTGTGGGGTTTGGTGGGGTTTTTTTACAACAATACCTACTGACAGCTGCAGACCTAATTTATAAGCACTTTGTGGGCAGCATACAATAATTCAGGCAACCATAATCTGAAGGTTGCATAAAGTATTGAAAGAAAGATGGAAAATCCACAGCAGGGTCACTTGAAGGGCACTTTATCTCCCACAGCATCAATTTGTGTATTATCCTGAATTCATACTCAAAAACAGATTAACAGAATCCTCAAATCCCAGGTTTTCATTCTACTGATATTAAAGGGAACAAGATGCATCAGGGATGGGGGAGGGAAAGAAGTAATGCATTATCTCTACTAGTTCTGAATAATATCCAAAAGATTTGGTGTTAAAATATTCCTCAGATGTTAAAATATTCCTCAGATGTTAAAATATTGTTTCCTTACAATAGGACAAGTAATTTTTTAGGAATAAAACAGAGCTCTGACTCTCATGTCTACAGCCTTCAAGGTTATAATTGTCTACAATGAAAACTAACAGTTAGGGTGAGAAAAGCCCCAGCTTGCGGCTTTTCCAAAGAGCCAAAAGGTTCTTCTGGTGGTGTGACCTGTATTTCAGGTGTCATCATGGCCACGCCACTGCTAGTGGCTTTCACTGTGCCATGGGCAGCACAGGGTAGGAATTACACACTCCCCATGCATCAAATGCTGCAGGTATATCTGCAGTTGTATCACACACACACACACAGACAGACACCAAAACTGGAGGAAGACTGTGAGGCCATTGGTCACTATGATTTCTCAGCTGTTTTTTTTTTTTTCTTGCTCACAGAAAGTAATAAATTCATAAAGCAGCCTAATGCAGCAAACAGATTAGAAAAACCACAACATTTAGACAAAGAAGAAAACCTTAACAGAACAGACTCATTTGTGATTATACTATTTAACTTTATACTTGATAACACAATGTCAAAAAAGCCATTTTTTACAAGATTAGATATGTTTCAAAGGTGTTTCACAACTAAGTTGATTATTTGAACCTGAAGAGAGAAGGAAGTTGAACTGAAGACGTTCCTTCATTTTTTGACATATTTTACAAGGAGATTCAAATACCTCTACTGTTTTGTTTTGGTAAAATTGTACAGAACTGGTATTAGTAAAAATAGGTTGAGAAGTATTTTTAATATCCTGTCATAATTTTTTTAGTACCAAAAAAAAAGTGATAAGCAGTTCACAGTTCCCAATATATGCTTTAAAATTTACCTTTAAAAAAGTTAGCTGCAAACCCTGCTTTGTTAACAGTTCCATCAGAAACAAACTTCATCCACAGGGTATTAGAGGTAGATCTAATGTCTTCTGGCTTGTCATAGCCACAAAAGTGACCAATTAAAGGACTGTTCTCATTTGCTCCATCTCGAATTTCCAAGTAGTCATATGCACAGTTATCATGTCTTTCAATCTGTAAAAAAATATTTTTAAAATGACGCATTTGAACTTGACCATAAATATCAATCAGATAATAAACAGAATATAAAATTTTCAAAGTTAAGGTTAGGGTTATCTGTTTAGGGTTCAAACATCAGTAAAATGAACAAACATCACTGGACTGTTTTTAACTATACTTGTTTTGTGGAAGAAAAAATTGTTGAGATGTTACACAGGACACAACAGTAACTGGAAAAAAATAACTAAAAAAACCACGCTCACCTCTTTTTCCTAATGTTCTGTCCAACTCCTACTCTGAGCTCAAGTAAAGTCCTCTCTTCTCATGCACATGCAAGTATACAATACTAACAGTTCAACAACTAAATAGGTCAGAAATATTAATTGGTTTTGAAATATTAAAAACCTCAATTTTGATTAATATGAATAAGAGTTTTAGACATTATCAACCTGTGCTATTTCAGGTGATGATCAATATTCTATTTTCTTCCTTTATCGTCAACACAGTGCAAAATTTTGCATATGTCACTACCCACTGATATTGCAAGGTAACTGTAAAAACTTACAGTGCATTAAGAGTTTGGGGCATCTGTAGAATTAGATCCAAACACACTTCTAAAATTATTAGCTTTTAAGTAGCTAATAGAAGAGATGACAAAAAAAGTATTGCCATTATTTTTCTGCAGCTGATGTATCTGGTTTCTGTTGCACGATTCCTGATTTCAAGTGTCTTTTGACTTTTTGGGTCAATCTTTGCCATACTGGTGGAGAGATCTACTGAAATCAGAAAAACTGAAAATGTCCCTCTCATTTAAATGTCCTGCCAGATGACATCAAACATAGACTAATATGTGAGTGGACATGTGTGTATTTCTACTTCAGTAGCAAGCCTGGTGCTCTTTACATAATAGTATTTGCAGAGTCAGTCTGAGTGGAAATTGCACCAAAGAAGAAAGCAGCAGCAGCCCAAATATGATCCTATCTGGAGCCTAGATAATTTATGATGCCTGTCTTTATTGAGAGAGTATCTTTCCCAATGGAATTAAAAAGCCTCTTGATCTGGGTCATTTTACTGCAGTAGTACTTCATGTTACTCAAGCAATATAGCATCTTAGTTATAAAAGAATTAACTAAATCCAAGCATTCAAAAATAATTCCTCTAAGGAAACTATTGTTCAACTAAGTGGCCAAATTGTGAGGTAGGTTTAGGGGTGGGGGGCCCACAGTCAGGGAGAAAGGGTTGGAGGAACCTCAAATTTAATTCAACACATCCAAATTATATTAAAATGACAAAGAAGTCAAAAACCAACCAAACCCATAAAAATCCACATCTTATCTCTGGACATAGTTTTCTTGCACGTAAGCTGCACAGTTGCTGGTACTCTGCTCTAATTGTGCATTATGACCAACACTAAGCTCAGTAACCACCGCAGACTAAGGAGCTTTCACTTAACACATTGGGATTTCTGCTTCTTTTATGTAAGAGGGAAAATTGGGGGAAGGGGCTGTTTGATTTTAGTTCATTTGAATAGCATCAAAATATGGCACTTACGCATAAAATTTGTCTGTCTCCTTTCCAACTTTCCAATTCTTCAACCATTTACATAAGTAATTTTCTCCCACTCACTTCTCTGGCACAATCCATATTGCCATTTAATGTAATTTCTCAGCTGTTTGCTCAGGAATTACTTTGGGCCAGAGTTTGGGAAATGAGTGAGAAAAGTCGTGAAGATCTGGGATGCGACCACCTATTGCTGACTTCAATGGCAATTTTGTGTTTGCAACTGATGTGGTCAGGCATGTGTCTACCTGAGCGCTGATAAGTTTTTGTCTGTGTAATACTGATTCCAAATTTTCATTAATCTAGATAATAAAGTTTAAACACATGACATCACATTCCAATTTGAAACAAAGTCTGTCTTGTTATCTCAGCAAAAATCATATTGCACTCTGACGTAGAAAGAAATGACCTGGTTCAAAGCTCACTAATATCAATGAAGGAATTGTGTATTTTGCCGACACGTGTCTGTGGTCATTCCACTACTCAAGACTTTTAATTGACATCTGTTTTTTCCATGTTTCCATGTTCTGTGGGGCAAAATGGAAATTATGATTTTTCACAGGCGAAGTGCAGCTCTGAGTTACGTATACCAAATTTCCATTGAGGTGAAGAGTTTCTTTTATGAGAATCACTCTATTTTTGGCAGAAGACAACAGCTAAAAATACATTTTGTATAGCAGTAAGTTGCTAAACTTCCTAAGACTATAAAAGTCAACCAATTTACAAAGTGCTATTGATTTTCAATAAAACAATTTGAAAGATGGCCATTCTACCATATTCATTTATTTTTACTGTACTACTACTGCAAGTAATGCCATAATTATTATCAGAATTATTATAGTAAGGCATTAAATCATTACACCTACATATAAACTAACAGGTAAGTATTGTGGTTTTGAGAAATGATAACTGGTGTTAGGGCACTTGGTAACCAATGAAAAATAACTAGTATAAAATGTGCTTTGCTTATCTGTACCTCAGAGTTTTTAAGATGTACTGTCATCTGGGACACATACAAAGATGTATTACACTTGCAATAGTCTCTTATTCTTCCTACTACAAGGATATAAAATCTTCTCAAGTTAATGAAAGGACTTCCAGTGAGTTTAGTTGTACTGGACTGATCCTGTAAACCTTATTTACTGGAGCATTAAAATTTCACAAGATTGATATTACATGTAGATGAGAAGAAAATATGCAAAAAGTTAGCAAATGCAAAAAAGAATAAATAAACCAGTTTTACAGAAAAATGAATTGCTTATAGGAGAATGAAAGATACCATTGGCTCCTGAAGGCCTTGGAGAAACCCAGAATTTGAATGGCATTAGAGAACTAAATTGAGAAATTGCCAAAAAAATTCCTAACAGTCACATAAGCACCGGAAAACACTAAGAAATCTCCTGGTGAAATGGAAAGCCAGAGATGTTCTCAACATCCATTCTCCAAAGAAAAGAAAATTCCTTGCACATAGTTTCAGTTTTGAAACAAACAATTACTTTAGAATAAAATATATTTGGTTAAAATTTCCAGATTACCTTTGTTTTGTAGCACTCTCCCAACAGAAAATATATATATTAAAAAAAAAAAAAAAAGAAGAGGATTTGAAGAGCAAAGCTGGAAGAAATTATATTTCAGGATAAATCTTCCAATTATTTTTTGTCATTGTTAATTGTCATTGTTAATCCCTCTGGATTGCTTTTGCTGGTGAGACTTCATGCCAACAAAAGTGCTTTAAAAAAAAAATAATACAAGAACTGCTAATTTTCAGAGAAAAGTATAATAAAGATGACTATAACAATAAAGTAAAAAAGGTGGAGCTACCAGTCCCACCATCTCTGCTGTTGTCTAGAATCTGGAAAGTGTAGCTGCCCATCAGGCAGCCAAATAAGAAGGCGTAATCCCACACTCAGTGGAAAATGCGTTGCCCACCTCAGGCAAAACAAGATGACTCATTGATACAGTTTGAAATTCTCAGCTTCCCTAGTGCTTTCATTTCAGAGTGAAGGTTATTTATACAGTTATTTTTTCTAGCATTACATATGGATAATGAGAATTCCTGTTACTTAACTGTACCTTTCAAAGGACAGAGAAGTAATTTTCTCACAAACACGCAGCAATAACTCTTTGGCCTGACGTTTACTTTTTTTCATCTCAGCTGGCATGAAGAACTGTGATTTTTAAACAACTTTTTGTTTTACTGGGCAGTGCACCAAGGATTCAGTCAGTCCAGAGAGGGACTTAGTACCAAAAAACAGAACACCTACATACAGGCGCTTGGACCTGAAATGGAAATCAGACCCAATGGTGAATGTCTAGGCAAGGCGCTTCAGCGCAGTTTCCAAAGCAACTCTCACTCTCAGCAGGGAGCCTTGTGGACGAGCCAGTAAGAAATGTTACAAAGGCAGATATAACAGAAGTCTTGTGCCTTTCTGGGGCCCCTCATTTGGTGCTCAACGGCATCTTGCAACTCTGGAATCACAGCTCAGACTCTCCCTGGAAAAGTATGTACCTTTCAAGTCCTACTCTTGGAAATTTTTTTTTTTTTTTCTTTCAAAACACATCTAGCAGAGGCACTAACTTGAGACTACCACTCAACTATACTTCTGCTCGATTTCCTCTTTCTTCTTATGAGGTGTCAGTCCACATGTTTCACCTCTAGAGAGTACCATAATACTAAATGGTCTGGGGGAAAAACTGGACATTTCTTACAACCTTAATCACTAGTCTACTAAATTGTGCTTTCATTTGCTGATAATCTGTTTCTAATTATTTCCTATATGGTGAGACATGAACATGCCATCTTCACACTTGCAAATAGTCCATAATTTGGTGATTAAAAAAAGGTCCTAAAAGATAAGAGATGGAAGTTTGATTCTCTTCCTGCGGCCAGTTCAAGTGATAATGTACTGTGCATGTAGACCAATGCTGAGCATCTGCATGGAGATCAAATACTGTGGCAAGTCTCTTATGTAGAGACATAGTGACATTTCTTTAGGGATCACACTAAAAATTACTGAGCAAGGATGGCAGACTAGAAAACCTCCACATCTAGTCAGTAAAATATATAAAGTTATTGAAAACATTGTTTTCAACAGTGCTTAAAAAGAGATACTGACATACTATGTTAAGTAATCTTGAGGCAGGCCATGCAGAGTCTAAATGACATTTAGAAACTCTTTGGACAGGGAGAGCCGATGCTGTCTGCACTAGACCCAACATTATTTCAGGATACAAAAAAGGGAAAATTAAGTAGAATCTGTGAAATTATTAAAATTTCCATTGTTTATATTCATAATTGCTGATAAAGTCTCAAACGCTTGTTATCTCATGTTTAGACCTTTCATCAGTCATAGCAAAAATGAGCCATACTCCTGAAGTCTGTCTGTAAGACTAAAATTACAGGTTGGAAATGATATCTCTATTTACTATAACTGTGTTTATATCTATGTGCACCATAAAGCCAAAAAGTTTAGATTTTAAAAAAGAGTGTTCTTCATGCCATTACTGCTGAAGCATATTCAAATAAAACAAGTGAACTCAAAGCATGTTACTAAATTTATCTACAAACTACAAGCCAGTGTATCGTGTATGCATAAAAAAGACATACGAAATGTTATTTTTCTTTGTTATACAATAGTTTACAAATGTTTATCAATGTTATACACAGAGAGATGTACACCAAAGACACGCAAGTATGACTCACCATGGGTTTTTTTTCTTCCCTCTCTAAATATAGGTTTGTAAACTGAATTTAAGTAGGCTTTTTTCAGCTTTTTTTTTTCTTTTTCTCAAAACAGAAGCCAAAAAACACAGTGGCTTCTTTCCAGACAGACATTCCTTTTTAACAATAAGATTTAGCAAAGAAAAAATTCCGATTATTTAACAGAATATTAGAGCAGACTTGCTGAACTGGACTATTGTCAGTACTTTAAATATTCTAATTCAAATAGCATAGAAAACGTGAAAACCTTTAATCTTCTTGAAAATTTCTGCAGAAATGAAGGTTTCATGGAGAGTGGAATTGCATTCTGGAGCTTATTTTTGACAGAGAATTCTTAAATTCATCCACAGGTTTAATGAGGATTTCCTTAAATGTCACTGTCACTTATCCACAAGATGCTTTTCTGAGATCACTTAAAAGCCTTTACCTCAAATGCTTGAAAGGTTAATCCTACATTGTAGTTTTCTGACACTGTTATTTTCCACACACATTCCTTCATTGGTCTGTAGTCATCAGGATAATTGGGAGACTGGATCTGGCCTTCGTTTTTGTGGATTTCTCCTCCACAGATAGCTGATAAAAGCATAAAATTCTTATTGTCAATGACATTGTCTGTTCCCCGTGCCCAAACTGACATTTTATGCTCCCCTTTTTAAAACTAATGATATTATTCTGGAAAAGATTTTAAAAGTCTACCAAGAACAAATTATTGAAAACACAATCCATTTAAAATACCATATGTATTGCAGTTAACAAATATAATTCAGCATTTCTAATAGCTCTAAACATGTTTACAATGTTCAGGAAGAATTTGGAATCATGAATAATCTGAATCTATACATTTTACAGAACATATTTGAAAGGTCAAAATAATTAAATTTTACCTTTTTTTCACCTTTGAAATATTTAATAAACATTCTTCATTAATATTTACTAATTTTTAGAGACAAATGAGACAGAAATCTCATATTTTATAATGATCTATGCATTTTAACCTACGGTTTATCACTTCAAGCTTACACTGAATTTGAAGAAGCAGTTAACATAAAAAATATTTTCATTAAAATTATATGCAATCTTCAGAGAGCATACTGATAATCACGTAAAGATCTCTGAATATCAACTAAATCACACAGCTTACTACCATATATTCAATATTTAAGAAAACAGGTTCTATTTTAAACAGGTGAATGTTGACTTGCTAATATACTCAGTGTGGGGGAGTGTCTCTATTAAGTAATTCCAGAGCATATGGAAAACTTAAGTCAGATTTTTCTGAAGAATAAACAGAAAGTATTAAAAAAAAAAAAAAAAATCTTTCCACACACTAAGCACACAAACATGCACATTTAGTTAATTAAACAACTGGTAAAAAATGCTTATGAGTATTATCAGTGGTGTCCCCGGAAAAGAGGTCATCTGAAATCTGATCACAGGAAGACTTTCCAAATGTCCTGTCCAGTAATTTAACACCTACTGTCTCTTTTAGTCATAAAATACCGATTTCATATTAGATTATTTCTGACTTTCTTTTAAAAAAAAAAATACCCAAAAGTATCCAGTTCGTATTTTTCCTCCACAATCAAGTCAATTTTAATGCTATAAGAGGCTTACCTTCATAAATTGCTGCAAAACCTTTCCCAACCCAGTTGCTGCTGCTGCGGAATTCGATCCACATCCTGCTGTCTGAGGACGCAAGGATTTCTGGCAGTTTGTCACCACAAAACCTGCCTAAAAACATGCAACCAGTAACTGCATTTTCTGCTGCCTCTGAAGCCAAACGCTGCAAACATTTATACAAGTGTTTAACATTATAAACAGTAGTAGCATAACCAACTCAGTGGAACTATTCACACGCTTATGGTTAAGCACATGTATTCCTGCAGATCAGGACCTAATACACAAAGATTTTATGATAAAGCTTTCAGTACTTCTTTTCATTGCAGCCAGGCTCACAAGCCTAAGTATAAAACAGGGGAATTAAGTAGAAAAAATATTGTTATAAATTGTTTCTATATATACCAGACATTTTGGAAGAGGAAAGCAAGTACTAATCTTAAAATGGGAACGTAATCTAGGTCACAGTAATTCCGCTCATCGTGTCTAAGGACCAAAGAGATTTAAAGACTAACATCCAAATGACCCTGGACTGTATTATCCTCTTAAATTCAGCCTAGGTAGGTGAAATTTCTGTTTGTCTAGGTGATAGAGAAGGGAACAGGAGAGAAGGGTAATTACTGTCTGATCTTAATTGTTTCTTTTTTTTTTTTTTTTTTTAAAGGCCAAGAAAATAGGCACTATTGTTAAAAAACTGACCTCTGTATCTGCTTCCTTTTCTTTCTTTTTTGCTGTTTTTAAATTGTGGCTGTTAGGATGCTAACAAATAGTTTTAGTCTTCATTCTAAAAACAACAACAAAACTGACCCAAGAAGTCAGAGATGTTCATGTTCCCTATGATCTGAAATCCCCAGTTTCAATCAGAGATCATGGGATGTCAAACGGAGACTCTGGATTGGGCAGTGGCATTATGGGGTATGAAATCTCTGCACTAACCCTCTGAATTAAGAAAATGATGGCTGCAGATTCCTGTAAATTAGTTGCAACTCTAAGACTTAATTCATTATTGCTTTGCATGTCTTTTCTCTGCAAGAGCAAGGAAGGACATACAAAGAAGAATTAGAAGTAATCTTCTATGAATAATTTAAAAAGTACAGGAACAGAGCTCACAAGTACAACTCTACAGTGGGTGTTCTCGACCACAGCGCATGTGCTCATCACATGCTCTATGGATTTTCCATCACTTGCTCTACAGATTTGCCTGTATTCTATTTCCTCATTTCTCTGAATAAAACTATGGCAATTTCACATTTCAATACCCATAAGCAAAGCAACATTTTGTTGCACATTTTGTAGTTTTCATCTTTCCACACATACAGCTGAATAAGTCAACTGTAATCAAAGGAAGGCTTGAGGTTTGTAGTCAAATAAATTACTCATTTGAGGCCATTTGGAGTTTTTTCCCATCCCCAAGTTT
Organism: Strix uralensis; assembly: GCF_047716275.1. NCBI lineage: Eukaryota > Metazoa > Chordata > Aves > Strigiformes > Strigidae > Strix > Strix uralensis. The sequence continues at coordinate 44,536,878 of NC_133975.1, forward strand.
AGATACATTCTAGACACCTAAAAACCAAGAGGTTTGTTGTGGATTCAACAGCAAGTCAGCCCACTGAACTCGGTGAGTATGGTAACTATGGACAATGCAGGATTCAACAGTTGCATACCAAGCAGAGGTGATTTTCTCCAGTAGCCATCTCTTACTTCAATATAGTCGTACCAACAGAGACTGCTCTTGTAAAGGTCCATGGTGGTAAAGTTTAAAACAATCTGCAATCAGAGGAGAACACCTTATTAAATCACATGTGGTTAATACTAGAAAACGATCACAATAACATTCTGCAGAACTGAACTCAGAGTGGTCACCTGTAACAGGATTCCAACTACTTAGACAGTTAATCTCTCCTCAATTATATTTTATAGTAAGTAAAAGTTGCTTGGGAACAATAAAAGGTTTTTATTTCACCTTACATATTTGAGTAGATTCAAGACAGACTACTCACATTTAATTGCTTACAGGGAGCTTTTCACTGAGAAATAAAAATTTGAGAATGCTAATAAGGTAAAATGATGTGCTGATACAATTTTAAGTATGTTATTTGATAATTTTGCTGCCAATTCCTTTTCCATTCTATTCTGACTATAATCAGCACTGACAGCTGTAAAAAAAAAAAAAAAAAAGTTTTATTTTGGTGTTTCCTTCTACTACTGTTTTGACAAGGTAAATTACTTTCAGACAAGTTAAATGGTTGACAATGGTGGACAGTAATGCTGAAAGCAATATCACTAAAACAAATGGTACACAGTCCCTTAATGACTCTTAGTGAAACTCTAATAAAGTTTTTTATACAGAAATCTAAGTTCTGTACATTTTGAACTCAGACTTCCAATTTTACTGAGCACATCTGTAAATAGGCATATTTTCAATACTTAATATCAGGACTAACCGAGACCATTTCATTATCCCACTTTGGCTCAGAAATACTAATCCTAAACAGCCATAACCTTACACTTTTAACACAGGAATAGGATTCATCCTGGATCACAGGATGACACAATAGCTACAGTTTGGACCCTGACTGACTGGGACAGTCTTAGCACCATAAACTGCAATTTCAGGGAAAAGTCCAAACAAGAAGATTAAAAATCATCCATATTTTGTATTATAAAATCATTTCCAATTCATACCCTTTCACTGGATTTAGATGTATTTGGAAAAAGAATTCATCTTCTTCCAAATCAGTTCCTCAGTGTGGATTAATAAATATTTCAACCTAACTAAAAATATTTATTGACATATGAGCATAGAAGTGGTTTTATTTTTAGCTTTGATCCTAGGAACTCACAATCGAAACCTGTTATTATGAAGTAAACATGAATTGCTACACGGTAGCAAATACCTCACACTGCAAAAATATATCTCCATGGCAGCCAATGAAACAGCTGTGAGCGTCAGCTGAAAGGAGAGGAATTTACCCTTAGTCCAGCTGCAGGGAGGAAATATAACACCGTAACTACAAGAATAGGCTCAGATAGTCAGATGGGATGGTTTTACTTCCATCTCCTCTGAAGGCACCAGGTGTCTCTCCAACCACAACATAGTACAATATTAGACCAGAAAGGCAGAACTTTTTCAGACAGTTTAATTTTAAGAAGGTAAAAACTATGAGCTATTGGAGGAAGCTAATTCAAAGATAACATAAAGCTCAGTGGTTTGGATGTGTAGGTGGTAGAGTGTTACAGTAAGACCATTCTCCAAACAATGCAAAATGGAGACAATCTTTCATAGCAAAACACTGTGTGTCTTAATATTAGGCTAGCATGGATTTTGCTTTCACTTTCCACAAAAAATAACTAAGTACATCCATACGAGCAATTACATTCTCAGAAATCTGTTTTCAGTGGAGAATGGGAAAACTTTGGACAATCTTAAAAGCTGTATCTTCCCCTACCCCTTAGCACTGACACTACTGACTGTCTGGGTGGAAGACCAAGCTCACAGGTGATTCTATTCAGCTTTCACCTTTACTACCATGATGCCATGGGAAACAGAAAACATCTGTAAGGCCACACATAAAACCTAACAGCCAGATGTCCTGTACAGTGAGGCACATTATGCTGGCAGCCACAGCCTTGTGGGATGAAGGTATGGGACATGAAGCATGCCAAGAACCATCAGGATAGCACTGAATAAACGAATACCTGGCCAAACATTTATATCCACAAGCTGCTACCACATCCACAGAACCTGAAAAAGGGTGGCTTAAGCAGCAGTCTTCCTCTAGCACTGAGTTCTCCATGGGAACATCCTGCAAGCAGGTTTGGTATGTTTTTAGGGTAGCAGATGCAACAAATATAGACTGCCCTCTCTCTTTTGGCCTCTTCCTTCTGTCATTTTAGGGCCACAAGGGAAGGCAATAATTTAGTCTCAGATCTATATGCAAAGAATGTCTGCTTCAATGTTAGTCTGATATATTAGAAATATATTTAGATAATACTAATTCATGTCCAGGCTGCCATTGGCACTCTGAATCATAAAGACCTATAGCAATCAAATAATACTGTAGGCTTTCTTCCTGAGCTCAGAGATGAAAATGGACTAATCTAAAATCAGACACAATTGCTGTGCAATCCCTTCTCTTTGTTGCAATAGAAAATACAGTAGAAATGGATATATTTAAGGAAAACACGTTCTTATACTGAGACGTTTGCAGTAATAGACATTCTAATATCTTGAAATATTTTTCAATATAGATACCCTTTCCCTGAACTTTGAAAAACAAAGCAAATTAAGTCCTAATTAAAAAAACAGTCACAATTAGTATCTTGTATTATGTAGATAGGGGATATTTTCATAAGCATGGAATTTATAAGGATAATGAAATGCTCACCCATTTAATCGTTCACTGAATTAGAACAATAAAGAGGTTTTATATAGAAAATATAACAAATCAGCGCTTTTAAAGCTAGAGCAGGTAGGGAATTGAGTGGGGGGGAAAGGAGGGAGTGTTGCTTGTGTCTTTTAGGAGGTTTGAGGTGTTTTTGTGAAAGCCAGTAGGCAAATCATCCAGACAGTCCACTGTTGAACTTCAAGGATTTGAACTCTGAGACATCCAATATTTGATTCTAGATGTCCTATCTCTCTGCAAGTTCTGTGAGCTAGATTTTAAGACTCCTTTCCCATTTCAGATGTGGCTAGTCAGGTTAAATAGAACAAATTTCAACAGCAGAAGGACAACTTGTATGATTCAGGTAAGCGTAGTTATGGTGTTATATTCAGTAGTGTATACACTTTGGATGCACCCTCAGCAGAGCAAACACTACAATCTGGGTTTCTACCTAACGACCTCTATGTTCAATCCAACTATTGACCTACATCTCTCTTCAGATGGCTCTCATTTTTCCCTTGCCAGTTTTTCACCAGGGTCTTGGTGGAGAATGATTTCTCTTATTTTTTAATTTTGCAAAATAGGAAGAACGCTTTCTTTTCAGTGTTACTGAGAAAATGGACAGAAATCCTTCAATACCATACTACTCAGTTTCCAGACTATTGCACTGTTTACCTAAAAACGGCATGCATCAAAGCATTAGTTGATCCTCTCAGCTGGCATTCACTAGGTTACTGTCGTGTTCATCCACATGCTTTCATGCTTCTTTTAGTCTAACTGCAACACCTCCTGTTTCAACTTCCCTGTCTCTTTTCCTGCACACAGACTTCCCATGCTATTCCTTCACAGAAGGGGAACCTCAAAACTAATCTCTTTGCTTTTGCCTACTGCTACACCTCTCAAACTTCTTCTAGCTTAAATGCACTTTCCCAGATGTCTAACCCGCAGGGTGTTTTGCCTCTACTATTCAGGCACTCCTTCAAGGACATGTACTGAAGAAATAAATGCACAAATATTATCAGAATTCCAAAACCACCTACTTACCATGTTATTCTCCATGACAAATATGCAGATCTGGCTAAAAGTACAATCATTCATATGCTTTCCTCCGCTTCAGTCTTTTAACATGTTTCCAAGTGCTATTTGAATCTACCTCTGAGGATGGCAGAGAGGTCATTCACACAGCAGTTCTGTTTGTATCTAGCCATGCTACTTGAAAACTCTACTGCCCTCAGCAGTGTCCTTGTCCTTTTCTATCCATGTCCACCTCACCCCAGCTGTGCTGGCAGAGGGGTTCACAAGGGGGAACCTTTTTGTCTGCTCAGATAAGATGCAGACAGCTGAGTTAAGGTCAGGGTACCTTCCACAGCTGCTTAAGCTAACCCAGCCAGCTCTGTTGGAAGCAAGTTATGGAAGCCATGTCCTATACATCTTCTATTGGCTCAGCTGTGTAGAGCCTGGAGGTCTCTCACCAATCTAGCCACAAGTCTTCATTTTCCATGACACAGCTGAAACATCATATTTCTGTTTTCTGTTTGGAAATTTGCCTTTTTCCAAACCTTAGAATCCCAGAACGGTTTGGGTTGGAAGGGACCTTAAAGACCATCTAGTTCCAACCCCCCTGCCATGGGCAAGGACACCTCCCCACTAGATCAGGTTGCTCAAAGTCCCATCCAACCTGGCCTTGAACACTTCCAGGGAGGGGGCATCCACAGCTCGTCTGGGCAACCTGTTCCAGTGAAGTTGCCAGGATAGAGTTGGGAAAAGGATGGTTTTACTTAGGTGTGATCATGTCTCAAAGTGCTGCTGTCTAAACGAAACCATTAAAATTTAATGAGCCTCTTCAATGGCCCCCGCCTTTGAAACTATATGAAATAACCTTCACAGCCTTTTCTCATTCTGATGTGCCAAGGTATTTGATGATACAGCAATTCCTTAACATTGACCAGAATTCATTAGCTGTACAAAGGCAGAACCCCCAATCTGTCACAGCATGATTTCTGGTCAGGAACCAAACAAGTACAAACATATTTAAGATTCTGATTTGCAGTTCTGCAAAGTATTAAATAGAGCTACAGACAAGGCAGAGCTTGTTCAAGGGGACAGGATGGCTGAAAGTCTTCACAGGAAAAACAATCAATGGGTATTTGTCAGCACAATTAAGAAATTATTGATTACACCGCAGATTCAATTGTGCTGCTGCAGCTTCAGAGAGAATATATCATACCTTCTACTGCCTGGGATAAGAAAGCACAAAATACATAGCAAACACCAGGTAGTACTAAGTTTTCTGCAGGTGATATTTTTTCCCATATCAACGAAGGATTTATCTGACCTATGTTATCATTCATGTAAAACATTAAAGAAAATTAGAAAGTAATGTAACTTATTCAAAAAGGTGGATTCAAAAAAACCACTGGCACAGTTGCAACTCCCTATGCCAACAAAATTTCTACACACCAGAAAGCGGGATATGCCCTGGCAGAGGGCATACAGTATTACTAACACCATCATACTCCAGAGATTTTTCTGTGTATAGATATACTGTGTACAGCTGTTTACCATATAGTCTTAAATCTTGAGAGAAAGTAAAAGGTGAATGAAGTGCCTTGTTTTAGCAATAGGGACGCACACATTTTAGGTTGGGCTGGCAATTTATGATGCCTATCAATAAAAGGAATGCTACAGCTAGTGTATACACTGCAGTAGTGTATACACTTCATTGAATTTCCTGCCATCAAAGATCAGAAGTGTCTGTACTTGCAGAAAGCAGCATGGATAGAAGTCCTCTAAACTATGCTCAAAGCACAATGTTAAATCTCAATAAATAAGAGACAAGAGCTAGACAATCTGGACTGGTCCTTTTTCAGTTTATTTTTAGGTGACTAAAGTGCTCGCTGACGTTTCAAAACATGAGGTGATGTACTTATACATACTCTAACCCCCACACAACATTCCTGAGATCTATCAGGGTCAAAGCAGCAAAAAAAGGAACAAAAATTTAAATATATTTTTATTTTACCTTCATAATGTGAATATGTTATCATCATTTACTGAGAAAATTTGGGATCAAGCATAATGTGTGTCCATGGTACCACGATATATGCACTAGTTAAGATTTAGACCTCATTTCTGCTATCTGCTATTCACATCAAGTCCTTGCTGCAAACAGGCTGCTTTATCTCAAGACAGAAAACATCCTATGGGAAGAGCACTGACAAAAAAGACTTTGTGACATTAGCACAACAGTGCCTTAACAGACATGACTTGTCACATCAAATTTAAACTAGAAAATTCCATTTAGTCTTTTTCCCCATTTGGGGTGGGGGTTAAGATGGGAAAGGAACTGGTCTTCTTACACTGCTGAATTCAAGACAGGGGCTTTCCCCCATTAAATTTTTGTACAGTATAATACATGTCCAGTGGTGGTTACTATCTGAAGACATAATGGTATTACAAATATATTACAATTGCACTAACATCCACAGATAGGCTTATATGAGGTTGGAGTATGCTATGAATACTTAAGCATGACCATTTTCTAACTCATATATTGATATTGTTTTCAAAACCCAATAATAATTGTAGATGAATGCTACAATTTTTGGTTTTTTTAACTGAGGAAGTCTAAGCCATTTTTGTTGTTATCACAGCAGTGTCTAAGAAGCTACACAAATAGTGGGCATATAAAATTACCTATCTAGATTAATTTGTATTTTCTGTGCAAACCTTCTCTCATTCATCTGTTTTCATTTGTTTTTCCCTGCCAACCTGCAGAGCCACCCACAGCCTCCCAGCACAGAGCATGTTTATTTTTCCTCCTGTCTCTGGCTCTTGCCCAGAGGAGGGCAAGAGCTTTCAAGTAACTTTGCTTTCATCCCCCTCAGTGGTAAATGCTCTTGCAGCTCCTCAGGATCTATTAGCACATCAAGAACATATATTCTTGGTGTCTACCAGGACCCTGACCTGAAAGAAACACAGAATAAAGTAATCCAATCAGGAGAAAACTATGTCAAATAGGGAGTGGGAGACCACTGACAAAACTGACTGAAATATCTGGTCACAAATGCTGGGTTTTCCTCTTTGGACTCTCCAGTACTGAGGTTAGTGCTAGGTTCTATATTTCAGTCTTTAGGCTGTAGTTGACTGCTTAATATTGGCCACTGCTTCTTGTAAAGAAATTTCCATTCTTTTTTTTTACTTGCATATTTTGTCTTAGGTGATACTTCCCATTGCTGCCTCTATCCTTATTTCTTTTGAGTCAGGCTAATATTTGAGAATAAGTTAAAACAAGATTCAGCTAGCAAGTTTTGAAAGTGTACACAAGAAGAACAGGTTTTGCTTTCACTGGGATGGCACGTTTCTCTCCCCAGACTGCTCTCACCAAGCCAAAATTTTTCCCACTTTTCTGCTAAAATTAATGCCCAGAAAGTAAAACTATATGCACTAGAACTGATACCAGGGAAGACCTACAATGACACTTTCTTTACCCCATGTTATTACTGTTTCACTTTAGATATATGTCATTCAACATACTAAGAGGTTCCTTAGGCAGAGCCCAGCTATCAGCCCCACACAGCTCAGTCAGCTTGCCCGAGCCTGTGCTGGAGGAAAGACCATTCAGGAGCCCGAACTACCTCTTCCACCTTTACACTGAACCACCAACTGAATTGAAAGCCAGTTTTGAAGGGATTTCATGATGCAAACAAGTAGCAGATTGGAATCATGCCTTCATTTCACATGGACAGCCACCAAATAGATGATGTGGTTCTAATGTCACAGACCAAAGCCAAGTCAATAGCACATAGTTCATGGTCCCATTTTTTATGGCATACCATTATTTTCAATTATTATACAACCATAAACTTGAATAGCTAAAGAAACACAACATTTTAGTTTGAAAATAGTATCTGTGTTTAGCTGACGAAATGTCAAATACCTTCTCCCCTGGGGTCACAGAGATTCTCCATATGCAGTGTGTGTAAGAAGGATAACCATTTGGAAATCCTGGAGAAGAAAAGTTGCCTGTAGATTCCTGCAGTGTTTCTCCACATGCTGAAAGAAACAAAAGACAGTAAAAATATAAAATTGAATGCGCCTAACAAAAAAAAAAATGCATCTTTCCAGTATCTACTCAGAATACATTTAACTCACGGCAGATGCAGAATGGAAAACAGACTAGTTATTTTATGATTTATTCAAAACCATGATTTTAAGCCAGTCTGACATTCATTCCATTTTACACAGGATGTTTTTATTCCATGAACTATTTCACTTGTGTGCTGTTTGCTGACATAACCAAAATTACAGCAGTCTTAAAAATGTCATTGCTGTCAATCAACTGCAAAATTATACATATAAATTTACTTCAGTGAAAAAAATGTTAGCCACACCCTTAGACATGTCCTTTAAGAACTAAAACAAAAGTAAAACAAAAGCTGGCATGGGATGATTGGCACCACACTGGAATTTCATCAGTGGTTTCATTTAATTTAGTATTTTGCCCGCATGAGAGACTGATCTGACCTAAACTCACTCAATTATATTGGTATAGAAAACAAAATCCTATATTCAACAAAATCTCTTGCAACAGTGATTCATAGAGAAGTGAGTAATAAAGCAAAGCAAATTTAAGTCCTAAAATACCAAAGGCTTTTATATTCTTTATTATTGAAGCTTTTAACACCCATATCTCACCTGTCAATCATGCTACTAGCTGCTGGTAGACTGGTTAATAATTCCTCTTCACACTGAAATATAGCTTTGGAAGCTCCTGCCATTCTCTGCCACTAAAACTGATTCTGGTAGGGTGTCACACCTCAGTCAGTCATCTTTTTTGACCTTAATCAAGTTGTTTCACCCACTGATTTTGCAGGTGTGATACGAGAGATGTGAATTTGAGAACATTATCCCATGACTGACAGTGTAATCAGATCTGCAGTGCTTTCAAATTACAGTGCTACCAGTGCCAGCAGGTGAACTACTGTATCATCAAAATCTCAATGAATTATAAATGATCTGGAAAATCTTTAAATAAAAGGGGACAAAGAAAGAGATTGTTTATGACAAAAACAGACAACACAGCTGTAAATGCTGTCTTGTTAAAATGCGTCTAAGATGTAATCTGACAACTACACTGTAATATCAGGCATAAGCTTTATTCAAGGCATTAAATATGCTCTCTGACACTGAAATGGTTATTGTGATGAGGAGAGAAAAGAAAGATCAGTGCAGACCCCCAAAAATTTAATGGCCAAAGTCACTGTCACCATGTCCTTCAGGAATGAAACAGAAAAAATTATTTTTCTCTCCTCATTTTAAAAAATGTGGTTTTATCTTCTAAAAAATTGCAGGTGGCCACAGAAAATGACACATAAAAAAAGGTATTCAGTGCTAAACAATTATTTCTGTACAAAGCCTTTTCAGTGAAAAGGCTATATTCATAATTGCTCACAATTTATTTTCAACACAGTAACAAATGAAAACCTAAATAAATTGCAGAGTACTGTACTGGGTTCCCCCAGCACCAGTGAACTGTATCATAGCTTACAAAGCATATATAAAGCACTTAAGAGAAGGCCAAGAGTAAAATCATAGTCTTGTACAGGAGTAGAGGAAAGCACGGCCCAAAGAGGAGATACCACCCTGCAAAGCAGATGCATGCACAACTCAGGAGACCCATGAGGATCCAAGTATTCTGGTCACTGTTTTTAGAGCCCCCCCACCCCCCATATGGCTTCATTGAGACTACACTGCATGAACATACTCTCACAAGGCATACAACCATATTTCAAAGCTTTAGTACATCTTCTGTTTGCTCTAGCTATAACTATTTCTCCAACACTACAGTTACTAAGCAAGTCTTCGGCAGATGACACAATGAGAGATGGGGATGCTGTTTGATCAATCTTTTCCACTCACATTGCATTTTTTTCAATTAACTCAATTAACACAAATATTGATTACAAAGTCATGCAATGCACACACCCACATAATGTGAAGTATATAAGCAAATAAAATGCTATCAAGTATGTGGGACATACAAGATATCAGTTCAAATGAAGCCCTGCAATTAATAAGGGGAGAGGAGGAAGACCCTGGCGTAACTACCTCTTACTCTGTTAAAGTCCCTAAACTACCCCTTTATAAAGGTAAACACATCAATGAATTAAGCATAGTAGCTTTGCATTTTTGAAAACATTTCAGAATTTTTCTCTCATAGAGAGTGGAGGATTATTTTCTCCAGAATGTTAATAACACTCCATGCTCCATATACAGAAGTTGCATATAGTCTTAAAACTATGGATTTTAAGCTGCAAAAGCTGCCATGGAACATTTTCTAGGAATTATAGAATAAAGCTAGTTATTACAGCAATTTAATTTATATCTATATTAAATGCCTGGGAGCTCTCTATCAAATAAAAGTTTTCATAAATATCTCTGTATTTAAGGGAAGCATAAGAAAAATTGTAATTGGATAACTTCTACTAAGAATTAACACAATTAGAATTTATAAAATATTTTTGACCTTTACATTTTTCACCATATTTACCATTTAATTTAAAATTCTTGGTTAGTCAAGGGAACTATAACAAGAACAGCTTATACCAATCAATATTTGAATTAATTATCTATGGGATCTGAGTTCCAGGCTGGCTTCCAGAGCTGCTGTAAACAGGGTGATATTTGGGCATTTCTTGTTTAAAAGCACATTCCTCTGCAATGGGTCAACAGTAATTGAAACTTAAAATTCTGTCACTGGAGAATGTAAAGGTTTTCTCTGTAACTGGACTGTGGAAACTACAGTATTCATGATTAGGCTTATAAAATGGTAGATTATAAACATTTTATCATGTGACGGTCCATTACTAATGGAGGCCACTTTGGGAAAGAAATGTAAAAGGAAAATGAGCGGTAAGGGCCACTTATTTAAACTTCCTAAGAACTAATCTTAGTATATTTATTGCCAGAAGAACTTAATTACAACTTCAGTCTTATACACCTCTGCTTTATAAAGCATTTGTACATTTTTATTCCATTGCTAATCATTAACATTGCCAGTGTTTTCTCTGATGCTTTTTTTGCCCCCCCCCTCAAATGTCATGTCTTATATCAATTTTACTGGGCTAGACCACTTGCAGAAATGCCACTTTAGCTCTCCACACACACACACACACACACACACACTCCAAGCAAAAAAAATCTGTCCACTTTACAGCTTGAGAAGGTTAGACTTCTGAAAAGCCTTTCTGTGGTAAGGAAAAGGAAACTATTTTTACCTCTCCTTGTAAAGATTAGCAATAGATGCAGACAGCAGGTAGATTATATGCTTATACTAAACAATTTCTACTAGTGAACTCTGAAGCAGTGTTTAATTACACAGCCTGTGTATAACACCTCTCTGGGCTGGCCTATGCACATGGTCAAGTTCCATTAAGGATTATAGTGAAATCTGCAAATGACGAAGCCCAGATCCTCCAGGACACTTAGGAAACCAACCCTCCTTCCCTTGTCCATAGCACTAGCAAATACATACCGTCATATGTGGCTAATTTAAGCATACCCTTTTCCAAAGAGAACTAAGATCTTTAATACTTTTTACTTAGTCTGTATAATTATACATATATAGCATATAAAGCTGTCACAGAGCCCTAAAAATATCTGGTGCTGATAATGTAGTTGTTAAACCAAAAAACTTAAATCAGTTTACTACAACTCAGTGTCTTACTGTTGACTTGATTCCCCTTTATAGTTATATGGAAACAGTCTTAATCTAAAAACCTTAATCCTCCTTATGTAGTGAATAAAGGCTGACTTTTCAAGGTGAACACTATTTTTTCTAATCTAATAGAGATGGGAGCAAGTTAAGTCTGAGAAACAGTGAGAACAGCACAAAAGAAGATCCAGGGTAGCTATCCTTCATCTGCTCTCTTCCACACGTATTGTTACAGACCCTGGCAATTTGTAAATTTGCTTAATTTCTTCCATCCACCTTCTCTTCCTCTGGATTGCCTTCTGCTGCCAGTCTGAGCCTCCTTTCCCATCCGTTATTCAGTCCCACTCTACCCACTTATTTCTTGTCCTCTCTTTCTGCCTAAGAGTACCCTTCTCCATCATTTCCCTTTCTTACTCTCTTGCTCCTATAAAACTACGTATGAATTTTAAATCAACTACAATTTCTATGTAAAAGTATAAAGGTAGACCTGTGTTGAAATTTTAGTAGCTACACCAGAAGGAAACATATTCTATTACTCTATTAGACAGTCTGAAAAGCACTGTAATACATCCAGCCTTCAAGTTCAAGATCTGTTCTCAAATGCCGAGAAACTCCAAGTTCAAAATAAGACTGGCAGAGGAAGGACCCTCAACTTATTTGCTTGCTTTCTCATTATTCTATTGTGTAACAATGTAACTCAGTATTAAAATGTAACAGATCTTTATCAGCAATTATGTTTTCATTTGACAAAAGTCCTAAGGAAAGTTAAAAACAAACCAAAATTGTTGTTGCTAGGTTGTTGAGTCCTGGCGCTTACTCAGCTGATGAAAGACAGGTTATCAAATCTCATGCCTTGGCTTCACCAAACTCAAAACTTTCTCTGTCACTAAGTCCTTTCCTGAATAATGACCTTGAATATCCTGACTAGCTAAAACAACCCGGAAGGCTCAGCTGCCTCACTGCTGTGAGGATCAGCTGTATTCTCCATCAGCCATGAGCTCAACTTCATGTTTACGGGTCCCAGAAAATGCAGCAGATTCTTAGACCAGAAACTGCTTGCAGGAATAACTAGGACTCCAGATGTAATATGCACAATACCACAAAATCCTTTATCAGAGAAGTGTGCGTCTCTTGAAAATACGAATTTGTTTAAGTTACTGTTTTCTGTATTTTCACCGTATTACATTTAAGGCAACACAAATGAACACATGAAACAATGCAGATGTTATTAGTGTTTGAAAACTGCTGTTTTATCGTAAGTAGACATCATGATTAACGTCTTTTGTCTGAAATAGGAAATATAACACACCTCCAAAACCAACAGTGTCAGGGATTTTATTCCTATATACTACAATGATCACATGATTCTTTTCATAAAACCAAAACCTTAATGTCTGAACTTTCAGTCTCACTATTTGCTGGAAAATTTATTAGATCACAAGTACTGTACAACTTTCAGAGAGTTTCATTCTTTATTGGATATTTATGTTCATGTTTTGTTATTCAGTTATACAGCTCCTATTAAAAATATCAACTGAAAAAAATAGTATGCTATTTAAAACTTGTAGCAAAACCTTTTGCCTTTTTCTCTTGCTTAAAACTCACTTTCTTTTATGGACTGGCTCATCTAAGTAAGGCTAGAAAACCAATGTCTTTCATCACAAAGTTTGCTGAAGTGAAGTGCCAGAAAAGGAGCATGATCCTGCAACCAACTGTTCATTTTTATTATCCCTCTGACCCATGTTCACCAGTGCTGCAAAAAATAGCTTACTTTTAAAGTGCACACTACTGCTGAACAACTGTGGTTTTAAAATACTCTGAAACTACCTTTCAACAAGACTTCCAAGACATTGAAAGAAATGATAACTCATCCTTATACTTTTTCATGAATTAAATGAAAAGGACATTTTCTCTGAACAACTATCTGAACATTAGCTCAAAAAGCACATTGCATCTGTTTAAGTTGACTGAAAGTACATGTTAGAGTATTATACACACACTAAACAGCCTTGGCCGTAATTTATATACTTTTTTCCCTCTTAAGCCAATGTGATCATAAGATACTTTCACAGTAGTTTTAATTCTATAGGCTATTTTTGTCTCCAAAATTTGTCTTTTATCAAAAATATATATGTATTATCTGTGTTTATGAAATTGTTGCTCTCTGTATACTCTTAGAAATACAGCTGCCAAGAAGAATGTCATTATTCAAGTACTTTCTCTACCAAAAGGAAAGAGGAAAAATTATTTCAAAGGGAACAGTTGTTAAAGAAAATATGTTAAAGTGGTTTCTCCTCTGGTAGGCCCAGAAGCGCTGTGCATGTTCTTGGTATATAAAAGATTATGATTCACTGTACTTACAGCACAAAGGAAAAGTATGTTTCAGCTGTACAGTGTACATCAAATGCACATCAGATGCCCCAGATCTTCAGTAGGTCCCACTGCTGCTGATACAAATTTGAAGCAGCTCCATCACTTCAGTCCTGATCCCTCATTTTAGTCCTGTATTGATCAGGTGGTAAAAAATAGCCCTTTATCTGACTTAAAACAGTTACAGATACTTAATTCCCATGAAGAGTAGGAGGGCTGTAAAACCTGTGTGGCACAGAGCTGGTATGTCTGGCCTTCCACAAGGACCTTGCTGGCAAATTCTGGCTGAGAGATGGTACTTTTGAACTGCTTTGGTTGACACCAAAGATTAAAACTGGTATCAGCCATACATAGAGTAAGGAAAGTAAAACCTTTTGCTTTGAGATTTCTATCACTCTGCCAGCACTTAGTGAAGAACTAGCACTAAAGAACAACAAGAACCACAGGGTTGACTCTGGACTACTCCAGACTTGCCACTGATGTCTCTGAGACAGACAGCAACTCTACCCCAACACTACTTTGAGATAAAACATTAATAATCATTGAAATTATAGGATGCTAGAATTAGGCAGAAGATATTCAAATACCAAATGTATCTGTTAAAACTGTAGAAATTTTGTAATAAGATCTAACCAGTTCACCCATAAAAGAGTTTATAACTTAGTTGTCCTGGCTTGTTATTTGTCAAAGTTTCAAAAATATGATGTGTTCAGAGCCGATTGCAATAATTTAATTTGCTCCTTCTGCATTGTACTTGAATGCAAATAAAAAAGGGCTCCCGTCAATATGCAAACCAGAAATTATATTAAACTTTTTTTTTTCTAGTCATTGAACAGCTAAGGAAAACAAAGACTGACATGTCACGGAACTAAGTGTTGCTTCATACAGTTTATCTGTCCTTAAGTGCTTTGCATTCCAGAGACCTTATCTATAAGATTTTTTTATGATTCAATTCTTGAACTGCCTACGTCAGTTGCCAACACGGAAACAGACTACTGAGCAGCTGACTCAAAGAATTTATCATTCTTCTTGAACAACAAGTCAAACAGTTGCTAGTATGTGGGTTTTGTTTGTTTGTGGTGCAATACCTGGACATCTATACAGCTTTCTTGCCTGTGCAATATCTCCTTTACTTAGACGAGTACGCTGGCCAATGGCAGGTCGTATACCATTATCATCACGGGAAGGGAGAATGGTATCCAGAAACATGCCCCTAAAAAAAATAAAAATAAAAATAGACCCCAAAAACCCCTATCAGGTTTCTGTGATAAAACTGTCTGAGTTTTATGATTGTATAAAGCTATTTTGTAAATCTAGAATTTACATTTGGCATAAATAAGAGTTTGGTAAAATGCAGAACTTTAAATACAGAAAACGTCATAAAAATTGTTCAGATTGGCAAACTTTATGCAGAGTTATTAAATCTTTCAGTACATCAATTAATGTATCAGCTTTTGTATTTCTGTTAAACAACAGGAGGGAAATCTCTTACTACTATTAAGACTACACAGAAAAAAGGCACTGCTGTTAAGCTCTTGCTATATTGAAAAAAAATATAAAATTATATAAAAATACATAAATTGGACCCTATCACAAAATTCTTAATAACAAAGTTCCTATTTCTAACTAAGTTTTTAAGGGAAGTCTTAAAGTCTGACTTGTATGTCTAAGAGCAGGTAAAGTCAGGCACACTTGTTAGTCATTCTTCTATCAGGTGTTATAACAGATCTAACTAGCTGCTGCTGCTTTTGAAACATAAATGCTTACTTGCCAGCCTCTGCTTGCTTTAGAATAAGATATATCAACTTACCATACCTGTTTTTAATAACATTTACCCTAAATGACTAAATATAATACAAAAGCACTTGTTCCAAACGTGCAGTTTTATTCAAAATTTCCCCAATTCTAAATATGATCCAAAATATTTTGGTAGTCTCAAATAAATTTTAAATGAGTAAGGTACAAAACTAAGTTCTATTATCATGTTACAGAATTTGAAAATATCTCAAACCCCATAAAATGGAAGTTAACAGATGAGTATGTTTCTGTATTTTCTTGTTCTTTAATTTTTTTATACTCTCTTGTATACTTATAAGACTTTTATTGAAAAGTACAACTGGTATCTTCAAGCATAATGTAGGTCCAAAAATGAATGGACATTAGGGATCTTTGTAGTTAGGAATACTGTTTACAAATACAGATTGGTTTTAAAATTATAGTAAATGAACCATTTTGAGTATTGCAGGTACATATTGCTCTCCTTATCCAGTCAGTTTTCTGGTGGCATCACTAGAAATTTTGCAAAAAAATACTAATTTCAGGATGTTACCCTAATGTAAATAGTGAAATAAACTACTTATGGCATTATTCAGTTTCTAGAAATAAGGCACATTATTATTTAAAAAAAGTCATTGCATCTATAAATTATATTTTCCACTCATTTTCAGTACAACCTGAAACTGACGCTATTCATATTTTGAAAAATGTGAAAACAATCCTCTCTTAAATGCCTTAGCACTTTCATAGGGGAACAACCTGTAACAGTTTTAATACAGCATGAACAACATCATTGTGTGTGACTAGAACTTTATGATGTTTTGTGATTTCTACTACTTATCCAGGTGAGTAAAGTCTAACAAGAAACAGCTGGCAATATGCCACACTGAGCTCAACTCATGCTTTCAAGATAAATCAGTGCAAATCAATACATGACCTCAAGCATTTGCTGGTTGTTTTAAAACAGTATGAAGTAACAACCTCTTTTACCTTGGGGCAAGACATGCCTACTCATGGCACTATCAGTTTCTACCAGCTTCAAAAGTGGTGAGGTCAGGGCCCACAAATCAAATTATCTTGATGTTGTCATTGCCCTAGGACTCAGGGGGGTTCCAGCTTGTTAAATTACTCTATTTTATATAGGTTCGTATAATCTCTTCCTTAAGGTAATGGTATCTGCAACTGGATTAAGCAATGTGACTAATATCTACCTCATGTGGCTCATTCCCATGCTCTACCAGGGGTGAATTATGTGTATGCTGAATACATTCTCTGGTAACATTTTTTTTTTTTTTTAATAATATAATTTACATTGAGGAGAACAAGCTTAAGAAATTTGCAAAGGCTGGTGAGATTTCTGGCAGTCTTCAGTTTATTTCAGTCTCAGATTGTCTAGTATTTTTGCCTTGAAATGCATGAATTGGACAAAAAAAAAAAAGCTAAGAACATAACTTTTCAAATTAGCATTTGATGTTGGGGTTTTTTTTAAGATTTCTTTTAATTTACATTACTTTGATATTTTTTGAGAGTAATTAGCTGAACTGTGACTTGGTATGAAATATAACAGAAGACCAGGTGAAAGGCTCCTTCTTCACTTATTCTCCAGAGTAGGACTAGCCTATGGGAACAGCCCACTGTACAGCTCCCCACAACCATGCAGAGTTTCAGACTGAGACCCAAGTGAACTACTATGGAGTTGGGAATGGATCAGCCTGCAACAGGCCAGAGCAAAACCAGCAGAACTCATTACTATATGGTTTTGATGACTGTAACAATCTGTATAAACAACAGAGAAGAGGCTGCAACCTCTGTTATAAATGGTTG
This sequence comes from Strix uralensis, assembly GCF_047716275.1. Lineage (NCBI taxonomy): Eukaryota > Metazoa > Chordata > Aves > Strigiformes > Strigidae > Strix > Strix uralensis. Next base: position 44,554,403 of record NC_133975.1, read on the forward strand.
ACTGTAGTCCTTAGCAAAGGCTGTGGCTTGCGTGGTAGATGTACTAATACCATAACGTATTCTACCTGCATAATCCATAGTTACTCAGACATTATGCATCAAAGGAGATTTCTCTTTAAGAAAACAGGTCATGTTACACATAAAATTCCTAACCATTTCACTCATTTGGCTTTTCTAAGTTCAAATTTTTGTGGAGACAGAAAGAAAGTGAGTATTACATGAAATGATGCTTCCAGATTATCTTGTTTTAAAATCTAAAGAACTGAAGCAAGATCAAAAGGCTGCTTTGAAACTGAACAGAAACAAAACAGGTTTAAATATATAATTAAATTATTCTGACTTAAAATAAACAAGCTGTGCTTTGACTGCTGTAAGAATACTATTTCACAAGGGACATTTTAAGTGATTTTGGGATAGTTAAAAAAGAATAGTTCTTAGCGTTCACAGAGAGGAATAGAATTAAAAGTCAAAAGGTATAACCTGAGACTCCAACCTTGAGAAGGTGTTCCTAGCATAGTGCATAATGCTGTCAAAATCGTATGGTTCCCCAAGGGAGTTCACCTCTCCAGGCTCCATCTTCAAGAAGTTGTATTCCTGACCTATGAATGATTGATAATTAGATTTTCTTTAATATCTTTTTTGTGAAGATAAAAACCAAACAGGAAAAGAAAAACAACAAAGATCCTAACCTAATCACCCACTGACATTCATAAATCTTAGCCATTTGGAAGTAACTGTGTGATTTTATTAACCAAGAGAGCAGACATGTCTTCTGAAACACACATCGAATTCCTATATTTGGCATTTAGAAAGACTATTCTCATTCACTCAACCTACATAAAGGCCCCCCACACGTTGTGCTTCCTCTAGAACCCATAAGATTTGCTGGATTGGTTCTTAATTCCAGAAAGAAATCATTTTGACAGCAAAGACCCTATAAGAACCCTCCTCATTGTAGACTTATTAGACTGGATACTAGAGACTTCACTTCAGCAAAGGCTACTCATGTAATACAAATACTACAAAGTCACATTTTCAAGAGCCAGCTGTTGCAACTTAACAAAAGCAGAAGAGGAACAAAATAATTATACTTAGTTCATGATTCCAGACCAGAAATTCTTTGTCCTAATCACTGTATTAAGAGATGCAAAGCACCCCTTACTCCAATTCATATTCCCATTGGTGTCTCGCAAAAAAACCGCAGCGGCATTAACATCATTAACCAATATAATTTGCATAATATAACAAAACACAAATGTCTTGGTGGTCATGACTTCCTGATCCCATTTAGTGATCCTCAAGCTCATGCCACCCCACAAGAAGTGGTTTCAGCCAGAAACTAGAATGACAACTGAAAGGAGAGAGCAGGAAGCTGAGGAGGGCACTCCAGCTGATTTTTCCCATCACAGAAAAAGCATAGAGCACTTATGGCATCTACACAGGTCAATGACAGAGAGAACAGAAGGAAGGCTTGGATGCATGTGCCTTTTCAGGACTTCAGAGACCTGTGGGAGTGTATATCAGCCAGTCATCTTCCAAGTCCTAGTTGAAGTGTCAAAGTTTTATTGAATCTCAAATCTATTTTGTTTTAAAACATTTTCTATAGGAACAGACAAATGCTCTAAGCTATCTTGGGACAATTTCTGATTTCACCCCTTCCTGAGCAGAGAATTTCTGCAAGTCAAAATCAGTGTTGCACAAAGATCATGCACATTTATGAACGTTGCAAATGAAACATGCCTAGTTCCCTCCCATCTTGCCCACACAACACGAGTGTGGGCACAACAGCTAGACTGACAAAGAGATGACAGTCACAGTTCAAAGTTCTCAGCCTCCTCAGATGCTTTGTCTCAACAACACCAAGGCCACTGGCTAAAACTGCAAGCTCTGTAGGGAATGAGTAATGTGGAAACTGTGGGAACAGTGCCCATCTTTGTCAGATTCAAAGTCCTCAGCTTACCTTCCAGGTCTAAACCTCTTGGGCAGCTAAAAAACTATTGGCATGTTCCTACTTATCATTCAGTAAAGACTATGCAAGAAAAGCCATTTCTCAAGCACAGAAACATGACTTTTAAAGGGCTTTAAGAGCAATGGCTTCCTTCAAAGTTAATTTCTGCTATTCAGTGTTCAGTTTTAAGAGAGTTGAGCAGATGAAGGCAAAACCAAAAATAAACAGGTTTTCCTTTCCCCCCCCCCCATATTTCAGAATATCTCACCAGGCTGGATGTTTTCTCTAATGATGGTGACATGGTCATCACGGTCTGGTCGTGTATGTTCGTGCCAAAAACCTATCACATGACCCAACTCATGGACAACTATACCAAATTTATCACAGTTCTTGCCAATAGATATAGCTTGAGGACCATTTCCCCTTCGACCCACATAAGAACAGCACCTGTAAGTAAAACACAAACACAGATGAACATTTTCATGAATACCTCTACAACCAGAACAATGCACTATGCAATTTCTGCAGTCTCACAAACTCGATGTAGTGCAAGAACAACTTATTATTCAGAATACCTAATAAAAGACACATGAATTTTTTTTTTTTTTATTCAAGGTCTTAAAGGATGCTAGTTATGTTCAACAGAATTGTCACATATGGCCTTGTATCTCAAAATGACACAAGAATTTCTCTTTATCCAAAGAATCAATAAAAATAAAGTTGACTGGAAGCATCATCTCACCCATGAATATCCTCATTTTTTGTTTCTCTGGCTATGGGTGATATACAATATCATTTGCAACAACAGTATATTAGGAGGTTGAACACTCTGGATATGTGCAAACCATTTTTTTCTCACTCTCCTGTTTTCTTGTAATAGGAACCTTAGTCCCAGAAAGTCATATTTTCACAAGAAAAAACCCAACACAAACAACCCCAAAAAAAACCCACTTCGCAACTGCTCTCATGTTTCATTCCTGTTCCACTGCACTTCCATGATTCCAACGTAAACTTACAGAACAGAGATGCCCTTTTCAGCATTCATACTGTCAGCATTTATCTGAGATGTCTGCTTTTGCATTAGGAAAAAAAGTCTGCTGACTATGCTAGCAAAAATAGAGAAAAGAGAGTAAAGCAAATCCTACCAAAATGGAAGACAATTTCAGGTTTCATAAGCTGATTCTCTGTTACCTCTAAAGATCTTAAATATTTCAAGTCAGTCCCTAATAAAAGCCTGATTTCCTATCTCTGCTCTGTAAATTCTGCAGTCTGTCAGGTGGAATGGAATTGTACTGAGCAGATCACCTCTACCTCCACCCTCTCCCTCCTCTCCCTTTTTTTAAAAAAACATATTTTCTGATGCAACATTTACATAACAGAATATATTTGGTCCCTGAGGAGGTCAATACTAGTGTGGAGAATGATCCTCTCCTTCATATGCCTCTGTGGGCAATAAAGGAAGAGCAGCTATGGGAGCAATACTGATAGCAGATTAAATTCTACAGACAATATTTGTTTGTTTCTCCTTTTCAGGTTTCGTGGTGGTTAGTTGGCTGGTCAGTCAGTTGGTCTTCTTCATTGATTTTTGTTAGTGTCTAATACAACTAGAATTTAAAAATATGAATATTAAAGAAGTACAGCCATGGCATTTTAGCTCACAGTACCTGCTCTTAGTAAGCACATACTGGTTTTGCACTAATGATTAAAATCAAGGGTAAATATACCAAAAAATGATAGCAATATCTTAGAATTATAAAGGCCACACGAGTTACTTTACAGAGGAAAATATTACTACCACAGCCTAGGAAGGTTGAAACTATCTTGAAAATACTGTTGGGGAAAATTATTGTTCACATTACAATAATTCCTTGTTATTTCAACTGCTTCTCAAGTATTCCTACCTTCAAAATAAGTTAACTCTTTTCTTCCTGCTTTAGGTAGTTCCAAGGATAGGTATGAATCACCTTTTTAGGCCAAAGCACTGAAATAGGCTCAGTGCTTCAGCTGGAGTTGTGCAATACCATGTTTAATTAATTTCTTAAGGTGTCTTCCCTTGATAGCTCTCCAAGTCAGGTAAATAAAAACAATGGCAATTTTGTGCCACTGTCAATGTTGCAGGTTTATGTGCTACTGTTCCACACCACAGTAAAAGAAAATAAAGAACACTTGTGTATTGCTCTGTGTATTTCCCTCACTCTATATAAACTGTATTAACACAATATTGCTATTTACATTATTTATGATACAGAAATATTACTATAAAAACTGATATAAATAATAGTAATGGAAAAACTACCTTAAGATGTGCGCCTAAAAATACAGCATAGGTGATAAAAAGGAGCAATAGAAAGAAGAAATATGATTAAAATAAAAATTTAGAACAGTCATACCATTTTATCTCATGATTCCACAGTGGATTTCACCTTTGTACCTGACACACTGACATGGCTTTTCTTAACATATTTTTCAGACTGCATGTTTGCAGATTAAATACAGGTGAATATGTAAACATAATTAAAACACTACAGATATTTTCAATATAATTTTGACCCAGGTTTTTATCTTTCACTAGTCACTCAACTATCTGAATATGTTTCTATTGTGCAATAAGAAAATTACCACAGTTCATATGCTCTCTTATTCACTCATGCTCACCTTGGGGAGAAAAGTGGATTCTCAAGAAGGTTTTGGTGGGTTTTGTTGGTTTATTGGGTTTTTTTAAACCTCCTACACAGTGTTATTTACTGTCCCATCTAATCAAAGAGGGAATGCTCGAATACACCCTTTGTACGCTGAGCCAAAGGTAGTAAAATTTGCAGTAACTCTTCATTCTCAGAAAAGTTCATTTATTTAGGAAGCCATTAAACCCCCTCTATCCTCAGTATAGAATTCCCAATTCACTGTCATAGGCTGTTGTGTTATGTACACTGAATAAACTTGTCAGACACAGTTCCTAAGTCCCAGACTTCAAATCTTTTAGAAAATGTTCCTTATCTTTGAACACTTTGAAGTAAGGACTAAGATGTGGTATTTGCCTTGGCAGTCTACAGAAAACCATGGTACAAAACACAAGAATCAATCAGATTAAATAATCCACGTTCTGTGAAAGCATGCCACCATTTCCATATTAGGTGAATTTAAGGAGTTAGGACTTCCTACCTATGTTAACATCATGTATATCATTATGGTATATATGCTATACCAACCTTAACTTGTGCAAAGAGATAAAATGCACTGACAATGTCCAATGGTTGCTTTAAAAATCAAAAAGCATAATATGCCTGTAATCTGTGAAAATTCACATTACAGACTACTAAATATGGATAAGATTCCACTGATTCTTGCATAATGTGGATTGGAAGGGACCTCTGGAGGTCTCCAGCTCAACTTTCTGCTCAAAGCAGGGTCAGATATGAAGTCTGACCAGGGTTGCTCAGGTCTTTATCCAGTCAGGTCTTGAAAACCTGCAAGGATGGAGTCGGCACAGTACCTCTGAACAACCTGCTCCAACACCTGGCTGTCCACACTGTGAAAAATTTATTCCTTATATCTAGTCTGATTCTCTTTCTTCAGCATATTCCTGTTGCCTTGCATTCTCCCAACAAGCACCACCATGAAGAGCTTGGCTCCCTCTTCTTGTTGCCCTCCCGTAGATCTGGGAGCTGCTGCTTGGTGCCCCTGAATTCACCTATTCTCCAACTGAGCAAACCCTGGATCCTCAGCATCTCTCCTTATAAGGTGAGTGCTCCAGCTCCCAAGCATCTTGACAGCCCTGTACTTAAGTCCTTCCAGGTTATTAATATCTTTCTTGTACTGGGGGACCACAACTGGTTGTAGGGTCTATTTGTAATCTAACAAGTGGCGAGTAGAGGGGGATGGCCCCTACCCTTGAGCCACACAGCCCCGGACATTGTTGGCTGCCTTTGTTGCCAAAGCCCATGGCCAGCTTCTGCCCAGCTCACTGCCCCGTGGCCTTCTCTACAGAGCTGCTCCCCAACCCAGCAGTGCCTGGTCTTGTTCCTTTGCAGTTGCAGGGCTTCGTATTTGCCCTTGTTGAACTTCATAAGGTTCCTGTTGGCAGTTCCTTCAGTCTGCCTGGGTGGCAGCTCTACCACTGAGACTATCATCTGGTCCCTCCCAACTTGGTGTCATCTGCAAACTTGCTGAGAGCATGCGCCATCACCTCTTCATGAGTCATTGATAAATACATTAGAAAAGACAGGTCCCAGGATAGGCCCCTGCAATGCTGTACTGCTGAAAGTGCTTACAGTCTGAGTCCAAGCCATTAACCACAACATTCCAAGCCCAGCCACGCAACCAAATTTAACCTATCTAGTTTTCCATTCATCTACAAACCTGCAAAATACACCTTGGAGACTCAACACACTTGTTTAAATCCTGGAATGTAATTTGTAATTCAAAACTTCTATGATCTGAATACAACATGACAGACACATGACAGCAGTGCAAGAGATTGATGAGAATAAAATTAGGATAACCACGCATTATTATGATAAGGCAGAACAAATCCTTCAGTTTAAAACAGTTCAAACACTTCTGCTGAGTATTCATGTTTACCACTGTGTGGAAGCACTATGAGAAAGATTGCAATGTAGAACTAAATAACATAATCATTTTCAATATAATTTTTGCACGGTGGTACTTTGTAGACAAAAAGGGAAAAAGGAAAAAGTAGTAAATAATTATTCCAAATAGTACCCTCTATGATGTCTCCAGCTCTGCTTTTATTGACACTATTCACAACAAGGGCAAAAGAATAAAGCAAGAATTTAATTACAGTTTATCTCTTTCTGTCCTTTTTATTTCATTGACCAAAGAAGGGTTTAACCTTTTAAGGTTGTGCACTGTATCTTGGAAAAGGTCAGGCAATAGCTGTGCAATAACTAGCAGAACAACAGAATGGCTAGTATAACACTTTAAGCTATTAGGATAATTTGTTTTTATAAGAAAATATGGTAAACAAATACCTAACTAACCAATTTACCAAATACAATTAACAATAGCAAAAAGTTGATTGTTTCTCAAAAACAGAGATCACGTCTGAAACCTTTTAGTGGTGTTTCATAAATCAGACAGACTTTTATGTATTTGCAAAAATAATTTGACATTTTACTATTACAGTCATAACAAATAAGATAAATTGTGCATTATCAAATGTGTATAGTGACTTTAGGTAGCTCATCTGACACATTTGAAATATGTTTTCAGAACAAAAAAAATTAACTGCAATCTTTTACATAGTATTCCTCTAGGTTGTCTAAAACTGAACACCTAAAACCCAACACATTGGGAATTATTTTTTTTAATGCTGGCCTGCTCCTAAAAACAATCAGACAGATGAGTATGGTAATTCCGTTATACTGGTTACTTAACAGATTTCAACTACTTCCCAGAAATTATAAACAAATTTATTGAGTATTTCTTTACATGCCATAGAAAATTAGAATTAACATCAAGTCTTAAAGTAAGCAGCAGTGCACACTCATAGAGGTCATTATGATTTGCTGGGTTGAGTGTCATTTCAAGTACATCAGATTCATCCAATTAATCTACAAGATTCTGATCACTTCAACAATTGCACTGAGTCAAAGGGTAAGGAAAACTAAAATAAATAAAGAAATCTATGAAATAAATTAATTCGAAATATCATGGGCTTGACCCCAGGTGTGTCTGGCAAAAGACCAAGACCTCTCTGTGCTGTATTAGCACTTGTCATGCCCCTTAAATTGAGTCAACTGGCAGCTTTTAAAGCTCCTCATCTCTTTAATCTTTATTGCACCAGACAGCAGTTGGAGACAGTAACTATTTATGAATCCGTAATTCCATTTAATCAGTCTAGCTGATCAATGGTGGCAAGCAAAGAGAAACAAATGACAGAGAGAAAGTGAAATAACTGGAACAATACACTCATTCTTTTAAGTAATACTATTTCACAGCTACTGTCAACAATGCTCTTAAATTTATACGAAGGAAGAGAGAATCAGGGTCAATGTTGCACTTTTTAAAAAAGCTGCACTCTTCAGAATGTGATAATATAAAAATCCTCATAGACCACAACATCAGCTTGCCATGGCACTGACTGTATGATGTTGTGGATGAAAAACTGCAGAACTTCATAAACATACTAGGACTGCATATCATCACCTACATGTTACAAAAAGCAAGAGAAAGAAGTTCATGAAATTAATGAACAAAATCTCACTGCAAGAAGCAGAGGGTTTTTTCTTGGTGAAAAACCACCTCTTTCAATCACGAATATAACTCATTCTGTACAAAGGAGAATTGGCTATGGTCTGGCTTGATGAATCTGCTTATTGTTAGGGACCAATACGGTCATTGTTACTAAATGTTCTGATTCACTACCCTAAGAGGACCTCTTGTGATGGCAGAAGTAGCTACTGCTTTTTCACCTGCCCAATGGAGATGCCTACCCCAATATTATAAATAACAGAGAATTGAGTCCATTCCTCAGTTAACAGTTCCTATTGCCGTGTATTAACATAAATCACACCTCATTCAGTTTATGTTAATGACAGTGTTTTAGACTATGGGAACTGGTCACCTGCACCTTGATCACATGCATCCTGCAGGTCAGACCACAACCAGCAGAGAAACTGTGTCAACTGCTATGGGCAGGAAGAGTGCCAGCTGCCAGAGTTAATTACCACCTCAGAGCATGAGTCAGCCCTAATGCCACGGATTATTTAGCACAACTCTGAATTTCTTCTCATTCCATAAAAGTGATTGAGCGCCCTTTATAACAGTTAATCCTTCTTAAAGAATGCTGCAAAAGTGTACCTTGGACAATTAATATACCTGTTTCACCAACTTTAAGAACTTACCTGTAATGTCTATTTAATATACTAGCAAGTTCAAAAGACATTAAAACATTCAGAAGCTGTTCAGTCTACTATGTTTGAGGTAGCACAGGAAAGAGATTTGATTTTCCTGTATCTCAGACAGCTTTGTCAAATACCCATGCAAGAGGATACAAGTAGTGATTGTAATAAGTCATCTAAAGTGTTATAAAAAGTACTTAAGTCTTCTAGTGGAGAACAAAAATTGCCACAAATTCAGATCAAAGGCATGCTGAGATGCCAGAACAATATGACTAATTGTTCTTTTTTTTGTCTCACTATATAAAAAGAAGCTTCATCTTTTACTCAGTAATATTTATTAAGAGCATGTGACTAGAGGCCACCCCACTTTGCTGACCCCTTTTTTTGGCTTCGCATATAAAGTATACTGACTGTGTCTTCATGCACTTCCCATCTGATGGCAAGAAACATAAGGATAAAGAACCAGTAGTGAACAAAGAGTATTTTGAACCTGTTTACAGATTAGACTTTTACTTGCCCTAATCAACTGCTGCATAAATATTTGCTTTAATAGATATTAATGCCAACGTACACTGCTTTGGTGAAAGAATCATAAACACTGGTATCTTAATACTATATTCTTATTCTCACATCTGCAGCTAATGGGTACAAATGACTATCAGCAATTACAAAATTTCAAACTACTAAGTGCTTCGGCTGTGCTAAGAAACAATATTTCAATAATTAACTGTTCTCAAAATCAGGTTAAATAAACAAGACGTGATGACAAATAATTATAGTTTAAGATTGCAACAGATGAAATTATTCTGATGGGAAGGAGGGATCCAGCTGTAAAGCTTTTGACGTTTTTCCACACAAGCCACCCATAAGCAAACTAGAGAACCTTGATATAAAGGCAGGTACAAAGCTGGCTAGATTACATTAAGATAGAGAACATGTTCTTTAAACTTGCAGTCTGAGAAAAGACTGCTAAATACCATGAAGACAAGCCTAGAATTGATAGTTACTTTAACAGATTAAAGAGATCTGAAAAGGGAAATACGGAATTATTTGGTGTTCTGAGATGTGCAAAACATGGCACATGCTGGAACCAGTGATGGGCTATCAGTGCTGTGGAAAGAGCTCTGGCTCTTATTTGGAGTCACATCCCAACCAATCACAAGTTGAACATGGCAGCTGTTGAGAAAGAGGGAGGCATCGTGCTTAGGTACCTAAGTGGAAGCAGAGATTACAAGATATATGAATTAGCTCTAGCACTGGCTCAGCAGAAGTAATGATTCATCTGGACAAACATGCTCTAGTTTTGGGTCCTCAATTTCAAGAAAGATGTGGACTAGTTGAAAAAAATATCAGAGAATAACAATGTGATCAAAGGCCTAGAAAACACGATTTACCAGAACAGATTACATTAATTAGGCATTTTCTAGGCTAAAAGAAAATAGAACTGAGAGTGGACATAACAGCCTTAAAGTATATAATAGATTCCTTCAAAAATGGAAGAGGCATAATTTATTTTCTATGGCCATGGTGAGCAGGAAAAAAAGTTAAAGTACTTTAATTGCAGCAAGCATTATCTGGTTTAGCTGTGATCAAAAATACTGCCCCTGACTTCCTACACTTCTTATATTAAGAATACTGAAGATGTACATTTCCTAGCAGTCTGTGAAGTATTCATTTTTGTAGGTTTTTAGAAACAAGTTAGACAAGCATATATCAGCAATGACTTAGGTATAGCTGTTTCCATCTTAAGAATACATTAGACAGCTTTCTGAGATCCCTTGCAGTTCTATGGGTCTATGATAATCAAAACTTATCTCTCATTCATTGCTGATATATAAACTCTCAACTTTAGGAAGGTCATGTATCTCTGATAACCACCTGCTATATTTCAAATATGCTTTTTTCATCACTGCCCTCCTGGGATGAGCTTCCCATGAACTGCTGCAAGAAGTAATGCATTACATTCTTTCAAAATATCCTTAATGTTTACAAAGGCTCAATAACACTTCACTTGCTAGTGTGTTAATGCTGTCATCTGAGACATTTGTAGATATTGCCACCTGAATTTCCACATATAAGACTGTATCCACTTTCTGTTTCATTAAATGCATTATGTTTTGTCTGTGTGATCTTTGGGGCAGGGTTTATCATTTAGTTTTTAATTTGAACAATGCTAAATACAATAACGTCTTCCTCATCTGTGAATGTTAGCTGCCATGGTACTGCAAACAATAATGACACAATGTGCTAACAAACCAACACAGCAGGGTGCTATGGGAAAGAAGTGATATTAATTTCAATGAGACGGGCCATGTAGCAGAAAGTGTTTGCAGATGGTTTGGTGTCACTTTTGTCTCGGATCTTTCCATGGAAAATCCTGCATCAACACTGTATGATGGTGATTAGTGCACAGTGGTTCCTACTCAGCCAGAGAAGATACGTTCTTATTTATCTGGCTCTTCCCGAGATGGCTTATGGATTCAGGACCCAAAAAAAAAAAATCATTCAACTGCCCCTTCTGGTTAGCCTGTTTTTTTCATCACTTGTGCACTGTTCATAGAGACACTCTTCCTTGTTTTTATTTTAAACCTGTTACAGCCTTTGTAAATTATTTGTAATTTGTAAAGTGCCCACCAATAAAACATTAACTGTAAAGGATAATGGTGAATTTGAAGGTAGATATTGAATATATTCCAAACTTCTGGCGTGAACTGCTTATAATCCAGCCTTCAACCTAAAGTGACTTGATCTCATGAAGCACCAACCAGTCTAAGGAACAGTGCTGTGGCTGGAGAGATTTTCTGTCATTTGGCTTTGGGCACTTTGAAGTTGTAGAACTTACTTTTCACAAAACAAAGATCTCTGTAGATATCCCCATCCTTCTCTATCTAAAGCACCTGAGACCACTTACATCTTTCACAATCTTCCGTTTAAAGTCACATTGCTTTCTACCTGTCTGAATACAGGGCATCATCGTGATAATTCTCTGCTTCTGATTTTTCTTCCAGCTGTATGTCAGTATCTCTGAATCCTACCTTACAGGTTGCATCGTTAACTAAAATAATAGCCATGCTGGGTCAGAACAAAAGTCCATTTCATTTGGCACTGTTTCTAACAGGGCTCTACAGCAGACCTACACGGGCCAAGAACATGACAGGCAAGTTCACAGGCACTCCTGTAGAATAAGCTCCCCAATTGCAAGGATCTGTGACTTGCAATTGGCAAAGGTGATGCCTTTCTTAAAATAGGCTAGGAGTGGGTTTTGTTATGTTGTCCTACACTTTAAGAAGAATGTCAAGGGTAATTTAAACAGATAAGTCTACATGTAATTTTATGAGCTATAATTAAGTACATTCAGGATCGCAAGGAGGTCCCAAAACTTCTTTTCACAGCACTATCCCATAAAAATTCAACAGGAGACATGCAAAGTGTTCATTGAGCAGGAAGTCAGAAAGACAGAGCTCAGGAATTCACTGACCACTATATAAAATTAAGAATTCTGAATGGAATAAACAACAAACATAGCTGACTAAGGCATTTGTAAGCAGAAATATCTGAAGATGGAACACGGTGTTTAATGCAAAGCTGCACTGAGTAATAAAACCTGTTTTGTTCACTTTCACATATCAGTGACCTGGAAGAAGGAATTTGCAAAATGGTCATGAAATTGGTGGTTAAAAAAATCTGGGCAAGGACAGTCTAACAACAGAAAAATTAAAATTACAATTAACGACAATTAAGCTGGAAAATGATAAGCTGGAAAATGAATATGGGATAGATGTCCATACATAATTCAGCAATAAATATGTAACATGGAGAAAGCTAAGAATAAACAAGCAGTAAGCCTGAAATACTTCTAGAATAATACATATAAGTATTAAAAGCATGACAGAAAGCCAAATATAAGTGTCATATCTATGTAGATATAGCAAGATCATTTTATCTAGAAATAGACAAAAGAGGAATAACTTTAAAAAGTTACTATACGTACTGCTTTCAATGAACCTAAAGCCAAATAGAACACATGTATCATTTAAATGCAGTACCTATCCATTAATTTTCCTGTGAAGTATATATTCACTTATAACTGCAAAGCTGACAAACATGGCCAAACAATGAAAGCACAAGTATCTGTTACCATACATACACACTTACCCACATGGTCTGTATGTAAATACAATATAACTTTCTTCATCGCTTCGTTCAATAAATGTAACACACGTGTACTTTTCCCAGTGCCGCATAGCCTGTTTGAACATGGCGCGCTGGGTGCCTGGAAGAATAATTGTATGATATAAAATAAGAGACTTTTCTAACTACGTCTTTTTCCTTAAAATCAGATTTCAATACTAGGAATATTGGCCTGGAAGGCGTCACTGGATCATGAAGTCCTGCATCCCGGCAGTCCCATTTACTGTCAGATTCTAATTAAAGGATACTCAGACCATCAGCTCGTCTTATCTGCCTGCAAGGGGACCAATACTGCCTGACACACTCTAGCAAACATAAAACCTGCAATAAAAGGCCCAGCTATGTTACACCAGAGGAAGACAGCAGAAGAAATACAGTGTTGCTTATATGCCTGCAGTAGCATAACATTTGCTAAGCAATTTCCTAGATGAAATTAACAAGTGGACCACACAGGGAAAAAAAAAAGAAAACCAAACTAGAAAAACAAACAGGGGGAAAAAAAAAAATGAGGAACATAGCTATCTAGACAGAAGGGAAAAAGAAAAAAAAAAAAAAAGAAAATCCTATAGCCTTCAGATCTGAAAACCAATTTAACCTAAGACACGTAAACAGGCATACTAGTCAAGGCATTTGGTTTTAATAATGCTGTCCTCAACAGGAACCAGTCTCCACTTCTTTGCATCAAAATCTTTCAGAAATCACATGATCCATCAAAAGGGGGAAGTTCTTAATTTGGTACAATACTAAGCATACCTAGATATTTGTTTTAAACATTTAGAAACAAATCAAAACTATAGATGCAGAAGCAGCTGGGCCAGCTCTCCCCACAGAACACAATGCCAGCTAGTATACATTACCTCAGATAGTATAGCAATGCAATTTCATTGTCTGACAAAAGACAAGGCTTATTAACTTAGAGGCAGCATCTGAGAATATAGCTGTATTGCTTCTGAGCTGGAAATCCACAAAGAATGATACTATTTGGCATGAATTTTCTAGCAGAAATGCATCCACCTTGAAGGCTTTTCTAAAGATTACAGCATGGGACAATTAAAAAAAAAAATAAAAACAAAACCCATTTTTAACCTTACAGACAACAAAACCTCAAAGTTCATAAAAATAGCAAGTTCAAATGTCAGATCCTAAAAATTAAAGGTTATTCCATCCCATCTTGCCCTCTTCTTTTATCTTTAAAGCTTGGAAAACATTGCTTAGAATTTATCTTTCATTATGAAAAAGGTAAAGTGTTTGGTACATTTGGTATACTACTATGTAAATATCCAAACTAAAAGCTTGACTGTAACTGTCAGTTTAAAAGAAATGACTGGTTTCTCCACATACATATGCATAACCCTGCTATTGAGTTCCATAGTATGACTTGACTTAAAAAAAATATAATGCAATTTAAAAAATTCATATTCCTTCTCTCCACCCAAAGCACAAAGCTTACCAGTGAAATTTCCACCTATTACATATGGAATGACACCCCCTGGCCATATTCTTTCTGTTCGTGATGTAGCAGCTCTGGGAAATCGGTTTTTCTCATTTTTCCCTGAGAATTTTACAATAGATCTTCCTTTAGATGTATTATTTTGTTCCAAGCCTGTAATGATAATTAAAAGGCTGAATGAGATCACACACACACAAGAAGAGATCAATTATTTTCCAGCAGGTCAAAATCAGATTATTTCTTTTTGCCCTTTAAAAGTAGGACACTGCTGTTATGCAACAGTCTATCATCACTTAGTTTTCTTAGAAATGCTTGAAATGAAGAGTCTAAATCTTCATTTTTCAAGCACCTACAGTAACAGTTTGCACATACCTTTATCAAATTGAAGGTACATTGCATAATTTAATCTAATTTTTTTCATTTAATAATAACAATAAAAATATCACACTCCCTGTGTATTATTTTTTTTTTAATAAATTAAGAATTTTCCAGGAAAGACTTTGGACAGACCTAAAGTATCAAGGCATTCATTGTCCCTTTCATTTTTATTGCGAGATCTGGAAAAAGCAAATGCACGACCATCCTTAAAGCACTGAACAGAAAGAAGTTCTTAAAGTATTAGATTGGCTTTTATTGTCAGAAATTACAAGCTAAAAATAAATACATTTTTTGCAAAGTTGTATACACATGGAAAAAGTCAGAGAGGGTCATTTCTCCCTCTGATCTCCATCACCTGTAGCTATTACCAGTAGATACATTTTCAGATGAAAATGTGACTTTCATTTTGATACTAACCCTACAACACTTCACGATGCAAATACATATTTTTCATAAATGGGCTTTTGGAACTCTACGGATAAGTATTACTCATGGCTGAAATTTCTTTACAAAAACAAAAAATGTCTACTATTTTCAGAGATATTACCACCATTCATTCCGTTACAGATAAATCTTTCCCAAATCATCTGAAACTTACTGTAATAACAGAAGAGGAAAAGATTAGTTATTAGACAGGATTTGCACACCATAACAGGTACTTCTTCTAAAGCAATTTATAAGTTAGTATGCACATCAGGACAGCTGATTAAAACGGATCACTTGAAAGGGGGTCAACAAATCCTACTCAGTGGGGCTGAAGTCTTATTCCTCATTGAGAAGTACACCTTCCCTCTGGGAATATCCCCTGTGATATCAGTTCCACCTAAGTGTTAATGGCTATGTTAGAAGCAGGGAGGATCCCAGGGCAGGATCATGGTGTGCCATCTCCAGAGCTGGGAGAGTGGCAGAAAGAAGAAAGGGAAGAAGCCACAGCACAAGGCAGGGAGAATGCTCTTGATATAGAGGAAGAAAAGCCTGCCTTTATAACAACTAACACATAATTTAGATTATATCAGGAATTATATAGAAAATGTCAGGGTTTAAAAAACCACTCAGGTAAAGCAAATAACTCATCCTTGTAATTAAATGTGTAAATGAAAATTACACAACAGTCTAAAACCCAGGTAGAAAGTTCAGAGAAAAACTACTGTTACACTTAATATACAGTCATTACTGAACCACATCACATGTAAGTATAGATGTTTTACCATTCAAAATTCTTTTTATCAACTTTCTTTTGAACTAGAAGAAATTTGTGCCAAATTGTATGCAAAAGATAACAAGCATTTATGCAATATTAAACTTGCAATTCTCTTATAAAGAATGATGATTAAATACCAGAGCACATCTGCAAAGACAGTTACTGCGCACTGGTTAATCTTACAAGATACACAATGATGCATTTAGACATAATGTGGTGTGATTACAATGGAGTTTCACATATTTTCCTTTTCGAGGTTGAGGTTTCATGACATTAAATGACGTCTCCTTGCATCAAATATGGTGAGTAAACCCAACTAGTATTAACGGGGATTCCACTTATATAGTCTGCTGAATCCAACTACGTTCATAGTGGCAAGAGTATGGTTAGTATAAAAATGTGTTTGTTCAGTATAACACACCATAAATGCTTCAAACAGGCATCAGAATGCCCCAACTGGATCCAGAAAAATAACCCATAAAATTAGCAGCTATGCAGGATAGCCTGCCTGTACTGAAAAGACATTGTACTGATATCAGTTGAACTGATAATTGTGAATACAGCCATTTGAAAAAGCTAAGGAATTTTTAATATGAGGTTTAAAACTACATATTTTATCTTCCGTATTTGATGCTGGAAATAAGACCTTTAAGAAAATTCAACAAAGAACTAATCTCTTCATTACTATTCTTGTATTATTTATTTTCTAGTTTGTTTATGCCAGAAGTAATACAGAAAGTAGTACTATCATCATTAATGTTCATGATACATTATCACAACAGGCAACTTGCTAATTTAAACAGTGAAAATACCAGAGCCAAATCTTCTTATCCTGTCTATAAGCTGATAGAGGGCACCTCGTTTTTTTGACATTCCGTGGTCTCCAAAGCCACCTTTAAAAAGAAAAGAAAAAAAAAAAAAGGAATTTTACAGAAGTTAAATACATGGAATCTTACACCTACAGCAACTATATAGCCTGGAGAGATTAGAAAATACCCCATAAGAACTGCAATGCATCTTAAAGGAAGTTTAACATTCTTCAATGACTCGCATACAAATTCTTCAAGTATTCTTGACAGTGAAATAAAAACACACTTTTAGCTGAAAAATTTTCTAATATGCATTCCAGAATGTAAGCCAACATGTCTTTGTTATTCAGACAAGTCATGACAATTACATCATCTAATTATTATTTGGAGTTTTTTTCCCTGGTGACCTTGACATCCTCAGAGCCATATTGATTGACAGCTAAAAGCCTTACTCTCACAGAAATTTCCTGAATGCATGCCATAATCTTCTCATTTCAAGGGAGGGGAAAGAGGGAAAGCAAACACCCAAAGTTTCATCAGAAAAAAAAAAACAACAAAACTGACACAAACTTAATATGGCTGATTTTACCATGAAAGATTTGGTTTTCTTTGTCATCATGAAAATAGATGTCAATGCACTCTAAAGGCTTTGAAACATCACATGCCGGTATATATTGCAGTAAGGCCTCACAGGTGTATATTATATATGTCTGTGTCATTTCAGAAATCAATGGGCAAGAAAAACTAAGCTATTAAGTAGCTGATTTTAACATTTACTGTGCCATTTACAGAAATGCAATGCATTTCTAGTTTACTGCATACATTTGATGCACCTGCCACATACTCACTTTAAGTATAATTCTTTTGTGGCTGCAGGTGCCTTTGCAAACACCAGTTAAACCAGAAGAAAGAACACTGATAATACTGCACTAGTCAATAAATCATTCAGAATTGTTCAGAAGTTCATAGTAGGTTGTATTTTAAAATTCAATATCTGTTATCGTACAAAAGAGTTTGCAAACTACATGTGCAACAGCAAAAGTAAAAAGATAGAAATAAAAGGACCATTGAAGAGTCCAACCATCACTCAAAAGACCTTTCCCAAATTCCCATAAAAACCTTTAATAAAAATGTAGAAAATATATTTATTAAACAGCAACTTTAAATCATATTACAGATGAGAAAATTCCATATAAGGCAAGTGAGTTTGTGTGGCTGCTCAGTGAATAACAATGTGCCTAATTATTTGGATTACACTGTCACATAGTTGCTGGCTCCCTTGAGAAAAATTTTCCAAATTTTTTAAAACATTTTAGATAGATGAGGTAATAGTTCAACACATTCCTTTCCAACAAGTTGCATGGTAACTATAATGTACACTACAGAGAATATAACAATTCCATTCCTTGTATTGATCATAATTAATGTAATTGTCTCTCATGTTAACATTCATCTTATAAAAAAGTCATGCAGCTAAAGATTCCAAATATTGAAAATATCCTTAAAAGCATCATCACAGACATAACAGAAAAAAAAAAAAAATGAAGAATACATTATTTACTTAAAGAACCTATTATACTATAATTATTTCTAGGAAAAAAAAAAAAAAGCCATTAAACTATCATTTCTGTGTTAACACAGCCTGTGGGTTCCATATAGCGAAAAACTGAAGAAAAAGTATCTTACATAACTAATCTGTCTTATATGAATAATATACAGCCTTGCAAGCCATAGTCCAAAAAAGTTTAAAAACCGCAAAAAAAATCATATTTGCTGCATCTTCTCATACTTCAGGCAGGAGAAGGAGGATACATTTGGCAGTTTGGACTAATAATAATACATACATAACAATTTCATCAGCTTTACTGTTGTTTCTGTTTACAACGATTATGTGTATTGCTTGGACAAAATGACAAATAAAATGACAGAGCCACACTCTGAGAAGCTCACAGATTAAGTATCTGACCCTGCAAATCCAGGCAGATAATCCTCATCAAAAGGAGTAGTCACATCATGTGAATCAGAGCCTGTGCGCCTCAGAATTTTTAATTAGTAGTTGAAATGAAAAATGCCACTCCACAACTCTATCTTCACAGAATCACAGAATCATCTAGGTTGGAAAAGACCTTGAAGATCACCTAGTCCAACCATTAACCTAACACTGACAGTTCCCAACTACACCATATCCCTAAGTGCTATGTCAACCCGACTCTTGAACACCTCCAGGGATAGGGACTCCACCACTGCCCTGGGCAGCCCATTCCAACGCCTAACAACCCGTTCTGTAAAGAAATGCTTCCTAATACCCAGTCTAAACCTTCCCTGGTGCAACTTGAGGCCATTACCTCTTGTCCTATCGCTTATTACTTGGTTAAAGAGACTCATCCCCAGTTCTCTGCAACCTCCTTTCAGGTAGTTGTAGAGGGCGATGAGGTCTCCCCTCAGCCTCCTCTTCTCCACACTAAACAACCCCAGTTCCCTCAGCCACTCCTCGTACGACATGTGCTCCAGACCCTTCACCAGCTTCGTTGCCCTTCTCTGGACATGCTCCAGTAATTCAATGTCCTTTTTGTAGTGAGGGGCCCAAAACTGAACACAGGAATCGAGGTGCGGCCTCACCAGTGCCGAGTACAGGGGTAAGATCACTTCCCTGTCCCTGCTGGCCACGCTATTTCTGATACAAGTCAGGATGCCATTGGCCTTCTTGGCCACCTGGGCACACTGCTGGCTCCTGTTCAGCCGGCTGTCAATCAACACCCCCAGGTCTCTCTCTGACTGGCAGCTCTCCAGCCACTCCTCCCCAAGCCTGTAGCGCTGCTGGGGGTTGTTGTGGCCCAAGTGCAGCACCCGGCATTTGGCCTTATTGAAACTCCTACAGTTGGCCTTAGCCCATCGCTCCAGCCTGTCCAGGTCTCTCTGCAGAGCCTCCCTACCCTCGAGCAGCTCAACACTCCCACCCAACTTGGTGTCATCTGCAAACTTACTGAGGGTGCACTCGATCCCCTCGTCTAGATCATCAATAAAGATGTTAAACAAGAGTGGCCCCAAAACCGAGCCCTGGGGGACACCACTCGTGACTGGTCGCCAAGCGGATTGAAATCCATTCACCACAACTCTTTGGGCCTGGCCATCCAGCCAGTTTTTTACCCAGCAAAGCATGTGCCCATCCAATCTTGATGGTTTACACCCAAGTATCTAACCTGATGTCATCTTTGGTTTGTGAAGGTCAGCAACAGAAAGTGCTCAAAAATCAAGTTTGTAATTGTCATTTTGTCTGTAACTAAGGTAAAATATTATTTTTTTTTCTATTTTACAGATATTTTACATTCCTTTTCTAGTTGCTACCAAGTAACAACTTATTGGCAATCTACTCTTTTGGAAATTAAAGTGAAAAAACCACACTAGACTGTGTAGTTTGCAAAAATAGGCTAAACTACTAGTTTATGCATCAAAATGTGGTAAATTTTAAAAAATAATTACATATATAAAGCGTAAAACTGAGTTCTCCAACTCTGTTTTTAGAAAAATCAAGAATGTTGAGGGTTCACTGAGAGCCATTACAAAATCATTAACTTCAGCAGAATTTGTTCTCCAAAGTCCAGTCCCAGTTGTGCAATAAAGGTAGAAAAATTTGATCCAAATGTGTTAGCAATCCTCAACAGGATGACTAAATATCCTGAACAGGATACTGTCCACAGGAAAAGATATGCACAAATCTCAAGACAGGTAAGGAAAGAAATTTAAATAATAGAATATTAAATATTATTTAAAACCAGCTTTAAAACGTATATTCTTTCTGTGGCAATTGACAAAAAAATAAATGTGCAGTTAAAAAGTAAAAATAGAAAAGCAAGAAGAAAAAGGAAAGTCAGCAGCCCAAAGAAATCACTTGACTTCATTTGCCTTACGGGGGAATGACCAACCTTGCTCTCTACATTTTGTCAGCAAAACTAGAGCCTGAAATACCTTCAAAGCCAATTAAAACTATTTGTTTGGGGAAGAGGGGCAGGGAAACCGCTGACTCTACTAATGTTTTAAAATCCAGTTTTGATCTAGAAATGATCAAAGATGTTCCTGCCTTGAAAAAACAAGTGGCTTTAAAAGGAGATAAAATAAATTTTCAAGTTGTTATAAAAATTGTCTAATCACATCTAACTAGGAAGAGTAAAAATATTTTAATTATATCAATATTGAAAGGTTAAATTGAAAATTGCTTCTTTGGTCTGAAAAATTATTTTTTGGTTTTTCCTCAAAGCGTTCCTCATTTCCACATATCAGTAATCATCAAATTAATAGTAGCTCAGTTCAGGAACATATAGAACATGTTTAACAGAAAATAAATTTCAATTATGCATTTATACATTTTCTAACGGCATTTTTTTCCACACTTTTCCTAAGTAACTTGTCTTTTTTGGTACCATAACCTGGAAGTTTACAAATTCTCAGTTATAAATTTACAAATCAGAGCCTGAAAGCATAGATATTTTTAGACATTAGATAGACATCCATTTAGTCATGGATTATGTTTTCTCTCTCTCTCTCTCTCACACACACATATATATTTACACACAAATAATATCTCTTTGTCTGTCTGAATATCCAACTGCCTGTGTTAATCAGATTGCAGCTTCTGGTACTAATGCGCTGTATGTTAACAGCAGCAAACAAACGTATTAAAATGTCAGATAAATAGTTGCTTTTTAGACAAGGCAAATTCTAGCAAGGATGACATATTCTTGTGTTGCTTCTAGATCTGGGTACAGATCTGGATGAAACTGAAAAAAGAGCAAAAGGAGGGGTTGTAATCCAAGATTCTTAGTCTCACCTCCAGGATTCCACATATGTTCTCCATAGGGCATTTGGGCTCTGCTATTGGGAACTTTTAGCAATGAAAGCTAAGCTTCATACAATTTCCTTTCCCACATGACCACCTGCAGAGTGGACTTACGGTTCCTACCAGCTTCTGCTCTTCAGTTCAACAAGGTATTTTTAATCAGAAATGCCAGAATAAAATTAAAATTTTAGCTTTTCTCTTTCTTTCCCTAAAACAAATTCATACTCATTGTTTAATGACTTTTTAAAGTGTAAACTAATATTACCCAATTACTGACTTTCTACATTTAAAACAGAGATCACCTTCTATGCAGAAATAAATAACAGGAAAAATAAGTTAAAACAAGCTTGAAATATCATACCTGTGTTATGGCCAAGTCTTTCATTGGAGTGCTGCGTAAGGTCAATCGTCCTGTCAATGTGAAAGATTTTTAAGTCTTCATCATCTAAGGCAATATCTCCCCAAAAGACAGCTTTAAATAAAAAAAAGCTCAATTTAATTAAATAATTTATTTAGACATTAAAACCAATCTGAAGACTATAATGCCATGTCCCAACACTCGGGAAAACATGTGACAAAAATATATTTATATCACATATATTTGCTTACTGCTTTATATTTTTATACAAAGAAAGAAAACTACATAGCAAAAGACTTTTTTTTTCGGTATTCTCCTAAACTCTTAGAGTCTTTTGAATTTCTTTACACATTTCCTAACTGCAAGAATTTAAATGTAATGTCAATTTATTAACAAATTTTCAGCATGTGTTGTTTTCTGTAAATACAACAAAGCATAAAAGACACTGAAACATGTTAACATTTGAACTATGAAGTCAAAAACATACAGTAATGAGAAAATACAACCTTTAGATTTCCTAACATCTTCCTGAAAATGAGAATTATTTGAAGTAATTTTTGTTATGTTCCAGTACTTTCTATATTACATTTGCCTTAGAGAATTAATATGTTTATCTGCTTCCTGTGACACTGAATGAAAAAAAAACAAACAAACAAACAAAAAACCCAACTCCTTTATTTTTCATTTTCCTCTTGGTTTATTTGTATGCTTTCTTTTTATAGTTAATCTATTAGGATTCTTTCAAATACTTTGCTTTTCAAAGCTCCAGTCTCTCTTTCCTCTTTTTAACCTTTCTTTGGCCTTTTTGGTGGGTTTCTTCTTCTCTCTTTTCCTGTTCTCTTTCAGGCTCTCTCGGGTTTTTTTCTGTTCAACTTTTGCATAATTAACTCATCTTCCCTAAACTGCTATCACAACTCAGTGAACCAAGATATAGGCTCACTTGCAAGAATTCAGAATCTATAACCTCAGTCTTTCATCTCTGCCTATTTTTGCTGAGATTTTATCCTGAGATCTCCCTGCCAACTCAAACTTATCATTAAAGCTGAACTCAACAGGCCATATCCTCAACTGCTGTGAATGAAGTCAACAGAGCATATACCAATTAACATGAGCTGAAATGGTTGTTTATTATCTTTATCCAAATTCTTCCTTTTACCTCTCTTCACTGCCTCTGCCAATAGCTCTATTATTTGTCCCCTCACAGTCACAAAACCCCTGAGTTCAATCTCAGTGTCATCTTCAACTCTTTCCCTTCTTTCCCCCTCAGAAAGACATCACTAACTCTGCTTGGTTCTTCATTATACAGTTCCACAGTAAATTGCTTTCTCCGCTTCCATACAACTCAAACCTTGTCCAAAGTCCAGCTGTTACCAAATCATTCTGTCTGGTCTACTTCCATTCAAACTGATCCTAAACATTATTAACGAGTATTATTTTTCTCTGTCTGTTTTTTATCTTACGTTGTAGAGGCCATTCATCTGATAATATTCTCCAGTAGTTTCATGTTGCTGCAAAAGTTACCTTTTTCTTGTTTATTGATGTTCACATTCATTAGTATTTAATCAAATCTGTATCAAAAAAGTCTTTGCTTAAGCAAAAAGATATGTATTTCTAAAGAACTCTCAGAAATTACATTAATTCCTTCTATCTCCATTATTTTTCTTGAATGCAAGGGAACTAGGAGAAATCACATTACAAATGCCTTTGGTCTGCCTTGTAAAATACCTTAAAAAATATAGATCACCTACACAGAGTTCCAAAATGAAAATTAAACTTTTCATTTAGAAACATAACCAACTCTTATGTCTTCCCTAAATATGGATATTTCCATGTATATAAATTGTACACAAAAAGATAATGTTTCTTAGAAACCACAAGTATTTGAGACCATTTCTGAAACTGTTCAGTCACTTCTAACACATTTCTGAACTCTCTCCTTCTGAGGGTCACTATTTCCTTATATTCACATCGGGCACATCTTTCTGGCTAGTCTGCTCTCACCAGTGATGTTTTTTACCACCAGGTCAAGAGACAGAGCTAGTGGCAGCTCTAGATATCCTTTTTCCCTTAAGCTTCTAGGAGAAAAATCGCAAATTGTCAGGAGTTTTGAACAGTGAGGGGAGAAAGTCAGTAGTGTCCATCTGATTTGAGTTAAGTATTATTTATTATTACTACTATAAACACCTTCTACAGATTTCTCTTGGATATCATTCATAACAGGGGCCACTGTATAAGCACAATAAAAGATTGCAAACTTTAATAAACAACAGAAAATGGTAAGAGGAAGAAGGTATTAACATTTCAGTCTCCAAAGACATGATGTGCCCCAGCAGAGGTCACACAGGTTGTCCACACCAGACTCAAGGAAGTGCTAAAGCTTAATAGCAAGCCCATTTTTCTTTCCTGTAATATTCAGAGTTAACAAAAGGAAGGTTCTGAATTAACAATAGATGATGCAAAAAATAACTCGCTAACAGAAACGCACTAGCAGAAATCACTTTAGTTTCAATGTGTAATACTGATGTATAAATACGAAAACCTGAGGCAACTTGAATTTCAGAAAAATAATAAAGTAAAAAAAAAAAAAAAAAAAATCGGTGGAAAATATCCTCCCTAGTCTTGCTAATGCATCTTTATCACTTCACTGTGGTAACATTCACTTTGCAATGAAAATACAAATAGTAAAGACTAAACACAGTGAATTTGACTGACATAAATGCATTTATTTTGTGTCCACATATACAACATATACCCCAATGTTCAGGCAAGGTGTAGTAACTTTGTTGAGTTAGAAAGGAAAACAAAGATATGCTATTTATGTTAAACATCTGGACTGCTAGCTAGTTTTTGATTAGCAACCAAGCACAAGGTTAAGTTTAACAATAATATAACCATGGTAATATAACAGTAAGTGCTGATGCAAGTTTGAAGTAATTGTAAACAAATAATCTGCATGACCAATAGGACCTACGTTCTCTAATGCATTAACTAAAGAGGAGTTAACACTGAAGAAAGAAATATTACTGTTTGTTTAAAACTATAATGGACAGTTTGGAGCTTTCTTCAGGCCACAGTTTTTTTGACAATTCTGTTTCACAGAAAAAGACAAACATGTAAAAGACAAACATGATGAAAGGCAGAAACAGTGACAGAATTCACTCATTTGACTTTAGCAACAATTTAATAATTGCCACTTTACTTTTACTGAAATAACCTATGATTTCCTGTATTAATTTCAGTGCAACAGGGAAGATATACACCTAGCAGAAGAACAACAGGTAACTGGATGCTATTTAATTTCAATATAGTCCAAACAATCAGCAATGAGACAAAAAGGGAGTTAACAACTGCTTTTTAATAAATACACCTTTTTCCCCATGAAAGATATGCACTGAATATAAATTCTGCCCTTCAAAGCCTGAAGCACAACCCCACCTAAATTATCCAAAAAAAGAAAAACAGGTATCTCCCACGACTGTTGAAAGTATCTAATTTTTTTTAATGCCTGTGTAAGTGTCAAACTACTCTGTAACTAGAGAAGACCGTATTTTTATCTCCAGCCTTAAAATTTTTATGGCCTCAAACTATCTGAAGAAGTCACTCTGTATACTTCATCTTGTCACCCACCAATCTTAAACTTACAGAAAGCAAGCAGAGGATTGTTTGGGTATGCAAGGCATGATGTTAAAGACTTTGCTAAGAGCATGTTAGGATTAAGAGTTTTAATAGCTCCCTCTAAGGAACTTCTGTCAGAATGGACCTGTTCAGCTCTGCATCTCCCTCATTTTTCACAGATATTTAATTAATGTTTCACCCAGAAAATTAACAAGAATCTGATAACCAATTCATTTATCATACAAAAAAAAATGAAAATTGAAACAAAAGGATGGAAGAACTTTCAAAATGATCCAAACAGAACTTTAATGTACGTCTACTTATTAAAGGTTACTTCATATTTTCTCTTATTTTATCTATCTATTCAGCAATCATGAAAACTTGATGTTTACAGGGAGCTTTTTCATTTAATTTGAAAATGCAAGATTGACAATAATCTTAGGAAAACTATGTTAAAAATCTGATACAGTATTAATTACAGGGGGAAGTATTTAAAATATCTTTTATTATGTATTGGTTCTTAATGGAAAAGAAAATGGATCTTTTTGTCCAATACTTGATAAAGAGATATATAACCTGTTATATCAAATTTCATGCAACTTTGATTTTTTTGAAAGGGGATTATGTTTTATATGGCCACTACATATGCATTTATAAAAATTCAGAGACATTACATGTATCAGTTTCAGAAAGATGGACACAAACTG
Source organism: Strix uralensis (assembly GCF_047716275.1). Classification (NCBI taxonomy): domain Eukaryota; kingdom Metazoa; phylum Chordata; class Aves; order Strigiformes; family Strigidae; genus Strix; species Strix uralensis. The sequence goes on from NC_133975.1 coordinate 44,580,754, forward strand.
ATTATGTGGTAAAAGTATGTTTTTCTGTAACAATGAAGAAGGATTTATGTGGAGCTCTTAAAAGAGAAAATGCTCTTCACCAGCAGATACAGTCCTGCCTTCACACAACTCAAAGCCCTCAGCCAAATAGCACCTTCAAAAAGGTCTTATTTTATTAAAAGACATAACACCGCCTTATAAAGCAGCTCTTTGCTACATGTAAACAGTCAGGTCAAAAGCTTGAAAACAGGAAAATAAGTAGGTTGCAAAAGATATCTGCCATCCAGAAAAACACACTTTGATATTTCCAGACAAGTAATGTGATTGGAAAGGAAAAATAAGATGATCTATGAAATACGGATCAAGCACAGGAGCTACAGCTACATTCGACTACTTGTAACAGGAACTATTATTTTATCATAAATAATTAACTCATCTGCAAAGATCTCTTTGCTAATGTACTGTCTTCCAACAAGACCATCACTGCATTAAATATCTAGTGTTCTAAAGGAATAAAATATGCTACTAAGGATAGGAAATAAAAATAAATAAATAAATACTTTTTTTAAAAATAGATGAAAACTATTTTAAGTATATGGATGTACACACACTGTATGAATCAATTAGCATACACAGTTAGAACAAAAAAGGCTTTCATGACTTTCTAGAAGATGGTCAGAAGTCACAGAACAAGAAAGAAAATGTGGTTAAATCCATGAGGCTGCAATATGTGGTAGGATGGCTCATTCTGGGATTTGAAATATCAATTAGCATGTAAGTACAGGAGTACATTCCTCATAATTGCAATAACAAAATTATCTACATCAAGCTTCCTTCAAAATTTGTCCTACAATTACTAATTTTTAAAACTCAAATAATAAACAGCCATTTTTTAGTAAAATATACTCCTGATAGTATTCATACCAATATTAGTAACAAAGTATAAAATGCAACTAAAATTGCTCATGTTTGCCACTACAGCACAGCAGTGTAGCAGAAGAAAACCAGCTCTACCTTGGGCTGAGTCAGGGGCACCCAGCTACCAAGGACAGCTCTAAGAGACCAACACCATCTGAGACCACTATGCTCCAGAAATCATTTTCATAGAGTGATTTGTTCTGATGACTGTGCAGGCTAGGAAAATGTTCAACTCAGGTACAACTTTCCCACATTCGGAAAGCTTGTGAAATTAAGATTAGATAAATTCTGTCTTAGACTTTCTCAAACTGAGATGCAAACTGTGATCAGCCACATAGTTCTGCAGGCAGATGGAGAATTGTGATAAGGGGATTACTCCTGTACTGAGAAGATACCAATGAAAGGATTAAAGCAATATTAGAAGACATTTTAAAAGCAAAGCCTCAGATTTTGGTATGCTACTGGGATTGGAAAGCACAGGAAGTTTATGCTCCAACCCCTTCATAGAAGCTGCCAAGAATGGACAACAGAAATACCAGAGTTAACTGCAAGGCAAAATTGAAATCTCAAGAGCTCCTTTAAAGTCCTTCGATGGGAGGTGGGACACCCAGCACTTTTCAAAGTCTAACCAGTAATCCATGCAGCAAGAGGTGCCAAAAAGTGTGTTGGCCCAGCTTCAGGGTAGATATTCATCTAAACCCACATGTGCAGCGGTTCCAATTAGCAGCCTCTTCTATAGCTGAGTCATTGAGTACTTCCCTGTAACAACACAGCTATGTGCATTATAGTCTATCTTGATGAGTCATCTTGTTCCATACAATCCATTCACGGCTTACATAACTGCCTCTAACTCTGAATAGAAGGAGGAAAATTTAGAGCTAAATAAGCAAAAACAATTTCACCTCATTACAAGAAAGACAACATACGCTACTATAATTAACACGATTTTGTATTCCCAGTCTTCAAAACGGTTCAGTCTTTCCAAGATTTTCAGGTACAATACACTCCTCTTAGAAATCATTAAAATGAGAACAAGACAGGGCAAATAAACAATAAAAGATCTTATGTGCAACCACAAGCATAAGACTGCATGCCATACCCTGAACTCCTTCTATTACTGCTTATTAGTGCTACCTTCAGCCATCACCGTGTAATAAATCTCCACGTTACCATAGAGAGGTCACAGAACTTTCAAAAGAAATTTATGAAATGAAGTTATTTAATCAAGTGTTTGATAATTATCCAAATCAGCTTGACTTTTATTGAACAAAAATATGACAGCAAAAAAATTTAAATAGAACTCTAACATTAAATAGAAGACCAAGGCAGCCTATTTTCACAGACACGCCAAAACAAGAAATTAACTACTTCATTAATTTCACCATGCAGCATTTTCAAATCTGTGCATGACTATGAGCAAGTGTTAGTGAAACCTCTTGATTTGCTTGAAAAAGCTCAGACACACCTGAAAAGGGATATAACACCTCTGACAGGCTCCTTCCATGTTCCTACTTGGTGTAAATTATGTAAAATAACACGCTCATCAACACTCACACCAATTCTATTTTTCAAGAGTCCTGCTTTAAACTGCTTATCAGAAAGCCACAATTTTCCGTAAGGAATGTATCATTTCCACTTCTATCAGAAAAGAAAATAATGATGGCAGAATACTTTAAACATCTCCAGACTGTTTACCAGTTAGAAATACATTCCTCCATTCTTTTGAATGTGGCATCTCTTGACAACACCTTGCATAGCCATACATAAAGTTATCCTGAAATCAGCTAGCTTGTGTACGGCAGTGATGTAGCCTTAGAAGCACAAATTTTAATGCCATTTACTCAAATCTTCAATGACACAGTTTCCCTGTTGACATCATTACCCACAATTCACTACTGTCTCATGCCACCCACTCTTAGAAACTTTCCCTATGTTCCCCATGCACAATGCTTTTAGCTTCCTTCCTTCCTTTCACCATGTGTTCACATTTATAGGTAGGGTGCTGGGAAGGCAACATCCCTGTTGGGGCCAAGTTACACTTGTGGAGCCCCATTTGTGGTACACAGCATTTCACTGCAACTCCTTCACACTGTTGTCCAATCTGCAGGAAGTTATTACCAGACTGACCCAATCAGGACAGAAAACCAAACAGGTATGACCTGACTGTGGACACAAAAAACAGCTGTAGAGCCGAAGGCAGGAGAAGAGAAATAACTGCTGGAGAGGCATCCCCCATCCTATAGAGCCAGCTGGTTCCAGACATCCCTCCCAGGCACACAGCAATCAGATCAGAGCACAGATGGGCTACGGGTTAAGTGGCATGCAGCACTGGGCATGTTCCAAGTTTTTCAAAGCAGAAAGCATCTCCAACACAAAGCAAAGTAAAATGGAGTATTTGTGACACTCTTTATCAGGGTGAAATCTCCACTTACCAAAACAGGCATTTGTAAAGCTTGATCTTTGTGAAAGGGGATACTAATTTGCTAGAAATTTTTCTCCACGACACAGCATAAATCTTGATTTACAGACATCCATTTCCTCTGAGCTAACTACAGGTTTTACTTTGTTCTTAATTTGAAAGTAATGACTTTTTCAATTCCATTTTTTTGTGTTCCTTTTTTGAGGGACAGTTTTCAATTTCCTTTAAAATTAGTACAAAACAAAAAAAAAAGTCTTCAAGAAAGCAACTAGTTTGACAGAATTTGCAGTCTTAGGTAGAAGGACAAGCTTCACTCCTAAACTTACTGAAGTTGAGGACAGGCTCTTTAACAATGCACAGCTCCTCTGTGAAAGGTTTGGTTCTTGGTTAAACTGTTCAGCCTGGCAAGCTTCCTGACTTTCAGGAACTATTTTCTTTTTTTATGCAAGATCATCATCAACACCACACACACTTTGTAACTGGTAAAATCTATTCCTCATGTAATGGGTTAACTGCTGAACTGAATGCAAAGGACACTGCTGAGCAAGCAGTAAAGATGCTTGCACACTATGTTGGCAGAGAAAGCACCTCCACTAAGAACTTCCTTCATCACTGATCACTGCCTTTGGCCAGATATTGGCAAAACAAACCTACTGAGAAATATTCTGAAAGAGATCCATTTACCCATCCTACTATTAACTTTTATTATTATTATTTTCTCCTATTTCTAGGTTTCAGGCTGCAGAAAGAGTCAAAGGTAAAAAAAAAAAAAAAAAAAAAATTTGAAACACATGCCTTTCTTAAAAGCAGTTATCAACCACTTTGAAAGGAAAGCCACACCAAGAAACCAGAAAGATCAATTGCCAAAAATATAGGGCAATCAGTGTTAAATTTTCTTACCACAACAAATGCTGACCTGCTTTATATGAAACCACATGTAAGGAGTACCATCACTTCCTGGGTCAGTCACTCCTCCTGTCACTAGGATAAAACAGAGGCAGTGAGGGAAATATTTCTCCCTCTTCCTGGCAAGGGTGCATGTCATCCCAAGCAGAAGCCACTTGTCCCAGTATTTGCTGACCTTTCATTTAGTGATAACAGACTGTAGTTTCTGCCATAGGAAAAGCAGGCTAAAAGGTCATGGGGCTTTTTTGCTGTCTGCAGTCACCTGCAAATGCGGACAACTTCTGCTATAGCTCTCTTTATTAAGGAGGATAGAAAAATACACCAGGGGGAAACTCGGGTCTATAATATCACAACAGTCATAATTACCCCAGTTAGGCCTGTATGACCATTATGATGCTATAATATTCATTTTCATTTTACTTTGAAACTCCATTAGCCTGTGAATAGCCTTAGGGTCAAGATCTACAAAGTTAATTATATGGCTAAGCTTTCTTACAGTAGAAAGAACAGGCTCCATGAGACAAAATTACCACTCTTAAAATATAGAAAATACATAAATGTATAAAACTAGAAAGAACAAAATTCATTGCTTTAAAAATAAGAATAGAAATTAAGAACAGAAAACTTTCTGTACAGAATTTTATATAACAACATTTTTTTTACATTTTGTTATACAAAATGTTTTACAGCTTTTTGTTTTCCTCATACCAAACTTCAGGTCAAAATAGCTTCTCTAGGTTCACAAAATAAATTAGATTTTATAAGCGAAGTACAATACCTTTCATAACTTTTTCCACATGATTAACAACATCTTTTTGCTCAGAGCAGACTTAGGTATTTTTAAATTAAAATAATACTTTCATCATCATGAAACAACTGTGCATCACTTGAGCACAGTACTAGTTTCTTTGTCCCAGAAACTGAATTCAATCAGTTCAGCATGGTTATTAAAGGAAAAATAATTTTCTTGTTTTACTTAGGAGTTTTGAAATATTATTTTCCTTCTAACCAGAAGGTAAAAAAGGAGCTAGAAGCTTACACAGATTCACCCACATGAATGCATCTGGGGATAGGGTTATTGTGTAGTACTCTCTGAACTCTCTGTTCAAAACAAAACAATTTCTAGTTTGATGACTTTGATGCTTCAATCTTGAAGCCTCAGAAGAGAAGGAAGGTAACAGTGCTTCTGAAGTCAGGAAATAGCAGCAAACAACAATCAGACACTGGAAACAAAGTTCATTTTGTTTACTGAAGTTTTGCAGCTCTTGTGGTCTCCAGCCTAGTATAACTTGGGAAGAGCAAGTGGGGTTTCAATGTTACTAGTAAAGCTCACTTAAGCAGAAAATCAGGCGACCCAGTGAAGACAGAGGCGCTTCACAGGCTAGATACCTGCAAAATAAAAACTTCCAAGGAGTCTGGAGTTAGGCATCTGCACTCTGACTAGTCAACAAGCATGGAAACTTTCACCACATGACTGTCATACAGAAAGGGAACCAGGGGAATGAACCAACATCAAGCAGAAGTTGTGAGATACACATTCTTGAGCAAAGACCATCAGGACTACAAATCTGGTCCGTGCTTCCTCTACCATTGTTAAGAAAAGGCACACAGGTTCAAGCAACAGAGGTTGAATGGAGCAAGGAAACCAAATCACATGAAGCACAATGGAGGAGAGCTACAAAGTGAAGAAAAAGAGGTAAAAGAATATGACTACTAGGAAGACCATTAGCATGCAGAAGGCAAACAGTTACAGAGTATTTAATTTTAGTCACCTACAATGAACTGTTTGGGGGGGTTTTTGAGAGAAAAAATTTTTAGTGAGGTGGAAGAACTGGAAAGACCAAAATAATTTCCAACTTTGTCTAAATGTTTATATTTCAGAAGATAGACGTAAAATCCTTTATATGCTTTTCCACTTTTCAGAGCTTAAAAAAAAGTTAAGTTCCAACCCTTTCAGTGGAATGGCGATATTATTGAATTGTAAGGATTTCAGAGAATAAAATCCTTCTCAAGGATGAAGAACAAAAATAATAAACCACTCAAAATTCACCTAAATAGACTTCTGAGGGTGTGGGGCAAACCAGTTTTGGACACAACTTCAATTTAATATCCTAGCTTTCAGTGATGGAGTAAGTTACAGGGTCTAAAAGTGTTGTTTCTGATAAGCTGAAGGAATAGATTTATATACATTACAGGAGAAGGAGTATTTAAGATGAGTGGTCCCCAGGTCTCGAGCTTTTGCAAGCATGTTTTCCTGGGGGTTTCCTGCTTCACTCAGGCAAGTCAGATATGAATAGTGCCCCTGGAAGAGTCCTGGTGCAAGGACTGGAGAGACTGAGCTCAGCACGAGGATGGCTAGGGCCAGCAGAGCACAAGCACCACAAAGCAGCCTCGAAGGGAAAGCAGCAGTAGCTGTCTGGGGATTTGGAGGCCAAGCCAGGAAAAGGCTAATTGACAAAAAAAAAAAGGTTGGGAACTACTGTTTAGCTAAGATATCTCACTTTGGAAATACCAGTCTTCAAGAAATTTCACAACCATAATGTCTTTCCTCTAGTGCTACAGGTTGTTACTATGGAGTAGAAGTGGATAAGGAACTCAGTAATAAATGAGATAACTCCCTTAGCAATTTTGTTGTGCTATGACAATAAGAGGCCACATATTAATACAGTAATGCTTTCTTTAAAACTTGGCATTAGAATATAATAAACATGTTATATTATTTTTATAGTGTAACAGCACTTATCTATGTGGAAATCCACTCCTCCTGTACCTTTTCCTCATCTTTGGGAAATTAAATGTATTTCATTTTCCCACAGACATAAAATCCCAAGTAGGCTAAAGTAGTACCTCTAAATCAGGAAATCCCTGAATAATCACTAAATGCAAACAAAGATTTATACAAAAGGGAAGCACATATCTGAGGGATTATCTGGCATTTGGGATCAAGGTTCGCATCATACCACACGAAATAAATGTTGCTCCATTTGCACCATCTTATATTTAAACATGAAGAAACATTAAAATGTATATAAATAAACCTTTATTTAGGCTTCATAAGTTATTTCTGTTATCAGCTGCAGCTTCCCATTTCAGTCATTTTTGTCATGAACCTCACTTAAGTCACTCCATCCTGGTTTTAGCACATCGTTCTGCGACCCGGCTCTGCAGAATAGACAAGGAAAGGGACTAAACAGCTCTTAATGTTTTTTTGGCAGTTGTCCTATGCTTAATACAGCAAGTTCTGGGTATTGGACAAAAATAATTCTATATTCTCATCCACATATTCAATAAATGGTTCTACCATATTTTGTTGTTACTGGAGTACAAATCCTAGTCAATACAGCTAAAAAGTTGAAAGATGATTGTTTTACCCTATATCATCCAGTTCACATCATGGTTTAAAATAGACATGATGAGTCCCATTCATCACAACTGTTTTGTTTGCTTGTTACTGAATACTGATTTTTTTTTTCAGCATTTGTAATTTAAGGGGTTGTTTTGGATTTTTTTCCCATGGAGACTCTGCACAGCTGTTGATTATTTTTTGGACACAGCAAGTAAAATAGAAACTGAAAAAATATCCTCAGAGTTAGTGAGGTGACAGTACATGCACAGTAAAAAAATCACTGATGTTATATAATGCTTAATATCAAGTTATTATAATTTAATGCTCCATACACCAGAATCTTACATAACTTAATATTCTGAGCAATTTTAACCATGACAGTACTTGAGATAGAATTTATACAATCATTCTAATATTTTGCCTCTTGATAGATACAATGAAACCTCATCTCAGTTTTGCATTTGTTCCCTCTTGAAAAACACTATTCTGCTATAGAAAAACAGTGCTGCATAGCTGCTGAAAGCTTTTTTAAATCCTTGTTTTTAAACAGTGAAGAGCATTAGCCTTTTGCGAGTACCCTGCTGCAAGCCAGTGGAATCTCCGCCCCATTCTGCAGAGAATTATACATGCTGCATGCAGTCCAAACTTACTCACTTCCTAGGTTTTGGCACTGTTGGTAATTCAAGTATCATCAACAGAACTGAAGCAGAGGAGGTCGAGGAGAGGGCGATAAAAAAAACACACAGCTTCAACTTTCTCATGTGCCTACAGTTTTTTGCAAGAGTGCCTTTATCCCAAACTTGTGAGGCTGCAACCACTATTGCCACACCCAAGCTGCCAAAAAATTGATTAGGTTAAATTATGCATATTTATAGCAGTATTTTACATGAGCACTTAAGAGTTTGCTACTTGTTTGCAACTGATTACCAGACTAATGTACCAAAAGCAAATTAAGAAAAAAGCAATCCAGTAACGAAAACCACCTATGAATCCCAAGGATTTTATTACAGACAATCTTGTGGTGTAAAATAGTAGCTATGTAAAAGTTCAAGAATTTCACAAATCTTAAAAGAAAGCAAATAGTTTTATACCTTGGTTAAGCTTCCCATTTCCAGAAAGTCAGTCTCATGCTGATCCTCATTTTATAAGGCATTTTAGTTTGTATGTCAAACAGAAACACTAAAGGGCCAATCCAAATAACAGATCCTGACTTTTTCTCCACGCTTATTATTCTTTTTTTCTTGCCTTCATTAAGCCACTGCAGCTCCTTATGCACGCTTACCACCAGATTTCTTAAACTGCTTTATAATAGCGGCCCATATGTTAGCAGAAACAGTGTACCATGGTCCATTTGCCATCCCACTCACAGACATTGCTTCTCCTATTGCACCAGTCTTAATTACAGCTGTTGTTTACATTAATACAGAGAAGACAGATACTAAGTATTTAATGGTTTTTAATGTCTTTGGTTTTTAATTAATAAAGATGTTACTGCCTAAATTAGTCTTAGAGTATTTTTAGATGTCTTTAATACAATTCAGCAGCTGGAACAAAGGATGTGAGCCAAACATGATGTTTCTAGCCAGCTCACCCTGGGCTAGCATGGTCTGATGGCTATGAGGGGTGTGTCTTTTGACAGCACCACAGTGGTGGCCTCAAGTAACCTCTTAACAGATCTCTGGAAAGAGGAATTACACAAAATACTGCAAATACTAAGCTTCCTTTAAACTCAGAGAAAATACAAATATTTCATATAGCTAACATTCAGAACAAATATGCCAAATTAACAATTACCCTTTTCATAGGATTGCTATTTAGCCATTTAGGGTCTAATATTTCAAAATTCCTTAACTATTAAGATTTTAGGAAATAGAAAATTTTAGTAGGCTCCTTAACTCCTAGATGATCTTTATTCTTTCTTCATTCTTTCATGCTTTCAAAGCAAACTATTCATAAATAGACATGAATATGTAGAAAACCACAGGAAAAGCCCTTGACCAAGCAAAACCTGAGTGCCCAGAAAACATGTTGCTATATCACTTACCCCTTGAGTAGATCATATGTATTATTACTGTGTTTATAAAACATTGCCTCCAGCACGATGTTCAAATGTTAAATGCAAAATCCTATCTTATCAAAAGGCATACTCTGGTAAATATTTGAGAGACTTCTGCTCTACATGTGGGAGGGAAAAAAAACCAACCCAAATATACAAAACATACACTTTCTTCTATCCACTCTCTCTTGTCATATGCATCCTAGTCTGTAAATCATAATCCTAAACATTCACATTTCTCACGTAAAAGTTGTGGCAGTACACATACTTGTTTTAAGTATTTCCCCGAGTCAATACAAGAGTAACTGAAAATAGAATTCCTAGTAAAGGACAAAATGGAAGAATTTACTAACCCAGTGCTCTGGAGTAGTACTGTTTAAGTCAGTCAACTCATTGGTCTTTGGATATGAGAGTGTTCAAATATTCTGGGACAGACAAGACTTCAAGTGAATGACTCTTGGCCACTACCAAGTTTTGGAAAGAAATGTCAGTCACCTAAACTTGAAATTTTCTTCTCACAACTGAAATATCCACAGACTGTCATTCTACAGAAATTTATCTGCTTGAAGCTCTTCTAGGAAGGATTATAAAACAATATTTCAGATTGTGGATTGGTAGCACGAATACTGCTTCAGGTATTAGAGAGCTGTAATATTACACTCTCATTGTGAAAGTCAGTGTCTTTCAGTTATAAATTATTCCCCAAGAACATGACTCCCAGAAAGAAAATAATTTTATCATAATATTACTATTGCTGGTATAAAGACATCTAAGTGGAGAATTCATTCAAATGTCATATAAAAATTAATCTGTAAAAGTGTCAATTAGAAGCACCTTCACAGATGTGACATTTGAGGTTTATAAATTAATCTTGCAGTTGTCTAATTCTGAAAGTACATTTCTTTTATCCCTGAAGAGGAAAAAAGCCTAACAATTTAAAGATATTCAGCTTTTTGAAACAACAACCAGTAGAAAGAGATCAGAAGAATCTTTTAGAAATTTCATATTCATTTTCAACTGCAGAACTGATATATTCATCTTAGAACTAACAAATATCTCCAGAGGTAGACGCAGAGTAGATAGACAGAAAACTGTCATGTAATTTGCAAGACATAATGTGACAGAAAAACAAAAAGAAAATCCTGTACTAGAGGATTTAAGATTTTCATTTCTTTTTCCATGGCAGACAAAAGCAAGAAACCTAGCTCTAGATTGTGAGTATACCAGGAAACTGTCTTTGTGGCATCCTAAAAACTCTTAATTTTGATGAATGTCTTAGAAATTCATGAATGCACAAGGGACACTTCAGAGAGCAGTAACTGACCTAATCCAAAGTTTGAGAACAGAAGACATCTTCATGTGCTAAAATGACTTCATTTGTTTTCATAAAACATGGGAGGAACATCTGGCAGGACAGGAAAGGATTCTGGAGCTTTTTAAGGCAGAGCTGAAGTTAGTGGGAGGGATTTGGGGGTTGGATTTTTTTCTGGTTGCTTGTTTGGCTTTGGCAAAGAGGTACATCACATTTCTGGTACGTATTGAAGAGCTAGAATCTTAGAGTCCAAAACTGGATGGAAAGGATTGCAAGGTTCTTACAAATCTTGACAAAGTATAGTAGATTAAAGATCTGCAGAGTGTGGATTTTAAAAGATTAAAACAAAAAACTGCAAAACAAGCATCAGTATTATACCACCTGCAGCAACTCTATCCATTTGGAAAACAACAAAAAGCTTCTGAGTCACTAAAATCAATACTTCTATTTGCAGTCTTTTGCCTGACTGACTGAACTGATTTATTTGTGGCAATTTGTGATGCCTCAAAGGTTATTTATTGGATTTGCACTAAAACAAATTATCTTGATAAAATGAGACAAACATCTCAGGGAAATAATGTACTCTGCTAACTCCATAGGGATACTTTCAGTACTAACAAAAATCCTGAAAAGCAAAACGCAGCTAACCATTGCTCTCATTCCACAGGCTGTACTGAACAAAGAGTAGCGCCAACTACTGGTTAACTAACGGTGATAACCATCCCATACTCCCAGGACCCAGCACAGAGATACACTGCATTGCACAGCATCTTACAAGTCACCTGTCACAGAGCTACCCCAGGGGATTTCTCAGGCGGTGTTGCCCTACAAAGAGCACCCCTAGCCTCTAGTCTCAGCACAGCAAAGCTTTGTGTGCAAGCATGAAAACACTAATATGCTAGACTATTGTCACTAGATCAACAAATACGTTTTCTTCAAGTATGGAATCAAATATTATTAGTTCCAGCATGGGAGCATGCAAATAACCTTTCTTCCTAATGATTACATAGTTTTCCATTTGGTAAATTGATTTTTCCTGTTCTCCATGTTTCAAAGATAGAACTAAAGTCACTGGTTTTAGTTAATTTATCCTACTGAGTTTTCCTTTTATTTAACTCCCAAAACATAAATACTGAGTGGGTGAAAGCAGAAACTTTAAAACATGATAACATAACTTATGAACTAATATACCTGTTATTTTTTCCACATTAGTTTCCAGTTTCTCTGTCCAATAGTATCCAAATTAAAAGTCCAGTCATATATCCAGTCAAAATTTTCATGGAATAGCCAGAAGTTCATTGTTTTAATAACACAGTACTTAGTAATACAATAAAAAGGTTTCACTCTGAAGTTTTAACAACATAGAAATATGTAACTGGTTGAGCTACTGAATTCAGAACCCTGCTGGTACCATCAACTTTATCACATGCAACTTCCCATAATTTATCAAAAAACATTTTAAAAATGGCACATTCCCTTCACTATTCCTAATGAAATCTTTTTCTGTGATACTTCCAATTTGAAGCTGACCTTGCTTACTTGGCTTTAGACTTCTTTTTTTTAAAAAAACATGTTAACACTATTACTCAATTTTCATAAACCAACACCACAAATGCAAATTTAGAAGCCATTCCTACTATGAGTTTAAAATACACAAAGTCAGAGACTACAATTTTCTGACAGTATTACTGGAATTCCTACCATGCAATAAAATTCTCTTAAGAGCATTTAACTGATAACGTAATTCATGTTACCAAATAATAATAATGTTAAATCAAAATAATTGAAGTTCTACTGCAGAGCAAGATACAGATAGCTGTAGCTTAAAATTACTAGCAAAGTAATGGAGATAAGTGGATTCTTAAAGAAAGACATAATGACAGAAGGAGTTAACTTATCAGGCAAACTTTACACTCAGAGATAAAAACAATTACTCTAAGACTTTTAAATCTTTAGGTTAATATAAGATTGATAAACTAACATTGTCTTCAAATTGGTAGCTATGTCACACTTTCATGTCAGAAATTAAATGTTTCTTCCATACACAATTGAAGCAATTATCTCCATATTACTAACATTAGACAAAATCAGTCATATTAAATTGATTTAAATGACCTCTTAACAAAAGAAAGCATAATTAAGTACAAAGAATTATCATTCAGCTGCATCTTTCTTCTTGCAAGAATTATGTCTTAGCTTAAAGCTATACAACTATTTTTCAACTAGAAGAATATATAGAAACATTTATGAAAAATCAGCAAATGGCATGGGGCTATTGTAAATGTATGCAATGAGAAAGATGGGTCATAAATGCAGAGTGACCTGGACTTCTTGCTAAACTGAATCCACAACAGTCCAAAACAGTTAATATCTAACACAGGTGGATATCAGAAAGCTCATGTGTTTAGAATACGTGCACACACATGCATGTACCTGTGAAGAATATAGGTCACATTATCAGAAGCCAGACACTATCCTAGAAAAATTACTCCCCAAAAGGACTTTGGATCTGCATGATATGCAACCTCAAACCCAATGGTTTGGTCCAACAGTAACCAAGAAACAGTGCACGTCTTTTGACTTGATTGGCAACTGAGAGTCAGTTCTTCACCCCTTGTAAGACTGTGTGTACCTCTGGCCACTTCGTCAGAGAAGCCTTAGGCACATGGATCAAACAGAGCCTGCCTGGTGTCTTATCAACCTGGCAAGACATGGAAAACAATGTGGGATAGAGCTAGGGAAAAGCGCAAGGTACACTGGGGATGCAGCTGGATAGAAACAATAGAAATTGCTAATGACCCACTTGCCAACTGGACATGGAATTAGCAGAATGGTGAATAACCAGGTAAACACGATTTTCAGGGCAATATCATGGCCCAGAAATTGTAAGCTATTTTAATGGAGGAATGGTGTATAAGCACAGTAAGTATTTTACCTGGCAAACAAATTCAACAGACCATTGGCAGAACAGTTCGTTCAGCTTTGAGATATGCTCTCTCAACAGAATGCTGACAGACTGGAGCAGGTTCAGAAAGCATTCAAGCAAATTATTTTTACTGAGGAAGTCAGTATATATAACTTAACAGAAACAATGCTAAATGATTCAATGAGAAAAAGTTTATTCACTGTGTGACTTTTCTTAGTCCAGATGATGAAAGACAAAGCAAACACAAAAAAATTGATAACAAGAAAATTCAAACTGGACGTAACACACATTATAGAATAATGCATAATGGAGCTAGGAAGGCATTTACAAAACACCGTTGATCATAGGTTAAATACTTCTTAACTTTTGTTTTTACTTTTTTTTCTTTTTTGAAAGGAAGTTCTCTGCCAAGTCCCTATTCTTTTTCAGTTAGAAAAAAGGTACAGCTACTGAGCTATCCTGGATTATTACTGGTTTTATTATTTACATATTAACTACATGATTCCTAAAGTTTACCGAGAAGGAGACTATACTCTACACTCTAGAAAAAAAATTGCAAGTAGATAGATTCTGTGCCATTGTGAGACAACAGAAAGCAAGGACATGGACAGAAGTAGACAGTTAGAAGGGAGGATAAGTCCTTGATGTGACAATAACAAAAGGGAAATACCAATTGAAAATACTCCCTTTGTGGCCTACTTAACTCCAGTCCAAAACAATGCATCTGAAAGAAACTCAATCCCTAGATATGAAGGGAAGAGAAACAACTCTCATTGCTCTATACACCCCACAGAGGAGCAAAGCCTTCCCTTAGAGGCAATACAAGGGAACCAGTATCTGGAAAAGAGACCATGAGAAAAGAAAATGACTCTTATATGAGCTCATCAGAAGTATCAGCCAGCAAAGGTTAAGTAGGTTCTTGATCAAAGGAAATAGTAACATTATTATATTATGGAAGAGCAAATCATCTCAATTTCAAGAAAGCTGGAAATTAAACATGTACCTAGCATGGGCAATTGCAATAACAGATTGCTCTAATAATCCTCATCTCTGAAGACAATGTGGAACCTCCCTTATCTCTTTCAAAGGATAAATTTGACCAAATCAACTATTTTTTTTAATATTAAGCTTGAATATTGATCTTCCAGCTCTTTCAGAAAACCTGTTCTTTACTATCCATAGCATTTAAGCACGACTCTTGTTGTAAAACATTTTATGATGTTTAACAAATATAGAAAATAAATCCCAGCAGTCACACAAGACTGATTCATAGGATGATTTAATCGGCACACACAAACTGACAGAACATTTTAATTCTCACCACTTAGAGAGAGGTCAGGATAAACACAGCAAGGAGACAGCCTATGTTTCATGGATCTGGCTTCTGTTGGTTGTCCTTGGTGCCTGACATTTTGCAGAAGAACTTAGCTTCACCCAAGAACTTGTTAAGGTATTTGTGGCAATCAGATAGTCACCGAGCATGCTACAGCTGACAACAAAACCTGTCGTCACAAGATGTGGCCATTCCACTTCTGACCAAGTTTGGTACCAGCAGGAATGACTTTTGCATGTTGAGATCAACACACTTCCCACCACTTTCTACTTTGTACCTTCACAGTACCCCCAAAACACTGTATAAATCCTGAATTGAAAAGACAGGGCAAATTCTTAGCACCTGGTTTCAGTCGGTTCAGATGCCTTGACCGAAATATGCATTATTTTTCTGAATAGCACAGGAAATGACAGTAAAGATGCACAGTAATCTCATGATCCTTGAGTTTAGGGTAATCACAAAAAAGACACACATAACAAGATTTGACTTGTGGTAAAGTTAGCTGAAAAGCAAAAATCTCTTGGCTACACATGACGGACAGCTAAATGAACAGTTTTGATCTGCTCACTTGTGTTTTTCCTGTCAACCTATTAGATCTGGCAGAGTCATCTGTCAGTGAAGCAAAAGCAGCTTTCAGGAATGGCATCTTTGGTATTTTCCACTGGGGCAGAACTAGACTTCTGAAGTAATTCTGTATTATGATAATCAATGAGGTGAAATTTAACATGGACCACTGTACAAATGGTATTAATAATGCACCACTGAATAAGGTATTTACCAAAAATGCAACTCCCAGAAGCATCTTCATCTTCAGCAGAGAAATACTACAACAAAGCAAAAATCTCATGTCAGCACTCAGCAGGAAAAAGAGAAAGCACCTGATTGGGTCTTCTGTCTGATATGTTTGGAAGACAAGGTACCTTGGGTTTGGGAAAAAAAGAAAAGGAAAGAAAACAAAGAACAGAAACTGTGTTGCCACAAAAAAAAGACACAAGAAAAAATGGTGACCAAGCTTTAAAACATAACAAATACTTAGTGATAAGTACTACCCAAGGTAAATGATTAATTTCCTACCAGTAAGTATTAGCTAGAGTACACCAGTGTACAGCTATGTACAGATCTTTTCCAACACTTGCATCTAATACTCCTTGCTTCTTTAACAGTCAACACTGTTATTGAATTTAGGTATGCTGTGTTATTGAATATTATGGCTCTGACATTCTTGAGAATAATGTAAAGGTGGCTTGCTTTCCTGAAAAAAAAGGTTTTTTTTTCTTCTGAGTGCATTGAATCTCTTTCCTGCTATGGAAAGCAGTTGAAAAATCGTCTTTCAGTTGGTTTGGAAAAAAATAACATTTTTGTCTAATCTTATATATTTTCTGCAAGGATATATAGCAAGATTTTACCTGCAGTAAAATGTCTTAAAAAACAAAACTCTCCTGGAGATGTGTAGTAAAACATTATTCAGAAATAGTGAGAATGTAGTTTAATGGTGCATTTCACACTACAGTTTTAAGCTGTCAGTAGATCACCCTATCAGATACTTAAAAGAAACGTATCATGCAATCAGTTAAACGGTAATAATTTTTGGCATTTCATATACTGACTTCTGTTCCATTTCTACAATTTCCGTCCCCTCTTTTTAATTAAAGCAGAAAGGCTCAGATTATATCTGAAAAATCAACACCTGCAGGTAAAAGATGAAAGCTAAATTTAGGTACATGTTACACAAATAGAGCTGGAAAAAACCTAGTCCACACTGAAATATGCTTTAAGGTATTAGAACAATTTTTAAAATCTTCTAGATCCTGACTTTTCTTATATATCTTTTCCCATTCCACTCACCAGACAGCGTACCAGTATCAAAAATGGTATTTTTAGTTTTAGTTTTTCCCTACGAAAGTCTTTTCAACAGTACCTATGTCTAGAATAAAATCAATTATTTTTCTCCTGCAGACTTGAATATTTCTGTATACAATTTCAATAAAAATAACTCTTGGTAGGAAGCATTAATGAAGAAGAGTGTGTGACATTTACAGCTAAGTGGCAGGATGCAGACTACCAGGAAAAGATAACTAAAGTCAATGGTGAGCACTTGCACAACGTAAGCCAGTTTGGCAGAACCTGATACTGTACTGCAGCCGGGAAACTAGATAACAAAAGGTTGGCAATGTGCATTCTGCTCTTTAATAGAAAAGATGATATCAGATAAGCTAACAGCCAAATAGTCACATCGCATCTTTCCTCACAATAACATGGACAGGAATACCTGGCAGTACTTAAATTTAATGGTATTTTGTTTGGAAGAAAAACTAATTTGAACTGTATGGTAAGATGACCTTTCATTTAGATAAAATTGAATTTAAAAACTACTCCTTCTGAAAAGAGAGATAGCATAATTCATTAAGACAATTTTCGATAAAACTGATAAGTATCTAGCAATTGTTAGACGTTTCATCACTATGAAATGTAAGACTATCCCACTAGTAAAACTCACATGGTTTTCTGTATAAGCTCTGACAACAGACGTTAACTAATGAATTCAAGAAACAGATATAACATTAGGTTTTGCAAATACAGCAATGTTCATGATAATGTTTAGTTTTCCTTTTCATCTTTTACCTAAACATCGTCTGTCGTGTACATTTGAAACAAACCCTTTGGAGAAGCTTTTCAATCTCTCCCATATTTCACACAAGTTAATACCTTAAAAGAAAGGTAAGTTTTCCCACAAATACTGTGCCGTGCTTATTTTGGCCCTTAAATTATGATCTACTATGATTACAAAAAAAAAAAAAAGATTTTTTTACTTCAGGTACATGTTAACAAGCAGTAAAAGAACCTAAATTCAGAAATAACAGATATACAGTCACTTTAAATCTTTTCTGTTTTAGGACTATTTTTAAAGACAAAATAATTTGTTACATCATTGAGGATTGCGGCATAATAGGCTTCCACTACCTATTGTTACAAAACAGGTAAAAGCTATTTTAAATTTCCTAGCTTTTGCTTTAAAAAGTGAAGAGTCAGTTTTTTATATGGACAGAAACAAGGACCATGCATCCATCATCAGAGTTTGTAGCCTGAAATTATAGCACAGACTTCTGTCAGATGAGATGCAGGACATTAACTGGCAATAGAGCAAAGCTTTTATCCCAGAGAGGGAAATGGCTCCTGGAGCTAAGTGCTAACTCCAGCAGCACTCAGGGGAGCCCTGGCCCAATTTATCCCTCTCTTTTCTCCCACCCTGGAGGTGGGATCTGTGCCACATATTTGTGCCCCCAAAGGAGGAAGAAGGGTTGCTGAGACTATGGTTTTATGGAGTAAGCTGGGCCAGGCTCTCTGACTCTCCAAGTTTCCCAGGAATTGCGAGAACTTTTTCTCCCAAGAGGTATTCTGAGAGGCTGAGGGGATGTAGTTAAGGATAGGAGGTAGGACTCCACTAACTTGCTTCCCTCCAACTCACATTGCTCTATTTGCTCTGACAGCTCCCAGCATAATGCGGTCTAATGCTTCAGTGGCAGCCTGGGACCCCTCCCAGGAACAACCACATTCAGGCATTGATTTGGCAGGTTGACACCATTTTCCTGAGAAAAATAAGCAAGAGAAGGGAAATGGTGTGTCTGAACTGTTTAAACTCAACTAAATCTGAATAAAATTGGATGGGATTAAGAAAAGGTGTTTTTCTAGCTCTAGGGCCTTTTCTCCTCTAAATATCAAAGATTTGCAATGTAATAGCTTTTCTCTAGCCCACCCTCCCCTAAAAGTAAAAGGAATCTTAAAATACCAAACACAATATACAGTCTACGTACAGGTGTGGTAATCCACTCAAATTATAAAGTTATAGACAGTGCATTTGCAGGACTTTGCATATGAAAATTGTGAACCTCATTCTTTAAGTCTCCAGTAAGGCACAGAGGGCAAAATGGATGAATGCTGTAACAAAGATTAGGGCACTTGACAGTGCATGGGACACCTCTTCAGCAGCAAAACCCAGTTTTGTTCTGAAATCAGTAGCTGAAATACAGTCTAGAACCTGTCAAGATCAATGGATGTTACTATTTAACTATGAGGAAGCCTATGTAAAGTGTATTTGTGAAGCTCAGTCCACTATTCAGCAGACATGTGCTAACAGTATAAATAAATGACAGCTTTATTGGCACGTTCATCAGAGCCTTCATCACAACATGACTGCAACAGCCTAGAGTTGCAGTATAAGATACTTCATGCTCTGCATCACTTCCTAACAGCTATAATAATAAAAAAAGCAAAGTCTTGTCCATGTATTTTCTGTACATAGCCTGGAAATGTAATTAATATTTTATCAATGAGAAATTTTGTAAAAAAATGCTAAGGAAATGGGGTGAGTTCATTCATACTTATTTGATTATATGTACTTGATAGCAGGAAAACTTTGCAAACAAACTCACAAATACTTGCCATTTACTTAAACTACAAATGACAATGTAAACATAATTCCTGTCCTTGTCTTTCTCTCCTTCTAAATGCTAACTATAAAGTACAGTTGGTGATTTACACAGTGTCTGTACATTCACAGAGAATTTACAGACCTATATTTGTTGCCCAAAGTGATTCTTCCAACTAAGTGGTGGATGGATGAACAGACAGACAGACATGTGGCTATGAACACCCAGAGAAGGCTGAAAGCAATAATATGCAAAGCCAAATTACGACCGCAATTGTCATATAGTCTTTCCTCAACTTCCGTTATGTACTAACATTTGTTTTGCATAAATTTTGTTTTGTTTTTCTATACAGTTTTCATTGCATACCTCAGTTCTCCGCTTCCATTCACTCTTTATTCTGGATCTCTGGAAATAAATACTAAATTTCTTGAATGATTTGAAAATATATAAATACTCACATATTTGATTAGTTATCAAAATAAAAATTGTTCTTGAATCCAAAACAAATTTTAAATAAAGGAAAACAGTAGTTACTAGCTGTTACACAAAAATAGCATTAAGAGTGTGGACCAAAAACTAACTTCCAGGAAGTATACAATGACAATATAGAAAAGCAAAGTTTATAGGAAAAAAATAATGTCAAAGTTATCAAAGGTTTTCATACATACATTGAGGAAGCCTTTTTTCATAGAATCATAGAATGGTTTGGGTTGGAAGGGACCTTAAAGACAATCTAGTTCCAACCACCCTGCATGGGCAGGGACACCTTCCACTAGACCAGGTTGCTCAAAGCCCCGTCCAACCTGGCCTTGAACGCTCCCAGGGAGGCAGCAGCCACAATCTCTCTGGGCAACCTGTTCCAGTGTCTCACCACCCTCACAATAAAGAATTTCTTCATTACATCTACTCTAAATCTACCCTCTCTCAGTTTAAAGCCATTGCCCCTCGTCCTATCCTACACGCCCTGATAAAGAGTCCCTCCCCATCTTTCCTGTAGGCCACCTTTAAGTACTGGAAGACCACTATAACGTCTCCACAGAGACTTCTCTTCTCCAGGCTGAACAACCCCAACTCTCTCAGCCTGTCTTCATAAAGGAAGCCCCCTGAGCATCTTCATGGCCTTCTTCTAGATTCACTCCAACAGGTCCATGTCCTTCTTATGTTGGGGGCCCCAGAGCGGGATGCAGTACTCTAGCTGGGGTCTCAGAAGAGTGGAGCAGAGGAGAGAATCACCTCCCTCGACCTGCTGGCCACACCTCTCTTGGTGCAGCCTAGGACATGGTTGACTTTCTGGGCTGTGAGCACACATTGCTGGCTCGTAGTCAGTTTTCCATACACTGCTACTCCCAAGTCCTTCTCCGCAGAGCTGCTCTCAATCCACTCATCACCCAGCCTGTATTTGTGCTTGGGATTGCCCTGACTCATGTGCAGGACCTTGCACTTGGCCTTGTTGAACTTCATGAGGCTTGCACAGGCCCACTTCTCAAGCCTGTCAGGGTCCCTCTTCATGGCATCCCTTCCCCCCAGCATGTTGACCATACCACACAGCTCGGTGTCATTGGCAAACTTGCTGAGACCACACTCAATCCTACTGTCCGTGTCACCCACAAAGATGTTAAACAGCACTGGTCTCAATACTAACCCCTGAGGAACACCACTCGTCACTGTCTCCACTTGGACATCCAGCTATTGACTGCAACTCTGACTGCAACCACCCAGCCAATTCCTTATCCACTGAGTGGTTCATCCATCAAATCCATGTCTCTCCAATTTAGAGACAAGGATGTCATTCAGGACAGTGTCAAATGCTCTGCACAAGTTCAGGTAGATGACCTCAGTTGCTCTTCTCTTACCCATCAATGATGTAACCCCGTCACAGAAGGTCACCAAATTAGTCAGGCACTATTTGCCCTTTGTGAAGCCATGTTGGCTGTCACCAATCACATCCTTATGTTCCATGTGCCATAGCATAGTTTCCAGGAGGATCTGCTCTACGATTTTACTGGACACAAGGTGAGACTGACTGGCCTGTAGTTCCCTGGGTCCTCTTTATTTCCCTTTTTACAAATGGGGGTTATGTTTCCCCTTTTTCAGTCAGCAGGAACTTCACCTTACTGCCACAACTTCTCAAATAGGATGGGTAGTGGCTTAGCCACTTCATCTGCCAGTTTCCTCAGGACCCTCAGATGCATCTCATTGGTTCTCATGGACTTGTGTACCTTCAAGTTTCTTAGATGGTCTTGAACCTGATCTTCTATAGTGGACAGTTCATTCTCCCAACACCTATTTTTGCCTTCTGCATTTTGGCTGATGTGGCTGGAGCCCTCACCATTGAAGACTGAGGCAAAAAAACAGTTGAGTACCTCAGCCTTTTCCATATCCTGGGTGACCAAGACTCCCTTTTCCTTCCAGTGAGGGCTCATATTTTCCCCAGTCTTCCTTTTATCACCAATGTACCTATATAAGCTCTTCCTGTTGCCCTTTTTGTCCCTGGCCAGACTTAATTCTATCAGGGCTTCGGGCTTCCTAACCAGATCCCTGACTACCTGGACAGTTTCTCTGTATTCCTCCCAGGTAACCTGTCCTTGCTTCCTCCATCTGTAGGCTTCCTTTCTGTGTTTGAGTTTGTCCAGGAGCTCCTTGTTTTCTTTAAGAGCATTACCTGTTTCTAAAAAGGAATACATTTATTTTTCATAAGTGAATGTGATTGCACAGCACATGAGCCAGGCCTTCCCTCCACTGAGTTAAGAATATCTTTTAAAAGCCTCTAGGTCTACTGTTAGAGCTCTACTGAGTTACTGAAAGGGAAATAGAGAAAGAAAAGGAAATACCTTCAGGTGTGCCTCAGTAGCTCTATTTGAAGATCTTCTCTCTGTTTGTGTGGATCCCAGTAATTGGACAAACTTCAAAGTACCTGTCCAGGTATGTAATAGTTTATCTCAACCATTGATGAAGGAATTGACCCTCAAAACAGACATTTTACAGACCAGGAAATCTTTGGAAAGGATGCCTCAATACTGTTTTTATTTCTTGTAACCCATCCTTCAATATGAAAATATCAAGACCTACCAAATATGCAAAAACAGGGAAAAGTGAGAAACAGAAAAAAGTGTCACCAAGCTTGCAATGGTGAAGAAACAACCAGCACACAGAAATTGTGCTTCCAACAGGCTGACCCTTACAAGGAAGACTCAGAAAAATTGTATCTTTCTGTGTAGTATTGAATCAAACAGCAGCTACGTGAATTCACGTGGTAAACAGGCATTTGCACAGACAGTTTTAATGAAACACCCGATTACTTATTTGGGAAGTCTAGATATTTCCTCTGAAGTCAACAGTATCCAAAGTGCATCTCGTTTGATCCTAGGCATCTATACTCACCCTTCCAGCAAGAAGAAACAGAAAAACAGGCTTCTCAGGCCAAAGCCATGCACTCCTGTCTAACACAGGTATCTAAAATAGGCAGATCTAGTGACTGATTATGCCACCTCTCTCTTTCAACTCATTATAGCAAGATGAGAGATGACCAGCTTAAACTAAACATCTGTCTTTTAGAAGGCTAACTTTAAGGGGTATAAATGCTATCTTGTGTTTCTGATGCTTTAGCACATTTCCTTTCCAGTATTTTTCAGATACAATACAGAAAATGGATATGCAACTTTGTGCCGCCTTTGTCACAGCATAATTACATTCTTCAGTGAAGGCACAAGAGGTTGTAGCAATGTAACTGATCTTCCATGCACCAGGCATGTGTGCAATTCAGAAAATACAAGATTATATCTACATACATGAGCAGGTGATATAAAAAAATGAAAAATACCCCAAAATAATGTTTTTAAGATAAAAAAAATAGTGCTGCATTAAGTTCCTCTTCAAGAATTCTGCACATTTTAAGATACTATAGTTATCTCTGTATCCTCTATTTAGACAATGTTTCTAGGATTTGAAATGTTAACAGTGAACTGAAACTGAGGAGCAAAATCAATAGCTTCATTTGATTTTCTTTTTTTTTTTTTTTTGCATAATAAGTATGTGTCTTTAGAATTACTGTTACTACTCAGCAACCTAAATATGTAAAGGTGCTTGCCAAAATTACGTCTTAATCTTTGTCCAAAATTGCACAGTCCCCTGAAATAACTTTTGTGGGTAATTAGTAATTTTGGCAACAAAGTTCCACATTGGACACGGGACAGAATCTTCCCTGTAGATTCTTAGACTAATTACCTAAGGAGTAAAAGACCAAACAATTACAGACTTGAAAAACTATTCTGTCAAAAAAAAAAAAGCAGTTAATTTCAGAACTAACTCAAATCAAGAATCAAGATGTGGGTTTAAAATAAAAACTATATTAAACTTTGTTTAAAAGCAATTACAGAAAACAGAAGTAATTGAATTAAGCCATACAGAAAGCTCTGTACATTAGACAAGTTTGTACTAAGGCACTGTCAAAAGTTTTATCAGTTACCCTACTAGGTTCAGAGATATTTAAAAAATAACACTCACAGACTTCCTGGTCTTACACCACTAAAGAAAGAAGGGACCAGAGCAAACAAATCTGAGCACAGGGCATGTGACTGACCGTACTCCTAACTATTAGTTCATTCCCTTACTTTGATTCAAATTGTTCCAGCTTGCTGTTTCCAAGACAAAATTTAAGCATGGTCTTAAATGTTGATCACTCCAGGGGCCATTTCCCAAAAAAGTTGCAAGCGTTCAGATTCCACCAGCTCAGCTCCCGAGCGGCTCACCTGCCTTCTTGAGACACGCCACAGGCCAGGCAACATAGCTATAAAAACCATCACTTCAGTGGACCACAGCACAGCTGTTGTACTATTTAGATGCCTTGCACCAACAAGAATCATCAATTTGTCCTAAAAGCGTAATGTTGGAACTCACTATGAAGCTGGAAGCTGATGAAAATTGCATATTCTTCAGTTGTTAAAGTTTATGAAAAGGAGTCTGAATGGCAGCATTATCTCAAAGTTTAAGCAGGGCATAAGGTTCATGAGTATTTCTTATTAGTCTTAAAAGCATAATTTGACATCTCTGAGTACCAGTTTATATTTCTGAAAAATGGGCTATATGTTTCAGACAAACACTGCACAGCCTAATTAACACTTAGAAAATGTTTTAAGGTCCTTGGATGAAAAGCAAGATCTCATGTAAACTATGATATCACACAAAGTCTTAATTGGCAAAACTTCAATGACTTCAATTCAGAGAATAACTTAACCTACTCACTAAATTACTGATTTGCCTAAATACAAGGAAGAATCATTCACTCTCCTATTAATGAAAGACAAGTTTTCAAATGACACACTCTTGTAGGTGAGAACCATTTAGTTTATCTGGAAACTATCTCCAGAAGTGCAATACTTCAAAGCAGAGCATGAAACACTGGCATATCAGTTTTTTTGGCTCCAGAAGGGTATTCTGAAATTAATTGTAAAGGCCAGAAGCTAAAATGCTTAATCCTCTTACAATTTATTAATCCATTTTATTAAGAACAATAATGGTATCACTGCTTTTTTTCTTAAGCATATCAAATAGGAAAAACCTAGTACTTGACAAATAAAAACCAAGTTCATTGAAACTACATTTTCTACTACAAGAAGGAAAAGGAAGCCCCTTTAAACATTGCCTTAAGGCAATAGACTTAGAAACATTTACTTAATCAACACTCTTAAACAAACTTAACAATATTTCTCCATTACCATCTACTGTGAGAATCCTTAACTCAACAATATTGTAAATCCCTGAAAAGAAACAGTCAAGATGAAAGGTAAAGAGACTAATGCATAATAGACAAAAGGATTAATGTTTAAAGAACCAGTTACACCAAAGTCAGGAAAGGTAGGTATAATCTCTAGCACCTTAAAGAAACAAAGCATCCTTACTGCTCCAGGAATGAGAGAATTCTAATAAATAAAAAACCAACAGTCAGGGGGGAAAAAAAAAGAAAAAAAGAAAAAAAAAAAAATAACAAAAAAACAACAGTAACAAAACCATCACCCCAAGGAATTTAAAAAATGAGATGCATCTAAACGTAGCTAGTCAAAATTGAGAAAGCACAAGACATGGTCATGAAGCTCAGCATAAAAAGGATCAAACCCTCCCCACCACCACCATATTAACAAAACTGACACCAAGTTCCCTTTCTGCACAGAAAAGCAGGCATTCAGGGCCAAGCTACAAAATCCCATGCCGATAAGGTACACTCCGAAGTGATGGCCCAGGCTCTCCGTGCTTTATTTCCCCTTTGATAGGAGTGATTAAGTCCCATTAGCATCAAGGGGAGGAAGGCATGCATAGCAAGGGGTGCAGGCGCTCCCTCAAAGACAACCGCCGGTGGCACTCAGGCTGTCCAGCAATTAACACGCAAATCGGTGATGGAGGCAGCAGCTGCAGGAGAGCAAAGAGCTGGGGAGAAATATAATACATGTATCAGAGAGAAATGACAGTTTCAAGCACAAGGAAAGCTTGCCATGTCTTTGGGATCTAATCATGCATTTTAAAGGGGAACAGAGAGGAGCAGAGGGGAAAAGATGGGCTTCAACCCAAACAGTATCATGAGCGATAAATAAAAAGAATTGGAAATCAGAAACCCTTCCATAGCGGGCAACAAGCTCTGCAAGTTTCCATCATCTCAGACTCAGTGTTGATAAGGGTCAAGAGGAAAATCCTTACTTTTAGGAATGTTTGCTGTAATCTGTTCCTTGAAAAATGACAGCTATGGAATGAATCAAGTAACTGCTGTGAAAAATCATCTGTTCTGCAAAAGGCAACTGCCAACTTCTCTGCCAGCTGGTATTTAAGAGACTATTTTATGTGAAGAAAAACAAAACATAATTTACAGGATACGTTCATCCAAATTCACCAAAAGGTGAAATACATTTATTTTCTTGACTGTAAATTAACAATTTCTCCTTGTAAATGCGCAAAAACACCAGTATCACAGCTAATAAGCAATTTCTAAATCTGAAAAATATTCTTAGAAATCACGTGTGCAGATTATCAGTGCCAAAATCCATCATGTGGATCCAAGAGAAAAAATTCATCCACTAGCCTGTTCATCAGTAATCCTTTCAAGTTTATCCCTCAGTGAGTACCTGATCAGAGTAGCATACAGGAAGAGACACAGAAAGGGCCAAATTCTTCTGAGATAGATCCTCAGTGAAATTTGAAAGATAAGTACATACAATTTTAGGAGCATTTGTAGCTTCATATTTTAATTTAGTAGTTACTTTACAATCCATTTAAGAATAGCAACTTTTTCTACTTAGAACAAAGTATTGCAACCTATATTTTATAAACCAGTCAATGTGTAAATACATCTACCTGGGGAGTTATTTACAGCATATAACACGGGACATTGCAAATCACTGCTTAGACTCAGGTTATAAACAAAACAGGATTACAAGGGTGAAATTTGTACATATTAAAATAAATTCACTGTATTTTTATCCTCTAAATATTCAGAGACGGTGATCTCTATACACACCTACAAAGCACTAATTAAAAATTTTGTCACATAAATATTTATTTTACAGTTCCATAACTGCAGAAATTTATTCCATAGGCTGTTAGTCAAAGGTTCTGAAATAAAGATAACTTCAGGCTTTATCTCAGAAGCATAACACAAATGACACGTAATCTCTACTTGAACCAAACATCGCACATCCAACTAACGTACTGAAATAAATTCTGATCCTGCAAATATTTTGTTACAAGAACATCCAATGGAACTGGCCGAGAATGTCAACAGAAGCTCTAGTTACTGACTTATCCTAAGTGCCCACAAGACAAAAATCTGCTTATCTTTATTGATAACATGCTTAGAAAGTCAGAGGAACTGGACCATGCCTACCACTTCTATTCAACAGCACTTGCCAGGCCCACCTTAGCTGCTAAGATGATTTAACTACAGCTGCAGAGCAAGTGGGACAATAGTTCAAGCCACAAGCACAAGCTATTATCTTTCTGTTTTAGCAAACATACAAAAAACTAACTTCATTTAAAGTGGGTATCAACAGGAATTTTTGAAACATCTTATCTCACCAGGCCCTTATTCACAGCAAAAAGGCTTCTGTTTTGTCAGCTAAGCTGGATCAAATAATGTTTGACAAACAAAGAGTCTTCACTGTAAAATTAAGTGGCTGAGAGTACCCATGTAATTTAAAGAATTAGACTTGTTTCTAATACCTACAGAATTAGAGATTTAGCTTAAAGCACGTGCTTACAGTTTTTATAAATGAGATGCTTTCATAATTAAAAAAAAATACTTTAGCTGCTTTTTGCAATCTTTCTCTGAATTTGTATAATCAATTCAGCCTTGTCAGAATTTCACACACTACCTTATTCGGGTTTCCTCTTACTCTGAACATGGAAACACCACTGATAGAAAACATCACTGATAGAAATCAGATACCTAGGCTCAGATCAGTGTTTAGTAAGCATGCTTTCAAAATATCCTCATTTTGAGAAGCACTCTTTATAAAGCAGACTTTAATTCCACCTAAAGGCAAACTAATTTAAATTTCAGCAGAGCTACTATCTGTGTTAGTCTGTTTCCTACTCTGTCAAATCAGGTCACGTCAATGGTACCATTCAGTCAGTCCTTCTGGCTTATCCTCAAAAAAATCCTCTATTTCTGCTAAATGTAGGTAGGGATATTCTCAAATATTTTAAAGCTCACCCAAGAACTGTATCTCACAAATTGTACCAATGAGTGTTCAATATGCATTTTATTGTTCATATGTTCTAAAATCAAAAAAAGTCATAAAACTTTTATGGTTATTGTAAATTAGATATAAAGAAATGCAATCACTCATACATACTTGGTAAGAGTTACTTTTGAATTCACCTGGATAGACAAAAATTAGTGTATTTCTCCACAAATGCTACTTCAGAAAAATCCTCCCTATCAGAAAATATTCTATGTATGATGTCACTGTGATTTCACTACACTGACCTAGTGTTTCACATGAGTGAAAAGTACTAAATTTTCAAACAAGCTAAAATAAAATTTGATTACATATTTTTTTCACCTTTCAGTTGAAGCTATTAAGTCATAACCAGTGTACTATCAAGACTCCTACTAACTTTGTCTTCTCATCATCCTGCACAGAGCCCCTCAGAACATAAATGCATAAAGAATGATTCAGCATTTGGCACCACTAGTAGGTGAGGGGGAAGATGGGCTAGCAACGCTTCTTATCATACCAAATTTATTCTTAGTTGTACTATCAAGGTAAAACTAACAACCCTATCTTAATCTATAATTTTTTACTGTGTCTATGATAAAGTATTAAGAAGAAACTTCATATAAGAACCTTTAATTGTATCAGAGAGGGTTGTTTTAGCAACTGATTTGACCAATTAATGTTGTTTACACACCAAGTTTGCTGGAGTGTTTAAGAATGGTTTAAATTGATTTAACTTCAAAACATTAGCATAAGGTGTTCTTAAACTGAAGCAAGAATGTCTAAAGAAGGCAATGCCTCATTTAACTAAACCGATCTCTAAACCGACTTAATTTAATCACTACACTTTTCTTGTGTACACAAGGCCTTTGTGTTACCGAAGCCTCTTGAAAAGGTGTAGGCTTCAAGGATATTGAGAGAAGAATGCTTGATGGACCAAGCACTCCAAATGAACTGCAGTTTAGGTACACAAGGCTTTGTTTGATTACTACCCCCTAACCAGCTTACCCTATACTAACAGATGTTAGTACAGTTATATTTGCATGACAAGGAAGAAGAGATTTTTAACCATCCTGTGCGTAGGATGAGAAGAAATGGATACCCATTTTGCCACCAAAATATATGAAAAACATTACAACTTAGGCAAGCCATGGCTGGATAGATTTTTTTTCCAAAAGCTATGCATGCGTTGCATGAACACACACACAGAGGAAAAAAATAAAAGCATTACTCAGCAAAAAATCTGCACTTAGCAAAAGGGATTTCATCTGCCACAGTCTATGCCTAAGAAAAATGAACAAAATAATACCTTTGTGAAAGTAAATTTCACGTACGAACAATCTACTTAATGAGCTTTTCTCTAGTAGCACTTGCCTTTTTCCATATAATAAAAGCCTACGTGGATGACACTGCACACACTCCTGTTATAATGCCTTGGGAGAAAACCATAATTCAGTGAGGCTGGGCCCCACCTCACTTCCTTCACTGACAGGTGCCTGACAATCCTTGTGCCTAGGGCATGCAGCTGTGGCTTCCCCTCTCCTCCTGGGAGAGTTAACACTATCCTCACCAGCCACTGGACAACTCATATGGCTTGTAAAGAACTCTATACACCTCTTTCCCATGTAATTTGTCTCTTGGGACATCTCTGATTTCTTTTGCATCTCGCAGCATTTTCTTCAAGGCTGCTCTATAACCTTCTTTACAAACCCTTTTATAGCTTCTTCAGATTTTTATAGTTGTGTAAAATATGAGAGATAGCTTCATTAATCTTTGTTTCTCCCTTACTTTCTACTCCCTTTTATTTTCACATCCAGATCAATAAACATCAAAGTGAGATTTTTCTCTCCTTTTTTCCTATTTTATACCTTCTAACCCTGTGTCTATTCTCTCACAGATTTTTCTCTCCTGCCTTTGATTTTTCCCCTTCCACTTCTCCTTCCTTGTTTGGCAGTCAATAACCATCTAGATTCCCTAACAGCAGAGGTGAACCTTCTTTCTTCAACCAGGAAACAGGACACTGATTTAAGTGTAAGGAGACTCATAAAATACAGCTGAGCACCTGCACAAGTTAGACATGGGCACAAATCCCAGTTCTTTTTGCTATACAAGATCACACCAATTATTAACAAAGTATTTCCTGCCTTATATGCCTCCTCTCTTTCACTTTCCAACAGAGGTTTTCAGAGACAAGACACAATTTCCTCTAGTATACACCAATACTTTACTTGGCTCTACAGGAAAACTGAACATGTAAAAAAAAAAAAAAAACAACTAGGCAAATCCCTCACATTTTTCATCTAAAGCATTAATCTATGAAATATGTAAAGAGTTTTCTATGTGTCATGGCTGTCTCATTTTGTCTTTGTTTCTGAAACTGACCTGCATGAGAAGAAGGGAAGATGTAGCCAACTAGAAAATGAAGCTACTGGAGACAGATGGACAATATCTACCTAAATTACAGATTACATAGATTAATCTATAAATATGGGCAAATTAATGCATGGAAGAGTCTCAAAGTGATAGAGGGTACACTAGCAAACTGCTGTAAAGTTTCCTGGTATGAAATTGGTCCAACCCAACCAGTACTGTACCTGAGAAGCTTCCAGAAAGGATGGGGCAGTTCAAAACCCTTAGCCCATGGCCAAAGGTAGGCACCTCAGATACAGTCACAGTCGTTGAATGGAGACAAAATTTACAAGCACAGACACTGGCCATTCCATAACAGCTAGCCTCAGTATTCAGGGACATTTTTAGGCATACAGACACACCCAAAGGATTTGACATAATTTTCCCCAAGTTTTCCTGCTTTGCCACCTTACCCTACACCAACCTAACCCTGGAGGCTCTGTCACTGAGAAAGCTCAGAGATAGCATGCTACCAAAATACCTTCCTGGTGTGGCTGGGAAATCTCCTTGCTATCTGCAGTCTATACTTTACAGCTGAGACAATCAACAAAGTTGTGCAAAAAGATGAAACGCTAGTAGAAGTTTCATCACCTCCTGTGATTTCATTTATAAAGCACATATGCAAAATACAGTCCTTTTGCTAGAGGAAAAAATCCCAGTTCACTTTTGGCTCTCTCTGAAGTCCACACCCGCCTCTGGTGTAAACCGTGGGCGTTCAGTTTGATCCAGGGTTTGGCGTCAATCTTCTATAGCTCTTCAGTACTAGTGTATTTGGATAAAGTATTTTCCGTCGTCTTATTATTGTTCTGACATACTCATTTAGCGTTTTACATAAGTGAACTCTCATTTACTTTAATTTACTGCCAGAGTAAAGAACTCAAGAGTTTGGACTATTATTTATTTATTTGACCTGATCTCTTGCCATACATGGGCAAGGCACTCTACAGATAACCACATCATGCCCTAAACAGGCCAAGGGGTTAGACAGTAACAGATTTTCTTGCTTTCACACTTGATTTCACATATATGGTATGTTGTTTTCTTTTGTGACAATATTTTGTGTCTGTGTAGTTAGAAGGGGTTTTTTGTTGCACAAAGCTTGTTCTCAAGTACAGTTCACAGCGGAGGAAGACTGGGAGGAGGGAGTTCTGAGAAACTAGGAGGAGGACAAGGGAGCTTTGAGCCACTTAGGAAGTATTTCAAGAATATTGGATAAATATCACACTTATGGAAGGACTAAAAAGAAAAGAAACAAAGAAATCCAAATCCTGCTCTGTAACTTGCATAACGCCTCTTTCTAAAGAGACAAACATATAGAAGCAGAAAACCACAGCATGTGAGCTGTATGTGAGCTCACAGTATGTGAGCTCCATTTACTTCATGAAACCAACTGAAAAGCTATTAACATCAATTTTACAGAAACATATCATTTTCTTGCTGAGAAACTTGTTGGCATTTTCCTTTATGTTTTTCAGCCAATACACCTGCCCATAAGACCAACATAACTTGTAACAGTTCTGCTTTATATCAGAGACCCAAGTATCTGAGTGAGCATCAGGATATATGCTGTATTTTCAGACAGCAGTGGGAATGAAGATTTTTGGAATAAAGTATACAGCAACAGTGACATCCTTCATAGAACCCTGGTTTCCCACCTAGAACCAGTGCTGGAATACTGCCACGAAAACCTTAAATATCTTTTGTGCTTATAGGATCAGATCTCCCAAAGCAGCTCCTAACACGGCCCCTGAAATAAATATTTTGTGTGCATCAGAATTTCCATTTTTGTCAATAGCAACATACCAGCATATGCACTGTCACTGCTGATGATCTCCCAGGCCAGGCATCCATACATACAAATACAGAATTTGCCTGGGCGAAGTTTGCAAGACACCATTTTTTTGGATGCAGTGCAAGATACTTTTCATTTGAAGCCCTCAGGTACTTCAGAAACAAAACCATTTTAAAGAGGTCCTATTTTTATCCCTGTATCAGCATGAATAAGGTAGAATAAATAACTAGGATAAGATTATACACCAAGTACTTCACAGCAAAAACAGAACCATGGAAAGGCTGTTCTTCTCCCTTTGAGCCTTCAAATCTTATCCAAGCAAGCAGCTTCTTTTCAACATTATTCTTTTACCCACTATACTGAATTTCTTGGACTCAAGGCAGACAAAACTGCAAAGTTATAAATAGCTGCTGTCCAACCACAAAGTTAGTTATAATCACAAAAAAACCTCAACTCCACTGATACACTTTGCCATCTGCCTAACTGTCTTTTAGGGTGTATTACATACGTACACCTATAATGTTTTACACTGCAATCCACTGACACTCAGTACATTATAAACACTGATGCTGACCACCATAGATTTTTATACTGAGTGAGAACAAAAGTATTTAGGACAGTGATTCATTAGTTATAAGTAAAACAAAAGAGTCAAAGGACAAATTCTGGCTGTATAGAAGCCAACAGCAAAATTTCTCCAAGCTTTTAAGCAAATAGTAAAAGTGAAGTAGTAAATGGACCTCTGACCAGAGCTTCTGCTTCAACAGGCTATTTGTATAGCTTTACCACATTAAGCTGTAATACAGGTCAGTTTTTATGAGTGCCTTCCTCAAAAACATCTTCCTCACTCAGAAATACTTCTTGTCCTCAGGAACTCTAAAGAACTGTGATTTCCACACTTTCTACAAAAACAAGAGAGGAAACAAATCCTTTCGTTTCATTCCTCCTTCCCTGTCACCAGCATGGGAAAGCTCTCTTCTTTGTTGGCTTCCCTACCTGCTAGCGGTTCCTCATAGCAGTGCAGGTAACAGACCATCCACCAGCCTTTACTGACCATGACATTGGCAGGCAGTGGTCCTTCGGGACTTACTGGTGGCAGCAATGGTGAGCACCTGTCTGCAATACTCTATGGCATGACCAGCTGAGTGGAAACTGTACCACTTCTGAATACAGACATGACACAGTAGGGGTATGCAATTGATTCTTGTGACAAAGAGTTCATCAGGTGTTGCCAAGTTTAATTTAAACCCTCAGGGCTTAAATCTGGGAACAGGTTTCCCCTCTAATAAAGGAAGAATCAATTTTCCCCTTCTGTTTTTGGAAAATATGACAGAGGCAGCATCCCAGACAGCTTCCATACACCAGGTACCTTCTTACACTCTAAAACTGATAGAAGGAAGAAGGTATATTTAGGCAGCAAGGTACACAGAGATAGAGAGAGTGAGTGAGAGAGAGTGAAAAGATTGCACCGGCTAAGAGGCTCATGGCGGTAACTGGCAAGTCAGAAAACTCTGTTGGGTGCTGATGCAGTGCCCCCACCTGCACTCCTGCTCAGTCTGCCAGGAGTTACAGGATGAGAATTTTCTTCCAGCAGCTGCCCCAGGCACACTGGGCACAGTTACCTGGGAGAGCAATAACTAGCTGCCTTCAACTCTCAGAGTCGGTGGGAAACATCAAAAGCTGACTTAGGCAGATTTGGAGGGTAAGGAATGAAAGATGAATCAGTGCAACACTTCTCTCCAGATTTTGTCTGTCATTTATCACATCACTATGCCTGGAAACACCATGAATAGCTGTTTTGCTAATACATATTAGTAATTTTTCTTTTAAGCTTAAAAGATTTTTTCAGGCTCCATAGACTTTCCCTCCAGTAGAGGCAGATGAATATTGCATTCTAATGATTTTAGTGATCAAAGGAAAACACTTTTGTGTTCATGATAGTTTTTGAAAGTGAAAAAGATAAAAATTAAAAACCAAAGTTCTTCCATATACTATTTTGCTGTAAATCTCTCTGGTTTACACAATAGATAGGAGAGCAAAAAGTACTAGTGAAATATAAGAAATAGTTGTTTGAAAGGAAAACAAGAGTTTGTGTGGATGGCATGCTTCATTAAATGGACAGCCTAAATATATTTTTTTTCAGCATAATAAAACACTTCTTTTGTTCAATAATCTTTTTCACTATTACAGTTATTAAAAGGCTTTTACATGATAAATTGTCAGCAATCTATATGGCAAAAAACCTGCTAACTCAATGGGAGGCTGTCATAAATGTCAGTGCTAGGCAGACACTGGACTATTACATTTTTTTGTCTACAGTTAAGTAAATTCTCAATATGTCAAAATGTGCCTTACAAGAGCATGTGAAAAAAAATATGAGAAAAGCACTGAATGAAGTAATTCATTATGCATCTGTTCACTACCAAGTTCTTCTTCTGTTACTTTACCTTCTAAACCTTCCGGTTAAGCTTTACATTTAGACAGACAAGCTGTTTCCTACAAGTAACGAATATATGGTTTTCACTATAACATAATGCCTTTCAGCACACAAGCACTACACAACTACAATTATATTTTCAGTAGCTAGATGATAAGGGAAACTTTGATTGTGCTTTCTGTAAAAAATCCATGGATAAGAGGTAAAAAAAAGTGAAATGAAAAGCACATTTGAAAGTGAAATGCATAAGTAAGCAGACAGACACATATAAGTGTGATTTTTTTCTATATAATGCCGTGTGTTGGTTAACAGCTTAATCAGCTGAAAGCAAATGATTATTCAGCATCAATAACCCCTATTATGAGTTGTGAAAAGATTTTTTTTTAAATTATACATGCTTAAATAACAGGACAAGTATGAAATTACTGAGAAAAATTAACAAAAGCTTTTTAATAAGTCTAATTTCACATATGTTCATAAGCACTTCATAAGCTTTGTTCTGCAACTAAAAGGACTTTAATTTCAAAAAGTTCATCAGATAAAAAAATATTTTCCTTAGCCCTTGTGATATATTTAATTTTACAGATCTGCTGGTTTGAGGGGGTTTTTTAAGTAATGTATACAGCTCTAGGTTAAATCATTGGACACCTGTGAGGGAGGAAGAACAAAGGAATACTCAAAGCCGCAGGGAATTGCCATATTCTCCATTTTAGCAATGAGATAAACTACTGGAAAATTCTGACCGAGATGCAGAATAGCACCTGCATCCAACCCCGTACTCTCAGAAAAATTGATGAGGTTTCCACTTACTTGCAATTGTTCGTGCTGAATTGGGGCCTGAAGAAGAAACTGCAGAATAAAAGAGCAGATGGAAACCCCAGAAGAGCAGATGAAGAACTGCCAAGAGTGACTGAGGTGAAACAGAGCCAAATATTTTTATCAACTCCTAAAACAAGACATTCTTGGTAGTGAGATCAGAAGCTGAGCAATCACACCAAATTATGCTTCAACCTGAGATGAAAATTTTAATTTTGTTCTTCCAGCCAGTATAAACAAGAAAATAAAAGAAAAACATTATAAGAAATTTCTAAATATATCCAACAAAACCAGAGACAACCCTATAACTTACAACCTCTGGAAGTCCACTGGAAAAAAAAAATAATACGGTATATAAAGGGGAGATGCTACACAGCAATTTTGTTTCACAGAGATAAGTGTGGCTTGTAAGATGGAAGTTACTTATCTGTTATGGTTTTATGGAGTGTTTGTTGTGCTGATGGAAGGCAAAGGTCAGACCTACACTAAAGAAACTTTAGCTGATTATTCAGAAGTCAGGGTTCAAGTTTTATTGCTGGGGTTTCTATTAACAAGCCTGCATCTTGGGAGAACTGAAAGGTAATGCCCAGTTCCAGACTACTGGTGTACAACAGCCTCACTCCATGAGGTGATGCACTCCTGAGAAATATGTCTGTGATGGGCTAAAAGGGCAATAAAAGCTTTCCGGGACTGTTCAGAAATGAGCATGCTTGATCAACAACAACAAAAAAAAACGGCCTCTCCAAATTTCCAGTCACCAAATGCAAAAATAAAAGACTGGTAATTTCCCCCTAAAAGAGGAGGGTACAGAAATCCTGGGATTCATTAAAGACCTCTGCTGAGTATTTTAACAGGCGGATCTAAAAACGCTCTGTACACAAAGGGATTTTTTTTTAATTTAAAGAAAAGCCAAAAACAGACCTACATATTGTCCTCAGCAGGAACAAGGAGATCCAATGTGGAAGACAAGATATGCATCTTTGAAAGCGAGGAAATGTAACACTCCCTTTTGAATGTAAAACTATGGAGAAAAGCAATCAAACCATCAGGAGGGACCTGTATGTTTTAGAACATAGCATTTGTACCAAAACCTGTCCCTGCCATGCAAAAAGAATGACCAGCTGCGTGGGGGACCACTTAGTTGGGCTGACTAGTAATTACCCAACAACTGCAGAGCAAAGGCATCGTTTGTTTTTTCCCCCCCTTCCATCCAGCTCCTCGCCCTCCTACAGCTGGTCCCAACATGTTGCTCAGTCCTCATCGCTCTTTCCGTGCCCAAGCGTTGAGAGGCTGAACAACAGGAATTGTCTTCCCACGGTGTCAAACCTCTGGAGTCTCCCACAAGCCCCAGCTTTATGGTGCTTTCTTCTTAGTCCATCTTAACCGCTGTTTATCAGGGAATCGGAGTCCCCAGAGAGCAAGTATTTGCACTGGGCAATGGCAACAGAGAGCGCAGGCATTTTGCTTGCTGATGATGAAAGCTAAGAACCGTGCATCCAGATCTGAGAGCAAGACCCTAGATGACAGATATGACACAGAAACAACCAGCTGTCTCACTGCTTTACTTTGCAAGACATAAAGCAACTGGAAATGGTTTTTATCCATAAACAGAAGGCCCAACTGGTGAGGGTGATTTCTGGGAAGCACATGAGGGCACACAGGGGTTTCCTGAAAGTGACCTTTAGAATGTGGTTGTCTGCCCCTTTAAAGCAGAAGCAAAAAATGTATAGAGAGAGGGCAATACTGCATATATAGTTAAAGAGGCTGTCCTTTATAATGTGTGCATAAAGCAGTGTGCTTTGGAAAAATCAAAACAAAAATGAATACACATCAAGCGCCTGCAAAATCTGAACTGGTGATTACAATTTTGGGCAGACAATTTGGCACAGACACATTCCTACTGATAAATAAAAATGTGTTTTTGAAGGCAGCTGTATATTGCACTTCACTGGAGAATCTGCTTTTATTCTCCCACAAAATAGTCCATCAATGCATTAGCTCAATACTAACCATTTTTTTTATTACTAGATGAATATGTTTTATGTTTGGATGAGATATGGCTGACAGCTCATTTTTCCCTTGCAGTCAACTCAACCTCATCCAAACTATTAATGTAACAGAGTTCCAAGACAGATTTGCCAGTGGATGTTGAGTCAATTCCCACTGACATAACTGAGGGCAAAACTCAGCCCTTAAGCAACAGAAGAAATGTTAACTGGTACGGCTACTGAGTACAGTTTATTTTCTCTCTATGAGAAACAGGCATGAAGCAATATATTCAGGAGACCAAGCAATTTATGTAACGTCCTTGTTACCTTTATCAACATTTTCACTAGGTACTTGCAGTTCACTTCAGCATGGCTTGTCTTGCTATAAAATGAGCTTCTATACCACAAACATATTTCTGCAAGTACAGTAACTGGATTGAAATAAAGACATACTTTGTTTCCAGGAAAAATATGCATACTATATAGAACAGTAAGCTTTTAAAGCAAGTCATCTTCAAACACAAAAGTGTCCCCCAGGCAGATTTTACTACTCTTATTTTAATATTAGCATGTTTTGTAAACCAGTAAAGTGGCTGGCAAATGCTTCTGCAAGATTTTATCTAGAACAAATAATGACAGCAATTTCCCATTTTTCATTTATATTACTCAATTCCATAAAATCTTCACAATTAAAACACAAGTTCATGCACTTCTTCAGGTTACAGTTTATCTATCAAGCTGTTTCTGTGTCAACATATACTACAGCTATATGTCCCAACACCCTCGGTTTTAATTGACTTTGTAGAGATCACTGGAAGAGTGAAGTCCAGCTTTGTAACCATGTATGTTCATTTCAGTAGCATAAGTGAAGCAGACATAACCAAAACTTGCAAATGTTTTAGTACAATAAGTATCTTAAGCCTAAGCTGATGACCTAAAAGAATCCAAACTGCCACAGCTACCCATATACATAAGAATTAAAATGCAATGTCATTTATATAAGCAACGACTGGAATAATAATTTTAGAATTACCCAGTTTCTTACTACTCTGTTAACTTCACTGTTGAACAGAAACTTGACAGCTCCAGTCAGGACAAACTTCAATCTCCCTCAGGCTGTCCTTCTTAAGAATATCTTTATCTCAATTACACTTCTATCAGCCTGTGATGCACTCATGAGCTTTCCTCACAGACATGTCACTGGGTACATCAATAAATATCACATTTTATTACCAGCTATATTCCAAAGAAATCAAAGCCAATCAATCCATAGGCCAGTCCACATAAAGATGCACTACTCCCTGTCACAAACTTGCAGTACTGTTTGTCTACTAAAGACTTGTCTCCTCCTACATAAATGTAAGAAAACTGACATGAAGATACTCTGTGCAGGCTTTATTTCACAGAGAATTAGCAACTTCTCTAAAGAAAACCCACAAACTCAGAAAAGCAAAGCCCTCTATGGTGAACTATAGATGTGGTACAGTATCATTAGATAAATATGACATAGTGAATACAGATATTAAACAGCTAAATAATATGATGATGTGCAATACTGGTAAAACATAACAGGCCAGGCATTGTTTACCTGGCTGAAAGCTAAACATCCAATAATAGATCCAAATCCCTACTCCAAAAGCCAGGATGAAAAGAATGTAAATAGTTGAGACAAATTTTGCCCTGTTTGTTCATGCAATAGCAGAATTTGTTAGCTTGTAATTTTCTTCCAGAAAGAACATCTACATTTAACTGCAAGAATTCATTTAGATCACAAGAGGTGAAAATAGCCCCTCTTACATAAAAATACAGGGAATTAAAAAAAATCTTGAGTCAAATAACTTGGAAGCATCATAGTTAACCCTTGGGTAAAACCAGGGGCAGATTTCAATTGAAGACAACAGAAATTGCCTGGCCTTATAATGGAGCTGAATTTGACATTTCCTGTAAAGGCTATTCTTGCTTCCAAAAGAAGTAAAGCATGAATAACATAGGTACTTCGACTTTGCACACCTGTACTGAATTTACTTCAAAACAATGTTTTGTGTGCTAACCAATCAGTTGTTTTATATTTAGCAGAAATATATTTCTATGTCTATTACCAAAAGCATAATAGTATCATTCTTCCCTGATCAGTTCTAACTAAATCATATACTACTAGCTTTTAATATTATTCTGTTTTGTCTGATTATAACATATATGAAAACTAAACTGAAGCATTTATGTTTAATTACTCATCAAATTTACTAATGATGCAAGTATCCTTAAAATTCACTTACCATATACCTCATTCTCACACACACTTTTAAAAACATACACATACATTTGTGTTATGTGCAAACATGTATTTACACTGCCCTCTGCACCATTTAGTACTTTCTCTCCTTGGAGCTCAAAAAAACCTCTTATAAAGGAGTTGCATTCTTTTTTTTCATTTATTATGTGGAACTATATACCACATTTTTAAAATAACCAGAAATTCTTAACTATAGACACTGACAATACAGACAATATACATCAACATTTCTCCACTGTGTTAGTTAAAATCTTACATTTTCTGCTATGTGTGGAAAGGATGAGGAACGGTCAGTTGCATCTCACTAGTGTCCCTCTGAGAACTCCAGACAGGCACAGGAGTCTCTCCTTCTTCCTCTGAATCAGGAGGAAATATAGGAAAGGAAGGCTGGGAGAGAACCACCTCTTAGGGGCAGGAGAAAGAATAAAGTGGTATTACGGGGCGGGGGGGGAGGAGCAATGGGAGCAATGTGAATAAATGAGATCTCCCAACTTTGACCTTTCAAAATCAGGATCTTAATATCAAAAAAATGCCATAAAAAAATGGCAGCCTCTACCTTCCTCCTGTAGCCAACTCTCAGAAAATGCCATCCACTCTGCCTCCCCTAGAGCCAAGTCTCAAAATCCATAGGTATCAACATGGGGAGGAGCACTGCCTGTCAGCCATGGGGAGCTCCTGTCAGAAAGCGCTTAGTTGCCTTTACAAAGGAGACTGAAGATGGACCAAAGGACCAGCTGACAAGATGGGCATAATGCAGCAGTCCTGCTTCACTGAAAGCAACAGTGATCTCGACATCAAGCCTGTATGGCACGATTGCATCCACACAGGTGAAAAAGCTGACAACTCTTCCAGTGGGAGAAGTGCTGTTTCACATCACCCTCTCTGATGGCACTCCATGAAAGACACCAATT
The DNA here is from genome assembly GCF_047716275.1 of Strix uralensis. Classification (NCBI taxonomy): domain Eukaryota; kingdom Metazoa; phylum Chordata; class Aves; order Strigiformes; family Strigidae; genus Strix; species Strix uralensis. The sequence continues at coordinate 44,621,724 of NC_133975.1, forward strand.
AAGTTTATATTAAAATTCAGGAAATCCTGAATAAGGTATACACAGTAGAAACTATAAAACAAACTACCGGGGGGGGGAAATAAAACCCACAACACAAGCTGATCAATAGTTTCTTGTTGAAATACACCAGTGGTATTAAGTCTTTTCTGTACTCTTTTCCATGTATCCCCAAAATTTCCAGCTGGACAGCTGCTTCAGAATGAGTCCTCTGAAAGACGACACATACAGAGCACTAACTATGGTGAGAATTTCCCACCTCCAGAGAATTAAGAACAAGCCAAAAATTATTAAACATTGTCCCAGTATCTCTTCTATTATAGAGAAAGGCTATTGGGAAATGGTGTACATTTCGCCAAGTTTCCTGTGAGTCATCTGTGAGTTCCTTACTTGCCAAATATAGTTAAAATAGAAAGTATAGAAACTGACAGTAACAACTAAACCAAAAGTTTGGTGCTGTGACTTTAAGTCAGAGCTCAGACAGGATTCTGAATGTTTTCGGGTTTAATATGTATGTTAGAGAAAATGTACCAAACACAACAAATAAAAAAGACAAAAATGATTTTAGAATCCTCTGCTGTTCATAGGAAATGACAGATGCATCATCTACTGAAACACTTAATAGGATGTCTACAACTTATGTTTCATTCTTTTTTTGAGACATACAAAAACCTTTATTACCCGATTTTTATACTCTACAATAAAACTATATTTAGAACCTCAGCATGCATACTAATTCATGTGGTAAAACTTTGGGGGAAAAAACCCCAGAAAATTCATTATTGAATTGAATGCATATCTAAGAGTATTTTTATTTTAAATGTGTCTTTGGTACTTTTTGTAAGGCATGCTATACTATTTTCATCGTAATAAAATAATTTACCCATATGAAAACCCTAACATATTTCAGTTCTTTAACATCCCTTAATCCTCGTGGAAGTTTATACTAACAAATGTCAACACATCTACCGCTCTCTATCACAAAAAAAAAATTTCACAAAAAAAAAATTTCTCAAAACGTACAAAAGGACACCTAAAGCATTACAGTAATTACGGAAAAGTTGGGTCTGTCTTGCTAACACAGGCTTTCTAAGATTTGCTCCGCTGGCCCCTAGGAACCGCAGCAAGTACCCTCCAGGCTCAGGGGGGAGCTGCAGGATTTATTCCGGAGCACGGCGTGGCATGCAGCCAAAGGAGTCATTTAGTGGAGTTTTCGGCCAAGCAGGAAAGTGTTCCATTTCTTCTGCCATTCATTGAGACCCACGAGGAAACTGAGACAGGAAGTCAGGCTTCCAGATAATAGGAGTGTTCCTCATGATGTCCTTTGGCTCACAGCGCAGAACAGTTCCTCTGTGCTCGCCCTTGCTACAACATCTTCTCTCTATATAATTTCCCCACTGTAGAGGGGGAACAACAACAAAAGCTTTTTAAATTAGTTTTCATCTGCATCCAATTCAAAGGGCCCGGTTAAACTGCATGGATTATCTGCTTCTTTTTTTTAAAACAGCTATTTATGCTTTGAAATTAGTCTAGTGTAATGCCACTTTGGAAAGATTCTTCCATTGCAATGTCTACATACATCACAAAACACCAAAAGCAAATTACACCCCAATTACCTGGTTACCTCTTGCCTCCATTGTCATGAACTGTTGAAAAAAAACACACCACAGTAAAATGGCCCTAAATATAATTTTTCCTCAGGTTCAAATTCTGACCTCATTAAGGTGAATGTCACCATGCCATTCATTTCATTAGAAGTAACAAGAGACCCTGAGAGGAACTGCAGTCTGGATGAAGAGTTCAACCTTTTATGTTGCAGCACATAAGCATGATGCGTCTAGTATTCCTGCACAAATGTGCCAGGACACATAAATCAGATAAAAAATGAAGACACTATCATAAAGGGGGGAAAAAAAAAGGAAAAAAAAAGGCCTTCATCGGCTGCTGTGGGTCCCTGCCCTCAGCATAAATCCCTACTGTACAGTCCACACCATGGCCCACCTAACACAACCCAGGGGCCGTAAAACATCATTAATGAAGACTTTTCACATCCCACCTACAGGATCAGCTGTATCCCCTGGCAGGATACAAGGCAACGTTACTGTAGCTACGATGGTCCAAAGAGATTAAACTCAAAGTTTGCAGGGAAGTAGCTATCTTTTCTTAGACCAATCTTACAGAAAGAAAAAGTCTAACAAACTTTCAGACACAGAACCTTTATAAGCCATGGCATTTTACCAGGTGAAAGAGCCACTGAACAATCCACAGCAGTGCGCAAAAGCAAAACCAGAAGATCTGTGTGAAAACAATTCATCCATATTCAACCAAATGACATGCTGGAACAAAATACCACTAGGAACTTTGATATGTGTATCATTGTTTTAATTAAAAGTTACTACCTTAGCAGCAGCTGCACACTGAGAGCGGTTTGATCTGCAGTCAAAATGCACTCACAGAAGTTTCTGCTGGAAATCGCCTATCTATGGCTGCAGAGAGCTCAGCACAGGATAATTCACCTCTTGTTCGCATCTCAGTTTTCACCTGGTTACCTGGCTTACCCTGGCAGATAACCCGTGCAGCATGTTGTGATGTCAGTTTATTCCCTATGACTTCTCTAAGCACCTATCCAACCTCAAACACAGATACCTGTGACTCTTCAGACAACAAACCAGAAGGAAAACTAAATCCAAAACTGATTACGAAGAGAGAAGGAAGGAAGGAGGCAAGGTGCAGTGTGTGTTTGCCACTGCCCTGGGGAGCTAGGAATCCCTGCAGCTCTGTCAGTGCAGGAGCAAGTGACGTTCATGCCCCACTCCAGTGGACAGCCAGATGTGGAAAGGGTTTATCTCAATACCAGAACAGCCATAAAGAACTAAAAGGCATCAGAATTGATTAGCATGTAAGAATGGGGTTGTTAACTTGTTTCCTTAGCACATGCAAGTGGATTCAAAATCTTGTCTAGATCTCTGCTGATTTCCATGATACATCATCTGCTTGTAGGGAGGAGAGAGGGAGGGGAGAGGGGAGAGGGGAGAGGGGAGAGGGGAGAGGGGAGAGGGGAGAGGGGAGAGGGGAGAGGGGAGAGGGGAGAGGGGAGAGGGGAGAGGGGAGAGGGGAGAGGGGAGAGGGGAGAGGGGAGAGGGGAGAGGGGAGAGGGGAGAGGGGAGAGGGATTTCTCCAGTGATAAGACCTAGGATATTTTAGGTCAATGAAACCAAGCCAGAGTATCTGAGCAGAAACCAAACGGTCAAATAATTTTTCTTCTTCTACAAAATAATGTAGTTTGAACTCAGTATTACTATTTATGTTAATTTTTGTTGACTTTTTCCTTAAGGCCATTCTTTAGTCTGAGCTTGTTCATTATTAGGAAAGACAAACAAAAAGGTTATATTTATAATCAAGTCTTTCTAAACAAGTTGGGAAATCTTTGACTTCCTATACAACTTTGGGCCTAGAATGACTAGAACAATGAATCAGCAAAATACATTATATGTGATGGAATGCTGCACCATACACCAAATAAATCTGATGCTTTTTTAAAATTAAAAAAATAGCCAAGAAAAATTAATTTTGTCCAAGTTAAAAAAATTGTCATGACTTTAGCTGGCTCTATATATTGTTGACTTAAATCACCATAGAATAGCTTGCATTTCTCTCTAACATTTTAGTTTTAGCCCCCTCAGGATGTGCATATCTCCATAAACAGTTACTGACCAAGGAGGCATCTCTGTATTTGGCTCTCTTCCATAATGCGAAAGGGAGCTTGTGTTATAAATTCTCTTCACCCAGCTTTCACTTCTGTAGACACACTGACTGTGATCCACTAGTGCTACAATTCATACTTAATTCAGCTTCTTCTAATGTAAAGGCATTATGAATGAAAACATCCAAAAGACATGAACTGTTTTTCTGTATTTTCACCTGTACTTCATGTGTGAAAGAGTTTCAACCTCAAGAATGCAAAGGACTGGGAAAAAAAAAAAAAAGGAAACCCGTCTCCTATGCTCTCTACTGCTCCTTCAATTCAGGGATCAAAGGATCTATGAACAGTAAAAGGAGAATCATTTCATGATGGGCAAAGATATTTCTCCTTCCTTTGCCTGCAAAATAACTCCAGAAAACTGTGGAACCAAAGTCAACTAAAGGACTTTTTTCAAACAAGAATCTTTAGTCAAATCTAGACTCGTGTATCACCTGCAATTCCCACTCAGGCCACAAGTAAAGTTCAACACACTGAAGAATCAACATCAGAAAGAAAACAGAAGTTTGTGAAACACAAAAGTAATAAACTATGTTGTTAAATACAAGACTTGCACTCACGCTATGTCATCAGGATACTTAAGTCTACACTGCAGTCTAGAGTTTTAGCAATCTATCCAAACTATACATAGCTTTGAAAAAAAATACACTTTCTGCTCTGCTTTTGTTTTACCACTTAACTAATTCTTCAACTTAGTAAATAAATGATGATATTAGTACACCTGTTCCTCCTAGCTTTCCAAGATCTCTTTAGCTTCTAGCAGCCTCTGGGATAGGAAATGTTTTGATTTTGGGATGTTGTAAATTATTGAAGAGACTTGCAGTGCTTGTCAAACTTTAGCTAATAGTACATGATTTTGCTGATATTATTAAAACTACAGTGACACCAGTTTCACATGTCTGCTGTATTTTGTAACAAATGGCTTATTATCTTTGACTTTACATTTCTTGAAATTACACAGATAAGGAACTGTATATGCAACCATCATGTTTATCAGCATCTTTAGCCATTCATCAGATTGAACAATTAATAAAGTATTCATCTGTGACAAGAAGAAACCTATCTCCAAAGTCTGAGAAATTATTGCAGTAATCTAAATCCAGTCTTATCCTGAGGCTTCTTATGAGGGGGAAAAAAAAAATATCAGACGCTCTTGCAAGAGGCTGGATTTTTTTCACACGCCAGTCCAGCAAGAAAGAACCTGCAATCACAAGGTCACTGAATGTAAGATTTCATGATACTTTTGTGTTAGTGATGACAACTACAGAAACTGGGGCAAAAATCCAACTGCCTTCATTAATGTGCCTGCAAAGCATGTGAGCACATGAATACAAGCGAGCCATAGCCCAATTACATAGGAGTAAATTAGTCAGCTCTGCATTTTATTACTTATTCACCTGTAAATATGATCTCTGAAGTAACTGGAAACATTCCCACTGAGTTCAATAGCCTCTAGATCAGGTTTAACACACAGATTCACGTGGTGTTTCCCAGTGTAGGGGAAAAAAAAAAAAAAAGAAAAAATGCACCCACACAATCTGTACACGCAACTTTAAAGATCCTATATAGATACTTCTACAGACATCTATGCTTCAATGATACTTCCTTAGTTAATCAGGTGAGCATGTGCCTACATGTGTTTAAAGATAAGCATGTATACAGGTGCTCCACTGGACCCATAATGAGAATCTAAACGCAGTTTTCTTATTCTGTGCTTGCATACATTCATTTTCATTAAATACAGTTGGTCAATGCATTTACAGTCATACTGAGCTTTGAAATTCATTCACTTCCCAAAACAGCCAAATTGCATTTATCTTTCAGGCATATTACAAGACCAGAGTTTTTGAAATAGCATTTAGGGAAGGCTGAGGAACAAAGGAACTGCAACACTGGATCATATCCAGGGTCCTGTCTCTGACAGCAGTCACCACCAGCTGCTTCACAGAAAGAAACAAGAATCTGCAGTAGGTAGATGAGGATAATCTTGCCACACGTTAGGGTTCATCCTGGTTTCCAGCTACTAAAGGCTGGCTTGAACTCTGAAACCTGAGGTATAATATCCACTTCCAAATATTATCATTATTAATTATCAGAGCTCCAGATACCCCTGCTAGCTATGCAAATATCATATCGTATATCCAAATACTGCCTCAGCAGAATCCTTTAGCAGACTTCAATCTAAAAAAAGTTTTCTAAAAACCCCCAAGTATCTCCTTGTCTCAGTTCTGAATTTGACACTTCAAAATTTAACAGACTAATAGGAGTAGAAACAAAAAACTTTTTTTATCCTCCTGCATAATTTCTTAAACTGTACATGTTTATCATGAGACTTCTTTCATTTTCTGTTTTCTAACTTTAACACTTTTCTACCCTGTTTTCATTAAACAGTTTTTTCAATAATCTAACTTTTATGGAATAAAACTCTTATCTGCATGAATCTGGTTCCTTAGTTATTTATAGGTTCGATTATTATTTTTCTGTCTGAGGGTTTGTGGGGGGGGGGGGGGGGGGGGTTAACAATTTCTTTTCCGGGCATGAAAGATTATATTAGTTTTTAAACCATAATACCATTACAGCATATCACTAACAACAGAATAAGGATTCCAGAATTTAGTCCTGAATCAATTGTCTTGAGTAGCTGCATAGTTAAAGACTGAGCAGTTTCTATGATGAGAAAAGGATGGGCTGATGGGCAGATCAACGATCCTGGTACTAAAATGAAGATCTCTAAAAGATGAGTAACATGCCTTCATCATGATACTGGCAGTTTTGCATGGAAACACACTATGTTCTTAGTTGGCAATTGGCTAAAAGGATTGCCTGAACACAAAATACCTAATTTATCAATTTGTCTATACACACATACACCTTTAAAAGGGATGAAATAGACAATTATAATTATGGAAACAGCTCTCGAGTAGTGGAGCTTAGCTCACCTGCAAATAAAAGTAAAGTAAAAGCACAACTGTAAGAGTAATGTTGAGTAAGGGGAAAAAAGCGAGTACAAGTAAAAATGAAGATGTATGCAAATTTGTTATAAATATAAGGACATTTTACCAGATGGAGAAATTGGGCAGTTCATCGTCATGTTCTCACACCCGCAGAGTTGTTCTAAAACTACTCTTCATGAAAGCAAATATAATTGGCTGTGCAAGTAAACTGTTTAAATAAATCTTGATATTATATAAGAACCATCTGAAATTATTTTCTTTACTTATCTGAGTACATCATTTGGAAACATAGAGAAGCTTTGCCTCTTGGCCACTCTCTAGAATTGCTATGTCCTAGTCAAAATTCTTTCTACTTTACTGGGGAAGTGGAAAAATGCTGAATGTCTTTAGTGATACAATACACATGACAGCAAGAATGTACCTAACTAGCACCTATTAAAATGTCAGACTCCAATAAAACAGATTCATTTTTGTTTAATAAGAATTAGAGTTATTGCTAGGAATATGTTTAACTGCTACCACCAGTGAGAGAAAAATGTAACCCATCTGCACAGCTCTTTAGATAAATCCCTCTCAGCTGATGTCCATGCCCGCTTGCCTCTTCCAAGAGCTGATATTTAAACTCCACCATACTGTTTACAATATCCAAGCAGCACAGCATGGCTGGAGAGGTACTGGTATCTTTCAGATGCAGCAGTGTATCTCTATCATTCAATTTTTGTAGTATAAGGGATGAAATTCATCAGGACAGCAAGACAGATAATTTCTAAATTCAGATTTAAATGCACTGAAAATAAGTTTTTTCATTTGCATTTTTGTGTCCTGATTTTGTTGATTATTTCCTGATGAGAAGGACTTCAAACACTTACTATTCCTTAATATAATATTAGAAATTTGTCATTTTTTCAATGACATATGAGAATACCAACCTAGAAACTTCTGAAAGTTTGAATCCTGATAAGATGTGCCGTTAGACTGGCAGGGACAGTCCTGGCACAGCTGAACTTATTTTGCTGGGTAGTGCCAACTTTTAAAGCATGATTTATGACTATTTTAAAATTAAAACTCCCATGTAATTTACACAAAATTGAAGCAAAATTATAATTTCAAGTGTTTCATGTAACAGAAATTGTTGCTAAGAATGTTCATATGTTTTAAATTACTAAAAGGATACATCAGACCAGGCATACTGTTCTGCAATATAATTTGTAACCATCAGTATGAATAAAAAAATTTCAAAATCAATTCCTAGTCAATTATTGATAGACTTTATCTCAATAAAGTATATATAGCAAAGAAGCTGGTTAAATACACACTGCATATTCTATTAGGCATCATATTTCATGCACCTCAAGAAAAAAACTAGGAGTTATTTTAGAACAAAATTGATTTTTTGGTGTTTTGGTCTTGACGATCTTTGGTTTTAAACACTGAAGCGAAAACCCACAAACTTACATTTTGGCACATTATTGCTCTGTAAGACCTATCTGATTTTGCTCAAATATTCTCAAACATTTGATGCTTACAGATTTATAGTCACTCAAAATTTGCACTTGCAGACCATTACTCAGGCAAAAATCCCAATAAAAGTCATCTGAGTATCCATATGAGTAGGAACTGCCTCCAAAGCAGTCTGCAAGAGCAACCACTCACATGGGTTGCGCATCTGCTCAGGGTCGCACACAGATACTCTACATATGTCCACGTCATAGCCTCCACCTTCACACTCCCCAGCTCATCCTGTTCTGGTGCATTACTATTTATATCAGTTTTACATTTCAAGAACTTCTAGTACTCTTATTTCTATTGTTCAGCAAGGACAGTCTTCACATCAGATCTTGATATTTAGGTACATGAGTCCAACAGAGACAGAAGGTTCATGTATGTGTTCTGTATAAATATTTATAGCTGGATATTTCAGGGTTTGACGTGCAGTGTTTAACTGAGCACTCCAGCATGAGGCCTCTGAAAACATGCTGGTCATGAACAGCCCACCCATCCTTCTCCTTCTCATTTCCAGCTGTGGGCATAGGTGCCCAGTTTCTTTGCTACAGAACTGTCAAAGCACTAGAGGACAATCTTAGAGAAAGCCTGATGATGAGCTAGAAGTTATATTTGGAGGGAATAACTGCTAGTTGTAAGAAAGAGAAGAATACCTCAAGGGAAAAAACAGAGGACTAGGTGACTGCTCAGGCAGCACAGGGAGAAGCTGAAAAGCAAGTAAAAAGTGCATTCAGTGGAGAAGGGGAATCCAGAGGCAATGAAACATCATAGGAATGATGAAAGAGATGATAGGGAAAGAAGTAGAAGATGAGCAGCAGACAAGAAAAATGAATATGCATTAAAAAAAAAAAAAAAAAGGTAGATTAGCCATTAGTGCTTTCTTAGCCAAGAAAAATATCCTGAGAAGAGAGAACTAAAAATACGCAAAGATTTCTCTAGTCATGCTTTCAGTTGCTATAGTTCTGAAGGGATGTAGTAGGGAGGTGGACAGAATTTAGTTGTGGTCAACAATGGGAGGACTGAACTGCATTCAGTAATGACTGGTACAAATAGATTAGAAAGATCCTAAGGAGACTGAAAAAAGTCTGAAAAACACTACAAAATGCTGCCCATCTTACTGAAAGCTTTGAAAGCCCAACGTTTAGTTTTGCTCTGAAATACTCTTAGAATCATCCTTCCTTTAGATATACTGGGGGGGGGGGGGGGGGGGGGAAGAATGTTGTACCATAACATTTTTCATGAGTCTAAAGCTAGACCATAAAAACCTATTTCAGTTTAAGGATAAATGCACATTGACTAAACAAAGAATAGAGATTTCTCCGCTTGTTTAGTTTATTCACTGTTACAAAATTTAGAGTACTGTAATGCATCCAGGAATAAAAAAAAAAAAAAATAATAAAAAAAAAAGTCTGTTTTCCTCCATGGGGACCCCTGCGCCTGCAAAAACCAGAAGTTGACTCTTCCATTTTACAGCCCTTCTGTCAATATCACACACCACAGACGTGATCGTTTCTCTCCAAAAAGAAGTGAATGGAATTATGTCATAAGCCTATCAACTCTGTTTTCCAGAGGGGCAATAAGAATGACATAAGGCAGACATCCAGGTGTGGTGAATGTTTCCGAGCTTGCCTGCAGGACCTGATTCCAAGCTCAATTATATTTGTCAATTAGGCTTGTTTTGCAGTGATGTAATACTGCTCCTTGCAGGTCACTTGTTTGGCACACCGGAAATATATTCAGAAACAGATCCCCATGGAAAGTGGTCTGGACATGAAATTGAGCCTTTGGTATGGCAGGATATTCACAAAGTTAGAACATCAAATATATTCATTTAATACAGTTTTTCCAGAGTTTCACTACTGAATTAATCTTTTCAATGAAGCCAAGGAGAAAAAGAACTTTATGTTCACACAAATCTCTTTCAAAGTTGCTGAGATACCACATTAAAGGGCATCACAGATAAAGTAATGGTGAAGAACTCTGGAAAAAAAATATGACTTAAAAACTAAATTTTTCAGTAGTCTGATTTACCCTATAAGTTTATCTACAGCAAGGTGGAAGCCATTTGGGACAGACTATTCAGAAAAGCTTGTTTCTGTTTCATCTGCCTACACTATGCATTTACTACATGAATAGTCACAGTTCTGTCAATCTGGCAAGTGATATTATCAGTACAATTTCTACATTAGTACAAACTGCACAATATATCTTTCAGAATTTACTGCATGACTGAAGTATAAGGATTAAAGATCCCAATTATCTAAATCATGCAACAGATTCAAAATGTATAATCAGAGGTTTTAAGAATTTTCATATTGCCAGACTGCACAATTAGCATGCTTACAGCTGAAAACACATGTCCCTGAATAAAAGACACAAACCAAGAAAAACCTCAACCTAGCAGTATAGAAGACTGATGCTACAACATCAATAAACAAAAGTTAGATGGCAGTCACAGATGACACCATATCATTTACCATCAACTTTTCATGTTCAGATACTTTACAAATAAAATATATAACTAGGCTTCATACCTGATACCCCTATTAGGGACAATCTAAACTTTTTAAATTATTATTTATAAAGCTGCAAATCCTTAGATTCTCACAGGAGTGAGAAAGGGACACAATGAGGAAGGTCCTTCTTACTTTTCTCTTATTGTCAAACAGGCACACATACATACAGAATTTATTCTTAGTCAAACACCAGCAAGCTAACCAACTTCCAAATTATGAAGCTGTCAATCTAATTGTTTGTCTTTATTATTATTCTTTTGACATTTGTATCTAGCTTTACTGAGGAAAAAAATGAAAAGCTTCTCTTCCAAGGCAAGCAACTCATGCATAATTTTAAAGAAAAAGTAATATCCCAATTAAGTGTTTTGTGTTAATAATAAACAAAAAAAAAAAAAAAAGTAATCCAAATTAACTACAGTGAGAATGTAAAAGTTTCAATTAAGTTTTCCTTGGGAAAAGTTTCCCCAGTGCAAGACAGAATTTCTGGTGCAAAGAAGACCAAGGCCAACAACAGAAAAAAACAATAGATCAAGGAATTCAAGTTCGAGCCTATTCACCAAACCTTTAGCGATTTTTTTAAGAAGGGAAATACCTCACAGAAAAAATGCTAGAAAAAGATTTATCTGAGGACAGCCAGCAGTCCAGAGGCTAGAACAGTCCTCGGTGATGTGGATATGCAACAAAACTAAGATGTGTGGCCTAATCTCCCACTGTTCACAATATTTTAGTTGGAAGATGACACCAGAGTATCTCTCTCTCTTTTTGTTTTTTGGTTTTTTTGTTTGGTTTGGTCTACGGAAACAAAACAAAAGCCTTCAAAAAAACGTCAATATCAAGTAAGTGCAGACTATGTCAGATGGGAAATTCTTTTCCTATCCATCTCACTCCGTATGTTTCTCAACAGAAATCCTTAATACATTATAAACTGCGGTAGAATGGAAAAAAAAAAAACTTCAGGAATCCACAAATAAATATAGATGCACACTGCAATATGAAAAGCTTCACAGTGCCCATTTAAATCTAACTAAGCATTTTATTTTTTGGAGTAATACCTGATTTATACAAATGCTGATCTACGTTCTCAGATTCTTTAAAGCCTAACATTGTGATGAGTATGGCGTTGCAGTTTCACATCTTCTGGCAAATTAGATCTTGAAGATGAACTAAGAATGCCTTACACTTGAACTTCACAATGGTAAACACTGAGGGCAATATCCTGCAGAGAGACACGAGGAAATATCCGAGACATCAGAAGCACAGAAACTATGTTACATCACATCCCGCTGTTACAGCATGCCAGGATACTTGTTATAAGAAGTAGCATAACCCAAAATTCATACATAGGTTAAAGGTCCGCAGACAAACACACAGGAAACCACACAGCTCATCAAGTTCTTCTGCACAACGTCAATAGCTTCCTTACCAACACTCGTCTCCTCAACACCGTTTCTCCAGGCTCTTCTCTTCCCTGGAGCCCTTACTCCAGGGCTCCCAAGGTGCTGGCTTCACTGCCCAGACTGAACTTTGGGGTTGTTGCATAAAATAGCTGCTGTTTTAGATGCAATTGAAGACATCAGTTCCAGAATCAACTCCTAACCCTACTGTGCATCTGTCAGACTCTGTAGATTTTTCACAAAGCTGGAAACTTTTCAGCCTCTGTAGCATCCTGTACTACACTGCTTCTGGGAATTTTAAGTCAATGGAACAGTGTGATTCTAGGCACACTCACTAAAATGATCCCTTCCTTACGAAAATGTTAAAATACACACAGAATACCTATAAGTAATCCCACAAAATACCTATAAATAATGCCTCAGAGGCTGTCTCATTCTGTTTCTAGTAAATTTCTCCAGCTCTTCCACAAAAGGCAAAAATGGGAAAAACGGGACCTACCAAAAGAAGATTAATTCAACAGTTAGGACTGTATCTATAAAGAGTTATCTATCTAGATTTTTAACTATATCTAACTATAGATCTGAGGCTTCATGTATTGTGCTTTCTGTCACAAGATCACAAATGTTTTCTCATGGTCTATGGAGTAAAAACTAAACAGCAAACACTACTCACTGGAGAAAAACAGAGTGCAAATAACTTTTAAAATACAGGTGAATCCATCTTGTATCAGCAACTTTGGAGGGATCTTAGCTGCGGTTGGTTTCAAAACATTTTATTTGCTCACAAATTGTGGTAGGTCAAATTGTTGTAGCACGTCTGTAAAATTTACTCACTGGAGTTTCTGAAGTATGTCGCTAGGTAAAACCCTAAGTGACTTTGAGCATTCCCCCATTTTGCTAAATTGCAGAAATTCACTTATATCTGGGACCTAACTGTCGGAACAGTTAAAAAAATAAAGAGCACTTTTACAGGCTCAGCTGTAAGTCCCCAAGATGCATAAAAGCAGGTATTAATTATATCCTAGATACAAAGTTTGCATACACTGAACACAACCTCAGCAAGGATTATCTTGTTTTATCCTGTTACCTCACGCATAGGGTGACCACACAAATTTGAGTGCGAACAACTCACACCCCTGAGTGTGAAGCTTGGCTTTGTCCTTCTTTAGGGCCTCACTGTGGAAACCATCCTAATGACAGACCCATGGAAGTCCAGAACCCACCCCAGACAAGTAAGACCTGACCTAGGGAGAACACACATTTGGGTTATGCTGTTAAAAGAGTCTGAGCACCCGCTATCCCCATCACCTTTGATCAGGTATCAGTACTTCACAGGCTAAGATTAATGGAGCCTTTAGTGAAGGTTTAGCAGGAAAAGTAATTGGGAAATACTGTTGAAGGATCAGTTTCATTGATAAGTAGAACTTCCTAATTTTTGTTAAAAACAATTGGTACATGGTACAAACCCAGTGTGCGGCAGTGACACACACATTTTTATTTCTGAGGAACTACCATACACTAAAATAAATAAATAAATTGGCTATTTACTGAATAGAAAACCTCATAGTGATTGCTTTTAAGACTAACAGAAACTACACACAGCTAAGTCTTCATGCATCTACCTGTCTCTCATCGCACCTTGTGAAGAAGCAGCAGCAGTACAAACTTCCATAAAATATTTCAATGGGCCAGACTTTTCAAACAAATGTTTCTTTCTCCAAACAAAACAAAATTACAGCAGAGAATTGTCAACACTGTTGTCTCATGCACATTAAAACACTTCGTATTATGAATTATAATTTTAAATTATTGCCACTATGAAACAAAAAGTACTAAAAAAATCCCAAACTGAGTAAATACACATTTCTTATTATATGAAATGATGCATATGAGTCTTCCTAAAAAACTGAAGATCAGAAGAAAAGAGTTCAAGTTAACTATGACCAGTTACTTACATATATATATTAGTGGATGCTAATTAGGAAAAAGTAATATTTTGTTTGCAGTTGCTTCTGCTCTTTTTGAACTTGAGCATTCCTCAATTGCAAGCAAGTAAGACCTAACAATTCACACTTAGGAACAAAATATTTTTGTGATTAGAAAAACATAGTGGCTGCATATTTGGCATATATGTTCACCACATTCTCCTCAATAAATTAAACAAAACCACACAGACATAGTGAACACAACCTTTGGCTGAACTAGTTTTCAGAATATAAAACAACTAATTAATGCAAAGGAGGCTGCTGGAAAACTTGAGCACTTATTTAACAATAGAGCTGTAGGGAGTGGACCACCACTCTTGTTCGCAACACTGCGGGGGGGGGGGGGGGGGGTATCATCGAGATACACTTGTCTACTGACATACCAGTGAACCCGGTTCCTGGGGTCAGTGAGAAGGCTGCTGATAACTTTAATGGATGAAGAATTGTACCTGGCATTAAGGAGTCAGAAGTCCTAAATCAGCAAGGTAAACGTTGTAGAAAAGCACTCATTTGCTCTGCAAGGTGAGAAGAGGCTGTAACTCGGCTCTTCCCCCACGGTTTAGAAAGGGGTCGGTCAGGCACAGAGCGAGCGGGGGGCACCGCAGTACACACTGTAAAAGCCCAAAGCCCAAACCCCACCACATACTAGTTGGGTGATAAAATACGCCGGCGCGGACTTGCACGGCTGAAACCCCAGCAGCGAGGGAGCGAGCCCACCCCCCCCGCTCGGGCTGTGCACTTATCATATACATATTCATAGGGCGGCCGGCACCGAGGGCCCGCCCCGGGTCCGCCCCGGCTGGCCGGCCCCACGAGAGAGGGTGCCCGGTCGGGGGCGACAGGTTGAGATGGAGGAAGGCGAGAGGGAGCCCGCGGGAGGCGGCACCCGCTCCCGCCGGCGGGGCCCGGCCCGGCCGCTCCGCGCTCCCGGCTTGTGCCGCGGGCACAGTCCCGCCCCGAAACCTTTGAGCGCCGCCGAAGCGCGCTCTGCAACTTCCGCGTCCCGCGGCGGCGTCGAGCCGGCAGCGGAGCCCGGAGGGGTCTCCCCGCCGCCGGGGACGCGGAGCGGCGGCGGCCGGTCCAGCCCTGCCCGTCGCCGCGCCCCTCTCCCACTCAAGCCGGAGGCGCCCGGGAGGTGGGAAGTCCCAGAGAAGCCGGTCCTGGGGACCTTCCCCAGGTGAGGGAGCCGGGCGCAGGGCTCCGGCCCCGCTCTTCGCTGCTGCCCCGGGAGGGAGCAGGTGAGCCCGGGGCTCCCCCTCCCCACACCGCCGTGAATACAGGCGAGACAAAGTCACCATCCGGGGAGGGGGTGGGGAGCTGTATTAGACGTGGAAGTCACTTACCGGCTTTGCAAGGATCCTTATAATCTATCGCCTCAGCTTTATCCTCTTCAGTGAAATCATAAGTGTAGTCGTAATCGAGGCCAGAGCAGGAGGAAGGCTTCCCACAGACAGTCCACCCGGCCAGCCACAGTGCCATCCTCCAGCAGAGCATTTTCATCCTCCCTCTGGCAAAGAGGTGGTGGGCAGAGTGCGGATGAATTAGGCGGCCGGTTCAGCTGTCCACGCCGGCTTGGGGAGGGAGGGTAAGGGATGGAGGAACCACTGGTTTGGGGGGGAGGGTTGGGCTTGGGTTTTTTTCCTTCTCAACCTGGAGGCTCTTCCGAGAGACGGTGCTCCCTAGGTAGCCCCAGTCAGACGGGTGCAACACAGAGCGAGCAGCATACGAGCGCCGCTGCCCCTCCTGCCCCCAGCCCGCCACCTCGCCGGGGAGAAGTCGCTGGGTGTGTGGGTGGGCGCTGGGGGTGGACTCAGGCCGGGAGATCCTGTCTGTCAGGGCGTCCCCTCGCCTCTGTCAAACCCCAGCCAAACTTCCCGCGGAGGAGGAGGTGGAGGCGGCTGCTGCCCGCGTCCCGCTCCGCGCCCGGCCCGCGCCCCGCCGCGCCGCCGATCCCGGTCCTGTTGCTGCTGCCAGAAGATAGATCCGGGCTGCACATCAGCAAACTACCACGGGGAGAGGGGGAAAGAGGAAGAAAGAAGGAAGGAAAGAAAAGGGAGGGGGGGTGGGGGGGATTGGGGGTGCACTGGAGCAAACGCGGAGCCCTAGTGATGGGAGGCAGCAGCTATGCTGGAGGGAGCAAAGTGTCAGAGCTTCCCCCCCTCCGCACAAACACTTACTCTAAGCTCTGTCTCTGGTCTGCCCCCCCCCCCCCCCCCCCCCCCCCTCCGTCCCCCTTTAACTTACGAAAACCTTACAGGCAACTAACGCACAGTCGTCAGCATCCTGCTTACTTATTCATACAGTCAGGGTCAGGATCCGGGCTGCTTCTGATCTGCTCCCTTGATAGTCTTATGGAAACACGCGCATTCACTATATGTCTCTATCTCCATATAGCTTTCTCTCTAGATAAGCAGTGCATGGCATTTAAACAACAACAACAAAAGAATCGAGATCAGATAAAACAATGCACAGATCGACACCCGGCAGCCAAAAAAAGCCCGAGAGAATGGGTGATGAGGAGGACGATGAGAAGAATTAACTGCAATTTAGGAGACGGGAAAATAAATCAGTGGCTGTGTATTTCTCCCTCTGCTGCGGCTGCTTTGCAGTGTTAGCCCCATGAGCTGACGGGTGGGGGTTAAGGAGCGAGGGGGAGGGGGAAAAGAGAAAAGTTTAAGCGTCCATAGTTTGTTTAAAACAGAGGAAGGCAATATAAAAGGTCCATTGGTTTCCAGAAGTTCAGCCAAGCAGCTAGGAACCCGTTCCAAAACGAAAGTAAGAACAAACAAACAAACAGGGAAAAAAAAAATAATCAAGGCAAACGAAAAGTAAAATTGCAGCAGGCAGCAGGAGCGCTGAGATCTTGCAGTCGGGCTTTCCTGTTCTCACGTGGATGTCCAGGAAAGTGGTGGAGGTTTATTTTCCAAGCGAAGTTTCCTCGGGAGCCGCCGCCCCGCTCCTCTCCTCTCCGCGGTGTCCTGCTGCGCCCCGCCGCGCTTCAGCGCCGAGGCGCCCCGAGCCGATGCCGGCTGCGCGGGGCCGGGTTTTGTTTTAAAGCCCGAGAAGGGATCAGCGCGCAAAGCCTCATTTCAGCCGATCAACCTGGAGAGGGAGGGGGGAGGAGGGAGGAGGGGTGGAGATAAGTGCTGCTGGAATAAAATAAGATCGAGCGGAAAAAAAAAAATATACACACACACACACATATATATATAGGTAGCTAAAGATCTCCCTGCCTCCTCCCCTCCCTCCCTGCCTCCTCCCCTCCCCCGAGACGGGCAGCTCCGATCCTGCAGAAACGCCTGAAACTGTTTCAGACCAAGGTGAGACTTTTCCGTAGCAAACTCTACTCCTCCTCCTTTTACGAGTTTCCATGGAAAAGGGCGGGGGGGGAGGGGGGGGAACGAGGGGGGTGGGGGGGGGTAGCGGGGAGTTTCTCCTGCTCCCATTTCGCCGGGGTGTCACATTTAACACGGACTTTTGAAAGGGCTGCCGCCAAGAACTGGCTGCGGCTTTCTCTCACGCCCGAGCCCGCACAGGCTCCCTCTCCCCGCAGCACTTCCCGGTCGCCTTCCCCCTGTCGCAGGGGTGGAAATCCGGAGATAGTCCCTTCCCCCGGCTGTGCCAGGAGCGCAGGCAGAGCCGGCGCCGCGGCGCAGCGCCTCCCGGGCAGCCGCCCTGCGCGCCTCTTTCCTCCGCGGGCGCGGGCCGTCCGCGCTGCCCCAGGTGGGGGGGGCAGCGCCGGCGAGGGCGCGGTGAAAAGCAGTTAGGAAACTCCGGGTAGGCACAGCTTGCGATCGCCGCTACCGGGAGGTAGGCACAGCTTGCTGTCGCCGCTATCGTGGCTGAGCTGCTCCCAAAAACGGGGGAGGAGGGGGGGGAAGGCGAGACAAAAAGCGTACTGCCTGCCCGGAGTCGCTCCGTCTGCCCCTGCCCTCCTGCGAATGAGGGGTTAGTGTTGCTATAGATAGGTACTCTCAGCTGTTCTTACCATTAAAACTGGAAAGGTCGGTTGAGACAGAGGTAATAACAGCTTAATAACAGAGCATATTAAGGCGTCTAGCACCGAGTAACGTCAGTGTCTTTGAAGCATCCATGTGTTGTGCTTCCTTACGTTTTTGGCATCTAGGTTGTGTCCACATTACTCCCAACTCAATCTTGTCGCTCCAAAGCCGAAAACCAAGGAATGAGTAGCTGCCACTGAAAGGCTTATGCAGCTATTCCATGAGGAATAACTGTTCTCTGTCCCAGCAGTTCAGTTTGCTGTTGTCGCAAGACCTGCAAAAAGCACCACACACCAGATCACAGAAAAGCCTGAGAAACTTGTGGCCTGCTCCTTTTCCCCTCTTTCTCAATGTAATTTCTGTGACCAACCACCGCAGACACTGGGAACTGACTCCAAGGAAGCTATCAGAGACCCTTCCTGTCAATCCATCACAGCAGTGTCAGAGCCGATGAATACCTTCGCTTGCACAGTGTCATGGCTCGGTGAGCTGTGTTTTGCTAAAGAAAAGTTTGATCCAATCTGAAATCTAATTTTGGTTTTTTTTTTTTTTATGTCCACAAAGGAGATAGTTTATTTTACAGTGTCATTAATTACATGTGCATTTCACATATTGGACCTCCCTAAGCTGGTTTTGTTGTTCTGCTCGGTCTTGTTTCATACGTGCACACCTTTAAAAAGTTAATTTTCTTTCCTGCGCCTATGCACCTCCACCCCAAAAAGAAACAACCTCTGTCTAACAAGCACACGTTTATCAATAGAGCTTTAGAAACACTGACTTTGCTGATTGCTTTACAGCCCCAGAAGAGGAATGTACAACATGCGATCCTTAACACACCAGTCTCCCCAGTGAGGAGATTATTAAAGTCTCTCTCCAGTGGGAGATTAACTCTCCCAGCAAGGTAGGCACTGATGTCACCTTCAGCCTCCAACCATCAATCTGCCCCCAACCTCAGCATCACCAGCACTAGCAGAGCAGCACCAACCACTCACAGCCTTGAGGACAGCTGGCCTTGCAGAGCCCTGACTAAGACAGGAAACAAACTCAGAAATGCTAGATGGGAATCATGCAGAAATCTGGGCACATAAGTGCTGTGACAAATAAATGTGTGTATAGGTCAGAGTAAAAGCTGTTTTCTGCTTATAATCCAGAGCAGCTACACATTAAAACTACCTTTTAAAATAAGCATTTCAGCTCTGCAGAAACTATTCTACATTGCTTAGGTATTAATATTCCCATCAGTCACATTAGTAAAAACCTTTCCTCGTATTAAGAGAAATTTTTTCCTAGTAACCAAACTGGTTGACATTTTTTTAAAAAAAAACTTTTTCCCTAAGTAACCTGTTAAATATTCAATCTAGCTTCTTTCATGATGCAAAATTTTGAAACATTTTAAGTACAAAATATTTTTTTCTTATCACACATTCATGTCTACCATTCCAAAAAGCTCACAACTCTGATAATCCATCTGACAACACAGTCAATCAAAAATCCATCCTACAGCCGTTTCCAAAGAAACGAACACATAGCCAGGAAGACAGAATGCTTAAGCTGGAAGGAAACCAACCAAAGGAACACAACGACAGCAACAACAGAACTCCAAGCACTTTCCCTTTTCCTTTAAATTTCCTGGTTTGGGGGTATATTACAGGGACACAGATAATGGTAAATGCAGTTATGTTAAAAGTGGTGGTGGTATTTTTATATGTGTATTTTTTAAATCCAGGAATCTGGAGGCTTTTCTGCTCTTCCCACACACAAAAAAAAAAAAAAAAACCTTTAAAAAAAAGGACAAGTATGTAAGAAAGACAGACACAATCACAGAACTAAAAAAATACATCTGAAACATCATTGCTCACACCTCCTCCTCATTCTTTGGCTATCTGTCTCCTGCTTAGGCCTCCATCTCGTGTGGAGTTTTAGGTGGGTGTACACAATGGGCTTATTCACAAACATCAAGCGCAGCACATGCCTAAGGCTTTGAAGGCTGAAGACCATGGCTGGTCAGCTCCTTGGGACCAGGGCTCGTGGGATTTTTCAGGAGGCCAACACAGTGAAATTCAGCGGGAGCTAGTTACCTTCCTGCTTTTATCTCCCGATAAACCCATTCCTTGTCTCTGAGGTACCTAGAGCACTTCTGAAACAGCTGAAGCTGTTTAAGTAGTTCCCTATTCACCAAACTGTTATTCTGTGGGGAAATACTGAAGCTGAAAGTGCATTGTGGCAAATAGACTGTCTACAGTAACAAACAGGCATATACACAATCATAAATATATACTGAGTAAACTACAGAAACTAAAATTAAACTTTTGAAGTCAAAAATCAAGCACTCATGATCTTAACAGCAATGAGCTCACCTGTGAAACCTTATTTCTCCATTCTCTCCCACATCTACTCATATACTACGAAAACTGTTCATTGCACATTCACATACAATTTTTTTCTACAGACCTCTGTGCTTAATTAACAAGAAGCCCGTCAATGTTATGTTTTCTGTTTTATTTTCGAAAACATGCCCCATGCTTTATTCATTAAACACTTATTCAGATCCTATTCTGCATACAGTTATTATTTTCCTCATGGGTTTTTTATGGAGCTTGTTGCTACAGTATTCATGTGCTTCAAAAATATTAATTAGTTTAGTTTCATAATACACCCCTCAGATGAGGGGGTATTGTGACAGGATATGAATATTACACATGGGAAACAGTTACAGATTGCCTGGTTTGATATATTGTAGACCTGTCAGGACTTGGCACTATAGAAAACCTTATTTCTTCAAGGCCTGGTTCCCACTGGTTTCAGTTGCAATAATTTACGCACCGAGTATCCATAACTACTTCTAATCAAACCCTGGAGTTTTCAGACATCTGAAAATGAGAAGCAAATAATTAGCAAGAAGTGTAGTTTAAAAGCCTGGAACCAGCTTTATCAAGGAACTCTGTGGCAGAGGCAAGGGCTAAGACTCAAATTTCAAGCTGTTCAGCTCTCTGAAGACTTTAGACACCATTTCTCTTCCCATAATTCCTTTTCTTCAATACTTCCTTCAGTTTCTAGAATAAACATGATCAGACTCCTGTCAGTAACAGCCCCATCATTAATGACACCCACATAATTCATCCACCACCTTGAACCTTCTGCTCCTCCATGCAGTACCTGTTAGCATGAGTAGGTAGTCCTGTGTTTGGCCCAGGATTTGAAAAGACATGTCTCTCTTCACCACTGGATTTCACAGTTATTACTGGCAGAAGAGGGACAGCGAATCTTGGGATCCCTTCCAAGCTCTGGAAGACGGTGGTTTTTAATAGCACATTCCCATCTGCTTGCTTCTCATGTCCATTTTTTGCCTTATCTTAGCTTGATATTTCTAACCTGTCTTCATTCTCCCTTTAGTCTTGGCTGTTCATCCCGGTTTTGCTTTTCTTATCTAGTTAATGCTAGTGTTTCATTCTCATCTCAGTTCCAGCTGTCCTAGTTGCATGTTTCTTTAATCTTATTCTGGGATTCCTCACTCTCAGCTGTGCAGGGTTGGTTTTTTGTTGTTTTGTTTTCACTCCCGTTATCTAGTTCATTGTTTTCTTACACCTTCTCATCTGATTTAACTTCTAGTTATACTGACATTCACCTTCTTCGTCTGTTCTTTACTGCAGATATGCACCACAAAGTTGATCTTGCTCCTTGACCTTATTCCCTAGTTAGTTATCCTAGCTCCAGCCCTTATATTGCTGTTCAGGCAGGTTTGCTTGTCTGCAACCCTCTGTCTAATGTCTTTCCTTTCACTCTGACTTCTCAGGCTCAGTTTCCTTACACAAACTATTTCATTGTCCCAAAATACATCCACCATTCTCATGGCTGATTTCTCCTAGTCACATCCCACATTCTTTCTCAGGATCTTTGTGTTGACTTTACCATGCTGCAAGATCAGTAGTACTTTCCCATCTATTCAAGTCAGACAGCCTTCCCCTCCTCATCCCATAGGTACAACTGGGGTGCATTAAGCATGTGAAATCATCACTTCTTCTCAATTAAGTTCCAAATCCAAGCAAGGCACAGCTCAAAATGATCATGTAAAATGTCATTGCAGGTGAGGCACTTGGTTACGAGAGCTGCTAAATTCAAGGCTGACTGGTGGTGTTTAAGTCCATAGTAATGCTAAAGGAAAAAAAGGGTATATGCCTTCACATAAGGGCTATTACTCTCCTCCTTTCTGTTCTGCTCAAGATTTAACTATATTTCCTGCACGCTGAGCATACTAAAGCCCTTCCAAAAATACAGCTATGATTTTTGATTAGGAGAAAACCCATGTATTTGCAAGTTTCATTTTCAAATACCTGGATAATTTAAGCTAATATTCTAAAAGCAAGGTTGAAGAACAAGAAATTAAAACTAAAAATCAGCTTGCATGGAAAATGTCACACCAAATCTTTACAGTTAAGCAAAGGTACATAAGCAACTTAATATCTGTCAGCAGACAACGTCAGGAAATTTTAATATTAGATACGCAACCAGACTTTTTATAACATCATGTGTGTTACACCCTCTCCATATTTAGTGCTCTAAAAACTGCAAAAGAGCATAAAACTCCATTGAGAATACATACTGATGTTAAAACAAGTAATCAAGCAACAACAACAAAACCAGTGGTGCACTACTTAAATTAGAAACTGTTCTGTGTTTGCTCAGCATCCCTGATCCTCATCAAGCAATAAATCAATTTGCAGTAGCTGTGGACAGCTATTTAAACACAGGGCCAGAAGAGTTTAATTGTTAAAGCAATGTTCAAAGCTAGAAGGTATAGGAGGTTAGTATAGGAGGTCATATTAAATATTCACTTGTCTGAAACCAGCTGCATTCCACGTATTAGGAGGCATCCTGCTCTCCTCTTAATTAAAAAACAAAGTCTATGAGCTTTGAGCTTAGCTTGCAGTTCTTCAGAAGACAGATAGAGACTGCCAGATGAAAAACTGACATCTAAATGTTTGCCAACTTGATTTTGTTTGGTTTACTTTACTGTCCAGCATGCAAAAAAAGCTAAAAGCTGTTTGTTTTGAAGTTTGTAGTTTATTTTTACAAGTTGGTAAAGCATTCAGGATTTAGTTCTCAACTTTGTTAAGAGGCTGTTCCTCGTCAAAGTTGACTGCAAACTTGTGTTTGACTTGCATAGGAGCTGAACAGGATCACTTACCAGTCATCATTCTAGACATTGGCAGCTGGTGAACATAGTTTCTTTAGCAATTATAAGGCAATATAAGTTTAATAAACTATAAGACTGATATTCCTACTCCTAGACCTGTTCACCCTTCATCTATGAACAGATGTCGCTGTTAGACTGAGAAGTGATGTTTCTTGTTAGACTGATTAGGTGTATAGGGTTAATCTTACCCTCCAGTATTCAGCATACTGTCACATAGCTAGGAGTCAGTGGCTGATTTTTGACAGCAGAAAGCCTCTAATGAGCCTGATCTTGAGTGACTGCTACGCATTCTGATCTTCCATTCATTCCTAGAAGATGAAGCAGCTCAACACCTTGCAGAACAGGATTCACTGTTTTGATCCATACCTCCCTCAGATGAAAAACCTCTGCTTTAGTTTACATTGTAGTTTATCACTTATGGTAAGCTCTCTGGCACTTACGGCAGAAAACATGTATCACTGAGACTGGAGGTAAGGAATCAAAGCAAATAGAGGAACCTTGCCCTAATTGGGCTTTCTGCATAGACACAGTGTATTCTTGTAACTCTGGATCACTGAAAATAAATAAGGCATATCACCAACTTCCAGGAGGAAGAATGATAACTGTCTTACAGAAAGCAGCCAGAAACTATGATAAAGCACTATCAATGACAGCAATATTGTCCTGTAGCTATTAGCCTTGTTTTATTTGTGGTAATATTTACATATTACCACATATACGGCAGAGAAATTTTACCCCTTTCATCATTGTCTAACATATATTTAATTAATACAGGTAGCATCATACCCACTGAATTTTATGGTGTAGCTACCCAAAAAACCCCTCATATACCTAAAGTGGCTTAGCTAGTACCTTTTTCTAATCTTTGTAAGATCATAAATGTCTATGACAAAACTAATTTAATTGCATTCACATTATCCATCTCTCTTCAAAATTATTTGTACTGTGTTTATTATCAGTTCTTCCTTACTACAACAGAATATTTTGCTAGACTATGCAGCACAAGCTTCTTTTAAAAAAAGACACTGATGCATCATGCAGCAATAATTAATATCCTCTGTCTGGAGAATTCAGGGATAATATTGTATTTTAAAGA
Organism: Strix uralensis; assembly: GCF_047716275.1. Taxonomy (NCBI): domain Eukaryota; kingdom Metazoa; phylum Chordata; class Aves; order Strigiformes; family Strigidae; genus Strix; species Strix uralensis. Next base: position 44,646,124 of record NC_133975.1, read on the forward strand.
TGGATGTTCTTTCACTCACCAAGGTGATAATTTTGTGCAAACACTGATCAATATTTGCTGTAAATAATGCATATTTTACAGTAATTACACATATATACAGAATATACATGTCTTACAATTTGAGCTAAACATGCAACCATTTCAGTAGTTTTTCTTCAGCACAGTTATACGACTAAACCCTTGCAATTCATTTTATTGCCCCCTCCCCTCAAAGCTATACAATTTGCAATACTAGAGATGTTATAGATGACTGACTAGAGATAGTTATTGGCAATTGTGTGCACATATACGTATACACACAAGTCTGAGGTCAAACCACTTCCAAAATTAAACCAGAATATGGAACCACCATTTACATAAAATTTTAATCCTTCAACAAAAGGGTCAAAGAGGTCCCAGACACCACTTATACATGCATGGTTCTGTGTTGCGCATAATACTGAGTCCAGTCTCACTGCAAAAGCAGTATAGATTTACTTTCTGTATGTGCTGCAGATCTGAAGAGTCAGATTTACCACACACACTCCAGGCACCTAGGTTTGGGTTTCCCATGTGCTGGCAGGAGTGCCTTTTCAGATTAGGCACTGAAGCCTTTATGAGTACAGACTTAAAACATCACACATATGAACAACTCAGAATATTCAGGTATGGAGCATAAGAATCAAGGTGTATGTTTGTACTTGTGTTTATTATGATCTAGAACTGTCACAACAGGTAAGATTTTTTTTTAAGTATGTGCGTGCACGTGCATTTTATTTCTTAAAAAATTGCACTTACTATATAAAAACTGCACTTAATTCCCAACAACTAAATAAACCCTAACTCAGTCTACTGTAAGCCAATTTGTATCTGTGTGGATCCTCTTTTTCAGCAAATTACATGAATAGTGCTTTGCAGGGCAGACATTTGCAGATAAATGCAACAAGACATATTATCAAAATCCTTGCACTAGAAAAATTTGTAACATAAACCCTCAAATTTTTCACAAAATACTAACAGTGAAAAGTCAGAAATCCTCCTGGTTTAAGAGTTAACTGTACTGAAGTGATAGCTCCTGACTTCTAAATGATTCAGATAGTCTCCAATTTGTGAAAAGCTCTTTTACTACTACTTCTTCCTAAGCCCGTTTACTTCTCTCGTATGCGAACATAAATATGCTGATAGCCACTACTTTGTCACTCAACTGTCTTTAGAAATCAATATTGTCCATTTTTATTCTTATCTTTATAAGAAATTATTTCATTTGGTATCAAATGTCAAACTATTTATTGAATAAAATTTTTGATATTTGCATATTTCAGTTGACTCAGAATAAGGCTGCTTGATATATTTGTAATGAGTTCCCTACTCCTGTCTAAATTCCATTTACTTTAACAAACAGATCAGTTTGCCGATTGTCTCCACCAGTAAATTTGGATCTTTTGTTGTTATCACTTGTTATACTTCTTTCTCTAACTTCCAGCCTCACTCTCACCACAGTAACAGAACATTTGTTTGGGAAATAAAGACAGAGGAACATGCCCAAGGTTTGGTTTAAAAAGCAGTGACAAACTAGATGAGAAAGCTCTCTCCTGAAATCCAACCTGTTATTGTATCTTAGTATCAGAACTTTCATAAGGAATATTGTTAATGTAGCCTGTATTTTTAATGTAGTCCTCCTTCAGATAGTGTAGACATAATTATGTTAATCAGGCAGTTTGCTAGAGAAGTACTGAAACACGAGTAGCAGCTCAAGGACTTCACTGTGGAAGAGACGGGTACTTACAAATAAAATTTATTATTCAACATTGAGCATTTAATGAGCATAATATAGAAAACACCGCCTGGCCAAGCCTCCAGTTAATAATATCCAGATTAAGCTCTGCGACAAAAATAATCTCACCTGTACCAGGATTAGGCCTTTTTTACGGATTACTTGACACATGTATTTAATAATAATTAGATGCCGTCTTCTTCCCTGACTCGAGCCTCCTGTCCTGCTCGGTTTTAGCAAGCAGCCAGAGCCCGCGGGAGAAAGGGCAGCACATGGCCCCCAGTTCCCGCGTTCTCCCAGGCACCACCCTCCGCCCGCCAGCGATGGCATAGCAGGCGATTTGCAGAGAGGTCTGGCAGCCTCGCCCTCGTGAGCAGGTTGCGATTTTTTGGCATCCTGCGACCCCTAGTGAGAGGCCGGGCCGGGCGAGCGGGCGGGCGGGCGAGCGGCCGCCGCCTCTGCCCCGGCCCCAGCCCCGGCCGCGGCCGCGCTCCCTCCCGCGGGGCCGGGGCCCGGCAGCGCCGGCGGGCTCTTGCAAGGCACCGACTATTTCCAGGTCACGGGCAAGACATACCTCCGGGGATTTCCGTTTCCCCCATTAACTGACTGAAACGCTACTATAAAAACATAATAATGCGTCGCCTTTGGTTGCTTTGGAACAATGCGCTGGTTGTATTGCAGCTTCACAAAAAGCTGCTGTTTGCGTAAACTCTCATGGCAAGGGAGGGAGAGGTGAGAGACAGCATCCACCTTCTACGTGCTACCAAAAAAGGCAATAAATAAAATCACCGTCTACACCTCAGTGAGCTTTTCTACTTAACTATGTACATGTAAGGCCTAAGCCTTTGCAAATAAGGGCGGTCCGTATGGAAACAATACTTGTTTGCCTGCTGGTATTAGGAAAACATTAGTGAGAAGTTAATCTCGCAGCATTCGTAATTGCAAGCTAAGCTTTTTGCTGCTCTCATCATGCTCAGATCCACCAGAACAATGGAGTTTAAAACAGTGATTCTGTTCTAAACACATACATGAATTATAAACTGAAAATGTAAACATGCAAATATTGAAGAGGAAAGGGTATTTCTTAACTTGATTCGGTTCCCTCAGTTAAGATCAACTTGGTATTCACATACATGCATCAAAACATGTGTTTTTATGTACACATTATATATCAAACTGTTCTGTGCACTTAGACATAGTGTACACACACTTTTAAGGGCCACAGTTACAGCATAAAAGGTATGAGGCTGCTGGTTTTGTTCCTACAATTTCTTAATAAAACACACAAACAATTCTACCTAGTGCTAAAAAGAAATATGCTAGAACATTGTGATTGTCTGATAGAAATGAAAATACACGTTAACTACTCCAAGTAGTTCACTTTTTCAATGGAAAGATCTTGACAATCTGACTGGTAAAGCACTGTTATCTATTAGATGAAAAGATTCCAGTATGTGAAATGTATCTGGTTTTCAAAGACACATCAATATTTTGTGATATATTCATTTCCAAAGAAGCAGTAGAGGCCTAAAATGAGGGCTTTTTGTTCAGCCTATTACATATAATTATGACTTGCCTTTCATGAATAGTATTGCCTTCTGATTTGTAGCACTCTATGGTTAAAAAAATCCCTAAACTCAAAGGCAAGCTTTCTAGTCATTCAGTCTTCCTAGTTTCCATTTGCTCAAAAGCAGAGTTTGGTCCAAGCCATACTTAGAACCAAAACTGAAAATTTCAAAGATCTTCAGCAGTTCAGCTCTGGAAACCTACTTTGAACTTTCTCAAACAATTTTCTTTGGGAGTTTAAATTCTCCCAGATGTTTGCATAGTGGGAGCATGGATAACATGAATGTTGGACAAGCCCGCAACTGCCATCTCCCTGTTTAACATTTTGTTGGCAACATGGACAGCGGCATTGAGTCCACCCTCAGCAAGTTTGCCAGTGAAACCAAACTGTGTGGTGCGGTTGACACACTGGAGGGAAGGGATGTGCCATCCAGGGGGACCTGGACAGGATTGAGAGGTGGGGCCGTGCAAGCCTCATGAAGTTCAACAAGGCCAAGTCCAAGGTCCTGCACATGAGTCAGGGCAATCCCAAGCACAAATACAGGCTGGGTGATGAGTGGATTGAGAGCAGCCCTGCGGAGAAGGACTTGGGAGTAGCAGTGTATGGAAAACTGACTATGAGCCAGCAATGTGTGCTCACAGCCCAGAAAGTCAACCATGTCCTAGGCTGCACCAAGAGAGGTGTGGCCAGCAGGTCAAGGGAGGTGATTCTCTCCTCTGCTCCACTCTTGTGAGACCCCAGCTAGAGTACTGCATCCAGGTCTGGGGCCCCCAACATAAGAAGGACATGGACCTGCTTGTGCAGGTCCAGAGGAGGGTCACAAAGATGTGACTTTGTGGCTGGAGCATCTCCCCTGTGAGGACAGGCTGAGAGAGTTGGGGTTGTTCAGCCTGGAGAAGAGAAGGCTCGGAGGAGACCTTATAGTGGCCTTCCAGTACTTAAAGGGGGCCTGCAGGAAAGATGGGGAGGGACTCTTTATCAGGGAGTGTAGGATAGGACGAGGGGTGGTAGCTTTAAACTGAGGCAGGGCAGATTTAGATTAGATATAAGGAAGAAATTCTTTACTGTGAGGGTGGTGAGACACTGGAACAGGTTGCTCAGAGATGTTGTGGCTGCCCCCTCCCTGGCAGTATTCAAGGCCAGGTTGGACGGGGCTTTGAGCAACCTGGTCTAGCGGAAGGTGTCCCTGCCCATGGCAGGGGGGGTTGGAACTAGATGATCTTTAAGGTCCCTTCCAACCCAAACCATTCTATGGTTCTATGATTTTTCCAGTGCTGCTTCTAAATGGTGGAGTGCCTCCTATCCCTTGATCACTTTGCTAAATCACCATTTTAAGCAAGGTACTGTCAAGCCTGTAAATTGCCTGTGAGAAAATGACTAGTTCAGAGAAGTCATTGTTATATTTCTTCTATGTATTTAAAATACCTATCATATGCTTTGAAGGAAAGGAGTCCACCTTTCTGCACCAGTGTGGTAAATATCACAGCTTGCGTAACATGTAATAGTACATTGTTGAACAAATACTCAATAAAAGAGCTATGTTTCTTCTATGTAATCACTCCTCAATATGTCAGGCTAATTTTTCTTTAACTTTGCTCCACGTATGGGCAATCTATTACACACAAGTTTTTCTAGGCCTGTTTGGCTGAGCACAGAAGCTGCAAACCCCAGTGATACTAATATAATCCTGTTGTGTCACAGTGAGGGAGGTAAGAAGAAACAGCTCATCGAGACAGTAAACCTGGTTCTGTGCAGCAACGTACATCATGTTGATGGCTTGGTTCATGATTACTGGGTCTCCCACAGCTGTATGAATCAATTTGTAAAAAAAATTATCTTTGTGCAATTAGAAGTGTACATTACTGAATGTAAATTATATATTTTTTAAGCATATGGTCTATGTTTGAAGTTTTATCTGATTTACCAAGGATTGCCCTAGGCAGAAGATAAAGATTTCTTTTTAACAGTTATAAGAGCTTGCTTTAAATCATTTGTTCTTTTACCAAATAATTCTGGAAATTTTCACAGAAAATGCAAATTCTAAGTTGATATTTACATACATTCTCTGTAGGTGTCAGCATTGCTTTATATTGTTGTAGAGAACTGTATTTTTTTCTTCTCAAAGGAAGAAAAAACAGACTTGTCATTTTCCAAATGAAAGATAATTTTTCTGCTGTCAGTTTGTCTCTTACTACCCATTTCAGACTAAGAGATTTAATACTCTGTTACATAGGTGCAACTAAAGTAAATGTGCAGAATAAGCCTACATTTTCTTCCTATGCACCTGTTTTCAGTTTTAAAACCTTCTTATTTCTTTCCAGTTATTTTCTGTATAAATATCATCCTTACTGATGTAAGGTTCATCTAACATTTGCAGATATTTCTCAAATATTGCAAGGAGCAACAATTCAGTGATGCTAAGTAAACTGTGAATCTAGCTTCTTCACACAGACTGTAGAGGAATACTGGACCACAAGTTGTTCTTATAATTTTCTAGGTGGAGTCCTCAAAGAGCCACCATAGGGCAAATATTATTTAATACTTCCATTCATAAACTTACCATACAAAGTAAAAATATGCCACTGGGATCTGTTGATAATACATTATTGAGATGAAATATCCATGCAGAAGGGAACTGTACTATCATGCTAGAAGTGAATGACCTTGAGAGCCAAAGTAGTAGTAATTGCATGAAAATCAGTTGTACACAGTGCAAGGTCATAAATAAAGGGTGGCAACAAGAATTCTTTCTGGAATCTCAGGCATAAAGAAGATTGAAGAGAAATATGGATTAAGTAGTCAAACAAAATTATTATCAACTTCCTATACCCGTGAAAGTTAAATACAATCCAAGCATCTGAGGCAAGATATTTCCAGTTTAAAAAAAAAAAAAAAAAAGGGGCAGCATTAATGATATTATTACAAGCTCAGGTGTGTATGAACATTATTTAAAACAGTGCGTATGATCCTGACCATTCTTTTGATCAAAGTAATAGAGAGCCTCTCTTCCAGGAGCCTATTAAGAGAGCACTTCAAAAATCACGTGAAGGGATATGTTAGCTTCACATAAAAGTAGTGAGAAACAAATTAACTACATAAAAATAGCATCAACACAGGGGAGAAATGACTACAAACTGCTCAAGAATGACATTCAAATTGGGAGGGAGATTCTGACAGCCACCAGGAAGAATAATGAAGGACAAAATCCCATGTAATTTTCAAAGGGAGTTCAAAAGAGAACATATGACCTTTCTGCTTGGTCTAAGAGTGTGCTGGAGTCCAGATCCCAGGGAGGTCACAGTAGCTCAATCTTTCATTTGCATTACAGGTTTGAACCAAGGTTTGTCATTGGTGCTATACCATTATCTATTGATAAAGTCAAGTGCTACTTACAGCCATCGATTGTGGGCAGTTTTGGTTGGTCTATTTGTAAGTGAAATGGAACAGATGAGAGATTTTTTTGCGGTAGCAGCCTCAGAATCTACTTAGACTAGAACTATCCTCCTTCACTACAAGTGACAAGCACCTTGATTACAGAAACTTCTCAGTGTTGGCTGGCTTACAACCAACATTTTCAAGTTATTGCATTTTAATTTAGATGTGTCTTTCACATTGGGCATTTACTTAAAGGCAAGTCTTACCTGCATATTTGCATAACACTCTTTAGATTAGTGTTGCTTCTGAAGATTTGTTTACATATACATTTTTGTCTTCTCTTGCCCCCTCCCACCATGTCTCTAATAAATTTGCCTATAAAACAGAAGAGCTGCACTGACTTATTTTTAGGTCGTCTCAAAAGTACTTAGAGGCTCCTATTAATGGCACAGTAGAATGCTGAGTTTTCTATAACTCTGTGGCTGCAGAATCTTGTCTCTATCATAGATTTGCCCTTGAGCTGCAGAATAAACAAAGAGAGTATTTATAGCCCTTCTCATACAAAGAGATTTGATCATTCAAAAAGAAGGCAATGAATTGCAGAGTACTTTCTATATCCCCAGGCTTGCTACTAATATTAGTGTTAAGGAAAAGCTGATGTCACCTGATCTGTCACAATCTCTGCTTTTGTACATCTCTGGGTAACACTGGGCCAAAAAGGTTAAGTATTATTTTTGCATTCATTTATTTGAACACAGTTCTATTGTCATGACAGATTTAGAAATACTGTCCTCCACCTGAATGACATCAGATTGCTATAGGTGGTACAGGAAATAGGAAGAATCAAAGTAGCGCTTCTCAGAGTCTTATCCAAAGAAAGATTTAACAAAACAGATGGCTCTGACCATTTGAAATTACCCATAATTTTAACTCCTACTAAATAAGAGAAGCTGGAGATGAGGTAGATAAGCCCTAAATTATACTCTTTTTTCAGACTGTAATTTGATTCTAACATAAGATTCAGCAGATTATTGGAAGGTTCAAAGTTGCTTGTACTTTAAGGCATAAACCCAACAGAATAAGCAATATGACTTAACTCTTAACTTCTCAAAGTCATTCGCTACTCTCTAGACCCAATACCCTTGATTTGGAGGAGTCTGATTTAAACTACATCTTACAAAATCACAGCCATGCTGTGTGCCACGTGGTGAGAGCACCCCTGGTTGGAAGCCTCATTTACTCAGTTGGATTGACTCCTCTGTGGCTCAGGGTACTTGTGCTGCAATGATAGCAATATTCCCCTTCCCATCTGTGCTGAATACACACGCTTACATGCTCACAATCACAGCCACATCCGGACCCTCCTCAGTCCTGGAATATTCTCATAAAGCTCAGTTTTTATTATCCTGGACTAGGGTTGATTGCTGTGAATAAAAACTCGAAGTAAAAACATCCAATATGAGTTTATGATTTTTACCTAGTTTCTATGATGAATAACTACTTAAAAAGCAAGATAACCTTTTATGATTAAAAATATATATTACAATCCAACAGAACTATCAGTGATGTCCCTTTTTGTTACCTTTCCCTTTACTGTTTGCAGTAAGAAACATCAAATCCAAAATCCAAACTCTCACTGAAAGATTTTAATGTTAAAATCCTTAAAACAAACTGCTAAAATGCCGAATAATTACATATTAGATAAGTGCTCACATGCAAAGAAATATTTTCAGACTACTAATATATTGCCATTACATTTTGTCATGTAATAGCAAATATTCCCATTTTTTCTTCACCTAAGTGATCAACCACTTAGAAAATAAGAGTAAAATTCTGGGAATCACAGGTTGTTTTCTCCACTGTAAATCAGCACAGTGATTTTCAGTTCAGTTACTTCAAAGCATGAGGACTAGAAACCAGTAATAACTTTGAAAGTTGAGAAACCCCTTAGAGCTATGACACAGAGAACCTGTTTGCATTACTGAAGGTGACAGAGTTTGAAGATGTCAGAGATTTAGAAAAAAAATCTTTATTTTTTTCTCTAAATCATAATATCATAAGACCAAAATTCACATTTTCACAATAATTGATCTGAGCAGACTAGCACTTGCAGTCCAACTTCTGAGTACAGTGTGGCTCTTACTCTTCACTGCTTAGACCCTTCTGAAGTAAGACCTGGTTGCACGGGAACAGAGACCAACTGGATTGCTTCTACTTTGTTCTAGAATAAGGAAAAATTAATTTTGGCCACATCACTGTAGCATTGGCTAAACTGATGCCTAAAAATAGGTGTTAAAATGGAAATGGAAAAGACAACCACAGTGCATTACATGGAGAACAGACTAGATGCAAGTTGATTATGTGAAAGCTGATACACCATCTTCATTTAGGCCCTGATTTTAAAAGAAACCCTTAAAACTGAAAACAAACCTGGGTTACTTCAAAAATATTGAAAAAGAACACAAGTCCTTCACACATAGTTTGCAGCTATAGTAGTTGGATATACAGCTAAGTCTCAAAGATAAATACAAACTGTCATCATAAATTAAGAAACTAGTTAAGATGTTAGGTAGTTTGTACTAGTATTTCAATTTCATATCCATATATATCAAAGACTAACTTTTAGTCACTTTCTCTAGTTTTCTATTTAACAGTTAACTAAATGTTAGATATGTGTATACAGATAGCTTAATACATCAAATAGCTATGAGTGCAGAATATGAAGTATTGAAAGCACAAGACACATTTATACAACTCCCTTGCAAAACAGCTCTTAATTATGATTGTACACTGCATTTTCCCCAAAGTGCAAGAATGAGCAGTGATCACTGGATTCATCATTTTGTTTGATACTGGTAGTACAGAATGTGGATCCATGCCCCCAGATTTTTAGGAAAATTAAGTCTTCACAGTTAATGGATACCTGAGAAAACTTTTTTTGCTTTTTCTCCCCCAAAACAGTACCTCACAGGATCTTTTTGGCAAAGACAGTGACAGAAACTCATTCTCCAGGGCAACGTACAGTTTCCTCAGCTACAAGACCATCCTTTCTTTTCTTGACATCCCAACTCATTCAAAACACATATCCCAACTTCCTCAACAACTGAGATGAGTCTTGCAAACAACAGACTCTTTCACTGTGTTGTGCTGATTCATTCCAAGCACTGTTCATCCTGCACACTGAATGAGGCAGGGTCCTGTGGGAAAACAAAGAATGAGATCATGTAATTAAAGACTGTCTCATAATGTACATGGGGATTGAACTGTAATGGCCTCAACAGTCTTAATTCTGTTTCTTAACTCTTGAGTGATTAAGACTGCAAGTTATTTTGTTTTCCGAATATAACCATCAACAGTTCTGAGCAAAGACATTAAAAAATAACCAAAAACCCCAAGCCAAAAAAACCACATGGAACCATACCAACTACTACTATATGGTATGCAAGGAGAATTAACCAGTAGAGCCAAGTAGAGGGGAAAACAACAACATTGCTATTTTTATTTAACATTTTTCTATTCTCAATCTGCCTATCCATTAATGTTTAAATGTTTCCCAGAGATGTTTCAATTTTAATGAAATTCTGCCAGATTAAACTGTTTTCCAATCCTGACTTCTGATTCCCACCAGCTCACATACTTGCTCCCTGCAGAAAGATGTTGATGAGTCTATCCATATTCCCCAGGCCAACAGCCTACCTGACAAACAGAGGTCCTACACAGCCTTGCCATTTCTCTGCTGAGTGCACTGTCAAGGTGGACAAAGAATGGTAATTTCTTTCTGAAGGAAATTTAACTTAGTAAGAGTTCTAATTTAAACACATTAAGCTTCTAAACCTCTCATAAAAAGGATACCATTCCCTTCTCTCCCAGCACAAATCTCTGGTACATGTACAACTTCTTTTCAAGTTGAAAGCCTGAACCACAAAATAGGTGTTCATTATTCTTTGACTCTTCCCAAGAGTTGGATCTTCTGCAAGTCATGACCGCCATCCCACAGTAAGAGAGATCATTTTGAAACACCCCTCCACCCTGAAATTCTAGACCCTGAAATTACTCTGTTTTGAAGCTCCAGACAAACAGATTTGGGACTATCATATCTCACATTTTCTGTCTCAGCATGCCAGGCCTCTTATGCTTAGTGCTGTGAAGGAGCAGCACAGACAGGGCTGCTTTGCCAGTGGGACCACTCCAGGAGCCCAGGGCAACCCCAGCAAAGACCATGCCCACACTGGCTAGGTTACAGTCCCACAGCACATGAACACCATGGGCAGAACAGGATACTGGAAACAGGGTCCATCCAGGCACTCCAGTAAAGAACAGCAGGAGACAAGGCTGGAGGTAAGGCTACAGCATGAATTAGAAAGGTCCACTTAAGAGAGGGCTAGCAATGCAAGTCCAAGGTCCAGCAAGGCAGGCAGGGGTACACAGACAGAAGAGAAGGGACTAAAAACTCAGGTCTGAGCTTAAATGGAGCCTCAGGGCCCATGGGCAGAGGATGTGTGCGTGTGGGTCCCAGGTGAGGCTACTCAGGAATATTAATGCCTATTAGTGCACTCAGGGCATGACAAGTGTTACAGTTAGTCTTGGGGTTACAGTTAGTCTTGGGGTTACAGTTAAGAAAACCAGGGGATGCAGTGCCTCAGCACATTCAGTAGTTTAAAATCTCCAGAGGAGGGTGTGAGCTTCTATGAATAATTCCCATTTGTTCTTTTTTTCCTATATTCATTTGAGTCTTTGTGACTAATATTGCTTATTTAAAGGATTTACTCTTCCTCTCTTTCTTTAGTTGTATTTTGACTTATATTGGCTTCATTTGTTTGAAGCCATATCCTTCCTTTCTCTGTTCTTTTTGTTTGTCTCCTTTGTTCATATTTTATGTTTGTTGAAATGTAAACTTCTGGGGACTGCAATGTTGAACAAGTTCCTCAACTCTAGTTGAACTCATTAATGTTGGGAACAAGAGTCAGCAGAACATAAAGGATGTAAAAACTTTTGTTCCTTGCTCCTGGAGGTTTTTCCATCATATGTGCTTGGAACTCCACTTCCAAGAACCATTTCTAAGTCTAAGGCTGTCTGCAGTCCTTTGAGAGCCTCTGAACTGGGAGGACCCAGAAAGCACTCAAGACCCCTCTTTTCCTTAGGCAGTGAGCTCTTGTGTTACACCTTACAGGCACATCACAGGGGTTTAACAAACGTCTCTGAGGCTGTCAGTGTGAAGATTGTATGGAGTCACAGTGCTTTACTAAATTAAGAATAATATCCAGCAATACTGAAAATAATGCCTTGTTTAGTTGTCCACATATGGATTATGTAAGTACAAGCTGCTACTATAACTTGAGGCACTCAAAACTGAAGGTTTCAGTGAAGAAAACTGTTTTGAATTTCTAAAGGATCTTTTTTATCCAGAGCCACAGAATACCTTACAAACATTATCTAGTTAAAGCTCGTCACATTCTTGTGAAGCAAAGTAGGAAGATTTTCATCAGCTTCTACACCGTTTATCTAGGGTGAAGCACAGGTGGTGACTAGCACAGCAATGCAAGAAAGCAGTGTGGCACAGATGGTGGAAAAAAGGTGCCATAATCAGTTGAACCTTGGGGCATACTAGGGTGCTGTTTCATGAGTTTTGCCAGGACACCTTTTCTTAGAGTACTATATACAAGCTTTCACATCAAAAAGCGTGATCATGGCTTGGATCACTTCTGACACAAAAGGTAGTAGGCCATATTCTCAGTCATGTTTTGGTTCCTTTTCCCTGCTTAAGAACCAAAAATGTCTGTAAAGCAGTGAGAAAACTCTCAGTGTGAAAGAATATCACTGGGCTTATGGATGCCATGCAACACTGGACTTCAGATGCACTGAGCATTCAGAGCAGTACAGATATACTGTGAGAGTCAAACAAATAGTTACACCAAAAGTCTTCCATGTTTCCGTGTTATATGAAGAAATGGCATCCAGCAATACAGTTGATACACATCATCTTGGGGTAATGGTAATACAGCACTGGGGTACTCTGCTGACTGCAACCCCAATGTTACTTGCTGTACACAAGTACAGGTGCGCAATCAGATGAGGACAGTCCTGAACTAGTTCCTCTCACACTCTACCCTAGCATCACACAAGATTTTATTGTCCCAAAGTTCTTCAGATATTCAGAAGCTGACCCTCTCAACCTCTCTATGAAGCACATCCAAGCTTAGACATGGTCCCCTGCTAACATGATCTAAATGCTTTACAGACCACAGAGTGAACAAAGTGGTGTCGTGACTTATATGACCGTACTTGGACAGTTATCCAAATACTAGAAAATCCAACCTTAATTAAGTTGTTAAAACAAGCTGTTAATCATGCAAGATTTGACTGGTTACATAAAATAAATTATGCTGGTTGGATAAGTATGCTTATCATAGCATTTTACATCTCTTCATTACTCCAGTGGACTGTATCCAAAATAGTAACGTATTTTGATATATATTCACTAAAAACCAAGATACATAGCAAAGTACTCTGAGCTTTCTAAGTGACAAGATGACCAAAACTCATAAACATGCATTTAGTAATTCATTCAGCCAGTGCTAAATGGAACCATTTATATGGTCTTTTCAAAAATATTCAGTATGTGAGGTGAGTTCATTAATGTGGTGTAGAACTGGGAGCGGTATCTCTTTTCATGCAATGATTTGGCCTAGAAGAAGAACGATCAGCTTCGCCAACGCTGGTTTTGCTGGAAGATTTTTCTGATGTTATGAGATAGGACTAAAATTGCCAAAGAATAGGTGTTTTCCTGGTCCTCTTTCTGGTGCAGAGGCTGCTTTTGTGAGAATTGTCAAGTAATTGAACTGTAATTATAATTAAAAAGCACTCACACAAACTCAAATGAAATACAATACTGAAACAGTTCAAAAATTTTGTTATGCATGAAGCACGGAAGATATTTTAATGATGATGTTTTAATCAGAATAAAATATGGGTGTGGGTTTTTTTTTAAGAAAGTAGAGTTTACTTATTAGTAGCAGGTCCAGAGGAGGGCCACGAAATGATCAGAGGGCTTGAGTACCTCTCCTGTGAAGACAGGTTGAGAGCTGGAGTTAAGTCTGGAGAAGAGAAGGCTTCAGGATGACTTTTTTGCAGCCTTTCAGTATATAAAGGGAGCTTTATAAGAAAGGTGGAGAGAGACTTTTTACCAGGGCCTGTAGTGACAAGACAAGGGGTGACAGTTTTAAAGGGAAAGAGGGTAGATTTAGATTAGATATAAGGAAGAAATTTTTTACAGTGGGGGTGGTGAGACACTGGAACAGGTTGCCCAGAGAAGCTGTGTATGCCCTCTCCCAGGAAGTGTTCAAGGCCAGGTTGGACGGGGCTTTGAGCAACCTGATCAAGTGAGAGATGTCCCTGCCCATAGCTGGGGGGTTGAACTAAATGATCTTTAAGGTCCCTTCCAACCCAAACCATTCTATGTTTCTGTGATTCTACTCTCTTGACCTATCTTGAAATATAACAGATTTTATATTATTGTTATGCTGATATCCATGATAGAATCAGAAATAAACAGTATTATATTCCATTTTACTTGATAAAAGACTTGGGGAAAAAAAAAAGGTATCCTAGCAACTAGACATCAGAAGTTTTCAGTGCAAACACCTCGCCCTCTTCACTGTCTCAAGTAATAAAAAGAGAATAATAAAATTCCAAACTGGCAACCAAATCCTAACATAAAACCTCAAAATACAGCAGCTTGACAATACATGGTAGCTTTGAGCTCATTTTTTTCCTGGCAGAAGTATATGTTCAGGCAACTTCCATAATACAGCTCTGTGATTGAAAGGGCAAGATAGGGTTTTTTGCACTCTTGTCCATTTAGCTGTCTAACTGTGAACATGTAAAACTTTCCTGTATCAGGTTTCTTTTGATTACTTTTATTTCATATCTGACAAATATCTTTTTCTGGACTCTTTCCTTCTATATAATGCAGGCTGTCACAAGCCCTGGTAGTGGTCCTCTCCTCTATCTGCTCCCCACTAAAATGATACAAACTGTCATTAATATAGGAGGATACTTGAGAACACACCTCCCTGGAGCATCTAAAGAAAGTGCCAGAAATGGGCTAAATGGCACAAACCAATAAACTACAAAGCCATTTTCTAAAGCCAGATGTACAATAAAAACACATTAATTTAATGTCTCTCTCTTCCATGCTAAGTATTTCCACTTTCAAAGCACTTACTGATCCCACCAAATGAAACACTATCTCTAGCTTTATCAAATACTATTGATGCCTGTTTCTAGAAAACCATCAAAAACACTGTTAGTTCTGCATGTGCAACAAAGACTCTTTTTTGGTCTATTATGATATACACTCATACCACTATTATTTTGGGTACTTCCTGCCTTGGTTTTATTTTGTTGCTATAAACCAGAGAACAATAAAGTGATTTGGATAAAGAGGCTGACATCAGGATGTATTTCATCTGCACAGTAATCAATAGTAGCCAGAGCTCATAAGGAAAGCATGGATCGCTTTGGTTTGAGCATGGGTGAAGACCTAAATGTCCTGACTGTCCTTTCCTGCAAATGGCATGCTGAAATGTGTGCACCATTTCCAGTAGATTCAGAACTCCTCATTGACTCACTGTATAAAACAGAATAGCACAAAACAAGTTAACTATAAATATATTGGTGCCATCGCATGAAAGGGCACATGGATTGAGGGGGAGAGCAGACTGAGGGAGAGAATTTGGGAAGGCAAAGGCCCAACTCTACAAAATGAAACAGGCAAGTATTGGTGTCAGGCAACATCTTGCAAGTGACTGTCAGCAGGAAGGAGGGTTCAGCTTCAAGGTAGATTTCCAGTCCAAATATCACAGTGATTTGCCAGCCAAAGCCCTTCTGTTTGGCCTTCTGCTCTACATGCTGGGACTTGGGCAGAGGTTAGTCAGGGAGACAGCTGACCACTGCCGTGGCTATATCTGATAGCCGAAGGTTACTTGCTGCTCATGTCAGTCTGATTTGGAAAAGGGCCCCACTCTCCCAGGAGGATATGGCAACCATCAGGTTATCAGGCAGTTCCCATACCCCTGCACAAAGCGGCTCCACTGTGATTTAGAAAAGTACTACATTTACAACAGGAGAAAGAGAAATAAACTACATAAATTAAAGTTAATAACCTAGGCAAAATTGATAAAGAAAACTGAGAAGATTAGGAAAGTATGTGTATTTGGCAGTGACTAAAAATAGTACAGATGGATGAAAAGGCTTATTCTGTGCACTGCTGTTTTCTATCTGGGAAAAAGGCTGAGATACGCCATTTTACTGGGAGAATGAACTGCTTCAGAGTGGACCAGTAACTACAGTGTATGTCAAAAAAACATATGCTATCTAGAGTTAAATATTTTTAAATTCCACACAGGACTCCCAGAAGAGTTTCTGAGAGGATTTCAACTGATTGTTTTTATTTTCTGACTGAAACTTTTAATAACTTGCGTGAACGTCAGAAAACTGGAGCAGTACCAATATTCTTCTGCCGTTATTCAAAAGGTCATGCAAGATGAGTTGGGGAACAGAAGGACAAATGGTCTGACGTCAGTCCAGAGACACAGAACTGAAACACATAAGATATTTCATTTTCATAAGGTATTATTCATACTATAACACAGCTATAGAATCACTCCTTCCATTGGCCTGATGAGTCTCTTCCCAAGAGATCACCGTTTTGAAATCCCTGATACACCCAGACTTAAGGCACTTTCCTGGAAGATGGGAAAACTTTCTTCTTACCAGTCTGAAAGGGCAATGTGGACCCTCTTCATGCACCCCAAGTAAGGATGATAGCATTCAGACTTACAGGAAGATCACCTCTTTCTTGAGCATCTCAAGCTAGCTTTCTTATGTGTGCAGGCAAAACAACTTGGATGTTTCAGAAATGTTCATTATAACTGAAAATATTTGCCATATTGGATCAAATTTATGAATTTGTTTGGATTTATGAATAATAAATATAATAATAATAACTGACAATGGCTATTTCAGAAAACCCAGCCCCAAAACTCATAACCAAAGATTCTTGGCTCACTACCTGCTTTCTTAAAGTCCTTTATAAGAAAATTTTAATATGAAAATTTTCAAGTCCTTCCACATCCAAACTGTGCGGCCTCCTCATCTCATCTTCACGCAGCTGTAGTATTGTTTAGCTACAGCACTTCCTGCTTCCACACTCATCAGCCATGAAAGAAAGTATAAATAAATCCATCTGAGCGTCGCTACAGACATGTGCACACACAGGTACACTACGGATACCACCACAGCTTCCCTTTGCTACCTTATTCTTTGCCTTAACTGTACAAATTAAAGCAATGTAAGTAGAGGTGCTTGGCAATCTAATTTATGTCATTAGGTTTTTTTCCTTGAGTTATACAAATTACAATACATTACAATATTACATATTGTAATATAAGCTTTTCAATCTTATATTACAATAATTCTATATTGAAATATATTGCAAATTAAATTATTACTATTTATTTAATTCATGAAATTCCATACTGGCAGAGCATATAACAGAAAAGATACAGGCTGAAAACCTAATTATTGAAAATTAATATTTAAGTAAGTCCATCATGTTATTTATCCTGCTAACTTAAACAAATCAATTTGTTATCCTGAAATAAAGTAAAAGGCGTGTTTTCAGAAAAAAAGGTCCCGGTAGCACTAATATCCATGTCATCCCAAAAGAAACTATATTTAGTATTGACAAGTAGTTAATGTTATAGATGTGAAACTATCTAAAGGTCCAGGTCCGTAATGTTTACATGAATTCATATATACAGCTCTGTCACAAGTTTCAAAGTTAGGCTTCAGCTTTTGAACTGAACTAGGTGTTTAAATGAATTTTCAAAAACCTCTAGGCCCTCAGTTTGCCTTGAAATCAAAAAGTCTTAGGGACATATTTAAACTTTGACTATATTTGGCCCTTGATCACATTTTTTAATACAGAAGGACAAAATTTTTATAAGCACGTAAATAAGTTAGAATCATAAATCCCATGACTTTAAACCCAGATGGGAACCAAAACTTTTACGTTTTCTTGGCTTCTGGAAGCTCTTTCTATCCAAAGTCATTCCTGATTACAAGAACAGATCTTGCTGTTGTACTACAAGGTCATTGGTCCTTTATTTCAATTTATGTCTTTTAACAGTAAGGACCTGGACCTTTTATTTAAATGTAAACAAAAACTTTGCACAAATTTATAAACCTGAATACTGTTACAATCACCAAACTATTATTCTTTATTTAAGTTCAAAACCAACAGAAATAATATTTAAAAGTTACTTAATTGAAAACACACTTTGAAAAGTCATACCAAGAGCTTTTTAATATTTTGTTGAAGTGATGAATTTTCAGCCACACTGCACACATGAACCCTAGAAAATAGACAGATTTTCTTAATTGAAAATGTAGTATAAGGAAACCAGATTAATCCCTATATATATAAAATGCAAGATTTTAGATCTCCTGTTTTAGGTCTCTCTTTCTTGGATGTTTTCTCACTGTTTCCTGAAAGAAAAGCTTTATAGTGCCATTGGGAAACAATGCCAAATAAGTTCACTTTCCCTACATCCTACCTCATAACTGGACCTGTCACTTCTCTTGGGGTGCAGCTGCACAGTCAATCCAAACAAAAGCAAAGCTATACCTGCAGTCCACTGCCCCCAGGGACAACTATCGCAGAGGCAGTGGGATAGTTCCTGGTCCCTGTAGGAGCTATATCACTGGCACCTGGCAGCCTCCTTGGGTCAAAGCATTACCCAGTTAGAAGTATCTACACAAAAAGAGAACTTTTAAACTGCCCAACATCTATCCACTGTCTATCATTCCCTGTGGTTTACTATTCCCCAGAAGATGGGAAAACACTCCAATTGCTTCATATTACACCCCCTGGGATCTATGTCCATGTCTCACATCCACTCCTGTCAGCAAGAACAGCAGACTTATAATTCCTATTTTCATCCCTCCATCCTCACTGTCTCCTTCCCTCTCTCCAGAAAGCCCATTTAACAGTGCAGAGCTACTTTGATCTCCGTATTCCCAGCTCGAATGAAACATCTATGTAACTCTGGACTTGGAGGGCTTTGCAAATGCATCTCCCATTCCTCCAAGAATTCATCCACATTGCATTCCTGCCTCTCTTCTGAAGGCATCTTGTCAGAGAAGGTCAATATGCAAGATAGAATCACTTACTAGATCATATACCATTATCACTTCCCCCCATAAGCAATCCCATAGGCAAAAGTCATGAAACTCTGACACTGGAGAGTGGGGAGAACCAGTTGTTACAAATGCAGCTTCACTTTGTGTTAATGAGGCTTTCTGACTATGTTAAATTTGGCTGAAAAAAAAATGTTGTTATAAAAAATCCTCTAAAATACCCAGCCAGTGCCAAGCCCTTTCACCTGTGTGCAAAACTTTTATCCAATACATTTCATAAGTATTTCATAAAGTTATGTCTGTGTACACAATGATAAAGGTAAAAATATAATAAGAAATCAGGGTGTTTAGCATATCTCTAACTGAAGCCTCACATGACTCACTTGAAGAACTCAGCAAGTGGTAGCCCTAAATGACTGATACCTATGATCATCTGTTTAAAATGTCTTTGGTAGGGAAAGATAAAAAAGACTTGATGACTATAGTGCCCTACATTTGTTTGTTATTTGGAAGAAAAATATCAGGAATAAAGAGCTCTTTTTCTGACCAACAGTTTGAAAATTTGTTTGGTACTTGGGGAAAAAGTAAAACAAACAAAAACCCAAAGATTTTAAACAATAACACTGTTGCTGTATATCACCAATTTGCTTTTTCTCTTACAGACATCAGAATATTATTATTTTTGTCTGAATGGAGCTTAATCTTCGTCATATCATTAAGTTCTAGAAAGTAGTACATATGTAAAATTTGTGAACATGAATATCATATAAACAGGATATTTATACATTGCCTTTAAGCCCAAAAGAGATAAAAGTATGCTTTTGATAAATATCATTGTCTTCTATAGCCATTTATTTCTTACAAGAATCATTGGCTTACAATTCACTGTGAAACTTGAAAAAAGCAGAGAAATTAATTGAAATCTCTTCTGATTAAAATAGTATTATGTAAAAAATGTTTTTTCTCTGAAGGACAGATAAACAGTTTCCCAAATGAATTCCTCCCCTCCCACCAGCACCATGTACTAACTCCCATGGAGAATTAAACTCAGGACCTTCAGAACAGATGGCAAAGACGTTATCTGCTTTCCTATCACAGCATGGGGCAACATAGGTTTGCCTAATAATACGCTCACTTTGAGAAAAAGGTTTCTCGACCCCTCTAAGTATATCTAGATCCACCAAACAAACCCTTTTAAAATTTAATCTATAAGTTTAACTTTGACTTTTACAAACTAATTTACAGAATAACCTATGCCACATATTAAACCTCAGATGATAAAGAAACTGGTTTCATTTTAGTGTGCTTCCAGTGGTACATTCTGTCAACTCTCAGGCACATTTTATCCTCTGTCTTTAATTAAAAGACAGTTAATTTTCAGCATTTATTTTATATTATTTCAGTGTTCATTTTCTATCTATTTCATGTTTTCTTGCACATTTGTTCTTGAATTATATCATATCTTTGGCACCACTTTGGCCTGTGCTGTAAAATGAGCTCATTGTGGATAGCAGATGAGTATAGCTCAGTTCTGACACTGCACCAGTCCAACAGTTCCTTGTGTTCTATTAAATTGTCAACTGCCCACCTACAAAATTCTTACAGCAAAAAACAATAAAATCTTTCCCCCAAACTATGAAAAGTATGTAGACATCAGAGCAAAAGCAGCTGTTACCCTGAAGTAGAGTCTTTTTCCCTTTCAACTAAGTGATCTTAAGCCTGTTAATACTTCAGCTCCTGAAAGTTTCAGCTTTTCTTTGAATGCAACTGTCTTAAAAATTGGCACTGTTTTGTGTTTCAAGGTCTTATTAAAACTGCTTTTTAATTTATAGAGATTTTTAAAGGCAATTATATCAAGTTTAGGGGGTGATTTTAAACAAAAATTTTAAAAATTGATGAAAAAGTTTTGAAGTATTAGGGAGTGAGAATCACTAACTGATGGTAGTTGTGATCTGATGGCCATTGAGGTGCTGGATGATATGTGTTGTTGGGCTCCCTACAATTTCTTCTAAACGGATATTTATTTATCATAATCTTAGTTTTTCCTAGGATCCTTGTTAGAACTCACAGGGAGCCACAAAGACACACACTTTCTTTACAGGAAAAAGAAAGAGAAAGGCAAATTATTTTAAAAAAAATAAAATAGGATCTCATTAAATTCACTTAACATATTGACTCACTAATACTTCTAGAACCAGTATTTTTGCTGTTTGGATTACAACAGCAACACTAATAAGAGCTGATGCTTACAAAGCTTGTTCTAATTAACTCACACATGTTCTCTCCCATAGTGGCAACTACAATGGGACCATTCAACTGCTTACAAATGAACGAACAAAACTTGTAGGAGTGTACATGAGTACGTAAGAAGGATTATAATGTATAATTTCCCCATATAAGAACTGCCTGTGCATCAAAGTAACTGTCATTAGCTGGGAAGAGATTAAGGTCCTGTTTACCTACAGCAATATTTTTGTTCTTCTCATGACCTAAATATTTCAGTCCCCTGCAGCTACCCTGACTCTGTACCAAACCACATCTGCGTCTTCTTCCTATATTGCTGTTGTACTGATATATTCTTGCAGCCAGGAGCCCTGTCTTTATTACATATGATGGATTCCTCATGACTTTCTTATACAGTCAGTGAGATTTCACACTTCATTAGAAGCTAACACACACACTTAACACAAGGAAAAAAGTCTGAGCAAGGCATCTTAGTACCAAAATCCAAAACTTGTCTCAGAAGAGGTTTGTGGAAGACCCCTTTATCAAAGAGTTCAGTGCTCATGCATGCCTTAGAATCAGCAAGATAATTCTAGAGTTGACTAATATGTTTTTGTCCCTGGTGTTTTCTGTAGTGCAGCACAGAGATTACAAAAATAATTTGAAATTAAATACCTTGAAAATAATAAGTAATTTAGCAAAATGTCTAAGCCAGCTGTTGCAGCCATCTACCTCTAGACAGCTGTAGTGTTTCCACATAACCTAAACACCTTGATCAGGTTGAGCAAAGGCATTTGAAAAACAGTTAGCAAAGCTGCTGAGAAAATGAGGTTTTCAACCCACATCTTCCATTATTGCTTTTGGGTGAATGTTTTCCAGTGTTTGGTGTCTGGGTGCAACCTGTGACTAAAGTGAAAAAAAGGGAGAGAAAGGTAGAAGATGAGATGGTATCATGAACAGCAGCCTGCCACATCATTAATTTTTCAAACATTTTTTAAAATATCTGTGATTATTTGTGATTAATAATTTAACTTAGGAAAAAGAATTTGTATAGACTATTGCTGCATGGTACATCTAGGGCAAGCATAGGTTCAGTTAAGAGCATAATTTTTATATCTTGCTATTTGTATGAATGTCCTCTTTGGTCCTGAATTAGTGTTTGGTCCACCCTAAATACTACAAGTACTTTCCTCTTTGTGAAGTTTCTATTGTGTTCTTCCACAATAGAAAGGAAACGGGGGAAGAAAGAGAAAGAAGGCTGGCCACAAGGCTGACCACAATGAAACTGGCCATGCTTTCAGCTGGGGTGCTAATGCTTAGGGATGGAAAACATATGGCAAGATTATTTCCCCTTGTGTAATTTCAAAACAGCAATGCATGGAGGTATATCTTGTAGACTTATTAGATTGAGTGATATTGAGCAAAAAAGGAAATATTTCACAAGTAGCAAATCCCTACTTTCAAACCAGGCATGCATGTTCAGTCTGAGAACAGCCAGGCAGCTCTTTAAGATCCTGAACCAATATTTTATAATATTTCTTCATTTTTAGCCCTGTATGCACAGATCTTGTTTGACATCCAAATGTCGATTCTGTCGTTTCCTGCCTCCAGCAGAAAAGAGCCTTATGACATACTTGTTTCTTCCTCTGAATAGTATTTTCCCACTTGTCTTAAACATTAAGAAATTGTCTCTAATTATAAAGATTCTGTAATACAGAGAAAAAGGTCAAATTAGAAAGTGGAGAAGAATTGAAGGCAAGAATGACTCTTCAGCTCTCTCACAACTACATATTGATCCTCATTGGGTTTTTCCTTATGGTCAGAAATGTACTCAACACAGGAAACCATCTGCAGATAATATATGAACCTTGCCCACCCTTTCCTTCTTTTCTAAATGCAGCAAAGATTTTACCAGAAAACCTGTTCAGTAAATACAGCTATAAAAATTCTTACAGCTTTGTAACATAAAGATCTCCCCTGCCTTGCCTAGTGAAGGGGTGCACTAGGGCCTGAGGTGGTACAGCCTAACTTAGAGACCAGAGTCAGTCAACAGCACCAAGGGCAGGAAATTGGCTTTTTACAACCCATTGTTATCCCCACTGGCTTCTTGAGGGCAGAATAAGCAAATGAACTACTTCAGGATTAGAATTGGTAGTACGGTATAAGTAAAATTATTTCACTGGTAACTGAAAAGTTTTTCTCAGAAACATGTTCAACAATTACAAGGGGAAAAAAGGAAGTGCATTCAGCACAAGCAACCAGTTTTAAACAGTTACAGAGCTGACACCATGCTATGCTCAAGGGAAAAATAGATTAGGCAAAAGGGTCTCCAGTACCCAGTGACTGGCCAACTCTATGTGCAATAGATAGCATCAATATGGCTATAAGAAATGAAATTATAACAAGAATTACATCTTCCCTTTTACATATGGGTATAGTAAAGAACAGCAACAAATAAAAATAAGGCTTATTTTTATTTTATAGTTTTAAAAAGTCACTATACAAGTCCACAGAACTGGAGGATACTAGTACCTTGTACGCAAAAGTATCTAGAATATAGTTAAAACTAGTGTTAAATTGCTGTACAAATTGTGATCCTATTCTTATGACTGTATGAGTAAAAGACTTATAATAATTTTAAAAGGCACTCTGTATCAGAAACATTTCTCTTCCTTATCCACAGATTTTATAGGTATATCACCACCTTCATATTCAATTTGAGAACTTCAAAATAAGAGAAAACTGCATTAAAACAGTAACATACCAAACATTCTTACGTCATTTTGATTATTTCAAGTTCAATAAGTACAATATTTACAGACTTTACAGTGTTTATTAAAAGTATTTTTGCTTCAGATGGGATACTCTTCCTTCCCTTTATCAACTTACGCTACCAAAGTGCCATGAATTCAATAAAATCAGACTTTGTTAGATACATATTATTAATCTAAGAGCCTCAGAATCGGCTCATCTGTGAGGTATTTTTGGAAAATAAGAAGACTCATCAGATTCTGGGATATCTGACATACAGGAACCTACTCCTTTTGTATGCCTGATTTAGTTCCATTCATTTAATAGGGAATAAATAAAATGTATCAAGCTAGCAGTGACTGAATGGAACAAATGAAACTGTCTGCCTTTGTGATCAAATTATATTTTTAGAAATTGTGTCTTCAGCATTGTTTTCTGTAACCATAACAGACTTGGCTGAAAAAAGAAGTTATGAGTTGGTCAGCTGGAGGCATCACCAGTAGACAGCTTAGCCAATAAACCACGTGGGGCCCTGGCTATATTTTTTCATTAGAAGGACCTTGGTAACCATGTGACATGATTACTACCTTTCTTCCTCCTTCTCTTTCTCCTCTTCTAAGAATGGCAATGAGGAAGCTTACTGTAAAGCTTATTCAGTTCTACGGAAATCAAAGACAAAGCATTTGATTTACTTGATAATCAAAAAATTTCTTGAGACTTTCAGATCTTAGGCCAACTCTAAGAATTTATCAAAAATGTAAGTGAAATTTACCTATGGTTTTGTGATTGTTTATGGTGTAAGCTTTAGCTTTTACTAGCCAAAAGCAACTTAGCAAAAAATTTCTCCCCAGATCTGAACTACCCTATCTTCATAAAGACTCCAAAATAATTTCTTTGATTGGTTTGGTGTAGGATGCAACTGCTGACCACCTTATGCCAGAGTTTCATTCTGTACTACAGGCAACATGAATGACTATGTGACTCTTTTGGTTTACTAGTGAAGTTTCCAAGCTGAACATGTTAAAAATTAATGTGTTATCTCCTTCAGCTCTTGTCCAGCTGAAAGGTATATGTGACTATCACACCATAACTGATGAATCATAACAGGGTTTTTCTTCTCCTCTTGAAGAAAGGGAGTTTAACAGCCTTAAAACAATAGCTTCATTTCCAGGATCAGATTAAGAAGCAGAATCCTGTGAGAGGGAGATTTTCTATCCCTATTACCAGTCACTCAGTCTGCAAACCTATGAACGTTGCACACACATGTGTGTGTGCTTCTCTGCACTTTTCAGTAACTTTATAGAGATTAAAAATAAAAAATAAATTAAAACTGAGAGATAGATTGTATAACAACCACTGGCTGATTCTTCAGACAATACACTGAATAGACAGAATCCCTTCAAAATATATTATTACCTTAAAGTGTTATTTTCTGTGTATGCAGCATAGTGTAATCAAATCAAGCCATGTCAGTGTTTATTGGATTAGCTGTAATGATATGAGTAGCAAAACGCAACTAGTCATTATATATTAGCAGTTCACACCCAGTGTTAGTTATCTCAAAAAGAGAAAGATGTGTCTAGAAAGTCTGCATGAAGGAAAACAAACATCTCTAATACAAGATTTGGCAACAAATTGAATATGAAAATGCATTTTAAATTGCTTTTAAAATTATAGAAATTCTTGCTGAAAAAGACATATTGTGAGGAGAAGCACATATTCCATCTGCCTCGGAAATGTGGGGACCCTTTTTGCTGAGTAAAGTGGAATGTCTTGTTCCAGCTCCTTTCTGTGGTCAGGCTGTGCACCAACATGATGAAAAAAAGAACTGAGCAATTTTATTTTTTTGTTTTATTTAAGAAAAATAAATGCAAAGTTGGTCTGTGTGGCTCCCATCATGCATTAATTTCCTGTGTAAAAGCTTCTTCTATTGTGAGAGAGCGCCACTGAGGAGTGAGTTCAAGACTGGTTTTGGCGTTTACTGAGAGGACAGAGCTTTTTACAGCGGCACATAGGCAGGTAGACCTAGCAGCTGAGCATGGACTGGATTCCAGGTAACTGAAGACTTAGGTACAGATAACTAAAGTGAAAACTGGAGTGAGAAGACAAAACAAGGGTACTGTCAGAGGTTAAGGGAGGAAGTCCATGTGCCCCAGGAGAGCAAGTCAAGAGCACAACCCAAAGGTGGGCAAGGGGGAGAATCAGCACAGCACCAGGAGTCGCTGAGAAAGTGTACGCAGGCCTGAAACAATGCCAGCCTAGGTGGTCCACAGCAGGAGCTGAATAGAAATAATGCACTCTAAGACTGGGGCTAAGGATGAAGGAGCAGGAGCTAGAACCAGGGGCTGAGCTCAAGGCATCTGCAAGACAACCAGATGTCTGCCTGTTCATGCTGTGGCTTGAGGCAGGAGCCTTTGTTGGTTTGTTGGCAGGGTCAGTAACTATTAGCTTTTGCCCATTTTTTTTCTTCCTCACCTGCATATAGTCTTGTCATGAAGTGACACTGTTAGAACAGTGTTGCAGGAAGCATTCAGAAGTAGGAGCTTGTTCACTGATTGCAACTCACTGAAATTTTATATGCCATACTATATAATGCTTATACTGACGATCACCAATCCTCATACTTAAAAGCTGATAATATCAGCTGGAAGTGTCATAAACAAAAAAGAGGCTCCAATAAGCAAAAAATGGGATCATATAACATTGCCTTTAGAACTGCATAGACACAGGACTTATAAATTCAGCTAGTATAGACATATTTTCCTATATTTATATACTACAGCTCTTTGTATTATGTTTCTATGATTAAAGTTTCTTTTATAGCAATATTGTCTCCAGCTATCTTGCTATCTACTAATCTAAAATAACTGCTATTTTTAAGCTAATTTTCAGTAAACTATAACATTTCCAAAGGCTAGAACTTGAATATTTTATAACCGTTACATGATAATGTCATACACAGTTCACTGAAGAGATTTCATAGACATCACAGCTATAAAATTCATACCCCTCACTTATTAGTGGGTCAACATATTCTTTGACACCCTGCTGAGCTTGTCAGGCTACATGTTTATTTATAGGACTTCCTTTTGTATCCAACTCATTCTCCTGTAGAGTTGCAAAGCATACAGAAAAAGCTAGTATATCTTGCAGAATAACAATGAAAATAGCACTAAATAGAAATGGTTTTCTGTGTTCATCCAGTAAAGCTCAGACCAAAATATTCCATTATTAGTAATTCCATTGGATACCTATTCAGTCTATGCAGCTACATGAAATCTATGTGAATTACCTAAAGCAGCAAAAGCCATTCAACTTCATTTTCTAATTTTGATTCTTTTAAACCTGAGTTTGTGAACTGCGGTGCTATCTCCATTTCAACAAGTCTCATATCTTACTACAATACAGTCCCAAGCCATATGGCCTGTAAAAACACAGTTCCGTTTCCAGATTAAGCAAAAAATAAAAAAATTACAAGGTCATAATAGAATTCCTCTCAAGATCTGTGGAAGAGGTTTGCAACCCTTCATCACAGCCAGCTTCCATAAGATAAGCTCTTGCTTAAAATCCTTTGATATCAGTGCAGTTGCACCAGCAGAACGAATGAATCAACTGGAAATCCATACCCTGTTCAGAATTCATGATGCCCTCAGGAATAAACAGAATATTTAGACACATGTTTATAAGGGGGAAAGATGGTATCCTCGATGGAGGGGCAGAACTCTACGGTGCTTACAGCAAATGTGATCATTAACTATGCAAACATTTTTGTCTGAATGTACATGTAATGACAGACATATGCCATGTAACAACAGGCTTTACCCCTGTAAAGAGCAGTCTTGTCTTCCATTGAGAAAAGCTTTTCCATGCACACATTTTTAAGTAGTTTTATCAGCAGGGTAATATTTCAAAATTAACTATTTTCTTATTTCTGTAATGAAATTAGGAATAAAGTGATGATAATATCAGAATTTGAACTCCACCTCAAACTGAAACTAGCTTAATTTTTAGGAGTTATCTTTCAGTTACTTTAACATGGTGCAAACTGAAAAGCAAAATTTTCTTAATTTTGAGATCTGAATTTTAAAATACAGAAAAAGCTGTTACTTGCTTTTTATCTTTGAAATAGATTTGTGATCTCTGCTGAAGTATTCAATATATAATTGCTGTATTATAGAGCAGCACTGTGAGGGCAACTGTAGATATACAAAAGCTTTTTTTCCTTCTGTGAAGATGGGAAGAGGAATCCAAAATACAGAGAAATGAGTTAGGAAAAAAGTCTGACTCTAAAGAAGAAAAACTTCTGTTTTTCAAAGGATATCCCTTATGCTGACAGTCTGCTGTAGTTTGATCTTGCTAGTGTCAAGTCAAGTGAACCAAGCTGGCCAAAGAAAACTCAGCTGATACTGTATTTTAGCAGGTCATTGAGCTTTTGTGGGTGAAAAGGAGAGAGGCTGTGAAGCTAATCCAGATGAGATACCTAATCTCTTGTTTATGTTCCACTGTGATAAAGTCATTTCAGAGTAACAGTAATAATGAAAAGCAAGGAAGTTCAAAAAAGTGAAAGGACAGAAAAGAAAGAAGGGGGGAGAATTATTTGATTGTCATTTTGTTTTGGCAGATAACAATACAAAGTTCAAAGGCTATGAATCTTAATAAAATGTTTCTAAAACAATGAACATTTGATATCAATAGCACTTGTGTTGA
Source organism: Strix uralensis (assembly GCF_047716275.1). Classification (NCBI taxonomy): domain Eukaryota; kingdom Metazoa; phylum Chordata; class Aves; order Strigiformes; family Strigidae; genus Strix; species Strix uralensis. The sequence goes on from NC_133975.1 coordinate 44,674,701, forward strand.
AGGACATACTAAGTAGTGTTAAAAGGGTGTTCAAATAAGAATGTCTCAGGCCATAAGTAGAGTAACAAAAAATGGTAAGAATGTCAAAGGGAAATGGTTATTTTGCTCTTATCTGAATACAAGGTGTAAATCATTTTCTCCATATCACCCTGATGCTTTTAATTTTCACTTTTTCCAACTCAATGTAAATTTTAAGGAGAGACTCAAAAAAATTCACCCATGGCCAGTATATTACTGCAGCTGAAAGAATGCCATATTATGTCAGCTTCTGAAAAATTCAACAACTGACTTTTTCTAAGAATAATAATTTCTGTGCATAACATCCTGACAGTCCCATAATGCCATGGAATTCCCAATTTTGTATATCACATCAAATATTTTCTACAAATTTTAACTTGCTCTGCTCTCATAAAAAAGGAATCTTATGAATAGTTTTCATTTATTGAGGATACAAGAGCTATGGTCATTCTGCACTTCTGTAAACCAAGTGAGTTCTTCTGAATAATTGCTACATTTTCAGTTCTTTTTGAAAAAGAGGGAAAAAAACCTCATTTATAGACAGAAGTGCTTAAATGTTGATACATAAATGTATTAAAAGCCTCTGATGAAATGAAAGTTGATTATGAAAACTAAAGGGTTTCTAAAATTCCCATTTAATTTAATTTCTAGAAGCAGCCTAGCAGTCTGTACAAAGCATCTGGCAGATTGAAGAAAAACTGGGTGTTCAGTGTTCAGTCAGTGAGGTCCAGGAAGTCCCCAGAGCTCCTGTTTGCCTGCTTTGCTTGCAGCACTGTGATGAATCATTTAAAATATACGTAGGAACTTGTCAACAACAACAATTCTATTAAAATTTAACATTTCTGAGGATAATTTTCTAAGATCACATCCATCAGTAATGTTAGGGGAAGAATCCCTCTCTAATGATTTTCCTTGCAGAGTTGAAGCTTCTACCTTATACCTGGTAGCTGTACTATATCATACTTTTTAAAGATTAATTATATTTTAGTTCTGTAGTGTATTTGCCCATAGATGAACACTTGCATGGCCTAGCATCACAATTAACAGCTGCAGCTGTAACACATCCAATCCCTCAATAGCATTTAGCAGTTTATATAGTGTTTTTTACACAGTTCAAATGTGATTTACTTTTAATGTTGTTTTACATCAGCCTTTCCCAGGCACAGTGAAATTTTACTTCAACGGTTTTACTGTTTTCTGTGTTTTTGCATACGTGGCAGATTCAGATCTAGAGGCATGAACCCTTCTAGAACAGATATATTTTGTTGATAGTTTTCCTGCTGGTAAAGAACATTTGCATTCCAAGAGCTCCCTTGTTACTCTTCAGACATGGGTGAATACTGCAAAGTAAGTACTCAGACATATGTATTACACTAAAAACCATGAATTCACCTCAGTGGTATTTATGACCTTTTGTATTTATTTTCAGAAAACATGTGAGTATTTTTTTAGCCAAAATGCTTGTGGAAAACAAGAAGTCTCATGAGTACTTGTACAAAGGCTCACGCCTAGGAATGTTCATTAGGGCTTTCTCAAACCTCTGATTTCCCTTCTTCAGTCATCTGGTCACCAACCACAAATATTAGGCAGCAAACAGTTAGCTGAAACAGTTTGATAGAAATCCTAAATCTTAGCTGAAATGAATGGCTCAAACACATCATTTGTTCAGTAGTTCATGACCTATAATCCATAACTGGTCCGGAGATTACTTTTTGTCTCCTCAGAGAGTCAGCTAGTCACCCAGTACACTTATTTAATCTGCTACATCACACTGAGACAAAGTAGGAATACAGAAGTCCCTGTCCTATTATTTTGCATTTAAACAATTATTGTGCAAATATGTTTCTGGGAGGGAACAGGGTGACCCTGAAGTGATACTACACAGTGAAATGGAAAACTTGCCACTATTACAAGTAATATGTTTTCTTCTCTGTTGAAAGCTCCCATATATGTCTTACTTTACAGATAATTCATAAAGGAAAAGCAGCTGCTATTAGTGACAGTTTGAGTAAAATTTGCCCAGTGTATTTCTTAATGAAAACCTTTCAATCTTAGCAAAGATTTTAAAAATGACAAGATGACTGGAACAGGTTCAAGGGACTTGAATTAAGCAGACAATTTAAATCATTCTTTTTACACTTTAAACTCACAATTCACACGTTTCAAAAGATAAACTTGACATCAGTTTTCCAATTCACTAACAAGTCCAGACATTCAGTGTATTTTCCCCAATATATCTGCATATGTCAAGATAGAATTACTAACAATTTCAATGAAATTAGATATTTGGGGAGAAGACTGAAGTATGTAATTAAACTACAAAAGGAGAATAAAAGACCCTGTATTTGAATATGGAGAATGCTTCAGCTCAAATTTATGAAAAGAAAGACATCCAGGACTGAAACTCCTTCCTCATTGTGTAAGATGCAGCACAACACACATAGCTCTGAAACGTATCTATACTGATCTAAGGTGCCATCAGTGCTTAAGCAGTTATAGCCATGCACAATGGTTGTTAAATGTAAGAATTCAAAGTACAAGGGTATAAGAACAAAATACAGTATAAGATGTCTTTGGACCAGTATCATTTTGGGTAATGAGGTTCAATTAATAAAATGCACTTGTGAATAATTTTTGCAGCTCAAGGTATGTTTTTGCATACAGATAGACCTATTTGTATGTAAATATCCTTGTAAGAATAGTCACCACATGGAGACATTTATAATACTTTATTTTCTCTGTTCATTGATTTATTTTATTATGCTATGGTCAATACATATTTAGAGTCCAGATTATTGTCAGATGTTAATAAACTTTGAAACCTTCAATATGGATCTTATTTGAAAGAGAGAACACAATTATGAAAAGTGGACTTTTATGCTACTTTTTCACTACTGTACATTTAACAGTTAAAAATAATAAAAAATACCAAATAAGTTTCCAGCAGAGATTTCATATTCATGCCATGTTTATTATTTGTTCAACCTAACCTGACAGACATAGCCAAGTTGTAATAAAAGTCGTAACTTAGGAATTAGGCAAATTAGTACTTAACGCTGGCGGCATGGTTTGATGCTGTTATATTTTTTGGTTTTCATTAGTTTCTAGCATGTTGAATTTGATTGTCAGAGGAAATCTTTATTGTGTTTAGTAATGAAACTTAGCTCTTCCCCAGAAAAGTGCCTCACACTTAGATTTGAAACTGGATGACCAAGATTCAAAAAAAAATTTGTTTTACTGTCTAAAAACTCTGAACTTCAGAGTAAAAGCCTTAAAATTTGATATTTATATTTATGGACTCCTAGCAGATCAAGCTGTGTTTTTGGCACATAAAAAGAAAAAGTAGTAGCAGGTACTTAACCGGCTATGTTTGGATGACATTTGAGCATAACCAGTACCAGCACCATCCAATGAGTATCCATCTAATTGCACTACTGGATAACAGCAGAAACTGGAAACCCGTTATGACTAAAATGAAAGCCAATATGAACATTTATGTGGCCTTTGGAGGGTAAATCCTCAGTAATTCCAAGCTGAATACCTTCCATTTCCTTGTGCTCACAGTTTCTCAGACTGTAGTTATTTCAGTGGTGGTTATGGTACACCACTGTTCCCTGTGCTGTGTGATCCTCCCTTCCAAATAACGCATGAAAAACAGAAGAAAACGGAAACAGTTCTGTGACAATCCAGTACTGGCAGAAGTTTCTTCAAAATAGGGCTTGTAAGACTCATTCTGTGGTCCAGACATTCCGCTATTACTAGGAAATATAAATCTCCTCCCTTTGAGAGGAGAGTGTATTACAAATTAGTTATCCTTCAACAGACAAAAGAAAACTTTGGACACTCCTTGCTCCAATTAAGTCTAAATCTTTTACTAAACAGATCTTTAAAAACAGACAAACTTCTACTTACTACATGAGAAAAAAGATTTTTTGATCTTTCATTTTTAAATAAAAGACACTGAGTTTAACATACATGCATACACATAAGATTAATTTATCTCTCCCACCTCCATCCATATATATTAATTTTCTCTTTCCCCTGAACTGTTTTCGAACCCCTTGGGATACTTCATAGTGTAATAGGTTCATTAGTATATGAATGGCACTAATAGAAGAGCAGGAAAAATTACTTTAGATTATTAGTTTAGAAATCAAGAAGAGAACCATCCAATTACAGTTCTGATCAGTCATATTGATTTTAAGTGAGTGCACTTCCATGGTTTCCTGTGAATTAACACATACATATACCACTATAGCCACTAAGGCAAAAAGACAGTTACTTGTTATATGTGATTTACTCCTTTTTGTCTGGTTTCCATTGAAATAAGTTTTTTTTAAATTTAAGAAAATTTTGTAAACATTTTTGAGAGTCACACAGGTTATATAGACTGATTCAATTTCAGTTTCTCAGCAAGTATCATACAAGTCAGAATTCATTTACTATTTCTTATCTGATACATACTTATTATAAACTTCTTCCCTTCTTGGTTTCCCCAGAAAGGTCCAAGATACTCAAATATTGTTGCATAGGCATCTGAATACTATGTGCTTTATATACATCTCTGATTGTCTCCATTACTATTTAGAACAGGCTGAGAGTACCTAGAGAGAACAAAAGATTAGAGGTGGAAGCTGTTATTCACCTCATATATTAGTAAAAAGCTGTAGAATATATTATTACAAAACTATAGAATTTTGATGAGGACACCTTCCACTTGACCAGGTTGCTCAAAGCCCCGTCCAACCTGACCTTGAACACTTCCAGGGAGGAGGCAGTCACAACCTCTCTGGGAAACCTGTTCCAGTGTCTCACCACCCTCACAATAAAGAATTTCTTCCTTATATCTAACCTAAATCTACCCTCTTTCAGTTTAAAACCATTACCTCTCATCGTATCACTAACATTCTTTTGCAACTAATTTTTCCTAAAGGAAGTTTCATTGAACATACTCTTTTTTACTACTATATAGCACAACCCACAATAAATGTATGTAACACAACAATAAGGATGAATATTAAAATAATGAAAAACTTCAGTAGTGAAATATAGGCCAGTTTGCACTTTTCTAAACTACCTTTCATCTTTTCCACAAAAAAAGGTTTGTTAATGTGGAGGTAAAGGTTTCTGAAACTAATTTCCTTATAGGAATGGAAAACAGGAAAAAACACAGGGAAAGTATAAATTAAGAGCACCTACACTCAACCCAGAGCTAAACATGTCATCATGACACCTGTACTTTAGGACACCAACTTAACATACTATCCTTCATCCATTGCATACAGTTCTGTACGATACCATTGCTCTGACAAGAACTGCCATCATGACAGCCACCTGTTATACAGCAGAGAGCTTAGCTCAGACTTTCATGGTATGTCTACAATACAGTGCAGTTGCAAGGCCAGTCCAACTTGGTCATTTCCCTCTGTCCTCCACCGGCTGCCAAATTTATCCTCATCCACCACTGATCATCTCTCCTCCCCTTGGGCAACAGATTCTGGCTCTCTGCTCTCCATCCCAGCATAAAGCAGTAGTTTCTGGGCACTGGGCTGAGAGCAGGTAGTCAGCTGTTGAGGCAGCGTTTGCTCCTCAAACCATCATCCGCCTTACCTTACAAGGAAAACCTGTCTGGCTTGATATGTGATAGCATAGTGGTCACACTCCACTACTGCAGTATTAATAGCGCAGGCAAATGGAAATTTCCCAACACCTGTTTCCAAGAATGCTAAATAAGCTGAAAATGAGTCGCACAGGAAAAAGTCAGAAACAAGAGTAACTTCAATGAGGAAAATAATGTCACTTCAAAGAAATCTGTGCTTTTCAAACCCAAAAGAAAAGAACACCAAATCTTGCATATCATTGTACAAAACCAAGAATTGTACTGAGAGGTAGGTAGGACATGTGCAGAGCCATGTGAGTACATGCAATATAGGCCTAATCCATTCACTGTAAAAGTAAAACCTGGGTATCTTTAGGTAAGGGTCTTGAATCCTATCTAACATTATTTACTCAAGATATATTTCATGATCTTAGCAGAAACTCTCAATGGAACTATACTCTCTGAAGTCAGAATTGTCCATATTATATTTTGATACACATCATATATAAAAAATATAAACTGCTATTTTATTGATTTTTAAAACTTTTATGACTCTGATCTCCAGAGGTACATTATAGTACAAGCAGAAGTAGAATGAGCAATCCAGGCTCATTCTAGAAATATGCCCTATACAACATTCCTGAATAGAAGAGCTTTCTCTTCCCTGATCTTCCAACCAAAATTATGGTGAACATGTGAATTCATATTGCATTAGTATACCATGACAGAACTCTGAAGGCTATAATCACAGGAAGAGGTGATAGTAAAGAGTCAGTTCATGATAGCTATTTTCAAACATAGTGCTGGCCAATTATGGGAAAAAGGTGTGAGAGTGAGCTTGAATCACATTCCAAGGCACAGTACATGTTCCTGTCCATTTTCTAATAGGGAAAGTGTATTAAAAGCGATAGAAAAATGTAAAATTTATTAGATCATCTTATTTGCCTACACTTCTTGCCAGGAAGAAAACCAATCAGAAGAGAATCAAATTAACTGAATTGTAGTTTTTTCTTTTCCAATACAATAAAATATTATTATATAACTTTTCAGGATTTTTAAGTGTTCCATTAATTTCTTAAAAGACACATTAGTACACTAAGGATTTAAAAAAAATATAAGTGAAATTATTCATATCCTACTATGCTAATGAATATCAGAGAATATTTTAGATAGCTAACAAAGTATACAATGCAATCAAATAATTTATCTTTGTTTAATCTTATTCTTACCTCATCACAACTTCCCTCGGTGTGCAGCGTAACTCCAATTAGCTACAGAGTGTTTTCAAATGTGTTTCAGAGAAAAAAGGCAAAGCCTGCTACAGCTATCAAAATACAGTTCTTTTATCCTATTTTCAAGTATTTATTTGGCCTTGGAAATGTTAGGAACATGATAAAACTTTAATATTCTGCTAGAAGAATGGGACACAACAGTATCGTACCCTTTTGAGGTCACTAACCTTCCTTGCAAATTTCTGAGAATCTGAGTGACTTCTCTGGGAATTGTTATGGGAACAAAGACGAGCACTTGCAAGCACTGGGAGCTGAGGAGGGGCTTTGCAAGAGTAACCCCCTGTCTGGTTAGTGTATGAATGACATGCGCCGAACATAAAGAGACAAACAGTAGCTTCTCCTACACAGCTGAACGTCCTGACATGTTAGAAAAGAAGTTACAGAAAGTGAAGGTAGTCAGAGCAGTGCACAGACTCACACCTACTGCCCCAGGAAGACTCCAGCAATTGAATACTAAACTGTATACTGCAATTTCCACAAAATCCCAGAAACAAGTCTGCCCCGCGCTGTGTGATGCATCCTCCTTTTATAAACAATAAACAAAATCAGCTCTAAATTGACTGGAATTGTAAATTCCCTAATTAAGGGGTGGCTTTGGTCAAGTCCAGGCAGCTGACCCGCCCAGAGCTGCGAACAGATGGCTAATAACAGCCTAGGACATCCAACCGGTTCTGACGATTTGTCACATTTCCAAGCTGTGGTGACAAGTGGCCCCCTGACACCTGCTGCAGCTCCAACTTCAAATCTTGAATGTTATTGACAATCACAACTAAGGTAAATTTTTTTTTCCCATGGGTTTATAGCAAAGGGCTTTTCAGATGGCTATTTAAAGCAATATTTTTGTCTAAATTAAGCATATGTATGTGTATGCCAGTTGAGGAAAAGGAAAAAAACACCGTGAATTATGAAGTTATATAACAATTTGGAAAATACTTCGTATCCCAGACACTTTACAATGGGTTCCAAGAGAGACATGTTGGAGTTACAAATTAAAATGCTTTGGCATTTTTCCAGGCAATAATTTATCTTCCCTCAGTGAATCATTATATTTGCTTGGCTTAGATTACAGTGTAGGGTCATTAAAAAACATTCTGGTTCCTCCACCAGATTGCAATTGCTTGCATTTATCACAGCTGGAACTACACACCACATTTAAAAAAATCAGTTCAATATTGGCTAAAAATTGATGATGAAGGAAACTTTTATGATCAGTTCTTTGCGACTGTATTAGAAAAAAAGAAGTGTAGGCAACTTTTATGTTTGTTCAAACCTTATTAAAACAACAGCTTTATCTTCCCAAACCATAAGTGAAGCATTTGCAGTGTCGGGGCTGACCCTGATCTTCTGTATATTCTCTGCTTAAAGGACACGAGCAGGAAATGGTCAGCTTAAGGACACAATGAAAGGAAACACAGCAGCAAAGGTTTCACTGATAACATGTGATTTGAAGTCAGTGAGCAGATTCAGTCAGTCATCCAGCTGTTCGGGCCAAAGTCTATACAGCACTCTGCTGACTCCTACAAGACTGTCACGAAAACATGTGGAAGACTGACGCTTGACATGGGCAAGGCAAGGAAAGCAGAGCGCTTTCACACCATCAGATGCTGTGGCTCAGTTATTTCATGCCAGAATCAAGGAAAATTATGCTGGTTTAGAAATATTTGTTTTTCTAAGAGTTAACTCGGCCAAATAGAAATGGGATGCTGATATGAGGGTGTATTCATATGTCAGTGCTTGAGTATCACTAGGTGTAATGGAGTTCAGGTCAGAGCCAGAACTGCAGAGTATTCCACACCCACAATTAAGGACCAATATTTATTTTTTTTAGGAGACAATTTTTCAGAAGACATCAGCACTTTGGATACTGAATACTTACAGTGTGTTTAAAAGGATTTATAAACTATAAAACTAATACAGTTTATAATTTCTAAGTAGTTCTTCTCTTTCCTCACATTCTCAGCAACACACTTATACCAGTCAACAATCAGAAAGAAATTTTTGAGTGTAGCAAGGAAGGGAAATATATTATGTCTTGGATGATGTAATTTCATCTGATTTTATAAGCACAGTTTAATCAATTTCTGGTCTTGAACTGCAGTAATTACAAGTCTTGTGCTTGGACAAGAACTATGCCCTTTATATTTTCCAAGGCATGTTAAACTCGAAGAAAAACAGACTGACTTTTAAAAAAAAATCCTTAAAAACTCAACAGTTTCTTATATCTAGCTTAACTATGATTTCAGAAGACAATCACTGCCATGTTGATCAAGAGCTTTAAAAATTCTCTAGTTATTGACAATTAATCAAACCAACATGCAGGTTTCAGCACTATTGGCTAGATTTTTTTCAGTCCAGAATGGACTTGCTGGTCAAAATCAGAGCGCCTTATCTAAAAAAGTTAATAGCCTGACTGCTTGAAGGTGTGGGTGACTCAGGCTTCAGACTCCATCTACTGCCTGGCTTGAATTTTTCTGTTTTACAGGAGCTGTTCTGTAAGAGTTGTACCATTTTGTCCGTTTTATAAATATAAAAAATATCACTATTAAGAAAGATAGAAAAGAAAAACTTTATACACTGTAGAAAAGAAACTTTGAGTATAGAATCCCCCATACTCAAAGAAAAGTTTTCTACCCATTAGTTATGCCAGAATGAATCAATACTTATAAGAAATTCTAAAAGGTCATATGAATGTTCCATTGAAAAAATGTTGTATATTTTAAACCTCAAATAGTTTTGCAAATAGAATTCTTGTTTTCTGGCCAACCCTGCTCTCAAAACAAGCAGACCTGTAAAAAGAATTGAAAGCACATAGAGTTTTACTTTCTGCTAGTAATTTAAAGGTTCTGTGATGAGTGTTCAGAGTTGCCATAGCCTTTCATGACTCTGGGGGTCTTCATGAAAAATTATACTAATGCTATATGTGTTATGTGGGGTTTTCCAAGTACCAAAGATGATAAATAAATGTACTATTTATTTGCACATATTTGCTACCTACCTATCCAGGCAAGAAGCCAAATGGAGATCACCTCCTGGGATAAACAACATTTTTATTTTTGTACCCTCAATATATCTAGACTGAGTGTGTGCATGGTCAAGAGAAAGGGCAACAATAAATTAAATGCATAAAATTAAAGGCTATATTAATAATATATGCTATGTCATTACTGAATAAATCAATAGATAAATCCAAACCCATTCAAGAGCCTTTTTTTCTTTCCTATTTAAATTTTTTAAAAAGAAAAGGGTAAGTTTTCAAAGTGCAGGGAAAACCACTTGCTGTAGGCAACTGCATTTCCATCTGACATCATCCCCCCTTCATTTTGAGCCAAGCATTGAGCCAAGAACTGACCAAGAGTTTAGACAGAATCCAGACTAGTATTTACTAACAAGAACACATGGTGTATTTCTCTTGTAAGGCTTCAGACAGTCCTTTATCTCTGATTAATAACCTGCTAGTTATCAGAATACCATATGTATTATTGCAAATGTTCTGTCTCAACAACAGCAGGAATACTCAGAGCTACCAACATATAAGGTAGTTGGACCAATATTGTGAAGAGTACCGTCAGCTGCATGAAAACCCTGATCTTGAAGTACATCCCTTTTATAACTCTATCAAAAAAATGAGGTGAATATTTTATGTGGTCAAGCTGTAGTCCTGTTAGTGAATTATCCAAAGTTCAGTTTTAGCTGGTATTGCTATTAAAGAAACAGGAGATCTTGAAGCAATTAGGAAGAACAGAATATGCATTATCAATGGTTTGATTCTTTTTAATTACAATGTAAGAACAGTAAGGTATACTGGTGGACCTAACCTGTGTATAGCTTCCCCAGTGAAGATGAGGTTGGTGAATGGACAGCTTGCCTCCCAGAGGAAGACCACAGGAAGTCTGAGGAAGACTGACTTATGATATTTAGAAAGAGAAATACTGGACAGATTCCATATTATGAGTGTTGTTCAACACATGCAAGACAAGGAGAACAAGTTTGGCATCATTCATTAAAGATCTTTTGCTCCTGGAGATGGAAGATTAGGTGGATAACATGAGACAGCTGCATCCTTTACTGTAGGAGACTTTCACAATTCATTTAGGCTTTGCCTCAAGTGCCAAATTCTCAGCTCTGCTCTTGAAACCATCTGTCATCATTTCCTCCCATGAGCTTTCCATTCCTTTCACTTTGTATCATCTGCCAGTATGCATCATCATTTCTCCTAGTACAACTTTTGCAGTGCACCAAGCTCCCTGTTATCAGCAGTTGAATGCTTCTACAAACAGTAAAGTTCAAATGGAGTAAAGACTGGCATTCTCAACTTTTGGTTTTTGTTTGTCCTTTTAGACTGCAAATGGCTGAAGGAACTTCCTATTTGCTAGACACAACTTTTAAGGAAACAGAGCTTTGAAAGCTATTCTGTGATTACCACCCAACATGAGTAAGGGTCTTTATCTCATGAGCAGCATTATTGTGGTGGTTTTGATTATTGTCTTTGTGGATGAAAACATGAGAAAGATTTCACATGTAGATCTAGGCAGGTAACTTTGACAAATGGTTCATTTACCAAGAATGTGTAGCTTTGTTCATCCCAAATGACTAATCAGTTTGGAGGTAATCTATTGAAAATTTTCAGCTAGAAAAGCTTTGTTTTTATAGAAACTAGATCTCTGAAAGAGAAAGGAAGAGAGGATAACCCTCCAGCTATTGTATAAGAGAAACTAAAGTAAATGTTCTGAATGGAGGTGAAGACCAGGATTCAGTGTTCACCTCTGGGGTGGGGGGGATCTTGTTTTGACCCATGCTGGTGACTGCAGTGATTACAGGTGTTCTCAGTCTCTACAGAAAATAACACTCATGTTTGTCCAAGTGACTAGCCATATAGTGAAGCACTCAAACAGGTGCCCAACCCACCATGGACACATGTATATCCCAGTATTTATAGCTTTACAGCAGATTTAAAGACCTCATGTAGGAAGGGCTGAGAAAAGCTCACACCAGAGTGACCTGAAGCATGTTAGTTAGGTGAAAGCAATGATTATGAACTATTACCTTGAATTCAGCATAAAGTGATGAAGGCACGGAGCTGTCAGGGGTAAGTCTCTATTATTTTAATAACATTTATTCACTGGACTGGTGTAAATGTCGCCATGGAGGAGCGAGAACAACAATTCTGGCTCCCAGTCAATGCCATCAGCTTCCTCATCTTACATTGCATGCTATTAATGTAATATTCATATATAAGGTATACCACCCTGTAAACATAGGAAATGACAACAGTTCCTTGACTTTTCGAACTAGTGATCTATCTCTAGCTCAACACATTATTTCTGTTGGGTTTCTCTTAGGACTTGAACACTAGAAACAGCTATGTCCCCCAAACACTGAAATAGTAGAAGCAGATACTTCAGGTAGGATGCGCCTTTCTAGCTTGAGTCCTTTTCCTCAGAGGACAGTTTGCCCATGGATCAGGGTTACAAATCTAGCCCTGCTGCTTCTAGGTCCCTGCAAAAGAATTCTGGCATGTTTCTGCTACACCACCAGAAAGCTGGAGAAAAAATACAGCCCCACTTGTAATATATAGGAACTTGGTAAAATACGGTATAGAAAAACAAAATAATTGTCTCACTGTTCCAAAGTTACAGTCTTGCCCCCATGCACTCCAGCTATGCTCTGATTCCTAGAAAGGAGTTCAAGCCCCCCAAGACAAGTTTTTAAGATAGATTTTAAAAGGAGCACAGTTCAAATAAATATTTGGCCTAACCAATGGCTTTCTTCACAGGCAAGCCCAGAGCTGCAAGAGACTATCCCAACACTTGTATACAAGCTCCCAGACCTATTGATTCAGGCAAGCAGTAGCTTGAGACAAGCCTGTTGTTTCCTAAGGCTGTCCAGTGCCTCTCACTTTAAGCCTTCTTCCTGGACCTAGCTGCCAGCACAAGTGTAATAGAGTAAGGTTAATTATGCCGTATTCCACATCCTTCCTGGCTGTAGCTTAATTAACTCTCATTTCTCAAACTCTTTAATAAGAATTGTTTCTCATGTACTCTGGATATCTATTCCAAATAGCACACTCAGATTACTCTTTTGAGTATATAAAGCGGTTTTTAAACATTTTTTGCATTACTTACCTCTGAACCCTTTTAGATAGCCACAGAATCCATGTCTTTTCCCAGCTTTAACTATACAACTTGCAGTTTTAATTTTTCTTACAAGTGCACCCTAGATTTGTTGTGTATGCAACAGCTCAGACTCTTTCCAAAATAGCCCTTCTTTATATCACTTTACTTGGTTTTCCTGTGTCTGGAAAACTGTCTTCCTAGTGCCTTGAATTTTACTTTTTTTCTGTGAAGCCCTTTGAAACACCTTGTTTTTCCAGTAGCAGGGTGAGAAACTGATCTAAGAAGGTATGCATGCACAAACATGGATCCCCCTTCTTCAGGTAGTACTTGCCAGAATTCTGTGGATTTATCAAGTGTAAACAAATAAGCGGCATTTGCCTTATCCTCAGTTCCCTTCCTTCTCTTATACGTAGCTGATTCTTTCCTTCACAGAAGTGCTTCTTTTTTTATTAATGTTTTTATTATTCATTTTTTCCCAGTAACTTAATGCATGGGAAGCTTGAAAACTTCTGCTCTATTCTTGATTATTACTCTGTTCCCAAGAAAACACTATGAAAGCCTCACGCATTTGTCTGCCATTCTAACACATACACACTTTCTGTGAGATCAAAGGCTTCTAACCCAACCCTGGATGCTCTGACATTTAGCACCTTTTTATGTGCCTTCCAAGCTAATACCTAGTTGTAGGTGGTTCACATACTCCTCTAGTGGGACTTTTCCTCCTCGTTTCCTCAATTTTAATCTACCTGTGTCTTTGTTGAAGTTTTTCCACCATTTCGCTGTCAACATTAAATGCTCTATTTTAAAGCAAAAGGCTATCCTACATGCTTTTAGTTGGTAGTCAGCTGATCTTTCACTGAAACTGTGTCTACTTGCAGCTACAAAATGTTCATCTGAGTTAGTGGTACTATTGTCCTTTTTGTTCACAATGAACATTAACCAGTTTACAAATTGTACAAATTGGATTCAGTGCATTTCTTTTTCTAGATCTCTGACTTGCGTGACTGGTATTGATTGCCATGCTGAACACAGTCTGATCCCATATTGTCAGAGTAAGCTTCGTTCAGCTTTATGTTGTGAGTCCCTTTGCTAGCTCTTTTCACATGGGCACAGGCTGCAAATAGAATTTTTCTTTTCAATCCTTTCAAAATGCCTCCTCTACATCCCACTTTGTCTCCTTAGTCAGAGTACAGTATAGTATCTTCACAGTCCATTTTATCTGAGTTAACAGAAAAGTATTAAATAGACTAAAACAACATTACATTACCTTAAATATTTTCCTTCTGCCTAGCATTCATTGCTTGAGCATATGGAGTCAAGCATTCTTTGAACTTGCTTCAATTGTCGTATACTTCGCCAAAGAGTTTCAGCTAAAATGTGACTTAATTTCTCCATTCTCCCACGTGAGATACTTTCTTAATTTCTATGATACTGGCAACGTGGTTTTCTGTGACCACCCTCCTCAGACCTTAAGGTGCTTGCAAGAGAGGTTTTTCCATACCTTGCAACTTTACCAGAATTGTGGTGTTCTGTTGAAATCTGTGAATAGGATTCAAGAGATTATGCACTTTCTTCTTCATTGAAGAAACCCACCAAACCTGAAATTCTTTTGTTCTTCAAGAAATACTTAAAAACATGATCCCTCCTCACACAAAACATGAAGACAAATTCAGATAATGGAAACAATAGTATCTTTTTAAAATCTCATTATTTTTAAACCAGTGTCTTGTTTTCTCAATGCTTAGAATAAATATAGCCATAGCTACATGGAAAACTGAGACACCCATGACTTTTTCATCTCTGCTGTGAAAGAGTGAGAAGGACACGGCTCTCAGCACAATTGTCACAGTCAGGTTAAACTGTTGTTTTGGGCTTTACAAAGGGGCTGCATGTGGAGATGATACAGAAACTTAAACTCCAGCAGCTGCGTTCTACCTTCTAATTAAGCAGTGTATCACACAGAGAGACTATTAAACTGATGCTGCAGAAACCTGTAGCGACTGCTGGCAAGTTTATGGGCAGGATTTAAACTGTTGTTTTTAATATAGAGTGAGCCTCAAAGGTTTCAAATGTGATTACTTGGGAGACCACCTATCTTGACAGTTGATTCTGTTGTATTAGTGGTCAGCAGAGGAATGCAAGTTAATAGCCTAGTCATATAGGCAGGCCAGACTTGGCAGAAGGAGATCGGGTGGACAGCCTTGAACTCTGGAACTTATTCTTCAACTGTAAAATGGGGATAATAATGCTCCTCTACCTCCCAGTAGGGTGCTTAGGCTAAATTCATTATTAGACATTTTCGGTAATGCTTCTGTTTATGTTTCCAAGGTAATGAATAGGGATGGGGTGGAAATCCCTTAACAATAAAACTTACAGAGCTTAAAGGGCAATGGGAGTTAAGGGGTCACAGCACTTGTGGCAGAAACTATAGTTATTGCAAAATCTGGTAGATAACTCCCAACCCAATCAGTTCTCATCAACGCAGTAATAATGCTTCTCTGGTGCAGGCTCAGACACCTATGAAGACTTCCCAGAGACAGTTCATCTTGGCTTGTAGAGGACTGATCATAATATTGACACTGAGGGAAAAAAACACTCTAAACTGTGTGGTACACTGCAAAAACAGGTGATTATCATCAGCTTCATCCTTGCAGCCAAGAGTGCTTTAGGAGGCCAGGACTGCATACGTATCCAGGATGGTAGCAATGGATTCCTTGCAAATCCTATCAGTCATTAAAAGACAAGTCTCACACATGGATTTCAAAGAAAGAGCTCAGTAGAGACCCCTCCTCTGACAGTACTTTGCACGGGAGCCCCAGGCTTCACCCTGCAGAGAGATTCCTTCACTGCCTAACAAGCTAACCAGAAACCTCCACTGTATCTGTGCAAAGTCAGCTCTAGGTCAGGCTGCACATGAGGCTCCATGCAGCGTGGAAGACACTAGTAAGGATTTTTCATTTTTTCATGCTACCAGTAAATATAGCATCCAAATATTGAGTTTATGCTTCATCACACTGAAGTGTGAATCAAGCTCTCATCTGCAAATATATAGCCTAGTGCCTGTGAAAGGATGGCAGGCTTGTGGAATCAGCCTCAGCGAAGCGCTGAATCCATCTTGGCTGTCTGCCTCGAAGTCCTGCTGTTTGAACAAGAGGAGAAAGCAGAAGGGGTAAACACTGTGTGATACAAAGTGTACTCAGCCTCCCGCTAGGACAAAACTTTTTGGTCTGTATTGCTCTATTTGTTTAATATATATTTCATTCCTTCAGTTTCAGCAGCTGCTCAAAAACCTGTTAAGAACAGCAGCTACAATATGCTGTGTTCTAATGTATATGCCTCTGAGATTTAGGTGGCATTTCTTCCCGGCAATATTCAAGGTTAGCTGGATAGCTCAAAGATTGAAAGACAAAATAAAAAACGTTTCCGCATTTGATTATCAGCTGAAGGCTATAGTAAGCAATAGTTGTTACATCTTCTATTTTTTGCTTAACTCTCATTGAATAAGGAAAATGCTATGGGTCTTATAACAGTGCCTGCAGCATATTTTTCCCTTGTATCCAGTATATTCAGAACATGGAAGAGGTTAATGAGCTAGAGCAGCAGTATATATTGCACTGAAACCCATGTTAGCAAAACTGTTAAATGAGCCTCCTGGCCCTGGGTGGGCCAGGGGCTCCCTCAGTAGCATGTAATGCATTTTGCATTGGCACACCATGTCAGGAAATCCCATTTCCTCACTTCAGAGTAGTGAAGCATGGATTGCCAGCATACTCGATTAAATGGTTTTTACTAAGGTCCCTCATTTTTTTTGAACAAAGAGTTATCTAAGGTGCTACCTGGAAAGGTCTTAAAGTAGGACTGTCATCACCACTTACCTGCACAATTTTTTACAATAAAACCCATCACTGTTGGGTTTAAACAGCAGCAGTTCAGTTCAATTCAGTTATTAGAGGTGTTATGAGTAGAAATAAATAGTTACTTTGTTCATGCTTTTATGTAGACTAAGTGTAGTCCCTAGGTTTCTGGCAAGCTGTCAGTGTAGCCATCTGTTTTACAAAGTTTATGGATCTCTCCGGAAATAGACAGCCCAAAGCTAAAATGTACTAGAGGAGCATTTTTCTTTGAACCACCTGCTGTAGATGAACAGTCAGATTTCAATAGGACATGGGCTTTAAGCTCTATGCAGGCCCAAAGTCAGTCCATTTAAGTATGCAAAATGAACTTAAATTCATTTCACTTACATTTTCTTACAACTCAGCTTCTGTAACTTGCTTATAAAGTTATTATATATATATACAAACACACACACATACAAATATAGATATAACTATAGAGAGAGAGTGGGAGGGTCTGAAGTCCAGAGACAGGTCACACCAAGATTGTATGATCTTATACAAACTTCTGCTTCAAAGAGCTTATATATTCAAAAACAAACGTAACACCTAGAGTATATAAACAAGCAAGCTAGGATGAAGACAGAAGGTATCCAATATGAAATTCTGATAGCAGATGTGCAGTTTGCAGGCTATCAGTAAGAACAGATGTCATTGTTATGAGGCATGGAGGGAGATAAAGCAAATCAAACAACTACCAAGAATTTTAAGATAAATGAAAGAAAACTATTTTTTTAAAGTATTTTTTGCAATTTCCATTTGGGCTTTCTCTGCTACTGTATCTTATTAGCATGTTGCACTTTAAATGTCTCCCTGATTTCAATATAGTTTACTCAATTTTAAAGTGACTGTATGCCACACTGGTTGGAATTCTATTATGTTTCTACATAAGTACACTAGCATGTGAATTGAACCATGTACTACCATAGAAATATAAAGTATCCGGTACTGATGAGCTGGGTCCTGGCATCTTGAAACAACTGGCCAGGGCATGGCTAGATGTAGATTTTGTAGATTTGGCGGATTTTTTTTTGACCAACACAGCTGAAGCAGTTAGAACCTGTCCCTTGCTTTCCCAAAATGTTTTTGGGTGGATTTGCCATTGTTCTTATCACATTAGCTGCCTCTAATGTGGTTTGAATGTCAAGTAGCTGCTGTCAGGATGGAAGTAGGTGTGCTCAAGATCTCTAAAGCAAAAGGGAAACCCCACCTAATTTGTAATTGTTTTATTGTATTGCCAAAGTCTAAAAGATCAGCAGTGCAGTGCTGATGTTCCTAAACCTGTAGACACAGAAGTAATTTCATGGAAGTTTGTTTTAAAGGAAAGTATTTCTCACAGTGCCTAAGGATTGGAGATGGCCTTGCAGTAGACTAGAACCCAAACTGATGCTAGCCAAAATGACAGTTTCATTGGCTAAGGTGTTAAAATTGAGAACTACAGGGGTATAACTGGTTATACAAATCTGTCTCATTTTAATGAGATGTTTGTTTCAACGCAATCAGTCTATAGGCACACACTATCATACTGTTACCCTATTTTCTGCAATGCTCTTTATGTCTTTCTTCCTCCTAAGGTCTTTTGGACTGTACTTTGCACCCAGAGATCCTATTCAGAAAGCATCAGTACACTTTTTAATTGATATTTTTCTACTTCTGCAAAAGGTAGAGAGAAAAAATAGCCCTCCATTGAATTTTGGTGGCCTGAGTATGAGTCTGCTGTGAAATAGCAAGCAGTAGAATGAAATAAAGGAAGCAGCATCTCATCCTTACTCATGAAGTGCTGTTAAACAAAGGATTGCGGTTTGGGGTCCTCCACCAGACCCATAAGTATTGTACCCTTCAGTACCTTCAGAAGAGAAAAACTGAAACACCACAAAGGGCATAAAACATTACAAGGAAAGTCTAATAGCACATATCAGAGTGACACCGTGATAGGAGGCTGCATGCACAGACCAACATTGCTCACACAGGCTGACAACAGTTCTCAAGATTAAGCCATTTCAAAGGCAACTGAGCAAAGTTGCAGAGGGCCTGCTCTTGCAGCTAAGTAATATCCCATCACAAAGAGAGAAACCCACACCCTATAACTCCTGGTGCACGTATCTGTGGCAGGTGCTTCCCTCCAGCAGCATCCTCACAGTGTCCATTTTAATTAAGGTTAAAAGGTCATGTATATAAAGAACTTTTTTTATTTATATACATCATAAAATCAGCTCATATTTCTTACTACATTAGAGCAATTTGTAGTGTCTCAAGGAAGAAAATAATATGGAAGAACACTCCTTTGATTTAAGTTATACCTGTCTGAAGCAGTTACTGTTGCACTGTTTTGCTTTGGCCATTAGCTAGAGGATGTAGGAAGGGCTCTGTTATGCCCCTCTGTCTCTGAGATCTGCAGCAGACTTGTTATAAGTCTGTTTTAAATCCAATCAGAATCAGTGGAAGACTTTCCAGAGGTTTTGTTTTGTTTATTTCTAGATCGAGTACTATGTGGGCTTGGGCTTCTGCCACAGTTGAATTGAGATTCAAACTCCTTTTTCATGCACTTTTGCAAAATCTCTCCTTAAATGCTGTACGTGTTGATTTCTAAACCCATAAGGTAGAGGAAAAATGCTCAGTTTCATTGTACAGATTTACAGATGGAAATTGCTAAATATTAATATCACCATATAATTCTTTTCTCATGGAATTCATACTCAGCAACATCCAGAGTCTCTGAGCTGCCCATATGAAGATGTGATAAACAAGCCTCTGCCACAGAAATTTTCATTTGATTGTTTATTTTCAGATATGATCTACTCTCCTTCCCAGTTTGAATTTCAGAAGTATCAAATCTCTGGCACAATGACAGCAATCAGGCATGCTGGTGCAATAAAGTTACGAGCTGTCAACAGTAATTCAGGCTGGGTGGCAATATCAGACCATATAGAGCCAGATCTGTTATTGTTTTATTTTTAAAGTTGGATTTCAAATCATCATGTCAGCATTAATTCAGTCTTGATTAGAGTTCTGCTTCTTCCTTTTTCATTGCCAGCTTTGTAGTTCTCCTGCTGATCTCAAATATTGGACTCCTACAATCCTGGAATTTAGGTCCCCTTTGCAATTGTAGACTTTGCAGGTCCTCACTACAGCCCTGTGTCGGGGGTGTAGTAAAACAGTGGGCAACGACTATTCATAACTTATTGAATCAAGTTCCTGCCAAATACCACTTCTGAATATATGGTCAGCCTGTTAGTGGGTGGAAAATTACATTTCCCCCTGCTCTTGTTTGAAATATGCGTTTATTTGACATTACTCCACAGGCTACTATTCAGTCAAATATATTAGAACTGAAGAATTATGCAACAACTTTGGCAAGTGCTGTAAGTTAATCAGAAATCATCCATTAAAATTGTTTTATTAGAAAGACAAAGCATTTCAAATCTTTTGTACTGATGCCACCTTGAAACTCACATTTGGAAAAGAAAGCTTTTTTGCAAATGAATACTTTTTCTGCTGAGTAACAATCTCTTAAAAGGTAAGACCAAGAAATTCAAACTCTATTTCCTGCATCATTGAAAAACTACATGTTTCTGGTGTGTTACTAATCCCTAACAGCTCACTAGATGTGGTTTTAAATGATGCATCTAAAGGAGACTGAGAAATGGTTCAGAATCTCAGATTTCTTAGCTAAGTATACAAAACCGGGATTTTTCCAATTCTTTTATAAAAGGCTACAAAAACAGATGGGCAAATGGCCAGCCATCACTTGGAAAAGAAAAGATAATGTGTTGTTTACTAACAGATGGATAAATGCCAAGCACTCCTATATAAAATTTGAGTCCTGTGCTTATAGAAATATCCCAAAGTTAAAATTAATTGCTTGCTACTGTCCTGGAAGATAGAGAGCCTAAGCTTGAACAAACCTAGGTCCTCTCAACTAGGCAAGTGGTGATAAATCCAAAGGCTTTTTTTCTTTAATTATTGTTAAGATAAAGGTGTTTTTACAAATTAAAGTATGCACACACTGACTTATTCCATTATAGGCTGTGTACTCTTAATATCACCTTTTCTGTGTCCTTTGCAGCAACCAAGCACTAGCTGTCTGGATGAGAAGCTATACCCTTAGGATGCTTTCACTATAGCAAGCTGGTTGTCATATTGTGAAGAGGTTTGTTTTACACGAGCATGAGGAGTTAGAAATCAGGTGCTGAATGCAGTGGACTCCTTTAGTTATCCAGGTGAAACCTGAACAGTCTGAAAGGATATGCTTGGTGCATTGGGAACATTCATGTGATTTCATTCTTCTGCCATCACAGAGTGATCATAACTTATTTCAATATTAATATTATTTTGAATAATGTACATGCCATACAGACTATCTAGGTCATAGTGTGGAATCAACACTTCTTCTAATGAAAATAAGTATGTAAATAGGGCCCATTGTGAAAAGTTGACTGAAATGTAGCTAACTTCATCCAACACAATTGTGGCCGTTAAAGTAAACACTTGGAGTACAAGTATGAAACCATTGGCTCCCTCACTGTACATGTTTATGGCTGCTCTGTTTATATCAGCTACCTTGTGCTTCTATCCACTTTCTTTCAGCTATTGTACTATATCTCTCCAGGACTGTTTTGTACAGCTGAAAGAACAGAAAGTTGATTCAACATCGATATTTGTAGGGCTTTTAATATTAGCACTGTTACAAACATGCCTTTCACTGCCTAGTGCTGCTATCTCCTCATTTGTTGAAGCTTGCTAAACAGAAGGGAAAGAAGAGTGGAATAGCTCCATCTCCAGTTATGATCTATGATTCCTCTTTTTTGTGGTTATTGTGCAACCAGCCAGATGAGCAGAAGAACTGCAGCGCTGCTGTTGAAAAACTTCATTTCTAGCGTGGCCAAGAAGTGACAATTTTATGAGCAGATGTGCAACCTTGCTAAAGCAAATGAAATCATAAACACAGTTTGCATATATGAGTAGTCTTCAAAGACTTGTGTTAGTCACTCCAATTGTTTTATAGACATTACAAATAATGGCCATGGCGCAGATCACACATATTTTCTACTGTGGGTCAATAGAAAATGATGTAGACTAAAAAACTGGGATTCAAGTGATGAGTGAACAGTCTATCTACTGAGATACTTGAACACAGTGAGCTGAATTATGCATGAGATAGAAGTTATCCTTGAGATTCAACTAGAAACAAAAACATTGTGATTTATTCTATCAACCAAGCATAATCTCAAGAGGAAGTATCTGGTCTACTAAGACACTCAGACAAATTTATAATTCCTGTTCCTGTAGTAAATCACCTTTGCTTCAAAAATGAGGGAAGGTGAGACTGGCAGATACAACAATGGGGGTCTTGCAGTCATACCATCTTTTCTTGTAGTTGACATAAGCTTATAAACCAAAACAAAGGTCAAAATAACTGAGATTACTTTTCATTAAGCCTACCCTAATTTATTTGCCAACATAAATTTTCTACAAGTTTTACAGAAACATAGATGGCACAAACCCCAGTTTTTATGGTTCTTCCTTCACACAGTGTTCTATTGTAGCCTTTTAAGCAGTGTCAACTGCTAATGCTATGTGCATAATGCTTACTGAACTATATTGCAAGGGGAGTTCACTTTTGGCAGGCTTGCTGAAAGCACGTTAACCAAGAACACTTGGCACGGGTGTTTCTGTTTGCCTCATTACTCAGAGTAAACAAGGGAGATCTGAACTGCAAGTTTGCGGTGAAACCCTGGATTTGGTGAGTTCAATGGTAAAATTCACATGGACTATAGTGGTGAGAGGTTTTCTCTCTCCTAACATCTTTCTCCACCTCAATGACAAGAATGTCCCCTTTTTGTGGATGGACCTGGCACAGATCCTTTTAGGAATTATCAATTAGAGGTATCAAGGGAAGCGTTGGATTCATATTATTAAAGACATGACCACACAAGTTACCATTCGAAAAGCTGGGTTGAAAACTCAGAGAGCATCTGCTACATGATTTTATCATCCCATATGCACATTTTTCATGATACTAAATGAAGTGAAATAATTTTCTCCTTGCTGAAAAACTGTTTTATTATTGGCTAAAAGAGTGAAGATGGGCTGTTTCTATGAGCTGGCTAGTTTTCTTTATACAGCATGGTAGTTAGTTAGAGAATGCATGCAGGTAATTACTATAGTGATGTGTTGTAAATTTATATTCTTACTAAATTCTGACTTTTTCATTTGCCCAAAACTTCAGAATTCATGCTGCATTGTAAGCAACTCCTTCTAGTCCTGATTTTTAATATATCCATATGCATGTATTTATAAACCTTCATTTTTAAAAAAATGTTGACTTGGAAATCCAATACTAACTGTATCCAGTTGTATTCAAGTGGAGTTCTTGTTCACAAAAATAATTCCAATAATATTTTCAGTGGTACTTTTCTGGTGAAAATGAAATGCATTTACAAGACAAAGAAAACCCATTCCTACCAGCTAGCTAACGGGATATGTCAAAAGGAATAACCTTAAAGAAGATGGAAACTGAGAAACAAGACAAAGGAAATAGGTACTAGAATATTTCATTTAGTGACTATATGACAAGTCCATCATAGATCATTATTTATAGGTCACTTTCCTGTCAGCTGTAGGATTTCTGGCCCTAATCATGAGAGTCAACACAGACTTCCGAATAAAAACTTTCAACATGATAGAGATCATTCCAAGCCGGACAAAAGATAAGATGCATATGACCGTGATTTACTTCCTTTCTTACATTAAAAATTATATTTCCCTAATAATTCCTTATCATTAATAGTGCTGTTTTCTCCTGTCATGGACAAGGAAAAGACATTTCTTTAGCAAGATCCTGAGCCTTACTGAAGCTGAAATTGAAGAAATTTAAAGAACTATATTTTTAAATATATCATTTTGTTATAATGCCTTGTTTCTACAATATGCAAACTTGGAAGATTATTTACCTCTCCTATCAGGTTTTGCTCTTCAGCACACGCAGGTTTCATTTTCCCTTCGCCTATCTTCAGTTGGATTTAAAATGGAATAAATGTCTTTGTTTTGTTACAGGTTTTGTTTGGTGTGAAGATACTCGAAAGACATCAGACTGTCCTTGGAAATATGACCCAGACAAACTGGCTCGTAGTTCTATTCTGGTGTAAAGTTTCACAGAGAGGGCTGGGGTTGTGGCGCAGGTTTGGAGAGGACTTTTGTTCCAGTGTTTGGATTGAAAACCAGAAGCATCCTAGGTCAGCCTGAAGTAAACAAACAAACAGATAAACCATTTTTTTCCCCAGACAAGAAAAAAAATTATGTAAGATCCTAACAAAAATAATCCAGAGTCTTCACCCTACACACACCAAAGGAGGCATTTTAAACCTATTTTTAAAAATAAAAGGACAAGGAGTTTGAAGGTGAAAACCAGATGTCCCTAAAACAAATCAAGAAGGTGGCCCATCTCTCCCTACTGTAAAATGAAGTTTTGCCACCTTCACTGATTGGTTATACTACATTCCCATTTTCAGCCTCAGATGACCTTTAAAGCGTCCAATTTCCTGTGTCCACAAGCAATACTACAGGACCACTACAGACTTCCTCTGAGATACGGGTTGTCCAAATATTATGTTGCTCACTGAGAACAGTAAAAAATCTTATTTCATTCCTTTCTCTGAGCTAGAGAAACTTGAAGAGAGCTTGAGCAGCCTTTCCAATCTCCTGACAGTGCCCTAACACCTTGACACTATCTAAGAGGTAACAGACCTTCAGTAGTACCTCTTTTTTTGTATGTACATGCGCATAATAATTGGTTAGCAGAGAGAAAGAGAGGCTTTAATCACAAGTGGAAGAATTCAGTGGACAATTTACAGTTTTGATTGACAGTCAATAATTTTTTTAAAAATTCTGATTAGTGTTTGAATACAGAGGTTCATAACTGCTGTTTTAAAAGCACTCGAGAACAAGCAAGAAAATAAATTTAAACATTGAAATAAACCATACAGAAGTTTTTATACTAAGTTGTAAAGACCTTTTATGTTTATTATGTTCTATAAATTCTGTAATAAGAATTCTGTAAAACAAAGCCAAATGCCAGTTTAAGGAAATATACTGCTTCCATATGACAGTGTTATGTTGGTGCTAAACCCAGATGTTCTGATACAACATCAAACAACCCTGCTAAACTCTCTGCTAACTGCCCTGTAAACCCCCTCTTGTATAATTTCTGGAAACATTTGCAACATCAGACCCTTGCATGAAAGTGCTAATTGTCAAATCCATAAGCCTTTTTTTAAAAAAAAAAAAAATCCATGTAAAAGCCTAAATGTTACAGAAGTGTAAGAAATATTAGAAACCACTTATGAACCAGCTCTTTATGTTTTAACCAAATCATTGGATAACATTAGAACAAAAGAAATTAACTGAATTGTTGAATAGAGACAGTTTGCTAACTTTAGTGCTCTCCCATCAACATTGTCATAAAGCAACTACTAAGTATATCTGGAAAATTGCTGGTAGACCTCTACCTCCTGACTAGTAAATATGGTCAGACTAACTGAAGAAAACTGGTAAATACTACAAAATAGCTAATTTTTGACAGTAGCAAAACAGTACAGTGTGAACTAATATTAGGCAATGTTTATGTTACTGATTTTTGCTGGTAAACCTGGGTCGCTCAGGGATGGGAAGAGAAGTCAGCCTTAATTTAGCAGGTGCCTTTTAAAAACTCTTATTCAGGCCCAGTTATGCTGACTAAATTTTGTGCTTTTCCTGGGGAAGTTTCTTTTACTTACAGAATGTGGTTTAACTCTACCAAATGAAAGCATAACTCTTCAAAACACATATTCACAAGAGAAGTTGTTGTATCATGTATTCTTAGTAAATATTTGTTTGGAAAAAGAGATCCATCTCACGTATGAAGGGGATACATGTTGAAAAATAAGACTTGAAAGTTGTCTGTAGCTTTTTTTGAAGCCACCCCCACAGAGAGCCAATGCTAATTTTGTTGTTCTGCCTCAGTATCTAACATCAGAAATTCTGATGAGAAACCTGAGATGATGTACATTTATCTGGTCTCTGCACACATCAGATTGATTTATAAGTTACAATTATAAGCGCTTGGTGCTGTAGTTTTGGTACTTGTTGAAACTTGACAGACCAGGAGGAAACATCAGATTCAAATATTTAAGCAGAATAAAATTCCACATAAATAAGTGACAGAAATTTAAGCAAAGTTGATTCAGGAGAAGGGTTTGACCACACAGGCACTTGAATATAACAATAGGTACTTGTTTCGTTGAAAAGATTTATTTAAATCTTTGGCTTTAGTAATCACCAAAAGAAAATCCTGATAACCATTAAAGACCATCATGAAAAAAAAAAAAATCACATGGAACATGGATGTTGTATATTTGTATTCAGTTTCCTTTGGAAAATCACATTAAAAATAAAAGTTTTTTAAAGAAAAGGCAGGATTTAGCTATATTGACTTAAGCTTTATTAATTCATCAGGTGGTAATTTCAAGGAAGACTTTTCCTCACAAACTCTTATTAAAATGTAGTAACAGGCAATTCAACAAGAATAAGAGAGGCTTAATTTCTCTATCCAAGAAACACCACATGCAATGCATATTCTGTATAATATCTTCACCACTTAATAGACCAAGACTTAGAAAGATGCCCTATGGAAAATATCCATGCAACATGGCAATATTCCCTGGAAATGTGTCATCACCTAAAATAATTATCTATGATGACTGAATTATTTTCCAGTGGAGCCTGTGCAATCAACATTCATTCCAAATTCTAAGCATGTTGAAAATAATGTGCATTATTTACCAGTCTTCATAATAATAAACTGTCTCTTGAAACTGGGAGAAGGACCCAGCTAATAAAGTAGGACATCACTGTGATTCCTAACTACATCCATCTCCAAGGCAAGGAGGCAAGAATAACTGAGTGCTCACTGAGGTTAGAGAAAGACCTTTCTGTTCCAATTGTCCTTCCACAGCAATGGATCAGCAGGGAAAAGCACAGTGTTTACTGACCTGCATTCTAAGGTCCTCTTCCATGGAAACAGTTTTACTTGGAAAATCACTTAAAAGCATGGGTTTACTTTCAGGAATATGGTCTAATTTAATTAAAACCTGTTGCCTCTTACAGGAATTACTTGTATATATGATACTATATTAAAATAGAGCTAAACATCTAAAACATCTAAGTCCTTTAGATACAATCTCTCTGCAGCCAGTATTAAAATCTTTCTTTCTTCTACCTAGCTGCTCCTTGGTGACAACAGACTCAGTTTCTGTACTGAAACATGAAAAGGCTAAATTCCCCACTAATAGTTTCACAATGGGCATCTAATTGAACATTGCTCACCAACCTTGCCCATGACACCCATTGAACACATATGATCAATGTTGGGATTCTAGTGCAGAACCCTAAAAATTTCAAGAGAAAAATGGAGAAGAAAATTGTACCATCTTCTGTAGTCTAGACTGGGTGTTTGATTGATGGCATCCAAGCAACAAAATAATATCCCACCTTATCTGTCCATCTTTCTAGTTAAGCTTATACTAACAGCCTGAAAGAATTTTCCAAGACTGAGGAAAAAAATTTTACTGGATGGGAACATGTGTGCAGAGTCTTCAAAATTAGCAGAAGAATGACAGGAGAGCACAACAGGGAGAAACTGCCCAGGGAAGAAAGATGCTCTAAAAACACATTTTCTTAAAACAGCAGCTTGATAAGTTTACAGACAGAGGCAAAAGCTGAGATGCTGTAGACAGAGAATGGTGAAAAAGCCAACAGATATATTCTGCAGTTAAAAGGTAAGTAATTATTATTGAGAATATTCAAGCTAATCTAAGTTTGTTAGGTTTTTTTAAATCTAGTGAACTTCATTAGCCTGTTTTAGTTTTTTTGGCAATTGGCTCAGTAAGAAAGAAATTCCGTACTTTCTGCATTTTGTTTCCAGAGAATTTCTATTTCTGGTTCTTTCTGATCCAATTTATACTGAGGTCACTTTCTCAGAAGTACAATGTTGAATTCCTAATGCTAAATGGAAAGGCTAATGATTTCATTAAATCATTATCAATCATTTAATACCCTTCTAAAGTTAGAAATATGTTTTTAAATCCTGAAAGTACTGATTGGTAGACTGGTAGAAAATAAAACGTGTCCCTGTTGCAAGAGCTATTTTGCAAGAGAACTGCTACTGATTTTATTCTATGTCCTAAATGCAAAAGAGAGTGGAGACAAAAGCAAACTATTTCTCATAAGTATAATTTATAGGGAGAATCTATTCAGTAGGAGATAAAGAATATCTAAATAAAACATCAGTTCAACAAGCTTTTTCAGACACATCTAATTTAAATTTAAATTTTAGACAGATTTAAAATAACAGCTTGAGCAGAGAGCAAATGTTTTCATCTGGGCATCAATGAAAATTTTATGGTCCCCTTGGGTTTGCTAATAATGACAGCAGCTTTTTTTTTTCTTTGACTGGATCAAAGCCAAGTTATATTTTTTTTAAGAAATTGGGGTTTTTTGTTCTATAACAAAGATTTTCCCCATCTGGGAAAAAAAGCCGCAACAAATGTTGTATAAACTAGCGTCAAATTCAAGGGCGAATATGCAAGATTAAATTGTTAGAAAGTAATAACACATGTAAAACCATCAAAGCTAAACAGTAGTGAAGATAGCACACAAGGTCATTCATATGTTTTCCTTTGCAATTATATCCCCGTACCACGCTACCTTATTCACCGCAAGCTGCAAATACGATTTCTAGTTATAAGGCAAAGATTCAAGACACAATGTCTCTCAGATGCACTATATGGGGAAATTTTTGGTCCTATTACGGTTCAGGAGTAAAACCCAGCTCTCAACTTCAGTAGATATCTCATGGGCTTCAAAAGGAATTGTACCTGCTAATGCCAAACCTTCCTATGGCCAGGGACATTATGGAGGTCAGAGAAGCGATTGTACCTATGAATCAAAAAACCCAGGGGACCCTCAGCTGAATGTGTTGGGCAGGAAGGGACTCTGTTGGAAAGTTCTTAAAGTGAAACTTTAAATCGGCTAAATCATAATGCTTACCACATTCTCCAATGATAGCTAAGATAATAAAATAACTTCTTTTTTAAAAAATCAACCAATCTTTTTCTTGTGCCAATGTCCTTTCAGCCTTTTTTTAAAAATAGAATTAGATTTGCTTGTTTGAGCACAATTTACTTTTATGGAAGTAAATTATATATTATGTCATATATAAGCATTTGATAAGATTCCTGTCTGCAGCAAAATGTCTCTCTACCTTTGTGACGGAAGTGCTTGACCCCCTTTAGCCAAACTTGCAGTAGTTTGGTACAGGCTCCAGAGGAGGTAAAGGCATGAGCCATAGCCAAGAACTCCTCTAGGAAACCCACAAAAGAACAGAGTGACCCAGTGAGCATCGATACATAAGAGATTGGATCACCGATTGTGCGATTAACAGCTGAAGAGTGGGTGGATTTTCCAAGACTCATTTATCAAGGAACAAAATTGTGAGTACAAGGAGTCTTGTGCATACCTTTCCCATTCTATGCAATCTGACTACAAGCCAACCACTTTATCCCATAAATATGACAGCCTAAGTGAACCTTCTTTGAGCTCTCCCTGCTAGGCAGTGTGGCTGTGTGGTGATGACCTTCTCTTGAACTGGAACACCTCTCAAGGTTGCTCCTCAAGGCAGTGAGACGTTTTACCAACAACAGATCACTGGAAGAGACCAATTGAGTTCTTCCTGGATAGCAACTGGACTGCACATCAGGCAACTCCCTTCTTGAGCAGGGATGCCTCTAAAGGTTTGAGATTCCTTACCTGAGACTAAGAGATCCTTCCTTACCCAAGGAGGAGAAACCTCTTATTCGCAACAGATCCTTGGTAAGTGACTGATAGCATCCTGAATTAATACTAATGAAATCCATGTGTCTAATTCCATTAGACATAAATTGTTGACCAAGTCTAGGACTAAGTTTGGATCTAGTTGGACCTAGAGTCCTCTCTAAGAAAAAGTTTAGAAAGGAAGGGGGTCCATTTTAAACCTCATGACTCAATGGGAGGTTTTCCTTCCCTAAACTCCATCAGGAGTTTAGAAAGCAAAGGAATCCACTCTGAACCTCATGACTGAATGGGAGGGTCTCCCTTGCCTTTTTGCATCTCCAGTCTCTGTGTAAATCATTCTAAATCAATTCTAACTCAACTTTCCTGTGTATGTTTCTTCCATGTAGTAAGTAATAGAATGAATCTTGCTATCAAACCTTGTTAAGTCGCACTTTTACAAATTCACCTTAAAATCACTTTTTCATAATTGTCACGTCCCGCTCAGACGAGGGGGACAAGTGACTCAGATTCGCAAATCCCCAATGGAGCGGACAACAAGTCTCCAAGTCTAAACATTTATTAACTACTCACAATGTACTAATTGAACACACGATAGTTGGCTAAGTATATAGCAAGTTGTGGCAAGCAATATAATATGCCTTGCATTTCTTAATAGGAAAGGGAAAAGAGGGAGATAGAGGGAATGGGGAAATACAGATCACCGGTCTGGGTTTCTGCGCTGATCCTGCCGACGAGGGTTCCGAGAGGCACAGGAGACATCCGTCTTTTTCACTGGCATCCGTCTTCTTCGCTTCACTGCACTCTCTCTCCTCGGGGCCCCCCCCCTCTTCCCTTCTTGATTTATACCCACTTTCCTTGGGTCCATCCCCTAAGTCGACCCCCATACCTACGTATCCCATGTACGGGGAGGGGTGAGGTGTTTCATGGGATGATGTAATTAGCATGATCATGTTAGCCCTCGTTAGCATATTGAGGGGTGTTAACTTTAATATGCATTTCGTGGATAATGAAGCAAAGGTCATTCACCGGACAGATGGCCCTTGAAGTTTTGGCCAGGTGCACCAGAGCAGAGCCGTCCTGTCTTCACAGGGCTCCCTCCTCCAGTCCCATCTTGTGTTATTCGGGCAGCCTTATCAGCTTCGACCTCCACAGAATGCACCCTGTGACTCATAGTTTTGTCTTGCGAGTGTTTGAGGCATTTCTTTGATCAGCCTCAACTTTTGCTTTCTCAGACTGTTTTTCTTAGTTTCTCACAGGCCTGGTTTCTCGTCTCTCACAATAATACCTTTGATGGTGATTCTTTAAGTGATCTAAATCACTCATCTGTGACAAATTGGTGTAGTCAGCAGGATCCTAAATCGCTTAGCCACAACAACTTTACAGTAGCTTTTTGCAGAAGAGCACATATCTTCTACAGTTGGAAAAGACATTACTGTTTTCCCACAGCCCAGCTCTCCATGCAGGTCATAGTCACATCCATGCTGGCAGGGCTTCTGGTTACAGGTAACCTCCTGTCATAGGAGTCTGGCAGTGTTCATGGAAGTCTCCTACAGCTATGTTTAATTCCATGTTCAGAGTATAATTCCACAATATGATTTCTCCAGCAACAGAGCTTCTATAAGCATTTCCCAAGTTACACCCTTTAATTCTCCATCTTCAGATGTTCATTTCCTTCACCTGCCCTACAACTTTCTATTCCTCAGCTGTGATGAATCAATGGCACATAACACCATACTGTAAAACATATGACTGAAAAAATGCAACTATGACAAATATGCGTGAGTGCAGCTGCAAGGTTCCTTGAAAGCATTCAGAAATCATAATCTATCACAAATCCTGTTTGGGCAAGAAGCAGCTTTCAGGCCATCCACAAAGCAGCAGTATAGGTAGAAGGCCAGTGGCTGTGGATCATGCTCACACACTCCACACGGAGACAGCCAAAGCTGCAGATGGCACACAGCAGCCTGCACCAGGTTACTAACCCTGGTGAGCATTTACAAGTGAAAGAGCATATGCTCTTTAGGTTGCTTCTGTTCCGTGCCTGTCACTTTGAGGTCTTCTGCCTACCAGCTCATGATACTGCCACCATCCAATTTAATTTTTATTCTTCTTCATGAAAAGAGCTCTTCATAATATTTTAATAACTGAATATAAGTGGCTTTACCAGCTTAGGCTTCTCATTACAGAGTCTTCACCTCAAACTTGCCATTTCTTTACCTCAGAGAAATACAGCCAAATTTATCAGACAAAATTAGGTGAAGAGTTATTTCAGTTTTATTTCTGGTGATAAAGCATGAGCCACAAGAGGTTACAGAGTATATCACAGTGTCTCAAAAGGACATGGCAGGCAGGCATGGAAAGAAAACTGTTACAGTGGAAATAAGGTTTAACTAGTTCTTCATGCTGAATAGGGGCTCAATGGCAACCATCCTTTTATTGTAAATATAAGAAGGTCAGGACCTAAGCACAACATAGCAGGGGTATTTCTGGCTGAAATGACTAGAAGATGGAGAGGAGACTCCTGTGGCATTGATATTCCTAAAGTTATTTATTTTAATCAGTAATGCAATAAACATATTTTAAAATTTTTTCCTCACTGAAATGCAATAAATAAAACCTGTGATCTTAGATCATATTTATTTCTCCTACAGGAGACTTCACTTCCAACCTAACAGCTCATGGAAGAAATTAATATAATTTGTGTAAAATTCTATCCCTACAAAGGGTATTTGTATGGGCTGAATCCAATAAAAACATACTGCTGTCTAAGCAGTGATATACTTGAGCAGCTGCATAATACGTTGGGATATATTTGATCGAGACTTTAAGGATGTTATGGCAAAGCATCAGTTAAATACAGTGACTTCATCTTGATCTTTGCCCAATTAGCACTTCCACAACTTTTATAAGAGGGGTTTGTGATTTGACATCTGCTAACTAGTTATAGTCTGCTGGCCAATGGAACTAAATGTCTCAGCTCTGATATGATGCAGGAAATGCTCCAGCTTCAGACCAAATAATAACTTAATGCAAAAATCAATGAAACATGATAAAGAAAAGCTCACGAAGCTGACCTACCCAACCCATCAGCCCCTCAGCATGTGGAGCAATATCCCTCAATGCATGGGATAGATATATCCATAAAATAAGTATGTTCTGTAGCTCTCAAAATTTCTTTAAAGTTCTAAAAAAATAAGTAGGTAGAATCAGGCACTACACTAAAGGATAAACCATAACATAGTATAATAACTTACAAAGTTTGTAAAAAAATAAATACTACCACCTTGTCATGTGGCTCCATTCTCTTAATGTTTTTGATAGTTAATTATCTAGGTCTATTGGTCTGGGGGGCGGTGGAGGAAACATGATATTTCATTCCCCCCTCTACTGCAGGAGGTAAATTTTCTAATTGTTTTATAATGCAATTCCATTCTACAAATTTTTGATAGCGGCAGCTTAATTCCAAATACAGAATAGAAATATCGATTGTCTATTTTACCTGTTTTGCACTGATGTTAGCCAGACACATTTTTAAACTTTTAAGTTATATTCATTGCCATTAATTATTTAAATTCATCAGAAAACTTGTTTTATTTTGTATTCTATTTTGTAGCACCATTCTAATGCTTTCTTATAACCAGCCTATTTTCTGCATAACTTCTTTATGTCTATGAAATCCTGTCTTTTTGAGCATCCAATGAGTTGTCTAACCAGTTCCCAGTTTCCATGAACACATCCTCTTTTGAATTTATGGTCCCTGTCACTTACAGCAACAAGGCATTAAATTTTGTGAAATTGGTCCTTTTAAAGTTCAAAATATATAGACTGATTTGTATGAAATACAATCACTAGTACCTGGTCAACTGCTAGTTTTAAGTCAGTGATTAATTCTTTTCCATCTTCCTGAGTGAGGGCAAGCATTTGGTAACACCCTGGTGGACACTGATTTTCTGTTCAGACAAATTATTTCCAAGCATTTACAGAATATCTAAGGAAAATTGGCTTCTAGCTAATAAGAGGACCAATATGCATCACCTAAATTTAATGCACTCCAAGAGAAAAAAAAAAAAGAAAAACTTTAAAAACCAACCAACAAACCAAAAGAAATCCCAGCAACTTGCAACTTTTCAGGACTAAAGTGTTTTACTCTGAAGACTTAAGGGACACTGGATTCAGGACAGGACCCAAGTAAACCATTGCCCAGCCTACTTCTGGGCTCTGGCTCTTGGCCTGCTGACTCCTCTTTCCCTGCTTTTCTTCTTTTATGTTTTACAGGTTATTACACTTGGGCTACCAGTTGCAGAGATAAGATTCAGAGTCTGAAAAATCCAGAATCAGCTTGAAGCTCTGTAGCTCTGGTGAGTGAGAATTCTCACTTGACATGCTGCAAATTCTCCTCAAATTAAGTCACCCAGGACTTGAGGTGAAAGATTTTAGGACCTCCTCTTACTACCCATTGAAAATGACATTCACAGAGATAAAGCAGACAAGTCGGACAGTTTAATAAAACAATTCCAGCACATAGCTGGATAACCAAAGTGTACAACCACTTTCCTTTAGGGAAGACCATGCATGCTCTGCTGTTTCCAAACCAAAGTTTTCTGGAACTTCTGGCTAATGTCTAGCAGAAATTAGAAAAATCCTGTTATTCATCCAGTTCAGACTAAAAACAGCTAAGCAAAATGTTAATGGACTAGAAAACCTGCTTTACATCTCTACACATGACTGTAAGATCATAGAATGATAGGATGGTTTGGGTTGGAAGGGACCTTAAAGATCATCTAGTTCCAAACCACCCTGCCACAGGCAGGGACATCTTCCACTAGATCAGGTTGCTCAAAGCCCCGTCCAACCTGGCCTGGAAGCTTCCAGGGAGGGGGCAGCCACAACCTCTCTGGGAAACCTGTTCCAGTGCTTCACCACCCTCACAGAAAAGAATTTCTTCGTTGCATCTAATCTAAATCTACCCTTGTTCAGTTTAAAACCATTACCCCTTGTCCTATCACTACACTCCCTGATAAAGAGTCCCTCCCCATCTTCCCTGTAGGCTCCCTTTAAGTACTGGAAGGCCACTATGAGGTCTCCCTGGAGCCTTCTCTTCTCCAGATTGAACAACCCCAACTCTCTCTGCCTGTCCTCACAGGGGAGGTGCTCCAGCCCCCTGATTATCTTCATAGCCCTCCTCTGGACCTACTCAAGCAGGTCCATGTCCTTCTTATGTTGGGGGTCCCAGAGCTGGACACAGTACTGCAGGTGGGGTCTCATGAAAGCAGAGTAGAGGGGAGAATCACCTCCCTCGACTTGCTGGCCACACTTCTCTTAATGCAGCCCAGGATATGGCTGGCTTTCTGGGCTGCAAGCACACATTGCTGGCTCATAGTCAGTTTTCCAACCACTACTACCCCCAAGCCCTTCTCTGCAGCGCTGCTCTCAATCTACTCTTTGCCCAGCCTGTATTTGTGCTTGGGATTGCCCCAACACATGTGCAGGACCTTGTACTTTGGCTTGTTGAACTTCATGAGTTTTTCATGGGCCCACTTCTCAAGCCTGTTCAGGACCCTCTGGATGGCATCCCTTCCCTCTAGTGTGTTGACCACATCACACAGCTTGGTGTCGTTGGCAAACTTGCTGAGGGTGCACTCAATGCCGCTGTCCATGTCACCAACAGAGATGTTAAACAGGTCCCAACACCGAGCCCTGAGGAATGCCACTTGTCACTGCTCTCCACTTGGACATCAAACCATTGACCGCAACTCTTTAACTGCAAACACCCAGCCAATTCCTTATCCACCAAGTTGTCTATCCATTAAATGCATGTCTCCCCAATTTAGAGACAAAGATGTCATTCAGGACAGTGTCAAATGCTTTGCACAAATCCAGGTAGATTATGTCATTTGCTCTTCCCTTATCCACAAACACTGTAACCCCATTGTAGAAAGCCACCAAATTTGTCAGGCACAATTCGCCTTTAGTGAAGCCATGTTGGCTGTCACCAATCACATCCTTATGTTCCATGTGCCGTAGCATAGTTTCCAGGAGGATCCACTCCATGATCTTTCCAGGCACAAAGGTGAGACTGACTGGCCTGTAGTTCCCCAAGACTTCTTTTTTTCCCTTTTTAAAAATGGGGGTTATGTTTCCCCTTTTCCAGTCAGTGGGAACTTCAGCGAACTGCCACAACTTCTCAAGTTGGATGGATAGTGGCTTAGTCACTTTATCCACCAGTTACCTCAGGACCCTCAGATGCATCTCATTGGGTCCCATGGACTTGTGTATCTTCAGGTTCTTTAGATGGTATCGAACCTGATCTTCTCCTGCAGAGGGCAGTTCTTCGTTCTCCCAGTCCCCACCTTTGCCTTCTGTGTCTTGGGCAGTGTGGCTGGAACACTTTAGATCCGAGATGCCAGTTTACTGGTTTTTTCCCTTTGACATTGATGGTAGATATTTCAGAATCACTTTTTCCTGTTTTATAGTAACATGTTTTGGGTGACCATTCTTAAGTAGCAAAACCTGGGACATGTGCTTTTAAATCTCAATAGCTGAGATCAATCTCAGTTTTCCAAGGACATGGACCTGTTGGAACAAGTTCAGGGAGCTGGAGCACCTCTCCTGTGGAGACAGGCT
The DNA here is from genome assembly GCF_047716275.1 of Strix uralensis. Classification (NCBI taxonomy): domain Eukaryota; kingdom Metazoa; phylum Chordata; class Aves; order Strigiformes; family Strigidae; genus Strix; species Strix uralensis. The sequence goes on from NC_133975.1 coordinate 44,711,107, forward strand.
GAGAGAGTTGGGGCTGTTCAACCTAGAGAACAGAAGGCCCTGGGGAGACCTTATAGCAGCCTTCTAGTACTTAAAGGGGGCCTTCAGGAAAGATGGGGAGGGACTCTTTATCAGGGAGTGTAGTGATAGGACAAGGGGTAATGGCTTTAAAGTGGAAGAGGATAGATTTAGATCAGATATAAGGAAGAAATTCTTTTCTGTGAGGGTGGTGAAGCACTGGAACAGGTTTCCCAGAGAGGTTGTGGCTGCCCCCTCCCTGGAAGTGTTCAAGGCCAGGTTAGATGGGGCTCTGAGCAACCTGATCTAGTGGAAGGTGTCCCTGCCTGTGGCAGGGGGATTTGGAACTAGATGATCTTTAAGGTCCCTTCCAACCCAAACCATTCTATGATTCTATGAATCCTACAAAGCAAAACTCTGAGTTCACAGATTGACTTGTAGCCTCAAAGTCCAGAAGCTCTCCTGTTTGTTGTTCAGCCAGAGGCAGATTTTAAGGCTTGGTAAAGTGTAATCCATGGAAAATCTTTTTTGATAACATGGATACAGATACCTAGTGATCACCTCTAGGGTCTCAATTTTCCACTTCATAGCCCAATCACATGCCATACTGACATGGTGAGGCATCACTGATAGAAAAGAATTGAATTCATTAGGGGCTTAAAGCTCCTTTCCAGTATAGACTAGGAATAACCTAGACATTTCTGATCGAGAAAGATGGCCATCTATTTCATGCAAGATCTAAAGAACACCTGAGTTGTATTAAACATGAATATTTCATTTAGAAGTGCTAACAAGTGATTGCTGAAATAATCATATACATGCTTATTACTCACAGAAAGTTAGTGCAAAAATAGTTATGTATAATTTCAACATAGTGGGCATATTTTTCCTGAGTCATCTACATTGACAAATGAATTCTTACATTTGTATATCCATAGCTGGATAGTGAACAGACACTTAAGTGTTTGCTGAGATAAGTTGACATGTGAATCTGAGTCTTTACATATGCAATTCATTTATGTTGCCTCAAATTTTCAAGGGAAAATTATTCTGGGAAAAAAACCCTGACCTTATTGAAGACTGACTGAGAAATATAATTTAGGCAATCATTTTAGTTCCTTGGGAATACATAAATGATACCATAATGTTCAGATATTATTGTTCAGATGGCCTAGAATTACTGATCCAGCATGTAAAGCTTTACAATGAAGAGAAGAGTTATTGTCTGTCTGACCTAGAAGCAGAAGCTCCTTTAAACTGAACAGACTTTAAAAGTTCTCTTCTACCAAGTTACACAGACACAGATGATTTGGCTTCTGGTTAGTGAATGACAGCCAAAAAATACTGTACTAAAGGACTTCAGTTTGGGGTGGAGTTAAAATATACATAATACTGCTTTTGCATGGTAGTGGAGCTAGTTCTGCATGGGAAGATGGCCCCGGTGGATTCTGCAGGAAGAGGTGAGGTTTACTGGTTATTGAAATGCTGTGAAAGATGTTACCATTTTGCATGAGTTTTAGGGCTGCTTTCACCTTTTGATCCATACTTCTTAAAAAGACAATGGAAGCATGTCGAATATCTTAAGGGAAACCTTTTTTATTCATAACTAAGCACTACATGAGTGGTCAGTAGTGACCACTGCCCATTCATTTTCTATGTAAATTCATAATAATATGCCACATTTCTAGTATTCTACACTGCAATACTTAACCGTGGACATAATTTTTTTATGAAACTGAACTAAAAAAAAGATACAAATTTTGTCAGGTTAAATGAGCAAACATATCTCCTTGAAAATCAAAACACAAAAGCCCCTGACTCCTCAGTGAAAATAATTTGCATTTTGCAAAACAAAATAAGATACTGAAAAAGCTTCTTTCCTCCCAAGTATGTAGCTAACACCACTTCAAACGCTGCATCAAGTGTCAGTACACCACATTAATAGGCTGCTTAAAAAGAGACATGAACAAGTTACACAGTTTCTTGTGGTCTTCTCTTGTAAAAAAAAAAAAAAAAAAGTGTTTTCAAAATTTTTGAGTCTGCCTGGCAGAAATATATTTGATTTATTTCTCTCTTTGTTCTGTCCCGTTATGAAGCTAAATATAATCTATTTAATGGCTCATAAGCCCTTATTTGGCTAAGTTTTCAGACATGGAAGTAATTTCATTTCTTGGGTGTTCTATGTTACAACTTGTTTAATTTAACTGTGAGGTTCTTCAGTGATAACAAGAATAAAACCTGTTCATAGCTGTTAGTGACAGCCACTAAATGTAGGTCAGATCAGCAGCTGGGGTAGATTCCTGTAGCTTAATTGATATAAATGGAGCTACATTACTGAGCAGTCACTGCTGAGTACTTTCTGTTACTTGAAGAGTTGGACCTGACAGCACTGAGACGGTGACAAAGTTAAGCTCACACCTAATGATCTTAAAATGATTCCTGCTCTTCTATAGATCATTAATACAAAACTATTTAGCAAATACATGCAAATTTTCAAGCTATGTATTTCTTTCAAACAAGAGTTTGAAAGGAATTATAAAGCATTGAAAACACATATGTTTAAATATCAGACTTTTAAACTTGTGTTGTTCCCCTCTTTGCTTTAATACTAGCTACAATAAAATTAATAATGTTCATATTTCCCCTCTTCCCTTTGTTTTTTCAAAATGTCTCCATCCTTTAGGTACACAGTGGTATAGTTTCAAAACTTTTTTTTCCTTTTTCTCATAATTATTTTTCTAAGCTTGACAGAGTTTTGAAAAGTTAGAATAAAAGGTAATGTATACATGGAAGTCCCAGATGACATACTTTTTTTCCATAGCCAAATGAGGGAGAAAAGGGAAAGTAAAATTCAAAACTGGAGATGTAAGGCTTTAAAGAAAAAAAACCACACACACACACAAAAAAAGCCCAAACACCTTTCTGTACATTTTACTGTGGTTTTCCATTAAAAAAAAAAAAAATTGAAAACAGTATTTATCAAAGGAGAAGATACTTCCAAAAAAAAGCCTGTACTATTTCATGAGAAAAATGCAATTATTTTTAAACTTGATTTAATTTAACCTGAAGTATTCCTTATCTATTCCTATCAGGCAGACTCCTGAGATACTATGAAAATCAACCTCACCCACCAGCAGAATTGGAAATTATGACTATGTCAGTGTCTAAATGCAGTGCTAATCTGTGAAGAAAGTACTGGTCAGTCAGGTAGTTGATCAAATTGAGTGGTTAGTCTCTCCATTTGAATTTCAGTTCTCATTTGCTTAAACCAATGATAAGACCAAAGAAAACCAATTAATGTTTCCTTAATTGCAACAGAAAACAATGTTTTCCTTCTAGTTGTACATAAAATATTCCCTATTTTAATTCTAAGGACAGCACCTTTATGACTGTGGGCATGTGACCAAATATACTCTTTCTGAGTTTCAGGCACCAGGCTCAGTTGCACTACTGGCAATTAAGAAAAGATTCATATTTTGCTTGTAAACTGAACACAGTCCATCTGCCAGGCATTTGAATTTCCAATGCCAGAAACCATTAAGCCTTTTTTACAGAAATTCAATACAGAACTTCAGTTTGTGACCAGTCCACTCTGCAATGAACTATTTGTGCTGGGTTTGTTCAAAAGAGAGAGCACAGAAATTCAACACTTAATCTTTAACACATACAGATGTATCACCTGCGTACCATTACAGATGCATTATTTTCTATTTGAACATCACAAGTACCCAAGTGTGCACACACAAAAATTATATAGGCCCTACTCTAAAGACCTTGTCTCTTAGATAATTTTTGCTGTAAATAATTTCAACTTTGTCAAGATATTAAAGCTGTGTTGGAGTAAAAAAAAGTCTGTAGTCATCAACCGAGGTGATAACAGAATTACCGAGAAAATAAAGAGGTCATCCTATCTTTCCAGCCTAGGCCCAGATTGAAGCAATACTAAACTCATTTTCTTTCTGTCCAGAATTCTGTTGTTAAAAATGAGAACTGTATTAAAAGAGGATAGCACTTGCCCTCATTTGTACAGCAGATTTAAATTCAAAACCAGTCATTGCTATAGGGCATAGAGCCATCAGCATCTCTGGAAACATTTATACAAATAGAGAGAGAAAAAATAACCTGGTATCCACCTCTTCTGCTCAAAAAATCCCCCACGGCTGCTGTTGCTTGAAATGATGAGATAAATGCCTAACAACATGCTTGTCTTCCCTGTAACAGATGTGGGGAAAATTGTATTTTCCAAATGCATGAATGTGATCTACAGAGGAGACCTGACTGTCCAAGAAGAGTGTTGCAAAAGAGACTAAAGCTTTTGTCTGTGACAGTGCTTAACTCATCTGTACAAAGGAAAACAATAACATTCTCTACACAGAAATGTTGAGATCTTCGCCAACCATTTTTAAGGATGGCAGCCAAACCCAGTGATAGAGATAGGTCTGTATTTTCTGACAGAATGTTTTTTCTAAAAAAGAATGCCAGTTCCTTGAAAATTAACTGCTTCTCAGGAATATGTCAATTCCAACAAAATTCCTATGAAAACCAGACAGGTCTGATCATAAATGTACCTGGTTTCCTTCTAGTTTGCCAGATTAATTCCTCTGCAATTCCTCTGGCAAGTTGATCAAGACTTGAAAGTTTGAAAACCAGATTCCAGCTTTGGGGCTCCAGAACTGTTCAACAAATGGACTCTAATACCACAGGTGCTCAGAAGGACCAGTGTTCAAACCCTTCATGTACTGCTGCTGTTTTCCCAACATTGTGGGGAGCTTGTAAAAGCAGATTTCTTCAAAAGAAAATTCTGGACCTTCTGCTCCACCTGAAATTTCAGCACCTCATTCCACAGTTCTGTTTTAGAAGGATCTTGAGTGCATGTGTGTATAATTTTTAGTTTTCCAGGAAACTGTGATTCTGGTTCTGAACAACCTAGAATCCTAGACAATTCTCAAAATGACTGGGAGTGCCTAAAATATGTCTCCATACAGCGAAAAATCCCTAATTCATACATTTTAAAAAAGCTGAAATATAATTATTGTAGAAATCCTTGGGCCTGGAAGACTTCAACTATAGGATCTCAGCATACTAAAAACCTCAGAGAGATATAAAAGTTGCCTCCAAAATTTGTTCATGCTTCAATGCATTATAAATGATTCTTGTTACTCAAAATAACAATATAACAGAGATTTTTTGGCATAAATCTGCATTGAAGCTGCAATAAAAAGTCAATGTTTGCATAATACTCTGTCAACTCTCGATAAGCACATTACTCAGGGATTCTTGACAATGTGTAGGAACACAGAAATATGAGATTAATTCAATGCACATTTTATTTTTAATCACTGTCCAACTATAAAGTTATTTTATAGTTTCAACATATCATACCTGCTTTCTGTATAGATGATCCTGTCCCTTTTGCTTCAGGAAAAGTTACATAGTGCACTCTGTAGGATACAAATTGAATGTGCAGCAATACAAAAATAAAAGGATCAATATTATCATTTCCCACAGATTTACAAGGATTTAAAAGTAATAGTTCTTTCAAAACTGGAACAGATCTTAATAGCTTAGAGTTAAATGCCTACATGTTATTTGAATCCTCGCTGGGTTGTGAATATTGATCCAATATAATTTTTGTATGTGTTTTTATGAATAATGTATAAATGCCTCGAGCAGCAGCTAGATGCTTCTGATCAAGAAAAATAAGACTGTGAAATACATTTAAAATGGATTGGATGCTGAAGTACAAGGTTAGTTCCAAGTGTGATCTAAGCTTGGGAATATGTAAATATAAAAAATTGTCACAAAGAATATTCTTTTTATATGTGATGTCATTAAAAATGTGGTAGCAAAGAGTCTAATGATATTAAGATGAGAATGAGGGTTTTTGAATCATTTCCTCTCTGCTTAGACAGGTAAGGATGAAGCATTCAGATACTAGTCCTGAGAAAAACTTTCAGCGAAATAGTGATGCGAACTGCATCTATAGGGATGACAGCAATACCTGCCTTCAAAGAGCACACTTTATAAGATTCATTATTTCAATAAAACCCAAAAGACTCATAGCATTTTAAACACTCCTGCACTTGGTCAAAACATAGAGGGACTGATTTACTAAACATTGGAAGTGGGAGTGCCTGATCTGGCATGGATTCTTTGAGTATATTGGCACTGTACAATGCACTACTTGGGAGACTATCTGAGCCATTTTGGTAGCAGAAGTGTATTCTGGTGTTCCTGCTTGGCACATATGTTTTTCATGCATGCTAGTTACCTCTGACTGTCCCACTGGCATGGCTAGACTGTTGTGCTATGCTGTGGGGCCAAATGTTTACTGTCCGACTGCTGTGGTATTTGTTCCAGTTTAAGACCAAGTGGCTGGTGAAATTAAGTTCACTACCTTAATAACTGAAATATTCCTAAGCATCTGATGAAAAAAAAAACCTAAGCAGGATCCTTGCAAGTGCTGACCCAGAAACCCTTGTTCAGCTGTTGCCTGTGCCTACAGTTATTGAAATGCTGTAGCAGCTTTGAGCTGCATTTACACTGCCATAGTGGAGTATCACATGCCTGAGTCCCACAGCCAAGCAATGCATTTCCATTACTTTTCACCTGGACTCCACTGTAAGGGGAAATACAGAGGTATCATGTTAAGGAAATGCAGATGTTAATGAGAAGACAATATGTGCTGGTATCCTAAATATACAGAAACTGTCAACACGACCTGCTGCAATTCCTTTTTTCCCAGCCTGCCCAAACTTAATATGCCAGTGTGTCTTATAATGTGCTATACCCTTTCATGACCTGACTTCATGTCCCAATGCAGCAGCATGCAACCAAAAGACACATCCACCAGGCTCCCTTCCCCTGCATGTACTGCATGCCGTGACTGCCAGAGACCAGAATCCTGCCCAACAGGCTTCCAGTACTAGGGCCATGCCTGCATCTACAGGCTTCCTTCTAGGAGAATTTCCAAGTGGCAAAATGAGAAGACATCTGCAGAGCTGGCTCATGCAAGCTACTTGAACAGAGCTAATGCAAGTCTAAAACTGAAAGCACATAGGGCAAGGGATACAAGCCAGCAGTGGGATACAGCTCAAAATTTCCAAGAAATCCTGTGATAGAGATGAAACTTCTCATCATTCATGATCCTTTGTGTTGGGGCTAGAGGTTTACATGCCAACATCAGAGCCTCAAAGCCAGGTCTCCTGAGTATTTCACCACTGAACCAGAAGATACATTTTCCATGGGTAGAAAGCCACCTTCTTGCCACCCCACTCCTCAGAAACAAGTCACAGGAGAGCTGATGGCCAAAAGCGTCACAGCCCATGAGTCTGGATCCTGTGCTACTAAAATGGAGCTTTCAGGGACTCCCTGGGCTCTCCCACAGCCTTGCCAATCTCTGCAGGGTTCAGCAGGCCCTGAAGATATATACCCCAAAAACATTCTTGAGGTCTTGCTGTTCTGGTCAGCCTACTGAAGGCGAGCACCCCTCAGCTCAGGCCCAACTGAAGTACATGCAAAGATCTCCACTGCTGCTGTGGGACTATAGGATCAAGGGAAAGAAAGGATATATTCCTTACTTGTCATACAAAAGGATACTGATTTTCACTGATTACTGTTTGTCCCCTATGAGGAAATATACTTCAAGAAGGGAACTGTTCCTCACACAGCTCTTCCATTTGACTAATATCTTTGTATAAATGACCTCCTCATACACCAATCATCTGGAAACTGCATTTTTTGAGGTTTTAATCTGATTTTACAGTTACTTTGGATGTTTTGGGGTGGGTTTTCAAGAAGAAGAAACAAAACAGAATAGAAAAATCATTATTACTCCCTTGCCAGTGGAGTGGGTTTTAGACAATCAAATTTCAAATCAAAACCAATACCTGTACCTACAAAAAAAAAAAAAAAATCGGACTGTGTAGGTACAAATGCAACTTAAATCATGAATCATGGCATTTCAGATCCCAAATTACTGGGTTTTAATGGCAAACAACACAAGATTCATGCATGACAGGTTTCAGCCCAAAAGGAACTGTTAAAGACCAATATTTAAAACCCTACCAGCAAAATAAATTGTAATGGAAATTCTGACAGGACTTTAGCTAGCCAATTAACTTTTTCTACCTACTCTCACAGCTACACTCATTGGCCAGAATCACTACTGGACACACGCTGATTGCCAAAATGTTTATGTACTTGTGGAAGAATATGCCAATAAAAACAGCTTGAGCAGGGCTAGAAACCATTAGTATGCCCCACCTGATGTTGAATGCACAAATGCCATTAGGAGACTAATCAACTTACGAAAGAGTAAATATTAATCTTTTAAAGCTTCAGTGTCACACACATCCAACTGAACTTTATATTTAGCTTTCATTTCAGCAAGTTTTCCACTAAGGAGACCAAAGTTTGACAAGGTTGTTTTGTGAATATGTATAGATAGCCACATATGCAAACACATTTGTTTGTTTCTCCTCACAAGCTTTATCTTTTTCTATTCCAGAGACATCCTTTCCTGTAATTTATTGTTTGTGTCCTGTTCCAGAAAATGCATGTCTCCCAGGACCTTGGTTTCTAGATTGTAAACTTTGGAACATCATATTTTGTCAAATATAGACATAGAGCAAAGAATTCTGAATGTAACAGCAGGGAAGCTTCCAGGTATTTCTCATTAGCAGCTTTAGCAAGGTGCAGAAAGGAAAAACTATTCAGTATTTACCCTTATGTGAGCAGCTTCTAATACAACTTCCCTCTACCATATATTTGCCCCAATATTCTTGGTAGAGAAAGAAGTGTATTTAGGCATTTCTATTCTTATGTATTATTATATCATTTGCTACATATTTTCAACTGAGACAGAGGTACAAAAGGAACAGTCTTTCCACTTAAGACATAAAATTAGATGGTTTGTGATTTTCTTTTTTTAGTTACAAGGAAATGACGGAAGTGAAACAGGCTGGCAGCTCACTGACCAGCTTACGTATTGACTGCATGTTTCACAACACAGAAGATTGAAAAGGGATTATTTTTAGACTCTCAGACAGGAGGCAGTAATGGAGGGGTCATGTTTCAACACATCTCTTGTGTACATCCCTCCAGAGAGATGTCCAGCCATCACCTGTAATGCTTGCTCGACCTCCATGAACACAGCAGTGTCTCATCAACAACAGCCACTGCAGAAAAAGCCCAGGGACAGAGAAGGGATGGCTACTTCTGCCTTTTGCAAATCTCCCTGTGAACTATTTACTGGCACTGGTGTCCAGGTGGGGCTACCACTCCAACAGTGCTGATTTCACAGCTGCACAGAGACTGCTGAGGAAAGTAGGACAGGACACACTAAATGTTGGTCTCTGCTTAGTGTTTGAGGTAATTTTTGCTGCCTTTGTTTTTCTGTACTGGCAACATAGTGTACAACTTCAACATGGGCTGAAGTGAGTGTTTTTATTAGCCTACTTATTGTCCACAGTAAGAAAATTTTAAAAGCCTCTTGCTGTCAAACGTACCAAGGATGGTCTGCAATGACAGGTTGACTAGAGCCACTTAGATTTAGGGGCTTTAAAGACACCATGTTTCAGGCTTCATGTTATGAACCATGAGTATTTGCACAAGTGCTCCTAATAAAACTCTACCTCCAAATTCACAATAGCAGCTAATAAATTAGTAACATAACATTTACATTAGTTTTGGGTCTTTTCTACAGAGCATTGTTCCTATAAACATAATTGTAAAGCCATTCTCACAAAGGCAAGCATGAGAAAGAAAACAGGCACAAGTAATTATGGAGAAACATCTGAAAAAACTGCCAAATGCTATCACAGCCCAGTGTGCCTGTGTGTGGGTGAAGGTAATGAAAAGTGAGGCACTGCTGAAGCCATTTTATTTCAGTTAGAAAAGAACACAGAGTTACTGCTGAAAAGCTGTACAGATGGGCTTCCATAATGGGAAAACCTGCACTGACATAATATTCAGGGACCAGAGCACAATGGACTTCTTGAGAAAAAAAAAAAAAAAAAAAAAAAAAAAAGTTCTAAAACTGAGGTTCGATACAACATTATTTAGATCTTTTTTTAATTAGAAGACAGAAAATAGTTGCACACCCTCCTATTCTTGTAACCATGCAATACATCATTAAAGAAATAAGATTCAAAGATGCACTAATGATTTTATTACTTTTTGTTCCTTTTGTTTTTCATTGTGTCTTCAGTAAAATATGATATCAATCATGCAGTAAGCTTTTCTCTCAGAAGTGCTATTAAATGTGCTAGGGTTAGGAAACACATATCAGACACTCTGGTATTTCTACAGAAATAAATACATACTGAAGTAGTACCACAGAGCATTAGAAGGGATAAACTAATATTTTAAGCAAGCTTCTGAATGCTTTTTGAGTTTGGGTCTCTTTTCCTCACCTAATCTGTGTCAATAATATTAACTAAAAACAGATCCACAAATATTTACCATGTAAAGCAGAAACACATGCAAGACACTTCAGAAAGCTCCGTTCAGCAATCCAATATTTGTTTTATTCAGTTCAACACCGATATACTGGGATCAGTGCCAGGGTTATGAATGTTGTTGAATGAATCCCAAAGTGTCCTTTTCCGCTCTGTTTTGAATCCCCATTAGTATAGTTCACTGCAACAATAAACCTCACCCGCTTCTCGCCCATCTTTCTCCCTGTGGAGTAATACACACTTTACTTAAGAACTTATATCTACACAGAAACACACTGATAATACCTTACCAGCAGAAGGCTCTTGTATCATACAGGGACAAAATAAATAACACAAGTCATTTCAGACGGAAACAAGATTGCAAACATGTATAGCAGATAGCGTATGTGTTTCAAAACACCAGTAAACCCATCATGTCAATAGGACTGTTACCAAAAGGAGAGTTTAACACAATGACTATAATGCTAGAAAACCCAAGGCTGATGTGGTTTCCCAAGTTTCAGAAAATATATGTGAAACCAATTTTGTTAGTAGAATTGGATATAGGTGAAACTGATTTCATTAATAGAACTGGATAGTTCTAGTAAGAATGATTTTTCCAACCAGATTTCATCAGCACACAGAGGCAAATCCTGCCTCTTCCACATAGAAGTAAAGGTAGTAGAACTAATGGAGCCCATCTTTGCAAGATGAGGCTGTGTATATCACATCATCTGTCTGACACTCTGCTGGTCAAGGTAGGATCTATTTTAGCCACTGGGTGCACAAGAACTGATGAGCTGCCAAATAGCCTGTGGGCAAGGATTGCCCTCTTCCAGGTCTAGCCATCCAGAAGTCCTAATGCTTCTTGAACATTACAAGTCCTGCAATAGCAGAACAAGTTCTTGATTATTATGCTTGAAATTTCTGCTCAGATAGGTTTATTTGCATGCTACAAATAAGACTGTTTCATCCACCCAGTATATTTCTGTGTTATCATCACTTATATTACTACATGATATGTAAAAATACTTGACCTATTGGTATAAAAACTGTCATAAAACACACTTCAAAATCTGCTTTCTTTATAATAAAGAGAAACTCCACCCTCACCCATTCCCAACTTACATTTACAATTATTTGGTTCTTTCCTTTGAGAACGTAGGAGCTCCGGTACTCTCATGCCCCTTGTGAGTTCACCATCCAATTACCTATCATCACCCAGCAGTGATTCACACCCTGAAGTTAGATTTAATAGTTTGAAAATTCACTTCCAGCAAAGTTCAAATGAAACAGGTCAAAGGGACACATCACTGGTAACTCTGAGAGCACAGATGTTTAACAGAGACAAGTTTAAATTTCATTCTGGCAGTAGTTTAGCCTTTGAACTCACAAAGAGTTTAGCCTGTTTAGCAACAGAATATCCACGACAAACTCATTTTCATCAGTTTTTCTGAATCAATAATACTTAAACCAAGAGCACTGTTATTTTAAAAAATCAAGAAATTGCTTTATAAAAGTAATGTAGAAAATTAGTATTTTAGTCTCTGTGTAATATTCTATTGAGCAAATCAGGTAGGGATGGAAGAATGCAGTGCTTTTTATCTTCAAAGCGTTTAATATTAATACCCTTCCATACCTCTGGGTTAGTACAGGAACTAAGTACTTGCTTATGTTTCTCAGATGAAGAAATCAGGCAGAAGCACGTCTTTGTCAAGAGACTGATATGAAGTTGAAAATTGGACTGCAGAATGAAATATCAATATTAGTCACACTGAATATTTCTACTATGATGGTATCGTAAGTCCAAAGTTTTGAAGATACCCTGATATAACTATAAAAACTACACTAACATACAGCCTTCTATGTCCTACTGGATCCTAACACTGTAAACACATTATAATACCTACCATCTTCTTATTCGTTCCTTAATCTGAGGCTAAGAAACAGGGCTGGGGTCCTACATCTTATGCCAGGGGATCACACACAGTTCTTCAGTGATTATGCCAGGTCTCCTTGAGCACGAATCCCACCCATCAGTCCTCACTGAAATATTGCAGAGCTAAATTAATTCTTGTCTGTGAAGCATACTGAGTTCCTATGTAGAAGTATTATTATGAGTAAAAGGTGAAGCTTTAAGGACTGGGATCAGTTAATAAAGCAAGACAGGCCAAAAATTAGGGAAAAAAGGTTTTTCCAGAGGAGCACTTAGTCCACTATAGCAGGCTTTACAAATATTGACCTCTTCAATAAGCTCAAATAAAAAGAAAGGGATCCTTTTACCTCTTAAAAGGTCAAGTTACTATAAATTATTCTGCATGTTTAAAAGGTCTGGTTTGCATAACACTGTAAGTCTGCCATTACCTTTGTTTTTGCAGTTAGAAACATATTATAATGTAATTTACATGAGATCAAAAAGAATACATGGTTGTTTGAACAGACTTATATCATACAAAATTACAAAAAATTTTCTTATACATTGTGGAAAAAGTAGAGGACTTACAGCTTGCTATAGATAAATTACTCTTGAATGGTTTTAATTTTGTTTTTAAATTCCATTACATGAAAAATTACTATGGTTTTCAGTGGAAACTGCACATGTGTAAGAATGTAAAATCAACCTCTCAGCCTACTCTTTTTTTTTTGTAAATATAGTTCTTTTCTGAGGGACACAAAAAGGAAAATATTAAGTGTATTTACTAAACAGATCCAGGCTTGGATGATCATTCCTTCTATTTTGTCATGAACATACAGAAAAACATATTAGCATGATTCACTTTCCAAAACATTTTGGGGGAGGATGAAGGGCAGGTTAAATCTCTTTATAGCAACATCACCTGTGGAAAGGGTACAGTGTTCATCATTAATTCAAGTTTGAATTAGAGCAGTTAGAATAGTGATTTGGAAGGTAAGACATGTTCTTAGAAAATAAAAATCAAGTTCTAAATCACTGAATAGTGGAGGAATACTAATAGAAGAAACAGCAGTGTTGTATTACTCTAAAATCTGGAAATTGGAACACCTTCCTCACATGCTTGTATTCAGATATCTACTCTGGCCTATATACTGCCTAACAAGTTATAGGAGATATAAATATCTTATTTCTTACCTTGTGAATGGCACCTAAGTTCCTTTATGTTTTCAGGCAAAAAACTGAAATATCCGTTTGACAAAAACAAAGGAGTTTCAATATTTCCTATTTGGCTTTTATTGTACTCCAGAACTCTCCTCAAATAACTCAAAAATATTTTCTAACATCCTGGGAGAGCATTATTTAGTTTAGGGGATGGGAGGAAGGGGTCGGGGAGAAGGCAGGTTTGGCAAGTAAGGTTTGGTTGGCTGCTGGATAGGATATGTTGTGAATATAAATATATAGACAGTAGCAAGTAAGCTAATTGATGACTTATGTGGCCTCAGAATGGAGTGACCAGGTACAAAACTAGAGCCTGATTCTTCATATGGTATCTCAGTCTTCGGATTTTTGTCATAGGGTACAGTGAGATTCCAGGAAGAAATCCTATGAACTGGACAGAAGGGTATTAGATTCAGTGCTTTTGAAGATGCAAGTTTTTTGCTTTCACATGTAGCTTTTCAATAGAAGATTATTTCATTCTGCTATTAATCACAGTAAACATATTCCTTTTAAATTTTTGCATTGAAATGGCGTCGACTTTCTGCAAGTATTACAAATTCTGTGTTGGTATGAAGAAGTGGAAGTTAGATATCTTCCCCAGTTTCACCCTTTTTGCAGGTTAACTATGCAAGATGAAACACAGAGGCCTCATGGTAGTAGTTAATTTCTGATCAGTACTAATTTAACATGTATCTTATTTCACAGGATGTTGATGTAAACCTGCGGGTGCAATTATACCCTTTAAAATATTTTTCTTAAAACAAGATACTATTGAAACAAAGGAATATTAAACATCAAAATTAGATTAAACTGAACTGTTAAAGAGTATTAAGAAAAAACACCAGAAAGCCAACATAGTTCTGATCCAGGCAAAACGAAGTTCTGTGGCCACCAACCAATAAAAACTCCTTGGACTGTATATTTTTTATGAGTATTCTTATTCAGAAGAATAATTCTGCTGCTTCTCTGCAGCCCAGATAATAATTGCAGCACATTACCACTTTTCTCAACAGGAACACTATGATGCCTTCAATATGAAAATCAAACTCTTGGAAGTTACACATTTCATTGTCGCTTTGTAGTGTGGTTTCAAATCCCATCACATGAAAGGCAAAACTATAAACATTAAAATGGAGCAATAAAATATTTTCATATCTTCCATTAAAGTCCTGGGAAACAATGAATGTGGTGAACTTTACTGGGGTCAAGGAAAATTTACACCATATAGCATCTTGCAAGACCTGCTCCCTGTTTTCTATACACATGGTAGTTAACTATGCCATATATAGTAGGAAATGGAAATTAGGTAAACATATCACAATATCATTAAATATATATAATGATAAGCAAGAAGAAAAACAGTGAAACCAACAACTCTCAAAAAATACTTGCAGTCGTGAATAAATTATCTACTCATTGACCTAGTTACAATCTAGTTGGGAAATTCACTCATATCCAAAGGGGGGGCGGGGGGGGAAATCAGGACTTTGGAAATATACTCAGAACATTTTTCAGTTCCATGGCATCTTTCAGCTCATGATTTCTTACTAACATTAATCCTACATGTGAATACTATCATTGCCTTTTATATGGAAAAAATAGATACAGGCTCACTAAGAACAGTAAATACAGCCACAAATATCCAGGCTGTGATGGAACTCTTTCAAGCAGGAATAAAATATTGTTTTATTAGTTAAAATGTGCTAGGGACTCATACTCTGAAGTACTAAGACACTGTCTCAGTGGATCGTTTCCCCCTTTTCTGAGGGGGAGGATAGAAGACAAGATATACAGATTCCTACAAAGGTGTCACAGAAAACCGGGAAAAAAGAATGTAAAGCCCTTACCTTTTCCTTTTCAAAGCAGAAAAATTATCTAGTTCTTCCAAAAAAAAGAAATATATTTGGCTGAGGATGATGCAAAAACATTTTACAGAGGCTAGATGATTTACACCATATCTTAATCAGACAACTATCCTTTCTTCATGAAGATATTTATCAGAATAAAACCCATAGACTCAGAAAACTTTTGAATATAATGGGATTCTAACAGTTTAGAAGGATTCAGTTGTGATTACTTATGTGAGTAACTTGTAGGAGGACTGATCCTTCTAACATGGTGAACAGCAAAGTAGGCAGAAAGGAGGAACCTAACATGTGTAACCTAACAAATAAAAAACCCCACACAATAAGAAACAAACAATAAGAATGATCGTATCTATTGGACAATAACACTAAGTCACTTCTTTAATATAAACTGCATTTCTTTCTGTTTTGTTGTGCTTTTATAACTTCTCCTCTCCCCAGAGATTGAGTGCTATATTTCTGATTTTTGCAAATAAAATCAATGAGATAAGAATGGTTTTAAATATAAACATCTGGATATAATATTTAATAATGCTGGCATTTCTACAAAATAGCATCACTAGTTGAAAGCACTGTTCAAAATGTAACTTGATTTTTCAGAGATATTTACTAAAGAGAGAATTTTCTTAAAATGGGCCACAGTTTGGAAATCTGTAGCTTGAATCAAAAAATAATACAAGCCAGTCTGGGATCATTTTAAACTCCACCTTTGAAACATCTTTTGTAGGTGAGAAACGGGGACGGAATTTTGAGAATAACAAAGTGTTAGAGGACAGTCTGTTTAAGTTTAGTCTATCATGTAAGACACTCAAATTCAGATGTGAATGTAAGAGATTAGAAAGAAAGTGGGCTGATTAGATAAACATATCAGTAGATAATTTAGACTCAGAATGAGATGAAATCTTTTCAATTTATGTTATGAAGAGAATTATTTATCTTGGCAAAAGGCTGACAAAAGTTTCTACAACAGGAATATAGATAAGCTGACACAGCTGCAGTTTCAAGAAAAAAAATAAGATGAAATCTTGAACCTGTTCAGTTGAAGGCAAAATTATTACTAAATGGCATCAGAACTTCACACCAAGGCCATAAAATGAGAAGAAATGTCATTATGCAGAGCAGACCTATCCTGGCATGCAGTTCACTTTCTGGCAACAGGAGTCATTCCACCTAGTTAAAGCCCAAGCGCTCAGAGCTGTGTAGGAGCTAAAGACATTGGAGATGAGAGCTTCAATATCACTTGAGGATTTGTTTTTAATTTTCAGCCACCTGGCAGCCCCTGGAATCCACAGCTATTTTCCAGAAGCCCAAGTTATTAACGCAATGCTGGGGAGGAGTCAGAAGACTGACAATGCCATGGGGCAACGCTCTGGGTCAAACTACATTTTCAAACTTAACAAAACACAAAGGAAAACAGCATGTTTTAAAACCCATCACTCCTTCAGATTGGAAGAAGGTGTAAGAGAATTACTCCAAAGAAATCTTGCAATAGTATTTGTGTGGGAAAGTAGTAATTGCCATGAGTCAAGAGCTGAACAAATGATGGATTTCTATTAATTCAGGCCCTGAACTAAAGAATACTATGTGGGAAATGTGGTCAGGCTGAAACCAAGTCAATATTTTTTTAAGTTCATTTTTAAAAAAATAAAAAACAGAATTTGTCTTCCATTAATTCATTATTATCTGCAGACTTTAAATCCCATTTTTAATTGCTATAATTTTTGTTCATTTTAAAAGAAAAATTTACTTTCAAAACAAATATTTGAAATACTCTAAACCAAAAAAGGCACAATAAAACACGGAAGCTTTACTGAAATTGCATATTTGTGTAGGATAGTGTTTTAATATCCTTATACATTAGCCACACTCTTTAACTGGGGGCTCATTGAACTAAATTCACACATATTCTTGCATCTTCCCATGATCTTCTCTCTTTTGCACAAGTGCTTCAGATACATCGGAGCAGTCCAAATGGCACTAAACAGGAAAGTTCAGGCAACTAAATCAAGTCCGGCAGCTAGTCAGCTGAAAACCTTCCTGGGTACTACAACTAACACAATGGTAAAAATAAGACACATAAAGAAGGAATTTAGCTGGAAACCGAGAAAGATTTTATTGGAAACCCCAGCCTGATCTGTCAGTTTAAGACTGGCAGCTGTCTAGTAGAGATGGGGTGGGTGGAAATCATAACTTCACTGAAGTCAACAGTAAAACCCTTTTGACTTTAGTGAGGCCAAAATTATACCTAAGTCCTTTAGCACAGTCTTCATTACACATGTTTTCCTATGACACTATCATTTCAATATAATAGCACTTAGGAGGCATTTTTCACAATGTATGGCAGAATACAAACTATAAATTAGTGTAATCCAAGCCTTCACTGACTACAGTAAGTGACTCAAGTTTTTCCCAAAGCAGAGTTTTTATCCTGAAAACAAACATTAACTTCTGACCTTTATAATTAAGCAGCCTTTAAAACTCTGCTAGTACAAGGCATCCTTAAGAAAATACATTTCTTTCATCTCTGTGTGGTGGTGTTACATAGCTTTTCCTGAACAAATTGGCAACTTCTGACTCACTCATATTTATGAGAAAGACTCTGAGTAGACAACTTCTAGCACTGGTTCTCAGCATTATATTTCCTTCTCTACTGAAAATAAGGAAGTATATTACGTAAGAAAACAACAAAAGATGAATAACTTATTGCCCTTTTGGGTTGTCTGGGATATTTACAAGTCTACATCCTTGCTGATGCAGTGAAAATACAGACTAGTAATCTTGAGAGACTTACTGTCCCCAAGGCAGCACTGCTTTAAATTTTATTATTGTTATTTATCTAGTCATGGGAGAATTGAAAACTGGAAGAACTCACTTCAGTTAATCCATCTTCCATCCATACAGGAGCAGATGACATGTACAGTGAGATTTCTGAAACATTTTGCTTCACTTTTTGGAGGCCTGTCAATTGTTATGTGTGCTACCAAAAAGATTCAGATGTCATTTTGTTTCCTGTGACTCCTTCCGTTTATTAGGAGTATCCCCCTTGTTTCTGTGCTGGAGGAGCACTTTCATTCCATCAGAGAAGAGATCTAGGTAGTGCTCAGCACCTCCTCTGGCTGCAGGGTCCTCACAGCAGAGGGTTTCTTCCTTGTCGCAATAACGGTTCGTATTTTGCAAACATACAGCTTCAGGAAGTGCGTAATAATGGCACAATCTGAGATTTTACTTAAAAAAAAAAAAAAAAAAACAAAGCAAAAATAACCACACCCCCAACCCTTGCCGATCCTAGACCTCATAGTTAAAGAGAAAAATCTAGAAGCCATGAAACCTAACAAAAAACAGGAGAAAATAAAAAGACTATAATAGTTCTATAATAAACCTCTTCTGATTTTTAAGCAAGTCAGGTCATTCTGAAAGGGTTGTGACACACTGGGTTTACCTGCTTGGGTTAACAATGCCTTCTTCAATATTAAGTAGAACATTGTCTTCTGCATGAAAACCTGCGAAACCAAAATCCTTCTTCCTTGTAAAGTGACAGAAAGACACAAGAGCCACTGATGGTTCAAAACCCTGTCTTTCTGGCCACTTCCACCACTATTCTCAAACTGTCTCTCCATAGCTGAGTTTGTTTATCTATATCATGGTTATGATACATGCGTGAGATGAAAAGGTCAGTGTGAGTCATACATATGTTTTAAAGTGTTGTTACAGTTTTATACAAAAAATGTTGTACAACTGTTTTCCTTATTGTACATATTTTAGAAATCCTGCAAAGGGCTAAAAACTGTCATAATGGAAGCAACAAATATTTCAGTTTTGTTCTCTTCAGTGATAATAGTTTTCATTTGAAGAACTGAATCTCCAGTGTGTGTTTACTTTTACAGACTTTAGATTAGAATTTCATTTTTAACTTCACACCTGTGGATTGCATAAAACACTCAGTAACTTACTCCTTTACTAAAATAAAATTATAGAGAATCCTGGATAAAAGAACACAGGCCCTCTCCCTTGGGAATTGGCAGTTCCGAGTTATTTTTGAGCAAAACCAAATGCAGAGCAAAATGCTTTCCCAGACAACTGAATTTTGCTGACTGGCTCCATACCAATGAAGTTGCAATGACCTTTTCTATTTGGTAGGCAGTAATAACCTAGAACTACCTGAAATAAGGAGAATTGCTTATTATTATTATCACATCACAGACATGATGCTAATGTTTTGTTGTTTGTGTTCCAAATGCACACAAAGCAAATGCACCATTTTTGCAACCAGCAGCACAGCTCAGTCCTATCCTACTGCCTCAGAAGTGACAAAGACATTTTCTATGCTATTACTAAGCACAATGATTTTACTAAGCCTGAATTTGCTGTTATGAAGAAGTAGTGATAAGCCAAAACTTCAAATTCTGATAACGTTTTTAATTTCCTTCAACTTTAAAGTATTCAGACCATTAAGGATACAATAGCTATTCACAAACTTGGCTTCAGAGGAAATATTTCTACCTTTAATATTATAATTCTATTCATATCTGAATAAGATCATCTGATGTTTCAGAGACACCTGTATTTTTGTAGAGTTACTGTGCATACTTCAAACAAGAGCTGATCCATTCAGTGAAGAAAAAGAAAAAAAAAACAACCCCAAAAACCCAAAACTGCTATTTATATCACTGGTAAAGGAATAGGGGTCCCATCTGACTGTGCTATGTAAGCTCTGTTCAAAATCTTTGCTCAGTAAATTTCTCATTAATAAAGGTACAATCTAAAAATAACAGATGGTACACTTGAGAAATTTTGTGCTCTCAAATTAATCCATAGTCCCTGTAATACCCACTAAGATATATTCAAACATATCCTGTAACCCACTTTTTATTGATATATTAAGGAAAATCAAATATTTTCTTTATATTTCTCATGTTTATGCAGCTACAGTACTTTTGATGTCCAACATGCTGGAAAAAGTGATCACTGCCAGAAAGAAAATAGCAACAAAAACCTTATATGATTTTGAAATGCCAGGTTAGAAATATCACTTCTGTGGTTTTCTTGTCCAAATAGATTGAATATTAATATCTAACAACATTAACATGTAGAACACACTACTTGATATGAAATTTAGTTACAGTTTTTTCACCATCAAGAGAACAAAAATTCAGTAATAGAAAAAATATTAATATGTTTGGCTTTTAATTTCCTTCCATTTACTAACTCCATCTTTCTAAAGTTGTTTCTATTCACCCTTTATACCAATAAGATTTAGATCTCATATTTATTGTTCTGGAATAAAGAGTGAGCCTGCCTAGTTCCTTATTTATAGCTCAGACACAATCAGCATATGACCAAGGTGTCTGGCCCTGTAAAATGGTTTCTATATAGTACATATTTTTTCTCATAAGAGTAAATCCAGGTTATCCATAAGTTTTCTTATCTTCAGAATGAATGAGTGAATATGAGATAAGTCTTGCAAAGAATCAGAGTATAAAATATTAAGAATTAATGAAATACGAGTAGAAATAGTTTCAGAGAAAGAGTTAGAAACAGACATTATGACACATCTGACAACTTCTAAATATTATATTTCATAATGCCTCATTATAGTATACTTACAACATAAAATGGGTAGAAGATTTTAGGGTCAGAACTTGTTATATAGACTATCAAGTCAAAAATATGTTGAGCAATCTTACCACAAAAATGTAAAGTGGAGAAGATGGACTTGTGAAATGATGACAATGAATAAATTGACAAAATACGCAAAGTATAACAGATCAGTTTAGTTAATGCACATACAGTAGTTCCAAAGATACTTGCAATTCTTTCATTTATTCATTTACTATAGCCTTTGAAAATATTACACTTTTCCCTTCAGCTTATTTTCACTGCTTTAAGTTATACTGATTTATTATTGCTAAGAAATATAACAACTCGCTCATTTTCAGAGGATTAGAATGAGGATAAAAACTCATGATTAACTTGATAATGAAAAGTTTTATAATATTCTGGAATAGAATAGTATCTCTTCTGCTGTGTCATTTTTCATGCAGCTGTACCAACCTTACTTTCCTTATCTGCCTCCTAGCCGTATCTATAAATACCATTAAGCTTGACCATTCCCTTTACTTCTTAAGGCATTTCTTCAGCATTCTCCTGCTTTTCTGGTGTTCAGAACCCAATGTAGTCACATAGACACGATCACATCTAATTATACCGAAATTAATATCTCCTCATTGTTGCAGCCAAATAAATCTTGTCTTTTCTTATCACAGGTCAAATTACAGGTCTTATATGGATGCTAAGCTCTATGTTGTATCATAAATTTGTCTTTTACTAGAAATATTTTTCTTGATTTGTATTTTCCCAGATTAGCTCCATCACTTCTATACTACCAACAAATTGTTAAATTTCCTAGATCTAATTGTATAACTCCCTAGTGCTCCAGGTTGTTTGTCAGTAAAAGCATCTAATTTCCTTACTGCTTCAGTAAGAAAACTACTGCCCAGAACATTACTAATTTCACTGACTGCACAGTAATAAATAAACTTTCATCAACATTGTAGATTTATAGGTTGCATCAGCTTGTAGATAGCACCAATAAACATCAACCACATGAGATTTCTAGTCTGTAAATCATTCCTCTCTTTCTTGTTTCTGCTTTTTGTAATACTTGGAGAAGTATGTGATGGTGTCCTGTACTGTTAACACACTGACAATCAGCAACGCAATTACAAGTCTGACATTCAAATTAGCACAATGAAAACATCTAGATTGTAAAATATGTGGTCTTGCTGTCCAGCTCGCTGGCTCACACTGCAACTAATTTTCCCTCCCAGAAATGGGGGGAAGTGTGGGACTAGAGGAAAGGTTTGGAAAAATCAGTGCTAAATGAACAAATTATTTCAAATCATAGCAAAAAATTTATTGGGAAAAAAAATTTAAAAAAATCCAAAAAAACCCCACACAAACTGCAAAGCTTTTTTCTGCTACCTGTCTGAATCCATTTTGAGTAAACTGGAAGAAGCTAGCTGTCTGGAATATAGTCACCAAGGGCCTTGAGCCCCTGTAAAAGCCTATTCCCACCAACAAAGGTTTCTAAGGAGATGTTAGTTCCACTTTTGACAGAATAATTTTATTTTAGCAGAAACCCCTAGCAACCTCAAGAAGTTGTGTTTAATCTGGATGAAGGCATATTTTAATGTGGGGGTTTTAATATTTTCTTTTTAGCTGGCAGCCATATAATTGTGTCTTGCTATGGAGATTTTTGTATGGTAAAGTTATTTCAATCACTTAAGAAACCTCAAGATTTATTTATTAAAGGGTATCTATCTTTCATCTTCATTGAATTTCACTCTGCTTCGGTATGATAATTGGGTGTCAACTTTCCTGTTGTATTTTTTGGTGGAAATGCAGCTTGCCTCCTGGATTAGATAGCAGCTATTGATACCAGAGCAGTGTCTCCTGCTTCATCAGCTGCACTTCACTACTGAGGCATACTGATGGGAGAGATAAAGGGTTACACT
Organism: Strix uralensis; assembly: GCF_047716275.1. NCBI lineage: Eukaryota > Metazoa > Chordata > Aves > Strigiformes > Strigidae > Strix > Strix uralensis. The sequence goes on from NC_133975.1 coordinate 44,734,055, forward strand.
GAGCCCAATCAAATAAACTCTGCATCAACTATTACCTTGGGCCCCCCAGGAAATGGCAATGAGGCTGGCAGACAGGTGGCTCGGAAAGGCTGTAATATCTCTATCGTGGAGAGGGATGCTCTCCACTGCAGGGAGACTGCTGTGCAGCCCTGGGGTCTGTGATGTATGGCAGGGGCAATGGGTCTCGTTGCTCATAAAGGCTCTGCCTGGCCCCTGAACCTTCTGCTACCTTTTCTTCTGTTTTCTGCATTGGTGCGTCCTTATCTGAGCAGGTAAAATGATCTTAAAACTGTTCTCCCAGGGTGAGACTTTGATTGCCTGAAGAATAAAACTGGATCTTTCTTTCTGTGTAGGTTAAATTTCTAGAAGCCTCTAATACTAGTTCAGCAAGCAGTAGAAGTAACTAAAATCCAAATCTTGATCTTTTTCTTTACCTCTCCTCCTCATTCCCTCCTTTGCAAAAAAAAAAAAAAAAAAAAAAAAATATTCAGACAGTTCTGTTTCTACTTTCCAGATGTGAGCGACTGGATTAAATTCTATGGAGAGCTCTTAAAAAGTCATAACAAGTCAATGGGTCACGGTCTTCACAGCATAAAGGAAAAAAGTGTTAAAGCCTTATTTCTGAGACCAAGCAACATGGCTACAGAAGCTGCAAGGTCACAGAGATTGAAACAGAACCATGAAAAAGAAACCACGGTCACAAGAACAACAGCAGAAATGGCTCGTAATTTTTTTCCATCATAGCGACTGGAGAACTGCATTCCTTTCTGTAAGCAAAGCTGCTTCAATTGCTATACCACCAAAACTGTTTCCCCATCTTGGGAATGAAAAGGCTTTCCCACCTCTGTGAAAATTTTTGATATTTGAATCAAGATCATTGAGGAGATTCAACAGAGCAAATAATGCTCTCTGAAACCTGTGAAGATTATTTATTGTGACAGTTATTCATTTTGAAAATAAAAGTCCCTTGGATGAAAGAACAACATAGACAACACTGCAGCTGTTACCCAGAAATATCAAAACCTGTTTTCCCTCACCAGCTTGGATTCTTTCTGCCAGTTCTGTGAAAGGTAGCAAGATGAAGAGGCGAGTCAAGCCTATACACTCAGCAGGAAAAGTCTGATCTTTCTCCCCCCACCTCTTTTCAAGAGGCTAAATAAAGCTAAGGCATGAGTGGCAGTCTTAAGGTCCAGAGTAACACTGCATGAACACCATAAAAAGCTTTGTGAAAAAGTATTTGAAGCAGAAGCATGAGGTCACTTAGCATTTATGACTTTGACTTTCTGCGAACAGTTTTAATGATAAAATTGCTGATTTTGTCACTACAGACACCTTTGAAAAAGACTAAATTTCTTTATACAACTAAGTAAAAATAATGTTATGTATTTTAAGTAAACAATCACATATTATCAAGTCTAAACGTAATTTTTTTCAAATAAAACTAAGTTGAAAATCTAAGTAGAAATGTGTTCAATTTTTCTGCTTTTTATACAGTCTCTGGGACTTAAAAACAAGGAAGAAATTTCCTAAACCCTTTTATTGTACTGTACTGAATAAAGGTAAGAAATGTAGAAAGCATCATTAAGTAACTGGTTCTTTCTAAAATTACTTTGTTCCTTAAGGAGCTATTTTTAAATTCATATGAAAATATAAAGGTATACAAAGGTACCAAAAGTGGTATTTTCTAATAAGATACTAAATTTATTTGGAAGAATAAATCACATTGCCTTAGAGTAATGTTTTGCTATATATAAACTTGCATTCAGTGCACAAAGAATCAAACGTTTCTTGAATGTACAAGTATACTTGAAACTGCTGTTTCTGCAGTGAAATTCTGTAATTATATATACCTAATATGTTTATTGTCACTAGTATTAAGACTTTAATGTAAAAACTTTACACTTCCTGTCAATAATTAATCCTGTTGAGAAGATATATATAATAGCAATGTTATTTCATACTAAGCGCTTACATTTGTAAGAAGGCTGCAGGGAGAAATCACTAAAACTATAATCACTTTAACCTGTTCTTTTGATGAAGATTTTCTTTAGAGGTTTGCTGTGTGGAGTGCCTTATCACTTTGCCACTTCTGACACGTCCACGCCACAAGTGCAGGGGTGGCCATGACAGCTCCACACAACCCAGCACTGATGTGTATGGTGAGAGGCAGGTGCAGATCACACTTGGGCAACTAGACCCTGACAGCAGCACAACCACACTTTGGGAAAAGGGCAAGGGAAAAGCCCATCCCACCACGCTGAGGGATGGGCTAGCCCAGAGAGTGGTCATTGGGCATCAGTACCCGTTTGAGGAAACAGTTCTTCACTGTTAAAGGTAGCAAATAGCAGCTTTACTGTGTAAATTTCATCTTTGGTGATTGATTCTGCATTTAAAATGCTGAAGGCTTTCTTATTATTTCTCTAGGAGGCAGAAATCATCTACTGAGCTTTTAAATTTTTAAATTGCAATTCAAATTTTAAGCTAGTTACCCACAGCTCAGGCCAGATCTGTACATGCATCACAATTCACTGCCAGCAGCCAGATTCACTAGCATTTTATGCCTCTGTCATGATCTAAGGATTCATTATCACATTTTAAAAATTGCATTTCTAAAATACAGTATACCTAGTCATTCTGGTATATGCTTAACCCCATTAGCATGTTCATTGCTCAGAAATCTTTGATCATGTAAAACTGGCAACAGCTGGTTTACAGAAAATCAATACCAACGTTACTGAATGAAGATGATTCACTGTGCACAACAGCTTTATTTTCAGAAGTGTTTGATTCTTGATTGACCAACTTGATCTCACTATGCATCATTCACGCTTAAATATTAAGATGTTCAAAGTTCTCCAGGATACAAGGTCAGAAAAAGTGGCATGTGGCAATGTGATATACTTGCTGAGCCTCAAGCAAGTGATGGAAATGAAGAAACGCCTAAGATTTATTCACATTTTCATGGTAACAAATGAGAACTGCATGTATTTGCTGGCAGGTAATGTAAGTGGAGACAGATAGCTATGGGGCAAAGTGGAGCATTCTATTGCAGAGGGTTACATCCAGCTCTTCCAGCATGAGTTCAATCTTTAATCTTCTCTGGCTAAATCTGGCTTATTTTTTAAAAACTCAGCCAAGAAATATGATAATGAGATACAAAATGAATGTTTTTTAATTGCAAGAGTTTTACAGTGTTACATGTTTTGGATTTACTACTCAAAATAAGAAGGAAACCTGAGTATGATCCAATGGCATCAATGCAAGAGCAACAATTTCAGTGCTTAGCCCATTGTTCACTGAAACTGGGGGAAAAAAGACACTTAATTCTTTAATTCTTAATGGAAACTGAACTGAGATTTAGGGAAATATATCCCCCATGTCCCAAATAATCCCAAGAGCATGAGAAGAAAATAATACTTTACTGGCATAAAGCTTGCTCGTAACACAATCACTACCCACTGATCATTGTTTAGAGATTTTTGAACAATCTGCTTTGATTTAAAACTATGCTTAAATGTCAATTATGTGTGAGATACATAGGTTAGTGTTTTACCCTCTGGCAAGACTTTAAAGTCTTAAAAGACTTGAATTCAATCTGTAAAAGGAGCATCTACAGTTATGTGTAAAGGTAACAGCCAGTCTTCCATCACATTTATCATTCTTCCACTTTAGCAAGGTGTATTCTGAGAAGTATACAACCACGCAGAAAGTGATACTGGCCTGCCATTGTGATTTGCTTTCTAAAATTGTGAATTATCTTCCAAAGACGATATTTTCAAGACTGCCTTTACAACTAATATGTCACTTGGGATTGAATTCGGTTGTAGCGCTAGCAAGGAAACACCACAGGCATTGGTTCAAGCATAAAGTTTAGGGTCAAATTTCAATTTGATGTGGATGCTAATCTTTAAATCAACCTCATGCAAAGCTATTGGGAGCGCAGGAAAAAGTTTATTGGTTGACTGCAAGAAATCAGTATTACTCTGGTCTTGTTTCCATACTAATACCTTGTTTCATTAACTGGCATGCTCTTGAATCACATGCTGAAAAGCTTTTCTTTACATTTATGCTTTTCCCTTTTTGCATTAACTTTTTGCCTGCTTTCTGCATATGACAGTAGTAGAGTTAGACAAAACTTTTTTTTCTTTTAGTATCTTCATTAAGAGAATGGAAAAATGTCATATGAAATTGTGAACGTTTGTGGCTAGGCTCTGGAAGATGTTTTAAGGTCTGAGACCCAAGAACTTATAAGCAAGGTTGTTAAAGGAACTAATGATTTTAAAGCAACTTGCTTCCAGAGGTTTGATGCAGGAAAACTTTATGGCAATGTTAGAAAGTTAACCTTTCTTGGCTCTCTTAATCTTCAGCAGAAAGTTCTGACTACAGATCAATGAAGATCAAACTTACATTAAGCTGACCAGCAGCAAGGTATAGTTTGAACCAATGGCACAAAGAAAAGCTACTCTTATTTGCAGCTTTATGAGGAGTCAGCTAGAATCTTTCCTTTGACTCTTGATTGCTCTGGCAGTTAAAGATATCACTTTCTTGATAAAACTCTTCAAGACTAACAATACAGTAAACCTTTAGCAAGTGCTTAGCATCTAGAAATTCACCAGCTGAAATAATATCGAGCAAGCATTTGGTGATACTTTAATTTTCTTTCCTATGTAAATAATTATTCTTACAGACTTTCTTACAACTCAAAATATGCATATCAGTGTCTTGAGGTACTGCAGTCCAAACTGAGTTTTGTAACTAATAGTGTTGCTATTCAGTGCTTTAGTGGATGTTGTGGTTCATCAAAATCTGACCTGTAATGACAAGAGCCTCAAGTTGAGTACAGACTAGATGATAAGAATCAAACTTCAGATTTATTTCAAGAGCATTAATCTCAGATTTGTCTTTCTTCGTAAGGTGACACACAAGTTTATTATAGAGAAGAGTCTTGACTGTACCCATCTTAAACAAAAAACTTCTTTCCTGAAATAAAATGGTATCTAATAGCTGCTGTTAAAAGCAAGCACATGCCTTAAAGTAATTCCAAAAATGTCAGAAAAATTTTGAGTTTCCACTAGAGTTAATTTGCTTTAAAAAAAAAATTGCTCTCATGGTTGTCTTAGATTTAGAGTTATATACTAACAGCATAACTACCACCAGTAGACGCATGAATGCCAAGCGGAAGGAAAAGATCTTTTAATAAGCGTATTTTGGATAAATCCTTTTCTTCAGGCAGTTATTCTGCTCACTGCTAGCTTTCCAGCAAAACCAAAATGTCCTTCTTGCTTTAACCTTGGGCAGTCAGCTATTTTCCCTGTACTCAGTAGACAGATGGATTTCAGTGCTGAAAAAAGGGAAGGAAAGGATCCATTGGCAACAACTATAATTTATCAAAACTGTGAGAAGAACTCCTCTTGAGTGAAATGAAAGGTAGCCATCAACACCAAGGTAAACAATAAACTATCAGCTAGATCTGCAACTTCACTTTAGCACCAAGTATAGAGGAGATGGGTTGTACTTCCTATCAACAATTAAGCAGAAGAAAAGAAGGAGGAAAAATGGCAAGCATGTGTCCTAGCAATATGATCGCAGTCCTACAAAGTGTCTGGGTGGAAAGCTGAAACTGGGAATTTCACATGAATAAGAAAATTCAGAGACTAATTCTGTTTCAGCCTTTCAAACTCTTCCCTTCCAGCTCTCCAGTTATATTTTCTTTCCTTTTTCTTACTTTTCATCCGTTGCCAGTTTTTTGGTTGCTAGTCAAAAGTAGTTTCTTTTTGTTTTAACAAACTAATAAGAAAAAATATTGAGCAGAAATTTTCTCACGTATTTCAACAAATTATACAGAGCTCTAGTCATTTACATGCTGATGGTCAAGTAGGTATAGCTAGTCTTCCCTCAGATGTCCATCCTTTCATTTTCATGCATCCTTGCTATAAACTACTAACCCAAATAAATAATAAATGAATGCACATGCCATCAGAAAGAATAAATGGAATTATCTTGAACTATGGAAACTGCAGAATGGATAAGTAAAAAGCAAAACTATGTAAGTATGTTGTGTCCTTAATTTTACCATCTATAATAAGATACTAAGCTTTGGAAACTTTAAAAAAAAATGAAGGAATTAGAAGTGTTGTGGGAAATAAGACATATTTTGCTATTGAGAAGCAGCTAGCTTACTGAAGTAAAGTCATGTTCTTCAGGAGAAAGTATACAGACACACTTGCTAGAAACAGAATTCTTCATCAGTCCAAACACTGGACAAAATTTAGATCCAAACTTGAAAATCTTAAAAATGGTAATATTACACTTGATTCATTACAGAGTTATAATCTTCTATTCTTTGGACATCTATGCATCTCAGCTAGCAATCCTCTGCCCCTAATACTTGGATAATTACAGCTTGCTCATTAGATGAGCCACCCTTTCTGCGTGCGAAGAGGACTGGTCACCTTCAGAAACCTGCTCTGTGTTTGCAGATTTTAGGGTCACTGCTCTATGAACTTTAAACTCCAAATGCAACACAGACACAGAACCAGAGCTCTAGAGCAATATGTTGATTTTATTTATGTGATAATATATAACCATAACAAGGGGAATTATAGAAAAATACCTCTACATTTCCCATATCTCTTTTCTTCTACCCTTAATATTAGACAGACCAGTCATTTGTTCCTCATTCAGTATTACTTCCAGAGTTGGCTTTCATAGACAAGAAGGGCGCTTTTTTTAAGCTATATATGTGCCAAATCAATCAAAAACTCTCAAGACTGTAGAGAGCTCCTTTTACCAAAATCCCAAAGAGTCAAGGTTTTCATATTTGACATTAGGAAAGTTATGAAACTTTCTCTTCGTCTGAGGTCTTAGGTGTTCCAGTTACTTGTAATGTAGGAGGATGGCATATACTAGTATATAATACCATATAGGATAATATATTTGAAATAAAATCAGGTGACATAAAGTATTCAGCATTTCTGTGGAGGTTTGTGCAATAAACCAGAATTTCCTAAAATTAAGACAAATGCATCTGGGACTTGCTACAGCCAGAAAATCTGATGGGGCTTCTTTTATGATGAGCATATGACAAACTTGTTGGGTGTAGCAATAAATCCCAGAATTGGTGGAGAACGTTACCACCATGTCATCGGGAAACATGTCATATCACAGCCATCAATAACATGCCCACAAGCTGGAGTGGATGAATTTGTCATTACAGTTCAGACTTGTTTTACGGGGGGAAGAAAAAAAAAAAAAGGATATAGGATATTCATCCCAGATAAGGGAAAAGGGATGGCTATATCCCAATTTCACTGTAAACTTCATGCAGTTTCCCATCCATTCTTGGTCCTAAAACACCACTGATGCTTTTATTTCTCCCACTCTATCTCTTTCTCATTGCCCTTTTAACCTTGTTAATAAGGTGTAATTACCCAGTTGAATTCTAATCTTGTAAAACATAGCCATAGTCTGGTTGCAAACCAAAAGCAATGCTAGATAAGTGAAAATGAAATATTTGCCACCCACTAACTGATAAAGAATAATAGTTCTTTGCTTATGGTAGTCAATCATCTGATTTACAACCCCCACAAACAATCTTGTTAGGGGATTTTGTTGTGGTTTTTGTTTTGTTTTTTGTGTTATTTCCTGCTACACTGTTGCTCTCCCAATCTGCCTACCTAGCTCTTAAGAAAAAATGGTAAAATCTGAGAGCAAACAGCTTCATTTAAAATGTCTTTTCTTTGACTATCCTTCCTGCCAAGAGCATTTAAAAATACAAAACAGAATATCTACAAAAATCTCATTTAAAAAAATACATGGCATGATGTTAGCTGAAAACTGGCCAGAATAAATACTTGATCCTGTGATGGTTATGTTTTCTGTTCATAACATGCAAACTAAATAAAAATCTGAAAATAATCCTTTTGCTGATAACATACAAATAATAAAACTCAGCTCCTATTAAAAAATTACTGTACATTTTGGTGGGAAAAATTTCTGATTCTTAACAAGGAACAATCCAGTTTTCTATTTTTTATATAACTATCTGGTGAGTTTCACTCTGAAAGATATTCTGAAAAGTTAAACTTAAGGAATTTCCATCATCCTCTGGTGAAGACAGCATCATTAACAAAAGCTGTGAATGAATACTGTTATGCATATTCAGATGGATTCACTATACAGTCAGAAAAAATACAAAAAGAGTAAGAAAAAACCCTGCATGCTTAAAGATTTGCATATGCGCATAAAATCACTTATCAATACTGTTGGTTTTCAGCTAACTTCAGGATGCTGAGTTTGGGGTAAACATCCATTTTGAGAATAAGATGAGAGTGTCACTCCCGTATGAGATCTACAGTATCTCTGACGGCCCCCCAGACTTTTCAATGCAATTCTGTAACTTAGCATCACATTATCAAGGCCTGACTTCAGATGAGATCTCAGAAAGTGTATAATAAGTACAGTATGTATCTCAGCTTTTCATAGGCAAAAGTTTAAAGATGTTATAAACAAGCAAACTCAAACTGTTTATAGCCTGCAGTCTTATGAATTTAATAATTTTTTTAAAACCATTTATTATCATCAGTAGACACAACCTCTTGAGTTTTGACTGCTGTACAGATAGTCTCCTCCTAAATGGGAGAGGTCAGGCTGTCCTCAACTACAACTGCCACAGTTACCCCACAGACTTTTCAACTTCTCATCTGGAGATCAGTCTGCCTTCATTTCTGGTAGACCTTAAAGCAGTGTCACCCTCAGGCCTTATTCTGAGCTATGAAGCACTGTCAGAAATACCATCTTAAGCACTACACCATGACAGCCCTGATCCTTTCCATGACTGCCCATTTATCTCCACTGCTCTACAGTGGTTAACTGTAATTAACTGCAACTCAGACATGCCAACCAAGCAGGTCTGAGATTGCACCATGAACCAGATGAGTAACCTGAAAACAGAATTTATTAAATAATGCCTATTAAATCCTGCTTATGTTTTTTCACCCTGAGGTGTTTCACTACACAACTCTACAAAAAATTGTGTTGGCACTGCTGAAGAGATAGCAAGGCAGTGAGGGTTGTGGATAGTGATGAGGTAACAGATATTGCCCAAGCTAGTATTGCATCTAATGTTTCTGATCAACAAATGATGAGCTCTCTGGAGAAATAAGTGGATAGATAAGTAATGGAAGAATCACAGAATCATCTAGGTTGGAAGGGACCTTGAAGATCATCTATGTTGGAAGGGACCTTGAAGATCATCTAGTCCAACCATTAAGAGAAGAAGATGAAGTCAAATCTCTGAGGAGGAGGACATAAAGGCAAGGACATTTGCAAAGAAAAAAATAGTTGAGGGAAGAAGAAATGAGAAGCATAAGTTTAAATCCTTTCTCCTTTTGTGCCAAGAGCACATCCCTTAGTACATGTGTGTTGTCCTAATACATAAGAAATTATAATAGCATCAATAGATCTACAGAATTAAAGTGAGATGCATGCTTAAGAACCCTCTTGAAAGAAAGTCACAGTTAGCACCTATGTTTAGAAAATGCAACATAATGCTACTCCCCTTTTTCTTCCTAAACTACTTCCTCTGGAAATTACACAGGCATTTTACATTAAATGTGTTTACTTCTTAAAGAATAAATGCTTGAAGCTACTATATAAAAATCACAGTTCCTGCTTTGAGGAGTACTTTTCTTAGAAAAAGCAGCAGACACAAATCATGCACCCGTTTTTCTGTAATAAAGGTAGATTCCTCCATTAGCCTTTTCTCTGTGCTGTAATGTATTATTAAACACTTAAAGGTATTGCTGATGGAATGTACTACAATAATAGCATAGCTGGAAGAGTTCTACTTCTTTTTCAGGATAATTTATTCCATATTGGGCCAACTGGAAAGCTTTTCAAAGTCTGTCAGCACCATTAGCTCTTTTTTGTTGAGGCAAAAGCAAGAGTATTGGATGTATATTGATTTGATGTTATTCTGAGACTGTATAAGAGAGAATTAGATATGTGGGTATATCAGGAAAAAAAAGAACCAATACAGAAGCTTATCCAGGCTCTGAAAGCAATTTGATCTGAGATTTCTTATCAGGACTTTGATTTCATTCTTTATATTATTTATATATCTGGATGAAAGTCCATTGATGCTTTAAAAAAAAACAGAAAACAAATGAATGAGAACCTAATATAATTTATATTTTATTCATCTTTATTTGATATGTGGTCTTTTGTATATTTAGAGGTCTTCGGTTTATATCACAGAGGTAATCAATGTTACAATTTACTTGCAAAGAATATTCTTGAAGGCCTTCTCCAATATAGATTTTGGCTGTGGTTGTCTCATACACGTTATGATCCTAAGGTGTTTAATAACTAATATGTCTAAGTTCAGTTAAGAGGCTGTGGGGCGCATGTGTTAATCTCCTGTAGATGTATATATGAAGTATTTTTGACAGTCTATAGATGACCAATTACAAGTCTCAGAGGATGGGGTACTTTGCACTGAAACATACACACTTTATGAAGGAACTATACTGTTGAATAATAATACCTTGAGGAGTTTACTCTTATCCTAAATAATTTTGTGGATCTATTTTATAACATAACCGCACAAGCAGCTGTAACCATAACTGAGACAACAGCAAAGTGAAAGCTCTGTCTGAATGGTTCTGGTAATCAACCAAAGCCTTGCACATCAGTTTTTCCTTGAAAGAGAAGATACTCTCAGCCACTGACAGGAAGATGAGGCCTTCCTTCCAGTCATGGAGTCATCTGCAAGCTAGTCAAATACAGAGCATGAAGACTGGTCTGCAGACATGACGTTTACATGCGAAGGAAGGGGAGGCTCTTTGTAATTTAGTGGGAAGTATATTGAAACTTACCACTGAAAATTTAGAGATAAATAGGAAGGAAAATCTGGACCTGAATGGAATCCCTGGAGGGCTCCAAGAAAGAATTTGGCTATTAAAAAAAGTACATTTCACAGGGAGTGGGATGCTTCTGTGAAAGGCAGAGTTAGAGAGAATCCCAACCCCAAACAGCGACAAACACATCTAGCAGAGAGCTAAACCGCATGAGACCTCTTTTTGGTTTGATCTGTCACTAAGTAGATTGTAATGGTGGGGTTTCCTTTCACTTCATTACCTATCTGAATAAAATTTTAAAATTATATTGTTTAGTGTATGAAACGATAACATATTTTTATCTCTATTGTATCTTATAGTGCAGTGGTTCTCAACCTGTGGTCTGTGGACCCCTGGGGGGCCGCGATGTCATCACAGTGCATCCACAGAGGCTTAAAGCAGGGGTGGGGAACATCCAGCCTGGAAAACATTTGGTCTGTCCTGCAGCAAACACTGCGCCTCCTTTTCCCACAGCCCCCTCCCCTCAATGCTCCTCTCATACACAAGCCCCACCACCACCCCCCACTCCACCCTGCCCCACCTGTCTTGACATGCTAGTATATTCAGTGTTAGTAGAGTTGGCGGGACCCACTTTAACTAGGTGGTTTTTCTCTTAAAGACATTTTCTTAACCCAACAGCCCTCCTTAGGGCCACAACGGGCTGAAGTCTGTTCCTCCAAGTGGTAGCCCTGGACCCGTACACAAAAATATATGGCGACTGAACACAGACAAACAAGGGGGGAGGTGAAAAGAATTGTAAACACTTTTCATCAAATTTTAATGTAAAAATTGGCATCAAATTCAGAATTAGCAGGTTAAAATACCATAAAATGGGCCTTTTGAGCAAGAAGAGTGTTGATGATATTATTTTAAATTCATATGGAATCATTGCAATAAAGATATTATAATAGGAGTGTGTGCATTAACAGATTAACTTATTTCTCCTCTCCAAATTTGAAGACCCTTCATGAGAAAATTCAAATAAATATTTGATGCAGTCTAGTGCTTTAAATCTTGAATTAAGTCTTGGTGGTCCATGGCCACAAAAGGTATTTAAAGGGGGTCTGTGGTGAAGGAAAGGTTGAGAACCCCTGTTATAGTGGATTATCATCATTTCCAAGCAAGTAGTTACCATCAAGATATTCCTCACCGAGGATGGAGTGAGTCTACAAAGGTAGGTTTCCAAATACCTTGAGATGTTCCCTGCTCCCCAGAATATTCCTTTTCTGCCATCATAGAGGCAGTACAGACCTGTTTGAGACCAGGTTTTTCCAAGACAGGAAATGGAGAAGTTTAACAAGAGAGAGGCATGCTTAATTTCCCAAAATCTCAAGGGAGTTTGCAATAGACTAGGTCCTTATTTAGAGAAATAACTCTGATTCATGTGACTATTGATACCGTGTTAGAAAACCCAAGTTATTATAATAAATATTCATCAGTAGTTCTATCACAATTTTATCTTTTAAAAGAAACATCATTGTCATCACATGCTTTTATTTGATCATTAGTGCAGAATCTGGCCTGTATTAGGAAAATAAATTTTCTTACTGGCAGACGAGCTGTCAGGAAATTCTCAGATGTCGTAAATGACATCTTGATTTGTTCGCCTTTAAAGTTAAGCAAGACGTTCAGAGTAGATGAAAGACAGCATGCTCAGCACTTCACATTAAGAACCTAACATGCAAGAGAGACATCAAAAATTAAGCCTGAAATAGAACATGAATTTCACAAAAGTATTCCTGGTACATTTCTTCCCAAACATCAAGGGTATCAGATTTTGAAAACCAGTCAAAACTAAATGTTTATGATTGTTCTGTTTACTTAAATTTCAGGAGTGCTTACTAAGTATATCCTATAGAGTTGAATTTACTTCTTTACCTGCTTTCTTAAAAGGTCAGTTTTCTTTCTTAAGTCAGATTTTACTTTTCTGTTCGTTTTACAGTAAATGGCCTTGACTGCTGCTATGCAAATCAATAAATAAATTCATACATAGATTTTTAGATGGGTTTCAAAACTGTCAGACAATATTGTGCAGCTTTAGCCAATTTAAGCTTTTTGCTGAAACACTCAGAACGGAGCTCGGCATCTTTCATGTCACTTCCATGAGGGTTTTAGAGACTTAAAGACTGCATAAGTGAGAAAGTCAGAGCTGGATAGTAACCACGCAGGGTGAAATATTTCTAACCTGATTGTCCATTAAACCTACATATTCATCTATTTTATATATCTCAGCCCCTCTAGGCATGAGACAGGGTGTGACCCAAAGCCCACTGACCTCAACAGGTACATTTCATTCACTGAAATGGTTTTGGACAAGACTCAGAATGACCACTTATTCACTCTTTTACTGATGTTGTAGATTCAAATGTAGAACACAAAATTAGATTACCAGTTTTGAAAAGATGGTCCTGTAGGACTATAGTTTTCAAATAGGTATTTGTTAAGCACCTATTTTATACTGTAAGCTTACATTTCCATAGTTCACAAGCAAGACCTATGTGAGATTACTACCTATACAATGTCCTACATGAACATGGGAGCTGAAACACAAATATAAGGATAACTGAGTATGGATTTTTTGACATCAAAGAGAGCTGTGACATTGATGTAAACAATTTCACCATGATTCCTACCTTTAATCTAAAGTTAGACCAGAAGCATAACAAAAGAATGAGAGCATATATCATTGGACGCCAAAGGTAAGGAAACAGAAGGACTATTCTTTGGGATAAACTTGCTGGAGAGAATAGTACTGTACCACTACAAATCTACAGCAATTTTTGTTAATTACTAAATTTACAATCTTATTGATGGTTCATATCCATATGTTAAAATATGCATTGATAGTATTATATTTTGGTATCACAGTCTTAAACCCCATGCTCTAATAAACAAGATGTTTTGAAAATATAATCCAGTTCTATTATTCATATAAATTACAGAATGCAAACATGCTGAGTATTTTTTTTATATTGCCTCAGAATTTAAACTACAATCAATCAATGGAATCCATTTTATACATTTAATAATGTGTGATTTGGGTCCCTGCTACTTTGATAGAATTGCACTGGATCAGATATATGTTCTCCCACCATAAAAAAAGAATACTTAGATAAATATGATTATAGAAACTATGGCAACATCAGCCAGTGGCATTGCAAAAACCAAAAACCTGTGAGTATTTCAGTCTTCCAAATGGTTCTTCCCTAAAGCAAGTGGACTTACATATATTTAATAAATTATTTGCTTCATAACACTGCGAATAATAATGTATTCCCATTTATAGAAATAAGGTATTACATGTATGTTACAAAATGCTCCAACTTTTCTACCTAAGCAAAGATGTATTAAAAAAATAAGTGAAACAATGACTTATTAAAATAGTATTGTTAAATTATTAGATAAATCCCTATGAGGAGACAGGTAGAACTAAATACCAGTAAGAAATAGAAAGGAAACTCCCTATGACTGGGAAACTGGATGGATGTCAATATTGGTGCATGAGTTGGCAAGCTGTCTTGAACAACTGAACAAATTTCAGTAGTTCTGGTAGTTCTGTAAACAATTAAACAATTAGCTACACATATCTGAAAAAAAATGTATTTTTCAAATTTAAAGATTACATGGGATGAGTTGGCTTTCTGACAGCAGATTACTAGCAACCAGCAAAACTAATATCTGATATATGCTTAAATTTCTGGTATATGCTCATGTTTATTCATCCTGTAAACTTTAAAAAAAAAAAAAAATCAAAGCACAAAATAACTTTGTACTTCATGGAGCCATTTTTCTGACCACTTATGAGCAAATGAAGTCATTATGCAAACTCACGATGACATGTTTGGCACAAGAAACTTACTGGGGCAGAAATATTCATTTCATTAGCTTATCACATTGTGCAATTTGTTTTCCAATGCATGCTTCTGCTTATTATTAATAATAAATAAATCAAAAGTTCTGTTTTGTGAAAGTTTCACAGCTGGCCCTTCATAAATCTAAAATGTCAATAGTTATCAAGTATTGCAGATACGCCTTAGTGAGAACATTCCAACTGTTTGGGTCATACTGTAATTTTTGTTTCAGAAATATGGTTTTAATAGGGTTTTACTAGGAAAAACTTTGAGTGGTAATGCTTGAATTTTAAACTCAGACTTCAAATTGCAAAGCGAATGTGGGAAAATAGGTGGAATTTGTGCTGCTAAACACTCCCCATAAAGTTCACACCCTTGAGAATATTTCTAGTACCACAAAAATATTCTCACAAGTGAAATAATGTTTCTTTGTTCCATGTTAATCAAAAGTCTCCAAGAGAGCCGTTTTTATAGATGAAGGGGGGAAAAAAGAAATCTTTGAAAAACATCAGCCAGTCCATAAATCAAAAGACACTGTGGCATTACAGAGAGGAAGAATCACCCTAATTGCTAGCATATTACAGAAAAGGAGATAGAGGTCTTCTATAGGTTGCATGGACCCATCTTTAAATTTTCTTGTATCTTGTCAAACAAACTTCACATGTGCCTATTTTCAAAACGCGATTCTCAGCTCTTCAGAACACTCTCCATGTCCAAAATCTCAGTGAGCAGCAGGACTGAAATATAAAGCTATCTTTTTGCTCTGGAGTCTTTTCTTCTGATCATAAAATCTTAAAACATAAAGTTGGAAGGGAAATAAAAAGTTCATTCATTAAGCTCTCTACCTCCACCAAGCAGGATCAAACGGCGTGTCAGCTATTCCTGACAGGTATTTCTCTAACTTCGTTGTCAAAGCCCTTAGTAATGAAACCCTTTTGCAAGAATCTATCCCAATACTTATTTAACCTTATGATTAGCCATCACATTGTGCTAAAATCTAACTGAAACCTTTCATGCTGCAGTTAATTCATTGTTTCTTGCTTTATCCACAGCAGACAGCTTTAGAAGAAACATTTTACATATTTGAAGACTTAATCTGCTTCTTTCTTGTCTCCTCTAGATTCAACAAAGGTTTTATTCAGCCCAGTTCTTTCCCAGTTTCATAGGTTCTCATCTTTTTGGCTGCTCACCCGGTGACCGTCTCCAAAAGACCATCCCTCCAGAAAGAGTGGTGCCCCAAGGCTGACATTGCAAACCAGATCCAAGGCTCTTGCATCTCTGAGTGGAAGCAATTGCATACCCTGTCACACCTACAGCACTCCCCACTGACACATTTTAGTATATATTAGCTGTAAACCAGGCTCATTTGTGATCAGTATCAGCCAAACCGAACTCTTTAGAAAGATGGTGGTCCTGCCCTGTGCCCTGGGGAAGAGATGCAATACCAGGATGGTCCCAATGCTAATGTTTATCTCAAAGTCCAAGGCTTGCTTGAAAGCGCTTGCTGACTCTCCCAGGAGGATGACATCTACAGAGATGATAAGAACACTCTCTAAGCTGCTATTCAGGCAGCTGATTAAGAGTTGACAGTGAACCACAGAAAATTATTGAGTATAGTCTTTGAGTCTGAATTCATCTTCTAATGATTCATCTTGCATCTAGACTGTATTTCCTTTGCTTATGAAAATATCCACGGCTCTACTTATGTAACAATATTTAATACCTTTTCTCTACTGATAAGGGGTATCAGCCAGTCCCAGGTGGAAATCAAATGGATTTAATATATTTTTGACAGGCCTGTGTTGACTACAACTTATCTCCTTTTGTTACTCTGCTTTTTAAAAATACTTACAAATTCTTGGCTTGATTTTTAGTTCCAGTATTTTTCCGTGCATTGAAGCAAAGATGACTCATCGATAATAATTCTTTTTCAGTCCCTTTAAAGACAGACACTAACTTTATCATTTTGTGCCCTTCTGGAGTAATATCCAATGTCCCTGATGTCAAAAAAATGTATTCAGTTTTTCTGCTAGGCAAACTGTAAGTACTAACAAACTCTCTGCTTGATCGTGTTAGATCATGCCAATTAACAGGTTAGATCATGTCAAAAAAACAAATTATTTAATTTTTCACTTAAATCAGAATTAGACCTGTGGGCATAATTCTATATATTCTACATAGCTACACATAACATTAATAAATTATTTTAAAATACAGATTAAAAGATAAAACAATAATAGTGGTATTTTAAGAGTTCACAGGTAAGAGGAAAACAATTAGTATTGGAAAAAAGGGATAAGTATGCAGATAGAAGAAGAATAGGAGGGAAAAAAGAGCTAAAACTGACAGGAGAAAGAATCAAAAATAAAACAGAGGGCGTAAACAAGTACTAAATTCTATAAAAATGCATTTAGGCAACAGAAAACAGAAATAGCCTCAGTCACATTATTACAGCAGAAAAAAAACATCAACAAGAGAAGAGAGTAAGTACAACAAACGAAATATTATCAAATCTGGATTTAAAGTGGCTTTTAAAGTGTAACCATATTCAATATTTATTCTTTAGGGTAAAACTACTAAGAAAAATGTTCAGAACTGTATTTAAAATAATTTGAACTTCAAAAGTACTTAATTTTTGTTTTGCAGCTTCAGCTAGTATATTATTTCTCATTTGGGTCACAATAAGATGAATTCCCCAAATTAGCACAGCTTCACCAGAACAGAGAAGAAAAGAAAGAAACAGATTAAAAGATACCAAGGTCACTCTTCCTTATGTTCTTTGGCCACACACTGCTTCTGAATCCCTTACACCAGCAGAACTGGCAGAAATATTCTGCTTAGCTTCTCATTAAGCAAAGCAGTACTATTGGTTTACAAAGCCTTTTTCTACTGGAAAACCAAGCCCTATGTTTGTCCTTAATTTTTTCTTTACTGCAGCCATATTTAAAACATAGGGAATTCTTATCTGGAATGAAGGAAGTGGTCCAATTTACACTTAATATATGATACTCAACAGAAAGTTGACATATGCGTGTATAAATAATTATGCACAGAAAACCCTGACTCATATATTCCAGGCATCAGATGTTGTAGCTCCACCTTATACTCTTTCTGTAGAGAGCTTCCCACAAATTTCTGTGATCCTCATATATCCACAAATCATTACTAAAATATTTAACTTACAACCTGCAATGTTTTTCAGTTTGGTGGTTTTTTTCACATCTGCCTGTGTTTCATGGAAATTTCCAGTAGTCCTGAAATAGCGTTTTGTACTAATCATTGTACTTGGCAGATCTTTAATGACATTGCTGTTGGTATTTTGAAGATCATCCAGTGACTTTTGCAGAGTGTCACTATATCCGAGAGAAAACAGGATACAGCATCCCTCTCTGAGGGTGGCACTGGACCATCCTCACTCCCTGATACAGCAACACCAACCAGAGCAGAGTCTTACACCAGATTCTTTTTATGTTAGTTTTACTTTTTCTGATAAATAAACAAGAAAGTACAGAATCCAAAGTGTGTGGAGAGGCAGCTCTTTAAAAGATCAGTTAAGGAAACATAAAACAATAATTGGAAAGTAGAGATTATGAAGATAAACTGAAGTTCTCTTAGATCACATTTGCCAATCTGATAAAACAACATGGTTCCATCCCTGCCACCAACAAATGTGAAAGTATTGTTGTAGAGTACAATTGGTCTGCTGTGATGAGAAAACTGATCACAAGCTCCCAGTAAGATTAAGAACACAAGTGAGATTTTTCAAGAAAGTAATAAATAAGGCAATAGGGAGAATATGAAGTTGCTAACACTGAATTTTTGCATCCAGCAGTCCTTTTAGTTGAGCCAAAAAGCTATTTGCAGACAAATAATAAATGCATAAAGCCAAGTAATAAGTGTCATGTCATGATGTTGTTACATTGCTTTTTTGTATGAAACAAAATCCTTTGCAAATTTTAATTACACTTCAGTAATCCTTTATGAAAAATTTATTTTTAAACAAACTTTAGAGAGGGAAGAATAATATCACACAGAATTGAAACAATACAAGGTCACACAGCAAGCCAGAGAAGCGCCTCGTTGCTCAGTCAGTTCCCCTCATCCTCAATTACACAATGATTCCCCCAAGATACCTGAATGATATGAACAGGAGTATCACAGAGGAGAAAAAATTAAAAGCACACTCTCAGTCCTCAGTTCCATGAGATGGGATGGTTGCTGATTACCACCAAGCTTCTTCATTGGCATTGTGCAGAGGACTTTGGCAATGCTCCTTTTCCAGGTTCTTACATATTCACATTTCCCCTTCGCTATATTCCATCTGTACCAGCTTCACTGTTCAGATTCAATACTGAGGGTTCAACAGGGGTGGGAGGGGGAGGGAATCTTCAGGGCTATCGCTAGCAGCTTTTCAGATGAATATTAACATATTCAGTACTTGGGGAAGTACTTGCAAAACTGAATGTGATGGAGATAACCTAAGAAAGAAACACTGAAATTATTTTAACTGAAAAAAAAAAAAGTCACATTTGCTAACAGAAGTTCTTTCTCACATTGTCCTACTCATTAAGGCATATTGGATATTCTGAAAGTGCAATAGCTTGCTGATAAAATAGGGGAGTTATGACACTGGTCATCGTGGAAGCCGTTTCCATAGCAGCAGTTGCCATGTCACTTGAACACAGAGCACCGGCATGGTTTGGGAAGAGCATGCTGTGTGTTGCATAGTACTTACTGACTTGCTCAAAGTTTGATGTCTTATTTTTACATACTTGCAAAAAGAAAGATGCCTTAAGTGGATTAGGAGATGTGCACCAGCCTGCCAGACTAAACCCCAAGTAATTACAGAGAATAGAAAACTGCTGCAGAGTATGTGCTCATTTACATGAATACATGATTCAGTGTATATACAGGGTATCTATACATTGGCTAGTACGGAGGATCTGCCATTGGTGCTATATGGGTTTCAGGGTGCTTATGCTGCACAAGCAATGTAGTCTAACTCGTGCACTCCCAAATACAAACCCAAATGCAGTGAAAGGAGAGGATCACCAGAAGATTCACTTTGAAAAGATATGTTTGATCCAAACAAAAAGGATAATGAAGACACATCATTACCTCCAGTGAGATGGAGATCAAATTGCGTTAAAATCATGTGAAAGCCCCTTTTACTAGTGTATTGGAAATGTGAAGAAATCTCAAAACTCTACAATGGCAACATTTCACAATCAATTTAAAGTAATAGAAACTGTGGTGACTTTGTGCAGTAAGCATACCGAGGCAAGTGTTTGAGGGCTGCCAGATGCACTTTCTACTCCAATTCTCTAATTTCAGATTCTCTTGAGCATTTGATTGGGAGCCTAAGGGAGACAAATTATTTTGCTGCTACAAACTTTTGATGAAACTTTGTTCCTCTACTCCAAATTAACTAACAGGATACACAGCCTGTGATTACAAATCTTCTTACTGGAATTACTCACACCACAGTTCCTCAAAGCTTATTATCTCCACAGTCTGTGTCAAAGAGTTGGATGAAAATAGAATGACTTTTCTGTATTCCTTTAAACATAATTGTTTGGTTTTTAACGATCAGTGTAAACTTGGGTGTGTCTGAAAATTTAATTCTGGAAGAGGAAGATCAAGATAGGAAGATAGAAACAAATTACTCCTGCACACAAATGCTGTGATACAAAATCTGTGTCAGTTCCTTCACCAGAACTATTTCACTGCAGACAGACACTGTACAGCATTTAAAATTATCTAATTACGCTAGTTATGGAAAATCACTAGAAGCTAACCATCGGTTGGAGTAGGTGGAGCCTCCTACATCTGAACTGCATTAAGTAGAATGAGATGAACCTCCACAATCTGCTTTCCAAGTCTAGTCCTTGGGAACTTTCTTCTATCCCCTTTTATAGGAGCTAAAAATTGATGGACCAATTTCCCAGGAGAGATAAGCAGGGAAATAGTTCTCTACTTCTAACAAGTTTTTAACAAATGAATGTCTGACCCATTTTAAAGAAAAAAAAAAAAAAACACTAATCACCACATTTAGATTAGAAAACATTGTAATGAATGTTTATAGTTTATTAAACTGTTAAAAGGACACAACATGTTATTTATAAAGTGTCAGATTTGTACAAATACAGAAGTTTGGCAGTCATCACGAGCAATCATTTCCCTTTTCTTCCCATTTCTGGCCCTGACACTCTGAGGTGCTGAATGCTCAGGCATCTTGTGGAAAGCTTGGACAAACTTTCATAGTTAGATCCTTCCAGAATCATTCTGAATGGTAGTTGCGTAATCCTCCTATCCATCCTCCTAAGCTACTGTGAAGCTGCAGTGCTGCTCCACAGAGCCTATTTGAACCCAGCAGCAGCACACTAGATTCCTCCTACCATGACTTACGGTGTATCTTTGGGCTTTGCAAATGCCTCCTGCCCATTTCACCCTGCTGATCTGAGAGACTGGAGAACCAGGAACACATCTCCACAACCAGACATCTAGAGTCATCTTCTTCCTCTCTGTACGGTGGGAAGAAACAGTTTACATTGCTCCACTGGATACCCCAATAGCTGCTGAGGTAGGGCTTCAAATCCCTCCCACTGGAGGTAAGGAGAGAGAGGATCTTTAAATGGGCATTAATATATAAATAAATAAATCGACTCACTAATGCGCTGCAGAAAGCCTGCTGCTTTAGTCTCTTTAAAGCCTACTTTTAAATTGAGTGGTGGGAGGGGGGTTCAGGCTTTATTATTCCCTGCCTCAAAAGCACCGGCGTGTGGAAAACAGCTTTCCTGTCAGAAAAGAAGCAAAACTGTGTGGGACAGAGCAGACAATGGAAAAAATATACCATACATAAATATGTGTTATGTTTCCTATAATCCCTAGGAAACTGAAAATGACAGTATCAAGTCAGATAAGGGACTTCTATTTATGAGGTAGCACCCTTTTATATCAAGGGGCAGGAGTGTCTGCTTTGAGGTGGGGTTGAGGCGGGGAGGCAGAGTCTGTTGTGTAAGGGGAAAAGTATCATCCTGCCTTCTTCAAAACTTACTGAGCTTTTTTATCAACAGACAACTTTCTAAAAACCATGCATCAAGTAGGATCACCATCAGAGAAAGGTAGAAAATAACTCTGACATTAGTATAGCCTGCTCAGAAAGTCATTCCTAGATGTGCTAAATTTATTGTGTCATTGGACACTGTGAGGTCTTCTAATTAATCAGTAAAACATTGAGAATGTGAAAAATTGAATATAAGTGGGGCTTGTATTTGCCAGTTTTCATTCCATATGAACAAATGCTTCTGTCTGTAGAAGAGTCAAAAATCCGTAATTATTAACAACTTGTTTGGCTTCATGTTGAGGTTCCTGGGTTGTTTTAGTTTGGTTTTGGTTTTTTTTTCCATATATCTGACATTTTGAAATAAAATTAAGTCAAAAAGATAAGGAAAGAAAGATCTGAAGCAAAGAGTAGTACTTTGCTTCTTGGGTGCTGATATTTTTATAGCTACAACATATTTACTGATGACCTGACATTTTTGGTGTAAAGCTACGTAACTTCAGATTCAATCCGTTTCAGTTGGAGTTTGCAATACGTGTATTAACAAATCCATGGTAGGCAGACAACTACACAGACGTGATTGTGGGAATGGGAGATGAACCCAGACAAATCAGCGACCAAAACACAGGAGATTATCTGGGCTATATGCGATTCTAGCGCAGCTAGTTACAGACCTCTCAAACACTGCCTTCACTGAAGTTATGTTTCGCAGCCTGCTTTGCATTAAAATACATTTATTTATTTATTTATGGAGTTGTAAATGCAACCATTATGGCAACTTGCTATGAAATGATTCTTGGATTTCAGAAGGTAAGGCTGATCATTCGATTAAATGGGTTGAGAAATGAAAGGGTATTATACCAGCTTTACTTGAAAGCAGCAATTAATGATAGTGTAGGTTCTCAGACTGGGTATTTAGATTGAATCTAAAGGGGAAGGAGCTCACAGTACAGTATTAAAATGATTTTCTGATGCTACTTTTGTCAGGATTTTTTCTTCTTTTGTATCTTAAAGATCAGACTCACAGTTGGTTTTTTTGTTTTTCTCTTTTTGCAGGGGGGGGCATAGGTTTAAACAATACTGCTTTCTAGGTGAAAAACAGCCCTGTAATATGCTTTAAGCTAAAATATGATTTGCTTTGTATCACTAAGTTATAGCTGCAACAAAGACAGTTTTAAAGGATTGCCCTGAATCTGTGAGATTCTGCCAAAAATCAAAAGACATCTTCGTTGTAATACCCAGTTACTGCTGTGAAGGATCCACAAAACATGCTATGCAGAACTGACATAGATGAAATCTCTCTGAAGAAACATCTACTAGCTCAGCCGATGAGCCCTTCATGTTCCATGAACTTCAAATGACCTAAATACAGCATTTTCCTTCACTATTTTTGATCTCCAGAGCACTCTCTCTAAGGAACAGGTTGTGGCAGAGGAGCTAGTTTTTGAAAGAGCCCATTTTTTATCACCTCTCTGATGATTAGCAGTTAGTTTGTTAAAAGATTTGAAAAAAAAAAAAAAAACAAAAACAAAAACAAAAAAAAACCACACACAGAGAAACAACTTTTCATTGGAAAAATAATTCCAATGCTGAAAGGCAAATCGCTCATAAATTCAAGTAGAAAATAAATGAGGTCCTGAAAGTAGTTTCCATGGAATCAGTGAAAACTACTGATGTAGAAAATAAAATTCCGTTCCAAAAAGTAAAGTCATTTTTCCCAAGGGGACTGTAGACTTCACTTGTGCCAAAGTGCATCAGGAGGTGATGACCACACCATTCTAGGAAGTCCTGAGTAAGGACACAGTATCAAGTGGTAAGACTGTGGTGAGACAGAAACTTTTAAGATTGTATTGGCTCTTTATTCCCATGAATCACATAAGAGCTGATTTGTTATCAGCAATAACAGCTTTTGTCCCTAAGAGAGGGGGACGATACAGGAAGCATATGCTCCAGTCTATTTATGAGGACATTGCCAGAGACGGGTGTAACATTTTGAACATGGTGACCTGCACCTTTAGAGTATAATTGTATGTGAAGTCATAAACTAGACAGAAAGGACATATAAGAGGGACATAGAAAGGAAATATAATGAAAACTATTAATAAAGTTATAGTTTCCAATCCATTATTTTCTCAGGAAAATAGTAAAACAGCATATTGTAGAGCTCTTGGACTCCACCTTTTAGTTTCTTAATCAGGAACAACTATATTCAGCTCAAATTTCTGTTTTATCTATTGTAATGACAAAAATCTCATCTAGCAGCAGAGTTAATATTTGCTCTAGAGATAGCTACGTATCTTTGGCAATGATTAGGGAACAACTGGGATATAAGAACTGCAGTGCTGGGTTCTGTGTCAACAGGGGCTGCCAGTGCTTACTTTCAGATACCTATGGACTGTTTATCCATTTCTAGTAGCACTCAGAACTAACTTTCGGTGAATTTGTGCCAATTTCTTCATAACTTAGGGAATAAGCTTCATAACATAAGAGAGTAAGCTGAGGTGAGGCAGCTGAAATGCAATAATTTAAGAGTCAACTCACTTTCTCCTCAATCATGTCAGACATACAAAACTATTTTAATGTAATATTCACTACCATTTTCCTTTGTCTTTGCTCTGATAGTCTCCAGATCTACTTCCTCCCTGGCCCCAAGGGTCACTAGAGTTGTGAGTATTCAATGCCTATGACTATAGATTCTCTGGGTTTATTTTCTGTATTACCTTTCTATCTATATCTAAACAATATTTTACTAGATTGAGTTTCTAATGACGGATGGGTTTCAACATCCAAACATTAACATTTAGTCCTTGCAGAAAACATTAATTTTTACTTGTCCTGCACATCAGCAGTAAACACTACTTAAAACAGAACAAGAAAACTTTTGGATAGAAAAGTCTTAGAGTCAAATTTATGAAAGAATGAGAAACATTTTAATAAATCTATATATATGTCTGATTTAATTTGTCACAATTAAAGTGCTTGTTAGAGAGACCTGGAATTCTCATTCATTCAATTTTCCATAGGAAATTCTTACCCTACTAAAATTATCTTGACGTACCAGTCAAAAATCCATGAGCTGTTACACATCAGAGGTGGCTGTGGGTTTTTTCACCAGATTGGATGATCAGCTGGCACTGCTGTCTGATCATATGGACTTCTGCATAGGAAAGCAGTTTTTCTTTGCACAAATACATTAAGCAAGAGTTTCAGACATAAAACCACAAATAGCATTGATGTGGTGTTTAGCAAGGAGGAGTTCTCTGTTAAGACCTTCATTCCAGTTACTTATGGAAGAAACAGATGGAATTCAATTTTTACCCAACTGTTATGAACAATGAATATCTTTTCAGTCAATGCTGAGGGAGTACAAAGATGTAACAAAACAGTCTGGAGACCAAAATATAAAATATGATTCAACATACAGAATAAATACATCTCCTCATTTGTTGATTCCACCATGACTTCCTCACAAATAGTAGGCCATCAGCTTGCAAAAATCTAGTTTTAGACATTTGCAGCTATATATGTTCTGGCATAATAATTTCAAGACAATTAAAAGCCCTAATCCAAAGCCACTGAAATCAATCAGCACATCTCCTTTGATGTCAAAGGTCTCATTGGCCCTAAGAAATCTGATCTTCAGTCTTTGTTTGCCATTCTTGCAGATGGTCTTTGACTTTAACCTCAGTTTTCTTACTTGCCTTTCATTCTATTTTGCCATAGTCATTTTTTCTTCCAAACCTTTCCTCTAATTGAGGATATGAGCTTTTTTGTTTACTTCTAGTGGCTGAAAACCATCCTTTGTAGTAACTGTAATACTTTTCTTTTAGGGGTTATTGTAGCTTCTGGTATTAAAGCAGAAATATTTAGTTGCAACACCACTGCATGCTTTCCATATTACCTGTGAGAACCAGTTGCATTAAATGTGGTTTACATTTTCAGTCATTTAAAAGAGAGGAAGGGGGGACACAACACTAAGCTAAAAAATATGTTCACATTCTGTTTTCTCTATGCTGAATCCTTCTCTCTCTGAAGCCACTTGGAGGTTTGCCACTGATTTAAATAGGAGACTGATAGAGCTCTAAATCAAATTTTCTGAGATGTGCCCCATTTTTTTTTAAACATCACCCTGATTATTTTCCAACATTTTCTTCTACTATTCAAAAATACAGTATAAATCAGAGAACTTTCTCTTTGTTGTTTGTCACATGTTTTCCTGGAAAATTCATACTGGGGATTTAAAGGAAGAAGATCAGTGATACATGCAAGATGTGTATACATATTTTTCTTTTGAACTCACATCTAAGGTGGTCTTCGGTGCTCTATGATTTTTCCTATTGTATGTGGAGTGACTCATTTAGACTTTGGCACTGTTCAATATTTTCCTGCTGTTTGGAAAAAAAAAAAAAAAAAGTGAGTGTGAAGAGGCCTATGCAGACTGGCTCCATCTGCGCTTCCTCACCGGCTCCCGGGCTGTCAGAAAGTCAAGGACAGCCAACGCTCCACATGTTCCAGCATCACTTGCTCTTAACAGGCCATTGTTTTCCTAAACACTATTATTGTTTCAGGTTGTCACTTAAAGGAGATGTTACATTTACGGTTACTTCAGAAATGCCAGGTCGCTCTGCCCTCAGAAGTGGTGTTTATAACTTTACCTTTTGCAGAGGATGGCTGGCTGACACCACTGCTGGCTGCAGTTAAAGGATAGCTGTAAAAGGCTCCTCTTTTACCTAGTGACTGTTAGTTTTTTTATTTCCCCTCGTGCTCCGTGCTAAGCTGTGAGGTTTGCATAGCCACCTCTGTCACTATAAAGACGAATGTTAAGTTCCTTTATAAATTAAAAGACATTTCATAGCTGAGGTTTGGAGGAGCCAGGAGCGGAAATTTCTGTGAAGCTACAGAAAAGCTTCTGTGGGGAGTAGGCAATCAGAGGAAAAAAAATTGTCGAATTCCTGTATAGATCATTAGTTAATTACAGGTCTTAATCATCTGCATATTGCAGAAAACAGCCATGTTGCAAATCAGATCCACTCAGCCAGTTTACAGACCAGCACAAAACTGAGAAGTAAATGTATGGGTAGTTCATAATCATAATCATCTCTAATCTGGTGGCACTGCTGCACATAATGATATTCTGAGAGTGAATCTGATTCCTGTGACACAACTTTAATAATACTAGGGAAAACAAAATACAGATGTTCCTAAAGTAAAGGAATTTATAAACAAATGTAACAGAACATTAAAAGTAAGATTAAAAAGAATTTACCATATGCAATAACCTAAAAGAATAATAAATCTGACAACCTGAGCTGAACATTTAAAATGCACGTGTATATTTTCAGAATTGCTGTGCTGTTATGAAGAAAAAAAAATTCTTTCCCAAACTATCCTACATTCATCAACCTCTCTCATTATCCAATGCTCTCACCACACTTGGCTCACAGCTGCCAGACCACAGCACAAGCCAGCAGTTGGAGTCCTTCACCCAAGGACTTTCAGCTGCTGTGGAGGACCCATTATGTCCAATTTAGTTCTTCTGACATTTACATTCATCCTCAGAGGAAAAAAAATACACTAATTCATATGACATGAAATATAATCGAAAACAATGAGATTCATTTCCTATTCTGGGAGATTCACAGAATACTGAAGTTACGACTTTCTAAACAAGTTTTGGGAATCGTCCATGAACACCCTTATCCAACACTTAGTGGGATCAGGGGGAATTCTTCCACTCATCTGAAAGGATTTCTTTTTAAAATAGGGACAGTCTAGATCAGATTAAATCACTTTCGTGCAAATCTCATGCAGGTCATTATGAACTGCCTTCTACAATTGGTAGATTGTATACAATTGAAGCCTTGATACAATTTCTTTCCCTTTATTTTTATTAAGAAAGTTATTTCTTCTCAGTAGGGTTGTGTAGCCTATTACATGATGCAGATACATGAAACAACTATTAAATAAGGCTAAGAATTGCTTGCTCCCTACCACAGAAGTCTCTGTCACTACCATCTATTAAAAGGGTAACAGAGAATAAGTAGTACCTATGCATCACACTGAGTCAAAAAATCCCCCTTAACACTTAACTTGAATTAACTCATGTCCACAAATTACTAAGAAGTGTGCAGTATACCAGCCTAACCATGCAACTGAGCAATGGAAAACTGTCAGTAAGACAAGTAAAGGCAATGAATCTGAACAAAACTTGTTTCTTAAGTAAACACATAATAAGCTTCTGAAGTTGTACTATTGACTAAAGAATATAAAACTACAGCTGCCAGCCCGGCTAGCTGCTGGGAACACCCATGTAACATCAAGGCTGTATGACAGCAACTGTCTAATCATCACCAAGATGACACCACTTGTCCTTAGAGCAGTTAGAGTCTGCAGCAGACCACTCCACGCTCATTCTGCAAAACAGTCATTTTGCATGAATGCATGAACACGTTCACTAGTGTGTTTTTCCTTAGACCAGGTTTCACAAGCTCAAAAAGAGATGGGTTTATGGTTCTGGAATAGTTAAGGCCCTTCTGTTGAACTCAAATTCAATAAACACAGGAAAATGTGTTGTATAACATAAAGAAGACAGACCACTGGCTTTCCAAAAGGGGGAAGTATTTTGCACTTGCAGCAACTTTCAGGACCCTGTATCACTGGAAATGTAGAAGGCCTGTGCCTGAAAGCTCTCTGTTCTCAGCTGCAGATGTCAAGCTGAGGAGGCGATGCTTTGGTCTATGCAGAAGCTGTCAATTTGCTTTACTGAACTGTCCACTTCCATCTTCCCCCACTTTTACTGCAGCTGAAAGGGTAATCAAGGCATGCATATGTGCCTTGGTTTGTGCATACAAGCCACCTAAGTTGTGCACTCAGTGTCTCTTTCATAGAGTTTCTTTGCATCTCCTGACTGCCATATCTGCTAATTTTTCATCATGTATTTAGATGTTTAGTGTTTTGTGGCAAGAACCATCTGTTTGCTGTGAAGAATAGCTAATGAAATAGGCATCCCATCACTGAGACATCTGGTTGTTACTTCACTACTAATTACAAAGAGGAAATCTTGGTTTTCGTTTTTTAATAGGAAATGTGTTATTGGTTTTCATTGTTTTGAGTTGGTTTTTGTGGGGTTTTGTCTTAAAGATCTCTGAGACAAATAATACACCTTTGCAGAATGGCAATAGAAAAGTTACTGTAAAAGAGGCTTGCTTACCTTCTTCATAAGCACATTTATATTCTCACACCACTGGACATTATGCACACAATATCCAACATGTGACAGGGATCCAGGCTGAAGAACACCAAAAATTAAAATACTTTGTGACCCTTTCCTCTTGCATAAATGTCTTTGTATCATGTCTTGTCATTGAAAGGGTCTGATGAATAATTTTCAGTAATAAAGATGCACTATATTCCTGAGGAACCCAGGGTTTCTTTTCTGAGTAAAGTAACTAGTAGTCTGCAATAGGACAGATATCTGAATAGAAAGTGATTGGAAGACTAGTGGTGAGGGGGGAAATGTGTATTTAATGAAAACTAAATATGTATTCTGGTCCAAATAATGTGTCCCTGCAAATTTACACAGTCTAGATGATGCACTAGAATTAGATTAACACAACATTGCTCATTTCCAAGTGCAAAGGCTGCGTGCAGAAAATGCTTAATGACAATACTAAGAGGAAACTTGCTGAAGCAGTAAGACACAGATGGCCAGAATTCAGCACTGAAACACCACAGGAGTCAAGTTGTACAGGGGCTGAGATGAGATTTCCCTGTGCGCTGATCTGCTCTGTAGAGGACAAAGAGTGATTGTGCCTACTCCAGAGAAAAAAGGAAACGTTAGAACAGCTATGTGCAGCAGATTTAAGGATGGAGATGTGCCAGAAAAAGGTTCAAAATTTGTTTCTCTTGCCAATAATGAGCAAGCAGATTGAACATTTTAACATATAGATATCACTCTACATGTAGTTAAAAGAAGAAAGAAAAAAAACCCTTAAAAATCTCTGTATGAAAAGACCCTGGTGACAAGGAACACATCAATAAATTATTTGGTATTGCTGGATTTATACTGTAGATGCTTTGGGCATTCTCTGCAAATTAATAGTATGTCTGTGTCAAGATGCAAAAATTTCTTTTGTTCTCATTTGATATGAACAGGATTTAGGGATTGTTTTAAAATAAAGGATATTGTGAAGGAAGGGTGGGGTTAAGCACGGGGGAAATCAAAAACATCTCATTGGCTTTACTACAAAAAAATTTAGATGACGTTGGGGCAAGTCATTTAGTTTCAGTGGATTGGTTCTTTACTTAATACTGAGATTAGAACAACAGTATTTCCTCCCTTCTGCTTTTGTGAGACTTGGGTATTTCACTGCCTCAAAGATGGTATTTTCAGCAATACTGGCTTCTCCTAGCATAATAGCTCACAAATCTAAGCTGGAGACTTTAGGAATCATAATTCTAACAAGAAGCATGTTTTTAAACCTATCATTTGGTAGTAGATTCATTGGGCAGCAGAAGAAAAATAGCTCAGAGGTGAGCATAAAAATAACACACAGGAACTCATTTTTAACACTTTTATATGAGCACTTATTTCCATAAAGAACTATCTGTGATATCTCTAAATACTACACAGAATGCAGATGTAACGTGTTATCCTCACAACAGGGTGGAATTGCTCAGCTGACATGAGGCACTGCAGGTAATATAAAGCAAAAATGTTTCTGGATTATAGACATTCATACTAAAGATTTAAATAGTCCCCTGAAATCAAAGTTGATGAGCAAGTTTGCCCTGCTATAAATCTTGAATACAAGGTACAATTACTGCCACTTCAGAGCAACAGGTATTGCCCTTTAATGTCATTTTAGGTTATTGGACTCCATTTTTCAACTATGATCAGCAAAATAAGGTCTGAGGCAGGCAAAGGAGAAACAGGGCATTTACTTCGAAATGGAGAAGTAGAGACAACACAAAGTGTTTGAGCAGCACTTTCTAAGTAGTGGTCTGTTACACCTGCCATCAGCACATTTTCAAATGCATTCCTGAACAAGGGAAGATAGTACATAGTCCCGTTATTTACACACAATACGCCAGAAGCACCTTAATAGAGTCATTTTTAAGTGAGTGGCATGCCAGTGTTTGACCTTTTTTGTTTACAACAGAGAGAGAGGAAACTACTTTGGTAGTTACATGTAGACATCTATATCCAAGAGACATTTTAGAAGTTTCAGATGAGACAAACTTTCTGTCGGTTTCTTGTCAGTTTTATCAAGAAGTTATTCAGAAAGCTATGAAATACTTTATGTAAAAAGTGTCCCTTAAAAGTACATAAAACTCACTGCTCTACTACAATCAAGAGACTTCTCTTCCCATCACTAAACTAAAGCCTATATTTGAACACCTATTCTGGGCGCTGCAGATTATTTCATCACAGAAACTTTCATAAGATAAATTCGACAGCCTTACAGAATTAAATTGAAGACAGTCATAATGAAACATGGAATTAAACCTATAATCCATACTTGATTGCATAAATTTAAAACTGTCTTATTCATTATGCTGAGCTTTGCAGTGCTAGACCATAGAATATGCTGGGGACAGTCGGCATTGTAATCAACCATCCAGACACACAATCCCAGATATTGACAATACATATGTGCCTTTATGATCTGTGATTTAGGGCTCATTTAAAGCCCAACAAAGTTCATAATGAGTGTCTTGTGAGTACTGGTATGCACTCAGACAGCTGAAGTCTTTGTCAGCATTAACAAGGTCAAGTGCTTAATAAATGTGACAGAAAAGTAACATTTAAGATTTAAAGATGGATGTATCTACCTACCTAAATTATAAGCCTAAGTAGTTCATGTCTAGTTGTAAACAGAGAAAAGTTCTGAGAAAGCAACAAAATAAGTAAACAGCAAATAAGGTTTTTGTTAATATAAAAATACGTGTCTGGGTTAACAGGTTTGTCCTGTAAAATATTACTCTGATCCAGTGCTTGCTTTCTCACAAACTCAGTGCTGTGCTTGGCTACCGGCAGATCCTCCTGCCCCTAGGAGTCTTCATCTCCTCAGCAAACACAGCTTCAGCAAGCTCCATGTTCAGGATGATATGTGCACTGCCTCTGTTCTTTGCTTTTTATTGTTTTTAAGTCACATAAATACCATAATCTCCCTGTAAGAAAACAGCCTATAAAATCTATATTTAATGTTAGGCACTTTTCACAAAACAAAGAATATATGTGGATGGGCCAGGCAGAGAAGTATATGTAATTAATACACTGTAAAGGTGATGATGACTGGGCACTTTGATTTTCAATACCTCAGCAAAAAAGTACCAGTGTTTCAGATACAGAGAAATAATTGGATTGCAATTATGATAATTAGACAAATGTATACAATCATTGATCCTGAACACATATTAATGCAAAATATGTGCATTTTTGCTATGGTTAATTGTGCAGTGTCCTCACTCCTCAAGCTGGCTCAAGACATTATACTACACTGCAAGTTCTAAGATAGCTAAGAGTTAAATCCTAGTTAACACCAAATAATCTCACACTACTCAAAATCCAGGGTTGCCGAAACTGCAACCTTCAAATTATTTTTATGATGTTTACACATGGCTTTTTTAGTTGTGGCAGTTGGCAGCAGAACCGGCTGCTTGCCACAGCTGCTGCAGCCACCAAGTCCCTCCCAGAAATGCCAGAAATTAGGATCTGTGCTAGGATCAGTACCAGGGCTACCACATCACAGACATCAGTAGGGGCAGTGAGATCCTGCCAGACAAAGGAGATGCCAGCTGGTAATAGAGATAACAGGTACCCTGGCCTGATGCATGACCTGCAAACCAAAGACAGGCAGACAAAAAAGCCCAGTTACAAGCTCTCTGATACAGAATAGGGAGGCTGGGGCTGCTGGAACCCTCCGGGTCAGCAGCGTTTGGCTGGGACAGCAACAGAGCTTCACAGGGATAGGAAAGTGCTTCCTACATGTATGCAGTCCATGAAACTCTGGGAACTGCCACTCATAATTAAAAATACAGCCAGTAAAAAATTCTTGTTTCCTATTCCCAAGTACTTCCTCAAAAATAATTATAAACAGTTCATAGTGGTGTGACTATGGACAACTGAATTTTAGAAGTAAACTAATCCAAGATTTTTTCTGATCATAGATCACTGCTTCCAGAATCATGCAATCTA
Source organism: Strix uralensis (assembly GCF_047716275.1). Lineage (NCBI taxonomy): Eukaryota > Metazoa > Chordata > Aves > Strigiformes > Strigidae > Strix > Strix uralensis. The sequence continues at coordinate 44,767,067 of NC_133975.1, forward strand.
ATAAAGAAAAGGATATATACCACTGAATGTGGCTATACCACATAATAATAACAGTAAAGACAATACCACTTTCTCCACTATTCATAAAGCCATCCTTTAAGCAGTCCCACCTCTCATCAAGCATCTTGTTTCATAACCCCTTAATCAGAATATTTTTTATTCTACCTTTTTTTGAGATTCTGATTTTTCTACTGAAAACAATAGAGTGATAGTTTAAGTACAAATCAGGCTGGGTTTTTTTTAATCTGTTTTTGAGATTTCCTCCCTGCTACATAATGTGTATAGATTATTTACAGTCTATAACTTTCAAGTACTCTGACACATCTTAGAGGCTAAAAATATCTTGAAGGTACAGAATCACAGAATCGTCTAGGTTGGAAAGGACCTTGAAGATCATCTAGTCCAACCGTTAACCTAGCACTGACAGTTCCCAACTACACCATATCACTCAGCGCTATGTCAACCCGACTCTTAAACACCTCCAGGGATGGGGACTCCACCACCTCCCTGGGCAGCCCATTCCAACACCTCACAACCCGTTCTGTAAAGAAATGCTTCCTAATATCCAGTCTAAACCTTCCCTGGCACAACTTGAGGCCATTCCCTCTTGTCCTATCGCTCATTACTTGGTTAAAGAGGCTCATCCCCAACTCTCTGCAACCTCCTTTCAGGTAGTTGTAGAGGGTGATGAGGTCTCCCCTCAGCCTCCTCTTCTCCAGACTAAACAACCCCAGTTCCCTCAGCCGTTCCTCATACGACATGTGCTCCAGACCCTTCACCATCTTCATTGCCCTTCTCTGGACACGCTCGAGTAATTCAATGTCCTTTTTGTAGTGAGGGGCCCAAAACTGAACACAGTCATCGAGGTGCGGCCGCACCAGTGCCGAGTACAGGGGTAAGATCACTTCCCTGTCCCTGCTGGCCACGCTATTTCTGATACAAGCCAGGATACCATTGGCCTTCTTGGCCACCTGGGCACACTGCTGGCTCCTGTTCAGCCGGCTGTCAATCAACACCCCCAGGTCCCTCTCTGACTGGCAGCTCTCCAGCCACTCCTCCCCAAGCCTGTAGCACTGCTGGGGGTTGTTGTGGCCCAAGTGCAGCACCCGGCATTTGGCCTTATTGAACCTCATACAGTTGGCCTTAGCCCATCGCTCCAGCCTGTCCAGGTCTCTCTGCAGAGCCTCCCTACCCTCGAGCAGCTCAACACTCCCACCCAACTTGGTGTCATCTGCAAACTTACTGAGGGTGCACTCGATCCCCTCGTCTAGATCATCAATAATTCATTCAATAAATCAATAAGTACATTCACTAGTACATGGTAAAACCAACAATTTAAGTCCTGCTGCCTGGTGGCTTTGAATAGACTGAGAGAACTCTGGTTTAGCCAGGAAAACTGAAGTCATTCTCCTACTGAAGTAGTGGTAGTATTCAAAATAGATGTCTTGTAGTAAACCCTACCAGTCCTGTCCAGATGTCCTTCAGTCACATTTAAAAGACCATTTAGATAGGGAAGAGAATTGACCAAATTTAAGGACACACAAACAGGTTGAACATCCAAAATTAAGAGTGTACATCTGCCTGACAAGCTTTTCTTCCTTAAGGAAGAATGAGTGACTACTGTCTCACATTCATCTTTCCTAGAAACATCTACACAGGATAACAAAGAGACTTTCTGGATCTTCACAGTCAATCAACAAATAATAGATACACTGCTCCGAGCCATGCTAATTCACGGGAGTTGACATTTGGACATTTATCTAGATAGATGCAGATGACAGAATGGGAATTCTTTAAACCAGTTCTACTTTTGTTTGAAGTTGTATTAACTTGGTCAATAAAATAGAATAAGATTATTATTAATAAATCACCGTATTCTGTTGGCTGGCTCCTGACAAGCTTGTATTTTTCAGTGTTGCTGTTCTCCAAGTTCCCATCTTTTCATGATTATTTTGCTCCCCTGCAATCTTTCTTACTTTCTTCTGGATACCCTGGGAAATGTCTGGGTTGTGCATGATTAAAGTTAATGGGAGCTTTGCCATCAGCTTCAGTGAACATGGGATCATGCTTTGTGCCAAATTCCATAAACATTCTAGTAAGCCACAACACCTGTTTTCTTTCTCCTCCCATGCCCCATTTCTCTCCACTGCACATTTTTTCTTTGCTCTGACACCTATTAATCCATGCACTCTATCAAATCCATCATATTCATCTTTCTTCACCAGTTATGTTGTCGTAGCTCTATGGCTGGAATTAGTAGGAGAGTGTGAACTCACTTATAAAAGTGCTACATTTCATACTGCCAAAATAATGTCAGTGCATCACAGAACACGAGTCCAAAATGGTATGCAATATCTTTTCATGCATCTTGATCCGATTTTAATTTTACTTCCAGTCCCACTTGGAAAATCACCACCCTATACTTTTATTTCTAAAGTGTTCTTATACCCAAGTGTTAAATCTTTACCATTGTTCAGTTTGTTGAATTCCAGCCTCCTTCTTCTAACAAATGTAATGAACATACTTTATTATTTCTGCCAAAATGTTTCAATATTTAAACTTTAGCAGTTCTTCATTCCTTGTGCTAAAACCCTCCTGGAATTTTTGGTTTAAGTCCTCCCAAGTTTAATTAAAGGCATGTCTTCTAAAAACACCTATTGAGACAAGCAGAACAAGTGAAACTTATCTTTGCAAAGCACAGAGCTTCAGCTTTAGATTAATAGTGACTAAGCAGAGTGAAAGCAAAGACAATCATTTGGGAACGATCACTCAGGTCAACAGTCTCAAATACGGATTAATCATGGGGGCGGGGAAGGGAAAAAAAAAAAAAGCACTTTGGGAACAGTTGGTTCCTTATTGAAGTAAGACCTACTGCTCTGTCTCTTTAGCATATCCTCTCATTTGTTAAGACCTTTCATTAGTTCTGTGAATGTAATCCACTACTTCATCTCTAAAATGCGTGACAGGCCAAGCAGCAGGTGAAGGACATCCTTTATTCAGCTCCTTCTGACTTTGACTTTATTAGAGTGATACATCATTCAGGATTCAAATTAATGTCTATCCCAAGAGACATATTGTATGACTCGATATTTACTCTAAAGTGTTCTTTGAATTTGCTGTCTATAGAAACAAAGTATACTGTCATTATCAGAAAATTTATCTTCCCCTACTGAAGACTGTTCTGTGAAACCCAGGCTTCTACTCCTGGTAGTTTATAAGATGTAATATTTTTCCCCTCCCACATTTTTCTTGGGAAAAATAAAGCCTTGAGCAGCTATAGTACTAAGTAAATAGCAAAATATTGTATGTCCACACAAAATCTAGCTAAACACACAGAGTTCAGAGTACAGCTGCTAAATGTTCATTGTTCACTCACTGCTTTTATAAGTTAAGGCACTGTCTAAGAGAGGGAATGACCTCAAATATTTCATAATAGTACCACTGGAGCTAGTTTTTATTTCTATCACTAATTCCCAAATACAGAATCAAGCATCTTAATCCAATTCAACATCAACACCAGATTGCTGGGGTCTCCGGTAAAATAACCTGAACTGATGTGTCAAAGAAATCACTCTGCAATCTTGTTGCATCCATTGTACCATACTTAATTTTTAATCAGCTGACAAATGACATCTTATCATTATTATTTCTTCTTCTGAAGATGAGGCTCAAGACTAAGAGAAGTAAAGTAGTTCTGAAGCACTTGAATCAGAGCTAACAGTTTAAACAGCAACATCCACACAAACAGAAAACCAGGTAGGTAGATTCTTTTCAATGTTCACCAGGTAGATGTAAGAGCAAAGTACTGAAGCACCACACACAAATGCAGAAAAGAGAGTTTCCTCCTGAGCAGCACAAGTGGACTGGAGACACAAAAAGGATACTAGTGCTACAGCAACCCCCATTACCATTCACTGGCTTCTGGAGCTGCTATTCCTTCCCCATCCTCCAGATGGGGACAGCATTCACTGCAGATGCCCAGATGTGGCTAGATGTGTTATTCTGTGTTGGTTTTATTTTCTTATCTTAACTTCTATTAGCAATTCCTCTTTTCAGCCCTCTGTTAGGCACCTGATTTTTTTCAGTAATCAATATGCTTAAAATTAAGTACTAGTTTAAGCTCTTGGGAAATTTAAAAGTATGTTGGGTAGTATTCAAGTTATTTTACAGGCACGGAGACTGGGAAACATGTTTTTACTGTGATATTTTATCCAAATAAATCCTTTACAGTTAAAGATTATACTTTTAGATATTTTTCCCCCCTATTTCTAAGTTGGAAAAAAAAAAAAAAAACCCACAAAAAAACCCCCCACAGTACTCCAAATGTTAACTTCCTTGCAATTTTAAAAAATATTTTTCTTTTACAATTGGTTGCAAGATTCAGTTTTAGATGTTACTAAACCATGGAGAAAAAGATGTGCTTCAGGGTAAGTTTTATTCTGTGTCACCATGCTGTAAAATAGTACTTCTTGATCTATTTCTCATCTAAGTTTCTTTCTATTTTGAAGGTTTGTTCTGTACAGCGATCAACATCAGTACAATTCATATTCTGTCAATTTCTTAATCCACATTCCCACACACATGCTATAACCCTGTGAGTTTATGGCAGTGCAATTTACTTCAGCATCAAATGAACAGTACAAAACCCCCTTGCACATCAATGGAATCACCCATTGTGGATTGGTTTTGTGTAGACAGGGAGTAAATCACCTGATAATCTAATGAGGATGGATTGTGTAAATAGTTCCACAAAGAGCAAATGTGCATAGATAGGGCAATAAATTGGAATGATTGATGGGACAAGCACCATGGTAAGATCAAAGACATGAGGCTGCAGCAAGCTTTTTAATCACCAGACCTTGTGCTGCCATTTAACCACTTCCCGTAAATGCTCTCTCAGCACTCTGGATTGGAGATTTTCCACATTTTTCTGTCTTACACATTCAAGTTCAGCAGGATACAGCTTCCAGCAGCATCAGAAAACAGGTGAAGTGCAAACAAGATCACTATGAAGATGTGTCTGCTTGAGTTAGGCAGCTCTGCATGCTGTTACACAAGGGCTTTGCCACCCTGGCTTCCCCCTGAGCTTCTCTGCTGCTCATGGTCTTGTCTTTCACAGGAAGAATTATTACCTAAAAATGTGACTGCCCTTTTGGGGGACCAGGGAAACATGTGCTGACACCTCCCCATCCCCAACCCTTCAAAGTTGTACCATGCTTTATTTCACAAACCACCATGGCAATTTTGCTAGTAGAGCTCAGCACATGGAAGGAGTACAGGATACTGCCTGTCTCCCCTCATTATCTTATCATTACTGTGCTTACAGTGCCTGCCACTAATCTTGAGTTTGTTGATGGTTTGTTTTAAGTGTCCAACTTCCTCTGCATTGAAAAGATGCTCATTCTCCATTTGCTCTTCTCAGTTACTGCCTCTTCCACCCCAAAACCCACTATCTCTGTTATTCCCTTCCCAAATTTCTCCAAACCTTTAACCTTCCCACATTAATACTCCATTGCCAACTTAATTCCAATTTTTCTTTTCTGTATCTTCTCGAGTTTGCAATATCACTGACTTACCACCCACCAGAAACTTCCTCCAGACCTGAGCTCCCTTCCCAGGTCCTCTCCATTACCTCATCTTCCCCAAACCTTTGTTTCATTCAATAGCAGTCAGCTGCTTCAGCAACTGCCTCTTTCTCATCCATCTAATTATTGCAATGAATCTGTAGAAGATGCCAAAAGAGAGTGCTGAAATGCAATGAGAAATAAGTTTGAAGTACTCGTTGCTCTTCCTCCACCAGATAGAAAGGAGGACAGTTTAATTACCTGGAGCTTTGCAAATGCTCAAGTTATCAAGTTATCTCTTCTGATTCTAAAACTTTTCATAATCCTGAAGATGTTTCAGCTACAAGCAGTCACAAAGTGCAGCTTCTTAGAGAGAAGAGAGAGGGGGGGAAAAAAAAAAAAAGAAAAAAATGTTCATTTCACCTACTTCATACATATTACATCACAATTTTATCAACATTTAATATTTTATTGTTGAGATTTACCATCTCTAATCCTTCATCTTTGCATTTCGATTTCCTTCCACTGAAAGAATTAACAAGCATGCTGACTGTGCCTCTTCAGAAAAAGGCCATCTTACCTTTACGTACCGCATAAATATAACCTTTGTTTAGGGGGAGGGAGAGGGAATTCAGCAAACAACATAGGCAGGACACATTTTTAAATAACTTAATTTTTAAAAAAGAGTCAGTGTTTTAAAGATACCAAAATATTAAAGAAACTTTATACTGAAAAAAAGAACATATTCATATACTGAAGAAAAAGGGACATTTATTTTCATTGTGGGTTTTGGGGGTGGTACTGGTTGGGGGGGGGGATTGTTTTGTTCTGGTTTTTTCCTCTCCTCTCCAGTGTTTAGGGCACAAAGAATAAAGATTCTCAATGAGATTTTTTAAGATAAACCTGAATGCCTAATTCACTTTGAGAACATAACCATTACCATCAGCTCAGCAAGTTTTTTCAAAAAATCATTTTAGAAAAATGTTTTGAAAAACCCCATACTTCTTCACAGCCCACATGGTATCCTCAGGCACATTTAACAGCAGTCTGACATCCAGATACCATAGCTCTTAATGAGCTCATTCACAAGGCAGGCTCCCTGAGTAAACTGAGATGTCAAGGCCAACGCAAATGCTTGAAGAAATAATTGCTCAACAAAGGGTTGCAGAATTTTCTCCAAAATATGCAAGTCAAATTACTGGAAATGTAGAGGCAAAAATCATTACTACTTAGATTTTTCAGATTTGGCTTTTTTCCAAAGTAATAGTCATGTCACTTTTCCTCTGGGATTTTCAGTCAGTTGCTGTGTCTTCTAAACTTAAGACCTTTGCAGATCACCGTAAGCACTATAGGCATTTCTTAGTAAATTGGCCAAGATTTGCTTTTAACTCCATGGTTAATCTATTTCACCCTGGAAAACAGAAAGTCAGATAGCAAAGCTCTCCAGTCTGAACATTGTAGCTAGCCAGATGCAAAAGATTTGCAGTGGGAATTATTTGTACAACTGGTTTCCTTTTTGGAAATAGAATCCCATAATTAAAGAAAAATCCTTATGGGGAAGGCTTTGAACTTAAAGGAAGGGAACCACATAACCAACCAACCCAAAGACTTGATAGACCAGTATAAATCCAACCTAAACAGAAAACAAATACATGCTACTGCAATCATCACCACAGTTTGACTATATGTCTAACTTACAACAAACCAAAGAAAGAGAAAAATTCACATCAGATTTGTTATGTTTCACGTAACAAACTGTAAATAGCAACAAAATAAAAACAAAAATTTGGGTGGAAATTGCAAAGCAGTAATGGGCTGAGATTCTGTAACTGCCACAGGTACTGAGCTGACGCTTCACTCAAAACAGCTATTTTAGCATTTCAGGCATCCATAACTTATTAGATACTTCTTAATTTTGATTTATGTTGGAGAATTTGTGATCAAAGAGGAACATGTGCAAGTTTTCATTTTTTATCTCAATAAGTCAGTCAGTCTGGAATCAAATCAGTTTACCAGTAAAGCAAATTTTAATTTTTTATTTTCCTCTTGCTTGAGAAAGCCACTCTGCAGAATTTGCTAATAAGAACTGTGAAAATTAAATAAAAGACTTCTGTATTGCGGCTAAACCAATTACACTGACCTTTCACTCCTTACCTAGTATACATTCTTCATATATTAAAATAAAAAAAAATATGGACTGGCGCCTGCTTTTTTCCAACACCTGAAACTGTGCAGTACCTTATAAAGAATGGAAATTACCTGGTATATAATATATAATACTATATATAATATAATATAGACAGAAGTAATAAGACTATAGCCCAAAAATTATAAAGTGAAACAATAGGTCTACCTTGTTTTTCTAAGCTCAAGTGAAGACCGTTCCTCACTTGTGTAAAAAAGTTAATTGTGTAAAATTAATCTCTTCAATATATTAATCTCTTGCTCTATATACAGGTGTGAAGACATCTTTCAACCAAGGCTGCTAACCTTATACCTCAAAGGAATCTCTCACTCAGAAACCAAAAGGACAAACATCTTTCTGTCAAAGTGTCAAATCAAAACATAAATCAAACAACAGATGTTAAAATACATTTTCTAACCAGCTGTCATTAAAGTACAGATATTTTTAATATATATTTAATAGGCTTTAAAAAAATCATATTTTTAACTTGCTGACAATATGACATAATAAAATGTCTTTATAAATGCAAGATGCCCCATGGTATGTGTGGCATTAGGAATGGAAGAATTTATCCTGTGACCCCCTCAGCAATCAAAAGCACCAAAACGATTTCATGGAGGATTTTCAACCGACTTTTATCTAAGGCCTTACTACCGGGTTAGGGAAGGCATTTTCCATAAATTAATGCCTTAATTCAGTTTTCACTTTTGCTTTCTGTTTCACTTTAAAAAGAAAACCCTGAGGCTAGCAATACTGCACGACAATGCAAACCCATGCCGGTTTGCAATAGAGGGCTGTGTTCAAAGATAGCCCCACTGTTGACCTCAACCGCAAGAGCAAGTCCTTGCTAGAAAAGAGGCTAAGGAAGGAAGCGTAGTGCAGGAGCTTTCATCACATTAGAAGGCAAGAAGGAAGAGGTACAGGCAGGATAAATACATGATACCAATTAGTCATTGAAATGCAATGCTAAGCATTCCTATAGTTTTAATGTGTATGCTTATGTTCAGATACTCTGCTGAGAAAACAAATAATTAATTGATTTTGTGACAGGGTCAAAATATGGGTATAAAGAAGCAGTAATATCAAACCAAGCCATCACAAGAGAAAACAAATCTACATATTTCTGTTAATTCCCTGTAAGTCAATGTATAAGTTCCTGTTCCCTGTGAGTATGCTCTATACAGAAGTGAGGCAGAAGGAAGGAACAGGTAGCTAAAAAAAGCAGATGGGTGAACAGGACGGAAATAATAAACAGAAAGAGAGAGAGAGAGAGAGAGAGAGAGACTGCTCTAGTGGGGGAAATACTAGAAGAATGAATTGGGTGATAGAAAATGAAGAACTGAGAAACAAAGTTGAGCAGCTATATGGGATGTAGAAAGATATTTGACAGGGTGGATTCTTGAGGGACATGTGGGATTACTGGTGCCTTGGGTTACAGCAGATCTTCATACCTAGACACCAGAAATACTGAAGAACATCATCTGGAGTGTCCTACTAATGCTTCATTGGCTCAAACCAAAAATGAGAATTTCACTAACTAAGGAGCATTTCATTCCGATTACACAATAAAGCAAGCTGCAAAGGGGATGAATTGAATCAAAACTTAGATTAAATGTTCAACATGGTAAAACTCCAATATTAACTTTTTGGCTTATAATTCAAAAGCTGCAACACAGAAATTTTCCTGTATGATTGTTGATGGCAGCAGCACTACAGAAGAATTAATTAGAACTTCTGCTATGAGCTCAGGACAGCAGATCTCCCTGAAATTTTATTTAAATAGTATGTGAAACAAATAAATAGTAATTAAAAAAAGACCCCAAACAATAGAGGAAAAAACTTCTCAGTGTATTACACAACCTTACTGAACATTCAGATGCATTTTTGTACTGGTTATATTTGAATAAGGCAGTCACCTAAATACATGAAAATGTAAAGTACAGTACAGTGTATGTTAAATCAAATATTATCACAGGTTTATCTACGCCTGGGCTAAATCCAGAAAGCCACAGCAAAGCCTGAGAAAGAGGTGGACCTGAAACATATACGCAACAGAGCTTCCTTGTGTCCCAGAAACATTACTGAGCTATTACACAGGCCTTTGCTCATCGGAAAAAGAGGAAGTGAAAGGGGAACATCTGCAATGTCTGAAGTGTTCTAAAGGGAATATACAGGAAGGATGTTTCAAAGCTATTTGAGCTAATGTCAGATAGGGATAGGAGATGCAAAGCCTAATGAAGGACGTTAAACTACATTCTAACAGATTTTGCCTTATGAAATAATTATTAAGCCATGTGACAAATATATACACAGTTATGAAAATTATTAAACAAATGGGAACAAGCAAGAATCAAACTCAGTGGACCTCTACTGATCTAAACTGGTCCTGTGTTCTTCCCTTGTGTTAGAATATTTGCTCACAACAAAACACTTAAGGTAAAGCTATTGCTTTGAAAGACCTGGTAGTACCTACCTGAAAGCACTTTTTGTTGAATTCAGTGGTAATGTCTTTATGCAGGTATTACATTGCCATCTAGTGTATGCAGTATATATTGTAAACCCCAGGAAACAGACTTGCAGAATTAACATCACATAAAGCAGCAGCATTTTCCCTTTAGCTGGCTTTCCTCAATGCATTTTATCTTGCAAAAAGACAGATTTCCTCCAGGCTACTCAATCCCAAGAAACGTACGACTGGTTTTACCAGGTTTTACCTGGTTTACCAAGAAATTCAGTACCATAAAGCACTACTCTAGAAGCAGCCACTCTGCTGAAGCCCAGTCTGTTGCATTTAGCAGGCACATCCACTGAAAGTTTTAGGAATTTCAACTGTTCTTATGCATCAAAAGATGCATAAGATTCAATGGTCCTCCCCTGGATGGAACACGAGCCCTCACCCCTGACAGCAACACAGCCACCCCGCTCTGGAGTGACACTGGGTTGAGGAGATGGGGAATGATCCCAGTCTTTCTCATGCCACTTTCTATAACTAATCAAACTGTTATCAAGAAAAGGACAGTGGCTAAGCTGCACCAACAAGTCCCTGGATAACAAGGAGGCACAGTCCACGTTGCACCAGCAGAAGACCAAGCCACTGCTCCAGGCGGCCATCCGGGAGTCTCCCAGTCCCGTTCCAAGAAGGCAGGCTTGGAAAACTGTGGTTTCCCCACCCTGTGTGGACTGTTAGCAGTTACGCATCCCACCCTTGAGTACTACCCTTCCTGGTATTACTTGGTATAAGTCCCTGAATTCACTAGCTGTGAACAGTGCTAGAGGCACAGCAGGCCCAAGGTAAGAACAGGGGACTTTGGACAAAGTGGAGCTTGGCCATTTTGAAGTCTTGCAACACTAAGTGCTGAGCAATACCTCACCATGCATTTAAAGACACAGGCCTCACTCTAGTTTAAGAATTTGAGGCTTTTAAACCAAGACCTCTGAAGCACAGATTTATCCTATCTTTATGGTAAGTTTTATCTTTTTTGGAAGATCTCTTTCAAAACACAAACAGGCCCAGAGCCAACAGGAAAAGGTTAACTTATAGTGAAGACTATAAAGGAACAAGTAAATGGCACTGTATTCGAGAGTCCCTGGCCACCAGGAAGGCCACCCTAGCACTGGGCACTCCCACCTTCCTGCCCAGCCCTTCCCTGGGCTCCAAGCTGCTGCAGTGAATTCTGAGTGAAAAAGGAAAAAATGGTTTCACACTCACCCCATTCTCCAGTTCACCTGAGAGAGAAACAGGCTCTCCACTGGAAAGAAAGAACAGGAAAGAATCCTTACTATGATCAGAAAGGGAATTCGTGTCTTGAAAACATGCCTCTGCTTTCAAAATCCAGCTTCCCTGTTATAGAACTGAAGAAGCTCTTTTTAAGCCCCAACATCAGTTACAAATACCATGTTTTATGAGAACTGGCTACAGCTGTTCTTTTCAGTGGCTCACCCTTTTAACAATTTATCAAGGGCGTAATGTGATGCATAACCAGCAGGTTTTACCCTCCTTTTGCTAGATGTTGGGGTTTAAATTACTGATTCTCCTTGTTAACACATTTACTTACTTTACTGGACTTATCATATGATATATTGCACAGGGTGTTAATAATAAATGTATTTAATAGCCTGTAGCCTTTTGTTTAGCCACCACATTACACACTTGTATTTGTCATTACTACAGTTAATATTCAAAATACATCCTTTATCAAATTCAGTCTTGGTTTGTTATTAACCTCCATATATTACTTACATTGTGCTTCAGAACGCAAACACGCATGTAGTCCATAAACAGCTGAGCTAGGGGAGAAGGCTAGCTAGCACCCTAATTAATTTCAGTCTAAAAGAGTCAACTTAGCAAAAAACAACTGTTTAAACTAACCAATGTCATGTTAAATGAAACATTACACTGACTCTGTCAGCAGATCAGAGAGGCCAGTCCCTTCCAGCAGGGAGGGAGGTGAAGGACAATTAGGGCTGGTAACTTCTCTCATTAGCACAGCTGTTGGGCATTATGCCAAGAGAAAATGTAGCAAGTGTAAATAGAGTTCCATGGTGGTTATAAATCTTTTTTTTTCTAAATATATTGAACACTAATTCAGCAAGATACTGATACCTGTACCTACCACCAATCATGTAAATATTCCCATTCCCTTTAGTAGGACAGCAACTCAGGTACAAAAGTGAAGCAAGTACTTAAGTAGCTTGCTGAATTAAGTCTTCAATGTAATAATTGGCAGATACAAAACTAGTACACCTCTTCCATCCCACCTCATTCTATCACTATCCTTCAACATCTTCCAGCCTTAAATTCACAACTTTTTGTAGACAGATACAGCATCATCTAAGTTAGTTCAGGCATATCTGTAGCCTTTTGGCATGTGGTCAGAAAAAGCTGCTATTGCTGTAGCTAGGGCTTGGTACTTTCCCCATTTGCTAAAATAGAAGCACTTACAAATGATTACCTGATTGCTAGCTTACCACATGATTAGTTAATAGAATAAATGGATGTTTTCTTCAGAGAGTGAGATATCAAAAGAAGGTAACTCTTTCAATAACAAGTGGTAGTATCCACCTTATTCTTGTAAAAGAATAATGAATTTTTGTTAACTAAAGAAAAGACTGTTCCAAACAGAAGAGATTATATATAACTGGATCCTTTTCTAATAATTTTTAATGGGTTGGAGTTTTTTAATCCAAAGTGGAAATAGCAAGATGTTTACATTAAAATTCAGAGGAGCAAGAACGCCTCTGGTTAGATGCCTAATAACATCGAGATTTCAACAGCATCCTACTAATGAGCCTCAATTTGTTTGCTAACTCCAGGAAAGTTGTTCAGCATTTAAGTTAGCAGCCAGACATTCATGTGAACTCTACTAGTATGGGAAAGATGTTATTCTAAGGAAGTAGAGGATGGTCAAGAAACTTCTGAAGGCTAGTAGAATTCCTAAGCTAGAGCAGAAGATGAGGCTTGTACTAAGAGCACTTCTGTGTGCCAGTTTGATGTCAAGCATCAGTAGACGGCTGATGTCAAACAAGACATTTCTCAAGCTGGTCCACTACAACTTTACAAGAAAGCGCTGATCACACACAATTTTTCACAGTAAAAGTGTATGGAAAAACATTATTTCTAGCCATTCAGGTACAGAACTGTTTCCCAAAGGCCATAGCTTGCTATTGAGCATTCACCACGGTGAAAGGCAAAAGTTACCACTGAATTTAGCTGTGAAGGATGTATGTCCTTACCTGGAAGAAGAGACTTTTACGTTCTTGTCCTAAAAACTGACATATTCCATTTAAGCTTCTGCAGTGTTTTTTGCATGGTTATTATAATATTTCTTCATTAATAAGGAAGCAGTTCATAAAATATTGGAGGCAAAATTATAATATAGAGGGGAAAATCTTCGTGGAATTTCCTATGGCAGTGTGAGGTCTTTATTCACAAACGGGGCAGCCATCTCCAATTTAATAACCAGATGTGTCCAGAACGCAGTGCTTCCAAATATTTCAGGTATGTGAGGTTTCAGAACATGACCCATTATGCCAAAAATGCACACAGGAGAGGAAACAGGTAATTGGGAGGGAAATGCGCAGTAGTAGCACATGCCAAACTGCCCTTGCTCAACATGTGAAAGCTGGGAAAGAGGATCTTTGTGGTGGAAAGAAAAGGGACACAAGGTCATTTTCTGCTCCCAAGGATGGCATTTGTAATCCGGAGTAATTCCACTGAAGTCAATGGTTTTAAATATAGTGTGGAAAATAGACTCTGGCTGTTATCCCTTTTTAAAAACAATGGGAGGTGGAGAGTCAGTTCAACACATCTTTACTAAGTCTCTCCTCCTCTCTAGGGACACCTAGGATAAGGGCCAAACAGGTACCTAAATATCTAGATTTGCTGGCTCACAAGAAGTGCTGGATTAAGGGGTGATACAGAGGATGGTCACCTCATCAGCCAAAATTTCTTTGTCCCATCATTCTGACAGAGGATGCTACCCACCAGAAGGAGTGGTTTGAGTCAAAATGCATTCCCCACTTCACAGAATTTCAAGGTGGAAGCATAATAATGTAGTCTTGGCAGTAATAGGTAGCATAGATGTTCAGATCCTGTTTTAAGTTTTTGCCATCAAGTAATAATTAAAGGGTATTTAGGGCATTTACATAGTTCTTAATTTTATGCTTAGATTTTCCACATACTTAGAATACAAGGGTTTTTTATGGGTTTTTTTTAGCTTTTCAAAGCAATCTTTCCAAATATTAAAGACTTTGGGGAAAAAAAATCTGTAACAGGAAACATTTGCACAACTTGATTTTTATCTTTTGATTATTTTGATCTGCAATTTTCTAAAGGGAAAACATTCTTTGGAAATGTATGACATGGGATTTTTTTTTTTCCCCACGTTAGGCTTCTGAAAGCATTCCAGACACAACAAAAGAAAAAAAAAAAGAAAGTTTATATTCAATTATCTATTGATTCCTCAGATGAATAACCATATTGTAGCTTTCCTGTCCCAGGATTTTTTTGTCCCAGATTGCTGTTTTGTTCTTTCTAGGTAGAAATCTAGACAGAATATTTGAATAGCTAAAGAAAGAAAACTACAGATTTTACTCTACATGGTCATAGCTGAGTCCTCTCTGTTTATATCTTATTCTGATTCTGCAAGCAGAAAATAATTGAGATGATACACTCCTTGAACTTACAACACAGATGAGAGTTGCAAGATAGTATGGAAAGGCCTGTCATCTCCACACAGCTAGTTCTGTTGTCTCTTCATGTCCCCTCTCTGTAACCTCATTGTAAAAAAAATCACTGTGGGCATATCAAATACGGAGAGGTAGAAAAGACATTGTTGGTATAAGCAAAATGAATATGAGCTATTGCCTCAAAATTATTCCAGCAAGTTACAGCTTGGCTGCAGACAGCACAGATTCACAGCTGGTACATATTGGTACAGCTCTGCTAGCTTCCCTACAGCAATGTCAGTGACAGCTGCTGTGGACCTTCAGCCTAACCTCAGCATCCTAAAGTTTCAATGCATAGTCAAGTTTCCCAACATAGTATCTGGAAGAAATATCTGGAAAGCATTAAAGGAAAATATATGCTGAGATAGACAGAATCTCAGTAATCATAATTGTCACTGACATTAGAGGAACTATTGCTAAGGAGTATTAGTTATTTAGCTGATAACAGGGAAGTGCAGAAGTAAATCAAACAGAATCTACTTTTTAAACTTCTCCTTCCACCCAATAATCTACACGGGTGTGAAAATCCATAGTTCAATTGTGTGATGCCCTGGAGAAGAACCAGTTTAAAATTAAAAGTGTGTTGCAACTTTGTTATTTTCCTTCATTGTGTACATCCCCATAAACACACAGTTTTCAAGTTCTCAGCTTCGGCTGTAGTCAAGATAGAGTTTCACTGGGTGTGGTCCTGGATGTTTGTGATTTTAGCAGCTTGCCTACAGTTAATGAAGTTTATCTTGATATTTCCTCTCATTACTAAGCATGGTTTTGATTCTAAAATAAGACTATCCAGGTCCTAATCCAAGAGCATCAAACAATAAAGCAGCAGCTCAAACTATTTTGACAAACATGTTTCTCAAGTATTGAAACTGATGTGATAGGGATTAAGAGTAGGTCAAACAAAGGCATTTCATGGGCCATCCTCTCTTGGAGGAAAAATATGCCTTTGCAAGGCAGAATGAGAAACCGAATATGAATAAAACCATGAGATAGTCCTGAAGTCTGAGTCACCTACAGCTGACCATAATATGCTAAGAAAAGTGCTGGGCCTTGCTTCCCCCACTAGTTTAGAGAAAGAAAAGGCTGTTAATTTATTATTGCCCAACAAATACAGAGTTCTGAGATAACCCATGATGTTGCTGGTTTATGAAAGACTAGGCAAAGAAAACACTTAAAGTGAAGCACTGAAATTCAGGGAAGGTTAAATTTATGTGTGTATTTAAATATATATAGATGTATATAGATATATAGAGATGTATGTATATGTATGTGTATGTGTATATAAATAAAACATTCATAATCTTTGTTTCCCTTTTGTGAGTGCTTTTGCACAGTTTGCACAATATCCACCTAAGTATCATTTGTCTAAAAGAAAGTGCAAGATGTCATTGAGTAGTTTGCCTTAATATAAGAGACTTAACAGTATGAGGAACTAAGAGTAAAAGCAAACAGAAAAAGAAATGAACTGCAGTATATGATTGCACCTTTCTAGCCCCATCTTCAAGGAGAAGAATTCCTGAGTGAAGATCTGGCAGGACATGAAGGTAGGTCCTGCTTGACAAACCTGATCTCCTCCTACAACAGGGCCACCTGCTTATTGGATGAGGGCAAGGCTGTGGATATTGTCTACCTTGACTTTAGTAAGGCCTTTGACACCGTTTCCCACAGCATTCTCCTGGCGAAATTGGCTGCTCGTGGCTTGGATGGGCACACGCTTTGCTGGGTAAAAAACTGGCTGGATGGCCGGGCCCAAAGAGTTGTGGTGAATGGAGTTAAATCCAGTTGGCAGCCAGTCAATCCAGTTGGCAGTGGTGTCCCCCAGGGCTCGGTTTTGGGGCCACTCCTGTTTAACATCTTTATTGATGATCTAGACGAGGGGATCGAGTGCACCCTCAGTAAGTTTGCAGATGACACCAAGTTGGGTGGGAGTGTTGAGCTGCTCGAGGGTAGGGAGGCTCTGCAGAGAGACCTGGACAGGCTGGAGCGATGGGCTAAGGCCAACTGTAGGAGTTTCAATAAGGCCAAATGCCGGGTTCTGCACTTCGGCCACAACAACCCCCAGCAGTGCTACAGGCTTGGGGAGGAGTGGCTGGAGAGCTGCCAGTCAGAGAGGGACCTGGGGGTGTTGATTGACAGCCGGCTGAACAGGAGCCAGCAGTGTGCCCAGGTGGCCAAGAAGGCCAATGGCATCCTGGCTTGTATCAGAAATAGCGTGGCCAGCAGGGACAGGGAAGTGATCTTACCCCTGTACTCAGCACTGGTGCGGCCGCACCTCGATGACTGTGTTCAGTTTTGGGCCCCTCACTACAAAAAGGACATTGAATTACTGGAGCGTGTCCAAAGAAGGGCAACGAAGCTGGTGAAGGGTCTGGAGCACATGTCGTATGAGGAACGGCTGAGGGAACTGGGGTTGTTTAGTCTGGAGAAGAGGAGGTTGAGGGGAGACCTCATCGCCCTCTACAACTACCTGAAAGGAGGTTGCAGAGAACTGGGGATGAGTCTCTTTAACCAAGTAATAAGCGATAGGACAAGAGGGAATGGCCTCAAGTTGCACCAGGGAAGGTTTAGACTGGGTATTAGGAAGCATTTCTTTACAGAACGGGTTGTTAGGTGTTGGAATGGGCTGCCCAGGGAGGTGGTGGAGTCTCCATCCCTGGAGGTGTTTAAGAGTCGGGTTGACATAGCGCTGAGGGATATGGTGTAGATGGGAACTGTCAATGTTAGGTTAATGGTTGGACTAGATGATCTTCAAGGTCTTTTCCAACCTAGACGATTCTGTTATTCTGTGAAGTATAAAGACTACTCATTGCCTTCAACGATTTCTATCCAAAGGCCCAGAATAACATGGTTATTCATTAGAAATTATAAAGCAGTGCATGTTCTGTAACTCTATGGCCTTCTATTACCAGCAGCAGCTTAGTTTCACCCTTTTAGATAGTAAATTTCATCATACTGCAATCTCTTTCACATTTACTGACCTGGAAACCAGCACCTTCTGCAGTGCACAGGCCATATCAGGATTTTAGCATGCATCTCGGGGATGTTGGAATGAAAAAAAGGAGGTTGTGGAGAAAGAACAATTGCAAACTGCTGAAGAAGGGGAGAAAAATGTATGGCTTTGACATCCCGTCCCTCCCCATGGAATTTGAGAGGAATGGAGACTTGCAATACAAATAATTTTCTTGGATATTAAGGGAGCTGAAGCTGCTGACATTATAAATGTCAAGCCAGTCTTTAATTAGTAAATTCTAGGAATAGTGTAATTCCAAGAAAACTGAGAAACATCTAAGACTGAGGGAGGAGAGAAAGACCTTTTAAGCATTTTGATTGATCTTAAAATCAAACAGATTCCTACAACATTTCAGCAGGTTCTGTTATATTTAAAAATTCAGCTCAGAATCAAAGCTAAAAAAATCTCACTTGGCTTCATTCAGAGCACAGATAGTAGAGTGAACCAACCCAGAAGCAAACATGGAAAATCAATACCCAGATATTTTTAATGGCATACAGATAATGTCCACAGAATCCAAGCCTGAATTCTCAGAATCCTGTAATTAATGCATAAAAAAATGCTCCAAGACCGATGAAGCAGAAGCTCAAAGGGATGTGTGATTGTCTAAAGCCTCAGAAAACAATTAAATCAGATGGAACAATCAACTGAAAGGGCATACCCATGAAGAATAAAGGATTGGTTCAGCCAAGGAACACAAACAGCATTTAAACAGTCTTTCAAAAGGACAACAGGCTTATTTTAAAAAATTAATATAATGAAAATTCTACCATACAGCTACATGAACTATTGCAAAGGTGAATCAACCTCACTAAGAAAATACTGAACATTAGTTCTGCTTCTGAATTTGCCTAGTTTCAGTTGCCGACTATTTGATCTTGTTCTGTCTTTCTTTGTTGGACTGTGAGTTCAATTATGTAGCTACATTAATAAAAACTATGAAACCAGTAAAAATACTTTTAAGTGTAAGCATTATACCATAAAATATCAAGTCTGAATTGACATTTTTATAAATGAAAGATTCAAGTGGAAGCAGAATAGTATGTTCTTCAAAATTTTGCTGTCTACCTTTAAATAACCCTGTTTTATTTTTCAGCCTACAGTTTTCAAAGGCCCCTAAGGCATCTAAGAAGTTTTATCATAAGTGAATTGTTTTGGTACACAAATATTCACTGCAATCTTTTTACAGTCTTTTAAATTTGTATTTATTGTATTTTTATTTTGGATTTCATGTTTTCTATTTTTATCTTGGCTTTTAATTTTCTTAAATTTAAAATGAGGTTTTTGAGATCAATTAATTTTGAAACAGTCTGTGAACACATCACCGTGTTTAATTGCTTTGCTGAAGCAAAATTCCACCTGGTAAAACTTTCATTCTTCTGTGACACTTGTTCAAGTGTATTATATGTAATTATTATTTTTTCATTTGGACTTTGTTTTCCTGGCAACTGTTTATCTGGGAATTCTTAACATGATGTGCCAGCAACTTATGTAAACCCACAACCTGAATATTTTTCATGTTAATTTGAATTTATCTTGGCATCTTGTAATACCATCCAGTGCATTGGCATCAAATATTGAATGACTTAACTTAGAGCGTCCTCCAAATTTTGTTTCTTTTCAGCGGAAATCCCCTGCAAGCTATGTCTAACTTTTGAGACGTTACAAAAATGATCAGAAGATTTTGCAGATGTTTAACATCTTGCATATTACCACATATGTTAACTGACATCTGATGTTAAGGCCTGTCAGACATATGTGGAAATAGAGAGTTGAAGACAAAATCTATATTTATTTGGAAAAGCATGTATCATATCCTGGTACAACAAAGCTCAGAACCCGTTTCTTTTCATTTAGTCTTTCAGTTTCCTGAGCAAGGCACAAGAAAGCATTCCCTTCAGAAGTTTCTTTTGCAAAAGCCCTACTAAAACAGCTAATAAATAGGATTTTTAGGTCAAAATGCAGTAGAAGATTCAGGTCTACAGACTTCAGCACAGTGCATGAAGGGCATCTGGAGCATTGGACATGATGCAGGGCAGCCTGCACGCCAAGACAGCAGCCACCGTTGTTTTGATGTAGTCACTGGCTACATTAGAACTGTACGCTATAAATTTTTAAATATTTCTGTAAGCAGTAACTGGACCCCAGGCTTCCCTGGCCTCTTTGGTAAGGTGGCTGCCTGGTCCACCCCACTGAGAGGCACCTTCTTTGCCCTTTGGGGTCACCTAGCCCCATGACACAAGGGTCTGCCTCGGATTCACTTGTCTAACATAGGCATATAATTTAGACGTGATTCACAAAACCAGGAGTCTGCATTGCCTTTATGGCAAAGAGAATAGGTGCCTCCAAGGATTTCTGAGCCATTAAGTGCCTAAAATAGCCTAGAGAGGTGATGTACATTCTTGTCCTACTTCGTTGCTCCCACACACATTTATGTATGTATGCACACAGTGAATACAACAGATAAACTTTGCAGCATCTAAGTCTTTTCTTTGCAGTAAGATCTTTCTGGACTCTAAGTTTTTTTACACTAAACATCTGCAAAAACTGCCTCCCAACAGTTTTTATTGCATCTGTTAAAACCTGGTAACACCAGGACTAGAATGAATGCCCCTCATTTACCACACAGCAATAATAAATGTTATGCAGCACCTGCTCCCAAAGGTGCTTCTGTATTTTATTCAAAACTCCTTTAAATTAAAAGGATTCCAGCCCCCATAGGAATCACAAAGCAGATATGCTGACATATGTGTATACAGGAATAAATATCACTATCACGATAAACCTTCAAATAAATTACCTGAATCTGAAGTGGAAAGAAGGCAGTATTAGGTTTACTGTTATTCCTTCTCAGATTGAGCTTCTAAGACCATGTCTCAGAAACCGTGTCTCAGACCACGTCTAACCTACGAGATGCAGGAGCACTTCCCAGCCTTCAAGCCTTAATGTATGCCTGCCACGCTTTGATGGGGAGTCAGATGCATAGGACAGATCCTTCCTCCTATACCACCAGGGAGGTGTAGCAGCTGTCTTCTACCTCCATTGGAAGAAATCTAAGCACGCAGGCCAAAAGCAAGATACTGGTGGGGTCCCCATTCTGGAGACCTGAAGATTCAGGACACCAGGCTATTCCAGGGGACCCACCTCACAGTGCAAGTGCAAACTTAGGATCTTTAGACACAAGAAAGCCCTGTAATCCACTCCTGATGGGTCTTGGCACAAGTGATCCTTGAGTTGCTCAGGCTGGGCTAGTTTTTGACACACCCAGAGAGAGAACTGGAAGCAGCCAAGCAAAGCCAC
This sequence comes from Strix uralensis, assembly GCF_047716275.1. Lineage (NCBI taxonomy): Eukaryota > Metazoa > Chordata > Aves > Strigiformes > Strigidae > Strix > Strix uralensis. The sequence continues at coordinate 44,788,353 of NC_133975.1, forward strand.
ATGAGTGGATATTTAGTGAGCTGAAGGGAGGGAAGTCAAACTGTAATTTTGTACTGCTCTTGGCAGCCAATTCCCCTCTTGAATCTTGTCCATAGTTTCTGAAATGTGTTTAATTTACCTTTTGTGCAAGAAGTGGTGGAATGAGGAGGAGGGATGTTAGTTCTGCACCCTTGGACACCAGCACATGCACCACAGTAGAGGAGCAGAACAGATGCTCCTCCGAGTCCATGAACTTGATTCTCACATTACAGGATGACATTGCAACACTGTGAACCCCTCTATTGCTGCCATGCTGCAGTCCTGTAAGAAGTTCATCTAGCTCTATATATTATGGCCCTGACAACATCCTCAGTGGGTGAATGTAAAAAAAAAGGCACCCTAATTTACCCTCCTATCTTCCACTGAGCAGCAGTTCAGAGGCTTAGTGAGCTGTATGTGACCACTGGTCCAGCTAATATCCATTATTTCTACCTTAGGTCTTGCAATGACTCTTAACAAGTTCCACAACCAATTCTGCACTTTGTGAAAGTGGACTTCATTTCTTGTTTATTATTTTGCATCTTTCTCCTGGAAAAGATGAAGAACAATTACTGCTAATGCAAAATAAGCAGCCTTGGCACCAGATAGTCCTGACCACTCAGATTCCAGGCTTGAGGGTCTGATAAAAACCTGAGCGAAACCAACAGGAATCTTTCCAGAGTAGCTTTACCTAAAGTCTGAAGGTACAGACACACTGCGCTCCTAGAATCCCATAGGCACATAATCCTATTCAGCGCTTTACTAAGGAATGATTAGCAAAAGGTCTACAAAATCTACTTATTTCACAATACTAAACTGCTTCCAGTGCATTCCCAGATGTAAAATTCCCCCTACATTCCCAATGCAGGAGCCAAACTCTTCAGCTTCTCTCTTTGACAATTTCCACTGTGCACAGAGGGACACATGATTACAAAAATCTGTGGTGGCTTAACTGAATATGAAAGTAGAACAAAGATAAAATAACATGAAGTATTAACCACTAATTCAGGGAAAATCTAGCACTACGATAAATGGTGCCTACTCATGAATGTGTTTAAGTCATTGCTAAAATATAATGCCTGGGGCACAGAGAGGCAAAATAAGGAGGGCTGAAAAAAGATCAACACTGCAAGGCCATTTAACTCAATTAATATACTCCCATTATCACAGTTAGCAAAAGTAAACAGCAGTTGTTTCTAAATATCTCATTTTTTATACTGCCTATTCCAATACTTGCTATACTGCTCAAAAACTTAGCCCCTGGAAGCATAGGATTACATCAACTTCTCAGTTGTCATTTTCTTCTCCCCCTAAAGCAGGCTTTAAAATTGAAAACTTGAAGCAAGCTCACTCAAAACCCTCACAAGCCAGGAGACAAACAAACCCACTGGGTTTTTTTATGCCATGACTTTCAGAAAATCTCCCGAGTATTTTTGTTTTCTGGGTTTAATTATAGGAGTCAGAAATGCTGGAACTGAGGCTGTGTCAATGACCGACCTTATGAGTCAAATTAACAAGCAGTAAATTATTCACAACAGATGTACATAAACAGAAACATACAGGGGAAATAAAATACCTGCAAGAAGACCATCAGAATGAGCTCTTTGCAAGACTCAGGAAGGCAGAAAGCAAGCACTGCAGTGATGTTTCTGGATCCTGCGTTTCCAGTGCTAACTACAACTAGGAAACAAGGCACTCCTCCAGTGGAGCAGATTTACTGAGAAGCTCTAAACAGCTACTCTAACTTGCAGGAAGGCAGTCATTAATCTGCTGCTATTCTACAGCCTCTGCTGGGTCAAATTAAGCTCAGATATGGGAGAGAATCAGGTTCATGGGAACCGTGCCTTGTAACTTTAAATTCCAGCTCCTCTAAACCTACCTGTCATTCTTCTCTGAATCCTCTCCCTTTCATTGGCTAGTTATTAAGTGTTCCTAACACACCTCTTAGATTTGCTAAAAAACCTCAGAGAAATAAACTTGGTAGCAATTCTTTCTTACATACCATCTCAGTTTTATTTTACACATTAATGTATGTTATTATCAGCTCAGGAATAGCCAGGACTACATGTGAATTAACATATATCGACATGAACACCACAACCTAGGAAAAAGGAAACGTAATTCAGATGCAGTGATTTTGTTTGACTTACTTTGTTATTATAATCCTGACCACTGTAGTTATAAGGAATGCATAGTACCACAGGTTTGCAAGCACACTGTGGTTTCTAATCCTAAGGACTGATATGGAAAAAGAACAGGTTTGTAAATACTGTGGGACAGACACACAAAAATGTATGCCCTGTCCCACTGACCCTGCACAGATGCGGAGTATCTCATTCTTATTCATGACTTTACTTGAACACCTGCATGGGGAAAGGGCTCAGAAAGATGTATACTCCAAAAGGAAAATGTTCTGTCACAAAGTTAAGGGGCTATGGATGACTCTCAATGGGATGTTGGCACTAATCCCAGTCTCGTTTCTCTGTTCAAACAGCAAATTAATTGGCACACGCACTTCACTGAGGATGTTTATGGCACACTTTGCAGACATGCACAGCCAAAGAGGTCAAGTTTTGAACCTGTAAATTACTCACACATTTTACATTTTAAATAAACCTGTAGATTTATTGTACAATAGTACAGCATGTGCCTTTTTAACCAAAAGCTCAGCATCACACAACACTTTAATCTTCCATTTAAACATACACAGTCCTACAACACAGCTCAGTTCAGCTAGGAAAGCTACATAATGAATTAATTTATTGAGAGTCCTGGCTACGCTGTTCTTAAGGAGGTTTACCTACAGCAAGAACAGTGGCAGTGGTTCTGGTGTTGTAACATTTAATTACTTTAACCTGTTCTCAGCACAGTAATAGCAAGCAGTCATCTAGAGCAAAACGAAGAGCTCATTTAAGGGACACCACATTTAATTGCAAATGCATGAAACAGTAGACCAGAGGATCTCACAGACGTAATACAAGTATGGATTAGAAATCTGTTACGAGATCACTTTGATGTAATGTCTGCACTAACTATGCCACACAATCCACCACACAGGAAGACTGGATGCATGACAGGCATCACACCATGTACTAATATCATTTGGATTGAAATTGTTAGGTTTGGAAGGGGCAGAGCAGTGTGTTCTATACAAATACACACTTGCCTTATTACAGAAACACTCCTGTAGCCATTTGCCCACATGCCAGCAGTCTCTTGTTATAATTCATTTTTATAATGTTTGCTTCTATTTCACCTGCTTCAGTTGAAAACAGTACCAATACTTCCAGACACAGAGTGTATTTTGTGCTATGTGTCTTAGCTGTTCAAATTGTCATGAACACCTGATCTGGTGTGTAACTGGGCATCCTTTATGCATACTCTTGTGCACAGCTATCAAAACATGTTCAGATATGATTTCTTGTTTGACACAGGGGTTCCTCATCACAATGGAGATTCGAAGTTCATCACTGCATAATGACTTACAGCAAGTGAAGTTCCCCTGAAGTTTGGAACTAAATATCTACTACTCCAATGAGCTACAGGTTACATAGCAAAGCCTTGATCAGAGAAAGAAAGCTTATGCCTTTTTATTGCTGTTCCATTTATCAATGTGTCAAACCTTAAGCCTGTTACTTTAAAGGATCAAGAGCTATTTTTACTAAAGAATTTCAGATTCCCAGAAAACACTATTTTTGGTAGATTTTTAAATACCCGAAGGAGGTAAATTTGGATCCTACACTTGAACATGTGATTTTTCATTTACAGTGGGAGTATGGTTAAGTCATGGTGGGTTGGTTCTGAATGGTACTGAACTCCTATAGCATCAACTAAAATAATATGTTAATCAAAACACAGACAGAGATAATAAAGAAACAGAGGAAGGAAATCTATATCAAACATCTGATCTTGAATTAAAATAGACCATCAATAGTGTGTAAGCCTTCAAACAGATGAGATGCTTAGCTGCTATCAAGTAAGCATACCAGCAGTGGTTTCAGAAGAATTATACCAAACTTGCACCCACTACGGTTCATGCGTATTCTCTGACTCTTCAAATTTCACTCATCTTAGACAAAATACTAAAGCAAGTTAATTCAAGTATACTAAAAAAAAACACGAGAAGGAACTTTTTAAATCAAAGTTGCTTTTTCTATCATCCTCAAGTATTTTGGGAAAATTTCACCACACTGAAAAAAATTTCACTTGTCTATCTTGCTTCTAGTTTTAGATAAGACTAACCAGTAGAAGGAACAAAGTTGGAAACAAAACCATTCTTGGCTTGTGAGACTAAATGCATGTCCTCAGTAGACTTCCAGTTTATTGTCTAAACCGTAATGTTTTGGTAGCTTTCAGTGAACATATGAACTTCTGACTGATTATCTAGACACTGCTGACACATGTAGATTGTTGGAAAGGCAGTTTTAAGACAGACATCATCTAAACCGATTTTTTTTTTCTTGCTGTAAAGCAAACACAAGCAACATATTAACAAGATGCACAAGCCCTTCTTTGCCCATTCAGAACTTTTAATTTGGTTAATAAGTAATATGAAATAATTAAAACCTGATCTTGAAATATCATTAACAGTTTAAGGAATAAAGCTCTGCTATTTCCTGAATTCACTCCATGGCATCTTTAATAAAAGAGCTTACACAGATTCCTTCTGCTTAATAAAATGAAGTCAGCTTATGCTTCTTACATGTTTAAATAGCCCAAACACCAGAGACATACTAAATGTTATACTGAATTTTAATCCTTGTAAAATATTATTACACCACACACTGTTATTATAAATCTTTTCAATAACATCCATTATAGAACTCAGTAAAGAGCTCTGTCTACTACTATGCACTGTCAAGTATTTCTGGCAGTATTGGGAATTGACTACAGCATATTTCTGTTTTAAAACCAAGAGTTAACCTACATATTCTGAACTTGCAAATAATACACAACAGATTGTACTTCCATATAGGCTGCAGAGACATTCACTCATTTTTTTCTGATTTGTATATAAGAGTAAATTTTCTATAACAATATGAAAGAAAATTAATAACTTATCTAGCTAGGAGGCTAGTAGTTATTTGTAATCATATTAATCAAAAGATGACTGAAAAATTCAAAGTTAATTGTTGTGAAGTGCACAAAACCTAGAATATAGGGACTTTCCACAGTACATTATACTAAGTCAACATATAATAGATTAAACGCTGTAAAGTCAAAATTTTCATTTAAAAATTTAGTGTTTCTGACATCATCTTCCACCATTCCATCAACTCTTCTTTCTCCTCTTCTTTTCTTTCAGATAATGACTCCAGTTCAAAATCAACCTGAGTAAGAGAAACAATCAAAAACATCAGTAAGACTTGTAGAAAGAGATGAAAACCTCAACATCTCTTTTTATGTCGTGCTATTTAAAGATATTCTGTAATCTTCTATCTGATTGGCTATTCACACATCAACCAATAAAAAAAGTTTAAGTATCTCAATGTTACCCTTCCCTGTGTCTTTTCATTTTAAATAAGACTAGCAGGAGATGAAGTGAGTTTACAATGAGATTACTCTCAGAGGCTTGTGCAGCAAGTACTAGAAGAGTAGATTTCCAGACTGTCTTCTAAATTAGCATATTCTGAAATATTCTGAAAAATCACCTCCTGCTTGCATATATATCATGAAGGAAAAAAAGCCTTCCTTTTTATATATAATAGACAATAAACCAACACACATGTGAGTACATACCACAACTGCAGGGCTAAAGGGCACAGCCACTTTTTTAGTTATTGCTAGATAGCCTGGTGCTGAGGCTGTAAGTTTGTAATTTCCAGGCACAAGCAATCTCCAGTAATCACCATCCTTGGCTGTAGAGAAGAAGAAAAAAATCCAAATAAATATCTATAAAACTAATTACACAGCTAAGGAGAAGAGACCATATATCTTGTCAGAGTCTTTCATATTCCTGTCAGCTTTCCTTTTGTCTGTCTGAAAGGACTCTTCTGTAAGGGCTGCATATATATATCATTACAGATTTTCTTCTTTTCCGGTAACCAAAATACAGATTTAAACTGTGAAGTTGTGCTGTAGCCTGCATGAAAGACTTTATATGCTAAGGCTGAAGGCTCTCCAAGCACACTGAAGAGAAGGACAATATGGGACATTATTTTACGTTAGAAGCACCCCCCAACCAATGTATAGCTCCTGTTAAGTGTCTGAGTTTGTTTGCAATGCAATGTTAATTTGTCATGTCCCTCAGTATTCTGAAAATCCAAATGTAAATACATCTTACTCTCATCAAATTTAAATAAATAGGACCATCTTTCTCAATTTGTCTTGCAGAGAAAGCTATAAATCATCATTTCCTAAACATGTTTCACCCCTGAAGCATCATTATCTACATGTTTCAGTATCCAGGCAATGTCTAGGGCTTTTTTCTTCTGTTTAGCTAAACAAAGAAATGAAAGTTTGATCCACTCAGGTCAAACAAAGGCTCCTACTGCACTGAGTGTTACTGCAGATCATCTTTTTCAGTCACAGAATAAAAACACATCATCCTCTTCTCTAAGAATGACCCTCTCCCATCTTCACAAAGACTCAGATCCTCCCTGCATCAGCAGTGGGCAATTATCTAATTTGTCACAGATTAATACTCTGAATTTCTCTATCTCCAGAAAACACTGCAAAGCTGTTCTAAAGGTCAGTTAGCAGTGCCATTTAAGGACTTGGCCATGCTCTTACTGCCAGTTCCTTAAATGTTTTTTCAGCACATCTGCATCTACACAGTGCACAGAGGGAAATATTACTTAAATGTCTGCAATTCGCAGAGTCAAAAAATGTCAGTAGTCAGTCCAGTTGTTCCAAGACTTTTCATAAAACAGAAAGGAAAAAAATACTGCTGCCGAGCTATGATAATGATCTATTCTAATTCCTGGCACTGGAACAAAGCTGAATTTTAACTCACAAAGGAGCAAAGAAAAAAAAAGCCAAAGAATATTTATCGTTCTTTTTGAATGTGCTAAAATTCAAGTACTTGTTTTCCTCACTGTTTTGACAATACAGGACTTCCAGGCTTATAAACACACAATGATGTGAGAGGATTCATGATTAGATGCTTTTTTGTACTGTAGAAGCATGAGCTGTAGGACCGTATGCATCACTCTCTCATAACTCAAAATACATCTTTGCACAGCTTATTCCCTTATTATCCCTGAAAATTTATTTTCAGCCTCTATACTTTTTGCCTTCTTATATACAGTGAAGGTTGGTGGCTAATGTCATCACAGACTGTTCTCCTGCTTGGCAGAAATGCTGGCCTCTTTGCAGGGGATGTGAGAACAAACACAAATCAAAGCCAACTGAAGGGTCTACCAGTCCTGTTTCATAGTACTCTGCATTTCTGTAACATATCATTGGGAAAATGACCATAGCATAAGCTCATGCATAAAGCAATGACATTTTATTATTGTTTTTCTAATTAGCATCTTGTGCATATTAAAAAAATTGTCATTCAGAATAAGAAAGCACACATCTACAGGGAAGACTGCAAGTTGGGACTGTGAGAGCTACTTTTGAATTCATTCCTAAAATAAAGCACAACACCACTGAAGAGGTCACACACAATTTTCTACAAACACCAACATGATACTTTCCTCTTTTAGAATGACCCTTCTAAAAATAAGTCACATAATTGTAAACAGCAGAGAGAATTTACTTTGCAGGGGGTAGTTATGTAAACTGAAAATCTGGCAAGAATTTACATACCAAAACGTGTGATTGCATTGTAAGTAATATAACAATTTTGGACTACCACTTAGCCTTCAAACTCAAAATGGCACTGCTGACAAGGACTTTAAATACTAGCAGAGCTGTGAAACGCTACTTGTACCACAAATCAGAAGACAAACTAAGCACGAATAACCAAGAGCCACCAGAACCAATTCACGCCAGAGATCCATGAAGTCCCAACAACTAGTCTCCAGCTACTTTGAGAGCAAAATACAAGAGAAAGATTCATGAAATCCCACAGAAAACAAGCTTCTTGAGGCACAACGTGCTTTCTTGGCTTCAAAATTTTGCTCCCTTAACGCTTCAGCTAATAAGATCTGACATGGCTCCAGGTTGCCAAGCAGATGGAGAAGCAGTATATTCCAGCACTTCTTGTTTTGCCAAGGTACAACACTCACCTGATGTAATGTCATGGCTTATCCCCTCCACAGAAATTGTAGCATTTGCTATTGGATTGCCCTGAAGATCTTTAACAAACCCCTTCACTCCTCGATGAATCTAAAACAAATAAATAAAGTCAGCAACATATGGGAAATCACTAGAAAATTCTTAAGATGGCATTTTCATCAGTGAAGTATCTATTGATATATCTAATGATGCATGTTTTGGATCCCACAGTCTACATGCCAACAGCTATCACGGATAAACGTCATAATGGAACAAACAGTGAAGAGGAAAAATAATTCAGCTGGTAGTTATATTAATTTCTCGGTGCAATGCATGCATTTCTCTGAAATATGCAGCAAATCGTAATATATGTGAACACTGACTTGAAAGTCTTTGTTGTCACTGGGGATTAATGAATGTGCTGAAAAGCTTTGAAAGATAGCCTAAAAAAACCTTTTTTTTTTTTTTTAAAGTTTCATCAATGTAAGAATTTAGGGCTAATAGTGGACATAGCTGCTTAAAAGCGAAACATTAACAAGGTTAAATGCAGGCACTTGGACTTTGATGGGCAATCACTGTGTGAGATGTTTGACCTGGGACCACACAGAGTCACAACACTCCCCACATGGCCTGTGAGAGAAAGGCGATGGTGGGTCATGTCCCACCATCCTTCTTGCCTCTTAGGCAACACACTCTAGACAACAGCACCAGAAGTACCTAATCTGTCTGTTCCTGGCATATACGAAATTAAAGCACTGATTTGACCGCAATGTGTGGAGAGACCAGTCCTGCTGGTATTTCTTAAGCATGGTCTGAAAGCAGACTGAGCTCCTCAGAGGCAAGAGACTGAGGAGATGCATCTTATTGGGAGCCTGGAAATTAAGCAGGGAAGTACTGTGGAGTTCAGGCTTCTCTCTGATTCTGTGATATTTGAAAAGACTTGTGGATCACAAATTTTATTTTGGGATTTTGATATTCCCCTTTATGAACCTATATGGTGTATTCAGCTGCTATAATTTAGTTCACCAAATTCCTCTAATTTACGTTGTGGGAGAAGCCTGACACAGATTGGCTTAGTAAAGCAGAAAGTACGTATTTGCACTGTCCTTAGCAATCACCGGGGAGCTGGAGCATAGAGCTGAGCTTCTTATCCTGTAAGAGGATAAAAACCAATGCCAGATAGAACCATCTGAACTTCAAGGATAAAGCCAGCAACTCCACAGGAGCAAAGGAAGTTGGCAAAATAATCTCTCACACATTAGTAATTTTGAAAATGCAGTGACATCATACTTTTCCATGAGTCAGAGAAAATTAACCCATGTGCAAAGGTGCTGAGCAACCTGAGATGGATCCCATAATAAATGGGTAAAAATCCGCAGGGCAAGTGCAGCTTTTTCCTCGGTCCACATACAACTTACTAATAGAATGGTGTAACTCAAACATTTCAAATATTCAAATATTTCAGAGTTCTGGTTAACTGAAGCATTTCTGCACAAACAGGTTCTTAAAGAAATTGACCAGCTCTGCTAACAAAGTATGTTTCTGATTTCACAATCCCAGCTGTGCAGCCATTAATGAGATCAGATATATTTGTGATCTTTAACAATATCCAGGTTTCAGATATTCAATACTCCCACACTGCTTGGAACCATCATTTCAGTGCAGCCTGTTACATGAAAAAAAACCAAAAAACCCCAAAAACCTCCACCAAAACTCAACAACAAAAAAAAACCCCAAAGACGCACATAGATCTATTTCAGGAGTCTTAACTTCTAATAACCCCTTAGCACAAGATTATCTAAACCCATGACTACACTTTACACTTCTAACCAGATTTTGTATAATTTTTAATGGAATCATCACACTGACAGCTCTATGCTGACTATCAGCAGCTCATGCTATCGGAGAGCAGCAGAGTATCTACAAAACCAGGATTAGAGATGTCCCCCAATGTTACACTGAACTGCCAGGCGGCTAGTCTAATCCAGCTGCCAAGGCTCCCTCTACATCCAGAGTGAATCACCCCACATCTGTATGCACACTTTCATATCTGTAGAGGGCAATCCACCTCTGCTAGTATACACACATCAGTGCTGGGGAAATGAATTATACACTATGGTTATGTGCATTTTCTTTGCATTGAGGAAGCTGAAACAAATCATTTAAATTAAGTATCTGCAACAGCTTCAGTAAGGTGAGATGAATTCCATATCGTAACATCTTCTTTCTTTTTCCTTATTCCACATATTTAGAAAGATCACACAGGATTTACCACCTTAGAGACATATAAGAATTATGGAGCACCAATTGGACTAATATGAAATTTTGAGTTAGATGTTCACACAGCACAAATTTTAGAAGATTTATGTACAATAACTAGAGTTTTGCCATCCTCTCTTTTTTGTTACCTGTTCAATGTAATTGATAAGGGAGTTCTTGTTGTCCTCCCAGTAGCCCTTCAGAGTTTCTTCAGGCGGGAATTTTTCACAGCTAAGCTCCACTGTGATTTCAAAGCAGTTGCTGCTGAGGTAATTGAAATCCTGCATTCCTGCAGTGCCAGAAAAGAGAGTTAGTGATGCATTTTGCGTTGTTCTGAAGTAAATAAAGGGGGACACATGGGATGCTGGGACTATTAAGAAAAGAATAGTAATAAATACAGTTGATGCAGCTGAGTTCTAAATTCAGAAGCTTTAAATCAGAGAAACCAACAAGACAATTAATTCCCAAAAACATTTTCCTCCTGAGGAAAGTTTAGAAAAGACTTGAGACCTGGCCTGTATACTTCTACCTGACACTGCACCTGGCCTGTACACTCCTACCTCACACATGTTTTTGGATAGCTAACATATAAATTACTTTTTTTCTCTTCAGGAACAGAAAATTACTTCCAAATATGGCTAAGCTATTTCCCTATGAAAGTAAAAGATTATGACTTTGTAAGCCAAGAAGAATGATAACTAATTATAAAGCAAATGAAACTTGACAGAAGTGATCTGGAAAAAAAGGTTTTACATGAGAAGAGTCTGTTTGCTATTCTTTGTCAAGCTTTTCTGCATAGATTCCAAATACTTTCCACAAAAAATTACAAAAGCAAACTTCCTAAAAACTTTATTTATATGGAAATTTTTCCATGGATAGGGGTATTTCCCACCCATTTAATGCCTCTGCAGAATCAATACTGGATAGTCTTCGACATAAAAGAGAAACATCATTATTAATGCAACTTTAATCATAGGACTTTAAAAATATTAGTAGCATCATCACTAGAAATAAAACTTAATGGGAAAGATGCACTCTCTTACATTTCTGAGCCCCTCCTCTTACTACATGGAAATATTGGCTGTTTTCTTGAACCAGTCAACCAATAACCAAAGCGGTTTCCAGTTTTGTAACTGGATCAGCCAGCTGGAGAGGGACTGTGGCTGTCCCCGGGAGGGTTATAAATATAAATACATTCTTTGTAGAAGCTGATGTAGAATTAGCTCTTGCCTTTCCAGCTAGCAGAGTCAGTGGATTCTCAAATGGAGGACTGAAAAGAAAAAGGTTACCAATCATTTTGAGCATCCCCATGGAGGTCGCTGAGGGATTTAAAAAACTGCTTCAAGCACAGCTAATTCTTTCAGCCCTATGTTCCCCCATGCAAGCTACATACAAGACTTAACACAGTCTCTTTACTGAAGCACCAGTGTTGTGCACCGGTCCAGAAATGTCCAGAGAGCTGATGTCACATCCAAAGAGCAGAGAACAGATTGAGTCAGGTGGGATTTTGCCAACATATTAGGGTGAAGCTATTTTCTGCCAACCAGGCAACGAGACTTCGAACTACTGATAGGCACAGGGACTTTTCAGATTCCTAAAAGAACATTTTTATTTCTCAGTCTTTTTTAGATGTCTGAAAAGTGAGGACACAGAAGGCAAAGGTGCTCCTGGGAGGCACAGCTTTGATGTCCCACCAGGCAGAATGCAAGATAGACCATTCAGCAGTACACAGCGAGAGAGCAGTGGAGTCATGAATAAAATTTTGACACCAGGCATCTGTTCAAGACACTAGATAATGTCGTTTTTCTTGATTTTTGCCTTTCTTCCAAAGAAAGAAAGAATAAATGAAGAGGAGAGCTGGGAGCTGAAGGGCGTGATGTAATTTTACTGTGGTGCCAACAACTCTTGACCATTACTGCTCCAATTCTCTGGAAGTTTCTCCCTCCCCCTCGCCTCCCCCTCGCCTCCCAAAGCAAGGTGATACACAGGGATGCCCTAGTTTCTCAAGGACAGAATAAAGAAGCAACATATTTTCCAGTTTTGTGCACAATGGCCATATCCTATAGTTTGTTTCCCAGCTCCTGGCCTGGGCCAGAGCTTATATGTGTTGCTCCTGTAAAAATTCAGTTTGCATCACTGAGCTGCAGGTAATGATCTGAATCTCTAGGATGGAGAATGGGGTGAAGATACCTAGATCTAAACTGTGGCCTACTACATCTGTAATCTGGAAAGCATCAGGCTGACTACAAACAATTTGCGCTCTTTACCTGCCTGTTCAACATGGTGATTAGGTGCAATATCCAAGAAATCAACACATTTCAAAAGATTTATTCAACATTGTGGCAACTTTGCTGCCACTGGTCAAGCTCTCTAACTGCCCTATTCCTTCTTGTTATGCACATGGCATACATCACACGCATGCACACCACCACACTCCCAAAGCCTCTTGTTTTAACACAGTATAGCACAAAACTAAATTTCCTATACTTTAACAGGGACCACCCTCTGAAGATCAGAAGGGCTTACCAGACCTCAGATATAACTGAGATTCATGCCCTTCACTGCTGACCACAAGTAAGACTCTGAAACTGAGCAACACAAACCTTCCTCTGTTGCACTGCTCTACAGTCCTGAAGAACTAAGTGTCTCTACGTTAGTACTCACATAAATAAGATTAGAATATGGGACAAAATTAATTTCTTCAGCTTTTAAAAGAAGGAACTCCAACCTTCACGAAGTGGAGTTTAGGGTACGTCCCTGGCATCCAGGCATCAGAATCACTTAGACTTTGAGCTGCAAGCTACAGTACTAAGCTAGTTCAGCTTCTACACATACAAAGGCAGTAACTTTCAGCAGGACAGGATGAACTTGAGCCTTGTGCATAATAGGGAGAACACGTGCCACCCACATGTCGTATAAAATCCTTAAAAAAATTACGTAACATTGCTTCCAAAACTGGTAACATGAAAGGTAAATCAAGTTAGGAACAAATTGAGTGCCAAGAGTGATTTGAGAGTATCTGAAAATAAAACAACACTTAAACAATAGCCTAATAGTATAGCAATGTAAGCTGCTTTGAAATGCTATTTTTGTAATGACACGAATCTGATTAGACTCAGGTGACTCTGTAATGACAGAACAAGCAGAATAGGCATGTGGCTAGCTAGTATTCATTGCTATCTGCTCTTCTCATTTATATTTCCAAACAGATATTCCACACAAAAGGTACATTAAAAACAATCAATGTTAAAAAATTAGGTACTCAACAGCTAAGGAAATGCCAAAATTAAAGCTGTTTGTGCAAATTTAATTTGGATCTCTTGTGCATAAATGAAATCATTAATTACACACTGATAGGGAGAAGATCAGTGTTAAAAATAGCATGGATTTTATGTACATGCTTGTTTTTCCCCACGGTCTGGTGGCTAAAAGGGCTTTTACTGAACACAGAAGAACAACCTCTTTGCCTTTGCTTATTGCTCTCTGAAAAACCTACAAGGATCAACTAATTACAGATGACCACTAATACAAAGCAAGTGTAACAGGCATCATGGTCTCAGATTTAGCACAAAGACACTGTTGGGGGAGCTATTTTCTCTGTGCCCCCCACTCCACAGAAGAAAGTAACTACTAAGCAGATAATGGTGAGAAAAACCTCACAGCTAAGTGTAATAAGACCCAGAAGCAAGTGTCAGATATTCCTGTACATCATCTGCTCTCTCCACCTCAAAAACTGAATGGAGAATTGCCACTTCACCTGAGGTTGATGAGGAAATCCTGAGGTTTGACAAGAGGGAAGGACAGAACATAAATTCAACAGAGCGTTCATCCTTACTTCCAGTTTGAGACAAGGGCTGCTGACAGACTTTTCTGCCACGTTTCTGTTCAACCTTCCTAATGAAAGAGCCCAGGTATTCAGAAAAACATATGCAAAAGCAACACAGAAAGAAAGCCACCCATATATTACCCCTTCATGAACCAATGAAGACTGCTGCTGGCCCACCATGTAGTGTTGTCTTTTACAGAAGGTAGAAGTTCCTTTGGGTGAGTGATACGAGCAAAGAAATTGATGCTGCACAACTGGGGGCACCATAATAAGCTCTACAGAGCAACAGCAACTTTAGTAATTATTGGAAAGAAAAATCAGCCTTTCCTAGGTCAGAGTTTTTGGTCTGATGAGGTAGTGTCCAAGGCAGCATCTAGGACAGAGCACAGCCTCTGTCACTTAGCTCAGCTGTCCTCTACTCTCTCCTTTTTCCTCCCCTCACCACTGCTCTGCTAAAGCTAAGCACTCCTTTCTACACCAAACATAGCTCCAGTACCTGCTCTCACCTATTTTCTAAGTCTATTCTCAGTCACGTTGCTCCACTTCTCCCTTCTCTATAAAGCTGTGGCAAGCCCTCCTTTATTTTGTTTCCGTTCAACCCAGGGAGATCAGGCAGGGACGTGAGCCTAACCTGTAGACACCCAGAGAGGACACTGAACTACCCTCACACCCTCTTGCAGGACCCAGAACAGTCCACAGCAACCCAGAGGTTCAAAGGCAGAAAAGCACCACCTTAGCTCCAAACCAGAGCAGATGCCATGCAGACAAGGTCTTTGGAGAGTTTCTCTTGATAAATTCTGAAGGATATACAATGAAATACTTTTCCTAAAGCAATACAAATGGCTTTTCAATATCTTACACCACTGCTAACTTTGAGTCCGTTATCATACGGATAGTAAAATGTCACTGATACCACAGATAACTTACATGCCACATTTCGGTTTCCAGACAGAGCTTTTCAGACTAAAGCTTCCAAGAAAATTTTCACTTGAACTAAGCAATGTTTAGTTTTTTTCCTTAGCACTAGACATGGAAACAACAAAACTGTTTCTGCTGAATTATTTTTGGTTTTTTAAGTCAGCCTGTGGCAAACATTACCATGGAGGTTTCGTTCAAAAGTCACAGCTTGCCAGCTGATTTCTACACTTGGAAAAAAAAAAACAGATTCATGCTGTACAGTCCAAAGGATATAGTCGCCTCTCTATTTTTTATTACTTCTACCATATTAGGATCATAGATCCTGGTTAGAACTAGGATTCCTGTCTACTAACTTCTGTACAAATACATGAGAAAAAGAAAGGGTTCACTTGGGGAATTTGCAGTCTAACTTAAAATAAGATCCAAAAGGAGGAAATAATTCAAACTTTCCAACAAGTTTTTCCAATGGAAAAATATGCCTTTGGCATGTGCAGTTTAGTCAGAATCAAAGCATGTCATCAAAACAATGGAAAGATTGTTTTTTATAGCATTTTCTTAAGGAAAAAGAAGCTGAAGTTAAATATGTCCATATTTTTATGGTTAATACTTAATATTTCATTAAGATAATTTTTGGACTGAAACAAAATTTAACTATTAAATCTCTCAGTATTTTGTTTATATTCAGTTTTTTTCAAATTATGCAAACTCTGTTTTGTCAAGGGTGTTTTAATGGTTCCAGTTTGAAGTCTGTGGAAAGCTTCACACAAAGGGAAATTTTTGCTTTTCAGTTATCTTCAGAAATGTCAACATTTTCCCTTACACCAAGTCCCTGGTACCTGTAGTACCACAGCAGAGGAAACTTGCTGCTCCTGTAAACATTGGGAATAACCACTCTAAGTTTAAGCAGGTGATTGCTGGCTGTGTGAGCACTACCAGTCATTCTGTTTCTAATTTCTTCACACAAGCTTAATTATTTTCCTCTTCTATTACTCCCTTTACTGTAACAGCAGCAGAATGCAGCTACCACCTAGGCTGTACTAACACGTTGAGAGATTCCTACTTATTCCAGGTAAAAATTTAAAATTCATTCAGGGACTGTAATTGAATACTAAAAAGAAAGCAAACAACAGAAGTGGTATGTGTTCAAAGTTTTCTGGTACAAATCAACAAAGCCAATGCACAAGCAAATCACTCCAACTCAAGCTGAGTTTCTGGCTCACAAATCCCCAGCTCAGTTTTCACTTTGAAGTTTTGTCCGAGTTTAGCAGACACAGAAGACTCAAAAATTTAGATGTCCCAATACCTTTTTGCCTCAGTTTACAAAGAAAATGACATATCAAAATTCTTAGTAAAAGAAATGAAATCTCTCATTTTAGACTACTCTTCTAGGCTTCTCCTGGAAAATTAGTGTTGAAGTGGCCATAGTAGCTCTGCTGTTGCTCTTAACACAGAAGGCTCTACCAAAGTCTAGGGCAACACTACTTGGGCAGGACTCAGGCACTAATTAAGTCACAAAGTACGGATATACAAGTATCTTTGTGGCTGGATTTTGTTCCCATGGAAATCAAAGGCCAAACTCCCATTGTCAATAACATAGCAAAATCAGGCCTCTCCACTTCTTTCAGGGTTGGATGCTTTCATTATTGAGGTTAAAATGAACAGTCAGTAGCCTGCACTCTCTCATCAGGGTTGCTAGGGGATATTTTACTCATTTTTTTAATTAAAAAAACCTCTTAAGCTCTCATAATAGCATAGAAATCACTCACCCACTGTAGAACTAGTAAATTTGCAAACCTTGAGTGGAGAAACACTATATAAAAAGCAGTGAAGGAGAAATATTTTATTAGGCGTCATGATGAGCGTTATGGGATTGTGTAGATGTACTGTGGTGAGTGATCTTTCTCTGATTTAGCCTTAACTGAACCAAAAGTTCTGAATAACCTCGTGGTATTCCAGTCTGTAATTAAACCAGTGAAAACTCAAGCTTACAACAACCATCAGTGACACTGAACCCACACACAGTGGGACTCACCTCCCGGGACACTGTACCATGCACCGCCATTAGTTGTTCCATCCACAAAGCTGCTGTCATCATCATTTTTACGACATGGTGGTCTGTTTGGATCAGACATAGCGGGATTAAAAGAAGAATAACTGCGAGCCAGGCTTTGAAAGATAGCATCATCGGGGCAGGAGCTGTATTCGTGAGCACTGCCTAGGGAGGAAAAAAAAGTCCAGGAACAAGGGTTATTAAAAGTGCAGTCATACCAACTGGGCTCACAACCTAGATTACCAGTACTGCACAGCAGGACCATGCCTGGAAATTCTCTCTACATGGGTAAGGGTCCCACAGCACCACAAACTAATATAGCATTATCTTAATAACATTAACATTTCCCCAATACTTCATCAATTGCCTGTACCAACTTGCCCCATTATTAAGGTGACTATTCATATCAGTCCTAATATTTATGAAAATATTAATTTCAAAGCGCACCGCAAAATCTAAGCTATTCTAGGCTTTAGATATTTTCTTAGAAGAACACACAGTACATAGAAAAAGGTGTCTCTCTAGAGTTTTACAGTCTGATATTAAAAGGATTTGCAGTTAAACTGTGAGAAAGTATATTGAAGGAAGATAATCACAAACAATACGATCATCTCATGACCATTTCAGTCATGTGCACATCCCCTAGTGGCAGAAAAAACAAACTGATATTGCTGTGTGCTAAATTATAACATCTATGCCACAATGTGATCCTTTTTATATGGGACCAATACTGAGAAAGTGGAAACAATGACAGTTGTTTTTATTAGCACACTACCACCTCCAGAAATCCATTTTTTAAAGGTGCAAGTAGAGAAACATCAGATCATACAGGCAGCCTAGACACATCTCTCTTGTTTCACTTAACAGGGCACAAACAGCCCCAGCTAATTTAACTGCTAAATTGCCTTGATTAAAATATCTGAGGGACCATGATTCCCTCAGGTATTACATCATTTTTATGATGTAACTCTACTGAAACAAGCTATCTATCTTCAAAACTAGAAAACATGGCCATACAGTGACTAGCTTTATATGTGATTAATATGCTAAAATAAGTCACTACAAAGCCATGACATGATGTTTACATAGTGGATCTTCAGTAGCACTGAAATAAGTATAGAATATAATTTATATCTCCTACTATTTCATGTTAAATTCTATTACATACCACTCCGAGTCTCATCATAAGGATAGTTTGCAACGAGGTCTCCTCCATGAAGATTGGCAGAGAGCACAAAGGGAATATCCATAATCCAGTGAATGACACCTTTCGTTTCAGGAGCAAGCTACAACAAATAGCATTACCAGCAGTTAAAAATTGATAATTCAATGGAGAAACTTATTCAATTATATATAGGGGGGTTAATTATTATCACATATATTGTACAAGACATTTAAACAAACAGCAATTTTATATTGGCTTCAGAGAGAACTGAATCAGTCCTTTACATCAGAGCCAGTCTAAGTAGATTAATGTAGATCTAAAATGGGTGTAAATTAGTTCAGAATGAGATGAAAAATAAAGCAATCTTCTACTTCTTCCCAATATAGCTAAAAAAAAGCCTACCAAATCTAAAACCACGGAAAATAAACTAATTCAAAATAAATGTTGGCAGGATGCAGTCTATTCTCTGCACAGAAAGTAAAAGTACTTAATTTAATAATTTGAATTTGAAGACAGAATATGGATGGCTATTAAGGCCACAACCCTACAGGACTGCAGTCACAACACTATATTTTCTAGAACCTCCCCTGGGGGTAAACACAAGCAGATAAAAATCCCTCCAGATGTACACCTGTATATTTAAGGCTTCAGCTTAACAAAAATGCATGTGTTATATGTAAGAATAGCTATCTAGCCAGCAATGTAATTAAGTACAAGAAACAGGTGAATTTCTGGCAATAGTAAAAATGCAGAATATCTGCAAGAATAGCTTCAAACCAAGGGAGAAGGCTATGCAATCTCTGGCCTTAAAAATAAAACATGCTTTAAACGAGGAATTGTCTAAGGATTAAGCAATGTGGATCAAAAGGGTTTACTACAGCAAGCCATCTTGGGAAGAAATTCAGGAAGCACCAGATAGATAAATTTAACAAAATTAATAAAATATTTAGAAGAATGTGAATCGTAAAGACCATGCACAGAGCTCGTAGAGGTTGCTACTTGTCTGTCTGAGTAAAAGGAAAGAGATGGGCATGTAAGTGACCCAATACTCAGTTCCTACTTACCTTAGGATTCTGGTCCACGGCTTTTTTCATGTTTTTCAGCAGATGGTTGTTTGGGCCACCTTCTTTCTCATTAACATAGACTATTCTATCAAGATCAGGGAAATTTCGGTTTAGATCTATCCCTTGGGCGTTACTTCGACCAACAAACCAGTCTTTAAGTTCACCGGGCTGAATGAGGAAAGGGAACAGAACAAGGGAGATGAGTAGATTCAGGAGATTACATGTCAAGCTTTATATGGGTATATTTAGCCATGTAAAGTCAAATCATGGGTTTACTTCTCATGTTCTCAACAGTAAGAAGGGGTCATGTGGGAGTAAAGAATCCTGAAGCACCAAGAGCTGAGTCACCCCTCTTTCTTCCTAGAGCCCTGGGGAAACAAAACCAACCTCTGTTTCACTCAGCATCTCGGAGGAGAGGATCATTCTCATAGTGTCAGATCTGGACTAAGGATGGGCAAAATTACCAGCAGCATCAGATTTTTCAGTGCCTGCTTAGTCTTCCCCTGAGAACTGGCTTTTCCCTCTTGTCTCATGCCCATGAGTGTGAATTACAGACCTCATTTTAGTGAGCCCAGAGCATCTGTAAATTTATCATCCAACCACAAGGAACGTTAGCGCTCATTTCAAAGTTCCTCTAAATAGCTCCAAGGTAAAGAAGGACTTTAATCTTTATTTACCTGAGATTTTTCTTTTTATGGTGTCTGTCAGCTTTGTTCACTGAAACGGTACCACTAAATAAAGAAGCAATGAGAAATTTTGCAAAATCTGTTCTTTAAGCTGATTCTCTCAAATAGGTTTTGGGTGCATTAAGGAAATGCCTTCAGAGCACATAGTTTTCCCCAGCTTGTCTCTATAAGCTTTCAGGACTCTTTAAAGTAGGTTTAGTTTTATTACTGGTTTTAATCTTGGGGTATATGGAATCTGTCACACACTGTGTGAAGATCAAAATACTTCTAAATCAGAATAACAGTGGCACTAAAGCAAATTGTATTTTAAATCATATGTAACCTGTAAGGCAACCATGTAGAAGCAAGTGTACTTTGATTAAGGAGCAAAAGTTCCAAATAATATTACAGAATCTCTACAGAGAGAGATTTCAAAGTAAAATACTGCACCAATTTGAGGACAGCTGCTTCATTGCCACGAGAGGGAGACATATGACCAAATATGATTTAAAAGAAGTCTGGAGGTTTTTTTAAATACTTCATGAGAATCAGTTTAATAAATATCTTAATAAGGTTTGACTTATTTAATCATAAATAAATAGCCACACAAAAAGGTTCAACAATTCCATATTGATTTAAAAAATAAATACACCTTGTAAAACAAGAAAATTCTTATTTTTGTTTAGAACATAATACACACCAGAAGCTATATCTAACAGGGTCCTATTTGGCCTCTATTTGTTAATTATGCATTAACACATTACATGTTTCTTTATTGAGTCTTCATCCTAAAATACATGTTAAATTTGCTTGACTAATAGCTTCATTAAAGTACTTCATGCCTGAAATTTAGAATCAAAGTTATTCATATTAACAAGACGGTTCACAAAGTTTGCTTGTTTTGGGATCATGCTCTGATGAATGTGAAAAAATCATATAAGTCCATTTACATGAGAATATTCTTAAAGGAAACATCAATTTTCCTTTTTCTACTACTTTTGAAACATCATGTATTACTAGAAATTACTTGTTTAGGAAGCAGTTTGGTCAATGAACTTAGATGCAAGAATATGCATGGAACTTAAACATCATTATATTTTAAAATACAGTAAACTCACAAGAGATACAGCTATTTGTTGAAAACTTAAGCATAAAATCCTCCTTGTTAAACAGAACAAGCCTACTGAACTATTAGGAAATACTTCAGTTATGCTGTTCCATTCAACAATCACCACCAAGAGTTCACGTATCTGTAAAACTGCTGGTCCGAGTCTCATGATCCTAAGGCAGATACAGATATTGATAACTATTCTTATATACATAGCCTTACAAACCTGGGATGCTGCCTTCTCAAAGCCATCTGGGTTCAAAGATGGCATGATATGGATACGTGTGCTATGGATCAAGTTGATAATAGTTTCATTTCCTTTCTGGTATTCATTACACAAGTACTGAGCCAAGAAGATGAGCAACTCCCTTCCAACAGCTTCATTCCCATGCATATTCCCAACATATTTAAATTCTGGTTCTCCTGGGAAAAAAAAAAAAAAAAGGACATGTTTTAGAACAACATATAAAAATCACCTATGGACTGGATCACACAGCACACCTGAGATGTGAGTATCACTATTACAATGGGTGACAGTATCCCCAGGAAGCTACAAGCCTCCTTCAGAAAAGCAGATTCAGATTTTTTTCTAAACTCTGGCTAAACAAATAGTAATTTATATTCAGCTGTTTGCCAAAGGCAGAGAAAGAATACCAGAGGACAACAAAGTATGCAAAAATAAATGCTAAGGACTGCCATTAACATTACTACTGTCGAGATCTAATGCAACTGATGCCTCAGTACTACAAAGAGTATCTTGATTAGGTTTTTAAATATATAAACTGACACTAACAGAGCTTCTTATCTTTAATGTTCTCTCCAAGATTAGGTTAAGGTTATCACACTATACATGCATTAAACTGCAATTCTTTTATTAAAGCACTGCCAGTGAACAGCTGTTGATCCTAGTGATCTGAAAAATCTTATTTAGCAGATGGTTTGGATATTCAGCTAAACTTTATGAAGCAAGTGTAACAACCCAACTTACAAAATGAATTATTCCCACTTAACATTCCAATAAACTGTGTAGTATTAAATATATATTAAAATAAATATTAATATATATTAATGTGACTATATTAATGAATATATGTATGGAATGTTTAAGCATATATTTAATGTTGACTTAATATATATTGCATAGTCATACACAATATTCAATATGTAATATATATTCAATATGATTCTATATAGAGAGAATATATATAAATAAGCCATCCAGTATTCCCAGTTTTTCATTAGTCTCATTCTCATGACCATGGACATAAAAAACACACAAGATATGTCTTACAGAGCTGTGAAGGATTTACATTTTAAAAGACCACATTTTGGTCCCTAATTCCAGAGAGGTTTTAGTATACAAGCAAATACCTATGACATTAAAAGGTTTGTCCTGAAATTAAAATGAAGAATATGCTGTTTTCTGGGTTCAGACTCCTTTTTCCTTATCTTTCTTAAATGCAGTTCTTCTGTTGTAACAGCTTTAATCAAACATTCTGCTGTTTATATGCTCTGAATAGTCTTTGAACACACTCTGCAAAAGCCTTTAGCACTATCACAGGCACAAATTCAAGCCAAGAGTGTTACACAAATGAGACCTAAATAATTGCTAATCAAGCACATGGCCGCATCTACTTACAACTCTTCAGTCAGTGCTTGTTAACTTTAATCCAGTGGTAAGATGCTAGCAGACACAATGCTACTAATACCGTGACTTCTTTCCTTCCAGCTAAAATGGTTTTGTACATACGGATTTGTCTCAAAATTTTTTTGTCAGAGAGGTTAAAAAGTTTTCTAGTGTCAGTGAAATGGCTTCATTTTATCTGATTGACACAATGACATTATTGTTACCAAAAACCTCCATTTCCTCTTTTGACACTAGCTCCTATTTACTGTTTCTTCCTATCTGTTAATACCACGGAATGCAAGAGGACTAATCATCAAGAGTAATCAGACTAGACAATCAACCCAATCCCATTAAAACGGATGGATGCTATTTAATAAAATACGCAGCACATACACGCATAATTAGAAAACTCATGCATATGTATATTGCATGTTACTTATGGGAAAAGTGCTTCACAAGCTAACAGGCAAATCTGTTACTGTGGTAAATATGAACACAGTTGCATTTTGCATTTGTGATTTTCCCTAGGACATCACTAAGGAAGCCTGAAGGAGAAATAATTTCTCCTGATTCCCAGCCCTGTGTATTAATCACCTACCTTTCTCTCCCACTTGAATTTTACAGATCTGGTTCAAATGAAGAATAGAAACATATGTTTCCCATAGGGTACTGCTTGGCCCCCTCCCCAAAGAATCGTTAACAGTTTTTGGAAGGGTTCATGAAAACAGTCACAGAGTCTATAGTGAACCAAGAGTACAGCCTCATCTACAGCATATCTTCAGTGGTAATGACCCATCTCAAATGAGCACTAAAGAAGTTAAAAGGAGTTCAGGAAAAGGTAAAGAGAGTAATTGGAAATATGGAAAGTCTTTCCTATGAAGTGATTCAAGAGATCAGCCCCATTTTTCTTAGGAAGAATAATAAGGAACAGTCAAATATACCGACCATTATGGCATGGAGGAATTGATCTGGAAAGCAACACTTCCCTACACCACAAGAGACAGCCATTTCCAGTGAAAGGGAACAACGACTATTTTTGGACTGATAAAGGAAAATAACATTACTTATAACACAAGTGTGAAATTAGTATTCAAAAAATCCTCTTGGCAGTGAGGTGTCAGCAGAACTTCAAGTTTTGCTAGCAAACAAAGAATTAAAAAACTGATCTAAAAGTGAATGCAAAAGAATGGAAAGGGAAAGAAAACAGAGAGCTTAATAACAGCCCCACTTCAAAACTTTGTGTTCGTATTTTAGCTCCACTGGGCATTTTCTTACACCTTTCTCTGAAGCAAAGAAATCAATCTCCTATAGATAGATCCTCTGGCTGCAGAGAAGGGGCTGCACAGTCCGCATGTGTGGGAACTGTTCTCTGCCACCCCCAGCCCTGTGCATTTTCTTACTTCTGGGCACAGCAATCAAAAAAATACTGGGTTTCTGCTTAGTATCAGAAGATATTAAATTTCAGACTGTATCCGAAAATTTTAGGAAAACTCTTCATCATTTCAACAGTGTAATAATTTACATCTAAAAGAACAATGGAAAATATGGATCTTTCTCATATCTAAACTTGGCAGCTGCTTCAAGGGAAACAAACTCTATTTTTACTGTTTATTTCAGCTGAAACAAATAAATGCTACAAGCTGGCTGGGGGGGGGAATTAGGAGTTCGCTCATTAGTTGCCTGTGCCCATCATGGGCAAAGTCAGGGAATCCATTCTGGAAAAAGGGACAATGCTGCTAAAATCATTAGATATCATCACAGTGCCCAAAAAGCTCAGGGAGCTTCCACAGGCTACTATCTGCTGATACAACTTTGCAGTTAATAAAGCCCTTAATTTGCATTTGCATTTCTGCCTTTCTTGTTAGAGTAAAAACTGCAACTCAGGGTGTACCTTCCGGAAACCTTTTTTCTGAGTCTAGATTCTCTCTTAATCATCTTTTTCTCTAGAACAATGAAGTCCAAGCTGGGGGGCAGACTGCTAGCTGAGGCTGACAGAAAAACGCCCATCACTCTGTTGGCTGAGTTAAGCAAGCCGAGCTGCCGGAGTTTTAGTGAATGACACTGCGCTGAAGCCCGCATCCCAGGCCCACTACAGCTCCCAGAGGAACCAGCTCCTTCTCCTCCACTGCATGGGCTAACACAGATACCTCAAACCTGAGGATGCCAGCCATCTGCCCCTTAAGCCTTAACACTTTGTGGGTTCCCTGGTCTATTCATTGAATATGTCCTGCCACACCATTTCTATGAGCTTCAGCTCCTCTGGAAAACAGCTCACCTCATGGGGAAAACAGCCTTCAGTCACCTGTTGCTAGCATGCTGCTTAGCTAGAGAGGAAGAGCTGCTCTTCCCATTAATCCTTCACGAGCCATTTAATGCAGATTTTAATCACCCTTCATAGGAGATTCCGTAATTGTAATTGCCTCACTGAATTATTTTTTTTTTATGAAAAGACTCTGTAAATGTCAATTTGATGAAGAACTTTTAAACTGTTTCTTCAAACCAGTAGAAACACTTCTGTTCCACTGCAGAACTGGAGGTAGCTTTAAGGGAGAAGAAGCTTGAAGAATATAATTGGCTTTTCTCATTTATTTGACCCACACAAAAAAGTAAAATTATTTTAATGGATTCCCATGGTCCAAGATACGATAAACACAAAGGAATATTTCTGTTGGTTGAATATTTAAAATTCTTATTTAATGAATTTTATTAAATTTCTGATACTGTATTTTGACAAATTATAATCTCCCATTCGCAATAACAAAAGCATGTTTTGTGTAACAATGCAAGTATGACATTTATAAATGCTTACACGTAATTTCAGCTCAGATACCGAGGTTTGTGATAACGAATGAATGAGTGGATACCAACACCTTTTGGGGCAAGTCACAAGAAATTAAATGCAGCAATCAAGTTTATAAATATCTTATTATGATATTATCATATATTATAATATCATATGATATTATGATATGATATCTTATTATGATCTTATCACATCATTATGGCTTTTAGAAAGTTTTTACATCCCTCTTAGATTGACTACATGGTACATTACAACCTCATAAACGATTGAGGAAAATGTATTTTAAAATATCGTGCCTTTCTGGTGCCTGACAAACATTTTGAAATGTCACCATTTGCTTCTGCAGTTACTGTCAGCTACGGTCTTCTGCAGTTTCCTAGGAACAGCATGTACATCATTAAAATTAGACAGGTCATCCAATTAAGTGTGACTAACCACTGTCATTTTCAGGTCAGACTGTATTTGTACAGTAAAGACAGTAATTTTCTAAAATGTAGGGACAAAAAGTTTAGCACCTACTAATTATATATACTATGAGTCAAGGTAATGTCATGCCACTAGTCATGATCTAATGTCAAGCAGTTAACCTTAAAATGTACAGTATTTCACCCATGGAAGTGCAAGCCATATGACAGAAAAAAAATTAACTACTGGAAAGTTTAAGTGCTTAATGAATTGTTTTGCAAATCAGCCTCAAATACCCTTAAAAAACAGAGTCTTTCTTCTGCTTTCCTGTATTTCTTATGGAAAGCCAGCAACGTTCCTGAAATAACAGACTTAGTGTTTTTGATTACTTACAGTTGCTTGTCATTTTTAA
This sequence comes from Strix uralensis, assembly GCF_047716275.1. Taxonomy (NCBI): domain Eukaryota; kingdom Metazoa; phylum Chordata; class Aves; order Strigiformes; family Strigidae; genus Strix; species Strix uralensis. Next base: position 44,814,839 of record NC_133975.1, read on the forward strand.
TATGGCAACCAGTAAACTTTTATTGTAGATAAATGGCATGGAAAATCTCAGAACCCCTGCTGGCAAGAAATTCATTCATTAAATGTGATTGAAGACTTTCTTATGCTCCACATTTTTGTTAGTAGCTTAAAGAGAAAAATTTTCTGGAGATCAACTACATGGAAAACCAAAGCTTATAAAATGGGTTTCTCCTTTGAATATGAAAAAAGAGAGGGAAAGAAGAAAATAAATGAGGTCGTGAGATAGGGAAGTGAAAGAATTAGAAAACTTAGATTTCTAACACCCTGTAAACTAAATGTCTGCAGCCTGCCTCAACAGTATTTCAATACAAATGTTGACCTCCACAACTTGTGCAAAAACAGCATTGAAAGATAGAACTGCAATGCAGTATTAGTTTCTAAATCATTGTATAGGCCTTATATAATTTTAGGGCAACATTTGCTAAGATGTAGCATTGGTCTAACCTTGTGGAAAGAGAAACTACTGGAACTTTCACAGGTGGCTTACATGAAAGCAGAAACAGATCAACACCGAAGGCCTTTGAAAAATGCAGTCTTTCACTTTCATGACATTAACTGCTAGAAAATACACTGAGAAGAAAACAAGAGGAAAAGAAAATCAAGGATCTATTGGCAGCATCCTGCTTTAAGAAAATGCAGGCATTTTTTAACATCTATGATTCAAGAGTGGTTTCAAGCTCCTTCTGGAAATTTTCATAATTATTTGAACACTACTGCTTAAAATTAAAGTTAACAACAAAGTCTGTACAGCACATTAAACTCGGAGTGCAAGCTCACTAAGAACAGCTATGTTTCTGCTGGCCTTGACACGTACAAATTCAGATGTGATCTCCGTTCTACTGAGTACAAAGTCTGTCAAATCAGCTTCAAAATAGGATCTTATATGTCCCTGCACTGGAAATTAAATTCTCCAGACAGATTACCTCATGCTCAAGACAGTTATTTCCACTAAAAATGTTCTGCATGACTCGATGCTTTCTTCAGGTTTGCAACAGCCCACTCTCACCCCTGCAGCTACAGGACTTGGCACTGCCTCCCACGACAAGTGGGCAAAGCATCTGCTCAGCTCCTGCAGTCCCCACCTACAGCTCTCTGCTGGCACATCCCTATGCTGATCTTTCCACAACACCCTGTGCTTACGCTGAAGTAATACACAGTATTTCAAGTAAAGCCCACTTGCTTTATCAGATAGTAGAACATTTTTTGCCTACTAGATTTGTGTTACTGCGCAAACTGATGCTGCTATCCAACAGAACTGATGATTCTTTAAATCACAACAAATCATTTTTAAAGCAAAACGAGTTTACTTATTTCATCAAAACCTTTAACTTAATAAGAAACACTGAAATGTGATATGCACAAAACCCTCATTTTGTGTAAATGTATTAAAAAGCCCTCTCTGATGTTCAAAGTAGATTTAAAAAATTACCAGAATTTCAGAAATAACAAATAACCATCTATATATACAACTGGATTAACTAGATTAGTTGTACAATCAATTGCATTTTTCATGCTCTAGGCAAACTGAATAGGACTTTGCATTTACAAAATTCATTACAGCAGCAAGTATCATTAGCTCAGCATTGAAGATGAGGTTCCTAAGAAACCAAACATGAAATGAACTGTCCTGAACCACCATCACCAGTCTATGGCAGAGTACAAGACAGGTACAGTTTTTTAACCTCTCAGTTTTTGCTCACACTGATAGGAAAAATCTGGACCAAAACAAACCCTGGGGTTCTTTGTGAAGGACACTGGAAGTACAGAGATATCATAAGTAACTCTCTCTATGTCTGCTGTGATGCTGGCGGTGGGATATAACAGATTCAATTCATCTTTTCCACTGTGCTCAGTAAGAGAGGGAGCTTTTCCATTTATAACTATGTGTGACCAAGTGAATTTTCATTTCAAAGGTACTCACTGTATCCCTAAAGATTTGGTTGGCACATAGAGCAAAGATTATTTTTTTTTTTTTTTTTTTAATCCATCGATTCCTCATTGAAATAGACCTCTGGTGAAGAGAAAGTTGATACATAATTTAGATGTGTATTTATGATGTTTCCTCATCAAGTTCACTTAACAACTTTTCTCTCTTCAGCAAACTCTAGAATCAGCTTTTTCACTTCAGCTACGAAAGTACTTGTCAGCCATCAGAGCACTTCAAATGGACTGAGCTTCTCTATCTCACTCCTTTTGAATGTAACAAATATACAGAAATTTCAAAGCTAAACTAGTTCAAACACCTGCTGCCAGATGGAGACATATTTGGGCTCTGCTTTTATTTCTTCTCTTCATGAAATGAGGATGAGGAAAAATCGGAAATAACCCATTTATATCCGGATTCCAGACTCTAAAGGTAAAGACGTAGGCAGAAATGCTGGACAAATAAGGTGAAGAAACAAAAGTAAGCTCTCCCTTTTTACTGGAAACAAACAAACAAAAAGTCAATGAAAATATACAAATAATTCATTTCCAGTAAGTTATACAGGCCCAATTCAACATCGCCATTGGCTTCCCTCTGCCAAATGGGTGGCCAAAAGCATGGAAGCACAGACAGCAATTTCCAGGCTGGAAACAACCAGTGCTGTGATTTCCCCAGCAGCGCCCAGAGCAGAAAGCAAATCTGAAGAGGGCTGAGGGAGTAAAGTCAAGCCAGGGTTCCTCCTCTGTAGCACTGTGCCCCAGTACTTGCTGCAAGGCCATGTTTCAGGAGGAAAGCAAGCTGGGGCAGCTTTCAGGGCTGTGCTACCTTCGGTCCCGCGCTGCACCAGCGTGTACAAGGGAAGCGCACTCACAGAGTTCATCTTCACCTAGAAAAACTGCATTTTTCTCTCCACAGAGGAGCGATATTTCTGACTGAAAAGGATTAAAATTCCCTTCATGAACACATTCTGGGTCCTTGAGAAATATATTTTCTGTGCCTAAGGATCTAGGAATAACTAGTAGTAAGCCACCAGACTTCCTCCCTTGATTTCCAGGAGTCTTTTTGAGGCATCGTAATGGCACCTGTTACTCTACTGTGGCTACATGTACTGGATGCTCTTTCGTTACTGGTAACTGGAACATTATTTTATTCCACTGCTGTTTTGTCACAACCTGACTGTGAGAAAAAACCTGTGGGCTGCAGATCTATGATTCAGACAGATGATGCTGAAGTGTATTGGCCATTGCTAACAGTTGGAGAGGGATAAAATCTCCCCGTAAATGTACATCTGTAACAAGCCCCTCATGTGGAAAGCATAAGAGTTTCTTTTGCACTGGCACATTTATTTAGCTTCCCTTGCTTATATGAGCCCTAATATTTATTGATCTTAACTTCTGTGAGTATTGCCATGGAGTTTACAGAAAGAGTTATAAAGTGCCCTTTTAAAATAAATTACAGTAAGAAAGACATAGGCAAACTGCAAAGCTAATTATGCTGTTACCTTGCTCCTTTGTGGAAAAAAACATATAAAAGATTGACTTGTGATGACTAACAAAGGACACCATTTACGTCAGAACATAAACAACATGATTTATGTCACTATCCTCAGAAACCAACAAATAACCAAGTAGCTTCTTTTACTCCTAATACTATTTTAGCATCACCCTTTTGGTATAAATAATTTTTAAAAACATAATTCCATCATTTTAGAAGTTAGGGGGTTTTTTTTGACAGAAAAATTGCAGCTGCATCGTAGGCTTAAAAACTTGGTAAACTGTGTGAAACCCTGATGAAAAAGTGGCTCACTGAGATCTGTTCTCCTGCTGCACTTCACTTCCAGCCTGATTTTAGCAGCTAATACTCTCTCAAGTTTCTGCATTTGAGGTATGAATACTATGTGATAACCACCAGTAAATCTTGATTGTACTTGTTCTTGAGATAGCAATGGTTAAATCAAATCAGTATGAAGCAGAAGACAATAAAGGTTAAGTGTATAGAGCATGGTCAAGATCGGTAGTGAAACACTACATCTCCAAACATTGCAACACTGGGCTTCAGAATTTTTCAATGGTATGTAAAATTTTATTTAAAATTGGTATTGTACCTTAATTATTTATTTATAGCCAGTTAGGTAGAAATGCAGACATGAATGCTTAGTGGGAATCTATCACTTCACACTCACATATGTTTGAAATATAAATACCCTTTAGAAAATGCCCCCCATATCATCTTAAACATTTAAAAAAATGGAAAAAGGTGATGATTCCTAGCAAGACAGTATAAGGAGAGGAAGCTAAACTGGTGCAGAGGCTAATAAAATCAACCTTAGTGCATTACAGGAAGAAGTGAATCATATAACAGCTTGTTGACTCAAGAATAATGATGGAGATGACTGAACCAGGTAAATCCTTTGTCTCAATAGCAGATGGGATTGGATCCAGAAGGCTTTCAAGAGATGTTTTGCCTTCAGATGAGGGAGCACCAGACAAAAAAATCCCATATGGATACTGACCCTGACACTGCAAGCACAGCTGTATAGCTGCAAGACACAGAACAGCCTTCGAAAGATAGAAACAAATGTTTAACAAAAAACCTGTAACGGCTTTTAGGTCTGCTCAGGGGCACACATCCTAGTGTCCTAAAACCAGACAGATTTTTTTCCTTATATAGGGAACAAATATAAAAGCTTGGTATCTCGGCTTTCGTCAGAGCTTACACTGGGTTTTCCCTCTAAAGAGTAATAAGATAGTTCTGTGTTAAGAGAAAGGAGAGAGGGGTACCTGTTGCCCATATGGTCTACAGTCAAGGACAACAGAAATCACAATCCTGTCCTTGAACAGCACCTATAAAGTGCAGAAAGTGAACCAGCAGCAGAGCAACTAGATATTTTATAATGAGGTCTATGTATGGCAATATAGCTTTGTGAATTTGATATAAAATGAACCTGCCTAGGGTTTATTCTAAGAACAAGCAGAAAGGTTAGTTCAAAGCAACAAGGCATGTTCCTCACAAAAGGGCAAATAATAGCAATTTCCTACAATTATATCCACTATGCCTCCAACATGCCAAGCAGGATCAGAAACCAAGTAGCTCTTCCTAGTACTGTGTAATTATTGTTTCCTCTGAGCAATACAAAAAGCTACAGCAAATCCATCTTTTGTGGTCCCTTTCATCTCATTTGAAACTTTCTCTCTCTTCTGTGTTACTAGCAGTACATCAGACAAGCTCTTTCCTGTTGGTGCAGGAGGAAACATCATGTTAGTGAAAATGTGCATGTTATCCAAGGGCAAATCCCTTCACTAGGTAAGACTCCAAAGGGCTTTTGTTACTGGTATCAGTGGTATCTGGCATCAGTCTGAGTGTATTCACCACAATTCCTGTGTAATCATCTAAATTTTTTAGTAGGCATAATAAAACACTAGGAGCTGAAATATTGTGCCATACTTCTGTAATTCACACCAATATTAAAGCAGCGAAAGTGAGAGGAAAACTGTGCCATACCTTCCAGATCTACTGCATTTTATTTTAATTTTATGCAAGTGTAGAAGGCTGGTGAGGTATAATGAAGAGGTATGATAAAAGCTGGCACATTTTAAAAGCTGGTTTCATGCACTTTGTACCTTTCTTTATTAACATATATACTGAGATTGTTGAAATTACTTTTCTCATATGTACTATCATTCTCCATGGCTAGAGATGCCATGAAGTAGCTAACTAGCCATCCCACAGAGGAAAGCATAATACAGCCAAAAGGCATCTCCTGAGAAGCTCTACAGCAGTATTTTCACTTTGAGGTTTCAGGTATTTGAGGCTTTTTGGAAATAATTATTCCAATTGAATAGGAAGAAAAAGTGGTAAGTGATCCAATATGCATTTGACAAACTCTAAATTCAAGGACAGTAATTCAACAAACAACAGAGGAACAGTACCGAGTAGTGTGGATGTAAAATCTTTTCTGACCGTATACAAGCACTTCTCTACTATTGTGTGTGTATGTGCACATGTACATCTTACAGACACACATTGAACGTCCCTCATTGAGAGGCACCAAGGAGGTCATCCACAGGTCACAAAAATATTTTTCATGTTTCTGTTCGCTGACATCTTCTTAGATCTAAAGCACACTTCTAATTTTAACCAAAGAAACTGCATTTGCAGATATTCAAAATCATATGAAAAGACAGATTTGGCACAGTTCACAAACAAAATCAAAACCACATGACTCTCTTTAAGAAAGAAACTGAACCCTCTAGGAAGCAACCCAGTATTCCCTGTCTTTATTAACTCTCTTACACCTTGTGATTCAGTAGTTCATTCTTATTTAATCAAACAATCTGCAAGAAAAGTCTTTTTTAGCAAATTATTGTATTTTTGCATTAAAAGACAAACTTAAAGCTGCTTGGATTGTTTCATAAAATACTAGCTATCCAGTCTTTGCCATATTTTCTACTTCTTTTTTATGTGCACTTAACTTTCTCTTTCATCTTGGGTTTAACTTTTATGATCACAGTGTGATGACTGCCAAAAGCATGTTTCAGTATATATTTTCCAGCAGTCTGCTAAGCCATAAAGAAAAAAAAAAAAACAACAGTTACAAAGTGTAAGTAAAAAATTGTGTTCAGATTATAGGAACGCAGAAATGGGAGGGCAAAGGACTGAAGATTACCACTTTGCCCATTAAAGACTGCACCTAATGAAAGGCAGTAAATTTGGGAAAGAGCATCCAGCACATAAAACTCATCAAGACATGCTACTAACCCAGCAGGGAGGCACAATACTTTTCTCCCCAAGACATCCTGGTGATATTTGACCTAATATGGCTCTTTACCCATAAAGACTTCCATATTTATACAATAAAGACATTTTCCTTTTTAACTTTGCCAGTAGCAAAAACTGCCATTGAAATTACATTGAGAGCTCAGTTTTATCATCTTTTCCCTATATTTAGGACTTGAACCAGTGAAGCACATTAAACATATACTTACCTTCAGCATATTAGCATCAGAGGGTTTAGTCTGGAACATCAAGTCAAGCACATGCTCAGGAGTTTGCCAGAATAAGGCACTATGGTCTTATGCAAAAGCAACAACTTTGAGAAGAGATATTCCACTGGCTCCTGTAAATTCTGGACCAAGTTTTTATTTCTGAAAAATTTCTTTCTGGATGCAATTTTTCCATATTTGTTTTCTGTCCATATTTAACTACTACTTTTTTTTTTTTAAGCAAAAGCTTTTCACCTATTTATAAATTATATTGGGGTAAAAAAATATAGGCCCTATTAAGGCAACATTTTTTTGCAAAGATATTTTTTTTGTATTTGTGTAACCCAGAATACAAATTAGTTTTTCATGTTAAAATTCTCCAGGTGGCTTGTTTCATTGAGGCCTTCTCTTCACACCAGGTATGAATCAACAGATTTCTACAAGTTAGAAAACTCCATCTTGCAGTGGGCAATATGAAATTTAGAATCATGATACTATTTGAAAAGCTACTAGAAAAGGTGCATATAAAGTATCAGTGCTAGGCACACAGTTGTAGTTGGGCATTAAGGCTTAACTGCCTGTTGAGCAGACTCCTATCTGGTAACCAACTGTAGAAAAGCATACTGAGGTTAGTACAACATTAAGCATTTTTTCTCTTATTTTGCTTAAAAATGGAGACAAAAAGGAAAATTACATCTATATGATACTATTGCTCTGCTAAGACAACTACTGCAAACTCTTCAGTGTTAGAAAATGACACTTTTTTACAGAGGGAAAACAAAGCAGCCCTTAGCAATAAGGCTATGCTGGGAACAAACATGTGCTAGGCTCTCAGGGTAATCTTTATTTCCCCCACTGTAACCCCATGAAAGCGACAAACTCAAAACCGAGGTTTACTCATAAAATATTTCATGTTGGGAACAACGCTATTATCACATCTCACACTATTCAGAAGGCCCCATTAGATCCAAATAATCAACTCAAAGTGTCAAAGGAAGCAGGATATGAGGGCAAACCTAAGTCTTTTATAGCAAGAAGAAAAAAAAAAAAAAACCCACACCCAAAAACCCAAGAGATAACTTCAGGAACCATAAGAGTTTCCTGACTAGGAACAGCTCCCAGACTTCCGCTGAGATGTTGTTCTGTCACGACTGCATAACTTAGAAAGACCAAGCTAAAACATAACACTGTGTAACATAGGAAACCAGAATTTATCAGGCTTTCTATTACACACACCTCTTAGGAGCAGCTCATGCTTTGGATTACAGCTCTTTCCAACCAGACAAAACTAGTCTGACCATGACGTTTTTTCCCAGAAAGACTCCTATTTTAGATTGCTTGTCAATGGTGAGTGGCTTGAATTGTGAGTTGAATGGTGAGTTGTGTATAGAAATATGAAAAAATCTATATAGTTTACTGTATTGATTACTAAACAACAGGCTTTTTTTAAAAAAAAAAAATCAGCTGGGGCCAACAGCCCTCTTTCCCAACATGTATGCAAGCACTACTACAAGGGATAGTTGCAGTGCAGAAAGCCACATGGGGATCTTAACCACGGGTTACCCAAAGCTGCCATTCCAGCAGCGCGAGATTCTCCATACAAGTATTAATACTATTATCACGAATCCTTAACAGTCTACATGACAGGACAGACACCACTGTGCTGTCACTGAACAAAGATTGTACCTGCTCTCACAGTATTTGCTATCTAAGCAAAAGAAGAAAAGAGAATGGAAGCATATGGCAAGAACATGGCAGGCAATGATCTTACCATAGATCTCAACCCCTCTTCCTTACTTTTAAGAACTGCTGTGACAAAAGTAAATAGTATGGGGAGATCTGAAGAAAGGCATCAAATCATGGCCTCTGACACTGTTGTGGGGAAGCTGTTTCCTACCACAGATGTCACCACAGGAGCAAGTGCAAGGAAGGTGATTTGAAAATTTGCTCAGTGGACAACAGAAATGATCATTAATGGCTCAGAAGTACAAACTAATATTTTAATGTTTACTAATTGTTTGGCAGTTAATGTCTCAACAGCAACAAAATTGAGTGCCATTCCTAAATGATGCTCCAAGGCTTTGGACTCAAAGAAACCTCCAAAATAGGCAGAATAAGCAACATTTAGCTCAAGTAGACAACTGAATATGAGCACATTTTTTCTTAAGGAACAGTTCATTTTCCTATGTAATGAAAAAAACAAAGAAACTGACAGGTTTGTGTAAGAATTCAGGACTGTACAAAATGAAAATCAGTTCACTGCACAATTAGTATAAAAGCAAGTGAATATTGGCAGAGGACAAAATACATAGCACTCGTCACTACACTGCAATTGTTCCCAAGTATAATGTTTCCAACAAAAATTTAAGGGTGTTACAACATTTTTGACAGACTGGGCAGCTATACTGCAGAGCTCGCTCTTCATGGATTTTGACTACAGAAATACCCTAACAGATGTCATTTTGGTACCACATCGATGCACATGAGAGAAAGCAGGAAGACATGTGATGTTCAGCTGCTATTTGCTTATCACTGGGCTTTATAACTATATGTTTCTATTTAAATGGAGGAAAGAAATGTGCTATCTTGCGGTTTTATTTCAGGATTGCTGAATCGGGATTACACCCACACAAATCCACCTACAAAGGAAACAAAAATAAAACAAACCAAATCAAGATGAAAAGAAACAAAAAGAAAACTAAAACAAAAGAAAACACAAGTTTTGTGAAAAGCAATGTCACACCTGCTGAACATAATATTTTTTCAGCTAGAGGAGAGACTGTGTTTTCATTACGCCCTTTATGTGTACTTTAATTTAAATCCCATGAATATTCTAAATCTCAACATACAAGAGTGAAAGACAACTTTTTATTTTTTTTAACCAGCTAAGTGAAGAAGCCAGACAAGCTGGTAAGGTCTACGTGGATATTGTGTATTCTCCTTCTATCAGAAGATTTTGCTATAAAGTATCCTTCAAGGTTTATGTATTTATTTTTAAATAACTAACTCCTGACACCCTTTGTAGACTATTCCCTGGTCTGACGAACCTTCCAGGAAATTTTTCTTTACCACTTTGACCACTATAACAATTCCTTGCACTGAGCTACTTGATACTCATGTCAGTTGATGTAGGTTTCTCACTGCCATTCAGTTTCACTTATCCTTTAATTTATCATCTGCAAAAACATCTTCCAGTTCTATGCAAGCATCCTGTCTTGGAGCAAAAAGGGGGACACGAGAGCATGAAAGCAATGCCTGCACTGCCTTTCCCTGCTGAGCTCCAGATCTGAACCAAGGTTTCAGGATGAGGCTGTTTGAGCCAGGAATGGCCACACCGCTCAAAGGGGCACCACTCAAGTGTGACACTACAGACAGCCTGAATTAGCTGTCATGCCCCAGGAGTCTCAGAAAGGTGATGGTCACACAGGTGAAATTCTGGAACTTGACAACACAGCACCATCAGCAGAAAAAAGTGGACTTGCTGTTCACAGCCTCCCACTGTGGCTTATATGGATTGAAACTATTCACATGCAGAGTTTTTAGGCCTCTTCCCTCAACTCCATCTCTCTTATGAAGTGGAAATCCTAACTAGAACAAGACAGACTCTTTTTTCCTACAAGTGAATGACTTAAGAGACTGCAAGCATCCTGGAGAGCCAATACCCAAGCACCTGTTAAAGTAAAAAGTACATGCCACAACAATTTTATTTTTAAACTGAATCTGCCTGCTAAATTAATCAGTAAGAGAGTAAATGCTGATATTCAAATTTATTATGAGAGCTCAGAGTCACCTCTTTCATAATATGGCAATTAGAGTCTGTCATGCTTACTGTTTGAGTCTGCAAACTCAGAAAGTATTTCTGGCTTTTTTGAAGGGCTGGAAACATCAGTTAATATAAAAATTTAACATTCTACAGAATATGGAAATGTTTCAGTACATCTGAGATCTGACAAAACAGCGTGAAACTAGGTTACTTCAAATTCTGTGCCAAATTGTCTATGAATTAAAGAAGGATCATGGCCTGAAGTAATCAGACTCCAGTTCAATACCACACTTAAACCTGTTTCTGACAGTGAGCAGAAAAGTAGCCTGAACTAAGTTTAGAGAAGAGCTGGCATAGAAATCACCATATTGGTTCACAATAGTGATTTGTTTATTTATTTTAACTTCAGTACACACTTCTTTAATAAAAAGAAGGCCCAGATGTTTGAAAGTGCAAAACCTCCACATTTCAAATGTATAAGTCCATATGTAATAAGGATGTGGGTAAGACCAGGATAAATAATATTTCACATTTTTAATGGGTTTTTTTCATTACATGTGGTGTTGTATTATTTCACACAGAAAGAGGAATTTGCTCTTTGGAAGTTTGCCATGCTGGACTTTTTGTTATGGTTATTTTGGTGGTTTTATTCTTTCAGTTTTGTGGTATGGGATTGCTCTATCACTCAGAGATCTGACTGCAACTAGTTATCAGTTATAAAGGAGTAACAGACGTAAAGATGATGGACACAGCTGAGTATGGGTGGCAGTAAACCACAGAAGTAGCACACTACTGATCTAATGAGCAACCAAGTAACACAGGTGTGCCTTCCATAAATAATTCACTCTGAAGATACAGTTTGCAGTGACACTGTACATTTCAGAGCACTAAAGAGGCAAGACAGATTCCCCTCAGAGCACATTTTCTATGTTAGATGCATTTTTCTGTCAAATATAGGAAATCTAGATTTTACTTTGGCATCAATATTCTATGCCTGAGGATACTGGATACTGAACCTGCACAAATTCCTAATGCTATTTTTTTCTTACACAGACTCTGGAGGTAATTTCACAGAATTATTCTAGAAGCAGAATACTTAGTAGGAGACCAAGCTAAACTCCACTTCTTCTAAGAGGGCCTGTTCAGTGCAAGTTGCTACACTGTCATACTAGCAACAGGCATTTAAGGATCCTGACAACTTTGTCCCCCTGCTATGCAGGTGTATATAGGTATGGGATTTGGGATCTATTCTACTCTCTGTTACCTGGTGCACTTCAATTGCCTTCAAGAGGAATTGCACTATACCTTGATTTTTTAGAGTAATGAACACTGACATACAGCAGAGAAAAGACAGAATTTATTCATATATGCCCTATAGTATATATGGGTATCTTCCAGAAAAGCAAAGATTTAGATACTAGGAAGAGAATCTATGACTCGTTATCACCATGCCTAATGTACTATGCCTAATTAGCCCTCAAATCTCTCCACTAGATCTATACATTGCAGAAATTATCCACAAAGTAATGAAGCAAGTGTTGGACAGTTCAGCAAGCCAAAAGCATTCTATCAAGGTTTACATAGTAGCTATAAATCCTACTTTACATTGCAGTGCACACAAACTTTATTTCACATCATAATGGGATTGAAGCAGGTATAGAACAATATGCTTTTTCTCCTTTAAAAATTGTAAGGTTATGGTATTATAACCTTATTCATATATATATGGTGTTGCATTAAGACAAAGTATGTTTCTTCCAATAACTTTCAAGCACTCATCTTCCTTCAGAAACACTTGTGGGTTTTTAATTTATCTTACCCTTTTACAGAATGCTAGAAATAGAAGAGAAAGAGAGGCATATTTAAACTCCCAACTTGGAGGAGAAGCAAAGAACACACTTTTAAAAAATTAAAATTAAGAAAATATTTAATACATACTAAGATTTTCCTCTGGAAATCACTTTGGAAATACAAATGCTGCTATGTTGCTGTAGCACTTACATGTCCTTCATTTTGAGGAATGGGAGACCAGGATTTCCTGAGGTTAAAATACAATTCAGAAGATAGTGACACTGGACTTCTTCCACCAAGTCAAAATATTTCAGAAGTTAATGTGGACTTCAGGGAGAGTTAAGCTAAGCTGCCATAAGAGGCCAATTAATAAAGGCAATTATAGAGAAGAATACAAGACCAGGATAAGTTACCCAAGGCAGACAATAAGATGAAATAAGAAATAACAACGTATCATGTCAGCCTCTGAAAGGCATGAGTTCAATTCTGCTGCAAGGCTTGTCAGCAAACAAAGGGAGTAGTCTCACAGCATCCCAGCAGCTGGAAAACAGCACTTTGATTCACTTACCCAGAAGGCTATTCCATGATTCAAGCTGATGTTTTTGAGAACAGCAAATAAATACTCTGAAGGGGGAGGGAGAAGGAAGTTACACCGCATGAGACCCAAAAAGAGAGAGGACAACAGGCAGAAGGTGCAAACCCAGCAGCCTGCACTCAAACAGTGCTCCCTTCTGGAGCCAGAGAAATAGAGGTGCCAGGTACTGAGCAATCTAGACACGTGGACCTCAAACAAGCGGTTCCTTAGCCCTGCATGTTCCTGGAGATGGGACAGCAGCTGGTTCAGTCCAAGTGCTGTACTCAGACTCAGCGACAGGCAGCATCGGGCCACAAAGTTAATGTTTCCATGACCTCATTATAACATAGTGACCACAGCACCAGTTTTCCATCATCATTCACACTGTGAGATCACACCACCTGGAGCATCCTGCTGTTTTCACACCATCTAAAACTACAAAGAATTGTTATGCTGGTAATCAGAAGACTAAAAAAAAGGGGGAAAAAGAAAGTCTTCATTGGTGTCTCATGCCACAGACCTAACAAGACCAACAGGCACTGACCTAAGAACAAATGGGGAGAGAACACTTCTGGAAATTTGCTCATATTTGTTTTCATAAATTAATTTCCTGATTTGAATATTACTAGATGTTTTTCCTGTCTTTTTTTACATGACTATTTTCTTATTTCATGTTTTTACCTTTTCCTCATAAACCATCTTCTCACTACCACTAAGTTTACCCAGTTTATTACTTTCTCTCTGATGAAGTATTCCACACTGAAAAGTAGTTTCCATATGTGACCTCACCACTGCTTAATCCTAATTCTTACCCTTTGCTTTCTGTCCATCCACCTTGAAAAATATTCCATTCGGCACAGTAATTAGCATCTGTTCATTGGAGACCTGTTGGATACCCAAGACAGCAGCTTCTAAGTCTCCCAGGTGACTGCCAAACTAATATATTTGCATTTATTCTCTTCATGGCCTTGGAAAGTGATAAAGTAAAACTAGTGCTTAGCCTCCCAGAGGACCATAATGTTGGGGTTTTTTTCAAGTGCTAGGAACTGATGGAACATCACATGCATTGGGACAATGATGGGACATGCATTGTCCCAGTTTATGTGTCAAGAGGTGAAATTAATCTAGCTGCTACCTCTACAGGCTTAGTGCTTTAAAATTACACACTGCTCTTTGTGAATCATGTTTAACCTTCCTCTGTTATATTTTTACATTATATTCAACATCACAGTATTACCCCTGAAAAAAATCTTCCTACCAATCTCTACTTCCACTTAAGTAGCTGTGTAGTGTGTAACTGTTTGTACAAAAGCCATCTAATTTTTCCACTGTTGTGTTGACTTTACCACCCAGGAACAATGCATCCATCTTTGTTATAAGTAGAATAAAATCGAATTAAGGAAAAAGTATCCTTAAGAGTGATATTTTGGTTCACAATATGTACCAAAAATATGTTTCAATTACAGATCACTCTCAAAAGTCAAATTAATAAAAAATCATACATACTGTGATTTCATTTTTACTAAAATTATGAAGAGTTTTGCCCAGCTCCTCTTCTGATCATTCTAAAAATGATAATGTTTAGTAATTGACTAAGAACACTTCTTAATTCATTGTTTGCATTCCACTCATCAGTGAAATGTAATTCCATAGAGTGTATCTACAAACACTGATTATGATTCCTGGTTCCTGAGGAAATCCCACAGCGACACAGGTTTGAAACCACAGTCATGACATTATGACAACTTTATGAGTTGACATGTCAAATGTAGTTCAGCACTTACATGGGAAAAATCAAAAGGTCAGGAATTTCTTTCCAGAGTTCTGATTGAAAAAAATAACATAATAACAATGTAAAGAAGGAAGGAACAGGGAAAAAAATTTAAAATTCTAGTTAAGTTTCATACTAACCTCCAAAATTTTCCTTGAAGAAAGAAAACATGAACTAAATCATAATAAGTATAATTATATTCAATTTGATTACTTTAATAAAATATATTTATTTTAATTATTAGGAACATGTGAAAAAATCCATTTTAAGTTGAATAATATAGTGGCATCAACAAGACAATGGGAACATACAACACCATCTTTGTGATATCACCTAGGGACATTATTTCACACAAAAATATCACGGAAAACCTAATAACAATAATGTCATCAGCACTGACAAAGCAAGACATTTCAACAAAGAAGATTTCTTTCCTTGCCTATTTTCACAGAATACCTGGATATTACAATATGTCCAATCTCACTGGGAATGAATGCCTCACACTGCCAAAGATCATCTCTTTCTGAGGGTGTCAACGTAATAAATTCATATCTATCCTCATTAAAAATGCTGTGACACTTCCTTAATGAATGGGTTGTTTATCCTGATCCTCTCTGCAGATTTGAATTTCAACAACCATACTGCATGAGGAAATCTTGTAAATGGAGGTGTGACAGCAGCATGGACAAATTTAATCTACCTAAATGGGTGACAACAGTGATGAAGATGCAGGTTTAAGCACAGGCTAGCAATACGAATAAGCACCCCCAAATCCCTGTCAGCTCAAAACACCCTCAGGGAAACCTCTATTAACATATTTTCATCAACATCATTGGATTCAGCCACTGGACTAAAAGTATAAGCATACTTTCTGGTACAACTGTACTTTTAGTTAACTGGTAGACACCCTACAAAGGGATGGGTTATTCTCTCTTCTGAATAAATTTGTCCTCCACACATATATATTATCCATATATCAATAATTAAAAATAATGAAGTTGTCCTTGAATGTCTTCTTAACTCTTTAGCAATTTTAGAGTCTGAGTCTTGGTAAATAGGCTTGCCATGATTCGCCAGAGTAAACAAAACTGAACAATTCTCACAACATGGACAGATCTCTTTAACTGGCATCAAAACACTTCCTTCTCTTTTGATATAGCCTACAGAAAATCCTTCCTAGAACAGTGGGCACTCAGTAAACATTTTCTGCTACTGCATTGTAATTGTTCACATAGCAACACACTAACACTCTTGGGAGAATTTTGTTTCTTTTTATCTAAAGAGTTTTCACAGACTAACATTAGGTAGGTTCTTTTATTTCTTTTCTCTATTTGTAGAGAAATAAAGAAAGCAGTTATTCAAGATAGACTATATGCCTCTAACCTATCTGCTCTTACCCCTTCAATACATGAGAAAGTTTTAGAAAGTTACCTTTGATATTTTTGTTCCCATTCTCTAAGACCACTTCCTTTTTGAAGTTATTTATGTTTTTCCCTTTGAAATTACTGAATTGCAAACAAAGCAAGCTCTTGACTTAAACACAGTTTAAGCTTAGTGGATCTTAAAGGCTTTTGAGCCCAATGTGAACATTTGAAATTCAGTTTTCTGGGGGTATCTTTCATTCTGCCACCTACCAATGGTGTTCTGGTTTGCCTTGATCCTCTGGTGAGACAGGACCACTGTGTCTGTAGTGTTAGAGATACTGGCCTCACTCTTGCAAATCAAGCAGGCTGATCTGAGAAACCTCCCCTGAGTACATTGTAACTTTTCAGAGTTGCCACAAAGTTCAAAAGATCTTTTTCTACAACTTATAATAATGCTTGAAGTTTTGAAAGATGGGTCAACATATGCCAGGAAATCACCTGCAAAAAGACTTAATAAACAACTGGAGAATTCTGATGCACCATGCAAGAATGGCAAACTGAGACTTGAATTTCAACTTGTACTTTCATGCTTCAAACTCTGATTCATAGTTGGGTAATTTTACATGTTTGTTAATTTTTATTCAAACTATATTAGAAAAAAAATCTCTTTCTTCAAGGTGAAACCTTGCCACTGGAGAATTATGACCACTCCAGGAAAGATCACTCCACAGTCTTGACCAATCCAGAAAATCAAGAAATACAAATAAAAGACACAAGACTTGTGATTTTTCATATTTCAAAGTCAAAAATATTTTCTTTTAAAAACCCACAAGACTGTCATGATTTTTATATGGATAATATTATTTCTCTTTTCCTCTTCTGGTAATTTTTCACACAGCAAAATTGAAAGGGATAAAAAAATACATTTTTGTTTTGTAAGGCTTTAAAAATAAAAAAAAAAAAAGCTTTAGAAAGAGTTTCTTGTTTGCTTTGGGTTTTTTTGTTTTTTTTAATTCCCCCAAGAGTTTAGTAAAAAAGACTGGGTTTTGAAGTAATTTAAAATTATAATTGCTACTAAGGATAGCCAAGCAAACAGGAAAGAAAATCAATCAGAATATCAATTTTGCACACACTGAAGACCATGAAAGCCTTGCTAATAACATCAGGAAAGGCAGAACGTGTAGAAATTAGCTATGTAACTGACTAGAAACAAGAGAAGGGCATGGGCTTCATGTATTGTAGCTGTTGTTAAACCTCTGACTGTGCACACTATTAACAATATAAAACAACTTACAACACAAGATCAGGCACAATTGTGTGTTAATTTGTATCTGTATATTATCTTCAGATGATCTGAATTTGCTTATTGAACGGAAGAATTAACAAAATCTCAAAACCACTGGTTGTCTCTTGGCCTGCTCTTCCCGTAATAACTCAGAAGTCCCCATGAGACTTCCCTGCCATGGTCAATAAGTGCCATCAGTGATATTTTAATAATGTTAAAAAAGAACATTTGCCATGCTGCTTCTCAAATTTTCATATCATCACTTTATGAAAAGGTAATTGCAGCATGAATATGAAGGCCTGAAAAGTTTACCTAGAATGTAGTTTTTACTGTGGAATCCTACCTAAAATAAGGACTAGCATAAGTTTTTTTCCAGTCTTTTAAATTTACTTTCCCCTCTTGAGTATTCAAGGAGCTTTAAAGATCAGCTCAGCAATTACCCCACTGATTGGTGAACCTTCACTTCCACATTGATAAGCTTCTGCTACAGCTCCCAAGAAACAGATCTTCTACGCAGCCAATGCTTGAGAGTTTTCAATTTTCCCTTCTACAAGGAAGATTTTTGATATAAAATGTACACATATACATTAATACACACATGCAATCACATATGATTTAAACATATTACACATTATTTGATATTATTAGTAATGTCTTATGAAGGCACATATAGCCCACCCTCTCATCTCACTTCCATAGTGCTCAACAGTGTAGGTAATACATTAAACTCTGGATCCCTTGCTGTCACTGGCAAAGCTTCAATGGACTTCATTGTGTGCAGAACTGAAACCCATACAGACTTTCATGCTATTTCATTTTGACTGCTTTCCTGGAAGACACATTCATCACTGTAAACCAGTTAATGGGAAAGCTGGAAGAAATAACTCTTGACATACACTTCTTGAAATGCACATAGTGCGCTTCTGATAAACTGTTTCAAAAATTAAACGTGTATTACCCAATTTGACAAGTAAACATAAATAAAAATTACGCTTCATTAATTTCAATGTATTTTGAAACAACAGAGAGTAACACAAGGGCAACTAAAGGCAAAGTAACAGAAAAGCAGGATGACTGTCTCGAAATCAACCTATCCCTCACCTAAAGCAGAGGGAAGAGTTTGATCCACACTCCTGTTGACTCTGCACATGAAAATCTCAATAACTAAATCAGCATTTTCCTGTAAAAATATTAATTATCACAATGTTTTGCTTGCTTGCTTCCATTCCTATATGCTAGGTAAGACCCTGTACGCTTACTGCCCCTTGCACTCCCATGCTCTTATGCTCGGAGATTTCTATTCAGGCACTAACTGCAATGACAGATCCCAGTTTATTACAGTTTGCAGTCTCATCATCAGCTGAACCCCTGATGTCATTATTTGTCTATTCCTTTTATGTATATAAACATAAATGGGATTTCTATCTCCGTTCAAAGCTTTGAAAGGGACATTTAATGACAGGGCTATAAATGGCAGAGGAGGATCCCTGCCTGTGGTTTCTCTCTGGCATTTTTAATGTACATTTCTTTTTACAGCCACAGCTGCTTCAATTTTTCTGACATTCTGCTGGAGATCCTCCTACAGAAAGGGCAAGTTCTTCTCTAAACCACAATGTTATAAACAGATTGCTGACTAACATCTCATGTTCTTGTTGTAAATTACAGCTACAGCATCCTTCTAGACAGTACAATCTTGATACACCCTATAATGCAGCCTTAAGGCTGGAGAAAACTGAAAGTCTACAGAATCTGTAGCAAAACCACATTTTCTTTAGTCTTTTACGCTTCCTCTATTTCACCTTTGCTGTATTTTGAGAACTAGCTTTTAAAAGACAACTGCAGTGATTAAAAAAAACAAACAAACAAAAAAAAACCCACAAAAACAAACAATTGAGGAATAGAAGGATAGGAATAGTGAAAAGAAAGAAGGAGGATGAAAGGAAAGAGAAAAATGTTTTAAATTAATCCTTATATCAAAAAAATACATGCCATTCACACCTTTCTAGGGTGCAATGAGTTTAAATTACAACTGGGACCTCATAAGGGTTTCCACCTACATTTGTTATACCAGCAATAGGCTAAGGTCTATCTAACTCAATGTCCATACAATTACTTTTAATAGAAATAATCTGGAAAGTGCTCCTACTTGACAGGCACCAGCAATAAGCAAATTGTAAACTGTTCACTCTGGATGATCACCTGTCCTTTGCAAAATACAGCCCTCTTTCTAACTGGTTAAGAGCATGATGCTCAAGGTTCTGCCTCACCACCAGTCTGTTTTATGCTGGGAAAAACACATGAGATCTGTGATATATATTTAAAGCCATTTAAAGTAAATTTTGCTACCAAGTGAATAAGGAACTCATAGAGATACCAGGCTCTGTACTAGCCAGTTCTTACACAGGGGATGAATAAGAGTAGACGACAATGCCACCAGTCATTAGAGAGGATCCTAAAGAACCCTTAAGCAGGACCTGCAACAGGAGATTCCATCTCCTCTGGCTGTGTCAAATCTTTTTTTGGTTTAGATTATCCTAAGCCTTTCAGTTCCTAGGAAAGAGAAAATGAAAAACGGATTGGACTGCACTAACCAATATCTCTAGTTTCTGTGGTGTTTGGGCAACACAGACATCAAAAGATTCTCTCTCACAGATTCCCATGAGCTGTGCAAGCACTGCTGCTCCAGGGTCCCAGAGGGTGAACTGAGGTTCAGGCAGAACAAACGCCCTTCTCTAAAGTTGCAGAGGAAGTCAGAGGTATAGATGGGCACTAAATCTTTGTCAAGTCTTAGAGTAATACCTAAGCACTCCAGAGTGACTTTATATAGAGATTTCACTGGGGTTATAGGAATAGCACTGGAATGCTATCCAAAGGTGCAATTTACCTGGAACAAAGTTTAGGAAGCACAAATCTAATAGCAGCTCTGTTTACATTTAAACAGAGCATTTCTGGAGCCTTTTATTGATTCTTTGTACAGGAGACATTTCACCTTCTGACGATTCAGCTATTTCTAACTACGGGTTTCTGAAATTGCCCCCATAATATGGAATTATATTAATTAATCCACTGAATATAGAAAATTTATTGTTAAAATAGATCTGTTGGATCTACAGAGTTATTGTAATGGTATTGTGAGAATAACTTGGCATTAGTCATTTATGGTTCGTTGTTTCAAAAGCACATTTCCATATCATTAGTCTTCAGGGCTACCAATAAAATAAACCACAAAATATATGATAAATTTATCTATGTTCATTCCACTTCACATTAACAATAAATTTAAAGAACTGTTGGACACTCCAGACAAGAAAGCCTAGTTGCAACTATTTCAGTTTCAGAGACTCCAAGTCACCAGGCTTTGCAACTCAGTATAATGTTATATAGTTCAAGCACTATTCCAGATGCTTCTGTTTCTCAATTCTATCATCTTTCCTCACACTGAATTAATCTGTCAATAGTTTAATCAGCTGCAGTAGGCTCATTTAAGTGCTATGGAAATGCAGCAAGAATAGAAGCAGCATTCCATCCTTGGAAATGAACAGAAAGGAGAAAGAAAAGTACATTTCCAGACTATAAATACTGGTATGTCAAATTTCAGTATCTGGAGAACTGAAACAAACCAAATACTGTGAAGGAATCTGGCCAAAATCAGTGGCTTCAGAAATTAAGTACAAATAATTTTCAAGAAACTATAACTTCTGATTATAAAACTGGAAAGCAGTTAGCCTACATTGCTAAGGGCATCCAGGAGGCCCCTTGTGCCAAACGGTGGAGGTGGCTTATACCCTCGTTCCTCAGGGCTAGTCCCATCTGATCATACCCATGGTTGGACAAGGCTACAATGGGTCTCACAGAATGTCTTTAAGAAGTAATTACTTGTGGGTTTATCTAGTTCAAAGCGCCTGCAATCATGTGAGGGCTGTGTCACAGCCTCTCAGGCTGATTTTAATAGTACAACACTGTGAAAGTGTGTGGCATACCCTGGGTGTGTCGTGAGAGTAGGTAGATGTATGTGATGCTCTGAGACATGACAAGGTAACACGAGAAGACTGCTCAGGGACAACAGCAGCAAGCAGTCCTGTCCATATCACTGTGAGGTGGGTCTTGGGGTGGATTGATCCCCAAAACTGCACCCAAACTTTGTCTCAGAGAGAACTGGATGACTGGCTTCAAAAAAAAACCCAGAGAGAAAACTGACTTGCAAACAAGGAGCTGAGGGTTGGGAGTGGGCTGGGGAGATAAATTATTTGGCTTTCTTCATGTGCCCTATATTCATTCTGACAGAGTTAAAACAGGACTAAGCTGTAAAAACATTAAGCATCAAATGTAATCATTCTAAAGCTATTTAAGGGAGCTAGGACATCCACAGCTATATATTTTTTGGGTCTTGCATTTGAAGTGAAAGTATACAAAGAATTTATTTTGGCATCGAAGTCAGAGCTCCAGAATAAAAGCTTAAAACCTAAAGGTTTGTGAAACAGATCCCAAGTCCTTGTTTCATTTTATTATTGTACTACATACCACATCATCAATATCCAATGAATATCACATCAATATCTGTAGACAAGTGTTACACAGCTGCAGAAGATCATTATGAATGCTTTCCATCAGTAACTTCAGAACACCGGTAACTTGAGAATCTAAAAATGCTCTATTCCTATGCTTTCACAGTGTTTATTACCAAGATTTAACTTCAAATTCAGTTCGGTTTTAAGTCTGTCCAGGAGAACAAAGCCTCCAGCTAGTTTTCACTCCAGCCACTTTTCCTATGATGCTCAGCCCACAGACAGACCTCTACACTGGACCTCATAAGCTCAGACAGGAACATTTTCTGGCTATTATTTGGTCACTTTGTAACTACCCATTTCTGTCTGTGGAAAAACTCTTGAGAATAATTAAGTATCATGATAATAATTATCAAAAAAAAATAGTGAAAATTTACAAGCATCTGAGGAATGACAGCACTGTCATATAAGCTCCTTTGGAAGATAACTCCCACTTGAGAATGGTATTAAGGAAAGCAGATGAAGACTCACAGCTATAAATAGATCAAAGATAAGGTTTATGTTAGTCTCTACAAACTGTTTTTCTTATCAAATACTTTGCTACAAAATATGTTTTCAATGGTATAGTCAAACTTAAAGAAAATATTTCTTCTTGAAAGCATAGACTCTGAAGTAACATAGAGCGGCTCTGTTTGGTTAGACCTTATCTTGTTCATTAACTCTATGACATACTTTGCCGTAATACACAATATGATGAGCAACATGATCTCATGCTTGTTCAAGGTGGTGGAGCTGTAGCTCCCAAGCAGCTTCATAGTGTACAGTGAAAAGGCTTATTTTTGAAAAGAAGAATGTAGCTGTCTGCACATACACACCTGAAGAAACATGCAAAAGTGCATGTTTGTGCAGTGAATACTTTAAATGTGTGCTGAGCATAAAACAAACTTCTGAAATTCCCCATGTCGCTTCCCAAAGCCCCACTTCATCTCTGTATGTGCTGTGACTTTTCATAATATTTTTAGTGCATGGGGCAGCTTTGCAAAGACTTCTTAACTTTCATAACTTGTCTTACAAGCATAAATCAAACCATGTTGGCCAACTCTTTCCATAACAAGAACTGCACCTTTAAATACCACTAATGCCAGATGGTCTCAGCATATAAAGCAGCATGAGACAACATATTAATGCTACTCAAACAAGCAACTTGTGCTAGCAACAGACCAATGAAATCAGTCTCAGGCTGCTAATCCGCTCTGTCTCCATGGCAACATCTATTTCAGACAATTCTTCAATTTTCAAGTCAGATGAGCTTGTTGGCCCTTAAACTTCTCTATTCAGGGGGTCTTCTGTTGTCAGGTACTTTTTCACTTTGTATTGGCTACTGTTATAATACAGAATTTATTTTTACCAGCTGCTCCATGAAGTATCAAGGAACAGATGCTCCTCTGTTTCTGTTTATTTATAGACTTTTCCACTAAAGATTTGTACTATAAGACTTCCATTAAAGGTCTGTACTATTTATTTCCACTATGGATTTGTTCCCGTAACTGTAACACAGGGAAACCTTACAAATATAGATGTCTGTGTTGTGACTCTACCTACCAGCACTGGAAGAAAAGGAAGAATTGGTACCTTCTTCATACTCCTCTGCTATCAAGGCAGATATTTTTTTAAAAAAAAAAAAAGTGTATCTACCTAACAGGTAAACAGGGAGAGAAACTCTTGACGACTCCTCACCATCTCTCAGTTCGCATAGCTGAGTCAGCACAAATACTGGGGCTATTTGCTCCGAGGGAAAAATCTGACAGGAAGCCGGTAGGAACCGCATCTTAAAGATAGATCAAATGCTGAACCACGTGCTATCTATCAAGAACCTACATATGGGGTACATGGCATAGCCACATGCTAACCTGCATCACAGAAGATGAGAACCTAGGCACACAGATGAGAACCTGAAGCATAGCAAGAGAATGTCCTTATCCAGACAGATGAAGAATACACAGCAGAGCCAAGAAAGAAGCCAGACATCCTTTATCACAAAACCACTTTTCCTCCCTGTGAAACAACTTCCTACAATGACAATGCTTAAAGTTTAAACACGCGACAGCCCAGCTCCCAACCCCACATCTTTCTTCTTCTCTCCATCTCACTATGTACTGATGTCACCAAAAAGAATGAAGACATTTCATTCAGAAAGGCATAAACAGTGATCACTCATTCCTTAAATGCAGGCTATTACAGAATCAAAGTCACATTTAGCCTTCTTTCTTAAGGGCATGCACACAAATTGGCTTGAACATTAGTATTTATAAACCTCCTGATTATAATGAAGTTTCAGATGTGCAGCTCCCACTGACTTCAGTTTGATTTGTGGATGCTCAGCAGCTGGATGGGAGGAGAAATTAAAGCACTGTCTAGTCTATATGAGGTGAAGATCTGACATGGAGAGTCAGCTTACCATAGTCATAAAGCCCCTTTGAAGTAATGATTTTTCACACGTGTAAAAAGTGTGTATTTAGCTCTTAGACTCACACCAATTTTGCTTATAGTTCTAGAACTGTGCTTTTGTACAATAAGCCAAGACGCAGAGCCAGCCAAGACTACAAAACATTCAATTTAGCATAAGAAAAAAGGTTAATTTTGAACCATAATTGTGCAAGGAGTATGCCTTTCATAATACTGAGGGACAGTAATGTGTGAAGGACAGTCACACTGTGGGCTCCCTTTACTTTTGAGGGACACAAAAAGACATCCAAATGACGTCTTGCAGCTACAAATCTCAGGGGAAAAACATGCACTGACCCACACACATTGTTATCTAGTTATGTCTAATGTGATGGTATCAGAAAAACAACTACACAAAAAGTTTTGATCTTTGAAATGTCTCGCTGTCCTTCCACTTTCTTTGTATCTTTCAACTATTATTAGTTGTATTTCTCATAGTAAAGTACTGCATGATTTCTCTTTTGTTTGGAGAACTAATATGGCAAAGGTCCAGGTCATACTTTCTAGATACCAAAAAAATCTACCAGATCATTAGACTGGTATACCAGCAAGCATGTCTTTGCCAAGAAAACAGCTCATTAAACCTTGGCCAGTCAGACGTCCCACCTGATCAAACAATTTTTTCCACTCGGCTTTAAGGCAGATCCATACCTAAGGATAAGTATTCAAAATGGCATACGATGGCTGTTCTCACTGTAGGCAGACTCTACAGCCAGAGCAGTATCTTTCTTTGGTCATAAATCAGACAGCTCACGCTCCACAGTCATGTAAAGCTCCATACAAAGAACGACTATCTCAGCTTGCCCCATGGGACTTAATTTGTGAGCAAACAAGGATGTCAGGTTTTGCTCATAATTCTGTATTGAACAACTAGCAGGAAGCAGCTACTATCTTACAGTTATAAATGTCTCACTTCAAAAAAAGAATTAATTAAAAACAAACATTTACTGCCTTCAAACAAGGGTTTATGATTCAAGATTCTCTCTTACCTGGCCATTGTAGCTACACACACACATTTCTAACGCATGCCTTTGTATTGACCCAAACCCCAGAGCCCTCTGACAATGACTCTGTTACCTGCTGCTGTCACAGGAAGATGTGGCCAGTGCTGATTCAGCTAGAACTGCAGGAAACCTCCAATCCAAAGGGAAGGGCACTATGGACCAAGACCGCACTTTTAGTCTAGAGTCCTCATCCCCAACAGTGCCCCTGAAAGGAGTAAGCAAGGCGACTGCTTCAGTGTCACAGGGCAGATAGCACATCACCAGCACATACAGTCATTTCTTCATAACATGGCAGAACTCCGATTCCAAAATCCCAAATCCCAGCAAGTCAAGCTGTTTTTTCCAGTGCTGTTGCTCTGCAGAGCTCCTAACCCACTCCCAATACAGCACCAGCTTTCAACCTTATACATGAGATAAAGCATGCAGATCTGGTAGCCAAAAGAACTCAGATTCATGTCACATGGCAAATCAAACCTGCCCACTCTGCTACCATTTTACTGATAAGGATGTCTTCATTTAGCCTCAGCATATCAGAAAGTAAGCTTCAAACATAACATCCCAGTCCCACTGAATTCACTGAACCCTGGCTTTTGATGTGCAACTTACTCCAAAATGAAGTATATAGCCTTTATTCCACTGCTCATAACTCTACCCATCATTTTAATTAACTGACCCAGAAGCCTTAAAGTACACACTGCAGTTTTCACTCTTCCTTGAATCCACAAAATGTTGAAGGGAATTCAGCTACAAACCTTCCTTCCAGTTCAATTCCCAACTCAATGGAAAAAAAAAAAAAAAAAAAAAAAAAAAAAAGCAAGAGTCTGTGGTAATACATGCGTGAGACTTCTGTTTAAAAAGAAAATGTAGACCAAAAAAAGATGACATATGACTTTTTTTTTCAGGAGGAACATGAAATAAAATAGGTATGAAGACTTAACAATATAAATTAATCTGCTGAGAAAAGACCAGATAAGGTTCATAAATAGTATGTTTCACAAAGCAAGCATATAAAGCACAACAAGGTACTTTAGATGATGACACACAAAGGCTTGTTATTCATCAGGTCTTAACCATAAGCTCTTGCACACGTTCCTAAGTTAGAAGCCTGCCCAGTGTTGGATAGACATTTTCAGAGGGCACTGCAGCCCAATGAAGAGTTCTACCTGCTAAACAGCAAAGCGAGGTTATAGCATGAATATGCATGCACAGCACGTAGGCTTCTAAATTACGTACCACCTTTGAAAACAAAAATTAGGTGGAATGAACATAGAACTAATTCTAAATTAGTCTTAATTCTAGATTGTTGTCTGAGCATAGTAGCAACTCCATTGTTACAACCAAAAACTTGTGTTTATTCTGAAATAGGAAGAACTGTCTTGCCCTTTTCACCCTTGTGTAATTTAAAGGCTTGAGATATTGATCATTACATTATAGAAAAATAAACAGCTTCTCCTAAATAAAATAAATTAAAAATTAATGTAATAATGAGGTCACTTTTTGGTAAGTCACACAATTACAGCTTACTGCCTTTAACAAAATGTCTCACAAAATCTTAGGAAATCCCTGCACTTTATAGCCTTCTCACTAATTCTCTGGAGCTTGCATTAATGTCACCATAATAAAACATCCCTTTAATTCAAGCCAACAACAAAACAGGCTCACCTCCTGTTTTCACTGGGAACTGTTAAGGCATTCTGCAGAAGTGGGAGGTGATGACAACTCTTCTCTTTAAAAGAAATTAAAGTAATCGACTCTTTCAAAAGGAGTGGGATTGTCAAAACCAGCCTGGGTCAGATCAACAAACTCTGAATGCTCTGCATACTCGAGCTAATTCTAAGCCTGAAAAATAAAACAACTGCCTTCTGTGGAGTCATGTTTATTCTTAATGATTACAGCCCTTTTTACTACAGCTTGCTTGCCCTTTGTGTTATTCCAGCAACGAGAAATTTCTGAGAGGTGGTAGCTGTGTTTTCACAGGTAGCACTCAGCCTCTCTTAAAAATGATCTAACAAAAAGGGAAGTCTTTAAATACTTCTGCCAGTGAAGCAATTTGGAGTAAGGGCATTGTATCTCTAGGAAACACTGCAGAGACTGCCTAGCACAGCTGCCTCACCACACTTATGTGAATTTCCATTGACTTCAATGGGATCGTGAATGGCATTAACAATTAGCTGCGAATGTGACCTATAAAGGTCCCTACCTCTCCTTGATTTTCACCAGTTTTGTAAGCACGTTTTTCTCTTGGTGTTCTACACCTCTATTTTTAGCTGAACATTAAAACTGAAATAGGATGAAATAATAAATATTAAGGAAATATTATTTATTTAAGAAAGAAAATATTAAGGAAGAAAAATCTATTCTCAAAAAACTGAGTGTTACGAAGTACATTCTAAAAATACAAAGTTATTCAAGGTTCTTTAAAATAAAACAGATACTTTTAAAAAACTCACTCTGCATGTACAGACAGCCATCTTATTGCCAGCAAATCTTACAGCCCTCCCAAGACCTGTGCAACCTACACAGTCTGTGAAGGACACTGGACATCCCACTCTGAACGCAGGCAGCACTAAAATCGTGCTGCCAGAGACTACCCCAGGCCAAATCCTGGCTAGGAGACTCCAGGGGGACTACCCTAAACGGCACTACAGCCCATAAGGGATTTCACTGGAAAGTTAATTACAGACTCTTAGTCTTCTGCAGAATGAGTGAGGTACAACCAGCCCCAGATTTGCACTCCCAGAAGGCGAGTCGGTAGTGTAGCCCCTGCAGTGTTTGATGGGGAAGCCAGAACGTCCTCACAAGCTCTGAAAGAAAATCTGTTCCCTGATGCACAAAGGAAAGAAAAAATCCAAATGCAGAAGGCTACGTGAATAACAGGTTCAACCACGTTTTATTCTGCATTTTATTTTAAACATCCCTGTAGAGACACCAGCAGCTGCCCCGCTCGTGCTCTCGGTTTGGCACTGCAGGTGCTCCTGTTACTCTGCTGCCTGAAGAGCATCTCACCTTTAAAGAGGATTACAAATATAAGCCATGAGAGAAGGAGAGAAGCTGAACCACAGCCGACAGAAAAATGTGACACCATAACCTGGTCAGCACAGCAACTCCTGTACTCCTGATACAAAGTGTTTTGCTTATTTTCACTCATTTACAGCCCCTACCCTTATGCAATGCAGCTGGATGAATATGACTTTGGTGCACTCTCATTTACCAGCAATCAGCCCTGTATCCTTCAACACCTCCCTTCAGAAAGGGAAAGGTAGATGACTGGCCACTGATAAAAAACGGTGTTTGCTTAAACCTCAAGCATGTAAAAATTAGGTTTGCTCTCTAATATCTAGATTTAATAACAAGCTCTTGCCATAGACAATTTGTATAAATGCTTTGCACAACTTGGAAACACTAACAAGGCCCATCAAAGAGCTCACAAGATTTTTACTTGCAAATTCCGAACGTAAGGAAAAGAAGCTTTAGAAAATCAAGTGCAACGAATTGTAAGTGATAATATTAGAACAGCTGCATCTGATGACATCACCATAACCAAGAGACAAGCTGCACGCTTTCTGACATCACCACTGCTAAAACACCCTGCCGCCAACCCAAGGGCTGCACTCGCCCGCCCAAAGCGGGGCAGCCCCCAGGACCCACAGGTGGTATCAAGTGGTCTCCCCGCTTCTGGGCTACCACACTAAGGTGGCACAGCACCACGCTGGGCTGAAATCACGGCAGCCTCCTACATGGTTGTTTCTCCTTGCTGCTGTCGTTTCTCTTTGAAAAAGAGCAGCACTTGCTCACAGTTCTCTGTAATGACTGCACCGTCATTTAAATTACAATAATTTAAAAAATATTAAAAAATGAGTTTTGTGCAACAGTGAAATACAAACATTACCAGCAACCATTTTTTTCCCTGTGAATTTGTTGGCTTTACTTTTCACAGTTTCTTACCACAGAAAGTATTAGGTCACTATGGCTGGTGCCACAGCTGAATGGGTGAGCACTTCAACAACAGAAAAAAACCCTAGGTATGGTTTCTGTATTAGTGGCCAGATCTTGGATTTCCCCATTCATTAATATAGAGTCAAGTCATGATTTTCTCTTTCAGTCACCCTTTAATTATGTTTTTGCAGGAAGAAACAGCTCCAGCACTGCAGGGCTGGAGCGTGAAATTGAGAGCCTAACACTGGGCGACTTTGCGGGGGCCAGTCAGGAGCTGCAATTTGGGAAATCAAGCAGCTTATTTAGGCTCAGTGCCAGCACTGACCCACCCAACCCATTTCCTCACCATGCCAAGGGGGGTCTTTGGTAAAGTGACAGGTACAAGGATTAATGTAGCCAAACTGCACCTCATAAAATCAACTGAAGTCCCACTCACAGGGTCCTGCAAATGCTCCAAGTCACAACTGTGCTGCTCACCTTGTGCACAGTGTGCTCCTGCCTCACTGTCACACAATGTTTTGATGTTGTTCAAAACTGAAAAGTCCGAAGTACATCATTTTCTGGAAAATCAGATGTCTCGCTCAACTACAAACAAACCTTTTCCTTCTATTTAGGTATTTTTAAAGATGCTTGTGGGGAGAAGGATGAACAAGAAAATCATTAACACTGAAAAAAATCATTAACACTGAAAAAAAAATGCTGCTTTGAAAAAACATGAAATATTTTGTTTCCAAAATGCCGTTATTCTGATATTTTCAGGATTTCTGTTTCCTTTTCTCTAGCATGAACAATTTGATGAAAATGTCATTTGCAGACCATTTTGTTGTCACAAAATCTGTATTTTCATCCACCCTCTCTCCCCTCCATGCAAAGTAATTTTCAGAGCCTGTATCTGTAACACATGTAACTAGTCAATTAATAAGCCTTACTTTGAAGATATCTTCACAAAACTAAACACTGAAAAATAACCACTATAAGAATCTTAGTAATTTATTAAAAAAGATTAGGAGTTGAGAGAAGTTTTAATCTGCAATTTTTTCATGTAAACAGAAGAAACCGACCTAGGAATCTTGAAAGCGTCAGAATGTTTCATTTTCACATTCAAAGTGAAGAGGTAATATAGAGGGGATCGACCTTGCACCACCAAAATCCATGGTACAAATGAGTCAGAAGTGGCAGCATGCCTAAACGAGTGGCTGAACATTAACGGTGGAGGAATGGCTTTTGGCATTAATCAATTCTAAATATATTTCATTTCTATCAAAGAATAGAAACTTATGCT
Organism: Strix uralensis; assembly: GCF_047716275.1. Classification (NCBI taxonomy): domain Eukaryota; kingdom Metazoa; phylum Chordata; class Aves; order Strigiformes; family Strigidae; genus Strix; species Strix uralensis. The sequence goes on from NC_133975.1 coordinate 44,845,545, forward strand.
CAAAATGAGCTTAGTTATGGTTGTTAAAAAAGCCTCAAGAGATCAGGATCCATTGGGTGTTTGTTCAACAGAACATCAGATATCCAAAGCAAGAGCCTCTCTCAGGAGTAGTCAGTATTCTCTTGCATCTGAGTTAAGGCAAAAAATTGTTTAGTTTGTCCCAGAAATAATCTGTGCTTTACTATCAACCGTCCTCTGTTTTCCTTTGGTGCACCATCAACCTCCCACAGTCTCTTCCTCCTCGCTTTATCCCACCTTGCCATTCACCATCTTCTGTCAACTTTGCCAATTTTTGGCAAGCATGGGGACAAAATTGTATTTTGATCACTTCCAGTCTAGGTTCATACAACCCCTTCTAGAGCTAACCACTGATATAGTCTTATTCAAGTCTTCCTTTGCCTTAACCATCTAATCCCCACCAACTCAAAGTGAGGTTATCTACATGGAACAGCTGCTTCAATATAAAACTGTTTGTTAAAGTTCAAACATCTTCATCTCCTGGTTTTGCTTCTCCTTATTCAAGGGCTTCTTTTCCACCAGCAATTAAAGGCTCTGATCTCCCATAAGTGTACAGTATCAGCCTAAAGAAACTGCTGCCACAAAAAAACAAAATCACAAAATACTAGACCAAACTCTGTTTGGCATTAACCACGAGGGAAGCACAGGCAGCATGGTGTTCAAGTTTGCGGAGAAGGCAGCACATTCTCCAAGAATTTAATGTAGGATCAGAAACTTCAGGCAGTCTCACGCTTCTGGCATTTAGCATGTCCCTGGGAAGAGCTCAGTGAAGGCTCAGTTCGCGTCTTCCAAATGTCTAATCTGGGTTTCCAAGATTTGCCAAGACACTTTGTATGCTTATGCAAGAAACGAGACTGACTCATATGGAGTCTTTCTGGTTTCCAATGCAGGATCAGGACTTTAAAAAAAAAAATCCTCATAATGTATATTTACCCCAGCAAAAGATGAGGCCTTAACGATTTGTTCCAGTTGCTTCGTTCACTAAGAATTTGTTCCAGTTGCTTTGGAAGCCTAAAGTACATTTCTAAAATTTTCCTACTTCTCTCATGCGTTTTTTTCAAATACTGCACATATATTACAAACTCATTTCCACAAATAGCTGATATTCTAAAATTAAAGTTGATTTATATGCTTGCATGCGATCAAAAGCATTTACACAGCGCTGCACGGCCATGTAATATGCGTGATTATGCAATGTATGCACGCATGTGCGGTATTTGATTTACTCAGTACAAAGACTCTTTGCTCAGTACAAAGAGTCTTTATTGATGCTCTGCTGACACTTTCCTGATTTATTTTGTCATCAACTTGCTCACTAAGTGAACAGAAACATTTTGTTGTTTTCGCAGCAGCTCACTAGATAATTCAGGTATCATCCCTGCATACTCACCAGGCTTCTAGAAGCATGAGCTCTCTACAGATGGTAAACCTATGAGCCACAGCGTATATTTCATTATACTTATATATATTTAAAAATAAACCTAGTGACACTTAGGATATCTTGTAGGAACAGATTATGTTCAGAAATAACAACTTCTTAGCCTGTTGTGAAAAAAGAAAAAATAACTACATGTATGTGTGTGTCTGTGAAATTCTATATCATTTTTTAATAACAGATGATGATAAATCAGGTCCTGATCCTGCAAACTTCAATCACACAAAACATCCTTGTTCCTGTTGTTGCCCTGGGAATCAAGCATGGATGCTCAGAGTGAGCAAGGATTCCCCCTCAGGTACAAGCTGCAGAATCAGCCTTGCATTTCCTGCCAAGGCTGGTACAAGGCTCTACTTCTTTTACTGCACAGCTTAAAAAAGCTCACATAGAAAAATAAACAGTACTACCTTTTACTACCCAGTAGAAGAAAGGGCACTTTATTAAGAAGAAAACACCTCTAATGCAACCATTAGCATCGTATGTAGGTGCTTAGGCTCTGTAACAAAGCAGCAGGGGTGTTATCAATGCCTTTACAATTATTTCAAAGGAGCACAACCATAACTAGGCATGTGGTCTGGCTCGCTGCTCTTCCTAAGAAGATCCTGAGTTTCTCTCATGTGCCGCTGCAGATAGCGAAAACTGCAGCAGTTCTCCGCTTTTTGAGAAATGCTCACAGTACCTTGCACAACGAAACTGAGGATTGAAATAAAACAACGAATTTGCTCTGGTTCAAACCCTGGTGAATCCTCTGCAAAACGCAGCATTTTCAGCATCCACCACTAAAGATTGCCAGGACTCATCACATTCCCTGACATGTGATTTTGGACATTACAACATGTGGCATTTTCGGCTATAGGGGTCCCTTTGTGAGGGATAGAGCACATTCTAGGAAATGCTTGACATTCACTGTAGCTTATATGTGGATGCAAACCATAGAAAATTTTCTGCATTTTGTTATCGCTCATTGGTACACAGTTGGATTCTCTTTTGCTCAGGCTCAATGACAAACCCTCTCTCACGTCACTGACACCAGCAGGAGAAGCAGTGTGTCTCTAGGAAGAGCCATGGCCCCACCTCAGACTGCACAGAGTGCTCTTTTTGTCCCTGTTTCTGTTGGCTTGACAGAAGTGCCAAATAAATGAGCTGTAGCAACTGTCCCCTGACTGTAGCGCAAAGTCACAATAATAATTGCCTATCACTCTAGAGAGCAAATTACATGGTGGCAGTAGATTAATTCTTAGCTTCAGGATCACCCCCCGTATCAAGATGGCAACATACCACAAAGAAATTTTTCAAATTTCGCTGCAATTCCTACATTTTTCACTTCAAGACAATGCTTAGCTACCCTGACTATCTCTTCGCTCTTCCTTACGTCTGATATCCTATAATGTATAAGTTTTATCAGTAGCCCTAACACAGTCGGTAAAAATGTAAGTCCATTGAGGATGCAAAGCGAGGTTATATTCAGGTCATAAAGCAGGACATTAAGCACCAATTGTATAGAGCAAATCCCCAGAGACCAACAGAAGCTACTTCTCCACCTAAAAAGCACAGAGTTCCAACCTGTTCTGTAACCTGCCAAGGGAAGGGTGAAGACGTGACTGCAGGTGGCTTATAGCTGGGCCTCAGGTCCTGAGCAGCTTTCAAGACTAAGCCTCTTCACGCAGAGACATAAGCGATACTACCAGTTCTGAAACTGGAAACGACGAAAAACGCACCCTCGTAGGCGTCGAACAAATGCACGGCGTCAATCATATCCCCTTTTATAAAAAATGCCTCAAACCCCAGGTACACATAACCACATACCCGAGACATCTGTGCAAAGCCCGCAGCGCGCCGCGGCGAGGCGGGGCCGCAGGCAGCCTGGCCGTGTCACGCACCTCGCAGGGACACGGCGGCGCCTCACGCGTCCCCGGCAGTTCGGTGGTGCCAGGGAGCGAGGGGCCAAGGCCTCGCCCTCCCGCCCCGCCGCACCGGGGGTTTGCCTGCAGAGCGCGCCCATACCGGCGGCTGCCGCATCCTCTGAGATTCTGTGGGGAATTCAGCGCGTTTCTCTCTCTCGAAGGTGCTAAACCCCGCGGCAGCGGCACGAAGGCGCTCTGCGCTCAGCTCGGGCGACCACTGACACCCGGAACGGGGATATTTTAGGGACCGCGTCTGCCCGCTGCCGCCGGACCCCGGGCCCACGGCAGCAGCCCCGCTACGCTCCGCCGCTACCTGCCGCGAGCTGCGGGCATCCCCTCCGCCCCTTACCGGGCTCATGCTCGCCGGGGCGGTCAGAGACCTCGATGACCAGGAGCTCCCGGCCCTCGGCGCTGCGCCCCACCGTGTAGATCCTGCTGATGGCGGGGCACTGCAGCCACACGGCCACCAGCGCCTCCCGCAGCTCGGCGTAGCGGTGGTACTCGAAGGAGATGCCCTCCTCGGCGCTCAGCCGCCGCCGCCGGCTGGAGCCCCCCGCCGCCGCCGCCGCCCCCCCCGCCGCCGGCTCCGCCGCCCGGCAGGCAGCCAGCAGCCCGCAGAGCGCCAGCAGAACCCGCACCCGCGCCGCCATCCCGCACTCCTGCCCGCGGCCGAGCAGCTGCCGCCGGCCCCGGCGGGAGGGACGGAGGGAGGGAGGGAGGGAGCGGGGGGCGGGCGGAGGCGGTGGCGAGGGGAGGGGAAGGGAGGGGAAGGACCGGCCCCTCCGCCCGTCTCCGCGGGCCGCGGCGGGGGGAGCAAGAGCTCCCCGCGGAGGGCGGCGGTGGGTGCGCGGCCCCGCCGTGCCGGAGCCGCAAGAGGCGGCCGAAAGTCACTAAAGCTGGTGTCATCAATCAGATAAAAAAAAAAAAAAAAAAAAAAAATCATTGGAAGGATCCATTGCTTCTTGATTTTATTCGGTGACATCCTTTTACCCTGCACGGCATTCCTGCAGTCCCGCCGAGTTAACCCACTGCCAAAAACCTGGATGAACAGAGTGCGCCATGCAAGATTCAAATAGTACTATTGCAGAATAAGACAAATGTATGTGATTGACCTCACAGGGAAAACTATATAAACAACCATCTAAAAGGTTCCCTTGCTTATCATCTATAAAGTAGCTTTGCGGCATCACAGAAAGCAAAGGATCACGCAAGATTTACTTTCCGATGCTGAGAATGCTTACTTAACGAGCACATCCCATGATGTTTAAAGGGAATGCCCTTGTGAGGAACCATTCGCTGGATACTAATAAATCACAATCTCTTCTAGACCACAGATACGACAGGACTTCTGAAGCCCTCTGTTTTTTCAACCTGTTTTATAGGCATAAGTGTTTAGACTATGTCAAAACAGCCTGAAAAGGACAACTGATACAAGCAAAAGGCTAAATGCTAAAGAGCAACTTCTGTATCAGGGTGGTTTATTTTTATTATTATTTTTAAAGGACACAAAGCTTCACTGGAAAATTTTGAGAGGTTCAAAAAAATCACACATCCAATTCATCCTTCTACAAACAGAATCTTGCCCCCCAATAATTTAATACATGTTTTACCCTGATCTTCTAATCTAAAAGGGTGAGCCTGTATAACATCCCCTTCCATCACCAACTTACACCGAATCAATTTTCAGGAAGATTTGTTAAGCTTTTGTGATCCTATGGATATTTTCCCAAATTATGGTTTGCCTAGTTCCAGCCAAGAAGATAATGGAAATAATGTCTTCTAGAACATCTTCATTGACACTAGGTGATATACCAGCTCAGAAACTCATCCAGCAGCTGAAACTCAGACCTGAAAATGCAACTACTATATATATAAATACTTATAGATCTATTTCTCTATATTCACCTATACTTGTTATCTTTCAGTGTCCTGATTGTCAGTCCTGGATTAGTTGATGCATTTCTTCATAGCAAGAACCAAAGGTCAGCTCACCCAGTCCTCACCATCTTTCAAAGCCAACTGGGTTCAGAAGCTTCTCTGCCCAGTTTAATTCCAGAGTTACAAGAACGCAACCATGTGCAAAGGCACCTTCAGAGCACTTCTTGGAGCCTTCAACTCTCCATTCTTATTGCTAGAAAACTTTGGGAGATGCCTATCATATCATGTCACATTTGCTCTGGGGTCATGAAATGCAAATGCAAATTTGCTTGAAGCATTTTGCAAGACTTGGATGTACAGAAACTCCCTGATAAGTTTTTTCTCTGAGCAAGATCACTCTTCAGATTTAGGAACACAGAAGTGCCATCCCTCTGACTTCTTTCCTCCCTAACAGCATGAATTGTATTACGAATTTATGACTTCACACCGCTTTAGAATTGTGTGCAATATGTGCAATGCTCTCAGAGCTCCAAAATGAACTGCAAATAAAGGTAACTGACCTAGCATTCAAAAGATTCACATTCTTTATCAGTTTTGTTAGCTACATTCATCACAGGCTAAATATTCCTTGTTTTCTTCATCACTTTCCCTTGCGCCATATACACAAAGTAAACAAATCCGCTGATGCTGTGATTTTAGACTTACAGTATCATTTTCTGGGAGAACTTTCTGATCCATCAAAAAAACCTTTGTGCAGTGTAGCAACTCTCATTGTCTTCCCTTCAAATTTATTTGCCCAAAATACAATGTCACTAAAGGATACAAGTAGGCTTAGAAATTATCTTTCTTTTCATCTCTTCGAGCAGTGAATTATTATCCCACTACACAAAATTAGTCTCACAACTAGATCTGAATGGATTTACATTAATTTCCATACTTATTAACCCCCCACCCCTAAAGAAATTAAGAGAATGAGTAACTATAAAAACACATGCACATACACATCCTGTGTAAAACAGGGCATTTTAGATACTATCAGATATTTCATTTTGAGTTCACACTTACTAATTTATTTCTGATAAGGGATTAAGAAACAATGATTAGATTCTCAGAGAGTTTAGGAGCATTCGCAGAACCGGAGGAATAAATTGATTACTTCCTTTGTATCCGATCCCTCCTCCTATTTTCCGTAGTTCAGAGATGACAGCTATCATCACAGACAAAGGCCCAACGTCCTTGTAATATGGAAAAAGGCTTTGAATTGCCTTAGTCTCAGAGGTATATCCTAACCCCAAGGGTGTTCCCAGCCTATATGCATGACCAGGCTCCCAGGTATGGCCTTGTAAGATAATAATACTAATTAGAGCAGGGAGTAGAGCTCAAGCGCTCCCTATCCAGAAAACTTCCTGATCAGCAGATTTCAAATCTGGTTTACCTCTCTCTTATGCCTGTATATGACACCGAATAGTAGATTATATTTCGCTAACAGGTGCGGCGAATAATCTGGTAATGGTGAAAACTTCATTGACGTTTCAAAAAATACTTATTTATAGACATAAATATATATAATAGTCATATATATTTACATATCACTCCATTCTTTTGGCCAAAACAATTTGCTGAATGTGATTCAAATTTTCTGATATTTTTGACTTGCCTGAATCTGTCTTTTTCAGCAAATCATGATTCACCAGCAAGTATGTAAATCTATCTTCAAAAAAACCCCAAAAAACCTTATACGCACAGAGTTCTGCTTACAAGACTTGAGTAATTCTGCCCTTTTTTTTTATTTGTTTGGCAAGACAAGCAGCTGAGGCAACTATTTTCTTTTATAACCCAGAATGAGAACCCTAAAGTTATGTCCATTAAAAACATTAGAATTACATTAGGAACAACAGAAATCCTAAAAACACTCTATGATGGAGATCAGATATTTACATTATTAATAACAAAGTGCTGTTAATAATTACACCATGGAGATATTCAGTAAACTTCTCCGGTTTGTATTTGGAAAGAAGTGAGAGGGTACACTACACTGCATGAGGAAGACAGTGTTTTCTAACATGCCCATAAAGAAGTAAAATGCTGAACATAATCTGTAGGGGAGAAGCATGTTCAGATCAGCAAGACCAAATCACTATCATAGAATGGCTTGGGTTGAAAGGGACCTTAAAGGTCATCGAGTTCCAACCCCCCTGCCATGGGCAGGGACACCTTCCACTAGACCAGGTTGCTCAAAGCCCCGTCCAACCTGGCCTTGAACACTGCCAGGGAGGGGGCAGCCCCCACATCTCTGAGCAACCTGTTCCAGTGTCTCACCATCCTCACAGTGAAGAATTTCTTCCTTCTATCTAATCTAAATCTACCCTCTCAGTTTAAAACTGTTACCCCTCGTCCTATCCCTACACTCCCTGGTAAAGAGTCCCTCCCCATCTTCCCTGTAGGCCCCCTTTAAGTACTGGAAGGCCGCTATAAAGGTCTCCCTGGAGCCTTCTCTTCTGCAGGCTTAACAACCCCAACTCTCTCAGCCTGTCCTCACAGGGGAGGTGCTCCAGCCCCCTGATGATCTTTGTGGTCTCTTCTGGACCTGCTCCAGCAGGTCTATGTCCTTCTTATACTAGTTGATTTTTAAGCTCCCCTCTGAGAAGGGCTATCTTTGGCCTGCTAAAATCCAGTTATATTGCATTTTCAAGCCTTAGAAAAATTCTGAGAGGCTAATTAGGGTATTAGCACAATGATTCAGAAAAAAACAGCTATAGACCATATATGTCCTAAGACCAAGTAAAAGCTGGAAAGGATTTCAATCAATAAATTAATGATAGGAATAGAATAGCTCAAAACAATTTTAAAAAGAGAACAGTTGATCTCAGTGTTGACAAATTACCAGGCAAGTAGGTAGGCATAACTTGTGAGTTTTAAGAAGCTTTTACAAAATTTATCTGAATGCTGATTATATGCACACACTATACCTGGTAGCTCTGGTCACTTGAAGCTGTCTTGAAGATAGAAGCTTCTATTACCAACCTCCAAAATGTCTTGCACAACTCAGTTGCTCTATTTCTTGGATGCTTGCAAAACTGGGTTGAGGTATGGAAAGTTGAAGTTTTTTCAGTACCTTGAGAACAGGCCTAACATAAGGCAGGTCAAAGGAAATATAAACAAAAAAAGAATTAATTTTTAAAAATCCAAATACAGACGAGGCAGTTATGCAGGAGGTTACAGAAATGGAAAGAAAAAACCTCACCTTCCAGTTACATATTGCAAGACTGAATCATTTATTGTCTCCACCTGTTCAATGACTCATCCATGTTACTGAAACTCTACCCTATCAGGTATTTAAGAGCTTACTGTGCTCTTGCTGGGGCGGTGAACATCCTATACATGTAACAATTCTGCATAGAGCCTCTTATAGACTGCAATTTAATTTTCATACAAGAAGTACCTGACATTCACACTTACACACTGCATACCTACACAAAAGGCCATGGCTTATTGCTACCCCTTGTTTCAGTTTGCAGGAGTAATCACTGCTCCTGGGGTGATACTGGGTCCTGGACACTGAACTGCAATGCTGTTGCTGAGTGATGGCATGGCTATAGCGCCGAACACTCTCACACTGAGGAACAACCATGCCGGATCATTGTGAAAGTTCGCAAAACTATCCGATGGGGTTTTTTTAAAAGTGGTGAGTCATTATCTAACAGGAACTTTCTTCTGCTCTTCCACAGGGAGTGGTATTTCAAGTCTGGGGGTTAATTTATTGGGTGATTACATAAATGTGAATCAAAACTGATTAAAATTTGCAGATGACAAAGAATGGTGAATAATAAGGATATAGCAGCTCTGGAATGTGATTTAGATTACTTGGTAAATCAAACACATTTAAATATGTCAGAGCAGCAAATTGCAAATTACACTTAAGAGCAAGAAATACAAAACGCTTGTAACAGTCTGGCAAACAGTATTGCTAGAAGCATCGAGAGATCACAGTAGATGGGTAACCTGACTGTATTTTCCAGCACAATGCTGCGGAACAGCTAATTCTATCTTTGAATGTTTAGACAAAAGGACAATGGTTAAGAGGAAGGATGTGATTATACCACCAAGGTGGTATTAGAGAGAATGATCTGGACATGCAGTTCTGCTATCTACAGCTGAAACAAGACATCAGAAATTCAGAGACAAGCCACAGAAGTGATTTCAGAAATAGAGGAAATGCCTTACTGCGGAGGACGTGATATAATCCATTTAGCTGGTGAAAAATACAAGCAAAAAGCTGTATTTATTACCTTCAACCGATAGAAAATTACACCAAGAACCAATGGCAGAAAGTTGCCTTCTCCCTGGACCTGCCAGTTACAGGTTTCAATAGCTGAGATTTACCCAAAGGCTGCAGCTGACAGAGAGAAAGACAGCAGCAATGGAATGGAGATTTGGAGGCACTGAACCAGACACTGTAGTCATCAATAACTATCTGTAGCCATAATGTAGGTTTCAATATAATTTTTCAATAAAAATTAATGTTAAAGATCTAGAAACATATCACACTTCTCTTTAAAATTATCTTAAACCACTCAGCAGTCATTTATTATAAACTCAGTGAGGAAAATAAATTAAGTCATATAATCTACAAATATAATATCAATCATTATTAGTATTTTCTGGCAAGCTGTGCTGTAGTATAATATAAACCTCCTTATTTAGTATTTCACATCAGCAGCCAAAAGCAGCTGACTATTATGCAATCCTAATCTTAGCAATTTATTACACTTTCCAAGTTTCCATGTTTTTTGGACAGAGAACCCAAGAAATTAATTCATTGCTTTCATAGGGCTTAATTATTATCATATCCTAAGGGACAGTACAAGCTGCTATTTCCCAAGATGAGCCTTACTTAAACTAAACTGGACTTTCAGGAAAAAACTAAGTTGTGGAAATATTGCTACCCCACTTATTCCCTTATCTTACCACTTTGAAGCGTTAAATCTGCCTCCTTGCTAAAGAGGATAAAGGACAACAGATTATGTAAGGTTTTGTTGTGCCTTGTGAAGAGCCAAAAACTGTTACTCGTATGTTGCTCTCATTTTCTTCTATTGCACAAAACCCTCTTAGTTTTCAGAACTATACATACTCTATAATCTCTCTCACTAAATACAGGAAAAAAAAAACCAGTGAAGTCTTATTTAATAATGGCCTAAAACCTCAAAAATGCCTAACAGTTCTTGATATGCATAAAAGATACATAGTAACGAGGTAGGTCATTTACTGGCCAGCATCACGTTCAGTAATAAATACAAGGTTCCGCACTTGAAAAGGTGATGGGGTGGTGGTAAAATGCAGGTCTATCCGAGTCCTGCAGCAAAACAAGCCTGTGGCTTCCAAATGCAAGATCCTGTGTTAAGAAAAGTTCAGTGGGCACATTTTTTCAGTGAAAAATAAATGTATAAAGCACAGCTTGTATAATTCTCTTAGGATGTTAGAGGATCAAAAGCAGTGATGTGATCACATTGTACACTAAGGATGTACATAAAATAACCCAAAAAAATGAAATAGCAAAGGGTGTCAGAAAAACACAGATTAAAGTCACGAACAAAGAACAAAAAAACCTCCATGCATACCACCTACAAAGATGGCACAAGCAATGTGTTAAAATTACATTTATTTTAAAAACCTCTTAAAGAATGGAATATACATTATAACTTTGTAAGTCATCCTATCAAGCTTTTAGTGCTCTGATTAAGCTCTCCAATAGCTGAGGAGACACCACGCTTTTACAAATACCTTTACTGGAGTATTTAAGCAATTAGCTCACAGTTGTACACAATTTTGCGACTCTGTGCGTATAGGCACAAGCCAGTGGGCTGAGAACCAGTGAATAGAATCAAGTACGCAGGGAAAATCTGAAGCACAAAGCTCCTTGTATTTTTAGGCTAGGGGTTCAGTAAAATAAAGTATAGCTGCAGCTGCAGGATGAGAGTGGGAGTTGACAAAGCCAAGCAGATAATGGCCATCTTTGAAATCTGATTAAAGAGGTTGCTTCCACCATGGAGAGTTCAGGCTGGCAGTGCATATGGATTCAGGAAGTCTTTAAGTACCAGTCTCTGCTAAAAAATGAACAATACAGAAATTTCAGCTTCCATTCACCTGTCACAGCCAAGTATTTTCACTTCCTTTTAGAGGGAAGGGGAAGAACACCTAATTTCAACAGGGATACGAGTAGAGAAGTAAAAGCTTCTATAAAACACATGCAGAAGAGGAATCTGAACCACTCCCCCATCTCAAGTAATATTTGAATCACTCTGAATGTCATTAACGCCTTGGTTTTTTGTTAGAAGCCTGATCTCATCTGCACTTTCACAGGAGTGCCTGTTTTGAGTATTACACCAGACTGTATGTGAAGCAGCATGAAAATTCAGGTGGTCTTGACTCAAGAAAAATGCTGTAAGCATCTCTAAAGGACTTACCTGGTAGATGAAGTGGTATTTGAAGTCTGAAGAGCAGCTGACAGTAAAATACAAAGTGTAAAAACTTTGTAAGGGTTTAAGCCCTTCTTAAATACTTCCACTGTTACTTCCTGTGCAACAGACAAGTATTTAGAGTAGATTCAACAATATTAGATTACTGCTTCTATTACTAGTACAACTCAAGTAATAGATTTTGAGATTCTAGTTTGTGAAAGCTGAAGCTTAACTTGAGAATACACTTGGCCCAAAAGTTGTCCCTACCCTGAGTAGCTATGCATCCAAGTCCTTCAAAACACAAACCAGCGGAATTTATAAGATGTTCTCCATTTCCATTTCTTACTGCTGTCTCTAAGTAGTTTAACAGATGGAACTATTGTAGACCACACTAACAGAACTAATGCTTCTTCATTAAAGAGATGAATAGAGTAAGACAGTTTTGTATAAAAAAACATATGAAAGGTATAATACACGCATCAAACCAAACCACATTTATTTCATCAGTCACAAGTGCAAATATAGCAACAAGTCAGTTCAGCAAATTACAACACATAGAGAAGAATGTAATGTAAATGCTAAGTACACTGACAGACCAACATCAAAAGAGCAGCAAAAACCAGTTTCTTCAAATAAAAACTTCTATTCTTTTTACCTGTAATCTAAAATGACATAATAAATCTAGATCAGGAATGTCTCTGCTAACTCATGTTTAGCCAGGTATTCTGTTATTAACAGTTTGCGTTATCCAGTGTGCAAAAGGCCTGTCCAAGCTTCTTATTAACAGATGTTTTGGTTTTAAGCGACTTTTACCCAATATTTAAATAGTACAGTGCTGATACTAGTTAATATCTTCTGCTATTTGATAGTACAAATTTAAGAATATATATTTAAAAAAACTAAGTCCAATTTCAGTGTACATGTACAATTCTGTCTGAATCCAAAGTGGGCAACATTAAAGACAAAATTGATTTTTTTTTTTTTGGAAAAAAAAGAAAAAAAAAGGATAGACACAAGTCATCTCAGGTTTTTTTGCATCATCTTTAAATCTGTAGTTAAAATATATGCGGTACTTAAGTATAAAATAGAAAGCATTCCCATTAGGAAGATACTGCAGTGTAATTAGCCTTTTTTCCCTACCACTTAGTAGCCAAGGAACAAGATTTATGCTTAACACCCAATCACTATTTTGCTTTACAGAAAAGCAAAAGTTGACTACCAGTATTAGCATCAGAATTTTTACACTGGAAATTTAGTTAGACTTCTTCTTCATTATGAGTTGTTGCTTCTTCTCTTTTTCTTTATAGGCAATGAATTGAGAGTCTGTACCAAAGATTCTGTCCCACCACGTGAAGGTTGAAGCATAATTGCCGATAAAGTTCATGTGATGGAAATCATGAAAGCGGGCCCCAGCATAGAAAGGCACCAAATGAAGAGGGTTCAGCGGAACATCATAGCCACTACAGGGGAGAAAAAAAATCAACTATAGTAAGGATTTTTCCCAGACATAAACCACAAAATATAGAGACTAACATTATTTTTATAAAATGATTTTTTGGTATGGTAAGGCCCTGAGGTAATCACTTGTAATACTGGCTTAATAGGAAAACAAGATTCCTCCTATCCTAGCCAAATGCCCCTGTAAACTATCCCACAATGGCTTTGGCACTTTCCGACCTTTTCACCTCAGCTGACTGGCAATACAAAAAAATTTAAGCAAGTCACCTAAAAAAATCACAGTGGCTAACTTCCTGCTAGCTTAGCAGCTTTAACTGACTCAAGAGTGATGTTAGGAATCACAGAATCATAGAATACCAGGTTGGAAGGGATCTCAAGGATCATCTGGTCCAACCTTTCTTGGCAAAAGCGTGGTCTAGACAAGATGGCCCAGCAGGAAGGAGGAACAAGAAGTAAGAGCATCTTTTAGCAACAATCTATGAACATTAGCTCAGCTGCTCATCAAGCAGCATCTCAAATCAACTACAATTTTAGTATTTTTACTCTTACTTTCAGCTTACTGCAAATGCTCAATATGTTTAAAATTCAAAATATACAATTAAAGTAATATTAAAACCAGAACAGTTTGCTTTAGAGGGGTTTCAACTCTTTTGCTTAGTAGTACAGGAAAGCATCTTACCACCACCTAGTGGGGAAAGCACAAGGTAATTTCTTATAAACACCTCATGCAGACAACAAACTGATAATTATCAAAGGAGATTCATATTTTGCATCAATCACTTCATGGTATGTCACAACATATACTTCTCAGCCTATAAGCAATATATTACTAAACCAGCAATGATTTGTACGATGACTTCATTAGTAGCTTATGTTCCACTAAAACACTTGACACTCAGCTTAATAAGGCAGTATATGCTTCATAATATATTTACAGATACAAGGTCAAGTGTAATACTAGCATTTAAAAATGAACTCTTACTGTTCCCTTCCACAGGAAAGAAAAACTCACTCATTTGCAGATGAGCCCAACTAAGCCTATTGGGATTTGCACTAGCATTTTGGAGTCAAATTAGAAAGAAGTCAGTTTTACTACAGAGACAAGAAGTCTTGTCCTTTGTATCTACAACAAATAAATTAATAAGCAAATAAATAAAAGTAATTTATATATTTATTTTAAAGACACTCAGTGGTTGTATAGACTAAAATTTCTCTTGTCCAGGAAAACTCTCTGACAAAGTATTATTAAATGGAAAGAACTCTTGCTGGAATGTTGCTTTTTGTAATTAATTTTTGGTATTCTAATATGCATAAGATCACTTGTACACCAAATATCAAGAGCCAGACATCCTGATGAGGCACGTAGCTTCCGAAACCCTCCTTGAGATGCTCTAGCTGACAGTCTGCACTCTTTTAATCAGCAAGATTTGCTATTAACACTACCTCAAAATAGAAAACAGTGGTAACTGTTCAGGTTGTATTATTCTTTGTAAGATGCATAAATGCATTTCAGTGCAAAATAAACAGTAAATCTGAAAGAGGCAGGTAAGTTGGAGACAGGGAGAAGAGAAAAAGCAATTATTAAAAAGCAATGAGGATTTCACCTGTGTACGTCAATGGTTTCCATTAAGCGACATATCACCCAGGCCCACAGAAGAATCACATGGTTACAGAAAACAACAATTCCAATAAAAAAGCCAGTTCCAAGGATAAGTGTTTCCAGAGGATGTGCATATTCTGCTTGCATTCCAAATGGAGACTAGAAAGAGATAGCAGACAGAAACACAGTCACCATTTTCAATTTTACATATGCCAAAATCAGAATCAGCGTTTTGTGGTACTCTCATCTTCCCATTACCCCACAAAACTACAATAGGACAAATGGAATGATGTTGGGGGCAAAGGAAATGGTATGATTGAGCAAGGGCCTTAACACAGGTGTTCAGATCCTCACTGGGAAAACAGTGTTCCAGGGTCATAAGTATTATCATTCCATTAGTGACTCCAAACACTTCACTACTAGTTGAAAAGTTGAAAACTTTTATTTAGGCTTACCATTACCCCAGGCCAAAGTGTTATTTCAGGAATATTAAAGTGTTTGGCAAGCTCCTATCAGCTTTGTTATAAATCCAGTCTTGGAAGCAGAAGAAAGAAGGAAGCCAAAATATTCTCAGAATCAGGATTCACTTAGAAATTTATTTTAAAAACAAAAAAAGCCTCATCTTTGATGATTTTTTTTTAAAGTAAATTTGTACTGTTCAAATGTTATTTTGAGATTGAAATAAAACATTTTCTTTCCTTTATATATACACACACGCACACCAGTCATTCCTACCTTTGGTTTACCAAAAAAGACATTCCATAGACAGTTTTCAAAAACAGAACACCACACAAGGAACAGTTTAAAAAAATTTAACCTAATGTTGAAGGTTGTAAATTTGATTATCAGAAAAAAATAAAATCCACTTTGGCTTAAGGGCAATTTTAAAATCTTCACCTTTTACTATCACAGAATCATTCAGGTTGGAAAAGACCCCTGGGATCATCAAGTCCAACCATCAGCCCTACTCTACAAAGTTCTCCCCTACACCATATCCCCCAACATCTCATCTAAACGACCCTTAAACACATCCAGGGATGGTGACTCCACCACCTCCCTGGGCAGCCTATTCCACTGTCTGACCACTCTCTCTGTGAAAATTTTTTTCGTAATGTCCAGTCTGAACCTCCCCTGTTGCAGTTTAAAGCCATTCCCTCTTGTTCTATCGCTAATTACCTGTGAGAAGAGACCAGCACCAACCTCTCTACAATGTCCTTTCAGGTAGTTGTAGAGAGCGATCAGGCAAAGTTTTTAGTGAAACAGCCATTAGCCTACAAGGTCAATTCTGTGTGAACTGCTAACCACTCTCAAGAATAACGGCCAGAAGCTGCTCCTGCTAGAGACCTGAGGGGCTGCCAAGAGCAAGAGGAAAACAGCAGCTGCTGCTGCAGATGTACGTATCTATGCATGCATCAATCAATACCAAACTTCTCTATCACTGGCAGCCTGTATAAACCACCCCTGACCCAGCAGCTTGCAGTTTACCTTATGCACAGTATAGCTTATACACAGCAGTACACAAATACAGCAGCACTGACTTCCGTGATCCAGAGACAGTGCCATCTAAACACAACTATACAAACTGTAAGGTGTAAGCACTGCTGGACCCTACCTGGCTCAGAACAGTGCCACCTTCAGTCAAGTGTGGCTCATTACCTTGTGCTCAGTGTTGGCTCCAACACCGTTAAATGCAGAACCACCCAAAATATCTCTGTACTGCACTGTGCTCTTGATGCAGTACCACACAACTGGCTATACTGCTTCCAGAGGCCCATATCCAGAGCTATAATCCCTCCCTGAATCAAGTACGCTGCATGTATGATGCACACATCCAGGCCTTGCTGGAGCTGCCTGTCTGGATTGTGTTCTGGGGATCAGTATGCTCTGGATAACACCCTAGGTGGTAAAAGAACTGGCAAACCATCAAACCCAGAAACCTGCTGTTTCCCCTCCCCTAACAATGAGACCTATAAATACGCTTTTAAAAGCCTGCTTCACCTAGGTCAACAGATACAATCAAACTTTAGCAAGAGTGTGATCTTTCATTGCCATTAAATGAAATAAAGGAGGTGTTTTCAGAAACAAAATGGAAGACTGTTCTTGACAAAGAGCTCAAGACATCTATCCTACTGTCAGAGGGATGCAAAATTCTTAATTCTTTCAAATAAGACATTTAAATAAATTGTATGAAACCGCATATACTAAAAACAATTAAAAAAAAAAGATCAAGGAATACATACAACAAACTCATGGTGAACCTTATGGATATACTTGTATATTCTCTTGTGATGCAGCAATCTATGCAGGAAATAGTGCCAGGCATCCTCAATCACTGCACATCCAAAACACTGGGCAACCAGAACGTACCTTTAAAAAGGAGAAGAGCTATTAGTTATAAAAAATATTAGCAGATGTACAATCCCAAAAGAGAAAATAGTTTATATGTTAGTAAGGGTGGGAAATGTTTACGCCTATTACTGACTAAATAACAGCACGTTGACACTACCTCTTTAACATACTAAAAATATTAACCAGTTACAAGGGCTACTGTGCTTATCAGCTCATCTGTTGATATGCTGAAGTGAGTTAGCATGCGGTATAACAAGGTGTCATTTCAATGTTACACACACAGTCTACAGAGAACACTCATAGACGGTGTAAGACCTAGATATAAAAATATAGAGCTACAGCAGCTATCTAAACCAGACACAAAATAGCTTTCCAAGAAAGACAACCTTCTGTTGTAAAGAACCACTCTAGGGGTGGGGGTTGGGTGAGGAAGCGGCATTTACAACTAATTTAGCTTTGTTTAAAAGTATATCCGTTTACTGCAAAAAAAGGAGAATGTGAAGCAGGTGGTACATTCTCTCCTTTAAGGAACACACTGCTGCTATGATCTAAAACAAGGTGGAGAGAAGAAACACTTAGGAAGAGTCAAAAAATTTTGGATAAAAAAACCCCAGAAAGTCCAATATTTTTAAGTCACACCACCACGAATCTTGTTTTGCTTCTATAAACTCCATCCTAATCTCTCTTCTTCTGAGTATCAGAACAATTTGGAGCCATTTAAAAAAACAAAAAAAATCTAGAAAGTTCTAATTAGCTCTTAATAGCATTTAAGTATCAACAGAAGCAAATTAACAAACAGTTTACATCACCAAAAGCTTATTGTTAAATATTCCACACCTCCAACTGTATGTAACTCAGCATCAACATATGAGAAAAATCTACCTACCATCTAGGCATCTCTTCCCACTCATATGGGATGTTAAAATACTCCGTGAAGTAATAGGTGCCACAAATCAGAGGAAGCTGAATGAAAAAGTGATTGAAGAGGAGCGTTTTGAAACACTTCCACTGTTTTTCCCATGTTTCTGGTTTATCCTAAGAAGAAGCAAAAAGAATTGGTTGTGTTACATATTTCTATTGCCCATAACTGAAGTGCTGCAAAAATTACTTTGGAGGCAGTTTCATTTCGCTTTGGAAGACACACAGCAGGTCCTCCAATAACACAAATTAACACAGGCAATACAAATTACATGGGATTGGATTCAGTTTCATCAAAACCTCTTTTTCTAAGCTAGCTTTCTATAAAATTTAAAGTAAGCCTCTCAATGGAAGTTGTCTTTGTCAGTCGCCCCAAACTATTCTTGTTATTTCATTGTTTGTAATTAGCAGGAACATTTAACAGTTTAACTCAAATCCAAGTTTGCTTTTCTTCTTCACACCACAGAATGTATTTCCATAGCTGAAGTAATACAAAGGGAAGCTGAAGATATAAGCTTATGAAGAAATAAGTTGTCTTGAAAACATTCAGTTTTCGCAGGGAGACGTTTTACCAATTACTGCAGTAATTTCAGAAGCTGGTATTATTAATTTCCAATTCATATTACAAAAAACTGGGGGAAAACAATCATCTTTAGGCATTGGATGTGCTTTTAATACCAATTACAAGCGTGCAGTCCATCCCAGGCTTTCTCCATTGTTAAAATACTTCAAAATCCTTTCAAGAGGGTGTGCATTGAGGTATTTTGAGAGAGACACCTGCTATTAAATAAGCACACCACGTAATTCTTTCATAATACTAAGACACACCTCTACCACCGGATGCTATGATACACACCATCCCCTGCTGATGCATAAACCGTGTATGTAACCCTGTTAGCAAAGACTGATATACCCTTTTCTCTCTATACCACCATGGTGAAAAGGATACCCTCCCTCAGAAAAATCCACTTCTCTCCTCATACACATTGTAATTTTGCTCTGTTACTTCCAGGATGTCCAAGTCATAGAGGAAATAGAGTCATATAAATTGGAAACTAGGATACTGCAGTTATATGTTCTACTTCACATGTTCAAAAACAAATCAGGAAGTGTGTAGTTCACACCTTTGTCTTACCTGCTGAATTTTATACTTTTGCATGTATGGTATAAACTGAAAGACGAATCCAGGTACACAGAGCAAAAAGTATGCAGCTTCATGAACTATAAGTGATCCCCAAGTTGCAATCTGGAACTTTGTGTAGTTATCCAGCATGTAATTCCAGGCATTTTTAAATGGCTGCTGCAGGGGATTGTCAGGCAAGAAAGAGTCTATATATTCCACCGCCAGATAAGCAGAGTTCAAGATATTAACGCTGTCGTTCATTGCCATCATTCAAACATAAAACATCACAATTACAGTTCTTCTACAGTTGTCTATAAGTAACCTGCAAATTTTGAGAAAAATTGAATAAACAACAGTTAATCTTCAGAAAAAAAAAAAAACATTACCTATCTTAGTTGTTGCCTAGCTTTAAAGTACAAACAGGGAAGGGAAAGACAGATTTTCTTTCTACAGAATAGTGTAAAAGAACAAAACTTAAGATTGGTTTGAGAGGTAATCAGCTCTCAAGTTTTGAGATTAAGAAAGCAAAAGGATAAAGAAATATTCATTATTACCCATTTTATTTCAATTTTTTTTTTAGAATAATTATATCCTGTACTAAAAGAGCACAGAAAGATTCAAACCAGATTTGGAAATTAAATTAACTGTGATCTCTTGATTATCCAGCCTCATTCTTCTCATAGCTATGAGCCAGAATCCACGCAAACTACATCAACACAGCAGACTGCCTTTAGACTGTAGCTAGCTTGGGGCAATCCACCTTCCCATAAGTAATGGAGCTTTCATTACAGCTTCCAAAAGCATAGAGGCAGCATTCCTGCTGGTGCCCTGAACTTCTGCCATTTCCACAGAATAGGCTGCTTGTTGGTTTGGGTTGGAAGGAACCTTTAAAAAGGTCATCTAGTCCAAACCCCTTGGGATAGACAGGGACATTTTTCACTAGATCAGGTTGCCCAAAGCCCCATCCAACCTGACCTTGAGCACCTCCAGTGATGAGGCATCCACAGCTTCTCTGGGCAACCTGTCCCAGTGTCTCACCACTCTCATGGTAAAAAGTGTCATCCTTATGTGCAATCTAAACCTACCTTTTTTTAGTTTAAAACCATCACCCCTTATCTTGTCACTACAGACCTCAGCAAAGTCTTTCTCTATCTTTCTTATAAGCCCCCTTTATATACTGAAAGGCCGCAGTAAAGTCTCCCCAGAGTCTTCTCTTCTCCAGGCTGAACAACCCCAACTCTCTCAGCCTCTCTCCACAGGGGATGTAGCCTCTGATCGTCCTCCTGGCTCTCCTCTGGACCCCCTCTAACAGGTCCATCTTCCACTCTAAAATGCGTATACAATATACAGGCCAGAGAACGCTGGTTAGTCCCCAGCTGATACACTCAGACTAGGTCCAACATAAATAACGCACCAAGCTCGGTGTCCAACAACATTAGTTACCATTTGTCTTTCTTATGAACAGCACCAAGATACTACCATTTCTTATTAACAGTAAATACATCACAGCAGATGCCACTTTATTAACGTTAAGTACATCACAGCAGATGCCGGGGAAGCTTACAACCCCAGCTCCTGAACCGATGGGCACGCAAGGCTACTCACCCTCCCAAGAAAGCCGCCGGCTAGCCGAGGGGCCAGCGGCCAGGTTGCGCCTGGATCGGACTCGTCCGTCCCGCCCAGCCCGTGCGAGGGCCCTGCGCGGAGGCGGACAGGCCCGGCACACGCCGCGGGCAATGCCCAGGGCAGACGCCCGGCCGGCGGCACCCGCGCACAGCCGGGACTCCACCCGCAGCCACGGCACGGGGGTCGCACCAGGAGGAGCCCCACGGCCCGGCGGGCTGGCACTCGCACCCAGACAACGGCACGGGCACCCCCGCGTCAGGCTGCGCCCGCCCGCCCTCGGCCTCCCCCGGCGGCGGAGCCCACGCGCCCCCTCACCTGGGTGACAGCGGCGGCCCCTCACGCCACGGCGGAGGCAGCAGCGGCAGCGGCGGCAGCGCCCGTGGCCAGACTAACAACCGCCGGGGCCGCCGGCTCTTCAAGGGCGCCCTCCCATTGGCCGCGCAGCAAAGCCCCGGCGCGGCGCCAATTGGCTGGCGGGCGGCAGCGGCGGACAGTCAGGCGTGAGGAGGCCGGGACGGAGCTGCGGCTCCCGCGCGCCGATTGGCTGAAGGGGTGGAGTGAGGATAGTGAGACCTCGGCGCGAGGCCAATGAGGCGGGAGGGAGACCGGATGACGTCAAAGACGTGATGAGGAGGAGACCGACACCTCCGCCGGGCGGGGCGGGCGCGGGCCCCGCCCGTCCCTCGCGCTGGGGCCGTTGCGCGGCGCCGCTCCCCGGCAACCCCGGTAGCCGCCGCCTGTCTCCACACGGCCGGCCCGGGCGCGACCGGCGGCAGAAGCTGCCAAGAAGTACAGTCGCAGGAGGAGGGGAGTCAGAGCGCGGCCCAGGGGGCGGCGGCGGCGGCCGGTAACAAGGGAAAGGGTCGTTCCCGAGAAGAGCCGCCGCTGCCCGTGGCCTCCCTCCGCGCTGCTGCTGACGCTTCGTTTAAAGCGGCGGCGAGGGTCTGTCACCAGAGCAGCACGGCACGGCGGCGCTGCTCCCCGAATCCTTGTCTTCTCTTTTGGTTTTAGGGAGGCGCGGCCCTCGCGTTCGTGCCCAGCCTCGGCCGCCGCCAGAGCGCTGCCTGCGGCTGCAGAGGAGGGAGGGAGAGCGCTGGTGTCCAGGTACCCACACTGCGGCTTCCTTGCTTAAGTAAATAAAACGACTGAAATACAAGGGTAGGTCACAGTAGCAATGGACCCCATTTCACTCGGTATCATGCAGGTACAATTCTACAACTACAAATGTACAAATAAAAGATCTAGTGAAACCCACTACCCTCAACCCACAATGCATTGTACAGTACTAACAGTAAAATGTAATCATTTAATTTCAGCATTTGCCAAAAAAAAAATTACGTAACTCTCAACTGTCACACTAATTTCACAGCTCTAAAGTTTTACTGGGACTTAAAGGTGGCCACTACCTTAACTAATTGAAAACCAAAGCTTTCAGGAACAGACCTGTGGCAAACCAGTGATATTTACATGACCAGTTCCTAGACCTTAATAATTCTTCTCAATTTGCTTGCATTCAGATCTTTAGAACAGCAGCTTCCCCCCCCCCCCCCCCCAAAAAAAAAAAAATCACTGATGTCAAGATTGTTTGATTTGAGACTTATATTGAGAAACACAGGTTTTAAGCGACTTGTTGGCATTAGGAAACAATATACAAACTTTTATTTGAAGAAAATGTCTCAGATACGACAATAACTTTGGTCATGTTAAAAGGAGGCCATCCAAGAATGAATAAAAATGAGCTGCTTTATAAGCATGGCCACATACAGTATATTCAGATATTAGCTAATAGAAGCTAAGGTTACACGCATAAATAGGCCTTAGTACCATGCAAGTTCAACGCAATTTCATACATTCATTATAAATTTTCAATTATTTTCATGCCAAATCACCTTTTGGATAAAAAGGTAAGAAAGTAGTAACATCTAATGTGACCAAAATTGAACAGAAAAAAATCGTAAGTACAGACGTTTTTATTAAAAAGATCTTGAAATTACACCTGTTCAAGAAGTGTTATACCATCTCTGATCTCCTTCGGTGGGAATTAGTAGTGTTAAGCATTGTTACATATCAAAAAATACAACTCTGTTTTACAACATAGTACTGACATATTCAAAGTACTGTGCCAAATTATAAATAGTAAAATCAGGTTTTGAAGAATTTCAATAGAAAGCAACTTATGCTCACACAAACATATGCACATAGTATAGTCATGTAACAAAAGTTTTATAAAAGGAAACAAATTTACCCCATGCCAGCTTGAATTACTGAGGTGGGATTCAATACCTACTATGAAGACTGACAGTTCATTTCTTTAAATATATTTATTAGTCTCTGGAAAAAATAAGACAAAAATTTACTTTCACCAGAATACACACCATTCTTCACTGACAATCTGTTTCTCAGTCATGACTGACCTAAGTCGGTTCGTATGAAAGTGGCTTTTTTTTGAAGACCTTGCAATAAAAAAATGGTCCACTAGACTTCAAAAATTCAATCAGCTTCTGCTCAACCGCAGAATAATCCTACACATTGCTTCTACCTAGAGTAATCTTCATCATCTGTCATCTGTAATTGTAGACAGTCACATCTTCCACTGTGACTCAAGGTGCAGCTACAAGTAGAGAAGTGCTTAGATACTCAGTCACTTCAAATACACTTGAAGACTGCTTCTAGTGCATAATCAAGTTGAAAATCCTTTTACTGATCATAATGGTTTGTCAATAACTGTAACACCTAGAGTGAGGAAAAAAGGCATACATCTTTAGGTAGTATTTAACAAAAATTAAAAGAATATGAAAATAAAGTTTTAATATAATACCTTGCAACTAGCATAACATCAAAAAACTGCACCAGCATCAGTGTTCATATTTTCCCTAATTGCTCTCTGACAGAAAGTTGTCTGAATCAGTGCAAGGTTCGGAAAGTTTCTGTAACTTGAAAAAATTTGCCATTACTCAAGTTTACTTTCATTTTGGTATCAGTGAAATATATCCTTAACATTCACTTAAATAACTCATTTTAGAAACTGTAATTATTGAAGGAAAAGATTCCTGAAACAGTTCTTGTTTTCTAAATTTCAAATCCCAAGAGAACTTCAGAATTGGACCCCCGTAGATTGAGACAAATCTCTTGTTAAAAAAAGGAATCATCTTTCTGACTCACCACTTACATGCTAAATCCCTTGAGTACAGTTTAATACCATTTTTTTCCTTGTAGTGAATAACTGTTTGAAGTCATCATTCAAAATGTACCATCAGATTCTTCATACCCATTCTAGTATCTTAGGTTTTACCTTAGACAGGACTTTGGATGCTTTATCAAATTTCTTATCCTAGCTGTTATACTGTAAAAAGTCTGTTAAAAAGTATCTGTGTGCATTACCTGCATAGCTCCTTCCTGTACTCATACAAGATGACACAACTGTCCATTTATCAGTTGTTGGATTATAATATTCCACTGTTGATAAATTACAGGAACCATCATCTCCTCCAACTACATACAAGAGACCATTTACAGCACAAACACCTGAAAAAAGATGGGAAACCAGCATGAAAATCAGAATTGGCTTGTTCACCCCATAAAAGCATGGTTTCTATTCTGCAACATCATGAAAGCAGCAGAACTACAGAAACATACCATTTACACCAAATGACATTACCACTATTTTAAAGTAATTGTTGTGTATACCTGCATTCCTTCTGCACATGTTCATGTCTGCAACCTGCTTCCACGTACTGGCGACGGGATCAAACACTTCAACACTTTTTCTTACCAAAGGACCATCATGACCACCTACTGCATACAATAAATTGTTTAACACACCAACACCTGCGAACATAGGAAAATACTCAAAATTATGCAGAGAATGGTTTGACTGATATGAAGGAGAAACAACAAATATTATGTCCACTAACATAAATCCTCCATCCAGTCAATGTTAGGAACTATTTTAGAAAATATTTAGGTCAGGATGCATTAAAACAAAAAGACAGTAACTACAGCAAGACACTGATAAAATGTCTTGCACGCCCATCTACCATATTGCAGCATATAAAGACCAGAGCTGTTCTGCAACAGATTTAGAAAATTTTGGATGAAAAATGATGTGTGGGAAAATGAGGATTGTTGAAATTTAGGACTAATTAGAAGTGACAGTAAATGAGACAGTATGCTCAGCCAGCATAACGGAAATCTGACAAGATGATAAAGCGTAAGTGAATTTTTAGAACATAAAAACTGTGCAGTACGGAGGAGCAAAGCTGAATGGATAGACATTATACAACAGGGATGCTTCCACTGAAGTGTTGGAACACCTTGTAAACATATATATATAAAACAAAAGAAAACAGTTAGAGTGAGCACCTTCCTCCTCCAGGATTTGCGAAACTCCTTTGCTCCTAGGCTTCCCTTTCAAAAGTTTATCAATCTATAAGCTTGGGATGAAGGAATAAAGCTAGTCTGTATCTACTTACTAATTGGGCTGCACATATTGAAAAGATGGTAATAGAGGAAGCAGAAAGGAAGGCCTGTTTTGTTTATTCCTCAATTTATAATGCACTATTAGAACCCAAACATAATAGATTTCAGAAATGTAGAGGTTTTTTGTATTACAACTTACGAGTGATGGACCATAAAGACAACTGAGAAAAACACTACTGTGAAAGTACACTGGGAAATCTAATGTGTCACATTTAAGATTATTAAACTCAAAGCTGAGATAGATTTGTAAATATAGTTCTTAAAAGGGTTCCATGGAAAGGGCACTGCTTAAAATCATTAATAAAGGGAAACAGCAACTATGAATGAAAAAGATCAGTTCAGTCCTTCAGAGAAAAAAAAAATGCTGGGTTAAAAAAAAAAAGAGAACCCTGAGACCTCAATAGCCAGC
This sequence comes from Strix uralensis, assembly GCF_047716275.1. Taxonomy (NCBI): domain Eukaryota; kingdom Metazoa; phylum Chordata; class Aves; order Strigiformes; family Strigidae; genus Strix; species Strix uralensis. The sequence goes on from NC_133975.1 coordinate 44,871,200, forward strand.
TGAAATATCTTTGAAAACATATCACTAATATTGTAGGGAAGAGCCATTCCTATATGGGGAGAAATAGCTGAAATAACTAAATTTTCTTATTAAAAAGACAGATTCTAATAATTAAATGAAGAGGGAAGAAAACATGGAAGAGTTAATTGGTACTACAAATCTGAAAAATAGCTTAATAGGACACTGTTTTATAAATCATGCTATCTAATGCTTTATCAGTGATATTCACTACTAACATTTCCCCACATCCTTCCCAGTTAATTCCTTTTATTGCTATTATTTCTTGCTATCATGTCACAGTATAGGGTGACAGATTTTCTTTCTCCCACTCTGATCACACTTTATTAGGCAGGCTAATACAACATTCATCTTGTGTAGGATTAAACATTACAGAGCTAGGAGGGCGGATAAGATTTTTAGTTTAAATATGTGATGTGATGTAAATCCCCCCACCCAGGCTTTCTGTATAGTTACCGACCTTCCTTTTCAGTGTGTAGAGCTTTCCCCCTGCCACACTGAGATTTTTTCTTTGATAGTTCCTTATTTTTGATAATGTCTTCCGTTCCTCTTTGGTGCTTCATTTTCCCTTAATCCCACACCCAGTTTCCAAGTCCTACCTTATTTCTTGCTCCTTCCGTCTGTATCCTCTTGTTGCCGTCTTCCGAGTTCTCCTTTCTTTGTTATTTTTCTTCCCTGCCCATTTTTCAGGACCCTGTCTTACATCTCTCATCCCTCCCAAATGGCCTATATCTGGATCTGAAGCTCCTCATCCCAATATGTTGCTGGAAACAGATCTGTCCCTGTATTGATCAACTGAGCAGCAGTTGGTACTAAAGAAGAGTAACTGAGGGTTAACCTCTGAAGTTGCTTTTGAATGAAGCTGAAGCAGTAGGAACAGAAGAGACAGGCTTAAGTTCCTTGAGATGACCAGAGATCCAAAGATTTCATACAGGAACAAAATTCTCTTTAGTTAGCACCCATACACTACCAGGACTACTGATCGCCAGCTGAAACAGTTCTGGTGGTTTTGGATATTTGGCCACTACAGCCAAGCTCAATCAATAGTCATAGTCATGATTTTCACATTACCACACCACCACCTCCCCCATGCACAAATATAATCTTCCATGTATTTAACAGAGTGGCACAGAAGTATGTTATTTTACTCAATTATATGAATCTGAAATAACTGACTACATTTACTTTTCCACTCCCAAATTTTTTTTTAATCAGAGGACAAGGTAAAAGGCAGCAGAGAGTTGAGTAAACACAGTCCTGAACTTTGGGACAAGGGGACGGAGGAGAGGGACAGAAAGATCCCAGTAGTTAGTGTATCTAAGGCACTAAATTTGAGAGTTGTAGAAGTAATTCAACATTTAAAAAAAAAAATCTGAAAATATCTAGTGTATAAATAGGCTACAAGCACAACAGTAGTTTGCAAAACCAGAGTATTTAAAATAAAAAAAGCTGAGATAAAATGGGTGTGCAGGCAGATTGCAAAATGAAGCTTTGTCACAACCCACCAACGCTATTTGTCTTTATAGAGATACTTGTAATTTGTCCATTTATTTATGTAAATATATTTTCCTCAAAACTTGCCAATATTAGACAGGAGTATGTAACAGTACCCTTACTGCCACTCTGGCCAGTTTTTAATCCAGAATTTACTTCCAAGATGCACAGACTAACAAAAAGTTTCACAAGACAACTATGTTTTCTTGAGATATAGCGCATCATGCTTCCATCACAGTTTTAGTTTAGAAACATGATCAAAACATTACTTTTAGCAATAAGAGACATATCTACTTGCTGATTTTCTAAGGGTGTAATGGAAGTATCACAAAGTAAGTATCTTAATTTTAGTAATGATTTTAATATATTTCTTTCGAAATAATTTTAATTTAAACATCATTATACAGATTAAAAACTGTTCAGAATCAATAAAAAATAATGGAAAGAAAGATGAAAAGTTGGCATAACTGTTAATCATCTACTGAGCATACTAGAAGTCCATCCAGTTTTATTTGTAGCGACATCTCTTCCAATTATGAAGCACATTAATGCAATCGCCAGTAGATCTTTGAAGGCTGTTGCTAAAAAGCACCATTGAGTACTTGGCAAAAAAGTGACTTAACTAAAAAAAATAAACACAGAAAAATAGTATCATGCAATTTGACTTGAAAAAGTCCATGGGAACGCATCTAGAGAAATAAAACAACTTCTGCAAGTTGAAAAAACCTGAAATACCAAAAGACAAATAGAGGACAGTGAACAGTAAATGAGTCCATAATATAAATAGATAATGAAAATGCTAAAATCAATTTGAAGCTGTGGAAGCATCATTTCATTAAACAAAAGCAGAATACCACAGGCACTTTTGATGTCTTTGAAGAGAAATATACATACTCAGAATCACAAGAAGGAAAAAAAATCCACAAAAAAAGTAAAGAAAGAATTTTTAAGATTATAAAGAAATAAATGGATATACCTTGGCTAAACGATATGGAAGGGTAACATGTAATAGCCTATACATATCCAAAGGATGTAAACACCCGGTGATGTGAAGAATTACTGAAGATGAAACAAAGGGTACATAAGTGGAAGTAATAGGATGAAACCAGTAATACAAACTTAAGAATGAACAAGGACAAAGTTTCCTGCAGTGAATCAAAATGCAGAACAAGTCCTCCAAAGAGGTGCAAATCTAGTCACAGTTTACATGTAAAGTCAACCTGAAAATGCTATTAGAAAAATCAGCCCTACACTGGCAAAGAGACATCTTTGAAGAAATGACATTTTTTTCATCCTGGCCATGTAGATTTTGATACTTCAGTATTTAGGTGATATTAAATTGATTGTCACAATCCATGCATATTAGTCTGTATGTTAAAAGCAGCAGAAATTATGAGAAGAAGAGGAATATGAAAAGTATGAAAAAGCAAGGAAAGATATTTATTATTAACAGACTGAATCTTACTCTGTAGGACAGTTTTATAACCTGCAATATATCAGCTGTCTAAAACTAACACATTCCATTAAACTCAGACTTCAGCTTACCTTTTATATTTTTAGATACATTTTAAAACCACAAATTTGTTTGTTTTACAAGGATAGTTGATTCTTGTTCACTCACCTGCTCCACTCCGTCTAGTGCTCATTTCTGCAACATAGGTCCACTCATTTGTATTAGCATCATAGCATTCTACTGAACTAAGGCACTGACGTGATGCCCCATCGTAGCCACCAACAGCATACAGTTTACCTAGAAGGGTAACCAAATTTCTAATGCACACAGACTATACTGGTACAAGGCTGAGGGGAAGTCATCGTTCTCTGAACTAGCAACTAATCAGTATCTGTCGTCAATCAGTTATTGAGTTTCTATTCTGCGAACAGTTTAAGATAGTACACTATAGTTCTTGTCATTTTAGGATGGAAAAGGCAGCCAGTATCTAAGAAGAACAACGTCAGTCAAAGGGTTTTGAATTGCCTAGCTGTAATACAAAAGTACTTTACCCTGGTTTTAATTAAAAATTGTTCAAATCCAAGCTAATTCAAGTATGTCCAACACTGGAAGCTCACAAATATGCTTCCTAGAAACATCAAAAATTCAGATGAAAATTATTTGTACAGTCTGCATTTTCAGATCAGAAACAGCAGTGGTTCCCATGCAGTTAAAACACTCAAGAGCCAAGCCCAGGTCTGCATTGTGCAAGTGACATCCAGGCTATTCACCACCAAACTGACTTGAAAGTCAGCAGTTTCCCTGGCAGTGTCCTTGAGATCATCCCCAGCATGCAACCAGCAAAGTCAGCCACAGGTAACAGAGTTAACAATACTGCAGTGCTACATCACTAAAGACCAATTTATAAGGTCATCACTTCACAGTAATCGGGCTCTCTAGCTTTGCTGACATGCCTAACCTAGAGCATGCATGCTTAGCGAGCTTTTCCTTAGTTGGTCCCAGGCACAACTGAAGGTCTGAAAAGAAATTTAGAACAACTATGCTAAAAAAAGCTGGTCAAAACCAAGTAGAACAATTATGTATTGTTCATACCATTTGAATTACAAGGTTGAACAAAAAGATGAATCTGAAGTATGTTTGAAAAGAGAGAAAAGGTAGGAGGGTAAAAGATTACATTCCCCCCCTCTTCTTTTTAATATCATTTGTCAACTTACCTCCAACAACACCTACACCAACACTACTTCTTCTTGTGTTCATTGGAGCTACATGAAACCACTCATTAGTCTTTAAGTTGTAAACTTCAACTGATGATAAACCTATGAAGACAATATAACATTATTTTCTCTATAAGTCTAGGTGGAACATACTGTCTACCTTCCAGAAAATTCTTCATATCTGAAAAATCAGATTATTTCATTTTAAGGACTATTAGTTACTGTGCAAAAGGCACAACTGATGTCCTTTAGATAGCCAATTACAGTCAACCCATTCTTGGTGTCTGAAAACAAGCAAATTAATAAAAGCTTTTGTGGAACTCTGAAAAATTCTTCCCTGGATTATTTTTTTCCTTTTAATTAATTCACTCTCTCTTACATATGCTTCAGTAATAGTTATTAAGGAAAAAGATCATCTCTGCACAAATGGTTTAATGCATCTGTGAAGAGAATGAACAGTGTTATGTCCAAAGCCGCTTCACAGGTCAGAAAAAGCTGTTTGTAATCCTATTTACAATATGTCAAAATGCAAAGATACACCTCATATGCAAACAGGACAAAAGGGACAGATAATTTTTCTGCTTACATCTTCCATGAGTTAAGGACTGTATGACTACAGAAGGAATACTGAAAGGGAACTTGTCAAAGATTCACTAGTCATTAAGCCTAAACTCTGAGACAGGAGCAAACAGTCCATTGTTCAGGTAGAAGGATGTGAACACTAAAGCACATTCAACACCACAAGATGCCAGGCTACCCTTATGCTTGGTTTCATCACAGCTTCCAGGAAAGAGACGTTCAAATTTGATACAATTACATCAAGAGTAGTCAAAGCTAATCAGCAGCATATAAAGGCAAAACTACCTGTACTCCCATCAAATCCTCCCACAGCATAAAGAAGGCCATTTAATACAGCTGCTCCCAGTGTGCTTCTCCTGTCTTGCATATTGGCAACACTTGTCCACTGGTCCTTCACTGGATCATAGGAATCTACTGTGCGAACTCTCAAAGAACCATTGAAACCACCAACAGCATAAACCATGCCTCCCATGTACACCATTCCTAGAGCAGCGAAACAGGGAGGAAAGATGATCATTTTAGTCTCTTCGTCAATTAATTGTATTCCGTACTGTCCTAAGTAAGCAGATACTTGACACAATTTACAGTACTCACTACACTATCAGGCTTCTGACAGTGTCATAAAGCCACACTTCATTCAGATTAAGCACCAGAAGTTCTGACACTTTTTGTTACTAATAGCTGACACTTCTGAATATCATGCTTGCTGAATTCCTTCTTGCTCAGATATATCAGCTGCTTTAAGATCACATTTTTAGTATCAATTGGTCACTTCGTCACATTCTTAACCTCATTTAATAATAATAGGGTATTTTAATTGTAAAATTACTCATTACTATAATGCAGTAATATTTAAATTTCTTTATCCTCTGTGTCTATGGGACACAGTAAAGCAATTTATTCTAGAGATTGGAAACAGAAGCACAAATTAAGATCAAGTTATCAAGCTTGTATTGTTCCAGATTAGCTAGTAATTTGAATTTTAAGAATGATCACTGAAGTCAAGGCTTAGCCCTTCTCAGATAAATATCTTAAGTACTGTTCCAAAGAATATACAATGCTTTCTGCAGACACCTAAATTCTGAACCATTGCCAACCACAACAAAAAAATTAAGCATCATTTACCTGCTCTACATCTTCTGGAAGGCAATTCAGCCACCTGATGCCAGCGCTCTTCTTTAAAATCATAGCATTCAACACTGCGAATTGCCTTTGGTGCCTGTCCTCCAACTACCATCATCAACTAAAAGGGAGATAAAAATATTAATTAATTGTTTGCCTATATGAGAGCACCTGAAAGATCAAAAAGTGTTAAAAATAAAACAAGCTTCTGTACAAGAACTAATTCAAGGATGGTTCTCCTAAAATAAGAAATCTGAGTCTTGCAAAATAGGTAAAATTCTTTTTTTTTTTTTTTTAAACACACATGCAATTTGTAATCATTGTACAGAGGAAATTTCTGAGATAGAAATGCAGGAAGCAGTTAGAGTCTAGGTGGAGCTCCCATGAATGGGGCAGATCTTGCTGTATCTTCACATCCTACTCTGATCTCAGATAAGAGAATTCGGCGTCTATGATGTTCAGTGGAACTATGACCATCCATCACAGAACAGCCTCATCTGATTCCTTTGAGAGAAATGTGCTAAACCTGCTGAATGGAATCTCCTATTCCAATACTGCAGTTGCCATGCTATGAGAAAACTTCTTTACTTCACTGGAAAGAAGATAATATCTGATGTTCTGTTTTCTTCTTCTAAAATGAACAAAAGACTATATTTAGCTAAAAATTGAACAAATGCCCAAACTTGGAAGCATCGGTCTTTGTTAGGGTTTTTTTTAAAAGAAACATGATTACCTCCTCTCTAACACCAGGCCTATATTTGTATATTTCTCAAATGCTGAAGAACTTACTAAAAACCCTTTTTTTTTTTGGGGGGGGGGGGGGGGGGGGGAGCGGGTCACAGGGGGAAGGCACAACACAGGACAACACTACACAGACAGGATGTAGGGAGGGTGGGAGACTAAAACATCTGTATCACAAGTAGTATGGAGTAGAAAGCTAATCACTTGTTATTTTTTTGTGATAAATAATTCTGGTATGAAAATTTTTAGTGGAACACCCCAAGTGATGGTCATGTTCTCAAGAAATTTGTTAAAATATAGTTTGAAGAAATAAGTACATTGGAAAAATAAGGCTCTTACTTTTGGAAGGCTAGCAGGTGTTCTCAGTTTTGTCCGAGTGCTTTTCATCAATGCTCGTTGCTCAGTTGGCAGCAAGTGATACTTCATAGCTTCAATGAGGTAATCTTTACAAGCACTGCTGTTCTTAACCAATATTTCTTCTTCAACTCTCTGTTTATTAATAGAAGTTTAACAAGGTCTGAGCATGTTAAGGAAGTAAAACACAAATAACAATCTGAAATGTAATAAAGCCTGTGTTATATCACACAAATGCAGATTACTCTGATTTTTTAGACTGAAATTTAACCACAGTTAGACACAAATTTATGTGATGGCAATATGCAGTCATTGAAAAAAATGCTGATTCTCCTAACTAGTAAGCAGAAGAAACAGTGTTAGGCAAGGTAAATAATTTCTTGAAGCACACTTCTTGACTTTTCAAATACAGAGAGTACAGAACACTTTGGGGGGAGGGAGAATAATTTAACAAACTAATAAACCATCCCACAACAATAAGAAACCACAACAGCAAAACAAAACACAAAAACCCACAAGACACCCAAAAAACAACCGAAAAGACAACCCACATGAAGTGCAGGAAATTCATATCACAAAACCAGAATTTCTAAAACAAACACCTACCAACATGCTACTACACCTATTAAACAATGCTAATAGTGAACTGATGTTTTCAATCTTAAATACTTGAGCTGACACCTAAACATTCAAAATGATCTTATAAAATTTGAAAAGATATATTATATCTGAACCAGGTAAAGAATTGTTTCCTTTACCAGCAAGTCCTAACCAACTTAAACAATAGATTCAATTCTGAAACCTAAAATTCACTTACAAAAAGAAGTGTAGTATCAAATATCATATTAAAAATGAAAGCTAACCTGTTCTCAGCAAATTAAATCATTCAAATTACTAGTGTAGCATGACAAGTAGTCAGCCAAACAGATAAATAACTTGTATATGATATCCTCTGTGTGTGTGTATGCACATGCATATGTAATGGTGGCTGTCTGTTTATTTTTACTATCAGTAACACACTACATTACACTGTTGTTTAAATTTAAAATTATCCATCTAGCATTAAAAAAATAAGCTGAAATGTTCACATGCAGAAAAATTAGTATTCATTTTTGCTTACCTGAACTAAATATTCACGGGAAAGCAAAGGTAGCCGAACATGCTCCATCAGGCGTGCCATTAGCTCCTGCCTTACATCTTTGTCATGGTTTACCCACGCTATCACTGCTTCAAATACCTTCCAGGAAACAAACAAATGCGAGTCCCTTGACTTACAAATTCAGTAGTATGAAAATATCAGTGTGCCTTCAAAAACAGTTTTTTGCTTATATTAAAATTCCTAACATGAGAAAAGTCAACAGCAGTGACAGCTCCCATTATTTTCATATTTACCCACTACAAAATTCTGAAAATGCAGTAGCCAGTCTCTTTATATCACTCCTCTACTGGTGTTTCAAGGATAGCTACACTACATTGACAAAATGCACACAATAATTTCCTTGATACTGAAAATCCAATAAAACTAGGTAAACAAACACAGCAGCAGGGATATTACAATCCTCATACTTCTCCTTTCTTGGAAATCGACCTGCCACATCATCATTCAAATGATTTATTGTCACTGAGTCTTACTAGGAGAAGCAATCCCAAGCCTAGTTTCTCCTCTATGGCACAGCAGCTCATCATACACTAGAGCATTAAAACCTTAATTATACATCACATGTATCAAAATCAAAGTGACAAAACCCGACCTTCAGGGTATTATAGGCACGGCAACATGACTTTCCTAGTTGCAGTTTAAGCAGATAGTTCCTAGATTCAAAGTTTCAAAAAGGTTTTAACACAAAACATTACCTAGCCATACAAATCAGCATTCAAACATGCTTTTGAATACAGTTTAGCCTCACTTGAACACAGGTGTTAGTACAGCTATATACTTCTTGGAAAAAAGAAAACCAACATATTTTAAATTGATCACAACTGGATTCAAAATGAATACATCTACAACCTGAAAACCATTAGAGGTTTAAAGAGGTGAACTGGGCTCACTGAAGATCACAGAGTTTCAAAAATACCTTTAAAAGAATGAGATCTAGCTAAAGGTGAGCCAACACGTATTTAAACTCAAGTTTGGTTATACCAAGCTATAGCCATCTCCTTTGCAACCCACATCTGTTCAGTTAGGCTAAACAGCCCACATATTACATACAGAGTTTTAACACCTTTGTGGGACTGCTGATGTTAAAAGTTAGATAGCATATACTTGCTCTTCAAACTACTATTTCTGAGTTATTTATACCTTGGTAAACCAAACTCCTGTGTATGTGACTCACAGCATGTGTTCTGCTTGAAAATGTGGAGGAATTTCCATTTATTTTAGTTTCCATATTTTCAAAGAACGAAGAGTTATGTGATTTTAATACCATTTTAGGATTTTTAAGAGTTGAGATTAATTTTCAACATCAGACAGACAAGACTTTTGGGAAAAATTGTTAACACTGTGGGGAAAAATCCTTTAAACATGAGCACAATACATGCCTAATTTCACTGAGGAAACAAAGAACGCACCCAAACAAGCGTACAAGAGCAGCAAGAGCTCTCTCACCCAAATGATAAAAAGAATACTGGGATACAGATGGTCTTACCTTCTCTTCTGAGGCAATTGTGAGTTTGTCACTGGATATAAGACTGCACACCTGCTCTACACCAAGATTGAGGTATTCTTCACTAAGTACGACATCAGAAAAGTGCTGTTCTGTTTGGAGGAAAAGTAGTACTCTAACATACAGTGCTAAGTGTATCCCAAAACAAGCATTAAAGCAGCAGAGGAAAAATAGAGGAAAACAAGTCAATATGCATGCTATTTTGTTATATCTAGAAGCAATACATTAAAACATTTTACATAGGTAAAAGCTTAGTCTCACAGAGTTTAAAGATTCTTGAAAATAATTGAAATATTAAAACACACTATACTAACAGAAGCAATCATATCAAAATTAACGTTTTCATCATTGCTTCATCTCAGTACTTGTCCTTGACAATTACTTAAATATCACTTTGCTATCTTCGTACACATAAATACAGCAAAAAAAAATTCCAGAAAAAGAATATGCCCTCTACACTGCTGACAAACATGTTTTAAATCTGCAGTTCAACATGAACAATGGCTGATTCATTAAAACTATCTATCAGTTTTGCACTCTAATGTAGGTCAAATTAAACAGGTCTGGATCCTGTTGCACCTCTCAGAGCTTCTCCAAGGTCATAAAAATATGACATATCACAATCTCTACAATGTGTATAAGATGTGTAGCTTTTCCTCTTTTTTTAATGCCTCAACTTAAAGTAATCAAAACTGACAAAATTCAATGTTTTGGTTGTAGAGCCATTTATCAAGTTGTCATTCAGTTATTCAGTTGTCCTCTCCCTTCCTTAATATTGCTTTTTTAGCCATTCAATTGCTTAAAAAGTAGCTCCTTCCAGTTAACTCTTATTTTTCCCCTCTTCAGCTATTCTTAACAGAAGTTAGAAAGGACAACTGTTACTGGGAATTTAAGAATTCACTAAAAATTAGAACAAGTGAAAAAAGGTCATCAAACATATTCAAACTAAAGAACTTTTTAAAGACTTTTCTATCACTCCACTAGTGCTACTATAGTTAAGACTCTGTGTTTGACAAACTGTCTTAAGCTGTTCAAAAAAGTTGAAGAATGCTGAATGCTTCCAGATCAAGAAGTCTAAATTTTTCAGGTCAACTTTGCACAGTACAACAGCTTTTTCTGCACTATAATAAAGATTAGAGAGCATAAAAAGATAAATTTAACACAGTATAATTCTTGTCTTTTATCTAGTTTGGCATCCTGTTCCTTGAAATGGGCAACACAAATTGCTTCAGACAAAAGTTCAAGAATATGTATGAAAAGTATAATAAAACCTCCTCCCATAAAGGTCTTACTATAACCATGAAAGATTAGAGATTTGTAGACAGAAGGATATTTTACCTTAACCACATTTTACTAAACGTTGAGTTTAGTGAGATACAGTCTAGTCCCCTTAAATCCTGTTAAATTGTTGACTTTAATACCTTCCTACAGTAATAATGCCACAGTATCACTGAACAAAAAGCTCCACATCTAAATTTAAGACCTAGTTTACCATTAATCAGTTTCCAATTAATATTCCTATGTTCTAATACTGAATATGATGATAGGGAAAGCTGCAACCTGACTACTCAAAATCATTCATTATTCTATATTCCTTTTCAGCCTTCATCTCTATTTAAAGTAGACAGTCCTCGCCTTTTCAGTCCCTCATCCTACCAGCCTCTTTATTCATGCAGTCATCATCACTACAAGTCCCTCCAATTCTGCAGCATTCTCTTATGATGGATGCATAGTGTTTTCTGCCATATTTCAGGCAATGGGAGAGAAAGGATGAGAAGAAGTACTATTGATTTTTGTAACACAACCATTACTTTTCCACTCCTTACAAATCTTTATGTCTTATGTTTGCTGTTCAGGCTACAAATATGCAGTTTAAGCTGAAGTAGAATTTTCTGAGGTACACTTATTGAAATAAGTATCTGATTAATTTTACTATTTGCATATGGTAAACAGAAATCGAGAAAGGTAATTTGCATAAGTTAGTTTTATGATAAACTCAAAATTTCAAGTGACAGTGCCACAAAGCAGCCTGACTGACTGTACTCAGAGGCTGAGTTAGGAAGCAAGCAGAAAGGGGAGGCAACACTCATCTAAACCTCAAACAAATCTGAGGTTCAGGTGCCTTGTTCATCTTTCCCTCAAGAAAGCTGATCCAACAGTGTATCACAGCCAACAGAATACACTTCATAAACTAGAAATACCCAGTTGATCTTATAGACTCATATACAAAAGCCTTGCTTTTTAAAAGTTGATTTTGTTTTATGGCATGCTCTAAATAGAAAGAGATCTAGCCTCTAAAGCAGAAGAGTAAAAGTTGAGAATTTTCAAAGTAATACAATAAATTGAGGCTGTCTTCTCTTTTCGTGCTAGGAGAACAACTGTAGAAAGATATCTGAAAAAAACAGACAGTACCTGAACAAAAACTAAGACAATTTTACCAGATGTCAGAGTCTGTGCTTAAAGCATAAAATAAGGCACATGGCCAAGAGAAGAAAGAGTGGAAAAAAAAGAAGACATTAAAACAAACTACTCAGTCAATATCTGAAAGCTCAGGTCCTCAAGCAATACCTGAAAATGAATCCTCAGCTGAATGAATTACAGAAAAAAGAGAAATAGGAAACTAGATTGCTATATAAATTTTATTCATCAAAAAAAGAGGTAAGGTGAAATCCCTTGTCTCTTAAGAACCAGATCTCTTGTTGTCAAGGAGACCATCCTAAATGATTGATAGATAACCTTTTGGCAGAAGCCAACTGAAATTACAGCTAAATGGATTATTCAAAATAATTAGAAACTGAAAAAGAACAAGGAAATGCAAAAACACCACTTAAATCTGCCAACGGCAATTTATCTAAAGCTATTCAAGTGTTAAGACAGAAGGCATTATTTTATTATATATAAAACTATATGCTTATGAAATGCAAACTTTCTGCTTCCTTTTAATATGGTTATCAGCATCTTTGAAATAATATGATTCTGTACGAAGAGTTCCAAAAATCCCACTTAGATCCTCCTTTCCCAATAACTGAGAGAAAAATAGTATTGGTTTTGTTTTTTTTTTTCCCCCTTCTGGATTAGGATTTGTATTATTCCATACTATTGCTCACATCCTGAAAGCTTTGATAATCAGGAGATACTAACATCAAACATCATGAAACTTACAATATGATAAAATGTTTCATGCATCTGTCCCCTGCAAAATCTCAAACTAGCTTGGTTTTTATTTGTTGCATTAGGTAACATGCAACTATCTTCATGAACATCTCCTAGATAAGCAAACAGGTAGAACCATCAGGCTGGAATTTTTCATGAGAGAATAAAATACTTATTTTTTCCAAATCAGAATTTTCCACAGTGTGCAACTTTGACAAATTTGTATTGGAATCCTGCCCCACTTCTTGCCACTTTACCCAAGCACTGAAGCCAGCTGGCTCCAGAGTCAGGCAGCCTGGAAACAAGCTGGCTTAGTAGCTGCAGAGGCTTGGCTCCCAAATTCCCACTTCCTAAGCAAGTAGAATCCTACTTCTGTATTATTAAAACTAAAATCTGCCTTTGAAAAAAAAAAATCCCTTCCATTTTAGGACACTTCTAAAATATCTGTTCCAATTGCATATGAAAAACAGATTTTCACATTTTCGCAACAGATAGAGACCGTTTCTATCTGAACAGCTAAAGAACTGTCCTTGTCTGCCCTGTACCAGTAGGATGGGAAGCTTCAGGGACAAACTAAAAAGACAAAAGGGAAGTTCTTAACAACCTGAAGGGGTATACTAAGAAAATGTTTGGAAGTACAATAAACGGTGCCAGCATGGAGAGCACAGGAAGATAATAAGAGCTGTAAACGTCCCACCTTTTGGTATTTTTCATTACAAGTCTGGAGATGTGTATTATACATACACATCGCAGCAGTAAGCACTTGACCTACCTCTTATGGAGCAGATCATCCTGAGTGCCATCATGTGGCACGTACAGGACATCCAGATGATCAGGCCCAGTCAGCATGGGTTTATGAAAGACAGGTCCTGCTTGACTAACCTGATCTCCTCCTATGACAAGGTGACCCGCTTATTGGATGAGGGAAAGGCTGTGAATTTGTCTACCTTGACTTTAGTAAGGCCTTTGACACTGTTTCCCACAGCATTCTCCTGGCGAAACTGGCTGCTTATGGCCTGGATGGGCACACGCTTTGCTGGATAAAAAACTGGCTGGATGGCTGGATCCAAAGAGTTGTGGTGAACGGAGTTAAATCCGGTTGGTGGCCGGTCACAAGTGGTGTCCCCCAGGGCTCAGTACTGGGGCCAGTTCTGTTTAATATCTTTATCAATGATCTGGACAATGGGATAGAGTGCACCCTCAGTAAGTTTGCAGACAACACCAAGTTGGGTGGGAGTGTTGATCTGCCTGGGGGTAGGAAGGCTCTACAGAGGGATCTTGACAGGCTGGATTGATGGGCCAAGGCCAACTGTATGAGGTGGGAGAAGGCCAAGTGCTGGCTCCTGCACTTGGGTCACAACAACCCCATGCAACGCTACAGGCTTGGGAAAGAGTGGCTGGAAAGCAGCGGAAAAGGACCTGGGGGTATTGGTCGACAGCTGGCTGAATATGAACTGGCAGTGTGCCCAGGTGGCCAAGAAGGCCAATAGCCTCTGGGCTTGTATCAGAAATAGCCAGCAGGACTAGGGAAGTGATCATCCCCCTGCACTCAGCGCTAGTGAGGCCACACATTGAATCCTGTGTTCAGTTTTGGGCCCCTCACTCCAAAGAAGATACTGAGGTGCTGGAGCATGTCCAAAGAAGAGCAATGAAGCTGGTGAAGGTTCTGGAGGACAAGTCTTATGAAGAGCAGCTGAGGAAACTGGGGCTTAGTCTGAAAAAAAGGAGGCTGAGGGGAGACCTTATTGCTCTCTACAACTACCTGAAAGGAGGTTGTAGTGAGGTGGGTGTCAGTCTCTTCTCCCAAGTAACAAGTGATAGGACAAGAGTAAACAGCCTCAAGTTGTGCCAGGTGGGATTTAGATTGGATATTAGGAAAAATTTATTCACAGAAAGGGTTGTCAAGCATTGGAACAGGCTGCCCAGGGAAATGGTTGAGTCACCATCCCTGGAAGTATTTAAAAACATGTAGATGTGGTGCTTAGGGACATGGTTTAGTGGTGGATTTGGCAGTGTTAGGTTTACAGTTGGACTCGATCTTAAAGGTCTTTTCCAACCTAAATGACTCTATCCAAAAGGCATATAGTCATGATGGCCATAAAGATATGGACACTTAACTTTATATTTTTCAATTACATAGGAAGGAAAGCTACATCTGAAATCTGTACAACACATTTTATGCTATAAACATCTGTGGATTAATTCACAAACACTATTTCACTCATTTATATACCTACAGTCAGACCTTCTTTGGCTTAATTGCCTTTACTAAATAGAATAAACAAGTACAGAAGCAAAGGTCTGTTGAAGTTCCTTCAGATTAAAACTTTTCAGAGAATCATAACCCATATTCTCCTTTATGTGTATGACATTGTTGAAGACTGCCTAAATTTCTGTTCCACCATTAATAGGCTTCAGTCATTTTCTAACCTTTTTGAGGTGTTCCAGCAGCTGATAACATTTAATAATTTAATTTTCAAAAACTTTTTTAATATTTTGTACACTTTCAGAAATCTCCCACAGATCTTCCCAAAGCCACATTAACATGTATGAAAAACATGGCCAGAGCTTATCAGTACCAGAAGCTGCAGCTAGAAGAAGGGGGGAAAAAAATTCTCATATTTCCTAGATCTTTTCATAACAGTAATCCAATGTCTATGAGATGTGAAACAAAACATCACAATCAAATATCTTGAGTGTCATAAGTGTCTTTTGTCTGGTTTAGACCAACTATTTCTATTCCACAAAACAGACGATTATATCTATTTTAATAAACTAAATGGAGTACCTGAATCTTTCTGATGTGATAATGCTACAAAACCAGCTGGAACCTTCCAGAAATGTAGCTTCTTTCTAAACTAATAATGTCTTGTTTTATAGCAATGGAGAGCATGAGAGCTTGGAAAGATCTGAGCCTTACATTCACTTAAAACAACAATGACAATTTCTCAAACAGATGAAAGAAAAACATTTAGCAAGAAATAGTTTTTAAACTACTTTCTTGAAATTACTACACATTGTAGTTTTTTGGCTTGGGACAAAAACTCTTTGCTAATAGCCTAACACAAGGCACTGATCAAGCAGGAACCCAGCCTTATTATAGACAGACACACACAAGCTCTGGCACAGTTGGAGAACCAGCAGAAGCTATACATTGCAGAATCAGATTTAAAATATATATATATAAAATTTACTTGTCAATTTTATGCTTAAATAACTGCTTTGAGAACACCATGAAATTCATAGCAGCCAAGGTAACAGCAATGTAGCAACAGACACTGCTACTCAGAATAGAATCATAAGAACGATTCTCTCAACTATGTCCTTTCAATCTCATGCATACGAACGTACACATGCATGCTTCCAAGTCTAGTCAGGGCTCAAAGTTTTAAAAGCAGAGCACCAGAATCGAGAACGCTGTATCCCACAGTTAAGTGCAATCCCCGCTTCACAACACATCCTAAGATCCCCTAACAAAAGTTTCTTCAACATATCTTCAGCACGGTGCTAAAAGCCAAGAAGGTTTGCTGAGTAAAGCTCATCCTCAAAAGACACTTATTCCACAGGTAATCCAATGTTTCCAAACCCCGCACCAGCCTATGCAGTGAGTGGAAGTATATTACTATTCTTTGGTCACAGCTAAGAAATATGTCAAGGCCTAAGCACTCAGCAAGTGTCTTTCTAGTCCGAAATGGCATACCCCTCTTCATTAAAAGGCTTTACTGATCTATCTTCAGGTTGTACATAACATTATGACAACTATAAAACACACCCTATTCCAGGAAACATTTTTATTTTGTGAACATCCTTCAAGACTATGTATAATGTATCCCAAACTAAAACTGAGGGCAGACTACCAGCACTCATGCCACATACTCTCTATAGGAATCCTCACACAAGAAGGATGAGAGGCCTCAGCTGTACGCAGCCCCTGACTGTGCAAGTGTAACAAGACCTAGAGAAGGGTTGCTTTCTAGAACATCACAAGAACAGGTAGCATCTCAAAGTTGAACTGCAACAGAAGGTCATTCCAAGTAATCTCTATGAATTGCCCACTATTTTCAGATCTCTCCACAGGCATCATAGATGCATATAAATAAGTATCCTAAACTACAGAAATTTCACACTCTGCTACAGGAGGACCAACCCCACCACAGAATTATGAAGCTCCAGTTTTAATGAAGGTGGGGTTTCTACTCCCACTGGAAGGAAGTTCCAGAGTTTCACTTTTCTAATAACTTCAGATCTACATCAGCATCCATTTGTTTTTATGCTACCATTGTCTATTAGCAAAAGTATCTCCCTGCCTCTTTTTCCTAAACATAATAGCAAGCATAACAAAATAAAGACTGGGAGAAGTTAAACATCCAAATGCTTTTCATTTTCTCTAGCAGACAAATATTTTCAGTGATTTTTTTAATCTAATAATCCTCTTCTGTACTTATTCTAGTTTTTGAAGCCTTAATCCCAAAATGTCTGCCTCTGGGAGTTCAGCTGTCTGTGACACAAGGCCTAATTCTGACATGGCACAGCCACATATCTTTGGTTCAGACTTTTGAGAAGACTTGTTCAGTTGTAAGAAAAAGCCTGACAAAGTACAAAGAGCCATTTGAGATAAGAACAGGGGGAAAAAGAAGCTATGATGGCTGAGATACAGGCAATAAGAAGCTTGAAAATTCAAGAGGAAAAACATTGACCTGAAAAGGTATAAAACTGTGCAGAAGAAAACAGGGAATCAGCAGACAAATCCAGCAAGACTGATGAGCAAGGAGAAATGAATGCCAACTCTTCCTCCCTGGGTGCTTTTACCAGGAGTACTGAGCATGCCACTGCTCAGCCTAGTAACTTGCAAGTCCCGGCAAGGACCAGCAAATAGCTTCCTTCTCATTTTCACTCATTTGTATCCTGCTTGCAGAGTGTCTCTGAGAACAGCAAAGGATGCCTGAACAAAATAGCCCTGAGGGAAGGTTACAAGTTGGACACAGTTCCTGTACTCTCAAACACATTTAGCAAATACTGCACTCAAGGTCTTGCCAGGGTGTTAGATTTTATATTTCTAGGAAATAATCTATATAAATATTAGCTTCAGCTACTAAATTGAACAAAGATTCTTTAGGAGTAACTGAAGTAGTTTAGAATTATTATGGCATAGTCAGAATAGAAGTTGGAAAAACGAATTCAATATTAAACAACAGCTATATCAAAAATGTGTTCCCTAAAATATTAAATATCTGAATATTAACTCTAGTTAATAAATGTATACGTTGCTTCCTATTGCAGAAAAGGTCAAAAATATGATAGCTTTTTGGATTTGATATTATATTACTCAAAGACAAAAAGTTTTAATTAAACTTTTTGTATAATAGTCTAAATACAGTTATCACAAAGTCATTCAGTCACATACTGTGGCAGGTGCACCCGCCCAATGAAAGCAGAGCTTCTTGGCTGCTGAAGTGTGGCAGCTCCTGACTGCCTTTGTTCTCAAGGCCTCGTGGTAGTCGGGACCTTTGGCCAATGGGAGCCACTATTGACTACAGGTCAGATTTGGCCTGGGTATAAATAAAGTCCCCTTGGGGGAGCCATTTTGAGCTTGTCCCCTGGAGCAGCACGCTGTGGTTGAGGACTCTCCCCTTGGGTTGGGATGCTGCCCAAGGAAATTCCTTAAGGTGCCTTGGGTCGGGACACTGCCCTGAGGAGGTCCTCAAGGTTGAGAGCCCTCACTTATCAGGTGAGTGATAAAGCGTTCTGGGTTGCTGTTAAACCCTAGGGAGTGGGGCTTCGTTCTGCATTTTGGGTTGCCATTAAACCCTAAAAAGTTGTTCTGTTCTCCTCACAGACATTCGAACCCGTAATTTATGGAGAGCTAGTTAACTGTATTAATAATTAATTTTTTTATGTTTGGTGGTTGGCTATTTATTTGAGAGCATCTGTAACACATACACATTAGAACTTCTCCAGTAAGGTATGCATTACAAAGCTAGTACTTTCAAAAACAACCTGAATAGCTTTTGAATTTTTAAAAATTGATATATAAATAATTTGAATACAATTTCACTAGATTAAAAACATCTGAGTATGATTGATTTGTATACCTCAGTTTCACACTTAACACAGTAACCAAGGATTCTGTTGACAGACACCTAATATGAGTTTGCTGCATTTATGTTTTTTCCTGAAACATCCATTCTTGATAGAAATACTATAATCTCCTGGAAGTGGGTAAAAAAAAAAATCTATACTGGAAAACAGAATTTCTAGGAATTAAGGCAACTGAATGCATTCATCAAAATCCTTCTTTTTATGAGGTCTAAACTTATTCAAGATAATAAAAGGCCTATTATTTGAACCTAGACATATGAATTGAAGCACTTAGTGTTCTATTTCAGGGAAATCTTCAGTTTTAACTCTGTACTAATTGTTAATGATGCTAATTGGTCACTGTACATTTTCAAAAAGTTATGAAAAGCAATAGAAGCATATGAAATTTTTCTGCAGCCTTATCAGGATATTTAGTTTTTAATTCTCTTTTCTTTATTGCTCTCGTACTAAGCCTGACAGAGTGCTAAGGATTAAGGAATGCAGCACAGAGAGTGCAATGCAATGAAGTAGCTCACACTCTGACTATGCACAGCATATTTATCTTAAGAGTAAGAACAGAGTGTGCATTGCTTTAAAATTCACCACACAGATATGGCAAAAACACAGTAGGAGTTGAGCTGGCAGCTCATGGTACAGGCCAGCAGGACTCCAAGAATCCAGTGACAAAAAAGGAAGCATAGACAAAGAAAGTGCTTTCTGGAGGAATTTGACTGAAATGGAAGATGGTTTGATTACAGAGGAAAGAGAAGGTTAGTTCCAAGCACAAAAGTAGTAGAGAGAGATACGAAATAAAAGAATCAAGTGAGGGTAATTCTGCTGAACTGGAAAAGTCAAGGATGAGAGGCTGGAATTTGATTCGGGGGAAAGGCAATATTGCAAGAGTAGTAAAATTACCTTAGCAGACAGAGAGGAAGTTATGGCAGAGATAGATTTACATTGCAGCAAAAGGGAAACATGACGTAGAACAGATTTGGTAGGGAAGGAAGAAACAAAACAGAGGAACACACAACTGAGTAGTTGAGAGTAAATGGCGGAGGAGAGTTAAAGTTGTCAGGTTTGAGAACCTGAATGACCAGAACAACACTGAAGTCACCAGTGACAGAATAATACAGGAAGAAAGGAAAAATGTTTAGACAGAAAGCAATTCAGTTTTGCTGAACCTGAAGTAAAAATGAAACATCCAAGATACACTGAAAAGACAGGAAAAGATCTGTGACCAGGCAGACAGTGCAAGCTGCATGTTAGGAGGCATACCCAAGAGTCACTCTCAACCTCTGACAACCCATGACTTCTGAATTTCCAAATAAATTTGTCCTACTCTCCGAATGTTCGCTGCCCAGGCTCTAA
Organism: Strix uralensis; assembly: GCF_047716275.1. NCBI lineage: Eukaryota > Metazoa > Chordata > Aves > Strigiformes > Strigidae > Strix > Strix uralensis. The sequence goes on from NC_133975.1 coordinate 44,891,437, forward strand.
TCAAAATATACTACTTTGCTGACTAGTAACTTAAGCCCTATAAAAGAAGTGGTTTTGTTCACTACAAAAACTTCCATTAAAAAGTAATTCCTCAATGTAACATCTTGTGTCTCAACTCAAACATCAAGTCCCCAAGGCACTCTACACACAAAAGGACAGTAAGATCATTGCTACCTGAACAAATTAAAAGCCTTAGTTTTGGTTACAGTGTTATGCTACAAACTTACACAATGTTTTGTTTGCTTTTTAGTAATCTAAATTTTGCAACCTTTTTGGCATCAAGAGCAGTCAAACAAGGTCTTAATCCATTATGTTAAAAATTATCCATTTAGTAATACACTGTCTGAAACTACATGTATATCAGTTTCCAACAGCAGAAAATGTATTTTGAATATAAAGAAAAAAAAAGGGATTTTAGCCTTCACAGAATCGTACAAATGTAAGCTAGAAAGAACTTAAAATCATCTAGTTTTGCACATAGGCATGATTTAGATCAACCTAAATCAAAAGTTAGTCTAATCAGTTTTTCTAAAGTTGCCTAACAGTGGAGAGTCCATAACTTCCACAGACAGCTTACCTGCTCTGTGTTACTTTTAGAGTTAGATTTTTCCTTAATATCTGAAACGACTTTAAAAATACCTCACAAGTTAAGCTTATTCATTCCTTTTCATCCTCCTAGCCCTTTAGTTTCTTGACTGAAAGGACTCCCTTCTCTCACAGTCTTTGTCATAGATCAGCCTGTTTTCTTAATATATTCATGTTAGACTTCCTTGGATTCACTTCAGACTGTTTGCACCTATCTTAAAGTTTGGTTCAGCTTTTTTCATAGAATCATAGAATGGTTTGGTTTGGAAGGGACCTTAAAGATCATCTAGTTCCAACCCCCCTGCCACTACACCAGGTTGCTCAAAGTCCCATCCAACCTGGCCTTAAACACTTCCAGGGAGGGGGCATCCACAACCTCTCTGGGCAACCTGTTCCAGTGTCTCACCACCCTCACAGTAAAGAATTTCTTCCTTATGTCTAACCTAAATCTACCCTCTTTCAGCTTAAAACTGTTCCCCTTATCCCTGTCCCTCCCCATCTTTCCTGCAGGCCCCTTTTAAGTACTGGAAAGCTGCTATAAGGTCTCCCTGGTGCCTTCTCTTCTCTAGGTTGAACAACCCCAACTCTCTCAGCCTGCCCTCATAAGAGAGGTGCTCCAGCCCACTTATTGTCCTCATGGCCCTCTCGCTCCAACAGGTCCATGTCTGTCTTATATTGGGGGCCCCAGAGCTGGACACAGTACTCCAGGTAGGGTCTCATAAGAGCAGAGGAGGGGGAGAATCACCTCCTCGACCTGCTGGCCACACTTCTCTTGATGCAGCCCAGGATATGGTTGGCTTTCTGGGCTGCGAGTGCACATTGCTGGCTCATGGTCTTCCATCCATTACTACTCCCAAGTCCTTCTCTGCAGGGTTGCTCTCAATCCACTTATCTGTAGCCCACAATACTGGACTGTTGCCCACAATACATGCCTGTATTCGTACATGAGATTGCCTTGACCCATGTGCAGGACCTTTCACTTGGCCTTCATGAGGTTTGCACAGGCACACCTCTCAATCCTCTCAAAGTCCTTCTGGATGGCATCCCTTCCCTCCAGCATGTCAACTGCATCACCAAGCTTGGTGTCATAGGCAAACTTGCTGAGAGTGTGCTCAATCCCACTGTCCACGTTGCCAACAAAGATGTTAAACCATCTCCTGAGGAATGCCCTCGTCACTGCTCCCCACTTGGACAGGGAGCCGTTGACTGTAACTCTTTGAGTGTGACCATCCAGTCAATTCCTTATCCACCAAGTGGTCCATCCATGAAATCCATGTCTCTCCAATTTAGAGACAAGGATGTTGTGCAGAACAGCATCAAAAGCTTTGCACGAGTCCAGGTAGATGACGTCAGCTGCTCTTCACTTATCCACCAATGCTGTAACCCTGTCGTAGAAGGCCACCAAATTTGTCAGGCATGATCTCCCCTTAGTGAAGCCATGTTGTCTGTCACCAATCACCTTATTTCCCATGTGCCCTAGTGTAGTTTCCAGGAGGATCTGCTCCATGATCTTGCTGGGCCGAGAGGTCAGACTGAATGGCCTGTAGTTCCCTGGGTCTTCTTATTTTTCCTTTTTACAAATGGGGGTTATGTTTCCCCTTTTCCAGTCAGCAGGAACTCCATCAGACTGCCAAGACTTCTCAATTAGGATGGATAGTGGCTTATCCACTTCATCTGCCAGTTCCCTCAGAACCTGTGGATGCATCTCACCAGGTTCTATGTACTTGTGCCCCTTCAGGTTCCTTAGACAGTCTCAAACCTGCTCTTCTCATACAGTGGGTGGTTCTTCATTCTCCCTGCCCCTGCCTTTGCCTTCTGGTCTTGGACAGTGTGGCCAGAGCACTTGCTGGTGAAGACTGAGGTAAAAAAGTCATTGAATAACTCAGACTTCTCCATATCCTGGGTAACCAGGTCTCCCGTTTCCCTCTGGAGAGGGCCCACATTTTCCCTAGTCTTCCTTTTTTGACCTATAGAAACTTTTTTTTGTTGCCCTTGATGTCCTTGGCCCAATTTAATTCTATCCGGGCTTTGGCCTTCCTGACCTGATCTCTGGCTGCTCAGACAGTCTCTCTGTATTCCTCTCAGGCTATCTGTCCTTGCTTCCACCCTCTGTAGATGGCATCTTTCCACCTGAGGCTTTACTAGCATCAAGAAAAAGGGAATAATTGTTCTTCCTTGTTACCCCCATGTAACACTACTGTTACTTCACCATAGAATCAGAATTGCTTTTTCATTAACAGCAGCAAGCAAAACAAGAACCTAATATTCAATAATATCAAAACCTGACATGAGCCAGTCCTCTTACAGATATGAATGACACAGTCTTTAAGATGACCATGACAATGTACTTTTAGTAATAAAATTAAGAATTCAATGAACATTTTTTTCAGGAAAAAATGAGAAAATCAATGGCAAGTGCTCTTTACAAGGAAAGTAGAATTTTGTTCGTTGAACTATATGGTTAGTTAGAAGATGCACCTCTATCTACTTTGTGTCAAGGTAGAAGAATGAGTCTACAAGTACCCTTTATAGTAGGAAATTTCAAGTCTTGGTCTAGATGAGTAGGATTTTCAGAAGACAAGTTGATAACACAATATTCGTGGTATGTTTCTTGCTTCTTAGCCAGTGCAGCACAGGGGCTACAGATAGGCCCCCTGTCATGCTCTTGTCTTCTTTCTTGCCCCATGTACTTCCTACAGACTTTGGCTTGTGACAGTTGCAAGAATTTTAATTCTTTCCCAATTTCCCCCCTAAGCGATGGTGCAAAGTTTTAAACAACAAACTAGCTTCCTACTGGATTATAAATTGCTTGGACCCTGTATGGCCCTGATAGGCCATGAATATGCTCCCTCTTTATGCTTATTATAACTATGTTCCAGACAGGAGACTTTATTTCTCTTAAAAACATCCCTATTAAATGCATGGTTTCCTCTGGGTGGGGTTGGGTGGGCATGGAACCTGTGTGTGTACACACACACAGATATCAAGCTATATGCTATACTAATGATAACTTGCCTGCATATGTGTTGGCCTTGTTCAAGAGATCTGTGCATGCATGCATGTCAGCAAAAGCACGAATCCCCAAGCAGTTGATAGGATGAAGCTGGGATTCCAAAAATTCACAGCAAGTCCTTTTCACATCCTGCAGTTGCAAGAGACCAGCTGCTGGGAGCAGTACCTGTAAGAAGTAACAGGTGGTTAACACCCCAATTCATTTCTGAGCTTATACAACAGTATTCTCAGTATTAATAAAGAAAACAAAATAATTTACTAAAAAAATATAAGATTAAAACAGAGAGGAAAATTTCAGCACTACATGACTGAAGAACTTAAAGCCCAACATTAACATAATTTTACTTCCCTGCAAATACCATTCAAGATTTAAAATAACAAGTGACATCTCTACCACTGTGTTCAATGGGAAATAATTCCATAGATTATAATTCTCACACTTCATGTAAACTCTTCCCAATATTCTTTCACAAGCTCCTTTCTTACTGTTCCCAACACTCCATAATTATCTCATTTCCAAACCTTTAGCATCAGATATTTCTTTAAACCAGGGTTTTCTAGACCATAATGGAATATGTAAATCTTGTTTGCATGCAAGTGCCGGACATTGTACCATTTTTTAGCATCAGTAATAAGCATCTTTATGCAACTGATTCCAGTAAGGACTCAGTTTCCAAAGAAGTCTGTGACCTTCTTGGAAGAATGACAATTCAAGCATTTAAAAGCCTGAGCATATAAAATATTCTGTAACTTGTTAAAAATCTATCAGTAAGAAATTAGTGTAAATGACATATTTGTCCTTCAACTTTCACAAAGCAAGCAGAATGTAAAGAGAAATTTAAAAAACTGTATAAAATACATTTTATTTGCCCAGTAAAACTTAACCATGAGATACAGGTGAATCATAATTGCTCCTTTGAATGAAATTCCATACTGCTATCTACAATTTATTCTTCACAATATTTTCATTTTCTGTGCCTTTGACAGTTATTTTAGTGAGACTTCTATTTTAGAACATTCAAGTGTGAAATTAATGTTAGCTTGAATCTTCAGTTTTAACATGGAAGTCTTGCAACTGTTCACTTACATATAGAGAAAACATATACTATAGGGCTGCATCAATAATAAACAAGCAAAAAATACACCAAAGAATGGCTTCACTACTCTTGTTAATAAAGTATTTGAAACAATTACTTGGGTAGAATTGAAGAGAGTCAAACAAGAAGAAAACTGGAAGAATAACAAGAACTGCAAGAACAGGGTAGAACAATTTAGAAACCCGTGTATCAGTACGTGAAAGCTGCAGAATATACTTCTTTGGAAGAAGTTTCAATCTTAGAATCAAATATTTGCCATCAACCCTGTAAGCATCTACTAAAGAGCTACTGTTATTGTTTACTCTTTAAACTTTTTTTCCTGAAATAAAACTAACAATTATGACCCAAACTAAAACAGAAAGGACTTCAGGTGATACAACCTTGTAAAGCTAACGTCTGCTTTAAATGTTATTTTTTGGTCCCGCTTCTACTATTTATGGCTGTTCCTCTTCCTTTAGCCTGCCATATATGAAAACCGTCTTTCTGTTCCTCAAAATATTAATCCGTAATTTGAAGCAATAATCAACTATAGCCTCTGTTTTACACATTTGGCTATCAATGTACAGAGCAAATAAGAAGGATCATATATTTAACAAGAGTTTGCTTTAAATGTCAACTGTTAATGGAAGAGAAATTAAGGGAAAACATAAATGTGATCATACTGAGATACACAGACTGCTGCTAAGTAAAATAACTAAAAACTAGTTTAAATCTTAGATAATCCTTGAAAATATCAAATAAGTAATGAAATATATGGAGAAGATCTGCATGTAATAGGCACAAATGTCAAATAGTCGCACAATTCAAAACAAACTTAGTAAGCTTAAAGGTTACTAATGACAAGGTTAAAACAGTATAGTGAGCTCATTTTATTTTAGCGTATGTTTATGAAAATGGGAAGATAATATTAGTAATACAATTTCTATTACTAGAACTACAATACGATTAGTTATAGCAGCGAGTGGATAATTCATTTGATAGAGAATTCTAGGATAAGATACGATCATGAAATTACATACCAAAAATCAGGGCTAGAACTCTAATACAAGTATTTATTCACACAACTTGTTCCAATGAAGCAAACATTTCACACCTCCTTACAATTCAACTAATATAAGCTATCTGCTTACAATTCAACTAATACAACTTACAATACAACTAATTCAAGCACAGTGCCAGATAATTTTAGGCATGTTACCAATATAGTTGGTATATATAGTCTGAGAACAATCCTTGACTGCTTAAATGGATTCAGTAGAAAAATATGTAAAATAATCATCAAATCAATATACAAAATGGAAAGGTGAGATTTGAGAATGATATGCAGAAAAGAATTTAAGATTTGTATGCAGTCACACGGAGATGCTTGCTCACTCACATGAACAGTAAATCAATGTTACAAGAAGATCACTCTTCATTATGGGAAATGTACATCAGTTCTTAAATCACTGTAATTGAGTTTGTAAAGTTATTTCAATACATTTTAGGTATCTGACAGTAAGACATTTAAGTCTAAATATATTTATGTGTATTCCTCTACTAAAAAGGAAAAGAAAGGCAAAGTGCATCAAATTTATCCCATTGAAATTATACACTGCGCTTTGGTTACTAGGCAACGAGAGCTGTGATAACATCTAGCTATTTTCATTTGTACTTATAGAACTGTTAGCCTGGAAACTGTAACAACCTGCATTTAAAAATACAGTTTCATCACAGGCAGATTCACTCTGCTGAAGCTAGGGACAGAACTACATAGGGAAAAAAGACCGAAACAACCCAAATCCCTCTCAAACCCATTAAAAAAAAAAAAAAACTATACTAAAACTGCAGTACAGATTAAGTTTAACTGGTGCTGACTCTAAACTGGTAGGCTATAGCTCAGATTTATTTCCAAAAACAGCCAGTAGAGGGTATCCTAACTTTCCTTTAAAGATCAAAAATACTTTAATATGCATACTGCTTTGTACTGCAAGAAACGCAGGGAAAAAAAATCATCTCCAATTGCTTATTCTATGAAAATGTATCCTCATCACAGTGGTGGTTGTTTTGATAATCAAGGAAACTGAACAGATTATTATTACAGATGGCAAGTAAGAAATTACATATTCTCTTTTTTGTGTCAAAGTCATGGTGATGAATCTTGGAATGACTGCTAGATTTCCTAGAGCAGATTGTTTAACCCTTACAAGTCTTTGAAGTCTATTCCCTGGTTATCTTATCCTCGTTCTCCTTCCTGCAGTGACACTCCTATTCCCAAAGTGGTGTGTACCTGCCATGCCAAATACACCTTTCCAACCCCACTGAGGCAAAAAGGATTGTGACCAGGTACAAGTATTTGTTTGAAAATCCACCTGCAGGGTCACTTGTATAGTCAGGAGGGATCCACTTAAGGCCCTAAACTTGGGTCCCTGTTTTCACTGGAGTAGATTCAAGCCCTTCAAAATAACTAGATCATCAACACATATGTGAGGCTGTTGCCCTCTTTTGTGGCCCTTCAGATACATGCCAGGAATATGTTGAGGGCTGAGGGTACTGATGTTGCCTGTAGCTTTTCTCCCTCTTTTTCCAGACAGCATCATGACTCTGTTCACCCTTGTGCAGCTGGACATATTTACCTCACAACCAAAACATACACATATTGAGCTCTGAGGCGAGGAGCAGCCACTACAGGCAGGCACCTCTCCATTTACATGTGACCCATCAGTTCACAACAAACATGTTTACAACAGTCTCAGCCTGTGTCACCAACCAATAAACCCCTACAATGGAAGAAGGCTCAGAGGAGATGGGCAAGCGTGATGAACTCAGGGAAGAAGTGTAAGGAATGAGCACCAAGTGGCATAAAGAAAACTGAACTTACCTCAACACCACGGGGACTGGAGGGTAACCTTTGTTTTAGATATATGGCTGTACCAGTGAGACAGCAGGTTGTGTAAACAGACTTCCCTGCGATAACTAGTAGAGTGCAATGTCTTCTCCAGCTAGCCAGACCAGCAGAGGGAGAGGTATATGTGGCTCAGCCCAACATAAAGTATAAAAACTGAACAACCAACAGAAGGAGCTCTGAGGAGAGCAACAGGCTTGAGGTGGCTTTAGCCCACATATTCCCTCCTGGTGAACCAATATCCTAACAGTGGCCATATAGAGACCAGTAACGGGAATCACTCTTACATAGTGATCCAAAAGTATATTGCAATTTCTTTATCTTGCCTGTGTTGTGACCTCAGTATATTGCTGTATCACTCTGCTAAATCAAAACATAGCACTATATAGCACCAAATATCTTCAAATCATTAAATTTTAGATCAAACGTTAAACCCTCTTCGTGGACTATCTAGAAAAAGCTAGTCAGAGAAGCTGCCCTGGAGTGCCTCCACACCAGACAAGGGAGTTCATCCTACTCAAAGGCTGCTAGATGACCTAACAGGCAACCCTTCACAGTGTAGTCGCTTCCCCAAGTTCAGTGCCACACTCCCCTTCACACAGCCCCTTGCTCCCACAGTTGGTACCACTTTATGCAACACAAACTTTTAGTAAGTATCCTTCTAGTTGAAGATGGAGGAAGAAGTCCAGTGGAAGGGACCACCAAGATGATCAGAGGGTTGGAGCATGTGATATTACAAGGAGAGGTTAAGAAGACTGAATTTATTCAGCCATAAGAGGGAAGACAATGGGGACATCTTATTACTGTCCACAACTATCTAATGGGAGGGTTGAGAAAAGTAAGCCAGACTGTTCTTGAAGATGCACAGCAGTGGGACAAGAGGCAAGTAGGAACACAGGAAAATGTGACTAGAAAAAAGGAGTTAGGTTGGTTTTTGTTATTTTGAGTTGTGGTGTTCGGGTTTTTTTTTAAACCATGCGAGTGGTTAAACCCTAGAATAGGTTGCCCCAAGAAGTTACAGGATTCTCCACACTGGAGATATTCAAAATTCAGTGGACAGGCCCCTCAACCTGCTGTAATTGGACCTGCTTTTAAAAAGTTCAATGCAAAATAAAATTTAAATTGATTAAAGCTTTCTGCCTGATTTAAATCAATTTGATTCAGTGATTTTTATATCAATCCATGCTATCATCTTTGCACTCCTCTTTGTACTGATAGATTCTCCTAGCCAGACATATTGTGCTACCTGCAGTATGAAGATGCTTAAGGCAATATTTTCATCTCCACTATTTTAAAATTTCCTGGAATTTCTTTAAGATCTGTCATGAATTCTTGCTGAAATTCAAATTGATACCCACCAACAATGCATTAAGATCGCTATAATGTCAATATGAAAATAATGAAAGAACATGTTCCAGGTTTTAAGAACAGGATCCCACAGCATAAACAGAAACAAAATTTCTCAGAACATTAAAGTACTTTGCAAGTAAATAACCCAATAAAAATCAAAGCAGTGTATGCCAAGAGAATTGAATAATGTGCAGTCTAAAATAGGAAAATTTCATTCTCTATTCAATGGAGGCGAAAGAAAACAAATCTGCAACATTAGGAAAGAGACTAACCTAGGAAAGCAGATGTGCGAGATGTGTGAGAATCCAAACACAGTATAATGCAACATAGAAGCAGACAGGAGAGAAAGTTACACCATTAACATAAAATAAATTTCAGAGAGAAGCAGTTATGTTAATGCCTGTCATAAAACAAATCTTGAGGAAATACAGTAAAGTTTAACCTCTATTTCTAAGGTTTAAATAACTATTTCAGCAAACTAAACTCTTTCACTTGTTTATACTACCATAGCATAAGGAAGGAGGAAATTAAAATAATAGTCAAAGATCATCCAAATTATCTTTTTATTCTCATCTACAAGCACCTGTGCTGTAATTAAAACTGGTTTTTAACTAAAATGTAGTCTAAGTTCTAGTGAAATCATTCAGCACTGCATTGAAATTATGTTATTTGGGAGTATGCATACAAAAACACTAAAATGGATACAAATATTTTAACACTTGCATCTGTGGAATAGTTCCTGTTTTGGAAAATTCAACCCTGCTAGCATTTCTATACATACAACAAGTGCAAGGTAAGTGCACTGTTCCAGTGTTAAAATACACAAGTAAGATACTGCACTGGATTTAAAGATGTGCACGAGCTGCAAGTTTAGAACATGATACCATGTATCTTATAAAATATAACTTCTGGGTATCTTAACATCCTTGATTTTATAGGCTATTGTACAGTGAAGGCTTGAATGTAGAAATTTATCCTTTATCTTAATAAGCCCCATTCAATTAAAAATCAGGTGCAGGTTGCATTTTTATAGTACCAGAGAAAGGAATCGGACTGCTAATCAAGATGCAGTCCCATTTCTTCACATTCCCTTACAAATTGGTAGAGTACCATTTCAGCTGGAAAGCAGCAAATAATCATGATAATGTAATACTTTGAATGACTGACATGATCTACAAAATACTAAGCAGCTCCCAACTTGAAAAGAAGTATAACAGATTAAAATGGAGTGTAAGGAAAAAGTAACTGGTGTACATTCCTGCTTTTTAACCAGCATCATAATCTGTACTTAAGAGCCCATTTCAGTTAGTGACATACAATTTATAGAAAGTAACTGATTTGCTCAAAAATTTACTTTAGAAGAGATACCATTTTACAAGACTAAACTAATGATTAGTAGTTCATGCAGACAAAACATTTGGGGTGGAGATGATATTTTGGGTTTTTTTTTGAAGAGGGTATGTGTGGAAATTTTGGGAGGGATTTGAGATGCAGTAAGCGGTTGCTCAAGCGCAGAAACAAGATTCATGAAGCAAACGAAGTAACAGGAGGGTCACTTTAATCAAGTAATACACTATTAACAGTGTCCATCTGGTCTACAAGGGAGAACCATGCAGTCTTGTTTGGCTTGAGAGTTCTCCTACATTGTCTCCTACAGAACAGTGCCCTAACCACCACTGAACAGCACATATTGGCTTAAGCCTCCACATAAGAGACAGATTGATTTTCTATTCTGATGGTTATTTTTGTTAACAGTCATGAGCTTAGCCTTTCATATCCTCTTCTTCTGTTAAAAGATACTGGAAATAGAAATGAAACATTGTCTCACTTGGAGTGGAACAGTCTTGAACCTAAAATAATTTTACTTCAAATTTTAGATCTTTCAGTGAAGAAACCACAGACATTTTGATTTGATAGAAACAGAGTTTTCAATTTGAAGTTTGGTCACTGAATTGAAGTATATATTTAGTAAGTCATCTAAAATGAAAGCTCAGAATCCTCCATCATACTGTAATTCAGTGCTTACAAGATTATATAGCTGCATAAAAATACCTTCATATTTTCTTAAGGACAGGATAATTTAAACAAGATTAACTAGAGTCTGAACAAAGCCACTTGCTGCTGATATGCTGTCATTCAGAAACTGGACAACTTATTCTTTAACTATGGGAGCTGAAGTGCTAGCCAGTCAAATAATATACAAAGCTCCCCTGCAGAAGGATTAAAAGCAGCTCAAAAAATTAAGTAGGTGGGATAACACAACTCACACTACATGGTCTTCAATCTTTCTGTAAAGGCTGACCCACATAAAGGATCCCTGTATCAGCTGGTGCTTTTAGCTAGTGTGCTTCAGCTATAGGATTTACCCATAACATCTCACACCCTCAGTACCAGACCCAACTGATAGATACACTGAGTTTGGTTACACCAAGGATTACTATGATAGAAATATTTTTAAAATATTCCCTAAAACTAAAGACATAAAAGGCTGACAATCGATATGTCCATGAGCTATGTTTTCTAAAGTATAGAAGATAACTTTGGAGGAACTAAGCAGGAAGGCACTGAGGAAGGAATTTTTTGTTGGTTTATTGGAATTTTATCCTACTTTACAGACTGACTAACTTGTAACAAACAAGGCTTGTTCTCCTAGTATAACTGCAGCTTTGCTGGCAATCTTAAAGAGAGGGATTGAAACACCATTTGCAAAACCCTAAAGCCTGTGCTGGAAACAAATAGCAGTATAACTGGGATAGTAGACTGTGAACCTCTGCTTTCCTATTATCCCATTCTCTGGTACAGAAAACACATCCATAGTACTGGGTTTTATATTAATACAAAACCAAGAACTAAGGACAACAGAAATAGCATGAAGTAGAAATGTTTTGTGTGCACGATGCTTGTCTTCAGTACAAAAATTGTTGTCAAGATTAACATCTAATGTGCAATAAATGACCCTTCAGTGGACTCAAAAGACATTTGATTACTCCAAGCTTTTAGTGTTAGTTATGTTTTTATATTTTATTGAGATAATCTTTTACTTATCAGTTTCCTACAGCAGACCATACTTATATTCTCCTAGAATATCACAAGGGAATATCTCCTAAAAAAAAAAAAAGCATTAGGCTTAGTGACAAATTCCGTAATCACTTTAATCTAAATGTTATGCTCATAAACTTCAGGTATGTAGGGACAGAATTCCCACAGCAAATGGCATCTCTACCCTCCCATTTGAAATTTTTTTCAGATAAAGGTTTAATGCATACATTTCATGATTTAAAGCACGACCAATATTCAGAAGACAGAAACATTTTCAAGAAAGCCTTATTCAGCCTCCAGAAATTTCATCTTATGTGTAGCAACATACTGCTGAACCTACTTGCAAGTGAGAGGGGTCAAAAATGAAGTCTCTTCTTTAAGTGGCTTAATTTACTCATAATAAGCACCTTGAATTTTACAGGGAGGTGGACAGGCACACATGCTTTCATTTGCATAGAACACTTTAAAAAATGAGCAAATGACCTCTGCGCTTTAAGTTGGCAAGGGCTGTCTTTCAGGTTTTGTCACAGGTAGCTTTGTGGTCACACACAAAAATAGATACATGGATGCCTACGGTAAAGGTCATTGCTGAGTCGAAAGTAGCTGCTTTCATCTGACTTGACAGAGAAGAGTCTCTAACACAGCCTAGCAGCGTGATGATTTTAAAGATCACAGACTCAGAAAAGTTGCACAAGCTGTTCAGACTGAGAAGGCAGTTTACATACAAAAGTACTTATTCATTAATGTCTAGTTAAAGGCCAACTACATCCAAGTGAGGCAGGATGAAGGCACCAGGTTTTTAGAATCAAAAAACTTGTGATCTCAGTCCTGATGACTTCTGATCTACTCATGGGTTATGATTTCTCTGTTTCCTTTTCCCCCCCTCCCCAACCCCTAAATAGTTATTCAAGTGTGAACTCCTTTGGGCCACACCATACTTACGGCTTGTTGCTATAATACCTCTCACACCAGAATACCAATCATAGCTGGCCCATAAAACAAACAGTTAAAAAATTTTCCAAGCTAGCCTAGAAATTTAGAGCTTTTTAGCTAAATGTATAATTTGTATAATAATGGGTTAAATCCCTGTTTTCTAAAAAGAAAAAGTAATGCATCCCTCTCTAGTCAACGACATGAAAAAAATAATCTCCAAGTTCCCTACTGCATGCTCTTCCATTTGCATGTTCTTCTCACCCTATTTTTGGAAAGCAAACACCCTTCTGGTGTAGAAACTGAGCGCTTCAAAACAGTTCCAAGACCAACTTTAAGTCATACTAATAATGAAAATACAGGGATAACTATATATTAGACCAAATCTATAGTCTATTCATCCCAGGTAGTCTAGGAACATCCATCCTCATCCAGTACCAGAGTGTATGAAACCCCACAGTCTGGAATAAATCAGCCACAACAGAGAATGTTTCCTTGAAACATAAGGAATAGCCTGCTCTTGAAGCACAAGGATACATCTCACCTTTTAGAACAGCAGGTCTAGTTAGTTAAAAACAAACTTCACTTGAGAAAAACTGGCAGTGCCCAGTGCTTTGCAGGTAAACAAACATAAAGGACAATAAACAACAGAACAAGAGCCTAGTCTTCCAAGTTTGAAAGGGGACAGTAAAAGATTGTGGTGGTGGCTATGGTTCTGGTTAGTGGGTTAGGGATGCAAGATTCTTTTAAGAGTAGGAGAGTTGTTCAAGATAAAGAGGAAGAAATGGCAAAAATTTTGCCCTTAGAACTTTTTGCCTAGCTCTGCTGCAACCAGCCAGGCATCTCCTTCACACTCTCAACCACACTGTAAGCAAGTTTGGCAGCTGGCTTGAGACAGAATCTGTTATGTCCTACTCCCTTCCCCAATATGTGATTAAACCCAGTATTTACTGAAATGAAGTTTCACAGCACTGCTCTGCTTCCATCAGCACCATGCCTTCAGCTGTCTTCCCCCCTTTCAAGGAAAAGGGGAAGAGAAAACCTAGGATGGAGGAAAGTAGAACAGGTGAACCCAACCCAGACCTGGACTTCACATGCTTTCACCTAATTAGAGAGGTAAACCTTACGGAGTGAAAATACCTGCTTTGAAATGCAGTATATCTAATGGTAACCTAAGGTTCACAAGTAGTCATTTCCAAACCAACCAGCATAGCTAGAAAAGCACACTGCTCACCGTCTGCATCCTAGGCAGCTTCTTTCACGCATTTTGTAGCAACAGGCTCTACTCATTAGGCATCCACTCTTTAAGTGTAATAGCAGTAATATGTATGCACATGTATGGTTTTGTGCACTCCTCTCTCTAGGTATCCTAAAGAAAAGCTTATTATCTTTCAGCATAAGTAAATAACTTGCTCTTTGACCCTTAAAAAGGGTATGTGGTGTCTTTGAAACAAATAGATATTGGAGGAAAAATAGATTCCTCCTTTAGTCATCTCACAGTCAACCTAAAGCCTGAATTTTCCCCCTCTCTTAAATGATAGGTTTTCCATACCTTTAACAGCTTTAAGCGTTTCCCCAAAGTGTGCTATTCCTGTCATACTTCAGACCATCCAGCAGTGTTACAGGTCAGAACGCAGATTTATATAGTGACATACAGATGCTGCTGTGCCATTTTTTACATTCCTTTTTAAAGCCACTATTTCACAATGAGCAGAAGTTTTTCTAAGGTGACTACAGTATGTTATTCTATTCTGGGAAAAGTTGTTAATGTAAAACATAGCAATATGTAGGAGTAATTCAATTTTTTCTTTTCATGCATTACTTTACACTTTCCAACATTAAATTTGGTCTGCAGTCATGCTAGCCCGACATCTAGCTTAGCTAGAAAGCAGTGAAATTTTCTATTTTTGTCTAGCCTTGAAAAAAAAAATCCTTAAACCAGCTTATCACCTACATCTTTTGCTACCTACTTTTCAAAACTAAAGAAAATCCATCCTTCTTTGGAAGCTTGTGACACATTAGAACCATTTTGATACAGTGAAAATCAACTATTTATTTCTGTTTGTTCCTGTGCTCCCTAGGGATTTTTGATCTATTTATTGCTCATCATGTGACAGTTTAGGAGGGACTATAACTAACTTGACTTTCAAAAGGCTTTGATATGGTTATTTCTGGACCACTCAAAGAATTACAGGAGGTTTTTAGGAGCTATGCACAACTCATAAGTAGAATTCTAAAACATACAGAAAATTTGAACTTCCCTTATGTTACCTGACACTAACAAACCAAAAATCCTTGATAGTCTCTTTAATGCTCAGGATCACTAATGACATTACTAAAATGTGAGCTGAAACTGTAAGAATAGCTAGTTAGAGAATATAATATTTTTATACAGTCTCAGCCACCACACTTTGAAAGTTTCTTTTCTGGGGGTATGCATTTTTTACATACATGTCTATAAAATCCTTTTTGCCGTGGTGATCTGATATTCATTTGCTTCAGTCCCTCACCTTTTGACCCTTTCTCTAATCCTGTCCTTGATCTGTAAAAGGATGCACCTTGCACAGCCTGTTGGCATAACCGGGACTTTCTACCTTAATTGGGTTTTGGCCCCTTGCTTATGCGTGGCTCTGGCAGCCTACATGCTCTCCTAAATCACTCATTAAAGAAACAATATGCAGGAAATGAACAGCTGTTATATTTAGAGCTGCAGTGCTGAGTAAAAGTATTTTATTCTTTTTATCATTTAAATTAAACATGCCTGTTTAAATCCCTCAGTGACTTCCCATTCACCTCCCACAGTAATCAGAATCATATGCTTCTGAAATGCAGGATTACAGATCAGTATCTCTTCTATAATGTACTCCTGCCTCAACCCCACTTCTGTCTTACCCCATCACCACCTCCATGAGTTTCTGATTCATTCCTTGGCTCTTGCTTAGACCATGCTGACACAGCCAAGCTACAAGCCTCTTCACCGCCTTTGCCCAGAAGTCTCTCTTCCAAATAAGCAGAAATTAGTGGTTTTTACCACCACCACCCCCCTCAAAACATCTTCTGAAGGAACAAAGATTTTGAGATAGAGAAAAATCTGTGATTCAGTTCGTAAGACCTCAGTCTCTCTCCAGAAGTTCAAGACGTTCTGCCTCCCACACACACTGGCATTTGATAGTCCAAGATAGTCTTTTACAGCCTCAGGACAATTTTAATTCACTCCTCTTACCTTTTGATCTATATTTTAGATTCAGCTTTATCTCTTGTGCTCATTCTCAGTTCTGTTTCTCCCTTATGTATTTCTCTTTAGCAACTACAAGCTGGTGGACAACAGCTCAAACTTCCATTCAGGTATCTTCTCATTCTTTCAAGGCTCATACCTTTCTGCCTACCCAATTTTCTTTATGGACAAAGTTCTGGGATCTCACATTCAGCAAGACCATAGCAAAACAGGATGTTATATAAAAGATTCATTAGCTGGAAAATGCCAGCAAAATGTGAATAAAGCATCACTTGGAGGACAGAGACAAACAGCAGCAAGATATCTTCAGAAAGGAAAAAAAAAAAAGGCAGTAATATAAAAATGTGAACACCTCAGGAAAGAGTAGTTGCCATATCTGTGCAACATCTGCTTCTCCTGGTTCTGATGGTCCTGCCACCATTCTTCTCTCTGCCTTAACCAAAGCTACAGCTGTACAGAAACAGCAGTTGCCTTCTCTACAAACTCCTTTTGCTACTTACCTCCTGGAACTTCATCATACTATCTATAACCAAGAGGAGAGAATAGGAAAGAATTTTATCCCTAAATGAAGAAGTATGAATTGTATTTATTCAGCTTGGTTTAATTTGGTATGATCTGCTCTAGGTCTAGCACCACAATACAAAAGAAGGTGTTGAACAGACATGTCCAAGAGACTTTTTAGGAAGACAGCCCAGCTCAAGACAGAATCGAGACAACAGCTGAGTGTTTCTGTCAGCATTGATCTGTGTGGCTGACCGTGTGTACGTGTGCCATATACATGTGATTGTGTACATACCTACTGGAAATACATGCTCAGTCTCATGACCAGCTGGAGCTTGAGGACATGGAGCTGCAGCCACCTTGCTGTTATCAGGCTACCAGATTCAGCAACCCTTAACACTTTCCTCATGTTAAACACAGTGTGATTTCCATCTGTCACGTGTCACCAACTAAGCCAAAGCAGAAAAGGAAATCCTTTACTAGGGCATCAAACATCTGTCAGCCAGGTGTGAGGCTTTGGAATACATTTTCAACCAAACCAAAAACCCCAGTTTCCCAGTCTTAAAAACAAACATAGAAAGGGGAATGACGATATAATAACTGTATCATTTCTGCAGTGCACATAATATCGTGCCCCAAAACTCAAGCAGTTTCTACTTTGCACGCACACAATAGCTAAAGTCACAAAAGATATGTTATGGAAAAAAAAAAAGAGTAGAGAAAAATACATACTATTCAGTATGCATTTAAAAACTGACAGAGAGCAAAATATTAAGCTTCACCACAAAGTTGTTTGCTTAGTATTTTGGTCAGCAGCTTTTTTATGTGAAGCTTACTCATCTAAAGCACAAATTAATGAAGTTTGTATTGGTAATAAAATACGCCTTTAGAAAGATCACACTCCTCTTTTCCATTCCCTCCCACACTCACTCTCCTGACAGGCAGGCATGTATAAGTAAATGAAGAATGCGTAGTAGGATTATTCCACTGGAAAAAAATCAGATCATTTACTGTTGCCTGACATGTTTCACAATGCCTGTAAATTCAAGTGTGCCACTGACTCTTCTCCAGTTAAGCCACATATTAGTTGTGCCCTCACATTATTAAAATCCTCAAAGCTGTTGTCACAAATACAAAAAAAAAATGGGTCAAAAGAGGTACCCAGATAGTTGCTTGAGGCCTAATGTATAAAATACGTACCACAGCAAAACACAGCGGTACTCCACTGGTACTCTTTCACCACACAATCAAGCAGTATACTATAAGGCTGTTTAGTCCAACATTGAATTCTTGCCCAGTAAGACTTAAACATGTTTCTATGAATAGGGTTTGTAATGAAACTCATGTCAGCTTGGATTTAAGTACCTCTCTGCAGTGTCAGCAAGCCCCTAATGTTATTAGAACTGTGCTGGCATAAAAGAATAAAAGTGAAAGTTTGGATTACCATATAAACAGTGGTTTCAACACACATCAGGATTAACTGATTTTTTTTTAAATTCAGTTTTAATCATGAAGTCATTAGGATGAGCCAGTTTTATAAAACATTTTAACCTGAATGACTCTGAATTTGCAAGAACTTCCAGAATTTAGTAGCTATGCCACTGCAGCCATAATGGAGATGAGCAGAAAGATCAAAGACTTGTTTATTTTTAAAGGTCCATAAGACTATCCAATAAAGAACTCCATCTCCTCCTAAAGCTTTAATAATATCTGTGTCAGGGAAATATGATCACCAACCACCAACAGCTTTTGACACTGAACAGCTCTATTACATAAAAGACTTTTTGTAAAGAAAAATGCTTTCATGAATTAGTGCAGTTGCCTGAAACCTATTAGCAAAGCAAAAAAAATGAGTTTATGGACAGAAGGTTTTAGGTGTCCTTGAAGGCCATGTAAAAAGTGATCATAAGCTGAAATATGATGCTGCAAATACGATGGTTTCAAGATCAACCTGAGTCCAGCAAACACCCACTAGTGAAGTATATGGAAGATGAGGGAGTCGAAGATCGTGACAAATATTTTAATTCCCTCAGAAACAAGCAGGATTGTAACCTGTCACCTCAGGGTTCAATAATTAGCACCTTACTCATCATACATTAAAGGCAGGGAGGGGTTGTCTGCCAATATTTTACAAGAATTATCACATAAAAGATTGTTAAAGGAACACTAAAACTGTCATATCAATTAGGAAGTTAAAAGCATTAGCTGAGATACCCTCTGTCCTTAAGATCTCTACACATATAGCTGTCTTTCAACCTTTCTCCCTCCTGTCTTCCCAAAATGTTCTCGCAAGGACTTAACCCATGAACCACAGTGAAGAGAATCACCAGTGAAGCTGCATGGCTCTGCATCCTGGGAAGCACCACATAGTCTTCAAATGCCTCAGCACTCTTAAGACAGAGGAGAAACATTTGTATTGACATTCCTGAATTTCAGCCCTGATTCTAAGTGCCTGGTCCAATACTTAATGCAGCAGTTACAGACAACAGTGTTAATTACTTATTTTTTACAACTGTATTTCATCTAAAAATTAACACAGCTTACAATTTAGTCTGTGACTGCATAACCTGCTTTTACCTGATGAGAAATGAGGTACCTGTACCTCATTTGTAAAAGTCATATCTTGACAAATTATCCTCTACCTACAGAAACTCACAGAAGTAATAAAAGAGCCCAGGTATATGGTTTAACACTTGACCCTTCAGCTAAAAAAAAATTTTGAGACACATGTACTTGCTGCAGGGGCAGGCATGACAAGTTGTTGTGGCATGGAAGATGATTATCAAGTCTTAACAGGTCAAAACATCAAAACAAAATTTCATTTGTGCCCAGTTGAGGCATCAGAACACAGTACAAAGACCATTTTTGTTTGAATGGTGCTGAAAAATTATGCAGTATGACAATTTAACATTTCATGTTACCTAACATTCTATGTAGAGAAAATCCATTTTTGAGGAACTGTATCAATTGTCATCAGCCAAATCTGTCCAAAATGTTAAGCTTACAGGAGATTGTTTGGGTATCAGAATTCAGTATCAGCTCAGAAAAATAAAACTGTATGAGCAGCTTGAAAAATAGCTGTACAGTTTTCATGAAGATCTGGCCTAACAGTCTGTCCAAAAAACTATGTGCTGTACCAGGATACTTCACTGAGAGTTTCTGGCAAGTTAAATTTAAATCACAGGAAATAGAAATTCACAGATTTCAGCTCTAAAGATGCTGTCAATGGTATTTATAAATTTTAATGTAAAGTCAAAGCTATTTTCATTTAAAAAAAAAATCCACTGCAGCTATTGACACTGAAATCAGTGCAATATTGCTCCACTTTTTTAGGGACAGTAAGAGTAACAACTTAAACTCATTCACTCCAAAAAAATGATCTCCAGAAGGGAAAAAAAAAGAAAGAAGTATCACTTATCTTCAGTAGTGTTGGTATTGTCTGACCTAACTTCATTCTTCTTTAGCAGCATGCAGAGCTTAGCAAGAAACCAGCTCAAAAGGATACTCACATGACCCAATATTCTGTCTCCAGCACCAAACATGCAAGTGGCCATGCATTGCAAGAAAGACTTTGGAAGCTAAAGCAAGATGAAAAACTTGAAAGAAGTGGCTGTCCAGGTACTGTGGAGATGCAAGAGGATAGCTGTACAAAGAACTAGGAGGTGGGGGGAACCCACTGGCTTAAAACATACATCTGCGAACTCAAAATTATATTCAATTAATAAGTAACATAGTGAAGTCTTCAGTGAGAAATACAAGTATTCTCTGAAGAATGATTTTTACATGCTGTAACCAGGCAATTGTGGTCAGTAAATAGAGGCAAATAAAAGTAAACAAAAGGCCTTTATCAACAACCAGCCTGCAAACTTAAGGGATGCTGAATTTAACCTGTGTAGTACAGCAGTAATGGTTTTATTAAGTTACCCACATCTGCTAGAAGATCGTGACTGCTTCCAGCCAGAAAAATTGCTATCATTACCCATACTGTCATCACCAAACTGCACTGTCTAGCGTATAATAGTCTATTTGAAAACCATTCAGTGATTGCCATTAACTCAGGATAAACTCTTCTTAAGGAGCCCTGCATTTCAGTAGAGCGCACAACTAAGGAGGTACTGGACCTATATTAATTATCTGTTGGTCTCTTGATGGCATATGAGGTGTTAATCACAACCAGTAAGGCTGTAACTGCCTAGATCCAGTCTACCTAGCACTTCCCCTTTTCAAGATATACTTTCACTTATGATGTTTCACTTTCCCTGATTATCAAAAAGTCCTTAAAGAAGAGGTGACTGAAGAGGCAACTGAAGAGGCACATCTGCAAATACACCAAGATCAGACTTCTTCCCTTCCTGCCCTTTTTAGGTCCCTAAATCAAGTGTAGCATTTTTTTTCCAGGCATCTCTTTCATAAGCTCTCTGAAGGAGAACAGCCAAGTTCCTGTGGAAGCAATTTCAGAATTACTTTGTCTCAAAGCAGTTATATATAAAATATATATATAATTTTATGTTTAAACAGGACCTACTGTATGATAAGATTCAGTGAAACCTTCACAGCATTCAGTTCAGTTGAATAAATATTTCTTTTATCTCTTCCACCCACTTACACAGCAGCAGGCTTACTTCCAGGACACAAAATGCACATCTCTGTTCAAGTACTGAAATGAACTCTCTCCTCTTACGATGCCCAATCACACATTTGTAAAAGGCAGTCAGCCTTTGGTTCTAAAATAGAAGAGTCTAGCCCATTTAAACCAGAAAATTTCCTATGTTCATAAACAAAACTGAACATGCCCCTTTAAAAGGTGAGGGGCATCTTTTGATCCAATAAGGGAAGAGAGATGCTCTTTAGTGTTCAAAGGTATAATTGGTAGGCTTTAGAAACTCTTGAAAAACGTGCTAAGTTAAGTATCTAAAATCAAACTAGTTTCAAAAAACATGCTTTATGCTCTTTACACATCACAGCATTGCTAATTCATATAAAGACTGTTAGTGTAGTCACCAGCTTGTATACACAAAATACTACTTTTGAGGATAAAGTCTGACAAGCTGGAAAAAAGAGCCTACTCAATGACATAAACAAACCTTGTATTTACTCACAGGATAATAATTTCACTCTAGCCTGCATTAATAAGACCTCAATGGACTACTGGATCCAATTTTGGCTACTGCATGTTAAAAATGTGTATACAGGTGAAATGGGAAGTGTCTAGAAGAGCAAGAAGAATGGTAAAAACATTTAGAAAGCATTGCCTCCAAAGAAAAGTCTATGATGTTCTGTCTAAAGAAAAAAAGTTATGTGAATGAGAACAGTCTTTCAATACATATGACTGTTACAGCAAAACTAGCAACAAGTTGGTTTACAAGACAGCAGAGGAAGTACCAGAAATTGGTCTACAGAGACCAAGGAAGATTTAAGTCAGATACTATCTTTTTAACTAGAAAAACTATTAAAGCAACTGGAACAAACTACATGGGGATTGTTATAAAGTTTCCACTGTTAGATTAACTGTGGACTGGCAAGACTAGATACATTCAGTCACTGTTTCACTTTACAGAGTTCAACGGCAATTATCTTTTATGGTATTCCCTGTAACCTCCCATTCCTTCTCCCTTTGTGCTCCTTTAACATATCCTCAGTCCTGCCTATCCAACTGTTTTTGGGTCATGCCACAAAATTCAGAAGCTGACCATCCTGAAAAGCACACACATCTGTTTTCATAAGCAGTGGGACTTCTCTGGGTTTTGGTGTGAGGTGTCTGCTCATTTCCAAGCTAGAGGGCTTTTCAGGACTCAACAACCCTGCAAAGTTGTTCAACCAGTTCAACCATACTGTAGAATGACTGCTTTAGTAGAAAGTGGGCAACATGAGAATCTTAATTTTTTGAGGATTTCTTACGGAAATGAGTTGCTTTTTTTGGACCTTGTTTTGACAGCACCTCAAATCAAATGTGCTGTCAACTCTTATGCCCACACCCCATGACACCATACAAATAGAAGAGTGTCTGTTATACTTTAGATGGCAATCTGCATGAACAGCAAGAGTTACAAAGGAAAGATACATACATATTGTGTGTTCATGCGTTTATAATATGCTTATTACTATGCAAACATTGTTCTTGAATAATTTCAGAAAATGAACACAAAAAATTATACATATTAAGAAGGATCTTCTTCAGGATTTTGGACTCTTGAAAGGGAAAAATGTGCCAGGACAGCTTTGTAAAAATACCATTATTTGTGATTTTCCTCTTCTGCTGTTTCTCGTGCACACTTCTTGATCAAAACCAAGATAGCATGTTCATCGGTAGGTCCAAAGTTTCCCCAGGCAGCAGGGAAATGTTCACTGCCAACACAGGTGTCTGTTCCCACATTTCAGTACACTAACCCAAAGTATTGTGTGAACACAACCACTGGCAGGTTCATGTTATAAACCAGATCCTTGAAGTGATCCAAGTTAAGAATAACTCAAAAAAAAAGTGCCCAAGGGAGGAGGAGTGTTGTGTTGTTGTTTTTTTTTAAAGAAGCTCAGTGATCTGGTTTATAAAGCAGTTCAGCAAACAGTTGCATCAGCACAACTACAGGAACAGAGAAATGCAACAGGGAATCAAAATGGAACACAACCAACTTTATCCCATGTTTACCCGAATCACATCCCACTCACCCAGTATAAGGCTGACCTCTAAAGCCCATAATAAATCCACAGCCCACAAATAAATGCAGGAATGTCTTCTCCGATATATTTGTGCTCAGCAGAGGCCCTAGGTATACAGCTGACTAAATACGTGCTGAAATGCATACGCATAGTGTGGGAGAGTTACTCACGCATGAGCTTCTTATAGTAACTAACTCTCCCACATTGTGCACTGCGTGTAGTTAATACCTATATGGAAATTGAAAAAATTTGATGTGCAAGGAAGTTGATTTGCCTTCTGAAAACATTAACTTTGATGTTCCCTTCTTAAAACATGAAAAATGTGATATTGCATTAAGCCTGACAGTTAATTTCATTTCTGGAAAAAAAAAAAAAAGAGCAGAGAGATGAGAACACAGGAAAACTTGACATAATAGATAAATACAATAGAACCACTGGTATAGCATTATGCGAAGTGAATGCCATTAGAGATGAATGATAAAATAACTCATTCTAAACGAATGACAAATACTAGAAGAAAACCAAGAATGTACACACTCACATACCAGCTATCTTACTGTTGGGGGCTGGCGGGAACCTATTGAACCAAAGAACTGAAAAAAACAACAAATGTTCTTTTGTATTTTGCTAATGTAGTGATAACAACCATTGCTGAGGGCCTCCCATGTTGATAGTTTATGCACTAAATGAATGTGTTTTTCTCCTCAATCACTGATTACACCTGACTTTTCTATGTCCCCCACCCACCCAAAAACATACAAGTGAGAACATGACAGTGTGGAGTAGAAATGAATGGTTCTTACTCAGAAGTTGCAAAGGCACAGTAAGGAAGCAGTCTCCTGTACACATCTAGATCAAGTAAGATACTAACAGAAGCAGCTCATAGTTAACCTGCCCCTCGAGAAAGACCAGGGAGCTTGGCTATCCATTAAGTATTCATTTATATTTAGTTTTCATAAATATACACTATAGCTATTTTAATACCAAAGAGTACTTAGCAATTCTACATTACCTAAACATGAAGTGCTCACACCCTTTTAAAACATAGTATCACGTATTAGAAATTAATTCAATACCTATTCTTACTATGTATAACCTGATGAGACAGAATAACGTGCTTGAAATCTCATGAAGGGTATCAGAGTAAGAATCATAACCAGCTACCTAGAAACTGAAGCTCCAGTTTAGCACATTTGCATAAATATAAACAAGTTGAGAGACAATACCACACAGCATCTTAGGTTTTCATGGTTCTGTATTCCTACAAGATAAATTCTTAACCACTACTGAAATTCCACAATACCTCTGAGCAATACTTATTCCTGTCATGCAGACAGGAAATTGAGAGCTAGAATTAATCTCAAGAGCATGCAACACATTTACAGAGAGAACAGTTTTAACTAAGGCCTGACAGTCTGTGCTAGGTTTTTAAGTTTTCAGAAATTCACAGTAACAAGGTTTCCACCTTGGCTTTCAAACTTAAGGAAAAGAACTTGCATCAGTGTATTCATTTTTATCCATAGTGTTTGGTTCTGCCCTAATGCAAATAAACACTACGTATCTAGCAAATGCAAAAAGGATGAAAGTGATAAGAATAGCTTTACATTCACTACCAGTCATATTACAAGTATATTCAGTATCAACATTAAAGTGGGACTATATGGCAATAAATCAAAATCCACTTAAAAGCTTGACTGTCTTCTCAGTACTCAAGTAACCACAAACTTGTAATATCACTCACCAGGCCACATTATTTATAATACCATCCCCAACATCATCAGACATATCTTCAGACAGATAATCTGGAGCTGTGAAAATGAAAGCCCTATCAGACTCAGGAGCTTTAAACCTGGAAATTTCTGGCCTTTAGCGAGTCTTACATGAGAAAGAAACTAACACTGACTTTTCCTCCCCTTTAAACATAGAAGAGGCAGCATTGCCAACAATGGGCTAAAATGCATCCTCCTAGGCAGCACCTACAGCCAAAACACAGCAGGCTGCCTATTAAGTGCAGTCTGATATTATGGACCAAAAATACAAGATTAAGGTCATTAAGGTGTGTCAGCAAGACAGAATATTCTACTTCAAGGATGAAAAGCCAACATGATCAAGCAAAAAGAGGTCTATGAGGGAATCTCAACACCTCTGAATTTTGCCCAGAGTCTTCCACAGTGATACAGAGATTTGTGCAGAGTGGCAAGATAAAACAATTTCAGTCAGGTTTTTTACTACATACACCCATTATCAGACCAGAAGTAAACAATTCCTTAAAAAGTAGGTGACAAGAAATTAATCTTGCAGAATTAAAAGACTTATGGTATGACCTAAACTATGGAAGGTTTAGTAGCTGGATGTTTTGTTTCAAGCTGGCAATACTTCTCATTTCTAGGCCTTCAATCAAGCATAGCTAAAACTAGCAGTGACTCCATTGGATTCAGCAGCCAATAAAAAGCTATTAATTTCAGCCTAATGCCCGATAAAAGCAATGATTTCAGAATATACAATTGCAACGGAAATTTTCAATGCCAAATACAGCAACACGGTTTTGTCCCCTGCAAAAGCAGTGAAATAACTCCTAGTAATCTGGCACTGGGCAATAGCAGAAACAAGGGCATAGCAGCAAGAAGAAAAACATGAAAATTAAATATATCACCTCTTATGCAACTAGTTTTAAACTTACTAAACATCTGCCACAAATCTCAAAAGATAGCGAAAGGAAAATCTACTCTGTCCATCTTTAGGATTTGTGGTTAGAAAATATTAAGGGCAGGAAGCTATGTTTTCTAAACTTGTTGAAGTTTCAGCTTAAGGTATAGCTGATTAGAAAAACTGATTAGATGTGTGGGATGGGCAGAACCTTCATGCTAGATATTGGTTGATTTGAGAAAAAAAAAACAGCAGTAGCTAAAAATTTCTGCACAACTGGCCACTGGCAAGGTACAGAGACTGAGTAGGAGAAAGTGTTTTATTCTGCCGGCTAACAGAAAAAAAAAAAAATATTAAAACAAACAGAACAGCTTAACTGGAGAACATGGTTTCTCATTTAGGAGCAAATCCACTTTGTTTATGTAAATTACACTGAAGTATCAGAGAGGGGGTGGTACAGAGGTGGCTGACAGCATTAATTTTAGTCAGAGCAGACCATCTATTTCATTGTATTACGTAAGATTTGGTTGCAAAGCCCATTAAAGTCAACTGACTCTTAATTTACTCCACTAGTCTTTGAATTTGACCTAGAATTTAAACAGCATGACTACTTGCTTTGTAAGCACAAGGTCTGAAAAAATTCCAGTTTGCAGATGAGATTTTCCATGTTGGAGTTGAATCACACTGACAAAATAAATGTCTCTGCACATTAGATCTCTTTCGTTGCAGAAAATATTCTCACTCTTACCTGCACATTTTCTTCTGTAACTTGAATTTCAGCAGTGTAAATATAATCAATAAGCATCCTTAGAGTCCAGCCATCGACTTCCTTTATTCGAACTCTCTTTGCTCGGCTTTCACTCATCTCACCTACAAATACAGTTTTAGTCAAGTAAAATAGAAATACACCACAAATGTAGAAGTTTAATAACTGCAAAACTTTGTGTATGATCAGTTATTATTAAAGTTGTTTTACTATCACAACTCAATTTCTTTCCTTCCTCCCTCCAATGAAAAATGCAGACTTTGTTGTTACCATCATGCAAATGCTACCTGGGTTAATACTTTTACTGCAGGTGACCTATTTTCTTCAGTGTACAGTATCAGGAAAATAGTTATCAGTCCCAAATAACACTTTTTAAATGCATACAGAAACATTTTGCTGGCAAAGCAAGCTATTAAAATACTCTAGCTTTATTAACTTCTTAAACAAAGAAGCATACCAAATGCGGCCTGGAGTAATTTTATTTAAATAAGAAAAATTATATCCCCACAGAAGAATTTACATACATATTTCTTTGCTTGCCTACTTATTATTCCCTTAGCAATTTCAGCTCTGTTACAGATCTGATTTAACAGTTAAAACTCAAGCTAAGATAAAATGGTAAGCAAGGGAAAATGTTGGATCTCATTTTGTGGAGGCTGACATATTGGCCATATGCCACAACCAATCTTCACAGGAAGGCCTGCAAAATAGCTTCCCCCTTCTAAAATATGTTTCTCAAAATGTATCATTTTGTTTATACATGAAATAATTGTCCAAAGATACATTTTGAAGTAATGATTATAACCTTCTCCATAACTACCAACCACACGTCTAGTCATCTCAGACCTTTAACCCTTTTTGCATTGACTTGCACTGGGAAATGAAATATGAACTACAACAGTTATGTTGGTAGATATACAAACGTTGACTTCGGAAGAGTATATCCCAGTCTCTGGATACATCACTTTCTTATTCTTTTATATGGAATGTATCCTTATTTCTTTCCCCTAGGCATCTAGAGATAAGGGTATTGATGAGGTAACAAATTTAATGTATACAAGAGAAGACGACAGGATGGGGAATTGAACAAGATGATGCTGACCATTGACAGTATTTCCTTATGAAGTACATACACATTTTCATTGTTTGTTATCCCGTGGTCTCTAGGGTTGGTGCCAAAAAAGTGCATTTTACTCAGCGCTTTTGGCAGAGGGATCATCACTAGGAAATTTGTTACTATTATTCATGCCTTTTTTGAGCTGAAGGGTGAGGAATGGCACTTTAAATCAACCCTTTGAGTGATAGGAAGTGCAGAAGACTGTCTACAGCAACATGCTACTACTTAATGGCAGCACAGGTTGCTAGCATTCTAGAAAGCACTGATGAAGAACCACATCAAAACCAGCAAAATCCAGCCCCCACAGAACTTTCTCTTTTTACCTGCTCTTCTGAAACATTTCCCTACACCTTTGAAGGATGATTGCAGTGTGTTCTCTGCAGGGCCCGGTATTCCAAGTTTCTACTGCTAGTTTGACACAGATTAAACCTATTGATCGTCAGAGCATGTATGCTGCAAGTTATTTATTATGCAAGCTGCTGTGGAGGTGGTCCTCTGGGAAAATTGTGTGTGTGGGAGAGCAGAGTTTCATATTCTGCAAGCACATTAGGTTTGTTTTCAGATTTTGTGTCAAGGCTTCTAGAGCCATGGATAGGCACCTTCTCTGTTTAACAACAGAGCCCAGAATATACACCCAAAAAAAACCCCAAAACAAAGACTTGCTTCTACCTTTCATGCTAAACAGACATGTAGTCTTACTATGATTCTAGATCAGTCCTCTCGTGACCCAGACTTGTTTGACAGATCGTATGCAGGAAACCATAGACTCACTCACTAGGCAGTCTCAGTTCAGACTTTAACCTGTGGAAGCATTCGATTTATGACTGGGAAGGGGCACTACCCTATCTCCACAGAGTTGTTAGTGACAGGAAAGCATATTGTGAACAGAAAGGAAAGCACTGAGCTGATCCAACCTCCCAAGCAGAGCACTAATTGAGTTGAACTTACTAAAAAGCTATCTAAAAAGCTTATGGTTCCTCACAAAGTAATGTAAGGAAGGCTTTTCTTTTTTCCTTTTCTTTATTTTTTTAAAGCAGAATTTTACAAATGGAGAATGGAAGAGAGCAGGTAATTCTCTAAGGATAACTGGCATCACAGAAGATAAAATTAAACTCAGGCCACCCTTGTCCCAAGCTAGGTCCTACAGCCAGTGAAGTGTCCCTTAACGGATGTTTTATAATCCTTTCCTCTAAACATTTAAGTGTATTTAATTCAGATCACAGTACACTTTTTCTAAAGGATTCCACTGTATACAGAAGGATTATCCCTAGTAACACAGTCCCAGATGTTTCATCTTTCCCCCCACCCCCTGCCCCTTTATAGGATAATTGTTACTAACTTACTAAATTTTGTAACTTTAAAAGGCAGTAACTTTTTCTTTATGGATATTCAATACGTCTACTTCTACCATTACAAGTGCAAACAGGAAAAAAACCCCAGGCAGAGGGTTTGATCTCAGTTAATGCCATATCCCGGCCTGCATAGCAGTCAGTAACTAATGACTCAGAGAAAGATGGAAGTAACCTACAAACATGTGTCTAAATATAAGCTTCTAATTTCTAGTCAAGAAGTAACCCTGAAGCATAAATGTGCAATTTGGTTTTACTGTCTTTTCAGTCACTGTTTTACTCTGGATGGAGGAAGATACTTTTCCATTTGGTTGTAGCTGGTTAAGGGAACAAACTTGCTTGTTTGAACTTGCAGATTACTAGATGAGAATACAAATCCACCTGAGAAGTGTAAATTGCAGGGTTCATGGAGGTAACAATTATGATGAACTTCAGGATTTTTTTCTCTGGGGAATGGCTGAAATGCACCAACACCACAGCTGGGCCTTGCTGAAAGCAACCTATGAGAGTAATATAAAATCTGTTGATAACTCTTGAAGCCACAGCTGAATTCTATTTAAACTCCCACCAATTTGGTTCACCAACTACACAAACATTGCCATAGATGTACAGGTTAAACACTTCCCACCCATTACTCAGGTGAGCCTTCCCACCTCCCATACCACTGGGGGGGTCAAAGACCACCTACATTTGTAAACATAAAATAAGCAAAAAAATTTTAAAAGGGACTGAAGCAGGGAAAGAACCAAGACTTCAGTAATTCCATCTGGAGAGTGCCCACAGACACTGCTGCACTGGCACTCCTAATGGGTAATAAACTTCTCCACAGAAAGAAAGAGTAGTCAGGGCAAGCAGAAATGTCTTAGACACAAAAAGCATAATATAAAACTATACTCTGAGTAAAGAATATTTTCAGTGTGACAGTCAACAACAGTTAATCTTTAATACAGAACTAATGTAAGAGGCTTGTGTTTCTCTGTTACTAAGGT
This sequence comes from Strix uralensis, assembly GCF_047716275.1. Classification (NCBI taxonomy): domain Eukaryota; kingdom Metazoa; phylum Chordata; class Aves; order Strigiformes; family Strigidae; genus Strix; species Strix uralensis. The sequence goes on from NC_133975.1 coordinate 44,921,591, forward strand.
GATGAAAAGAACTGTAGAAGCAGCTGTTTTCATTCTAACGTTAAGGACAGCAGTAAAAATTAAGAAAGAATCTATCAGTCACATGGAATGTTTGTCTCGACCACAAATGCAAACTTGAAGAAATACTAGAGGAATAGATATTTAATTTTACACACAACTTTAAAGCATTGTTGCTGCTAGTAGTGACTCCATTTCTAGCTTTGGTTGTATCAGAATATTTGCATATAAAATCAAGAATATTCAGCTGCTTCCCCAGGACACAACAGTATTTCAAATTTCATCAATCTTCCAGTTGCACACAATTAAAAGTATTAAAACTCCAATTTGCTTGTATACTGGCAGACCAAGAGTCACATTTCTGCCTCCACCTGAGCTGGTAGTCAGACGCACCACGTTGCAGAGAATTCTTTTAATTTCAGACAGTCAACATTAACTATCAAACTGGCATGAGATTTGAGAAAGACAAAACTTCAGAAGTTAATTTTAACATGCATTTAGTAGCATTCTCACTTTGACACCGAATTCCACATGGTTTAGGTGTGATTTATAATGATTATGGAATTAAACCTACAGCACAGGAATTCAGCTGGAGGTTCCTGTGAACCTGAACCTATTTTAGCCTTGCAAGCCCTCAGCATTCCTATTGTAGCAGCAAAGCAGTAACTTGGCCAGCACAGAGGGAGCAGAGGCAGAATCAAGCCTGCACAGAAGTTGAGGTAATAATGCAGAGTACACATGCCACAGAGAATAACCCTAAAAACACCAAAACATACACTCCAGCTACAGGCTGCCAAAGCCACAGACAGCTTTCATATCTACTAAAAGCCTAGAGTACTCAGGGTCTGAAGAACATAGCAGCAGTAATTGTTAAAGGACATAATTTACTCCAAAATTCACATGAAAGTCATTTTAACCTTCTTTTGGACAAGGGAGATTACTAGAGCCTTAAAGAGTATAACAACTTTACCATTCCTGGCTTAGTTACACAAATTTGTTTAAATGAAGGAGACTTTTTAAAGCATTCATCATACTAACAAAGAGTAAGTTGTCAGTGTGTCCTTACACTGCAAAAATAATTCATTAAGAAACCCAAATGTTCCTATTGGTTTATCTAAAAATTAAACAAGATCCTAAAAAGCAAGAGTAATTTATTTTTGTGCTTTATACAATTGGATTGGATTAGAACACAGTAAGTATTGAAACATTTGGTACCTGTAAACATGGCATGGAAGTAGGGGCTGCAGGCGGCTAGCACAACTCTATGCGCTGCAATTTCCATGTCTTCAGCTACTATCGTCACATCACACAGCAAGTTTTGACTATTTAGAAATATCAGAGAAGGCAATTTCACATAAGTGGACTACAACAGAAAAGCATATAATATCACACACAATTTCTTTTCCCATGCCCTCAAGAGAGGCCAGCAGACAAAGCACTGTTTTTAAATGCTTTACACAACCACATGGCTATTAGTCAGATTACAGATGGTGCTTGGGTACACAGAACTTTCTAAAAATCAAACAACTGAATTGTGACTTCTTGCACAGAAGTTTTCTGCATTGAATAACCAAAATCTGCGTTAGCCCAATTTATAAACCTTCTCACCAGAAGTCTGCGCCTCTTTGAATAACTGTGACAGAAAAAAAGAATTTGATATACACAAATACTAAAAAATTGAGGTAAGAAATAAGACTTTACAGATAACAAAGAATCCAGACTTCGGTTGTGATGCCTGTGTCACAGTACACTGGAAGCTCATGCCTACTTAATTGTTCAAAATCACTACTCAACCATCTCTATATTTACTGTTTTCCAAGCATTTTTCATACACAGCCCATGCATACAATAGCAATTATTTTTTCCACTCTGACCAGTTTAGAATTTATTATGGTTAACTTCATATCTTGCCTGATGTTTTATCTTCATTACATCCATTTGCATTCCTGTCCTTTGCGACTGTAATACGTATTTCCTCCATCTTCTGTTGCAATAAAATAACATCTCATTTATAATCATTCCTAATACAGATGTTTCCAATGCAGTTTACAGCTATTGGATATACCTCTTCCAGTTAAACCCACCACACCACGTACTCTTTATAATCCAATTTTCTAGATGGAAAGAGGAGGGGGGGAAAAAAAAACAACAAAAAACCCAACAAACACACCACAGCACCAAAAGGCTGCAATTTCCCAGTATCTAAACAGCCACAGTTGCCTTTTATTTCCTTCTTCTGTCCCTGTAGAAGTAGCATACAATCCATAAAACTCAGAACCAGGGCAACAAAGGGAAGAGGGGAAAGTACAATTTAACAGAATATACTCCTTAGGGTCGGAGCTAGAGCTGTACATCAATCCAGTGATCTCTAGTCTCAGTACTTTTGAAAAGATAAATTTTTACCTTTCCTGAATATCTACTGCAGTTAGAGTGCAGACTTTCTGATAGTTTGCAACTATCGCACAGAGCTGTAGCAAAGACTGGGGGTGAGCAGTTCCATTTTGCTCTGACAGAGCGAGAGCTCTCAGTCAAACTGCTCAGATATTCACCTCAGTCCAAAGAAAACTCCACAATCTCTCAAACTCTGCAAATACTCCAATTTCTTTGAGCGCAACCTCCAGTAAGATGGCCTCATGGAGGTCACACACCAAAAATTTTGGTGGCCACAACTAACCTTTGGGGCCATGTTGCAATCCTGGCATTAGAATGGTTTCCCCCTTTCAGCTCTTAATACCTACAGCAACTATCTAAATCTCCTAAGTTTTGCCTGCAATATGGCTATTATCAAAAAAGATGTGTAAGGTAATGACCATATCCAGATGAAACACACAATTCAGAGGAGCTTGAAAACAACCATTACATTTATTATACAAAAAGTGAAACAGAAAGCTGCACATAAGAGGTCATCAGATACTCATCTTTTTCAGACACCTGCACTTACCCTGACAACATGAGCAAAAGATTTTATACTTAGCTGCACAGAAATACCAAAGATAACAATGAAGCCAGAAGCAACAGGATTACATCGATGCGGAACTCCAGATAATTAATTACATTACGCATATATAGACATAGTAACTTAGAGGTAGTCCAGATGTATCTCTAGTCTGGAACTGCATTAGGTGAATGAACATGCTCTGCATTACTACAAAGCTGACAAGCTAAATAAACTACTAAATAAACAAGCTTATAAACTTATTCATGTACTCTGCCACAAGCATCCTGTGGCTTCCACAGGAACTCAGCACCTTTATTTCTTGAGGACAGAACAATTTATTTTAGAAAAGCTGGCATTCTGAAGTACACATTATTGTACTAATTTGCTTGTATACAGTGACTGAATGAACAGAGCCATGGGGGGTACACCATCTTGGTAAAGGAAATGAGAAAACTGGGGGGGCAAAAAAGTATAGATTTAAGAACAGTAACTGTTCACCAGCTTGCAGGTTATTCTTCATTGGTTTATATAGAGAAAGGTCATTACCCACATCTTCAAAAGAATTTATTAAAGTCTCATTTGTAAGAATGAGGATTTTAACAAATATAGGTAAGGTCAAATTCCATTGTGATAAAAGCAAATTATAATGAAGAAGAAAGATAGGCATCAGAGGGTAATTTCTTCATATGTCAAGAACTAATTAGCTATCCTAATGATCTCTCTGACTCAGTGTTGAGGTGATGGTGAGTAATGAAATGACAAAAACTACCAAGGACAAAATTACTCAAATTTGTCAAAATTACAAGGCACAGAAAAACCCTCTTATGAGCTAATAGAACCAGGCAACTTGACAGCAGCCCATTTCTGGGCTCACACTTGAGCACTCCAAAATAAATGTATTTTAGATGCTTAAGTAGATGATTTCTTCACTAGTTATCCACTTTCTAGAGAGTATATTTGCCTCTGGCAAACACCTGCTTGTGCTACTAATGAAAAGAACTGAGACAGAAACCACTTTAAAAATGTAGTCAAATAAAATCAAAAATATCATTTACTTGACTAATGTTAGGTCTTCATTTAGAGTAATGAAGTCTGAAACATTTCTAAAATATTTCAGTTTATTATTTCAAACAAATAAATGCAAATATTAATGTTTATAATCTTATCTAATTAGCACTTACCATTTTAAAAGCTGTACCCAGCTTAAACAGTAAACATTGCTGCATCAACTACCTTATTTAATAAGAACTACAGTTAAGGTTTGCATAGAACTGCTCCTGTTCCAACTTTAACTATTTATACATGTAAGAAATTGCTTCTACAGCAATTCAAATTTAAGTAACCATGGAAACTAAAGTATATTCTGAAAATAATCCACAGCCTTCAACAATGCACTCTGGAAGACCACATCTCTTTTACCGGCAACACAAGAAAATGCAAGTTAACGTTTCTGACTTCTGAAACTGTTGTAAGATTCATTGTGGGAAACTGTTTCTTCATCTGAACTCTTGCTCATCCTTCAGAAGTCATGGCTACTGGCTCTAGCTAGGCTCTATTACACTCCATGCAACACAGAATCTGGTTACCAGGATCCTTGAAAAAGCCAAGGACGTAAGTAAGGTGAAGCAACAAGTATCAGTCCTTCCAGGATAAGATAACTAGGCTGTTAACATACTAGAAAAATAGTCTCTGCTCTTATCCCATTGTTCTCAGACTATGGAAGACTTTGAGCTGGTTTTAAGTCATTTATAGTCAGCATATGATTTTCTCCAGCATTCCAGTACAGTACAAACTGTCACAGCCAGATAAATGCATTGATCTGATCACAGTATCTACCATAGTATTCAAGATTTACCCATACAGAACAGCAAAGATCAAAGGCAGAGGCATATTTTAATAGGTATCAGTTGCTGTCTTTTTTTCAGGTAAAGCCTCTCCAGTTTTTAATCTTATATGGGAAATAACAAAGGACTACAGGATTTTCACACCCTCTGGTATTGTCTATGCTACAGAAGTGGTTTATTTATTTAATTTCTCCATCGTTGCTGTTAGTTATAAAACTGAATTACTGTCAGTGATAGTTACGAGTCCTAATTACCAGAGCTCAGTTGTGAGCTCTAATTACCAGCTGTCACAGTTTTCAACACCATCTCACCTACTCTTATGTAGAAAATAAATCACTATGGGTGCTAAGAAAGGCATCAGCACCAGTCTCTCAGTTTTGCTGAACTGATGGTAGTATCACTCAAGGTTTTACAGAACTTTACTGAGAAAAGTGACTTTGAATATTTGATTTTGAAATTAATCAATTTCTCCCCGTGGGCAAGAGAAATATAACTAAGTAAAGAAAGCATACTATCAGTTGGTTTACATTTGTTAGACTGTGACCTATGTCTCCAGACTAGAAAATTTTAACATCTTTCCAGTTTGCAGCCTACCACAACAAAAAAAAAAAAAAAAAAAAATCAACAACAGGCATACAAAGAGCCTTAAGCTCAACTAAAGAGTTACTTTTCATCTATCCAGGATCAACTCTATAAAAGGCAGGATCAGTAACTGTAACTCCTTAAATACAACCCCTAAGTGTTTTTCAAGTCTCATAAACCTACTTTTGATTAACTTATGAGGGGCAAAAACATACTGCACACATTGCAGCTATCATCACATAACTAACATTCAGCTATCACTTCACTGGATATTTAATCCTTTGCATCAGCTACACTTCTGGAATTGCATGTTCTTAATACACAAACTATTATTAACAACTTAATAAATGCAAATGAAAGTGAAAACATATTATGAACTCCAGGCAGATGTACACAGTGAAGTAATACCTTCTTAATTCATTCATAACTTTAAAAGCTTTCTTCATGTGCCATGGATTTACTGTAACAGGACAGTGAATTTCGGTGTTATCATCTTTCAGATCCAAGGGCTTCTGATGGCAAAGTTTGGTACATCTGGAAAGCAAGAGAAAAAAAAAAGGAAGAGAGTTAATTTTTCTGTCTAATCTCCAGTTCTGTCACTCTTATTTTCCCCATCTTCAGCTTGGGAAGGAAGAGAAGATTTGCACCTCGACTTATTCTTCACTCCAGGCAATTTTGGCTTCTCCATTACCAACAGTGTGGAGGAGTAGGTAGAATTCCCAAGGAAGCAGTAAGTTAGTGACCAACACCAGTGAGGTTGACAGAGGCACTCAGGGCTAACAATAATCTCCAGTAAGGAAAACATGAAGATGATCCCCTAGAATATTTCCAGTAAGTCCTGAAGTGACGGGAGAAGTAGAGGTTCGGGAACTTTTAGCCCGGTGCCTGTACAGATCGATGGCAGAACTCAGCATCCATCACCCTGGTCTCTCAATGTCTTCACCACCTGCAAGACAAGAGCCACTCTCTGCCCGTCCAGCAGGACCTCCCTTCTTGGCTCATGCAGTTCCCAGTTCATCTCTGACAGGAAGACCACATGATGACTACTGTAATTGTCCAGGCTTTCCCCAGCAGCAGCATGAGACATAGGTGAGTATGAGAAAAAACTAGGTAGTTTTGCAGATCCACTCAGTGTTTTGAAAAGCAAAAGTGACCAACCTCTTAATTTTTCTTACTCTCAAAAACCCACCCAAAATAGCAAGAGAACAACTTTGTAGTGTGAAAAATCATTAGCTCTATCTACAATTATCTCTTTCTATAAGAAATACCCAAATTCTACAGACACTAACTTCTGCAGAAAAATGATTATGTACACTCCTCAGTCATTAGGACTGTCCAAACAGCAAGAGTATTTTTCATGCCAAGCCAAGCCAATGAATTTTGTGTTTACAATCACAGCGTTATTCTTACAAGGCAAATTACACTGTTGTAGTACTTAGAAAATGCTTAGCATCAGTGATGTTTTCACATGCACTATTGTAACCCTATTTCTGAACCTCTGATCTGGAAATAAGCAAAGTCACTGAAGTCACTCAGGGGGGCAACTGATCCTGGTACATCAGAGATCTGATTTCAAGTGAAAACTCAATTTTAGTTGCTTTAGCTAAGAATAGTCAAATTGAACACATGCACTGACTCCCATAATTCCATCCTCTCTTCTACCATACCTAAAACTTTTTACTTGGGCATGTCTGAAGAAGCTTCAAAGAAAAATGCAATGATAATTTAACATTTTAACCTAGAACTCTATATTCTGTGCACTAAAACAACAACAAAGCAAAGTAGTTGGCTCTACTTCTCATGATTCCAAAACTAGCTACAAAATTTTGGAGCAAAACAGCACAAAACTGCATCAAGCAATAAAGGAATAGAAAAAGTCTCTGTAAGTCTCTGGCTAACAAAGTAGGGTCCATCTACAGAACTCAAACCACTACCAACTTACTACACTGTACCATGTAACTGCTATGAATTAAAAGTTTCATGCTCAATTTTGAAAATGATACAGTTCACTACTGAAAGGGGCCAAGTAACAGACAGCAATTTTGCATCAATCAGAAAAAAAAAAAATCAAGTTTCATGTTATAAAGCACATACACATGCTGCTGTATGAAGGTAGAAAAAAAGACATTCTACTTAGCAAACTCCTTTAAACTGAATAGTACTCTTCTAAATTATGTGACATATGTAGTGATCAGCTTAAAAAAAATTATATACACAAATCAGTCACTTCAGGAAACAATCAAAACACCAAAGACTAACTGTGAAGAAGAGACACAGCTTTCAATTCTACCACTGACTTATCAAGTCCAAGATAAGAACACTTCTTCTATGGCACCTTTTTACATCCCAAAGCAACGCGTCGGATACTGATGTGTACATATCTGCATACACATACAGACTACATACCCATCACAAACAGATATGCAAGAAAAAAAAGTGGTCAGAGTTGCCCATAAAGAAGTGCCAAGCAACTTGGACAGATGGAGGAATTCCTATGAAGTGTAAATTCATTTGCTGAAGTTTCATTAGTTTGTCAGAAAGGATGACTTTATTTTAAGGTAATGAAGCCTACAAAACTGTCAAGTTATATGCCTTCTGTTTTGAGAACTGCTAGTCTGCTTGAAGTTACTGGAATCTCCCTTACCATTTCACCAGTTGGGTCAAAGCTGTCTGCAACTGGTTCCCTTTGGTTTGTTCTCAAGGGCCTCACCCACAGCGTACCTGAAAACTACCTCCTGAAGACGCAGGATGAAGCTACGCTGACCTGGAGCATGTGAAAGAGTGGATGAACCCAACTGAAGCGCAGCTGGAAATACGTGGCTTGCATAGCGCACTGCTACTGAAAAAGATGCTTAACTAAATAACCAGAAAACCGGGAGTGTGATGAGCATGACTGCTGAGTCAAACAGGGAGTAATTTGGGACCACATATGGAGGAAGCAGAAGGAGTGAGGGGGAGGAGGGGAGGAAAAAAAAAGCAGCCTGTCCCCGCAAGCGGGAAGGCGGCGGGGCGGGGGTGCCGGCAGCCCTGCCCGCCCACCCGCGGGGCGCCCGGCGCCCGCTCCCCCGCGGCCCAGCCCCACGCCCACCCCAGCACCCGACGCCCCGCCGACGCGGGCACCGCAGCGGGCGGCAGCGGCGCGACTGGGCGCTTCAAACCACCGGCCGGCCGCGCTGGCCCCGGGAGCCCCGGCCCGCCGGGCACCAGACACCAGCTCCGCCAGCGGGTCGCCGACACGACCCCTTCCCGCCAGTGCAGCCGCGCGCCGCCACGGCCGGGCCTGGGTCCCCCCCCGCCCGCGGGCACCGCTCCCTCCCGGTGCCGAGGGGGCCGGGGAGGGCCGGCCGCGCCACGGGGCGGGGGGGCTGCGGAGCGCCGCGGCAGCTCAGCTCGCTGCTCCGCGGCCAGGCCCGGCCCCGCATCCCCCCAGCACCACACAGCGCTCCGCACCGCCGTCCCGGCGGGCTCTGGGAGCCCGGCAGCCTCCCCGCCCGCCCCGCCGCCGCACTCACACGGGCGGCAGCAGCATCTCCATCGCGGTTCCGCTCGGGCTTCCTCCGTGCAACGCGGGCGCGGCGCGCTGCCGCCAGCACCATGCCAGCCGCCACTGCCCCCGCCGCGGGGTGCCGGCTGCGCCCGCCCGGCGGAGCCCCCGCTACCCGCCGGGAGCCGCCGGCGCTGCCCACTTCCGGGTTCCCGCCCGCGCGAGGGCGGCAGCGGCGACGGGACGCTGCGCGCAGGCGCGGCGGTGGCGGCGGGGGGCGCCCGGCCCGGCCCGGCCCCTGAGAGGCGCGGTCGCCCCGCAGGCGGTGCCGGCGGCCCCGGTCCCCGAGGCGAGCAGGCTGCCCCACGCCGGAGCCTCCCGTCCCGGGAGCTTTAGGAAGAGGAGGATGAGGCGCCGCTGCCCTCTGCCTGAAGCGGCGTGGCCTTCGAGGGGCGTGAGCCGCTGCCCGGTGCCCCTCTTGGTCCCAGGACACCCGGTGCGCGTCCCCCCCGCCTCCCAGGAGAGCGGTGGCTCAGGGCAGGGCCGGAGCGCCCCCCCCCCCGCCCGCCGCGCTGCCCTGCGCAGGGACACGGCCCACGGAGCGCCCAGGTCAGGGTGTCCTCAGCACCGCGGGGAGGGCTGGGGGTACTCGCGTGGGGACACGCACCTGCTCGAGGCCCTGGAGCCAGGACTCATTGCTTTCAGAACAAAAAAAAAAAAAATGGTCACAGGTCTTCTCCGTGAGAAGATGCGCCCCCAGCCCCACGGCCATGGAGGGGCGCCCACAGCTTCGCCCCGGCCGGCCGGCGCCGGCCTGACACCAGCTCCAGCAGCGGCCAAAGGGAAGCGCAGAAGGGCCTCGGCGCGGAGGAGAGGGGCGCTGCCGCTGCCTCCCGCGACCCGCTGGGGCTCGTCCGCTTTTATTCGATCCGGCCCAGCGGAAGAAGAGCGGCGGTGCCGCTCGGAACGGCTGCCCTCCTGTCTTTAGTCATACAATCGCAAACGCCGCTGACGTTGAGCATTAAGTACTTGAGTTGTGTTTTAATGTTTGCTTAAGTAGCCTCTGTGATGCAGAATGGCAAAAAGAAACACGAACAGGACAGGGATCTATTTCAAACACGTGTCTTTGTAAGCGACACTAATTCAAGCAGTAATGAAGAATACTACATACAGCAGCTTCTGACTTGGGGTGTTCGAGAAGAATTTGCTGTACTTAAACCTCTGCGAGTTACTTCTAAATCTTAGAAGATTGTGTAGTAGAAGATGTGTTTAGCCAGCTAAACGCAATTCAGGTATTTAAGTCTGACAGTGTCTGTAAAAAGAAAGGGCTTCTTCACTGGAGTATGGGATTTTATATTGACAAAGTAACTCTCAAACTAATAAATCTGTCACTGACCAACACTTTTTCTAAGCGTGGGAGGAGTTTGAGGACAGCACGTTTTAAGTAGAGGGCAAACCAGAAAACGGCAGGTGTGTTTTGGGTGAAGAATATTACAGATGGATACATAAAGCCTTCACCAACGTTTCTAATAAAATCACAGGTTATTAAAACTAAATATATTTTAATTTGTTATTTTCATGTTTGCTAATCTAATAATATTCCTCACTTGGAAAATGTCTTTTTAGTTTCTCAGTTTACCAATCCTCTTTCACTCCACTGTGATGTTTGATCTGGGAACACTTCAAAATTTTTTCAGTGGGTTTCCACTGGAGGTTTTTCTAAATAAAATAATCACAATTGTCAGTGCCTGTTTTTACAAAGTCTGCACTTCATAACTGCTAAATTTCTCGAGAGACAACTAGATTTGCCTCTGGGTTGTATTGGAGAAGACATGGTACTTGTTAAAGATTTGAAGGATGCAACAAAACCTGCTTTCAGGGCAGTCTGCTCCAAAGGAGCCAGCTAGCAAAAATGCGCTCTGAAATGGAGGTTTAAAATTCAGCTGGCTCTGCGTGGCATAGCGTCAGCGAGTTCTGAGTTCATAAGCAGGTCTGGCCTGGGTAGCTAGAGTTGCTGATGACTGTCACATCATGCTGTCAGGTTTCTGTACCCTAGAGTGAACTCCTGTACGTGTTACTTTGTAAGACAAGGATCCTAGCTTTTACTGATCCATAAGACCTGAGTGAATCCTACTAGTAATTAGACTGATGTGTTCAAGGGTCCAGATTAGACTATAAAGTCACTGTAAACTTGTCCAGAAGCTGATGAGGGTTTTTGTACACCACTGGCATATAGATCCTGCAAGCACATAGGCAGCTGCAGATTCTGCCCCTTGTTAACACCGTCAGAACTATTTAATAATGTTCATTCTTAAATGAACACTAAGCATTTTCGACCTGTGACTTCTTTTCTTGCAGCGTTGTTTTGGCTTTTGAGCCAAATGTTTAATGTTAGTTGAAGTAACTTCTGCGATGCAGAATATCAAAAAGAAACACAAATAGGGCAGGGTTCTATTTTTTGTTCTAAAATTATGTCTTTGTACTTTAGTAACGCTGAAAGGAATCATGAACAGCTGAAACAAAAATGACTGCATCCAAACTACAGTGTGTGGTTATGGTAAAACAACTTATATATCTAACCATGAGAAAACACATCCTTTAAATACAATGTTTGGATTTTTATGGGATTCTGCTTGATCCAATACCTCTTCTTAGAAAAGAACTTTTAGAGAAAAAAGTTATTTATATATGTGTGTGGGTGTATATATGTAGTTTTGAAAGGAAATAGCCTGTGTTTCTTAACTGTGATGAAACAGCTGCCATTTTTGTTTATGCTGCAGCAATTCAAATCACTGCATTTACCAAGGAAATTCCATAACATGTTTAGGACTGCCCCTGTAACAACTGTTGGTCCTTTCCCACGTGTTTTAGAGAGTTCCAAGGGATGCTGCCAACCCTTACTTATGATTGCACGGTTCTTTGGATATATTGACACTAGAAGTACTTTACTGATACAGAAATCCTGGTGCTGTACATCAGTGAAGTACAACCACTGAAAATGAAGCTACGCCAGCAAAGCTCTGCTTTCTAGCAAGACTAGCAAGTTCCTCAAGTTACACAGACCTACAAATGGAATAAACAATCCTGGTAAAAGTCAATGTAACTGCATGCATGCATACATGGTGTTTTATAAACATCTAGGATCACACACCATGCTGACGTGGTCATGTTAGAAGAAATCTCTATTAGGTTTAGCCACAGAGAACACTGAAATAAGTTCTTACTAGAATTTTTAATTGACAAACACAGGACCTCTCCAAAAAGGACAAAAAATACATTTGTAAAAATATTTACGATATTAGAAGTCATAGCTTGTTATTGATTTGGGCAGAATGCTTATGAGAAGATGCTGCTTAGGCTGGGATTTTTTTCATGAGAAAAGAAGAAGAAGGAGCTAGAAATGAAGACTTAAGGGTCTCTTAACAGAAAAACAGAAAAACAAGATCCTTCCTCACTTTCTTAGCTGTCAGGCTATCCATTATATTTGTATCTTACTGAATTTAGTTGTGGGTAATTTATGTATAAAATTTATGTAAAAATAAGTATGTATTTATCCAAAATCTTTCAGGGCACACATCCATTTTTTCACATGCATTTCACCCCCAGTAACATTACCATCTGGCAACAGACTTTTGTACAACTGAGGCCCCTGCACCTAAACAGATTCACAAGGACCTCTGTGGAATTCATGACAGGACTTGAGGTCAACACAGACATTAGTTATTACTGCATTGTTTCATCTAAGACACTAGCACTAATATCAGCATTAACGCAGCATTAACTAATCTTAAGAGGCCTCACTCTAGTGGAAAAGACTCTTTTTTTTCCCCAGAAGAATGGAATATTTGAAGTTTCAGAGAACCATTGAGCTAAGGACATGAATGCAGTTGAGAAGAATTGCACTGAAAAGTAATGTGAAAAGGAAAGGCAAGAAAGTGCATGCAGTGGACTGAGAAAGGGACCAGATTGAAGAGGACTATGTACTGGAGAGTAGGCAGAGAGAGAAAAAATAAGACATGTAAATTGGGAATGTGAAATAAGGAACAGCAAAGCAGCTGCTATCAAAAATAAATTGTACCGTGACCAAAATCAGTTAAATACAATTAAGCATGGATAAGAATATTTAAGTCTTTTTTAGCATTCTTCTTCCACATAAGCAATTGCTGGAGCACTAAGAATGATACACACTTAATGAAAATAGGTGAAGGGTAAGATTTATTCTATAAAGTTCATGGACCTTATAATGATGATGATGAAAATTAGCAAACTAAGAACTGTTTTTTCAGTGTTCAAAACTAGATATGGTGTAATTTCCAAAAAGACTTGATACAGCACACAGTCTAGTAAACAGGCTTTAAATACTCCAATACTAGTTTTGGAAAAGGAGGGCCAAATAAAAAACAAATGGTGTGACGCTTCTGAGTTCTACTCAATGGAGAAGTGAGGTCCCCATGGTCAGTGCTGAACAGAGCAGTGTTCCTGGTAGATTACAAATTCATTTTAGTGCCACGGAAAAAGGAAGTCCTAGCTCAAGTAAGCATTACGTATGGAAGCAAGTGTAGGTCATGGATTTGATTCATATTAGTACTGCAAACTACCAAGACGCAAAGTAGAGGTCCTGATGAGCAGATCTGAGGCCCAGTGTTGCAAAGGCTTGGATTTCACATGTGGTGTATCCCTGAGATGACTGTGAAAGAGGTGGACCAACTCCCACTCTCATGCCTGTAGATTTGTGTTGCTTCCTGTGCACTGGATAAGGCAATCAGGTCTCTATACTGAGTGGGTTCCATTCACTGAACCGGCAAAAAGACTATTAAAAATTATTAGATTTCATCTTGTAGCCACGTGATCACTTACACATGATGCAAAGGTCACAGCACAAACCTGCAGCAGGGATTTCTTGAGGAAAGCTCAACCATCCCAATCAGCAGCAGGCAAAGCTGATGACAGAGCTCCACCCTTCAACACAGCGTGATACCTTACTGAAATAAGTTCTGCACAGTTTTTGTGTATAGCCTACACCAAATAAAAAAAAAAAAAAAAAAAAAAGGATTTTCAACATTCAGTCTTTAGCAAACGATACATCACGTGGATAAGCAGGACCATTATGGTAGCCTCCTTGTTCTCAGAAGTCACCTCAGTCATTGGTAGTTTTTTCCTGATCATTTTACTTTAAAAGAGTGTAGATTATTATTATGTACAGTCATACTTGTTTGACTTGTCAAAACATTATTTTTTTAAAAAATGAAGCAAAAGTAGTTTTCTTCATAGATAATAACTGTATAGTACTATATCTATCAGATGCAAGTCCATCAAAGTCCGTGTACTTCTCCTCCATCATATTCTCCACCCTAACTGCAATACAGTAAGATAGTCCTCACCAAGTCAATCAACTGATACACAGCTTTTTGAGAAGAAAACAGGTACAGCTTGTTTATTTAAATTACATTTCAACAATTGATATACTGCCATCTACTGCTTACCGAATGCACAACCATATAGAGAAATTCTCATTTCACTATCTCTTGGTATCTATGATTGGCCTATAGCTATACAACAGTTAAACTCACCAATTTGCATGTAGTCATGCATACAGTGAGCTTACCTAAGAACAGTAATTGGGGGCAATTTAGACTGTGAAAAGTGACATAGTATGCTGAAAGACTCGCTCTGAATATATATTGTTTCATAGGCATATAAATAAGACTGGAGGAACAGTATTTGCAGAGTCCACAGCACTTAAGGGGGCATTCAGCAAAAATGAAAAATGCTGTAGACTGGGAAAGAGCAAGTGGGATATAGTTCATACGTTGTACAAATTCTTTTGTTCTACAAAGAGGCATTGAAATCAAAGACATTAAAATATTAAAAGATGATATTCAGGGAGTCATAACAATACCAATCACATAGGTGTAGTTACCGCATATAATTTTGCACAGATGGGTTGTTCATAGAAAGTGAAAAGCATATCATGCTGCTGTTCATGAAACTGAGTAAATCCTCGTTTGGAATAATCTTTTTGTCTGTGTGTGTAAGAAAAACTAGAAGGTATCACAAACTCATTGTAAAGATTAAGAAAACAGCTCAGGATCAGTACATTTTACTATGCAGAATGTCTAGTAAAATTGGACTCAAATTAAAAAAATGAAGGGGAAATTTAAGTCAAAGATAATTCTGGTACAAGCAGATGCTCACACAATGAGTAGTTTATTATGGTGTTCCTGGAGTACAATTTCCACTGGTATCATGGAAAGTCTCTTGCCAGTTTTTCTATGCAAAGGAAGAACATTGTGATCCGGACTAATACTGGGGGAAAAAAATAGGTATCCTCAGAATCTAAAATATTCAAAAGGCTACCTTGTCAGAATGCTAATATTTAACCATAACAGCCTAAAAAGTTAGTTTATGCAAGCTACTTCTTGGCAAGTTCATTTTATGATTTTCAGACAAAACATTTAGAAAATGGAAAAAGAACTGTGGGGAAAAAAACAAACAAACTGATTTTTCCTTGAAATTTCATCCTCTTTATTTTAATTTTATCAGTAGTTTTCTTGAGGTAAATTATCTCACACATTCCTCTTTTTCCATGAAATTCAACCTAGAGAGTATATCATCTAAATCCAAATATTTTCAGAAACAGCTCTGCATTTCCCTTTATATAGTTCAAGTAAATGCTTGTCATGTTGTGATGGCTTTATAATACAATATTAACAGAAATGTTATTTTGAAAAATCAGATGTGCAAAAATCCATAGTTAAAAATTACTCTGCAGAGGGAATAGTTTTCACACTGCAAATTAGGCATTTGTTTAAGCCCTAAACCATTTAAAACTCTAAAACTCATCTTTAGCATAAATAAAATACATCATGATGCTTAGTTCCCAAGTTTGATTTATACTTTTAGTGTGTATTTCTAAAAATAAATACGAAATTGATGAGTTGTATCTCTTCTTTAACCTCAATTTATTTGCATTTGAATATAGCTGGAAATTCAGTAAAATTTAAAAAGTAACCAAGAGGGCCCATTCTGTTGTTCACAATTCTTCCATTCACTGTTACGTTACATCCTTGGTCTCATCTGCGTTAAGCAGTCCAGATTCTCTCTCTACAGCTGTACTTACTTCTATCTATCTGTTTTCATCACTCCTATCTCCAGACTTCATTATGGTCATGCAGGACATTTTGCTAAATGATTTGTACTAATTGATTAGCTGAATTAACCAATGGCCATGCTAAGATTCCAGCATTCAAATTTGTATATTAATTGGTGAAAGACTGAAAGAGTTTTTATTAATACCAGTGTTATGCACTTCTCTTTTCAATAGCTTGCATTTAAAGGCCACAGAATTTTCAATGGGCATTTTATTTATGAAGCCAAAGCTTCATAGCAAGTGGCAGTTTTTGATTACATGATTACCATGTATAAACAGCTCCATGCTGTTCACCACAAAAAGCTTATACTTGCATGATGTGAAAATCTGAAACTATACATGAAAAGAAAGGTTCCTTTATTTTAAAAGTATTCAGCAGTGAACTGTTTTTTAGTCTCCATAGGATTTTAAAAACTTAAGAGAAGTTTGAAATAAAACAAGTACCTGTGAAGTGTCTGTAATTTCAGGCTAAAATATAGACTGTGCTTACTTCAGTATGACTGTTAAGACGATTACAACCAATTCACGCAAATAAAACTGTCTTTGCTGTTATTTTTACCTTTTCACTTCCCATTTGTATTTTTAGTCATGCTGGGATTTGTCACAACCCCATATTCTCAGAGCAGAGACTGTATTCTTTACATAGAGCTGAATACAGTTTAAGTACTAATTGTACCTGCAATACGAATAAGAAACACTAATAATAATTACACCTTATAGCTGAATGTGAAAAAGCTTGCGTGCCCAATCCTGTTTCCATTCATGCCAAATTTTAAATAAAACTGAGAGGAAGAAAAGTAGATATTAGGCCTCTGTGAGGATACAATTGTGAAAGTTAGTCCCCAAATATTGTAATTATTACTGATGTGGAAAAGGTTATGCCTAAGTATAGGATTTAATCCTGGGTATGTAATCTACGCTAGCTTTCCTTAAGGGCAGCTGGCAAATAAGGACATCATAGCACGACATTGTTGGGCCATACCACATCTTTTTACCTTACCCTTATCGTATACCTTTATCATTACTGATGGAGTTTCAGAGGAAGTAATTTAAGAATTCTAGACTTCCCAGAACTGGATCAGCCCTCAGGAGCAGACTTTCAAGTCACGTGCACTAGAATGACAAGGTCTGCAAAATTTTCCAGAAGATGGAACAGGAATTGAGGAGAAGAGAATCTTACTTCATTAAAACCTTACTTATATCATTAAAACCTCTTGCTATAAAAATTACCTGTGAATCTAGTAATTAAAACAATGTCTCAAAACCAAAACACAGATTGGGTGATCTAGTAAGAACAAAAGTAGACTACCAGTTGAAATTGGCAGTCACGTATTTCTAAAAATGCTAACTGGTGTTGTGTACAGTAAATATTTATGCACTTCAAATATTTAAACTTGTAATTTTTCCCCAACTGTGCTCTTCCATAACCTGGTGAGAACACTTCATTTTCTAATCAGTAGAAACAATACTTACAATTATTTATAAAAATATACATATTCAAATGAGTGCTAATAAATGTAAACTTCAGGATTCTAAAATTATACCTAGAACTTATTTGATTTTATCTCAAACACTTGTCTGATGACATGTATCATGCACACTGCATATATGTAGGCAAGCCATTGAATAGAGGTGTTTTGTAAGTATACAGAAGTTTGCAGTAATGAATTATACATTAGACCAAATTTCTAAATATCTGAACAAACATAGATTATTAGACAATTATCTCTGAACAAGCACAGAGAAATGGCAATTACTTTGCAGCAACTGTGTTCACTTTTTAAATAGTATGCTGCTGATACAATGTAGACAAAGTATGTGTTTCTCACCTGACTGTATTGAAGAAACAGGCTAAAACCAAGATTATAGCCAGCCTATAGTATTTTATGGAGACTGGCAACGGGAGGAGGAGTACTTTCACCACTAAAATTATTATGCTAATAAAAAAATGTAGTTACCAGAGCTCGTGTATCCAAGTGATGAATCAAATCCCTGATTTTAGGCTTCTTGGTTCCTAACTTTTGGAACAACTGTTCTAAACCATTTTTTTTTTTATTATATCTCTTTCACCTCTACTGTTTCCCCTGAAATATCATCCTTGCCAAATTCAGAATCCAACCCCCTCAAATTAAAGGACAAAAACATGTGTGCATTCCTAAGCATGCATGTAAGCAAGCAAACAAAATGTGGGGAAACAAGAGAAATAAATGTGCAGTTTAGCATTTCGTTTGGTTATAAATGAAAGCAATAGCAGCTAAGCAACACAAGATGACATATGACTTCTTACTTTGGGTTATTTTTTTGTTTCTTCAAAAATTTTAATGCTATTTTAATTCTTTTTAAAAATAAACTGTTACAAAGTATTTTTGATCAATATAAATGTACTTATAGTAAAAAAATAATATTCTAGCCACTGCCATTAATTGGCACTGTTACTGGCTTCTTGGCTGTGGGACTAGGTACAACATACTGCACACTAGCATTTCTGGTTATTCCAGAACAGACACGTTAACCAGAACACAGACATTGTTGGTCCTTGCAAAACAAACAAAAGGTAAAGAGTTCGTGATTTTCAAGCTGAGCAAAAGCTCAGACAAAGGCACTACCAGATAAGTTCTATAGTTAGACAAACAAATGGGAAGTTCTGGCAGTCACACAGTATCCTCATAAAAATTACACCATCAAGTTTCAGACCAATCTATTGAACTACCCTTATCTTTGACGGTTATTAGGTCCGTGTAGATGTAGACCACACCTACCAAGCTAACTACCTGGCAAGGCAGGACACCTTACAAAAGTAATGTCAATTACTTGATCAGCAACCACTGAATTGTGGCCTTACTTCACTGTCACAGAAAAATCTTTGTCCTCTGGTTGCTGATCTGTAGTATTTATGTTCTTGTGAAGAAGGAAAAAGGAGGAAGCACAATAAGGAAGAGGAAAAAAGAACATTTGGGCTGAGAAACTGGAACTGAGCAGGCTCTTATCACAGCAGCTGGACTTAATCTTACTGAAACCAGCAAGTTTAAGGCTTGTTTTTAATGTAAGGTAGTTGCCCAGTTCGTTAAATATGTGTATCTTTGTAAAACAAGAACAAATGAATGCAAGTGATGAATGTAAATGCTCTGGGTGGGAGGTTTCAGTTGGGTATTTTTCTGCAAAAAGATACCCAAGAGAAGTCACAGAAAGAAATGAAAAATTTGGGACAGCCTGAAGAAGCCCATACCTCAAAAGCAGCTTTCACCCCTTGGCACATCTGCACTCTTTCAAGAGAGGCAGGGCCACACCAGCTGTTTAGGGTGACAGACCTGGCTTCTCTTAAATAGTCCACAAAGAACAACTCCAACCTGGAGATGATACAATCTTCTTGTCTTCCAAGCACCTGTTACAGCTTTGATCGTCTTCAGTGTCCTCACTAACATCAGCTCAAGGCTCAGGGACAGTCATACAGAACAAACAGAAGGTTAAGAAACATTAGCAGATGAACAGAGCATACAACAGATAATAAATACACTGCTTTGTAAACTCATACTATGCACACGCTTGAACACTGTGTCGTTCCCAACCTTCCCATTTCAGAAAGGATATAGCTGAAAAAGGTCAGAGAAACTAACAAGGACTGCCAAAAAAATAACGAAGAATAACTAAGTGGTTGAGGACCACTCAGCATGCAAAAGGATGTCAAGGAGTAATAAGCCAGAGATCCATAAAATGAGTAGCGTGGACACCATGAGTGGCCATAGTTTTCTGTGTGAGAACAAAAGGTTGTAAAATTAAATTAGCAGTGGGCAGGTTTTAAAGAAAACATGCTTCTTCACTAAATATACAGCTGGGCCAGAAATACCTTTGACAACTTACGAAGTGCCTCGTGCACACTAAAACTTTCTGTGGTCTAAAGGGGCAACCAGGTATGTTCATGGAAAAGACATCCACCGGAAATAATAAATAAGTGCACAGACTCCTTGCCTTCCTCCATAGGTCCCTGCAAGACAAATTGGTGGAGATGAGAAAACATTCTGCGCAGCAAGCTGAAGCAACAACCTTTATCCCCACACTTCTGCTAGGCATCCGCTGCTGTTTTACCTTCCCCTCCCCGCAATGCCCCCTGAGCCGCTGCACCGCAGGAACACCAGCCCTGGGCCTGCCTTAAGTGTCCCCTTTTTAAATTCAGTCCTGGGCTGCCGAGTCAACTTGACCGAGCGTCGCCAAAGGGCTCGGGGGGCACAAGTTTGGGCCCCAGCTGCTGGCTTGCCGATCCCGGGCCCGGCCCCCCGCTCCGCCAGGGCCCCGACCGGTGGGCGGGCGAGCCGGACGGGGCGGGGCGGGGCGGCGGCCCCTCCGCGGGTGCGGCCCCTCCGCGGGTGTCCCCGCCCGCCGGCTGAGGCTGCGGTCCCGCCCCGGGGCTGGCGCTGCGGCGCGGCTCGGGCCCAATAGCGGCCGGGGCGGTAATGGCGGGGCGGGGCGGTGTGGTCTGCGCGGTCTGCGCCTGGCCAGCCGACGGCCGGGCAGTGGCGCCGATTAAACACAGCCGGGGCGGTGGGGTGGGGGAGTGGAGATGGCGCTGACAGCGGGGAGGCGGCGGCAGGATCTGGACAACGTGAGTGCGGGCCTGCGCGGCGGGCGGGAGCGGAGCGGGGCCGGCCGCGGAGCGGGGCCGGCCGGTGGCTCCTCCTGGGGTGGGAGGCCCGGCTGCCGTTACCGGTGGGCGCTGCTGGGGGAGCGCCTCGCTTTCTGTTTCGTCTTCTCCTGCCGCTTCTTTCTGCTGGCTTCTGCACTGGCGCTGAAGCTTCATTTTCCTCTTCCGGGGGGAGCAGCCGGCCGCGGCGTCTCGTAAATGGCCGTTTCGGAAGTAAGGAGGCCGCCGGGGCCGCTGCCTGGCCGGGCCGCCGCCCCCCCGCGCTGCCTGCGGGCAGGGGCCGCTGTCCTTCCCCAGCCCTGCTTCAGATACCCCCGAGTAGCCTGGGTGTGGGGTTGTCTTTAATCGAGGGTGCTCGGGTAGCTTGTTTAGTTCTTCTGGGTTATTTTTTCCACAGGCAGATCCCGTAAATGTACTCTTTGGTTTCTGTGCTGTGCGCTGGCGTGACGACGGCGTTTTTCTGTTGGGGTGTTTCCCGCTCCCCGCAGCTGGAAGCCTGCGCGGGCAGGGCTTGCTGCCTGTGGCTCTGCCTGTTCCTGCTTGCCCTCCTCCGCCTCCTCCTGGTCCTGGGCCGCTGCGGCGGTGGTCACGTGCTGGAAGTGGATCAGGGAGCCGAGAGGCTGAAGCGTTAACCTGTGCTTATGGTAACATCAGTGCCTAACAGAAGGCCCATTTTTGTAAGGCGTTTTGGCTTTGACAGCAGCGGTTTTGGCTCATCTTCATTAAATGAAACCTGTGTTTGATCTAATTAGGACACTTACTGGATTGTCTTAATGTCAGATTAACTGTGTGGCATTATCATCTCTCTTGCTTTAATTCCTCTCCTCCCCACGTTGCCTGTAATATCCTACTTGGGCAGGTCATGTCATCCAGCACTTCCTAACGCTAGCTGTGTTTCAGGATGTAAAGATGGGTTGTAGCCAGTCTTGCAGTAAGTAACGTGGTCAGATGTGTTCTGATAAAGCTCCACCTGTGAAGGAGTGTGCTGATCTGTTATGGTATTGCAGAAGTGGTGAGTTTACCTGTTCTCATGAGACAAAGAATATTGTCCAAAGGAGGATCACTGTCTCTGTGGGAGGTGTGAGCTGGTAACTCTGCTATTGATTCTGTGACGGGGAAGAATGAGGCTGCTGAAGTGCCTGTCCTGCACAGTTGCTTTCAGAGTTTAAAATTATACCTGGGCCCTGAAAATGGAGGATGAGGGACAGAGGGCATCTTTGTACTCTTTTTTTTTCTGGACTCCAATGTCAGTGACATAAGAGGAGTCCTACTTGTAAACCTTTAGGCCTGCAGTAAAAGGTCATTTTACCAGGCAGGTATTTCAGCAAGAGTTGTTTGCAGCCAAAGACTAGGCTAATTAAAAGGTATCAAATAGGTGAAGGAGGCCTGTTCACACTCCTCTATGGTTGGGTAAGTGTGGCATTCACAGTACTAAAATAAAACTGATTGCTGGCTGAAATAACCCTTGATGACTAGTTCCTTTACTATAGGCAGCTGTCTGTAGGTGAAATACACTGGGGAGCCAATCTACATTGTCCTGGTTAATATGAGGTATAAACCTAGGTCTAATCTTAACTTCTTTCTCTCTCTTCTTGTGCTAGTGTCTAGAAGAATTATATGCCTCATTTGTCCTGAGGCTTGTGCTGCTTTCTGCCATGGCAAGGGGCCGTCCTCCATTTAAAACCAGTAAATATCTCAGTGAACCCTGGCATGTCTCTTTGAATAGCCACAAGTCTGGAGTAAGATGGGGTCTGCCGCTGTCTTCTTATTCTGGGCTGTGATTGGTATCACTCAGGAGAAGAGCAGTCAACACTTGATTGGGAATCTTGAGCTACTTTATCTTTTGAAGCAAGCAAGTCATAGCATGGGACATAACAGGATGCCAAGATGGAAACTTGAGCAGTCTGAGCATTCATGGTAGCTGTGTATGTTCACCTTAAGATGTATTGAATGACTCTGGCCTGGAAGGAGCAGAGATGCATAGCACTAGGGCAAGTTCTGTGTCCACAAGGAAAGGTTCTTCCCTCCACCCATACTTAGTTTTTACCTTTTACTTAAAATGTAAAAGGTACTTCTGGAAACTTACATAGCCAAAACATCCCAGCTGAATGTGAAGTCAAAGCCCTGACACTTGGTACCAACATGACAAGTAAGGGCTGGATGCTCTCTAGTGAAAGCAGAGAATGTCTTGTCCAGCACTTGGTAGCATCATCTTCCTTCCCCCTGTGAACTGCTGCTGCTTTCTTGTCTGAGTTCAGCTCGAACTACTGCTGCTGGTGCGTTGACATGTCAGTAGCTGAATCACTTGCAGCTGTTACTGGTGCACTGCAGCTTTGTTATTGCCTCTAACTGTAGTTGGACAGAAGTAAGAATAACGAGGATTTTTGCAGTACCTGTATAAAGTATGCGAGACAGACTTTGTCACTTTTTCCACCTTTTCATGTAAACATACTAATACTTGTGGTGTCTCTCAGGAGTGCTGCTCAAATACTTGTAATACACTCTAAAGACTAAAGTTCCTGAAGACTCATTGTGATTCTGGAACGTAGATTAGTGTTGGATTCCTCAGGGACTAAGTTCTCACATAAAGATGTGAT
Organism: Strix uralensis; assembly: GCF_047716275.1. Classification (NCBI taxonomy): domain Eukaryota; kingdom Metazoa; phylum Chordata; class Aves; order Strigiformes; family Strigidae; genus Strix; species Strix uralensis. Next base: position 44,944,819 of record NC_133975.1, read on the forward strand.
GAGAGTTTGCCTAGAACTTAAGAGCTTGTCTTAAGATGCTAACCTAGTATTTTTTTCCCAAAGCTTGATTTGCTAACAGGAAATTGCTGAAACTTTGTACTTTACTTTTAGAGCTTACCTGTTGTTACTCTTTGCCCTCCCCTTCTGTTCCAGGGTTCCTTGGAAATAACACAGAGTTTGGAAGATGATCCTCTACTGGATGCACCACTTATTTCATCTCATACATTACATTCCCAACTGAGGCCAAGATTTCATGCTATCCCAGCAGTTCTCTTTGCCAATTTTCTGTTGCTAATACATGTAAGTTTAAGAAGCGTGATTTCCTTATGAAAACTTGCTGTCTCTATTCTGAGTTCTTACTGTTCACGTGGACAGGATTCTCCTGAGATTTGCATACACTGTTCTTCCAGACCAGTGAAGTCCTATTTGCCAGTGATTTTTGATAATGTATATGCTGCTTGATACTTGATGTGTTCTCATTCGGATTGTATGTTGGCATTAACATGATACAACACATCTTGTTAGGAAGAAAAGCCTTTTAAATAGTAGTTCTTCCGTGCTAATGGAAATGTACTTTTAAAATAATATTACTGCTGTAGAAATGCTTATACTAGTTAGAGAGCTAAGATAATTTTGATGCCATGCCTTCTGGAGGCTGGACTTAATTTCACAGAGTAGACTTAAGGTATTTCTTATGGTAACTAAACAAGTAAAGTTGGACTTCCTCCTGGGGTTTTGCATGGTAGTGGATGGAGAGAGAAAGGAATCCAGAAGTTTTATTTCCTCTGACAGACTGACTGGTTAAGGGTGAAAAGCACAAATCTTGTACCTAACAGTATGAAGGCCTTTTTAAGGCTGGTAGGCAGGAGTAGAGAGACTCCTGCCTAGTAGTGAGTTTATCCTCAATAAGATGAAGAGGCTAATTGTTGCTTGTGAGCATGTGGAAACCAAACATGAAGAAGGAAAGGTGAAGGGCTCTGATCCTAAGATGTAACTGAAATGGTACTTGCATGGTGCTTAGGGACATGGTTTAGTGGTGGACTTGGTAGTGTTAGGTAAATGTTTGGAATTGATGATCTTAAGGCTCTTTTCCAACCTAAATGATTCTATAATGCCACTAATACTGACCTGAAGATAGTATGTGTATAAAGCCAGGGAGTGCACAAGACGTGTATATGTGTGTTGCTAGCCACTTTTAGAGCTTTATTTGATCTCAAGCAAAAAAATACTGTGTCCAGTGCTCGGTAAAATGTACTCTCTGCCAGAACTTTAAGCACATACCAACTTCTAAGGGTCTTTCTTTGGACAGCTGCATGAAGCTGTTCTAACAGTATGCCCTAACCTTCTAATTTTGGAAGTAAATGTTTTGTGGGCCTCTTAGTAATATCAAGAAACGTCTGTCACTTCTGTCTGTCAAGTAGACTTAGGAAAGGCTTCTGTTCTGCTGAATAAACTACCAGAATTCCCAGTGGAAACTGCGTATCCAGCCTTGTTCCCTTCCCTTTCCAGAAGAACCCTAGTGCCATCCCATTAGGAGGCACTTGAAGTATGTATTACAAAGGTAGACACTGCTATTGGTAGTAGAGCAGTAAATGTTTTTCTGCCTAGCCTTGGGACCTTACTATCTACTATTGTAACTGATGTAGCCAAATGTCAGTCACCTAGATGCTAGGAAACTGCTTCCTCTTCTGTCCCCACCACTTCTCTCCTGCAAATGGAGAGAAGCATGGGCAGGTGAAGAGAGTGAAAACTGCTGAGGCCTCTGTGAGCGCACACTTTCTGAGGTAAAGTCTTGCTGCTGTTGGTGAACCTCCTGCAGTGGCCCATTGGTCCTTGGAGCAGAATTGAGAAGTATCCTTTTCTGTTGGTGAAATACAACATTATAATTGCCACATGAAATGGTGCTGTCTCTTTTTGAAAAGATGGATGGGAAAAACAGGCTCATTGGCTTTCCTTCCCCGCTGCTTCTGCAAACATGCACAAACCTTGTGGAACATGGAGACACCAGGTTAGCTTCTAATGCACAGCCTGCTAAAGGGGCAAGTATCCTGGAGAAGTTAAACTACTGAAGTATTATGCAGTAGAGCTGCAATGCATCTCTAGTGTAATTTGTATGTAACTTGGAATATTTCTGCTCCACCCTCCTGTGCCAAGAAATGGAGTTAGGTAGCAAATAACTGCTTCAGTGCAGCTGCCTAGTTACATACAATTCTGGAGTGTGTGGGCAGGATATGCTGGAGTGTGGTGAGGCTGGGTTTTTGAGTGGCTTTCCTTTTGCCAAGCCTTGCTTTTCTGCGGGCTTCTGGCTCCTATCAGCAGACTCTGGAGAGCAATGTGAAGTATACACGCTAGAAATAATTCCTTTATATTAACCCTGTCTTTCCTTAATCCTCTCTGTATTTGCACATAGATAAAACTGAACTTATATACTACTCTTTAAGAATAGTATTTTGTATATAAAAATCCCCTGTACTGGGGTGAAGCACCTGTTGTTGGACTGCCCTAAAAAAGCAAAACATATTTAATAAATGCAACTCTTAATGCCAGCTGTTTCCTCTTGTATACACTGCTGTAGTAGATTAGTAGAGCTGCAATGCTAGGCCATTCCTGCTTGCATCAGTTTAATATAGCCATTTTTTGTACTGAAATAGATTCCTAACACCTGGAGGGAGTAGAACTAGATGTGTTAACTGTTTCTAAATGTCAAACCAAACGATAAATGGACCAAATAAAGTATGGGTTAGCTGGATTATTCTTAGCTTTGTAAGAAAAGGTAAAATAGTAAAGAAATGTTTTGTTGCTAAACCTCCCTCTTATTTAACTTCTTAATTTAGCTGCTTAACCCATCTCAAGATAATTTAGGATTTAATTTGCATTTGAAGTAATGGTCTTATGGATAATACAGGACACACTCTTTTTTTCCTCCCACCTTTTACCCTGTCTGTCCTCTATAATGTCTCTCTTAGGTATTGATGATTGTGTGAAAATTATTCCCCCTTCTCCCTCCTTCCCCAATTACCTAACTGTTCACGAGAGCAAGCTAAGGGTAGTGATTCTGCAAGGTTACTTTCTGTGAAGAAAGTTGCTTTAGAAATTACAAAAATATGAAAAATAAAGGGAGTAAGAAGGGAGTGGTTGGCTTTTAGATGTGCATAGAATTAAGTATGGAAACAAAACTAGAAAATGAAAATTGGACACTTTACTCCATCTTCAGTTCTGATGTTTCTATTGGTTATGATATACAGAACACTGGACACTTTTTAAGCTAAGTCTGTTAGCGGTATTAGACTTCTGCAGACTTGAGGCAAATTGATTTTTTTGTTGTTGTGTATAGAAGCTCTCAATTTACTTCTGTATTGGTAGGAGTTGGGTTTGTTTTCAGTTCTGTTTTTAAAATGTTCTTATTCTGTAGAATGAACCAGGATGAGAAAGTATCGCTTTCTTGTTCACTGAATGAAAGCAGTAGAGACTATTTTCTATGACAAAAACATTCTATAAAGATTAAAGAAGCCCTATGTGCATACATATATCCCAAATAATGTGCACCCAAGACTCTGCCTTCTAGTTGGCCAAAAGATTGCTGATGCTCACTGCCAATGCTGAAAACTTGGAAAAAAGTCTAGAAGACAGGAAAAGTTATGGCATAATGGCACTAGTCTGAAAGGATAAGTGTATATACAATCTGACTGACTATAGTCTGGTCATTCTGACATAAGTTCTGAGCAAAATAGAAAAAATCTGATAGTAAATACACTAAAGAATGATTACCAACTGGCAAAGACGTTAATTCATTTTTTAAGTTACTATGATGATGTTTCACTTTTTTCTATTGTCATAACCTGGAGATTGTCTTCAATGGATATAGTAAAGGGTTGATTTTCAATTATGAAATGTCAATTTAAAGAAATGTAGACTATACCAATAAGATAGGAGTCTGTCCTGCAGAGCAGTGGCAAGTGTAATTGAGTCTAAAGATGTGATTTCTTTTTTTTTTAAGGGAGTATAAATCAAGTTCCCCTTAAAGTAACAATACATAGTAAAGAGGGACCAGAAATAAGATAAATCCACTATGAGGAGGAGACTTGGAAGAGTGAAACTGAATTAGAGTAAATTTTGAGAAGAGTGGTGATTCTCATCTCTCTTCTGCTGGAGGCTGGTTGCCCTCCTGGAAGGCAATCTTACTTCTTAGCAATTTTGGTCATCGGTATGTTCCCAGAATAACATGTATTGGTTGTAGTAAGTGTCCAATGTTTTATACATTATCTTGGCTCTAATAAAATCAATTTGGAAAGTAATGCATAGTGAATAAATTACATAACCCTGTCTTTTGTAGCTAGTTGTTGACTTTGAGTGTTTTTTCTCCTTTTCTCTTCCAGGTTGTTTTTGTTGTTCTAGCATTTTTAGCAGCTATGTTTTGTTCTTACCCCAATCCAAATCAGGATAAGTGCCCTGGGAACTATACTCACCCACTTAAAGTGCAGACTGTCATAATCATTGCAAAAGTAATTCTGTGGATTCTGCATGTTATTTTTGAACGATATATCCAGCACCACCACAGTAAAGTCAGAAGCAGAGGTTACTTCTCAATATACCGATCAACAAGACATCTAAAAAGGCTTCCACTGCTGATACACTCCACAGGTGAAGTGAACTTATTTTCCTGTTTTTTTTCTTCTAAAGCTTTAACTAGACACAATAAAAGACTGAACATTTTTATATATAAATGTATATTATATATTATGAACTTTAAAAAACCTGCCTGTGAGTATTTATAAATGATACTTATTTTGGTCGGATGGACCTCCTGACTGACCTTTTTGCCCTGCCAGATGCATGTTGTAAAGAACTTTGTAGTGGAAAGATGCCCACAAGTGTGAGGTTCATGAAAATATCTATTTGTTTGCATCTACTTTTCAGCTGTAAAATGTTCAGCCAGCAAGGTCTGTCTTTGCAAATTGACATGACTAGCAGCCATCATAATTTGTGTAGTCAGATATGTGGCAGGACTGCTAGTTCTTCCAGGAACTGTGCTACTCTTTTCAAGTTCAGCAATTCACGTTGAAACAAATGAATTGCCTGTTGCTCAACAGCTATCTGAAATCAGTAAAGTAAGCAATTTTCTGATCTTCAGTGGGCTATATGTGACATTCAGCTCTACTCTGACTGCCTTTTTCTACTTTCTGTGGACAAAAGGTGGTGTATGGGAGTGGTTTAATAGTATATGTTCTAGGTTATATCACTGGCCAGTGAAGGTGAAAGAAGTCTTGATACAATTAGCTTGTGTAGCTTTCAGAAACTACTTCAACAAATCCAAAATCTATCTGACTTGAGGGGATTTTTCACACAGAAATAGCAGTGAAAATGGAAACAAGGGTGGCTTTCACAGTATTTTTGCCTTTTATAGAAGAGAAGTGGGATTATAAATCGTCTGAATAACTGGACTAGAACTTTCTCCAGAGTTCATGTTAGAAGGTCTGCTTTATATAAAACGCTAGCTTTCTTTCCACCTAGTCACTAAAAGAGCTAGTCAGCTTGATGAATGTGCAAAACTTCAGGCTCTGGCCACTAGATAGAGCTCTGAAGATGAAGATGTGTTTGGAGTGCAGTGACAAAATCAGGCTACAGCAGGCTTAAGGTGCTTCAAAAGAGTACATTGCAATAGGCAGAAATAGTCCTTTTAATCTGGAATACTTAGCCCTGTCTTCAGTCTTAGATGGAGCCCACTTCTCCCCTACCAGACAAATGGGGCATGTTTTCAGGTGCAATCAGTTGTGTGCTGTAGATTTTTTTGATATAGACCATTGTAGTTCAGAAGGTAGGTAGCTTCATTACTGGAAACTCCCTGCCATGCTAGTTGCTGCTGATACCACTTCCATCCTGACAGTTCAGTTGCCTAATGCAGTATGAAAGAACTGTACAGTTCCATAGCAATGTTAATGATCTCAATATGCTACTGCTTTGATACACTGTTTATAGTATGTCTACAGGAAAGAAAAGAATGTTTCATCCTCTGTGTTGGAGAAAAGGGTGTGTAAAGACTTAAGAATGCTTGTTAGGTCTGTAACTCAACACTTGCTCTCCTTGACTAATTGTGCTCTTTCAGTTAAACTTTCAGTAACTTGTAAGTATTAAAATAATAGCTAGGCAACAGGATGCCTATGCAAGTATCTCCTTGTGAAAGGAAGGTGTCTGTGTGTTTTGCTCTGTTAGCCTCATTTAAATACACTCAAATCCACCACTTGAAGGAAAGCACCTTCCTTGAGTTGACTGATATGACCTCTTAGGAATTGAAATAAATGAATAGTGTCCAGGCAGTTCTGGGAATGAGTAGCAGCAACAAAGCTAGAAACTGTTTAAGCCCACACGTGTATAATTAGGTATTTCCAGTGCATTTCTTCCACTCTTGTTTTTATATCTGAAAAATCTACAAGAAAACTCATCATTCTCTACCATTACTGTCAAATGCTGAAATGAAACCTTATTTTGCTGTGAGCAGTGTAAGCTTGCATCATCTGTGTTAAGGAAATTAGCAAAAGAGGCGAGTATGGGGTGGAATGGAAAAGTATTACTGAAGTGTTGCAGCCTAATGCAGACACTGGGGTTAAGAGAGTACTACGTTATTTTCAACAGCTAGTGAAGCTTTTACACCTGTAAAATATAACATTTGTTTTCTAGGTAATGCAGCCCTGCTTTTGATTCTGTCAATGCAGCATTCCTTTCCTGATCGCAGTAAAGTGTACCTGTATCTTATCCTGGGAGTCCTGGGCCTGGAGCTGATTAGCTCCCTGACATGCTTAGTGATTTACACAGGTGAGAGGCAATTTTTGCCTTACTGAGTGAGACTTACTATAGCTGCTGCTGAACTGTTTTGTTTGCCCTCACAGTAGCTCACTTGGGGTACCCCAAGACACTTAACTGCAACTATAAATACAGAATGATTCTGTACTTGTAGAAGGAGATCTAAGGCAAATCCAAAACAAATGGGGAGGTTGTCAGGCCTGATTTAGTATCCAAGTGCTGCTAAATGAAAGCTCTGTGTTACCTCAAAGCTGTCAGTCCAGTGAAGTGGCAAAAAATGCAGAATTGTTGCAAATGTGTCCTGTGAACAGGCTTGTCTGTTTAGCAGTGTGTTCTCAAATGTGTGCACTACAAGCTGTGAAGCAGTAAGAGTTCACTAGCTTAATCAGAACTTCTGGGATTTACAGGTGGGACTTGCATAGTTGATAGTGTGATTGTGACTTACTCTCCAGACTCTTCCTTTTTCCCCGGTCTTACCCCAAAAGCTTCAGTTCCCCTTTATCTCTAAAATGGAAGATTCCCTTTAATGAATGTTTAAAAAAAAAAAGATGGCTTTTGGAATCTGTGCTAATACTAAAATAGGATACTGCCGCATAAAATGGTGCGGTTTTGCTTTGTGCTGTCACTGTTGGCTTGTAAGGTTATCTGCTTTTAGTTTTGGTGTAATTTATCAAGACTTTATAAACCTCTTTCCATTAAACTATTGCAGAACTATCTAAAGTGTTGATTAATAAATGCTTTGAACCAGATAGTTTTCTCTGATCTTACCTTAGAAACTATTTGGGTTTGTGGCTTGCATTAACTTGAACATAACTGGGTTGGAAAAAACCAAACCACTGAAAAGGTGCCAGACACTAAAAAACTGCAATTTTTGTTGCCTGAAGAAAACTAGAGATGTGTACTGTGAACTCCACATCTGTTTAAATGACATGTAGTTCCTGCTCTTGAGTTAGATAGTTTATATACCTGCTTCTCAGGTGCTGCTTTCTGATCATTTGCAGCTACAAACACGGAGCTGACACCTTAGCTAAGTAGCCTCAATAGCACTGGTTTCTCTGGAGGTGGGGGGAGCAAAACCAATGGGCAAAACTTAGTTTGCTCCTGATCTCTAATCAAACAGGAGGAAAGAGTGTGGAAGTACCTCCTTCAGGACTTCATGAAACTTAAAACTTAAAGCCATTTTCTGTGGAGGTCAGTATTTGTGTTAATCTGACTATATTTGTGATTTTATAATTAGTGATTAATCTAGGATGTATTTTCTTTTGGAGAATAAAACTTTGTTCTTAGTAATGTAATGATGCACAGAGAAATACTGCCAAGTAGCATGGTCATGTAGGACATAAAATCTCTTCTTGACTCTCCAGCAACAACACTGAAATCTAAATGCAACCAGAAATAAGGTTCCAGCTCTAAACTACGTCCTTGTCTTACCACTGTGCAGAGGCCTGAATGCTGTAGGCTTGTCAGGCTTTCCCCTGAATGGGCCAGCATGGCTCAAGCAGACTGACTGTCCTCTGGAGGGATAAAGGCAATGATGAGGGAACACAAACATGGCAGTCCTAGAGAACTATTCTAAGAATGCTGGAGATCATCCCTTCTTTGCATACGCATACTTACTTTCCTGGGAAACTCAGGAAATTAGAGATAAATTGCAAAACTTTAGCAGAATGTCAGGAATTCCAGTGAAACACTATTTCTTACCCTGAGGCCTCTTGGAGCTCAAAGAGCTACATTGTGTGTGTCTCTTACCCTGGCAGAAAAGGATAAGCAACTGCAAGAAAGGTGACCTTCATAGTAGTAAGGTCTGAGCCTGGACTTCCATAAGAACTATTAAACTATCTTTCTGGTTATTTGTCACCAAAAGGATCGTGTTTTCTGGCTTGTACTGTGCCAGTTCCTGTGCTCATGAAATCCGTTAACCAACTTACGCTAGGAAGTTGTGGGGTGCAAAGTTTTGCTTTCCAGTTGGCTTGAAGAAGGGTCCAGTGAGTCCTGGAGCCGAGGTGAAGGAGGAGCAGAGCTGCATTGCTAGGAAGAGTAAGACAGTTTCTTTTGGCAACAGCTACCTTATTTCCTCAGCAGCCCCAAGACAACAGTCTAAACTTCATTCTCTAAAGCTTGGTGTGGAAAACTAGGGTTAATTTTTATGTAACTTAACACTTGCCTCAAGACAGGCAACGTGAGGTTGCCTTTTCCTGCGCATAGTGTAACTTGTTTTCTTGTTTTCCATCCCAATACATGTTGAGGTAAGCTAAGAGACTGCATGCAGGTCTGTCTTATGTATGTAGTGGTGGTTTTAACATTTTAAGCATCAAACTAAAGCTCTACTCAAGCAAAGCAAATGTATTTGGCTAGTTTTGAAAATGGTGTGAGATTCTGTAGTAATAGTGACACTCAGATACTTTTTTTTTTTCTCTCAAGCAGAGTATGTGACTGGATGGAAGTATGAAGCTGCTTTAGTAGGATAATTTTAAGGGCAGTCCTCTCTGCCTAGGGTTAGAGTGCCCCTCTCCAAAGCAAGCACTTAGCAGGTACCACTTACTGTTAAAATAGTATCAGCTAATGTAGCTGAGCAACAATGGGGAGATAAAGGTCACTTTACACTAGCAACTCATGATCAACCCCTTGTGTTAGTATATTACTCCTAAATTTTGGAGGGAAGGTAGCACCAGTTCATGTGTTGTTTCTCCATGGTGGAATAATTATTTATTGAATGAGGCATAATTGCTTGTCTATAGAAGGTTCACATACCTGACTTACTTTCATTTAAATATTACTGCCTCACAAATTAAAGTGGTGGCATGGAATACCTGATTGCAGTTTTAGATATTTCTTCTTGCTTGTTGGAGCTGTTTTATGAATCATATGATGCCCAATGTCCTGTGAAGTACTACTGCCTATCTAAAAATTATTCAGCAGCATATGTATATATAGCTGCAGGATGCAGAAGCAGGGCTTTGGAAATCTACAAGGAATTGCTGTGATTGACCTATAACACACTTGACATACATAAATTGTTCAAGTGAGGTAAATGTGCATGGAATGAAGTATGATATAGCTATAAATGTCATTTTAATGTTGTAAGTTTGTTACTGATAGGATAGGGAGTCAAGCTTTAAAAGGTCTACTAAATATATGTATCTAATGACTTTCTTACATACTTCTAATATCACTTGAATAAAAGACTAACATTCCCACAAATAATGCATGTTGGTAATTCCCCATCTATTCCTTTGTGACTTTATTTGTAGAGGAATACCATCACAAAAATAACTAACCTTTGAGCCTAACTTGTAGTTAACCTCTGGGGAGGGTCTTAGCATGGTTTTAGCAGGGTGGCCTGTAGTAAACCCCATCATATTATTGACTTGTAAGGACAGTCTTTCTCTGGGGCAGTGCTGTGGATTTCTCACAGAGCTGGATTCGCAGTGTTTTTAGTGGCCTTAGATGTATTGCTTTACAAGCAGACTTAACTGCAGCGTCCTGAATGCATACTCTGGATCTCTTGGCACATTCCCTCAATCAGGATCTGGTATTGAATGGCTTTAAATATTTTCAGCTTCCTTCCAGAAATAATGCAGAGAATGCCTACAGCTTCTCCCACCCATCCCCATTCTATATCTGTTCAAATGTGAAGTTTTTCACGGGTGCTCAAGAATGACTTCTGCCCAAGAATTATTTTGATAGTCAACATTGCAAGGTTCACAGTGTGAAGCTGATCACAGAGCTACTCTGGTTTGAACACTTAATGGCTTTCTGTAGCAAGTCTGCCCTAGTTTTAGAGCAGGCAGACAAGCTGCTGCTTTGTTGCAGGTAGTCTAGTTAAAATAGTTATTTATCAAAGAGCTGAAGTCAGAAGTTCTGACCTAGATACTAGTATCAAAACTTTCTACAACTCTTTTTATGGCATGCTGCTTAATTTATGGCCTGGATTTGGAGACTGAATCTCAGTAGCCTCTCCAAGGCAACTGAGGTTTTGTCTTCTTTTAGGTGACAGATTAAACTTTGCAAATGTTAAGCAGTATGTTCAAGCTTCCCCATTCAGGTCTTCACTTCCCTGTGGTCTTTTAAGCAGTGGGGCTGAGGAGAGAGAAGAGGAAAAAAACAAAACAAAAACCCAACAAAACCACCAAACCACCACTAACTTATAATCAAAGCCATTCCAGAAATGAGCAGAGATAGATTTTTTTTTTTTGCTTTTCTTTCCTTCTGTCCCACTCCTCAGATTGCCTTGTCTTTCCATCTCCTACCCTAAGGCAATCTTATCTGTTACAGATTTTTTGTTTTTAACTTGGAGCCTGGTGACAAAGCTTTTCTCTTTTTTGGTTGCTTTTCAACTAATTTATAAAACTTTGTTGCAGTGAAAATAAGCAACTTCAATCGTGCGAAGCCAAGACCTGACATAATTGAAGAAGAAAAGATGTATGCCTACCCTAGTCACATTACCTCAGAAATTGGATTCAGGTAAGATTTTCTGTATTAATCTTGTACTATGTTCAGCCACGGTACATAGGTAACACTGACTAATGTAATTGCATTAATCTCTGTAGACTTGCATATAATCTTAAATCTATCAACCAAAGCAGAGGTGGGAATAATAGTTCTTAAGGAAACTATGCTTAAGGCTGCCATTTTACAGGCACAGATGAGAAGCAGCACAGTCTTGTATTTTCTGTGTACTAATGGCAACTTGTTATGATACAGAAATCCTCAAACACAAGGACAGAAATGATTTGACCATTTATGGCTGGTTGTATGAATCTTTAATGTGCTATAAATAATTGTGCTTAGTCTGGTTTAGTTGACTTTATATGGGAGTTTGAGGAAAGATACTAGTGTCTTACACTGTTACTTACAGTATCCCTATAGAAGCCTAGCTTCTTCAACCAGTTGTTTCAGGGAAGGCAATATATTGTGGGCAGTTGACAGATGAAGAAAACTCTGTGGTTTTGTTCTGTGCTAGCAGTTGGACATGAGATTCCAGCAAGGGATTCCGGTTTGGGAAGGAACTTTAAAAGGGTGTGGGGCACTTAAGAGGTAAAGTTCTCAGTGAGATGGTGATCTCACTGAAAATAATACAACATTAACTTCACAAGCACTGAGATTTATTTCTTGTTTGTCCTTTCTGTACCTTCTGACTGCTTGAACATCTTCCAGTTGGCTGAAATGAATCTGGTATCACTTAACAAAAAAGTCATCAAAATTAACATGGATTTCCATATAAAAATTTTTTTAGAAATTTTCTGATACAGTGTGAATTGCTTATGTATGTGTGCCTTAGTAAAAAGTTGAAGTGCAGAGATGACTAATGCTTTGGCACTTCCCCTTGTGTCACATATGCAGCATGCGCATGCTTTTATGGGACTTGGAAGTAGATGTCCAGGTTACAGGAAGGATTTGGAGTTGTCTTGAATTTGATACAATATCTGACTTCCATCTTGATATAAACACCATGGTGAATGCATGGTGGACCTTATTCCTTCCACATCCAGCTTCTCCCCTGAGAAATTCTAAAATGCCCAGGGATTGAGTCTGCAACAATGACCAGCTGAGGAAAAGACTGATTATTTCTGATTAAAGAGTGCAAACTTCCTGTGAGAACTGATTGCAAAACAGTTATTTTAATTTAGCTCTATACAACTCTGACTCTCTTTCCCTTGAGAATTAAGGTCTATTGAAAAGTGAATCCTGTCAGCCCTTCAGTTGACCCTGGTTATAAGAATGTTTTTTGAGTATTATGACCTCTGCAACCTAAGCTACTGATCAGGACCTCTTATGGTCCTTTAAGTTGGTAGGGCAACTGGTTAAGGTTGCAAGCTTTCCGTCTACAAAACTTCTTTTCTTTATTTTTTCCAGTTTAACTGCAGCAGGTTTTGAATTGGACCTAAGCTTTTTTCTCCTCTAGCTATCCTCAGCACTTTCTAAGAACCATGAAAAGGGTAGTAATGTTACACAAAATGCTGCTGAGAAACAACTTTCTAAGCTCCAAGATGTTCACATGTATACTAAGAGGACAGATTCCCAAGTCAGCTAGGAAGAAATAATGTGTAAGGGAAAACTGGAATATGCTCAGGGATTAGTACTTGTTCTTGCTGTATTCTTAAAAGTTCCTAATTATAGATTTGACAAAATTCTGTACTTTTACAGATTCTTCTCAACTAACTTGGCTTTACTTAATGTTACAGTGTTATTATCCCAGTTAAAAGGAGGGATGTCTGAAAGCTAGAGATACTTTAAGTGGGAGGTTAGCTATAGATGAGGTGGTAGATCTGAAATAGCACAACTGTGTGGTGCTGATGCTGTTATGGTATTGGTGACAGATAATATTGCTGTATATAGTAATATATCATGTATGCTACTACAGGTTAATAAATTTCTGTCTTAAACAGCTTATGATCCCCAGCTGAATAAAAATATTGTGCCTGCTTACAACAAGCTTCCTAATGTTTTTGGAAAAGGTGCCACAGATTTCTCGGTACAATTGCCTGGCTCACTAAATTTGTTTGTTAAACAGTAAGAACCCTTACACTACTACAACTTCCCTGTAACTGTCTAGCAGGAAATATGTAACTTGATTATGTATAGATGGCATGAAGTTTAGCCAGACACTTTTCTTTTCCTGCCTTCTCATGCAAAATGGAGACTAAACATAAAGGTGTTGTAGCTTGCTGCCTCCCCTCAAGAGTTAGTTGAGATCAACAAAAGTAAAACTGAAGGAAGTAACTTAAGTATTTGTTAATTAGCTCTGACATTTTGTATGCTAGAAAGCTGCTGTCACTTATTGAAACCCATATTCACTTTTGTTTCAAGGGAAAACTCAAGTTTAGAAGAGATAGTTGAGAAGCAAGGAGATGTAATAGAATATCTTCAGCGACACAATGCACTGCTCAGCAAGAGACTATTGGCACTAACATCTCAGCAAATCAAAACTTAACAGCGTTTGGAAAACTGCTGGAGCTCCAGAGGGAACATGAGATAATGTAATACTGAGACTGATTTGTACAGATGACTCTTCTTCAATCATCTTTCACACTTTGAAATAGAAGTTAAGCTGGAAGGATGAGCTCTGCATGCACTATAAACCTATTATGACTGGACACTGGCTTTCTTCAAATCATCAGTTCTGAATAAAGTTCTGGAGCTTCAAGGATTTGTAATTACTAATAGGTTAAAGTTGGACCTGAGGTAATGGTTTAACTTTGTTCAGTTGTTGCTATCTTGTACTGTATCCTTTAAGCTTCAAACTACCAAAGTATTTTATATTTCTAGAATACAAATCTGTTCTCTAGAAAAAAAAAAATCTGACACTGCAAAGGATGTCTTTTTGGTGTGTAGTGCTGAAGCTGAGACTAGATGTGTTCTGTTACTGAGTCGCATTACTTCTGGTGTTAGAGGTGGTGTGCTTCAATAATCCTATACAAAGTAGATACTTGCTTTCTAGATCTGTCTCCTTTTCTCCTCTGTCAAGAAAAGGAATTAAACTGTTGCTTGTGCCAGTGGGGAGATTTGGCATCCAATTTAGGATTTAAAAAGAAAAAAGTGATGGGTGCCCTAGAATGACAAATCTCACATATAAGTGTGGGGTACAAAACAATGTCATAAGCAATTTGAGGAGTTGTTCAGAATTCTGGCTTTAAAACCTCTAAGATCTTCAGGGCCGATGACTTTCCTGTTACTAGGAGTCTGTGTCAGCTCATCAAAAAGATTCCGACTCTGCTAACTGAACTAACCTAATACTAAAATAATTCAGAGCAATCTTTTTTTCACTGACCTAGTGACTAACTTGTGTTGAATGGATTTAAAGATCCTGTTAAAGATGCATGTTACATGCACCCTTGCTCTTTACTTTGACTCTTCAGAAAATATCAGCATCTTGATTCAAAAGCTAAAACGGTGTATGTGGGGAGGTGAAAAGCAGCAGAAGACAGAGGTCTTCTAGAAGTTGGAAAAACAAAAATTTTTGTTCCCGTTTCCTGGGTTTGTTGGGAAGGTTGGTGAAAGAACCATTCTGTTGTGGGTACTACTTTGTCTACCAATGTAGACCAAGAATTATTTCAGAAGCCAATACCTCTGTGGGGACAGGGTAATCAATAGTCAAAACTGTGTGAAAGGCTCTTGTGAGGAGTCGTCTTGTAGTTGAATGTAAGAATAACAAAAGAAAATTAATCCATCCTACTTTAGTCCGAGGGGACAACTTTAGAAATAACTAAAATGTTTAGTGTGCAACACACATGGGGGTTGTTTCATTTAAAGGAAAACAGTAAATATTGGAGGTTTTGCTGCTATCTTAACACTAGGCTGTTCTCCTTAACTGTTGTTTCTTGAAAATGCAGCCAGGATTTTATAGTATACATGTAAGAAACACAGATGTTTTTGGTTTTAGAACTCAGGTTTTGATGTGATTGTGTATATCAATTTATATAATTTCTATGAAAAGCAGTAAAACGTGACTGTGAAGTTCATGCACAATAAATGCAACTAAGGAAAAGTGTGAATTCTGTCATTTTAAGCTCTTGTACAGCTGGTGAAAGCTATTCTACTGGGCAACCTGTGCAGATTCTCTTGTGCTGAAGTTCTTGCAACACAGTTTTGGCACTTAAAACTAGCCAAAAACTGTTAGACAAGGATAGCTGTGCGCTCGTTTTGAATCTTTGTTTTATTCTCTTTACTGGGTAATGTTTTTCCATTGCACTTCAGACTTTCCCTACTACTCCTGTTTCTCTCCAACATAGAGGAATAGGCGGTATATTGTAGCAGAACAACTTTACAGTATGAGGGCATTGCTCATACCCTCCTCCTCCTTCGTGACTGCTTAACGTAAAACTTGGATTAACCAGCAATAGCGCTTTCCGTGGAACATGGCAGCTGAAAAGCAAAGTGCAGGTTGCTCTGTGTGAACATGCACCTCTCCTCCCCTTTGCGTTTCATAGCGCTTCCGAAGTACACTAATCATTAACAACTTGCAGCAACGCCTCCCCCATTTTTATGCCTTTATCATACTCTCTTGTTTTCTTAGTATCTGGGGGAAAAAAAAGCAGCTTTTCACACTTGTACAGTTTCCAAATAGGAGCTAGCTCTCTCTGCTACTCCCTCTGAACACTTTCTAACCTTGGCCTGTGGTAGGACTACAACAAAGGGCCCAGTAGGAGCTGTGGGAGCAGGGCCAGAACTGCACAGGCCAGTGTGTATCAGCCCTGAACGCCGTGCCAGCAACCCCGCCCCAGAGGTGCAGGCACAACTGCCTCTGCCCTGTTCCCAGGCAGAGGTGCTCCCCAGCCCTGCCTTCCACACATTCCCCCTGGCCGCAAGGTGCCCGGTGACACTGTGCCCGTTGTGATGGTGTGCTGTGGCGTGGCTGGGCCTGCTGGGTGTCGTAGGCCTGCGTGGTGGTGCCTGGCCACACCAGCGCAGCTGCCCTGAGTTAGGGGAAGGTCCCACCAGTGCTGCCTGGGGCCCAGCAGCCTTGTCCCAGGACCAAGCCTGGTCTGGCAGCAGAGCTGGTCAGGGAGATTCAGGTGAGCAAGCTTGTGCTCCTCAAAACGCAGTGTAAAAGGCGCAAATGGCTGCTGTTGTGCAATCGAGAGAAGGCTCAGCCGTGGCCTTGCTGCATCTGACACGCCACAGCTCTGAAGTTGGAGGCTGAGTCCTAATTTTTCTGGTTATGCTGCATCTTGCTTACCAGAAACCTGTGTGCCGGTGCTAGGCTTGGCGCTGCTGTGGTAATGCTGTCTGACTAGCTTCAGAGCGACCCTCGATCCGTCCGCAGTGCTACAGCCCGGGTGACTGGCCCTGCGGCATCGGCACCTGGTCACAGGCTGGATCTGACTGTCTGAAATAACATCCATAAGTGTGCTGCACACTCAGTAAGCAGTAATGCATTATGTCGGAGTTTCAGGGATTAAAAGAAGTATCGCCTTGTGAACACAGTGGTTGCATGTGCTCTGCTGCAAAGCAGCACTTTGCTAACCACCAACACAGCCTTCCTTGGGCGTGGTGTGGCAAACCTGCACATAGGTGAGTATGTGTGAATCTGAACAGCTGAAGAAATTGGTGATGCTCCTTATGTAATTACAGCTGCTGAAATGCATAAATGTTTGCAGATCTATGGTCATGGTAAGAGCTAGTGGATTGCAACTGGGGCAGCAAGAGGGTAATGAAAAAGAAGGGATGTCTCCTAGTATATGTTGCAACTGTATGTTAAAAAAAGTATTATATTTTTTATTTTGTTTTTCTTATTTGGTTTTTACCCCAGTAGCTTTATGTTTCTGTTGAAAAACAATGTATATATTTTTCAGGTTTGGGAAAACCAGTGTTTCAGACTCCCTAAGAAACATAACAGACTGAGGGGTTGCCCAAAAACTGTTCACATCGTGGATTTTTAATAATTTCTAGATGAAATGCTGAAATGTGCTAAATATTTTGTACACATGAAAGAAATGTGATGATCTCTTGTGAACGCACATCATACATGAGGGAAAAACTCTCAGTTGCTATTTATATTTTGTCTTTCTGAACAGCTCATAATGGAAGTTCTACATAAACACTTTAGTATTTCATTTCACAAAGGAAATCACTGATTGTAAAAGATTTTAACGGGATTTTCATGCTTTAAGTTTCCATACGAATATGCAGTTAAGCAGGCTTTCTCCGCTGAAGGTCAGTCTTAATCTAAAAAAGAAAGCTGTATCAAGGACCGAAGGCACTTGGACAACTGAACCCTGAGGTAACTCGAGAGATGTCAGAAAACATCCTCAGGGTTGGGATGAGTTAGGCTTTTAGGCATTATTGCTAACTAAAGACACAGGTTGAGCTGTTTGTGCTGTTGGAGTGTTTCCCACTTTGCACAAATAGTTTACAGCTGATCACTAGCAAGAAAGATAAAGGCCATCACAGTAAGGAGAGATCAGTATGCTAATTGTGCTTGTCTGATGATAGTCAAACATTTGAAACTTATTTACCATACTAATGCTTCTCCTGATGGATGTTGATATAAATCTTATGTCACCCTTAGCAAAGTTTGGCTTTGTGTGTACAGGCACTGAGATATTTATAGCATATGTATGTGGTGTAAGGGAAATATTTCCAGTCTTTATTCTTCTATAACTTCCTTTTTTCCATACTGGAAAGGGAAGAGGTGAATTGTTTATTATCCTTTGGGAACGCACTAATCTGCTGTTTCTCACCACAGCCTTACATTTACCTCTATTTCCTGTTGCCCTGCTGTTACATCATTTTGTATTTCACTCTAAAATAGCTAATAAAAGACTTAATGAAACTGACTTTCAAATAAAATTTAAATTTTTCCCACATAACAGCTATCTATAAGACAAGGAGTTAGTTCTAAGTTTCAGCAACTCATGTCTTGCCTCTCAGTTTGAGGTCTGAATCTACCTTTGGATCAAGTCTTGATTGTTAGATTGCACCTATGTAAACATCAATTCTGATTTTCCATACACAGCAATTTGTATTCATACAAACTTCCTTTAAATGTACACTCATACCTGTACGTGGAGAGTTCGGTCAGCTCAGCTGTTGTAAGTGTCCAAATGCTTCATATTTATATATGTAATCACACCGTTGTCATGCAAAACTGTTTTTACCAGATGAACCTTATGTTGCGCAAATCAAATGAAAACGGGTAGTTTCAACAAAGTCAAAGGCAAGTCCAGCTCAACTGAAAACAAGGTCCTTCCAAGCCCTGCTCCCGCTGAAGTTAAACGTCAAGGTAGTGTTGTGCTGTAGTAGAATCACTTGGCTAATTCTACTGTACGAGTCATCTAGCACTTAGAAATTTATTTACAGTATCCAACCTTTAATGGGAGAAGTTACTGTAAGCCAAAACAGGCTTTTACGGTAACATTTCCACACATTTTAGCTTCTGCTATGCCTCAGACTACTTCTGAGCTTGTTTTTTGTCCTGTAATAAGGCCATTTTCTTTACTCTGCGGGAACATTCAGATTTCAAGATTTAACACTGAGATAATTAAAAATCTTGCTTATTCTAGGCACAAAGACAATGCATAGTCTGGGTTCTGCTGTAATCTTAGCATGGTGTCATGATGTCATGTAACAGCATGCTGTGAATACACCTAGTACTTCTAAACAGAGTTCTTTTTATATGGCTTTTATCAGAATTTTGTACTTCTATAAAGATAGAAAATGTCAGGAAAATGTTTCCATGAATAACTATTATTTATTTGTGTCAGAAATTGAGTAAGAAATGTTTTTACACACTGATTCCATATGAATCCACAGGGAAACTAGACAAATTCTCCATTTTCTTTAGATGCATTGCCTTTGACAGCTATAGAATATAAATTCTGAAAAGTGTACAAAGTTTATTTAAAATGAGATGTTATTTGAAGTGTGTTCTATCTTTTTACAAAATATACAATCAACAAGCTAATTGATAAACATGTATCAAAGATCACAATCAATGCCTTTTTCAAAGATTTTATGGTATCAGGTCTAAAAAGAACAGACATTTACAATAATTTTGTAGACTGACAATGGGCTTCCTAGGGCACTTTGGTATTTGTTCTTTTGTTTATTTTTACATCTGTAAAGGAACGTGCATATAGAGCTCTCTGATAGATACATTATGTTTTTCTTACAATTTTATCAAAGTTACCTGAATAATTATGGTTATACAAACTATCCAGTGCCACACTAAATCCATATACTCATAAGACATAACTGTTAAATAGTTACTCCTCACCTTTGTTGCTTTCCCATACTCTTTACCTGTACTTCTAAACACATAGCCATGGATACGTAAGAAAGCTAAGTTAAATAAATAATTAAAAAATAAAATTAGTGGTAGTATGCCTCTAATTTTGGAAAACTACTTTCTTTTTTCAGAACTCCAAAGGTTTACCTGCAGGGATGTTTGTTGGTATAGACAAGTTTAACCATCTTTTTCTGATGATTTTCCAAAATTCCAGAATATGGTGTGATGTTAAATTTTAATTTTTTTTCTATACAGAGAAATTTGAAATTCCTGATAAGCTCTGCCAGTATGAATGTGATTAAGGTTTCAGGTTCTTAGAGATGAGGTTACATATAGACACTGATTAGAAAGTTTCAGCTATCCAGTTTTCTTGATTGCTGCTGTTCTTTCACTTATTAGAAACTATGTGTTGCAAGACAAAATTCTAATACTGGATTTAAACCACAATGCCACTGATCTTCGCTCATCTTTGTACAATTTATAAAAAATGTTAACATTTCAAGACTAGTGCAATGACTTAAAAATCTGGGTATGACTTATTTTCAGGTTTGTTTGTTCTGCTAATGAAAGAGCTACCGTATTTTCCTTTATATGTAGGTATGTAATTTCTGCTGACGTTAAAAGGAGATGTGAAACACATATTTTTAAAAACAAAACGTGGAATAAAAGCTCAATGTATTCTTGACCTCCAGTGCTGAAAAGAACAGCCTGTTTTCTGTTTGAAGTTCTCATTCATTGTAGTGCTGTGTCCTAAATATCCCATTCATTTAAATTACAGGAATAGAGTACTACGCAACACTGGGGTTGACAAAACAAAGGTTTCTTTTCAATGGTCTATTTTTATGCTCTATTTATAATACTGTAGCAGGTATTTTAGGAAAACTACTATTAAGCAAACAGTTCTATAGTACTGAATTTTCAAGTATGTTTTAGCTGTCTGGTTTGGCAGCCCAGTTTAAGAAAACAAATGATAGGCTTTGCAGTAACAGCTCATTAGACAGAAGGATGGGCTTGACCTTAAGGCCTGACTTGAGAGATCTGAGTTATCAGTTTTGCATGACCCTTGGCTAATCTCTTATCTCTGTGTGCTTCAATTCTCTATCTGTAGAATGAGAGATAATACTCTCTTTGCTTTCTTATACTGTAAACTCTTACTATGCTTACTATACATGAAGCCAGTAGGATCACTAGTGTGGTGCTGACTTTGGTACTATTACAGTAATATATTCTATGTTATTATTAAGATAATTCCATAAAAATGTAATGTTAGGTGTTAAAACATATATGTATATATTATTAATATATAAAAGTATAAACACAAAATGGACTTTCACAGTTCTGTGCTGGAGTCTGACATTATTTCACCCTAAATACTGCCCTACACACAGCCTGAATTGAGTAGTCAACAGCACGTCCAATTTCTCTGTCTGAAGCATACAGACCATTAAGAGTTCCCTTGGACAGGTCCTTCTTAATGCCACTGCAAATCCATCTCAAGTACCTGATGTTTGATTTGGTCTTTAACTTTCACTAGTCGTTATGAGAGCCAAAGAATTTATACTGAATGTTTCAACCAGGTAAGTTTCATGTACATCCTCCCATCACCACCCTCCGTTTTCCCACCCCCCCGCCCCGCTTCCTAGGGTGAGCCAGGGGCCTTCATTCCAGGTCTTGCAGAATGTGACAGACAGGACTGCAGTGGCTCTATCAGGTCAGCTGTTGTCGATCTGGATTTCTGACTAATTTCTCTATCGGTTTAATTGTAGCTCCTTTAAAACACTGAAAAGCCCATTATGAAGTTGCTGGGGAAAAAAAAGAGAGAAATAGTCATTAATGAGAGATTTTGTAGTCTAATGTCTCATATAAAATAGAATATATTATTTATGAAATACAGGGTTGAAATTTGGGGTAATGTTTCTTAATTTGGAAATTTCAGCTGAGAAGGTTAAGAAAAAAAACCATAAAAAGCCAAAAGCAAGAAGGCTTCTAATATAAGACTTTTTTCCATTTGTTTTGTCCCATGTTTTGCCTATGTAAAAAAATCAAGTTTATTCCCCTCATCATTTCAAATGTTGTGAAAAAAAGAAGCTGCTATGCTCATCCCAGTTTCCAACCACCTGTTGAAATTCAGGCTTAAGGGTCCATCCTGTTTGCATCTGCAAATAGCTTTATCCATATGTACAACTCCATTGAGATCAATAAGATTACTTGTGTCTGTCAAGTTACCCAGGCATGTAAATATTTGCTGAATTAGGACTAAAACTGGAAGGGAATGTAAACGTAGATGGTAAATCCTACTTAAGATAAAGGAGCTGAGCACTCACAGTGATGACTGGAGTTAAGACAGTTAGTTCAGGTGCCTGTCACCCCTTACTCTCCAGTCAAGCTTTGTGGATTTCTAAACTGCTTTATAAAGCAGAATTATCTTTAGCTAAATGTCTACAAAATGTATTCTGAATTAATAAGTACACTGGTTTGCTTTGTCATAGATTTTTGTTATAAGAAATCGGCTCCCCACAGAAAACAAGATAACACTGAAAATACATTTTATTTTGATATTCTGTAGGGAAAGTAATTACAGTGTAACTGCACGTGTATCGTGCGGCTACTGCTGTCTCAAGCAAAATGCATTATGTACCGTTTCAGAGCACATTAGAGAAAATGCAGATGCTTTCTGCACAGTCTCCAGGTTACGGATGCTGAACTGGAGGAAGGGGGGTTAAGTTTACTTTTCTTAGGAACCTAAGCAAGCTGTTCAGAATAGATTCAAGAACTCTCTAAATTCCACTGTCCCTGTCATTCAGCCTCTGCATGCTGAGTGAATTGATCTGATTGCTTATCTTTTTAGGTTGATGCTTAAACTGATGAGGGAATCTCATTTATCTGTCTCTTGTTGAAATGGAGTGCAGTGAGAAGACATGGCATTCAGTAGTGAAGCATCCTTCTGGTATGTCCCTCTTTCTACTTGCAGCCCCATTCTGCCACTCAGTATGCAACCCATCTGAGATTAAATTTAAGGTATGGTAATCTTTTTTGGGCCTCACCAACTTGCCAGTTTACCATCCCATATGTGTATTCCATGTATTTCTAGGCCAGCACTATGGAGTGGAATGGTACCTCTTTGCATGGATGTTTTGGGAGTGGTGTAGTCTCTTTTCACCAAGGTGGTTTATGTCTTGACAAGATTCATGGTATAGGGTTGTTAAAAGTTTGACTTTGGTCTCCAGTTTACTGTTAGCCACTTAGTAAATCGAAACATCTTGGGTCCATAGACGGTTCTGCCATCATTTATTTATGATGCTGTCATGCTTGGGGCTACAACGTTATTTTAATATATAATGGGTTTAGAAGATGCAAAACTACTTACTGCATGTTTTATTCATTCTTAAATTG
Source organism: Strix uralensis (assembly GCF_047716275.1). Taxonomy (NCBI): domain Eukaryota; kingdom Metazoa; phylum Chordata; class Aves; order Strigiformes; family Strigidae; genus Strix; species Strix uralensis. The sequence goes on from NC_133975.1 coordinate 44,967,740, forward strand.
CCAGAGCGCCTCGGTTTCCTTTTGATGCCTACCCTATTTGCATATGCTACCTGCGTGCTTCTGCAGCCACTTACTATTTGAATGTGTATGTCCCCATCGGCTATAAAGCATTAATGTTTTGCACTTGTATAGCCTTTCATCCAAGGAGCTCAAAGTCTTTTGCTGACAATGATTAAGAATCACAGTCCCCTTTGAAGTGGGTAAATGCTGCCACCTTCACGTTACTGACGGGCAGGGTGAAGTGAGTTTGCCCTGCACCCGCCGCGGAAGCAGTGTCGGAGCATCCTCTCCTGCCTTGACGCTCATCGCGCTGTTTGCCCCGCAGCTTTGCAAGTGGCCTTAAACGCCTGCGGGGCAGCACTTCGTCCTATTTAGCAGAGCCCGTTATTTCCCGCCCTGCCCCAGCCAGGGCGTTTGCGCGGCAGCGGCGGCCGGGGCGGGGGATAACGGAGCCGGCGGCAGCGGGCGGCGGAGGGGCGACCGCCCCGCGGCCCTCCGTGCGCCGCTCCCCAGCCCGCTTCTCGGAACGAACCGAGGGAGGCCCGCCGGGATCACACCCGGGGCTTGGCTTGCTCCCCAAATGCCTCTGAAACTGCTCCGAGACGCCGGTGTAAACGGAAAAGCGTGCTGCCCGCGGAGAGAGCGCTGCGCCGCCCCGGGCGCGCCCGGCGTCACCCCCGACACGCGCGGGTTACCTCGCCACGCTCCGGCGGGGGCTCAGGGGAAGGGCACCCTGGAGTGGAGCGGCATGCAGCGCCGGTGGGAGCAGCCGTGCCGGTGGAGCTTCCTGCGCAGGGCCAGGTTGGCTGCGGAGACAGGGAGGGAGAAGGGGGGGAGTCGGGGGAGATCGCCGGCACCGTGCCCCGGCAGCAGGTCCGCAACAGCTGCCTACCGCAAGTCCCAGTTTGTTCCTCCCCCCCTCCCCAAGTTGCCCGGCTCCTGAGACACCGGGTGCATCATCTCACGCTGCCGCTCTAAGTAGAGATGAAACGCACGGACCGAACAGCAAAACCCCTTCGTAAAACGCGTGGCAGCGGCAGCCGGGCAGCTGCAAACCCGCCCCGGCGGGCAGGAACCGCCTGCGGGAGGGGGTGAGAGGAACACGGCGGAGGTGCGCGCGGCAGGCACGGCCCCACAGCCCCCCCCCGGGCACACGCAGCCGCGCCGCGGCATCGCTTACCTGGCCTCTGGCCGTCGGCAGGGAGGAGACTCGCCAGGAGAAAAAACACGATACAAAGGAGCGGTTGGAGTCTCATGTCTGCCGTAAGGGTAGAGGCGCGCTCCGAGGGCGCGTGTATATGTATATAGGCGAAGAAATGTATAGAATACTGGCCCGCGTGGCTGTAAGAGGCAGGCAGCCCCCTGCCAGGCTCACATGCCAGGGACAGGCCGGGGAGGCGGCCGCCAGCCGCGTTTTCCAGCAAGGTTAATGATCAGGCAGGGGCAAGGTTCCTGGTTTGCACTGCGGTCAGTGCCTCCCTCTCTTCCTTCTCCCTTTCCTCTCTCTTTTTTTTTTTTTCTTGTCACTCCCCCTTGTTTTCCATAAGCAAACAATGCAGGAATGAAAAGTCCGTGTAAACAGTAGCTTCTGTCAAGGCATTAGGGGCAAGGAGCCTCTTGAACAATGCAGCGACCTCACTTAAGATTCAACCCAGGCAGGGGGAAAAAAAAAAAAAAGTAAAGCAAGCCCCGATGTTCCCTCCCCCATTTGCAACTGTTTAAACTTTGCATTGCCCATATTGGTCCCACATGCAGCCAGCAATGGCAGTGGCAGGAAGTGTGGCCCGTCCCCCCCCGCCGCTTTGTCCCTCCTGAAAGCCCGGGCTGGGAAGTGCCCCCCAGCCCAGCGCTCCTCGCAGCTCAAACGCTTTCTCTTCTTCCCTAAACTAGCTGCGAAGTTGCGGCTATTCAAAGTGAAACTGGTAGCAGTTAAGGCTAATGGGTGTCTTTTGTACCGTCTAGTATTTTTAAAGGATCAGAATATTCTGGAATTAATTTGCGAGATTTTTTTTTTTTTTTACCATGTCGGGTAAAATAGAAGTATTACGCACCGTATCAGTTACAACAGGGACATTTTGGGGAAAGCAGTTTTCGGTGGGACGTTACGTTTGCATAACCCACCTGTACATTGCATTATACCTGTACCAGATGATGGTGAAAGCTCGCTTTAACAAACCACGCTGAAAACAGCTGGGGTGGTAACAGTGCAGATCTGCAAGCCGTGAAGAGCAGACAAACCCTGTGAAATGTGTTAGCAGCAGCGATGGGTTTGAAATCCAGTGAATTAGTGGCATCAGTTAAAATTCCACTGGTCTTTTACTTATTTTCACCCTGCTGATTTCTTGGGATGGAATAGCACCTAGTGATTTGGAAAATTAAAATTTGTCCCTTTTTGGAAAGAGTCTGTGTTTTAAAATATGCAGAAAAGAGTACCTTTCTGTATAGATTAAATACTATCATTGATAGATAAGTGTTACTGAAAGTTGTTTGAAGTCGTTCTCTGCCTAATTCCTTAAAGAGTAGAATATATGGGTTTTTTTTATTAAATTGCCCCTGTATTTTTTTCCCCCGTTGTGGGTTTTCCCATTTTCTTTAAAAGCCTGTTTAACTCGATGGTTCATGCTAGTCCCTCCTCATAGAGTTATACATCATTACTGGGTTACTTGATTTGTCTAGGTGAAGTATGCCTGTATGAGTTACAAGACACCTTGCAGCTTGAATACATGGTGAAAATAGTTACTAAATGTTATTTTTAAATTATGTCAAGACTGCTAGGAAGGTGTCTCAGACAAAACAGTAACAAAGGAAATGCTCTGCTGGTTTGATCACGTTGGTCTGTCGTAAGCAGCACACGCTTCCCAGGGTTCATCTGTACAGCTTGGTGGTCATTATGTTTTCTCTGTACGATCTCTGGCCTTTAAACTAGACTTCTGTTTAATATTGATGCCACTAGCTCAGCTGAAATCAGGGTCCCATGGTGCCGGCGACAGAATTGTCCTACAGAGGGTATCATTTCAAATAGAAAGGTGATGGAGAAGGAGAGAAGCGGTGTGGCCAGGTCACACAGCAAGTTTGTGACAGAATCAGGGTTACATCCTCAATATCCTAAATCTCACTCTGGCGCCGTCTCCACCAGGATTCTTTTAGGGATGCATTCACTTGTTCACCATGAATGAGAACAGGCTGGCCACCTCGTTCATACAGCCCTGCAAATGATGATGACTTTCATTCAGCAGTCAGCTATATAAGGTTCAGACCCATAACGTTAAGGTGAAAAGTAGTATAGACTTCAAAGTGATAGGGACTCTGTAAATAGCTAAAAGGGCAGAAAGAATGCGTAGACTATTGCTCGTCCCTCGGGCTATCTAGGCCTCTTCTGCACCTGTATGTGGTGAAATTTACAGACATTCTGAGGAGTCATTAAATTTTAAGGAAATTGAGTAAGATACAATATTTAAGAGCAATATTTATCTTATTCTTTTACTGTAGTTTACTATGAGCTGTCATTCTATAGTTACTCTGTGCAGAAGTTTACAACGGTTTATTCAAGTAATAAAGTCCAAGTCACTGTAACATGAGCATCACATATTTCTTGTAATTTTCATGTAAGCAACAGTAATAATTTGATGCTTACCCACTGAAGAAATTTATAAAATGTATTGCAGTCCCACTCTAGAATTTATAGTTCTTTTGCAAGCAGCTTTCCTTCAGGTATTTACCTTCATGTGACATACTACTGCTTGAAATTAGGCAAAGACCAACTAGGCAGAATGTAGTGATGTAATAGTTCTGCCTTTTTCACAGTGTTTGCTCGTGGCTTTTGTGTTGGTTTTTTTTTCCAATTGGCTTAAGAGGAAAGGGAATGTAAAGTATATAGGAAAGCTGGAGGTCTGTAGATAACGCTTTAGGAGCTAGAAGAATTAGTTCTTTGAATCAAAAGCTTCCCTTCTCTCTTATAATCTGAAAGGAACATGATAAAGGGATGATGATTTCAGCATTTATTACCTATGTCACTGCTACTTTTCCAGCAGGCACTCCGTTCACTACCTCCTCCCTGATAGGATCAAAATAGTCAAATTATCACTTTACTTCCAGAAGGTGAAAAAAAATAGCACATCACAAACAATTTCAAAAGTTACAAGGAAAATTTAGGACTGCCTTGCCTGCATATCAAACATTGACTGTAACACACATGTCTTTTGCTTGACACATTCATATTCAGTACTGTATCACTTCACTGGCTATAAATTGTTCTGCATAACATTTTCAATACAAAGTGACTGTTACAGTCTATTTATTTGAGGATAAAATAATTTGAAATCATTGTGCCATTTCTAAGAATAAGATTGGGAGAAATAAGGGAAAAGTGAGGGAATATAAAATTATTTTGTCACAGATAGAAAAATATAAAATCGACAATTTAAATGAGAGAGCAAGTGACTGGAAGCACAAAAGATAAAATAATGGGTAGTAGCGGTAAAATTCATAGTAATAAGAAGTAGAGTAAGCAGAGCTGGATGACAACAACAGGAGAGAAAGATAATTGGGCACTTCCTAGTAAGGAGTAAGGGATTAATTAGCATTCCCTGTTGTGCTGCTAGTCAGAAATTGAATCCTGCCTTTCCTTTGAAGGCCAGCACATAACTATAAACTAGTGTTTATCATTAAGCTTTGAGAACAGCTTTCAAATGCTATCAGTATAAAATGCTAAATGAAGCTTATCAAGTACAGGAATTGTTATATATGGTAATATTGGTTTCAATCTCTGTATCTCAGATACCCCCTTGGACAATCTCTCTTCCCCTCCTAGAGATCTATAAAAATACAGTCATCGTTGTGGACCTTTACTGTGCTATAAGTAAACATACCGAATGCTCAGCAGAGTGATAGTAACAGTGAAAATTGTTGTTTATTTTGACTTAGAACTGTCAGATAAGATAGAGTATCGGAGTTTCTAATCAGATTTTCTAACTTTGTGTTCCCCAAATTCATCCATCCTGCTGATCCGGAGGAATTATTTCACTAACCAGACAAGATCAGGGATAAAAATATTTACTTCAAAAGAATTTGGTGAAGCAAATAATCAAGTCCAATGGCAAATATCATTAGAAAAAGTTCTAGGCTTTTCATAGTTCCTTTCTTACATTGCAAGATGGTATATGAGCTGGGCAACAAATGGAAGAAAAAATGCCCCAAAATTATCTGAGCTGCTGCTTGAGGGGAAAAAGTTGGCAGAGAAATGCTCAAAGGGATAAATTTTGAAATGTTGTTTAGGCGTCTGTGATGTATTTTTTTCACCACAGATTTCACTGGGATTATTATTTCATGGTTTTATTGGGTCTATGTGCCAGCCACGAGTATAAAGGATGGTTTTTCTACAGCCCAGGGTACAGCATCAGAAGCCAAATATAATGTTTGCCTTCTTCATTGACTATAATCGTGAAGACTACTTTGTCTAGACAAAGCTCATTAGCTTGAAAATTATGATTTCAGGAGAAAATGATAGACTTTTTGTCATGATTTTAATCTGTGCTTGGAAATGAAAACCTATTCAGAAACTAAAACCTATTCCTCTTCTTTTGCATTTTGTGCTTTTTCTGGAAAAAAAAAAAAAATCTGCTTCCTAGCATGTTTGTGCTCAGCTGCCTTTCCTGCCTGGGGGGTGACAGTGCTCCGGAAGAAAATGGTGATCATCAGGCAGGAGGAATGCGCACCAGTAACCTGACACTGGAGACAGATGTGCTCAAGGAAAGGAAATGGGGGACGGCTCAGACTGGGCTAAACCTTGTATAATTTTGACCTTTTTTTCTTTTTTTTTTTTCTGTTTGAGAGGTTTTCCACATGCATTGCAGAGATGCACAACCTGGAAAGTACATTTTCTTTCTTTTTAAAATGGGAAGATAGTTTGCAGCGTCCATGGCAGCATCTCCCAAGTCTTACTGCAGTACAAGTCGTAATTATAATTATTAGAATAATAGTAAAAAGGAAAAACATTCTCTGGCAGATTTCAGTCTGTCTGTCTTCTGTAACCCTACAATCTGTAGGGTTGATTTCATTTAATACATTGAAAGTAATACCAGCCATGCACCTGAATAATCACAAAGTCCCTCCTAGACAAATGATGATTTCATCAGTTACCTGCACAACTGTATTGATGGATTTTCCTTTTTACTTAAGGAAAACACGTTTACATGGGCTGGAAGGCGCACTTATTTTTCAGTTGTTTTCCATCCCTAACAAGTAAATTCAATTCTAAGATTTATCTAGGAAATATATATCTTTTTTTTTTTTTTTTTTTTTCTTAATAGGAAAACAAAGAGGCGAACTCTGGAGCAGCAGTGCCTGTGATCCCCACCAGTGCGACCACATGTTCTGTTTCAGGCAACCCATTTGGGGTCAGATTCTTCTCTGGCACTGGTCATAATTTCAGAGCTTTTTTAATTTGAAGAGACATTTATGTTGTCTTTAATTAATGATGTTCAAGAAAAAAAATGCAATGCTTGCAAAGCACCATGTTCTATAATTAGATTTTATTTGCTGGTTAACTTTCAAATATGTAAATGCCTTACATATGTAGACCCTTTGTGCCCTAGGTTTCATCAGGGAAAGTCTTTAAAAAGTACATTTTTCACGTTATAATGAAAACTCATAAGTGATCATGTAAATAAGGTGAACAAGGTTACTGTTCTGCTACAGCTTCTAACATACATGTTTTGGAAAGAGAGGTGCTCCACTGCAGTATTTAACATACATGTCACTGTTTGTATTTGCTAGGGAAAGTTCCATAAAGAAACACAGATATATTTTTGTACTCTATGTTGCAGAGCTTCACATGCGGTTGGAAAATTACTGGTTTTATCTAAATTATCCATTTAGTTGTACAAATATCAGTAAGTTTTTCACATAGAAAGATTTAATTTCCTGGAGATCGTTTTCTATAGAACTGATGTTCTGTTTTGGATCCGGGCAGCCACTAGCCACAGCAAAATTTTAATGCAGGAAATGCTAGGACGTGCTTGGCAAATTTCTGCAGAGGTTGGATGAGTGATTACTTGAGAGAGAATTTCAAATGACCCTCCAGCTCTTTACATATTTATACTTCGGACTTTGGGTAGTAAATTTGGTTTGCGGTTTCAGTAGATTATTTTCTATGTTGCTTTCAGTTTATCATTAGGGATATGGTATCACATGAAGCAGCTCTGTAGGAAGAGTGAGATCAAGTTCCTATAAGGGGGTCTAGTGTGATGTTTTAGTATTCCAAATAGTTGTCACCATTAATATTAACCCTCTGCAAGCCCGGTCACCAATTTCCAGCGAGGTGAAATGTGCACTTTATGTATGGGCTTTCCTATGAAGGTTTGGACTTTTCTAGTACAGTCCTTTGAACTTCACCTCCTGGCAAAAAGATTGCAGCTCTGCCTTGCTCTTCATCAATGGCTAGGCTGTGGTACTGCCTTTTTGTATTTTTCCTATGTGAATTATTTCTTTATCTGCTGTGGTCAGGAAGGTCAGCCTTTCTGTTGCTGACACAACTGGTGAGAGGTGGAAAAGCAGAGAAGGTTATGTATGATTTTTTCACTTTTCTGACCTTCAGGCAAGCTGAAAAGCAGGAATTGCAAGCTTACATTCACATAAAAAATATCAACACATGGAAAAGAATGAAGGCAAGGAAGTCAAGCTTTTATTCAGAAAAATGGTGAATTTCTCACTGAATTCCTACATTGTTTGTCCCTTGACTGCTGTGTGGGAAAGGCCAATTTTTTCTGTTTGCGTATTATATAGTTTCGTTTATTGAAAAGTTTCTCAGTGCTTACTCTTAGTTAGGGTAATAGCACCTACATGATAACTAGCCTCAGGTATTTTATTAGCTGTTCTGGATATTGTATACTTCTAACTAATAACAGATTTTCCAAGGGACAAGATTTACGTCATAGACTCGTAAGACCTGTCTGTGCCAGCATCTTTTTTAATTACATACACTGGATAATTCAGTTACTGTGCAGTGGTTACAAAGTCCACCCCACAGAAAAGACTGCTCTGGAGAAGCTGTTGGTGCTCTAACTGCTGTCCTTGCTAGGTGACTGCACCGATCAGTGATTGCCATGGATCTTACCATTTCTCCTACTGTTGAAGCTGCTCTGATAGGAAAGATGGGAAATTTTGAGGAAAAAAGCCTATTGTAGCGCCTTACCCCCTTCTAATACCATAAGGTGATTACTGGCTGTACAATACCTATAGCTATACCAAATAAGGTCCAGTCATTTTTTTTTAATGGAAAAGGGTTATCGCTATCAATGGAAAGGCCAAAGACTAAATTAGCAGGAATGATGTAGTGGAAATTTTTTTAAAGCCTGACATTAGGTACAGGGTACAGTGAACGAATATCCTGTAGAAGCTGAAGCAGCCGTGCAGCAGTCCAGAAATGTTTTGGGGGGTTATTTTGCTAGTTTTGAGAGGTGATGATGATTTGCACTGGTTTTGCTTCTACAGTATATATATATGTATTAAATAATTATCATCTCTAATGTGAATAAAAGGCACAAAGCAAAGCTCAAAGTAAATTGAGTTGATCTCACTGTTCACCACAAGGATCCTTGCACTAAGCCCTCCAAGAAGATCTTGAGACTCTAGGCTCATCAGTGTTTTGTAATGGATACTGTACTCACTCAAAAATAGATGACTTCAGGAAACAAAACAGCAGCCAGAAACACCAACCCTCCGACAAAATACATGGTTCGTGGAAGAAAGTTTACATTAGGTTACGTGCATAACTTAACCTAATGTCAGGAATTGCAGTTCATGAGGTGTGTTGCATCACAGCTTTAGAAACTCTCAGTTGAATTTGGCAGTGCTTTTATTTACATTTGAGGCTAGTAAATATTTTCAGCTTGCAAATCTCTACAAAGCAGTAATAAAACTCTCTGTTACCAGAGACCCTGAGGAACTTTTGATATGCGCTATTTTCTAAAGTCTGTTTTGCAAAAGGAGATGTGGTCCTTGATCCTTCAACTTACTCCTGATTGCAGCGTTTGAATCCTTTAAAAACACAAAGATAATATTATTATTGATACAGAGATGAAGATGCTCATATATCAGATCTGCAAAATTTTATTCTTTTTGAAGAGTTCTTAATTTAGTCAATAATTACTTTTGTATGGTTGTGTGTCCCAATCATAAAATGGCATATTTCTTTATACTGGAAGCATACTTACCTACAGGGCAAGAAATCCAATTTTCTGTTCAGTAAAAACTTGCTTTTTATTAACGTGAGAAATTGATGTGCAGTTACTTACTCAGAATAATACAATGTAATAGAATTTTTTCCAAAGTTATAACCTGATCTTGCATAAATTTACACACTTTGTGTGAACTTTCATGCATCAAATTTAGTTGAGAGCAAAACTTTTCAAAACTGAGACAAGAGTCCTCACAATTTTTGGACCAGTGTTACTAATATGCATATTCCATACTTGAGTGATGGTATAGCTAGTACCACTTGCATTAGATTTCAGATTGTATGTAATGAGATGTAAGAGTATAGTGGGATGAATATATCCTAGAAAAGATGTTAGCTGACCAATTTAGGCTTTTGTCCTTCAATCTGATACAAATAAATGTGTGTACAGGGTCAAGAAGTAATTAGCAAATTCCTTGTATTTATTAATTATGTAAATTTAAAGAATCTTTATTTTAGCTTAGTGGACTGATACTGCACTGCTTAAATTCAAGTTGCGTTGCTCAGTTGTGATAGACTGTGTAAGACAATAATCTAATTTGTTTTCCGTGATTATACAAGTAATGTTTTCTCACAAAGAATAATCTTGATTGAACTGCTGTTTCTAATGCTCATGAAAACAGCTATGTATTGTTTAAATGTTTTCAAGAAGAGCTCTGTGTTGAAAATAAGTTGAAATTGAAGGTAGTTGTAGAAGTATATCCCACTGAGGGTGACTTTTGGTGTGCTTTTGAAAACAGGCCTTCACATTTGGATGCTATTGTGCATATGTACACATACTAAAGCTATGTTTTGCCTTTTTTTTTTCTTTTTTTTCTTTTTTTTTTTTTTTTAAATGAGTCAATAAGTTGAGTAGTGAATACCTGGCAGTGGGCTTACAGGATATATCTGGAGACACAGTGATTTGTACCTTTGTAGTTGAATAAATTAGCTTAATGGTTTTCCAGCATGATACATGCAGGATGGAAGAATCCCAGCAAGAATGTCACAGCTCAAGTATATATTGTGTTGCTGATATGTAGTAAAACACAGTTTTTCATTTCCACAAGGAGCAAATTAAATACAGAAATCAGAAAGCTTCCTCTGGCCAGTCAATAGCCCTTCGGAGTGCAGTAGGTGTGAGGTAGCTGTGCAGTGTTCTGGCTGCCAGAGCGGCCTGGGGCTGCTTTGGCCCGATTTACTTAGTTTTAGGTTCAACTGTCTTTAAAAGCCTCCAGGGAGCTGTCATGACAACAGACAGGGATTAATGGGATGCAGGAGTCCAGGCTTGTTTCTGTCAAGGAGGTTGAGTGGGCAGTGAAGTGGCAGGGGCAGCTGTCAGTAGTTCTGCCATTTCTGTGCTGTGTGTCTCCAAATATCGCACAGGGTTTAGTAACTCTTTCCCCCTCCCCCTTGCCTGCCTTGTGTTGTCCCACTGCTACAAGGGCACCGTAGCAAAGGTCTACTGAATATGAAATCACACCGCATCATCTTCGCAAAGCTGTCTTTTCAAAAACTTTGAGCTGTGATTCAATGTGACTACATTATTTGCAGTATTTTTGTTTCCCTTTTATAGCTTTTACAATGAAAGAAACCCAAGGTTTTTACACATGTATCTCATGTTCTGGGTACAGATGGCACTCACAGACTTATTCCTTACCTACACTAGATTTTGGCGATGTCCAATGCTGAAAGCCTGGGGAGTCTCAGCACTACGCTATCATGTGTTTGGGCCTACTGGAGAGGTTCCCATCTCCCGGTCCACGTCTTCATGGTTGGAGCCTTGGAGTCACTGGGCTTTCTCTGCCTGCGCTGCACTACCCATGATGCAGGCAAGTGCCTTTTGGGTTCCAAGCTTCTTTGAGAGAAGGTGGCCAGAGCTGTGGACCACCACTGTCCAGGCATTTCTTGCAGCCTGTTCCTAGTTGTCTTCACTCTCAGGAAGGATCAGGATGGAGAATACCAGCTGGATGAATTGTTTTTGTGCCAGCTTCTGCTGTCTTTCCTGGGGAGCCCTTTGGTTTCCCATCGTATTGTAGTTGTATAGTTTTCACAAGATGTGCAAAGGGTACTGTGTCCTGAAGGCTGGGAGCAACTGAGAACAGGTTACAAGCTCCACAGCTTGTTCTGGCACACAGAAAATGTCCTGCAGACTAGCTTGGATAACTTGTGGTTGGTATTTCAACTGGAAATCCTAATGAAGAAAGAATTTATAGAATGAGCTTCAGAAGTGTTCTTCACAAGACTCCTGTCACTGCAGTGATTTACCCGTACCAGGTTTAGATGTGCTAGTTCAGGTAACCATAGCAGTGTAATAGTGAAATAGCCATTCTCCTGAGTATTTGCTCATGTCCGCTGATGTGTTTACAACCTGTTCTTGGGGCCATGCTGCCATGGTGACAGGGGTGGCCTTCCTGAGCTAACTTATTTAAGGGCATCATTGAATTGGTACTAATTTCATCCTGACTAACCAACATTAAATGCTGTGTACTTAGAGAGTTAAATAAATTATATGAGGGTTATCTGTAATAATGTATTAATATAAGTGCATTCTACTCAAAGGTCAGCAGCTACAACTTTTATTCTTTTCAGCTTCTGTCACTGGCATGTAGCAGAATAAATAGACCATGATCTACTCTTGTATGATAATTCATATGTTTCTCTATACCAACAGCAGGGTTTCATGACTTTAAATACTTAAAATACTAGGCATATGAAAACTTTCAGAATTCAGATGGAAATTGCCTGCAGTCATCTTTGGAAGGCACCAACAAACTTGCTATTCCTTGTCCCGTTTTTCAAAGGATTAATGTGTATTTACTAGGACCTTTTATTGGAATCTCAACAGCAACAAACTCACCTTACAGTTTTACTGATAAAGAGAATACTGTGTAATTTTCTCAGTGTGTATCATTAATAGTTGAATTGTTAAAGTAATGTTTATACTGCAGACACATTTTTTCTCTTTGATTTGTCCAAGAAGACCTGAGAAGAACCCAAGTAGAAAGTTGAGGTTTATTACACTCTAAATTAAGCTTAAATGACTTATAGTATCATATTTATAGAACTGTGACTACACTTTTATATAGAATCTTTATAGAGATTTTTAAGAAGAATTTAGTGGTTTACAGATAGCTGATTGAAATACATTATTTTCAGGGTTTGTTGCAGTTGTTACACATTAACTAACAGTGTGCTAACAGCTAAGTAAATGTTTGGCAACTGATCAGAAGCTCTAAATGAGGTCATAACATATGGAGAGGTCCTGAGAGTTTACAATTCCTCTGTGTCTCAATGAATATTGTAGCTACTAAGCATCCTTTGCAGCTTGTAGGCTCTGATCCAATGGTGTGCTAGAGCTTATGTGTATATTTAAGCTGCTAAGTAGATCCATCAGCTTCACTAAGGCTACTCATCTGCTTAAAATTGTGTACAGACATGAATACTTTGCTGGGCCAAGGTGTTGTGGAATAAAGAAGAAGTTGTTGGGAAAGTTTCAGTACAACAAGGTACGACTCGAAAACATCTTTGTCCAGCATGCTAAATTGCTGCTTATTACTGCATGTGAGCAGCAACTGATTTCTTTTATGAAAAGCATTGTTTTCTATCTGATTGCAGCTCATGAAATCATAAATACATTTAATGTGCTCTTGTTTTACCCTTGCCTATAAATTATCATTATAGCTGACATGGTGCATGCAGAACCATGAAAGTAATGATTTTAGGTTAATAGGCATGCTTCTTATGATGTCAGGCTTAATTGAAAGCCAGCTATTGAGCCCAGTATTTCAGAGGGAGTAGTTTATACTCCCCTCACATCGTCTCCCATAGTTTTGATATAATTTGGATTGATGGATTGGCTACGTTGCAGTGGCCACTAACTGGAATGGCATGGTGAGCAGAAATGCATGAAAGAGGAGTACCTTCTTTAATGAGGCAATTTATAGGAAAAATATTTTCTGAAGTATTTCATTGTAAGTAGGGGAGAAGATCTCAGAGTCTTTGCAGTTTGCACTGGACCAATTCTTAATATTGAGCAAACCTAACAGAAATGAAAATGTGAGTTTTTTGGACATTTGTGCGAGATGCCTCTCCTAGTGGGTGGAAGAGAGCACTAAGAAATACTGGTATAAAATACAGAAAAGGAGAAGTACTTTCTTGAATTTTTTGTTGAAATACTATCAGTTTATTCAGAGTTTCATTATCTCTTCTGTTATCAAACAGGAAATCCAGGCTTTGCTTTACTGCCCCTGAAAGGTAGTCTTATCAACCAGCCATGCTTTGCATTTGGCTCCCCAAAGTTTCTTCCACTTCTGGTATCTCACAGAGTGATTAGCTCTGAAAGAAGCGGGTGGAGCCAACCTGTGTTTAGCACTGGTACACACCATTGGATATTTTATTTGTGTGAAGACAGAAAAGATTAATCTTGACTCACTGAAGCTGATAAAAAAAGTGGCCTCATTTTCAGTTTGTTCAGGATTCCACTTACAGAAAATATAATCTCTACTCAGAAGGGACCTTGCTTCAGTGATTTCAGAACCATGTTTAGCAATACTATCAGCTTTATCGTAATGATACACTAATAGTATTATTAGTTATACAAAACCTAGTTACCTGAAGTTAACCATCTTGAACTGGAATGATTTTGAGAATGTGTTTTGGTTTTGTGTGGGGTTTTGAGTTTAGTTGGGGTTTTTTTTTGTGGAGAAAAAAAAAAAATTGTCTTCAGTGTAGGATCCTTTTTGAATAGATTTTATCTTTTGATGAAGATCCAGAATGTGTTTCAGTTTTGTTTTTTTTTTTAATTCAAATTTAAGAAAATTTCTGTTGACTTAAAAGTGCTTTTTTTCCAACAGAATTATTTAAAAGAAAAATCCCAGTGAACTTTATTTACTATAAGTAATTTCTCTCAGATGCAATATGTAGTTATAAACCTATACTGTGTACCAACCATGATGCGGTACAGACTTCAAGGATGAAGATGAAGCTAAATGCTCATAATAATCTGGTCAGTGTTTTTAATACATAATTTTTATATTTCTTAGTTGTTTATAGCTCTTGTTCATATAGAAAGGCCAGCAGAAACAGAAAATGAATCAAATGTGAGCTAGATCACATACTCATTGAATGCAGTAAGGCTGTCCCTTTACTTGAAGGAATGTGTAGAAACATTTGGAGAATTGTGATTTTTAACAAGAAATGCATATTTTATTTTACACTTGTAAATTATAAAGAATCTTACTTCTGTAAGATGACATAGTTGTTCACCCATTAACTTGCCATCTAAGATCCAGCTTGTTACAGATTTCAAATTCTCACAGCAAAGCTCTAATTATTTTCTTGAGTTTTTTTCCCCACCCTGGTGTTCTCCTTGTCTGACCATAAGCCCAATGGATATATTCAGATATCATAACAACTTTGCTTCTGCTTTCAGTTTATCCTGTAGATGTTTCCAGGTGATAAAAGGAGACCTTTTGAAAATTGCATGCTGCTTTCTTTTTTGTTAAGCCATGGAAAGCACACCCCAGTGCTGACAGAAACTGCTTTTGTCTTGTTGGCATGTACGTGTAATTTATACAGCTTTATAAATCATGGCTTTATGGAACTATGTGTCTTATAAAAGAGATGAAGAGTGTCCCTTTCAGAATGGATTTGTTAATGCTGAGAATGACTGATATTGTCTCCCTCTAACCTCTTGACTACCCTTTGGTAAAATAGCATGGTTTAGAGTTAATGTATTAATTGCATGTATAGGAAACTTCATTTTCAAAGTCAGTGCAGGCTGACATCTGTGTTGTCCTGTATTACAAATAAGATGGTGTTTCAGAGTAAAGAAACAGGGAGAAAAAGCTTGGTAGGGTAACTTATAATGAAAAGCCTACTGTGTTTAACAGAGTAAACTCTGAAAGGCCTTGGCTGTGTTTTTCTGTAGTTATAGATGATTATCAATATAATAGATAATTTGACAATTATATCCCTTGTAAAAACATTTAAGAGCTTTTCAGAATCATTTACATTCCTTTGTATATTTTTAGGTTTGTGTAAAAGGTACCTTCAATCTCTTAACACTTTGGAACTATTCTTCCCAAAACTAGCTATAGTCTTTGAACTTTTATTTTACTCAGATCAGTTTAACAATCATCCTGTATGGAGGGAAAGGCCATCCAAATAAAAATAAATTTTTTCCTCTATTTTTGTGGAGAACTGAAAGAACTGGTGTGTCCACATGTTTTAGCATTACACAGTCACTTCTTTGTCCAGAATTATCTTTGACAGAAGTGGAGGATCCCGTCATTGCATACTGAGGAGAATACCCCAGTTAATCAAACACAACTATTTTCAATTCAAAACGTGTAAATTTATTTTTTGTTAAAAGAGATTTAACATTAGTATGTTAAATTGCCCTCTGAACATCTGCCCATTAATGACCATAGTAAAAGACCTTTCCAGTACTCTTTACTGAATCATCAAAATCTGCCAGAGGTGAGCTACCCCCAGAAAAGTAAACATAAGTGAATATTTGATATTTCTGTGTAAATGGAAAGTTAGGAAGAAATAAAAACAATAAACCAGATCTTCTAACAAAATAGGTAAAAGCAGAAAGTCTTTTATTAAGACCCCCCCCAACCTAATTAAGTAATTAAATTCTAATATTCATTAAGTTTTATTGAAAAAAAGAGACCGCTGTGTTCTTTTTCTCAATCACTTTTTAAAAATACGTTTGCTACAGTACTGCTTCAGCTTCTTTCAATTGCTCACACACAACTGGAGAATGTGTTAATTTGCTGTGATCCTTGTTTATACACAGGAGTTGTGCTGACTTTATTTAGATTCTGCTGTAAATTGTCACTGCTCCTTTTTATAACAATAATGGATGATTTAATATTTTCTCATAACATTTTAATGCCAATT
This sequence comes from Strix uralensis, assembly GCF_047716275.1. NCBI lineage: Eukaryota > Metazoa > Chordata > Aves > Strigiformes > Strigidae > Strix > Strix uralensis. The sequence continues at coordinate 44,983,866 of NC_133975.1, forward strand.
GGCTACTAATTTATGCAATTCCATGTATTTTGCATTTTATTAGGCTTTGATTTTTGTCATAATTGCTGGTCCTTGGCTATACAAACTCAGAAATTTTATTTTTTTTAGAAGATGTAACAAATTTTGTGATAACTCTACCTCCTAACAACATTGGTCCACCTAGACCCACATTCATCAGAAGTTTATCCTAGATCTGGAAGACCAATAAGAAGTAGAAATGATCAGTCAATATTAGTTGTATGGGCACTGCAGCACCCAGGCAGCCTGGACGTGGGTCACCACCTGTTTCTCTAGGCACTGTACAAAAACAAAGCTGAAGCCCACCAAAACCCCACTGTATAATCGTAGCGTTATTGTGGCTGTGGATGATCTAAGGCAAGATTTCTAGGAAAAAGGATCTCTCATTAGACCAACCCATTCTCTGAGGAAAAACTGGTGACTTTTCAGGCACACAAGCCCTACTTCAGGTCTGAGATAGAAACCAAAATGTTGTATATTAGAAATGAAGTAGAGGTATTGTTTTTATAGCACACTGTAGTTTCCCCATATGTTTTACCATTACCTAACAGTTTTGCATATTAGCCTCTGTCCCACAAGAACTACTTGTGGGACAGAGGCTAATACTCAGCTTACTAATACCCCCTTTTGGTATACTTATTCCAACTTTTTTATTCCCTTGGATCGTCTAATTTATTAAGGTAATTAATATAAGACTAAAAGAAATTGTTCTCAACCTGTGGCTTCTGTTTCAAATCTGTTCTAAAGCTTGTCTGTTTCTCCCACTGAGAACTATCAGCCTAATAAAAGGTATCATCCTTTCCAAAATCCTGATCTTTTTATAATAAGTGTAAGAAACAGTAGAGGGGAGAGACAGACAATGAAATAGTATCAATAAGTTTAAAAGGCAGTGACCAGCAGTCGATTTATTCTGTTGATTTTTTACCTCCTCAATCAGTTTTGGATGAAAAAATGCAACAAAACTAGATTTTTGTGTTTTGTAAATGACAGTTTGTTTTAAACAGCATGAGTTATAACTCCTACAGCTCAAAGAGTTTGTTTGGCATTTTCTAAAACAAACAGAAACAAAAAGATGGGAAGTGGTTATTACTAGTTTTGTGTGTATTTAAAAAATACAGTGCCTGAATACATTCAATGACCATCAGGGGCATATTTGCTCTGGTGTAGCAATTATGCAAGCCCTAGCAAAGACAGGTGAGGAGATTTTTACACTGTGACAAAACCTCATTCAGAACAAGAGCTCATGGCAAGGTCAAAACTCCTGATGATACTAGCAGCCTCGTACCTCTTCAGTTTAATATTTTATTACTGATTATTGAAATATGGGTCCTAACTTTTCTAATTAGATGCACTGCTCATCTATAAGTGAATGAGATTACACAGAGCCAGCTGTAAGGACTAGCGTGGCTGGATGTGGCCAAGGCACACATGTCTGTCTGCTCAGGTCGATCCTTCATGCATCAGGGGCTACTTACACCTGGGGCTACCAGGCTAGAAGTGCCCTCAGGACAAGAGGTAAGGGAGTTCAAGATTCCCTGACCATTGAATCCTTTCATGAACAGATAAGGTCTCTTCCTAATCTGCCCTCACTATCTCTAATTCATGTCTCTCATTTTACTTTTTTATTCCACAAGGCTCTCTCTGCTGCCTCCTTCATTTTCCTCAGGAGTTGTCTTTTTTGTTTGCTCTTTCTAAACTCCCTAACAGTACTGTTACAGCTAGTGCTGGCTCTGCTTTTTCCTCTGCGTAATATAGGGCAGCACTCTGTGACTTGTGTCCTGAAAGCATTGTATCTTGGGTTAGACTGCTTTCAAGCTAATAAACCTTGACACTCAACTGTGCTAATGTCACCTCACTACTTGTAGTTCAAGAGCTTGCTTGATCAGACCTGGGTTGGATATTTCTGCATTGTGTTCCACAGCACAGGGCAAACATGCTTTTAGCTGCAAAGATTGCAATCTATCCTTTAACCTTTCCTCAGCTGCTGTCATTTAGACCTGTCAACTCCAGAACATCTTATTAAAGAGCATTGCTAGCCTTCTTATGTGTCTGCAGTTTTATCAGTAGAGAAGTATTTTCTATTGACATTGCTGTTTTTTTGTTCTGTAGCGGAGCTATTTTGATAAAATTACATTGTCAATCAAAACGAAATATAGTAGTAAAATTTAGGCATTGGTAAATTTTAGCAGCATCTGCTGAACAGCTTTCTAAACAGCTCTTGCAAGGTGGTTTCTAAGTACTTGAGATATTCAAAATTATGGGAAAAACTGTTATGTAAAGCAGCCATGTAATCATTGTCCATGCCCATATGTGAAACGCTGTCTCCAAACCCGTTTTTCAAGTAGGGTAAGAATTTGTGGCTGTGTCATGAGCTGTTCTGTGTGTGACTGACTGGGTGTTTTAAATTTTAGATTTTCTTTTCCAGTTTAAGCATCTTGTTTGATGGTGGCTGGCAGATAAGAAAAAAATATAATTGTGAGAATGAACTGTCTTTACAGTTGTCTGGACTTTAAGTTACTCAGACTAGAATACATATAGTTCTGCATTCTGTCTCTTCTATATTTTATGTGACTGGAGATGTCCTGAAATGTTCTGGATACTTTGATTCCTGCTCCACGCAATTGATACATTTTGGAGAACACAGATTAATATAGAGATGCATGAATATTGGTGAAATATAAAAGTGGGATGGAAGCTTGCCATTATAGGAATGGATATAAAATCTGAATTTCTCTGATCAAGTAGTTTCGAAATTTTTCATATATGCTTGAGGAGTAGAAGAAATAGTTTTCAGTGATACACGAAAGAATAGCATTTTTAATGTCAGTCTGAAATGCATGATACATGATTATGATGATTGGAATATTTTAGGGAGTTGAAAAACGTTAAAACACACAGCTTTAGGCCACCTCAGAGCTTCGTTGTGCTGTGAGCTGAATGATGCTGCAATGTCTTCCTGAGTGTATTAGCATCTTGAAATGGTGGTTCAGAGGCCTCTTAACATCTTAGGTTAAGCCTAAGCTTTGGGAATTTCCTGAAGGGCAGAACAGAATTAGAACTGGCATTTCAGAATAAGTCGTGCTCATGTGTTCAGGAATAACTGGACGTAACAAGAATTACAGTCCAGCAGTGGTGGTCTTCAACAAAGAAAGCTCATTGTTTCAGCTTGTGGTATGCAAAAAATGAAAAGATGTTGGGAGTGATGAAAAACAAAGGACAGAAACAGTAGATGAACTGTATTTTGATCCTTTAGGAAGGGGAAGGACTTTGGTAGGACTTAGTTGTAAGGCCATCTTGTCATAGCAACCGGTTATGCTGGAGACAACTGATAACCACTGACCATCTCAGTGGAGGTGAGGTGAACAGTGGGCCACAAAAGGTGTTGTAAAGGCTGGCTGATCACAGATGGTCACTTAGAAGTCCCCAGCCATGTAAAAAAACCCCATGAGCTGTATTACTAATGAGAAAATACAGTCACCTAAATCTGAAACTACAGTTTCAAAGCTATGTGCACCAGAATAAATTAGAGGATCAGGGGCAGAATTCTAGTTTATCTCATTTTTTTGTTAATGCTTGGTCATGAGTTATTACGTTCTTATCACTGAGGTCACTGAAGACACTCGACGCAAACCACTACCTGTTAATTTTTTTTGGTTTTTTATGAAGCACTGCAATTCTGTCTTAGATTCCTCTTTAGTATGTTGTTAATTATTCCCATAAGCAAGGCATATATATACTTTGTGAATATGTATGAAGACAATGTCTTTATCCTGAAATTCATGATCTGCTAAAATTAGAAGTTGCAGTTCAACATACTCAAAAATTTGTCTTGATGTCTTAAAAGTAATGCTTAAAATCTTACTAGGTTCACAAGTCAATGCCTAGTTGAATTGAATGATTGGAAGTGGAGGTAGTTTAAAACGGCCTTCTGTTACAATGAAAGGGAAGTCAGAACTTGGCCAAAAGTAAAATTTTCAAAGGTATCTCAGCAAGTGTTGAATTACTCAGGCACTGAACCTTTTTTTTTTTTGTCACTGTAGGCAACCTACATAACATCAGTTTCCGGTAACGGACATTGTATTACATTTTTAAAATATAATTGCATTTTCTCTGTTTTGCAACCCACTGGACTTTTTTTGGAGGGAGTTGGGTGTTTTTTTTTTTTTTTTTTAAATGTTCAACATAGGCAACCATTTCAGACAAAAGGACAGTAGCATATGAAAGACAAGGACACTTCAAAGAGTCTAAATGTGGGAAGACAATTTCAACCAAAAAAGTTAACCACTCAAAATCTAAGACTGCTGAAAACCACCACAATTTCAATTATAGAGGTGCAATATTGTCAGTCACTAGGGAACTGTCCAGCTTGAGTGGAGCTATGGTTGCTCTCGGGCCTCATTTCAGTGAGCCATCATTGTTCAATAAAGCTGTTAAGGCATTTGTTCAAGGGCTGGTTGCTGAAGAGAGATCAGTTTAAGCACTTGCTTAACAGCTTTGCTGTATGAGAACTTTCAGTCTGAATCTGCAAGTACTGATCTGGCTTCCTTTGCAAGGTTTTGACCAGTCCTAATTCCCTTCAGTGGCAAAGTAAAGGAGGCGTTGTATGGACTTGTCAAATATGTGACACAGGCTCTTGGGAAGACCTGTTACTGTCCATGCACCTTTCTGGTGGTTACCCTCCTACTTGGTAATGCTATGAAGCAATGAAATAGGGTTCTGTGAAGAGAAACAGTGAGAGAGGAGCCTAAATTGGAGAAGTTGTATCACAAATTGCATGAGCCTTAACCACTTTCTAAGGAAAGAGGGGGCTATTGAGTCTGTTATCTATAGCCAATTCAGCTAAGTAAATACATACCAATACTTTAGGTAGTGGGGACACCAAAAGCCCCACTGACACCAAAACACCAAAAGCTACCTGTCTGAAATAATACTGCTTTTTAGATATCCACCTGAACAAAAGAAATGCTTTAAAAACAAACAACACATGAGTATAAATTGCTCACAATAGGAAGCATGGACAACTTCTTTACCTACAACAGGATGCTGATAAAGACACATAATGTAACAAAACTAGTTGAGAAATGCCATTTGTATTCCCACTGCACTTTTTCTGTCCTCTCCCACTCACAGTCTATGGAAGATATTTGGGAGGAAGAAGAGAAGTGTAATAAGATAAGAGATGTTATGAATGCAAAACATAAGGAAATTGATACTCTGATGAAAGGAGAAAACTAAAACACCCATAGACAGATTTTTGCCAAAAACAGGAGAAAAAAAAAGAAAAAGAAGTAGAGATTTGATGAGCACTAAAAAATGAGAAGATGTACTGTCTTCAAGCACTGAGCTTACTGTGCTGTGAGTGAATGGCAATGGATGCTGATGTCTACACTGTCTTTTCCTGAGCATGCAGAATGTATACATAAATTGCTATTTAATCAAGAGAGATATCATACTTTTTTTCTTTCTCATTTTCTCTTTCTTTTTACAGTGATCATTTCCTCTGCTAGTATTTCTTCTTCCACATTTTTTAGTGTTGCTGAGTTTGTGTTCTTGGACTTGCTGATCTTGGTTTTGTTCATATGACAAAACGGGAAGCTATTTTGCTTGCCAATTGTGCTTTCTTCAATGCTGATGGTGGCAATAATGGCACCACTGTCAAGGAAGTGGTATGCTTGGCTGAAACTTATGAGAACCAAACTAAAGAAGCATAACATTTTCATATTGTAAGTGTTAATGAGCAACTGTTTAGCCAAGGATGGTAGTACAAAAGCTTTCAATGAAGACTTTAAAAAAAAGTCTAAGAATCTAGAGAGGTAGACTAAGTGCCAAGCTGGAAAGAGAAAGAAGTTTAAATATCTAAGAGTCATTTAAGTGATGCAATGAAGAGAGGTAGTTCTTGTACTAAACAATTAAAAGAACTCCAATATAATGGCTCCTTCTTTAGCAGATCATGAATAACTACCCATAAAAGGGATAGACAATTGAGTAAAAAACATTGTGTCCAAAATATATTTCTTTCTCAATTTCCTGCTTTCTCTTCATTCTGGTTTTTCTTCTTTCCCTAATCCTTCTATCCATAATTCTTTTTATATTTCTCTTTTCATTTTATCACAGAATCATCTAGGTTGGAAAAGACCTTGAAGATCACCTAGTCCAACTATTAACCTAAGACTGACAGTTCTCAACTACACCATATCCCTAAGCGCTATGTCAACCCGACTCTTAAACACCTCCAGGGATGGGGACTCCACCACTGCCCTGGGCAGCCCATTCCAACACCTAACAACCTGTTCTGTAAAGAAATACTTCCTAATATCCAGTCTAAACCTTCCCTGGTGCAACTTGAGGCCATTCCCTCTTCTTCTATCGCTTGTTATTTGGTTAAAGAGACTCATCCCCAGTTCTCTGCAACCTCCTTTCAGGTAGTTGTAGAGGGCGATGAGGTCTCCCCTCAGCCTCCTCTTCTCCAGACTAAAAACCCCCGTTCCCTCAGCTGCTCCTCGTACGACATGTGCTCCAGACCCTTCACCAGCTTCGTTGCCCTTCTTTGGACACGTTCGAGTAATTCAACGTCCTTTTTGTAGTGAGGGGCCCAAAACTGAACACAGGAATCGAGGTGCGGCCTCACCAGTGCCGAGTACAGGGGTAAGATCACTTCCCTGTCCCTGCTGGCCACGCTATTTCTGATACAAGCCAGGATACCATTGGCCTTCTTGGCCACCTGGGCACACTGCTGGCTCATGTTCAGCCGGCTGTCAATCAACACCCCCAGGTCCCTCTCTGACTGGCAGCTCTCCAGCCACTCCTCCCCAAGCCTGTAGCGCTGCTGGGGGTTGTTGTGGCCCAAGTGCAGCACCCGGCATTTGGCCTTATTGAAGCTCATACAGTTGGCCTTAGCCCATTGCTCCAGCCTGTCCAGATCTCTCTGCAGAGCCTCCCTACCCTCAAGCAGATCAACACTCCCACCCAACTTGGTGTCATCTGCAAACTTACTGAGGGTGCACTCGATCCCCTTGTCTAGATCATCAATAAAGATGTTAAACAGGAGTGGCCCCAAAACCGAGCCTTGGGGACACCACTCGTGACCGGCCGCCAACTGGATTTAACTCCATTCACCACAACTCTCTGGGCCCGGCCATCCAGCCAGTTTTTTACCCAGCGAAGCGTGTGCCCATCCAAGCCACGAGCAGCCAGTTTTGCCAGGAGAATGCTGTGGGGAATGATGTCAAAGGCCTTACTAAAGTCAAGGTAGACAACATCCACAGCCTTTCCCTCATCCAATAAGCAGGTCGCCCTGTCGTAGAAGGAGATCAGGTTTGTCAAGCAGGACCTGCCTTTCATAAACCCATGCTGACTAGGCGTGATCATCTGGTTGTCCCGCATGTGTTGTGTGATGGTACTCAGGATGAGCTGCTCCATCAGCTTCCCGGGCACCGAAGTCAAGCTGACAGGCCTGTAATTTCCCGGATCATCCTTCCTACCCTTCTTATAGATGGGCATCACATTGGCCAATTTCCAATCTGTCAGGACCTCCCCGGTCAGCCAGGACTGCTGGTAAATGATGGAAAGCAGCTTGGCGAGCACCCCAGCCAGCTCCTTCAGCACCCTTGGGTGTATCCCATCCGGTCCCATAGACTTGTGTGTGTCTATGTGATGCAGTAGGTCACTCTCTCCTCCTGGAATGCAGGGGGGTCGTTCTCCCAGTCTCTGTCTTCTGGCTGAAGAGGCTGGATTCCCTCAATACAACTAGTCTTCTTATTAAAGACTGAGGCAAAGAAGGCATTAAGCACCTCAGCCTTCTCCTCATCACTCGTTACCATGTTTCCTCCTGCATCTAGCAGGGGATGGAGGCTCTCCCTGGTCTTTCTTTTGCTGTTGACGTACTTATAGAAACATTTCTTGTTATCCTTGATTGCTGAAGCCAGATTAATTTCTAGCTGGGCTTTAGACCTCCTGATTTCCGCCCTGCATAACCTCACAACACCTTTGTAATCACTGTGAGTGACTAGCCCCTTCTTCCAAAGGCTGTAAACTTTCCTTTTCTCCCTGAGTTGCAGCCAAAGCTCCCTGTTTAGCCAGGGTGGTCTTCTCTGCTGCCAGCTTCTCTTACAGCACCTGGGGACCGCCTGCTCCTGTGCCATTAAGAATTCCTTCTTAAAGAGTGCCCAGCCTTCCTGGACCCCTATACCCTTCAGGACCATCTCCCAAGGGATTCTGTCAAAAAAACCCCAAATCTCCAAGTTTGTGCCAGTTTTGGCATGTGGCTATGCAGATATTTGTTCTTCATTTGGTGTTCATTCTTTAAACTCATGTGTTATTGTTCAAAGATGATCAGTGTTATAACAGTCAAGTAGGAGGAGAGTTTAAAGAATATTCACAAGAGCCAACTTTTGGAGTTTTTGTTTTGAAGTTAGGTAAGTCCTTGCCTTTTTGCTATTAAATCTACAACCAAAAAGTGTTCAAACTCAAAAATGAGTTTAAAATAAATGCTAGCTGAAAGCTACTTAAATTTCAACAAATTTTCTTTAAATCCGTAAATGAGACGTAACTTATAACAATTTGAAACATCATAATAAATACAGTAGTTATAACAATTCTACAACTCACATTTTTTTTTCTTATACAAAAATACATTAATTTGCACTCTTTCACTATGAGTTTAGATTTTAAAAGGAAGCGACAGCGTTACCCTATACTACCATTCAAGCTATACAATTAATGTAAACTCAAGGATGCAAAAGGATCTGAATGCTTTTCTGAGGCAGGGGTAGAAAACAGAGAAAATGATGCCTTTAAAATAGGGAAACATTATCCTGAGTGTGTAGGCATCCTATGGATTTCATTCTTGCAGAAAGTTAGTGATTCATAAATGCTATGACTGGTTTTGAGATGATTAGCTATGAAAACTGTGACTACAGATGTATCTGACTGAAGACTTTAGGTCTGAAAAGGATTTAATCACATTACATTGTTAATATATCGGTATTCTGAAGGAAGTGGTAATGGGTAATTTTAAGAGGTGCTTGATGTTCTAGCATTATAAAAATATGTAGCATGGAAAAAACGTGAGTACTGTAGGAAGAAATATTTACTGTAGGAAGGAAGCTTTCTTTCACGTGCTGTGTTTAAGCAGAAAAAGTAACAGTCTCAGAATGATAAAACTTGCATACGATAATTAAAAGAATGGCAAGAAAATCCATACTTTTTACTAAAGGGTTCTAAAGAAATACATTTGCAAGAATGGAGTAATAATTAAAGGATGAGAAAATTATATAAAATTTCATACATGTTTTGGTAAAGATAAATATTTTGTATTAAATATATAACAGCAAAACCCACTGAAGTCCTTGATATCAGCTCTGGAAATAGTGATAATTTTAGTAAATGCTGAATAAAGTGCACCCTTGTTGATTGCTTCCTCTATGCAGAAGGGAGTCACAACTTTTTTTCTCAAAGGAATAGTATTTTTATTATCTAGGTTTATACAGTTGTAAAACTAATGGCTGGGAGTAATGATTAATAATACAAAATGTTTGCTGAAGCCTTATAAAAGCAATAAATTCATAGGGTCATTCCCCAGGAAGGGGCAGTGATTGCACATTAAATGAAATGGATGTTCCTTTCAGAATGTTTATTAGCTCAGATTTTAAACATTACTCAAGCTTGGTTGAGAAGGTGTTGCAGCAGATTTTTGTGTTGATTATTGACATTAAAATGTGTGTTCATTGGAGATCTTTCTTTGGTAATAGTCTTAATATCAACCAAGGAACGCTGGACCTGAAAATTACCTTTTCTACTTTGCTCTTAGTCTTCAATAATAAGGCAGAAAAGACAACAGAAATGGTTGGTCTGCCCTACTTTGTAGTAGTTGGTCTCCTCTTCTCTGTTCAGCTACTGCAAAACAGATGGAGAGCTAAAATCACCATCCTGTTCCCTGTGTAACTATGTTTTTATGCTATATTTTAGGCTGTTTTCTAAAAGCTCAGTTAATCTGTCAGTTGATGCTGAATATATCTAGTGTTTCTAAATGAAAGCTGCAATTCTGTTGCAATCCCAGCTTTACATGTCTTTCTGGTTTTTTTCTTCTGTTGTGCTTATTGTATGTGGTATGTGCATTCTTAGTTACATTCTTGGTGATTAGTAGGGTGATAAGAAGAAGAGGAGGAAGAATAGGGGGAAGAGAATGAAGAGGAGGAAGAAGAGGTGGAAAAGGAGGAGGAATAAGAGGAAGAGGAAGAAGAAGAGGAGGAGGAGGAAGAAGGAGGAGGAAGAGAAGGAAGAAGAAGGGGGGGAGGAAGAAGAGGAAGAGGAGGAGGAGAAGGAAGAAGAAGAGGAGGAGGAGGAAGGAGAGGAAGAAGAGGAGGAGGAAGGAAGACAAAGAGGAGAAGGAAGGAAGAGGAAAGGAAAGAGGAAGAGGAGACGAATTACTGGGTACCCAAATGCACCTATCCATATCATATCCCTTTAATACCTTTGTAAATATGTTTTTCTTAACCTTCACGTTCCTTACCATAACTTGAAATCAGACACCAAAACACTGTGTCATTAGCACTGTACTTTCACCTCTTTTGGCCTGGAGCAATAACATCATAAAATTTATATCTGTATTATTGTCCTTCAGTTCTGCTAATCTTCCTTAACAGGGCTGTAAATAACACCACTCAGATTGCCTTTAAAATAAAAAAAAAAAAAAAAAATGAAAAAGAGAGGGGGAAAATCTGCAAATAACTCCTCCCAAGGCCATGACCTCCTCCATCTATCACAGCCAGAGCAGGTAGATAAGGAGGTTTCATATGAAAGCAACCATTCTGAATCACTACATGTTAAATCAACTTGTAGATCAAGCTTTGACAGGTGCTGATATGAAAGGCTGGCAGAGGCCACATGGGAACTCTGTGCTACATATCCATTATTTTCCTGCTTCCCCAGGTCATCTGAAGAAAGCAGAAAAGATGAAAATCTTCCATCTCTATAATCAGTTCTTTACTCCTCTCTCACTAACGGATGTGCAGCTCTTCTGGAGCATTATAGTGTTCTCAAGCCATAATATTTCACTCCAAATAATCTTTTGCTTGAGGAAAAAATACACTGAGGCATAGAGCCAACAGTTGAAGCGCTGTGTATTCATCAATTATAATTTCAGTTATTACTTTGGGCTTGCATCCAAGTGTAAATTGCTAACATTTTATGCAGTTTCCACATTAATGGATAGTTAAATGGTATATCTAATAAAACAAAGATAAAATTATTAAAATGGTAAGGATATTTCTTTGATGTACAGTTCAAAACTTTCTATACTTTTTTTTTGTGCTATACTAAAACAATATGACCTTTACTACAGTCATCATCCCGTTATAGAAAGGAGCAAACATAGGTAGAAATAAAGACAATTTCTTACCAACAAAACCTGCTACCCAGAAAAAATGTCAGAGTTCACATGCGTTTCTTCTCAAGTTCATCTGTTTCACCCAGTTGAAGAGATCATGCCTTTAAATCTGATAAATTACTTCTTTGTAGAGAACTCTTAGGAAGAAGATAATGGATAGATTAAAAAAAAAAATTAGAAAATATACATTAAAGAGTAATCTTAAAGTCTAAATTCACAGTAGTAGCCCAAAAGGAATATGCAAACAGACTTTAAATCTTTCAGCATGACTGCTTCCAGGTCTAATTTGAATTCAACTCTTTAGAGTCAGAGTATGCGAAACAGAGTAAAATGTCAAATTTTAGGGCTGAGTACTTTGGCTGAATTCTAACAAATCAGGTAAACATATTAAACTTCAAAGTTTTGTGCAACTACACTAGCTATGTACATTCATGAAATATACGCTGTCCAGCTGCTTGCTGAATTTAGGAATATCAGGAGTGCACTTCTAAAGTGAATGTCACAATCATTCCCATTTACTGTGCTTTACTTCATGTCATGAAGCAGTATCAGAAATTGCAGACTGGATTCTTTTTGAACTAATTATGAATTGAAGATGAGTACAACAGATGAAGTCCAACTGTTAATGGTCATTTGGTCCACAGAAGCTGATATCAACTAGTCTGAGTAAACGTACTTGAAACACATGTAGTGTGAGTGTCGTGTTGTCGACACCAACGGTTTTGCTCTAAAAGTCTTCTCCTGTGGGGCTGCACTACTTGCTTACGCAGGTGTAAGATCAGTCTTCTGAGTTAGAACTTTGTCTTTTTGCAGTCAGTCTGATCCTCGGGATTTGATAAAAGTGGGCATATTAGTGGGCATATTTCCTTATAGTCCAGGGCACCTCAAGAGCGAGCCTCAGAGAAATTTAGAAAATAACAAGAAGCCTAGGTACATTATAGAAAGGGATAAGAAAAGCCCAGCAAGGGTAGATTTTCTTTAATTTATACACAATACTAATTTTATGACTGGTCTGCCTTGATCAACCTCAAAATTTGTACAGTTTGTAAACGTAATGGTACATATGTGTGTTGCATGGCTTCAATATCACTGTGCTTTGAGGGCTATTAGGACAGGAATGAAAATACATCCTCAGTTCTTTAATTTAAAAAATAGGTGAATGCTATTTTTAGCCCTTTAATATGACTTTTCTTTAGAATATGTAAACATATAGTCCAATGAATTTACATATGTCAATTACATTTTAATAAATCCGAGATTTACATGTATCATATAAAACAGAGAAAAAGTCTACACTGTGTAGCTAACTCCTCAGAATACATAGAGAGTTTGGTTCTTAGCTGAATTAGAGAGATATACTATTTATGTCTAACCTATTTCTTTTTTTGTGGCTTTTTCTTCTGTGTTGTATTGCATCATCATCTTTGAAGATGCTATTGCTGGAATTAATTACTTCTCCATATACCAGAGCACTGGCATCCTGAATTTGTTACATCAAAGGATATTGACTGAGAAGACAAATAATTAAATGGCCCGTAACACAGGTAAATGATACTCTTGGGATCAAAGGGATTCCCTATGAATACTGTGTGCTGCTCTGTTCTGCCAGTCATAGAAAGTGTCACTTGGTTGCAATGGTGGTAGTGAGGTAGCTTTTGTCAGTCCTTCAAAGTGAGGGATATCCAAACAGGATCTTCCTGTTTGTTTTCCTTGTTTGCTAATTGTTCAGAAAATACTAAGATGAATGTAAGACTCGGTCAAATATCAATTCATATGACATATTCTGTTTGAACATATGAATATATTCATATGTTCGTGTTCTGTTTTGGAAATGGATGGAGATGGCTGACTAAGAATTTTCTGGTGCAAGAAAATAGTATGCAAAAAGTATTACCTTTAAATCTTGTCTTGATCCAAGACCATTGTTTTTAGTCATCTTTGAAAGTGAGTTAAGCTTAAGATGTAAAAACTACCCCTCTTATAGTACAAGAGTGCCCATGTAGAAAGTTAGTGTAGAACAGCTAGTGTAGCAGTAGCTTAGTGTTAGCTGTAGCTTGGTTGCATAGAAATGCTGTGATGTGCCTTCTTTAAGTGTGTTTTCCTAGGAGTCATGGATGTATCTGTTAGCGCCTCTGTCCTCTCTTCCATTACTCATTCCTCACTTTTTTTGAATTTAAAGATCTTGTTCAGCTGTCAAGGTTAATACTTTACTTGTCATTAGCTTTGAACTATGTTGGATGTTTCACTGTGGTGCAAATCATGAAACTAAAAACCTACATGAATATTAGAAAGCAAAAATAATATCTGTGCTGTGAAGCAGTCATCCTTCATGTTATAGCTTCTCTAGTTATGATGGATATGAGCTGCTCTCCCGCAGCAAAATAATTTGAAATATATATATGTGTGTGTGATATAATATATAAATGAAGAATAGATTAAAGGTATTGTGTTTGTCTAGAAATTGATGACTGGATCACCAGCTAGTATAAATTTACATACTGCTATTGAGAGTCAGAGATATTACTAAATGACTCAGTACTACGGATCAAAACCTGAGTGTGTTGCCTGATAATATAAAAATGTTTCCATTCAAAATGAAGCAGAAGTCTATAGCGGCAAGAATTTTTTATTAGATTGTTAAAGTTCATGGCTTAGATCCACATTTTTGGTGAAGTATTTTCCATCGCTTTTTAAAATTAACTTCTCAACTAATGGTGCTCTTTCTTTTTTGCTTCTTACTGTTAATAACCTACTAAAGCTTAACAAGGAGAACAACAGTCAGCAGGAATTACACCTATTAGTCAGTTCAGAAATAATACGCTTTATGAGTAGAACTAAGGAGCAATAGCCACTAAATCTCAGAATAAGAAAATAATTATTTCACCTATATGGTGTCTGTACTGGAAAGTATTGCTTCCCCTATGGAGTCACTCTTATGGGAATGTTTAATAAAAAATGAATCAATTTCAGCCCTGAGGATGTGGCCATTAGGCTGAACAAAGTCACTCCCAAAATTACAGTTCCTCTTCCCTAACTTGTGCCATAAGCAAGAATGGGCTATTAAGTCTAAGTTGTCCCTTAAATGAATTCAACTGTAAAAATCTTCCTGACTTTGACAGAACTAGATTTACATTATAGGAAAGACTTGTCTAATGCCAGGATCTTTTCTTAGGTTCTCTACATCTGGAAAACTTTACCAGATGTGATAGAAGTAGTGGTATTATTATGGCAGAAGAAGGAGAATACTCAAGAAGTGCAGAAATCACTTGCAGGAAGGTTTACAACTGTTCAGGGTGGAAGATGATGTGTTGTCCTCTTACAGAATATAGTAAAGAATAAGTAGAACAATATCTCTGAATCGTGGATAATAACAGAAGACAGCACAGTAAAGTATAACTGCATGTCCCTGGTGAAAGGTCTTCCTCTTTACTGTGGATGCATGGTTGCTTCCTGTCTCTTAATGGTTAGGTGAGTAATTAGGTGAGGATTGTATACCTTTAGTGTTCTAGTGGCTTTTATAACTACAAATCATTAAAATTAGTTTTGTTGTGACTGGGCAATAATGTAAGAAGTGATTTTATATCTGCCAACCTGTCTGTGAAAGACTCAGTCTTTGCCTGTACGAGAAGGTTGATTTGCTGTGAAACATTTTTAAAGTAATACAACTCCTGCATCGATATTCTTATTTCAAAGTAGTTTCTTCACAGTTCAGCTTAAATGAGTTTGAAATCAGATTCTTAACTAAGATCCAAAGTGCATGAATCTGTTCAGAGGATCTCTTCATGTGGAGAGAAATTTCTTTGCAGTATTTTATTAATTTTTGTGTTAAGAGAGCCTTCAAGACGAAGCTGAAATTCATCTCTACCTAATGGCAGCTTCTGTTTGCAACAGCAACTTCATGAGAAGAACAATACTACTCTCTCACACTTATACCTGTTTTCATTGTAGGACAATATTTTACTGCCTATACCAGAGTTACCTGGTAGCTAGTATTGGTATGTTCTCCCCTTCGAAAATGGGATTATAAATCTTCTTAAAGTTATGTCTCACTTACCATGCAAACTAGGATTTAGGCCACTGAAAACACGGATTGAGGACGTGCACATAGATTTGATTTTATTATTTTTTAATTCTATAATTTAATTAGTACACATGACACTTTTTAATACACTTACTGTGCTGGAAGGTTGGTCCCCTTTATCTTCTATTAGTTAAAAGATGGGAAAGTTTACTTTAGTTCTGTTTAGAATGTATGCAGAAACGGACTGTAACTCAAAAGAAGGATTAAACATGAATGCTTGATCTGGATCTTCCAAGTCATGATTCTGAGTTGTTAAGTGCTCTTTTATCTTTGTGTCAACACTGAACGATTTTTTCCTGGATGTATCTCCCTACAAACATGAGTTGTTTTGGATGAGAATATTGGATGAGGAACAGTGGTTTCTTTTTAATAAAAACAACTGCTTTGTAGATTAAATGTCTGTAAAACAATAATTAAAAAATAATTAAATTAATTAAAGACCAAAGAAACTTAATTTCCAAAGAAATTAAATTTACTGTTGCTTTTAAATAAAAAGTACTAGAATATGGATCCTTGTTAGGTTAATTCATCCTAGAATGACTTGTAAAGAGCTCCCGAACCACAAATGCCTAGTGCAGTGTTTTCTCTTAGAAAACTTTGTTTACATAGAGATCTTCCACTAAATATGTTTATATGACACTTGAAGATAAAAACAATTATTTCTTCTGTTATGTTATATGTTCTTTCCTTACTGAAGTACTGTTGGGTTGAAGGAAATGATTAAAATAGTAGAACTTTAAAACATCATTCACCTGGTCTGTGGGTGGTTTACTGACTATGTTGCATGTTTTGTCTGAATACATATTTTAAAAAATAGTTTGATATTTAAGCAAGGCAGAAGGTATTTGCAGCAAACACTCTATACTTTGCTAGTTTTAAATTTTGATAATTTTTAAACTTCCTTTTTTTTTTCCCTAGTTTGACCATATTTTCAATACCAGTATCATTTAATGAGCTCTTGAAAGGTTACCAAAAAAAAAAAAAAAAAGAAAAACCTGAACTTGTCTTAACAATAGTGTGTATACTGGGAGAGACAGTTTACAGGGATTTTTATTACCAAGCCATTTAAAACTGTGTGAGACTTTTTTTTTTTTAATTGAGAAACCTTGCTAGAATAAAATGTTTTATTATTTAATCTGTTAATAAAGATGTGGAAAGATTTTATAATACAGAGCTCTATAAGCCACTTCCCTTGAGAGGCAATGACTCCCAATGAGGTCCTGCACATACCACAGAGTTTTCCATGTGCAAGCCCAAACTGGATTCTTGCTTCTGAATGATGGTTTTCTTACAGTTCAGAGTTAAAGAGGTACTGACTGCTGAGACACCTTTGTCATTCCCAGAAGGAGGATGTGACCAATCACTTTTTAACTCAATGAGAAGAGGGAATTGGGATGCAGCTGGTGGTGAGACATTGTCTCCAAGCTCTTGCAAGCTTCCTGCTTGCACTGAGTAACTTGCCTTTGCAGGTTTCTGAATCAGGCTGTGGGAACTCAGTGGGAAGGTCTTGTGCATGAGGCACCAGCTCCCACTGAGGTCCTGAAAACAAATCAGAATGTTGCTTAAATGTGTTGATATTTTCTGTCTATTATAAAAAGAGTCAAATAAAATATTTTACTGTAGGAGGCTTTGACAAGGCCTAAACTGGACAAGTGTTCCTGGAATTGCCATTACCAAAACCCAGTTGTAATTTAGATATCAGTTTTCATAGTGAATTGATTTGTTTGGGGAAAACCATTTTTGTGCTAGTACTGTATACATATCAGACCTTGGGCTGACAAATAATGTCTCAACAAAATATGATATTATCCTTCCAGCAAATGGCTCTAGCATTGATTTGGTCATGGATTAATATGCAGCTTGATTAATTTTTAAATTAATGGCTAGTATCAACTTGGGAGGATAACAGTTTCATCTAAACATATAGTCTAAAAGAAGAGAGTGACTTTAATTTGTTAAAGATTAAATAGATTGGGATTCCTGGGGATCTGCCTTTTTTTCCCTTATGCTATTTCATGATCCCTGCTGTGGAGAGGACAAGTAGGTGTCCTGATTCCAGCCAGGATAGAGTTAACTTTCCTTGGGCTGAGAGGGAGCACAGCTGAAGGGCCAGGTCCCAATCGATCATTGAAGCATTCCATGTCTTGTGACGTCATGCTCAACATAGAGGCAGACGCGTGCTCTCTCGTGCATGGTTTTTTTTTGTTTTCCGTTTCTGGATCGGCAGGGCGGGATTCTCTGGTGCGGTCAGATCGCTGCTGGGGATGAGCTCTGTACTGGTCGCCACTTGGTGAACCACTGCTGCATTTTACCCATTTTGAACTACTATGGTTACTGTTGTTTTTGTTAGTATTACTAAATGTTTTTTATTCAATCTACAAATTTCTTCTTTTGTCTCTCCCCTATTTCATTGGGGGGGGGGGGGGGGGGGGGAGTAAGCAACTGGCCACATGGCATTTTGATGCTGGCTGAGTTCAAACCACAACAGTAGAGGAGTCAGGAAACGTCAGGAACTATAGCTACGAGTGAAGAGAACCCAGTGCAGCAGTGTCACTGGGGAAGATAGGGAAGTTAGCCTGCAGCGAGACTTGGAGCTCTCTGCTATATGTGGGGAGAACATTGCAAACTGATGGACTTGCATACTTGGCAGAACATCTTAGAAGAAGACTGGGGGAATGTATGCCTGATTATGGAGAAACAGGAATTATCAAGCCTGTATCAATCCTCCATTATGTATAATAACAAATGACCAAACACATGCATTATGGTGATCCAGAAAAACTGTTGAGAGGCTCTGAGAGGAACTTGTCCCCTTTTTCTAGAAAGAAATAGTGTGATATGGGATAAAACAGAAATTTTGGGTTAACATTAGCTATCTGACAGAAAAAGACAGTCTCTATCCTGAAAAACACTGACAATCTGAAAACAATGCATCATAATTAGGCTGCTCAACAACTATCATCTGAAGCTTTGTGATACAACAAGGTCAAAGTCTTCATATTTTTACTCTCAGCACTGTGGTGAGAAACAAAATGACTTCTCCTTCCCTGTATATGTTATACCTTGTAGTCAGGCCCAGAGCTCTTCCAGTCGTCTCCTAATATGCAGAAGGGAGCCTTCTAACAGTCTATGAGCTACTTTGTCCTTCCCCTTGCTTCTTTTTTCTTGTGGACAGAAGAAGCAGCGCTGGGGTAGTACTGGTACTTGAGATTTAAGGAAATGGGTAGGATCCAAAAATGGAAGAACTGCAGAAATGCTTTGTCCAGAAGGCAAGAAGGATTAATTCCAACCTCAGCCTTAGCGGTTCAGCAGATCTTCTGGACTTTGGGGAGGAAAAGGTATTGCTCCAATAGCCATACCTACTCTGAGAAGAAATGGAGGACTCCAGTATCAAGACTGAATGAGGCACCTTTCAATTCAACCTAAGTTTTATAAAGCATACTAGAAACTTTCTAAATATCTGAAATCAAAAGCAATACTTGAATATAGATGCCATTACACTGGTGAAATTTTAAAAATATTTGCCTGGTACTTTTCAGTCAGCTTCAGCATCTTATTAATGTTAATGTAAATTGAATAACTACTATAATAATATACTCTCTTATCTTCCAATGTCAATGTTCTGTTGACTGAACAGATAGAAAAGTAAATACACTGCTGTTAAATATGCTTTATAGATGACTGAAAAATGGGGAAGAAACCAAACGGAATTTCTGAATTTAAAGTTTCTCCTTTTGGAATGTAGAGCAGATGTGCTCTGTAAAAGAAGCCCCGGTACTTTTATTAAGGCCATGAAGCGGGGTTGTAAAAAGGTGCTGAAGCAGCTTCATGGGTCATGGTTCATTAACTCTAATTGCCACGTCTGGATTCCATCTGATGGGTGATCGAGTCCTTCCTTTCTCACATCCGTTTTCTCACTGTCTTCAGGTAGCTTCCAGAGCTACATCCTTCAGAAGTATTTCCAACAGTGGACCTGAGTAGTATTCTAAACCATTTCAGTCATGCTTGAATGTGTCTTTTTCTTGTTGGATTTTCTCCTTTTCTTGTGCTCTTCCTGTGTGGAGCTTTCCTCTGGAGAGAATAGAGCCATCATTAATAAAAAGCATTTTAGATTTTGAGCGATTATGTTACATAGAAGTTTTCCAACTTGACAAGACTTATTTTTGGAGAAAATTCTTACAAGCATTAATAATAGAATATGTAACAGCCTTACTGAGCACTAAGTGCCTTCTGATTTCAGGCTTGATATGAGGGAGTGAAGAAGCAATGTTTTACATGCCACCCACGTAAGACAACCACATAATTTATAGTATGTGGCCATCTGTGTGTTTCCCAAGTTCTTGTTTCTTTATTAGAATTAACTGTGAGCCAAAAGCAGCACATTAACTCTACAGGCAGTGGAAAAGATATGGAATTAGTAAAGAATGTTCCTCCCTTTATTTCAGGCTGTTTGCAATTGAAAATTTTGTCATGATTGGTGTCCTAAGAAAATGAATTAATGCTTTCATACCAATGTCAAATAGCACCTCTCTTTTTAGCAGTAAATATGTTTATATGGGCATAGAGCTACCTGTTTTCCCCACTAGAATTAAAATATTTTAAAAATTTTCAGAACTTGGAATTTATTTGGCAAGTCTATTTCCAAAGCATAACTAAAACCTGTTGTTGGTAACACAAGGAATAATCTTTCATTACTATAAAAGATTATAATTTGATTGGTTTTCAGTGTAGTTTAAGTACTGTTAAGCACTGTTCTTTAAAATAAGTAAATAAATAATGTTGTGTTGTTAAACATTAATTTAATTAACATTATTGTAGTAGGGCATTTTTTGAAACCAAGAGAAATAAGAGCTGTAAATCTGAACACATTTTCTGAGTTTATAAAATCAAAGTCTAAGATTCCATAAGGTTGTCTTTTCTTGACTGTTCATGTTGTCATAAGTCTACAAAAACTATTTAATTTTATATCCCTGATGTACTGTGCCAAAATAGAATAATCAATAAATTGTAAGCATGTGAAACAGTTGTAACACTTCTCATGTTACTGTTTTTAAATCTATTGAATTGTATATGCATATAGACCCTAAAGTTTTGAAAAAATTTCTTATAAATCCATTTTGCCATTAATAACAGACAGATAAGTTCCTAGAAGTATTACCAACATTAAATATCTGTAAGTGTATTTATTTTTTAAAATGTTTTTTCAAGTGTATACCATTTTTGTTAATTAATTTGCTTTCCTTCAGAATGCCACTCTCATGGGATATACCTATCAGAATTGTCTGATACTGATTTCTCAAAATTCTATTGACATTTATGTTTCTTTTAAAATATTTCCTGTATTGTAAAGTAGGAAGAATGTCACTGATGAACTGAATATCTTACTTCCCAGTTCTGTTAACTACTTAAAAGGGTCACTTTACTAATTGATAAATGCACTTGGATATAGCTATCTATATGACCTATGAATGTTAGCACAGTATTATTCTTTTTGCTTCGGTTTATTATCTGAGCAGTGGTTTTAATTCTTTTAGTTATAATCCTAAAAAATACAATATGCAAAATTAAAATAGCCTATCTTACCCACATTTCAATACGCCTTGTGACTTTTATTAAAAGAGTCTTCCTATTCTCTCAAAAAAATCTGGTGCCACTCTGTAGTATAAACTCAAAATTTCATTCTGGGCTCTGCATATCAGCATTAATTTTATTCTTTTACAGCTTCCACTTTTCTGTTATTTATTCTAAGTCAGGATCTAACTGATCCTGATTTAGCCATGGCATGCTAAACTCATTAATCTATAATTCTGCAGTTTTCTCCATAGTATCCATGTGTCTGAGAGCATAAAACAGAGATGAAAACTGATGGATTATTTGACAGCATCTCTGGTCTTTAGTCTCACCACACTTTTGTATTTTTATTTTCTAAAAATTGACTTTTTTTCTGCATTTTATCTATAGAGAAGGAGCTCACTGGCCTTTTTTTCACAGTGCAGTATCTTCAGCCTGTTGTGGGCCTTTTTAATTTTCTTTAATAACAGAGGGAAGTGAGAGGTGTTTAAATATGCTCATAAACCATTTTTATGCAAAGCTCTCACTTCTTCAATCTCCAGCGTTTACTTACCTCTTTGGCTTCCACTTTTCTTTTTGTCTGGGAAGCTCTACTAATTTCCTTCATGTTACAGTTTCATATGCATCCTAGTCCGTGTTTTCAGATACTTGATCTTTATTAGCTATATAAAATAGAATATAGTTTCTGCTTTGATAGCATCCAAAACCCTGAAATTCATTATTAGGGAGTTACTCCATTTCCAGTTCTTTTCTCTTGGACCACCACTAGTTGTTTTTAAATTGCAGTCTTTGCATAAATGGAACATGTTTAGGCTCTGATATCTGATCTATACAGTCTGCCATCAAAGGAAATGAGGCCAACATATATTTGATCTGTTGCATAAATTTGCAACTAGGAAAAATATTACATTCCCTGTGAAGAATGCTGGTGCTTTTAGATGTTGTGAAGTCCAGTCTGATTTTCTTTCATTTTCTTTTTTATTATTCCCTCATCTCCATCTACTCCTCCATACTTTCTCCATAATTGACTGGTCCTGAAGTCCTTAGGCATCTGTGTTCTTACCTTTAAAATATGCACTTTTGTTTTTGCAGCCTTCTGAAATCCAATACTGAAAATATTTGTCTAACCTGTCCTTTAATTATCTTCTCATATATCTGAACTGTTACGGGACTCAGATCTTGTCTCCTGCCTTGGTAACATACCTTTTTTTGAATTGTTCTTTCTGTTTGGACTCATGAGTTTCATTTGTCTCATTGAGGCTGTGGCCTGTATTTATGATAGCATAACAAGTTACAGATGAGTCATCCTACTTGTTCATATGGGAGTTCTTAACTTGCCCCACATGCAAGTGAAGTGCTATTAGTTTGCATCTCAGTGAAGTAAGTTTTCAAAACCCCTGTATTTAAGATAGCACGAGTGTAAATTCATACATAGAGGCACAGGCAATGTAGAAAGTTTCTAGAGGGAGGAGGTCACACAGAGTTATAGAAATGGGGAGTTCTTGGGATTATCTGATCACTGTTAATTTCTTTAATGCCTTTGGTATTACTTGCCTCACCATGTTTCCATTTTTTATAAATCTTTTTTGATGCGAAGAGATCACTGAAAAGAAGCTATGGTTTTTACCTTAACTTTGCCCTATCTTGCCTTTCCACTTTTAATTCCACCTCACTGAGTACTAGTAATTTCTCTTTCTCCTGTGCCTCCTGACCCATTAGATGATCTTCTACAGAAATTCTGTGAACAATCTCTGAATCTTTAAAAAAAAAATTTTGTTTGTTTGTCTGTTTTTCCTGGGTTTTTTTTAGGAATCTGTTACCTTCCCTCCGATTGGAAAGACTTCTTAAAATCCTTTGCCATTGAACAGGGAACACAGAAGTCTTCAACTTAGAGGTTAGTAGATTCCTCATTGTATTTAGGTGGAAGTTGCATGAAATCCAATCACCATGAGGAAATATAATGATTTAAAGATTCCTCATTTTATTTAGGTGGAAGTTGCATGAAATCCAATCACCATGAGGAAATATACTGATTTAAAGACCTGACATTTTAAAAACAGTTTTTATTAATTTTTAACCTATTTAATAATAATAACTTATTTAATTTAAATAATAATTTAACCTGTTTAACCTTAGGTATCAGTCTTATTTAGTAGTGAAAATATCTAGAGGAAGGGTGATTTTTTTTTTTTTAAATCAGTGGACCAGAAACTTATCTTTTCTGTTATACACCAGTTTGAGCACAGATTTTTGGTCTTTTCACAGAAATCTATCCCCACCCTTCCCACTCCATCAGCCACAAACAAAATAAATATGAAATTCAAGGCTATATAGTGAAGAATACAGGAAACTAAAGAAAACAAATTTTATTCTGAGGTATGTTTCCAAGATACCAGCCAGGTCATGCAAAAGCCTACCTAAGGTCACTAAGGCAGCTTCTACTGCTGCCTCTATACTTCACAGGTACTGTTAAGTACTGGCCTGATGAGAGTTGCCTGGGATCTGTGGAGGCAGAGGTAGAACAAGAGTTCAGGGGAACAGAAGAGAACATGAGAGCCAAACAGAAGCGTGAACTAATTCAGAGACTCACATTTCAAATGTTTCTAGCTACAGAATGAGTCTGTGTACATGCTCATACACGTAGCTTTGCAATATCTTAATAATTTTCTAAGGCACAAAGCCAGGAGAGATCCCTTAGATTAGCAAGCCCTTTTCTTTCTATATTCTTTCAGATATGGTTTCTCCTACACATAGAGAGCTGGAAAACCTCTATCCTACTCACAAAACATAGTCCCCAAAAAGACCTTTCTAAACACCACTTACACAGATGGGGTGCAAGAGTATTGTATTACTAAGGGAAAATTAGAATTAGTAGATGGAGAACAGGAGCTGGTGGAATAATCTTATTTATTGCCTTCTTCTATCCCAGAATGTTAGTTTTTTAATCTGGGAAGGACTCCTTAAACTCTGTGGCACTTACTCTGCTATATATATATATATATCAGCAACATTTACCTCCCAAGGAGAAGAAAACTGTTGTATACTTCTGAGTTTAATAAGATAAAGTCATCCAATCCACGAGTGTTACCCAACAATTCCAAAGCAATTCTATGACTCCAATATGGATTGAGTTTAGTCCTAAAATAATATATACTAATTCTTTAGGGATTCCTGGGAAAGTCAGTGTTCACTTCTAACTCCCACATCATCAGTTTGAAAACACAGGCCTGTTTTTTCTTTTCTATTCTCCCCTGTAGTGCTTTTCAAAGGTGGCTTATTTTCCCTGAGTTTTGCCACAAAAGGGAGTTAGTAAACTTTAAAGTCTATATGTTGGGAGGCAAAGGAGTGACATGAAAGCACCCTGGTAATGTTTTTGTGTGTGGGAAGACTTGCTGTAGGCCTATTAGGTTTCTCCAGAATTTTTCTCAGAAAAAAGCAAAACAAGAAAACTATCTTGCCCTAATGACCCAGACCCGTTGAATTTTGTATTTGATTTTGATATTACTGTCTTTGAACACCTCCACTTCATTCTGATCAGCACAAGGCATGGTCCGCTCATTGTGCCATTTTGGAGTTGAAATCCTGAATTCAATCTGCACTTGGGATAGTAGTGGCAGATGATGTCTATGAATGGAAGCATCTCCTTGATGTTTATGCTGAGTGAACAGGAGGCAGGGAGGAAAGCACTTGTTGCTACAGGGTTTTCCTCCTGCCAGCCAAGTGGTATAATTAGCCAAGCACCTAGTCCAGTTCTCTCCATTGCTGGGAAATCTCCTTCTTGGTGGTGTGCCTTTCTGCCCTATCCTCAAGCAATTTGGCACAGGTCTTCCTTCCATTGAAACAGGAGTCCAGTCATTACTTACATTACAATCACTTAGCGGTTAAGACCATTCATGTAAGAAGTGGAAAACTTTATTTCAGTGCCTTCCTCAAGGGAGTCTAAATGCACTACAGAAAATGCTAGCCACCAAATTATAACCTAAGATGAAAGAACCATATATCCTGTTGCAAGTGTGCAGAAAAGAATTAAAATTCAATAGGCTTCTGCTGTGGTTTGTGCACTTGCCCAGAGGAAGGTGCACAAGCAAGTCTTCTGAAAAGAAGAATTTGTTTATATTACTCTGGCAACTTTGTACCACTTGGAAGGCATTGAGCCTTGCCTTAAGAAGGTAGGCTGTGCCTTCTGTGCAGCCCTCATGGGTCCTATGGACCAGCATATGGTGGGATTTGGGACTCAATGCTATGCACAGCATTGCATTTGACCCGATGTAGACAGATTCCTGCTCAGCATACAGGGTATAGGACATACTGGATTGGCTTAAAAGGTACATCTTGCCTTGTATCCTCTCTGACAGTGACCATTAGCAAACGCTTATTAATTCTTAGAGAAAGAGTTAAAGAAACAGACATGTATAGAGTGAGTCTTCCCCAAAGCATCCTGTTCTCATGAATTCAGGATGTTCTCAGATGTTTAGGAACTGCTTTGTTTGGCCTGCCCAGCCCTGTTCACAGTAACTGACATGTTCAGCTCTGGGTTCAGATGCCTAAAAGTTAGGGGAACCAAATCTTTCCTCGCATATGGTCCTAAAACTTTTCTAGTCTTCCTTCTTTTCACCTTCATTCATCTCTTCCTCTTCTGGTCTCTATACCTTTAAAGACTTTCACACTCCTAGCAACCAAAATTGCATATAAATTACATTCAGCCAAAGGAATCACTATAATTATTTCAGATGAAATACATTCTTTTATTTAATTATTCAGTAATTACCTGCAAATTTTCACCTCTAAGGCCATGTCTGTGTTGCCATACAGATGGTTGTGTTTCAGCATTTCCTATAGTTCAATCCAGCTCTACTGTTACTAAATGACTACACCATGGGTGGTCCCACACAGCTTTTTTTTTCAGAGTGTAAAAAGGCCCTATGTTTCCATGATACAGTGATAGTCTGGTTTTAGTAATACATCTGCAAATTCTGTTACAAGCTATACTCACCCCCCCCAAACCTCCATAAGTCTTAAGAGAAATATATATATGTGCAAAGATACATAGTATAGAGAAGAATATTAATTATAAAACTTTGCTCACATTATCAGGTCTAATTATCTACCATTTTTAAATGCTTTATTTTAAATAATGAAATTAGGAACATAATTATAAGACAGTCTCCCACTTCCAGTATCTTCAAGCAATTGAATGCTTGGGGTACTTAAATTTTGAGATAGTCCTCTTCTTGCATTAATCTTCAATTAGGTGTAATACTGGTCTTAAATATACATTTTCTACTTTGGCTTTAGGATTAAGTTGTTCTTTTGAGCATGAATCGCATATAGTTTTATTACTGATTTGTGAAAGGGACATTCAGGTCAACAAAAGCTGCATCTCGACTTAAGATATTGTAAAATGGATATCTGGCATTTTTTAAACTGCATCAGAAGGACAGTAATAAGGAAACTTTCAATTGTAAAGCAAGAAGTAAGGAAAAGCTGGAATGTGCCTCTGTTCTTTCATATATCTAAGGATGTCCTAACCACTTATTTTGTGCTCTGACAGTATTTATAGATGAGACACGCTATGACTGTGGTCAGTCATAAAAATGGTTCTGAATGGATTCTGATTCTGAAGCCCAAGTGAGTCTTTCCTATTGATTTCAGTAAACCTCATTTCTAAGTACTCCCAGCAGTAAAAGTGACATATGCCACATACTGAGGAGTCTTATATGTGCAGGTAATTTTATTAAATATAAGAACCATTATTAAAATGTTGTGAAACCGAAGTAAAAATTCTGTATTCTGTGTCCGTAATGTAGTGTAACTTCTATTATAAGATGCATAAGGACATTATTGCAGTGTTTAAAGCAGTTCTTGAAAATATCTTTATTTTATTGTTACATTATCAAGTGAGTGGTAAGGAGCTCACATTTATGGTTGATTTTAAAACAATAAACATAAATTCCAAAATTCCAAATTCTTTTTTATCCAATTAACTGAAATTTTACTATCATCTCACAACTGAAGTAGGTAGGATACTTCTGAATATTTTATAATGCAGGTATAGTTTTGGCCTCTTATTAGGGATATACTTAAAGTATTTTAAAGAGCTTTTAGATGGGGAGAAATCAAACACTAAACACAGAAGGAACATAGTTGTTAAAGAAAGGTGATGATCATAGCAAAACCTTAAAAATACTAATTACATCATTCTAAGCAGTGACACAATCTTTAATGAGATCTGAGAGCAGCCTGAGAACAGTTAAGCAGCAGAGAAAGAAATCATTAAGTGTATCTCACAGTCTTTGACATTATTAATTATACCACCCCATGGAGTGAATAAAAAAAAAGCAAACAAAAAGCTAAACCTGACTATCTTGCTGGTATATTTTGAAAATATTGACGTCTAGAGCAGAATTACATTAAGTGATTCTCACAGTCTTTGTATGTACTCTCATAGTCTTTGACATTATTAATTATACCACCCCATGGAGCGAATAAAAAAAAAATAACAAAAACCTAAACCTAACTATATTGCTGGTGTAGAGTTTGAAAATATTGTCCTCTAGAGCATGATGCATCAAGCATATGAATTGTGCAATTGCTCCTCCTCATGGAAGGAAATACATACTAAACTATCAAATGAATGCAGCTGGCTAAGTGTTGTCACCAAGATGGCAAAAAAGGTCCTTTTGTGACTAAGGAAAGGTTAAACATTAATTTTCCAGGTTTCTGTCTGCAGATCTAACACTGATGTTATGTGCTTTGATTTTCCGTAATAAGAACAAGTGCATAGCCAAGTCTCTTTATTCCCAAAATTATACTTTGTAGGTAACATATGGGTGAGGATTGATAAAGCTGGGATGGAAATGTGTGGAAAACTTTATCATGTAATGCAAAGTTTTTTATTTAGAAGTTATTTAGGAATTCCTAGTAATTGCTTAAGAAAATTCATTTTACATGATTACGTCTTTCCTTTTCCTTGGTATTTTTTCTCTAGTGTAATCAGATTTATTGACTAGTATGAAACAATGTCACTCTTTTTCTTTCTTGCAGTGCTCAGGACTTGGCCCTTACCCTTTTCATTCTGTAAAGTAGTGGCTGATGTACAACATTCTTTGTTCCCTTGGGTTGGATTTTGGAGGTTTTAGCTGATGTCATTTTTCTAGAAATAATCTGTTCTTTGTAAATGTGTGATCCTTGACCTTGCTTGGGCCTTTATTTTTATAAGAAAGAGAAATAGAAAGGGTTTTGTCTGCAGACTTGTGTGCTTGCAATATTCCATGTGACTCCATGGCCTCACACAAGGTTTACCAGCAGTTCGTAGTCAAAAGAAATTATCTTTAGAGAAATCACAGAAATATTAAACTTTCCTAATATACAACACATTAAAAATATTAGATGAATCTTAAACATTTCAGAGAATAATAAGTTCTTAAGTGCACTTACTGTTTGTGTTTATCATTGCCCAGTATGTCAGTACTCAAATCATTACAGAAGTTTATAGTGGAGTCTTTAAAGTGATCAGCTCAGACAACCTCAACTTTTATGGTCACTATTCTTAATCATCAAGGATCAAAAAGTCTTAAAAATATTCAGTTTCATCCTCATGTTCCTCTTTTTTTTTTTTTGCCAATACAGATCCCATCCTGAGTCTCTGCACCCTATGTGAGTAAACTGAAATGCAATTAGTGAGACATATATGATGAAACTGTGTGTATTGCTGGCATACTTCAGTACTCTCTGGTATTGCTTATGATGCAAAGGATAAAGCAGATTGAAATGCATCTCATTTCTTGTCACTGTCCATAGGAGCTAGTCAGAATCTGTGTCTTCCTGCATAATGTATATTTCAGTTAGTCAGCTACAGTCATAGCTAATGTGTCCATCCTGGCTTCCAATGTATTTTATTTAAGCTCTGGATGTACAGAAAGCTCCTAAGATGTAGATTGAATGACCTCCACTCTGATTTTAAGATCTGCCCTGTAGGACAGCTCTGCCTGACACTGCTTTTTTTAGCATATGTTGAGGGGATATAGCATTCCCTTGGCTCTACCTTTCCTGAGAAGTGTAGACCAATAGTTCATTCTACCTCCCAGAAAATGCTCCTAATGAAGAGATGTAAGAAGTGTTTGATTGAGGTATTCGTTCAAGAGCAACCTCTCCCTACCTCAAAGCTGCATTTGTTAAATATTTCAGAAAGAGGAGTCACCCCTCTGGGAGAGAAAGGCTCCAGAAACTCATACTGTTAACTGACATTTGTGAGACATACCAGTTGGTGATGCCTGGGTCTGTGCAAGGGCTTTGTTCCCTATTATTTCCCATCCCAGAAGGGAAAGTTAGACGTTAATTCACTTCCCTTAGCAAGGGCATCAAAAATACTTTATGTTTTAGTGTTTGTACACTTTCTGCATTTTATGTATATGTTTATACATATTGTCATATGACCAGGTAAATTTTATTCAAGATACCTAAGCAGTCTCCAAAGCAGAGATCAGATTCAAATTCCCCAGCCCGAGGTATTTTTCTCATGTGATTATAAAGCCAGGCTACCTCTTGCTTGTTCTCTCTTTCATGGAGGGGAGCTCGCATCCCTTCTGCTCAGTGGCGACCTCCTGGCAGCAGCCATTGGAGCCTGTCCTGTGGTCTGGCTTTACAGACCCTCCTGGAAAGGACATCTTTTCTTTTGAACCCTCTCAGGTTTGAGAATGGCCTTAAGCTGACCCATACCTCCTAAATCCTGTTTGACTGGCTATGGTAGAAAAAGAGCTGCTGCTTTTCCATCTGCATGCTCACAAAGACTCTTGCAGTCTTGCCATTTGGATTATGCTGTGTACATGGAGCAAAACAGCAAATTTATTCCACTGAAAGTCAATTAGTGCATATGAAATCAAATTTCCCTGAGGCAAAAATCTGCTAAGTAAATAGAACTCCCTTGTGTGCACCTGTGTTTGGAATAGCTTGTCACGCTGTGGAGATATGAATGACAAGACAGGCATTTTAATCTTCAGACTTGAGACTTCAATTCTAACAGACACTGCTGAGAGCAAGGCTTCCAGGAATTCATGTGGTGTTACTGGTCTTTGCAAGATAATTCTCCAAGTAGCACAACTAGTGGTTCACAGTGACCAGACAACTCCCTCCAGTGGGAGATTTATTGCATGAACTCTACTTGAAACTGAAATTACTGTCTCTCTTTGGCAGCAAATGCATCACAAGCAATTAATGTATTGCTCCCTTTTACCTTTTTAGAATAAATCTGAAATATTTTATATTTCTTAAAACAAAACTCTGTAAAGCACATTGCGCTTTGCTTCAAGGAGCAATTGGTTCCTAAGAGGGGTACAGGTCAAATGGTTAAAAGAGTTACAGTCAAGGCTTACCTGCTACACACAAGAAAGAATCAAAAGAAATCAGAAGACTGCTTCCTCACTGTTACTCCTTAGATAGAAGAGCAACAGTGGCACCGGGGCATGAGAATTATATTGCATGTAAGTTGTGACACTGGGTTTAGCCTGTTCTAAAAGGGCAGCTGGAAACACATGCTGCAGCCTCCTTCAGAATGACACATGCACTACAGATCCCCAAGCAGTTTGCATTCTTGTCAGCTTTTGCTTTAATCTGTGTCCTGTACCTCTGGTTGTGCCAGATGTTAGCCTGTTGACCTCTAACTGTAAAGAACTGTATGTAATGCCAGCAAAAAAGGTTTTGTAACACATGCAATGAGTATATTCTTTATCTTACATCTAGTTTTTCTGTAGGCTTCTGTAATACTTCCAGAAGCTACTATTATGCATAGTGTAATGATACATGCCTTATTTTAAAATTAATTTTTGAATTAAGTTTCATGTTCCCTAGGGTTATTTGGAAACAGAAATCTTTTGTCAATAAAACAGGTGCAGGACAGGTTTTGACTATAAAAATTTCCTTATGACACATCTAGTGAGGCACTTCTGCATTTTTCAGTAGTGTCCACCTTTAATGCAAATACATAATTCTATCCTGTACTTATTCAGTGCCCTTCCTCAAGTATCTCAGTTGCCGTGTTATTGGGAATTTGTGTTACTAGGGCCTCAATTAATGAATTAATGCTCACAGATTTCTTTTTTTTTTTCCCCTCTTCTGAACAGGGGAATCCTGGTTGTTCCGAACAATCTGCTTGTCTTCTTCAGTTAGAAATAGACTTTTGAAGATGCTATGTTTACATTTGCATGGATTACTGCATTTTCTCAAATGTAGGATAATC
Source organism: Strix uralensis (assembly GCF_047716275.1). Taxonomy (NCBI): domain Eukaryota; kingdom Metazoa; phylum Chordata; class Aves; order Strigiformes; family Strigidae; genus Strix; species Strix uralensis. Next base: position 45,015,156 of record NC_133975.1, read on the forward strand.
TTATAGAACAAACCCTCATTTTTCTGAGGGAGGCAAAGTCTGTCTTTGAGTGGAAGGTAAGCATACTTCCCCTCACTTCCTAATTACATTATTTGATATTTCTAGTTTGCCACACTTTACCCTGCATGCTCCTCTCTCCCAATTCCTTTCCTCCACTGAAGTGCAGATCTGAGCATTGGCTTTGAGCTGGCACAGGAACTTCTGCTTCACACTATATGCTCTGCTATACAATACCATGATAAAATGCTATAATACACAGTAAGACTGGTTTTTTTAGGACAATATTCCTCAAAAATTGCTTTAGAAGCTTGAGAAATACAGCACAATATTTCTATTTCTCATTTTCCTTAATCTAAATAAATAACTGAAAAATACACACTGTGTTCTACACTGTGGGAAAAGCAAATGACGTGCAAGCTTTCTGGCCACAACAGAAAATAAAATGAGCACACACGTCTTCCCACAAAAGTGCAACTATCTCCACCTAAAGAACCGAACTGAAATAGCTGAAGTTGACACATTGGAGGGAAGGGATGCCATCCAGAGGGACCTGGACAGGTGCAAACCTCATGAAGTTCAAGAAGGCCAAATGCAAGGTCCTGCACATGGGTCGGGGCAATCCCAAGCACAAATACAGGCTGGGCGAGGAGTGAATTGAGAGCAGCCTTTCAGAGAAGGACTTGGGGGTATTAGTGGATGGAAAACTGACTATGACCCAGCAATGTGTGCTTGCAGCCCAGAAAGCCAACCATGTCCTGGACTGCATCAAGAGAAGTGTGGCCAGCAGGTGGAGGGAGGTGATTCTCCCCTTCTACTCTGCTCTTGTGAGACCCCACCTGGAGTACTGTGTGCAGCTCTGGAGCCCCCCAACATAAGAAGGACATGGGCCTATTGGAGCGAGTACAGAGGAGGGCCATGAGAACAATCAGTGGGTTGGAGCACCTCCCCTGTGAGGACAGGCTGAGAGAGTTGGGGTTGTTCAGCCTGGAGAAGAGAAGGCTCTGGGGAGACCTTATAGCGTCCTTCCAGTACCTAAAGGGGGCCTACAGGAAAGATGGAGAGCGACTCTTTTATCAAGGATAAGGGGTAAAGGTTTTAAGCTGAAAGAGGGTAAATTTAGATCAGATGTAAGGAAGAAATTATTTACTGTGAGGGCGGTGAAGCACTGGATCAGTTGCGGATTCCCCCTCCCTGGGAACGTTCAAGGCCAGGTTGGACGGGGCTTTGAGCAACCTGGTCTAGTGGAAGGTGTCCCTGCCCACAGCAGGGAGGGTGGAACTAGATGACCTTTAAGGTCGCTTCCAACCCAAACTATTCTATAATTCTATGAAGCATAAATAAGAATCCTCTTGTAGCCTTCCTTTTCTGTTCAGATAACATGTAATATGGAAATCAAAGGATGCCCCTTTCAGCTGGTCCGGTGCTGTACTGCTGTATGAGAGGATGAGCATGTTAAAAGTCCTAAACATCTCCTCACCCAAACATCTATTTCAGTTAGCTTTGAATCATGACACCTGTTTCTAATGTGACACTCATCAGTGTCAGCACAAAGAGGATATATGATTTTCATTCTTCCGTTGCCACTGTATCTTAGACAGTATGCTTTATCTTAGATTCTCTCCTTGTCTGTTGTTCCTCTAAATGCAGAGTTTAAAAAAGATAGGAGAAAGACATAAACATGATTACAAGGCTCCCTTGTGGCAGGAAGACATTGCCTGAATTCAGGGGCTATTTCACTAGCATAGTAAGTGTGATTTGTTCTCACAGCAGTTCTGTCCAAGGTTGTTGCATACAAGATGCTTTGAATATAGACTTAACCTGGAATGTGAGAACTAGATCTGCTGAGTACACCAAGGTCTAGAGACATTTGGCACCTATGAGCTCTTACATCAGGATTCTGCTCTCATATAGTGCTCAGAAGAAGATTTAACTTTCTCTTTGCAAACTGAAAGCATGGCTGTATGATAAATACAGGACAAGTGAAAAGTTCTTGTGCAGTTTTGACACTAAGAACATGCTGTCAGAGCTACTCATACTACATCTCTGTTGTAAGTTACTGTGGTAGCTAAGGGCAAAGAAGGACACCTAACCTTGTCTTTGCACACTTGCAGGTATAAGTTTACAATCAATATGATTCCATTAACTTCCCTTTTTAATCTTGTAAGACACATCTCAGTTGTAGACAGGGGAAACAGTGTCTTGTTTTCCTGTTCATGCCTGTACAAAATTTGTTTGTTGCCAGGAGGACTGCATGCCTTGTAGCACATACTTCCCCCATCCTCGTTAGAGCGTAAGGAGTTGCTGTTCTTGCCATGTCAGTACAATGGACTTCTCCCAGGAAAAACTGCTTGTGTCCGCGCTGTCTGAATGAGGTCAGTTCTCATGGCAACCACACTTTATCTGTAGAAATGTGCATTGTTTTCTAACACTTTCCCCTTCTGTGTAGAAATGATGTAAAATCCAAGGGAGCAGAAGAGCAAGAAAGAAACCTAATTGGCATGCAAGCGGCAAATGCTGTGACACTTATTTACCTTTCACACTGATCACCATTGTTTCACAAATTATTAGGCAGTCCGAAGTTTTACAAGATGACACATATGTAAGAACACTCCATTAGGGTTGCTCAGCAACATTCCCATACAGTAGATTTTTTTAGACAAAAGTCAAGTTAACACAGGATTAGTTACTGTCAGATATGGCAGAAACAAACATCTATATTGCTGTGTACCTCAAGAGATTATTTCAGTCACTTCCTCCCTCCCTTCTTTCCTTCCCCCCTTCTGCAGTTTGAGGAAGCTTCTCAGGGCTAGGGTGGTCCCGTGGGAGGTTGGGAAGAAGAGAGGAACTGCTTTGTTAGTGGGGATGTTCAGAGCTCCCTGCTCCCACTCCGCTCCATCGGCCCTACTGAGGCTCCCGCCAGCTGGGGATTAGGTGGCATGACGGTGACTATGACAGCGCTACGCTTGTAACATGGGAATTCTCTGCTGATGGTGTAAGGTTATGTTAAATCTCCTTTATAGAACTAGCAGGGGATCAAGTTGGGTGTTTTTTTCCAGATTTCAAAACCTTTTGAATGGGAGAAAGACACTCTCTGCACTTTTAATGGCATTTTCACTCTTTTAAAAGGGAGCAAAGACTTGGCCTCAGCCTAATTAAAAAAAAGCACATTTACTTTGATTACAAGAACATCCTCAGTTTTGCCAGCCTAAGCATGTTACAACTCGTCAGACCACGAAGCAGAACTGCTGCTAGGAGAAAAGCCTCCCCTACAGAGAACAGTCGCTTATTCACTGGGAGACTACTTATAGTGCTGCTCTTAACTGTGTGGCACAGCTCTGTCCGAGTGGGCAGATCTGGCTGTAAAATGTCATGCTCTCATACCTTAACACAATTTCTATTCTTGTGACTTTTATTGATGCCTTAACTGATTGCTCTTCACCCTTTGTGTGGTATTCGTAAAGCTAGTGTCTGGTACTGTAAGTCTACCAGCAAGACTGATCACAAAACCTATAATTAGAATATTAGTTAGTAAAACCTCTAAAATACTTTATTTATTTTAGATTATTACCTTCTTTGTTGCCATGGGGGTCACTGTAGATAGAAGCCAGGGTAAACAAGGAGAAAATGACAAAAGCCAGCAAGATGAAAGCTACTTCAAGGTTTGTGAAGGGCAGCTCCATGAACTGTTACTGCTTTGCCTAGGAAGAAGTGTAAACGTTTACTCAACTGGCTGTGGAAAGGGACTGCTCTCAATAGAGTAGTTAAGTCTATAATCAGGAGGATACCAGATCCTGGTCAAACTGGTTAAGTAACTTTAGCAGGTAAGGGAACAATACTGCTGGCTCATACAAGAATGCAAGTTCAAGCCCTTTTTACTCAGGAAGTAGTAGTTGCTCTAGGGGACATTTACAGCAGTTATTAAAGGTGCACTTACTGGATGTCTATATCTATCTGTATCCTATGTTTATTTTATATGTGTTTAATTTAATAACAGGAACATATTTTGGCTCTGAAAGAGTAGTGAATAAGTCCTTATTAAAACAAAAAGTATCTGTAAATATCTGTAGGAAAGCATAGATTTTCTTAACAGTAAAACACCTAGTATATAAAAAGTCTATGTTCTGTGTAGTGAAAAGTTTAAAATGTATGAGAGAAAGCCCCGATATGACAACTAAATTACAAATCAAATCCCACTCAATAGTCCAGGGATTCTGAAGTTAATGGAAATTTAAAGTGTTCAGTTGCCCACAGGATTTAGCTCTAAAAAAGCAGTCTCCCTGAAATCTTAAAACCAAGGAGTCCGATACATTTGTACAGAGAAGTTGTGAAAAATCAGAAGCATATGAAAAGATGAAAACAGCTTGTAGTAAATAAAGGGAAGCCAGCACTTACTGATTGCCAGGAGTTTGTCTGTATATTCCATTGGGGTTTCTTCAAAATCATCCCAGTTCTATAAAATGCTTCAGTATCATGGACTGAGTTAATCACTCACAGCTAGAAGGATCTAATGTAATGTGATTCCCTGACGCTTTTCAGTTGCTGCCTTGCTCGCAGCAGGTACAGTCCACATCAGACTAGAGAGTGGTGAAAGTGGAAGGAGAAGGCACAGCTCAATGAGGTTTTTTTCTTGTACCTGCCTACAGGAGGCTGGCAGTGTGCAAGCAAACTGAAACAACAGAAGTTGTAGCAACGCCATTGGGGCAGTCAAGACTGAAGTTTGTACATTGTAAATCGTGTTGAATTTTAAGCCCTGGTAAAATATTAACATAATTGTAAACAAGACTAACCAGTATAAGAAAGAAACTCAGCTCAGTAAATGTATCAGCAAGAATTTTAAAATACTGATATAAGCAATAACGATTAGAATGATATGGCTATGTCAGCAAGAACTGAACCTGTATAGATGCAACTTATATGAAAAATGGTTCTTTTGAAGGATCTTTCTGATCACTTTGTGCAGATTTTGTTTGCTGTAAAGTTTCAGTCTGAAAAACATAAATGCCGTTTATACAAACTAAAGCATCAGTCACCTCTGATTGTATTACCTACATGTTAAAGGGGATTTCTAAACTATCATTTTTTAATATTCTGATTATTCTATCATTTAAAAATATAAAATATTTTGACATTGCTATTTCTGATCTTTTGTATAGTGATCTAAGCAAGAATATTTCCACAGCAGGCAAAGGGGTGATGCTTATGAAACCCAATGTCAATAACACCTGAATAAAATAGGAGAATGTGGAGATGATTTGATCTCCGTCAGATCCAATGTATCTTCTGATGGATCATTTTTGACACAAACATTTCATTAGTAGCTATTATAAATCTCTCTTTATGATTTCTAAGAGTGAAAACATAGTAACACATATCACAACTTCCCTGTCTATATGATGGATTAGTTACTCCATTTTATTCAATAAACCAAAGAATCACCTATTCCAGGTGTATTCTGGCTGTATTTATGCATGTTTTTTCTTTGCAACAGATAATATTTATAAAATTGCCTGAATTTAGATGTGAATTCAAAACTTACAGTTTCTCCTACATACAGAGTCAAATTCTTCTGTTATCCCAAGCTGATGAATCTTTCATGCTCTTCTTAACTGATAAAAATAAAGTTGGGTGCAATTAAAGTAGGGGCTTTTCTGCAAATATGCTACAATCGATGAGAATTTTTGATACAATAACCTGCAATTTCTTTAAGGAAAGTCATTCAGCAAAGCAAAACTGATATATTTTTATTGTTCTGCATATATGTGTAGTGTATTCATTTATGTAAATGATATTTTTACCTCTTCATCATGAAGTAGCTAAATATCAATCATAAAACATTAGACATTAGGGACAAGAAGAAACAATTGATCTGAACAATCATCAGTAAAAGGAACTGATGGTTGATAATGCTTTGAATAGCTGCTAAGTCCTATTGAAAGTAGTTGGAATATAAGCACCTTAGCTGTCTAGCACATTACATTTTTTTCTCTTCACTCTTGGCAGTATCGGTTATGTGGCTGCCGTACCTTTAAGACTGGCTACAAGCAGAGCCATCTACTGGTGCTGAGGTATAGCTACCCCTAAAGAGAGAGAAGTCATAAACAGTAAAAAACATTTTAAAAGTGTTAATTCTGAATATATACTTATATATAAACACTTAAGTCTGAATTAGGACAACACTTTGATTAGCAAAAATACGCAGCTTTCAGAATAAAATTGTAATTTGACTTCATATTAAAAATCACAGAATATTATAATAAATCGTTAAATTGCAATGTTCACCTATTGTGTTGCATTGTCCGTTGTACACTGAGAAAATACCACATCTTTCTTCTTATAGACTAGTTCAGTGGAAGATCAGAATCCTCTGCCTATGTCCTACCTTTTTCACAAACAGAGAAAGTATGCAATATTTGTTAAAAATAGAAGGTTTGTGCCCCTTATTGAGGTCTTACTAATACTTTAGGAAGGCTTTACAAACAGCTACAAATTCAGTTTATATGTCTACAATGAGACTGAAGAACATAGGGGATTTTCCCCTCAAATGTATCTGTACCATGGCTGAAAAATTGACACCTCTACTTTTGAGTACTTAAAAGCAAAGCTATCAAACAAACCTGAATTAAATGCTGAAAGTAATGAATGAATCAATTCCATATGTTTATGTTTCTCTTGATCCAGGTAACATTCTTCAAGTCTAACACATTCTTGTTTGTCTCTTTAAGATTTCCTATATAAAAAGAATTGCTTACTAACCCTTTATTTTTGTGGCAAATAAAATGTGAAGTTATTTGATATAAATCTAGAAGTGCCTAAGCCAATATATAAGAGACAGGGAACAAGTTCATTAGAGTTTCCTAACCATGCTTGTTATCTTGTTTTGCCATGGAAAAAAAGGCATGCTAAAAGTCTCAGGAAGGAATAACTGTTAAACAGAAAGATTAAGAATGGACTCAAAAGGAAACACCATATTCATCATCACATGACAGGGAATCTGCAGAGCAAAACTAGAGGTGCTAGTGTACAGAAGAGTGTTAAGCCTTCCGGTTCAAAAGCGTTGGGAAGTGGTTCTTAAGTAACCTGCCTTTCCCATAGAGTCTAATATGCCATCACAGTTTACCTGGAAAATTATAGGAGCTCTCTTCTCACCCCCATAAGATGCATCTTCTGCATTTATTACAGGGACTGTTTAGTATAAAGGTTACATGAAACCTTCAACCTTCCCTAGAGGCTGACAAGTCTACCATATTTTTCCAGCTGAGGGAGACCCTTGCTTTAGAAAAATGCCTTTAAAAAAATACCAGTAGGTCAAAAATAGCTGGAAAGCAAAACCTGCCTTTTGAATATGAATAACCCTTCAAAGCATGTGTTATTCACTAGGTTTCTAATATCATTCTCCATCAATGAAAGCAGGCTGTAGTGAGCCAGCTAGAAATGAGGAAAAGAAGAATGTGCAGATGTGAGAAGAGATGCTGGTGGTGACAAAACAAAACCAAAGATTGATACCTTGGAGAGAAATTGGACCAGTCTTCACCATTACTATGTATTTACAGGGATGTGATTAGAATACTGTAAAATTACCCCACTTGAGATACAGCTGCTGACATTTTACTGGAGACTGATGACATCTCAGATTTTTAGAATGAATTCTGATAGCTTTGGAATCCGATTAACTTGGAAAAAGATAGGGAAGGTCAAGATGATTTTTGAAAGGATGTTAAAAGGTTTGCATTGAAGTATACCCATAAAACCACTCTAAAACCAGATGAGACTTGCAGAATATTCAGTTGTAGACCAAACCAAATAATTTATCAGTTTACCAGGTGGGGGAAATATAGTCAGCACCAGAGCTGGTGTTCAATGGTTGTGTAATGTTTCTTTGTCTAACTTTTTCAAAGAAATGTGTATGAAAAGTAGTTCAATGACCAGATTCTACAGACTTTTATTTTCTAGAGGAAATTCTGGCCCCACTGGGATCTTTGGAAAGCTGATCCATTAGACTGGTGTGGCTTGGATTTCCCTAACTCTAGCAAGTTCCTCCACAAATATGTATGTTGACTTGTGTGGAATGACTGAGAAAATAAGTAACTAACTGTCAGGACTGAATGTATATATCGTGGCCTTAGAAAAGGTGAAATAAAAATGTGGGACTGAAAAGAAAAGAAAAATCCATCATTTCTCCAAGCAGAGCTTTTAATTTAAGAGGTTAGACAAAGACAGAATGGAGATTAGAATAAGAACTCAGTGGGAGCTGGACAGGGCTAAATCCATAATTTGAAGTCTTAATTTATTTTTTTTTTTAAATCTACACACATTTTTTTCTGTCTAGATAGCTTGTTGTCAACAAAAATATAATTCATTTTCTATAGGAATGATAAAGTAAAATTGTAGGAAGAAAATGAATATGGGACAGATAGAAAATATAAAGCAAACATATATTCTGCATACCTTCATGCCTGTTCCTGTCACTGGAAAGAGTGCTGCCAGTGAAGTGGAAATATCCTTCATGATAGTGCTTGCATTTAGTATATGTTCTTACTGGTTTTGCAGAGGCATTTCCTTATATACTGGCACTGGTGTCATAGCTGTTGTTGATCACTTCTGAAACCGAACTGTGGACTTGCCCCTGTAGATAGTACACCCAACCTCAAAAGTATCAGAAAATGAGGAAAGGCAATATTTAATAATTTTCTGTTTTAATTAAGATCCAGCTTTGTAACTGACAGAAATTATGTGATCTCATAAAAATAGTTGACTAAACCAAATAAAATGCAAGGGTCAAAACGTGACTTATGAAAGTGTAATGTCTACAGCTTCAATCCAGTGATTGTTCCTATTACTGATAACATGAGGTACCTACTTTACACAGGCCAAGCTAAGCAAATATGAACTTTGTAAGATATTAACTTCAGTTTTTTGTCTTAATGCAGTACGACATATATCATTCGTCTCAATTAAATAGTTGTTTTCATTTTTTACATCCATCACATAAGAAAATTACACCACACTGCCATTTCTTGAGACTTACCATGTGAATGTGGCCTTCTTTGCTTGAAAGTAACAAATACTGTATTAATGAGAGTAATATTATTCATAAATCTACTGTATTTTGTTTGCTATAAACAAGTCCTTCAGTTTTTATCATTAAAAAAATGGTAATAAGAGTCAAGCTACATATTAAAAAAAGAGTTCACACACCGGAGGGCATGAATCTGAATCTACTAAAATGGTTTTTGAAGCACCAGCATTAAAGGCATTAAATGATTGGTTAGTTGTTACTGTTTTTCTACTTTGCTGCTTTTAACTGTCATTCAATTCTATTTCTTGGCAGGTCTTTCAATTGTCTAAATATTGAAAAGCTGACTCCTATGCGATGACATTATCTGTTGTAAATTAGCATCATTTCCTAACTTCAAAATGCTGAGGATCTGATGAGCAGCTTCTTCAGTGAATTATAACCTGCCGAGTTGTGAACTGTGGTGTACTGGCTATCCTAATAAAGGAGTTAATTTATTTAAATCTGTTTGGCTATTTATGCAGCACAGGTATATCCCTGGTCATTAGCTCAACAGTGAACTGAAACAGAAAAAACTATATCAGATACAGAGGGAAAAGTAAGAGAGGGGCTGTGGAAGAAACAGCCAGAGAAGTACCAGTAGAAAAAAGTTGCCAGAGGAATAAATAAGTGTATGTATATATCAAAGAGGATAAGAACAGCCTTTGGACTTACATATCTGTAACTTCCTAGTTATCTCAGTATATCCTAAGTTCATAGCGGGTATGTGCTAGACTTGTTTGCTGAATCTGATAATTTTATTTCCTTAACTTGTATTCTAAGCTTGTATAACTTAAACCAGATATGTTAGCTGTGAAAAATGCAATAAGGTATGACTTTATTATTGTATACTGAAAAATAACTCATTCAATATAAAGCTAAGACATTTTCTCCCTTTATAGGGTTTAGCTTTATTAACAGTTATATAAAAAATGGGATATTATAGAGATTGACTTGGACTTTCTCCTGAGACTTTGCTGCTGCTATGATTAATGCTTGAGGAATGCTCAGTTTAGAGGGTACATCCTTCTTCGTTATCTCAGTAAAGAAATGAGCCAACAATGTTAGTGAGTCAGCAAGGCACATAAAGTAACTCTTGCTAAATTAAAAAAAAAGGCTGTTGTATTTCTATAATGTTATAAAAAATGTTGAAGTTCCTCTGAGTCTGATTTTTCCTTACTTATGTTTGCAGCAGCTAAACTGTGTTCAGTTCAGGGGCATTTTCTGTTTATAGAAATTGCCAGTGACAGGTTGTTTTTCTAGCTAGTCTTGTATAGGTTTTTTTGTTCTTGTTTTAAGTCTCTGGATGTTGTACCCAATGTCTTTAATATTAAATATACCTATATGTCTTAAACTTTGCTGTCCACATATCATGCCATGTTTTTACCTGCCTAAGCAACTAATAAGGATTAAAAGGAAAAAGATTTTGCTGTATTTATTTCTGTGAGATATCAATGACTTTATAACTCAGCAGTGGAGTGAAATTTTGTTTGTAACACTGAATCTAACACTGCTGACCTACAGAAACAATTCTAAATATGAATGATTTTCTTTATGGCTTTTTTTTTTTTTTTTTTTTAAATATCAGCTTGAGATCCTCATAGGTCAGAATGCAGATGAGTCCAGTGTAAAAACTGATTTTTGTGATGGCTCATATGGCATTCAGCTATACATGTAGTGCTGAGCACATCTTCATAATTTCTTTCATAATGCTTAAAGACATTTTTTGTGCAAGAATATAATGATAAATGATTGATACATATTCTATTACAAAGGAAAGACATGTCTAGTGGGAAATGTGAAGGAGTAGCAAATCCTTTGGAGTGGGAGCAGGGCTTCCCTATAATCAATTGTCAAAATGGAATTTTCTGTATCCCAATGACAGTCGCATATTACATAAAAATTTGGATGAACTTGTGGGCAGAACAACCATAAAATATCCCCATGCTCAGAAAAATACACCTAAGACCTGCAAATAAATCATAGCACTGAGATTCTGCACTCTGTCTGAAGCAAGAGCAGTATTAGCAAACAAAGCCCAAGGTTATCCCTAGGAGTATACTCTCCTCCCATTTCAAGCTCAGCCCTTTAAGTGGGAAGGAAACCCTGCTCCTGACAGTCACCAGGGTACCATTTAGTAGCAGCACATGCAAGTGGCAGAGGATGGATCAGCTCAGCGCACCTCAGCTCCAAGTCCAGGAGAGCAGAGCCCTCCCGATGTGCATCATGCCAAAGCACCTTGCGGTAAAACAGTTGCCAAACTGAGACTGTCATCGTAGCCTGGGATGTTTGTCTGGTTTTATGCCAGGAAGAATCAGCCTGCCAAGCTCTCTGCAACAAATATCTGATGCAGGGGGAAGAGAAAGGTTTCTTTGTCCTCTGTTACAAATAAAACTGCAATATTGTAATAGTATATTCTTTAATCTAAGTGACCAGTTCGACTGTTACTTTGTGTACTGTTTCCACTACCATGTTTTGGCATTATACAGAATTTGTATAGAGTGATATTTGCAAAACGTGTACAAAATGTTGTTTCCTTTAAAACAGTATGAATTAAATAGCAGGCAGAAGAGATCTCTTTAAGCAAAACTCTACTTTTCAAACTTAACTGGACTTAACTGGTCACAATTTTCCCAGCTTGTTTTTTTAGTGACACTAGCAATAGGGATATATAAATATTTTATTCAATCAAAACATTAACTTTATAATAAATGAACTATCAGGAAAGAAAGATCATCAAAATGCTAATTAAAATGAATATGATACTATGTTTTCCTTCAGAATCTGAACTTAAAAAAGAAAGGTGTTGTTAAAAATATTAAAAAACCACTTTGTTTTGATCTTTTTTTCTCTTTCCCTTTTAGCAACAATTAGAAAACCTTTCTGCCCATATGTCTAAGCTTCTGGAGGACTATACTTCAGCAGAGGTTCCCAGTGATTCAGTCAACTTTCCAAAATAAGTTTGATTATTTGTAATAAGCTATGTGTAGCTCAAAGAGTTGTGGGCAACGGCTTGATGTCCAGGTGGAGAGCAGTGACGAGTGGCATTCCTCAGGGGTTGATGTTGGGACCAGTGCTGTTTAACATCTTTGTTGGCAACATGGGCAGAGGGATTGAGCACACCCTCTGCAAGTTTGCTGACGACACCAAGCTGTGTGGTGTGGTCAACACACTGGAGGGAAGGGATGTGCCATCCAGAGGGACCTGGACAGGCTTGAGAGGTGGGTCCATGCAAACCTCATGAAGTTCAACAAGGCCAAGTGCAAGGTCCTGCACATGGGTCGGGGCAATCCCAAGCACAAATACAGGCTGGGTGATGAGTGGATTGAGAGCAGCCCTGTGGAGAAGGACTTGGGGGTATTAGTGGATGGAAAACTGACTATGACCCAGCAATGTGTGCTTGCAGCCCAGAAAGCCAACCATATCCTGGACTGCATCAAGAGAAGTGTGGCCAGCAGGTGGAGGGAGGTGATTATCCCCCTCTATTCTGCTCTCGTGAGAACCCACCTTGAGTACTGTGTCCAGCTCTGAGGCCTCCAACATAAGAAGGACATGGGCCTATTGGAGAGAATGCAGAAGAGAGCCACGAAGATGATCAGGGGGCTGGAGCACCTCCCCTATGAGGACAGGCTGAGAGAGTTGGGGTTGTTCAGCCTGGAGAAGAGAAGGCTCTGGGGAGACCTTATAGCGGCCTTCCAATACATAAAGGCAAGATGGAGAGCGACTCTTTTATCAGGGATAAGGGGTAACAGTTTTAAACTGAAAGAGGGTAGATTTAGATTAGATATAAGGAAGAAATTCTTCACTGTGAGAGTGGTGAGACACTGGAACAGGTTGCCCAGAGATGTTGTGGCTGCCTCCTCCCTGGGAGTGTTCAAGGCCAGGTTGGACGGGGCTTTGAGCAACCTGGTCTAGTGGAAGGTGTCCCTGCCCATGGCAGGGGGGTTGGAACTAGATGATCTTTATGGTCCCTTGACTCTATGTGTAAATTATGTGATATGCCAACAACTGAAAAATAATAATTTTCCAACTGTGATATTTAGCATTGTTGAAGTATCCTCTTACCAGTATAAATTTCTTTGGTCCAACTTTTGTTTAGGTGTATATATCACCCTACATTAGCCACGTGCCATTAAGCACCATGACTAATAAGTCGTTCATCCTCAGCCCCTCTCTTGTTCGGAGGTGAATTGCATGTGCAGCAGAGTTTAGGTAGGGCTTCTGTTTGTTTCTTTTGTCTGTAGACAAGTTGTTACACATTTCTCTTTAGAAAATTTGTATTAGAGAAGTGATTTTACGTTGCTCCTTGGGTAAAAGTTGATAAGCTTTATCTCTTGGACTATATTAAGTAGAGAGACTAAAACCAAAACTTTGCAATTGCATAAAGAAATCTTCCTGAATTTCTTTCAAGACTGTTTGTTTTTTAAAAATATATATATAACTGAGGCCACATCAGAAAATATAGAGATCCTATCTGTGAGATATTAGAAGACATAAAGGGGAACTACATCATCTTGCATTCCAAGTCAGCGCTGATTATCCTTTAAGTTTAATATTGAACAGATTGAGTATAAAATGATGACTGATTTTGCAGTGTAGTGACAATTTTAGCTTAGATCATATCAATAAGAGATGGTGTTTATCACTTCACAGGAAACATGGCTCACTTACCAGTGTTTTTCAGCAAGATATCTGTATAATACTAAAAATTTAAACAAACAAACAAACAAAGCAAGCACAAAATAAGCAAATATAGATGTGCTGGCCTGTTAATTTGTTAGAAAACAAATAAAAACCCAATTTTTTTCAACCTAAATCATCTGGATATACAGTTGTATGGTCTGTATTATCAACAGATAATATCTTTGCTTTGCCAAATCAGGTGACTGCTTACCTACTAGCGTGACTGGGAAGGCTATGTTTATTTTCCCATGGCCACACTATTTGTTTGTGGGGCACATCTTGCCTGGCCAGAGGTTTCCTCTTTAAAGCTACAGATAAAATGAAGTTAGGGCTTGGTAACAGCAAGTTGCACTTGGGTTCTTTATTTCGCTTCTCTGTTTTCTCACAGTTGTTGAGAATTTGATTTTTCTCACAAAAGCTTTGAAACTGAGAACACTTCACAGCAAGGAAAACTCTGCAAGTATTTAACCACTTGTAATGCACATTTACAGATACATTTTCATACTCACAGGCATATCCATATGCAATGCAAATGATGTGTTCCTGGTACATAAAAATCTTGGAGTTAGTAGATTTATGTCGGCTTTCATGCTTATTGTATCACTAAAATGATCAGGTAGAAAAAGATCTGGTAGAAAAAAGCCAAAAAGATGAATTTTCTTTTGAACTAGTTGTAAGTGACTTTCACTAACTGCTTTTTTTAGGGTTTAGTTTGACTGATCTGTTTATCTCAGTGGTGTGGAGAAGACATAAAGTAGCTGGAATTGGCCAGTAGCAAATCCTCCTACATTGGCAAAAGACAGTGGAGATGATAACATATCTGCTTCCTGCAGCCACAGCTCACAAGCCTAGCACCATTCCTCTGAGAGATCCACAGTCCAGTAATGCCTGTATATGAGATCAGGGCAGCATGGGGTCTGCCAACCCCTAACTCTCAATTCCTCCATTACAGCTAACTGGGTATTGGGCTAAAACGCTAAACTGGCCTTTCAAATATCATTGTACACCTCCACTGATGATATATGAGAAGGACTAAAATTTAGTTTTCAACAAGGTTAAGTATAAGTCAAGGGTGAACCAAGCTCTATTTGTGTGACCTAAATTATTTTAATCTATCTCGTGAGAATGTCTGGGAATAATTTGGATTTAGATAACCAATAATGGGATATGCTTGCTCATTTGATCTTACAGTGCCACATATACTTCTTTAGTTGAATCCCTCTTTTTACGAAACATTGTTATATCTTTCAACACTGTGATATCTTATTTACAACTAACTCCAGTTCTGTGAAAGCTTAAAGGAGATACTTTGGAAACTCATTTTATGGCTAGTACTGTCTGGACTCTGTAGATGTCATGGTTTTGGTGATTTTTTTGCTGGTAAATGAATATGAAGGGGCCATTATATTTATCTGCTTCTCTGGGTGCTTAAAAATACATTACAAAATAAATATACAAAGATATGTTTTTACATGCAGGATTATCTACTCTTTTTCATTACTGCCATTATCCTAGGAGCAGTAGGTAAAGTAATAGTTGACATAAACATACACTTTATAATTTTCTCAGAATGCCAAAAAAATCTGTAATTATTGGTGTAACTCAGTCCTGTATTTTTATATACATTTTGGTATCTCAAAAGGAAGTAACTCTGCCATTTCCCTCAAATGAATGTTTAAAAAGTTACCTCCCACATGCTCAAAAACTGGTCTATGGTGTTTTAATACAAACATATTGTATTTGTCTTTAAGCAGTTTGGGACAGCCTATCAATTTGGGCTTCCTTTCTTTCCACTAAGCCTACCGAGATTAATGTGCACATTGAAATCAGTGAAGTCAAAATAGAAGCAGTGTCCAATTATTTTGAGATTCTACTGTTTCTCTTTCTTGTCTCCTTATATTGCATGTGGTCTGTTGTGACCAAAATGCTTGTCTGAGACCTTCCTGGACTGAAGAAATGAAGAAATCCTTAAGAAATTTAACTGAAATAGCTAGGGCTCCAGATTGGCTGCAGCTTTTTCTCCGCTGCTGAATCTGAGATGGCAAATTTATTTGAAGGTGGCTGCTTGCTTTTGTATGCCACTGAGAAGATCCTAAAAACCTTATATAAAAATACATAATTGATGATGTTTAGATATAAAAATTGTTACAGCCAACTACACTTCCAAGGTATTTTTTAGAAAAATCTGTATCCATTTGTTCCAATTTATAGACAATCCTGTGTGCAGTCAGGATTTTTGAGCTATTACTTTAGAAAATGGTACTGAATAAACTCAAAGAAGAAATGGTATTAGGATACATAAAAGCCTGTAGGTTGGAGGAATAAACACCTTCAGATTTCTGTTGTGAGAAATAACTATGTGGAACTGTTGAAAACTGTTTTTTTCCTCGAAGACAGCATTGTTCCAGTGTCAACTCATTTTGGGGAGGCAAATGGATAATGACACAATGTAAGAACATCTAGATTTCATGCAGCCAGTTATTGGGTTTAGGTGACATTTTAGGAATATACTATGGTATACAAAGCTAATTGACAGTGGCTACTTAAGTTACTCTGAGCTATCTGTATGCATCTTTTCAGTTTGGCATTTACACTAACAGTTTATAGTTTATATCATATGCAGTACCTACAAATGCAAATGATCAAACCAAAGTTGAAAGTGGTAATAAAACAATTCCCACAGTATTGACATGCTATAATCAGCTGAAAGGGTAGCATGCATTCAAGTAACCTTTTGCCTGTGCTATGTAATTTCCATTTTCAATTAGTTTACATTTCAGGCAGTGGATGAAATTTGGTTTTGCAGCTGTCTACTAGAGATCTAGTATTGTTCCTTGGGTTTGACCTCTGAGAGGAGAAAGTAAGGAATACTAGAAAAAATATTTATTCAGGAGTCTCAAGTTTCCTAATGCCTGCAGACCTTGCTGAATTTGTTTTCCCTCATCTTTACTTAGGGAATTAAATTAACTTAAACAAATATGGTGGTTTTTTTCTATTTAACTGAAATCAGAGAATGGCATTTATTTTTAAAAGGGAAAGACAATTTGGTTTTAATCAAAGCATGTATTTGTTGAAAATTTGGTAGAAGTAATTCTGATAATTGCGTTAAAGGAGAACTGAATGAATTGAAATAGATGCAGTTGTTGAAGAGCTCTATCCATACATAAGTACTTTGGAAAAATTCCTAACAAAGATGTTGTCATTTGCAAACTTTCATAAATTCAATTTTATATATTTATTAGAACATTCACGTTATTGTTAGCAGGCTATTTTACTTTATAACCTCCTGACTTTTTAATTATTGCAATCGTTTAGGACTGTTCTCATAAGTCCTGTAAAAATCCATGTTTACATGAACAGTCATATGTCATTGCATGCATTTTTCTTCCTAATTTCCAGGTCCTCTGGGTTTTTTTAATAGTTAGGACAAGCGTACACATCCCCAACTTCCAGGGCACAATCCTCTTGACATTCCCTAACCCCACAGTGAAGCATTTGCACTCATAAACTAAAACTCATAAACTAACCATCTAGTCTAATACCTCAGAATAAATCTGAATTCAGTACATCATCACAAGAGGGAGCCCTTGTCAACAGCAAATTCTGAAGTTCAGTACATGATTTTGCAGAGCTACATTAATCACTTTTCAAGAGAAATATAGGTTCTGTGCACATGCAGTGAAAGTAGTTTCAGACTAGAAGAGGACCTTCTGAGACAGGTTATATGAAAACTGACTTTCTATGTAGGAAAAAAGCCTAGAAACTATGGTTGAGCATTTGAGTAGGTTTCAATTGTGATGAAAGATGGAAGAAGCACACAGAGGGAAAGGATAAAGTGGGAAAAAAGTGATGAGTGGAGCATTATTAGTCTTTATCGATTGGCAATGTGTCACTGCTAGTAAGGAAGAGGTTAGGTCTGAAATAATACCTGAATGTGAGGAGAAGCAACACTGTCCTGAAAGGCAAAGAGCACTCCAGGGATAAGGGATAAGAGGAGAGAAGGAAGCATGAGCCCTCTGAAAGAAGTCAGCTAGCAACGCTGCTGGAAACACAGGAGACAGGGATGGTCTGAAATGTAGTAAGGGGGAAAAAATAGAGTTGTGGGAGGTTTTAGTGCTTCAACAATGTTCTGCAACATCAGATTTTTCTCCAGTTAAGTCAAGCTAAGAAAATTATTGTTGCTATCTGAAAAAAGAAAGGGTGACAGCCACAAAGAAAATATTTTCATCTGCATTTTTAGAGGAAAAAAATTAGAATGAGACAGTTACTGACATTAGCTAGCAAAGGTAATATTTTTCACACCTGAGTGATTTTTTTTAAAGTCTTCTTCCCCTGCTTTTTCTTTTTGATCTGCTGTGAATGCATTGAAGTGGATATATAATGCATATTCAACATAAAGACAGAGTTAGGTTTCCTGACTCTTAGAAGAGAGAAAAACATGACTGCATGAAAGAATGTGGTGGAGAACTAACTCTTTTATTAACACTGCCTAAGGAATCATTCAATCTGGGCATTTTATCACTTACAGAAAGAAAAACCTCAGTTATTGCTATAATAACTGATTTATGTCTCTAGCATTTCAATATATCATCCAGTTTTCAAGTGAAGCAGAAGATAGGATCAAGTTTTGAGATGCTTGAATATTTTACTATATTTTTTTAAAAAATGTACACACTCCAGACTAACAGTAATGCCAAAACTTGTCTGTGATTTTTTCCATTTAAAATTAACCACTTTGTAGTAGCAAAAAATAGAAAAATAACTTTGCACTCAGATACATACCTGCACCTATGTCAAGTTACAGTCACACATGAATCAGCAGACAGAATTTTACATATCAGTGACTGTTGCCGCAAGTGATGGAGCTTTGGGTAAGGCTATGCACTCCCCTGTGCACTCTGTTTGCTTCAAGGCTGAATTCTATGATCATTCCTGATGTAAACCAGCATCTTATGTCATGAATGGTTGAATCAAGTTATGCCGTTTTTTGTTTCTCCATAGACTTAGATATCTACAGAACTTCATCAGGCTCTGACGTTGTCTAGCAGTTCCACTTGACCTCCTGATTCAGGGATATTTGCTTTTAACAGAATTAGACTATTTCATTCTGTTTCTAACCAAAACTAAATCATTCAAATTGGCACAAAAATTGCAAGGCATTTTACTCTATCTCAGCCATTTAGTTAATATTATAGAATATTTCTTGTAAAGTTTTATGTTTATTGTGAAAAATCCCCATCAGAAGCAGACTTAAAGATATTTTCATCTTTTGGTCAGCACATGCTATTTTTGCCTTTAAAAAAAAAAAAAAAAAAAAAGGTGAAGACTGGTTCAATCAGGGATTACTAATGATCTATGAAACTGTTCAGATCTAGCTCAAACCACTGTGGATTGCTGCTCTCGTTTAATAGTTTAGCTTTACACATTAGCAGGAAATACCATAGTTCAGTTACCTCTTACACATATGTGATGTAAAAATGGTGCTTTTTATTTTTGAATATTTTAATGTACTGTCAGGGTAAAAATGAACACAAAGAGAGAAAAAAGAAAATGTTCTACTCCAGATGTATTTTTTTTCCCTGTTTTCTTATGTCTCATTTAAGATACCTGAGGAAATTATTTGCTCACCTAGGCACACTTCAAAATCACCCTAATGCTTCTGAATGGACCAAAATTCTGGTGCAAAAATCATTAGTAATGGAGCACACTGACAGTCTGTCAGTGATGCATTGCAGCAGCTCCTGAGGAGACATAATGATGCATTTCATTTCTGTATGAGGAAAATATTATTATGTTATTATGGTTATAACCTACAATATAAATTTAAATAAATCATGGAACTGTTACTCTGTATATACAATAGAGAATTTAGTTTTAAAACATTAATAACACAGCAACTTCATTTTTCTTTTCACACTTTCACACAATGTAAGCAAATTGAGAGCATTGACTTTAGTTTTAAATATTCATTCCAAGGCAAGGAGACTTAGTGATACAATGTCTTTTACTATTTATGGGAGCTGATGCATTTAACCCCTGTTCAGATGTCATGATGAATTTACTTTTGTATTTCTGATATTATCTTTTTTAGTATAGAAGGTCTAAAGACCACACTTAGTTGAATTGAAAAGAAAAAGAATTACAGATGCCTTCACTTAAAGATAAAAACCATTTGGGGAAAAATTGTTTTGACATTCTCAAGGAGATGCTGAAACCAAGTAAATATTAAACAATAAGCCATTTTAGCTATGCTTCTTGTGTATAATTTTGTATTTTCTACTTCTTTTCCAGAAAAATGTACATTTTCCCAGCAGTTTTCATAAGGTAGGAGTATTTGGGTATCTGATCCTCTCTGGTGATGGTTTGAGGTTGAATTGCAACATTAAAATCCTTTCACCTAATTTTTGTGAATTATCCCCAATGGCAAAATTTTTGCAAAGATTTAGAGCAGAAACAGGTATGGAATAGGCAGCTATGCTACTGTTAAATCAAGGCACACTGAACCTTGATCTGAACCGTGCAGATGTCCACTGCATCAGTCACTGAGGTCTGGAGTGGGGATCTTTGCTGGAGCATGCTATGGCTCTCCTCTGTACACATCTTCCAGCTTCCTCCCAGAGCATGGGGTTAGAATGTCATGGATCCTTGGGTTTTTCATTGACATAGATTCAGGCACTGAGACCCGCTCTTTGAAGGTGTAGGGAGCTTAAGCTGTTTTAGATATGCGTATCAGCCCTGAAACTTCTCTTGCTGTTGCAGTATTTCTGTTAGGTACTTATAATGGTCAATCTGAATAGAATCTGTAGCAAAAGGAAGAATAAAATCCTTGAACTAAGGGTTATAAATATATTTCCTTAGGTCTGTTTAGCATTTTTTTATGGCCTACCTGGCCATTCTTATTGAATAAAAGTATTTTATATTGATTTAGCCCAGAAGTTGATTAGAAGGGCTCACACAATCTATGCCATTGACCCAGCTCCACTGGGGAAATGCACACTTGAGCAATGGTAATGAATAAGTTGAGTTGATAATTTCTAAGCTGCATAAACTATCTCCTTATCATATGAGTTAACTCTTTACATCCACATAGCATGATAGTATTTAAAGGAACAGAGGTCTATATTGTGCTCTTAAAAATTATAATTTGGATTTGGATACAAATTTGTCATTTGCTGCAATTACTGATATAATGAAACTGTACTATGTCATCACATGCGCATAAAAAAAAGAAGGTAAAGTGTTGAGGTTTCTGATGGAAACGTTTTATATTTCTTCTTTATATCTGTGCCTCTGTGGTGGAGTTTTACATGTGTGGGAGATGACAGAAATATAATATAGATGTTCAGCTGAAGGGCCATGACCAAATGAAAGGAACATCACAGAAATAAAATACAAAGATTAATGGTAGCAGAAGGATGGAAAGGTCTATCTAACTATCGTTATTATAGTTAAACATAAAACATTTTTCTTTCAGGTTTCTGTTTTCTGAAGGCAGGGATGGTAACTCATTCCCTAGCCACTGTCATACTGGATAAAAAGTTCCTTTTATCAACTTCAGATCCAGCCAATATATCTCTTGCAAACTTGCTTCTTGTTTGTGTTCTCAGATGACACCACTACGGGGCACAAAATTATTTTCCAAAAGAATGACTTCTGGGAAGATCAAGTGGGAGATGCTTTTTGCAAGCTACGATCAATTCAGCTATCTTTTTGTAAGCTAGTTCAAAGTCATGCTGTGAAAAGCACCCTTCAGAAAATTTAATTTTTGTTTGGATAAAGACTTAGTTAAAATTTTAAATAAGATGGCTTGATCAGGCTTAAAAAATACTTGTCAAGCAAAGGCAGAAATTAGCTAGACTGTCGTCCATTTGATTTCATTTGGGAATTTCATTATGTGTATTTACCCTAAATGAGGGAGTAAATTGGATTTGCCCCAAAAGCTGTAGATCACAAAACTCTTAAAAACATATATGTGTGATTAGACCATATAAGCCACACTCAGTCTATTTTTGGAAAATTGTCTCCAGTTTTGTAAACATAACAACTCCAATAAAAAAGCCTGAACAGTGTCTCACTAATCCTATGTAAATCAGAAGGCTATGCCTCTAAATTCTATCATTTGGTTGCCTATGACAGCTATTAAAGTAATTTAGAGATTGAATTAATTTTTTACTTTTGTTACATTTGTTCTTGCTTTTAGGAATTTACCTTGCTTTAGGTATTTCAAGTTATCTACCTTTTTCTATTCCACCAGGACATAAAACATCTCTGACAATGATGAATTTAATTGAGGGAGTGTAACTGCGTTAGGCATAGGGGACAGAAGATTTCAATCTCTTAAACTATTTGAATGTCCTGTTCTATTTGGTTTTATGGTCTGTACCACTGCAATACCATTCAAATTCCATATTACTGTAACTCCACTGATCTGAGTATTTATAACAGACAAAAAGGGGATTTTAGTAGTTGTGGCTGCATCTTTGAACTTTGTGAATGGAAAACTAAATTAAAATTCTTCATGCTACCATGTAGTGTTGTATTTTCTCTGAAGATTCCAAGTGTAGTGAAGAGCACAATTTTCATCATGGTAAAGAGAATGGCTGCCATTCCAGGTCAATATGCAGTAAACCCATAGAAAAGTCCTTTTAAGTTGTCTCTTGAAAAATGGGAAGTAAAAATGGGGTTTACTGTATAATTTTTACTTTTGTTATATTATATTTAGAGATCGTCATAAAAATTAGAGTCTTAAGAAGTGGTACCTAAATTGCTACATTGATGAGTGCAAAGACAAGTGCATGCTACACTATCAGATCTTAGGTATCAGCGTGCACATGGCCAGGTGATTCTTATACCCCAAGGTAGATAGAACTTCAAGGGATGATCTTAATAGTCTCCTCTGACATTAAAATATGAGTCTCTAAATTATATACTCTTTTGCTCTCAAAAAACCCCACCAAAACCCAAAACAAAACAGCATGAACATCTGACTGTACTCACCAGCTACTAGTGGACCAGAGATACATTGTATAGTAAGGCTTAGTTATTAAAAGAAACGTACACAAAAGGACAGAATATAATTTCTTTCATTTGATTCTCCCAGAATCATGACTGGTGGAAATTCAGAACACTCACTTTTCCTTCTAGTGAGCATGCTCAAATGTTTCAATTTTCTAAAGCAGTGTTTTAAAAAATAAATAATAGAATAAAATAATAAAGATCTATTGGGCAAGACATTAAATAAAAATGGTTGAGAATAAACCTCACCCTGCCTACTGAGTCCTTGCAAGTTAATACTTCTCCTCAGTCTTGTTCTACAGTCCAGCAGCTTTTCAGTGACGTCATGAGCTGCACAACTCTTACACATCTCTCTTTAGGTCCTACAAAAAGCTTCTTTACTCTGATTCTGGTTAGTGAGTATTCTCTACATTGCAATGAAGTCTTTTTCCTTTCAGGAGTATCCCAGGCTCAACTCTCATTGCAGTTGTCTGTTCTTCTCTACTCCACATAGCAGAAGCATATGATTTTTGTTTGGATGTCTTGTTGAGTAATCCTGTTAATATATTGCATACAACACAGAAATAAATTGAATTATTGCATACCAAGATGTATTGTGGAGATACTGATGTGAGATTTGGACAAGACATTTAGGAAACTGTAATTTCAATTGTTCCATGTGCTGTGTTTACCTGGAAAGAAAAGTAAGCAGATTGGGTGGGTTATGTTCAGATGAATGATGACAGTATTAAATCCCTTAACTGAGATAATGTCTTAGTCACTGTCTTAGGTGTGCAAGGAAGGACTGACAAATACAGCTCTTTAGTCAATTGAAAGGGAGTTGAACAACTCTTTCTTAACAGTCAAATCATAGAAGAAAAAATGCTTTTCAGTAAGATGACCAAAGGTTTCTGAGAGACAAATATAGAACATAGCCCAAATTCCTTTGAACCATTTAAAAAAGGAGAAAAGGGGTGTCTGTGTAAGCAAGAAACTTTCACTATTATATCCTCTTTCTACCTAACATAAGGAAGAGGGGTATGTATGACCATCCTCCTAAGAGAGATTGCTTTGCTGTTTCTGTTAAAACACACCAAAAAAGAAAAGGCATGAAAAATCTTTCAGAAGGGAAAATGCTTGAAAGCCTGTCTTGTACTGTTTATTTTCCTTGATTTACTTTTCCCATTTGCCTCTAAAGGATTGAGATAATGATCCTAGCGTGTAACAGGTCAACTCTGGGGATATTTCTAACTCTAATGCACATGGATGCTCATCGTTACCATGGAAGCAGATAAAACCACTGGTTGAGAATATCAGTGGTTACCAGTGCATCTACCAGCCGAACAACAGATTGTAATAAAGCTGAACAGCAATGCTAGAAGGTTCTGCAATAAGTGGTATCAGATTTTCCCTCCTTGCAGGTTTCAGGCAGTTGTTCCAAAATGAGAATTATCTTTTGCAAAGTCACTGGTTATGAGTAGTGGTCCTTTGCTTGTGAGGGCATATGCTTCTGTCTTCCACAGTAACTCCTAAATTCCTAGTGCTAGCCTGGTTTATATAATCTGAAGTCAGATTAAAGGAGCAGTGAATCTGTTGCTATTGTTCCATACAGATACCACTAGTATGCTTCTTGGGATACAGGAAAAAAAAAATGCAACCTGGGCTCTTGTCAAGATTGAAGTGCTAGACAAAACAGATGTGTAGGATGTTGAGTTTGAGATATCTGAGGATAGGTAAATACATGTATTGTAACAAAACAGTTTTAGATTGAATTGTATGTATGTACAAGCAAACATAACCACATAGACACCATGGCTCTATCGTGCCTAGTCTTGAAAGGTGAAAATATTTTATTAGGATTAGTGATGATTTTCAGGGCTTCCTGTTGGTTTGACTTGGTCCAGCGGTGCTTCAACTGGAACACAAATTCACATAGGCTTGGAGAACAGCTGGAATCCAAGGCAGGCACATCTGGATTTCTGTGTAAGTCCTGAGTGAGGATAGTGATAGGAGGTCATTACAGTGTGCCATAACTTAGGTTTTAGTAATACTCTTCTGTCTTGAATGATTAATTCAAAAGATATCAGTAAAAAATGTAAAAAATCTCTGAGGAAAGCATTAATAGAAAGAGGAAATTAAATAAAACAAAAGAAAAGAAGTTTGAATTTGAAATGAAGACAGGACCTTGTACTCCTTTGTCTGTCTCAGTTTGTCATTTCTTGTTTGTAAGATAATGAAGATGTGAGAACTTTTCCCTGAAGACATCACATTCTTTTTTTCCATAGTAGTTATAAAAATATCAAGCAAAATCAGAAACTGGTCAGAGACTATAAAATAAGACTGCTATAAATGACTCTGACACATTTATGGAGAGACTTATTTATTTGAAATATTAATTTTGGCTCTAATAGCCAGATTTTTACTCTACATGTAATACTATAGCTATTTTTGGACTACCCCTTCCATAGCATCAAATAGTAAGGTTCACAAACGCAGCTACCATTTATCAGTGAGCAGCTTTTGAAAATGGGAATTCAGTGCTTGGGCAGCTCAGTATCTCATATCATGACATGCTGCTACACGCTAATGGTGCAGAGTAAAATGAGATTTCCCTCCCTAGCTGTAGAATGAACCTGTAAATTATTCTGCAACTGCGATGAATCTTTTGGTTTTAAGCTAGACCACTGATACCTCTTTAACTGTTATGTTTCTCATTCGGCTAGATTTTATTAACGGTGTCTTAGTGTATGTGGGAGAGGATGTTCTGTTTCAAGATCACTTTTAATTATGTATGCCGTGTAAGTGGAACGCCAGTGACATCCAGTGGCAGCACATATTAATCACCGGCATGCTATGTTTTCTACACCTTCAGGGGTGTGTCTCGTCAATTTGCCTCCATTTTCCTATGGTTTGGCTCAAGGTCTTCTGGGGAGCTCAGGCGCATGTTGGCAGAACTGTGTTTTCTGGCTTAAATAGTAGGTGGACAGTCTGTTACTACAGGATCATTTGACAAATAGTAAAGGATGAACAAGATTAATCTCAATTAGCAGTTACCAACTCAAATAAATCATCTTATACACAGTAATCTTGTGTCATCATATAGGATTGTTTTTTAAATAATTGAGTAGAATTTACCAGAATGGCCAAGCAAGAGAGAGACAAATGTTGTAACTATGTTAGGAGCATCTAAGAGAAATGATGAACTCTGTTAGAGCTAAGGTATTATTTAGCAACATCTATGGCAAAATATTTGTTTGTTTTCTTAAGATGACAGAACTGAGAGACTTGAATGCAGAGTGTAGTAGTGCACTATTTCAAAATGTGCTATTCTTTTAATAAATAAAATTGTGTTTCCTTTACCAGACAATGGAGGCTATTGTAAACACAAGATACAGCTATATTTCTATCAATCTTTCTTCATTGTACTACAATAAGATTTTTACTGAAGATTATTCTGAATTCATTATTTCTTGTTGAGAGGAAATTAATAGTAAAACTATAGGAAGTCAAGCTCTAAGCTATAGTATTTCAAACAATCACTCAGTTTAGATAGGCACTAACTGAAGGGAACAGAAGACCTTTTTTGTAATACACGGGAAATATATTTAATAAAAAAATATGTATTTTAATGTTTTATTGGAAGGGTTTTCTCCTTGATACTGTGTTTTCTCAGTGTAAACTCATTCTAATCCTAGAAGGTAAACTGTGTAAAAAATATTTGGTTGTAGTACATTTCTAATGGAAAATGTCACTTTAACTCAGTCATAATGTTACAGGAAAACAGATTTTGCAAAGTTTTCAAGGCAGCAAAACTAAAGAAATTATTGCGATTTCCTAGTTTTTAAAATTTGAAACTTTTTTCAGTAATATATTTTCATTTCAATAGAATAGTTTGATTTCTTTTAAATAAATATTAATATTTTTTGTATTAAACAGAAGTCATCATTCTAAGAATTTTTTTCTTCAGAACCTTGTTTTGGAAAACTTTACCATTTATTCTGGTTTGGAAAGCAGAATGTCAGAACTTGTGTTATGCTATCTGTTTTCACTGTGTTTTATACAGGTCCCCCAATTCAGTACTAGTCATTTAAATTATCTTCTAAAATAAGAAAGTCGCAAAAATATGACATCAGGTATTCAGTTATGTACTCTGTTCTGTCTGCCTTTGAAGAACAGCTTCCATGTGATGAAAAACATCTACCATGTGATCAAAATGCAGTTATGACACCTTGTTTTCATTAGGTTGGGATTCTAAAACAAGGCCCAAAATTGCATGTGCAATTCTTCAGCCTGCTTCTACATGGTTTTGTACCTGGTAATAGGAGCAGTCTATACCTTGTGGAGTTCCCACATAGTTTCAGTCCTTAGTTCTTAGCAAGAGGTCATCATTCTGCTTGTAGGGAGGATGATGTCTGTTTCTGGCCCTAATTTAGAAATGTATCAGATACAGTAACGTCCATATTGGAGGTAGCAACAGGACTATCTGGTTTTCTTTCTCAATAATTTAATCTGAGTACTGTCACTAGGACTTTACTTCTCTAATTCCATTATGAGATATTTTAAAATATTTTTAATTCCATGAGAGTAAGTGAAAACAAATCTGAATATGCCTGGTAATCAGTGATTATTCTGTTCCTGAATTTGTCTATTTTCTGCAAATAGGCAAATATAATACATTCAGTATACTATGCCCCAATACTTTATTTTCAGTTTTTATAACTACATATTCTTCACAGCAAATTCAGACATATTGCAGATTAATAAAAACACTTAGTTTTTACTTTCTTTCAGTAAAGAATGCCTACAATGTAAAAAGTTTTTTGAGATCACTGGAGAAATCTTCTGACATCAGCATTAGAATAATGAAAATGAGACTGTTAGATGAAAACAGAGAACACTATTTAACCAACATATTTTTTCTTCAGGAACACTGTTCTAGCTCAGCAACAAAAAACTGTGGAGAAGCTGCCTATGAACCCAGGAAAGATCAGGATATGCCTGGTACTTAGTCGTTGTTTCCCCTCTCAATGACAGGAAATGGCCTCAACTCACCACACACTGAAAATTCTGTTTCAAGGGGAATTTCAATAATTCAAAATTCTTGCTGCTCCGGTTCGGGAGAAAAAAATGATAATTTTGAAATAATCAGAAAGTTGGGGAAACTAGGACATTTTTACATTGCC
Source organism: Strix uralensis (assembly GCF_047716275.1). Classification (NCBI taxonomy): domain Eukaryota; kingdom Metazoa; phylum Chordata; class Aves; order Strigiformes; family Strigidae; genus Strix; species Strix uralensis. The sequence goes on from NC_133975.1 coordinate 45,043,068, forward strand.
AGAGTCTTTTGCTGACTCTAAAATATGACATAAAATATCTCATAGGTTAATAAAATATTTAGAATAAATGGTGCTGTGTTGTCCAAAAAACTGTTTGGCTGATATTTTTCTTGCTATGCTTGCATGTGACAATGCTGGAAATGATGATGTATCAGCAAATGGGAAATAGATCAAATTTGTTAATCAAATGTAAATTAGTATCTTTTTAGCTATCAGAGTAAAAAAAAAAAAAGCATTGAAATGAAAGTGTGTAAGAATGAAACACCACATATTTTTTCACTCTGTTGTTTATAGGGCAAAAGTATGTAGAAGGTCAATCTAAGGAACCAGCTCTATCTTGCTAGATAGGTTCAAGCTAATACAAAGATTGCCGCAGTGTGTCAGAGATGAAATAACATGACCACAAGAATGGACAGGATATTTCTACAGTATTTCAATTTTTATCTGAGCCAACAGCAGTAAGGAAATAAGCCCATGAAAGTTAAGCAACTTTCTGATTTCTCAAGAGAATCTCTGGTTAGATTTGTTCCATTCTTGTGCTATGAAGATGGATTCTACTACTCTTCTGTGACAAATGACTATTTCTGCCTGTTTATAGAGAAGGAAGATGCAGTCAGAAGAAAAATTCCATGTTATAGCTGCATTTGACAGGCTCTTTGTTTTACTTGCATTTGTTTGGAAGAGTGAAGAAATAATACCTGATAAAGCCTATGAATATGAAGCCACGTGAGGATCCAGAAGACAAAAATACAAAACAAGAAAACAAAAAAGCTAAGTCTGGTGCAGAAGGTGATATCCTTTCTTACAGAAGTTATTTTCAAGGACAGGGAAGTTCGTTAAAATATTTACGAAAGTCTATATTGATCTGTATTTATTTCTCTAAACCAAGGAACTTTTTTTGCATGAGGGGAAAATCTTCAAAACACTCCTGTCACAATGACTCTCCCAACTGATTCATAGATTTTACTACAAATGCTTAGCATCTGACATTGTAGCTTTTCAAAGTCACTGTGGTTTCCCTGCTTTTCTTCTCACCCTCTGCTGAATCAACTTATATATCAAAAAAGTTAATTTAGTTTTGGATGGTTCATTATCAGTGCAACTTAATTGCTCACTGCATAAGAATTCTACTTTAGAATTTGCATCTCCTATTTTTTTTTCAGATTCTCATGTTTTTTCAGGTTCAGAACATGAGCTGCAAAAACCCATTTGTTGAGCATTTTTAAACATTTTGTTTCTGCGAGCATGAGTTCCTCTAGACCTTGTGATAAGGGAAAAGGGCTGATATTGGTAATTTCTTCATAGAAAGCATTCAACACCTTCACTCACACAGCATTTCTGAATTCCCTACGTTTTCTTTGGTGAAGACAAGCTATACCTTTACAGCTGTTACCAATAAGGGCACCTGGCTAGATTGCTTCAAGAGCAAGTGGAAACATTTTAAACTCTTTTTTTCTCTTTTTTGGTGTGTCTCTTTTTTCTGATCAGGGCTATCAACCAGTTTCTCTGATGTGTGGATGCTCACAGCCACAGGTAACCCTCTCCTCTGTAACAGAATGTGAAAGCTGTGATAGCACAGCCATTTTTATTCAAGGCTTGATATAACCAGGCTTAATCTGGATCAATTATTGGTGTTACCCCAATATTCCAGAAAATGACTGGGAGACATGTTTTCAGCCTGAAACACTTTCTGTTCATTCTAAGGGGCATAGTGGTGAATCTGCAATTATGTTTATGTTTCTAGAGATAATAAAATTGGTTAGACTATGAAATATGGTCTCCTTAAACGTACCTGTAATGGGATTAGCTGGAAGTGAGAAAAAACTACAAAATCACATTTGGACTTACCTATACCATGTCTTAAGTAGTCAAAGACAACATGTGGCACCTGGAGTGTAAGACCATTTTGCTTTCTGTAGGGTTTCTTAGTACTCTTGATACTTAATAACACAGTGTTGTATAATCTGGTGTTTTTTGCATTATCCCTAATCTTTAGATGTGGGCTGTTAAAGTTATGAGCTTGAACTACAGTACAGGTAAATATGTGCACTCTGTGGAAATAATGACAAAACAGATACTTCTTGTAGTGAAAATAGGCACAACATTCCTTAACTATATAAATTCTAATTTCAGAGATGTTTTGGAATGTTTCTGTTGTTTTTGAGTGATGACAGATAGAGTCTCCCTGTAGGCAAAAGGGAATACTTTTACTAGTAAATAGTGAAATCTATATCTGAAAAATAGAGGTCAGTGTGAGCTGAAATTGAACATAAACCATTTAGGAAGTGTCTTAATTTCTGTTTGGTTCTGACTCTTTTCTTTCAAAGCTTTAAGTAGAGAATGGATTTGAGAACTTGTTTGTATTTTAATCCATCTAACTTCCATCTGTCTGACCATGTTTTTGGTGAAAGGTCATTTATTTGCATGAATTTGTAAAATTACTGTTCTGCTGTACTTCACAAGCCAGCCATTTACAAGATTATTCTGCAACTTATTTTTGCCCTTCTAATGTTGTTTTTAAAAAATAAACTTTTAGTCTAAAAATATCCCTTTTTTAACATGTTCTTTCTTTAAAGACATGTTGACTTACAAGAACTAGTCTATAGTGAACAAGTTCTTGTTCAAGAATGTAGGTGCTGAGCAAGATTTCTGTCAAAGTTGTTTTTTCTGATTACTGTAGAACACCACGTTATTTGGCACCTGAATTGGGAACAAGGAAGTGTCTTCTCTGCTTTTACTCCCCTCATTAAGATTTGATGGAGAAAAGGCCCTCTTATCATACTGCCAAAAAGAAGAGAGAAGCAGAGAAGAGACAAAAGCAGGTGAGAAAGGAAGGCTCAAATTAGCAAAAAATATAGTACTTTAATTATTTAGTGCAAAACAGTAGCTATAAATAGCCAGGGCTAGGAAGGGAAGAGCTGTTCTACTGCATGAGATACTTAAGTTAGAAAGCAAGAATAGGAGGGGCAAAATATGGTGATTTAGAGATGGAAATGAGAGAGATAGACCAGAGTAAGAAATCAGCAAAGGAAAAAATGTTCAGAAAGGCCAGAGTTTGGGTTAGAAGGAAAGAAAGGCTCATTACTGCATTCAAGATTCACATCCAAAACCTGAATGTAATTTGAATTTCCAAAGTCATAATTTCTCTGTTCCAAAAGAGTATTTTTACTGCATGGAAAATTAGTTTCCCATATCCTTTTTATGACTGGTTTACAGTAAACAGTCTACTACTGTAACAACTTTAAACGTTACTACTGTTGTTAGCTGTTGTATCTTATCAAGTAGAAAAGATCTCTGCAGTGGTTTTATAAGTTGTAAATATAGTAGTGAACTATATAGGTGCCAATATGGTACATGAAAGAAACTAAACTTTTGGTATAGAGTTTTGTAACATAGATGATTGTAGACAAGCCTCATTTAAAGAACCCATCAAGACTGTGAAGTCAAACGTTGGAAAGCTATGAAATGCAGAACTCGGTATGAATGTTTATTTTTCCTCTACCTCTTTAATTATAATTAAGTCCCTCTTCCTCAGGGCTCCTTCACTTATTTACTGGATAGGAAGACTGGGTCTGATTATAATTCATAACTGTCTCAGCAAAAAGAAAATTTACACTGGATCACAACTTAATTTGTTGCAGAAAAGATAGGCAAGAGTCCCTTCCTTTGACATTTGTTAACCTTACTAATAATGAGGAGACAGAATGTGTGTGTGGGGAAAAGAGGTGTTTCTGAGTATTAAGACATGTTCTTCCTTATTTGGGACAGCCAATGGTACTAGGGCAGAGTTTAAGTTACTAATATATTCAAATATGGTCCTAAATAGTTCATTCTTTAGTACTTGAATGGGTTTGAAGACTTAGATCCACAGCGGCTTGAGACGGCCATATTGGTGAACACAAGTTAGGTATCTAAAAAGTATGTGTCTGGGTATCTTCCTTGATTTCAACCAACATGATTGTTCAAAGACTTGGTACGTGCTCTGAGGCTGACACAGAAACCTTAGCTTCCTGAACCCCTTGTTATCCAAATAAATGACCTTCCTTATTTACCTTGCCCTCTGCAAGACAGGCTTTCTAAAGGCAGATCTGTCAGAGTTCAGTGTTTCAGGATGTGGTGTATGCAGACTTCGTTGTAGTTAAAAGGGATCTTTGCCATGAGATATCAGAGTTTAAATTTAAAACAACCCTTAAACATTTAAAATAATTTTTCCTTTTGCTCACTATAAGCCCCATTCTAGTCCTATCAAAGCATGGCAAAATCCCATTGACTTCAGTGGGATCAAGAGTAAGCCCTGCATGTGGCTTTGAAAACCATATTAGTACTATCTTACATTTATATGGCATAAAGATTCCCCAAATCCCACAGAGCTTTTCTGAACAAAACTGTTCCTAAAAAAAAAAAAACGTATGAAGAGAGCAACATGATGATATAACCTGCAGAGCTGAAAAGAATTAAACTCTACATGGTCATGCCAGTATAGTAGGGCTCAGAGCTTGTAATTTGCAGTAGATTCTGCTACTGCTACTCTAATAAAGAAATGATGGTCTTCTCTGCTGGGCGCACAATACCAGAGCACAGCAGGAGGTTGTTGCACAGTCCTTCTGCGAGATGCAGGGAGACTACTGCTGAATTAAACAAGCAGCCACAGGTACCCTGGTAATCATGCTGTGGATCGTGGCAACGTCTCTCAGGCAGTGTTATGTATCTACACTGGTCTGCAACTTCCACAAGCTCTTTAGGAACTGTATCACATTTGAAGGCTCATGATTTTGTGGTGAAATATATTCAGAGAAGGTGAAAATTCTTAATGCACTGCAAAACTGCAAGGAATATCAATGTGGTGACTTCTGTGTCTTGTGTGACTTGTGTGGATACAAGGTTTAGTATCTCAGCTAAAATAAAATGGTGAAAAGTAATGGAAAAATGAAGTCCCCAAAGTTTAATTGTTTTTCAGTATAATTAGAATTTTGGCGGGGATTGCAGAAGAGAATTGTAAATTTCTTAAACTTTCTAGTGTTTTGACTCACAATTTTTTTGTTTTATATAGATCCATCACATGCAGAGATGAAACACAGCATGCAAAACCAGTCCCTTTGTAAGGGTAATTTGCTTACAGAAGGTAATTATTGATTACTTGATTACTAATACTGCAGTCAGTCCCATGGATAGATCATCAGAATGTTTTATAGACCAAGTATTAAGTTAAAGTTGGATATAGTGTGCATGCATCGGTTAAGAGACTAAATAGAAAGTAACTGGACAAAATACTCATTTAGTAACTTCGGTTGTTTATATCACCCATGAAACCACATTTGGGGATAAAATTTCTGTGGTGAGATTAGAACTCCTATGCTCTTCTGTTCTGTAGCATCTTTTCCAAATCCAGTGTATTGAAACAGAAATAGATAATTGTCCATACTGGTCACTTGGACTGATCAAGCTCCAAGACACGGTGATTTTGTACAGGATTAACTCAGCAGATAAAACCTGTTTTGGCCCCCATTTGGGGGAGTTGTAATGGCTCTGAAATGGCAGGGATTCTGGATGGTATTTTCAAAAGAAAGGATTATTTATTGATCTTTAGGAACATAATAAGCATGAAAGAGGGTTAAATAACAAAAGCTGATGAACGCATTGTCTTAATTAAGATTAGTCATTCTGCTACAATTTAAATGTACTCATTTGATCAATTGATAATGGGACTTGGAGAGATATTTTTCTCTGCTGCTGCACATCCTTTTCAAGAGTCCCTGATTTAAACTTTGTATAAGTCCATCGCTTTTATCCATCTCAAAGTCTATGCCAGAAGGTTTTTTAAGATTCTGATAAGGAATCTTAAAGGTGGTCAGACTGTTTAACACAACTGATCCAGAGGGGACATAAAAATCTTCTCACTCTGAATCTCCTTTTTGACAACTTGGATGGCAAACAGTTTAGTCATTGCTGGTTTTCTGGATAATCTAACCTTCATATTAAAGTTTTGGAATCTAACCTTTGGATTCACAGAGCTAGCTGAACAGAGACGTTGATAATACTAGCTTTGAATTTGAACCATATTATAGAAAAAATCATGACAATTATTCACTCAAAGTCCTAATCATGTTCCTCACTGGGCTGAGACATAGCCCTGGAAAAAAAGTCCACAGCATTTTCTAGTTCAAAGCTCCAGATGTAAGCTTTAGAAATGTGGCTTGCACTCCATCTCTTCATCTTCCAGTCTCACAATCTTTTGTACATGCTATATCAACCCTGCTCCAGGCTGACTATGGCCGCTAAAACGGAACAAATCTTACCCCACTTTGACAGACACAGAACAGCATAATATCAAAGAACACCTTTATGTTATTGAATCTTATGAACAATGCTGGCCGTTATCCTCTACTAGGCTACCTGAAGGAACTAATACAGACAGCTACAGGTATGCTGGAAGTGTGTACTGTAAACTGTTTTCTGAGCATGTAGTCCAGTTTAAAAGAGATCTTACTTAAAAGAGTGGTGTTTTTATTTTTTCATATAGAAAACTTTAGTGATTTAAGGTTGAAAGGCCTTCATTTGGGGAAGACATGCTTGTGTTAGTGTTTTGGTGGATCCTTCTGAAACAAGTCATTTGCACAGCACCAGACTGTCTAACTAATGGCACTGCAGTGTGGCTTTTTATCTGCTTCCTTTCCTTAGGAAGCTGGGGACAATATTTCACTGTAGCAGCATATTTCTGAGCCTGAAAAGGGGAGAGAGAGATGCATCAGCTGTAATGTAAGCGTTATTATGGACAAATTAAACCTCATATCTTACTGTTTTTAAGTATCAAAAGCTTATGAATGACTGAATACTGAGACATGGGGTCCATAGATTTCCTTGACATCACCTAGATAAGGCAAATAATAAAGTGAATTTTTATATGCATTGTTTCTTGCGAGATAACCCTTACCGTGCAAAAGCCACAACTAACAACTGAGTAGTAATGCATCAGTTAAAATTTTCCTTACAAAAAGCTGCCAGAAACTTACCTGAAAACCAAATATTACTCTTGGTTCAAACTTGCCCCAGAGGGCTTTGGCTAAAATAGCAGAGCTTTTTAATTATTCTGAAATTGATTTATACATAGATTTATGCAGCTGTGAATTTTGCAGGTCTCTGTGCCCATGACAAGCAGTTGAATTCTGAGTAATTACTTCTCTTTCACTAGCATTCTGAATGAACTGGGTTAATTTCTCCTTAGTCTGAATTGAGTGTTTATGGAAGTATGTTTAACATTTGAGACAAAACTCCCATTTTTAAAATGGAAGACTAGAAAAAGAAGTGTTCCCAAAAATTCACATGGTAGAAAAGGTAATTTTCCTGAACAGTCTGTGGATTTATTTGAAAAACTAATTGCCTTTTGTCATTGCAATAAATGTTAAGTATACTGGATACACATTGTAATATCTGAGATAAAGCTTGTGTGGTATTATACTGATATGTAATATAGGAAAGGTTATAAGCAAAAAAGAATATCTGGATGGAGATAATACTTGGTTAAAATGATTATTTACTTATATATTTTGGCCTATTTAAAACTTGAATTCAGACTAGAGCTCAACACAGGTCTCCTGAGAGACCAAGCTAAATGTGTCACTGAGAAAACAAAAATTCTTCTAACTGATAACCATATAAGTATCTGTGAAGCAGACTTTTAGAGTGACTTTTCAGACAGACTCACATTTGCCGATGTAATCCAAATATCCTGAACATCCCTAATATTTACTTCCTAGTCTTCATTTGGTCTATTGACTCATGCTGTATGAATAAGAGGGTTAGGAGAACAAAGCTCTTTACCAGCTCCCACAAACGAGACAACACATTTCATTCATATGATTAGTTTTGTCTCTAGGCACATCATTGCCTATGAAAGTTGAGAATGGTACTTATTGGACTAGGACCTATGTGGAAAATGCCTCAGTGTGTTGATTGAATTAAAGCCTTTATAGAAATTTTGACACTTGAATACAAGTTAGGGCTACACTGGCAAATTTATTTCTGGGTTGCCCTCACCTCTGCGTGCTAGGTTCCTTTTGATGATATTATTTTATTGTACATTCATAGGGATTCTTAACCATCCTCCGTATAGACATTAATCAAAATTGAATCAAAGTTGAAGAGTGGCTGTCCATGTTTTTTACTGTATTACTGTATTGAACTAAAAGTCTTCAGCCCTAAAGTTAAAACAGCAATATACTTTCACCATATTAAGTATAAACCAGGATAGAATATTCTTGTCATATGTAACACAAGCCTACCTGTTATTTGTAATATACCTTGTAATAAATTGACATCAAAATCCATAAAAATCCTTTTACAATAAAGAAGCTTTGATTCCATGAGGAGCTTAATTCTAAACACATGCATAAATCGATCCCTATTCAGCAAAGCTCCTTCTCTACATGCCTACATAGCCAAAACACCTAATACTTCAGTGCATTAAGTTGAACAGATGCTCCAGCAGTTTGCTTGAAAATACACAGCTAGAAGACCAACAAAGGTCAAATGAACCCAAACACTCCAACAGAGGAGTTAAGGACAATAAATAAATGTTGGTCTTCAATATGGCTGGCAAATATGGTGCCTACAAAGAGGGATGGTGTGTTGTGAAGCAAAGCAATGCGGAGAAGACAAGATTATCCAAAAGGGTACCCTGAATAGGCTGCTTTTATGTCAGCATGTAGCTCATTTTCATGTTAAACTTCTTAGTTAATGAATAATAAAAGACCACCAACAAACTATTCCAATATATTAGATAGATCATATCATGCTGAAAACACCATAGTTTTGCATCCTAAAATGTAAACTATAATGTCATAGCAATTAGGAATTATAAATGCACCAGGCATAACTTAGAATACAAATCAAAGGAGATGAGTTATTGCAAATTCTAACAACAATACAACACTAATTAAGTCAATGTCAGGGACAAAATTTTAATTAAAAGTAGAGAGAACACATTGGCTATATTGAGAAATGAATAAACTTACGATTTGACCTGTATAATCGTAACAAATTGTTTTAACATACCATAATTCCAGCATGGGGAACACACTATTTTAATGCTCGCATTTAATAGATGAAGACATGGTCATTCATTTGGAGTTGTATTATTCCTTCATTTTGATTGTAATTTTCCCAAGTAACCTCCAAATTTGACACATACAGACTTTGAATGTGCAGATTTGTGGTGGTGAACTCTGGTCATGTAAAATTCACAGAAGGTGAGTTTGGTTTAAATGCTGAACACATTACCTGAACAACCTCAGGAGATATTAACAGAATATTTAACAGAAATGTGGTTTGGTGAGCAGAGTAGAATCTGCCTTGACTCTTTTTCTCTACTTTTGAATGTAGAGAACAGCCTGTTCTTACAAAACTTGAAATATCTAAATCTTGGCACACTGTTACAGAGAAAGGAATCACTGTGCATTTGCTAGAAGTAGCCCTCCTGTTAGCTGTCATGTGAACTACCTTATATCCATTCACATATAAACACATTGGTTTAGTCTGCATCTATGATTGCTAAACTGGGAAAAGGAGACAACATAAAGAAAAAAAAAAGCCACAGAGGATGCAGAAGTCTAAAGCAAAATCTGAAATCAAGCTGAGGACCATCCTGACTTACCTGTTAGCACTATCTTTTTTAGTAGTCCCCTCCACACTCTTCCTCTTTCTCACTTTTTTTTTCCTTAACTTCTCCCTTAGGTGTCTATTAGTCTCTGTATATCTATCCTGCCTTCTGAAACCATCTTGGTTCTTGCTCTTCACTCCTTCATACTCATAGCCTGTTTCCCCTGCTCACTCCCTTCATTCCATCTTGTTTCTTTTTTACCAGAAAATTCCCATGCCTTCCTGATACCACCAACGCCACTCTGTCTGGCTAATTTTCCAGTTGCTCTTTTCCGTTTCCTCTCACTTTTCTCATTTCCCTTCCTCTGGACTATCTTTTTGCTCTCTTCCTCTCACTGATTTTTTTAGTCTCTGTTGTTTTGTATTGGGTCCTTATTGCTTGTGTAACTTTTCATCAAGCTTCTGTCTCTCTTATCTTTCATTTACCTCCTTTATTGTTTTACCAACTCTTTATGTTTTTATTCCCTGTGCCCTACAGTTCTCCACCATTAACTACACTGCTTGTTCTCCTCTTTTTCCCTGTATCTTCATTCTTCAGTAGAAAATGTCATTGAAATATGGGGCAGTTTTTATCAGCACAGTGATGTTGCAGACTTGATCCACTCCATTTAAATAGCCACTTCCATTTCAGTGTACGCAGCTTTTTACTAATTCCTTTGAAGTATGAAATCTATTGTTCTGGTAAAATACTAGAGTAATGCATTGTGGGGGAAAAAAACATATCTGTAATGGAATTTTAACTTGCTAAATCAAAATTGCAGATATGTACAGACAGATATGTAAATAATGAGTTATTTATACTAGCTGTCATTCTACCTTATCTAGAAAATAATTCAGTAGTTCTTATACACAATTGTGTCTGGCATGTATTTTGATGTGTGATAACTGTAAAACATTATCAGTGTCAGGAACTGTACATACTCACATCATTTTTCATTTTAATGGAGCTGAAAGTGCTGAGAACAAAGGCTCACAACTGATGCAAATCTTCTTCTGATTAACGCCAAGTTTGAAGTATGTTGTGCATGAGAGAGACTGCACAGCCTTGTTTCACAGAGTCTGTAAGCATATGCAGAGAAATTTGTAGCTGAAAATGAAAAGAAAAAAATATCTTTAATGTTTTGGAATTGATTAGGCCTGTATCCAACTGATTGCAGGCGTTCTTTGTGTGCATTAAAACTGAGCATTCATAGAATTTTAAGTATATTGCAGCAATTTGCTAAATATTTGTTTTAACAACATTTTCTTTCCTTCTATTTAAAAAAAACCCACCCTAATCTAGGCATTCTGACTCATTTTATATGTTTGCAGAGACTAAAAGGTTGCTGCATTCTTGAAACATATGCTCAAACAGTTTTATCATCTGCTCCTGGTTTTCTTCTTTCCTATGTACATTTACTTACAAATGCCCTTTATCCATACGAAGCGATAGGAAACCTCTGTTAAACAGGCCATGGAAGAGGTAATATCCACTTTCAAACTGTGACTACTGCCAAATGTATACATCGGAAGAGATCTGCCTGTGCAAAGAGTACAGGATATCTTGTCTTGTTATGTCTTTGCACATGAGAAGAGTCGATCAGGAGAGCAGTTTGTGCCATGGAGGAATGTGTCTGGATGAGTTCCATGTCCACTTGCTGGCATGAGCTGCAAAGCCTGCCTTGCATTTCCTCCCTCCCCACCAGGTACCCTGTCACAGTTACTCTTCTCCTAACACACTGGACCCATAATGAAAAAGACTGATTAGGATGTGAAAAGGTAAAGAGACAATGTCAGGACTGCCAATTTCTGTTAAATTTAATAATAAAGCAAATGTTGAGTGGAATGGCAGGACAGAATTCCAATATGTTGTCCTCTGATGGAGACACTGTCTTTCCCCAGTGTGCATTTCAGATGTAGGAATATCCAAATGTCATACAGTAGACATACAGAATCTTAGGAATGTTGTATATCCCAGGGGATTATATGGCATACATGCATAATCTTGGGAATGCCATATATCCCAGAGGACCACGATCAAGATGAATCAGGTCCAAAATGCTCTGGATCTCATGTCTTTTTTAATATACCTCTAGCACCAATTTATAGAGGCAAAAACTTTACACAAAGTAATTATACAGTATTATAAGCATCCTGATTAGATTTCTTAAGTGTCATCCCACCTACTATGCTAAAAGTATAATCAAGCCAAAGAATCTAATCTGGAAAGAGAATAGAGAGACAAGATACTGAAATTATAGCTGCCCTGAACAGCAGTAGAAATTGTTGGTTTCAGTAAGACACTTGGTCAACAATGCTTATTCTGAAATACACTTCTAGGCTTGTTTTTTGTTTTATTTAAAAAAAATTGCAATATTTACTGAGCAAAACTTATGCAACAGTGCATTAATTTTCTCTTACACTTAAACTTTGTATTATAGTGGGAATGGCACAGGAACTTGTGCCGGCTCTCTTCAGAGGTATCCTAAAATGGAATTTTCAGATATGCAAAACATTTTTGAGAGTTTTAAAGCTTGTTGTTTTGCCTTTGTAGTCTTTTTCTCAAGAGAGATGAGAATGTCATTTCAGAGGAATCAAAGTAGTGGGCATGCCAACTTCCCACTAGCTCAGGGTCTAGCTACCTATGGAAGAACCAAGGAGAGCAGAGATAAAAGATTTTAGAGGATGTACCAAAACACCTTTGGTTTCTTTAGTGTGAGGGTAGGTCATGGACTAACAAGAAAAGTACAACTAAATTTAGATGGAATTGTACAGCAAATATTTATTTTCTGGAATTAACATTTTGTTTCCCAAGGTCTAGTCTTGATCATAGCCTGCCTTCTCTTGTGTAGGTATGTCACGACCTGGACTGGAAGCCCAGAGAATCGCAAAGGTTCTGTGGTCCCCTCGGGTTAAATTAAGATGACAAACGACTGGTTAAAACATTTTACTTGCAGTAGAGAACAATTTAAACTTGGAAAAGGATAATAAGCAATGCGGTCTCTTATAAACCTGTAAGAAAGAAAAGAAAGGAGAGGAAAGAAAAAGAAAGGAGAGAAAGAGAGTCAAAGAAATCCGGATCACCACCCCTGGATCCAGCGATGTGTCAGGTCCAGTAATGTTGGGTGGTGGGTGCAGACACAACAAAGTTTCTGGCCCCTTTTAAATTCATCTTATCAGCTGATTAGCATACTACACGAGGAGGGGCAGGTATTCCACAAACTCATTTCCATGAGAGACGAGGAAAAAGGTGGAGCGTGGGTTCCAACTGAGTCGCTGGTCATACTCGCCCTGTCCAGCTTTGTTTTTTCCTCTGTTCCCAGAGATTTTTGCTGACTTCATGCTTCTTATCGGTCATCCCAGAGGCGATCACCTCTTATCTGTTCTTGTTACCACTTCAATGGTGGAGGCGCAAAGTCATTAGCAAGGCAAGCCTGGTGTCTGGCTTGCACAACAGAGCCACAAAGTATGGGGTTCAGCCGTATTTGTGCTTGAGGGGAAACACCTGGTTTCACTCAGTCCAGTTTTCCCCCTTTTGAGGCTTATCTAAGGAGGTTGTCAATGCAACTGCAAGGGAGTGGGGGGTGCATCCTTCGATACACTCCTGCTTCCTTGGGTGACATTCCTTAGACTAATGCAAAGGCCACAGCTTGCCTTTGAGGTTTTCTGTGTCAGTGAATGATTTTTTTTTTCTTTAAGTAGCTTGTGTCTCTTTGGCTCCAGTCCAACAAAGCTCCAGGAGAGTACTTCTGTAGACCAGTTCTGTAAGTTTGTGTTATTGCTTGAATTTTTACAAGACAGGGTTTTGCAAAAAATACATGAGTCAGTTCTTTCTCACACCATTTTCACACTCATGCAGCAAAATTAAACTGTCACAAAATGTTCCTCTGCTTTCTCTGCTGATATTTTGTGCTCTGGAGAACTACATCTCTTTCTCCTTTTGTCTGTTGCAAAGATGCAAAACACCCTGAGGTTCAGGGTAAAGATTTTAAACCATAAGGACAGTTTCTTGTGAGCTCAGAAATGGTTCTTATGTGTGTGAATATATGTATGCATGTACGTATGTGCATCCTGTGAGAAATGAACCTGAAGAAAAAGCTTAATATGGGATTATCTGGGTTAACATCTGTTTTGCACAGAAGGGCAGCCTTATGCACAATTTCTTGTTTTACACAGACGCACGTCTGTAAGATTCCTATGCTTCCTATGGAACAAGGTCACGCCTTTGGTCAGTTCCTTGTCAGTAAAAATTCATCACTTCACATTTTTACCTCCTTTCAAAACACTGTCCTGGTATTTGTCAAGTGCCTTCTGCTATATACTAGATAACACCCATCTTTAAAGGCGATCATTTTGAACTTAATGACTTCGTCCTACCCTTCTGTTCTGCTTGAGATAGGGGACAGACTGTTTTCATTTTTTTTCTGACTTACTGTCAGCTGATCATTTCAGGAAAGTTGCAGATATTATAGGCACCTCGGTAAAAGTAAAAATGTCATTGCTATATTCTCCTTGAACATAGCAAGTACTAAAATCTAGATATCCTGGGAGCACCATTTTTGTTAGTTTATATTTAGAGTGGTGAAGAATTAGGATAGTTGGTTTAAGAAACACTTATTAGGAAATATGCGTGTGCAGTACTTGTTGAAAGCTGAAGTCTACTGTTTTCTTCATCTATGCAGGATGAACTCTCTTCTGCTTTCCATGATGAATCATTATGTTGCTTTGCAGTTTTTTTCCATATCTCACAAGATCCCACGCAAGCTTTGAAAAAGTCACCGAGAAGAAAAAAAAAACCAATTTAAATAACATACCCAGGGCTTATTTTCCTCCTCCATTTGCTATGAAATCCCAGCAAAAAAATTATGTATGAGCAGTTTTCTATAAATCTCATGCTAAATAGCTGTTAAACAAGAGAAGGAAAACCCTAAGTATGAGAACATGCAAATACTCTAAAGAAAATACTGCTTTCCGAGGGGCAGACATTCGAACTTTTTATGAAGTTCAAGGCATCTTTCTAAAGTTACAAAGTACCTTGAGACAGAAATACCTTCTTGAAGTATCCAGGCTGCTGCTAGGCAGCAGATCATAAATTACAGAATGCATAGATTTTCAGTCCTCACACCATTTTTATGTCTGGCAGGATAACTCTATCTGTTATATCTGGTTGCTACCCAAGAAGTTTTATTAAGGTGAAAAGCACTGTATCTTTACTGAAAGAATAGCAGAGTACACTTACTATATATATATATATTTCCTATCTATAGCAGTTTATAGTTGTGCAGAAGGCTTATACAGTGTATTTTTTCCTGACTTGAGTGATAAATTTTGGAAGTCCTCAGGAATAATGATCTGGAAAATGTATTTTCCCCACAAGGCTCTAATATTTTTTTAACCAGTGGCTTCAGGATCCCATAAATGATACACATTTTTAGCAGGTATAAAGCATTTTCAGAGACTGACTGCTAATGGCAAGTTAATCCATTAGATTGCTCCAAAAGAGGAGATGAAAAAATATCTTGTGTACTTTTTCTCTAAACTTTTAAGGTTGTGATATTTGCCAGAGGGTCTGAAAACAGACTGGGCCACAATGCCTTAAGATATTACCAGGGGTGTCCCTTAGGTAGTCACAATTTTGATGATACTATTCTGCACCAACAAGGTTAGTTTCTAGGACAGAATTGATTACTCCTCTTGTGCATTTTAATACGTAGTGAATAAAATTATTGTTCATAGCTGTACCTATGCCTGCCCTTTTCCTGTCTCAATAAAGGCTACTGAAATAATGAATTTTGGAAGGGAACGATACCTGGGGCTAACTGTTGATGAAACTGTATGACATATAGCTTGTATTGCTGTTAAGATGAGGTGATTAATACAGTTAAGTGACTTGAATAAGAACCGTGATTTTTTTGATTAAACCATCTTATTTGGTAAAGTGACGGTCATCAAGAAAAAAAATATTCCCTCACCTTTTACGACTTCTCCTATTGCCTTTTCAAAGAAAATATACTTCTCTTTCTTAGGAGCCGATTCTCTCCTGTAGCAGTTACTTAGCATAAACTAAAGAAAATTAAAGTAATTGACCAAAAAAATTAAAAATTAGCTCTACCACACTCCTTTTAACTACTAACATAGAATTGTCACTATCCCTGGAGGTATTTAAAAGATGTGTAGATGTGGTGCTTAGGGACATGGTTTAGTGGTGGACTTGGCAGTGTTAGGTTTATGTTTGGACTCGATGATCTTAAAGGTCTTTTCCAACCCAAATGATTCTATGATTGTGTACAACTTATTCCACAAAACCTTTTGTGTGTTTTCACTCTGCACCTCTCCATCCCAAATATCACTCAGTTGTTTGGCGCCATTTTAATATTTATGCCTTCTTCAGTGCCCATTTGCTGTCATTATTGCAATACATATTTTGTCATATGAAGCACAATTTTACTAAAAATACTACAATAAAAAAAAGCCAAAAGGGTCTTGAAGGGATGACACTTTTGTGACTAGACAAATGTGCTTTTTGTATTTTTCGGTCTACCTCTCTTATGAAAAAATGAGAATGTTAAACAGCAGTAAGAAAAAGGCCATATGGAATAGCTGTCTCTAGAATGATGCTTGAATAGTTTTGACCTGATGAGATATTGCTACAATACATCAACAAAATTCAGTTTCTCTGAGGTAGTTGCTACTCGCCAAATACTGCAGTCTAGGAAATAATCTCTGCTTGTTTTCAGCTGAATGATTTTGAGAGTAGAATGATAGTAGGTAGGCTACAGAACTCTCCAAAATTCATTTTTATAAATATGGTTGATAAGAAAGACAACTGTTTGAATTTCAGACATATTCCAAGAAAAAGCATATACAAATTTAGATGATTAAGCTTCTACATTTTTTTGCATATCTGCTAAGCTATGCTCCACATACACTTCTCCAACATATGTTATAGTGAGAGAAAGTAAAAGACAGACATTTACAAGGAAGTTTTTACTTTAAAAATGGTTTGATGCAAAATTTTGCCTGGAAAAAAATTCATACCTGGCCTTTTAAACATTTTATATTCAAAACGTAAGTAGGGTTTCATGCTTTATGCAGAACTGAGACTGCATTTCAAATGACACATTTTACTGTGTCCCAAAAGGAGCTCTGGATGACTGAGAAAATTAAGAGCCTTGCTCAAAGTAACCTGAAGTAATACTGATGTTTGTCTTAATTTTATAGCACAAACCAGAATACATGGTCCTTTGTCTTTACTTACAGTTAACTGTTTTTGATCGCTCATGCTTTCCTTCTTCCATATTCATTGTTTCCCCCTTCCTATGTTACTGCCCTATTGCCTTTTCCACAAATTCAGTGTCAATAATCGCATCAACCTAATCTAGCCACTCCCACTATTTCAGACCATGGATACTCTTCTGTTTCTCTAACCCTGCCTCTATTTCAGTGCAGTTACAGCATGGAGGAAAATAATAAAACTAGCAGAAGATGTAAATTTGTTATCTTTTATAGGGACCTTATGTTTTATATCTTCAGTGGTCAGTTTCCTGTTAGTTTAATGAACATGGAAGATATTTCAGCCTTATAAATATATTTCAGTTCTAGATCAATATCTCATAAAGCATGCATTATCATCATGATTCAGGTTGCATTAATTGGTTATCTTTGGGATCTTCTCCTGATTTAGTAATAGATTTGAATTTTATCTGTACCTGTAGTGACTAAAATTCACCTGTGAAATTTATCTAGTCCTTACAGTCACGGTATGCTGTTTGATAGAACATTGCTATTATTTAGAAGCCAACAGACTTTGATAATGCATCAAGCAACATAGGTCTGGAAAGCAGAATTGTGTATTTTATCCAGATATAGATCAAATATGTAAGAGCACTAAGAAAAAATATATTTATCAGAATGCTGAGATTAAAGCACAACTCTACCTATGTGTATGATTTATTGATGCTTTTAATTTAAATTCCCAGGGAAATCTCCAAAATTCAAAGCTCAGTCTTTGGGTCACTGAATCTGGCAACTTAACATTTTTCATAATGTATCTGTTTGTGGTTTTACCTCCCTCTTTTTTTAGTGTTTTAAGACACAACAAAGAATAAATACTTTTCAAATACTTAGTGGTTTTACTTTGACAAATAATTTAGCCTGCATAAATGATTACTTTCAACTGTGTTTGTGATGATTTTCTATTGCAAATGGTAGAGAGACTAGCATGGATAATGGATTATTCTAGTGGGTGCTCACAGGCAGGGAAAAAATTGACGGTGAATTTAATCCTGATGTCATGTTTTGCTGTAGTGCTCACAAGACAATGGGGTTTCTGATCCAGATGAAGGCTGGGGAGATAAGCAGGAGATTAGGGCTCTGCATTCTAGGAACATAGAGATTGTTCCCAGGGGTCAGGGAGCAGTGAGGACTTGCTGCCCTGCAAGGGAAGGTAAGGTGGGAGCCAAGTGTGGTACCACAGCCAGCAGAGATAGTGGCTTCCTCACAGGGGCCCAGTGCCACAGTAGCCCATGAGACAAGCAGATCTGGTGAGGGCAACCAGACACGGTCCAGCGGTTGCCAGGCTGCCCCAGGTCGCCAAAAGAGAAGTGACAACCCTCAGATGTGCTGTCTCTAAGCAGTCCCTGTACTTTGCAGTTCTAGAGGCTTAACTAGTTGTTTTGCTTTTACTCTTTATTAGGTTCACAACCATATATATCTTTTGAATATAATGCAAAGCTCTTTGAATATCTCTTTCATTGGTAACATGTATTTTCTCTGTCTCCTTCTACGTGTACATCTGTTAACTCAAAAAATGGCAAAACAGGATGTCAGGATAAGAGTAATGAAACTATACATATATCTGTATTTTTTCAGGTGTAGAAGGAACTTAAATAACTAAAGAATGTGCATTTTTCAGGTTCATAAGTAGACCGTCATTAAAAAAATACAGAAAATTAAAATTGCAAATAAGCGACAAAAAAAGGGGATTTTAAACCAAAAATCATATTTCTTTTCTTTATTCTAGTAACTGGTTATGGGTTTTTTTTCCCCATAAGTAATATATTGATGGTACTTGATATCATCGTGGGAGAGAAAATTCAAATGCTTCAGATCTATAAAATCTATTCTGTTCTACAAGAATCCTGAAAAGCAATAATACTGTTTAGTATTATTACTCTGTATGTTGACAGTAGGAGTCTTTTTACCTACCCTAGGTCCAAATTATTTACAAACAGTGTAAAGAAATTAGTTAATCACTTGCCACTGAAATAAAGATAATGAGGGCACACCTGGGCAGTTTGGCATTAATGTCTGGGCTTGGATCAGGAGTGTGCTTTTGAAACACACCCCTTGCTCATTCCCCCCTACCAAGCTTTGACTCACATCTCACAGCAATCTTGGACCACATGCAATGAACCTCTTTGGGATAAAACTGAACTGGAAGATGTGACCTGGGAGCCCATATAATGCAGTCCAGCTACAACTGGGCATGCAGTTCATAACAGCTTTGGTGTGCAGAGTACGGACCTCAGCTGTTTAGCTTTGTTGATATCTTCCTATTGGTTTACATTACCTGCTAAGGTAGACATAGCTGATGAATCCTTTGGAAATCATAAGTGCAATATTTATTTAAAACAATTCAGGAAGGAAACATTTTATAGGAGACTAACATATTCAATGTTAACTGCATGACCATACTTTCATTCTTTCAGAATTGAAAGTGAAGTCTGCAGAACCCTAAGCTGTTTTCTAAGCAGCACTACGGGACTTTCAGAATCACAACTTTAAGTCTGAATTCTTTAATTGTGATCTCATTGAAATAAGCTGGAACTTTTCCTATTGCATTGAACAGAAATAGCAATAAGTGAAATACTTTGTTAATATCTGTAATATTTTCAACATCGGCTTTAATAGGCACCAGTATTCAATTTTATATTTGTAAAGTAAAAATGCTTTTTCAAACTGTTCAGGTCAGTGAAAGTACAAGTGTGAGTAGAAGGGACGCTCCAGAGGGGAAACAAAATCTATAAGTGTTATGTTAGGTTTAAAGCAATCCCCACATTCTAAAATAATATATATTTGGGAGAAATCTGATGGACATGCAATGGCAAGAAAGTTGTGAATCTAAATTATTAACATTATAACACTGTTTTAACACTGAGAAGATTTTAAATGCCTTGCAATAACTAGTATTTTAGCTTTATACAAAGGTGTGGACTTTGCAGGCTGCTGAGATACTTTGCAACTTGCTGTATACATTAAAAGGGACATATTAAAAATGGTGATTTTGAGGGCTTTGATATTCCTGACAAAATGAATTACATAACTAAACTTTGTTAAAACATTATCCTGCCAGGGGTCTATGGTTTGAAACCCTTCCTTGTTTTTCTTGTATCTAAAGGATCTTACTGACAGTATTAATTTTTTCTCACTTTCCAAAATTCACAGGAGGCCTAGGATCATGTGGGAGAAGTGATGGACTATACAAAACACTAGCTTTAGAGATTCTTTTTCCCAAAATAATTTTGCCCACTAACCTCTCTTTCACCCAAGCAAAGGAAGAATTCATATTTGCATTGTTTGTAGCTTTGTATTAGCTGAAGTGTGATATAAGTAGAAATAGAAGAAAAACTGATCAGGAGCAAAAAGATTTAGATTTTTCTTTTTTAGATCTTTTTGAGATTAGCAAGTTTATTTTTTTTGACTGAAGGACTGGCAGCTAGAGAATATCACCTGAACTTAAAAGAATGCACAATTTCTTTCATGGTTTGGGTAAAATCATTGTTATGTTGCTATTTCATCCACCTATTTACTGATGTTTGTATTAGTGGCATGCATGCTATGAGATAGAGAAAACAACAAGCCATCACACTTCTCCACAGACCAGAGTTGTGATCTGTTGCAGGAAACAGATTGCTTTCTGGACTTTTAAAAATGTAATATTTTGGAAAAATTCTACAGAGTTATTGACTGACCCTCCATAGGACTAATGAAAAAAGTACTGCAAGCTCAAAACAACTTAATTTTATACTGATCCAAGGTTTTCATTCTTCAGAATATTTTTTCCTTTGATTGTGTGTGGTGCTTTTCCTTCTGTCATGTCTTTTTATACATATTAAGGTTAAGATTTACTAGTAACAGTTGAAAAAAATGTACAAAAAACCCTTAGAAAGTTTCAGTGATTATTTACAACGTATTCAATTATTCACATGTAGCACGTAGTGTATTATTTACTATTTCAGTTGCTCCTCCAAGTGATCGATGGTCTTCCTTGCTGACCACTATTTATCACTTCCACATGTGCCACTTCATTCCACACCTTATTTTTACAATCTTCTACATAACAAAAAGCAGTTTTAAAACCTCCAGGCTGAAACACAGCGCCAGTTCAGTCAAGACTTCCCACTGTCATTATGGGGGAGGTGGGTGGCAGGAGTGATGGGAAGTGGGCAGCCTGCCCATGGAGCTGCCCAGGCGAGGAGCAGCTGTCAGAGAAGATGGGGATCTTCATGGAGACCCTGAGGAAAGGAAAGGCTGACCTGCACAGATGAAGGGTCAGTGTGGGGGCATGTGGAGTGTCCCTTTATGGGGAAGGCTGGAGGCCTGTGACTTCTGGTGGCAGAGAGGCAGCTGCTTGTTTGCCAGCAGACCTGTGACTGCAGGATAGGCTTGGTGGCCCATGAGAGTGATTATCTGCAAGGGGGTGAAAGGCAGGTCTGGGGAAGCATCAGGGTTGTCCAAGTCTGAACCATGCACCAACACCGCAAGAAAGCCACAGGTAGTTGTCAGGGGGAGACTTGGGCATGCAGGGGACGTAAGGTCCTCTGCAGACATGGCCATGCCATCTTGAGAGGTTTTTTGCTGGCCAGGGGCTCGCATCCAGGACTCTGCAGAGAGACTGCAGAGGCTTGTGGAGCCCTCAGACTGTTAATTTCTTTCTGTGTCTGTGTGGGCACCAGTGATACTGCCAGGAGAGAGCTCAAGTTTATTGAGAGTGACTGCAAAGCTCTGGGGAGTGAAGAGAAGTTGAGGGAATCTGTTTTGTTCAGCTTGAAGAAGAGAAGACTTTGGGGAAAGGCGGAACACCTAATAGGAGTTGCCCAGTACCTACACGGAGGTCATCAAGAAGATGGAGCCAGGCTCTTCATGGTGGTGCATGGTGGGAGGATGAAAAACAAGAACATGAGTTGAAATGCAAGGTTCAGGCTGGATATATAGAAACGTTTTTTCCACATGGTAAACAGTCAAGTACTGGAATAGGTTGCCCACAGAGGTTGTGCTTGGAAGTTTTCAAGATCTGACTGCATAAAGCCCTAAGCAACCTCCCCTGATCCTGTAGTTCACCCTCTTCTGAGCAGGAGGTTGGACTAGAGAGCTTCTGAGGTCCCTTCCAACATACAAGCCTAGGATTGAATCATGATCTTATGTACTGTGTAGGAGTAAAAACTAAAATAAAATCACTGAAATGCAACAGGATAGAGGTGATCTGGCATGTCAAGTGCTGTTAGCTTCATTTGTCATGTGTTGTCATATCACAACGAGCCATAACATGATATGACTAAAGCAATCCAATGTGGTACCTACAATTCACCTCTCAATGTGACAGATTTGATGGAAAGTATGAAATCTGACTGTTTTTCTGGAAAGTGAGAAGCATCTTTAAAACAGCTTCTATTCTAAATTTCTTTAAAATAGATTTACTGTAACAAAGTAAAAACCACCCAAGCCTTTGTAATTGCTGGAGAATTAAAGTTGCAACACCCCACCGCACGCCCCCCCCCCCCCCCAAAGTAACAGGTTTTCAATCCTGGTTTAGCTACCATGGACCTTCTGTCATCAAAATTTCTGCTAAGCTATTAAGAATGTTTTCATTTGAACATTTTGTTCTGGCAGGCAAAAAGATACACTTCTCACAAAGTAAAAGATTTCTCTTAACTCTGTGAGCAAAGTGTTAAATAGGTTAACATTTGGGCTTCTGTTAGGGAAAAAAATACAACCTGTTTCATTTGTTTCACATAAATAAAGTTTGTATTTAATGTTGCTGCTACTGAATCAGCATTGCTCTGTTACCGGAGTTGCAAAAGGCAGACCCAGTACATTGTCTGAAAGTGACCATGTAGTATTGGATAATTATTGGTTTTATGCTTAACAGAAATGTCAAGAAGACAAGAGTTCAGGTTCCACATTAACCTTTAAATTTGCTTTGTTTTGGGGAACTGAAATCCTGAGCAACCTGCTGAAGCCTATGTGTCATTGTTTTGATCTGTAAGGAGAGGTTGTAGGATTAAGGCATAGAATCTTTATTTATGGCTGATTTCAGTTTACCTACAGACAGATGTGAGTGCACATACCTTCCTGCATGATAAGGTGGCCAGTTGTTAGTTGCATACCTGCTGACTAGTCATACTGTACTACATACAGCATGTCAACACTCTCCTTCTTTACATTAAATGGCTGAGAGACACTTTGGCGTGTAAAAGATGCAAAGATCTTATGTGCCTGTCCCTTATCTGCAATGGAAATTGAATGTACATACTTGAATGACTAAAGTAGTCATTGGCTAGTCAAAATCATCACTGGCTAGTCAAAATGCTATTATGTGGCCTTGTGTGTTTCTTGATGGTAGAACAAACTAGCTGAAGTTCCCATGAGCTATGATAACATGGAACTTCCCCCAATAAGTTTTTCTTCTTTGTGTGATGATGTATGGACATTTACATCATGTGTATTTTATTACTTAGAAGTAATAGTGGAATTATCCAGATAGGATTATGCATACAGTAGTCAGAATTAGCTGTTGCTTCAGGAAACAGTTTTGATGATTCAAAGAATCAATGGACCCTGTGTAGGCACGTTATAACCCATGCACGTCAGAAAGAAATTTTGCCCACAGTGTTCTTAGCTAAAGCAATCAGTGTGTACAGCAACTTTCTTGTACATACAGGCAGAAGATAGAACAATAGTCCTGGAAATATTCAAATCTACTTGTGTTCAGAATTCCACTATTCATTCTTTACTGATTCCAATATACATATTTGAAATGTATAAAATGGGAATTTGTAGCAATTTAACCTTCTATGATTTCTGAGTTTATAGGGAGTGCCTTACTCAAAAATTCTGACTGGTCTCTTACCAAAACCAAAGGATAACATGTCATACATTGTGTAGGAATGATGGGTGTGTGGGATATGTATTTTTTTTTATTTATTACAGTTCCACAAGTCTCAAGCAATTCTTTGACAATCTCAGAGCACCCACTCACCCTTTGACAAAACCGCACTGATACAAAACATGATTAGTCAGTAGCTTCTTAGAGTAATCACCAGAAATACTAATGCTTACTTCTTTCCTAGAAGACTGTAATATGCTACAAAGACCAGCTATTATTGTGCCTTGAATGATTAAGCTGACTGGATCATTAATAAAATATAAGGTGACTATAGACACCACTTCTATGTTCTCCCTCACTTGGACACATGTTCATTTTTCAGAGCGTGGTTAAGAAGCAAGGTATGCTTATTGATTTAGCAGACTTTATTTTAATATTTATATATGTATAGTGACAGGTTCACATTATGCTATGAAGAGAAACAGATCCTTTGGCATTTGTTTTGCATTTTAGTGAATTGAACAAGTTAGTTACAGAACTGCTTAAACCTTTCTCATTAGCCCCCACAGGACTTTAAGTGCTGGGTTAAAAATATTTTCCTAATGCTGTGTCTGCAGTAGAAAATTTCAGAGATAAAATTCATTTCAGATCTGATGACATATGCATATACACATTGCTATGGCATATATGTGATTCTTTTTGCCAGTACTTCATGTAACAATCAGAAGTTGTACTAGCAAAAGACTTGGCATCCAGTATGTAGATGCCAGTGTTCCTTGGATTAGTGTCTAGCACTTTGGTTTTATGATATTTACTGTGTGTTGTGGGATGGCAGCAGAGTACTCAAGGAAATAGGACAACACAGGATTTGGTCGCCACAATTTTTTAAATCTATCTCATAATTTTTTCTCTTTTAGAATTAAATTATCTCAAATGGGAATCCCAAGAAAACAGCTACCCCCTTGCCAGTGCCTGGTTACGCTTTGATTAAGATGAAACCAGGAATACAGGATGCTGTTAGGGTATCCAGTGTTTCATTTAGTGAGCAGCTCCACCTGTGGTGAAATGTGGTTTCTAATGGATGGCCCTGTGTTCTTGAACAGTTGGAAAATCAGAGTGTGATGCAGTTTGGGGCTTATGAGTGAGTTTGGCAAAAAAGGAAAGGGCACATTTCTGGAATTTCTGCTGAAATGCCCCGGTCATTTAGAGCAACTGCATTGGAATGACAATTCCTGTGACAGCTGGCAAATGGATCATGATTATGCTCTGGAAACTTAAAACTTTATTAGCTGTTAGCTGGTTGGCTGTGCTGTTCAAGCAGTCCAAGGCAGAAATGGTTGTCCTATAGTTGTGTCCTCCATTTTGATGCAGAGAGAAATATGAATCTGAAGAGTGTGCAAGGCTGCAGGGCTATGAAGTAATAAAACTCCCACAGGCTGTGCAACCAGATTTTCTCCCACCCCTGTTCTCTCTCTCAGTACTTACCCAAACAGAATACTTTCAAGTCACAGGGTCAGTCCTGGAAAATGCTGGAGTTGGTCTGTTGTTGTTAAGATTGACTGTGTGAACTTCATGAATATTAGATATTTTGAGAATATAAAATTAGGATTTTTCCAGAACAGTGTATTCACATTAATGAACTTAAAGTGTCAACAAGGCTGGTGATAATTCAGTCTATCATTTAAGAAACTGTGGACCACCCCTGTTCTCATCTGAAGCAAAAAAACCTCACCAAAAGTACTATATTTTTCTGATTAAAGCCAGTTTAGAACAACACTGGAGAAACATTTTTCAGGAAATCTTAGACAAGATGACTAATAAATGAAAACATTTCAGAGATGCTGTTGTTATGACAATAGAGGGGAAAAAAGTAAGTCTCCAAAATCCCTATGTTTTTGCTCATAAAACTTGCTGAATGCATGCAAAGCTTCATTCAGAGCTACATGATTATTAACAACTTAGAGAAGACTTAATGTCATTGTTAAAAGTTGGTATTTGGAAAGGGGAGGAGACTTTTGCATATTCTTGAGTCTGGGTATGGGGTTTGTTCAGTAAATGTTGTTATATTTATTATGAAAGAATGTGAGATTCTAATCACTAAGATCCCTGGACAATATAGTTGAAATCTGTGAAGAGGATGGTCATTCAGGAGGATAAGTATACTGTGGGACATTTGTGGGAGATCATTGATTGAAATATTTTCTTTAACACTGTAACACTAAAAACATGTAGTTTTCAACTCTTCCACTCCTAATGCCCATATTTCACCAAAGCACCATATTAACTTCAAGTTAATTAAATGTTTTTCTTGTTTACTTATGATCCCTTTGAAGTCATTATGACTTTTAAGATTTGCTTTATTGAAAAGTTACATTGCTTCTTGATGACTCTCTGTAGCCTCAATTTAACTGTAAAAATCCAAAAGCCTTTGGAAAAGATACTGCTAGAACCTGTCAGGAATAACTGTGCATTTTTTCCTGTTAGAAAATACAAACACTCAAAACTGAAAATATTTGTGGGTGTTTAATTGGAGGATTTCTCAGGATTTACTTTTTAGTTAAAAACAAAAATCAAACCTCAGAGGGAACCAATAACTGCTGGGATGCATACACAGGGATTATCAGGTTTAAGGTATCAGGTCATTTTTCTACCTGATTCTAAATAAACAACCTGAGAGTAGATTTCCCATTTTTCAGGTAAGTGTTGTTACCATATTGTCTAGTTGTCTTTTTTCTTCTAATGAAGGAGTTTTAGAAGGACACTCTTATTTTTATGTGGAACAAATTCTAAATCAAATCAGCTGAACTTAAGAAAACAGTTCTGTAACTCCTCACTGAAAATATCCAGTGGCTAAGTTGACCCTGTGCACCCTTGCTGCCTTTCTAGTGCCCTTGACCCAGATGTTTCCAGTTGTCTTCTTTCCCCCTTCAGCCCATGCCCAAGATACTGGAAGTCCCTCGTCATGTTTCCTGTGCTCTTACTGGGAGGACTCAGGCTGATGAAACCTGGACTCTGGCTAGTGGCAACGAGCCCAGTCAGCGGTGGTAAGCTCAGGGCTCATGCACTGACTGCCCAGAGGGCCACGGCTCACTCCAGTGGCAGGTGCTGAACTTTCTGTCTCTTGCATATGAAGTACTGAGAGTATTCAATTCAGCTACCATATTTTATGAAATTTATGGGAAAACAGTGTCTGTGAGACCTCTGCTCCCTGTGAAATTTGAATGAAATTGGTCAGTGGATTTTGGCAGTTTTGTGGATTTCTATGCAAAATGGTTCTGTAATGGCCCCGATCAAGTAAGATGTCTTTTCTTACATTTTTTTCCCTGCCCTAGGCAGCAGATCTGTTCTGGGTGATAGCAACATGAGAACAGTTTTGGAGGAGTGTTGTCTTAATCCTACCTCCTCTTTTTACTAACAATAAAGATGACATGGTCACAGCTGAGGAGCTGATGAAAGAGCAGGTATGGTTCTCTGCACACACATGTGCACTGTCATGCAGCTTACACAGGAAGCCTGCTGTGGCGGGAGGGTGATGGGAGGAGAGAGGAAGGGGGGAATTTTCCAACATGTGGGCTTGTGGCATCTGAAAAGCAATAGAGTTTCCTGTAAGGGGTGATCCGATGGACCTTCTCTGGAGCAGTAGTCATGGCAACCCCTTTGCACTGGACCAATAGCTCTAAAAGCACTGAGAGTTGAATGAATTTATGCAAGACATTTGTATACATTTGTTAAAGACATGAAGATCTAATTTTGTATTTCAAAATTAAGTTTCTAGTATTTTAAACACAGTCAGCCATATAAATATAAGGACATTATAAATTTTTAATCTGGTAAATGTAGCTCTAACCTTATTTGAGAATTTTCCTGGCAATGTATTGTCTGATATTTGTTCAGTCAGACTCTGTTATTAATTGAAGCTGCATTCAGACCTGTCAAGCAATGGAAAAAGGAATCCAACTGGCAAGTTACTCAACTCACTTCTCTGCATATGACTTGTTGTGACACTGTCTCAGGATGTCACTTACTGGCAGCCACCATTCAGTATTGCTCAGAACTTCCATAATGTAAACCTTCTGTAATGTAAAGCCCTTATTTGTCCTTATGATGCCCCACCATATGAAAAGAAAATGACATTAGTCTTGACACATGCAACCAACCTGAATAAAACCTGCCTTATTCCTGGATACAGGAGCTGTCATTAAAAAAGGAGCTCTGAGGTGAACACACAGAAAGTAGTTTTATTTTTCCTGGTATTATAAATTTATGTAGTGTGAACAAGGGGACAGAAATTGTCTGAATTTATTAGTTCTGATAATCCATTTTTTTTACATTATCTTTCTAGTGTTTTCTCTTTTGTGCAGGAGGTAATCAGGAAAAACCCTTCTGCATTTTATTTAACACTGGCAATTCCCATTGATAGAAACAAAAATTGCAGCCTACTGAACAGCATCCACATTTCAGTGCAAAGACAGTAAGTCAAATCCTTGAGGGATGATTGTATTTTTATGAGACATTTTTCATATCTTTTATTCTCTTAGGGTCAAAGAATCATTACATCTTTAACACATAATTATCTTTATCATCCAAAAGTAATTTACATTTAGCAAGAATATTTAATTACTTCATTGCTTGAAGAAGCAAATGAAATAGTTTTATGCCTAGTCTGCCTGAAAATTTTGCTTGCAGTTATTCCCTGTTATGAGTTAAAGAACAACCACTGCTTGAAATCCCTAGTTCCTGTTTTATTTTTATTTTCCAGATACTCTTTAAAGTGTTTCTACTGTAATCAGGAAATGGAAAACAATAGAGAACAATTTCATGGTTGAAACCTCTTAGTTACAGCCAAAAGACTGGAACTTTCAGAAGTTCATCATCTTGCATCTGAGGTAAATATACAACAAAGATGTTTAGCTTCAGATCTCTTTTCTGTACTTTTAAATATCTCAGTTATGTTTTTATTTTACTTCAGTAGAAGTTTTGCCTTCAGAAGGGTGGATTCTGCACTCATGTATTCAAGTGGTAGCTGCATTGAGCGGCTGGTTTGGAAATGAAAGATCTCAGTTGTCAGCAGAAATTAAAGGTCACCCTTCATTTTGGAAAGCAGGATTTCTAGGGCTAAAGATGGCTGTGGTGAATATCAGGCTGTGCTTTCTTCTTTGCTGGAGATTATGTAATGTTAAATCACTTATGTTGACTGCTTCTTATGTGTTCTGTGTGATAGTGACATTGATTGCAAAATCTAGCCAGGGTATATAGGAGAGGAAAATGGGCATGGAGGCACGTAGAAAGCTTCTGCTGATTGTGTTCCTTTGCTAACCAGCATCTGTTAAAAATAGTCCAGACCAACAAAAAGCAAACTCGAAACTGGATTCTAAGTTATAAAGAAACTAATCTGTTTGCGTACGCTTATGTGCATACCAATCAGGGATTCTTCAGCATTCTCCTTGAATTTACCATGGAACCTGCAGAAATATC
Organism: Strix uralensis; assembly: GCF_047716275.1. Taxonomy (NCBI): domain Eukaryota; kingdom Metazoa; phylum Chordata; class Aves; order Strigiformes; family Strigidae; genus Strix; species Strix uralensis. Next base: position 45,072,283 of record NC_133975.1, read on the forward strand.
TTAAAGGTTTTACCTGAATGATACTGGGTATTGGCATGCAGCAAAAGTTGACAAGTAACTTCTCTAGTTAATATTTATATTGTAATAACATAGAAAATTCCCACGTAGGAGTTACTAACAGACATTAAAATGGAATTTCTGTCCCCAGTATTTTACAAAGTAACAGATTGTGGGATCAGCTCCATATCACCTGAATTAGAACTTCAGCATAGAAAGCTTCGTGGCATTAAGAAAGTGTACCCATGCAGAGTCCATGGCTCTGCATGTGATAAAAGCTAAATCCATCCTCCACATCTCACACCTGGATCTCAGGGAGTGACAGAAGGGATGTCCTACAAGACCGACAGCATGGCATGCAGGCATGGAGGTAGCCCTTTGACCATTTGCTTCAAGCCTCAGATTATAACAGCTACTGTGACCATGGTAGCTTCAATCATATTGCCTTCATTTTGAATCTTTGCTGCAGGAAGCTGCAATACACTTTAGCCTGCATTGTGTTAATGCAAGTCACATCTTCATAGCATAAAATTTGTTTGTGGATTATTTTCTAACCTAACCTGGTTTTATTTTTTTATTGATTGTGAATGAAACATTTTAATTTGATATAAAGCATGGTAATACATTGGTGAGGCTGTGCCAAATAAAATATTCTACAGGGAGTTAAACCCCAGCAGGTTTAAACCTTTTGTCAGTTTGGTTTTGATAAAAAATAATTATGTACGTCTTCCTTGATTTTTCTGTCACAATGAAGAACTTAGAACTTGAATTTGCTAGCTGGACCCCTTACTCAGCCTGTGTCAAGGACTTTATTTACCACTGTGATTGAAAGCTCTTTCTGCCTTAGGGCTTCAATACATGACAACTTGCTCTTTATCAAAGAAATTGTGTCAATCTTTAAAACTGCTGCTTTCCTTATTTACTTGCAAGGTTTGAATACAAAGTTCCAAGAGGAGAGGAAAAGACACATGAAAGAAAAATTCCGAGGTAATTTAAAACCAAAGGGAGGAAGTATATATTTTTTAGGTCTTTACAATCTTTGCTCTACACTCCTGTTTTGCCTTTCACTTACAATTCTCTGAGTTTCCTTTGGGCTGTGCTGATGTAAATTCTAAGTGCTCTACTTCATGTTCCACTTGTTTCCACCAAAGCAAGGGAATCATTATTGTGCTTCATACGGATGTTGCCTTAAATCCATCAGATATAGGCTACTTATTTAGTGGCACTTGTCACTGGTCTTCTTTCTTAGGAGTCCTTGACTCATTATGAAGTTTCCAGTGAAGCTAAGAGTAATATTTTTGATCATAAGAAATCTCACTTGGTCTGGAACTCCATGCACAGTGGTTGTGCCAGTGGTGTGATTAATGGGCATCTGAATATTCTGTGGTCATAACTGAGGAAAATCAGTTTTTAAGGGTTCTTAATTTGAGGTCTTTGAGAAAGCATTGATTTATGCAATGAGCTTTCATGGATCTTATTCATGGATCCACAGCAAGGATGTGTTGCTGAATCAGGGTAGCTCTCATTTTGAAATAGCTTCAAGACCTGGCAACCTGCAGGGTAGTGTAGATAATATGTCATTTATCTGTAAAAAAGATAGCTTGGCTACAGTAAGTATTCTCAGTCACAAATGCACCGAGGTTTGTGTGAGTTAATTTACTCTATTTTTCAGATTACAAGCACTGCAGAGTAAATTAGCTTCTACGGAGGTCTAATCTGCCATTGACTAGCTGCTTCTGATGCCCAAACTTGTGGTTTAGGTACACTCCTTATAAGTTCTTGACCTTCAAGCTGTGCTTCAGAAACAGCTTAATGGGGATGCAATTGTGGGAGGCTAAAGTGGGTGTTAAGAAGAATTCTTTAAGGAAACAGTTGGGTTTTTTTATTATTACATCTTTTCTGTAGTGTGACTGTCTTATGAAAGATCTGAAATAACGTTGCATGGTTATTGGTTTTGGTTTTGTAGTTTTGAATTGATTTCAACAGATGTCACATCACTCTTGGCCTGGCATTTCAAAAAGTTAGATCAAAACATGAATAAAGCTGAAATCAATTTAGTGAGGACTGACAGTTATGTGGTAGTAACAACATTTTTTCATTTATTGGAGTAACTCTGAAAAGTATATAATGACTTTGATATACATCCAGAAATAGTAACATCAAAGAACATTCTGTGATACACATATGAATCATATGTATGATGGTATAGTCCTTGTTGTGAAAATACATTAACAAAAAGAATGAAGTGCAGAAGGCAGCTGCGGAAGTGGTACAGCTGTTTTGCCCTTTGCCAGATAATGATGTATGGAAACTTAAGAGACTGATCTGAAGACAAATATTTGAAGATAGAGGCTAGTAAAACTTTTTAAAGTCCGTTTTTAAGCTTGTCCCCTTCCCTTAGGCATGTGCTGTCAAATCCTAAACCTACTGAGAACTATATTATACTAACAACAAATCCCTGTGATTTTCTTTCCTCTTTGCAGTCTTTCCCTAAAACAGAGACTGAATATTATTCTGTTGAAGAAAGAAGGCATCCGTGTTACTAGATACAGTCCTATAAAAGCTTAGTGTACCTTTAAAGTAGTATCAAATTAGGCTCCGTATCTTGATGTTGATATCATGATACAAAACATCCTTTCATTGTCAGAAAGATATCAGAGAGCTGCAGAATTATCTGTAACCTGAGTCTGCTCATGCAGGTGTGTTCACATGTTTCCTTATTTCTCTGTGTGTCTATATGTGCATGTATGCATGTGTACTCATGTACATTCCTCAGGTTTTCATACTGGTGTCAGCTCAAAGCAAATTTTAAGAGCTAACACCTGCTTTCCTAGTTCAACTTAAAAATGGAAATCAATATTGGGTGAAATTCTGAAACATTTTTAGGTTTTCTTATTTTATTCTGTTCTTCTTATAGTCATTATTTGATATTCCCCTGCATTTCCAGAATGCATGCACTGAATCTTCTTCTCAACATTATATATCATTGTTGATTTATTAGAATGAATTCAAGGTTAGTCATTAGCAAACACTAGCCATGCCTTCTTGCTGATACAGTATGCAGTTTTCAGCAGTGGAAGGAAAATCCCGACAGAATTGTCCACTCTTTGAATGTCTCCCATAGTGGAGCAAGAGGGAGAGAGAAATTCTTTGCACAAAAGAAGTAAATCTGCTCTGACAGCTGCCAGTGTAGCAGTGCAGACCACACCGCTTCAAAGCTGCGACGCTCACTCCCATCAGCATCACTATCGGTGCTGCTGGGCTTTCTCTGGTCACTCCACAGGGAGAGGATAAGTACCTGAATTCTCAAATTTTTTCTATTATACATACTTCGTCCTGGCTCAGGTGAAGAAATGGTGCAGAGCTGTTATCTGCAGTCCTCTCTTACTCATATAGGCAGGTAAACTTGTAAGGTTTGTCTGTTAGGTAGTGATAAAGACTGTCTCTAGGCAGGCAAATAAGTGACAGGTCCGGGACATAAACACTAATAATTAAAACATTTTTAACAAATTAGATGTCAATAATAATTATATTCAGCTACCCAATCAAAAATGTTATTTTTACTGTGAGATAATTGTGATTTCCATTCTTCCCTTTTCTCTCTTCTGGGAGGAGGAAAAAAAATATTTACTGGAATTCCTTCAGTGATTCTCACAGTCTTCACAGCTGTGTAAGTAAAGCACCTACGATGCAAGCTGCCAAAATTGTGCAGTGAGCTATGTCTACTGGCTCTTTAAGTCCTTGTACTGAAATTATCAAGGGAGAAGTAAAAACCAGCCTAATGTCTCTGAATTGCAAACACTGCAATGATTTCACTTCACATTACATCACTTGCATGCTGTCCATCCACAACCTTCTATTTGCTTATGAAATCTAAGAGACACAGAGCATCTGTCTCTTTCATCAACTAACTCAGCTCTCTTAACATTGCTAGTAGCATGCTAATAGGTAAATATGAAAAAAAAGGAAGAACTGTGACTGAATCTTACCTAGCTGTGTGGCTGAGCATATTCCTGACCTTTGTCAGGCCTAGGCATTTTACAGTATCATTTTTCAGTATTTTCAACTCTATTGTGAATAGACTAGGAATCCCAGGAAACTTGAGATGGATATGGAGGGTCAAAAATAAGGAAGGAAAAGTTCTGATTCAGTTTATTATTACTAAAATATAGAAATGTCTCTTCTGCCTGGTTCTTGAGACCCTTGTGCTATCAGAGATTCAGGTTTGTAAGTCTCCATGTATTAGTCTGCACTGTATCCACCCCTGGGTCAAGGAGCAGTACAACCTGGTTTTGCATGTTTTGCATGTAGGCTTGAGTATTGCTTCATTCTGTTCCTCCCATCCTTTCAGTTCTAGTGTTAGCACTGGGAATACCTTCTGTCTCTATACCCACTAAATCAATATATGTCTGTATATCCAAGAGGTTGACAGGAAATTGTAACTACACTTGACAGAGCCTGCCTGTGTTCCACTGCTCAGAGATGTTAGGTGGAATATGCACGATAGTTATTTTTTTTTGCTTGAGATTAATGACTCAGAAATCAGTCATCACATGTAATGTATTACAAATAAAAATATATTTTCCAGTATCACAAGATAATAATCCATGTTTTCTAGATAATTAACATAGAAAAATATTTATAAGGGAAAAAGAGAGTGATTTCCTGTATAAAAAACAAATGTCTAAGGCAAAGCTTTTTCTTAGCTTTTTCCACTGGGTACAGTACTGTTTGTTTCAGTATAAAACTGCCATGTGCTTCAGATTGCCTGTATTGTAGTGTAAATGTATTTTGAATCAGGGTTAATACATCATATTCAGTTCAGAATTGTGCTGTTTGTAAGAGCAAAGTGACCTGTCTGTGCAAGGATATTACCTGCTTGTAACACACCTGGGATTCTTTTAGGGCTTACAAAACATTTCATGTTTTTGAATTTATTCTTTCAAGAAAGCTAGCACTTCTCTGCACTTTGCATGCTCAGAACGTGCAAAAAAGATATTTAACATTTGACATGTAATGCAAATAACGTTTATTGTTGGTAGATGTCACAATAGCGTGGTACTAAGTACAATGGGAATAGAAAAATGTAGCTTGGTGCTTCCTTTTTTTGCCTTGGGATTCAGGAGATGTAGGTAAGTTGGTGGATTTTTTTTCTTTTTTTTTCTATTTCATACATTATCCATGTGCCTCAGCACTACTTTTGAATCTAGGGTTTGTTTTAACACCACCAGGATAAATGCAAGTGTTCATGATAAGTTGCCTGGGCTTTGCGCTTAAGCTTTTCATCTATAAAATGAAGATTTGAATACTGGCTCGCCTTGTAGGTATTGTGAGGACAAATTCTCTAGCCTTTGTGAGGTAGAAGTACATGGATAACTTCAGTTTTCAGTTGTAAAGCAATTTTTCAGGATATGTATATTGAAAACCTGTGTGCCTTAAAATGTTTTCTATGGGAAAAAATCAATGCTTAAGAGCACAGTGATAATCTTCATCTACATCACCTTTTTACTCAAATCCAAAGGATTCTGCAGTTACAAAGTGTAGCATCATTATTCATCTTCACTGGATCACATGCTGTGATTAAAACATAGACCTGGGACAATACATACAAAATGAGATTGCAGGCTGTATGACTAAACTCAATAACAGAGATGGGCTAGATCTGAATAGACTCCGTTTGTCTGTAATCAGTAACAACTCACTGTCATTTATTAAACATAGTTATCTATGCTACATCTTGCTCTTTCTTGTGAATACAAAGCTGCAACTGATTGTTTTAGGTTTAGCAAATATGTCATGCAAAACTCCCCACAAGAGAGTATACTAAGTGTATTTGAAGTCTGTTTCCAGCTGTATATTTTGATTACTATGGACTTTGAATCAAAAGCCTCTCCTGGTTAGTGGCTGAGGCAGGTTCAGCATGGAGAGTGGACTGTGTCCCACACTACAGCCTTTGCCCCATCACATGTTCAATTCCTATGAATATATCCAGCAAAATAAATTCCCTCCTGCTGCCCAGCCTGACAACTCTTTAGATCTTGAACACGTGAAGAGAGAACACCAGTCACATCTCTGAAAACTGTATGCCAAGAGAAACAGCAGTACACCCTATCTTCTGTTTTGAGCTGTAGTTTACCACAATTATTTCAAAATTCAAATTCAGAAAAAAAAGCAAAATATAGGTCTATTCTGTGAGGAAAATAAAATATGATGTAGTTTTCTTTCAAAGCACAGGATAGCATAAGATTCAAATCAAAATTGCATTTTCTTACATGTTGTTTAGAGCTTGTATTTTCACTATTTATGTTCCTTTTTAAGGTAGCAGAATGTTATTGTTCATTAATCCAAATTCTAGTTATGAGTGTAGTACAATTAATCAGTAGCTGGTGATAAAAGTAATTGCATTTTTCTGACTTTCCTAATTTGTTAGAGCAGTTTTGGCAGTTGTTATCATTAGCTGAGCAAGAACTGTGTTCTCAGAAATGATTCACTGGGGTATATTCCAGTTACAGAGATGCAGTTCTGGGTCATCTAAAAGGCATACTAAAATGAAATGAGGGAAGCATGTAAAAGTTACTGCTGAAAAATAAACTTACTGAACCAGTGATAATGTGAAGTTCAGAAGCAGGGTTCTTTTAAAGTCTAACTTCAAACATTACCTTCCCATGGATCAATGACTCACTGTTTTCATGATATAACATATCAAATATTTTCTGTGTATTATTTAGTAAAGAGAATTATTTCACAGGATTATAAACAAAGACATAATTATACTGAATTTAATTTTATAAGACTCAGATACCACTGTACTTTCTGAATTTGTAAACTTTATTGCACAATATAGATACTGAAATTACATAAAACTGATTTTATTAATCTACTAAGGTGTGGAAATCACTTATTTTATTTGTGTAAAAATTTCTGTTAATCATCAGTAATATTTTGCTGAGAATTTGGTGATATATAATAGGTACACATACCAAAACATGGAAAGAGACTCTGCAGCAAAACAATTTAAGAACTTTCCTATCCGAAGATTTCATAATGCTGACAAAACAGGCTTTTTTTTTTTTTTTCCCCCTCTGGATCCTCATTCAAAATAAGTTGAATATTTCAGAGCTACAATTACTTGATAACTTTTTGAGTTAGATTTTAAAGGGCACAAGACTCTAGAAATCTTTCCTTTCAAGAATATGGTGGCAGAAAGGCTTAAAAATTCCTGCAAAATAAATCCTAAACTTGTGTAAAGAATTCTGAATGTTTGATTACAGAAGAAGCAGACTTGTAGGAGAACAACAGATAAATTTGCAATTCTTTCACTTTGCCGTCTATTTTAATAACTGTAACTTGTTGCTAACTGCCTTTGTGTGGCAACATCTTCATTCTGCGGTTCCAGAAGAAAATCATTCCCTGCAATTGAATGGCATCTTAAAACACCTTGCAAGCTCCCAGCTTCACATGAAACTCTATGCAAAAGATCGTGCATCAAGCAGTTACATAAGATTTTAACCTTTGTCTCTTGCTCATGACTTCTGAAGAAACTGTAATAATTTATTCCAAGTTTACCATGCCGTTCAGCAGAGTCCAGGATGTCTGACAAATTCCCTTTCTGCATCTTGCATGGATATATTCTGAATAGATGTTAAAATAAGATTAGTAGTTTAATTATTGCAATCCAGAAATGCTGATTACCGTACTTCCTTTTTCTATAGAATTGTCTGCAATTTTCGTAAGTTCTTTTGAAGTGCCTGAATATAGTGTAATATTCGTGTAGTAAGGCAACTTTTCTTGCTACTTCTGTAGTATCAAAGAGAAGTTCTTTATTTGGAGCACTGAAAAACTGATGTTCATGTTAGGGAAGAAGATATTTTCTTCCATGAAGTTTGATTTCAATCTCTGTGTCCTGAAGCAAGCATCTAGGATCTTGAGATGGTTCCCAAAGTCTCACTCAACCTCCTGTTGAGGAAGCAAATATCAACTTCCAAAGCAATGCAGTTTGTACATAGAAACTTGCAAGGAAAATCGTGAATGGGGTATTACAAAGATTGAAAAGTAGTAGTGCAAGAATAGAATCTGGAGGACTGTAGCTTTGAGCACTTACGTGAATGCTTTTATTCCAAAATATACAGTGCAAGTTTCTGCTGCAGTTTGTGGATCAGTGTAGCTTGCAGATCTACAGTAGCTTGCTCGAAAACCGCACCAGAAGAAACATTCTAGAATGTGAATGTTTTGAAGTAACACTTGAATATATAGATGAATATACATTTTGAAGTCTTTAGTTCCTAGGTCTTAATTGTGACATGAATACTTGATAAAAATAAGACTCTTGTCATAGTATCCTTTCTTGTTTCAGATCCTAAATGTTTCTAGACAAAGGATATTAAATCTATCAACATTTAGTGTTTTCATGTGTGCAAGCCCTTTATGCATTTATTGCATTGAAAAGGCGTGGAAAATAGAGACTTATATGAAGATACCTCACATTAGGATGATTCCACATGTTCTGATGCAATTGCCATAGGCTTGTCTTTGACAGAACTTTTTAACTAATACTTTGTGTTGTTTTGTTGTTGTGGCTATCACATTCATATTTACTCAAAGTATTTTTTTCTCCCCTTGATTTACACTTAATAACTGAGTTTACAGGTTTTGTAACTTGACTTTTATGTGGGCAATAACATCTGGCCATATTTTTTACCACTGTTGGCAGCGTCTAGGAATTTTGGAAGAAAAGTATTGTGTATGCATTTCTGTCTAATTTATATTTCTTGTACATAGATTCCCTTTCACTTTAGAGGGAGGAATACTCTTCTAAAGCCTCAGGGCATCCTTGGCCCTGCCGTACTCTTTGACTTTAAAGTCTTAAAAAAAATGTTACTGAACAAACTACAATTCATCCAAATGGATGAAATACAAATGATAGCTCCTACCAAAGATGCAGGATTTATAATAAATAGACAATACATTTTAGGCAGTAGTAATAAGGCTATATAACTCAGTAAGTATAGTAACAGGCCAATGTTTGTTATGAAGAAAGTTCGAGAGTGCAGTTCTTGGTACTAGTAAGAGTAAGCTGTTCTTTTATGGCCCAATGCAAGAAGAAAATCAAACATTTACATTCTCTTATTTTTTTGCATGACAAATACCTGGTGTCCTAAAGGTACTCTTGAAAACAGCTGCCAGAATGCCATGTAATAAAAAACCTCAAGTTTACTCAAACTAGCAAAGCAAGCCATCACAGTAAGAAAGAATACTTGTAGGGAACAGACAAAAGGAGACAAATTTCAAAACAACCTATATGAAAGGTTCATACTAAGAGTATGCTAAAAGTACTGGAAAAACATACTTGTGTTCCCTGGATCTTGTAGAACTGATCAAGACAACTCTGAAGGATCCTAAAAATGAATGAGATTTATTTCTCCGGTGTAATGGATGAGATGGAAACAAAGGAGGGAGGAGAGGCTCACAAGCCTGGAAGCATTTCTTCTTGGCAGGAGTCAGGGGGTCTGGGAGCCAGCAGTCAGGCAGAGGGCTTTTCCCTTAAAGGCCCTGGTGATAAGTGTGTCTTGGGAATTCAGAGCATAGCATTTTCTCTGTTCTTCCAGATAAGAAGCTCTTCTGTAAGAGTTTTTATCTCCAGTGTATTTCCTATGTGGGAGATGTGAACTGAACGTCTGTACAAGAAGTAAATACAGTAGATATCCACATGCACTGAATTCACAAGACAAACTGGAATAAACTTTTAAAGAAATCTAAGACAGTCTGTGGACATTTTTGTAGCTGGTTTGTTAACAAAGGCTTTTAGAACTTAGTACAACTGTTTTGATTTTGTTTGCGTTTGCTGTTTGGCACCAACATGTGTCTTATGACAACCAGTTAACTAAATTTTTTTCTTGCACAGATGTAACATATTTCAATCCTCGTTTTCAGTTTTCACTGGCTCCTTTTTAAAGGATGATCTAGTCCTGTGCTGATTCAGTTATCTGAACACACCTGGATCATGATGGATAAATGAGTTTGCTTTCATTTGTTAATCAAGTCTTTCTCAACCCCTCTTTGGTAGGAAAATCATAGACAGAACTCAAAGCAACAAACTATGGCAACTGTCATTGTAGTAACAAAACCAGAAGAAAAATTTCGCAGTTGAAGGCAGAGGTGTGCAACACCAAAACCTTCTAGAAATTCACAGTAAAACCTCAGTGAAAAACTTGGCCCTTCAGTCTGCTGAAAAGTGGGTTTATACTTTGCTTGAAAGCCTTCCAGAAGAAATTTAAAAATTTATCTTTATTTATTTGGACATTAATGGTCCTAAGACACTGACTTAAGTATCTTTTCTCTTAGATTCTCAAAGTTCATACAGATTACAGATGAGGAAGTGCATTTCCTTGATGTGTAGAGTTACGGTAAGGGAAATACATAAATGATACATTGCATGGTTAGTGTTTTTGAAACATTTTCTCTGTTTCTTTTTAGAAAAGACCTATTATTTTTAATGTCTTTGGGTTTTCAGCACTCTTTTAGGTTAACATTCTTTAGAACAACCACAGTTAGACTGTTGGCTGTAAGATCCCATGTAGCATAGATGAACAGTTTTCAGCTATTGCTTAGGTAATTTTTTTTTTTTACTTGCCAAATGCTCCTACTTTCATTTTAGTTAGTTTTTGGCAGACAGATTTGATCAGCTATCAAGCTACCATCATCACTTTTGGCAGTAATCAAAGGTTTGCTGGTGCCTTAGTACCAATGATCCTTGTATTTTAGAATTTACTGGATGGCAGCTGTCCTAAAGGATGTTCCAGAAACCTGCAAGTGAATTATTTTGATTTACTGTCTTGGCCCAGTGCAGATGATGCTTACTGTGTGAGAACTGACAGATGTGTACGAGAAGGCATAACTGAGCTTGCCAGACAGTTTAGAGCTTTCTCCTGGGTAGAGATACAACATGCCCATTTTTGCCACCCAGACTAGAAACCAGGCAGATAGCTAATGCCCTTAGTGACAGTGCATGTATGACACAAGTGTGCTTCATTTGGACAAACCTATTGCTGACCCCAACAACAATAGTGAATTTTTAGTATCAGTTTTCATCCTGGGTTAAATGGAATCATCAGAGATTTTGCAGTAGGATGGATTTACTAGAATTTTTTTGGTTGTTTTTAATTTCAGATGGGGAAAACTTTCCAACTCAAAGAGGAGATAAACATCTTTCTGTGAGAATGCCAAGAAAAAAAGACTATTTCCAGAATCTGATGTTATCAAGTTAGTTTCCAGATTGTCCGGCACTCTTGGGCTAAATGGTTTCTCATACTATGAGCAATTTAACCTTGCAGTCCCTTCTGGCAAAGTGCTTACAAGTAGTTAACATTTAAGTACATGCTCTCCAGCATATGTAAAAACTTCCAAAGCTGGTGAGCCAGTGGGGACAATCCAAGAGCCTCTTCCTTGTGTGCAAATGGCTAGTAGCACTGTGAACTGCATCACTACAAAAAATTATTTTGGCTGCACGAGCCAATTAATAACCATCTTGTTAGACAGCATTTTTGCTCCTACTTCTATGATGGCTAATCTTACACAGTTTGTATCAGGTGCTTAGATATCAGTCTACATAGTTTGGGCAGAGGTGAGGGAAGGGTATTAGCAGTAGTGTTTCCTTAGATCTGCACTATTATTTGGGACAAATCTATCTGGAAATATGTTCAGCTTTGGCAGATGGAAACTGAAGCATTCACAATTCTGATGAAGATACTTATTGTGGGAATTTCATCTAGGATCAAATGTTCAAAAACAGTATGGGGAAAATTGAGGAATCCTAGGCAATCACTAGGTCAAAAAGCTGCTATGATTTTGGGAATGGGGAGAAATTTTTTTACTTATTACTAGGAGATGTAAAATTTATAACCAAATACCCACAAATACACACAGTCATGGGTGCTAGCACTGTAATTTAATATTGCAGTCACTTAAGTTTAAGTCTGGAGTTCATAATCAGAAATAAACACTATTGAGTTATATGCAGATTCCTATAAAGCAAGCCATTTATGCAAATATATGTTCTATTACATCTTTAAGAGCTACCATGGTAGACAAGCTATACCTCCCAACATTCTCTACTTCTCGAATTCTTCATACAGTAAAAAGGTTTTCCCTACTTCTCAAAAGAATACAAAACTCAAATACCTGGAATGTTCCAAGACAAGTGAAATGCAGAAACAGCACAGTTATTTGGTATAAATTTGCTGTGTTACTACTTTAAAATTAAGTAAGATTCGTGCAGGAGTGACTTAGGTTATATTACCCAAGCATTATTACATTTGCTGCTAAATTCAGGGAGAGAGGGAGAGAAACCTTGCAAAACCGCAGCATAGAATTTATAAGCAAATGTGTGTGTGTGTCCATGTGTGCACATATGTGTGGGTATATATGTGTGTGTGTATATATATGTATAAAATCCACAATTCTTTTGAGATCAGATAGAATAGCGGCCTCAGGAAAGTTTAATTTGGTTTTGCATGTAACATTTTTTTTAAATCTTCTATGCTACTAGAAAGCAGTAATAAAAGTGCTTGAAAATCAAAGTAATCACTGAGCTAGTTGTAAACAGCTCTACTGACAACATAATTTAAAGATATCTCACTTGATTTAAGGATTAAACTCAAGAGTTGATTTACATTCTAGCCCATAGTGGTTCATGAGACATGAAATAAAGTACAAGGGCCAAAAGTCTTTAGAGAATTTAACAGATGTGTCAACTGGTGAAACTCTGAAGTGATTAGAGGAAGGAAATAATCTATATCCACAGGTCATAAGGTCATAGTAGTGCTCTTCTTCCTCTTGGCTATATCAGAGTCACCTAATATGACTACTGTCACTGTTCCGGCCTGCAAAATTTCTGTCAACAGGTGTTAAGAGAACCTGTGGAAAGCTTCATAAACAGCCTCTATTCAACCAGCTGCAATGTGAATTGGGTTACAGACTTTTTCTTCTCATAAAGATGAATGATGGTGGCTATAAAAACCTGGCAACTTTATGTCAGTTAGACTGCTACATTTAACAGATACAGCATTTGCCTTCTTTTGCCCTGGATAACAGCTTTCAACAACTGGGTTTTCCAGTTGTGTATTGGGGAAGGGTTAGTTAAAGATGGTTTCTGTTTCCCAAGATGGTCTGTACCATCAGATCACAGAAACCCAACTGTTGGCATTGATGATCATTCTGTTTTTCTGGGAAAAACAAGCTCTGAAAAAATGTCAACAATGATGCGTATCTTGAATAAGTTGGCTGTATGAGTATATGCACCTATGCACCTATTTCTCTCAAGAACATCTTGTGAGAAACAGATTTTCTGTCATCTGTGGTTACTCAGTAAAATTGTTGTGTAAAGTTGGTTACAGATTACTCCAAAGTAAATGATACAAAGGCTGCAGAATCCAATCAGTAAATGTCAAAACCTAACGATCAGTTTGAAATGAGCTAAACAAAGTTAATTACCAACCTCATTAATTCAGGTGATTTTAGGAGGATCATCTCCATGGCAATGCAGTTTGTGAATGAATAATTAATATGATAAATAGGTTTGGTGGAAATACAACATTTTGACTACTTTGTATTGGCTACTGTGTTAGTGGTTGATGCCACTTTATGGTTTCAAATTGATCTGTGGACTAACAGTCAAGCGATTAATAATTCTGTGTTAGGTATGTGTCACTTTTAGTTCATTCAATAAAAACAGATGAGCAGAAATTTCGAGGGAAAAGAAGGTAGTACAAAATTCTTTTGCCATTGTATAGATTGAGTTTTCAAAACACTGGCAACATCATGACAGGGGGAACAGAGATGCATATTGAGGAGTGGTGGGGTTGTGCTTTATATGAAATACTATCTGAATAATTGGCATGTAGTTGATGAATCTGATGTGTTGGTTTAGGATTTTCTAGTTACCTTGATAGCCTGTTTATTCCTTTGGTTACTGCCTGAAATCATCATTCTGTCCATGTCAAAAGCACAGGATGCTAATCTTGGGTGCTTGTGGTTTGGGGATAAAACTTGCTGTACTTTAACAAGAAATCCAGTTTCAATGGTCCATCTGTAGAGATTGGTGGAGTGTCTATCTGTCATTCTGGGACCTTTTGTCTTCCTCCGGAATGACAGCCCATTGTTTATCCTCTCTGCTAGATTAATTCCCAAGGGAAAACCCTGGCACACCCACTCCCACACAATCTGGAGCAAAAGAAGCAGGAAAGAATGGGGACAGAGCAGTAGACCTAAGAGTCTCGTCCCATCACTCGATTATGTTAGCAAAATAAAAAATTTAAAAAAAAAAAATCTTAAATGTGATTCTGTGGCCAAAATGATGCTTCTCCTCCTCCATACCATCTGCAACATCTCAGATTCAGGCTGTTTTGAGTTACAGAAATCTGAATTAACTATCTCAGCTAGTACTTGTTTTGAGCCATTTAAATTGTGACAAAATTTCTCACTTTTGCAGACAAAAATGACAAAAAGAAGCACAAAAAGTTGGCTTTCAAGATGTCAGAGAAAGGGAGCAAATACTCTTAGAAATTCAGTTGGTTGAAATAGAGGTAGTAAATTCACTGGAGTAGTGAATGTTTTTGTAGGAATTTTGTAGGATGCTAGTTTGATATAGGGCTCTTTATAATCCTGTGTAAATTGGACTTCTGTGTATAATGGTCTGCAGTAAATAAAGGAAAATGAAGCATCTATAAAATAGGTTTTTTTTACTAAAGTAATATCTTAAAATTTAAGCGCTCTTCATGATACTCATATTGTTTACATGAAAAGGTAACTAGCAAATAGGTAGGTAGAGGCAAAATCTGAATGTCATATGCCATAGCATACACCAGAAAGGTACCAAAGACAAAGCAGAATTCTGATGTATTCCAAATTTCTTTATAAACATGGTAAATCATCCTCAGTTTCCCTGCTAGATGAAACAATATCCTACTAGCCTAAATAGTCACTCTAATAAAAGAGAATAACTTTATTAACATCTGGTTCAGCTGTCAAAACTGTAACCAGTAAATGCTGCAGATCTTTTAACAACTGAGAAAATATTCTGCCTGTTAACTGGAGGATCTGATTCATTTCAGCCTCTGCAAAAGATTGACACTTTTTGATTATGGGCAACATTACAACCTCTTTCTGTGTCTAGAGAACTTTAAACAGTGGCTAAAATATTAGGTTAAGCAGTTGTTGAGGTTTGAGCTCAGCCGGCAGCCAGACACCACATGGCCGGCCGTTCATCTTCCCCCTTCCCTGGTGAAATAGGGGAAGGACAAAAAGAAGAGAATTCATAGGTTGAATAAAAAGAAAGAATTTACTAAATATAAAAAGAGAACAACAGTAACAATAGTGAGTCCAAAAAGAAACAGGTAAAATGCAGCAGTGGCTACCGAGCATGGCGACCGCCCCCACAGCAACACACGACTGGACCAGAACCCAAAAACGGCACATGCCCGAGAGAGCCTGCGCCCACCTGTATACCCTGGGCATGACATCACATAGTATGAAATACTCCAATGAAAGTTAACTCCATGCTGGTCGAAACCAGGACAGCAATTGAACTAAAAACATGTTAATTACCAAATATATGCCGTGTAAAAATATAAAGTGACTTTTTAGAGAAGAGAAGACTAGTTGTAGCTTCAGTTGAACACCTACAGGGTACTCAGTGAAAGTCCTAGCTGGAGATCTTGATCACATTTCTGTTGGCCTTCAATCCTTTCTTCCTGTCACCATCTCTGTTATACTGTGATACAGATCACTGTGCAGTGTTAGGCAGTGTGACATCATGAGAAAGTACTGATTTGCAGCAGTGAAGCACCTACTTCCTCCCAAGTATTTTTACCCTCATTACCAGATTATTCTATTTCTCTCACACTCTCAGTTGCTGTTTGCTCCGTCTAGTTATTGCCCACTTAATACAGGCACAGTTAGCACAGGCCTTGTGACTACAGGTTGTACTCAGATTGGCAGCCACAGGCTTTGGCATCACTAGCCTTGCTTGCTGGTGCATGATTTCAATCTGCAGGAGCTCTCATGGGATTACATAAACTGTGTATTATACACGGAGCTCTTTGGTAAACAAAAGTGCCAATCCAGAGTTTCACTTGTGTTTGGAGATTGAGTTACACTGACACACAATATGGTGATATTGGCTGGCTGGGTAGAAGCAGCCAAGGACAAAACTTGAAAGACTATTTTAACATTCATATCTCCCATCCCACACTCCTTCAGAATGTTGAGTAGAGAGCCGAAGTGTTGGAAAAGTAATCTCTACAGTAGCTGAGGTACAAACCTTTGCATTTAATAAAAATAGTAATTTGTAATTCAACAATCTGACCTGTAGTGAAATAAAGAATTATTTGCATTGGTAAAAATATTTGGTGGTGTACAAGATGTCTATATCACTAAAAAAAATCCATCAAATTGAATTCTTAAGGACAAGATGGCATGATGATATCTGCATAATACATGGTAAGCAAAAATAAACTAAATGCCTGTAGCATCACCAATACAGATATTGTGTAAGAGAAATCTCAGAAATATAACAGTATTAATTTCAATTGAATTAATAATATTAATTAGATAAAAATACATTAATACAGAAATATTTTAATATTAATACATACTAACACAATACTGTATTTATATCCGTAATTATTTTTTATACAAAGATAATACATTAATTACAATTTGTAATACAGGAAAACATCTGAACATGAAACATGCAAAAAAGCTTTTGTTGAATCTAGAAACAGTAAAGAAAACTGGAATGTATTAATCTCATAGTCATGCTATTTTCTGCCTATTATGTTCTCCATAATGGCTGTGAACAGCTCTTATAATATTCCAGAGTCCAGAGGCAAGTCTAAGTAGACTGGATTTCTCCATCATCATTTTCTGGTTCATTAGATTTTTATATGGTGTAGTAGTCAATGAGAAAGCATTGGGAACTCTTCCAGGAGTTATATCCATGCTTCATTAGTTTTAAGGCCATCTTTCAGCCTCATGCTTACTTGTAAAAAAGATCCTTATTCTCTGTGGAGTAATGAAAGAAAAACCCTCTAATCTTTACAAGATTGTATTTTCTTCCAGTAGCATATTCGCTTCTCAAATGAAAGGTACAGAAAATTGTGGCTGCCTGGAATTCTACAGGTCCAACTTGTGACCTTAAATATAATGGGTCTTCATGTAATTGAGAAGTCATTATGATACTATAAAAGACAAACATATCCAGAAACAAGAGTGGCATTATAAAAGTCACTATTCTTGAAATACAGATAATGACATTACAACTTACTGAGAAAACATTCACATTTCAGAAAATGATTGGCTGTGAGCAGTATACACACATTAAAAAGGCAATGGGTGACTCTTCTTCAGTAAGTCACCACCTTCAATGTCACATCCTGTAACTATCTGTTCATAACTAAAAATAGTGTGCAATCAGCTGTCTATGACAAAATGAAATAGCCACCTGCGGTGGCTGATTATATTTTTCAAGCATCTAATAGGGCTTATAATTAAGACAATATACAGGTTTTTTTGTGTCCATTCAGGTTTTGAGGGTTTTTTTAATCAACTGTTTTGCACGGTCATCACTCACTCTATCATTTTTCTCAGTGGCTTTGTGCAATGGAGGCTTACATACAGTGGTAGAGTTTTAAGTCCTTGATAAATGAAAAATGTTGGAATGAAATATAATCACATAATTTCATAGCAACAATTACTTTCAGAAACTGGAAAAGCCATTTTCCTTAAAGTGGGAAAGACGGTGCATTTTCTGGATAGTTGAAAATAAAATTTCATTTGTATTGGTTAATTGTATAATAAAATACAACATGGGTACAAAGAAAAGGTCTTATAAAACTCTGGTAAAACTTTTGGTTTGCTTCATATAAAACTGGTCATGCAAGTTCTAGGAAGATTAATTTAAACTGGAGAAATGCAGAGAAGAACTGCAGGATAATAAGGGAAATGGCAAACTTTTCATGTCAGGGGATACAAATACTTCCAGTAGTTTCTTTTGGCATAATAAAGGTGAAAAAAATGACATGATTAATCTCTGTGTAGTTGACTCCAATTTTCAGGTAATGGAAAAAAAATAGTAACCTGGATTGCACAGGCATGCAAGAAACTGCACTGAATAGAGAAGTAAGTAGCTCCACACAGATCAGCTAAAGTCCAGCAGTATTTATTAGTTCTGGCTCAAAACTTGCTCTGCCAAGCTGGAGTTACCTTCTGGCAATTCCTTTAGGCCCAGGTTGTCCTGCTCACCCTGTATGGGGGCATCTCTGGCCCAAAGTATTAACTAGCTCAGGCTGTGTTCCCAAGAAAGCAGTTGTGTTACTTTCTGTGTCAACCTGGTTTTGGATGCAGAGCAGTCACCTGTGAGTAGCTGGACAGGTCTTAGGATAAACTCTGGGTCTGAGTCTCTCAGGGTCTGAATAAACACTGTTTTTCCTCCCAAGTATTTGATAAGTCCACTACTATTTATTAAAAATCAGTTTGAACAGGAAATAATCATTCTGAGGTCCCCTTTTCCCAGGTATTTTTCATATGCTTTGGTAGAAGAAAACCTGGACTAACAATTCCCTTCATTCTAGGGAAAATTTTGAAGAAAACAGGCAGCAAGTGTGAAGGCTTTTAGCTATTGAGTTCTTCACTGAAATCCAGATGTCAGAGTAAAGACTCTGAACAGCAATTACACCAAGTGCATGCCCAGCATTTTGTTGCCCCTAAAATTCACCTGTCTTATTTTTGCAAGCATTATTGTTTTAAGTGGTTTTATCTCTGTGAAAAATATAATCTTTATATTTTTTTGGATGGTTGGTCAAATTAAAAATGATGCAGTGCTGAAATATTTAAATTAAGGGATTCAGTGTTTTGACACTTGCCTTGCTGTCTATTCTGTCAAATAAGCGAAAGATAATCCCAATGATTAGGCAGATTTTTTCTGTTTGGGTGGCACACTTTTCTCATAGCTAATCATGTCAGAAATATTTCAGGGTGATTTGAGTATAACTGGCAACTGTTATTTCCGTTTTGCTTAATGTATTTGGCTCTGAAACAGTGAAGTAACAATTTCAGAAAGACTCTCTTTTCATTAAGTCAATTATGTGAACATGCAAGTACCCTCATGGATACTAAGAGGTTGTGTATCAAAGTACTGTAAATTCATCTTTGCATCCACACAGTTAAGATAATTCTGGTGGCAGATCAGAATAACTTTGTTCTGATATTTTGCCTTCCAAATACCTGAAAAATTTTCCTCTTTACTTCACTGCATTTCACCTCTGTGACTGAGTTTGACTTGAATAAATATGAAAAACAACACACAAGTCCCCAACTTTTCACAGAAAGAGTTAGCATACAGTATAATAGACTTCTGCTTCTTCTGATATGGGCTTTGTCTCTCACTGCCAGGGTACAGTGTTATAAACCTTATTCATTCGTAGATGTTTTGGCCATTCTGCCAGGGAATATTTTTCTGATGATACCACATTATTGCTCATTTGAACTCCCTTGTGCTCCTACTGATGGCTATGACACACCTACTGAGTGCACTTTAATTGATTCAGGCTCTTTGCATGGGGATTTCCAAACCTCAGAAGCCATGGTATGAGATGGTACTAGTTCCCAGCTCTGAAACTATCCTGAATCTGTATTTTAAAATTATGATACAATTATCACACAAGTAAAATAAGAAAAGAGGCAAGGATTTCGAATTGTGTCTTGAACATATTTTCATTACCAATGTCAGAAAACTTACTAGATTGAGAAGTGTGGAAAGGCATTGAAGACTAAGATTTAAGATGACACAGGTCAGACAATGCCTGTGTCTATAAAAATAGCAGTTGGGTAACACATGCAACTCAAAGGGTAAATTTCTGTGCATCTATTAGGTGCGTAAATGACTTTTCATGAAGATACACTGCATTTCTGCCTCTGGATAAATTCACAGAAGCTTGTGAAAGTTTATATAGCATGTGACTTTGAAAAACTGTTGGTCAAATATGAGCTACCCGAAAATAAATTGGGAAATTATTTTTCCTTGATATAGAGCCAAACCAATAACCCTGCTCAATCAGAGATGATTCTAGGTAAGACCAGTCTCTGCACCATGTCTCAAGAGAGGAAGTTTTGAGTACCATGGTGCAAGGTGAACCTGAATCCATCTGGCTTTCAGGAGACTCAACATAACTTGTGTGTATCAAATTCTAGGAACAATCTGGTTGGGGGCACAGAGAGGAATATGGTGACAGCTAGAAAGCTGTGTCACTGACAGCTCCAGTATAAAGCAAAGAGGCAGCTGTAGCATCTCCAGGACAGGGACAGAAGAAGATCATGAAGGCAAATCCACACCTAGGCTCTGAGTTGTGATCTGCAATCTGCAACACTGCATGTTTATTACCTGAGCGAAGTATTGCTTAAGTGATGAGTGAGCCCTTCCAGAGTACTGGAAGAAACATTGTGCAAAGAATCCCACGAGGCTTTGCACCTCATGAAGGAAATTATGTCCACTTGACCAGAATCCATGGATTACCTGGCACCAGCAACTCCCCTGGTCTCTATAGCTGGAGCCCCGTGTCCTAGATGGCACTAGGAGTAGCTCTAGTTCTGCCCGAGTGTGCACGGGAAGAAACATTTGGCTATGAAGCTAAGCATTTGCCTGAGCCAGAATACATTCAGGTTAGACTGTAGAGTTTCTGTGTTGTTGCATCTGTAGCCTAGACATATGACACTTGCAGGTTGTGTGTGTATGTCAACTCTCATACATGTGTCAGATGCTGTGAATCCCTGTGTTGATGGGTCTTAGAAGTCTGTATGCATACTGGACAGCAAGGGACCTCCTGGGAATCTCCATAATCTATATTCCCAGCTATTGCATACAGCCATGGTATATTCTCCTTTTCATATACTACATTAAGTTTATTCTAAACTAGTTTATTTGTCCTTAGTGAGTTACATGAGTTTCACTTGCTTGTGCTTCTACTACCCTTACAGGCCAATGCTAGAAACTTAATTTCTTCTCCTAATTTCCAGTTTGAAATTACCCATAAGCAATTCATATATGCTCCTTCTCCAGCCTTGTCCTTCAATTTAAATAGCTCTTCTTTTTCTGTTGTGTGACCTACTTGAGTTTCAGTTCACTATCCATACATTCTGTTTGATAGTCATGGTGTCATGTAAAAGAGAGGTAGATGAAACTTTGAGACAGCTCACTTCCTTTTCCATGATACACTTCAGGACAGCATGTATAGTTCTTAGTATTTGTCTTGCTAGGCTAGACAAACTAAACTTTCATCATCCTGGTATCCTTTCCCTATCTGAATTCATCTTTCTAGCCACCACAGGTGTACATTTTATTCCAGTTAAGGTTTCACCAGATCTGTGTCAATAAAGCTTACTTAATTTTGCTGAAAGCACCTGTAAGATTAAATCCAAAGGTGCCATTTAATTTGTCCTTAAACAAACACACATACTCCAGGATTTGCTTCAAGGGAGAGGCAACACTTCATTTCACTTTGACAGGAAGTTTTCTTACTTATTTAGCTGTTTTCTATTGAGCAACTGACAACACTAATAGTTTAGATAGCTGTAATTCTGGCAAATATTTATTTTCTCAATGAGATGGGTTGTATTTGGCAGTCCTATGCATGGTCTGCTGTTGAGTATAGAATGCAGTTTCTTACTTACCTATGCTTGTCAAACAATTAATGATCATTTAACAGAGTGCTTTAAGAAACTATCATAGGTATGAAGCATGTTGTGTAAACCAATGCATTTTCCATTTTATATTATGGGAGTAATTCCAGCTACGTACTGTTTAAATATCCAGCTACGTACTGTTTAAATATCACTATCAGCATCATGCAAAGTAAATATACACCAGACTCAAAACTGGTATCAGAATGAGTTGTGCTATACTGCTTGAGTCCTCAAACCTCAAGATGCTGTCCTTATTACTAAGCTTCCTACAGTGATATTGATGCTCTGGAGCCTCATAACAATGGGGCATTTGCAGTTGTGTTCATGATGCCGGGCCAACTCAAAGCTTCTCATCAGCACAGGCAGAATTCAAGCCTAAGTATCAGCCTCTTCAAATTCTCTGTGTGCAATGGCTTCAGACCAGGCTGAGGTTTTTCTTTGCCTTCTCGCAGCCATTCTCTCCTTTCTATGACAGATTTTAGCCTTCCTTTTTGCCTCAGCTCCCACTTCTCCTGTGTTCATCATTAATGTCAGAAAATAGTAGTATCTCAGAAAGAATAAAAAATATACCCTATATGAGGGGTAACTGACACTCCAGACTGCTTCCCACGCCAAGACAATGCTCCTTCTCTTTTTCAGGACTTCAGACTACTTTTTGAGACTATGCTGGAACATTCCTGGTTGTATTCTCATTCTCTGAGCAGTGTCTTCCTGACGTTTGCAAATACCCTATTTTTCTCCGGTACAGAGTCCTCTTTGGCAAATGACATTTATAGTATTATATGGAGAATGTTATATAGCCTTATAAGCAAAAATTGCCAAATTTGTAACGATTAAAGGCATTCACATTCAACATCCTTGAAGGCTAGGCTCCTCCAAAGTTAATTTTGCTCACATACACTTTCACTTAGAGAGTCAGCATCTGTGTTGAATAAATCATGCAGGTTTTCCTCACCTATTTTCTTCAGAAAATAATTTGACGTAAAATGTAGCTCAAAGTGAATGCAAGGCACCTCTGGTTTTCTCTTTAAATGTTTTATTTTCATATTTTCAAAGAATGTAAGTATGGGTTTTATATTGAAGTAAAAAATTACGAATGTAAATTTGACTACATGCTGCATATAGCACAACAAAGTAATGCTAATTCTCACACGTTGGGAGATTTTGTAGTTTCCCACTACTCTCAAGTTGCAAGTCATTTGCATTACGAATAATGGACTGGAACCACACTAAGCAAGAGTTGCTCAGAGTAGAGGCCCTGCAAAATCCTGTGGAGCGAATGAAATTAATTAGCTCTAGTCACTACTGTGTTCTGCAATATGAAAACATAGTAGAAGAGTGGACTGTAAGGGGGAAGGAATTTTTTCTTCACAGGGAGAGCATCATCCTCCTTTGACCACAGATGACACTTTCTGTATTGATGAAGTTTAATTCAGATCTTTGGGTAGTGGAAGTTTTTCTTCAATTTAACGTAAGACATTTTAAATCACTTCCCAGAAAACAAACATAGTATGGTAATTACATAGATGAGTGAAAAGGCATTTCTGTTTCTGTAATTGAATCAATATAGTCTTTATTAATTTCCATGCCTCCTATCTGTTTTCTTTTTAAAGCTCCAAAAGAGAGGATCATATTTTTCAAAATGTGGCCTTGAGTTATGCATATTTTAATTTACAAATACACTATCTGAAGTTGTTTCCTGTGGTTTCATCTCTTTGTGCAAATATGCTGAAAGCAAGAAGGAGTTTGCTCCTGTAGATTTTATTGTTTATGTTTATGAAATAATGTGACAAAAAGCTTTGAACAAACAAAAGTGCAAATATTTTTTGGGAAGAATGTTGTTCACATGCAATTACATGCCAGTTTCTTTTGAAAAGATGTCTTTAATGACGGTGTTCATTCTCAGCATCATTTCTGAACATGTTTAATGGATAATCTGTGTTCTGCTTGAAAAATATAGAAAAGTGGCCAGTTAGAGTAGAATATTATCAGTTTTTTTCTTGGGTTTCTTCACTAGAAGAGAAATAGCATAATATCCATGTTTAATGAATGATTGATCTAATTTTTTTCAAAATAAGAATTTCATGTCGAGCATTTACAGACTAATATAAACTCCTGACCATTTTAATCAACGCATGGCATGACCATTTGGAATCCAAGGTGATTTCTTGTTTCAGATTTGCTGCCCCACTTTTCAAATCCACAGTTTGTGATTATTCTGGATTATTCAGGCACATCAAGATAGCATTTGGCCAAGTGAGCAATGTGTGCAGCATGTAAGGTGTCTCTTAGACAGAGTAAGTATGGCTCTGTTTTCTGGAGCTCCCCTGGGTGAACTTTAATGGGTCTGCTGTGAGGGAGGGACTGCTAGGTTATCTGAACCACTGTGTCCCATTCCATACAGTGGGACTGATGACATCTCCCATCACCCAAACCTCCTTTCTTCAAGGTTTATGGCTTCAGTTATTCAGAGACTTTGATACAAAATGCAAAGCATTAGGAAAATTGGTTATGCCTAGTCTAAGGACAGTTTCATTAGCCCACCCTTTCGAAAAAGCAGTCTATGCATTAAAAAAAAAAAAAAAAAAAAAACCAAATCAGCATCTGGATAGTTTCCAAAAGGATCCTTTCTTGTAAATGAAGTAATCCGCTTGACAAATAATGGTTAGTATAACCAGAAATTAAATGAGTTTACGATTCAGGAAACAGATTCACCAGCTCAGACACTCCACAGCCTGAAAATACCCTTGATAATTTTGTAATGAAGGACTTGTTAAGAATTTGGTGTTTCTTTTTACTATTAGTGCTTATGTTGTTATACTGTAGTATCTCAATGCTGGTTTTGACAAAATGTAGGTGGTGCAAATTAATAACAATATCATAGGTTAATAACAATTTAGTTAGAAAGTAGAGAAATAAATTAACATCAACAATAGGATAGCTAACATTAACTGTTCAAAATAAAATTGTTCAGTTTGGGCTGGAATCAGGTTTTGACCTGCTCTTATATTTTTTAAAATCAACTGTTTTCCCTTCACCAGTTTTGCATGAAAGAAAAAAGATATTCTGTGATGAAACATAAAACATCTTCCATATTATTAATAGAATTTATAGTACATTAAAGGGAAGATGTTCTAATGAAAATCATCTACTTCCTTTGAAGCCAGTGTTCAAACTGATGCTGGAAATGGATGGCAATAAACAGTGAAAACTTATCACTTTATCACTTTATTCATGAAAGAATTAATTTATCTAAGCAATTAGTCATTTCAGGGGGCAGCTCTAACTCATATTTCTTAAGATAATTTTATTTGAATATAAATTGGTTGAAGGGAGATAAGAGTTTTTCCTCCACATTATTATATCCCTCATACATAGGCAATATATGGAACAAACACAGGAATTTGTTTTTTTCTTATTTTCTTTCTGAGCAGACTTGGGAATTGGCCCAGGGTTTTTGACATCAAAATGCCCATTTCCTGTTGCAGATGCATTGAAAACTGTTGTGGGTTGACCCCAGCCAACAGCTAAGCACCCACACAGCCACTCACTCACTCCCCCCACACCAGCAGAAGTTGGGGAGAAAAGAGGAAGACCAGAAGCAAGAAAACTCGTGGGTCAAAATACAGTCAGTTTAGTAAGTGAAGGAAAGAGAAAAAATACAAGTGATGCAAAGGCAATCACTCAACACCTCCCCCAAGCAGACTGATGCCCAGCCACTCTCTGAGCAATGGACACTTTGGGAGCCAAGCCCCTGTACCCCCTTCTTCCTCTACCCCAGTTTTGATTGCTGAACATGACATTATATAGCATGGAATATCCCTTTGGCCAGTACAAGTCAGCTGTCCCAGCTGTGTCCTCTCCCAGCTCCTTACTCACCCCCAGCCAGATATGAAGTGCTCACCCCCACATATGAAGTGCTGTATATTGCTTGTATGGTAAGAGATCAGCTGTACATTTTTCAAATGAAACATGTGAAGTTAACTGGCACTTCTGACAATCTTTTTTCCTTATCATGCACCTCATAGAATAGAGGAACGTAAGTGTGCTAGTAGCAAAGTTCAGGCAAAAAGTACACAGAAAAATGTAAGCAACGAAGTCTGGAACTGCAAATCAAAACTCTTCTCTCTTTCTTGCGCTACTTAAACTCTGACTCTATAAACGCCTGCCTCTTTTACTTTTAAGGACATAGGCTATCAAGAATATCACCCCACTCAAAACAGTTTGCCTTACCTCCAGCAAAGATCCAGACATTGGGTGACCCTCTTGCCTGAGTGTTGATACTGGTCACCCTTTCCAACAGAAACAGTATGAGTGAGGAATTTGTCTAAGTGGGAGGGAGGGCCTGGAGTTCAAGCCTTGTCCCCAGCTAACAATTCAAACTCACTTTCTGACACAGAGGCCACTTTGGGCTGAAACACTTCCTAGCGCTGGATTTGAAGTACAGCAATTCTATAGTCTCTTGATGAGGAAGAATGAAATCCCAGGTTTTGACTTCTGCTTCTAGTGCTGCTTTATATATCAGAGACATAGATAAAATGTACGCTTGGGCCTGGCACCAGGATTGTGTGGACTATAGCAGTTTGGTAATCAGATAACTCACATCAGCACCTGTTTTACTTCTAAATCTCTGCTCTTTTGTTTTAAAAACAATCGTATTATAGATCTATTGGGGTTTATTTTTAAGTTTTCTGTCCACGACTTACTTTCATTATAGGTCCATTTTAAATCAACAATAAAAATCAGCTGACAAGAAATGCAGGCGTTTCTTGTGAAGAGTCCATGTTCTGTCCAGGCTGCATAGCAGGCATCCTAGTCCTGTTTGGATTTAAACCACAGATCTCATATAGTAGAGTTCCTCTTCAGGTGACTTTTAAAGACAAGTCTAAACTGTGTCCTCAGGTACTTATTTAGAGCATGTAAATGTACAGCAAAAAAAGCATGCAGGCTTCATCTTTGCCTGTGTAGCTTAAGTTCTCCCTCTGCTCAGTATCCAAACAAGTTCTCATCTTCTTGGGCTATTACATGCTACATGTTGTTAAGCATGGAAATGTATTCTTGTCAGCCATTACTAGACATATGTTGCACAGTTTTACTTTTGTGTCTTGATAGAAAATGAGGTTGACTAAAAGTACACTAGTGCATACATAATTCTTGTTTTCTGTTATATCTGCAGTGTTTGGATTTTGTTAAGAGTTTTCTGCAGAAAGATTACTGTGATATATTATCCAAGGTAACTACGGATTTGAGAAAATGCTTTAACATTGGAATTTGGTTTATCTGAAAAGTTCCCACACAGTTTACCACAGGTTTTTTTAATGACTGTAGAAACCTCCCACTCTTTATAAAATGTTTGTTACATTAATTAGGGGGTCTGTTACACAACTAATTTCCCCCATAAAAGCTGCTAGGAGACGATGAGCATGAAAGTGGTATAATGTGAAGAAGCACACTCATATCTCAAATTAGAATCAGGGGCTGTTAGTTACTTAAAATAAAGGTAATTTTTGGTGCTTTGTAGATTTATATATGTTGTCTTCTCACCTTTCAGGTCCATCCATTGTTGGGGAAGAAATACGAGACTTCCGTGATATGACTACTTCACCCCTTCTCTATTACCGTGTGAAGTGCCTATTGAAAGTGCTAATATTGTCAGCCATAGTGGCCACCAAAACAAAATAAATGCTTCTCAGAACATGAGACTTTCTGAAAATCAGTATCTGTGCATATCAGTTGCCATGAGAACTAGTACTATTGTACTCTGACAAAATCAATAAGCAATTAAGTAATTAATGTTTGTTTCTCAAGATGTATTAAGCATGTGGATAGGCAGAAAACTGGCTACAAAACACTTAAAACAGCATGTAATACAAAACAAGCTTTGAAAGATCTACTAGCCTTGAGAAAGAAAAAATGCTTTAATTCATGCTGTGCCTGAAACACTTTCAGGGTTCTTTCTACTTATCCTTTTTCTAGAGAAAAATTGACTTTATTAGTCTTTCAGCCATTAGCTCTTTATACCTTTTACCATAATGCTATTGGTGATATCTGTTATTTTCTTCATATAATTTCAGTAATTCCTTTTTAATTCTCCAAGATGGAGCTTTGCTTTGTGTAGGGCACCATCAGACAGAAAGTGTAGTATTGTCAAGAAGTCTACTGCAGACTTGCATGGTGGACAAAGCTGGTAGCCATGTGGCTCTTTAAAACTGAGATAGTGAATGCTGTTGTTACTTCTGTGTGAGACAAACGCATATTGAGAAGTGAGAGAAATGGAGAAGGCTCAGTAATGTTTGTATGTGACATTGAACGTGCTGTACATATTACAGGTGAAACTGATATGGCATATTAGTAGTGTGTATAGGAAGTAGATGGGGTAATGGACACAAGCAAATTCTACTGGATTTTGAATCAAGAGAAGTCATCAGGGTACATGCTTCAACAACTATTATTAAATTTGATTTCCTAATCAGATAAGATACTTATGTCTCCTTGGTAAGGATGATCTGCATTACCTACATGGAAGTAACTTAGTGGCAGAGAGCAACCAAATATCTGTTCATCAGTAATACATTTGCAGGAAGGAGGATTGGAAATTCTCCCTACACGCATGGGTGATGGCTTGGCATGTCTTTTAAATTAATGTTCTGTTAGACATAGGCTTGGTTTTGCATGTTCAAGAGTAATATGTAAACAGTCCCCACTGAAATCATGAACACATAACTGCAGTGACTGTAAACTCCTTATGCAGAAGTTTTTTTCAAGTTTTAGCCTTGTACTGAGCAACCTAGGACCATGATGGATGAACTGGATCCTACATACTGTCACATTTAAAAAAAAAAGAAAAAAGAAAAGAAAATACTTATGGAAAAGTTTGGCTACAGTGATAGTTCTTTTAATTGAAACACATGAATACTAGTTCATTTTGAATCAGCTCGAATCACAAAAAATTCTAGTTCCAAGAAGCTAGCATAAATTATGTATCTGCATCTTTTGAGTTTACTCTGATTGCTGTTACTTCCTAAAATGTATCTTTTAATGACTTTTTGAAGTATCATTAGTGCATTAAAAAAAACCCTATGAAACTTAAAATTGAGTACAACTTTGGATCCCATTAAAAACCACATCTTTCTGTATGAGCCCCAATTTCTAGAAAATTGAAAAGTTAGGGTTCTTTTCTGCAAGCCTGCAAAATGAGAAATAGCTTTGCTGTTACATCACCCATTCTGCCACCTGCTGTGCACAATACCTGCCACGTCATTAACCTCAACAACCCTTTGGGACTGGGATTCTGGAGCAGGTCCCCCACTAAAGAACCTTTCCATGATGAGTAAATAAATTAAAAGATCTCAGTGTATTCCAACAAGATTTTATTTGGGGAAGAAGGGAAAGGTCGGAGAAAATGTTTCCCCAAAAGCAGTAACACACATCCTTTAGTAACTTCTAATATTGGAATAAAGAGGAAAACAGACATTGTAAACAGTGAGGGTAATTTCTGTGTTCTCTGCATGAATTATTAAACTGAAATTATATTCCCAAAAATACCAACAATATTACCACAATCACAGTAAAAATGCCTTAGTAATTCTACAGAATTGGACACTGAAATGTCTATTTGAGGATAGTTGCTCTAACTTTCAAAAACTTGAATGTAACTGAATTCAAGTATCAAGTATTAAACATCCTCCCAGTGGTCTTCAATAAAATTCAGATTTTGTAGACCAAGAAACTGAAGAACTGGAGATGATGCCCACATAATCTTAATCTCATCCTCTTTGAGCACTGCCTCCTGTGTCCATAACCATGACAGTCTCTCAATCTTTGATCTACAGAGACCAGAAGCACTTTTGAAAGAGTAAAACACAATACTCAGCCCACAAAATGGGTCTGTTCATCCTTTCCACCCACAAACTTTTGCTTACCCCTCAAACCCTCATGACTTTCACCACTGCAGGTACACCATCTGTCATTGAATAACTTCTCTCTGCTAATGAGGTCTTCTGTTTTACATGTGGACTTCTAAAGAGAAAATGGTGTGAGAAGTGATCTGTTCTACTGAAAAAAGTTTGGGGTTTTTTTGTGTGTTTGTTCTGAGTTGTATGATATCCATAGCTGGATACTACTGGTTAGCATTTTTCCTAAGAGTTTTGACTTACTCTTTGATTGGACTGTCATTGTGTATTGAAATAATATGAATTTGTAGTGGCTAATTGTAGGTGAGACAGAACACTCAGATGGCTTTTTTCTAAAACCTGGATTCTCATTATATGATATTTACATTACCTACAAGAGATGTGTGTGCATAAAATTAAATCTGAAACCAGGAAGGGAACTTTTTTTTTTTCCTTCAGATCACTTACCTGAATCTTAATAACATGCTAGATTTTTTTGGGACTTTGTGAAACAAAGGTTTCTCCTGGGTACAAACATCCTCCAGGCTTTTGTTTGGTTTTCAGGACTATGGGGAGAAGGAAGGATGCAAAGGATCAAGGAACTGTGCTAACTAATTCCAATGGCAACAGTTACTTAACTTAATCCTGAAAACTCACAGGTCATGACAATAGAAACTATGGAGACATTAGGAGTGTCAGAAGTGACACCTAAACTACAGCAAAATTGGTTGAAAAGCCAGCCTGTGTTTAACTAGGTAATGTATTTTAGCAGTGCTTATCCCTATGAGCAAAGCATGATATATGAATGTCTGTCTGTGGGTATCTGAAGCCACAGATGCCATATTTGGGCTTTGTGAAATAACTCCTCTGTTTGTTCATTCTGTGAAAAATAAAAATGCATTTCATCTGTCTTAATAACCAGCTTGACTCACTTAGGGCTTTTGCTTTGATTTATAGGGCAAGATTATAGCGTTTGTTCTTTACCATGAGCATATGCAGTTTCCTAGATTTACTTGTGTGAGTGGTACTACTGCAATCAAAGCAACGACTGTGTGTCAGGTTGACTCTTCAGATAAATTGTTATTATAGATTTTTTTATAGGTTTTGTTGTGTTTTGCAAATTATTGTCTCCCACTGCCTAAACAGTGGATGAGTCTTGTCACGTCAAGGGTGGGAGGAAAACTGATCTTTAGACATTAATGCTAACTACAGATAGACCTAAATGAAGATACACATCTGAGCATATTTAAATGAGCTACTGACTGACCCTTCCTTTCTTTTTTGTATCCTGCAAACTTCAGCAGGGAGTTCCTTTTTACATAGTATTGTGTTTTCAGGCTTGACTAAATTTTCACCAGCAGGTAAAGATGGACACCATACACTTTTAATTAAGCATTGAACCTCAATTATTTTTAATCAGTTTGCTGTGCTTGGAAAAGAGCCAATGCACTTTGTACGCATGTGCAGATGCATGCTGACACATATACTCCCAGAACTATAAACTACCTCAAGCTTAATTTCTGTTAACAGTTGTGTATTCAGAGCCATCACTGGTTAATGCAGTATCTTCATAATTGTATTTAAATGGTTGCAGTAATGTGGAACAAAAAGTGATTCCTGTTATATCTCTCAATTTTTGAGATGTGAGCAAGTCAGATATACGAATTCTGGGTGACAGTTATTAAGCTTCAATTATTACCCTTTCTTAAAATGAAGTGAGAACAAGGCATAAAGGAACATGTTACGTAAGTTATGTCATCAGCAAGACACATAAAGACTGAAGGGGTTTCTGTTGACAAAAAGTCCCCTTTTAATTAAGGAAAAGAAATCTAATGAGAATCCAGCAATTCCAAGTTAATTATCATAATGAAAAGCAGTACAAGAGACAAATCGATTTATATAGATCTAATAGTATTCAAGCCAGGAGAGAATACCCAGAAAGAAAAACATCACAAACTCTCAATGCAGTAGCAGCATTCAACAGTTTAAATAAGAAAAGCCCACTGACAATATAGTTAAAATATCCACTTCATGGAATATTTATGCATCTTCAGCTCAAGTACAAGTGTGAAAACTAGAAACCAATGAAGTGAACTACACCAGAGGTGCGTAGCCTGTCTGTACACAGGACAGTAATTTCAACTCAAATAAAATTCAGTGGCCAGACTTATGAAGTGGAATTGCTCTTCCACATCTGAATGAATGGGAAACTGAAGTATCTGAATAGAGAGTTAATCCTGGTAACGTAAGCGCTTGAGAGAACAAGGTAGATGTAGCATTTGCAGATGCAATTTGGGCATGCAAGCGTTTAGCATCTCCAGCATAATGTCAGCCTATAAAGAGCTATGAAGGTTCCTGTAGAGCCATTAATTTATTGTTTCAAGAAAAAAAAAAAGCCACTGTTGATGAATTTTTGAATAAGAGGTGGTTGTAAAATGCATTTTTTATAGTGACTGAAAATGCTTGCTCTGCTTTAATATAAGAATGAAACCAATATAGCTGCTGTGGTAGGCTACAGTTAAGCAGCTGGAGAATATGTAAAACAGGCCACATTTTTGATACTTAGGGGAACAACATATAAAGCTTGGAAACAGCTCAGAATAACAGACAATAGGAGATAAAGAACTTTATTTGTGACATAAGCAATGTTTGGATTGCATGGAATGGTTCAGATTATCACCAGTACCTGAACCACCACTTAAGAGAAGCACAAGGAATAACTGGAGCATGCCATGACTCTGCGCATTGAATTGCTGTTTAATAAACTGAGAGACAAACTTGATAGGTATTGTACATGCTGTGCTTGGGGGGCAGAACACAGCAGGTTAAAATAAGATGCCAAGATGAATGTGGACTTCCTTATCTTTACAGATGAATTAGCGTTCCTGTTGCAGGGACAGAAGTTTCAGGCTCAAGGAAAAACATGCAGTATTACAATCTCAATGAAGTTCTAACAGATTTTTTTTCCCTTTGGATACATAGTGCCATTTGAGAAGAGGGGAACACCATGACAAGGGCAATATTGTGGATCCAGAATGCTTCTTGGATAGATCCATTGGCCCTGTTTTTGGAAACACAGCAATTCTTTATTCAGAGAGAATCAAAACGTGTGCATAGTTTAGTTATAATATTACTATTGAAACTCTGTTTATGAGTATGTCCATGTCTGTTCTGTTGCCTCTAAATCCTGTATTGCTGTCTGTACAGAAGTTCAGTTTGCAACTGGTGAAGCTGTAGATCACAGATTTACGTTGATCTTATGTGACCAGAAATCTTGATAATTAACCTCTCTACATATACAAAAAATAATGTGTTATAATGTATTGTTGAATAGACAATACACTTCAATACACTGTGTTCATTTGAGCCACTTTTCTGAATCACAGTTTAACTCTTACCTATAAGCTGCTAAACATTTGGTATAGGACAAACACACCTATTGGCATAAATCAGTACAGCGTACTTGATACCTTATCAAGAAACCAAGATATGAAAATACTAGCAGGTTTGGTAATAACTAAATTATTTATTAGATCGTAAGTGGTACTCAGGAGCAGGACATTCATTCTGGATTGTCATGATAACTATTTTTTTTTCAGTTCTTTAAAATCTGTTAATTTTTATTCCAAGTTTGAATTAGGATTTTCTTTGAGAAGGAAATACTCGTTAGGAACTGTAGGTATCACAAAGTAAAAATTCACAAACTGGAAAATAATGCAAGTACCAAAACAGTCTCTAAATGAAAATATTTTTATCTCATAGCATTGTTTTGCCCAATCTCTTATTTTTATTTTATTACTTGTTTTTGGTGGTAGACAGCCTTTTTTTAATGTCTTTTTGTATTAATGTTGGTTGTTTTTATAGAACTGGTTAGTTTGAGTGAGCATATTGGCTACCAAAACACCATTATAAAAATTTCAGAGAAGAAAACACTTAGTGTAATATTTGTAATGTGAATTCTGTTATGAGACCAGAGAGCAAACTGGCAGCAGGAACTGTCTGGGGTATGAGGAGGTATCATGTACTCTTAAATGTGAGTAATAGCTATTCAGAACACTTGTTACTGGGGAGCCAGTGTAACATCTTCACGTCATGTGTAGAACATGAAGATATGTAGGTCTGAATTAAAATTGTATGAGAGGTAACGTGAAGTGCAGCACTTGTAGGCATGATATTACAAGGATAAAAGAGGAGGATGGCTAGCAGGAGAGGTTGTATTTCCCACCCATGATTCTAAATTACCGAGACAGTTTTCCTGTTAGAAAAACCTTACATATGTGGATTTGTGTGCTCTGTTCCGGTAGTACATTAATCCTCATGCTGTACCTATGTATTTTTTTATTGAAATGCTCTTCAAATTGTTAATATGGCTACTTCATCAGGCTAATACCTTCACCTATAGAACTACATATGGTACAGATTTGGTATTAGCACAACAAAGGTGACTCACTCCTCTTCAGAACAGACCTTGCATTGCGGCACGCGACAAATATTTCCTTGCAGCCACATACCCTCTAGTCCTCAGTCTGAAGTGCTTTATTTTACAACAAACCAATGTTTTTGCATTTTGGCCCTTAGGCTCTCAGCAGACATTTGTAGAATGAGAAAAAACAAATGCCTGGGTTATACAAAGTTAATAAAACCAAACGTTATTAACAGCTCACTGTATCAGTATTCTATACATCAACGTAAGCGCTGTTTTATGTTGTTTTAAGATGAAGGAAAAAGAAGGAAGGAGCTAATGTTGGGATGAAATGGCAAAAGTGTATAGCTATGTATAAAATATAGAAGGTTTACTTATGAAAAGGATGGTAAATTAATACTTCGTATTAAAAGCACTTCATATATAGATCTCTATTTCAAGGAACATTGTGAAGAAACCCATCAATCATTCACAGGCATAGTGCTATGGTGGTGGTCACATACATGAAGACATCACTTGCATAATTTGTCAAAGTAAAACTGGCTCATTAATGATGAGTATTCAAGGTCAAAGTGAGAAACAAGAGTTACACCTTAACATTTTCATCCAGGTAATTGGACATTCTCTGTCAGCTTGGTTAGTTTAGGCAACGGGCAGTATGCTTTTCTGTTGCTGAATGTATAGCAGGAAACATGACACAAAGCCTGTTTTAATTTGGTAAGAGATTTTTACTCAGAGGGGGAAGAAGAACAAGGAAAGCAACTTCTGCCTTCATCTATTATATCTCTAAAGTCATTCTTTGTGGTGTGAAATAGCTTTACCTTTCGGTCTTCTCTCTTACCTCCTTCTTCCGAATACATATGAACTCATGCTTTAAAGATCTAGCAGCAAGGCAGACAGCAGGCTAGGGAAGTACTTCAGTAAAGCTGGAGTAAGTGGCTGGCTTCTAGGTTTGGGTTTTTTTCTTTATTCTAACAAACACCTTTTGTTTGGTCTTGGGGATATGTACTTCCAGCATTGTTTCACCATGGTTAGCTTTTATTCAGAGTTCAATGATGACTTATACATGAACAAATGAGGCATCTTTTGAAGAAAATCATCAATGCAAAAGTCATTACAATGGAAACGAGACTTTATTTTTCTAAAAGCACAAATGGAAAAGTGATGCAAATGATGAAGTTGAAAGAGTTGCAAAATTGTTGGAGACTCACTAAACTGCAGAAAGACTTTTTCCTCTCTTTTTGTTTGTTATCTCTGTGGCTAACACGCTTGTACAGTCTAAATGTTAGACTTCAATTCCTTCTTCTGCCTGAAGGGATTAAAAGCTGCACTTCTCATCTTCTTAGCCTAACTACCAGGCTATGATCAGCTCTGAGGAAGCACTAGCTTAGTCCTTGCTGTTTTGAGCTGTTCTACTCAAGTCAACTTAGTTACCAGGACAGCTATTTTCAACTTACTGAAACAAGAAAAAAAGGAAATCATCACATTCAAGAGCATCGTAAATTTTTGCCTGTGGGGTAACGGCTTCCACTCTCATGTGTTTCATAGCTGGCTTGAGTTAGTGTCACCACATTTCTGCTGGAGGCTTTCCCTCCATTTTCTCTCCCCCAGATCCATATGCTGAGCTCTTGCTACTCTTGTGCAAGCACTAGTGACTGGTGACAGCTGGAGAAGGGGTTATATATAATTTTCTAAAACTTCCAGATTTCTTGGCAGCCTGGTAAGTAAACTGATCTTGCTCACCACATCAGTTATGTATTCATTAATGTTGATACTGGGAGGATTGGGAATACCTGAAAGAAAGGAAGAGTCACTCCTTTTGGTGGGAACATCTTGCCTAGGCTTGAACTGGCAGTGTAACCACATCCTGAGAGCGTGGCAAAAGCTCATACCATGAAGTTTCTTACTTTTTAATAGAAGAGTGGTATTGTTGCTGTCTTTCATTTCACGGATCAAGCCTGCAGAACCTGACTCAAATTTATTAATAGCTTTGAGACAGTTAATGTCATATTCTTGAGTCAATTTGAATGTTATTGCAAAAACTATTAAGTACTCATAACATTTCCTACCTTAATCCCCTTTCTAATCGTATGTTTTGTCTTGAATAATGTATACAATATGCTTCTTTCTTCCATCTCTTTTGCTTGCCATATCCTCCATGTTAAATGTGGTTTTTTCTTTTTTAAACCTAGAACTTGGCGTAAGATTTTGTGACACGTAGCTATACAAGTTTGTTGCTCTATAACACACAGGTTTATGAAAGGTTTGTAAATACAGTATTAATTTTTGATACTTGGAAGGATTAACTCAGAAGAGTTTAGTCCTGTATTGAAATGTTATGGTTCTGAACCCATAAAACTGCTGTTCAGAACCTTTTTCAGCACAAACTCTTCTTCAGTTTTAATCTCTTTGAAAATCCAAATACACTGGCTTCCAAAAAGACCATTCATGTCCAAAGAAAAAAGTCCAGGTATGATAATCAATGAACTCAGACACCTGTTTGGTCATAATAAATTGCTCTGGTGTGTGGTTCTCGGTTGTCTTAGTCATATGGAATCAGAGCAGCTGTAGTTACAGAGTTGTTAATGTGCTCAAGTTATGAAGGAATCTAAAAAAGCTTGCTAGAGAAAGATGCGGCTCTCTCTAAACCAGTATTTGCACCAGTGTTAACTGATACAGTAGAAGCACTTACAATGCGCCTTTTCCACTGGCAGACTGATGCTCTGTTCTGCTGAGAAATTCACTGTGAGGAAATTGCTCTGCGATGGCAAACGGAGCTCATCTTTTTATATCAACTTCTCTGAATTAATTGCCTAGTATACATCTTCTGTCTAGTATACATCTTTTTTCCAGTTAAGTATTACTGCTCAAATGTCACCTTGTCCCTTGTTTTATGCTGGTAGCTGCTTCATTATTCACTTAGTCTTCTGTGTGAGTTTGAGATATTTTTGTCTTTTAAATTTGGTGTTCCACTTGATGAAACCATTGAAGTGTCTTATTGAAACGAAACAGTGCTGGATTCATAAGATCAGTAGCCTTTACTAGACCTCAGTTGATTAGTCAGTCCATTTATCCAAAGCAACGAGCAAAAGTTTCATACTACTGCCTCTGCCTAGGGCTTCAGGATCCCAGAAGGGAGGAAGGCTTTTTTGATAGGGAGTCCTCATTCCTGCATGTATGCTCTTACTGATCCAGTTTTTGAAAACCTTTCTGCAGATTAACAGGAAACATTTTAACACCCAAACACTTTCTTTGGAAGGGAGAAAGGGATATATTTTGATGCGGTGAGTAACCATACAAGTGTATTAAAATGGTGAAGCAGAGCAGCAATAATTGAGGCCGATGTAGCTCTACTTTCAATTTTATTTTCAGGGTATAAAAATTGCTTTTACAAACCTGATTAGGTAAAATCTCCAATAAGACAAAAAGATAAGTAAGGTAAGATAAAAATTGCAAGCATGAGTGAAAATGTACCTGCATATAGCTGGGAATTAAAAGAATTTTTAACTAGTGCCAGAAGGTAAGAGGAGAATTTTGAACAGCTTTATTTCCTTTTTACTATTGATCAGCAAATGAGAAGAAATATATAACAAGCAGATATAACTTTAGAAAAGCTCTCACGTTTTGATTTTCGGATCAGATCCCAGAACGCAGAAAAATATGAGAAATAATTGTTTAATCTATTTAAGTGAGCTCCATAATACACAGGTACCCACTTAATGTTTTCATCATGATGTAGGTGATGCTTGTTTAGACACTTGCCCTTATGGCAACAGAACTGGACAGTTCTCCATCTTTTCAGTGGACTTCTCTGAGAAAGCCCGAGGCTTGTACTACTGCTCTTTCCACACTGCAGCTCAGACTGATGTTTTCTTTAATTTCTAGACCTGTCAATTGAGCACAATTAAAAAAAAAAAAAAAGACAATAAAAAAGTCTGCACGTACTCTTCCTACTCCTTCTGTTTTTTAAGACCATAGAGGCATAATTTAAGTAAGCCTGGAATGGTTTATTCTGGTGATGAAGCCTTTATCAATATATGTAACAGCAGACGTGTTGTCATGCTCCTGGAAATTCAGTTTAAGGTAGATTTTTCATTTTATTGTATTTTGGCTTTCCCACTCTGGACCACTACCTGAGCACGGTGCCTCAGGATGTTAGTTAAGCTGTCTAAGCCATTCAAATTTAGACATTTTTCCGAACATGATGTGCAAATAATTACACAAACCGGAGTCTAAGCAACGGAGCTGCATGTTGCCGTGCCGTGTGCCCCCTCCCGTCCCCCCCCAATTTTTCTCCGTGTTGAACTAATGGCTGAGAGATGACATTTCTGCACAGCCTTCTGAGGGGAAAAGGAGAATCCAGGCGACCACTCCGTTGTTTAATGCAAAGAGAAATAAACCTGCAAATAAGCCCTCTGCCTCTCCCCGCCCAGGGATTCCACGCAGGATTCCTACACTCCCAACAAATTGATTTTAAAGGGTATTTCACGGGAAAAGCAGAAACCGGGGGAGGGGAGGGAGGGGAGGGGGGCGAATCCTCCGGCCTGAACCGCTCAGACCACAGGGTTTCCCCCGTTGCTGTTTCCATGCGGACGGCCGCCGCGGTCAGCCGCCCCTCCCCGGCACGGCGGGGCTGGGGGGTTGCTCTGCCGCCACCCCCGACGGAGACCCCGGCCCCGGCCCCGGCCGCGCGGGAGCGGCGGGGCGGGGCGGGGCGGCTCCGCGGGATGACATCATGGGGGCGGGGCGGCAGTGCCGCGCCGGCGGGCGGGCGGCTGCTCGGGCGGCGGGATGGGGCGGAGGGCGCAGCCCGGCGGGCAGCCTGCCCCGCCGCCCCGGCAGCCGGCTCCCTGAGGCACCTCGGCCCGCCGCCGCCGGTGAGTGGGCGGGGGCGGCTCGGCCCGGCGGGCGGGGGGGCGGTGGTGGCGGCCGGGCGCCTGCCCGGTCCCGGTTGCTGCTCCTTTTTTTTTCTTTTTTTTTTTTCCCCCTTTGGGGGGTGTGTGTGTGTGTTTTTTTTTTTTTTTTCTTTCTTTTTTGTCTGTTTGGGTGTTTTTTCGTGTTTTTTTGGGTTTTTTTTTGTTGTTTTTTGTTTGGTTTTTTTGTGGTGTTTTTTTTTTGTGTAATTTTGTTTTTTGGGGGAGAAGCGCCTCAGGGTTCCTGCTGCTGTTCCGTTCCTCTCGGCCGGTGGCGGGTGCGGGCGGGCAGAGGGCGAGGGTTGCCGCTGGCTCGCCGCCTAGTTGCATCGTTCGCTGGAGCCGGCACTTTGACAGTCGCCGATACGGAGCAGCGGCCCCGGCTGCCCTGGTCCCTCAGCCCCCAGCCTGGGGAGGGAAATAATCGCATCTGCTGGGAGAAATAATCAAAGGGAGTTTCTCTTGCTCTCCCGCCCCCTCGCCCCAAGTCGGACCCGGGCCCCCGGGGGGGAGCAGCCGCCGGGGCGCGGGGGCCGCCGCGGGCACGGCCGCTGGGACAGCGCGCTGCCCCCCCCCAACCTCCCCCAGCCCCCGCCCGCCCCGGGAGGGGCAGTTCCACGTCCTCCTCAGCTTGACGCCGGGGTGAATGACGCTTTCGTGTTAAGGGTGTTCTGAGTCAGTGTGGCATGAGGCGACTTGGTGACAAGAGGAACCCCGGGTTAGAAAAACCTGCCAGGGGAATGTGGGCGAAGGTGTCCTTTGTAGTCAATTTTTCAGCGCCATTGATTTGTTTATTTATTTATTTACTTGATGCTCTGTGTGTGGGAAGGGGGACAGCAGTACCAGCGCTTATCAAATGAGACACTGCTGTGGAAGTGTGAACGAAGGTGTTCAGGCTTCCACTGCCGTCAGCATGTCTTGCTGTGACCAGCCGAGGTTCCTCTTTATCTGGCAGTTCTCTTCACTTTTCCCCTATCCCATGTATTTTGCCCAGACTTCTGGGAAGCACAAACGTGAAATGCCTTCTCTCACTTCCCCATCTTCTTTCAAGTGTTTGCGAGTTGTGGTCGGGAGCGAATTGAAAGGAGGGAAAAACAACATTATACTTCAGCACAATTTAAACTGTCTTCATTGCCTAATAGAAAGGTAATGAACTGCCTTGTATTTCTCCTCTGTTTGAAATTCTGTGAAGTTCAGTTATTTTACTGTGTATGGAGATCTGCAAATCTGATAGTTACTATAGTGTGTTTTCTTAAATCCCTGTGACAATGGCGTGGTTGAAGTAAATATACAAACTGATCTGCTGCCTGAGAGAATGAGTTTCCCTTGCAGAACATTTCCTTTCTGACACTGAACAGCTAATATGGACGCTGCCACATACTTCATTAAAAAGTTGGGAACTAATTAGCTGTTTCTTACAGCTAGAGTTCCAGATTTTAATTAGAGTTCCTGTCTTCAAGTTTAAACTGATTAAAGCAATGCCAAAGCTACTCTGGTTATTTTCAATGTTTGTTTAAAAAAGAAAAGGAAAACAAAAAGTAATTTTTAAGCTCTTTGAACTTCATGTTGAAAAACAAACCCTTCTGTTTGGGGTTCTGTCCCTGACTCTGCTGGGCGTGGGGAGTGAGAAGATGTGTGTTGTATGCATCTTGTGTTAGAGTGAGGAAGGAAACTAATGGCGATGAAACTTACTGGTTTGCTGTCCACAGGGCATTGGTTTCAATTTGAAAAGGAAAACTGGAATGTATTAACTAACAAAGGGAGTGCTGGATAACCTGTAAGCATTCAGGTGCGTTTCCCAATGTTCAAACCATATATAAGGGCGTGTTTGGAGACACAATGATGATGCTTCCTAATAATACTAAAAACTCTACTAGTGTCTAATATTCCTGACCAAAAGTCTCATCCAAACTTACATTAAACTGTCCCGATGATTAAATGTTGCCCTCCATTACCTCCTCGATTAATCTCTTGTGCATACTTCTGTCTTCATTCTGCTGAAGAATGTTTACTTGCTTTAGACTTTAAAAAGAAAATTCAGTGTATGGCTCATTCATGAGTACCCTGCTATATTCTTAACAACTTTCTTACCCTTTTTAGGTGTTTGAGAGATTTGCAAATTGATAATTCCCAAGGGACTTGTTGTGCTGATTAGACTTGCATAGTGGGTTTATTCTGAATATTTCACAGCACTCTTGACACTCTTCATGGGAAGAGTTTAATGTTTTTCTCACACTGCTAAGCACTTGTGACAAGATTTAGCAATGGGTGCTTTAAAATACAAAAAATGAGGTTTTCTGGAAAATGCACACTAAAGGAATGACACCCTTTTAAGGTGCGTGGATGGGCCAAACTAGAAATGCTTGAAACTCCCATATGGGACTGACAGCTGACCTTAACTCTGTGAACTTGCTTTGGTTCAGTGTTTGACCCAGTCAGAGCTGTGGTAGTCCTTATGTCATGACAGAAAGTTCTCGTCTGTCCCAAAATTTAAGGGATTTCTTAAATTATTGTTATAGTGACTGAAATTTGTGCAAAAGAAACTTCTTTGCAAAACCTGGGGTGTTAATTTGACATATCTAGATATTTACGTTCAAGGCGCTCGAATGCTCTGGTGTCAGGTATGCTGCCAATGAAACCTATATAATTAAATCTCTAAGTAAATGTG
This sequence comes from Strix uralensis, assembly GCF_047716275.1. Lineage (NCBI taxonomy): Eukaryota > Metazoa > Chordata > Aves > Strigiformes > Strigidae > Strix > Strix uralensis. Next base: position 45,113,908 of record NC_133975.1, read on the forward strand.
ACTTTTTTCTGTACTATAATTATTCTGTGTGTTTGTTAACTAGAGCTCACATCCACTAATAAGTCAGTATGGATAATGAGTTAAACTGTCATCGTGGTTTTTATATTTGATGTGGAATTTCTATATGTGACTGCTGCAATTAACTTTTTAATATCCTCAGAGTAGTGGCCTGGCTTTAGACAACTGGCTTTTCTCTTGTAAAAGAAGCAAGTTCATATACTAGGAACACCTACATGCAAAAATTAAAGCATTTGGTAGATATTTAGAAGATTTTATTAGCTAGACAGTCCTGAGAAACCTCATGTGATCTAGGAGCAAAATTCCCCACGTGTGCTACTACACTTCCAGTGTGAAGAGCGTGAGAATTGGAAGTTTCTCTGTAGCCTGTGGAGTCTTACTGGAATGGTCCAGCTACAAGTGGATACATCTGCTGGTAGTCTTTTCCTAACCTGTGTATATCTCCTTGTAATTTTGGTCCTTTTCTCCTTTTTTCAGTTACTGCTGGCTTCTGCTGCTACAGCCATGTGGCTGTCAGATGCCTGTTTTCTATTTTTGCTGCCTTTTTGCATTCCTGCCTTACCTCTTCTAGGTTTTAAACTTTAATTTTGTTTGGTTTCTGTATGTATATTATCTATCCCAGTAGATTCACTATCATGTAGCATACATGACAAGGAAATTATATGCCTTGACTTGAAAAAAAAAATTAGGATCTTTAAAGAGAAACATCTTGTTATGTGAAATTAAATCCAGAATAGCCTCATCATCTTAATAGCAGTGCAAATTCAAATAATGACTTAATAGAGGAACTTAAACCTTTTATGTGATGAGAATAACCTTGTTAATTATCAGGGTTAATGAGGTGCATTCCTTTAAGGTGAACAGAGTGATCACAGGCCAAAAAAAGGACATCTCTTCTGCTGGATGGTATTTTTCCAAATCATTGGTAACTGAAAAGGAGATTTTATTCCAGGCAGTCATGTGGTATTACAGCAGTTTATATAAGCTTCTTCAGGGAAGAGGAATAAACAGCTATTAAAAAGTAGACTATATGATACAGTCAAAGCAATATGAAATGGTAAAATAACTTTACCTTGTTTTGTGTAGCCATCTTCATAGTTCAATACCTTTTTTTCCCAATTCATTGGCAACCAGGCATACACTGAAACTTAAATCTCATTAGAGTACCACAATTTAGAAATAGTAGGGAGTTTGATAGTGTTGCATTATTCTATGTCGTTTCACAGGTCTCTAGGGTATTTCAGTGCTACTTGTAACTTCATGTAGTTCCTTCTATGGAATGGTTCTTGAGATGCAAAGGCACTAAAGGTGCTTTGGGCAATTGTACTTGCCACAGTGCTATCCTCTTGGTTGTAGGACAGGTGTACAGGATAGGTCTTTTACTGTACTGTGAGAGGTTTTGGCAGTGCTGAGCTGCGGAAGGGTATAAAGTTAATTTCAGACTGGGTGACTATTGAAAAACAAAGTTTCAGAATTTACAGTGAAGATGATACTATATTTATAGCTCTCATAATCTTAGGAAATGAATGTTTTTGCACAAGGAGTGTGGCATTCAAGGCGTCGAAAGCATTTCTGTATCTTGTGTGTAGGAAGAGTTATAATGTTCCTGCCTGATTTTGTCCCATTAACTTTGCTTGTCTGTTGCCAGATTTCTTCACAAGAATGTCTTCCAGAATTGACCCGTCTATGTCTGTCTGTCCCTATGACATGTGAGCATGCCTGCCCTGGGACAGGGCTGTGGTACAGCACAAGAAGAAACCTTAGCTCAGTAGCTGCTACCGTGAACGGACTTGTCTGACCTTTTAGCGCTTTGGAGTGAGGTAGCTGGCTGTATTGTATGCTCTGTGTGTCCATCTGTCTGCATAGGCAGTGCTGAGCAGGTGGTTAGAGGCAGTAGCTCTTTCTGAATCTGCAAAAATGTTCTGTAAATGTGCATCTACCCGCCCTGTATAAGAAACAATAAAGCAAAGAAAGAAGAGCAGAGAAAATGGAGCTAGATTCAGCTGTTGCTGGAAATCTTAAGGTAAAGAAGAAAGGGCATTTTTGTTCTATGTAAACTTTTCCTGATAATGTAATGCATAGTGTGGAAGGAAAAGTGGTGTTACTGTAGGTTAGCTGCATGCAATCAATGGTAGCTTGAATATTCTCTTAACTTGTGAAGGTTTTGGTTCATAAGGAGGTTCATGAATGTTCTGGTTCATTAAGGAGGGTAGGATGTACTGTGAATGTTTCTATGATTGCTCACCAGCAACTGAAAGCCAAATTCGCACTATTTGTACCTTCAAATGTACTTTTAGGTAGACAAAATTAGATGCCAAACATGATTTCTGCAAAAAGGTTATGTAATACTTGACTGTATTAAAATACTGGGCAGTGTGGGACACAGTGGAAAATATGGGGTGCAAAGTACTTCAGAACACTGAACACCTTAAGTACTTCTATTCTGTTCAGTAGGTTAGTTTGAGAATCTAAAGACCAGAAGCTTGTTTCATTTGTGATTCAGAACAACACTCTTTCTTGTTTGTTTACCTCCATTGCAAAATTAAGTTACTTAAATAAAATAGTGGTCACTGACTGATTTCCCGTGAGGCTTTCCATTTTCCTCAGAGGAACAGTTTCTCTATCCTTTCTGATGTGTATATACATTTAACTGCTCCCTTGTGCTGTGTTACATTTTTTTACTTGATGTTGCATTACACAACAGTAGAGGGGACAAGCTGGGAAAGGGAAGGGTCACCATGGTTCTGCAGAAACTTGGGGAAATGTAATCATTGTGGCATCGTCTGGTTAGGGCTCCCAGTGAGGATATGCAGGGGACAGCTGCTGTGCATGTCATAATTGTTTTGGTCATGTTGGGTCATTGAATGAAAACTTGAGGTCAATACTAATACCTGTTTTCCAGTTTCTGCCCTTCAGATCTCTAAAGGAGAGGAGAAGAGATTCCAAACATAAGCACAGAGAGGGAAAGCCAGGCCACCTTTGCAGTCATGCGACCATCTTCCTTGCAGTGTAGTTTATGTTGTGATGGCTTGATGATTGCAGGTCTCATGGGAGATAGGGTTCTTTCCCCAGCTCCCTCTCAAGGTATTCTTCTCTGAAGTCTTTTCCAGATGGAGTTTTTGAAATACTGATGATGTTATGGAAGAAAGGGACTTCTTTAGCATGGAAGAAAGGTTCAAAGAGGAAAAACATTATTAATACATTGATTCAGATGTAAAATTGATGTAACATGAGCCAAGCTAGATAGATACCTAAAGGACAAAATTTTCATATGAGGTCAAGTAGTAATAAAATAAGGACTAGGATAAGATTTCTAGCTGGTGAAGTGAACTTTTGGAGCTGCCCTCTGACAGGACAAGAGGGCGCAAGGGGTGTTATGCGGTCAGAATTTTAGGGGGAAGCTCAAGCCCAGTGTAAGACAATGTAGGGTTTGATAAGTGTGATGAAAAGAGGCTGGGAGAGTAATGTGGATTGCAGCATTAATTCTGGTGTATTGCTGAAAATAATCGGCTGGAACCCATTTGTGTAGCAGAAGAATGTGATGTGAACTCCAGCTGTTTGGTTATTGGGGTTGGCTGAGGGCACAGGCGGTTGCAGTGAGCTCTCTATTGCTCTGCTGTTCAAGGATGTTGATGCCATCAACTGGAGTAAGGAAAAACCCTTGCTCAGAAGTAGACTGTGGAATGGAAGTCTCATGTACCAAAATAGTGTGTAACGGGACTAAATCTAATCATGCTTTCCTGATCTTGGGCCTTCATAGGAAAGGGATGAATATGGTTCCCAAGGGAAGACCTAGTGCTTCAACATTTCCAGTGTGTGAAACTGGCATGAGGCTGTTGGAACCAGTCCTTGCCATGTAATCTATGAATGCAGACATGTTCCTGTCCTGGCCCGTGGTGGACAATATGCTATTTTACCTCACTGCTGCTTCAGGCTCAGACAGTCTGTGCTGCTTCTTTGGAGAGAAACCTAAAGCATGGCTCCTGAGTGCCAACCCCCTTCAAACGATGTCTGCTGTCTCCTCACAGTGTTGTGGTCTCTTCTATTTGAAGCCTTTCTGCCAAGTGCAAACACAGGTCAGCTAATGTGACCAAATTGTTTTTCTGGGGAGTAATAATAATTTCAGTGCAGTGTAGAAAATACCTCTACATAATAAAAGTATCAAATTATCCTTTCTGTGCTAGCTCTACATGTGGGTAAAGAGTCATTAAAGAGTCGGCTGATGGATATGAGTTTTTGTGACAACAGATGCTTTTCTACAAAGCTGATGTTTTCAGTCCTGTAGAGTTATGTTTAAGATGCATCTTCCTTGTTTGTATAGTCCCTTTTTTAAAATTGAACAGTAAAGTCAGTGCCTTAGGTTAGCAGAAGTCCTAACAGACAATATGAGGTATTGGATGGAATATGTCATACCTGCAAAAAAGCCAAACTAATTCCATCTTCACATGGCTCTCAAATACTGGTCTTCGCAGCTGGTGGGATGCAATTTTCTGTGGAACTGAGAGGAAGGTATTGACTGTCCATTTGAGACAAAATACTTCAAAAAGATAAAAGCTCTTTGATAAACTCTTGCTAGAGTGAAGAGCAGAATTCAACTTTGCAATCGTATATGGATATGCTGAAGTTGACAAGGTGGGTGACTTAAGGTAGAGCAAAGCCTGAGAAATCAAATTCTGTTAAGAGGAGTATGTGAACATGGTCTGTCTTCTGCAGCTGCACACAGGGGAGGAGGGGAAAAGAAATAACTAAATCGTGATTATTTCCTTGGTGGGTTTGTTACATAAGCAGTCTCTCGCACTTTGTGAGAAACTGTTTTCTGAATTTTTTGAGTCTTTTGAACTGCATTTGTAGTAATAGTCTGATTTTATTCTGTCCTGTGAAAAAACTTTAATACAAACCCTGCTCAGTCAGTAAGCATTTGAAAATAGCCATGTTTTATTTAAGGAAGAAGAGTGCCTCAAGTGCATGTGTTTTGCTTTGACAGAGTGAAAGACGATGTTACAAAGAATGAATTTGGCAAGTGGGAAGAAAGATGAAGTGACAGAATGTGTAAGGGGCAGTTTTTATCCCTACTGAAGGCTGTTTAAGGAATTTTAAAATTTTAAAAATGAAGAGGAAGACGAAGGTAAGATTATAGAAAATGGAGAAAGGACTAAGGAAACTAAAGGAAAATGAGCCCATATAATGTGAGGTAGGGGTAGTTTGGAAGTGAAAAGGAAGGGGAGGAAATACGAGAAGTGGGTGAAATGATCCGAGCGGAAAAATAGTGGAAAAAAGGACAGAATTGAGATACGGAATAAAAGATGATGATCACTGTATGTGGAACAGGAAAAGGAAATTTTGTTTTAAGCATGTGCTGTGTTTAACTTTTCAAAAGCCTTTTCTTCCCTTGTGGTAGGGGAAAATATTGGACCAGAACCAGCAGCCTGAGAGGGGTAAGGCTGCCGCAGCTCCATGACCCAGGTCCACCCGGCACCAAGGCTGAACATGTGTTCCCGGTATATACGCACACATATGAATGCATGCCCATGCCTGCTCCAGTTGCTGCACCGTGGACACATGTGTACCTATGACCCACCCCAGGCTGGCACTTAAGGCCACTTGCCGCGGTCTCTCTGATGGCTGGCAGTCCCACCCCAGTTGCTGCACTCAGACCCCTGTGCTCACATGTATAATGAATAGAGTCCCTCACCCAGAAAAGAGTTAGAAAGGATTTAATAAGCAGATAGGACAGACTGCACTGATCAGGTACAGGACACAGCCAGGCAAGTGAACCAAACGGCAAACTATTTGCATGCAACTGGCCCTTTTTATCCACTTATTCCTCTGTTTTCTCACACTTATTCCTCTCCAAATCATGTAAATCCATCCCTGTCCCTGCCTTTGGTTCCTTCAAAACATCTCATAGTAAGTCCTGTGCAATCCCCAAATGCACTTCCCCTGCATCCCATAATGTGTCCTACATGCCTAGGCAGTGGCCCCCCCACACCTGTCCAAGAGGTGCTCTGATGTTGACTCATCGTGATGGGGTTCACACCTGGACACTGGGGCTGAGGCTCTCTTGAGCTGGGCCTGGGAGGGATCTGGATGGGGCCTCCCTTCCTCCAAGTCCCTAATTTGTGTTCCTGCCTGCCATTGTGCATCCCTGTGGTCCTCTGGATTTGTAGAAATGGGCCTCTAATGGGCTGATCGTCCCTGTGATGGGCCTGGGAGGAGCTGGGTAGGGTATTATTTGCGCTCTCCCTCCTGCCACTGTGTCTCTCTGCTCCTTTGGGGTGCAGATGAGCTTTTATCGCATAATCTAACAGTATACATCCATTTTCATTTTCTGTGTGAGTTTTAAAGACTAAACTTGTGATGAAAATATTTTGTTAAATAATATGTAGGAATGAAAATGAATTACTTAGAGCACATGCTTACTGCCTCCTTGTTTGGCTTTATGCTACAGAATACATAATGTATGGTATGACCTGCCAAGTCTGGTCAAGTTAGATTTTTATTTTAAAACTTGAAAGGGATTATTCTTCGGTTAAATGTCTAGTCATTAGCAATAAGCTGCAGAACAGGTTACACCACTACTTAAACATCTGTGAGGAGTCCAGGTAATGATAGTAGTTACAAGACAAAAGCTGAGGGAGTGCTTGCAATTGCTTGTGGCAATGTTATAGCTAATGTAATGGAATTCCAGAATTGCCACCAACATTTCTTTATGCACCTTGAAGAAAGACTACTTCTAAAGGCTGTAACCATTATAATGACTTCTTTTTAAACCATGGTTAAACATATGCATGTTCTGCAAAGCTGTCGTTAAGATACACTTGCACTCATGAGAGAATGATTGTATTCATCATCACAACTAGATTTTTCAATGCCTTAGGGCTGGAGACAGGAGCCTGCACAGAGAAACCGTCAAACTGACTTAGACCCTGCAAAGGGTGTTGAAGTAAGTAGCAAAAAGTTCATCAGATATGTTTCCAGGAGGGGATGGGAAGACATTAAATGTCTAGGTTTGTCTAAAACCTTGATTGTGCACCACGTTTTATACTGACTGATTCCAGTCACCTACAGGAAAATGCATAGAAGTGTGGAAATTAAGGTGGAATCTGAGTGCAGATCTGCTGGAAAAAGGAATGGCTAGTTAATTAGGCATTAATAGAACAGTGCACACTTTTTTTAAAAAAGGGGAAAAAATTAATCCAGGCAACTGCAGGATTATGGTTTTTGACGTCAGTGTTATTCAAGTTCTTAAACTGCTTTTGGAGGAAAGGATAGTTCTGTGCATAATGGTAAAAGAAAATTAGAAAAAGGTATTAGGAATTTACCAAAGAGACTGGTACTAAGGAAGTGTGACAGATCAAAGGCCCCTTTGCCTCAGCTGTGCTTATATAACTGTTTGTATAGCTGAACTGTAAATAAGATCAATTTTGATTTTAAGATATGAAACATACTGTCAACCTTTTTTGACATGTATCATGTCATTAGTTGGGAGCTTGACTTCTTTGGTGAGATGAGATTTTAGAGGGTATATGAGTATTCCATAAATGTATGGGGATAATCACAAGGAAAGAATTGCTTAGAATAAGACAATGCAGAGCAATGAGAGCAAATGACCATACTGGCTGTGTATAAATTTACTCTAGAAATTAGAATGGGGTTTCTAATCAATAGAATAGCATCCCAGTTGAAGGTATTTTATATCAAACCATATCTTACTGTATTAAAGTAGCATCTGAGAAATTTATGAAGAAGCTTCTATAAAGGCAATGAGATGCCTGCCAGAGCAAGGAACTAAGTTCGTGGAGCAAGGGAGCTCTTTTTTTTTTTTTTTTTTTGGTAGTATTTTCTCAAAATAAAATTCAAATAAAGTGAATGCCTCAATATTGTGAAAGTATATTTGACAGCAGATGTGGCTCTTTCTCTTGGTGGTATGGAGATAGATTTTTTTTTTTTTTTTTCAAACAGAAACAATTGCAACAAAGTGAAAACAATTTGGAGATAACAGCATTTTCCATAGAAAGGCAATGGAAATTTCAACATGTGGAAATTTAAAATTGCTATAAAAAGCTAGAAAGGAATTTTCTTGGGTAGAACTTCTGCAATAGATAGGTGAAATGATAGCTGAAGAATGTGATGTGGTAAGTGATGAATACTCTTCTCTTACCTTAATCATGTATTTAAAATTGGGTTTCCTTGATATATGACACTGGTTATTGTTACTTATGCCTTTTGCTGGGCTTTAAACTCCCTGTGTTATGTCTGCCAGTCTTTGGAGCAGAAATTTTTGAAGGTTTTAACAAGGTTAGATAGCTGAGATGGGGGGAAAAGAGAACTTGTCAAATGCTGTTGGAAACTTACACACAGTGATGCTTCAGGATGGGGGCCTTGATAGAAAGTGGATTGATTCTTGCACAAGGAGTGTGTTTCTCCCCTTCAGAAGATTTATTTGCTTGTGGAAAATAGTAGACCTTGAAAACACCTGTTCTTGTGCTGGGAAGACTTAGACTTTATTGGCTAAAGCCTCTCTAAAATTTAATGACTGGGCCAAAGCAGGATTTCTTTGAAATCACAAACATGAGTCATTTGGGCTGTGGGAGATGAGGGTGTGAGCAACCCTACTGACACGTTGCCTGTTGCCCAGGAGCTCTGAAAGAGAAAGCTGCTTGGAAGGAAGAGTTCTGCGAAAGCAAAACTAAGAGGAGAAAACAATAGGGAAGCAAACAAACCCAGAGAGATGAGTGCTTGAAACCCAAGGAGTGAAACTGTAGGAAGGGAAAGTGATATTCAGAGTCTAGGCTAGAAAGGTGATGTGCTAAAAAATAAGAATTGATCTGGCAGGATGTGATTCAGATGATGATACTAAAGAAAGGGGATGAGAAGGAGCTAGTTAAGAACAACATCAGCTCAAACACTACCTGCATGGTTTGAGAAGGTGAAGGAAGACAGAGAGACAGACAGGCAGGTGTGCCCAGCTGAAGACAGGAGCACAATCAGAGGTGCTAGTCTGATGGCAGAGTAGACAAAATGTCCCACTGATTTGAGTTCTTGATCACACAGGTGGTAATACCTCGGCACTGTTACCTACTTTGGCTATTACAGGTTTCTTGGGTGTATGTGAATATGTATTACAACTGTGTGTAATACCTTTTTCCATACTTACTCCCCTCTTTCCATGAAACTGTTGCTCAAAATTCTGATGTGCTGGGGATAAATCAGAACTGTATGACTTTTTTTATCTTTAGAGTTCTGGCCTCATTTTGTTGTGCATGGTGAATGAGACAGGGATTACTAGGGGAGAAGTGGTTTTTGTAGTCAGGCAGCTAAATGTTACTCTGGAGATACAGCTTATATCCTTTTCTACCCACACAGGACCTGTTTGATACTGGTCAGAGTATTTGCAGATGTGTATTTTCACTGTGTATTTCTCTCCTTTTCTGGATGCCTGATCTGAAATTCAGGATCTAATCTGCAGAAGAATTAGATGCTTGCATCAGGTTGAAGGAATTCTAGCAATTGTTTGCTATAGAGGCTGTGCCAGCTCTACCTGTTAGCATCTGGCGGTCTTTTTGAGTCAGGTATTATGTCTATATATTTAGTAACCTTCAGTATCATTCAGGAAATGACGTTACATTATAGTGGATGCCTTTGGTTTAGCCGATTGGTAAAAGAGAATTTTGCTCTTTCTTTTAATAATTTAGCCTCAGACCTAGCTTCCTATTTACGTATTAATGGGGAGTAGTGTGACGCTTACTCCAGTTCCCTTTCTGCTCTACTCTGTAGTGCTGTGGTCTCTGTAGGACCTTTGCAGCTGTACAGGTTTCACTTTCATTCCCTTGAAATAGTTATTATAGAGCTGGAAGGTTCTCCATGCTTTAATACTGTATTGGCTAGTTCCATAATGGTGCTTCAAGCATTATGTTGTCTGTAATGCCTTGTGTGATCATCACAGGTCTTGAATAAGAATTGAAGCCTATTTTTGGATCTCTAAATTACAACTTTATGCATTACCTTCTCTACAATAATTCTTCTGAAGTGTAGAAAATTTCGTTACTGCAAGGCCAATAAATTGCACTCTTCTGTGCTGACAAACTAGTAAGAATTGCGACAGGCAATTTTGCTTTTTGAGCTAATAATAAGAGAGTTTCTTTATGTCACCAAAGAACAAATAACTGTGGTGGTGCAATCCTTACCCCCCCCCCCGCCCCTCAACATAGCAGACATCCAAGACCATGATAAATAAAGTTCTTAGGGAAAGATTTCCTTTCTCAATGTTATAAACAAAAAGAAAAAAAAATAATAAAAATGCTGTTTAAAATATAATTAATATACTCTGTGTTATTTACATTTTAGGATGATTTAAATCACTTGCAAAGGGGGAGAAATGCCAGGAAGTAAAACAGATGATGGCTTGCAAAATTGACAGAGAAACTAGGCAACTTCTGGTACTGTTTAATTGACTGGGAGAGCAACCTGACTGAATTCCTCGACTTTACAGAAATACAAATGGAGTGACTGTTAATATCTAAACACATAAAAGCTTCTCATGGTTAAGACCTTTTATCTTTAGTGCTTTGCAACACAGATTAATAATGTTTTGTGATGACAAAATCTGTTATAGAAATATTTTATGGTAAGGTGTTGTGTAAAAACATGTCTTACTTTCTTAAGCTATTTATAAAGTAGTTCTTTAAAGGAAAGATTTAAAAAAATAATTTAATAAAATTATAAGAAAGAGAACAGAGATATATGTTTATTTGCCTAGACTGTAAGATGATGAGATGAAACAAGATGTATCTTCCCCGAACAGGCACATTTAACTTAGAATTCACAATCTTTTTTCCCTTTGATATTAAAAAACCCCGAATTGTGGTTATCCACTTCTCATCCATCTTTTCATCTCCAACCCCCCACCCCCACCCCCGTAGAATAATTTGTGTAGCTTGTGTTGCATAAAATAGTGTTAAGCAATGCTTATTGTAAGCTGGGAAGCTTAATGAAATATTTACAAGAACAGTTAACTAACAGACATAACTTTTAAGGTTTAACAGACCACCTGCTCAGCAACTTAAATAGAGCAATGCTGTTTTCAAAACTACTGTAGTTATTCATGTCCAAGGAAACATCCTGGGTAGAGCTCCCAGAAAACTGTTTTCTCATCTCATTAATTCATTTTATCCTTTTTTAAAAAAATAAATTTACTTGAGAAATCATAAGGCTTCAAAAGGAAAAAGAAGGATGGGAGTGGAGAGAAGTGAGAAGAAGTAGTAGAGAGAAGCAGCTTAGAGTCACATCCAAGAATGCTCTCTTTACTTAGGAGACTAAGGTCAAATCTTTGGCATCTCCACCTTATTCTAGTAATTGGCTAGTTTAACAAATTTTTTTTCTTCCCATATTCAGCATTGTCTGCCTTCAGTCCAGAAGTGACATAATGCTGTGTTACTGTGACTGTTATCCAACTTGCTGGCTCTCTTTTACAAGCCTGATTAGCAAAAACATAGCTAGTGCTGGTCCTGGAGCAGTTTGTGTCTACTTGTCCATGTAGGTGTCTTTTGTGTACCGGAGAGGCATATGCTAAACTGAAGTAAACCTCAGCCATTGTTATGATCAGAAATATCACCGGCTTAACTGCTGGGATTTTTCTTCCAACTGTGGAAATCTAGGAGTGGACGGCATATCAAAATAATTTTGACTATTTCTGTTCCAGCAAGGACTTTATCTGAATGAAATAGATACATCTTTCAAGTATAACATCAGATAGTGTTTAAATGCAGCCTTTTGTCTTGCAGGGGTGAGGGTTTCTTGTCAGGCACAGTTACTGCACTTCCATTTTTGCATTTAAAACTTTTCAAATTTATTCAGTCTGTGACAGTGGCATGGCCTATCCTCTGTGCTTGTGTCTAGAATGAGATGAGATCCATGGAGTTATAAGATAATGCTGTTTCAACAGCTTTCATACAACACATACCCGTTTCTTTATAGGTTCACCTGCTCAGACAGGCAATGAGGAGAAGACTTTAGAGGAGTTTCAAAATCTGAATAGTCATGTGGGTTGGAAAGAGCCCAAAGAATGGAATATCCAAATATACACCCTTGATAAATTCACCATTAAGCAGTAGATGTGGGATGGCCAACTTACAAATACTTATCCTAACTCCTATTAGCCACTTCTGTTGTGAACATGAAAAAAAAAAAATCCCAGCAAAATTGTTCTTCTCAAGTGGACCTGAGAGGGTTTATCTCTTTCATAGGTAAGAAATGTAAAGTATTCTCCTCCCCAGATAATTTTTTTTTTTTTATGCTGAAGCAGCAAAGAACATGCTTTCCACTTTTTCAGTATGATGATGGTTACCCCTATTATATAGCTACCATGTTAGTACCACATATAGCAGTAACTGTATGACAGTAGTAGCCACTGGGAAAATGATATCTGTCATACTCTACAGGAGTGTACAAATTTCAGTCAGTGCTGTAAGTGGCTACTCTTTCTCTTGGTGGACAATTGTATCATCCTCACCAAACACACCCGAGTCTTACTCAGTTTTGAGGCTGGCATAAACAGGCACAAGCACCATACATCTTGCAGGACATGATTTGAATATTTACTATCTTGAACTTCATGATGCTGAAAAAGTGAATATTTTGCCACAGCTCTCGTTACTAGAGTGTCAAGTGAGACCTGGTTTTGACAGTGTTCAGGTTGAACTAACTTGCTGCTTATTTTTGGCATAGTTTTCAAAATGTTAGAAATCAAACCATTTTCTCTGGCTTTCAGTCAGCATTTTAAGCTTAGGCTTTGTGTTTTGTCCTGTAACAAATGTTATAAGGATTGCAAAACTGGCAGGTACTGCAAGTAATTCGAAATAACAAATAGAGGCCTTTTCTGCTAGCAAAACATTTGACAATTGTGAGCATTTCTGCCAGGAAACATTGTTGTCATCCAATTAAGGAATTTTCTGTAACTAGAATGCCCTGAATAGTTTTATATCTAGGTTGGAAATGGTTTGGTTGACACCATACCTTATAAAGAAAGCAATAACAAACGGTTAATTTAGAGCTTTTTTGGAAAGCCTAACTGGAGCTGCTGATCTAATCACCTTTCTGGGCATCAGTGTTTACTTACTGGAGTTTTTAAGAATCAATTTGATGTTCAATGTGACTTACCTACTTGTGCATTGATTCTCTATTTTATCATTCTCAAGTTACTTTGGCTTGGAAGACATCTTTTTCCTTCAGTCTAAGTCCTCATTCCTAAACTAATAAAATTATGTAATGTGTAGTAATACATACTAATTCATTGTATTTGTTGAGAACTTGAGTTCTCAGTGGAGAGTATTAAATGTGAGGCTTGTTAGCTGTTGAAAGTATGTGTAGTTGATGAACAGTTGAACAGATGCCAAAACCCTTTGCTTTAGGGAAAAGGATTACCTACCTGCATACTGGTATCAGTATTGTGGAAAGTCCTGAGTGCATAGCCAGCTCTCTGGTTCACAGCCCAATTCAAGACAGAGGAGAAAAATGCTGTAAAGGCAGGAAGTGAAAGTATTCTTTATGTGGAAACATGTCAGCTGTTATCCGTAAAGATACTGTGCATTGGTATTTAATTATCCTTTGGAAACATTTCTATATGGTACCTTGTCATAACGAAAGACTAAAATCTAAGGTTTATGGGATAATAGAAAACTGTATTTGCAGATGGACATCAAGAAAATTGAAATAAAATAAACTGAGGTGATGTCCAGCTCTCAGTCCTTGAGGTTGGCTCTAGATCAGTGTTTCAAGTTATGAATAGAGGTCACCACAGTAGGACTTCATAGGGAAGTCTGCTGCCTTCCTGGGGCCTGGGTAAAGGACCTCATGGTAAAACTCCCCACTCTAGTGAGACCCAAGGACTACTATACTCTCTTGGTTTTTCAGGTAGGTAGAGACGATACTACAAGGAGAAGTCCTAAATTAATGAAGAGAGATTTCAGGGCCTTGGGGAAACTGGTTAAGGGGTCGGGGGGCACAAATTGTGTTCTCCTCTATCCCTTCAGTTGCAGGGATGGATGAGGAAGATTATAGGAGAACTCAACAGATGAACTTGTGGCTCCGAGACTGGTGTTACTGGCAGGGCTTTGGATTTTTCAGTCATGGATTGGTATACAGGACGCCAGACCTTTTGGCATCAGATGGGATGCACCTGTCCCAGAGGGGGGAAAAGGGTCTTGGGGCAGGAGTTAGCTGGGCTCATTGAGAGCGCTTTAAACTAGATTTGAAGGGGGAAGGGGACAAAACTGGAACTCCCAGGCGTAAGCCCCAGGGTAGATTACCAGAGTTTGTGGGCTGTTGTGCTGGAGACGACCCTCATCCTGCCATCTCAGTGGAGGCAAGGGATGGAGACATGCAGCACAACAAAGATGCAGGGGATATTGATGGATCAGTAACCATGGTAACACCTGTGAAAGGTCAGACCGGACTTAGGACCTCTAAATGCAAATGGGGACATCAGCCTATCTGAAGTGCATCTATACCAGTGCACACAGCATGGGTAACAAACAGGAGGAGCTTGCAGCCATGACGCAGCAGGAAAATTATGATGTAGTGGCTATCACAGAAGCATGGTGGGATGTCTGCCATGACTGGAGTGCGCCAGTTGATGGCTACAAGCTCTTTAGGAGGGACAGACAAGGAAGCAGAGGTGGTGTGGTGGTGCTGTATGTTAGGGACTGTTATGATTGCTTTGAGCACAAGTGTAGTGAAGACAGAGTGGAGTGTCTTTGTGTTAGAATCAGGGGGAAGGCCAACAGGGCAGATGTTGTAGTAGGAGTCTACTATAGGCCACCCAACCAGGACAGAGAGGTGGGTGAAATATTCTGTAGGCACTTAGGAGAAATCTCCCTTGCCCTTGTTCTTGTGGGAGACTTTAACTTCCCAGACATCTGCTGGAAATACAACACAGCAGAGCGGGACCAGTCCTGGAGATTCCTGGAATGTGTGGCAGATAACTTCCTGACACAGCTGGTGAGTGAACTGACCAGAGAAGGTGCCCTGCTGGACCTCCTCTTTGTGAACAGAGAAGGACTGGTGGATGATGTGGCGGTCAGAGGACCACTAGGGCACAGTGATCATGAAATAATAGAGTTCTCTATTCTTAGAGAGACCAGAAAAGGGGACAGCAGAACTGCCATCCTGGACTTCCAAAGGGCTGTCTTTGGCTTGCTTAGGCACCTGCTTGGCAGAATCCGTTGGGAGACGGTCCTGAAGGGTATAGGGGTCCAGGAAGGCTGGGCACTCTTTAAGAAGGAATTCTTAATGGCACAGGAGCAGGCTGTCCCCAGGTGCTGTAAGAGAAGCCAGCGGCAGATAAGACCACCCTGGCTAAACAGGGAGCTTTGGCTGCAACTCAGGGAGAAAAGGAGAGTTTACGGCCTTTGGAAGAAGGGGCTAGGCACTCATAATGATTACAAAGGTGCTGTGAGGCTATGCAGGGCGGAAATCAGGAGGTGTAAAGCCCAGCTAGAAATTAATCTGACTTCAGCAATCAAGGACAACAAGAAATGTTCCTGTAAGTATGTCAACAGCAAAAGAAAGACCAGGGAGAACCTCCATCCCCTGCTAGATGCAGGAGGAAACATGGTAACAAGTGACGAGGAAAAGGCTGAGGTGCTTAATGCCTTCTTTGCCTCAGTCTTTAATAAGAAGACTAGTTGTACTGAGGGAATCCAGGCTCCTCAGCCAGAAGACAGAGACTGGGAGAACGACCCCCCTGCATTCCAGGAGGAGAGAGTGACCTACTGCATCACATAGACACACACAAGTCTATGGGACCGGATGGGATACACCCGAGGGTGCTGAAGAAGCTGGCTGGGGTGCTCGCCAAGCTGCTTTCCATCATTTACCAGCAGTCCTGGCTGACCAGGGAGGTCCCGACAGATTGGAAATTGGCCAATGTGACACCTATATATTAGAAGGATTGGAAGGATGATCCGGGAAATTACAGGCCTGTCAGCTTGACTTCGGTGCCCGGGAAGCTGATGGAGCAGCTCATCCTGAGTACCATCATACAACACATGCGGGACAACCAGATGATCAGGCCCAGTCAGCATGGGTTTATGAAAGGCAGGTCCTGCTTGACAAACCTGATCTCCTTCTACGACAGGGCGACCTGCTTATTGGATGAGTGAAAGGCTGTGGATATTGTCTACCTTGACTTCAGTAAGGCCTTTGACACCGTTTCCCACAGCATTCTCCTGGCAAAACTGGCTGCTCGTGGCTTGGATGGGCACACGCTTTGCTGGGTAAAAAACTGGCTGGATGGCCGGGCCCAAAGAGTTGTGGTGAACGGAGTTAAATCCAGTTGGCGGCCGGTCACGAGTGGTGTCCCCCAGGGCTCGGTTTTGGGGCCACTCCTGTTTAATGTTTTTATTGATGATCTAGACGAGGGGATCGAGTGCACCCTCAGTAAGTTTGCAGATGACACCAAGTTGGGTGGGAGTGTTGATCTGCTCGAGGGTAGGGAGGCTCTGCAGAGAGATCTGGACAGGCTGGAGCGATGGGCTAAGGCCAACTGTAGGAGTTTCAATAAGGCCAAATGCCGGGTGCTGCACTTGGGCCACAACAACCCCCAGCAGCGCTACAGGCTTGGGGAGGAGTGGCTGGAGAGCCGCCAGTCAGAGAGGGACCTGGGGGGTGTTGATTGACAGCCGGCTGAACATGAGCCAGCAGTGTGCCCAGGTGGCCAAGAAGGCCAATGGTATCCTGGCTTGTATCAGAAATAGTGTGGCCAGCAGGGACAGGGAAGTGATCTTACCCCTGTACTCGGCACTGGTGCGGCCGCACCTCGATTCCTGTGTTCAGTTTTGGGCCCCTCACTACAAAAAGGACATTGAATTACTGGAGCATGTCCAGAGAAGGGCAATGAAGCTGGTGAAGGGTCTGGAGCACATGTCGTACGAGGAGTGGCTGAGGGAACTGGGGTTGTTTAGTCTGGAGAAGAGGAGGCTGAGGGGGGACCTCATTGCCCTCTACAACTACCTGAAAGGAGGTTGCAGAGAGCTGGGGATGAGTCTCTTTAACCAAGTAATGAGCGATAGGACAAGAGGGAATGGCCTCAAGTTGTGCCAGGGAAGGTTTAGACTGGATATTAGGAAATATTTCTTTACAGAACGGGTTGTTAGGCTTTGGAATGGGCTGCCCAGGGAGGTGGTGGAGTCCCCATCCCTGGAGGTGTTTAAGAGTCGGGTTGACATAGGGATATGGTGTAGTTGAGAACGGTCAGTGTTAATGTTTGGACTAGGTGATCTTCAAGGTCTTTTCCAACCTAGATGATTCTGTGACTACAGCTGAGTGTGCGGTGATGTGGAAGCTGTATAGGCAGGAGGGACCCAGGCAGCATGTCATGCTGGAGGTGGGCACGTGTGATTGTGTCTACAGCAGCTTCTGCTTCCATCTTTACACATTTCAGTTGGGAAACGTCTTTTTAGCAACTTCAGCTGTAAAGTTCCAGTCCTCTTTGTTAAGCAAAAATATGTTGGGTAAGCTCTGTTGTGCTACTTTTGTATTTTCAACAGTTGTGAAATGTGTCTTCAAATAATATGTATTGTGTCATAGTTAACAGTTTCTGTAAAAGGAAAAGTGATTCATGGAGTTTTAAGTCCTTTTGCCAATTTCCATTGGATACTGTGTTTTGCAATTTATGCAAAATATGACAATCTCCATTGTCAATTGAATCAACCCACACTTGATTTTTAAACTGGTTTTAGTCCTTGGGGAAGGGACCAGATAGTCAGAGCTAGAAAGCAAGCTCTTTAATTACTGATAGAACATAGCAACACAACTGCAAGTTCCTACAAGGACCATCAGGCACCTCAGTTCTTTAGGACTAGCTGCATGGGTTGAGAGATTAGTTTTTGATGGTCATCAGTTTTTGGCTTCTTTGCTGAGATTTTTAGGAATGACAGGTTTGTGCTGTTTGTGTGCTGTTGTCTTACCCTTTGCTAAACCCTTTATAGAGATCTGTAATAGAAATATTAGTTGTTGATATGAATGATGTAGGAATGGAAAGGTTTGTTGAACCACCAGAAGCAGCAGCAGAAGGGTTAAAAGAAAGGCCTGTATTTATAATGGAGAACAACTCTTCAAGAATGCAGCTTCCAGGACACTATTCCCAGTGGTAAGATTGAGGAATGTGTTATTTATGTCAAGGCCAGAACGCCTGCTCTCTGAAAGAGCAGATGACTTCTCAGTGGAAGATTGTCATCTGTACCATTTCTTTTCCTGTTCACCCAACAGAAGAACAGACTATAGACTATATATATTCTAAATGAAGAAAAACAGTAAGAAACAACCTGGCCTAAGATTTGTGGAGGCTGAGGTAAGTAGCGTTCTGGTGTGGAGGACTACCCCACAATGACTGCTGGCTCCTAAAGGCTATGAAGATCCATCCAAAAACTAGTTTGTTGCCAGTCGAGAAGTAACCCAGAAACACTTGATAGATGGTGTTATCTTGTCCTCTGTCACAAACAGGTGATCCTAGCCAAACCACTTGGGCAGATGTGTCACTTGTGTGTAGGTGAGTGAATGAAATCTTTGGAAGGATGAGTATGAGTGGGATATTTGCAAATTAGTATCTTCCCCTTTCATAAGATCTGATATAGAAATTTGCTGCAGTAACTTTTGATAAACTATCTAATGCTTACTTGTTTCATGCTGAAATTAAACCACTGTCGAGTCATAGATGGTAACAGCTTTCAGTTTCCCTACTGACATGAGAACTCTTGGTAGGGTTAGGAGATGTCAAAGGAAGAAATGGGCTAAAACAATTTAGAAAGGTCTTGTGTGACACCAGACTGCTTAAATTTAAGCCATAAATGAAGAACAGGTCAGAGGAGAAGGAAAAAGACCGGACAGTGTCTGTTACTGAGTATCTTGTATTAATTAGACAATTTAATTTTAATACAGACATTTATTTTTATTTTTTATTGTAATGTATCAACATTATCAGTAATATTAATAAAATTATTTTTAAATTAGACAATGATACCAATATATCAATGTAATATAATTCTAGTATATTATTTTATTATATTTTATTATGAATTATTTGTAATACAGGTATTTTTAAATGAGTATACAGGGTCCCTAAAGGTACCAGCATCTTTTTATGTGAGTAAGAAACCTTGGGAGTGCAGGAGGCTGTTAGACCTTTGTCCTCCTTGGCCATTTCGGCACCAAAATGTGGTATTAACACTGTCAGGTTCCCTCTTTTTTTCAAGAGGTGTGTTATCATTGATGTTATCTTCTGACTAGGTAATAATCAGGAAATATAGAAAACAAATAGAGGGCAGCAAGAAGAAACTATTCTGTAGAGTTCAGACAGTTACGTCAAGAACAAGACATGGTAAGCAAGAGGCATTTTGCAAGCCAGAAGAGTAGCTGTGTGGCACATGCTATATTCTTGTGAACTGTATTTTCAGGCTGAAAAATGTAAGCATGGAGATAAACATTTGTACTTACGTACTTAAACATGCGTTATGTTTGGTACATGTTCAAACTTATGCAACAAACGAGTGGGAAAGACTGCATAAGAGACAAATAAACTTACTGTCTAGCAGTTTTTGTTTAGGTTATTTATAGTATGTAAGGCAGTTTGCCATTTACATGTTGTTTGTTTTGTATGCTTGTTTAACTTTTACTAGACTATAAGATGGTGCTTTTTGGGCCTGTAACCTGTTTTCCAGGGTTTTGTATGTAGTGTAATTAACTCCCCACCTTGAAAGGGGGAAATTCTTGGATGCACTTCTGTATAAGAGCTATGAAGAACTGTAGTAAGAGTAGAAGGAGAAATAGCGAAGTACCTGATTGCTTCCGTGGATCCCTACAGCTTAGCTGCGGAAGAATCTACGCTATTAAATCAAGGAACACTTTTAAAACAAACCCCAAAAGTTTCCTTGTCTTTTTCTCTAATCTTCATTGGAAGCCTTTAAAGTAATTCTGAGCTTTTGTTTTGCTTTGGCTTTTTGAAAAAAAAAAAAATCATAATTCATTAAAATTCATGGATAATAATACCGGGTTGCAGACATACTTAATATCTTTTCCTAAATGTTTATGTAGCAAACCTGTGGCTTCTTGTGTTATGTGCTCTTTCTGAAGTTACACATCTGGAAGACAGTGTGGCACTTTCACTGCATTTATACTTTATTTGGATTTTATTTTGTATGGAGATGGTTTAGATTAGATTTCTTAATTGGCAAGGGGGAGTGCAACTGAATCAGTGTGCAGGGAGTAGCAAGACAATAATACCTTATTTCATGCTTGCAGAAATGGAGCCTTAGGTGAAACGATTGTCTTTAACTTGCTTGTTGAGAGAAGTGGTGTGTTAGAATCATTGACCTTTGACTTAAACCTAGAACTAAGATCTGTCTAATGAAAAAGCGATCAGAAATGAAAGGTCGTACAAAATGCGATGAATTTTTTAACTCCTCAAGAAGGATTTCTGAAAGTACTGTAATTCCCTGTTGATTTGCCTAACCAAAGTGACATTTCTGTCACCGTTCACTGAACACAGTTTTGCTTTTATTCATAGTCTCCATGCAAATATAAAACTTCTAAGCAGAATATGGCTTATGGAAACAGTCCAGCCTAAACAAGGAGTGTGTTTGATTCCTTATGAAATATGTCAAATTGGGTCAAAAATTTTATCATCCTAAATGAATTCAAGAGCAGCTGACCTTGGATATATTATTTTCCTTCCTGTTTCTTAGCAACAGGAAACTTTTCTGCAGGATGACTCTTTAATATCCTAATCTGTTTTAGAAGCGTTTATACTTAAAGAGGAACAGATGGTTTAGGAAATTTTGTTTGTAGCAATAGATTTAGGGAATATCTGTAGATTATTTTTCCTGATTTTATACCCTATTGTCCTGCACTTAGAATTACATACTATCTCCTTGATGGTAGCTAAAAACTTCTGTCAAGAACAGAGAATAAAAATAGCACTCTTCAGATGCTACAGGTTTATTTTTTTATGCGTGATGCAAGAAAGCAGTTATATGTGTGCTCTTACAGCTGTGATTGCATTTCTTACACAAAGCGTGAGAATATGTATAACTGCATTCGTAATTGTCGAACTGTATCTGAGTAAATGAAGAAAGCATTATTTACAATGCAGTTTAGTTCATTGGCATTTGCTTACTCTCTCACTCTCAAAATCTAGCATGTGAAGTGGTTTTCTTTCTCCTGTATTACAGATTCCAAGGGTTCTTTATATTTCAGTGAGAAGAATCTTTTTTGAAAGGTTATTTTTATGTGACTTGGTGTTCGCATAAAATAGTTAAGTCACTAAGGATGCTGAAATCTGGAGCTCTGAAACACTGTGTTGTGACAATTTTATTATTGGCCCAATGAAGAAATAATTATGTTGTTTATTTTTCTGGTGGCATGAAACTTCTTACTTCCAAAGAAGCAGGTTGAATGCTTGTAGGAGACTGGGTGATCTTGGATTTTTCTACATGAATTTAAAATGAGTACATGAGCCTTGATTCTGACTTTATTACAACCACCTGCAAAGCAGAGAGTAAGACCTGTTCTCTTCTGATTCTTTGTCAAAGTGCTTTGTAGTACCTTTCCTTCCTAGTCCTGAAGTTGCAAAGAGAGGTATCTCCCCTCCATCACTTCATTGCTGTCTTAAGAATCCTCCTGTGATGATGCTCATAAATGCCTGACAATGAAATCATCTGGTTTTCTGTGATTGCTGGTTTGTCTTGGAGACAGTTGTTGACATGTAAGTCCTGATTGGCAGATAGAGACGTAACCAGTTTAGTGAAGAGTACTGCAGTAGTGTATATGTGTGTATATATATATAAAAGCAAATGACACATTCAGCACTATGGTGTGGGTCTTCTGGTGAATCATCTCGTGCAGTTTTTTTCTCCTTGTTGGCCTATGTCATACTTCATTTATTATCAGTGACTGCCAAAATTGTATAAACTGTGGGATGAGCTTGTTTTTGATAACCTAATGGACCTATTGCCTGGCCTGCTCTTAAAGTTTCATCACTTACCATCACTTATCCAAAGTCAAATGTGCTCAGTAGCCTTTGTTTGAGCTCTCTTAGCTGCATAGCATGATGTGAGGATGTCCCCCACCATGAAACCTTCTTGACGTCTTTTGTCCCTATTGTCATATTTGTGTTGTGTGCTACCTTAGCTTAGGAGCTAGCCTAGAAATATTTCTAGTTGCAAATTTTGATTGTTGTAAGAAAAGACCATGTCATCTTTGTTTAGTTCCACTGAATTAAAATTACTCTGTCTTCCCACGTTTTTACATAGAATCATAGAATGGTTTGTGTTGGAAGGGACCTTAAAGATCATCTAGTTCCAACCCCCTGCCATGGGCAGGGATACCTTCCACTAGACCAGGTTGCTCAAAGCCCTGTCCAACCTGGCCTTGAACACTTCCAGGGATAGGACATCCACAGCTTCTCTGGGCAACCTGTTCCAGTGTTTCACCAACCTCACAGTAAAAAATTTTTTCCTTACATCTACTCTAAATCTACTCTCTTTCAGTGTAAAACTGTTACCCCTCATCCTATCACTACGCTCCCTGATAAAGAGTCCCTCCCCATCTTTCCTGTAGGCCCCCTTTAAGTACTGGAAGGCTGCTACAAGGTCTCCTCTGAGCCTCCTCTTTTCCAGGCTGAACAACCCCAACTCTCTCAGCCTGTCCTCATAAGGGAGGTGCTCCAGCCCCCTGATCAATAAGGGAAACCTCTTCTGGATCTGCTCCAATAGGTCCATGTCCTTCTTATGTTGAGGGCCCCAGACCTGGGCACAGTACTCCAGGTGGGGTCTCATGAGAGCAGAGGAGAGGGGGATAATCACCTCCCTCGACCTTCTGGCCACACTCATCTTGATGCAGCCCAGGATACAGTTGGCTTTCTGGGCTGTGAGCGCACATTGCTGGCTCATATTCCATTTTTCATTCACTAATATCCCCAAGTCCTTCTCTGCAGAGCTGCTCTCAATCCACTCATCACCCAGCCTGTATTTGTGCTTGGGATTGCCCCAACCCATGTGCAGGACCTTGCACTTGGCCTTGTTGAACTTCATGATGTTTGCATGGGCCCACCTCTCAAGCCTGTCCAGGTCCCTCTGGATGGCACATCCCTTCCCTCCAGCATGTCAACTGCACCACACAGCTCGGTGTTGTTGGCAAACTCGCCGAGGATGCATTCAATCCTGCTGTCCATGTCGCCAACAAAGATGTTAAACAGCACTGGTCCCAGTACTGACTGCTGAGGAACTCCCTCATTCCCAGATTTGGCATAAAAATTAATTTGAAGCTTAAAACAGGCTCACCCTCTAGGGACAATCAAACTCTTTGCTTAGGAATGCTTTATGTCTGCCAGCGAATTCTTCCAAGCCTTGAGTCTGTTCTAAGTCATACATCTGGTGATGATGTGTCTGATCCAGAGAAGAATGAGGTATGTTTTGAACGACTGTTATGACGGCTACAGGGAGTCTCCTAAGAGAAGCAGGAAAGAAGGTGAGAAAAGGTGAAACTGAGAAATATTTTCTTTTTTTTTTTTTCTGTCATCTTTGCCATTATCCTTAAACAGGAATGATAGCAAAAGAGTAGAGAGCATAGCTTTAAATAGATACTTAAATTAATGTTAAAAATGGAATATAAGCTTTGATTCTTGAAATCCTTCATGGGGACTGGCCACATGTAGCTGCCCGAATAAGTGAATTGCCTGGTACATTATCTTGCTTTTCTGTGGTTTTTGTCTTTCTGAGAGGTAGCTCATTAATAAGAGGAAAGGTAGTGAATCTTTAGACTCTGTTATTATATCTGGTTCTTTAATGCAGAAATGATAGCCCTTCATCAACAAATAGTTGGTATTTTTTGGTTTTTGTAAGACTAGGGAGATCAGTCTAGGAAGGCAGAACTCTTCAGCCTTAAAGGAATATAGTCATAAAGCACATATGTTAACTTTAAGGGACCGGAGAAATAAAAAACTAGGTTTTTTTAATGGAAAAAAGCATCCCTTAATTTTTTTTTTCTGAGTTACAGCTCTTTATGAATGTTTTAATATATAGTACTCAAAGCACATCTGGATAGTGTGAGTAGCAGAGCACGTATGCTCATCTGTTATGTTGCCATTCACTAATAGACCTCAATATTGTTTAACTGGATCACAGTAGTTCTGAAGGTGTTTAAGATTCCAAGTAGTTTGAGTCACATATTAGGTAAGAATTTACTTTGATCTCTGAGCATTGTTAGAACTGATTACTAATGAAATTGTCTATAATTGTATTTTTCAAAAATTTACTTGGTGCTGGGACAAGTGGTATGTGTGGTTTTTAAGTAAAGCATCAAATTTGAGCTATTTTGTAAGACTTGACAAAAGATGTGAGTGTTCTTGAGTTCTGAACTATGTAGGAGAACAAACCTTGATTACTTAACTGTCCACCACAGACTACTACTTACTGCTGCATCAGACTGTTAATTGTGTGTCTAAGGCATAAAATATGTCTTTTATAGGCTCAGGGTCCTCATTTCACTGTGGCAAGTGATGTGTGTGGTCTCATCTGTTTGCTCATTAAACTTCAGTTCTTCCTTTTACTTTTCTGTTCCTCTTCTTTCTGGTCTGGCCAAGTCAAAACCAAAGAAAACCCCAAACAAACAAACAAAAAAAAACCCCAAAAAAATGCAACCCAAAAAACCACCACAACCCTGACCCCCAAAACAAAACACAACCAACCAAGCAAAACTCCCTACCACAAAACAGAAGTAGTAAAACCCCAAAAGCTTATTAAAATTTCTGTTCTTTAGTGTTATGATAAAATCTAAATTAAGAAATAGCTGCTGCATTAGGTTGACAGTTTAATCTGTATCAATGTATACTCTCAAAATAACCAGATCAAAATGCTAAAGAAAGGGAAACATGGATTGATATCATTGTAGTGTCCAGAGCACATGAATTTTCTTTTCATGCATTATATTACTCTTTAAACATTTTAATTCATAAGGTGGCCCTTTCTTACTTTGCTTATTTTAGATTTCTTAATCAGGAATATAACCTACTCCCACTGTCCTGTATAAAAATAACCTCATGGCGTCACAGTTCACGTCTTAATTTGAAAAGCTGGATACCATATGTCATCCATTGTAATATAACTCATCTGTCACAGTTTTACTAACATACCTTGTCATCTGTTAACTGGGTCTCAATAGATGTCATCCTTAATGGAATTTAGGATTCTTAATTCCCTGTTCATCTTTCCGTATCAAGCAGACAAAACTTACCTTGGTCTTGTTGAGTGTTTTGTCCAGGAAAAGCAAATATAATAATAGTGATAACAACAATAATGAAAAAAAGAACCACTTTATTGATGCAGGTATATTTTTGCTGAACTCAAGTTGAGTATGTTCTACACTATTTGAGCTCAGTGTAAGTAAATGTTGTTTTATCGAGCTGTTTGTTATACCAATGGTTTCATAATTTGGTTTTAAATCCCCCCTTCTTTTCAGTCTTACATCACTAACTTATTTCTCTGTTATTGTCATCTAAATTAATGTAGCCTTTTTTCTTACGAATGTTTATCAATTTTTTTCTTGTGGTTCCATCTCAAATTCAGCAAATAATAAATTCTTTGCATGTACTTGTGCCATATGATTTTGCATGGCTATTTAGGTAATACAAAACAAATTTCCATGAAATTTAGAGTATTTGTAGTTTGTCTGTAAAGTTAGGTGTGGCAACATAAACCTGCAAGCATTTGATTTTCTACAGATGTCTGTGAGCAAGGCCATCAGGTATGGATAAGCAGTATTTTCCAGCTATAAAATCGTATCATAATGCTAATAGCATGTAGTGGTCTGTTGGAAAGAGAAGTTTTATAATCCAAAAGCCCCAAAAAGCCTCTCTGGAGAATGTTTTAAAATAAGTAAGTGTACCTGTGTTGTCCATTCTTTCCTAGACTTTCAAACCTTCTGCATCTTGCCAATGTAAATGCAGCATGTTTGTCAAATGTTATAAAAGAAACGTGTTTCTTAAAGTTTTTTTCTAGTTTTCACACTTCCTATTCTAGGTCTGAGAAAACTGTCTGAGGCATTTGTAGTGGCTCATTAGACTTTTCAGAACCAATGCAATCCCTTACCCCACCCTTGTTTTTACCCCTGTATGATATAAAATAGGTCGTCGCTTATAAATAAGAAAAAGGGGAAGATACCCCACCTCAGTACTCCCAACCTAAAACAAAAAAAAAATCCCCAAACCTTAACCAGCAAACCTCATGATTTGCCTTACTGTTTATTCTTCAATTACTTGCCTTCAGTTTTTTCTCCCTCCTTGGGAGGAAGGCAAATCCAGTGCACCTGGCAGCTTTTTTTTTGTTTGGCTGTCATATTACAACAGTTGCTTAGCTATCTTCTGTGAACACCCACAACAGTAAAAATGCTTTAAATTTTTAAAATATGTCAGAATTCACACATACCCACGCAGAATCTTAGAGTATGGTGTGTCATCTAATCATTCTTCTCAGTTTTGCTCCCAACTTCCTTGAGATTTTTCCTCTCTCCTTTCACTTTCCAGTGAATATTGATGGAAGGGATAGGAAGAGAGATGTATAGATTCTTGGCTTGTGGTAGAAGTTGATCTGTGGCCCTCCTGGGTTATTGGCCAATACAGAACTTGTCATACTTTTCATATCAAAATCTTGAGAAAGTTTGGGACAGTCCAAATTTTTTAATGAGTTACTTCTTCCGCACAGCATTATGAAGTGCTTTTTGAAGCCTACAGATTAGGTGAAAAGCACATATGAAGGGATATAATAGAATCATATGTCATTCAAGTTGAAGGGCACCTGTGGTGGGTTGACCTCAGCCAACATCTAAACACCACCCCAGCATCTTGCTCAGTCCTATCTCCTGTGGACCAAGGAGAAAATAGAAGGAAGGTGAGCATACTCATGGATAAAGATAATGATAGTTTAATAGACAAAGCAGAAGCCTGATGCTTAAGTGAAGCAAAAAACCAAAAAAAACCCCCAAAAACCTAATTTCCATAGTCAGGCAGATGTTCAACCACTTCCTGAAAGGCAGGGTCTCTGCACACATAGTGAATGCCATAACCATGAACATCTCCCCTTACTCTTTTTCCTGAACTTTTATTTCTGAGCATGACATAATATGGTATAGTCAGTATGGGTCAGCTGTCCTGGTTGTGCCCCCTCCCAGCCTCTTGCTCACCCGCAGCCTACTGGCCTGGTGTTGTGCTAGCACAGTTCGGCAATAGTTAAAACGTTGGTGTATTACCAACACTGTTTTAGCCACAGATACAAAGCACAGCACCATAAGGGCTGCTCTGAAGAAAGCTAACTCCATCCCAGCCAGACCCAGTACAATCTCCACCCCCTTATTCCATACCATTTCTGTACCATCTGGAATTGATCTGGTCCAGCTGCCTGTCTGGAGTAGGGCCAGTTTTGAAGATACATGGACTGCTTTGGGCCTTTTCCACCTGTTCTGGATATTTTGAAGACTGAAGATTCCCCAGTCTTTCAGGGCAACCTGTTTCAGTTTTTGATGACCCTTACTGTGAACAACTTTTTCCTTTTAGCTAATCTGAATTTCCCTTGCTTCAGTTTACATCCATTGCCTCTCATCTTTTTGCTGTGCATTTCCCCGCAAGTCTGGCTCTGTTTTTAAATAGTTGAGTATAGCAATATGATCTCCCTTAGCTTTTTCCTTTAGAGGCTGAACAGACCCAGTTCTCTCAGCTGCTCCTTATACATTCCATGCTTCAGCCCCAAACTGTCTTGTTAGCTCTCCAGTGTACCAATAGGTCTTATACTGGGAAGCATAAAATGGAATACAGTACTCAAGATGTGGTCTGGCAGATGTGGATTACAATAATAATTTCCCTCTACTTGCTGGTTCTGCTGTAGCTAGTGCAGTCTAGTATGTTCTTCAGTTTCTACAAGGGTGCATTTTTGACTTACATTTAAAAAGTCTACCAGACCCTGCATGTCCTCTTGTGCAAAGCTGATTTCTGATCAGTTATCTCCCACAGTGGACTGTTGCATGGGGCTGTTTTGTCCCAGTTACAGCATTTTGCATTGTCTTTTGTTGATTTTTCTTGAGATTTGTCAGCCCATTTCTCCTGTCGGTGCAATCCCTCTGAAGCACAGCCATGTCCCCTAGTGTATGAACCCCTCCCCTCAATCATGGTGAGGTACATTTACCCCATCATCCAGGCCATTAATAAAGATGTTAAATATAGAATCATAGAATATTTCAAGTTGGAAGGGACCTGTAGGGTCATCAAGTCCAACTCCCTGATCCTCACAGGGCTACTAAAATGAAACCATATGACTAAAGAGCATCATCCAGATGCTTCTTGAACTCTGACAGGGTTGGTGCTGTGACCACTTCCCTGGGGAGCCTGTTCCAGTGACTGACCACCCTCTCAGTGATGAACCTTTTCCTAAAGTCCAATCTGAACTTCCCCTGACCCAGCTTCATTCCATTTCCTCATGTTCTATTGCTGGTCAGCAGAGAGGAGACTGTTTTAATGATACTGCTTATCCTATGCTCATAGGGTCAACAAGTTGAAGGGACTGTGGGGAAGTTGGCTATTGAAGTTGCAGCCTGTAATTTGTGTTGCTGCTCGAATCTGTTACAAAACGAATGGCGACTTAAAAGTTTAGATGTCATTTGTGTTTCACTTGTAATCAAATGTTTAGAATTTCTAAGTTGTCAGTACTCATTCTTTTGGGGGATATTGAATGCTTGGGGAAAGGGCTGAATAATAGTAATCTGGATACTAGTGTGAGGAGGAAGGGGACTACGAAAACCTGACAGTATTTCCCTGGGACAAAGGTGTCTTTTGGATTTTGGGATATACTCCTCATTTGTTACCTGAGCTTTAGCAGATCTCTGTGCTTATAATGATTCTGTTGCATTTGTTTTATTTTGCCTAACTTCAGTACAGGTACAAATGTTTCTGTAAAATACCTAGGCTCCACCTGAACAGATTCGATTATACCTGGATAAGATAGCCAGAGATAGCACTTGTTTTGCTGATTCCAGATGGGATATAATGCTAGATGCGGTCAGTTGTGCTGGATGCCAGGTGCCCACCAAAGCCACTCCATCACTCCTCTCCCTTATAATGAAAGGCTCATGGGTCAAAATAAGGACAGGGAGAGATCACTCAGCAACTATCAAATGTTCATTTGATGTTCATATATAGCTGAAAATTATGCAAAGACGTGGTCAGCATAACTACTACATACTGTGTGGAATTCATGAGCAGAATGAGTAGTGGTAGATATTTAACAGTCTGCAAGTATTTTTCTAGGAGAAGCTATATTAAGTGTGAAGTGGTGGAAAGATTTTCAGCCACAATGTTGTCCATAGATCTCTGTCTTTCGTTACTGGCTGTTATGTACTTTAATGGAAATCTGTTAAATACGGTGTTGCTATTTTCTATTAACTTGTGTGTTTGTACTCTGAGACAAAATGTTTATTTTAATTTTGGGTTACATAGCTGTAATATGTAAGACTTACTGTCCCCAGGTATATTTTGCTTTCCTTACAAATGGTTTCAAATCTCAACATTAAGTCATAATTGGCTTGATGAGTTCTTTCATTGCTGTCATGGAACAAGTGGGTGGGAAGAGCGTATGTCAGCTGTGACATCACCCCACGTGTGCACAAGCTTGAGGAACATCTGCTGTTACGGCTGTTGATTGCTATGACACTTTGTTGAAAGGTCGAGAACTTTTTTGTCTCCACCTTATTTTTAAACTAGAAATGTGTTCCTGAAGATGATGTTTCTTGTCAAGCACTAGCAATAGTACTAAGTTGCCATATATGTATGCAATTCATTTTAGATATTTGATTTCTAAATGGTTGGTCAGTGAATGCTGTGACCATGTTTTGGATGCTTGGTAAGTTGTGTGAAACTTTCATGCTTCTCTTGTATATGCTTCCTAAATTACAGAATAAATCTCTTCTTGGCCTATCTTTTGCTAAGGGACTGCTGAATTTGTGAATCTAGAATTTAGCAGAAACCCAGGTAACAAATAATGATAATGAATATTTTTGTTTATGTACATGCAAAATTCCATTTGACTTTGACTCAGAATACTATCAGCTTTTCCAAATTCTTGTAATGAGTGAAGTATACCTTGATTTCTGGAAGCCTGTCACATAGATCTTAAGTTGTTTCCCCATATTGCCTTTATTCTTCCTTTACACACCAAAATAGGGGCGGGGGGGGGGGAACCCCACAACCTCATGCCAGAGAAAACCTCCAAAAGAAGCCTGCCAGCTCTAGTTTTTTCTCTTCTCTGCTTATTTCTTTTCTTCCCTGTTTTCAGTAGTGAATACTATTGCAGTTTATATTTTTATTTCCGTTGTCTTCACTGTCTCTTACTTTCAGTTTGTAAGGTGACAGAGTCCAAGCTCATTCCCTCACACTATTAATTCCTTTCCCTGACATTTTACTGGCTTTTCCTAGTATTAGACGCTTTCACTTTTCTCTGTGTTTGTTCCTCAGAATTAATTTTGAGTGATTTATTTAATTTTTTTAAAAGTTATTTGGTGCCTTTAGTTATGTACCACAAGTCTTTTGTTTAGTCAACCTACCAAAATGTTTTTCTTGTGTGGAGATGCATTTTTTTTTTTTTGTTAATATATCAGAGAAATTTTCTGCAAAGAAAAATTTTTCTTGTTTGTGCTTTGTCTGTTGGGAAACATTGCAATGACTCCCTTTGCACTTCCTAGCTTTCTGAGCACTTGTGCCAAGGCCTGCTGTAATTTTCTGTGAATATTACAATTTGAATACAGAGAGTTGTCAAACATATGACTAGTCTTTGCTTGCAAAATTTCTGTTGT
Source organism: Strix uralensis (assembly GCF_047716275.1). NCBI lineage: Eukaryota > Metazoa > Chordata > Aves > Strigiformes > Strigidae > Strix > Strix uralensis. The sequence goes on from NC_133975.1 coordinate 45,144,808, forward strand.
GTTTTGGCATTCAGACAGATTTCTTCTTCATATACGTGTAATGTGATATATTTAAGTTCACAGTATTGTTAATTTGCAGCAACCTTGTTTTTGGAATAGTTTGGATTTTCTGATTGTATAACTCATAACACAGTTGTCCGACTTTTTTTTTTTTTTTTTTCTTTCCACCCCGTCCCCTACTCATTTATAGGAAGTTTTACTACAAAACCAGGTAACTTTATCAAGGTACCAGAATCTTGAGATCACTCTTTGAATAGCTGGACATGTTTTGCATGTGTTCTGCACAACATACGAAAACATGAAGCATAAACTCATTCAAAGCAGAATGCAATAAATGATTGTACTCTATTTACCATAATGATTCCAGCAGATGTCAGAAAGGAAGCTTTGAAGGGAGCTATTTGAGATTGCAAAAGAAGGAAGAAGTTAAAGGCTGGTGTTCACATGAATGGAGGATACCTATTAACCTTGCTAAATCCTGAACTTATTCATATACTGCTAGAAAATACTAATGTAATACCTAAAGAGGTTGACATTGTTCTGTAAGCTATATGCTTTAATGGAAAACTGTGAATAATTTTCTGACCAGTTGTGAAGTCCTAGTTCTTTCCCTCAGCAAAACCTTTCCTCTAATTTCTATAGGGGCTACAAGGCATGTTTTTATTTGGATTATCTAGAGGCAGGGAATTCTAACAGGAGGGCATGGGATTTCTGTCTCTCTATTTCCCATAAAAATAAGGTCAGTTCTTACCTCCTCCTACCTGCTGATGATATTCTGAGCAGCAGGTGTATGCTAGTTGATACCTGTGTAGTGCAATCCCCACATCATTGTCATTTCTTACATAAACCTTGAACATCTTCAGATGTCTCTAGGAGCCAATTATCATTGTTTCTCTGATTTATAGCACAATATTTGTGATGCTTTATGATAAGACCAGAAAAATTAGGATTTAGCTGTAGATAAGTACTGGAATACCTTCTCCAGTGAAACAAAGCATGGATACTTTTTCTCAACTGAAAGTAAAATGTCTGCAGTAGCTTTAAATTTGCTTTTAATCAAGAATCATAGTATATTTGATGTTGGAAAGAACCTCTGGAGATCATCTAGTTCAATCTCCAGGGATCAGCATCAACTAGAGCAGGTTTATGAGGATTGTGTCCTGTTACGTTTTGAGCATCCACAAGGATGAAGACTCAACAACCAGCCTGGGCAGAGCCTGTTAGTGTGTTTGATCCTTATGGCGTGTCACCCAACACTACGGGGACAGACAGGAGTCTGTGCAGGGGTCAGGAGCAGGGAGATACCGATGACACCATGTCAAAGCTTTTTCTTATGTTTAAGTGGAATTTGCCGTATTTCAATTTGTGTCTGCTGACCTGTGACTGGGGAACACTGACAAGAGTCTGGCTCTGTCTTTAGTTCCCAGCATCAGGTTTTTAGACAGATTAAATCCCTCAAGCTTTCACTTCACCAGGCTGAACAATCCTAGCGCTCTGTTTTTCCCCAAATGTGTATGCTTTAAATCAGTCCTGGCAGGTCTTAATATATATCTTAAACTAATACAACAGTAGTTATTCAGAGTTGTGCAGAAATGGGGATGACACTTAATTTGGGTGATGGGAGAATACGGAGGTTTAATTTGCAAACATAGGTAGGACTTTGGAGAAGATGCTTTGCTACTGTATGTACTGACCTTTATACAGGTTGACTTATGTGGTGGGTTGACCCTGGCTGGATACCAGGTGCTCCTCTACTCCTGTTCATCAGATGAACAGGGAAGAGAAAATGTAACAAAAGTCTTGTGGGTCGAGAGAAGGACAGGGAGAGATCAGTCACCAATTACCGTCATGGGTAAACCATACTTGACGTGGGGAAATTAGTTTAATTTATTAGCAATCAAATCAGAGTAGGATAATGAGAAATAAAACCAAATCTTAAAACACCTTCCCCCCACCCCTCTATTCTTTCTGGGCTTAACTTTACTCCCTAATTTTCTCTACCTCCTCCCTGCCAATAGGATAGGGGGATGGAGAATGGGGGTTGCAGTCAGTTCATCACCCATTGTTTCTGCTGCTCCTTCCTTCTCAGTGGGGGAAAACTTTGAGTGTTTTTTTTAACCTTTTTCCTATCATGTCCTCCCTCTTTTCCCTCTCCCTCCCAGCTTCCCTGTGAGTGTCTAAAGATAAGCTAAAGACAATAACATTTGGGAGAGTGGTGGGGGTGGAGAGTGATAAGATCATTACAAGGGTGCATCAGTAGTAACAAGTTGTCTATCCTTTCCCAAAGTTTGCTTAAAGTTTGACATGAGTTGTGTTTGTCTGTTTCACCCATCTTGAAAAATATACTTCTGAGTTCTCAGGCCTCAAATTCACATGGGAATAGTCTTGCAGGTTATGTACTTGGACACATATTGCCTGGATCTTGGTCATGTTTAATGAAAAAATCCCCACTAATCTCTTTGATTACTTTGTTATTGAAAGGAGGCTTATAGCTGAAGAAGATGGAAGTAAGCAGTGCTTTCTGCGAAAGAGTAATTTTGTTTTCTGTTACAGTGATTCCCCTAGAGTTTAGACAGACTCTTTGAAACTGTTCTGTGGATAGAGCAAACCAAGGAGATGAAATAAAGCATTCTTGCCCTTTAATATAATCTAAAAAGAAAGTCACTGCTGGTAGTATATTTCATACAAACAATCAGTGCGTAGATATGTGGAAGAATAAATTGATGTCTGATTACCTAATGCTACAGAAGGAGAACACAAAGAGTTTATTCTTTTAAATCACCTTGTGCTGTTGTACAGGAAAGCTGTGGTACTTGTTACTGGTTCGTGATAGTTCAGAACAGAAGAAAATTCTCACGGTATAATGACTTGTTACCCATTCATTAATTCAAACTGGGAATCTTATAGAGGTTAGTTAAGCATTAGACCAGGGAAAACATTGTTTTTAAGGGTTTCGTTGTGTTGACTAATTGACATTTGTCACCAAATCTGTGTTCAGTATTTTTTATTCTATTTATACTGTTCCAATTTATTTTGTTTAACTGTGCTGTTTTCCACAAAGAAAGGAGGGAAGGAAGGAATAATTTGTAGAGAACATCTGAAGCTCCAGAAGCTGCTGAAAAGACCCACAGAGTGAAGTGGAAAGACCCAACACACTATGTAGCCAAGCAGCTTTTCCAGTATGGCAGGGACTTCTGGAGGTCCCAAGTCCAGCCTTGTGTTCAACATGGTGTTGGCCAGAGGAGGTGCTCCTCCAGGCAAGTTTTGAGTGTCTTTTATGGGTGGAGATTATGCAGTCTCCCTAGAAAACATGTTCTGTGAACTCTCAGCTGTCTGGGAAAGAGGAGGCTAACTGCTACTGATAGTAAGATTTGCAACAAAACCAAAAAACAGTATGATTTGCTCCTTTGTTTTCAGCCTTGAAGGGCTGCTTAGAAGGAGAAGTTATATATTCATTCTGTTAACTATTGCTTTTCTAGAACAAGACCTAGCAATTACATGGAAGAGTAACGTTACCATAGTTTTCTCTCTGAACACAGTGAACTAGCTGTTCTGCTGCTTTACTTTCTTTATGTTGTCTTCTATGCTTTCTGGTCAGCATTCTTAGACTAGACTGATTGTGCTTGTCCTATTCCAAATTATTTCCAGTGAAGTGCTGACTGAGAAGATTCCAGTCTGCACACAGTTGCCTTATTCTGCATTAATCAATTCACATACACTCAGGTATTAAATTTAGTCATGGCTAGTGCTTAGATTACTCCTGATTTCTTGGTATGATAAATAAAATAGGTTAGAACTTGCTGTCAGGAGGCCTCTGTTATGTGACTAGTATGAAATGCTTATCTAAATAAAGTTATTGAGCACTTAACAGCTGTTGTGTGTACTGGTATGACAGTGTCCTTGCTGTGTTCAACAATAAAGCAGCAAAAGTCATCTTCATGTGACTGCAGAAAGCAACTACAGCATGGCTGTATACACAGATAAAACTTCATACAGTGATGTGTCAACCAACAATGAGCGCTTCAAGAGCTCAACAGATCTAAATGGGTTAGAGACTCTGATAAACCAGGATGATGGTTATTTCAATTCAGGTCTTGTAAATTGACTTACCCAGCATTTCTGTCTATTTGAGAGACATTAGTGTCTATCTCCATTTAAAGTTCTACTTGAAGGGTAATAAATTCTCTCAGACAGTAAATGCTAAGTATTTCAGGATGTTGTGTAATGGTAACAGAAGCAAAAAGTGTTTTTATTATTGTGCGTGAAGAACCGTTGGAATAATTGATTTACATCACTTATTACAGCTTTTATCTGGTTTTCTGGAATCTGTCACATGTGTGAGAGTTAATCAGCTCATGATGAGATTCTCACAGTCTAATTGTGGAATGTTTTATAATGTGTATTATGTATATATAAAAAATGTATTAATAAACTTGTTTATTAGAGCGCTGTACTCAGCTGGTCTGTGTTAGATGAACTAGATGAAGTGTTCACAGGAATTGGTTGACTTGTTTTAATTTGTTTACTGATAGGCCCTGTCTGGACTTCCTATTAAACAAAAATTTGCAATATTTAAAGGGAGGCAGTCTTACTAAAAGTTGCAGCTCTCTGGGTATACATTAGCTATCCCTTTATAAGTAACTAAATGTTTTCTTAGATAAGAGTAAAAATACTGTGGGGAAGGATTGAGACACTTTTGGATTTTACTTTGTGGATGGCTATATGTAAAATACTGTTTAAAAAAAAGAACTTTCTCCATCACTCCATCTTCCTATTCTTTGTGCGGACTTTTAGCAATAGAAAAAATTGCTTTTCTTTTCATGGAAAAAACATACTAGAGGTCTGTCTTTTTTTTCTGTAGTATCTAACATGTCTTAGGTTTCAATTTTTTTCCTTCTCCACTGATAAAGTTTCTTCAAAGGATTTGTTCTTTCTGAGCCAACAAAGGTTCTGTCCAATAGGTACTTGTAGTCTTGGCTACTCTATCATCCATATTATTCATCTCTGAAACATGTCTAAGGTGAGATGGATTCTGTAGCTCGCTCCATATTCAGCTGCCAAAATTCTTTCCTGTCCTGTCTCCTTCTGTTCTTCATGGTCATTGTTACTGCCACAATGTCTCAAATCCCCTAGAGCAGTTGCTAGGCAAAAGTAAAGTATTTGGAAAATTCCATAAATATTATAAATATAAATATATAATAATATACATTTTAGTCAGTGTTAGACAGTATTCTTAGGAACTGTAAATGCTTTTTTTTTTTAAGGTAACACTAGTATTAATCACATATTGTTTCAGCTGTATGTACGTCAATTTGTGAATACCACACAATAGTGATGGGACATGCATAGACTCATTGAGAAGACTTACAGCTGTAAGGCACAAATTCTTTACTATGAAATTTTGTCTTCAGTTATTTTGCTACTTGGATACAGCCCAAAGTAATCGTAATATATTGTTCTTTGTAAAGTTCATTGTGATAATTCAGTTTGTCATTAAAATTGGAGTGTTAGAAAGGTGTAAAGATAAAAACCCAATATCTACAATGAATTGAAAATTGGAATGACTGTTTTTGCACTGGAAATGTTCAAATAATTTAATAGTGTTTTATTCCAGATTAATTTGATGCTTTAAAATCACATGAGAAGGTGGTTCTGAGGAGTATGGTTTTAGAGACATTAATTTTGATATGTCCAAATGAATTTAGTCTCTTGGCTGAGTCCCTGTGGAGGGAGGAGGCCACTGGAAGCCTTGGAAGTCTCATTTTAAAGTACACTTTAGGGATGTTGTGCAGAGAGAAAAGGTAATAGGATTATACCACGGAAATGTATTTGTTAGCTCCTTGGGCTGGGTATGGAAAGTGGATGGCAGAAAAGGCAAGCAAATTAAAAACTTCTAGAAAATATTGTTGGGGAAGTGGCTGAAGGGAGGAGTTTTGGATGAACCAGAGAAAGCAAACCAGGAGGAAGATGCGCTTTTCAAGACAGGCTGACAGAAGGGTAAGTATTTTAGCAGAAAGAATGACAAAGGAGGATAGACTTAGAACAAAGAAGCAGTAGGGTTTAGTGAAAGAGTATATGCAGAGGAAGAAAGAAAGGAAGGTGATGAATGATGAAAGACAGCCTGAGAACTTGGGTAATGCTGTCAGGGAAGATGGTGGAGTTGCTTCCCGAGAATGTGTAGATGAAAATACTTAAGAACTCAAATATTACATGGTTAGGCAGCTGAGAGAAATCCCTGGGTTTTATTTTGGCACTATTGCCTGGGGAAAACTGCTAAAAAGTTTGTGCTATGCATTCTCAAGATGAATTGTGGCGCAGAAAGATGCTGGTAAACGTTCAAGCTTCTGAACTATAACTGAGCGCAGATATTCTACTGAATCTCTTTTTCAGAGCATTCAGTTAGTGAGGGAATTGGTTCTGCTACCATTTTAACTGCATATCCTAAAAATATTAATTCTATTACTATACAGTTCAGTAGCTAGTATCCAAACAGTAATGACATCAGATCTAAGATAAATATGTATTGTATATGCCACAGGAAGCAGTGGAGTGACTTGAAGTTGCAGGGCTATCTGGTTCTGTTTTGCTTGCCAGGTGTAAGTTCCTTATATCCACGAATATTTCCACTTCTTGTAAATGGTTTTCCTTTGTATCTTGTTTCACTTGGCTGTTACGCATGAATCTTTTAGGTCTATGTTTTTCTGTATATAATTAAATGGAAGTTTACCATTTGAAAGGAGCAAATACACATTAATCACCTTGCAGTCATTTTTGTTCCCTCTATCATTAAAATTAGATATGAAAGCCAATTAGTATTTCTAAGTGTTATTAGTATTTCTAAGCTAGATACTTTCTCACCACAGGTTTTAAAATTCTGAGAATAAACTTGGTCATCTCTTTAAAAATAGATATAGAAAGTTGAGGGATTTCCATATCTGTCAGGATGTGCTAGGGGAGAAAAATGAGAAGCAAATAAAGCTACAACAAAATTCAATCAGGAAAAATGTTTTTTGAATGTTAGGAAAAATGGTAGTTTTCAGAGAAAACTTCATATGCTTCTAAATGTAAGGATGATAGTTTTGCAATAAATAGATGAGTTGGATATGAATAACTGATATGTAATCTTTCTAATGCACACAGTATTTATTTGTGTAGGGTGGTGATTTGCAATTTATTTCAGATTTTCTTGTTTGGTTGTATTTAGGTGTCACATATTCTACATACTACTTTTAGTCTACTGAGCTAATGAAAAATCTCTACACTGTCATGCCAAAAGTTGTTGACAGAAGCCCTTGTGGAAAAAAAAGCTTAATTAATAGCAGAAGGGCAACGGTCTGTTCAGAAATAACAACTGAATCAGAGCAAACATACTGCAAGTTAATCAGTTGTTACCATCAATAAAAGTAGGGGGGAAGAAGTGAACCTGCATCTCAATCTTGGTTTTTGTTATCTTTTGAAGATCATGCAACTAGCAGTGCCTGCCATTTTCAAGTTGTGTAAAAATGTGCTGTTTGAATTTCTGTCACTTGATAAATTTGTATATTTTCTATATATGCTTATCTACTAAAGATTGTATTTAAAACTTTGAAAAATCAGCAGTTGGAAGCTCTAAAAAAGATTTAGAAAGTAGAAATGTGTATAATAGTGATTTTTAACTCTCAATAACATGTAACTCATATCAATGTAGTAATAGTCTAATTCAAATAAAATTGATTAATGTTAGTTAATGTTGCACCAATTAATAATGCCTAGGGAATGACTGAAGTTGCAGATCAGAAGAGTATGCTGTTATTTACTTATTTTCTAGTTCGTGAGGTGAACCTTAGGTACATATTGAAAACCATACCTCATTATTTAAAAATCATATTTTTAAATCCATCCAAAGAACAAGAATTACTCCGACTTGAGTGCTGTTTCTTTCCAAATTATGCAACTTGCATTCTTAAATTTTCTACTTTGTGAAAGTTTTATGAATGCTTCTTAAAAAAGAGGATTCAAAATATTTTGTTGTTCTAACTAGTGAATCTTGAAAATGTAAATTGCATTCTCTTAGAAGAAAACCTGGATATCTACTTGGCTTTTACATCTAAAGGGTTCAGGTGACAGAAACATTTTGATCAACAGCAGTGGTGGTGAAATAAGATATTGATACAAACAGAAGGATGAAGTCTATTTCAGGTAGAATTTCTTAAAGATCTCTGTTTTAGAGGCAAAGCAATACAATGCAAGCTGGAAGAATATTATGTCATGTAATTTTTTTAGTACTGGAAGTGATTAACTTATATACTGTGAAAAGTATCAAGGTCCGATGATCAGTCTTCATGCATCCAGTGTGAAATTATATCTCTGGAAAAGGTGATATTATTGCTCAAAAAATTGATACCTTAGCTAGATAAATTTTTGACCTTCCAGAAAGAAGACACATTAGGACACATTAAGGATCACAGAATCGTCTAGGTTGGAAAAGACCTTGAAGATCATCCAGTCCAACCATTAGCCTAACATTGACAGTTCTCAACTATACCATATCCCTAAACGCTATGATTTGAAAAACATTTGATTTTTCTAAATTGCATCCAGAGGAGCCTTATACATGAAAAAAACCTGAATTTTTCCTGTGAGGATGTTAAATACCTATGAATTCTTCTGCATAAGCTATGATGTAGTATCTGAGATTACCATTCTAAATAATGGTAATCGCAAATCCAGGTGGCCTTTGTCCAAACAGATGATCTTTTCATTACGTTTTTGTTTTTGTTTTCATCTATCAAGCCATTACTTAAATTGAAAATTTCACTTGGCAGAGTTGCTGCAACACATCTAGTACAGAGATGCTTATTCCAAAAAGCAAAGTGGTCTGTCTTTTAAAGTCATTCAAGTGTAAATTGAACATTGATTACTATGAGGTACATTCTATATGTGTCTATAAATGTGTTCAGAGAAGTATATTCAAAACTCTGCTATTTATGGCTTCTCCAGGAATAAATTGTAGTTTTCCTAAAATTAGTGGGAGACTAAATACTAGCGTACTTGTAGATTAACCAAAATAAATGTTTGGCTGCTTTTTCAATATTGAATTTGGTTGTTTTTTTGTTGTACCATTCAACTCATTTAAGATTATAATAGTGAAAACAAATCACAGTAAGCCTTGATACATGCAATCTCCTAAATTTACACTGAAAACTAGAGCTAAATTATCCAGGTGTTGTGAAGGTAATGAAGTTAGTGTATGGTCTCATTCGTATTAGTATTATAATGAGGAGCTATATACATTCACAGAGCATAAGTAACATCAGTATAAATGTTTACAGCTACACTGACACTTTCAAATTTGGTTCTCTAGTTACAATTTTTTATTTTTTCCACTGGAGGAAATAAAGTTCAATTTTGATCTATAACTGTTCTATTTAACTTATAAGTAATGTATTGAAATTTATCAAGAATTTATCTTGGCATGTAGGACTATATTTTGATTTTACTGACTACCAAAACCATGTTAGTTTTTAGCCTCTGGAAGAAAACTCATCTTATATGAAAATAAATATTTTAGGTTTGAACGTTTTCATGATAGAGTTTTTACTTTTTACAGTAATATTTTTTAGAGTAACTTAAAACCTGCATGTGTGTGTGTGTTGCCGAGATAAACATCTTCAATACAAACTACATTTTAAAGGGCTGTTTGGTGCTCTCTTTCAAGGGGAGAATACCAGCCAGTGGAAATAATGGGTTGCTTAACAGCTTAAGCAAAATCTGCCTGAAAAATGTTCTGTATTTCTCTAACATTTAAAGACTGCTTGGTCAATACTGTGAAAAATTACAAGAAAATATTCTGAGTTTTGTGTTGCTCTCATGCCTCTAAATATAGCAACTTTTTATATATTGTGTTACACACACATGCTTACCCCCCCCCCAAGTAGAGTACATGTGTTCAGTTATTTGTTAAGGTCAAAGGACACTGTAAAAATCTTTGCTATTAAGAAATAAGGACATACCACAGTGGAATGTACCACAGTGGTACTGTCTATGCTAGCAACATTGCTGTGTCAATTCAAACCTCAGTAAAGTTCGTTGAAGGGTTGTTGGTTCAGTGAGCTTCTAGTCAGGTCTCATCATAGGAATTATTACCGCCTTACAATTTGTGGTGTTGTAACACAGAAGCTTTGAAGAAAATAATTTTAAAAAATCAGGAGTATCTGTGGTGTGATTTCAGGATAGTTAAGATGCCGTGAATGAATTGTGAAGGGCTTAAAAATGTTTGACTTTATTAATTACATTAATTTCTTCTGGGAAATTAATGATGTACCTTTAATGTAGGATGACTGCTCTGTAGGGTATTTTATGTAGTACTTACAGAAATGACTGACAGGTATGCAGCTTATCTTTCTAGAATACAAGCAGGAAAAAAATTTGGACCCCTGATTAAAAAAACATGGCAAATGAGGGTATGGTGGCTCTTTTCAAATACATGGGCATATATGTGTATTTTGAATGGAATTCTAAATACATGTAATGATATGACAAATTCTGTTTTGAGACTCATAATATCACTTAGCTGATTAATTGCTTTAAGTGAAATTAAAGATATGTAAAATCCATAACTTCTGATATTTGAGGAAAAGGATGAATTGGAGGAGGAAAATAGGGGAGAAGGTGGGTAGCAAAACTAATTTTTGCAGTGTAACTTTAGATGTCAAGTATTTTATCTAGCTGTCAAAGATTTTCATCAGTGTAGAATCAATATTAAGTTTTGACAAGTTGTTGGATAGGGAATTGGGAAGAAGACAAAAAGGATGAATCAAAAACTTAATCTGTTCAAGAAATTATCTGTTTCAGCATCAGCTCTAGTCTACTTAAGATATTGTTTGAATTCGTTTCTCTGAATCATAATGTGCATATTAAGTAGGTGAGTCTACATTAATGGTTTATATAAATACTTTGTCAAAGCAGCTGTTTTTCAATAGTAGAATTGTCAGCGTATTCTCCACATGTGCATAGCTTCTGTTGCTTAGCCAGGAAGTGTGGATGGATTTTAAATCCTTACCAAGGGGATGAAAGGAGGAGACATCATGAACACTGGTACATTATTGATCTATATCCTCTGGTTTTACTCATTTGTTACAAAAACATGTTTTCCTGATCCTGTGTAGCAGTTCTGAATTTTGTATTGAAGATTGAAGTACACTGTGTATGAAGCCTGTGTGTTGGCTTTGTTCATATAATAATATAAAAATTCTTCATTGTAGAAGTACCTTCCAACTTGTAAAATACCTCTTCCCAAAAGATTACAGGTTAGGTTAATTAACACAACTGAAATTGATTTACAATTGCAGTACTACCTTGATTCAATTCATTTAACTTCATAGAGATGAGCAATAGAGGTTTAGCCTCTTGTAGTAGCAATGAGTAGTAATTTTGTAGAGGTTCTGTAAGGATTAGTGAGATATTTTTGTTTAAAATGGCTGAAGGAAATTCTTGAGTATAATCACATAATGGCAGTTAAACTTTTTCACTCTAATACTCCAATCCATGAAACAGAAATTTCTGCTCTTCCAACGCATAGGTTCAGAGTAGCTATCTCCAAAGAATACCAAAACAGAGAAAACGTCAGTACTTTCCTGTTGCCAGAGAGTGCCTTAATGATACTGGCTTCATTTGTCATTCGGTCCCAGGAGAACTGACATCTGTAGTGTTCGCAGCAGGACTGTGAATGAAAGTTTCTGACCGCCCGCTCTCTGTAATTTTTATCTCTGTATGGTTCCCAGGGTCTGTGCTGAGTGAAACAGGACGTCAGCAAAGGACAAAAGTAGACTTTTGGGCTACAGAGTCTTAATGTAAGAGGGGCCTTTTCTGAAGACCCTCACAGATGTAGCGGTTCATGGAATGCTTTAAAAGCTAGAAAGCTGCAAAAATAGAATTTAATTATTCACTTTAACTCAAGCATTCCAACTTGATTTACACATATGTATGACATTAGGTATCAGACAAGAAATATGTTTAAAAACAATGGAGATTAAAGGTCACATTCTGCCAAGACTGACCTACATATAAAACCTTGTTAAAATGTAAAATTTCCTTTCCGTAAGAAACTGATATTTAAAAAAATGAGTTTATGTAAACTCGTTTTTCAGCAAATCTGACTCAAAACATTCTTCTAATATTTTACATTATTAAATGGGATATAGTGTAAGGTTAGAATGTAAGGATTTTTGTGCTATAATTTTTTTTGATTCATGTTTCTACTTATAGACAACAATATTCCTATCCTAGCGAGCATCTTCAATATTTTATAAATGTATTCATTCTGTTTTATCGGGAGCTGGGTAACTTATCTTTGAAAATGTATGTGTGTGAAGCTAAAGCTGTTTCATGGCAGATAGTATTTATAAAATGAGGTCATTGACTTTGGGTGTCAAAAGCTGTTTCAGGTTTGTTTAGAAATCATAACAGAAACTTTCTTCTGGACCTTTGATAGCCCAACTGAATGCCTCATCTGTGAAATTTTGTCTAGCATAGCAAATTGTGGTCTTGACCAAAAATTCTGGTTTGTGTGTGAAAATTTTCCTGGTTAAAGCCTTCTTACAATTGTTCCTCAAAATTTGAGAGAGAATGCCATCCAGAGGCTAAATAGGGGTGGTCTGGGGCAGCATTTTCCTCCATGTGGATAAAGCTGCCTTTTGTTTGATTGCAGTGCAGTCCCTTTCAGGGGGCAGATTCTGCTGTTGAAGTAATGGTCTCCTCCTCTGGCATCACCTCTGCAGAGAGGGCTGAGCTGCTGTTCTATAATCAGTGAAGGCAGAGGGTCATAAAGTAAATCACATTTAAAAGATAATTCTAAATGCAAGGAAATAATCTTGTAGTCACTACTGCATCCTGTGGATTGCCTTTAATTAAAGGAGTTATACTTTCAAATGGTTAAAGGCTTAATGAGTTGATGATTTGCACAGAGTTTTCTGATAGAATAATATATTTTGGAAAGAGGAGGAAAACATGTAGAAAACGTATCTTTGCCCATAAAAGTGTGCTGGAAGATCAGTAGATTGTTCAAATTGCACTTCAGTTTCTAAAATGTTGGGTTCATAGAAGTCTTGCTACCACTAATGTTTCTAACAATTTCTGCATCATATTATTGTCTAAGCCTTCAGTTTGAAGAAGGTGGCAAGCCATGGCTGGCAGTGCCAGCACATTATCATCTCTCTAATCACATTTTCTAAATTTTTTGGAAGAATGTATCTTGATTCATATTCACAAGCTGTTTGTTGTGTTTCAAACATGAAAATTGTTTGTGGGTGGCATACTTTGTCTTATTGTGCATGTGTATCAGAAATCATCTGTCATCTGATTTAAACTTCAATTTAGTCAGCACAGCATCTCAATTTAGAGAAAATTGGACTCCATTATAAAATACAATTGCAATAGGATTATGGTTTTATGGTAATGTATGTAATTTATTGCTCTTATTATTATGCAACAGATTGTAGAGTAATGTTTTGACTTACTCCTTTAAAATTGCTTTGGAACATGAAAATGATAACATTACTCTTGTGGGTGTTTTTTTTAAAATTTTTTTCTTCAAAATTTTGAGACATACAGTAGCCTGACTTTCATGGATAACATAAGGAATTTTCAAAATATATTTGTTACTATGAGACAAGTAAACAAGGAATACAATATTTGAACAAAAAATGGGAGGGTGTTTATTCAGGAATGAAATGAAGATATTTTAATTAAGTTGTGGAATTCCAACTGTTTTTATTTTGCAGCATGCTTTTTGGCAATATCTTGTCTCTGAACAGATTAAGTGCTAAAGTTATGAATAGACAGGAGATGTTAAAACAAACAACCTTCCTTTCTCAGGAGGAACTTCATAACACTTTTGCAAATATTGAACTATAATAGCAATTCCAAGTTCGTAAAAACTTCTAAGTGGACCTGCTGACCAAGTTTATGTCATCCCTGGGAGGCCGCATTCTGACATTTTGGATTTGCAGTTCTCCCTTGAAATACCAGGACTCATGCTAGAGGGTCAGCAAGTTCTTTTGTTCCAAAGTAGAAGGTCTGAATCTCTTGTGGCTGTTGGTCAACTGAAAGCTTCCCGGCGAAGTGGACAGCTTCTTTCCATCTAGAAATGTGGTTTGTAAGGGATGACAATCCTATGAGATCTCTCTGCTGCTTATGATTATCAATTTTATATGTCCACTCCTTTCTATTACTAGAATATGCAGAAATACTCACATACTCAAAATTGCATATAGCTTAGATTTCTTTCTTTTTGAAAGGGGATAGGAACAATATGCATTACTTCATCACTTGACAAAAAAGATTAAATTTTTGAAAACACTTCTTATTTTGCATCACCATGTTCTGAGTACAATTATTCAGTAGGCAGATATGAGGAACTGTGTGCATGCAGGTCCTAAGCACATGCATTCAATGTCACCCAAGGTTTTCATTTGTTTGTTTTATTACAAGTAGATACAGTGCAGACTAGGTATCTTTCAAATCTAAAAACTTCTTTTTAGGTGCAATTTTTAAATGCTTTGTTCTAAATAATGTTACTAGAAGATAACCAGGGAATTTAAAGTTGTGTGTCATGTAAAAAAAAAAAACCCCAAAAAACACAAAAAAAGAAATTTTAAGTGAGGTTGAGGCAGTAATTATTTCAGCCACTGACAACTTTACTTCTTCATGTATGTATAAGGGGTGGGGCCAACTCCAGGAGTTTTGTGTGGACAAAGCTCAAATCTGATTTATGCAAATTGTTAAAATTGTATGTCAACTATTTTCAGTTGTTGACAGTCCTCTGGCACCCTCAAATTGTTGCTGATATTCATGCAGTTCTATGCAGTGTCCTAAAGCTGGTGTGTGAATGAATAAATTATGTGAAACGTAATGTTCTTAAATCCTCATACAGCAAAATCTGTGATGTTGGAGATAAAGCTATTAATTTGTTTGGAGGGGTTGTTTTCATTATATGGAATAGTGCAAGCAAGGGCTTTGCACATGAGCTTTGCTGATCCTGGAGGGCAACCCTGCTCAATCATTACCTTGTGAAGGAGGGAGACCAGATAGCAGGACACTTGAGAGATTTGCACTTTGATGCTAACATTGCAGATGGGGGCAACAGTAGTGGGGGAGAACAGTTGTCAAGTGTTTTTTGTATGTTGGCATATTATGAATCATTTGACAGAGAAAACGGGAGGCATCTGATAAGTTGTTTTGCAGAAAGGTTTTTGTTTTCTTCATTCCAAAGATTAACTTTGAATTCAGGCCTAATTTTTTCTTGACTGTTTGTAACTCTGACTTCTTAATATCTGCATTTCAGAATACAGTCTCATAGAATGCTTTTGGTAGGGATTCAGTATTTTTATTGTCCTCCCATTTAATGATCCACGAATGTGTGTCCGCATCTTCTAGCTTACCTCTCAATTAACAGTACTGGTCTTTTTCTGCTGTTAAGAATGTTTATTTTCTGAAAAATGCTTCATTCTATTGCTTTTCTATAGTAAATGTTGTTTCTGCCAGGCTGGAAAACAAATGGACACAAGGAGTGAGATCCTTACTGAGATAGCTAGAATTAATTTTTCAGTAACTGAAGTGAGCCACAGAATAGGATGCAATACATGCTTTTGTACTATAGTGAAGCATTTGGCTAATAAAATGTTGGAGCCATTTTCTTGATCTGTAATTAACCTAATTCTGGAGTCTACCCTCCTTTAATAAAAGGAAACTGAGATTTTCTTTGTCAATCTTTTTTGTCTTAGCTTCCAATTAATTAAATTTATACAGATTGTTTTGTTCAGAACCTCTGCTTTTTTAATAAGTCAAATTATTTATAGCTTCATTGCTTTGCAAGTTTTTTTCTGGCTGTAAGCACTTTTCTCAAATCAGAAGATGTAACTACAGCTTTAATAGTGTTTTTCAGTGTAATGGATTAAAAAAAAAGATTCTGAGGAAATTGGTACAAGCAAAGTTATAATTCTTTGTGCTATTTTTCTTTGCTTATCTAATGACAGCTCTTTCTGAAGAATAGACAAGCTTTTATGTCTCTACAGCTGTATCATGTGACTGCCTTACTACTTTGAACATATTTCTTGATAAATTCTCAATATTAGGGAACAGCTTTTGTTCTAGAATAAAGGGCTAAAGACTGCATAAATGCCAAGCCAATTTACTGAGGATTTTTCTTTGCCTTTTTAACCCAAATGTGCACTTTTTGTCATAGCCATTTCATTTGGGGGTTTTGAATTTGATTTGTTCTGAGGCTTACAAGCTTTTGTAATGGCCAAGACCTTAAAAAAATTAAGGGTACAGAAAATAAAATAAACCCAAAACAACAAGAGAAAAAAAAACCTCAGGAAAAAGGAGGTTTTTCAGCCTGGAAAGCTTGCAAACTAAATGAGAGACAAATAGATAAATACAGTCAGGTAAGAAAGAACAAAGAGACAAAGTGATGATATTGATTAAAAAGAAAAAAAAAATGTAAAAATGGGTTCAGTTATTTGCTGCAACCTCTTACATTCTGATATTCTTGGTGTGCTTTCATACATTCAGTTTGTAAAGCACGTGGCATCAGATTAAATCTGTTTTTCATTTACACAGGGAAACAGGAGCGATCTGGTGTTTAGAGGAAAAATTATCTCCCAAGGGAAGGACTGTCACTTCAAGACCTTTTAGTTTTCCTCTAAAGACTGGCTCAGTCATGGTTAGCTCATATGCAATCATTCTAATGCCACCTTCTCCTCTATGTTCTTGGGAGAATACGGATTAAGGTAAAAAGAGGTCAGTGTGACCATACAGAGTGATAGTGAAGAGGAAGAGACCTTAATTGAGAATAAGAGGCAGCCATGAAAGCAGTTCCCAGCTGAGCGTGTAGTGAATCACAGACATGTCTGTTAGAAAGGACCTCAGGGGTCATCTAGCGCAAACCTCCAGCAGAGCTGGGTTATGGCCAGCACTAGATCAGGTCTTGGGAGACTTTGGTTGGTCTTGAACACCTGCAAAGATGTGGAGATTCCATAACCTCCATGGACAACCTGATCTAGGACTGCATGCTCCTAGGGAAATGTTGTCTCCCTAATGTTCAGCCTGAACTTCCCCAATACCAGTTTGTGGCTGTTTCCCCTTGCTTAGCTGTCTGCCACTATTGAGAATTTGGCTTTCTTGTCTTTGGGGTTCCCCTTCATGTCAGGTTGCCCCTACAGCTTGCTATTCACCAGACTGAACAAGGCCAGTGTGCTCAACCTCTTCTTGTGGAGCATGTGCTCTGGTCCCCTGACAATTGTGACAGTTCTCTGCTGGACCTCTCCACGTTGCTCTTGAAGCAGAGGTGCAAAATCTGGCTCTGTAGTATTCCAGCCTCATCAGCGCAAAGCGTAAAATGAGAATAATTTCTCTTGTTCTGAGGGCCCTGTTGTGTGTTAATGATGCTCAGGATGCAGTTTGCCTTATTCATGACAAGAGGGCACTGTTGGTTGCTGTTTGACTTGGTGTCCACCGTAAGTGCTGGGACTTACCTGTTCAGCAGTTGACTGCTGGCCTACACTGCAAGAGTTCAGTTGCTGCAGGTGTAAAACTTCGTACTTTTTGATGGTGAACTTCATGAGATTAGCTCAGTCCTCAAGTTTACTGTCAGCCATTTCCTTTATTTCAGTGTTATTTGCAGATTTGCTAAGGATGCAGTCCAGGTAGAACAATAAAGTGTAATATAGTGATTAGAAAGAATGTAAGAGATCACTAAGAGCAAAAGACTGATAATTTTGCCGTTTCTAAAGTGAATTTGACCAGGATTAGATCTATTGAGATCATATTTTGAATGCAGAAGAGATACTTGCTGCTGCTTTTTTCCAGATACTGAACTTTGAGGAGAGTACTAGCTAGTGTCTACTTAAGACAGTATTTATTGTGGGGATGAAGATAAAGATCCTGATCTTTATCCATAGGTTCTTATTTGGTTTACTGTGTTTCAGAGAAATCTGAACTGAGTCTTGGGCAAGTGTTCCTTAGTGAACTGTGTCCTTCTCTTTGCCCCCTTTTCTTTCTTTGCCCCCTTTTCTTTCTTTGCCCCCTTTTCTTTCTTTGCCCCCTTTTCTTTCTTTGCCCCCCCTTTTTTTTTTTTTTTTTGCCTTAATTCTCATCAGTACATTTTCAGAAGCCTGGTGAATAACACAGTCTGCAAGGATGTGAGAGATGTGGGTAACACGGATTTAGTCTCCTCAAGTTCAGGAGGGAGTTGAACATGTTTCTCTTGCAAGCTAGACAAGTTTTCTTGCCAAGATGTGATATGAAGTTAGGGTAGTGTCTTCTGTCTCCAGTGTTCTTATGGTAGTTTTAAAATGGAGTGGTTGCCCCTATTCAACAGTGAGGATTCCTGGGCACCTCTCTGCACTTGAGTCAAGTGCCTAAATTTTGGAGAAGGTAAGATTTTAAAAAAGGGCACTCCTGCCCTTCTTGGCCTTGCAAATACATTGAGGTAAATGTATTAATAATTATGTTGAAATTATTTTGTTATTTCAGAAACAGGAAGTCTGTTAAATCTGTCCATACTTGCTCATCAGTCCTCAAGTTAGCATTACATGTGCTATTCTGTTCATTAGTGTTAAAACTCACAGTTGATCTGCAATTTAGCAGTTGTGATTATAGGTAAGCACCTTGTCTTCAAGCTTAAATTTTAAACCCATTAAAACTCAAGAAAAGAAGTAGTTATCTATAGAACTTTTCAACATGTCAGCCCCATTTCTGAGGGAGGCTAGGGTATGACTGTCAGAATAGGACAATTAAGTAGCCACTATGTATTTGGGCGATAAATGTAGGAGTGAAAGAACTTTTTCTGTTCTGTATCATTGAACTATTCAGCTCTCAGCAGAGGAAAAAAAAAAAAGACATTTTAGTAACTAGCTGTATACCACAAGTACAACTTTGATTGCCATAGTACTCGTTAAACAAGCTGGTGTTCTCTTCTGGTGACTGTTCTGGATAGAGAGGTGCCTTCACTGTAGATGCTGATGGGAGTATTTCTGTTTGCAAAAAACCGAAATTCTAGTGTAAACTACTCAGAAGATTGATTAACTTTCTCAGAAACTTCAGTGATAATATTCTGTTTTGTGTGTGCCACACTGTATGTGGCCTTAACTGTTTGTAAATTAACTGTTTACTTTTCTTTTAATGGGCTACTCTCTTTGCTCTCTCTTTCTGACCTGATGAAGGGCTTGTGTGCCAAAAGTTTCTCTGTGGGGTCACTTGCTATCAACTGGTTTAATAAAAATAATATTTTTCCCCTGCAAGCTTTCCTTCTTTATAAAACACATTATTTGTTTTTCTAGGGTAATGATTCAGTGGCATTGTAGTAGAATTTGTTGTAGTGCAGCAGCAGACAATGAGGAGATGCAAGCTTTGGGTGTGAGCAGTTAATTAGATGAAATGTATTTTGACAGACACCTAGTAATTAGAATTTAAAATTAATCTTTTTTTTTGCATTTAATTATGTTTTATTTCAGTTCTTTGCCGAGAAGCTTTTCATTAGCTGTTAGGAGTTTACATTACTGAATTTCACTGAATTTCACAAAGAGATGTAAGTCATGTCATCACGGGCTTTCATGTGCAGAGCTCTCAAGTGTGTTTTTCTGAAATTATCTACAAGCTCAAGATGTTACATGTCTATGGAATAACTTGTTTTAAGAGCCAATTTAAGCAAAGGAAATAAGCTCAGATTGCACGTGCAGTTAATGATACTGCTTTATTATGCTTTCTGTTGATAGTGCTACAAAGACTTACATTGAATTAAAGAAATACAGCAAGTATTTCACTATCTCCACATTCAGTTATAATAAAACTTTCTACTAAAGTGTAATACTTTAAATGCATTTTCTCATACTGACAGAGTTGTTATGTAGAGATCAACAATCTTTTGTTGCCATTCCTTTTCCTTTCCAAATACTTGTTATGAGAACTTGGTACTGAAGCTGTTCAGTTACACTAGTGATATACTTGTTTCTATTTAATACGCTTCATTTAAAAACAAAACCCCCACTATGTGTAGGACTTGTCCATCTTACTTGTCTGAAGTCCTGATATGAAAATTACCTTTGTGAAGATTATATTTACTCTGAAAGAATTGATTTGTAAGATGATCACACAACATATACCCTCCCATGTTGTTTTTGATAGTGTTGTAAGGGTTCATCTCACTGTTAACATCCCCTCTCAAGTTGTGGCATAGATTTTGGGAATGTGTTGCTTCTTCTGTGAGTACATGCTGTGTAATATTTTTCTATGTTGATGGATGCAGGAGAGAGGCAAAATAAGGTGTAGGCAGTGAAGCTTTTAACCTTGAACTCATTCCTTGAAATACCACGTTTTCTGCTACACTTGATTTGTCAGCATTAGTAAGCTCACCTGTATGGTTACACTTGGCTGTATGCTTTTGTGAGCGCTAAACATGAATGCAAACTTGATGGCTAATACATTAAAAGGTAGGTGAGGAGCCACATGTTAAACTGCCTCTTTGCTGTAACCAGGCCCCTGTCTGTTCTATCTCTCCAGTTCACTGTGGAGCACTGAATGTCAAATGATCATGAGGGCCCATCTCTCTTGCTTCAGGCTCTTGCAGTTGATCTGCTTGCTTTATTGCTGTGATCCAAACCTTTTTATAATTTCTTTTATGTGTACCAATTGATTATTTTTAAAATACTTTTTAAAATTTGTTGATCAGACATCATATTAGTAAGCGTATGTGGTGAATTTAAGGTTTGAGACATTGAAAAGTCTTTCTACTCTAGCAGTTCTTAGAGCAAAACAGAATGAATGTACCTGGAAATGCACAGTATTTGTTTTGAGTTACTGTGGGAGCTGAGTGTAAGGACTGGTAAAGAACAGTGTTGGCAAAGAAACAGCTCTTCTGAGGTGTAAAAATAATTCTAGCCTTTTATTTAAAAAGTCTGTCTGAAAATCTTTTCTGAGATTTTTGTATTGAGCTTGACCTGAAAAAGCTGAATCAGTGGAGCTGGAAGGATCCTCACTCCATTTCTGTGGGCAGGGGATGTAGAATGTCTTGGCCATAATGCCTGGGTGACTCGTTAACCTGATGGAGGGAAAAAACTGGATCATACCTGTGAGATTTTTTAAAAAATATTCTATTACACAGATTTGAATGCTAGTACTGCCCTTGAGACTGTTTTTTTTGTTGGGTTTTTTTGGCTTTGTTTTTGTTTTCTTCTGGAATCTCAAATAATTTGTTTGCTTGTGTGAAATACTCAGTTTTGGGGAATGTTTTTGTTGGTTGATTGGGGTTTTTTTGGTTTTGTGCTTTGTTGTGTAGTAATTTTTTTTTTTTTTATGATTGTTTGTTTGGTTTGGTTACTTGTATCCAGACACAAACCGGTGTAGCACTGAGATATACTCCTACACGTACATGTTTTTCTTTACATTTGTTTCTTCATTATCTTTCACCATTCTTGACTTTGTCATTAACTTGTAGGAGGAAACCTGAACCAAATAAAGGAAGTGTGCAGAAGACTGATTGTACACTCAGAAATCAGCGACTTGTTTGTAACAGCTATTTTATGAATGCCAGGATTGCATCTATGTCAGAGTTTCTTGAGATACTCTTCTTGTTGGCATATCACTTAGTTCTGGCAGGAGAGAGGGAATTCAGATGTAGCCATTGAAAAGTAGAGCACTGTTGATGACACCTTAGCATTGTGGTCATAATCAATATGTATTTACAGCATTATTCAGAAAGCCCTTACTTTGCATAGGTCAACACTGTTATTTTTATTTAAAAATGCATATAAGAAACATGTAATTGCATAAAAAGAATTAAACTGAGTCAATTGACTACAAGACACATTATGTTATCTGGCAGTAAATATCCACATGCTTATAAGGATAAGATAGGTGTCTGATTTAAGTTATGCCTTTAGATATCAAATTTTACACTTTCCTTGCAATGGGAGTAGAAAGATGTGACAAAATTGCTAGAAAGCTGGCAACCAGAGGGGACTGACATGAATGTTCTCACTGCAGTATCATTTGTCAACAGGAGTAGTCTTTGAAGGAGAACACCAATGTAAGCAATTTTGCATTAGTTTTTCCTTAAAACAAAGTCCTACCCCTAGCATTGAGACGTTTTTCACTGTTGTTTACCTTCTGCAAAAATGCAATTTTACAACTAGCCATATTTTTTCATTACATTTTAGAACTTAGATCTTTGCCAGCTCTTCTTCGTTTTCATATTCCATGTTTCAGCAAAGCAGGTATTGTCTGAATTTTTAGTTTTAGCTGACAAATAGTTTTCAAGAGTAAAACCACCAGAAGCTAGTATATGTCTCAATATAAAGCATTTAGGAATATGAGAAAATGACAAACGATATTTTTAGAGCTTTGCACTGATGCATTACTTGTAGTAGGTACAAAATTAATAGAATATTAATGAGTGACCAAGAAGCGATTCTGGGAAGTCAGTAGTCATCAGAGCCATTTAAGTTGCACCTCTTTGCCTTGCTGTTGCCTGACTTTTATGGCAGACTAGGTCAGCTTGTCACTAGTTCACCTGATCTGCACAATTCATTGTTAGTAGTTCAGCACAGTAGATGTTTCTAGGCTCTCTGGATGCTGAATAACATTATAGATCGAGAGTGGCCGCCCTTAGTGTTTCTTCTATTAAGACCGAGACAACTAAAGCAGTATTTAGCCCTGCTAATGCTAAAGAAAGTTAAAATGAATAATAGAACAAAAGCCAAACTTAGTTAACATGAGTGTTACTTTCCAGTCAAATTTAGTATCTTCTGGAGGTTGATTGTGTCTTCTAAAATGGTTAGAAGCTTAAGCTAGTTAGTGGGAGAGGTTCTCCAAACTGGAGAAAGATTATACTGGCTCATCAGCTGCAGGGAGTAATCCAATTGCTGTTGGAATGAAGGAATAGAAGTAGTGTTGCTTCCAGGGATTTTCTCTCTGCTTTCTATAGTGAATATCAGTACAAGAATTTTTTTTATTGTCACTGAAATGATGTTATCCTCTGTGGGTATTTCTTTGTATTTTGATCATCTTCTGGTGCTACAGAATTTTGAGCAGATGCCTAGCTCTGGATGGGGTTGCATTTAGTATGTAGCTTTGATTTCTGAGTTACTCCTCAAACTCTTTTTTTTACCTGTTTGTATTTATTTATAATTCACCAGGGTGTATTATTCTTTTTATCTTCATCTGAGCATAACCTAAGCTTTGCAATGACTGGATTTTTGTTGTTGTTTTCTTTCTGAAAGCTGCTCTTAGCCTGTTTCTCCAAGTCAGTTTCCTTTTAACTTTTAATCAAGCCTCTCTTAATAAGTGATGTGTGCTGGCACTGTGTTTTTAGTATGGTGTCTTTCAGTGGTGTACATTATGTCTCTGAGATTTAATTCTTTTAGCAGTTCTTTTTATCTTATTTTTAATGGGCTCTCTTTGTGTCATTTTCCTTTTGGAAGTTGCATACAACTGTGGTGGATTTTCTGGCTTTTGTAACTCCTGTAGTGATATTGAATCTAAATGCGCTATTAGCGTGCCTTTCAATAGAAAAATTTTGAACGAGATCCTGCATGCTATTCAATACTAAGTCTGGGACTGTATTTCTTATGTTTTCCCTAACCAGCTCTCCATGAAATTATTATTGTAGGGCTAAAAGTTTCTTCTCTGCCTTGTGTCTCAGTGTGATACTTGCCTGATATTCATGGGTATCTGCCATTATAATTGTATTTCCTTCCATCATTGCCTCTCTGATCTCTTTTAGTGTATCATAGGTGGTCAGTGCTATCATTCTGCTAAGGCAATTGATAATACAAACCTACTTTGAGTTCTTACATTTGGATCCAAGAACACTGAATGATCTACTGAAATCTTCCTTTACCAAAATTCAGTCAGAGACCAAATAGTCCCCGGACCCTTAATGCAGACACTTGAGAGCTGAGACTATCTACTTAGAAAACTTCATTTAACTTAATACCCCGTTGTCATTCCATAGAAATAGCAATGTATCAAGTTCCAGGCCTTTTATAGCTGATCTACAATATGTGGCATTTCACAGGAACAGGGCAATAATTAGAGGATACTTCAAGTTTGTCCCTGTTCCATCACAACTAATTATCCATTTTCTTTCTGAACACAAGCTCTTGCCTTGGTGGGGAAAAAAATGCATGCACTGTGGACATCTTCAGAGCTCTTCTTTACTGTAATCTTGTTGTCATGCTGAAAAAGTATAGATCTCTGAAGAACGTACAATGTGAGAGTGAATTGCATCACTAATTGAAATTAACAGGAGTCTCTGGCTCTTTTTATTCAGACGTATGTTGGCCTCCATGCTCTAGTTAACTGTGGATGTATTTGTTCAGAGTATTGTCCATTCAAAATGTTACGTTACAGCTAGTAATAATTGTCTAGTATTTTTATGCTAATCTGTACTATTCAGCTCCTTGGTCCAATTACTTAATTGAGGGGATAGAGAATCAATGGTGATTTTTCTCCACCTCTCACCTAGGTTATGCGTACTACATTGAAACTGTTTAAAATTCAAAGAATTGCTCAGTTCCAAGAATAGGATGCTATTGTGCTGTTGGCTACTTACTTTCAATATATATTTATTTTTGTGATGTAATAGAACACTTTTTTTGGAAGCATGATACTTTCGGTAGGTTTGGGGTTTTTTTTTAGTCTCAGTTTAAAGTGATAATGGTAAAAATGGCAAAAACATTCAAATAAGATATTTGCTGAGAAACTTTTGATTTTTTTGTGTGTAAGTAGAACTTTATCCATAACCAAAATCAGCTTTTCAGCAGCAGCATTTTTTTTTTTTTTTTCTGCAACACTGGTGAAATTCATAGGGTTTAGTTATTAAAATGTTTTTCCCATCTAGGTTTGTAGATGAACTTTATGGAACTACCACTTGGTAAATAATTCAGAAAGTGATCTGCTGAATTAATTTTACTTGAAATTAGACAGCTAATTTTACTTATTGCACTGATAATTGGTGTATTGAATGGTAGGATTGTTTTGCTTTCTTATATGGGGGAAAAGTAACCTTAAACTAAGACAGGGAAGCACTGATTCTGATTTTAAAAATTGTATGTGTAAGATCTATGAGTCTTTTTTGTATAGGAAATGAAAACAATAATAATACTCAGCTTTTATATGGTCCTTAACTTGATCAGTAGTTTTGGTAACAATGAGTTTTCTCTCTTAAGTGATTATAATCATATAATCAAAGTATAGGCCCAACCACAGGTTGTAAATAACCTAGTTAGGCTTAGAGGAGCCAGGTGGGACAGAGGGAGAAAGGTGAGTCTTATTGCCTGCAATCTTACACTGCTGGAAGACTGTAAGCACCACATCAGTTAATCTTAATGCCTTGGAACTGTGTTCCGTAAAACCTGTGTGATCAGTGCATTTACATTCTAGTCCAGTTCCCTGGCTTCTAAAATGTTGTTGAGGCTAAATTTATGTGTGTTCAGCTGTGTGCATTTTAGACTTTCTGTTCCCAAACTATGGTACTCTGTCTCCAGCTCCCTCAAACAGATGAGTATTCTTGAGGGATGTCTGAATTTAGTGACTGTTTCTTGGTTGAGATGCCTGCCATTCAGGCTTCAGCTCTCCTTATTTTGTTAGCAGTTTACATAATATTGAATAAGTTTTTGTATTTATGCTTATTCAATGTAATTGCATGGTAGAGTTTTGACTTCATAGCTGTATTTTATTCCAAGGATTAAGAGAATTTAAGGATAAGGAGTGCAAGAAATAAGCAGTAAGTTCCTCATGAGACAGTGATGTTGCTTCTAGGTAGGCTTGTTTTTACAAAACTGTTACAAAATAGTGAAATCTTGGCTTTACAAATAGTTATGAAGTGGGGAAAATTTGTTAAAAAATTGTGAATTTTAAGCATGGTGAATAGTGAAACTTGTACAGGCTAAACTTGAACTTGTAGAATGGTGAGCATCTAATTCTGCATATTAATCATTTAGTGCTACTGTTATAATGGAATATCTGATTGATGCAAACTTGTACAGTTTAGAAGAAAAGCTTAACTGGTGTGATAAGGGACTTCCTGCTAGTTCTTGTTTATTACTTGTCTGTCAAACTTATTATGTAGTTCTAAGACATAGCACGAAAGCGAGGTATTATATAAGGTTTTTTTTCCCATATAGGCATAAAAATGACCTGTAATCTGCATACCTGGAAATCTTTCTCCTTATTTGAAATAATGACAACTCCTTTCCTGTTTTAACATTTGATACATATAGAATTTGTAAATAAGAGATTTCTGCAATCATAATGTGATATGAGAAGTACTGGCATGGGGGTTTAGATAAGGTGGTGAATAAATTTTCCTAGTAAACTCTTACTAATTCAGTGGAAAGTACTGGAGTGCCCAACTGAGAAACCAATGCAATGAACCAGTATTAATGAGCCTACATCAACCAGTAGGTATAGTTATATTTATTAACAAGCAGCAAACAAAATGACAACAAAAATAATTTTAAAAAAGCAAAACAAAATTTAAATGCACAAATAGGTCTAAGGCTTGACACTTCTCCCTTTAATGGCTACATTGACAAAGTTGGAATGTGCACAAAAAATAAATTGAGAAAACTCCAAAAGTCAGTAGCTGTGCAGGATTAATGGGTAGGGGTAACTTTTTCACAGGATTCATATTTGAGTTGACTGAAGCTAGAGATATGTTTTCTGTCTTTGGTAATTTGTTCATTCCACAAGAAAACTGCTTACATTTTTCTGAGGAAGAAGAAACAGAGTAAAAAAGATACTCTCTCATGTTGAAAATGCTGCAGCCTAATGCTTCTCAGTAGAAAATAGCACAAAGTTTTGACATTTACTTCCATGGTCTTCAAAAACCAGTCAGCTCCTTTTGCCATGCCAAACTGAAACGTATCGTACTAAGGTGAATGTTCAAGAAACACTTTGAGAAGAAAAATAACTTTTTGTATTTTTTTGGTTAACCAGAAGTTTTTAATGTTTTTGTTCTAACTGAGCAAAAATGGTCTATATTTATTTTATCTTTTTGTGAACCAAAAAGTAGATGGTTACATGTCTGTAGTTATAAAATATTTGTAAATTGTCATCTCCTACCTTATTTGCTAATTTCCTGCTTACAGCTATCCAGTACTTTAACACTGTCTTGTATAACTTATGCACTGAAGTTTGCACAACAGCATATTCTAAACTGCTTTAGTTTAGTTCCCACCTGTATCTTTTGTCATGTGTCTCAATATATATTGAACCCACAGACCTGTGAGTTTTGCAAGTTTTAACTTCTATTTTTTTAAAATGTAAATTATTTTCAATTACTTTTACATTAATTAAAAATGTAATTTTCTTTTCAAAAGGATATGACATACTGTTCTTGGAATGTTTCAAATGCTAAATTTCTGCCTGAGTAGTAAATGTTTGAGAAATAAGTTTTCCTGCATTTTCCCAGTGCATGTGCATTATTCTAACTCCTAAGTTTTGGAATACTTAGGAGTGAACCAGAGATTTTTTGTTTCATGGAATAAGGAAATCACATTTTTGTTTTTTTCTTCTTTTCAAATACCTACTTCAACAGAAGATGTTGGAATGAATAGTAGACATCAAACATGGAAAATGAACTTAAGCTGTAATTTGCACTTTCCTGAATATGACATAAAAGTATCTTGTATATTTATTTGCTTTGCTACACTTTCAATGTCTGAACTGTTTTAGCTACATACTTTTAAACATTTTTATAGCCTAATAAATATCAATATATGAAAGTTTTCCTTGGCATCTAATTTTTATTTTTGTCCTAATTTCAGACTGTTATTTCAAGTCATTGTAATATCCTGAATAACAGACCACGCTTCTTTACACTGTTTGAACATACAGGAGTAATCCTTTCCTCCTGTAATAATCTTATTTCTTTTTGTTCTCTGAGACTGTTTGCTTCTTTAGGTTACTTCCTGAAACTTTTCTGTTGTTCTGATGACTAAAGAACTAAGTTTTAGCTTCATTAATTTACCAGTGAAATTCTTAGAAGCAAAAGATACAATCCAATAGTGAAATACCATGCTTGCTTTGGGGGGCCAGATTGGAAGTATCTGTCATTGTTCTGTGCTGGATTTGCCCTGCTTACATTTAAAGCTGTAGTTTTGAAATATAAAGCTTTTGGAAGTGGTATCCTATGTGAGAAGGATTTTCTCTTTGTGAATACACCCCTGTTCTCAAAAGAATTAGAAATGGGGGAGTGACAGTAGTAATAATTTGTCCATGAATTGTTGTGCTAATGAGATACAATGATTTTGATTGCTGCTACAATAGTGTTTGTGGAAGTGTCAGAAGTTTTAAATGTCAAAACTTGCTCTTTTTCATAATTCTGTCTCTTCTGGGAAATTTTTTCACTACTTGAAAACTGCTAAGCTCTCCACTAGCCTAGGTGCTTAGTACAAGCCCGAAAGATAGGGCTAAAGAAACATTGGATCATGAAGGATCTCTTTACTGCATGAAAGCAGAATTTTTCTGAATTAGCCTTTTATCTTAAGCCTTTAACCAGTCCTCAGTAGGTTAATAAGGTAGGAAACGAGATCCCTCAGCAGGTTGCTCTCCTACATATTTGACTTGATCATTATGATTTCCCTAAATATAACCTCAGTATTTTTATTCTGAAATATCAAGTCAGAATCTACATCATAAAACTCTGAGAATATTCACAGCACTGAAATTTTTTTTTGCAGTTGAGAAGTGTGATGGCAAATATGTGAGTAAAGTGATGGCAGCTATGCTTTTAGAAAGCAAATTTTAAAAAAATCCTGATGTAAGTTTTTCTCTGACATGAAAATTCTTATACTTTGATAAAACCAAAAAGCATAATTGTTTCCTGAAACCATGGACAAGATCTGAGATTACTTTCAGAACTATTGATTTTAAAGTTCATGAAGAGTGTCTGTAATCAGCATAGCAATTTGACTTCTTAATTAGACTAGTCCTGTGAGAGTTTGCCTCCCCATACAGTATGTTTATGAATCTAATCAACCAGGCAGCAAAAAACCCAATTATAGATACTATCTTTATTTTTTTAACTTGCAAAGGAGCAAGAAGTGAAATACTGGAGCTCTTGCTTCTATGATAATTAAAACATGGATCTCAATGAATAGAAATTTAGAAAAAAAAAAAAAAGTACCCTGAAGAAATCTATGCACCACAAAATGAGGTCCTTGGCAGCTAACAGAAGCAAGAGGAGGACAAAAGAAACTGTTAGACTGTGCCAAGACTGTGCCATCAAATACTAGCTACCTTCTAGATGAGGATGCATCAATTTTCATTTTACTTCATTGGGGATTTATCAAGTCACAACAAGCCATATGTGAGATTTTGGTTTTGTCATGACAAGTCAGTCAGTCTATTGTCTATGTTAAAAAAAAAGAAAAGTGCTGTCTATTATCAGTTCATATCCTTAGATTTGTCTTGTTTCTTATTGACATAAATGTTGGTAATTCAAAGTTGTCATTAGTTATCCTTTGTGTATGAAGTGGTTTGTAATGAAAATAGCTAGAAACAGTAGTTAGATTAAACAGGACCCAGAACCTGATTAGTTAGTTCTTCCATTTACTCTGTTTTCTAATAGGTTAATTTTTCATTCAGTATCCATTTATGACTTGAAGATTTCGAGCTCTGTGTTTGGTATTAAAACTGTGTTGTCAATTGAACTTTGTATTGTAGTCTGCAAACATATCGCTGTAGTAGTTGAGGATGTTAGTCTGCCAGGTGACTAACATCTGTCTATGGTTTATTATTGCCTTTTTTTTTTTCCTTAGGGAAGAGGCTTGTGCACTGACTTTGTTCTTGTCATTGATAGGGAAGACTTGGTTTTTGGTTTTGCACTATGTTTATGTTGAAAGGCTGAGTTCATAAATGCTTGTGAGAGTTCTGATGATTCCTAGATAGGTCAGGAGTGTATGCTAGAGCATTTTACAACTAGAAAACTGGTTTTGCACAGATGAACCTGTCTCCTGGGGCAGGCAGTTCTACTTTGCTTTTGAAGTGGAGTTACGTTTGTTTATTCCAGAGCATTTGTTTATTACAGTCTTGTAGCTATACCTAAGCTAGACCATTGATTGCCTAAAGTTGTGGACTGAAACCTGGCACTCAATACTATGCCAGATACAGAGCAGAAGACAAAATTTACATTCTCATAGACATCATTGACCTTAGCATAAATAGCCAGAACTCCAGCTGTGATCTTACTTATGAGTGGTTTTAAATTATTTTTTTTTTAATTGTTGAATCAACAGAAAGTAGTTATAGGGGTAGGCATTATTGTCAAAAGGCCATCTGGGACATTCAAAGGGAAAGGTATTTATTACTTTTTTCCCTGATAACATCTTCAGATTTCCTTTTCATTATTTAGCAGTGATTTTTGTGAGGGACTGTTAGCAGTACTGGGTCTTCCGGGAAGTGCTGAGTTAAAACATCATTTTTGGATGTAGTATACTCTTTCCCATACTTGAAGCAGTTTAATAGTCTCATGCTATCATTCTTTTTCTTGATCACACCAGTAGAATTTGGATAAAATAAGGATATTCCTAACAGTTGGAGAGAGACTTTCAGATTTTGAAACAAAAAATCTGATATATTTTAGAAAGTGTTTACTGTGGTCAATGAATTCCTCTTTAACTAGAAGACACCTGATGGCAGCTCTAAGAATTAGATGAGATCTACCAATGTTTGATTGCATCACAGATGCAGCCACACGATCATGAAAACCGACACCCATATGGGCATGTATGCGCTCACTGTTGCACTTGTTCTCTGGTCCATTGCCTGGACGGTCTTGGAGGCCAGAAGCATGCTTTTGCTTATAGACTCTATAGGCCTCTTCTATTAACATTCTGGGTAGGTTTGCCTTAGTGGCAAATGCTAGTGGGTGGGGGGGGTTTGTTGTGGGGTTTTTTGTTGGTTTTTTTCTTTTCTGAAGGGTCTAATTTTTTTTTTCTCTGTGGTTTGACATCTCAGCTGGGACTCAGCTGGAATAAGATGATCATTTCCTTTCTCAATTCAGTTCCATTTCAAGTGAACTATAATAGGAAGACAATTTTCAGCCTCTACAGATGACGTGGAAAATATGCTTGATGATGTGTCTTGGGGATATTTACTTAAGCGCAGCACAGTGATCTTTGAGATACTGAGCTTTGAGATACAGAATTTGATGTCTGAAGTAAGATTATGTTAGCCAGCTTCAGTGAGGCGAAGTGTATTGGAAAAACATGAGAAAGTAGCAGAGAACAAATGTTATTTAGATAGGGAGAAGGAATCTATAGAAATGGGATGTTTCTCATAAGAATTTAACCCTAAGTCATTCCAAAATTGCACATCTGTAGAGATGTTATCTACCTAATCACTGAAGAGTCTGCATGTGTGATGGATAGTGTTTCCAGTTTATTACCTGCTCTGCATCCTCTTCTGCCTAAAGGGGCATAGCTGGAGTAATGTGGAAGAGGGCTGCCTTCCTCCAGATGCTAAAAACTGGATTGGGTAGAAATCTTGGGGAGGAAGGCGGGGATTGCTCCTTCCCAGTAAGCAGTCCCCCAGATTTGCCTAGGGAGAGGCTTTGATAGTGCTGGGTGGAGCAGGTAGTTGGAGACTGTGACAGCTGCTAGGAAGGCAGGTCTGCTAGGAAGACAGAAGCAGGCAGGTCTGTATGTCTGTGGGTGCCCTATTAGTTGCTGTGCAGGGATGGGGCACAGGGAAAGATGTCTGTGTGCAAAGCTTTTCATTCTGCTTGCACTTTAGAACCAAATTTCTTTATTCCAAGACTTCGTTCTAGCTCATTTTCAAGAAAAACATGCTACATCAATTTAGAAGCCCTTTTATTGTACTTGATGACTTCAGCTTAAAGCAGTAGTACTGGTAGATCCACTTAAAGCTCTGGTAAATTTGATAGGCCATTACAGTGTTCGATAGCACACTTATGCAGGAAGCAGAGAAACAAGCGCCAGTCTTTGTTTAAATTGCAGAGCTTACCTTTTGTCTTTTTTTAGATTTTAAGTCCCTTTTTAAATTCTGCTGAAGCCCTTTTGGTCTTCAGAAGACAGCTACAGGAAAATCCTTAAAGAGACAAGCCGACAATTGTATTGTCATGTTTTCAGTGGCTAAGTTGTAACTTGAGTTTTTGAAATGTAGAATGTATGCAGTGTAGCAGTAGTTTGAAATGCTGGCATTCCATGAGTATTTACTAGGAATAAATTCTGAGATTTACTTTGTTTGTGCATAAGTAAAATGGAGCTGGGCTTTGTTTCTTGCCTCTTTTCCTGAGAATGGGGAAAATAAAAGTTTAAGATAAAAATGCTTTTGATCCCATGGCAAATTCTTTATTCAGATTTTTCTTAACACTAGCCATCCACTGTAGGAATTCATAGTACGCATATTGTCTGACAAATATGTTGCACAAATTTTCTAGAGGAATTTTAGTTTTGGGGTTTGGTTTAATTGATGTAAAGACATAATAAGACATCCTCTCTAGCAAAGAAAATAAAGAGTTTATGCAATCGAAATTTTGAGAATATAGTATACTGAAATGTAGACTGCAAATGTTAAGTCAGAGAGTCTAGCAGTGGTAAAATAGTGCTTCGTATGTTTCTCCTGTTTCAGAAATTGGATTACCTGAGGCACTAACTTACACTCTTTGCTCCAACTTTAAGGCAACATTTTCATTATAAGTGTATCTTAAATGTGCAGGAACTCCAGCTGTACTTTCCTTAGGTTGTTAAGTAAGACTTCATTGGTTTAGCTGTGAGGTACACTAGGATAGCTAGTCATCTAAATGTGGCAATGCTACTTCTGAGCAGCACCATCATGGATAACAAATCTTATTTCCTCTTTGCAAAAATCATAGTATAGAGACCAAAGGCTATGTTATCATACCTCTCTAACTTACTCTTTAAATATCCCCGGTGTATTTGATCAACAAAAGGAAACAACCACCAGATCCTCTGTGACCTGGTGAAGTTTATGTGCACTATCACTGGTCATGTATCCTTCACCATGTCTTCCACTTTGTTTTGGTTTCTGAGGATGTAGGTTCATAAACACTTCAAAGTCAGTAATATGCCAAGAACCCTCCCTTTTTTTATTCTGCTGTTACTTTCTTCCTTAATCCTAGAAAAATGATCATTTGAGCAGCTTCCTTGTAACTCATAGCATGGAAGAGACCTAGGTTAAAATTAATTCAGCATAAAAAAAAAATTAGTGATGATTTTAATTGAGAAAAAAATTCTAGCTGGATTCATAGGTAGGAGGAAATGTTTCAGGCAGAGGTAGATTGGCTCCCTGTGACTGTAAGTAATGATAGTCTGTAATGGCAGACAGTATTTGGGGACGGGAAGGTATGTATAGTACTACTTTCTCATGTAGTACTTCCACGTGACATCTTGGTGAATATTGCTTGACAGCTAGGTACTA
Source organism: Strix uralensis (assembly GCF_047716275.1). NCBI lineage: Eukaryota > Metazoa > Chordata > Aves > Strigiformes > Strigidae > Strix > Strix uralensis. The sequence goes on from NC_133975.1 coordinate 45,178,252, forward strand.
GGAATTCTCAAATTCATGAGCTATGCAGAACTGAGATTTCTTCGATTAAATATTAATTTAAATGCTATATGAATATTCTATTCACAAAGCATCAAAACAGAACACAAAAGGAGGTTATGGATGACTAACGTAACATTTAAATTGTAAAACAATCTTCTCATAAGTGGGAAATATGAAATGAGAGGTACAGCTTACTCCATAGAGAATTACAAACTTAGAAACTTCAGATTTTGAGTGACATGCATTGTGTATTTTGAATAGTGAATGAGGGTGGTTGGGATTGGTATTTCTTAAAGGCAAAATTTACCAGGACTGGGAAAACAGCTGGTACTTTGAAAAATCTACACACTAAAATCCAAGTGATCACATTATGAAATAATTTTATTGAAAAGCAATTGAAAAACAAACCACAGAATACCTGTTCTTATAAACCTTCTTCTCTGGTTTATGTGTTTAAGATTTTTTTTGACAATTAGTTGTGCTGATGAATATGAGAATTGTTACTTTCAAAGCAAGAGACAATCAGTAACGAGAATGTAGTACTTGCTCATAAAGTCGACAAAATGCAACAGCGTAGTGGATCATAACAAAATACTGTGTAGGCATGTTAATTCTCAATGTAGGGGAGAACCTCACATGGATTCCCTATCTTAAAGCCAGAGATGTTAGTTCTTAATAGAATCACAGAATAGTTGGGGTTGGAAGGGACGTCTGGGGATTGTCCAGCACAACTGCACTATTTACAGCAGGGTCACCTAGAGCAGATTGCACAGGGTTGTGTCAAGTCATTTTTTTGATCATATACATGCAAGGATGAAGATTCCACAAGCAACCTGGGTACATTTTAAGATGTTGAATGTTTTTCTGATGTTTAACTGGAACTTCCTGTATTTCAGTGTGCCCATTTCCCTGTGTCCTGTGAGTGGGCACCACTGGCAAGAGCCTGGCTCTGTCTTCCTTTTATGCCTCACATCAAGTATTTATAAATATGGATAAGATCCCCCTGAGCCTTCTCTTCTCCATGCTGAATGTCCCCATCTCTCTCAGCTTCTCCTTATGCAAAGGATGCTCCAGTCCCTTAATCGTCTTCATGGCCCTTTGCTGGACTTGCTTCACCATGCCCATGTCTCTCATACTGGGGAGCTCAGGACTGGACCCAGCACTCCAGATGTTTCTCACTGGTTCTGAACAGAGGGAAAGAAGCACCTACCTTGACCTCCTGGTGACACTGCCAAGTTGCTGTGAGTCTTTGCTTTGAGGGCACGTTGCTGGCTCACGGTCAGCTTGTCCGCCAAGACCCTTGGGTCCATCTATGAAAGCTGCTTTCCAGCTAGGTGGCCCCCAATCTGTACTGGTGCCTGGCATTATTCCTCCACAGCTACAGGACTTTGCACTTCCCCTTTGCTGATCTTAATGAGATTAGGGTTTACTCTTTTCTCTAGCCTGTTGATGTTCCTCTGAATTGCAACACAACACTCTGTGTGTATGAACTACTTCTCTTAGTTTTGCATTATCTGTGAACTTGCTGAAGGTCCACTCTGTCTCACCTTTCAGGTTATTAATGAACATGTTGAACAGTATTGGCTCTTGTATTGACACCTGGGGTGTGCCTTTGATGACTGGCCTCCAGCTGGACTTTGTGCTGCTAATCCACAACCCTTTGAATCCAACACTTTGGACAGCTATCGTTGATTTTAGGAGAACTTGATTGATAGTAGCTGTTAGTGTGAGCAAGGATTTTTAAGTACACATGCAAATGTGGCAGACAGTGCATAGAGACCAAAATATTTTGCAGAAGGTGATAGTATGGTGTTAGCATAATTCACCTAAAAAAAAAATCAACAGATGCAGAAACCTGGCTTCCTCAGTTCTGAGGCTCATGGGAAGTACTTGCATCTGCTTCATCTGGCTCTAGACCATCCATTGATCTTCCACTGTGCTCTTGTTTTCATGCCACGCCAGGGTGTGAAATGTTTGAAAGAGAAGAACCCTTCTAGTTGATCTGTCTGCACTGAAAAAACCTGAGATCAGTAGGGTTAGTGTCATCAGAAGAGTGGCTTAAAAAATTTTGGCCATATAGAGGTGAGAAACATGCCAAACATACTAAGTAGGGAAATAAATGCATCTATTGCAAAGTGCTGGGTTGTCACAGATGGCTTTTTTTTGGTCACTGTTATTCTAAGGTTAAAACCAAGGTCAAATATTCAAGTATTTTCACATAAGAATACAGTCTTAAGAGATAAAGGACAAGGTGGGTGATGTTGCTCTTCATATGAACACATAAGATCACAGGATTTCACAAGATGAATATGAAAATAACCTTCTCACGCACTGTGATTCTTAGTGCTAACTGTTGAGCTAGTGATTGACTAAAATTCCGATTTGCAGATAGTATATATGCTAATAAGTGGATGGACATGATGTTTTCATAACTTCATTGTGTCCCTTTGCCTGTTAGCATCATACCAGTGTAATCCAGATGGATTCTTGTCATCTTATCATGTTCCCTTTTGATTTGGGGAGTAGGAAAGACAAAAGAAAAATTGCGTGGTGTGTAAGGCATGTGATCTAACTGAATAGAACAAACTGAATGGGATATAGTTTATTCCGGTTCATTAAAAAAAGATATTTCAAATTACTGAATCTTTACCTTATTTTTTTTCTGCGACCATCACATATCTGGAAGTTAGGACAGTTTCCATAGTTATGTGTATGCTTTCATCTGAGTGAAAATTAAGGAGAAGAGTTTTCCTTTGCATATTTGGAAACATATCAGGGCTCCAAGGATCCAACAATTTGTTCAGTGAACATAGATTCCTTTCTGCTTTTTGGAAGTTCCACTCCTTGGATAGATGCTATGTGTACCTGAATTTTATGTATCAGTCAATAGACAGTAATCTGTGTTACATAAACCATTTCAGACACAATTTGGAATTACTCCAGAATTCTTAATATTTCATATTCCGAAAGAGAAAGGCTGTGGGACCTCACGCAGAAATCCAATGTATCTACTTTTGGTCATTATGGGACAGTAGTTTAAGGATTCAGTGACCTGTTATGGGCATGACACCTGACTTTTAGATTTGTTTTTTCATCCTTCAAGTTTAGGAGAATAATTGCTGTTTGTGTATTTTGTGCTCCTGATAGCTGTGTTGAAACCATGTGAAGAATGTTAATCTGTAAATGCTATAGGAAGGCTCAGGTTCTGCTTACTATGTTGTGGTTTAAGAATGTTTTAGGATTTTTCTTCATGTGATTTTACTGGAATTTGGAAAGAGGAAATCTACTTACAGTTGGATCACCTGATTTAAAACCGTTTGAATTGTAATTAAAATTACATGTCTAAATTGTCAAAATATTAATGAATCATGCAGTGGTTTCAGTTCCTATACCTTCATTCAGTTCCTATACTTTTATTGTGGCTGAAAGTTTGCAGTTCAGCAAATAAAATATCCAACCTTCAAAAAGAGACATTTGTTTGAATGTGCCTTGGCACCTGCCAATCTTTTAGTGAAATTTCATGGCAAAATTTCTGCACAAATCTTGAAATATTTTGCAAACTTGAAGCTTTTGGGGATTTATTGAATGTGAGGTCATTACTCACAGAATGGTCATGTAAAATGGTAACTATGGCAACTGCAGAGTATTGGAATGGAGGGTGAGGAGAGAGGTTTATGTGAAAGTAGTAAAATTCTTGAACATAGAAAATATCTTCAAAGAGCCTCCTCAGATGAAGACATTATATGGGTGTTTTATTTGTGTGAGGTTATTTTGTTTGCTAATGTCAAAGAAAATTAAACTTCCTGTGACTAGTCCTCCTCCAAGTTTATTTTAATGGGTACCACAGGTTTTAGAGAGGCTTATCTTACATTCCCTAATAATTCAAAGCTTGTGGAATATTCTTGGGGCTTTTAAAGGCATTGATCTCCTAGAATTTAATGCAGTGAAAACTAAGGCTATGAAAATACGTAGCTTAATATTTTGATGTGTCTTAGTTTTGTTATATAAATTGGAAAATATTAAAAGATCAATGAGAAAAGGAAAGAACAATAGCTTCTGAATTTTGAAAAAAGCTTTATGGAATAATTGTAGGTAAATGGTAAAGTTACTTAAATAGGTGTGTACAGAGAGAATGCTGTGCAATATTTTGATGTGAAGCCTGTGGGAACAGAAAATTGCAAGCGTTTTTCAAGGCATTCCAAGTTGCAACACTTAAGTCTTTTGAGAGCACCTACACCTGTTTATACTATATGACATCTCCAGCTTTTCTGATTTGTTGGGGTTTTTTTGTTTTGGTCTGTTGTGGTTTTTTTTTTTTTTTTTTAAACTTTAGGTAATTCCTATTCACAGAGCTGGATTTAATTTCTGTGATTTGTCCCATCAGTGCTGCTTCCCATTATGAACCTTTTACAGCAGTAAGACTGGATGGAAAAAGAAAAGTACCTGTTTATCCTGCTCACCTTTCCTAAGATTATATAGTTCACAGTTCGTACTGTCAATATGGATAGAAGTACTTTGTTCTATAGCTGGAGCAGATAAAATCGCAGTCATTGCTAATGACAAAGGAGTTTTTTTGATTTTGTTTTTTTTTTTTAAGTAGTAAGGTTTGTGTCTTTGAGTATCTTAATGCTTAGGCTGGATCTCTGGTGTCTTGTCAAAATGTTCTAACCATTAAGAACATCTCTGCCTTCCTCAATGTGCTTACCGTGTTTTGAAGTAAAGGTGAGCCTCATTCTGTTTTTCGTCTGAAAGACAGCACGGAGAATATTTGGAAAGAAGCATTTCGTGAATCTTTCTTTGAGTGCTGAACTCCCAGAAGGGTTTGGGGCTATTACTGAGCTTTAGACTGTGACTTCTAAAACATGCTGCCATTCTGATTTATATCGGGGGCAAGCTGAAGATCATGAATCATTGGCCAAGTCAGGTGTAGAAACTATGATGACATGACTTATATGATTCCATGACTTTGTCCTCTACTGTAGTGACAGGAACATGACCTTTAATTTCCTCTTATGTCATCCTTGTCATAAAGATACCTGGGATGTAATCTTTGCCCTGCTGAAGTTTATGGCAGTTTTGCTATTAACTTCAATGAAATCAGAACTTTACAAGTTGTGTATTACAGGGGAAAATGTAGAAGTTTTAGGCTCAGGTAATGTGAAATCTTTTTTCTTTTTTTTTTCTTTTCAATTGAATGCAAGTATGATTTCATTTTGCAATCTTGGTGACCTCTTAAAAATAATCTTTTTTTATCCTATACGAACATGGCTTTGCCATTCAGTCTTGTTGCTCGTTACAAGACGGACAATAGCAGAATCAGGAGCTAGAAAGCAGAAATAAAATGCAAGTATGTATTCATTTTCTCTTGTTAGTGATAATCCTCCCTTCCCTCAGCCTGAACAGGCACACTTCTTACCATGGCACATATTACGTCTTTGAATCATGTTTGATTCTAATGTAATGCAGAAGTGAATGGAAGTATAAAATCAAATCAGCAGAAGTTGAACTAACAGTTGAACTAAAAGTTAAACAGCTGAGGAGGCAGTGAAAATTTTTAGTTAAGGAGTGTGGTACTCAGTACAAAGGCTCAAGGATTTTTTGTTTTTAAATTAGTGGATTGTGGAATATATTTCAACACTTTGCTGATTCCTTCCTACTTGTAGAAAAATGTAGCTCCTCCTAGCTGCCAAGTGTAACCCCTGGTAATTATGATTCAAGCAAACAGTGGCAATGTCATTAGCTTAGATTACCTGTAACGAATGTCAGGACTTAGCTGTCATTGAAGTTGCCAAATAGGATACTGGGCAAAGCTTGTCTTAGTCCTCTGAAATACCTGCCCGCTTTCAAAATTTTCTACATGGAATAAGAGTCCAAGATTTTCCATTTCCTATTGATAGAATTCTTCTACAATGTAGACTCAACAGATTATTTGTTGTCTGTATTGTCACACAAAAGATACTGTAGGAACAAAGGTGGGTTTTATCTTCTGCGTGGGCTTGTCCAAATTGTACTGCAAATCCTGGTCTCTCTTCCTGTCTAATACTTGCACCTTAGTCTGTTGTCAGAAGGGGAGTGAGGTGGTGAGGTTGAAAGCTCCCGTTGTGCTGTTTTGTTGATGGCAAGCCAGCAGCACTGATTGACTTAATGCAAATGAGAGCTAGTTTTGCTCTGAGATCTAGTTTGATATTGTGTCATTCCTGATGGTAACCAAGCTTTAAAATTAATTTTCAATCAAAACATAATTTTGATGTCCTTTTAACCTTTTGGCTTCTTTTGCTGTTATGTATAAAGCATAAATATGCAGAAATTGCTTCTAAAAGAAATGCTTGTCACCAATAATCTTTTTTTAATCATAATTTTTTAAAAATCTTTGGCTTTTATTTTATGGTAGTACTGAATCCCAGACTGAAACCAGCTAATGGATTTCACAGAGAAAAGGCATAGTTACTATGGCTACACAGCACCCTGAAAGCTTAAAAGGACAAAGGATAAATGACTACGGTACTGGCTGCTTAGCCATTTCTAGAACAGATTCTAATAATTTAAAGGCTTTATAGTCTTTTAGACACTGTCAGAAAAAGCAGGATGTTATTCCTTTAAGAACTTGTATTTTATTTTTAGTTTAGATCATTACTTTTGAAGTAGCATATTTGAAAAATATTTTTCAAAATGTCCTCTGCTTTTAGCCAGTTTATTTCACATATATCTATTGCATGTAATGAAATTGACTATTACTGATCATTTTATCACTGATATTTTTACTATGGTATTTTAAAATTAGTAAAAATCTAATCCTTCTATGGACATATCACAGAGTAATTGTGGTTTGATGAAGACTTGCAGTAATGTACATTTTATAGCCTTCATTGTAGTTTTGGCTGAAAAGTTTTTGCCTTTGATTTTCTTATAAACCAATCTACATACTTAAGACAGACATTTTGTGTATAGTAAAGAATGATAAAACACATGCATGGTTAGATTCATACAGTTAAGCAATTGAATTACTGGTTTTTAGCATCACCTTGGTGACCTTAGTATCAGAGGTGCTGCTTCCTGCCTTTGCTTGAGAAATAAAATGTGTTAGAAATCATAAACATATCACTCATAAACTCAAGGGCATATTATAATGACCTGTTAAAAATAATGCAGAATAAAGTTTTTTAGAGTGTAATGATAAAATGCATCTATTGCTTACCACAAATAGATAGAAGTTCTGTCTAGTGATAATTGTAGGCAGTGTACTTTGGCCAATGGATAGTAGAAGATCATTGGGAAGGTACCAGGTGAGCTTACAGGTGGTTTTGTAAAGAGATATTTCATGTGCTCTTATTTGCAGGTGGAGGGCTCTTGTATTTGTATTTTGGATTTATCTGTCCAGCAACATTTGCATATATTTGTAAAGCAAACAAGACTGCTGCATATGCAACAGTCCTCCTGTTGTAGATCTGTCCTGTGCTCTAGAAATGCCACATATGCTACATTAGCCCATAGTGTCATTTATGTCTAAGACATGTAAAGAAGCTGTTCTACCTAAAAATATCAGAACTATTGTACACAACGTCACCATACAGACCAGCAACCTAGTCCAATCTATAAAGCCTGTTTGGACCAAATTCCAAGATGAGCAAAAGAGAATGCCTGGGAAAACCCAAGTAAATGTATTGGTGAAAGGAGGTGATGCTGGTAGAAAAATATTGTGGCAATTTCATCCTACTGCTTATTGTGGATCTGACTGCATAAATATGTAGTAGTTCTTATAGTAGCTCTCTACTATACACTAAAGTATGGTGCTGTAGAAGTGACCCAGAAGGTCTGATTACCTTTTAAATCTCCATTGTTTCTAGCTGCTGCTTCTGGTGTTGAACAGACAAATCTAAAATACAGATATCAGACTTTGAAATTCAGTAGGTCAGTTTTCCTAACTTAAGACAGTTCTTGTTTAATTTACAGTTTGAACAACACTTCTGTTACAATTTCACACAGAATCAGTGTGCTCAAGACTAATACAATATTTACAGAGGCATTTTTTTGAGTGCTTACTTTAAGAGTTTTTTCAGAAGATCTTCACTTAAAAATTATGTTGTATATTTCTACTGCTTCTTAAAATAGGGAGAAGGGGTTCTCAAGATAGATTCTCAGGTAAAATAAAAGTTACTTTCAGGAAGTCACTGTTACTAGTGTTTCATCTTGCATGAAAACATATTGAGAAATTTTCCTCTTATTTATATTTCTTTGATCATTGTAAACATGAGGAAGAAAAAATTAGATGGGCTATTAATGATTTGTAGGTGGTGATTTGTAGTTGGAAGTTGTCCCATAGTAAGTAGTCATTGTGGGCTTTTCATTCCAAATCTTACTTTCCAGCATAGTGTAACCTTATTCTTTAAAACTTGTATTGTGCACAATTTGTTTTGCTACATGTAACATAATGATTTTGAAATTTTAATCAAGTAAAAACTACCACTGGATTGACATGGTTTTTATAACATAGATCTCTCACTCCTGCCTCAGATGATTTAAATGTAATTGTCTCCAAAAAAGAAATTATAAAACCAATAAAATAAAATAAATGAATCCCCTAATTAGAGGTTTTTATTCATGGGTATTTGCTTCATTCATGTGGGGTTTTTTATTTGATTAAATGCTCCATTTATTTATTATTTACTTAAGTACTGCAGAAAAACATGCTGCTTGAAATTCAGGAGTGGATCAGTTAGCGCTTCAACAGAAGACCGGGACTATGTGATATTTCATGTTGCCATGGGAAACTGCTTTGCAAGAACATTTGCAGAGCAGATGGACCAAGATAAATAAAACACATACAGGTATTGAATTGAGATTGTGTAACAACAGGAAAACATGAATTCAAATCCATGTAGCATAGTTGTTTGATTTGTCCTTTTTTAATGGGTACGCTGATAGATTAATTTTCAGAACACAGTTCTTTATAGCAAACTTGTTTTGTCTTCCTTTAAATGGGATAGTATATTTTTGTGGTATTTTATCTTATGCCATTGATAAATAACTGTTTGATATGAATAGTTCAGTAGCGAAGGTTTCCTGTAGATTTTGCATATTCAACAAATCAAAGAAAATGTGAGGTTTATCTGCCTCATCTTCATGGTTATGCAAAATCAATAATGTCCTAACTTTATGCTGTAATCTACTACCTTTTGGGCTAGCCTTCAAAGTTACACCTAAGTACACAAACACTATGGAATGGAAAGTCTTTGTATTTCAGACATTACAATTTTGTTAGCTTCACATGCTCTTGACTATTGAGAGCTCTTCTGTCACCTGATACACTAGCTTTTTCTTCCTTGTTTTAAAAAAGAAAAAAAAAAAGATACATACCCTGCTTAAGAACTAGAATGTCTTTGTAATCATATGTTTGCCACAGAAGTTTGTTTCCTTAGCAACACTAACACAAAAGATACCCATGTAACTATATACATGCAACTTGCCTTTGTAAGGGTACATATGTACAGAAATCCACTGTATGTTTGTTTAACATGTACTCTTTGTTCTCCTTGTCAGTGAATAAAATAGGCATGTGCTGTTTAATTGTTTCCTAAGGAAATAGGTAGGTAGAGAATTTGAAATACAATTTGTAGTCACATCTTTTCAGAAACTCAAATTCAAACTTGTAAAAAGAAAAAGCTTCTGGAAAAATAAAAGCTTAATCTCCTGTCTTGAAGACATAGGATTTGAACTGCTAAAGGGTTTTTTTCTCCCTAAGTAATATATTGACTGTAAAACATTTCTTTGGACTTTTTATTTACAATCTATCTGTGCTTCTTTTCTTAATGAGTTATAAAACTTACTCCATGGGTTGATTTCTCCACATGCAGTGGAATAGTTCTTTGGGTCATGCTGTCATAAAGCCATGAATGCCCACATAACTATTGGTGCGAAATGCCATGAAATACCATACCACTGAGTACCATGCAGTTGATTCACATTTTTAGAGTGCATGCTAACAAATTTTTTTGAGTGGTCGGAGTAATGTTTTAGTTTTAAGTATATATTTCCATTATGAAACAAAATACATTTAATGTATTCTTTGTTAATCCATTTTAAATATCACATGTGAATATCTGCCTGAAGTTATATATTTATGTAAATTTTGCTTTTTCAAGGAAAGCTAGGAGAGGTAGAAACAGGAATTATTGTGGAAAATTTTATGGTTTCTACAATGAATTATGTCAGAGTATCTGAATTTCTTCCATTGCTTTTAATATAGGGTTGTAAAGTCTTGCCACTAATATCAGAGAGGCTAGAAGACATGTTGGTGTTCATTAGGGTCAGGGTTACTATATGTTGCTAGCTTTCAGCTATAACCTTTTTATGCTTTTTACACTAGCTAAAGCACAATAAGGTTGATTGTATTTTTTCATACATTGTGAAGATGAGATTTCATGGGTGATTAATTTAACCTCTTTTCAATTTATTTTAACAGAGCCCAGTTAAATAAAACAGTTTACAGAATCACAAAATTGTTGAGGTTGAAAGGGACCTCTGGAGATTGTCCAAGCCCCTGGTCAAAGCAGGGTCACCTAGAGCACGTTCCCCGGGACTATGTCCGGTTGGGTTTTGAATATCTTCAAGAATGGAGACTCTGCAACCATCTTGGGCAACCTGTACTATTTGTTGATCACCCTCACAAGAAGAAAAAATATTGTTATGTTTAAATGAGATGTCTTGTATTTAATTTATGCTCACTGCATCTTGTCCTTTCACTGGATGCCACTGAGAATAGTCTGGTGTTGCCTTACTCTGCCCCCCATCAGGTTTTTATAAACATGGGTAGGATCCCTCTGAGCCTTGTCTTCTCAAGGCCCCCATCTCTCTTAGCTTCTTCTCATACAAAAGATGTTCCAGTCCTTTAATTACTTTCATGACCTTTTGCTGGACTTGCTCCGGTAAGCTTATGACTCTCTTGTACTGGGGAGCCCAGGACTGGGCCCAGCATTCAGGATGGCTGACCAGTGCTGAGTAGAGAGAAGGTTCACCTCCCTCAATCTGCTGGTGATAGTCTTCCTAATGCAGCCCAGGTTGTTGTCAGCCGCCTTTGCTGTGAGGACACATTGCTGGCTCACAGCCAGTTTGTTGTCTCTCACATGCTTTTTTTGCCAATGTGCATGGCACTATTCCTGCCAGGTGCAGGACTTCATATTTCCCGTTGTTGAACTTTATGAGGTTACTGTTGGCCCATTTCTCAGCCTGTCAAGGTCCCTCTGAATGGGAACCCAACCCTCTGGTGTATCAACTACTCTTAGTTTTGTGTTATCTATAATAGATAATATTGTCTATTATCTGTTAACTTGCTGAAGGTGCACTCTGTTCCACCTTGCAAGTTACTGATGAGTTGAACAGTATTGGCTCTTGTATTGACACCTGAGCTGTGCCTTTGATGACTGGCCTCCAGCTGGACTTCATGCTGCTGATCTACAAGGCTTTGAGCCCAGCAGTTCAGCCAGTTTTCTATTCACCTCACTCTCTATTTATCTATTTCGTGTTTGCTCAGTTTATCAGGGAGGAGACAATGGGAGACAGAAATGGAAGCATTATTAAAGTCAAGTTAAGCAATGTTCAGTATTCTCTCCTTGTCCGTTGGACCAGCCTTCTCATTGTGAAAGGCTAGGAGGTTGGTCAGGCATAATTTCCCCTTTGTATATCCATGCTCATTACTTCCAAACACTTTCTTGTCCCTCTTGTGTTTGGCTATGGTTTTCAGGATTATTTTCTCAATTCCCTTTCCAGGGATTGAGGTAAGGCTGTGACTGCCCTGCAGTTTCCTGGATCCTCCTTGCCCTTTTTGAAAGTAGGGGCAATGTTTACTTTCTTCCAGTTCTCAGAATTTGCTCCCCACCCCGATCACTATGCTCTTTCATGATCTTTCAACGACTGAGTCATCTCACAATGACATCAGCCAGCTCCCTCAGTACATGTGGGTGCATTTCATTATGGCCCATGGATCTGTGTGTGTCCAGTTTGTTTAAATGTTTCCTAACCTGATTCTTCCCTATTGAGGGGGAATCTACCTTGCTCCAGGCTTTCTGACTGATCTCAGGGATCTGGGATTGCTGAGGGATGGCTTTATCAGTAAAGAGTGAGATGAAGAAGACATTCAGTGTATTTGCCTTCCTCATATCCTTTGTGACAGATTGCCATTAGCATTCAGCAGCGGGTGACCATTTTCCCTAGTCTTCCTTATGCTGCAGATACTCCAGTAGGAACATCTGTTTCCCTTCATGTTTGTGTGAGTTATCCTACACATGTCTTTTGTAATTGCGGTGAGGTCCAACTACATGCAGACCTCTTTCCTCCTGTTCCCTATGCTGTGTGCATTAGCATACAGGCTCTGGAGAGGTACAAAAGCATGCTGATTTCCCACAAAACGTAGGAGAGCTTTCCCCAGAATTCTGTCTGGTAGGCGTTTCCCTATGTATGTGGACACAGTTGGGGTGGGACCCCTACAGCCCTAGGTTTTTGCTTACAAGTTTTCTCCTATTCACATGGCCCTGTACTCTTTGCTTTCCAACCTGATCTTTCACATCCTCACTTGATTGTTGATCATCCTCTCCTGCCCCTGTTATTCCTAGTTTGAGTTGCTCATTACTGAATTGGCCATCCTGTTGGCAAAAATGTTTTTTCCCCGCTTAGGTGAATACCATCTCTGCTAAACAATCTTCTGTCCTTGTAGAGCATCCCATGATCATATGAAAACTATAACCCCATTGCCCACACCAACTGCACAGTAAATTGTTGATTTGTAGGATCTATTTATGCCTCCTCACACCACCTTTCTGGAAGGATTAGGGAGAAAACTGCCTGAGCTCTCCTGTCCTTGACACCCCCCCATCATACCCCACAACAATGCAGTCAATGCTTGATGCCCCAGGCATCGTCGTTGGTGCCAGTGTGGAAGAGCAGCAGAGGGTAATAGTCTACAGCAGTCTTTCCAGAATGTCCTGATCTGAGTCCCCGGCAAGCAGCAAACCTCCCTGGGCAACAGGTCAGGGTGGCAGCTGGGGGACCGCAGCAGGGAGTTGCTCACTGCAAACATCCATCTGCAAACAGGTTCCTGTGCAGCTCAGGTTTAGCTGCTTTGGGTCCTTTCCTGGACAGAGCTTGTATTTGTTGCCCTCATAAGACAACTATTTTACTTAAACGTTTAATGTGTTTTACTCTTTGTTTTGCAAGCAAATGTGTGTAAAAACATTGCTAACAAACAAATTGTGTGTTTTGACTTTTTTGTTTATTCTTGAACAGTATTCTGCTAATGCCATACGGGTTAGCTGGCAACAAAAATTTTTTTTTCACTAGTGTGGCTTATAGAGGGAAAATCACATATGGTTTTCCTGTGCTCAGGAAGATCAAGGATTAATCTTTAATTTATCTCAAATCAGTCTGAAAGTCTACAGAAAGATGAATGGGAACCAGTATCTGGTATAGGATTTGATAAAAGTTACTTAAGACTATCTTTCAAGTCCAGAAGTGTTGTTTTAGGTTGTACCATCTGGAAGACACCAGCATTAAAAATTTTACGAAAGCTTGCTTCATAACATGATTTAAGGCTATTAAGTTTAGGTATACAGTATTTCAACATGATATAACTAGTTTCACCTGTGTCTTGTTTCTATTTGTTCTAGGAAATGAACCCAGGAAGTAATGTGAAGGGCCATATGAAGCTCTGTCATAGCAGAAAATTACTAAAAGATTGTTTTACCTGTAAGTTCTTCTCTTCTGTTATTTACTATTAGATTATATTCATACTGCTGGAAAAAAAGGTTTTATTTTGGCATTTTGACTTACAGCTTGATGGTGATGAAAACCCTGCCACATGCCTTATCTTTAACGCCTGCTATTATTAACTTGCTATATTTTAGTGAAGAGCAAACATTTTTCCTCTGCTATTAAGGTTTTGAATATAAGGAGCAAGATTTTCATGTTGTGTCATTATAGGTTATACATCTGCTGTGATGGATGCTAAACTGCAATAGATTATTTTTCAGAAATTCTTTTAAAAGTGAATGAAAGGTAGAAAATGTCCAAACCTGTATGAGAGTATGAAACTTTTCCACTGAAAAGTTCTTTAGCAAAGATTGCCAGTGCAGGTGCCTGCTATGATTCAGATCTCTTCCGGATTGGTCATCTTTTCCCAGAGTTATTAAATTATATGATAGTGCCCTTTTCAGTTGTGCCACTTGTGGCAAAGAATTTTCTACGAGCTATAGTGAAATAATTTAATTTTATATACATCGCATAACAAACTACATTTGGAATTTAAACTGTTTTCATCTTGAGTCTGTCTACATCAAAATACTTATGCAAGTGAGAGAGATGGACTTGTCCTCCTTTGCAATACTGCAAGAAAAATATTAGAAGATCCATTTTACACAAAGAACCAAAAGCATTAGACAGGTTTTTTTGGCAGGTTCATGTAGCTGGTGGCAGAGCTGAGAACAGGATTCAGAAGTTCTTAGTCCCAATCAAGATTTATAGTTTGCAAATAAACTATAAGATGGGGAAGAGAAAAGCTTCCTACCTAGGTATCATTTATAAATATGCCTAAAAAGTATATCTTGAAGGAGATTGGGAATTTACAAGCTAGAATTTAACCAGTATTTTAATTTTTCTCCCTTGTATATGTAATTATCATAGCTTAACTAAACATCATCTAGTTAGCAAGTTCCTGAAAACTATAAGGGGGAAGGTACTAATGAAGAGGGTTTCAAAACTAATAGTAGCTGTTTAATCCTTTAAAAATAACTATTTCAGATTTTTTTCCTTATCTAGCACTCTATTTTATAGTAGCAACAACTCCTATGCCTGGGCATTGTAGGTAATTTAGTCTGACATAACCCACAACCAAACTAAAATTTTAAAATGCTCGTCTTCCATAATTCAAGCTCTTTATGAACATTCAGGAAATATTTTTATATTTACTTCTATTTTTTTTCCCAAGGTACTTCTTTTTTTTAGTATTTCTTAACTACTCTGATATAACTTGAGAGATGTTGAAACAAACATGAAGTGCAAATACAAGAAAATCTGTTAGAAATCAGAATCTCAGTTCTGCACTTTGTGTTGTAAAGTAAAAATTGAACATTGTTTTCTTCATTCTACTTCATGCAGTACTGGTGAAACTTCAGCAATTGCCCTGTGTATTAAGTGTATTAAAGTGACGCAGATGTTGAAGCTTTTCCTTTGGTTTTATCAAAGAATATGGAGGGGATATTCCAGAATATTTCAAGGAGACTTTTATGATTAGGCAAGGAACAGAGAAGAAAAACTGCTACTCTGATAATGCTGCCCTAAGAACTGAATTTTTCAAATTTTCAGTATTATTTGGTAGGCTTAATTACTTAGCACTAGTCAGGCGAGTGGATTTCCAATATCATAACAGTAGCCTTAAACTCAAACAGACTGAAAAGAGGTAAGATTGGTTTAGAACTAGCTAATTTATTTCAACTTTGTTTTCTCTTTCAATTGTTCTGTTCATCTTTTCATGTCTCTGAGAAATGCAAGTATTTCATATGTGTGTATATATATAAGTGTGTGTGTATCAGTTATAGATACTTATATTCATTGAAGATACAAAGTACAGCCTTGACTTGAAAAAATCTTAGGTGAGAATATGGAGAAAAGTCTGTGACAGGATACAAAAGTTGAGCCATGTTGCATGTTGAGCACTATAAACATTTGTTGACAACAAATGCATTATTTGGAGTCCTGCAGATATGCTGAATTCTTTCTGATTTTACTAGTGTGACTGCATCTGAGGACAAAATAACAGAAAATATGCATGGTTTTTCTGATCTAAAATGTCTATTTCTATATAGTTGCAGACAATTCTGGAGCCTGGTTAGAGAATGGGCAATATGTGAGCATGGAGGCATATTTTCTTCCTTGGCCTAAGAACTGATCCCATGTCTAGTCCTCCCAAGTGCACAGTGATGTGGTGTGTGTCATGAGTTATCACATACATGTGATACTAATGGAGTATAGACATTAATAAATTACATCAAAAGTACCATAGTTCTAAATTTCATTGCCATCATTTTTCTTATTATACAAAGCATTCTTCTCTAGGTATAACTTCAGTTTTGCAGAAGCATTGAAGATACTTCTGCACTTGACGTAAAAATCCTTCATGTGGTACCACTCTTATATGGAGCTGCAGGCTGCTTTGAAGCCCAGGAATTTGAGAAGTACAGTGGGCTAAAAAAACCTGCCTATACTCATTAAAGAGATTCAAATGGGCAAAGAAACTGTCTTCTTTTTTAGGAATTACAGGCGTCAGCCATACTCCAGAAGGATAATGGCCTGTCACTGGTCCTTACCACCAGTGGACATCTTTAATCTGCACTTGAGGTGTTTATGCTGTCTGATGCCCTAGCAAGAATGAGCAGAGGCTCCACTCTGTCACTTTGCTAATACACTGACTTTGTATTCTTTTCTGCATCTGGATCGTATGCAGTGACATAACAGAGAGAAGGATGTACTTCTGCCTCTGGTATATCTGTACTGAAATGCTGTCAGGACCATAATTTCTGTATAAATTATTTGTGCAGTTTTGACTATAGGCATTTGCAAATGCTAAGGATATTGTTGACAATTTCTGCAGACAATTCTTATCGGATAATCTGAACAGGAAGGAGCTTGTAAACACTGTTAAGGTAAACATAGTAGCAGTTTAAGAAGACTGACATCAGTCAATACAGATTTCTTTTAAGCATTTGACATACTGCTTTGGAAGCATGCTTCAGAGAAAAATACTGAGAAGAGGAGGAGAAAAGATCCTAGAGACTGACTGTTGATTTAATAAGGGCCTAATAAAAGAAGTAATAAGGTAATTTCTGTTTGAAATAACTTCTGACTCGTACTGTATACAGGCCAGAAGAAATAATATGCCTTATTTAACCAATTAAATCCTGCTTGGAGAACTGTAGACAAGCAATTCTGCTTCTATTTTCTTTGAATTCTCTTTTGAATTGGTTGTCAATAAGTTAATGAAGCTATGGCAGCACTCTGTATCTTCACAGATGGCTGGACTGGCTTATTTCAAGTCCTCCTATGCACCTCTATATTTAGAGCTTAATCTATTCACTTCTTGTTAAAGAAGTGGGGGACAGTATCACAGAGGCATGTTGCAAAGCAGCGTATATGCAGCTTCCTGCTGAAGGCTGCAACTGACTTTATAATTCACGTATTCAACCATCATATTGGTATAAACAGAAAAGACAACATGGGGAGGAAAAAGGATTATTATTATTATTATCATCATTATTATTATCATTATTATTATTTCTGAGTGCAGATTGCTAGGAGAGAGAAATCTAACATTTTTAAACCATGAGATAATTCCAATATATTTGCCTCAAGTCTTTTTGCTAGAAATAATTCCATGCTGTTAATGGTGATACTGATTAAAGTATTTCTGTTATACTGTTAAAGTATCTGGTAGTATTCCAAATCAGTCAATCAGTATTGTAAAACTGCCTGTCGTGATACACAGACAAATAACTATATAACTCACTGATTTGTAGATCATGGTGGCAATTACTTAATTATGATCAGTTTTGTAATTATTTTTTTTTCAAAGGGAGTTTGCATGTATTATTCCTATTAATGTTAGCTGGTGAATAAATAAGAAAACAGAAATCTTTTCTACCTCTTTTCCCCACAGCTGAATTGTTCTGTGTTCAGCTAATCACCATCAAAATAACACTTCTGTCCTGTGCTTATAAAAGATCAAAACTTTAGGTATTTTAGTATGTTCTATGTAAAATAAGTAGCAGCACAAAGTCTACTTCTATATGTTTATAGAAGCACAACAATTTATAAATATGATAGCCATTCATTTTGACAGAAATTTAAGAGCATGAGTGTTCTGTTTACATAGACAAAATGGTAAATTATTCCTTTTTATGAAAGACATGTTTGCTGATGCACAGTGACAAGAGTTCATAATTTTCTCTGAATACTTCCCTTGCTGGATCTCTGGAGCACTTAGCTTTTTCCCCTGTTCTTCTCATGCCCTCTGAAAAAAGGTTTGAAATACCTTCTTTTGATTCCACTGAGAATACAGGTTTGAGTCACTTATTTGGAGATCCTGATGAGAGTCCAGTGTAAGTATGGCAAAAGGTGAGGCTAACCCACTTGAAAAACAGAAAACACACTACCGAAATCCGTAGTAAGAGTTTAAATGATATGCATATAAACTGATGAAGAATAGCAGATTTTTTGTTTTGGGTCGTAGATGATTCCAAGACCCTAAGACCACATTAAGAGTGTCTTGCACAGCTCTAATTAAGGTTTCAGTGACCACTGGAGATGAATCTTCCCACTGCTCTCCCCATGCCTTTCTTTTGTCTTTCTGAAATAAACTGAGACTCGAACTTTAATCTCATATGTTACCTGGCATATGTTTTTGTGTTGGCTTCTGTGAATATGTTCAGGGGAATACAAGTTTTAATTGTAGCATTTTTGCACACTGTAAGCATCTTCCTGATCGTAAGCTAGTACAAAGCTATCTTGCAGAGTAAGGAGAGAAGAATTATTGTAAAGATCTTTAATTTTTTGCTTCATTACTTATTATGTAGATTTTTTTTGAAATAAAGGATATACTGAGGAATATAAATTGATATATCTGAACTGATGACACAAGGAAATACAACAGCTGTCCCTGGTGTTGCTTGTTAATTTACTGTGCTGAGGTATAATTTCATGCCTTGTTAAAATCTGACAGACAACTGTGATTTGCTGAAGGTAAAATAAGGGGACAGGCTTCGTTAAACTTCTGTGTTTTTAAAAATATATGATAACTAATTTCCACCAGTAGTATTGAAAACAGTGGTCAGGAAAAAATGTCCTATAAGTTAAAGGTGATGACACAGGAAAGAGTAGCAATACAACTCAACCAAAATATTTTATCCTTTGGAGTCAATACGCAGACAATGTTTTGCTTTAGGTATAAACTCCCTAAATCTCGGGTAGTGTCAGAATGCACGTATAGATATCAAAATGGTGCTAGTGAACACATGCACATCATTCATAAGCCAGCAGCCATGGTCAATATAAGGAAAGCTGGAGAATTGTGCAGGCTGTTTGGAAATTAAGAGGTTGATAGCTCATTATGGAATAAGCAATGCCAAATTTGAAAAAGTGCTGGTGAAAAAAAGGAAATAAAAGACACACAAAGAAAAAAGTGATTGCAACGAATTCTCAGGAACTGAAGATAAGGTACTCTATTTTGCTGATGAAAAAAAGTTTTAAAGGCCAGTGGGAGAGAAGGAAGGGAATGGGTACAAGCAGTGAGTACCTCTGACTAATAGTGTTTATTTTTTATTTTTGATTGGTCTAATGTTTTTCAAATTTAGTAGAAGACAACTTCTTAGTTTATTTTCAGTGTTGTGGAAATATACATTAATTAAATCTATAATTCTTTTTTGTCATTAATAATAAGCTTCTGGTTAATTATGTGTTGGTTTACAGAATGTGTGGGTGGTAATTATAAATGCTTTGATTCCCTCATTTAGTATGGTGTGGTCATAGTATATGCTTCCAAATTATGCAACAAGATTTGGCTTCACAGCCTTCCTCAGACTGAGCTTGCCTCTCTCCCTCTTGAAGTGACTATCTTGACTCTGCTATAGAAGTATCTCGGAAGGGAAGGAATGAGTACTGTTATATAGCCTGTCATTTATATTTCACCTGCTTAGTTCACTTGTTGGCTGTTGCGCCACAATTAATCCACTGGCAGGAAAGGATACCTGGAATTAAGAGCTGAGGAAAATTCTTTTTACCGAGTCTGTTTCCACATAGTTGTTTATCCTGCAAACAAGATTTAACGCACTTTAAAGCAAGAGTCTTAATGGTCTTAGAAAAAGTGCAAAGAGAATTCTCTTTAGCTTAATTCACACCACTTAAGAGGTACAGCAATTTTGGGTGACGTATGGTATTATTATGCTGTACATCTACATCTCATACTACCTGGCTTCAGGCAAAAAACTGTTATTTCAGCTTCCCAACAGTTCAGCTCCTGCATTGATAATTTGCACAGTGTGGAGGGATTGTATTGACGTAGAGATGCAAGAGGTGCAGCAGGATCTCCAGAATCCCCACCCAAGGACGTTCACCTCTGTGGAGCTGCACGAGGAACTTGTTTTGACCCATTGAAAGCAGAACACTCCTGAGAAACTTCATATTGGTAGAGAAGCAACTTAGGATTTCTTTCTTTGTGTTACTTAGAAGTTGATGTGTCACTAAGTGCTGTGTCTCCCTCCTCTGGAGACAGGTTTAAGGGTGACTGTCTCGGGAAATGGCATTCTGCAGGGTCACTCTTGCCATTGTCTGTTGATACAGTCTGGAGGACTGTAATAATTGTGGCCCTTTGTGCCTCCACAAAACTAGAGAGGATAATTATGAGTATTTATTAATGTAACGAACCAAAGACAGCAGTGTTTTTGTGGGCTGGTTCATGCGAGACTGGTCTATGGATTCTGTGTTCCTGCTGCTACTTTCCAGTTTCCTGGAAAAAATGTGTAAGTTCTTGGCTCTAAACTTAGTAAATGGGAGAGACAAATTATACTTCTGTAATTATTTTGATTGCAGTTTGATTGTTGTAGTATATTTCAGATAAACCTACAGTGCATGAATCATAAGAAATTACTAGCTAGAAAATAATGTTACAATGCCAAGAGGTGCTTTTACTCCACAAATAACTAGTTAATGTCAGTGGCTGTAAGTTGTTTTTGTTGGTTTTTTTTAATCATGTGTGCATTGAAAGACCATTCATTGCCTTTCTACTATGTAGTAATCTCTGATAAGTTGCTTGTATTTTTAGATTTTGTATGACTTATGTACTCCTCAGGCTTTAATATATCCTTTTCATATAGTTCTTGCTTTGTGAATAGTTTCAAAGTGACCGTGACTGTAAGCAGAAGGTTTATTTAAGCAGTAAGTAAACTAAAGAACAACATCAGAAATTACTGTCAAACTGACAGGAGGGCAATGGGAATACTAATACGTTTCCTGTGTAAGTGAGCAAAACTTGTCTGTGCTGCTCTCTGCAGCTTTCTGTTAACTAGGAGCTAGTAAGTATTAGCAGCTTGTGGGTTTTTTTGCTTGACTAGCCTGGCAGTGTGTGTGTATATATATGCATATATATATATGTAGCATATATTATACAGAGCTGTGTAGAAGACCTTGAGAAAACAAGATTTTATGCATTGTTGCCACCTCGCATTATGAGCATTGTATAGCTGTTAGTGGTGCAGTCCTGGCCCTTTCAGGTTCAATTATCTTATTAGTGGTAAAATTGGAAAAATATTGCTGGGAGATGGTGATTGTGTGTTTAAATAGCTAAAGTAAATACTTATAACTATAATCTGTAGTTTAAATATGACTAAAATTTCTAGCAGGTACAGCTTGCAACATTCCTTGGCCATCTTGTCCTCTAGTTGGGGACACGGCTGGACTACAGCTGCGTGCTTCCTGCCTGCACACGAGGGTTCCCTGCCAAGGCATCTAGCACAGATGTAGATAAGAGAGGAATGGTGGGTCTTATGAAGGGTCTTATGAAGGGACAGCTGGGGACTGTTATTAAGTCCTGTAGTGCGCAAATAACCTATATACTTTCAACTCTGACCTGGAATGCTTAGGGTGCTGAGGGCTAACTCTAGCAGTTTTTGGAATAAGCACCACTGAAAGTTTAAGCTACAATGACATGAATCCTTATCTGTCCGTGTGCTCTATCTCAATATAAAGATCTGATTTCATTGCAACTTGGACAAGATCGTGTAGACTGCCTTTACAGACCATGGAGAGACAAACACATGCGTATACACAGTTTCAGATAGTTAAGGATTAGAAGTAGCACACTGTACTTGTGGGTGGTGCCTAGTGTCTTCTGACCAGATGAACTGGACTCCAGGAGTAGCTAGATGGCACAAATGCATCATTGTATAAATTTGGAAGGTACTATTCCCGGAATGTTTTGCAGCATTCATTCAAGAATTCCTGCTAAAGTGAAAACTTCCACTGATAAACTCTTTTGTGTAAAATGTCTAGAAAGTTAATTCCTGAGGGTAAGTTAGCACTAACTGGTGTTAATTTCACTGAGTATGGAATTTGTCCAGACATCTGGCTTAATAGAGGAGAGTAGCTGCTTTGGAGTGTAGACTCCACACACTTTAAGTGGCTAAGGTTAGATGGTGTATACACCTTTCCACTCTTTCCCCAGTGTATATCAGTCGAAGAAAGAGGATTGCAACCACTTCCATTTTGAAGTGAACTTGGCTTCCATTTTCAAATGATCTGTTGAAATGGTGACAGTAGTGGACATGCTAAAGTAGTAGGTTAAATTATCTGTAATGACTCAGTTTGGCTTAATTGACATTAGAGGGCAGGAAGATCCTGAAATGATCCTTACAGCCTCAGTTTCCTAGATGCTCCCATCACGAGTGTATCATGGTTTCACCAGATATGAGTGCCTGGCTTCCATCTACTTGAACACCCCTGAGAAGAAAGAATAGCTGAGTCTTCTCTGATATGGAGAAGGAGCACAGCTGTGACACTTGAAGGTTAGAGCTTAAGGGATGCTGTAAAGTGCCTCTGCCCTCATGTATACTGACTTGGCAATGGAAGTATGTGTGTTCTACTGGAACTGTTTTTGTGTAAGATGCTATAATGCAGGCATTTCCTGAGAGGTGACAATATGTAACTGGATTGGTCACAAAGAAAAGCTGAGGTTCAGTCCTTAAGACAACAGTAATAAAAGTAAAAGCAAATTTTTCTGACCCTAGACTAACCGAGATTTTTGTTTTGGAAGAGATTGTGTGTATTTTCTTTTAAATTATGTTTTTGACATTTTTCTTCTTAAGCAAATCACACTCTGTTTAAAGAGAGCTAAATAGACAAAATAGCAAAGACCTATGCATAAGCAGAATTGTAATGAGAGAAACAGACATAAAAGGAAGCCATTATTTTTATTTTCCTGGAAGATTTCTCTAATTTGCAATTTTTTTTTAATAGTCCACATAAAGCAATTTTTCAAAGCTGTCACCATGAGTAATAATTTTGTTATATCTGAGATATCAATTTAAGTACAGCTGTAATAATACTAATATTATTATAAAATGGAATGATGCTATGTTAAACATCTTGAAGCAGGCAGATGTGAACCTGTCTGGAGAGATGTATTTATAACCAGTAATAATTAAGAATTATTTTATTAGCTCTTAGAAATCTCATCTGAGACCAAAATTGGGATTTTTTGCTAATGTATCCTAGAAACTCTTCTTTCAACAAAATGTCTAGTTGTCTTCTGATTCTTAATGTCATTGTGGCCTTAACTACAACCTGCAACTGAATGCTCTAATTTTATGCTTTGAGAATTCCAGCCTTTTAGAATTTATGAATTTTCTACCTTACAATTTCATTTAATAGGCACTTGCTTTCTGTCCTGACAAAGCTCTTCATCTACTTTTTCTATGTATCTTTCATTGCTTTATTCATTTTTGTTCCTTGTCATTCATCTCCTCCAATTAAACGATCTGTCCTTTTCATCTGTGTTTCTGCAGATAGAAATTTTGTAGATTCCATACTGTTTAAGAGAATGTAATGGGATGGGAGTGTCACAGTGAATATTTATGACCTTTTGGCAACTGTCTTTGTGAAACTGTGACAATTTCCTCAAAAAACGGAGAGAGCAAGTACATTAATAGTTTTGGGGGTGTTTTCTCATGTTTTTTTAGCATAATTTTTGCCCATTCATCCTCCTGCGTCTCCTGTTGGTTATACAAAGCTTTGATCTGCTCCTATTAAGTTGTACCTATAATATGCTTACTTTGTTTAAGTTAGAATGAGTCTTAGCAATAGTCTCTTTTGTTTGTTGCAATAAAAATACCCCAATACCCATACTTAGATGTTTTCACTATTAATTGTGATCTCTGAATGGAAGAAAAGATGGTATTTGCAGACATAAGTTGAGCACTGTTATTACTGCAAGAAGTGGGAGGTGAGAAGGACGATAAAGATTCTTTGAAATCAGCGAATTTGTTCTCCTTTTGTCGTTTTTAACAAAATATATCTGTTTTTGTTGATATTGCCTAAAAGTTCTAATTTTAATAAGACCAGGTTTTTAATTTGCCAGATATGACATGCATATAAAGAAATATCCTTTTCCTGTAGGAGTGCCTACAGTCTAAATATACAAAAACACATGGGTTGAAAATAAGATTTTACAGTTGTAGCATTTTCTTTAAACATAGCTTATTTCCTTTGTCCTTTATCCCTTGTGTTGAAAGAATGCTTCTTAAAAAGCATCTTATAAGGAAAGTTGTAAAGAAGTGTTAGTTCACTGCAAAAAAATAGTGAATATTGATTAAATGGAGAAATCACAACAATCACAACAGACAGCATACGAAGGCAGACACTCATACATGTGTCATACTCTAGTCATCTGTTGTGTTGAGTAAACTGGGCTGTAATTCAAAGGAGGGCCCTACTTAGCTTTTTGTTTCTCATGTAGCACCAGGGACGCATGCTCAGGGGACAGTGGTCAATGTCAATACTTTTCTAAAGCAAACAGTTCTAAAAATTGCAACTGTAGGGCGCTTGATCTAAAACCAGATTTGTACATGCTATTAATTGGATCCAGGAGTGGACTTCACAGCATGCAACAGAAAGGGAAAATTTTCTCTTTGCGTCATGAATGTAATGAAACTGTTGACCCAATGCCACTAATAGCTGTGGCTTAGTTGACACAATCTTGTAGCTTTTTTAAGCTAGTAGGACAGCAACATCTCAGGGCTGTGAAAAGTATTTCATTCTTAGCTGGGTAATAGGAGAGAACAAAGCTGCTTCATTCATTGCTTTGTGTCTTGTAGACACCAGATTTTTAGTCTTTCTGGTAAATGCATGTTACTGTATTGTTATTATAGGTCTTATTCTCTGTTGTGTCAATTCAGTTTTTCTTCATATCAGTGAGGGAAAATCATCTAACAAGGAGTCATCTTTTAACTGCATTTTCTATCTGAAATGGGAATTTCCGTGGGATAAGAGAGCTATAGGTTTTCAGTTAAGTTGGTTTAAGTTTATTGCGTGTGCTGGAGAAAGCCAGTGGGATAAGACTTAGGTGATAAAATATCTTGTCAGGCAGCTGAGGAATGTTGGAGGAGGCAAACAAGAGCCAACTAGGAGGAAGTTCTGCAATCTATTTATGAGATAGGATGTTATTTTAAGGTAAATGCACCTTAAAATACTAAAATCTACAAAGTGTTTATCAGTGGGTGATATTAGAAAAAGTGGTAATCAGAATAAGATGTGCCTCATTAGTTTTTGTGAACATTTAAAGGTGCAGGCTTTGTTCAAGGTGCTTTGAGACTAATCTTTCTGGGAAACACAGAAATGTTATGTGTGCATCCTTTCCTGAAGAATTAACAATACTTCCCCCAGCTAATGTTTGGCTGAAATGCCGATTTTGATAACCTTAGCAAATGTTCAGATTCTGCTTCAAAATTATTATTTTTTTTTAGATCTCTTTTATTTTGACCTGAACTGAACTGGTCCATTGCTGCCATGAAACACGTTTGATATCTAATGTGTCTTTCTTATGGTAAAACAAAAAATTCACTGAATTCTGTTTGAATAAAATCAAGGACAAATCAAGAAAATATTTCAAAGATATTCAGTATAGATTAAATCCATCAGTAAGTGAAAAGGATACAGTTTTCAAATACGATCCTAGTGAATTTTCCAAGGAATTTGGTGCCAAATCGCCTTTGAAATTTAGCAGGCACAAGCTTTTAACTTAATTAGACTCTTCAGGAAATCCAAAGCCTAATCCCCTTTTTAGACACCTAATAAGTAGTATCCAAAGTGGAGGATCTTTAGGTGCAGAATTCAGAAATACTCTTTTAAGAAAGGGCTGTTTTTATTGTTTGTGAGCCCTTTTTTAACTTTGCAGCTAGCATTTGTTCCATTATTTTTGTGCGTTGAAGAAACAGGTTTTCCACACACATGAGCTGGAGTGTGTGTAATGTGGTCTGGTATCTGCATATAGTGTCTGCTTTGAGATGGATGTCACCCTTGTGAGTACCTTAATTATAATGAAGATATAGTCACTGCTTGCAATATTTATTACTAGAAGATGTCTGTAAACTTATGCTGTAAATGATCTTGAAATTTGCAGCTTTTCGTAGTTTCCCATTGAGAAAAGTTTCTTCTGGGGAGAAAAAAAGGTTTGACTCGGAATTCAAATACAAATGATAACTTCCTGTTATATCATTTTCAATCCATGTATTCATTCACCCAGTGGGAACATGCTTTTAAGGGTGGTACTTTGCAGTGTAAGAAGCATGTGATGCTTGTGCCAAGGCTGAGATTTTGCTCATGTCTTCAAGAGTAGCTTTTAAAGTTCAGAAGTGGATACATGGGAGTGATTTCACATCTTGGAGGTGTTACAGTGTAATCCTGACTTTCAGAGCTTGGGTATTCATGTTGGTCAGAGAATGAGGAAGAAAGATGTACAATCTGAACTAGCATGCACGAGTGATTAGCATACTTTGCAGTCCTACAATAAAATAAGCTAATACTCTCTGATTAGCATGTGAAGATGCAATAAGCCTCTTAAATGTCCAGTTTCCAAGTTGCTGTTTAGCCCTGATATTATGATGAGAATCTCATGAGCTATTCAAAAGCAATATTATTTTCATAAAGCTGAGCTTTATAAAGGTAGGGTTTCTTTTGCAGAATATAAGTGGTGCATGAACTGTTGGTAGTGTTTGGAACTCACTCTTATGCTGCATTTTGAAGAACTATGAAATTCAGGCTTCTGTGTAAATAAATATATATACAGAATATATGTGTTCTGTATATGTTGTCGTCTTATGTTGAGTTCTGAACACGGATGAATTTTACCCCGTAGTGAACACACATGAAGAAAACAGTTGTAACAGTTAAGTGTTTTCTGTCCTTTTCTAGCTACTGAGTATATACTGATCAGAAGCTTTAAAGGTTTATGTAATTGTTATTTCACACCCCAGATTCCTAGAAAATCTTAGAACTGTTCTGCTGTAAAAATGTATGCGATAATTGCTGGTTTGATAAGATACTCAACAATGTATAATAAACTTTTTATCAGTATGTGATGTGAAGAAACTGGTTAACTTTATGGCACAAGGAGGGTAGGTAGTAAATCTTCAGTCCTGAGAATGAATTTATTAGCTGTTTTTAAGCAGGAGATTGACAAATCTGACCATTAATTTAGGCTCTTAATAACCTCTTCTGACTTTCTTTAAAAAATGCAGTTGTTCACTGAGAAAAACAAGAAAAAACCTATTTGTATCTGAAAATATTCTTAGGAACGATGACTTCAGAAAGTGTACTGGAGAGCAATTGCAACTTTTCTACTGATTGTTTCTGATTGATATGGGCAAATGATGAAAACTTGTGCTCACCAAAGGTGAAATAGCTCCGTGGAGAAGCTTGGCACTCTGAAGTGCTTAGTGGAACTTAACGGAACTGTAATTAGTATTGGGTCTTCTCAGGTTGGATTTTCTTCCAGTGCTTAAGCATTGGTGCGATTACATAGCAAAGAGCTTTTCATAGTATCCTCACATTGCACAGGAATTCACTATAAAACTTACTACATTTATGTGGTACTGAAGATAATTCAGTTCTTTGTTGAAGCTTGAAAAACAGATAAATGTAATAGCACATTATGTTTAATCTTATCTTCCAAAGCAAAACATGCAAGCAGAGGTAAAATAAAAGTATAATCAGATTAATCTTGCAATGTTTAGAAAGCTGGTAATGGTAACACAAAGAAATATATGACTTAAATCTGTGGTAGAGTTGTGTTAATTGGGAATGAATATTTAAAGTACATAATCTGCAGAAATCCATAGAATTGCAATGATTTGCCTGGGTGTTTATTTTGAAAGATGTTTTTCCTTTGGGAAATTATTTTATCATCAACCTTCTCCTGCCTGCCCCCCATCTGAATTACCACTGTTAGACACCTAATTCCATGGAAAAGTAACAAACAAAACAAACCCCTGCAAAACTCTTGATTTCTTCATCAGTAAGTACCATGTAAACACCTGAGTAATTCGTATTTCAGTACTCCTCTTCAAAAAACGTTCATGGGTTTGATAGTAACCACTGGATCCTTCAGAACAGGAGCTTGAGGGATTTGTTTTCTGAATCTGCGTCCACTACAATTTAAAATGAGTGCTATATTGTGATAGTAAACTCAAAGTTAGTATGGCAATGCCCATCTAAGTCTAATAACTAATTACAGAATTAGGTGTCATAACAAATTATATTTGGTTAGAAATTAATATCTTTGCAATAGTTATGTGGCTCTGCTTTTGGTATACTTCCACAGCTTTTAGGTGAAATTATAAACTTAATCTTATATTTTTTGTCTTGTACTGTAATAACACTTTGAAGTTCTCTTTATGTGGAGAAAATAAAGAAGGATGAAGAAAGGCTTGTGTATGTGTAGGCAAATGTTGTATCACACATTTTTAAACTGAATTATCTTTGTTTAATCAGAAATGTAGTCCATGTTTAAGAACCAACCTTTTCTGACTTCATTAAGCTTCTCAGGCATGTAGAGTTTCAGCCAGGGAATGTGCTTTGTTTTGAACTCAGTCAGCAACCCCTATAAAAATGTTTAATTAACTTTTTGCCAATGTCAATATAGTACTATTATACTCAGAAGGCTGGATGAGCCCCCTCTGGTGGCTCATTTACATTGAAGTTCTGTTCTTTCCTTTCCTTAAGTATCTGTTTACTAAAGCAACCAAGGCTGCTGACCCTAGGTATCAGTAAGGCATCAGTTCCTTGTGGGCTTATATTTTAATTGAAAAACATCAACAATTTTCTTACAGAATGAAACACCAGCATTTAAATTCACAGGAGTTTCAATTTGTTAGCAAAATAAATAAAGAGGTACTGGGTAACAAAAGTAAGCAAATAAAACTGAATTACTTGCTCTAGTCTAAATCACACATTAGATAGGTGGCAGTAATTTAGGAGTGGCATCCACTCTTAAACTTAGGAAATATTTGGATATTAAAGAAAATTATTCAAGAACGTGAAGTCTGTTCTTTTAAATTGGTTTAATCCTTAAGCTGAACTACAACTTGAGTTAAAATAAATCTTGATATCAGAGTTCATTTAAGCTATTTCATAACATTAAAGAGAAGCATAATGCATCTCACATATAGTCTTAATATTGTCTTAAGTCACATATTTTCTTAAGATTATGGAGCCAGGAGACTTTATGGGTCAAAACCACCAGCAAGTTTAAAGTGAATTTGCCACCTCTGTAATGTTAGTTTCCACAGATCCTTTCAAATTACATGCTCTTGTTATTTAATGGGATCCTTATCATACTGGTAATGAACCATCCTCTCTCTGAAGCAGTGGGAGAAGTTTCAAAGCCAAACAAACAACGTGCAGACTGGACATGAGGTTAAAAATTTGGTTCAATATAGAAGATACCTTTTATTAAGGTATTTTCAATAAAGCTGATTACAGAATAGAATATTAAAAAAGTAAAGAAATTATAGTTCCTGGAATATGAATATTTAGCCAAAGACAAAATCCTGCCCAGGTTTTTCTGAAAGAAAGGAGAAGGAGGGGATCACAACAGATGAGAATAGGAGGGAAACTGCATTATTTTAAGCTTATAAAATAGAGATGTAAAATATAGGGAAAAATACCGTATAATCAACAATAGACACCTGTAGAAAGTTGAGAAGAAATATAAAAAGTGTTTTGAATGAATATTCATTTGCATTTTTTAATTAATATCTTGCATTTTTTCATGTCCCTTAAACATTCTAGCAGCTGAGATTCACAAAGCAAATAATGATTAGCAAGCATGGAAAATCTCTAAAAGTAGACTTTCAATATTCACACAAATGGACCTGGTTGTAAGATTTTATTTCTGATCACAAACTGTGCATCTGTCTTCATTCTTTGTCAAATAATGATTGAGAGCACGGTTCATAGTATAATCTCCAATATTCTGTGCACCTGAATAACTGCATTAAAACCAACCAACCAAACCAACAAACTTGGTCTGGCAGTCTAATTATATGTAGCCAGTAACAGAAGCAGGTGGGTTAGCAAACAATAATTTCCTGTTGTGCAGTTTTTTTAGAACAGTTTCCTACCATGTCCAAGTTCAGCATCTCCTTGATGTTGGTGATCAGAACTTTGAGAAGTGGCAAGTCTAATTTTTGAGGAAATTACTGGTGTAGTTTGTTCAGGACTAAGAAGAATTGGAAATATCTTGCTTGGTGCACCCTAGGACTATGTTTTCATTTTTGCAGCTGATGATAATTAACATTTTCCAGTCATCCTTTGATTAAGAAATATGCTGATCCTTCTTATCAGTCTGTGCTCCTGGCTGCTATCCAAATTCTTTTTCCTGTTCTACCAGTGCCGTAACTGTGTTGCTTGTGCTACTGAACTTCATCCTGTTTCTAACGCTCTCATCTAGAAGATTGTCCAGGTATTCCTGCTTTGTGCCCTCCTCTGTGTTGACTGATAGCTTTGAATCTTGGCTAAGAACTTGAGTCCATTCTTACCGAATAATGCTGGAACTCTTTTAAGATTGTTGTATTCAGGTTTGTAGCATTTAACCTAAAACTAAGCAGGTGGATTCCACTGCTTGCCACATTTTGATGTTTCTGTTGTAAAGACTGTTAACAACCTTCTGTTAGAGAGCTGTTAAAATACCTTTTACATGTATGTCATTAAGAAGTAGGAAATAATAATGGGAAAAATAAAGGGAAATAAAACTTTAGGTGGCAATGTATTTATTTACCCTCTACCCTTTAACTTTAGTAAGTAATTTTTTTCTGTAGTAAACATAACCAAATAACTCAATAGCCATTTCCTGAACAACTGGACTTGTATTTGTGCTTTGAAGTAGAACATGGATAATAGCATTTTAATTTTGTGTTTTTATGCTGGTGGACATGTACAGCTAGACAGCATGGCATGCAGATTACTTCCACCGGTACAAAACCAGCAACATCATTTCAGACAGTGTAATTTTATGAAATGATACCACCTTTATATTGCTGAAGGTCAGCAGTGTTTGTAAGCAGTGATGGTTGAGAGGTTGGTGTTCATCATGAAGGTAGAACTACCTGAACTGGGGAGGTGATAGGACCTCTTAGCACTTGTGGGCATAGACATAAGGTAGGTACTGCAAAATAGAATAAACATGGTACAATCCCTGTCTTGTGTAGTGAGTGGCTAAGTGTCACTGCAGTATAAATAGCAGTTTCTTGAGTGGATGCTTTAACTGCATAATTTTATTTCTTTTGTAGTGTAAACTGGTTAAATACATAGTGTGCCCATTCTATGTAAAAGTTTGTCATTGACTTTCTGTTTGTTTTTATAAGAAGTAGCTACATTTAAACAAAAATTCCAAATTATCACTCTAATTTGTGAGACAAACGGGCTGTTCAAGCTACTGGCAGTTTGTAGAACTTTGCAAGTCTTTCTTTGTACCTTATTTCACAGGGACACTGTAGCATGATAAGTGAAGAGTACGCTTGGTTTAATTTAGATAAACAGTGCAAACACTGTATTGAAAGTATCCATGAAGGTTTTTGTGTTTAACAGTGGAAACCAGAAGTTGTTTTTAATTCTGCTATCTAGGAGATAATTACTGTAATTGGGTTTAGCAGCCAGCGGCTAAATTTTATCCAATTTACCACTGTTCATATCTCACTTTCATCAAATCTGTTTCAGCTAGGTAAACTTTTATTTGATGTACTGGACATATTTTAATCCAGTCTCAGCTATTAGTTTTCAATTTTTTAACTTGCTTTTTGACTTGTAGCCTTCCATGACCTGGGTTTTTAGGTGTTCTAAAACTGCTTAGGCAGTATATCTGCACAACTATGCAAGTGGCAAATAGGTTCTTCCATGTTTGCACTGACTTCTATTTTAGCCTCTCCATGGAGAAGACCTGTGCTTAGTAATGCTGTTGAAGAAATGATGTGTAATAGTGTGCAGTGTCCTGTGAATGGCAATATAGAAAAAAATATACAAAGACATTAACTTGAAATTTTTAGTTGATTACTTCTTTAATACCTTTAATACACCTATATTCTTATTACATTATGTGGTATTTCTCAACACTCCAGTCAATTATGAAGCTAAAAGAGGGCAATGGGGAAACCTGCCAAAATCCCCCTGAGGATCTAATAACATGATGGCTACATTCAAGTCTATATAAATTCCATATAGCATTTAAAAAGTGACTTCTAATATGACATCTCACATCCATTTGTTTTAATTTGTGAAGAAGGCAAATTCTATTCACCTTTTTTAAACAACTTCTAAATTTTGCTTTTGATGAGGACTTACTTGCACAAGACTTCTGCCTAAAACTCTTTTGTTCCTCGGGCTTCTCCATTTGGAGCCAGCCCACAGTCCAGAACAGTATTTAAGACATACTGGCCCAGATAGCAGAGAGCAACATGTTTTCCTATTCAGAGGCAAAGATATCTGGAAACTGGTCCATGCTGCTTTGAAATATTTGTATTTGGCTAAAGATATCTTTCATATTTGCTGTAATTCCATGACTAACTTTGTACTGCAGTAGGTTTAAACTTTTTTTTTTTTTTTAAACTGTGAGGGATGGGAGAAGATCTGAAGGAATTTTTCATTTATCTAAAAATTTCATTTGGTTCTAGTGTCATGTAATTCAAGGATGCTGTGAAGCCCAAGGGATTGGTTTACATCAGTCGTGTTTGGTCTGCATTAGACAACTGCTAGCTGCATTTTTAATTGAGGTGTTAGAAGCTTCTGCTAGTTAAAGTGACTGTACTTCATCTGACTTGATCAGTGTCTAGTACTGGTATCCACTTCCACAGCTGCTGTAGTGATCAGACTTGCTTCTCTGTACCTAAGATGTACTTAAGAATATAAGACAGGCTGAAAGTCACAACAGGTAGCTTCCATTAAATTTGCTAATATCAGTGAGATCTGTGTTTTCTTTTTTTTTCCTCTCAAAACTTTATGTAACAGAGTAACTGCTACTTTAAGGGAAAGAAAACCACATTAGTACTTTGTGAGTGAAAGTGGGTTCCTGTCCAACTTTTACTTCTTAGTATAATATATTAAATTTTATACTGATTGTCTGTGTGGAGATTGCTTTAATCTGAAATATCTGCAGAAAAGGGAAAAATTGTGTTTAAAGGGTGTTATTAGAAGTTTATATATATATATATATATATATATAGTTGTGTGCCTGTATGTGTAAATGAATAAAGGCCTCTGAATACGTGCTGGTATGTGCTGATACAGTTTTGATAGCCTGACAAAAAACTTTCATTTAAAATTGTAATCAGGATTCTTTTCTACAGAACTTATTCATAAATTCTTTTGAAATCTGCCTCCTGACCATACCCCTTACTATTATTATTATTGTTGTTGTTGTTTGCAGTTGTTACATGCTTTACCCTTCAGTAATTTTGTCATCAGTGCAGATCAGAGGTGAGAGGCTCAATTGCTTTGATGTACTTGTTAATATCAGTGGGAAATGGAGTGGATCCTTTGCAGTAATTTTGGGTTACAGATGACTTTGTACTTTATACAGGGATATATCCAGGACTGCAGTGCGTTTGAATGAAGTAATGGAATATTATTGGGTTCAAACTCTTCATAAAACCACGTTGTTTTGTTGTCTTCTCAAATAAAATTGTGATGAGAACAAATGAGGTGGTAGAGTAATACTTCCTTTCATCAATTTCTTATTAAGGAAATGAAGGTAATAAATGCTGAAGATAATATATTAAAGTGACTAGGACACTGAAGGTGTAGAGCAGAGGCAACGTAAGATGTTTGTAGTATATAGAAAACATGTTAATAGGTCTGAAAACATTTATGAGGGTGTAAAATCTCCCCAGTTAGATAGTAAAGGGAACGTAATACATACAGTGTATGTAACTTTTCTGTATTATTTTTGAGGACAGTGAAACTTATTCCTAGATCTCAGGACTATAGGCTATCGGTCTGTACCTTTTTGTACATTGTGCATTCATAGCCAATGTATCTTTCTGACAAATAATGTGGACTCCAAACTACCAACTTCTAAGTGTTTTATGTCCACTTTTATTTTGAAATTCAATATAGCTTTTGATTTAAAGATCATATAATGGCTACAGTACATCTTATTTAAAGAGGATTTTATGCTGAGTAAAAAAGAATTAGAATTACCTGTTCCTGATAAAAGAAAGTGCTATTTATGCAGGGAAGCTTATTATTATGCTTTCTTTAATTCAAGAATCTTGCAAAAATTTGGGATTCAGTAAGTGACGGCATCAAGGCAGAGTGATTATATATAGGCTGCCAGTAAACTGGCAATACGCTAGTACAGTGTTTCCTTGTAACTGTGTTACAAAAGGGGTTGTTTTGCTGTTTTTCATTCTCTCGATGCTTACATCGCCACGGTCAGACCATTAACCATTAGTTGATCAGATTCTCTTCTTCAATGCAGTAGGCTTTTGTAAACAGCTATGGTGAGAAGATAATGTGCTCCTCATTAAATT
Organism: Strix uralensis; assembly: GCF_047716275.1. Lineage (NCBI taxonomy): Eukaryota > Metazoa > Chordata > Aves > Strigiformes > Strigidae > Strix > Strix uralensis. The sequence goes on from NC_133975.1 coordinate 45,212,856, forward strand.
AAAACAAAAATGTTGTGTGTGTATGTAGGGTTAGAATTCTGATCCCTTTTAATTGTCTGATTCTTATGGAAATGCTTCCAGGGATGGTTTTCAAAGCAAATGTACGTGTCCTGAGTGTGAGAGAGGACATAGTACCCTCAGAGCCAGGGGTGGAGGGAATAGATGAAGAGGTTGCATGTGTTGCAGGCTAGAGCAGAAACACACATTGTAGTCCACAGCTAGGGAGCAGATCTGCATTGTGAAACACCAGGAAAATGGTTCCTTTTGTCTTGATTTCCTTCGTGGTCACCTGACTGGTACTGTTCATAAAGTGCGTACCAATTACTAAAAATTAGCTTGGATCCCTTGACTTTTCTGAACTGGGATTAGTAGGGTTTCAAACTGTAAGCAAAAAGGGGAGTACATCTCTCTTCTGTAGTTACTTGCTTCAAGAACTGCACCTTATATTTCTGTAACTTAAATCAGTTACTGATGGCCCACCCAACACATATCTCTCTTCTCTGACACATCATTTTCATCTGCTCCAGGTCAGCAATTCTCTTCTGTTACTGTCATCCCCTCGAGGCTGAAACCTCATCTAGCTGCTTTGCACAGCAGCGCTATACTTCACCAAGCAGCTGTCACGCTGTCCTTCTGGTGAGGCATGGCACCAAATGATGACTTTTTGGGTGGTATGTTTTCCCAAATTAGCATTGTTTAAGTAGAATGTCACAGGCTGATCTCCATAGGGAATGGATGGAAGTTACCATATTTTCTAACAAAGGGGTGTGTGTATATATATATATGTATATAAAATCACTTTATTTACAACTTTGAAGTACTTTGGGACTATGGGAGTTAAAACACATTGTAAATTGAAATCAGTAGTTTTGTTGTTTCTGCAAGGTGTGCTCTGATGTTGGCCTGTTGTTTCTGAGATCATAGATGTATTAACACCTATGCAAAAGCTTTATGCTTTATAATTTTATATAGTAAAGTTAAAAAAGCTGAGGGAACACTAAACTCAAGTGTGGGACACAAAAACAATCCTAATCCCACCTCTGCCACTGACTTTTATGCTCTGCTTTTGGATAGGTCCCTTATCTTTGTGGAGAGCGTGATGCTCTCCATATTTCTATGTGTAGCGATATGAGGCTTGATTGTTTTGTGACTTGATTTAGCACTTGGACTGGGAAGAACCATGTTCAGCATATGTACAGTGAGGGCAATCGCATGTTAATATGCAGTCTCCACCTGGTGAAGAAATGTAATTAGTGAAACAGTGAAGCAGAATGCAAGCATGGATTTACTTGATGGTAAAGTATACCCCTTGATTTGGACTAGGGTTTTTTTTGTTACATGCTTTTTAATAGCATAGGTTCACTGTGGTGGAAAAAAGGGTCACAAGACTTCATCATTTTAAAAAGAACTAAGCATATCTCACTCTTTAAGGTCCTTATTCTGGCTAACTCAAACAGACATGGAGGAGATTAAAGAGATTACTGGTTAACCTAGAGATCTCTGATTTGAATCTCAAGTTCAGATTATTTAAAATGCAGAATTATTGGCACAGTATCAAAAGGCAGGTTGACTTTTTAAAATTTAACTGAACGTGGAAACACACACGACAGGAATGCTCCATTTTAATATCTCAAAACCACTAGTTTTCTATCAGTGCTTTTATCGAAGAGGTAAGTGATTATCATGACAAAGCAGAGCCAGGTTTAGGGATTCTTAGTCTGGTTGTTCCTCTGTGGACGGAAATGAGTTTGTACCTTTAAAACTTTCTGTTAAACTAATAAGGAATTTCCTTATACATTATAGTATTGTTTAAGATTAACAGTTAAACTTTGCCAGTCTGGTATATGACATTTCTTGTCTTTGAATACTGCTAGAATAAATTTTTGTATTACAGCTGTTTTGGTAAGTGGGAGCTTGTCTTTTTTTCCTGATTTATGTTCAAAATTCAGAAAAATCTCCCTGTGTACATTGGAAGCTTTTAAAATATACATTCAAACTAATTTGGAAATATTAAAGATGGAATAAGCATGTAAATTATAACTAAAAATGCATAAATGAACTGTGTAAATAGCAGTAGACTTCATTTTATTCTTTGTAAATCTATTTCATGACTATAGATATATATGTATATATATGGAAATATAGGTAATAAATATATAGATATAAAAATGTGCACACGTACACACATGTGTCTTGCAGCAGCTGTAAAGTCCTAGTACAGATTACGATTCTTAAGGCATTTGATAAACCCTTGTATTAGTGTGTCGATATACCTTAGTTTAAACGAGTGACGTAAAACTGGAATGGCAGCGTGAACCAGATCCCAATTTATCTCTGGCTAGTCTCTTGTAAGCTCTGTTAACTCAGACTGAAGAATAGTAAGTAGTGGAGTAGTGAATCAACATATTTTAAATCCTCCCCACATGGCTTTGTAAGAAAATCCAGGCTGTATATAATGCCATTATTTCTTGTTAGAATTCCAACTGCAACTGTATACAGCTAGAAATAAAGTTGATTTATTTCAAGGCCTGGGTATTATTATTTTTTTTAAGTGTCAACATACTAAAACACTGTTAGTGTTTGCTCTGCTTTTGGGGTTTTTTTCTGCTTTCATTCCTGTATTATTTATACAATGCTAACAATTTGGCTTATGATTTAATGATTTCTTTACTATTTTTAATCAAAATCAGTTTTGCTTGCATTCTTAATATTTATCAAGAATAATAAAATTTTTAAAGGAGTATAAGTGTTAAGAGTTTCCTTTCTTCATAACCATTTTTGTAGTACAGCACCTGGGACATTCTTCTATTGTTTTGCATTTTAGGGGGAGGGGAGATGGTGAAACAGTTTTCCTGGGTATTTTGCTTCTTGTAACTGAGAGAACAGAAGCTGTTAGGTGGGAGAAGCTCGTGTAAATGAGAGAGTGCGTGTGACTACTGTAAAGACACGTGTGTGTGTGTGCCTTTGGCTTGTCCTGCTGAGCTTGCTTCTGGTGATGTCTTGGGAAAAGACGAGCACAGCAAAGGGTTAACTTTTTACTATCAACCTCAGAAAGGCACATTTGCAATCCCTCCCAGTCTTGTCTTCCTTTTTACACCTCATTCGCTCACCGCTGCTCTTCACTTCAAGGCAGATCCTTTGACCTAAGCAGATTATTGTAGACGCATGAAGGACACAGCAAGCTATCCGTGCTTTTAAAGGAGGAGATTTTGGCTCCAAAATAGAACACTAAGCTTTTCAGCCTTATGCTGCTTTACCTAGTCAGCACGAGGCGGTGTCTCCGGGTGCTTAGTGGACTCCTGTGGAATCAGATGGGAAACAAAAGCAGAAGTGGCAGCCGCTGCAAATGTGGGAGCCTGTGCCATTAGAGGGAAGCGATTGTTAATAAAGGCCTGCGAGACCCGGGTTTCCTTGGTTTCCATGACAGTTATTAGGTAACACAGAAATTGAATTGTCTCCCACAATGCTCTTGGGGGGCAGGGGGGCAAGGGGGTGCTCCAGCGACACAGCAGAGGAGTTATGACTTGCAGCAACTCATCACTCTAAGCATGTGAAACTCTCTGGATTATTGTGCCTTACTTCTTTGTTTGCCGTTTCTTGCTTGTGTTTGCAATTTGCTCTGCTTCACTTTTTTTTTTTTTTTTAATGGAAGACCCTGGCATATGGTACATGGTTTCTCAAATAATATTTTCCCCTTTTTATTTAGAGCTGAGCTTGGCAAAGCAAGGATATGAACAATTATACAGGTGGGCTACTCGGGGGGAGTGAAGATATAAGGCATCCAAACAGGTATTGGCAACCTGCAGCACTGTAAAAATGCCCCTCCAACAGATTTCTGTAGTTCCAGCGCGGGAGACTGCCAGCAATGGGAGAAGTTCAATGGGCAGAAACAAAGAGAAGAGCAAGGAAGTCGAGGTAAGAGGAAGGTTTCAATGTGCTCCGGTAGGATGAGTCTGCCTTCGGTAGCCAGTGGGTTTGGCTGATCAGCAGGACGCGGTGTGCTGTAGCGTTGCACAGTACACATGGGTGCAGCGTGCTTTAGCACACTGAAGCAAGCTCCTGTGATAACATCTCAGCATTACAGAAGAAAGGAGCATATTTGGAAAAAAAAAATTATGAAGGAAGTTGCAAACTGCATTAGGGGGTTTTAATATTTGTATTTAAATGCATGGGGTGTGCTAATACTGACAGTCATTGTTCCTTATAAGCTGTCAAGTAGCAGGTTTTTTTTATAATAGGTTGGATGTAAAAGTAGTGTTAATAAGATTCCTATCTCTATTTAAAAACAACAAAAATACCATGCTAAAGTCTTTCTGTGTGTGTTACTCATAGCAAATGTAGGCATGAGCTCTGTAACTTATTCTTTATTATTTAAAAGGCATTGGTGTTTAGTTCTTTATCCTTTGACTGATTTTCTTTGATTCATAAACATACAAAAGTGTTGTTCCATCAGTAAATATCGTATCCTCTTGTTTTCCAGTTAAGAAGAAACTGTAGGTTTATATTATATTAATAGTTAGAACAAAAAGTACAGAAAATCTGCAGTTTTAATAGTATTTTTACCTGTAGGAATCTCTTTTGCTATGTATAGGTTAAACATGTATTGTGCAAGACTGAAAAAAAGAAAGACATAATTTTCCATGCCAAAGCATAAGTAGTTGGTTTATAGATGTAGCAGTAAATGTACATAACAGACATCTGCTTTTTACAGACATGTTTCTTGTCTCTGTGTTTTTCTGTTCCATCCTGCTATATGGAAAAAAGGAACTATTGGGAAAACAAACATGATGTCTTTTATCTAAGAGATTGTATGACAAACTTCCTCCCTGAAAGAAGTAGTGTTTTAACTTTCTTTTTGTGGCTCTTGTGACGTAGTTTTCAGGAAATTGTTAAGTTCAACAGATGCTTGATACTCATAACGTGTCTGTGTGATTGTGGAAAAATAGTGGTAAGCTTGCAGGCTTTTTTTTTTTTTTTTTTTTTTTTAAGATACCTTTTTTGCTCAATATTTAGCTTTTACAAGTTCACTGAATGTGATTATTGTGGTTTTTGTTTGAGCACCTATGTATAAGCAGTGTCCTTCCCTGGAAGTAGTCTCCAGTTGCCTACTGGTAGCACTGTTGTCAGAGTTCATAATGTCTAGAGATCTGTGTTTTGAAATGGAAAACTTTTGCTGTGGTTTGTTTTTATTCTTCCATTGATTGGTTAAAGATGAACGTTCAGGTGGAAACTGTATTAGGACTCAAGATGTGAAAAACAGAAGTATGTAAAGTTACCCAGCTTAAAATTGCTCTCTGCCATTCTTGCTTTAATTTGATCATTAGAGTTAACTAGAGAATACATGCAGCATTCACGCAGGGGTCAGATAAGTGTGATTAGTTAATTTAGGGGGGTGGGGGAAGCATGGAGCTTCTGAATCATAAAAATTGTCTCGTGCTTTTCTAGGGTTTTTTGTGTGAGGGCTGGGTTGCATCATTTCAGCAAGACTCCAGTATCTCAGAAAACAAAGTATTTTCTTGAAAGTTGTGGAAGTCATATATCATAAAAGAACAAAATGGCTGGAATAATGAAGTTCCTGAAAGTTGTCTTCTAAAACAAATATTAAAAAAACAAAACAACCAACTCCACAAAACTCCCAACCAAATGTAAAGTACATGCTGCTCATTCAAATGTATTTGCTTAACTGCTCTCTGCTGGGCGGAGCCTAATCATCCTGCTAGAATATCTGCTCACCCCTTAAGGCTTATGGCTGTGATTTATACAGCATAAAAACTCCCTAGTGCTGTTGCTAGAGATTGTAGATCAACTGGTGAAGACTGGTGTTTTTCACATAATATCTACAGTTTATTTAAATTATGATGATGTTCAAGTTTGTTTTGTAGATGTGATTTGGGAGAAGTGAACCAGCCTTTTTATTGTCCAGACAGATTGCTCGGACTTATGTAGATGGTCTTGTATCTCTGCAACTCCTACACAGCATGGTCCTCACAAAGAAAACTTCCTTGCTTGTACTCAGTTGTTTCTGTCTGTGTTGGTGAGGCTCTTTTGAGTTCATGGTATCCGCTAATACTGTTTCTGTGAGTACCTGTTTCCTCTGCCTTTCCATTAACAGGCATTTTGAGGTGAAGCTAAATACGGTACTTAAATGGGCTTCCTAGAGCAGTGAGAGCACCAAGCTGGTTCAGGAAGACATGAAAAAATGAAATGTCTGAAAGATCTTCCAATTGCTAGGAGAAAAATTGTTAGGATTATATGCTGAATTCTGTTATTGCTAGAGAATTTTATATGATGTCCTTACAACAGCATTAAAATTTATGAAGAAGAGTTCTGTCTAATTGCAGAGCTCACGGCAACAAACTATTTCCAAGTTCACACTGAATGATGTAAATCTGGCTCACTTAAGAACCTCAGTTGCATATGACTCATGATGCAACTCATTCCATAATGCTTTTCTGCAATTACAGATGCTCAGAGACATGCTTTATCTGAAGATTTTAATATGCGTCTATGCACACTTACAGATGATTGCCAAGTATTGGTCTATTTTTAGAATGCTATGAAGTGCGATATTAATTATGAGCCACAAGTGCCCTTAATGGATATCTGACCAATATTAGGAATTGAGGTATGACACAATGGCTAGAGGGAGCTTTTTAAGGCAGTCTTCCGATGTAGCATCCTTTGCAGGATCAAAAACTTTAGTGCAGGCTATTTCTGTAATTTTTTTTGTTGATTTGGCTCAGTAATTAGCAGAAGTTGCAGCTAACAATGGATTTTGCATCAAATTTAACTGTAGAGCTTCTCTAAGTGTAGTGTAAAGACGAGGTAGTTTTCTTCCATTTCTGAAGCAATGAAAATGTTTAGGTGTTGTATAACCTGTTGCAGCAGCTCTGCACTACATTTCCACAATTCAGGTATAATCTTCTGCTAGTTTGTTGCACTGATTTTAGGAAGGCTTAACAGTCATTAATGCTACTTCGTTTTGCCCAAAACATTTAAGTGAAGAAGCTGACTTTCTTATTCTTTTAGTAGAGCTGTTGGAAACAATTGTTGCAGAAACAAAGATCAAAGTATAGAGTATAGGGTGCATTCACAACGTGATGTGGACTTTTTTGATATTCATAGTTAATTCAGCTTTCTTCAATATTTGAGAAAAATCATTGCAGTGAAATGTGTAATTGTGTTTATGTGATAGAGAAAAACACTTGGGTGTCTGTTTTCAGAATAGTTTGTTAATAGAACCATTGTTCAAAGTCAATTAAGTCAGTAACCTAAAAATCAAATTATGTCATCAGGACTCCAAATATGTTAAGTTTTTGAAAACATAGACTGCAGTGCCTTGAGACAAGTGCCATATTAATATATGTTCCCCATTTTATATGTAGATAATATTTGTACAGTTATGCTGGGCTTCCGGTTGATCTTCTCTACTGTGATAAAAAAGGCTAAAGAAATGTATATGATTCCTGAAGAATACGGTTGCTGAAATGCCTGTTCTGGCTGCTGGTAATTTTATTATTTATTTGTAAACATACAGTGTGAAATTCGTAAAGTAGTCTCTGTTTACATTGTCTTGTGTATAGGGCATAGATTATTATTCTAAAATGTGTTAAGTACGGAAAGAAATTTTCATACAGTACAGAAAATTGAACAGGGCAACTGAGTGAAGCTTAGCAAAAATACTAACTCTAACCTAGAGTTCACAAGGGCCACAGAGTAAACTGCCATGACTACCGTGGAATAACAATCTTGAATGTTGTATGCTCAGATTGGTTAGGAGCAAGTTTATAAAAACCAACAATGAAAGTCATGGAATGGCAGAGAAGACACTTCTTGCTACCAAACTAAATTTATAGACACTATACCTTTTCAGCTTAACCATTATTTTTCAAAATGTGGTACTGGAAAATTTACATGCTGTTTTTAAAAGGATTAGCATAGCGAGCTCTTGTCCATTAGAAGGAAAAATTAGGTCTGTTTATCTGAGTGTAATCATTTCAGAGTACAAGATATCTTAATAAAGAAGACAGTGACAGATAGGAGTCAATCTTGATTTGGTTACCTTGCAAGAATTTTCATTAAAAGAAAAGAATAAAAAGGCCCTCAGAACTGTAATATGGCTTTTGGACACATTCATATGGTAGTGTGATTTGCTTGTTATAGTGATGAGTCTTATGCCCGTTGACCCAAAACCAAACCAAATATCCTGAAGATGTTAAAAATGTGATATTCTCTAGTTACTATTAACAAGTAATGAATTTGCTATGTTATTGTTGCTTTAGTTTTGTGTTTTGATGCTTTGCTCATAACTTACTGGTAAATTGTTTTCTACTTATGCCTACTACTCTTCTAAAGCCTTAATATATTTTGTTGCGCTGGCAGAGGTGATGATGGATATTTGTTTCCTTCACAGAACTGCATAGAATGTAATAAGATGCAAGGAGGAATTTTATTTTTGTCCAACGTATACAAAATAAGTGCTGCTACATTTTTGAATCTACCTGCTTAAATGTCTTTCTCTTTCCCCATCAGATCCTCACCCCAATGTTTATTGTACTTTGGCATGAAATTTAGTTCTGCATACTGCACAGTTCAGTGCTGTGAAAGAAACATTGGACCTCTGTCTGTTCATCACCAGTGTTTTCATGTTCTGCCATCTCAAAGGCAGCAAGACATCTGCAACTTTTGAGTCTTTAAATGTTATCAGGGAAATACTTTGACATTTATGAAAAGAGAATGATGGATTAAACTTGAACTTGGTGGTTTTGCTGTACAGTTTGTACCTTTAAAAAATAATTTTAATGTGTTGCTTGAAATTATGTATGCCCATTTGCTGTGAAGAACATGCATTTTTTTGTAAGTAGATCTTCTCTTCAAGTCAGAATTGAGATTGAAACTTAATGGTTATTTCAAATGCCACATTAGAGTAGCTGCTAACATTTATTTTAAATGCCAGACTAGAGTTACTGCTAACATTTACCTTAAAGCTTGTAAATAGTTTAGGAGACATTGACATGCTTTTTAAGGGAGGAGGCAGTTGCTGAATGTTATTGATGGGAAAGAATTTTACCTATATATGTGTTATCTCACTTGTTGCTTGCTTAACTTTGAATAGATGTAATAATAGATGAAATGCTTTTAAAGGCATATACTTTCTTGTGTGTTACAAAGAAAGTAGTGCTTATACATTTCTATTAAATTATTTTCATGGCAGTTAAGTAAATACAGAGATATTTGATACTTGAAATTTGATTACTTGTCTGTAATTAAGAGAAAAGGTTAAGGTTTTACATGTCTGTATGTTTTATTGCCTTACAACCTTAGGTCAAGCAATGTATTGCATTTTTTTTTTAGATGGGAAGGCACAATATTTAGTGTAGTTAAATTTGTTAGTGGCTTGAATCACTTTCTCAAAAGGTGAAATTAAAGTAACTCCTGATATATGAAAATGTCACTTATACCAGTGCTAATAAAATAACACATATCTCTTTGGATGGCTTCAGGCATGTGATGCAAAGAATGAAAAACTTAGAATTCCAGGAAATTGGTGAGATAATTCATCAGCCAGATAGCAGATGTTTGTGGATTTGTTGCTCATTATCTTAAATTCTTTTCTTAAAGTTTCTTAGGTATAATTTAGCAGATAAATAGATATGGTCATTTATTACCTAACATACAGGTGGAATTTTTTTTTGCAGGAAGTGTGAGAATGTTTGTTTATGAGTATAGCTGCCCAAACAGAGTCATGTAATTGCAGTCTTTTTTTGAGGTATAATTTTTTATTCGACAAGAGATGTGGGGCTGAGAGAATGGGGAGGAGGAGCTCTAGCATATGAATCAGATTACTGATGTACTTTGACATATATTGCTTTTCCTTCATAGTTTGTCTTAATGATAAGCTCATATTCGACATGATGTTGCATACAACATATGACAAAATCTCTAATCCTGTATGTTGTCAATATTGTATGGTATTTCTCAAAAGACATGGGAGATTTTTCTTCTTTTCTTGACATGACCATGGTTTGGACTTCTATGCTGTGTTTGCATGGAAATCCACCAGTATTTGCAGTTATAGGACTTAACTGCTTCCTGGTGAAGCTTTTCTGCAATTTTGTGGTGATAGATTGCTGTTGTGTTTAATGGTTGAAGTGCTTCCAAAGTATAGCTGTAAGTGATTAGTTTTCTTTAAGATGCTTTAGAAAGTTAAGTTCTTTATCAGTAAGTCTTCTGACTCCTGTTTGGGAACTGTTATTATTTTGGTATGCCATGTGATTCTTATGACAGGAGATTTCATGACAGTGAGAAAAGGGGGAAGTGTTACCTAAAATACAGGCTAGATTTGTTCTAATAATTTTGGATCCTTGTTCCTTTTTCATATTCCTGTGAATAAAAAACATTACTCTGGTACCAGTAAGAAAATAAAAGATTGCTTGCTGTGCTTTTATTAGCATGCTTTAGGATAATACCAGTTCTTTACAAGCTGCTTTTCCTGATAAGATTATGTAAAGGCTACTGGCTGCATAGTATGATTGTCGGGCTTTTTATGAAAAGAAGATGGTAAAAGCATATTTCACCAGCTTGTGTTGCTGTGTATTGACTACGTGTCAAATACTAGTATTGATTTTAAAATGGGACTTTTCACTGATAAAGGATTTGAAGCTTAAGATTCCATATCTCAGTAGACTTCTCTATGTTTCTAGCCAATGCTTACAGCCTGCTGGCACATGTCTTCTGATGCTGCTGAAGTTTGACTACAAGTATCATGAAGAAAGCTTTTATAATTCCTTTTATATCTGAAATTCCCAGTTCCAATAAATTGAAGGTTTGGGCTTTTCTTCTCCTACTCTAAAATGGTTCTGAGTTTAAAATATTAGGCTTCAGATTTCATTTCATTTGGATTTCCTTCTGATGTTAGTCTGAGATTTTACAGAGGAAACAATGCCATATTAAAAAGTTATTGTAAATTTTTCCTGCTAATTTTTTTTTTAAACAAATGCAAAACCCCAACAAACCAAAACCACACACACACAAAAATTTCATCTTTTTTAATTAGTGGTTGTTTGTCTTGTCTTCAGCAATAACATTCCGTGGCTTACTGAGTTTCATGACTTACTTAGATCCTGAATTAGATTCAAGAAGTGGCTGTAATTGAGAGAGTTTCCAGAATGTGTTGTGTGCATAAACCTGGTGGCTGAATGGGGCTGATCTGCAGCTGGAAACAATTCAGGAAGCTGAAAAACTGATTATTTACTCTAGGTACCTTTCACGCTCACTTCAATTATGAACAGTGCTCTGTGAACCGTTCTGTCTGTTGCAGATGCTTTTCTTCTGGGGGATGACATATTGCAAATACAGTTCAAATGAAAGTTATCTAAGGCAGAAGTATGTCATCAGCAAAGCCTGTGTTCCAAGACTCATTTTAGAGAAGTACTCTCAAATCTAGACAGCATTTTAAAAAGCAGCTTCCATAGTCACATATACCCCACCAAATCTTGTTCTGATTAAAGACAACTCTCAGGCATTGAAATCTGGTTGATTGCAACTATTCAATTAATTAAGGAACAACATCATAGAGACCCAAATTGCTTGCCAGCTTTGCAAAACTTGTGATGCTAGCCCTACAGGTGTATCTAGCTTTGTTGGAATCTAGGTCTCCAAACAAGAAAATTTTAAAGGACAAAAGCCTGTGTATTTGGGTACATAATTAGTCCACACATCGAATTGTATAAAATTATTATTTACAGTAATATTTAATTCTTCTTCATAACAATGAACCAAGTAACACTGAATTTGACCTGATTTTTTTTTTTTTTTTTTTTTTTTTTAAAATCAGTCAGAGCAGACTTTCCCAGCTTTGGAGGTCTTTCTCAAAGACACTTCATTGTTATTGTGAAAGTGAAGCTATTTTCTGTATAGGATAGACAACACTTTCAGCTCATATCATCAGCTTTGGAAAGGGAAGGGTGCCTGACTTCAGTGAATTGTTATAAACATATTAGAAATAAAATTCTAGTTTACACATGTACACACTTCAGAAACTACTGAAATGACATGAAACTTCTCATTTTTTGAAAAATGAGGCGGATATTGTAGATCTGCCCAATTCTGTACCTGCTCACAGCTCAGTGCCTCGTTTCAGCACAACGGACAGCACCCAGGGCCAGCCTCTGCCCCCCGCTTTCCAGCTCCTGCAAAGGCTCTTCTGGAAACAATCTCTGTAAAACACACATGTTTCTTAGCTCCTATTTAATATGTTCTTTTGTAAGTTTATTATTTTGAGGTTTTCATCCTTGAATTTTGTATTATTTTCAATAAAAAGAGAAAAAGCAAGATTTTGTATTGGGGAGTGGAATTTGACCGTGACTTTTGATGGGAATGCAAGCATCAGTTATTTCATGTTCTAGGGTGGGATGATTTAACTTGAATAAGAAGATAGAGGATGGTTCTCTGTCTACTTTGAAGTATTAGTAGATCTCTCAACTCTTCTCCTAGGCTTTGAGTACACAAGAGTTGTGACTTCATTTCCCCATCTGCACCATCTTCTTAAATTGTGGCAGCAGGAATGGTATGCAGGCAATGGAGGCATTTCCTTGTTCAGAATATGTTTCTTAATTGTATTGATACTGTGGAATGAAACTTTTCAGTCATCAACATGAAGTCTGTACTTCATTTAGCTCACTTATTAGCCAAATTTGCCCAACTGTGTAGTCATAGGATTATGTGAATATACAAGGATGGGACTATTTTAGCAGCAATAATAAGAAAACTGCCTCTTGGAGCAAGTAGATGAATTGTCTGGATCCACTAACATGTGATCCAAAGAAAATTCTTTTTAGTGTACTCGCTGGATATATTTGAGATTACAGCTGTATTTTACAGCACTGTCATGCTGAAACAGTTTAAAGTACTTATGGTAATATGTCATTAATTTTAAAGTGTTTTATTAGAGAGATTTGCTTTCTAGTGGCAGCCCAGGTAAAAAAACCCATACATGCTGTCCACTGTCATTTTTCTTAAAAAAACCTCTTACAGATGCTTAAAAGGAGACTTTTCCATTCTGTGCTCCACCACTACTACAGTTGCTTGTTGCACTGGCTTTATTGGTTTGTGGGGGACAAAGACAATATAGCTAACACTTTGCCCTCTTATTACTCCTTATGGTTCTGAGCAAGAAATTAGAAATGTTGATTTCAGTATAGGATGTAAATGTCAAGTACCCAATGCAAGAACAAAATGAAGAGGGGGAAACGGACAGACAGCAATACTGTGTTAGTATTTCTGAGTTTTAACTACCTCAAGTATATTACTTCCTTTTACTTCAAAGACTTCCTTTCTTTATCTCTGAGAGAAAAATAAAATACTTGGTAGCACTCTCAGTCATCTGAGTTCTCCAGTGGTAGGCAAGACTAACATAGTGCAAATGGTTAATTGGGCAAACCTTGTGAAAATAGTACATTTTGTTGGTGAAATGCATTCTGTTGATGTGCTTGCTTTTTTGCAGTGAACCATGGAGGGACCCATGCAGTGAACCCTTTTGCGGGGACTAAGACATCTGAGTATGCTATATCACATGATAGATGTAGCTAGAGGGGATTGTGTTTAGGTGGCATACAAGGCCCAAAGAGGAGTTGGTTTGATAACTGCAAGGACTCTGTGCCTGGAGGACACTATATCTGTAGTGCTGGGTGAGAGAGTTAAAGGTGCTGTAGTCACATGGGACAGTGATTGCATGAGTGTTGTGAAAACTTTACTGCTCTCTCCCAGTTTTCTAACTACTTCCAGCCTTTTGGTCTAAATACAAGAGATCAGACATAGGTGGGGATGTGAACTGGCTTTCCCAAACCCTGTGTCAGGGCTGTATCATGGTACAGATAGGCAGTGACAGGAAGCCCTGTTAAAGCCCTCTAATGCTGCTGCTGTCCCCTACAGTGAGGAAAGGAGGTCACAGCATGCATAGGGGTAGTGCTGCTGTGAGCTCAGCCTAACTGCATGCCATGCCTGAAATGTGTTTCAAGTCTCATTAGTGAGGAATCCCCACTGTAAGGTAGTGTCTGCAGGTAGTGTTTGGCCCTCCTGAACCACGGTGAATGCATTGAGTCATCACTGGTTCTCTGATGGTCCTCTTTGTAGGATCCATGGTCAGTCATTTAACGCATGCAAATAGTGTTGGTTTTGATGGTATTTTTTTCTGCTCTATTTCTTCCACTTCCCTCCATCATCTATAATTCTGTTCTTTGGGTCATTATAACAAGGACTGAATTTGATGGACACCTCACACCTTGTGTTATCAAGCTTTTTCTCTGCAATCATAATTGCAAGACGGTGGCTTTTAAGAGAAATTTGACATTCTTGCTTAATAACATGACTCTAAGAATAAGCATTGCATTCCTTACTTTTAGAAATTTCATATTCTCAGCATCTGCCACTAGCCAGCCTGAATGGAAAATTTTGAGTTCATTTGAGATCTTAATATAGAATTCCCTATTTTCCTGAATTGCTGCTGTCCAGGTGTTATAGGAGAAATATGACAGAATCAATGTTCTCTCTGAAGCTAATGTAACCTTTATTGTCAAATAGCTAAGCTCGAATAAATAGATTATGACATAACTGGGAATAGTTACTCTGCTGTCACTATTTGCAGTACAGTTCACAATGCTGCCATACACAAGTAACAGACCTGTTGTATAAAACTTTGAGGTATTACTTCAGTGTCCAGTCTGAAAAAAATGGTTAATCTACAGCATTTTGCTACCCTATTTTTTTCCTGAATTAAAAAAAGAAATAAGGGAAAATTTAAACATCTGACGATTGGATTTTGATTCATACAATGGTTTTTGCTAAAAAGATTACCCCAAGTAATATATGTGTCTGTATATGGTAACTTAATGTGCAGATAAGTCAAGTGCAGGCTAAATGTGTCAGACCGAAGTTTAACTAAACCTTTTCTCTTCAATGTGACATCTTTTTTGGTTTGTTTTGTTTGTTTTTCCCTTGGCAGCCCTACATTAAGACTTGATACTTTCTGGTGTGCACAAGCATATTTTGTTTGCCATTACTTTCTGGCAGAATAGCATTTTGCACTGGGTAGAATCAGAAGAGTGGAACGTTTAAGAAACAAATGCTCTACTTCTAGTAGTAGTGAAACAGAGTAATACTCTGTTTCAAACAAAAACAAGAAACCTTGCTGATGTTCTAGCTGTTCTATGAAGTAATTAGCATATAGTTAGCTTTGAAATCAAACATTGTGACTGCAAAAGAGATTTTATATATTCTTACATTATTGATAATAAACATTTTGATAACATGGAAAATAACATGATAACATGGGACTGGATGGAATACACCCGAGGGTGCTGAAGGAGCTGGCTGGGGTGCTCACCAAGCCACTTTCCATCATTTACCAGCAGTCCTGACTGACCGGGGGTGTCCTGACAGAGTGGAAACTGGCCAATGTGATGCCCATATATTAGAAGGGTCGAAGCATCATCTGGGAAATTACAGGCCTGTCAGCTTGACTTCAGTGCTCGGGAAGCTGATGGAGCAGCTCATCCTGAGTACCATCATACAACACATGCGGGACAACCAGATGATCAGGCCTAGTCAGCATGGGTTTATGAAAGGCAGGTCCTGCTTGACAAACCTGATCTCCTTCTACGACAGGGCGACCTGCTTATTGGATGAGAGAAGGGTTGTGGATGTTGTCTACCTTGACTTTAGTAAGGCCTTTGACACCGTTTCCCACAGCATTCTCCTGGCTGCTCGTGGCTTGGATGGGCACACACTTTGCTGGGTAAAAAACTGGCTGGATGGCTGGGCCCAAAGAGTTGTGGTGAACGGAGTTAAATCCAGTTGGTGGCAGGTCACGAGTGGTGTCCCCCAGGGTGCTTGGTTTTGGGGCCACTCCTGTTTAACATCTTTATTGATGATCTAGACGAGGGGATCGAGTGCACCCTCAGTAAGTTTGCAGATGACACCAAGTTGGGTGGGAGTGTTGATCTGCTCGAGGGTAGGGAGGCTCTGCAGAGAGATCTGGACAGGCTGGAGCAATGGGCTAAGGCCAACTGTAGGAGTTTCAATAAGGCCAAATGCCGGGTTCTGCGCTTTGGCCACAACAACCCCCAGCAGTGCTACAGGCTTGGGGAGGAGTGGCTGGAGAGCTGCCAGTCAGAGAGAGACCTGGGGGTGTTGATTGACAGCCGGCTGAACATGAGCCAGCAGTGTGCCCAGGTGGCCAAGAAGGCCAATGGTATCCTGGCTTATATCAGAAATAGCGTGGCCAGCAGGGACAGGGAAGTGATCTTACCCCTGTACTCGGCACTGGTGCGGCCGCACCTCGATGACTGTGTTCAGTTTTGGGCCCCTCGCTACAAAAAGGACATTGAATTACTGGAGTGTGTCCAAAGAAGGGCAACGAAGCTGGTGAAGGGTCTGGAGCACATGTCGTACGAGGAGCGGCTGAGGGAACTGGGGTTGTTTAGTCTGGAGAAGAGGAGGCTGAGGGGAGACCTCATCGCTCTCTACAACTACCTGAAAGGAGGTTGCAGAGAGCTGGGGATGATCCTCTTTAACCAAGTAACAAACAATAGAACAAGAGGGAATGGACTCAAGTTGTGCCAGGGAAGGTTTAGACTGGATATTAGGAAGCATTTCTTTACAGAACGGGTTGTTAGGTGCTGGAATGGGCTGCCCAGGGAGATGGTGGAGTCCCCATCCCTGGAGGTGTTTAAGAGTCGGGTGGACTTAGCGCTGAGGGATATGGTGTAGTTGGGAACTGTTAATGTTGGGTTGATGGTTGGACTGGATGATCTTCAAGGTCTTTTCCAACCTAGACAATTCTGTTATTCTGTGAAAATGATAATATATCTCCTGGAAATACAAGTGGCATTATGTGACATAAGAGGATGTCAGAGTCCTCAAGTCTGGACTGCAAATACCTATTCCCAGTTTTATGCTACTTTAGTTTAATGAGAGAAAAACTAAACAGTATTTCTTTGGTCTTACTCTGCCTGAGTTGCTGCAGTCAAAGATGTTTAATTGTTGAACTGCCATGTCAGATGTCATTTATAGAAACAGATTCACTTACTGTCCTTTTCATGATAAAGAAGAGAAAAAAAATTGTTTTGCATTTTGGTCTATGTGCTGGGGCTTCTTAGCTGACTTGTACTGTCTTTTATGATCTAGATTGCTGCAGCTGTGTTCAGTATACTGCCTGAGTAATTAGGTTTTTTAAAATAAAGGCTTTTTTAAAAAAACTTTAAATGGTTATTTATTAAAAGAAGAAAAAGAAAATAGAAAGAAAAAGAATTGCAACTTAGTATCTGCAGCAGACTAACTTCCTGAAAACTTGATTTCACTCTGAAGGAGGTTACAGTGAACTACAATCTGTGATCTATGAAGGAAAAGTAAATTTTCCATTGTCCAGCAGAGAAGTTACAGTGCAAAGCTTTTTCTGTTCCTCCTGTGATCCTACTAATTTTTCCTCCTTCCAAATTTCTGGCTAGGAGTATTGAAAGCTGGTCTAATTTAAGGAAGAAAGTATCATGGAGGACACAGAGAGATTTTTGAGGGTCTGTAACTCTGCCTACCTACTCTGGTAGATTTCAAGGAATTTTCAAGCTGTGAAAGTGTTCACAACCTTGCCAAATTGGGATCCATGCTTTAAGACTCTGCTTGTAGTCCATAAGGTGATGACCTGGCTGTGCATGTGTGTTTGGGGGCATTGCTGCAAGTCCTTCCCCATCAGAGATAGAGTGATTCAGGCTCTGTACTTCAGAAGGACCCTAGCCACAAAACACTTTCAGCTTTTAGGACACTTCTACGTTCACCATCTGACTCCTGAGGACAAGAGGGCTTGAGCTAGAAATAGATTGCGTCATGGAACAAATTTGGGACCCTTATTTTGTCTAAACTGATCTAAGTGCAACGTAGAAGGCTTACGGATTATAGAAGAGATGAGTATTTCAATAAACATTTACCTTGTAGTGGGTGCTTCTAATGGTTTCAACCATTTTATTAGGGAAAGATGTAAGAAGAATATGTAAGTGCAAATCTCAGCAGAAAACAATCATGAGCATTCAGCTTTTGTTTTTGGTAAAAGATATATGAATAAAAATACGAAAATATAATTAAAATATATAAATGCCTGATCTTGAATTTCAGTGTTTCTTGAAACAGTAAGACACTTATTTTTGCTGGTTTTCTATGAGAACTGATCTCACTGCATGCTGAGTGCTTCAGTGATATACTAGATACTTTCAAATGAGGTAACTTAAGAAATTCCTGAGGCATCAAGCATATTTCTTCTAGCTAGATTCAAGCCCCAGTTGATATTTCAGTTGATAAATCTTATCTGAAGATAGGTTGAGGTCTTCTTTCTGGCTTTCAGGCTTTCAGGAAGGTGTTTGGATATGAAACACAAGTTTGTGTACTACTTCAGCTTCTGTCTGTAGATACTGAGTCTCCCACATTTTCTAGGGTAATCTTTTGACTTACTGTTCTATCTAAAGTTAAAAAGGTGTGTTGTGGGGTTTTTTGGTTTGTGATTTTTTTTTTTTTTTTTTTTTCCCCAGATGGGCTTTGGCTGTTTTACATTATTGTTATCTTTGCATCATGTAATGGGCCTAACCATTTCTGGTTATTGAGTACTATATGTAGGAGCTGCTTTGTCTGTAAAATTAGTTCTATAAGAACCGCTAAGTCTATTGTATGCTGGGGGTATTTTTATATGGCATATGGATTGTTTTTCTGTCTGTTCCAGCAATTTGTAGGGTCTTGTCTTTTATGGTAATCCAAAAGGGTTTTTTTTTTTTTTAACCTCATGCAGCTGCCTAGTAATAAAACTTGTCTAAAATTGTAACAAACTGAGCCTGTCAGAGATAGACTAAAAGCACCTCCAAGGTAATTATTAGTCTGTATGAACAGTGTTTACTTGTGAGTGACAGAGAATCAAGTTTGGAAAAACTTAAACCTCATGAGAGGTCCTGCCCAACTTTAGTACTTGTTTGATGTAAACAAACTTGTTTTGGAAAAACTGGAGGAAGGGTGGCGGTTTCAGGGTAAAGGACACATTCTGTTTTATGCACAAAGCAACAGGGAACTTTTACCAGGTGTCCTCATAAAGTCAGTTTCATTTGGTATAATGTTGGGGCCACCAAAAACCACGTTATGAAACATTTGCCTTCACTTCTGCACCTGAAAATAATATGTCTGAATAGCAGTTATTCATCATGCATGTAAAATTGTGGATATAAAACCACCAGAGCATGTTACTGTGAAAATCAGTTCTAAACACTTTGCACAGTGAGTAGGTGCTCTGTAAAATTCATCTTACACAAAAGGAAAGAAATGCATGGGCTGTAAAGAAATGTGCAGCAGAAATGTCTTTATTTCTGTTTTTTCTGTGTAAGAACAAAAGGCTTAAAGGCAAAAGGTATCCAAAAATCCTCACTTTGGAGAGCTGAGCAGCTGGTAGAAGGTGCCCCTTGACAAAAGTGACCATACCGATCATGTTCTTACTATGAGTTTGTACAACTTTTATGACCATTGGAGAGCAAGAGTCTGCAACTTGAAGATGCCAGATGAGTGAAGTGTGTATGTGCCTGCAAGTCTCCAGAGTCTGACTTCTGTATGCAGAACTCTCTGACATGGGTCAGAGAATATATTAATTTTCTAACATAATTACTTTTTCCAAGTGTCATGGGCATCTGAACATATTTCTGCAATTGCATTTAACCTTTTGGGGGGTTTTGTTTGTTTTACTATGACTGAAATTATGCATCAAAAATGAAGAAATAACTCATCAAATAATTAAAAATAGATTGAAAACTCCATTTCAAACAGAAAAGAAAGTTGAACTTTTAGACTGAGTTATTTTTACCTAGGGTACATGTAATGGATGTGTGGGAAATTGTTTTCAAATATTTCTAAACATCATATAATTATTTTTTGCTCATTGTCCTTATGTATTCTTCATGACTGCACAAAGCCTGTACCTTTCTTTCTATTTGACTTTTAGAAGTGAAGCTTTGTAATACCGAGTATGTTCTTAGTTTTCAGATTTGGAGTAAGAGATTCAGGGAAGAAAAAGTGCGTATGATATACGTGAAATATTACATAGGTGTTAAATGCAGAGTTGTATTACAGCATGCACTGTTTGCAGAATTTGCAGTTAATGCTGGATACCACTTGCTCAGTGTCAGATGTCTTTTGACTGCACAGCTTTAAATGAGAAACCTATAGACTTGAAATAGGGAGAGTATGCTAAGGATTCTTGATCATAGCATTTGATGGTACAGTGGCTCTCACTTCTCAGGAAGACAGTTTAAAATGTGGTGATGACAAAATGTATTTAACCTGAATGATTTTTCAAGAAATCTTTTGTTCAATTTTGAGGTCCTCTGGAGTGCAAATTTTTATTGATACGTATTAGAGATTATTAATGTGGATTTAATATGAGAAAGTTCTGCACATAATGTAGGGACCCTCTAGATAGGAAAAATATGTATTTCCGCAGGGGAATTAAGGGTGGGGTACCTGCAAGAACAGAATCGTACCATGGCATAAAGCGGATTAGTTAAAAAAAAATATAAAATTATTAAACAGGATGGCTACAGTGGGTTGACAGCAATTTCTGTTGTAAGTTTTCTTTTCTATGAAACCTGCATATTCTGTAAGGACACACTCACAGTGATCAAGGCGCCTGCCCCTTGGCCCAGTTGAGCAGTGCCATAGGCTGGGGGGGGGGAGAGGGCATTTGCTCCAAAGCGTCTATGTGCCCGAGTCCTGGCTTGCAGCTGGCTTTTTTGAGTAGCCAGCTGTTCCACCTCAGACTCTGCCTTCTGCATGTTTTCTGGCACTCACAGATTGTTTCTCACTGACAGGCACCTTTCTTCACTTTTTTATTTGGTTTCTGAATTAGGTGGTCAGGTTAAGCTGCCAATTGCTTCATTGCTGTGTAGCCCCCAGCTAATCTCTTCTACTTTTTCCCATGTATCTGAAGCCAATTAGTGGTTGTTACCTGGGTTACTATGACTTTCTGTCCTTTCACCATGAATATGTTCCAAAGGCGTAAAGTTGTATGACTGCTTTATTTTCTTTTCTGTGCAAATCTACTGTGTAAAGTATAAATTACTGGCTGATCAAGCCATACCCATATACCTGTAATCAGTTAATAGGTATTTGCATCTGTTTCCTGACCTAGATCTCCCATTTGAAGTGCTTTTTATACCCAACTGTAGTTTCACAGTTCTCATTTCTACAATGAGACTCCTCATTTTCCGTTTTGTCTAATGATACAGTTTAATGGTGGTTTCTAATACAAAATAGCAGCAATTTATCTGATCAAGAACACAAGAGCTTTAGTTTCATTGAATTTCTAGGGTTGGTTCTTCAAATTTTCATCATCTGTGAGACATAAAATATATTAATTAGCATAAATTGTATCTGATTCCCCTATCCTTTCTCTCCTATTTCCAATAACTGCTGGAAAAGACTGTAGCAGTAGGCTAGAAGCCAGCAAACATTTTGTGTTATACACATTTAACTAATTTTTTTTTTCTGTACTAAAATCAGGTGAAGAAGTTATAAATAAAGCCTATTAAAATTCCAAGTGTGCAGATCAGTGCAGAGAGTTCAGGCTTTTATTTTTGCTTCATCAGACACCCTATTATTCGACACAAAAACTTATAGTATTTGGGTAGTCGTTTGGAAATACAATGTGACTTCTAAATTTGTTTCAGTATCACTAGTTGTAAAACTTTTGTCTTGCTCTCCACAGTTTGTTATTCAAAAACTTTAAACATGTTCTCCTTCCAAAATGCAGAAGACCATGATGCCATTTAAGAGTCAACAGTAAAAATGTATTTGGCCAGGTAAACCAGCAAAATTTACAGCCCTAATAAACTGAGGAGAACACATTTGAGAGGCTGATACGGGTTTTATTTTATTGCACTAAGAGTGTAATCCTTGCAGCAGTTCCTTACCATGAATCAGAATCACAAGAAACGAAGACAGAATACAGTTTTGGTAGTTCTGTGTTCCTTTTAATATTATTTGTTAAATATGAAACTTACAGTGGTCTAAATAGGTGACAGAACCATAAAGGTACATTCCTGTTACTAAAAAAAAATCCCTATGAGTTCTAAAAACCAGGTACTGGAGCAAGGTACTATTTGGATGAGAAACTAATAGAAGGCTTTCAATCTTTAAACTAGACAATAAGAAACTTTCTGATCATCTTAGATCTCTACACAAGAAGTATAGTTTCTTAAATCCCCCGAGTCCTTTTTCCATGTATCCAAATGACTAATACGATAATGTTGATACTACAAACATTTTCACCATATTCCTTTATTCATGATCACTGTACATAACTACAATGACACAAAGATAAATACAAGCAGTTCTTGCACAGAAATGTAGAGGAAGTTAATGAAGAATGAGGAAAAAAGCGATGCAATAACAACAAAAAAGCAATTTAGGAAAAGTGGATCCATTACAGCAGGCCACACGATTTTATATCTCTTCATTTTAACAGGATCTGTTCTTTCTTCTTACATGTGAATGTGTATTTATATGAAGACAATCCAAAGCATTTATGCTAAGCATAGGTTTAATCTTAGTGAATTTGTTCCTTATACCATTTCTTTATAAGGATTTCTATTTTCTATTTACAATTGAAATGCTGTCAAGCATCAAGATGTAAGTCATGTCACGTTACTACTAAATCATCCAGTTAGTTACTTACTGTCCTAATTAAAAAGATTAAAAGCATAGAAGTTCACTATTTGTTAAAAGAATTTGTTTTGGCTGAGAAAAGTAATGGTGTGAAGTTCAAGAATATTACTTTCCTTTGCAAAAGATTGAAGTCTCGTTAGAGAATAACTGTTACAAAAGGTGAATCATAATTAGCTTGTTTGAAAAGTGATAAATCTTAAACAATTTGCAAGAGTCCTTTTTTTCCCCCTACACATAAAGGAGTAAAGTTGTCAATCAGCATCTTTTGGAATCAATGGCAGCAACAACTTTTACATTCCCCTGTTGATTAACAGCATGATTTTATTGAAGCAGATGAAGGGAATCTTCAGAAATCCCTGAAGCATCAGGGTAATCAATAAGTAGAAATTAGGAAAAAACATTCCTTGAATGTTCGAGGGTTTTTTGTTGTTGTTTGGTTTTAGTTTCATTTTGAATTGGTAATTGTAATCCACAATAATTTATTTTCTCATTAATACCCCATCTTCAGTAAATACCAATTACAATTAATACATAGCAATAGCTATGTTACTGTTACGTTAAATATAACAAGTGTAACAGATTTTTGTTATCAACTGTGTTATTGTGCCTTAAGTATTCCTGCTTATGAAGTACACTGTCACCCACGTTCCATCCTTTGTGGGACTGTACTCCTGATTATTCATTGTTGCTTCTAACATCGCTGTGAAAGCAGCTGGATTTTCTGCTCAAAATGAAGTGAGTGGATCCCTGGCTGTTATGACTGTGTGAACATGGAGTCAACACGGAATGAAGTAACAGCAGAAAAATGTTTGCACAGCTAATGCAGAATTCGGCTTCTGCAACCTCACCAAGAGCACCAAAGTCCAGACTTGGAAAGTTGAAGTTTGGGCCATAGCTGGGTTCTGGACTGTGACAGTTATTTCGCTGCCTTATATTCAGGATGTCATGTGACCCCAAAATCTAGACCCAAATTAAGATAATAGAATAACAGACCAATAAGAGGAGTAAATAGGGCCTGCAATAGTGAAGATGCAAGGGTATAATTTGATTTTTGTATTGCTAGGTTAAGTAACTGTATCCCATTTTCAGGAACTGATGAGAGTTAGGCTCAGATGAGCCAAATATTTTGGTGTCTAAATACCTTTAAGTGCTCTGACAGACATTTAGATACTAAATTCCTTTAAAAATCTGAGGTTTTTGGCATAGCCATAGTGATTTGGAGATGCTTCATATTAGTATGTAAAGGCATAAATTTTGTTTGTGTTTTGTTTCCCTTTTTAGAAAGTAATGAATTGAATTCAGCAGAGACATTCTCCAAGCCTAACAGTGCTCAAGATATACTTTTCTTCATGTTTGCTAGAGTTTAACAACCAGCCAGTGTGAACAGAGTGAATAATTGAGGAAAGTGTAATGCTTATCAGCACACTAAGTTCTTCATTTCTGGGTTAGTCTGAAATACATTTGTTTCTTTGTTGAAGACGTAGTTCAGAATGTGGATTGTATATTGAAGGGGCATACTGAAGGGATTTTAGAAGAAGGAAAACCAGTGAGAACCTACTCTAATTGGTCTGTGGTAACATATTTCCAAGAAACTAGATTAGATGTCATTATCTTGGGAGGATAAGCAACTCTCTTATCCCCCTTAGTGTACTTACATAATATACATTTTAATACCATTTCACAGTAAGGCTACTGGTAAACCATAGGAGATATGCAGATGCCCAGTGTTACCTTTTCTTTCTAAAAGGCTCAGAAGAGATATCACTATTCCTGGAAATACGGTTTTCTTCCTTGCCCTCTTTTTGATGTAACATTATGGGCAGTCGTAATTTTCCCATGAGCTTGGCTTCAGGTGTTTTGTTGTTTTAAAGGAAGTAAAAAAGTGTTTTTCCTTCCCTTGGAAAGAAGGTTGTGGAGATGATTTTATCTGGTCAATATGCTAGTAGAAATCAGCAGTAGGAGGAAAAGAATCATGATTTTGTACATTTTTTTTTTTTTTCTGTAGTGAAGAAAAGTGAGCTGGACAAAACCTGATATGACTGGGAGAGGTATTGCATGCCTAAAGTCCCATGCTAATTGTAAAATTTCTGTATGATGTTACCATGTAAACATTACTAGCAAAAGAGCAGTTTAGGTTTTGACATTCAGAAAACCCCTCATTAAATCCTGTGAGGACAGCTTTTACTAGGTGTGTATCAAAAAGAAAGGCATTTTCTCCATGTACTCATCATGCCCCCATGAGTGCAATATTGTCAGAAATGTGTGAACTTCTTGAAATGTCTTTCAGTGGCTTAGTGGAAGATTCTTTTCTTTTTCTATTTTTATTTGTCTAGGTTTTAACACTGGGAATTTTAGTGATGTGACAAAACATGAGGACTATGCAAGTGCTGTCTCCTTTTGTTTCAGCTTTCTTACTAGGATTTAACCTGTTCAGAAGCTTTTGTTTCTGTTTCTTTTTTGATGTCTGAGTCATTTAGATATAGGTGTCTGGAATTTCTTGTATAAAATAAAGAGTACAAGAATCACTACCCAGCAATGAAATAAAAAATGGCATTCAGGTGTGGAAATGTTTTATTTGTTATACATTTTAGACTACATGTTTTCCTGACATTCTACTTTATACTTACTGATAGAGCCAATGGCCAAAATAGTGATAAAGAGGCTATTAGGATGAATCATGTCAGTCTGATGAGGAAGTACTAATAAAATCTGTTTTGATTTTAAAAGTATCAACGAGAAAACCCACAAGCACAAAAACCCCACGCAAATTGGCTACATTTCATTGTTAGCACATTTCACTAATTGCACAATACCTTTGCCTATTTGAGAAGCAGTTCTTGGACAGGTAGTCTTCCATGATTGGTTCTTCCAGTATGTATTCACCAGCTTAAAGATGGTTTCCTCCCCCGCTGAGCTCTGTGCAAGCTAAAGTTATTTTGAGCGGTCTGGATTGGCAGATGGTAAATCATTAATATTAATGCCTCCACAACTTTTGTATTTACAACTTCATGGACCCTTCTGGGGAGAAATGCTGAAACCCTTGATCATACCATGATAATCTTGACCTTTGTATCCATTATGGAATACGTATGCTTATTTAAGAAGCAGACACGTTCTTGCAGACCTGGACTGAACCTTTAAAACCAGCTTGCTTTTATGTACTTTTCTGATAGATTGTGGTATAGACACATCCTATTGATAACAATAGCTATTGATAGTACTAGAAAATACAGCAGAATTGTATCATGTCTCTAACTTTGTGCAGAAAGGTTGTCCTCTTTAGATATACAGAATTGTCCAAGAGTTAACCAAAATTACCTGACTCAACAGAAATAATCCTCAAATGGAATTGCATATTTTTTCAGTTTATCTAATTTCAGTGTAAGGTCCGTGGGACCTTTTGTTTGGCAAAACACTGGATTTTATATTTAATTCCAAGTTTTGACTTTTAAGGAAAACACTTTGTTTTGAAAAGGGATGTTCAGATATTACAGTGGATCAATGTTTGCTGTGTTTGGAGCCACTGCATGTATTGCTTCAGAATGCAATACTTTTTGTGTGTGTTTGAAGCTCTCAGAAGACATTTCACATAAAACTTTTGGGACACTGCTGCAAGGAGTTTATGTGAACATTTCTTCCTTTGATTTTAGTATTTGCTTTGCTTTTACAACATTATATTTAAAAAAAAGAGAAGTTCTGTTTTGGTTGGAAGTTCCCCTGTTTCTTAGGGGATGAAGATATTCTTCATGACCACATTTAGATCAGAAACAGTGTAAGACATGATCTTAAGGAAATAAGACATTTACCAATGCATCTGTTTTTATGATGGTTTGGGGTTTTTTGAAGGGCAGGATGGAGATGTCAAAGATGTTAGGCAATTTAAGTAGGATTTCTGGTAGTTTTAAATAATAGTAAGATGAATTACTAGCTTCTGATGGACTATATTTTTAGAAGAGGGAGATATTATGTGAAAGGCTAACATGATCAAAGACTTTTTGAATAAAAACTTGTGGTTTTGAAGAGTTTATTTGTAGCCATATGTTTTGCTTTGTGTTTGAATGAATAAGCTATATAGCAATCATGATGGTAATAATTTTGTTATCTATACTTTGTCATCTTTAATTCCCTGGTATTGATATTCATGACTGTGTGAAAGCAACATGGAATTATCCTATCTTAAATATAAAACATTCAAAACAACATACAGGAATACATGAAAATATTATTCTGAATGGTTGAAAGCAGTTTAAAGTATTTGGTGTACCTCTCAGTCAATTGCTTACCTTTTGCTATGATGTCAATATTGATTGTGACAACTTTACATAGGTGTATGCGAACAGATGTATGAGTCTGACCTAAGAGCTTACCTACAATTGCTCCTATATAGAGATGGCTGCATTAATATATTTCCCATAGTGTTTTATGGTCTGTACTTGCCCCTTCCCTTGCCTGTTACCTATGATACAATCATCTATCACACAGTAATTTACTGTTATTTCACAGATCTCTCATTTCAGCCCCAAGTTTTTTATGTGGAGTGCCACTGAGTTCTGCAGTTAAAGACAAGTTCCATTTTTATTCCCGTTTAATTACTTTTAATTGCACAGTTAGAATATGATACAAAGAAATAGGCTTGATTCTGGTCTTTGTGTGCAATTAATATTTCTTTACTAAATTCTAGACACTTTCATCTGTATGAAAACCAGTAGAATTGAAAGGTATGAAGAGAGAGCATTCTGTAATGTGTTGAGTTTTTTGGATAATACATGAGAAGACAGGAGCTTCTTTTCAAAGCCTAGTCTGATTTGTCAGCACTTGCATTAGGAAAATTTGTGTAGTATTCAACATTTCGTAGCAAACACTGAAAAAGAAATGCTGAGCCTGCAGCACCAATTTATTGCCACTAATCAGAAACAAATAACTAAACTTTGTACTACTAAACTATTTATTTTTGTGATACTTAACTGAGCAACTTTGCCATCTGAATGTTTTCAGTAGTGGGATATCTCAAGAGGAGGAAGTAAGCGTTTAAAAAAAAGTCACTTTCACTATAGGATTGGCTTACTGCTGTCAGCATGCCAAATCTGAAACCAGATTGCAAGTTGTGGAGTGCATTACAGATCCTATTTTCAGCAATGTTCATCTACTGCTGAGAAAGTATTAAATAAATCCCGTATGGAGAGTGATAGAGGAACACCACGGAAGGCATCCACTAAATGGGATCACTAAGTGAAAAAGCACACATCTCTTCATTTTTGGACTAGTCAATTTTTGTATCTTCCTTCCTCAGTTTTGTATCTTCTCCATTCCTTACAAAATACTGGGTAACACATATTCACACAGAGTATGCTATAAATTTTATCAATCTGTAAATCATTGAAGTATTAAAGTACACTTATAACTCTAGTATTTATAGAAATTTGCATTACAGAAGTGGCTATACTATTGCTAAAAGTGCCTGGAAAACAGATTTCTCGTAAATTCTGGTTATTGTTTTTCTTACTTCAAACTGTCATCTCACTGTGCACTAACAGAAATGTTATATTTTTTTCCCTTTGTCGTTGTGCTGTGCCCACTCAGAAGTTTGGGTTTCTTTCCTCCTAACATATATGAGTGTAAGGAAGAACATAGCATATGCAACAAGGGAGAAATGGATCTGATCATATATACTGTTCCTGACCGTTCCTCAGTCTTTTACAGCTGGGCCTCTTGGCAAAGTATTTTTTTTCCAGGCCATATTTCAACTTGCTCTTCATTTCAAATCTAAATTTCTCCTCAGGAAAAGATTTGCTTTCCTGCCGAATCTCACTCTCCCTCCATTGGCTTTGAATTTGTTAAAAAATATGCCACAAGAAACTGTATTTCATTACTTTAGGGTTTTAAAACTTGAGTTAAAAGATCTCAGGAGGCTGATGGGTAGAAATTGAGTATCAGCTCAAAAGGGAAATGTTTCAAATAATCATGACTTCTGCAAAGAACAAGACATTTACACTTAAATGTTTTCTAAATTGTAGCTTCAACTAATAATTTTGTTATGATACTGTCAGAATCATCACACGAGAGGTGTTATATTTAAGTGTGTTTAGAGTAGCTGGATATAATGTTGATTTCTGATCTTTCATTTTTCAGAGGCTGTCAAACAATATTACAACACATAAGGTTGATGCTTCTGATATTTAGAATGTTATGCCAGTGCTATGCCTTCTACTGTGTATTTGCTTTCAGTCCTTTTATAAAGAGAGGATTACTATGCTTCAGGCAAACTAGACTTTCTGAGTCTTGTGGTTATAGTGGAGAGAATATGGAAGTCTTTGCTCAGAAGTGTGTTCAGACAAGAAATTTGGTGTTGTCCCATTGTGAGACAAGTTCCTTCAAATTCTTTAATATGAATTACATAAATACAATTTTTTACTTGTTAAAATCCTTGATTCTTCAGATGTCATTCAAATGAGGCAAGGAGCTAATGACTTACATTATAGGAGAGAGGCCAAGTAACTTTTTTAATCAGCGTTATGTATTTTTGATATCTGAGATAAGGAAGGTGTGTCAAATGAGGGGCTATCAAGATGACCTATTCATTTCTAATTTACATTAATAGAAATGCTAATTCACACAAAAATAAACCTAGAAAAGGTTTTGTGTTTAAAAAATATTTTTTTCTTAATGTGAGCTGAAATCAAGTGTAACACCAGGGGAAGGTACATTTATATGGGTAGATTAGTCTGTTTTGAGAGAATTTGTCCTCTCAGAAGATTATAATAAATGGTATTATTTGATCACTATAAAAAAAAAAATAGTGGTTGTTTGTTTTTTTGGTGTTTTTTTGGTTTGTTTCAGTACAGAACCCTAAACTTCCATAAACATTCTGTCATATTAGATGTCTTTAAAAGTTATTGAAGCTAGAGACTATTGAGATTGGTTACTGAATTTATGTCTCCTACTTAGCTGTGAGATTTCTTGACAAACTTTATTTGTGTGGGTTTGGTTTTGGATTTTTTTTCTTTTTTTATATTTCTGGAGCAGATGTTTGTCTTCTATGTGAGACATAAATTGTAGGATGTGGTAGAGGTGATGAAGTTTACACTTTTCATAGCCTTCCGAAGTTGTTGTAAAATCACCAGCTGTGTTCCCATGGGTTTATCACTCAAATGCCCTACTCAAATCATCCTTGAAATTCTGGGAATGACAGATTTCATTGAGTCAGTTCTTGAACCAAATAATATAGGTTTGCTTAATTAGGTGAAACATAATCTTGAAATATGAGATTTCTGTTTTTTTCAAACTCTTAGAAACCCTTCTTAAATACATAAGCCCATATGTTCCTCATGCTGTGCAAAACTGTTCAGAGGGAACAAAGCCAGTTAAAAATTCAGGGATCTAGTGGAACTAGATAGCTAAGGAAGATGCATAATATTAAGTGTTTACACCAAGATTTCAATCTAGAATTAAGGATTAATGGGAATTCAAGGCCACAAAACTTCAAATTTCTATTGGTGGCTGAAGGATTCCTGACAGCTCAAGTCTTATCCCTTAATGACACGTTGCACACTGGCAAGGACAATGCTGTTGGGCAAAATGAAACCGCAAGTCTACTTGCCTCCTTTAGGTTTTGTAAATTATGTACAGGACTGCTTTAGCCTCCTGAGTATGATAGGCATGGAAAGATATGAATGTTATTGTGAGGTATTTTTTACTCTCCTTCCTTAGAGTATAAAATACTGTGTTTTGCAGAGGTGAAAACAAAATAACATCACATATCTATGAAAGACCTCACAAATAAAGTTTATGAATGTCACAAATTTAAAATGACTGCTTTAATGAAAATGTCATTAAAGGATAAATGTTAATATATTTTTTCCAGTAAAAGAGCCAAAGAGAGAGAATACTTGAGGGAGGAAATTTTCCTTCCTAATTCTTGCTCCATCCAGTCCCAGTAAAGGTCACTCATTGCATAAATCCTGGAGAAGTACTTATTAGAAGCATTTTCCCTTACAAAGTATATAGGAATGGAAAGAGGTAGACACCTGTATTTCACAAAAATCAGAAAAATAAAAAAAAAACATTTCTGAGCTGTCACTAAATGATTTTTGTGAAATTGTAAAACTAATTTACATAAACTTGGGCAGTTAACAATCAGTTTTTCATTGTCCGGAATAATGGAAAACCTAGATAATATGTCGCCAGGTCATAACAGACTTTGACCTGCAGAGAACTAGTAATCTCATCTGCATTCAAACTGATTCATACAGGAATGCTTGGGCATCCTTTCACAAAATTTTCTGGTGCCTCAATGTCAGATAAGATTTGCTCAGGTGCAGTGCGGCCCCAGATGGCTTCACGTGTTCATACTCTGGCTTTGCTAGCAAACCTTCGTGGGCTGTGGCTCCTGGGAAGGCCAATGCTCATGTGGCTTTTTCACAAGTCAGCTTGGATGCAGACTTGCTTAATAACCATTTCACACCTAAACTTCTCCTAGGCCTGTAACCCATCTAGCTGCAGTCGTGTTGTACATCAGCAAAAGTAAGTGTTCAGAGCCAGGCTGTCTCTGCACAGACCAACTCTGTGACGCTGTCAGAGGCATGACTAATTTGTAATGTATGGTTAGTGGCATGAGGATCATGGAGAGTTTACTGTGTGTTTATTAATGCTATAGTAAAAGCTATGAGGAAATTAAAGCTCATGTTTTGAAGAAGTATCTGGACAGTGTTTTTTTCTCCTCTCTGTTAAGTGATTATTTTCCACTATGTGTATGAAGTAATGCAAGGAAAAGCAGTGTGTGACCCTAGAACTTATGAGGTTATAGTTCATGTATAACAGGCTGTTATAATTCTGGTGGTTTTTTTCAACTTACTGTTTGATTTGTCAGCATCAGTGACTTCCTTCAAGTGACAATTCCTAATTTTCAAGATTGAAAGACCTCAGTGTAAAACCTTGAAGCTGTCGTCTTTTCATAATAGAAATAACTCATTTATTCCTGCCTACTGTTGCTCAACTGAGACATGTTTTTGTCCAACACAGAACTTTGCCTACTACCCATGATTACTTACTTAAATATCTTTTTCAGGAAGCTATGACCTAAAGTTCTTTGAGAGTCCAGGTAAATAGTAATTTCTATTCTTTGTTCATTATACTGTTGACTTTCCACCAAGAACTGTAAGGGATCAAAGAAACAGGATTTACCTTATTAGGATTCTACCCGTTCTTCACTATTACCTCATAGTTATGTGTTTCATTTCAGATTTAGCTCATTCTGAAAGTGCCTAGTTTAATAATTCTGAAGACCACTACTGGTGTTTTTGATAATGGTAGTCACAGCACGAGTTGCTTAGGAAACCTCCAGTTCTGTGAAGCCAAAAGGTTGAGGCCAAGTTTCATCTGTGTGAGTACTAACTGATCGAAAGGATACCATGCAATAGTCCAGAATAACTTAAAATTTACTTGCAGCTTTTGTTCATTGTGAATATAGTTATGCTTCACTATTAGCAAACAATATTATCAAGCAGACCTTTTTCAAATGTTCAAAGCTAATTAAACCAATTTTCTGCTAATCTGAGATTTCCCATTATAAAACAGAAAACATAGTTTATGGAAATCTTAATTTATGCTTGTTGGAAACTAGATTTTGCAGTATAAATATTGAGATATACTGGATCTTCAGAATTAGATTAAGCATATGTCTGAAATTTAGATTTGTGACAACAATAGCTCTGTGATGACATATTGTACAATGTTTTTATCGTAATTATTTTATTACCAGTCTGTAGTTCATAAATTCTGAATATATGATTATTCCAAAGTCTACTAGAGAGGTTTTTGGTGATAACTATAGGTTATTTTTGTAAGTAGATTAGAAATGTTTAAAAGATCCTAATAGATTTCCCTCCAAAAACTGTTGTTCTTAACAGTCACAAAATGAAAGGATAGAGAAATAGCAAAAAGGTCAGTGGGGCACAGTTACTGGGAGTAAAAGTCTATCCTTGTCATCTACCAAGCAGTCTTGGTTTGGTTCTGGGTAATTGACAGTATATTTAACGTATTTACCTGCTGCTTGATGAACAAAGGTGAGAAATGAATTCTGTACAAGTATAGACCAAATGGTGAGTCAAAACTCTTAGCAGGGATTTTAAATTGATACCATTCTGGGAATGCTACTGATTGTTTCCTGTTAGTTCTTTATCTTGAAATAAAAAGATGTAAATTTTGGAATCCAGAATTCCCACTGCTCTATATGAGTTACTTTATGATAGAAATTTTATTTCAAATATCTTTCTTCCTAAGAGGGGGGAGCATAAAATATTTCATGTTTTGGATAGTAGACTATTTAGTAGAACTATTTGTTTGACTGCCATGTTTTGCACTGTAAGCCTGTGATAGCTTTCTGCTGACCTGATAAATTGCCTGGACTAATTAGTGGTTGTCAATAAACTATGTCTATATAGTGTCATCTTAACATGGAATTAGATTTATGTAATCAGCATCCCCTGACATTACTGTGGTAACTACTGGAGAAGACCCTAATTAGGACATTCCCATAGTGTTTAAAGGGTGTGCTTGACATTTTTCTTCTCTGTATATTTTGATTATTTTACCAATCTCTGAATGTGAAAAATGTACATTCTAATACTTTTTTTTCAGTGTGGGAGCAGTTAGTGGCAAGCAAAGAAAATGTGTAATTTTCACACTTTTGATACCATGGCTCTTCGTACTTGTACTGAGCTTACATGAAGCAAACATTTTTAATTCCCAGTGTTGTTTCTATTTCAGGACTTCTTTGATACTCTTGTAGCTTTAAGGACTATATGGTGCCTTCTGTAAAACTGTAAAAAGTATTCCTTCTGTAGTAGAGCTACTGCTCTGCTGAAAAGCAAATTTGAGCTAGCACCTTCATTCTACTCTGCCACTCATGTGGGCTTTTTACTTGGTGGGATAAGAACTTTCTGGGATGAAAATTTGCATATATGATAACAGAAAGATGTAATTCTTTCTGTCTTATGATGGAACTTTCATTTAAATGTCATTTGAAAAAAAAGTGAAAATAACTGTATCTCTTTTGCTTGATGATGTGATCTTAGGTATCAGGCAGAGGTATATTCTTAGTGCAAATGTATTTTCTATTGCAGTGCAGGAAACGTAAGACATATACATAATATTAATCTGTATTAACAACAGCTGTTAACACTCTAAACAAACTGCAGTCCCATGGTTTGTTAGTAAAGACTTAAGTAAATATATATGCAGGGAATCAATATATTCTGTGTCTGAGAATAGTCTGTCCTTTCCTGAGGACACCATGTTGTAGCACTTTGTTGGCACAGATAAATGGGTTGTCATTCTAAACATACTGTCACACCAGCTCTGTGTCACCCTGGGGAGGTCCTGATCTTTCAAAATGTGACATAGCTTCAGCATGGACAGAAGATTAACAGGCTGTCCCTCACTTTTTAACTCCAATCATAAAGATTTGCAAAGTGGATTAATAAGCCCTTAAACATGCCCAGGGAAGATCAGCTATAAGGAAGTGTCCAAAGACCACTGTCATGTTGGGCTGTAAGATTCTTCTTCCTGCTGCTTTGCTTTATTACATGCTCTGTGCACATTTCATTTTCTCATTTTTCACATCACAAATGAGCATGTTTTACCCCACTGTTTGAATATCTTGTCTACACTTTTCTATTTGTCTTTCACTTATTCCTATCCACCTGCACCTGATTATCAGGGGTCTGACCTGGATTTGCTATACCCCAGATATTGCAAAAGCTGAGTGAAGGGCTGGGATCTTCATTTTGTGCTTGGAGTCTTTTAAAATATGTACTTCAGTAGCAAAAGCAAGCCAGTCTGTATGTAATTGTTTTCAACAGCACATTTCTTTTTCCCCTCAAGACTTCTTGAAACGCTCCTTAGTTTTGTGGGTGGCTGCAGTTAAATATAACTTTTACTTTCAAAGTTGCTTCTTCTCTGTTTAGCCTTATAAATAAGTGTTAAAGTTGAATATAGGCCAACTACCTACATGTGCTTTTGCATTCATCTCTGTTTTCCATTATTTCATGTTTCCTGAGGCAAACTTGTTTTCTGTGGAGCTATATACAGAGAAGGGTCCTTAATAAAATCTCATCTATTGAGCTAGTACTTAGCAAGAGTCCACTCATGCATCTGAAGAATAAAGAACAGAATGGCATTGGGAAATGGTGTAGTTACTCCAATTAACTCGTTAAGACTTGTAGTATGACATATATTTCAAAATTGTAACTAAGTCTCCTGATAATGTAGTGAAGATTGGTTTGTTCAAGTTATATGGATCTGTAGGTGTGCTTTCATGAGTGCTTGCTTAATTTTGTAATTTATTGATTCCAGCAGCCTGCCAGAATTCTGTTGGTGAAATTCTTATTTATTAACTCATTCAACAAATGTTTCTAGTTTAATATATTTTTCTGATGAGAATAAAATCATTAGTGCTAAAGATTGCTTGCTTGCTTTCTTCAAATGAGAGACCCTTCATGTAAAAATTCTGTGATTAGAGATGTTTATATGAGAAAATAAATGGTATAACAGAGAGCTAGAAATGTCAAAGTACTACAAACCTTAATTAAACCTTAAGAAATAAAAATGTCTGAATTCAGTGCAAAATGTGTAAATGTCTAAATGAATAAAATTAGAACTTCAAGGAACTGGGCAGCTAAAGAGAGGAGGCATAACCTATGTACCAGCTCCAGACAGTATTTTATACAGGAGCAATGCTATATGTTTTAGTGACTGGAACCAAAAGGGTATGTAGATTGGTGCTGAAGGCAGAAGAAGCAGAGTTGGTAAGCGAAGAGGGAGAAATGTTCAGAAAACAGAAAAAAAATAGTGCATTGGGAAAAAGAGCTGAAAAAACAGCCAGCCAAGGCAAGCATTTATGCATAGAAGAGACTGTGTCAGTGAATTACATTGCCTGCCAGGGCTGTGGAAGGCTTTGATTCCAGATCTTGTTGAATCAAAAACATGGTTACCCTTGAGGAGGCATTTAATGCAGGTCATCAGTGGTGTAAGGTATCTTTGGAAAGCTAAGGCTTGTCTCTGTTACACTTCATCTTAGAAGGGAGAGAACAGCACATCCATCTCAGAGATTATGAGAAAACAAATTGTTGAAAATTATGGGGTGCTTAGGTATTAGGGGGCATGGGCACAGTAAATACATGAAGATAACACATTAAATGACACTGCAGAGCTACCCAAGCTACCCCAAAGCACTGAGCTTATCTGAGAAGCTGTGTGACTGCTCACACCTACTGTGGAGTAGTTCTCATGAGGGCAAGGCTTATGGCTTAGCCATGGAGCTGCTGTTTGGTACAGTGGTTAAACAGCTTTTGGAACGGACCTTTGTACAGAACTGTACTGTGTTACATAGCTGTGCCAGGTCCCATCCCACAACTGCCACAGGCATCTCTGTGCCATGCTATACTGTGTACTGTTGTCTCAACTTCAGCACTCCTGTTCAGTATAGCCTAAAAGAAAGCAGTAGGGATAGTATTATCAGCAGATGTCTTTTCAGCACAAATCCAAACCAGCCATATACTAGCTACTATGAAGAAAATTAACTCCATCCCAGCCAAAACCAGGACAGTAGCAAAGTCAGAGGAGGTTGTAACTGCTTTGGGGGATTGCCAGAGGCAGAGATCAAACCTTCTGAGTGGCACAAGGTAAGACTTGGCTGCCTGAGCTGCTGCACCACAGCCATGGCAGAGTTGTAAATCTTTCCGTGTTCACTCAGTCACTAAAGGGAGCCAGGAAGCAAGGCTGTGCCATCAAGCACTGTGTTTGTCTTCTGTTGTACACTCAAGATTTCAGTTTTATAACTTTACATTTTATCGGTATCCTTGCTAATGTCTTCTTTCTTTGAGGTTCTCTGGAAATACTTGCAGGGGGGTGAATGCCTATTTTGTGCTTAATGTTATTTTGAAATAGAAGAGAAAAAGTGATGCTGTAAAACTATGAAACTATGCTTTAATTATCAAACATAACAAATATGACATCTTTGATTTTTTTTTTTTAAGTGGTTTGTGAAGAATGGCATATTATAGATGTGGTGTGCATATGATCTGCGTGAATCTTGGCTCACTGACAGCCGTGAGAGTTGTGGCTATGATAACTGCACGTCCTGCATTGTTTTCATTTCACAAGGAAACAAAACCCAATATTCTTCGTGGAAAATAATTAGTATATCATTATGGTCTGGTATTACGATGTTTTTATTTTTGCTCAGCTGTCAGTACCATTAGTCATTTGCCCTCATATTCCATTAGATAATTTTATAAAACTTTATTGTTGGATTGGTTTCTGGCTGCATTTAGCTTATTTTTATTTTTAATAAACAGTGTTTGTAAGGAATTTACTCCTCATTAGTGAGCAATACGGTCATATTCACCAATACAAATTTGTAGGTATCCTGTGACTGATGAATAGTCATTAAAGAGTTTTTCTGAATGCTAGTTGACAGAAAATGCAGCGTCACCTCTGGAAACTGAGGTGCAGCTATTTTCTTGTGAACAACCACAGACCTGAAATTAGATAGAAGAAGTTGAAATTTTATTCTACTGGAAGGTACTTGTTAAAACATTTATTAAAGTTGTAAGCATTATAATAAAGAAAATTCTGCTAAATATTTTGAAGAAGGCTTATGTTGTCATCAAGGATTAACTGGGTATACTACCTAATAAGTTGATATAAGAGCCAAATTATGTCTGATGAAAACTTGCAACAGATCTGCTGAAGGCAAAAATTTGTATTCGTTTTTAACAAAGATTAAATACTTGTTACACTAAACAAACTAAAATATATTATTACAAGTAATCATTTTTCATACCTCCACTTCTGAAATATATATTATGAAGATCATGACTTAAGATCTGACCTCTGCTAGGAGGAAATCATAACAGATGATCTATTCAGGGTTTTTAAGGATAAACAAATTCCAGCTATTTAAGTTATAAATAGTTACTGACCTAGTGGCCTAATGCTGCAGTTACTGGTAACAGCTTAAATAACTAGTCCCTTACATAAGTAAAGTATATGTTTACCTAAAAGCTAATAATTATGCGAATAAACTTTTGAATAATATTACTCTGATAATTTTTGACTGCATTTTCCAGAAAACAAACAAAAAAATAAACCTTAGAAGTGAATGCATGAATGCAAAAGTGTGACTCAAATAGCTGAAATGATACTTTATTTAGATGAGGTTCTCATTAGACAATAATAATTACTGTGGCGTAATTATTGAAAGCAATTGTTCTTGTTGCTCTGGCTTCTGTCAAAAAGTAAATCAGGAAATACTTGGACAAATTGAATAGGAAAAAAAAAAAGTTGAAGGGCTATTTAGCCCTTCTAGTTTTTGTGTTTGTAGTTAACTTAGTGAAATAAATAGAAATGTTTTGCCGAATAGATAATAAATCTGGAGATGTGCCAGAAGAGTGGGTAAATATCAGTATGGTGCTCTAAACTGAAATTAGTGGGATTCTTAAGAGTGTCTTCAAATAGTTTCAAATTAAGTCTGAACCTAATTTATTATAGGTTAAAAAATGAGGCAAAACATAAAAATGTAAATAATATGAAAGAAGTATTTTAAAATGTTAACCTACTACTCACCATTTGATGAACATTTATTTAATAGTAATGCTTTTATACTCTGGTTGTTTGAGAAATTAAGCACAAAGAGTCAAAAAAAATAGTGAAACATACTTTTACATAAACCACTTATTTAAGCACCATGAATTAAAAAAAAAAAAAAAAAGAACAATAATACATAACCACATTCTCTCTCACCTTTAAAGAGTCAGCAGAGAATACATGCAGAAAATATGCTGGGTGTAATGCACTTAATTATTATTCTCAAGTTTTTATTTTAAAATGTTTTGTTTCATTTTGTTTCTGTATGCAAAATGTACCTACTGGAACAGGTGAGAATTTATAGAAGTGTTTCGGTTAATTTAGCTGGGGTGTAGTGATTACATTCCTGTCATTCTGTTACTCACCCTAAAAGAGATTCTGAAAACTATCTGAAATTATGTAAGAAAAATTTAAGAGACCAGCAAAGATGACGTAGCAGTGGCCTTCTGATACAGCCTGTCCTACAATAGAGTTGTTACAGGTAGCATTATGAAAAGCAGTAGTATCTAAGCAACAGCATATACCTTTCTTTCCAGCAGTAATGAACATCATCTAGTGTAGGTGCTATATGACTGACCTATCACAGGAGCAGTGTCTGAATTGCTCACAAGCATGAGGTTTCTGTGTTTAGGGTTGCCAAAGGAGGATAGTTTATGACTGCTCAGAACATTGTATTTGACAGAAGAACTTTTGTTAAAAATAATTTTCTGACAAAGGGAAGATCTTCTATTGGACCAGTCATGGTCTTAGCACACTTAGCACGGCGTGTGTACTTCTGGCACTTCAGTGAAATGTGGTTTAATGTGATTTTCCCTTTGTTCTTAAAAACTCATTTAAATTCAGTATTAATTATCCATCCCTTGAATGGGGATGTTTAGTGGTTTAATGATGTCTTTCAGACATCTAATATTTATTGGATTAAAAAAAAAGCTACTTCTGTCTTCATCTTCATAATTTACTTCAATAGTGAGCTCTGCCTGATTCAAAGTAGGTTTTATCTTGCATCATAAATATACCCTTCTTCTCTAAATAAACCACGTAAGAATGAGGAAAAACTTTGCAAGATAGACTTTTCCTTTCACATATGCAGAACAAAGTCCTCTAAAGATTTACTTCAGCTTCTTATGCCCTGTACGTTTGGATAACTGCATGCATAACTTTGAGTTAGTTAATGCTTTACCTTCGTGTGGATTTTCTGCATGTTACACTTTCTGCTAATTCTCTGCCTTCCCTGAAGAATTTCCAACTTCCAAGTGCTTAGTATGGTTTTAGTATGTGCACTTACCAGTCATGCCTTTATTGTTGATTGAAGCTTTGGTTTAAGCTGTTGGCAATAGTGTATGGTTAAATATATGCAATCTCACAAAGCAAAAACACGTACTTTGTTCCTGTTCTCAAATCTATGTTTGTTCAAGACTCTTTTCCTTTCTACTTGGGAGTCTGATGCATCTGGATTTTGCATGGAGGGGTCCCAAGGGAAGGAACATGCCAGGAGCATGTACTGTTGCATTGCTTTTGAAAGCTCTGAGGACAATTCAGTGGAGACATCTAACCTTGGATGAGCAAAGCATTCCTTAAAGAATCATAATTCTATGATTCTATGAGTCTATGATTCTATGATTAAAGAGTAGATGTGATATTAAGAGCAAGAACCTTTTAGAAAAGAGTCATATTTGATGATGGTAAAGAGGTTGCTTGTTAAAATAGTTTGGGAAAAAAGTAGAATTACACCCTGCATAGGCAAATACAGATTTGACAGTATCTACATGTGTAAAGATTTATTTTTTTAAAAATATGAAATCAGTAGCCATAAATATACATTTCTGCTTCAAATTTCTCAACATTTTCTTCTTGCAGTCTTCACAAATGCAGAAAGGTAGAATTACAATGCTACAAATTTACTATAGGGAAAAAAAACCTGTCATCGTTTCTCTAAAGAGCCTTGAATGATTTAAAATTGCTTTCTGCTTTGCATGAGA
The DNA here is from genome assembly GCF_047716275.1 of Strix uralensis. Lineage (NCBI taxonomy): Eukaryota > Metazoa > Chordata > Aves > Strigiformes > Strigidae > Strix > Strix uralensis. Next base: position 45,253,217 of record NC_133975.1, read on the forward strand.
GATACTTTTTATTGTGAAAAAAAAGTGTGACTATAAAGAGAAACACCCACATTTTTTATATCTTTAGTAACCCAAAAGACTATTTTTTCTGAAAGCTTTTAAAGATTTCCTTTCACTCTTTTGGTGTAGTGCTCATAGACTGGTTAGACAAAACAATGTTAGCTGCAATAATTTTTGTACCAGTCATCTTAAATTGATTTATTTTCAATGAATAAACTGTTTTAAGTAATGAGTGAAATTCAGATCCTTAGTTATGACAAAAAGGAATCAAAGTCTTGAAGGGCTAAGGACAACTTAAAATACATACTAGCACTGTAACAGAAAAGAAAAAAACATAGGTTAGCTTTAGTTGGAAATAATATGATTAATTATGGCGCAGGAGTGTCAAAATACCCACTTTATAGTCTCTGAAAATTGATTGGATAATATAGCTAGTAATTGAAGAAGATGCTATAGTTGACACTTTGCAGGCTTAAGCAGTTGAAACAAGTTCTAGAAAACTTGATTATAATAAAACTTCTAATAATCTGAAGAGGGGTGCTGATACTGTGGTTATATTTTTAAAGAGCTGCTGAAGTGACACGTTTGGCAAGCATAACTAAGTTAAATGACAACTTTGTTTTGTCTTTACAGCTAGGGAAATTGATTTACTTGTGCATAATTAGGTTTACTCTTCAAGTAGTGCCCTAGAAGCATTTCTGAAATCAGTCATTAATGAATAGGAGAACATGTTTGAATTCAGATTCTTACATCCACTTAATGCAGAGGTGTTTGTATATAACCAGTAGCTATACAAGAAAACTGGTATCAGAGTCTTGATCGGTACTGTCATTCTAGGTATCTACTGAGTAATTTGTGGGCATATGTGCTTGTTTTCTGTTGGTCTCTGCATTTTTTTTTTTTTTTTAATGAGGCTAGCACATTGGGTATATATTTTATCTAATTGCTGCAAGTATCAGTCAGGAAGATAACATTTTACTAGCTTGATGGCCTTTCAAGCTACTGACATTTTAAGTTATATTAATTAAATGCTGGACTCACAAAATTATTCCTCAGTTTGGAGGAGCAGATAGTACTCAACAGTTCTGATTAAAAAGAAAAAAGTTTTTACCAATAGTTACCATGTTTATATGCAGAAACTATTTTTTTTTCCTCTGACTTTAAAGAACCAGCACTGGAATTTTACTGCTATTGGCACAATCACATATAGTCTAATATGTCCTTTTTTTTTTTTTTTTTTCCTTAAAATATAGAGGTAATTTTCAGACTTGAAGTTGAGCTTCTTGTAAAAATACAGATTTAGAGTCGTTATGCTATTATGCTATGGCTACACTGTGTTGTCCTTGTGAAACACAGCAGTCATAGGATAATATTGACTAGCTAGTTGAGAAAAGATTATGGCTTACTTGTGACACAAAAATAGCACAAGATATCAGAGCTTTCTAGTGCATCCAGCCCATGAATTTATGTTTGTCTTCAAATTAGAATAATTGATTGGAAGTCACAGCTTGATAAGGCTCAGAGAAGAGATACACAAAGAACAACAGGGACTGTATTTCTCTCACCAGAGCTCAGCAGTTGAAGGCTATTTGCATTTCAATATTCCTGCAGCTCTACTCCTGGAATATTTTGATGATGTGCCAAGTCATGCAGTGTGTTTAGTTGTTGGACAAATACCATCACTTTGATTGCTGTTGGGAATCTTCGAACACAGAGAACAAAACTATTTAGCTTAGATAAAGAACAGTATGTTTTGTGTTCAATTTCCTGCTGTTCTATGGTAGCTGTTAGATCCTGTTAAGGGCTGAGAAAGCATAACCTTCTCATGTACTTCATCTTAATTCAGCCTTTGTTGAGGCCTTTGCTACCTGAATCTAATTTTGTTCCTAACTTAAGTTTACTGATTCTTTTCTCTCATTAAATTAATGAACATTTTTTGAGATATGCTTTTATTTCATATAACTGGCTAATTTTTAATAGATCATCCTTAAGTAAACCCCTATTTATTTAGTATTAATATTGTGCAAGGTGTACTTGAATCTATAATTCTGTATGTCCCTTTGCTTGCTTAAATTATGAGTAAAAATTGTCTCCCCTGAAAAAGTATGAATAAAGTAATTCTTCTATTTTTAAACAAATTTATAGGGGATGAATTGAGATTTTTTTTTTCAATCAGTTTGAGTCAGTTGTATGAACAAGTGTAAAGTCCTCCTTTCAATTATGATCTGTACAGTGGTAGTTGTAATTTGATTCCTCGGGGCAAAAAAGAATTGCAAATGTTCCAAGAGGTACTGCACCCCAAGAGGAACAGAATAGGACTGTAGCTATGATCAGATGATTCCCTGTCTTCACAGGTACAGGCAGTATAGAAAGGATTGATTGGGCATTTACTGAGGGGTGATGGTGGTGGCATTCTTTGGAATGGTCTCCTTGCAGACCTTTGGAGGGCCATTGCTGCACGTAGATGGCACGCACTGATCTTGGGCATCCACTCTTCACTACACCTATGGCTCAGGTAGACTCTGGAGCTCTAAACTAACATGTTTTTAAAAGGTTGTAAATTTTGGTAACCTAGACTTCATGCCAGCTGACATTATAGAGGATCTGTTGCAAATTGTTCAAATGCCGTATACCTGTCTCAACTGTGTAGAAACTCATAATATAATGACTTCAAGAAGTTACCTTTGTCATACTGAACTACAGCTGTTGTGTGGGGTTTATGGTTCTTTGACAGTTCTAAGTACCAGGAGTATCCAGCTGGTGCAGAATAATTTTGTAGAATATTCCCTAGACTAAGTTATTTTTTCACTTCATTTGTAATCAAACTCAAACTGTGTAGTATAACACATTGTATGCTTATATGTGACGTGTAGAGTTGTAGTCTCAGGTTGAATTGACTTATATCCACCCCAAGTGTGAGGAATACATGACTAGAGATAGAGTTTGCATTACTTCTCTGCATTAAACACATCTCCGGAAGAATTAATTGTACACTGAAACATGCAGCAATATAGGCTCATTTCTGCTAAAAGTTTACTTCATAATTGGGTAGACAATCAGAAACAAAGTGAGTAGCCTAAGACATAAAACTATATTAAAATACAAGCCTAAAATAACAATAAGATAATAATTCATCAGAAGTAATAGAATATTAGAAAAAGTCTTCAGTGAAGACCTGAAGCTTTCCCTCTTAATAAGTGATCAAGAGTGTGATGGTTCAAAAGGAAGCTTCAGCTAACTTTGTGTGAGCAGCTGCTCATCAGTAGGTGTAGCAGAGAGCTCTAGGAACTTGGGAACCATATGTTTTATTCCTAGGGTATCTTTTCAACCACTTATCTTAAATGTACTTGCTTAATTTTACTGCATTTGCAAAAACATGATGGTGTGCATTCGGTCCAGAGAGGGAAGTGTAAGAGTGACCATTTAAAGGTTGGGTTTTGTGGATTTTGATAGTAGAAGGATTGGATATTCATGTCCAGTCTTGAGGGAATGGTCAGGAAGTTTTCCATCTTAACAGGGTTCTGGAGAGAAGTATCTTTTAAGTAATGATTGACACATTCTTTTAAAATCATAGTGAAGACTTTCTTAAAAGGTTTATGCTTTTTTTTTTTTTTTTTAAAGTTCATATTCTTTCTTCAGGGAAGAACCAAAGCAGTAAAGGGCTCCCAAGAAGTAAGCTGCAGCAGCTGAACATGTAGCCACCTTGTTCATGGTGTGCATTCAGAGGAACAGTGAGGTCTGGGATCTTTTCAGACATAGCAAGCCAAAAATTTATACATACATTCCTCTGGGCTGTAATCTTTATATAGTATTTTTCTGGGGAGACTTCAGAAAATTATTATGTTTATTCCAAATATGCATTTTGTGGATTTTATTTTTTAAGGACTTTTTTTCTCTAGCCAGCGTTAGTCTCTAGTTTCCAGGCATCTGCACAAAATATGTGCAACAATAACTAACTGATCATGGGAGAATGCAGTTAAGCATTTGTGACAAATGAAATCTGCCCATAAGTCCTGTGTGTAGTAAAACATTTTAGTAAAGAGTTACAGTTTGATTTTACCACAATAGAGAACCACTTCCCCAGATCTGATTATCTGTGAAGGTTTAGGTGGCATGGAAGATTGGCTCCGTGTCTTTTCTACAAACTTCACTTGTTAGGTGTAAAGGAAGCGGTACCTCTTTGCCCAGCCCCAAGTGCAGTCATAAAGAGAGCAGCAGCAGCTCATCCCTTTTCACCCAGTTTAATAGAGTTGACCAGTGTCATACCTGATACAACTGCCCTCCTGTGCTTGTAAACTCCACTTACAAGACAATATGTGAGGAACCACCATGATGGGTTCCAGAGCAGCAGAAAGAAATGGTTTGTCTCATTTTGAAAGGTCTAAACAATACTGAAATACTTTCTGCTTGAAATTTTGAATGAAAACCAGGAAATTCCAGACACCAGAATAGTTATAAGAAGGCATTTTACTTTCTTAGAAGATCTTGTGTGCTCCTATTTAAGAAGCAGTGGGGACAGGATGGGGAGTAGTTTAATTAGAAGTCAGACTCCACTGTTGTTTCAGTCCTGTTTAGTTGATAAATAGGATTTCAGCACATGATATGGAAATTACCTAGAATTTGCCGTAGAAGCTTGAAAAAATGAAAATTGAGATTGATTGTCTCATTAAATGCTCATCTTTCCAAGTTGCAGTGGAGAACATGTGCATATGCTTGTCCTGATACTTTTTCTAATTCTCCAGTTTCTCATGAGTACTTCATGATACGTTAGATATACAATGTAAAGCATTTAAAACATGAATTTATTTTTTGTATCTGTGTAGATGTTGCTTAAATACACAAACTGTTTACTGGTGCTTCCTTTACTCTTAAAAACAACCAGGTTTGTATGTAAAGTTCTGCTAGTTGCATTCACAAAACTAAGGAAAATAAACAGTCTTGTAGGGCTTGCAAGACAGGGAATGCTCTGATCCAGTGGAAATCGTAACTGCTGCTAAATTGATGACACTGAGTTTAGCCAGTGCTTCAGCTGGATTTCTCATTGTGAAGCTTTTGCTGGGTTATATTCATACCCTGGAGGACTGAGTTCTTATAAGTCTACAACTGAAATCTTTTATAATAGAAAAATGTATTTGACTCCACAGACAGTCAACAGGCAGCGTGGCAGTCTTCATGTTACTAATGCTTTATTGGCACATATTTTTATCTCATGTTAAGATTTCAAGAGACTGAAAAATTAATAAGAATCTGTTCACCTGTAGACTCAGTAATCTAATCATCTCCAGTACAACAAAGCTAATGCTAGTTTCCGCTTTTCCTTACTATTGGTTCTGTGAGGTTGTGTGGAGAGACACAGCTTTGTGCATTTCATACTTTGAAAATTATGTATTAATGGTAAGTACGGAAATGGCAGGGCTGTAGTTATTCAAGAAGGGACTGTAGTTTGTCAGAATCAGAACCTGGGAAGATGAAAGCCTGCTGTATACACAAGCATGTCTTGTGTACTGCCTGGAGATGTATTGCAGAAAAAATAAACCTACTTTACAAGTACATAATATTCAGTTGCATTAAATAGGTGCTAGTTTACCACGTAAGATGTTTAACATTATTGTATGTATGTTCCAGATCTACTTAGTCTAGTGTTAACCTCGTTTAGAGTACTAGGCACTCAATATGGTAGGTTAATATTTTCGTTTATTATGTTTCATGATGTTACAGAATAACACTTTTTAAATTAAAAAATGTTGTAAACAACCAGATTACAAATTGCTTCAGATGCTGTGGAGAAAAAAAATTGTTCAGTTATTTTTTGTAATTAATTAGCAAAGTTTTGAACTGAATACCTACATTACCCATTTCAACTGGGAAATGTAGATTGTGAAATTTTAAAAATATTCTGAAGGTTTTCTTACACTTAAAAGCCCTGTTTACTAGTGCTGTATTTCCAGAATGTGTTTGTGTTTCTTAAAAGGTGTTTTGTTACTGTTACAAACTAAAAATAAGTTCACATGCAGCTTACAGTTGGTATGTAGTATTTATTGCTGGTTTGTGTACATTACTTTTTGCTATTTGCAATACATCCTAGTGTAACACTTCAAGACAAGACAGGTATTCTGGTGTGTGTGGGCATGAGTACATATGTGTTTGTGTGCTTTCACATTGTTGATTTGTATTTAATATCTGCTACTGCTTTAGGGCTATTTGTACGTGTTTCAGGGTATGTGGGGTATTTCATCCAAATGTTATATTGTTTTAGGAATGACATTATTCTCACAGTTATTTTGTAATAAAATTCCTTTAATATAACACTTTTCATATTAAAGTGATAACTTGAGAAAGATTTAAGATGGAGAGAAGGCATTGAATTTGCTGACACTGAAACAGTATTAATGCATGTAAGGTGTGCTGAAAGTGCATAGTTCTTTTCTAAGCTGCATGGCATATCCCTTCGGAGTACTTTGAATAAACATGTTCTTCTAAAAATATGTTTATTAACTTGTTTAGATATAATTTTAAAAGCTGTTTTAAAAGTCATGCATCCAGAGACATGCACACAATAAATTAAAAGTGTCAATGTTTCAGGGAATCTAAATTATTTTCAGAATTTCAGAAATTGAGAAGGGATAAGTGGAAGGAGAAAATGTTGGGCTGGTGCCAAGCGATAGCTCGTAATCCTCACAGACTTCCAAACAGCACAAGAACACCGGAGGTCTCAGGTGATGCTTCACATAACTCTACTTTGGTGAGTGAAAAGTTGCATTTCATGATGGTGGCATGCTCAGATGAACTTCAGAGGTGTTAAATTTATTTTAAAAACTGTAGTGTTTGCCATTGATTGCATTGCCTCAGTGTGTGAAACCCTTTGACATTACAGCCATTTACTATTTCCATTTGCTATTTTTTCATCTTTTATGTTATGCATGGTCCATTCTGATTTGCATGCTATGTCTGTAAATTGGTGTTGATGTTTTGTGAATGGTAAAGTCTTTAAGCAGGAAATGTCCTAATATGGATTACTTACATTCTTTATGATCTTAATCAATGCAATGGCATTTGGTCCCTGATGAATACAGCTGGACATCATATACAGGTACCTTGTTTGCTCTTTGCTCCTGCCTGTAACAGGAACAAAGTATAGTATGTCTGCACTTGTCTTAGACAGATGGATTTTAATATTATCTTCATATATTTAACATGATGCTGCAAGAGGTGGTTAGTTTCTGCATGCAAAACTATTGATAATAGACGTTCAGGCAATGTAAAGTCAACAATTTACATAGTAGAGTTATCATGAATTGTATGAAGTTGAATAAAGTGACTCATTGACAAGAATTTTAATCCTGCAGTTTTTGCTCATTCAAATAAATCCATTTACATTAGTAGACCTCCCCAGGTGAGTAAGAACTGATACTTGAAGGTAAAGGCTTCAGACTGCCCCACATGTAAGAGCAAAAATTGTCTATGTACTTGTTTTTCCTCAACTATATTGACATTTTCAGACTACGGAAAAACTGATTATTTGAAATATATTCAGTTAAATGTGCCTGGTCCAATTTCAATACTAAGGTTAAAATAGGCACAACATTTTCTTATTGTGAGAAGCATGAGGAAGTACTGCCCTCAAGTTTTTGAAACATGATGACATCTAAGCAGAAAGGTGAATAGCTGTTTATAACCACTGATATGAAATGTGGTATTCCAGAGTGTGAAGAGAGTTATAAATGAAGAGGCAGTGGTCTGTTTGACAGCTGTTGAAGTTCTGGTGAAGAAAAACCCCCACTTAATGAGGCAAAATTATCTTGTTCAGTGGTAGATTATGTAGAATATAAGTTTGTGCTAAGGAAGAGAACACAAGAAGGCAGCACTAAAAGTTGCAAATTTTATAGTTTACTTATTATCCTAGATTATTATAGCTCACTTTCATCTGGAATTCTTTTATTTCAGAGAAATAAAAGGAAATTAAAAAGCAATGAGTCATGAAAGAAGAAATTTCAAGTACATTATCCCGGTATTTAATTACCATTACTGTTTTCTCTTTAAATTTTATTTAATTACTATTAATGTTTGGGTGTTGCTAGTAATAGGTGGTAGCTATTAAGGAATTTAGTTATGTGTAAATTTGCATATTTTGATTTCTGCCTGACTGCTAGTCAACATTTAATTCAGTTTGATATTCCAGAGGTAAGCATTCCAGTTGTCCAGATGGGATTTAGAAATTATGAACTGGGAATACAGTTCATAACAGCTGAGTCAGTCGAGTTAGCATGTTTTAACCTTATTAATATCAAAACTTGCTTAAAAATACGTTTACGTGAAACTATATAGACTGCTGCTCAGTTGAAGTGTGTAAGAAAACCAGGGTTATAAACAGCTGGGGAAGATACTTTGTGTCCTTCAATGTTGTGATTGCCTATGAAATAATAATCTTCACAACAGGAAATAAAACAGTGATATGTCTTGAGGCCTGTCAAGGTTTCCTCTTCATTTTTTTTGCTTCCTGATTTCTCAATCATTACTCTTTCTATCCCTCACTTCTGAAGTAAATGACAATTAGTATAAACTTTTGCTGTCAGAGTCCAACTTGTGGGCTGTAGGATGAAAATCCTTATTTTCCTTATGAACATTTAAAAACTGAAATCTTGTTTCAAATCAGGTTTGATTTTGCTTGGTAGTCTTGGTCTTTCAGTGTTGAAAAATTTTTTCATCTGTTCTTGAATGAAGGTACAGACTAGCACTGGAAAATGGAAAATAATGAAACAACAGAAAGTAAAGAACAGAAATTATTTGTTCTAAGTGTACAAAGCCACTTCTGATGACCTATTCAAGTCCTTTATGTCTGAATTAACCTTCATTTTTCAGTTCACTGCAGCTCCTCTGTGGACCTGGTTCCCTTAGTATGGGTTTATTTGGTCTGTCTTGCAAGCACAGTTATGGTACGAAGATACAGGTCTTTGCTTCCTTAGACTGTAGGTAGCAACTCTGGGTTTGGTGGGAAGCAAACTGGAGTGTACACTGCATCTATTTTTCACCTTCGGCCTGTGCCTTTGCTGTACACCTCTGATTCAGCAGAATGTCTTCTGTATTTCAGAACTTCAGCTAAGGCTTTTCAAAAGAAACTTTCCTTTCCCTTTAAAAATAACCCCACAAAGCAGTCATTTCACAATGCCACTTTCCCGAAGGGGAATGATCTGAAAATTGCAAGTATGTCTTATAAATTTTCATGAAAACAAATATCTTTCTCTCTTAGTGAAAGAAAGAAGGAAGCTTGTGGAGTAGGAAGCAGATTATGATAATTAACTAAGTGCTTTTTTCATTAAGCAAGTAAATGGAATACTGAGCAGCAGTGCAGGAAAAACTAAAAAAGAAATTAGCTCATGAAAACACTGCAATAAATTTAAAGAGTTTAATAAAATCAGTTACACCATTTCATTTTATTTGATATTAAGATGTTATAGCTTCATCCAAATCAAATAAATTCTGAAATATTTCAGTAAAACTCAACTAAATATTCTTGGAAACATTTTTCCATTATTATTTTTAACTTAATTACAATATTATTCCCAGGCTTTATCACCTTAATCTACTTTTTTGAAGATTAAAGCCTTTTGTGTTTAGTTTTAGGTGGAACTCCAGTTTCTTCTGAGCATACCTCAAAAATTTTGAGTCATCCTATAGTCAAAGGAGGCATAACTTCTCAAAAAATATTGTTTAATATTACAATTTGTTGGATTGTGGGGGTTGTATTGATAATTTTAGATGCATAGGGAGTAGATTTCATATTTTTTTCATACTCAAACTATTTTCATATAGTCCATTAACTTGGGGTAGTGAGACATAAAGCTGGAATTGACTTTGCTGGATTTGACATAGCTAGAAATCATCTGTTTTTCAAGCTGTATTTATTATCATTCTGTGCTTATTTGTCCTGTATACACTGTTTCTAAATTTTAAAGGCTCATCCTTCCTAATGTTCATTGTAAGATTTGAGACCTGTAATATAACTTTTCAACTTTCCCTTTTTGTAATAGTTTCCACGTTCCCACAAGTATCTTAAAAGACCTTGTCTATTCCTGCTCATTTGAACATGAGTGACCAGTTGTACATAGTATTCCAGATCAAGCTTTCTGTTCCTGACAACTGTGACACTAATTATTCCCTATCCAGTAACATATTTATCACACTGCATAGATTTAGAATCGCTTTATAGATATATTTTTTGTATCGATTATAGTTTTAAGACCAAAACTGTCGACTATGGTAAGTTTTGATTGGTGCACGAAGATTGTATCAATTCAAATTGTTATTGCTCATCTATTCTTTTCCATTCACTGGTTTTTATATGTATTTAGCAAGAAGACCTTTTCCTATTTAACTTTCTTTTTTGAAAGTTTGATTTCCCCCCCCCCCCCCCCCCCAGTAATTCTGTTTTCATTATTTCCTAGTGTTTCTTTGCTTTTGTATTTCATGTAGCTTCATCTATTATTTATCTTTTCTGAAGCAGATATTCATTCAGACAAATCGGAAGATGTTCAGATTATTCTCTACAGCTTTTTTTTTTTCTTAACTGCAAATTCTTATCTTTTTCATTTATCCCTTTCTCTGATTTTTGCTACAGTTGGGGAAAGAATAGTAATTGAAAAGAATCTAGACCTTGAAAGCTCATCATTTTATGCAATAGTATTTGCACATTTTTGTCTTCTCAAAGGATAATGGATATAATTGAAAATGTACAATTTTAAATTCTTTCTTCACTTGTCTCTGTACTGACAGTATCTATTTATACTGTGATTCTGTAAGCATATGTATATATGGTTAGTTCAAATTATTTTGATGGGAATACATAAATATGTATTAACATTGATTAAGTAATTTGAGTAGAAGCAGTTCTGTGTCTGCCTTCTTTGCTAAGTGTCTAGTGTTTCTTGAGCATTATCACAATCTATGTTCTTAATAGTTACATACAGCCTATTCTGCGTAGGGTATGTACTGGTCCTTGATTCAGCACCTCGTGTTAAACACATGAGGCTAATGGGAGATGAACACATACTTAATGCTGAATTGTAGTCATTATTACATACTACTTTTCCTGCTGTATTTCCCACTAGAATTCTGGGTGAATATATGTGGAAGTATAGTCGTGTGAGTAACTAGATAATTTATGTTTGTATATGCAAATGAAATTTAGAAGTCATGGCAAATGATCAAGCATCTAATTTAACTCCAAGGAAGGATTTTTTTATATTCAAGCAAATGATACCATCTGCTTCTCCAAGAGAAAGTAAACTATGTTTATGAATTATATGTTTCACATAGGCAGATTCCAGGTTGCCACATCTGATCTACAGATGTTGACTGAGCAAGTTAATAGTAGTCAATGATTAATCCAAAATATAATTAAACAAACAATGAAAAGTGGGTTTGTTGTGGTTTCACCCCAGCAGGCACCTCAGCCCCACACAGCCACTCACTCACCCCCTGTCAGTGGGATGGGGAAGAGAAGCAGAGGGGAAAAGTGAGAAAAAATTGTGGGTTGAGATAAAGACAGTTTAATAGGTAAAGCAAAAGCTGTTCATGCAAGCAAAGCCAAACAAGGAATTCTTTCAGCACTTCCCATTGGCAGGCAGGTGCTCAACCATCTCCTGAAAGGCAGGGCTCCATCATGCGTAACAGTTACTTGGGAAGACCAACGCCATCACTCTGAATGTCACTCATTTCCTCCTTCTTCCCCCCAGCTTTATATGCTGAGTGTGATGTCATATGGTATGGGATGTCCCTTTGGTCAGTTGGGGTCAACAGGTCCCAGCTGTGTCCCCTCCCAACTTCTTATGAGCCCCCAGCCCACTCACTGGTGAGGCAGCATGAGAAGCAGAAGAGGCCTTGATGTAAACCATATTCAACAATAGCTAAAACATCCCTGTGTTATCAACACAGTTTTCAGCACAAATCCAAAACATAGCCCCATACCAGCTACTGTGAAGAAATTTAACTCTATCCCAGCTAATACCAGTACAGGTTTTCCTCCAGTGATAATAAACTGAGAAGTTGGGGTTTAGCTCTGCATTCTGCTAACTATATGAAAAAATCTGAATAGTGTAGGAATGTTTTGTCAGTAGATGACCTTTGAAAGTCCCATCCAACCTGAACTATTCCATGAATCTCTGATCTTTATCTAAAATGCAAAATTTAATTCCAGAACAAGAAAGATCTCTTGATCTGAGTGTGGAAGTGTTTGGCTGTTTGGTTTTCATCAAGGGAGTGTAATCCCTTGCTGAAAATCCTGTGAAATAGGATCTGTCTAGGTTTCCCTTAGTGCAAGCCTGTTATTGTTAATCTGACAGGGGTTGAGGGGATGTTTAAGATCTGTATTTTAATTTGTTATAAGAAGATTGTGTAGCTTAATACTCAAAAACTAGATGTGAATAAAGAGTAATTATCTAAGAATATGGAGTTGGTTTCATCTGAATTATCTTCTTATTTGCAGAACTATTAAGTAGACTTTATTAATTAGGCTGCAGAACCAGCTAGGAAATCCACAATACTATACCTACTACTGCTTTTGGAAATCTAGTAGTAACTTTAGTATAGTAACAAAACAATATGCGTATGTGAATCAAACTGTGGAAGAGAGAGATTCTACAATAGAAATGTAATTTCAAAATAGGCAGAATTATTTACCTGGTATAATTAATATAAATTATATGCTTTTTAATACAGCTGGGTGCAGCATGTTTAATTACACATTGAAAAAAAGGAACTTTTGAGGATATAACCTTTTGTGGTTCAGGCATACTGCTCCTGGATCCTGGGTCAGGTAGCTTATGGAATAATATATAAGGTCTGAATAAATTTTTAGGGGGAGAGCAGGATCCTAAATATCTCATGTTCTCTGCTGCCACATATCTCAGCTGGGCTGATTCTCTCTATTCTTCTGGTGCTGAGAGGGTGTCTCCTAAGTGACTGGGTTTTTCTGTTTACTTCTCATGGGCATTGTGAAACTTCTGCAGCATTTCAGTTAAAGCCAACATTTGTACTGGTATTCTCAGCCTGTTGCCATTGCTCATTGTACTTTTTGATTCATGTCACCTGTTTTTCTTTCCTCAGATGATTTAAGGCCTTTTGAAAAGAAATTTAATTAGATGCATGTTCATTCTTACCATTTTATAACAGGTTACTGTTTAGCTTTTTATTTAATAAGTGCCTCAGTTGCTGTTAATGTTAAGCTATGGAAACTTTTCCTTGTTATGTAGATGTTCCACATTGGACTCATCCTTCTGCATGATGCTGCATGCTCCCCTGCAGGGCAATTGTTTTTAACTATTTATTGCTTTCCAATTTGCAGGGTCAGCCTAAGCTCAATGGTTTCAGTAGCTGTGTCACCCCAGGCCAATCTTATTGATTTTCCTTATATTTAAAGCAATTAGCAGTCCTTACCTGGGTTACCATAGCCTTCTGGCTTCTCACCACAAATGTGTTATAAGGATGTAAAGTTGTTAAGAGTTCATTTGTGTTTCTTTTCTGTGGATATGTAAACCATTAGAGCAAGACAGATGTAGGCCAAAGCTTTTGGGTAAGTATCCCCCAGTTTTCAGTTTCTTCCTCAGTGTATTCCAGCATCATTTCATAATTAAGAGCAGGGTAGATGTGGTTAAATTTTACTTATTTGACTAGTGATTTCAGTTAGGCTTCCCCTCTGACAGGCTTAAAATGACAGTCCTCACTTAAATCATTTTCATTTCACTTGTGGAAAAGATGACATAATTACTTACCAAAAATGGAGGCCATGCAGAAAATTGCTGTTACTTTGCATTTGTAGAAGCAACAATAACTTAAATATTGGAGAAAAAATTAAAGCTTACCTGAATGCTGACTTCAATATGAGTAAATTATGATTTTTTTTTTTTAATGTTTTATTTTTCTTTATAACTGTCCTGGTTTTGTCCAGGATAGAGTTAACTTTCCTTGGGCTGAGAAGGAGCACAGCTAGAGGGCCAGGCCCAGATCGGTCATTGGAGTATTCCATATCATGTGATGTCATGCTCAGTATATGAGGGGACCCATGCGCTCTCATTTTTGATTTTGGTTTCTTGGTCGACGGTGGGATTTCTGGTGTGGTCGGGATCGCTGCTGGGGGTGGGCTGCGTACCGGTTGCCGGTTTGTGAGCCACTGCTGTATTTTACCTGTTTGGACTTACTTTTGTTACTGTTGTTTTGTTACTACTAGTAAATTATTTTTTTAATTCAACCTACGAATTTTTTTTTTCTTTTTTGTCCCTCCCCTATTTCACTGGGGGGGGTGGGGGAAAGTAAACGACTGGCCATGTGGTGATTGGCTACTGGCTGAGTTCAAACCATGACAATAACTTACATGGTATTTATGTTTTCTAGGTGTTAGGTGTCCACATTTACTGATACATTTACCAGTGGAACTTGCAAGAAATTATTTTCTGTAGATCAAATTACTATAAGAAGACATTGACAATAAATATTTGTTAAATATCTGTGTAACTGTTCGAATAGATTGTATTCAATCCTTTATTCTTTCCCAAAAAGATTTCATGCACCTTGTTTTGCATAGCAACATGTGTTCACAAGATTGGTTCAAATCTATTTCATATAAATTATTCATAATTTGTTTCTTTTTTGTATAGTGGAAGTTGTCTCGTTAGTCTGTTTCACTTAGGAAAAAGGGACATCTTTTAAGTGTAGAATTTAAAATATATTAAATTTTTTAGTTTTGGAGAGAAGAGTTATGTCTCCATAGATTAGGCTTGTTCACATAACTTTTGACTGAAAGCTCAAGAATTACTTTTCTAGCAATTTTTAATATGTCCATAAGAGTCTTAAAGTGTGTAAAGCTCCGGGTTATATGATGTAGGGTTATAGATACTGAAACAAAGAGGGGATTACCAGTTCACTATTCAGTTTCTATTTGGAAAATGAATTCTGGAAAATTAGAAAGTCAGGCAGGGCTAAGTAGTTAACCTGTTGTTTTTTTTTTTTATAAGGTGAAATGGGTTATTCTCATTTTAACTCCACAAAGCCTTCAGTCACATCATTAACTGAACACCTACACTCTAATGGGGAAGCCAAGATGACAGGAAGCATCAAAGAAATGTCTCTGCTCATTCATATATTGCCAGAGTAATACCAGCAAGGAAAGCTAGGAAAGCACATCATGTTGAAAAAAAGAAGAATGAAAAAAACCCCCAATATTGGTAGAAGATTATTCTGCAACTTTATCTTGTAAAAACTCTCATCATAATACTAAATGTTTACGTTGAATTGCAAGTTTACATAGTGCTCCGTTCCCGAGGATCCATGTTTTTTGCGTGGTATTTTGCAGTCCAAAACTGCTTCAATTAAAAGATCCAGAAACAGTTTTAGTATAAGCTCTCTAGTGTACTAGTCTGTGCAACTCAGTCCTGTAAACAGAAATGTGTATTCATAATTTGCTTGAAGAGTCTGTACTGATACCATTTGCATGCTTAGAGTGAAGTATGTGCATGTGAGTCTGTGCAGCGGCAGTTTAGAGCATTGATAAAAAAGGGTCAATATCAGGATTTCTCTCATATATATGTATACACATATATTTCTTTCAACCCTGCTAGTGTAAATTTTACCTAATCACATAAGTTTGTGCAGTTTCTGCAGTAGGATTCATTCTCACACTTAAGTGGTTTGCAAAGTAATTATTACTGCAAAATATACTTCAGCATACTCCAAAAATTATTCTTAAGAGGAAAATGGGGTTGTACGTGCACACATAGAAGCCACGTCATGAATTCATATTAGTACATAAGTTTTGCTACAGACAGGGGTGGAAGAAGAAAGTAGTAAACTACAGGGAGCTATATGTCTCCCTAGATACATCCCTAATGTATTCTTCTGCTATGCTATCCTCAGTAAGAGTCTTCCCAATGCTAGAGATGATCTGGTGTTGGTTTTGTGGCATAGGAGGTTTCGCAGTACACCACACCTCTGCAGCTAGCTGTTCTGATGTGATGGTGTGTCAATGTGTTGTGGAGCCATTTCGGCCCACGTTCAGCCCTGTGTTCCACTCAACCTGTGGGCTGTTTTTTCTGCAGCATAATGAGTCTGCACACATCAGGACTGTCTTGTGAGCACCTAGCTTGTATAGAGTCAGTTTGAGTCCTCACTGCAGTTCTCTGTGGTTCTTTCTTTTATCTAACAGAGACAAGCTGTAGCACAGAAGATTAAGTAGGGCCTCTTGAAATCTGCAGCCCATATGAGTTTCCCTTTTTATAAGGTTTTGATGGAGCACTGAGCTAGGAGACCATCTTGGGAGAAATCAGATCTTCAAATAAAAGATAACCTTTATAAGCAGATTCTTCCAAAACTGCTGTTATCAATCTAATGTTATTTCTCTGTTTTCCAGTTAGCAGTGTCACTGAATATTTCCCATTGCAACTGCAATTGTGGTGTTCCCTTTACAACAAAGAACAGCAACAAGATGTGCTAGAGTGATGAACTGAAACAGAAAAAGAATCATAATTATTATGTAGGTTAAAGCTCTGACCTGTGTTGTATGTAACTTCCACATAACTTCGTGAAAGTCACTTCTACTTTGTGTCACTTCAGCCTCGTTAATATGAGCTAATGATAACACTCAGGATAAAATTTCACTTACATTTGTAAAGTGCTTAAATCCTGTAAAGACAAAGGTGTTAGACCTATCCTGGTTGATAATGGAAGGATTAAATAAATTTTGACAATTAATACAAAGGAAGAGGAGAAAATACAGCAGAAGACCTAGTGGCTTTATAGAGATGAATCAATAGATAGGCTGAGATTCATTCCACAGAAGATGGAGATAACAACATGAACCCGGTACCCTGCTGCAGTTTCAGAAATGTTAATTCAAATCTTGGTTTTGGAAATGCCAGTCCTATCAATTTGATTAAAAATGTGTCCGTCGACAAAGATGACCATATGTGGATGGTGACTACATGACTTCTGTCGACTCTGTTGACTGTGAAAGAAAACTCTCTGTGACCTTGTTAGCTTAATTACATCTGGGGTTAATCTTTCATTGCCTCCCCCTTGCCCTTTCATAAATTATGAGATGGTTATAGGATAAGATTAGGAAGGGGAAACTTAGGTTGAAGGTGAAGAACATACTCTGGACAATGAAATGTCTTAGGTTGCTATATGATTTTGTATCAAGGGTTACAGGAATCCTATGTCTGTGATCCTTGAAATTTGGAATGGAAACACTTGCACATGATATTAATTTGTTTCCTGCTTCCGATTTTCTGTGCATGTAGGGTTTTTCTATTTCTAAAAGAAATACATCCTAGCTTTTCTTGCCCTGGTAATCCTTTTATAAAATCAATGGTATGAAAGGTACAACTTCTGAACTAGATCAGTTGACTGACTATGATTTATCTAATCGTTAAGCATTGTTTAAATGGAAGTGTTTAGATTTCATCCTTTGTGAAGATCTAGTTTGTGGTAACATGTCTGTTTTCTATTTCTGTGCCTCATATTTCAAATTCTTCTCTTTTTCAGTCTACATTGACCCTGGCAATATTTACTTGCTAACCATGTAGGTTGTAATTTATATAACTGAGTTATTGCTTTTTACAAGGTATTGTAAATAGGTCTTATGTTAGATTAAGAAGAGAGGCACCAAATGTAGCCATGCTTTTAGCATTTTTATACCCAGAAGTTAAACACTGGTTCTTCTTAATTTCATTTAGAATCATAGAATCATTTAGGTTGGAAAAGACCTTTAAGATCATCGAGTCTATCTGTAAACCTAATACTGCCAAAATGGAAAGTTTTCCAAAACAATTAAATTTGCTGTCAGATTGATCTGTTCTTCTCCTTTAATATTTGCTAAGATACTAAAGTAGTCCTGGAAAGACTAGTTTTGTTTTAAGATTATAATTCTAAAGTGTATGGAAAAGCCACACTGAAAATTCTTCTTTGAAAATGTAGTTGACTATAAAACATTTGAACTAAAAATGTCTGATTGTGTCATTTTTATAATAACTTGTATTCCTTCCATAGAAATTAATCAGGTAGTTTATAGCAATTTTGCCTACCTTTGCCTCTCAGGTTAAAAAAAGAAAAAAAAAAAGTAGTTAAAAACAATGAGAGAAGAAATACTGAAAAAAAAAAAAAATTGAAGAACATAGAAGACTGTATTAATTCAATGCAATCCCATTTTACTCTTCCTAGGTATCATTTGGCTCCTCACAGTGTCTTGAGGTCCCAGGCAAGAATCGGTGCTCTGTTGTGGGGCTATCTTTACTGTCAGTCAGTCCGTAATTGGCATTTTCAGTATAAGCATTGGAAGAAATATATAAGGGAAATGTGTAAATAAGGAGAAAAGGTGTATTGTGGATGAAAAAGTGATTGTAGAAAAAGCTCATTTACTCATTAGGCCATTAATTCGAACTTGTGGTTTCCCTAGACAAAGAAATGCCCCAAAACAAACAAACAAGAGAGAAATCTCCAAACCTGAAGTAGCTGCAGGCTCGCTGCTCCTTGTATATCACAGAGAAGCTGTTGAGTACAGGCTCTGCATAGTGTAAGTTTGAGGGTAGGCAGAATATGTGTAGTGAAATTTATAATAATGAGATCATTGAACCAGGAGGTATGTTGATGTTGTCCATCCAATGGACACAAACTCACTGTAGATGAGAAACACAGAAGGCAGTACAGATGCTTCTCAGGGTGCTCAAAGTGCTCTGTTGATAATCTGGAATTGTGGTGCATCAAAACCATGTACTCAGACTTTGCATTTAGTGGGGAAATATAATTTACCTACTCAGAGTTGGGCATATATTCTTCTTGATGAGTGACACTAATTTAGACTACAGTATTTCCTGATGCTGAAATAATTAAATTTATTTTTCTGTTATGGAAACCTGAGTTTATTTAATCATGTTTGATGTTTGTTTTCTCTGGGTAATATTATTTCAGAATGTGCTAATTGCTTCTTGTAATCTTTATAATCTATAAATATTAATACTCAGGAAATGTTAATAACAGCTGATAAAAACAAAATGCAGAAAAATGAGCAATTCAATTAATCAATTTAACTGATTTTATAACTGCATAGATAATTACTAAATTGTCAAAACATCAATAATGATGCCTGTTGAATTGCAGTAGTATGAGATAGTTTGAATATTTTATACAAAGTATGATTTCCCTTCAGTTTCTTTGCTGTTGTGGGTTTAGGCCATTTTATTTAAAACTGAAAATACAAAATCCTGAAGATCTCCTCTCATGGCTAGCCAATTTGAGGTACACATGTAATTTTTAAAGATGCACTAATCTCCCAGTAGCTTTAAATGGCTAATGATGCTCCCTATCTCTGAAAATACTGTTCTGTGGTTAAAAGAGGCGTTTTCAAAAGTGTGAACCTAAAATTTGCTTTTAAATCATTATTTTGGGATTTCAGTAAAAATGCATGGACTTTCAGAGGAAGCGATTGAAATTATATGCTTAGAATATCTGAAGTGATGCATCTCAGAGTTTGGTGATTTATCAAAGTGTGATTTTTAGGTACAAGGTCTAACTCAGATAGCATCAGAAAATCTGCCATTACTGAAATCTTGCAGTAATCAAGGTTCTACACTGTCAGGAATTGTTTGAAATAATGAGAGGATGGTTCAGGCAGAACTTTTTTTTTCTCCATTATTTTTAATTCTCCATAGAGGAAATGAGGAAGAGAATGGATGGAAAAAATAGGAAAAAAGTGAATTCTGTATACAGATGTCCACTCCACTTTGATTAGTATCTCGTACAACTGAATTCACTTGTTCTCAAAAAGAAAGTTAGCTTTCATCCAACTACTTTTTTTATCACACCATATTCACAGTTTACCTTGATTTATGTATTGAGCAGTACTGATGGGCGATAGCATCTGCAAGGCTGAATATTCACTGCGTTGACACTTCCAACTAAATGCATTTTTTTTTAAAGTGTTCTGTGGGTGCCTACCTTTTTAGTATGCAAGTATGTCTAAAATACACTCTAAAAAATTGGAGACATCATCATGAATCTGCTGTTTTGAAGATTTGTTCTAAGGAAAGTGAGTTTTTACATGCACCATCATTGACAGGAATCACAAATAGACATCTTGCTTCTGATTTCTGTACTTTAATCATAGGATCATTCATTTTTCCTGCTTGATCTTAAACATTGATCACATTTTCTTTCTAAAGACAGACATAGAGAACATACAGTATAACATAATATAAATGTGTTTCTTGGAAAACCTTTTTCTTGTGGCTGAAGAATTGATTAAAAGGCAAAGCATTCTGCAAAGTGTAACAGTAAAACTTTGCTTTAATGCTCCAAGTGACCTAAAAACTTTTTGTTTAACATGTACAAAAAGCTTTCACGTAATACATGTCTACACATAGGGTTGAGTCAAGAAATGCTAACTCTAGTCTTAAAAGTATGGTCTGTTTTTCTTTAAAAAAAAAAAAAAATCTTTTTAGAGGAGCTTTCTTACTGAGTTCAGATCTGAAAGAATTGCAGCATTATTTAAGAAATCCACTTTTGTCATGTAAGTAACTGAACTTATGTTACTGTCTTTTATTTCCTTGTTCAGATGGTTTTAGTTGGTTTTTTTTCTTTTTTTTGAAGGAGGAAACAAGGTGGAGCACCACATTCTTAAACCACTGCAGCATCACATTGCTGCTCCACAGTGTCCTTTCTGTAACTGAACTGTGGAAAATACCGTGACTTTGAGTTGTGTGGAGCTGCAGAGGGAAAGACTGTTGCATGGCTATTTCTTCATACTCTAATTAATAGACTGCCCTGAATTAAAACTGGTAAAAAGACCCTGTCTGCCACCCACAATTTCCTTGGAATTAATTAATAAGAGATTAGGTGTAAATAGTGGTTTTTTGAACTCAGTATTTAACATTTGAAGAACCATTTGCAAAGAGATACTTTTTTAGTAATGTGGATTACAGTAATGTGAGTTAATGCTTTGGTCAGTTGGTGCCTGCCATGGAAAATGCATTGCTTATCAGCTTCTCAGATGCAGGAGATGTGCAATTAGCCTAGTAATTTTGTATATTTATTCTCAGTTCAAAGCATTTAGTAAAGCAATTGGTTTCTTGCAGATAAAAAATAATTGAAAGCAATTTATTTTTGTACATGAGAAATTCAATATGCTTTGGTTATCTATGTATTTAGTTTATTTTTGGGGTATAATTAACTGCATAAAGGCCAGTCAGAATGGGATCTGTTTGTGCCTATCTATGTATCAGTACATTGAGAAGTGACTATCAGATTGTCTGCATAAAAAAAAAAAAGTATATTTGGGTTCAGAATGTACTTTAATTAAAAAATAAAAATCCCTACAAGCAAAGAGCCTCTTCTGTTTTTCAGAAATTTTAGTCATCTAGAGATCTACTCATATGATTAGGAATTTTGTTTCTAGGGGCCATTCTCTGGGGGATTTGTGTTCTATTTTTCGTTTTGTTATTGTATAGTACAGGCAAACTCTTTATTTACCAAAGTATGTATAAAGGTGGAAGAATGTTTGAGAATTTTGCTTTCTGTTAGCTCATAGGAGATCAGAACAAGTCCACTAGTGATTTTCTCACAATCAAAGCAGTATAATGGGATGAATGTGACCTTACCTATATGCTTGTTGTTCTAAATTGAGAGACTAGAAACTTAGTATTTTAATTTTCCTGATTATGAGCTTGTATTTTGCTACTTCAGAAAAATAAACTAACAAGCAGTCTGGCAAGCTTGCAGACTTGCGGCATGGTGCTCTCAGGAAAAGTAAACATAATTTCTAATTTAATCTGTTAGAACTTTTTAAAAGAGTTAATACAGTCACTTTAATTAAAGTAATGCACTTTTGAGCATATTTATACATTTTTATATTAGATGCAGTTTAAAGCCAGACAAATGGAGTAGACTCCACTGGATAAACTCCCATTGTGGCTTTATTTAAAATAATAAAGTACAATGTATTTGTTTTCATTCAATATTGCTAAGAATGTAGCAATACAGTTTAGTAGCTTCTGTTTTTCTCTGCAGGCAGTGTAGTATCTAATTTGATGCACAGCATTTTATTTTTCTCCAAAAAACTGCAAGTTTACCTACCAAATAACATCTGCGTTACCTCAAAGTTGTAAATGGTGGTGTAGAAGTTCTTAATCAAAAAAGCTGACCGCTTCTTTTAGGGCTTTCTGCACACTATCATGGTGTCAGGTTTACTGCTTAGACTTCTTTCAATATCTTTGTAATGAGGTCTGTAAACTATGAAATCTCTGATGTCATATTTCGTGATATATTTTTTCTGCTTTTTCTGCTTGAGTACACATTCTAAATAGAAGATAAGTTTTATAAATAAAAAACATAAGAAAACCAAAAATCAGAAACTTGTGCTACACAGAAATAGCATAAAGTTTTGTGGTTTTTGTTTTAATTATGCAGAAACATTTCAGAAACCATTCAATTGTTTGTCAGGTTTTTTTTCCCCTAAATGGGGTGTGTGAGGGGAATCAGCTATGTGAAACTGAAAAATAGGACGTTTACACATTCACTCCTTTCCACTTCAACCCTGATACTAAATGAAGTCCAAGACTAAGAAATGCCAGCTTTTTAAATACATTATTTAGAAAGCTGAGAGTGAAGATTAAATGTATTCCAATACATTTGACCTGTAGGTCATCTTTAAAACAGAATCTGAAAAAAAAGATGCAGCAGGGTGTCTGTGAATAACATGTCAGCTCAAGCAAGTTTATTATTGTTCTCTAATAGCCTTCCAGGCACTGCCTCTGGCTTTGGATGGCCTGAGATAGTTATATTAATGAAAATATTGTAGTTAAAACTGCTTTATAGTCCTCAGTAAAACCTATGCTGTCAAGAGATTGCTGTGATGAAAATTTCACAGTCATGAAGCTGTTTTTTCTTGGAAACATCCATTTGTTTTCTTGGAGACATCCATCCATTTTGTGTTCTGTAAGGCTCACCTTTTGCAGACAAAATGGAATTTTCTTTGCCCTGTAAGAAATTCCTTTATTTTTTAATAAATGAAAGTTCAGCAATTATTGAGTTCCTTTGCTTAGAAAAGACTTTTAAAATTTAACTTAAAAGTTCAGGTTTATTTTAAGATTTTAAGTTTTCAGGATGGTTCTAGGTTCCTGTTTCAAATAGTAAAACCTAAAACCTTTCAGTACATTTGAAACTCGAAAAGCACATTCAAAATATATTTATGCTATAGTGTCCTTACTGTTTTCTTCCATTTCCCATAGTGTAATATATTTGCAGGTGTACACATCTGTCATCCCCAGTTCTAAAGGTCTTTTCAGTTAGGAGGGAAGTATTGTAGGATTTGGTCTTTCACATTTCAAAGCCTCAGTAATGTCAGCATAGATGTCTTTTTTGATTTTTAACACAATTTTCTATTATTTTATCTTTCACCTTGTCAACTATATATAAATTTTAAATATACTTCAACCAACAGGTATGCTGTTTTTAAGAGGAATACATTTTTAGATGAGCCTCACTTGTAATCAAAGCTTAAATACTACACAATAGCAAGATTTTTGTTCCGATTCTCAAAGTCTTGTCTAATTTTCAGATTAGAATAGATTTGGGCAAAACCAGTATGTATAAAGTTCAACTGTAGAAGGGTCAGTGATTAAAGATTAATGGCTGATTTTGATGGTGCACCCAATTCTTCTTTCTTATCTGAGTAGTCCTCTTGGTTGTGAGCGGATTGATCACACAGTAATCATACTAGTTAATATTCAGAGAGCTGAGATGAGAAATCTACCCAAATGCATTCATTATAGTGCTATTAAAGAACACCTTTTTCAATAGGTAGGATAACTAAACACATTCATAAGCATATTCCTTAGCCATGATTTATGGGCAGTGTATCTCTAAAATATGTATGCACATATGGGTTGAAGGATGAGAGAAGCAAAATATATTTGGACCTACCTGAAGTACTTTTACTGTTTTTTTAATTCCTTTTCCCTATTCCATTTATCTCACTCCTTTGAGTAGCAATGAGCACATTAACGAAGGAAATTAATCCTTTATCATTATACTGCCATGAGCTGTGATCTTGTCAGGTCTTGTAAGATAAGCAAACCTGGGCCTAATCAGTGTTTAGAGATCAACAAGGGACAAAAAAATGTAGGTCTACAAAACAGATAGCTCTTTTCATGTAAGGATTTCATTTATATTTTTTCAGTAGATATTACTCTGGTGTGGTTTTTAATTTATCTTTTTCAGGTACTTTGTTTTGAAAATGCAAACCAAGGAACTTCACCATTCATCACTGAATTCTGGGACACACTGCAGTTACAATATTAGTTTTCTTATTCTCATATTGGGTAGTGGATACAGCTTTTACACAAACACTTAAGAGTATACAATATTACCTAGCATGCAAATATGTTTGTAATTCAAGGTAAGTTTACTTCTTGCTATAGCTACAAATGGAATGTCTTTATATGAGGCTGAGTATTACATAAAGTAAGACATAAACCATATTTTTGGTGTTAAAGGCTGCTGTGACATGACTGAGTTTGGTATTATTCACTCTACTCCTAAAATTGAAATCTTGCTGCTCTTGGAATTGGCTTTCTGTTTTGTCAAAGTGCTGAATAGCGAGAAAGCAACAATGAAATTAAAATGTGAGAGTTTTGCATCTCTGTCCACATAAAGGTGGACATAAAAATATTTTCCAAAGCCATATTCATCCAAAATCCAATGATTTGGATGTTTACCAAAGGATTCTTCTAGCCCAATGTCATGTCTTCTTCAGAAAACTGATGCTTGTAGAAGAATACAAATACCAATCTTTCTGTGACATGCTCCTCAAATCTGAAGAGATGTGGAGTCGCAGGTCCTCCTCATCCATACGGGATAACATAGAGTGTTTAACAGCCCTTGATAAATGCTTTTTCTTTCATTAATTTCACCAGTTGAATGCCTTTTAAAATCCATTGAACATTAACTTTTAACATTGATCAATTTCTCTGGCAGAGTTTCAATGTTTAATTACTTGATTGTGTGAAGAACTACTGCTTGTTGTTATTAATGAAATCCCTAGGCTCTTACTAATATGCATATTGAAATAAATTATCAAATCTGATATGGATGCTTTAGAAAGAGTGCCCTTTATGCCTCTCTCATAGTCCAGGTTAAAAAGTTGGAAGAGTCCCTTGAGAGCCCAGCATGTATTTGCTGTTTCTGAACAATTTTGAGTCTACTGTGTGACTTCTGCAAAGGAAAAAATCATTATCACTTACTCATATATCTCCAAGGTTATGCCTTCTTAACCTTGGACAGTCACAATTAAAGAAATTAAACTAGGTGCTTTAAAAAACCTGTTCTTGTCATAAGTCTAAAGAATATATGAAATACCTTCAAAAGCATATCAAGCACGGTGCTACGCCTAACTTCAGGTTTCCCTGCAGTGGATTCCCACATAACCAGAGCAGGAGGAAATCTGTCAGCACATTCACAGGTGCTGAAAATTTAGTTGAATGGAAGAGTAGAAGGCAGCATTAACAGTTCCATTTTGGCAGATCTCAGTCTAGGTGCTGTGCCTAGTCACTTCAGGGGTGAAAGGCCAGGACATCATGATTAGCACTCAGAATGTTCATCCAGGATTCCCATCCAGGCACGTGCATGTTCAACTTTCAGCTTCATAGAAGTTGCTCTTGTGCCATTTCCGTGATTGTTTGCAAGGGTAGAAAAGAACAGTAGCTTTTCCTGGGCTGCTGACTTGATGGTTGAGGAGTTTGAGGAAGGGACTGGAATTTCAGTGTAAATAAAAATTACTGACTTTAGTAGCGATATCAAAAAGGATTTTTTTTCTTTTAATGTGAAAGTACTGAACGTGTCTGGGGGATGGTTTCAGATTAAAATGTAATCAAGATTTTTTTATTGAGGGTATTTATGACCCTGGAATCAGGGCAGACTCTCTGGAGGAGTGGGTTGATCTCCAGTACAACTTGAAAAGCTTTTCTCTGAATTGATGTAGAAAGCAGTTCAGTTCATAATTTTGTACCCGGGTTAGTTCTTTAGGTACTTGGCAGTAGAGTTTCGCTCATCAGGCATAAGCAAACATGAAATTAAAAGGTTCATGTTTCTACCTGAAGACAGATCTCCCGTGATTTCCAAATGTGGTAGTGTATTTATATGAAAAGCATTGCTGAAACAGAAGCTCACTTGTTTCTGTAGTGCAGAACGGTCATACATGTTTCAAGAGTAATTGATGTGCCTCATCAAAAAACCTGATTTTTGAATACCTCAGCATTATATAACTTTTACAGTGTACTAGATTCTTTGGCATTGCATGGTACATTTAGCTAGAAGTCAAATTCTGATTTTGGTATGGGGCAGAATTTGGTCCGTAATTTATGCAGACCCTCTGCAATATCTAAGCACTGTAACACTTGCTAGAAATTTGGCTTTCTGCATTAACTCCCGAAGTCTGATCTCGATCTTACCCTCAGTTTCATTTCAAAGTAGATATTTTTCTGCCTGACGTGTTTACATGGGAAGTAGTCTTTCATCTGTCTTCATGAATAATGCAGACAGCTGAGTTATCATACAAAGGTGGAAAAGGCTTTATGTTCAAAGGCTTTACCGGAGTCACATACTATCATTGGAAGCTCTCTCACTGGGAAATAATAATTAAAATTTTTTGTGTGATTTTTAATGTGATGAAAAGCTAAGAGGGTGGAGATCAAGACATGCAGCTGTGGAGGGGGAAAGGACTGAATGCAGGCTGTATGTGAAAACAGCAGAGAGTATTGTCAGACTAGTCCTGAAGCTAGGACTGCAGGTGACCTGTTTAGTTTACACTCTTTAACATCTTTATCCCTCACTTGGAGACATGATGATTATTTTTTTGGCTAGAAGTGCATGAGCAATGAATATACTGTCAGAGGGCAGAGTTTCTGTATGATTCCATATTTTATGTTATTTTTTGTGCCTGTTCTTAATTGTGCAGTCCTTTAACTAGTATACTTGCGTTTAGAAGCATATTTTTTATTTATGCCTTCTATTAGTTGTGTGAACATTTAATTGTATCTTTTTAGTATCAGCAGCCTCAGAGTATTTTAAAGTAAGATTTCTAAGTGGGATCATATATCTCTAGAAATGAGATGCTTGGGTTTTGTAAGAGAATTTTCAAACATTTTTGAAACATTCAGCCTGCTTTAGAAATAGCTTGGGGCTTTATGTATTAAGAGGAATGTTAAATATGCTTTTTGCTGTTCTCTGTCACATAGGCATTAGGATGTATAAATGCAGCATTTTCAACCGGTTATGTAGTTAATAATTTACAGTTGGCAATGAACTGTATGTTTTTTTATACTTATTTAATAATTTCTTGTTCTGTTGTGTGCATATTGTGCTGAAGTATGTTAGGTTTCATCAATTCCAAGTTGAGATGTCAAGGTTCTTGTTAACCATAAGATTAATTTTATCAGGTATGCAGTAAGATATTAGCCTATAAAAAAGTATTAATTCCAGTCATTGAATGAATTAAAAAAAAGATACTGAGTTCCTGTTATACTGCTAAATATGAACATATATACTTGTTAGTTTGTGTATATGAAAATGTCAACACTACAGAATAACTAAAGCTACTTCCAGCTGTATGATCAGATACCTTCTATTTAAAGTCATGTAATACTTTAGTAATTTAAAAATAACACCATAGCTAAACTATTCCTGTATAATTTACTTTTCTTTAGCATTTCCCTTTTCTAATACTCAATTATTTGAAAATAATCTGAGATACAAATTTTACATTGCTTACAGCTCATGGGAAATTTACAAGTCTCCCATGGCACCAGCAAAGAGCATCTGTGTTCCCAAATTTATCCATAAAAATAATGAATAATTTAGCCATATTACTCCCTACTTTTTAAAGCTCGTTCAGCACAAGAATTTGCAGGGTGATGCAAGTACATGGAATTTTAAAAAAGCAAAATGAGCTTTTCACAAAAAAGGTGAACTAACGTTAAAAATCAACTTTTAAAATTATTACTTTTAATTTAGTAGCTCTGAGCATGCCCAGGCTGTTTGGCTAGCAGTTAGGGTATGTGCAGGGTTGCTAATTTTTTTCTTAAACAGATGTTGACTTAAAAATAGATCTGAGAGTTTTCAGGGCATGCTTATGTTCCAGGCTTCTGACAATAGGCTGGCACAGGACTTGTAATGAGCACTGGTGTAGCATTCACTAGGAGCATGAGCATATCATCAGGCACTTTCTATTAATTCTTGTATTTCCAGTATTACAATGACTTCATTACAATTACGTGGCTATATAGTCGTGCCCACATAGCAGGATTCAATTTACTAGTGAAATAAATGAAACTGAAATGATAGGCAATTCAGATCATTCAAGCTGAGGCTTTACACTGAATGTGTAGATTTGCATTAAAGCTTTTGATGTTGTTACCAAATTGAATGGGAATTTTAGATGTTATTTTTTCTATTGTAAATCAAGTCTGAATGAACCACCAGTGACACCATTGCATTTGGTTGATAACAGTAAGCAGAACGCTGAGCATAGAGAGGAGATAATACACTAATGTACAAATCTTCATGTGTCCTGCATTGCAATCTGCATCATAACAGGGCAGAACATATCAGTGGAGCCAGTCCCCGTGTTGCAGATGTGTAACCAAGATTCTCTTAAAAAAGATGAAAATGTGTTTTCTCCCTGCCTGTTCATTGGTAACCAAGTGAAGACGTATGATCAAACCAGAACACGTTCCTTTCAGGTGCTGCCTCTTGTCCTGCAGCCTTGCTGGGTGTCCTTCATTTAGGGAAGACTAAGATATTGTTTTCTTCAACATATTACCTTATCGAATGCCGCAAAGTCATCACCTTCTCATGTCAGCAGCGGGTAGTCAAAACCATGAAATTAGCTAAACTTCATTATTTGTCAGAGACTGTGATTTTGGTATTCTTCTACGTTAAAGGAGTGCTGTGACACATAGGCCACTGGGCATGGTTTGGTTTGGAAGGTAAATTTGCTTTGCTGGTTATAACACTGCCCTGCTGTCACAAGTTAAGTGTTTCTCACTTCATTTCTGGTTTAGGTTGGGTAAATCAGAGTTCTAACAGTATGGCAGAGTTCTGTTTTTTTTTTAATCGGGTGCTTATCATTGCACCCAAATCAAACAAGCAAATCCAATGCTATATCCTATTAGCAAAGCTAAGTAGAATAAACAGAGAACAGTATAGATAATCACCAGTATCCTAAGATACAGGTTTTATGGTATAGGTTACAACTTAGATATGTTTTATAATAACATACTAATGAAATGCATGGAGTGACAAAAATCAAAACAGATGTATATTGGTGTTTGCAACATTTTAGACATTTGAATATAAATGAATCCTAGGCAATAAGATTGTGAAAGTGGTACAGATTTTGGAATAGTTTGTGTTGTCTATAATTTCATGTCAACTGAACTGACAGTTGTGGAATTATCTGTGCAGGAAATGCGGCAGGGGGAGAAGAAACCTTTTCCCATGAATAAAACACATCCTTTTATTAATGGATGAATGTTGTCAAGTGAAGTCTCCCTTACAGGCTTTTTACTGCCTAGTTTCTCCCATACGTTGAATTGAAAATAGTGCTCCTTCAAAGTTTTGTAATACCAAGATGTAAAATTCACTACAAACAATGAGGAGTCAGTCCAGTTTGTCATATTTACTCAAACTGGCAGTATTTAAAAATGAGCAAGCCAGAATTTAGTCTATTTTTATACCTTTTAATATTAACTTCTTAGAGTAAGATCCAAATACCAGAATTAACTGTCACTTTCGAAATAAGAGGGGAATCGAGGATTCATAGTGTTATAAAATTTTATTTGAAACATCTTGCAAGGTGCAATATCATGTCATAGCTGAGAGTAATGGTTTGTTGCCGTAGGGAATATTTTGAATGAAAATATTTCTCTGTATAAAATTAATTTTATTGACAATTATTCTAAAGAAAACTTGAAAAAATTGATATTTATTACAAATGATAGCAATTAGTTTTAAAATTTAACAGAAGATTACTTTAAAGGCAATAAATATCAGATTCATTTAATTTACGTACGCCAACAGTATAACATAATTAAATCACATTTGAGAACCTGCTAAATATCTCTCTGAATCCTCTCAAGTGAATTACCATCTTTAGAGACCAGCAGATGCAATACGTAAGGAGAAGTAGAGATACATTTAACTTGCCTGTGAAATGGTGTGCACAAGCAAACTGAAGTGCGCTGACTGAAACTTAAGCAGCTGTGTCCGAATAAAAGAAATGCTAAAAGCCAGTGAGCAATCCCTGCCTCAGGTAGCCAGGGTCCATGTACTATTCTGGTATAAAAAACACTCTATGCTTGGGTCTCACTGACCTTGCCTCATTTACTACAGCTCTGTGGGTCTTCCTGCTGTGGTGCCTGTGATCCTAGGATCAGTGAGATGCCACGGTTGAGATGCCGTGGTTCTGCACTGCATCTCAAGTGTGTGTGTCTAGCAGGACTCCCACCTGAAAGTAGATTGGTAGAAGTTCAATTTGTATGATGCTGGTTTAGTTTTCAGAAGACATGTGACTGATATGATGCTTTTAGATTAGATTTTCACTTGATGCCAATACTGACTTCTGAATTGGGCAATATTCCAAAATTTTTGCATTAATTTTGTATATTCAAATCTTAAAAATTATTTTCTAGGATGTTTAGGAAGGATGGTCACTTCTGGGCGTAATCCTAGCTAAAGCAGATAAATTCAAAATTTGCATTGGAGTGAATATTCACAAACAGTTTTGAAGCTTGGTTCTGTTGCAGTGTTTGGTGTAAGAAAGGCAAGATGAAAAACTCAAACTGTATTTGGGAAAGAAAAAGTAGCAATGAATGGAAATAGTCTTTACATGAGCGAAGAGAAATGCCAGATTAGAAAAGCCCAAATCCTTTCTGTGACTAGTAAGGTCCTTGAGTGGTTTTGAAAACATTGGAGTATCTATGGAGTCAAGAATAATGCAAATGATGTGTTTGTTGATTGTTTTGAAGATGGTTAACTAAGGAAAGGGATAACTTCTCCCGATACTAAGGGATTGTTCAGTGCACAGGAAATAATAAATTATAAAAAAACCCCCTATTAATCTCAGGTTTGTTTTAGTACTAGATTTACATCTTGGATACAGTATGCAATTTTGTATCATGTTCCTGAAGAATATTCTTATCAAAATATCTAGTGTTAAAAGATGCGGTTTTCTTACTGAAAACTGAGCTCTCTTGCGCAATTTAGCAAGAAAGCATATCTATGCTTTCAGCTGAAGACTGAGCTTTTGTCTTTGAAACAGGGGAACCTCAAGACAAGTTTTTGATATTCATGTTAGTCACTATGACTACCTTACTTATACTGCATTTTGCATGTTACAGCCTACAAAATCTTTAATCAGCTGTCAGTATACATAGTCTGAGGTCTGAGAGGGCATACTTTATAGAGTTGCTTAGGAGCAGATAGCAATAATGTGCTTGTGCCACTTTATGCTTCCTTGGAATTTCAAAACTGAGGCTTGGAAATTTTTTTCATTGGAAGTATTGTTCAGGCAATTCATTATTGCAGGTGTTGGCCAAGTTTGAAACAAACATTTTCATTTTGTTGGCATTAATACCTTAAAATTAAAAAAAAATCATATTTTCAGTGGAAGGCAGACTGTTTGAAGAAAAATGTTTTTCCTACTAAGCAACAATTTTGGTGAAAATTAGTTGCTCTCTCTAATGAATACTACAAAAATTCTTTCCAAAATAAAATATATGTCTAGAGAGGACTTACTCCAGCATTGAGTCCAGTCACTCACTGTTATAATTTTCCTGTTATTCTTTAACTTACTGTCAAACAGTTACATTTTTTCTCCTTTTCCTGGAAAGTTGTTTTTCTAGCAATTACGAATCTTCTATGCCTAGCCTAAACTTACTCTGTGGATATTTTATACCCATTTATTTTGTGCAAACTGTGGTTTATCTTAAGCGTTCCCATCACTAGCTATCTGCTGCAGAAGTATATACATAGCAGATATCTCATCTTGGCCATCATTTTGCTAATCTAAACCAGTCAAACTCTTTAAGCCTCTCTTGGAAAGTAGGCTTTCCATTTCTCCAAGGATTCTACTGGCCTTTCTGCCCACGTTCCAGTTTCAATTAATCTTTCTTCTGTGTCTGTTGTTGTACATGCTATTCTAGATGTGATCTCATCAGTGCCTACCACAACAATGATAACATTTTCCTGATACTTTTCTGAAAGCATTTATCTTTCTTCTAGTGTCATTTAAGAGGAGGATTTTAAAGAAACCTGTTATTGAAGATTTGGGATTAAAAGTTGCCTTATACAAAAAACTGTGCTGAAACAAATGTGTCATTTAATAAGAATAACAATTAAGGTTTTAATCTTGAAAATAAGGAAGGATTCAGGTAAGTAAAGAAGTAAAGTTTTCATCTAGAAATTAGTTGCTTTGCATAGAAGAGATTGAAACTGAAAGTTCAGTAAAGAGCTTCCATGTTACATGATAGAAAAAGTAAAAATGATGGAGCAAAGCCAGTTAGTTTTTTGTTTGTTTTTTTACCGGTGAAAATACTGTAAGTTAGATATGGTAATTTAAAATAGGTTTCACAGCATCCGTAATTAACTCTTTCAGAAAAATGGACAGTGTGCTGTTATGAACACCTCAGGGACATCTTTCTCAGAATAAAAAACTGTATTTAGTGAAGCTGTAAGTGTGAGAATAGATAAATGTGAGAGTAAATAACACTGCAGATACTGTAATGAGACCATGTAAATCAGTAGTAAACCCTAGACAAAATAGCTAGCATACTTTATATATTTTGACCACATTTCAAAAATTATGACTCAAAAGGATTCTTGAGGCTTGAGCCTAATTTTAAAGCCTGGGGAAAAAAAAAGAAAATAGTAACAAAATTGGAAATAGCAGTTCAGTTCAAGGAGCGATAAAGGTATGTTACTTCAGAAGTGGGGGAAGACTGTACACATACTGAATAGCATAGCAAAGTGGTTTCGGGGTATTATAACTTTCTCATAGTGCAGCATTTTCTGTTATGATCTGAGTAACAATGCTCTTCCACTGGGAAGAACAGAAAAATTTAGAGTTTCAGAAGGGGCAAGTTGACTAACAGGGTATAATTCAGTTCCCAGAAGAACAAGTGTGATGCACTGTACGGAGTGCTTGATTTCATTTTATGGTTGGGCTGAATTATCATTTTGCCAGTACCGAAATGTGAAGGTCTTTCATTGCCTTATGTGGAGTAAATCTTCTTCCCCTTATTTCCCCCAAACAAAACCAAACTTGGGGGCAATATACTGATAAGAGATAATAAATGTTTGTCCATATTTTTGATAGTTCCCTCTCTTTCCCCAAAGCCACTGAGCCTGTGTATCCTTCTTTAAATGTTTCCTTGAAGTCTCTTTTGATTTTAGGGGCTTGTGGGACTATGAATTAAGACTGTTAAGTCTGTACAACAGATCAGCTGTTTTTTTAATTTTATGGTGTTCTTATGTCTTGCTTGTTCATTTATTTCTTCAAGTTTCCTGTACAGTTCTCAGTGTAGTGTCTAATGACCTGTTATAGCACTAATCTACTCATCAGGGTTTTCAGAATAATTGTTCTCAGGAGTCACAGAACGTGAAACATGCATGGCATAACTCCTTTTTTCTTCCTCTCTCTCTTTTTGCTGGCATCATGTTAAATTATATTCCCACATCACTATTTAGCATCTGCTTTAATTTCTCAAAATGTATCTGGCAATCTTCAATTCTTTCTAGGTTTCTGCTTATCTGTGTGATAATTCTTCATCAAAGGTGTTTTTATAAAATTGAAGTATTTAAATAAACTTTGCTGAAACTTTTGATAGATGAGTTAAATGCATTAAGAAAGGAGGGAGTTACTAGTATGCTATACACTAGCTTTCTGTACGCATATATATATATGACCTGTAAATTAGAATGAGAAAGAGAACTGCTTATTCATGATTATCCTGCCCATTAGCAAGCAGCTTATTAAATAGATATAGTCTCTGATGATGATTTTCCTTTATCTCATGTAGAAGTGGTCTATTGTATCAGAAGTGTCTAAATTCAAGTTAGTTCAGAACTATATTGGAGTGGAAAGTGAAGTTTTTCAAAGCATACTGTGGTGAAAAAACTCTACCTACCACCGACAACAACAAAAATAATTCTCCTATTCAGAATAGGGTGAAACTGGGACACTTTTTTTTTTTTCCTTTTTTTTTCTTTCTTCCCCAACAATGGAGTGGTATTACCCCACGAGAGCTAGTAGTTTTGTGGTTTGATCAGACACAACAGGGAGTAGCATCCAAGTCTCACAGTTGGATAAGCTAGTTCCACTAACTAACCTCTCTTGTTAGGTGAGTAGGAACCCTTTCCAAAGGAAATTTTCTTCAAACCCTATTGGGTATGAAATGGTTTTTTTTCAAAGAACATCAACTAACCAGAAAATTGAAAAAAAATCTCAGCCATCTCTATTAGTAAATGCAGTCAGTGTGTACATGTTTGTGTGTTGGTATATATGTGTTTATGCTAGTTTCTGTTGACAAACTTCTGCATTGTAATCACAGGAATGTTGGAAAAGATGAGTTATTCTTTATATATCTCCTATTAAATAAATGTTATAAAATCCGCTTAAAGATTTAGATATTCCTTGATATTCCTGGAGTGGCTTGCAGAATAAGGCCTGCTGCTATAAAAATCTTTACCTACATGTGTACACTGTGAATTTAGGATAACATCTGAGGATTTAGTTTCTGGTTTTGGTACCTCAGAGTGAAAAAGGCTATTGTCTGCTACTTTGCATACCTGATAATTTTAAGTTTTCAATGTAAAGAGCAAGAATAAACTGTGTAAAGTGGTACCTTAAGCAGAATGTGCAGAGATAGTAGCTTTGAAACTTGATAAAAATATTAAGTGTCACAAGGATGCTCAGATGCTATCACAGTTTTCTTGCTACTGGTCTAATACAAGTATGCTGGCATGATGCTGTTCATTTTTTTAAATTAAAAATATTTTTGTTTGAATTTAAAAATATTTTTAAATTAAAAAATGTTATTTAAATAAAGATTAAAATATCATATATCTGCATGGTTGAAAACCTGCATGACCCTGTGTTTTTATTTTTTAAGAAATTGATATAGAGCATTCTGTAGATTTCTCCTACCAGTTTAAGGAAGCAGTAGGTTAAACAGGGATGTGTGGGTAGTCAGGTATCCATCTCAGTCAGAATGCCTAGAATATGTTTGTTTATGAGAACCTTAGACTTATTTATAGTTTATCAAATTTCTTATGCTTTATCATGCATTCTCTTCTACTAATCGGTATTTGATCTTGTTACCAAGCACTAAGTAGTGGGATTATACTGTCAGAGGTGAAGCATCTTGTGTAAGAACATGCATGATGGTTTAAAAGGAAGAAAATAAACTTCTGAAAGAGATGTTTGGAATAAATGGAAGGCTAATCTAAATGACAGAAGACAAACTAGTCTGTTACTAAAGCTGATCTCTAGCTCAATTTTTTCCATTACGGACAAATTGGCCA
Source organism: Strix uralensis (assembly GCF_047716275.1). NCBI lineage: Eukaryota > Metazoa > Chordata > Aves > Strigiformes > Strigidae > Strix > Strix uralensis. The sequence continues at coordinate 45,288,830 of NC_133975.1, forward strand.
ACTAACTTTATACTAAAAATATAATCAAGGATAACCCAAGTTACATTATGTGGTATTTATAACACATTTACAAAGGATATGGGGGTTTTGCACAGCTATTGTAAATAATTGAATTTAGTTTCCTTATAAATGGTAATAATTTTTCAAAATGTTATTCAGCAGAAGTAAAGACTTACTGTTTAATTTACTCTCAATTTACTCTGTGAGGAAAAATTCTGGACAAAACTGTAGACAAAGGCCTAAATCTCAAGTCCTTTAAATTTTTTTTGTGCATAGACTGTTTTTACTCACCAGGAATTTTCGCAAATACAGATGACTTAGTCTAGGTTTCAGATCATATAAGATTTCATCTTACCTCTGGACAGTCTGAATTCATGAAGGGTTTATTATACTTCAGCTTTTCACATTTACATAAAAATGTATCTCCTTACAGTTTTTAGAGCTGCTGACTTTTCAGGAACTATTATTTAAGATAGTGGGAGCTAAATAATTTACATTTGCAAAGGTATCTTCTAGGACTGAATTAGTGAAATACTGTCATACATAATATTGTACAACAGTTCTATTGAACTGTGTGAAATGTTCTCATCCCCATCTTAGTAATTGAAATGACAAATTTCAGTCTTATAATTATCCATCTTATGTCTACTAATGTAAGAAGGTCTAAATTAAGACAAACTAAAAGCCCACATAGTCCGCTATGCTATCTAACAACAGCTAATTGTGAATGCTATGGGAAGGGTAAGGTAAGAGTGTAAGCTGTTAGTGTGACTCCCCATAATAATCTCCCAGCATCCAGTAAATTGTAGTTCAAGGAGTTTCTGGCCAGGAAGTAATCTTTAATGTGTTCCCCCTGAATGAACGTACTGCAAGTATGTTTGGTCACTTTTTGATCCTCTGTAAGCTTTCAAAAATTTCTGGTGTGCTTATTAAAGATTAGCCACTTACAGTATTTGCTTTGTTCTAAACCTATTGCCAGCTAGTTTGATTTGATGCTCTCTTGTTCTTGTACTTGTAGACTGGAAAATAATTTTCTATTTTCCATTATGATTTTGTGACCCTCTATCATATTTCAACTCAGTTGTCCCTCTTCTAGTTTGAATGGTTATATTTTATTTAGTTGTTTCTTGTGCAGAGACCATACAAATTTTCCAGCAGACTTCTCACTCTTCATGTGTTTGGGGGAAAAAGAAGATTACTGTGAAAGTTTATGCCTTTGAGAAATTGTTGCTCATTGACTCTTTTTTTTTTTTTTTTGGCCCATATTTTTCACATATAATCACCCAGAGGATATATTTCTTCATATTTTCATCACATGAACACAACTGCAGCTTTTTGTAAAATTTCTTCACAACATTCAGTTCTCTTGATCAGTACATTCATTTTTTTCAGCACTAGAGGGTACTGGATTCAATGTGAAAATTTACCCAAGAGTCTCAAGTTTTGAAGTCTGGAACAATACACAGATGTTAAGGCAAGAAAAAATGTCTAGCTGCTGCTTGAGCCAAGATGCACAATTTCACCTTGAAGAATTTGCTCCAATGGGTTATAGATGAATGTCAGTCATTTTCATTTGGATTAATTTTACTGTTAATTTCTCTGCAAATTTGAGTAGACATATGTACAATCTAGATTGATAATACTTTTTTGTTATATCTGAGTTTGACTTGTCAGTGCTAAACAGAATATGAAGTGCTGCAGAGACAGTCAGACCTGGGTAGGACACCCATTGCTCAACAATTATTCTATCAGCTAAATACAAAGAAAGGCCTCAGAAAGGAATTTTTGCTTGTCTTGGTTAGCTTAATTGATAAACTGTCTCACAGGAAGTTTATAGCCATAATAGAGGAAAGAAGACAGATGGTCAGTGGTTAATAACAAAATAATTTTTCATGGTGGCCAAGATGAATTTGCAAAGGTGTGGCAAAGACAAAGAACCTTTGGGAGGAAAGTGCTTTTTTTTTTTTTTTTTTTTTTTGGCTACCCTAAGTATGCAAAAAACTGTATAGAGGATTTTCTATACAGTGGTTGTTACAGCAGAGCTGGCAGTTTACAATACATTACAAATGCATACTTAGTAAACTAGTGATTCACCAGCTAGTGTTCATTTGACAGGCATGATTGTTGACATAATTAATTCGTTGAAATAAATAACTCTGAAAAATGCTGCCTTTTTGTGGTGGTTCTGGTTTGTGTCATTTCCATCATGAAAAATATCATGAGCCATTTATTATATTTCTCATTATGTCCTTTTTATGCTTTTTAAAGTGTGTGAGAGTAAAAGAGGAAAGGAAACTACCCTTAATTTACCAGGTTTTTTTAGTTGCCAAATATACAAGCTTGTTGCCATGGAGATCAGTGCACAACTCGGATGCCTGACTCTGTTGGTAAAGGGAGCACCTTGTTGGATTATTGGGTGAATGTTTGACTATATTAAATAACTAAATAAACTACAGGGATTACAACACATTTCTTTTTGGATGCAAGGGATGTTACTGATATGCCAACATCTACTCCCAGATTCCAGTAAGTACATGTAAGAGGCATACAGCTTTTCATTGCTCCTGTTTCATGTCATGTTTTCTTAGTACCACAAAAGAACCAATTTTAGCCCTTGGAGAAGTGCACTGTAAAACTGAACTGAAGAGCTAATATAAATATGAACTCAAAGAAGCTGTATGTCCTGTGGCACTTACAGAGCAGGAATTTAGCTTGCAGTGAAATGCAGAAGTGATTTGAAGTGGTGTAAAAGTATCATTTCTTTTTATGTTTAAAGTGGAAGAATAGATTCTTGCTACTGACTGAGCATCTCAGAGACAGGATGGGGTTTTCTTCCTTGCATCTTTTAGATCCTGTAGCTGGTGCTGATTTTTGCAGTAAGAGAACTGAGGGACAGACAGCCAGACTCTTTTAAGGTTTTTTAACTGGAAGAGTCCCGTAATGTTTCTGCAGTTATGAGCTAATCTCACTTTTTCTCTTCTTACATTGTGGAGATTCTTACTGAGCAGCTCATATACAGACCTGAGAAGGGAAGAAAATCCAGCTGTGCTACTTCCTTCCAGTTAATTGCAGAGGCCAATTACTTGCACCACAAGAAAATATCATAGTGAGAGAGTGGCTCCAGGGATATAATGTTGTCAGCTGTAGGAAGGAGAGCTGGGACATTTACATGACTCCTCTCCCACACGCATCTCCTTATATAAGGAGCTATTATACTTTGCCTTATAGATACTTTACATCACAGAGGCTTAACATATTTTATCTGTGTAACACTTAATCTTCTGGTTTTTATCTGGGCCTTCTGAGCATATTTTAATCCAATTTCCCTGGGAAGCATGATGTAGGGAAGAAAGTGATCTCACTTCGTATTAACTATGAGTAGTGCGGGCTGAGAGAATTTGGATGGCTGAGCTGGTTCATGTTCACAGGGACTGTAGCTGTGACTGTCTTTTGCATACGCTAGGAAGGGGAGGGGACTTTCACTGTCCTTTCCAACTAGACTATGTGTGCACTGATTTTAAAAGTGAAATCATATCAAAGCTGTTGTTATTGGGGATTATATTTTCATCTTTTATTACCAGTAAAATTTCTCCATCTAATCAGATTATGAGGTTGTATTCCTCATCCTGCTAATTGGCACCATATTCAGAAGTTCTGTCAGTTTGTCCTTATCTTCCCTCCTCTGTCTCTAATGTGGATGAGTAAGCTGTTATGTACAGTAGTGCTTGGCTGTATGACAGTTCAGTAGTTTTAGCACATCTATTCTCTTTGAATGCAAAAGGTTAATTTCATTTCATTGTAGATTAAATCTGGCTTCTGACCTTTACAACTGGAAAAACAGATAGAATCATCGTTTAATTAACCTCCCAACCAGGATACATATTTGAAATTTACTCAAGAAACCATATGTTTTAAATATTACTGGGAGCCACATAGGAATAGTGGATCATTAATATCTGGAAACATTAGAATTGTCCAGAATTAGCTGAAAGGAAGAGTTTATTACTGAAGTGGTGAAGCATACAGTTGAGCTTGGAAAGAACTAAGGTCAACCAAAATTGGAATATTGAAATTACATCTTCATACTTTGTCTTTATTGTGAAATGGGAACAGCAAAGAAGATACTGAAATCATCTACTTCTCTGTTGACGTTTTCCCTAACCTGTCCTTCTTCAGCTCACTATGGTGGTGTTGCATGGCCTTTCCAAGCTAAAAAAAAAAAAAAAAAAGTTTGTGGAATTGGATTGTGTGCTATTTTAAGGGAACCTAAGCTCTGGAAGCAAGTAAAAAAAAAAAAGAAAATTTAATCCCTTTATGTTGTCTTTGCTTGATCACTCAGCTTTTGTAATCAGTTAAGTGCTTAATAAAAAAATCAGGACTGAAAATTGAATCCTTAATCCTTTCTCTGAGGCTTTTCTTTGTAATAATTTCTTCTCTAGTATCTCAGATTGTAAAAGCCCTGTTCCGCTTGTTTATAGCAATAATTGGCAAGAGTACTGTTTCTGTATGAGGGAAAAAAATTCAGTTGGAACTAAAGATGGTTTTTCAGATCTAAGAAAGAATCACCTGAATACCATCTGCATTTTTATAGCTGTATAAGCCAATGTTTGCGAGAGTTGGGAGACCTGGTTCCCAAGAATCGGAAAGATAATGTGTTGCTGAGGGTGTTCTATGAGCATCATATTGCAAAGTGTGGACTGCTACCTGAGATGAATGGTCCAGATCTTCAGTGGACCTGGTTCCAGTTGACACTGCATCAGTCACCAGGTAAATACCTTCTTCAGGTACAAGTGGCAGAATATTGTTTATTTTCTTAAAATAGTATAACTGTACTTCAAGTCCTTTACAACATGGACTGCTGGAAATCTGGAAGTGCACCAAAGACTAAAAATCTAGAACATTTATCACATTGAAGACCTACTGTACTGAAATGAGAGAAAGTATCTATTTAGAAAATGACAATAATGATTTGTGTGTAATGTTATTTCATACTACACATTGTGACTAAGCAAAACAGGATTCCTTGCTGAGAAAGCACAGAAAAGAATAGAATAGAATCACACATTGTTGCTCGCAGTAATGGAAAAAATGCAAAGTGTAAGGTATTAACTGATATCGAAGACAGTAATTAAAATGTTTCATGAATAAGAGACTAGACAACTTCAGTGGTGCTTTTAACAACTAGAGCCTTTGAAGACACATAGAATATTGTGTGCAAATACTCAAGTCGATTACAGTGTCAGGATGTTACTCCCAACACATTAGTCTAAATTCTATGCAGTAATTAACAGATATTAATAAAATAAATATAGTCTATTCTATATTCTGGCAAGTAGGTATTTATAGCTACTCTGGGAAAGTTTGAATTATTGTCTGTCCTAATTATGCCAAGGACATTTTTTATTAGGCATGAAGGTCTAAGGAGGAATTAACAACGGCCTACAATGTCTTTGCATTATAGCTAATCAGGTATCTTGGCAGAGCTGCTTCTTATATTTCAGTTTTATTTTTCTATTCATTGATTTATTAGTCACATCTGGAATCAGAAATTGTGCTCTCAACAGTAAAATCTTCCCTTGCCTAAACTAGGGTAGCATTTTCTCTTCTCCAGGACCGTCTCCTCATTATCTGTTTTCCCCAAACCACTTCCTTATTTCCCCCTCGCTGTTCCTCTTTCCATCCAAGAGATTTGTTATAACACAAAATCTGCTAAGAAGGAGTAGTCAGTAAATGGTGTGCAGTACATGTCCATCTCTCAAGACATCTTTCAGACTGAATACGTAGGCCATGTCTGTCTGGGAATAAAGGACCTGTCATGAATATGTGTGACTTGCTGGGCAAGTCTGCTAAGAAATAGGTGTATACTGTGTTCCACACTTCTTTTTATTTGCATTACTTAAAGTGTAAAATAGGATCAAGTCTTAGCCTTTTAATTAAATATTAGGGTAGCTATAAAGAAAAAACAAAAAACCTTTTGTGTAACAGTTTCCCTCCATCCCCTGACTGAATAAATGAATATATAAAAATAGGTAGGCTTGTGAGTTCTAAGAATAAGCTCAATTTAATTGTAATTTCTACAGCGTCCTTTCTCTAATGATTATACTGAATATTTCAGAAAGCTGGAAAAAAAAAAAAAAAAAAAATTGTGGCCTGGATCCTGAACCTTGCTGTTTTAAAATATTCCAGATGTAACTGAAGTAAGGATCTAGTCTTTGTCATGAAAGCTCTTCAAAGGATTGGACTAAATGATACATTTCTATGTTTGTGCAGTAATATACTACTATTAATTTATGAGAAGACTCAGTAACTTTAGAGAAACAAATCAGACAAAGCTTACCTGTAAACAAAAATGATTGTTTCTGTAATAAAGATCAGTGATAGCATATATGAAAACTTCACAGTAGGAAAGTTTGTATTAACTTAGTGGTAGATCCCATCGTTTATGAAGTATGGTGGTCACTGGATCAAAGTACAGAGAAGTAAGATTTGAATTAACTTCAATGTTAGTTCTAAAGTAGAGAAGTGGCTGTAGATGCATATTTTAACTTGAACCTCCAAATTTTCTACACCTTTTAGTGTGAATAAATATATCACTCCATGAACTTCATATAGAGCTTTGTTGAAAAGAATTTTTATAGGAATTTTGTTATTCAGGCACTAAAGTTTATATGCTGCTTTGATATTTAAAGGGGCAGGAGTTACAATGTTCAAATTTATGTTGAAAATTACAAACTACCTAATGACTAAACTAATGGGTAGCTAATTAAATTAAACTATAAGTCCCAAACTGTTTAATTATTTATTAACCTCAGTTAATCTAGCATTAAGATGAATTTTGGGATTTCCAGAAGAGGTAGGAAAGATGCTGATGAATGTGTCTGTGGAAACTATACATATCTTGGATTCAACTGGCATAATATTCCTTCATGTCCTTATATTTGTTATTTTTTCAGCTTGGGATTATAAAATTTCAGACATGCTAAGCCCATAGCACTAAGAGTTATGGGCCTTTGAATTTGGGCCTGCTGGTACCAGAATTAAATTATTCAGCTGATTTCTGATTTTTCAGCTGCATCTGGCAGTAGCAGCCCTGACCACCAGGATTCAACATAAATTCTCTTAATCCTACTCTTATCTAACGTCAGTATTTTCTGTGAGCTCTACTATTTTGCTTATGCACATGGAGATCCTTGAGATACAGCTTTGCTGCATATCAGAAGCCAGGCATATAATCAAACAGTGTTGTTCTTTGTCTAGTTCTGTTTCCATTATTTTTTAGTTAGCACTATTAGCTCTTCCGATTTGTAGTCAAGAACTTACTTATTTATAGTTTTGCTCCTATTCTTGTTGAAGTTGGAGAACAGTGGGTTTAGGCTGAATAATGAATCAAATTGGCCAATGAAAGGTGGCACCTGTACTTTAAAAGATTTGAATGCTTGGCTATCCTTTAGAGGACTGGGGGAAATGCTATTTCCTTTTATTTTCCCTTTTACTTCGAGGAGTTTGAGTTAAAGGGACACTGAAGACATAAAACTTGTAATCAGATAAAAGGTATAAAAATGGTGATATTTGACCATACAGCACATAATCAAGTAATGTTTTATAGCTCTGTTGTAATTGATGCACTTTGACTTTGTGTATTTAATTAATCTTTTGTCCTTTGATAAATATTTGGCTGTTAGACAAGTGCTTGGCCACCCAGAGTCTTTTATCTCTGGCACTAATTGACTGGAATCCAGCAGGTCACAATAACTGGCAGACAACAAAGTGACCTCTGATATTCTGGCTTCTGAAACAAGTTACTTTATGAAATATAGTCATATAGTCATACTTAAAGAGAAAACTGAACGTATATCATGCTATGAATTAAAAAATGCATTACACGGTCCACAGACCGTGTCTACTTACTTGTAAAAAAATTCCTGTCCTTACAACTATTTGCTGAAATTTGTATAGTGACCACCAAGAGTGTTCTTACAAGAGAGAATCATTGCAGAGACCAGATTTTTGGGGAAACATCCTGAAAGATGAGGAAAGGATGTCACTCCTAAGAAAAAAATAAAGAGCATTCAGACTGATAATTGAACAAACATTGATTGAAGTTCAACATGGTAATGAAAAGACCAAGTCATCTTTTCAGACTCACTGAGAGTCTTATGGAAAAGCAAAGTTTCATTATGTACTGGGTGCTTTGAAAAATAAATATAGTGTCTAGTGTACTAAAGTTCTATCATGCTATACAAGATAGAACGAAAAAACAGATTTTTACTGATCAGGGATGGAAATGCTTAAATACAGTATCTATAAATGATACTAATGTGTAAATGATAGAACCATTTGATTTAGGAGTGCTGCAGTGAAATTTCTTGTGTTGCATAATAGAAGAGATACAAAATGATAATTTGATGCCATAGTGAGGAGGATTCTATTTCACTTTCTTGCTCCGTGGGGAGGGTAACACAGTGTGAAAATAAGTGATAATTAGAACTTGGTTTATTTCATATTTGAAACAAAGAGATATACAATGACATATATGTGTAACACCTATGTACAAGTAATAAACTAAAGCTGAACTGACAGTCATACATTAGTGAAACAGATTGACAAAGTAAAGCCTGCAGACTGATGCATTTGTATTTTACAGGAAAAAAAAAAAAAAAAAAAGAAAAAAGAAAGAAATTGGTGTTTGTCTTCCTTTTCTATAGCTGAGTAATGCCAAGAAAAAAGGTATGAAAATAACATTTGTAATTTTCCAAGGTAAGGTATCTTTATGAACAACACCCAAACACAAAATCTCCCATAGCATGTCTCCACTAATAAATGAATGCAAATCAAGTGTTAGTGCAATCATGCAGGTTGTTTTTAATTGCCAGGTAATTTAGACATTAGCAACCAAGAAGCAGAACGTGGTTTTGGCATGTGGAAATCTATCACAAATCATATTGCTACCAGTTATAACTAAAGTGCTCTGATTAATGTAGTGAGGTGGCAGAAATTAAACAGGCTGTAGTTAGACATTGATACAATAATAATAAAAAGCACTGTATTTTGCTGAAGTATCTTGGCAAATAGCAGTGGGAAACAAAAACATTAGTAAGATGTTTGTAGACCAAGATTTGTTTCTAAATGTAACAAGTAAATCTTCTATAGACACTGTGTCAGAGACGTTAGAGCCTTGTACTGAGTGTCAATATGCACACGGTTCTCTGGTGAGAAACTAACAGTAATTAATTAATGCAATTACTCTCCCTCCCTGTAGGTTACTCTTTTGACTCTAAAGAACTAGCGCTTTTAAATGCTTGTATGAATAGGGAAAATTTTACTTTTTATGTGATTCCATATTTTGACACAACAGGGAAAACATTTTCCCATGTTTATTTTTCATTCCATCTCTTTTCCTTTATATTTGCCTTTTTCTGGTTTTATTTATTTATTTTTGTAATATTTTATTGAGCTGTAATTAATATTCTCTCTTTACATTTTTTCATTTAATTCCATTTGTGAATAGTATTCCATCCGTCTTGATCATACCAAGGTATGTCATTAGAGTACAGACTAGCAGCATGTTGGGTTTTAAATTATAGTCTTCCTATGCTTTTTCCCTGTGACTTTTTAATAAGAAGGTAATGGCAGGTTTCACTTGTGCAGTATCTATCTTTGCAGCTTTTAATTCTTAAGTGTGGTCAGCTTTGGATAAAGACAGGTATCACTTGTATCTTGTTAGAAAAGTGCTACTAGGAACTGTCATTTTGGCAGCCTTTTTTCTTTTTTTTTCTTTTTCCCCCCTCAAGGTATAAACTGAAGAGCAAAGGCAGCTAATTACAGTAGATTTTTCATGCAGTGTTATGCTTGATGCTTGGTGTTCAGCAAACAGTTCCTGAGTTAACAAGGTCGGATACTATTTTAGATGTGTGGTTTTGCATACTAAGAGTGATTTAGAATACCTAGTCAGAGAGAGCAACCTTGGATTAAATGCTTGTGATTTTTCTTAAGGTCAAAGTAAATTAAAGGGTAAATGAAACCCGGTTAGTTTGAAAAAATAATCCTGACATTGTCAGTCAGCTGGTGAATTCAGTAGGTGAAACTAGGAGTGTATGGAAATTTCACATCTACCTAAAAAATGAAACCAGTCATGTGAAATTATGCTTTGTTAGAGTATGTTAACCTAGAGACTGGTCAGGATATTGGTGTCCATAGTTTCTGATAGATAGTGTCATTTGGAAATGAGCGGGGTGATATAACACTGGTTTATTTTTGAAAAGAGCAGGGCCATGAACCTCTCTGCCAGTAGGTATAATCTGCTGTATTACTCTAGATCCACTGGCACCAGGCTATTGCCATACAACCACGTACTGCTTGTTGCATAAGTCTATCCTGAGCAACATACACGTTTCAACTCCTAGTAGAGGTAAGTGGAGAGATTTATCAAAAATGTGATGCATTGTATTGAACAATGCAAGACAGTGGTACTTCTTATTCACACTTGTTTCTATGAATCCCCTCAATTCTCTTTGGTATTTTAATAATTTGATACTTTGGACATAGAAACATATCATACTTCAAGTCAGGGTGTGATAGCATCTTGTCTGCTTCAAATATACCTTCCAAAGTATGTTCTATTGCTGCAGGATATGTATGCAATTTGTGATTTTTTTGATACACTGGAACTTCATAAAACAACTTACATTGGAAGCTTCCCTTGTGGTACCTTGTTCAACCTTGAGTCACGTGGGGCTGGGGCTGGATTGTTGCACTGCATTTTGTTGACTTGGATGAAGAAGTATATAATCGGCAGCAGGAAAATGTGGAAGACAGTTCTTAGATCAGTTTAAAATTTGTTCAGGTTCTTTTCTTGTGTTCAGTGAGGGAAGGGATGTGATCTCCTTCAGCTTCTGAACTGAATCAAATGGCTCCTCTTGGTCTGCAGGTGCAGAAGGAAATTAGAGCCACTTCCAACCCTGAGATTCTGGTTATCTTAATTGCAGTAGGAAGAAGTTCACTTTGCTCCTAGAAACCAGGAGGTGCTAATGAGCAAGACCCTTTGACTGCTGTGTATGGATTCTTTGTTGTAAGACTCTTGCTCACCCACCTTCTGAAATCCCAGCCTTTTTTATTTTCAGTTTTGTTCCTTTAACCTCTTTCTCATTAGTAGTAGGCATTACCAGAAATAATTTTCCAATAAAAGCTATGGCTAGCTTCTTACCTCACGATCAGTCAAGGGCAGCTGTGTGACATACATTGTCTGTTTACTGCTTTGTGTTGAACTTCTTTCCAACTTCATTGTTATTTTGTTTGTAATTTTGCCAAGGATTTCTAGGAAGTTTTCACTTTTGCTAAGTATGCTACAACAAAGTTAAATCTGGCTCTTTACGTGAGCTGTTAAAGAAATTGCACTTATATCAGGTGTTTAGTATGTGCTGTTTCTGACTGTATTCTTTGCATGTGCCTGTGTTGTGTTTCAGGGTTGGTTCAGTGCTGGATTTTTTTTTTAATGTAATGGTGTATTTATTCCCATTTTTAAAACAGTTTTGACCTTGTACATCTGTGCAGTACAGAGAAAGTAACCGAATGTTATAGCATGGAAGTTGTTCATGTAATTGCAGGTAGAAGCATCGCTGTGAAACCCTTATATTGTAACAGCAAGCATGCTATTGACTCATCTTGGCCTGTGATGGAAATTGCTCTGAGCCTCATTAAATTGTAATTAGTGTTTTCAACTCAAAAGGATGTTGGATCAGATTCTGGTATATTTATCATGCTTGTTAGCAGCTTATGCTAAAGAAAAGCTGCTACACTGAGTCCAGTGAGACTGATGTGGAGTAAGATAGTGTAAGATACAAGAGTAAGGGAACCTAGCCCACTAGAGATACCAGTGCAAGAAGCAGCTATAGGTAACACGGTGCTATGGCTGTGCCATGCAGTTGGCGGCATTGTAGATTTCTGTTCAGAGGAAAAAATGTTTAACTCCAAACCTTATTGCAGTGAAAGTACCAATGTGTGATTTTTATGGTCTTGTGCGCTGCAGATCTGGCCACAAAGATATCTTAGGTGCAAAATAAGTAACAGGGCATATGACAAGTAAAGCACTTGCACATTATTCTTGTGTAAGGTTACCCAACAGCCCACTAATAGGGATGTTCCTTGATCATTGCTAGGTACTCTTCTACCCACATATAAATATGGAAAATATGCAATTTCCAGGGTAATAAAACTAACTTCTTTATGCCACACTAGACTGTGTAATCTGTTTCCATAGATGACAGTCAGAATGGTGTTTGAAATGCTTCAGCATCCTCAGAAGCTTTGTTTGTGATAATCAGTTGGTTTTGCACAGCTCTACTTTACAATAGAGACCTTCAGTCTGTTTAGATTTACCTTCTCCACAGGATTTTTGCCTAGTGACCTTATAGGCCATGTGACATGAATGTTGATCTTCTTAGTGAAGCTAAAATTTACTAGAATGGCAAGTTATTTTTTTATAAAGAAGGGACATAAATTTTCTTACATTTTCAAATACAAACTTAACTACCAATAACTTTATATTTGGTAATTTAGTGGTATGATTCATTTATAAGAACAGTTATATGGCTAGTTGTTGAATATTTGACAGTATGAAAAAAATAGATACATGTAACAGCACAGAAAATAATTCCATGAATAATAAAAGATAACTGTCAATTCATGATGAGCTGCTTTCTCAGTATTATTTTAGGACTAAAATCTGCTTTGAGTTCCTTCCAGGACTGAAATTCCTCACATCAAAGCTGTTTAGAAATTGCCAGTTATTCTGAAAGTTGTCAGGATGCTATCACCAGTAACTGATTTCCCTCTGCCTCTCCTTCCCATAGAGAAAAGGTTGTCCAAGTCCAAACTGGCCAAGAGTCAGTTTGTATGCTTTATCAGTAGTAACATTGTCATTATCTTCTTGGTGTAGTCATAAATAAATATGTATATACTTGCATTTGTTTTAATAATTTAGACCCTAACACGAGAAGCTGTGAAATAGTTCTTGAATAATGTAACAATAGCCCCACTGTGGGAGACAGTGTTATCCTGTCTCTGGCCATGCTCAGTAGCAGATAACTAGGAAAAGAGTGAATACATTTACATATCTATACATATAAATACATTCATAGATAGATAGTTATATCCATTTAGAAGTTTTATTTTTTTATATATATGTGATAGAGTACATGTGAATAATATAAACATTACATATTATACTATATGCATTTTGTTGATATTTTTATTAATATTCTTATTTATAATTCATTATTATTTTAATTAACGGTTGCATCTGCATCACAGTCTTTAGTATTCCCAGCAGACTTTTCTTCTGCGAGTTCTTTGGTATTGAAAACATTCTGTGTTCCACAGTAAAATTATGCATGATGCTCAGTAATTACACAGTGTGTTTATGTCTTAGTTAATTATGGACATTGGAGTTTTTGTTTATCAGTTAAAGCAAATGTTGCCTGTTTTGTGATTTTGTCTTTCCATTTTCATGCTAGGGTATTGAAATAAATATATCGAGATCACACATAATTTTAATAATTCCTGCTCTTTAGATTTCCAGCGACTGACATTGCTTGTTGAGTTCATCTGCATATCTGATAGCTCAGGTTGTAGAGTGAAAGCAAATTCTGCTGCTACTCAAGATTCCAGAAGTCAAAAGCTGCTGAAAGGAGGCTCTTGGGCAGATGCAGTGAGGGACTACTAGGTGGAAAGGGACTTTAGGCAGGCAAACCCACGTCTGTGTTGCTTGTGCTTACATTTAGGAGGCATTTGTTTTTGTGATATGTTGTGATATGACTTCTAGAAGAAAATCTGTTACAGTCACGTATAGAACTTGTAAGCCCAAGGACTGTGTGCAGATGTGTGAAGCAGCATGTTGTACCACTGGAATGCAAAGGTTAGAACCCAGAGAAAAGAAAACAAAGCTGAAGTATTTTGTGCAAAGGGTTTTTTGGGGGGGTGGGTTGGGTGTATGTGTGTGACAGAAGTTGTTGTTTAAGATTCTCCTGTGAATTGAGATACTGTGATTTGGTCTTGATGCTATTGTGCTCTCTTCAGAGAGATGAAGTGCAATCTGTTAGCAAGCTGCCTGGGTCAGCCTGAGTGATGCTCAGAGCCAGAGCAGAGCAAGGGACAGCTAAAGGAAAGAAACCAGACAAATGGATTAGTTAGTTTAAAAAACACTTTGCTACCCAGCAAGAATTAAAATTGTTAAATGTGTATATGAATATTTAGTGTGAGTCAGAAAGCAGCCATCTAATCTACCACTTTCCTCTTTAGAATGAGATCCTGAACTGTTCACAGCAGCATTTTAGCAATTTGTTATTACTACCCTGTTTCTCTACCCAGCCAGAGTTTTGTTCTCTTGCTTTAATAAAAAATCTGTTTGTCAGCAATGTAAGTCACATTTGCAAGTTGGGAAAAACTGTATCTTTATGCATCAGAAAGTTTAATGGGCTTAAATTTAAGCTGGTTACTGCAAATAATATCAGTTCAAGAGCCCAGTTCTGTGAAGAAATGAAATTTTAGGAGATGGTTTACTGTCACAAAAAGAGAGATTTTGCAATTATTTTATTTTTAATTATTTTAATTCCTTATTACACACAGAGTTGTTTGCTTGGTATGATGAGGCGGGACAGGTGCATATAACATTCCTCCCAAAGCAGTTTTATGAACATGTCATAATCTGAAATTTCATGGCATTATTTCTCCTTTGTCTTCCTCCCAGAATTTATATTGAAGGATGAGTTGCATTTTCAATGATATCCTTGTACATGATCTTGGTAAAACTGAATTCTTAGGAAATTTACAAACACAGCCTGATTTTTCTTGATATTCCAGTGGAATAGCTACAGGAACTGGTTTCTGTGCTATCACAGTTTTGAAGAGATACCTGATGAGTGTTTGCAGGATGTAACAGAAGACAGAAGAGATGAGATATTGGTGGTACAGGATGTCTGGAAATACGGAGCAGCATTTCAGTGTGGACTGCATAATACAACATACAACCCAAAAGCTCATACCTATCATGGCCAGGAGGAGTATTGTTTAGCTGTTTTGTTGACTGGAGGAAAAGACAGTTTGAGAATTTTAGCAAGAGATCCCTCTGAATATTTTGTTTTTATTTTGCTCAAGGGCCAAAATTCTGTATATGTAAATTTAGAAAAATCATTAAGGGAGATCAAGAACCCTCGTTACAGGCATTAAATAATTCCTGCTGAGAAGGTTTAACTCTAAAAGGTGAATGCTACTTCCTTTGAAATAATCTGATTAGAATCACAGAATCATCAAGGTTGGAAAGGACCTTGAAGATCATCTAGTCCAACTGTTAACCTAACACTGACAGTTCCCAACTACACCATATCCTTAAGCATCATGTCAACCCTACTCTTAAACACCTCCAGGGACATGATAAGATATTTCCTTGATGTACAAAAATATGTATAGATGCTTGAACATATATTTCTTTGGATATAACCTTTCAAATGTAAATTAATATTGAATGTGTGGGAAAAAATCTTTTTACTAGTGTTTAGCAAGCTTGTAGGAAAAATGTTCTTCAATAAAGATACTTTCTCTTACAGTAAGAAAAGGAATTAGTTATTCTTAACAATGTGAGTACTTTGTAAACATAAACCATTAAAATAAAAGCACACAGACATTCTTTAAGGACACATTTCAAAAGAGATTTTGCCATAACTCTTCTATTCTGTTTTTTCTCTGCATGAACAGCTATTCAAGTTCAATGTGAACCTGAATGAAGAATTCTATCTTCAATTTCTGTATGGTTATTTAGTGCAACATTTTGTGTTTTATTTATATGCTCTTCAGAATAAATCACCATGAAATACCTGAACTTGGACATTATGATTAAATTTATTTATTTATTTTTCCCAAAGCTGTAGAGCCAGCACTCTTTCTCTCAACTTAAAGCCATTCATGAGGTAGTCCTTTGCAGAGTGTAAATGGTAGCAGTTTTCAGTTAGTCAGGAGTTTGTTGTAACTAAACTGGAGGAGATATGTGCCATAGTGAAGAATGGATCATGTAAAAAGCCTAGAGAGCTGTAGTCAGGAAACAGATTTTGAAAATGAATCTTGGAAGACAGATTGTTAAAAGAAAGGGAGTTAGAGTTGCAGAGTTCACTACACCATCAGAAAATACAATATATTTCTTTAGTCCAAGTGATGGAGGATAAAGGTTGCATGCTTTTAGCAGGAAGTTTCTCAGCTATGATCCCCATTCATAATTTCTAACCACAAAAGGGGAATTAATTTCATGGGTCCATAACCGCTATTATTTTGAGGTCAAAGCAGAGCTTCTCTGAACATTGACCCAGAATATCCAAAGTGTATTTTCTATGGATATAAATAAAGATACTCAAAACTGTATATATTTAATGTTGTCTAGAAAGGATAAGCAATTATTAATTTATTACCAAAGCTATAGTAGATAATATATCACAGAAGTAATATTTGAATCACAGAATACTTCAGGTCAGAAGGAATCATCGGGTTCACTTCCCTGTTCAAAGCGGGGCCAACCTCAAGGACAAGATGTAATAAATGAGTGCATAACTTGAAGAATTATTTTTTTAAATTCTTCCTAAAAAAAGAAGAAACTGACACACAAACCTGAAGGTGGTTAAGTGCTGAGAATTAGCTGGTGTGGTAGAATAAAATGGAGAGTGATGTATAGTCAGGGAGTTCACTGATGCTGGTTTTTTGAGGGCAAAAGTCCATTGTGTTACTTTAGCGCTAGTGAAGACAAAGTAAAAAGAGAGATAGTTCAGTATATTAGTATTTGCAGTGCAAACAATTGATCATGCTGGGGGATGGAACAAAAACATAAGCTACCTACAGTCTGAAGGAAGAGAGATACAGTAGGTATATGAAACAAGTGTGTTTGGAACTATTTTTCATAGGGATGTTTTTACTGGGGTTCAGATCTAGGCAGCTTTTTTAATATAAAAATGGCAAAAAAAAAATGCCTAAGGGTTTTTTTTGTTCATTTTTGCCATTGCAAAACTGTTCTGTGCTACAAATTATTGGGTCAGTACTAATTTCTAGACTAGACGTGTGCATTAATGGAGCATGAAATTTAGCCTTTTTTAACTGAGCTTCTGTATTTTTTTGTAGTTCTTTAAATGAAGGATGAGGAGACGTGGGTCATAGTCAAGTTGAAAGCCTTTTATAGACATGTAGGCATGAAATTATTAATGTATGTGTCTGCCACAGTGATGCATGCATTGCAAATTAAGCTGCACAGGTGGAAGGTCTACTTTGGGGTTTGTCCCCCCTGTTCCCCCGAGTAGATTATCTAACAAACTTGCACAAATGGTATCTAGTTCAACCCCTTCTACATAAAAATCAATCTTGTTTATATGAACATTTCACCTGAGTGTTTGAACCTATATTCTCAGTGTTGAGAAAAATATGACCTCCTTAAGATATGTGCATTTACTAAGGGGATGAGCACTGTTTCTGAAATATCTTTTACCTTTTCAGTGTAAATGAAGCTGAATCTATTGCTGTGGGAGTGTAAATACTGAACAGATTATTGAACCACTGTTTCACTTCCTCCTTTGGATTACCAGAAAAAAAAAAATGTGCTATAGAAATGTAGCTATTCAACGTATACTTTATTAATGGATTTCAGCCTGTGGTTTTCGTTTGTGTGTATGTATTTTTTGCATGAGTGAGAGGGGATGGAGGGGTAGGTGTTAAATTGAACTACATCTATGACTGGTTACAATTTGTTCTCAGAACATGTCTGGCCAGGAAGTCATCTAGTACTGTTTTAGTTTTCCTGAAAGGATGAATTCAACTTTTTGAGCAGGGATGTGTCTGGTGTAACTAGGTAGATTTTATTATCTGTCATGAAACATTCCTCTTATACAAGACTACCAGTTTTCATGAGAAGCTGTGATGATATATTAATCTTCCACTCTAAATGTTAAAAAAACCTGCAAAATAAACCAACAGTAATTAAGTGCTAACATTAATTTCTTACAGAACATTTTTCCAACTTTTACTGATGTAATTTGCATGAATATTGTAATGGTTTATTTGTTGAGCATCTTCCATTGTACAGTCAGTAGTCAAACTGAAGAAAAATAGAGGAAGAGAAACTATGCACTCACAATCGCAACTCCTTGTTAGGTAGAATTTGAATGACATCATAACTTTTTTAATCTTTTAATTTTGATTTCCAGAATGATAAATCCCCAGGGCGTTCCACAAGTCGATCAAGTAACATTTCAAAGGTATGTGAAATGTATTTTGTATGTATAGAATTTAAAGAAAACTAAGTTTATCAAATATAATACAGTACTTTACTCCATTTAGCCATATATGCATATTCTGATGTTTTCTTTATAAACATCAGATTTTAAGTTTTATGGTTACCATGTAAAATCTGTCTTATAGTATAAATATACAGTTAGTCATTACTGTAATAGATGTAATAATAATAAGTAAACAACAGCTGCATTTTTTTCACCCGCTTTCCACAACTGCTTAATGTTACGTTAACACTTTGGCTTAAGATAGAATTATTGCTTGATTTTTCTTCCCTTGCCCTACCTAAATATTAACAGATGTAATGTGTAAAGCTATGAATGTGTCATCATTTCGGACTGAACTCTGAATTCCTTCTACAGGGATTCATGGTTCACTGAAGTCAAGACACTATATCTAGATGCTTTTTAGTTTCTAGGAAATGGAGAAGGAAAACTTTATGAAAAGGCAAAATGTGATTTGGACTGGAATTCTTTGGTTTTTAACCCCCTTTTGTCTGTATTTTTGGTTCAGATGTGGGTGAAATCTATGCCAAAAAAAGCCAGGATATACAGGAGGTAAAAGATAAAAACTCCATAATTGTTTGGATCCCAACCTAAACCTCTGCCGTGTATTATGTTTGTATCTAAAGATTAAATATTTTGCATCCAGTGCAAGCACAGTATCCTTAAGCCCCTTCCTGACTGTATTATTGCCTGTGGGGTACACACTGTAAAACTTTTCTTTGCAGAGCTGTAAAAAGAATCCTGTGATTTTTAATTAAAGAAACTAGTTATATGCTAGGTTCTGCTCTTTTACATTAAAAAGGAATAAAAAGTGCAGGAAAATGTGTAGAATATATCCAGCCTGCTGTAGGATATAGCTGAATATCTTCCTGACTTGCTGCCTATTTTAAAAAAGTATGTAGTTATATACTTACCAGCCTGATCACACTGAATTGTATGTATTATTTTCACTAGGAGTTTTAAATGCATGTCTGTAGTTATAATTACTGTAAATCTATGTTGTATTTGATATTACTACTTCTGCTTTTTTAAGTCCTTTACATGGGTTACACTGTGACAAAGCATGAGTATATTCACTGACACCAGAAATATGGCAGTGACTAACATTTATTTTGAAGTAATTTCTGCAGACATCAGTGTAGATGCTTATTAGAAAGGGGTACTTGCACCTTTTTAAGTAGTAAGTTGAAAAGCAAGGTTTTCAGGCATGCACTTAATCTTTTTCTGATGTATACCATCATTCATTCTTTTGGATCAATTTTTCTATGTGAAGCTACCTGCCAGTGAAGCTTTTCAAGTGCTGAAAGACATTTGATTGGAAATTGAGTTTCCAGTTTGTTGTCCGATTCAAAATGCATTTTTTGAAAAACAGGAGGGTATATATGCGTGTATATACATAGAAAAGCAAACACCTGACTTTTCGGGTTAATATTGCATGGCACAAATTAATAGTAACAAATGTCGCACCTCAAGACAAGATTGGAAGCTTCTAGGTGATATAAACTACCTACCAAAGGCAAAAGTTGAGTTCTGTGCAGTGTCAGATCTTGCACACAATAAAAATTTCAATTGACCAAAAAATTTCTAGTCTTTATCTAAAAATATAAATTACAGTAATCAAAACATTGTCTTTTACTGCTTTCATTTGCCTGTATGAATAAGCTAAAAAGGGTAAAACAGAGCGCTACATTTTAATAGTTACAGTATGTGTGCCACCCTTGGTTGATATGGAGCTCCTGTCCTAGAGCAGAGTAGGTGTTCCCTGATATCACTGGATTTTGTACCATCCTATTTGTGAAATGGAATATAGCAAAGATTCTGCAAATAGAGATTCATATTTCATAATGCTCTTAAGTTGTTTATTCAGAGAGGACACCTGGAGGTTTGCAGTGTAAGCTTGGGCAGTTTTGCATACTAGGTACATTAACTCTGAATTACATGGTATTACAGATTAAACTGAATTGTTGAACATCGAATATGTCTTACCTAGACATAAGGAGAAGGCATGGCTTTGGTTGGTTTGTTATTTACCAGATACTAGTTAGTATATACCTATTCAATCTATAGTTTTTAAAATCAAACATTCCCTACAGGGGTGGGGAGAAATCAACACTTCAATTTTACCATTCACTTCTTCTGTCCATTGAGAGCACAGAAATTTAACATGTTGCAAGGACTTATCTTGCATATATGTTTATGTTAAGAGTTTCAGTAATAAACTATTTCAGGCAAATGAAAGGACAAAACTTAAAATATTTAGATACAATTTCAATATGAAATTATTTGTAAAGTCTACTGTAATACATTACTAAGAAAAAACAGTGGCTGGCCAATATGTTTCTGTACATGTACTATTATAAAATTAATCCAACTGGAATGTTTACAAATTATTTTCATGGAACTATAAAATCATGTAGCTCTACCTGTGAAAGTCTTTTTTTTTTTTTTTTTTTTTACATTTATAATGGAGTATTTCATCAATATGGCAGGAGTAAGGGAAAATCCTGCACTTTCGTTCTGTTAACCTGACCCAGCACTGAATAAATTACTGTTTTATATGTGGGCAAGAGTACACGAACAGTGAAAACTAAGTGTAGTAGGGCTATAGCTCCCACTGCCCCTTGTCCCCGTAAGACACTGTGCTTTACCCCTTAGCACTTCTGTGCCATGCCTGCACCATTTTGGTTGGTGGGTAGGAGGGAGAGAGAGCATTTGCTCAAACTAATTTGCTGGTCCATCTCTGTGTTCTTTTCCAGCTCATTACGGTCATCTTAAATATCCCACTTCTGGGGTAAGCACTGAGTTAATTGAAGGTTTTTGAAAGTAATCTCGCATCGTTTTGTACTCTCACCCTTTTGTACTCTGCCCAATTCTGTCTGCCTGTTTCCTGGTACTCCTGATTGACAGTCAGCTGTGGCTGTCTTCAGGGAATATTTTTAAACCTTAGATTTTCCCACCCATTTCCTGTGGTGCTGGTAGTAGAGGCAACTTTATTATTCTTTGTAAGAGATAGTCATGTGCAGTGTTCTGGATTTCAGAATTAGAATTATCTTGTCTATGTAAATGAAGAACGTGACCTTGTTCATTACCTATTTGCCACTGCTTATTTCTGTGCGCTGTAGATTTTTTTGGTAAACTTGTTATGTCTTCCTAAATATGTGTATAATTTAAGAGGAAAGCTAGTCTGAGAAGGATCTGGTGGATTAAATTCTTTCTGTTGTGGTTAACCAGTGGAACAAATCTTGTGTTTGAGGTACAGTTCAGCACAGCCATGAGGCTATGCTTATATGTGTTTCTGAGGCTGCCTGGTTATGTTAAAATCCTTTCTGGAAGAAATGTTTCTAACACATTGTAATTATCTTTCTTCACTTTAATTATGATTCAAGAGCTCCTTAGAGAAGGGATGCTCTCTCAGCAGTAAGATTTTAAATTCTCTGATGGGAACTTTGGACTTATTTTTCAGTGCAGAGAAACTCAGGCTTGGAACAAATTGCCTGATTTTTGTTTTGGCTCAGTTGCTTCTCAAAAGCCTGGAGCAGGTGTTAGAACACTTTTTATTTACAAGTCTCTGAAGCATTCAGCTAATAAAACTGTTGAGTTACATCAGGAAGAAGTGAGGTGATCGTTTTGGAATATTCTATGTGATAATATTCGTTGGTCTAATTCAGAATATGAAAAACAGCAGAGAAAGGAAAGAAGGAAAGAATTGATTTTACTATATGTTTATGCAATTTCTATACTGATTTCTTATGTCGGGTTGGGCTCCTCTCAGTAAAATACAAATGAAAACCAAAAGACACCAGCATGTCAAAGTAGTATCCACTACAGTTTTAGATGAAAAATTTATTGTTGCAAATTTACTGATTGTTGATTTGAGTTACTCAGTTTGTGATTTTGAAATATATTTCACAAACTGAGTATCAATTTACATAATATGTAATATAATATTTTATCCTTTTGAATTATAAATGTCTATTTAATATCTTTCATTTAAATTGAATGTTCTTTCACATGGGTTTTGATATTCCTTAATTTTTCATCCTCTCTCAGTACAAGGTGAATGTATGAAGAGTCCCGTATCACAGTTTGGGTGATTTACACAACTTGAAGCAGAACCCATTATTACACACAATGTGTTTTTTTAAATGAGTAAACGTACCACCATGTCTTTGGCAGTAATACTGACAGAGAATGCATAATATCTTCTGTCTGAATTATTGTAAGCACAAATTATAGATTTCATGGTGGAAAAAGCATAAAGGAACTTAAATGCTCTTTTTAAAGAAGTTCATATCATGGACTTTGATAGCCTGAAAGAGGATTGCAGTATCTCCAAGATACCTGTTGCATGACAGAATCCTATAGCACAGTTGTGTGAGCCCTTACATTTTGCTACAGAGGACTGCACTGCTACAAGTTGATCTGCATTTGTCATTGTTCCTTGCTAATTTCACACTAATTGTAAATGACCATTCTCTTCCACATTAGTGGGGTTTTACTTTCAAGGAACTGTGCTCCATTCTTTCCAAGCATAGCTTCTAGATTACTGTAATGAGCAACTGAGAGAAAACTTACAGCTTTCAAAAAAAGAAAATAAATCAAGAAAAAAAAGAGGTCCTTGCTCTTGTAAAGTGTAAAATGTCAGCCTTTAAAAGTGCCATTACATTGAATAATACCTTGTATACAAAACCGGCATTAAAATATGAGTTTAAATGTTATGTTAGTCATCTAATGATTCTTCTTGCTCATAAACAGAATCATTAATATCAAAGGTGAAAACTAACCTGGCACTTAACTCTCACTTACTGTAAAAAACAACAGCACAAAGTAAACAAGTTAGTGAAAAGTATTTTGTTCAACAGAACATAAGGCAGAGAAAGGCAAAAAACTGGAATGAGATACAATGGCATCATAACTATTGCTGCACTTTTTTTTTCTCTTAGATGTAAATGTTTTATTTCTTTGTCTAGAAAATACTTTGTGGCTTTTCTGTACAATTTATTATTTATTTACGATAAACTTAACAAAATGTGTGACTGCAGAATTTACCTAAGTCTGCCTGAAATTTGAACTTCTGAATAAAATTGCATTAAATACATCTCAGTTCCAGGGGACAACCATTAGAAAATAATACATTTTAAATTTATTCCTGGATACACTTGACCTGTTTTAAACTCATGTTCTAATGAGAGGGATTACATACAAAAGTACGATTGTATATGTACAATACATACAATTATACAGATTCTGTTTTATTAAATCACAGTTCTTACCAACAGCATCATCTGAGTATACCTAAATGTGCCACGTTGCCACATCCAGACAAAACTGCATATGTTTGAAATGAGTTAATTACCACAAGCTTTATGTGTTTATACAAGCTTACTTTGCATCTGATGCCTATATATAAATTCCATTTCTCTAAAGACATTGTGTTACCACAGATTTCAGTCTTATCCTATGATATGCAATACCATACAGGAGAAGTAGCTTTGATTTGTTTTCAATAAACACAGTATGCAATTTATTACATTCGCTTTTTATTTATTTTTCAACAAAAATTATGATCTGTAACATACCTGCTCCATATGTACTCCTGAAAATTTTTATACGGCATTTATTTTTTCATCATTTTCATCACTCAGAAACACATTTCAGGTCTTTGTCCTAAAAAGAATTCAATTAAACAAAATTTATTTCTACAGTGATACAAAATTATTTTTTGCTGCAGTCTGAGGTTTATTGCACTTCATAAAAATATGGTGTCTCCTGTTTTTCATAATGATGCATTGTCAGGGCTTCACTGTCTTTTGGCTTAGCCATTTCAATATTCTTTCTGCAGCTCTTTTGCTCTGGTGCATTTAGGTTTCTCTCTTCCTTAGGGCTGGAATAAATAGATAGCAAATACACACCAGAGTAGAATTGTTCAAATATAATAATGATATCCTCACAGATGAGAATTTCTCCAGTCTGTCTCCTGCATAGCCCATCAAACCAAACGAAGAATACCGTGTGTGCACTCACATACCTATGCACCTGTGGGAGAATGGCAGGAATGTCTATATTTGAAAACTGCTTAGTATATAGAAACATTTTGAGGCTTTAAGTGTTGCAGATAGAGGGATATGTGGAAACAGATGCCTGCTTTGGAAGAGAAAGTCTAAATGATGTTCTCTGAATACTGATACCTACTACCTTTAGAACTAAAGTACTACAAAATCTAGTAACAAAGAAGATGCATGTTTTGTGCTTCACCTTTTCTGCAGTCTAAATTTGCATTTAACTCGTTCCAGACAGTCAAAAGCTGCTAGTCTCAGGGGTCTGCCCCTTTTGTATAAAGACCAGCATGTCCTTTGTTTCAATTGCCTACATCAGTGTATTTTTTTCTAAGAACTACAAAACATTTTTCTTAAGAAAGTGATAATGCCTAGAAAGCTGCATCCTTGAAGAGAATCATGAATCAAAAATATTGCACTGCTGTAGTACAAAGACTTCGGCAAACTATAATCCATCTGATAATTCAAAGCTTAGCTAGCAGTGCTTCTAAATCTATAGAAAGTGGATTTTTGAGTAGAACCTCTACCTTGAAAATAAAGATTAACATATATCATTAAGACAGGAGAAAAGAAATTAAGCTTATTGAAGCTACAAGTCAAAGTTGTAATTGCTTTGTTGGTTTCATTTTTTAAATAGTAGGATAGATTTGCCACTTGCAATTTTGATTTTACTTTGCATCAAAGTAAAACCTGCTTTGGTGATTTAGATTTCAAACCATTTTATAACAGGATCATACTGACTTTCAAAGGTTCTGAATGGTATTCTTCAGCAGAATTGTAAGGATATTTTCTCTCCTTCCTTCTGTGTTACTTTTCTCTTTATTACTTCTCTTCAGAGGCAGGTAGAAGGAGGGGAAGGAATACAGGAAAGAAAAGGTTTGGGGAAGAAATGTGCAAGGAGTAATTTACCAAAAAAATATCTGTGAAAGAAAATGTAAGAGAAATTGAGTTACCAATTGATTTAATAGTTCCTGTGAAGCCATCAATCAGGCTATGATAACTTTGAAATCTGAGCACAAAGCAGGAAATCCATCATAAAGAACCAAAAAAAGAAAAAAACAAACAAACCGAAAACAAGAACCCTCCCTCCCCCAAACCCATGTGCATAAATTTCAGTTGCTGTCAGGACACACTTTGTGAGTAGCACCTGGCTTGGCTCATTTACACCATGTTTTTGATCTTTTTAGACCTGAGAAATTATCCAAATACAAGTTTATACTGTTTTCCATAAAAAGTTGCATTGTTTGCAAAGCAGAAGTTTTCAGATGAAAAGACACAGACTGGATCTCCTGCTGAGCTTATTGCCATGCAAGCTGCTCTAATCTTGTAAGGTATCCATTCCTTGGTGTGCCATTATTTTAATAAGATAGAGTTTCAGCTTTTTAACTATATTGACTGGTGGGATCTGAAGGATTCTGGGATGCATCACTGCTACAAACCATACTTAGTAGGAGAATAAAAACATTAATTATATTCCCTGTTTGCCCTATTATCCCTCAATTTAGTGAGACCTAAGGACTACTACGCTCTCTTGGTTTCTCAGGTAGGTAACGACAATATTACTAGGAGAAGTCCTAAATCAATGAAGAGAGATTTCAGTGCCTTGGGGAAACTGGTTAAGGGGTCGGGGCACAAATAGTGTTCTCCTCCATCCCTTCAGTTGCAGGGATGGATGAGGAAGATTACAGGAGAACTCAACAGATGAACTTGTAGCTGCAAGACTGGTGTTACTGGCAGGACTTTGGATTTTTCAGTCACGGGTTAGTATACAGGACGCCAGACCTTTTGGCATCAGATGGGATGCACCTGTCCCAGAGGGGGAAAAGGGTCTTGGGGCAGGAGTTAGTTGGGCTCATTGAGAGAGCTTTATACTAGATTTGAAGGGGGAAGGGGACAAAACTGGAACTCCCAGGCATAAGCCCCAGGGTAGATTACCAGAGTTTGTGGGCTGTTGTGCTGGAGACGACCCTCATCCTGCCATCTCAGTGGAGGCAAGGGATGGAGACATGCAGCACAACAAAGATGCAGGGGATATTGATGGATCAGTAACCATGGTAACACCTGTGAAAGGTCAGACCGGACTTAGGACCTCTAAATGCAAATGGGGACATCAGCCTATCTGAAGTGCATCTATACCAGTGCACACAGCATGGGTAAGAAACAGGAGGAGTTTGAAGCCATGATGCAACAGGAAAATTATGATGTAGTGGCTATCACAGAAGCATGGTGGGATGTCTGCCATGACTGGAGTGCGCCAGTTGATGGCTACAAGCTCTTTAGAAGGGATAGACAAGGAAGGAGAGGTGGTGGGATGGCACTGTATGTTAGGGACTGTTATGATTGTTTTGACTACAAGTGTAGCGAAGACAGGGTGGAGTGTCTTTGTGTTAGAATCAGGGGGAAGGCCAACAGGGCAGATGTTGTAGTAGGAGTCTACTATAGGCCACCCAACCAGGACAGAGAGGTGGGTGAAATATTCTGTAGGCACTTAGGAGAAATCTCACGATCGCTTGCCCTTGTTCTTGTGGGAGACGTTAACTTCCCGGAGATCTGCTGGAAATACAACACAGCAGAGCAGGACCAGCCCCGGAGATTCCTGGAACGTGTGGCAGATAACTTCCTGACACAGCTGGTGAGTGAACCGACCAGAGAAGGTGCCCTGCTGGACCTCCTCTTTGTGAACAGAGAAGGACTGGTGGATGATGTGGCGGTTGGAGGCTGACTAGGGCACAGCGATCATGAAATAATAGAGTTCTCTATTCTTAGAGAGACCAGAAAAGGGGACAGCAGAACTGCCATCCTGGACTTCCAAAGGGCTGACTTTGACTTGCTTAGGCACCTGCTTGACAGAATCCCTTGGGAGACAGTCCCGAAGGGTATAGGGGTCCAGGAAGGCTGGGCACTCTTTAAGAAGGAAGTCTTAATGGCTCAGGAGCAGGCGGTCCCCAGGTGCTGTAAGAGAAGCCGACGGCAGAGAAGACCACCCTGGCTAAACAGGGAGCTTTGGCTGCAACTCAGGGAGAAAAGGAAAGTTTACGGCCTTTGGAAGAAGGGGCTAGGCACTCACAATGATTACAAAGGTGCTGTGAGGCTATGGAGGGCAGAAATCAGGAGGTCTAAAGCCCAGCTAGAAATTACTCTGGCTTCAGCAATCAAGGATAACAAGAAATGTTGCTATAAGTACGTCAACAGCAAAAGAAAGACCAGGGAGAGCCTCCATCCCCTGCTAGACACAGGAGAAAACATGGTAACGAGTGATGAGGAGAAGGCTGAGGTGCTTAATGCCTTCTTTGCCTCAGTCTTAAATAAGAAGACTAGTTGTATTGAGGGAATCCAGCCTCCTCAGCCAGAAGACAGAGACTGGGAGAACGACCCCCCCACAATCCAGGAGGAGATAGTCAGTGACCTACTGCATCACATAGACACACACAAGTCTATGGGACTGGATGGGGTACACCCGAGGGTGCTGAAAGGAGCTGGCTGGGGTGCTCACCAAGCTGCTTTCCATCATTTACCAGCAGTCCTGGCTGACTGGGGAGGTCCCGACAGACTGGATATCGGCCAATGTGACACCCATATATAAGAAGTGTCAGAAGGATGATCCGGGAAATTACAGGCCTGTCAGCTTGACTTCGGTGCCTGGGAAGCTGATGGAGCAGCTCATCCTGAGTACCATCATACAACACATGCGGGACAACCAGGTGATCAGGCCTAGTCAGCATGGGTTTATGAAAGGCAGGTCCTGCTTGACAAACCTGATCTCCTTCTACGACAGGGTGACCTGCTTATTGGATGAGGGAAAGGCTGTGGATGTTGTCTACCTTGACTTCAGTAAGGCCTTTGACACCGTTTCCCACAGCATTCTCCTGGCGAAACTGGCTGCTTGTGGCTTGGATGGGCACACGCTTTGCTGGGTAAAAAACTGGCTGGATGGCCGGGCCCGAAGAGTTGTAGTGAACGGAGTTAAATCCGGTTGGCAGCTGGTCACGAGTGGTGTCCTCCAGGGCTTGGTTTTGGGGCCACTCCTGTTTAACGTTTTTATTGATGATCTAGACGAGGGGATCGAGTGCACCCTCAGTAAGTTTGCAGATGACACCAAGTTGGGTGGGAGTGTTGATTTGCTCGAGGGTAGGGAGGCTCTGCAGAGAGACCTGGACAGGCTGGAGCGATGGGCTAAGGCCAACTGTAGGAGTTTCAATAAGGCCAAATGCCGGGTGCTGCACTTGGGCCACAACAACCCCCAGCAGCGCTACAGGCTTGGGGAGGAGTGGCTGGAGAGCTGCCAGTCAGAGAGGGACCTGGGGGTGTTGATTGACAGCCGGCTGAACATGAGCCAGCGGTGTGTCCAGGTGGCCAAGAAGGCCAATGGTATCCTGGCTTGTATCAGAAATAGCGTGGCCAGCAGGGACAGGGAAGTGATCTTACCCCTGTACTCGGCACTGGTGCGGCCGCACCTCGATGACTGTGTTCAGTTTTGGGCCCCTCACTACAAAAAGGACATTGAATTACTGGAGCGTGTCCAAAGAAGGGCAACGAAGCTGGTGAAGGGTCTGGAGCACATGTCGTACGAGGAGTGGCTGAGGGAACTGGGGTTGTTTAGTCTGAAGAAGAGGAGGCTGAGGGGAGACCTCATCGCCCTCTACAACTACCTGAAGGGAGGTTGCAGAGAGATGGGGATGAGTCTCTTCAATGAAGTAACAAGTGATAAGAGAAGAGGGAATGGCCTCAAGTTGCACCAGGGAAGGTTTAGACTGGATATTAGGAAGTATTTCTTTACAGAATGGGTTGTGAGGTGTTGGAATGGGCTGCCCAGGGAGGTGGTGGAGTCCCCATCCCTGGAGGTGTTTAAGTCGGGTTGACATAGTGCTTGGGGATATGGTGTAGTTGAGAACTGTCAGTGTTAGGTTAATGTTGGACTAGATGATCTTCAAGGTCTTTTCCAACCTAGATGATTCTGTGATTAATTTTCTGCAACTTTACGTAAGCAGTGTTGTAAGCTGAGCAGCTCTTGGAAGTCCTTCTGGCCTTCCTTATTCAAAACAGTGGCATTAAAAGATTCAATAGCCTTTCTGGTGAAATCTGTGAGGCCGTTTTATATCATCTGTGTATTACATCTGGTTTGTTATTTTAAAGTTTAACTCCATTCCTATATGAAAGCTTTGCACTTATGGAACATGGTTTTACTCAGCTTTTCTGTTAGGTCAAAGTAGAGCCCTTCTCTCTTCTTAGAAGAGCACAACTTGACTCATGTTCTTGGACTAGTTTCAACATGCAGTGTTAAGCAATAAATGGTCAGTCATGACTCATTTTTTGTTATTATCTGGAAAATTCTATCAGATTCTGAACACCAAAGTAAAGACAATATTGATTTGAAATTCTTATTGTTTTCATCAGTTGACCTTCATTCTGTGCCCCATTTCTGTCTTTGCTGCAGTCTTTTAACACAGACACATGTGTGATATTGAAGTCCTATTGTGTCACATAAATTGTTATCATCTCGCATGCCCTGAAAACTCTGTATTTACCAGTATTCTGTTTGAAAAGCACACTACCAACTCCTGTTGAACATATCGAAAATAATTGTGGATAAGTGCCCTGTCATGTCTTTTAGTTGAATTGTGTATCCTTGACAAGAGAGTTCATCTAAACTGGCCAAGACAGATGAAGGTGGTGACTGGGGAATCTCTCTCTACTAACAACATTTTTGAAATGCCAAACCTAATCAGCTGGAGTTGGCATTATCCCTCTAACATCTGCCTTGTGTTGAAGGCATAGAGAAATGAGCTGCCTCGCTTATAAATGAATTGTCAGACAACTTTATTTTGAATTACCACATTTAATTATGCTTCTGATATAATTTGCTATGATAAAATTAGTATAGTGCTTGTTTAGTTTTCCCATTCCAATGAGCAGTACAATATGGCTGTCTGAAGTAGACATTCATTCAGGTAATACTGCTTTTTTAAAAATTCATTATTCTGCCTGCAAAGTGCAGAGTCCACAGCATCAATCTGATCCCTCTATTCAATAAATACAGTATCTCAAAATATTCAGTGTGCTAAATAGCAATATAGGAATGGGATGGCAATTATGACAATAAGATCTGTGTGCTTGAGTGTGTTTCCAAGATCTGTTGTATATACATTCCCATAAAAGCTGGACTGATATGATGCAAGTAGAATATATTCAGATGATCATGTTTTGGTTTGTCAGATATGATTTAAAATAAATGTGATGCCACTTAAAAGGTTTTGTATTTTATTGCTAAAACTAGCAGTAAAGACGATTAAAAATTAAACTTATTAAAAAAAAAAAATTGTATCTAAAAGTTGTAGGAACCTATTGAATGAAATTTGCTCACAGGTAAAAATCTGAATTATCTTGTGCATAACTTGGAATGTTGGAGTTTTCTTGTTTTGTTTTTGAAGACTTAAGTGGTGCATAGGCTTTTTGCCTGCCCAGATGTCAGGTTTGCTCCAACAGGGATAAGACAAACAAGCAAAAAGGTGTGGGTTTTTTTAAAGAATTTGATGTAAATTATTTTAGAAGGAAATAAATCTCCCTCTGAGTTACGTTTAACTTAACATAACATCGTTATGCCAGGGCAGGTGAACTAGAAAGTAAATTTGACTGAGCAGGGCTGAAACAGTCCAGACCTCTTTACAGCTGAGAGTGAAATGTAAGATTTAAGCAATCAAACTGGTAATGTAATTTTTATCTTAATTAGATTTCCACCTGTCTTCAGTCCCAAATAATAAGTGTAAAGCTTTTCAAGGAATTTGTTTTAATTTTTGGCTTTATTCCAGCCCTCTTAAGAACCGTCTAGCTGACTTCCTGCTTTAATAGCTGCTGAAAGTTTCTTGAACTTGTGCAGACCTACTGTATGGTTACTGGGCCAGTTTAGCCATTCTCCTTATCCCTTCAAAGGGTAATGCTTGGAGCAAGGTGATATAAAACTTGCATTTACAGCATGGGCACGACCTGACCACCGCTTAAGATTAATCCAAACCCCTGTAGTACACAGATCGTGAAAGAAGCAATGGTAACAGTCCTGCAGCTGTGAGGTGAAATAAGAAATGGGAGCTAGTCACAAGGGGTGAATCAGGACTCCACACTTAACTCTAGGGCTGGGTTTCTTATGCAGTCCTTTACCTGGGCTTCAGTCTGGAGGGACTTTTTTCACACAGCAGCAGCATGTAGCCCAACAACGTGGCTCTGGTGCTGATGTCTACATCTTTCCTCATTAAGTAGCTTAAGGTATGCCTAATCACTTAAAACTAATCACAGAGGCTGAGGTGGAAAAAGATTATATACCCAACTGTACATACACCATCTGTATCTAATACGTATGTAAGAAAAATTCATATTCCTTCACAGTATGTGTAATTGAAATGTTGCTTTTGTAGTAGAAGAGATATGAAATATAAACAGTTTCTCTCACTGATACTTGACCTTTTTCCAGCATTAGACTCCATGTAGACACACTAATGTTTCTCCTCTGCCGGGTGGACCAAGGCACTGAAAAACCATTTGAACATAAGGCTTGTGGCCAAATGCTTTATCAATTTAATTTCTCATGTTGGCTTAGTTTTCATACCTCTGAGTTTCATTTTGTAGAACTAGTAGTAAAGAGTTAGTAATATTTTTGGTGTTGTGATATTAATCAAGAGGTAAAAAGG
Organism: Strix uralensis; assembly: GCF_047716275.1. Taxonomy (NCBI): domain Eukaryota; kingdom Metazoa; phylum Chordata; class Aves; order Strigiformes; family Strigidae; genus Strix; species Strix uralensis. Next base: position 45,320,882 of record NC_133975.1, read on the forward strand.
GTTACTTGAATTCTGAAAGCTAGAAGATTATTTTCATGCAAAAGCACCATTCTTAAGTCTCAGCTGGTATCCCATTAAAAGCAAAAAGGCATGTAGTGATGACTGATGTTTCCAAAAGATGGAAATATATGCATGAAATATAATGGATATTAAGAACCTTGGATAAAAGTGAAGTGTCAGCAGGTACTCGCTGTATTTATTTATTTTCAAACTGACACCACAAAAATGTCTGAAAGGTGAGCTAGAAAAAAATTTTAATTAAGTACTGCACATGTGACTGAATTTGATTTGCTAGTACAAAAGCTTGGGATGACAGCCTTTACATCTTTGTATTATTTGTACTTTGTACTCGCTTAATAGTCATTCTTCCCTTGCATCTGGTGCATGATCGTGTGGAACTCTTAGGCTTATAGTATTTTGTCTCCATTTGGTAGTGGTGCTCATGATGGGGTAGGGTTGCATACTAAAAGGTAATGCCCTTATCAGCTAAACAATGATTTGTATTGAACCCTCTTCCACAATACTGTACTTTATGAATGATCCTGAAGAATCACAAAACCTTGGATTTAAATTTGGATTCCATACAGCTATGCTTACAGTAGACTGTGAGGCAGATTGAAATGGTTTGCTGTTAACTTCATCAAAATATGTTTTCAGTGGAAGTATTGAGCAACTGAGTCTGCAATTTGTAGCAAAAACCTCATGAGCAAAATGTGGCATACTAAAAGTGTTTTATATCTCTTCTGCTGTTTGAGATTGTGATCCGCTCTGTAGAGATACAGCCTGCACTTTGGTCTTCTCAGGCTCATCAGTTTAACATTTTCCAGCACTTCTAGAAGATCTGATTACCTTGAAAACATTTTAAAACACACTTTAATTTTCTTGCTGTCAGTCCACTCAACATAGGTTAGCTTTGTGCTTTTCATCACTTGGCATAATGTAAATGCACTTCACTCCATTTTGAAAGGAATCGTCATGGTTGTTTGCATGAAATAAAAACAACATCCTTTCCCATCAGACATTTACAGTAGATCAAAACCTAAATGAAAATTCACATGTTGAAAGCTGCTTCCTCAAATGGTGAAAAAAGTAGTCCTGAGCGAATGAGAGCTGAAATACTTCAGTCATATCTAGTTCCACAAATAGGTTTTGCTTTTGGTCAGGCTTCCTGTATTTTGTGAGCTTGCATATGTTCAACAGTGTGCTATGAACAGCAGCAGCAGTTACTTTAATTTTGTAATCATGTGGCAAAGCAGTAAAATATCTGCAATGTATTTCATGGACAAAGATTCCAAACTGTCTAACTTATTTCAACAGGCAAGCAGTCCTACAACAGGAACAGCTCCCAGGAGTCAGTCACGGTTGTCTGTCTGCCCTTCCACTCAGGACATTTGTAGGTATGTGCTGAGAAAAATATAATCTGGCTGATACTTGTTGTTTTTATTAAATAATATGCAGCTCTTGCTTCTGCTTAACACTATTCATAATTTACATAGACTTTAGTTTTCTTTTGAACGCTCTTTGGTTTGGTTCTGATTTTGCTTTTCAGTCTCGTGTTTTTCTTTTAAAATTCATGTTCTCATTTTCATCCTTTTTTTGTGATTTTTCTCTTTCCACCCACCCTTACCATTTCCATCCCTTTCCTTTGCTTACTGCTTTGTCTAGATCTACTACCTTGCATGATTTGTCAGAAGATGAGCTTGAACATGCAACCCCTGTCATGGTGCTGACCCCTTCTAATAGGGAGTCTGGTAAGAAACAAGTAAAACGAAGGTTTAGGCGGAAAAGAGAGACTGGAGACAATGGTGAGTATACAGAAAAGCAAGGAAAGGGGAAAGACTGTAAATTGCATCCTGAGCCTGCGAGATCCAGCTGGAATGCATCTGATTCATCATCATCTTCGGATGAGAGTCAGTGGGCTCAGGCTAGGAGGAGAGCAAGAGAAAAGGCCAGAATGCCCAGGAGAGGGAGAAGGAACAATAGATCATGCAGTAACCAGGATGGGTCCTCAAACAATAATGCTGTTGAACTTGTGACCTTGGGGACAATGGGGAGAAAGAAGCAAGAGGTATCTGACCCTGAGAATCCTACTTTAAACCACCGCCGAAGAAGGGTTCCAAGGCTTAAGGAATCACAGTCTTCAGCATCATCTCAGGAAGCAAGGATTTCCTCAAGAAAATGTGGGAAAAGCAAAGGGAAAAGTTACTACAGAGATCATCAGCCTGCGTCTTTCCTTAGACACAATAAAGATTCGAAGGACTGCTTTGCAGAGGCAGGCTCTGGCAGTGATGCTCTGGCAGCCCCAGATAACGGAGCACCTGCTGGGGCAGGGCCCAGTGTGACTGATGCTGTTCAGAAGCCTCCAGTGTTGTATGATGACTGGTCTGATGATTTAGAAGTATGCAGGTTAGTTCTTAACAAGAAAGACTTAACATTCTTAAGAGGAATTTCTCACCGCCGTGGGCTGGGTGCCCTTCTCTTGACTGCTTTCTGTCACTGTTTCTCAGTAATAAACTGCTAGGCAGGCCATAAGAAATAACACAAAAACCTTTGCTACAGAGAAGTTAGTATATCTCAATCTGAAGACATACTTCTCTTATTGTCCTACAAGGGAATCAAATGTTTTTCTTTGCTCCATTTTTCTTCATGAAGATGGACACACTGTGTCCTCTGGCAGAGTATTACTGTGTTTTAAATCTCCAGCCAGAGACAGAGAATAAGGCTGAGTGCCAGATAGCTCAATACAATGGGATATGGAGTTTTTCTTCCTTGGGTAATCAGTTCAAATCCAGCTTTGTCATTTTTCATTGACTTACATGAAATAAATTTATGGTGTCCTCTAGAACTGCAGCAGTTGCAGCAATCTGATGGACAGTGCCTGCAAAACATCCTCTCCAGTTGGGCGTAAGTTGTATGTGACTCTGCGCTGCTGAACACCTCTACGCTGTGAATGTGTAGGGGCTGTTAGTTCTGTACCCATGACAAGGATTGGAATGATACAAAGGATGATTGGGCAGAGTAAGCATTAAAATAAGCTTTGGGAAAGAAAAAGCAACACCAACAGTTCTCTCTAGTTCAGAAGTTCAGGCTTCTGACAGTCTGATACCCTTGGTGTGAAGCATGCAATCAGAAGGTGAGCGTTTTCCCCTGGAAATGAGAGCAAGCTGTCCACTTCTGAGCTAAAGTCCAAATTTGGAGTAGACAGCTGGGTGGACTTGAGTTACTTCATTTAGTGGTAAATGAAAATGCACCATCCCATAAGTTCAACAGAACTGAAACAAGTAGTTTCTGAAACTACTGTAACTTCTGAAACAAGTTTTTTTGTTTGCTTTTTTCCTCCCCAAACTTGTGAGCCAGCACTGACTTTCATTTACAAAGTCTAAATGAGGATCAGGCTTAGTTTCTTGATATGGTAACCCAAAACTTCTCACTTTTGTTTGCTGGGAAGAAATTTGCATGGAAATGTAAACACAGTCAGAATGGAGAAGTTCATGATGCCACATCATGCAGTTTCACAGTATACTTCAATGATCCTAGTTTTAAAAAGAAAAAAGGTGACATGCAAGCATTGTGCTTTTTCACAGCAGGAGAATAAGCCATTACTAATACAGCTAGTGTTACACTTACCAAGCAAGAATGGACATTTCAGTTGTCCAACTATTGTCTGTCATGATAATTTAAGATTCTTCAGAGTAAAGTTCAGCTGTGTTTGTACATAAGCCTGTAATCAGGACCAAGCCCCTGGTTTGGGACCTGTTCACCTTACAGAAATGCAAAGAAACAGCAGCAGTGGTAACCATGTTACATTTTTTAAGCACTTGAAGTATGTCTACATGATAGGATGCAGCGATGTGCACATATAGCTGCCTCAACAACGTCAGAGTTGTCTTAAATTTCTGAACCACCAAGCCTGCATGTATTGAAAATCCAGTGTAGTAGTCACAGTACATATCTAATAGGGCCATTTAATAATTATTAAGAATATGAGCTACCCAAAACCTGAAATAAATTATTTCAGCCTGTGTCTTTATATGGGCTTAACTATACCATGTTAAAAAAAAAAAAAAAAAGAAAAAGAGAAACTAAAGTCAAAGTTTTGCAGTGTCTCATGTAGATTAATCCTAACTGTTGCCTAAATCCTCAAATGCAGACTTTGCTTTCAGATGGAAAGTGGAGTCCAGTCTTCTATCTGTCTTCTCGACCCATTCAATTTTGTTATAATTATTCAGGCACTTTTTGTAAGACTTGGAGCTTGGTTCACGGATGGACATTTTGGATGTGCGTGCATACTTGTCAGCTAGGCTCTTGTTTAGTACAAGAAAGTTGAAAACTTTTGATAGGTATGTGTCTGTAGGCTCACTATCAGTGGAGATGCTCTTTGAACAACCAGAGTTAAACTCAACACAGTTGATAACTTGGCCTGTTGTTCAAAATTTGTCAAGAGAATCATAATTGCATTTTTCTTCATGTCAGGGATAATGCTATTGTTTTGTTGTTGTCATTACTAGGTGTATCATAGTGATGATAATGCATCTAGGAAAAACATTATAAAATGAAAAGCATGTTAATTTTTCATAGCGGTAAGTTGTCTTAATCAGTTTGCAGACAGCTGAAGAAAAAGGAAGACATGTTTTTACTACTGATTCAGTACAGACTGTAGTTTCTGTTTTTCAGGACAGGTCCATGCACTTATTTGGCTCACGATCTGTGGTATATTTTCCTTCAGATTCACAACCTTGCATCTGAAACAAAAAAAAAAAATTACATTTCAATGCAGATGTGCACATATACAGTAACCATTTTTCTGCATGAGAAATAGAAAAGGGAGATTTTTGTCATGTTTATTCTAAGACTGGAATTAACATAGCTGGTTGTGACGTGGAAAATTTGGGTGTTTCTTCAAGCTTTTCATCCTAGGTATTCATATCTTCTAATTGATGTGACAAAACTTGCTGAGAGGAATGGTTCTCACCTAGATGGGATTATGTGGAAATAGCAGAGGAACAGGGATCTTAAACATCTCCTGGTGCTAGTCTTTAAATGTTTGGGTAGTCATTTTTTTTCCTTTACTTCCTCATGAATTACTGGCAGTGGAACGCATTTATATACATGCATAAGGCAGTTTCCTCAATGTGCATTTAGCTGCATGAGTGGGAAAGTGACAGGACACACCCAATTCTAGCATAAGCACATTAGTCAGATAAAGTATAGTACCATGGTGCAATATATGCTTCAGCTAGTCTAATGTAGGCCTTTTAGTCACCTCAAGTGAGACATTTCCCCTTCTATTGTCACTGTTTCTCTGTTTCCAAAGTATTGTAACAGTGACATGGCATCAGTGATGATCTTTATAATCTCTTCCCTGAACATACTCCTGTCTTCTGGAGTCCATTAGAAGGCAAGGTTTCTACTTCTGGGATTAGGGACATCTACATAAATTCTGACCATGCTGAGTTGTTTTGGCACCTATTTTTTTTTTTTTTTTTTTTTTTTGAGATTCACAGAATAGGCTTTCTAAATCATACAGCTGGATTCCCCTTTTCCTAAATTGCCCTGTGTCTGAGATTTTCTTCATATGTACTTTATTCTGGAATTTGCCATGTGGCTTAAGGCACAACCTCAGAAATAGCTTTCTTTGGTCTGCATGAAGGTAATCTCCCTTGAAGGGAAAAGCTAAGTGTGGGACATGATAAAGTGAGTGGATTGTGAGGAGTTAGTCCCATGGATTTGCATGTGGGAATTACTAGGAAAGAAGATTGGTCAGTTGATATTATCACTAGTGTATCATAAGTGCTTCATGTATTGACTCTGAATTAATCTTATGGTATTTTTATTATTTATGATGGGAGAACTGAAAGATATTTTCTGTTAGACTAGTTATAATCTTGGTGTAAAATCTTTTTGTGGTACTGATGCAGTCATTTCGGCAATAACACTGAGCTGTAATTAGCTGAAAGAAATGACACACACTTAAATAAGGTGGTGTTTCTCACTGTGAAAAAAATGTTTATCAGAAGTAGAATTTTGATTTTGTTGAACTCCATGATGAGTCTGTATGCAGTCAGGTAATGGCAGGCCTTCATCTGAGAAGTAAATAAAAGAGTAGGGCTTGCCAGAAGACTGGTAGGAATGGAAAGTAGTAAGGGAGGTGATGAAGTTGATTCATGAAATCTGCAGAATCTACTTGAAGTATAATTTTTTAGAATCAGCTTTAAAACCTAGTGTATTAATTAAAATGTCATTATAGATTTAGGAAAATACTGATATGGGTATTTCTATGTGTTGACACAATCATAGATATGAAAAAATAGTGCACTTGTAGTTTCTCTGTGAAATCAAGTGTTGTAACAGGGTTTCTTTTTTTCATAACTTAGGGGGACCTGCAAAAGTAGTATCTTGCATGAAAATACTTATATCCTGAAATATTCATGTAGAAGAGTGCTCACAAGATCAACAGACAGAAAGCCTCTTGGGAGGAAAGAAGTCCTCATGGACTTGAGGGAAAAAGAGAAAGGTGAACAGAAGATAGTTATATAGGCTCAAATACTACCATTGAAATTTAACACTCATTTAAAATATTTATACTGAAAACATGAAGTTGGATCCAGTAAATAATTTAAACTAGTGCAGAATACATAGGCTTGAAATACCATCCAGAGCCCCTTAAAATCACCAAACACTGGAGGATGCTGAACTTCCAGACTGTACTGTTTGGCTGAAAAGGGTTTTTAACCTGTTTCTCCCTGGGATGTCAGTTCCTTCCTTGGGGTCTCAGGATGATACGTTCCTTCATTAGGAGCCAAATCTCTGAATGTTGTACTGCATGTTGGCTCCTCACCCCTTCCTTTTAAAGAACTGTGACTGCTGCTTCCTGCCCTGTTCAAAGCCTTCTTTTTGCAAGGTGACTTTCTGATAGGAATCTCCTGCTTTTTGAGGAATCTCCTCCTCTGTGTATGGTCTTGTGGTTCATCAGTATTTGAAGCAGTATGAAATCCTGGTTAATTCTGTTCTCCTCCTGATGGTTCAAAGCCCCATCTGTCACCTCCTTAGCCATCTGGCTATTCAGTCTCTTCTGGAAGGTCTCCATGATTCAGAAGCATGCAAGGAGAGCCGAAACAAGGCAAGCATGTCTTTGCTGTGGTTAGGGTCACTTAACTGGGAGGGAACTGAGTCCTGGTTTCTGCTTCTTTCTCTCAAAACCTATTATTATTTTTAATTACAAATAGGTAAAATGGCACCACTTCCTGCTAGAAAGTTGGGTGAGAGGAGACCCTTGGTTTTAAGGGTCCTGTTATTATATACTTACAGCTTGCATATGTTCTGTAGGGAGTTTAGTTACTTAAAGCTTTGACTTTCACTAGGTGGGTGGGAGGAAATCTAAATCCTTTTTTAAGATGCAGTCCCTAGTTCTTTGAACTGTTCAGTGCAGTAAATCTTCTCTGACATGTATCTTGAGTTGCACTGACAGTGCATCTGAGGCAGAAATTGCTTGTAACTCTTTAGATGGTTAGATATCCTATTTATCACCCATAATGGAAGATTAATAGAAGGACAAGAAATGTTGACAAAATAAAAGATTTAGTGTGCTTTTGCTAATGTTGTTTGCTCTTGGGTCTCTTTTAAATTCTGATCACGTTTGCAGAAATCAAGAGAAAGCTTTACCTAGACCGTTATGAAATTCCACTGGTGTGGTGCAACATTTTGAAAATGTTTTTTCCTCTAGTCAGATAAAGACATCTGACTGTATAGAATAATGGAAGGGCACTAGTGACAGGGAAGAGGTATACAAATTGATTATATTCGATATGGAGAATTAATGTGCTTCATTCACACTCTTTTTAAATGGAGAGGAAGACCAATTTGTCATTTAGATTACTTTATGATTTAACAGTGGAAAGAATGGAAAAGAGACTTAAAAAAAAAAAAAGGTCTGCAAAATGAAAGCAAGGGAAACAAGCCATGCTGTAGACTCTTGCAGGGTGAACATATCTAGTGAATTCAACTTTTTTTTCCAAGTGATAAATTATGCAGGAGCAGAGTTTGATACTTCTTTTGTTTCTGTTTATGAATGAGTTAATTATTTGCTGTGAGTTTTTCGTAAAGTTGTTTGCTTTAATCTTAGGTTCTAACTATATAAAAGCACTATAAGCACTTTATAAATTGTCGGAAAGAGAAAATGACCTTTTTTGGACAGGAGAACAGCAAGATTATCAGACAGTAACAACAGCAATTTTGTGCACCCTTTTGCAAACCTGTGGAATTGGTTTCTTGGTCCAATTAAGATAACCTAGGAGCTCATGGTATTTCATGCTGGCAGATAATAATTCTCACAGCCAAAAATTAAAGCCAGGGATTCACTTGGTCCAACATTTTCCAGCTATGCTGTTTTTCCCTGACTAAGGTCCCTTTAGAAATAGTGAGATATAGCAATGATATTTATCCACTGAGCAGGGTAAGAATTTATCTTTGCATAATCATTATGAGTCTGGGTATGCTTTCCAGTGAAGAGCAAGATTTTAACTGCCTTTTCAATAAGTTCTCACCAAAAATAATGTTTTTGGAATAGGCATTATCTTCCTCGAGCATATTTATGTGGAGAAGATATTTCCCCACATTAGGGAGATCTGTTAAAATCATAGAATCACAGAGTAATAGAATGGTATGTATTCCCTTTAAGTGAAAGTAAACTGCAAGATGTATTCCTGGTCCAACCTCAAATCAGTATCAAATCAAAGCAACCCTCACCAAGTTGTGCCTGGTATAGATATCAGGTTTTTAGCACTAGCTGTTTCTTTCAACAGATTTCTACACTTTCACTGCAATGCTTATTAGCATAGACATAGCTGTATAGCACCTAGGAATATTAGAGAACAATACAGTTTTTACATAATTATGTAATTTATAGTCCTTAAACATTATCATACATCATTATCAGTATATTCCCCCATATACACTTCAGCTTTGAAAGCCTCAGAGACATTCCCCTAGGTTGTACATTTGTTAATGAGGGTAAAATTTGACCTGGTATATTTTTAAGGAAGTCTGTGAAAGCTATCTGTGATACATTACTGTAGCTAAACCCTTTGTCTATATGTAATGGCCAAAAATCCTTGAAAATTTTATTAGGTACTGAGATGCAGTGCCAATCTCAAATACGGGATCCACTGAGAGAGTTCTGGTGATGCAGAATTACTGCAAACTCTTTTCCACCAGTGCTGATTCTAATGACAAGTCTCTTCTGTGACTTGAAGCACAGGCAGGGACATGCTGATTCATTCTTTTCCTTAATCACCTTTCTTTGACAAAAGTAATTTATGGAAATCAGCTGTACAGATACTGTCATAGAGGAGCGCTTGCCAACTGAGTAGGGGTAGACCACCAAGTTTATAACGCACACAAGAATCCTGCAGAATAAGTGCATTTTCTACTTCACTACAGCAGCATAGGTTGGTCTATTTTCTTAATTACCGAAGAGTAAAGTGAATTAGTGAGAGTCAGGTTAGGATAGCTGCTGGTTTTCCAATGAGGGTAGAGATTAGCAGCTATTCTCTTTAATGAGAGTAAAATTGTTACCTTGCATGTGAAGGAAAAGCTACAAACCTGTTGGAATCTACCTGTATCTCTTGCAATAAGCAGCTCAGATGGTGACTAACCATCTAGATTGTAATTTTGGTTGCTATGATTTTGCCAAACTAAACCACTGTCAGGAAAAACCTGAAAATTTTCCATGTGAACTCCTTGCTTCATACTGATTTTAGTTGACCTTTTAAACTGAGATTATCTAAGAAAAGTTTGTCTGTGTAGAAAAAAAAATATATCTTAATTTGATGAGACATGAAGGACAGTCATCCAGGATAGCTCTGGCTGTTTTTCTGAAAATCAGCCTAAATCCAATTAGCATATGAATGTCTACAAACTGTAGCCATCTTGTTTGACACTTCCCTTCCTGCCTTCTAACTTTTGCAATGAACAGGACCAGGGAAAACAAGGGAAAACAGTTCATAGTCATGAAATTAAAGACAGTGCAACAATACCACATTCTGAAGATGCCTTACTTCTGAGTGCTTAGTTTAGCATGATCTCATGATTTTAATCTGATAAGAAAAGTTTCTCGTTTATATATCTTTGGTGTCAATATGCCTTTCAGTGGAGATGGTATACCTTGAACTACTGGCAACTTAACTTACTCATTTTGCATAGTCATTATGGTACAAAGTTTAAGATGTCACGTACAATTTTTCAATGAATCAGTGCATTATTTGTGAGTTTTTCAGCATCATTTGAACATGTCTCAAATTCAATTAAAATTTTGAACAAAAAGAAATAGTGAAAAATAATTCTAAAATGTTCTCAGTAAACTTCTTTAACTTTTCATTTTTACATAATTCTCTAAAAATTTTCTAAATTGAACTATTCTGTTTCTGTTGAGAATTTTTTTTTTTGTAAGGAACATACAAGAAATTTGAAACAATTTTTATATGAATTATGCAAAATCTCACACAAAGACTAATTTTGTTTACCGTTTAGCATTTTTGATTTTTTTCCTGAAAAATATTTTTTCTTTTTGCTAATTTATTGCATTATAAGTGAACCAGCTAGTTAAGAACATCCTTTAAAGAATTTTTATGGATTTTTGTCTGATATGTGCACAGCGTTGGCATAAATTTCTCTGCTTGGTACATCTGTGTGCTGAAGGTTGTAGAAACAGTTCTGTGCTAGAGAAATATGTGCTGGGTAATTAAAATACTGGCATATAAAGCAAAACTTAAGCATAAGAATGACCTCACTGTTAGAGTATTATTTCATAAAGTTCCACAGGGAGCTTTCTTTAAAGAAAAATAAACATTTTGTGATCTCAGTATGTAAAGATATGTCTTTAGGTGTCTATTACACACACACACACACAAAAATTGTATATGTGAATCAGAAGATCATCTAACAGCTTGTGTATGCTGTGTTGTCTGGTGTACACATGATTTATAGAGCAAAAGCTCCTTTGGAACCTTGTACTCATCTTTTCCCCTAGACAAGCAAGGACCTGTTCCTAGGCAGGAATCTTTAAAGCAGTAAGCTGTCAAACCTACAAAAAAATAAAAAAAAAAAGGCTCAATTTGTGACTATAAAGGGACTCTAGCTAAAAGGATTTGGTCAAATAGCTGACTTCCTCCCCTCCATTTCCAGATAGTCAGAAGTATTGCTCTATAATGAAGGCCATTTATCTACTAAAGGACTAGAAAGCTGAGAAAAGCTGAGTATGTAAATTCTGTAGGTGTGTCTGAGCATCTGAAGCTACAGCTATTAACCATGATCAGTGCTGTACTACAACTTGTAAATAAATCAGTACAGATTTAGCAATTTACTTTTCTTTATAGTGGAGAGTGTGGGTTTTTTAATTCAACTCATTTCTAAAGTATATAAGCAAATTTTACTCTCAGGATAAGTTCAGCGCTGTAAGTAGTCTGATGGGTGAAAATTTTTAACAGTTGTGATCATGTGAAAACAGGAAACTAAAATGGAAGTTCTCTGCTTCCAACTTGGTTTAGATACAGTTCAGGTCAGTCTATGCTTTGTATCCCTACCTCAGTTCTGTTTGCATAACATATTTTTCAAATTCATTATTTACAATTTAGTTTCTATAGTTTGTGATAATTATGATGTACATGATAGCTAAATACAGCAAAGGGAAAGACACACAAAATTCTGATTCAGTACTAATGGCTGAGCAAGATATTGCAAGTTATCTGCCCCAAGTCTTTAAAAGATATTTAAGCAGTTATCCAACAGTCTGTTTCAATAACTCTCAGGCACCCACGTATCTTTAAAGGCTGTGATTGTGAGTTTAGATATTTCTAAATTTCTTTTAAGCTAGTTTCTTCTGGCTAAACAAATAATGAAGAGTTAAATTGCACCAAAGAGCATTCAAGCTAATGAAAACTATGCCTTTGGTTATTTTCTTTGACTTTAATTCCATTTGAAGTTTTTTTTTATTCTCATTGCATATTTCATGCTTATAAAGCTACAAGAGGCCATTCGATTTAGTTCAAGCTTCCGTATAATGTAATTTCCTAACGTCACCCTGTTATTTATACATTTAGCTTGTAACTTCTGTACAACAAAAGCTCAAATAAAATGTATAATTCATAAAGTGTTTTTATGTAAGAATATTTCTACTAAAGAATACTTCTATTCATTTCAGATTTGCAGTGTCACTTTATTTGAAGATCCCAGTGGAGTTTTAGTCTTGTATTTTAGCTCTTAAAATAATTTTAAACAATTCTGGCAGTAGTAGAAAAAAGGCTCTTGGGTACATAGCTTAGTTGTCTAGTTTCTAAATAGTTTAAATGCTAAGCCTGTAAAATAAATTATGTATAGCTTGAATTTAAATGAACAAAGAATACTAGTTTTCCTTTGGGAAATAGCTTTAATTTAAAAAGAAAATGATGTTTTTTATGTAACTCTCAACTGGGAATGCATTTGTTAGCAAAATAGCTATTCGGTGTTTTGAAAATTTAGTTCTGCATAAGCTACAGGCTCAATAAGAAGTCAGCATATAGCCAGTTTCTCTTTAAGAACTAAGCCACTGATGCACCTATCTTGGCTTGGTTAGTAAAGAAAAGACTGTAAATTGAGTTCTTGTAAAATGTGTCTCAGAAAATGAATGTGTGCAAGATGGAAGTTGTGGGTATTTTCTTCTCCCCTCCACTCCCATGGGGTATAAGATGCTGCAGGGGCACCGCTGCAGACACCGAAACCTGGCTTTTGTGTACCAGGTTTTTGGAGCTTCATTTTTTTGCTGGATTTTTTTGGTCTCTTTCTTTCAATATATCCAACAAAGCAGTTTTGTTCTGCTTTCCCATTATTGTAGATTCATTTTCTCATGGCTCTAGGCTACACCATGGAAGAATACTGAAGCTGCTGGTTTTGATCCATCAACTTAGATGTTGAAATTTCCTCCTCCCCCTCTTTGTAGGCTTGGCAGCCTCAGTGCTGTGCTATAGCCAGTCTTTCACAGGGTGTCTTTGGCAGGCTGCCTCCTGATGCAGTCCAGGTGCTCCTGCCCTATGAAGAAGGTTGCCCTTCTTCCCTAACCTGTCCGGTAGGAAGACAACCCCACCGCAGGGCCCTCCCCAGTCCTTTTCCTGCCCCAGGAGCGGTGTGGCCACAACTTTCTGCATAAAGGGGTGAGTTATTCCTCAGACATGTTCAGACTCTTCTGCACGCACATATCTGAGGTTGCTTTTCCTAAGTACTAAGTTTCTAAGCGCTAAGTTTCATTTGTGTGACACCAGGATCTGTTCTGTGGTTGCTACTTCTCTATTTTGAAATAACATTTCTCAGACTTCAGCTTCCCCCCCCCCCCCCCCCCCACATGCCAGTTTGACACTTAGGACATTCATTAGGGCTTGGGTGCTTTGTTGTGTTTTTCTGTGGTGGGAATGGGAGGGATTACTCTTTGTTGAGGTGAGCCTCCTTAACTTTAGGTGTTTGATTAAGCCTTCCACTCACTGTAGAGCTTTCTCTGCCTTCACAGAGATGCTGGCCAATAAAGCTGTCATTGATTTCGATGGGTAAATGTTTTCCTGATATGATCAAGAGTCTGTTTGGAAGAGGGGAAGATCACCAAGACATTTGGACACATGTCACAGAAGAAAACCACCAGACTGTGATGTTAGGACACTGATCACTTTACGTAAAACCACAATGTGAAAAGCTCTGTATCCCATTACAAAGTACAACAGTTCTGGGACCAACCCCTATCTTAGGATATGCTTACAGCTGTAGTTTTTGTTTTCCCAGATAATGCAGCTATCTGAAAAAAGAGGAAAGACTATGACTTTTTAAAACCTGCCTCCTAAAAAGGGGGTTGTGTGTGTGTGTATATGCTGTGCCATACGCATGACTCCAGAGTACTCAAAACTGTTCTCTAATCCTTTTAACTGTGTAACTCCAAAGAGGTATCTAAACTTTTTGTACTGCATATTTTCAGCTTGGGTTAGATTCTGCTAACATTGAGTATTTTATCGGTATTACAGACCAAGAACTATTCCACTTTTAGAAAGAGCGCTGGTATTTGTCTTAAAGGTTTTGCCATGCATAAAAGGGGAAAAAGTGTTATTTCTATTGATTCACCTTCAGATCACGTAGCAAATTCAAAGAGGAATAACTAAGCGAAGAGAAATTACTAAATGGCAGAAGGGAACAAGGAATATGTTCCTGGGCCTAAATCTGAAAGGTCATATACCTGGCATCTTATGAATGTCAAGTCTGAAAAAGAAAAAACAGTGTAAATAAACCAGTGCCTTTGCATTGTTGCTCGGCAAGTTCCCTCACTAGCTCTTGCTGTCCTTCCTGTCAGGATCTGTCACTGTGAGGGAGATGATGAAAGTCCCCTCATCACACCATGTCGCTGCACAGGGACCCTGCGCTTTGTTCATCAAGCCTGCCTGCACCAGTGGATTAAGAGCTCAGACACACGCTGTTGTGAACTCTGCAAGTACGACTTTATAATGGAGACCAAGCTCAAACCTCTTCGGAAGGTATGCTGCTTTTGAATTTAATTATCCTCAAGTGTCAAATGGCCAAAATGGCTGTGCAAAGTACTGGCACAATTAAAGAAACATCTGCCTGCCCAAAATGGCTGTGTGTGTACTGTTTTTAAATCAGTCCCACTCATTTTATTTCTATATTTAAGTTAGTTAATTTACAGCAGTAGAGGATTTTGACTAAAGACTCTCTTTCAGCACACAGACAATATAAACTCACAAATAATAGCTTTTTGTATTTAGATTTTTTATCTTCAGCTTTTTGCTATTGGCTCGTCTGCCTATATTTAAACGAGAAAGAAATCTTACTCATCAGGTTTTGCTCCTGAATAACACAGGCCAGTTCACTCAGTAATTTTAACACTGAGCCCATAACTTCTGGTTGAGAATGTTGCTTATGCCAATGTGGAGACAGCAATTATGAAGTAACACAGTCAATCAATTTAGCTGCATCTGTCCTGTTACACTTGTGAGCAAATTAATCACTCGTACATTAAGATTAGTTAATGGAATCTAAACTACAGGGCAACCTTGCATCCTGTAAGTCAAAAGTATGTTATCTGCGCTCATCTGTTTTCCAGGACAAATCAAGTTAATGGTACACAGGTTGTCAGTATGGGGAAGGTGAAGAGTTTGTTAAATGTGGGTTTTGTTTTCTGAGTGTCTTTGTTTTCTGAGTGAATCATTTCTCCTCTAATTTTTCTCTAAAAATGCTCTCATCCTTTTTGGGTTTTGTTCTATCTTTGAAGTTTGAGTCAGTCTAGAACAGGGCAAGTTTTGATTTAAAATAAATTTCAATGTGAGAGCCCTTGAAAAACATGTAGAAACTATTAGCTTGTAACTACTATATGCATACATAGTAGTGTTTTGATGGCAAAAAACATTTTGTTATTGTCAGCCTTGCACAGGTTAGGAACAGTTCAGAGAAAGGAGAGCAAATGGAATTCCTTCTCACTTTGCATCCAGAGAGATTTTCTAGTGAGTCTCTGATGATAAACCACTTCTGAAGAGAGAATCTGGACTGATTTGACAGGCAAAGCTTGTGATAGCAAAGGACGCAGTTCTCAAGTGCCAGGTAGATCTTGCCAGGTAGACTGGAAATCGAAACAGATGTAAAACCTGATGGCTAAAATCTTAATTATATTGACTTAGGTTTTAGTAATTGCAGATAAATTTTAACTACTGTGACAGGAAGGAGATAATCATATAAAAACCCCTGCCTGTAGCATATCTTTTGGGGATTTTTTCTGTATATATGTTTCTATTTTCAACACAAATTGCTTTAACCTTCCATCTAACAAGTACACTTGCAACAGCCGCTTTCCCCAAGAGAATATACAGGTACCAGTATTTTTAACAAAAGCCTTTTTCTGATTGTGTTAGATAACAGAGCATCTTTTAAAAAATCTATAGTATCCAAGGAAAAAAGGAATGAAAAATGTGCATAACTGTTGATATCAGAAGTAGGCACTTTTAGCTCTGTGTGTGTGGTCATTGCTGCCCTCTCCCCCTTTCATTTTTTTAATTGAAAGAAATTAATGGAATACTGCCAGATTTAGAGTGGTAATGTAATTCTCACAAGTCTGTCATTTCTTAATTGAATGATTACCACCTTATTCAGCTTATCATCGGTTCTCAGGTATGTTTTGATTTCTGACGTAGGAAAAGTTAGCCTCTTCTTTCAGACAGGATATTTTTGTTTCTGCTCAAAGCAGTATTCAAATGTAATTTATCTCCCTGGCAGTAAATGCTGGCAGATGCTTTCTTATAATTTGCACTCCTTTCAGAAACCAAAACTAAAGTTTCCAAAAATGTCAAAGTTAAAATGAGTTATCATTTTCTCATTTATAGCATTCAACTGTGACACCCTTCATATGTTATATTAACCTAATTATATCATCCCTAATAAGCGTATGCACTATCATTGCCATCGTTCACAAATTTATGAAACACTAAACAGTTTATGAGAAGCTGTTTTGTAAACCAAGAATTTTTGATAGCTGTAGCAAAGATGAGTAAGGGAGAAAAGAGTGATCATCAAGAGACCTGCCAAGTAAGTACAGCTGACTGGTAACTTTCCACTCAAACATCTTTTGTAGACATCACTGAAAGTGCTGTTTTGTCAAAACCTGTATATTCTTCCAAAGTGGAAAGTTCCTATAAAACACTGTCAAATTTCTTGCAAGCTTTTATGGAGCCCAGAACTTCAGCTGTGGGGAATTCCCTAGGAGTCCATGTTTTCAGAAGATGACATGAAGATTGGTTACCAGAGACCAAAGTGCTGTGGGACAGGCAGCTCCTAAAGCTTGAAGCTCTCCAGAATCCTGTCTGCTTGATGCAGGATCCAAAAAGCACTGCAGACTCGGTTTTCCAGACCTTGAGAGCTTTAGCTTTTGCTAAGGCTTGGCTATGTAATAGACCCTGAGAGCCTTTAATCTCCAGCGCTAAATCTAGTCTGGCAGCAGTGATTTAAAATTTCACAAATCTCTGGAATTCTCTGGTTGTAACGGCAAGGACATTATGAGCAATGGTAGTCATATCTGAAAACGATGCAATTCTTGTCAGCTTTGCCCTGTGCTGAGTGGAAACAGCAAAATTGACCAAAAAAAAAGATTTATTTTGCTAATAAACTTTGAGGAATTCTGAAAACAGATTTGATTTCAGTGTTTCCTGAACAAAAGTTGCAACAGAAGAGTACCTTTTCAGTTCCATAAGAAACTCATTTAGTTAAAAAAAAAAAAAAAAGAAATTATTTCCCCTAAAGTGAAAGTTTCTGGCCAGCTCCAGAAGATGCCATTTCCATGGCCATTAGACCTGGATTTGAAATGGCATTCTACAAGTGAAAGGGTCACATCTCTCAACAAATTTTGACTTCTAATCTCTACCTTATTCATTATGTGAGATTCTGAAGTTTGGTTCTTCGATGTGCATTGCTTCATTATGATGAATTTTATCATAATACCTTTGTAACATTCCAACCGCTGGTCTCCTGAAGGGAGAAAATTACAGACCACAGAACTTAATTATAGGTATCTATAATTTTGTTTTTGCAGTATCACAAAAGCAGAATTTAAATATAAAACAAACTATTTGATTCAACTGGTGAATTACCATCTTTATTTATGCCTCAGCCTTTCATGCATTCGCAATGTTTTCTAACAGGTTTTTTTATGAAAGTCTAGGGTTTTATAGCAAAATCATGTTTGAATATTGTGTCGTACAGCTGTTAGCACCCGTAAGTGACAATGTGCAGCATACTAAGTTAACATAAATCAAGATACCTCTATTAAATCAATAGGCTTGGGCCAATATGCAACAGTTATTTAATTACAGAATCCCTGAAAGTACCAGACATCAAATAAAACTTATTTTAATAATTTTAGTGAGTCTTTGCATTGAACTAATCCTTTTAAGCATTGATCAACAGGCATTGCAAGTGTTTCATACATTTGAGCAGGTCTAATTAGTTAGCTAAATATAAATTTAGATATTAAACATTGAGCATTACTTAGTGTGTCTGTTTTATTTCTTGTGGTCTCTATTATGTCTATCTATGGTTATAAATAATACAGTTGCATTTGTAGCTTTACCTTTCAGCATTTGCAATCCATAATGCAGAATTTCTCATTTATAAAGTGACTTTATTTACCATGGAAGGAATTGGAGAGTGGCAAGAAGCTTGTGTGAGTTGCTTATTGCACTCTCTCAGGTAATAGCTTCATCCTGAGAAGACCACTTCTTTCAAAAGGATGTAATCCTGGTAAAGTAGCACTGCATTTTGTAACTCAAATTTGGTGTTTGAAGCGTAGTAGAAATAGGAACTGAATGAAAATACTGTGAGTATGAAATGGATTAAAGTGTCAAATTAAAAGGCACTTAAAATGCAGAAATGTATTCAAATGGAGATACCTCCACAGTGTCTTGCTCTACTTCAAAATACTTTTCATATTTAAATTTTGCTGTCCATTTAAGATGTCTGGTATGTGATGAGATGCTATACTTTGATGCATTATCTCAGCAGATTATTCTGTGGTGTTGGATATATCTATTTTCTCTCCTGATTTTATCTTTGAAATAATTTACAAATAATGTCTTACTGATGTGAGGGATAAGCAATATTGCACATTGTTACCATGTAGTTACACTTGGTCCATCACTAAGGAAGGGTGAGTCAATTTTTTGTTTAGGGAAGCATTATGTACCAGTTGAGGTTGATTGTCTTTCTGATAGAAAGCGTATCTGAATTCATCCCTATTAAAAATAGAAGATTGGGAGTGTTTTTTTACGACAGAGTGATATGTTTTTGTTAAATTAAACAGAAGCAAAGCCAATCTTAAAATACTGATAATGAAAGAAACTTGATCTTCTTATTTTGAATGTGTACATATATCTTCTAAGTGTTTACTCCTCTTGTATTCTGTATGTGCATATATGATATATAGCACTTTTAAATGTGCTACAAGGTGCCTCTTCTGGTTTTAAACCCTTGAACTCTGTGGAACTTCTCATGTACCTAGCTGCTGTCATTAGAGGAGAAGGAAGGAATGCTCTCTCTCTGCTTGGTATCATTTATTTTGTAAATAACCAGATTGCAATAAGAATGATAAAATGCCCATGCCAGTTTTAACTCCCATACAGGATTCAAAGGTTTAAGTCCCAGTTGGAGATACATGGTTCACGACTGCCCAGAGCAGGGTAATTAGGTCCTGGAGAGGAGTTATGGAACTGACTAACTCAAATTTCTGTAGAAAGCAAAACCTAGTTCAAGCATATCAGTGTCCCTTTGCAGTTGGATTAGTGATTAACTGGTTAAATTGGTTTGGGTAAGATTTCAACTGTTTGGTATGATGCTGATTTAACTATTGGCTCAAAAGCAAATATTTAGTTTTACTACAGGAGGTTAAAGATACCCTGTTTGCAACAAGACCATTGGATCAGTAGGAGCTGTGTGACCAATTAAGATGTAGGGTTTAAGCCAGCAGACAACTTGTGGGTAATGCCCAGCTGTAAGACAGAGAAATCAGCAATTCCACAGGCTCCTTAAAAAAAAGGTGTATCACCTATGGAAGCAACTGAAGAAAATCAGAATACTGCTTAGAGAGCTATGATAGGCAAAAGGAAAGTCTAAAGTGAATCTTTAAGTTCCATTACTCTTCCAGACTTTGTGTTTCATGCTGGTGCAGGGACATATCTGCTTCTTTTCCCCCTGTTGGAGTTAAAACTGCATAGGGTGCCTTTTCTTACAAAACAGTCGCCACCTGCACTACTCTAAATCCAG
The DNA here is from genome assembly GCF_047716275.1 of Strix uralensis. Lineage (NCBI taxonomy): Eukaryota > Metazoa > Chordata > Aves > Strigiformes > Strigidae > Strix > Strix uralensis. Next base: position 45,340,703 of record NC_133975.1, read on the forward strand.
CTGTTAGAGCTCTTAGCTAATGTGAGAGAGTGCCAGATTCAGCTCCCTTCTCTGTGCTCAATGCAGTCCTATAAAGAGAGTAAATCTTAAAAAATATGACTGCCTGGATGAATTAATTCATAACTGGATACTTTGTGGATAAATCTATTTGATAAAATTCGGTAGTGTGATAAATTCAGTGATGGCAAAATATGTTAAGGGTGTTGATTTATTTTTCGTTCAATGCTGGCTGGATAATTTGTATTTACTTTCCTTATTTAAGAATAAGGCAATCACTGCCAAAAATGATATAGTCTGCAGAGACATCTTTGTGAAATCCTGCTATGAAAGCAAAAGTGGTCACCATTAGAAACCACTTCTGCCAGAGTAGAGTCTCAGAACCAGAAGTGACCTGCAGAGTCTCCCAGGAGAAAAAAGAAACTTTGAGCACTCATTACTGTATCGCTTACTGTTTACATCTTATTGCCCTGTGCTGTGAAGTATGAACCAGCTGGCTTTTTCGTCAGTTTTCTAATAAGGCTTATGATAAGAAGTGATAGCTAATATTGCATAGGTCAGGTAACATTGACTTGCTGTGGGATTAGTTCCGTTTTAACCCAATTTAGTGAATACTTTTCAGTCCTTAACATGGAATAAGATCCTACATTTCCTTTTGATTTCTTGTGCAGCTACACAGTGTCGTCAAGGCAACCTGCTCCAGTGTTTTCTTTCTTCCAGTAAACTGTCTCAAAACATCGCTAGCCTCAAATCATTTCTTGTAATATGTGGGGTCAGACACTTCACCAGTATGCACAAAGGCACAAAGCTATTACTTTCTTATTGGCTATCATGTCATTACAGTGAATAACTTTTTGCTCGAGGGAGAATGTGTATATTAAAGCTTTTAAAGTAAAAATAGTTCTATAGCATTTATATGCTATTGTGATGCCTTGAGGATGTAAGGGGCTACTTTGTTCAGACAGTAGTATTCCTAATTTTTGAGAAAGAGTAATAGAGCATTACTGCTAATTTATCTGTATACAGATAGCACGCTGTATTTTGCAGAGTAATGTTGTCTTGCATTTTGTGCCATAACAAGAATAATAGATCTTAGCTTTCTCATAGTGATAGAATTTGGGTTAGCTTTCCACCTCCATATTTCTTTCTCTTCCATTCAACACAGCTTTTATTCACACAGCTGTTCCAGTTCCCATGGACTTCTGATGAGAGATTCTGACCTCTTGTGCCTCATACCTTGAAACCATCATAACATACCCTTAGGCTGGCAAAAAGCCTCCTTACTGTGATACTTTGCTGGGACACCAGAATCCTTCCTGGAGGCGGAACAAGATGTTTATATTGTTATTGCTTAGAACTTTAATTCTTTTAAGAAACAACAAAAAAATCTTATACCAGAAAATGAAATGAAAACTCCTCTTCTAATTAGCTGCTAGTAAGCAAATTGGCTACTTCTGCTGCTCAGTAGCATTTGCAAAAGCAAAGGGAATTCAGGAGGTTGTCCGGCTCTGGCCATTAGTGGTGTTATCCACTATTGCACAGAACCATAAACATGAGCTCTGGGATATACAAATCCTTCTGTGATTTCTGAGGCTGAAATAAACAGTTTGGTCTGAGCTGTTTTACAGATGCAACTTGCATCAAAGGTTTTCACTTCCATTTTACTTAGAAGGTCCTACCCATCCTGCAGTTCATCAGCCTCTCACTTATTTTTTAAGAACTTGGGGTCTCCTTTTCATTTTTTATTTCAGCCCTTTCAGTGTTCCGTTGCACAGCTTGGCCTCATCAATAGTTATAACAGAGGAGGGGCTGGGTAGCTGAAGCATTGAAAATAATTAAGCGAATCTTTTGATACTGGCTTTACAACTAAAGAAAATGTAAAGGGAATGGTACCCTGACACAAAATATATAGCTAGTAATATAAAATTTAAAGAGCATAGTCAACCCAAGCATTGACCTAAAGCAGTCATCGTTATTCATGGACTTTTGTCAAAACGCCATTTTTACAGTTTAATTTTGAAGCTAGGGATTTTACCAGCTCTAATGGGAGTGGGCTTCTATTCATTATTTGATTAATGTATGTATTAATCTCTCACATAAATAACACATACAATTTTATAGTGGTTATTTGCCTCAAATTTATTTTGCCTGGCACCTATTGATATGAGGATGATCTGAACTGTGTTTTAGTTCACAGGCTGATGCACGCTTGCTGGTGGAACACATGCAAAAAATGTCTTCTCTTGAGCACAGAGATGTTCTTTTCAACATAGCAAAATGGTATTTGATCTAAAACATAATCAAATGGGATAATTATAATTTTTTTAAGTTTTATGATTTTTAGTGTTAATTTAATTTTATTCCTGTATCATGTTATTAAAATGACTGGGGGGGGGGGGGGGGGGGGGGGAAGGAACTTTTTCTCCAGGATATATTCAGATCTTTATTCATCTGCTCCAATTTGTATGTGGCAAAATTCAAACGTATGGCATTTTTGGAGGTCTTTCAGAATGAATAGCTTCCCTCAGCTCTTTGCCAGAGCACTAAACTGTAGTTTTGTGTTAATCACTGTAGCCTTTCCTCAGCACAAGTTTCCTCTATTTAATTTTTATTTAATTGGATCAAAAGAGTCTCTCTCTTGTGGGAATATTAAAAGACAGAGAAGGTTATTGTAGCTATTCATTGGGAAATCAGTATTCTTGCTAAAGTCATACTTGTAGATAATGAAGGAAGTCAGCTCTTTTTTTTAAATCTTGGTTATATGGCAATTCAGACATATGCATATACACTGTATATATAGTTGCAAAAAGAAGATATGTCTAGATATGTTTAAACGACAATGTATATAAAAATATCAGGGGTTTGCCATACAAGAACATTTAAACCAAGCCACATCTTTGTAACAATTCAGACTGATTTGGTTAAGGGAAGCTCACACGCTATACAGTGTAGGTCAGTTGCTCTTACAACTTCAGGAGAAAATAATGGCCATATAAAAAGAACGAGTGTTCAGGTTCTATTAATTTGGGAGGGGTGGGGAGAAGAATTTGTAAGGCCATCTTTGATCTATAAAAGTGAAGAGTAGAAAATGAGATAAAAATACCACTTTGTTCAGTGACATTCAGATATGGCTGTTTTCCATTTCCAGTCAATTGTACTCCTTTTTTTGTAAGACTCCTTAGCATGCAAAGGTACCTTCGTGCCCTTCTTTTCTCTGCTTGCTGCTATACTTCTCTCCATTCCTGTTACAAGGCATGATGCTGAAGGGCCTTGGGCTCTAGCGATGTAATACACGCTTCTGTAGGCCAGGTTGCACAGCAAGTTCTCCAGGTAAATGGCTTTAGGATTTTATTCTGTAAGATACAAATTAGAACTCTAAGAAAGTTTACATTTTTAAATTACTAATTTTTACATATTTAAATTACTAATTTATCAAATGGAAGAATCAAGGACATGATCGGTAAACAAAAAAGACCAAGCACATTTAGTACAAGGCAGTAATCAGAATTTTTATACTTGTACTAGTCTAAGAGAAGGCAAACTTAGGTGAAAAATATTTTCTAGGTGGAAAGTGGAATAACTAATATTCTGTTGTAACTCCTAGAGAAGACTCTGTACATCACTTAAAACTACAGCTAAATAAACAGAAAGTATATTTGTTGATTTAGCTTTTCAGGTGTCACCAGTTTTATTTCATCAGCTCTAATTTCAAAATGCATGTTTCAAGGTACTTCTCAGCAGGCTAGACAATTTGATATTGAGGAAATTAAGCAGTGTGATGAATACTGAAGAGAAGGTGATTCAAGTAAAGACTTTCTAACAAAACTGTGATCATATATTATAACTATGTCTTAGGTGCCTAAGGGAATAGTTCTTCAGAGAAATTTCACTTTAATTAGACAGGACTAAAGAACATGGAGAGGCATACAAGACTATGGAATGGGATGTTGATCTCCAGCATGTTGCTATATCCATCTTTCTCTCTAACTTCTTTTCTTTTCCTATTTCTACCATGCTATACCAGCCTTCAGTCCACATCCATCACACTATTTAAGACCAAAATACACTAAGATGTGCAAAGGGAACCCATGCTACTTGGTGTTCAAAGACAGAGACTCTGGCACAGGCTGTTGAGAGGTGGTTTGTTATGGCTGCTGTAGTGAGGAAGGACTCATGATTGCTTTGACACTGGCACCATCCATCTCAAATCCAGCATTGAGCATGTGTCATGGCTGCTCTTGTATCACCCATAGAGTACGTACTGCAAAATGCAGCACCCCTGCCTGCTTTGGTTGGAAAAGCTTAACTGGCCTTGCAGCAAAATCATGATCTGTGCTTTGTGGTATGGTAGATTGATTCACTGATTCTTTTTTTTAATGTTTTCTTATGTGCTGATGTTGTTTGAGGGCTGGACTGTGATTTAAAGGCATTTGCTACTGGGTGACTGGATGAAAATGTCATGCCTTCAATTAGGTGTGCTGCTCTTTTGGAAAGACAGAGTAGACGAAGGTGGGAGATGACTAGCTGCAAAGAGAATAAATGTGACACACAAACTAGATCCTTTCGGTAGATAGAATTATTGTAGAAATATTGTAAGTAGAGCAGCTAATGGTAGCATCTGCTTCCGTTCTTAACTGAGATAAAAGTTAGTGGAGACATAGATTCTATCCCTTTTTTCCTTTCTTCTTTATAAAGGCATATGCCCAGGCACCTAAAGTAAATCTTTTCTAGAGTTCTAGATGTGTGCCTCTTGTTCTTAGTACCAGACATTCCCCATAGTTTTGCATTATGGTGATAGTTCACTCCTGATTTTACCTGAAGTTTATCTGTCAGGATTATCTTTTTAGATGTGGTAGCTGAAGCGTACTGTGCTAGGAGATAATGATCCTTTCCTTACATAGTTTACAAGGCAAGAAAAGAAACAGCAATTGTAAAAGAGAAGCTCATAATAGTACCGAAGGCTGATTATGTAGACCTCTATTGAACAAAGAGTTGGTTACTGTTGTTTCTGCATTCAAAGAGGGTGCTTGGAAAGTAAACGCTTTGTAGAGTACTTTTACATTCTATATATTGATGTAAAATAATTTCTAGCAGATGGGAGCTAGGAAGAAGCTCCAAATATGGAGAGATTATGCTATAATTACTTGCCACAGGGTTTCTTGCATGTTTCTCTAAAGCATCTGCTGTTGGCCTCTGTCCGAGACAAAGCATTGGATGAGAGGGACATGAGGTCTGGCTATTCCTGTATTTCCAAAGCATAGCATTTTTATGTTTAACCTGTGTTGGGATGATTAGAATGCGGGTACTGAAGTTTTTCTAGTTGGTAAATGACAAATATTCTCAATAGTACTTCCAGACTGCAAAAACAGCTACTTCATTTTAGAAATAATCTTCTCAAATTACTTAATACCCCTATTCTACACTTTTTAAGGGTCTGCTAATAGATGACATATACTGCTAAAAATTGTATAAGTTTGTGAAGAGTGCATACTGATTATATCACTCAAGTCCAGTTCCTTTAACTGTCACTTAAAAAAAGAAATATAGTGTTGTCTTGGTTTTGATAAAACTGAATTATTAGTTCTTTGCAGATGATAATCTTAAAGTGTATCAAAGTGAGATTTTTCATTATGTAGTTCTTTTATTACTCTAAGCATGCATATCACACATAAAAGTGAAGTATAGTATATTTGTTTTTAGAAATGCACCCATTTCTGGTTCAGTTTTAAACTTTTAATAGCTGTTTTAAATACACCATTCATTTGAATTCCAGCCAGTTTAGTGTCACCTAGGGATAGAAATAGATTTTAGGTAAACTTCAGACAGGTTTGCCAGAGAAGGATTTGTACCAGTTCATCTAATGAGCTAACTAGATCAAGGTCAGGTTGTGCATAGATATGGCTGCATGATGCACCATACGACATGGGATTTTAAAAATTTATTTTATTTTTGTGTTCAGTAGGGATCTAATTCTGGTCTTCTATTCTTGATACTTACAAGAGTTTCTTCTCTGGGATGTATCTTTTGACAAAAGGCAAATGACAAATACGGTTTCTGTGTTTTCTGTGAACCTACTCAGTTCTTCCTCTCTGAACGTGCTCTGGATGTGTTTGGGGAAAAGAACACAGAGGAGGTGTATTCTTGGCCCAAACCCATCTCTTTTCAACCATCAGACCTGGCACATTCTGTTGGACTGTATGAGAGGCACTTCTCATCTTAGAGCAGGATGCAGTGAGGCATGCTTTGTCCTTCTTTAAGATGCAGTCCCCCAGGCACAGGCTGTAACCACATGTTGTTTAGATGGCACAGAGTGTCCCAAAATGCTTTTATTCAAATTACAAGGTTTGAAGTCTCATCTTTCTTCAACACTTCAAATCTGCACGAGGCTATTTTGTTCTCCCAATGTGTGGAGCCCCGTTGTCTTTTATTACTATTATTTCTTCCTCCTCCACCCACTGCACAAATTCCGTTCCTGCAAACTACCATTGCAGCTGCTTTCCTCCAGCTGCTAGGTTGATGGTAGTGAACAGTTAGCCGTGGAGCCTGAGCCAATTAGTACTGCAACAAGTGACCAGAAAACCCTCCCTAACCCACAGAAAATAAATAACTCTGAGCTACATGTTCAGACTACTGACATATCTTCACTGCTCAGCTCACTTCATCATACACTGCTCTAGCTCTTAAGAGCTTTTTTCAAAAGTGCTGGCTAGATCCTTCAGGCCTGGTTTAAGATAAGAAAGATGGGGTTTTTTTCTGTGTAGTCCTAGTCTGTGTGCAGAGTACAGTTTCTACAACAGCCCCTAGTAAATAGCCTTCATTTTGCGGGCATGATTATTTCAAGATAGAGGTTGTCTCAAAGTCTTTCTTTAGATTGTAGAAAGAATTCAGAAAATGTTGCATAACGACTTTAGCTCTAGGTGAGAGCAGAAGGAAGTCCTTCCAGCTGCAGGTGCTATTTACATTACATTCATTGTCATTTTTTTACTAAATGAAGGATAGGGAGAAAAATGTCAGAATGGGAAAAATTAGCAATGTCATGCCCATACCAGATTCCCCTGTCATGCCTCCTTACAGGCAATTTTTAAAAATAGGGTTCCTAAAAATACCCAGGAGTTAAAAAGTCCAAGCATTCATAGCATGTTGCAAAGCAGCCCATTAACTTCACCTTCCATTTGGCATCCTCAGTGATGAGCCCCTGCAGGAGGGAGACCTTCGGTTTGTAAAGGTGTGAATCTGCAAACCTGCAGTAGATACAGAGTTGCTTCTCAGGAAATCTCTGTAGACAAAATTTTGTGACCAGTGTGACAGAAGGTTACCACTACCAGGAGGCAACATGTGGACACAAAATGGCAGATGGGGACAGGCAGACAGTAAATCTACACTCTGAAGGTGGGGAAAAGAAACAGAGGCAGCAAAGTTTGCAGAGTGCAATTCTGTGGTGTGGTAACAGCTTTTGTGTGAGCAGTGTGAAGCTTTTGGTTCTGCATTGGGCCTCATGAAACCACTTTGCAGAAAGCTTAATGTATGGGAGGGAATTAGAATTGCAGATTTACTTCTGTCTATAAGAAGAGAGGCTGTATTGGGATCTCTAGGATATGAAGCAGCATCCCCACATCCTCAGACAATCTGTTTACATAGGATATTAAAAAACATCCATTTGTTGTATATTGATTAACCAAGTTTTTATTAGAAGTGACATGCAGGGAGGCAAATTTTGGTCCTTCAAAATATCAGGGATTTTCTCAGACTATGTTACAGGAAAGGGAAGTGGTTGGCTACACATGATTTAGATGTTCCCCGTGAGTAAGCTATTAATTTTTTTTTTTTTTTCCCCCAGAAGACTCATGACTACATTCTGTAGTTGCAAAAGTGGGTTATGAAATCAGTAACCAAATAAGTTTCAGAGCAAGATAGTCTTTAAGAAATGAAACCAAAACAGGAGGTAGAAACCTAGAACAGGGTATAGTTTTACAGCTGCCACTTTCAAGATTATTACAAACTTCTCTGTCAGTAAAGCATAGGAATTCAGGCTGAGGTGCACGTCGTGTTTTAGAAGTAGCTGTAAGTAGTGGTTGGGGTGGGAGGGGTGTTTCTGATCACATTTAAAATTCAGCTTCTTTCCTTTGACAGTTCATTCTGTCTTCTTGGTAGGAACCTCTGAAGCAGGTAGTGTCCTACCACCCTCCAGTGGTTTGCAGAGCACAGTGCAAGTAATGATCAGAAAGCTTATTCAGAAAATAAAAAGAGGGCTGGGGATATTTCAAGCTTTCTTCTCGGGATACGTACTGGTTATGGATTTGTTTGGCGACTTGTGTAAAAGGCCTTGTGTTTGTTAGATGTTATGAAGTGTTTTAGCACACCTGTGCAGCATAATGATACTCATGTGATTGCTTGCATTTGCAGGACATTAAGCCATCCACATCTGTGATGATTTCTAGTCTGTGTTTGTATTGCTGCCAGGATGAAGGAATCTCTGGGTAATGACAATCGGATATACAACAGAGAAGGGGTCCTTCAGAGGAGGCTGGGCAAAAACTACAGTGTTTGTCTATCAATTTAGTGACAATAATTTGCAAGTCATTATAAATGTCTCCTCTGGCTCTTAGTCTTCCATTTCTTTCTCTCCTTCCAGTCTCTAAAGCACCTTAGGAGTATTAACACATAAGTTTCCAAGGAAAATTGCATCTGGGCACTAACTTTTGTGTTATTTTTCTGTTCTTGGTGACATCTGATATTCTATCCATGGCATGTCACAGTGTCATCAACCTGATGGCTGTACATTTTTCTAGATCACTGATGAAGATAATAAAACGTGATGCAATTTATTTTTATCTTGCCATCATGAATGTAGAGAGCCATAAGAACTGCAGAAGCTTCGAAATACAGCAGGAGTGAATTTATCAGTGGTTAAGGAGGCATTAACACGCTGTGTGACATGGTAGCACAGCACAGCTCCAAACTTACCCACCCAACTTTAGGCTGTATCAAGTCCTACACTATAAAGCACAAATAACAGGGGCTGATGCTTTCACTGCTCAGTGTAAGCTGTCTTACAGCCTGTGCTATGGGTTTTCAAGCAACTTTCATTTCACTTAACTGTGCTTTTATCAAAGCAAGTCTGTGCTAACATTAACAGTTAAATTTTTGATTTAAGCCTATAGCAAAAATCCTAAAATAGTGAATTGTACTTTTCTGGCTTATCTACTAATATCACTCATCTAGTAGAGAGTGACAGTAGTCACATAGTACTCTCTGTTCAGCCAAGCTAAAATAAGCGAGTAGGACAGGAAAATTACCTCAGCTACCACAGGGATCACCAGGAGTAGAGCACAAAGTTTAATTGAATTTCCTGTTCTGAGCTCAGCCCATCATGACTGGAGTTGAGAGGAGAACTGGGACTGCAGCTGGGGCTGGGCAAAACAGAAGCACAGCTTTGGGAGACATTAAGAGCTGTAAAATGCTCCCAAGTACTCTGATCCCCCCTGTGTCTGTCTGTGTGAGCAGGAGTCTCTCCTTGGTCTTGTTCCTTTCTTGTATCCCAACTGGGAGCACAAGGTGCTCTGCACAGTCTTCCAGCTCCATAACCACCCATGCCCTGGCGGCCTCTCCCAGTCTCCTGACAGCCAGCTTATTTCTGGTGTGGTAATGTGTGTGTGGATAGAATAGACATGCAGGCATGCTGTCTTGTGGGAGAAGAAAAGAGGCCAGAGAGAGGAAGCTGAGTCTGGTAGGCCTTGGCTTGCTTTCTGGCTGGATTTGATCATAGGATGTCAGCAAAAAAGGCCTGCTTTAGCCCATTTCTGCTAGCTCCCTCTCCTGATATAGCTTTCTTGTAAATCTCAGCAGAAGGTTGTGAGCTTGTTCCTTTATTTACCTATCCTGCCTGTTGATCATTTGTTTGTGTCTTTTTTTACACCTACAAAATGTTTACATTTAGAGTAATGGGACCAGCATTCTTCTTTAATTTTAAAATTCTATATGAAAAAGCTTTATTTGACTGGGCATTCAGATCAACACTCTAAGGCTTTTGTGTATGTTACAGAGAGCAACTATTAGCCATAATGAGACTGCAGGTATACATGACAATGAAAACTTAGCGCAGAATCTTCTCTCCAGTAGACCAAAGAGTGTAGTGTTGGAGTTGAGATGACAGAAAATTTCTGTTTAAGAACATAATTCATTCTTTATGTTCAACATTCATCTCTCATAAAGCATCCACAGGTAATTGAAGGGTTAAGGTAGAATCTTTTCTTCCACCTGGACAAAGACAACTTTTTCTTTGGAAAGAAAGCCTGTTGCGAGTCTTGAATTGAATTTTCACTGCAAAAAGGATGAAAGTCTCCAGGTCAAATGCTGTGTAACCTGATGACTGTAATGATATGATAAGACTGTGATGATAATGCCACAGTCTATCTGCTCTGATCAATGCTACCTACATGAACTACAATGAATATAAGGTTCTGTTTTTTTGTTTTATTCTTTTTAATGCCTTCCATTTTTCCAGACTGCCATACAAAACATGGAAGCTTAGTTTTCACTCCTAAGTAGATGTATCAGAAACTGAAATGAGGTATCAGCTGGTAAATAAATTGCTAGCTCTGTCTCTTTGTATATTACTCAGGAAATATTTCAGTTCTTCTAAACAGTTATTTAAGCCTTGTGTTTGTAAAATTCTGGCAAGGGCTAGAAAATCCTCCAGAGATTGTGTACTGCTCTAAAACTAATGGCAGGAAGAAGCATTTCTGTTAGCCCTCTTGGTGACATTGCATTGACATTCCTCAGCTTGTACTGCAGTTGTGCTCCTTCGAAATGTGACCAGAGAGCAAAGTGTTCAGACTAGAATAATGGCCATATTAGTTCAGGTTAAAGTCTAAGCATCTAGCTTAGATGCCATCTCCAACCCTAGCCATAAGCAAATCAGGGAAATTTGTTATTTCCCAAATGCAAGCCAAAACAAAATTTAAAAAAACAGCTGACCAAGAAAACTCAAACAAGGGAAACAAAGCCAAACTCATACCTTCAAAGTAAATGTATAATATCTCATTGCTCTGAAGTGGCCAGGGTTTTTGATCCATCCTTAGCACCTGGAAATTATGAGGAGCCGCAGCCCAAGTGTGCTGGAGGTCCGTGTAAGTGGAGGAGCAGCTTCGCTGTCCTGGTGGCCAGTGGATGGCTACTGTGGCTTGGACCCTGCAGCACAAGTCCAGTCTTGCGTTAGCACGACTGCAGAGAGGTGGCACTGTTGTATTGTGTTTTGTACTTGCTTCATTCCTCGGATGCTAGAGACCAACTCCGAGATCATTCATCGGAATTGAGGCATTTTAAATGTCATATTCTTCATCTGTTTTCAAAGGCAAGCATTTTAGTAGAGAAGGGTTTTATTTTAAAGAAGTGCTGAAAAAAATTATGTCTTCACAAGCGAGATTAAAAAAAAAAAATCGCCTCAAGAGTTACATTGTTCAAATGCAGAAAATAGCCTATTTCATCTTAAAATAGCCTTAACTCAAGCTAGGATTTAGTGCCATAATTCACAAACATATGCCTGGAAGATCCTTCTTGTGTTACCGAGGCTGTTTGACTGCTGTCATGTACAATAATGTCCACGTAATCGTCTTTTCAAGTTTGTTGAATTTAATCCTCAATGCAGTGCATTTCTTATGCTTCTATTTTATGAGAAGACTGTTCCACAACTTCATTCCTCTAATTTTAAGCAACTGAGAAGAGCGAAGAATAGTTTAAGTATTACAAACTAATGTGTGGGGTTTTTCTTCTTTCATCACCAGAAGTGTGCATCAGGTAAAGTTAAAACAAATATTCACCTTTTACCTGTCTATTAACATGTTATGGCTGTACTGCAGTGAAATTACTTTAGATGTCATTTGTGAGCAGACAGAAACAGAACTCTTTATTCCTCCGAATCTGTGAAAATGAGCTCATTATGAATTTTACAGTGACAGTGCACATACTACTGTAATGTATATTATAAAAATAAAAGGATTTGTTAATTTTATTACCGCTTGGTTTTTTGGTAAAAAGAGCCAGAATGGCCTAATCGGTTTATTGTAAAATTTTACAAGTCTGATTTTTTTAATTACTTTTTTTTTTTTTTTAATTACAGTGGGAGAAACTACAGATGACAACAAGTGAGAGGAGGAAAATAGTTTGTTCAGTCACATTCCATGTAATTGCAATTACCTGTGTTGTTTGGTCACTGTATGTTTTAATTGATAGAACTGCTGAGGAAATTAAACAAGGCAATGATAATGGTAAGTATCTTTTACCTTCTTCAGTCTTGTTGATAATGCAATGGATGGCTTTGAAAGGCAGCTGTGTAACCAGTCACATTCTGTTCTTAAATAACAGCTCACTGATACATGGCTACATCAAATACTTTAATGCAGAAGTAATGAATGCATCAGTGTTAAAAGCTTATGTTATGCCCCTGCAGAGACACCTCTACTTAGTGTAATCATTACAACAGCTTAACTGGCCTGCTAGTTCTTCCTAGGTTAATCTCCCATTATCTAGATATTTCTAAAGCTCAGACAGAAAGATGAGTCAAATTCAAACAGCTCAGTGCAAGTTCAGGTCACAAAATAGCAATTTATTTGTATTACCCACTTGAACCTTGATATCCTGTAAAACACTATAGAGCCCTTTCATCAACAAACTTCCTAATATGAACTTCCAAGAGACCATGTTCCAGTTGTGTTAGTCCTTCATGTGGGACTTAAGTAGCATGGAAAGCCATTCCTGCGTCCTTTTGAATAGAATTTCACTGTGAATGCCCATATTCCAGTTGTGTTTATTGTGAGGGTGGTCAAACACTGGAACAGAGAGGTCATGGAGTCTCCATCTGCAGAGATACTGAAAACCCAACTGGACATATGTAACAAAATGCATGTTTAACGTAAGTAGGTTTCTTTTTTGACTATACTTACCATATTTGGAAACTGTATTCCAAACTGAACTACTGTTTTCCATTTCAAATCTAAGCCTAATAGGTCTTAAATTTAGGCTTAAATATGATCATGATGATGAAGAGGATAAAAAGCTTTTGAGTTTTGATCTGAATTGACTTTAAGCGCAGTAGAGGGACAAAGGTCTTTAGCTTTAGTTAACATGGAAAACAAAACAGGTGGAGCTTTGTGTCTTGATAGTTAGATAAATATTTGATGATAGTCCTGATGCTTGCCTTTCTTGCCTATGAGAAGAAAATATGTAACAAGCCTCAGTAAGTCACAGATGAATGTATACTACAAGTCTTGTTTTGCATTCTTTCTAAATGGGTAACCCTGTTTTTCATCTCAAAAAACTGTCCCTGAGGACAGGAGTAGGAATGGCTTTGAACTTCTATTTATGAGTACAACTACATCACCCTACTCATTAAAAAGGGGAAGGGTATTTCTGTGGATTAGCTGAATTTACACAACCAAACAGCTAACATGAATTTTTGTTGTTATATAGAATGTGTAAGAATCACATTAATTAATCCCGATAGGCTCAGAAAGTATTTATGATTTGTATAGAATTTAGTGTTTGCCAAATGCAATGGCTGATTCTCCACACTAAAAAATGGACAAAGAGATGCTGTGGAGCTACTTAAAACATGCAAAACTAAGTGTTTGTGAAGAGAACTCTTTTGCCCCAAAATTTGCTTGTTTGGGGGGTGGTGTACTTTTACAAAATCAAAGGGGAAGAGATATATGTAGTTTGCTTTTCTCTCCATTTTCTCTGTTTAAGTGGGAAATGCTGGGCAAAAGACAATGAACACTGGAGGAAAAACACTTTATAAACATATTTTGAGGAGAAGAAAAACTGAAAGCCCTGAATAATACTAGTACTGTTTGTTAATATTGTGTAAGTTTAAAAATTCCTTTTTCAAATGTACCTCTCAAAATATTTAAAGGGATGTTATTTCTCCTTATGAAAGCATATGACATAAATAAATGAAAGTGTAAACCTCTTAATTTGTAAACCTGTCACTGGTCTACAGAAAGGCCAATTTAAAATATATTTTAAATATTCTAGAATTTATATGGCACCGGTGGTAGGGAATCAAGTTTCACATAAATTTGCTCTGCTTGAAGAAACAGGTCTAGTCTTAGCTGAGCTTTGTCTCTCTTAATAAATCTTGAGTCTGTGAAAATATGGCAATCCTGGAATATACTGAAAGGTACAAAATTCACTGTGCCATACCAGTTAAGCAAAAAATGATGCTTCCTGTATTACCATGGAAGCAGCAGCAGCAGCACATCTTTACTGCTAAGAGGTGGAAGAAACTCTGACGGAAATCTGAGCCATTTATTCAGCCTTTCTTCTGAGCTCAGCACTCCAGCTGTGACTTCCTGGCTCTAAGTGTCTTTCTTACCCACTGATGGGCTTAGTCAGATGAAACCATACTGTTTTCATAATTAAGAGCAAGAGACAATGATTTTTAAAACAGTTATTAAAGGGGGAAAAAAAAAGAAAAAACACGTCACTGGATATGACATCTTAGTAAAGTATTCTTTGTTACTTCCTTTTGTCCCAAGAACAGGGGATTGAAGAAAGGCATGACTAAAGTTTTGCGAACAAATTTAACAAATATAACAGGATTTGTCCCTGGCAAGTTCAACTAAGTAGAGTAATAGTGGTTAGGGTGTATGCTTTCATTTTGCTGCAAATTAAAAAAAATTAATTGGCTAGCACCATCACTTAATACATGGTTACCATTTCTAAGTACTACTAAACAGTCACCACGACAGGGAAAACTAGAAACATTTTGTGTGGTTTTGCAATAATTAATATTCTTTTGGTCTCTTTATTTAAATAAAAGCTCAATTCCTATATGTTTAACAGTAAAAGGGATACCTAATGTTCATGAGACTCACACAGCTGGCTAAAAGTAAAGACTTTGTTTTGAGGAGTCCAGGTCACCCAGGGCTAGGAAGTCAGACTGGCTCTTCACTGAAGCCTTTTTGCTGAGTCCCAAAGGAAGACAGATTGCTTTCCTGCCTGTGGCAAATTTCTTCCCTGTGTAAAACTTGGGTAAAATTCACAAATATCACCAAGTTGTGATATATCACCAGTGGCTGAATACAGCATCTGCCGGGTACCTTGAATACTACACTCAGGAAAACCTTCCATATAGGACCAACAAAACTATTCCGATTGTTCAGTCTGACAGCATGAGCACTGATACAGAGGTCTGACTCTTGTGTATAGCATTTAATCTTTAAATCATAGAATCATAGAATAGTTTGGGTCAGAATGGACCTTAAAGATCATCTAGTTCCAACACCCCTGCCATGGGCAGGGATACCTTCCGCTAGACCAGGTTGGTCAAAGCCCCGTCCAACCTGGCCTTGAACACTGCCAGGGAGGGGGCAGCCACAGCTTCTCTGGGCAACCTGTTCCAGTGTCTCACCACCTTCACAGTGAAGAATTTCTTCCTTATGTCTAATCTAAATCTACCCTCTTGGTTTAAAACCCTTACCCCTCATCCTATCCCTACACTCCCTGGTAAAGAGTCCCTCCCCATCTTCCCTGTAGGCCCCCTTTAAGTACTGGAAGGCCACTATAAGGTCTCCCTGGAGCCTTCTCTTCTCCAGGCTCAACAACCCCAACTCTCTCAGCCTGTCCTCACAGGGGAGGTGTTCAATGTGTAATGGCTGGTAGCTGTTCCTTTATGTTAGGCTACTGAATGGTTAAAAAAAGCAGATGTAGTGGTATGAATTAATGAGAAGACTGTACTTAATCCAACATTAATTTATTCTGTTAAAATCTTAAGAACACATTTATGCCAAAGCAAGAAATTTTAACATTATTCATATCATAATCAAGTTCAAATACTCTCATCTCTAGGTTTTTTTTTTTTGTTAGCAGCCATATATATTTCTGTAAATATCACTGTGATTGATCAATGCAATGAGAAAAGAACAGATACACCAAAAACTGTGAAGTTACATTTTTAGTACACAGAAATATAAGTTCTGGTTTTTGATATAGGTGTGTTCAGGGGAAGGGTTGCACAGACAGCAGGAAAAGGAGGCCAACAAAGGCAGATGATGCAGGAGATCAGAGCCCTTTCCACTAGCTTTTTTTACTATACCCTGGCTTCAGGATGAAGCTAGGACCAGGTAATAATATTGTAAATGTTGGTGTTCCAGGTACCTTAAACAGTGTCATGTTTCTAGCACACCTGAAACAAAAAACAGTTGCTGTTGAAGATGTGCATAATATTTCTAGGCATCCAGTTATCTCAGTTTTGGTACTTGTATTTTTGCTTGAGCATGCTATTGAATATGAGGGTATTATCAAAGAACAGTAAAACATTTTGGTTTTGACTGTGTCAAGCATTATGCTTCCTTTGTGCGGGTGGTCTTGCATTTCTTATTTGACCAAATCATGGTGGAGTCAGTTAAAAGTGGGAGGCACATGTAGTTTCTTGGCTGGCTTATGGGATAGGCAACTGCTGCTGTTTTCTACTTCAGCCACCACTCCACCAACAGCATGTACATACGTGGGAATTCTTAGCAAAAGGTTTCTTTTCAAAATATTTTACTGAAACTTAGTACTTGATATTGAATGTATAACACTGGTAATAAATATAAATGTTTCATTTCAAAGGTGTCCTTGAATGGCCATTTTGGACAAAACTCGTTGTGGTGGCCATTGGATTCACGGGGGGCCTGGTTTTCATGTACGTGCAGTGTAAGGTTTATGTTCAGCTGTGGCGCAGGTTGAAAGCCTACAACAGAGTGATCTTTGTTCAGAACTGCCCAGACACTGCCAAAAAGGTGGAGGAGAAGAACTCTTCGTGCACTCAGACCTCGGATGTCAAGGATGCAGTGGTGGTGCCAGTAGCACAGACAGGTACAAACTCTCAGTCTGCAGCTGAAGAAACATCATCTGCGGTCATGCCAGTTTGACAGAGACAGCATTGTTTCTTCCTTGCAGAATAAGGCGTAGTGTTTTCTACACTACAAATGCTAAAAGAGAGTAGAAATGACTGTGCATTTTTTTCAGTTAAAAAAAACAAAAAAAACACACAAAAACCAAAACCCTGCAAGGAAAATGGATCCAGCAAAGCAACCTGTTACTGTATGGAATGTGACCATTTGTGAAGTAGTTTCTCAACTAGTCAGCAAGTGTAGTGAAAGTGGAAGTGTAGAAAGTGCAATAGAGAACAGGTTTAACAGACAATGCCAAACCAATGTGACAAGAGTACTTTTTTTTTTTTTTTTTAAATTGGATGGCTGGGAAAGTAGAAACAGACCTGATATTATAATTTTGTTTACAGAAAACAAAAACCTTTTATCTGTTTACTACTAAAAGTTGTATTTGTTATTTATCTTCCTAAAGATAGACTTCAAAACGGTACCAGTGGAGTTATATGCATTAACAGAATCGAAGAATAAAGAGCTGTATCACAGCACTCACTCTCTAAGCCTTGTACGGTAACACAAGTTCACGTGACTGCAGTGGAGCCTGAATGTTTGGGCAGCTGTGTCAACTAAGGATATTTGAAACATTTGAAGGGTAGCATTGTTTTTAAATATGTCTGAATTTTTGAAAAGTAAGCAATTTCAACCAGTATAAACTCATGTCTCCAAAAGCTACAGATATTTAAGTATAGCTGTCAGCAAAATAAGTACAGGAAGGAGGGAATGTGTAGATACGTATTTAGAAGAGCAGCTCAGCTGTTTGTTTATTTTACTTTGTAAGAGTGAATTAGACATAAATTGGATGCACAAAATTTTAAGGCAGAACTATAAATTTAAAAAATGCAGTTTACCACAGAATCACACAAAAGTAAATTATGTATTATCAAAGGTCTGAAAAAGGATGACACATAGGGAAGATGGAAGCCATTTTTGGTTTAATTTTTTAAGATTCATGATACAGAAAGGTAGACATAAGATAATATACCTATGTATCTTAAGAGAACATTAGTTTTTATCTCCTTTTTCTGAAAAGTTAGTTTTTACCTTCCTTACTGAAAAAATAAATCAATGGTTTCACTCTGTACAGGTAAACTTGAGGTGTTAGAGATTCAACAGTTCAGTTGTTAACTTCGTGTTTTGAGCATTCTCATATAAAAATGAAGTGTGAATAGCATTAAAGGGTGCAATAGATAAATGAATGTAGATATAATACTGTGTCCAACAGGGTGAATTATATATAAAGAACCAATTTTGTGATTCACTTCTCATATCTGTGATGTTTACCATCAGGACACAACAGCAAGTATTGACTTGGAGTAGTTATGTACTAGCGTGGACAAGTCTGAAGCCTGAATGTAATGTATTTTTAAAAAAAAGTTAAAAGTTCTTTTTTGATCTTGTGTTTCGGTGAAGGAGGAAAAGCAAACAAGCAAATAAAGAACCAGAGTAAAGAGGATAGGCAAGCACAGGTTCATTCAAACAGGGCAATCTGCCACAATTACAAGTGAACTAGACTTCTACAGAAGCCTTGCAGTTGCTAATGGTAAATTTCCTCTTTACACACTCAAATATCTACAATCATCCCATTCTTGCAAATATCCAGGGTGCTGGGCCTAAGATGTATTGGAGTTTATATATTAGGCATTCCTTTGTGAATGTATTTACTGGCTTAAGGCTCAGGGAATACTGGAAGTAGCAGTATTAACGAGACGTGTTCAGTCCATTATGTTCTTTTGTATCAGAATTGCTCATGTAGTTTGTCTGTGACTAAGTGACTGTCACCTGGCTAGACAGGACACAAAATCTTGGTGAACAGGCCCTAAGTACATATTAATATTTGCTCTAACTTACTCCAGGCAAATCAGATTAATGTTTAAGTTTTTTCACAACACACTTTTCATATAAAGTAACTTTCCGATTATACAATTGCGAATTGGAATTGTAGCAGCTTCTCATTTGAAATGACACACAAGAGTAACCAAATCTGTTTATAATTGTGGAGGAGACTTCAGGTCTTCACAAAATGATGACAGTACTAAGGAATGCCTCCTAACTACACATGTTTAAGATAGTCTGCAAAGGCATGGTTTTCAAAAAGTGTAAATCTACTTGCTAAAAAGTAAATCTCATGATACCTGAAGTTAGACACTTAAAATTACTAGCTGCATATAAATGTTTGGAATGATGTTTACAATAAAACCTGATGAATCATAGCAAAATTGACTGACAAGGAACACTATTAATGGAAGAAAATTAAGAGCTTTCTGAAATAAAGAGAAAGTTTCTTACTAAGTGACAGCAATCCTGCTTCTTTAGCCAGCTTGTTCTTTGACCTGCTGTTGTAGCATCATGACCCCACTGAAAGTATTTTATTCCCTATTTTAACAGTTTACTGGAGACTCATTCGCATTGTTTTTTTCTCGAACAAGTATAAAATTCAACTCAAAGATACCTGAGGCTTCTGAAAGCAGATCTGTAGCATCCAACAAGATTAATGTACATTTTTAAAAATTCACTGAAGAGTTGACAACAGAACAGACAACTTGCAAAATTTTATACTAATGACTTCAAAACATTATTTTGGCACTCATGTCAACTACATATGCAACTGAGCTTACAGTTAGTTAAATATAATGGAGAAAGACTTCAGCTGAAATTCCTCCTCTCCCTTTGAAATACTAATTTGGACAGCAGGAAAGGGAGCAAAATGGGACATTGTCTGCTGAGACAGACAATGAGACAAGTCAGCAGCAAGAGGGATTACAGAAGGCTTGAAGCAGTCTTTAACCTTTTAAAGTATTACAGTATTAGCCCATGCATCCCTTTCTCAGGTGCTGTGGATATTCTACAGCTTTCAGGGATTTCATGCAAGATTGGAATTTGTTTCTGAAGCAGCGTGCAACTTTTTCAAGAGGTCAAGGAGCTATTCACACCAACATGCCTTGGATACAGGTCTGCATGAATAAGGAAGGGGCTTGAATACAGACACTGCAGCTGCTTATCAACCAACGTTTTTTCACTCCTACACAAAGCACAGTTTTCTGTATCAATTTAATAACCACAGGTTTCTATTGTGCAAAAAGAGTATACTGAACGTTTTAAGACACATTCTAAGACTTTTTAATGACGTATCAAATAAAGACCCATATCAAACTGCCTGTATAGCCACAGTGCATCTCAGGCAAATATGACGATGGTGGAATTTAGCCTGGCTAAACCCACAAGGGCAGAACCTCTGGTGTCAGATCAGACCTGGAATTTTAAACAAGATACTCCTAACCTGTGAACGTGCATGTTTCTTTTCCCATTTTAAGTTACAAGCATTATAAAGTTCATTTCAAACTGGCATAAACATACCACTTTTGACTATCATTAGCATTACAAAGATTCTCAACTAGTCCAACTGTGCCATTCACACACTGCTCTATCTGAAGGCGGTGTTTATTTTGTTGTGTAGAAATAAATAGTAATTCCCCATTACCAGAACAAACCATTTATAATTTCTAATAATGCAATGAAACTTACTCTATGATGAAAATACTTTACTGTGTATAATATTTGGAACTACAAGTTTGTGTTACTTGTTTAACTCCCTCTCTTTTGCAAAAGAAAAATTGTATGTTTTTGTGGGTGAATGTATACTGAAAGACAGAAGGTAAGGGAAACAAAAGTAATATATCTGCTTATTGTTGTGAAAACAATGTATTTGTATTAAACAAATGACCCAAATTACTGTAGTATTCTACATTTGTCACTTTGTTATATAGAGCATCACATGCTGAACATAAAGTGGCAAGACCACACTCTTGCAAGAAAGGTGAACAATATACTCAGCTGCGTACTTAATACTGATAAACTTGCTAGCTCAGAGTGGCTAGTTTTGGGTACCACACTTTGGCAGAATGCTCAGGAAAATACCTCACAGTACAAAAACACTTGAAAAGAACTGTGGTTGTTTAACTTGCAGAAAGTAAGGCTGTGAACGGGTTTCAGCTCCATAAAGAACTCCCAGAAAGCAGCCAGTTGTACCTCCACAGCAAAATGGACAACTAGTACTGGGTTTCAACTGCAGGAAGAGAAGAGGAAGAAAACTTCCGAAGGAGACCAGTGCTTTGGAATGAACTGTTTGTTATATGTGATTGTGCAATGTCCAACACTAGAAAGCTTTAAAGATGGGTTGGACAAAGAGTTAAATGGTTTAAAGTTAATCCCACCTTAGACTGTCAGAATGGATCATGTTTCCTTTTTTATTATTTTAGACTTCTACTTGGTGAGAATTTCTCCTTTTCCAAAGAACAGGAGATAAACGTTTTCTTTAGTGAAAAGAAGTATTACATGTTTGCGTTATGAAAGAATCCGTGTACTTTAAGTCAGGCGTAAAATCAAAGTATCCTATCTTGATAAATACACAGCATTCCAACCAAACTATAAATTTAGTTTTCTAAAGAAAGAGAGTTGTAGCCACCTACCCCATATCTTTCTCCTAGTTTGTCAGCTGGGGAGAGAGTGGGCTAAGTTTTGAAACCTCACAGTTCTAGCTGAAATAAGTCATCATATGGCTGGTGACTGCTAAGAATATACATTCAAAATGCAGAAGTGTTCTAACAAATTACATTCCCTATATCCAAGACCAACAGATTGTTCATTTTGTTAAAGCTGCCTTAACTAGTTCATCATGTAAATCAAAGATGGAATAACAAGATATAATCTACAAGATATAATATGGAAGAAACAGCATAACCAAAGAAATTTTAGTAATAAAGACATGTTCATTTCCATTTATTAGCATATGGAAAAATAAAGCCAAATTTGGTTTTACAATTAAGAGAATATACGTATAGGTCACTATGCCTTTTTGCTTTGTACCCGAGTTTGATTCTCTTTATGAAGGGTACCATTAGAACACAAAACACATTTCTGTTCAGTTTGCTATACATGTAAACAAGGAAATATGCTATATGGTATTTACCCACAACTCCCCTCCAATAAAATATTGAGGCTGTTCTGCATGAGCTTTATCTAAAAGTCAAAAAAACTGTCAGTTAACAAAGAACTCGCCAAAAGTACTTTGAATGGTGTATGACATTTCCACTGCCTATGACATGGAGCTCAGAAAATAACCGTGGGATAATTTTACACCAAGGTTGAGGACAGAACAATTCCAGTCTGCTAGAGAGTGTGGGACCTGGGACAAACTTGCCCTTCTAGTACTTGCAAATACTTATGAGTGATACTAACAACTGAATCACAGAACTTGATTTTGTTTCTTTTTTTTTTAAACAGCTCAAATATATGAATATATATGAAAATACAATAATCAGCACTATTCCGAATAAAAACCAAATAAGACAGGTCACAGTAGTTCTTAAGTTTGTCAACTAAATTAGGTCTTTTTTTAGCAATGGATAACTTCTCTTGAAAGCCACATGGGAAACTGTCCAGCCCATATGACACAAAGGATAACTTTTTCTTATTTCTTTAGGGTTATCTAATTTAATAAATGGCATGTTATCTTTTTCTTCTTCAGAACTACCATATAGTTAAAATGCCTTTAGACCTTGTGCAATTTATAACTTGAAGAAATAAGGCTATAACGAAGCATGGATCATAACATCTGTGTATGCATATGTCTGGGAACATGGTAAACATGTTCTATAAAATTTAATAATGATTCACAAACAGCATAGAATTGAAGAGTAATGTAGTAAGATTTAGAACAGTTATATAAAAATAAATGCAGAAAAGAACGACAAACCAACCAAAATCCTGATGGCTCTCAGAAGCAAGAGAGCTACTTACAAGAGCCCTGAAGAACACAGTCAAAAGAACAAATCAGTCTAGAACAAAGTTCAGGCAAAGGCTTTAGTCAATCTTCTTCAAGTGCCACCTTACCTCTAGGTTTGCTAGTACATTTTGAGGAAAAAGAATAACATTACATTTAAAAAGTATGGGTAACAATTTTTGACCAGTTCATGTCCTAGCAACAGGTACTGTCACTTTATAAATTTTCAGATCAGCATGTTACAGTTTTGGTTGACTACGTGCGAACTTGAATATGAACTGACATTAGTAGAATGCTGCCACCTTTCTGTATTTCTTTAGAAAATGCTTCTGTCTTTAGAGTAATGCTGGCATTTTGGTCTAACAACTTTAAATTGTTTTCTTTTTCATTTGTAATAGGTAACTAGTTACATGTTAAACTCTTCCTTTTAAAGAAATTGGGCAGTATTAGAAATACAAGCAGTTAAGTCTTAGAGAACTTGATTATAGGGCCACTACAATAAGTCTCCCACTATTTTTAGAGTTTCATTATAGGCACTCCACACAGGATCTTGCTAGCTGTATTTAAGGCAACAGCTTAAATTGCAGTGCATAAATCACAACACCTCATTAGCAAAGTTTCTTACCTTCATAAAACCTACTTTGTCTGGGGAAGAAAGTCTGGAAGTCAATGATAATGAAATTTTACTCTTGAAAGAGCTAGAAGATAGAAATGTCAGCATTGTATTATGCCGAAACTGACCAAACAAGCCAATTTCTGTAGTGTGGGCATCTCTTTGCCCTCTACTAGAAAACTAAGCCTAGAGGATTCCTTAAGCAGAGAACTTCTGCTGCTGAGAAAAAACAATAATGTTCTTTTTTTAGTACTCTTCCCTATCTGCCAGGTGTCTAGGAAAAGTTCTTTAAAAGTTGGACTCCCAACATACACATTTTTGGATCCCAGACTCTGCCCCCACATATGGCAGTATCATTACAGAGATGAGTAAATATGCTATTGCAATCAAAGAGAAAAATAATAAACAATTCACACATAAGATACTCTTTAAGTATATTCCTTGAACTACTTAGGAATGGCTCAGAAAATGGTTCATATATGTTGCCTTTTTGACTTGTTGCAATCCACTGCACATACTGGAGTTCCATAAGGATTGACACGTTAGTAGAAGAAAAAAGGAAAAATACAATACTGAGGCTAAGTGCTTCACTGTATGCTTGTTTCTCCACACCACAAATGTTGAAGTTTCATCCCTTTAGAACCCACTTTGTGGAGCAGATTGGAAAGCCATGGTGAACAGTTCCATTAATTCAGGTACATTTGTTTGCAACACTAAGAACTGTAAATTAATTAATCCACTGCATACAGTCAGCCTTTAGAAGGTTAGTGTCTTCTGTGGGTTTTTTTTAAATCAACATATGCTTTGTTTACAAGAAAAAAATCATACTGCTACTGTAATTGAAGTCAGCTGGTTCTTTCCAGCTGAGACCATCAATAGAGTAAGTTCCAGAATCAGAGCACAACTAACAACTCAGATGATACTGAAAGTTTGAATGTAATTCAGCCAGTTCATCAGAGAAGTCTGAGCTCTCCAAGGCTGGCTGGAATAAAAGTATGCCTTAGTAAGTACACTGCAAAGTACACTGTAACAAATTAGAAGGTACATTAAAAAAACAACCAAAGTTCTTATATAAAAGTAGCTTTCCATGTTAAAATGTTACTTTTTTGTTTGAAATTTTGTATGTTTAATATGAGCCCTGAATTAAAGAAATGCGTTTTAACTATTACCACTCTGCAGTTAAAAACTAAAAAAACACAGGGACATTGTGAAGCAATATCTGACAACTTAAAAATTAAAGAAATCTTCCATAAAATTAATCTCTAACCAGAAAAAAACCCTGTCAATTACAGAGAATTATAACACAGGATTTAACATTAAAGTCTGTAATCTTTAGTAACAAATGAAGAGAATTTCAAGGTATTCCCTACAGCAAGTTTGTAAGAACAGAGAACATCACATAAATATTTCCCATTCCCACTGTTAACAGCAGCTGCTTTCTAGATTTTAATTTTAAAGAAACAAAATAACAATTCAGAACTCCTGAGAGCATTGTCCTTTTTTTCCACCACAGGGAAGAAACTCAGCAACATACAAAACCCTAATAGCTGACTTTAAAGCACAGGTATTATTGGATTACGAAACCGATAGTGGAATCTGTTCTAGCTTGTCTCAGTAACACAGGTGAGGCAAAAGACTCTCTCTACATCCCCCCCATGCCAGGCCTCTCAGCACAAAAACTCTGAGCACAGAAATTTAAATAAACACACAGCTTTGTTTAGGGGATTTTTTTTTTTGTTCTTTCCCATTGCCACATTAATATTCTGAAACAAAACTCGCCTGGTAAATTGGTCTTGCACATCATCAACTTCAGCCTAGATTACTTTTCAATTCAAATATGAGTACTTGACAGTTACATATGATTTTTTCCTGATAATTCAATGTAAAAAGTTCACATACAGAAACTGTTCTTTCTTCATTACTTTTGCAGTACGTCAACAAGACAGTTTAAAAGACAGCTAAATAAGCAGTGAATACATGGACTTCAAGGGAGAAAATCCACAAACTCAACAAAGTCCAAACTGTAAACATGTTCTTGAAGTGTGAATAACAAATGTTAACAAAAAAATCACTTCAAATATTTGACTATCACATCAACCACACAAGTAATAATTACTTTATGTCTTATTACTAAATTGTTTCAAGGAATATAGAACACCTCATTCTTCATAATTTTGCATGACAATCTTTTTTAAAGCATTCACCAAGATGCCAGTCTAAAATAGTCATTACTGTGACACCTTCTAGTTATCTTCTGCTCATTTTCCTTCTGTATTTTACCCAGTGTGATAAGAAAGTGACTTTTTCTGCAATGTTTCTACTTACGGTTTCAAAGCACATCAAACATTGTATACAAGCAAAAATTTAAGATAAATCTTCTGAAAGGCAGAATCTGTCAAAGCACTATCCAAACACATACACAGCTTTAGTTCAGACCAATTACCCTGGCTCAGCTTCCACCACAGTTTAACAACTCAAGTTTTCTAAATCAAAACAAGCAAAATTCTACACTACGGCTCAATTTAACAAAGTTAAAAAAATATCAAAGGCCTGCCCTGAACTTCAGCACACTTATTTCTAAAACACACAGACACAAAGCAGTGATATGACAGCCTAGAGATATGGCTGGTGTCAGGTAAGATCTCTAGCCAGGTTTAAGGCTTGCAGTCCATCTGAAGATGCATTTGATCACTCACACATGCTTCAGGTCTATTAAATTTATTTAGATTTCTTCTTTAGATTAATTTAAGGAGGACAGTGGTTAATGCTATATTACCTAAATAAATTGGTTTCCTAAAACATGAAAGGATAGCCTTATTTTGTAAAGAGGGAAAACCTTAGTATCAATGTTAACAGAATAACAGTTAACCTCAGTAACACTTACTGCATAGCTAAGAAAATACATACCTGGATACCTGTAAAAGAAATCTGGGAAACCCATCTATTTACCATGACAAAGCCTTGTTGCTTAATATGCAGAACTGTATTGGGGATCAAGTATTAGAAAGCTCATCCACCAGGAGTAATTATTTCCACATAATTAACAGGCATCCGAACAGTGACTGCTACAATGTGTACAGACAGTACATCTGAACTGTGACTTCTGTGCCCAGACAATCTACTCCTACTTAATGCCTGCTGTGAAATTATCCCTGGCTTTACCCTTGTCCATTTTTTCCTCTTTTTTTTGATTTTATTGTACAGTATTAAAAGTGAGAATCTGCTCAGAACCTTCCTGAAAGACACACTTAAAGGCATCTAAACAGTTGCTTCATAAAGCAAGCCTGGTATTTAAAAGTCCTAAGCAACTTAATTTTAAAATGCACAGCTTTGTCAAGAGAGGGGTCAGGAAAAAAAAAAAAAAGTTATGGATAAAAGATATATTTAAAAACAGACTACAGGGACTTTAATTGGATTTTGATCTGAATTCTTCAATACAGACTGGTGAGTACACTGTAATTCTCTCAATTCTCACTGTAGTCTTTCCAGCCCTCTATGTTCCTGACACAGATTCTCAGACAAGAGAAGAGTTCTTCATGATTAACTGATGCTCCATGTATCTCATCTTCTGTATATACTTTTCTACCAAAAGGAGAGCATTTCTGACACCTGAGATAAGTGTTCTGTGCCGCACAACACAGGATTTTGTGAGATGAGGCCTATCACTGCTCTCCACAAAACTGCATACACCTAGAAACATCCCAACTACCACCAAAAGAGGTGGATAAAAGTTGCCACTAGCTGGCCCCACTGTTTGCCAGGGTACCTACTATTTATATACTAAATGACATACATTCTTGCCATAACCACGAAAAGGTAAGGATTTCCCACCACAAAGTATTTCTAACAGGTGTCTGAATCCTGACTGCCCTATGCCCAGGGAAGAGGTATTCAACTGGTCAGAATTTCAAGACATAAACTACAATTGCTTTCTCAACTCAGAAGCCTGCATCCTAAAGAGAAGGTACAGTATGAGAAATAAGGACACAATTAAGATTTTAAGTATTTATTTATATTCCATTTTTTTAATCCAATAATATATAGCTTTACCAATAATATACTGTTAACTCTTCACCATAGGTATACAGTGAGCTCATAAAAAATACAACTAGCAAAGCCTTTGATATAGTTAGAATTTATTCCTGTTTCCAGTGATAATTAAAATAGGTTTCTTAAAATTCCCTTCAGCTGTTTCAGCTCTTGAATCAGCTGGTGCTCATTAAGGCCACCTCTTCTTTATTCAGTTCTTCTTTAGCTTCCACATCTGCCATCTCAGGGTGACTGAAAGCAGCATCCCTAGCTGAGAGCTTTTTCATTTTGATGTTTGGCAGTTTCCTCAGATCACCATCCCATTCTCTTAAAGGGGAAAAAAAAAAAAAGTAATGAAAACCAATTACTAATAGAAAGAAGGAATGGCAGAGGTAATTCACCTTTCCTCTGAAGATGCTAACTCAAGTGAGGCTGCTTTTCTAAATTATAGTCTCAGTTCCACTGCAGTATGAATAAGCACCAATGTTTTCACCTCATCTTGTACACTACAGCAGCTGTAATTTCTCTATGAAGAATTAAGTACTTTCAGATTTGACATTCTGAACAAAAAACATGATTCACTTTATTCCCACAGACTATTTGTATCCTCAGTTACTTTAGCCCATCTGCTTTTAGGTTTGACACACTAAACACCCAGTCTTATAAGCAACAGAAAAGCAGTTCGGAAGAGTTTCTTCATCTGGATGCTCAATTTGCAGAGCTAATATTACATGTACATAAAGTCCTTCATTATGATTTATGGTAACTGTTAACATCTTATACAAGTGACTTCAAGGGGACACAAAATGTTAGCAAACATTAATTCATGTAAGTATATTATTCCAAAAGGCTGCATATGAAGGAGAAAGGGTTCATTTAAATTTCACAAGCTAAATCCAGTACTCAATGAATAGAATGCTTTCTTGATTATAGTAAGTGCACTTCATGGATAATTTTTCTCAAGAGCAAAGACAGCATTTGCCAATTATAAGACAGACATGGTTTTGCTCTACCAAGGTAATAAAACAACACTTCTATCAGATGTACCAGTACAATAGGTCAACTGTCTGCTTATAAACAGAGCAGACAGAGGCCTGTCTCTTCTTTGAGATTTCTGGCTTTATTCCAACATCCTGTAAGTATGACTTCTAGCCACATACCAGCCCTAGGAGTTAGTGGTGTATCATTCCTTGCAACATCAGCATTCATAAGTCTTTTTTTCCCTTTAAAGTATCTCAGTTGACAGAGCTGTCAGCAAGAGTGTTCATTCAATCCATTATCAATGCATACTGGCTTGCTGGCTCAGATGAGCTAGTAGCAAGTTTCAGAGCTCCTAGATCTTTGAACTGGATGCAAGTCATCAATTCGCTTAAGATTTTCAACTAGTATATACAAACACTACTGCACTACACCTAGAGTTGGATTTTAGCAAACATGGCTAAGAACTTAGTGCTGGTTTAGTTACTTAATGGTAAGTTCTGACTATAAATAACTTATGTCACTATGTTATATGACTACGATTACTGTCTGAAATCTCATTTCAGGTAAGAAAACAGTGTAATTCCATTTATCAATAAATCTATCTCGATCCTTAAACACTAACAGTAAATGCTAATCCTTTCTGTGTAAATCAGTGAACAGCTGATGTCAAAATTTTAGGTAAAGAGAAATTACTAAGAATATTGAAAAAAAAGATATTTCAGAAATGAAATTCTAACTCTTGAAGCTTTCTAACACTTCCAATGTTTTAATGATTAACTGTCACCAGTGTTTAGCTTGTAGCAGCTAAGAAATGCCAAAATTGCAACACTATACCTAGTCTGCTTTTTCAAATGACAAATTCTTTAGCAGTTTTGCATAAATTCTTTTTTAAGAAAAAAGACATACAACGTGTCAAATTCAGAAATACTGTTCTGCATAAACAGATTAGTAGTGATAATAAAAAGAACTTACCTGAAAAATTTAAGATGCTTTCTATTCATAATGTCGGGGATTTCTAATGGGAATGAAATTAAATTGTATTAGATGTGTTACATTATTCAAGTGAGTCTCATTTCAAATAAAGAAGTGTGAGCTAAAGGGCTGAACATATTATTTCAGAGATTAAAACACCATGAAAATGAGAATGAGGATTCATATTAGAAAGTTTCTAGAGCAATATATAAACAGGAAGACTTCTCACTGCTAAAGAAAAGGAAGTGAACTTACACCCATAAACTGCTCCAGAATTCAAATGTACCAGTTACTGAAAATCTAATCCTGACAAATAATAAAAGGGGGGTGCTTCACATTCTCTAAACTGACACATCTGAGAAAAGGGCAAAATTTTAAGCACTTGAAGTGCAAAAAGTTTTCCCTTTAGAAGAAGTCCAGTGAAGAAACAGGAAAATAATTAATTTATTATTTGTTTTAAAAGCATAACTAACATCCTCAACCAAGATAAAGGTCTGGTTATGCTAGTTTTTAACAGACATTCACTCACCCATGTAATAAAAAGACAATTCTGCCCTGCAGAGCTTACTATAAATATGCACAACAGATAGAAGGTAAAATAAGAAAGCTTAGTTTCAAAGCTGACCTAAATATACAAGCCTCACTCTAAATTAATGCGTACCAAGTGGTCCATAAGTATTTTGAAATTATTTTGGAAAAAAATTTCAAAGCACTTACATCACCTCTGCAAGCAAGACAGATCAGCAGTAGAGTTAGGAAAGTAACTCTGGTAATTCCAGCAAGAAAATGTAACAAACAGCTAAATACACTTCGTAAAATTTACCATGCAGTACAAAGATATATATAGGTGTGCGTGTGTTTTTGAAATATAAACGCTGGGAAGGAAGAGTACAGTAACATGTCGGGTGTTTAAATAGAACACATTCTTAGATTTTGGAATATCATACTACTTCCTTCCACCTGCAATGAGACAGTCTGAGAGCAAAGAATGGCTGTTTGGTAACAACTAATCTCACTCCAATGCAATTATAGTTTCCATTGTTGAATACCTGTTAAATACTGCAGTAAATGCAACATAATATTTATATAGACTGTTGTCACCAGTCTCCTCTCATGAGCTGATGTTCCTTTTGGTTGAACAGAAACAAACATCAATAGTTTTAATGATGGAAAGTTTTCAGTCTTCCCCACTAAGAGAAATAAGTGACATATACTCACAACAAATCTTTTATTACCTTTGGTAGTAAAAAGGCTGGCAAACATCTTATAGAGACCTATAGGACAGACCTTATTTTTTTTTTCTCTTCCTGGACTAGCCAAAACATCCCTACTACATGTGTAGTTTACAAACTCATGCAAAATTCTACCTAGGCTGCCTAATCTGCTTTGCCTTGATTCAGTGTCATGCTTTTGTTGGTCAGTCCTTAAGTATTCCAAGTCCTGTGTTTAACATCTTCACTAATTTAGAGATTTATGCCTTAGGAGCCTTGAAATTTTTGCATAGTATAAAATGCCTCATTACTGTCCAGGAACTGTACAGATTTCAGAGCCAACAGGTTTCTCAACAAGAAAGATGCTTGCCACCTCTGTAACATTAAATCTACTTTATTATTTTAGCTCTTAAAAATGTGACATTTCAGCAACTTTTTATATTGTCCCTGAGCAAACCCTGAACATACAGTTCTGCCTTTGTTCATCTATCAATTTTCCCAAGTCTTACACCAATAAATCAGATGATGTTATCAATGCAGGATTATAGATGATTTTGCAATTACAGGATGTAAGATGATGATACCTGTCATTTATCTTTGTGACCAGATAGTCTTTACTATTCAGCAAATATTCCTTCCTTTCACACTGGGTTATAAAGATAGCAATTGAAGAACAATAATATATGCGAAATGTTTTTGATAACAATTACACTAATTTCTGCAGCCTGCTTTTTAGTAAATAGATACAGTGATACTGTTCAACAGCTGAGCAAGGCAAAGCAAAGAAACATTTACCTAACTCTTTTTTTGTCTGCTGATTCCTTGGTTCTGATAAACACCAATGCCACATTAGGTCCATCCTTCCCTCTTGCTTTCTTTGCAGTCCCTTGAACTACACTCTTGGCAGCACAGTGCCAAATGCTGAAACAACATAGCCCCCACGAGAGAAAGAAGTTCTTCCCTTCTCTCAGGTATTTTACATGGAGCAATGCCTACAGTTTGCTTCTAGGACAGAGCTTAGTGATGTAAACAGTGAGTTTGGCATAAGTGGCACCATGCTAATCTGGACCAACTGCCCCAGAAATATGCTGAGATTTGTATTTGTTCCTTCTACCAAAGCACCGATCCAACTTACAGTTCACTGTTATTCTCAGACAAACCAGGACTAAATGACAAGACTTTCAAATGAAGCTCTTTCAATTGCTTTTTTTGGTTGAAAAAATACCTTGGAAAGCATTTAATGGCTTTATTAATTTACATAGGACTTTTTCCAAAGAGAATATTCTAACAGTTTTATCCAGCTTGTCATCCAGGGCTTACAAACGTCAGGAGGAAGCAGGCATTCTGAAGAGGGGAGAGTCTGTGACAAACCAAGATTTGGCATTCAATCGATCTTTACTGCTTTGGCAAAATTTTTAAGTTACGTTTACATGTGTGTTTGCAATATGTTATACAACACAAACCAGAGTTATCAGATTAAGAACAGAACTAGAAGTTCTAGTCCCATGTGTGTAGAAATAAAGTAACTATATACTGCACAGTATATATTTTTAAATTGTGGTGGAAAGCTGCAGTAGTGCTGCATTTTCAGATTAATAACACTTGTCTTACTCAGAAGTATTTCCTTTGCATGACCAGTGTCATGGTTTTTGCTGCTACTTGTGAACTTCTTAGTTTGCTTTAAGTCACAGGAGTGTGTTTTTCTGAACTAAAGATGGAAAAAATGGAAGACAGAAATATGGCACAGGAGTTAGTGGAAAAGAAATTAAGACAGCATTTTGGGGAGCAGATACTGTCTGCCATTTCTAAGATGAAGTATTCAGCAACCTATGTGTTATAACAAAATAGCAGTTTTCTGACCCTTTCAGATTGTTCTTCCTCAGAAGAAAGGAAAACAAAACTAACAGCATGTTATCTCTCAAACTTTGTCATGAAGATGTTAGTGCTTAACACCATTTCATAACAAGGAAAAAAATCAAAGTGACTGAGCTTAATTTATAACACAGAACTTGAATAAAATACTACAAAGTCAGCACCTTTCCAACTTTATGGATGGAGAAGCACTGAACCAGATTACTTCAAAGTTCCTAGGGACATCAGAAGTAAAAAGCTTCTGTCAGCCGTAGGTCTAATCGACCCTGCCTCTGTGCACAGGCTTGAATTGGAGGGCTTCTAAAGCATAACTAGAGAAAAAGGGGACAGAGGAGCCAATCCTGGTGTTAAGATTG
Source organism: Strix uralensis (assembly GCF_047716275.1). NCBI lineage: Eukaryota > Metazoa > Chordata > Aves > Strigiformes > Strigidae > Strix > Strix uralensis. The sequence continues at coordinate 45,373,444 of NC_133975.1, forward strand.
CCCTTCTACAGCTGTATCCCACAGCACTATTTTTTAACCAAGTGCTCTGTGACAGTCTGCTGAGATGCTTCAATTCCTTTCTCTGAAGTATGCTGTTAATAAAAACACTATCATTCTTCATAGCAGTAACCATTTCTCTCTCCCAAAGCAAAGATTTGCACAAGAGATTTACCTAAATCTCACAAAGACTGAAATGTCACTGCTCTGTCAGTGCTCTGCACAGAATATAGGCTGCATATATATCACATCCATTAGAACTGTCATACAGAGAAACACCCAAGTCAGGTCAAAGGATGATATTGCAGCCTGAACTTAAAAAAAGGAAAAGGATGTTAGAAACTGTAGATGCTCTTTAGACAAAGAAACATTCAGTTACACAATAACGATCATTACAGAAAACAGCAGCTAACAAACAGTACAGTAGTTACACTAGCAGATACATGTATTTCATCTGAATTAAATCAATTTCCTTATAACCTGAAGTTTCAAGAATTAACTAATAAAACTGGTGCATTTAGCTTTAAAGGCCATTTTCCCGCAAGATTAACATTATGCTTCTGAGAAAACATGCAAGGTAATTCGAAGCAAATTATCAAAAATGTATGACATTCAGATGAAATAATTATGATGCTTTTCAACTGAAAGTATGCTAACTCTGAGTTCCAAGAGCATATCCTGTAAATACCTAGGATTCTCTTTCAATAGCTTTGCTATAAACATGCTAGACCAGATTAAAAAGAACCAAACAAAAGCAAATGACAACACAGGGAAGAAAACTCCAGAAAAATTTATGTAGATGTATTTAAGGAGTAAGGAAGTGACAAAAAGCTGCTAACAAAACTCAACCACCTCACAGATAGACTGAACGTTTCCTGTATAGGTACTGATTTTCAAAAAGAGACTAAAATTTACTATGCTTTTGGGTATTTACCACTTTTATAAACAGCCAGTAAAGAAGAATTAATTTTTCATTTATGTATATCTGAGATATATATATGGCACCAAATTTTAGGAGACTTTCCTAAATGTAAACAATACATATCATATAGTCTCTTCATAGCAAATGCACATGCATACAAGAAATAACTGAGTTGAAGAATAGGGGGAAAAAAAAACCCAACAAATACTAAGTCAGTTATAAAAGCTCCACTCACTACAGCTTTCAGGGATAATAATGAGCTAGAGCATAAAAGCACAGTTTCCAGCTGATTTCCATTTATCCCCAATCTCTAATTACAGTATTTAGCAGCAACTATTTTCTCTGAATGAATACTGTCCTAGACAGAGAGCAAAACCTGCAGCAGCTGTGATAACAAATAATGAATGATTTGAGAGTGTATTTAATATGTGAAGTTGCACCATGCTCTCTGAATGCTTTACTTACTAATACTATAATAACCTCAAATTTTGCTTACAATATTTCTGGATTCTTCTTTATTTTTATGTTGTGCTTGTGCATTTGACATCTCTCAATCTAGTCCTATGGCTTTTTTCTGTCAGCTTTCCACAAAGAAGTAAGTAAAAAGGAAGAACTAAAATTTAAAAGCAAAACCAAAAAGATTTTCTACAACTGAGATTTTTAATGACATCATAGTATCTATTTTTCTATGACTTTTTCCCCCTCTTCTAAGAAATCAAAGATTACGCATGATGTCATACAGATATTCCTGAATTCCTCTGCCACTGCAGGTTCTGAAAGTACTAAGTAACACTGGCAAAATTTTAAAGCCATTCATTTTCTTTATTGGTGCAATGTAAGTTGGCAGAAAGGGGAATATGACACACGACCCAAACCTTGCTGTGCTTTGTATCCTAACCACAGAGCAATGTAGATTTTTCATGTCTTCCATGTCATACTTTCACTGTTAGGACTGATTATGTCTGAATAATACTTTAGCATTAAAACCAAGTTCATCACTCAACTTTAACATGCTCATTTATTAAAGCAAAATATATAAATTTCACTACTATTTTGTATTTGACTCCCCTCAAAACAACTCTTTCCTTTTTGCACTTTCATTATGCCTTTTTCTTTCTACCTTATTTCACCAGATTACTGCTTCTTCCCTTCAGCCTAGTTTCAGCTAATTTTCAGTCTTTTATTTCTTTCTCATGTGTAGCTTGTATCTGTGTACTACCTCCAAAACCAGAAAATACTGTCAAAAAGTTTAAGTGTTTCTTCTGAAAGAATATGCACCTTAAGAGGAAATTTTCAGCTCTAATGCTTATGTTGTGGTTTTCACACATGACTGCTCCTCAGAAGATTTCATTAAATAATCTGTTGGCATAGATGGCTACCCCAAAGGAAGATAAATGGTAATAAAAAAATCAACAAGAATATCCTGCATTATGATTTTACTCAAACTCGTGATAAGGGCCAAGGTGAATGTTTAAAAACTCAAAAAGTGTCTTCAACTAGGCTCTTGTCTCTGAGATTTTTAATTTTAAATCTTCGGAGTTCCTGTGGGTTTTTGATTATTAAGAGATTAAGTGTTAGGGCCTTCACACACACACAGAGCACTTACACTCCCTCCACCACCATCTCCAGTAAATCAAAGAAAGGAGCATAACTCCTCTGCCTGAGAAGAACAAAAGGAAAAATGTGTTTTTCTACTTGTGGGTTATAATTTATGCCTGTAGAATACAGCCTGCAGAGCAGATGTGTCACATTAGCCCAGGATTTCTTCCTGAAATACCTATATTTTAATAGGAAAACTCCAGAAATATCCAAATTTGGAAATACCTCAGTACTACAATTTCTGCTGCAATCATTCTCCCACATGAAACACAGCTCAACCTTAATGGAATGAAAAGTCTCTTTCTGAAGGTATTTTAGGCCCATGAGTTCAGAGGCTTTGGTTGTCCTGAAGTTCATGAACCCTAAAGCCCACTCTCTTGTGATATGAAACTTGCTGAAGTTCCTCATGCCATGGGTCAACCTCGGTGGAAATGGGCAAGTCAGGCCACAGGTTTATCACTATCAGTAAGTTTGTATATTATTGTTAGACAAAGTTGTGTATAAAGACTTCACTGGCACAAGTCTAGATAATAAAGCCCACCTAAAAAAAAGTCATTAATTTGTAGAGAAATTGATGCTGATTATGCCCCACACGAGCAAATAAAGTCTTCATGCTAATGCATGTTAAAACATGCACACGCACTGAAACTCACTTTTAAGATAAAAAATACTTTGTATATAATGAAGGTCCAAGCAAGCTGCAGGTGCACTAAATCTCACTTTAGTTTCAAAAATGTTATAATGCCTGCACTAGAGGCAGTACTAGCAAAGATGCACAAAAGCTAAGTAGTAAAGCAGAAATATACAAGTCAGATCTCCACCATCTTTTTTCTCCTTTTCTTCACCCTACCCCTCTTCCCAAACTCCTCTGCAAGGCATAAATACCTACCAGCTAGTTAATTCCTTTAAAGAGAAAAATAAAGATAATGCCTAGAAATTTCACTTAGATTCTAGCTTTCTGAGCAGAAGGTGTGACCGCAAGATTATTTCTAATACTCTTACATACCTATTCCATAGCCTTCATAGAGTTGTCTTTCACGTTCTATGGTCTGCTTGATGACAGCTTCCCGTGAACCATGTTGTCTTCCTTGTCTACCTTTAATACTGTTTTGTAACTCAATCTGCTCCAATTCAGCATTGAATCGACACATATAACTGAAAGAAATAAAATTTATGCTAGATGCAGTGATGCAAAACTTTTGCAAAACAGAATTACTTCAATAATCTAAGAAGTTATTTTACTAATTGTATTTATTTCCCATATTAGTCAGAGATGTTTCTTAGATTTGAACTATTACTTTAATCTTCAAAGTGGAAGTTCCTTTTAGAACTTCATTTGAATTATTTGCGGCTTCCAGAAGGATTAGTTTTTTTATTTGTTGCTTTTTTTAAACTATGTTTGCATAAAACAAAACTCCCACATTATTGTAATTCATCTGCTCTGGAAGACCAGTGTTCAATCCAAGTATTCCTAACTTTTAATTGCTGAATTTCACCACCTCAATAATAATTTTTAAAGTTCTTTAACATGTGTTCTACATCCTCTCACAAACACCCAACGCAAATCCAAAAAGTAAGCTTTTACTGCCTTTGCAATATCACTAGTGCTGATCAAAAGTTTACAGGTTTCATGAACAGTGTAGGAAGTATGTCACACCTTCTGAAAGGAAACTGATAGTACACCTTCATAAGAATACATATATATTATATGTTATTTAGCTAGCATGTGAAAAATGGCGACAAGCCACAGATACATACACCCAGTAGCACAGAAATAACTAAATTTTTTCTTAGCAGATTCAATTTTGGTACTTCCTGCCCTAAAAATTGACCTACCTGAGTACTGTTTAATCTTCTCAGCAAAGAAAATTCACTAATAGAGGCGTAAGTAGAATGAAATCTGTGCACTTAAGTGTCACTGAATAACCCAACTAGCAAATTCAGGAAATTACTACCGCCCAAATCATTTAGAGTCCTCCACACACGACAGAAATATAATTAAATAATTTAAAAAAACAACAAAAAACAACACGACTGTCTTCAGTAATTCTAGTGTGAATATATACATCTTTCAATATATAATTAAACTCAGTTGCAACAAAATAAACTACTTGATATCATTAATAGTAATATATAGAAAGATCTCCTCTGAGTCATCATCATTTAACAGATCTTATTTAAGAACATTATTTTGAAAGACAAATCGAGCTTTTTAATACTGTTTTTAACACCAGGCTTACTTTTCAATTAGTTCACCAGCTTCCTTCTTTGAGTACTCAATTTTATTGGGGTCAAGGTGACTTTGAAACCATTGCAATTTTTCTCCTACAAGAATAAACATTAATGATTACATCATCACTGTATCACCAACATAGATTAAAGTTCTTCAAAGTTTTTGAAATAACCCCCCATTTTCCAAGATTTTGGATAGCATCATAGAGTCACTGATATTGTGTGTACCAGGTATGAAGGCAGCTGTAACTGAAACATTCTCACATCATTTCAGATGTATTTTGTATCTTCCTCAAGGAAAAGATGTTATGCTTTGCTTTACTGGAAATTAGTTTTTAAAATATCTTTAAAATAACAACTGATATTAATTTATAATGTTTAAAATACCAATTGATATTAAAGTATCAATTGATTAAGATGGAAAGTTAGGAAGGCCCCAAGGGAAAAAGACAACACAATGGCTGAACAAAAGTTCTGATCATCACAATTTTTAAACAGATTAAATTAAAAAGATGCAGTGTCAATCATATGAAAGAGAAAAATATTCCAGGTTGTAGAATATGTTGTGTTCAAAGTTTTGACTTTACTTGCTAGCACAATGTGTCTGTTAACCTACATATATCATCCTCTTTCACAAGCAATTAAAAAAAGCATGGAGACAAGTACAATAAATACATGTACAGATGTACAAAACAGATGTTTCATCTATATTGCCCTGTTGTCATGTACACTGACTAAACATTAGGCTATACTCAACCCCAACTTCAATCCTATATATACTATGTGAGTATAAACTGTATATACTACAGAGTCAGATTATAGAGAAAGAAACTAATTGGAATATCTATAAAGTTTGTAACATTCTGTATCTATGCTAAAAAGTTGAATACTGTATTCAAATAATGAGACGTTTCTGCTCACCAATGATGCTCAAACGCAAAGCTTTGTCAGTTTTCAACCTAGCAGAGAAAAAACAGGTATGTTAGCCAGGGATGAGTAGCATCCAAATAATTATCTTCTTTTTCTTTCTCCAAAAATCATTTTTTTGGAGTCACAATGAAAGTCAAAGTAAAATTTCAAATACAAATGTTGCTAAATTCAGAAAATGTAAAACTTATTCTGCTTCATCTAAAAATTCTACTTTTTGGTAAAACTACAATCTGAAATTTGTCCAGTTTACCTATTGAGTTAAACAGTTTCTTGGAAGAAATTAGGACGCAACACTTTTCTTGGAGCACAGCAAAAGGAATTCCATGGAAGGCCTGCATTATAATAATTTCATTAAGTATTTCTAATATTCTGCTGATATGTTTAATGAGTTTGGAGATCAAGAACAAAAGATTTCTCCGCACTGCATCCTTGCAAATCAAGCACAGAATGCAAAAAATACCATTCTAGGATCTAATAAATTTGTAATAATTAATGCTTGTGCTTAGTGAACAGTAAAAGTTAATGTGTTAAGAAACCAGAACTAACACTTTATTAAAAAAGATTAAAAAAATCCATCTCAAAGTATTTTTAACTCCACCTCAATCTCTGGTGTGATACTTGAAGCCTTCTGTACTCTATGGGATGTGTGTACACAATCCAGTTTGGGATTAATTCCTTTGCTATTGAGCAGTTCTCAGAGAACAAAAGATTTCTAACAGGTAATACAGTGCCTCATGCATTTTTGCTGCATTTTCAGTCTGCAGCAATGAACCCTGAATGTCACTTTATTTGCAGAAAGGAAAATAATATATTGTTGGGATAAGTATGTAATTTGTCACTGAAAAAAAAAAATCTTAGCCATTCTGCTGGTTTTAGTTGGAATAGAGTTAATTTTCTTCACAGCACCTGATATGGGGCTACGTTTTGGATTTGTGCTGGAAACCGTGTGATAATTCAGGGATGTTTTCCTTACTGCTGAGCAGTGCTTACACAGAGTTAAGGCCTTTTCTGCTTCTCTCACCACCCCACCAGCAAGTGGGCTTGGGGGTGCACAAGAAATTGGGAGGAGACACAGCTGGGACAGCTGACCCCAACTGACCAAAGGGATATTCCATACCATATGATGTCGTGCTCAGCTGGGGGAAGAAGAAGGAAACAGGGGGCATTCAGACTGATGGTGTTTGTCTTCCCCAGTAACTGCTGCGTGTGATGGAGGCTGCTTACCTGGAGATGGGTGAGCACCTGCCTGACGATGGGAAGTGGCGAATGAATTCCCTGTTTTGCTTTGCTTGGGCACAGGGCTTTTGCTTTACCTATAAACTGTCTTTATCTCAACCCACAAGTTTTCCCACTTTTACCTTTCCAATTCTCTTCCCCATCCCACCAGGGCAGGGGTGAGCAAGTAGCTGCATGAGGCCTGGTTGCTGGCTTGGGTTAAACCACAACAGCCATGCATGGTCAGTGTATATATCCAAGAACCTCTGATAAAATTTACTTTTTTTATTTAATTATTTAATAAGAAAATTGGTAAAGGATAAAGAAAATCATAAAGGATATCATTGACAAAGAACTAATAATGCCAAAATTTAACACAGTTCTGTGCTGGGTTTGTGTGAGTGAAAGGGTTTTTGGTAGCAGAGGAGGAGGCTACAGCAATGGCCCCCTGTGAGAAGCTTCTCAAAGCTCCCCTGGCTCCAAGCCAGACCTGCCTTTACACCAAGGCCAGGCCAATCAGCTGGTGCCTCTGCGATAACATATTTAAGAAGGAGAACCTGGGAGGAGTTGGAGTTGTGAGGAGGAGTTGCAACACCTGTGTGCACACCAAGATCAGTGGAAGAAAGGAGAAGGTGGGGAGGTGCTCCAGTGCACAGCCTCCCTGCAGCCTGTGGTGAGTCAGCAGGGCCGCCCCACCACCACCACCCATGTAGGTCCACGGCAGAGCCAATGCTGACCAGCAGCCTGTGGAAGACTCCACCCGAAGAAGGCTGGGACTCTGTGGGGCAAAGCTCCCACTGTTGTAGTTCAGTGCTGGGAGGACTGCAACACACGGAGGTGGCCCACAGCAGAGCAGCATGGGAAACGCTGCAGCCCGTGGGAGGGACTCATGTCAGAGAAAGTTTGTGGAGGACTGTCTCCTGTGAGAGGGGAGCCACGCTGGAACGGGGAAAGAATGTGAGGAGTTGTTCCTCCCCTCCCCAAAGGAGAAAGAAGCAGCAGGACTGATCATATCCCTCATTCTCTGCTCCCTGCACCGCTGGGAGGAAGGTGGTAGAGATATTGGGAACAAAGCTGAGCCCAGGAAGAAGGGAGGGGTGGGTGGAAGGTGTTTTTCAGATGTGGTAATGCTCACCACAGTTCTACTCTGTCTGTTACATGTTGTTGTTAATTTCTCTATTAAATGTCTGTTCTTTTTTTCTTCCCCTAAGAGTCTGTCTTTTGCCCATGACCATAATGGGTGAGTCATCCCTCCCTGTCCTTATCTCAATTCCCAAGCCTTCAGCTTTATTTTCTCCTCAGTGCTGGAGGGGGAAGGGGGGAGTGAGCGACTGCATGGTGCTCAGTTGCTGAGCTCAAACCATGAGAAGTTCAAAGCTAACATGATGCTTTGTTAAATTCCTTGTACTCTATAGAATTTAATGAGCATTTCAGAGTTAACTGAAGTAACTCAGAGCACAGAAATCTGTTACCTGTCACAAAAATTCAGATCAAAAGAGAAAGTCCTACTTTCCAGAGACAAACATACTGTGTCACTTGGCCACAAACCTACACTGAAAAAATAAAGATTAGCTTTCTCAAGAGGTATTTCATTCTCTGAAGATCATCTAAAAGCCACATAAAAACAAATGCACAGCATGTGTGAGCTGCTAAGAATTCCACTAATACATCCAAGAAAAGCCTTTTTACTTCTATAGATACCCCAGCACCTTGGATAAGCATTTCTAATGCAAAAGTCTACATAGGTCATGCATGGGGTTTGAGTTTTATCTTAGCTGCCAAAAAACCCTGATTAATTAATTAAAATATTTTAGTATTAAAACAAAAATGGCTCTCGTTCCTGCAGGTTAAAGGACAGACCTGGATGATACTACTTAAAAAAGAAAGGGAAAAGGAATTAGATTAGAGGTCAGCTTTAAAACTCAGCTGTAGAAGATGCCTTCAATAAAAATTATGGTAGGTAGCCTACGAGAGGGCTTACACCAGGGAGTTTTAAATGGTAATAGCAACCAAGAAAAGGACACATATTCCACACAGTGGAACTTCACACCAGCAGTCCCTGCTGTGAACCTTGTATGGCAACACAGCCAGCTGAGCACATCTGCAAAGCGTTGCCATGGAGAAAACTATGATGCCATATACAAAAAGCTGCCTGATTAGAATCATAAATCATGTCATTTATCTATGCTTTAAAACACTTGCACCTGCAAGGGTCACTAGATTGTTTACTTATCAAGGCAATGAAGTAGATAACCAGGATTTTCTTCTGGAAGAAAAACCTTCAATCTCTAGGTGTACACAACTAATTTCAGTATGATTAACAATGAATGATAGGATCAGATAGTGCCTTACTGTACTTTTCATAAAAGCCTCACCTCAGTGACTGCTAGAAGACAACACTATTAGCAGGGAGGCTAATCAAATAAGGTAAGTCAAAGGAAGTTCCTCTCATCTTCTTCCACTAAGTGAGCAACATCTTTTGCTCAAGGGAAAGAGAGGGTGAGGACAGGGATACAATCTTGTGGCAGGCTGTTGCTTCTTAGTGATTTTCTCCTCCACCCATTTTGCAAAAATCATCTGCTTAGGCACTGATTATTGATGATTAGTGCTTTTCTTGATGTTTCCTAGATACTTAAAAGATTAAAGCCTTCATGCTCCATCAGTACCTCTTTATCTCAGATATTGTATTCAACTGTTCTACTCTAAATACTAACTATTAAATATTTGTCAAATCAGTTTATCAATTTAGTATTTTTTCCCCATAATATCCACACATACAAATGCCATCTACGGCTCTGAGAACTAAGATAGGCTCTTTCTTTAAGAGGAAAAAAAAAAAAAGTCATCGACAGGACATATATCCTTGTTTCAGGTTGCTAAATACCTTCCATATTTCTTCCTACCCATGTCCATTTTTGTTAGCTTACATACCAACTAGTGGCTTGGTTAAGCATTTTAGGATACTTCCATAAGAAAATCCCTCTATAAGAATTAAAAATTCTGATTGTTTTGTGGTTTTTTTTTTTTTTTATTTCTGTAGGCAAAACAGAAAGAAGAGGGATGCAGGCAAGAAAAAGGTGTGATTCAAGTGAACAAGATGACTTAAGATTGTGGTCAATTTTCTAAAACCAACTGGTCTGTCTCCTCTTATTATTGTCAAGATTAGTCTTCTGTAGTGCAGCCACAGTTTCTGAACAATAAGGTTATTATTACTGTCATATTTCATTGAGAATGCTTGCATTGGAGAATATCTGCACAATGGGGGCTGTAAAAAACTTCTGCAACTTAGAGCAGAATTTCTCCCTCCTTTTCCCCAGTCCTGCATTAAGTAATGAAATTCCTTGTGGGTAATGTCTTCCCTTTTTTATTATCTTGTTTGGGCAAAAGATACTTCAATATGCATCTCATAATTAAATGCAATTTCCTGTTTAACATAAACAGGAACATTCACAGTAGTTATTTCTCTTCCTCCATCAAATAGAAAAGTTAAAAAGTAAATAGAAGTCTAAGCTGTCTCTAGTGCTGAATCCTGTCTCCAGTCAAGTAGCAAAGAAAAAAAAAAACAAAACAAAAAACCCGAAGAAACAAACTACGCAAAATCAAAGCAAACATTTACCGATACTTCTACAAAAGACTTTCTCATCTCCCAGTAATATGCCATTCAAGGGCTTCCTACACTGAGGGTAATACCTTTGTATTGAATAGTAATCAACAGATAAAATGTACGTATGTTCAAAAAATATTATTGCACAGATTTAGCCAATCACAATTGCAGCATCTTCTGGCAAGTAAATCCACAGCTTAATTAAAATAATAGATGAACTGTATGAACTTCCTAGATTCACTGACTGTCTCTGATCCACTTTCTCCATACTGCAGAATGCATTAGCCTGTACAGAGAAGTTATCCCCTTCACTCAGGGCTGGTGAGATCATATTGAGAATACTGACTCCAGTTTTGAGTCCTCCACACATTTAAGAGAACTTATTTCTGTAAGGTAAGAAGCATGGTCGAAAAAGTACCAGATTTGTAGATGGGATTAAGAAAGAAAATACTGTAGAGATTATGAAGCAGCTTCTCCTATTTGCCACCAAAGGATGTATTAACCTTCCACCCAGAGAACGGGGTTGTCATTAAATAGAAGTAATTTGGAAAAGTGTTTCTGTAAATATTTCAACTTCAGTGAGTTATTTGACAGTGAAAAAGTCTTCAGTAGATTTATTGCAGTTAAGTCACAAATTTGGAAGCAATAATGCCAGAGCATTTATTTATTATTATCAGCTGTCACTAAAAGAAGACATTTAATAGACCTGCAAAAGCAATGAGGAAGAACAAAACTGGTGTGAGCTACTTCTTCCTGACTGTAGGATTGGAAAGCTATCCTCCATCCACAGCATCAGAAATTTATCTTGTCTTTCTCAGAGTTCTGCAAAATGAACCCAAACCCCACCATTATATTAAAGAAACTGAAAGCTAAGTAACTACACTAAAAAGACTGGTTAGTGGCTAAACTAACTGCTTTTAAACACATGCTTAAGCCTCAATATTTAAAAAAGAATAAAAATCTTAAGATTTAACAAGCTGATCACTAAGATAATAGGGAGCCAAAAGAAACTAGAACCCTTAACAAGTCTTTTAAAGACACAAAGGAAAAAATCAATATTCATGTCTTTTGAGTTAAATTGCTCTTCAAGCCAAGACAGTACAGAAAATATAGACAACTGGAGGATGTTTTTAATACAAATTATTTTTAGAACAACACAACAAAAGAGATCTACAAAGTGCAGATCTGTGAACAACACTAGTTAATTGTTTAGGACCCAGAACTGCAAGATGCAGAAATCTTTTTTATAGATAGATCATTTTGCTGTCCCAATACGCTTTGGATGGTCCAGACTGACACACTACTTCCGGTGGAACAGTTTCCCTATACCATCAGCCTAGAGGCCTCACACTTGAAACAGTAAGGAGGCTTGGAAAAGAAAAGGCAGAAATCAAGGAACAGAGCCTAAAGATAGCAATCTACATGCTCTAATCTTAAACTTAAGTTTCTCTCTGTGGAGCACCTCTGCTCGTGAGGCCTAAAAAGGATAATGATCAACATCCTAAAGGGAGCCTAAGGGGAAGGATAGCTATCTACATCCTCTAATCTTAAACTGAGTTTCTCTCTATTCAGCACTTTTGCTCTGTGAAGGCATTAGGCTTCACTGATCCCCCACAAGAATTCAGGATAAACCATCTGCTCTTTTGTCAGGCAGCTTGAAGCTCATCTTTTATTAGCTTGCTTGGCTGCCAATATTTAGTAATTTTTCCTAAAACGGTGCTTTTTCCTCAGGTAACCTGTGACACATACCAAAAGGTAACCTGCTTTTTTCACTTGCAATGATTAGCTCCCTATTGCTACATTTCAGAGGAAAGGAACAGAAAGGCTAACCATACTGCTACAAATACCACTATCTTTTAAACAAGTAAAACACTCATTGTTTGTTTCTTGTAATGTGGTAGACTTACATGTGTTAGCAAAAGCATTTGAACTAAACTTATATCCTTCAAAAAAAGACTTCAAAGAGGATTAACCTGTCATTATGCACAGGGGAAACTACTATCTATAGCCCAAATAAAGGGCAAGGATCATTTAGCTATCATTAATAGCCATGGCAATGGGTACTAGGAGATAGAAGGAAGACACTGTAGCAATTGTTCTACATGTACTGCTAGTCAAGATAAGGTTATTACTTGCAACGGATAGGAAGCAAACTGCCTAAACATATACCCTCAATTCATCCTTGCATAACCTGGTTCTCCAGCACTGAGAAGTTAACTGCTGTTCAATCCAACAAATCCATTTTTTTAGTATTGCAATTATTGGTATGGTGTAAAAAAAAAAATAATCAAAAATTAACATGGTTGAACATAGAGCTGCATTCCACAATGCATGAACTGGAGCATCTTCTGTAAAACTACAACTGTGGAGTCTAGTGAAGATAAAAGACTGTTATTGTCATGTGCTACACTATGAGACATAATCTACTCTGGCAAGCACAGACAGAAATATATATAGTAAAGACTAGGCACTAGAACCAACTCTTAGATGAGCAAGTCTCAAAATTAATACATTTGGTGACAACTGCTGAAAGAAAATAAACTTCCAATAAATTAAAGAATTTAAATTTTTGTCTATCATTGGGGGACCTAGAATGGTTTTCTTAACCAAACTTAAGGGTTAAGATCATCTAGATCGTCATACAAGAAAGGACAAAGTGTGTTACAATTGCTTACTACAAGTATATCTATCTAGAGAATCCGTTAGAAAGTCAGTATTTCCAGTTTACTGAACCTTGTGTGCTCAAAACTCCTAAGTGGCATTTGGCTCCTAAAACAATTGATTCTATATTTTGCTATGCAGACTTCACCTGGCAATGTTAGCAGTGGTCTAAGAGTCCACTGTTGCAACGGTGGCTCCGGTAGCCCAAGACACCCTGACACTGCTTTGAGTATCCTTAAAGCAGTAAACTTTTCCGCTGTTCAGCAGAAAAAGCACCCATGTTAGAATAAAGCAACATTACTTACATACTATGACTTGCCAAATCTATCTGCCTCGGTAACAAAGCCTAGTCAGTACAAAGCCAACATCTTTTCATTCCCTTTCATGGAAAGGAACCTAATTACTGCAATATTACTGCATTAAGCAGAGAAATGAATGATGCAATTGGTGCTCTCTTACCTGCAACAAAATAGATTGTCCTGTGCAATCTCTAACATATAGCTTAAAACCTTCTCCATTAAGAAAAGTAATTCAAGAGAAAGTTAAATGGAAGAACACTATTCCAGTGGGAGTTATTTGCTTTAACGTCTTCCTGTTTCAAGAGGAACCAAAAGTAGCACTCTAACAGGAAACATCAGCACAAGTGTCTATATCAGTATGACTCTACCCACAGAGACAATCACTAAAAGATTTGACTGAGTGTGCCATGTCATAATGAATAATCAGTATATCACTCCTTCACTCAGTAAGTTTTCTTGTGCCTGTTTTTCTTTACGGCAAAGTCACGTATCTAAGCACTAAGAATCAAGTATGATTCAGTTATCTTTTGTGATTAAGCGCTCTGAGTGGCAGTTATGAGGCAAGATGAGAGAGTTAAGGGATGAAGTAGTCAATTCAGCATTAAGAAAATAATAATCTACAATAAAAACTTACCTTAAAATCAGGAGTCAGAGCACAGACAAAACATGAAGCAGCAGGGAAAACTTCTTGCACACTAAGAAACTGCTCAATCATGCTACTTGTAAATTCTTGCAGAAGCTCTGCTTGATGATACATGACACAGCTATGCTAGTAAAGAGCCCCTTTCTAGTTAGAACAACCTCACAACTTTGCTGTGGATAAGGTTGTACATCCATCCCCAACCATAAAATTGCACAGTCTCTGAAGAACATTTCAACTGCACTAGGAGTTCCCAATTTGATACCTTCAGACATACAAGCATTTGGGCTCAGCTGACATGGTCCATCCAAATACTAGCATATTTTGACAGAAAATGCTTTAAGTTTGCTTTAATAATTTCCTAAACAAACACTCATAGCATATCAACTAGCAAGCTGAGACAGAATGGAAACTGAAGGGCAGTCTTCTCCAGCTATCTTTTCCCTCTGTGGAATGGGGAAACAAAACTTAAAACCAGAAAACCAAACTTGCCATGGAACAGCAGGAAATCACCAAAGTGGAGTTAACTAGTCAGTTTTATTGGGAAGTCTCTCTTCTGCAGGAAGGTTTCTGGGTTTTCTTTTCTTAAACTCAGTACTTCTGCAGAAACAGCTAGACACTAAGCAGGATTCTTATTAAATCTTGGAGTAAAGTCAAACTAGGTGACTAAGCTTCATGTGAAATCACCAGCATCACGCCATTCAGATTATAAAAGCAAAATACTGCAATAAGAAGAAACCTAACTTGTACGGACAATACCAAAAATCAAGCAGCAGAACTATACACTTTGTATAAGCTGATTTTTTGAATATAAACCTGTCAGTTCACATGGCCCAGCATACTAAGTTATACAGGCCTTTCTGTTTCTTAAGGTTTTATCAGCGTAACAGTCCCCTTCCACCAGCACCCTACTCCCCCCAAACAAAAAGTATCTACTGTGATATCATCCTTTGGTCTGTACAGAGATTTTGCATAGTCAACTTACTTTTCTTTCTTTTCCTGTTTGTGTGCTTCCTTTGCAAGCTGCGCAGCTTTTCTGCTGTAAGGATGGATAACTTTCTTCTCCTGCTTCCCTCCTTGGGTTTTTCGCAACTTGGGCTGTAAAGAAATAAAAGATACTATACGCTACTAAGGTTAAGTAAAACATTAAAGGAAAGGCAGAAACACACACCATGGTAAAGACTTAATGTCATACAACAGTATCTCAGAAAGTCCTTAACTTGTAGTAGCAGCCTCTCAGTAATATCAGTTGGATCTTACCCTCCCTCAGTAACAAACAAAATTACTTGAATAAGGTACATGCTGTAACAAAACTACTGGAGGACCGAAAATGCTCTAAGAAATCTTACATAGTGACTACTCTCAAAACACCTATTTTGTAGAGCTCTGCAGTTAGGAAACTAAGGTTACCTCTCTAAACCTTTGCAGTAAATGTCCCCATTCAAGCTTTTATCTGATCGTTGCACCCGGGTTTCCGAAAAAGGCCCTACGTAATTTGTACAACATAACAAAAAGGATTTTCTTGTCCCTCCCTAGAGTCCATGAGAATGCCTCACACCAGGGAGCAGCCAGAGGCTTTCCTTCTCCAGCCCTTTATGCAGCACCGAGAGAGACTACTCAAAAATTTAAAAAATACTGTAACACTACTTTAAGTTATGTTACTTTTTGGTGAAAAAGTTTTTGAACAGAACTGAAAGGCTTGATCTACATAATTTAAACTGCATATTGTTTAAGTCTTTAGCTGTGTGCAAAAGAGACACCTGAAAGCAAGGACGCTAAACGTGCAAATGTGATGCAGGAAACAGCAATCGATAAACGGACACTTTAGTACATCATTTATGTTAGCATCAGTGCTCAGGATTGCGAAACGAAGAAGAGATTAAGGCAAAGATAAATTATCCTGAACACCTAAAGAAAGCTCCAAAGGCACCCTGCACTAGTTTCACGCGTTAACCCCGCTCCTCGCATCCTGCTCCCGTCAACCCGGAGGTGCTCGATGGCGGGCACCGGCCCAAAACCAGCCCCGCGCCCTTCCCCACCGGCTTCCCTGCCGGGAGGGCCCGGAACCACGCAACACCCCCCCCCCCGGGAAGAAGCGCGACGGGCAGGGCCCCTCGGGGCTGCCCCCTTCCCCCGGGGCCGCCGACCGGCGGGGAAGGAGGGAGCAGCTTTTAAACGCGAGGCCGGTTTACCGCTGTTAACGGCCCACACGGCCGGGACCCACCGCGGACGCCCGAGGCCTCTCCAGGAACGCCGGTGGGGCCGCTCCCGGCAGGAAGGAAAGGGCCGGTAGCGCCGCGGGCGGCCCCTCGCCGCCCCCAGAAGCGGCGACTGCAGCATCCCTACCCCCAAGGCCACCCCCACCCCCCTACCCCCACCGCCACCCCCACCCTCCACACGCACCATGGCGAGCCGCCCTCCTTCCGCCGCTGCCGTGCACCAGCCAAAGGGGCCCGGGCGGGCGTTGCGCGGCGCGGCGGGCGTTCCGCGGCGGGGCCGTGCCAGTCGCGACCGGCTTCGCTCACACCCCCGACGTTACTTGTTGTGAGCGAGTCTGCTTTTCCCCCACGAAAACAAACAGAGCAAGAGCACAAAGGTGGTGGTTGGCCCGGGCTGCAGAGCTCCTCCAGAGCCGTCCTAAAGCAGGGTTGTGTTAAGAAGCCACCACCCAGAGCACGGGCCTATGGAAAAATCTTTGTGACTGTGATGTCTGAAAAGCGGGTGTGTCGCCCGGTGTGCAAGAGGTCAGTAATCACTCAGGAGAGACATTATCTACTTTAGGGTTGTGCAAGCCTAGATGCTCAGTGGCTTCCCATAACTCAAGCACACCAACAGAACTTTTCATGCTATATTTATACACAAAACTTGCAGAGTTAGTAATTTTCCAAGGCCATCCTTTCTATGATGATTAGTTAGTAATTTACATACAATTATAAACCTGCTGACACAATACTTCTACTGCTATACATGCTCAGGGGAAGGGTCTTCACCTGTGTAAGGGTATTCTTGTCCTATAGGCGTGATTCTTGTATAATGAGGATAGTTCAGTCCAGGATACATGGACCTTGAGTTTGCTTGCCAAGTTGGCAATGTACCCTCTTCAAGGTCTAATTGCTCCGGGATGTCCTTGCTCAAAGGTGGCTTCTACTTGTTCTTCTGATTAGGGATGTCTTTGGCTTTAACATATATAAAGAACATCTTTCTTGACCTAAGGGTAATATCGCTACATTGTTCTAAAAGTTTAACCTTCAATGACTGTTCGGCTCCAAGCACCACTGACTCAACAGAGATACCATTGTTAGGCTTTATTACATCTTGTTTTTCAGGCACTGATAACTTTTTTCTGTCAAGTGTTTTAGTTCATTTCTATAATACTGAATGAGAAGCGCTGGAGATCAGTGCTCCTTTGGTTTAGACGGTGTGACTTCTCACCAGACTACAGAAAGGAATTCATGCCCCAAAACTTCCCTGGTTTTGCCAACTTCATCACATAGGCTGACAGAATTTATCCCTCCCCATAAACCTTACCTCTCTGGGATACTGTAGAAGTACATGATGAAGATTTTATCAAAGGTAAGACTACACAGCCAGGGGTGGCGTCTTCCCCAGCTGCCCCCAGTGAGGAGCCCCCGACACCTGTGAGCAGGCCACATTTGTTCCAGCCCCACTTCTTACATACCCTCCTTACACCTGAAAAAGAACAATAAAAATTATTTTGCAAACTGAAGGTTTATATTAAGACAGGATGTTTTCTTTTACTGTGGTGACCTACCAAACCTTTACCTACAGTATGAAAGATCTGCTTCTAAATGATAATTAAAAATTCACTGACACCTGCATGTGCCATCATTTTCACATAGTAATGCTTAATACTGAGGTACTACGCAGTAATTTCATACTACTTTGTTTCACATTCCCAGTGAAGATCAGTGAATGCAGAAGTGCATTGTAAAAGTCCTTTTTACAATATAGTAGTTCCTCAAAACTGATGTTTCTTACTAAGATATAACTTCACAGACATAATTCATGATTTCTCTAACATCTCAATGGCACTTGTAAAAGACTCTCAATGGGCTAAGGTCACTGTAATTATGTTAAAATACTTTCACTTTTTGAATTATGAGTGAGTTGTTCAGCTTAATGATGATTTACTTTGATCTTTGATAGTATGACAGGTCAGGGAACATAGTTTACAGCTCTGAGTATTGCCAGGTAATGTGTCACCACTAGGGACTTGCTATTCTTCAAGTTATCAGAAGCAGTCAAACGTGTTTGTCATATGAAAATGTGTAACAGCTCCAGTATCAGAAACCTAAAAAGTCTAAACATTGAGGTGATAAGCAAAACATTCTCATTACTTATATTCTTGTAGAAATTGCTAAAATCTGCAGTCTGATCTCATAGCATGGTGCACTTTTAATATTGGAAAGCCCATTCCTGTACTAGAAGTGGTTTTTTTGAATGTCTTTCTTCATAGACCTTTTCTAGAATGTCATTTCTCTTATGCTTAAGCACTTTACAATGTTCATCACATGTATCTGTCACCAATTTATGCCCACGTGCATTTTGCGTTCTTGTGCCAGCATCATCCTTTTAGCTTAAATAGTACTTCTTTCATCTTTTTCTGTGAAAGAAAGTGGAAAGGACAGTCATTTTGTTTTAAAAACTACAACTTCAAGTTATTCCATCTTCTTAACTATCTTGGCAGAATAAATAGTGAAATAATAACTCACTGATAGAGAAGGTGTCCACAGGAGCTGACACACTTTTTAGTGGAATATGCCTACTTTCAGCAGAAAGGGTCTCAAACAGACATGGATTCTACTAACGTCATTCTGCTAGTAGTTCTTCTTACTATATATGATCAGTTCTCTTTCACTTGTCTAAAAGTGGGAAGGCAGTACTTTGCTATCTTTTACTAATGCTACACAAAAATTTGATTTGTTCACCAAATATTTAAAGAAATATATTCATTGTAAAGATTTTCCCTGAACAGTATTTCCCCAAGTTTTTTACTAAAAAAAAAAAAAAAAAATAAGGAAAGTGTGATTAGCTCGAGCTAAGTCTTCATTCAGCTTGTATTGGAACACTACCTATTTGTGCACTTGCAATAAAACTGTTTCACAGATTTATAGAACTGCGACAGAAGGCAGTGTCACTAGCAATTTCTTTTTTTTTTTTTAATCTAATAATTTAGGATGCAGTAGTCATAGACAGGAAACTGAGCAATGAATTTTAAATAGTCCATCCAAGTAAATAGATTTAGAGTTATGCTGTCAAACAGCACAGGAATCATAGTAGCAAACTAGGGAATTGCTCTGTTTTAATGCTATTCAAATCTACATGGGACCAGCAACTTATAGTTAACTGAAGGATGCTGAAGGAGGTCAGACAATATGGTAAAATGGCAGTGTAAACGTTTTGACTATAGACTCCCACTCATGAATACAAACCAAAGATGAAAAAAGTAATTTTTAGATTCTTTATTCATTTGGATGAACAAAAATGTGGCTATGTTTTTTGTCTGCTAAGAAACTAATTAAAAACACTGATAAAGAAACAGCATTGACTTAATTCTTTGCTTTTAGATGAACAGTTTCCAAACTTGAATCATGACCATGTTGTGATTGCAGCCTTTCCTTTATTCAGGCTCCCAAATGCAAACATGAGCATGAGCACCCGCTTTCCTGTCGGCCTGTTGGCTCTGCTCACATCTGTTACAGCCTCCCTCAGATTAATGTCCTTAGCTTGGAGACTTTAAAGCACGCATGCCTGGAAATGTCAATAGCTATGCTATTCCCAGCAAAATACCACAGAAAAACTACTGTGGTTTCCATCTAGTTTTAGTTTTACAGAGATATGCTGGGTGGGAAGCAGGGGGGGATGTGTAACTAGCTTTACATCTGAGCTGGAGGATGTGGTTGGGACACAAATTGCATCTGAAAGATACCCACAATGCAAGATTACCAAGACTCATTCTACCTAATCTTAAATTTTTAATTGGGACATTAAGAAGGAAACATAGGCTCTGTAGATACTTACACTTAATGGGCATCTCCAAGGGGCTATTCAGCTGGTCTTTCACCATTGACTATAATGAGACCCTTGGGTGATGATGTATTTAATTTGATGACCTAGTTACAAACCAAAAACTATCAATGTAAATGTGCACTGATTTCTCGCCCAATCTTGTTCTTTAAATAGTTTGTAATCTGGAAAAAAATTGTTGCTTTTTAATACTTCACTCTTCCCATCTACAAAAGATCTTTTGTAAAATGTCTTGACAGCTGTGTAAAATAATTGCTGTGTAAGTTCTCCTAAGTCATGTATTCATCCGGGGGGGGGGGGGGGCGGGGCGGATGGGGGGGGGAGGGTGGAGGGGGCAAACCACAAGTATCCAAATTTGGCATGTTGATATCTGGATCTTAATTTGCATTTTTTGCATTAATTTCACTGATACCATTGCAAATGCATGAATTAAAATGAAAGGATACCTGGCTGTGATACTCTTTCCTACGGTGTTCTGTATCAGTGAGGCAAAATAAAGTAGGTTTGCTAAGTATAGATTAAATATTTTTACATCCATGAACAGATTTGCTTTTAAATTCTAGTTACTATGGAATATCATGTTAAATATTATAAAGCAGTGACTACAGTATGGTACTTAGGAGACAGTGGCCATACACTTCTGAGAAGGGGAGCCCATTATAATGACAATACCATGTACCGGATTTTCAGAAATTCTGACATGTAAGAATTAGACCAATTGACATGTGAGAGTTAGACCGATTTCTGAATATTCTTGAAGATCTCATTTACAGTGTTATAACTGCATTAATTAGAATAGAAGTTAAAATTGTGGTTAGCTTAGTTTTAATAAAATGCAAATTTCCTGAGTTCAAGGGCATCAACTAAAGGTCAAAGCAATTAACAGCTGGGTTTAGAAGCTAGAAAAAAAAGTAATGAGCAGGGAACAGCGAGCAGTCAGACATAGCTTTGGCAGGATTTGCCTTCGTTTGAAACGCATCTGTAGTAGAGCTTTAGTGGAAAGACACATGTAGAGTTTCTTGACTATATTCTCTGTTTTCAATAAGACCAAGCAATACAACAGAAATAGAAAATTGCAGTTATGCTTATTTTGAGGATTTTTTTAAACTAATCTGTTTTACTTTTGTGATTTTTGCATGTGCTATTACCTTAATGAATGAAGAATATAGCCACATGATGGTAAATGTAATAGAAAATACACCACTAACTTTAAATTGTGTTGGGGTTTGATTTTTGGTTCTTTTTTTTGCGTATTTCGCTTAATGTATATTTGTTTCAAAGTTCCTGGTGAATGATATGCTCTTAGGAATGCCAGTTTCTTTCTACCTATGCAGAGTTCAGATCTGCTCGCAGCAGTGAGGGTATGACTGAAACTGGTATGGTATTGTTCCAGGGATTGTTTAAATATAAATAAATCAGGTAAGAATGATAAATCACTGAAACTGACACATAATCTGGGTTATCTTTAAATCAACCTTTAGAAGAATAAATCAACTAATGTTGGCATTGTCACAGTTAGGTCACTGACCAAGTTTCAGTAAATCTGAGGATGCATTCACTGGTTTAAAGACATACCCTAATGTTTGCTGATTTCATAAATACAATGCTATTTGCTTTTAATTTAGCCAGGTTTATGCTTTGAAATTACATTCCTATCAATTCAGTGCCATTGTTTAAGTCCACAGTTTATAGATTGTGAACATGTTTATCTGCGTAGCTGAGGCAGTATTTCTACAAATTTGACTTTAATGACTCAACAGAGCTCTAAATGAAGGCAAGAGGGCCTTGTTTTGAAACTTGTGTTCTTCATGTGGGTTACAGCAGATTTTCCGGCATGTCTGAAATGGTCTTTAAATTGCTTATATTTGGCAAATTTATTTTTATTTCTGTCATTGATTTTGGTGTATTTTGCACTGATATCTTAATTTCTCTGCTGTTAAACTAAGAAAAGGTATAAGAGAAGCAACTGTTTACATAATTTACTCTTCCCTTCCTTGTTTACAACTATTTCTAAACTATACCACACAAGAAACTATGAAGAACACCTAATATGTTCCTTTGATTATGTTTCATGCTACCTATTTCTGCATTTCCTGATTTTTCTAAATGCTGCTACTTTTTTTTTGGTTTTGTTTTTAATCTCTCCTTTCTAATTACACTCAAGCTCTTCCTAACAGATTCCTGTCACTAATCAGAGCAGCGGAAGACCACTTACTCCTTTTGACAGAGCCTCCTAGGCTGATGCAATTACCTGGCATAGTCAACCATTTTATCAATCCCTTTAACCTTTTAAAATTACTGCTCTTGCCACTTTATTTCTTTTGATTTTTAAGAGGCTTTCTGGTGCACTATATGCTTGCAGATATTTTAAAATTCTAAATAGGACTTAGTGTATTAAAAACACTAAAATAGCAGAAATCATCCTCCACGCAAATAACCTACAATGTTTTGTAATATCACCCTCTTCTATTCCATCTGTTTCCTCTTTTCCTTTTCCATCCCCTGTAATTCTGACACAATCAAAAAAAAATCATGCATGGTAAAATGGAAATGTTTCAAATAGACCAATTCTGCACATTTTGAAAGTCCTTTGTAACACAGCAGCTATGCAGCATACTCTGCAAGTTTCCAGTTTCAAGATATTGAGTGTAGAAGTATCTGAGTTTAAAACTGTCTAGAGGAAAGAACCTGAAATGAGATTACAGAGTAGTAGTATAACATGCTGCCACTGTATAGCATGGCATCTTCAGCAAAGAAAATCCAATCTCAGCCACTGTATAGCATGGCATCTTCAGCAAAGAAAATCAAATCTCATATGTTAGATCCTTTAGATACTCTGGTTTGCAGGCTTCGTTCTGGTCCAAATTCCAGTCAGGGTGCAAGTGAGTGTGTAAATATGCACAGATTCAACTCTCTGGAGCCCTCAGTTTCCTTTGGGCCCTTGGTGTGCCCAGTGGCTTAATGTTCAGCTAAAATGATCAACAGTTCACTATGTGGGCAGATATATCTGGGCAACATGTCTGTAGTTCAGAGAATGAACTGCTTCTGCCTCTGCTTAAACTTCTGTTCAGCCTGTATGGGCACCTATCTGAAGAATTCCTCCTTATAACCATTAAAATTGACCCATTTGTGAAGTTGCTACCAAATTCACAATATAATAACTTAATTTTATTCTTGTGAGACTTAAGCTATCGTCACTTTTTTCTTCGATAGTGAATTGAATCTACTGCCCAATAAATCTATCAGACCTAGATATATCGGACATTTTCACGATACATACACTAGGAATAGAAACATAAGAAGAAAAATCTTTGACAATACAGAAGATGATTACTCAGCCTAAAAGATTCATATTTCTGTGTGACAGAAAAACGTGAAATGATTGAAATCTCAGTATTTTGTGTGCCATTAAAGTTTGAGTGACAGTAGCTAATTTCTTAGTCCTATCATCTGGTTTGAGTGGTCTCTTTCCCTCTTGTCCTTTTCAGTCTCCTTCACTTCAGGCCCTGTAGTTGCAGCAGTTGAGGCTATTATATGAATATATTGTATAATATTTTAGATGAGGTGACTCTGGAAATTCAATCTTGTCAGAGATTAATGGAAACAAATTTCATCCATCAGGACTCAGGAAGTTTTCTCCAGCTCCTCTACCACACTTATTGGGGTGTCAGGTGACTGTGAAGCTACAAATAATTTCTGATTTTGTTGTTTATACTGAATTTTCCTCTTTTTTTAAACTTGGAATAGACTTTCTCATTACGGCAGTCAAAGGACATCACCGTATTATGCACAAGTATACATATATACAACCCTCTGATATTTTCAGTTTAAAATCATGTAATGCCCCTAACTTCTGTAGCATTACACTACATTACAGTAAGCGAGCACCTCTCCTATAATGTTTATTTTTCATTAGATAATCTGCACACTTTTGAGTTTCAAACTGGGTCTGCAAGAGTGATCTGGGGATAGTCTAGATAAACATGTTCAGGCTCATTGCTATATACCTGTATTACAAACTACATCCTTTTAAATTCTGTTTGGCTGTTTTAGCTGATTGCCTAGCTTTTCTCATTAGATATAACTTCTTCTTGTAAACCTTCCACCATCCTAATAATTCTTCTGGTTATCTCTGTAGTCCCTTTAATGTTTTCTATTTTTTCCATGATTTCATTAGTGTCTGTTTAAAGGAATTAACCTTTTAGAAGAAGACGAAGATAATGATGAGCTTGGATTGTTTTCAGTCTTTGGAGTGTGCGATTTCTAGAGACTGGATCATTTCATCCTCTGCAAAGTGTAAAAAAATAGTCTCTAAAATCACTTAGATGACCCATATTTAACAGTGTGTTTATTCCTTTAAAAAAAATCTTACCCTACTTAATGGTAATACTTGTTTTGATAGAGTATCTTCAATCAAGAAAATGAGTGATCAGTTTTATATGTCTTTATTAATAATATAACTCTAGGAAAAGTAATTAAAATGTGACATGGTTCATCAAACATAATTTTGTTGGACTCATTTTTGTGCATATGCTCAGCATTGAGAACATGGGTTGTGCATAACGCTGTATAGAAGAAAACACAGGCAGAGTTTCCAATGGATAGAACGTAATTTGCTGAGCTACAGAAGATAAATTAAGGAATTGAGGAATTAGGGAAGGTTAGTTTTGTTTCATTTAAGATTATAGTAACTGGATTGGTCATCATGAAAAATTTGCTAATTTTACCCTGGATAAATAAATATATAGATATATCAGTCTGTGAATTAAATGCACTTCTCCACTTATTATAAGAAACAGTGGGAGCACAGACTTAACAGTTACTGTGATCTAAATCATTACTGAATGCAATTAGTGTAAGAGCAATCATTGTGTAACGTAGTGACTGCTGTGTAATTGCACTTCTGTTGTATGAATCTAAAATTGTCTAAAGACAAAGATGTTTAGTGAGCTCTGTGTAGGTTAACGGCACTGAATGAAGGTAACGAAATCTTGGAAAACTCTGCTTCCATATTCAGAGCTGTTCCTATCTGGCTCTGCAGTGGTATAACTTCACCCATCAACCAAAGGCAATTTTCCCGCTAGCTATGACCTGATGCTTACAGCAAATTTGATTACATTCTCTGTGCTGTGGCTACTGTACTCTTCATATATTAAGAATGACTTTGGAGAAGAAAACTCTCCAGAGTTAAACCTGTTGTGTAGCTGCTAGTATGTAAAACAGGATAAAAAAGACATTATAATTAAACACTTTCACAGTATTACAAGACAGCTGTACTAACTGATATGCCTGATAGGCTATGCCTCTGATCCTTGCATTTGTTATTTATCATTAGTTCCCTTCTTGTGAAATTCTGAATTTCAAACCAAACCGAAAGCTTTCTGGAATAAAAAGTAGAAAAATATTTACTTCCCAAATAAAGGAACTTATTTGTAAAAATAATTTTGAAATCATTTTAACTCATTTCCATTCACGGTCTTCACATTAAATAACACTACATTCTAGAAAACCAGGCTCTGATGCTTATCACTCAAATCAGGACTCTGAGTCCCATCGTTCACTGCTGCAGAGACTTGGAAGCTATTTTGGAGGGACTGTGGAAAAACCATGTCCCCTGCCCCAGACTCTGTTATAGCATCCACAAGCAATCTTGCCTCCAGCATTCATTTCTTGCTATGCTGAGGAAAAGGTTGCTTAATGTATTTTTTTCTGGCTGAATGGCCCTCAAGGTTGCAAGCTCAGGCAAAAGCATTCACATCGGTATTGACTTCTGCATTATACTGATTGTAACTGCACAACTAAGCCAGGAACCCAGAAGTTCTTGGTTTGAAATTGTTGAGAGGAAGGCAAAACATTGCAACAGAAAGTCTCTTCCTAAAAGCTCTCCAGCCAGATCCTCTGCTTTTATAAGATGGCACTGCTGTGAAGCTAGGATATGATTTAACATTACTTTTTTTTTTCTTTAGGGACAACAGTTATTGAAGCCACTATTTTTAGTACAACTCCTGAGGATTCAGGTCTTTATTACTTATCTTGTAATATGATATGCATAGGAAACATAATCATACTGCTTTGGCTAAAGCAAAGTGAAAAGACCCATTATTTTAAAAATTAAGTACTGCTCCATAAAACTGTGCAGAAATAACTAAATAATGTCTGCATTTTCTAGTAGTTCAAAATGGCTTGGGATCTAAACAAACTAAATGACAGCTACTAGTGACAGTTTCATGCTGCTAGTTCCTTACCTTGTCTTTTGTTCTTGGATGGCAGGAGAGGGAAAGATAATTAAAACCAAGAAGAAACAACTAAAATCAGTGACATTAACTGAAATAGCACAATAGACACTTACATGTCTAGAAATACAAAACCATTTTTTCATATCATCGTTTCCAGCTGTAAATGTGAATTTGTAGAATTAAATGTCTTTTGGGGCTGTGTAAAATGTCACTAACAATAGCTGCATTGCAGCAATGATTCTGTCAAGGTGTGATACAACTGGAAGTTACAAGCCATTATGTAGCACTGAATCTTGAGCCACCATTCAGCAAAACTCTTATACCTTCACATACAAGCATCCCACTTCCCTCCATACATTTAAGACCTGTTCACGCTTAGTAGCTTCTCAGTGGTTGGAATACAGAGAATTGTTTAGTATGGCTAACCAAATGCTGCCCAGTAGCAACATATGTGGAAATAGAGGGCTACGGAGAACTGAAAGAGTTAAGATTAGGAAATCTTAACTCCTCATACAGTGATAACCTGTAATCTGTTTTAAATATGACCGTGTGTCTTCATGAAATTGAAATGTATCCCACAAGACAGGATCCATAGGCACCATCCTTTGTTCTCTGTAGGCCTCCTTACATCTGGAATTCGGAGACTCTACTATATCCAGAGGTGCCAGCAGTTTACCCAAGGTTTCAAGGGTCTGCTGCTAGCAGGTACAAACAACCCACCAAAAAGCTCTATGGTAAGTTTGCCATGAGATTTGCAAAGATATACACTAGTAACTCCCTGCAAATAATGTTTGAGCCTTGCAATTATATTCATGCCTAGAAACTTGTGACTGAAATTTGTTATTTGCTTACAGTAAACACTTATTTGAAACCACATTGTCTGTATGGTTCCTGGTGTGTCAAGAGCACTGAAAACTGCGTATCTCCAAACCACACTTACTTTCATATCAGCTTTATTAAATAGTAAACAAATTGGCAGCATATTTTTCCTGTATTGGGAAGAAATATAACCCTGACTCCCATAAATATGGCTGAACTATTATGCATCACAATTACCTAAATTCAAGCTGTAGCACAAGTCTGGCTTGAAACTTTCTCAGCTTTAAAATTCATCATGAAGTTGTGAACACCATGCCCATTTTGGAGTGTCCGCCATTCAGTGGCTGAGTTGTATAGTCACTTAACCCTCCTGTTGTCCTCCAGAAATCCTGAGGTACTTCATGATGTTGGGCATCATTTTATTTGCTTTACTGAGAATTTAACAGACACAGAAGTCTTCGATGAAGCATTCACACAATCAGTTTATATTATATTCTCACACAATCAGTCTATACTATATTCAGAAAAAAATTCACAGTTCCTGAGAAAGAGAAACATTTATTGTGAAATCTGCCTTGTGTGTCTGATTGTTTCCCAAACATGAAGTTTGCCATGGAACATATTAATTGTGCAGCTCTTGGTGGTTTTTCATGAAAACAACCAGATCTAGTATTTTGACAGTACAATCAGTGTTCTGTGTCTACTTAGGTACATGAAGTGTACAATCTACTCAACTCACACTAATTATTAAGTGTTGTTATTAAGTAATGAATTGTGTGGGCAAGTGTAGATGTACGTAGATGAATGTGAATTTCGCACTTTTTTTCCCCTCGTAGGTAAGGCTAGTCACCTTGGCTGACTCTTCCCTCCTTTAGTTTGCAGGCAGCTACTCCTAATGAGCTTCTGGAAACAATTTCATTTCTATAAGCAGAGAAGCAAAACAGATCAATTAGACTGTAAGTTTGGTACTGCAAAAATGAGAAGAGAAAGCAGTTCATCTCCTTCTGATTTTCTTTTAAATTTATTTTTCTTTAATTTCCCAGAGGAAATTGGAAGGATTTCAAGATGACATGTGCCATACTGCAGTCTCAATTAGTTTATAGTGAAACAGTGCCAGAGCAGGGAGATACAGCTCTACTGCATGGCATCACGTGGGATCTAGGAGCTAAATTAACCTGCCATTCTTGTCTCTAATGATATTTTGAAAAAAAATTTACAACACAATAGAATTTGAGTGTGTTCAAAAGGAATGTTCCTTTGCTTACTTATGCTTCAGTGTTACGTCCTGCTGCATGCATTTAGAATCTAATCTCCTTTCCTTTTCAGTTACAACAAATGGCTTAATAAGATAACTGCCTTAATAAAACAAAATAAGAAGAGGAATCTAGAGATCTACTCTAGAGGTGAGTAGATCTCATGTCCCTTCAGATGCGGGGCACCCCTCATTTGTGCAGCAGCAGACGGAGCCCGGGTGGATTTTCCCACGGCACTCTGCGCAGAGCAGATCCTGCCCACGGGGAGAAGCTCTCCCCTTTGGTCATTCGAGTGAATATAGAATTTCCTTACAAGAAAACAATTCTGATCCTAAAGGATGTTCACATGAGAACTTTTTGCTGCAATTTTACATAAGGGCAAGGCCATGCAGGTGGCAGAACCACCGGCGTGGGGCAGGAGCTGCCTGCAGGCTTCCCTGCTGCGCTGGGCTGGCCGAGGTCATCCTCATCTGTGCTGCCCTGGCCAGCGCCGGATCAGGCTGCCAGGCGGAGCACCTTCAGGTACAGGGGTCTCCTGGACAGTATGTATATTAACACAGAACCTCTCTTGGTACTCTCATGTAGGTACGTTTATTATGTCATCAATCAGCTGATGCTCAGGTTCACCATGAGTCGCTTCTGGAAAGAACCAGAGCAATTGTTTATTAGCATTGGGCTGGAGATGCTTCTTAAGTGAAAGAAAGTGCACAGAGGTATCTGAATCTATTTCGTGAAGAAATTCTGGACAATAGTGGAGAACCATTAATTAACAACAGATTCCATACAACTAGTTTTATTTGTCAGGTGTTAACCTTGGTCCTATTTTCACCTTCAGTCAGCCACTCCTAACTTAGCACTTGCTAAATAGAAGTAATCATGGTCATTGTGTTTATTCCATAACTAATCAATACAGAAGATATATGATTAAGTCCATGGATTATTACTGCTTGTTGTACACATGTATGCAGAACGACCTATGGACTTTGTGACTTTGCTGCAGCTCCTGGATTTTGAAGAGTCACAACAGCACATGGAATGTGTGCAGAGAGGCTTCTCTTTGTGTGTTGCTCCTATAGCTGTAGTGATCATCAGATTTTGCCTTACAGAAAGAAGAATATATACATACACTGAGGGGAATATTCTCTAGAGGATGGTCATGAGGACTTTCTTAGGAAACAGGGCGGTGACACGTCTCTGCAGGCAGCCTGTCAGAAGGAGATGGACAAAAGGGTTTTTTTATGACAGAGGAATGCCCTTTAAAAACCCCAGGCTAACTAGGAAGAGAAGAGTTTTGCACTATTTGGAGGGGGAAGCTGGTCAGGTTTTG
The DNA here is from genome assembly GCF_047716275.1 of Strix uralensis. NCBI lineage: Eukaryota > Metazoa > Chordata > Aves > Strigiformes > Strigidae > Strix > Strix uralensis. Next base: position 45,403,226 of record NC_133975.1, read on the forward strand.
TTGTGTCTGTTAAATAAAATCCTGTGATTTCAGGAGTTCCTGCTGGTAGTAAAATCAGCATAAAGGCATTGCAGGTGTTTTACTCCAAATAGAGAGAAAACATAAAATTATCTTCTTAGAGAGTATTTTCCATAACATTTCACACAATGCCATGCAGGTTTTATAAATGCCTAATAATTTATTAGTTTTGCATCTTTTGCCTTCTTTTTAAATTTTATAGTTCAAAAATAGGGCTATGTGGGAAGGTTCTGGTTTTACCATCCTTGACAGATCACGATGTTTTCCTTTTCAGACTTTCCAGAGAAACTCTATTCTTAAATGTGACAATTTATATCAAGAGGAATTGGTTTACTTTATAAAAGTCTAACGTCTTGAAAAGCAGTTTTATACTTGATGGGCATTTACTGCTTTCACTATAAAACCGTTCTTTCAGTTCATCTGACACTTCAAATAATAACCCATTTATCAACAGCTAATGCCAGCCACTATTGCAACAGAAGAATTTAAGAAGTGCTACCTAAGAACATGGCAAAAGCAGGCACTTTAAAAGAAAAGCTTTAATGAATCTATGAGCAGCATATTACCTTTAGGATTGCAATTTTTTATGAACTAACAACTAATAGATTTTAAGCAACTTTAGCATTTGGCAAAAATTCTTTTCAGAGTTGGTAGAGGAGAAGCCTTCAACTCCAAAATAAGGTGGATTTTTAAGATGGCTGCTAGCATAACTAGGAACATGAGAGGGAGGTAGCATTGCCATCTGCAACCTGAATGCTCACAGAGGTGAAAGAAGAAGAGAGCAGACAGGGCAGCTGGGCCACAGTTAGTGTTGCAGCACGCTGATGAGTGCAAGGAGGCAGGAGAACTTTAAGGCTTCCTTGCATGACCAAGGAATAATTTTCACAATAACTTTTTAAAGTAAGGGACATTTCAATGCCCTCTATGACTTGCCTCAGCTTGGTCCTTGATGCTTTGTTGAGCAATGCCTGTGTAACTGACAGATGTATTGCTCACCAGGTGGATACATTTCAGTGAGAGGAATGAGAAGACAAGCTGACGCACTCTCCGATATTACTTGATGCTTCTCACTGGGATACTATAATTGGAAGAGCCAATCTGAAAATGTCTGTTGACTAAGAAGTGAAAGTCTTGATATGAAGAAAAATGTTATCTACTGCATGAGGCTCACTCTTTGGGAAACTGTTTTCTTTTTGTTTGTGCTATTGTTCTTCTATAATGAAGCAAGTTTTGTAGGAAAATGGAGGTGTCTTTTCTCTCAACACACTTGATTGCTGTTGTGTGAACTTTCACAAGTATGTTTTTATCTGGATCTTTGATAAGGGTTTTTTCCTCTCAACTATCATGTAGCTTTAAGTGATTTCAGAATTTTAGTGGTAGTGACAAGTCTAAGACTTCTTCAAAAATATCTAAGGGATCTATTCATGCTATGCCTATTTGAAAATCTGGATTCCAGTGCCTAATTCTTATTAGAATAGAATTACTGGGTATTAAACTTCAAACGTTTTATATTAGCAGGACAATACCTCAATCTAATTCAGAACTACCTTGATGATAAATATGAGAATCTTTTACTAAATATCTTTTAGCTAGTTGTTGCACTGGCATTCAGTTATACTGGTTTCTACAAGGCAAAGAAATGGTTAATGATGTATCTTTGTGCCCTGTTTTACTCTAGAACTAAAATTACTTTAGTTCTAGTGTGTTAAATTTTAAAACTCTGGCTAAACTAGCAGGTCTTGTTAAGCAGGTATCACAAGCAGCAAAGCTTTTTGTTTATGGCAGTATCTGCATAATCGTTATCTTAAGTGAATTGATTCAGAGAAAATGAACTGGTAAATGCATGTGTAAATCATTCATCATCATTACAGTTGTGATCATTTGTTGTTAGCTTTCTGTAAGCATTATATCAGAAAGAATTAGAGATGGTGGGGTTTTTTTAACATGTGTGGACTTAAAACTTCAATATTTGGGAGGAATGAAACAGAAAAATGCAATCTTGGAGACTGTTTCATATGGAAGCGTTTTCCTAGCTGCCACTTTTTGAATCTTTACAGCACATTTCAGCCACAGCAGCCTAGGGATCAACTTGGCTAGCACGACTCTTGCCTCCAAACTCTACTGCTCCCACTTGGCCCCTATGTCTCCTGTCTGGATTCTAGCTGGTATAATGGAAGCCAGAAATAGCATTGTTGATGTGCTTTGCTGCTATAAAAGAAGCAGAGGAAGTAAGATTTGTATTAGATCATCAGAGATGGTGTAATGGTTTAGCCCCTGCTGGGGTCTGAGACCACGAGGCCACTGCCCCTCCCCCACAAAGGGAGGGAAATACAAAGCCCCGATCTGAGATAAGGACAGGTTTAATACAGCAGTGCAATAGCAACACAACAAACAACAACAATAACAATAAGAATAATAGTAATAACAATGAACAGGGCAAAATATCTACCAATATAGCAGTGAGAGAAAAACCCGGCGGCGCGAACCCCACGCGATCACCGACTCTTCCCGCGCTCTGGCGCCTGTGACTCAGCATGGCATATGAATAACCCGGCTAGAGCTTCCTCCCCCACTGCTGGGGAAACTTAACCCTATCCTGGTTAAACCAGGACAGATGGGATCTAAGCTACATATTTATATAAAAACATTTCCTTTTTATCACGAAATTTCAATTGTTTTCAGCTCTTCAAGAGATAGCAGTGCTAGTGCGGGCTGAATTTGGAATACTTGTCTCTGAACTCACAAAAGGTTCTTCAATGTGTTAATTCTCTGCTCATATTTTCCTTCTTGCTGAGGAAAACAATTGTATTAGATCTTCCCTTTTCAGGCAGAAAAATTTACATTGTGAAACACTTGTTTTTCTAACTGATTGTAAATTGCTTATCATAAAAGTTATCCACTGTGTAATAATTTCAGTTGTATATAGCTTTTCTGAATCACTAAAGTGACTACACACCAGACCTTAATCAACCATGTGTCAACATTAAGAGCAAAGTACATGTATTAAACTCCTTGTTTTCTGAACATTTCTTCCCCTGGCAGTTGCTACACATTCAGCCTCTGCCATCTCCACACAGACCCTTCAGATAAGCCAACACAATGTAAGCTACTGTTCAGAAAAGCAGACCCATAAACCTCTCTGGGTTAAAAAGAACTATCTTAAAAGTGGTGGTGCTTTTAACCTGGATAAAGCTCACCTTTCAGCTGAGATGAATTTGATGTAAATGAACAGCGCGTTCATTTTACGCTGCCTGGGCCAGCATTGCTTCCCAGAGAAACACTTGGGAAACTGCTGTGAGGAGTCTCTCCTGCTCTACAACACATGGGGGTATAGTCACTACGCTAATGCTTAGTTCCCACTGAAATTGAAGGGTGTTGGTTGCCTCTATATATCCTGAAGCTCTCAGTCTAGGAACTTAGCTTTAGCCATGTATGTATTCTTATCATGTTGGCATTATTTAAACTTCCTTTGCCTCTGAACTGAGATGCTATCTAAATATTAAGCTGGGCTCAAGCGCACTTGGTAGTTCATTGGCTTTGTCCGATTTGAACTTAAAATTAATGTTTTCAGGGCTTCAAAAATGATGGAATAGTGAGACACAGTGTCCTTAATAGAGTAAATCAAGCTATATTATATACGAAGGTAGGCAGGACAACAAATCCAAGTGAAAGAGACTGGATTTTTCAATTCAGTGTTTCAACCTAAATTAAGTGCTTACTATAGGGAAAGGGGGGAGCAGAGCAGGAGAATAAGCCAAATTTATATTACAAGTATAGGTATTAAGCAAAGTGCAAAATTTGATAAAATTTGATGGGGAAAGGTGGATGACAGGAAAATAAATTGTGTTTGATATACTCTCCTTTCCTCCCCCTTTCTGAATAATATGGGCAGTCTGCCTCATACATGCACTAGGAGTGAAGGGAAGTGTGTAGAAAAAGACACAGTTTTGTTAGCATGAAAGAATAACTTGTGCACCCAGAACATGCCCCCTCTTGTTGGTTACAGAGGAGAAAAACGTGCTTCTACTGAGATCCTTCCTCTTCGCTGCCCTTCTTAGAGGATCCCAGGGCACCCTGTAGATGAGATGGGATTTTCAGACTGCACTTGCTCATTCTGTGTGCGTACAACCTTCTCAATATCTACCACTAAATGAACAAATCTTTAAAGTAGCTTTATTTAAAACACTGCAATATTTCCAGAAGGATGACAATTTTAACTTTCAAACTTTTAACTTTCAAAATTTGTACTGGTGTGCGAGTATTTTGAAGCCTGTATTTATTGGCAGATATCAGTTTTCTGAGAAGTATTTTCCTTGACTTTCTGCTTCACTTTGTAAAGTGGTGTTTGGAAAATAGAGCCTCTGTTTTGGGGCTTTTTTAACTTAAAAAAAAAAGTATTAATAAACGGAAAACCTTAAGAGTACATTCATGGGGAAATAACATTAAAAGCTCTAAACACTATCCTGTTTTACAGCTAGACTGTCTGTATAGTAATCTCTGGTTGGGAAGATGCAGCTGGAGAGAGATAAATTGTGTTCACCAGGAGAGGGCTCCCGCAGTCTTCTGATATTACTGAACTTGGGAGCTTGAAGACCCAAAGGTGTAGCTACAGAAAAATTCACGCAAGAACTGCTCAAATCGGATTATGTTCACCAGTGTGCCATAGATACCATAAATGTAAAACTTAATAAGTCTGATTTTATTTAAATGCTTTTTTTAAAAGAAAGAAGTGAAAAATAAGGATGCTGTTGCAACTTGGTTCTATTTCTTCCTTTGTAAGTTGTTGTTAAATGTTGTTAAATAGCATTTAAAAGATATTATAGAAATCAACTTTGTAAGAAGCACCATCACCAACGTTCAGATTAACACTACTGTGCTTGGCTGTCCCAAGCAAATTCCAGAGACTTATGAAGTCCCTTCAATTTGGGATGCTTAATATGGTTTAATTACTATTAAGGGAATAGAAATTAATGTTTCAGATAGGAAACAGGATTTTTTTTGCATATTGTTTGTGACTTTTTGCTGTCCTTCAAATAATCTTATGTATCATGAAGGATAAATTTATATCATGATACAATCACAGAATCAGCCTGGCTGTACCACCTTTTATTTACACCTATTATTTCTTAAAAATAAATGCGGTAAGATCTTTATATGAATGCTATGGCATAAATAGTGTAACAGATGCTGTCTTCATTTCTGCTTTAAACAAAAGAAAGCAAGGTTATTTGTATTTCTAACAACAGTTAAATGAATGCTGCTTTTTAGTTCTTGTTATTCATTGCAAATTACAGGTTTAGTTCTGCTTACAGTCTACTGTAAACATTATCCCAAGAAATTCATGCATGAAAAGTGGAAATCAGTATAGTACAGTGCACGTAGTCAGTACTACAGGCAAAGAAAACAAAACATTATTAATTTATGGTGTATTTTTTAAATAAAAGCTTTTTCTCAGTTGGATTTTTTTGTTGTTGGTCATAAAATTCTTAGTACAGTCATGTCTTTTATAGATGTTCATAATTAAAGGGACAGGTCAGAAGTTCTATTTCAGCAAAAAAACCTGCCAAGCTGTGGAAAAGAAATCTTTACCTTTCATGTATTTGAACAAGTGTCAATGAAATATGCTGCAGCATTCCCATAGTTTTTTAGGGATAGCTTGATCTAGTCAGCCTCTCATCAAATGTGCTCCTTTCTTCTATTGCTACTCTCTTTAATTATCTTTGTAGTAGCAATTCAACAAAATCTTTTATCAGGATCAGACCTATTGTGCCATGTAATGGACCAATAAAAATGGAGGGAATACCTTCATAGCAAAGGTAGTTTGGTGTTCGAGCTGTATTACAACATGAAGTTGCTTGGGTCAGAGCACATACCGGAGTCTACCTCCAATGAGTTAAAATAAATTTATCTTAAAGAAAAGAAACAAAACTGCATATTCAACTGTCTACGGGTTTTTTTGCCATACTATTAGTAAAGCCCTAGGATCCCGGATGTATTGAATTAATCAGCTAGTCCTGCACTGGTAGATTTCTTCATTCCACTTCATCTCTTGGAAGTGATTCCTCATTCCCTCTCCAAAAAGTCTCACACAGGTGTCTTCCACGACTTTCTGGAAGGTCTCCAATTTTAGACTGTTTCAGATCAAGAGACAAAACAAGTACCATAGAGTCTGCAGCCCCATTCACTGCTTTTTTCAGCTATGTCCTCTCTTCTGTGAAAGGAATAGCACTTGAGGGCCCCTGCTGACTGCAGGTGCAACGATGTGCGAGGGGGAAATTGGTGTTACATGTCTCTGAGAGCTCCTGGGAACTAACTGTAATTTGTCTGACATAAATGGCCTTGGAGCTGCTTTTCTGAAGAATGGACTCCCACAAAACCAGTAAGAGATCAACTGCACCCTGAATGACCTTCAGTCCCTGAATAATCTTAAGGAGCAATCTCAAGTAAAGCATATTGCAATTTGGTTCTACAGTAGGAAGGAGGTTCTGAATTTCACCCATCATGACTTGCAGTGAGGATCAGATGAGGCTATGTTATCTGAAATGTGCTTTCATACTCCAGGATATTAATTGAGAGAATGTATCATCGAGGCTTCAGACAATTACCTTTATGACATGTGTGTTGGAACTGATGGTGTCTTAAAAAATACATAATTGTTTTGCCTGTATTGGGTCCCAGTAGTTACATAAAAATGAGTTTAATTTTCCTGCAGTAAACAGCTTGCACTTTTCCCAGCTGTGCTAACACCACAAAAAAACAAAACCAGCAGAAAGTAAAGATTTGGATTGTATTCTGACCTCTTGCACAGCAACTTAATCCTTAGGCAAGAGGCCCAAATCCTCATAAAGCCAAGGGAATTACTAGGAGTTAAAACAGAGTAAGACTATCATCTTGTTCAACATAAGTAAATCTGGGTGTAAGATACAAAGAGGCACTGAAATTACTTGTAGTAGAGAGAGTTTTATTTACCTCTTTGCTTAGCTATTTTTCTCTCCATTCCAAAAAACCCCCAATAATAGTTAAAATTATAATTTATGGTCTTGTGGTCTGTCATTAAATGGGTTTTGTGTCTTTGTGGTTCCTACTGAGTCTGAAGAGATGAAAAACTGTTTGCTTATCACCAAGGTACTCCTCTGGAGAAATTTTGCACCAGAAGTGCCTTTAAAATCCTTTTGTACATTATTTTGTTCACAGGGACAGTAATAAACGTTTCCTGCTCAAAAATGACTGATTAATGTGGCATTTGAATGATACAGACGTAAGTCTTCTCCTGCTAAGACAAAGGAAACATTTGTTTAACTGGATGTAAGAGCAGGGCCAACCTACTTTAGTCTTGAATGTTAAATCGCTATTCTGATAATTGCCCAGAGGACTGTTTTTAAGCCTTATTATTAAAAGGATTGTCTTAATGTGACTACAAGGGCAAAATGAAGCATTCATATTTGTTCAAAAGAACTGAATTTGGATTGTGGCCACATTTTCTTATACAATATTTCCTAATATTAGTATGTAATGAAGTAATTTCATAACTTTCAAATATTTTAAAATATTTTCTCTTCAAAAGCAAACAAGATTAATAAAAGTCTGACTTGTATAGTTATACTGCATTTCTAACAATGGTGCTAGCTGTACCCTTAATGCACAGCTCAGCTTTTTGAAAAACACTGTGACAACACCTTCCTGTCTGCAGTTATATTCTTTCTGAGGAAATCAGGTTTTTGACAAAGTTGGTGTCAGAATCAATAAGACTATTTTTACCAAGGAGATGCTGTATTAGGCTTTTTTTTTTTTTCCTATATATAATGAGATAAATTTTAATAAGGAGTCCAGGAGATCATGGTAAGATTTGGAGTAGAGCAGATGTCACTAGTATCTCTGAGCTGGCATAGATTTAAAAATAGATGCTGTGGTAAGGCTCACTGGCATGTGGATAGCATTATACCCTAGTATGATGACACAGATTGTCTGAATGGCACAGAATTATGCATTATGAGAGGGGTAAGGGCACGTGTCCCCATACTCATGTATTAGCTGTTACTTCCTCAGATTCAAAAATTTGCCATAGACTTCCCGGTCACATGTGGGATTAACAATGTTCAACGGCACTGTCACAAACGCATTGTCCCCAGCAGATACTTGAGAAGGATCTGGCTCTGACACATTCCGTCACTGGCACAATGTGGCTAGCTAGTGTGAGTGTGGGTATGCTTTTATTTCTCTTTCTCTCTTTTGTTCCTCTTCCTGTCAAAAATCACTTCAACTGAACAATAGCAACTTTCAACCAATTAAATATACCTACAATGAATATATATACTGTTGGATCAAAACCAAGCAACTTCAGAAGTCTTCATTACATACTACATGTAAAAGGCCTTAGAAAAAATAGGGGTTTGGATTCAACAGTATATAAAAAGACATGAAATGGAAGACCAAGAAACCCGACCTCAGAGATTATAAACCATATATCATGGTCAAAAATGGTTCAGAAATTTACCTAATAGTCTTTATAAAAGTACTCCATGAGGATTGTGATTTTACACCATTATTGAAGCTATGTGGGGGAAAAAAGAAGAGGCTTGTCTAGGACCAGAGTCTTGTCACTGCCCTAAGACAGTTCCAGACTGTACTAAAATAATTTCTGGCTAAGACTTTTTATTGTAAATATTATAGGCATAATTTGTCTTTCATCAAAATCAGAGGCTAAATTCCTGGACCCAATGGTATTGATGAAGGACACCTTTCTGGACACTATGATGTTTAATACTGTTTATCTTCTATGCTGCAGACAGATACTGGGACTACTGTGAGAAAATTATTGATTTTTTTTTCAGAAGTGCAATGATAGCTGTCAGACCCCTATGGATTACAGAAGGTATTTTTAATCTGTTAATAATCTTTAGGTAGGGAGGTTTTCCATGCCACCTGTCCTATACTTCTCAAAAGGACAGCTGGAGGCTATCTCAGCATGATTGGGACTCTGCACTGCCTGCTGCCATTACAGCTACTCTAGACCTATGGGAGCCATACGCATCTCTCTCAGCCACTGTTGCCATGGCACTATGGAGAACCACAGAGGCTCCAACCTCTTCCCCACGACTTAAATAAATATACTGTGGTGTTAGCCCATGCTGAGCTCCTGGCATCCTCAGCCCCACTGGCCTGTCTGGCTCAGGAGTGACCTGGCCACACCAGCACTTCTTAATGGGCATCTGTTTCTTCTCTGCTGAAAGAGGAGGGACAAAGGCCAGCTATTAACAACATTTAATCTTTGACATTTACAAAAAGTCAACTTTGACAATGATATTATTTTGTAGAACTGAAAAAAAACATTTATTTTCCTCATGTGAATTGTCTTAAGAGCTTTAACATTCATCATACAAAAAGAACCAGCTGCCTGAGAGGGTTTTTTCCAATTTTTTTTTTTTTTTTTTATTAATAGACGTTGGAATCCTTCCGTCTTCTAACTCCAATGGATAGATGGCTCTGCAGCTGGTGTTTTCCAATTGCATTTAGCAGGTGCTGTCAAAACAAAACTCCTACCTTCCCATTGATTTAGATTTTTAGTTACAGAAGGAATTGACCCATAGTAGTTTAGCTGGCCTAAGGACTTGATTAAATGTGCTATTTGAAAATCCATCTTAATGTGCTTTGTTTTCTAGGTGTCTGTATATATTCCTGTATACATAAGAGAATGAGAAAATGTCATTGGCTATTGTGGTGAGATACATTTTCCCAAGACATACTGACATACACAATGGAGACAACATCACACTGCTAATCACTGTTGTGCATGAAGCCCATAGGAGCATGTACTGTAGCTCAAACTAGATGAGGCCTACTCAACAAGCATGGGGTGGAGGGATCCTTGTGTTTTGAATTTTGTTTTGTTTTGAGTGTTCCAGACGGGGAAAACTTTAAATAGATGGTTCAGGTGTTTCTTCCCCCCCTCATAGAAGTAACTCTTGTGGGAACTGCCTTCTGCCTGATTTCACTTGCTACTGCTACTGTCTGCTCCTTATGTATTCCTTGCTGATACCGGGACCAAGTTACACTGGCTGTTGAAGGAAGGTGGAAAAGTTATTTTATTTTTGTTTAACATTTCAGAGGAAAGACAGTGACTTTTTGGAGATGTCAAAATATAATGCTCATGGTTTCTCTATAAGGAAAATATACATTCTCCCACCATTGATTGTCTTGAAAAAGACAATACACAGGACTAAAGAAGTTCAGTAGCTGTCTTAATTCTCTATTGCCAAATTACAATTTGTTGTGCTTTGATCAGTGTAAAGAGTAAGCAGCACAGTTATTGACTTCATCCAGGAAAATGGATAGGGCTCGTATAAAATCACCAGTGTACAGACTAATCTTTGGACATCTCAGAAACTAGAGGAAGGCCTTATTCAAGTCCTAGCATGATTCTGTGTGTCATATACAGCAAAAGGGAGCAGAATTTGATCTGAAAAGAGTAATTAGTGAATAAACAGTTATCTTCTATCTTAAAAACAATCCTAAGGGTAAGAGTTAAAAATGGCTGAAATTCTGAATGTATATAAAGAAAGGAAGAAAGAGAAAATAAATAGCAAGTAGGAAGGAAGATAACAGTAAATTGGAGCTAGAAGAAATATTTCAAGCAGCAACAGTGTGACTGCTTTCTTATTCTCTTATACTATTTGGTTAAATCACATGGTACAAATAAAGCTAAATGGTATATTACAATGGCATGAAAGTATGTAGACATAAATAGGGCATAAACTGCTGTAACTTCTGTAGAACTACACTGTGTTCTAGCTGTGGATCTAGTTAATTTTTTCTGAAGTTTATATACCAAGATTAGCTATAAATATTTTTAAACTATTTAAAACTTTTTAAAAGCTATTTTAAAATCTATTGTTCCAATATGCTGTATTCTGTACCATTTTTAGTCTATAAAATGACATACTGTAGGTTTTTAGGAGATAATAATCTGCAAAATGCAATAGTCAATGTCCAGGAAGAAACTATTAAAGTGTAGCACTAGTGAAAACAAAGAACAGTGGGTTACTGGGAACTAGACTTCAGGGAAATAACTTAATGATAGAAGCAAAGATATTACCCACTGGTATGTAATAAACTCCTTAGCAGATGATGGCCTTGGGAGAAAAGGTCTCAGAATTGTAACATTGTGATAAAAATAATTTGATGATTCCTCAAAGTAAAAGAACCGCTTCCACTTTTAAAGACCAACTGGAAGGGAGATATCTCAAGGCAAAAAATGCACAATGACCCTTCCCATCCACCCATTTATGAAAATAATAACTTTATTTCTCAGCATGGAAAGGCTATGTAGAAAAGCCTATTGGATTAGAAATCTTAGTGGAGAAAAGGAATTAATCACCAGGTAGATCTGGGGAAAGGTTTTACATCTTAAAACTCAGGGCAGAGACTTTATACGTTTACTGAATCCTGAGGGCAGAGATGGGTTATTAAATTAGAGTAATCCAGGGGGAGAAAAAAAGAAAACAAAAATATATATATACACACCCTTTGCATTTGCGCTGTGAAATGTAATATGACTTCCTTAGGGAAGATGCACGTGATTTAAATTTGGAAGGAAAAGTACTGCTCTGGTTAAAAAGGAGAAAAGGAGACAGGTGAAGGAGATGCAGAAAGCGTGTGTGTGTGTGCACATGTGTGTGTTCACATGCACACATTCACATGTTTATTTGAAAGCTGTTGAAGCTCTCCAAAGCAAGCGGGTCACCTGTAATGAAATGCAGTAAGCTTTTGTTTGTTGGTGAAGGAAAAGAAAAAATCCTGCTGTCTTTCTGTTTTCTTTTTCTACTATCACTCACTTAGGAAATAAAGGCTTAATCTGATCAGAAGGATGTTGTATATTCACGGGAGTCATCACTGTAAGAACAAAGGCATAACTATAGATAAGTTCAGGCCTGGCTGAAAATTACATAAAATGACAAGGCAGAGTAAAAATTGGCTAAGGAAATCAGAGATAGATTGTACTGGGTAAGTACAGTGAGATGGAAACAATCTAGACAAGAACAACCACCCACAACCCATTACAGGCATTAAGGCAGCCTGGGAACCAGCAGCAAAGCATCTTGCAAATCGCAACACATGAGTCAAAGAGCTAAGGAAAAATATTTTTCTAATCACATCCAGAAACAGATGTTTATCTTAGAAAACAGTCGAAGTTGGCACTGAAATAGTCTCAACAATAGTTATTTAATAAATGGTATGTATTTTATTATAGTTTTATGACAATTAATACTGATATTTCTAAGTAGTCTTACATTTATTACTCATTATATATTCTGTGTAATTCCAAAGTAAGGATTTCAGGTAATGAAAATGGTATTCTGGCTTTGTACACTGGGCATGATTTCCTATGTGTAACAGATAGAATATTATAGTATATGTATATATTTCTGCCCAATGTGAGAAATACATGCAGCCATAGAACTATCCATTCATATGAAATGCTACTAATCACAACCAAGTCAGACTAACTAAACTAAACTAATTTAGCTTTTACAGCTATACACATCAGTATGCTTGAAAGCCAAACTTGTTTGTTTCATTTTATCTGGGGGCGCATAAAATCATGGTACTTGGCAGCACGGAATAAGGGACATTAAATCGGCTTTTATGCTGTTGTTAAGGAACCCATAGAGGATGGGATTCAAGCAGCAGGACATCATACCCAGTAAATGGCATATGCAATATACTAATTTAAAATGTCTGTTAGAAATGAGAGTGGCATTGAAATCTGTCACAATGTGGAAAAGGTGAAGAGGCATCCAACTGAAACCAAAAACTAGGATTAGCACTGTCAGTCTGCAAAAAACTCTCCTAGATCTTGTCTTAATTCTGATGATGGATCGGGATACTGTAATCATGTCCTGGATCTCTGTGTTTTCTTCTGGTTTCATCTCAAAACAAATAGGTATCCCAGGGATGAATTTACTGGAGGATGAGAGCTGGCTTTTTTCTGTGCCAGAGGTTTCTGGGAGGTCTCTGGAATGAGTATCCCGGTGATGTCTTAAAATAGCTGGCATCACACTTGAAGTCTTTTTACTGTATCTTCTGTGGTGCTTTCTGCCAAAGGCACAGCTCCATCTGGAATGGCGGGAGGGCTGTACCTGTGTGCCGGTACTCTTAGAGGGATGAAGAGTTAGGTTTATCATCTCCTTTTCTTCAAACTTCTTTTCCTTGTTTGACAGTCTGGAACCTATGCTCCTGCAGACACTGGTGTGACTAGCGGTTAAACACACCAGTGGCAATATATACTGCATGAACAATAAGGCTATCGTAAAGGCAATTCTGTAGGAATCAGAAGGCCATGACTCAATACACAAGAGCCTGTTCTCCAGTGCTTCTAAATTCAGAGTTTTGCTGAGGTCCACAATTTTGTGGAAAACTGGCAGAGGGGAGCAAATTGCAAAGCCAAAGGCCCAAATGGTCACTATTAAGAAATAGCCTTGTTTTGCTGTTAAATTGCTAGAAAGGGGATATTTTATCATACGGTACCTGACTGCAGCAATAGATATTAACATCAAAGTTGAAACTAGAACTGATATGCACTGGAGGAAGGGCATTACATGGCACATGATAGTGCCAAAAATCCATTGGTCAAGCAGGATGGATGTCAGTGTGAAAGGTGAACAAAACAGCACAACCAAGATGTCAGAAAAGGCCAAGTTACCAATGAGAATGTTTATTATTGTCTTCTGCCTGCGCTTTAGTAGAGCTGTTAGTATAAGCAGATTTCCCATAAAGCCGGCCAGACTTATAAGTGTGTACAGCCCAATAAGAAAGTACTGTATGTCGTCAACACTACTTTTATAATCTTCCCAGGCAGAAAAATTCTTTGTAGTAGCAGAGGTGTTATTGGTAGGTGTCCTGTTGTTACGGTCTTTGAATCCTAAATCCATTTTACAGTCCTGCTTAGAACAAGAAAGGCATTAATTAGCATCTGAAGGAAGGATTATACTGATGTTAATCAGAATGTAAAGGAACATAAATTTACCTTGTATCACCTTAATGCAAATAAATCAATAGTGGTGTTATTCTACTGTAAGGCAGATCCTGTATAACTTCAGGTCAACACGAATTAGTTTCGTAGGTTTTCTCATGTGGCATTTAGTACACCTAGGCCTCCTACCTGGCTGCTCACATGGGACGATGGCAATTTAAGGTTCTGCATTATGACACTGGCTTTTAACTGCTTTTCTGTAGACCATATTGTCAGCCTTTCCTTGAGGGAGCAGTTAGCTACAAAAGCAATCCATTTAGAGTCAGTGAGATTACTCATGTGAATAACAGCTCATTGATATGAGTAAGGAAATTACAATCACCATCTGGGCATGTGCCTAATCATTACATGACAGCAAATTATAATGAGAGCACCTGAAAATATATGATGTTTTGACATATGCTAATGACTGCAGTAGTATTTCTTAGCTTGTTAGCAGAAAACTAACACAAAATAGGTGAGCTTTCAAAAAGGATCAGTTTGTAAGGAGATTCACCCTCAAAGTCAGTGATCCAAGATGGAATTTCTAATGTGGTGTGTATATAAATCATCTTCTATTAAGTGTTGAACATATTTTAACTGTTGCTAAAGCAGAAGGGATAACTGCCTACAAAACATCCAAAGTAATTGGATGTAATACAGAGAGGACAGTGTTAACTGGAAGCAAACCCCACACAGCCATATGAAAATTTACGGAACTGATAAATATTCAGCACAGAAACATCTGACATTAAAACCTAGCTCAGCACAAAGTTATTCTGCCCACAGAATCTTCATGTATTAGTCTTAATTTTAGAAGAAACAGAAAGAAAATTCAGTTTAAACTCCAGTTTACCTTAAACACCTGCTTGTACTAAAGTTTCAAAGTCAAAATTCCCCAGAGTGCCAATGTCCTGTACAAAACTGCTTAATGTTTAGAAATCTTAGGCAAGAAAAACCAAAAAGATCTAAGCAAACCCAAAACATACATAAATTGAGCAGAAGGCTAAACCCATCAACTAAAAAAGGCAGGATTCTTCAAGAATGTAGCTATCCTCAGAAAGCTGTATTGTGCTGACTTCTTCAAAGTGCAGATATGCTCCTTCCCTCGCATCACAACATGTGCGTTCCTACTGCCTGGTGCCAAAGGGAAGCTCAAACCATGAAACACCCTCCAAATATTCACTGACAGTTTGTTGTTATAGGAAGGTCCCCCAGGTAAGATTAGAAATACTTCTTTAATAAAAATAGTAAGATATTGCAAGTTTTTGTGTTTTGCAAGTAATGCGTTGGGGAGAGGTGAAAAGAACTGAGCCTTGCTAACTTCTCATAATGTTGAGTTAAAGTGCTTTTTTATAGCTAAATAATAGCTAAAATAGAGGTAAGAACTGGATATGTGAATTTAGATAATCTAAATATTATAATTGTGTGCATATGAGCAGGGTGGCATTAATGTAAATCACTTCTGTTTCATTTTTCACAGTCTCTAGTCAAATGGTGGAAAACCATATAATAGATTAAAAACACTATCTGAGACTATCCTTGCCTTCCAAAATCAGCTGATTCTTTCTGTTTTCTAAATGTGACTCAACATGATTTTTGTTTGAGAAAATAACAGCAGGGCTCTGCCCTGGATAAAATACATTCCCTTACCTCAAGCTTATGGAATTATGTCCCTGTTATGTCATACCTGTATCATTTTCTTCCCTTTCTTCAGCACAGAGGAACGATGGGTTTTGCTATGACTGATACTTTCGCAGATTTCAGTGTTTGCATGCATCTGCAATCTGCAGACCCCCTTTCAATTCATGGAAGTCATTTCAACTGTACATTGCATTTCAATATGAAATATTATCTGCCTAATATTTTCAGGGTGAACATTCTATTATCTTTGTACTACCACATTCATCTTAGCTGAGAAGTGTGTAGGAAAAACCCTTGCACATAATTGAGGAGTTAATAATGAAAAAGACATTAGTGTAATTCTGGACAATTTTCTTTTTGCTTGGACACCTTCCGTTTCCAGTTTATATCTTGCACAGATTAAGAAAACATTACTAGTTGAGTATCCCACTGCTTGATAGCAGGTTTGAGACCAATCAGGAGTTATCTGAGAAAGGGAAATGAAACTTTACTCAAGAGCTAGATCTGTCCAAATCTTGGTTACTAACCAACTAGTTATTGGCTGAGAATAGGAAGACTAACAAGAAAGAGGGAAGGAAATCCTGTACCATCTTGAGTTTCAGAAAACCTCAGAAACTCTTACAATGCTCTCAAAGTGGTGATGACTCTGAATGAATAAGCTTTTCATTTATTATGTATATTTTATTTATTTATTTCATTTCAATCATTGTGTATAAGTAACTCTGTGCTAAGAGGGATCATTCTGCATAGTCTTCTATTTTAACTGATAGGATTATCCTGCAAAGGAGAAACAAACTGCAGGTGTTTCTCTCTCAGAAACCTGGAAATTAGGATTGCTTTTAGAGTATCTACAGGTATCTTCAATAATAGTTAAATTCGCGCACAGTCATATCTGTCCAGGGGTCGTACTGAGTAGTAACAACGCACACCAATGCTTAACCTATAATAGCAGCTATGTACATGTGAAAGTTTTGTTAATCCACGTACCAAAACTGCAGCTTCCTCCCTAGACTTTTTGGTGATATCGGCTGTCATTGAAAAGGTTGATCTTAGGCCATAAGTTCATCCATGGAGAAAAAGCAGGCATCCCTACTGGTAGAAAAGGCTCTCTATCTAGTCAGTCCATTCCGTTTCAATTATATGCTATGGTCTGAAGAGAAATCTGCATATTTTCATTCAATTTTCCTTAACCAATAGATTCTATGAAGAGAATTGAAAAAAAAAAAAATCTGGTGGTGTCACTTATTTCCTACTGCCACTTTCAGCTTTGGGTAACTAAAAGGGAAAAGAAAGAGACTCAAGTCAGATGCACCATAATTATTTTCTCTTCTAGAAATCTGTATTCTGTACAGGTAATGCTAAGAATAGGGCCAAGGAACAAAATTTTATGTGTTGTTATACTGGAACATGTTTATTAAATGAATGTTTACTGAGTTATTCTTAAAAAATTATTTGAAAGATTGTTGCCAAGTTCTGTAAATTTCTACACTTTCACATAAAGCTCTTGCATTATGGCTTTAGCAGAGTTGTTCATCATGTTTTTAACAGAATTCTTTAAAACCAAAAAGTGAATATGCTGATTTTGCTGAAGTAGACATATTTTGTTAAGACACATCAACATTTAACAAGCTCAGCAGGAATGCCGCTGAAGTCCAGGGTGGGCTCTCCAGCTCCATCCCCCCTGTGCTATGGCTGCCTTTTGCCTTGGGTGAGACCTGAGCAGGTGCCATCTCCCCTACCACATGTCCTGATTTCCATAAGGAAGGAGCACTGGAAAAAGCCACAGCATGCTCTGGTCAGGCCCTGGCTGGACACTTCTGTACCATCTCCCTATAGTCACAGTTTCAGAGTGATAGAAAGACAGAGAGGGAGGGAATAAGACTATGATCCACTGGTTTCAACAAAGAACTGCTGTGTTGACAGAAGTTTCCTTTGCAAAATGCCCCAAGAGAATTTTATTTTCATTTTGGATGTGTAAAATGAAAGCAAACTTTCCCCCCCAACACTTCAAAAATCAGCAAGTGGATCCCTTGCTCTTTGAGCTTCCTCTCCTGCTCAAAAGGAACCAGTTGCTTTCTCAGTTTGAGTGCCGCTGGCAGTAATAATGCAAACAGAAGTGTTCTTCCCATGTCATTGATCTTCAGTCCCCAAACTCATATCAGCATACCACTGATATCACAGTGCTGTGTGCACTTATCGGATTTATCTTCCTGTTTTAATTTTAACAGCTGCTTCTAATTTTGGGGGGTTCGCTTACTCTCCTTCTTGTCAGTTGGTCAATCCCAGTGCAGCATGTGGCCGTAGTTTTCAGGGAAATGAAGATTCCTGAAAATCCCACTGCAGGAAATAGAGTTAAATAATATAGCCTCTTTTGCAAATGTTCTCATCATATTTGACGTGTATTTCTAAACTGAATGCACCACAGTGCCAGGGTGCTCTTGCATCTGTTTTCAAGATCAAATGTAATCAATCCGATGGTACCTGATGGAGATTTTCTATCTGTCAACTCCCAAAGCTGGATCATTTTAATCTTCTACGTTAATCAGTCAAGCAAATGAGGTCCCCTTTCTGTATTTGTGGTCTGCGTACGCTCCCGGAGACTGTGCTCGGCTACACCTGTATGAGCTCACACCTTGTGAGCTTTAAGTGGGTTTGCTTAGGTCTCTTAATTTCAATGGGATGCTTGAGACAGAAGGCTAGGCTGCACAAGGCAGCAGGGATTGCAGTTTTGTGGCAGGATCCAGGGTGGATTTGAATATTTACTGTAAGAATCAAATGAATGCCGTTAACATTAAATACAAGGAGTATTTGTGGTTACCTTTTACAGTAAAATGTATTTTATGACAGCTGATATAGCATGATCTTGAAAGATTTCAAGTAACACCTCCTTAAATGACATTCATTTATGATCTATCTCAGTGTGACTCTCCGATTACTGTGATTCTTATTTTCACCAAAATCATGCTTCAGAGGAGCTTTCAGATGCAGTTGATGTAAGGTCTGACAGTGACAGGGAGAATTTAAACCACTGTTCAGGTATAGCTGAATTAGAGGTAGCACATAACCCAAAATATGCTAGTTTAATATGTTTATAATCTTATAATTAACCTCATAATTTCACTTAAAGCTACCATTTAAAATACAAAATCCATAAATCATAATTTAGGAGAATGAATAGACTAGGTATTTCTCTTTCTCTACATATTTAAAGGGAAATTTCCAAGAACACAAAAGTTAAGCAGGCAACCATCCTCCTCTCAAGGCAACTGCTGTTTCAGAAAATGTTCCTCCTATTAGATGAGATACTTATATTAATGTTTATTCATGGATAAGAGCTTATGCACTACAATATTAATACCTATTAAGTTAACTCTGACTGGCTGGTCCCTGTATAGTCTAGTCAGTTCAGGCTGTGTAACAGCACAATTAATCTTTACAGCTGTGAACAATTTACAGTCTTAGGACATGTTTTTCTACCTCTAAAACAAACACATCCAAGGAGGAAGCAAAATGTGAAAATTCCCTGAGAAATACAACCTTTCTGCACACATAATACTGGAGTGGTAGCAGGACTGTATAGAAAATAAAGTCAGAGAGAGTCTTTAAACTTATACACAGTTGTAAATAGTTAATATGACTGGCTCTAAGTGCCTGACCACCTGAGGTTAAGGAAAGCACTGAGCTATGTTACTACTTGAGAAACGATACCCTCACATCATTAAAGACTCAGATAATGTTCGAGACAAAAACTGAAACCGCTGAAGAGTCGCATTCACAACACGAGCTAAAGATGAAATGCTGCTGCTTCAAATGTTCTTGTTCATGACATGCAACAGCAAAAACTAGCCTGAGAACCTGGGAGAATTCAAAAAATTGAGATTACTTCTGAAGTCCAGCAAAATGGATTTTCGTGCATGTTAATGGTATGCCTCTTTATGTGACTGAAAGAAGAATTGCAACATTATCCTGGAAAACAAGACTACGGCTTCCCAAAATAAGCAAAAGCCAACTAATAACATTATTTCTCCAGCTCCAGGGACCGTTATGCAATGTAACGGGGTATTTGTTGGCCGGAACAGAAAACTTGAAATGCACGACTACATTTCATGCCGGGGGGCACAGCAGCTCCCGGCTTGCAAAGGCAAAAAACCCAAACCAAACCCAAACGGCAAAGACTGTTCTTTTTGCCCTCCCGCACCTCGCTGGGGAATCGCTGCACTGCGCTCCCCGCGCCCGGAGCGCCGGGCTCCCCGCGGCCGGCCACGGGACGGGACGGGACAGGGCAGGGTGGCGGGGATGGATCGGGCCGGGGCCGTGGCAGCCAAACCTCCCCCGCGGCTGAAGCGACACCCCACGATTTCCGCGAATTTGCTGGCAGGGCACTGCCCCGCGCAAACTTGCGCAGCCGCCCCGCGGAGGGAGCTGAACTCCGCCGCGGCTGCCGAGCTCCCCGCGCGGGCGGCTCCACGCTCCGCGGCGCGTTACCTGCGCGTCTCTGCCGGCTCCCGCGGGCGCCTCGGCGTTTCGCGGCGGTGGCAGGCGGAAAGGGCTGCGGCGCGTAGGGCGGGCGCGTAGCGAGGCGGGCAGCCCCGGGCGGCACTCATAGCTCCGGCCCGGGCCGCGGTAGGGAGAGCGCGGCCCCCCGGGCGCGGACGGCAGCGCGCATCCCCGAGGCTGCCTGGCGGCGCATCTTACGCGGGTGCTGCGGGGGCGCCGGGGCTCTCCTGCGGCCGAGCGCCGGGCCCCGGGGCGGGGAAGGCGGTGCGGCCGGTGCCGGTGGCCCTGCCCGCTGCTCGCCCGGCCGCTGCCGGGGCCACCGCGCGGGCGCATTTCGGGAGGCTGTTGCGGGCGGTATCTTCAGCCTTGCACGGTGTGGCAATTGGAGTTGCCATGGAAATGCAGTGAGACCGTAAACAAAGCCCGCGCTGGCCGGGATTTAAGGGCTGCCCCGGGTTTCTCGCCCGGCCCTCGGGACACAGCACTTGGCAGAGGTGAATCGCTCCACGCGTCGCGGGACCTCGGGAAGTGTGAGCGTGGCCAGGCACTCCCACAGCACTACCCGAGCGCTCCCGAGTTCCCCTCGCTTTGACTGGAGCAGAGCTTTGGTGGTATTTATCCACGCTGCTCAAACACCCTGTATTTTTTACCATTATTTTAGAACAGGTGGGAGGTGGTGGATTTTCCCCAAACACTGCTTTCTAACTCAAGTCTTAGAGGCAAATATCCGAAGGGTGGTTTTAATTTTATCTGGGCCATCAGTGGGAAGGCAGGGCATTTTTTAAAGTGAGCAGTATTTTAAAGCATAATAATTGTTGGGTATGTCATAGCACAAAGCATGAAAAGACAAATTCTGCTGTTCTCACCAGCTGCTATCTTCTAGCATGGGAAGAGTCATTGATCATAGCCCAATTACAGGGCTACTGGAGAACTGAGTGACGTGCAGGTCTCTGGGAGCACAAGTGCAGAATCTGACATGAAAATGTAATGACTTTTCCATTTGCCAAGGCACTTCTTCAGCAGTTGATATCAACACAGCACTGCAGAAGAGCTGTCAGTATAATTAGCCCATGAAGGACTGTACCACACAAAGACAAAACAGCTGGATCAACTGTATTGTAAAATAACTTTTGAAAAGTCCAGTAGGATTCCTTGTTTAGCTTACATTAAAAAATACTTATTTTAGGGTAGGTGATCAGAAGCAATTAACCTTAATCTTCAGCGGATGAGCTCGAGATGGCAAGGAAGATTGCGTCCCATCTTCTTTCGCCTGCTTCTGCGTTATTCACCACCCACTGCTGGTGAATCACTGCATGTGCAAGTGGAGCGCAGGGAGCTGCCAGGTGGAAGTGATGTGCCAATCCATCTCATCATTTTAAGACAGCTCTCCTATTAGTCACAAAGGAGAACATAATTAATCCTTTTTAGGCCTGAGCATCTGTTCTCAGCATTTTCGACCATCTTCGCACCTAACACTGATAGCTTTGAAGCTTTCCACACAAATATTTGACCTGAAGATAGAAACCCACTCTGCTTCTAACCTGCAATGGGGGGATTAAGGCCATCTCCCAGGGCACCGATTTACCTGATTGTCCCTTGTTCCAGGAGAATTTCCCACATTCCTGGGCCCACTGCCTGAAGTGGAAGTTACCTCCTGGAAAGAGTGACGTTTTGGACATACTATATCTTTCTATGAAAACTTGTGACTACAGCAGACTGACACAGTCTTTAAAAAAAAAGAAATCTAAATTTGCTGGCAGAGGCCACAGGTGGGAACTTACGGTTTCTTGCATTGCACGGCTATGATTTCTGTGGGATGCCATTGTACGTGCATAAAGGTACGAATAGCCTCCCTCCATGTTGACCATTTCTAAGGTGGTCAGTCACCTACTATGGTTTCCCAAACAGCCTCTAGAAATTACATGCTTCTTAGCAAGAGCAGTCAGTTAGACAAATGTTCCTTTCTCAAAGCAATTTTCTCTAAGAATAAAGTATCATACTTGTTTTATTAGTTGTCTTATTTCAGGAGGATTCATCAACCAGTAATGTACTGTCAGCTGTGGATTGGTTGGTTTATTTTTCCCCTCTGGACCTGTAAATAACACCAGATTTCTCTCAGCTGTATCTGGACAATTTCTTGCTGATACTTGTGCACATCAGAGGTGATTACTATTCAGATCATGATCATTTTTTCCTTTTCACTGTTGTGTACCTCTGCCTTGCCAGTAATACTACTGAATTTTGCAGAGAGATCTGGACAGGCTGGAGCGATGGGCTAAGGCCAACTGTAAGTTTCAATAAGGCCAAATGCCGGGTGCTGCACTTGGGCCACAACAACCCCCAGCAGCGCTACAGGCTTGGGAGGAGTGGCTGGAGAGCTGCCAGTCAGAGAGGGACCTGGGGGTGTTGATTGACAGCCGGCTGAACAGGAGCCAGCAGTGTGCCCAGGTGGCCAAGAAGGCCAATGGCATCCTGGCTTGCATCAGAAATAGCGTGGCCAGCAGGAACAGGGGAGTGATCTTACCCCTGTACTCGGCACTGGTGAGGCCGCACCTCGATTACTGTGTTCAGTTTTGGGCCCCTCACTACAAAAAGGACATTGAATTACTGGAGCATGTCCAAAGAAGGGCAACGAAGCTGGTGAAGGGTCTGGAGCACATGTCGTACGAGGAGTGGCTGAGGGAACTGGGGTTGTTTAGTGTGGAGAAGAGGAGGCTGAGGGGAGACCTCATTACCCTCTACAACTACCTGAAAGGAGGTTGCAGAAAGCTGGAGATGAGCCTCTTTAATCAAGTAATAAGTGATAGGACAAGAGGTAATGGCCTCAAGTTGTGCCAGGGAAGGTTTAGTCTGGATATTAGGAAGTATTTCTTTACAGAACGGGTTGTTAGGTGTTGGAATGGGCTGCCCAGGGAGGTGGTGGAGTGTCCATCCCCAGAGGTGTTCAAGAGGCAGGTTGACATAGCACTTAGGGATATGGTGTAGTTGGGAGCTGTCAGTGCTAGATTAACGGTTGGAGTAGATGATCTTCAAGGTCTTTTCCAACCTAGATGATTCTGTGATTCTGTGAATAATAAAATAGGCGATGTAGAGATAGGAAAGGTACTGACATTAGAGATATCTGATGTCAGGACTGACAACAGATAATAGTACAAGTTCCCTAGAAACCAGCCTCCTTAGGGTTGTTGAAACCATAGAGGAGTCCTTGAGGAAGTAAGAGATGATGATGATGAAATATACCTATTCTGGGGGTGCTGGGGAAGAGAAATGATACATCAGAGAGGGAAGGCTGTGATTCCCAAGTCAAAAGGGCACAACAGCAAATACAGGAGAGAACTCTGTGGTTATATGAATACAAATTAATTTTAGCATGTTTCTTACCACATTCCTGAATGTATCTTTCTTTTGGGAGTATCATCCCAGTATCTTAGAAAATTTAGCCTCTAATCATGTGAAAGACATAAACACTCAAAGGTCCAATGGAAGTTGGTGAGAACTGATGAATGCCACAAAAATTCAAGGTCTAAGCCACCTAATGTCCACAGCATGCAGTCAGTCATCCTGAGTCAAAGCTTGCCATGAGTCAAAATCTAATGTTATTGTAAAGTCTGCTACTAACAGAGCACCTATCCATGGGCAAGACAGTGTAAAATGGTAGGACACAACTACTACAGAGTTTGCAGAATTTTGTGAGGTACATATAAAGCATTTCTGTTGGTCAAAGTTTTTCACACACATCAACCCAACTATTCACCGCCCACAAAAAAACTATTAAAATACTGTTACAAAACACTGGTAAAAAACCCAGTAATATCTGGCTTCTGTATAACCCATCCCTTCCACAGATTCTTACCTCATGTAAAGCAGCTGGGCATGAAGGCAGCGAGCCTTGGACTACTAAAAAGGTCGCAATGGTTGAGATGTCTTTGCACCGAAAGGCAGGACATCTGATGGTTAGCTAATAAAATACTTCCAAGGGTGAGCATGGAATTGATAATTTTTGCTGCCTAACATGTGTCATCACATTTGTTGTCCGATGTTATACACACTGACTATTAATGCCCTTTCTGGATGATCATGCTGAAGCACAGGGCCTATTTCTGCTTCATCTGAAGCCGGATGACAGCTTGTGTATGAGTGTATGTGAGTCTGAGCCCTGAATGGACAGAGTGAGGTGGCCGTAGCAGAAAACATGGCTTAGTATTTTAGCCAGGTGGACATAATTTAGGTTATATCTCGAGCAGTCTTTAATTAACATTACATATGATCAGGATAGCTTTACACTAGTTAGCTTGGCTGTATTGTTGAAAATGGAACTGCAGCAGCAAGACTCTCAGCAGAGATTAACCACATAATCATTCATACAGCTTCTTTGGGTTTGTGACATTAGCAGTCAAATGAAGTGTTGTTATGTTGGTGTCAGTTGCAGTCATTGCAGAATAAACATGCTCTTAGCCAAATTTGCTGCTATTCTCATTGTACTCAACAGCAAAATTCCTGTTTAGTTTGCTGATGACAGACTTGCCCCAAGGAGCATGAGTTCCCTTATCCGTGAATAGAGTAATGTGAAATGCAAGTATTTCAATGATACTGATGTTCATTACTAGAAAATGAAAACAATAAAAATAAAGTTAAAAAAACCTTCAGAGAGAATTTCCATTCATTTCTGTAGTGGTGACTTCAGTTTGGCTTATATACAGTAGAAACCACAAATGACTCTCGTGGTGTGCTTTCACTCAGTGGATTTTAAGTTTGGCAGAGGGATTGCATTGCCTGAGCACATGACAATACATTGTAATGAAAGTGCCCGCCTCATTTTATGACATCTTTTCTGGTTTTGAGAGTTACAGTGAGAGAGAATTTTAATGGTTTGATCTCTTGGTGTATTTTTTCTACGTGTTTCTTAAAAACATCTCGTTCCCTTCTCAATGCTTTTGCTTCAAAGAAATTCTGTATTCTTTTACTCAGGATGTTCTATTTCCTTAGTTGAGATACTTATCTTCTCTTTATTCTACTTATTCTCTTTTTTCAGTGTCATGCTTTCACACAAATAAACATACACACACAAATACAGTCTTCCAGTCCAGGGTGCCTTTGATGCACTGAAAAAATTTACTCCCTGGAAGAGCATAATCTTTAACACAATAGCTATCTTGCTACTCCAGTGTTCTCATGACCTGACAGTGGTCATCAATAGAACAAGAATTACTGAGGAATCATTTGTCATCTTTGTGAGCTTGGTGCTCTAGCTGAAGACACTCAGCTTGATGTTGAGACTGGAGATACACAGAATAGCTAGGAAGTGCTAATGCCTGAGTTTCCTACAGAACACATCTGATGCTATGCGGCATTTACTGCACAACATGTATTTTATATAGCTATAATGGAAAGAGTTTGAAAGAGCCTGTCTCTGTTTGTTAGAGTGATTATTTATTAGTGTGTTTTAGAAGTGCTTCAGAGAAGATTGATAGAGCTCGAACAGATTCAGCCATCTCAAGCAGGCACACAACAGTATGGCAGAGCAGGAAACTTGTATTAAGTCTTAGGTTATATAGGTATATATACACATATGTATAGCATATATGTTTGAAAGACACAGTGACTGAGGCAGCCCTTTCCATCGCTCCACTGCCCAGTTTAAAGCCTGACCTTGCATCTGTCTTCAGTGTAAATAATTCTATGAATATTTGTTGCCATCGCTGTGAGTTCAGGTCACTGAGTGACACGTAGGATTTATCTTCAATTTCTTATTGGTAATTATATTTACATAGTATAAAAGAGCTATTGTGAGGCTTGCTTCGTCTGTGTTTATAAAATGTTTGAAATTATTGTATATACTAACCATCAAAATATGAAGTATTGTGAATCACTTCATTTCCTGCTGAAATGGAGATTCTCATAACTAATGACAAAGTGGAGGAGAAAGAAGATCATACCTATCTGAAACTTTGGAAATTTCTGTGGCAGAAACAATAGCATTTCTGTATTTGGATTTTGCTAGGATAGCAAATGAATGCCTCTGTGATAGGTTAATCTATTAAAACCATAGTAGGATGGTGAGAAACAAAGACAAAACTAACACCCCTGCCCCCCTCTCTTCCCAGGCTCAACCTCACTCCTTCCTCATGACTCCTCTACACTCCCACCCCCTGGGCAGCAGAGGGGGACAGGGAATGGAAGTCGTGGTCCGTTATCACATGTTGTCTCTGCCAGTCCTTCCTGCTCATGCTCTTCCCCTGCTCCAGCGTGGGGTCCTTCCCATGGGATACAGTCTGTCATGAACTTCTCCAAGGTGGGTCCTTCAAACAGGCTGCAGTTCTTCATGAACTGCTCCATCATGAGTCCCTTCCATGGGGTGCAGTCCTTCAGGAACAGACTGCTCCAGCGTGGGTCCCCCACGGGCCACAATTCCTGCCAGAAAACCTGCTCCTGTGTGTGCTCCTCTCCACGGACCACAGCATGGAAATCTGCTCCACCATGGTCCTCCATGGGCTTCAGGGGAACAACCTGTGTTACCATGGTCTGCACCACAGTCTGCAAGGGAATCTCTGATCCGGTGCCTGGGGCACCTCCTCCCCTCCTTCTTTGCTGACCTTGGTGTCTGAAGAGCTGGTTCTCTCACATTTTTCTCACTCCTCTCTCTCACAACTGGTATGCATTATTTTTCACCCTTTCTTAAATATGTTATCACAGGGGCACCACCAGCATCACTGATGAGCTCATCTTTGGCCAGCGGTGGATCCAATATGGAGTCAGCTGAAAATGGCTCCGTCCAACATGGGGCCAGCACCTGGTGTCTTCTCGCACAAGCCACCCCTGCAGTCCCCCTGCTACCAAAACCTTGTCATGTAAACCCGAACTTTTTTTTCTGAACTGGTCCTAAAAAAGTGTCTCTGCTCTAGATACCTGTTGGCAGAGTACTACAATTCTGTATCACAGAATGCTTATTTTAATTTTTAAAATAAGTAGTGGGATCATCCTGGCATAAAAAAAGACTTTTTCCCTACCTAGAAATATGTTTATTGCCCTTAAACTCTTTATATTGAACAATAATTTTTTTTTTTTTTTTTTTTGGTAATATGAATGGATCATTCCACATGCATAGCAATGAGAGTCCTCAGTTCTACATGTCCTAAAGTGTTGCTGCTTTAGACAGAAATATGCTCTTTATGGGATCTTCAGCTTAGATCTCTGCCTGAGTGTATCTACCTTTGCTCTGCTCAGGCAGAGACTGGTGCATGTTGATGAACCACAGATGACTGAAGTTCTTGAGAGGCATTATATACAGCCTGCACTTACCTTCTGGCTGCTGCTATTAAAATGTCAGCAGTGCCCTGGCTACTGGTTTGTAACAACCTTGAGGTATGCCTGCCCCTCTGTTTCTCACACTGAGGACTGCAGTTACAATCCAGTTGAGCCAAGCTCCTGGAAATACAGTGTACACATCAGCCTCAGTGCTGGGTTCTGAAACCTTCCCATGAGGCTCATTCTGCAAAAAAATGTTACAATCATGTCTCGTGCAATTTTTTAGCTGTAATTAACATGGTTCCTCACCTGAGAGTTATCCACGACATAACAGTGTTGCCTTATAATAGGAGTATGCCTGAAGGTAAGAATGTAAGAACATGTAATTCCTTACACTTGAAAAATTAATCTGGAGCCTTGGAAGAGTTAGGGCACTGATGTTTTCCAAGAAATCCAAACTCCTAAAGCAGCCTGCAGGATTTGTCAGGGCATTTTCAAAGTGCTGCTTAAATTTATCTGGATAACTTCTCTCAGACTTCCAAACTCACTGGATTTTATGCCCATTGAAGTAGATCTTCTGCAGCAGTGCTATTTGTGAGTGGGAGAGCAAGGTATTTCTGGATCATGAAAAGAGCGAATGGAAAATGAAATTTTCTGTTCTGCTTTTTATTAATTCGTTCAGTAAACAGTAAACTATCCTCCTATAGCTAGTAGCAGTTTGCAGAGCTACTCATGCCAGCTGCATTAAAAAAAGCCTAGTTGCTGGAAACTGGAGTTTTCAAAATAATTAGAAGAGTTGGCCAAGGCAACAGCTACCACCTTTCCAGCTCTGCATCACACTATGGAGATTGGTTCTTTATTTGCAGGGGTCCATTTTCCTTCCAGCTCCCTGGAGTATCCCACTGCGCTGGGTCATACAGGATGGTGAACCACTTGGCTGGGATGAATCAGAAAAATATCCACAAGGGCCACAATGACAGCTGTATTTTCTTGAGGTTTGATACTTTATTGACTTAATTTGCTTTTAAAAGAATTTCTTATTACTTCTAGCTGAAAAAAAAAAAAATAGCAAGAGCAGCAACTTGACAATTCTTATTAATCCAGTCATCGCTTTTCATGATAAATACAGAGCAGAAGCTAACTGTACTGGTTTAAAAAGCCAAACCCGAACTTTGTAACTTGATTCTTATACTTATGATCGCCTCCTCGTCCCCTTTCCAAGTTTCTATTTCCGTCTTTAGTTTGTCCACAAGATGGCAATAACTTGCAGACAAAATGCTGAAACAGCCAGACAGCGATTTAAAACTGTCTCCCATCCTGAGCTTTTCCCTGTGCCCCCCCCTCCTCTTTTGTTTCAATATTTAATTGCATTTATTTCAGAATTACTAGGCAACCCACCCCCAGATGTGTAATTTAAAGGTGATGTGCTTGCTGTGAGATTTTCAGGATCTGCACAGCAGAGCACCATCATGTGATACTGGGATAAGGTGGAGTTCAGCTTTAAGGGGGAGTCTCCAGCCTTCCTCACCAATCTTTAGGATCTCAGCTGGAGGAATACTAGAGGATCCTTCCCCTTTCCCTACTCCTTCTCCATCCAGCCTCCTGAGCCAGCCCCTGAGCAGATTAAAGACGGGCAGAGCAGTTGCAAGGTGAGTTTCCCCTGCGGTTGCTTTCCCGTGACTGTGGGTGGTTGCATGCTGGTTGGGCTGGTGTTTGCTTGCTGTTTTAGGTGCAGATGATAAAATCCCAGGGAGGGGTAGGCTCCAGGTTGGACTTCTGAGTGGCTGGGAGAACCACTGGCTTCAGCTGGCAGCATTCTGTGCTTCCTTTTGAAGAGCTTGAATAGTTTTACACTGCATTTCCAGTCACCTCACAGCGTGTTGTTTCACCCTTTCCGTCTGTTGGCACTAAACTTTTGACCAAAACCCTCCCGGAGCATCGGAACAGTGTATGTGGTGGGGGAGACTGTGCAATCACCCGGAGGGGTCTGCAGAGCTGTGGGCTCTCCCCACCCAGCTCCAGCACCCAGGATGGGGAGGGATCTCCCTCCTGGCCTCGGAGTTGGTGGGGTAGGGGACAGGGAACAGTGCAGCTGTCGAGGAGATGCAACTTCATCTCCTCCTGATGCCTGGTCCTTTTTGGAGAGGTGGGCAGGGAGGAAGGACTCCTTGTCACTTGCCAGCAGTGCTGTGTTTCGGAGCTGTTCCCAGCCGTGCTCTCAGGTTGCTTCTCTGCTATTGGGAGAGGCAAGGGAAGAAGGACTAGTGGCATTTTCTGGGTTTGAGTTTGATATTTCATAAATAAGCAGGAGCAGAGCTTGGCTAAGGGTAAAGAAAAACTGAGAGCCTGAAACCTAGGCCATTTCATTGCTGGGTGAAGTTTGGTCCCAGCTGGTGAGAAAACCTGCCCAGCTGTCTCCTTGCAGGACACAGCCCCTCGCCCACTCTGCTCCTGCCATTGTCTTGTCAAGTCCCAGGGCTGGACTGCCCACCTCGTGCTGTATGAGTGACAGTGGAGACCATGATTAAATCCAGACATTGATTTTTGGACTGGGGTAAAGTCATACTCCTGGAATTGAGGAGTCCTTGCTCTCTGCATCACCCACGCTCTTACCCTTTGGGTAAAGCACCTACTTCTGTCTCTGGCTGAAGCGACGTTTCAAGAGGCCCTGGGTGTGGGAGGTTTTTTGTTGGAGGTTAAAACAGATTTTGTGGACTAGGGAGACCAGTCCACAGCAGCAGGGCAGAGGCAGCAGGTCTCAGAGATAATGCTCAGGTGCATACCTAGCTAACTTGAAAATCAGAGTAGTCAGACCTCAGGCAGAGATGCCTTTTGTCCAAAATCACTGTTAACTTTGACAGTAAAATGCCACTCAGAGGCAAGCTACATCGCCTGTTGCAGTTTCATGTGGTGATTATGAAGAACTGGCAGAGCCAGCTGAGGTGAGCTCATGATGCCAGCGAGAAGACATGGTGTTGGCATGGTCATCCTTCAGCTGACCCTCAGGAAGACCTGCAAGCCCAGCCCTCGCATGCTGGCTCTGCCCCAGTGAGGATTCAGCCCCAGCTCTGGTCCCCAGCATGTGACTGGTTAAAGGGGTGTCTGCCACCAGTAAAAGAAAGACGATTCTGCTTTGGAGACTTCGATGGCACAGAGATTTATATCAAATATCATTTAAGACCAAAAGCTCACCCATTCAGGCTTACTTTTAATGAAGTGCGTTTTAGTGGGCAATGTTTTTACAGCTTTTGTGATAAGTGCCATATGAAGCTGGGTTTGAAACCCACTTGTGTGAATTTTAAGCGGCATTACTTTCATTACCATAACCTAAGGTTAAGTGAGCAATAAATTTAGCTCATGGGGGAGTGGGCAGAGGGAAAGTTCCAGATTCAGTGCGGCTGCCACTAATGGCAAGTTGGAGTAAAGGTGTATCAGGTTATTTGATTACTTTCTCTCTTTCCTTTTCTTTTTCTTTTTTTTTTCCCCCCTTCTGAACACATATGCCTGAGTTTCTCCGATTTTAAAATCCACGGCCTTGCAAAGGGGTGGTTATTTAGGCATGCCTATTTGTGTTGCATGGGTAAAGAAATTTTCTGCAGTGTTTAATTTTTGCTCTTTTTTGTCTTTCATCTCGTTCTTTTCTTTCTTTGCTGTACAGCTCTGCTAGCTGAGATTAAGGTGTTCAGAGTTCCTGATTTGCCTTTGACTCAGTGCCAGTGCTGCTGTGGGCACTCAGCTGCTCAACATCAAGTGTATGTATTAGGTAAAGAAGAATGCAGCAATTTTTGGAGTAATTTTTCCATCCCTCACATTGGTCGGATAGGGTTCCCCCCCATTATGCGATGGCTGGATAGAATTCCACTTAGAGCAGCTTGAGAAAGCAGAGCTTTGCAGATTAAACTTGTGAAAAGGCGATGTAAAACAGCAAGTAAAGGCTTCGCTGGTGGAAGACTGCAGCTGCTTCTCAGCTCCTCGTTTCGTGCGACTTGCGCCGGCGGGAAAGGGCCGGGCAGGGGTCTCGTCCCCCACCCGCAGAGCTGCGTTTTGATCCCGCCTTCCTTCTTTCCTTCCTTTTTTCCTCCCTTCCTTCCCTCCCGCGGCCCGCAGCCCCCGCTCCCGGCCCGCCGCCCGTCCTCCGGCGGGGGTTCCCCGGCCGCCGGGTCGGCAGCGCCCACCCGCGGGTTGAGCGGCGGCGCGGCGCGGACACCCCCCCCCCGCCGCCGCGGGCAGGCGAGCCCGGGACCGCTCCGCTCCCCCGCGGGACCTCGCCGGGGGGTGACGGGGCGGGCGCGGCGGCCGGGGGTGCCGGGCCCTGCTCCTTCCCTTCTCCGCAGGTGGTGCGAGCAGGATGCGGCCCCGAGGGGCGGGCGCGGCCCGGGGGCTCCGGGCGGTCTGACCTGCGGGAGCAGCCCGGCGGCGGCGGCGGCGGCTGTGCACGGCGGAGGGCGAGTTGGCTACGAGATGAATACTTCGGTTCTCGCCCCCCTGGGAAATGTTTCCGGCCACCTGAATTTTTCGGAGAACTCGCAGGTTTTGCAGTTTGAGGATGAGGATTGCCACGTGCCTTTGGCCATGGTCTTCACTTTGGCCTTGGCTTATGGGACTGTGATCATTCTGGGAGTCTCTGGGAATCTGGCCTTGATTGTCATAATTTTAAAACAAAAGGAGATGCGCAACGTTACCAACATCCTCATTGTCAACCTGTCCTTTTCTGATCTTCTAGTGACCATCATGTGTCTTCCCTTTACGTTTGTGTATACTTTAATGGACCACTGGATTTTTGGGGAGGCCATGTGCAAACTGAATCCTTTCGTGCAATGTGCCTCAATCACCGTCTCGGTCTTTTCTTTAGTCCTCATTGCTATCGAGCGCCATCAGCTGATCATCAATCCCCGTGGCTGGAGGCCAAACAACAGACATGCCTACATGGGGATTGCTGCCATATGGATTTTAGCCACAGCTTCCTCTTTGCCTTTCCTGATCTACCATGTGTTAACAGATGAACCCTTCAGAAACATAACATTTGATGAATACAAGGACAAATATGTGTGCTTGGACCTGTTCCCCTTGGACACTGCCAGGCTTTCTTATACGACGACGCTTTTGGTGATTCAGTACTTCGGACCGCTTTGTTTTATATTTATTTGCTACTTGAAGGTAAGAGAGAATCCTCTTACGATATGTACTTCTTTCTGTCTGATGTTTGTTTATCCTTGCAAAGATGATGGTTGTAGGTTAAATTATCCCACGTGTTTCTCTGTTGAATTTCCTGCAGATATACATACGGTTAAAAAAAAGGAACAACATGATGGACAAGATGAGAGATAATAAGTACAGATCCTCTGAAACCAAAAGGATCAACATCATGCTGATCTCAATAGTGGTCGCATTTGCAGTTTGCTGGCTGCCTCTCACCATCTTCAATATCGTGTTTGATTGGAATCATGAAATTCTGCCTGTCACTACCTGCAGCCACAACCTGTTGTTCCTGATTTGCCACCTCACCGCCATGATCTCTACCTGTGTGAACCCCATCTTCTACGGGTTTCTCAATAAGAATTTCCAAAGGGACCTGCAGTTTTTATTTCATTTTTGTCATTTCCGCTCCCGCGAGGAGGATTATGAGACTATAGCCATGTCTACCATGCACACAGATGTTTCAAAAACCTCTTTAAGGCAGGCAAGCCCAGTGGCATTTAAAAAAATAAATAGTGATGATGATGACAAAATATAGAGAAGTAATAAAAATTCTACACCAAACTGCTGGAAGTGTGATCACAGGTGAAACGTGTCCAAGGACAAGCACAATTACATAACAAGTACAAAATGGGTAATGTTCATCTTCTTTTTCCAAGGAACTTCGATTGTTGTCACTTTGAAGTTATATGCTGTGTGGTTTTGCCCCTTTTAGTGCTTTAATGTTCGCAGCAGTTATATCTGAATCTTATTATAAGACATAGTTGGACCTGCTACTACCTATGGTTTTCATCATCTCCCTTTTGTTCTGTCTTCTTTGTACAGTCATGCGCTTTAGCACAATGATATATTTATTGATTTTTTTCAGAGAAGTAGTTTTCAGGAGCGTCCATCTAAGACGATTAGAAACAATATGAACCACAGGGAGGCTGTCACTACAGAGGGCACCCATCCCCGCATAAAATTAGGACATTCTGATTTGAAGAGTTCTTCTTCTTGTTGTTCTTCTTCTTTTTCAATCTGGCATTTGATCGATGTGAAAATACTGTAAAATCAGCATAGGCACACAGAAAATGATTCTGTGAAACCTGTAGAATATGTTAAATGGGGACATGCAGTTGCCTCATGCATAGAGGCAATTCAGTTTGTAATCACTTTGGTTCAAAGGCAGGATTAAGAGAGAAATTCTGTTCTCATTTATGAGAATAAAACCCTACAGTAATTCCACAGAGCACAATGGGCTAACTCTGATGTTTCACCACAGCAAATGAAAGCACAAATGGGCCTTCAGTCCTGACTGATTATAGCTGATTTTATTAATACAGGCTTTTTAATTTAAAAAACCCAAACCCTGTTTTCATCTGCCATCACTGACAGGAGTTAGTCTTGCTGGAATGAAACGTACCGCCTGTCCCAAGCCTATGAACCATGGAAATTCTCCTTGATGCCTATATCCAGAATCTGAAGGGAGATGGGACTGTTCACTGTCTGGACAAGGTGCAATTCCATCCTTGCAGGTGACAGTGAAAACCAGGTGTGGTATTAGAAAAATGAGCTTTAGCTACCCGAGTCTTTTCATAATAATTAGTTCTGATCTATATAAATTATGTATAGCCTCATACTATTCTGTGTTCAGATGCAATGGCATAAACCTGGATTATCTCCAAGACAATAGATGGTTTAATCAAGAACTGCAAAATTTAAAAGGAGGATATGAATGTAGGATGGGGGTAATTGGTATGTTTAGCTTCCAAATTCACAGTTTTCACAGTTGGTTGAAGTGCGGAAATATTTGCCAAATATCACAATAGAGCTCTGTGTGTTATTGCTTAAAATATATATATCCTCTAATTACACAAAATATACATGACTAGATCCCCAGCTAAGGGAAACCCACATAAGTTGACTGCTGTAAATGAAACTACAACAGTATCAGCCAGCTGAGGTTCTGTGTCACACAGTGTACTTTGCTGTATAGTCAATGCCTTTTTGAATAATCAGCTTTTAAAAACACAATGTAGACCCTACTTTCTTTTAGCAAGGTCACTTTAAACCATTCTGGCAGAGAAGAGGGTCTTAAAAATGGATATAAATGTAAATGTAGCATCAATGGAAATCTGACCTGATACCTTTCTGAGCAAAAAGATCTCAGGATGTGATGGTGAATTTAATATGCTCTAAATCTGACATGGATAAATGCCTAAGAAATTAAAATTATTTGGTTTGCCAGTATTTAAAATTCAAAAACTGTGCCTTGTGTTGTCTTATAAATAGTGTAGAATATTAAAGTAGCAATGTGTTCTTGTGCATTATAATTCCATGTATTTCTCTACTGGCAGATAATTTAATTAAAAAGGAGTTTTCTGTGGTTGAGAACAGAGAGGGAATGTAGAAAATGAATTATAAGACAGAATTTTCTTTCAGAGCTTTGCCCTTTTGTATTTTATGAGAATTCCCTTTTCTTTGTATTTCTCTGTGGAGCATGTTGCTAATAATTTGACAAGAGTCTCCTGAAATTATTCCCCTGCCACTTTACGATAATTTTCATGTGCTAAGGGGTGTGTATTTCCCCAAAGAGATAAAATGTAGAAAACCAGCCATGTTTCTCTATTAATGTCACAGTGGGTTTTTCCCATTAGAAAAAAAAAATCACAGTGAATTTTATGTTTTTTCCCATTTTTGAAGAAAGCACTTTCATCCAATCCAGTGGAAGAAGAAAACAGAACTATTTGAGAAGGTTTCCAGTTAGTTTGCTGGAAATTTTTGGTCAGGCTGAATTAGGTGTTTTTACAGTGTAGGTGTTGGAGCAACTCTAGAGGAACCTGCAGGTGCACAGAAGCCTAAAACTAGTGTGTCCTAAGATTCAGAGGTCTCCAGTGGGATAGCAACATATTTCCTCCTATGTCAACCTTTCTCCTGCTTGAGGTACAGTCTCAAATCATACAGCCCATTTGATACTGTCTCATACTGTCTCCAGAATGCGTGTCAGGTGCTTTTTGCCTACCAACACCTGATAAACAAGGTGAAGTGTAAGTAGGAGCATTCCTTTGGCTCATCCGTGTTAAGCTCAGGAGCCATTTTTCCTCTGCACTGCTGTCCTAGGATCAGGCTTCTCTTACATGTTTCCTCACTTCCCTGCAAGAAGCCTTTCTGAGCCTCTGCTAAGGACACAGGCTAGCACATCGTCATACAAACAGCACAGGGGATGCTGCCTGAAACGACAGTGGAAATGAACACAGTGTAAAGAGTGTTCAGCAGGAAAATGCATTTGGAGAATTTCAGAAGCAAAATCATTGCTCTTCTGAAGAATTTGAGGACAAAGATAAAAGTAGTCTCTCCGAGGTGCTGACCTGACATCTTCAGGGCATAGATGACATCTACTGAGAGCAGTATTTTTGTCTTTGGTTTCATGGCTTGACACTGGTGTCCTCAAAAGCCACTGGAGACTTTCCCTTCCCGATGCCTGGCTACACCACTAATCCTCTTTTACACTTTCAGAGCTCCAGCATGGCTTCTCATCCTCTATATACTAAATTTTTTTACAGGTTATGCTGTTGGGTTTCATGTTTCTCTATCATTTCTCAGTCATTCTGGTTTGGTATTTGTTCCTCCTATGTGCTGTTTTTTCAAACTCCCCACACTTCAGCACATGCTAATTTCTGTCTCAAAAGACTGAAGATCACTCTTATTCTTTCAGACTGGTAGAAAAGTTTTACTGACAGAAAAACAGAACAGTGAAGGATCCATAATGTATCTTACTATTTATGTGCAATACATTTCATGTCAAATCTACAGCCTTAAATGACAAATGTAACTATTTAATAGCCTTAAATGACAACTATTTAATAAACATTAATATCTGCTTCATTTGTCAGTTATTTTATCATCTTAAACTTCACTTTTATCTACCACAGACATTTAAAGGTTCTGCATAATCTAAATACACCAGTGTCTTCGTATGTCACCTTAGTAAATACTTTTGTATTCCCATATTGCTTTTTTCCACATATCTCTTGGTTGTGTCATTGTCACTAGATATGGTAATCCACAACTTTCACATCTTCGTTCAAAAAAAGGGGTAATAATAAAGGACCCAATTAATTGACAATAATACCTGCTTTTGGTAGGCTAGGAAAAAGCTGGCTATTAGAAAAACCCACACCCCATATCCCTCCCATTTTTTTCCACCTCATAAAAAAGTCAGATTTAAACCAGGAAAAGGAATTAACATGACAGGACCCCCCAGGTCACTTGAGCTGATGCTGACTGCATGTCATCACTGATGAAGGTGTGAAGGGCTAAGGGTTCATATAGTCTGACTCTGCTGTCTTGCAGTACAGTACCAGCTATTACTCATGGATCCTGAAAGCAAAAGTTGATACCGATTTATATTCAGACTGTAAATCAGCATATGTTTAAATCCAGACCTGTTCATCAAATTCTGATTCTGACCTCAGGAAAATGTTCTGGGATCAATGAAACTGGAGAATTTGCTTAAAGTTAATCATTTGCCTAAGCACTCTACTGAATAAAAGTGCAGTGCTGGCTGGCAGCTCACACTCTTTCCTAAAAATCAGATTTTGGATTTCAGCTTATTATAGAAATAAATTAATGGCATACAGTTTTTCTCTGGACTTTTTCTGGAGTCCAGTGTCTGGCTTTGGTTCAGACCTAGTCCTAATTCCTTGGATCAAAGAATTTACCAAACCAGTGCATAGGGAATGAAGACAATAAGGAAACTATTTTTCTGTTCTTATTTTTAAAGCGTACAGAATAGTGGGAAACATAAGCTTAAACAATACCTCTGTCTGCAACAGATTTAATTAATTCAGATCAGTAGAAAGGATAGATAATACTTACAACCAAATGTTAAGTTTTGTTGACAGCTGAAGGATATTTACAACTCCAAGCTCTACCATGTCCTCTTCATTCCTGTGTTATTTAATATGTAGTATCATCTGCCTCCCTGAGTCATTACTAAATGCCCAAGTCATTGCTAAAGTTGATGTGAAAGAAATTTTTCTTCTTCTGTGTTTTTCAGAATTTTAAATGTTTGAGCATTACATGTAAGAGAAGAAAATAGGACCAGCTTTAGTCTCTTACACTTTAATTAACCTGTGGCCAGAAATAACTTCTATTCAGTATTTCTGCCCAAGCAAAACAGTGTTAATGGTCCAACTGAAGTTGGCGTTTCAAAGATTAAGGAGAGCATTCACAAAGACTAACTTCATCTGGAGGATAGCAGTTTTCCTAGCCTCCTCCAGTGGCAACCCAAGGGCACTCACACCTGCCCTACTCTAGGTGCTGCGCATCTACCAAAATGTCTTTCTCTCCATTATTGATACAGGCTACTAAGGGACAGCCAGCTTCCAGGGCCAGCACTAGGCCTGATGACTACTGCCTCCCTTCCTCCATCTTCCATGGTGCTCCTGCTGTCACTTCTTGCTCTTGGCAGCTGGATTCTGAGGAAGTCACAGGAATTTGTACTCACGACAGTGCTTTAAACTGTTTCTTCCATTAAAATTATCTTCCAGCAAGTTTCTGTTTGGCAAGTTTCTCAAAATTTGCACTCCACGGAAGTACATCATTTACAAAGGCTATGTAGGAATTATGTCCATACAGAACATTCAGCTCATTGCAACAAAACTGACAGCACACAGTGTTGTGTTTTTCAAGGATCTGGGGTGATGATCTTGTTTTCTGACACAGATCAGGCTTAGTTGCATTAAATTAGCATTGGGTGCAAATGGGCTGGAGATTGCTACACAGGAGAGGCTCTTCATGGTTAACTAGCCACAAATTATGCAAAATTTCAGATATACAGAATTTGGAAAAGAGCAAAAAAGCAGAAGATCTAGATGAAGCCTTGATGCATTCTGTCAGATATACATAAAAAGACTCAAAGGGAGACTCAGACGTTTATTTATTTTGGGGGCCAACAGACTGAAACATAAATGTTTTTTTGAGCGAAGTGGTGGTCAAAAAAGGATGTGTGATAAATAGGTTCTGTTTTCAGAAAAGGGATACGGATCTTTAGAAATTACTCTGAAAATGTATTTTATGATTCTTCACCTTAGATTAATCTAGATGTCTTTTTGAGATGAAGGAAACAAAATGTTTTTGGCACAACTGAAAAATAACAGCTTTTTATTGCACCCACCCACTGCACATGAGTCCATTTGCTTTCACTTCTGCACAACACAGAGAACGTTTGTTCATGGCCAGAGTAGCAACCTGATCAGCAAAGCTCTCCTTGTCTTTCTTGGTTTGTGTTCACACTGATACTGTGCTGGTGTTTTTCACTTTGCAATCTTTTTTTTTTTTCCCCCCACAAGCTATGACATTTTTATTATGCTATTTATATTGTTTCTAAATAAAAGCTCTCTGTGAAAAGATGTTCTTGAAAGATCCTATTCAATGTGTTCTTGAACATATGGGTGAAAGGCCATACAGGATTTGTAGAAATGTGACTGGCAATGTGATGATGTTTCAGGGGGTAGAGATGTAGGAAATATATTTGTTGCATACTGTTATTCAGCCCTTTTCATTTCAAGCTTTTGTTATAATTTTAATTCATGTAATCTAAACGTTAGCTAAGTCTGTGTATCTAGTGTTCCCTCACGGTGACCAGCCTCCAGAGACATCCAGCTAGTAGGAGACACTGGGTAACACAACTTGTTTCCTTGCCTATGGCCTTCATGATTGCCTATAAGCTTCTCGTTGCTTGTAATATATTTGAAGATATATACACAAAACTGCTCACTTCTTTCTAAGACTAGAAGATGTATGTTTAAAAGATTTAATGGATAGGACTGGATTATCTTTTCGGATTTTTTCCCATTATTAGTATGTCTGTAATGATTGAGGCTCTTCAATTAAGCCTTGATTTATTATCATTTTGGGCACAGGGATAGTCCCCTGGATGTCAGTCACCATGTTCTTGTGCTTATAATTAGACAGGTGCTAAAGTAAGAGCCTTAAATCCTGACCTAAAACACTACAAGGTTAATGGAAAGCCTCCCATTGACTTCAATGAGCTTTGGGTAAGGTCCTTGTTTCAAGTGACACAAAGGTGTCTGCTTTCTAGAGAGGGCAGCAGGCCATAAAAAGTGACATTTTTCTATCTGTGTGGACTCAGCAGACACAACTCCACAGTCATCCATGTCAGTCCGAGAGACATACCAAACAGTCATCTTCAGCTGGTGCTTACAGTAAGGTTAACCTATTGGGTTCTTCTCTTGAGTTTTACTCTAACGTATTTGCTTGACATAATTACAAGTTAAATGTGTCTGCCAGGTTGTCTGGCTTACTGATTTAAACCAATTTGCTTCACAGAAAATTGAAGAGGGCACTAGCAATTCTGAATGTAGTTTTGGTTATTGACAGATATACATATTTATAGATTTTCACTACTAAAAGTGTGGGCTTTATTATCATTACTACTGCTTTTTTCACTTTGTCAAAAAAAATTATCACTAACAGCCTGGCAGCATAGTTTACATTTAAAATTCACTCCGGGCAGTAAGGAATCTCTGCAAGAAAGGCTGTGGATTTACCTGGTAATGGTGCTCCTACAGCAGGAGCATCAGCAATCATGAATAAAACCGCTGCAAATAGCTGCTTACAAAAGGCTATCTTCAGAATTAGGTAAGGGCACCTTTACGTCACCATATAAAAACTTGAAATCAAATACTTATTTTTTTTTGTGGTGGAAATTAAGAATTCAGATAACCCAGTGACTTCATGAAATTATAAAGCCTGAGCTTGGTCTCACTCATATTAGTTCAATATGACTGCAGTAACATCTCTGACATTGTTCAGAAGATTATGGTGTTGGTGAGGCACGTAAATGAGATCAGTCTGTGAAGGCTGTCAGACTGGTATTTTAGGCCCATGGATTTTATATTACCTAGGATCAGCATATCATACTGAATATTTAACCCTGCTGTTCCTTATGTGCCTTGGCTGCCTTTCTCCCTTCCTTTCCTTGGCTTTTGAATTCCTTGATAATTTTCACTCAGACCTGACAGATTTGCCAAAGCTTTTTGAGGGTGTGGAATGTTATTGGATAAGGTGAGTACCTGTTCTTTAAATAAATTTGGTTTTTTTAAGCAGGACATACATGTTATGGGTGTTATCATCTGAAGTTTTATATGCTACGCAGTAAAATATAGATATACATGTTTAATATCACTTAAACATTTTAAAATGCTGACTTTAAGCGAATTGTATATATTTATAAAAAAGCCCTAAACCTTTAGCAGTTCTTATGTTTGGGGCATGTTTCTGGAAGGAACAAACCAAGCTGTACCAGCTGTGCAGCTGGTGTTGGCAACAGGGTTTTGATTTCTGTGACCATGGGACCCTGTCTGAGGATCAGCATCTGCTTGGGAGAGATGGGATCCACCTCACTATGTGAGGCAAAGGTATCTCTGCCAGCAGAATGACTGATCTGGTAAGAAGGTCTTTAAACTGGGAGTGATGTGAGATGAAGACTATTACCAGCAGCCTGCGAGGGAGTGATGGACAGGGCTGACAAGCAAAGGACCTGGGGTGGTGTGAATGAAGGCAAAGACAAAACCAGCAAAATATAAGTTAAATGGGGTCAGCTCGAGCATTTGCAGGTAAGCAAGGAAGTGCCTACAAGACAGCAATTTGGGGAAAATCCCCAGATACTTTCTGGGAAATCGACATGCTGGAGTGCCTCTCTGAAGTGCCTGTACACTAACATATGCAGCATGGGAAATAAATGTGAGTAAGTAGAGATCTGTGTATGATTGCAGGGCTATGGTCTTGTTGGGATCATGGCAATGTGGTGGCATGGCTCCCATGACTGTAATGTTGCAATGGAGGGATACAGGCCCTTTAAGAACAGGACAGGAAGACAAGGAGGTGA
Source organism: Strix uralensis (assembly GCF_047716275.1). Lineage (NCBI taxonomy): Eukaryota > Metazoa > Chordata > Aves > Strigiformes > Strigidae > Strix > Strix uralensis. The sequence goes on from NC_133975.1 coordinate 45,444,730, forward strand.
AGTTGCCCTTTATGTGAGAGAGCAGTTGGGAGTGCATGGAGCTCTTCTGAAGATGCATGAGGAGCCAACTGAGAACTTATGGGTGAGGATTAAAGAACAAACTAGTATGGGTGACACTGTAGTGGATGTCTGCTACAGGCTGCTTGATCAGGGAAACAGTAGATTAGACCTTCTACAGATGGCTAGAAGAAGCCTCATATTACAGAATCACAGAATCACAGAATCAACTAGGTTGGAAAGGACCTTGAAGATCATCTAGTCCAACCATTAACCTAGCACTGCCAGTTCCCATCTACACCATATCACCCAGCGCTATATCGACCCTACTCTTAAACACCTCCAGGGATGGGGATTCCACCACCTCCCTGGGCAATCCATTCCACTGCCTAATAACCCGTTCTGTAAAGAAATACTTCCTGACATCTAGTCTAAACCTTCCCTGGCACAATTTGAGGCCATGCCCTCTTGTCCTATCACTTGTTACTTGGTTAAAGAGACTCATCCCCAGCTCTCTGCAACCTCCTTTCAGGTAGTTGTAGAGGGCGATGAGGTCTCCCCTCAGCCTCCTCTTCTCCACACTAAACAACCCCAGTTCCCTCAGCCGCTCCTCGTATGACCTGTGCTCCAGACCCTTCACCAGCTTCGTTGCCCTTCTTTGGACACGCTCCAGTAATTCAATGTCCTTTTTGTAGTGAGGGGCCCAAAACTGAACACAGTAATCGAGGTGCGGCCTCACCAGTGCCGAGTACAGGGGTAAGATCACTCCCCTGTTCCTGCTGGCCACGCTATTTCTGATGCAAGCCAGGATGCCATTGGCCTTCTTGGCCACCTGGGCACACTGCTGGCTCATGTTCAGCCGGCTGTCAATCAACACCCCCAGGTCCCTCTCTGACTGGCAGCTCTCCAGCCACTCCTCCCCAAGCCTGTAGCGCTGCTGGGGGTTGTTGTGACCCAAGTGCAGCACCTGGCATTTGGCCTTATTGAACTTCATACAGTTGGCCTGGGCCCATCGCTCCAGCCTGTCCAGATCTCTCTGCAGAGCCTCCCTACCCTCAAGCAGATCAACACTCCCACCCAGCTTGGTGTCGTCTGCAAACTTACTGAGGGTGCATTCGATCCCCTCGTCTAGGTCATCAATAAAGATGTTGAACAGGAGTGGCCCCAAAACCGAGCCCTGGGGGACACCACTCGTGACCGGCCTCCAACCGGATTTAACTCCATTCACCACAACTCTCTGGGCCCGGCCATCCAGCCAGTTTCTTACCCAGCAAAGTGTGTGATCATCTAAGCCTCGAGCAGCCAGTTTCACCAGAAGAATGTTGTGGGAAACGGTGTCAAAGGCCTTGCTAAAGTCAAGGTAAACTACATCCACAGCCTTTCCCTCATCCAATAAGGAGGTTACTTTGTCGTAGAAGGAGATCAGGTTTGTCAAGCAGGACCTGCCTTTCATAAACCCATGCTGACTGGGCCTGATCTCCTGGTTGTCCCGCATGTGTTGTAAGATGGTACTCTGGATGAGCTGCTCCATCAGCTTCCCGGGCACCGAAGTCAAGCTGACAGGCCTGTAATTTCCCGGATCATCCTTCCGACCCTTCTTATAGATGGGCGTCACATTGGCCAGTTTCCAATCTGTCGGGACCTCCCCGGTCAGCCAGGACTGCTGGTAAATGATGGAAAGCAGCTTGGCGAGCACCACAGCCAGCTCCTTCAGCACCCTTGGGTGTATCCCATCTGGTCCCATAGACTTGTGTGTGTCTATGTGGTGTAGCAGGTCACTGACTCTCTCCTGGATTGCGGGGGGGTCGCTCTCCCAGTCTCTATCATCTGGCTGAGGGGGCTGGATTCCCTCAACACAATTAGTCTTGTTATTAAAGACTGAGGCAAAGAAGGCATTAAGGACCTCAGCCTTCCCCTCATCACTTGTTACCAAGTTTCCTTCAGCATCTAGCAGGAGATGGAGACTCTCCCTGGTCTTTCTTTTGCTATTGACATACTTATAGAAACATTTCTTGTTATCTTTGATTGCTGACGCTAGATTAATTTCCAGCTGGGCTTTGGACCTCCTGATTTCCGCCCTGCATAGCCTCACAGCATCTTTGTAATCACTGTGAGTGGCTAGCCCCTTCCTCCAAAGGCTGTAAACTCTCCTTTTCTCCCTGAGTTGTAGCCAAAGCTCCCTGTTCAGCCAGGGTGGTCTTCTCTGCCGCCTGCTCCTCTTAGAGCACCTGGGGACTGCCTGCTCCTGAGCCATTAACACTTCCTTCTTAAGGAGCGCCCAGCCTTCCTGGACCCCTATACCCTTCAGAACCGTCTCCCAAGGGATCCTTTCAAGCAGGTGCCTAAACAAGACAAAATCAGCTCTTTGGAAGTCCAGGATGTCAGTCCTGCTTAGCCCTTTCCTGGCCTCCCTAAGGATAGAGAACTCTATTATTTCATGATCGCTGTGCCCTAGTCGTCCTCCAACTGCCACATCATCCACCAGTCCATCTCTGTTCACAAGGAGGAGATCTAGCAGGGCACCTTCTCTGGTTGGTTCTCTTACCAGTTGTGTTAGGAAGTTGTCCCCTACACATTCCAGGAATCTTCGGGACTGGTCCCGCTCTGCTGTGTTGTATTTCCAGCAGATGTCTGGGAAGTTGAAGTCCCCCACAAGAACAAGGGCAATCGACCGTGAGATTACACCCAAGTGCCTATAGAATATTTCATCCACCTCTCTGTCCTGCGTGGGTGGCCTGTAGTAGACTCCTACTACAACATCTGCCCTGTTGGCCTTCCCCCTGATTCTAACACAAAGACATTCCATCCTGTCTTCACTGCATTTGTATTCGAGGCAATCATAACAGTCCCTGACATACATTGCTACCCCACCGCCTCTCCTACCTTGTCTATCCCTTCTAAAGAGCTTGTAGCCATCAACTGGCACGCTCCAATCATGGGAGGCATCCCACCATGTTTCTGTGATAGCCACAACATCATAATCTTCCTGTTTCATCACGGCTTCAAGCTCCTCCTGTTTGTTACCCATGCTGTGTGCATTGGTATACATGCACTTCAGATGGGCTGGTGTTTTGCCCCCTTCCCCCTTCAAATTTAGTTTAAAGCTCTCTCAATGAGCCCAGCTAACTCCTGCCCCAAGATCCTCTTCCCCTTCTGGGACAAGTGTATCCCATCTAAGGCCCAGAGGTCTGGTGCCCTGTATAGCAACCCATGATCGTAAAAACCAAAGCCCTGACGGTGACACCAGTCTTGAAGCCACGAGTTCATCTGTTGTGTTCTTCGGTGTTCATCCTCATCCATCCCCCCAACTGGAGGGATGGAGGAGAACATAACCTGTGCCCCCGACCCCTTGATCAGTTTCCCCAAGGTCCTGAAATCTCTCTTCATTAATTTAATACTTCTCCTGCTATTCACAGGCCCTGATCTTCATGGTGGAGTTTAACCACCCTGATACCTGCATAAGCAATCCAGGAGGTTCCTGGAGAGCATTTATGACAATAAATGGAGAGCATCCTGACACAAGTGATAGAGGAGCCAATGAGAAGACATGCTCTGCTGGACCTCATACTTGCAAACGAGGAAAACCTTGTCAGGGATGTGAATATCAAAGGTAGTTTTGGCTGCAGTGATGGTAGAGTTCAGAATCCTAAAAGGAGAGAGCAGGGCCAAAAGCAAGATCACAACCCTGGACTTCAGGAGAGCAGACTTTGGCATCTTCAGGGATCTGCCTGAAAGAGTTGCCTTGGTTAAGGCCCTGGAGGGAAGAGGGGGCCAGGCAAATTGGTTGATATTCAAGGTTCATCTCTTCCAAGCTCGAGAACAGTCCATTCCAATGAGCAGGAAGTCAAGCAAAGATGTCAGGAGGCCTGTGCAGATGAACAAGGAGCTCCTGAGAAAACTCAAACATTAAGAAGTAAGTATACAGAAGTGGGAAGAAGTGACAGGTAACATGAGAGGAATATAGAGACACTCCTTGAGCAGGCAATGGCGGGGTTAGGAAAGCCAAAGCCCAACTGGAGCTGAGTCTGGTGAGGGAAAAGGCAACAAGAAAGGCAACAAGAAAGACAGCAGGAAGGGCCTCTGTAAGTAAATAAGCAGCAAAAGGAAGACTAGGGAATATGCGGGTCTGCTGCTAAATGGGGCGGAGGCCAGGGACACAGGACATTGAAAAGGTTGAGGTACTGAATGCTTTCTTCCCTCAGTCTGTACTAGTATGACCAGCCTTCAGAAATCCCAGGACCTGGAGAACAGGGGGAAAGGCTGGAGCAAGGAAGGCATATCCTTGGTGGAAGAGGATCAGGTCGGAGAATACTTAAGCAAACTGGTCATAAATAAGTCCATTGGCCCTGGTGGGATGCAGCCTTACCTCATAATGATTGAACAACTAATCCTGGAAACCATTTCCAGGCTCATGAAGGACAGGAAGGTGATCAGAAGTAGTCAGCATCAAAGTTACTTCCCCCCTCAAAGGGGAAGTCATGCTTAACAAACCTGATAACCTTCTATGATGAAGGTTATCTTACCAAGCTATCTACTGGCTTTGTGGATGAGGGGAGAGCATTAGATATTGTCTACCTTGACTTCAGTAAACTGGTTGACACTGAATCACATAACATGCTTATAGAGAAGCTGCAGGATAAACAGGCGGTAAGGTGGATTGAAAACTGGATGAACGGTCAGGCCCGGAGGGTGGTGATCAGTGGCTCTTTTCAGCAGTGCCCAATGACAGGACCAGAGGCAATGCACCTGAAATACAGGAGGTTCCCTCTGAACATCAGTAAACACTTTTCTATTGTGAGAGTGACTAAGCACTGACACAGGTTGCCCAGAGAGGTTGTGGTCTCCATCTCTGGAGATATTCAAAACCCATCTGAACATGGTCCTGGGCAACTGACTCTAGGTGGCTCTACTTGAGCCGGGGGGTTCGACTAGATGACCTCCAGAAGACTCTTCTAACCTCAACCATTCTGTGATACTGTGAATGACAACATCAGAAATTTATCCACAGAACAGAGATCCTTCTCTCTTCAAGTAAAGCTCTCAGAGAAGCTGGTTTTATCTCCAAGCTATGAATTATTATGTGTTTTTAAAACATATCTATTTGCAATCATATTTACTATGCTGTAGTTACTGTTAGCTTTCCATTTATTTTACTCCAGTGTTATAAGAGAGAGAATGTTCTCAAATGTCAATTCTTCAGGCATCTTGAAAAACACGATCTGATTTCACTAATCTCTTAAAAGACACTGCATTCTGAAAAAGCCTTTTTACTTACTTTGTAAATGTTTCAACACTAACACATTAAGTGATGTATTGCTTTTACTAATCCATTAAGCAAGATCCAAGTAACCTTTCATACAGAAGTGCTGCCACTTACTTCACTCTTATGTCCAAATTTGGTATAATATATTCTTAGGTAGACCTGTTAAACTATATTTGATTTATATATGCACTGTTAGAAAAGCACTAAATATAAGAGTAACTTGGTACAGTTGTGCCCTTACAAGTTTGAGGAAGATTGGGAGCTATGCAGGTAAAAGCATTTTTATCATAGCCTGAGTAAGAAAAGAATGGGAAAGTCACTCTTGCCTGCTACGTTTGGCAGCAGCCATCTGGCCAGCATTATCTGGGCAATGAGTACGCTCTTTTGTCTGAGCCAGGCAGGGCAACATGGGAAGGAGGACCATGGGGTCCAAGAATTACGGACCACAACCAAGAGTTGTGGTATTGCAGTGTTAGTCTGCATGGGAGTATGAGGGGAGAGCTGAGGCAAATTTGGTGGGCCAAGGTACAGATACAGGGCATAGAGACATGGAATCCAAATCTTATTAATTTTATTTACAGTAACTTGTGGTAGGAAATGTATGATAATTGTCAGTTTCTAGGCCAAGCTACAGTACATATGTTTGTCAAAGTTTGTGTTTGGGGCATTTTTTTTTTTTTAAATAAAGCTCGCAATTATTTGAATAATAAGATCCGGTTTAGCATGGTTCCTATGTTAGAGAGAGATCTTGTCAGTGAAGGTGCTGACAGTACAAATTATTCTTTTTCAACAGAATTATTCAATAGAATTATTCTATTTCAACTCTAAAGCCAGCTGAATTTGAAAGAGTTCTGATTGCTCTAATATACTTTGCTTACTTGGTATAATTATTTTTTTTTTTAAAAAGCTACAGATGAAGAAGTGTTTCTGATGAATATATATGCAATACTACTAGCTGCATAATAAAGACAAGTGTTATTCATACATTTTTACTAAAAATTTGTGCTAGCCCTGTCACACTGGATATTGCCATTCGATTTCTCTCATGCTTTTCTTAGAAATGTGACACTGTTTGTCCAATGACTATGATTGCAGCTAGGCAAAAAAAAAATGAGCCAAACAAAACCTCTCTGCTCAGAAGGTATATTTTTATATCTCTTAAACTCTCCCCCCTCTCCATCAAACACCTCTCCAACTTGTGTTTTTAGTTCTGGGTAGCAGAGAGAGAGTTCTGATGACTTTAAAAAACTCACTGAAGGCCTCTGCCGATACTGACCCAATCTGAAAGCTATGCTGATTTTTCAGTACTCTCTGAAAAAGGATGCCTGCTAGCAGGAGTATTTAATTAGACCTCGAACTACTCTGTTACTGTGCCCTAATAGTTAATCGATATTCAAGAGCAGATAGGGCTGCTTTAATTAGACAGAAACTGAGATAAACATAGATTTAGAAATATCTTATATATGGTACTGTTTCCAGAACAACAGGAAACGTATTGTAAGACAAGTTCAAAGTGAGTGTGGGTTTAAGAAGCTCTATGTCTGTTTCCTTTCAGTGTTGTGTTTGCAACTCTTTACACTGATCCTCTCTTTTCCCATTGCAAGCAGCCAATATTGCAATCACAGAAATGATCACACAGACCTCTTGTAGGTATGGTTCAGGATTAAGCAATCCCTCTCCCCACCTTCCTCTCTTCCCACGCCTACATATCACAATCACTTGTCACAGTGAAGGGTAAACTAAGATGTGGCATAGATCCAGTTTACTAACAATAAACCTAACAGTAAAGAAGAGATTTGAATGAGGGAATTGGTTCAATTTGTCACCTGGTTACACAAAACTTGTTCTGGTGTGAAGGGCAGAGGTTAATGGAAGGAATGAGTGAATGACTAGGAATGGGAATGCATAGTGCTTAGGCTGGCATGACCACATAAAGATGCTAGACAAACTGTGCCTTAACTTTGTAATAAGGAAAATACTTCATCAGTGTTAGCTCTGATCTGCTATGAGTTCTACTATTTTCAGTGGCCACCATTGTGTGAACAACTGTTTTTGCTAATCGAAAAGACTTGATAGGACTTTGCCTAGAGCCTGGAGTGCTTGCTGCTTTAAATGAATCTGTGCTTGTCTTTTGATTTAAGCTTTGTGTGCTGACAACCATTATGCTTTTCCAAACAGAACCCCCTTTCATGTACACTATACTGTAGAAGCTGTTGGCTCTGTTCCAAGAAACATAATAATCAGGGCAATATGCATTTTCTAGTAAACTCTACAACCATGTACAGTGATCCATGCTGTGGGTCTTTGGATTCCAAACGCTAGTATTTCTGTGATTTTTTTTTCTTCTTCACCTGGAAACTATATGGAAGAAACAAATTGCTGCAGGACTACATCCAATGGGTAAAGAAAGTTACGCCCTTGAGTCTACAGAATTGTATTCAGGAAAATGTAGTGGTCAGGATTCTGTCTGAGGAATAGGCTAACCAATATCTCTAGACCTGATATTTGAGCTTTCTCCAGATATATTCTGGTATGCCAGTAGGTTCAAACTGTCTTGCTTAAATCAGCATGTGATACTCTTACCAGCAATTACTGTGTTGAACCACTGTGAACTCCAATTTTCAGCTCACTTTCAAAGTTCTAACTTAGAGGGAACTGTCTTGATTTAGCTAAGCTTGACCTATGAAGTCATATATGACTCAGCCTGTCTCCCTTGTAACGTGCTCAGAGACTGTGATATGTGATACTAATAAAATGAGAGAGCCTATTTCTAGGTATGAATTTATTTACTATGCTCACTGGGGCTGGTTTGTGTCACATATTTAAGTTCGAACAGCAGAATTTTCTTGAAAGAGAGAAATAATAACTAAAATCTGAAATGTGAAATTGTTTTAACTGAGTTTCAGTCTGGTCCCCAAGATATAGATGTGCACATTATATTAATACCCAGCGCTGAGATCTTTTAACTGACTGTAGTAGCAATTAATTGCTGGGGTGTGTATCTTTTAAATGTAAATGTGTAATAAATGCATAGAAATCCATCATTAGGTCAATTGGAAAGATTGCTTTGAATAGAGAGTGACTGAAAAATCTAGAGGTTTTTAGAAAACTGTTGTTTCTCAACTTTTCAGAAGTTTCATAGTAAGATAGGACTTGATGCAGAGTATTCTGTCACATACTTGAAAACATATTTCTAAAAAGAACTTACTAGTATTTTGACTAATGTCCTTTTTCTCCGTAAGTTCTTGTTCATAAGATGGATGTAAAATCTAAGATGTCAAAATGGAGTTCCTCTCTGGGTTCAGTAGGAGTTTTGCCAGAGAAAAGAGTAGTTGCTGATTTCGCTTTATGTCCCATGCCTATCGGTATTGTGCTAACACTGGTGTACTCCTGTATTCTCTGTTTTTTCTGTGGATTTTGTTCCATCATTTTCCTTCTGTTCTGTTCCTCTTTTAAAAATACTTTCCTTTTTCTGCTCAGCCCTTGAGATGATCTTACTAGCTCTCTCACTTACAGCATACAATGTTTGATGGCCAGTTTTCTAAAATTTAAGGATAGATTTTATGACGGTCTTGGAAGATAACTGTGTCTGATTTGTACAATGTATGAAATAAACCCAGCACAGTATCAACATAACTTTTTAAGAGAAGAAATTGACCAGTATTTTCCAGGAGGAATTTAGCTTTTTGCAGTATCAGGGCTTTGGGTTCTTTGTTCTTATTTTGTTCTTTCTTTATTTAAGAGTACTTTATTTTAACAATATCTACAGGGTCCTTTTAAGTTTTATATTGTGGTCAGCATGTACACGGGGAAAGCTAACCCAGAAACACTGAAGGCTTAATTTTCAGAGACACAATAAAGACTTAGACACCTAATTCTCAGTAAAAGTCAGTACCTCAGCGTTTGAAATATTTTTTGCTACATAACCATAATAGTGATGAAGATAAAGAAGCAGAAAGTCTGATGTCATTAGAAAAGATCTTGGAATCCATGTTTATCCCTGTTAGTCTCTAGCCTTGAACTATTCTGACTACTGTACTTGTGATAGCTTAATGGAGGCTGAAGACCAAAATGCTATACATGGGATAATCATCCAGCTGCTTTCCCCCAAGATCTTCCCTATGTTTGTTGCATTAGTGTTAACATGTGGCATAACCCACACTGTTGTGAGCATGACAGCATGCACTGAAATCGTACCTTCAACTTCTTAAGCAGGTGTTAACACTAAAAACCTTATTTAGGTGCCAGGTATTTCTAGAGAAGCATAAAATCTTTTGACAACTCAAACCAGTATAGCTTGTCTAGTAAGAGGTACAGCAGTGTTTACCTCCAGCTCTGTACCATGCCTGTCTTTAGGACAGTCCCATTTGTGCTGCAAATATGTTTCAGATAATTTAGGTAACAGCTGCTACATTTGTCTTTTGTAACCTGGGGGATTAAGATAACCAGCCTACAAATGCTGTCAATGCACAAAACAGCTGACCCATTTCTATACCCAAGCTGTCCTTTTCCCACTATCCCCTCCCCCCGAACACTTCAAATAGAAATAAAAGCTCCTTTACATTTCAGATATGGTAACTTGATGTAGGATCAGCACAATTTTCATCACTAGCCATTCATATCAGCGTTTTAGGTTTTTCCCTGCTGATCCCCTCTGGCAACTTTTTAGAATTGCTTTGAATTTATAATTTGCAATACCGGGAGTTTTAAATGTAATACTAGGTTACATTTGATTGTACTTGGTATTAAATATCAAGGCCCTGCTGTGGAGCCTACAAAAATCCATAGGAAAACACACTTCATTGCAATATGAGATATGCATTCTTTATCTTGTTGAACATTAATGTTGTGCTGCATATGAGCTGTGCTCCATGATGCATCCCACATTTTTTTGTGTCCTGATCATTTCAGAAAACCTGCTCAGAATTTTTTTACTCCCTTTCTGTGACAATTAGGGCATGGTCCTGCAGATTCCTAGATTCAGGGTTTTAGAAGAAATCTTGGGCTGCCCTCCTCTAGACAAAACTGGAAAGGATAAATCCTCTGGGAAAGAGAAGAGATAATTCCTTCTGCTGTAAAAACTGCTTAAGAGACTACCTTTTTATTGTTTCTCATAGATTCTACTATCTTGCAGATATTTTTTTTTTCTTTTTGTGAACGGCCTGGTCATCATATAAGTGTATGTATTCTCAGAGCACTGCTAGTAGCTATGTTGGCAGGATGCTGTTCTTGAATTAATCATCTCAGCTTGGTTAGAAACAGTTCAAATTTGTCTGAGATAAGGCACTATGATTTTTGTACATGTGCTTCTATGTTGCAGCACTAACAACACCCACATTAGATATCTTAAAGTTAGCATGAAAAATTACAAGCAACCTGTAACATAAGGCATAAGCTAATAGTCTTGATATTGTGAAGATCAAAGAAACCATTGTAGTGAGTACTGATAATACAACCAGTTTTCTTACAGCCTAGTAAGTAAATGTAGTTATAGCTCTGAAATCTTGCCAGCCTGTCTGCTAGTTCTTGAAGTAGTACAGGTGGTACAGTTTGAGAAGCGAGCCTTCAGAATATGATGGAGACAACAGGCAACAACTGGAAGTGTCAAGATGGGAGCTCTCTCCATACATAGGTGATTTATGCTCTCCTGAGCTGATGGACAGAATAGTTCTCCAAGGCACAGGGTATCCATACAGACAGCCTGCCTTTGAAGTAACAGCTCTTTTAGGAAAGCTTTCTTCATGAACTGGAGTTGACAAATTTTTGTGGACGAAAGAAATACTTTTATATGCAAGTAAAATGAGTAAGGTCAATCTGCTAGGGTAAGCACTGAACCCATAAAGTCCCATCATGACAATCCTATGAAAAATAAGGCAAAAAGATCAAAAGTCAATGAAGGTGGCTGTCAATAAGATACTGATGGAACAATGAGGATAAGAAGAAAAGTAGCTTTGGTAACAAACTTTCTGATTTAGTGCCAATGTCCTTTTTGACTATGGGTTAGAGAGAGAAACAACATTTGCAGCTATCTCCCTGCAGGCACCAGATTGCTAATAGAGGCAACAGAGCTTGCAAATCCTTTGGTAAAGATCCAGTGCAGTGAATGGATGAGGAAAATGTGTAATAGCTTCATTGGACACTGAAACTCGTGTTGAAATAATAGCATTTTTTTTTCAGGATCAAACAGAAAAAAAACAGGGAAATACATGGTTTGGACTGTGTGAGAATTCCAGGTTTGGATTTTATTCAACAAGAAAACAAAATGGAAAGATTTTTATACTGTTCAGGGTTATTTAGCTGTTTAAAACATGTTTTTCTCTTAATCTTGATAAAATTTTAATGGAAAATTCTGTTGTGAAACAAGAAAATTACATTTTGTTTTTAAATGTTCAAAATGAGTTGTTTCAGCTTTTTTCAAATGAAATATTATATTTTGCTAAGACTATTAAATTAAATGCTGAGAGGCATTTAGAATCCTCTCCTTCCCCCAGAAAAAAACATATTGGTTGAATGAAGTCAAATTTTGTGAATAACATTGTTCAAATAAATGACATTTTTGGTGGTTTTGTTACTTTATAAAGATGCACTGATAGCACTAATCCAGTTCTTACCCACTCTCATAACATCCTAGATGTTACATGTAACTTCACAATAAATTACAACCCTTTTAGTGTAAATGAAAACCATTTCTCTTCTTTCATAATTTTTCTTCATGAATTATCCTGCATTCCACACTCGTGGGTGCTAAAATATTACTGTATTATTACACAAATTGTTTGTGAAATATCAAACTTTAAATAGCTGGATATCTTATTAGCATCCAATATCATCTGAATAATGGCATGGGACTATAAAGTGCCGTTATGACAATTCTATGCAGAAAGGGACAGGAGAATTAGAAAAGCATACAGAATGTCTGTTCTGTAACTTTTCACCTCCTCTTCCTAAAGGAGGTGGTAACTCAAGAAAAAAACAGCATAACCAGAGGCACTGCGAAGGAAAAATAGTAGAGAAGCTTGGGAGCATGACTTTTAGACCATTTTTATCTTAGAAATTGTAATAATGTTTGTTGTTTTAAAAAATAAGTTTGCAAATTGCCTAAGATCACTATGACTTCAGAAAACCAGAAAAGGAAAAAAAAAATCTTCATTTTCAAAATGTTTCTAGAAATCTTTTTAAAATAATAAGATGAAAACTAGAAAGTCATGAATCCCTTTCAAATGACAGTTCTCTTTTCAGTAAGCTCCTATCTTCATACAGTTTTCCACAGTAATTCTCCCCACACATGCAATACACACTTTTTTTCTGTGATTTTTCACAAAAAAAATAAAGTACAGTATCTACTGTACTTATTCTGTGGTACTAAGTATTAGAATGTTTATATGAGGAAGAATAAGCTGAGAGGTGTGTGGGCGATAGCTTTGTTATTGTAGAAAGACTAAGCTTGAGAAATAAGCTCTAGTCACTATGGCAATGAACTTAAACTTGCCATGTGCCATTGTAAGGGTTTTAAAATGCAATCTTTCTTTCTTTCTTTCTTTCTTTCTTTCTTTCTTTCTTTCTTTCTTTCTTTCTTTCTTTCTTTCTTTCTTTCTTTCTTTCTTTCTTCCTTTCTTCCTTTCTTCCTTTCTTCCTTTCTTCCTTTCTTCCTTCCTTTCTTCTTTCCTTTCTTCCTTCCTTCCTTCCTTTCTTTCTTTCTTTCTTTCTTTCTTTCTTTCTTTCTTTCTTTCTTTCTTTCTTTCTTTCTTTCTTCCTTTCTTCCTTTCTTCCTTTCTTCCTTTCTTCCTTTCTTCCTTTCTTCCTTTCTTCCTTTCTTTCTTTCTCTCTCTTTCTTTCTTTTTTCTCTCTCTTTCTTTCTTTTTTCTTTCTCTTCCTTTCTTTCTTTCTTTCTTTCTTTCTTTCTTTCTTTCTTTCTTTCTTTCTTTCTTTCTTTCTTTCTTTCTTTCTTTCTTTCTTTCCCTTCCTTCCTTCCTTCCTTCCTTCCTTCCTTCCTTCCTTCCTTCCTTCCTTCCTTCCTTCCTTCCTTCCTTCCTTCCTTCCTTCCTTCCTTCCTTCCTTCCTTCCTTCCTTCCTTCCTTCCTTCCTTCCTTCCTTCATGTCACACACAAACAATGATGGAACAAGTGAGTGTTGATTTACAGCTCAATTCTGCAAATCACATCAAGGTTAATGCACAGATCCCCTGGTGCTGGAAAATTATGACAGACTGAGACAGAAGGGGTAGCGCAAAAAAAAAAAAAAGAGAGGAAGAAATGAGAGAGAATACTTGCATAACATTTTATCAGTTTTTCTTGACAATAGTTTTATTAGCTTGAGCTGTATAAGCTTTAAATTAATTTTGTTCAGCAGATACTTAAGAGCTAATTTTACTTTGAATTTTGGCATGCAGAAATGAAATGCGCTTTTCTACTAATTGCTTAGTTTCAGGCATGTGATTGAATGTTACAATTCATTCACTGAATTCAGCCACCATTCCCACTGGGACTGTTCACAGGACTGTTGGTAAGGTTTCAACTATTTAATAAAGTATTTAGTTGTATGCAAGCAACTGACAGGATGTAGAAAAGCATGCATGTCTTGTCTTCAAAACTGAGCCATACTAATAATGAATTGTTAGTGGAACAATGGTTTCAATCATTAGTCAGTAAAATCAAGGTGACTATGATTTTATATATCCTCATACATGTATATGCACACATAACATTATAGAGAATTTTTCTTGATTTCTTTTGGTCTAATAACCATGGCTGCATAATCCTGTAACGCAACGCTGTGGACAGTGGTAATACTTTTAAATACCTACTGACTTATTACATTGCCATCATAAAAACTTCTGAAGAACAATTTTTGAACTATAATGATTATTTTATTAGTATCACTCTTTTTGGAAACTGAATGCACTGCAGACCCAGGGCTAGTTTACTGCATCTTATTTAATTTTGACCATACCTGTTGCTATAGTTTAGATTTGTTTAATAACAGTGAAAAAAATGCAGTACAAGATTCCTAAAAATGCAGTTTCCCAAGCTGTTGTGCTTTCCTGTGGGTTCTTTAGGGGGAATACAATACTAGAGGAGACCACCTCTAGCACCCATAGCAGAGTTGTTCTTTGGTCTACATGTCAGCCTTTCCTGTTGATGTAGGAACAAATTTCTGTGGCTGTTATAAATTGAACTGTTTAGTCAAAAGTGCTAGAAGTAATCAAAAGGGGCTAAAAGAGAACAAATTGCTTTTGTATTACCAATAATTTAATTTGTCTGTTAGCTGAAAAAAAAAATTAGATTAAGAACTATAAGCATTGTAGTTCATGCCAACAAGTGACACACATCCTCAGTTTTTAAATATTGGAAGTTCTCCCTCATTTTTTTCAAGGGAGAGAGAGAATTAGGCTGTGCTGGATATGTATGTGTGTAGAGAATTAGATGTAACAGATTGGACAAAATATGAACTTTTCAGTCCATTTCTGAAATTTTGATGCTGGCAAATGGTTAGTTGTCTTTGTTCCAAATGCAGCTCGTACATTTTGTAAGATCAAGCTCTCTAATAAAATATAACATAGCAAGTACTAATCACATTGCTGGTGAGCTGCTGGAAGACATTCAGATGACATAATAATGCTATAACCAGCACTCGAGAAGAACAGGTATAAATGTGTAACCTAATTTAATTCAGGAAAGTACATATTTTATAGTATTGCTTTCTGTTTAGACTTAAATGATTATTTATACAAAGAGAACTGTCAGTTACTAAAATAAATAAATGTAACTGGTTCTTTGTCTCCTTTGTTTCCCTGGCTACTGTGCGTGCAGTGCGTCAGTAAGGACAGTTAACATCTGTATGTCCAACCTACTGGTTTTCTGCCTCTTATCTCCCTTATTTGTGGACCCACAGATGATCTTTTCTTTTTTTCCATGAAACTACAGTTTTCATTATACTGACAGATGCCAATAGGGAACAAGGAAGCTGATTTCTGAGTGTTATGAAAGTAATTGCTTATGAGTCCATCAGGCCCGTTTAGGGGAATAATGGTGTTTTCTGTTTATCAGTGCAGAATTCAGACGGCTAATAATCAGATACTCTCTTTTTTTTTTTTTAATGATTGATCTGATTATGAACACCAGGAATTTTCCCAAAGTTAACCACCCCAAATCAATATTTTGCATTAGTTTTGACAGAAGAACGCACTGTTTTTTAAAGTCTAAATAAAATAGCCCTTGCTTTTCTTTCAAGGTTGCAATTCCCATTTATTATT
The DNA here is from genome assembly GCF_047716275.1 of Strix uralensis. Taxonomy (NCBI): domain Eukaryota; kingdom Metazoa; phylum Chordata; class Aves; order Strigiformes; family Strigidae; genus Strix; species Strix uralensis. The sequence goes on from NC_133975.1 coordinate 45,460,242, forward strand.
GTGTACCATAATCACCTAGATTATTCCTCACAAATCTTTTACTACTTAAACATCCCCCCCCCCCCCCCCCACCAAACCCCTTTGTATTGAAAGCAACAAGAGGTTCATTGCAGATTGAGTGGCATGGAATCCTGCTGTGATGCTGTTTTGGGGTCAATAGTTCATGACTGATACATGGGAAGTAGCAAATTGATAGTTGATTAGGGTTTAAAGATAAATTAAGATTTTGATCTAACAACGCATACCTTTTCTGTTTTCCCTAATTAATTTTAATTTAACATAAATTCCAATTGGTTAGACTACTCAAATGGTAAATTCAAAATCTTAAATTTTTTAATTCATGACTGTATGTTCAGGTAGGAAAGGGTAGGAAAACATGCTCCCAGTAATTTAATATTAAAAAAAAACCCAAACCCCAGCACTTCCACAGGGATTCCTTCCTACTTTAAGTTATGACTTTTCTGAAAGCTTGAGTAACTCATAGAAAAGAGCAAAGCTGAATTTATGGAGGTAATATAACTGTCTCACCTGCCTTCATCATAAATAGATTGCATTCATCTTAGCTGCCCTCTTCTTGATTACATTTCATATTTGAAATTATTATTATCCTGAATTATTTCCTTTTGAAGTATAGATTTTTCAAGTCAGTCTGACAGGCATGCATCTCACTGAGGTGCCTAATTGCCTTTTATACTGGAAGATACTGCTTGAAAAACGTGTGCTTTCTAAACCCAGACTGACTCATACATGAGGAAACATCTTGACAAGATTATTTTTCAGTGTGCAGCACAAGGTATGTAAGTGGTATGAGATCCGAAGATCATAGAAATTAAATCCCTGAGCACCTAAAAATCTCCTCTGTTAATCCCGTAGGAACAAGCCTTCTATATTAGGATTGAGACTAAGCACTAGATGTTTCAGAAAAAAGGAAAAGGATTTTATGCGCTCAGAGATGTGTTTTGCCTGATCACCCCAGGTGGGACTGTAACCAACACAGCTGAAGAGCCCGTCAGACAACAACCCAAGGCAGGCTGAATAGAGACTGCATGGGAAGTATTAACCTTCGCGTGTTCCTGTTCTATCAATGAAAACAAGAGTTCAGGTCCAGGACTAAAACAATTTTTAAGCATTTAGTTCATTTAACTACTTCCACTATTCCTCCTTTTATTGAAAACCAACCACTTTCCATTCAAAGTAAATAAGTCTCGGTACTGCCCACTTCCTTTGTTGTTCAGAATAATTGGATATAACAGTACAGCAGATTTAAAGGATGCAGCACCTGCAGCCTTTTCTGTCATGTCTGTAGGTTAACATCAGAGAGGGTTGAGGTGCAACATATATCAGCCCAAAAGTGAAGTTAAGCATGCGATAGTTATGCCTCTGAGGCAATTTTTTTCTTGTTTCCACATACAGAGGGGTCAAAAGGGCCCAAAGGAGAGCGTGTCCAGAGCAATACATGTTAGCCTGGGTAATGCCAGTGTGTCTCGGGAAAGGAGCAGGCAGCCTTGACACAGATGCATAAGGTTCTTGTATTCTCTTGCAAAGAGTGTGTAGTTCAACTCTCAATCTTGTGTAATACCAAGAAAAATAATGCTCAGTGATAATTGCCAGGAACACTCCAGGCTATTTTTTACTCCAGTGTGACCTAAATATCTTATTAAACAGTATGTGTTCGTGAAATTATATGAAATTCCTGATAATTTGCTAAAAAAAAAAAAAAGTTTTTCTTCTCGAAGCCTGCTTCCTTCCCATCAATAAATATCTTTGCACATTTGGTTTCTCAGTTTCTCGCATCCTAGCGGAAATAAATGTCATAAGATTGTTTTTTCATGCTAAGTTAATATGGTGGTTTTGCAGACTGGAGGATATTTTCTCAGCAGGGAAATGATAATTCTGAAAACAATGAATTTTTCTTAATGACATCTAAATCTTCATAAGATATCCAGGGCTTCAAGCCAAACCATCCACAGCATGAGTTTGCCTCTCTTTCATCAGTGATTGTGTTGGTAACTATGCATATATGCAAGAGCTAGCACAGTTAGTGTGTTCAAATAAGCCCTTCCATGTACCTGTACAACACCCAGCACCAAGACATGACAGTTCTAATAAATTCTCATGGTTATGGCATTTTCACAGATTACAGTGTAATATTGGCTACATATCTGGCTTTGCAGACTTTTGGTAAAATGAAAAGCTGCATAGTTTTGTTGAATTTGTGAACAAAAGCTACATTAGATTCCCCATACAACAATTTTTTTCTCAAAATAACTAGTTTTGATATCAGAATGGCTTAACACACAATGGATATAAAGAGGAACAGATGTATTTGCTGTTACAAACTTTCCTTGATTTCATTCCCCGTCCCCAATCTATCTTTACTGAGGCTTTAACCAACTGCAAACGCAGTAGCGAGGGCATGAGGTTAATCCTACATCGGTCCTACTTAGGACAGCTTGGTTTTTGGACATGTCCGGATCTTCAGCAACATGGTTCGAGACAAATTTGACCTACACCGGTAGCTCAGCCCAGGTTGCTGAAAGCTTTGAAGTCTGAGATAACTGGCTGCATCGCACAAGCCTGTCCTGCTTGTGCGTGGGCTGCTCGTGCTGCCTGTGAGCTGTGGCACCCCTGTGAGCTGTGGCATCCCTGTGAGCCGTGGCATCCCTGTGAGCTGTGGCATCCCTGTGAGCCGTGGCACCCCTGTGAGCTGTGGCATCCCTGTGAGCCGTGGCACCTCTGTGAGCCGTGGCATCCCTGTGAGCCGTGGCATCCCTGTGAGCTGTGGCACCCCTGTGAGCTGTGGCACCCCTGTGAGCTGTGGCATCCCTGTGAGCCGTAGCACCCCTGTGAGCTGTGACACCCCTGTGAGCTGTGGCATCCCTGTGAGCCGTGGCACCCCTGTGAGCCGTGGCACCCCTGTGAGCCGTGGCACCTCTGTGAGCCGTGGCACCCCTGTGAGCCGTGGCATCCCTGTGAGCTGTGGCACCCCTGTGAGCTGTGGCATCCCTGTGAGCTGTGGCATCCCTGTGAGCTGTGGCACCCCTGTGAGCCGTGGCATCCCTGTGAGCTGTGACACCCCTGTGAGCTGTGGCATCCCTGTGAGCTGTGGCACCCCTGTGAGCCGTGGCATCCCTGTGAGCTGTGGCATCCCTGTGAGCCGTAGCACCCCTGTGAGCTGTGACACCCCTGTGAGCTGTGGCATCCCTGTGAGCCGTGGCACCTCTGTGAGCCGTGGCACCCCTGTGAGCCGTGGCACCCCTGTGAGCTGTGACACCCCTGTGAGCCGTGGCACCTCTGTGAGCCATGGCATCCCTGTGAGCCGTGGCATCCCTGTGAGCTGTGGCATCCCTGTGAGTCGTGGCATCCCTGTGAGCTGTGGCACCCGTGTGAGCCGTGGCACCCCTCTGAGCTGTGACACCCGTGTGAGCTGTGGCATCCCTGTGAGCCGTGGCATCCCTGTGAGCTGTGACACCCCTGTGAGCCGTGGCACCTCTGTGAGCCGTGACACCCCTGTGAGCCGTGGCACCCCTGTGAGCTGTGGCATCCCTGTGAGTCGTGGCATCCCTGTGAGTCGTGGCATCCCTGTGAGCTGTGGCACCCGTGTGAGCTGTGGCACCCCTGTGAGTCGTGGCATCCCTGTGAGCTGTGGCACCCGTGTGAGCTGTGGCACCCCTGTGAGCCGTGGCATCCCTGTGAGCCGTGGCACCCATGTGAGCCGTGGCACCCGTGTGAGCTGTGACACCCCTGTGAGCCGTGGCACCCCTGTGAGCTGTGGCACCCCTGTGAGCTGTGGCATCCTTCTGAGCCGTGGCACCCCTGTGAGCTGTGGCATCCCTGTGAGCTGTGGCACCCCTGTGAGCTGTGGCATCCTTCTGAGCCGTGGCACCCCTGTGAGCTGTGGCATCCTTCTGAGCCGTGGCACCCCTGTGAGCTGTGGCATCCCTGTGAGCCGTGGCACCCCTGTGAGCTGTGACACCCCCGTGAGCCGTGGCACCCCTGTGAGCTGTGGCACCCCTGTGAGCTGTGGCACCCCTGCCACGGGTGTGCTTGTGAACACGGCGTTTTTCAGGTAGGAAGGTGACGTGGGGCTCTGTTACCTGTCGTGCTTGCAGTTGTGGAGCTCAGCGTGGGCCAAGGCTGTGTCATCTCCTGCATCTCTTTGACTCAAGAAACTGGGCCGTAAGCCAGGTGATAAAACAAGTCAGAAAAATATTACCTGACGTTATCATTCTAGACAATATGCAACATGTAATAAACAGGGACTTTCAGTGATTTCTTCCCAATTTTTATAAATCCAAATAAATGAAGGAAGTCTGTAATACAACAATTAACGCATTTTCCTATATAAGAGCTACTTTTGATCTCAATCTTGCCTCATTCATTTAGCTTTAGGATGCTTCAATACCATTAACTAAAATGAGGTAGGTTACATTAGGCAGATTCCAGCAGTTTTCAGGAAAATATATGCTACAATTAAATTAAATTGACAGAACTGAAGTTCCCTGTTGAACTTTAACCCTTTAAACCTTCCTCTTAATATGCTTTTATAAATGTGAGACTCTGGCTATGGTGTTTTAAATAATGATTATTTAGAGCTTTAGATTTAATTAAAAAGTATTTTATTGAGAATATTTTCATTTATCATTCCTTGTCATTTATTCAAGTTATTGCTTAATGTGATTATTTACCGTGACATTTAGGAGAAGTTACTGACTGTAACTTCAATAAATTCCCTGAATCCAGCTGGTTTCATCACTGTCAAGCTACCATAATTTTTTATATGCGAGTTTGACTTCTGTAGTTGGTGGAATTTGCAAACAGAAGCAGGAATATTTCAAGTCCTAAATGATGATAATCCACTATTATAAAAACATTCTTTCATGTAAAATAAGCATTATCCAATTTGTTCGCTGAGATCGAGAAAGGTCAGGGCATATCTTTGGAGAGCCTTTTTTACCAGAAGAAATTACTTACATATTGGTAAAACCAATACTAATAAAGATTCATATTTTATTGAGTACTTACTGCATTGAACACATCTCCATTTTTATCTACTTTCACCTGCTTAAATAATTCTAACAAATTAGAGTAATGCAGTTTTTCTTTGAAAAAAAAATTAAAAATAATTTTTAATTGTTCTAAAATTTTATTTGTATTTTCTTATTCTACAGACTTCTGCCTTCTCCTTCACTCTCCGCTCCATTTCCAAAGAAAGATCAGGCGACTGTAATTCTTTATTAAAACATAGCATTTGCAGATCTCTTATTTCAGACTGTATTTTGTGCTAAGACTTTCCTAAGAGTGGGCCCTTTGTTTCTTAAAAGGGTCTATAATCAATATTTTGATAGCATCTCAATTGTACTGCTTATTTTAATAAGAAAAAAACTGAAAGCAAAGTAAATTGATTTTCAGGGGCCAAGCTTGCACAAAGAAATCTTATTTCATGTAAAACATATGTCCCTGTGTACCTTGCTTGACAATAGAGAGCTCCCAGATAGGAATTGAAGCAGACAATTAATTTAATTTAGTTTTACGTTATTTTAATTATGCCAAATTGATATAAAATACCAATAAACTGAGAGTATTCCTCATTCTTCCATGGTTGCTAAACTCTGTGCTTCTCTGATGCAATCAGCACATAGACAGAATATAAAAGCATCCAGCTTCTTCTTGCCCCTGTGAGCAAGGTGTTGCTTTTAACACAGGGTTTGGCCTTTTGGGGGTTCATGCTTAACACAGCACAGTGTAACTTGTTAGTCAGTTCTGCAAAATGCCTTTAACACCAAGTGGTGTGCACTTCTAACCAGTAGAAGGTAGAAGAGCTTTTACTATTATGTGCAATATATATCTGTATAAAACGAATAATTTGACTGATGTACTGATGACTCACATTATTTTAACTGGGCGTTTTAAAGTATCTGACATCCCTAAGCGTTGTTGGTGTTCTGATGTGTGGCTACAGCAAATAAGAATTTTTCAAGAGAATGGAATCTCTTATGCCTTACCCTGCAGTAATATATTCAATGGCAATCCACCTTTTAGAGTGGTGGTAAGAAAATTTGTCTAATTTCATGCCACAATAGACAAGGCGAGTGCATGTGGTCAAAGTGCCAGATTTTGGCATAGGAATAGTAATGTCCATACAGAGAAGAGCTTTCTCAGCTGCGTTTGTCTGTTTCTTGCTGTTCCTTAGTGCTAAATAGGGATTAGGATACCTTCAGCTGTATTTCTGTCAAAGTCCAAGTTCCAGGACTGGAAGTAATTGTCACCTATTTAAACTGGTATCTCTGTCATTGTGTTTCTCTAGAAATTCCCCTCTTCTGGTTCTTATGCTCACGGTATAAATCAGAGTAACAAAAACATAGCATATACAACAGAACAACAAATCATAGTGTTACCGATAGAAAATGTGCCAAAAAAATGTTTCTGATGGTTCCAAAGAACCCTGTAGACGCAGCTTGTTGCAGGAAGCAACAGAATTAATTTACTGTTCAGAAAAGTTCCTCTTCCCCCTTCCTGCCTTTATCCAAGATGTGGATTTTTCCCAAGTTGGGTATCAGTGCAATATTTGGAAGCATTAGTCTCTCTGTATTGTTATCAATCTATGATTGATAGATCTTGTGGGGTTTTTTTTATATGCTCCTTATTTTACAGTGATGATGCCTCTAGAAGAACTGATAACGTGTCCATCTATGGGACTGTGGTCATATAAATCACAAGTATCAAGCAATGCAATGCTTTTTCTCTAAACAAAGCAGAAGTGTTGCATATAGAATAGTTTCTCTAAACGTCTCTGGGGAAAGTCTTCCAGATTTTAAGATCTTACATCTGAGCAATATTGCATCCTGTCAAAGAGATCTGCTGTGAATTCTAATGTTTCAAATCTTGGACAATATGTCGTCCTAGTCCTTACAGCATCCGCAATGCGGTAGTCATCTTCAGCAATTAAAAAATACCTTTGCATCTGTCTTCTGGGTTCCCCAAACCTAGAAATTAAGCAGCCTTATTATTTTTTATTCAAAGATAGTTGACACTCTCCAAATCCTGCTTAATTAATAGATATCACTTTAAATGAGATATGTCATCTAAATAATAGAAAATATTCTGTAAAGTTTTGCAGCTTAAGTCTGCCTGGGAAAGGGAACATTTCTCTCCATTAATCCTTCAAAATGCTTTTCAAGTTTGATGACTGCCATGTCGATCTTGCATAAAGATCTCGATGGGATGCCGCTGATCATCCATGGATAATGAGATACACAGTTCACTGCTATCTGTAAATGTACTGCTGACTGATCTGTGCTCACTCTGCCAAAAGCCTTATGTGGACAGCGTAGGAGGAAATGAGGAAAATAGATCCGTGTAAGGATCTAAAAATCTGACTTTTGAGAAAGAACAGCTTTTGCCTACCATTACTTTACCTCAAAAAGGAACGAGAAGTGTAGCTGGGCAAATAACATACCGGTATTTCAGCATGCACCTATTTGAAATGAGTAATGAATTTCCTTGTTTTGTACTTACCTCTTTCACTTAAAAGGACATTTGCAGGAACAAAAACCATGGTTTGAACCTGGAGACCAAATGATAGGCATTTAATGCTTGAATTGATAGGAACATACGTCAGTCTGGAATGTTATAATCACATAGGCAGTTTGTGTTCACTTTTTGTAACACACTGCAAACTTTCAGTTGATGCCTATGAGAAGTATTTCACTTGTGCAGAACATTTACATTTGTGGAACGAAGTGCCCATTTTGTCTTTCTAGCATAGCTTTAGAGTGATGATCATTTCTATTCAAAGACTAAGTAGATCAAACTTTTGGGTTTTTTTTTGTCCAATCTCTGTGTGCAGAATTGTTTTTTATAAAGAGTCCTGCAGCACTGACAAGAAGATTCACTGATACAGTGAGAAATGGGATAAGAAAAAATACAAATGTCTTCATATAGAAACCTGAAAATTAAGAAACATATATTTTAAGGGTTCACTTCTCTGATAATTGCATAACAGGAAACAGTATTTTCTTCACAAGTTCAAAGCTGTCAACATAAAATAAAATATGATAGCTTTAGCTCAGTATTTAAATATCTGCAAAAAACTTGCTTAATACAAATCTGGTATTCATTTTATAACTCTTTAGAAGAAATAGAAATTTGGAACAGTATTCTCTCAATTTAGGCTGTAATGTGGTAGTCATGTCATTATTACCATTGGACACAACCTCATGAGCTTCAAAGTCTTTCATCCACCTACATTCATTACAAGCAATTAAAACTGGTTATTTAAAAACAAATATGTAAGGGAAAAAACATATGCTGCCATCAAGTATTTCCAAGGCTACAGAAAAGAAAAAGGACCACAAATGATTGCATATGCTAAATTGTTGCTATAATATAACAAAATATTTCTCTAAAAAGAGTGTTACCTTATCTGAAGTGTATGCAATGCTTCTGATGTAAAATAAGAGGCCCATGTCAAAATGACAAATCCTGAAATCCATGGCACTCCACAGTTACTTGCCTATCCCAGTAGCTCAGGTAGCCTCCTACTAGCTTATCTGAATTTTGTTTATTAAACCAGAAATAGGATCAGCTGAATACGAATCTTGTCACAGCAGTGGAGGCAGTAGCCTCCCTCCAGGTGCGTGTAGTTGGAGAGGACTGGGTCTTGGTCTTTTTGCAGATATTTTCACCTAACTACCATGTTTGTCTTCTTGCTGGTATAAGGAGATGAATTTAGGTAGTAAGTATGATACCATGATTTTGAGGTGAGCACTAGGAGAGGAAACTTCAAGCCTCTCTTTATTCCTGAGTGTTTGAGCTCCACAATGGAGACAAGGCAGTCAGAATATCAGACCAGACAAAAAGCCTCTGTGCTCTTCTCCAACATGCTGCTGGAGCAGCCAGCAGAATTTCACATTTTGGTAACTCAGTGCATTTTCATGTCATAAAAGAAAGAGGCAGGTCCACTGCAGTGGCTACCTACATATCACCTGTCAACCCCATCTTGAAAGAAACCTGAAAATCTGAAAAGTCAAGATAACTGTAGCATTCTAGAAGTGGCTGCTGAACCAGAATTTCCCATTATGTTACCATTAGGATCAGATTTGGCTTATGGGTTGCGATATGAGACTGTATCGCCCTATATTATAAACTGATATTACAGTCAGACTATATCATATCGTATTATTGGATATAATGTTTTCCACAAATTTCAGGCTTCACCTAAGAGCGTGAAGTATGACTCCATATCTACGTATGTGTAATTTAGCAATCCATTATGTCCAGTGTCTGTTGCTGATGTGAAATATCAGTGTCATCAATTCTTAGAATTCCACTTATATAAATTTATGTTTCAAGGCTTTGTTTGCTTAATGAAAGCTGATATTCTCTTTCACAGGGCCAAAGATCAGTTCTTTTCTCAAGGGCTTTCCACAATTGCTTCTACTCAGGAATAATTTCTCTGGTATCTGAAAAGTCACTCGTTTCTTTTTTCTCTGATTTGACCACAAGTAAATGACTCAAGACTGCCTGTGCACAGTGCAATGTTAAAAATGTTAACAGAAGATTTTTCATTTTGAACAATGTGATTCTCTCAGGACACAGCTCCATCAGCAAGGCCTGTTTACAGCCTTGAGTGTTTGAAATTTCACAATGAGAAGCAAAGTGCAAGGCTTAAAGTCATATACTGTGGCAACTGCACACAAACTAGCAGGTTATGCTGTTTCCAGGAATAAGAGGAAGGATTGGGGATGAGACGTCAAAACTGTACCAACAACAGTGGATGGTTATCTCAGCATTCTCTCAGAATTCATGGGGCCCTACTGTCTCTTGCACTATGGAAAATTACGATATGAAAACACATAAGCGGTGAGGCTTAACTTCTGAATATCAGCTGACGTACAAAATAAAATTCTAATTCTCTTCTGATGAGCATTGTGGGAACTGAGATGTTATCCCTTTTTCACACTCACAAAAGAGGAGCAGAAATGCATCTTAGTTAAATGCCTCTAACCTTCCACTTTCCATATTGCTTTAGACCATTGTATACATCTCTTTTTGCAAATGCACAGCTAAATAAGTGCAAAAGGGAAATCCTAGGGCAAGACAAATTTTTCAGATTAGACATTACATGCAAATTAATGAAGTATGTGTCTATTTGTGGTTGCAACTTAAAGCCTCTGTGACATAAAGTATATTAGGAGGTAAGGGACTACAGTAAGATATTCTCAGAGGTCATGAAAAGGAGGGTTTTATTCCTTTTTCACTATCGTTTTACAAGAAAAAATGTAACAAACACACCTGTAAAACTTAAGTTCCATCTTCTCCCTGAATTTGGATTAACTTAACAAGAACGGTGTATTTTCTAATTCACAATACCTTCTAATGAAATTAAACCTTATGACAGTTTGTGAAATAAACAAGTAGCATGTTTATCCCAGTGAGCTCTGGTCAAAGGAGAATTTGCAATTTCTTTAACAGATGTTATAGCTCACAGCTGGATTTTTCTACAATTGTTGCACCTTTATGAATTCGTGGAAATTCAACCTTGGTGAGTTCCACTGCAGTGCCTGGGAACATTTCAGCTACACATGGCCCTTCTCAGCCCACTTAGGCAGTGGAAAAGGGGTTGAAGTAGCCAGCAAGGCGTTAAGTGTCTCAGTAACTTTCGAAAACTCACCCCTATTAATTTCCTATATCCTAAATAACCCCTATTATTTCCACATCAGACCAGCTGCACCATACATTCAATTGCAACTTTTCTCCCTATGCTGCACCTAACAGTCCTCTACAAAATTATCTGATTTTTATCCATTCATGCACCCTACTTTCCATATGGCATCTCAAAGAAGTCCAACAAAACCACCACTCCTACTGCAAAACTCCACTACCAGCAAAATTCCTGAACAAAAAATTACACAGTAATGCTTTGCTAGAAACCAACTGCTAACTGACAACTTCCAAAATACTCCTGAGAAGGCAAACAGCACTACCTAGAAACAAAGACACCCTAACCCTACAGCAGTCAAAAAAAGCCAAGACTTGGGGCAAAGTTAAATTCAAATGTGAAGTGCAGTTCTGATGGCATGAGTTAAAGGAGAGTTAGGTTTGAAAGTTACTAAGTTACAAATTGCCTTGCCATTTGCTGAGGAATGAATGTTCTCCTTGGAAAAAGGGTAGATAGAGGTCATTGCCCAGTATTTTGATGTGAACAATAATCTCTAGTATATGTATCTGTGGGAAACATCTATTGGTTCATGAGCATCCTTTTAACTTCCAAGGCTGAGAGAAATTTAAGCTGGCATAAGAACCAGGAATTTCAAGACACGGTTAACTCAAGCCAGCACAGGGCCTGGAAGTCTCTTTTGCTGATTAAGGATACCAATTAAACTCGGACACCAGAGTTAGAAGAGTAGGCGTATTTTACTGGTGATAACCAAATTATGTAACAGTGTAATACAGAAAACATGCAGTAAGAAAAAAGCAGAATAGTGCACTTAAAGCAACAAGCAGGAAAATACAGGGTAATGCATCAAATCATTACTACACGAGAGAGAGAGAATAGTGATTAAGAGAAATACATCACCACTTGCATATATTATCATCATCATCCAGATCCGCAGATGCTGGGCAGCCCCGGTTACAGCGAGGATTTGGAGAGCCTGTCCCGGCAAGTGGGAAATCCTACGCGGTGCGTCCACCCGTAGGTGAGGCATCCAAAGTCGCTGTGAGCAGGTCCAGCCTTATATACTAGAGATCGACAAGCCAGAATAACTGGCACCTTTGTTTTGAGCGGAAAATTTCTGGTTTCATTCTCCTGTTGGATTCCACCCAAAGCTTGGCCAGGGCTCGGGGGGGGAACCAAGGGAGTTTCTCACAAGACCAAATACTTAGGTTCTCAGCCTTGAACAAGGCTGCGAAAGGAAAGTTGAATACATTCTCTCCTCACTACTGATTATATTTTGTCTTTCACTAGCGAGTTTACATATTTTATTAATGACCACATGCTAAGTTAGCAGCTTCAGCTTGGGGCCTGTTGTTCAGGCTTCAGTATTTCAACGCTTTAGCACTTTTTACACCAGCATAAGTGGTTTGTTATAACTTAGTACAATACCTACTAGCACAATGGTTATCAGTTATAAAATATACAGGATTCATCTATAGGTCAACTCTGGCTTGGGCCTGTTGTCCAAGCCTTAGCACTTCAAAGTCTGACCCAGAAATCTGCCAAACTCTCCCTCAGAATGAGATGCCCAGTTCCCCAAAGCCAGAGCAGCAACATAACTGCACAGGGGAAACTTCCTGAGGCAGAGTTCAGAAATGTGGCCCTTAAACACAAGCAAGTACAAAAAAGAATGTAAGGAAAAAGTTCTTGATGCTGAAAAGCTGAAACCCAGGAATTTGCACATGATTTTATGGAGGGGTGGGAAATTCCCAGATTTAGCAGACAAAAACCACAGGCATAGCTATGCTGCAGATCATGAAGAGAGGGATGCCTCTCAAGACACACACAAAACAGTCCACCCTTCACACTGCCTGGAGATCACCTGTTCTTCAGGAGCCCACCCAGAGACCTCAACCCCAACGGTGGGGCCAGCCCGCCAGGAGGAAGCCATAGCAAACACTCAACTGTCCCTTCAATCAGAGCAGTTAATCAACCTGCCCCAGGGACAAGGGGCAGGGAGGGGTCATTCCATGTTTGCTGCCTAAAGCAGCAGCCCGCAGGAGTGCAGGTACCTGAGCCCTGCTGACAAGGAGGTCCAGCTGCTCCAGATGACAAAGGGCTCCACAGCCTGTGACATGCACCCTGACTACAGGCTTGTCACGCTGAATAGGCTCCTTCAAGGACAGCCAGGCAGGCAGGCAGGAGCCCAAGCCCTGCTTACAGGGCCGCTGCACTGCCAACCTTCCTACCAAGTGGGCTAGTGCTGTCCCAAAGAGAGAAGCAGCAAGTCTGAATGCTCCTTGGCACTGGATGGGAGGCAGGATCTACCTGCAGGCATGCATAAGGTTTGTCTTCCAGTCCTGGGAAGTCCAACTAATACATATTGCAGCGATTTTATTATTAACCCCCCACACACACAAAGCCACACACATACCCACAGACATGCCATGGGCACACCACACACACAAACACACAAACAAAAAAAGGGAATTCCCAGAAGAGGAAGACCAGCCCAGGCAGCCAGTAACATAGGTCCAAGCCTCCCAGACAGGCTGATGGAGCCCAGAGTTCTCAAGAAGCAAAGGGCCGTCAGTTGTTGCAAGAGGCCATTGCTGGGATAGGTCCTGACAACAGGCCTGTCATGTTGGTCATGGGACCAGCTGGCGGAAAGCTGCCAGAGGAAGGGGGCCCTCCCCTGCCTATAGGGTGGGCAAGGGCTTGGGGTGAGCTCAGGTTCTCCCATAGGTGAGGGGAGAGGGACTCTCACCTTCCTTACAGGGTCATCATTCTCCTCACGCAGCCAAAGGAGCAACATGGCAAATGGCCCCCAATCCCCAGACCTCAACCCTGCTTACAGGGAGGTTGCCCAGCTCCAAAGAAGAAAGGGGACCAAGAGGCCCCGTCTGTGGGGATGCTCATATGGGACTGGAGCCCTCTGCCCAGGGCGCCTCTCCTCTTCTGCCCTTCTCAGCTCTTCCTTGTCTGCCCTTCTTCCTCACTTTCTTCCCTCAGCCTTCCCAATCATCCATCCTTCTTTCTTCCTCACAGCCTATTTGAAGATACAAGCCATCAGTTTGGGATGGAGAAGCATGGATTTGCAGTGCCCCTTCCTGCCACACAGACCAAGAGACAGGCTCCTGGAGAAGCACCACGGGTGACTCCCAGCATGCAAGAGCTAGGGCAACTCAGGCAAGCCTTGCTCTCCTCCCTGGGCCTTGCTCTGCCCTGCGCTGGCCCAGCTGCCTACTGCTCACACAAGGCAGAGACCTACTCTGCAGTTTCTTGTCCCTTCATGGGTCCCCCTGGGCAGCACACCCAAACCTGCGCCCACCACCCCATCGGGGAACAGCTGCCATCACAGGGCCACCCGTCTGCAAGGTGTCACCAGGCAGAGAAGGTGCTCTCCCACCTTTAGCTGCCTACTAGCGCAACAGGGACTTTGCTCCCTGCCCCTCTCAAGCCACCCCTGATGGCCACCCCACCTCCCTCCCACACTGGAGACAACAGCCCCTCTACCCTCTGCTTACCAGCAGCTGCTGGGTCGTCCTCTAGCCAGGTGTGAAGGGCTGAGGGCAGGAGTGCTGGCACTCTGGGCACATTTTCTGGGGCTGGGAGGTGGCCGCACCCTCAGCAGGGAGAGAAAGAAGCAGCTGCTGCCCCATGTACAAGGCCGCCTGCCTTTGTCCCATTCCTTAAAGCAGACAAAACTGAGGCAGAAGACACCTCACACTGAGCTACAGGCTGTCTTCATGGCTCTGTCCGGCAAAGGGCTCGCCAGCTCTCTCCAGAAGGGCGTGGGGTGGCACCGCACATCCCCTGGCGACAGGGCTGCCCGGCTGGCTAGCCTGCCAGAGGCATGAAGCTGCCAAAAGGCTGGTCACAGGGGCAGCGCAGGGCTCCAGCTGAGCAAAGGCTCACCCTCTCCTGCTGAGGCCAGCCTTGCCACGCAGACCCCAACTACAGGGTTCACCACAAAGAACAGGCTGACTTCGGGGCACCACTGGCACGCCGACCTGAATCCTCCTTACTGGCAGGTCGAGAGGCTGTTCGTATAAAAGTGTTCCCCACTCTCCCAAAAGCATGAGCCTCCAGAAGTAGATGCCTTCCTTACAGGCCTCTCGCACCCTCTGGCCTAGACTGCCAACGGAGCATGAAGCCCCATGGGCACAGACCTGGACCCAGATTCTTGGCAGGGCACAAGGCGTCAAGTCCTTAGCAGAAGACACTCCCAAGTGACACTCATCCTGGGGACACTGGGGACAGGGCTGTCACTCTCGCTAGCCAGCCCACTACAGAGCACCCTGGCCAGAGGCCAGAAGAGCAGACAGCCCAGCCCAGCCCTGCCTACAGGGAGGGCCCTCCACTCAAAGCGACAAAAAAGGCACTCGAGAGCACCAGTGAGACCATGCATAACCTGAGTCCTTCTTACTGGCAGAGTCCCTGTGCCCAGAGTGCCTCTCCTCCCCTGTCTCCTGCACTCCCTTCCTCGGGACTTGCTCCTACTGCTGGAAGAAGAGATACAGCACAGGTTTAGGATTTGGAGGAGCCAAGCAAAACCTTCTACCCACTCTCTCGGACAAATTAATCACCCTCCTCTGCTTCGCAAGCATTCTAGCTTGGCTGGGACTCTAGGCGTATTTGCAGGCAGCAGCATTGTGAGCAGTGACAGGAGGAAAAAGCATCTCTGCGCAGATCTTTGCTCCTAGGGTGGCTTTATTTTTCTTCACTATGTAACTTTTTTTTTCCCTAAGGTTTGTGGTTTTCTGTTTTTTTTTTTCTCATGGTTCTATTAAGATATAGAAAATTTAGTTATCACATGCACTGCATGTCTTATTCCAATAACTTTTCCTGTTTAAGGAATTGTTTAAAATTTTAAAATCCATGTCCCAAAGGCTTGTTTATGTGAGTTATTGTGACAGACATTCTGCGTGTGCCTGTCATTGCATTTTTTTTTTATAACCTGTTCCAAACCTGCATTCATGACTCTCCGTTATCTTCTAAGGGAGCTTTTCACGTAGAGCCAAAGCAAGTCCTAAAACAAAAAGGTTTTTTAGTATTTCCCGTTAAAATAGTTATTCTTTGCTTCTATGGCATGTTGTTGCACAAGATTGTTTGCTCACTTACTATGATGTGGCCTCTCTCCACTTTCTAGCCCTTCCCCTTTCTTAGCTTTTCCTACCTAATCTCTAACTCATTCTCAGTTGTGCCTTTCCACAGTCCACTTGTAGTGAGTCAGTTTGCCTTCCCTGTGGACTCCCTGGGGATTAAACGAGCCTTTGTAAAGGCCCTTTCAGGCTTTGTTGAGACCATTTCAGATTTTCCCACTAAATTCTCACTCTCCTTGCCACAGCAGCCACTTGGATACCTCAGCTGCATCTTGTTGCTGCATGTTAGCTTTTTCTTTTCTCTCCTTTTCAAGAGCTAATTTACTGCTTCCCAAATCAAACTTCTTTCCTGCTTGCTGTTACCATATATGTAGTCTCAGGTAGCTCAACATTTTTCCACAAAGCCCTGAGCTGGTTTACCTCAGCATTTTCCTCCTAAAATCCTCTGCTGTCCAATTCAGGAACCCTGTCCTTTTCCACCTAAACTCCACTGTTACCACTTCTAAAGTACTTCTACCCACCTAGCCAAAACCCTTCACTGTCCATATGAGGGTATACCTCTTTTTTTTCCTGAAATCCTTGAAATATGACATCTGGGTTACCTCAGCATTTCCCACCAGAACTTTCTGCTGCCCCCTCAGACAAATCTTGGTGCTTTCCATCTGAGACTTGACCACCTCCCCCTGAATTAACTCAAGTTTTACTACCCAAAACTGTTCACTCTCTTTCTGAGACATATTAGCACTTCTAACCAAATCCTACACTGTTCCCTCTGAAGTACCTCAGTATTTCCCACACATGTGCACTGCTCTCTTCAGACATTTAGGAGTGGTTCCCCTACTCCCAAATACCACTATCACCTTGAGGCACCTCAGCACTTCCTACCCATGCCTCCTCAAAATAACTGAGCACCCTCCACCCCCAAGAACCTCCAGTGTCCTCTCTGAGATACCTCTGCATTTCTACTCCCAAATGGTCTGTCACCCTGGTGTACCTCAGCATTTCCTGCCAAAAATCTCTACTGCCCAGATCAGACGTACTGGATTGAGTCGTATCCCATCCCTGCCCCACACTGTCCCTTCTGAGGAAAATCTGTGACAAACCTCGCCTGAGCGCTCCACTGTCACTGCCTGAATTTCCCACCCAAATTCTCCACCGCCTCTGCTGAGGTGTCTCAGCATTTCTTGCCCAAGCCCTCTGAAGTACCTCAGCGTTTCCCACAAAATAACTTCCGCTCTGCCCAGAAACGCGCGTCAGCTCTTCTGCCACCGCTCAGGTACCTCAGCCTTTCCCGCCCACAGAGCGCCCCCTGCTGTTCGCTCGGAGGTGCATCGTGACTTCCCGCCAAACCCCCGGCCCCGCCACCCCCCTCCAAGTACCTCTCCCCTCAGGTAACTCGGTGCTTCTGTCTGACAACTCAGCACTTTCTGCCCAAATACCTCCTCCATCTCCCTGAGAATCCTCAGATAAAGAGTATATTGCGGACTTACTGAATTTTGATCACTAGGATATTAATTAAATTCTGTCTGTGGCACTGCAAAATGAACACTCGCTGAGGGGCCTCAGCATGTCCTGCACTGTTGTACCTCAGAGGCATGTTAGAACACCATCTATATAAAATAAAGGCGAGACATCTATAACTGCCAATAAGATTAACGCTAAAACTTGTCTGGATCCCTTGTAAAAGCAGCCTTATCAGGACTGTTGTTCCAAACTGCCAGATCACCTACTGAGTAGTCATGGCAGATCTGAAGTAGATCATACCCAGAGAATCATCAAAAATTCTGAGAAGCACTGGAAGAAAATGTTCCATCAGGGAAACTTTATCCATAAATCATGCTGCAAGAAAATAAGCTTGTAGATATAAAACTCCCTTCTATTATGAAACAGCAAATCTCCTGAAAGATTAAAAATAAAACAGTATGGGATTGAGTAGGTGCCTTTGATACATAATATCAACACTTCTGATGGCAAAACATGTTTACAGAGATCAAGATGACAATTACATTCTTCGAGGGTTCAGGATGTAAAATATTAGAAGTAGATATTACTATTCTCGGTCTAACCCATTTTCTGTGACATAGAGACAAGAAGAGTATTGAACTTAGAAACAAAATAGGCGAGTTTGCTCACTGTAACACATAAAAGAACTCCTACAGGTATCAGTGAGTCTAACATTTTACTCACCTGTTCGTGTGGAAATTCCTAGTATTTCTGCTTAGTCTAAGTATGAGCTTTCTGTTGAAAAAACAAATCAACCATTAGGACCACAGAATCCTTCCATGCCAGTGTAAAACATTTAGAAGGATTTGGATCTCTTGCTCATATAACCGGACAGGAGATAACGATCTCCAGTCCACAACTGAGCCCAAAGACAGCTCCATCCTGGACTGTAAACAGATTAGGAATTGCTTGCCTAACTTCCTCGTTACTTGGCCTTTTATTTTCACCTGAATGTCAGTGAATATATGTGACTGAAGTATACATTTTGATTTGTCAGACACTGAGAAGACTTCTCAGCCAGTTTCTGTATCTCAAACAGAAATGTTCAGGAAACACAGTATTTGAAAAATCTGGAAAAAATATCAACATATAAGTACTGCCTTTCTTCAAAAGAAGATGAGATGGTGCAAATTTATTTAGATTATATGTTAACTAAATGGAGATCAGAAAATTAAACACTTTGTGAAAACATTTTAATTCAGAACAAGAAACTGTAATTGGTGAACTTGTCTTCTGAACGTGCTTCAGACAGGATTGTATCATCTGGAATTAACAGCAATTTGATGAAATGCCAAATTTCCAGTTTTGAATTCACTGATATTACTGTAATCTATTTGATGTATTCTTTATCTTGGATTCATGACTAACACCACAATGTACTTTTTGCAGAACTAAAATTAAAAATTGCCTAACACAAAAACACCTAGCTATTTCTATTTTTGGTATTTTTATTTTATAATTAAGAAGCATCTAGGAATATCTAGCTGAGTAATCACTGCATTACCTAAACAAAGTCTTCTGCAACACAGTGTTTTGTTAATATTATTCCTGATCTTCGTCAGCTTCACAAAGGACACCAGCCCCAAAAAACATGATTTATTAAATACCTAATACAAATATACAAATAAATACAAATCACAGAGTAGTTTTACTATATTGAGTAATAGCAGATGACAAAGAAGGATTTGAGTGAAGATTACATGTTTGTGACAATAAAGTAATAAATCAAAGAGCATGTTTTTTATTTGTTTTAGTAATTACCCTTCAAGCATCTTTGTATTTTATTGTCTCATTTGTGTATGTTACTAAGAGTAAGTGCAATAGATATTTTAAAGATAAAAAAAAGAGGTAAGCACTCACACAATGTAGTTGCAAAATTTCTGCTTTATCTTCAAACTTCAGATTTACTCAGTCTTCTGGCTAGCTTTGATTTTTTAAATTTGACATTACTGTGGCTCTGTGAACCACTAAAAATTATTGTACTGCTTGATCATTACCCCCCTAAATACTATTGCTCTCCTCTGCTCTTGTATATTACCTTTTCCCAAACAGTTTACTAGGGAGCTTACAGTTAGTTTGTCCCATTAGGGCTCCATATGTCAATGTCGCATATATCACAATATCACAGTCTAACAACTAACACTCCTAAATTACCTTCTTGTTCACAATTACTGCTTCTCTTTCAACCTTTACCAGTAGCCAGATTTTCCCTTGCTGCCATGGGCATCATCTTGTTCTAGTGTTTGATGTTCTAGCACCACAAGTCTAGTGGTTTTTTCTATGGAAAGAACTGCCCTTTTGCTGTCTCATTTCTCTTAATCTTCTTAAATCACTGTTTTCACCACCCTGTTTGTCACAAAGGCTGACTTGCACCGTGTCAGTAACTGCTCTTATTCCCAGTCAATCCAATCAGTTCTCTCTGGCATTACAGCAACCAGTTCCCTCATGACAGTGTGACCTCTGATCTGATATCATTTGTACTTATCATTTGTACGTTCCCACTCTTGTATTGAGCTCTTCAAAGTACAATGAGATTCCTACCGCACAGCCAGAGAGAAAAGATATAAATATCAGTACTACTATTAAGTTAAGGTACCCTGTTTTGCGTTCTAGAGAATAGAAAGATGAGAAATCAAATCAGAAGCACCAGCTGCCTGAATGAATAAGACATAGGTTGAAGAAACAAGGAAGGGAGTCTGAGGAAGTGGCTTCACTTACAAACTTGCCATCCGTTCTATTCTTTTTCACCTGCAACTGAAACTCCTTCTTCTACTCTGACACTGAACAAACAGGATGGTTACCTAAGGCAGCTAAAAAGCAGGGACACACAGCTGCCTTACCTTTGTGTGTGTCCATGTAGCCATTTTGTGTATACATGATTTCAGCTTCGTGGGAATAAGGAGCATTTGCAATAAACAGACATTCCCAGATGAATTGGAAACAAATGAGGATCTCTGGATTGTATTTCCTTTGAATATATTGAGTTACCTGAATAAGCAAATATAGTTAAGGAAATTACTTTTACCAGAGAAAGCAATGATTGTTTGAAGTTCTAGAGTATCACTTTCTGGCCACATGAAGGATGCCTTTCTCACTGTAGAATTAAGATCTAATTATTTATCAAGGAGTTCATCACAGGGTGTGAAATCAGATGTCGTCTCTTTAATTTTTGCTAATATTTTGTCTCTCTACTCCAAATTTTTGGTTTCTTATAGTGATCTGCTTTTGGAGCACCTTCCTCCTCACTTCTTCCTCTTCTTGCCCCCAAAGAAAATGGACAAAGCAAAGTGGTCTAGTTTCTAATCCAGCGAAGTATGATCTTGGATAGGGGCAGTACACACTGGTTTGCAATGAACACATTGCTTCTGACTGGAAGGGACTGAACTCCTAGTGAAGTTTTGCTTCCTTTTCCACACTCTCAGAATTATGTTTCTGATGGAAGTATGCCAGCTTATATGGAGGGTTTCATCCATAAAATAAGCTAATGATAGAATGTAGGACTTACATGCATAAAGAAGACAAAGTCCTAGAATATCTACATTCACAATAACAGCTTGATAGAAAACAGAATGTGAAGAAAAAAGAAATGGCCTGAAAGTATGAAACCTCCCAGCTATAGACTTACTGCATACAGACGGTGAGGATATCGGCTTGATCCCTGTATGGGCCACCAAGAGGGAGCATAGCCAGAGCAACGGACCCAAACTGGCTAATGAAATATCGCTTATCATATAACATCATGGTCAGTATGATGTTAATTGCTAAATAACCCTGTTATTGCATATCATCATTGCAACCTGATCTAGTGGAAGGTGTCCCTGCCCATGGCAGGGGGTTGGAACTAGGTGATCTTTAAGGTCCCTTCCAACCCAAACCATTCTGTGATTCTATGATTTTATGATAAATCTGTTCAATTGTAACTTTTGCTGGCATATGACCTTTTTTCTTAGCTTAACCAATAAAGCAACCAGTACTTCTCCAGTTTTCTCTGAATTCATCTTGAACAGTAAAAATGTCTATTGCATATCTCCTAAATTCAGAAATCAAATCTCAGATACTGACAGATGGTATTTTGAGATATTTTAATTAATCTAAGCAATAAGAAAAATAAGGTTATTAAGGGATATACATTTCCTGAAATAAACTGACTGAAATCCATTCTGAATATATTGGATGGCATGTCTCATAGCACGCTTTTTTTTTTTTTTTTGTGAGAGGCATCCACTAAATTATTATAATTACTAAAATACAACATGGAATGCAGATACAACTTTCCTTTTTTCAATAAAAATGCTTTGTGTTGTAGAGATTCTTACCGAGTGATATGTTTTTATAGACCTATTTGTTATAATCCTAAGGTATCTTTCAAGATTTGTAGTAAACAGTCCAGAATCTATATAGTATCTGTAAAGTTAGGGCTGGTTAGGCTCATGTGTGATTTTACAAATTTTGATTCTGAAATCTTCCTTTCTTTTTATCACCCAGCCACTCAGTCTCTCAATGTTCTTTTGCAATTCTTCACAGTCACCTGTATCTTTACTACCCTCATTAGTGTAATAGCTAGCAAATTTTGCCACCTCGTTTTCCAGATCACTTGTGACAATGGGTAAGCAAAGTTTTCATATGTTTTCCATCTAATGCTTCAGGCTGAGAAATGTCACAGGCAGGTTAAGCAGTTCAGCCCTTCCACATACTCAAAATTCACTTTTAAAAATGAATCAGCAAACAGACCAGAGATCAGAATTCAGAATCTCTCAGAGTTCCAGGACACATGGTGTGGGACTAAAATAGTAATAATATGGATTACTTTTTACTTTTTACTGGCTTAAGTAAGGGGAGACTGGACATTGGCAGTGGGGATCCCATTTGCACTGTATCTCTCCCTTTGCCTGGTCAAAACTGAGGTAATTTATGTAACAAATGGCCACTTAGTGCTATAGGGAGAAGGTTTTGATCATTTCACAAGGTCTGTTTTATTTTCTTTCTGAGGCACTGTAGTAGTATTGCTTTTCATCTTATTGTACAGTTCATGAAACAAAGAGAAGTATTTTCCATTTTGTGATGCAGAGGGTGGATGTTTTCCTAGTCCTTCTGGACCAAACATAAATCACATGACGGTTTGAGATTGCAGGAGACTGGATTTGATGAGCCACATCTCTTCCATGTCTCTCTTCCTTGGTTCTCAAAGAGCCTTGTATCTACAACAACAAAGTACTTAAAAAAAAAAAAAAAAAAAAAAGAGAGAGACAGGATTAAATAAAACAAACAAGACAGAAAAGGAAAGGAATGTGGCATGGTAAGAGAACAGTTGGCATATAAAATTTCTGGGACAGACGAAGGGGCAGTGTGAAACACAAATTCCCTGGATGGGAAAAGGGAGGGAAAACAGAGGCAAGGAATTTTAGGAAGTCCTGTGCAATATATTCATTCTAGTTTCTCTTTCCACTTTCTTTAGATCATTGTGGTGTGCTGGGTACAATTTGTGTATGTAATGTGAAATGTGCTTGCTTGTTGTCTTTCTGATTACTATTATTTCAGAATAATCATTGAGTAAGTGCTTTCAACTGTGTTTGTTACCGTGTGTGTCTTACTGATGACGTTATGAGAAGATGACTCCATCTACAAGATTTTCAATTTTGTCTGAAGACACTGAGCTCATAGGAACCATAATTTCTCTCAAGAATTAATTCCATATTTCATCAGGTGCGTTTCCAAAAAGACTACTTTCTGCAGACATACGTTTGACTTGTGAGGTTTGCAATTCACTTGTATGTAGCTCTCATGAGGGACAGTGTGGTGCAGATCTTACCTATCAGTGAGGAATCAGTAACAAGATTTGAGCACTAGGGCAATGTGCTTTCAGTAGCCATTTTTGCTAGGCAGAACATTTTCTGTTTTCTGAGGCATTTTCATTTTTTGTAAGGTTTTGATGTTGGGTTGTTTTTTAGGTTTTTTGGTACAGAGAATAATAATTGAGCCTAAGGTCAAATGTACATTGGTTCCCTGTGGTTAAGTCTGAATGCAATAGAAAGGTCATCACGTTCCAGCCAAACATATGAAAAAAACCAGTGCATTTTGTGGAAGTAACTCCCTGAGTAGCAAAAGAAATGTGAAGGGCAAATGAGCATGCATAAAATTCTTCAGAACATAATGATTTCACAAAAGCTATTCAACAATGAGTCTAAATATGCAACTTTCTCACCTGCTGGTCTTCTGAACCTTTTTGTTATCTTAGGTTAAACTGCTTTCTTCGGATACTTCAAAGAAGTTTCTTTTTATGGTATTCCAAACAAACCAGTTTTTGTTTCAAAGGGGCTTCTCAGAATTTTTCATAGTCCTTTTGTTATTCTGTTTCTTAACATTGGTCTTTTGGAAAAAAATAAAAAGCCAACCAGTTCTTCCTCATGATTAGGAGGAGGTAAAACTTTCAGTGCTAGGAGCTTGTATATTGTCCCTTAACTGTGAAATGCCCTAGCTCTTGGGTATTGACATTTCACATCCTACAGCCCATTTATGCTGATGCTAGCATTTTTGTAGGCAGGGTGGTGGTGGTTTAATTTTCACTGGATTTCTCCACCCTGACTCACTCTTGTCTGCATGAACACTAGTGCTGGCACAAGGAACAGGACAGAAAATGAGAGCTGGGGGAAGGGCAAAACCATCTATTTTGCTGGCAGTGCCAGTTTATGCTGCACTGAAGTTAAGAACTACAACATAAGAAATACAATCTGAGATGTCAAGTCTGCAGAAGTCTACAGCAAAACATTGAATACAGGGAGAAAGATCTTTTAGATTCAATTATTACATAAGTGGATTAAAAATTACATTCTTTAATTTCTTTGTGGATTTCATGCCAAATGCCTGTCGTATATTGACACTTTAATGAGTGCCTGTCTACCAAAACATTATTGCAAGCACAGAAAGAACAGTAGGCTGTGGAGCCAAAATGAGGTGGATTGGTTGAGAGCACGTGTCAGGATGGAAAGAAAAGTCTTCCAGGTTCCTGAGACAGTCGGCATAGCGCTCTGATAGCCACAAAAACTTCACGCAAGGTTGTGGGAGACGTGCCTGAACCACAAGAATTTATGATAATCAGATAAGCAACCACTTTACTAAAACTTGTTCTTTTTCTTATATTGAGGTCATTATAGGGAAGCCACACTCAATTTTACAGAGCATATTACTCTCTCCAAATGTGACTCCCTACAGACTCCAATACAATGATTTCAGCTACACAGACATTTGAAATTTCTGAGCTATTTATACATACCAGAATTAATCACATTTATAGACGCAGCTTGGATGCAGTTGGTTTGGCAGCTAACCAAATTATGCTTATATTGGTATAATTTAAAATATTGGACTGAAATCATAACTAGAAAGGGAATGTAATAGACCCTAATAAAAGAGTTGATAAATTAATTGTACAAACTCTTAGAATATCTGGACGTGAACCAGTCTGTCCAGCAGTGAAGGGATTTGGATTGCTATTGATGAAATTGGCTGTGGGCAGCTCAATCATGAGAAAATTATATTGGCTATATTTGGAAGAATAAAGTAAAAGAAGAACATGGGACTATAAGACAAAGTTGTGTATTTTTCCATATTTAAAAATTTATTTTTGGTAAAAGTCTTTTATCCTTAGAAGTCATATTGTTTCTTTTCATCTGATTATAAACTGCCCAGCCCTTTATACAAAGAAAGAACTAAGGAATTTGTGTAATTTAACTCTGTACAATAATTTGAAGCTTTGAAATGAGTAAAACATTCTGTACTGTAGCTATTTTAATCTTGTTTCAGAACAAGATCTCTCAGCTGTGCAAGCTACAATGTTGATTCATCTGGGTGGAATGAAATATGACTAGCAATAGTGATACAGAAAATTCTGTTGATCTGATTTCCTCTCCCTCCCACTGCTCCTGACCATGAATATCTTAACCTCCAATAGTTCAGTTGATGACTGAAAAAAAAGGCTCTGAGATAGGAGCAGTAGTTTCAGAACAGTTGCAAATTTAAGCCCATAGTTTCCTCTTAAAATCGGACTAAATATAAGGAACAAAATGAATGTATAATGGTATGGGGGAACCACAGTCACCACCACCAGATGAATACCCCGCCTACCGTATGAGCACCCAAGCATCCATGGACAAAGTCTTCACTACAAATTGGCATACAGGCATATTAATATGGATGTGTCATCAAGGATTGTCTAATACAAGAAAAGCACTGATAACTCTCATTTTTTCCTGACCTTGTTTAGTAAGAGATGTAGTAAGTCAGTCTCTTCCTATTCTATTTCTATGCAATGGGTGGTGTCGACATGCAGCTTAAGGCTACTTCCCGCAACAGCAAAAAATTGGTTTTCTGAAGGGATTTTTTTGAGTCTGCAAATGGAACCAACCACTCAAAGAAAGTTTTAAAGTGATTTGTTCAATTCCCTGGAGTAATTATTCTCAGATGTTAGAGAGACAATTCAGATGTCAGCATTCTAACTTTGCAGGTCATTTCAGAAGACACATTCAGCTCATGTCTTTCTTACCTATTTTTATAGGTCAAAATTAAAGCAATTTTCTTTCCCTCATGAATCTAAAAAGTGAATTATTGTGAGGAGTGATGTGGAGTGCCATCCTTCTGCTCCAGGTCACTTGGAGCAAGTCTACACTAGAAACTTGAAGCAGCGTAAAGGCACATAGGGATGTGAATTTTTGATATCACTATGCTGGCAAAAAGCCCTACTGTAATTGAAGTTTTATGTGTTTAAAATGCTTTTCCCAGTAACATTATTCCAGTACTCATCAAATCCATACATTTGCTCTCTTTCTTCTCTGTCTCTAGAGGGGAAGCGCTGGTGCAGACCTGAGCTGAAGAGCTGAGCAGCTGTATAACTGTACCCACATCATATGAAGGAGTAGCAAAGGCTGTTCTGACCAGGGCTAATGAAAAGGGTAAATCAACACTAATGGAATTCCCGTCACCTCTTGGCTCAAAACAGCGAAGAGAGTCATCAGGAGAGGAAATGATCTTCTGAAGGCTTTTTCTGACCCCACCGCAGGATATTAGATAAGAAGAAAAAAAGCATTTTTGTCAATCCATTCAAGACTACACCTCTGAATGTGTAAACAGATTTCCCAGAAGTTTTATCACCTGATGGTACCTGGAGACCACATTTAGAGCCGTGAGGTGCAATTTCTCGCTACAAACTGTCTGCAGCTTCAGTTAGTAATGCTACAGCTGGGGGAAAGGTAAATTGCACAGTAATAAGCATGGGAAGAGGATATGGCAATTGAAACCATCAGGACGCCCGACAACTCACTTTCAGATTCTATTTTTATACACCTGTAAAACAGTATTTCCAGGGTGATCTTTTTCTTGCTTATTATTTTATATTAAAAGTAATTCTCAACTGACACAAGAATCTCAAGGAAGATCTAAGTAATGATTATACTTACGAAACACTGAAATTGGTTACACACAAAATACTGTCAAACTACCTAAATAAACCAACCTGAAATTTAAGAAAAAATGTTTGCAGAAGTATATTTTTCAAATTTACTGTGTTCCTTCTATTAATTAAAGTGCACTGGTTTTATACTACCTATAATCTGATATCACAGTGTATGGTCACTAGAATATGAAAGCATAAAATGTGTAAATGATAAATGTCACAATAGTATTTGTTTTCATATTTCAAATATATTAGGAAACATGACTTCCTTTCTTATTCATGCTTTTTCCTCTGAAGACATAAAAAGCAGCCTACAGAAATCTCCAAGCGATTTTCCACCTTCAAGTTCAGAAGACATATCAGGATGAAACTGTTTTTCAACAGATTCCTCTACTGTATCCAAAGAAATTCAATAATACATTGTAATAATAGTTTGAATGGTGTCATTTTAGATTTAAAAGTATGATGGGAGCAATTACACACACCTGTCTTAGCAGCAGGCATAGAAAAAAGAAACGTAGAAAACAACACCTCTGGAGAGCTTCATCAAAGAAATTGCAGGCAGAAACCAGGCCTACAATCACTTTTAGCCCTGACTAGGCAGACGATGTTGGATTCCAGTCCCAGCAGTGACATTTCTTAACTGCTCAGACCTTGAAAGCAAGTATTAGAACTACTGTGATTCAAGTGTTCATCTGTGAAACGACTCTTTTCCTAGAACATCCTCGTGCTTGTGCTACTACTTTGCCAATTACTTAAAAATGCCCCTGCTGAATGGATGATGATGTTTACTATGCATCATGACCTTCACTATCCTCATTCTAAGAGAAATGCTATCTTATAGGTTAAAGGCTAAGCTGCAGTGTTCACATGAAATAAAGTAACTTCTCATTTGAAAGATGCTGCTAGTTCTGCACAAACACAGAGGAAACTGTCAAAACACAATCTAGGTGCCAGAGTACAGCTACAAAACACTTACTAAATTGCTTTAAAAAGCAGGAAAGTCATGATTCATCAGACAGTTGAAGAGTTTTATTTACATAAGTGCAAGGTAGAGACCTGAATATGCTTTTACATTTATAAGAGGTTTATGTTCAGCAAATAAAATTAATTTTCATTTCCTCATCATTCAACTCATTCAGTCCTACATTATGACATCAATTATTTTACCTTTTCTTAGGAAAGGATTTTGCTGATATAAGGGCTTTGTCTGGTTTGGGGAAATTATTCCCCCCCCCAGTCACACTGATCAACTTTCTCACACAAACTCACAGATCTTGTATTATGGTCCATTTCAGGTACATCTCAAGTCCCAGTTCTGAAAGAGAAGCAAAGAAATTAAAAACCCCTCGAACTAATAATAAACTTTCTTTGCTTAGTTTTAAAATGAATCTTAGCTTTGCAAAATCTATTTTTGCAGGACTGGGTTTTAGTAGGATTCTGTCTCTACTTACTCTTTAATTGGATATATATCTCATTTCAATCACTTTGTTAGGGATGAAACCATATTTGCCAGTGAGATTCAATATAAACCATTTTTATGACTGTTCAATATTTAATCTCCGTGCAATTGACATCTAATTGTTGTTGATATTTAATTGCATCAATTTCTAAAGATCCCTTTTGTTAAAGAGCTTGCAGTACAGGGCACACAGCCCATGTACCCTCACTTCAGGATCCCAGGGTTGTCATTGAAGAGGAGATGATTCCTAACCCAGGTGTTCCGACTAACTGTGTTGAGAGAGAATTTACTTCTGCTGTTTACACATACAGCCTATATAGGCTCCTCGCTTCAGGCAGTGCAAAAAATACCAAATGCCCATAATGTGACTATTCTGCTTGACCTATACATAGTTTTAGACAAATTTAAATAAAAATATTGATGAATTATGTTATATCCATATTTGCATATGTTTAATTTTCCTACTAAATAAATTCTGCTGGTTGCATCTGCTGTGTCATGTTGCAAATGAAGAGCAGAACTACTAGAGAAAGACGTCTGCCTGCCAGACACTGCCTTCAGCCTGTGTGGGGTACCGGTGAAGCACTCGTGTGACGGTTTTTCAACATAGCCTGGACATTTGGGAGAACGAAACGTTTTGGGTGCCTTTGAGCTGTAGGCACACAGTCCTCTCAGAGATGGAGGGGAAGTTTATTACATGGAAAACCTACCATTCTCTGCTCTCGTCAGATGTTCAAGTCCCAGTCTTCTTTGGCACTCTCAGCATTATCACACATAACTTTTTCATGTATTTATTTATGCGGTTCCTCCTCAGACCTATATTGCACTCTGCCCCTCACCCCATTGCCTGGGAGCGAAGACAGCCTTAGCTCTTGGTTTGAAAGCCCGTCCAAAGGACAGCGTGATGGAGCTCTGCGGTGGTCAGGAACACATGGTATTGGCACAGGAGCACTGCTGTCAGGTTGCAGTTTGGAGTCCAGGTTAAGGGGGCTTGTTTGTAGGCTCACAGTCAGAGTGACCGCCTAATGTTGCTTGTCTTTTGCACATCTTTTGGGCTTTCCCATGGATAAATTGTGTTTAAGAGAAGACCTGTTTTTTTTCTCCTAAGTTATTGTTATGGGAAAGAGCTTTAAGTCACCAAACACAGAGGTTGGGGAAGGGCTGGGGAGTTCCTCTGTACTCTCCTACAGGAGAGGACACTGTACACCAGGAGAAAAGACTAAGACACCAACACGCTCCCCCACAGAGTTGTATGAGGCATTGGACAGTCACCGAAAGACCCTCAGGCTCTGGAACAGTGGGTATTTATGGAACAGTGGGTATTTATGGTGAACCTAGAACGTACATGGACATTTATGTTGCGGTGAGTGGTCTGGTGATCTAAAAGATGTGGTTAGGTTTTGCAGAGCTAGGTGTTATTGTAGGGTTACTACAGTAGCGTTAGGTATTACTATAGTAATTCGATATTATACAGCTTAACTGGTTTTTTTTTTGTTTTAACTACACAAATCTTCTGTGTGTTGTCAGCACACTCATAAAATACCAAAACCAATCCATCCCAGTCAGCCCCAGCAAGAGTAGCAATGACCTCTAGCTTTGCCTTTCAGGCAAGCCTCATAAAAGCAAATCTTTGGTGTCCAACTTAAATTAACCACAAAATTTACTTAGCATTAAGACTTAAGCAAAGAAGACTTTAAAAATTATGACAAAATTCATTACTGTTACCTTCACGAGTTTTTAACAACAACGGCTTCTATTAACAAAGGGCTCAGACCAATCAAATGTTAAACAGGCAACTACCACCCCCACGCCCTCAGGCAGCTCCCTCGCCGCCCGCCCTCAGGAGCCCGCCAGCGGCCGCGGCGCCCCGCGCCGTCTCCCCGCCAGCGGCCGCCGCTCCTCGCGCCGCGTGACGGGAGGCCCCGCCTCTCCCGCAGCGCGCTCAGCACCCCACGCACGCGCCCTGCCCGAGCCCAGGCACCGCCGGCGCCTGGGGCGCGGGTGCTCGGGGGCCGGAAGTAGCGTATATCTGGGGGCGGGGCGCGTAGGGCGGCCGGGGCGCGGGGCGCGTGGCGCTGGTGCCGGTGCCGAGATGGAAGCGCAGCTGGCGGTGGTGGCGCAGCTGCAGAGCCTGGCGTTTGAGCCCGGCACCGCCGGACCGCCGCCGCCGCCGCCGCCGAAGGGCGGGGAGCGGGCGGCGAGCACGGGGGGCGCGCCGAGCCCTCCGAGCTCCCGGGAGGGCGCTGAGGAAGAGAAGGCCCCGCCGCTCCCCGCCGAGGGAGCGCGCAGCTCGCCGCCGCCCCCGAGTCCCAGCCGGCCTCCTGCCGCCGCCCCCTCGTCGGACTCGGACAGGTGGGTCTAAACCGGGGCTGGGCCGCGGGGCGGGAGAGGCGCGTCGCTCTCCGCGGGTCGCTCTTTCCCCTTTGAAGCCTCTTACCCGGCGACGCGTGTGGCCCCGCGGCTCAGCGCTCTGCGAGCGAGGTGCCCGAGTCCGCCCTCTAATCCCCGCCCTACTGTTTCGGCTTCTGTAGCTTTCTCTTTCTCATTAAAGGTGACACTTATATTTCACTAGGAGTTTTATTGTTGAATTAATAAGCCTCCGAAACGGGGACTGTAAGGGTACAGAATTTAGCGAAAACATGAGTTTGGTGCTGGTGGTCTGTAGAACGCCATGATTGGTTGGTCCACCATGACCGTTTGAATGTCTTGTTTGACGTGGTCGTCACAGGGTGCTCCTACATCACTTGTGACAGTGTTATTGCTGAAAAAAACAGTATGTAGGATTCAAGGTAAAGAGTCTGCAAATCTTAACTCTGATGTTGTCTCACTGGAAAAGCTCATTCTCAACCTGTATACTTTTGTAAAAGGTTCCATCTTCTACTTGCATGTCTGCTTTGGTGTTCAGTGTAGTTGGTGAAAGGCAGCTTTGGTTAGATGTGGGCTCTGTTTCAGTCGGCAGCCTGCACACTTTCTCAGTTAGTGAGGTTTGTGTTTTCTTTTTCGGCCATTGCAGCAAGATGGGTATGTGCTCCTCTTGACTAGTGGAGGGTGAAATTAAGTCTAAGGGTCTCTTCTTTAAAAGAAGATACAGGGCTTCTTTAGTAGTTAATGGATTAAAGTTTGACTATGGAAATACTCTGTTTGCTTAGTTCAGAGTTTTCCTAGAACATCATGAAGTGATGGATAGTGAAATTCCTGACCTATGGCAGGGGTTTCACCTGTAGTCTTTCTTGCTTCCAGAATCTGTTGCACTGATATTCATATATCAAAGAAGAAATTTTGATAGCTTTAATTTACTTAGCTGCCCATGTGTATCTCAAAAAAAAAAAAGAGTTTAACTCCTTCCACTGATTGGTCTCTGGTAGTCTGGCTGATTTTTGTATTTCTGCTATGTTGATTTTGTTCTAAGAAGTCCGTATTTGGCTTTTTCAAAAGGTTTATTTGGAAAGGTGGTCTTATTTGTCAGCATTTGTTGGAAAAAAAAAAATGCAACAGCAGATAATTTGCCTGTGAAGGAGATAATGTAATACCAAAGAACCTAGAAGAGAGCATTTTTTGTTTTTTATTTATCACTTTGTTTCCAAATGCTTCTTTGTTAACGGCCAGATCAGATAAGAAGGGATAGATGCAATTTTACAAAAGTTTGCTTGCTTTGTGTATTTTTGTGTACAGTTTGTAATGTGTTTTTTCACTCACCAAGATCAGTTACTCCACATGTTTGTTTCTTCCACCAACTCTTGCAGAACTTAGACTTTTGCTAAAAGGAACATGTTGGTGTGAAGAAGGACTGGTTTCTTACTGTGCTCTTTACTTGAAATAATGAGTCTAAGGCAATAAACATCTCTTATGCATGTGCCAGTGAGAAATATTAAATTACTAATCCATGTGAATACATACTAAGGGAATTCAGACAGGCCATGAATTATGAAACTAATCCCTTTTCTCTGCAAAAATTAGAATTTTTTTTTTTACCCTCATAGTGTGTGATGCATTGCTTGGAATAAGTATTTACTTTCACTTCGCTTTATGCTAATATTGGGATTGTACAAGAAGAGTGACTGTGAGCTGTAGAAGGTAGTTTGATGTATTATCTTTGAAATTTTTTTTTTGTGCTCAGTTACATTAAGTGATGTTCAAAACTGGGAATTTAAGTGGTGCATAAAATGGAAACATGTTGATAGTGAATAGACATGGTCCTAATTTGGCTGTGTTTATCTAGGCACTATACTGAAGTGATCCTCCCATGACTAATGTCTCATTTCACTTGCAAACCAGTAAAGTGTAGGCCCCAAACCGTGACTATAACTGTGTATGTCTCACAGAGGGAGTCATGCTGGTGCTGGAGTTTAACGTGGGGTGGCTAGTGGGAGAAGCTGGACTAGGTGAACTTAGAGATGATTGCTGTCATGCCACATGAACCATTCAACAATGAAACAGTGGGAACCGAAGTGAGCCACTGTAGTTGTTAGCATTTGCTCTGAACTGCTGAAGCTACTACTCTTCTGAGATTTTTTTTTTTTTTTTTTTATGATCTTGTTCAGTGGTTGTATGTTCAGGAAAGATTGCTGCTCTTCTGTATACAAATATATACATTTAAGAAAAACATATCTGGTAACCAGAGGTATTTGAGCAATGTATAATGTAGCCATTCTTTTTATCGGTAATGTAGAAGTCAATAATTCCCATGTTTGTTTTATTCAGTGATACAGATTCAGATAGTTCATCAACTACATCTTCTTCTTCACGTTCTCCTTCAACTGTATCTGATGAAGACGATCATCCAAATGAGAAGGATAATAGAACTTACTGTGTTAAAACAAAAGATGAGTTGCCTATTGATGTAAGTACAATGTGTTATCTTTTAAACCTTCTGGTAACACAACTTAAAATATTTTAACTTAATGTATTTTTAAGTCATTGCAATACCTAGTGATTGAATGTGTTTTTACGGTAGTTCAGGTATAACACAGATAATAACTAGAAATGTCTTATTTTTCAGTATATTAAGGCCACTCTGAAGTGAGGTTCACAGCTCATTTTAGGTTCACATTTGTGAAAAATCACAGTTGTAATTAATGAAAATAAATTTCTGGATATTTTAGTACCTTTGTTGTTTGTATATTGCAGGCATTCATCATTCTTTCTCTGTGACAGACTTGAAGGTCTGATATGTCTTACAGATATATTTCAGATATGTTTAGCTTTGAGGTAAAAATTTCAGATGTTGTATTAAGCCTCCCAGAGGTTCATACTGAATTGCCTCTACTCACTTAAGCAAAATTATTAGAGTGGTCATAGAAATGGTTTGTATTTGTTTTATTCTGCAATTTTTGTTATAGCACTGGTTTACGTATTGCAGATCAGAACCTTAATTTGCATCATGATTCTGTCTTCTGGATTTGGTTCTCATAAATACCATATTCATTAAGTATTGCTGCCATTATTCCTCATTATCTCAAAATTAAGAAGTTTAAAGGAATGAGTTTCAGTAATAGTCTGCTAACAGATGATTAGCTATGCATCATTTGTAATAGCTTACAAATAAAAGGATAATATAACAATGTCATGTCGATTTACATTAACAGTATACTGAATCATAGAGTCATGGTTTGAGTTGGAAGGGACCTTAAAGATCATCTAGTTCCAACCGCCCTGTCATGGGCAGGGACACCTTCCACTAGACCAGGTTACTCAAAGCCCCATCCAACCTGGCCTAGAAACTTCCAGAGAGGGGGCATCCACAACCTCTCTGAGCAATCCGTTCCAGTGTCTCACCACCCTCACAGTAAAGAATTTCTTCCTTATATCTAATCTAAATCTACCCTCTTGGTTTAAAACCCTTACCCCTCATCCTATCCGTGCACTCCCTGGTAAAGAGTCCCTCCCCATCTTTCCTGTAGGCCCCCTTTAAGTACTGGAAGGCCACTATAAGGTCTCCCCAGAGCCTTCTCTTCTCCAGGCTGAATGATCCCAACTCTCTCAGCCTGTCCTCGTAGGGGAGGTGCTTCAGTCCCCTGATCATCTTCGTGGCCTGCTCTGGACCTGCTCGAGCAGGTCCATGTCCTTCTTATGTTGTGGGCCCCAGAGCTGGACACAGCACTGCAGGTGGGGTCTCACAAGAGCAGAGTAGAGGGGGAGAATCACCTCCCTCCACCTGATGCCCACACTTCTCTTGATGCCCAGGATATGGTTGCCTTTCTGGTCTGTGAGCACACATTCTTGGCTCATAGTCAGTTTTCCATCCACTAACACCCCCAAGTCCTTCTCCGCAGAGCTGCTCTCAATCCACTCATCACCCAGCCTGTATTTGTGCTTGGGATTGCTCTGATCCCTGTGCAGGACCTTGCACTTGACCTTGTTGAACTTCATGAGATTTTCATGGGCCCACCTCTGAAGCCTGTCCAGGTCCCTCTGGATGGCACATCCCTTCCCTCCAGTGTGTTGACCACATCACACAGCTTGGTGTCATAGGCAACCTTGCAGAGGCTGCACTCAAATCCCGCTGTCCATGTCACCAACAAAGATGTTAAACAGCGCTGGTCCCAACACGGACCCCTGAGGAACGCCACCTGTCACTGCTCTACACTTGGACATCAAACCATTGACCACAACTCTTTGACTGCAAACACCCAGCCAATTCCTTATCCACCAAGTTGTCTATTCATTCAATCCATGTCTGTCCAATTTAGTGACAAGGATGTCATGCAGGACAGTGTCAAATGCTTTGCACAAATCCACGTAGATTATGTCAGCTGCTCTTCCCTTATCCACCAATGCTATAACCCTATTGTAGAAGGCCATCAAATTTGTCAGACATGATTTGCCCTCAGTGAAGCCATGTTGGCTGTAACCAGTCACCTCCTTATTTCCCATGTGCCCTAGCATGGTTTCCCAGAGGATCTGGTCCATGATCTTGCTGGGCACAGAGACGAGACTGACTGGCCTGTAGTTCCCTGGGTCTTCTTTTTTCCCCTTTTTAAAAAATGGGGGTTATGTTTCCCCTTTTCCAGTCAGCAGGAACTTCACCGGACTGCTACAACTCATCAAATACAATGGATAGTGGCTTAGCCACTATATCTGCCACTTCCCTCGGGACCTGTGCATATATCTCATCAGGTCCCATGGACTTGCTGAGGAGAGGGGATCCAAAGAGGATGGAAGTGAGGGACCCTTCTGAAAGTGTCAAAAAACCAGCAGCAAAACCTCAAGCCCAGAAGGCAGAAGCCCAGGGAAGTGGGAGTGCCTCAGGCCACCTACCCCCGAGCGGAAGAGTGAGCTGCGAACTGCGAACGAGGGCAGCGGGGACTCAGAGTGGGAGGAGACTGGAGTGACGACACCCAACGCCATCAAGTACAAGAGCAGCCCCCAGGGAGCGCGGTGAACAACGGGCAAACAGGGTGTGGTGCGTCAGAAGGGTGTGGTGTGTCAGTTTGCACAGCAGTTCGCGCAGGCAGTGCGAGCGGACAGGGCACAGTCCATCTCCTGAGTCTAGAGTTTATCAGAGCTAGTTGTCTTCTTATCGTCCTCCACAAGTGGACTGAACCATGGTCTCCACTCACATCAAAACCACCACCAGAAAGAACGTGGCGACCCAGCTGGAGCTGCCACGCAAACATGCAGCAGTCCAGGTCGCAAGCTGCAGGGAGTGCCTGAGCCAGTCCACCCTGCCGAAGGGCAGCAATGACAACACCTGTGTGCGCTGTGATCAGCTGGATGACCTGCTCAGCCTGGTGGCGGAACTCAAAGAGGAGGTCACAAGATTAAGAAGTATTAGGGAGTGTGAAAGGGAAATTGATTGGTGGAGTGGCACCCCTGAAGCAACAGGAGCAAATGGAGGCTCCAGAAGAGGCAGGCAATCCCTCATCCTCTTGCTACCAGGCAGAAGGAGGGGACCTAAGAGATGGGGGAGGCTGGAAACAGGTCCCTGCTCAGGGAGGCAGGAAAATCCCCTCCCAACCTACCTCACCTTCCATGGTGTCCCTTCACAACAGGTACGGGGCCCTGGAAATTTTGAATGAAGCAGAGAAGGATGAAGAAAATGAGTGAAACAAGGAGGAAGATGGAGGTCCACCAAGGCTGGGTCACTCTAGACCAGGTATTAAAACCAGTTCCAAAAAGAACCCCAGAAGAGTCATTGTAGTGGGTGACTCCATTCTGAGGGGTGTCGAAGGCCCAATATGCAGACTGGACCTGCTTCATAGGGAAGTCTGCTGCCTCCCTGGGGCCTGGGTAAAGGACCTCACGGCAAAACTCCCCCCTCTAGTGAGACCTAAGGACTACTACCCTCTCTTGGTTTTTCAGGTAGGTAGCGGCGATATTACCAGGAGGAGTCCTAAATCAATGAAGAGAGATTTCAGAGCCTTGGGTAAACTGGTTAAGGGGTCAGGGGCACAAATAGTGTTCTCCTCTATCCCTTCAGTTGGAGGGATGGATGAAGAAGAATACAGGAGAACTCAACAGATGAACTTGTGGCTCCGAGACTGGTGTTACTGGCAGGACTTTGGATTTTTCAGTCATGGATTGGTATACAGGACGCCAGACCTTTTGGCATCAGATGGGATGCACCTGTCCCAGAGGGGGAAAAGGGTCTTGGGGCAGGAGTTAGCTGGGCTCATTGAGAGCGCTTTAAACTAGATTTGAAGGGGGAAGGGGACAAAACTGGAACTCCCAGGCATAAGCCCCAGGGTAGATTACCAGAGTTTGTGGGCTGTTGTGCTGGAGACGACCCTCATCCTGCCATCTCAGTGGAGGCAAGGGATGGAGACATGCAGCACAACAAAGATGCAGGGGATATTGATGGATCAGTAACCATAGTAACACCTGTGAAAGGTCAGACCGGACTTAGGACCTCTAGATGCAAAAAGGTGCTGGGGACATCAGCCCATCTGAAGAGCATCTATACCAGTGCACACAGCATGGGTAACAAACAGGAGGAGTTTGAAGGCATGATGCAACAGGAAAATTATGATGTAGTGGCTATCACAGAAGCATGGTGGGATGTCTGCCATGACTGGAGTGTGCCAGTTGATGGCTACAAGCTCTTTAGAAGGGACAGAAGAGGAAGCAGAGGTGGTGTGGTGGTACTGTATGTTAGGGACTGTTATGATTGCTTTGAGTACAAGTATAGTGAAGACAGGGTGGAGTGTCTTTGTGTTAGAATTAGGGGAAAGGCCAACAGGGCAGATGTTGTAGTAGGAGTCTACTATAGGCCACCCAACCAGGACAGAGAGGTGGGTGAAATATTCTGTAGGCACTTAGGAGAAATCTCACGATCGCTTGCCCTTGTTCTTGTGGGAGACTTCAACTTCCCAGACATCTGCTGGAAATACAACACAGCAGAGCGGGACCAGTCCTGGAGATTCCTGGAATGTGTGGGAGATAACTTCCTGACACAGCTGGTGGGTGAACTGACCAGAGAAGGTGCCCTGCTGGACCTCCTCTTTGTGAACAGAGAAGGACTGGTGGATGATGTGGCGGTTGGAAGCCGACTAGGGCACAGTGATCATGAAATAATAGAGTTCTCTACTCTTAGAGAGGCCAGGAGAGGGCTAAGCAGAAATGACACCCTGGACTTCCAAAGGGCTGACTTTGTCTTGTTTAGGCATCTGCTTGAAAGGATTCCTTGGGAGACGATCCTGAAGGGTATAGGGGTCCAGGAAGGCTGGACACTCTTTAAGAAGGAAGTCTCAATGGCTCAGGAGCAGGCTGTCCACAGGTGCTATAAGAGAAGTTGGCAGTAGAGAAGACCTCCCTGGCTAAACAGGGAGCTTTGGCTGCAACTCAGGGAGAAAAGGAGAGTTTACGGCCTTTGGAAGAAGGGGCTAGCCACTCACAATGATTACAAAGATGCTGTGAGGTTATGCAGGGCGGAAATCAGGAGGTCTAAAGCCCAGCTAGAAATTACTCTGGCTTCAGCAGTCAAGGATAACAAGAGATGTTTCTATAAATATGTCAACAGCAAAGGAAAGACCAGGGATAACCTCCATCCCCTGCTAGATGCAGGAGAAAACATGGTAACGAGTTGTCCTGGTTTCAACCAGGATGGAGTTAATTTTCATTGGAGTATTTCATACCATGTGATGTCATGCCCAGGGATTTAGGTGGGTGGGCTCTCTCTCACTCTTGTGGCTTTTCACCAGGGGCTTGCATGCGCGCCGTCTGCTTGTCGGGTCCTGTGGCTGTGGGGGGGGTGGTCGCCATGCTCAGTAAGCCACTGCTGCATTTTACCCGTTTCTTTTTGGACTCACTATTGTTACTGTTGTTCTCTTGTTACATTTAGTAAATTCTTTCTTTTTATTCAACCTATGAATTCTCTTCTTTTTGTCCCTCCCCTATTTCACCACAGGGGGGTGGGGGGGAGGTGAACGGCTGGCCATGTGGCATCTGGCTGCCAGCTGAGTTCAGACCTCCTCACGAGTGATGAAGAAAAGGCTGAGGTGCTTAATGCCTTCTTTGTCTCAGTCTTTAATAAGAAGACTAGTTGTATTGAGGGAATCCAGCGTCCTCAGCCAGGAGACAGAGACTGGGAGAACGACCCCCCCACAATCCAGGAGGAGACAGTGACCTACTGCATCACATAGACACACACAAGTCGATGGGACCAGATGGGATACACCCGAGGGTGCTGAAGGAGCTGGCTGGGGTGCTCGCCAAGCCACTTTCCATCATTTACCAGCAGTCCTGGCTGACTGGGAAGGTCCTGACAGATTGGAAACTGGCCAATGTGACGCCCATCTATAAGAAGTGTCAGAAGGATGATCCGGGAAATTACAGGCCTGTCAGCTTGACTTCAGTGCCCGGGAAGCTGATGGAGCAGCTCATCCTGAGTACCATCATACAACACGTGTGGGACAACCAGATGATCAGGCCTAGTCAGCATGGGTTTATGAAAGGCAGGTCCTGCTTGGCAAACCTGATCTCCTTCTACGACAGGGCGACCTGCTTATTGGATGAGGGAAAGGCTGTGGATGGCTTCAGTAAGGCCTTTGACACCGTTTCCCACAGCATTCTCCTGGCAAAACTGGCTGCTTGTGGCTTGGATGGGAACACGCTTCGCTGGGTAAAACACTGGCTGGATGGCCGGGCCCAGAGAGTTGTGGTGAATGGAGTTAAATCCGGTTGGCGGCTGGTCACGAGTGGTGTCCCCCAGGGCTCGGTTGTGGGGCCACTCCTGTTTAACATCTTTATTGATGATCTAGACGAGGGGATCGAGTGCACCCTCAGTAAGTTTGCAGATGACACCAAGCTGGGTGGGAGTGTTGATCTGCTCGAGGGTAGGGAGGCTCTGCAGAGAGATCTGGACAGGCTGGAGCGATGGGCTAAGGCCAACTGTATGAGGTTCAATAAGGCCAAATGCTGGGTGCTGCACTTGGGCCACAACAACCCCCAGCAGCGCTACAGGCTTGGGGAGGAGTGGCTGGAGAGCTGCCAGTCAGAGAGAGACCTGGGGGTGTTGATTGACAGCTGGCTGAACATGAGCCAGCAGTGTGCCCAGGTGGCTGAGAAGGCCAATGGTATCCTGGCTTATATCAGAAATAGCGTGGCCAGCAGGGACAGGGAAGTGATCTTACCCCTGTACTCGGCACTGGTGAGGCCGCACCTCGATGACTGTGTTCAGTTTTGGGCCCCTCACGACAAAAAGGACATTGAATGACTCGAGCGTGTCCAAAGAAGGGCAACGAAGCTGGTGAAGGGTCTGGAGCACATGTCGTATGAGGAGCGGCTGAGGGAACTGGGGTTGTTTAGTCTGGAGAAGAGGAGGCTGAGGGGAGACCTCATCGCCCTCTACAACTACCTGAAAGGAGGTTGCAGAGAGATGGGGATGAGCCTCTTTAACCAAGTAACAAGTGATAGGAGAAGAGGGAATGGCCTTAAGTTGCACCAGGGAAGGTTTAGACTGGATATTAGGAAGTATTTCTTTACAGAATGGGTTGTTAGGTGTTGGAATGGGCTGCCCAGGGCAGTGGTGGAGTCCCCATCCCTGGAGGTGTTTAAGCGTCGGGTTGACATAGCGCTGAGGGATATGGTGTAGTTGGGAACTGTCAGTGTTAGGTTAATGGTTGGAGTAGATGGTTTTCAAGGTCTTTTCCAACCTAGATGATTTCTCTGATTCTGTGACTTGTGTGCCTTCAGGTTCCTTAGATGGTCTCAAACCTGCTCTTCTACAGTCGGTGGTTTTTCATTCTCCCTCCTTCTGTCTTTGCCTTCTGTGACTTTGGCGGTGGGGCTGGAGCCCTTGCTGGTGAAGATGAGGTAAAAAAAGTCATTGAGTACCTCAGCCTTCTCCATATCCTAGGCAACCAGGTCTCTCGTTTCCTTGGGGAGAGGGCCCACATTTCCCCTAGTCTTCCTGTTATCACCAGTGTACCTATAGAAGCTTTTATTGTTGCCCTTGTTGTCTCTGGCCAGATTTAATTCTATCAGGGCTTTGGCCTTCCTAACCTGATCCCTGACTGCTTGAACAGTTTCTCTGTCTTCCTCCCAGGCTACCTGTCCTTGCTTCCACCCTCTGTAGGCTTTCTTTTTTACATTTGAACTCGTCCAGGAACTCCTTGTTCATCCATACATTTATCTGTTATTCTGTAGATCTCTCCCCTTCATAAAAAATGCTTTCTGGAATGGGAAACCAGTCCAGTGAAGGGTACAGGAAGTTATTAGGTAGAGAAAAAGAATCTCTGAAGAGCATTGACATGAATTAGTAGTAGCAACAACAGGAGCTGGGAGCATGTTAATTCTTAAACTGTTGCTTTAGAGACACTTTGAGTAAAGAAAAGCTTTTCGGATATTCTTTTATCCCTGAAATTAATCAAAGATTGAGAAACACATACTGTTGTTTTCTGAAGGAGTAAAATATCAGAGCAATTCCTGCTTATATGTACTTGGTTTTGAAGTACGATTAATAGTAGAACGAATGTAGGTGCTTCTATGAACATTTTTTTTACAGCACTGGACTTCTGAACAAAAATCCTTGCTCAAATATATGTATTTATCAGGCTTTATTTACCTTTTATCTCATCTGCTCACTTGTCTAATTAGCTCACTATTTTCAAGTCCAAGTGTTTACGAAACATTGTCTTCCTTTTAATTACTGGCCTGATTAATTTCATTGGTTCAGCAAAGCTATAGCTTTTTGCTAATGATAGTTAATAAGAACTGAAGTTCTAGAAACTACATTGTTTACTGTATCTTGTACTAAGCCATTCTACAGTAATAGAATTAGTCTGTGTAAAAATTTATAGATTGTGTTATGTAAATTTGAAGGAACACAATTTGAAAATTGAAATGTCTGTTAAAAATGAAACATGATGATTAGTGTTCTACCCAAAAGTTCCCAATAATAGCTAACTTGCTAAAGCATGGGTCAAACATAAAATAAAAAATCAAAGGAAGTATTTAACTGGAATATGTACTTGGGGGAAAAAACCTGCGTGTATTAAGGAGTGTGGAACTATTTTAGAAACCTCCTGCTTTGAAGCGTAGGATTGGCAGATATTGTACATAGTATGACAGATGGTATAGTTTACCAATCTGAGATTTATGATCAAAAATTTAGCCTTCTTCCTTCTGGTCTTTGACCTTTGAATTGCTCTGACATCCATGACTTGTTTAAGTCTTAGCAGTGAAGTTGGTTTAATGTTGGAAAACTTACTGTCCTGTAGAAATGTGTGGTGTTTCTATTTGAATTCACATTTTGACTTCAATGCTATATTATATGATCTGGGAAAGTCTTGGCCTCTGTTTGGTCTTTGAGTTGCTCTAGAAGCCTTTGCCAAGCACTTTTGTTAAGAGTGAAGATTATCAGGTGAAATTTTTATAAGACAGGATAAGATTCTTCTATTGGAGAGGGATTTTGTTTCTGTTGATGGCCTTTAGAAGTGCAGTTTAGTGCTAAGATTTGGACTCTACCTCCAAATTCAGAAGATGTTGAATTTGAAGATAATTCTTACTCTAGTTGCCCTTACCTTGTATTCCATATAGTCCATATTGAATTCACAGCGGTATAGTATATACGCAGAAATCTTAGTTTATGAGTAAATTGGAGGTGGATGATGAGTTCAGTGTTAATCAGCCTTTGATGGCAGATTTTGATGCTTACATTTGAGGTAAAAAATTAATTTGAATATTTTTTGTGTAGTACTCACTTGTATACCTGAGCTTTGGCCTTTTTTTGGAAAGTGTTCTCTGTGATTATCCTCTTGTACCAAATCCAACTTCTACCTAAAAATAATTCTCTTTGTATAGGTTGTTGTGATCTCTACATCTTCTATAATCATCCAAGTCATGGCATAAATGGACAGACACCATTTTGTTGAATCAGATGATACATATCTGGTGTATTTCATACTATTTTATCTCTTGCTCTGTAAATTGTTCTTCTGTCACACATTGAATGTGATTACAAGTTGTCTGATTTTTTTGATTACTGATTATTTAATTAGTGTTGTACATTGAACTTAATTTATCTAACTTGAAAGTTAGAAAAAATGAACAAAATGTCTATCAGTTGTTAGTTTTCTCCAGTTGAATAAAATTGGCTTCTATTTTAGTTGCAATGGAAATATGT
This sequence comes from Strix uralensis, assembly GCF_047716275.1. Classification (NCBI taxonomy): domain Eukaryota; kingdom Metazoa; phylum Chordata; class Aves; order Strigiformes; family Strigidae; genus Strix; species Strix uralensis. The sequence goes on from NC_133975.1 coordinate 45,502,980, forward strand.
AGACTAGTGTCTCAATAGAAAAGGTGTCTTCAGAAGTGTCATTTGCCCAAGATGAGTTAATTTAGAATTATTCTGAAAGAGACAAATCAAACTAGATTATTTTTATTAAATCTTTAAAATGCTAGGAGGTTTTTCTGATTGTCAAATTTATGCAGCAACAAAGTGATGAATGTCTTAGTGTGATGAGATTATATTCTGAACATTGACTTGATATTTTCAGGAACTGCCTCCTGTTGAAGACTTATCAATAATTCTGCCTGATGATGTTGAACTGAAGCTCTTCGGGACAGTTTCCAGCATCATTGAGCAGCTAGGTAGGCAAGATATGTTTGCTTTGGTTTTAATTAAAATAGTTTCTCTATATCTCTGCATTAATAGTGTGATTAACTGTTCCCTCAAAGTGTCAGTACTGCAGCATTCTATTTCGGGGGTAGTGGGTTGCTGAATGAGAACTCGGACTACCAAATGACATTTGTGTTGAATTCCCTTTTAGTTGGCTTACATCTGAAGATTAAGATAATTATGCATGTGTTTCTGTGTAACTTTCATGTTCTGATTTTTTCATTAAAAAGCCTTTTTTCACCGTGTGTTATGATCTTTATATTCTGGCAACAATAAGATTGAACATTTGCAGTATTTTAAGAAAATCTTGCAGTTGTACATGCTATATTTGAATTATCTCTGAAGATACGGAAAGCGTATAACTGAAAGCACAGATGTAGTCAACCAAGTGCTTGATTGTTAATATATGAAGACAGGAAAAACGCTTGTTTCTTTAGCAGTGCACGTTCTTCTTTACATTTTTTTGTTTTATTCATGCCACTTCTGGCACCTTGACCAAATGCAAGCTGCCGGTGTCAGCAGTCATAGGACAGCATGACTGACACGATTTATAGGGATTGGAGGATAAGCTTAATGGGATTGAGACATACAATGGATATAAGCTTAACTGCAGGTATATACATTTAGGGATCTTTTCAGATCTACCTGGGACCTCAGTTTTTGATATATGAAATCAAAGTTTTGCTGAAGCTGATATTAATAAAACAGCCATAGTATGTTTGTATTTAAGCTTATTTTGAGTGTTCCATTCTGCTTGAATGGCTTTCAAAGCAGTTTGCTTATGAAAATTAGAAACTAAGTTCAATTTTGAAGTTAAAGTATTTATGTTGATGGGGTATAAAATAATTAAAGCAAATAGCCCTTGCTATTAAATTTTCTTTTATTGTAAAGATTCCAGGTAATACAGGCAATTCCTTTACAGTATTTTTATTGGTGGTGTTGGTTTGGAGTTGGATTTAATTTTTTTCATGTGTAGGAAGCTGGCTTGAGAGTGTGGAAGGCAGTAATGTCATAATTGTCCTTTTGTTCTAATTTGCCCTTTCTTGCTTATTGATAATAATGGGCACTTCAAGAAGGCTGTTTTCAGCTAAAATGATAGTTTGAAAATAAGTTAAAAGAGAAATGGTTGAATCATAGTTTGCAGTTCTTTTTGATCTAATATAGGAGTTTTTAAACAAAGCTATTTTTAGACTTCAGTTTTGAAATCTGTCTTTATTTTATAATCCTCCTTGGTGTGAGTATAACCTTTTCAAGTCCTGTCAGTTTACTGACAGGTGAATTCTTCAGTCTGCATCCTACTTTATGTAACTGAAATATATGAAGTGTTGAATTTAGACTGGTTGGTGAAAGTTAGAAAACAGACTAATAATCATACATGAAAGAAAGTCATAGAAAGGGAATAAAACCCCAAGATATGTGTTATTTTTCTGCTTTTACTATCTTGCTTTATGACTTCCTCTTTCCACATGTTTTCCTTTCTTTTCAGTTCTGGAAATAGGTGTCTTGAGTGGCCTCACTTTCAGTTGATTTGTGGCCATATTACGGTCTCTGCCAGCTTATTGTGGGTTGTTTTTTGATTTTTGAACTAAATTGATACCCATGTATACTGGGTTTATATCTAGTATGAGGGGCGTTGAGGTCTCTTGGAAACCACAAACATTATTTTAGTTCGACAGTCAGTATTCCGAGCACTTTCTGTCCCTTTGATGTATCAGAAATCTCTGCTGTTCTCTGTAGCAAGATTCCAAGTTCATAATCTGCAGTGTGTGATACTGTAAATTGGGTATTTCATACTATGAGGTGAATTTAAGGCTAGAACAGTATAGGCTCATCCTAACTTCATACAGCTAAAAGCAAGATGACAGGTCTTACACTGAGCAGAAGTTCACAGGATCAGAATTTAAAAGAACTTTTGCTGTGTTTTGCTTCAAGGTACTTGGAGAAGAGAAAAATTCACTGCGTGGGTTGTAGCCTGAAAAGTAAATAGCTTTGGTGCATGTGAGAAACCTGGTCTGGGACTGCGCTTTGGGGTCTGAACGAGTAGAAGCTGAGGGTTTTGGGTGGGTTGAGGTAGGCAAAGCTATAAGTCAAATAGGCTGTAGATGATAACTGTTTCTCCTGGGTTTCATGGGACTGGCATGATTTATATTTTTAGAATATTTTCCTTAGCCTGCTGGAAGACTGGGGGCTATGTGTGATCAATCAAGTTGAGAGCATTCTCTGAGAGTTTTTGGCGTGTGGGGTTTTTTTTTTTTGTGTGTGTATTGTTTTGGGCTTTTTGTTGTGGGGGTTTTGTTTTTTATTTTTGGCTAAGGTATATTTGTCATGAGGGTTAAGCTACACATTGGGTTCTTTCACTGTATATTTTATTATATAGGTAGGCACAGAATAAACCGATGTCCCTAATTCTCTTGAAATTCAGTGAACTACTAAGCCTGTAGCATTGTCACAGGCTTGTTTGGCATGTCATAAAGTGTTTGCAGATTGAAATAGTACCAAAGCTTGAGTTTTAGCTTTGAGATGTTTATTGCTTTAAGTCCTGTTATGCAAGTTTAACAGTGATAATCTTGTTAGTTTTTGTTGGAGTCTGACTGACACTAAGTGCTTGAGTGACTTTATTTGCTGATGGAGAGACGTTGAGAATGCTTAATTGAGCGTTCTGTTGTTTTAGAGGTAGAAAAGATTACCTTCAGAATCAGAATTTTTGAGTGTAAAGCTGCTAGGCCTCTGTATTGACACATTTAAGCATGATTCCTGCTGATTGTAAAGGAATACATGGTATTTCTGTAGACTAAGCAACAAATGTGAACTACTACCCAAGAAGAGAGTGAACTACTCTGAAGATTTCAGTAAAGAATAAGCTCTTTATGTGTCTGAATCTGGAAAAACTAAAAGTAAAGTTGCCTGTATATCAAATTATGTATTTAATGGAGGAAGAACATGCTTATATGTCCATTTATAAGTATTTAAGTCTACGAAGTGTTAAGATTTCACATTTTGATCTACTAGAAGGACTTGCTCACTCTGACCACTCATACCATCATTAATCATGGGTTAGGCCCAAATGTGGTATGAGGCTTATATGACATTAAATTGCAGAAGTGTATTTCAGATTGTGTATCTGCATACATAAATGACACCACCAGTTGCTACTGTGACTGCACTGCCAGGCATCTTTTGTGTTCTGGTCTGTTCTTACGACTTATTAGGGGAATCATTCTTTTTTCCGAGGAGAATTTTCATTTGGCATACTAAGAAGGCAGAATATAAAGATGTATCTGCACTCAAAAAACCCCAGGTTATTGCTGCTATGCACTTAATCAAGAAACATCCTCTGTAAATACAAGTATCTCGCACATACGTATCTGAGACTTTTCTTTTGTACCTATCATCTGGTTTCCTTTCTTTCTCCACCCCAAGAGAACAATAATTCTGTAAACAAATGTAAATCTTACCACTCATATATCACTGGAGAAAGGGTGTATGGTTATAAGTAGTTTTGTGTGTGTGCAAGAATTTCTGGGTGAAGCTCTATGAACTTTAGTGGACAAATAATGGTGTGGTTTGTTAAGTTTCTCTGCAATTAACTAAATGCTGCTGTTGAAACATAAAGTTCTAATTGATTTTTTGTCCGTTTTAGTAATAATTGAATCACTGAGAGGTCTACCTCCAGTAAATGAAGAGAGTATAATTTTTAAAGAAGACCGGCAAGCAGCAGGAAAGGTTTGTGTAAAGCATAAAAACCTGTTATGCTAATATAAAATTCAAAGTATTCTTTTATGTTCCAGCAAATAGTGTTGAAGTTGACTAAATGAAAGATGTTTCCTTAATATGTAGTTTTTCTTTGTGCTTTTGACTCTTGCTATAGTAATCTATCTTTTTAATCTGAAGAATTCCTAACCTGGAATTCATTACATCTTTATAGAATTACTATGTGTGATAAGTTTTTGCTATTTTATGAAAGTGCTCGTGGAGAGGGAGAGGTTGCTTTATGTTGTATTATGTCTAGAATAACAGGCTGTGCTCTTTTATTGCCAGGAGTTGGGGGCAAAGAATGGGGAAATTAGTCAAGTTTCACAAAAAACAGGAAATGCTTACATATCTGCTCTCTGCTGTTTCAGTTTAAGGCCAGTGTGTATGCAAGTATAATGAAGACTGTTTGCTGAGAGGGGTGTCACATTAAATTTTGTATGTTATCTGGGAAGGGACAGCCATCATCTGGAATGGTTACTACTATAATATCTTTGAATGCTAGATGTGAGTGAAACAAAAAAACTCAGCCTGAAATTGCACATATTCTGCACATCTCAGAATTCTCTGCTCTCCATGAAACAGGGGAACAGACAGAGGAACTGACGTAAAGGTGTCTTGTAAAGAGAAAGAAATGGTCAGAATATTGTTCCAGGTGTAAGAGATTTGAAAGTATAATGGAGAGTGAATAGAGATTTGATAAAAGGAAAGATTACTGAAGTAAAGGAAGCAGACAGTGAAAGCAGTACAGTTGGGTGGCCAAAGGCAACATCAACATGTGAGAACTTTTCCACATTATGACTTAAACAGTATCTGGGGAAATATACTGTTAAACAAAATGCAGTAATAAAACCAGAGCATGAAAGTATCTTTATTTGATGCTTCATTTTGAAAATATACCGAACTTCTTAAATACAAAGCATCTTAAAGGTTCATGGTTGTCTACAGTGAAATTAGCTATCTAGTCTTGGTTTATTTAAACATTTTAATTTTGTTTGTGTTTCAGGTATTTGAGATCTTTGGTCCTGTTTTACATCCCTTTTATGTGTTGAGATTTAACAGCTCTGAGCATATCAAAGCAAAAGGTATAAATGTGCAAGATAGCATGTATTTTGCTCCATCAGTGGAGGACTTCACCCAGTATATATTTGCAGAGAAACTGAAACAGTGAGTCTGATTTTTTTTTTTTTCTTTCCCTAATCTGGTTATAATGTATTTTATAATATAGCTAAAATTACTGGATTAAAGTTTCGCCTTGAGTGAGAAACTGTAGGACTAAGCTTGACACTAAAACTTTTCTCTTTTTAGATATTCTCAACTGTGTTGTAATAACAAGGTTGTACCGTTTTGCCTTTTGGAACACTACAGAGTAACTGTAAACTACAAAATTCTAAAGTGTTACAATTACTAAAGTTTAGTAGCTTCTTATTCAATTTAATACATTAAGCTTTCTTTCTTTTCATGTTTCTGTGTTATCTAAAATATCATAGCCAGAAAAAAATTAATGGATACTTCCCTCGCCTACAACTTGTTTGAATTCTGAACAAGTTTGTATTTATTTGCTATTTTTATTTCATGTTACAAGACCAGAATTGAAATTTAATTATCAATAAATCTATTGTACAGTTGGAGAATGACAATTCTATATGAAAATCACCTGCTGTAAATTTGAGAGAGGCAATCTGAGTGGCAATGTAGTATGATGTTCAGAAACTTCTAGTGTTTGTGTATCCCAGTCTGCCTGAGGAAAGTAGCATGTATGAATAGGACTTGTTGCCATTTAAAGGTAGTGTACTCAAAGATACAGAATGAGAAATAAAGCATAATAAATGACTGCTAGACTTTAATGTTCCAATTATTGATGAATAATTGTCTGAAATAACTATAGGTTAAAAAAATCCTTTGTCATACAATTGATGTAGTCTGTTTATTAGAACTAGTTCTCATCTGACTTGCAAATTTTTTTACTATAGCCAATAGTATTGGTGTCTGCATTAATTGCAACTCTGCCAGTATTCATATTGAATAATTTTTTTCTTTAGTCATGCATGGGTGATCAAGGCCTGCAGGAGTTTTTTGGTTTTTTGGGGTTTTTTTTCCATTTCTGTAGAAGCAGCAAGCATATTTTTTCCTTTCAGTGAAGATCAAAATAGATCATCACACTCTCACTCTGCTGCTTGTTTGTTTTTCTGCAGCATTTTGATGCCAGCTGGTCTTTGATTTGTTCCATTAAACTTTGTTGCTTAGCGCAGTAACTGCAGAGACTTTGTCGTGCTTTAATCATGTGCTTGCTGCATCAGTAACTGTGTGCCATACTAAAACATGAGTCTCACATCTCAGATGCTTAGTTGGCTACATGCTTTGCAAGTAGTTTTGGGAACTATTTGTCTTTTGGTAGTACTTTACTATCTCATGTGGTACAAAACACTAGGTAAGATGTTTCAGACTTTAATGACTTATCAGTGGAGTTGAAGAGTGCATAAGACATGTGTGAACATTTGTGCCCAGGTGGCCAAGAAGGCCAATGGTATCCTGGCTTGTATCAGAAATAGCATCACCAGCAGGGACAGGGAAGTGATCTTACCCCTGTACATGGCACTGGTGAGGCCGCACCTCGATGACCGTGTTCAGTTTTGGGCCCCTCACTACAAAAAGGACATTGAATTACTGGAGCGTGTCCAAAGAAGGGCAACGAAGCTGGTGAAGGGTCTGGAGCACATGTCGTACGAGGAGCGGCTGAGGGAACTGGGGTTGTTTAGTCTGGAGAAGAGGAGGCTGAGGGGAGACCTCATCGCCTTCTACAACTACCTGAAAGGAGGTTGCAGAGAGCTGGGGATGAGCCTCTTTAACCAAGTAACAAGCGATAGGAGGAGGGAATGGCCTCAAGTTGCACCAGGGAAGGTTTAGACTGGATGTTAGGAAGCATTTCTTTACAGAACGGGTAGTTAGGCGTTGGAAAGGGCTGCCCAGGGCAGTGGTGGAGTCCCCATCCCTGGAGGTGTTTAAGAGTCGGGTTGACATAGTGCTTGGGGATATGGTGTAGTTGAGAACAGTCAGTGTTAGGTTAATGGTTGGAGTAGATGATCTTCAAGGTCTTTTCCAACCTAGATGATTCTGTGAACAGCTGTGTAATCTGGCCTAAACCATAATTTCTGAATAATGTGATTTAAGTTACATTTCACTGAAACTATTTTATTTCTGAGTTTTGTCAATAAAGTTTCTTAAGCTTTTGTGAGGCAATTGGTACTGTTTGTTGAAGCTGCTTTTTCACAAAGTAAGTATCACTGAAAAAGGATAAAGAATTTTGATTTCTGACCTGTGCTGTAATGTCTCTATAAAGAAACCATGATGTTGTGGATAGTAGAAAAGTTGAGCTTCGGTCAGTGCTTCACAAGAAGGCTTTTGGACCTTAGCAGATTGACAGTTTGATGACCAGTGATTTTCTGGTTTTTGTTAGTTTGACTGTGTGGAGACCAGTCTGACTGGAGTACTATAGGCTTAACGTTTTAGAACTGATACTCAAAGCTGTGATGGTACTTTGAAAAGGAAAAGAATCAGGATTAAGATCTGAAAGAAACCTTAAGTTTGAAGCTTTTTTAAAAAACCTAGAATGCAATCTGCTTGCATTGTATGAAGTTGCAGTGCTATGAATAAGCCTTACACTTTATAGCAAAATAAATGAAAATTTAGTGTAAAACTTCCTGAATGCAAAGTACTTTGTTGCTAAAAATAGATCTTTGTTGTATTGCCTGAAACACAAAGTAATTCTAAAAAAGCTCATGTATTTTCATGATTCCATTGAGTCACCTTCTGTTAGACTTCTAGGTCTTACAGTATCTGAGTTCAGAAATCAAAGAATTCCTATCTTGTTCTTTGCAGAGGATTATTAAATATCTCAGAGCATGAAAAGTGTTTTGTGTTTCACTGAAATGAGGAAGGCTGCCTTGGGAGAGGGAGATAAGCTGCCTGAAGAACTTACAAGGCTTAAATTTTGCAGTCAGTGGTACTACATACTGCCTAATGACAACAGGTCTTGGAGTTTCTTGCATGCTCTGGTATTTTTGGCGGGCACGTATTGTCTCGAAATAGCAAGATGAGAGGGAGAAACAAAGAAGTTGGTTCATAATAAAAAAATGAAAGTGTTACTTTTCATCTTTGCATAGGTAGAGAGTTTTCTGCAACCAAGAAATTACTCATATAGAGCCCTTATCTTCCTTTTCTCCCTTAACATTTTCTTCTAATTGAACTTTAAAATGGCTTGCTTGCTAATATGATTTGCTCATAATCACAAAGGTGGCATGTCTTTATGGTTTTCTAGTAATAGGTAGAGATTGAGCTTCAGTTTTATGGTTAGGAGTTGAGGCACAAAAGTACCGCCAGATGACTTGCCAGTGTTCTCATGGGCAGCCTTTGACTAAGGGCCTCATAAGTCCAGGCTAGCTAGAGCTGATGCTTATGTATTTGATGTGCTTATGTATTTGATGTAGCTATTGCTGCTTAATTGTTGCTGATTTGATGAATACATATTAGAGCACTGATTGAAGGCATTTCACACTGAACACGTTGATGTTATTAACTGTATGGTTCCATTTTGCAAGTAAGAATTTTCAATATTGCATTATTTCGTATAGTTTGTCTGCATAGATAAGGATTGTGTCTTGACATTTCAGACCAAAACATAGCGTGGAAAAACCTTCCATAGACTTTTAACAGCATAATTTAAAATTGTACCACAAATTTGTTGCTAATCAAAGAAATGACTTGATTTTTAGTGAAGTTCTTACTGTTGGGTGGAATAAATGACACCAAATTAATCTTGGTGCTTGTCGGGCAAGACAATTGAGTTTTCTCTTCCTTAAGCATCTTTTACCTTGCTTATTAATTTTATATTTACAGCAAAATAGAAGATGAAACCTAATTATCTAGCTAATCCTGTCTTAATAAAATTATAAGACAAGCTTAGAGGGTTTTTTGGTTCCGAATTCACTTCGCTATAGTTACACTTAAAGCCCATGTCCTACTAGACCAGTTCCTTTTTAACTGGCGACATGTGTTCTGAAACCAGAAGAAGCAGCAAGCTTGTCACTGTAGTCAGCAGTTAGTCAGCATAAGAAAGTTGCAGTGAACTACCTCATTTTAAATTCAAAAGGGTGTGTTGAGAGAATATTGATCAAAGCTTAATATTAGCCGTGTGATATGTTCAGACTCAGAATAGGAAGATTTTTCAAGTGGCATATGTAGTGAAGTCTGAAGTTGACACATACATGTAAGGAACTGAAGGAAGTGATGCCTCAAACATTCATCGACACAGAAAACCTCAAGGACAAGCTGTGGCCTTTGCATTAGTCTAAGGAATGTCACCCAAGGAAGCAGGAGTGTATCAAAGGATGCACCCCCCACTCCCTTGCAGTTGCATTGACAAACTCCTTAGATAAGCCTCAAAAGGGGGAAAACTGGACTGAGTGAAACCAGGTGTTTCCCCTCAAGCACAAATACGGCTGAACCCCATACTTTGTGGCTCTGTTGTGCAAGCCAGACACCAGGCTTGCCTTGCTAATGACTTTGCGCCTCTGCCATTGAAGTGGTAACAAGAACAGATAAGAGGTGATCGCCTCTGGGATGACCGATAAGAAGCATGAAGTCAGCAAAAATCTCTGGGAACAGAGGAAAAAACAAAGCTGGACAGGGCGAGTATGACCAGCGACTCAGTTGGAACCCATGCTCCACCTTTTTCCTCGTCTCTCATGGAAATGAGTTTGTGGAATACCTGCCCCTCCTCGTGTAGTATGCTAATCAGCTGATAAGATGAATTTAAAAGGGGCCAGAAACTTTGTTGTGTGTGCACCCACCACCCAACATTACTGGACCTGACACATCGCTGGATCCAGGGGTGGTGATCCGGATTTCTTTGACTCTCTTTCTCTCCTTTCTTTTTCTTTCCTCTCCTTTCTTTTCTTTCTTACAGGTTTATAAGAGACTACATTGCTTATTAACCTTTTTCAAGTTTAAATTGTTTTCTACCACAAGTAAAGCATTTTAACAGGTCGTTTGGTGTCATTTCACTTTAATTTAACCCGAGGGCATCACAGAACTGTTGTGACTCTCTGGGTCTGGATCGTGACAATACATTACTATTCCCTTAGAAACAACATTAAAAAACAAATGCGTTTTTTAAAACGGGCAGCTCCTGGTGTAGGAGATCTGATACCTTGAAGAAATACCTGATAGCCTATTTGCTACAATACAGTTCTTGCAAATTATTTCTAACCTGGAATATGTTGCTACTACGTGATTCAAACAAGAGATGTTTCATAGCCTGCTTACACAATCTTTCTTCCATCTTCATTGTCTGATTTGTGGTTTGTTTTGTTTTTTTTTTCTTTCAGAGAAAAAGGTTCAGATGCATCTTGGAAGAACGACCAAGAACCACCACCTGAAGTAATTACATTTTTTTAATTATTATTATTTTTGATTACACAAGATACGTGTAGAAAAACTTCTGTGCAGAGTAACTAATTAGCAAGCTTATTTTTTACACAAACGAGTTGGATGTACCTCTTCATTGAAAAGAAGGTTTCTTGGAGAGGTCTCACACACAGTCGGTGTAGAGTGTGCTAGCTGTCTTTTTCTCCTTGCTTTTGCAATTGGAAAATTGTGTATCTTTGTCTTCAGTTCCTCTAGTCCTTCAAGAGCATGTATTGCAACCTGAATGTTCAACTTTGAGTAGCAGTGCTTTTACCTTGCCTAACAGCTTTGCTTCTGCTATGGAATTTTTGTCCTTGTTCTTTCACTGCAGCTCTCTGTTTTACCTTGCCACAATTGTCCACAGTTGGACAACTTGTCCAGAAGGATGTTGTGAGGGACAGTATCATGCTGTGAGGGACTGTATCAATTTTTACATTCACAGTCCTTATCCCACGCTGTTTGTTCTGGTTTGAAGGAGAAATGTTGTGATGGACTTTTCTGTGGTTGAAGATAGGTCCTGTAGTGATATATCAGTCTCAACCCAGAATGTTTCTTTTCCCGCTATGGATGGAATGATGCATTTTGAAATATGTTTTTTTTCTTCCCTCAAACAAAACTGAGCAGAGCAGTAAGTTCTCTCAAACAATGCTGTCTGTCAGGTCTGACTGTAAATGGCCTTCCTTTCTCGGGGAGACATCATCTCACAAAAGATCATTTGAGAATCAGAAGTGTTGCATAGAATTGGACTGTGGGTATGTGATCAATAGAGCTTTGAAAGACTGCATACTTAGAAACTTTTGGCTAGTCTTAACTTTCCTTTGTTGAACAATTTTCTAGTGATGATGATAGAAAATGTGCTTATTGGCTAATGGTGAGCTCTTTTTTTGTTTTAGTCATATTTTTAAAGCTGTTCAGGAGATAAGCTTGTAAATGTGTAATCTGAATTTGTAGGAACCTAAGTAACTTTAAAACTTGGCTAAATACAGTCAAGCAGTCAGATCTTCTGCAGATAGAGATTCATTGCTTTTTTTCAAAGTTGTTTGGGTTGTTTTTGTTACAATGTTTCTTAATTTTAATGATGATACTGTTACCTTCAGGTTAGAATCTGAAAGTACAGGAAGAACTTCAGGTTCCTCACTGTAGGAAGGAATGAAGCTTGAACAAAATCAGTGATGGCGAGGATGGGCAAACTTGATTGCTTGTTATGACACCTTTGTTTCCGTGGCTGTTCTGACTTTGTGATATGTCTGTGTGCTCTATTTTGGAGAAAAATGCCACATGTACCATCTTGTAGTCCTGAACTAGAATAATCTCTGGGTAGTTGTAGCAGTTGCAGTTTACACTAAGATATTCAAACTGTGACAGCTGATGAGCTTATAGAAAGTAGCTTTTGCTGTGAAGCTAATAGCTGTTGACAAGGGTGCAGATTAAATTTTATGCTACTGATGCTTGAAATTGTCTCTTACAGCTAGACTCTTTTCGAGCCCTCAGCTAGTAGTTGATTCTGTAACTTCTCTGGCCAGTTCCCATGGTAAACTGCATGCAATTGCTGGAGTCAGTTCTTTTTGTGATACAGTGAAGCTTTATTTTTGTCTGAATGTTAAATTAATCCATGTTAGGCCCTTTTATGATTGCTACTTTAAGGTATATGGTAAGTGTTTGTTTTCTGACAGGCTCATAGTTAGCCCAGCTTAACTGTCCACTCAGTAATACAATCTCTCTTGGCCTTGTCTTTGGGGTCATAGGATGACAAAGTGTGATCTGTATGCTGCAAAGCTAAAAGGAGCAGGTAACTGTGATTTCTCTGTGAGCTGGCTATTATGGAATGTTACATGGAAATTAGCTAGAAATAGAAGGTACCTGTTGTTTGTTATTTCTGCTCTAGTGAAGGATGGTGTATTGAAGTCCTTAGAAAAAGCAGGATTTGGTGAAACATTTTACTCCATGGTATATATTATCTTGTATTCTTTGTGGCTTTTTCTGAGTAAAAATGTAATCCAGGTATGTAGACGAGGAGATAGTTGTATTCAGAAGTAATTTTTATGTGGCTTTTTTAGCACTGTTTTAGTGCAGTGTTTTTGAGATCCATGCTCTGTATATACTATAGAAATATATCAGTAAGCAGCAAAACCCTTCCTTTCAGAATTGGGAAGGGGAGAGTGGGAACAAACCCTACCCCTGTAAGTCATATGAGCAAGCTGTTTTTCAGGGAACTAATTATGCTGACAGATTTCTTTCCTGTCACTAATGACTTCCTCATCCTAAATGTAAGCTAGGATTTGAAAGGTAGCAAAACTTTGTGTAACAGGAACAGAACGTTTCAGTGATACTGAATATATTGTAAGTGACATCATTCTCCGAAGTTGAATATTCCTTTGGAATAACATTGCTATTGGAAGTTTAACGGGAACAATGTTATTAAATATAAATGTAGACTAGAGATATTTTTAATGTAGTTTGACTGTGCTAAGTGTTGGTCACCAAGTTAATTTTAATTTGTTTTAAAAATCCATATTTTAATTTATCTAGTCTGCAGTTTGCCTTTTGAAAGCTTTTTCTTGGCAATAACTAGCCATCGCCCTCAGAGATTCCCAATTTTTTTCTTACTAACATCTAGGCAATCAAAAATTTGTGTTCAGGAAAATTAGAAGGAATAACTGAGTATTGTATAACTGCCTTATGAGAAATTTGTGAAGTGTTAAGTTTTTGACTGTGAGAAGCCAGCTGAACACGATAGCTCTTTGAATGCAAAATAGGAAAGTGCAGCTTTAAGATTCTTCTAAGCTGACTGCAGGATGGATTGTTTCCTAAATAATGAATTATTGCTAGAACTAAAGTTCTCTGCAGTCTTTATATGGCTTCGTTCTCTTTTTTTTTTTTAACCAGGCCTTGGATTTCAGTGATGATGAAAAAGAAAGAGAGGCAAAACAGAAGAAAAAGAAGCCTCAAAGTCAAGGAAGGAAGAAACTCAAATCAGAAACAAATGTATCAAGTGAGTGAATGTTATGGGAGAATGCTTTTATCTGTTAAACAGAGTTTGACATACACAATGTTATCTGTCTTAATGATTGAGCTTTCATACAGTTAATCAGTATTTCTGTGTTTTACAAAGTTATATTTGTGAATTTGTTGCTATGTTCCTTATTTTTTTTTAAAAGGAAAATGAAGGTGTTTTCCATTAAACTGTGGAAAGGAAGTAGTATAGGAACAGGACACTTGTCAGAGGAGATTCAAAGGCTCTTACAACAGTGTCAGCTGACACACAGTGAGGATATAGAACAGATGCCACCTTTTGGAATTTAGAGCTTGCTTATTGCAGGGGTTATTGAGGCCCAAGTTCAGCTTAAGCCTTTGAGTGCAGGGAGAAGATAGAGGAAGGCCATATGCAATTTTTGGAAACCCATTTTTTTGACAATCAGAGAGAAGACACAAGTCTTGGTTGGATAGGGCATTTATTCCTTTGTCTGAAAAGGAAGCTCTTCCTCACCCATGGCATATAAATACTCCTTTAACTGTTACTTGTGTAGCCCACTGAGAACCTCTCTGTTTGGCTAACATAGTCATTAGATAAACAAACCTATAGTAGTTTAATAAACTATGTATAGTTTTTCATAGTATACATAGTGCCTTCACCTTCCTTTCTCCTACTGTTGACAGATCTGTTCCAGGTGTGTGCTTGCAGCCGTGCTCTGTTTGCAGTAACCAGATTTTCCTATCTGCCTTCTCTCATGCCTCTCTACTGACAAATCATTTTGCTTTTTGGTTGAATAATTTAAAAAGCTGTATACCGCTCTGTCGCCGTAGAGACGGACACGACAAACATCAGATTGTGTGAAATGACCAAAATGGCTGCAAAAGCACCTTTATTGTTCTAACAAGCCTTTTTATAACCTTCTTCAAAGTAGGTGTTCATACAGGATTGGTTTACTTCAGTAACTAACAGTTCATGATTGGGTGATAGTTTCTTGCCTGAATTGTCAGGACAGTTCTTCTTATCTTAGTTCTCTAATCTTGTTTCCATGGCACTTCTGGGGACTTTCTGGCCTCTCATGGATACGCTGGAATCTCGTCAAGGTTAAATTCTTCTTCAGTTAGACTAGAGGCAGACCCGCTGCCTCCCCTGCTGTAGTGTAATGCAGTGTTGATTTATCTTCAATTTTAAAATGTGTTGCTTTTAAATCTTGTTTTAAACCAAAGCTTCCAAAATACTCACAGTTTGAGTGTTCCTGTGATTCGTTAATACAAATGAAAATGCCTGGAGGGAAAGAACGTGACATTTTTTTCTTAATGACTGAATTTGCAACCTTCAGGATCATCCTTTCTATACTACTGTAATAAATCAAGATGAATTACTAAACAGTAGACTTGCCAGTATTATTGTGTTGTTTATGTTTTATTTGCGGTATTATTTGTGATAAGATTAGTTTGCAAATTTCCTTGACTTCAGCTTGAAGGATTTGTGAGGACTAAACTTAATTTTTCCAAAAGAATACTAAAACTGTGTGTGTCTGATTGTATTTTGGTTGTTTGTTTGGTTGTTTTTTTTTTTTTTTTAAGGTGAGAATAAGGGACTTCATCAGTCAATGCAACAGCCTGCTTCAAGTTATTCAAGGGGATACCGTGGCAGAGGGTTCTCCAGGGATCCATTTCCTCCTCCATCAGGCCCTCCAGGTTTTTTGAGACCGCAAGTAAGACCGCCACAGCTATACTCTTCAGAGAACAGAATACATCAGGAATCTCCGGTGTTTCCACAACCTCATAGAAAAGAAAATCCAATGATGCAACAGTATTCCTTTCCTCCTCCAGTTTTTGGTTCTGTTAATGACGTGCATCAATTCCACCTTCCACCTTCAAATATGAATATGATTTGGACAGGCCCGAACATGTACAACTCATCATACCCATTTTTGCTGCCACCGCCGCCACCTCCTCCACCTCCTCCAGATAGCCATCCTTCTCAGTTTAGGCCTTACTAAGTTTCTATAAATGTGCATACAGAGCATTGCAGTGTAAAGGGAGGAAGAACAGACTGCTGAGACTGTATCCCCTTATTTTGGAGATGCTTAATTTTTCTGCAACAGTAGAACAAATACAGAGTTTGATGCTTTGTGGGACATCCATAGAAAACTTTTTTTCTATATATGTTTTCTGTTTCAAAAAAGAAAGCTATATGAGAAAAATAACTCAATATTAAATGATGATTTATTTTTATTATACCTATTAGTTTGGGATGATAAATAAAAACTTTTTGGAGACTGGTATGTAGTGGTGGAAATCTATTTTGTATTAAATTTAAGAGTTTATGTAACTACTGTCTAATAGTGATGAGGGTATGTCATGTATATAGTATTTTAATACTTTTAGAGTGGTTGTATATTGCTATGATAAACAATTTTCCTCAATTTCTGCAAATTTTGAAACCTACTTGCATGGAAAGATATGACATCTAGATTTTAAGCTAGGTTTGCCAATATTTGTATAAGGTATAAAGTCCTGTTAATCCAACTTCTAGTATTTTGTTAATTTCGTATTAACTAAAAGACTGGAGCTGGATGGTCTTTTTTTAAATAACTGGAATAGGTAGACCAGAATTTGGACCAGCAGCTGAATTAGTCTGTCAGATTTAGTGTCCTACAATAGCTATAGAAGATCAACTTATCAATTAGATGTTTTTAATTTCAGACTTCTGAAGTTTCCTGTAATATACTTAAGTAAAAATCATGTTCTCTGATATATCTAAAACTACTATTTTATAGGTGTGCAACTGAGAAGATTGTATAGATCTCAGATTTTATGGCAAACGTACTGTGGAGTGGTAACAAACTTGTTTCAGAACAATAACATTCCAGACAGTAATGTTTAACTGTTCCTGCAGATTTTTTTTTTTTTTTAGTAAAAAAAATGTCCAATTGTAGACTGTTGCAAATGCTTATGTTTTTGGGGAAAGGAGAAGGGCTATCTAAGCTATTACCATTGCTAGTGATAGGTCACAATGTGAGTAAACTCACTGCAGCCTCCTGACTGAGTCTTAGCAGATTTGGTTTGTCTGAGCTTCCCTTGACTGACCTGCAGCTTTCTTTTTACTTGGCTTAGCTGTAACAACAATTTGTTAAATGACCAGGTGGGTATGATTAATTTGTTTTACTTGTAATTTTTTTTACGGTATACACATAGGTTTTTACACAGATGGCAGTGAAAAGTAGTTATTCTGTGTAGCATGCAGTATGTATGGCTTTAATGGAATAAGATAGTGTAGAGGAATAGAGACCTGACATGATAACGGAAGCCTGAAGTGGCAGCACAGAGTGCAGGGTAGAGGAGTACCTGGGATGTCAGGTCTCTGTGGGGCAGGGCTGGCACGGGAAACCTCTGGGTTGCAAACTGCTCCCCATTGGTCAGTTGAGGAAATGCAATCCTGGCTGCAAACGAAACTTGTTTTGAATATAGGGAGAGAAAATGTGTGCAACACATGTAAAATGCACCATATATAGTAAAATCAGATGTAATTGTGAACATGCAGTCAGGTGAAGAAAGAGCAAGATGTTACAAGCGTGTTATCAAACATAAAAGTGATCCCAAGTCAATTATAGATTAAGGAGGAAGAAACCGCCAGTGTCATACTCGGGCTTGGGATGCTGATGACTTGCTGTATGTCCCTGGCACAAACCCACGCCATCAGCCTCGAGATCCTACGGGTTGGTTGAAGGGTAAGCGTAACACCAGGAAAAGGAGTGAGGTACTAGGAAGTGTATGTACAACAATTTTAACTGTTACTACTATTGAGACCTTTTTTTATGTATAGTAATGTTCACTTTTTTTCTGCAATAATTGGATCTGGACTAATAATAATTCTTTGATTAGTCTGTTAAGATTTCAGTTATACTAAGGTGTATCCTCTCTTGCCACAACAACATTTTTTTTGTAACAAAAGCCAATATAAAGTTAGGTTACAGAATGTAGTTTGACAGAAATTTATTCTGGTCTGAGCCATTTTATTAATGTTTGGTAGTTAACTGCAGTACTGGTTTTGTATGTTCTTGCTTGTTTTTTATGTTGAAACAAATTTTGCAGGTGTTCTGCATTTAGTGAGTATAGGTCACACTTGCAGAACTTTGCTTGGAATCGACTTTAGTTCTTCATTATAAAATTACTCGAGAGCTAGGTATTATTACTGAGTTTGAAATATATGGAGGATTGATTTCCTTGCCCAAAATAGTGTGTTGCACGCAATGTCCCTTACACTGAAGAATAAGCATTGCAATAGATTGTTAGAGTAGCACCATGTTAATTTGAAAATAGAGCTAATGTAACACTTTTTTTTTTTTTAGTAAAGATCTTGTATGTAATCATTGATTATTAAGTTTCCTCATATAGCTGTTTGTAGTCAGTAGCATTTCACAGATACTATCAGACCCTTGTTCAGTGTGCTGGATGCTTGCTGTTGAGAAAGCAGTATAAAGTTGCAGTAATTTGGGGAGATTAGAACTGAAGTGTTTGCAAGTTTAGGGGGAAGAAAGATAAAACTGGGTGTGCTTGACAGTGTTTCCATGACATTCCTTTTTCTTCTTTTGTATCTTTTAACTCTGAAAAATGTCCCTCTCTTTGTCCACAGGGCTTTAAAGCCTTAACTGTAAAGATTGTGAAAACCGGCCTGACAGTTTTAGTGGCAAGAATAGCTGGTTTTGTTTGGCCCCAGCTATTTTTATGTTAAGCTGTTTTATAGAAATCTATGTTACTATGTTACTGTGTTACATTAAACACATTACTACATTAAAGAGCAGTATGCTATAACAGGATTACAGTAACTCATCTGCTGAACTGCACTCTTGTGTCTGGGACACCAGTTCAGTCCTGGACACAGCAGGGACAGATCCTTGGCAAATGAAGCACAACATCTGCATTTTTCTCTGCTTCTGGAAATTGAACAGTAATGCACATCAGCCCAATCCTTGATCAGTGCTACTTAGAAGCAGGCTGAGCTTTTTAATCTGAAATAACTTGGTGTGTAATGCACCCCTTCTAGAGAATACTCCAAATTTAAAAAGCCAGTCAGCCAGAAAATAGAAGCCATGAAATGTGAATTGTGCAGATATCAGGTCCTCAGCACCAACACTTTCTCTGCAGATCTCTGTTAGCTGGTCCACACTACTTGCTAAGGTGGGTGTAATTTTAATATTCAGCATATACTGCAATAAGCCTTTTTTTTTCATAGATACTACTTAGGCATGTTTCTAATACAGGTACAGAAAGACAGAAGGGCTTAAAAATCTCTGTTCCTTCTGGCTATCGATAGCGTTCAATCCTGATGCCAGTTGAAAATACCAGCAAACACCTATTTGCCAGGAATTTCACTATGGCCACTGTGTCAGCAGTTGGCAGGTTGCTGGATTAGTACACTGATATCAGAAGAGGTGTTGAAGCCAGCGTTCTATTGAGTAAAATCATTGGAATATATCTGATAGGTTGTGTTTAAAAACAAACAAAACCATCTAACTGTCCCCTCTTTCCCTCCCCTCAAAAAAACAACTAAAGAAAAAACAAAAAACCCCTGCTAAATTTGTGAAGCGGATTTGTGCAATGAAATATCCAGCTGTGAAGAAAGAAGAGGGGGATCCCAGCTTCTACAATGCTTACTGAATACGGTTCACATTAGTCCCTGTGTTTAAAAAAAACCCAACCAACCAAACTTTAATTTCTGAATTTGACTTTCCATATGTACAGATACCACTTTGCAATTCTGCTGGGTAGTCACCGTGTTTTGAATACAAAAAATGTAAAATTACACTGTTCAGGGGTTGAAGATGAATCGGACTGGAGGAAAAATGCCATCATATCTTCCCTGTGGAGTAACTTCACCTATGAATTCATTTATGTTCCTTCAATTAACCAACGTAATTCACTACTTGTGTCTGAATACTGTCTTTCTTCTAAATAAATGTATTTGGTGTAGGAATACTACAATAGCATGTTTATGAACTTTCACTTTTTTTACCAAATTGTTAGGATTTGCTAAATTGTTGGGAGGTTAGAACTTTACAATAGCTTGCTTTCATTCACTGAGGTAGAGTTGGGAAGTCTGTAAAAGCCTCAAAAGAAAAGAGCATTTCTTGTTATTTTTTTCCTCTCAAC
This sequence comes from Strix uralensis, assembly GCF_047716275.1. NCBI lineage: Eukaryota > Metazoa > Chordata > Aves > Strigiformes > Strigidae > Strix > Strix uralensis. The sequence goes on from NC_133975.1 coordinate 45,522,666, forward strand.
ATGAGTAAAGCAAAGTCAACATCGGAAAAGTTTTGAGTCCAGAACAGAATTTTCAGAGGTGACTCCCACCAGCCCTCCGTCTGTGCCAAAAGTATCAGGGGTTGCTAGGCTCTGGGCTGTAATGGGTCAGATGCAAGTCTTCAATAAAGTAATATTTTATAGAAGGCCATCATTTCTCTATGACTCATGTCTATTTTCAAATTCAGCCTGGAGACCTGCAGTAGAGTCCTGTCACTTCTGTAACATTTTTAGTTATTCTTCCATGGGATTTAATGTTTCTTCATGGGCTACTTTTCTCTAGGAAGCTTAAGGTATGGGATGAGTGAAAAGGCAGAGAGGGGAGAGACGAGGAAAAGCAGAGATTTAGGGGAAGAATTGGCTATAATTTCTCAAATGGCTGAGGTTTATAAATAGAAGTATACATACAGTAAACTATTGGACTGTATAAATGTAACTATGGTGACATGAGAAAATGAAAATTGTAATCACGTACTTAACATTCCTTTTACATTTGTAAACCAACAACTTTGGTACTTTTGCTGGCTTTTAACTCCAGTTTGGACAAGTGTCAGCAGTGAGAAGGGGCTGAACTTTTTTCCTAGAGGTGAGATTTCCTAAAGCAAAATTCTGACAAGTGCTGTGGGGAGAGGGGGAAGTTCACACTGCCACAGATTGCTCCAAGAAATGGTGGAATCTACGGTCTTGGAGGGATTCAGAAATTGACTTTAGACAAGGGCCTGTGTGATGTAACTTCCAAGTTAGTCTCACTTTGAGTGGAGAGGTAGACCAGATGGTCTCAGAAAGCCATCCCAACCTAAACTACTCTTGTCATTGCTGTCATTCTTCTGGAGTTCTGTCTTCTGACCAGGGACCCTTTGTCTCTCAATGCTAAAAGGCATGAATAGCCTAGCCTGGATTACTGGTGTTCAGGAAGCCTAGCTTTTCTTTTGTGCTGTTGTGCTCTTTCATTATCCTACAGATTTTTACATCTAAAATATCCATGCTGTGCTAAAAGTTGGACTTGCTGTGGAAGATAATGACTGCTTCCATTTCACTGGATGTAAGCTGATTTGAAGAATTGTTCCTTTATTAGTTGTTTGGGAACTAATACTAATGAAAGTCTCAGGTGCTGTCATTTTCTCTTAGGGGGTAAAACATTTTGTATTGTATAATTTATTTTGAGAATGATGTAATGAATAACAGTACCCAAAAAAGTTTTTTAAAAACCTGACAAAACACAAACCAAGAGAGCCCCTGATAATTATTTTTATAAACATTCTCTAAAGAAGGAATTTTTGCCTTAGTGGAGACCTTTTGAATCATGCTGGGCACTCATGACAGGATGTGTATTAGTACCACACAGATGAAAAATAGAAATAAGCAGATTTTGTAGGTTATGTTTGGCTATTTCCAGGTTCTGTTTTCTGCTTCTTTGAAAGTCGAAGGTATAGTCAGTTATTCTTGTCTAGTGAATTTAGTGATGCACATACTGACTTAAAGGATTGCTGAATCTGCACAGAATGGTTGGTAATAGAATCTTGTATGGTGACAGGTGAAAAAAATGGAAAACACTGCCAAGGATGATAAGGCAAATAAAACTATTACTGTAGGCATAGCACCAGGCTTTTATAGAACAGCTTATCTTTCAGGGCAAATATATAATTTTGGAAAGCATGAGTAATGTTCTTCCTTTATCTCAGTTGCTTGAAAGATACTGAACATGGGGTAGTCTTAATTTGCTGTAAATGAAATCTGTGGTAACTATGGAAGAATATTATTGTTGGTTTTTCTGTGAATTTGATGCTCTTAATTTGTTAGGTAATGATCTGCGAAAACGCTTTATTAGAATTTTCTGTGTGACTGAGGTCTAAAATAGATGGAAATTATGCATAACACCTGCCATATATTAGCATGAAGCCAGCCACCTATACACAGAGACAGTGGTGAGCAACTGTCACATACTCTACTGTTGAACTTGGAAACAGAATTTCTGTCTCTGGCTTTTCTGTGCCCACCTGAGTAGTGTGAGTACCTGGACATAAAATAGCTTGCTTCACCAAATGCTGAAACTAATATGGGAGTGGTGATGGTTATGAAGTATCTAAATGTGTTTATATTGTCTCAAAGGCTGTTGTTTGCATTATGTTCTAAACAGGAAGATTTCACTCTGCAAGCTTCCTACTGTGGAAAGTAAGAAACAAAATCTAGGAATTTCTTAATCATCAAGAATGAACTGCTACTTAATCTCAGATAAGTTGTCACAGAGGTTTGTCTTTTCTAAAAAGTGATACAGGTAAGATTTTCTTCAAAGAGAAGAAAAATGTCATTTCTTATATGTATTTAATAATCTTTACTCAATTTTTAATATGTAAATTAGGTAATCTTAAACCTGTTTTGTGAAGATTGCATGCACGTGAGGTCTGAAAAAACAAAATATTTTCTTCAACGTAGAGCTAAAGAAAAGAGTACAATTTGTGAGTTTTCAGTTGAATCCTTTAGTTTGTCCAAAAGTAGACTTTCTACAGTATTCAGTTTACAAGTGAAAAGTATACCTAGTCTATAAAGACCTGTTTAACCTTTCTATTGGATCTTCACACCCTTGATGCCACCATTCCTAGGCTGTCCTGTATAACAGTATTCCTCCTTATATCCAAGCAAACTATTAAAAGTGCAAAGAGGAGACATTTTTTTGTGAGCATTTTTCTCAGAAATCATGATCAGCATTTAATTTCTTGGTTACATTCTTCGCCATGATGCATTTATTTCACAGATAGTTTTGCATTTACTTATTATACCCTGCAGTTCTCAATCTCCACTGCTTTACTTTGCTGCATAGCGATGTACTTAATCTTTGGTCTTGGTTAACACATCCTGCAAGGTAGAGAACACATGGATACGTTGCATTTTTTTCCTACTTCTTACTCCACAACACTCAGAGATCTCTTCCTCTAGCAAAAAGAGGTGCAGTGCCACCTGCACTGATACTCTGCTTTTGGTAACTGCTTGTTTGTTTTTTCCTTTGCAGTGTATCCAGTATATACCCGTTATGTTCTCTTTCTATTTAAGATATACCTGATTTTTGCTCTCACTACAATTCTGACCCTGAAACTGCTAAGGCATTAAAGATTTCCATCCCTCCAGGATAAGGTGATGAAGTGGTGATATCAACAATTACTGTACTCTAGAGGAAAATACAGCCTTGGGTAAGTTATGTAGGTCATGATACCCTCTTGTCTGTGAGTAGAGAATCCTGTTTGCTATTCATTTTACTATTCCAATGTAATGAAAGAAGAAAGACTTGGTGATCTTAGCAGGAAGAGGATATCATACTCCCCAAAATTGAGGCATGTCTGGGCATGATAGCATAGGACATTCAGATCGTTATATTGTCACCCACAATCTCTTACGCAAATCAACCATTTCTTCCATTGGAGAAGCAGGAGGGGAAAACCAGTAAAAAGCTATGGCATTTATCAAGTTTTGAATTCCTAGGCAAAATATTTCCTATTAAGTTCAAACTCATTTTGCTGGAATATATAACACATTGGAAGATGACTTTATTATAACATAAAGATACTGTCCTTTTGGAGAAGAGATGATTCTAGTTTGTCACAGGTTAGGTCAGTGTCTCCTGTGCCTTGTAATTGATTTGGAGATTCAATTTAAAAAGCAATTTCAGACAGAATCAATCTGGCTAGTATGGACATCTGGAAAACATTAAACTTTGGATCCTGAGAGGAATTCAATTTGCATTTCAGAGGAAACTCAGGATCAGACACCGGGTTTCTCTTGTCCCATGCTCGTGAATCTAAACCAGTTAGAAACTTTTAAAGACCCATCTTTATGCGTTTGTGTGACATAACGATAACACAGAAATGAGCTTTTACGTAGTGATGTTTTTTGTTGTTATTTCTGCACATAATTTGGTTAGTAAAGTGTAATCTTGAAAAAGGTTTACTTTGAATTTAATTTATAGCAGGATACATATAAATGAGAACTGTACAGTGTCAATAAGAAAATATACTTTGTGTTGATTCAAGCAGCTACAAACAAATAGAGAAAGATATTTTGCAGCAGTTTAATGTTACATTGTTGGGTACTAGAATGTACCTGTGATACTGAAAATAACAACTTCCTCATGGATTCTATGAATAAGCAAAACAAAAACCACATAATCTGTCTTTAGAGTACTACAGTTAAGTGTCTTTACAATGTCTTCGGTATCTTTTTTAGACTCTGTTTTAGTTTGACTTGGCTAATACATATTTCTGGTTTGGGCATTCCTTGACATTTACTTGTCATTCTGCAGTGTTAAGAAAAATGTTAACATGAGAGGTGTGTGAGGCAAAGAACTAGAAGGTAGAAACTGAGCTACTGCTGATACCTTCTTGACACTTGCTGTGTATCAGATGTGAGAAAAGCAAATTAGCTCAGCATTTTTAAAGTATAAGGGATTTAGATTTATATCTTCCTGGAAGATTAATGGGAAATGTGTCCAAATCCCATGACTTCTTTTCCTGTAGTCCTCTATGGAAATATTAATCTAAAATTGCTTTGAGAGAGGATTGACCTAAAAATAATTTAAAATGCTAGAAGAATCCAATGTTTTCACACTTATTTTTATAATAGGAATAAACCAATTTTATTTGCATTGAATACTGGTGGAAATGTGACTTTAACATATAGGATTTGTTCACATACAGAATATTGATTTGACTTTTCAGCAAATTAATTCCTTTTGAAAATTAGAGACTAATCTGATTTGCCTTTTTATCAAGATTCAGGTAAAGGGTGTTTTGCTGATAACTCATATCTTTGCATGACGTACTTTATGTATCTTGTCACTTCATAGTATTGCTTTTAAAGATCTTATGAGCAGGACTTCTGAGTCTTTAATCCGAAAGCTATTTAAACTTAAATAAGCTAAACTCAGCTTATTTCTTTTTTCTCTCTGGATGAAAAAGTGTATATCTGTAAAGATATACTTAGCCTTGGCATTCCTGAATTTTGAATGTTTCACTGTCCAGTGATGATGATATTTTCTAAAGGTGAATTTTTTCATAATTTGTGATTAAAACCAAGTAAATCTAAAGGTAAAACTATTGCAAATGCATCTAATAAGGCACAGAGGGACTTGAAAATAAGAACTCTAACCTGTTTTTGGAGGAAAAAACCTAAACAAACTCTCTTTCAACAGGCATTGAAAGATTTTTGCGTGGAATATTTTAGCACTAATTTGGGTTAAACCCTGGAAAAAGGCAGTTTTGGAAACATCAACAGTAGGTGCTTGCTTGTAGAAATGCGGATGTCTTCCTTTCAAACTGTTTCCCAACTTTGCAGCCATAACCAGAAAGCATTATTTATTTCTGTGTCAAATTTCTGGGCCTATCCACATTTTTTAAAATCTTACGCCTTTTTTCTTTAGAGCCAAAAACCTACAAAAGTGGCCGAGTTCCTACAGGTGGTCAGTCACTAATCCAGTTAAGTTGTGATGTTCTGTTTCAGTCTCAGAATAGAGAACATAAGTGAGTAAACAAAGAATAATCATGACTGACTCTGAACTAGCTTATAATGTAATAAAAGAGGAGACATAGAAAATCTTTGAAGCTATGTTTTATATCTTGCTTAGATTCTAATTTTCAGAAGTAATCTTGGGAAGCAAATCCCCTTCCTATCGAGGAAGAATTTTTTTTTTAATACAGTTGGTCTTAAGTATAATCTAATGTTTTAATTCCAGTAAACAGTTTTAGTATCAATATAAAGAAATGTGTGCATGTATATGTAATATAATAATCTATAATATATGCACTTTATAAATATTAAATTATCAATAGAGATTATATATGTGAGTATATATATAAACAAATATTTGTTAGTTGTTCTGAACTAATATAACTTAGCCTGCCTCATGCTAAGTTTCGGCAGCAGACAGAAAATTACAAATTACTGCTTAAGCAGTTACTGCAAGGCTGCTGAATCAAAGCGACTGAGCATGTTGATGCTCTCATTCCATTGCATTGTATCAAGTAAAATGTTAATTTAAATTACCCCTTGAGATGAAGAAAATAATTATTTTTGGGAGCATCTGTTAGCATTTTCTTCACTTTACCTGTGGTTGTTAGGATGGCTGTGCCCTCTGTGTTCCCTGTGCAAATGACTGAATGGAGGGATCCACACTTAAGTCACTTTCTGTGGTGATTCACTGTTCTGCTCTACATAGTATGCCAGCAGATCAGGGCTTTGCTGTCATATGGGAGCTGTGCCTGGCTGCCTTTTCATTTTTTTAGTTTTCGTTGTGTAGTTTCATGAGCGGTTAAGTGGATGTAAAAATGCACTGAAAAGGTGACCGTCCCCTCTCTGCTATGTTCCTGTCTGTTTCTTCTGAGAATAACAGTGCTCATCTTTCAGTGGGATCAGTTTTCTGACTCAGCTGAAGAGAAAACCTAATAATAAGACAAAAGATCTCAAGAAGATCTGAACAATAATGTATCTTACCATACTATCTTGAAAGATAAGGACCTGTTGAAGCAGGTCCAGAGGAGGGCCACAAGGATTATCAGAGGGATGGAACGCCTCTCTTGTGAGGACAGGCTGAGAGAGTTGGGGTTGTTCAGCCTGGAGAAGAGAAGGCTCTGAGGAGACCTTGTTGCAGCCTTTCAGTACGTCAAGGAGGCTTATAAGAAAGATGGAGACAGGCTTTTTAGTATAGCTTGTTGCAATAGGACAAGGGGTATGGGTTTTAAACTGAAAGAGGGTAGATTCAGACTACTATAACAAAGAAATTTTTCTCAATGAGAGTGGTGAAACACTGAAACAGGTTACCCAGAGAGGTGGTAGATGCCTCACCACTGGAAACATTCAAGGTCATGTTGGAGGGGGCTCTGAGATACCTGATCTAGTTGAAGATATCCCTGCTCATTGCAGGGTGCGGGTTGGACTAGATGATCTTTAAAGGTCCCTTCCAACCCAAACGACTCTATGATTCTTTGAAAGTGGATGATCTTTTATATTGTTTTGGAAGTATTCAACATCCATACGTCTTTATGATGAAACTACAATATCATTGTAGTAGTATATTTTTTTTCTGATTATTAACACGTCAGACTGTCAATGATTAAAAAAATAATAATCTGGAGCTTTAACTTTACTGCTCTGCCTTTAAAGTGATTAATTTAATTTCCCTATCATAACTTGTTTCAATTCTGCTGGCATGTATTATTGCATTTCAAATTCCATTACAGTTGTGATTATAAAAGAGGGTAGTTTTTTTAAACTCAAGAAGAAATTTAATAACTTCCAAATGTAATTACAGTACCTCTTGATGATCAAGTAATCTTGATGATTAAAAACACTACTTGACAAGTATTTACTTATTTTCACTTACAACATCCTGCAGAAACCAGAGACAGCAAGTAAAACAGACACTTTATAACACATAAGAAGCTGCGCTTAAAAATTTCAACATTTTTATTCCCAAAGAAATATTTTTCTTGATGTTTATTACTTAGGATGAAATTTTGCATCACTTAATATTTATTAGAATTTGCTTTGTATGCAGCAAAACCAGAATCAAACTTGATTTTTTTTTCTTTAAAAAGTCCTTCTTCCTTCACTCCTCTGGTATGGAAATAATTTTCTGAAACAATAGTATATGAGGTACAAACACAAAAGAGAGAAGTCTCTAGTCACGCCCTATCCAAAAGAATTAACAGAATTTGTTTTACAGGTTTTCTGAACAACGCCTAAGCAAGCTGAATATGTCTCAGAGAGATCAGATACTTGTGCTGTTTTGAATATAATAAAAAAGAAAAACAACCAACAAAACATACCTGTGAGTAATCTTTATTTGGTAGTACCTCCTGAATTCTTGTTTGTATAGGCTAATAAATAGTGCTACATACAAATGTTTTTTTATGCAAATGTCTGATGTCTTGGACAGAAAGCAAGAAAATGGAAATGGTCTTTGAATAGAGTACCTAAGAGAGCTAGTTAGTCAGCCATAAGCACAATAACCATCAGTCGACACTGAGGTCTTAAAGTCTGTATTTATATTCACAAATTGTCCCAAGTATATAATGGGATTTAGCTTTTAAAGCTTAATCCTGAGCAATTTTGGTATGTGTCTAAACAGAAAGCAATGTGCTATGTTAGAGCATAATGACAGACATATAATTTTAGCCTTTAAATGTAGTGGCTACAGATCACTGTCCTTCAAGGATGAAACTTGGAAGTGTCATCATTATATGATCATTATGAATAAATGCTTCAGAATACACTTGAGCTGAAAAATAATGCATAGAAAATTGGTCACATGGTTTATTATAGAAAAAATTGCCCTTCCATTTTTCATGTATTTCAGGGCTTCTCTTGCTAGCAAACCCTCTCATTTATGCTTGTCTTATCTCTGCTATTCGCTTTGTAGTAGGATGAGATGCCTTTTGGTTCACAATCAGAAGGAATAACCCTTCGGAAAGGTAAAAGCCTGCATAGTCTCACCAGACAAATGCAATGTGCTGAAAAAAATACTTGTGCCTGCAGTCCAGCTTTTAAATATTGTAGCAGTGCAGTGTGGGCCACTGCTTTCCCATAATGAAAAATCTATCAAGTTGAAAGAATATCTAGGCTGGGTTTTTAATAAGTAGACAGGTGTTTGTACTAAGCAGGTATTTATTTTTAGATTGATAAACTGAGTAGTCCAGTTTACTACTTAGTACTTCTGTGGACACAACAATTCAAGAGTACAGGTCAGGAGTATAGGGATGAGCAAGATCATCTCTTGATGGAAAAATGTCTTAAGCTCCCTAGGAGATCTCACCTTTGGTCTTATTTAACAATGTTGATGTTAATGCGGATTTCCCTGGATAGAGAATTTGACATGTAGTGTTAGAAAAACTTGTAGCCTTAATTGTCTTTATTTTTAGGAAGTCCAAATGAATTTGCCAGTGTACCCCGCTTTCATTTCTGTCCTTCCAGTATCCTACTTTCTCCCAACGAATTAGAGGATAATGCTAACACTGCCCGAGATAGATCATTTAAAGTGACAGGATTTAAATATGTTGTGCTCTTTTGGGAGTATGAACAAGGTGAAATAAGATGGTGTTAATAGGTCTTCTCAGTTAGTTGAATTGTGGATGGTTGCTAAATTACGTTGAAGCTCTTGTAGTAGTTTTAAAGTGGGCAGGAAACTTCTTGCTGCCCCTCTCTACCTCTTGCCAAATTTCTCCTTTCATTTTCCTGCTCCCAAAATCTAGGTTTTTATTTATAGATTACTCATAACAACCATAGGTATGTTGGAACAGATACGTAAGCAGAAACTGCTGAAAACTTCAGTATGTTACCAGTTTGGGAATATCAGAATACCAAGCCAGGAAGTACTCCTAGAATAGTCACTATGTTTTTAAAGCTGTAACTTTGAGATAGCAGAATCAAATTACTCTTTCCAGAATATACTGAAGGAGCACAATTTTTCCAGTGCAATGAGTCAATCTCTTTAGCCTTTAGTGCAGATCCTGCAAAAACTTATGCACAGGTATGGCTGTAATCACATGACAATTTGAAAGTATCCTTTAATATCTGCATAACCGTACTCTTATTTTATGTCCTCAAAAAAAGAAGTGATTTAATGTCTTGGATATAACCATCTCAGACAAATCGTGAAAGTGAGGGAAAGGAGATCATAGAAGGAAATGGGGTGCATATGCATGGCTCCTGAGATAGGAGGAGGTTGCACAAGGATGTGATTTGTGGCCTTCAGAGAGGGAGGGGAATGATATAAAGGCTCTAGTCTATGCAATAAGCTTGGCCAGCAGAATTCAGTGTGTGCAGCCTTGCAGCTTCAAATGCTTTATTTCTTCTAGTGTTTCACCATTCATCTCGTATAATTGAGATGTACGTTGCCTTTGTATTTGAAAACTGTGACCTGGTTGTCACTCAAGAATGTTTAAAGGCCTGACTTCTGACTAGAAGATTTATGTTAGGTAGTACTTAGTCATATTCACATGCATATATGCACACATACACAAACACCTTTCTGATTTGCAAGGATGCCAAAGTTTGTTTTAGATAAAGAAAATATCTGTTGAGTTTATTTTGATTTTTTTTTTTAAAACAAAAGGTATAAAACATTACATTTAAAGTGCATATTTAAAACTGGAGTTTATTGTTGTGCGTCTGAAAATATCAATCTGTCAAAATGGAAACATCTTTTGAAAAATTATCAGTTAGTGAAGTTCTCAAAGGGGGCTTGGAAGCTCTGGAAACAATGTTTGCTGCTCTGGAAACAATGTTTGTCCCTCTGAGTTCATTCTGTGGCCAAGGATGGGACAGAGGAGAGGTAGCAGGCCCTAAGGCAGCTGTGTGACAGAGGTGCCTGGCTCCACTGGAGGTCCCCTGGAAGTGTATGCAAAGATTTTCAGTGTTGGTTAGTAGGAAATTATGGTTAAGGGAATTTTGGGAATTTTTCTGAAATGTTCTGCCTATTAGTTTGACATGCTTTGCATGCTGGATTTGTGCAAAGTTACCCCTATGTGTGGCTGCTGTCATCTTTCTTGCCTGCACTGACACTCAGTTATGTGGAAAGAAGAGTTCTTCCATGCTGCAAAAAGCAGCAGCAACATCACTGAGGCCAGACTAATCTGGAGGTGGTATGCACTGTTTGCTTGTGCTGAGATGAAATTAAGATGGATGCTCAGAAGTGGATGATGGTTACTTAGGTTAACTTTGTAGCAAATATCTGATTCGTCCTAGGTGGAAGAAGTGGAATGTGTAAGGGTATGAGATCACCTGAACAGCAGATCCCCCAACTCCTAGCTGTGGTTGGGAGTTGTAAGTGGTTGTGTAAGTCTGGCTTAGTGCTGCAGTCTTAGCACTATTTTGAAAATTATTAAAATGTGAGTTATTTTAATCCTGAGATTAAAGAATACCTAAGAAAAGGTATTCAACTGTAAGAGAAAAAGCAGTGAATTAGAAGTTGATGACTGAGTAAGGTTGAGGATTATCCCATTCTGAGGAGCAGTAGAGATCAGTTGGTTTCCACTGAGTGATGACTGACGCAAGAGTGGAGAGCATATTAACATCTAGATACTGCTTATTACACCTAGGCATCTCTTGTATGTATTCACAAGTAAATGCTGTGTACTTCTGAGCTTTGTATATCCTGTTTTGTGGAATCTCTTGGCACCTGGTAGAAGTTGCTGAACAAAGTGACCCAGAGAAAGGAGGGTTACAGTACTAACAGCTGAAGCAGACTCTGTGGAAGTATAGGTAAGCTAGAAAATGCCCGCAGACAAGACTTTGGTCTAAATAAAAACATAGTCCTAATTTAAAAAACAAAAAAAACCCCAACAAACAAAAAAACACTTGAGCACTCTTCTAGCATGAAATTTGGCCTAATAGCTTCTTAAGGGCGATAGAAATTTAAGCAATTTAAGCAGGCTAACTGTTTTCTTTTGCTAGATGTCTTTTTCAACTTCAGTAGTGCTCCAGTCTGACTCATGCATGTGTATAAATGCTTGTGTGGGCCTGGCATAGACAAAGGAGTAAAGCAGGAAAGCATTAATGCATGTAGAGTTAGAACTGGGGAAGCCACAAAGAACCATGAAAATCAGGTGTAGAGGTAAGAGATTATGAAAACAGACTAGATTTTTTTTTAATCTTTACATAGGGCTCTCTGGAGTGGCAGCTTTGGGGATTTCTACACACAGAAAGTACATCATTAATTGTAGATATGGTCTTCTGGGAAATAAGATTGCATGCGTTGTTATTAGTATTATTCCTCAGTGTGGAAGAAATGTGTTGTTATTTTTATTATTACCTTGTTTATAAATAAGAATATACAAAGTAATATGCCTGACTCAAAATATAATTTTGTTTTCTACTGCAAGGGAATTAGGTTTGCATGTTAGCTATCTGCTTGAACTACAGGGAGTAATATAGAAGAAAATGTACTAGGTGTAGCAGAAAAAAGTGTTAACTACTGCTTGACATGGAAAAGACTGTGAACTATGTCACTTCAAGTGATAGGTAGAAAATAAAAACTGAATTAAAGAAAAAATGTATTTTTCAAAATATATATTGACATCTAATGTTGCTATTGTATTCAGTGATTAAATACAAAAGCAAGTATCTTTAAAGGAGAACCGAACCATTAGACTGGGAGGTAGATATTGATGTCTAGAGGAAAACAAAGAAAATAAGTTACTACTACTAGCTAGCTTAAATACCTTTTGAATTTTCATGCAATATTGAAGACTTACACTTGTTACCTTATTATCTTATGATAATACTCTAAGAAGATGCAATATGCGCTGTATGTTAGTGTCTGTTCATAAAAACCACTTCTGCTGCTTTATTTCCTCTGCTGTTATTTATTGTTTGGTGAAGGCAAATGGTAGTTAACTATGAGTGCAGTTAACACTCCTCTGGCATGAGTGCAAGACATAATTTATCAGTTTGGTTTTTGTCAAGAATGGTCAGTACTCTGATGGTTTTGAAAAATGTATTTAAGACTTTATTCTTAGTCAAAGTAAAATTTATTTGAAAAATGAGCATATTTTAGATTTATTCACCTTTGTAAATTAAGTGAAAGTAAAGGAGTATTTTCTTGCTTAATCAATTTGGAAATGGTGTCATTTACAGTGGTGAGATCCATAGATTGGTCATCTCGGAGAAGATGTTTGTCAGTTGAAACTAAACCAAAGTTGAGGAAAAACCCTCCACAGAAAAACCCTCCTGTCTGTGGAAGACATCTATAGATGTAAAACAGGCAAAAGATCAAAGAGGCAAAGCACAGCAGAAGGCTGCTGAAAAAACCTCTGAAAGGAAAAAAAAAAAAGTAGAGATCTTACCTGAGAAGACAGGGATATATCTGAAAAGTAAAGAATTATTGTAATGTGCTGTAGTTAACAGAAGAACAGTAAAAGGTAAGAAAAATTCATTTGGCACCTTGTACAGGTGCAAAGAGATGTTAGAATAATTTTAAAACATAAGGAGAAGCTGTCAGACACTAAATAAGCTGCTCCTGGGCATTTGCAGAAGAGGAGCTGCACACCATGTAAGTATTAGGTGAAGCTGTACAGAAAACAACCAAATAGGCTTCTATGCATAATAACCTCAGCTACTCTCCAGAGAATGATACTTTGAGAAGTTATTAGAGAAATAATTTTAAAGACTTGCCATAAACACTGTACATTTTTATGGTTTAGGATACCTGTAAAATGACTCTCACTACAGTAGTCAAGTCTCGGGACTTTGCCAGAGCAGTTGGCTTTGTGATGAGATGGTTTAAAAAACAAATTTGTGTTAAGAAGAAGTTTAAACCATAGAGGGCTTGAAAAAAATTTAATAATATAGATATAATTTTCCAATAAAAGTTTTTAATCCTACTGAGGTGTAATACCTGCCCTCCTCCCCTTTACCAGGCCCAATTCAGTGATGTGATCTTTAGTTCCCTAAGCTTCTAAATCCATGACTTGTGTGGTTTGGTGTTTTTTTTTTGTTTGTTTTTTTTTTTTTTTAAATCATGCTTCCTATGCAAATAACACGCTGCTATGCAAGCTCATCTGTAAGGTTATGAACTGAAACTTTGTGTGTATCAGTTTTACTGTGCTATCTCCAAGGTCCTAAATAGATGGTCATTGCCATGTGTTTGGGTGGACCACTGTAGAAAGATCAACAGTTATTAGACTGGTGCCCTGTTGATGAAAATAATCTCCCTCTGTCCATCTATTCTGATGGATAATTTTAAGGAAGATGCGAAGCCTTATTTGCTTTTTTAGTGTTAGGTTTTAGCTGTAGAAATATGTAATAGGTACGAGCTTAATTTAAGTGTGAGGGAAATACACTGCCTTTTTCCCCAGAGAAGTATTTGATGCTGGCATACTGGGTAACTGAATGCAATAACCCTTACTATGGTCAATAAGAAATTATAAGCAAGTATGGAGAGGACACAGGATGACTACTTCACTGCTGTGAAAAAGCAAGATGAAGGAAATGAAGTACTTGTGAAGAGCCAGATGGAGACATCCATAGATGTGAAATATTCTAGAACATTATTCTATAGCCCATGCCAAGAGGATCACCAGTCATCTAATTTAGGCCTGCTTTTTTGCTCCTTCCGACTGTAACTACCATGTAGTATGTTGTGCTTATTTTCCAAATGAAGTAGCTCAATTTTCCTTTCTGAGTGTTTTTACCATATAGAAGACATATTTAGGCATGAGCAACATTCCATAATGACTGGCATGTAGACCATGAAGAAGATCTGGCAAAAGAAGGGTCCTCTACAAGACTGGGTTCTCATAGGTGACTGTGAAGAAAATCTGTGGAATAATAGTGTCCTTCCTCTTCAGGAGCTCACTGTGGCTTCAGGAGGATGATAATGCAGGAATACAACTCTGTCTTGTAGCTGTCTGAGCTGAATTCTCCCACAGCCTTGAATGGTCTCAAGGTGTAGTTGTAGTGGCAGAGGGTCAGTTAGCTAAATGCTTTTTAAATATGTCTGCTATTTTTCACATGGTGCTATTGTCATGACTTTTATCACATTCCTGAAATTGCCTTCTTCCGTGCTTGGTCAACAGTCTGTGTATTTGCTAAGATGTTATTGCTTGGTTGCTTATATGAATTTAGCATTGTTCTGAGAGCACCTAGGTTGTGTGTTCAGTGCTGGAAGCTGAAACTTTGAACTTTGGACGGCCCTTACCTGATTTTATGGAGATCTACTTATTACCCAATGATTTTTTTTCCCTTGAATTTTATGCTTTTCTTTTGTAATTCAGAATACATTACCTCATTTTGCAACATGCTGTCATCATGTTTTAAGGCAGAGGAGCTTGTCTGTGGTCGTTAGATTTGTGAGTCCTTTCATGACTTCTATTTTGTTAGGAAATTTCTCTTTTATGTCACCCGGATTCCTAAGTGGAAAAAAGATGTTTCTAGGACTGCAACAACAACAAAAATCCAAGACTCTCTAAAGATAGAATAGATACTGTACACTTGCAGTTGTTGTTAGATGTGATATAGTAGCAGCATTTGGGTACCTAGCAGCAGCTGACTTGCATTATATTGGAAGAAGACACCTATTCCCTGTTAAAGCACAGTTTCAGGCTGAGAGACATGGTTACAGCACAGAGGTGAGAGGTGAGTGGTGAGTGAATTGTTCAGGGTTGCCCAGCAAGTCAGCAGCAGAGCAAGAACCAGAGCAAGGTGTGAGAAGCAGCCTAATACTGCTGGGAAGATAAGCCTTTGAAGAATTTATTTCCCTAAAGGCATGCTACTCTGTTCTTTGATTTTGAGTGAGCTTTCACTTCAATAGGGCTAAGATTTAACCCATTGTATTTACAAAAGAGGCTTTATGATGTAGTTCTGAAGTGCCTGGCACTGTGATATTTTGGTTCCCACATAGCTGATTCACTGGGATTTGATCTTTGTTAGGTGGCAACGACATTACTCATACACTGCTTGTTCATAAGCTCTAAATTCACAAAGGACACTTTCTTTAAGTGGTACCAGCAAGAGTTGCAGTTACCAACTTTCAAAGTATTTGTAAGTTGAATTATTCTGGCTTGAGCTGGTGGCTTTCTCACAATGACACCAAAAGCTCCAACTCTGTTGGGAATCTCAGCCCTTTTCGAGAAAGAGCTCTTCCTTCCATCATCTTTCTCCTTAGGAGGGTAGCTGCAGAGAAAAAGCAGAGGTTTCTGCTCGTGAACTTGAAGAGGGTTTTGTGTGAGTTGGAGGAGAAGAGTGCAGAGAAAGGTCAGAATAGTTCCTTTCTTTCCACTACCCCTCTGAGTTCAGCTTTTGCTCTTCTCTCTTCCCATTCTCTCTCAGGGATACCAGGTCCGGAAAGGGGATCTGCTTTAAACAGACAGAATCACAGAATCATCTAGGTTGGAAAGGACCTTGAAGATCATCCAGTCCAACTGTTAATCTAGCACTGACAGTTCCCAACTACACCATATCCCTAAGCGCTATGTCAACCTGACTCTTAAACACCTCCAGGGATGGGGACTCCACCACCTCCCTGGGCAGCCCATTCCAATGCCTAACAACCCATTCTGTAAAGAAATACTTCCTAATATCCAGTCTAAACCTTCCCTGGTGCAACTTGAGGCCATTCCCTCTTGTCCTATCGCTTATTACTTGATTAAAGAGGCTCATCCCCAGCTCTCTGCAACCTCCTTTCAGGTAGTTGTAGAGGGTAATGAGGTCTCCCCTCAGCCTCCTCTTCTCCAGACTAAACAACCCCAGTTCCCTCAGCTGCTCCTCGTATGACATGTGCTCCAGACCCTTCGCAACCAGCTTCGTTGCCCTTCTTTGGACACGCTCGAGTAATTCAATGTCCTTTTTGTAGTGAGGGGCCCAAAACTGAACAAAGTCCTCGAGGTGTGGCCTCACCAGTGCCGAGTACAGGGGTAAGATCACTTCCCTGTCCCTGCTGGTGATGCTATTTCTGATACAAGCCAGGATACCATTGGCCTTCTTGGCCACCTGGGCACACTGCTGGCTCATGTTCAGCCGGCTGTCAATCAACACCCCCAGGTCCCTCTCTGACTGGCAGCTCTCCAGCCACTCATCCCCAAGCCTGTAGCGCTGCTGGGGGTTGTTGTGGCCCAAGTGCAGCACCCGGCATTTGGCCTTATTGAACCTCATACAGTTGGCCTTAGCCCATCGCTCCAGCCTGTCCAGGTCTCTCTGCAGAGCCTCCCTACCCTCGAGCAGATCAACACTCCCACCCAACTTGGTGTCATCTGCAAACTTACTGAGGGTGCACTCGATCCCCTCGTCTAGATCATCAATAAAGATGTTAAACAGGAGTGGCCCCACAACCGAGCCCTGAGGGATACCACTCGTGACCAGCCTCCAACTGGATTTAACTCCATTCACCACAACTCTTTGGGGCCAGCCATCCAGCCAGTTTTTTACCCAGCAAAGCGTGCGATCATCCAAGCCTCAAGCAGCCGGTTTTGCCAGGAGAATGCTGTGGGAAACGGTGTCAAAGGCCTTACTGAAGTCAAGGTAGACAACATCCACAGCCTTTCCCTCATCCAATAAGCAGGTGGCCCTGTCGTAGAAGGAGATCAGGTTTGCCAAGCAGGACCTGCCTTTCATAAACCCATGCTGACTGGGCCTGATTATCTGGTTGTCCCGCATGTGTTGTATGATGGTACTCAGGATGAGCTGCTCCATCAGCTTCCCGGGCACTGAAGTCAAGCTGACAGGCCTGTAATTTCCTGGATCACCCTTCCGACCCTTCTTATAGATGGGTGTCACATTGGCCAATTTCCAGTCTGTCGGGACCTCCCCGGTCAGCCAGGACTGCTGGTAAATGATGGAAAGCAGCTTGGCGAGCACCCCAGCCAGCTCCTTCAGCACCCTCGGGTGTATCCCATCTGGTCCCATCGACTTGTGTATGTCTATGTGATGCAGTAGGTCACTGACTGTCTGTTCCTGGATTGTGGGGGGGTCGTTCTCCCAGTCCCTGTCTTCTGGCTGAGGAGGCTGGATTCCCCCAGTACAACTAGTCTTTCTATTAAAGACTGAGACAAAGAAGGCATTAAGCACCTCAGCCTTCTCATCACTTGTTACCATGTTTCCTCCTGCATCTAGCAGGGGATGGAGGCTCTCCCTGGTCTTTCTTTTGCTACTGACATACTTATAGAAGTATTTCTTGTTATCCTTGATTGCTGAAGCCAGAGTAATTTCCAGCTGGGCTTTAGACCTCCTGATTTCCTCCCTGCATAGCCTCACAGCATCTTTGTAATCACTGTGAGTGCCTAGCCCCTTCTTCCAAAGGCTGTAAACTCTCCTTTTCTCCCTGAGTTGCAGCCAAAGCTCCCTGTTTAGCCAAAGTGGTTTTCTCTGTCGCCAGCTTCTCTTACAGCACCTGTGGACAGCCTGCTCCTGAGTCATTGAGACTTCCTTCTTAAAGAGTGTCCAGCCTTCCTGGACCCCTATACCCTTCAGGATCGTCTCCCAAGGAATCCTTTCAAGCAGATGCCTAAACAAGACAAAGTCAGCCCTTTTGAAGTCCAGGATGTCATTTCTGCTTAGCCCTCTCCTGGCCTCTCTAAGAGTAGAGAACTCTATTATTTCATGATCGCTGTGCCCTAGTCGGTCTCCAACCGCCACATCATCCACCAGTCCTTCTCTGCGCACAATCAGGAGGTCCAGCAGGGCACCTTCTCTGGTCAGTTCACCCACCAGCTGTGTCAGGAAGTTATCTCCCACACATTCCAGGAATCTCCGGGGCTGGTCCCACTCTGCTGTGTTGTATTTCCAGCAGATGTCTGGGAAGTTGAAGTCTCCCACAAGAACAAGGACAAGCAATTGTGAGATTTCTCCTAAGTGCCTACAGAATATTTCACCCACCTCTCTGTCCTGGTTGGGTGGCCTATAGTAGACTCCTACTACAACATCTGCCCTGTTGGCCTTCCCCCTGATTCTAACACAAAGACCCTCTACCCTGTCTTCACTACGCTTGTACTCAAAGCAATCATAACAGTCCCTAACATACAGCACCACCCCACCACCTCTCCTTCCTTGTCTGTCCCTTCTAAAGAGGTTGTAGCCATCAATTGGCGCACTCCAGTCATGGCAGACATCCCACCATGCTTCTGTGATAGCCACTACATCATAATTTTCCTGTTGCATCATGGCTTCAAACTCCTCCTGTTTGTTACCCATGCTGTGTGCATTGGTATACATGCACTTCAGATGGGCTGATGTTTTGCCCCCTTCCCCCTTCAAATCTAGTTTAAAGCTCTCTCAATGAGCCCAGCTAACTCCTGCCCCAAGATCCTCTTCCCCCTCTGGGACAGGTGCATTCCATCTAATGTCAAAAGGTCTGGTGCCCTGTATACCAACCCCTGATTGAAAAATCCAATGCCCTGATGGTGACACCAGTCTTGGATCTACAGGTTCGTCTGTTCAGTTCTCCGGTGTTCTTCTTCATCCATCCCTCCAACTGAAGGGATAGAGGAGAACGCAATTTGTGCCCCTGACCCCTTAATCAGTTTCCCCAAGGACCTGAAATCTCTCTTCATTGCTTTAGGACTTCTGGTAATGTCGTCACTACCTACCTGAAAAACCAAGAGAGGGTAGTAGTCCTTAGGTCTCACTAGAGTGGGGAGTTTTGCCTTGAGGTCCTTGATGCAGGCCCCAGGGAGGCATCAGACTTCCCTATGAAGCGGGTCCAGTCTGCATATGGGGCCTTCAATACCCCTCAGAATGGAGTCACCCACTACAATGACTCTTCTGGGGTTCTTTTTAGAACTGGTTTTAATACCTGGTCTAGAATGACCTGGCCTTGGTGGACCTTGGTCTTCCTCCTTGTTTGTCTCATTTTCTTCCTCCTCTTCTTCACTCAAAAGTTCCAGGGCCCTGAATCTATTGTGAAGGGGCACCATGGAGGGTGAGGGAGGTCGGGAGAGGATTTTCCTGCCTCCCTGAGCAGGAACCTGTTTCCAGCCTCCCCCATCTCTTAGGTCCCCTCCTTCTGCCTGGTAGCAAGAGGATGAGGGATTGCCTGCCTCGTTTGGAGCCTCCATTTGCTCCTGTTGCTTCAGGGGTACTAGGGTGTTACTCCACCAATCAATTTCCCTTTCACACTCCCTAATACTTCTTAATCTCTCGACCTCTTCTTTGAGTTCCGCCACCAGGCTGAGCAGGTCATCCAGTTGATCGCAGCGCACACAGGTGCTATCACTGGTGCCTTCCGACAGGACTGACAAGCTCAGACAGATAAAAGTTCTGTCAGACACCTTTATCTCACTCTCAGCTCAGCAAAAGTATGCAAAATGGTGTTGTTAGGAATCCGTAGACTGAAAAAATACTGTTGTTAAAAAAGGTGTGATGGAAGCAAGTACAAGTGGTACAAGTCATAATGTTAAATTTGAGGACTTCTGAACATAGCATCTCTGTGCATGTAAATATAATTGCACGTTGCAAGGTAGTATTAATGTCATTCAAAATTCAGCAATAAAATTCATTGTACAACGTTGTTTTTAACATTTTTCTGATAACTGTGGTCTCTAGACTATCTGCATTTTTCTAACCACTTGGAAGACCTCATAAATGAGACCAGACAAGAACTGTTGATACAGTTGACTGTATTGATAAATGATGATGCATTATAGCTAATTTGCTATAAACCATCCTATTCATAGATTGTATTAAATATGTAAGTATTATCAGTCAGCCTTCTGCTTTCTTTTAACTTTTTGGGAGCAGTATAAGTAAATGGGCTTGGAAATGAGCTTTAAAAATCCAGATGTTTTCTCACAGATTCTTTAAACTACTGTGTGATTTTTGTGTTTGTTTTTTGGTTTTTTTTTTTTTTTAATTTTTACGACTTTATTGAGATGTCAATGTTTCAAGGAATTGAAGGAATAAGGAATTGAAGCCTACCCTGAACTAAGACTATATTTCAGCAGTACAATAACGCAGAAATTAATCTTTCCTGTGGTCTTCTAGGTAACAGGTATTCAGTGCTAATCTGCAAATCTAAGTAATCTTAAAAAAAAAAAAGCAACCATTTTTTTAAAATTCTGTACTACTTTCAATCATTCTGAATCTTTTTTTTGTTATGTTTTCAAATTGATCAGTGACTATAGGTGCTGTACTATCACTTTTAAGAGCAACCTCAGCTCACTAACAGTCCTCTCCCTGAGGAATTAAATGGATTAAATTTTAAAGATTACTTGTGCCACTGTTGCCAAGCTACCTGACTCCTCTGCACTTGCTGACTGGATCCTCAAGTGCCAGTATTTCACCTCCTGCTGTTGCTGTGCGGGTGTTGATTCAGCACAGTTAGAGATTAGCGTTTGAAAGATATAGCACAAAACCATAAATTCAAGATGATTGGGATTTTTTTTTTTTTTTTTTTTGTAATGAAAAGTTCACTTAGGTTTTTACAAGCACTTTCTTAGGGGCAGAAAATGGAATTTTCTGGCTTTGCAAATCATAATTCATTACCCCTTATTTCTTATTAATCTCTGACAAATATGGCAGTGTTTTGTTTGAAGTGTACATTATTCAAATTTGCTCTTTTTTCATAAAAGAATGTGTGTGATTCTTAACTAGTTATTGGTATTGATCAAAGCAGTTGAGATTGTCTTAGTACAGTTTAGTCATTGTGCCCCAACTCTACTCAATTCCATTTTACTACTTCTCTTATAAATTGTATTGTCTTCACAGGAACTGACATTTATTTGGTATTTATTCAGCATGTAGAACAGTAGATCACAATTTACATGATATCACGAATGGCACTAAATCCAAGTGAGTAGGAACAATAATTCTAATATACTATCTTGTGTTGAGCCAGAAGACAAAAAGCTGCTTCAGTTTGAGATACTTGATGTTTTATCTACAGCATATGTCAGTCAACCTCCAATAAGTTCAGACCTTCAATTCTTGGACAGGAGTTTGCTCTTGGAAGATGTCAGCTAGACTTCTGTTTTACAGTTCTTATATTTGCAGGTGAACGTGTTTGTAAAGGTTATTCTGAATGTTTTCTTAACCCTGTGATCTCACAGGACCAAAAAGTAAATAGTGAATCCAAACTTTTTTTGCTCCCCAAAGAGTTTCCCTTTTATTCCTGAAAAGGAGAGGCCAAATGCTTGCAAGTTTTTCAAAAACATTTCAATCTTTCTATAAACATTGCTTCAATATTCTAAACCTGCTGCTCATAAAACTCCTACTGGATTATTTTGGACAGTTTGAGATCTAGCAAGAGTGAACATGATTTCATGAAAGTTAGAAATAGGTCATGAATCATGATATAAAATTTTTCGTACACGTTTTACCACTGATTGAGCTGCAGAGGGCAGTTCAACACTATTAAAAAAATAGTTAACAGTTAAACCATTTATAATTTAATAGCAATTGGAGAAATCATATAGAAGGTAAAATGCTTTCTATAGAGAAAGGTGTGAGAAATTTGTTTTCATAGGTTATTCCATAACCTTTCCTAAGGATCCATTATGTGTTCTGAGGAGACTACAGGCAAGCAGCAGGACTGAAGATGATCACTGTGAGAGGCTTAAATGTCAGCAAAACTTACTCTTTTTAAAGGAGCTGATCTGAATGCCCTCAACATGAGGACATTCCTGGGAGCACAGAAGTTTCAGGAACACATCTGAAATGCTTATACACCAACACATGCCGTATAAGAAACAAACAGGATGAACTGAAAGTGTTGGTCAGTTCCAGAGCTATGACATCATTGGTATTAGCGAGACTTGGTGGAATGAGTCCCACAACTGGAGTGCTGGGCTGGAGGGCTACAGTCTGGGCAGGTGAGGTGGAGGAGTGGCATGGCACGTAAGGGAGAGGTTTGATTTTACAGCCCTCACAGTTAGCAATGATGTGTCAAGTGACTTGCTTGTATGCATACTGAAGTTGCTATGAAGCACAACCCAAGCAACTTCTTTCTTTTTCGTAGTCCAGAGTCTTGAAATGGAACAGAAGTGATATGATTGCACACAAGCCAGGTGTTTGCCACAGGAGGAAAAAACCATGATCCAGGCTTTCAAAATCCACTGCAGTGCACATTGGCAGTGACACTGGCAGTGTAACCAGGAATAGTGCAGAATTATCATGTGTCTCTGTGCTTGAAAGATGTTTTAGTAGTAAAATAATGGGTTGCTGAGAGAGTGAGTCCATCCTGAGGTGTCTTTCCTGCTGTTCCCTTTAAGACTGCATGGTGTTCAGCTGACACTTTTTTGTTCTTTGTAAGCCTTTTCTGAGCCATAGTCTGAACAGAAATCAGTTGCGTGCAATTATAAGGTGCTTTCAGGGAGAATCATAACTTCACATTAAAAAAACAATTTGCATAAGCCAAATTCATAGTGAAAGAATTTCAGCCACTGGAGATTCTGTTGAAATGTCTTTTTGGAACTTGAAGTTAGGATCAGTGATGGACACAGTCATATCTTTAGCCTGTGTCTTGATGAAAGAAAAAACATAGTTATTTAAAAAGGTTGACTGAAACTGAAGTGATTCATGGTGTCATGCATGTTATATCCCTCTGGTCCTCGTGGAACTAAAATGAGAAGCTTCTTAAAAAGGGCACACTCTTTGGAGCCTCAGCACATACCTAAATTACAGGCCTGATCCAAAGCTATTTAAGATCAATGTAGGTAGCTTTTTCTCTTTGAAGGTTTTGAACTGGCCCTTTAATCTCCTTAGTGTAATTTGAAATAACTTTTTCTTTTGGAAATATCAAAACTGAGTCTGAAGTTTTCAGGCGTCAACCATCCCATAGCTGGGATCGTACAAAAATTCATAAACTGAAGAAACATTTAAATACCAATTTTCATTGTTATGTGTTGAAGAATATTAGTATGTCTTTAACATGTCACCTGAGATCCTAAGTAACCTAAACCAGCATTATTTTAGTATTAACTAGGTGTTTTAAATAAATTGAAAATATATCAAACACCTTCAGTATTTCTAGTAATCAAGGAGTTTATTATAATAAGCTAAGTAGATTGCTGATAAATTTGAAGTTACTGTTCCTAGTCATCCTAAGTAGAACAAGTCCATTATTACTTAAATTGTACCCATAGAAGAAAATTGCTATACTGTCATAAAATAAGAGACACAGTAATAATTTCTCTATAGGAAGGGAGCAGAGCAATTTCTTGGGACCACAGGTCACTTAATTTGGAATCCTGTCAGTTATTCTAAAAAAAAAAAAAAAAAAAATCTGTAATAACAAAGTTGGTGTTTTTTGGGTTTTTTTTTTTTTTTTGGTGGGGAATAACGTAAGTCATGGAGTCTCATCTGTCTTATAAAGAGCTAATTAAGATTTCAGGTTGCATGATTAAATCAAGGTGCTTTAAAACTTGAAATGCCTATTCCTAGCTCCTGCTCTGATTTACGGTATCACAAGAGCAGAACAGTTTTTCAAAGAATTTCCACATAGACTTACAATGGCTATAAGCTACGACACAGCCATTAAAAAATATCTGGTTTTGATGCAAAAATGTCAAGTAATGAAGAATTAGCTACCACCAACACTTGTTTCAGTGTCAAATTACCTTAGTTTAAACATGTGCTTCCTCCTTGCAATCCAAATAATTTTGGTGGCTTTTGGTCAGCAGATTTTGTCAAAAACAAGTGCGTGTCTAAAAATAAAAAAATGTGATGGAAAAATAATCATAATGTAGGTTTCTGTGAGACACAAAACCAAGCTTTCATATCAAAGTATGGTGAGGAAAATGGAAAATGCATGCACAATGATGGCAGATGTTCCCTTCGGCTGAAGTCCCCACTTTCCCCATCCTCTGACTGCCCAGCCCTAGCGACCTGCTGAAGTACCCCGTGGCTCGTGGTCCAGGCTTCCCACATGAGGAATCTATTGTGCATGTGAGAATTTATTTTTCCATACTTTGTCCTGATATGCTGTTCAGACATGACAGCAACAAGACCCTGACCTGAGAATTGAGAAATGTTATCAGGTCCACTCCTCAGCTGTGCCTGTATTAGTACAGTGCTCTGGTCTGATTCTGAATTTCTTAAGTGGAATAGTACTCTTTGTGTTCAGTAAAATCTGGCAAGGAAGTTTCATATTCTATGTTTAATCTAGCTACTTAACAGAGCTTGTTTACCACAATAAAGCCAATTAAAAATTTACATCCTTTACTGTTGCAGAAAATAGTCACATCAGGCAGTGCTCAGCTCAAGTGACATGGTTTGAAATAGAGTAGAAAAGGGGAGGTGCTTTTTCCTATTAGTGGTTTTGTCACTAGGGGTAGCATTTAGCAGTTTTAGCAATATGACTTAGTGTTAGATACTAGACTAAAGCTGGACTCAGGTAAGCAATGAAGAGTTCTTCCATACTAAATCTTTCTCCTTATTCTGCTGTTACTGCATCCATAAACTGATGAACAGTTGCTCAGACTTGGGAAGAACAAAGGTGCTGTGCAAGAACAAAAGCTTCTTTTTTATTGACTGTTTCTTGGCATCAAGGAAAACCATACGTTAAGATTACACAGGAAAAACATCAGTGATGAAAAAAAGATTCTTCATTGGATGTCTTTATATAATATGAGTTAGTTTTACTGCACAATTGAGCTGTCATCTTAATAATTTCTCTTTTTTTGCCTTTCAAGCTACTGTTAAAATATCAGGCTGGGAAAATTGAAATATTGTAGAATGGCAGCACCTGATAGCTCTGATAATTAGAGTCTGCTTAAGCCTCTATACTTCTACTTTTAAAATGCTCCATGACCTATTTTGTTAGAATTTTCCTTTATAGAACTGAGGTGGTCTTGGGAGACTGTATGTACTTTGCTTTTTCAGTACCATAAATGTCTGTTTATTCGAGTCTTGGATGAAAATGAATGTTTATCATTGCAGTCAACTGCGGATATGCATCTATCAGAGCTTGTATAGTGTAGTGCATGAAGTCTTTTTAATTGCAGCTTAAAGCAACACTTACATTTTCTCACAACTTCCAAACTTTTTCACAGTTTACTGTGAATAGATGAAGGGAATTGCAGGATTCCAGCCAGTGTTATTCAGAAAGGTTCTCATATTGCACTTCCAGTTTCAGAGGATCTATTTTAACTACTGTAACAGAAGAGGCAAGTACTGATGTCCAGTGCTTTTCCACCAGGGTGTGGCATGGGTTGCATATTGCAGTTTTGTTATTGTGTACATAATGTATGTTTCAAGAGCCTGGAGAATGAATCAGATATTTGAGTGAGTGCAGTAGCATTAAGAATTTGAAGTACATCATGAATGCTAAATATTTTTTTTTAGTGTACTGCATGGAGTAGTGAGTTAATTAGCTAAAAACTTTGTAGACACAGATTTTCTGCTCTGCAATACAGCTCAAGCAGCATAACAAAGTTTTGTTACCATGGTAAGATAAACCTATTTGTTAGCCCATTTAAACCTTAAAGGTTTAAATGAATAATAATGGTATAGATTGTTATTTTTTTTAAATAACAATTGGGTTATAGAGAAGAAATTCCAGAAAACACATAATAAATTAGACAACATAGTTGCAAAATAAGTGAAATGGTCTAACAAGTTCAGAAATCTTTCAGGAAAATTTCAAGGCTTTCACTTTTCCTTAATAAGTTTCTGTTCTGTTTATCTGAATACTCATATGTACGGAATCCTTTTATCTTGCCTTCCTACAGTAAGTTTTCCAGTTGGAGAGTTCATACAGTTCAGGTTTAGCAGCAGTAATATTCGAGGAGTTTCTGATTTTAGTGATGGTGACTATAGATGTAATCAAGGTTGGGGAAACCAAAAAATGTCACAGTCAAAAGTTTAAGTCAAAAGTACTGCATGGACTACACTTTTTCAAGGATAATGTATTTTTGATTTGCTTCCACAGTTTCTTAATGTATCTTTGAATTCTATAGCCATAGAATTATTTTGCCAATAACACTGATAATAAGGATAAATAATATATCAACATTTTAATAAGATCTATTAAAAAAACCCCCACCCAAACCCCAAGTTTTACTCATCCTCTTCCTCCCCTTCTTCTAAATGCTAAACATAAAACAGATAGGATAGGTTTGTACATACATGTAGAGACAGGTTTTGCAATGGCTTAAAAGAACAGCACTTTTTCCCCAAAACTGTAGACTCTGCATTTTCAGAGATGCAAGTCAGATGACCTAAACCTGAGGAACGCTACCTTTGAAGGTCTAATGGTAATTTTGCCCCTGAGGAGATAGATATGGACACAAATAAAAAATACATGGTTACACATTGTTTCATATAAAGAAGAGGAAACTCTGTAATTTATTGAACTTATCTTTGAAAAGTTGTTTCTTTCAGTGTATTTTAATTTCATTCTGAAATTAATCATAAAATATTTACAGGGGGAAGCAAAGCAATGAGGAACATTTGAATTAAAAGATGAGAGAAACATTCTAGATCCTGATTTTAAAGAAAGAGAGAAAATGTGATGATTTAAGGCATCCAAATTGCATCATGTGGGGGTTTCAGCTGACTGACTAAGAGAGAGGAGAGGGGAAAGCCTCATGGACAATGCCAAAAAATTCTCAAGGTTTCACAGAATCACAGAATCATCTAGGTTGGAAAAGACCTTGAAGATCATCTACTCCAACCGTTAACCTAACACTGACAGTTCCCAACTACACCATATCCCTAAGTGCTATGTCAATCCGACTCTTAAACACCTCCAGGGATGGGGACTCCACCACTGCCCTGGGCAGCCCATTCCAACGCCTAACAACCCGTTCTGTAAAGAAATGCTTCCTAATATCCAGTCTAAACCTTCCCTGGTGCAACTTGAGGCCATTCCCTCTTCTCCTATCGCTTGTTACTTCATTGAAGAGACTCATCCCCATCTCTCTGCAACCTCCTTTCAGGTAGTTGTAGAGGGCGATGAGGTCTCCCCTCAGCCTCCTCTTCTCCAGACTAAACAACCCCAGTTCCCTCGGCCACTCCTCATACGACATGTGCTCCAGACACTTCACCAGCTTTGTTGCCCTTCTTTGGACACGCTCCAGTAATTCAATGTCCTTTTTGTAGTGAGGGGCCCAAAACTGAACACAGTCATCGAGGTGCGGCCTCACCAGTGCCGAGTACAGGGGTAAGATCACTTCCCTGTCCCTGCTGGTGATGCTATTTCTGATACAAGCCAGGATGCCATTGGCCTTCTTGGCCACCTGGGCACACTGCTGGCTCATGTTCAGCCGGCTGTCAATCAACACCCCCAGGTCCCTCTCTGACTGGCAGCTCTCCAGCCACTCCTCCCCAAGCCTGTAGCGCTGCTGGGGGTTGTTGTGGCCAAAGTGCAGCACCCGGCATTTGGCCTTATTGAAGCTCATACAGTTGGCCTTAGCCCATCGCTCCAGCCTGTCCAGATCTCTCTGCAGAGCCTCCCTACCCTCGAGCAGATCAACACTCCCACCCAACTTGGTGTCATCTGCAAACTTACTGAGGGTGCACTCGATCCCCTCGTCTAGATCAACCATAAAGATGTTAAACATCTTTGATGTTTCCCTTCAAACATGTCTGATGTTTCCCTTCAAACTGTTTCAAACTGAGAAGCAGGGACTGTCCCTGCGTTTCTCTGATCTCAGAAAGAGTTTCTCTAACTCCATCTGTCCCTCAGACAGGTGTGAGCTCCTGCTACTATTACTCTGTCATGCTGGCTGGGGTCTCACAGTTTTACTGGGGTCTAGCTACATAGTCCTTGCTCCCTCTAGCACATCCTGGAGCAGCCTCCTGCTCCGTTGGTGGCTGTGGCCAGTGGCTATGAAGAGACAGGAACTGCAATTTAAGGGTTTTGGGTACAGCAGAAAAGGAATTGATGTGCCTAAGGGATCTGGAAATGGAAAGATCCAAATTCTGCAATGTATGGGTAGTTACTACATAGTGCCAAGTGATGATATTAAAATTATTTTCTTATTAAAAACAAAAAAGTTGGCGGTTTTTTTTTTTTTCCTCTGTTGCACAACAGAGAAATAGAGAAAAGGCACAGAAAGGGTAAATTGTGGGTAGGAAAAGAGAGGAAAAACCAAGTGAATAGGTTTAGGAAAGACATGTTTCTGTGCTAATGACCGGGCAGAGTGTTGCACAGTGTACAGGGTACCTCTGCAGAGTTCATTATGCATTTCAGCATGCTACCTGCTAAGACAGGAATGAATTAGACCAGCACAAGGCAGTAGAGAAGTTTTCTGTGTACATGTCCCAGGTGGTCTGATGTTCTGGCATTCAGACGTTAATGTCCCAAGGTAATAAATATTGGTTATGAAAACGAAGGTTCCAGACATTTTATTTTCTTGGTCTAATTCTTCTG
Source organism: Strix uralensis (assembly GCF_047716275.1). Classification (NCBI taxonomy): domain Eukaryota; kingdom Metazoa; phylum Chordata; class Aves; order Strigiformes; family Strigidae; genus Strix; species Strix uralensis. The sequence continues at coordinate 45,551,467 of NC_133975.1, forward strand.
AATTATGCCAATACAACATTTGACACATCTCAATGAACATAATAAAGACACATAAACATTACCTAGAAAATGCAAAACCATGATTTCATCTGACTTAACATATAAGGGAAAAAAGTATGCTTTTTCATGTAATAGTGTCCTGCCACTTAGAAATCTAAGCTTATTGCTGACCACCTGTGAAAAATTGAAGAGGTTAATATAGAAAAGGTCAAATGTCTTCTTTATGTCATTAAAATAACACTGTAATGCAAGAGCACCGAATTTTCCCAGTGGACTTAAAACAGGCAAAGAGAAAGGTAGCAACAAAACCCCCTATATTTTCAAACAGCTTTGGGGGCAATGCTTTCTTTACTGGAAGAACTAATTGTGTTACCTGAATTGAGTTTATTATGTAATACAGAGGCTGGGATAATGGATTGGGTTACTGGATAAAGCAAAATGGAGGGATTACTTGGCTTGAAGCTGAGAATGGAGTTGTTGATGGAATTTTGACAGGGATCTTTAGCAGAATTTAATGGCCTTTCTCTGAGGAGAAGTGATGCAAAAGAAAAATTTCCTATATTTTTTATTTTATATATCCTATATTTTATTTTTTTTATTGTTGCAATATGCCTGTCTTCCCAAGAGGAAATCTGGAAAGAAAGCAATGATTATAGAAGCTCTAGTACTTTTTCCCTGAGATGACTGCTCAGCAAAACCACGTACATGCAATTCTCTCCAAATACGTAGGGCTTAAGAGATGGTAGAAAGTGCATCTGAATCCACATAGGTAATCTCAAGAAAGAAGTAACAAATTAAGCTACTGCTACGGAAAGAAGAAAATAGCTCTGACCATGCTTTGTTTATGAGGAGAAAGGGCACCTGAAGTCAGAATGTCTTAAGCTTCTTCTAGAATATCTACAAGGGTGGTAGATTGATCTCTTTTTTTTTTTTTTTTTTTTCAATAAGAGATTGCCTGTGATGTTCTTGATGTTTAATGAAAACTGCATTTGAGCTCTCATAAAATGAAAGTAAGTGCTAATAGTTCAAAGAAGATATGAAAACTGCTTGTCTCATTTCAGGTTGTGTTGGTACGAACAAGCTATAACAGTTTTTTAATAATTCCCCAGAATTGTATCACTGCAACACAAACCTGATAGTCTAGATGTCTAGAAAGACATGTTTTTGATTGCAAAAATTTGCAGCCCAAAAACCTGGGAGGAGGAGGAATATGGGGAGGAGAGTAGTTGATGACCTGCAGTGCTGATGAAGAAGTTAGAGACAAAGCTGATGTGACAGCCATCGCAGTTCTTGGAGATTTGCCCAGGACTGAGTCTCTCTAGTGACCATCTTCTCAACTCATGTGGGAAAAAGTCAGGATAAATTTAAAGAGGACTGGTCTGAGATTGATCACTACTACCAAGACAGCTAGTGTTCTCTTTCCTTTCAGGGTCATGGTTTGCACTGCATTCATGCTTCCTCGTTCCTTCTGGAGTGAACCAAATAATTCTTTTTGACATGAAGCTGTTGTAACTTGTCTTGACAGGGTAATTTGCTGCAAGCCCTGTCCCAGACAGTGCAAAACGTGGTTTCCCTGGACCAGAAAAGCTTCAAACTTGCCATGTAACATTGGAATTTCCTCTAGCATCCTCCAAAGCATAGTGCTTCCTCAGAACTGTGATAATAAATGCAGTGCTGTCTGGATATTATTTAACATGCTTTTGAGAAAAAAAATCCTCCCTTTTTGTCTTGGAATTGTAATGACATTATGCAAAACTTTGAGGAGACTAAGCAAAGTGCTATGCATTGCTTTTACATCAGTCATCTCCACAGGTTACTAGTTTTGAGCAGCGGAAACATCGTAGGTAACAGGTCTGTAACATAGGTTTCTCTCTCCACAAGGCAGTTTGGATATAGCCTTCATGCTACCTGTAGCAAGTGGTAAGAAAATCAGGGAGGTGAAAATAAACTGCTGAATTTCATGAGGTGACTGATATTGACTAGAATGTGTCACATCAGAAAGTAGTGGGAAGAAGAAGGATTTCAGGCTGAGTTACTGGTAAACAACTTCAGCATCCTGGAGGTTGAGTGGGTCTGAGCTCACCTATCATAGTCAGTATGACAAATTGTTATTGTTGAATATGCTATAAAATAAAATCTCAACCCAAATAATTTGAAGCTGGAGAAACAATTCAGTTGCCCAGTGCTGATATAAGGTTTACTAAAATATCTGTTGTGCCAGGTTTAAATACAGACAGAAGTATCATAAGTACATCACTAAAATGTCACATTTTCACAAACAATATTCGTATGATCACTAAGTAATTCTGTATGAATATCTACCATATTTCAATTTATTTACAGAAATATTGTGTACCATGATGACAACAGCTGAAGGAAAATTTGGGCAAATTGACCAGATGTAAATTGTCAGTTTTCATACATAAATTCTGGTATAGTGCAGATGAATAAACATAGAAAACTCATTATCAGAGGAGGAACAGCTATATATAAAATCCATGTACTTCCAGAGCAAAATCTGAGCCAGGATTCAAATCCTGACTATAACAAGAAAGAAACTAGGCTGAGAGCAGTAAATGCAGTTTTAAAATTAACCTTAGCTAGAATATGCTACTCAAACATTTAGATTTAACTACAATTTGACAAACTTCCAGTTTTCTGTTAATCACAATGGGCCATTCTGTTAACTCATACAGTCTGTTTGAGCCTTGAGCAGAATGCAGCACTGGAGAAACTGTATTCCTCTTCCTGTGGTTTTTGAGTGATTCTTCTCTGCACCTGAGTTCAGATAGTTTGGGCTTTGTCTTCTAACCAGGATGCAGAAATGGTCAGTGTGGGTTTTTATGTTTTGTTTGGTTTTGGGTTTTTTTGTCACTTTCAGTACTGGTTCTCCATTCTCCAAGATTATTTAATTGGATTATGTGTTCTGACTGCTTAGAGCACTCACTGTTTTTGCTAAGAAAATATGTCTTCCTGCTGTTCGTATTTTGCTCTTATATGTTACTAGAAGAAGCAGATAATGTATTTGCATGTTGATGATGTCCTGTGTGTTTCCCTGAGATAAATGCATTCACCCAAGCACACTTTTGTTTGCTTACTTTCTATAAGTCTTTGACTGAAAGTGCTTGTGAAATTGTAGACAGCCATGAAATCAATGAGACTCAAAGAGATAAGGCTTTACTCAGAGCAAGAACTTTACAAATGGTGTTTGCATCAATAATCCATTGCTTCCCTAAAAAGCAATGGCTTATTTAAATAAGCTTCTTCAAAGAATATTTTAAAAAGATTTGAGTAAGGAACTATTTAATCTTTCCACATAGAAGCTACCCAGGTCTAGGAGTAATAAGGGGCATGACAGGTGAATCACTGAATCTTAAAATTGTTGTTCTTCAGCAATAACCTGTAGTACTAGATTTTTTCTGAATATTCTGAAATGAACAGCTCTAGAGGAAAGGGGATGTTGAGAAGAGAATACACTTATTAAAATGTTATTGTAAAGTTAAGCAAGTAATAAGTTGTTAAAAATTAAAGGGGAGACTTAAATATCATCTTTTGGGGAAACTAGTGATTACAAGAGGCAAATGATCTATGCAACCCCCTTATTAAGGCAGTGGAGACTACTGTTCCCCACTAACGGTGTGTGTTGAAGCCTATCCAAAAAGTGACATAAATCCACAAGTCTCTATCCAGTCACTCAATTACATTTTCTGAAAAGAGAGATATGAGCTAAAGTTGTGACAAGCATGCTAGTTTCATTTAAAATGGCCTCTTAAGTAGTTGTAGCGTTTATTTTGTCTTTACTAGCCAAAGTACAAATTTTGTTACTCTTTGTTTTCCATTGTCTATTTCCAGGGATAACCACCAGTCATCCTTTTAACTAAGAGGGATATTTTCATTACTACTGTGTATTCAGAATAATAGTTTTTGACCCTGTTCTTTCACCAGCAGCAGAACCAGATAGGGAATGAAGGTAAATGGTAGCAAAAAATGTGTACCTGGAACAAGCTGAACCTCTTCATTGCAATTTTGAAGAAAAACTTTAACACTGGCTTTGGTGAGAGCTTTTTTGTGAAGTGGTGGAAGCAAAAATTGTACCATTGAAAAGAGCAGTTATTCCAAAGAAGGCTTGAATGTAAGTAGACATATAAATTCATTCAATTTCACAACAAAGTCTGGCTTCTATCTCAAGAAGCAAAGAAGTGGGTTGGTTTTTTTTTGTTGTTTATTTAATATAGCAGAAAACTCTCTTTCTAGAAACACTGACTTCTAAGAGAATTTTAAATTTCTCCTTCCTTGGCTTGTCTAGTAAAAAATTTCTCTGAAAAATCTAAAGGGTCTGCTCTCAACCTGTCTTGATATAACTGTGTTGGGCATAATATCATGCAAGGCAGGTGCTTAGGTTCAGTCATGAAAATACTTTCAAGACTGATAATAATCTTTAATACTTGCTGGTGTTACTCTTTTTAACCTATTTTATGCTTGCTGTTTCTTTCTTCTAATTAGGGTACTACTTTTATCTCACAAGAGTGCAGAGATCAAGGGCATGTGAGAGCGCAATAGTTTGAGTAGGGTAACAATAGCTGTTGACACACAAGATTGTGTCCTGGATCATGCTGCTTAAAATGCATTTGTACTCTTCATTCTTGGACCAGGTACTGTCAGTACAACCTTGTGGTGGTTTAATCCCTGCCGGGGTCTGAGACCACACGGCCGCTGCCCCTCCCCCACAAAGGGAGTGAAATACAAAGCCCCGGGGCTGAGATAAGGACAGGTTTAATACAACAGAGCAACAGCAACACAACAAACAATAACAATAACAGTGATAACAATGAACAGAGCAAAGTATATACCGATACAGCAGTGAGAGAACCGGCAGCGCCAACCCACGCGATCACTGATTCTTCCCGCACTCACGCCAGGACATGACGTCAGCATGGTATATGAATAACCCGGCCAGAGCTTCCCCCCACTGCTGGGGAAACTTAACCCTATCCTGGCTAAACCAGGACAAACCTACAGCAGAAAAAAGCTATAACATATTAACAAACAGTGATGCATCTAAACAGTTGTCACTTAAGCTGCAATTTATCTGCAGCATTCAAACACAAAATTAATGTTGGCAGGTAATAAGCTGTATCATATTTCTAAAACTAATATAAATTAATGACAGATGGCATACAAATGCTACAGGAAGAAAAATCTGGTTAAATGGATGTAAATATTCCAAGTTGATAAATGGTTAGTATAAAAAAAAAACCTTCAAAATCGCAGAACTGATACTAACATACCAATTAGGAGTCCTATGTGGCTAGGAGGTGAGAAGGATTGGAAAAACCAATATAAATAAAAGTAATTTAAATTTAAACTTTATGTATTTCGACAAAGTGGTTTGGGGATTTAAATACTACTTGAAGACTGGAGCATGTGCATTTTCATGACAGTCAGAAAATGTAGTCAGCTGATTAAGTTCTGCCCTCATTCTATGTTGAAAAAAACAGTCACCAGAAAAGAAATTTTTTATAATCTCTGAAGTAATTAAAACCCACATTTGACCTCTCCCGTGACCCTTAAAAGTAAAGATATAATATTGAGTTCAAGAACTCTGACATTCAGTCTATTAGAGAGAAGCAGCTATGTATTTAAGAGGCTTTCCTATCAATGAAGAGAATTAGTATTTTTTTACTGCCCCTTTCCTAGTAATCTTACTCCAGATGCTGCTTATAAATGGAAATCTACTTAGCTTTTTTTCTGTATTCCCAATCAGAAAAGTGTGTGCTTTGCCTTGCTCATCTTAACATTTATGCATACAGCGTTAGGGAAATTTGGCATATTGTTCATAACAATGAACTTTCTTACTTGAGCTCTTCTTATACACAGCTCTGTTCAGATGAGAGTCTGTGACCAAATTATTATTGTCCATTTTGATGAATTTTTAAATTATGAATCTTGCTTTGTGAGATGTTTACCTGAGAATCATTTAGATTTTTAACTCATTCAAAAATCTTTGCTATGGTGGACTTTATATGGTTGCATAAAATATAAAGATTTACAGTTTTTGTGTGAGTTTGTCAGATTATTACTACAGGGGTCTTATATAAATTGCAGAGTTCCATATTTTTGTTTCTCTTCAGTTTAGTCTTAAATTATTTAGCTTGCTAATAGTTGATTTGTTTTCATTAATCATATATCTGAACTCAAGTCCTTGGGTATTGTTAAGAACCCTGATCGTAATATATCTAGGGTCTACATACTAGACTCATGTCCTACATGTTTATGGATCATTGATGAATCTCCTAGTACCTTTAATAACAACCTTTAAACTAACTTCTGGTTCTCATTGCTACCCTGTGAACTGAGACGTGCGAGAATATGCATTTGGGGTTGTGATGTAGCTCATTCCAGCTACTTAAGAGATACTGAGACTCAAACTTCTCCAAAGACTTGAGAGAATAATATTATAGCTTTGTTTTGTTCCAGGCTTTGATGAAACAATGGTTGTATCTAAGCTTGAGAAGAATGTTAAAAGAACGTACAACCCTAAAAATATGAAAACTAAAGCTATGGACACTGGTGCTCCACAGATGCATTACAAAATTAATATGTTTGGTATTATTTGGTATTGCAAAGTTTAGGAAAAATAGAAATGTTACAATGCTCTATTATATCTATTAGAGCCAATTTTATATGCCAGGCTGCAATAGCCAGCCTTCTGTTGTGGCCATCACAGATAGAAATGGAAAATTGGCAGAACAGATTTTTCTTCCTCCACACTCTAAAAACTAAGTCTTTTGTAGAACAATACAAATTTATCTTTTTTGGAGGGTGGGAAGAAGTAATTTTGATTTTCACATCTATTGTAGTGCCAGGTTATTAAAAAACTAACAAAACACTTAGTTTCACTGAATTTTATAAATGGATATCTTCCAAAATAATCTATTCCTGTGAGATTTTGCTGAAAGTAAATCTTTCTCTAATATTCTCACTCTCTAGCTTTGTTCGCCACTTACAATTAAAATGTACATTCTTCTTAGAAAAAAAAATATTTCCTTAAATTTTATCTTGTAATTTGAGTCTAATAGATTCAGTTTCAGATATGTTATTCAAATAATTTTCTTTATTTTATGTTTTTCTATGCAGTAAATTTCAGTATCTTTAAAAATATTTAAGCCACCTCATTGAGGGTGTGAAATAAAAATGTTCTTCTATTGTCATAGTTTTATTAACAAGAATTTTAAGCCTTTTATACATTCTTGCTTTTTACAGCATATTTCTTTGCAAATAGCATTTTGTAAGGCGAAGTGAAATAAGGCTTTTATTGTCCTACCCCTGATCTGCAGGATACAATTAATTACATCTATGTAATGACATAGATGATTTTTTGTATATGATTTTGTAGATGATTTTTTAAACATTCTAGTATATCTTTTTAGAGTAATTGGCTTGATGCTTGACTGAATTACTTTTTTGTCCTTCTGTCAGTAAAATGTTGAAATTGTGATGCTAAATATCTGTAGCATTCTTCATTTAGAAAATAAGTATGCTTACAGAGCTGTAAAATAGATCTGTTCAGTTTCACTTTGCATTGACCCTAGAATGCAGATTTTCTGCCAGAGCTTCCAGATTACAAAATTAAATTCCAGTTAGAAGAGATGCTCATATAGCAATGCAGTTAAACAGATCTTTAAACCAAAATTAATAAGTAAAAGTATAGTACTTTTTGAATATTTCAAACATCTTACTGGTAGCAAGTCTCAATTTCTGGTGCACAGGATGGTATTTCTTGGTCTAGATGTATTGATTTTTCTTAATTTTTCATGTATATTAATGTCCAACAGGTAATGCTCCTTTGATACTTCAAAAGGAAGTTTGAAAGAACTGTCAGAAATATGTGTAGTCTATGACAAGTAAATATAGCACAGTTCTTTTCTGAATGACATGAACTTGTAAATAACAGTGATGCTTTGGATAAACCAAGCCTTCAGTGTTGTGCTGAAACTTCATAGTACAAACCTGAAGTACAGAAGCTGTCACACCCTCTAGTACTCCTTTTTTGTATTTACTTGATTCTAATATGAAAGGATGTTTTTTCTAATAAAAGTAGTAATTCAGAAAATATTTTCATCTGTCTATAGATACTGCAAACTAAATGTTGGTGTGTTGTAAATTGTGATCAATGTGAGCTAGCCCACATGTGTTTTATACCGAGAAAGATATCCCAAATAACTGCACATCTTAATGATGTGATGAAGAAAGAAAGGTATTACTTTGCTATTAAGGAAATTGTAAGATCTTTATAAAGCTTTACTCTGTGTACATGTCTTAAGGACATGTAAGATATTACTGTGTAATTAAGGCTTTACCTTAAGTCTAATTGTATAGGACTTTGAAAGAAGAAAATTATAACAAACTTCAGAAATTATCAAACTCTGTGGACACAAAGTCTTCATGTTCAACCTAAATAGAGATCTTTGTTTCACCTTAAGGCAGGTACCAACTTAACTTGCTTTAGAATAGGACAGGTCAGACAGAATAATTTTTCTGTATGTCTCCAAGACCACCTTTCCATTCCCAGTATCCTTATCTTTTAAGTTCTGCCAGCTTGCTTCCAGTCATGAGCAAGTAAGAGCAGAAGGAAAATGGTGTCTTACTCATTGTCTTAGAGGTGTTTGGGAAGCTTTCTGGGCAATGGGAAGGCACAAGCAGCCAGGCCTAATGTGCAAGGGTAAGGGTCTAGCAGGTAGAGCCTGAGGTCCAGGTCAGCAACAGCTAGATCATCTCTTCAGAGATGTGCCACAGGTGCTTAACGGTGGAGGGAAGATATTCACCCATCATTCAATCTTAATAAATAGTATGCATTGAAATGACACTTGCTGCTTTCCGTAGTGGAGAACTACAAATCACTGGAGACACTGGTCTAAAAAAAGACTAAAAGGAGGAGGTCAGGTCTCTACTGTTATTTAAAAATGAAAAGTAGGAAAAGATACTCAATTGCTGGGTAAACAAAGACGTTATTCATAAAAAATAGGAAGGGAAGAAGACACTTAAGCCCCATTTCCCAGGGGTATTTAAATATCTAGTTCTCACTAAAATTCTGTGAATGTTAGGCACCAATATAAAATACCCAAGAGAATATGGGCAATATTCTTCAAATCAATTAGCTGCTTTTATGTTTCTTCTTCCTAAAACTTTCTTTAGAAGGTAACCTATTTTAATTGCATATTTCAGTCTGTATCACCAAGAATTCTAATATTTTCTCATGCTTTAATATGCTTCTGAACAAACAACAAACAAATTGTGCCCCAACCTCCTGTTTCAGCTAGAAAACAAACTTATTACAGTTTTTGCAGCTACAGAACAGTATTCACACACACTCAATATCTTTATAAGAGGAAGATAGCATCTGGTGCAGGAGAATACACGTAAATGAGTTGATGATTTCCTTTTATCCATTTTTCCACTCCCTTCATTATCTGATTTTTTTTAAAAAAAAAAAAGTTTAGTTTTTTGAGGGGGGGAAAGAATGAATTGCAATAATGCATTTTCTCAAAACAGAATAAAAAAAACCCAGTCAAATTCACTTTAGGCTTCTGGAAATAAGTGATACTGAAATCCATTCACTGCTGGTTTAAGGTATGGTTTTGTCTTGAACCTCCATTGTTTTGGGAGTATTCTGGCAACACAAAAATAATACTCTCACAGATTGTGAGAGCCTATAATCAACAGGTCAGAAACCCAACTGGAGTAATAAAATTTAAGAGTTGACATAGAGCATTGTTTGCCAGCTTAATAAGGAGATGGCTTACAGAGAGGAAAGCTCAGCTTGAGCTTCTTTACTATTACCTGTGTTTAACTAACACATAGACAGAAACAGATTTGACAGTTTCAGAAGCTGAAAGAAACAGAAAATAATTTTTTGTACTTAAATGGACTGCCTATAATAAACAAATTACTTAAATTTCACTAATTTCACCTTACTGTTCTTTTGAACAGTAAAAGATGCAGTGCAGGCTTGGCTAATTGTTGACAGTGCTTTTCTTGATTTCCACTGTATTCTTCTGTTTCTGTATATTTCAGACTTGCAGCAGAGTGAAATTACCTATCAGTAAAAAGTTACTCTGGATTATCACCTCCCGCTACCAACTTGCTGGAATTTAACAGAGGAATAAAAGGATCTGTAAGGTGGCTTTTTTTATTTGCATTATAGAATGTAAACTGTATTTGGATGGGATGCTCAAATCATAGCAGAAAGAACAATGAATGTAAGAGTTCTCAGTACAAATGAAACTGAAATTATGGGGCCACAGATCTTCCATCCATGCAAATAAATTACATCAACAGATGTAATGCTTAATCATTCATCACATTAAATTGGACAGGATAAAAATTGGAAGACAGCAAAAGATCTTTCTTATATTCACTGCTGTCTCCACAGATAGTTTCTCCACATATGCAAAAGCTTCCCTTGCATTTTCTGACCAGTAGAAGAGCAGAAAAGGAGAGATTAGTGAAACAAACTTGATGCTGATTGCAGCTGCTGTGGGGTATTAAGAAGGGCATTTAGGAGGACCTTCTGAATTCTCAGCAATGTCTTGAGTTTGTTAACTCCCCCCCACTCCCCCCCATTACTATTTATACCCAGAATTTACTGTCTGATGTGACTGAGTTTTTAATGAACCTTTTGCCAGTTGTCCATTGCTATGTGTCTTTAGGAAGACTTCTTGAAGCTTATTCTAGATATTGTTTCATTTAGCTTGACTCCTGTCTGTGTTTATGCATGAGAAATGAATGTCTGGCCCTAAATTCTATGGATACATTTCTATGTAGTGTTGAGTTATAGTACACATATAATGATAAAATAAATGTTGGGCCTAGTTTATTCACCATACCAAAACATTTATGGTAGTTATAATTCTTAAAAAATAATCAGTTTGTTTTACTGTGTTTATTCTCACTGTGCCTGACAGAGAAACTAATGTCAATAACGTCAAGCCCACATACAAACACCCTCAGGCACAGTCCCTGTCATTTGGAAATTGTCATTATTTCTTCTAATGTCTTGCAGTGGGTGATGAAATGGTTGGAAATAACACAAAAGAGGGTATTTGAATTGTCTAAAACTAATATATCTTGGGACTTGGTATTTAAAATTACCTCTTGAATTACTGCAGGCATTAAATGTGTGTGTGGTGCAAATGCATTTCATGTGCCTCTATTTCTCATAAAAGAAATGCTAGAAGTAAAATAGAGATGGTTTTGTAACCATTTGGGAATTTGAAGGATTAGGGAAAGGAAAATTTCTTGCATTATTTATCAAGTAAGTATGAATTTGTGCAGTAAGTCTTACTCTACAAGAAGGAATTACATAGAGTAGTTTGAAATAAAGGAGTGTTTTTGGAATTAAATGTTGATGGTCCTCAGAAGTTTATTTTTTAATGGAAAGGGTATGCCTTTAGGAATCTGTTTTCTTTTTGCCCTAATCTGATTTAAGTACATCTTTGAGATTTTGCTTTCTGTTTCACTGAGTGAAGTTCTCAGTTAGGGTCTTTAATTGCTGAGTAGAATTACTACTATGTTGTGCAAAGAAGCGTGCATGTTAAATTTTTGGACTGTTGATTTGCAGATAAGATGATGAAAGAAATATGTGTTTTCAGCACCACTCTTAAAAATCTGATTCCCTTGCTCTACTTTTCAAGCGCATGTTATCGAGTCATCTTTAGTAGAATACACCCTGCCCTCTAGCAAAAGCAATCGAGCTTGTAAACCTCTCAATTACTCTGCCAGTTGCATCCCAGTTTCTTCTACAGGTTTGCCAAAGTTTCTGCAGAGTGGGTCAGGGTTGGTATGGGACTCTCGTGTCATGCTGCTTCTCAGAAGGAAGTAATTGCTTTGTTTAAAACCTTATGAAACCAAGCAGGATGCTGTTCAGCTGAATCTTGAAATCAAAGAGAAATGCAGTGGTGTGTGTACACATGAACAAAACCAAAACAGTAGTAAGGAACAGAACAAGGCTAACTTTTGAGGATGCTTTCTTGTACATATCCCTTGTTAACAGGTGATGTTTCTTCAAATACAGTAGTTAATTTTAGGTAGTAAAAATAAAGATGAATTGATTTTGGCTGTTTATTTTGCTAACCCTCTCTGAATATTATCACCAATGTATAATTCATACATCACAACAAAATGGGTTGCAACAAAAATGGAATCAAACATTTGCTTTCTTTATCTTGTCAAAGCCCCTCTTCACCCTGAAGATTTAGAAAAAAACCCAACAACAATAGGAAAGGAAAGCCTTAAGATTTTGATCTTGGTATTCTTCTTCCTGTACCTTCCCACATTTTGTTGTTTGTTTCTTAAAGGTACATTTTATATGCATTAAGAAATGATTCAGGGTGACTTGTATCTTCATGTTTCATTGCAATTATTTTATTGTCAAGTCTATCTAGTATTTTTGCTAGGTAATAGATAGTTTTAGTGGGTCTGGTATGATTTAATTATTTTTACTCATAATTTTCAGACTACTGTAATGGTCTCCTAATTTACAAGCAATAATTTCTGTTGATGGCAGAGTCCGTTGAAGACTGAGTTCTAATTTCAGCAACAGTCATAAAAATAATGTCATAAAATAGAGCCAAAGGAAGTAAGTTGAAGGATGTAAGTTTAAGGTGTGGTATAAAAAGTGCAATAGCATATCTCGTGTGTGTCACAGCATGGTGTTTCTTACCCTTTTTTTGTGTTTTCACCTCTGAAAAAACTTACGTTTGGTATTGAACACCACAGTTTAGGATATAGCATAGTTCACTGGGTTTTTTTGCTTTAATTTGTTAATTTTATTCTAGTAGTTTATTTTTGCTGGTCTAAAAACCAGATAGTTAAAATATTTACCCCTTTGTACATGTCCAAGTAAGGAGGCAAAGGAAAGGTACTTGTTTGTATCATGACAAACTCAGGTCCAAAGGAACCTTTCTGACCCCAAGAAGAGATAAAAGTTTATGTGTTTTAGGATGGCAAAGTGATCTGTGGAGAAAAATGTGTGATAATATTTACCCTGACATCTTGGTTCCTGAAGAGCCACAGTACTGCGAAATACTATGTGTACTCAGGTGTCATATATTTCCTAGCTTTAGAACATGACTTCCTGAATTTAAAAATAACTGCTGACAGATCTGTGGGGAACTTTTCTTTGGCAAAGCATTTAATATACAGAGGTCACCAATTTACTTACTAACGCAGTTAATAAATGTAAATTTATTTTATGGGAAGGAAAAGAAACCTCTAGTTAAAAAGTGACATGAAAATACTTGTTTTGTATTTGAGGCAGGCAATTATTTTGAAGCATATGTAGTACAATTATTCTGAATTATTTTCAAACATTTCAGGAAAGATGGACCATTACAAAATAAGGTTGGGTTGTATTTAAAATGAGATGTTACCTTCCAGCTAGGATGACACAATGGTATTCTGTACATTCAAAGAAAGAAATTTTAAGGAAGGATAGGAAATTTTGTCTATTTTTTCCCTGATTTTCTGATTTGTTTACCATTGCAGGCCCCTTTAGATGGTCTGTGCAGTAGGAGTTCATATTAAATGTTGGTGTTTAAGTAAATGACCTAGGAGAAGCACACTTTGTAAGTTATTAATGCAACTATAAACACACATATGTGGATCCATGGAAACACGGACAATTACCTGAATTCTCACTATGATGAAATATCAAACTGAGATCATATGAAATATTGTATGGATATTGGGTTTGTATTTTAGTCAGATAATATTCCAGGATATTTGTCCTTGCTGCAGTCTGTATAAGGTCTGTACAATTTTGTCAATTATGCCTTATTTTATTAATGTAGAATAATCTTAATTTTTCACTTAGCAGTGCTGTTCAGGAAAACTTTATGAATGACAAATATTTAAATGACTAATTGTTTATTTCAAATGCTAAGTTTATTTGCCCCACTTCTCAGGCTATTGGGTTCAATAAATTTGTAAACCCTCAGAGAATTCTAAGGCTGCACATTCTCCATGAAAATATATGCTGTTTAATTAATTGCTGCTTAATTAAATTATGATTATGATTATAAATTATGATTAATAGGAGGAAATGATAAATGCTTTCTCAGAGGACTGAAAAAATGCTCCAGACAAATGTTCTGAATTTACCCACTATAGGTGATGTCAGAATAGTAATCACCACTCCTAAATGGGTTTTAACTACTTGGACAAAAATTTCCTTTCACCATTGAAAAGCTGAAATTAAACTTTTATATTATTAATACAACATACATGTGTGACTTTTAAGCTGATGACAAGCTTTGTAAATCACCCACCACTTGATGCCTTGTCCTTCAGCCTTACCAGAACTGAGACTTGCATGTCAAAAAAAGGGTGGGGAAAATGCTTTTTTTTGGTAACATAAAACTGGCACAGCTGAGGGGGACACATGCTTTTTTGTCCATCTTTATGCTTTATTTAAGCTCAGGGTGGTGGAACCTCAGATGCATACAGTCCAAGTAGCACTCACAAGGATCGTAATGTCGTCTTTGTTGGTGAAACGCTGCCTTCCCTGAGGAAGAGGACTTGTGAACCAAGCGCTTTTTATGTCATTTCATTTTTCAATGTTCTGTTTGCACTGTGGAAATCTTTTTGAGCTGTACACTTTATGAGACATTTGGCCATTGCGGAATGATTACGCAAGATCTCTTGATGACCTCCCCTATGGTGCTGCCTGCTGACCTACACACATTTGCTGCCTATGTGTTCATCCTCATGTGCACCACAAGCAGTAAATTATCTTGTCAAGGAACTGACAGAAACGTGCACCAAGCCTGATGATGTCTGGGAAGCTGTGAAGGAAGGTCTTGGAAGATGGACCAGTGTCCTGGTTTAGCCAGGATAGGGTTAAGTTTCCCCAGCAGTAGGGGGGGAGCTCTAGCTGGGTTATTCAGATACCAGGTGGAGTCACATCCACGCGCCCCGAAGCGAACAGTCGGTTACGCGTGTACTGTGGGATTGGCTCTGTTCTCACTGCTGTATTGGTAGAGATTTTGCTCTGTTCATTGTTATTACTGTTATTCTTATTGTTGTTGTTTGGTTGTGTTGCTGTTGCACTGTTGTATTAAACCTCTCCTTATCTCAGCCTCGGGGCTTTGTATTTCACTCCCTTTGTGGGGGAGGGGCAGCGGCCGTGTGGTCTCAGACCCCGGCAGGGGCTAAACCACCACAACCAGAAGACCATCTGAGCTGTTCTTGTAGTATGGCTTGCAGGTGGCATTTAATCCAGCATTTCTTAAATTCATCTATGCTGGGCCACTGGGGAGTCTGCCCACTTAGACTCAATCTAACCTATACAATATAGTAGTTGATGGTAAATATGACCATATAACAAAGTACTGTGAGATACTGGGTTACCTTCCATGACTTAAAGACTTAGCCAAGTATTTTAGTATGAACATAATCTAATTCGAGAAATGCCCCAAAACATTGTCAAGACCTCTTTACCTGACTGTGCACATGAACAGCTTTTTATGTTTGAGAGTCAAATGTTACACCTGTGGACTATTTCAGTTTCAGAGAAAATAAAGGTCTTGACATCAGCGAAATATTTATATGGCTTTCATTGAGCTTGCTAACAAGCCTTTCTATAAAATTCAAAAAGTGAAAGAAACCATTGGAAAGGTCTAAGGATTTGTTTTTGTTGCATGTTCTCTTAATCATTAGTAAGAAAAACTAAAGAAGTGCCAGAATCAACCTTTAGATACCAATAATTATTTTGTATCTTCCTTCCCCCTTTTATCAGCTCCTGTGCAAAATATTATTTTCTAATTTTCTTTAGGCTCTAGCTTTTCTTATCCCAAATATTTTTTATTGCTTATTGCTGAACCCTTTTGTAAGATATGCTGTATTTCTGAGATAAAACTACAGGAAATTAATTTTTTTTATTTAGTTGAAGGCATGGTATAGATTTGTACGATAAAATTTGTATTTCCCCTGTTCAAAACAGAAAGCTCAACAAAGTATTGATGATACCAAGGAAATGTTCCACTCAGTTTATCTCACCTAGAAATGCTGCTCAATATTATCATTACCATGATTTAAAAGGTATTTGACATTTCCTTTGCAACAGTGTCATAGCTTTAGTTACAAATCCAACACACAAACTCTACAAATGTATAATGAGACTTAGTTCCTGCTACCTTAAAGTCTTTATTTTAAAACTGATTTTACAGTGTTTTTTAATGTGGGTTAATACAGGAAACTGCATAGGAAAGAAAGTTCAATATTCATGCAAAAGGTCTGCTTTACAGAGTATTAGAGATATTTTAAGATAAGATTCAATGTGTCAACATGACAGGCAGGAGGGGAGAAGGGAAAAAGATGTTAATATCATGAAGACTGCTGACACGGAAGTCCGGGACACAACTTATACGACCAGTGTGATTAAGTTAATGCCACTTTATTAAAGGATACACAGCAATTTATACACTAGCATAAAGTACACGCGTTGCTATCTTATTGCTAATAGGCTAAAGCTACTTGTCCACGCACCCCTTTGCCCTCTAGGATTGGTCCTGGTGTAGTGTCCACGCGCTGCTCTCCTACTAGGTAGGCATCCTGTTTTCAACAGTCCAACTTTCTTATCTTTTGGCTACGCACGCAGTTTCTTAATCTCCCTTGACCTTGCATGTGTCCTTCACAGCAGCTGCAGCCTGTTGTTACAGTGAGGCCACTCGGTCTGGATCGCTCATAATATGTCTGTTGTTTTCCAGCCACTCCACAGAAGACTTCATGGCTTGAAAAGCTAACATTGCGAAAGACTGATGATTCAAAAATCATGTGAACTTTTAAATATAACAAATCTGAAGAAGACCCCAGCTCTCAATTTACACAAGCTTTGTTGGATTGGAATTTGAAAGTAGTGAAAGCATAGTAAGGATCAGTGTTCACTTTTCATAACTTTAAAATTTGCCTGCTTGAACACTACCTCCATCCTCCTGCTTATGTGTGCAACACAATGTTTAAATTGATTTTTTTTACATTTCATAAGTTAATTTACATCACAGAAACTGGCAATCTAATTTCAGTGAAAGATGTTCTGAGACTTGCATGCAATACTGAAAAAAAGATTTATCGTTAGAATATAATTACATAATAATTTGAAAATACTTAAAAATAAAGATTTACCTATAAGACAGTTGCAGTCATTTGACAGAAGAAATAATTACTACTTTTATTGGAATAAATATTGAGGCTTGTAGAAATGGATATGGATGTTATCACTAAGCTTCCATTATTTCTCCAAGGCAAACTTCTCTGACATGCACTGTGTACCTCTTATCTGCATTGCAGGTTTCTATTATGTATTCTACTCTTGTTCTATGTTTAGAATTCCCAGGAATCTGCAACGCTGATCACAGAAGACATGTTTGCCATAAATGTTGTGAGTGTCCCTATATTTTAAGTAAATAATAGTAAAAGAGAATAAAATTGAAAGTTAGTTTAATTTACTAGGATAACAGACTACATAGACCATCATATCTCTTTGTCATTATTCTTGCTGTAATGTTTTCCTGAAGCCAAATCACATGCACTTGAGATATAGATGTAGGTCAGTGGAAATTTATTCCAAAATAGGTATGACAAAAACCAGGGAGAGATTAAATATATGTGTAAGTAAGAGTCTGGGTGATACTGTTAAATTTTCTTTTTTTTTTTTCTGTGTTTTCCTGAGCTGTTCAGATTGCTTAATTTTAATATCAAGTGTAACTTCAAGAAACTGGAAATGAAAGTTTGTGGAAAATAATGAATAAAAATCTTAACTGTTAAACACTTCTACACTTTTATTCATGGGGAATAAAGCTAGTAATCAAAGATAGTAGAAAGATTTTCAACGCAGTAAAACTGTCATGGGGCACTATAATGAATTTGCATATGTGGAGCATGTTAAGAGTGCAGCAGCAATTACTCTTGCAACAGTATTTTTTTGGGTGAATTGCTCTGATGCTCATGTGTTTTAATTGAAGTCTTTATGTAGAAAGAGTCCAGCTAAAATGTTACCAATAGGGTAGCAATTATGTTTAATACAGCAGTGACAGTTTGGTATCAACTATATGTGTGGTCTAGAAATTGATAGAATGAGTTGAAGAGTAATAGGTGCTGTTGTGTCCTCTTAGCAAGTGTTATTTGGATGATTATTTTATCAAAGATATTTCAAAATTTTCATTCTGGCTATATCTTCCATCCTTGTATAAAGCATTCATGTTTTCTGTGTCTGACTAAACTTACCTGACTGAAAACAGAAGGCTTGGCATTTCCTTAATTATCACTCATAGTCACTTGTTGGGTTGAAATGTAAGAAGCAAAGGGTGATAACAGCAATAAAATCATAAGGTGAATTTGTTGTAACACAGGACTATTTTCTTAACAACCATACATCTTTCTGAAAGGAAGAGTTGTGTCAACAGCCACTGGGTATTAGTCATGTGCTCAGCTCAGCAATGTTCTCCAGTGGTGCCTTGAATGGTCATTGCTTTTTAGCAGCAAACAGGGCAAAGTGTTCTTCAGCAACCAAAATCAATCAAAAGTCCTATTATCTCTGTAAGAGCATGTATGGATAAGAAGCACCACTGTCGTGTTGTGTGTGTTATTCCAACTTTCACAATGTGTCACAGAGCAAGAAAACAAATCAATGTTTTTTACTTGGAGCTAAAATGTTCAAGGGTGATGTAATAGCACCTCTCTCTGTTAATGTAGTTTTCTCTCTCAATATGTAATATTTTATCACAATGGGCAGATATGAATGCAGCATACATAAAAAAGAAAGCTCTGGTTTAAAAGTGGATCAGCTTTCAGATTATAGCTTAAATTCAGGGTTCGTGTAGCTGATGAACACTTTAGCTGAGCATGTTTGTGGAGGTTGCTTTGAAGGCTCTGGTGCCACATCTATAGTTCTTTTAGTATCCAAGCTAGCATGGTTGAAGTTAGCTTGGAGTTGTATGTAACCTAGACTTGCATTTTTAAAACATACCACAGATGTTAACTTGGGGTTTTGTTATACTGTTTTCAGTGTCTAGTATAGTAGTTATCAGAGAGAGAGACAGACGCCATAGAAATTCTATCTTTCTTTAAGCAAGATACAATGAAGAGTTTAAACTATTTAAAATGTTTTTTCTGTCTGTACAAAGTAATGTCCTATTAAGTGATAATCTCCTAAAGTTTATCTGCAGTAATGTTTTTTTACTTAAGGCACAAGACTGCACTAACATTTTTTCAGTGCTGACATTTATCCTGCTAGGTATTAAAAATGTTTAGATGGCTACAGGTGATGAATTGAGAAAATACAGAGATTAAAGAAACTTACTTCTGTATATCACATATAGGAAGATATCTTTGAAAGTTTATAAAGAAGAGTGCATTTTTCACCCTATGGAGCTTTTTATAGATTCCAGCACATTAAATGAGCAAGGTATGTAGTCACAAATAGAAGTTGTATTAAAATTTTAGATACGGGCTTGAGAGTTTGGACACAATTGTTATATTTTGAAAGGTAAAACTTCAGCATAGAACACCAATATTTGATAATTTCTTGACTACTATAAAATTTGTTAAAGCATTAACAATAACTTCAAATATGTTAAAATGTCACATGAGGGAAATATCATGGTGTTATCACTTATTAAAGAATACTACAGCTATTTCACAACTGACCACATTACAAACTTAAGTCTTTGATTTTGTATAATAGTGTAACCTGTATACCTTTTTTCCCTGTATTTGTCATACAGACATTCCAATAACTGGGTATATCAGGAGGTTTATGATAAATTAGATAAAGTTATAATTTAAACACCTTTTTGTGCTATTTCTAATATTTTAACAAGTGCATTACTTCCTGACCAGTGTCATCTCTACAAAAATATCGAGTAGTTCATTCATAACTGTTCCCTTTGGTCCACAGCTTGGACTACTTATGAAGTAAAGTGATCCATGTGGTGTCAAAGGGGAAAAAGACTATTGAAATTTCTGTGAAAATTACCAGGTGAAACTTGAAAATTTAAATTCCTAAACAATAAACATCTTGGATGTATCATGATAGATCTTGACTTTTATGTTTACAATAAAAATTTCCATAATAAATATGGAAAGCTGCTGTTTACTACATCTTAACACATCTAGCCTTAAACTTGATATTCAGAACTGGGTGATCACTTTTCCTCTTTTGAAACAAATCTGTGATAAAGCTAAAAATATTCTGATTACACTACTGCTCGGGTCACAATGCAAAAAAATTCATGATCTACTCTCCCACTCTACTTAAAACAGGGTGCAAGAGGCTTATTAAGAAAATAAGTTATGGAGCAATAAAAACAGAATCAAAAGTCACCAACTCACAACACTGTTTTGTCTCTGATTCCCTATCATTTTGGCAAAATGAAACCCAGGCTATTTGCAGCTCGATGATGACTAAAGCTTCTGTATTTGCATGTAACACAAATATTCTTGCAGATAATGCATCTTGTGTTTCTAGTAGGAAACTTCGCTTTGTATATCAAATATGTTTGATAGGAAAGCATGAGTCTGGAAACTAATTTTGCTCCCAGCACAAGGAGGAGCTACATTTCCCTCTCTTAAGAAGGAGTGGATTCTAACTCCCAATGTAACCTGAATTGAATCCTAACCAAAACTTTGTAATTTTCAGAGATTCATCTCCCTCCCAATAAGTGAAACTTTTGAACTGCCTATTCAAAATGAGGCAACAAAATTATCTGCTAGCAACATATTTTCAGACTTCAGTTAAACACATACTTAATATCAATACTATAACAAGATTAAAAATTAAATAGTGCAAAGATCCTTTTAGAATTGTTGTGATTAGCTCTTAATTATGCAGATGTAATTAAAGACATAACTCAGATGATATCTTTATTTATTTAGATAGAACATGCACTCACAATTGATAATTGCAGAACTCTGTTACTATAGTTACCATTAAATGAGACTGTGAGCAATCTGTCAAAGACAAATTTACTACAATGATGGTTGTAGTAATTCTGTATTAAAAAAATCAATACTGAATGTCAAAGTTATGCCATCTTACAAGAAAGATACCTAGTCTTTCATGCTCTAGGTATTTAAAAGAAATGAATGATTCTTGAGGGACTGAGTTTAAAAATTATTATTCTTACAGCCTGGAGAAAAGGAAAAGTAATATTTTCACAGAATCACAGAATCATTCAGGTTGGAAAAGACCCTTGGGATCATCGAGTCCAACCATCAGCCCTACTCTACAAAGTTCTCCCCTACACCATATCCCCCAACAACTCATCCAAATGACCCTTAAACACATCCAGGGATGGTGACTCCACCACCTCCCTGGGCAGCCTATTCCACTGTCTGACCACTCTCTGTGAAAATTTTTTTCCTAATGTCCAGTCTGAACCTCACCTGTTGCAGTTTAAAGCCATTCCCTCTTGTTCTATCGCTAATTACCTGTGAGAAGAGACCAGCACCAACCTCTCTACAGTGTCCTTTCAGGCAGTTGTAGAGAGTGATGAGGTCTCCCCTCAGCCTTCTCCTCCTCAAACTAAACAGTCCCAGCTCCTTCAATTGCTCCTCATAGGATTTATTCTCCAGGCCCTTCACCAGCTTTGTTGCCCTCCTCTGCACTCGCTCCAGCACCTCGATATCTCTCTCGTATTGAGGTGCCCAAAACTGGACACAATACTCAAGGTGTGGCCTCACCAGTGCAGAGTACAGGGGGACTATCACCTCCCTACTTCTGCTGGTCACACTATTCCTAATACAAGCCAGGATGCCGTTGGCTTTCTTGGCCACCCGGGCACACTGCTGGCTCATGTTCAGCTGCTGATTAGAACCCCCAGATCCTTTTCTTCCAGACAGCTCTCCAGCCACACCTCCCCAAGCCTGTAGCGATGCATGGAGTTGTTGTGGCCCAAGTGCAGGACCTGGTACTTGGTCTTGTTGAAGCTCATCCTGTTAACGTTGGCCCACCGATCCAATCTATCCAAGTCTCTCTGTAGAGCCTCCCTATCCTCATGCACATCGACATTCCCGCTGAACTTGGTGTCATCTGCGAATTTACTGATGATACACTCTATGTCCTTATCAAGATCATCAATAAAGATGTTGAACAGAAATGGTCCCAACACTGAGCCCTGAGGAACACCACTTGTGACCGGCCACCAGCTGGATTTAGCTCCATTGACCACCATTCTCTGGGACCATCCATCCAGCCAGTGCTTGACCCAGCAGACCATACACTCATCCAGGCCATGGGCAGCCAGTTTCTCTATGAGAATTCTATGGGGAACTGTGTCGAATGCTTTTCAAAAATCCAGGTAGACAATATCCACAGCTTTTCCCTCGTCCAATAGTGGGGTCATTTTGTCATAGAAGGAGATCAGGTTTGTCAGGCAGGACCTGCCTTTCATAAACCCATGCTGACTAGGCCTGATCCCCTGGTTGTCCATTATATGACTTTTAATGGCACTCAAGATGACCTGCTCCATGACCTTCCCTGGTACTGAGGTCAGACTGACAGGTCTAATTTCCTGGTTCCTCCTTTCTGCCTCTCTTGTAGATCAGTGTTACATTTGCAACCCTCCAGTCCAATGGGATCTCCCCAGTTAGCCATGACTTCAGGTAAATCATGGAAAGCGGCTTGGCGAGCACCTCTGCCAACTCTTTCAGCACCCTTGGGTGTAATGCATCCAGTCCCACAGACTTGTGTGCATCCAAGTGGTGTAGCAGGTCTCTGACCACTTCCTCTTTAATTGTGATGACATAATATTTTGTTCTATGCCTTCCTAGTTTAAGCAAGTAATTACTGAGGCTTGGATTTATAATTATGCTTTAAAATAACAGTTAAATTCAGGTTTGTTGTGATCCTATTGAAGTCATATAGCTAGGAATAGGTTTTAGAAGTACACACTCTCTGGGCAAGACTTAAAATACAACTATCTTTAAAACTAGTAGTGCTGGCCAAAAATGTGAGTTTCTGTCTCAGAACTTGATAGTTTTCTGTTTGGATGTGAAAAAAAATTATGCTTTTGTCCCTGCATGTTCTGAACAGGACCTATATGTGCTATAAATGAATTGGAGCACCCAGTTGTGCCCTAAGCTCACAAATGTTTGATGCTGTACAATTTTATAGCCTTCAAGTATCTTTTGTGACCAGAAGAAAATATTGACAGGGTGAGTAAAATGAGGAAGATTGAACCCTAGTATGCTTTAACTCAGATAATTGTAAGCTTCATTGTTTTTTGTGGGTTTTTTTATGTTTGTTTTTTTTTTTTTATTTCTAGGTACCATTGCTATCAATAAGAAGTATCAGCGGTAATGAGTTGGCTATATGCCATCACAGATAGATGTGAAGGCCTTTTTTCCCCTTTTTCATAGCACAGTTTCAAATTTTCTTCCCTCCTTTCAAATAAAGACGTCAGCCTCCTACTTTCAACTTTTGTGTTTTCCAGCCTCCCAACATGTATCCCTGCATGGTAGTCTAACTTCATTCTCTCCTCCTCTTCCCCCATAAATGGTCACCTATTGCGCTTCTGCCTCCACCTTGCCAAGAGTGATGCTCACTGTCCTGTTTTGCTTCTACTTTTTTTCAGAAGCTCACAGTCTATTACCAATGGCATTTCTGTGGCAGACATTATGGAAAGAACAGCATGAGGATGGACTAAAAGAGTTTATCTGACTCTCACAAGTGGTGGACTCTTGAAAGAATCACCTGAAATTGTTTCCAAACAGAATACTGAGAAAAAACACAGCTTTCAGTAAGTTTGAATGTGTCATTACATTTTCTTCGTATTCCCTTGATTTTCTAACTAAAAAAAGGTCTTATAAATTTGGGGTAAAACACCAGTATCTACAAAATACCAGCAGCCCCTATTAACGACTTATAATGAATGTTTTAAATTTTTGGCTCTGAAGCACAAGTGATGTCAGGTACTTTTGATTGCAAAGCACTGGAGTATTTCAAGTGGTAACTTTTTCAAGCAGCAGCTTCTTGTTGATATATTTTAATGAAAAAAGATTTATGCAAACCCCAAAATACTACATGGTGTTCTTAAAAGAAAAAAATATCTGACCTTAAACACTGCTGTCAGGTTGCTCAAATAGTTACAAAATCTAATGAGGTAGGGCAATAAGAATGAAAAGTAGGAAAGCACAGCTTGTGGAGATCAAGATTATAGAATTTTTTGATTCATTTTTGCACAGAGAAGTTGTAGATTCTAGAAAAAGAGGACTACGTTAAGTTAAGTAACAAGAAAAGGAAAATGCGGAACAAAAAAAAGGAATTTGAACATCCACATTTAGTATCAAAATAGCTATGCTGTACAAAAGAGCAGAGAGAGAAGTCAGGTAAATGCTAATAAATTTTATAGGATTTTTATGACCCAGAAGTGCTCTGAGGGACATGAAATTGGTTAAGACTGATGCTTGGCTTCTTAATGAGAAGTGAACTATATCTGTTCAGCTTCAGAGACTTCACAAAACATAAAAAGGGTATTTTATTTTTTTACCCAAAGAGTTAAGCACAAAGTATTAAAAAAAAAAAAATTGAAGTGTGATGACTATGATTAAAAATCAAATTATGTACTAAAAATGTGGAAAAAAATAAAGAGGAAAGAAAATTATATTATTTGCTGTATGAGAAGTGAAATAACAAAAGAAGAGAATGAAAAAACTGGTTTGATGAAAAAGAATAGAAATAACAAATCAATTCAAAGGTACCTTGTTCCTTCATCTGGAAACCTCTTCATTTATTCAGATTAACTTTGATCGGAGACACTGAAGCAGTGGGGTCTTTTTTAAATTACTTTTTGTCCTTCTTCCCCATGATCTGATGATCTCTCTTTGTCAGATTTCAGTTCTGCATTATTTCCTTTTTCATCATGTATCTTTTCAACTTCTGTGTATGGTTTCTTTATATCCTAGAAATATGATTCAGTATATGATTTAGCATGATGTTAATTTTTAATATTTTGTTATATACAGAAATATTAATTTATATATGAATTAATATCATGCATATGATTTTATAATTTATTTTCTATACATTATTTACAGTAATATAAAACATATAACAATATATAAATAACATTAATATTCAATATTTCTATATACAAAATTATGATTTTGTATATTATTTGATAGGATATTAATATTAATATTCTATATATTATTTAATACGATTTCTAGACATATTTCTATTTTTATATGTATTTCTGTATCTATTTTCTAGATACATGATATTTCTATACATATGATTTCTATATACATAGCCACATATATTTTTCTGCATATGATTTCTCTGTATTTCTCTATATAAACGTATATATTATATATGGTAGTTAAGTGCATGTGTATATAAATATAATTCCCCTATATATCTATATATGTTACATACACAGATATTTCAGCTGTAATTTTCAGTCTTTTCAGAGCTTTTTTATTTGCTGATTTCCTTTGGCAGATGTAGTGACTTATGTATCTGTGGTCTGTGTTGTGTAGAAGGAGGCAATTCAAGGGAATGAGACTTGCACTTGGAATATGGTTTGTACTGTCTCATCTCAGAAGGGAACTCATTCTGTTGTCTTGGCTCTATTCTTGGGAAACTATGTTTTCTGGCTGAAAGAACTGCTGTGTCTGAGGAATGGAGTTTTTAGTCATAGGCTCATGAGATTTTTAGCATATTTACTTTTCTCATTCTGCTCAGTATTATAACAAAATAAGCCTTCACTAATACTTTCTAGTATATACGTAATCAGCATTCTGAAATGAAGAACAAAAAAAGTCAGTTGAACTTTTTTTTTTAGTAAAACAACTTGAGAAATCATTAGGTTGAACTAACAGGTGTGGAATATTTGGGAACAAATTCAACCATGTTGATGTTTACATTGTAAATTTACTTGGAATAAAGCATATATTCACCTTTCAAAGGTCAAACGGGGCAGAATGCTGCTATCCAGGTTATTACACAGGTATGTATTTATTGCTGCTTGTGAAATCCTTAAGTATTAGATAACCAGACCTAACAGAAGGCTACGGCTACTGCGGTCCAGCAGTTTGTGAACCTTTGACCTCTCCTGGTTTAGGCTCCTCTTTGGATGTTACTGCCCAAATAACCAGGCTGATACAAGCAAGCTGAAATGTGGTCTAGTGCTTCAAGTTTCATCTCTAATATGTTCTGATTTTATGATGTGACACAATATTTCAGGGAAGGTGCTTCTGGAGAGCAGAAGTTGTGAACTTTGCATGAATAGTGCCTCCACAATTTGGAACTGTTTATACAAAAAAACCCATATAAAATCTTGCAAATATTGGTGGTCTTGAGCAATTATTAATTTTACTGGTATCCTGCTAGATGTGTGTTTACAAGTAATCTATTTGTATTTGTGACTATATATGGCAACTGAAATAATTGTGAAGTCACATGTGTTTTGCAGCATGTCCTGTTAGGTTTTTTTAGCTCTTTAAGTACTTGTCATATAATAGACAAATAGTAGGGGTTATATTTGAGGTTGTATTTATTTCTTTTGTAGGAATTCTGTGGTTTTATAATTAACATAACATGGGAAAACATAATTTTTGCAGCACATTTATAAATCAGTGTACTTTATAAGAGCCAGTATGTTCTTTCCACCCAACATTTTCCCATTTTGCTATTTCTGGACAACCTCATCTTTTGGGGATTGTTTTCTCCCATTGGCTCTATCAATAAAAAGCAATATCTAGTTTAAAGGGAATATAAAGTGCTATTTACTGAACTCTGTTATGCATTTAAGCAGGGTTAGTTACCCAGAATGCTTCTGTCAGATTCACAGATTTCAAAAAGTACATTTTCTGCAATTGTGACCTTGAGCAACAGTAAAATTAAGTTCGATGTAAACAGAAATCTTTCTCTGATGCATTATGCAGAAATGCTGAAGGGACGTAACTGCAAAAGGGAACATGCCTGCAGGTAGGTGTTCAGAGATGTATAGAGAAAAAAATGTTTGCTCCATTATTGAACAACAGAAACAAGGACTGTAGGACTGGTTAGACCTTTTAGGTCACAGAAGCCTGTCCCTTTCTCTGCTGCGTGCAAATGTGTCATAAACTAGTTAGCTGTATTTATGAGACCCCTGATTTTGAGCCATAGCACACCTTCATTTCTTTATAGGTAAGCAGCTTAGTGACATTTCAAAGGTGGAATTCTCTAACAAAAACATTGTGGAAGAAGATGAGTATACTTGTAGTGCAGTACAACTCCTCCTCCTTCCCCCCAAGCACATGAGAAACTGCATGCTTCTATGGAGAATTAAGTATGTTTTTATGCATGGGAAACAGCATGAAGGGGACTGGATCCCGCCAGACGAGATAGGAGTATATGGAACATTTAAGCATGAAAGACAAGCCATATAAAAATACTTGTAGAAAACACATTTGTTTTCTCTGATAACTGAAAAGTAAGTTTCTGAACTTGAAGCTGAACTTCTCTAATATATGCTGGTGACAAAAGGCTGGCCTCTGTAATGGTGTACTGAATTAAAATGCTGTGGGTATTGTTATCGCAAAAACATCTTGCTAGCAGAGGTCAAAGCTGGTGGTAAATTCAATAGCTTATGGAATGAACTTACTTGGCAGTGCTTTAGAGACCTGTGTTAGAAGAGTGTGATGAAAAAGAATATAAAATGTCACTGACATATCACTGTTTTATTATGTTTATGCTAATGTCTACCCTCACTGAACAATTCTGAGAAATCTGACATTCACCCAACATTGCCATAGGATCCCCATTACTACACGTTAGCTAGTCTGTATCTGGAATACAAGAGACTTCATTAATTTATTTTTTTTTAAAGATATCTCTTTGCACCCTACATTATGAAGAAAAGTGTTCCAAATGCAAAGCCTTCTGTGGAATGCAGTTTTCTGGCAAGCTCTATTTTGTAATCATTGTTTCACATATCAGTAATTGCTGTCAATAGCTCCTATAATAACCTAAGAGTGCCTACTAAGGATGATGCCATAGCACAGTCTCATGAGAAGAAACAATTGTAGCTTTGTCATTTCTTATGAGAAAAAAGAATCATACTAGGAATTGAGTAGCGGAAATCTTTCATATTACTATTTTATAATTGAATGGAAAGAACTATTCCTGTTTAACTGTGAGTTATCATTGTACTTTGAATTCTTTTGTCATGGATAAAAATCTTCACAGAAACCCAAATCTTCAAAGATTTTGGCCTGGAGATTTGTTATGCTTCTAAAGGGGAAGATAAAAAATAATTTGAAAAGCAGAAAAAGTTAAGACTGCTTACACATGCACATAGTTACACTAAGATTCAAATTTCACCTTGTGCTTCCAGGGTTATCTGGGCTGTGGGTTGTTGTGTTGAGTTTAGCTTTTTCTGGAAGTGCAACTATATTTTAGGCTTGGTGTTTATACTTTCTTTTAAAGGATTAAATTCAAGCTGCAGTTGAAGAGGTGAAAATCACCTAGCCTTTTTTTCCACGTTTAATTAATTAGAATTGAATCCTGAGGGTAAAACTTATTAATGAAATGTAAATGTAAAATTATGCTACCCTGGAAAAACAAATGCACTGTGCCAAGAAAGCCATTAGTTGAGTTTCTTATTTACTCCTTAAACCCTTGGTATTAAAGGGACATTTGGAGGGAAGCATACCTGGACAGAGGACTCTGAATTACAATATTGTAGGAACTGTAGTGTCCAGGTCTCGTTCTGCAACCTCATCCTGTCTTCACATAATTTTGATTACATTTCCTTCAGTGTTCTTAGAGGATATTAAAGATGACATGAAGAAATGAACAGACACAAACCCATGAGTGTTTGAATAAAAACCAGAGTATCCTATTTCTTATTTTGATCTATGCCATTCTTTCAAGACAGTCTGACACTTCAAGTGTTCCAAGGTTCAGTACATCAGAACATATAGCCACTTTAATGTACAATAAATCTGAGTACACACAAAAAGAGATACAATTTGCACAGCCTAACCAGAATTTTAAATTCCAACTCCCAGCTTTCTTAATGTGGTGGATTTCAAAATCTCTTTCCTTTTCCCCTGCTGCTTCTGAAGAATTTTTCCTGACAAAGGCCATAATGTAGGAAGCTGGAATTTCCGGTACCCAAAATATTGGAGTGTCCTTGATAATCCAGTTTAAAATATTGCTCTAGATCCATATAACTTTTAATTGTCTCCTTCACAATTTGTGATACTTCATCTACATTATTGTAGCTTTTCTAAGTTAAATTAAATTGAATTTATCATCCTGTCAACCATGCTGTTGAATTAAGTCTTTTTGGAATACTTATCAATACTGTGTGTTGTTTTGTCTGGCTAATGAACTAATAACGTACATCTGTACATTTAGTGTTTTGTATATCCATGTCTTAAAAAACTTGGACCATACTAGTTCAGTCTTCATCTCTGGTACAAAATGCTCTTATTTGTTTTTCATATTGCCATTCATCATTCTTTTTTCCTAACTGGTTTGTGATCCATCTTAAATCTTACTTCTTATTTTGTGGTTATTAGTACTTCCTTTAAGACCTTTCTTCCAAGGACTCTGTCAAAAGAAATTTGAAGGTCCCAATGAATTGTATTCACTTGCTGCCTTTTGTACATCTTGTCTTGACCTTCTACAAAAATAAGGATACATGCTTTTATAGAACTCATGCTCAATGACATTATTTTAACTATACCACCTGATATTTTCATGTTTTGCTATGCTATTCTTGTTCACTTAGGAATAAAGTACCTTTTTTATCTTTGGTACTCTTTAAATTCCAGTTTGACCATTTTCCAAATATCCAAAGAAAATACACTGCACATTTATGTGGAATTAGGGATGTCATGTTACACTGATTCTGCTTAACTTGTCTGCTGTTTTACTGCCATTAAATTTTGACTCTAGAAGCATACATTTCTTCTGAAAAAAATATTTTTAATTTTTATGTGTTTTTTTAAAAAATTTGTTTTCATGCCTACCAAGTTTTGATCTGTTTTGTCTCGATCTTTTATATGTATTATTTCAAAAGCTAATTTCATGGTATCAGATCTATTTATGGATATGGCTGCATGGTGCTTAGCTGCCTCCCAAGTTTAACCCACGACATATGGAAATTAGATTTATTGCTGCTGAAAGGCGTGTAATACTCTGATAAGGGAAGCCTTTGCTATATCTGCAGAGTGTTAATAGGACATGCTTCCTTTATCATCCCAGCAACAGTCTTACTCCTGGAGAGGAGGTGCTGGCTTTTCTTGGAGATTAGCAGCTTTGTGTTTTGACCTAGGCTATTTTTGCCCTGCATTCCACTAGTTAGAAAAAAGTGTGATTGTGTAAAAGATTTAAGTGGGAGCTAATGTATCTTTGGTGGTTGTTTGACACTTGGCATCTTTAAATGTTTTTTCTGAAATCTGTTAACCAAGAGTTTTCTTACTTGGGCTCTGGTTTGATGTTGGTAGGAGTCACCAATAGAATTCATTGAGCTATCTTTGATTTCATGTCTCCTACTAATTCACTTTATGAAAACTTTGAAAATGTTCTGATGTTTTTCCAGGGCTTTGAATCTGTGCTCT
The DNA here is from genome assembly GCF_047716275.1 of Strix uralensis. NCBI lineage: Eukaryota > Metazoa > Chordata > Aves > Strigiformes > Strigidae > Strix > Strix uralensis. The sequence continues at coordinate 45,582,079 of NC_133975.1, forward strand.
CAAAGGTACTAAAACAAAAATAGCTGGTACAGGGATTTTACCCGAGTCATGATAGCTGAAAGCAGATGAGTGTTTTCTGTTTACATACATACCAAACCATGTCACTTATACACAGGCGGATAGCTTCAAAAGGATCCATTGTGGCTTTTACATGGCTGAAAGCTAAATTCAGAACTCGTTTAAATCAAGAGAAATTTCTGCTGATTTTGGCAACCTGTAGTAAACTTCATTAGCAAAAAACCTGTTCTGCATTATTTCAGAGAATTAAAGTTAATAATTTAAACTATAAATAGCACAATTGAAAGAAATTACCAAGACAACTGGAAAAGTGTTTCAAGGAATAAGAAAACAGAGGATGAAATTCCAAAATTATGCATAAATGCATGGCTTGGATGAGACACAGATGTACAGCTTCATGTGACAGAAGCTGCGGAGGAAGAGATGTTTGCACCAACAGTGACCAGATTGTGTGCACATACTACTTTAGAAAAACAGAAACCAAGGACTCCCTGAAAGACCCTTATTAACAGGATCAAGCCTTTGTCTGCAGCACAGCAGCTCTTGAGCTATCAGACCTTTAATTTAAGACACAGTTATGATGAACAGTGTTAATTTTATATAGTTTTGCCAGGTTTTTGCCTTAAACTGTATCATTATTTCAGAATCAGTGCCTGAATGATGCATTGTTTCTTAAAAAGACCCCAACCTAATATATTTTCTGAAATAATTTTCTACTTGCCTAGATAAGATGAACCCACAGTTACTGTGTTTGGACTTGCTGAGATAATTTTTGAACATTGTCTCTACTTACTTCTGTCAAGGTTTCAAAGTTAATTTTATTCCAATGTGTTTATAGCTGACATATTTTTTGAATCCACGAGATCATGTTTTATCTTTTGTACAGTTTAAGATTTTTATTTATTTATTTATTTATTTATCTATTTAGTTTACAGTTCTTCCACCAACTCCACTTATGCACTCATGAGTAATGTGCACCCATTTTGAGGGACCTGCCTCACACCGAGACTATGGACTGTGAGCAGAAGGGCAAAAATTGAAGCTTAAAGCTGGAACATCTCAGGCAATAGCAGCTGCACACAGTTGAGCAAGCACAGCCTTTGAAAACATCAGAAATGAAGAGGCTGTGCAGGGACAAGTAAGTATTCAAAAGCATGCCTGTTCATCTCTGATATACCAGGTACTAGAAGTGCATTGCTGGCGCAGAGCTGATTTTTATGTGTTGCTTCGAGCCATCACAAAGTTTCAGAATCAGGACAGCTTGACTTGCATATTGTTAACTTAGTCAGATGTCAATGGGTTTAGTTGTTTTCCTATTCATTATGACAGTGTAGAGACAAAGGTTTATACTTTGCTGTACTCTCTAGTCATATTTGAAATGATAGTTTCTACTAACAGCAGAGGTTTGTTCTTCTGTCAGCAGTTCTAAGTATCAGAAAAGTCTGAGCTCTTGCACTGAAATATTCTGGTTTATTTTTTGAAAGGGAAGGTGGTAAACAGGAAGGAAGTCATAAATGTTTTTTTCATTCTGTCTGTACCTATTAAGATGTGCAAAGAATAGAACAATTAAACATCTTTCAAAGGATGATGGCTCAGTAACTAAAATGTGACACTGGGATGTAAATCGTATTTTGATTACCTTTGCCTAAACTGGGCTGTTGACCAAATCAACTCTTTATCTTGTTTCCCAGATCTTCATCTATATTAGAGAGCTCATTGCACATAAACATTGTGAGGTACTCAGGCATTATATAATCAAGGATAGGTACTGTATATGCCAGTTACAAGTTGCATTTATATATACAGACTCCTTAGAAATTCTAAGAAACATCCAGGATTGTATGTTATGCATGTAAAGAAAGTAATACAGACTTTTTTTAATAGCAGAAGATACTTGTGCCTTCTCTTGATAAGGAAGTGACTAAGAAACAGAAATACTTCAAAGTAATGTTTTTGTGTTGGCATCTGTAGTATTAAGTGTCTGGAAAGATGATAAAGTATATTGCTTCAGAGCAAACATGCCTCTGATGTAATATAGAAGGGTTAGTTCACTAAATTGAAAGACAAATCCATCTCATTACCAGAAAAAATTCTAAAGGGGAAAAATGCTTTAGGACAACTGTGGGAAAAAAATGGGATAGCAAAGTTACAGGTCGTTATCGATAATAACTGTAAGGAGCACAAACTTCCAGAACAACTGCATTTTGGCAGTTAAAAATTTTTAAGGCTGTTTTAAATGCATATTTGTTCATTATCAGATTCTGCCTAATGGTATTCCATTGAAGGACCACTTATCAGAAAAGCAGACCTGTCTCTAAGTGCTGCAGTTTTACATCTAATGGTTTACTATCAATGGGTGAGAATTTTCTGTATAAAGTACATTAATCTTCCTGATGATTATGTCTGTCTAATTTGTGTAAAAGCATTTCTTGGAGCTGTTCTAGAGGAGACAAAGTCCCTTCTCTTAGGGCCAGTGCTGATGGAATGCTCCTGTGATAGTTACTGTCATATTTGTGTTGACTGGAGGTATGTAAGCCAGGTTACTGAATATATATAAACAAGATTTAGTGCCAGTCTTGTGTCACAATTTTCTGCAAGAGCCTCAGGCAGCTCGTATTTAACTGAAGATATTTTTTGGGATAGATCTTCTTTAGATACCAAAAGGGCAGCTGTTTCTACCGATCTCATCAGTGGTTCCTCTAGATAGGCTAAACCTGTACTGGAGTACACTTTAATCATTTTAGCTATCCATAGCAATTGAAATTATATTGCTGTATAGTTGTTGAAGATATTTGTTGAAGTATTTTAAAGATTTTAGATGTGCTTTATCAAATAAAATATTTTTATTTTAGATGAAATACACAGAAAGGGTATGGGTTTCTTCTGCAACAATAAGCACTCAGAATAGATGTCCCAGTTACTGACAGTTCCTTATTTTAAAATTTTTGTAAGATTCTTTGGGTTTTTTTGTGGATGCCTCTCTGTGGGATCTAATGAAGTCTCAAGCTGGATTTCTGAAGAAGTCTTTTGTCTCATTTATCCTGAAATCCTGAGTTCAAAGAGAACTATGTCCATTTTTTGGCTCTGAAGTCTGCTTTCTACTGTCTCTGAGGAGCCTAGAGTACACTGGTGCACTAGTGTGTGCAGTGCACTTCAGTAAAGCCCCATAAACAAAAACTTCTAGTAATTCCTGGTTCTACCAGAAGAACTTGTTTTGCTGTCATGTTTCAAAACTGTGCACTGTACCTGAGCAGCATCTTCTGTGTGGAAACAGGATGTAAGAGCTAAAGATGATAGTAGAATAAAAACTGATGACTAAATTTAATTAAGAATACTAAGTGCGTACTAAATACTAAATTGAATTAAATTTAGATGAAGAAATGTTCATATCAGTAATTGAAAAGTTTCTAAACTTGATTAAAATTAAAAGAACCCAGAAGTTAATGATAGAGAAGTAAAAATAAATCTTAGAAATAATGTTCTTTGATTATTTATGACCAGGTTCTAATGGAAACTGTTAGACTAATATAGAAGAACCCGAAATACATGCTCAACAGAAAAACAGGACAGATTCCTTGAGACTTCTTTTGAAGGACTCTTGGGGAAATACATATATAGATTTTAATGAAGTATAGTTATATTTTCCAGATGTTCTATTGAAAAAAATTCAGATGTAAAATAAATCAGTAGACTATGTAATGAAATCAAGCTCTATAAAGCAAAGAAAAAGAAAACCTATCTCTCCAACAGCATAGTTTCTAATGGTCATTTATTTTAAAATTATAAATCCACCAAATTTAAATATTTATGGACTTGGTGTCTAAAAATAATCCCCAAGCCTTGCCTGTCAGCTTGCTGAACTTTATGATAAAGACAGATACTCTTTAGCTTTATGACCCTCTTGATTATTTGTCCTGGCTGGGTGATAAAAGAATAAATTACAGCATGCATGAAAGCCAGCTATAATTACAGTATAAATCTGGAGATCCAAAGGCTGGTGGCTGTAGTTTGCAGTAGTTTAAAAAAGGATAAGGAAACTTCAGAAGGTTCCTTTTAGGTATGGAAAAAATCAAGCTTGACAATAGTTGGCATTTATTGACACTTTCCGTTAATGTTTTCTAGAACAAGTACTTTTCTCCACTTCTGGATGGTACATGAGAATGCACATTCTTCTTTTTTCCACCAGATTTTTTACTGTTGCTTTTAGAGTATTCCACCCTGCTGTACCATCAAGTACATAGAAGTGAAGAAGCAGTAAAAAACATTGTTACCGGAGAACAATATGCATACACAAACACACATTCATCTATTTTTATATATATGTGTGTGTATACATATATATATATTTATGTATATATCTGGCTACCATGGAGTTGCAGTTAGTATTGGCCGTTCAACTCTGGTCCCTTCCAGGGAGGCTTTCTAAAGACCACTGATTGCTCCTAGCTGTTCCCTTAGTGTCCTTTCCACTCCTGCCATTGGTCATCCAGACCAACAAAATCTTTTGAAATTGCATTGGAGAACCTTTCCTTGAAAACCAAGTACTTTATTTCTAAGAACTCTGCTTTGGCTAGAAAGTGAAACCTTTGTAATCTCAAATTTTATAGTAGTGTTCTGACCAGAGAGATCTGATAGAAAAACTAGGCAAAAGAAGGGCTTATAATTCCTCCTCCCACCACCCCCCTTTCTCTCTCCCCCATGCCCTTTCTGAACTGTAGTTACCGCAATTTATTAGTGTCATAACAACCTAGGCTAAATTATTCTTACTTGGTATTGCTGTCTCTGAGGCTACCTACAAAGTTGGTTCAGAGATCTGTATTATGTTTTTTCACTACCTTTATTTACAACTAGGATATCTGCTCTATTCTGGTATTTGACTTCTTTTTTTACCCTGTCTTAATCTCTTGTACTTTTCAAATTTGTTCTTTCCATTTCTATTCTTCAGGCATTCAGCATTCACCTTGCTATGAAGGCCCAAACATGGATATCTCTGGCCATTTCTAGTACATCCAGGTTACATGAAAAACAGGTCAGGCACATGCTAAGTTTCTGAGGTAGGATTCAAGATTGTCTTCTTACACACTCATGGTTGCAAAGTTCCTGACAAAGTTATTTAAGGTTGTGCTTGAATGCAAGATCCACTTCCTCCTTGATTGAAAATTTTAGATTCATTCTTAGCTACTGTTCTTTCTACTGTTTGTACCATAATAGGAAAATGTTAGAAAAAGTGAGACCCAGCTGGGTCCTTTTTCTCATTTATGCCAGTAATGCTACTGCAGGTCAAACAATAGGCTGAATAGCTTGTATTCTTTCAGAACATGCGATCCATTTATAACTGGGTAGATTGCTCTTCTGCAATATTTTAGCATCTTCATAAATGTAATGATTGCAGTTGTAGATTAAGAAGAAAATACGGATGGGGCAGCTGTCTCAGTTGTGCATAATTAGATTTTTATGCATGCTGTTAGTATAAATATGAACAACCATTCATTTTTGAGACAAAGGAACAGAATGCACTAAATACAATGTGTCAGGCTCAAGGGTGCAGAGCTGTGCTGTATTAGCAAGCCTGGCATTACTTCTTTTAACTGTAGTTCTTAGTACAAATGCACTGTATACTTTTGCCTTCATTTACAGAGTTTAATCCCATTCTTAAAGCAGATACAGTCTGTATGCCTAAAGTTTTTGTGGTTGGTTTTGTATTTTTTACTCCGCTGATGTCTGTCTTCGACATATACTAGCACATTTAAAATATATATCTATGACTTTAAAAAAACTGCAATGACTTACCCACTGTACAGAATCTTATGTATTCTAAGTGTTGTACCATATAAAAATCTTCTCATATTTGACCTTTTCTTAGCATTCTAAAGCATGTACAAAACTAATGTTTGCACAGATTTAATATCTCAAAAATGTGTTCTTTAATCTGTTTGTTACTTATTATTCCAGGATTTCATCCCTAGTGCTCCCTTAGACTTGAAATACTTAAAGAATGATACATTTTTTTTTAAAGGAATTAGAAGTGTGTTGGCACAAATTCAATAGTTTCCCATTTAAAATAGAAGGAACGTAATGGATGAGATCTCTGCATCGCTACATCACACTGTTACTTGAATCATTCAATTAAAAATTAAATATTCCACTGCAATAGCCATTTACAGCCATTTTAGCAGTGTCATCTAACAAAAAGATCACTGTTTGATAACATTGTGTTATAGTAACTATAAGTTTTAGTAGTCAGGAGTGTTAATATTTTATATTCTTTTGTCAGTACTTTTGCTTCTTACTTCAGTTTTTGTAGCAGTTTCAGTGCGAGGTTAAAAGCCCTGTTTTTTAAGGTTCTCTTCCCCCATTTTTTTTTTTAATTTTTTTAAATAGCCACTACTGATACCAAATTAGAACTTATTTGGTGGTAGCAATATTAGGAAACTAAGAGTGAAAAAAAGAACCATAGCATTGAGCTGCATATTTCACAGCATTATTGGCCCAAAGAGGTCAGGTACATGAATATCTAGGACCAAATTTTAAAATGTATTTACCAGTGAGGTATTCTAGTACCACATGTACTGCAAAACTACTCCCTGTGGTGTGCCATCCACAAAGACAATGGCTTGAATTTATTTTTCTGTCAAGTTATTATCTAAAGAACCCAACAGGTACATGTTGAAAGTCAAGGTCTGAAACCTTGTTTGTGTAGCTTTCTGTTATGAGAAACCTATCTTTATTTTCTAAACTTCATTGGTAAAAGCTTGGATTCTGGATTACAAAAGCTCAGAGCTTTATGTAGCAACATTAAAGAGGCATGCAACATAAAAATGCAAGCTCTCTCTCACTTGAAATAAACAACAATTTCTTTTAAATTTTGTTTAGAAATCTAGGCATTCTAGCCATCAGATAATAAATGGGAAATTCTTTTCCTGCTTCACTTATGAAGTTATGTCCCTTAAAATTATAAAAATGTTAGTTTTTATTGTAGAATTGAAAATCAGAAGTGATAAGTCTTTGATAATAATCAATTATCTATTGATCTTAACATTAGATTATTTTGTTAGTTTCAAAATTTCTCATGCATTGAAGAAATAAATATGAGCACCCTGGATCAAACATACAGAATGATTTTTATCAAGGTCATAAGAAATGGGGGAAGACATTAATCCTAGAAAAAGATTTTTTTGACCACAATGAGTAGTGAAAAGTACATTTACCTGATATAAATTTAAATGTCTTGTGGATCCAATTGATTATTTTTTCCAATATAGATGTTTTCAGAAAAGTATAAAGATGTGGATGTGTCCAATACATTGATTTTCTGGGCATTCTATGATATATAGAACAGAAAAATATCCTCCTACCTTGTTACAATTATTACAGCTGGCACCCACACTGCCTCATTAGAAAAGGCTTATTTGCTTTAGATCATGGACTATTTTTGCAATGACTAGTTCTTTTCCAAGTGATTGTGCTAAATGCAAAAATAGCCATTTACATCTGTGATTATTTATCACTATTGAGCAGGAGATTTTTATTGCTTAAAGGGTCATAACTTTCTCTTTAAAGTGACATGAAGAACAAATTTGATTAAACTAACCGTTTATGATTTACCGTACTTTTATCAGCCGAGAAGGTCTCCTGAAAAGTATGTCTACTATCTGTTCTGTGTTTTCTTTAACCATAATTTATCAACCATATGAGAGAACAGTGTAAAAAGAAGGAATCTTACAACTTTTAATATCAAACCAATATCATTATTCAGTTGTTAACAGGTGAGAAGTGATATCTGGTCAGTTATATATTGATAACAAAGTTGATTAACCATATGAAAAAATAGGTCCTCATAATAATAGTACACCAATATATCTTATGCTGCTGTTGCAAATATACTGGCAGAAATTAAAAAAGCAAATATTTGATTGCTATGTTTTCATGGTTGCTAGGTTACTATAATAGCTTTGAATATATCAGTGGCATATGTAGCAAAAAAATTTGCAAGGAAAGCAACAAATTTCTGTTTTCTAGAAAAGTTAAAACCCTGATTGAGAAATATTGTAAAAATTAGTGCGCAGAAAAAGGCAGCACAACAGCAATCCTGTATACTCATTTCTTTTTCATATTCACTGAATAAGAAAGGGCTTTGAGGCTTAACCATGCACAATATCTGTATAGACTCTTCTACATCCAGAGCCATGAGTACTCTGCATTTGTACATGCTCTAAATGAAGGAGAAGCAGTTTGGGCTTTTATTTTAAGTCTGTGCCATGACCAAACTTTATGTCTTGCATTGATGTCAGAAAAATTTTATTTGGTTGAAACGCTACAATCAGGTCTATGCTATATTTGTCTGATTGCAAAACAGTCATTTTTCTAAGCTGAATTCTAAGGAGCATCTTGTTTGATTTATGCCACAAATGCAACCGTTCAGAATTGACTCAGATTTCTAAAAAGAAAATATTTGAATAATAATGTGTAACTACTTTTAGTTAAAATATCTAGCACTTATAATTTAATTTTTGATTTCTTGATGTAAAAAACCTCCATGTATTTCTAAGACTACAGTTAAAAAAATTAATAACCCAACAGCACATTCTAAATGAACAATCCTTAATATTTTAACATGAAAGACTTTGGACTAGAATCAAAGAACATTAGTCACTTCAAAAACTTCTTATCAACTTATGAACATGTCATTTAAATTTACATAAATTATGTATATGTGTGCATATATATATTTATACTAAAAAATCATAACTTATAATGTTCTGCCACTAATAAGAAAGGGATTCTGTGACTGGTATTTAGGCTATTATACTTCTTCTGAGTAGATGTATCAACATTTCAAATTACTTATAAAACAATAAATCTCAATCTCAAATAAGTTCAAGTACACTTTTTCTCATATAGGTCTCCAAAATAAATTAAAATTTCCCAGGTCATTAAACCCTTTTATGAATATAATTAATTCCTAATATAATATTGTATCAAGAAATCATTTTTGAACTGATGTGTATGGGAAAGCTGATTTCACCCTCCACTGCTAACAACTTACCCCTTCTCTTGGGTAAGTTAGCAGTGGAGCAGCTGACCCAGGAAAGCAGTCACCTTAGTGGCTGAGGGTAGTAAGTATATTTGCTTTCCAGGCACTCAGCACCCTCTCTTGAGCTCTGAAACATATGACAGGTTTTGCTGATCTCCAGGATGCTGACACAGTGCCAGGGGAAGCTTAAGTTCAAGAGAGTAAGAAAGTATGTGCTGGAGCTATATCAGGAAGGTAGTAGTCAGTGGATTTCCATGAGACTTAATGTCAGGTTAAGCATGTGGTTATGCAGACTTTTTTTTCCTCAGTAGAGCTTCCCTGGCACAAGCATTTGGCTAAGGAGCTGCTTGTGGCATGTGTGCGTGGCTCAGGAAATCATGAGCGCATTGGTGGGGTTGGTGGCACTTAAACTGGCACTGCTGCCCTACAAAGGACTCGGTCTTACTTTCTGTGCAACAGAGATGATCAGAGGATATGTTTTCATTGCAGAAATTACTTATATTAAAACTTACCTAATTGAAAATCTTTCCCACCAACATTTCTTCCCTATACTTGCGCCTGCAGACTCTCCAGAAAGAATACACTGCAGGCTTATAGCGCTGCACTGCTTGGCATGGGGCTGATACTGTAGGCAGCCTGCCTACGGAGGCAGACATTTGCAAAACATGTCATTTGCTGCAGAGTAGAGATAGAGAAAGGTATTAAAACACAAGTGGCACTACAGAATGGGAACACAAACTACTAAAATGTGCAGACTCGGTTTATTTTGTGACAGCTGGGAACCCGTATCTCTGCTGAAGGACTCAAGGATGATTCAGCAGCATCCCAACCCCTTATTAGACATGTGGTTCTCTCCCGGATGTCTGAGAGCTTAGATATAACTACATATACTAACTAATCAAATATGATTTCCATAGACAACAAATGTGTTAACATTTTGCTGTGATTAAAAGTAAAATATCCGTATAGCTAAACTTTTCCTTATAGGTGTAAAATATAGATATATCCCAGGGAGTATTGATAAAATTATTTCTTGCTGTTTGCACAGGAAAGTTACTGAAATGTTTGTATTCACATATATCATGAGTAGCAAACAAATACATGTAAGAGGTAAATTAAAGAAGTCAGTATATGCTCTTTCTTTTTTCCTCTCTGGCTTGGTGATTCTGAACCTATAAGATTAAAAAAGGCGTATTTTTACCTCAGTCATCAGAAGCAGCTCACACAAATACAAAAGCCTTCCAAAAGTGATAGAAACATATTGACATTAGCAAAAATGTTCAGTAATTGTTTCAGCAATGCCAAATATTTAAAGCCTGTCCAAAGGCAAGCTTGTGTTGAAAATATGTCATAGTTTGATATTCCATTGGTTTCAGTGAAATGACCATTTAATATACGGATGGAAAAATGAAAGGCACTGTTAAGATTTTTAAAAAAAGGTTAAGTGCTAAATAATACAGTAGTTATCAACCATATGTTCTACATAATGAAAGACAAGAATAGTGCATATGCATACACATAAATATATTGCCCACATATATTCTATTATGAATAATGAGTGATTATGTAGATTGAATTTACCCAAGTGTGTATATATATATATGTCCAGAAAACATCTCATGTGAGGAAGAACTATCCAGGTGAAGAAAGATTTAGTGGCATCTGATTCTGGTCCAATCACTGATATCAGAATTGAGGAGTGTTGAAGTTCTGTCTTGTGTTCCAGATTCTCCAAGAACTCCAGCTGGAGCCTGCTCTAGATTCCCAGCTCCAGCTGGCTATGGGTGGCTCTAGTCTGTGTAAAACTGACACTTTAATGAGATTCATTCTTCTAATTGAAAAGAAAGATTAGACTTTTCAGCCATCCGTGTAAACAACAATCCATAGAAATAAAGGATCATATTTTATGGATTACTAATGTTTTCCAAGCCATTCCATCATTAGCTGTCAAATTTAAAGGAAAAATAAGTTAGTAAAATAAATATCTGCTAATGGGTATGAAGGGTATTTTGTTTCTACATTTAACAATGTATTAAGTTATAATAGAGACCACTTTTCCAGTTACAAATTTATGGGTAAATTGTATTCATATGCTTAAAATGGAGCACTTTCTTGGAATTCAGCACAGTAGGGTCACTAGATCATGTTAGATAATAATGCAGGTCATACAGTGCATGAATGATAGGAAAAAAAACAGCCATGTTTTAGTCTAACGTGTCCATCATTACAGATGTTTCCTTTGTAATTTTAGTTTTCCCATGCTTTCTTCTGACCTTCTACTTAATTTGTTTCTTTCTTTGCTGAAGTACTATGGTGTCTGATTGCTGCTTGAAGGTGTTAAATTATTAAAATATTAAGTGACTGAAATAGAAAAGTAGTGTTATAATTTTCTGAGGGAAATTTGAAATTTCCTTTGAAATTGAAGTAACACTTTTTATAGGCAAGATTTTGCCATCTGATATACAAGCACACATACGCATATACATGTATTTCTGTAAACTGGTCATGACATTTTTGTCTTCATCATACAATCAAATGTATCTACTGGATCTTAATATAAATTATAAAATAACCTCTCTCTCATTGCAGAATGCTATTCTGCAGCATGAGCAGTTTCTAAATGATGGTTTGATTTATATTCCCATCACTTAACCTCTTAGAAAGAAAAATATAAAACTCCCAAATTCTAAAAGAAATTTATAACTTGCAGGTAAATGGCCACTTTAAAAGCTTTTTTCCCTCTATTAAAAATGTGCAAAGCTTGTAGTTCATTGTGTAACTGAAGGTCGAGGTGACTGAATGATGACTGCACTCTGGAAGTTATTGTGCTATACAGTGCCACCATGAAAAGACAAGCATCAATCTATGCTTTGGCTTTTTAAGGTACATTTGCGTTAATAGAAACCTCATGCTCAAGCTAGAACTAGAGCAAAGAGCAAAGAAGAGAGAGAGAGAGAGAGAGAAATGTGTGTTGGGGAGGGAGAGATCCTGCATTTTTATAAGCAGTTTCTAAAATAATTATTCCAGCTGTTTGTAAAATGGAATACCCACTTTGCATGTCAGGGAGCAGTAGGCATAGACTGCTTTGCAAGGGAGGGTGAGCTGGGAGTGCAAGGCAGGCTGTCTTGTTTGAAATCTATATATTTTTCATATTGTTCTTCATAGTAATAATGAATGAGAGAATGATCTAACTGCAGATGATTATGAAGATTATATGAGAGATATGTATTTAAAATCTTTTCTCGTGAAATTTTGTTTTCTGTTTTAGCCTTTTATTTTTGGTGGTGGCAATGTGTGCTACTAACACAAACAAGCTCCAGCAAAACTTGTCACTGCAGAAACCAAAAGCACCTGAAAATAGATAGTATTTCTGTTTGGGCATGTCACTTTTTACTTAAAAAAGACACTCCATCAACCATAAAGCATAGAAGTTAGACACATGATCTGTATGAGTGATGGGTCTTTGTGGAAAAAAAAAAATCAAATTTTTTCCAGCCTTTGGGAGAGTTCTAAAACTTCATGATTGTAATCTGAAAAATCCTGCTCATTATGTATAATTTTATTAGCTCATTACAAAGAACATGATATTTTTTATTTGCAACTTTAAATATATTTTCTTGAGGAATAAGTCTATTCTAATATTATCCTTTATTTCAATGTATCAAAATGGCTCGATGGACAAAGTCTGGTGCTTGAAAACAAATCCTTTGGGTAGCTATGTATGCAAATGAAGTAATTAATATGAAATTAAACATATATCTATATCTTTGATATAGCTCTAGTGGGCTAAAGGAAGATGAGATGACTAAATATTCCATTGTTAAAATGAAACTGTTTCCTTTCAGTGTTTTTCATTTCTTTCCCAATCACATTTTTTTCCAAGGTTTTGTTGTGTTTGTTTGTTGGTATGGAGGGAGGTGTTGTTTGGTTTTTTTCCCCTAATTTGGTGGAATGAGAGACTGGAGAACCAACCATTTTTGTTTACACAAACAGGTGATTTTTAGCTAATGTTTTTTAGATATTAATAAGATATCATAGACATTTTTTTTCCTGTGATATTTCTGATGCAGATAATGATTTATTGTAGTTTGTACTTGGTTAACAAAATATTGTAGTAATTTTGAATGAAAATTAGGTTATAAACAACCAAGAGACAGCCTTCTCAGGAAAAGTACTGAAAAATCTTTGCTTTGTTATTTGGGATATTTCTAGAGACTGGGTTAGAAACTAGCTTCTATCTGTCAGCCTACTCTATATACATTACATATTGATATTTCTATTCCTGTTTAAAAAGTGGCCTGTAGTAGTTATAGGTGGTTGTTATGGTGTTGTTTGTCAAAAGTCTTAAGGCCATGCAGAGATAGTCATGAAGCTCTTGCTCTGCTAAAGCTATTGTTTTAAGTTTTAAAAAAACCCAACCCCCCAAAAAATCCACAAACAAAACCCAAAACCCCCAAAACAAAGCAAAAATTCCCCTCATGCTCAAGCAATAAAAAGATAGTGTTCCTTTTAAAACTCTTCAGAGTGATAAATCATACATAAATCACTTTGCTTTTGAAAAGTGTCTCAGAGGAATGCTTCCTATGAGAAACCCTTGAAGGAAAAAAAGCCTTTTTGTGTCAAGCTGGAAAATAGTTCTTACAAAATGCACTGGATCTGTCTGTTCCCTAGCCAGCAGTTACCAACAGAGCCTCATAGCCTACAAGTAAATTAGGTTCAAGAATTCTCTTCAGCTAATCACAACAAATTCAGCTGTAAAACTGGATTTCTTAGTGAGTATTTTCTCTTATTGGTAATATTGTTCTCATATGGGATATCAGCTTTAGCATTTCTCCAAAGTGCAGCATCTTCATCAGTATAATACTGGTGTGATATAGACATAAAAGAAAGAGTGCCACACACTAAATGCATAATTCTGCTTCCACAGCACCAGAATGTTTTTAGGGGCCAGACTGTTCAAATAACCATCCTAGCTATACCACTAGGGGGATTTTCCCATATTAACAATATTTTGTCTTCGGTAATAATCTTATGCTGTTTAAACTTTTAAGTTTCTGTAAGTGGTATTCTTATTTTTTCTTTCTTCCTTTTTTTCCCCAGTGACTGTCTAGAGTTATAGTATCTCCCTAAATTCCTACCTATTGCTTGGTTGCTACAGGAAACCATAGTTCATGGAACAACACTAACTCTATTGACTAGCCTAATAAGTTATTTCTGAGTAGTCAAAGGGTCATTTATTGCCACCTGTTGTTAACAAACAGTAGCAGGAAGTCTAGTTTTAAGTACCTTTTTTTTTTTTTTCTTTTTTTTTTTTGGAAAGACTAGGCAGATGATGATGAGAAGCAGAAGGAACAATGACTTGCCAATTTTTTCCTGAATTATTACCAAGTATGAACACCTTGATCTCATCTCAGAATGTGTTTATACTTTAAAATACAACATATTTCTTCTCCAATATTTACAACATCCTATTAAACTCCGAACAGTTTTGTCCCGGATAATCTTCTCTGGAGACAGCACTAATAATAAAGCCCAGGAGTGAACTCAGGCACTGGATCTTGATTGTATTGCAAATTAATAGCTTTTACTTGCCTTGGTTTTGGGGTATTTCTGCTAGCTTTCTCCAGTATGAATGCCTCCTGATAAGATTCTACCAGGTTTTTATTTTCTGCCTTCTACAGTCCCTCCCTACTGTCCCATCATGTTTTGTTATCTGAAACCTCTTCTACATACTTCTATGTCAAATCCCTGGGCATGAAAATCACAAACACACTTTCTGGCCATAAAGAGACCACTCAGAGTTGCAACATGGTTCACATTTAGAGACTTCAAAATTAAAACCCCTTCCTATCACATACACACCAACAGCTGTCTCTTGGGGCCAAAGCAGCATCACAAACATATCAGAGATCCCTTAGGGCCTTTTCACCACTTGTCCTCAAGTTCAGTCATTGCTCCTTGGGTCAGATGCTCTTTAACAAACTTCTGGTAGCAATGGTATGGCAATGGCTAATGACTTGTTCTGTAGATATAATTTGTTCAGCTACACAGCTTTCTTAGAAGACATAAGGAGTAAAAGGCTCCATAAATTATACTTTGAGGTGACGACTGGAGCTCATAAAACACATTCATGTTGCACATATTTATCTGATTGTTGAGAGATAAATAACAATATTACTCATTGACAAGCAGTAGGCTCATTACCAGTTGTTTAATTATGGTATTTGAATGACTACTTCCATCAGTCCAGAAGAATGTAAGAATCTTCTATGTAAACGTAGTTACTTCTGAGAGTAGGTGTAAACATTAGCAGCTGGTAGGTCTGCATGTCATGTGTTACATGTCCTAGGAGATTCTAGGTGTGTTTATTCTGTATTTTTTCTCATCATAAAAAAAAAAAAAAAAAGAAAGGGTAACAAGCATCTTATTATAAGTGACTAGTATTTAGAATTCTGTATTAAATAAAAAAGGCCCTTTTTTAATTTCAGAAAATAATGAAAGAGTGTGACATTTATATAAAGCTTTTCAAGGCATGGGATTCCCGAAGAACCCAAAGTACATTGAAAGAGATGTACTTTTGGGGTGAAGTGCCTTCTGCCAGCAGAAAATACAGCAGAGAAGCTGAACACAATATAGCATAACAGGAAATGAAGACTATCCATCCAACTAGAGCTACAAAGGAAGGCAATTACCCAAGTAGATTTTGATTGAGGCCGCTGGGTACAATAACTCCACAGTTTTAAAAGAGTAATGACCAGTGAAACAGCAAATTAAATTTTGTGGCCCCAATAACTGAACTCAAATATAATTTTAATTAAAATCTAGATTTGAACTCAGTGTTTCCTAGGAGATCTTATAGCTATCGTATCTAAGGTCAAAACACCTTAACATGTGGAAAATAATTTGTCTCATTGCTGCAACAGCATGTAAACATTTTACCAATTATGTGTTCCTGGAAAGGATGAAAAGCTAGTAATTAAAGAGAAAAAGAAGCTCTTGATTGCCTGTCAAAGCACTAAGAGGAGAAAATGCCTCTTGAAAGCATTTAAAGGCTAAGTGTTAATGTGTTAAGGGACCATTCATTTTTAATTAGGTTATAACACATGGGATGCTGTGTATCAGACATCACTGATTCCTAAATGGTAATAATTAAAGTTTGTATTTACAAAGTACATAGTAAGGAAGAGACAGCTTAGTTTACAGTTAGGGTTTGGTATTTGTTTGCTCAGCTAATGGTTCCATCCAACTTTTGTGTTTTCCATTCACTAATCGATATAAAAAACCTGTATTCCAAATACAATAGCTGGGTTTCAGGATTAAATTTCCACTTTCACAGACTACTTCTGCTTTCTCTGAGGACATATTATATGTGATTGCTAGATAGAATAATTTTTAGAATTTGTTTACCACATTACCCCCTGACTGTTAATTTTTGAAAACATCTGCATGAGGTATTAATGCAATATTTGTGTGATATACAAATCAGAACATCTTTAACACACAATTAACTGCACAGACATATTCTGTAGCATATCTATTAATCCATTGTGAGATTATACCTGTTAACTCTTATTTAAATAAATTCTATTTGATTTATTTTGCTATAGGAATTTGTATAGGGAATCAACATAGTTCCTTATTCTAAGCTACCACTTGCGAATAAATAATTAATGAGAAAGGCTCATCTCAGGGATGATATATAGGAATCATTAAGCATGCCAAAGAGAAAAGGATGAGGAAAGCAAAGTGCATTTCTGCAATTGGAGAACAGTGGAATACAAGTCAGTCAAAAGAAAATGAAGTGGATTTTGTGTTTAGGTAGATGGGGTATGTACTATGTCATTGGCTTAATCAAAACCAGCCATGTGGGAAGTAAAGCCAATGCCCTTACCTAATTAGCCTTGAAGATGAGATGGAGACAGAAGCTGCAGATGTATGTTGGTATGGTAAAGAACTCTCCTGTCCTTTATCCTGATGTAAATCAGAGCCGCTGAAGTATAGCAAATTTGAAACCTTTTCAAATGAAATACGAGGAGAGAATCTGACCTTAATACTTTTTCTCTTCTTCAATGCTAAAGTAACTTGCCATGATGAAAGCAAAATTTTAGCCTCCAACTGCATCCTTGTCCTCTCTGTACAGCTTTGTCCCAGCAGTTTCACATCATCATGATCTAAACTTCAGAACAATCCCTTTTTTTTTAAGAAGGGTGAGCAACAACATCTGGCTTTTGGGAAACTTGTCGTTTTGGAGAATTCTGACCACCCTGGCTTCTGTCTAATAACACTTTCTTGCTCTGTGCAAGAATGGGGCTTGCAATTCCATAATTAAAACAATTATTTCAGAGGTTGTCTTCTCTTTTGGGTGTTGATTACTTTGTATGAAGTGACGTTTATGAATTGGCGACATCTATCCAAAGCTCCTTGTTTTGGAAATAAGATCAGAGAGGATTATACATCTCTCAAAGACCAAACTTATATACTCATCTGTAAATAAAAATAAGTCGATGTATTTTAATCAAAATTCCAATCTTAATAATGCCAGACAAATTTGACATATTTCAAAATGGGACCTAAACTGTATGGAAAAGATTTTATTCAGATGCTGCACATAGGACTAACCTGTAATTCCTCATAAATCCTGGTGATAGGAGATATCAGTAGGAGAGGAGTAATATCAGACTTCCACAGTCATGGCTTAAACATTTTGAAGTTTAAAATATCTACGTACTAATAATTATTAGTAAAATAACCATATACAACTTAACTTGAAACCCCACAATGCCTGCAGGAGGTTCTCAGTATTTTTTAATATGATTTTATTTCACAGAACAATATTTCTGCCTTAGCTGGCATGTTTAAAATTAATGAATGGGCTGAAATTTTCTCTCCAGGGGTCAAGAACTTTCACACTTGGTGAGAAATGTCCTGTGATTCTTGGTACCAAAATCTTCTGAAAGACCTGGTTGATATATGTATCAGATAATGACAAAAATTTCTCATTTAATGGCAATGAAAAATCTATCCAGAGTTATTTCTTCAAGCACTCTTGGAATTTGAATGTGATCTGTCACTTGTGCATGATCGTTGATGCTTCTTTTAAAATCGGATTTTTATACTTATGGTTGATTCTTTTATTTCCCTGTTGGAGAGTTACTGTCTCCATCTCTCCTTATAACTCAGTTTGATCTCATATTTTAGTATAATCATATGTACATGTCATCCAAACAGAGACATTAAAATTTTATCTGGATAATTTCCAAAATATGAGTCCCAAAATCTGTGTAAATTTAAAATAAATTAAACCATTAATCAACATACATTTATGAGATACTGATGAACTTAGTCATTTAAGTTAAGGAGAGTGAACACCAAGTTAGCAAAAGAACTCCTTTTTCTTGCTCTGCAAAACATCCTTGGACTAAAAATGACCATCTAGTAGCAATAAAGTGCAATAATAATTTGTTATCTGGAATGAAAAGCTGTTACATTTATTGCAATAGATTTCAATTTACCAAATCAAAAATACATTTTGATCAGTAGTTTTTAAAAGCAAACTAGTGATAAAGACACAATCTCATGTTTATTTGATTTGGATCATTATTATTCAGATGAAGTATACTATGCAATCCAACAGAGTTCACAGTTACATGGTAAGCGTGAAAGTTTATGCAGCTGCATTTTTTTCATTAGACATCAGATATAACATGTCTTCCTTAGTTTGTTCAAACTGTTTCACTTATTCAAAATGTCAGCCCACAGAATTTCAGTTTTCATTAAGTGATTTATTAATTCCTGTTAATACCTTTTTCTTATTTACTAAATAAATTTCCCATCTCTTTCAGTATATATAACTGTTCCTTCTAACTGATTTATGTAGAAAAGTTTGAGGCCTGATGCAGATGTATCAATTGACAGAGTTAACTGAATTCCTCCAGATTTACCTTGATGTGAGCTAAGAATTAGGCTATTCTCTCTTAACTGTCTCACTATTAGGGGAAATCTTATGAACTTGTCAAATTTCTGTCAAGATACAAAAGATGTAGTCTTGTTTACTGGCTGATATAAAACATTAACTGAATGCGTTATACCAGCTGGTGTAAATATCAGCCTTAATAAAAGGAAGCTAAAATATATTACATACTATGCTATGTCTAGAATTTTCACTGATACTTAGAGGAAATACACAACAATCAGAGTAAGGCTTTTTTTTTTTCCTCTTGTCTTTGGAGAAAATAATTTTGAACTGTTCTACTGACATCTTGATGCAAGGGTGCAGTTACTGTTCTTCTGTCTCATCTTGATGCAAGGGTGCAGTTACTGTTCTTCTGTCTCTGTCTTGCAAACTGAAACTGCCAGAGTAAGTGTTTAGCTTGCTTTGTTTCATGTCTCTGCAAGTATCAAAAACATTTAGTAACCAGATCCGTTAGATGCAAATACCAAAACCATTCTAATCAAGGTCAAACAAGACAGAACAAAGCCAAAATACTCATTGCAACAGGCAGAAGTAACTGTCAAGAACATCTTGGTTGTATAGAGCAGAGGAAGATGACTCATCTACCTGAGCAGCATATTCACTATTGCTGCTGATGCTGCCAGATCTGTGGCTCACAACCACTGCTACAGAACATCAAATTCCTTTGGGCTTGATGCCACCTCATGCTGTGTTACAGCAGGCTCACACTGGATCTTCACAGTCCAAAATGAACAAAATCCAAATAGCCAGAATTACTAGAGCAGAAGGGATTAAATTCTTCCTGGTGCTCTGTGACCTGGCTGGAGTCTTGAGAGGATACTGGGGGCAGAAATTAGACATGTGTTTGCAGTTTGACAGTATACTCTGTTGTTGACCCAGTTCCTCCTGGCAACAGTTCAACTAAAGCTAAACTTATTAAAGGCAGTGGAATTTGAAGATGTATTTATTATATGTTTCTAACTGACAGAATGGCTGCGGCTCTGGGGCGCTGGGGAGAGAGCAGAGATACCATAGGTGAAGAAGGGATGTTTGTATTATTACATACATGAAGATTTTAAAGGTGAACTGCCTTATACTTCCTTTAATTGCTTACAAGTAACAGATCTTGTGAAAGCTTTTGCCTTTTTTTGAAGCCGTAAAAATACCCCTCAACAAATGGGTTTCTGTACTGGGTAAGGTTAAGCATATTAACATAAGAGGTTTTGGCCACTGTGGTAAAGCCAGTCAAAACCTCAGTAGTGGAAAAGGGCAACTCTGTAAATGTTGATTCTCTGAGGCTAAAATGGTTTACAACAACATCTTCAGTTTGACAAAGGTTTTTTGAAATATATTCAGTTCCGAGGGCAACCTGTCTACTGTCTTTTGAGTTGTTTTGTTTTGTTTTGTTTTGTTTTTCTTGTTTAGCTGCTCTTTTTTTTGCCTTTCCCTACTTCTCCCTCTTCCCCAATCTGCTTGGAGAACTGCACAAGAACCCTGAAGTGGATAGCTTTGCTACATGGGTTGAGGATCTCCCTTGAAATGCCAGGATGACTGCTGTCAGCACATATTTTTGTTCTGGGAACATTATGTCCCAGGTCTCAGCCCCTTTAGCCTGTTGTAGTTGTTCAGACAGATCTTTTCAGGCAGATCTGTGAAGTATCTGCTTTAAAACTATCCTGCTTTTAAAAGTGTCAGTTCCTTCTCTCCCTAGGCACCTGTGTCTGAGGGGCTGGAATTGCAATCCCAGGGTAAATGCTTCCACACTGGCATAACAACAGTTTTCAGTTTATACTGAAATGTGCATTACCTGGTATTCATGAGGTGTGACAGGGCAAAGGGGCTTGTTCACAGGCTCTTTTCTGTTCAGTTTTGTCCGTCTTCTTGCATTTCTCAAAATTCCCTTTTCTTTTTGATATCAGAAATTCTTTCCTGTGAGGGTGGTGAGACACTGGAACAGGTTTCCCAGAGAGGTTGTGGCTGCCCCCTCCCTGGAAGTGTTCAAGGCCAGGTTGGACGGGGCTTTGAGCAACCTGGTCTAGTGGAAGGTATCCCTGCCCATGACAGGGGGATTGGAACTAGATGATCTTTAAGGTCCCTTCCAACCCAAATCATTCTGTGACTCTATATTTCTTTAGTTCACTTTATACATTTCCTTATAAAGATAGCTTAATTAAATACATATTTTACTGTATAGTAAACTGCTTTGAGGAACCTTTATACCCTTTCCCAGTGTCTGGAGATAATCATGTTTATAATGACTTTACTATTATTGTGGTACATCTATATAAAGTGTTCTGTTAACTTTCCTCCTAGATCTGATATTTTAATAAAAAAGAACTTACGTTTTTTCTATATAATGTATTTATTTTACAGTATTTGCATTTTTCAGGTTTGTCTGGAGTCTCTGGTCATGGTCATCTTCCACAGTCATCATTCTGTAATAACAGTATTGTTCAATTAGAGAGGGGAAAAGAAAAAGAAAATTGTATGTTACTGGTGAAATATTTGACAGCAAAACAATGCAGTCAAATACAGACTAAAATATAGTTTTCCAAGAACAGTTGTGCATACACAGACATCTTGTTTGTTTTCTTTTTCTCCTCACCCTCACTTCTGCCCCAAGCATGCTTCAGCTATTTTGGTCTAGAAAATTATCAGCTAATATGTCTTTCTTTTTTAAACTGTGGGAAATAACTTTATTTTAGAGATTCATTTTATTATGTCCATAAATTATATCTTTTCCTACAGTATGCATGGTGTTTATTTGTTTTGTTGCTCTGTCTGCACTGTGATTCCCAGAAGAAGGTGTACATGCAGATCTCTGTTTAGATGTCCTTATATTCTTACATTATAGGATGTACTCAATAAGCTGTTTTGGGAATGAGTCTAAGAAAGTTTTAAAAAAGTCTGGAGACATGCCTTCTCATGAATCCAAGCCACAGGAGGTGGAAAGGAGAAAGGAGGTGTCTGGTGAGCAGTAAATAAGTGATGTGTCTTCTGTGGGACTGCAGTGGCAATGATAATATAGAGCTACACAGTGGCAATTTTCACCAGCCAGCTCTGCTGGTTCAGGCCAAGCTACCTGTGGCATGTTTCCCATGTTTTTCACTTGCAGAGAGAGAAGCTTAGAAATTTGGGAATTCTGCCTTGGCTGTATGCTTTTGTCCTAGGGGGGCAGTGTTGTAGACCCTGGGGAGGTCCAAGACCTCTGCTGCTGACCAGCCCTGGCTCTGTCTGGTTCAGCTCCTTGGGGCTCTGTTAAACACTTGTAGCAAATGCCTTCTCCAGCTGCTGGAAATCTCCTGGAATTTTTACAGATACAGGGGCAACAAGTAGGTCTCCAGCACAGGATAACGGTTGTACCATCTTGGCCTGAGAAAACTCAACTAAAATAATTTACCTATTGCCCTTCGTTTCCAGTTGATATTCTTTTTTTCTGTGGAAATTTGAGATCCTAGTTTTCATCCTTAACCCATACATAAAAGGCAATTTTTAATGTTAGAAAATTCAGTATTGACCCACATTCTTCTCCCCTTTTCTCTTGTTGCCAAAAGCTAGTAGCTATTAAAAAGGCTCAGAAGCATCTTCAGAAACAAATTAACCTCAGCGAAGCGTATCTGTCTCTCACAGATGCGATTAAAAAAGAAGAGGAATACCTCTGTGTATATTTCCTCTTACTCATGACATATTATCAAAGCAATGATATTCTTGGTTTTTGGGGTGAAGTAAAAAAGTGAAGAATTATAGAGCAGGACATCTGTTCTTATAGCAGTAAGTGCTTTTCCTTGTGTTTCCTTCAGCTCACATTTTAATCTTTCTGAACAAGCTTTGATAACCTCCATTCAAACCAGTTACTTCTATCTCTGATCAGGAGAGGGAAACAGCTTGCAGGTGTCTTTCTGTTTCTGTTCTGTCTTATCAGCAGCTCTCACACATACAGCCGCTGAATACAGTTTGACCACTTTTTGGATATTCTGCTTTATGGGAAACACATATTTTAAAATGTTTTCCATGCTCAGAACAGGTAGTTTTGAACTTTTTAATTCAAATTTTCTTCTTTGATATTGTTTTAAAGCACATGTGCTCCTTATAGTAGCTGCTTCACAAAAATAACAGTTTTTACCGATTTCACTTACCAGCTCTCAGTACTTGCATGGGCTGCCAAGGCTTCCCTGGGGTTGTGAACCCTCAACCTTTAAATTTCACATGGCTTGCTACCATGACTACTTAGATTGTCAAAGGAGCTGTGTTCAAAAGCTACAGAAATCAGGAGCTAGTAATTTAAAGAAAATGATTTGGAGAGGGCAATTTATCACTGTCTACTTTTACATTTGAATTTGTTGAAAGACAACATGCAGAGTAAGTACAAAGTTATACAAATTACTTCTCTTAACAATGGTATTGTGGGCTGAGTAACAGTAGAGGGACTTAGAGAGAGAAAAGCATATTATTGTTATTGTTATTTGAATCTCTATAATGAGTGACTCAGCCTTGCTTTACATTCTTTCATAGAGCATCTCAATGTATATGAGGTTGATTTTATCTGTGTCTAACCTCGATTTTCCTATGTTCCAGTGTATCTAAGAGAATAATCTACAGTTATATTCTATAGCACTGTAAAGGAGAAAAACATTCCAGAATGTAATGCAATTAGATTAAAACTATTTACTTTTAAATGTTGCAGAGGAATTATTCAAATTATTCAAATTCCTCTAACTATTTATTTGTTTTTATGTTAGTAGAAAAAATTTAAAAGATTTAAAATTAAATATTTCCCTATATCTGGCTTTACATATAGCAGATTCAGATGCACTATACACTTGTAGATATTTATTATATTGGCATGGGTACCACTGAATAGATACTGTATAATGTGTATGTTAGGAGTCAGGCAAGCACAGAGATCTCAAAGAGAAATTGTTACATAAAAGGGAACACAACAAAGTTGTTGAGTTCAGGTATGCCAGCTGTCTGTAGGTTTGAAATAAGTTGCATCTTTTCCAGATGGGTACTGCCTTTTCATCATTTTTAAAGGGAGACTTAAGAGACTTGTATTTCTTAGCAGATGAGTTTCAAGGTGAACTGAAAGGAGAAAGAAGCTGTGAAATGGCACATAGAAATTGTCACCGTTTTTTTTTCCCAAACGCTCTTCCACTGATGCATTTTCAATACTATTTTCAGAGTGGGTAAATACATTATTTCAATGTGTTGTTAACCTCAAGAAACTGAAAAACAATGAGGAAAACTGTTTATTAAGGACAAGCTAATTGCATGACATGACATTTTCCATCATTGCATCAGATTTAGATTGAATTGTCAATGACAACTGGCAATGACAACTCATCCAGCCTAGAAGAATTTATCCTTTTTGTTCTTTTCTTCTCCTCTGCTGAAAGCTGTTAGCTCACTGAAATTATATGCATATTCTGTGAGAAGGTCTTAAAACCAAAAAGTACTGCTGGGTGCTCACTTCAGTGTTTATACTCCTTTATTTTTGTAATTTTTTCCAAAGGAAGAAACCAGGTACCTGTTGGGCCTTGCTGAATGAAAAATAAATTAGCTGTTACCATTCTCTCAGTGATTTATTCCTTTATGAGTTGATATACATATTTTTAGTTTATGAATGAGCATTTCATAAGGAATATGCAAAGTATTAAGTCTGGGTTTTTTGTTTTCTGCCCACTGCTGGTGTTGTTTTTTTGTGGAATCTTTAAATTAAATTTTTTTCTTATTTTTATTTCCCATTTTATGAGATATACTTTCTTATGAGAAGTTTAACAGGAGCTGAAGCTCACATTTCAGTAAACCTATCACTAAAAAAGAGACAAAGCATTTTGTTAATAGAGAAGTGGGCAAAAATTATTTTATGTACATTTTTACATTTATGTCTTGTAATTTATGCAAGAATAGTTAGAAAAGCTTTCAACTATTGTTTATAAAGAGGAGCTAGCATAATCACTCCTTAAGGTAAAAAAATCTTAATAAATCTAATCAGAAGTGAAAGATAGGCTGCATATTAAGTAGTTGTTTAGATCATCACCACAGACATGATTGTGTTGAGCAGCAGCTTCTTCAGCACCTTTACTTCACAGAATTGCAAGGTTTGTTTCTTACTGATGAACTTCACTCCCAGTCATTGTAGTCTGATTTTACAGCAGTTAATTGATAGGAAAGGTTAGAAGGTTGTCACTGACATGGTCTAGCATCTTTCTTCTGCCAGAAGTATTATTCAAGAGGCATGACTATAGCACTAGCCCTTGCTGTTCAACTGAAATAATGTTTAAGTTAAAAGAGCTTATTCTGACTGAAGAGTAGGAAGGCAGTCAAACCTAACTATTTTTCCAAGGAATTTCACTTAGGCCTCAACTTTGCTGTGTGCATTATTTAACTCCCCAGTATGTATCACATTTGAACACATGCACACGATTTCATGATAATTTGCAAATGGGAAGATGAGTCTAAACACACAGATTCATATAGATATGCATGCAGCCCAAAAATGCACCTAACAACTGGGAATTAAGTGTTGAACAGTTTTATATTTTGTTTTCCATTTCATACCCCTAGTTTGTGCTATAGTATATTTTTTTTGATATCT
Organism: Strix uralensis; assembly: GCF_047716275.1. Lineage (NCBI taxonomy): Eukaryota > Metazoa > Chordata > Aves > Strigiformes > Strigidae > Strix > Strix uralensis. The sequence goes on from NC_133975.1 coordinate 45,607,681, forward strand.
CTTTTGGATGATTAACTCTCTCCAAGTGACAGCTGATACCTACTTTATAAGGAAGGGTAAGTGCAGCTGTAGGAGTGTATTTCTTTGTGATTGTATGTATGGTGTTTTTGACAGCCTTTTCTAAACTGTATTTGCAGGCAGTTCTTGACAGAGCTGCTTCCCTTCAAGCATCCTTACCTGGGGCACTTCCAAGCATCCTGAGACTCATTCAAAACTGTCATCTTTTCTTGAACCTGGTCTGAAACTTAGTAGAGAAATGTGTGTCAAAAGATGCTCCCACCATAATCTCTCCTTCTGATTCTGTACAGAATAAATGGATGTGAAATGTTTTGGTCCATTAAATATAGGCTGCAGACTATTTTTTTGCCCTAGTTATCTACCAGCCATAGTGGAAATATAATTAGCACAGACACAAATTATGATTGTTGATTCTATTGGCAGTAAAATATTACTCATAATGCTCATTTATTGTAATTAGTATTACTAACCATACTGATTCCCAACGTGCTTAAGGAATAACAGTGACAGTCAATATTGTGTGAGGTGCCATACTAAAAATAATTGCAGAGACTCTGAACAGCGCTACAAACATGCTGCCGTTATACAAGCCTGCAGTTGTTTATGACACAAATGTCACTGTGGGTCATCTTTCTTAGCAGCAGGATTAGCAATAGTGTTTATGTGCAATTTTTCTGGAGAAGCTGTTGCTGTTTGTCATTAATACTTCTCCTGTACCTTCATTTACAGTGTGACAAGAGTGTTGGCAATTTTGGTAATTTTTTCTGATTAGCTGTATGAGTTACACAAGGTTTATCAGCACATTTTATCTTCTCCTTCACTTCCATGTGGGAGCTTGAAAGTTCCAAGAAATAGTTTAAAAGCACATATGAAAACATATGTATTGTCCAATTTTAATCAAACTGTCTTGTGAATGTGTGGCAAGATTAAGCAGAGCGGTTGACCATATGACACCCAGATGAAAACCATGCAGAATGTTAGCAGGAGTTGCCTGTCTATGGATGCATTTCTTTAATTATTTAGATGGTTCTACACCTGGTTTCTCTGCATATCCCATGTACTTAAAATAGAAACAGCATAACAATCTCTCTCATCTCTTAACTTACAAAAGAAATAGCTGAAATAGCTTATACAAAGCCATTCTGCTTGATTTGATTTTTCATTTGCATTTGTTCCAGAAAGTGGATGTTTTCTGACTGATTGTGCATGCACATGAAGAACTGATTAAGAAAAAGTTACTGCGTTAACTTTGTTCTTAAAGTTGTTTCTTATTTTTTGCTAATTGTAGAGCACATGGATTAGAGAAAAATTCCAAAAGAATTTGCTTTCTTTCCTCTCAGGTTAGTGTAATTTTCGTGTTACTTTGAAAGGTCACACACATGAATTTTGAAACTCCATATAGACACTGTAAAATGAACTCTGAATTAAGCAAAGTCCTTGTTCAGAGGAGAGCTCTAGAGGATAGCATACTCCTGATGAGCTCTAATGGCACATGTATACTGAATTTCCTGTTTCTTCAGTTTTTTTGAAAGTTGTGGTTCCTACATAAAAGGAATTGCTATGGATGTGTACCACCTCTCCTTTCAGCACTGGGGAGGACATCCTCATTACTGATGTGAAGGACAATGAGACAGGTATGAGGATGCTTTAGATGTTCAATTAGTAACTCTTATTAGAGAACCAGGCTCCTTGACAATGAGAAAACCTGGTCCTCAGCCTGTTCTAATTACTCTGAATGGATTTACATACATTTATGCCAGTTCAGTTGCAGGAATATGCATACACCTAATAGGAAATAGGTGATTTTTAGAGATGAATAAGTATTACTGATGATTATTAAATGCCTTTTACTGAGCATTCATTTCTGCTCATTGATGTATATACATGATCTTAATCTATGACAACATGTATTCAAAAGTGATAATGAATTCTATCATGATATGTATCTGTAAAACTAAAGAACTACTAAATTGTGGTAAGATGAAGGTAAGAATTGATCCACCTCACATAAAAACTTTTTGTTAAAATTATACCTTATATGAGTATTTTCTAGCAGACCCACAGTAAAAGTTAGTCTGTAATGAGAAGATATAGCTTATTTCTATTTACAAATTATCACTTTTTCCTCTGGAAGCTAGATATATTTTATATATACAGTTGCAGATTCTCTAAACTACACAGAGATCTAGGGAGTTGTATTTCATCATCAGGTTACTTAATTTCAAATGCAGTAAATCCCCCTTTTTTTTTTTTTTTTTTAATAGATAGGGTTAATAAAGTAAGCATAGCAATTGACTTTTAGATAGCTTCAAGTCCATCTGCCTCTAATTATGCCTGTAAATTTGCTTTCAATTCCTGGTCTGGCAGAAACCATGTTCAGATGCAGTGCTTCCAGGACTTGAAATTGCATTAATATGAAAGAGTTGCTAACGCAGTCTAAAGTATATTCTGACTTAACAATATACATTTCTTAGGAAGATAATTACGTTCCAGTTTGTCTAGAACAGAAAACAAAATATCATAGAAGCAGTTGCTATACATATATCATAACTGTTCCTCTGAACCTCTTGTTCATTGTTATATATGCTTTCCTGATCTATAGCTGAAAACTTGTAATATAGTGTGGTGTAGTACAAATGGAGATGATGTATTTCTTAGCATTATAGATCCTAACTGTGACAAGGCAGCAGAGTCTCACAAATGTACTGTCTGGCCATGCAGTAATGACAGCAAAATATTCAGAAACAGCTGTTATAAGGAATTATTTTCTCTAACCTTTGAGATAAAGGTAAATTTTTACAGTCATTATTATAAGAAATGGAACCAAAGCAGCAATTGCCAGCTAAGATTAGGATATTCAGTTTTCTTTCTTCTGAGTTATTTTCTCTTTGCTGTCATTTATCTACCCTTTCTTCTACTGGGGACATTTTGTTATGAAAAAAATCTTAATAAATTTGGTTATTCATTTATCTATATTTTATTGTTGCATGGTTGTTTCCCTGATAGTTTTGTATATGAAGTATAGCTGTTTTTTCATAGAAAACTTTGAAAACATCCTCTAGTATCTAACAACATTTTGGATATTCTTAGACGTCAAGCTAAATCCAAACTCCCAGTCTGAGCCTCCACTTTGATTTATAATATTATATCTATCTTGACAGAATGTATAATTCTGGTTTGGATAAAAATCTTGAAGCTAATTTTTGTTTCTGGATTAGGAAAGCATTTTGACTGTCAGCCCTGAAGCATCTTCTAAGATGTGCTCTAGGTCTGAATACTCAGGGTGTTTTCAATTCCAAGCAAGATGACAATGATGAGGTCAGTATGTCTATTATGTCTGTGACTTGCAGTTCCTATGAATTAAATGAGAATGATGTCTTAGTAGAAAACTGAAAATAAGTCTTACGTTGTCATATTTTTGCTTTCAACGTGTTGCAGATGATTTCATGGAGGTTAAGCATTTTTTCTTGGTCAAAATGATTTTTTCTTGATTCAAAAGTACAGATTATGTCAATGGAAAGGTCTGTGTCAAGCAAAACATTTTGTGAATTCATGTCAACATTGCAATATTGTTTTGGCTTAAAATAAATTAAACCCCTCCCCCACACCCTAGTGTTTAACTTTTAAATAAAAATGCCCTAACATTTCAATTTGAATGCTTTGTTATGAAATGTAATTTAAAATAAATGTTTTCCCCAAATTGAAAATGAACAGGATTTTTCTGTTTAGGTTGAATCAGTCATTTTGTGATGACCTAGAAAGTTTACCAAAATGTCACTTTAATGATCTTAATTTAAAAAAATATTCTTCTAAAGGACCCAAACAATCCTTTTAGGTTTTTTTCTCAGGAAACTGCCAAACCCCAGAACCATGTTCTGGTTTGACTAATGAATTTTTTTCCACTAAGTATCTTTTTCATCAAGTTTATATTTGGTCTCTTTTTTGTCCATTTTAGAACAATTTTTCACCTGGAAATCTACATAGTAGTTCTGGACTAAATAATTTCTGCAAAATACATAAACACATTATCACCTGAAATGTATCTAATTCAGCTGATAATCTTGTGTATGAGGGATTTCTTGAAGGTCCACTTATTTAAAAAGTTAGGCTAACATATACTTAAGAGTTAAACTTGTCAATCTGTGATAAATTTCCTGGTAGTTAATGGAGAATAATAGAAATTGTAGTCAGTCAGTCAAATGAGATGTGCAACATAAAATAAATGTAAGACATTAGCAATCCTGTGATATTTTCAAAGAAAGTACAAGTTACTTCACATCACCTCAGGTTAATAGCCGACGGTATTAGTTGCTGAACTACATGGTGATTTTGATCCTGTGACTTCTGTGTATGTGGTTTGTTAGCAGTGTTTCTGCATCTTTTCAAACCGAAGTACTACCTACTCTTATTGGAGAAAAAAAACCCCACACCTCAACAAACCTCTCTACCATCTTTGGTCTGAGACAGGGAAAATGAGATTCTCCTTGAGAAAGCTAAAGTCAGATGAGATACTATGATGCCTATTAAAGGACAATACATGTTAAAGTTGTCTATAGCTTGGAATAGATAAAATATTGTGTTTCATTATTGTGTTATTTTTGGATATATAACAAAGATAATGTCGTAAGAAAAATTATTTCTAGCTCCTAAGCTGCTGTTAATTCTTTCTTTCTTTCTTTTCAAAATTTACTTGCAATTAGTGTTTCAGGCATTATGCAAGAAGGCTGCAATATTTTTTATCTGTCTTTGTAACAGAAACATCTCTTAGTACAGTCTGTTGAACATTTTCTGGATACCTTTTCTAGAGTCACTACTGTGAGTCACCCGTAAAGGGAACTATATATTAAAATGTGACTCCTGATTTTGATACAATTTCCATATTTGAATCTGTGAGCATCATTTGTGCTTCCAGGAGTTAGTACATCTTGGCAACGTCTTCTGCTTCTGTCAGAAATTCTGACAAGGAAAATTTCAGCCATTTACCTACAATTTCCTGAAGTCTTAAATGAACTATGATTGAGCTGCTGGACACCTGGAAATCTTGGACAAATAGCCACTCCATATGTGCAGATCAGTTTTAGATACAGAAAAACTAATGCATCTGTGATCTACTCTGTATATGTTAGGCAGCTGATGTGTGTATGTGTAGCAAGTCAGAGACATAAAGAACATTGAATTTACTGCGTAGGAGCAGTGAGTCATTGGACTCACTCTGCACAGCTATGAATCAAAAAGCAAATAAGCATGCACATTTTCATGCGCGCAGTAAAAGAGACAAAATGCAGGAGATAATAATGTATGACTATTCAAGATTTACTATATTTTTATTTCTTGTATCTTTTTATTTCATTATACACAAAATGCAGTGGTACACAAGATGGTAGAGAGGTTTGTTGAGGTGTGGGGTTTTTTTTCTCCAATAAGAGTAGGTAGTACTTCGGTTTGAAAAGATGCAGAAACACTGCTAACAAACCACATACACAGAAGTCACAGGATCAAAATCACCATGTAGTTCAGCAACTAATACCGTCGGCTATTAACCTGAGGTGATGTGAAGTAACTTGTACTTTCTTTGAAAATATCACAGGATTGCTAATGTCTTACATTTATTTTATGTTGCACAACTCATTTGACTGAACAAGTGCTCCCTGCACGATGAATCAGTTACCCTCTAACTGCTCAGACCAAGCTGTCTGATGTAAATCTGGTTCTTCCAGTGCCTGGTTTCTGATTGATAAGTAGCCTGTAACGGGAACTACTGTAGTGACCTCTTAAGCTTGCAGTCCTCAGACATCGTGTATAATGTCTTAGTGAAAACAGGAAAAGAGAGAGATGCTAGGGAATAGAAAGACTTGGATCCATGTAAACAATACACTGCAAAGTGGAACTAGACTGTCAAAGGGAAAATAATTTGCTGCTGGGGAAATATATCACCCTAGAAACAAGAGAGGTGCTGTGGAAGAAGAGTGCCTATCTGAATCAAAGGCATTTCTTGAAGCTTTGTGTTTGGGCATACAACTAGTCAGTCTCATGTAAAGCTTAAAGCACAGTCTCAGTCTGGTTTATGAAATAATTCTTAGTGTGTTTTGTTTATGTGAGATATTCCCCGAGAATATTAAAAAAATCAAATCTATTCTTATTGTGTATAATGGCTGTGTTTTCAGCACATGTATGTGGGTGTAACTTTTTGAACTAGGTTTCCACAATGAAAGCTTTGGGAAAACAGTGCCTGTAGATAGCCAGCTATATTTGCTTAAATGAACTTCTGCTGTCATTACAGTATTTATCGAAACTGAAAGGGCTGTGGATGCAGCTTAGGCACATATTTGTTTACACTTTAATGAGATAATTATGCAATGTCCTCCAAGCTTATGTGCAATCTATAATAATAATTATAATACTCATGCAAAAATACAAATTAGACTCCAACATATGTATCCCATGGCAAATTATTCTTTTCTACATTTGTAAACTACTTGGAAGAATAATGCTCTCCTAAGGTATTACTGCTTGCATTGTTTTCACATTAGATTCTTTTACTTTTGTATGATTACCACTGATGTACTCTTATATTGTAGAGCAGATTCATTTTTTTGTCCAGCTTACACAAACAGGATCAGGAATATAGTCACTTTGTGTCTATACTATAGTCTGAACTATCACTCTGAAATGGAACCACCAATGCAGGAGGTCGCAGTCATCTTAATATATGTACATATCTACTACTAGCAACACATGAGACCTATTGACAGAAATGATGTGCAGTTGTAGTACAAACATTATCAGTTCTATCATTTGTAGTTGTAAGATGACACTATAGTGCAACACCACCATAAATTTTGGAGCTCTAAATGCTTTCATCCTCCTTCTTCATACAGAAGACTTTGCTGTGAGAGTTCAACTTGGCTCAAGGAGAGAGAAGAGCTTTCTGATACCTTTCTATCCTTCTGAGCTTGACATTGGTAAGGCAACTGCTTGAGACTAATCTGCCCTATACTGTGCTAGTGCTGGGACATCTCCTCCACAGCTAGCCTAGCTGAATCAGATTCCATTAGTTCGACAGCAATATCTCTCTTATCTCCTTTATTTTTATTAGTCTGTGGCAGAAATCTGGTGATCCCACAGATTAGATTGGCTTTACAAAGGAAAAAGTGAGTTGGGGCACAATCAGCTGTGTACAATTAATGAGTTAATGTGATCGTGAGGTTCTTAAACCTTGTGATGCAACTCAGAATTGCAACTGGCTGCCAACCTCGTAAGGTTCAGTGTAGCAAATACAGCAATCTGATAGCCACAGTCTCCAGTCTTTTTATGTTTCATTGGTACACTGACTGAAACACTTGTACTTTTGTCCTTCACTGCAGGGCTTCTCTTAAGTATATTACGCGGTTACACAAATTCCCTATAACTCAAACAGTAATTTCACATTGGCCAGACTAATTCTGAGGACAAGAATATACTGAGAAGAGACAGTAGATCACAGTCTTTAAAGGGATGATTTGTCTGATGAAATGTAGATGGATGCACTCAAGGCAGATGTCTATGTTTCCATTACAGTCAGTGGAGAAAAACAGGGAAGACTAGGACATAACTCCACTCCTCCTACAGGGCTAAAACTGTGCAGATAAGTAATTTATATAAATGCCAGTTTCTCTGCTGACCATAAAAGGACTCTTGGATGAATAGTTTGGAAGTAGACATGCAAATCCTCTCCTCAGCATTTAATATAGATCTTTAGGCAGAATAAATGTTTTGAGTTGCACACAGATGAACAAATAGCTGATCAAACTAGCAATTTGAAGCTCAACAAGCTAGTACTTTTGATGGACTTTGTTTCACTGGAATATTTCTGACTAGTTCTAAACAAAACTGCTAACATTTTGCTATAGGAGGGACCATTCCAAAGGCAAGCTCTCCTGACAGCTCCATTCAAACTGGGAGAGATTTCCTATTTTCCCCATAAGGGCTGCTGCCTCCTCTAAGCCATGCTCTTTGTCTTTTTAAATAGTGTTGGCCGTGTATAAAGACACAAGACAAATTAGCGTCTCAGCCTTCAGTGCATAATGTGATTATTTCTGCTACATTAATATTTCAGCTAATTCATCAGAACATATAATTCTCCTGCACTAACCTCAGAGGCTGTATTCCTTCACAGAGTTCTAACTGGTTTTGCACTTAGTGAAAGCAGTAAGAGAGGGAGAGATTTTATATTTGTAATGTTGAAATGAATTAAAGATCAGGGCAGAACCTTTTTCAAGTATTGCTGAAAGACATAGAATTGGTTTTGTGTTGGGCAAATCTCTTCTTATTCTATCCCATAACCTCTCAAGCCTTGCAAAAGACTTGTATTTTTTGTTTCTTCAGAAGAATATAACTTCTGAAATATATTTAACATAAGCTAAAAGATGAAATATTTTGATAAAAAGAACATGGCTTCCTTTCTTGAGGAAAAATGAGCATAAGGAAGGGAATGGAGTTTGTTTTTTCCCAAATTTAAAATCATGTAGGACACAGCACATCCAAACCTGGGATTTGGGTAAGCACTCCCAGGTCACAGAGTTCAGAGTAGCCTGACAGTTACATGGGAGTCCAAGTTGTCATCATCCAGTGAGCACATGAGAAACTTTACATGTAGGAGACATATCTGTGTAGCTGCATCAGACTGTGCATAGCAGGTACTTTGAGGGAGCAACTTCTGTGTCTACTGTATACTTGGACATGCTCCTAACTTGCCTGGAATACTTCCTACTTACCTTGTGTGTTACTTCATCATGACTGTTATGAAACTTAAATTTCCTTATTCCACAAACAAAAAAGTATTTCTTTTTTCAAGAAAGAAAAGAAAGAAAGAGAGAAAAACAGAACCCCACCACACACAATGTCCTTTAATATGTTCCTTGCATGCAAATGTATAGCTTTAGAGATACAAAATTTTGTAGGGTTTCTCTGGCAGCAGAATGTAATAAGGTGAATAAACACAGTTTCTGCTTGCTTCACGCACTGGTTGCCTTAGTAACTGCGGCATAGTGCAGCTAAAGTGTGCTAATACCCTTAAAAGGGACTTTGAAGGAAGCAGATGGGCAATGATTATCACTGGTTGTATCAATTAGACCAGAAGATTGTGAGGCACTGAAAATAATACCTTCAATTGCTTCAAAATTCATTTTGCAAGTGGAACAGCATTTTCAATGTGCCCATTTAAGATATGTTTCATTGTATTTGCAGCTTTTTTTGTTAGTTTGTATGATGAGGAAAGATGCTACTTCCCTGTCTTTTACCAGAAGATGAACTTGATAACTTTACTTTGTTTTCAGTAATTCCAGTAGCTGCTGGTAATAAATATCTATGAGAGCTTATAACTCTCCCCAAATGTAAAAACCACATTTATCTTAATGGGAATCATATCTGTATAAGAAATGTGAGCGTTGCAATTCTCTTACTGGATCTGAATCCTCTGTATGAAAAGTCTCCAACCTTTGTGTCATAGACACTTTGCAATCAACCTTCACATTTAAACAAGCATGGTACTGGACTTAGTAGCAGTAATGGATGCTCTTCACACAGCAGCTACATTTCTCTAAGGAAATCTGAGATCCCAGGAGTTTCTGACATGATCACCACACTGAGAGGGGTACAGGATTATTTTTCTTTTTTGCTCAGATACATTTCTTGGAGAGTTTTGTATGAATGTATGCTATCTCCATTCTTCTGTCATATTCGTGCTGTCCCAAATTCTCTGATTATAGATTATTTTCACTGCTGGGATGCCAGTATTACTGTTTGTAGCACTTTTTCCTATGGTCTCTAGGAAACTGAAAGGGTCAAGGGACTGGAGCAAAAGGAGAGGCATGGAGTTAGAAAAAGAGGAGAAGATGAGCACAGGCACAGCTCCTGAGGGGCTATCTTTACTCCTTGAAGAAACGGCTGTTGGAGGAGAAGAGGATAACAAAATGCAATTAACAGAGAGTATGATGGTAAACTATAGAGAAATGTTGAAAATTTCTGTTCTATCTTTTACATGTACTTGTTGGTGCCTGAAGCTTAAGGTGTTCTCCTGTGAGTCTCTCTTGCACTTCAAGGAGTGTAACTTCCTGTGAAAAGATCATTTTATCTTATTGTAGACCCATATGGGAAATAGGGTTTGGGGAATTCAATGAATGTCACATATTCTTTAAGGACACACAAGAATTTCCTTAACATCTCAAAAGCTTTGCAGCAGTGAATGCCCATAAAGACCACTCACAGAGCCAGGAGGCTGAGGTGATTGCTTACAGAAATGTGGTATCCTCAGTAACATTCTCCAAGGTTGATTAACTCTAAAGACAGACATACAGAAAGGGTGTGAAATCATGTCATATTGTTTCTCTTGTCCATGGGCTGGGGAAGAGGGAAGTAGTCTGAAAAATTTTTATGTTTTTCTGTTTTTCCCACTTATGAAGCTCAGTCCAGCTAAATACAATGGCATGACTTACAAGTAGCAGAAATCTCTCATGCACTGTTACTGCTTCACTAACTGAGGCCCAGAGAAATGTGTAAGGATTCCTGGCTTTTACAGGAGTCAACAGATCTGCTTGTCTTTTTAATTGTGTTTTGACCTGACTTTTACCAATTAGGTGATTGCTCAGCTGATGAGCTAAGTAGAATAAAACCAGGCATTATGGATAGGATGTGAGAATTTAGATAAGTTATGAAAGTGAACCATCATAGGACTTTTGCGCAGATTAGACATCTTAATTGGCTGGGTTTCAGGCCTCAATATGTTCAGGATAGTTAGCTTAGACATGGAATACATGATTGGTAAGATGAGTGATTTAGGTAAGATGTATGAATCACTTTGTAACTTTTCACTACCTCACTTGATTAGAGAAGTATCCATCACTGTAATACAACAGTGATGAACACTATAACAAATCCTAAAATAGAAAATCTGAAAGATATTTTTAATAAATTTAGAGTAACAGATACAGTTTCAAATGGTATATGGTCCCATATGTGTGACAGAGCACACAGGAAAAAAGACTGCATGTAGTAAATGAATTGGGGAACACTGGAAATTAAACATATTGTGGCAATTTTAATGACAGGCTTTTCTAAAGATTAAGATTTGACTTAGCTTTTAGTCTATTTCCTTTGTTTTAAAGTTTCCCTAGTGTTTAAAAATTAATTTAATAAAAATGGTCTGCTTTAGCACTGCCAATTCACTTCTTTTAATTTGCAGTTAGCATGACATGAACTCCCAGAGAGCTTTTTAGTGAAGTACCTGAAACATGTATCAAAAAGAGAAAGAAATCCTTCAAACAACTTGCTTGAATTAAATTGGCACTAACCAAAACTTAACCAAAGAGCAGTCAGGTTTTTTAAATGAAGCTAGTTGAAAGACCTTGCATTTTCTTGCTGAGTGTGTGCCTGGAGCAAAACTGCTTGGAGGATGACTTACTATGATTTATTGTCTTCATTTTTTAGAGAAAAGTTGTTATGGAGATCAAGGTGAAAGTGAACTTCCTTGTAGTGTATTACTCATTTTGTATCGTTACAGAAACACATAGTTATCCTTAATGTCACCATAATTTCAGGAGAGATCTATCTCTTTTTATTGTTTCTCTTGTGTGACTAGCAATAGCTTTTGTTTTCTTAGTCCTGTCCATTTCTGGACTCTGACTTGTAATTACATTAGTGGCTATCAGTATTACCTTAATTTCAGGAGTTTGTGGCAGCTGGCAATTCAATCACAAGTGCTTGAGAGACCAGTCTTCTTCAGTTATCCACTTCATGTGCAAATCAACCCTTGGTTCTCTCCCTGCAGCACTTGGGATCACTGGGCCTGACTCAGCACCCACTGCTCAGTTGCTTTTGATGGAAACCCAAATGTCTCATCTTGCCATGCAAAGATGAATTCTATTTGTTGATAATTTATTCATGTTTCTGTGTTGATATTAACAAGACTCTACTAGCAATAATGAATCAGTAACTCAATAGCTTTCATAACAAAAACAGAAATATATATTTAATGGAACTGGTGAAGCTGAGCAGTTATTCTGGGCCGTTAAGAGGGAGAAAAATATATTGGCTAACATTTATCTGTTCCACAATAATATCATATATATTTCCATTCGTACACATTTCAGAAAAACAAAGATCTCTGTTAAACTAGTACTCATCAATAACCAGGAAATAAGTGTTATAAAGAATGAGTTAGAAGCAAGTTACACTCATTGTCAAAACCCACCTGAAAAGTCTTTGCAAGGTACTCTTAATTTCAGGTTTCATACTGTGAGGCATTCAGTATCAAAGCTCCCAGAAGAATATCAATGCACTTTTAAAGTAAAGAAATTCAAACCCAAGTTAACAAACTTCCCCTTTTAGTTCATGAACTTAATAATTATCATCTAATCTCAACCTTGCTTGCTAGGTTAGAGAATCCTCTACTAGCTGTCATGTTGTCAATGTTCAACCCTTCCCATGTGTGTATGCTTTGTGCTTGTATACACTCTGTGCTATGCAAGTAGTACAAGAATAACATCTGTGAGAAGTATTAATGATATGGAAAAATGTATCATAGAATGATTTGACTTTTTGCATCTGCATAACATCCTTATGTTATCCCAGATAATTGAAGCTGTGTTACTCAGTTTTTCAGTCCAGAAAATCCAGACAATGTTCTACTGTGCTGAAAGTAACATTCTGACATCATCAATAATGCATCATGCACATTGTTGAGTGGTGGTGAAGTGATCCCTTCTGAATGTAGTATAACTTCTGCACCTGTATTTATCTAAACCATAGAAAATACCTTTGAAGATACTTTGTAGCATAGCTATATAATTTCTTTTTTATGTCATTAATGTTTATATTACAAGCAAGACTTAGACTAGACATACACAGATGCATACCTCTGTTGGTTTTGTGCTAAAGAGTTATGTGCAAATTCAGAGACTCCTGAACTAGTTGCATTCAAGTTGATACAGAACTAAAACTTATTTACAAAGTATTTCTAAGCTGTGATCTTATATAAGTTTGTTTTATTATGTAATAATTTAATTTGCAAGAACTATTAATAGTTCTCTGCTTGCAAACCTCCTATCTCATGTCCTTAGTTCCTAGAGGAACATTATGTGGATGTCTTCTGTTACAGAGTTGTATTAATGTAAGTGTGGTGACAAAAATTAATCAAGTGAAAACATTTGCCACACAGTATTTTTAGAATACTTGGAAGTTGGCTTAAAAAGTCATATAAAGCATGGCAGATAAAATATTTTATGTGCAACCTTGTATTCAAAGTAATAATATCTTATCTTCTAACAAGTGGAAGTTTAGTTTGAGATTAAATACTGCTTTGATTTCCACTTGAGAAGACAGCTTGGTATATACTTGCAAGATATTTCATAACTCTAACAAACACTGTTATATGCCCTGGACAGGATTATGACTGTACCGGGTCTGGCTGAGCCAGAATTGGTTTTCCCCTGTAGCAGCCCTCATGGTGCTGTGTTTTATGTTGGGAGCTGGCAGGGTGTTGATAGCACACTGGTGTTGTGGCTACTGCTGAGTAGTGCTTACACAGCACCAAGGCTCTTTCCAACATTTCCCCCCCACAGTGGGACGGGGTGGGCAAGATCTTGGGAGGGGACACAACCAGGACAGCTGACCCGAACTGACCAAAGGGATATTCCATACCATATGATGTCTGCTCAGTATAAAGCTGGGAGAAAGGAGGAAGGGGGTGGGGTCACCCTTGGTCCTCCGAGGCAACCACTACGCGTATTGGAGCCCTGCTTCCTGAGAAGGCCCGACAGCGCCTGTTAATGGGAAGTAGAGAATAAATCTGTTTTCTTTTTTTTGCTTCCGCGCACGGACCTTTGCTTCGCTTTGCTTAGATTAAAACTACTTTTGTTTTACCCAAAGGGTTGGTTATTTTCTTTCCTCTCTTTGCCCTGTTGAGAAAAAAGGGGAAGGGGGGGAAGTGATAGAGTGACTTGGTGGGTACCTGGCATTTAGCCAAGGTCAAACCACCACAATGACTTTGCATTTTTTTAGATTAATTCAGTAAAGTATCTCAAGTTTATTTTTGCAGAAGAACCTCTAGCACAAATGCAGCTAATTTATAAGCTATATGAATACAAATTTCTTCAAATTACAAAAATAGAAAACCTAATAAGTTCTGATTCTTCAGTTACAAATCCTAGGCTCATGTTAGATTTGCCCTCCCCAGAACTTGACAAAACAGAGTCAGAGGATACCATCTGCCTTGAACAAAGAACAATACCTCAGAACTAATACCAATGATATCAGCAGTCTGTCTTTGGAAGGGACAGATGATGAGTCAAACCTGGTCTCATATCCCATATGACTTCTGAACCAGCTCTTACGTTTAGGCTGCCAATGGAAATTTAAAACAAATAAAACCAAAACCCCACAGAATTAGCTTATCTTGGGTGTCTTCAAGCTGGTTTTGCAGGTTTTGTCTTTTGAAATCTTTTGCTTGGTCAGGATATTTTTGCTTATATAAATGTCACTGGGCAGCTTTAAGTCATAATCTGATTTTATGAGGTACAGACAAATGGTACGATATATCTGCTTCCCAGAAAAAAAGTCTTTGGTAGCCTACTTCAGGGAAGAGTCAGAGAAAGGTTGTTGGAGATGGAAAACTCATGGACAAATACATTAAGGCTGCTAAATGCTTTGTAACACCCAGCTGCGCTGAGTTTACAAGGATGCTGAAGTGACTCTAGCCAGCTCTAACTATGCATTTGTAATAGCTCAGTTCCTGGCATTTTCATTTTGAGTATAGGCAGATCTGCATAAACAGAGCAGAACTCTGACAAGCTTCTAAAAATGTAGGAAGTCATAAAAGCAGGGGAAATGAATGTGTAAACAAATGTATAAAAAGCTGCTGAGAAGAGGAAAGGGAGAATTAGTTCTCTCAGTGCTTTGTATATGAAGTTAAAGACAGCAAGGAATGGTCAAATTAAATATGGTGAAAAAAATGGTAAGACTTTCCAGTAAATCTGTTCAACCTTGTCATCTGTAGTCTGTAAAATAGGTTAAATAAACATTTTGTCTATGCTTTTGAAGGGCTGCTATGAATAGAACCTGCCTTTTGGAGGGCTGATTGACTAACTGATCTCTTGCATTCCTTTCCAGACCCATGACTGTGATAAAGTACAGTAACAACATACAGACATTTGACACTTCACAGTGATTACTAAAAAAAAAAAAAAAAAAAAAGGTAAAAATGGAAGAAATTGATAAAGAGGATGCTATAAAAAAGCTCTTACTCTTATTTACTATGTCCTGGATAAGAAATCAGAAGGACTTCAGAAAAACACCTAAGCACTTTAAGTACAGAAGTAGTTTAACTGATATTAAGAAATTCTTATAATCCTGCAAATATATGTTTTGGTTATATGGTAACAATATTTTCAAAAGTAGAAAAAGGAAGAAAAAGCTATATATTAAAATGTGTAAATTAGCATCTTGATGTAGCTTTCTCCCTATATTCAATATGTATCTCTTATTTCGTCTGTGTTTTGCAAGACTCTGCAAATGGGGCAAAATAAATTTGTGACAGTTTGTGATTTACAAGGGATCACAAAAAATGAAAATATCTTAAAATTTCCCTAGATTGCACAATACATATTTAAATATTTTTCTGTGGGGAAAGAGGCTGTTGTCTGACTAATGAAACATCAACTTCAGAAGAGAATGCCAAAGTTCAGCAGACAGATGGAGGAAGAATCTTACAAATCAACTTACATTAAGCATTTCTGAGGCCTTAGGAAGTCCCCAGCAAAACTAGGAACACATTTTCAATAAAAAAATAATGACTTGTTTAATGAAAAAAATTTCAAAACAATGAGAAGTAAAAAAAAAAAAATCCTAAAACATCTTTGTAATTTTTATCTTGTCAATTACAACAGATACTCTGCAGATCGCTTTTTGATCTTTATTCCTCTTCACTTCTTATTTATCCTGTGAAAATATAGACATGAATGAATTCTTGCTTGATACTTGCTTAAAAATATTCAAAGATTTAAAAGATCCCTTCTAGTTTTCCTAAATGCTAAATGAAAATGCAACACAACATAAGTTCTACAGCTCAAACTTTTCTACTCTATGTAATCAGCAGAACATATTTTTTTAAAAGAAAGATTTGGAAATACTAATATCCAAATAGATAAAGGTACTTTAACCAAAATATTAAACTCCTACCTCATCTATGTAAAATAGTACCTCGAGCTCAAACTTCAGATAACATGCAGAATGTACAATTTCTAGCACTATAAATACCAGTAAATCGTTAGATTGTGCCTAGATGACTTTTTCTTTAATATTTCACTTCAGGACAGAGTAGATTTGGATGAAGTGCAAAGCTTCATTTAAGAGGTTAAAAATGGAAAAGGCTTAAGTGAACAACAGTTGCAGATGTATAGAAGTTGATTTCAGCTAAGACATCTGGAGTAATTCTTCGGCAAAACTATGATTTCCCTTGGTAATTTGGTAATCTGGTTCACTGAGCCTCTGAGATGAAATCCATCACAGAGAAATGATTCTGTGAAAAAAAGTGAGTGCACATGGTTAATGCTTTTCAGTTAATCCCTGTTCATTTTTTTTTCTCCAAAGAGATCAGGGACTAAATTCAGCACAATGACACTAGATATGGCATGTAAATTTTGGTAAAGATCGGAGACTAGAATAGTAGAATAGTAAGAGAAGATCTTCTCTCCATGTGTGTGTGCATGTGTGTATATATATATAAAAATGAATTTACTCACCTGGAGAAACAACCGTTTGAAGTTTCGTGTCTTTTCTTGATGCAAGGCTGTAGAATAGCCCACAGTTATGCCTCCCTGTAATACTGACACATGTAAAAGTTTTTAAGCCTGTGTCCTGGTTTAGCTAGGATAGGGTTAAGTTTCCCCAGCAGTGGGGGGGAAGCTCTAGCTGGGTTATTCATATACCATGCTGACGTCACCTCCTGGCGCCCATAACGCAGAGCGCGGGAGAATCAGTGAGCGGGTGTGTTATGCGGTTTTCTCTGCTCTTACTGCTGTATTGGTAGATATCTTGCTCTGTTCATTGTTATTACTGTTATTGTTATTGTTGTTGTTTGTTGTGTTGCTGTTGCACTGTTGTATTAAACCTTTCCTTATCTCAGCCCGGGGCTTTGTATTTCACTCCCTTTGTGGGGGAGGGGCAGCGGCCGTATGGTCTCAGACCCTGGCAGGGACTAAACCACCACAGCCTGTTTTTATATGTATCTTGTTTCTAGGATGAATAGATTATATAATGTGGAAAATAACCACAATAATTAACAAAAATTTGGAAAATATAAGGGAATAATATAAAATGTAAATCTTGAAATTCAAATAGGATTCTTAACTTTAGTAATAGTTTATTAAATAAATAAATGATCATATCTGTGTGCTGAGCTTTGAAACTCAACCACTTTACAGAACTTTGAGAAGCTTCTTTATCAGACAAAATTTTTCTCTTCTTGTTATATACTTTTTGCAGTCCTAGAAATCATCAAACTACATTCAACATAACTGTGCAGGGATTTGAAAGTTTGCCTGATACTTTACTCTGTTTTATAGTTTAGTAATATTTGAGAATTAAATCAAAGATTTGAGAAGGTTTACATTTGTCTGGAAAGGAATCAAAAATCAGGTATTTTAAGTGTAATTTTTAGAACAGCTGATCTCTTATTGTCCTTTATGTCTTTAACATGGTTCTCAGTTTATTTTGTCAAGCACTATTGAATGGTTTTACCTGAGGAAATAATTATTGGTATTTTTGGTTCAATGGATCTCAACAGACTCTTGCAATTAACCCAAATTTGTTCCTTAATGCAGAAATGGCTATTAGGGTGCAGACATTGCCACTTCCTCTAGGAGTTTCTAAAACTCATAAGTGCTATATATTCATACCTTGGGAGAACTTTTACGAGTCCATGGTGGAGCTTGACCATGAAACTTTCCAAACTTGTTACTTGATATTGTTATGTTGCATTTGTTTTGTTTGTTGGTTGGGTTTTTCCCCCTGCAGAATAAGTGATTTGGTGTTGTCACCAAAATCAGTGAAAACTTTTTATTTGCTCAAAAAGGCAACACAGTCCAATATGGCTCTAATACTAAAATACATGCACATGAATATATATTTCAGGTGTGTAATGCAGTGTTCCCAGCTTGTGCCCACTGATGCACTGCCATGCTGGCTGAAGGAAAATGTCCAACCTGAAACTGCAGTAAATTTTGCCCAACTACGCCTAAGGATGAGTCAGGTGGGAACTGTTATCAATGAAAAAAAAAAAAAAAAGGGGTTGATCAATAGTCAATTTCAAATGCTTCTGAATCAATTGGACACTCTTCTGTGCTAGTTCAGGGATCACAGTACTTACAGGGGACTTAGGGTGGGAATCCATGACCATGTGATTATCACTCCAGGGGTGATAATATGGTCTTCTGTGGACAGCTTCCAGTAATTAGAGCTGTAAAGAGCTGGTAGCTCTTGATGAGTCTACTCTGGGAGGGATTTCCAAGGTAAAGGCTCTCTGGAACTTCCCTTGTGTTTCTAGGAGTGGGAACCACCCACCACTACACTGACTTGGCCCAGGTTTAACAGCAGTCTCTTATTCTCTGCCCATACTGCCCCGAACAGAGCTTTTAAATTGAACCCCCTTTTTAAAACACATCTAAATCTAAAACCCCTCCCCTCCATAAGAATCAATAGAAGTTGTTCATGTAAATATGGGATCTACACATAATGGAGAGAATGGAGAGAAGTAGGAGAAAAGAAGAAAGGAAGGAAAGCAAGCAGGTCCAAACTCAACATCAGGGACCTTGAATCCACTCACTACAAAACTTAAGGCCATGTATGATTCTTCTCACTTTACTCATGTAAGAAATGAATCTCCCTCTCTCTCATGCACGCTCTCTTATGCTCTTTCTTTTTAATTTTTGTGATACTCTGAGAAACTTCTATCTTTAGTCATCCTTGCTGTAAGTTTACTTAAAATGTATTTGCATCATCTTCCAGATTCTGGTGGATTCCAGAGAAACTACAGAAGATATCACTATTTGATGATATTGATAGTTGCTAAATTCACAAAAATATTATTAAAAAAGACTAAATATATGATTATTTGTTCATAGTAGGAATCCTGTTTTACCAGCAACTATTTTAAAGGAACCCTATAACCTAGGGTAATAGGTATGCCTGTATTTCCATGTCCCTGTATTTTATTTTCTGTCAAATAAGACTCAACATTTATGGATATTGTGATCTGTGGATGTGTCTCACTGGGAATTTGGACCTTAGCCGGTATGTTTGTTACCCTCAACCTTAGAGCTCCCAAATGTATAGCCATCATTTGAACTAATTTTCCCAAATTAGTTTCATTTTTGCATTCTCTCAGAGTATACATGTGGCTCTTTGACACATGTAAAAGCCCTGCACATAACAGATGGTATTCTGATTATCTTAAAAACTCTATCTTAAAACCTACTTGTGTAGCCAGAAAAGGTGTGCTCCTAAACTAAATTAGATGCCTAAAATTATGTGATGATAATGTGGACTGCACTCTAACATTGGAAATTACTTGTAGCTTTCTTTTGCAACACAGTTTTTGTTGGTGGAAAGTATACTCCAGAAAGATATGGTTTTCAATCAAAAATTGATGCTGAATAATGTTTAATGACAGCTTATTGGCTTATTCTGCTGATTGCCTAGCTGTTGAGGGGTCTGTAATTAGCTCTTACCTTCCTGAATTTACAGACTTTTTTTTCCACTTATCCCCACTGATTATTTTTTTCTCAGAACAGAGTAGAACTTGTTCCAAATTCTTTCCTACGGTTCAGTCTGGTGGAAAAAAAGACTAATGAAATCTTTGAATTTGTAAAATAATATTGAGAAGTCTTAGATCTTTGTATATGACATTGAGATATTGCCCATGAAATCCATATTTTTAAAAGAATGTTGAAAAATTGGTGCAGATGAAGAAAAGAGCCATTGATGTGTTCCTAAGATTAGAAAGTGTCTTGCTGTGAGGAACGGAGCTCAGTCTGTTTACTTCATGTGAAATAAAATTGAGATGTCACTCGATTGCAACATATGAATATACAGTGTTTAACAAAAAGCACTTAAATCCAGCAGAGAAAGATGTAATTATTGTCCGGTATCTGAGCCACAGAAATTTGTATTAGGAATTTGGGATAGTGTTTTAACAGTGATGATAATTCAGTGTTGGAATAAATTACTATAGGATTGCTATATTTACCATCTTTAAAGTCCCCAGCGTGGCTGGAAGGAGTCACAACATGGAAAATTTTGCACTTGTTCCAGCTGAAATCCTGCTGGTTGGGGGAGGAGAAGGGTATTATTGTTTCCCTCATTTTTCTTGCAGTAAATGCTGTGCCAAAGCCAAAATGGATTGCTTTCTCAAAATTTTCCCTTAATTAAACACCAGTTATTGCAAATGAACACAGGAATACGTGATTGAGATCTAATGGCATGTGATATGAAGCATGACAAACTAAATAAATGGTTTTTAGTCTTTTGATTTGCAAATCCACAGACGTCATGCAGAATTTTGAATTCTGGAGTAATAATGTAACTGTAGGGACTGTTGACTTGTTTTTCCTCCTCATTTTGGAGGGTTGCCTACTTGAAACAGTTTTAGAGTTGATGTTATTCATAATCTGCATGTTTCTGGGTTTGAGGTTCAATAATTATTTTTTTTTTCCCACATGTTTCATTTTTGAGTGGGGAGGTTGTCATGTATTTTGGGGTATAATAAGAAAATCTTAGTATGCTTTTCTGTAGTTGTAGTTCTTTAACATTTCTAATTTTGTTTATATTAGTTTTATAAAATAAACCTATCTCCTATTACAGTATAAGTTTTCATCCAGTAAAGAAAAATGAGAAATAGTAGTCATGGTAGTTGTTGGAAGGATGATCCGGGAAATTACAGGCCTGTCATCTTGACTTTAGTGTCTGGGAAACTGATGGAGCAGCTCATCCTGAGTACCATCATAAAATACATGCGGGACAATCAGATGATCAGGCCCAGTCAGCATGGGTTTATGAAAGGCAGGTCCTGCTTGGCAAACCTGATCTCTTTCTACGAGAGGGCAGCCTGCTTATTGGATGAGGGAAAAGCTGTGGATGTTGTTTACCTTGACTTTAGTAAGGCCTTTGACACCGTTTCCCACAGCATTCTCCTGGCAAAACTGGCTGCTCGAGGCTTGGATGGGCACACACTTTGCTGGGTAAGAAACTGGCTGGATGGCCGGGCCCGAAGAGTTGTGGTGAACGGAGTTAAATCTGGTTGGTGGCCGGTCACAAGTGGTGTCCCCCAGGGCTCGGTTGTGGGGCCACTCCTGTTTAACATCTTTATTGATGATCTAGATGAGGGGATCGAGTGCACCCTCAGTAAGTTTGCAGATGACACCAAGTTGGGTGGGAGTGTTGATCTGCTCGAGGGTAGGGAGGCTCTGCAGAGAGACCTGGACAGGCTGGAGCGATGGGCTAAGGCCAACTGTAGGAGTTTCAATAAGACCAAATGCCGGGTTCTGCACTTTGGCCACAACAACCCCCAGCAGTGCTACAGGCTTGGGGAGGAGTGGCTGGAGAGCTGCCAGTCAGAGAGGGACCTGGGGGTGTTGACTGACAGCCGGCTGAACATGAGCCAGCAGTGTGCCCAGGTGGCCAAGAAGGCCAATGGCATCCTGGCTTGTATCAGAAATAGCGTGGCCAGCAGGGACAGAGAAGTGATCTTACCCCTGTACTCGGCACTGGTGAGGCCGCACCTCGATGACTGTGTTCAGTTTTGGGCCCCTCGCTACAAAAAGGACATTGAATTACTCGAGTGTGTCCAAAGAAGGGCAACAAAGCTGGTGAAGGGTCTGGAGCACATGTTGTACGAGGAGCGGCTGAGGGAACTGGGGTTGTTTAGTCTGGAGAAGAGGAGGCTGAGGGGAGACCTCATCGCCTTCTACAACTACCTGAAAGGAGGTTGCAGAGAGCTGGGGATGAGTCTGTTTAACCAAGTAACAAGCGATAGGAGAAGAGGGAATGGCCTCAAGTTGCGCCAGGGAAGGTTTAGACTGGATATTAGGAAGCATTTCTTTACAGAATGGGTTGTGAGGCGTTGGAAAGGTCTGCCCAGGGAGGTGGTGGAGTCCCCATCCCTGGAGGTGTTTAAGAGTCGGGTTGACATAGCACTTAGGGATGTGGTGTTGTTGAGAACAGTCAGTGTTAGGTTAATGGTTGGAGTAGATGATCTTCAAGGTCTTTTCCAACCTAGATGATTCTGTGATTCTGTGATGGTAGAGCAAATACCAGATTTTCAGAAGGCATGAAATCTGCACTCACTTGTTCTGGGTGCAAGCTTTAATGAAATAAGATAGGAGAGATAAAAATGAGCAACCATCACACAAAAGCGTTTTATGTATCTAAGATCTCCCATATCCACGTGTCTCGTGCTTATGTTTAATTATATGATATGTTAAAGCCAGTGTGTTCTTCCAAAGCAAAATCAAACATGACAACTCCTAACCCCTACCAATTAGTGAGTTATTCATTCATTCATAGATGTAAAATCACATCTTGAATACAATTAGGTACAATACCAACTTATATTACAATTACCTATTAGAAAACAAAAAACAACAAACCAAGTAAAACATTTAAATATTCAGTGAGAATATTGCTGGAAGCCTGATTAGGATTGCAGACTCCTTGTACAAGGCATTGCATGAATAGACTCTGTCTCTGTAAGTTTACAATATAATTAAAGGTGGAAAACCAGAAAACATATATGAAAAACGTTAATATTTTATATCTATAATGTCACTTAAAGACAGTTTATAAGAGGATCAAATTAGTGTTGTATTCCAAACATGAATGCATGTTTTGATAACTATCATTAAAACAGTAATTTGAATTATGATAGCTCTGTACTGTAATCCCTTGCTAGCTGATTTCATGGAAAATAAATGCACATTCCCTCCATCCCCAGTACTGTGTGTATTATAGATACCATTTATGTTAAAAATCAGGATATTTAGAAAGGTTTTTCATTTCATTCCATAGTAAAAGGAAAAGACACAGTTTAGAAACTCTGAATAACATGTTTTGAATTTATACTTTTGAAATATTCTGTTTCAGTAAGGATCAAATGTTGTGATTTATGGCACACCATGTCATTAGACGTAGAACGTATCTTGATGTTTTTTATATCAGACTATATACATTAATAAATACACTTGAAATAGGAAGGCAAAATGAACAAAGTCAAATCAATTAAATAAAGCATTTTGATCTGCTAATATACAATGTATTGATGAGCTGTTGAAACATATGAGGAAGTTAAACTATTTCCTTTCAATCAGTTTAAATAAAAAGAGATATTATTAATATAATTTCAATCTATCTGTCATCACATATTTGGCACAAAAAAATAAGGAAACTAGATTAAAATGATCCTTCAGAAAACAATTCTGGCAGCTTGATGATGACAAATAAAAGCCATCCTGCATTGTTTTGGGAAGCAGATTCTCATTTCTTTCCTGTAGCCCTTTAGGGCATAAAATACGATAATGACCCATTTCGATGAGTGCTTAATTGCCTTTGCATGCATATCTGCTGTATGAATTCATGGTGCTTTCTACTAAAGATTCTATGTCAATAAATCATGCCAAATGTGTCTCTGTTCAGGAAGGCTGCTATGCATATTCTAAAGTCTTATTGAAGTGCTAAGTGCACACCAAAACTGGAAGCAAAGAAATGCCCAATGAATGAGTAGAAAAATACATAGAAACATTTATTCAAGGAGTTGTACTTTCAGCATGATTAATCGCCTAAAGTGTTTTTAACTTTAGTCAGTGGATTGACAAATAAACAATAACTGTAATTTAGAAAATGTACCTTTTTGAAAAAATGTTCTGCGGTTCTCCAAATAATATTCTCATATTGGATAGATGCTTTATTTCTCATATCATTCATTGAATATTTGGCAAACTGTCTCCAGAATAATTCTTAGTGATACAAATGAGCATAATTGAATGGATATGGCAAAGGGCAATTTATGATCTCTCTACATAATTATATGCTGGAGCATAATCTTTTTTTTCTTTGTTTTGGATATAAAACATACCTACTATTAAGGACTTTGTTTTTTCAAGATGTGTCATATCGAATACACTCAATTGGTTTTAAAGCACATACACAAACAGTTGCTTTTTTTCTAGATGCTTACTGGGATTGGCATATGTCTTTGAGTGGATTGAAATAATCATATTCTTTATTACTAGGTAAAATGTAATGTAATTTAGATGACAATAATGAATAGAAGGTTGGACTGTGTCAATTTCCAAATGGTCTGGTTATTCTTTTGAAAAGAAATAATGATACTTGTAATTTTTTTACAGTGAAATTTTAATGGTTGTTAAGGTAGGGTTATTTTTTTTCTTCCTTTGCTTCTGTGCAAGGACAAGTCATCAACTGGTCTTATAAAATATAAAGTTCTTTTCCTACAGATACTGAATATATCGTGTCATCAGATATAATTTTTTTTGCAATCTGTTCTGCTTTTAAGGATAATTCTTAAAGTGATTTAGTTAGTGTTATATTTATTCTCACACCATACCACAGAAGAAAAGATGGGAAGAAGACAACAAGTAATGAAGAACTGGGATTATAGCCACCTACTTGGGAGTGTTTCTGTGAAGTCCATGAAATAATGCTTTAGGACAATTACAGTCATTATTTAAAATATAATCATCACACCTATCTGATTGCTACAAGATCTGGATTCATAAAACAAAATCTCAATCTCTCTGAGGTGAGTTGCAAAATTCTTATCAACAGTCACTAAAATATTCTGATTAATATGGTCAGGATTTAGGAGTCAATACTGAAAGGAGATACTGCTGAGCATTGTGATTATTAACAAGCACAACATTTATAATGATCCTTCTCTTCCATGTGAGAATATTTTCATTTATATGAGCTTGTTTGTCTGCTTTGTGTGTTTAGACTTGAAACTCTTGAAGACAGAAATTAATTTAAGAGTATTTTATACAGTCTCCTAACAAAAGGGCTTGTGATTTCAATTTGAGCGTCTGGGTGCTATCAGAATGCAGTGTTTAATTATAATTGCATGCTGAACAGCTAGGGGAAAAATTGCATACAGAAAGGCAATTAACTGGAATGTGATCATGTAGGCTACCACCTACATTGGCTTTTCATGGTAACGGCTGTTGAAAGAGTCTGATCACCTTTGTTAAATATTTTAAAGATGTATGTATTTCACACGGTATTTCACAGCAGCAGGTGTTATACAGGATTCAAGAACTATTGTTTAAACGTAAGCAATACTGACTAAAACTCTGATTTCACCCTGGGAAACCAGTTAATTATAGCTGAATCTTTATTCAGAAGCTGAGATGACATAGCTGACAGAATTACAGATAGAGGAAACTGAGCTAGTGATTGACATCAGTGATATAAAGTACCCTGGTCCTTTTTACCACATATGAGGAAAAGCTACAAATTGCTGGTATGGTTGATGATACACAATGGTTAATGACACATAGAGTGTATTCACTATGGAAAAAAAATGATTCAGATCTAGTTTATATGTATTTTACAGTCTCAAGGCTTTCACAGATGATGGTGCTGTCCTGAATGGAAATAGGTAAATGAAACAAAAATTGCATGGTTACATACTTTTCTGAAAGGTAGGCCTGAAGTACTAAAGGGAGGAGAGTTTGTTTATTGCATTTTGATAAAATTTAAAGTTGATCTTCCTTTTTTTATTTGTTAGAAATGCGGATTTCTTCTACCTTGGTTTAGTCTATAGAGAGTGGAATACTATGAAGAATAACTTTTACCAGGAGGTAAAAAATAAATGCAAGAGGAAATATAGTTTATTTGGATTGTTTGAAAGAGTTCTGGTCCTGATAGAAGTTATTTTATCTATACGCCTGTCTCTTCAAGTCAACAGTGTTTTGATGATATTGCATTCAGGAAATACAGAATAAGGCTAAAGTCTTATAACAGGAAATCTTATATCTACAGTGTAAATTCTTATAACAGGAAAACAGATAGGAAATGAAAAGGATAAATGGTGCATACGTAAAGAAACAGATACTACAAATAAGGGGAATATGTGGCTACATTCAAAATTTGTAAACTAGCTAAACCTGACAAAATAATTAAGAACAAAAATCTTAGCAAGGCTTATATAGTTCCCAATCCTCAATACAAAATGGATTGCCAGACTCCAAGAACTTCTGTGACCTATATTCCCAGAATGCAACTACTACTTTGGTTTTATACCAAAACAGTTGGTTGATTAAAAAAGCAAACCCCTCAAAACTCCTTGCAGTTCTGCCTTATTACTTACTCCACTTTGAGACAATGCAGACTTACTTTCCTGAACTCTGAACCCGTATCTCTTAGTTATAGGAAAACACCCTAATGCTAAGTTAAATGATATTCTGGGGCAGGTGTGGTTATTCCTGTGTTCTCCATGGGGGAACTACTTTCTGCACAGACTAAGTCCAAGAATTATCAAGAAAAAAACCGCACATAATAATTGGGACATTCACCTGGGGAGGGGGACTAGGAGTTTCATGTTCCTATTCTGGTGAATATTTATTGTATTAATTTAATACTTGAGCTACTGGATAATTGGAAAACCAGTGTGTTGTTTATACGACTGTCTCCAGAGAATTCAGGGGTTTCAGTCCCTAGAGGGAAAGTGGTCTTTGTACACATCATATATGGGGCTTAAGACATCCTGTAGGACTTTCTAACAGTTATTTTAGCAAGACATCATCATATGGATATGGTTTTTGGACAGCTTTTTGTGCTAGCTCTAACTCAGATGCTGGCTCAGGCTGTCCCACTGTACCTAGCAGATCTATCCCCAGTCAGTTTCCAGGATATTATCCCAGCAGCAGCAAGAGTCCAGCAAGTGCAAGTTGCACCCACTTGCATCTTCTACTCCTTGAACTAGATAAATGTTTAGCAGAGCCACATAACCTATGTCCTGGCTCAGAAACTCCTAGTGAGAAAAGGGTGGGGAGACAAGCAAAACATTCAGTGTGCAAGCTTCTTTTCTTGCCTTCCCACCACACTCTGCAGAGTCCCTGCGCTGTTTGCATAACTACAGGTTTGAACTGATTCCAAAGCTTCTGGTGTGTTTTACAAGTTGGCTTCTAGATAAGCCCTGCTGCCATCCAGACAAATTATGCCGTGGTCCAACATGTACTTCATCAAACTGCTTGGTAGTCACTGCTTGGGATATTTTTCATTATCTGATCCTCAGGGAGAGATCAGTAGAAATCTGTTAGCAAGCCCTAGAGCCTAAAAGAAGTCAAAGATCTGAATTTTTTTTTTTTTTTTTTTTTTTTTTTGTAGACTCTTAAATTCAGCATAAAATCTTGGTTACCAAATAAGTTTTGTGATTCACCAATTAATTTTATTTAGGATTATCTATCTGTAGAGATGTTCTTGTGTGGTTAGACTCTGCTACTAATTACTTGCTTTGAATATTACCTCACATCGAATAGGAACATAAAACAATATTTATGAATGTAGGCAGGAAATGACTACAGACACAGTCTCTGAAAATGTCTCAGAGTGTTTTGGAGGTTTTAGATTCTGATAACTTCATTCATATTACAGAGAATGCTACTATGTGGAGCAGTACCTCAGAGCTGAGGCAATAAGGTATATCTGAGAAATATTAAACTAATTAGTACAAGGAGGTATCCAAACAGACTTTATTATAGTGGGCAAGAGAAGCCCTCTGACTACAGTAAACTAGTGTAAAGTGGTGGGAAATGTAATAAAAAACCAGAGAGTATTTATTCTCTATCAGATGTAATGTCTTATTGTGAACATTCCTGAAAGTATAGAACTTAAGTGATGTACTAAAATCAGAGGAAATGTGTTCCTGACAGTAAAACTGTAGGTAGCAAATTTGACAGTGATATAAAAGTGTAACCAGCCTGGAAGAGCTGCAATCATAACCTCCTTCCATAGTTTCTTCATTGTTATTAAATGAGCTTTTATTTACTTATGCTGCTGGAAGCCCATAGTCACTGTATTGTCTGCATGTATCTTTTAAATATAACCTTCATAAAATATTATCTTAGTTTAATACCATTTTATGGTTTTAAGATATCTTTCACTACTGGCACTGGTCACAGTTTTGCCTTATTTCACAGCACTTACCTGCTAGTACAGAGTTTCACTATTTGTTCTTGCAGTTTTCAGTCATTGATGTCTTACACTTATTGTGTTTGTGGGTCAAGAAAGAAGAATGCTGTGAAATGACATACAGCAGATGCTCTTAGCTGAACAATTATATCATTTCCTATCTCAGACAAGACTTGTTTTTTCCAGGATACATGTTGGTCTCCCTTCTTGGTGTCGTGCTTATACATTAGATTTAAGTCATGTGTTCGTTCACCACACATGGTTCTGGGTATGTGATATCTTTGAGAGCTGGTGTGCCTAATATTTACACAATAAATAGAATTCACTTTGCTAAACTTTGAAAGTTGTAATGACAGATAATCTTGATATCTCATTTATTTGATCTTTTAATAGAAAATAATTCAAGTAGAATTTCCTGAGAGTCTTGAGAGCAGAAGACAAATTACTTTAATGTGCATTATTTTAGAAAGAAAAAAGGGATGGCTGTTGTATTGTTTGATATACATTCCTGTTATATAAACCTGGAAGAAAAAGTGCAGGAAATTATTTTCTCTGTAGAGATTTTTTCACAAAGACTTTCATAGAAAGAAACATTTTCATGAGTTAATAGGCATTAGTGATATCAGCTCTTTCCATGTTTAAGACATTCATTCCCTTGGTGGAAACAGTTACTTCACAGAAAAATTACTAATTTTCAAGCAACCTAGGTTAGAAATTCACATATTCAGGTGGAATTTCAGGGAATTATAACTAGATTAACCACTCACATCATATCTAAAAGAACAGTTCTTTGTTTAGTTCAACAGCATAATCATCCATTCTTTATTTTAAAGGAGAATCCTTATTTACCTTTTCTTTCTGAAACAAGAGAGAAGGCAGCTCAGGTCACTGTGAAGTAACACAGAGCATATAAGTAATCATTTAACTGAAGTTCAGCTTCAGTGGAAGCACAGAGGTAAGTCCACTTATTTCAGCAGCATCTGGAGAAGGGTCTTTTCTGAGATCTGTAGAAATGGTTGTGCAGGTTTGATAGACTGTAAATACAGGAGGATCTACTGTTTATGGGACTTACCCATGGTGTGCTACCGATGTGTTTGGTGTTGCTGAAAGGTGTGTAGAACGAAGGTTTTAGACACCTCTGGTCTCAAGAAATTGATTCTGTTTCCTAGGGTAAGGGTTGCGAACTTAGGTGATACATCAGGCCCACTGCTTGAAGACTGAAGAACCTGGCTGGAGCAAAGCAAGATACACAAACCAAGTAGCTTATGCTGATGTCATCACCACCATACAGGAATGATGATGAACACTGAATAGCTGAAGTACGTTTTTTAACATATGTTTTTCCAGTCATTTTTCTTATATCCTCTGTGTAGATCAGGAGTGTGAGAGAAGGTCATAAAATTCCATTAACAAAACTTTTCCTGATGTACTGGGTCTGGCTGGGATGGGGTTAACTTTCTTCATAGAAGCTTGTAAGGTGCCATGCTTTGGATTTGTGGCTAAAATAGTGTTGATAACAGTGCTTGCACAGCTTCAAGGATTTCTCTTTTTTGCACTCTGCCTCCAAGACCCCCAGTAAGTAGGCTGGGGGTGAGCGAGAATGTGAGGGGGGACACTGCCAGTACAGCTGACCCAAATTGAGCAAAAGGATATTCCATGTGACATAACGTCATGCTCAGCAATAAAAACTAGGATAGTGGAAGAAAAAGGTAAGATTTTTTACTTTCAAGGAGGCTATTGTTTAGAGAATGTCTGGGCATTGGTATGCCTGTGGGAGCTGGTGAGCAGTTTCCTTTAGTTTTTTTTTTTTTCTTTTCTCTTTCCTTCACCTATTAAACTGTCTTAACTTGACTGATGGGTTTTCTCACTTTTGCTCTTCCTCTTCATTCCCCTTGTCCTCCAGGAGTGGAGGGAGTGGATGAGTGGCTGTGTAGGTGCTCAGATGCTGGCTGGAGTAAAGTTACCACACCTGAAAAGGAGGGATTTTGCACTTTCTGTAATGAATAATGATTTTGTACAGATCAATAAAGAGACCAATAAACACCCTAACTGTAGTTCGTGAAGAAGCCTCTCTGTTCTTCGTTTTAAGTACCAAACATGAAACATCACGCAATGAGAGTGACTCAGAAAAACAATCTTGGCATATCTTCTAAGGGAATAACACTTGAAACATCTTTGTTTTGATTATGACTGAATGTCACATCATTTTAGCTATATGTTGGTCTATCTTTGCAGGACCTCATGTATTACCAAGAATATAATAGATTCTCTTTCAGAAGAAGAAATTGAAAATTTGGTCCAAAAAATATGCTCTCCTGTATGCCTAACTTCAGATCATGGAATTATTCAAGCAGGAAAAATGTATTGTTTGATTTATTTTCAAGCAGTTCAAATACATTGCACTAAATATATATGAAAAACATTCCCCAGTCAAATGGTTTGAGCTTTGAAAATGTATCACCATTTCAGACTAATGAGAAAGCCGCTACATTTGGGAACTCAAATTAATATAAAAAAAGGAAGGAAAATTATTGTATATAGCTCATGCAGTAATTAATATAACAATTTCTGCTTCGAGGAAGTCATAATTTGTTTAAAAGTTTTCAATCATCTCATCCATCTGCCAAAAGTATTACAAAAGTAAGTGTTTTAACAGTTTCTGGAACATGTCCTTACCAGTCTTTCCATCTGCAAATAGAAACAATTTTAGGAAGTACTTTTCTTAATTAAGAAAATACTCCTTTTATATTCTCCACAGATTATAAAAGGGAGAAGATAAAAGGTGTTTTGACTCTTTTATGAAAAGCTGGAAGCAATTCACTTGATAGTTTAGAAAAATAAATATAGACTGTGTAAGGACTATTGTATATGAAAGAAACCAATACAATAACGTGAATGTATATGTGTGAGGAATCTCATATGGTCTACCGTGCTGTTGTCAAACCTTTTTCTCTCTGTTCCTTAAACAAAAATTCTTACATGTTAAATTAAATACAGGAGTAATAGGAATACTTTTTTCTTCTCTTTTTTTTTTTTTTTGTATGAAACACCTGAATCGATAACAGAAAACAATGCAGTACTGACTTGGTTAAAACTGAACTTCTGTTAAAATTAATTTCCTTGTACTGATGCTTGTGCCAATGTGGGGTAACCCAGTCTTAAAAGCATTCATAATATAAGCTTCCCGATCTGCATCCAAGGGAGTTCGTGTCAGAAGAGAGGAAGTTAAAAAGGGGATTTGGTAAGAGGAGTGGACCACACTTCTGGTGGGGACATCAGCTTAACCTCACTGTGAATCACTTTATTTTTTTGGTGTTTGGTTTTTTTTTTTTTTTTGTTTGTTTTTTTTTTTTTTTTTTTTTTTTTTTGTGAAAAGCAAGTGATTGTTGTAGATTATGAAAGCTGGAATAGTCTTGCTATTTTAATTACTGTGGTGTCTAATGTGTTTAAAAACTTATTGTGTCTCAATTCATATTTTTGTTCAAACTCTAAAAAAAAAAATCTAAATCCAGATTTAGAGAGGAGAAATTTCAGGATGTAAAAATAATGCTCTTCTCCTGGGGGTGGGGCTTGGGATAAGGCTCCTGTTCTCATTAAGAAGGTTGACAGACCTTCATAGATTGTGTCAGAAATTGAATTTTTATTAAATAAATAACATCCCCCCAAATTTTGATCAACTTACCTTTTATTTTTAATTCTTAGAAATGTTTCACTTACCAGGTTTTGAATGATCCATTATTGCACTGGCGTAGGATCATTTCATGATTTCTACCGAATTCTTTCTTTAAAGAGGTTGATGATTGAAGCAACATATCTTTTTGTTTCAAGTAATGAAAAATCTTATTGCATTGAGAAGTCTTTAATGCGGCTGAACAATAACTTTCCTAGTTAAGGCTTATGCAAAATTTCTTAAGCTAAATCCAGTACTATTACACTGAAGGTTTAGTAAAATGGAATGCATATTTTATGCTTTTTTAAAATTTTTCATTTACTTCTCATCTGCTCTTTGATCTTCTCAGAGATCTCTTTCTTTCACTTAGGAAACTATTCTGTTTGAATCCTGAAAGCTTTCTTTTTTAACTAATTTTTTGCATTCTAAATTCAAGAAAGAAGTAAGAGTCCAAAGATTAGTGCTGGCAAATGCATGACATGTAGTTCTTGATTTAAAGTTGTATTTATGTGCTTGGAATCATCTTCAAGCCAAAGTAATGAATTATTATTCTTCTTGACTGTCACATGAAAACAAAGACCGTCATAGTTTATAAAAACAAAAAATCTCATTAATGCCCACAGTCAAGTTAACTGTTAGTAAGCATTTGCAAAACAGATAAAATCCTGAGATATTTAGAAGGCTTTTTAACAGCATTATTAACTGCATATTTATTCAGTAGTTGATTAAGGCCAGAAAATACGACCATTCTGCTCTCAATTTCTTACTCTTTCAGGTTGTAGGTTTCAACCAGTAGCTGGACAGTGTGTATTTCTCTAAAATGCAACATTAGAAATCAGTGTAGTTTTCTGCAAGTTGGAATGATTCTGACCTTCCACAATTTGGAGTAAAAGTAAGTAGAATTTGTGAAAATACAGAAATAGGTCACAGTATTTAGACATTGCTCTCTACAACTTCAACATGATGGGGAGGAGAGAGGGTGGTGATTATCTTTTCTCTCTGCTGTACAGTGATAGGATGTGAGGAAATGGCTTAAATGTGTCAGGGTAATTTCAGGTTGGATATTAAGAAAAAGTTCTTCTCTGAGAGGGTGGTCAAGCATTGGAAAAAGGTCCCCAGGAAAGTGGTCATACCACCAAGTCAATGTTCAAGAAACATTTGGACAATTCTCTTAGATATATGGTTTAACTTGCCCTGTGTGGATTCTGAAGTTGGATTCGATGATATTCATGGGTTCCTTCCAACTCAGACTGTTCTATGATTCTATTCTGTATTTCAGATTTATTCATAAGCAGCCATTATTACGCATCTTTTCAAGATTACTATTGCATTGAGCAAAGTTTCTTCATTGAAACTTTCACCTGTTATTCATAAAATAATTGTTAATCATAAAATAATTCACAAAATAATGAACATTACTCTTAAAAATGTGTGTGTAGGTAAAATAAAAAGGACTGTGGGAAGTTTCTTCCCAGGTAGCAATCAAAAGATGAAGAGTCCTTTTAACCCCTTCTACTTTAAATTCTCTGTGTTAAACTTTGTCACTTCATTATCTGAACACCTTCCATGATGTTCACTCAATGAGACTAAAACACATCTTAGATTCTGTGTTCTTGTATCTTCTCCCCAGGGAAGAAATGTGTACAACAGAACATCTTCTTTTTGTGTTTGGTTTTTTGGGGGTGTGTGTGCATGTGTGTTTTGGGTGTGTGTATGTGTGTATTAGGTTGTTTGGGGGGGTTTGTTGGTTGGTTGTTTTTGTTTTGTTTTGTTTTGTTTTGTTTTCCCCTGACATTCACAACAATTTCTGTTAGTAGTAAAGAGAAAAGTGGAGCAGCCAGAGTAGGTTTCATAATCCTTTTTTCTAAGAGAGTATGTCCTGCAGTACCAGATGACTCCTTTATTGTATTTCTATGATATAATATATATTTAGGTAGCCTAACAAGCCATGCTACCTTTGACTATGAGGTTATGTTAGGAAGAAGGGAGGGGAAAGGCAGTGCACAGGAAGAAGTGAGTGATAGGAATAAGGGCCAGTCCCATTGAAGATAGGAAAATATGATGCAGTCATCAAGGATTTAGAGAACTGGTAGACATAAAGTCAGTCTATTTTCAGAACAAAAAGTGAGAAGAAGGGGAAATTCAATTTTCAAGGTTTCCTCCTGTGGAAATTTTGGAAGTCTTTAAAATATTATGATATTATTATTATATAAGTAGCTTGCTGTAATGAAAGATGTGCTCTCTCTTTCTTCTATTTATTTAAGTCCAGACTTGAAGATCTTCGTTATGAAAACACAAAGCAGAATGATATCTATCTGAATGGAGATGGAAAGGACTAAGTTCCCAATTACCTTTCTCCTGTGGCTGACTTTCAATAGAAAGGTTTTTCTTGTGATGTGAGAGAAGGTACTGATGCAAGAAGTACAAAAGTTCAGACCCGTGTGGTACAAAAAGCTTTCAGAAAATAGCTCGGAAAAAGATAATGGACAAAACTTCAATACAATATGCAGAAGTAAGTATCTTAAATGTTTGAACACTTTAAATTCTGTGTTCTCCTAGAAATATATCCTTCAGAGTAAAAAAATGATATAACTGATGTGGTTTATGGGAAATACATATTTCAATTTTAGATGAGAAACACATGACTGTGGATGAAAATTCTTTATCAGTAGAATAATACTCAGTGTTGATAATGGTAATATGGTTCTACTGCTTAAGATTTATTGTTACATTCAGTGTTCATAATCAACTTTAAGATACTTAGGGTTACTTTCATACTGTTATGTTCAGAAAATGTTATAGTACATGCATGTAGCTTTGATCAGGTATTTTATTAACTGAACTATTCAGCCTGGAAAAACCTAAGTATATTTGCTAGGTTAAATGGAAAAAACAGCAGTTTACACATACTTAGACACACATTTTAAAGTGATTTACTTTAAAAATTTTTGCTATATTTATTCTTCTGTATCTTGGAAAGTGTATATAGGTCTTACAGGTTTATGTTTTTTTCTGTTGTTTTTCTAGATCTATTTGTTATAAATTGTAACATACATAGCAAATCTAAGGGGAATGGGTCAAAAAGAAAACCATACATTTTAGCAGTAAAAAAATCAATATAACTGTATCTAATATATGAGTATAGAGAAAACTGGTTTTTAGTGTATGCACAATAATTACTTTTTAGAAAGATCCCGATATTTGGAAACTTTGTGAAAGAATGCGTTTTCATATTTAAGTTAATTGAGAAGTTAGGAGTGATTTCCCTGTGGAAAGTAATGAATTTTGCCAATCTTCTAATTTTCTTGTTTTAAGAACTTTAGGAATAACACCAAATTTGACAGGTATTTTACTTCAGTTAGTTTTAAATTTGTATTTTCCATTCAAAGATAAGACACTTCTTATTTCCTTACACTTACTTCTGAGATGTGTGATTGCAACTTTGAAATAAGATTTTTTTTGGCAGATGCAACACATTTTCTACTCAATAATAATAAAAACAGTCAGTGTTATAAATAAAATAAGGTATATAGTTATGAAAATGTTATGTTAATCCAGAAAGTCATTATCTGATAAATTTGAATCAGATATTTTTTCAAACTCAAAATAGTAAGAGTAACTTTTTCAATGATTATTTAAAACATATGGGATACACATTTTTAAATAACTATTTAGATTAAGAACTGGCTTCAAAGGAGTAAGTACAGGAGTCTACATTGAAGGGGAAATACTTTAAAATGATGTTCAGATGAGACTTTCTTTGAGCCTTGATAGGATTGAGATGTTTAGATCAGAAGATGAACTGAACCAAATAAACAGCTAAGGTAACAGCTTGAAACTACACCCCCTAGCATTTCTTACCATGACAAAAACCCAATGAACTTAATGCTAAATGTGCAGTGATTAGTTACATGTCCGTGAGCTGAAGTGGGCTCCTTTCCTGGCAGCTACAAATGTGTGAAGACATGTTCAGACCTCAAGGGAAGTTTGATTGATCTTTGGTATCATATAAAACTGATCTCTCAAGCAAAGGAGGCCGAGGGGAGACCTCATTGCTCTCTGCAGCTTCCTGAGCAGGGAAACTGGAGAGGGAGGTGCTGAGCTCTTCTCCCTGGTGACAGGATGTGTGGGAACAGTTCAAAGCCGCATCAGGGGAGGCTTAGACTGGACATTGGGAAGCATTTCTTCCTTCTGAGGGTGTTCAAAGACTGGAACAGATGGTTGATGCCCCAAGCCTGTCAGTGTTTAGGGAGCATATGGACAATGCCCTTAATACTATGTTTTAACTTTTGTTCAGCCCTGATTCGGTCAGGCAGTTAGACTAGGTGATTATTGTCGGTGCCTTCTAACTGAAGTAGTCTGTTCTGTTCTAAAGTCCCGCTCCCTTTTGACAAAATTCTAGTTGCCAGTGAAATAATGTTTCATTCAAAAGTTTTAAGCATGTTGATTACTACTCTCTTTTTTTATTTTTTTTATTTTTTTTAAGAAAGAAAGAACTTGAAATTCAAGACTGGAGTGGTAAGAAACAAAATAGCTGTCTATAAAAGTAATGTAAAGAGGTTCTTTTGAAGGACATCTTTCCAAAGTATAGTGATTTAGAGTATATCAGAAACATGTTGCATTTCTCATATGTGTTTAAAAGTATATATTTTACTGAGTGGTCTTTTCCCATTGAATCAGTGCCAATTCCTCAATAGCTCTTTTGCTTTACAATAAGGATCTTAATGCTTAGTAGTTCTTATATTTCGGGTGCCATGTAAGTAGTTCTTTTTCTTGACTCACTTCTAATCCCATTGAGTTCAGTATCCTTCTGATGCTTGTACAAAAAGGATTGGAAACTCAGGTGCTTTCTGGACTTAAAATATCCGTGGGCTGACTTCAAACAGTAGAAATTTATATTAAAGATCTGTGAAACTGGATTTTAAAACTAGATATGCCTTTTTTCAGGCATACTTATATTCAGTTTTCATGGGTATTTCTGTAACGCAACCCATATGAAGTGAAGCCCTCCTAAAGAGTTATTTACAAAGAAATCATCAAACTGCTTTATTTTCAATGAGAGCAGAATGGAACCTTTGATTTTGAAGGTGCATGTGATTCTTTTGTTTTAAACAGTTAAACAAAAATATTTAATAAAAATTACTATTTTCAATAATACAAAAATGATTATTCTTTTTATTTGTGCACTTTCCCAAGAAAAAATCTGGATTTGTGCAGTCAAGATTTATGGAAAATATAGATTAATGGTGGATAAAGTGGAACATCAGTTCCATTTGACTGTATTGTGCAGTTTATAGGACAATGCTTGTTTATACAGTCAAGGAAAAAATGTGTAAAGAAGAATTTAAATTCTTAATCTTACAGTCTTCATAGTTTTGAAGTCCTTAGTGTGAGGTTTATTAAACAGTGCTGATCTGTGCCAGCAAACTATACAGATTTTTTTTTCAAAAGCCCTGGAAAGAAATTTTTGTTGGAATGCCAAGGTCAGGAGGATCATTCCTCTTTATTGCATTTTTTTTTCCCTAGTGACAGATTAGGAGGAGCTGCAAGCTTCTCTGTCATCTCTAGAGCTTTAATACAGTAGTTTGTTTCAGTTAGTGCTGCTAAAGTAATATGTAGTGCATGATATTTTGTATAAAGTAATATTTATATCACAAATGTTTGGAATATGTGTCAATAAAAGTGCTGGTATTAATAATGACCATTATTCATTAATTTGCACATAGAGTTATTTTGTTCTTATTTAGGACTTTGGCTGATATCTTTGAATATTAAGCAAACTTTCTTCATCAATAAGTTGTCTGAGGACTGAATGGATCTGTTTACAGTAAATGCAATTTTTAGGAAGATATTTGATTCCCTTACTCTCTGAATCAAAGTGAAAGAAGTACGTTGGCTGGAGTCAGTGTTTTAGAGGGAACATTTGACATGGGTAAATTAGAGTATGTATAGAATATATCCACAGACAACTTCACTTTACTTTAGGAAGGTCTACTTTTGAATTACCAGTTGCATTAATAAACATCTGTGTCACACAGTACGAATAGTTTTCTCACTTAAAGGGCAGTCAGGAATTCACTGTAGTGGAGAGAACTCCATCTCTAAGTCAAGACAGCCATGGAAGGCAATTTAACAGTGAGAGCACCACTGACGTTCTGTCTTCTGATGGATGGTATAGCTCTGGAAGGTGTTGATAGGAAATACTATAGCTATGAATAGAAAATGACTGGAAACAACAGAAATATGGATACATCTGGTTTTGTTTGTGGTTTAGTGTTTTGGTTTTTTGTTTTTGTTTTTTTTTTTTTCCCCCAAGGAAAACAGATGCTATTTTCTTTGTTGAGGTGATTGTTAGCTGAAAGAATATTTATATTGTCTCAAAGCTCTTGTAACCCAATTTTCTTAAAATGAGTATGTCTTTGTGCCTCACATTTGATCTCTAACACTAGACAGAACAAGTTTGGGACTGGCTTTTATTGAGTGACTTCTTCCTTCCATCAGTCCTTTCACCCTGAAATCTTTGGAAGTCCTATTGTCAGTCTCTACCTCTACCTTCTGAACTTTTAGAAAAGAGGTTATTGGATGAAGTCTATTTTTACACTGTGCTTGTCTCAAAGAAATTAGTCTCTATCAGCTGTTCAAAACTAGATTCTTTTGACTTTTAATGATGCAAGTCACATAAGTAATCTCTGCCAAAAATGCAAAGGAGGGAAAAGAGACTTGATAATCTGGGCACTGAAGCTTTAATGAGACAAATTCTGTGTAATCATGCAAATCACCATTTGGCTGGCTTTTTGGGACAAAGTCCCTCATTCTCCACCTGCTAAGTGGTAAGGCTGCATGGCACAAAAAAAGAATTCTTCTTGCTTTGTGTCACCACAGTTCTTGGTAATACTGTGTTACTGCTGTTTGCATTTTGCTATACGGATACTCAGTGGGGTTTTTTATGTAAGCTTTCTTTTCCAACAGAAATGCTAGTCTGAACATTCATTTTTTTTAAAGATAGGCTAATACTAAAATAAGACTATAAAATTACTGTCTCTCTTTGACGTATCTCAGAGTAGCAATTATAATTGTTCTTGTTTAACAGCCAAATGATAGTGGAGACTGAATCCCTTAGGATTCTACAATGTTTTCACATATGAGGAATATCCTAAACCATGTTGTGTATTGAATTTGCATTATAATCTATACTGTAAGTTTGGTGAAATTTTCTGGGCTTTTTACAGTAGTTGCAAATAATATCTGCAAGATTTCATTTTAGTCAACACTTTCACAACACGACGTATAAGTAATGTCATTCTGGTAGTATGTTTATCTTTTTTATTTTGGACAGTTTTTGCTGTATTTTTCATAGTCAAACTGTATGGGTCTTTTGCTAACACTATTAATCTATAATGTATGGCTTGATACTAGTTATGCTGCATTCACTCTTGTGTTTTGTTTTTTTAATTAATCAAAAATCTTCTTTATTAGAAATTATTAATAACTTTGGAAAGCTATTCCTATCTAATCCAAAACAACATTTACTTAAATGCCTACAATCTTCATTCACACCTCACTCACTGTTCCAATTAAAGAATATTCTTGAAAGCTATAGGCATACCAAGTAAATATTCATAATAACTGTAATAAAACACAGCAAGATATTTTTCCTTTCACATTCTAATAACCATAGAGCTGCCCTTAATTTCAGACTACAGCAGATCCTGATTAAAAACCTGAAGTTTATTTACATTTCAAACAGTTTACTCCAAATTTATCTTACCACTTACAATGCAGTTCCGATGTGTTCTTGGAAGACCCTTGCCATTTCACCCTGGGGGTGGCGGTGCCTGCTGGAGTGCTGCCATGCTCCCTTCTGTCTATCCTCTCTAGCTTGCTATGTAGACTAGCAATCTGTAGAGCAGGCAACAAGCTGTGAAAGGCATTTACTGTTCTGGTACTGCTTCAGTTCTGTCTTATTACTGATATAATGGAACTACTGTCCAAGAAAATAGAAGTTTTTAGCCTGCTCTTACTTCTAGGAAACCTCTAAGGCAGTCTAAGTTTGTACTGCAGCTAAAAGAAGCACTTATTATCTTAGTCCTACTTCTGTGCCATTATTTTTCTTTTGTTGGCACAAGCTTTTGTGCAGCTGTGTGTTGAAATGAGTTAGGGAAACAATTCAGATTAAAGTTAACACAAACAAGGAAACAAGCAGAAATTGTTACTTTGAAATCCAGCTGATGACAGGTCAGACCTGATAATACTTAGAAAACCTGTGATCACAGCCTTTTCAAAGAAAAATTGTTCAGAACCATCCATTATATATGTTTTCAAGATGAGACCTTGTTAGGATGCCATGTCTCATCCGAGAGATTGCTCAGATCTTAAGTAGTGTTCCTGAAATGAATGATAAAGATTCAGTTGATGAGCACCAGGTTTAAAGAATAGATTTTAGGACATCCATTGTCCTGGTTTCATCTGGGACAGAGGTAATTTTCTTGAGCTGGGAGGGGAACACAGCTGGAGTGTTGGGCAGGATTGGCCATTGGAGTACCATATCATGTGACCTTGTGGTCAGTATACAAAGGAGGCAGGTTCTCTCTCACTTCTGGTCTGTGACAGTGGGATCTTGGTTCTTTCAGGATCACTGGCCAGGAGTGGGCTGGATATGGTTTGGCAGGTGGTGAGCAATCACGTGTGTATTACCCGTTTGTACTTCCTATTATTATTATTGTTTTGTCACCATCACTAGACCGTTTTTATATTTCAACCTATGATTTTTTCCTTTTTGTCCCTCCCTTATTTCCTGGTCCAGGGGGTGGGAAGGGTGAGTGACCAATTGCCTGGTGTTTGGCTGCTGGCTGAGTTCAAACCATGACATCCATGAACACTGAGCCACCTGTTTTTATGTTAATTCATGTACATTGTACATCTCTGAAATCAGATCCACAAAGCAGAAAGAACCTTTTAGCACTTAAGCAGAAAATGGATAAAAAGCCTTGGAGCACTTCTCAGGTAATTGTTTGGAGCATTTCACAGTATAGTTCCGCCTTTTTATT
Organism: Strix uralensis; assembly: GCF_047716275.1. Lineage (NCBI taxonomy): Eukaryota > Metazoa > Chordata > Aves > Strigiformes > Strigidae > Strix > Strix uralensis. The sequence goes on from NC_133975.1 coordinate 45,648,646, forward strand.
CACTGTGAATCAAAAAATGGGATTTAACAGATGTATTTCTTTGTAGTCTTTTCAGCATTGAAATCCATGCCAGTCATTTGGCCACAGCCAAATATATTTTTTTATAAAGAGCAATTTTTGTATTAATTTTGGATCTAATTTTACAAGACAGTACTCCCTCTACTGTCAAGACATGCTTTAGTCCAGTCAATATTCTATATTGCATCTGTCTTATATAAAGTATAAAGAGTGAATAGTTTATACATAACATGACCAAATAAAGAATAATTCAACAGATTGCTTAGAGTGCCACTTTTTACTGTGCTCTTTGTGTTGTACATAACACAGTGGGGTGGGTTCTCCATGATGTACAGTAATGAAAAAGATGGAATGAGAATAAGGTGTCTTTTGGGATCTTCCCAAAGCTGCTCAGTCCCAAATTTCTTTCAACGTTATGGATTGTCAACAGAATTACATAAGAAAGATGAGGTTTTATATACTCATATTTTCACTGTCAAAGCTTTAAATGCTTGTATGGTAGGAAAAATCTTTGTATATTTGTGTTATCTAAAAGAAAAAAAGTACACAGACTGTTACTCTATAATTTATTAACTTACATTTGATCTTTTTTTCAAATATATGAGCACTTCTCATAGACTTAGGCAATGCAATAATGTTTAAAATGCAAGTAAATGAAGGAATCATTCACTATACCTTGAATATCCATAACAGAACACAAGACCTTTACAGAAAAACAACCTGCACATTAAATTAATGGCAATAGCATTCATATAGCTGCAATCAGTAGAATAGGTGAAATAACCTGGAATATGAAGAAAATCAAGGATTAAAGACAAGCTAGAACATTTTAAATGGTTATTATTTCTTCTCTTGCTACACATTTTTGCATGTAATAGTATACTATGTCAAATTTTGTCCCCCGTTTCATCCAAGGAGTTTCATTAAGGACAGTACATACGTGTGATATCAGAGTAGACAGTGTACAAAACACAAATAGTGCAAGAACAGAATCTGGAGACTATGGAAGTGATGGCTTCCAAATCCACAGACATATGAACAAAATGAGATGTTGTATTCAGTTTGTTTAGTTATATAATAATCTTTCATTTTGAATGGTGTTGCAGTTTCTTAAATTTATAATGTTACAATGGTATTTTTACAAAACAGGAAGTTTAATACTTGATACATATTTAAACATCTTAGAAAATTGACTAGAAAGTGTATACAATGATGAAGGAGTGAGATGTGGACAGAATATGGAGGTACCTAAAGAGATTTTATTATACTTATTTTAGAAATGGTTGGCAACTGCATGCTCCCATTCAGGTTGGACGCCTCGCATCATCACACAGAAGAGGTGAGATGGTCACCTAATAAGTATCTTGATTTACAAAGTCCTATGCCTAGTTTATAATTATTTACACATCATCTGTGTCATATCCAGTTAGGTCTAAGCTGTAATGGCCTATTTCAAAATAGCAGATATATGGCTGTTGAATGCACATGTGGCACAAGCAAACTCTGATCATGTATTTAGTTATTTAGTTGAATTATTCCTTTTGCCATCTGCAGCCTTCTTCACTGCTTAAGAGTGATCAACTAATTTACAAGGCAGTACTTTCTGTTGGTTTTTTTTGACTCCTGTAAGTGGTGACAGGAATAGGGCCCAAAAAGTCTTGATCACCCATGTTCTCTGAAGTGTCTGAAAATATTCAGACATGATTTGTGTAGCTATGATCTTGTCATTTATGGTCAGCTTTTGATAATTATTTATCGGTCACTTGAGATTAGCTAAATATATATTGGCAAAACTATGGTGACCTGATGGAATTTTAATGCTACAGAAGAGCTTTTTGCCATTGAGATCCTTCAGAAAGCATAGCCTCCGGCAATTCTGAAAAGTGAGGTGGTGTTCTGTATTTCATATGACTTTTACAAGACTTCTTTATATCTGTTTATCTGATAAACATAGTATCTTTGTATATTTAAGTCAGAAAAATGTAAAAAGTATTATCAAAACAGAGTCTACAATGCTCACTTTTTATTGTCAAGATGTCTCCAATTAATCAGTAGTTCTTATGGTATTAGTAACAACTCTAGTTATAGCTGCTTTCTAGAAGAAAATGCAAGACTGCAGTAATTCAGTATGAAGCTTTTCTATTTCTAGTCAGTTCTGACATTTGATTTCCTCCTTGTTTAACATTCAGATCATAGCCAATATGAAAAAGTCCTAAAAATCACAAACACTTTACCTACATCTGATGAACTTAAAGAATAGAAGAACATATTTTTACTCAGTTTCTTCCTCTTTGATACCAATGAAAATTTAGGGATAATTAAATACAAGCAGAAATAGTAACATATTGCAATTATAGAATCATAGAATATCTGGAGTTGGAAGGCAGCCATAAAGATAACCAAGTCCAACTCCCTGCTCCTTGCAGGAATACCTAAAACTAAACCATATGACTAATCATTGTCCAGATGCTTCCTGAACTCTGACAGGGTTGGTGCCATGACCACTTCCCTGGGGAACCTGTTCTAGTGACCGACCACCCTCTCAGTGAAGAGCCTTTTCCTAATGTTCAATCTGAACTTCCCCTGATTCAGCTTCATTCCATTTTCTCATGTCCTATCACTGGTCACCAGAGAGAGGAGATCAGCGCTTTCCCCTCCACTGCCCCCCTTGAGGAAGCTGTAGGCTGCGATGAGGCCACCATAGCTTCACTTGATTTCAGAGCAATGGCTAAAGTCACTTTGTTTTTCAAGACAAATGCAAATTCAGTCCCAGTTGTATAAACATTGATGAATCCATGAAGTTCTGGAACTGTGGGCAGGTTCAATAACAATCCCAACAAAATAATATGTAGGTGATATAAAATGCTAATTTATACCTTATAATACTTAGTTGTTCTTTGTACAACTTATTCACAATTGTATTCAATCTTAGAAACTGAGCTGCTTTGATGCAAGATCTTTAAAATATTTCTGGTTTATTGTTTTAATTATTTATTTCTCTATTTATATTATTATAGATTAAATGTATCCTGGATTACAAGTACTAAAAGTTACTAAAACAGCTCCATATAGCACATGTAGATGTTTGTTTCTCCAGTTATAATGAACCTTTTTGCAATGTGGAAATATAATTCAAATTCCAATAAACTCTCACTGATATTTTTAGTCAGGTTTACGAACAAGTGAATGAGTAAATGATTAACACTACTGGGTTAAATCTTAAGTGTTTAAACTTCTCTTGACTTTAATAACCTCTGGAATCTCTGCAGTAGGAACAGCTAAGTAGTGACATTTGAGTGCTGCTTCTATACATAGAGAAATAAGGAAAAACATATAAAGAGGTTCTTCTTAATGCTGTACTCAATCACAGTTTGGTGTTTAGTTTGTTTGTTTGCTTGCCTGCTTTTTCTGGCCTTCCAAAATAATGCAATATTGACTGAGTGCATTTTCTGCAGGTCCAAGTCTTGTTCTTCATGACTATGGTAGTGAGGCCCATCCATCTGCAAGAGGCTTCAGGGAAAACTGAGATTTTTTTCCTTCCTGTATTTATTCCTTTTTTCCCCCCTCAAGCAAGTTACAAAATGTGCAGTGGGCCAGATTAGTTTCAGATTTCAATAGGGCATATTAAGCACTTGTGATTTAGTTAGTTGTATTTTCATGTATTTAAAACTCACAGATTCTTGCTGCTGAAAGGGAAGGTCTGGTGAACTGTTTCCTGGCAAAAAAAAAAAACCAAAAAACAAGCTCTAAACATTCAGTCCTTTAAATAAACCTTTTATCTTATTTTACATATAAATTTTTCAAATGTTTCCTAACCATAATAATTAGTATATCAGGAGCCCAATTCTTGCTGGCTTTACAGACCAATCCTTTATATTTACATAAATCCTACATCAACAATGTTACCATGGTTACATAATTACAATTTAACCTTGCAAGTGGCTTATCAAAATATCAGGTACTAAAACAGTACTGGGACTGAGTCTACATATCCTAAGCAAACAAGCATCATAATCTTTGTTTTTTAATTAACTACAAGCTTTTCTGTATAAAAATAGCATTGCCTAATCAACAGACTTGTGTCAATCAAAATTCTCAAGCCTGAGAATTATAGCTTTTTTGTGAAAAGCTAAAATATAAACAGAACCTATCAGCATGATTAATACTGATCCAGGAAATCACAAATGGTATTGAAATTTTCTTTCAGAAAAGATTTTCCTTTTGGAAGTGATGATCTCGTTCACTTGCTAGAACGCCTGTATTTTAGTGAAATAGGACTTCAAATGGCTTTTGTTACTGTATCGATCATCTGAGAATGACGACAACAGAAAGAGCTACTATTTTTCATGAATGAAGAGAAATTACTGATATTGATCAGTTGATGATGTTGGGATGGATTACATATCATTAAAGTGTCTTTTGAAATGAAAGATAATAATGCCATTCAAGCTACTCTGCTGGGTTTGCTAACAAATACTATCTTCATAGTTTTTTTGTTTGTTTGTTTGTTTTTTGTTTTTTTTTAACCTATAAATAAAAGACTGCAAGAAGAAAAAGGCAAAGGACAATCCCACAGAACATTTCTTGCAAAAGAGATGCAAAAACCAGTGACCATTTTGAAAACTAATTAAGTGGTGATCTTTGAGTTTTCATTAATTTTCTATATAGACACTTGAGGACTATTTGTCAAATATCCTTAGAAAAGTCTGTTCTACAAAAAGTTTTTTATGGTTTGTTTTTCCCATTTCTATGGCCTTCTACAAATAACAGTTAAATACTCTTAAACTGAAAACTAAAGCATATCGTTTACTGTAGTGGACCTACAGGTACTATAACGATGGAGGAGTAAACTGAGAATTTGTTGATTGTAAGATAATGTAATGCTGTAAGTAATATATCCAGATGCTCAAGAATACTAGGGGTGTCAGTTTGTGTTTTACTCAGTTCTATTATTCAATTTTTAAATTTTACTTTGCATATAAAAAATTTTCTTAGACAGAATTTCAACAAAGTATGCAGAAAAAACTCTAATGGTTTTAGTCATGGATAGTAGGAATATAGCTGTCTTTCATTAAAGTGATTGATAAATGTATGTTAGACATATATGTAAGTCACACATTTGTAATCCAATGAGACAATTTCTCTGGTATTGTCTGCTGAGAGATGTGGCTGGAGTAGGGGATTCCACTCATTTCATTTGCACAGAAAAGAGCAATTTCTGTTGGGATGTTCAGCCCAGGATGCTGCGTGTCTGGTGCACTTTCCCTGTCTGTATGGAATGTGACCTGTTCCTCTTGGCTTTCAGGACATGCTGCAGGCTCCTTCTGTCTCATTTGAGTTTTGAAAATAAAGACATAAGGTAAGAGGTAGTGCTAGTAGGTGAGGTGAGTTGTTATTATTTCTTAGGTAGTGATGTGACTTGACTAAAAGTTTTGTGACTTTTCTTTCAAGTTTATAACTGGTAACATGTTCAGACAGCAAAAATTACTAGGAGTTTTTGACGTCATCAGTGATTAATTGCTGAAAGCTTAACATTTCATAGGATTGTGCATGTGTGTGATTTTGAAAAGTTTCACCTTCAATTCAATGTCAAAACATTCCTGTGACTAATTTAAATAAATTTAACACCCTGTGGACACCCATTGCTTCACAACATCACCTCAAGAGCTAGCACAGAAATGCTTCTTAGCCTTTCTTAAGTGAGTTATTTCAGTGCAATCAGACACCTGCTGGCATCTCAGATAAAAATGGGAAGGTCCCAAATGACCTTATGAGAACAACACATCAGAGAAAAAGCCCTGTAGCTATGTCATTGTTTTTCCAGACCATTTGATTCCTAGTCTTTTTAGGAAGAAGTTCCTCATAGAACTTTACTTGGGAAGAACCGTAACACTGGAGACAGTAAAAATGTACTTTGGTAGGTAGTGGTCTTCTACAACTTTCCCTTCCAGAAAAAACTGTATAGTAGCTTATTCAGAGCTGCCTAAGAAATTCACAAGGTGAATTTTTCAATATAACTCATAAAGTGCATCTGACTTTAAGGTTAGCAGAATTAGGGGTCAATAACCCACTCCAGAAAAATACTATACATGCTTTGTCCCTTCTTGCATCCCCTAGCTGACTATGAAGAGATAAAAATGAAATAAATATGATTCTGAGAGCATACAGAGTTACTTATGCAACGCTCTTGTAGAATTTGAGCATTACGGATTCAATTCCATATCATTATTATTCAACTTTTTTTAACATACAGAAGCTTGGTTGGCATAAAAATTGTAGACTCTTGTTTGGTAATAAGTTTGTTTTTTCCCTGGGACATTTTTCATTTAGAAACAACATTTTTACTTCTACTTTTTTTGGAGACTTGTCAGCCTGAAGAGTCTCTCGGGGATTCACTTATGTGAAAATTTTTAGTTTTCTTGGGCTTTTCTTTTTTTCCCTCTCACCTGTTTCACTTTCTTTAGAAGAGGTAGCAGGTCTCAGTATGTTAATATAATATTTTTATCCTCCTTCTCCTGTCTGTAACTTGTTTAAACTGCTACATCTAGAAATATTTACAAGTTGGGCTGTACACTTCCCTTGGTACAAGAGGAAAAACAGGGAAAAATCTGCTAGGCTGAAACATAATGTTGTTATATTAAGACACTTAACAAAGTAAAAATGTAACATCTGATGCCTGGATTATTTCCCTGTTGATCATTCTCAGCTGATGAAATAGTAATTAATCATATAATTTTAAAAGTGAAGAATAACAAAAACTCTATGCAGACTCTGAGGAACCCTGCATATTCTAAATTATTTATCTAACATTGAGATGTTTGTGATTATACCATAAAATTTCAACATAACATAATGAATCTCTCGTAGCCTGCTGTAGATATTGGTGTTTAAAAACCATGTTGTTAGTAAATCAAATAAGATTTGATCTGATATTTAAACATGAAGATACTAGTTTTTTAAAAAAAACATATTGTCAGTAAATCAAATAAGATTTGCCTCAAGAAAGTATGGTAAGGATAATGTTTTGCCTTAGGATGTTTTGGTAAAATCTGATTTTTTGGATCAAGGGAATTATGAATTATGATGCCATGTGACATCCTACCTTCTGAAGTATCTGTGTAAACATGAAACTTGCCTTCAATTTTAAAAACAAATGCTGTCAGATCTCTATGCATATTAGGTCTCTGTTAAACTAAGATATATGAAAGAATAACATCAAATGATCATCCTGCTTCTACATGTTGATACTTCCCACTCAGTACATTACAGCCCAGTGTTCTAAATCAGCTAAAACTAAGACTGTCTCATCCTTTATGTTTGCCACATCAGAAATTTAGTATTAGTGGTGAGGTCATCTTAAAATAAAGTAATTTTAAATTCATGCTTTGCTCCCTCAGTCCCAAAGGCAAGACTGAGCAGAAAACCTCATGGCCTCTACCATGTAATGAGAAATATTCATTCCAAACCAGCTCTCAGCATCTTGCAGTGCACAGTTTCTGAGGAAACCACATTACTTTGGTTGTCGATCCCCAATGGGAGAATAAGACTGGCAAAGAGAATGTTAATAAACCCAGGTTTAACAATGTTAATCTTTAAGAGGAGACAGAAGGGTACTTTCAAATTATATGAGTATCCAAGAATTTTTAATAATAACTGATATTTTTCTGGGCCCGCAGAGTAAAGCTAAGTTATTCTTGGCTAATACTTGATTTCAAAGAAACAAAGCACCATAACATCCCAAATCTTACATGTGGAAAAAGATCAGGCAAAGTTCAGTAATAGAAGCAAATTATGCCAGGAAAACATCCAAAAAGAAACTAGATATGACATAGCTAAGGAATGAACAACATTTTATGTATAAGTTGTGTTTGAATTCCCAGGAAAACATAATCCAATAGGGAATTTATTGGTAGGTATTTTATGGTATTAATCATCACGTAGCATCTAAACTTCAAAGCATTGACTACAGTTGTCATTACCAGAGATGACATTTCATGTTTGTAGATATAATAAATTACTGATGTATATTTTCATCATGAAAATGTTTATGATTATTCATGTGTGTTTGGCTGCTCTCTATTCTGCTGCTTAAGTATGCACCAGTGTGGGAACAGTGTAATTAGGGAATTATTAAGTCTTACCATCGCTATATTTCTTAAGCAATCAACACTTTATTGAGCAGAGTAATTTAACATACAAAACCAAAACTCAGTGTGAGAACTGTCAGCAGAGATTTTTTCTCAAACAGTTGACACTTGCTGCTGACAATGGAGTCTAAAGATTAGATACCTCTGTTAGTACATCTTCCCTGTCTGTTTTTTTTATAGCTTAAACTATTCTTTTTGTCCTCCTATTCTGAACAAATACAGATGTATATCAGCTTTTCTTTCTCACAGTTTTGTGCTACAGACTTTCATGTTAATAGCAAATTTAGAGTGGGTTATTTCTAGTACCTGGTTATCACCAACATTTTTGCTGGTTTCTGAATCATTGTTTGAGACATCTGCTTGCACTGTCAACCTAAGAGCTGTCTTTAAAATCATACATCCTCATGGGATTGAGTCCACCCTCAGCAAGTTTGCTGATGACACCAAGCTGTGTGGTGCGGTCAACACGCTGGAGGGAAGGGATGTCATCCAGAGGGACCTTGACAGGTTTGAGAGGTGATGCAAATCTCATGAAGTTCAATGAGGCCAAGTGCAAGGTCCTGCACATGGGTCGGGGCAATCCCAAGCACAAATATAGGTTGGGAGATGAGTGGATTGAGAGCAGCCCTGTGGAGAAGGACTTGGGGGTGTTAGTGGATGGAAAACTGACTATGAGCCAGCAATGTGCACTCGCAGCCTAGAAAGCCAACCATATCCTGGGCTGCATCAAGAGAAGTGTGGCCAGAAGGTCGAGGGAGGTGATTCTCTCCCTCTCCTCTGCTCTTGTGAGATCCCACCTGGAGTACTGTGTCCAGCTCTGGGGCCCCCAACATAAGAAGGACATGGACCTGCTCAAATGGCTCCAGAGGAGCGCTATGAAGATGATCAAGGGGCTGGATCAAGCACCTCCCCTGTGAGAACAGGCTGAGAGAGTTGGGGTTGTTCAGCCTGGAGAAGAGAAGTCTCTTCATAGTGGCCTTTCAGTACTTAAAGGGGACCTACAGGGAAGATGGGGAGGGACTCTTTATCAGGGAGTGTAGGGATAGGATGAGGGATAATGGTTTTAAACTGAAAGAGGGGAGAATTAGATTAGATCGAAGAAAGAAATTCTTTCCTGTGAGGGTGGTGAAGCGCTGGAACAGGTTGCCCAGAGACATTGTGGCTGCCCCCTCCCTGGAAGTGTTCAAGGCCAGGTTGGACGGGGCTTTGAGCAACCTGGTCTAGTGGAACATGTCCCTGCCCATGGCAGGGGGGTTGGAACTAGATGATCTTTAAAGTCCCTTCCAGCCCAAACCATTCTATGATTCTATGACATATATAATTAACTAGCTTGGAGAAAGGTGGTTGACTGAAAGCTCAGGAATAAAGCCCATTACTTGGCACATATTCATATGACTTAACTGACCTAATGGAGCAGAAAGAATTAGTCATGCTTTCAGTCATTTCTCCTGCCATCTGTATGTTTCCTTTTGTTGCGTTTAATGTTTTCAGTTTTCTCACACAAGATATCCAATATCTTTCTGTTGAAGATGACCATTGGTTTGTCTGCTTTTTACTGACAGTATGTAATTGTCCACCAGGAATGAAGGCTAAGAGGACCGCTTTGTTAGGTGGAAAATAGATTTAAGGGTTTCAACAATGGTGTTGACAATGGTTCTGCAGAAGTGCACGTAGTAAGTAGTGTGGATGGATGATATACATAGAAGGGAAAAAAACCCTTCAAAAATTTAAAAGGACAAATATCACTTCAAACTGTATTAGGCATCTGAATTGGGGCGTTATTGACTGGAAATCACAAATAAAATGAATTTATTCTAATTCAAATATTAATCTGTGTCTTGAAAAGAACAGAGATTTTGAAGTATTGGATCCAATTATTGATTTAAGAATTTTTCTAAGTAGGTCATGTGTAAGTCATCGTGGATCAATTAATATTAGAAAGTGGTTGTTGGATTTAAGTAAATGCCACTCCTTGTCACCAAAGTAAACATATTTGTCCATTCCATGGAATACCATTCTTTGCTATTTAAGCATGGGCCCACTTTTCATCAGTGTAAAGAATCAGGGTGCTAAAAAACTTAATTATTATAAATTGTTGTAATTTCTGTAAATTTCCACTGCTTTTACAATATTTGAAAGTGACCTGCATATTATGAATTAAGCTATGTTCATGTTTCAAATACATCCTGTGACTTTTTCCTTTTCTTATTTAAATGTATATTACCTTTGGTTCTTCTGGAAATTATTTTCTCCTCACACACTATAAACATGAGTTTTGTGTGCAGTCACGAACACTTAATCTTCAACATTGTGGTAGGATCTTAAAATGACTACATATGTCAAAGTTTTGATTGCACGTTTTGTAAATCAGAATATTTGTAGACACATATTTTGTCAGAAATATGTTTTATCCTTTTATCCAAGGTGAGACTGGGCAAGGGAGAATCTCTGAGAGGGTTCCTAAACAAATAAAACAACATCAAGCTCAGGATACTTTTTGAGCCAAAAAAATTTATAAGATAATAGATTACTTGGGAAGTGTTTCAAATAAACTTCCTGCAACTTGGTATCCTTTCATAACCCTGCTGGAAAGAGGCTGCTGGACTAAATGGTCCCTGGTCTCAATTAATACCACCGTTCTTATACTCTGCTAATAAGTTTTAGATTAACATGACTTTTTCTTGAGGAGATTATGGCTGGAGTAAGACCTGCTTTGTTTCTCAGATGGAAAATCAACTTGCTGATTTCACAAACAGGATTAAGAATAAATGCATAAAAATTGTCTGCTTGTAATTATGAAGACTTACAGCCAGCTTCATTGGGCTAATAGTTAATGGTGAACAATAATATTCTGGTCTTCTTTTTAATAATGTAATATACTGTCTGGAAGAAACATAAAATCTGCTTGATTTTTTTGAACATGTTCTACTGTTATAGGTAAGGTATATGTCCAAGATATTTTTTTTCTGTTATGTAAGAGTGAATGTAATGTAGTTCAGTAACTTTAGTCAAGTTTTATAGGATTTTCATTTGGCTAACCAAGTAAAAAAAGACTATAGCTTTCCATATTAATTTAATGTAGCAATATTTCTTATTTAGGTAGTATATTTGTTCATTTGGACATCTTCAAGCATATTATGTTAGGTTATAAGCTGCTTCTCCTACCATAAAAAAACTTCGGCAATAAAGATCAGAAAATAAACTAAAAATAATAAATTCACAGAAAGAAACATTCACAGGCCAATGTTTGTACAAAACTATACAAACTGTACAAAAGCTATAAATAAAGATACCTGGACCTTAAACAAATATAATCAGAATGTGGTCATTATAAACATTTTTTCTTACAGCTTCACACAGATGACATGAAAACTAAGTTTAAAACCAATATTAATTGCAGTCCACAAGAAATTAGAATTTTTAAATTTGGCTTTGGCCTAAAGTTGATTGAAAATTATTTTTAAAAATTGTGATTCACTGTCTCTGAGGAAGGCCCACTAGGAATTTAGATATACACTCTCAAAACCTGTCACTGGACTTAATGGCATTCATAGAATTCAGTGTGATTTTCTGGTGTAGATTTATTTGCTACAAACTTTGTAATCTATCGTGACTACTTTTTTTGTTTTATTTAACAGAATTTATATATTTAAATAATATACATAAAGTTTATAATTAAAAATGGTTATCTAGCATAAGGATTTCATTTAAACTGTAGAAGAAAACTGTAAATGTGAGTACAGTCCTAATAGATTTCTTAGGCTGCTTCACTAAAATACTCCAACACAGCCTAGAACGGTGGAATGTAGACTATTGTGCAGTGTGCTCAGGACCTGAGTTCTGTGTTGTCAGTGGCGAAGTGAGGGGTGCTCCTTATCCGCTCTCACAACCATGAAGTGATATTTCAGCACTGATGGCATCTCTTCAGGCATCCATGCTTGCCAGGTTCCTTCCGGCAGCTGCCACTTCCCATGCACCCAGACACCCATGTGCCTCCTCTGAGGCAGTGAATGACAGCACGTGGGTACACGTAACTTCAGTTCTCTCTCTCTTCTCCCCTTGCCTGCCAGTGTTATTATTCTGTTTGATCTCCATCATATCTTTGAATTTGGACAATAGAATCACACTTTTACAGCTGTGTGTGATGTTTATATACTTCTTAAAAAAAGTGCTAACCACAATCCATAAAACAGATGCTCAGGAGTCACTGCACTACATAAGCAATGAGAAACTATTTTTTTGCTCAGTCTAAATATATAAAAAAACTATAGTGTCTTATTCATAATGACTCCACCTAGGTAGCTAAAAACAAGAAATCTATGCTTGTTTTGACTCACAAAATTATGATAACAAAAGCCATAGTCTTGATGTAAGTTCATCAACTACAATATGTCTACCCCAAGGATATTTTTTTCTGTTTGAAAACTGGGTATATACTTTATCTCTAAAAGAACTATTTTGTTTGTACAAATGTTTTGGCAAACTCATTTACAAAACTTTTCTCGTGTAACCCAAAACTTAAAACTTCATAGAAGCAGAAATGTAAATAACTTTTCTGAAATACTTCACCCTCTCTGAGAACAAAGTGGCATTCACATACTTCTTACAAAGAACAAATTATAGTACTTACCAAAAAACTATGCTCATATAATTCTTGCAAGTCCAAACATTATACAAAGGTCTAAACTTTTTTTACTATGATCTTCTCTCCAGAAAAGAAATTTTATAACAGATTTGTTTAAAAGCGTAAAATACACTATCTTAAACTCCAAGGTTAAGAGCACTGTGTAGACATGATAGTCTTCCTATAGTTATATAATTGCTGTCAGACCTGCCTTTGCACCAGGCTGAGCCAATTATTGATGGTGGTGGCACTCTGCAATAATGTATTTAAGAGTGGAGACCTAGGAAGAGGAGTTGGAGTTGTGAGGAGGAGTTATGAGGACACCTATGCAAATACTAAGGTCAGTGGAAGGAAGGAGGAGGAAGGAGGGGAAGTGCACCGGAGCAGAGAGCCCCCATGTATCCTGTGGTGAGATGGCAGGGCCACCCCCCCCGCCACCATGGAGGTCCACAGTGGAGCAGATATCAACCTGCAGCCCATGGAGAACCCCACACTGGAGCAGGTGACTGTACCCAAAGAAAACCAGGACTCTGTGAGAAGAAGAAACCCCCACTGTTGTAGTTTGGTGCTGGGAGGATTGCAACACACAGGGGTGACCCATGCCGGAGCAACTAGGGAAACACTGCAGCCCATGGGACGGACTCATGTCAGAGAAAGTTCATGGAAGACTGTCTCCCATGAGAGAGGAGCCACGCTGGAGCAGAGGAAGAATGTGAGGAGTTCCCCCCACAAAGAAGCAGCAGGACTGACCACACCCCCCATTCCCTGCCCCCTGCGCCACTGTGGGGGTAGGAGGTAGAGATACTGGGAGCAAACTGAGCCCAGGAAGAAGGGAAGGGTGGGGGGAAGGTGTTTTTAAGGTATGGTAATGCCTTAAGTAAGGCATTAAGTAAGAATGTCCTACTCTGTCTGTTAAGTGGTGGTGTTGTTAATGTCTGAATTAAATTTCTTTTTTCTTCCCCTAACAAGTCTGTCTTTTGCCTGTGACCATAATGGATGAGCCATCCCTCCCTATCCTTATGTCGATTCCTAAGCCTTCTGCTTTATTTTCTTCTTCCCAGCACTGTGGGGGGAAGAGGTGAGTGAGCAGCTGTGTGGTGCTCAGTTGCCCTCTGAGCTCAAACCTTGACAAGTGTCTTTGCTAGACCAGGTCTAGAACAGTAGGTAGCTCACGTGAAATGTTTTTGCAGATTATGCACATGCTACAAATTGAGAGGGCCACCATATTATCATGCGGTCTGCTTCTAATGTTGCACAAAGAGCACTGGGTGTTCCTGTTTTCATTGACCTTGTTCATATGAGGAAATAAAGTATGCTGAATCTGCTCTTCTGCAGCCTTCACATCAGTCTTGCCATAAAGTCTACAAGCCTGGAGGGGGACTGGAAAAGTGGCTGGAGAAATAAACTTGGAATTGATAAAGGTGTTTAGTGATTATTTCTCTTAGTACAGAAGAAGTTATCATAAATTATGGGAAAAATCCTTTGAAATCTAACCTCTCAGGTAAACCCTGAGAAAAAAAAGTAACAGGATTCATTACTTCAATCTCCCAATTTAATTAGGTGAAAGAAATGTCCATGGTTGAAAGCAGTTGCTTGCATTTTGTAATTTGTTCTTCGTTTTTTACTTCAGGCCATATACAGAAATAGTAACTCACTCTTGCAGAATCTATTACTGTACTTTGAATCTACAATGAGCAATATTTGCAATAATTTACTGGGAAAAAATGAAGTAAAACTTGTCCATTTATCTTGTCTTGAGCATAACAGCTCAGCTTCAATGAAAGTACAATTGCTGGACTGTTGCATTATGCTTAAGACAGCTTTCTAGCAGTATTGCTGTATTGAATCTTTTTAAAATTTAGTTTAATATTAACTTATAAGTATGAACTGTTCTCTATATAGCACTTCATGAAAAAATAAAGCAGTGTCTCTAATTATTTCCCTTAAAGTTTGTGTTATTTTAAGGAGCCAGTCTGATGTCTTGCATACCAAGAGAACCTACTGCAATACGAGAGTGTCATCTAGTGAATGATTTGGGTGAAGGACACAAAACCAAATGCCTCAATATTATCCAGATTTTGAGTCATACTATAAGTACAGCTGGCTAGACAGTAGAAATACTCAAAGCATTTTAAAACTTTTCTCCTGATCAACAACACATACTAAAGAAGAATTATTTGAAAATTGTACTATTAAAAAGAAAATCATAAATTGTCATTTACTGCTTCAACATATGGTACATATCCTTCCTTAATACCTTCAACTTTTATGTACTACAACTACAGTCCAAAATTCCAAGTCTAATTCCAAGTCTAAATGTGAAATAAATTAAATTAGAAAGTCAGAAGTTTTTTTCTAACACAACCTTAACATCTGAGTTGTTGAAAATCTTAAATGTTTATTTGTTTTACCTTAGGAAACACTAAATAACTGTTTTCTCCAGAAAGGTCTGAAAAAGATATTACCTGAGGAAAATTATGTTAAAGGATCCTTTATGCCTTTACAAAAGTTAGCTAAACTCTGCAGTAGTTTAATAGTTATGCCAGTATGTTATGCCTGCAGTGGAATAAAAGATTTAAGGTGAATCTGAACGTAAACTCTATTCTTGTTATAGAATCTTCTTTTTCTTTGGTATTCAATAAATCAGTGATGTATCAGGAAAGATAATCAGGAAATATAGAAATTGCAATTCTCACTAAGCAGACCATTTTGTTGGGAGAATGAAAAATTTTACTGCATGTGAAGGACAAAAATCTATATTAGGCAGTGACTGTTGATAATTTTTATAGTGCAGATAGCTAAAGACTGAGGGGAAAACAGAGAAGGATATTTTGTGTAACATGGCTTTATTTTTAATTACACCAAAATTCTTTATGTTAGGTTTTTGATATTACATGTACATTCAATGGTACTATAAAAAAATCATTCAGTGAAGATTATTATAATTTTAACCTGAAAAATTAAATAAAATTTAATTGTAATGAAATTAAATTTTCAGCTGAGACACATAAAGTGATAGCAAATCCTGTTATTATCCAGACCATGAGAATGGTTCATCTGCTTCATTTCAGCTGTTCCTTTATGTTCTTTGTCTTTGTAATCATTCCTTTGCCCTTTTTCTAGATTCCTTTCAGTTATGGATTCCTCTTTTAAACTCAGTCATATTTGTTTCCAGTTCCCCTTCTTTTGTCTATTTGTTATAAACTACTAACACATCTGTTTTTCTTCCCTTTCTTTTCATCCCCTCAGATATTACTTTTTTAATCAGTGTTGTAGGGGAAAATAACAGAGAAATGCAATAGCAGTTGTGGAAATAAAACCTTCAAAATAGCTGTTAAAAAAGAGAAATGGGATTCAGTAAGTGATTCAGTCAGGGCTGACTTTTCAGTGTGGGTTTATCGATAACAGCTAGAGGTTCAACACTGTTCTGATCATCTGAAACATGGAAATGCTACACTTTGAAAGACTGTAGGCTTGAGAATATGGTCAGCGGAAAGCTACCCTTTTCTGGTAATCAGTATAAAATAGAGTTAGACACTCAGTACAAGGCTATCACAGATTTGTAGAATTTGTATTTGTAGAACAGAGGTCTGTGATAACTGCTTTAAAAAGTTTCAGGACTATCTTTTCATTATTATAACAACTTTTTTTTTGCTGAATGTTCTTTTCCTCAGCTATGGAATCATTGTGAAATGAGAATAATGATCATGTTTTGTAAAATCTTTCAGTTTGTCTTTAGGTTATGTCTGCTGATTCTTCCCTTTAAGAGTACTGTCAAATTGTTCTACTCATTAACCAAGCTGTGGAGAGTAATTTATCATAATAAAAAATCATGTTTGACTCTCTATGTAAATAAATATCTTAATGTTTGAAGTTGGAAATACCCTTTAATAATTCAAGCAATTACAATTCTTTTATTCTTTCATACTTTATTCATGAAGGAACATTTTTTTAAATTATGATCATTAAGGATCATCTCTCCAGAGACAGGTCATTCTTGGACAATGATGACATCAGCTTCTCCTCTGCCATTTTTCAGATAATTTTTTCCCCTGTTTTCTTCTTGTAATGGCTTATATGTGTAATCATCTTCTCCTTCAGGGAATTTATCTCTCTTCCAATGTAGGAGACAAACCCTGTGCAGTCATAAAATCAAATTTGCCTGGAATTAGAAAGAAAGATTTAAAATTGTACTATTATGCATAAAACACTGTAATCTAGCTCTAAACCAAAATAGTCTTTGAGTGCGTTGCCAGAGGCACTGTAGCAAGATCTATCATGTTACACTGCCGACATGGCAGATTTCCTTCCTCTTCCCAAAAAAAAGCCCATATAGCTTCTCTGAGTTCTGAGTGTGCATTTTTCTCTTAGTGTGCCATAAACAAATTTGGGATTTTTTAGGTATATCAATGTTAAAATTACATCTGTTTCCACCCAATTTTCTTGCCATCTGCTGTATAGATTGCTATCTCTTTTAGAACAATAGTAATCTATTTATGAGTTTGTTTCTTACGGTACTAAGTTTCCAACTATATTTTCTATTATACAGCTGGCAGCATGCTCAAAGCTGCTTTTCCTAGCTTTCAACAATCTTTAGAAAATGAAGTGTTCTCTGGTGCCACACTGAGACAGCCCTGGTTCAGACATCCATGGAGAAAAGTCAGGAAGGCAATATTGCTTCAGATGCAATGTGTTCCTGGAGGTCCTGAGCACCTTGGACTACAAGGCCACCATGCAGTGGATGGCTCTCAACAAGAGAAAGATGATGAGGAGAAACACCTCCATGACTGTGATACAAGGACTTTGTCAAAACAATGAGAACAGTACCAAAAACCCTATTTAGAAATCATTCTGATGGGCTTCCTGGTGTTAGCATTAAATCATTAGCTGCCTGGGTCAATCTGCTAGATTCTATCCTAGCTTCTTCTATCTTGTCTTCAGCTGGCCTGCTGGCCCTTCCTTGGGACAAATAGCTGCCACGGTTTCACACCTAGGAGTCAGCTTCTCTCCCAAGAGCCATACTGAGTCCTCCTACTTACACAACTGACAGTATTTATGACAGCCTTGCCCCAGGTGCTTGTGGTGGTAATTACATATAAGGGAGATCTCTTCTGTAAGGGAGGTTTCTCTGAATCATCTGGGCTGTAGGTGCAGTGCACTAGTGATTCAGATTCTGCCTCATTTAACCCTCATGGAGAAGAGGGTAGCTAAGGTTCTTCTGGAAAGATCTGAAGAGAAGGTTAAAAGCAGCAACTTGAAGCCCCTCCCTACTCAGGCAATACAAGGAGAGAAGCAGGGTAGTTCCTATTAAAAGACCAGTAACTGTGCTTTCTCAACAGTACCCAACAGAAAGATCATGCTTGTGTGATAAGGTTATCATTAACAGCATCTCTCCTCCAGGTAAGTGCTATCTGTCCCAACATAAGAGGTCATGCTTGCTCATGGGGTTTGTTGGTTTTCCGAGAGAATCAACTGATGCTCAATGATAGAGCTGCCACAAACACTCGTTCTCTAGCAGGATTGCACAACTGAAGGCTAAATGTCTTTTCAAACTCAAGGCTTCCTGGATGAAAAAGACATATAGGACAACTTCAGCTAGAGCACAGAGGACATATTCTCATCATTCCTCATCTTAATCATACCTTCTCATTTATATCTGTCTCCAGGAAATTGAGATGATAGAAACACTGAGGCAGAGCAGGTTCAGAATAAAATTAAAATAGCTTTATAAAAATTTTCCCTCAGAGCACATAATATTTCTGGAAGACAATGTCGTTCCATCGACATATTTTTTCTCCACTAAAGTGAAGAAAATGTTAACCTTGTATGTCTATGATGGAAAAATACAAGACAGGAATGAAAGAAGAAAGAGCAAAAATGTAAAGATCTTTTTAATGGGAAAATTAAATTACTGTCTTCTATGTATAATACCTAAATTCTGTGGTGATAGCAAACAGTGAAAATGCTACACATTTGAGAAAATATTAATTTCCTAGAAATAAATGAATTGGAAGTCTTTGAGCTGCACTTTTATCAAAGGATATTTTATTCTGTTGCTTCTTAAGCAAGTATCAAAAAATAGAACTGTAAATCAATTTCACATTTTTGGACTAAGTGTTTATGATGCTGGTGCTTTCATGTCTTTACGGTTTCCTCTGGTGATCAGTTCCTTTAAAAAAACTGGACTCAGGCAATTACTCTACTTGAGAGAAGTGTGCAATATATGAACTGTAGAAAATCCTATATAAAGAGCAGTTTCTGACTTGAGTAAACTCACCATTTGAAATTTCTCATTTTCTCCTGTGATATGCATACAACTTTTCTAAATGAAAAATTAAAATATCTATATTTGCTTCATGTACTATAGAGATTTTTTTGGTGGAGGAGAATATGATGCTCTTGCACTGAATAATACCTCAGAATTGCAGCTTCATGATGGGAATGAAGTGCAGTTCAATTGCAGCAACATTGTCAGAATTAAACTTCATATGGGGAACTACATAAGATACACAAGATAAAGTTTAAGGTACTTTAAACCTTATGTCCTTCCCCTATATATGCCTAAGTCATATGTAAACGTGAATTGTTTTCAATTTTATCTGGACTGATTGCCTTTCTTTGAAGCTTTAGTGATAAGCACATAGAGTTTTATTAAAAATGTCCAGAGTTCCTTTTCTTCTCTCCACCTTTCTCTGCAGAGCAACGTCCCAACCTAATTATGAACTGCATTAGTGAAACTATTGCTGTTATTGGTATAGATCTGCAGTTGCAGAGCAAGCTTTGTGTACTAAGATGAGGTTTTCAGCTTAATTCTGTAGCTGTTTTCAATATTGCCGTTATCATTACATGAAGCTATACTGTAATGTCCTACTTAAATGGGTTTTTTAAGCATATTTTGAGCATAAGGTTGGAGTAGAGGTCTCCTGAGGTCCTTCCAATGTCAATTATCCTGTGATCTGATGAGTGTTGGTTCTGAGGAAGAATTTTTCACACTTGATGAAATAAGCTTTGCATTTTTCATAACATCTTGAAAACCTGTAGAAAGCTTTAAAAAATGTCTCAATTTCTAATAAACAAAACCATATTTAGTAAAACAGTCCACACATTTCAGTTTTTCTAGTCCGAGGACCTATTTTTCAAGATTTGTTTTTTCACCAAATTGCATAAAAATATGTAAATTTTGACTGGTTTTATTTTTAATTGATAAAGGAGGCTAGATGTGATTGTCAATTCAGCATTACTTTTGCTGTGAGAAGTATCTACATCAGTAAGCTTCAGCCTAGAGGTTCTAAACTTTGTCTTTAGACATTTTATTAGCCTAATATAGGAGGATCTACACCTAAAATGTTGTTATTTATCAGTTCATGTCAATTAAAATACTTCATACAGATGTCAGAAGGAAAGCATACTTGCTGTTTTTCTCCAAGCATCTAGAAGTCTGTGATGATTTTATGTAACTCAGATTACACCAGAATATGCATTATTGCATCTGAAAGTAGTCTCAGTATGCTCAGTATGTCTTTATTATTTCTCACATTAACTTCTTTTCTTGTATTTTCTAGTGTCTGGTATTGGTTTGCTAAAGTGAAATATTATGTAGATCTTTGTGCCAGTTTAAAACCTTTGAGTTATCTTTAACTAAAGGCCTGAAACATATAACATCATGATTGTTTTTTGAAAAAAAAAAAGGCCTTAAAGTTAAGTATTTTTTTCAACATGTAACATTTTAAATAAGTAGCCTGAATGAATGGCAAAACCGATCTCAGAAGAAATTCTTCAATCAATCATCCTCAGGCTGACTTACGTAAGAAATACAAAGAACATTATTTAAATTGTAGAACAATTGCAGTTGGATGAAATGTCCAGAGGTCATCTGGTCCAGACCCAAATTTAAATTCAACTTTTTGCTAAAGAAAGATCAGGCTGACATTTATTATTGAATCTAAGTAGCAGGCTATTCCATCAGTTCAAAATAATCTCTTTCCAAAATGTAAGATAAATGACTACTTATCAAGCATATATTGATTTATGCATGCTGGGAATGATGACTTACATTTTTTTTTTTTAAGGTGCAGGCAGACTTTAACTCAATAGCAATTGTGCAAGCAAATTACTTCTTGCAGCTTGTGGTAAAGACTGACAGCTAATTTGCAAAAATAATGGGATCATACCTAACTTGCACGCTTTAAGTACTGCTCTTTAGCACTTCCAAGCACGTGTAGATTCAATTTTTTTGAGTTTGTTGCTAACTTTAGAAGTCCTACATTTTAATATATTCCAGTTCTCCAAATACTCATTTTCCTTCCATTAGAAGTAACACGGAATGAGACTGAATTATATTATCTTTCTATGGAAGGTGATAGAGCTTTGATTAAGCTAATCCTTTAATTTTTTCATAAATACCTGGAAAAAACAGGTAGGGTTTTTGTAGTTGTATTAAAAAGCCATGCATTTTCTTCAATGTTATCTTGGCCATATAAATAAATCATATAGTCCAGATAAGTAGATCAGCCACAACAATAAGGGTAACAAAGGCATCCAATCTGTTAATATAAATTCTCTTTTGTAACAGAACAAAATCAGGCCCTGCGTATAACTGTTTTCTTTTTCTGATCTGCTGGGAAGGGGATGAAAGATTGTCCTGATAGTGTGTCATTCTTATTAGTTGTGATAAACCTTAGGAACATCTCAAAGTAGAAGATATCATACTCTTTCAGGAACCAGCTAAAACCTGACCATCCTGTCTTATTACCAAATTCAGATACTAAATGTTAGGAATTTTCAGAAGGTGCTGAATTTTCCATGGCATGAGTGTAGCAGGCGTAGATCATTGAAATTATCTGTGACATACAGGAAACTGTAGAGGTAGGAAATACATGTTTTTCAAAGAAAAGAGGAAGGAAATGGGAGAAATAGGACTTGAAGCACAAAGATATACATCAGCTAAGCATAGCCAGGAATTTTAGATTTTAATTAATGAGGCTCTATTTTTAGATTGCAAAACAGAAGTTGACTTCCAACTACATCAGTAGTCTTACTTTTGGTCTTTTTGACATTTTGATTGCAACTTTAATCCACATCATAAAAAGTTACTTTGTTTTTATTTCTGTTTTAATTTAGGTGTATAAAAATAAACCTATAACATGTTTGAGAGCATTTTTTATTGGAAGAAAAGAGGAATATCACCTCTGAAAATCAAAGTAATGGTAATACTATATTTGCTAAGCCAAACTAATATCATCATCAACCTTTGTAATAGGATATTACAGCTTTGGAAAAGTAAATAGATTTAAAGGAAAAAAACCCTTTGGAAGGACAGACTTTCCTTACACTTTTTCCTGAAATAATATTCAATGTCCCTTTCTTCTCCAATAAAAGAAAGCAACAAAACCAGAAAATTTTCATAGCTGAGAAAACTGATCTTTCCAAGTGCTTAGTGCAAATTAAGTGTTCTCATCTCGCAGTGAGAGCCTGCCCACCTCTGGATTCTAGTTTAGCAATTTCAATAGTTAACTCATGCCTCTGTATCTTGCTGAATTGAGGCATTAGGTTATATAAAGAGTGTTATTTGCATAAGTGCACTCATAGAAGGTTTAGAAAACAGTAATTAAATATAGAAATATCCTGTGGATTTTACATTAAGTAGTGCCACTTTCCATAACACAGCTGTAAATGGGTTATACTGCATAAATATCTCTGAGGAACAGATATTTAGTTGTTCACAATAGATCTGAAACATAAGAGAGTCACTATAGACTATCAAGACATCAGTCAGTGGTATCCACAGGTACTTTGATGTGATTTGGTTAATATTAGTTTTTCCTGAAGCAGGTCACTGTTTACTGAGAGCAGCTGAGGAAGAGTCACAACAGTCTCAGAGGTGACAGAAAAACCTTTTTCCTAGGGACCTAGAGAAGATGGTACAGAGTTTGTCTTCTGGGTTCATAAATACAATGAAAGTGGCTGGATAGATGGCCAACCTGGGGAAAGGATCATATTCTGGAGAACACAGTTATTGAGGGAGGTTTATGTACAAACCAATTTATATTATACTTATTCTGAGACTGTTTTAAAAGTTTGTCAGAGCTGTGTGTGCTGTTGAACACGACTTTAGCCATGCTTTTTAGTGGTAATCATGTGCTGTCCTTATTAAAAAGGTGTTGCTGGGAGCTGCTCAGCTTGTCACTTGTAGGTTGCTGCATTTGTGCTGCTTCTTCATGCTGGCTTAAACCCGACTCCCACTCCTGAGAAAGTGCCCCATCTTGCACCTGACTTGTCAGATCTTTACCTAGAATCCACCTTCATTTGGCCCAGGTTGTGATCATATTCTTGTTTTTCATTTCCCTAAAACATAGCACCCATGATGTAATGTAATTCATGGTTTATCAAGTTTTTTTGATGGCTGGCTTAGTCCCTATATCAGTTTCTTACCTTAAGGGCTTGGTGCCACCTGAAGGTGCTATTAGAAATAAGATGCAGACAGCCCATCCTAGGTCTCACTGAGGACCATCAGACCTGCTTTGCATGGGCAGCAAGACCAAAGAAATGTTTCTAGTGTGATCTGTGCTTGGTTCCATTCCCCTGCACACCTATGGTTCCTCACCTGCCTTGTTTTGAAGTGTCCCAGCCTCTAACCTCTGTAGCCTAAAGTCCCCACAACATCCATGATGTCCTCAACCTCAAAGGAAAAAGAAAATAATTTTATACTGTTTTGCTGATTAGGGATACCAATTAAACTCAGACACCAGAGTGAAAAGAGTAGGCATATTTTACTGGAAATAACTAAATAATGTAACAGAATAATACAGAAAACATACAGTAAGAAAAGACAGAATAGTGCACTTAAACAAATAGGAATATACAAGGTAATGCATCAAATCATTACTACCCGAGAGAGAGAATAGTGATTAAGAAAGATCCATCACCACTTGCATACTTTACCATCATCCAGATCCGCAGATGCTGGGCAGCCCCGGTTACAGCGAGGATTTGGAGAGCCTGTCCCGGCAAGTGGGAAATCCTATGCGGTGCGTCCACCTGTAGGTGAGGCATCCAGTTGCTGCAAGCGGGTCCAGCCTTATATACCAGAGATCGACAAGCCAGAATAACTGGCACCTTTGTTTTAAGCGGAAAATATCTGGTTTCAATCTCACATTAGATTCCTCCAGAGCCTGGCCAGGGCTCAAGGGAGAAGCTAAGGGAGTTTCCCTGCTTATCTAATTAGATTATGAACAAGATCACACATCAGGTCACAGTCTGTTACTTTTGGGGCAGCTGATACAGCTGAGCAAACAACTGTCTCCATGACCCTGTTATCTTATCCACACATATAGAAAGATAAAGATACATTTGAGATAGCTACATCTTCCTTACATATTTCCCTAATGACTACATACTGAGTTAGCAGTTTTGGCTCAGGGCGTGTTGCTCAGGCTTCAATACTTCCACTTTTTACATCAGCATAGGTGGTTTGTTATAACTTAGTACAATACCTATTAGCACAATGGTTATCAGTTATAAAATATACAGGATTCATCTATAGGTCAACTCTGGCTTGGGCCAGTTGTCCAAGCCTTAGCACTTCATATGCTCAGGTGAAAATTAAAGTGGAGTTTAATGTTCAGTGGGTATTGTACAGTACTTCAGATGATGATGGAGCTTTTCATAAGGTAATGCAGCTGTTCTCAAGTGCCTGATTTATCAGGAAGCAGGAATGATCATCACTAACAATTTTTACAGGTTCTCAGCATGTGTCTACGTTAAGGGAAGGACAGAGATTGTTCACCAAGACATTAGTCTGCTATTCCTTTATTTGTGTTTCAATTTTTATTTTCATTTTAAAATTTGGACTAATAGTTACGTGTGGTAACAAGTTTAACTGGGGTTGGAAGTATTCTATTTAAGATGTGAAAGTACCACAGTTTTCAAGCTTTTCTTCTGCAGTAAAATAACAAAACATTATAAAACATTCTGGGCTTAGAATGCTGTAGTTGAATTGTACTGCCAAATTGATTCTTTATTTAAAAAGAACCCTGTTGTGAAAAAAAGATTAATGTAATTGCTCTGCAGTTAGTTTTGCCAGTATGCTTCTGACTCAAAAGTCTGAGACTTTGTTTTTGTTAAGGTGAATGTTTAAAGATGTGTGTTTATTTGTAAAGCTAAAATGCTATGATTTTTGACCTTTCCAGTTCTTGCTTGTTTAGCAGGTACTTTATAAACTTATAGTAGGTTATACTGGAATTTTTCTCATAGCTTAGGTAAATTTATAGGTATGTTTCTTTACACAGGAATCAGGAAAGCTGTGAAATTGATCTTGGAAGACATCCACTGATTTTACTTTTCTCAGTGAGACTTGCAGAAACTGGGACAAATTTAAATTTGAATTTTGTGTTTGGATAGATTCGGTCCATCCAAGCTCTAATATAAATTATTTTATATGTTTGTTAAATCTTGCTTTTGTTATAGCAGTTCATAAATCATTTTGCTAGCAGCTTTTTATTTCTCTAGATAAAAAAAGTGCTAAAATTTATATACAAACATTTACTTATATGCTTATTATTCTTATGTGTGTTTGTATATCTGATATGGCGAAAGGTCAAGAATGCATAAATATTCTTGTATTTCAAAGTAACACTGATTTTGTTCCCTCTTTACTGTAAATTTCTGAAATGGTGTGCAGGAAAAAAAAAAAAAGAAAACACAAATGATCCTGAAAATTATAAAAACTATTGTTAAGCACCTCTCAGCGGAACAATGCTTTACCTTTGGTGGCTTGGGAAAACAGGGGCAGGAAGGAGACTCCTAGGGAAAGAGAATACAAGGTACAACTTGATGCTGGATCTGTAAAAGCAACAAGAGCATGAATGCCGTAATATTATGAGTGGCAACCTCTCAAGAAATTATTCTTATCTTACAGATTCAGAGGGGAAAAATATTTAAATGAAGCCTTTGTATAAGGTTTTGCAATATATCCTTTTTAAAGCAATCTACCACAACTCAAAGTAATTGTGGTTAATGTTGGTCCTTAACACTACTGAAAACAAAACTATAAAATTATATGGAAGAATTCTACTAAGGATGAATGTAACATGGAAGAAGGGACAGTTAGCTCACTTAGTATTTTGAGTATATTTTCAATGGGACAATGAGGATTTCAGTCTCCCTTCAGCTCTTTATAACATAGTTTCCAACATTTAACATTGGTTTTGTTGGTTTTTTTAAACATGTTTTTTGGTTCATGTGTTTCTTGGAATTGGTAAATAATTGAGTATAATTTTACTATTTTTTGCAGAATATTTGCTTGGGCTATCTACCCTTTGTGAAAAAACAAATTCCCTTTCATGTGTATCTCAGAGTACTTTCAACTCTGGGGAAATGATAAGGTTGAGGAAAGAAAAGACATTTGCTTTAAAATCCTTCTTTCTTCTAGCTGTCTGTCATTTTTTATCCGACCACCAAAAAAAAGTCCCAAACGAACAAGAAAACAAAACAAACACCATCCCCCCCCCCCAAATTCCATTATGTCTTTTGAATGGAAAAATGAGTAATTTTCACAAAATTTAGAAGGCAACTAATTTCCATGGTATTAAGTAGTAATAACATGTAAAATAAAGTAAGATAACTTTTTTAGTTGCTGTAATGATAATACTATTGTACCAACTTCTTAGAATGGAAAACAGAGAGAGGAAAAAGTGAGATAATTATATAAAGCTGTGAAATCATTAATATACTGTTCTCACCTGTTTTGGGATAAGAAAGGAGAGAACCAATTATTTTTGAATCTACTGCTAATCATATAAATATTATTGAAGATATTTACTTAACTTTTAATTTTTATTGCTATTTTAAAATGATATTGTTTATGACAATATTTATGGTTATTTTATAACAAAACTAATCAAATATTAATTGAATTTCCTGTTAGTATAAGATTGCAAACTTGCAAATTTAGGAGCTTCAGGTTGGGATGTACTTGCATTCAATTTCTCCTCTCACTTATGCTCCCACTATTTGTTTTTCCCTCCTCACTATTGCTTTGATTTTATCCTCTGATATTCATCAGGCTTTTGATCAGTTTGCTCCCCTTTTCAAACATTGTTCAGAGGTAAACCTCTTATGCAGATTTCACATGCAGAATAGTGGTATCTGTAAGTTTTGCTGTCCCTGATAAATGCCATACACTTTGACAGGAACAAAATCACTGTTTGAACCCAGGAAAAAGGTAGAGTAGAAGTGGCAATCTTGTGGGTTTTTCATGAACTAGAGCCTTTGGATTTCTGTTACTTTTGGGGCAGCTGATACAGCTGAGCAACCAACAAACTGCAGGTGAGAATGGAGTGAAGGATTGGTCTAATCTTCCTAGACAAAAAAGGAAAACAAACTAATACAAAGAATCATCATTTCTCATGCACAGTGGTGTCTTCTAATGGGGAAACACTTTTTTTGGATCAGTTACATTGCTCGCAAGGATGGACAGCCTTTGTGTTTTTGGTAGGAGTGGTGTTTCTCAGTCTCTGGTGTGTTTCCAAAAACTCCATGGGGTCTTTTGCCATGTCCCTCAGCTTCCAGAGCCCTTCCCCTGGCAGAAGACCTCACTGGGAGCTGTTTTGCTGCTTGATCTATTTTATTCTGAGAATTTCTGATTTGGGTAAGTCCTTTACATCTGTGATACCCGCTATAAATATTTTAGTTTCCTATCTGCAGAAAACAGTGATGGATATTATCTCAGAATAACAACAATATCTTGAGCTTGTTCAGAAAAGAATGATTAGCTTAGAAAGACATTCCTGTTAGTCTCTAGTATCCAGCTGCCAAAATATGTAAGCTTTTAAAGTGATCTATAGCATTTCTTTTTTCTCCATACAGTTCAGGTGAAAACAAAGGCAGCAAACCAAATTATCTACAGAATATATTTTTAAGAATTTCAGTATTTTTAAATTCCTCAGACAGAGGAGGGGATGGTAGTACTGCACATTCAATCAAGTCATCTTTATGTTCTCTCACACTTTAATCCAGTCTGAAGACAGGAGTTACCAGTGGGTTAATGCTTTCTAAAAACCACAGGCTAAAATAATAACAGTTGGGACGAAATTCCACTTTGTCAAGTGAAAAATGTCATCCAATATTTTTCATTATTAAAATCAGTGCATAATTCAGTCTTGTTCCTTTCAGTTCTCTTTATGAAAAGAAGAAAAAAAAAATCTTTTAGGCCTAATTTGTTTCCATGATCCACATCTGTGCACTTGAAGTACATTCTTCCTCATAATAGCAGCTGATGAGACAACTGATGTTTACTCCAAACAGGGCTGGAAATTAAAAAAAAAAATTAGATGATTTTCTTTCCCCCTTACCCTAACTTTCACATGCTCAAGAAGGCTGTTAAGTACTTCTTTGCCTAAAGCAATAGCTACTCGACATTAAGAAAGTGTGAATGTTGTATTTATAATCAAGAGCTAAGAGTGAGGGAATGTGTGGTTTGGATATGTATGAAGAATGGCTCAGGCCCTTGAAATTTATTAAAGGGCTTGCTACAAATTGAAAAGCATATCTTTTCTTACCTCCTCAACCTTTCTGATACAACTTTGCTTTCCAGCCTCTCTTTTGTAGTTATCTTAGTGCAATTTCTCAAGAATATCTACTTTTCAAATGCACTTTGCTGACCCTTAAGGTAGGCAGTGTTTTTTTTCTGTTAAGGACCCAGGGGCCGTCTCATCCAAAAGTTTCACTCTGTGGGGTTCCCTCTCTTCTGTCTGTAGTGGAATATAGCTGGGGCCAAAAGCATGGAAAAGATATTGTTTGGTAATTATGGCCTGCCTTTTCACATAATAGGTGGCTGGCAGTGTAAAACGGTGATGTATGCAGAAAGAACAGAATCAATTTCACTACAGTCTTTGAGCATTTCTTGGGGTCATTCTCAAATTTTCACTGGCTGACCACAGATATTCACCTATCCATCCAATTTTGTTAAACTTGTTTGAAACATCTGTACCCATTTTGGCTATACTGTAAATATAGGGGACTGAAGATGTTTTGGTTTGGTTTGGTTTTTTTCCTTGAGTTGTAGTTATGGAAACAGGCATTTTTATCTTCCTGAGAAGTCAAAAAAGAAACAATATAGTAACTTGCTGTTCTTCCTAGTGCCAGGTTAGAAATGAATCTGCTGTCCCCTTGAATCTATTTGAGGAGATTTGTATCCATCTATAATTTCATTTGTTTACTGTATAATAAAGTAAAGAAAGATTCCCAACACTGCTGCTGGAGGTGGAAGAAGGAGCACCTGTACCACAGTTCCCACTGTGGTTGATTACACTGTAAGGCACATGGGAGCTACAATTTTGTCACATCCCACTGTCATAGTCATTTTCATTAATAAATCCAGGGACAGATAGGATGGCTTGGTGATGTGCCAAGTAGCCAGGGAATCTAAAGGAAAGAAAGACTTTTGAGTATAGCAGTCACCCAAGGAGGAAATACATGAATTAAAAGTTAGCACAGCACTTGAGAAAGGGACTGCCAGCTGAGAACTTGCTAACCTGTGTGAACTGAACATGAGAAGGTCTGCTTGATCCTGTGAAAAGTCTGTTTGTGACACAATAGTCATGTAGTGTTCACTGACTATATGGTGGAAATTCAAATGCTCAAGGGGTTTTGAGCTCTGAAATTCTATTAAGAGTTTCATGAGAAAAATCAAAGTAATTCCTGTCAGCCAAGGTATACTCTGATTTCGATAGCTTAGTGTGCTTGTACAAGCTGAGCAGGTATGTTTTCTATCATTCATTGTTGAACTTCCTCCTGGGAACAATTCACGCTCAGTGTTCTTCCGAAGATCAGTTTGTTGGAGGATTGACCTTTTGCTTAATCTTCTCTGGTTTGCTTTGGTACTTTCCATTGTGTAGGCACTTTTTTGCACCTGTTAAGCCTTTGTTGCCTCTGCCCTTTCATGTAGTCCTGGTGTGGATTTTGAAGTTATGATGGCTTTGGGACAGAGGTGAATGCTGTCCCTGTGAATGTTCGTTTCACTGAATATCATATTCTATTCAAGCTAAATATATATTTTTAAGCATTGTAATCCTTATTTTATGTAGTGGAGAGGAACAGCTGGTGATTATTACTATTACAATTTGAAATTAACTTTTCTAAAATACATGTAAAGGACAGCAATTTTTTTATAAATTATTAAAATAGAGCTTGAACTGATTCAGAGAATGTATGGCATCCATTTTTATGTAAAATAATTTCTAAAAATACCCATCTTATCCTGGAAAAACTGCTTGGCTAAATATTGAAATGAAATGTAGCAGCTGCTACAAACAGTTATTTTTATTCTTTTTCCCCCCAAACAGTGAGGGTAGAATTTGATTATTCAATCATTCAGGGAGAAACTGAACAGAAACATAGTGACAGTTTAATTTTTAAAAGCTGCCATGCCTTTCAAGGTAGTGTAATTTTACTTAGGAAGCTTTAGGAAGCTTAAACCTGACAGATGTGCAAATTCAGTAAATCAACAAAAGCTTTCTCATTTTGGATTTCATGTCTAGATGGGTTGCCTTCAGTTGTATTTGAAAAATATTATATTTAGCTTCCTTTATTTTTCTTTCCCTTCCTTTTCTATTTTATTTAATTTTACATTGCAGCCTCTACAGCATATTAGCTTCAGTAAAAAGACAGTAAGACATATTTTGTTTTCAGTGACTTTTCAGTTGGCATTTTCATTTACTATAGCTTACCAGGAGGTTCATGTTTCTTTCACAAAATTACATGAAAAGGTTAGACAATTCAGCCATTGAAATAGTGACTTTAAAACCTCAAAACATTTCAAATCCTTTTCTTAACAAAAGGAACAAGTGGATTATATGATGTTTTCACTGAATCCACAGTTACTTATCAATAGAATAGAACAATATTCAACAGTGCATATTGCAAAGAAATTCAACTTTTTAACGTAAATATTTTTTTTTCTTTGTCTCTAGCACTTGTAGACAACTTCTTCATAAAGTACATTTAATTTTGCTTTAAGAAGTCAAAAAGATGCTGGTAAAAGCTGTAGAAAAAAGAAAAGCTATTCAAAGAACAGCAGGACAAATAAAATTTTAATCATCTAAGTGTTATATAATTAGAACTAATTGACATTTCAACAGCATCCATGTGGAAGTATAGTTCTCAACTCCTGTGAAGGAATATTAACTAACACACAATAACATCATGTTCACAGAATGTTAATTATTCCTTTGGATGTATACTGACTGATGTAATGAAAATAATATTATTAATATTTTACAAATTTAAAAAAGTAGAATTATATGCTCTCTGTTCTAATATTTTCTGTTTGTATAGTTATGCTAGTTGAAGAGGAGCCCATATTTTCTCTTGTTTATATCCCCAACAGGAAAGAAGATTCATGTGTTTGGTGTTATGTCTTCATTTAATGAAGGTAGAGTTAATGGAGACTTGAATGCTGCCAAACTTTCTGGTCTAACTTTACTCTTGCTTCCTAAACTTTCCCTTCCCTCCCCTGCTTCCCACTACTTTTTGTGACCAAAACCAATCCAGTTACAGAAGAAAAACACCCACAGTTGTAACACTGCTTATCCAACTCTCCAGTCATTTCACGTTATACCTTTGTCATGGTCCTTACTCTGCTGATGCAGTTATGCCCATCCTTGCTGTTTCTACAAAGGGGTGAATAAAATGCCATTCCTTCTGCTTGTCCAGGAGAGTCTGTGTGATAACTTGATTATAAAATATATTCTTTGCATCCTAGAAGAAAGAGGCATGGCAAAGCTGTTTGCACAAACTCATTTGTGATTCCTCGATTAGAAGTATTTATTCAATAACAGACTGCGAAAGGCTCCTAGGCACTCACATTTGGTGAAAAAAGAGATAATGGTGTGCTAAGAAACGGATGTAATTCTTCTACACTCCAGTTTGCCAGGGACTATTAATGCACTGTTCTTTGCAGAGTCTTTGCTCTAAGTGACTTTTAATGTACAGCACAAAATCAGTATTTGTTTAGGCAGACATGATCTGGATATATATACCTGGAGCTGGAACCCTTCAAAGAGAGATCAGCTTTATTTGGATGCTACAGAACAACATAGTGGGAGTCTTCTGAATGGAGGTTCCCCATTTCCACTACAGATTATTTCAAGCACTCCATGCTTTATGGACGTTGCCTCCAAATAATTAAGATATTAATCATTATCTTGATTGTCCTGCCTTCTCTTTAACTGCTGCCTTAGCTTGCTAGTAAGTATTAGACTATATATCCTTTAAGACTTGATGTTTAGAGTTACTGGTTCACAGCATAACATATGTCCTTTGAGCATAAGAACTCTAAAAGCTTTTGGAATTGCCTGACTGTAAGAGAAGAAAAAAAAAAGTCCTTTGATTTCAGCTATTATCAGAACTCCTCTGTGTTGAAAGCATCAGTGAAAGATGGTTTGACATATCCTTCCCTACAGGAATAATATAAATATGGAATGTTTGCCTTCTCAGGCTCACAGATATGTGCCATGTCTGCTGGCTTTCTGCTAGTACGTGAACCATTTCCCATCTGGAAGCCATTAATGTGGTGCTGTGCTGGTGTGGAAGTCCAGTGCAAGGGCAGACTTCAGCAAACAGTGCTAGCAGTAATGGTGTGGCTAAATGGCTTCATGGTTCACACATCTGTGCAATGGCATATCAGCATTAACCGTAAAGAAATGCTCATGAACAGTCTCACTTGTATGATAAATGCAGTAGAGAATGGGATAGCACTGCTGTATTTCATATTTTGTCTTGTGTTTTCATTTATTTGAGAGGGAAGGTGTGGTGTGTGTATGTGATTTCAAGATATGTCTTCATGAATAAATGATAAATCTGCAACATGGAACTGTTGAACTTAATCAGCTGTTTATAGATGGATTATTGTAACTCATATTTTTCTTTAAAACATGACAATCTTTGAAATGTGCGTAGATATAAAGTCTCCCACCAGACTTCTTTTATTTTAACAGCTATGTATATACAGAGCCAAGAACAATATACTTAAATTAAAATAAAAGTAACATGGACAGTTTTCAGAAATTGTCTTTCATTGCCATCTATTTTCAAATACTGTATTGTTTCATTTTTTTTTCATGGTGTGCCTTATTATGTTTAGTATTTACATCTTACTGGGAACATTACTGGCCAGGATTTCCAAGAATTGCTTTTTTGCCTAGATGTGAAATGGGAGTTTCATCCAAAAAAATCAGCATGTGGTCAGGCCATAATCTGCTTTTCAAATGGAGCACAAAATTACAGTTTCCTCTGATACTGCAAGTGACAAACAAGAACTGTGTAGAGGACTATTGATTGAATCGAACAGGTTGTGTACCAGCACAGGAGGGTGTTGCCAAAGCTTTACTAACAACAGAACTGTTGGGCTAACAGCATGCTAATTTGGAAAAGAAACTGCCATGTTTTTAGAGGGTAATTTTTTTATTTTGTTCATAGTACACTGTTGCCCACCACATTAACCCATGCATCTCAATTAGCTAAGCAGCATAATAACAGTTCTCAATAATTCAATAATCTTTGAAGCTTTTGTGTAATGGCCAGCCGTGTTGATTGGTTTGCAGAGTGGTAGAACCTTTTGCTATGACTTGATGCACATAACTTTTGTTTCTGTTAAGGAACATTAAGAAGTGGCTTAGATTTGTAGCTGGTGTCACCCTATTAGCAGACCAAGTGTCTGACAATGTCATCTAATACCTTTCAGCCCGATTCTGTGATATGGATGCAGTTGGGAATGACGTTCATGGAAAAGCAGAAAGGAAATTTTTAAAATATATGAGCATGCAATTAGAATAACAATTTCTCTACTGCAAAATTCAGTAAGAATATGCCTGCTTTGCAGTGCTTGCAAGCAGCTGCAACTAAAATAATCAAAAGTTGTTGTGTCAGATAATTTCATGCTAATATGGTGTCCTGTTGCCTTTTCTAAGTACAGAGTACGAAATGACAGAGTAAAGCATCCTTGTGTGATATATGCAGAGTTTTTAGGACCCTTCCCAGTATTTGTCTAAATTATGCCGAATAATTCATGGTAAGCTAATTAGTTAATTAGTGTTCCATTCCAGTGGAACTTGTGCTATCTCTGAATCTGGTTTTCTGTCTTTTTGCTTGTCATATTACAGTCTGAAAAAATGACAAGAGAAGTCCTATCTCTTGCATCTAAATTATTTCTCTACAGCTTTTTTCTCAGTTTACAAAAAATATTTAGCAGGTTCTAGCACTTACAGTTTTCTGAAGGACTCTGAAACCCTGTTTAATTTATTACTACAGAAGCAGAGCTCAGTGGCTCCCTATTTTTAAGGCCAGGGGTAAGGCTTAGAAGGTACACATGAGCTTTGTAAGAATTCCAAAAAAGCTCCATATTTATAGGTATGCACAGGGTACGTACTTTCCATGCCTCAGCTTTTCCATGCTGTTCTTCAGACATGTACCAAAGTCTTTTGTGGTTTTGGTTTTTTGTTAGTGTGGGTTTTTTTTGTTTTTTCTTTTTTTTTTTTTTTTTTTTTCTGGATTACTCATCATCTCCTTTCATTTAGAACCTGAAATTTTTCTCCTTCAAAATTTCAAAATACAGCAATTTTTTTTTTTTTGTAACTTCTACTCCCTTGCTTTGCTGCTTTTTCTTTGGGGAAAAAAATTAAAAAATTAAAGACAAAAATATAAGAGCCAAAAATACTGGTTTGCCCTACAAAATGGCCAAGCCTTGTCTGTAGGGACCTCCATTAGATTACATGATCACCAATGTCTAACAATCCTCTACTGTAATCTTGAATTTCATCATCACTTGGGTCTTCACATTGGGTTGGAAAGGGAGAACAACAAAGAATGGAGATAATCTGCAGATTAGAAATGGATTTTTTCAAAATTTTAAAACAATACTTAAAGGTATTTTGTTTCCACAGATTCAATATCTCAAAAAAAAATAAAAAAAATATTAAAATTAGCTATCCCTGATTTTGAAGTAAATATGATAGGAATAAAGTACACAAGACCACTATACTGTATTAGTATGTAAAGAAGTGAAAGACCATTGTATAATGAAGCGCATGATCATTTTGCATGCTCAAGGTCGAGGTCCATGATTCAGTATATCTTGAACTTCCTCCCTTGTCATGCCCAGTTTTGTACTGTCAGATGTGTTTCAGCTAGAGGGTGGCAACTCCAAGCTGGCACAACAGACAGGAGATTTCTTTGGTGCCCCTCTTCAGCTGTTTTATTCCACTGCAAAAGGTAAACAGAGTTGCTTGTTGTTACAGAAAGACTATCCATAATCCAGAAATTTTCAGTATCGCTTCAGGCTAACAACTAAAGCTAAGCTCTTGAACCTTGCCTCACAAATATCTGGGAAGTAGTCACATAGTCATACACAGTTCCTTAACAAAGTTACTGAGCTCTGGTCTCTGTGAGTGTTCCTCTACTTAGGCAAAGTGGAATGGTCTGTCTTGAACCACTAGTGGGTGAAGGCTACCCAGGGTCTGGAAGGAGTAGAGACTACTTGCTCACCTGGCCACCACATCTAAAACACAGGGTGAAAGTTGGTGACTAGTAGTAAAGCTCAACTACTTCTGTATTCTCTGTTTGACTTTGTCAGTGATCCTCTACCTTGCTACTGGGTTTAAACAAAATTTGCTATGTAGAAGAAAAGATAAAACCCTGTAGGCAAAAAAAAAAAAAAAAAAAAATTAAGTTCAGAAAGCTCTGTTTTTGCTCTTCTAGGTACCAACTGCTCATATACTCAACCAGGAGGCAGTGCGCTTGCAACAGTAGCTCATCAGTCATGGTGGCAGGGAGTGTGTGTGTGAATCTTTGCACACAAGGCAATAATAGAAGACACCCATTTAGAGGGGTCAGCAGAGGAAGTGGTGCAAATTTTATCAGTTCCCCAAACCACCCTAAGTCTCAATCGAAGAATGGTTCTAGGAAACAGAGAAATGAGGAATGTCACATAGATTACAGTGTGTAGAATGTGCAGGATTCGTGTATTAAATTATATTAAATTGTACTAAGTTGTAAATAAGTTGTAGCAACCAAAATAATTCACGTGTCACAGTGTTCTTCCTTCTTTCTGCAGGGCAGGGGCTGTTTATTTTCTTTAACCTCTCTTTTTCTTCTTAAAATAATACATATTTACACTCTCATTCATACTCTTACTTAATAAGCAAATCAGCAACTAGTCAGTCATTAACACTCTCTCTTTCACCAGACAGTTCCATACTTATTAGAACAACCTGGCAATTTCTTATCTTTCTTCCAAGCCCCGTTTCTCCTCAAAGCCTTGCTGCTTCCCCAGACCAGCGCAGAGCAGAGCTGGCACTTCTCCAAGCCAGGGCAATACTGACCAACACTTCTCCAAGCCTGCACAGCACTGAGCTGACCTGAACAGAGCTCTCCTGCCAATGTCAACTTGGCTTTTAAATTATTGACGCTCCCACAGCCGTGCAGGGCTGACAGGCCAATGCCAGCTTGCCTCTTAATCATTTACCAGTAGCACATTGAATGTCCCACAGCTGCGCAGAGCTGACACTCCCACAGATTCACACTCCTTTTCTGGGCCTGCACATTGCCCACCATAACTTGCCACAGCACAGGAAGAGACAGGGATTGTGAAGAGAGAGTTGCTCCCCATTGATGGTTATTTTGGAAGTTCTTGTAAAGAACTATGAGTGTGTGACTATTATTGCCTTTAGCAGGTGTGAGTCATAACAGGAAAATCTGCTATATATGCACCTGCTATCAGATTGTGGCAGGTGCATCTGCCCAATGAAAACGGAGTGTCTTGGCTGCTGAAGCGCAGCAGCTCCTGGCTGCCTTTGTTCTCAGAGCTTCGTGGTAATTGGGGCCTTTGGCCAATGGGAGCCGCTATTGACTACAGGTCAGATTCAGCCTGAGTATAAATGGAGTCCCCTGGGGAGTGATTTGGAGCTTGGCCCCTGGAGCAGCATTCTGTGGTTGAGGATTCTCCTCTTGGGTTGGGATGCTGCCTAAAGAAACTCCTCAAGGTGACTTGGGTTGGGAGGCTGTCCTGAGGAGGTCCTTGAGGTTGAGAGTCCTCACTTGTCAGGTAAGTAATAAAGCATTTTGGGTTGTTGTTAAACCCTAGGGAGTGGTGCTTTGTTCTGCATTTTGGGTTGCTGTTAAGCCCTGGAAAGATGTTCTGTTCTCCTCTCACAGATGTTTGAACCTGTAATTTATGGAGAGCTAGTTAATTCTGTTAACTATAAATTTTTAACTTTTGTTACCTCATGGTTTATTTGAGAGCCTCTGTAACACAGATAACAACTTATTTCCCTGATAAGTGTTTTGTCATTTTATATGGTTTTATCATTGATCAAAAGAAATAAGGTAACTATGGAAACACAAAAACATCACCCAGTGTCTTCTTCACTCATGTTTATTTTTAACCCTATTGAATCTAGTGCTTCACACATTGAAAAAGATTTTTCTGAATGTCCTTTCTTACTGTGTAAAAGGTACAAATGGGGTTTGACACAAGATTTTAGCCAGATTTGATTTAAAATACTTCTTGCTAAGGATATGTAAGGAACACAAGATATGTCTACTGCATGAAATTTTTCCCAACCTTTGTGAAAGTTCAATCTCTCTCTCAAATTTTGTGAATGGAATCAGTGGCAGTTTGGTTCCTGAAATAAGAAAAAGATGTTCATGGACCTTTATATGAGAAACACTAGTTTAGGGGTTTTGAGTACAAGCTATTGCAGTCTTACATAGAGAATCACAATTATTGAAAGTGCCAACAGCTGAAGTTTGTAATAACTGTCTGATTTCCATCCTTTGAGAATTATAGTTGCATACTTAGATTCCAAAATATTGGATTTAGGAGGTGAACATTAGAAATCAATCTTGTATGTCTTTTCCAGCTGTTTTATCTAAAATCTAAACACATTCTATGAGGAAAAACGTCCCTCTTATTGGGCAATGTAAGTTCATGCTTTTGGTGAAAAGTAGAGGTGTTATTGAAATGACATTGTTCTTAGATTGATATTAGCAGAGGCACATAAATAATGATCAATGCCATCAGTAAAAGTGAAGACATAATTTAAAAAAGGGCAAACATTTTTTAGCTCTATCACTGCAATGAACTGAAATTTTCCTCCCTCTCTTTTCCTCCCCTTCTCTACTTTTTACCCTACGCTCCCAAATTTTCACAGCAGCAGTAAATTTAATTTCACTGGCAACTTACATGTAATTTAAATCCAGTAGCACATCGTAAATCAGACCTGACAGAATAGGGACACCCATTTAGATGAAAAAAAAGAAGGCACACACCATTTGCTTCTCCCCTCCCCCCCCTCTAAAAATATCACACTATTGCTATTTTAAATTAAAGTAGATGATACTTTGCATATGCATATGCCCTGAATTTGTCGCCTTGTCAAAATCATCTTTCTCTAATGAACATCCATTGCAGATATCAGACCCTTGTGTAAATTGCATCTAAAGTTGGATCTAGTGAAGTCTCTGAAAATCTCCTGAATTCTGCTGTATAGTTATTTATTTTTAGAAAAACATTTTCCTTTTTCAGACTTCCATACCAGTTTGCCATGTTTCGACCTGTTTTGACCCTGCAATTATTCCTGTAACTTGAGTAGACTAAGCCTTTGAGGTTCTGTAGTAGAACATACACAATATCCTAAGTCACGGACCTTACAGTGTTACCAAATCTTCCTGTGTGTTGTGGAGAATATAATATCCAAAATATCTTATCAATGGACACAACAGTAGACAAGCTGAGAACTGTATAAAAATAATTGAAAAAAAGCTTCTGAACTTGAAGAAGCTTCTGAAAAAGACCTAGGAACACAGTTTGCACATCAGTAAGTGACTTATCCTTTAGTCAGAGGAGTTCTAAAACTGTTCAGTTTTCAGTGGAGACATTCAGCTCAATGACATTCAGCAACAGTCCTGCAGAAGATGAGCTTTAATGCCTTACCATAAATCATAATTTCTCAGTAAATGTTTTCATTCATCAGTCAACTCTTTCTAAGTTCAGCAAAAATATTGGAGAGTTCATATAAGATTTCTTTAAGACAAGCTTTCTCTAGAGAAGAGAGGAAGAAGGCAAAATACTGAATGATGTTTTTGCATAAGCCAATGGACCAGTTCAGGAAAACATCTCTGTTTATTAAGTTTTTGCCTTAATGCCTTTCTAAATAGGGACCTAAATTACAAATCTTTTAACCTCTCTATTGGGAGCAATGTTGAATTTCTAGTAAAAAAAAAATCTTATGAAGAATGCTTTGCAGGAAAAAATTAACTAAAAAAACCCAACTGAAATGAGATTATTTAGTGATTATACTTGAATGATGGAACATTTATTGGCTTAAACAATCAATATTTTACTTGTAAAACCAAAATATTTATTTCTCAGATTGGAGTACTAAATTGTTGTCTACTTTATTCAATACTGCTTCCGTACTTGCTAGAGCATTTCAATTACAACAAAGCATTAAACACAGTGCTATCAATGAATAGAAGCATCTTGCTCATACAATAATTATAAGCATATACAACAAGAGATGCACAGAGCTTATCCTAATCATGTGAAGCAAAACCTAATAACGTATTAATCTTTTTTCACTATAGTAATTGAGAATGATTTTTTTTTTTTTTTTTTTTTTTTAAATAGTAGCACAAAACCTGCTAAAGGTTAAGTCCTCTCCTGCAAGGGCAGTTGAAGATTTTTGAGATTCACCTTCCTTTGGCTTTCACACTGTTTTAGGACAAATCAATATTTGTGAAGCTTTTTTAGGAGCATCTTTAGGCTGGATGGTAACTAGCCACTGTGATATCTTTTTGAGATGATGTAAAAATGACTTAAAATCTCATCTTGCACAGTCATGTCAAAGGCTCCACAGAGCCTTTCAAATCTCTGACAAGTGGCTTTAATACCAAATTATTGATACACTTTAAATGGTTTCTGTCAGTGTTTCCATCTGAAGCTGTCCTATTTGTGTGGACCCACAATGTGATCATGTCTTCCACATCCACATGATCATGGTGATCATTACTGCAACTGTTTTTTTGGGATGATTCCCTTCCTAACCCATTGATTATTTAATAAATAGCAGATCTATTCTACTAGTAATGCTTGAGGAATTCTCTTTAAAGGATTACTACTGGCCATGTGATTATAATGCTCACCTGAGATGTGATGAAACTTGCATTCCCATGAGGAACTGTTTAAGAATTTCCTTCCCTGATCTTGACCAGAACGTTCTCTCTGAGGGGAAAAACCTAAGAAGGGTTTCGCTGAAGCAATTATATTTTGTCAGGGTTTTTTTTCATACTCAGTATTTACTAAACTAAAT
The DNA here is from genome assembly GCF_047716275.1 of Strix uralensis. Taxonomy (NCBI): domain Eukaryota; kingdom Metazoa; phylum Chordata; class Aves; order Strigiformes; family Strigidae; genus Strix; species Strix uralensis. The sequence goes on from NC_133975.1 coordinate 45,688,800, forward strand.
GTGTCAACAGAAAATTTCTGACAGATTCTGGTCTCCAGATAAATCACATTTATGGCGGTTTTTTAATGATCTGAATATTTACTTTGCCTTTTGAATGTTTTGGGGTTGTTCTGGGTTTTTTTAAACTCAGTCCTTAATATATTTTCTCCTAATTCTAGTTTGAAATAGGTGAAAACCCCTCTGTATATTGAGAAAGAATGAGATAAAACCAAAGAAGTAATTTTCCATGGGAATGGCTGAAATTAGATTTCTCTGAGTTTGTACATCTAGCTACAGCTTTGTGGGGAAGCAAAAATAAAATAAAATTATATTTAATTATATTGTACAGGATAATATGTGTATGTCTCAATTACTAGTAAGAATAATTTATAGATAAATGAGGAACAGAATGTAGATGATGAACAGGATGTCTTTGGTGATACCAGTATATCAGACTGATATTAATGTGACATCTGCTTATTGTGGTGGACTTTATTGAAGCTCTATCAATTTTGCTGTGGAACTAGCAGTGCAGAGAAGTGGAAGAGAAATAATAATTAATGTGCTGCCTTCTAGCAAATCTTTTCACAAGTAGAATAAATAATAGTTTCAGGTCAACTGTATATAATTTTGCTGGCACATTTCTTTTGTAGAAGCAGAATATTGCAGACTGTGCTTGTCCAAGTCACAGTCTGCCATGCACCCCATTGGGGCTCTGCTTTTCCTGTGTAATTTCCACAAAATTTTTATAGCTGCCATAATTATTTCCTACTAGCACGCAGTAGCTGCTTTTTAGTTTTCTGAGAAATGTTGAGTGGTCTTTAGGGGAGACAGTGAAAGTTTTAAAAAAAAACCAACAATCAATTCAAGGTATTAGATCTTCATTTTCATGAAGAGTCTGAGAAACAGCAGGGAGCACAGCACATTGCCAGATTACTCCCTGCCTATTAACAGAGAGGACAGAAGAAACCTTGCAGGAAAGTTTAGAGATCTGTTGTCACTGTGTCACTTGGCAGTGTGCTAAATTGTGTAATCCTGTAGAAAGCTGACAGGCTATCTTGTGTGCACAGGGTTCTACGTTTGTCTGAAAGTGGCCTTTGGCTGCACATAAGGCAATGCATGCAGGTTACTTTTTTTGTCTTGAAGGAGGCTCAGAAGTCTTGCAGATATATCAGATACAAATATCAAAACTCTTAACAGTCAAAGCCTGTTTCCAGACAGGGAGCTGGCCCTTAAATGGGATTGAAGGCAAATCTTTACCCATGGAAGTTCAAGATGTTTTTCAAATGCTGTTTACTGGATAGGACTAAGGACAGATTGGTTATGAGTCCCTGCTTCAATATTATATATTGGTAGATAATTCTGAATATTTTAATCAAACATATGTTTACCATGAATTGTTAATTTGTTAAAAATTGAAGAAAAACCACTATTAGAATAGACTAGAATCTAAGCCTGATAAAAGGATTTAACTATGAGCCAGAAGAGACACCTGAAAGAGGGTGTCAGCCCTGTCTCTGTATTAGGCCTTGATTAATTCTGGAAAATACATATTTTTTTAAATGATTTTAGGAAATGAAAAAATTAATTGGGTGCTCTAACTCTAATTCTAAGAAGAAATTTCTGGCCTGAAGAAAACTATTCTGGTGTAAAAGTATGATGCCAAGCTGTTTGTAATAACCCACGTATGCTAGTCTTTTGAATTCAAGCCTGAGAGTAGAGTTTATTTTTAGCAATTGTTCTCTACTGGTCAGCAGCACTGATCAAATCAACATGGTGAAGGTACAAGAACTACTTCAAAAATTATATAGGTGTTTGTAAAATACTTTGAGTAGCTTCTGTGAAAAGAGCACTAGAACAAGTGAAAAATGGTAACATTACTGAAACTGTTCATTTTAGCTGTTTGATATTGGTTGGTAGTGTTTTGGAGATACTTTCAAAATATTTCTCTAGGAGTGTTTTAACAGACACTCCAGGAGTATCTGTTGATCCTGTCCTTTGTGTTACACCATTCTGAAAATATTTTTTTGTTACAATTCAGAATGTCTTGCTAAAATAATGAGATTTTAATTATATCTAATTATGCTTTTCTCATTTTTAACTTCTCTCATGCAATTCAACTTACTTTTACCAGTACAGATGTAAAAGAAATTGGATTATTTAATTTTTTATTTCTGACATCCAACTACTTACCTTATTGAGCTTTATCAAGCACATTTTTAAATCAACATGTTTACTTGTCACAGTGATCACTAACAATCAATATAAATAGTCTTAATGTTCTCTAAATAGTCTTAATTTCCCAACTGCTTGGAGGATCTTAATCTCAGCCTTCCATGGCAAGAGCTTGTATTAAGTTTTTAGAGGACTTCTCCCTCATGTAATGAGATAGAGTAAAATGGGTGGCTGACTCCATAAGGACACTTGACCAGAAAACAAAAACCACAGAAGCTTAAACTTCTGTGAATCAGCCCTTTAAACAGTAGGCTCCCTCATTTCTGATGTCAGTTTATGCCTGGGGGAGGACATCCCTCTCCTGTGCTTCACAACCTTGAGGTTAGTAGTATTTCATCCTAGACAGATTCCTGTAGAAGAGAGATACCATGGCTAGAGGTAGGAGTAGGGAAAGTCTTTCCTCTGGCTTATTCTTTTCCCCTGGTTATATAATGTATCTTAAGGAAGTTTTTTTTTAAAAATAAAAAAAATCTGTCTGTTCAGCTTTATAAAAATGCTTCTACCAATGCTTCATTCTCATATTCTCGTATTTGAGTGAAGACATGTTACTGAATACACTTGGGGTTGGGGTGTGGGGGAAGTATGCCTTCCGCATAATGAATGACATGTCTAAATATACATCTTTTGATCAATATTTCTAAACTTGGATCCATCTGTCTTCTGGTCCGACTGCATAACTGATTAGAAAAAGTTGAGCTGACAGAGGTGGGAGAAAGTCACTACACATTTACCTTAATCTTGAGTCTGAAAAAGCATGCTCCTGCGTTTTCAGTAGGAAATCTTTAAACATAAAAATGTAATCCTTTTTAATCGTGTCTTGTGCAATACATCTACTGTTGCAACTAATCTGATTAGTACCCTTAGATATAATACTATTTGCAGCTCAGCTGCAAGTGAGGCTTTAGACTAATTCATGTTATGTTCAGGGGGAGGAAAAAAGTGTATGGAGAATGTAATACACCAAATTTGAGTGAAATTGGAGGCTATAAATAAGGAAACTTATTTCTCTAGTCTTATAGTCTCCAGACAAGTGAGGTTGCATGGGACATTAAAGGTCATTCACTACATATATTTTGTTCTTAGTTAAATAGCAATGACAAGAAGGAAATTACTTTGGAAAAATGAGATTTTAATGGTATAAAGAACCATATCTAATACGTAGCAGTGATATTGAAAAAGAAGAAAGAAAATAAAGAATTGTGTGATCTGTGCCTGCTCAGGTTGATTAAAGGTTTCAGGTGCAATCCAGGTTTTAAAATACTTTTAGTTTCTTGTATCCTGAAACCTGAATACTTTTCTTGATTTGAGGGAAGCTGTATAAAAATGAAATGTTTGGCTATTTTCAAGTATAAAATAACATTTGAGAATGCGTTTCAATTTTCAGAACATTATTGGAACTGGCACGATAGTTTAAAGTAATTAAAATGACCCTGTTTTTCAAATGATATTTTTTTTTTAATATATGCATTAAGTGGCGTATTTTCCCCTACACCATGTGCTGGGATGAAAACACATATCAAAATGTATTCTGATAGTTGTAGGTGGACTTCATCTTCTAACGTTGTTCCTTCTCAAATATCTCTTTGGCTTTTTTTTTTTTTCCAAGTAGGCTGTGAACTTTGATATTTTTCTGGTTTTGGACTCCAGTATTTGAGCATCTTCTGTCATGCCTTATAGCACAACATAAATAACAGTCACTCTTATTTGGAAAAAAACCCTAAATGAATGTATTTTAGAGGACATACACTATTTAAAGAAGGCTTACGTAAGTCTAAATATAATACCTTCAATAAAACATGGTAACGTTGAACTTCCCCCTCTGGTCCTTAACTTCTGGAACTTACTGAAAATGATCATTGTTAAACTGCAAATGCCACAATAAAACTTTTCTGTAGAATGGGGACTGAGAGAATGATTTACATAAAATGGCGGTTTATATAGGCTTTGCAGTGTTGTGTACCATAATTTAAGTCAGAGCATTTTTTTGTCTGAATGTCAGATATTTTTGTAGCGAATTATCTTGTCAGTTAATACTGAAAATATATTATTAAGATGACTGACAGTGTATTCAAGTTTAGACTGAATTTCAGAAATATGTTAACTGAACTAAGTTGGGGAGCTAAATTAAGAGGAAAATAAGAAGTTGAAGCTCTTCATTTTGAACTTCCATCTCAGAAAGTCTGGTCCAGATCTGCCAGTCTCAGATGTACTCTGTGATTTGCTGGTTTTCAGTGCTGTAATAATGCCACATGAGCTCAGTGCTTGTGCACCTATGTCTTAAAGATGGGCACAAATCCTCTTTCTGATCCGTTTGGAGCAGCAGAATTTCCTTAGAAGTTTTAATAGAGACAGATGACAATCACTTTATAAATCCCCTGCGACAGCTTATGTTTCTAGTTTTTTAAACGGAGAAGAAACAGAGCTGTATGACCACAGCTGTGTAACCTCTGTAATCATGCCAGTATAACCACAGAATGGGAGTTTGACAGTAAATTGTATGAGGTTTGGAAAGCGGCAACTTCACACTGTGTTCCTGCATACAGAGGAGGGATTCGACTTCTTTTTACAATCTAAACCTTCTTTCTGATGTGATAAAGTAGTAGAATAGTTGTTACAGATAATTTTTTTCCCCACTATTCTCTCCCTGAAAATTTCAGAAGAGTTTTTCAAAGAATATTTTATGTCTGAGAACTGTATAAACAAACTTTGTGGGTTTTGATCTGGATTTTTTCCTGTTTTTGTAGGGAGCTATAATATTAACAATGTTTCATAATGACAGTGGGAGAATAGTTAATGTTGGAAATGGATTAAGAAAAAAAAGACCCGTTCTCCTAATTCTCTTCCTGTATATTAGATAAGTCTATGAAATGTGATGATTCAGTGTTCTGCAGTGTTGAGATGAGCAATATTATGGAGTTGGGTAGTGCTGTACTCTGACATTTATTGCATAAGTATCAGGATCAAATTCTCTCTGTTTGCTGGACTGCTGATTTCTTTGTCTATGTGTTGCTGGATTTAAAGCTGACTAAAGGGGACAGATTGTCTTTGCTCCCCTCCCCCCCATTATCTAGTATATTTATATAGCATTTACAAATTTATATTACTTATTTGGCATAATATGCTTAAACCCACTATGGTTTATGTTTTCCAATTTGTATGGCTGCACAATAGCATGTATTCTTCAGACCAGGTGTTCTAGTTATTTCTGATCATGGCTTTTACTAGAATCCTTCTAGCAGAGAAAAAGTTTATCAGAAAAAAAGCACATGTAGCCTTTTAAAATGTTTTGAAGGATAACTTTAAAACACATGCTGGTTTGGTAATCCTTGTTTTAATCTTTTACATTTTGATTGAAGTGTGTCATGTTCCAAAGCTGCTGTGATTCTGGGTGATGTGCTGTCCGCCCCTGGCTGTCCTGGGAGCCTCAGCATATGTTTCTTGAGCAGAATACACCACAAGTTCTGAACAGATGTTGTGCAACATTGTCATACTGTATTTTCTAACATGTACTGAGGGAAAAGGTAACTGACTAAATTTCTTGTTGATACTGTAATGACATGTAAGGTCACTGCTGACTCAACAGCGAGCCTTGGTCCTGAATCTTATCCTTGATTATTAACACAAATAGTTAATAGGGTTTTTGAAGATCTATTCTCTTTCTCCTAATAAGAAAGTAAAATGCAGCTGATACTACTTTTTATAGTTTATTCCCTGGGGCATCTTTACAGTTTCCAGTTTTCAATGAATTCTTTAATAATAATAATAACAAATCACAAAGCTTTATTAAAACTAATTGGCTTACAAAATTTAAACACCAGGACTTGACAGTGTTTCCTCTCTGGATCTCCTGGTTTTATTTTAATGTATACCTAATTTTGTTATGATGACATCTTGGGGTAAGACCTGACTGTGCACTAGCCTTCCCACTGCATGGTTTACATCCTACTGAGGATTGGAAGGAAACCTGGATGCCACAGGAACCAGGAGACACTTTAGACACTTTTCAGCAGAAGGTGACCAATCTTCAGTGTGAATGAAGCCAAAGACTACACTGGCTGTGGTCTTAGGAACATCTTTTTCTCCATTCTTCTTAACAAACAAAACCACAACAAAACAAAAAACCCTCTTTCACTGTCATGTCCCACTTAGATGAGGAAGACAAGTGACTCAGATTCGTAAATCCCCAACAGAGTAGACCATGGTGAGACAAGTCTCAAAGTCCAAACATTTATTAACTTCCCACAACGTACTAATTGGATACATGATAATTGGCTAAGTATATAACAAGTTGTGGCAAGCAATACAGCATACCTTGAAATTCTTAATGGTAGTGAAGGAAAAAGGGAAAAAGGAAAGGAGGGAGATGGAGGAATAGAGATCACCAGTCTGGGTTCCTGCATCAATCCTGCCAGTGAGGGTTCCAGGAGGCACTTCACTCTCTGGATCCACCTCCCCCCCTTTGCCCCCCCTCGATATACACACACTTTCCTTGGGTCCATCCCCTAGGTCGACCCTAATACCTACGTATCCCATGTATGGGGAGGGGTAAGGTGTTTCATGGGATGATGTAATTAGCATGATCATGTTAGCCCTCATTAGCATATTGAGGGGTGTTAACTGTAATGTGCATTTTGTGGATAATGAAGCAAAGGTCATTCACTGGACAGATGGCCCTTGAAATCTGACCAGGTGCACCAGAGCAGAACTGTCCTGTCTCCACAGGGCTCCCCCTTCCCTCCTCTTGTGTTATTTGGGCAGCCTTATCAGCTTCGACCTCACACTATCCACCCCATGACTATAGTTTCGTTACTTGCGAGTGTTTGAGACATTCCTTAGCTCAGAGGGCCTCCCCTCCCCCCACTAACCTTTATCTCTTTCTCAGGTTGTTTTTCTCAGTCCTTGTTTCTTGCAGGTCTGTTTCTTTCAGGGCCTGTTTTCACAAGTCATCCCTCACACTGACAAAGGAAGAAGTTTTCTGACATGGTTCTGGGGGCTGTTTAAATCAGCAGGAGAAATTGACAGAGTTGCATGTCTTTGTAAAAAAACAGTTTTCAACAGAAATATATGCAAAATCATGTTTCTCTGAACACAGTATGGATTGATAAAGATAGAAACTTCAAGCTGTTAGTAGAGAAGCTTTCAACCAGTGCTCAGTGTAAAACATATTTCTGGGTCTATCTGTGTTAAGTTAATAAGCAAAAAGATCTGAGTCCATGACTATTTCTGATGTGTCTGTTTCCATGGTGTTTTTGCTGTTTTTTCCTCTTTTGTCTTCAGACACACATGCATGCATCCTTGAGATGTGGGAGGGAGGGGAGGAAAAAGAGACATCAGTGGCAGTCCCTCCTTCACCTCTGTAGGTCTTGCATACACTTTCATTTTGGATGATAAGGAGTGCCTCCATTTACTTGAAGGATTACCCCTGTGGTGTGAGGGAGGTGGAAAGAAGCCTGACGTTTTGCAGTACCTATCTTGATGAACGTGTGGTGACAGGCATATTAACTATACTGCATGTGGCAACTAGAAAACGAGAGATGTAAAGAACAGAAGATTCAATGTAAAGGTATATTAAATGAAATCTTCAATCAAAAAGTTGTTCTCCTTTCCTTGCCCTGATGCCTCTCACACATCTCGAGTATCTATGTAGTGTTAGTCTCACCCACATATTTATTTAAGAATGATGAGTTAAATAACCTTCACAAGGCTAGACAAAACTTTTGTGATGGAGCTAGGTTTGAACAACAGCCTGATATCCTAATTTGTGGCTTCACAATCTCATGGTTGTAATTTCCTTCTCAAATTTACATGTTTCTTTTAAATTTTGGAGTTAATATAAGCAGTTAAGGCCACTTCCTATTTCTACTTGATTCTCAAGAATCTACAGACAAAACCTCATTACTCCCTCCTTAAAATGTTGCAACAGCCTTGAAAAAGATAGACTATTAGCTAACTGTATCCATATACAACAGAAAATAATGATTGAACAAATTAAATATTACACTGTGAATTACAGAGAAAATGTCAATTCAGTATCTCCTTCTATACATGTAGTAAAGAGTGAAGTATTCTTATTCATATGTGTGAAGACAGGTGTTGGCTTTGGTTTTTTTCTGGGTTTTCTTGGTGGTTGTTTGCTGAAGTAGTGTGATATTCAGCACATAAACAACAGCTTTTCCTGGAAACTGAATTACTGGTAAAGGAATTAAAATCCAAGAAAAACAATCTGAATCCCTTTTAGTGCTCTTGCCGTACAAGATCTTATTTCCTTGGAAACATGTATTTTCACAGATGGGAGTGTTTCATGGGTTTTGACAAAATTTCTGTAAGGAAAGTTGGTTGGGTTTTAGGTGTGGTTTGGTGGTTGGTTTTTTTAATCCCAGGTGAGGTGTGAAGCAAAGTTGGTGTTTCCCTCCCCGTTAAGTATTTCTAGAAGCAGTGTATATGTACACAGTTACTTGCCAGTGAACATGTAAGATTCATGCTCTGTTTCAGCATGAGATACCGAAATCTTTCTTTAAGAATAGATAAGGAGATACATACACACCCCTCCCAGCCTCAAACTGCTCTGATCCTCAGAGTATGAAGTCGGAGGTTGTCTATACTTATGTACTTTTCTACTCTTTGCAAGGCTAGTATGATATTAATAGACTTTACAGCAGATTATTGTCCCTGTTTTTAATCTGGAAATCAGAATCAGAGATAGACCTTGCTGACAGGTTGTTTGTTTTTTTTGTTTTTTTTTTTTTTCAAAATGGCCTTGGAATGAGGCTATCTTGTCTTCCTTTCCAAAAGAGAAAAGGCCTTCTTTAGCTTTAAAAATAAATTATTTCCTGTAATCTCAGTATGTTCTAGCTCTTAAATGCTTAATTTACTTGCAGAAGTAGAAGGCCTATAGCAATATTTCTCAGGGATATGTTTCCTCATTTGGATAATGGTTATGGGCTGTTCAAAGATTGATAAATGGATGAAGCAATACATCAGAACTATTAGACAAATAGTCTAAATGATATCAATAGTAAGTCATTAATGACAAATTAGACCTGTTCATTTTATCTGAATGTTGCCTAAAATAGTTGTGGTAATGTACGGAATCTTAAATGGTTTTGTTATAGCATAGAGACTGTATTATCTGCCAGCCTGGTATAAGTGTACTGTAATATTTTTGTAGTTTGAGATCATTATCTAAGGCATTCAACACAAGAAACATGCTTGTGTTGAATGCCTTAAAAACATTCAGCACCACTTTTAAAAGAACAGTTTCCAAAGTCTGATTTCTCTTCTTTTTTTAACCTTCAACTTATGGAAATAATTACTTTTCCCATGCCCAGTGCATATGAGGCTGGGAAGAAAGTTTAAAAAGTAAGAGCTTCAAAAGTTAACACAGCTTATCCAAGAAATGCAATACCATGAACATGTTTCCAGGGTTCTTAGTGCTGTGATTTAATCACAAGAATTGGTTTTTGTTGTTTTTCTTTTTTTACCTACTCATCTGCACTATAAAATCAGTCTTATGTGGTTTATTATGAATGTTGGGGAAGCGGGGGTGATGGTGTCTTTTGGTGGCAGTTTTCCCCCAGAAGGCCCACAGTACTGAAGCGGCCTGTTAAGTAGCTTACACAGAAATTCTGGATCTCTGTCAACATAAAATGCCATGCAGTTTGTTGCTGCTACAATGATTTAAATGTTCCTTCTAAATCTATCTCCTCAGAATAGAAAAAGTAACATATTTCCCAGATATATATGTAGGTGCAAGATACATAACTTAAAACTTTTTCAGAAGTGGCCACAAAATGTGGTTCTACACTACCCATTTTTGGATTTTTTTAAATTTTTTTTTCTGCTGGAATTAGAATGGTGGGGTTGTTCTAATAGCATGAAAGACAGAGTTTGGATAGAAAAGTGCCATCAAATTTGTATAAAGGAAGTTTTAAGGGAATAAAAATTAACGCAAAAGATTAAACTATATCTGTGAGCAATTAGCCTCAACAATACTAGAATGAACCTGACTGAGTAGCAAGAACACTTGCTATCCTGCTGCCATGTAAAGACTGTGGTAGGTTTTTTGTTGGTGTTTCCCCCCTGCCTTGGAGTCTGCTCCTATAACTTTTACTATGAAAGGGAACTAATTGTTGGCTGTGCAGGCTTTATTGTGTATAGTTCACAGAAGGTGCTGGAAATACATGCACTAGTTTCTTCTTTCTTCAAGCTATTGTTGTTCCCCTAATGCAAATTTTTTTTTAAAAAATAATTTTCTAAACCTCAGTTTTAAGGGCAGATACTTTCCCCACTGTTTCACATGCCAGCATGTTGCTAAAAACCAAAATGTGATTTGAAGAAACTGTTCATACACTGTAAAAAGATTCACTACGAGGTCTTTGAACCCCCCAGCCTAAACAAGAAAAATACTACCTTCTTTAACTACCGCCATCACACAGTTTATGAGTCTCTTTCATTAAAATATTCCTTTTTCTTTCCCAGCAACTACATTTGAATTTTGAATGGTTGCAGAACAAATGCATTTCACCAGAACTTGAAGGGTTTGTAGAGTTACCATCAGTAGCACCTTTTAACACTGAATGCTGCTGAAAGAAAAAACAAAAAAAAACCCCAAAGTATATATTATTAATAAACCAAATTATGTATATATTATTAATAAACCAAATTATGGAGGAAATGGTCAGCTTCTTATTACTTGAAAAGTCTATTTAAATTTATTTGTTGGTTGGCTGGCTACTCCTGATGCTTTCCTGAGAGGGCTTCAGCTTGATGTTACTATCCCTCTCAATTTTGTTCTCTGCATGCTCAGCTACAGTCAAATGTTAATTTTACTTCCACAAAATTTAGTCATTTTGGACTTCAGAAACAACTAGACAAAATTATTCATGTTATTACTTATTTTAATGAAATGGAAAGGAATATAAATTATGTCTTGCTTCGCCCAAAATTAATAAACACTGTATTAACACATGTTTTTGAATGACTAATTAGAGTGTTAAAATGAACCACAAGTATTATTATCAGCTATTTAAGGCCCTCTGACTCCAAAACTAGTTTCCTATGTGTAGTAAACTACATGTGGATCATGTACAATATAGACTAAATCTGTATTGGCTTTCTTACATGTGCTTGCATCTTGATGTACTTAAGGGTGTTGCTGCTGCTGGAGAGATCTTCTTGTGGAGTCTGGTCTCATATAGATTTCTCAGGTTTAAGCTCTCCAGGCAGTTGTGAATCGAGCCTGCTGGCACCCACTTTTACTTCCTTGCACTCCAAAAGAGATTTGCTGCTAAGCAGTCAGGGAGTTGCATAAGAACTGGCAATTGACCTGAAAGTTCATTTAGACTGCAACGCCTCTGATTGTAGATGTCAGGAGGTGTGCAGGGAAGAGTAAACATTTAGTCATTCAAATACATAAGAATGCTTTTCCAGTATACTCTCCCAACCTTCAACAGTTTGTGGCTCAAGTCTTCCTTAACCAGAGGAAAAATTTGTATTATATTACAGAGCTGTCTCCATCCTGAAACTGTGCAGTGACTTCTTGAAATTTTATAAAATATCAACATCAACAACATCCCATAGCAAGGAGTTTATAGGTTCATTGCACATTATGTGAAGAGACATCTTGTTTGTTTTTGAGCTTATTGCTTCCTATTTTGATTTAGTGGTATTGCATTCTTATATTTGAAGATGAAATGAGTGATCACTTTCTGTTAACTGCTCCTGATTTGTGGACCTTTATAAAATGTATGTCAGTTAAGTATTTTACTATATTTGGACTTACTTTTAAATAAAAGCAGTTTTGTGTCTTTCACCCTTCTTGGTTTTTTTTCTGTATCTCTTCTAGCTCTATTATATTGTGGACATGCTTTTGACAGAGCAGAATAGCATGGGGATGTTCTTAATTTTGTTCTCAACTTTGTCTTTTGCTTTTTCTGATTCCTGCTGACTTTTGACTGTATGTTTTCACAGAATCATGAACTATAGCCTCATGTCCTGAATGGTGTGTTTTAAATCGGGAGTGAGGGGCATTGTCCTTCCTCATTTAATACAGCACTTCATGACTGATGGAATTCCACATAGATAATCATAAAGATGTTGTGGGAGCTCTGCAAGACAAGTGTGCTTTATGGTTCTGTAGAGCCATGTGAATCTCTTTTGGACTTGGGAAAATACTATGGAATTCTCCAGTAACAGATAGTCTAAAGATTGATTACTTAAACTTCATTTTTACTGATAATAGACAAGTACAGACTTCACTTTATTATTTGTTTGGGCATTCTTTTTTATTTTTTGTTCTTTCCTCATCCCAATGATACTGCCATATCTTTTTGAGAGTTCAGTTTTATCACTTTGTAAATGTTGTTCTTTAGTTAAATCAGCACAATTGAGAAATACTTAGCCCTCTTCTAGACTTGGAACTGTTCAATATCTAAGAGCAGTTATCAGATTTTTCTTTTTGGGGGCTTGGTTTTTGGTTTCATTGGTAAAGTTTCTTGTTTGAAATCTTTTATTTGAAGGCTTCTTGAATACTTCTATCCTTACCTTCAGTGAACAATGGGGATAAGCAGGGGAAACTTCTGTTAGCGGCAGTGGTAAATTTAATATAGTGTTTTGTATGTGAGCACACATGTAATTTTTTTTTTTTATTTCCTGTATGGTCTTGTTCCTTAACTCAGTAAGACACAGTCTTAATAGTAGGAAACCCTCAAAGAAATATCTCAGTATTTTAAGAATTTTTGAGGAAAAATAGCAAATTAATAAATACTTAAAGAATGTTTTATTTCCTGTGAATTATTGAATATAACAGTCAAACTCTCTGAAGCAAACCAATAAAATGGCAACATGTTACAAAAAGGTAGCTGGATAAAATTTGTTTTGTTAGACTTGAGTACCTAAGCATCCAAAATTTATAAACATTAACCAGACACAAAGTACTAAACCTGACTGCTCCTAGGGTGAAACAGAGCTATATTAAATGAGTTGCATTTTCACAATCAAATCTAATGGATTGCAGAATTGCCTCTAAACAAATAAATTCAAATTCAGTTGCTTGAAATCTTAAATGTAAACTGACAAAGCAGTATAGCAATAAGTAATCATTCTCTGATGTAGAAAACAAACATGAAGGACTAAGCACGTAAAATTGCTTAGTTGTGGTGTTGTCCCTATCAGTAGATAATCTAAAAATATCTCAGTCTCTGGAGATTCCTTAAATCCCACAGGTTTGACTGAAGGTGCAGATAACCCTCCAGGTCCTGCTGTGGTGGAGGTTGACTCCAAATACAGGAATGCTGGCTGCATGAATTTAGTCGTCAGGGGAAGCTATTTCTGTAGATAGATTTCTAGACACAAACCCAAGCCAAGTCTTGCAAAATTATCAGCATTCACCTCTTGAAAGCGTCCTTTAAACAAATGGTCTTGGGTTAAATGGATCAGGTTTAAATTCCCTTTTCTGCTCAATTGAGTCTGATACTAGAGTTACTATGACAGGTCTGTAGCAGCCTATTGAAAATGCTGTAATTCTATCCATGTTTTCTTGCCAAGTTGCAAAGAGTGTAACCCTTTAGATTTCTTCATATTGGGCAAAAGTGGAGGGATTTCCCTGTACTTGTGATGAGTATCCAAAATACTGTAAAGCTTTTTTTTTTTGCTTTTTTTTGTTGTTTCCTCAAGCTTTTGAAAATTAATTGGGCAAACTCTGAAGCAAAAGCTAGGACTTTAATTTCTTTTCCTCTCCCCTTTTACTGGTTAGATCAGAATCTCTGAACCTGTAAGATTTCATGGTTTGTCAGATAACTCTTCTTCTGCATTGAACAATTCTGAAATATTAACATGAGTTTGAGAATTCAAGAATTTTGGTCCAGGGCCCATGGACATGAAAATGTTCAATCTGTTTAAATGTTCCTTAGCCTGATCCTTCTACATCGAGAATAAAATATTATCCATACCAGAAGTTTTGAATTACATTTCTGCAGCAGAATTTGTATTTCAGCTTTGACTCGAAGTGTAAATAGGGCAGATGATTTTCAACAGAAAGACAAAATACCAATCAATCTCAAAAGTTTTTCTGTAAATGACTTTTAGTGAATGATGGTGAAGTCTGAAATAAAAGTTTAAATGTTATAGTATTACTTATATAATCTTGCCAGATAGCATGAATAGCAACATCTGTGAGAAAATGCAGCTGTAAGGGTATACATGCATTTTATTTATTTATACAGAAAAATGATACAGGGCCTAAATTAATCTTGCTCCAATAGGAGGCTTGTTTTATTTATTTTTCTGACTCTCTATTTGCTTCTTAAATATAGCCATCAGTCTTTTTCAATAAAGGTGTACAGCACTCTGTATATATTTGATTGTAACAAATATGCCAACCTGTTTTCTACAGAGCTCCCAGCCAGTCAGTTTGTAGTAACTGTTGGTCATTGCTCTGAAACTGAATTAGTGTTGCTTAACAGCTATTAATGTAATGGATAATCTGTACAGCAATACTTCTAAGAGGTTCTGGTCAACATCAAGGTCCAGTTATTTAAATGTCTTCTCTCCCCTGAACAACTTTGTATTCAGAGAGACATGGGAAAGGGGAGTGGGCACAAAATGGTACACAATAATTTTGAAGGGGGATTTTTAACATCTTGGGATGCAGCATGTGTGTTGATTAAAGATCTATGTTGCCAACAGATTAGTTTTGTAAAAATAAGGCTACATTTTCAGTGGCTTAGAACTGGCATGTTTTGCTGAAATTGCCTGGTGTCAACTTCAATTGCTTAAGGCATTTGGTGATCTTTCTGTAATGAACATAGAAACACTGTATTTAGTAGAGGGTGATACTGCAGAAATTAGGGTATCTCTAAATGTATAGCTTGTCTGAGGTGAATTTAAACAATGTCATAACTTAGAGTGCATGGGGTTCTTTTTCTGTGTATGTATATATACATATCTCAGCAAGTATATCTTCAAATAAGCTACCTATACCGGGTATGCTTTGGCCTAGAACTGCGTTGCTGTTGCACTGGGTTGCTCTGCGTGTCTGAGGACAAACCCATCCATGACTGACACAGGCAGGCCAGGGGAGAAGTTTTTCCAATCAGTGCAGAGGCAGAAGTGAGGATTATAGGGAAGAGAGAGTAAAATAAATAAAGAATCTGAAAACACAGAGGGACTTTGCCATTGAGCTGATCCTCCCCCAGTCATCATCTCACTTCAGGGAATGAGTTTATGTGGGGAGTGTGTTATGCTCCCTGCTCAGTGAGGGCGAGGTGCCTGACAGCTCACTAACTGCAGTCTGGTTAACAAAGCTTATGAGTCGATGAAAGTAGTGTTAATGTCCCATGGCTGAAAGACTTCCTTGGATCTGGAAAACTGCACTACTAATATCTCTTCTTTCTTCTGATCCCTCTAACAGGGGTTTGAATTATTTTTTTCCAAGATAAGCAGTGCCACTAATATTTTTAAATTTTGATTGTGAAAAATCCTGTAAATTCTGAATTTTTGAAAGCTTGATTTTACTAAGACATTAAAAAAAAAAAAAACAAAACCAAAAGGTTTGTATGAGACCACAAGAAGGAAGAATACATTAACTGTTTGACAAAAATGCTTAATTCTATTCCTGATATCACCCACTTTTCCTAGGTTTTGAGATTTCAGAATAAGGGGGGTGGGAAAAAGCATGTTGCATCCAATCTTCTATTCTCTCTGTTTAAACATTATCTGCAACTCAGTCAGTAAATGAAATAACCCATTCACTTATTCTCCATGTAATTAGTAAGAAGTGGCTAAGTGTGGATAATATCTCTTTCTAAATTGCTTCGAGAATGTATGGAGAATGTGTTTGATAGACTTTTGTTATTGTTTTACTTCATTTTGTCAAGACAGTATATTCTACTACCTTGTTCTACTTAGGTCTAAGCTGGCCCAAGAATGGAGTGCCAAATTTGAAAGCAAAGAATGTTTTAACAAAACCATCTGGAAAGCTAAATCTGAACTTATTTGCCTTTATCTGGATTATATAAAAAAAAAGGGAAACAAAATTAACTTCTCAAAGAAGTTGTCAGAAAAATTATATCTTATAGCAACATATATTACTGGAAGAAAGATAGTAGTTGTCTTTGTTCATGCCCAGAGCTTGGTCAAATGACATAAAGAAAAGAGAAGCTTTCTCAGCAATAAAACCAGGCAAAGTACTTATTAATACAATTCCCTAACAAATCTGTCGAATATCTTAGGGGAGGAGAAGCATTGTAAATTTTTTTTTTAAGCCAAGGTATTCATGGTTTGATAGCTTAGAAAACCCCCAAAACATCTATCTGGAAACTTGCTTAATAAAGGGGAAAATTTGTCAATAAAACCCCAAACAAACAGAAAATTAAATATTTCATTTGATCTGAGACTTCTTTTTTGGGGGGTTCAGTCAGGACAACGAAAATCCATTATTCACACAGCTCAGCTCTGCAGTAGATTCTAATACAAAAATACACTACATCAGAACTGTGACAAATTGATACAGAAACAATAAATTGATAAAGCACATCAGAGGACCGTACCTTGAAAGTTATATTAAGCAGTACCAGAAATTGTGGGGAGTTCTTTGCATATTAACCCTTTATAAATCATGTACATATACTCAATATTATGTGAGGTTTGTTGTTTTGTGGCTTTTTATTTTTTTAGCTGTGTGTACAAAAACATCATTCTTTTTCTGGTTTTTTTAGTGTCTTTATACACAGAAATTACAAAATATGTAATTTTTCACTGTGGCACACATCATTATTTTAAGGGAGGCCTGTAAAAATCTGTTCATACCGTGGAAGCCCAGCAGTATTTCTAGTGATGCAGCTCAAACAGAAGGCTGAAAACACTTTTGAGATATTTTGACAGTTTTTTCAATCAGTATCAACAGAAATCAAATCCTTTGTGTTCTTGCATCATTTAAAGGGAAAAATATAGACATGCAAACCATCCCAAAGTATCTAATAGCTGAATTCACATGTTATATATTGAGAAAGCATAGGTTTAATTCCTGTCCTTTTCTCACTAAAGGAGTGCCTTTTCACTAGGTTATAACTTCAGTGTGTCTCTTTCCTTTTAAAGTGTTGGGGTTTTGTTGTGGCTTTTCTTGATTGGTGTGTTGGTTTGGGATTTTTTTTTTTTCCAGAATTTATTTGTTCCTGACAAAAGTTCAAGTTTTAAGACATTCTCTTTCTAACTAAAATTAATTTTGACAAATCCTCCAACCAGCCTCTGCTAAGGAATAGTAATCCATCTGGTTTTAAAAGTCAATTTAATATTCAATTCATGATTTTTTTTTTAGTGCACTTTGCTGAAGAACAATAAATATAGAAGCACCATAAATTAATACTTTTTATAGATAGTATACTGACACTTTTCCTACCAGTGACAGGAATATTAAAATTTCTGTAAGTTTTAAAATGATTAGTTTCTAGCACTTGTGCCGACAACAGAAGGAGCAAAACATGGGAGCATTAATATTTATTCTCTGAAACAACAGAGTATGATAGAAATGTCCTAAAGCCATGTTTTCACTTCAAAATAACGATTCAACGTGTTAATTGTTTGATGAAAGACCAGGAGATATCTGTTTCTGTATGTACTCTAAATGAATAAATCACTTAGCCCAAGAAGTGGAATCCTGAATTGACCTCGCTTACAGCTTTATGATTTGAGTTCATACAGTACTTCAGAAGCTGTTCATGAAGAAGTGAATAAATAAGTTATTTGCTGGTAAACTTGAAAACACTGACCATATACATTATGATAAAGGTCAAGGCCATAGAAAGCTTAAATTGTTATAGCTAAATAATGAGACATGCTGAGAGAGGATGGGGAGAAGGAGGACAAAGACATACTAGTGTATTGGGGTTTTTTTATGAGGTGTTTCTTTCTATTTTGTTTTAAATAAGTATGAACGCTGAGTTTCTAAGGCCTTGGAGCAAACACTGAGATTCTCAATATGAAATATTATGATAACATTTGTTACCACTAATGCCTTGTCAAAGAATTATTTGTTCTTTCTGCTACTACAGCCAATTTTTACATCATTCCATTAATGAAATAATGAAAGTATACAAGGATGTGTAGACTTAAAAGTGGCTTTGGCATTCTCTGGCAGTCCAGTAGTCTTCAATAAAACAGGTTCTTTACAATAAAACAGCTTCCCCAACTCTTATTCCGGTTGTGCAGAATGGCAGTAGGCAGAAAATACGTGCCTTTTACAAATTAGGGCCTGGTGGTTCTTGAGGATATGAGAGGTGGCCTGGTGTTCTGACGGACAGTCTGTTTTGGATGTATTACCTAA
The DNA here is from genome assembly GCF_047716275.1 of Strix uralensis. NCBI lineage: Eukaryota > Metazoa > Chordata > Aves > Strigiformes > Strigidae > Strix > Strix uralensis. Next base: position 45,707,332 of record NC_133975.1, read on the forward strand.
GACGAGCTAAGGGAATAGGAAGTGTGGGGAAAATAGTGCTAATAGAAAAAAATAATAGAACAATCTTGGACTGTTTCTAGATTCTACAGGTGCTGTGAACTATATTATGTGGAAATTGTAGACTGGTGGTTGGTGTGGTGTTGCTGAGTGACATTCTTAGTGAGAAAGGATGCTAATAACTGCAAAATTCCATAGATTTCCCACAATGTATTTTATTACCATTTGGTTTTGCTTCCAATTCTCTTAACAGCTTATTGAAAAAAATGAAAATACCTTTGTTTTATCCAAACCGTTCTTTGATATTCCTATTATGATAAAACTTAGAACGTTTGGACTAGTGCTTTCTTTTTAGATCTTGAAAGGAGAAAATAGCAAGTCCCTTCCAGGATTTTCTGACAGACTACTTCCACATCCAACTTTTTCTTTTTTACAAGTTCTTGGGAGATACATTTCTCAGAATGTTTTTAATGTGTCACAGAAATTAACACATAGAATTTTATTAGAAAAAACCGTAGCAATTTTGCTCCAGGATAAAATTTTAGCACTTGCTGATAACACTAAATACAAAGGAACCAAATCATCTTCTAGAAAAATAAGCAAATGACATAAAAGACAACTTGGTTATTCGTAAAGTGAAAACAGTAGTACATTAACTTGTGTCTGAAGCTGAGTTTGTGTGTAGCTCGTGTCTCAAAACCCATTAAATGTCAGTGTTAGGCTGTTAAAATTTTTCATATTTTGAAGCAGAGTGGATACAGTTCCTATGGGGGGGAAAAAAAGCATTTTTATTTGACATAATGAGAATGTGATATTGTGGAAAAAATATATGCATCCTGGTATAACAGATGGTGAGGACTGCAAAGCAGACATTGGTATTAATACCAAATTCAGAATGACCTAATGGTTATAGGTTTTTCTTTGTATGAGTGGATGGTATGTATAAATCGGGTTCAGTAGGATTTGCCTGACGCAGATGCTTTCTTTTTTGCTTGGATGGAGTCACTGTAAATGACCTGACTGTGTTGGGGAGATATACAGGTACATGTTTAAAAGCCTACCTTCTGTCTTTGAAAGGATTTGCTTTGTCAAAGCAGTTGAGAAATATTGTTTTTCTGTGTTCGTGTTCATAAGGGAATGGGATTGCTGGGAAATGTAAATAATGCTACATTGGGACACTTTCTACCTTCTATCTTAAGCATGGTGGAAGAATGTATCTAGGAGTGAAATTGAATTTTTTTTCTAGGTAAAAGGACAAAAGTAGCACTTTAACCATGTATTTGAAGAAGGCTAACCAGAATTTTAAATGTTGGATGTCTGCACTTAAGCTTGTAAACTACTGCTTAAATATATGTGGTTTGATTTTTCAAGATGTTCATCACTTCTCATAATTTTTAAAGGATACAGTAGGTGCTGAGTGCCCTTAAAATTCTGACCCTTTTGTTTAAAAAACACTAGTGAGATCAGAAGGTTAAACTAGACTGAATTTTAGCTTTAAAACTTGTCTTCTGATTTATTTTTCTAATCTTTGCTATATATAATATCATGTATATTGCTGCAATTCTAATTTAAAAAGTTCATTGGTATGTTCTCATTATGTGCTCTATCCATAACACAGTGGCAGTAAGACAAAGATAAAGCGTAAATTCTGTTAAAACAGTTCATTTTCTGAATAGTTATACACAGGGATCAGGCTCAGCACTGAAGAGGGTTGATGTTGTGAATAACATCTAGCTGAATAGTAAAAGCTAGACATCATAAAATCCTTAAGAAGATTGTTATAAATTCTATTTAAGCAAGACTAGGCCAGGTCAAGCTGTAATGGCTGAAAATTGTGAACATTTGCTAGCTTAACAATTAAAAAAAATAAAAAAATCAGTTTAGTGGGGTTACAATTACATCTCCCATTTCAGAGTTTTTATTACAGAAATTGACAGAAATCTAACAAATCATATTCTTTGAAAAGCTGGTCAGATAGTGAATAAAACAACAGGATTTTGTAAAATGTGCATAGTTACACATGATCTCCTTTATCTCTGGGGTCATATTATTCAGGAATATTCAAGCAAACGTCTGGATATTGATGTATTTTTTTTAATTTGTACTTTCAAAACTAGCAGTTTCAATATGTGGTTTCAATTAGTAGTTTTGCAAGCTATAGGATAAGCTTTAAACACTAGGAAAATTTTAATTTCAGGGATGTGTTTATTCAGGCTTTTCTATTTTGGTATATTCCAATCTAAAAAAAAAAGGTATTTTAGAAAGCCATTGACGTGGGACTCTTTGGGGAGAGTTGCAAGAACAACACATATGGACAAGCCCATATGTTCCTAAGATGCTAAAACACTTTCAAATTTGCTGACTTTCTGGAACTTTTGGATCTATTTATGTCTAAGCCCGATGTGAGTGAAATCAGGATATTTTATTTTTACAGAGAATGACCTAATCTAACTACCTTTGGTGATGTCAGAGACTTCAAAATCTAGTACCTCATTTGAATTCAAGTATTTTGTGAAAGGAAGCTGAACAGAATGAAGGAGAAGAGCAATCAGCTTCTCATTTTCAACAACTGCATGATAGGAATACAGCTGCTAAAAATACAGTGTTTCATGGTATTTGGAGGGAGAGACAAAATTAATGACACTTAGCTGGGTTTTCTTAACTAGTTTCTACAACCTGTCCTGAATAACATACTCCTTCCCTTTCAAAGTTTTGTAAAATATACTGGGAAGTTAGACACTTGCTGAGGAATTGATTTGTTATTCCAGTAAGTGTTCCAGTTACTGAATTTCATATATGAAATGAGATGCTTTAACCAGTTACTTGTGCCAGATTAAGTAAAATTTAAATTAACTATTTGAATGCAACATTCAAACTCACATCACATTTATATTTCTTTATAGAAGACATCAGTGAAGAAAAGAGATCCTTTTGATTAAGCAGGAGTTTGGTTCTAGGATTTAACTGACATTATGGATAACTCCTTAATGAATTTATCTGGAGATTCTGTCCTTCAATTTATGTTATCCCAGGCTGTGCTCTGAGAGAGAACTGTTTCTTATCCTGGTTTATGCATGCTGAATTTTATTGCAAAATCTCCCTTGGAAACCTTCAGAATTTCCAGAAAATAGATTCTTTTCTGAAATATATTTATGTCTAGATGTTTCAGGAAAAAACTTGGCACCTTTTTAAGTAAAATGAGGAATGTCTCCCTCACCTGGATTTATAAGCTTCATTTTGACAGAATCTGGGATATCTTTACATAACAATTTCTTGGTTTGACAAACAGTAAAACTGTTTCCTAACTTTCAGTGTGAAGAATCATTTATGGTGAAATGTCTTCCTCTGTGAACTTCCTGTTGTATATAAAATTGCACATGATCAAACATGCTAGATCTAAACATCTAAAAACGTGAATGTAGCTCATTATTGATTCATGCCTTAAACTGAGAAAGTAATTTACTACTCTGTGTTCCCAAGAAGTTTGAGATGATAGGTGTTTGTGAATTGAGCTGTTGAGAGAGAGTAGTGCAATATTCATCTTTCCTTTAATGAGCAAGCTGTTTTCAGTCCCTTACAGACCTCAAGACATAACTATAATTTAGTTACCTAAAGGACAAGTAACTTGCTAAGTTTATGTCCCCCACTGGTTATTTCAACCATTCTTTCCATTTAAAATATATGCCACAATTTAGAGTAAGACAAATGTTACAAAAAAAAAAATAGTTCTAAGCAAATAATTCAGCTAACACCAGCGAAAATTTCTTCAATAATGTATTACTCAAAAACCTTTTAGCCACCCCCACCATAAATAATAAATATTGAATAGCTGCAATGAAAACATTCCTAACACACTGTGCCTAAAAATTGTTCAGGTTGCTGTATGAAGAATCAGAGTAAAAGTCGTTATTCCCTTATGGATTACGTGCAAAAATCTGGCCACATCAGCAAGAAATAACTGAATAATAAATAAATAACTTGAATCCCTGTACATCTTATATTCATATTATGTGACTAGAGGACTTCCACCTTCTTTCATGCTTTTATGAGTACCGAGAATGCTGAACTTATTCTCATTATATGGCTATATTAAACATAGTTGTCTAAGGTTCACAATTTTTGCTGAATTTTCAAGAAAAAGAAAAACATAGAGAAAGGTATACCCGTGGCAGGTGCACCCACCCAATGAAAATAGGGCTCCTTGGTTGCTGAAGTGTAGCAGCTCCTGATTGCCTTTATTCTCAGGGCTTCATGGCAGTTGGGGCCTTTAGTCAAGAGCGGCTCCCATTGGCTACAGGTCAGATTCGGCCTGAGTATAAATGGAGTCCCCTGGGGAGCCATTTTGAGCTTGTCCCCTGGAGCAGCATGTTGTGGTCGAGGACTCTCCCCTTGGGTTGGGATGCTGCCCAAGGAAAGTCCTCGAGGTGCCTTGGGTCGGGATGCTGCCTTGAGCAGGTCCTCGAGGTTGAGAGCCCTCACTTGTCAGGTGAGTGATAGAGCGTTTTAGGTTGTTGTTAAACCCTAAGGAGTTGTGTTTTGTTATGCGTTTGGGGTTGTCCTTAAACCCTAGGAAGTTCTGTTCTCCTCTCACAGGCATTTCAACCTGTAATTTATGGAAATCTAGTTAATTGTGTTAATAATAAATTTTTAATTTTTGGTGGTTGGTTTGTTTATTTGAGAGCCTCTGTAACAATACCTTTCCTCAATTTGTAGAAAAGCTTGTAAGATAGTTCATATATCTTTTATCTTTATTTCACTGTGCAGTGTACCAGTGAAGCATTTCACTTGGAACACTGTGGAAAACTGGAATGGAAAATAATAGTGAGAACCGTGGCCCATTGTATTTTCAACATGTGTTGGATGCTCATTTTTCTCTCACACATACATTACTTTTAACATTCTTTACCTGGTACCAAGTAGAGATTAAACCTTGGGGAAGAGTTACCTGAAATACATATGTCACAGAATGTACAACACCAGCGTGAGAAGGAAAATACCTTTTTGTTCCTTTGTCTCTGGTCTGTTATGATTTGTTTGCTAGAATTGCTTTTGTTTGGAAGCTCAGATTTGTTTACCTGATTCACCAGGATGCTTCTCTTAGCCAACTGAGCTGTCATAATAATAGCTTTGATACTACCTATCTGTGAAATCACTTGGAGAACTGAAGATGGTGAAGAAAATAGCAGCTCATTATTAGAAATTAATGCTGCAAGTCTGTACATATACTCGATTTATCTGCAGAAGTTTCTAAGAGAAGCTTCATGTATTACTGTGATTTAAGACCTACCTGCCTAAGAGGGGTTTTCTGGTTAAGCATATATTCAGTTTCTCAACATTATACTGTATGGCTATACTCCACTATATTAGCAATAGCAATCTATGGCAGATTATGTATCTCTGCTTCTCTATAACTTCATATTTTCCCCCCAATTCTTATTCCTGTCTTTAAAAAAATAGTAATAAGTGAGTAATCACCTCAGAAAAAGAGGAAAGTTTGTACTGCTATTTAGATGGCACAGACAGCATTAAAAACTAGAAATCATGATCTACAGAGAAGTTATAGACTATAAAATCAACAAACAAATCCATGAGCATAGGCTTCTGCAGTAGTTAGCAGACTTTGAGCACTGTTAGTATCTATGTCTTGTCAAGAATTCTTTTTTCACCTCCCTTTTTTTCTTATGCAGATACTGGCACTTTTTCTTGTTTTAGTCAAGGAAATCCTGTCATTTATTGCTCCTGTCTACCTTCATGTTAATGAGTCAATGTTATGACACATTTATGTGGAAAAAGTGTTTTGACTGAAGATATTGAGAGCAACAGCAGAAGTTCTTGAAACTAAGAAGTTTCATTTGAAAAGAATAAGAAAATATTCCATCCTGTCCAATCAGACAGGCTATTATTTGATGTAGACAGAATAGCATGCTTAACAAAAGTTACCTAAGATAATAGAGTTGGCAAATCTTAGAAACTCATTGCAAATATTTCTGAATCTTAATATTGACTGGTAGTCTGATGGGGAGTATCTGCCATCTGGTGGCTACATGTGCAGTGGAATTTAAAGGTGAAGAATAAGATGTTCAGGTGTCAAGAGTTGCTTTCATTGTCTGCAAGCAAATGCTATCAAGTAGGAACAAAAAAGTCCATGTTTGGAGCAGGTCTGCAAAGTTTATCTAATTTTGGTTACCCTAAATAGGTGGTATCAGCAACAGACAGATGTAATCTTAGTGAATGAAATTTTGAATACATGTGGAAATACTGGAAATACTGAACCATGATCTTTAGATTATATATCTGTTAAAATGTATGATTACTTTCCCTGCTCTCCTGTTGTCAGGATGAAGAGAGAAGTCCACATAAATGCAGCAATAAACATGCTCAATTCGGTCAGTCTTAACCACCAATAAATGTCTGTCATGCAGGTGATCTTGGCCTACTGAACAGTGATGATGGTATCTTCCCTAGGCTACTAGACACAAGGAGTTGTTAAAACCAATGATTTGCCAAGAAAAGGAGGACAGCTGCTGCATGTCTGGTTAAAATCACACCCAGATATAACTTTAACTTTTTTTTCTACCTGATTAATATGCAATTTATGCCAAGATAGACATCCTTGCATTTGCATGTGTATGAGGCTGTGTGGGGTCCATCAAAATCGTTAAGGTTCTCCGTTTCTTCCCTCCTTCCCTTTCTCCGGTGGCCTTTAGTGGTTACTTTTTAATCTTCTTTCCTTTAATCCTTTACTGCTACCTTGTGGTGTGTGGTAGAAACTTCATTCAGTGCCTTTTTTCTCTCCCCTGCACTTACTCTTAGGAAAAAAGTTTAAAGAATGCTTTAAAGCAAAGAATGACAAGTGATTTAGCTGTACATAGGCCTCCACTAAGCCTTACCTTGTATTTAAGTATTTCTCTGCTTTTAAAGTACAAGTGGAATATAAACTTCACTGAGATATGTTTTCATCTAAAACCACTCTGACTTTCTTGTCATAGAAAATGCAGTTCTGAAAACTACTTCTGGTACAACATTTAGAGGAACAAAACTCTCCAGACACCAGCATGGGAAATTATGAAGTGGATATATAGTTCAGAGTACTGTTTACTTGTATAATTCATATCTCAGTTTTAACAAATAAAATAATTGCACAGCAATTGCTGTGCAAATGATTTCCCCCCTTCCGCACCATGTTTAAGGTCTGTCTCTTGAATTCTAAGGTAGACAGTGACACTGACAATGACATCTTCCTAAAAATTAGAATAAACATTCATGAGAAGTCAAAGGCAAGAAGTCTGAAAGTAAATGGGAAGGAGGAGTAGAAACCTAAACTGTAGCAAAGTACAGGATGGATACAAGAAATTAAATTGCTGGAAGTAGTGATTTATCAATTGCCTTTACTGTATTTAAGATGGTTACAGGATCCGACATAAACTTTACTGCTGAAAAGGGAAGTTTCCAGAATAATTTTTTTCACGCTATATACATATTTTCTTTAAAAAATCAGACTTGCAGATTATAATTCAGAAATAGACAACAAATACAGAGCTCTCTTTCTTTCTAAGTCTGTTACCATTGTTTGTGGCAAGTAAATTGCCAAGTTTTCAGATTTCTACCCATCCAAATATTTCTACCTTTGGCTTTCAATTCTTTTCTCTTTGGTGTGTATAGCATGTATCTAGCTCTTCCGTTTTAGTAACCAATAAAAACAATGTAAAGTTTTACCCCTCTTCTCTTTATCTGTTATATCTTTATATGTAATTCAAAAATCTATTTTCTATTTTTTGAATTTCCTCTGCTTTCTGCTTTGCTTTTGAAGTTGAGACTGACAAATGAATTTACTAGATCAAAGATGATTGCAGTAAGTCATACGACTTCCTCTACCATTTACTATATTTGACTTCTCTCAAGATTAAAATGCTGTCTCTTGCATGCACAGTGAGAATTTTCATGCGCATCCAACGTCCATTATTGTCTTAACCCTGACTGAAACAAAAGAAATCTTTATATTAAGTATAGTACCGTTGGTTACTTCTATCTTCATATTTGTACTTTTTGTACCTTTACCACACTGTAGCCTGGTTTGTAGTAAAGACTTTTGATACAAAAGTTAGAAAACCAAACCCAGTAGCCTAAATGTGTCCCCATCAGCTTGATTTTTTTTGCCTTTTTTTTTCCCTCCCATAATACTCAGTCCAGGCAAGATTTTTTGACACTAAAAATAAATGATGACTAGTAGCTTTCATGTGAAGCTTCATGCTTTTGGTAGATACTTTGAGGTTCTTAAATTACAATAAACAATGAAGAAATTAAAATTATGATAATTTATTTTTCTACATAGTTAAAATTGTCCACAAAATAATTACATATTTTCATTAACTCCAGTGATGCCACCGGTTCTGTACTTTTTTTGGCTTCATACAAGTCCTTTCTGGAATTTGCTGTTTTAATGAAGGCTAGTCATCATGTACTATGAGAGCTCATGTGGCTTCAGAAATGCAGAATACAGTCTGATTTACTAATTCTGAGCTTTCATGGATATCTTGTTCTAAATGTTTATCACCAACTACTTGAAAAGAAGTATTAAAGTCATTGGCCAAAAGAATTCTATAACGAAAGAGTTTAAAACCCTTAATGACATACAGAGACAAGCCAAGTTTAAATTTAGTGAAACAGTTGTTATAACAATATTGTTCTTGTGTAAAACTAAGTCTTTTAGCATAAAGGTTAACGTACGCAACACGTCAAAACCTCATGTAGTTCTAATAAGGTATACTGAATAAATGGAATGCTGCTTTGTTCAGCAATGACTGATACTTAAGTTTGCTATTTTTTAAGCAGTGCATGGTTATGATATTCACTGATATCAGTGTTAGGTCACAAACTTTCAGGTCTGTTTTCCTTTCTGTGTGTAAAATTAGTCTGATGAAGTTATTGTCTCCTGAATGTGCATGGTTTGGACCCAGATATTCAAATAATGGTGACCCTCTTTACTTCTTTCAGTAAACCCACTGTGTTATATATCACTTCTACTGTCCATTTCCTAAAAAGTCACTTGAGTTTCTTAAAGCAGTGGGGACATCCATTAGCTTCTGTCTGTAGGGTGCCTCTGCTGAAGTCTGCTGGGTCCCAAAATTTACCTGCCAGTTCTAACAATTTGGGCAACTGATATGACTTTTATTGGTACTGTACTGACCTTGGTCACTTTTCTAGCCTGCTTGATACAGTAAAAAAGGTGGGTTTGTGTGTGCAACCAGCCTTATGTTGTACTGCAATGAGTTAGATGATCCAGAGTGTGTATGATTGTTCTTGCTTCCCACTTTGTCCCCCATGAAATGTTGGCCAAAGTGCCCCAAGTCTTCAATGTGCATGGAAGGAAGAATACCAGCACTCCTTCAGCCTGGATCGGGGTCTAGGCACAGAGAAATTATCCAGAACCTTCCCACTAAGCCTCAGGAAGTCTCAGCAGGTCACTGTAGCCTTTGGTCCCACTTCTCATTCCAATTTGGAGCAAGATGATCTGTAGGGACATCTACTCCTTATAGCAGTCTCTCATCCCTGTCTAGATGGGGACAAAAAATGCATTTAAAATGCCCTATAAAAAGAGTTGTCAACCAAAGGAATGATGAATTATTGGGGTGGAGAGGGGAGGTACTGGATGTAGCACACGGATGTAGCACACTTTAAATCAGTCTTGTAAATGATTCAGAAAGTAAAGGGCATGTTATAATGCACTCAGGAAGGAAGTCATGCAAACAATAAAAACAAACTGTTGGAAATTGAATGAGAACTCTGACAGCCAATGTATAAATAGTAGCTGTTAAAGAAATAACACATCTGATTTTTTTTCTTGTGTACACAGATATTTGTCAAATTTATAGAAGAATAAGCTGTCCAATGACTGAGAAATACCCAGGAAAGTTATAAAACATAAACCCAAGATATAAACCAGTCAGGAGATGTATGTATATAAATGAAACAAAGATGCATGAGAGGTTTTATATAAAGTTTTCAAATAAAAATATGAATTTTTTTATAGTAATGATGATAACTTGTTTTCAAGTAAGATATAAAGGAATTATATTAACAGTAGAGTAGTTCAGTTAGTAAAATCTTCTTGTGAGTGGTGTCCAATAAATCCAGAATCCAGACATGGGTCACACCATAGTGTCTGAAAAAGATTTCCTTCATAGTTGTGGGTGTTCCAAATAGTGAATTTGTCATATTGGGTTACATCATCCACACAATAAGACTTCTCATTAACTGCAGTAAAATGCATTGACTCTACAAAGAAATTGGGTTGCCTTTTTGCTTTTTGTTCTCCCCATAGTTTTTTTTTCTGAAGCCCTCCTACAAAATTATTTCAAGGCTGCTTGATATTGCTTTGATGAACCATGATGTTATTTTTTTATACCCAGTGGGACATACCATTTTCTATACAAGCAGTTCATATAATTGGCATTCCTGGGGGAGTTCAGCATCTGAGTGAACAGAACCTACGTGAAACAGAACATGATTGGGGGTAGATGTCCCATAAGGGAAGATTCTCTAAGGCATATCTGATGAAAATCATCACCTAGATGGTAGAAGCATTTGTCTCCAAGGTTGTTGAACTGACATGGAATCCTGTTTAGCTCACCACTACTACAAATGGTCTGTTAACTAGAGCACCAAGGACTTACTTTTCTACCCTCATTTGTTCTGCTAGGATACTGGTAATGATATAGTTCCTCCTTGTACTCCCAAGTATGTTGAACAAGTTTTGCATGTGTACAAAACCAAAATGGCTCCCTTCTAACAATTAGCTGAGCCAGTATTACAGAATTATAAGGCTTTAGTCTTGATATTTTGTCTCCCTTTACTGACATTTAAGTTAAAGACTTCTTTACCTGAATAACTTGCTTGTCTTAAATAGCATTACAGAGAGATTTTCATATGCAAATGCTTAGAGTAATTTACAGCAAAAGTTACATGATCTTATAGCAAAATAAACAAAGGTAAATGATATTTATATCAGGGTATGAATGTAATGATCTTAAAGAAATCTCTCATATGAAATGAAGCACAGAATAACATCTTTTGAATGCAAAATCCAGAAACAAAAAATATTTTAAATAAAAACAAAAGTCAGCAATATTTACTTGTATCAATGGTTCCAATGATAGATGAATGGTCCTTAGGGATTTAGAAAAGTAGAAGAGTGCACTTTTAGGAAAGGGAGGACATAGGAGTGTGGAAGGGAAATGTGGCCAAAAGTATTGCTAAGGTAGTGGTATAAGTTAAGACACTGGTATAGGAACATGGAAGTCCTTTAGGCTGTGGAGGGCTTTTGCAGGCTTTGAAAGTCCACGTCCCTTCTGAGTCTTGACTAAGCTATCGCATCTTCAGTCTCTCCACTCCAGCCCCAGTATTTCTCGGCAGAATACTTACTCTCTGTCATCCTCTCCAGGGTGTTGTCTTCTTCACTCCTTTTTACCATTGGACATTTCCTCTTGGATGACAGAAGGTGATACCAGAAGATAGTATGTATGCCTGCGGGTGGGGGGTGTTGTGGGACAGAGAGGGAAAGCGTTTTAAAATAAAGATTGATTACAATTGACCTGGATCAAAAGAGCTTCATCATTTCCAAAAGACTGCAGAAATTCTTCCAGAAGCCTGTTTTCCTTGACTTTTTCTTATTAGCCAGGGATTTGCTACAAGAGCCAATATGGACAAATGCAGAACATGTATGAGGGCTAAAGGAAGCAAGAGGAACAGTTGAAAGCAAATAGCTCTCTATTTTTTTTTTTTGAAGTAGGCAACCCCTTATAACTATATTATATATTTCCTCTTTTACTAGACATTGGGCAAGACCCTGCTTCTTGTTTAAAAAAAGATTAGAAATCCATTTTGTTGAACCATTAACTGGTTAGTATTTTTTAGGTTTTTAGTTTGGATAAGAGTAATAGTATATGCAAAGAAAAATAGTTAGCTACTAATTTTTTTGACGTCTTTTTCTAATCAGCGTCTAAAAGTCCCTGGGTTATACCTTATACTATTCCAGATTTTTTTTTTCATAACTGTATATGTGTGCAGACACAATAGGAAAGAAGTGGGGAATAAATATTTAAGCTTTGTGTGCTGTTTTTTTTTTTTAAATGACAGTATTTTCCTCTGACAAACTGCTTTAGATTTGATAATGTTTATCTTCCCAGTAGACTTCTGTCTTTGATTTAAAAGGTGTTAGAAACTGCTTCTCTACAGCAAGATGGAAATATTTTATGCTCCTAATCAAAATAATTTATCGCTGGCTTGCTATTTGTATTTGCCCTTAAATTTTATCTATCTGTGGTCTTATATGAATTTTTTTGCTCTTATAAAATGTTTTTTAGGTAATAAAGGTATTATTCATTTCAGGTGACTGAAACTATGATGTCAGTCTTAGTTTTTCCTCTTAAAAATAATTCTTTTTCTGAGTTGATACATCTCTTTTTTTTTTTCTTTCTATTTTGGTTTATACTGAAGTGATGTAAGGCAACCTTATTATTTTATGCTTTCTTCCAAACTAAGGTTGAACAAATTTAATTATATGCCATGTTAAAATTATTTCAGTAGTCCCTAGATATCATAAAATTGAACTAAATTGATTATATAACTTCTCTTTTCTGTGTGTTAGTTTCCAAATAAGGAAAAAAGTCCTCCTCCTCTTATGCAATATTTACTGAACTGTTTCAGGTAATAGGAAGTCTAAAACCTCACATTTTTCCCAGAGTGCCTCACTTTCCCTGTCACCAGGACAGTCTGTCTCTCTTATTGATGTTTACTTTTGACCTGAACAATAATATTCTGTGGAACATAGAATGGGAAGACACAGAAGAGGACAAAGCTTTCTGGACTGTATTTACAGAAAGCCCCAAAATATAAAGTATCATTTTATCTCCAGTATTTTTACTGTATTAAGAGGTGTCTTGAATATATATAACTTGGGAAAGATTTCAGCCTTGCAATAGACATCCTATGCAATATCAATAGTATGAGTTCAAATGCTTCAAAACTAGGAGAAAGTACCATTTGAATTTCTTGCTCTCCTTAAGGCATTGTGCAAAAGGCAACTATCAATATATCCAGCATTATAAAAAAAAAAAAAAGTAGCCTTCATGTAGTTAGGTCTTCAGACCTAAAGAAGATCTGTCATGGCAGGATCCTAATGTGATGTTCTGACCTAGCTGTCCAAGCTCCAGTAGGGCTGGAGTTCAAATACACGCTTGCACTTCTTCCTTTATATCATCTGACTTTGGATAGGTAGCAGTGTTTGAGCCTTCTGTACTGCTGACTTTGTAGCCTTCTGATAGGCAAGCTGCATTTTAAGGTAGAATGTTAGAATGATAAAAAAATGAAATGTACACACCTGTGTGCACAAATGCATATATGTCTTATAGATTTATATTTCTTTACATAGCGATAGGGGCTGACAAATCCAGTAGTCCATACTATGGAGGAGAGACTGCCATAACTCCATGCCCTTAAGTCTACCCCTATTCCCCACAGGCATACACAAGAATGTATGTATGCAATGCACACATGACATAGACAGAAACATTCAGCACTTACACAAACACCACCAACAACCTCACCCTGTTCCCTCTGACTGATCAGAGGCAAGATCTTTAAATGGCAGGGGGAAAAAAAAGTATGTTTAATATGTATACAACATGTACAGTTGATAGATCTAGACACTTAGTCTATCAGTAGCTGTCTGTGGATCCTGCCTTCCCCAATTGTCTCCTGCGTAGACACACACACATGGAAATGGGTGTCTTGGTTAACACCCAGACCCATGCTCTCTCCAGCAGCTGTCCTAGCCCCCTGGTAGCCACCTTCTCTAGCTGACTCATGATGAGGCACACACACATAGCTGCTTCCAGGCCTCTTCACCTCCTTGGCAGCTGGCCCACCTTACAATCACACATGGGTCCCTATGAACTGACAAATTCTGTTATTTAACAATGACACATGTAACTCGCTTCTCTTCTTTTTGTAAAAGGAAATTTCCAGTTTTCTAAGCAGAAATAAGAAAGTGCCAAAAAAGAAAATACCAGGTGAGGGCAATATATTGGCTGTTTGTTACTCACCTCACATAGTGAGAAAGTAATGTACCATAAAAGCAACACAAGCTCCATTTATTGGCAACAAGGGAAACTAACAATAAAATATAAAAGGGAAAACTATTCCCTCAGTTTCAACTCCTGATAATTCCTGTTTGATACCTTCTAGTCTGAACTGACTCATAAACGGTCTGATATGGTAGAAGATTTATTTAAAATCAAATTTTAACATCAGTTTACCTGTGAGGCTCTGTCTAGTCAGTAAAGGAAATTCGCTGCAATTTTCCAGTGGTGTCTGGAGGTGTGTGAGAGGGGAGACTGTTTCTAAAGCAACCTATCTTAGTTCTGCAAATAGAAGAGCATCTCTGCTTTTGAAAGAGTGTTTTTCTATCATCTTCTCAGAAAGGGGTAACTGATCAAAACATTGTACTGAAGATGTCTAAACAAGCCTCAGAGTTAATATGCGGACTGAAATAATGTATTAAAATTGCATTTAACCAGTGAGCCTTGGCAAGATCTAACACTTGGTACACCTTTTTCCCCTATTAGCTTGTTCCTACTAAGCAATGTGTTAGAAACAGAGAAGAGAACAAGAATTGTACAGTTCTATCCAACATGGTAAACCTCTGTTCTCTCACACATTGCTGCTTTCAACACCAGATGATGTCCTGCATTTAACCTCATGTATCCAGGAAGGTTACTTGCCTCAGACTTCTCTAAATATCTTTCATAAAACATCGCTACTTCCTCTTCTCCCATTATCTACCCTTCACTTTCCAAACCCTTCATTTTCCAGATTGTGTCTTCAATCACTGTGCTATCTCTGAAGAAGAGTCATACAAGTTGTGTTGCAGAAAATTTCCTTCTCAGAGATAATGTAACTTAGATGTACTTAAGAGAAAGTGAACAGCAGAATGAACTGTATTTATTCAACAGTAAACATAGAGCAGGTAGAGGAAACATGGCTGCAAATGTACCTCCCCCCAAACTAGCAGCTTCTAAAAAAAGAATATGAGCCTGAAATCATTCTGTACTGCCACTTCCTGGCAGAGTCTGTAGAAATTAATTTTAAAAATGCTTGTGTCTCATAAGCATCCCTCTATGTCATACTGCTGCTATAACTGAAATGTTGATAAAATATACTGTTTATTACAATGACACGCTGCGATGTTGGCCAAATGGCATCTACTGTTGGTTAATAATAGCTAATTGCACTGCCTAGTTACAATCACCTTTTTCCTAATCATGGGTTGCTAGCAGGATTTTGCATTATATCAGTATTTTTGGCAATCCACAAGGACCTGTGTTAGTGCAATACATAATGTCCTTATTGTTTTTTAGTCCATTACACATTTCATTATGTCCTTTGAAGAATATATGTTAGTCTTCAGAGACAAGCATTTGCCAATAAGGTGGTTGTGCTTTGTTTTTTTTTTTTTTCATCTGAGTACAAATAAGTATATGTATTTTTGGTGTGCTTTTGCATATTTGCTGGCTTTCCAAAAGCAAAACATAAAAAACTCCTATAGCTTTGCTAGCTGACACTTCTTCATGGATCATAGTATTGTAATTGCTGAATGACTGTGTCTAGTAATTTACAGTCTCCTTCATGTTCATGGTAGACTGAACTGTAGATGTCAAGTTTGAGGCTTGTTGCCTTGAGTGGAGACTTCATCTATCTCCTTCCCCTAAGTATCATGTCCTTCCAAGAATATGGAGAAAGATTGCAGCTTCTTTCAGCTCCTTGCCGTGTTCTTTCCCTGTCCGAAAGGTGTATGTATTTTTTGCAACTGACTTTTTGCTGTTCTAATATACTCAGGATTTCAGAGTCAGAGGTACTCTTTTTCTACTGGCTCTTCTGGTTGGGATACTGCACATATAAATAGTGTTGGCTGCCTATGTTTCTGGCTCTTAAAACATAGACTGGCCTATGGTTGTAAACTGCAACATCTATATGCTGGGGAGGCGGGGGGGCTCTGTAATAGAAGTTGCGGTCCTGTTGGGATAATTTTTTAGACTACAGCATTTGTGGCTATTCTGTGCATTCCAAGTTAGTAATAATAGAATGTTGTCATGGTTTGTAAAGTGTACAAAATGCTATGCACTGAGGTAAGAAAGGGTTTAATAGTCTGCTGAAGGCAACAGTAATCTCTATTGCATAGTAACTGCTGGAGACATAAAGTCTGCACAGAGTCTTTTGTGTACACCAAGAAAATCCAGAGGAAAAAGAGAAGGCAGAGTTTGGAAAAAAATGGTGATTGTGGAAAGGGAAGAATTATTTTATGGAGTAAGATGTTAAAATTGCTCCAAAGAGTTGAGGTAGAGGCTTTCTGACAAGAGGGAAAACTGGACCAGGTTTCCTCAGAACAATACAGAGGATTCTTGTCTTGGAATCAGTAAATCATCAAAATAGAAATGTCACAAATGAGCTGATGAAAAGATAATATATTTGACTATACGGGAAGCAGAAGTTTTAGACAACTGTGGTACATGGGATGGATTTTGGATTTTATGTTGGCTATTCTAAAAGCTCAAGGGTGTGACTGGCATGACAACTCCTGTGTTCTTACTCAAATAGTAAAAACTAACTGTCTTGCACTGTCAAAGAAAATGAGTAGTTAATAAGTCAATCTATGAGAGTTTATTTATTATAACTGAAAAGGAAAAGTAGTAGTATATCAGAACAACGAATGTTAATATTCACTGAACACTTATTCATAGAATGGGAAGTCAAGTGATTTTACTATTACACAATAACTTTAAGAAATGACATTTACTAAAGACATGTGTGTTTACTAGAACTTGTTATTACCATAGATTGCCTTGTAATAAAAGCTTTTATTTGTTCTACAGCAATAGATTGTAAAAGGGAAAGGGGAAAGCAAGAAGAGGAGGAGAAAAAATGGATGGGCTGTAAAGGTGGTATACACAACATGGGAGCTAGACTATAGAACAGGTTTTGTTTCTTATCCAGAGTTACAAAGGTATTTCACCTTGAGAGCAGTTTATACTTTAAACATTGTTACACAGCATCCTCTGTGAGACTGTAAGGCTGACATAAGCTGAAAAAAAAAATGAGTGTACAGTAATAACTGTGTTTAATTCATTTATTCTGAAAATATGGGAACTAAAAATATAAGAATGTGAATACTTAAACTGTATTAAATATTGTAGGTAGGCATCTGTCTAGCTTCCAAAGTTATGTGAAAAATGAGAATGAAATATGCGAAAGGTGCAACAAACCACCAGGAAAGATGAATTTTAGCTTAGATTCTGTATTAAAATGCTATCTAAATATTTAACAGATGTGCTTAAATGAGTGTAATGCGAGTACAAAATGTCTGAATGTGTTGTTCTTACACAATAAAAAAATATTGCATTGAAGAATGTGCTATCTAAAATCCTTCAGACTGCCACTAGATGGTGACACTAACTTTTAAACAGGCTGAACTTGATCAGCCAAGTAGCTTTTTCCTGCTATTGAAGCGCAATAGTGAAAGCTGCATTTCAGGATGGTATATATAGTCTGGGAGTAATAATATCCACCAGCTATGTAAAAATGGAAAAAAAAGTGAAACCATTTTTTATTTAAAAATAATTTTTAGAGCCATTTCTGAGTAAAGATCATTCAGCCATATCCTATCCTACCTTACACTCTTCAAAATACATTGAGTCTTGTACATCAGTGAGGATGTAATTGTCATGAAGCTACCATTTTATAGTTCAGTATTAAAAAAGACAATACTAGTCATAGTTTGGAACACTTCAGGAAGCTGCAAAACAGTTTTTGGAACAAGAATTTATGGAAACGTTTTGTTCAAGTACATGTGTTTACCTGTTTCCTATTGTCTCAGCAGCACTGTGCAAAGGATTCTGGCTTGCAGATTAGAACTAGATGTTTTGGCATTGAGAGGGGTATGTAACTTCATGAAAATGCATTTAATGTGTAATATGAACTACGCTTCTGAAATTCTATTCAGTAAAACATCCTACCAGACATTGAAGTGCACACATGTGTTTTGCTGAATAAGGGCTACTTAATAGTCTTGAGTTCTGAGAATAATTATAAACAAGTATTCTACTGATCTCAGTCATCTCATCAAAACAACAAACTCCATTAATTTTGCAGTGGATAGAATTTTACCTCTGAAGTTTAAAATATTTTCTGAGTCCAAAACAATACGTGCTTTGAAATTGGAATTTAATTTGGCATCTTCTGGAAGACTCCATGTTCTTTCTCCAACTTCTGCCCCCTTCCCTCCCTTCAAACTTTTAAGGCTGCAAATACATCTTTTCAATTTTCAGTAAAACCTGTTCAATTTAAATATCTGAAATTAATGAGCATTTTATTTTATCACTATTTCCTAGCCTTTTAGATGTCTTCTATCAGTTGTTCTTGATAATCGGTGTATATACAGCTCCATATCATGGAAAATTCTCCCAAAGCTTGGAGTTTAATGCTAACTGTGAGGCTTCTGGTCCACTCATAGATTTAACAGAGGTTCGATTCCCTCTTAGTGACATGCGATCTGAAGACCCCATTTACAACAGGATTGCCTCTGTTCCTGTTTAGTCTTACTTAGCTATGCATAAGTATTAACATGGAAGACTCAATGACATGCATTAAGAGTTACATCTCTTATTTTCCTTAGCTGAGAGAAAATTTATCAATGTTCTTTAACCTAGTAGTCTATTATATTGCAAATTTAAGATGTGGTGAATTCAAGGTGAAAGTCTTGTCAAAATCACTGACAGCAAGACATAACTGATCTCTGGTCTGCTCAGTGGCTGCTCCAGTTTGCCTATACACTGAGGAATGAAATAAAGCTGACTTGTAACCAAAGTTCCTAAAAGCACTGTACACTAGATATTTCCATATAACAGATTGGCGAGACTGTTTTCGGTCAAAAACAAAAAATGAAACGCTGGATAAAATGTTCCAGTTAATGAGTTCAGGATAGAGGGAATTTTCTCTCTGGGAAAAAGTAAAACTTGTATGAGTGCTAATCTATAACTGCAAACTGATATCTATAGACATTTAAAACTCTGAGAGTCAGCTAATTACTATTTATCTGATGAAGAGGACTACACGTCTGTGACTGTCAAGAATAGCTACATCCTACTATGAATAAAAATATTTTGTTTTCTGATTATATGTTGAAAGTTTACTTCCTCTAGTGTAACGTTCCCTGTAGCTTAATGTTCATTATCCCTGAACAAATCTGTTATCAGATGAGCATCGATGTTTAATTCTGGCCTATGAAAAAGACTGATACATCTGGGAATGTGTCAGTGCGACGAACATTAGTGTTTAGTTTGGAACAGAAATCTGCTTTTCAAGTGAATAGCCCAATTGCCTTTGCTTGCTGTGCTTTAGTTGATGTTGTGGAGAAGTCTCTGAGAGCTTGAATTGGATTCTTCTCAGACACAACTAACTTACAGAGATGCTCTTCAGGAGTGTGCTCTATGCACACCAGCCATCAGTGGGCATTTGTTCCCTTGAGCCAGAGTAGAGCTAGTTGAAATAACCTATAAAATTCATACAGTGTAGGCAGTACGTTTTCAACCCAATGATTCGGATTTACTGATCTCTTGTTCATCTATGCTAACTGCTAAATACACGTGGTCTTGTACTACCAAAATCCAAAGGATTTTGCCTATTTATAAAGTCTAGGTTTTTTGTGGGGGTTTTTTGTGGTTTTTTTTGGTAAGGCCAAATCTCTTAAATTTGCTAGATAGAGCAGTAAGAGCTGTGGGGGTACAATTAAAATCTCAGTGGCTAAATAAAAATATTCCTATTGCCCAATAAACCACATATTCAAATGTATAGTTGGGGATTGGGAAGGGTTAGATGCTATACCTATAAAGTCACTTTTTAAAATTATGAATGCTATTAAAGAAGACCAGATGTCCCACTGAGCTGATTTTGCTCCTAGTATTTTTCCTGTAGGTACCATAAGAAGTAATTATTCTGGCTTCAAAATAATGAAGTCAGCTTGGAAGAGGACAGGTTTTCAATAAACATGCCAAAAATTACCTCTTTTGTAAGTGCTATTTCTTAGAGTTAGCTGAGGAAGTATTATTTGTTGTTTATTGCTTTGTAAGAAAGCCATTCCAGCTAACTAGTTTGTCAAGATTATTGACCCACGAGAAAACAGCACTTGTTATAGAAACAAAACTACAGTCCAAGCTTTAGATAATTTTATGTGAACACTGTTCACAATTCATGATACTGAAAATTATTTATGCCAATAAATATGCTGACATGTCCCTACTTCATTTTTCAAGCCTGGATTGGCACAGGTGGTGGGAGTTCTCAAGTCAGTATTTCACAATGAGAAGCAGGGAATGGGCAAAACTATTCTCTCCAGATACGTTTCTGTTTTTAAAATAACATTTCTATAGTTTTTTAGCTCACTTACAAAACATCATGAACTTAACTACCTTTATAATTACTTCCTTGAAAGCCATCTGCATTGAAAAATGTGAACCACCAAGTATTCAGACTTGGTTTCTACCTTCTATACATTCCTTTTTCTGCACTGTTCCATCATGGTCATGCTACATGTATTTACATAACTTGAAGTATTTTTCATGTACAAGATTTCATTTCTCCACTTTGTCAACTGTTGTCTTTACTCAGAACTGAAATTATTCTTAGTAAGTCAGTGCAAGACTTTACAGGTTAACACTCCTTCATTTATTTAACCTATATATCTGCAAAGCAGGGTGTTTCCAGAAAGGAAGCCTACAGGAATTCCTAGAAACATCAGTACTTTGGATTGTCAGATGATGAGACAAAAGATATAATAAACTCTCTTTTGCCCTAAATGTGTCTCAGTATGTTCCTATTGATGCAAAAGACAACTGCCATTCCCTTTATACAGTGCTAGAAAAGCTGGTTATATGGCTTTGAATGGTGATGGATGTTTTGCACTTCCCTTACTGTTAGAAAAATGTTTTACCAGAACCATAAAGTCTGAGAAATGAAGTTACTTGTTTTAATAAGATAAGAATGTACTAACTTTGTGATCGTAGAAGCCATTAATAATCAAAGACAGGCTTCTTTTACTTAACAACAACAACAACAAAACACCCAACAACAAACCCAAAGCTTTTCATGTTAACTTTATTTATAATGTCTTATGGAGTTTATTTCTCCCTTGACATCTACTATTTATTATTTAAGAGATATAAGAAGAGAGGAGTGAGATATTTTCAGAAGACATTAAAGGAAGAGAGAGACAATGCTACAGAAAGGAAGTGGTGTTCTATTACCATACGGCAGGAATTACAGAGAGGAATGATTCAGAATGGTGCTGAATAAGTGAGAAGTAATGTTATCTGTATATATTATATTTGAAGTATTGCCTGCTCCTGTTGATTAGGAAAGATAAATAAATCAACCTCCTCTGGTTAGCACTGGCAATTTTTTTAGCCAGTGAGACTTAACATTGTTAAGCTTACCTCCAAAATCATAAGAAATACCCAAGTTCTTGAAAATGCAAGATTTTAACATAAACGTAAACATTATTAGATGAGTCAAATTAATTCCAACACAGGGACAAAAACCAGGGAGGAAAGGTCTATAATCTTCAATATGTGCTTGATAAGAAATGTATCAAAGGTGTGGTTGTGGAGAAGAATCTTAAAGTTCAATAGGATGACAGACCAATAAAATCTTAAATTAAGCTCATATATGCTGGCATGTTACATTGACATGTAAGATATATCAGTAGTGGTAGTATATATCCTTGTGGCTTACATGTGGAAATTCAACACTAATGTTGGTAAATTGTTTTGTGATTGTTATTCATAGCATATATCGTCAGCAAGTTGAGTTCTACAGCATTTCTTTCCATTTCATATTTTACACTGTGCTGCATAATATATCATCCAATTGTAAAATGCCTTTTACCCACAAGAGAAAATTTTGCAGGCTGACATGTAAAACATTTTCAGGGCTTTCTGTCTAGTGGAAGATTACACCCCATGCACATGCAATACATAAAGAATTTTCTATTGTGTGAGGAGATATAACTGAAAGGCAGGAGGACATATAAAAGTAGCATAATGGAATATTAGATAGAGAAAGAAAGAATTACTATCTAGTGAATGTTGCAAATTATTCTGCCATATTTTGAGAACTGTGCTCTACTTGTACAGCACATGCAAAGAAGGGTGTGATTGTAGTGTGGCCTGATGAATCTTCACCAGGCAATGTGTGAAATTTAGAGCAATAGAACTTATTTTATGTTATTTTGATCCAGACAGACTCACTTCATAAATTGAACAAAAATCCTAGCAGGAGAGAGACATACTGACCTTTCATCATGAAAAGTTGTCTGTGGCATGTAGAAAAACTAAAGGAAATTCCCTTAAATCTTTGTGGAAAACCATAAAGAATTGCAGTCGTCAGCAGCAAGTGATTGTGGTTTCTCTATTATCAGCATCGTAACTGGCTGTACACATGACCTAGACATTTCTACATTGCTGATGGATAAACAGTGAAAGGAGAAGAATATGGGATGCACTTTTTTAACAAGTGAGATGATAATATCTACATGTAAAGTACAGCCTTACTCATTGCCAATACCACTCAAGCATGCACCCCAGCTACATTTCAGAAATTTATATAAATTTTAAGATTTATTTAGCATGAGTTCCCTCACTTACTTCATTCTCTTTACATAGCTCAGGAATATAGATATCACTACAAAATGTGGCCAAGCTGGAATTTTAGTTAAGACAGTACAGTTGTCCTCTGCAATTTAGAAGGTAGTGGGATCACATGTATTATTAGGGATAAAGTATTGATAGTAATCTATAATGCAGTTGCATCAAGGGTACACTGCAAAGCAGTGCTGATTGGAGATGTGTCATCTCCTAAATATGATGGTGCCAGACATGTAGTAGGTGTAACTATGATACAGGTTCAAACCTGTAGCATGTGCAAGTATGAAACAGGCCTAGTGATCTCAATAACTGCTGAAGGAACCTTGTTTAGTCTGATTCTGTAGGTTCTAGAAAATAAGTCCTCATGGAGAACAGGAGCATGAAGTTGTTAAAAGAGCTTTCTAATTCTGTAGAACTAAGAAAAGAAGGACAGAGAAAGTAGAAAACTTATAGATCTCACTCAGTCTCATAAGGCAATTGACAGGTGACTTCTACCTGCTTTCCCAAAGAACCTTAGTGGCATCAAGTAGGGCTGTTCATTGCATATTTTTTTCTCAGTTTAAGAGGCAGGAAGGTGATGCTATGTTTGTGAAAAGGTAACACTAGAAGTTACTTCTCATCATCACTGAGCAGAATGAAAGGTGGTGAGAGCAGAAGTGTATGACATATCTTTTAAAGATAGGACAAGAGATAACAAGGAGGGATTAGGGAGAACTGTGAGATAAATGGGGGAAAAGTGGTTCATCTGCCAAAGAATCACAGAATCATTTAGTTTGGAAAAGACCTTTAAAATCATTAAATCCAACCATTAACCTAGCACTAAACTATGTCCTTAAGCGCCACCTCTACACGTTTAAGTACTGCGGGGGATGGTCACTCAACCACTTCCCTGGGCAGTCTGTTCCAATGCTTGACAACCCTTTTGGTGAAGAAATTTTTCCTAATATCCAATATAAACCTCCCCTGGTGCAACTTGAGGCTGTTTCCTCTTGTCCTATCGCTTGTTGGGAGAAGAGACTGACACCCGCCTTGTTACAACCTCCTTTCAGGTAGTTGTAGAGAGTGATGAGGTCTCCCCTCAGACTCCTTTTCTCCAGGCTAAACAACCCCAGGTCCCTCAGCTGCTCCTTATAAGACTTGTGCTCCAGACCCTTCACCAGCTTCATTGCTCTTCTTTGGACATGCTCCAGAACCTCAATGTTTTGCTTGTAGCAAGGGGCCCAAAATTAAACACAGTATTCAAGGTGTGGCCTCACCAGTGCTGAATGCAGGGGGATGATCACTTCCCTAGTCCTGCTGGCCACACTGTTTCTGATACAAGCCCAAATGCTATTGGCCTTCTTGGCCACCTGGGCACACTGCTGGCTCATATTCATCTGTCTGTTGACCAATACCCTCAGGTCCTTTTCCACCAGGCAGCTTTCCAGCCACTCTTCTCCAAGCCTGTACCATTGCATGGGGCTGTTGTGCAGGACCTGGCACTTGGCCTTGTTGAATCTCATACAACTGGCCTTGACCCATTGGTCCAGCCTGTCCAGATCCCTCTGTAGAGCATTTCTACCCTCAAGCAGATCAACACTCCCACCCAACTTGGTGTCATCTGCAAACTTACTGAGGGTGTACTCGATACCCTTGTCCAGATCATTGATAAAGATGTTAAACAGAACTAGCTCCAATACTGAGCCCTGGCGAACACCATTTGTGACCGGCTGCCAACTGGATTTAACTCCATTTACCACAACTCTTTGGGCCCAGCCATCCAGTCAGTCTTTTATCCAGCAAAGAGTACACTTGTTTAAGCCACAGAGTACACCCAAGAAGGGAAGTAGCAGAAATGGAAGAGAATATTTTTCATTTCTGTGGCCTTCAAAGTGGCTTTTAACCATTATGAGGTCAAAAAGAAGATAAAATACTTCAATGGCAAATCTATAGAAATGATAAAATTCAAGAATATCTAAGTCAGAAACTACGTTCCATCTTATTCACAGAATCACAGATTTGCAGAAAGACAGATGTTTAAACAGAACATCTGGAGAACATCTAGTCCAACTGTCTGCTAGACCTGGTTGTTCAGGGCCATGTCCAGTTGGTTTGAATATCTTCAAGGTTGGACACTCTGGGCAACTTTTTTCAGTCTTTGACTACCCTCACAGTAAAAAGTTTTGTCTTGCTTTTAAACTGAATCTCATGTCTTAATTTGTGTCCATTTCCTCTTGTCCTGCCACGGGGCACCTCGGAGGAGATTCTGCTTCATCTTCTTTGTTCTCTCTATTAGATATTTTTACACATTGATTAGATCACCTCTGAGACTTCTCCTGACTGAACAGTCCCAGCTCTCTCAGCATTTCTTCATATGTGAGATGCTCTAATCCCTTAGTCATCTTAGTGGCCATTTGTTGGACTTGCTCTTGTATGTTTATGTCTCTCTTGTACCGGGAAGCCCAGAACTGAACACAATGTTCCAGATATGTCTCACAAGAGCTAAAAAGAGGGGAAGGATCAACTTCCTCAACCTGCTCTCTGCAAGTCTGCTCTTAATACAGCCTGGGAAGCTGTTAGCCTCCTTTGCCACAAGGGCACGTTGTTGAGTCAGGATCAACTTGTTCACCAGGACCTCTTCTGCCAAGCTGTGAACAGAACTTGTGAATTTGTTTAAATTTCTCTAACCTGATCCTTCTCCATCGAGGTTAAGTGCTCCTTGCTGTGGACTTTCTGACTGGTCTCAGGGAACTGGGATTGCTGAGGGCCAGTCTTGTCAGTAAAGAGTGAGGTGAAGACAGTGATGAGTACCTTGGCCTTTTCCTTTCACCAGCCCTTCTGCCCTATTCAGCAGTGGCCCCACATTTTCCCTAGCCTTCTTTTGTTGCTGGTGTACACATCAAAGCCCTTCTTGTTGTCCTACATTCCTTGTTAGATTCAATTCCAGAGAACTTCAGTTTTCCTGACCCTGCACACTCAGTTGATATCTATATTCCTCCTGGGTCACCTGTCTCTGCTTTCACTTCCTGTACCTTTCATTTTTACATCTGATATTTGACAGGATCTTCTTATTCATCCATGCAGGCCCTTTGCCACCTTTACTTGATTTCCTGCTCATTAGGATGGACAATTCTTGAGCTTGGAGAAGGTGATCCTTGAAAACCAACTAGCTCTCCTGGTCCCCTTTTCTCTCTAGGACAGTATCCCATGGGATTCTTCCAAGTAGGTGTCTGAACAACTCAAAATCTGCTCTCCTAAAGCCCAGGGTTGTGATCTTGCTGTTTGCCTTATTTCCTCTTCTCAGGATCCTGATCCTCCATCATCTCATTATCACTGCAGCCAAGGCTACTCCAAACCCTTATATCCCCTACTAGTGCGTTCTTGTTTGTAAGTATGAAGTCTAGTAAAGCATCTCCCCATACTGGCTTCTGTATTACTTGTGTCAGGAAATTGTCATCAACGCACTCCAGAATCTCTGCTCTTGCCTATGTCTTCTGTGTTGTCTCTCCAGCAAATAGTGGTGGTTCAAGTACCCCATGAGGGCAAGAGCTTGTGAATGTGAGTCTTCTTCCAGTTGTCTAAGAAGGCCTCATCTATTTCTTCATCCTGATCAGGCAGCCTGTAGCAGACACCCACCACAATGTTGCCCATGTATGCCTACCAATCCTGACCCATCAGCTCTTAGCTGGCTCATTGTCTGTCCCCAGCTCTTATGCAAGCGTGACTCTTCCTCCTCACTTAACTGGCCTATCCTTCCTAAAGAGCCTATATCCTTCATGATAGAACTTCAGGCATGTAAGTTGTCCCACCATGCAGCTGTGATCCCATTGAGGTCATAAATCTGCAACTGCATGCAGACCTCCAATTCCTCCTGTTTGTTCTCTGTGCTGTGTGTGTAAGCGCAGGCTCTTTGGAGAGGCACCCAGTCATGCTGATTTCCCAGAGAAGGTAAAGAGCTTTTCCTGTGATATTGTTCTGTAGGCGTTCACATATTTATGTGCATGTGCTTGAAGTGGACCCCTTTCAGCCATGTTTGTTATCAAAAGGTTTCTTCTGTCATAGTAGTTTTCTTGCCAGACTGGTCCACCGCTTTCTCAGTTGATTGTTGGTCATCCTCTCCCTCCCCTGTCATTCTTAGCTTAAAGCTCTCCTTAGCAAATTGTTTAGCCTGTTGGCAAAGATGCTTTTACCCCACTTGGTCAAGTGGGTCCATAAAAAGTATTTGTGTTTTGTTATGGAAATACAGTCTTAATTCCATGATACTAGATCTTAAATACAGTTTTACAGCTACCTTTTTGATTGAAGAATAAATCAGCGCAGTGTCAAACACTGATAAAATCTTAGTGCTTTGGTTTTCTGAGCGTCATGGTTTAACCCCAGCCAGCAACTAAGCCCCACACAGCTGCTCGCTAACTCCCCTCACAGTAGGATGGGGGAGAGAATCAGAATGGTAATAGTGAGAAAACTCGTGGGTTGAGATAGACAGTTTAATAGGTAAAGCAAAAGCCGCACACTCATGCAAAACAAAACAAGGAATTTGTTCACTACTTCCTATCGGCAGGCTGGTGCTCACCCATCTCCAGGAAAGCTCCATCACCCATAATGGGTACTTGGGAAGGCAAACACCATAACTCTGAATGTCATCTGCTTCCTTCTTCTTCCCCTAGCTTTAAAGGCTGAGCATGACGTTGTATGGTATGGGATATGCCTTTGTGCACCCACAGTCCACTTGCTGGTGGTGTGGAGAAGCAGAAAAGGCCTTGACTCTGTGTAAGCACTGCTCAGCAGTCACTAAAACACCCCTGTGTTATCAACACTTGTTTCCAGCACAAATCCAACACATTGCCTATACCGACTATTATGAAGAAAATTAACTCTATCCCAGCCAAAACCAGCACACTGAGATACTGAGATGATATTAAAACTTCCTGCACAAAGGAAGTCTAATTCCTAAGACGCTGTGTGACAATCAATTGGGCAAGTGTCATTATGCTGGGCTAATGTTTGTCCAAACATGCACGTGAAAGAGCAATTATAGCACCTGGCTGACTAAGGTCAGCACAGTGGTTCTGAACACCTATTCGTAGGAAATAGTTTGGGTTTTTAATACTGACAGGAAAATGGCTGACCAATTTGTCTTTGGGGCAGAATTATGGCAGTGCAATACAGTCTAAGATTCTTGTTTCATTGACTTTATCTCCAAAATTTGTAGTGGTCTTGATATTCAAATAGCCTGTAGATTAAGCTTAAGTCTAATAGCTTTTCGAGAGAGTGTATCACACCTGAGTTATGTTCCCTGGTACTTGTATCTTTCCTTCTTTTCTTCCCCCCCTCCAGTTTCTTGATGATTATTTTTCTCTCTCTTCTCTTGTTGCTCCTTTTTTTTTTTTTTATTTTCCTGCTTCCTAAATGAACTGGGAACTTTTAAAGCTATAGTATGTGAATATATTGTAATTCAGGGAGAAGAAACATCTTCATCTCCTAGTGTCTTAGAAAACTAAATATTGTGTATTTTTGTCAAGTATAACCTCTTGGTTACTATTTCTGGAAACAAATGAATTATAGTTAGTAGAAAACCTTAAAATAACTACAAAAGGTACAAGATAAGACTTTGAAACAAATGGTTTGCTTCTCTATGACATTGAAGTTTACATAGTTATTTACACCTCTGTGAAGTCACTGAAATAATCCCTGATGACAAAATTACTATTTTGTCATTGTGGTGGTTTAGCCCCTGCCGGGGTCTGAGACCACGCAGCCGCTGACCCTCCCCCACAAAGGGAGTGAAATACAAAGCCCCGAGACTGAGATAAGGAAAGGTTTAATACAGCAGTGTAACAGCAACACAACAAAAAACACCACTAACAATAACAGTAACAGTAATAACAATGAACAGAGCAAGGTATATACCGATACAGCGGTGAGAGAACCGGCTGCGCCAACCCACGCGTCCACCGACTCTTCCCGCGCTCTGGCGCCTGGACGTGACGTCAGCATGGTATATGAATAACCCGGCTACAGCTTCCCCCCACTGCTGGGGAAACTTAACCCTATCCTGGCTAAACCAGGACAGTAATTTTGGAATATAAATATTACCCAAGTTTTATAAGGGCCATGGAAGAAACACAGTTAGAAAATCAGTTGTTTTCCACATTTGCAATATTGATTGCTGACTGAGTATATTTTAGAATAAAATCAACATTTTAATTTTAATTTTTCTTCTGACTTTTTAAAAAAACAAGTAAAATTCCTTTTCATATGTACTTGAAAACCCCTGGTTTTCTTTGTGATAGCTCCATTATTTATAGTCCTAGTCTTACTTGCTTGATCAGTTTTGCCTGGACTTTGTTGTGGTAACTATGATTACTGAGGGACTAAAAGCAGATTAAGGGAAAAAAACACTCAAAACCAAGTCCTGACTGTCATAAGACCACAACTGCTACAGTTAACTTAATTGCACCTCTACATTTTCTTTTTCTTTGTATCAAAAAAGGTACCATTCCTTTTATTTTACTCTTTGGATGTCATGTCACCAGAAGATTAGTGATGTCACACAGATAATCTTGAGCATTATAAAATTTCTTCTTTCTTTTTTTTTTTTTTTTTTTTTTTACCATGGAAAATATATTACATAACCCTTAAGTTTTCCTTATGGTTGACTGTTGAAATTCACAATATGTATTAGACAAACCTCGTCTGGGCAGTTGTTACTCAGGGGAAGTCATATAAATCACTATTTACATGTTCTATAAAAGGAAACAAGCACCGTGTTTGCTAGATGCAGACTTTCTTCTCTGTCTGCAGAACACACTTGAAAAACATTCTAACATAAATGTAGCTACTGTGTCTAAAAGCTTTTTAAAAGCCATTTAAAACTACTTGAGACAGAAATAATGGCCTTCACCAGCAGTGAGAACAGAATGTGCAGTCAACAGCAATATAGTAAAAACTGAAAAAAAATTTCAAGAACTTTACTAGATTAATTTCTTATACTGTGTCAATCACACTGTATTACCTGAGCTTTAGGGAAATGAGTGTCCCCAAAGGATTTTGTGATATGTCAATAATGTTGCTAAGCTTTTTAATATTCTGTTTAATATACAGATATATAAGTCAACTATCATCTGATGTGTCACATAATTATAAGCATAATTCTGATACAGAAGTACAGCGATACTGTCCTGAATAGGCACAAGCTATACAGAAACATTCTTCTCCTTCTGTAAGACTCTTTTCCAACTGGTGACTGCTGTCAGTAAGTGAAATGTCTAAGTGTAGCTATTTGAAAAAATCCTGCCATTATTTTTCAGTTAAGAAGGTTATTTTTTAGCAGGTTGAGGTATGGTTACTATAGTAGGAGTGCATCCTGCCTTTAATTTTTCTTCTGTTCTTTTGTCCAAAAAACCCCTTATGAAAGGGGCTGAGAGATTCAGATGGGGGGAAGTGCTTCTGCATGTGTAAATAAAGGGCAGAACTCAGACAATGCAGCAATATTATCTGAGTACATTTGGCATTTGGATTATTAGATATTCACTTGAACCTTTTGCACTTTTTCTGATTCAGAGTGATATATGAAGGAATGAACTTTCAGTGGCATTCTTGAGTCAAATGAGAGTTATTAATTCGGCCTGTGCATATGCTACATGAAAACAAAAGCAGAAGCAACTGGTTTAGTCATGCATATAAAAAGTGTAATGAACTATATTACAGCTTGGGTTAAGGTTTAATTTACACAAGTAAGAAGAGAAGAGATTTGGATGGATAGAAAAACACTCATTTATTCTTCTCTGAAATAATTTTAAAATGTCACTTAAAGTAGAATGTATCCTAGGGCTATCTGATCTGTAAGTATATAATTACAGATGAACAATAAATGTTGAGCTGTTATAGCATTATAAATGAATATTTGGGTATGTTTTAATATGATAGACTCGATAAATACATTTGTCACATTTAAATTAGAGCATTTATTATGGAAGAAATTATGAAAAACTTTATTTATGACAGTAAATATTTAAACAAAGTTTGTTCTTACTCTGTTGGGACTTCCACAATTCAATAGCCTAAATTAAAAATGAAAATCTGAGGGAAGAAAAAGAAGGAATAAAATTCTTTTGGCAGATGGGGTAGGAAAGGAACATGAAACAGCTGGAGAGTACTTAGAATATGACAGTGCTTTTCTGTATTTCTTTTTTGTTGGTGCTTCGGGAGTATAACAGAAAGCCAGCTTCAATATATGTCCTATCAAATAAGTATCTACATGAATTACAGATGTGGCTCTTGCTGGGGCATGTTTTTATCTCTGTGCCACAGACATCTTAAACTAAAGATGTTTGTCATTCTGGTGTGCAGCCTCTAACATTTGTTTTGTCTGTTCTCTCCTGTGGTGCCAAGCAAACAACTTCTTAGCTCCACTGTCTGCATTTTTAGCATCTGCTATGGCTTTGCATGTGACTATATTCTCCTTCATATACCTGACTGCCTCACTAGTGTCAAAATGGTTCTGGTTAAGCAGAAGAAAATTTCTTATAATAGGCCTCCATAGACCCCTCTCCAAAGTTTCTAAACAGTTTTCTGGGTTATTCTTTCCTTCCTAGTTCCAATGATATCTTTTATTTTTAGTTCCACCTCCTCATTTTGCTTTTCTTCTTTTTTTAAACAGCGGTTTGGACAAAAGGTTCTTGTAGGAGTGAGAGCACTGTATTTTTTTCATTCTTTCTCCAGTCAGTAAGTACTTTCTTCAAGTAATGCATCTTCTAGAACCAAGAGGATTTAGATGATTAGGGAGTGTTAGCTTGGCTTAGCCTGGTTACTAATCCTTCTGAGGTTACTTGAAAAACCAAGAGACAGGACAGGTATCAAAATTGACTTGCCACATTTTTTTCCAAATCACTAATCATTTGCTTCAGGTAGCTCTGTAGAAGTATTGACCAGCTCTTTGGGTTTTATTTTTTTTTCGTCTGTTTTTTGTTGTTAATGCTCATTTGATTAGTATGTCTAAAAAAATAAACAAATTAGTCATTCTATTAGTGCTTTACCAAAAGATTCAATAACATTCTCCAGTTTTCTAGATGAGAAAAATGAAGTACAGAAAAAAGGGAGTTGCTTGCCTGTTGTCACTGAAGGCCACTTAAAATTTCATTTTCCTCTGGTAAGATTAACTTTTTTCCAGAGGGAGTGTTCTCTGTGTCATGATGATATACATGTGGAAGAAAATGCAACAAACCTGATTTCAACTTCACAAGAAATTATTGGAGCATCGTGTAACCAAGCTTGTGTTCCTGAAGACTTTTGAATCTCTTCTTGTGCTGATGATTTTTGTTCACTTTTATTGATAATGGACACATTTTTCTAGTACATTCTCAAAAAAACCCAATTTAGTCTTTGCCTGGGCTCATGGATAATCCTGCAGCAACACTATACAGACAGAATGACATATTTTTATTTCTGTGTGTTATAATGCGTCTGTCACGTCAACTAAAGTGACATGTTCACAGTTAAGGATATTTCCTGTCTTCAGGACATTGAATTCATGCATGTTGTGAAAGTGTCTTTTTAATTTTATGCAAATGCTTTTGGACTGATACTTGAATGAGCTAGTGTAATACTTTTTGTAGTTCAATTTATTAGTGCTTGTAAGAATCTTGATAACCTTTAATTAAAGATTACTAGAGGCAAAGATATCTCTCAGTGGTTCTGTTTTTTTTTCTGGCTCTTGCCTTATAGAAACAGTAACAGAAGCAAAAATTGTTCCTTGTTGAAGCAGTTTTCCTATTCTGATAGATTAGTCCTGAGGCATGCAGTTCTTTCTTTTAAATAAAAGAAATGGATGCTGCTACTATACCAGATCAAGACAAGTCAGACACTGAGATAATGGGGGACAGATCGAGGAAGCAATCTTTGATCTAAACCCAGCTGTTCCTCAAAATTAAGCCCAAGTGACACTGCCTGGATCACTGAGAGGTGTGTCTTCTGTTGGGTTCTGAGGGAGTCAGCGGTGCTTATTAAATGAGTTAATCAGGAAACTGAGTACAGAGAAGAATAATTTTCTTATACTAGCAATTATTTTCAACAGTCTATTTAACTAGAAATAGAGTTTCTGGTTGGAAAGATCTATGCTCATAAAGACATTAATTAAATGGTAGTATGCAATATACTCAAATTATAGTTTTATGTTCCTAAATATAACACAGAATGTTGTATTAATTCAGTCGTAACTATATGTCTATTTTTAACCTCATACTACCTTAGAGTATAAGTAGTAAGAAACATTCTGTGGCAGCAACTCTTCCAAAGAAGTGCTTATAGATAAACATATCAAATTGTAAAGCATTTTCAAATTAATTCTTATATCAAATTTTTCCTATGGCTTCTTCCAAGACACTTTTGTTCATGCTAGAAGATCCTTTTGGAATCTAGCTCTAGTAGCAAAACAACTAGCCTCAGATGTACTTTGCTGGTGACCATGTTTAGTCTGTTTGTGAGTTTTTTCAGAAAGCAATAGGAAGCCATGTTACTAGTCTCTTAATTTAAATGCTTATTTTATTTCAAAGACCAATAAAATATTAATTGGTTTTGTCAGTTACAGATAGAGGATCAGAAATATTTACATGCAGGGAATTCAGAGATGGTGCTTGGAATTTATTTCCTGGATTGCACATATAGAAGTGTTTACTAATGCTTTTGATAATTGTATCCAACCACATTTATATTGTGACACTAAGCAAATTCTTACATATGTGTCTATTATTTAATTCTAGAGTATGCTTCTCAAGACAAAATATTTCAGGGTCTAAAATTTTAAAGTTATCAAAAGTTACCAACTTTTATCTATGAAGTTGGACATAAATGGACATGAATGGAATGATCGTTTTATTTGAACGTTAATATTATGTATATTAAATTGAGATTTAGTGTCTGTGGTTTGTTCAGTAGACATGTTTATATGTCTCACTTTTTACTGTGACAGAGCAGTAAAGAACAAGGGTTTTCTAAAGAATAATCGGTATAAGAGAATTTTAAATTAATCTGTACTGTCCAGTTAGTCATGCTCAACAGATTATTCATTTGAAGACGTTTTTCTGTGATAAAATAGTAGCCATTTATCTTCACCAGTTCATCAGTATACTTCTTAGATGCTCTCTCATTAAATACCTAGAAAGTCAGTCAGAAGCATGAGGATTTTCCTCTGGTTCTGTATATACAGAATTAGGTTATCAGAAAATTTTCTTAGATGTGCTCTGATCATTTGTTCTACTTGAAGCACTTGGTTGCTGAGGATGGAAAAATGTTTTTATTTATTCAAAGATTAATTTGTGATTATGAGTGCCAGTGGCTGAAAAATACAGGCCATTCTGCTAAGGAATAACAGGGCAGGCTATTAGGTGTTTGCATGGGAAGTATTCCTACTTATTGGTATCAAGCAAATCTTCTCAGTTGAGATCACAGTATCTTAGAATCTGTGCTAAATGGTACTTTCAGTGAGAGGAAACACCAAGATCAAGCCAAACCTAGGAAATAATCAAGACGAGCCCCAGGAAGCAGGTGATTTGAGATTAACATTAAAAGGCTATGTCAATCTGTGAATGTTTCTGCAAGTCTAAACCAGACCACTATGTTAAAAATCATTAGCAAGTATAATTTATGCATAAACACTTTGCATCTATTCTGTGGGTAAGGAGCTGTCTCTAGATGTTTTGTTGTTGAAAGCCTGCCAAGATTTTTTTCTGGAATGAAAAGATGTGCATCGCCAATGAAAGGAAAAAAATGGCTCCCACCCTTTTTCCATCATGTGCAGGCAATGAAAGTTATTAGGAGAACACTTGGTACTTCTGTATTGTCAGATTCACCACAGGGCAGTTTCAGCATCCCAGAGGAGATTAGGCTAGTTGATGATCAGAGGCATGGCTCATGACTAGAATCAAATAAATACAAAGCATCTTCCTAGATGCTGTAGTGTTGACCTCAGTTTTATGTTTCTAAATATCTGCATTTAGTCCAAATTCTGTGATCATCTAGAAGGAAACAATTATTATTATTATTATTTTTTTAATGTAAGGAAGGTAAGGAAATCTGAACAAGAACAGAATTATATTAAATCCATCTACAAGCCAAATGTTTTTTCCATATGCTGAAATGAACTGTATTATTTCCACTTCTACTGTATTTATTATTATAGTACCTGAGCAGAAGTTAAACTTGCTGATTTAAAGATTAAAAGAATTAAACTGATGCCTTTCTATCTAACTCCATATAACATATTCAAATGGATTTACTAGATGATATTATTTAGTTTCCCAGATTATGATTCAGGTTAATATATGTTGGTTTGGTTGGGTTTTATTAATTCAGAGTTGCTCAACTCAAAAACTGATAATGGATAATTCTTGTATAATAATTTGAATAAATACATCTCTGTGTATTTCTTTTTTCCTCATGATTTAGAGTATTTATAAATAATATTTGTAGTTATGTATATTTTGTGGTGTACTGAATTTAGGGGCATCATGGTTGATGAACAAAAAGTTTGGAAAAAAAAATCTGGGATACCCTGAGAAAAGCATGAAAGATTTAGCCTTAAAAGTTTTTAGATTAATTAGGTTCCCTCTCAGTGTGTGATTATGTGAAGGAGAAATGGAAAAATCTGCTTAATATTTGAATGGGGTTGCTTTTTATTTTGCTGACTAGCCTTTATTTCTACTACCATGCTTACCTACAGAGAAGACAGGCTGACAGAATGTCTTTAAATCTCTTGTTGACTGAAGATTAAAAACCAAGTCACTAAGATACTGAAATTTTCTATCAGCTGCTTCCTGGGTGCACATGGCTTCAGACTTACTGAAAACAGTGTTGCCTGTACAAAATGCTGCACCAGCTGAAGAGCATTAACAACATTAATCTCTGACCAAACAACCTAGCAGGCAGGAATCCTTTTAAATTGTGTTATTACAGCATAGGATGAATACACTTGGACTAAGATGCATATTGTTTTCATACCTGTTGCAGGTCAGAGTACATGGTTCTTTAATTCTGCAGGAATATCTCTAGATCAAACGAGTTCTAAACTGTAGAAATGTAAGAAGCTCCTTCAACCCTGGGGTCTTGTTTTTAAGCCAGATGGACTAGTCAGGATCAGATGCATTAGGACAGCAATGTTTGCTTGGACTTGCTTATAGAAGGAGACGTGCAATGCTGACTGCACAGCTGCTACATCAGTGTCTGCAAAATAACAGTGATGCAATGAAGTCCCAGTTATCAGGCATGTAAAACAGATGATATACAAATGAACAGAAAGAACTTAATTTCTGGTAAAGTGCCAAAAACTTATAAATCTGAAGAGAGTTCATCTATCCCAAGCTAGTGTATGTGTTGCAGCTGTGAATGAGGAGAGTCAGACCTGTGACTTGGCCACCTATATCAAAATTAGTTACTTCTATTAGTAAAGAGCTTTGGGAACAACGGTGGACGTTAAAAACTCTAATGTGCTCAAACTGTAAAACTATGGGGCACCTCTTTGCCACTGCCATGTTTGGTATTTTTTGTTCTTGTTATCTTTGAAATTTTCCTATACTTTATTGATGGAATGTGTTAACTGTATGTATTGAATAAAAAGAAGGATAAAAGGTAATTAAACAAAGGTGAAATCAAGAAGTTTTTGATTCTCAAAAAAAAAAATCCACTTAATACCTGATTCCCTAGTGCCTTTTTATAGCAGGGTATATATGGAATAACCTTATGTAAAGTGGGAGCCCAAATTTGAACTGCAATCCACTTCAAATCCATACTAAAATGTACTTTATAAGCTGAGTCATACAACTTTTTGGATGCCTTGGGTTAGAACAAGTAAACACGCTAGTCTTGATTCTCAAATGGAAGAAATGACAAGTTGAGATATCAAAGTGGTTTAGGAAACAATCCTTGAAAAGATGCCAACTAGAAATAATGAGGTTAGCTACCATTTCACAGGAATTGTATGATGAAAGGATCCTAAAGTTAGTTTTCAGTCTTAGCTGAATCTGTCTTCCACTTGAGAACTGAAGCATTTTTTCCTCTCTGTTTCAGTCCAATGATAAACAGGTTAATTTAAGCCATCATGAGAGCAGAGCAGGAGCATTCACTCAGATAAGTGTCTTGTTTGCTGCTGGCTATTGACTGTTAATGAGTCCTGTGCCTTTTTACTGCAATCTGAGATCCCCCACTATTTGTGGACACAACAGCAGTGATGTCTGGAGAAGTTTTGACTGGTTAACTGGAAGAAAGTAAAATGACTCATCCATTATAGTTTACCTTGAGTTAAACACTAGCAACAGGTTGGACTAATGAGAAGAAACAGGCTCCTGTCAAGCAAACCTAACCGCACTCGTATCCCTGCAGTAGGAGTTTCCACTGATGCCCTCAATGTAAATAGTAGGGTTGTTGCTGGGGTCAAATTACCATTGGTGGTGGGGTTTTTTCCTTTCCTTTTATGTTCCCTCAGATCTCTTTGTTATGTACTTCATTAATCTGCTGTTCCCACCAACAATCATCTCGCCTACATTATCTCCTGCTTTACTCTTCATGCCAATCACTAGGGCTGGCACCAAAGCTGCATTATGCAGCTCTCACAGCTACAACCCCTTTCCTTCCTTTCCCTGCTTCCCAGGCTTTGAAGCTTTGAAATGGAGGCTGCCATTAGGTAGGGCAAGACAATAACAAAGTAACAAGGGAAATCATGTTGAAATGCCATAGAGCAAGGTCACTTCAACCTCATATTCTTCTTTCTTACTCACCTCCATCACAGCTTTTTTTCTATTTCTTCAAGTGCTTTGACATTGTACCACTCAACATTTCAGACTAGTTGTCCTGCAAAGTTTGTCAAGATATATGTATATGTCAAGATCAATGTATATGATTCCTTTTCCAAGGTGGTTATAGTTCAAATATTTACCTGACTCAATGAAGGGTGGCAAAGTGATTATCAGCATCAAAGAAAGTTGTCCCATTTCTATTGCTGTGTGAAAAGAATACAACTTTCTTCTCCAGCACTATATAAACTTTCAGCTGACAGACAATCAAAACTTTAGTATCTTACTACCACCAGAAAATAACAGAATAAAACCTGGACCACCCACAGAAACAAGGATAAATGATACAGGAACTGATAGAGGAGTGTTTTCACAAATGGTAGGCTGCCATTTTTGCAAGTAGTATGCTTTGCCTCAAAATTTTTAATTAAAAAAAAAAAACCCAAACAGTTCTCATTTGTACGTCAAGTGATATGACACTTTAGTCTGGCTTGCACAGTATCTGGAGTGATGTATCAAATCCAGGGACCATTGCATTAGATCTCCTAAAACTTTACCAATCATTTTTTAGGATCTAGAATGGAAGCATTCCGTTTGCATGCAACATTTCTTCAGCTGTAATATAGACCTTCCTTAGAGCTCAAGAGATACCATGTACACCGGTCATGTAACTTTTCTGCTGAATGCCTTTAGCAATTTGTCGGAAGTAAGCAGTTGGTTTTATTTTCATTCAGAATTAATGTCAGCCCAGAGATCAAGGAATGAGCAGTCATAAAGACAGGAAAATTATTTCTAGGTGAGGACTGACATGCATCTTCAGAGTAATTCAGAGAGTTTCACTTTCATTTGTTATCCTGTACTTGCTCTTTTGGGATCTGGGATTCTACCTTCTATCACTAGTAGTATGTAGGTACTCAATCAGCTTCTGGAAACTGAAGGCTGAAGAACACAGCAGAGGGAGGAGGATTCCTTTCTTTTAATTTCAACTACAAATGAATAATTCAACCCTGAAATAAAGGGAATGTGTTAT
The DNA here is from genome assembly GCF_047716275.1 of Strix uralensis. NCBI lineage: Eukaryota > Metazoa > Chordata > Aves > Strigiformes > Strigidae > Strix > Strix uralensis. Next base: position 45,745,872 of record NC_133975.1, read on the forward strand.
TCATTAGTGTTCTTAGCCTGAAACTTTTCTCTAGCTATAAACACATTTTAAAGACTTAAGAGAAAAATACTTCCAACTTGGGGAAATAATATCTTAATGAAAGATTCTACTGTTTTTATATAAAAAGCATATCTCAAGTGGTTAAATTACATATGGACACTTTTTCTTTAGTGAGTTAATTTTGTAACTTTTGTTTTTGTTAGTGACATTAATTTTATCTACAGTCTTGAAACTGTAAGTGTAAAAATTTAGACTGAATTGCAAATTAAAAGTACTTGCTAACTGCTACATAATGATACTAGTCTTTCTTGCATGAAGATAGGTTTTAAGGGGACAAAATGCCTGGAATAAGGATGTCAGAATGAGCAATAGATAAAACATTCAGTGACAATATTTTGAGAAAAAATTATATAGAAGAATATTCATCCAAGTTAAAGATGAGGCATAATGTCTTGCTTTGATCAGTGACCAGAATGACAGAACTATTTCTTACTGGATGGTATGGCCTCTGAACAAGAATTGTAAACAATCTAGTCTGAATAAGAAATGGTATCATTATAGTGCTTTACGTAGCTTACTTACAGAAAAAATTCTACATTTGCATATTGCATAGGATTTAACGCTTTGGAGAGAATTACTAGTTGTAAAATTTAATTTCTGGTTTTAACTTAATGAAATGTAGAAGTTGAGATGTTAATCTGCTATGTTTTCTGCTTTCAGAAGGCGATCTTTAGGTCGTGACAAACCTGCAGAGGAGTTGGGAATGTAACTTACCAAGGTTGATAACCTATCTAGCAATGTTGAAAGGAAAATGCAGCTTTATATTCTTCGTTGCTCTAAAATTATTGTATTTGTAAGTTGGCAAAATAATATGCAAATGAACTTAAATCTCATCTGTAAAGAAATGGAAACTTACCCAATCAAAGCTGTAATTCTGAATAAAAATCAGTTTATTTTTAACAGTTATGTGGAATAAAGTTAATAACTGCTTAATTAATTCAAGTGAACACCAACAATATTTGAAGATGAAGCTGCACAAAACCTGAAAGACTTTACAAAACAGTAATTGAAGAAGAAAAGCTGCTTTACGAGCTCTTTTTTAACAATGTATTTAATGTTTATTCTTCATCTGAAACAGCTTACAATTATCAAAATCTCATTTCTTGCATATTTTAATGCAAGCTCACAGTTTTCAAGCCAGGATAATAAAAGTGGTTCAAATCAATTTTCTACAAAATGAGTGTGAAATCATATTGCTTAATTATAACACACAATATTGATGCATCAAAGTTTATAGGAAAAAGAACAAGTAAGCTGCAATAAGAAAACATAGAAGTGATAGAAAGAAGTTACTTATAAAACCTTTTAAACTATTTTTTTCCCCAGCTTTAATTTTCTTCATGTCATGATCATCATGATAGTACAACAGTAAAGCCATGTTTTCCTATGAGCCGCTGCCTCTTATTCTCCTTCGTTGACCAGATGCATGTAGACCCTTCAATTTTAGTCTTCTCTGTGGTTAGGTTAGATGCTTTTGTTCCTCAGTCGTGTGGGTTTGTTGTTGGATCTTATATTCTTTCTGAACAATATGACATGTTACAGAGATGAAAAACAGAACAAAAAAGAAATTACTTTGAAGGTTCAGTTTTGATTATAATGGTGATTTGAGGTTTTCTAAGTTCTAGGACTCTGTTTTGCATATGAGTACTTATTTATTCACCACATTCTATTCTACTTCATGTTTTCACTCAGTTCTCTGTTTCCTCGGTATTTCCCAAATATCCCTGTCCTTTTAGGAAGGAAATAATTAGAGCAGGAAGGACCATTTATTTTGGTAACCTATGTGTTCTCTCTTGGTGAGTTTCCCTTCTTAGAGATAACTTCAGCAAAATGCTAAAAGTTGCAAACCAGAAATTTGAAGTTTCAGACACATTTGAGTATATTTGAATAAGTCTATGTCTCCACAGAATTAATTTTTTTGGTTTTACCTAATACAAATAGAACAGTTAACGTTTACTAAGTTTCTTGTTGAAATATGAACAGAGTAACAAAACTGGAAAGTAGATTTGAACCAATTGAGCTTGAATTGCAGAATTTAGGCTGATAGTAATTTTCATAAGTAAATTAAAAAAAACCCCTCTTAGTATATGCTGAAAGATATGATAATTTTATTTTACTGTTAAGCAATTTGTCTTGACAATTATGCATAGTAGAAAAAAGGTAACAAGTCATGTTAATAATTGCCTTATTTTCTTATATACAGTATACAAAATCTCATCATAGTAATTTACTAGTTATATTTTAGGAAATTAGTCAATATATTTTCTTGGTGTACTTACTGGAAGGACAAAAATAAACAGTTCTACAGGAGACAGATGGCAAAATAATTGCATGCTGAATTTATTAATATTGAATAGAAAGAGCTACAACATCAACAGTTGTGAAAGCTGCAGTCATGGCCAGCACTACCTTTGTTGTAACTCCCACACACAGCTTTGAAAATGTATCCCTCAACAGCTGTCTGCTTAAGTGGTAGCTGTAGAGTGAATTCTAACTTTGACTTTCTAAAAAAGGAGTCAGTCACTGTGTGGCTTATTAACATAATTAGTTGTCATAAAGATGCAAGCCTAAAGTTGTACTTGCTAATTAGCTATCTGAAATCTGGTGTTTCTTCCCCTTCCCTTCCTTCTCCCCATTAATCCTTCTAATTTTTTGGGGGAGAAGTGAGGATTGCATCATTACTCCTAAAAATCATTGACTCCGAGCTTCTTTCATCCTACAGCATAAAGTAGACTATTTCACGTTACACAAAAGTTGTTCTTGTGTCTACTGCTCTTTGTGGATTCTGTGAGAGGTGGAATTTTTCAAATTTTTAAATTGATCTTTTCACACATGGGAAGACATTTTAAAATGTCAGTAAAAGGTTAGAAACTATGTTCTTGTTTACCCTTTATACATTACAGAAGGCTTTCTCATGGTCAGATGAGTATAATATCATCTCTGTCATCTTGTCATAAAATCTGTAAAGAAATTCGCTTATACTGTTGTCAGTTTTCCACTGCATAAAGGAAACTTACACCCAGTTAAGTGCTGAACTTCCAGTGAAATCAAGAGAAATCTTATGTTTTAGGTGCCTATGAAAATTCACTGGTACCTAAGTGAATCCCAATGACACAACTACTTTCAAATCTCTGGCTTTTAAGGAATAGTTTTGTGTTTCTGCATAGGGGTGGGGAAAGTAGTCAAATGTGCAGGATAACAAACTTAAACAGGGGTATTCCTTTATAGTGGAGTGCTTTTATTGCTGTTATGTTTTGCAGTCGTTCCTGCTATTACTTCTAAAACTTATTTACATACTGACATATTTTGTAATGTAAACTCCCAAACACTGGCATCAAAACTTACATACATGGTGTAACAGTTCTTGTGATGAGCTTAACATTGTGAAATTCAAAACAAAGGTTTTGACTGCTAGAGCAATCTGGAGTTCCAGATGTTTGTTTTATCTAGCTCTAGATGTGGGGAATGAAACAGTCTGTTACACCACAATGCATATTTTTAGTTATCTGCTCCTAATAGAGTAAATAGATCCCATAAATGGTAAGAGAAGCTTCTGTTCGAGCGAGGTGTCTCACAAGGACAATCCCAAACTCCTGCTTACTAACTGTGAAGCTGATAACAGAAAACATGAGACACTCTCTGCTCTGGATAATTTAGAATCTAACCTAAAGTGCATATGTTTAGAATTTTTGATTAACTGCACTGTTTATTTTAAAAGTGGTAATCACCATCTTTTACATCACAGCTTCATGCAGAACTCCACTGGGAAACAGTAGACTTGGGTTTTGTACCATTTTTTTACTGGAAGGCTTAATGCCATGTCTCCCAGGAAGGTATCCTAGTGGCCTAATTAAAAGCCAAGGAAGGCTTTCCTGGCTTCTGAAACTGTGTAAATTTCATCAAACAGAAGCAAACAGAAAGGAAAGGAGTGGTAGGAAGGTCTTACTCCTTGTTCTTGCTCCCAGAATTGTTTTTCCATTTTACAGTTTAGGATCAAAGCGATGAAATTGTCCTCAGAATTAGAGCTAGGAGTCCTCAGTTTCAAGTAAGTGCACTTTAGGTTGTCTTTTTTGCTCTCTGTTCTTTTGGTTCCATGAATATCTCTCTCCAACAGAAAACTGAAGGCTAGCCCTGTCTGATTTGGCATATAAGCTGCTGATTAGGGATCTTTTGTGTGTTAAGAATTGGAACTCCTTGGAGGATTTGGCCACTGCGCCTGTGTTCTATACACTAAAGAGTCTGGCAAATTTTCCTGGCTGTTCAGCATACAGACGTTCTGATTGTGCAAAGAAACAATAATTACACACTCAGAACATTTTTTAGTTGAATAAGGAACCAACTTGCAAATTAAAGCACCCCCAGATTAGGAGACAAATGCTGAGCAGGGTTTTGTGGATTCAGTTTAGTGTTTATCTAAGATAACATTCAAGAGCCTAAATCCTGTCTTGGATTTAAGTGTTGATGTACACTGGCACAATGCCAGTGAAGTTTGGCACCAGTCTTTCAGTTTTCACCACCAAGATGATTCAAGGGCAAAAAGTTTTATTGAATTGTCTGTGTAATACTTAATATGAAACTATTAAAGATGCAGCTACTGCAGGTGGCCTTTCAAACAGCTTGGAGCTTATGAACAGTAAACAAGCAGCAAGTTGGTGAAAAATAAAAAATAAAAAAAAAGTGTTTGAGTAGCAGGCAGCTGTGACTGCAGACTTTTGTAAGAGGGAAAAATATACCTGCCTACTGTGTCAAATTAAACACTGGCAGCTGCATTTCTTCCAGCATGAAGCTGAGCAGTATTTTGTAGAGTATAATTAAGCTGGAAGTGAAACCTACAAGTATTACAGTCAGCATTAACATTTCTTTAAAGTTCTTTTCATCTGTGACTAAGGAACAGGAGAGTAATGTCAGAGTGAATTTGCTGTATGTCTATTTTCATCCCCTAGAGAGTTAAAAAGTCAAACAGAAAGAACCCTACAAAGTCATACACAGCACAAACATTTGCTAAGCAACTTTTACTGTTTTGCTTTATTGAAATTAGTGCTTGGTAATAATTGGAAAACATATTGACAGTTCTCCAAATCTGATGTGTTCTCTGCCTCTACAGAACAAGTAGAGCAGAGGTGATTGAAGTGATGCATCACCCCAACTCCTTCTCTTGTTGCTACTGTAAATTTTATTTTTACACTTGTTTAAAAAAGAAATGGTTAACAGAATGTACAATCTACAGAATGTAGATTTAAGAAATACATTCATTTGAAAAAAAACAAAACACCTCCAAGCCATAGCATTTATGCTGTACAAGCTAAACAACGTACAACGTTATCCTTGACTATTCATAGTAAGAGATACAGAATGAAGCTCTAATGCTAAAAGAAATTATGTAGTTGGATGAGGAGAGGCATATTCACCTAACAAAAGTGAAAATGAGATTTGAATACTAGGTATCATAGGAAATCAAGAAAGCTCTGCAAGTAATCACCTGATTATATCCTTGTGGGTTTAGTCAAAAAGTTGAAGTGCATAGGAAACAGTATCAACCAGAATAACTATGGCAATTGGATTATATGTGTTTGTGCTAAAAGCAGAACAAAATTTTACAAAACAGTTTTTGAGGTCACAAAAAATCTGGCAAACCCCCCCCAAATAGCAACCTCCCTCCCCAGATTGAAATGGCTTCAGATTGTTGTTGCTATTAGAAAATATAGTAGTCATCAGAGCATAGAATATGAATATGGCAGAAAGTTTCAATTAACATTTACAAAAATGTACATGTACAAAGATGCATAGTACATATTCCATGTACTATATTTCTCAGAAAGGGTCGAGTACTGAATAGTTTATTTTTTTTTATTTATGCAACATTGCAATGTGCATTAGTGAACAAAGTGAACACCACTGCTTATGCCCCCAAATTATTACAATATCAACAGAAAAGTGAAGGTTTAAAATTGCTGACATACCTGGTACTTCAAACTAGAAGCTAAGCCTGGAAGAGAACCCTCTGTTCTACATTGCATCTTGCTTCTCTGTGTACTCATCACAGGTCAGTTTTCAGTGTGGGGCCTGCTTTGTTTTGCTACTTTCAAAGTAGCTTATGCTCCTACATTCATTAAGAGAATAGTTGGCTCCCAGCAAACTAGTTTATTTGAAACAGTTATTAGCAATGAACATGCATGAGTGTATTTTACTTTTGAGATAATCTCTTCTAAAATTTAGCTGGAAAGTTGTTACCTGAATTTGAAATTATAGAACACTGAGTTAGGTAATTTCAAGATTATAACTGCTCCAAGCCATTTTTAATGGAGTTGTAAAATTGGAAAATCTGATCACAAGTCTTCCATGGTACGAAGGAAATGAGATTTTCTTTAAAATCCTATAGTGTTTTTCAAAACAAAGAATAGAATTTTTTTTATCTATTCTGGATTTTTTGTTCTTGCGGTTTAGATCTGAGCCATTAACATATGCTCAGAGACAATTCCAAGGTTTATTCTATAATCATGAGAGAGAAAAGTTTATACTAAAATAAAAAAAAAAAAAGTGAATGTGTTAAGATGTTAAGAAAAACACAGAAGACATGATTCACAGAAACTGACTCTATACAACTCGGAGAGAGTTATAAAGCAGGTATGTTTATTCTGGCGCTGGGGTGCAGGGGGATTTCTCCACAAAGCTTGCACACCAACAGCACATTTTACCAGAAACTTATAGAGTGTGGATATACATGTTCATTGGATTACATAATACAAATACCCATATGCATAAGTAAGGCTGGGTTAGTTCAAAAGGCTGATGTCAGCAGTTTATGTTATCTTTGCGCCCCTGTGTTGCCTCCTGGCGGGCGTCTTCGGGGGTCTTTTGGAGGAAGGCTCGCAGTCTTTCTCACCTTGTACTTTTCCTGGGAGCATGCGCAGATTCTCTTAGCCAATTTCTTGAACAAGAGTGGTTCCAGCTGGTTTACCCATTCTATCTTATCTAAAAGCACCAGTATATTAGTTAACGCCCATATATGGCTATCTATCCACTACAAAGACTCAACTTGTTAGAACACATCTGCTTTCCAAGGACATGTCTCTTATTTTTGCAGAGCATAGTAGTCCTTGGTAAGTTTCCACAGAACAGTCAGGGCAAGCAGGATTATTAAGCAATATTCAGAAATCATTATAAGTTGCTATAAGTAAATAAGTTGCAAAGCAGGTGATCATTTCCTTGTATCAGACACTAAAGGATGTAGCATTTCTATTTCTCTATTTGTTAAGTATTATCCATGTAAGTAGTTCTGCTTGAGTTCGTTTCTCTGAAGTTAGTGGGAATCTTTCAATTGCAGTCTTTCAATAGAAATTTTACTGTGTTTTGGTGTAGGCTCTGTAGCGGTGCAATTCTCACCCCCCCTCGCCCCTCCTTGTTGGGCTGCTTGGTGCTAGGTGTGATGCCACCCACCTTCCCTGAGCTATACACCAATCTGTGGAGATAAGGACTGCTAATGTTAAGGTGTCCCTTTAACGAGCCTGGCTTCTGCCCTCCGGATTGCTCGAAAATGGTTATAACAGCCCATCATCTCCTAAGGGCCTGGCACACCTGTGCCTGGGATGTGGTCAAATGGGAAAAATAACAGAGTTGCACATTCATCAAGTTCTTGTGCAACTGCTGGAAGACACCAGAACACTTCGTTGTTTGAGCTGGGCGTGAGCAAAAGGTATCTGACAAAAGTCAATTATCTTGGACCCTATAAATTGCAACCACAAGGGAGACCCTTTGAGCTCTCCTGGATGGCAGCGGGCCTGTGACCAGCATCTCCCCTGAGCTGGGACACCTCTCAGGTACCAAAACCCTTAAGGTGTTATCTGCTGTTATTGCTGATGGAAGGCCAGGGCGAAGTCAACCTGCTCGAGTCTCAATTATCACCCATTGAGGAATGCCAAGCATCGTATTTACTCTAAACTTGAGAGGAGGGAAATTTTACTTTGAGCTAGCTTCTCTTTCACCCACTCTTTCTCTGCTTACTGGTGTGTGTGGGTACATACTTCATTCTACTGGATCCGAATAATTTGTCTCTGTGTGTGTTTGTACTTTTTGTGTTTGTGTATGTGCATGTACATATGTATAGATTTAAGATACCATAAAGTAAGTTAGTGTGAATCTTGACATCTTAGAATCTGTAGATAAGTCACTATTTTAATAACATTTTCTGAATTATTTTGTAATGATCAAGTGCTGTTAGTTATTAATAAATCTAGATTTCCTGTTAAATCATTACCATGTTAATTCTTTCATCCACCACAGGCTCTGAGGGCCCTATTTATAAAAGCATTTTGTTACCTAAAGATGTAGATGAGCCACTAATGCAGGTGTTTTTGAAAACTCTAATACACCGATATACCTTTTAAAATGTGTACATATTTACTGTATGAAAACTTTATGCCACTGAAGGTGTTTTGCATTGAGTTGCCATGATTATCGTCTGTAGAAGGTCTGTGAAGAATAGAAGACAGCAAATCATCTTAACTATGTAGCCCTCCCAAAGAAACATAATTAAAAATGTAATTTGTCCCTTTGCATGAAATGAGTTTTAACATGAATACTTCAATAAACAAATCTACCTATATAATTAAAGGAACACGCAAAATCTGTTTAAAGCTCACAGAACGAGAAATATGATATAAGGCTAGCTTAGTGTTTCATCCTACAATCATTTTCAGTGCCAGTGAGACACAGGTGTACGCTACATAAGAAAAAAAATGAGTGTGGTGGATGTGATTATTATTCATCTCAAACATCCTTTTTCTTTTTTCCTCCCTGTTCTAATTAGGTAGTTTCCAGCTGTTCAACATTTGCTGCTGAGATATGCCATTGGAGAATCACATCCCAAACAAAACATAACCATTTTGAATGCAGCATTCTTTTAAAACAGAATTAGAAATGTTATAGTAGACAGTTAAACAGAGTTAGACAGACAAAAAGATCAGAACTGAAACAAAAGCAGTGAAGAGAAAAATGCATTTAAACTTAATAATGTAAAAATAGAATGAAAGCCATCTATCCAGTGGAAGGAGAGTGTAAGGTCTCTCGCAAAAAGTAAGTGACTTTATATGAATGAAAATTACTCATGTATAATTCTATAGCGGTAAAAAGTGTTACTTGTCATGAACACAGAAGAAGTTGCATCTCTCTGCAGATTAGCTGTAGTCAAACCTGACATCCCTAAAAAAGAGCTGGACTCTTAAAGAATTCAAACTGGAAAAATGGTAGTGAAGTGCATCTTTACAAATTTAGGTTCGTCTGGTTGGCAATTTGTTGTGATTCCACATGCTGTGACAGGCAAATGTTGCAACCAAGACTCTAGAGCGGGGCATGAAACTGGCAGTTGATGTGAGCTAAAGAAATGTGCTTACCTACACAGCCAGAAATTGAATGTTAGTCTGATTAGTTAATGGAGAAGTTTGTTACAACGGGTTCTTTACCAGAGGTGTATGATGTGGAGGATTTCTTCCTCTTCACTCTTGGGTGCAGCTGTGTTTTTATATATATGTATTTTCTAACACAATCTGTTTACTTGCTCTTTCTTCGTTGGTCTGCAAATTCCATGCTATGTCTGAGTCTTACAGTCTGTGGGATGTTTCATTTACAGTTGGATACCTGCTCTTTGTTCTCCCTTTTTTACCCTGAAAGTCAGTTTTTTCCCACTACCAAGGCTGCATCCCTCCAGCAACAGCTAGCTGACCCTTACAAATTTGTGTTTGTATCCCCAGGGCTTCTGTGATCATCCTGTGCTTGTATTGTTGGGATCCCCTGTTAAGGTCACGGGTTTTTTTCTCCAGTGATCAAGCCATAATTTCCTGATAATGTAACAAGTGTTTTATTAGCACAATCTGTTCACACGTATGTTACTGTCCCAGAGTCATGGAGTAGTTGATTCTACAAAGATAGACTAGATGCCATTAAGAGATATACAGGTAGACACATATATACATAATGTTTTCAGAACTATTTGTTATTCATATATATTAGTTATGATAGCAACACTAGTATGTAATCAAAGTTGTTTTGCAACACAAATAATGAATTGCTTTTGTTGTTTTGTTTGCTTAAAGAGTTTGGGAAAGGCATCTTACATGGTAAGCCAATGTACAGCAATTTTATTCAGCTGCCCTTGAACTTCTGATTTCCTTTCTGCATTTAAATATATGAAGCAGTCTGAAGTACTTCTTTTTGGTGGCTCACAGGGAGAAACATTAATAAGTAACATTATGAGCTGCTTTGCCACTTTCCAACTCCATGTACTGCCAGCCTGCCCCTGTGTTGGCACCTGAGACGTTTGCATATGTGATATGTAGGTAGGATGGCAAGAGACACTCCAGCAGCAGCCAAGGGACTGCACAAGCACCTGTCTTTCTTCTGGAGGGGATGCATGCGGCTACACAGGCTGCCCGTGGCCAAGAGTTAACACAGGTGCTGGAGTAGTCCCTGATGGTCTCAAAACCTGCTAATTAGTGTTAGAGGCACCTGCTGCTGCTCATCTCCATCACCTTCACCCAATCAAGAGAGCAAGTTTCTTCTCCCAGGGCACAATATGCACTTTTTTCATCCGTTTACAAAGGACCAACAAGATTTTAAAAGTGTTTTCCTTGAGTTTCTTACAGTTATACAACTTGTGAGTACAAAGCGGGATGTTGCTGTTTTGTTGAGCACTGGTAAATATATAGAGATTTGCAACTTTAAAAGTTATCTGTAAATGCTGGGGATTTATTTATTAGTGAATAAAATCCTCTCAGTGTTCCATCTATACAGTTCAAGAAACTAATATAAACATTGAACTATGTCTCTGCTTTTTGTCATTAGACAAAAAAAGGTGTAAAGACTTAAAGCTTTATTGCTAAGGGTGACATACAGGTAAATTTAAAGTCTATAAACTGAGCATTCAAAAAATATAAAGCAAAACTTCAAAGTTATTGCTGCTGTTGGAAGAAGTTTTCACAGCTCTGGAATAATGTGATGAAATACTTTTGGCTTTTTAATATTGTTTTCATTGCTAATCATTAAAGATTGTCTTGGGATTTGCTAGCTAAGTTCTTTATTTTTTTTCCCATTAATTGTAGATGAATATGAAAACTTTATGGCTTTTTAAGTGCTAGGATTTAAAATTTTACCTGCTTCTTGTAGCATCTTATTTGATAACAAGCTGCCTCTTTCTTTATAGACCTGATTTGTCATATAAACTGTTAACTGTTAGTTTAGAATTTCTTGTTCTTAAGAGATTTTCATTAAGGAAAGAGTATTATCTGTCAAGATGTTATAACTTTTGACAAAATTAATTATAAACCAAACTTCAGTGGAAAAAATTGCTAGAGAAGACTTAAGAAGACAAAGGAATATATATTTTTTTTTAATTTCCCAAATTTCTGCTATTTACTGTTGGGGTAGGGGAGGAGTGGTGATCCTATCTATATTCTATTAAAGTGTTTGGGGGAAATATTCAGATGTGAATGTTATTCTTTGTTCTGTGTCTGAAATTCTAAATGCTTATCAGATGCCAGCAAGAAATGGAAACAATTCAGGATAAGGTTCTCAGCTGTTACTGTGCCTACACTTAATGCATATACGCTCATATCAGACAGAAGTGAGTGTGAGATCCTTCTCCTTTCTCATGGCTATAGGTTCATGTGTCCTCCCAACTTAAGGTTTTGTTCTAGCCTAATGGTAATGTTGTTTTTTTCTGTCCTTTGTTGCCTAAAAGCTCACACTCATCTATCCTCTCAGCTTCTCCTATTCCATGCTCTCTTAAGAATTATATTTTCTCCTAGCCAAGATTGAGGATTAAAAAAAACATTCAAACAAATGTTAGCTTAAGAAATATTTACGTCAGACTAGGTGATCACAGATATCAAGCTGCTCTAACATCCTGGCAAGTCACATACAATAGCTGACTTAGTCACATATTTGATGAGTGTTTTCAAAATCCTACATTCTTGGCAACTGCATTTTATTTATGCACAGCTCATTCCCTATAAAGACAGTTATTTTGGCTTTGAAACAAAACAGATTGTGGAAAAGCAGTGATAGAAATTCAGAAGTGCTGGCATTTAGAGAAAATCATGACTAGTGATTTTTGTTTGAATTAATTTTTCATCTAACGATGATCAATGCAACCATGTGCTATAACTGTTTTTTTAATTGCTTTCCATATCTTCAGTGATAGCAAGAGTAAGCAGTCAGAAACCAAAAAGTGTGGTGATGGGAAGGGCAAACATGGTCAACTGTGGTGTTTCTAAACTAGAAAATAAAGGATTTCACTCCACTGACATCATTAATAGGAGATAGGCTTAAGAGACTCTCATGCTCATGCCATCCTACCACTCCTTCCAAAACAAGGAATATCAAATGAGATTTTGTAGCTGCTCTGATTCAGGTTAATATCTTGTATAAAAACTCTTATTTATTTGTAGTGAGCCATAAAACAGTTTGGCAAGAGTTAGAGAAACATAGTTGAGCATCCCTGCTTGCAGAGACTTGAACATGAGTATTTGTTACTGAGGTGATAATATGCAGCACTCTCTGACATATTTTAGCAATATTTTAGGATAAGATGTTCAGTTCAGAACTTTTGCTTCCACTGATTGTTGGAAGAGAACTTTTAGGGCTGGAGGTGGATAGGTTAAATAAAATATTAATCTGCCGTGTCAAAGAGGTTGTGAAAAAGAACCCTTAATTTTATTTCTTTATTCTTACAAATAAAATTTATATTGGTTAACTTCATGCATGGAGGTGTTGAAAAAAGGAATGAGGGTTACTTGGTCTTGTCTCAGTGGACAAAAAGAATTGTCTTGGATGTGTAAACCTAAGGCAATTTGTAAGACATGCTAAGATGCTGCTTCGCATGTACAAAGGTGTGTTAACATTCTGTGTTGCAGACTGTGTGTATATGTATATATGTGTGCTGTGTGAGCGTGCCTAGTGGGAACAGGTGCTTCACCTCACTACTGGTTGGACCTGGGCACCTGGACCTGTGTTGGACTACCAGATCTGGCCCCATTCCTCTAATAAACAGGTTATTTCTGGATACAGCTGATTAGCAGCTTTTTTATCTAAAGCAATGTCTGGTTAGTGGTTGCATTGGAAATAAAATGACGTTTCTGCTGTGCCCATTTATGTTTTGTATTTGAGGAGGAACAAAGAGCATTTTAAAATGAGAATGACCATATGGGGTCTGACCAAACTTTTCTCTGAACCAGGTACCTTGACAGTGGCAGGCAGCCTTTGTCTAGGAAAGCATGTAAGTTCTGAATGTGGTGTAGTGCTTCAATAAAATGCCCTCTGCCCTCCAGCAACTTGAGGTTAATGGAAAACTTAAGTAAAAGATAAAGTCTTTTTGAACTTTTATAGTAAGTCAAAGTAGGCCTCTTGGAAGTCTGTAAGTCTGTAAATTGAAGAGTAGCTGTGTATTAACATTCATGATCTTGGTTTAACTGTGGCTTAGAAAAAGATATGTGTTTCAGTAAATAGTGGAATGTAAAATACCAGTTCTGTTTTATAGAAATGAAAGTACTTCTGAATTTGTTCCTGTTTTGTCTCAATGATACTGAGATACTTGGGTATTTTGGTTTAATTAAAAATTTGGGTTTTACCTTTCGGCAGAAAAAAGGGAAGGTATGGTCATTCACCACCTCAACAGGTTGTAATAGTAAAATTATATGTGGGGAAAATATGAACAAGGTCCCCTCTTCCTCCAATAGTTTTCCCTGTGTTTTTTTGCCTTATTTTCTTGTTTCCAGTTACTCTCAAGCCTTGCATTGCACTAATGAGAGAGCGGGGTGTGTGTGTGTGTGGTTTTTAGTTTGCTTTTAACTGCAATTCTGGCCATATACAAGAGAGCTTCTCAAGGAGGAACACTTGTGCAGTAGTATAGTACGGGAGAACAGAACTTACTGCAGAGCTCAGAAGCACTGTGAGTACAACATCAAAAACCCCGCGTCAAAACCTCAAGCCCAGAAGGCAGAAGCCCAGGGAAGTGGGAGCGCCTCAAGTCACCTACCCCCGAGCGGGAAGAGTGAGCTGCGAACGAGAGCAGCAGGGACTCAGAGTGGGTGGAGACTGACTGGAGTGACGACGCCCAACGCCATCATGTACAAGAGCAGCCCCCAGGGAGCGCGGTGAACAGGACGGGCAAACAGGGCGTGGTGCGTCAGAAGGGTGTGGTGTGTCAGTTTGCACAGCAGTTCGCGCAGGCAGTGCGAGCGGGCAGGGCACAGTCCATCTCCTGAGTCTAGAGTTTATCAGAGCTAGTTGTCTTATCGTCCTCCACAAGTGGACTGAACCATGGTCTCCACTCGCGTCAAAACCACCACCAGAAAGAACGTGGCAACCCAGACGGAGCTGCCATGCAAACATGCAGCAGTCAGGGTCCCGGGCTGCAGGGAGTGCCTGAGCCAGTCCACCCTGCTGAAGGGCAGCAGTGACACCACCTGCGTGCGCTGTGATCAGCTGGATGACCTGCTCAGCCTGGTGGCGGAACTCAAAGAGGAGGTCACAAGATTAAGAAGTATTAGGGAGTGTGAAAGGGAAATTGATTGGTGGAGTAACACCCTAGTACCCCTGAAGCAACAGGAGCAAATGGAGGCTCCAGAAGAGGCAGGCAATCCCTCATCCGCTTGCTACCAGGCAGAAGGAGGGGACCTAAGAGATGGGGGAGGCTGGAAACAGGTCCCTGCTCAGGGAGGCAGGAAAATCCCCTCCCAACCTACCTCACCTTCCATGGTGTCCCTTCACAACAGGTACGGGGCCCTGGAAATTTTGAATGAAGCAGAGAAGGATGAAGAAAATGAGTGAAACAAGGAGGAAGATGAAGGTCCACCAAGGCTGGGTCGCTCTAGACCAGGTATTAAAACCAATTCTAAAAAGAACCCCAGAAGAGTCATTGTAGTGGGTGACTCCATTCTGAGGGGTGTCAAAGGCCCAATATGCAGACTGGACCTGCTTCATAGGGAAGTCTGCTGCCTCCCTGGGACCTGGGTGAAGGACCTCATGGCAAAACTCCCCACTCTAGTGAGACCTAAGGACTACTACCCTCTCTTGGTTTTTCAAGGAGGTAGTGACGATACTACCAGGACAAGTCCTAAATCAATGAAGAGAGATTTCAGAGTCTTGGGAAACTGGTTAAGGGGTTGGGGGCACAAATAGTGTTCTCCTCCATCCCTTCAGTTGCAGGGATGGTTGAAGAAGAATACAGGAGAACTCAACAGATGAACTTGTGGCTCCGAGACTGGTGTTACTGGCAGGACTTTGGATTTTTCAGTCACGGGTTAGTATACAGGACGCCAGACCTTTTGGCATCAGATGCAATGCACCTGTCCCAGAGGTCTTGGGGCAGGAGTTAGCTGGGCTCATTGAGAGCGCTTTAAACTAGATTTGAAGGGGGAAGGGGACAAAACTGGAACTCCCAGGCATAAGCCCCGGGGTAGATTACCAGAGTTTGTGGGCTGTTGTGCTGGAGACGACCCTCATCCTGCCATCTCAGTGGAGGCAAGGGATGGAGACATGCAGCACAACAAAGATGCAGGGGATATTGATGGAACAGTAACCATAGTAACACCTGTGAAAGGTCAGGCCGGACTTAGGACCTCTAAATGCAAATGGGGACATCAGCCTATCTGAAGTGCATCTATACCAGTGCACACAGCGTGGGTAAGAAACAGGAGGAGTTTGAAGCCATGATGCAACAGGAAAACTATGATGTAGTGGCTATAACAGAAGCATGCTGGGATGTCTGCCATGACTGGAGTGCGCCAGTTGATGGCTACAAACACTTTAGAAGGGATATGGGACCGGCTGGGATACACCCATGAGTGCTGAAGGAGCTGGCTGGAGTGCTCGCCAAGTCGTTTTCCATCATTTACCAGCAGTCCTGGCTGATCGGGGAGGTCCCAACAGATTGGAAATTGGCCAGTGTGACGCCCATCGATAAGAAGGGTTGGAAGGATGATCCAGGAAATTACAGGCCTGTCAGCTTGACTTCGGTGCCCGGGAAGCTGATGGAGCAGCTCATCCTGAGTACCATCATACAACACATGCGGGACAACCAGATGATCAGGCCCAGTCAGCATGGGTTTATGAAAGGCAGGTCCTGCTTGACAAACCTGATCTCCTTCTATGACAGGGCCACCTGCTTATTGGATAAGGGAAAGGCTGTGGATGTAGTTTACCTTGACTTTAGTAAGGCCTTTGACACCGTTTCCCACAGCATTCTCCTGGCGAAACTGGCTGCTCGAGGCTTAGATGATCACATGCTTTGCTGGGTAGAAAACTGGCTGGATGGCCGGGCCCAAAGAGTTGTGGTGAATGGAGTTCAATCCAGTTGGTGGCCGGTCACAAGTGGTGTCCCCCAGGACTCGGTTGTGGGGCCACTCTTGTTTAACATCTTTATTGATGATCTAGATGAAGGGATCGAGTGCACCCTCAGTGAGTTTGCAGATGACACCAAGTTGGGTGGGAGTGTTGATCTGCTCGAGGGTAGGGAGGCTCTGCAGAGAGACCTGGACAGGCTGGAGCGATGGGCTAAGGCCAGCTGTATGAGGTTCAGTAAGGCCAAATGCAGGGTTCTGCACTTGGGTCACAACAACCCCCAGCAGCGCTACAGGCTTGGGGAGGAGTGGCTGGAGAGCTGCCAGTCAGAGAGGGACCTGGGGGTGTTGATTGACAGCCGGCTGAACATGAGCCAGCGGTGTGCCCAGGTGGCCAAGAAGGCCAATGGTATCCTGGCTTGCATCAGAAATAGCGTGGCCAGCAGGGACAGGGAAGTGATCTTACCCCTGTACTCGGCACTGGTGCGGCCGCACCTCGATTGCTGTGTTCAGTTTTGGGCCCCTCACTACAAAAAGGACATTGAATTACTTGAACTTGTCCAGAGAAGGGCAACAAAGCTGGTGAAGGGTCTGGAGCACATGTCATACGAGGAGCGGCTGAGGGAACTGGGGTTGTTTAGTCTGGAGAAGAGGAGGCTGAGGGGAGACCTCATCGCCCTCTACAGCTACCTGAAAGGAGGTTGCAGAGAGCTGGGGATGAGTCTCTTTAACCAAATAATAAGTGATAGGGCAAGAGGGAATGGCCTCAAGTTGCGCCAGGGAAGGTTTAGACTGGATATTAGGAAGCATTTCTTTATAGAACGGGTTGTTAGGCATTGAAAAGGGCTGCCCAGGGCAGTGGTGGAGTCCCCATCCCTGGAGGTGTTTAAGAGTAGAGTCGACATAGTACTTAGGGATATGATGTAGTTGAGAACTGTCAATGTTAGGTTAATGGTTGGACTAGATGATCTTCAAGGTCTTTTCCAACCTAGATGATTCTGTGATTCTGTAATACTGTTTCCATAATTGTTTCTTATCTTCTCAGATTTTAGATGTATTTAAGACAAAGAAGGGATAAATCCTGATAATGCTGTAATAGATATATCACAGGAACAAATATTAATCCTATCTGAAGTACTGCTATGTTTTTCTGGCTACCTCCATCACCTTTAGGAAGCCAGTCACTGAATCGAATAGAAATCTTTGGAAGATTAAGAATATTCACTGTTTTCACTTTGCTTAGTTTATTTATAACGATAAAGGTCAAGAGCTTGTATCTTTCCTATTCTATACATAACTACATTTGTGCCTTTTTTAATCAGTTATGAGATAATTTAATTTTCCATTATTAATTATCCTCTTTTTTAAAGGTTCTTTCTAGTTCATCTGTACATCCTGCTTTTAGTATCTTTTTACATATTGTATTTTTCCATGTCCCCTTCTGAAAAGATGGTTACTGTTTCACATCTGATCGGTTTCCCATAAAAAAGTGCAAAACTTGTTCATTATGTTGCTTTCATTAATATTTTTTAAAGTTCAGATTTTTTTTAGGACCTGGGAACATACTTAGATGTGCTTTTTCTTATACATCTGAAGATACATCAACCTTTAAGAAATTTCTATGAATTCTTATGAACTTTTATTCATTAACTAGAAAGAACAAGTTCATTAGTGTAATAATATGATAAATGTTGTTGAACTTTTCTGCAGAATTCCTGGCAGTTTCATTAAATATGAATAATTTAGTAGTCTTTTAATTAGACTTTCATGCACTGTTCATGAGCAGGTTAGTTTTAACCCTAATATGTAACTCTTATTGCAATAAATCTTACAACGTTTTAATTAGAGACGCCTAATTTTTAAATACAGACTATCTCTAGTTTAAATGTCAAAATACCATAGAGTCTTAAGGCTAGTAAGAGCAAGCTTATGTGTCATCTGTTGAATAGGGTCATTCTTTATTGTGAATGTCTTTAATAACTATCTTAACATTACTATTTATTTTCTCATTGTTTTAGGGTGACCAACATATTTTTCACTTTCTAGCAAACAGCTGAACCTAACAAAGAATTCCTATCACACCATATTATTTTTACAGAATTCTTGTAAGGAAATACATAAATGGTGTATGTACTTTCTATGTTTATGTAAGGCACCATTCTTGTCTCTGCTAAGACCTAACTCAAGCGAACAGTTATCTGTGTCTTGAAGACTAACATTGGCTGATTCCTGTATGTTCTAATTACATGAACATTTTAAGAGGTAATTATTTTTGGAAACCCAGCTTAAGTTAAGGAAGAAGCAGCTGTCATATTTCTACCTGTGTACTAGATTTTCTAAAGGAGAATTTGAACTGATGTTGCTTCCACAAGATTCTTCATTAACCAAGCATCCTTATTTATGATTTTTACAACAAGGGCATATAAGTTTTAGGATTTGAACTGTGTATTTCTACACCTCTTACTTCTAATGGCGTAGTTGAGGTGAATGACTGAGAAGAATCTCAGTGACTGAACTTTAAAACAGATTCATGAGGAGAATAAATTTCTGAATGGAGTATAAAATGTTGCCCACTTCATGCTGTCCCATTTTAGGGGATCTTGGCTACCAGGTAATGACAATATTTGTCCTGGTTTTGTGTTTTAGCTATAGGATTTGATTCTAGATGAAAATTTTTGTTCTAAACTCGAAGAAAGAAAGTAACATTTTTTAAATGCGTGTATGTTTTTTATATTACACTTTTATTATTTTGCATTTTCTTTTTTTCTTCTATTCCTCAAAAAAAATTTTCTGCATGTTCAGTGGAACACTAAAAACCAGCACCCTGTGCCTTATGAAGATGACTGCCACTGCAGTTTGGCTGGGGAATAATGAAGTGAAAAGTAGGGATCTGCATTTAAATTTTTTGTTCCTGTGCACATCACATTATTTCAAGTGTCTGAATCATGGGCTGGTTTGCTGAGTAGGTTATTGAATCACTCTTCAGTCATATCCTTGTTTTTCCCATAATGTGTTGCAGCCAGAATTGTGGAATCACCTCACACACTGAGGTGTGCTTGATCTCTGTCAGCCTAACAGTCCATGAAATTTTAGTCATTGATCTAAGCACAGTGGATATACTGACATACAATGTTCAGAGAACTAGCTGTACATGTATTCTTACCAGAATTTCAGTTAGTGATTTACATTTTATTTTAATGTTTCTTTTTAGCTATATTTTTCCTGAATAATATACCTTTTTTTTTTTTTCTTTCCTTTCTTTTTCCTCTGTCACTTCATGGTTTTTTGGAGCTCTGGAAAATTCTAAAACTGCAGAAAGAGATGTAACCATGTATAGTCTGAATAAATCATTGAAATGTTTAGTGAAATAAAATCTAAAGATCTGGTAAATAGTTGCATTGTAGACTTGTTATGTAAAACAGTGTTCACACATTCATTTTTAATAAAGATGAGAAAGTGATATTTAAATTGCAGATTTTCCTTCATTTAAGGATTGCCATTTTTACCTTGGCAATCAAATCTTCATTTAAAGCCACATGTGCTTGGTCACCACAGTCTCTGGAAGAAGTAAATCCAGACCTATGTGGTTTTGGTTAAAAGGGCATGAAAACTCTCCTGTGCTCTGTTTGCTCATGGACTCTTGGCTACCCTCTAACACCACTATGGCACTGAGTGACATTTCAGTGACCTAAGCATGCCTTTGCTGTCATGCTGCTGATGTGCTTATGTGTTGTTTTTTTTTTCTACCCCCAATCCCCAAGAACAGGACTTTAATGTCCACTTACAAAGGTGGGGTGCTGGTGTGTGTGTGTGTAGTACTCCAAAGCATTATGTTAATAACTGCATTAATAGTATAGGTTAAAAGTGTAAAGTTTCACTTTTATGAAACACTAGTTCTGGATAACTTCTTCAGAGACTGGGATGTCATACTGAAGTGGTATTGCAGAGAAGTATCAATACTTTAACTAGCAATGTTACTAGTTTCTCAACATTTTGAGAAGTCATTCTATTTGCAGCACTTAAACCTGCTAAATGTATTGGCAAAAGTGAAAGGAATATAGGTTGTAGGGATATAGAGGACAGTTTTAAGAAGTCCTGGTATGTGCTCATGAAACTATAGTGAGCATACCATCTCCTTAGATCTTCCTCTTTTTTTGCTCCATGTTGGGTTTGAACCTCTGATGAAACTGTCTAAGAAGCATAATCATACTTGTTTCCACATTTAATTACCTCTTGCTCCCCTCTTGTAAATTAATTTGAAATTTGTCAAGTAATGGTGGCAAGCCCATGGAACAGGAGAGGAGAAGGGAAAGCAAATACTGAATACAACAAACAATATAGAAATCCAAATAAAAATGAGGGGGGGACACCACCAACCCTTCTGCTATATTTGACTACTGCAGGTGCTATATGTTACCTGTTTATAGTCTCAATGTACCACATATCTGGATTTATTAAATATTCTTCATATTTATTACTGTCATCTTTTTAGTGTCTGAAGTGTAGAGGACTGATCAGGCTTCTGCATTCCTTTCAGTGTATGTGTTCCCTTGGTGCCCTTTTTACTCCTCCTCCTCTTTTGAACAAATTGAGATTACTAAGAGATGGATATCAATGGAGATACTCTGGTTCAGCAACAATATCTTAACTACAGGCTGGCTTAATAACGATGAAAAAAAACTTAATCTGCTTAGCAGGTACATATATCTTGCTAACAAAAAAACCAGCTGTAGCATGGTATGTTTTTCTATTTAACTGATAACATTTTGTGCCTGTCAGTACATCCACAGTATATTATTAAAGATGCATGGTAAAGGAACTGTTGATTATGTTTGACGGCCTGAGTGTATATTGTAAATATTACTGGGATAAGAAGCTCATACACAATAAGCTGTAAAGCTGTAATTGCAAAATTGCTATACAGTAGCTCTTTTATATGTATTCCACCTTCATCTCTTTGAGTTATTTGGAAGTTATGCAAGTCAATGTACGGTCATCGTTTTGTGTTAAGTAACGGCCACGTATCTATTGGAGCTCTCAGCGCCTTATTCAGTGTACTCCCAAGCATGGAAGGGGAAGCTGATGGAGAGGTGGGTGGTGGAGCACGTTGTTTCAGGGACTGCTGCATCAGGGTAGAGAATTGAGCACACTTGTACGTGTGTGCGGTTGGTCTGAGGGAAGCGCACACCTTTCAAGGCAATACTGGGCAAACCTAATTTCCAGGAGTAATAATAGACCCATGAATACAGGAATGAAGGGGATTTTGGATGCAGTCACCAGCTATATGTATTTGTTTCCCAAGTACCGTGAACTAGCAGTCTGGTTTGTGTTGATAATTAGTAATGTCTACTAAAATATATTTTATATAGTGTTCCTATTTTTGAAGCCTTTGAAATTTTGCTAAGAACATACTAAGCGAGGTAGATAAGAGGATTGTTTGGTTGGTTTGTTTCTAGCAGAAATTGAGTCAATCCTTTTGTTTTCATATTTGGTGGGGGATTTTCAAATCCACATATATGTGGAACCCAAACTAACCTGATCTGGCAGACACTGGGAACAAATATTGATTTCTGTTGCTTCATAAATTTGAAAAGATTGAGCTGCATTTTTTAGTACAGTTATAACCTTGTTGGCTTTTTATTTATCTTGGAAGGGCTAAAATAAAAATTTTTATTATTTCATTTATTGCTATTTCTGAACTTAAAATGCAAAAAAATCTGAGATTAATTTTGCAGTCCTGATTATAAATTAAATATTACCAAAAGTGTTAAATATTGACATGAAGACACTGAAGTATATAGATTTGCACATTGCTCTTTGTTTCAAAAGAATGTTTGGCTATTTAATGTTTGTATCTGATGCTGGTTTTAAGAGGCCTGTGACTAATACCTGGCTCTAATTTCACTCATAATTGTGCTGTATAACCCCCAGCTTTTTGACTTTGGTGGGAGCTGCTCAAGACTTAGTCAGAAAGAGTTCTGAATGCCACTCTAAGCCTTGGAGAGTATAGTTGAAATAATCTTGGATATGGGATGAACTTTCCTACAGTAATGGATATCTCAATAATTTCACCAGTTTCAGTGGAATTACATCAGCTGGGCAAAACTAGGTGATCAAAGGTTGACTCGTGTTTCTGGTAATATGTCAGTTTAATTAATTTTCACTTTTCAGTCTTTTAATAAAGTATATTTATAACTTTGACCAGATATAGGGAAAAGGAATGATAAAACCAACTCTTTGGTACGTTCAATAGATGATAGGTTGTTACCACCACATTTCAGCAAATAGAAGAAAATTAATGAATGGGTTAAAGATTATGCAAAGTAGCTTTCAAGAGACAGATAAAATTTACTAGTTTATTCTGGTGTCTGTAATTATTATTAGGTGTAGATTTTTAAAATGTTGGCACAAACTGAATATTTAAATAATATGAAAATGATTCATGCTTCTAGACAGAATAATCAGACTATAAGTAAAGTGGGACACAGGACACAATCATTACAAATGGAGACATTAATTGGATGTTTGTGAGAAGAAGGTGGCTGAATGATACACAGGAGATTGCAATTTAAAGGTAAAAAGTCTTCCTATCAGAAAAAATGTAGATGTGGTTTTGATGAAAAACGTTCAGTTTTATTTACTGAAAGATTACAGAATTTGCTTCTAATTTACAAGGAGAATGCCAGGACTGAAATGTAAATTGTTCTCAAGGGTAATTCAAAAGATACTTGAGCATTTTGAATAGCGCTCCTTTTTATTTTAAGCATGTTATGTTCTTTTTGCAAGTGAATTGTACTTCTCTGCCTATGGTAAAATAATTCTTCTTATAGAAGAGAGTTCCATAAAGACTGATTTGGTACCTTAACATATATTAAGACAATGATAGAATTGCCTATATAGTACAAAATTAACAGGAAATGATCCTTCTTCCTTTGACATAATGTTTTTCCCATGACTTCTGAGACAATGTGGTAGTGCTGACATCCTGCAAAGCTCACTTTTTGTGGTGACAGGACAGTGACTGGGCAATTTTCTATATAATTAATTATTGTACCCAAAAAGGAAGTATTGAGCAACTGGAGGAGGAAGAGTGATTGGAATATGGAGGAAAAGAAGGGAATACTGTCACTGTCTAATCTTTCCATAAACTTAAAATTATAGTCTTGGTATCTAAGAAAGAAGAGATATCGAAGATCGAAGTAATGCTCATTTAAGAAATTAAAATACTTCTGACTTTAAGAGGTATTTCATGGACCCTGATATTTGAAATAAAATGTTTAGTTATAATCTCAGCAATAGCAACAAAACAACCCTCTCCCCTCTCTCAAACCTAGTCTGAAGTTTCATTACAGAAATCCTCACGGATTTTCTTGAACTACCATTTCATGGAACTTGTGTTAAAAAAATCTGTTTACGTGAAGTATTATAAGTAGTAGTAGAATAAAGACTTTGAAAAGCAATTTCCTAACAAGGTCTAATGTAAACACCCTGTAAATTATGGACTAATGTAGATACTTTTTTACGTAGTTGGATTGATGCTTAACTTTTAGTTACTCTCTGGTGTAAAGCAGAGGTTGGTTACATCATTAATAGAGGTAGTGCCATTTACATCCCTGGAGATTAAAAAAAAAAAAAGGTGCATCAGTGTACAAGATAGGATCTACCTGGCAGAGGTTGGGGTGGAAAACAAAGATCTCTAACAAGCAGTGTCTCTGCATCTAAGGTGATAGTGCTTTATATGGTTTATGAGATTGATGCTATAGGTTATTATTAGATGTTATTGTGTTGTCGGTTGCAAAGTCTGACTTGTCTCCCTGTCATGTGGTTGCACCTATCCCCTCCTCTTAGATGTTGCTTAGCTTGCTAAGGTCTGCCAGGTCCTTGACCTCTTTCCAGGGGGTCCCTGGGCCACCTCCTCTGGCGCTTGCCATCTTCAGGGGTAGGGATCTTGTCTTTATCTAGCACCTTGAGAGCAGTTGGAAAAAAGAGAGGAGAGCTATAATTTTCTTCAGTATTTCAGAGCTGTAGCCTTCAGATTTTCTGTTTATAAATACAGAAGCCTGAAAATCTTTGGCTATTAATAGCAGAGTAGCCCATCCAGTTAGGGGAAATATAGGAGGTATGAGCATGTGTGACATTTTCTCCAGTAAGACTCAGTTGAGTAAAGCAGATTTTTCTGTGTTCTTTCATTTCCATTAAATATAACAGCCTAAAATTCTCAGTGTTATACAACTTGTCTTAGAAAAAAATAATGAAAAACATTTCTATTTCTCTTTCTGAATAGAAAAAACCCCTTAGCCGTTAGTTGAGATTCACTTTCTTTGGACAGAGAGAAAGTAAAAAGAAGACAAAAACATTCTTAAGCTATGCAGGAATATGTGTGTCTTATTTATTGCAGTATTTCAGCTGAGCCCTGTCATTACCTTAGATCAAGCATTTGAATATGTTTGTGTCTTGCTTGGTGGGGCAAATGTGTCACCTTTAATATTATGAAGGTGAAAGAGCTGATAAATAAAGCCAAATGCTGCAGGGATGCAATTACAAGGGTGTGGGAGTTTGCACTGATCTTTGAGTATATGCAAAACCGTCTATTAATATTTCATAAATTATTTCATGGTGTAGTTTAAGCTAAACTTCAATATATATTTCAGCTTATTATTGTTTTCAGTGTATGCAGCAGAAGGAATCTGATTAGGTTGTATAGAAAAATGATTCATAAGCAATTAAGAAAGCTTTATTTAAATCCCTGATTTTTGCATAAAATCATTCTAAATACAAACTAAATATATGCTCTAATTTACTGGAGGCTGTTGTTTTGTTTTGGGATTTTGAGTGTGTGTGTGTGCTTGCATTTGTTCTTTCCTCAAGAGAACATGTCAACAGTGATATTTGCTAGTGCCAGGCCAAATTATCATTGTTTACATTACAGTATAAAAGCGTCATCAAGCATTCAAATGCAAGTTAAACCATACAATAAACAATGCTTACTATATTTTACCAGTAGATGCCTTATTTTTAACACTAAAGATTTCTTGTCCACTTCCAGTCACTGTTATAGTTAATGTAATTTCATTCAAAGCATATTTGGGCTATGAGAAATTACTTTTTTATTATTATTATTTTGTACATAGGGTAATATTTGGTTTGCAGCTATTTGATTTGACTGTATGCTGTTTTGTGTGGTGAGGCCTCTTGGGTCCACTCTGTATATCAGCTTCATTAAGAATTATTCTGTACAGAACAATTTATCATCTTGGAAATGGTCTGCACAGAGCTGCAGCTAGAGTCTTCCTGCTGCCTGATTTATCTGCTTGTCTCAGATAGCGTCCTAGTGTAGACTCAGCCCAGGTATTAGCAGCTTTCAATGTACCTGTAAAATCAAGCCCAATAACTAGGCCAGTTGAACACATCTAGGTTATATATCTGAAATTACTACTGTCTGAAACCATTTCTGTGCTGTCTGAGCTTATGCTAGTGTCTTCATTAAATGTTTGTAGTGAGGAGTTTTGCACCTGTCAGATTACATACATGAAAGCTTGTACTTGAGCCTTTTTGAACCCTGTATGATTGAAGCGTTGTTTTAAGCCAGAGTGTACCAAGTGCTTTGCTGTATTTGAGCCTTAACCATCATGCATTTTCCAGAATAGGTTCCTGTTTCTGTATATGAGATTAAATATGCAGGTGTCATTCTCCATATGTATAGAGCAAACTTTGGCAAATGCTGTTCAAGCAGTTCCTGAACATCAAAAGTTTGTAACTAACAGCACCAAAGTCACTTACCATCTTGATTTGACATTATAAGAAGCATCCATTATCTGTATTAGTTTCTTAGTATCTTCATATATTTCATACAGAAACAGTAAATGACACAAATATGGTATTTTTAGTGTAAGGATTTGCAAGATGTCAAGTTATAGTTTAGCAAAAAAAAATCTAATCAAAATAACAAAAGTTTTCTAATCTCAGAATCTCTGAGGTGCAATTGTACACTGTATCTGCTGTGACCAGAATTTCCTCAGATCCCTCTATCTCCTTTCCAATCACACATGCACACAATTGCACAATTAGTGTTCAACAATAAAGTGGCAGTCTTCTGACATTTCTAAAAGTTCTGTACAGGTGCAAAAGTCTTTCCTCAATCCAGATTTATCTGTTCTGGAAACTGGATTGAGAACAGGACTTTAGGGAAGAAATGCTTTAATAAGCTCAATGCACACTAAAATACTCTTTATCCAATCCCCTCAGGAGATGCTGTAAAAGAGTCTCCCAGAAATGTGTATCATGATAGCTCTTTGCAATTGTTTGAAAGAAAGCATAAGTTTCTGCATATTGAAGACAAAATGAAATCTTCCAAAACTCTGGATATGCTTAAGCTGTGCTGTTAAATTTTACAGACAAAATCTGTAGTACTCCTTATCAGATGTACATATATTTCATTCTGTGCTAATTAGTGCATATCCAAATTCAATTAAGAAGGAACACGCTGGAGTGAGAGGAGATGTCCTGAGGTATTTGAGATGGGCACTAACTGCGATTCTAACTTTGTGTACTATAGATTTCTTTATGAAAGTGCCATGTGTAGAATCACTAAAATGTGCAGTCATTGAACATATTAATCAAAGGCAATTGGAAAAAAATTAATTATTTTCTTGTGTGCATATTATACAAAGAGAACATCTTTCTAGTCATTCTGTTTATTTTGTTTATACTTGGTGAATAACCCCGTGAGGTACTCCTCAGATATTCTCTGAGGGGAAAAAGATTTTTGGTGATTTTGATTCAAAGATAAATTTAGCTATAGAGTATATTTCTGTTTTCAGACAACTTTTATGGGTATGGATGGCTGCAAATTTAAAAGCCTGATTTCCAGAACAAATAATATATTTTTTTTATGAGTTTGCGTGAAAGAAGAAGAAAAAAATAAAAAGGCCAGTTGTCTTATCATAAAGTTGTCTACTAGAGTATTGTGAAACAAAAGAAAAGCAGTGAAAACTGTGTAGGTGATGGCAGTGTTCACCTAGAACTGGAGTGCTAAAATATGCCTATTAAAAATGTGCTTTTTTTAAAATAATAATACAGTTAGTACAATAAATAGTTAAATGTACACGTCCTGGTAGTTCATAATTTTTTATTGCTGTGAGAAGTAGTGCGGGGTCAGAAGGGAGGAAAATGTAGCAAGTTGTCAGAAACCTTTTGCCTGAAGAAGTCTGATCATGTTTCCTTCCTCCTTTCCCTAGAACATATAAAACTTGAGACACTTTTATATGTTTTCTAGGACATCTTTGCACCTTCTTGTTCCTTCACTGTTCTGCAAACGTGCTCTGTGGTGTATTTTACATATGTTAGATACTTGTTTCTTTGTTCTGTTACCCCCAAAACCAGTTTTGTCCAGAGTCAGATTATTGTTTCTTCAGCTGGCTGTTAGTGAGTAGTTTGCAAACCCACGGGTTTCCAGTGCCAGGCTGCGCTCCATCTCGTGACACACCAGGTACTCCTCTGTGCTGCATCCGGTGCTGCCACTTCTAGAGGCCTCTGCTATCATGTTAGGTCTCTATTCCTCTACATTGTGTTATTCTATTAAAGCTATAAATACCCCACTCTACACACAATAACTACTTGCTGCTACCATATATATAAAAACTATGTGTGTACCATACAGAGATAAGTACATGTAAGCCAAGTTAAGCATACCCATATAGTTGTTAACAAATTCCTGTTATAGCAAAACCAAGTGAAAAGAAAACTCAAGGCAGGCCAAGACAAGCTCAAAGTGAGCAAACCAGATAAGCCTTAGTCATGCAGCCTTGCAAACTCAGTAGGAAGCCTGTGACCTACTACTGGTGATGGCAATACTGTGTTTATAGGACCACAAGGCTACACATACAGGTTGTTGTTCATGTGCTTCTGAAGGGACAAATCTGAACAATACTGCTACTAGACAAATGTATATTTTTATTAGGTATTTACATCTCATTTTAATTGCATGAAGAAAGAATACATTATTTGTGTTCAATGCAAATATTGACACCAACTGAAATATGCATGTTTTCTAATCAGAAGAAATTATTAGACTTACAGACAGTTATGTCAAGAAGGTCCTCTTTATTGTAATAAAAATTCTTTCACGTTGTTTTACTGTTGGCATGCGTAGATGCAATAACTAATGTTTGGGGGAAATAACTTTCACCTATGGACTCATGTAGTGTTAAACCTCAGGTATCTTGATAACATTTTTCAATATTTACAGCATACTTTATGAATTTTAAAAAATATTTGTTTTCCTGGGTTTTTTTAATGAATGCAAAACAAAAAAGTTGATTGCCAGTATGTCAATTAAAAAACT
Source organism: Strix uralensis (assembly GCF_047716275.1). Lineage (NCBI taxonomy): Eukaryota > Metazoa > Chordata > Aves > Strigiformes > Strigidae > Strix > Strix uralensis. The sequence goes on from NC_133975.1 coordinate 45,774,606, forward strand.
GTAGCTGTTCAAAAACTCTACTATGAAGAGGTAACATTACATTGAGGATTCACCGTATTGGTTTTTATACCTGCAACACATCTGGATTTCTAAGTCTCTGTAAAATTAGCCCACAGACCTATTTTGGTTTATTCACTTGTTTGGAGTTTATGGATAAGATTGCCTTACTCTTTTTCAGTAATACTCCTCATTTAATTAATAATCTATAAATTGTTCATATGTTTATGATATGATATGATCTTTAAATATAATCAGAAACGTATTAGCTTAAAGTATGTATGTTATAATTTCCATAAAGACATGCAGCCATTTCTTCCAGTTCAAGCAAGAGCTGTAGAAATAGACATTATTTTTAGAATCATGAAGGAATCTTGGAAAGTCTGCTTGAAGTTAGATTGGATTGCTGAGGCCCTTGTCCAGCCAAGTTTTCATATCTCCAAAGATGGGAGTCTCCAAACTCTCTGGACAACCTGTTCCAATGTTTGACAACTCTCTCTGTGCGGAATGTTTCCTTACAAGTAGTTGGAGTCTTCCCTGCTGCAATTTCTGCTTGTTGCCTTTCCTCTCACTGAGCACTTCTGGAAGAGACCAAGGCTGTCTTCTCTTTATATCCCTGTTAAGCAGGTAGAGGCAGCAATTAGATGTCCCTTGAACTTCTGATCTCAGACCCAGCTCTCCCAGCCTCTCCTCGCAGAGGTCTAACAGGGTACAACAGTGGTGAGTGGTTCCCCACCTGTTCTTTTTGACAGAGAATAGCGAGTGGCTTGAATCCAGTCCATCTGATTTATTAAATGTTGCTGTTATGATGCTGCTTTTCAGTGGAGAAATAGATGAAGTAAAAACAAAGAAAAGGGAAAAAATAGCTGACTTTGTTGGCTATAGAATGTTGTTCAGCACTGCAGAATTTCTCTTTCTTATGTGGCCTAAAAAAATGGGACTTTCTCCTTCCTATATAGTATGACATGATTTTTTTTTGTACCAGTGTTTTTCAGTGCACATTTCTAAAGCTGAAATATTTATTAATTTAAGGTTTTCATCCCATGAAAAAAAAGTGGTATTAGACATTATATTTCATTGGGGTTTTTTTTTAAATGTTACAAGTTTCTTAAAAGTGAATCCTATTTGGTTTTATTAAATTGACCTAAAAACTGGCACAAAACAATAGGAAATAGGAATGCAGGAATAAAAGAGGCCAATCCTTTCATAGACTAGTGAAAGATATTTAATTACTCCTTTCACAGAGTGACCAAATAACATTTTAAAACAGGTGGTATTGTGAGGCCTTCTCAGCCTAAATATACCTTCAGTGTTACTCCTTCAATTGTTGGGCTGAGGTGTTCTTTGGCCTGAATTTATAACCAAGGGTATACTTTTTTTTTTGTTTATACCAGTATTATATTTTCTTTTACATGGGAAGAGAATTTTGTTTGCTTTGTTTTTCACATAAGGCTTTTTCATAAACATGAGTTATTTTCCCTGTTGGTCTGTTTTTTGGCTAAGGTAAACAAACCAAGTTCCTCTCATTTAACCCTGTGTAGTCTGTCTATTCCCCAACCTAGGATTTGTTTATTTGCTTCAGTTGTAGTCTGAATTCATCTTCCTTGAAAACAAGTGATTATACAGTCTTCATGCGAGTCTGTGTGTGTTACTGTTTGGTGTTTTGTGTGTAGAACTAAACTTATTTCCAAACAGGAGTTGTAGTTTCCCCTTCTTCCAGGAGTTTATGGTACAAGAATATAATGTGCTGGTACTTTCTTCAGGCCTTTGTCTATCTTTCCTATATTTACATTTACCTTCTGTATGCATAACTCCTGAGATTCCTCTCACTTCTTCCTAGAAAATGTCCTACAAAAGTTGTTTCCTGCAATTTTTTATTTAATGCCAAAACAATTTTTCTACTTGCTTTTAATCTGCTACTAGTATTACTCTTTAGATTGGCCCTGAGACAGCCAGACCATTAAAGCAAAGCTCTGCAGTTGTTCTTCCTGATTCTGAGCATCTCAAAAAGGAGGCTAAACTCAAATGACTGGCTTTATCCATAAAATAGACAATTTCAATTTTTTTGCATTAAAATTGATGCGATTTGGTAAGAGAAGACTAAAAAAGTCTTGTAGACCCTTTCCTAATGAACAGCTCCTCACTTCCAGACTTGGTTTCAGTCAGCTCCATGGCTTTCTGACTTTCAGTCTTGTCTGCACAGTTTGGCCTGTAGGATTGTGCTCTTTCTGTCCTGGAGGATGTCTCTCTCTCAGCCCAATTCTTTTAACTATTTCTTGGACTCTGCATAAGTTTCAGATTCCCAGGTCCTTGCTGCTGCTCCTGCTGATCCCACCTTGGACTCTTATTCCCCATGAGAGAGGCAGTCTTCCCTAGAAACTCCCATTAGAAAGGTCAATATTCCCCAAACAAAGGCTTTCAAACTAACACAAGTACAGTGAGAAGAAACATATAAAACAGACGCTAAAACTGTGCTTTAAAACACTTTAAAAAAGGTTAATTCAAACACAATTTGACAGTCATAAAACAGTGATATGTCTAAGTGCACCACCAAATAAACATGGGTTGTTTCTATTGAGTGCTTAAGATTTTGCTAAAATAGATACTCACACAACTCAAAGCAAAGTTTTGACTGCCAAGAAAGAAAAAGAGAAAGGCAAATTCTAATTATTACTTCCAACACATGTAAATTCCATTTAACTCTAATCAAAGAATATATATGATTTAGGCAGAGTCATAAATTATAGGTAAGCCTATTTTTATATATCTAGTTTTGGAAGACAATGTTTGGGGTTTGGTTTTTTTTTTTGGTTATAAAGCTACAAACAGATGAAGAGTGAATGATGACTGTGGCACTGAGATTTTTTTTTAATAAGGTTTTTGATAAATTACCTCATGAAACTGTTTTCTTAATTGGCTCAAATATTGTAATGGTCATCACACACTTTTGAGGGGAAAATAATAGTACAGCTTGATTGATTAGACATATGATACTTGAAAATATTTTGTAAGTATGTGTTTGATCGCTTGAAAGGAACAAGAAATCATTAATTCTTTGCACAGCTATTTTTCTCTTAATCAAACAACATAAGTATTTCATTTGCTTGTGATGATCTTTTTATTTGTATTTACTTCCAATCCTGTACTTCCATCTGGCTTTACTAAAGTATCTCTTCACTTATACTAATTATGATTTTATGTAAAATATGAATGTTGTCAACGTAGTAAAAAAGCATAGGGTAGCTGTTGAATTTTCAAGTGATAGTAAAGGAAACTCAAGAGATCCAAAGTTGAAAACTGAGCACTTTAAAAAATTATGTAGAAGCTTGCTGAGCAATCAACTTGATGTGAGAATGAAAAGATGGGAAATTTGTCACTGACTGGGAGTTGTATACTAAATGAAAAACAAAAGTAATGTGGCCTTGCATCTAAGTTTCTCTCAAGGAAAACTTGTAGGTCTCCATGTTCTCTGAACAGAGCTAAGTCATCCATCACTTTTGAAAGCAAAGCAAAATTGATATGGTTTGCTATATTTGATTAGAAACCATCGGGCATGTGCACAAATGAGTAGGCAGTGAGCTAAGGAATAACATTTACTAAGGGAAAATTAGTACAATTTATTTTGAAAAAAATTACACTGTAACAGAAATGCCTCTGAGGTCATATTAAAAACCAATAATATATTTTAAATTATGTTTTCTATACTAGTTATATGAATTTTATTTTTTTAAAAATGGTTATACTATGAATAATTGTAATTGATTATTTTTCTGAGTTATTTTTCTGTCTTTTACTTGAGCTTTTTTTCTTTTTAACTTGTAAAGTGCAATTGTTTATTTCTTTGTGAAAACCATACTGTGAAATATTTTAACTAAAAGGTTATGATACATGTTTGCAATGGTTAACCTTCATAATTAGAGTGGAGAATAAACACACACTTACCACTCTGTGTTACGGAGGCTTCGAAATAAGCAACCCACCACCAATTTAAAAAAATAAATAGATTTATTTTTTTCATAAAACCACCAGTCAGCTCTCCGTAGATTACAGATCCGGATGTCCACAAGAGGAGAACAGAATAACTTTCTGGGGTTTAACAATAACCTAAAATACCTTACAAAGCCCCACTCCCCGAGGGTTTAACGACAACCCCAAATGAAAACTTCACTTCCTGGGGTTTAACGGGAACCCGAAACGTAAAACAAAGCCTCACACCCCAGGGGTTTAACGACAACCCCAAACGAAAACTTCACTTCGTGGGTTTAACGAGAACCCAAAACGTAAAACAAAGCTTCACAGCCTAGGGGTTTAACGACAACCCCAAACGTAAACAAAACTTCACTACCTAGGGTTTAACGACAACCCAAAATGCTCTATCACTCACCTAGAAAGTGAGGGCTCTCAACCTCGAGGACCTGCTCAGGGCAGCGTCCCGACCCAAAGTACCTCGAGGAGTTTCCTTGGGCAGCGTCCTGACCCAAGGGGAGAGTCCTCTGACCGCAGCGTGCAGCTCCAGGGGATGAGCTCCAAATGGCTCCCCCAGGGGACTCTGTTTATACCCAGGCCGAATCTGACCTGTAGTCAATAGCGGCTCCCATTGGTCAAAGGTCTCAGCTACCGCGAGACCCTGAAAACAAAGACAGCCAAAAGCTGCCATGTTTCAACAGCCAGGAAGCTCTGTTTTCACTGGGCGGATGCACCTGCCACACTCTGCAGAGTAAAATACATATGCATGTGCATACATATGCACGTACATATATATAGGCACACACAAATTTGGGCATCTGTGTACAGAAGTAGGTAATGCGAGTGAAAGTATCTATAGAAAAGGATGTACTTTCCATTAAAACTTTTTTATATATGTAAGCCTATGGATTAATTACTTTCATTTCTCATTATAAGGTAGAGTCATACTTTAGATTCATAAGGATTAGCTTCCTTTTGTTGTAATGACTCAGGTGGAAGTGGAAAACTCTTCAGATAAAGTCAGGTGAAGGACTATGTTTGAAATGATCTGTATAGTATTGACTCACTACATTCTTGGGTTTTTTTGTGATTTGTCATTTAACAGGGGTTTTTTTGGTCATTTTTAAATGTCTTCAGTCCTCTCACTGAGTGTGGCATGATTTTTGGTTGTTTCACTTTTTAATAGTATGTCCTTAAGGTATAGGATGGCATGAGTATGTGAAGGTGTTAAAAGGAGAAAGGATTCTGAGATGAAACTGGAGAGCTATCCTGGATGATAGGAATCTAAGTAGGCATTAGCCTTAATAAACTGCCTTATCAATTGTGTCAGGCTTCTCCTTGGAAGAAACTAGTTTGATTGAGAAATACATTATGAAAGCAAGTACAAAAATATTTTATCACAAAAGCAAATACTGGTTTGGACAACCAAGGGATAAGGGAGCTGGTGTGTTGCAGGAAATTAGCACCTCTTCTAGTTTTCATTTTCTTCATCTCTCTTCTGTTCTTGTGCTTCCTTTTCATGCTCAACTGCTCTGACCCTCTCACCCACATGCTAAAAGAATAGTATATAAATGAGTGAAAAACTTGACTTTTCTTTTACAAATAAGAAAAGCACACATAACTTCTTGGTTTGTGTTTCTTTTTAGTTACCAATAGAATAAATAAATAGACTTTACCCTCAGTTGGTTTGTGTATCATTATTTGCACATTGTTTAGTCAAATGTTGTTGTTCAAGTCAAAGGAAAAACACTGGGTAATTTTAACAGGACTAAGACTGAGATTCTAGGCATTGATGCAAATTAACTTTAGTCTCTTGACAAAAATTGTGATGAGCATGGAAAAGTATAATATCTTGTTTAAAAGAAAAAATAAACAAAGAACCCACTGTGACAAAGGAAATTATACTAAGTTCAAGTGCTCTGAGATACTTGGGTCTTGTCTTTTGTTAAGTTGGTGTATATTTGCTGTGATAGCCAACTCTCCTATCAAGCCAGTACTGGTACCATTCATTATTATTGTGTATGAAGTTACAAAGAAAAATATGATGACAAGGCATAAGAACTGCAGAAAGTAAAGTGAAGTGCTTGGGAATTTATTAAAAGTGTTTGGGTGGTAATGAAATGGCATCCTGAATTATAGATATTTACGTGCATCATAGCCAAAGCTTCTGTACATAGCTGTGGGGAGAGTCAGCCAAGACCTGAGAAATTCTCCGGTGGCACAGAACTGGTGTAGAAGCAGCTTCTAGGTTAGTCCATTTTGCTTGTGTTATCTCAAAGCAAGACAGCCCTGCTGGCACCCCACTGACTCCCAGCAACCATGCTGGTGGCTAAGAGAAGTCAGAGGTTTGCAAAGTCTTCTTGCACAGCATGGGCACAGTAGCCAGATTAAAAAGAGCACGAGTACTTCTGTGGGATGGTTTTCGTAATTATACTGTATATTTCACAGCTATTTAATTTTGGGAAAAATATTTGTATTTCTGATGTACTCACAAGTTAAACATCATCATTTGAAGCAAGGTTGCATTCTAGTGTGATCTCTATTCTTGGGAGTTAAAAAAGGGTCAAAAGAAGATTTAATTTGAATGGGATTTCTAGAGCTGTCAACAAACTCTAACTTCCACAAATATAGAAGTGAAAATCAAGCATGCAATATATCCTAATACTTGTCACCAAATACAAAGGTAAATTTTTTTTTTTTAGGGATGATTATTATGATCTGAAAACCAAAAATAAATTTGCCATCAAGAAAGAAATAAAAATAACAAATGAATATTAGAACATTCTGACATGAAAAATCTTACATCCAACTGAGGTTTCACTTCTATAGTTTGTACCTTGTATTAATGTTGATACAGACTTGTATGTGAGGATACATTATGCAGTGTGTGTATTTATATACATACTATATATGTATAGTATCTATATGTACATGTATATACACCAAAAAAGATAGTAAGGGATGGTATTTGTGCAAAAAAACCTTTTTGATCTTGATGCTGCTTTTACGTAGGAATTTGTTATTCTAGAATCTTATGTCTTTTCTTAATCATTCCCAGCTATGTTTTTGGCAGTCATCTTTAAAATAGCAACAGTAATGAATCAAGAGTATGCTTAGGAATCTGTAACATCAGCTTTTGAGGTCCCTAAAAATGCTTTGAATTGGCTTAACAGTTTTGATTATTTTTTTATTTTTTTTTATAATCTTTGTTGCCCACAAATCTTCAAAATGAGAACTGCTCTGAACCATGTCAACCTGTGTTTTAATTTTGGGTTTGTTTGCCTGTCTTAATTGAATGCTAAGATTCTTGCAGGACTCCAAAGCTCAAGCATTGATAAAAAGTTTTAAGTGTCTTTTAATCTATTATAAAACCAATAGATGTGGTTTGCTTATGCTACCCAGCTAGCCTTTTCTTTGTGTTATTCTGTGATATTCTATATTCAGTGGAATATAGTACTCTCTTGCTCTTGTGTTACGGCAAAACAATACTAAGAGTACAATAATAATTGTGTGACAATGAGGCCTTTGTCACTGTGTTGTGGATGTGTTTGTGTGTATGTGAGATGGCAAGCCAAGGACTGTGGATGTTTCTCTGTCACAGAGACTTTCAGCTGTGATGCCAAGAGTGCTATTAAAGCTGGTATTGCTTGCAATTAGATGCACTCATCCCATTTACACTGCAGTCTTGGATGTGAAAGTAACATTGGTGTAGACATTGATGATCTAGATATACATGTGTAAAACTAGCTAACTCATTTAACTAGATTTGACTTAATTTAATCACTGATTTGTCGGTACAAAAAGTATCTTAAGCATTCACTATCAACCAAGGAGAGAAAATCAGAGGTTAGGACACTAAATAAACATTATTCCTTATAGCCCAATTTTAAAGATTAGTCAGAGCATGTGAGTGTGGCTGATGAACATAGGCATAGACAAGGACAACATATTTGTAGTCAATATTTTTTTTCCCCCAGTTTATATCTGCTGCAATTTAATCCTCCATCAGTTTCAATGTGTCACTTAAGTAAGTAGCTACTGTGTATAACTGTGCCCCTTCAAGATGTTTATACGTATATTTAATAAACATTTATAAGTATTTATTACTGAAACAGTATTCTTCTGCTAAGTTTCTTTTTGTGTCCTTTTACATTGTAGAAGCCAAACTGGTATTTTCTTTTTGTGACATATAATCACATACATCTTCAGTTTTCTCTTTAGGTAGGACCTCAATTTATTATTTTCTCTCCCCAGTTTAAATGTGCCTTTCTGTTTTCTAATTTTCTCTCAGTAAGATTTCTTTTATTTCTTTATTTTTGATACTTTTTTTCTTCTAAGTGTCCCTGTTTCAACAACAATCCATAGCTCAGAAAAAGTTAAAGGGGAAATAAAATCTGAAATGGTGAAAAATTTGAAACCAGTATATCTCTACCTATCTATAATTGATTGCTGTTGGTTTTGAGGGGAAAAGTTAGTGGGAGAAGGCTACAGATTGTAAGTGCTTGGGGGCAAGCAGGGGGAAGCACAGTTGGGTGAAGGGGCTCTTCTGCTGGGCCTCATGTCCCAAAGTTGCATCTTCCAGTTCTGTAGAGAATATTGCAGATCATGTGGGTGTCATCAAGTTAAAACCTCAGTTAAACTGTACTGTATTTCAAGTTCACAGTGTCTAAGTTTTTACTGTGTTTCAGGGGCCAGGAACTGAATGCAGTAAACCAACATTTACTTTTTCTTTTTCCAGACCCTAGGTAATGCATAAGACCAAATGAAAGAAGCAGTGCTCATTTTCAGGTATCCAAATAGCACAGCTCTCATATTTATTCAAAACTGCCTGAAGGCTGAAAAGCACTAGCCTAATTATAATTCTTATAGTAGAGATCGTTTGTAAGCACAAATAACACCACAGGAAACAAATGAAAGAAAAACAAAGATAGGTCCTTGGAGATCTAAAAGTCATGATGGAAAGAGAAAGCATGATGCTCAGAAGGGGTACATCTTAATCTGATGAATAGCAAAGCATTCTCTAGCAGCTGTGTTGTTTTGTGGTCAAGTGTCTTCAACAAAATAAAGGGAAATGGAAGAGCAATCTCAGCATATATAGCATTCAAGGTACATCAACTCTGTGTTTCAGAAGAATAACAGAAACAAAAAATAAAAAACTGTCAGGATAAGCCCTTTTGGTACAAATATGTAGATTCTCAATTTACTTTACAGATGCAGGATTATAAAATGAGAAAAAGATAATTTTCCATTTAAAAAGACCCTCCAAATTGTATCTTTTGGATGAGAATGCCTTTATTTCACAAGAAGGGCAAGACAAGCCTCAGAATGGGTGAAATCATACCCTCTTGATTAAATGTGATTTTTTTTTTTTTTCCTCTGAATTGGAAAGATTTATGATTTCATAAAGTCTCCCTGATAGACTGCACAATAATCTTGCCCAGATGAGAGGATTTTAGATAAAAAATCCTCACTGATGCTACCAGAGCTTTTCCTGTACAGATGGGAACCACTGAGTCATCTGGCCATTATACTCTCTTGCACAGGATTTAATAAGATTGAAGAGAGTTAAAAAATATGGGATAAAAATAAAAGACACGTAACTATTTTGCTGAAATGAGTTTAGAGAGAAGGGAGGTTGACAGAGGCACTCAAAATGGCTACTGTAAAGTATTCATGTAAAACAAGAAATGATTGATCGAGATGAAAGATAACCTAGTAAAAATAAATGGGTTTTGTACAATGCCTGCAACTGTATAATTTAAATGTCTACACTATGATAATTCTACATCTAATAATTTATCAGATTAAAACACAATTAAGCATTTACGTAAGGAAAACAGTAAAAAACAAAGAGGTAAAGCCTACAGGTGCCAAAGTGCAATTCTGGATTCTCCCAGGTATCAATTTGGAAAAAGTCTTTTTCCACATTCTTGTTGAATTAATGATTTCCCTAGTACGAGGCATCAAATACTCTGAGCAGGATCAGGAAAATGAATGGCATTACTAAAGCTGGGAGACTGCAAACCTGGTCTTGTATAACACTCTTCATCTTATATGATGAAAGTTTGCATGTTTTAACTCTAAAATTAATTTGCTTAAGGTCATTTAAACGTTAGCAAATTTAGAGCAAGTTACGTAATCTACAGATTGAAAGTGTTCTCATACGAAATTAAACTGTTCCTTTTCTTTCTCAAATTAATTCCCCAGGTAGCTGCACTAGAAACCAGGAGGATACAAAAAGTATCAATCTTAAATCAATTTGACACCAGAGAAAGTTCATATTTCATAAAGAAGAATTGATAATCAAAGGCTCAGGCTGCCTGTAGCTGGAAGCTGAGTTTCCACCATGGAGTTATGATATCACAGGCAAGTTTGGGGTTGGAAAGGAACTGTTTTCTCACATGAGCAAGATGGACAAGTTCAGCAGATTGCGTATTTGGAAGTATTACATTAGCCTACTAATTGAACTAGTTGTAGTGGCGTCCTTAATGTTCTGATTCTTTAAGATAGTTTTCTGCTGCCTTTCTAAGGCCTTTGTTTTTTAGCCTTGTTACCGCAGGGACTTACGTGAGGAAGGAAAGAAACCATTTTCCGTTAATACGGTCTCTGGGTAATACACTAACAAAGTAACAAACAAAGCTTAGATCATTGTAATGATACCTCAGCTAGCTTAACTAGAAAACAAAAGACTAACAAACAAAAGAAAAGTGCACAACTCTGAGTAGGTAAAATTATGATTTAGTGATAACATGTAATTCTTCCAGTTTCTGTGGCAGGATACAGGAACTTATACACCATAGAATGTACTTATTTTCTTCTAAAAAAGCTTTCAAACAGTAATATTTACACTTTGGTTTTTCTTTTGATAATTGCTGGACATGCTTAACTGTCTTTGTGTTAAGCCACTAACAGTTCATAAACAGCTGTTGTTGGAGAATATGAATGGGATAAGATATAGAATTTTTATCACACATTTCTGTAAAACAGTGTTCAAGAGTTTACACAAGTACTTTGTTCTCAATTCAGATTCAAACCTCCTTAAAATTTTCTGGATATCTCTGCATAAGCAATGCAGCTGATGACATAAAACGGCATGCTAAGCGATCACTACCAAAAGTGATGATGCCATCATGAGCATTTGAGCCAAAATCATGGTCACTGTAGGTTAGTTGGAGTGCTGTTTTGCATTTCTCTCCTACAGTTTTTGACACTGACTGTGGAGCAACTCTTTGTGACGTTCACAATTTTTATACCTCTTTTTTGGTGGATATACCTTGACTAAAACTCCACACAAAATAAACGAACCAAGAACAATTTAAAGTATGTAACAAGAACTTAATTTGGGGCTAATCAGATTCTTGGTTTTTAGTAGTTTCGGTAACATTTGCTTGAGCTGAATTATTGTCAGTTAAGTAAATATCTATCTGGACATGGTTTCTTCAGTCTGAATTACTGAACATAATGGAAATCCTCTAACTGTTTTCAAAAAATCAGGACTTCTATCTCAAATACTCCACATGCTGCCATTCCACTAAAAATATTCGGCATCCTTTGGAATAGGTATTTCAAGGAACATTCACGTTCCCTAGAAGAAAAAGGGGGCAAAACCTCAGTTATGCTGATGAAACCTAATGGGATAACAGCTCGTGTAGCTTCATGAGGGGGATGATGCTAGGATAGCAGCTTTAAAACACCTGGAGAAATGCAAGATACTCATTAATTGACAAAACTCATAAGAACACTAGAATAAAGCCCTTGTAACAGAGTTCAAGAACTTGGAAATTAAGAAGGTGAAAGAAGTACAGGTATAATTTTGAAGTTTATATTGAATTTGGAAAAATATAATCACATGGCTATGAAGCAGTATTATGAAGAGACCATCAAAGTCAATAGTGTTTTTTCTAGCACTTCGTTTTAACATAGCTGGGAGACAAATAGTTTGAATACTTCCCTAATTCTTCAGTTATCTGCAGTCCACAAAATCAGAATAATTAATCATCTTCTGTAAGGAAAGAATATGTGATTAGATGATTCATTTTAAGCACATGTCAAGTTTTAAAAAAGAAACAACTTAGTTTTTTCATCTTAGTTGGGATGAAGGGTAAAATTTGAAATGCCCACATCTCTCAGGAGAGTACCTTCTCTTCTAAAAAATCTGATCTGAATTGCTCAGTGGAGTCCTACAGCTCTACATAAGATGCTTTTATGTGTGCTGTTCACATTGAGTCATGTAAACTTGCAAGGAAAGGACAAAAACTATGTGGAGTGAATGTTTAATGTTCTCCAGATTGCTCCATGTGTTAATTTTTTCAGTAACAAAGATTATACTCCTACATTTGCTCTGCAGAGCACTGCATATAACAGACAGATTATAGCACATCAAATAGTTTCTCCCCTGTTTCACATTTGATGAAAAAGGCACAAAAGATAATGGAAAACTCAGTTTTGAAACAAGAAGCACAGCTGCTAATGCCACCATGAAATTTTGAGCTATATGAAGCAAGACAAAATAGAGTATGATAAGGTGTGCCAAATACAACAAAACATTAATATTGAGAGTTTTCTAATTATTTTACATTTATCTAATCAAAACAAACACTGCTGGAAGAGCTCAAGTAGAACAGGGATGATTATTCTTCAAGTCTTGATGCTTAAAATTAGGTATCTAAATCTTCAGTTAGACTCTAAGGGAGTCTGGAAGCTAGCAATGCTAAAATCCGAAGCAAAATGTGAAGAGTTGGATGCTTGTATATCAAAATAATTGTCTCCTTGCTTTAGAGTCTATTGAAGGAAACAGCATAAGAATAGCCTCAATCATATGCTGAATAAAATACATTGCCCTACACTTAAAATCACTAGAATTGTCCTTCCTGGGAGATTTGGAAGACTGTGTCAGGAATATAAAATAAGGAGTACTCATAAAAGGAGGAATGTTTGGTTTATGCAGAAATATCTATAGATTATTCAGACTTGAGTTCCAAGAGAGACAACTGTTCCAAAAGCTGCAAGATAAAATCAGTTGGAAAAATCAATTACAGCTTGGATCAGTAGGAATTTTACTTTATTCCTTCAAAGACAACGCATGGAAAGAATAAGTATAAACTGAAGAATGCCGTATGACAGCTTTCCTAATACTACACATAAATTTGCCTATCCAAAATAGGCTGTATGAATTGATCTGTACACAGTATACTCTGTAGACAGGTTATTAGTATATTAAGAACCACTGTTTGGTATATATATGTATAATGGATAAGGGCAAGTTGGGTGGTGACCTTGTTTTGGGTTTAATTGCAATCAGTTAATTGTTTCAGATTGTTAATGAATAAGGGATTTGAAAGCAAGACTTGAAAGCTAAGATAGCATTTTAAACAGGTTGGCCATACATTCAGGTGAGGTTTACTAAACAGTCATTACTTATACGTTTGAAATAGCAGTTCTATACCCTAACATGAAGGGTTAGTCTTTGATGAAAGTGAACTTGGCAAATACTTCACAGAATTGGATAGAAATAAGATCCATGCAGCAAAATATGTCTAAATGATCAAAATTATTTTGCTACTTTGTTTATATGACAATGCACTTTTTCATACTTTTCGAGCTAGGATTTAATTTTGCAACCATCACATTGCTTCATATGTAGTCACGCATGGTTTCATATATAGTCAAATAGATCCACTGGACCAGCTGCATACTTAGGTAAATAGATCCACAGGCAGTAAATCAAAGCGCCTGCTATAATACCACTTCTAATGTTTGAAAATAGATATGTTATACCAGTTTCATTTTCCTGAACTGTTTGTTTAACTCTGCTTTTTCTTAAGTTGCTGTTGGAATGCTTTAGTATATTCGCAGCATGATGAACTTGGCTTTACTTTTGCATACTTTGTTTTAAAGTGAGGTTACTCCACTGACTATAATTGTACCACCAAACTTAGAAAAGATTGAGAGCATAATCTCAACAAAAACCTTTATCACAGTTTAATACTGTGTTTTATTTTAAAACTGTATTTCAAGGAATGTTTATACTAAATAAACCTGCACTATCAATAGGTTGTATATTATTTTAGTCTGCTTTGCTACTACAACTAGACTGACACCTAGCGTTAAACTAGCTACTGAGGTGTCTCCATGTTCAATGGATGGCGTTAGCAGCCACAGATGGGATAGATAAGAACTTCACAAGTACTAATTTTGTTTTACATCCACAGAAACTTAGACTACAAAATAGTCCTGTGTGAACAGCAGTTTTAAATAAGAGAATGTAATTTTGCTATGTTTTTATGGCTGGTCTAAGCAGTTCTCCTAATAGGCTTTTGTATTGCTTGGCACCTAACACAGGTTTGAGTGTAACAGGGTTTTAGTTCGAAGGGCTTTGGTTAATTATCTGCTATTCAGTCATATTGTTGCTGATTCCACTGTAAGCTCCATTATGCCTGGTAAAGCCTGTAAGTAGTGCATAGTACTGGAATGTACTTGAACAAATATTGATCGTCCTGTTGACAACCTCCCCCCCTTTTGCTTTTGGAGCACTGTCTAATAGAGCTGAGCAAATATATCACATGAATATCTCATTAATTTTGCCATTCCTGTATTTGCCAAATCACTAGTTCTCAAACATATTAATTATTCAAACTTATGTGGGAGCATATTAGGTGAATAAATCTTCATCTGTAGGCAATTTTTAATAGATGATTATAAAGATTACCAATTTACATTGGGTTTATTCTGTTCTGTAGTAGGAGATGTAGACATTCTTACATGAATTGCAAATCGTTGTTATTTTCAAATAGATACTGAACTGAGTTTCCTTTAGTTCTGCAATTCAGAGTAATAGTTTGTGTTTACAGTTTGCCATTCTTTGGGTGGAACCATTAATGATTCATCTCTCAAACCTTCTCCTCTGCTTCTCTTCTTTTGAACAAAATTTTGTTAAGTACTTTCCAGAATAAAAGCAGGTGAAACACGAGGTGGCTTTTCCATATCTCTTTTCCCTTTCCTTTATCATATGTGCTGAGTTTTCTTATCTATTCTCCCTCTGTAGCCCTTCCACTTTTTACAGGAATTTAATTATGTTCTCCCTTCCTTCTTCTTACCTGCTTTTTTCTATTCCTCAACTCTTTCTTTGGTTTCTTTGTCACTTCATGTTATCTCTACTTCCTGTACTCAACGGTCCAGAGAATCTTTTTGTTTGCGATCTTGTCTTGTCATTTAACCTCTTTGGCTGTTCCACTGGTGTTTCTCTCGGGAAATACCCTTTCCTGAAAATATAACTGAGTCCTATGCTTCTGTGTTTCAACCCCTTGTCTTGTCCCCCTGGTTTTAATACTGCCAATTTTATATTGGTTGTAAATCAATTTAGCTAATCCACACTGCTCTGCCTAAACTGCAACTTCAGATTTTTCTCAGTCACCCCTCAAGATTGTGGAAGACCCTATTACATTTGAGTAAAATACTTCCAATAGGAAATGTGTTACCAGCTGCAAAAGACTGAATTTATGCTGTGAATGGATGGAGTAAGGAGAGGTTTTCTGGGTTTATCCATTTAGCCTTGAAACTTGTCTTCTGCCTTTTTGGTGCTTAGTAAGTCACTAAGAACAAACACCTCACAGGTGATTAGCAATTACATGTGCCTGAAGAAATTAGTTTTTGAAAGCAGACATTGTCTCACTGGTATCTATTCACTGAATAGAGAGCTGCTCCAGTTGTCTGTGAACAGAGACTGTGCTCGAATATATGTGCTCACAGAAAAGCGCAAATTGAGTATGCATACTGCACCTGCGTTTCAAACCTTGTGATTTACTTAGCAACTTAATAGTCTTTTATTAAAACCTTCTAATGTAATTTTATATGTCACTTGATATCTTAAACATCTATACTTACAAGTAGTGAATAATATATTTTTATGATGTGTGCTATGAACTGTGTAAATCTATAAATTCGGACACTTCAGAATAATGTTGACTTCCCAACTGAAAACAAGTAAATGATTTAGCAGAGATGCAAATGTAGAAGTGTGGCATGTATTTTGATCCTATTCCAAAATGCTGACAGTATAACTGTACTGTATGTATCTTTGGACTTTTTAGTGAAAGAATACAGTGCACACATTGAGCAAGTGAGCACAGCAGGAGTACTTTACAGTGAATATAAATAGTTTTACTGAATCAATAGTATTGGATTATATCAGGCAAGCAGTACCATTTATGTTAACAGAAGTGCATGCTGTGATTTTTCTGAACTCTCTTTGAAGTTCAGTTGTGTCTTTTTCTATTGTACTAAAATATTAGATCATCACTACTGATGACTTGTAATCACTGCTTTTAAATTTACATGTTGATTGATAAGGTAGGATTATCATGTGATTAAGAATGAATAAGAAATGGGAAACTTCTGTTCCCAGCAGTGCCCCAGATTTCTCTTGTGACTGCTTAAACAGCTTAGCCTCTCGATATTCTTTTTCCCATTTAAGCAAAAAGAGGGCATCAATGCTTTCTTTCCTTGTGAAAGTATACAGGAGTAATGTCTCCTGTATTTCTGAATACTTGTAAGGTAATCAGATGTATGTTAAGGATAAACACATAAATTTCATATACAGTGAATTTCAACTATAGATTTGTAATCGCTTTTAGAAACAAAATAAGATTTTTTTCCTGTCATCTTTATTCCAAATTTCATTATATTGAAATGCGACTGGGTAATCCTTTTTAAACAAATTTCTATAAATTCAGAAAGAATGAAGAACAAGAACCCACTCAGCCTGTTTCTGACTCCAATAAAAACTACATGCAGGGTAGAATATACTGAAAAAAAAAAAAAAGAGGTCTTTTAACTGAATATTTAACAAGCTGTAATGCACTCTCTTTTTTTCCTTTTTGAGTAAAACAGTTGGAGAAAATCTGATATTTTTGTCAAATCTCAGCCTTTCAAATATTACTGCATTGGTGAAAATAGATTTTTACATTTAATCGGAGAGTATGTCATGCGTAATTAAAAGTCTGTAATTTTAAATTAGCTAAATTTTGGAGGAGAATTAGTTGAATCCTGAAATAGGTTCATTGGGATGTACAAGAATTGAAGAGTTTCAAGTAACCCTTTTGCATCCCTCATGTACGAAATGTGTGCCTATTAATACTTCACACCATATTACTAGCAGGAGTAAGGTGATTCTTGTGAATGTCAGACTTATGTGTGACAGATGAAAAAGGAATGAAAATGAAATAAAATGGATACAGAATATAAGACTACAGCTTTAATTTTGTCCCAGGAAGTACATTATAGGTAAGAAGTATGAAAATAATCTTTTTTGCCTTAGGATTTGCCAACATGAAACTGGCATGCTAGCCCTTTTGCATCATCCCATTCTTCTGTGTGGGACCAGTGGAAAAATGGTTAAAAATTAGTTGCAAGAAGAAAAGGAGAGACTGGGATGCAAGAAATGAAATTTCCATATTCCTTGAATTTCTTATCTTGTCTTCTTGATCTATTTTTCATTCTATGAGTCACTCAGATTGTTATAATGTTGCCTGGAAAGACAAAGAAGGATTCTGGCTGAGTAGAACTGTGGACTAATGGATACTTAAGACAATGACATTGTCTCCCAGCTGAAAAGTGCACCACATTCTTTACCATATCTAGTTGTTGTAATATCAGTATGAACCTTTGATGAAATGTATCTCCTAAAGAAGTGGAAAATTCAGAAATATCAAAGGCACAAAGATAATAAGCCAGAATATTTGCCCCATTTACTATTACTTGTGCTATTCTGGGACAGGCTGATCGCTCTCAAGGAGAGACAGGGTAAGATGTGCTTATGAACATTATTATAGTCTCCTCTTGTTCTCTAGAACTGTAGGAAATGTCTCTTACCCCATATAAATACTGGAGTTCACAGGCCTGCTTGATTCAAAGTCAGTAAGTACGTTATTTGAAGAACAGCTTCCTTTATATTCTTAGTAGAACTTGGGATGGAATCAGCTATATGATAAGATATATGGCTAGGAGTGAGTTAGGCTACACATCAACGTATATTAATTTAGACTTGTGATCCAGACACACAATCACTGTTTAGATTGGGTTATCCCATAGTAAAACGCACTTGAAAACAAGCAATCATGCTGAAGCATGGCACAGAATTAGGACAAATGCAGGAACTCTCAAATTGTAGGAGAAATGATTCCTAGTGCTGTAATGATCAGACAATTCATGGATGCTTACAGACTGCATGGGGCATTTGAGCACATCTGATGTTTGAACGCTGCCACAGAAATCTTCATGGTTTTTAAAAATTTCTGTGGAATTTCATTCCTATAATAATGCATAACATAAAGAAAAGGATGATATTTTAGGTTGCAGTTTGCTATGGCTATACAAAAGAATATTTTTATATCTTGTTGAGCCAATTATCCATTGCTGCTCAAGGTTTGATTTTTATCAGCTGGGGAAAGGTTACCTAAACTGCAGTGATAGTGGATGTTAACAATTTGCCAGTGTGCCTCAGCCTCAGGTTAGGTGTGGTGGTGTTGTGGGTTTGTTGCTGTTGGTGGTGTCTTTTTAGCAAGATATCAGACAGATCTACCTAGAGCTTGTAGCTGTTACAGGTCGCCATCTCTTGGAAAGGACAAAAACATGTAAGGGAAGATAGATGCCCTGACAGAACTTCTCCTTAAAAATAAATCCAGCCTAACGAGGCTGATATAGCCTACTTGCTACTTTATTGATAAATTTTCAAAAGCTATCCTTTCTATAAACTAAGTTAAACAATTATTTTCTATTCTATCACAAACTAGCTAAAACTCCTAGATACACAGCATCTGTCTCCAGAAATTGCCCCTCTGTGGGAATTTGAGGAAATGAGGTTCCATGTTAGTAGAAATAAATAAATCATGGCAAATGTGTAAAGATATCAGAATTACTACCATAAAGCTCCATAAGTAAAAATTAAAAATTCAAAGGAATAGGTTGGAAAACCAACTTAAAGACTAAACAAGACTAATGAAAAAACTTTGCCATTCTTGTTAATACCTAATTCTTATGAATTAAATTTCTCACTATGGTTGTAGTAATTTTTTTCATGCAAAATAAATTTTCTGTTTTCTAGATAAACACAGCATGGTAGTGTTCAGCTTAATACATATTTAAATGCTCAAGATTGAAAGACCTGCCAGATGCCAAATTATGAAATATAGAGTATTAGCTCTTTTACTTCTATCAGTAAATACTTTCAGCTGTGAAGTTTTCTTATTTGGTTGTTTATTTTAAATGCTCTAGTCAATGGAATGAGGGCTGCCCAGAAGAGGAAAAAAGTTAGAGTTAATGCTCTTGTTTAAATCTGTTAACAAAAAAAAGAACTTGTTCCTTCCTTATCCTTTCTACAGGCTCCTTTCTTTAGAGTGCAATACTAAGATTCCCCAATAGATGCCCTAAGAGATCTCTTATAAACATCACAACTAAGTACTCAAATTAAGTATCTTCAGCTTTCTCTTTGTGTGGCATTTTTTTTTAATAGAATCTGTGTTATCTACTATTGAATGGTATTATGTTTTCAGATTTCAATGATAATGAGTAATGAAATTATTTGATCCCAAATGAAGTCAAAAAAGGCTCGACGATAAGAAATTAAATATTTATCCTCATTGCTCAATTATTTTTCAGTAGTAATTTTTAAGGTGGATATTAATTCTGTAGTGTATTATCTCTTTATTGTTTAATCAGTTGTTATTTTATATTTACAAGACGAGAATGGGGGCAACATCATCTTGTCAGAATCATTATCATTGCGAAGTTGCTACACACTGAAATGAATTTATAGCATTTATTTGATTAGAAATCATAGCAAAATCTACATATTTAACCTGAATCTAGGGGTTTTTTTTTTTTGTTCTTCTGAGTTTACATCTATTGTTTTGTGGCATACATTTGAATTATTTCGATGAATTTCAAAGATAGGTTTCTTGTGTGTGAACATTGTTGCATATTCCTTTTATTTAAGGAATTGAGTCCCTTTGTGAGAACTGACTTTGAGGAGATATGGGGTAAACATTAATGTGCCTTTATGATCCTTTTGTCATTTGTTAGATCCCCTGTGCCAGATGGTTGGCACAACCTTTCTTCAAGCCACAAGTAAGCTAATTTTCTTCTATACCATTTGCCATTGTCTGCCATTCTGGTGCTTACGATGCCCTGCTGTTATAAAAGCACTGGTCCAGGTCTCAGTACACTTTATTGTACTTTTTGATGAGGACAGAGTTTGTAGTGAATGCATTTTCATCTTTCATTAAACAGACATTGAGTAAAATAGGCCAGTGGAAGATGAGGGAAAGATGTATCTGTCCAAACTTCATGCTGTGTGTGTGCAAGAGAGAGATATTTGGAGGATTATTCATGCCATCTTATGTCAGAGCAGGCTGAGAGTTCTTATGCTGTCGTTGACTTGAAGCTAATCAATGATCTTCACCAGTAACAGCTGCACTGAAGGGGCAGCTGTCTCCTTCCAATTAAAAAAAAAAAAAAAGTACACTGTTAAAAAGGAGTGGAAATTAAACCCTATGAAGGGCAGTACTTTGGACTGTGTATTTAGAAATGTGGTTTCTTTGTTGCTTGAATCTATCAGATTGCCTGAAATTATTCTTGGTATCTTGGTATTAAGCTGCAAATAGAAGTGTCTTTAAAATGTTGCATATTCTTGATTCAAAGAGAAAAAAAAAAAGAGAGATTTTTTTTTTTTTTCCTTTCAGTCTTGTTTACTACTTTGTAACTGTCAGGTTAGCTGGGACAACAAATTAATTGATACTTTGTAGAGTCAGATTTCAATATCCTGGATTGTTTGGTAATCTGATAATGCTATTCATGGAAACACTTTTCTCATTTTGAATGTTTAAAGATATATCACAGAAAAATAAAATGTTGTTCTTGAACTTACAGGTGGTGAGTGGTACCAGCCATACAGAAGTCACTGGAATAATCTGAAGAGTGAGTAACAGTGCAAGTTTCTGAAATTTCCGATTTTTTTCCTTACTCATTGTTAATACAAAAACCCAAGCACAAAAAAAAATTGTTTTAGAAGTGCTAGCAGTCGAAAAGCCAAGAGAAGAAAAATAGGCGCTTCTGAAATACTGTGCTTACTCTCTAATTCTACATTCATTTTGCATGCAATGCTATAGACAAAGTAAGTAACCCTTTCTGCAGAATTATTTATGGTAGAAAAGGAGATCCAAATTAATCAAAGAAAGTGACTATTGTTCTAAACTCAGTTATGGATAGTCTGTAAAGTATGAGAGCAAATGGTTTGGACAAATACTGAATGGCTTGCTAAACAACTTCTGTCGTGTTATTTGCATTGACTTCCTCTTAATATATTGAGACTTTGATCTATTTTCTCTTTGTCTTACATAAGGTTTCCTGCTGTATTGGATCCTATATTAAACAGCACCTCATAAATACAGAACAGAGAATCTTTATTATTAATACCTATAGTCTTAACAAGCACAAAACAGCTTTGGAGTTCCTCTGTCTTTCTCATCTTTACAAGAAAACATTAGTACTTACTGCATGGCTTCTCTGCCTAATAAAATGGCAAATGCTTCAAATACAGTAATTCAGGTAGAAAAATGAAAGCCAAGCATAACTGACTGCCAAGCACATGGGACTCTTAAGTATACCAAACTCTGAAAATTGTGTGACATACTGTGTGGGATCTGGTAAGGTACTATCATAAACTACCCAACTTAAGGTTATAGAAACCAGAAACATACTACTAAGCATCAACAGTCTCTCTGGACTAACAATTAATTGTTAAACACAGGATAAATTCTCCATTAGAGTAGTGTACATTGGTCTGCATTACATCCAGTAAAGCAATATCCCAGTGAAATACCCTGTGGATGAAAATGTTTCAACTGCAAACAGTGATGATGTACTATATGGGTCACAAAATAATGAAAAAAAAAAATTTAGTTCATTCACTTTTTTTTTTTTAAAAAAAGAGCAAACAATACACAAAATGGAGCTCATAAACAATATCCATCAAGCAGATGACAGAAAGTTGTCAGGATAAAAATAAGCCAAATTTAATTTCTATTATCTGTGATAGATGATACAGAGCTACATTAGAGGAAACAATAGAAAACGTATGTGCTACAAATATGTCAAAGTAATTTTAATTAAATATGAGCTTTGTAAACTGGATGTCCCACTGTGTCTTCAAAAAAGATAGATGAGCATGATCAGATACACACATTCCAAAATGCAAGAATGCCAAGATACCTTAATGTATTGCACTGTTGTATCATTATTTACACTCAAATTTAAGAGTGTAAGTCCTCACAAGATTTAAAGATTTTCAGAAATTTTTGAGTCTTCCATGTGCTATTTTTGAGGTTGTCTACCAATTTGCAGAGCCAAGCAGTAAGCTATAGCATGTCAGACCTTCCATAATTTGATAGACTTCCTGACTACTTCATTAATTGGGTTACATAAAACATTTATGTAATTGTTGATCATTTGTTTAATGTACTTTCATAATGGCAAAGGAAAATGTATGGGCAAGATCCATGTTTCCCCTCACAAGATTTCACTTTCCACTTAGTTTGGAACAAACCATTTTTGGGTTTACCTCTGTCCCAGGAGAGTTTCTAGTGCAGCTGTGCTAGTAGGAAAGAAACTTGACTCTATCAGTTTTGTACCCAAAATATTGTCATTAAGTAGTGCAATTTTAATTCTATCTGTACTTTGCAAAACACTTGAGAGAGCTTAGGAGAAAAAAGATGGGAGAAGGAGAACAATAGTGCTTCAGAAACATTATCCGGATGCCAGCCAAGCTGGTTTTATGATAACTGGCAATTATAAAGGATTGGATCAATAAAAGCCTGGTTGATTTGGCTTTATACTCTACACGTTGCATGTAAAAGTTAATCACGTTTCTTCTTGCAGTGCCATGACCTAATTAGCAGCCCAATAAGAACTCCCTTACAAAATAGCGATAAGCTAATGTGATCCAACCATTTTATTATTCCTATGTTAACTAGTTCAGTTCTTTAAGTATGGGATTTACCCAGTTTTGTTTCTCACTACAAGTTTATTCCACATGTAGACACAAGTATAATTAACCTAGCATGCTAGTGTATATCAGAACAGCTGACCTCTGTCTGGCTTTACCCTAGTCATGGGTGATTTAAAGGCAGTTTAATACTTTAATCTGTAACACCTTTTCCCGAAGTGCCCGAAGCAGGTAACCTATAACGCCATGAAGAGTAGATATTTAATTTTCATAATGATTTTACACTGAAGATTAAGTAGTTACTGTTTAAAAGTGGTGGAATGGATAGTAAATTAATTTAAAAGTAATAAATCAGATACAGGTTTAGTTATCTCACAGTGAAACAGATTCAAGTGAGACTTCAAACTATCGTTTCTTTGCTTGACTTCACACAAACGTATTTCTAAGTTTTGAGGCCATTAGCTTCTGATTGTTTTTTTTGTTTTATTTGTTTCTGTTTCTCCAGAGGTACCTGTTTTCCTTCTTATAAACAGAGGATGTAATTAATAGTCTTATGAGGGTGATTTTTTTTTCCCCTTATGTTTTTCATAACTAAAGATGATTCACAGTAGCATGTCAATGTTTTTGGTGTGGGTTACCATTGAGGAGCTCTATCTCGACACTTGATATGGATGGTAGGGATTACCTATACAGGCTGTGCAAAGCCTCCAGCACACTTGAGTTTTCAGATAGCCGGTTGATATATTAAAGCTTATGAATATTGCATAACATCCACCCTGCTTCAGACATGGAAGCCCAGTAATCCTCTGCCCTTCGGTTGGGAACTGCTCGCTATTTCACAGCCGTTGCTCTTCTTTCTGCCCGTGCTGCCACCTGCCCCAAGCGCTCGGGGGCAGCCGCTCGCCGGGAGAGAGGCGGGGAGTCGGCGACGGGGGCGGCCGGGGAACACGGAGCGGGGCGCTGCCCCCGCCGAGGGGAGACCGAGGGGGGAAGCGCTGAGCTCCATCGCGGCAGCGGCCCTCCGGGGGGGCGGGGAGCCCTTCGGCGACACGGAGCGGGGGGGAAATACAAGACGTTTAGTTTCTCCCACCCCATAAAAAAAGAAAAAAATTTTAAAAAGGGCTGTAGGGTGCGTGTGCGTGTTGGGGAGTTGAGAGCAAGTTTTGGTGCCCGTCGGGTGCTGCGGGGCGGGGCGGGGCGGGGGCGGGGCGGGGGCGGGGCGGGCCGGGCCGAGCGGAGCGGAGCGGAGGCGCAGCGGCAGCGGCAGCCGGGCTCGGCGGCGGCGGCGGCAGCGGCGGGGGGAGCGGGGCCGGTGCTGTCCGCCGCGCTGCGGGTGCTGAAGGGCGGGCGCGCCGGCCGCCTCCCCGCGACGCCTGGGGCCGGCGGGCGTGCTCCCGGGCGGGGCTCCCCGCGCCTGCCCGCGGCGGGAATTGCTTCGAGTTGTCCCCGGGCCGGCTGGCTCCCTCCGCCGGATCGCGGGGGTCCGCTTTCGGCTTTGTTGAACGGAGGAGAAGTGTTCCGCTCTTTGCGGTTCTCGGGCGGGGACCCGGCGGTTTGTTTTTTCCCCTTGAGGACTTTAGTGACTCTTGGGTAAGGTAAGCAGGAAATTTTTTTTCTTTTTTTTTCCCAGCTGATATCTTCATAGAAGTGGTAGTGGGGTGACGAATGGGATGGAGGAGCTGGCAATTAAAAGCAGAGCAAAGTTGGGAGCTCATTAGCCCTTAGGTCAGTGTAGGGGCAACACTTGGAAAAGACGTGTGCGGTTTTCAGTACGAAGGGCTCTGTAAACAAAAGATGAATCTAGAATGAGAAGTTAGAGGCTTATTTTTCTTGTAAACTTGCTATCAGGTTAACATTTATATGTTTGAAAATATTTGCTTTTGGAAATCTTGAGTGTTATAAAAAGGTATTAAAAGACATTACAGAAGTTGCTTTGTATAAGCACCAGTTTTGGGGGACAAGAAAAGCTCTAATTGATTCTGTCTGGGGGAAGAAGGGATACATAAGGTCATTCTGGGATGTACAGAGCAAAGTAGGAATTAAAGAGGATTTAAAAGCATAGCCTCATGTTGCTCTTGTGTGTGCCTGTATACGTGTGTAACAGAAGGATGGTGATACCTTGTTACTTGATGAACAATTTAATGCTGTAACACTGTGAACTTGTGAAACGCACCTTTCTGAAAGGGATCATCCCCACCTCTACCTCCAAGGTCAATGTGGTGTGTGTGTGCCCGTGAAAGTTGTGGATTGTTTCCTTTGATATCGACTGGTGAATGTCAGGCCTTCCTCCAGGCTACAACTAGGTGTAAATGCAAATCTCTGATTTAATAATACCATATTATGTTATGTTATAGGACTGCTGTTGTCTGTAGTTGAATGGAACTGGAAGTGTGGACATACGAAATGTACATCTTACTATTTCAGCAGCGTTTAACCTTTTGCAAGCTTAGTAGAGAGCTCTGCTTCACAGAGGGGTTTTCTGCTGCTTCTGTGAGTTGTCAGAGTTCTGCACACGCAGTCATGAGCGCCACACAGGGACTTCTGCACACGCAGAGCTGGGTGCCACACAGGAATTTCTGCACACGCAGAGCTGGGTGCCACACAGGGATTTCTGCAGACGAGCAGGGCTGAGCGCCACGCAGGGATTTCTGCACGTACAGGGCAGAGCGCCACGCAGGGATTTCTGCACGTACAGGGCAGAGCGCCACGCAGGGATTTCTACACGTACAGAGCACCATGCAGGGACATTTGTGTCTGAGATTAAGGCTGATTCCAGAAGGGATGGGCTGCTGCTGCTTGTAGCCAGTGCTACTGAGATGGCTGAACACAACAAGCAGGCGAATGAGGTCCCCACCCTGTATTTTTTAGCATTATGTAGCACCTTACATTCTTGTGGCTGTGACGAATTTTCTTTGGAACTGGGACCTAAACCACAATTGTTTCTTTACATAGTTGTCCTACACAAGTGATAACAGCTGTAGTAATGGAGTGTAACTTTTGCTAATGAGATGAAGCTGATGAAAGGAGACTGTTTCATATTATTATATTATTTTTTAACTCCTGCATCACTTATTTAATGTTAAGGTGGGTTGTTTCTATTGAATATTTTTATCAGCTGGAATATAAAAATAACCATCGGGCAGCAACACAGAACTACTGAGGAGTAAAGTTGAAAGCAAGCAAATTGAGGAGAAAGTAGTTTAGGTTGTCAGGGCTTTCATTAAATGTAGGTAGAATTAGGAAATACATATGTTTTGCTATTCCCCCCACCCCTCAATTATAAAGCAGCTATTGCCTTCCTCTCTCAAACAGTAGGGAAAGAAAGTTTATTACGCAGCACTTGTACTGGGTGCAAATCTTGATTAATAGTCTACCCATCAGCTAGGACAGCTCTTATCATCTGCCATTGACGTGAATATTAATCTGCTTTGAAATGTTTTGATAGAATTTTAAACAATACTTTTTAAAGTATAAAGATTCATGAGGCTTGCTTTCTAAAGTAGACGTTACAAAAATATTTTGGAAAAGTTAATTTTGAAACATGTGGTGCAAACAACGCATTAACTGATGAAAAAAAACCACCAAAGAAAGCCCCAAACCAACCTATTAATTATATGGCCAAACTTTTGATGTTTAGCTGTAAATATATAGGGCCTGAATCTGAAAATCCTTGTTCACTTGAGTAATCTTTATTCATACACATAGTTCTGTTAACTGCAAAGGGACTATATCCATCATTACATGAATAAAAGTCATTGATCTTGCTGAGATCAGTCATTTTTACCAGCATTAATCAGGTGATAAACTTTGATGCTAAGACATTAATTCTGAGCTTTTAAATTTCTATCTTATATCTGATTGTATTTTCTATGTAATGTTTCGCCTTCATTTGTATTTGGCTGCTTTATTTAATAAATTATCTTTAAAATTGGAGATTTGAAATTATATGTAGACTCTCAAGGAAATAAAATGGCACTGCTGTTTTTCAACAAAATGGTGTTCTAAATATACATATACATCAGGTGTGGTCCATAGCCATTTTGGCCATCTGTTCTAATTAGAAAAAGTTTGTCTTCAGTAGTAATCCTTATTCAAGCATATTTGTACACTTGTAAGGATGTGATTTTGTATACTGTACAGTTCCAAGACCTTTAACACCATTCAAAAGTTGAAGAAAACTGGATACTAATGACTTGAACAAACAGCTGACTGCAGAATTAATGCAAGCTCAGGGAGGAGTTTTGTCATAAAATCACTATTCAGGGAAATCCCCTGTTTAAAGTGATGCTTTATAGACCCTGCTAACACTGATCAACACACAAAGAGGTGCATGTGAGGGCATACACTTATTGATGATATCAACATACTTACAACCTGTCAGGCATCCTAAGCTTAGATAGTGCATCACTTGGCTATTTGCTGGGCTACAGACTTTGACAGTAAATGGTACTTAGTAAAAACCCAAATGCTGTGGTTGCTCAGTTCTAGGTGTGTTCTGGATCTAGGTAATCATGCTGGTTTGTCATTCTGCTATTTTTTTTTTTTTTTTTTTTTTGGTGAGAGTTTATCCAATAATCCTATTTGTTTAAAAAAGCAAAGATATTCAATCCTAGAAAAAAAGAACTGTTACAATCACATAAATTATGTCTCCATTAATAGCAAACTTTTTTATCCTTGGGATAAATGCATGCACTTCTAAACCGTTGTTTTATATAATATTTTAGTTACATGTTAGTGACATTTGTGCCACTCTGACTTTTAGAGGCTACAAAATAATACTGAAAGCAAGGCTCTGCTTGGTTTTGTTAGTTTCAAACCTGAATAAAAAGGTGGAGCTCCAATATGAATAGTTCTGCCTTTTAACAATTCTGAATTTGGCTTAGATATTTCAGAGGTAAGAGGTCAGACTTAGGTAGCCAATTCTGATTTTTTTTTTTTTCTCCAGACTGGCAAACGTTATGGGACAATTCAGGACATTAAATAACATAGGATTGAATCATGGGCTCAAGGGGGACTAATGAATCAAATGCCACTCTCAACTTTGTTCTTCAGTTTTTCTAAGCAAAATCAGGAAAATAATCGTTAATTATTCAGTGTAGCTTGGCCTATTATGCTTCATAATTTTAAAGCAAAGTAAATAGATTAGCAAGTTTATTTGCAAATCTGTTTAATCCAGTTTTATAGTTCAAGCTTTTTTTTTTTTTTTTTTTTCTTTACTGAAGCTTAGGGAATAGCTGTCAACATATGAAAAGGCTGGGAACTTGTTTGCATAAGATATTATACATATTTAATACAGCATGCTTTTCCTTGCCTCTTGGTAAACAGAAAAGACAAAGAACACCCTTTTATATTATTAGAAGAACAGTAAATTGAAACTTTGTCTCTGTAGTAAAGAGATATTGAGAAGTCTGTGGGTGGAATAAGAGTTGTGGTTGACCACCACCTTTGAAAACTGCTGTATGAAACTCCCCCTAGCACCCCAATATCAAAGATTGCTAATGCCCAGGGAATGTAGTAAAGAGAAATCAAACCCACAGGCTAACTCTCTTTTGTGCTATTTGACAAATGACTTCTTTAGCTTTTGGGTTAATTGAGTAACCTCTAGTGACAAAGTCTTGTCTCCTAGTAGGTAGGTTGTGTTCCTTTCCAGCAGTTACATTTATTAACAGATATGTCTTCATTTGGATGGGCCAGTGCAGATAAAAAAATTTCTGCACAGTTAGTGTGGCAGAACTCTGAAAATGCTTCACATTTGCCAGTATCTCCCATTTCCTCTTTGCCGTTGATAGCTCTGGTTGTAATGGCTGAGTATATTGGTCAAGAGATGTAATGAAGTAAGCTCAAATCAGCCAAACTGTTGTGGTCTAGCCAGGCATGATTCCTTATCAAGTGGGTATGAAAATGACTTGAAAATATGTATTTGTTACCTTTTTTTAGCTTTATTTGATAGAAATATTTATGCAGGTATTTACCCTTACTACCCTAGAAATGCTCATAGTAAGTCTATTCAATTAATCACTCTTCTTACCATACACTAAGTGAAATTAGTAGTGAATTATTTGGTTGCATTGCTGAGTTGTGCAAATCTTAAGAAAATAAGAAGTTCTAAAGAGTTAAATGAGGGAAGAGTTGGCAGTGCTTACACTGATTGCTTGAAGTAGGTTGAAGTTCACAGTTTATTTGCATTTGAATTAATTGAGATTGGTGTCCAGCAGTGCTTCTCAGAGCAGGCTTTAGAAAGACTTTTTTGTATAATAAAGTACTTGAAAATGTTAGTTGGAAGATGAAGGATATTTAAAATACTTCTTTCTTTTCCTGACAAGAGTGAGCTTTTTTTTCATTTTCCTCTAAGTAAGGCTTATTGTAATTCTGAAATATTTTTACCACTGAATGGGCGTTCTTGTGTTAAAAACCACTGTCATTTTAAAATCAGCATAATAAAACTTTCTGAAATAATTTTTAGGTTCTTCATGAAGTTGTTCTTAATATCTACAACAAGAAGTAAAATAATCTTAAAGCAGCTCATGACATTTAATTACATAAAATGTTATTCCTTACAAAAAATGTTCTTTCATTAAATAATAGGAACTTCCAGATTATGACTTTGCATATGTTCGCTTCCATTAGGAAACAAAATATTTTAGATGCTTTCTGCATTGTAACTCTGAACTGTATGTATTTTCATTATTGTGACAGAACTTTGTCTTCCTAAATAATATGTAAATCATTATACTACTAATCACTCTTAAACAAATCAATGAGTCATGAAGCAAAAACAGGTAGAAAATTTTCTTCTTTCATGATGGGTAGTGGAAATAAACTTTTTTTTCAAATAGCTTGCAGATTATAACATACTTCAAAGTTGAACATTTTAAGTTTTTTTTTTAACTTTTTTTTTTCATAAATTTTTATTTAAAACACCACCTTGTCAACCATAATTACTAGGAAAGAAAGAAAAAAAGCTCTTTCACATGATTGTGGCAGCTCAATGGAATTCTTAATTCATACGCAAGAGCAGTCAAAAAATAAATGAAGCTTTTGTTTCTGTTAGAGACTGAATATAGTACCACCAGTATTAAAATTATATAACTTAGGAGGACAGTACCACCAATATTACAATTATATAAATGAGGACTGTATTTGGTGACAGTCATGCCCTTCCAGTGATAACAAGAAACAGGAGCAACAAAAGTATTGGATGCATGAAAATGCCATGATACCTAAGAAGATTTCCTTAGGGGAAAAGGTAAATAAACTGCAGAAAAGTGGGAAAAATAACTGAAAAAGTTACTTCTTATATTCAGTCTGAACCTCCCCATATCAGTTTTGCCCATTGTCCTTCTGCTGAACTCGCTCCGGTTTATCCAGTTTTCTTGCACTAGGTGGCCCAAAACAAGACACAGTACTTTAGGTGTGATCTAACTCAAGATGTTGATGGCCAGCATTGAAAAAGGTTCTAATATGTACCTACATGTAAAGACAAAATACTTACAAATAAGTGAAGAAGAGAAGCAAAATAGATTAGGAGGAAACTTCACTTATGAATTATATGTTCCATAATTTGCCACAGAAGGATTTCTTTTTTTTCCAGGAAAGCATAGCAATATGGCCTCTAGTCAAGACCAGCATAAGAATGCCTGTGTTGGCTATCATTCCTAGGATGTATTTGTTCCCTGTATG
This sequence comes from Strix uralensis, assembly GCF_047716275.1. NCBI lineage: Eukaryota > Metazoa > Chordata > Aves > Strigiformes > Strigidae > Strix > Strix uralensis. Next base: position 45,805,246 of record NC_133975.1, read on the forward strand.
AAATCTAGATGAGAGTGCACCCGAGTACAACTATATATAATTTTTACGATTGTATTCTCTACATGGAAAAGTTACTAAAATTTAAGGCTTTTTTTTAAGAAATTATCCTTGGCACCATGAAATTTATTTTTTTATGCAAGATTCACACAGAAAAGACTAGTATCTGCTTTCTGAGAACAAACTAGTGTAATGGAAAGCTAAATGCATATGAACAACTGATCAACTCACAAATAACAATCTTTTAAAGTTTCAGCATTCCAACTTTCTATTAATATAGCAGAAAATAACCTATTGTACTTAACTAAAAGAAGGGATGCACCATGTTAATCTTGAAAATGTTTTTTCCATTTTGCTTTCAGGAGAAGGAGAATTATTTTGCCACATTTTAGAGCGTTTTTTGTTCCTTCCGCATCACCATTTCTAGCAGTGTTTAATGTTTCCCTTCTAAGAGTCTGGTTTGAGTCTTAAGTCAACAAAAAGCAGAAACCTTCATAAGACATAAAGTTTGTACAATATCTTGGTGACTGTTCACTTTTTATGAAAGATTTGAAATTGTTGAACCTGTAGAATGAAATCTGAGACCAAGTACCTTTGGTAAAGGCAGACTTTCTCAGTGTTGTCCAGGTATTCCTCAAGTCTGACAGATGAATGCTCAGAAAATGGTCAGAAAGACAGTATCATTTCCAAGCATTTGCTCAGTTAGCCCTACAGTATTCACAGGAGTGCAAAACCTGATACTAAAATGAAACCTCTTATTTTAACACTGCGTCCTTCTTTTCTTCTTCACTCTGTTTCAAGATGGAAACATGAGTTCAGCTCATCATCTGTTTCAGCAGTGGAGAGGCCACAGAGAAGGAAGAGAGGCTCTTCCTGACAGTATTTTTGGCTTGTCCTTGTAAAATGGAATTAAGTTGCATGGGTCCTCCCTCTCCTTGCAGCAGCCAAGGTTAGCCATAAGCTCATCTTCAGTGAGAAATTGATGGTTTTAATCTTGAGTGCTGATTTTCAAACTGAAATACAGTTCATCACATTGCTGTTTTTCCATATTACCAAGCCCTTTGACAGAGATAATTCTTATTTAAAATAAACCACAAGACACACAGCACCAGGTTATGATAGTTTGAAGACTGATCGTATTTTGCATTTATTTCCTATGCTTTTGCTTTTAAGGTGAATGAATCTCAGCTAGTATAGAGGAGAGTTAAAATATTAATTTTAAATTTGTTCCTCTAACATATATGATATGCTTTTGTCTTCCATTTACACTATCTTTATATTCTTATGTAACTCAGAAACCCAGCAATAATTAGTGGTATGGTAGTACTTTAATGTGAAAATTATATTTCTATTTTACAATTTATGATTTTTGCTCCAGGCTGTTGTGGTAAACAGTAATATTCTGTAAAAAAAATGTTTGACATGTTGATGCATGGGCTGATTTAATTCTTTCTTTGGGACACTAAAAGAAAAAACATAATTAACATCACTCCTGAGATTTAACTTTTGTATTATGCTAATTATTCTTTGAACTGGAAACAGTTTTTCAAGTGAACTTAAACTGTGTTGCTTAGCTATAATTACATTTTAGTCTACTGTCTAATAATAGGCTGATTCTCTTCCTTTATGCTTTGAGAATTATTGTCACAAAAATATTTGAACAGTCTACATTTGTATGTTCTTGTTGCAGTCACCGAGGTGGGGGAAGGTTAGCTGCACCTTGGAAGTTTCATTTGAAGCATTAGTAGAGTGCTTCAGGCATCAGATCTTAAATTGGTGTACCCTATGGACCAAAAATCTCATATTTTAATATATTTGTGTCCTTTATATCCTTTCGGTGTGATGATCACATTCATCCACTGCTCTAGGCTCTCAGTAATTTCTTCTATGCATATGTAAACTTTTAAAAGTGCTTCCATGCTTGTCTTTGTAAAAATATGCATGGTATATACATAAAAAATTAATAAAGCTATACCAAAAACCTGATTTTTATTTCCAAAGCCTTAGAAATCAATATCAAAAATAACATCCTCCACTCCCATGTTATCATAATTTCTGAGATAGAACAGCTCTCATATTAATAAGAGATATAAATGAAAGTTTGTGATATAATTTACTGACTGTACTGAGTATTTTTATTAATTTATGTGCTGCATCAGACTTCTCCATGAACTGTGTGAAGTAATAAGGCTAATAATTTTGGTTTTATCATTCTCTGATTTCCTTGTGAGAGACAAAAGTTCCAAATTTAGTTAGTCTTGTATTTTTGATAAACTAGGTATTTGTTCCTGGAGTTATCATATGTAAATGCTGGAGGAAAGCTTAAAGATCTGATCATGAAGCTCTCAATGGTTAAAACATAAACAGAGAGTCTTGTACCTTTGTTCTTTTTTCTAATAAATAAAGTGAACAGTAGATTTTATGCATGCATAGAAATTCTGAATTCTGAAAATCTGTGTTAAGTATCATATTGGGGCTCTTCCGAAAAGAGTTATAATCTTATATATATGTGTTGCAAAAATAATTGTGGTTTTTTTTTTTTTTTTGATTCAAAGACTCATTTTAAACTTCCCATACATCTGAGATTCTTAAGGCCTCAGATTATCATTATGACTTTCAACATCACTTTTCTTATCCCAGCATGCAGCAGAAGGATGCTGTGGTACATTGATTTATATCTGTTAACATCCCTGTAAGGTCAGGTCTGGTGTTTTTAAGAAAGGAAAAGATTTGGTAATTTTGGGAGTTCCTTAGCAGTGGTTAGGCATTTCTCACTGAAACTGGATTTCTGAGGTGACCTTTGGTAAGGTCCACCAATCTACAAACCACACCTAGTTAGGGAGCACGAGAAGGAATTCCATTTGCTGAAAAGGATTATTGCTATCACTCTTGTCAGTGAATATTTAGGGACAAGTAGCTTCTCAGCACACTGTTCGTTCTGTGTATAAACTAAGTTTGTAAGCCAATAATCATTATGAAGTTTTCCTAGTTTTAGATCAGTGTCTGAGGGATCTGTTCCATCACAATCCTGTAATAATCGCATCAGAATTATTTGTGTGGGATACATGTAATACATAACTAACTTTCTTCTATTTCCAGTATTTATGTCCAGCAGTAATTATGCACTTCTGTTTTCCTGTGTTATCTTTTACATTACTTTCTTATCCCTCCTTTTGATAGTAATTTATTTCACAAATGGCCTCTTTCTGAACAAAACAAACACATTTTTTTGGTGTTAATGATTGTGTATTTAATTATTACAATTTCTAACATGTTCCCCTTGCAGCATTTCATGGAATACAAAATGTTACCTGTAAAACTTCACTAGTTAAAACACCTCCTTTAAGTAACTTAAACTGAGGCACAAAGAAATAGGAAAGTTCTACGGAGTCGAACTCCTTTCAGCCAACATACAATGCAAAAGCTGAATGAATATGCACTGTGCAGTGAAGGTTTATTTACAAACATGAGTGGTAAAAGTGCAGCTTCAGAGTTGAAGCTTCCCAATTGAAAATGATGTGTCTAGACAAATATATTCATCTGAAGTTTGTTAATAAGTGGAGGAGAAACAATCCAGAGAAAGACTCTTACGTAGTAAATTATTTTTAGAATTTAATGATACTTTATATAAAGGGCGGGGGGGGGGGGGGGAAGAGCTGATATTATCACTATATGAAAATTTGGTATCTTTGAGTTTTCAAATATAAAAAAAGTACCATTTAAGAAGTGTTGCCCATAAATTTCTAATTTAGTACATTTCTGAGTTTACCTAGTCTCAAGTTTATCAAGAAACAGAGAACAGAAAGTAAAAGGCTATGCTTTCTAGGACTTGGACAGTAAGAATCCTGCTACTCCTTTTTGCTTGTACTAACATACATCTATACCCAGAAGAAGCCACATAACTGCTCACAAATGAAGGGTTCAGAATTTGGCAGAACTGGGATTAGAGAACAGAGTGGAAAGTGAAGACAAAAATCAAGTAATTGTACATATAAATTAACAAAAGCTTCAGAATATGCTCTTAAATATGCTTAGGGAAAAAATTATGGACTGAGAAATATTTTTTCCTCTTGCTTCATGTTAAGAGACAGTTCCATTTTTCTTTTCAGCAGGAATTAAATTTTACTGTAGAATATTTAAGCAGAGGGCAGAAGCCCTTGACATATCTCACTAGAAAAACTGTTCTTGTTTGCTGAATATCTTAACATCTTCTAAGAGTAAAAACATTGATGAAATAATCCTAAACCAGAAGAACATAACTGATGACCCACCAAAAGAGAGTGAAATAATGAAGTTGCTACTTCCTTTAAAGACACAAAGAAGCGAAGTCCACAATAGCTAAAATTGTGACACTGTGGCTACTTTTTTTTCTCCTGTTTTCTAGTGGAAAAAAATTGTGGAATTACTCATGGAAAAAGCAAAGGAAAAAAAAAAGTTTTTCTGTGCTCTTAGACTGACTGAAAACTGGTATGATTACATTTACGTTAATATTATCATAGCAGGTTTGGATTGGTGAAAATATGAGGATAAATCAGACACCATATGTGCAGCTCCATGATTAATTACTAAAAGAACACTTCTGTAATGAAGATTACGGCATTGTTTTGAAATTTGCTTCCTCCTCTTTATCCTTGCATGCATGTTATTTCTCTCCATCTGCAGGAAATATTATGAAATTAGAGTCAGTGGGCAACTGTGACAACAGAAGAATATTAATCATAAAAAGCTGTATTACTAAAGAAGGCTCCTAAATTACTGGATGCTCACCAAGGGCTGTTAATGATCCACAATGTCAATCTAAATTTTTTTTCTGTTATATAATGAAATTAAACAACAAAACCCCCAAAGCTAGAATGCTGCTTTAGAATGGATGTTTACAATGTCAAGCTAAGTTAATGTCACATAGTGAAAACAAAACTTTGCAAATGTTGTCTGCAAGAGGAAAATCTATTATTTCTGTCTAAATAATTCAGAGAGTCCCAGCATCAGAAAAGTCTTCCATGTTGCTGTGGGATTCAGGGTCAAGTTTATAGTCACAACAATATAAGACAGACACCCATGTACTAAGCTTGCTTAAACATAATTTCAATTATATTTTAACTATGCTGATTTAAAGTTTATTGTGCTCACTTTGACATAATAGGGCAGGAAAAGCTGCAAATCAGAAAATAAACTATGTATTTTCACATTGTAACTAAATGGATCCTTACTGGACTCTGATATCTATCAGGAAAACGAAAGATTAAACTATATTAATCCATCATTTTGCAGACAGTCACTAAATGAAATTGGTGGAATGATTTAAAAACATTTTTTGTCTAGTTGAAGTGAAAATGCTTTTCCCATGTTGTGTGAAGATATTGGAAAAAGTAGGTGTCATGCACAAACCATGTAACTAGTGTAATTACTTACCTGTTTTACTTAAAGACCGGTTTAGACATCCTTTAGTTTGTCCAGACCTAAGAATGGAAATAAATCTTCATTAAAATGCTAAGAAATACTAAGCAGCATGTACTGGAATTAAGATTAGAAAATATTAGCAAACCTTTCATAAAAAAAATATTTCTGTGATTATAAGACTTATAAGGAGAAAGCACTATACTGTAAAAGAAAAAGTGAATTTTTAGAGGAGTATCAATTGATCTGTGTTTGGACTGCTGCTATCCCTCCCATCCTTTTGTACCCATTGATAAGTCTTTCCTTTCCTTCTATTGACCAATGGTGTTCATATGAGTGGCTGGTGAGCTGGACTAGGAAGCTGATCTGGCCAGAAATTAACCTTTTCCTCCACTACCCTCCACCTCAACTTGTTATCAGTTGGAATATCATGGCCTAAGATCAGTTTCATGGAACAAACCAGCTTGCATCAAAATTATATAAAACTGATTTGAACTAGTGTGTTACTGTGGACATATAGTAGGTGGTAAAAATAAATGCCCAAGATAAAAGTTGAACAGAACAGCACAGTCCTATGACTTCAGTCACTGAGATACTGGTAACTACTGTGTGCAGCCCCGCGCTCCCCCCCCCCTCCCCCAAAAGACATAGCTTTAAGCTTTTCTGTCAGGGTTTCTGGAGAGATACTTTGTCCCTATGCTATAATTTCAAGTGGGTGATGATAGCCTTGTGGGAATGTTATTCTAGAAAGAGATTACTGGAGAGCAGTGTTATAGCTACATTTATCCTCCCAGGCACATGTCTGATATCCCACTATGGTTAAAAAAAAAAATCCAAAATGTTGGAAAGGGTTGTCTTGCCTAGATTTCTACAAAATTATTCTTCTGGAGTATTTTTTAAATATCCTCTTTCAAGATTTGCATCTCCCTTGGGCTTTTAGAGTTGCCAAAACTGGAGCAAAATGTAGACCTGAATCCAAGCTACCTTTCATGGGTGATGTTCAAAGAAGTCAAGTAACTTTGGAAAGAAGGGATAATTGTGGATTCTTCTAATGACACTACTCACCTTTTTCCAATGTGTGTTGTGTAGTATCATATTGTACGCTCAGAACTGTGGGGAAGTTGGAGCCTGTAGTACTATTATGGGCCATGAATAAGGAGCAGTACCTAGTGGCACCTCTCAGATTGGAGTTTGGGTTGTCTGCTGGGGCTGGCTTTAAGGATAGGAGGCTGCCCAAAGCAGCCAGCTATTGGGAGAGAGCAGCAATGTCTCTGCTCTTGTTTTGTTTTCAAGCGTTCAGCCTGGAAATTCCAGCCACTGGCTGCAGTGCCAGCACTGAGTGTTGGCAATCCTTTATTAAGTGAGAAATTAAGAAATATGAGCAGTATGCACTGCAGCAAGGGATATCGCCTCTCCTTCCTTAGCATCATCCCCCTTCCCCTCATCTTCCACCCCATGCCAATAAGAGGAATGGTGAACCTGATTTTCAGTCCCCTTGTTTATTACCTTTATCCTTTGGCGCTCTCCTCTTCTTCCTGCTGGAACTTCCTATTACTACAGGAGTAACTCAGTCCCTGGCCTTATTTTTGGAGGAGGCAAAGAGAGAAGGCTTGACCTGGGTTTGCCATCAGCTGTGACTTGAGATGATCTCTATCTGTATGCTGTCTTGCTCCAGAGGGCAGAAATTGTTATCCCCTTTCTTCATTGACTATACAGAGTGCCTCATTTATGCAATTGTATGCTTTAAGACGCTGAAGATGAAAGAAATGTGATTTTTTCCCTCTGTCTGTAGGCAGGGTAATTCTGCTTTTCCACCATGGGTCACCATGAGAAATTTTGAGAATATGGGAATGATGATATTAAAGTGCCTAATTAAAGACAAAAAAATGATTTTCTTTTATCTGCATAGCCTCCATTGAGGCTCTTTTTTCTGCTTAGTAGTCACATAAGAGCTGCAATAGTATAAATGTAATTGTTCTGAGATTGCATCATGTGTTGCTGTACAAGATTAAAATCTTTTTTCTGCATATATAGTCTCCTGCAACTTTCAAAAAACTCTTTTTCTGTTTTGAGTAATCAGTGGTGGTTTGCAGAAAATCTCATGTGGATAACAAGAAATATTTGAAATTACTGAAGGGTAGGCATTCCCATACCTTCAAAATACAGACAGGGGCAAGAGGAGCTTTCAATTCTAATTGTATGGAGACACTTACCTGGGTCAGCACTGAGGATGCATTCATGCCTACGGTAACTGATTCATCAATAAAGGACCTGTGTGTAGCTGCAGCACTTGCACATTTGCCATCAATTATCCAATCGGCATTTGTGGCTGAGCAGTAGGAATGCGATGTTCAGCAATGTCTCCTGGCTCCTTGACAGAGTGTCACACTTCACAAAGATGTCCTAGACTATCCCAGTCTATGTGGTTGACTTGGAAATTGGGAACAGTTTCAGGGTGGAATGAAAAAGGGAGCACGGACTTACATCTCAGGCAAGGGGGTGATTACTCTTGAGGTTGTCATTTCAGAGCGATAACTTTATGTGAGAAGAGAGATGGGATGCTTTTGTCTATACACACAGCTCCTACCAGATGTGATACAGAGTGTCTGGTGATGACAGTACCTAAGCCATCTGGCTTTAATTTCTTATTGAAATGTAATTTTTTTCTGTTAAGAGGCTGCTCTTAGTGTTTCCTGGCACCATAGATGATCAAAACTTAGTTCCAGTCAATTTTACATAAACATTTCCCTATATTTCTATTATATAAATAAAACTGAAGATATTTACCTTTTTGCCTTTCCAAAACAAATATATATATATAAAATATTTAAAATTTTTGCTTTTTTTGTCAACAAATGAACACAAAAATTTGTTAATGTATTATACAGTGGTGGTGGAGGAGAGACAAAATTCATTCCTTTCACATGCTCACTGTTTCATCACCACATATTGTCTGCTCATTACTTTGTTTTGTATTATCTCCATTTCATTCTTCTTAGAAATGAAAATTTTGTTAGCTAATGAATTATTGAAAAATTTTATTTTACAATCCCTTTTAGTTACAAGCTCATCAGGACATTGTAGGTTTTCTGGTTTACTGTCAGCTTTCCAGCATCCATTTGGAAGGCTTTTGTTTAGTAGATATATTAAAGCAGTATAAAATCATATGCAGTAAAACTCTATAAAATAGTGTAAAGCAGTAAAGGATAGCAGGAAATTAAGGTTCTGATCCTAATGAATGGGACTGTGAGCACACAATAAGAGAAATGCATTATTTTATTAGAAATATCTATGCAAAATTTAAAGAAGGCTGCAGTTGTTCAATGAAAAATTAATATCATCTATAATGACGCAATAAATTTACTATAAATAGTAGAATGTAAAAGACCAAGTCAGCTGTCCCAGTCAAAAAAATCCTTTTTTCATCAGATATGACACTGCAGAGTGGGATTTTTTTGTCTGTAAAATCTCAGAACTGTATGCATTTGCTTCGCATTCTACTCAGTCTGTTCACTTCATTTTACATAAGTAAAGAAGATCCTTCTTTTATTCACTTGGACTTTAACATCCAAGTGAAGCAGCAAGTCTAGCAGACATCAGAGTTTCAATTCAAATTGGGGTCAAAGACACATCTTCAAACATGTTTCCATAGTATTCCCAAAGAATGCAGCTAAGCTGACAGGTTCTGGACACTTCCCCAATTGATGAATCTAAGAAAGCTCTTGAATACAACACATTGCACTAGCAACCCAAGCCAGATTTATGACTGACAGAACAAGTGCAATTTCCTGTATTTCTTTCTTACTATGCTGAATTCAAGCTCATGAAGAAAGTTGACCTTTGTGGCAGTAAAGAAGAGAGACAAGTCACTGCAAGCAGGAAAAAAGAGAGGCGAAAAACTCCACAGCAGTTAATTTAAAAAAGAGAAAACGCCTATAACTATTTTAGCTATTCAAGTACAGAACACTTTCACTTATTTGTATATTTCTGTATGATTAGACACAAACATTTTTAAAGACAATCATAAGCAACTTTGGATTTAATTAATTTTAGTTAATGGAGTTATTTTAGAATATTGTTTCTATCCTTGTGAAACTTCATTGTCACTAAGTCCTACAAACAGGGTAAAATTCTAAAGTACTAAGTATGGATTTTAGAGTTGTTTTCATGTTTTCAATTAGGGCAGGATTTCATCTGTAGTTGAGTTAATTATATTAACGTGGGCACTGGAGGAGAGCACTGGAGGGCAAATGTATTTTTGGTTCAATCCTGATAAGGACAGTCTGCCCTCAGCTCCAAAAAGTCCTTGTTTAGTTGATAGCTGCAACATTCATCAGTCCTTTTGGTAACTGATTGAACTGTTGTTCAATCCACACGCATCTTTATTCTCTGCAGTTTGATGATTTGATATTTCCTATCTGTGTTTGTACTGTTGTGTATACTCCGCTCCATCACACCAGGGTGCATTCATGTCATTCCACTTAAGTGTTCATCTGTGTTTAAGGAGGCAGGAACTTTGTATGTTATAGACTTTCCCATATCACATTTCTCTCCGATATGTCCTCTAGCTATCTTCCCATGCTACAAAGGCTGACGAAACACTACTTCCCCTGCCCCAAACTACCTACAGTCTCTCTTTATATGTTTGGGTTTTTAGCACCTAGTTTCCTTTTTTGGTCCTTTATATATTTTTTTTTTTTTTGTTACTTCAAATCCCATTAGAGGTAAAAAAAGCAAAAGTGTCTATTCCAATCTTTGCCATTTCATTGTGGTCTTGAGCCACAATCTCCACATGGGTTCACTTTAAACCAGCTGAGCTACTGAAAAATCCCTTTCACTGCATAACAAAAATGGGACCCATCTCTGTTGGCTAAAGAACTTCAATAGAGCAAGTTTCATAGACACAAAGGGATAAAATCATAATATTAACTAGAATACTTGCTTAATAGAAGGAGATTCTCTAAATTATCGTGGTAGTTTGAATTAACGGTAGGCATATCATGGTTTAGCGTTCATTCAAGGAGTTCAATAACACCAAGGCTCACAGTGGTTTTGTCGGTAACTAATTTTTTACCAAAACCCAAAATTTCCTTGAATAACAAAAGAGAGAAGTAGGGATGGCAGATTATCATCATGGTGAATATGGAGGAATTTTAGTCTTTAATTTAGCAGCTTACCTGTTTAAAAAAAAATTCTATCTTGAGTGGCCATTTTGCCTTCTCTAGGATGACATATTTGTTCAAATATTGATTTACTATGGAAGTGTCAACAGCTTTTGTTTCTTCTTACATTTAATTAATGTTTACAGTATTTTATTTAAGAAGACTAAATAAAAAACTTGAAAACAAAAATATTTATATTTTCTAGCATGCACAGAGCACAGTTACACAATGGTATGTTAGGTGTTAATTTACAAATTTTTTAAAATGTTAACAGTACCAAAATATTTGCCTGTGTTCTAAGACAGCAGATTTTATATCTCTGATTTCATAACATTTTACTGGGTCTGGCTGAGCCGGAATTGGTTTTCCCCTGTAGCAGCCCTCATGGTGCTGTGTTTTATGTTGGGAGCTGGCAGGGTGTTGATAGCACACTGGTGTTGTGGCTACTGCTGAGTAGTGCTTACACAGCACCAAGGCTCTTTCCAACATTTCCCTCCCACAGTGGGACGGGGTGGGCAAGATCTTGGGAGGGGACACAACAAGGACAGCTGACCCGAACTGACCAAAGGGATATTCCAGACCATATGACGTCTGCTCAGTATAAAGCTGGGAGAAAGGAGGAAGGGGGTGGGGTCACCCTTGGTCCTCTGAGGCAACCACTACGCGTATTGGAGCCCTGCTTCCTGAGAAGGCCCGACAGCGCCTGCTGATGGGAAGTAGAGAATAAGTCTGTTTTCTTTTTGTTTCTGCACGTGGACCTTTGCTTTGATTTGCTTTGCTTAGATTAAAACTGCTTTTGTTTTACCCACAAGGGTTGGTTTTTTTTCTATCTTATTTTCTTTCCCTTTTTTGCCCTTTTGAAAAAAAAAAAAAAAGGGGGAAGGGGGGGGGGGGGGGGGGAAGTGGTAGAATGATTTGGTGGGTACCTGGCATTTAGCCAAGGTCAAACCACCACAAACATAAAGTAGTTGAATTCCTGTTGGTTCAGATACTGCCATGATAAACATTAATCCTCTAGGATATTCAGGACCCAGCTATAACAAGCTTTCTTAATGAGGAAAGAAAGAGACTGACTTGCTGATAGTATAACTTTCACAAACTAGCACTTGTATATGTCAATGGTAAAACCACCAGTTTCCTGAGGTTGATACTGAGGTTTTAGGAAAAAAATAGATCAACATGCACAACTCAGTTCTATTAAAGAAAGCTTCTCTTAGATACGTGAAATATAGTACCCTCATTTTGTTCTGCTTTCTGTAATATTAGAGAAATTGTGAGATTGCAGTTGTGAGATGATGTGAAGAACATGGTAAGAAAGGTTTAAAATTGTCGTTTCTCATTTCATTATAATTCATTGAAACCTGGGTCACTGACATGAAGACATCTGGTGTCATCCTTTAAATAAATATAGTTTAAATGGTAAGATTAAATTAGAGCATGAAGTTATCAGCAAAGATTTCACCTAATAAGTGTCCCTGCTGCATCTTCATTCCAGGCATTTTGGCCTTTCAGAAATGCCCCTGTCACACTCAGGCCACTTGTGCCTGGGCTCATGAGAACCACCTGTTAGCCTTTAGGCTCAAATCCAAAGAAACTCTTCTAGAAAAGCCCTGGGCAGTTGCATCTTGCTCTTATCCCCCCGCAGACACTTGCTGCTTGAGCTTCTGTTTTTATTCACAAGTACCTGACAGTGGAAGGAGCATGAGGGTAGAGAGACACTAACAGTGAAAGGCAGGGAAAACCTGGCCCTTGCGCTGGCTGCTCACCACAGAGGTGCCCTGGGGGATGCATCTCAGAGCCACCTGACATCTTTGTAATGTCTAGGCAAAGACCAAGTGTGCTAATGCAGGACCAGGAACACAAGGGTCTGCACTCCACCTTCTGCTTGTGCAGCATGATAGGTTTGCAATTTAAATCAGGAAAGGAGTGAGGAGAGATGGACAGGAGTCAGCAGAGGCAGAATTCATCTGGCATGGTGAGGGCTTTTCGTGAGATTTTAAAAAAATGTATTCCTCTGCTTGTGTGTTCCAGCACACGAGCTGTCAGCAGCATCTCTGGCTGTTCAAAATGACTGTGCCAGCCTCATTCAGCAGGTGAAGGATGGAGAGCTTGTGCCTGCGTAGTCAGTGGCTGTAGCTGCATAAAGTAGCTGCTGAGAGACAGAGCAGATTGGTACACAGATGTATGAGCTGTTGGCTGCCATGGCAGCTCTGCATTCTGCTGTTGCAAGCCCCAAGCCTGCTGTACATAGTTAAGGTGACCTAATAACTCTGGTTCAGAGTGTGGCTGCCACTTGTGGAGGAGAACTGGAGGATGACAGCATGAGGTGTGCTGTGCGTGAAAGCTGGCATCAAGTCCTGGGGATGAGAGCTGCCGTCACAACACTGCGATCTGCTTTCCACATAGCATTTTAATGAGGACAAGTATTGCTAGATACAAATTATGGCTACATTCATAGAGAGAATCTGATACTGTGATTACTTTGTAAGACCCCTGTTTTTGCTGTAATAACACCAGCTTGGAGATATCTGTTGTGAGGTTTCTGAGGATGCAGACTGTGCATGAAGATGTGGGGACCCTAGGCTGTGGTACAGTAGAGGCAGGCTAATGGGAGAAGACATACTTTTGGCTAAAACTTGGGCTACTTGTTCAAAGCTCATGTAATAAAGTAATCTCTATTTATAAAAAAATTCCTTGTTAGCAGATGCCTTTCTGCCATGAAACCTACTGGTAAAGTATTTTAAGAAAGGTTCTTTCTTGGTAGGTGTTTGCATCCATCAGTATATACAGCGAAGTCCTCAAAATCACAGGCAATGAAGCATGGTTTATATTTATTACTGTAGCTGTATTATAAATCTATTGATAAAATTGAATATGGTGACAGAACTTACGCTCTTTTTCTGATCCACACAAAATAGACAATTTTATTCTTATTTTTTTCAGATTACTAGTATGTAAAAAGACAAAAACTGACATGCCCTGAGGGTATACAGTACTACTCCTTGATACATTGAAAATGACCTTTTAAATAATGTCAGGTTAATATCTGATGTGTCTTGCCTCTTAAAGGTAGGGGGAATGCAATGATCTAGCCAGTATTTAAGATTTCATTTATTATAATTTGTAGGTGCATTAAGTTGATTAAATCAGTTTATTTGGGTGGAATAATTTTATTTTCAAATTAATTATGTTTCTGTTCTTAATGCCAAATATCATGGCTAATCATCATTTAGTAAACAGGACAAGAGCATAATAGCTGAGGAATATTGAAAACAATTTCTTTGAGAGTGGAAAATGCCTTAATTTTAAGTAGATGCACATTTTAAAATAAGACATTCTCGTGTTTAGGTATATATTTTCACTCTTCACATAAACTCTGGCTAAGACAGCTTTCATTAATTAGATTTTTTTTTTAATACACTGTATGTATAAATACATTATCACATTTGGAACTGGCTGTGTATAATATGATATTTTTTCATTCTTCTCTGTTTGTGGAGATTACAGCATGGGGAGAGGTAAAATTGTGTTTAGTATATATTTGCTAAACTCTCAGAATAGCAACAGCTCTCCTAGTCCAACAATTCCAAAGGAAGATTCAGGCAGAGAACAAAATTTACATTACCCATGAACTGCTGAGAAGATTTAGCAAGCATAATAAACTCTGAGAGGAAGCATTCTAGAATATATTTATCATTATTAGATATTCATTAGAAAGGCATCAAAACTGGGATTTTGTTTGTTTTCCACAAAATGTTGAAATTACAAGGGTGAAAAGTACTAGCAGGAGAGAAAAAGGAGATAGAGGTTTGCATTGCATTTTCTCAATAAGTGGAAGAAATTGTCTCCAACTCAGGGATGACTAGCTCATCAACAGGGATAACTGGCAATTCTGTGAACTTTTCACGTAGTTTTCTTTGCTTTAAAAAAAAAAAGCAATGAAAAAATATTTGGATTAATTCCTATAATACTTTTCACACACGCTCTATGGAAATAAAAGTAGATAAGCAATATTTTCCCTCACCACCAAAATTTTGTTGTTGCTAGTGGATTAAGAGCTGAGTAAATGAACCAATTATTTTCAGAGCAGCTTTTCCTTTCTTACTGAGTGTAATACTGTCATTAGTGTTAAGATAAAGCAGGCAATGTGCATCACGCACCGATACCGTAAATATCTGTAATTTGTGCATATGCATATTGAAGTATAATGTACAAGTCCTGATATGTATCAGTCTAATGTGCCTTTCCGTACAGAATAACGTACGCTGAATTTACTAGTGATAGCTAAAATTCAAAGAGGTTGAATATTTGGTTCATGTAAGACTGTCTGGCTCAGAATCTGGATGTGTGTTTGAATCCTATCCCCATTATTCACACTATTTGAAGGTTGGAGTGCAGTAGAAATATTGGAGATTATTCAGCATCAACTACCAGATTTGGAAACACAAAGAGTTTAATGCTGTAAAATCAATATGCTAAGCTAAGTGAAGAGGCAATATATAATTTTATGGTATTTTGCTCTTTTTTAATAAGTAAAATAGCGATTTAACTATAACTGAGCATCTTGCAGCATAAACCACTTCTGAGACAGTCTGAAAGTTTCAAGACTAGAAGATTAGCCCCAGTTGCTCTGCTGAGCAGACTAAACTGTGTTTGATTGCATTGTACTAAATATATTCATTGACTGCATTTTTAATCAAGAGTGTATACCAAGTAGAATTTTACCAGGTAGAATTTTCTTTAATAAAATAAAATATTTCAAACTCATGCTTCATAAGTTTCAGTAGAAAACTTAGAAAACTTAGTAGAAATCTTTATTCTTTATGATTCTGGTTTCAACTGTTAGAACAGTAACACAAATTACAAATTATGTGGGGCAGAACAGGTTACTTGCTTGAGAAATGACCTTATGGTCTCCATTCCCTTACCTAAATGAGGCAAGTGAGATGCCTTAAGGTATTCCATCTGCCAGTTTAGAAGGTACAGCTCTCCCAGCAGTGTTCCTCACCCAAGGGCTTTTAAGGAACAAACTTGTGACAGAATAAAAGAATCCTCTTACGGATAATAATTTATCAAAAAGTTTCAGAAGTAAGTGAAATGGAGAGAAGTCAATAGTGAGAAAACCACATCAGATTCATGAATGCTCTGGAAATGGTCTAAAAAGTAAGATGACAGAGCTTTCTGAGAATCAGGAAGGAAAATCTAAAGTTGATACTGAAGAACTTACTGTACAGTGAGAAATAAGGAATAACCATTAACTGTTCCGCATCCTTCACTCTATCCCTTCTCAGCTTTTAAGGAAAATCTAAGGCTGATAGAGGACAATGCAGAAGAATCCCACCATATAGATCAGTTTAATAATAAAATAGCAGGTGAAACTAATTTTTAATAAGAGAATTAACGCACATGAGGAAAACCCCCAGCATGCTAATTATTTGCATGCAATGAGGCAACCCTCCCTGAATTATTTATATGCAATGAATAACTGTAAATTAGTGGTTTGCATTCACAGGACATAAGATATGGGAGTTACTGTTAATAGTTGTCTGAGAATTTCATGTGAGTGTTTAGTGGCAGGCAAATCATATATATACTAAAAGATGTGCTGGAATATTTTTTATTTCTCTCTCTATTTTAACCTATATTTTATATTATAAATTATTTAATTTCTATATTTTATTACAGATATATAAATGGATAGAACAAATTACAAAATATAGGTTATTATAATTCATATCAGAAATTATATGTATATTAAAATATTTTAGAGTATGAGAATTATTAGGAAATGACTATAGAATGACAAGGAAAATATTCTGCTATCGAAGTGCTTGGTGCATCCATGTATTAGCCTCTGGTTAAATTCCTTAAAAAAATATAATACAGTGAGGAACGTACAGAGAAAGAAACGGGAAAACCCGGAGGTACAGGTTGGTCTCTGTTTGAAGAATGAGTAAACAAAATAAACAAACTCATCAGATTTCCAAACATGGTTATATGAATGTAAAGAAGCAACATTTCATACCCACAAAATGTTATGGAAATAAAAATATACATAAACAAAAAAAAGAAGCAGACAAACTTAAGGAGCTGAAGTCCATCAGTGGGTATTAGACAAAATGGCTAGCTGCACTTTCTAGCTCAGGGAGTAAATGAACTTGGGGGGAATATACTAACTTGTCTGTCCTCTCACTGTTTCTTTACTTATCCTTTAAGCATCTACAGTTGGCCACCAATTTAATAATAAGTAGCTAGTAAACAGTATTTGCTTCTCTTAAGTATCACATTAGTGCTTAGTGCAAATAAAGAATTGGAGCATGGTTTCCGGAAATATAAGGTACACTTTGATTAATAGCTGCTCAATGACAGTCCCTGGTGAAGTAGGTGAAAAAGTAAAATAAACTACAGGATAAAGAACTTTTAAACATTAGAATGGTGAAAATATGGGGTGGAACTATTTCTTATTTCTGCAAGGCCTTAGAAATAACTTAAATAATTTCAGAAGACCAAAAGATGTGAGATGATACTCAACTGAGATCTCTAGAAAGTGGCAGACTATTCATAATGATATTAAAAAACATGTAAATTCTTATCTTGTCTTGAAATCCCTACAGGTATGTAAGAGCTGTACTATATTATGTGGAGTTTATATTTACTTAAGTATGTTGCATGAACAAACACATCACTGGAAAAAATGGTAAAGGTCAGGAATGTATCTGCCTGACAATCTGATTGCACAACTTTCACAGCATAAGAAATTCACTACAAAGCTTTCTGGGTGATGCCTCAGTGATGTGACAAACCCAAGAAGAAAAATATCTGTTCAATAACATTTCACTGAAATTGTCTAATAGAATTGAATAACACTTGCTTATTTCTTGGAATGTCTCTTTCAAAGCTGGTCTCTTCCCTGTCTTCTCTGGCTGTGCAGCTGCTTAATTCAGATCCTAAGTTTCAGGCTGTGGCAAGTCCCCTGAGAAACAGAAAGGGAGATTAATGCCTTACTCATCTTTGATTAAGGCACACACACCATACCCACCGTCCCTTCCAGAGTTCTCAGAAATACATATGTTGTCTGGGAGATTAAAGTAGAACTCTTTTTCCCACTTTTCCAAACAGTGTTAGCAGAAAAATACAAAAGACTAAGTTGCTTGTACTCAAGGGCTCTGTATTTTTAGTCCTTCTCTTTAATTCAACTCTTTAACAGTGTAAGGTTTTAAGGACAGATCACAATTTTTCTTAAAATAAAGACTTAATAATAGCATTGTTTTAAGGAGAACTGTGGTTTTGGTAGTAGTTGTTAATTAAAAGCCAATTAAGTTGTGCAATAAATTCAATAGAAAATTTATGATACTTTGAAAAAAATTGATTTTTTATTTCTGAAAAGGCAAATAATAACTGTAGACACCCAAAATACTTTGGGGATTTTAGGTCTCATCTGTCCAAAAAGCTGACTTCTTTAATTTACGTTTCAAGTGTTCATCCAAGTAACAGGCAATGAAGTAAAAAACTGAGCATATAATAATTTTCTCTTCTTTTGGACAAGTACAAAGGAGAAGCCTTTCAAGGTCAAATGATTTTCAAAACTATAAGGACTCTATTCTTTTACACCATATGAGGCTAAAATATATGCAGTTTAGATGGGAGGGTGGTGGAATGTGGCTGGCCTTAACGTCTTCTGTGAAATGACTGTTCCCCAACCTAATTTTCATTGTACGGAGAGATATTTCACAAGTGCACAAAGGGGACAAAGGTTCAACTGTGTATAGCTAGTTTTAGCATGCATAACTGCTAAACTAATCTGATTCTGACCATGAAAGTCAACAATAAACTATTTTCAAAACCTTTTTTTTTCAACAAACACAAATAAAGGGTTGCTTTCTTTGACATTAAAAGTCAAGATTCTGATTTTCCTTATTTCATCTTTTTCTTTCTTTTTTTTTTTCTTCCCCTTGTAATGGACTTATTGTTCCAATAACGGTAATACTGAGAACTAACACAAAGGCAGTGAAGGAAATGCCATTCTGGTACACACTTGAATACTCAGAGTTCTGAAATAATCTTTTCCAGTGTTTCAAGTCAGTGAGCTCGATTTGTTGCAATAACCCCCCAGTAGAGGTCTACCAGAATATCTGATTAGCAGTTCTGTTTTGGTAGAAGTATGAGGGAAATCCAAGAAAACTTTTTCACTGTGTCACTTTCTATCATCACTTTAATATCCAGTTACTGAACAGGTGTAAAAGAACAAGCTTTAAATTACTTACATAAAATATCTCTCTGTAATAAAGTTTGTTGTCTTTGTTTCAACTAATTCACTGCTTAATACATTATTATACATACTGCTATGTATATTAGGAAAGCTAGAAAAATGTACGGAATGTGGGAACTGGTGGAATTAAACAGTGATAAATGAGAAGAAATCTTAAATTTGATTAATAGGGAGACCCAGAATGAGATTGGGTTTGGTTGAATAAAAGATAGGTGGTGTCAAAGTAGTATGGTATATTAATCTCAAATTTGAGTTTGAGTTAAAAGTGTGAAAGCTAGGCAGGCTGGTAAGAGTCAGCTGGAATGAGAATGCAACCTTTAAGTGGTTTTACCAAGTTTGATAGACTGGTCCCTGAAGAAGGTAAGCAGACTTATCCAGGATCCATTACTAAGCCTGTGAATAGAGGTAAGGCTAGAGTCCATTCAATACCTTTGATATCTCCACAGGAATTAATTTTATGTAGTCCCTGCCTTCGAGGGACTGTGAGGACTACTGCTATATGAAGACTGATAGGAGTCAAAACCACAGTTTATTTAACAGTATTGTCAGGAGCATGACCGTGAATGATACAGGATAATAAGTGATCCCCCCATTTGTTTACATTTTATGCTCAGCTGATTTCCTATAAAAAAGGAAATGTTAAGCAAGACTTTCACATTCTGTACCCACTCTGGACTTTTAGGGTACACTTACAATATTTTGGACTTATTCATGTATACCCTCATTCTTATCAGAGTTTTCTACATTAGCAGGTAAGTGCATTAGAAGCCAGGTAGAAAGGGAAAAAAATAATAAATAGTCATGCATAAATCACCTTGCATAGAAGTTGTTCCTCTCTGTCCCATCAGGACTAAATAATATAGACTAAATGGAATGACTTGCATGTCTCAAAGTGATGAGGATCAGTATACTGTGTTGTCTGTTTATCATGAAAATTTCAACACAGGTGCTGAATATCAATAATAAATATCAAATGTCTCTAATAGGTACTGTAACCACTTATGAAATGCACATTTGTAGCACCATTAGGAACCGTATAAGGAAACTCTCATGCCATATGTATCTATAAAATCTGTGAGAATGATTGTTATAGGCCTTCCATAGTTCTGATCTTATCTTTATGAAGTTATAATGTCTTTGTCCGGTCAAAAGGAGCTCTGACACAAATTGTATATGATTTTTTCAGAATCTCCTGCAATGATTTCCTTATAAACTTCAGATCTTAAGTTTGTCAAGGCCTTTAACATTAGAAACAGTTCTATGCATTCTTCCAGGTTGTTGTGTATCTATCTCACTTTATAATATTAGTATCTAATATCCTAATTTTAGTTCTAATAGGTCATAACTTAATGTATCATTGTAGGTAGATAATGTAGGACTAGCTCATCAAACCAGTCTAGTTTTGTCTGGAAAGAACAAATTTTTTGTCCATTTGAATAGAAAGAAATTTTTTGAATAACCAGGTTTAAAATATATCAGAACATGGAAGTCAGCACAAACTAGGTTGTTACAATGACTGCAGGATGACAGATTTATGGACAGGGTGCAGATGACGTGGGCAAGATCTGTAGTTGTGCCTAATTGTATGCATACCATATTGTAGGCAATCTACCAGAGAGATATTGGTTTTTACTGTTAAAATGTAGCTTTAAGAAAGTCTGAAACTGTTCATTTCATTCTAGTTTAATATTAAAATTGCAAATAGGTGAGTATCCTTCTGCTAATTTCTCTTTCCATGAAATAAAAGGTTGCATCAAGTATTAAGAGTGGCCCTGTCCTTCCCCTTCCTTATTTTTTTATGTAACATTTCGATTTATGAAGGTGATACATGTGTAAGCAGTCTGCAATTTTAAGCTTTGCATAATAAGAAAAATTGGATGTAAATAGTATTTCTTTCAGTTTTCAGTGCATCATAATAATGAAGTTTCATAAGTTTGAAATTGGTGATTTTTAGTGTTCTCTACAGAAATTTCAACAAGGGGAATGAAAATAATAGTTATTGAACCCCTTCTGAACTCACAGTAAAAGACAATATGTTACAATGTTATGAAATATCCGTTAAGGATTATTGCAAAATCTCCTCTGGGTTGACAATATTTTTCTTGCTAATCATAAAACAGCATTAGACAAGTATGAAGCAATACGTATGTACAAAACTGTACCAACAACAGCGTTTGAAACAGCTATTTCTGAAGAAAAACAACATTCACGAAATGTAATTAGTACTAAGACAAAATTATTTACGTAGTTTCCTGAAGTGTCCTGTGACCTAACAGTTCTTAAAGATGTCATTTGCAATTTTGTTTCTAACGAGATAGAACACTTGTGCATTTACAATGGTAGTGCGTTGCCAGTTCAGGTTATCTGCAATATGACTTGTGGGATTCTGAAACAGAAACAACCAAAAACCCGAACCAATCAAAGACAAGTTTTTCAAATAATCTACCCTAAATTTTGCACTTGTTTGCAGTGAATTCTGGGGCAGGATATGGGGAGACTGGAAATATTCCTATAACGCTGACATATGCAATAATGCTTTTAGACTATACATAATTTCAATAATGCAATTTAAAAGTTTCTCCAGAATATTGGCAGAAAATACAGTGCTTTGCTTACATTTTAGACTTCAGTGCTGGTAAGATAAAGATAATAATAGACATATGCTAGATATTTTACACTGTTAGGTTGTGAACAGTGCATCACAGTAGACTGTATTTAAAAGAAAAAGTTGATGAACCTGTCATTGATGGTCATCTTTTTTCCTTCATTTGAGAAAAACAGTGTTAAATTTTTCACCACTGCTTTTCTATTATGTCCTGTCTTTTCTGAGGCTTTTCTTGGTTGTTTCCTCAGTGAATCTCATATGAGTATTGAATAGTGATAAGAAAATGTTCAGTTCAGCACAACTGAATTCATATTGTTGTCCCAAATACTGCTACCTTTTTTTTTTTTTTTTCTTTTTCTTTTTGCTGTTGTGCCAGATAGATTACTCTATTTTTGCTATATTTATTCAAGTCCACAAATGGTATATCAGTATTTTAAACTTTTATTATATGACTTGTGCGAAAGTAATATTGCAGTCTGTCACTGAACTTTTACATTTTATTTTGACAGGAACAGACCTGTAAAGATGTTTATGTGGTGGTCAACTGTTTTACTTCTTGGATGCATTTTGCTGGGAGCAGATGCGTGGCCAGCGAAGGAAGGATATGACTTTAGGCCCTATCAGCCCCTAGTAAGATTACGCCACAAGGTACAGATTATTCTCTAGCATTCTGGCTTTTCTTTCATGATCAAGGGATAAATCACACGCCAGCCTTGTCTTGTTTGTGTTTATTGGAATAATGTTCAGAAATTAACTTTTTCAGTAACAACACCTGCAAAAATATAGACTGTATTTGACAAGTAAACAGGAGCTGTTTTGATTTGAAAGCCCAGAAATCTTTCAAAGATAGTGAGCTAAACTCTGTTCTAGTTTCACAAACTAGAGATTATGTATATCGACAGAAAATAAGAGAGACAGCCAGGAGAGGTTCTCTCTTAAAGCAACTGTCAGCATCTGCTTAAGGCAACAACTTGTCCCAGTACTCACTGGATTTCAGACCAAGCAGCAACCAGGGGAAATGCCTGTCAAAGAAATATGGTGTTGAAGTTAACTGATCAACAAAAACTTGTCTGCATGAGGTAGATGTTCACAGTGGTTGCTGAATTTAGGAGTTTTGAACCATGGCATAATGCAGATTTTTCCTGAGATACTGGGTTTCCCAGCTTCAAGCACTATATGCTATTCAAATTTTGCCCACCTGCCACACCTTTGTCATGAATTCAGGATTCCCAAAATAGTTCTCAGCTAACAAATCTTGCTCTTCTTCTGGTAACTACAAAGGAAGCTGCTGTGGTGGTTCTGTAAAACAAGGAAAAGGACTGTAATATCTCCATGGGCTGTCTGAAGCTAGCGTAGATCTGATCAATTTACTAGTTTCTTCTTCGCAAGGTAGTCATGGGAGCAACATCTGTTGGTCTATAATCAGGCCAACAAAGATGATAAAAAGACTTCTTTTCCCCCTTCTTCTGAATCTGTGTGTTTCAACTAGGAGGTCTGAATTATAGCCAGAAACTCTAAATGTTAGTTTCCATTCATGTTTCAAGATCTGGTTAATTTAATTTCTCAATACATTTTAAAAAATATGAAAGCTATTTCTTCTTGGTCCTCAGTTTGAAAAAAATGATCCAGTATCAGGTGATTCTATCTCAGCATATAAGAAGAAGGAATTGATAACTGAGTTTTCAAATGAGTGAAATATTTACCTATTAGCCGATTATTGTATACTGTGTAGGTTAAATATTGAAAGTTTCTAACAGATGGAAAATAAAATAATAAAATTTAAATTTCATTATAAAATTGTGCATCCTATAGAAAATGTTGTTCAATTAAGAGTAAAGAATGCATCAAGCCCCAGTCAAGTAAATACGTAACTGCATAAGCATGCAGGCATTTACTCCAAGTATTTTGCAAAATCAGAAAATTTGCCTTGTCAGTTTACTTCCATTTGATAGCTTTAAACAAAATACAACAAAATAGCACAAGAAAAATGCTTTGTAATCTAGAAGGAATGAGACTAGTGATGAAACCATGAAATGAACCATGTGAGAGAGAAATCACATGTACAGGAAAACCTCAAAGCAAAACCATGAAGAATGTGAGAACATGAGGTATAGTAAACATCATTCCTGAGATTTAGATAGTCCCTGACATTTAATAATTATGAAATAATAATATGTTGCTGTTCCTTAATAATACTTTTAATCCTCTAAGAACTCTTGTATGACACTTGAAGTAGGCTGTCATAAACATTTCAAGTTTAGTATTGAGAGAATCACACACATACATATGCCTGTGTCCACATACACATATATTTACACATGAAAGGTAGAGAGACTTTTCCTCTATTTTTCATTCCTTATATATTTTTGAAAAACATATAAAAGTATGCATACCTACAGAACAGAAGCAAACGACACATCCTGTAAATAGATTTTGTATTTTTAAAAGAAGATAAATCTTAAAGGGAAACAAAATCGATGTTAGAAAAAAAATATAAAGAAGGAAAAAGAATAATGAAAATATGATATGAAAATTTGCTCTGAAAAACAAAGTAAATATGGTGGGTTTTTTTTCTAGGCAATCTCTGGATGTAAAAAATGGTTTAGGGTATAGTTCAGCTTTTGGTGTTATGGAATGCAAACGTTTTCTAAAGTCAATTTTTAAAACCAGTTCTGGCACAGATACGCATATTCAAAACATAAATAATATGGTAAAGGAGACTTTCTGCTTCAATCAAACACAATACATCAAGTACTTAGATTAAGCGACACGATTAGAATACTTGTTACAAACAGAAGATGATAATGAATATCTGCAGAGTCATATTTGCTTTGATGAAGCAATATGTATGCAATTTTATGAGTGCAAAGTTTTTTTAAAAAAAAAAGAAAAAGAGTAATCACTTTTGCTCTAGTAAAGGTGAATTTATCTGACTTGAACAGTAGTCCAACCAGAGCAACTCCAAATGTCAGACTGCAGGGAAAAACAATCATGTAGGTACTTAGGTAATATCTTGAAAAAATAATTGTGTTCATGGTAAGAACAGGCATTCATATCATAAAGGTTTTTTTGTTTAAAAGGGATTATAAACAAATTCAGCTACCTTATGCACAGAAATTACAAGTAGGCATTTAGTCTGAATGTATAATAATGTGAACATATAAGAAGAGCATGCATAGGGGAAAAACTTTATAAACAAGGAAAAACCTTGTACATAAGCAAACACTTTTTTACTGTGAGAGTGACCGACCGCTGGAAAAAATCACCCAGATTGCTTATGGAGTCTCCATTCTTGCATATATTCAAAAGCCATCTGGACATGGTCCTGGGTAACCTGCTGTAGGTGACTGTGCTTGAGCAGGGAGGTGGGATAAGGTGACCTCCACAGGTCCTTTCCAGCCTCAACTATTCTGTGATTCTGTGATACTTTATAATATATAATTAATAATAACAAAAATTGTATTTTTAAATACAATTTATATATTCAAGTTAATGGTTGAGGGATTTTACTGATGAAACTTAAAAAGGTTTGAAGAGATATTTAGAAAAACTTTTTAGAGAAACATTTTAGAAAATCTTTTATAAAAGATTTAAAAAATATTTTTAGAAAATCTAAATATCATAATAGCAAAAAAGAAACACTATTCCTCAATCCACCTCTTTAATAGGTTGATACTAAAATGTGTGATGAATTAAAGTGAGAAGTTCTTCATGTTTTAATAACAAGTATTTGTAGCATAAATTTGGTTGATAAGTTGTTCAAAACCTTTTGAAATCACTTTACTTAGGAAAACATTGATATTATCTATCATTGTACGGTTCCTTACCTTCCCCCGCAATGTCCAAAACCCCTCTACAGCTTCCATAGTTAATGAATCCACCTCTCTTGAGTTATATTTATCATTTACCTGCAACAAATGATCCAACTTGCATAACTGGACACTTGAAATGTTCAATCAGTTTCAGAGGACTAATAGTTTTATTAACTGTTTTATACATCATTTATCCACATGTCCACATGTTTATCCTGTAGCTTTTTACTAATTTTCAGACCCAGGAGGTAGTAGTTTGGTTGTTTGGTAAGTTTATATTGGGATGTGATTCAGAGCTGTGTGGTTCCTTACATCCTGGTTTGCAGAGGAAAGTAAGCCATGCAGGTCGATCACTAGGAAGTCCCAGCACATTTTGCCAGGTGAGTCACCTGGCTCTGTAAGGAGGTCTAAAAAATTACCTAAAGCTCCAGTTTAGAGATTAGAGAACCTTCCAGTTAAGAGACTGCCTGCAAGAGTTTCTGGGTTTCTGTGTGTACCTATGTTGCATTCAATAAAGGACAATGAACATAAATTTTTCCAGGAACGGAATATTCAAATACATCATTATACTTCTCCACAGATGGCATTGTCCGTGTTCTTGGTTCCCACAGATTTTTTTTGGGGGGGTGTAGGGGTGGGGTTAGATCATTTATAATAGATTAAATATGAGGACAGATACTTTATATGGCAATATCTCATGCTACTTTAGATGGAATAGAATGTATAGCTGATTTAATTCTTACGTCACAGTTGTGTGGAACTCATATCCTTCTTCTGTGATGGAAATAAGTATGTGAATTAGTATTATTGATAGAAATCTTCAGTGCTGCAATGGGTGAGAGCCTGCATCCATTTTTTCCTTAGAAGATAATTGTGCTGCCTTTAAGAAACTAGCATTTTCACTGGCAACTGAAACTGCTGGTTTTCAGTCTCCAATATTACTTTTTTTGGGTTAAAATTGTGCAGGGGATGATAGTAAAATATGCTTTAAGTATATAAATAACTAACTTCTGAATCTGAACTGCAGTGTTTCCTAGGCCGATGTGAGAGCAGTCTGACCGTATGTGATGTTGCCATGTTTTGACACTAACCAAAAATTAGATCTAGTGCTGTGGATACTGCCAATATCCCAACTTTGTTCTTTATATCCTTTGAATATGCAGCAATTTCTTACTGTGTAGAAATGTATTTTTTTGTGTTTAACTTGATCTGTAGGAATTAACAGACTATTCTTCAGCATACTTTCTAATTTATCATATGCTGTATTAATGAAAAGTTTTCACTTTGAACTTTTCTAACTTTATTATACATTAGTTGGAACTGCTCTGGTATTACAATGGAATTTTTAATATCAAGTACCTAAGATGAGCTGCTGACTTTCAAGTATCAGGTTTTTTTTTCTGGAAATTTTCTAGCAGAAAATCTGCAATAATTTATAAAATAAAGGTCTAAGAACTTGCAGCAGTTCACACCTAAATTATAATTATGGCCCAAGCTATTTATATATATTTATATAATTATAAAGTTCATCATAAGATCAAACATTTGACTGCATCATTTATATCAAGATAGTCAAAAGCAGGAAGAGATGAGTTGGCTTGAACTAGAACAGAGAAAGAATATTACAAATCACTCCTGAAAATTTATTTTCAGTCCGCTTCACTTGTTAAACTGCCACAGCTTACACTTACATGGATACACTGAAAAATATTAGGCTATGTCTGAATTATATGTGAATTTCTTGTTATGCCAGTTAATCCTTGGTTCTTCATTTGTCAAAACACTGAAAAAGTTTGTAAGGGACTTTCCATTTAGGAGTCTTCTTGCATTCCTGCTGATGTATTATAAGCAATTTGTTAATACCTAGGTTCCCACCTGAAATCGTTAGGAAGTATTTCTAGCATTCTAATGAATATTCTTCTTGTAATTTGTATGGCTATGACAGAGAGCAATGTTTATGCAATATCTTCAGTGAAAAAGTGTATGTTCTGAGATTTCCAGGTATAAACAGGCAGACGGCAGCCAAGAGAATGCTGACTGTTTTCTGATTCTCTGTGAGAGGCTAAAAAATATGGAATATAGCCTGTACATTCGTATGTATATTCCGGAGCATGCCAACTCTGCATATCTAACACATGCACACACAACCTGCCTCTGCAAGCCAGGTGATTCACATGGTTTAGCAGGGAATAGTGTTAACAACAATGCCTCATTGTGAATGATACCATTATGGGTAGAGAGTTGTTTGTTTTCAGTCTCAAGGAGGATTGCTAAGGTATCGTCACCTGGATACCTTTTACTTAGGTCCAGTTCTGATCTTAAGGAGTTAAGACCATTACATTCATTAGGGCTGTAATGCCTAACTAAGAGCAAGCCCTGGCTCTGCAGAGTGGGTGGGGGTAGGAAGAGCAATGGTCAGGGGAATCTGGGTGAAGGAGAGCAGGCAGAGTTGAGGAAATTTGGAATTTGGCCTGGGCCTCAGACTCATCTTGAGCCTCGGTCAGGGCCTGGGCAGGAGCTTCAATCAGGAAAGATCATTTTGTCCACCTGAGTAGGTGGGTACAGAGGGTACAGCAAAGGGGACATGCTTTGTTTTTAACAGCTTTTGTGGATATCTTCTAACAACTGTTTTTGCCATATTGATTGAAACTGTTTCCAGCCTTATCCTTATTTTGCCTTGTTTTACCAAAGGGCTAATGGGATCTGAGTCAGATGTGCAGCAGTCACTCCTGTTTCTATTATTTCTGCAGACTAAAATATTTAACTCATTGTGAAAAACCTTCCTCTTTCCCTTTTTCACTCTCCCTCCTTTCTTACTGTTGCTGTTTGCTGTTAAATTAGGCAGTTCAGCTCTGATTCTCATTAATTTAGGCCTCAGGATTAGGTCAGTTTAGAGGTGTTTAGGTTATATTAGAATTAGGTCCAGTTTAGAAGTGCTTAGGCAATCATGACTGAATGAAACAAAGCAAGAGAAAAACATATAGTGGCACAAGCATGCTCTCTCAGTCTATTAAAGACAAATTTGAATGTATAAGCACAAAGCATAGAATACATGTTCTGCAATTAGGTTTTTGCCCAAAGGTTATAAAATGTTCTCCCTCAAGTAATAGCACATTCTGTGTTATAATGAAACACCTGTAAGATACAGACAGGCTGAGTGTTCAATGATTTTATTTTCATTTAGGGTATCATAGCCAAGAAAGAAATGCACAGAAAGTAGTACTTCAGGATTCAAAAATAACCTGAGCTTTTCTTGTGTGGTCTGGTCTCCAAGAAACCTGAGGTTTATAGTTCATAGGGTTTATCTATCTGTCTGTTTGCCTGCAGGATCTGAGAAGTCATAAAATTTGATCCTCTAAAATCCTCTGTCCTAGAAAGAGAGGGTAAAAAAATTCATTGCAGTAAGATAGAGCAGTGAATTTTGAGGACTAAACCCAGAGCTTTTCCTGAGCATGTCAATGCTGCTCTCAGCTGTAAGGGAACAAGAGAATTTTCTTCCTTCTGAGGCTCCCTGAACACAGTATCTATGTCTTATGCAAATTCCAGGATTTCATTTAAGTAACAAGACTCACTTTTTCTTTTTTTTCCCTCTTAATCATTTGTCTAACTGTAGTCAAGAAGTCTTATGAAAATTTTTATTTTATTTTGCTTTTCTCAGGGAGAGGGAGTACATTCTGCATTCTGATCTGCTTTTTCCTGTGGGCAATAGCATTCAAAAGGCATGGCTAATTTTTTTAAGTCCCATTACAATCATTGTATATTAATAAGGTGATATCAATTAAACATGCTATTTTTGCTATCTCTTACTACATGCTTAAAGCATTTTTTGAAAAAGTGTTAGGAAAGTTGCCTGTAAAATCTCTCTGTAAAATTTCTTCTATAGTCCTTCCAACTAGTTGCTTATTGTGGGGGGAAAAGAGGGATGTCAAAGTCTGGAATTAAGGCAAGCGTGAAGTTGTTCTTTCAAGCTGACCGATGATGCTTCTGTTGCTAACTCACTAGCAACACCTAGCCGTAAACTTTTAGTCAAATCTATGGGGCTAGTGAGAGAAAAAGGTGCATCTTTACTATTGCACTGAACCTTTTGCTGTACCTATCTTTTGTGTTCCTGTTACTGAAAATCACCACTGTGGAAAAGATTAATCTCGCCCAATTATTTTAAGGAATGATGAGATCCACATTTGTTATCTACATTTTGATTAACATTGCCTTTTTAATTTCACATGTCAGCTTGGCAACAAAAGAATAAAAGTAGTGGTATATGGAGGGAGTGTAATTATCTTCTACATTACTCTGCTTGGCCTTCTCACATTGCTTTCTAGGAAGATTTCCAGTTAGCCCCTGAATAGCTAAGGCAATGAGTTTTGGGCCTTTCTGCTGTTTGGGAGTTGATGCAAACACAGTCTATATCAACTATCATTTCAGATTCTTGATGTTTTTTCATATTCTATTACAATTGCAAATCATCATCCCAAACTGCAATCACAGCAGTAGCAAAACAAAGCCAGAGGAGATTTATTTTGTTTAATACTTGGGATGCTTTGCTCCTGCTCAGATTTGGGCAGTTTGAATTTCTAAGATCATGAAAGAGGCCAGATAATTGAAGTGCTTGTTGATACATAAGTTTATGAGATCCAGCTCTTTTCCCATGACTTCCTTGCTGTCTCTTATTCTTCAGATCCTCAAGACTACTCTGTATATAATGCAATCTCTTTTAATTTTTTTCCATCAGCCAAACATTTTGTTTTATTCTGTTCCACTGCTTCTTTTTCTCAATCATTTTTCCCAAGGATTTAATACCTGTTTTCATTACCTAGAAGATGTAGACTTTATTATCTTTATTAACCTTTATTATCTTGGTTTGTTAAAATGAAAGTCATATCCTGTAGCATAGGCAGTACTTATAATGTGAAAAATAATATGCAAAAATCAATATGCAATTATTATTAAATAATGAACATGGTGTATAATAGCTTTATTGGTGTGCAGACAAACTGAGATGTACCCCAGCCTCATTGTTTTAACTAAATAACTATCCACTTGGTTTATGGTTCATTTTTCACATTTCTGATTCTAATTAGCTATTTAAATTCTGTTTTTAAATGAAAATAATTATGTACTTGAAACATTTGTTTTAAACATCAGTATACTGTGTATCTATACAGTGATATGTTCCCAAGTAAATGCAGCATTGACATATAGCTCTAATGTTTTATAAGAAAACTGTTAATTGAGTTTAAGTATAAAATTAAAGTACAATATTTGTGTACAATTAGACTCCATTTAAATTGGCTCCAGTTAGATTGACTAAATATTTGGTCTTACCTCCATGTCTTTTCTTCTGTATTTTAAAACATTCTTAAACTTTCAGTCCTATACATTGCATGGTAGAAAAACAAGTTCAGAAAAAATTATCTCTTTTTAACACTAGGAAGATATCTCACTAGTTTAACTCTTTCTTCTTCATTGGTTAATTTCTCCTAATTATTTTTTTCAGTAGTAATTTTGAACTGTGATAATTTTACTGAGAATGTGATGTGCAGTGGGAGCACAAATCTGGTATTTTTTGGATAAAACCATATTTGATGAAATACTACTATACCTTTTTTTTTGCTTTTACAGTATCAACTGTCCTGATCTCATGTTACCAAGATGTCAGGTTAAACAACCCATCTGTACTTCATATGAACCATGGCTTTTGTTATCTTTCAGTAAAAATATTTGCTATCACAATATGTAAACTATTTCTCTAGTGTTTGTTTTCCTGATCAGCTTAAATTTTTTCATGTGAAAGCTTTGCAAAGAAGCTACGTTAAGAAACATAAATCTCTGTTTATGTATATTAGGTTTAGGTATATTTGATTTAGCTTTCTTCAGCAGCCTGTCAAAACTTTTGAGAGTTTTGTAACTGGAAAATTCTGTGACTTTATCTCCATTGTTTATAAAGCAAAATATCAGTAAGAAAGTGACATCTTATTTTCACTCTTCCTCTTGTATATTTGTTGGTGGGATCATGTAAGTAGTCCAGCTCAGGGCATTCTGTGTGTTTCTGATAACTCATGCCATAGTAAATCTTACTAGACAAGAACACTACATCCATCAGTATGCTCAAATCCCTTCAACCAAGAGCTAAAGGAATGTGATGTTTTTCAGTTTCATACTTATTTTGCATAAATAAATCAAACCAAACAGCAGCAGCAGCAACAACAAAAAATCCCAACCGCAACCAACCAAAACAAAACAAAATGCAAAAAAACCCTAACCCAAAACCTGGTTTTATTTGCCTTTCATATAATGGGGCTAAACGTTAAGATGTCCATTGAAAACATTAAAGGTTTTGGTAGCTCTGCTCAGGCCTGACACACAGAAAAAAATGGAGTCTAAGGACAGCTTAATTAAAAGATGCCTTAATTATGTCTCTTTTGGTTGTTATGCATTGATAGGACTGTGCTTAAATGCTTAAATGAACATGGAAGGTTAAAGCCTAAAACATAAAAATCAAAACAAAGATCTCCCAAACTTTAAAAATAAAGCAATGTTACTATTTTAACTAGTTGAAAGTGACCCAAGAGATGAGCAAGAGATTATTGTTTCACTTGACATTTCTTTTTAGTTCTTTGTCTTTTTTAATTTTTAATTTAATGTAGTTTGTTAATTATGCTACATTTATACTGTCCATATAAATGAACACGTAATGAATGAACAGTACATTTATATGAACTAAGTATAATAGCAATAGATATTTCTTTAATGTGGCATGATATCAATAACATCTGCTTATTATCTGTTCATTGTTAATTCTACCAAATAACTTTTTTCAATTTAATTCCCCTACTCAATTCATTTCAACAAAATATTAATTTGAAATAAGAAAAATCTAACAATCTTATTTGTTCTATGTCCCCTCTTCCCATGAAAACAAAGCAAACAAAAATTATCAGTCATTTGTTTAATATATAGCCTATAACTCTAAGTATGTAATCTGGAATAAACAGCCTATAATTCAAACGTAATGTCTAAGGAGGAGTAAGGTCTATCACTTCCCTGAGGCATCAGCATAATCTTCCATTCTCTAGAATTCTTCATGGCAATGCTATTAATTACTGTTACTCTTACCTGAGGATTATACACATACATCAATGCAGGTAATACAGAATTAATAGAATTTATCCAACTTTGTTGGTATATCTAACATTATTTGGTGTTACATCATTTGATGTAATAATTCTACTGGATAAAAAAGTATTCTACTGGATAAAAATGTTAATATTAATAGTAACTACTGTATTATAATAAGGTGGTCCTAAAAATTGTGAAGACTAATTCCATTGAAACTGATAGTTTATGGGGGTTTTTTTAAAGGTCTGAGAAACCATTGCATTAGCTAGTCTGACCTTCCGTATAAAGGTCTCCCATTTATTTCTGTATTCCTTTATTCCTGCTGTAACTGGGGCATGAGTAAAGCATGCCTTTCAAAAAAATTACTGAGTTTT
This sequence comes from Strix uralensis, assembly GCF_047716275.1. Classification (NCBI taxonomy): domain Eukaryota; kingdom Metazoa; phylum Chordata; class Aves; order Strigiformes; family Strigidae; genus Strix; species Strix uralensis. The sequence goes on from NC_133975.1 coordinate 45,837,981, forward strand.
CAAATACTTACTGTACTTTAATATTTTAAAATAATTTCTCTTGATGGTTTATTATTAACAATTAGTAAAGAACAGAGTTTATCATTTGGATGCATCTGTGTTCTTCCAATAACTGCTTCCAGATATGTATTCCATCATTAGAATGCAATGAAAGTCTTTGGTTTGATACAAGGAAAAGTTTGCAAGACATTATTCATAGTTTATTATTAAAAACAAGCCCTATTTTAGCTGTGTCTACTAGTATAATTCTAGAGCAGGGAAGAAAAATAGATGTCTTAATTATAGTTCTTTATATATTTTTTTAAAAATACGCTATTATCAATTAGATTAGAACTTCAGATGTGTACTGAATTGTTATTTCAGCTCTCCGCACACTTTTTTTCTTTTTTTTAAAGCTACTTGCTTCCAACATGAACTCCAAGAGAAGAAAACTAAAAGCTTTACAATACATTGCTTACTTCACAGTAGGGAGACTGTAACCAATTGTTGGTATATCTGTAGTGTATATATCTTCATGATTCATTTTCAAGAAGTTAGTTGTAATTCAGCAATCAAATGCTGAGCTAATCTTGAATTTTCTAAGATTCAATAGAAAAAAATAATTAATTTTTCTTTCTAGTTTCCTAGATTAAATTTCCTTAAATAAATTAATTTTACTTTCTAGTTTCCTAAATGTCACATGGTGGATAATATGGTATAACCTTTCATCAAATCTCTGGTTAAAATGAATGTATTCCTCAAATATATAGTTGAACACTTTACAAAAGGACAGTTATAACTGATTAATATTAAGTTAATGAACTTCTCTTTTCCTTTGCAACACTACCTTATCTGTCTTTGTAAGATGAATGGTAGAAACAAAATATTATTCCTAGAAATTTCTCAGCATATTGGTTTTAATCAACATTGGTAGTTATACTACAGTTTTATTCATAATTATGTCCTAACACAGATTAAATATTACTTGCATTCCTGGATTGTAAGAAAATAATTGATGTTGATGCTCTCATGTCTATCTGTCATTCTTCCTGCAGATTTTTCTTTTATCTAGACAAAAATCTGCAAAGGGGAAAGATAAGATATGAACGAGCCTCAGACAGGCTGAATAATAAAATGCAATGCACATTATGTAGTTTTTAGAAAATTACACTTTAGAAAATTACACTTAAAAACCATCTCTGGAATTTAAAAAGAAAAACAAACCCGAAAAGGATTTTAGGCAAATTACTCCCATTAATGTCAGTGGAAATTGTGCAGCTAAGATCGATCCGTACAGGTTTTTTTGTGAAAAAAAAATAACACTATATTGTCAAGAAATATAATACTTTTCAGTAATTGTGAGGGTACCTGGAGGTTTAGGAGTTCTCATGAGGTGGAAGATAATAGAATACCCATTAAATACTGTCCCTTAGAATTTCCAGTGATAATACATCATGCTAAAAAATTGCCTCTTGAAGATGTCTTTCCCTCTTCTTTGTCTACTCAAATCTGGAGTGTCCTCAGATAATTTCAAAATTCAACATGTGCTGAATATGATTAGCTTATGAGCTATATGAGAGAAGTATATTAATCTGCAGCACCTTATCAACTGTCCTGTGTTATCTCATTTCTTTCTTGGTAGTCTGGAAGAAAGTACATTTTATGCTGTCTATATGTGGGAAAATAATTCTACACTGAATGTCTGAGCATTTAAAGTTTAATGCAAAATATGCACAAATAGCAGTAATCTACTTCTGTATAGCCATCATTTACATAGCATTCATAGCTCCTCCAATTTAGTGAAGGAGAGTTGTAGCCTGAATTTGACTTAATAAATTGGTTTATACAATCATCAGTATATAAGCTGTTTTGGTTGTAGTCATACATGTTTCAATGCAGAAGGTTCGAGAAACCTGGTCTTTTGGGGACTGATGGGGTACATCTTTCAGTTAAAGGGGAGAACATACTTGGACAGAAACTAGCCAACCTAGTAAGGAGGGCTTTAAACTAGATTTGTCAGGAGAGGGGATCCTCATTTTATCCCACTTTGAGGCCAGTGCTGGAAATAGATACCCTGGCTCCTGGGTTTGTTCTCAGGCCAGTGAGAGAGCACATGAAGTGCGAGATAATGGATTCCAGGTAGAATGTATTTCAGCCGGCAAGTTGGCTTCAATGGGGGCCCCACTTAAATGCCTCTATGCCAATGCACGGAGCATGGGGAATAAGCAAGAGGAGTTAGAGATGTGTGCACATCTATGTTATGACGTTATAGGTATCACTGAGACGTGGTGGAATGCCTCCTATGACTGGAGTGTAGGTATAGATGGGTATAGGCTCTTAAGGAAAGATAGATAGGGAAGAAGAGGAGGGGGTGTTGCCCTTTATGTTAATGACCAGCTGGAAGCCATGGATCTTGTCCTGGGGATGAATGAGGAACAAACTGAGAGGTTATGGGTCAAGGTTAAAGGAAAGACAGGTGAAGGTGATATCATAGTGGGGGTCTGCTACAGGCCAACAAACCAGGATGACCGAGTAGATGAAGCCCTCTACAGACAGATAGGAGAGGCTTCACATTCACAAGCCCCGGTCCTTATGGGCGACTTCAGTCACCCGGATATCTGTTGGAAAGATGGCACAGCAGGGCGCCAGCAATCCAGGAGGTTCCTGGAATGCATTGACGACAACTTCCTTCTCCAGGTGGTAGAGGAGCCAATGAGAAGGGGTGCCATGCTGGACCTTGTTCTCACCAACAAGGAGGGGCTGGTGGATAATGTGAAGCTGAAAGGAAGCCTTGGCTGCAGTGACCATGAAATGTTAGAATTAATGATCATCAGGGCATCAAAGAGAGTGTGCAGTAAGCTCACCACCCTGGACTTCAAGAGAGCAGACTTTGACCTTTTCAGGGATCTTCTTAGTGAAGTACCATGGGATAATGGCCTGAAGGGGAGAGGGGCGCGAGAATGCTGGTCCGTATTCAAGGACCACCTCCTCCAAGCCCAGGAACAATGCATTCCAAAAAAGAGGAAGGCAGGTAAGAATGCTAGAAGACCTGCGTGGATGGGCAAGAAGCTCCTGGACAAGCTTAGAGATAAAAAGAAAATTTACAGAAACTGGAAGGATGGACAGGTAGATTGGGAAGAATATAAAGAAGTTGTCTGAGTAGCTAGGGATCAGGTTAGGAAAGCAAAAGCCCAGATAGAATTAAATCTAGCCTGGGACATCAAGGGGAATAAGAAAAACTTTTTTAGGCATCTAAATGATAAAAGGAAGGCTAGGGAAGATGTGGATCCTCTCCAGAAGGGAACAGGAGAACTGGTCACGGAGGATATGGAGAAGGGTTAGGTTCTCAATGATTTCTTTGCCTCAGTCTTTACTGGCAAGGGCTTCAGCCACACTGCTCAAGATGTAGAAGTTGAAGGTGAGGAGGACTGGGAGAAGGATAATCTGCCCACTGTCAGTGAAGATCAGGTTTGAGAATATCTAAAGAACCTGAAGAGGTATAAGTCTATGGGGCCTGATGAGATCCATCCACGGATCCTGAAGAAACTGGCAGATGAAGTTGCTAGGCCACTCTCCATCATATTTGAGAGGTCATGGCAGTCTGGCAAAGTGTCCACTGACTGGAAAAGGGAAAACATCCCCCCCATTATTAAAAAGGAAAAAAAGGAAGATTTGGACAACTACAGGCCAGTCAGTCTTACCTCCGTGCCTGGCAAGATCATGGAGAGAACCTCCTGAAGGCTCTGTTAGGGCACATGGATGATGTGGAGGTGATTGGTGGCAACCAACATGCTTCATCAAGGGAAAATCCTGCTTGAAAAATTTGGTGGCCTTTTATGATGGAGTGACAGCATCAATAGATAAGGGAAGAGCAACTGATGTCATTTACCTAGACTTGTGCAAGGCCTTTGACACTGTCCCGCATGACATCCTGGTCTCCAAGTTGGAAAGACATGGATTTGATGGATGGACCACTTGGTGGATAAAAAATTGGTTGGAAGGCTGCACTCAAAGGGTTGCAGTCAATGATTCAATGTCCAAGTGGAGACTGGTGACAAGTGATGTTCCTCAAGGATTGGTACTGGGACCAGTACTGTTTAATATCTTTGTTGGCAATATGAATAGTGGGATGGAGTGCACCCTCAGCAAGTTTGCCAATGACACCAAGCTGTGTGGTGTGGTTGATACGCTGGAGGGAAGGGATGCCATCCAGAGGGACCTGGACAGGCTGGAGAGGTGAGATCAGGCCAACCTCATGAAGTTTAACAAGGCCAAGTGTAAGATACTGCACCTGGGCTGGCGCAATCCCAAGCACAGATACAGGCTGGGTAATGAGTGGATTGAGAACAGTCCTGGGAAAAAGGACCTGGGTGTGTTGGTGGATGATAAGATCAACATGAGCCAACAGTGTGTGTTTGCAGCCCAAAAAGCCAACCAGATTCTGGGCTACATCAAAAGAAGTGTGGTCAGTAGGTCACGGGAGGTGATTCTGCCCCTCTACTCTGCCCTCGTGAGACCCCACCTGGAATACTGTGTCCAGCTCTGGAGCCCCCAATACAAGAAAGATATAGAACTATTAGAACGAGTCCAGAGGAGGGCTACCAAGATGATCAGAGGGCTGGAACACCTCTCCTATGAGGACAGGCTGAGAGAGTTGGGCTTGTTCAGCCTGGAAAAGGCTCTGGGGAGACCTCATAGTGGCCTTCCAGTTCCTGAAGGATGCCTACAAGAAGGCTGGGGAGGGACTTTTTACAAGGAACTGTAATGATACAACGAGGAATAATGTGTGGAAGCTGAAAGAGGGTAGATTTAGATTAGATATAATGAAGAAACTTTTTACTGTGAGGGTGCTGAGGCACTGGAACAGGTTGCCCAAGGAGGTTGTGGATGCTTGTCCATCCCTGGAAGTGTTCTGAGCCAGGTTGGATGGAACCTTGAGCAACCTGATCTAGTGGGAGGTGTCCCTGCCCATGGCAGGGGGCTTGGATCTAGATGATCTTTGAGGTCCCTTCCAACCCAAACCATTCTATGATTCTATGATTCTATGATGATAATATACTTCCACTGCTTAAACCATGGATTAAATGTTTTAATGATTAAAGCATTATAAAAACAACAACACTGCACAGCCATAAAAAATTGGTAGAACTTTGGTCTGTCATCAAAGAACAAAGTATGAAGTCATCATATTAAAGAAAATATAGTTATGTCATATTTCTGTAAGTGAGCTGCCTAAGAAATTTACCCAGAGTAATCTATGCATGTTCCGTTGATTTTTTTTTTTTTTTTTTTTTTTAATATTCAGCTCAGAACTGTGGCCAGTGTATGTATAGGAGTGTAACAGCCTGTGGAAGGATTAATCCTTAAAGCCAGCATGGATATTTTAATTAATTTTTCCATTTAAAAAGGACAAATTTGGAAAACAGGCCCTTCTGTAAAAGGAAAGACTGTATTTGACCTTTGTATACTCTTTTAGTGGGCCTGTAGAATCCTTAAGATTCCTCTTGACCAAAATGTTACATCAGAAAGAAAAAGACAGTAGAAAACTTTCTAATCCTACTAAAAAGCAATGATTTAGTGAAATAAGAATCCTTTAATTTAAAGATAAGATAAAAATCAAAATACTTTTCAGCTTCTTTTCAACTGCTATAGTAATCAGGGCATATAGGCCTAACTCTAGGCTGCTTACTTCCCTTGGGAGCTACCTGTATGCAGGTCTTCTTACACTAGGCAGCAGTTTTAGGAAATGTGTCCACATGAATCATGAACAATTCTACCAGAAGAATTGTTTCTTTTAAAATGTATTAATCTTTCTTTCTCTGCGTGTTTTGGAAAAGAAGTATTATTTTGTAGAATGTAATAGAATGTTGCCATGACATTAGCATGAAGCTACTTCAATTCATTTGGTACTGAAGAACATTAGGAGTTAGACTGTGAAAATTGCCCAGAGCAATTTTTTCACTTTGAAGACGAAGGCTTTGTCTGCTTTGGGTGATCCAAGGCTGCCTTTAAGAAGACTAGTATGTGCCCTACCAGCACATCTAGGTGACTCGCTGTAATGCACAGTCAGACATGCCTAAATAAAAAAACTGTGGATTAGCCTCAGTGTAGAACTTCTATGGATGGAAAGTGGACAGAAGAAAACACATGCTTTGTTGAAGCCTGGTCTGGAGATAGTTTTCCTGAAAAGTATATAGGCTTTATATATCTTCATTTCTTCTCTGCTTCTCCTTAGCTTTGAGAGGTTGTGATTTGTTGCACTCAGAGAGGAACAACTGCTTCATACTCCCCTTCCTGGGTCTGGAATGATTGTTCTTCATATTCCTCAGGGATCTAATCAGCAAACCAAGAACCAAATCGGCAGATTTCACAGTTTCCCCCACTCCCACCTCTGTGGTTGTTTTTTTGTTGTTGTTTTCTTTTTAATGAAACAAATCTTTCAGTCTTGCATCTAGGCTTCCCAAATACTGTTGGATCCCTTCCATAAGGATTCATGAGTTTTCTCCAGAGGCCTGTAAGACTTACTCAAAGACTGTAATACCTAATCCTGAGAATGTCATTAATTCTGAAAACTTCAACAGCTTTTTATTTTTCTTTATTTCTGCCTAGCCACCTTGTTCTGCATCTTGTTTCCTTCACACAATCTTATGTTCATGTGAGGCGTTAATTGGCACAAGAACAACCTGTGGGATATTGTTTTCCCAGAATTTGCTTCCATAAATGATGGCAATATCTAACAAGACTGAGCTCAGTATGCAGAATACAACTGCAAGAATCCTGTTTCAAACATTAAATTACAAAGCTCTCTGTAGTAAATAGTCTTCTGACAATAACAACAGGAAAATAGATCACTTTTTGCTCATTCTTTCTATCTTACTGTAGTAAGCAAGGCCTTGCTTACTGCTACTTAACAAAATAGCTCTACAAATGTAAATGTTGTTGCTTCTGCTTTGTAAGCATTTTTAGTTTGAACTGCAATTGTATTGCAGTTGCTGAGAGTCTGAGGAAGTCTGATTCTGTTAAACTTTTTTGAAACACAAATGTTCATCATAATGTCATTGATCAAATTGGTTCCAAGAATAGTTTACCAAGTTGTCATATGCTGTATGTGCAGTTGCTCTCTATGGCTGTGACCATGCTACTGTTTCATCCATGAATATAAAGTTTTTGTACATGTATAATTCAGATTTCTTGTAATTAAAACTGTTGTATTAATATAAGCTAATATCTTGTTCAACTACCATAGCTTGTATATGTTTTAACAACATCGTAGAAATAATTATCTTGGTACCTCTCTCAATGAAATGTTATCTTAAATGAATAATTAAAGGAATAATTGTTATTAAAAGTTAGTTATATAGTAACAAAGTACTCCCACTGCGGAATGAACATTAAAGGTAATGAACACAAAACTAATTCCCTGCATTTTAACTACATTTTTAATATGGCTAATGATAAATTTTCATTATAAAATATTAATCAAGCAAATAAGTTTGCACTCCTGTTTTCATCAGAATTTCTGTGATTAGTGGTGTATATTTATTAAATTATTTTAATTTTTGTCACATATCAAGGACAATCTACCATATGTTTTAAACTAATTAGCACTTTGTTTATTTTAAGAACTCCATTAATTCAGCAGCTACTTTTTAAGTACAGACAGCATGGAAAAGGAGACTGAATTTTGCAAGAAAGAAACAAGGCTCTTCTTTATCACTAGCCCACTCTGGCAGACACATACCCAGATCCTCAGCAGATGATTCAGGTAGAGGGATGAGTTGATGTTCTAGATGCAATACAAGTATGTAGTTTGTGTTTTAGAAACACAGAATTAAGTGGAAGTCAGTATGCTTCTATGTGCAACGTCCATGGTTTGTAAATACCAACTCTTCTTTCGAAAAAGGAAAACCAACAGAAAGCACATGATACATATTTAAATGGGGCTAAGAAACTAGCCTTACTGCTTCTGAAAAGGCTGATGGATTTTTTTAGTCCTAGAATGTTATCTACCTTCACAGGTCAGTTCTAGTCTTTTTTATAAATAGCTGTGTACCTTCTTTGGAATCACTGTACGTTAAGAGTCCCTTTGACCATCCTGCTCTACTCCCCTTATTGCTAATATGAAGTCCTTTTTCTAAATAAAATTTGATACTATGTCAACATTATTTAGCAAATATGTTATTTCTGAACAATCATAATGTCAAAATGTTGGGACGTTTTAAGAGATATTGATGCTATTTGCATGTTAAGACAAAGAGCATATAGCACTAGAAGAGGAGATTTTATACCTTGCAAAAGCATTTCTGTGTATATTTAAATCCTTTCTTTACAGATCCTACTTTGATATATATTGCAAATAGTTTATAATTTATGATCAGCCATCTGTGATCTTCTTTAGTTCACAAACACAGTAGAAAAATGGACATTTTCTCAACTTTCATTCACTGTGCTTTGAAAAGTTTACACTGAATTCAGTGTGTTGGACACACAAGAAAGGTTTCTTTACAGTTCTAATATGTTCTGCATCGATACATTTCATCAGGCTGATACGATATGATGCAACACAAAACCATGCAAAGTCATTCAACTTGTCTGATTAATTTGGTTGGAGACTGTTAAATTCAAAACTATTTTGGTACGCAAGATGATTTGTTCTGCTTACAGATGACTTGTAGTAATAGATGACAATATAATATTGTGGTTCATGTAATCATTCCAGTGTTATTTAGACAGGAAGTATATACAACTTCTTCGATTTGTTAACAAGTGAGGTGAAAATATTTTGTTTATATATCATAATATATAATATATACAGGAGAAGAATAACAGAAATGTATGTAATAGCAGGTCTATTAGCTCTTCCACGTCACAGTGTTTATAAAGAATTAGTATGTTTTACTTTAATACAGTGACGTTTGCACATTTACATGCTTTCTAATAGCATATGGGTAGAAATTTTTTATTTTCAGGCCAACTATCATCAAAACCTTAGCATGCTGCACAAATCCAAGTGGAAATATCTGTTGTGATGAACAAGTGTTTGTTTACCTCTCTCATGTTCCAGGACTCTGGAAGATTTGTTTGTTTGTTTGTTTCCTGTCAGGACAAGGAGTTCCTATTTCCCTGAGCATCTGAACTTAATTTTCTGAAGTTATAGGTGCTTATAACACTTACTCACTAACATAAATCCTTGCTTCTTAGTGGTTTTCTACATAAATTAATTCACATACTTTTAATGGTAATGGATCTGTATTTAATGCACCTTCAGTATAAATTTTTCTATATTTTTTACCTCTGTGTTTTCAGTTGAAAAGTCTAATATTATAGCAGGCTGCTTTCCCTAGGCAGAAGGTTAATTTCACAGTTCAGAGATGCTATACTCAGTCTAATCACTGGGTAATCTTGAAATAATTTGAGACTTACAGACTTCTCCTTCTATCTGGATACACTTTGCTGCTACCAAGCATCTTCCTGGCCCATGGCATATCACACTGAGGCTGGTCTATGATCTGCTAGCAAAGTTTTTTCTTAGATTGAATGTCAGCTTAAAATTAAAATTTGAGTCTTCTGAGAAAACTAAGCCATGAAAAGCTACTCAAAAATCTTCATATGGAATTAAAGTAAATAAAGATATTAGAAAAACTTTCATTTTCTTTAAAGGCCATAGATATTTTCAGCTAATGACTTCTTTCCTTGAATTGTGTGGTTTTTTTGAGTCACTGAAATCTTAACACATTCCATTAAAAAAAAAATTCCTGCTTTTTTTTTTAAAATTTTAAAATTTCATCTGAGTCATTTTCTTTCCTCTCCTAACTTGGCTGAGCTTATTGTACTCTGTTCTCCCTAAAAAGTCTTTCTCATCCTTTTTAGTATTTCTCTTCTCATTTGATACCAAGATTTGATTTTTAAGATTGCTTTCCTGCAAGTCTACTCTGATCTAGTAATCAATGCTTAGATTAAGTCTTCAGCATCTACTTTTATAGTGTAAGCAGCAGACATTATAGGCTTTGCACCTTTTTTTGAAAAAAAATTACATTCTTCAAATTATAAACTAAAAGAAGGGAAAAAATACTATTGAGCTTTGTGGGACTAAACCGTGTTCATGGAGCCTATAAATTGCATTATCTGAATTCTAACAAAACTTGGCTACGTGACATTGGGAATAGGCGAAATGCAATTTTTACTGGCATAAATTTATAACGCAGCAAATATTTGAAGAATTGCAGTACACAAAACAAAGAGCATCTCTGAGCAACTTTGTATAAAATCAGAGTTTGAAATTTTGAGTAAATTCTCGTAGGTTTTTCTCATGTCATTAAAGATAACTAGCTCAGTGTATACTATGTTCGTTCTTATGTAGTGATATGAAGGTGTTTGGTGAATACATGCATGTATAAGTGTTCTACTAAGGAAAACTTCTTGAGTTACATACTTTCAAACTTTGATGTTACATGGACTTCAGTATTTCTGAAGAAATAACTTGTCAGTCAGAAAAGAAAATAAACCTAAAAATTAAATTAGGAGAACATGCTGTGATACCAGTTATTGCTTGAGTGGGAAAGAATTCTTCAGGGTTTGCCAAGCAAATAACAGGATGTGCGTCAGACAGTGGAATTAAAATGAATAAACGGAACAGCTGTCAACTTTAGTTGTAGTTTCAGAGTATTCAGAGTGAGTCCTTTTGTAAATTAACTTAAGGAACTTGCTGCTTTTTTTTCTGTTCTTTTTTTTTTTTTTTTTTCCCTTCAATTTTAGTGTATATTTTACTTGTTTCTTTCTTATGAATGAGTTTTTACTATTAATACTAAGCAGGGAAAACAGGCTCTTTGGTAAGACATTGTCATAATGTTTTAGATATGGGAAGTAGAACATTTAAGAAATATGCTGCTTAAAAATTGTTATTATGTAAATATACCATTTATTTTCAGATGGATTTTCATTCAATATTTTAGCATGTGAAACAAGTAATGTAACTAGAAAATGTGGCTTTATAAATACTTGCTCAAATAAAAAGAAATTAACTTCAGCAGCACTTAGACTTCATTATTCAGAAACTGTTGTAGAAGAATTGTGCAAGTAAAACTACAAAAAGTAAAGAGTTTTCTGAACAATTATCTAAATGTATATTTATAAGAAGCTTGAGGCTGGAAATGGTTGTGTTTTCAATAAAGTATTGCACTGAGTTAATTTTTAGTTCAAAATAGTAAAATGATAAATTTCAGCCATTTAAAACTTTTGAGTTAACTCCAAAACAAATGCTTTTTTCATAATTAATTTTTGATGCAGTGCTGCTTTATTAGCTTGATAGCACTAAATCAACACATTTAACATGATTAAAGCAAGTATCTTTTTCACAATTTCTGATTAACAAGTTTGTTTGATGAATATTTACATTTGAGACTAACACCCTGATAGCATAGTATATGGCTGATGGAAAAATGTATTTTCTTAGACTCTTATGGAAGGGATTAACAGATTTGCAGGGGAAACAAGTAGATCTAGAATTAAGTACAGGTAAGCCCAACACTCTGACCTGAACTAGAAATAAGTGGGTCAGCTTAAGAGGTTGTGCTGGTACCTTTGAGATAAAACAGCATCCTCCAGATGTAATAGTTGTCCCAATTCCTGGTAACAACCAGTTCACTTGTCCTGTATTAAATGTGATACTTCTCTCGGGAACTAATTAATTGAGTCATAGTTTTAGCGTGGCCCTTCTGCCTGTGGTTTACAAGCCCTACTGCTGTCCTATAGTGAGCACTGTGTCAAGTTGCTGTATTCAGACACCTTATATTCAGCTCAAAATGGAGTTTTCTTGTGCCATCCAAAGGCCTCAGATGTTATTGTGCTTGTTACAGGCACTTTTACTGTGCCTATTCTGTTCTCTGTCACCTACATTTGGTGGTTTCCTAATCATCAGCCTTGCAAGCATTTGCCTATTACTTCATGAACTGTGTAAATGCCTACTTAAGCTAGCTGTGACTGATTTCATATATGCAATATGTTCACACATACCCACTGGTTGACGTAATTTCAGTTCTTGGTATTAGCATTGAGAATTAATATTCTATTAATATGTATAAGGGTTATACAACAGTTACTGTTTTAACTGGAATATGAAAGAAATATCCACCACTGTGAGGTTTTAAATTGCCTATGAGTTGTTTCATGCCATGTGCAGATGATGTGGTACTGGTCGATCACAGAACCATAGAATGGTTTGGATTGCAAGGTACCCCAGTGATAACTCTTGTCTTAATTTTCTCTCTGGCTCTCTGCACTCCTTTCCTGTTCCTCATCATTAGAAATAATAACTAAAAGAGTTATATGACCAATGTCTCAAACACAGACTTTTAATGAATAATAGAGATAAAATTTGGTCTTCAAGGTGTAAAAGACAGGTATTTTTGCATAACAAGAAATATAAAATCTCCTACTTCATTAACAACTTGCTCAGGTTTAGTCTTCTGGATGTAGGTGTTAGAATGGCTTGCTCTGCTTATTCAAAAAAGAGATTCAGGAGCTTTATCAGCTGATTGTTTTCTAAACATGGAAGTTTACATCCATTTTTGTGTGCCATTGCCTCAGTAGAAGGAATCTTTCCCTGTTATCTCCTAACATATTTTAATGTTACCTTTAAACATATTTTTACAGAAAAAGAATAGTGGTATTTCAAAGAAAATCAAAAATGGAAATAACTAGGTAACTGCTATGAGAAAAGATTGGTGGGTTAGAATGAACAACTAAGGGGATCATAGTGAAAAACTTGTTGACTGTGAATCAGCTGTGTCATACTTTTTTTTTGAATGGAAACGTTATTTTGAAATATGTCAATATATGTTACGTGTTGCTCATGCAGTTATAGAGCTGATATATTTAAAAAATCCTTAGTTCTAGACAATTCTGAATTGGAATATTGGAATGCTTTAGGCAACACATATTAAAGAATTGTTAAAAATAGAAAGAGAAGATGACTTTGTTACTTTAAAGATGAGATGTTTTCTGTGTTCACTGTGATTCAAGCAAGTCAGGAAAAATAAGAAAAAAAAAAATTATTTGTTGTTGAGGGGATTCTGGCCAAGTTTCATTCAGGATGAAACTGAGGACAGTTAAGCACTGCTTCAGGGTTTACAAGGTTCTGAAACACTCTCTCCATATCATGGAATAATTTAAGCTGGCAGTGGTCTCTGCACTTATCTAGTTCAACCAGTTGCTTAAAGCAGATCTAACTTTAAATTTACATCAGGTCTTACAGGGTCTTCTTCAGTTGAACTATGAGCATCTCCCAAGATAGAGATAAAGTGCTAGAGACTTTACAGCCTCTTTGGACAATGTGTTCCAGAACTTAATCACTGTCATTGTGAAAAAAATGTGAAAAATACCAGGGGAGTTTAAAAACAGGTTATATAGGAATCTTTCTGCAGCAGGCAAAGTGTAGCTGATTTTATCTTGGATCAGGAAGGAGGATGAAATAGCCTGTCTCTTTTTGATCTGTATGTCTATGATTTTTGTGGTAACTAATTCTGTAAATAATATATTTTTCTACTTTTAATTACAGCAGGAAAAGAATCAGGAAAGCTCAAGAAATAAAGGTAAGTGCTAATTATTTTCAAAATGTGGAGATTCTTGTAATTATCACAAATCTACCATCCGTTGTTGGTTAAAAATTATCCAGACAGATTCTTTGCTGATTATTTTGGTATTTGAAATGACAAAAATATATTCAGGAAAGGGGGTTGAAATGTAGAAATTAAATGCATAAGCTACTGTTTTTGGAATAAGATGAATAAGGCTAACTGCTGTACTCTGGATGGGATGGGCTGCACAGCTTCTCACTAAGTTTGTGTCCTTGACTATGGATGCTTATTGTACTTCAGTGAAACATCAGTACCATCACTTTAGCTTCTCCCTTTTCATTCAGTAAATCTGTAACTGGATGTGATTCAAATTTATGCACAAATTAATCATGTCCTTAGTAGGCCACCTTGTAAAACTACTGTCATCCGTGGGTTTTGGATACAATTTTCTTATATGCTTTCACTGCACCTTACTTTGTGCCAGTGGTTAAGCACTACATGAAATAGAATATCCAGGTTGAAAAAACAGGCTTGTATCAAGAAAATTAAGATTTCAGAAACCCAAATTGTGGATTTCATGCTTCTTTCTTATATAAAGTTAAGAGACAGAACACCCAGATCTCTTGGTTAAAAATTTGTTAAGCAAGCAGTGAAAGGCAAAATTGCCAACAGAGATAAAGATTGTTCTTTTGATATTTTATTTGCTTATAGAGGTAGGCTATGAGGTACTTTAAAAAGCAGACCACAAGGGAAGGTAGAATAAGAAAGAGCACCAGTTAGAGGTTACAAAGAGAGGAGGGAATTAAGTAAGAAACAAACCTATATCTTTTTTATTGCATTAGGAAGCAATGCTGAATCATATCACTTGAGTTAGCTGTTCTTAATTCAGTTATTTATTTATCAGAGTACTCATTGATCTAAATTTCCTCGCTTTCTCTCACACTAAGGCATCTAAAGACAAACAAAATCTGATGGTTGTTTGGAGTTGTGTCAGGACTATTACATTTTTCATGATGATACGATAATTTACATAATGTGAAGGACCCATGGTCCTTCATTTGAAAAGTGTGCATGGTAAAATAAACCAAAAAAACTTCTTCAGTTTCAACCAGTTTGTGATTTAAAATTTTCTTTTCTGAGGTAATACAATATAAAGTTGAATTATCTCTAGATGTAGTGAGTGTATCCATGATGTATTCAAAAACATTTTCTGTCTCTTGACTTGATACAAATTATATAAAAGACTGAAAGCTCAGAATAGATTACAAAAATAAGATATTTGTGAATACTTACTTTTAGAGAAATTACAAACTTTAAGCCTCTAGCTACAAAGAAGGATCCTGAAATTGGCCTCTCTTTGTGGATTTTTATGACTTATTTCAGTTATATTATGCTGTTTGACACTCCCCCTCCCACCCCCCACCCCATTGAGTTGACAGGTATATGGTCATTACGTGAGGAACAAGTAAAAGTAGGAACAAAATGATGAGCTAGTTGGGGGTACCCATCATATTCATTAGCTGTTAGTTTAGTTAACTAGCCACAGAAACAATTTTCAAAAGCTTATAAAATATTTCCTAGAAGTACAGCCAAAGGAAAGCATTAAACTCTACTTGAAGGGAGATATCCATTATCTCCAAACAGACAGTGAAATTGGTGCTCAGCTGCACAAAATTTGTTGTGATTATATCTGTAACATCTCTTGAGGAAATTTTGACTCTACTTAACTTCCTGCATGTTGTGCATGTCTCTGCTTAAAGTGACAATTCAACTTGGAAGATTTTGGTGGTCTGAAATATAGTCACACCCAGAGTAGGCTTTGGAATATGTATATACAGATATGTTGAATTGCTTAATGCTTTTTTGGGGTGCTTTTATGGTTAGGTGTTTTTTGGCCTTCTCTTTTCATATTCTTTAAATTTATTTGTTTTCATGTGTTATTTTTCCATGTCGTTGCAAAGATTCAGAAAGATATTTTTATTTCACTTGTAACTTACGGCATATAGGATGGTGAAAGTGTTGCTGCTTATAATACTGGTTGGTTTGGATGAAACAAGGTGATATTTATGTTTTAGCATAAATGTTACTGCATTGTTAATGAGCAACTATCCTTCACATGTACTATCTAAGTGTGTTGTGCTCTGCATGTGTTCTTGTGAGATAGGTAAATTATCCCCAGGTTCTTGGGATAGGGTTCTAACAGTATTCCTTACACTCTCCACATATGGTAGCTACTGTATATAGTAAAAGGACAAAACTATTCTCTGTGGTTCCTTAAATGTCCTGAAACTTTCAGAATCAGTGTTGTCTTTTTAAATCAGAGGACAATTACAGCTCATGTTAAACATCCCTACCAAATGAAAATCTGGAGCCTCTAGTGTGCCTCATAACGTCCATTGACATCAGTATGTCAGTATCTAATTTTTACCAAGAATTTCTTTAAGATTATATTTTTATAAGAGGAGGATATAGCAGCAGAATTACAGTCAAATGCCTTTTGACTTCAGCAGGATCAAGACATTAGTAACAAGCACCATTCCATATCTTTTATTATATTGTAAGTGCCAAGTAATTTTTCATTTTACTTCATTTATTGCTATAAAATAAATCTGATTTCTATTCATATTTTAGTAATGATGTTGTTATTGTTTTGTGGTGTTTGTTTTTTCTCCTGACATTTTTCTGACCCACTTGTTTTTCCCATCTGTTACTTCTGCTGTCAGCCACTAAGTCAATCACACTGAAATAGAAGCCAATACTCAAACGTGACCTGTTCTAACACAAATCCCATCTCTCTCTGATCTGTGATATTTTTTTTCTTGTTTCATTTAATGGATAACAGATATTTGTGTACACGGTTTGAGAAAAAAAATGCTGCTTTTATATAAAATAATACGTTAATATTTTACAATTCTAGTGTACACTGGCAAAATTTTTTGTACTCTCAGAAATTTTTGTGCATGAAAATTATTATCGCCAGTGCAAGATACAGATGAAATTAGTTTCATAACACATGTCTTTAATATGAAAGAAATAACAGGGCAAACAATCACCAACTAAAATCTTGCTGAATTTTACTTGCTGGTTTGGACTCACAATCTGACCTTCCTTACATCTCTTCTCCAGTGTTTACTTCTTCAGACAAATGAACATTTTATTCCAAACCTGTAATGGATCACAAAATATATATCAGAAATTGTGTTGAATTTAAGCAATATGCAGAATTTTCTTCCCACCTTATGCTTAACTTCAGAGACTTTCAGGTGCTTTTAATAAAATACATTGTAAACTTCAAAGTGGAAATTGTTTCTGACAACATTATTCTGGAAAAGTTTTATTTCTGAAGAAGCAGAAGGTTGACTAGTGACACATATCAACTATTTGCCAAACTTCAAAGTCATCTTGAGTCCTTTGCTTAGAAAAAGCGTGGACACACTAGAAATAATGACTCACAAAATATTTCAGTTAACCAGTAACGTTTTAGATGATCAGTTCCTAAACTCAGTCAGTTATTTTGAATTATGGTACAACAATTTTCTTTTTTAAGAACTAATAGTTAATTTTAGCATAGAAAAGCAGTGTGAAATACATATGTTTCTAAAAAACAACAACAAAACCAGAGAAAATCTACCAGAAAAAAAAAGCTGAAAAACAGTTTTGAATTTAGGCTGAGAGTGAGTTCATCATTTTGCTGATATTGCACAATGAGATGATACTGTATACAACTTGTGTAACTTCGGCTATTTGTTTTAGCAACTTAAAAAAAAATATAAAAAATATGAAAGATATAAAAAATGTTCCAGCTAAGATTTGGAAAACATACTTTTCATAGCATTTGCAAAATGTGCATGTAAATAATTTTAATGATATTAATTTGAGTACTTTTACTTTAGGTAAGTACACTTTAGAAACTAACTGTATAGTATACTGTTAAAATTTTTGCTAGCTACTATTGATCTGTGCTTTGAACATCATTAGCACTCAAAACTAAACAGAAGAATATTGACTGACAGTATTCTAATTACAACTTGAGTATCCAATTGTATTCAACCCTTCTCCTTTTATGTGTACCTTAATAATCTGAATTGTTGACTCACAAATCAGTTTCAAATATATAATTCTCTGTTCTTATGAACACATTACCAGACTCATCTGATATAATTGAAAAACATCTGTTCCTTTTACAATCTTTAGCTACCAAAAATAAAGAGGATACCATATGGGCATCACTTGCACATCTTTCTTACTTTTTACGCCTTAAAAAGTTAACATACCTGGTTCAACACTTGTCGCGTTGTCTGGGATTCCAGATTGGTGTTGTAGTCTTTTTCTATACAATGATAAATATAAGACAAGAAGGAGTGAGAAAAGCTTAAGATTGTTCAAAATTGAAAAAAAATGTAAAGGACAAAACCAATAAGACCTTAATTAAAGCTTTTAAGATTAATTAAAGCTTTTAAGACTGACAACTTATCTTGAGATACTCTCAAATGCCAGTGGGTGAGCAAACGGTTATGTCTATCCTGCAATATGGCTGGCTGTTATTATTTTTGATAATGGATAAATCTGTGTATGTTCTGATGCAGAATACATGGCATCAGTGACTTATGTCATGTTAAACCAATTAACTATGGCAAAAAATTCACTTCATTACTTTCTGTAATGTATCCTGTGACTCATTATGTCTGCTGAATCAAAATATTCTAAATTCGTATTTCAACAGACATGTATTATGTGAGTACAGTTAGAATCTGGACTGCAGTCCTCCTGGACTGAATTGATTAATGTTTTAGTTTGTTACACTGTAGTAACCCTTCTCTAGTAAAGCAGTACATATCAGAAAAAAATGTCGTATTTTAGAGAACATACATAACAGCAGGCAGGTTAGAAAATGTTTGTCCAAGAGTGTTATTTTCATTGGAATGCAGCTGCTAAATAATCTGACCTACAGTGTTCTCTGTTCTGAAGTTTTTTTCTTTGTTCTTATGTTCCAATTTACCTGAGTGAATAAACTTTTAAGAGGTGGTATGAGGATTGTTTGAATTAAATGTGCCAAATACTATCCCCTTTATCCTATTCTATTCTCCGCCAAAGCCCAGTCAGCTGAAACTCAAATCTATTCTGTCACTTAAGAATTGCCATAAGAAATGCAGCTCTGTCTTCCACTCGAACAATTCTCCATTCCTTTTCATTTCCATGCTCTTACAAGAGTCCACAGACATAGTGTTATTAACTGAATGTTGTGGGGTTGTATTTATTATTATCTTGGAATGGATTCAGTAAAAGTGCCATTTTAAATCTACATTCTGAATTGGTTCAGAGTCAGATTATGAAATGCATTGAAAAGAAACAAAACTCTATCTGTGAAAATAATTTTAATATAACAGTTAATCTTATTTTTAAACAGACCTGAAGCTTATTGTGAGAAAGTGAAGTGTGTGGGTCAGAAGGTCAGCTACCAGTTTTTGGTAATATCTTTGATAACACTGCAATTACCTAGACTTTGGAAGTATAAATTAAGAGCAAGGTCTGTGCTGTATTATACAGCTTTGTGAAAAGGTTTTCATATTTATTTTAAACAAAACATTAATTGAAGAAACCGAATTCCAGTTTTGAGATCTGTCAACGCAGCACAGTATTTGTACAGTAACCTGGTCAGACTTGCTACCAGTGTGATGCCATGGAGATAAACAGAGTAAACTGCAGGAATATGTTTGACTCACCAGTTGCTGTCTTGATGTAAATGTTCTTTATGGTAATCAAGAAAGTCAGTAAAAGTACTCAAGTAATAACAAGTGAATACAGCATGGTTCAAATATAACAATTGCAGCATTTACCATATTTTAAAATACAGATATACATTCAATACGAGTGAAAAATTGTCTGCAGTTTTAGTATGGTGGTGTCAGGGGATGAACAGCATCATATTGAATTTCTTGAGTGTTATGTTTGTTGCAAATGATGTCCATATTTCAGAGTAATTCTAACTTTATGTTGGTTGGCTCCAAAGTTTCTAAGTCCACTTTTACTATGACAAGTATGTATTCTAAAAAGATAATAACTATAAAACAAAAGAGCCAGAATGAGTCTGAAAAGTTTTTGTAAATTGCACAAAAATTCACAGCTGTTGCTGCATATTCAGGAAATTAATTGGAATAACAAGATATGTCTGTATTTTTTTTTTAAATGAACATGTCCATTATTTCTGCTGCTAATCTAGAGCTATGTGAGGGGGTCACACATATCCTGATGACTGCTACAGAGATACCTACTGATACATATGTATATGATAATATATATCTAATACATATCAGCGAATCATAGAATGCTAGGTTTAAAGGGACCTCAAGGATCATCTGGTTGAACGTTTCTTGCAAAAGCACAATCTAGACAAGGTGGCCCAGCACCCTGTTCAGCTGAATCTTAAGTGTCCGATGTTGGGGAATCAACCACTTCCCTGGGGAGATTATTCCAGTGGCTGATTGTTCTCATTGTGAAAAAAAAAGTATTATATATAATGATAAGGGAGAAAATGTGAGAACAAAAATGTTTTCCAACTGTGTTTTATTGCATTCATAATAGAATTAAATTCATGTGAGATGTATCTGACTTGTTAGCAGCTTTAGGAATTATACACACAAAGAATTTCTTTCTTTTGGTTTTCTTTATGGCAGAAAAATAGACATTTGACTTCATTTTTCTTCTCGTATGTAATATTCAGGCCATTCAGAAATTGGAGGGGGAAAAAAATGGCCTGTGTCAAAATTCCAGGCAAGAACTCCTCTTCTGCAAAATTATAGATCTATACTAACAAGAGAGATAATGGTTATTTCTGTATGGAGTAGCGCTGTAGAGCTAACACAAGAGATTGGTATCCCTATCTAGTTGTTGTTTTGGTTTGGTTTTTTTTGGTTTTTTTTTTTTTTTTAATGCATCCATGCCCTTCTAAAGTTTAGGTTACATTCTGTTAAGTATTTTGAAGTAGACATTTTGAACTTGACTAGAGAGAATATGTTCACTGGTATTCATGAAGTTTCTCTCTGTAGTGTGCAAACACTTCATTTGAACAGATACAGCAGAGATTCAACCACTGGCGAGGGAGGGGAGTCCTGAATACTTAGTAGAATATATATTCATTCCTCTTAAGTCTCTACTAGCTTTAAAAAAGTCACTCAAAGGATGAATGTAGCAGTATTGCTATTTAAATTTAAATGTATTAGTAGACTGAATTTTAATGATGTCTGCCCACAAATGATTTTGAATAGCAATGCAGTTTGGCTAGTACTCTGAATTTTTGTATTTTTTTCCATGTAAATTTTATTTAAAAGCTTCCATGTAAAAGAAGAGTTTTGGGCCCCTCACTACAAAACGGACATTGAATTACTCGAATGTGTCCAAAGAAGGGCAACGAAGCTGGTGAAGGGTCTGGAGCACATGTTGTACGAGGAGCGGCTGAGGGAACTGGGGTTGTTTAGTCTGGAGAAGAGGAGGCTGAGGGGAGACCTCATCACCCTCTGCAACTACCTGAAAGGAGGTTGCAGAGAGCTGGGGATGAGTCTCTTTAACCAAGTAACAAGTGACAGGACAAGAGGTAATGGCCTCAAGTTGCGCCAGGGAAGGTTTAGACTGGATATTAGGAAGTATTTCTTTACAGAATGGGTTGTTAGGTGTTGGAATGGGCTGCCCAGGGCAGTGGTGGAGTCCCCATCCCTGGAGGCGTTTAAGAGTTGTATTGACATAGTGCTGAGGGATATGGTGTAGTTGGGAACTGTCAGTGTTAGGTTAATGGTTGGACTAGATGATCTACAAGGTCTTTTCCAACCTTGATGATTCTGTGATTCCGTGATTCTGTAACATGACTTTATTTAAGTTAGTCTTTCCTTTTATTATTAATAATATTGAATTTTGTAAGTTAAAAACTCATGCTAAAATCTTTATAATTTCATATTTTAAGATTCTCCTCTGTGCTTAGTACAAGAGTAGATTTCACTTGAAAGAAGAAATAATCTGAAATATGTGTATTTTCATTAGTACTACCTTTGGTTTACTTCTTTCTCCTTAAAAGCGGTACACAAACCACAGATGGCTTTATGAAGTAGTTTGAATTAGCTCTTGAGCACTGAAGACTTTCAGTAAATCCATAAAAAGAATGCAATACAGTGTGAAAGTATACTTGGATCCTTTAATATACATAATGTAAACATTAGTGCAGTGTCTGTAGGCTATGTGTGTCATGTTTCTCACATGTAGTGATTGTTCATTTGATTATGCTAACAATAGATATCTAAGAATATAAAATGGGTCATTTCCTCTGAAGCCCAGAGGTCTCATGGCTTTGGTGCATTTAGGTACACTGGATTAAAATGTTACCCACCTCTTCTGTATACTCTGCTCCTTTGTAGAACCCTACCTTTCTCATAATGAGGAGCAAAATATGATTTGTATCAGCACCGTAGTTATCTTAGCTAAGTTTGGCATATAAGAGCCAGTGGAGGCAGATTATTTTGCAGTACTTCTGATGTAGAAGGCAATTGTTATGTCTAAAAATAATACTCAAATCAGAATGATAGAAAGAGCAACTTGTGTTTTGTGTTGCAGACTGCTGAAGCAACTTTCATTATTTATTTTTATTCTTCTATGCATAATCCTTGCTTTATCGGAAGATCTCAGTGTTATCTCAATATAAGTTTATCTAAAATAGTCTGCTGTGATACCTTGTTACTGAATAAAAAGGAGACTATGATATAAATATCATTGGAAAAGATAGAGATCCTTTTAAAAATCCACAGGGATCTTTACAAGCTCTACAAGCATTTAGGTATGAACTTAAAAAAAAATATAGACCATAGTTCAATTAGACTATTTATAAAGGAATATTTAAAGGAGAGGAGTGGTTGTCCTGAAAGAAAAAGTGAAATCCAGAAGTACATAACATTCAGTAGCAACAGATTACATGCACTGGTATTTCAGAAATAAATTCTTTTTAACATACATTGCTTTAAAATAAATACCTG
Organism: Strix uralensis; assembly: GCF_047716275.1. Taxonomy (NCBI): domain Eukaryota; kingdom Metazoa; phylum Chordata; class Aves; order Strigiformes; family Strigidae; genus Strix; species Strix uralensis. The sequence goes on from NC_133975.1 coordinate 45,860,548, forward strand.
TAAATATATGTCTTTTTATTTCAGGTACCATGGCACTGTGTTTTATTGTATAACACTAAAGTTTAATAGCTATCAGCATAACTTCCAGATAAGTTTTCTGTGCTGTTTACAGGCTATAAAGCATTTCTTTTAAGAACACTTATATAGAAAAAAAATGCTTCTTTGTGTCACACAGGACAAATTTCGTTATACCATCTAAACCAATTATTTTTTGCATTCATTGTGAATTCTTTAGAATGCTATTGATTATATATTGGGAATATATTTTCTCATATCAGATACTTCTTGCAAGCAACTTAAAGGACAATCAGAACTTACATAACCTTGAAAGATGAGTCTGGTGAACATGATTTCCACCCCCACTCTCACTCCCAGTTATTACAGAACTGTATATCACTTAGATGCCAGTTGAAACAGTTATGGTATTCATTTTTTGCCTTACTCTTTGCATAGCAAGGGTTGATGCATTTCATTATCCATTAAGGTCATGTTCTAGTTTACTCCAAGCACACTCTTTTACCACTGTTTCAGACACTAGAACACAATTAACAGTGTCAGATCCTGTTAATGTTTACATCATAACTGGAAGCAGATATTGAAATGAAGTGCAAATTAAAGACTGCTAAAATGCCTGCCACTAACAATTATGGTGGGGCAGTATTAAATTTCTCATTTGTTTCCAAAGGTCAGATTAATAAAGCTGCATGGCACATTATCATAAAGGGTGGACCCAGCTGTCTGTTTTGATTATGCTTAAAAGTCTAGTGTTTCTAAGGAGACTTTGAAAGGAATGAATGCATCCATTTTAACTAGCAGTTTAAATGTGGGTAATTATTAGACCTTTTCTGAAGAGATCCAAACCAGAGGTTGCTGTCGATCAAATGTCTTTCTGCTTTTCAATTTACAAATATAAAAAGTAGGTTTCTTTTATAAATTCCTTTCAGTTTTTAATCCTTAAATTTTAAATAGCTCCCCAATACCTGAAAAGCTAATTCCTTAGATGAAGCAGCTGTAACCTAAACTGCATTTTGGTAAAAAAGCTTGAAAAGAGTGTGGAACTCCTGAGATGAAAAGTTAGCTAGATTATCATTATTTTAAACAAGAAGTTTTTTAAACAAGAACAGTATTTTAAACAGTTCTTGCCTGCAGCAAGACATTTGTCTATGTGCAGATTATTCCTCTTTGCATGAATTAATATTATAACATCATATTTAAAAATACCATGTGTGATTGAGTGCAAATGATAAAGTAAAAATGGAATGAAACCTGGTTCAAGAGGAATTTCCCTCGTTCTTTGGAACTGAGGAAATTTGGTGCTTTGCTAGTAGACAAATTTGCCTGAGTTCATGCAAAGTGATACATTAATGGAAAAAAACCCTAGGAAATTGCCTGAAGGAGATGGTAGAAGGACTCAGAACCTCTCCTTAAAATTGAAGCCAGATTTCCCTTATCTGGAAGACTTATGTAAGGTAATCTGTTTACAAGGCGAGGTAATATGCTTCATTTGGGATATGATAAAACCTTTGTTTTGTTGCCTTCTGTTTAAGAAGATAACTCTATTTGTGTAGCTATGGCCTGGATAATTTTCTCTAAATCCACCTTTTTCAGTGTTCTTTCTCACCTGTGCCGCACCTTGTGTAAGATAAGTCTCCATTTATCGTACCAACCATTCATATCTTGATGATTTAACACAGTAGAAAGTAATCCATGTTCTCAGGAGAGAACATGTGTAAGGCTTTAAAACGGAACCTCCCTTGAATATCCAAGGGTAGGATAAGCCCTTGAACTTCCAAAACTTTTTAGACATCAAGTATTTGAAGTCACTTCTAGCTTTTTTCATAGTCATGGGACACACAGTTTTCAGTTTGAATCCGAAGAGGAGTGGGCTTTATGGGATAGTCTGAGTGAAAACAGTTCAGTTGATCACTCAGTTTGGATCATGTCTTTACCTGTATACTTTTTGTCATTTGAGCTATGCTTCCATCACCTTGGAGGGCTTGATGAATCTTCAAGAAATAATTGTATTCTATTAATTAATATTCATGCATTTCTAGTCTTCAAAATATTATCTGAAATCCTAATAGGATAAATTCCTACTGATTCTTAGAGATTTTTGATGTATATGATGTATGAATAACTGTCAGAAAAAAATTGTCTTACAAAATTATAATAGTTGACAACAAGATTTCCCAAATTTTGTTTTGCTCAGATACTGAAAGGATAGCCGTATGGTATCATGGCAATGGTAGTAACAAACTGTTGTTCTGTGTGGCCCTGCATGACTACTAGTGGAGGCATTTGGCTGTTTAGGCAACGGTTTTTGATCAAAAAGCTGTTTATCAACATTTCCAGCCTGGGAAAGAAATCGAATAGGACAGAATGTTGTCCATACATCTATCAGAATTTTCTTGCACAGGGATTGGTTAAAAGGTAAATCCATGGTTGATAAAGTCCTGGCTGATCCTTGGTTAAATAATATAAAGGATTTGACACAAATAATTACACATCTAAATACCATTCTATAAGCAAGTGTCTTTGTATCCAAAAGCAAAGTGATACAGTAGGATGCTTATCCCTCTTTATGCTTGCTGGACTTTGTAGCATGTAGAATCTATTTGCACATATGGTGTACTGGCTATAAATTTTTGTTTTTCTAGCATTTGTCTTCCTGTCTAGACTTAGTCTAAGCATAGACTTAGATTGCTATGCTGACAGAGTCTCAGTACAAAAATTCTCAATAATAAGGTTCAAATTGCGCTCTATTTAAATTATGCATGAAGAACACAGATACAATTGTGAATGCTGGCCCACTAGCAATAATCAATCAAATCTTCATGTTTTCATTCTCTTAAAATACCATAAAAATCAATGATGGCATTGCTTGAAAGGAAACTTAAGAAAAAAGTTTTATTATGATTTAAAAGTAAGTAAATCTGAGAATATTAAAGCAAGTGCTTTTCTTAGTTTTATGAAATCCTGCATAGAGCTGATCAAATGAAGGCTCTCAAGAGGAAGGGAGGAGTAAAGAATTTTAGCAAATAGAAAGGCATACAAAAATCCCATTTGTATTATAAGTGCCACCAAGGTTCTAATTAGCACACATTGATTCTTCCTCATAAAATGTAAAAGCTGTGATTTTGTAGCTTTAAGTATAATTGCCCACTAAAAATGCACTACACATGGGGAAAAACCCCAATAAAACAATATTCTGGTACCATAATTTCTATGCTCAAAGAATCATTTATGTAGCTTGTACTCTGGTGTAATTAGCAGTAATATGACATTCTTTCCCCAGAAACACTGAAAAATCTTGCTACTCTTTATAACTGTCACTGACATTTCAAAATAAAAGCAGTATATAGAATTATGAGTATGATTAATGAAATAAAATTGGCCGAAGTCATAGAACATCGTAAAGTGTAAAGAGAATGTATACTGTTTAAACAGAGTCTTTCTAGGGTGGTTCAACATACTCCTATGTAAATATATATAAATAAACTTACAGAAATACATGTTTATATGTTCACAGTCATACATAATGTCAGGACTGAGCCATAAAAAATGAGATTTTAGTTTTTAGTTTTGCTGGCTTTTGCAAACTTGGCAGGGAATTAGTTGTGTGAAGAGTGAATCTAGGCTCCCACTTGTTCACAGTGAAGAGTGGCACAGTTACTAAGATTTTCAAGTATTTCAGTCAAAATGCAGTCAAAGTGCAAAATGCTTTAACTGTTTTTATTATAACTTGATAAATACAATTTAGGAGCATATATTGACACTCATTGACCAATTTAGATTTTTTTTTCTCTTGTACAACATTGAAACATTTGTTATCTTTACATCTGGAGGCAAAACTTCCTTGTGAAACAAAAGATGAGCCATAACGTCTTTAATACAAGCCCTGAGTATGGGCTCTTTCCGGCTCCAGAAGACTGGGAATTAGTTTGTTTCCCTTATTTTGTGATCCTTCTGTGCTTTGCTTTTATATGAAGGTAATGTTAAATAAATAAAGAAAACCCAAACAAATGAGCAAAACCCCACCTCATCATCTCCATATCTGGCACAAAAGAATTTCCCTTGATGTGCCTGCATAAAAGCATTGTCAAGTAAAATAAGTACGTAAGTGGAAGATGGAGTTAAGGATTTGCCATTGGACCCATACAGTAACTTAGAGTAGACAGCAGTAAAATTTTTCAGAGGCACAGCAATGGAACCATTTGTTTCTCAAAGGCTTCACTCACAGATATTTCAACAGTGTAGGGATTGTTGTTTGTTTAAAATATATTTCTGTCTGTGCTTTCACCTTACTACTGAAGTAAAAGAATGTGGCATACTCCAAAATGTATGCAGAATCAATAGTGAGGGCTGGAACAGTGAGATTCTTTTTGTTGCAAATTGCATCACATGATTTTCAAATTTCTGATGGCAGATGTTGCTGCTGTGATGAATAAAAAAAAAAAAGTGCTAGTCTTTGATTTAAAAAAAAAAGTTATTTGGAAAAAGTTTGAAACTGTTGCTTAAAATTTCTCAAGTGGTCAGTAAAAAATGTGTAAAAAATATCTACCCAGAGCAGAAATGAGAACCTAGTATTTCTTGTGAACCTTTAATAGGTTTTAAATACATATTTTAAACACCCATTTGAAGGTATCATGTCACCTACTGCAAGTGTAATAAAACCAGCAGGAAATCCTGAGCCTTTTCCCATCCATTTCTTTATTTCCACTCCAATTTCAAGTGTTGGATTAGGCAAGATTCAGGGGTGTAATGTAGTTCAAGATTAAAACATATCAGCTGAAGTACATAGTACTGTAGCAGTTTCTCGGTTTGTTTTTTGATTTGGGGGTTGGGAGGTTTTTTGGTAAAGCACATCACCAAAATGTGACTATCTGCATGTACACACTCAGTCTGGATCAATGCTCTTTAAAACATTAACATTTTTCATATGTCTGTATTCTAACATACTTGCTGGGCATACTGTTTGCTGAACATGCAGGTGTGTGACCTGTTATGATCCTCTTCCCTTGCTTATAAAGAAAAAAATTCTTTTTTTGTGCCCACTTATCTTTATAAGCAGTCAATTGCAAATGACATTTCTTCCTTTCCTTGCCTTTCCAGAGGGATGTTATGAGACATGAAGCCTGTTTACTGTCTTTCAAGTTTTTCCGTACTGACTGAGTCTGCCCTTTTCCACATGTCTACTTTACTCTTGCAGTTGTGGTAAATGGTTAGAGGTTAGGGGAATCATAATTGCAAGCAAGCTACATGCTAGTCATACAGACCACAGAGGTCAGTACTGTTTCCCACACTGCGATTACAGTGTCCCATCAGACACCTTAGCAATCTGATCTAGTTGCTATCAGAGAAGTCAATATTTGCATTTTGTTGAATATGCATGCCCAACAGTGTTTGGAAAAAGGGCTATTTGGTATCTGTGCTTGTATGATTATCTTGTTTGCATTCACAAGATACTATCTGCAAATCCTCTAATGATTCAAAGACAACGCCGTATGGAGTTATTCCGTTATTAGGATTAATTCTTTGCTATTCTAAATTAAACAGGCTTAGAATTTGATGTTCTTTAATTTCAGCTAGGGCACTGGAAGGACAACTTGAAGAAAGATATCAGAAAATGCTAGCATTTATAGAATTTTAAGTGTACACAGAAGCTATTTTAGTTCTTGGTATGCTTGTGTATCACTTCTTAAAGAACTCTTGAATCACACTGGTTACTGAGAAACATTAGTTTACTGCAAACAATAGTGCAAAAGATTACTGATTTTTAAATGGTCTAAAAATTATCCATCAATGGAATTTTAATGAAAGCTAATTTGAATATAAGGACTTTTTAAACTAGTGTGCAATCATGTTTTGCAGGCCATAGAGTTGAAAGGTGTTCTGTATGGCAGAATCTTGTATACGTATATTGAGTCTGATTGACTTCAGTGCGATTCCACAAGCGTGCCAGATTTTCACTGCAGACAGAGACTTAAATCAAAGCACATCGCTCTGAAAGCTTTTATAACACAGAAAAAAATCCTTTTCAAAGATCCATGAAAGTATCTTAGCAATACATTTACAAAATTGCTCCCTTATGCTTTGGAAAATATTGGGTAGAGGTCAGTCATTTAAAAATTTGTATCTCTCTCTAAACTGATGCAATTCATGAAAATGCTCTTGCTTTTCAAGTACCAGTGATACAGACTGTCATAAGACATTATGAAGTCACTTGCCAGTAGTGTGACTTTGCATAGAAAAGTTCTACATTCATTAAGTTGAGGTAGAAAAGGTGGGCTCTGATTAGCACAAAAATAGGGGCCAAAAAAATCCTGCCATCTTCCAGCAATGGATGGAAACAATGCATTTTAAAGTTTTCTTTTGAAATTAATACCTGTCTGTTAAACATAATTTTGACCAGCTGATTTGCTGATTAGGGATACCAGTTAAACTCAGACACCAGAGTGAGAAGAGTAGGCGTATTTTACTGGGGATAACTAAATAATGTAACAGAGTAATACAGAAAACATACAGTAAGAAAAGAGAGAATAGTGCACTTAAACAAACAGGGAAATACAGGGTAATGCATCAAATCATTACTACCTGAGAGAGAGAATAGTGATTAAGAAAGATCCATCACCACTTGCATACTTTACCATCATCCAGATCCGCAGATGCTGGGGAGCCCCGGTTACAGCGAGGATTTGGAGAGCCTGTCCCGGCAAGTGGGAAATCCTATGTGGTGCGTCCACCCGTAGGTGAGGCATCCAAAGTTGCTGCAAGCGGGTCCAGCCTTATATACCCAAAAATCAGCAAGCCAGAATACCTGGCTCCTTTGTTTTGAGTGGAAAATATCTGGTTTTATTCTCCAATTAGATTCCTCCAGAGCCTGGCCAGGGCTCAAGGAGGAAGCCAAGGGAGTTTCCCTGCTTATCTAATTTATTTATGTTCTTTTTAGAACCACACATCTGGTCCCAAGACCAGATAGCTGGCTTCATGGCCTTGTTAACTTGCCCCTACACAAAGAAGAAGAAAGATACATTCAGGATAGACATGTTTTCATTACATTCATCATCAGTAATGAGTATATGATATCTAAGCTACATCTTTCATTAATGAGCATACATATTTCACTAATGACTACATACTAAGTTAACAGCTTCGGCTTGGGGCCTGTTGTTCAGGCTTCAATACTTCAACACTTTAGCGCTTTTTACATCAGCATAGGTGGTTTGTTATAACTTAGTACAAGACCTACTAGCACAATGGTTATCAGTTATAAAATATACAGGAGTCATCTATAGGTCAACTCTGGCTTGGGCCTGTTGTCCAAGCCTTAGCACTTCATCAGCCAATTTAATCATGCCTCTTGTCATCCAAGATAGCACCTGTAGAAGATGGAGCTGGACATCAGAGCAACGAGGGAAGTGTTTTAAGATACGAAGAGGGAGACCTGGGCACTTCTTCCCGCACCATTCTCCAGAGAGAAAATCTGGACCCCAGTGAACCAATTTAGTTATTCGTGCCTTATTTTTCCTTTGATATTTGACTCAGGACTTGTGAGCTCTAGTAACCTTTACATTAACTGTGCGAATCATGTCATGCATACAAAGAAAGCTAACAAACTCAAAACTTTTTATTCTGTCCTCAATGTTTTTCAACTTGCAATGAAGACACTACTTTGAGAAATACTAGATTTTTCACTGAACAAATAGACAGAAGGGAAGGCTTTTCTAGAAGTCAGTGAACAGGAAATCCTAGGGGCTAAATACATTGTTATTTTCTAAATAATAAAAACAAAACCAACAAAAGAGTAGCAGTTTATCAGCCACAAAATACAACAGCAGAAGCTGCAAGGATAACATTAAATTTAAAACTGTCTGTAGGATGTACATCCTCTAATTTGAAGGAGTGCTCATGTCACGTTAATATCTGGTTTTGTCAAAGTTATGGAGCATATATGTAATCCAGCCAGCTACTGAAAATGACGTTTATTTGCAGTATCTGTATGCCCTCAGTTATTAGTGGTTCCTAAGAGCTCTGCAAGAGAAGGTAGGCCTTTCAGAAGTGGGAACTGAAATCTGTATTACATCAAGTGAATTTGTTAGAGCCATACAAAGCCTGTGGTGAAATTACTGAGAGGAAGACCCCTGCCTGTTGAGTCTGAGAGTCTGCCCAGTCCTTCCACACAGATATATGATCAAGACCTTGAAATATACATTGTATTAATTTAAATGTCAATCTTTATGTAGGGATTTCTGAAACTTGGTCACATCATGTATAAAACAGAAACTGAAAGCCAGTTTCAGAATCGAAAAATCAGAAACATTTTAGATGTGTAGAATTCTTCCACTCAGCTTTTCAAGGCACATAGAAATGCCTTACTTTCAGTATATTCCTTTTCATTATTATTTTCTCACTACTAAATATTCTATAGTTTCATCTTTTTTGTGTCTGTGTGGGTTTTTGGTTGGTTGGGTTTGTTTTGTTTTCCTGAGAGGACGATGGGGTATGTCATGCTCCTTTTTTGTTCACCTTTCATAATTTGATGTGTTTTTCTGGAGTTAGAAAGAATGTCATCTTGAAGAATATCAAACTGACTTTTTGGCTGTTGGGCCAAATGTTTGGCTAGCCCTATACTAAATAAATAAGCAGCAAATGATAAATAATGGAGTAGTCATTCTATTCTACTAAATAATGAAATTCGTATAATGAAAAAATAAACCATTCCATTTTATGTTATCTGAAAAATTGATAACTAGTTTGTGGTTTTTACATTATTCAGAAAAAAGAAAATGTGCAATACATTTGGATTTGATCTGCTTCTTCCCTTCAGCAATACAACTACGAAGGCTTAGCAGAATTTGCATTATCTACTCATTTCTAAACCCAGAAATATTTATATTACAAAATTTTTGGCCCTTAACAGAGTAACAGTGTTTGAGTATAGTCTAAATGATAGTCTGAACAGTTGCCAGGATTTCTTCAAAGGTATGAATGTATTAGCTAATTGCTTGGCACTGAAACTATATTTGCTGCAGGTATTTTAATGAGAGCTGCAGTTAATAGGTGGTATAACATTACCTACTTTTTCAATAATAATTAACATCTACAAAATTAGTGTTACCTTGATTCCCATTTGCACATATCACTAACACTGTGCCATGTGCTTGACATGCAAATTTACACAGAAATGTCTTGCAGGGATGTCGAATGCTTGACTTTCTCTTTTATAGTATTGTGTTTAAGATGTGTTTGCTGTGTGTGCTTTAGTTGCAAATTTCAAGATGTGTTGGGGTTTTGACTGAGCTTTTGCAGTGTGTTATACTGATCAGATTTTGTATATAATATACAGTGCAGCAAAGATGTATTATGTACTTCTGTTTTTCACATTTCATATATTTTTTTAGAACCTCAAAAGTAAGTTTATTGCCAAAATGGTGTAAAACTTAAGCCATGTGACACAAAAATTTTCTGGATGAAAATATGAGCTAAAAACTGTAACACTTCTATCTTTTTGACAGACTTTTTTTCCTATAAAAATTAATAGTTTTACTAAATTAAAATACAAGGAAGAATAAACTTGGTCTATTACAGTGAAGACCTTGTACTACAAGAAATGCAAAAACTCATGGTTATACACTAGGTGATAGGCATATGCTAGGAAACCTCATTTTCCTTTCCTTTCTTCATTTCTCTTTAATATCTTAAAATTTTGAGAAATGCTGTGAAAATTCTGTTATAAATAATTGATTAAAATCCAGCAAATCCAAGCAACCATTTGTTTTTGAATGCCATAAAATAAAGTTAGAAAACTTTTTTCCTTTTTTTTTTTTTTTTAAATGTTTAAAAAGCTGTTGACTAAGAATATAAATATTTGAAAAGATGTTGAAGTTAAGGAAATAATACATTGGAATTTGTTTTAAATATTGTCATTTGGTTTTCTGAGCTCATTGTTTGGACAGATAAATTCTGTATTGCATATAATAACTTCATTTCACCATTAAGGGAGTGGAAATTCTGAAGAGAAATTAGAATATGTGAAAGTTACTTATGATACGCTGAATGACTGGTGCACTTACACCCCTACTGAGGTTGCTGAATAAACAGTTGTGTACTGTCTAATGCTTTTAATACTCTGCAGCAAATCAAAAAACTATGAAATGATATGGAAATACCTTTTTCACTCCAGACAATATTATGATTTTTAATAGAGGAGGCCAAGGTTGCAGGATTGCATTCCTTAGAGGACTTAAGCAAAAGGCATGCATCCTGTAAATGTGAAATGGGTTGAAGTGAGAGATATCATTTATATTCCTATGCAAGTTTTCCAAGTAAAACTTCAGTGCATAAAGGTTTTCAGGCATCTACATAAGGGTAAACTTGATGTCTATATTCTTTGTATGTAAACCCTATGCAGAATAGGAAAGCATATTCCTAAACTACAACATTTTACAGGCAAAAATTCAGATCTAAATAGAGGGAAAAAAAAGTCATTATTTTAATGCCATATGTATATGATCAAATATCATTCCAGAATTATTTTCCATAGATATTTTCAAAGAAAAGCTGGCATTTTCCTGGAAAAAAATTAAATTTGTCAATGGTGACCAATGAAATTTTTATCTCTAACACTCAATTTTTGTAATCTTCACTTTAACAGCACTGAGCAAATAATCTTGCTGCCTTGTGTAGTGTAACTTTTCAGTGGCTTCCAGAAAAGGTCTAGGATCTCAACAGCTATATTGTCCATGAGCTGAGAATGTGTGTGTGTGTATACAAATTGTGGTACATAATAGTAGCAGCGTATAATATGCATTATAGGTTTATTTATATTTCTCTTAGAATAAAACTTGACTTATGAATTACTGAAAATTACAATAGGAGAGCAAGTAGTCATTACAATATTTTTGGGTACCTGGAAAAAAATTCATCTTTTTTCACTACAATAGTTGTTTAGAGTGAAAATCTTTTTGGGTAGGGTGGACTTGAAATATTAAAATATCTTTGACTTATCGTGTCAAATTATAGTAGCCAGTTTAGGAACAGCAGTGAGAGGTCAAAGATATCTAATAGGATAAAACATCAGTGAGATAGAAGAAAGCCTGTGAGAATTGTAAGCCATCCATAGATCAGTAAAATCTGAATTTGAGTGAATATCAAAGTGAAACTTGTTGGAAAAGGTTGATTTTATGGTTGTAATTAAAAATTAGATAAAGATATGTTTGTAGTGCCCTGGTTATATAGTTTGGCAAGAAACACATAAACTAGAGCCTACAAATATCTGCTGACAGCTGTCAGATGGATGGCAATGCTAACCTTACTGCAAAAACAGTCCAACTAGTGTTACAAAACATGCATTTTTTATGGGTGAAATTAGTTTGTTAGCTAGTCTTGTGTGGAATAATGGAACTTCTGCCAGCACAGAATCTAGAAGAAGAAATGGATTGGATAAGAAGCTGCTCTAAGTGTGCAAGCATAGTGTGCAGTTGCAACAGTTGAAGGGAAGATTCAGGAAACAGGTATAAACCCTTAATGTTAGGCTTTGAGCAGCTTACTCAGAATGACTTGCCACCCCTGTGACTTAATTTTCTTTTTTTTCCCCTCTAAACACTGGGCAGGAATCACTTTCTCAAACAAAGATTATGCTCACATTTTGTAAAGGTTAATATGCTCTTTTAGGATGCAAAAGATCTAAATTTTAGTCAGGCCCTACTTATTTTACTGTTGAAATTAGACCGTAATACAGCTCAAAAAGGCAAGACTAAGTGAGAGAGAATTTGACTCTAGGTTAGAAGATACTTTGTTTGTTTTAATTCAACCTTAGGTGACTGTTATTTGTCAATAAGGTCTGATCAGAAGTTATTCTAAAGATTATAGTGTTGAATTCATGAAGCAGCTGCACATATTTTGTGTTTTAGTGGCTGTCATTCTGTAATCTTAAAAAAAAAAATCCATGGAAGAGTATAGAAAATTTTTTTAGGCAGCAGAACAACCACTGTTTCTGATTATCCTGAGCTTCCTTTCTACATATGAACTACGATAATTCATGTAATTCCTCTGATCCAATATGCTCTTGAATGCTCATCTGGTAGATGTAGATGCTATCTGCTATAGGATTCCACATACATCTCTGTACTGAAGAATCCTGCATGTATGGGTTGTCTAACTACATATATTACAGTCCGGTAGTCTAAAATTCAGAAATTAGTGTTAGCCCATGCTAACACTATGCTTTTGTGTAGCTAGTACATACTCCAGGAGTTCTACTAAGTTATAGACTTTCTGTGACTTTATTTTTGGCACTAAATGACAGTACATATTGCACATACAGCACTTCAACACTGGTCAGATTTTCATGGAGAAGTCATATATCTCTGGAAGAATAATACACCTGCACAGACCTTGCTGGTCCTTCTTTAATGTCCTCCAGAGTTTTATTCTGAGAGTTTCTTCTGTACTTTTTTCTGTCAGCTTTTCTCATGGTACCTCCTTACCCTAGAATATACAAAAATACCCTCCTGACTTTTAAACACTAGGTGGATCACAAGTCACATTCTTCTGTGCCTGACAGATATTTTGCTGATGTGGTAGCAGAATTTTGAACTGAAGAGTTAGCCCCAGTATGAGATTACATTTGTAATCCTTGCTTGCATTAAAGGACTCCAGACTTTTGTCTCAGAGGAAACCATTAACATATTTGCAAACCGCTAATCTGTTCAGGGATTTTCTGTTGTTTATCTAGGGCAGGTCTACTGGCTAGTGATTCTCTTTAATATTTCCTTATTTGGAGGAAACACTGTGAAGATACATAGTACAAAAATAGTATACAAGATAGAAAATAATAATAAAAAAATCAAACTATCATGAATGAACCCCTATAGAGTCTAAAGTTGGTGTGATCACATTTATCACTCAAAACAAATTCCAAAAAGCAATTAAAAAAATCTAACTTTAATCTTGAAGAAGACATCTAGTTTCTTAAAATTGTCTTACTTGACTCAGCTGGACATGGTTGAAATGTCTAATTACAATAGAAGATGGCTCTGCTGTTGTTAAATGTTTATATTAGAGTGCAAGATGCCTGTGAACGGAAAAAGCTTATATTATTTGGTTACATTATTTGTAAGTTTGCTTGGGAATCATTAATTTTAATGAGAGAATTGTTGGAATTTAGGAGGATGGACAACAGACATTAAAAAACTTAGGTAATCAAGACTACATGCTTAAAGTATTATGTTTGCACTGAATCAAGTGTGTAATCTGCAGGAGAATTTGCAAAAGACAAACTAGATTTATGTCAATATGAAAGAAGATGATTGTATTCATATTGAGGTTGCCTAACATGACACACAACTTTCAACTTGAAGAAATGAATCTCATATTTGTTTGTTTTTCATTTCAGTAGCAGGAATCTACTTCAATATTTCTATTGTTTTGGGATGTGGCACTCTGTCACAGAGAAGAGAGGCAATTTTTATGTTTCCCCAAGCCATCTAAGGTTAAAATTGGAATTCTACCTGGAAGTTAGCAGAACTCATGCAGATCACGGTTCGGTTTCTGATGTGACCTTCTCTATTGACAGTTGGGTAACAACAGTCTGTACCAGCCTCTGTCTTTCAGAGTTTAATTCTGTGTATAAAGTGCATTTATATACCAAAAGCAACAAAAAGACACAACTGGCAATTGCCACATGCATGGGAGGAAAGACTGAAAAGATGAAAAGAATGCTCCTAGCAATAGTCATGACATAGACATAAAGTGCCAAGAACCTAATAAGGCATTTATATTTTGAACATTTGCCTTCCTTCTCTGATTTTGTAGAATGTTACTACATTCCTAACAATTTATCATTACGTTTTTGGCTTTAGGGAGACAGATATAAGACTTGAAAAACAATTATTTTCAGAAGATATTTGTAGCATATGTTGGATTAGTGAATATGGAGCATATTAGTACAATGGAGCATATGCTTTCATTGGCTTAATTCTGGTCAACATTATCTGTCCATACTAAGTGTATTTCTACACATTAAAAAAAAAAAAAAAAAAAACAAGCAAAACCAGAACACCACCATAGTTTGAATTAATTATGTCTCCAAGGTTTAGAGATAATGGTAGAAATGCAACAGTCACCAGACCTCAAGCCCAGTGTATCATACATTAGACAACATGGTTTCTGGAACATACCTATAACAGCAGGTATCAGAATTTTTAGTAGTACAAAAAACAGTGGGAAAAGTTAGAGATCTGAAAACAATGTTTCCTTTTTCTTTCCAAATCTAATTTTATCTTATTTCTTGAAGCTAAAATTGGATTGGATGTTATGCAAATAAGAATAGCTTTAATTTCACTAGCTAATGTGTTTTAATATGGTACTAATTCCCTTTTTTTCTGGTCATATTACCTACCACAATAGGAAATAAATATTCTGTGCCCCATTTGGTAGTTAATAGGAATTTTTATGCTATATCTGCTATGATAGCAGTCACTTTTCTTCCATCTCCCATCTATCTGTACTGTCCATAGAAAAGAAAATTATTTGATAGGTATATTCCTTGAGTGTTGATGCTGTTTTTTCTTTATAAAAGGTTTATATTTGGATTTTTTTTCCTGAGTAAAACATGGTGAAAATGAAAGTAAACTGTATCATGAGAAGTATGTATGTTTAAAACTAAATGAGATAAAGCCACAGAGGCAGACAAATTGCATTTTCATATTGTCTCCTTACTGAAGAAAAAAATTAGGTTCATGTAAAAGTCCCCAAAGCTTGAAAACTGGAGCTTGCCTAATACATATTGGGATTTCTTCAGGTGAGTCTTCGACATATAGTATGAGTTCAGTATTCCTAGCTAAGGTATTTTTAATCAGAAAGTGTGACAGGAAATGTTCTAATTTCTGAAATCCACTGAGCCTCTGTAGTGGTAGTTCCAAGGTACCATGCAGCAAAAATGTATGATTATTAGGAACAAAAAGAGCTATTAGTCCTCAATAACACCGCTATTGTAGTGTTGATGGTGTACTCAAGGTATACAATGCACTCTTATGCATCGCACAACTATTGTGTGCAAAGTCTGGCTGCTACCAAATTTTCTAGGCTCTACAACAAAGGAAAAAAAAAAAAAAAGAGTAAACACAGAGGGACCTTGTGTTCTTTTACCTCTCCAAAACAATATTTTCCCTATAACCCTTCCTGTGTTCTGTCATTTACCCTGATAACTCTGGATTTGCTTCTGTGGTGTGTAAGTAAGTAGGGTGTCAGTTCCACTGTGATTATAGAGCAGAGATACACCCCTAAGCCTCGTTATGATGGGATCACAGAGAAAAAAGAAAGCTTCTAATCCTGAGGAGAAAGAAGCTATAAGGATTGGGAGGTTTTTATGTTGGTGTGCTGAGAAAACTGAAGTTCAGATGGAGGAGATCTCAGGCTGACACATGACTTTTAGTACAGCTTTCATTTTTTGGTTTTTCACTGGTTGATTTCACAACTGATACTTTAAAAAATGTGATCTACCTTAAATACTGAAGGACAAATTCAGCTTATCTGCAATTTCAAGCTTCAAAAGTTTGATGTCAGTGTTTAGAACAAGAACTGTTCATGTTCTTCTACTGCATTGCCCACAGGTTACTCCAAAGCACTTGTGTCCCTCCCTGCCATCTCCTTCAAAAGAACAAGATGTATTTTGTATATTTTGAAGTGATCAGGAATCATACTTAAAATGTGTTGATTTTAAATAGCAGCAGGGTTATGAAGTTTTATTTCCTTTGCAGATAAGATTTAAGTTTTACATCATGCCTACTGAAAAAAAACCCTACATAATTCTCCATATTAACACATATGACATAAACATTGCCACAGAAGCCATCTGATTCAAGAAATTACAGAGAAATTAATTTTAAGAGAATTGCATATGATTGTGTGATTGTAGCTCTGACCTTCCCACACTTTCAGTGAGCCACCGATAAAAGATTTGTATAAATTTTTAGAAAATGTAAGTTTGTTTTTAATGTGGAACTTAGGACCATTTAAAAGATGCTGCGGGTGATTAACCTTTAAGGGAAATGACAAGCAAAATTATGCTCTAATGAATACAAGTAGCAATGAATAGGGAAACAAATCCAGTGACAATGCTAAAATGAACTCATCTTGCATTCATAAGATGATGACTACCCTTGATGAGTATAGTATTTACTAGCATTAAGAATGTGTTTACTTATGAGAGGTCTTAGAGAGACCTAGCACAAGGAGTTTAACTGCTGGATCAATTTTAGGTAACATTAAACATTATTTTAAATCCTTTGTCTCTTTAATAAGGTGCCTGGTGGTTATTCTACCTCATATAGGTTGGTTTTTTGCCTTAATAATCAGCTCTGTCCACAAGTAAATTAGCTGCTTCCTAGTCAGTACATAGTTAACTATTTGTTAGCTACCTGGGAATTCCTTTTATTTTTCTTTTTCTTCTTTTATAGTCTTGCTTCTTTAGAAAATAAAGCTTCTGGAGTCATCTCTATTTTTTTCTGCCAGTAACGTCACAATAACATTTTAAACCTATTGATCAGATTGAGTCAACTTTGAAAGAGAAATCGCAGTCTCAGAAATACATTCTACCAGTTTTGTACTAATTAGAAATATTACAAAATGAGCTACTTAATTAATATTTTCAATGTTTTCAATACGTGCTGCACATGAGTAATGACAGACCAATCACGAAATAATCATGAAATAATAGAGTTCTCTATTCTTAGGGAGGCCAGGAATGGGGGAAGCGGAACTGCCAACCTGAACTTCCAAAGGGCTGACTTTGTCTTGTTTGGGCAATTGCTTGACAGGATCCCTGGGGAGACGGTCCTGAAGGGTATAGGGGTGCAGGAAGGCTGGACACTCTTTAAGAAGGAAGACTTACTGACTCAGGAGCAGGCTGTCCCCAGGTGCTGTAAGAGAAGCCGTCAGCAGAGAAGACCACCCTGGCTAAACAGGGAGCTTTGGCTGCAATTCAGGGAGAAAAGGAGAGTTTACAGCTTTTGGAAGAAGGGGCTAGCCACTCACAATGATTACAAAGGTGCTGTGAGGCTATGGAGGGCGGAAATCAGGAGGTCTAAAGCCCAGCTAGAAATTACTCTGGCTTCAGCAATCAAGGATAACAAGAAATGTTTCTATAAGTACGTCAACAGCAAAAGAAAGACCAGGGAGAGCCTCCATCCCCTGCTAGACACAGGAGGAAACATGGTAACAAGTGATGAGGAAAAGGCTGAGGTGCTTAATGCCTTCTTTGTCTCAGTCTTTAATAGCAAGACTGGTTGTACTGAGGGAATCCAGCCTCCTCAGCCAGAAGACAGAGACTGGGAGAATGACCCCCCACAATCCAGGAAGAGATAGTCAGTGACCTACTGCATCACATAGAAACACACAAGTCTATGGGACCAGATGAGATACATCCGAGGGTGCTGAAGCAGCTGGCTGGGGTGCTCGCCAAGCCACTTTCCATCATTTACCAGCAGCCCTGGCTGACCAGGGAGGTCCTGACAGATTGGAAATTGGCCAATGTGATGCCCATCTATAAGAAGGGTTGGAAGGATGATCCGGGAAATTACAGGCCTGTCAGCTTGACTGATGGAGCAGCTTATCCTGAGTACCATCATACAACACATGCAGGACAACCAGATGATCAGGCCCAGTCAGCATGGGTTTATGAAAGGCAGGTCCTGCCTGACAAACCTGATCTCCTTCTATGACAGGGCCACCTGCTTATTGGATGAGGGAGAAGCTGTGGATGTTGTCTACCTTGACTTTAGTAAGGCCTTTGACACCGTTTCCCACAGCATTCTCCTGGTGAAACTGGCTGCTCGTGGCTTGGATGGGCACACGCTTTGCTGGGTAAAAAACTGGCTGGATGGCCGGGCCCAAAGAGTTGTGGTGAATCCGGTTGGTGTCCAGTCACGAGTGGTGTTCCCCAGGGCTCGGTTTTGGGGCCACTCCTGTTTAACATCTTTATTGATGATCTAGATGAGGGGATCGAGTGCACCCTCAGTAAGTTTGCAGATGACACCAAGTTGGGTGGGAGTGTTGATCTGCTCGAGGGTAGGGAGGCTCTGCAGAGAGACCTGGACAGGCTGGAGCGATGGGCTAAGGCCAGTTGTATGAGCTTCAATAAGGCCAAATGCCGGGTGCTGCACTTGGGCCACAACAACCCCCAGCAGCGCTACAGGCTTGGGGAGGAGTGGCTGGAGAGCTGCCAGTCAGAGAAGGACCTGGGGATGTTGACTGACAGCCAGCTGAACATGAGCCAGCAGTGTGCCCAGGTGGCCAAGAAGGCCAATGGTATCCTGGCTTGTATCAGAAATAGCGTGGCCAGCAGGGACAGGGAAGTGATCTTACCCCTGTACTCGGCACTGGTGAGGCAGCACCTCGATGACTGTGTTCAGTTTTGGGCCCCCCACTACTAAAAGGACATTGAATTACTCGAGCATGTCCAGAGAAGGGCAATGAAGCTGGTGAAGGGTCTGGAGCACATGTCGTACGAGGAGCGGCTGAGGGAACTGGGGTTGTTTAGTCTGGAGAAGAGGAGGCTGAGGGGAGGCCTCATCACCCTCTACAATTACATGAAAGGAGGTTGCAGAGAGCTGGGGATGAGCCTCTTTAACCAAATAATAAGCGATAGGACAAGAGGTAATGGCCTCAAGTTGCACCAGGGAAGGTTTAGACTGGATATTAGGAAGCATTTCTTTACAGAACGGGTTGTTAGGTGTTGGAATGGGCTGCCCAGGGAGGTGGTGGAGTCCCCATCCCTGGAGGTGTTTAAAAGTAGGGTCGACTTAGCGCTGAGGGATATGGTGTAGTTGGGAACTGTTAATGTTGGGTTGATGTTGGACTGGATGTTCTTCAAGGTCTTTTCCAACCTAGATGATTCTGTGATTCTGTGATTCTGTGAATCACCATATATGTGGTGGCATGTCATTTGACTTATATATTTGGTCTAGTCACCATGTCCTCTGTCTATTACCTGGAGGCACATTACAGGAGACATGGTTTTACTGTGAAAGAGGAGAAAATTTGGGGCAAGGGAAAGTAAAGAGAAAAGGCAGAGCTGAGAGAGAGAAGACAAAAATCTGTGAGAAACCAAGTTTCATTAAGCTGATGGATCACAGGGAAATCTATACCCTTTATTTTTATTTTTTACTGGATATTGCCAAATGATTGTCATTTTCTCAATCAGGAACCACTGTAAGTTCATAAAAGAAGTGGAGAAGACAAACCAGATCATAAACTTCATTTTTCTGTGAAGGGAGAAGTGAGTGCCTTTCACAGAGTACATCTCATGTGGTGTAGGTAGTACTCAGGATTTAAACAGAAAAGTGTCTGAAACATTGAATCTTAATACTTATACAAGCAGATAAGTGGACCTTCATATTTATTTTTGTCCATATATCTCAGGGCTGAATCATGTGTGGTCTGAACACCTGATTCACATTAGCGATTAGCCAGCAGGAGATAACGTGCCTGTTTTCCCTCTCTGGCTTCCACATCTTCCTCAGAGGAATGGATGACTTATGTGGACAGTTTGCTGTTGATGCACAAAGTGGTGTGAATTGCTGTTTTACTGTAATGACCAAAAGAATGCCTACTGTTTAGAGAACTAAGACAGTATTAACATGGCTTAAATCTGCCTTCTGATTTGTATTAAATGAAGCTCTGCTACCTTAAATAAATTTTATAGAAAGTCATCCAGTATCAGTTTGCATACAGTGCTGTTGTAATAACATTACATTGTTTATGAAGCATCAGTATTATTCTGCAGTGTTAATATGTTGTTTATGGGAGCATTGCTGTGTAATGACAGCTACAGTGGTACAGTATTCTGTGGGAGAACTAAATTATTAAGATTCCTTCTTACCTTTACAACAATTCAACAAATGAATATGAAAATTATCTTGGGGTGGGTGAGGATTTTTTTTGCCCTTTTAAAAAAGTTTAACTTAGAAGGACTAGCAGAAGACATTCAGAAGATGTGATTATTTAAAGTTGGAGTAGTAGAAATGGGAAAAAATGAAAAGAAAGAAGTGCTAGATTCTTTACTTTAAGAGTAATGAGACAAAATTCTGTTCTAAAGTATTGCAAATGACAGCAGAGAAGAGATATGTGCATGTGTATTAGTGCAGAATGAGCAGTATTCATCATTTTCCTTTTCTGAAATGACACTAGAAAGAATAGTCATTTCATTGCAAGAGGATGGAAGAGATGAGGGCTCTGAACAGATTATAAGACTCCTATACTCTGTTATCTGTTGTCAGATTTTTATATAGTTAAAGCTTAACCCTAGGTGTACCCTCTATAAAGAAGCTTTATACTACTGAGTATCATTAATGTGAATAGTATTAATGGAAAGCAAGCTGTGAAGGGAACAGGAATTGCTTTCCAGTACAGAAAGTGACTGCACTATTTCAGAGATATATGGAGAAAACTTTCTCAGTATGGGGAAAATCGAAAGTATACTCAAGCTTGGACAAATTTTTGACTGAAGTTGCTGGTCCTCTTTTGTTTCAGAAATAAATCAAAATTCATGGTGACAGTGAATTGAGACTTCTCAGAATTTATTGTAATTTGTTCAGAGCTGAGAGGGGACTTTTACCCTCAGTAAATCCTATTGCCGTCAAGTATTTTAAATGTGAGCTGCTTTAGTATCCTGTGCCCTCAGCAAAAAGCATACTATTACAGTCTCAACTACTTTACCTGGTCAATTTTTTCAAATGAATGTCTTCCAGTGGAGAATTTTTTCCAGCAAATTTATATTTTCTAATAAAAATCTATATAACTGAAAGATATTAACCAGTTCTGGCAAGAACAGTGTTTTCTAGTCAGCTTCATTCAATATGATCGCTATTCTTTCAGTATCCTTAGCATCAACATGCTTACTAGTGCATTTTAAACTGTGACCCTGAAGTATGTTGAACAGTAAATAAAGTAACTGAAATAACTTTCACTGTATTGTGTGATATTATCACATGCTGGAAAACATGTGATGAGGGTTGAAAATCTGAAGTTAAAGTCCTCTCTAGCAGAAAACTGTATTTATACTTATTTGTTCATCAGTATTCTTTAATATTTTAGTTAATTTCCTTTTGATTTTATAAAGTACCTAACAAAAGCATAAAAGATCATAATGATTTTTCCAATGTTCTTTACCAGAATCCCTATGAAAATGAAGAACTGATATTTGAACAGTTTTGGTTATTCCTTCATGTTGCTAAATGCATCATATTTCTTCAGAAGTATTTTGATTTTGTGGGATCACTCTGCATATAATACATAGACTAGATAAGAATCCTAACAAATGCAGCATGAGAATGACTGTAGTACAGTAACTGATTATTTACCTTTTCATATTAAAGAGGTACTTGAACCTTTTTAAATAATATACTAAATTCTTCCTGACTTTTTGAGTTATTTTTCTCTTTAGATCATTTTTTCTACTCTTTTTTCATCGTGAGCAGTTGCTTATTTTATTAGCAATTACTCTAAAATTTACCTCTTATGCATAAAATTATTCACAGGACCTAGCTACCATGTATGATGGGGCATGGCAAAAGAATCTAGGCCGATAGCAATACCTCATAGATAATTTACAATGATTTTACTTTGGATTTAGTCTTTAAATATTAGTAGTGTTTGGCATGTTACCTTCTTGAAGGCAACATAAAAGACACTATTATGTAGAGACTGGATTTGCCTGACAAAAGTTGGTGAAATGTGGTGTTTCCACTCTTTGGGTTTAAAGAAGAACCTATGTGGGTATGTCAAGTACTGACAAAACCCTCTTGATTTAATACTGGGGAGTAGGCCCTATTGTGCACAAAAAGAATTCAGGTATTACAAGGTTTCTTTGGTTTTTTAAATACTAAAGTATCAATTAAGTTTCTTTCTAGTTTTGTTACATTACATACATACAGCGGGATTTTATATCCAAGCACAAAGTGCTGGACTTCAGGACAGTTTAATCCAAAATTTGAAAAGATTTAGATAATCTATGAAATGACAGAAGTACTAGATTTATTTGAAGTGCCTTTGATATATCCAGGAGTACATTTGTGTCAATTTATTCTAATATTTTTATATCAGAATGATGATTTAATTAGGATGATGTTTTGATCAAAATTTGAATGTTATGGGTGAAAAGAAAACGGGATGGGTGTGCAGCAGAAAGATGTATAGCGGTTGATTCATGCTTCTTTTGCACAGTCCTGGTATCTCACACAAGAGATTTTTCTGAAGAAATTTTGGCAACTGACTGACCTTTCTTCTTGAACTGGAATATATGAGCAATGGCACCTTCCCCCCATAATTTTTCCCCTTTGTCAGTAACAAGGATCCTTGTTAATGCAAACTCTACTCACTAGCTTCCTGAAGGGCTCTTTGTGTTCTGTATCTTTAAAATTGCTTAAATTCTTAGAAAATCACTATTTAATGATCAATAATTTTTTTCTTCACCTGTGTTATCTGTTGACATCAGTGTGATCTGGATGTTGTCTTGTAGTTTAACTTTTGATCCCTCAGAAATATTCTACTTAAAAAAGAAAGAACCTGAATCACAGGTTGCAACTTGACCATATTAATGCACGGTTTTACAGTGGAGTTTTGTAAAGACAAAGAGAAATTTCTATTAAGCTTAAATCTG
Source organism: Strix uralensis (assembly GCF_047716275.1). Lineage (NCBI taxonomy): Eukaryota > Metazoa > Chordata > Aves > Strigiformes > Strigidae > Strix > Strix uralensis. The sequence goes on from NC_133975.1 coordinate 45,883,208, forward strand.
TTTCCTGTTCTCCATGAACAGTGGTTGTTTGACTTGTCTACAGATCATTGGAAGCTCATTCTGAAGCTAGTCATCTTTGAAACAAAGCCCTAAGCATGCTACTTTTTATATGCATCACTTTTGAATTTGCAGAGTTGTGATATAGTCTATATCTCCTCTCTAATTCTTATATATATGATGTTTACAAACTATGCATTTCTCACATAGTGGCAGTAGAAAACTTATTCCAAAAGTCATCTGATAATGCATTCTTTGTAAGAGTGTAAGTCATAAAGGTTGGCCCAAGTAGGCCAAAATAGAAGGATGACTTTCTGTCACAACTTCCAGCATCACATAATGATGGATTTCATTATTGCACTACCAGAAATGCAAGAAGAAAAAAATACAGAATAACAAAGCTGCCTGACAAATCTTTTCACGTTAAGCAAGTTTTGACTGACTAAGCAGAAAAGTGTAGGTGTTTGTGAATTGTGAATCTCAGAAAGAGGGAAGTTTCCTTTCTGTCTCATTGGAACAAAGAAGACAATAGAAAGGAAAGAAGCTTTTTGGAGGGAAGGAAGAGGAAATGCTTGATTGGAACACCACGAGCTATTTTTTCAATTATAAGGATGATTTAGGATGAAATAAAGCAGCTTTTTCTTAAGGTGTGGGAGGGAAATTTTTTTTTTTACACTGCTACACTTCCATTTTACTTTCCAGAAAGGATAATAGTATTAAGAAAAGCAGTCAAAGAGTTCCAGCATAACACCTCTCACTCTAAAACGCAGAGAAGAATACCAGTGACCTTAACTCTTCATGCATACCTATTTACACACAAGCTGTGTGAATTATGTTATAGAACCCTTGACAAATAGCTGTCAAAACTCTTTTCACCTCACATTTTACTTTCCTTTGTTGTTTTCCCTTCTTCAGAATTACATGCGTTACTATATTTTTTGTACTCAGAACATAATAGTGCATGTCAATATCTCATAAAATCAGTTGTCTAATATCTTGGAACTCACAGTTTATAAAATAGTTGGATCTGTATACTAATAGAAGGATACAAAATTATTTGCCTGGTGATAGATGTTATCAGACTTACTCATAAGATGCATTTTTCAGTTTAACCTCAGATTTTGTTAACTTTTTTTTGAAAGACTGTGTCAGCACTAGACTTAAAATAAATCTAGTTTTTAATGGTATTTGAGTTGATTTTATGAGACAATATATAAGATAAATTGTGCATTATTTCATGCATACTTGCAATGCTGTCTTTTTAAGAGTAGATTTCACTTTAGAGTAGATTTAATTTAATTTAATTTCATAGTTTTATTTAACACTTGAATTGTCCCGACATTTAAGTTGTGGGTATTCTACTGTTTTCTACTTCAGTTTAGGGTTTATAGACCTTGTCTTTTCCTCCCATTTCTTCATGTGCCTGTAACATTTAGCTTTTCTTCTTTGTTTTAGCATTGACTGTTCTTCAGAAAAGCTACATTTTCAGTTTGTTTCAGAATGTTTCAACAACAATAACAGAAAAATAAACACTGAGTTTCTTTAGATAACTCTTTATTTTTTAATGTTCCTTTTATTCTAGGGGGAATGTAGGAATGATAGTGTTTCCTCACATTCCAGTCTTTGTCACTAGGTTTTTTTTTAAGAAGTGCCATGCTTGAGGGAATTCATCTTGCTCACAAAATGTCATCATCTCAAGAACCAATTTCTACTTCTATCTCCAAGACTTTTATGATTACTTTTTTCTACCCAGTGTAGAAACTCAGACTATTCAAGGCCCAGAATTTACACCTGACTGAATTAAAAAAATATTAGGAAAGTTAGTACAGGTGAGAAATATAACCATGCAAAATAAGGCTCTTGTGGAGAAGCAGTAAAGGAACATACACATTCTTGCATTACTTTATATTGCAAAATTGAATATTTTGTTTTGCTACTGAAGAGAATAAAGCCTGTATTTCAATACAAGGCTTCTGTGTTTTATTTTGTTTTGCAAAACCGTTGCCTTATTTAGTTCCCTCATTTTCTTAAAGTAATCTAAAGCTGAATTATTTTCCACATGATCACTGAATGCTTAATTCAAGTCTGCCCAGAATCTTTGAATTTCACAAACCAAAGTGGAGAGTTCAATAGAACTTTGAGAGATAAATGTTTCAAATTACAGGTTAAAATATGAATGGTTGTTGTTTTGGTCTTGAATTTTTTCCTTCTTTTTGTATAAGTTGTTAGCAATGGAATGGAGCATCATATTAATAGGAAGATATTCTTCCCACCGGAAAACATTTCAAATAACTTGGTATTGAAAGCAAGTCATGGTGGGTGTGTGGATTATGAACACATTTGAGATCATAACACGGACATGCCTTTTTTTCTAAATGCTTTGGCTGAACCAAATAAACAAAAAGAATCAGATGTTTTATTATTTCTTTAGCTGTGTTTTGTGTATTTCCTTAGATGTGAACTTAGGAACCAAAATCACATGCTTAAGATGTTTCACTTCAATTTTTTTCCTGTGTTTATATCTTCCATCAAACTCAAATTCAGTCATGACAAATTGATTTTCAAAGCATTACACTGACTGTTTTTTTCAAGCTGATGGCTATCCCCCAAGAAGCCTGAACTGCAGCAAAGGTTTTTCCTCTCTCCCACAAATTGGAATAAAGAAAATAATCTTAAAGTATCCAGAATGATCTTGAAGCTGAATTCGTAAGTAAGAAACAGGAGCATGGCCCTTCCTGCTGATCATTAGATTCTAGGGACTGAATTGAAAATTGGGAAAAAAAGTAATACTTTGTTCATCTGCTGTTTCTTGTAGGGTGTTTTGTCTTAAAAAAGGGTCGGTTAGATATCATTATAAGATTGCACATTATTTTACAACTGGTAGCACTAAATACTATCTGAGAAACTGTCAAGAGAGGTATTTCCTTTTTATAAAAATGTAATATTAAAAAATAAGGATAGGATTATAAAAATCACTTTATCTGCTAAACAGTTTTTGTCAGTTATTTTGTTATTTGTTTATATATTTATATATTTATTCCGTATGAACTTAGCTCACTTTCAGTACTGTTTTTAAAAATCTGCTGTTCACCATCATGAATTCAGTAACGAACACAGCTCACTCACTCTACTTTCATATCAGTGTAGATCCAGTATTCTAGGAGGGGTAACTCATGAGCTGTCTGTTAATGACTGCAGTGTACAATTATATTTCCTTGATTTCAGTAAACCGAAATTGATAGAGACACAAAAAACACACAACATGACTCCTCATTTTTACAGTCCTGAAGTTAAACAAATGCTAAACTAAAATGATGAATAGTTCATTTATAGGGAAAAAAACCCCCAACAAACCAACCAAACAAAACTCAGACCTTGAAAGTCTGCCAAGTTTAGTCATTTGCACTTGGTATGCTTTCTGTGTTAGCTGCAGGAATCAGATGGTACCAACACAACTTCAGATGGTGCACTTAACGCTTTGCTCAATTATTTCGAATATTCTGATTTCATGTCTGTTCTTTGCATGCACTTTGAATGTTCTTCATAACATTACATATACAGTTATTTTCTTCTAGTTGCAATGGTTCTATAAAAGCCTAAGCACAAAGACATATTTTTTTGTAAATTGGCACATAAATGTTGAGATTGTGCATGCAACCACTAGAAAGACAGACTGTGTTGAGTAGAGACTGTCACTGTATCTGTTAACAGCAGTCTCGTTTAATATTACATCATTAAACAGTTAAAAGCAATTGTGTTTGTGTCCAGCCATTAGTGGCTAGCTCACTAATGAAAACCAACATGAATATGTTAAACTTTGTGAATTGTAATCAGGAAACACATAAAATATTTAAGACTTTAAAAATTAGTATGAGTCAAAGAATTTAAAATTTAATTAATTTTTATCTTTGTCAAGTATTTTTGCCCAGGAAAAGCTTTTTGGAAATTTTTTTCCCCCAGAAGTTGTTTTCCCTCTTGTTTTATTTTGATTTTGTATAATGGTTATTAATGAGATGGCAGTAATGAGAGAAAAGAGATAATGTTACATTTACAAGGTCTTAAACTGTTGATGTTATGGAATATCTGATTCTTTAAGATCAAACAGGATCAGCACAGAAAAACAGAAGGCTATCAAAGACAGAAAATGCAGCTTCTGCCTCTGGGGAAGTTTCATTTGTACCTAGTTGCTACAGAAACATAAAACAAGAAGTTAAACTTATGAGCTATTATCACAGCTGGCAACCTCCTAGAGTTGTTGGGGGTTGTTTAAGATAATGCTTTAGGTTAAGGAGTCATAGCAGTACTCATAGCAGATAGAGTTGTCCAGAGCAGACCAAACAGTCTCTTCCTAGATGATGGTAAGAGATTATTTTCAAGGTGAAGTGAAAAATCAAGCCTGAACATAATCATTTCAAGAATATAAACTACTAATCAGTTTATCAGATTAAAATAAAACCAAATTAAAGAAAAACAAAAGCTCTAGGCAAAAAGACCTTATAACAGATCACTTTCTCCTGAACATACCTTTCACCAATAATTATTTAATGCTTATACATTGCTCCTGAGTTGGGCAGTGACTCATGATACAGATTTAGAAATTCTCATTCTCTATGGCTGTGGATCGTCCCAACAGCCCAGCATTCATCAGTTCAATCTAAGCTCTCTATGCAAATGTGGTAAGTGGTGTAGACCTAGTCTGAATACTATTTTGCAATTTATGTAGAATATGAGCACATTCTTTGAGTTTAGATTTTGGGACCACAGAGGTCACCACAAAGGCTGGAATAGCAACAAGGTTTGAATCACTTCCTCAGCAGTCCTACGTTAGATGTATGATATATGGAACATTACAATAGATTATTTCTCAAAAAAAGAAAACTCAATTTCTTATTTTCATGGGAAAATACAAGCTTAGGAAAACAAGAGATATTGGGGAAATGTGCCAAAACATTTACCGGGCTAGAGTTATTACCTCCAAAATCAAACTTTTGGTCAACAGGGATAAAACTAGTCACCTCAAATTAGCTTGTTTGCAGGAACTGAAAATGCAGAAAACCCAGTCAGAGTAATTATTTGATCAAAGATTTCTGCGTCTTACATACTCACCAACAGAGTATTACAGGACTCACCGTTTTAGCAGATCAGAATCATGAGATTATTCCCCAAATCTAGCTTTCAAAAGACTAAATTTATTTTAGTCACATTTTAATTTCCCAATACTTCTCTGACAACATGGATTTGATTAAAATAATTTTTAAACTGTCCTATGTTATATGCATTAACCATAACCTTATTTTGGAGAACAATACTTATGTTCACATGTTCTTTATACTATTGTATACATTTAGCAATTTTATACATTTTCAGAATATGGCTAACATTTTAGGCTATCTAAATATGTATGTCAGACTTTATCTGCTCACTACCTGTCACATTTTACATCAACAATATTAAAAAAGTTCTGCAAGCACTGCAGATAGAAACTTGTGTAGTTATATTTAAACTGATCAACTTAAACGGATCAAATATGAGTGAGTTCAAGATATGAGACAAGCACATTCTTATCTGTTTCAACTGACATCACTGCCTTGAAAATCTTCAGCGTCTGTTTTACTACAGCACACACATAACAGGTTACAGGAGAGTGTGCCTCCCTCGATTTCTGGAAAACATCAGTTTGACTTGACTGTGTTGCAGAATCCACAGAACTTTGATGATTTTTTTCTTGCTGAGTTAATCTGTGGTACTCCTGTGGTGTTCCTGTCAGAGGAATATTACTGCCAAGATCATTGTCCATTCAAAAAAGTTCCTTCAAGAAGGTAAACATGGGATGGAAAGGCATATAATGCTTGTGGGTCTGAGGAAGATGGAGGAAGAAATAAGTTGAGTTAAATATTTGCATGTTGTTATAACGTACATACGCAGAAAAAATGACTCCACTCTAGTAAAGTTATGTTGAAAAAAAATAGGCCATATATATTTATGAATAGTCTTTACACTGGCTATTAAATTCAGGTGGAAAATTAAGAATATCTATAAAGGAAATAAAAAATATTCTTTCTAGCTGATGGGCTATCCAACTGTTTTTCGGGAAAGGTATATGTGAGCTCCAGAGAGCTTTACACACAAACACACAAAAAGTCTCACCTCTGTGCCCAGCAAGATCATGGAGTGGATCCTCCTGCAAACTGTGCTAGAGCACATGGAAAAGAAAGAGGTGATTGGTGACAGCCAACATGGCTTCACTAAGGGAAAATCATGCCTGACAAATTTGGTGGCCTTCTATGATAGGGCTACAGCTTTGGTGGATAAGGGAAGAACAGTTGCCATCATCTACCTAGACTTGTGCAAAGCATTTGACACTGTCCTGCATGACATCCTTGTCTTTAAATTGGAGAGACATGGATTTGATGGATGGACCACTCAGTGGATAAGGAATTGGCTGTGTGGTTGCACTCAAAGAGTTGCGGTCAATGGCTGGATGTCCTAGTGGAGACCAGTGATGAGTGGTGTCCCTCAGGGGTCGGTGTTGGTACCGGCACTGTTTAACATCTCTGTTGGCGACATGGGCAGTGGGATTGAGCGCACCCTCAGCAGGTTTGTCAATGACACCAAGCTGTGTGGTGTAGTTGACATGCTGGAGGGAAGGGATGTGCCATCCAGAGGGACCTGGACAGGCTTGAGAGGTGGGCCCATGCAAACCTCATGAAGTTCAACAAGGCCAAGTGCAAGGTCCTGCACATGGGTCAGGGCAATCCCAAGCACAAATACAGGCTGGGTGATGAGTGGATTGAGAGCAGCCCTGCGGAGAAGGACTTGGGGGTGTTAGTGGATGGAAAACTGACTATGAGCCAAGAATGTGTGCTCGCAGCACAGAAAGCCAACCGTATCCCGGGCTGCATCAGGAAAAGTGTGGCCAGCAGGATGAGGGAGGTGATCCTCCTCTACTCCTCTTTCATGAGACCCCATCTGCAGTACTGTCCCCCAACATGAGAATGAGATGGACCTGCTCAAGTGGGTCCAGAGCAGGCCACGAAGATGACCAGGGGGCTGGAGCACCTCCCCTGTGAGGACAGGCTGAGAGAGTTGAGGTTGTTCAGTCTGGAGAAGAGAAAGCTCTGGGGAGACCTTATAGTGGCTTTCCAGTACTTAAAGGGGCCTGCAGGAAAGATGGGGAGGGACTGTTTATCAGAGAGTGTAGGGATAGGATGCGTGGTAGCAGTTTTAAACTGAAAGAGGGTAGATTTAGATTAGATATAAGGAAGAAATTCTTTAATGTGAGGATGGTGAGACACTGGAACAGGTTGCCCAGAGAGGTTGTGGATGCCCCCTCCCTGGGAATGTTCAAGGCCAGGTTGGACGGGGCTTTGAGCAACCTGGTCTAGTGGAAGGTGTCCCTGCCCATGGCAGGGGGGTTGGAACTAGATGATCTTTAAGGTCCCTTCCAACTCAAACCATTCTATTTTTCTGTTTATCCATAATTTCACTGTTTTCTAGAAATTGTAGCACTAACAGAATTCTATGGAATTGCTTCACAAATACATGTGTAGCAATACTATTCAACTGCCATTTAGCATTTGTTGGACATTCAAAAAATGATGCATATTAAGTTCTGTATGAAATAACAGATAGGTTTAAAAAGAAAATTAACAGAAAGTTTGTGCTAACCAGCATAACTGGAAGTGCAGTGATATCCAAATTCTTCAGAAATAGCTATGGCAATTTATGGATTCAACTGCTTTAGAAGAAGTGTATACCCATTCCTATTTCTATTCGTACTTTCCTTGTTTTTTCCTAGGCTGTAGTACTGTGCTCCTTCATCTGCACACAAGATGAAATTAAGAGAGTAAAATAAGCTCTGCCATGACTTAAAATGTATGTAAGCATTATATGAATGTTACTTTACAGTGCAGTAATAAAAAGAAAATAATACAGTTATAATTCAGCTATGCTTGTGTGAAAGGATAAATGTATAGTTTAAAGATATAACTGGTTTATGGAAAACTAAGCAACTTACCTGTGCCATTCCATTTAAACTAACAGGTAAGTCACAGAGATCTCAGTTAGATTTCTTTGCCAGCTTTCAAACTCTTGTAAATTGAAAGATTAGTTGGTGGCTCTTAAGCACAGAGAAAAGAATATTCTGCATTATAATTTCAGTCATTTAACTAAACTGTATATGATAAAAATAATTGTAAAAATTTATTTACAAAGGCATTAAAGGTTTAAAAAGGATTTGTGATGAAATGTTTATTTCTGTTGCAATTAATAACTTAGTTGCCAAGCATAAACAGGGTTTGTTCACCTGCAATAACTTACTAAAAATTTCAGTAGACCAAAATACTTATTCCCGTAACAGTATTTATTTGTCTAGTTATAAAAAGTAGATTTATGTCTGTGTCTTATTTCATACATTATTTGAAATAATATAAGAAAGTATGATGTATAGTAAACTATTTAGCTTTATTAATGTGTATGAAATTATCTTTCCTTTTGCAAATTACGTATATAACGGGTATTATAACAGGGTTTTCTTTTTCATTCATTTGAAAAGTTTCTGCACTTCAGTAGCTAAAACACTGAAACAATTGACAGTGACTCAGTAGCTGTGCTGCCCATTGTTTGCAGTTTAACTTTCTGCCATTTTCCAATGGGAAGCAATGCAACAACTGAGCCAGAGGTGTGGCAGTTATGAATCACTGTATATGTTCTTGTAGACAGTACTCTCTTGAATAGTAGTTAAAAATTATCTCTATCTTTTTGTACAATTAATTCTGTAGTTTGTATTTCTTAGGTGCTTAGGGATTATCTATTAATATAGCCCTAGATTAATTCACATGTAGCAATGATATGGGTTTTATCAATTTCTAATATTATCCAAGTAAAAAAACCAGTATTTTTGCCATGTTTATAATAAGGGCAATTTCACACTAGACAGAAGCTATATCAACTAATACAAAAAGCATGACAGTTGAAATATTTGAGTGGAATTTTTGTTTCTGTTGAAAGCTAAATGCTTTCTCATTCATAAAGATATATATGCGTTTTCTGATAAGATTGATTTTCCGCAATTTGCGAGATAGGACTGTTTGTATTTTTACTTTAGTTTGCTTTTGCATATTTATTAGAGGAACCAGAAAAATAAAAATAAACAATTCTGTAGTGAACCATTTCTACAAAGAGTACCAGACATATAAAATTGAAACTCTCTTACTATGGTTTAACAGCAAAACTATTCTTTAATATTTTTTTTTTTTTTAGCAATTATATTTCACAGAAAATATCTTTAGTTTACGCATAGAAGTAGGAAACTTTTTCAGCAGTCACATTGCTGACTGTATCATCTCACTAGTGCATTATATTCTGTGAAAAAAATTACTTTTATATTTATTTGAATGGGCATCTCTGGTTTAAAAGCAATTTTTAATAAGTATGAAGACAGACATAGATGCAGAAATAATTTTAAATAGACTGTTTATATAGACTATTGCTTTTATAAATTTTTCAAAAAGGAATATCCTTATATCATGTGTCAGGATGAAGATTTTTGATAATTCACTATTCCATGTATTTTTTCTTTACATGGAGCAATATTCTCTCTTAACAGAGATCTGAAAAAAGCATTTTGTCTTTTCGTTTTAGTGCAGTCTAGCTTTTAGGGTGATTTTTGATAATTGTAGATATTTTGGGTTAACTCTAACTCCTTCAGAATAAAACACAACTTTGCTGAATACATGGAGCAGATAGAATCAATTCAGCTCTGAAAAAAGAGGTGTGTATACACAGTGCATTTTGCTATGCATCACTTTATAGCTAACTAAAAATGGCAGAATGAAGTCATGAAAGTTCAAGCCTATTTGAGATAATGATTTTCCAGAGGCAAATGGTATTGCTTCACCATGTATATGTCTATTCTTTGTAAAGACATTCTTTTTAAGACTCCTTTTGCTGTCTCTAAAACATCATTTCCAATACTGCATACCTTTTGGAATGACATTTACATTTTGTAGGGTTTGTTGGGATTTTTTTGTTTGGTGGTTTTGGGGTTTTTTTTGTTTTTTTTTTTCTTTCAGAAATCCACACATGGGTTGTTGGTGTCAAAGTCTGTTAACTGAGTTAAAGTGTCTTTGAGAGCTATACTCATATATACAAGTATGCAGTGTTTTGCTGTTGCTCTTTCTGAAGAGCTTATAAAAATCATATCCTGCCTTAATAACCCTTACACTGTTAAATTTCATGTGTTCATGTTCCACACAGGTAAAGGACAGGGAAAATATTAGTCTCCTGCTACTTTTGTCAAAGAAATTGAGTTAGAAATTCCATATATAAAAATTATTATCATATCCTTCTCAATAAACTTTTCTAAAAAATTTCACTGATTAACAGGTTAGATTAATCTCCTCCCCCTCCACCCCTGACCTTGCTGGATTTACTAATGCCTACAAAGCTCTCACACTGTGTTCCTGTACTGGGTCTGTCTGGGAAAAAGTTCATTTTCTTCATAGCAGCCCACATAGTGCCATGTTATAGATTGATGACCAAGACAGTGTTGGTTTTTAGCTCTTGCTGACCAGTGCTTGCACAGCATCAAGACCTTTTCTTTTTCTCACTCTGTCCCCCTCAAAACAAGAAGTTGGAAGGGGACACGGATGGGACAGATGACCTGAAATGACCAAAGGGTTATCCCATACCATATGGCGTTCTGCTCAGTCATAACAGCTGGTGAAAAGGAGGAGAAAGTGGGGGACATTGGTGGTTAAGGCATGGCCCTGTTACATGTGCTGGTTTCTAGGAGGTGGCTGGGCATCTACCTGCCGGTGACAATTAGTGAGTGAATTCCTTATTGAATTATTTCTGAATTCCTGGGTGGGGACTTACCTGCTGTCCAGATTCAGCCCACCGCAGTTCCTTAGTAATAGTGAAATGGACAATGTCAAATTTACTAGGAGAAAATATTTCTAATCAGTAAAATTGAAAACGTTTGACAGTTCTTTTTTAGCTTTCCTTGAACAGTAATGATGCTGCACTTTACCCATATGGTTTAAATGCTACTCAATGTCTATGCTACTTTTTCTAGTAGAGGTCCCTGGGGAAGGTAGCAGAAAACCATCACAGCTCTTTTCTGCAGGGAGAGCTTTGAAGTAAAAAAAACCCAACAAAACAGTGGTGTTTCAATGTCTAACACAAGAATTGTATAATATTTGGATGATGTTATGCTAGTTTGTACCATGGATAACTAAATGACTTTTTTTAGTGCCAGATACTTGATCAGGGGATAAGTTAAATTTTCTGTTTATAATGTTGTTTCATATAGGAGCATATTTAATCCTGGTGTAAATCACATATGCCTATGATGGAAACAATAGTCTTTTACTATATAATTAACTTGAAATTGACAAATCTGTTCTTCATGTGAAAAGTTACCATAGGGGAACAGTTATTATTATTGTGTGATACAGTAGTTACTACCTTGGTGCTTGAGACCAAACCCTAACAGCCTTTTTAATTTTTAACTAAGTAAAAGGGAAATTCCAGTCAATAATTTAACTGAGAGTTTTGTTTATTTTGATCATTGTTGCTAAAACTAATCCATTTGGGTTTTAAATAACAAGTAGGCTATACTCTGTTTTGTCTGACTTGAGAAATAAGCTAGCCCTTTGTGATTTTCAGCAAGTTTATTTCAAATAAACATTAAAATGTGTGAAACATTGTTCAAACGATGACCTTTTCAAAACTGCTGTAGCTGTGGTGCACATTTCCTGCTCTCGGTGACATTGGGTAACACATTTGGCAGAATAGAGGACTGCCTGCTGTGCTGCAATTGAAAAGCAATCAACCATTTGTATAAAGTTCCATGTATCTGTGATGAGGCAAATGTGTCATTTCCCACTTTGTTTTAGAGCATACACTGTTTGCCACTGGTTTGATGTTAAACAAATAATAGACACTTTTCAAAAGACAAGGATAATACGTGAGAAAGAAAAACACAGTAAATGCTAGGTACAACTAAGGATTTAATTGGAAGTAATGAATTGCTAGCTTGAAACTGCTCGGAGAACATCAGTCTATATTTACACGTAGACCCAGCAGTGCTCTTATTCCAGATTTGTTAAGCTGTTTGTTTCAGGCCTGTATATGTTTTCCATTCTCCTGTGTAAGGCAAGTAGCGTCTCTTGAGTCCACTAATAGTTTTACCAATTTAATGGTCACTGATCAAATGTAAGGAGGATGATCAGCGAAAGGGATTTTTACAAGGCTTAGTATAGTGCCAGAAAATCACCTCCTAGCAGTGAAATAGGCTTTGGCAACATTTTCTTGCTTCCTACAAGCACGTGAACATCCTAGCCAAGCCAGTAATTTCACCTGAGGGAACCCACAGACCCCGGTCTATGAGGTTGCACACAAGACCTTGCTGTCTGGGCCCCAGGCACAGGGCCAGAGCATTGCCCAGCAGCACTTTGGTGGTGAAATTGGTTTTGGTTTAGGTGCAAATGTGAACAGGGCGCTGCTCTGAAGACAAACCTGTGCAGTTGAGTTGTCATAGTTATTTGTTACAGTCTGATATCAAAGCAGATGCTTAATAACCCTGCAAGTGAGCGAGGAAGTTTATAGAGGCAGGAATCCACAAAAAGCCTTCTTAATCATGGGAAGAGAGGGCTGGGCAGCTGCTGAGCCTGCTGGTACAGAGTGGGAAAATGGCCCCTGGTGAGCGCAGGCTGGAGGCGGCCGGGGAAAAGAGGGGCAGCAGCTGTGGGGCAGCAGGGCTGCAGGCTGCACTTGGACACCCTGGGAGGAGAAAGCCCATAGGGGCCAGCTAAGGGGAAAGGGGAGGAGAAGGTGAATGCTCTGGAAGGTGGGAGAAGTTTCTGCGTAATAAGTGGAGATGTTTTTATGTAGTACTGGTTATGTTTGTGCTTTCGTTTCTGCTCTTTATGTGGTGTTTTTGTTCCCTGTCTTTGATTCAAGCAGAGGAGGTATGATTTGATTTTTCTCTTTTGTGAGGAAACTAAATTCTATGAAGTTTGCTCAAGATAGCTGCAAAGTGCTGGTAAGAGGAAGGGATTCACATGGGCAAAGTTGCTAAGCTGCCTGTTTCTTACCAACAGATAGACTCTTGGGAGGTTTCAATATTTCAGGTTAATAGCTGGGTATGCAGCACTTAGAAGTCTTCCTGGTGTTACAGGGGTTTTCTTCTCCTTTTATTCACAGTAGTTTCGCATATTTGTTCCTTTAGAAGTGGGGCACTTTCTCCTATTTTTGTTCCGAATTTACAGGAGAATAAGAAAGTCACTTTATATGAATACACAAGACAAACATTCTCCTAAGTGTATTTAGCCTGACTTTTAAAGTAAAAAAACAAAAACAAAACCAAAAACAAACCATGTGCAGGGATAATATCAGTGTCTCTTTCTGTTAGTCAGTCCTCACTGATAAATGTTGAACACACCAGAAAACTTCACTCAAATTCTAAGGAGGTGCAAATCCTTACAGTACATCCAATCCCCTACAAAAGCAGGGCTGGCTTTTTTTCTGTGTGAGTGGGGGGTTGTCTGGCAGGGAAGAGGAGAGGAGAGGATAGTACAAGACCCAGCCAAAACTGATTGTATGCACAGGCAAAGTAAACTGTTGTATAAAGTACCCTAGCTTACTTGGTTGATGCTGAAAGAAAACCATGGCACAGCAAACTAATCCTGTGTACAATTTACTGTGTCTCTGGCAGGTGGGAGCAGGCCTGAGGGGTGTGAGTTGAAAGTGGCTGTCACTGCGGGCAGTGGGATGCAGTTGCAGCTGCAGGTGCGCATCCTGCCCCTGCACGGTGGTGTGGGCTTTTGGTTTTGCTTTTTTCCCACCCTCCCATCTTCGAACCACTAGTGCTGCTGATATGAACTTCTGTTTTGCCTCTGACTCTGAGAAACTTTGAAGAGATCCAAATTGCTACTTTCAATGACAGCTAGGGCTAACTGACTTATGGAAAAGAGTACGCGACAGGGAATTGCTTGACAGCTTTTAAGAGGAGCTCTTTCTGGTGTGGAAACTGGAATAGCTCACTCGTGTTTTATCTTCTTCAAAGCAAGTTTGCACTTCTGCTCTTGAAAGCCTCCAAGGAGGACGAACAATATTCTAACAAAAAATTATTTCTGCCCCTGATTTTTTCTCAGAAATCTTGCTGTAGAACTATTTTACACTTTTAAATAATTAGAAAGTAGAAAATACTGATTTAAGTAAACATTGCATTGTTTTCTCTCAGTGCAATTGTTATCTTGAACTTCATATTTTTAATCTTACTTTGTGGTTTCAAAATGTGTATTCCTCACATTTTATCCACTGTTTTTTGTGGGTTTTTTTTTTTTTTTTTTTTTTTTGGTAACTGAGTATGTGCAGGCATTTTGTTGTGGTTAATTAGTATGTAGCACATTCTTGTGCCTATATATTGGTCATCTTTTGAAGTTCTTACAGCTCTTATCTCATTACCTTAACATTACGAAGCTATACCTTAACAGTACAAGGCAGCAGAGTCCCTCAGACTTGTTCATCTATAATTCCATGTGTTGTTGAACTCCTCCTCAGAAAAATTCTTCATTTGATCAGCCTTCTGTGAATACTCTTTCACCTTTATGAATGGAGATCTCTTCCAGGTGGCATTTCTCTATTTTCTTCATAATCATTGTACTGAAACTCTATGACTGTGTTTGAAATGCTACTATAATGATTTTCCTTGTGGTAAAGGACCATAATTTTAAGATTTTTGTCTTCCATGAGATTTTTTTCTTCATACCCATGATGTCACAAATCTTTCTCCTTTCTCATCTACTAAACTTAATTAGACAAACAAGTGGCTCTTTGTTTCTGTTAAGAGGAATGAGCTTTGGACTTGACTATTATACCTTGGGTTTTTTATTCTCAACTTTGTTATTCTGCAGTCAGGAAACATGCTACTCTTTAAGTAATCTTTTGCAGCTGTAATTTCTTGCCATAGTTCCTTCTTCCTCCACTACTGCATGTAGACAAAGAACTTCAGAACGTATCGGACAGTTAATTGATTTTTTTTTTTTCTTCCTGTGCTTAAACTTAAGCTTCTAGACAAATTGAGGGAAAAAAAAAAGTTGAATGTGAAGAGATTAGAAAGGACTTTTAAGTGTAAAGACAAGAGAGACCTCTGAGTTTAATCTTACTTTGAAAAGAATGTGAGAATGGATTATTTTTAAGGCTGAGCCTTTAAAAGTTAGGGGTCTGAAGGTGATTTTTGGAGCTCTGGGGGTATATTTCCTTCTGCTTTTATGAGATTCATGTTGTAGTTGGTGGTATGAAAGACTATTTAAATTGAAGATGCCCTATAATCATTAAGGGTTAGTTAGTCAAAGAAAAAGAGAAATGAACAAACATGGGGCATGAATTTATATTTTTGTCACTTTAAGATCTGTAAGAAATGCTTATATGTCTGTATATACTTTATAGAAGATACATATTAAAATTACTTTGCATGATAATCCATGAACATGTCCACAAGTGAGTGGTCACCACCACCCTGCACCAGGTGACCATATTTCAGAGGTCCTGTCTAATCAGAAAAATGTATGAAACAGAAATTCCTAGTAGTGTGTCCAAAAGCTTGGCTAGGCTGATTAGAACTTGGAATGCAGATAATTTAGTAGTCAGTTGTTAAAACTGTATTATCTGTTACAATATAGGCTCACACAACAAACCAACAACCAAAGATGTTACAGTTTAAAATCAAGTCATATGCTATGGTAAGGTACTCTAATACCATATTTAGAGAATGCATTAGTAAGGAGAGTTCAAAATCCTGTATCTCTTTAGTTTATTAAGATATGTACAGTTAGTTATGTGGGGGAACTTAATTACCATAAGCGTTATATTGACAAATTATGAATAATTTTTATTTACTCTCAAATTATCCGCTCTTTTCTTTAAATTTTGTCCCCTGCCCAAAATATTCCTAACCAAAATAAAAAATGCTAAATTACTGAAGATGTTCATATACCAAGAGTGCTGCATAATGAGTAATGCAGATTTAGTGTCATGTTCAGTCAGTGTAATTACAAGCTATTTTTGCTAATGATATCAAAAATTGTTGAAGAACTGCTGTTAAAATACAGTTTTAAAAAAAATAAAAAGTCCAGAGTTTTAATATTTATGAGCAGTTACTCACAGTCCATGCTGAGGTCATGCTCAGTGTTAATGCCCTACCAGTGTTAATGGTAAGCGGTGATCAATCTTCTTTTTTTTTCCCTTCTCCTTGCTGCTCTCCCTGAGATAGTTTTGCTTCGTGTGAAACTTAAGGTTACGCTGAACGCTTACCAACATTAAGATTACAGTCTTGGTTGGGCCTTTCGTAGACAGTATATTGAACAAAAATACATCTGTAGAGTTGGAATTATCATTTACAAAATCATTTTAAATAAAAGGGGGGGACTGTTGACGCCAGAAATCAGCATCAGTTATTTGTACACAAGATATCAATGTACTGACTCCAAAAATAGCTGCCACTTTGTTTTAGATGACATGTAGATAATACTGCAAGTTATGATAGAAGCCATGAATGCAAATTTTGTTGTTAGGGAAATAAAAAAAAAGTCTGAGTTTGTGAGAGAGGGTTCAACATACAGAAAGCCTGTGTGTGTTCCAGCCTAGGGCTAACTGAAAAACTTGGTGATTCATATTCTCATGAATTTCCAGTTTCCATGTGCAATGTTTCTCTGAACAGATTAATTAATGGAAACAATGTGTATTCCTGTGAGCCTTCTGCATGCTAAAATATCCACTTCATTCCCAAGTGTAACTGGTGGAATCGTGACCTGAAACTTCCTCAACTCTGACTGGTGTTGAACTGGCCTTTTAGCTAGGAAACATGTATGAGGAATCCTAAGTGACAGCTTGAAACTGTATTTATTAAAATTTGTCTTAGAAGAAAAGCCAAACCAATTTTGCTTTCTCCAACTTTTAAAAATAAAAACCCTTTTCTTTTTGTTTGTTCTTTCATTTTATGTCTGTTTAGAGTTTATGTTTCAAGAGAATCAGAAAAACCTATGTGACTGCTTTGGTTGTTTTAGGCATAATAAATTTTTAATGATATTTCTTAAAGTTTGGGGTTTTTTTAACTTAAGACTATGTTGTGGTTTGAACTCAGCTGGTAGCAAATTGCCACGTGGCCAGTTGTTTACTCCCCAGTAGGGGAGGGACAGAAGAATAAATTTGTAGGTTGAATTAAAAAAAAATTAGTAACACTAACAAAACCAACAGTAACAATAGTAGTCCAAAACAGGTAAAATTCAGCAGTGGCTCACTGAGCGGCAAGCGGTACGGAGCCCATCCCCAGCAGTGATCCCGACCGCACCAGAGGAAAAAAAATCCCACCATGCGGACCCGGAAACCAAAACCAAAGGTGCGCGTGAGAGAGCACGGGTCGCCTATATATTGAACATGATGTCACATGATATGGAATACTCCAATAATCCATCGGGACCCAGCCCTCCAGCTGTGCTCCCTCTCAGCCCAAGGAAAGTTAACTCTATCCTAGCCGAAACCAGGACAGGCTATGATAATTTAAATCTTTCCTGACTTACTTTAAAACTGAACAAAGTACTTTTTTTTTTTTTTCCATAGTGCTGTAGACCTTCTCAGAATGCATCGGTGTTACACTTTTTTGGCTGAAAATTCAGAGTACATAGCTAATATGCGTACACACTTTCCTGTTGTGTTGTGGCACTTGACAAATTCAGACTTACCTATCATCACATAAGCAATGCTAATTAAATTGCTGGAAAAAGATTAGTGTTCATGGGTAGATTATTTATCATCTTAATTTACTTGTTCTCTGTCAGTATTGAATGTGCTGGGCTGCATATCTTCTCTACTAAATTACTGAATTATGTCCAAATATAGGAACCTAAGTTCATCTTGGACTAGTTTACTTTCTAAATCTAAATGCTTAGGTAGAAGAAGAACCTTTAGCAAAACTTAGTGGTTTTTTGTTTTATAACTTGGAGGGAGGTGTTGATGGTGGTGGTCTTCTGAATGGGTGCTGTATCCTAAGCAATTTTGTCCCAGAAGACTTATCAACACTGACATTAAAAAAACCCCAACAAGCAAAGTAAAACAAAAACCCCAAACCCCCCCAAACCCCTTTCATTAGCACTCTATCAAAAGTAGACCTCCATTAAAAATAATTCCAGGTAGGAGAAGTAATAGTGGTGATTTCCTGAGTCACTGGAATAGTTACGTATTTCATGAATGGGCTACAAGTCACAGCCCATATGGTTTTAAAAGATGGCTTCTTGTTTGATAATGACAAGATTCCTGTAGCTTTGTACCTAAACAGAAAGCAGCTCTATTCAAAGATGAAAATTATTGCTACTTAAAGGAGCTGCCTTTTAGGAAACTAAATAAAATGAAGGATTTGACAAATGTAGCAATTCTTGCATGTTGGGTTGTAACAGTGAAAAGCAGTGGAAGTTGGGTTTTTTGAGGACTAGTTTATACACTGAGTTTTAATTCCTCCTACCATGGTACAGACAGGAAGACAGCTGAAACTTGATGAAAAGCATTTTTGGTGAGAGTCATGAATACCCTGCAATACCTCTACTAGTCAGAAATAACACTCGGGTCTGTCTAACCAAATGCATGTGGATCAGACCATTCATGAAGCTGTGCCTTACTTGCCTTTACCAACTAAACCTTGTTATGATTATAGAAGTTCTTTGTATATCAGATTTTTATCTCTGTATTTTTACAGATTTATTTGGCAGTGTGCTAAAACTTGAAGATGATGCATTTATGTAAACAAAAAGATTACTGATGTATCATCATATTTGGGTCAAACTTTTTGCATTTTTTTTCAGCTCTGACAACAAAATACTAGTGCTTTTTATCCATAGCTAGTAAGTGCCCCTTACTAAGGCTATTCAAAACATATGGTATCTCCTTTGTTTCACTGAATTATTCCTCTGTGAATTAGAATTCTCATTGTTCCAATATTTCATTAATAATTCCCAAGAAATGTAAAGAGGAAACATAGATATCTGCGGAAGAACTTCTCTTAGTAGTACTTAAAATAGTTCTTTGCAGTTGTTTATTATTCAGTTGCAGATTTAGTGCTTTATCACTTAGGTGAAAAAAAAAAAAAACAAGATGACTGCCTGTGTTCTGGACCTTTTGCTAATTTGATTTGATTCTCCACAGTAAAGTTAGTATTTTGACTTAACTGAAGAAGATCAAATCCATGCCATTAGATATGACCTTGTTTTCTGTTGGTAGGCTTAAAATTCCTAGACTTCTGTGTCACTAGTTTATTAAAAAAAAAAAAAATCACTAAACCCATTTATTTTTATCTCAGTAGCTATGTAATATTTATTGATTTGTTTACAGTTTCAGAATTGGGTGCACTTTTACTTCAAATTTATATCAAAGTTATGTTTGTAAACATTTTGTCACGTATTTGAAATTGCACAGATTTTTTTTTTTTTTTTTTTTTTTTTGCTATGAGTGATCTGGTAGCAACTAGTTGGTGGACTTTTTAAGAATAAACATTTAAACTGGTTTTTCTTAAATATGTACTATAAACCACTTGAAATGCTGCATAGCTGCTCCTTTTCATCAAACACATTAGGAGATCTAATTCTAAGGTTCTAAATTAAAAATACTACAGAACAGTGCTTGCTAAACATGCTGAAGGCATTAAAAATAGCTGAACTTAAGGCAAAGACTATGTCTAAAGAAAGAATCCTGCCTCTACTGAGGTCAATGGGAATTTTACTATTGACTTCAATAGGAGTCGCATATGCAAATGTATGCAAATATATGTATTGTTTTGGAATAGTTAATGGTGTCAAATGTAGACATTTATAAAGCATTTCATAACAAAGTAATACAGTTTTTCATTAGGGCAAAAAGCTTGCTTGTTTGTTGATGTACATGATTGGTATATTCTGACATATACCAATATTATAAATATCAATATATATTATGCAAATCATTCTCCCTCATCTGAAAGTAGCTGTTTTGCATTCAGGTGTCTGATTCAATTATAGTACTAAAATGAAGTCCCAAGTGAAGTCTTAAATCGGTTTCTACTTTCATAGCAATATACAGCACTGCATTGTTGAGTCACCACGCACGTCTCAATTAATTCAGAACAATTGTCAGATTGAGATCTTTATCTTCCAGTTAGAAAGCAGAAATAATAATGATTTATGGATTTTGGCCTCGAACTGCAACAGTTCTATCACTTCAAAGAAGTCCTGTAATTCTGTAATGTGTGTATATGACCTGTGCCGTAAAGCGCTCTCGGACGTTGCAAGACTTTATTTGAGGTTAGCAGTAGTAAAAGGAAATTGGATTTACATTTATTTCTGTCAGTTAATGCCTGTTGCTTGTATATAGTGGTGATATGTTGGCACAAGGAATAATATTTTCAAAAACTTATGGGAAATCTTTAATGTTGAAATGGGTTTGCCCTTTTCAAGTCAGTTTGGTGCATGAGCAGTTAAACCCACCATCAGCCTCATGTTCCATACATGTGTGTAAAAATCACTGTAGTGTAGTTATATCAGACGTACAACATTTGTGGTGAATATGTAGTCCTCTCAACTTTATGCTCAAATTGTTATAAAATAACACAGCAAAAGCATTTGTCATATTAGAGCCAAATTTCATGCTTGCATGCTTTCTCTAGTACATTTGTCTGTAGAAAATTTGTGCTGTATGAGGAAGCAAAGAATCAAAGCACTGTTGTCTTAGGTCTAATAGACCTGTGGGTTTAAGAAGAAAGTGGTAAGAATTTACTTCTGCCACTGAAGTGAAAACGACAAATTCTCAGTGGTTAGAAGCAATGTGTGTCAAACTACAGTATTGACATGTTAGCTCTTCACTACAGAAAATGAATCTAATACTACCAAATTACACATTACCATTTGTTCATACTTTTTTTTTTTTTTTTTTTTTTTTTTAATGGGACAGCCAAGTATTGTTCAGCTAGGCTATGAGGATAAGGAAAGTATTGCAAGGAATTAAGAATACTAGGTGTATATAGTATTTGGGGATCAAGTTCTTTGTTCTGGAGATTAGGAATACAGAGCAAGAGAGTAAAGTGAAGTAACTGTGAAGGGCAGTGTCTATTCCCACATTTGGAGACATTTTAGTGTTTTTATACTTATTTTAGGACACAATTATGGTATCAGAACACCTATTTAATTGAAGTTTTGGTAACTAGCAGTTGACAATTCCGGTTTGTATTTTTCTCATTGTACCCTTTCCCTTGCCAGGAAGTGACTGCATTGTTAGTTCTGTGGCAGCCAAGACGGAAACAGGATATACTAAGGAAATATTACTGTGCACTTAACTTCCCCTTTCACCTAAAGATCAGCTAATGACCACAGTACTTATTTTACATGGTGGCAGCAGCACAGATAGGATAGAAAGTGGGTAGATGGCTTTGGTGGCCTAATGCAGACACTCTATTTCCATGTTCTAGGAGCAGAAGGAAGTGGGAGTTGCAGCCAACAGAAACTCCTTTACCAAATCTGATTTGTCTCATTGAAATACCACTAGAGGCTCATTTAACTCCTTCTAGTCACCATTCACTTGATAGATCAGTCCTGCTCTTCTACCATCCTCTGTTCACCGAAATGTCATTGTCTTGCCACCGCAGAGGTTTTTTTGTTTTTTTTTTTCTCCATGTTGCTGAAGAGCCTTGACCCAGCTCTGGTTATTCTTGTGTATCAGTCTTGATGGGTGAATGTCTATTTTATGTTCCTGTCAGAGTTCAAGGAGCATCTAGACAACACTCTTAGACATATGGTTAATTTTAGGTGGTTCTGCGAGAAGCACAGAGTGGGACTTGATAATCCTTATGGGTCCCTTCCAACTCAAGGTATTTTCTAAATTCAAGAGAATGCATTGTTCTATTACATGCAGTAGCATAGCAACCTTAAGGTGACAAACCGCTATACATGTAAAAAGACATGATTTACTATGAATTTTTTTTAATGAAAAGTAAATCTTGTCTTAGTACTAGATGTTGCTCTTAATTACAGCTAATCTAACACATGACAATGACTGAAAGTATGCCTAGTCATAATGAGATTAAATTTGTTTCATTTCAGACTGCTCTATGTTAAGCATTAGTCAAGGATGTAACAAAGGACATATTCTCACTTCATTTCCATAATACAATCCTTTTTGCATCTTGCATGCAATTAAACAAAATGCAATAAATATATCAAAGATTAATTAATATATCAATTTTTTTTTTTTTTTTTTTTTAGGGTATATGGGTCAAGATGGCCATTTCGGATCCTGTGAAAACAAGTACTGTGGTCTGGGTAGACACTGCATTGTGAATGAGGAGACTGGCCAAGCTGAGTGTCTATGCATGGAGCACTGCAAGCCGCATTACAAGCCCGTGTGTGGTTCTGATGGAGAATTCTATGAAAACCATTGTGAAGTGCACAGGGCTGCCTGTCTGAAAAAGCAAAAGGTCACCATTGTACACAACGAAGATTGTTTCTTCAAAGGTAAGTGTGGCTGAACAATATCTGGAATATTGCTATAGGGTATGTGTTTTCAAGTAGTTCAATTAAAGCTCTACAGAGGCTGCACTGAGTGTACAGTGAATAAATGACTCAAAAAGTTAATACAGTAAGTATCTCACTCCAGAGATATCTTATGGATTTTTTTTTTTTAATTTTTATTTGTACTCAGTGCTCTGGGCAATCACCCCTTTTTAACCTGAATAAACCAGTTCTCTCTTGGAAATTAATCCATGGCAGCTTGTCTTACAAATGTGGCTGTTGACCTCGTTCAACTGAACGTACTTACAGTCCCAAAGCCCAAAGAATATTAATCTCTGTTACAGGAAAAACAGAATTTAGGATATCAGAGGGCTTTTGTAAGGCTACAGGACCTGTGCTTGTATTTAGTGTTGAAATTGATAGACCAGCAGCCTGTGCATGACTAAATGGGTCTTCCTTGCTTTGAGTTTGGACAATGAAGAGTTTACTTGCATATTTACCAAAGCATACAAGTTTAGTTACTTTTTAACCTTCTGAATGCTGAGAGATGCCAGCCTGAATGTGGAGATGTATACTCTATGTTAAGCATCTTATGCTGAAGATGTCAGCAATTGAAACTTGCTCTTTTTTATGTAATTTGAGCACACCTTGCAGGTTTCTGGAACTCTGCCAATGCAGACCTTGACTAAGCATGTTTACGGGTACTTTGACAGATTTGAAGCATGTTTTACTGGTTAAAATGGGCAGATGGCTTTTTGGGGGGGAAATGTTTTTAAATAAGGCCATTTTTAAAGAGTCTACCTAAGGGTTGAATTATTTCATATTCTTTTTGAAGACTGTCCTATTTTTGTTAATATTGTATGTTGTGAATATAGTTGCATTCTCAGTAATATCAGCTAATAACTACTATCACCACAGAAAGAAGTCTAATAAAATATTTCCATTAAATTAAATACACCTTTGTAGGGAACATTAACTTAAATTACAATATTCCACTTAAATTTTAATCAGAATTTTCAAGACTGTATTCTAGTATAAGGTTGTCCAAATGGAACCAATTTTTAAATTTTCAAAGTTGAATTTTTCACTACATTTATGGTTGAGGAATTGTCCTTTAAACAAGAAGTTGGGCTTTTTTTACCAAATCCAAACATCCCAGGTCATGCACAAATACCATTATCTTTATTATTATGAAGGGTTTTGTAGCAGAACAATTGAATACTGGGCAGTGGCAGGGTGAACCCACCAAAAATTATCTTTTCGCAAGAACTTAATCAAAGAAAAAAATATAATGCTTTCACAGCTGGGCTTTATATAATTGTTTCTTGCTGAATAAATGGGGTGACTGCCAAGGTGAAGTGCCTTTACTCCTTTGCCTCCTTCAACAGATGAGTTAAGCTCAGCAACTTCATCAAAACATGTTAAGGGACAGGGGTTCATACATTAAAGGGGGGATGTGTGAAAATCTTATAATGGGAAATACACTTGTAAGTAATAGTGAAGGTTTAAATTGGTTCAAAACTAAATGTGAACACTATAAAATTGATATATCATCACAGTTTATAGACTTTAAGTAAGCAGCATGTAGAAATTTAAAATTTGATTTTAGGAGTACAGTATATGGGGCTTGTAGGGTATTGTTTGTGCAATAACACAACATGAATGCTTCTGTCTTGTGTCTTAATTACGATCCCTTTTTAAAAATCTTTTTTGATGGTGCAGTACTCTGATAGAACAAATGACTAACAAACACTAAAATGTTTAAATTTATGGGGCTAATTTAATTTCTTCAGTGTGCTATATACAATGCAAATAAATTCAGAGCATATTTGTGAAAAATTACAGTGTTTCTTTTTCTGAGGTGGAAAAATGCAGTGAGATTTATTTACTGAAATGGAAAGTGACACAGTATTTTAGCTAGAAATATCATCCAAATGCTGCCTAAAGTTTTGTTAGCTCATCTTTATGTTTTACATTTACCGCATTACTTTCATATCTATTGAGGTGGACAATGGGATAACTGAATTGTGTTCAAGTTCAGACACCTAGTTTGGATGTTGGATTAAAAAAGTAGGTTTCTCCTTTAGCTTGACAATTTTCAGAAAAGGAGAAAAGGACTAGGGTATCCAAGTGACTTGCTCTAGTTGCCTTCTGAAAACTGTTATTTATCAAGATATTAAAATCTTCTAATTTGGGCAGTATAACTAGATATCTACAAATAGTGTAAAATATTTCCTTTTTTCTCTTTCTCATGTTGACTTCGATGGTGTTAAACAGGTGAGACTAGGGACAGTTATGTTCCTTTATTTTATTTAGTATATATGAGCCTTACCAATATCAATTTCTACCTTGTTAATTTCAGCTCATACATTGCTGTAGTACAGCACAGTGATGTCAAGGCATTGTTGCCATTCGTGACTGTTGAATATGTCCACTAACATTCACTATATATATGGTAAAAGAGCCAGAAAATTTCAAACTATTTTCATGTGATTTCTTCCTTTTACAAAACACTTCTGAGCTACCCACTAGTAGATTGCCTTCAGTAGACCTGAAGTCCTGCCAGTTATCAGGTCAAAAATATTAAAAAGCTGATAGGAAAACTACCACAACAGTAGGACTCCTGAATGGAGAAGGTGAACCACATCACTATTGATGGTGTCAGAAGGACGCTGCCACGTCCTTCTTAGTTTAGCTGGCATCCTCTAGCACAAATGATGTCACTTCAGTGAGCTGTTTCTGAGACCAGAAAAATTCAAAAAATATCCTACATTCAGAAAACAAATATTCTGACCCTGTTGTTTAGTCTTTCACAGAATTCTTTAATAAAAGCTAATCTGGACTGCGGGGGCAGGAGGGGTAAGAAGTTCAGTACGCATACAAGTTGCTGTTACATGATATGGTAGTCACTGACAACAATGCCCCATATATCTGATGATTGCAATTAAAGATTTTTTGCTTTCTGGCTTATTGCTAATCAGTTGACTTTCAGATCAAACATCTGTGTACTTGGTCACTATTGATTTTTTTTGTTGTTAATTTTATCTGTTTTAAGCTTTATATTTAAGTCTAACAGGGTCATGCTTTGGGTTTTTTAGGTTTCAAATTCTCATACTGGGTTGATTTTTTTTTTCTTGGGAAGGAAATATTTCTTCATGGATAAATTTTAAGTTTTAGACAGTTTGGGTATCAAGCTCAAGGTCAGAAAAGCTGAGAAATACACCTTATTTAATTGAGTAAGTTTACCAAAGAACACTTTCGTATTCTGTGTCTGGAGATAAAATTTTACAAGCAAATGTTCTATATATCTGATTAACATTACAATAGCAGCTAAGTAGCTATAATTATTTAAATAATACATCTTGTAACCAAATGATTTATAGTTGATCTCAAACATCATGAGTTCTACTTAACAGTTTGAAATATTGCCCTTTTAAACACTTAGAAGATGAGTGGAGTTAAAGGATTGACTTGCTAAATGAAAGAGATCTTTGGTTTATATGTTGAAACTCCATTAACATTATTGAGAAATGTGTGTCTTACCTAAGCAGTGCATGAAACAACAGACAAAAAGCATCAAATCCTTCACAAAGAGCCATGTCTGAAACATTTGATAAATGCGTTTTGAGGTAGTGAAAGCTACCTATGTCAAAGTTGTACTCTCCTGATATGCTATGTTTCTAAACTAAAACTTCATATTCTTGTCCCTTACCTGTCTTTTATGTAATTATTTATCACTAAATCTGTTAGTTACATTTCTGTTATTTTGATTTTGTTTTTAGTCCCATTGTAGGCTGACGGGTGGTGCAGGTAAACTTGAAACAGTTAATAGAATATACAAACTGTTCTTCCCATTCCTGTGTTTGACATAGGCATGCTCAGATTCATTGGACTCCTTCCTTTTTCATTGTCATTTGCTATCTTTATTTCCTCACACTAAGTCAGATAATACATTTTTCCCAAATACATGTGGTAAACAGGCATGAAACAGTAATTGAAGTAGAAAGTTTTAAGTGTCTCTTTGTCTTTCTGTGATGATTGAGGCTGTTATGCAAATTGTACATTTTTGACATGGATCAAGATAATGGCCATCCTGAATTAGAAATTACTTTTTCTCCACTCTGTTGTAATTTTTCCATCAGTTGCTTATTGGCATGTCATGATGTCTTGCATCAGACACGGAATGATTTTTCCTTTGATTTGGTTATGTGACCCTATGAGTTACTCAATAAACTGTCTCAATTTCTTGTGGTATAGAAGCAAAATGTATTCTGCAGAGAAGCTAATTACTTTTAGATTCATAGAGAAGGGGATTATATTAGAAGTATTTTCTATACCTGTTGAGTTCTCTATTTCTCACCTGTGAAATCTAGTGTCCTGTGGCTGGATGATAGTGAATGCAAGTTCCACAATCACTGTCAGAGGTGTCTAAAAATATTTTAAAATATTTAAGATTATTCTAGCAATGCAAGAGAACTCTTTAAGAAATCCTTTGTGATCTAAGGAACTTTCTGTCTAAGAACGATCTCAAATTTTTTTTTCAACTGCTAGGAGAATGAAGGAATGGGGAAGCAAACGGCTGTCTGACTGCTAGTTTACTTAGCCTTGGTGGTTATCATATTTGTGTCTTTATTAGTTTTAATTTCTGAACAGAATATAGGAGAAGGTAAGAGAAAAGGGAAAACATGGGAAAGAAAATAATGGAGTGAAGGTAAGGAGCGAGTATATGAAAGACAAGAGAAAAATAGCTAAGTGCCAGGATGGTGAGTTCAGCAGTGAGAAGGAGAGGAAAAATGAATTACGAACTAAAGGAAATACCAGTGACAAAAATCAAAGTTCAAAGCTTAGATTATTCATTAGATTGGATATTGACAGTATGAGCTGGGCAGTCTGATATGCTGATGGCATTCTGGTTTAGCACCACTTTTGTTGGCTTGCTGACTACATAGTTCTTTGGCTAGGTGACCTCTGCATGCTCTCTGCTCCCAGTGTCCTGGCTGCTCTCAAGCCATACACTTTGTGTTTCAGAGCAGCTTCTTGTTTTGTGCAAGAAAAGAAATCTGACCATCTGGCTCACACTGCGCTTGATACTATTGTGTAACCCCTTCCTGGCTGTCCCTAGCCATAGCTTTAACAAGCCCCAGAGGGTGGTGATTCAAATGGACTAGAATTGCTTTACTTGGTGCCTCCATGACTATCTTCTTTCTGTGAAGTGGCACTGTGAAATTAATGGCTTTGTGCTGAATTTAGAAGACTGAGGACATTATTTTTTGGCTTCTAAAAAGTTCAGTTAGACTCTTGTGTACCAGATTGTAAATACCCCACACTGGGTATCAAATTAGCTTCAGTTATGTTTTCATTTTTGTGTTAACTTCAATTGCTTAATTTTCCTACATCCAAGCCAGTAAATCTAAATAAGAGACTGAAAACTTCCCCATGACAAACTTCATCTTATATTTTCTTTGGACGCTGAGATGCTTGTACATTTTACATTGAAGCTATTTCTATGCAATAATACACCCAATCATTATGACAAACTGCAATTTACTAGGAATCCTCAGGAATGTAACACATACTCCTATGTACTATGACTTTTATAGAATATTTCTGGAATAAAGATTACTTCATTTGTAAGCTTTTTACTTATAAGTAGCTTCTGTAGTATCCTTATGATGTTAACAATATTTTACTTTCTTGTCTTTCTATTTTTGTCTTTTTTTCATTAGTTGAATCTTTTAATCTGTTAAATAGTGTGTGAGTTACTACTATTAGTAAAATGGCTAGATTTCTGAAGACTTCTATAATGTTTGCTTCTCAGTCTGTTCCTGAAAGAGAAAGTAGAAACAGGTAAGAAAGTTTGCTGCTGATACTAAGTTGTTCATGTCAGTGAGGATAAGAGCTGACTATGAACATATTCAAAAGGGGTATAGGCAAACTGGAAAAAGTTCAGAAGATGTCAACAAGAATGACCAAAAGTACTAAATGTCTCATAAGGGATATGAAGGAGGCTTACAAAATCATTAGGGCATGCTGATAGTGGTTATGAGTAGACTGCCTTGTATTCCAATAAAAGAACTAAAAATTATCAAATAAGGCAGCAGGAAAAGATTCAAAACAAGCTTTGGTGTTTGTTTTGTACACAGCAGATCCCATGAGTAAAAGCAACATTGAATTTCAGAAGCAGACTTTGCAAATACTAGGGGAAAGGCTGTAGGCTTTTTCATTTGAAAGAAGGCTGGAGGAGGTGAGTTGAAATGAACTAAATCCTAAGAGTAGCCCACAGAAAAGATGTAGAACACCGGGCTAACCTCTCCAGTGACTGCAACAGGATTAGTTTAAAGATACTTTTTTAAATTTTTAAATTAAAAAAAAATTTTTTTTGACATTTTTTTGATTTTCCTCCCAAGGTGTGTGGTCTTAGACTGGTTCCTAAAATACTGACACATTCATTTAGAAGCATGGACATTTACTTAATCTCATTTGATGTTCATATGCTTCAAAAGCAAGCATGTAACTCTCTATCATCTTATCAATTTAACTTCAGAAAATATTTCATCTGGTCTTAAATATAAATATTGAACACTCATTATTTAATGTTAATTATTAGTCTTTCAAAAGAAATTTAGGATATGTTAATCTCAGTTACATTCTAGTGCAGTGTTTTCATTGCAAGAGAATTTTTTTCTAAGATCTCTTTGTTTTTTTTCTCTGGCTATCAGTTAGCTAATGGAAAACTGGTTCTTTTTACTGTCCTTTGAAACCATGACCTAAATTTTAGCACTGTTCCTCTAGTGTGCTGTCCCCACATGATTCATTTGCTTGAGTTGATTTGCTCATGAGATTTGGAAGACCAGTCTTGTTTTTCCTCAAGCGTCTGTGCAAGATGTGTCACAAACATCTCTCTTGAATTGCCCACAATTGTCTTAAATTGCCTAAACTAACAGAGGTGAAAGGCCTACATATGTGATATCTGCTACTGAATCTGCAGACTGAAGTTGAGTGCAAAATATTTGAGAACATGCATATAACATGCTTAATTTAAAAACTAAACATTCACCATACCCTGCATTCATTGCTGTTGATGATATTGTACCACTTTGCAACTAAAGCCTAGAACTCTACTCTCTTTTTCCTCCTTTGAAGTAAATTCATACTTCTAAAATGTAGGATGGGGCAGTGACAAGCCTCAAACACATTATAAATATAGGATTTTTTTTGACTGGCTAAAGACATCTCTTATTTTCAGTAGCTGGAGCAGTACCAATCTTTGTATATAGTTCCTTCAACACTGGAATAAATGTAATAAGCTCTAATTTATTATGTATTCTGCATTCATAGAGTGATGAGGTATTAGTGTTCTCTAGTTAATCTCTGTACAGAACTTAATGAAGTTTAAAATTGCTTGTAGGGGCATCACTGCTCCTTGTTACCACACAAAGAAATGGGTCTATGGACATCACAGATTGTCATTGGTAGAAGAATTTGAATTTAAAAAATGTTTCTGCTTTCAGTAATGATATTGAATCTGTTCAAAGAAGCTGCATTCTAAAGTCTCTATCAAGTCACTGAATCGGACAAGCAACATTTTAAATGTATATTGATTACCCAGTTTTTCTGTTTTCTTAGTGTAGATGGCAACTCAGTGCCCATTTGTGGCAATATACTTTACTTACAGACTGTGTGAGCTTCAGGGATTTGAATGGAACCACATTTAGTGGTTTTGATTTTGGTGTTTGGTTTTGTTTTGTTTTGTTTTGTTTTCAACAACTTCTCCAAGTATATGGGAAAGAGTGCTTAAGGGGAGAAAAAAGAAATAGTATTTTTTGGCTTAAAATGGAAATATTGTGTTTGCATGAGCAGTTTCACAAATACTTCCAACTCCTAAATATTTGCCAAATGTAGTACAATAGTTCTTCCAAATCAGTATACCTGGATATTTACTAGAAGAAGAAAAAACCTTGACATCTTTTTAATTAGATATGCATATATTTTTCATTCTTGCTCTAAATTTAGCTATTATTAGACATTGTTTTTTTAGTGTATTGAATGAAGTGCCTTATTAACCTTCTTCTATTATAACAAATACTGCATAAAATTAAAGTTTGCAGTTCAATTTGCATTTGGTTGACTAGTATAATAGTTAATTCTACATGTTATTTATGGAAGCAGATGATGTGCAGCTATCTGTTTTATCATTCCTTCCATGCAAGGGACCATGATGGGAGAGGGACCCTGTAACATAGGACTGATATGATGAGAAGTTAAATGGATGAGCCAACAAAGTGCCCTTGTGACAATGAGGGCTAATAGTATCCTGGGCTACATTAGACAAAGCATGGTCAGCAGATCAAGGGAAATGATCCTTCCCATTTACTCAGCACTGATGAGGCCATAGTTGGAGTACTGTGACCAGTTCTGGGCTCCCCAGTACAAGAGAGACACAGGCCTACTGGAGAGAGTTCAGTGAAGGGCCACAAAGATGATTAAGGAACTGGAACACCTCTTCCATGAGGAAAGG
Organism: Strix uralensis; assembly: GCF_047716275.1. Classification (NCBI taxonomy): domain Eukaryota; kingdom Metazoa; phylum Chordata; class Aves; order Strigiformes; family Strigidae; genus Strix; species Strix uralensis. Next base: position 45,914,252 of record NC_133975.1, read on the forward strand.
CAAGGACTGTTCAGCCTGGAGAAAAGAAGGCTCAGGGGGATCTCATCAGTGTATATAAATTGCCGAAGAGAAGGTGCAAAGAGGAACCAGGCTCTTTTCAGTGGTGCTCAGTGAGAGGACCAGAGGCAATGGGCACAAACTGAAACACAGGACATTCTGTCTGAATATCAGGAAACACTTTTATTACTGTGAGGGTGACCAAGCACTGGTTGCCCAGGGAGGTTGTGGAGTCTTCCTCCTTGGAGATATTCAAAACCTGACTGAGCATGGTCCTGGGCAACGAGCTCTAGGTAGCCCTTCTTGAGCAGGGGAGTTTTACCACATGACCTCTGAAGGTATCTTTCAACCTCAACCATTCTGTGATTCCGTGGGTAAGCATCTCCAAAAAACACCCTTACTTATATATCTTCAGCCTGGTTTTGAGGGGACAGAAAGTAGCACGCAGTGCTCCACTTCATCCAGTAGCTTCCAGTATTGTTGAGGGAGAATAGAGAGAACAGAGGAAGAGAAACGGAGGTAGAGTTCTGGCAAAGTGTGATCAGTGGAAAGGTAGTGTTAAAGTCCTACTAGCACCCTCCCTTCTAACCTGGCAACTTGGGCCTGCTCTTGAAGCTAGGAGAATGCAGATCACAGGATAGATTTTCTTTGCTCTCCTGCTGCTAATTCAGTACTGTCATAAAAGTGTTGACACACTGCTAGGAGTGCAAGGATTGTACAAGTAAGGTTCAAATAATCTCTGCATCCTCAATTTCTGTGCTCATATGACCTTTAAAAAAATGTTTTGGAAAAGGCAAAAAAGCCACCACAACTTTTACAGCATTCTAAAATAAATACTGGTACTGTCTAACACTGAGAGTACTGAATGTGCTCAAAACTGGAAAAAAAACAGGGAACTGTAGTCCACAATGTAGCCACACAATGACTGCATGTACTCCAAACTTAAAACTTCTTGCTGCCAATTATCATTCTTTAATTATTTTTATTAAATCAGGTTATTTTTAAATGTCAAATTGGGTACTGTGGAATAATGAAAATTGTTACACAATAAGTCAAAATAAATTTAAACTGTTTTGTCATAAATTTATAGTAAATAGTCTAAAGTCTAGTCTTTAGGCAGAGCTTTAAGTGAGATACGGATTTTTTCATTTTAGAACAACAAAGCATTAACTGGTGCACACTGGTTTCTCTAGTACAAACTTTTAAAAGTTTTAATTAAAATAATGTCAGAATTATCATTAGGTCTTGTGGGATATTTGTCTGATGGAGCATATTGTTGGCCTTTAAAAATCATCAGCAATTGGATACATATACAAGGCATTGGCATAATATTTGTAATTCAAGTTGGCTAGTATATGGTATACTAACTGAAAAAAATAACAGCTTCTTTTACAAACAGTGGAGAGAAGTAGGCATGCAAAAATGATCCTAAATTTCCATTTCTAACTCCACTGGATAATAATTGATGGGGAAAGTAAATCCACAGTAGATAAAACCTGTAAGTTAAAAGCTGCCTCTTGTGTTTTGCCATTTACTCTCCCTTAACATAGGATATTTGCGGGTTCACAGTAAACAAAAACTAGGAAAGTAGAATTGGCTTTTCAGGGTTGGTTGGTTGTTTTTAATGTATAGTGCCTTAGTGGAACCTGAGAAATGGGATATGATTTAAAGTCACTTAATCTACATAATTGGCAATACCTAATTTAGTAAAAATTCTATCAATTTCAGTAAATATTGTAAATTTTTTCATACTTCTTGGGAATTTACTAGAAAGTGCAGAATATAGGTAATGAGATGTAGGAGCTGGACACTTCCAAATTCAGATTCTTAGTAGATCACTACCTAGTTAACTTCCAATTTTTTACTTAATTTCATCTCATTTTGTGACTAGAACACATTGTGGTACAAAGATGACTGACTTCCACCTCCCTCCATGCTTGTGATGACAAGTTATAGTATGGGCAAGCATAAGAAGTGACCAGAAAAAAATCAGCTATAAACTTGGGCAATATACTCTGTTAATTGTGTTATAGACAGGTAAATGAAATAACTAAAGTAGCACAATTTTGATAAACATTGTAGTGTATATATTCTATTTATTGCCAGGACTTGGTAGTTTTTATATACTAAATATATTACCTTAGTTTTAAAAAAATAAGGTAGCTAGTTATACGACTGTAACAGAAAGCATAGCAAGCAAAAGACAATAATCTGAATCTTGGCAGAGACCTTTAATAAGGGGAGTGATCTAATGACAGCATTTTGTTTATTTGTTATGGAATTTTTGATGCCATACAATACTCCTTTTAACATAAAATGCAGTCAAAAGAGAGAATATTGTCAAATTAAGGGACAGACTTCATCCTGAGATAAAACAGACTTGACTCATATTGAAATTTATATGGAATGGCCCAAAGAATCCTCCAGCTGAAACTGATTTTAAAAGATTAATTTCAGGAATTAAAAATAGTTAATTTTTACCTCAGTCTAATATAGTTCTCTCCTTGTTTGACTCTGAACTTGTCCCTTTTGCTGTCCTTGAAATCACAGAGATTTGCTACTGATATTTAAAAATATATAGTACTATTTATTTGAAGTTTTTACTTTTCATGAAGAAACTAAATTGCTTAAAAAAAAAAGTTTTTTGAGATTAGAAAGTGCTTCTACTGTCACTGGCCTTAGCAAATGTACTCTTCCTAATTCTCAAGCATAAAGTAAATGAAATTTGATAAATTGGGCAATGAAATCTAATTAGATCCTTTAGTCTTCTCTTTATCTGGAATGATAACATGGATTTAATTTAAAATTGTTGAAAGCAAACAACAGAAATAAAGGAAAACAGATTACAGCAAAAATAGGTTAAAGTCTAGCCCAGAGAAATAAGCTAAAGTACAATTATACAAAACTTCCACTTGCTAAGAATGATGTTTTATATTTTTGCATTTACATGTATTGGTTTTGGGTGCAATTAAATCTTGAACTATATACTGCCAGGAAAGTTTGTCTCCCTCAGGGCTGGAACAGATGGTGGATTTTTTTTTTTCTTTACACCATTTAGAGACCAAGACTGCTGAATCTCTAGAAGAAAGTGTTTTTGCCAAAGGAAACTGCTGATGTTGGCCTTAAAACAGAGTTCTTAGCTGTATTCTCTATAGGGTTATTACTAAGACTCATGATAAACATGCCATGCTATTAGCAGTGTTTTAATACAGTTTTGATATCTAATAATGTTAGTTGTACAGAATAGAAAAAGTGCTATTCACTAATAAAATAGCATGTTTTATTTCTTATCCAGCCTTTGTTTGCCAGGATATTTCACTCTGCAAAGAGGAAGCTATGAATTTAACATTTCCTAGTCATCATTTGATAGTCAAAAGAATAACAATCTAAATACACAGAGAATCTTAACTGAACTATTGTTAAGAATATGGAATTTACGTGTGCTTATGATTAATCCCACCTGGAAAATGAGAAGAAAGCACTCCTGGAATCTAGAAAATGTGGCAAGTCTTGTATATCAGTAAAAATATCTGAAAGTGAGAGAAATACCTTTGTGTTGGTAGATACTATTTATGGTCAAGCAGTTATTTCGTTAGTGCTCCTAAATTTAAGACACCTGCAAATGGATCATTTCTTTGTTATTTTCCTTTTCCAGCTTCTCTTTGATAAAGGTCCTTGCCATTCGAATGGAACATAAAGACTTTTATTGGTCCCTAATGATGCAAACTATAGTTGTACAATCATCATTTTAGAATATGAGCTCTGTGCACTCTTAGATTTGCTGTCATTTTATCACAATTGTAGAAGCATCTTTAAGTGTATTTGCTTAAGCAGATGGTGAATGGCCACACTGGGAATATATCCATCTTTTTTACTGTATGATGAAGTTTTAAAGCAGACATTTTAGCTACGGTGGTTGGAAAAACTTACTTTTGTACTAAACCTTGTAGGAAAAAACCTGGTAAAAGATTTTAAAGTCCCTAATAACACTGAATATCTGAAATCAGTACATATTAGAAATATGAGGATAAGTGACTTATGCTATATATAAGAATGCTAATGCTTTATTTAATCTTTACAATAGTTATAAATTACGTATTTTTTAAAGACATTAGAAAACATGTGTTTCAGATTTTTTGTATGCAAAAAAACCTCAGTGCTAAGGATTACTGGGGTTAAAAACCCTTCTGCTCAGTATGGAGGTTTCTCTGACCCTATCATTTGAGTGAACTCAGGGCTTGATTCAAACCTTCCTACTGAGTCTAATGAAGATTAGGTTCATTGAAGTCAGTCACTTGAAGATTAAGTGGTATATTGCAAGCATGAAAGATGTAAAAGGAAGTCCAAATGAAGAAATACTGGGTTAAAAGTTTGGAATAAATAAGCCTTAAAGAAAAAAAAAGTAGAGTTAATTGGAAAATGATGTTTTATTGAAACCATGCTGTTTGTACGAATAATGTGATTCTTGTTCTTCCTATACAAAATGCAATCAGGTTGGTGCTCTGAAGTCTGGTTTTAGATCGTTAATCTCAGACCAAGTCTGTCTTGAGCTGTCCATTTGTCTCATTTACTAATTTTAGTATTCAAATTAAAGGTACAGAATAACAGTAAAGAATAGCAGTGAGGGGGAAAGACTGAAGATTTTTAAATAGTCTTTCACAGGCCTCATGGTTTTCCTGAGTTGTGTAGAAATGCTTTACCAAACATTCTGTACCTTGAAGTGAAAGGAATTTTGAATTGAAAAGTGAATGGTGGCACAGATAAATTTCTAATTTTGTGCTGGTTTTTGTTAAATTTCAGACCGTGCTTTACTCCTATTTTGCACTTTCAGTGCAGAAGGCTGAATGGTGTATTGTTTACAAAACCAGAAGAGAAATCAAAGAATAAAGGATCTTAAGTCTGTTTCTTGTAAGACAAAGTGAACATACATAAGATTACGAGTCAAGGTTAAATACCTTCATTTTAATATGTAACCCTTCTTATTTGCTTATTGGACTAGTGGGGAAGAGGAGGCTCACTTCACAAGAAGCTGAATGCAAAATTTATGGTAATTACTTATATGAATAAAAACAAATTTTCACTGAAAAAATTTCCATTATCACTTTGAAAAACTGTATTTTGAAACACAGCTTTTTTTTTTAACTGATACTGACATGGACAAAGCTTTTCTTTGTATAGAGCTGAATAGATGCAATACTACAAAGCCAGTGTGATGAGTCCGTACAATATGTATAATAAGGCCTAATAACTCTCCAGAAATGGCATGAGCTTAAATTTATGTACAATATTTATTTATGAGTTAGTTCATAAAAAAGGAAATAAAAGATCGTTCACAAAAAATCTCCAAGTAGAAGCTAAATATTTAGAGTTGAGGGATCCATCTTTTCAACTAAACAAGAATTGTTATTATGCAGGTGATATAGTGTAGCCACAATTTTTACCCATCGAAAAAGGAATCCTTTTTGTAAATTTAGAAACACAAGTTTTGGTGGAAAGAGAGTAGAAGGAATAACTTGGATTTTCTCTTCTAACTTAAACATGCTATTTTACTTTTTGATTTGCAGTACACAATGTTGCTTGGTCATCGGGAATGTTGTAGTGTGTGATTTTTTTCCCTTATGTTCCAAATGATTTCCAACAATTTTTACTTTTATTCTCCTTTTTCAGAAATAAAAGCACAAAACTGCCAAAAGACTAAGAAACTGAGATACTAAAATGGAAATAAGAGTAGAGTCATAGTCCTTAAAAAAAAAAAAAGGCAACATCAGCCTGCCCTCAAACCAACCAACCAACCACAAAAACCCAGCAAAATAACACCCTACAAAACAAAGAAACCATCAGGTTGGAGCTCCTGTCAGGACAAAGTCTAAAAAATAGATCCTACAGGAATTTTTCACTTTTTTCCTTGGCATAAAAATATTGGTTTCTCCAGTCTGTGAATTGGCTGGCTGGGTACTGCCCTTGATCTCTCAAGTTTGTCATGCTCATGAAATCAGCAGTACTCAGTTATGCCAGAAAGTAGCCTAGAATGAACCACTGATATTAGTTTAAAGATGGTTTATCTGAATACCAGATTACTAGATTAAAAAGCATCCTAGAATTGGAGGTTTTACAGTAGCACACATATTCATAGGCTACAATTGTTATCACCTCTTTAATCTTTTCCTTGATATATGAAATTCAGCTAGGTAATGATAGACTCTGAGGGCTGAAAATGGGCAGCTCCTTTATTTATTTTTTTTGTTTTTAAAGTATCTTTTCATTGAGGCGGTCGAAAACCCATGGGTGGCTTTGAGCAGTAGTTTCTCTTCTGATCTGAGCTGCTGGGAAAAAAAGTTATCTATGTGCAAGTGAAAGGCTGTACAATTATCTAATAACAATTCTCCGTATTTCTCACTTACAAATTTCCTAACTTGAGGAATGGAGGAAGGTTCTCTTAACTTGAAATGTACTCTGACCAACTGACTTTCATAGATTATTAGAGATTTCAGAATGAGTAGAGCTCTTTGAAGTATTTCTGAATGCTGAGAGGAGGCTGTACACACTTTGGTCTGCTTGTTTCAACAAATCACTATGTTTTGAGGTTCAAATTAGCACATTCTTAACATTAAATTTTTAGTGTATGCACATTTTCATTACTTGTAAATTGTTACTCTCGGAATATTGGCTTAGGCCTCTGAAATGTAGAGACTCTGTTACAATTGCCAAAGAAGTGAATTATGGCCTTCCGTTTAAATTCATGTGCTTATTGGTAATTGAGGAATAGCGATGTTCAGCAAAGTGTGTAGGTCTTTTAAGGATCGGGTAGAGCTCACACTAATTTGTGATGGAACAGAGTATAGGGACGGAGATTTCCTGAGGAATGCCATTTCCTGTTGACAGACTTCATAGGTCTCAGTCCACAAAAAATCAAGTCTACTGGTGTATTTTGTGGTCTTTTTTCCCTGTGAGACTGTCCTAAGTTGAAGAATTTTTCTCCCTGAATGACTTAAAGGGATTTATTTCCTGTCCTGAAGCAGATGCACTTCCGTTGTGTGAAACCACCGTCTTCCTTTATATTTTAGCAGAGATACTTCATTGAGTTTGGGAATTTTATTGTTCTGCTTTGTTCTGCATTTTGAAAACATCAGTGAGATATTTTCCTCTTTTACATGGCAAGTGTGACAGTTGAGACAAACTGTTGTCCCCTCAGTGTTCTGTTGTTTAGTATTCAGGATCTGCTTATTGAAGTGTCCTTGGTCAGGTTTTTCCTGAAGTTGAACATTTGTTTCTCATCTCCATCAGAGTCTCTATGGCTGTAGAAGGAGTTGTAATGCACTGGGATTTCAACAGTGAACTCATTTTGTTCTGTAAATGGTAAAGTTTTATTCTGAATTGCTGTTTATAGCGCCATAGTTGCTGAAGCCAGGTTATATAGCCAACTTCTTTGTGTCAGTGTATATAACTGTCTGATGGAGAAAATTCTTAGTTTGTAAGGCAAATTAGCCCACATAGGTTATGGTTCGTATATATTGTATGTGTGTGTACAAGATAATAAGTAGTACTAAATTTATATTTATGTATTTATACATACGAATATGTTTACAAAGACACCTTGGCTGTGGAAGTGTGACTGCAGAGGAGGACAGGTTACCTGCGCTAATTGTGCATTTATTTTTTTTTTAATCCAGAACGACAACTGTGTAACCAGAAGAAGGTGATAGTAATTAGCCAGCGTTCAATGATGTATGCTGTCACAGTCCTTTGGACCTGACAGGGAGATGAGACACAAACATAATGAGGAAATGACAACTTATTATAGAGAACTTCCAGGATACTTTAAAAAAACAAGCAAAGAAACAAAAAACACCAAAAGCAACACACCCCCAAAAAACACAAACCAACGAATTTTAGCTTTAATACCAAAAAAAAAAAAAGCTCAGGTGGAGTAGTAGAAATAAAAATTTTGGAATAGTTAAAGAGGTAAAGAAAATTGTAGTTTATACATGACTGATAATGGATTAAAAGAAAAATCTCAGACATTAATGAAGTTCTTAAGGAAAGAATGAAAATTGTCTTATTCCTTCTGCCTCTTCTCTCGCCTTCCACTTTTTCACGTCCAGAAGTTGCCATGTTATACCACTGCCTTTTAGTAGATACCCATTTGTTACACACTGACTTAAACCCAAAGGAAGGATTCATTTAAAGGAGCCTTGATGGTTTTTCCTTGTGCTGCTGAGATTGAGTTTCCATCTCTCTCTTTTGAAGCTCTGCAGGGAATATTTTCATCAGTATGAACACTAAATGACCTGTCCAGACTTGCCTATGGTAAAAAGTTCCTTGATTACCTGATTATCATCTCTGCTGACAATAAAAATTGGTCTGCTCTGGGCAGCATTGTTAAATGTTTTGGTGATCTGAATTTTCTTGACTGCTAATAAGATGCAGGAAGAGACATCAAATAAGCTTTGCGATGTGTTTCAAAGTGCAGTCATTTTAATAGCATTTTAACTATTTATAGGCAATACCACCATTTCTTTTCTTATTAGAAAATAAACTTCTTAAAGGTAGAAACCTATCAATTGAACTATTTTCAATTTCCTCTGCTGACATGCAGTATCAAGTCTCAAATACATCCCGTACCATTACGACAGTTATAGCAATTCAGCCAGCCTAATAAATATATAATTATTCCCTTAATTCATAATTTGAAAACAATGCCTTTGAACAGTCCTCCAGACATGGTTTTATGGGATAATTCATAAAATTTGTTTACATAGCTGTAAGCCTTTTGCTGACTTATCATACTTTGGGAATGCAATATTTTGCTTGCAGTTGCAAATCAAAAATGTTTTAATTTTAATTGAGTTTATATTATTAAAAAAAAAAAAAAAAGGAGAAAACATAATTCCTGGTGAATTATCTGGTATATGAAAGTAACAAAACTGTCAGTAGCTAAAGTAGTACAAAGATTACCTATAGATATAATGTAGATATACATACATCACTACTAACAACAAGGGCAGGACTCTGGTATTTCTGATTTAAGGCCTAATACGAAAGCCATGTCAGTGGCTATCTTTTGGCTGACTTCAGTAGCTACTTGAGCAACTCACCATAGTGTTATGCAACAACTTAGCACACTGACCGTTTAAATGACTGTGCTAAATTTACCTCATATCATTAGCTGGTGAATCACTTAATGGTGTTTGGCTGCTTTGCTGTAAGTGTAATAATTGAGTTGCATTTCTCAATGCTAAGTCTCAATCTCAGTAAAAAGACATGTTACTGTCAGTTGCTAGGAAGAGATACACCAAAAGATATAGCTGCCAAATTTTAATCAGTTATAGGTATTATATGCTGCATAAAATATTTAGTCAGTTCATGTGCACGTAATAATTTTGAAAGGATAAAAATGTTTTTTAAATTCATATTTATTGCTGACTAAAGAAATAATATTAGGAATTACTGTAATTAAAATCTTCAAATGACAAACAGTCAGCACCAGTGCAAATTTCCCACTCATGCTCTTTAGCTAATATGCTTCATTTTTGATACAGAACTAACAAAAGTGTGCTCCCCATGCTATACATGTCTTCGACTCTTAGCTGAGTTCAAGGGAAACTTTAACTTTATTGGCAAATGACTTGCTGGCTGTGTTACTGACAATAGTGGGTGATCTCTGGCGTAGAGCTGGACCTTTTGTACCAAGGGTCAGGCAAGAGGTAAACTCTGTAGAAAACTGCTGCTGTGTTATGGAAACGAAATCATTTGTGTTTGTCAGTGCATAATAACTCATGCAATTTGTAGGAGGGCATTACAGTTCTTTTAACTTCCCATTTCTTCTGCTGGGAATATTAACTATGTTCAATGGTCTGCCTGAAGTAACATCATTGTTATGTTTCTGTTCTACCTTATTTGCTAATATAGAAAATAATGGAAATTATAGTTATCTGGTGTAGTTATGTGAGTCTTCAATAGAAGGAATTGTAACTGCATAGAACTATTAGTGGCAGTCAGTAGAAGAGGCATGTGGCATAGCCAACTGAAGGCAAAATTGTTGTGGGAGGGTCATGCTAGTGTGTGGGTGTGCACCCTCTTCCTCTCCCTCTCCCTCTCCCTCTCCCTCTCCCTCTCCCTCTCCCTCTCCCTCTCCCTCTCCCTCTCCCTCTCCCTCTCGCTCCCCCTCTCTTTCTTTCTTTTTCTTATTGCAAACAGGCATAGTGCACATGTCACTTAGCAGGTCTGCTTCTGTTCTGTCACTATGTGGAACTACACTTCATACACTACAGATTGTGGCAGGTCTGCTGAGGATAGTCTACATGTAGTTGCTTGACCATATAAGGTTTAAGATAGTAGCTACCAACCACGTCCATAAAGTGAATGAGGCCATCAAGTGTCTCTATGTGTGCTTTTCCAGAATGGGATTTACAAATGCCACACTAAAATACATTCCAATAAATCAAATTCAGTATCTGAAATGGTTTGAACAAGTGTGCACAACAAATGAGTTTTCCTGGGCACAATACAGGATTCTAATGCTGAACTAGTTGATGATTTGTGGTTTTACAGTAGTTAAGTCAGTAGTCATTTAAAAAAACCAAAACCCAACCCAAATTAGGAACAATTTTTGTTAAGAAAGGTACTCAACAGAGTACAGTACTTGCATATTGTAAGAAGAAAGGGTTTATACCTCTCTAGCCATTCCCAGCAGTGGGAAAGAGAGATTTAACATGAAGTCTTAGAATGGGTATAAGTGATGGATGAGTAAAAAAATTCCTTAAGAAATGTGATCAGAGCTCTATCAGGAGGGATGGATGAACCTGTGACTCAGGCAATTGTAATGCAAGCAGTTGCAAAATAAAGTATCTCTCTAAATCAATACGAGGAAAAAAAATGTTTAAGATTTAAACCCAGAAAAAAATGAGAAAATAAGCCATAAAGAAAATATTTTCAGACTTGCTGATTGCAGTCTGCAATACAATTAATTCTATGAACACAAATATCATTCAAGCCTTGAGCAAGGAAAGGGATTTTGGAATTTTTTGACAAATATTGTGTGATTGGTGTACAGAGTTGTTCTATATTTAAAACAGATCTTTAAAAGATACATTTCTGAACTCTGCATCCTTCATGTCATCTTTCAACAAGAAGGAGCAATGCTATTTTGACTAATTAGTTAAGGAAACAATGGTCATGGAGGTATCCAAGATGTCCCTTGGAAGTTTAGTGAATATAAGGTCCCAGAGGAAAAACAACTTCAGGAAAACTACATGAGATCTTTAATTGAAGAACCACTCATTTTCTGTGCACTACTACAGTCCTTTAGCTGGAATTTGTAATTTATGTGCTGGTGATTCTTCCAATAAATTAACTAAAAACCCTTGAGTTCCCACCACATTAAACATCAAGAATTTCTGAAAGCATAGTCTGCTTTTGTGCAGTGTTGGTTTGAATTTGATGTTGGATGGCAAAATGGACTTTGAAAATGAAATGCAATGTTTTTTATGTTTTTTTCTGTTTTTTAGATAAGTGAGAAGTAGGTATGGTCACATTCAAGCTTAATTATTTTGTTAAATAATTTTTATATGGAAACCACTACTGTCCAAACATTAAAAATACTAGGCTGATCTTCTTTGTAAGTATTATAATTTTATACATGAAAAATATTGTTAGACTTATTTTTCAGGAGATAAACTGTAAAGTGGGACAAATGTATGACAAATATTTGACTAGCATGTATAAGATAGGGAAAGTATATTTTGCCAACATCTATTTTATATTCCATGTACATTATGCAAGGTGAAACTGTGTGTTAGCTTTTGGAGTTTGAGTTAATGATTCTCATTATTTTTAAATTGTTTATGAACTGCAAATCTCCGTAATGAGTTGGCTGAAGTTTCATTTTATAAATTTGAATGTAAAGCACTATTTGACTTGAACTGGTGATCATACACTTGGATTTTGCTTGCTTAGTGGTTTATGATCTGAAGAATATTACACTGATGTTGTTTCCATAAGGAGTATATTTTTCATGGCAGATTTAATGAAACTAAAGACCCCTGAAAAGTGAATATATGCATGCTTTGTGATGTCATGAAGAATGATTTTAAAATGTGTCTGCAAAGGTAGTAGGATTAGTAGGGAAGCTTTAATTCTGCATTTCTCTTAACAGTATGGCCTGGCTTACTGTTTCAGACACATTATTACTGTTTTTTTCTGTAGCTTCTATGCTTTAGTGAGAAAGCTTTTAATTCTGTGTATCTACTTCACTTTTTCATGTCCTTTTCAAAAATTCACTCAGTTTTAGCTGAACCTATTGGTTAACTTGCACTAGTGCATGGTCAGTGGAAGTGAAATTTGGCACAAAATAATATCCAAAGATTTAATTGGAACTGAATGTGCCGAAGTCCAGAGATGGAAGGTTTGCAGGTTTGCACAGAGATCTATCTTGTGATTAAGTTCCTGCTGGAATTTAAGTAGAATACAAAACCAGGAGGAGGTACCCTTGCCACTACTCACAGCAATATAGAATAGAAGTTAATAGATACCATAAAATTTTCAGTATTTATCTGAATGTGGTGGCTAAAGTAGACATAGCATTAATGACAAAATTCTGGCAAATCCACATTCTCAATGACAATTTTCTCATGTATTTTTTTTTTTTTTTCCCTATGGGTATCATCCTGTGAAAATCTCTGTACATAAAAGTAAGTATATAGTATTACTGACTGGAGAATGATCCAATTGATGTCTCTTTATGAATAGAGCTTATGTAAGATATCATAGTGTTGGCTTTTTGGTGTTGTTTTGGTTTTTGGTGGTTTTTTTTTTTTCCTTTTTTCATATTACTGTGCTTGGGAAAACAAGTTTCTAGTGACATCTGCTCTGTATGCAATATAATATGTATCTGTCCTATGAGAGTAACCATTTAAATTCTGCTGGGAACAACTAGATAAAAGGTCAGTCTGGTCTACATTCTAGATCTAAAGAATTTAATTAATTCATACTTTTTTCTAATTCTATTTCAGATATTCTGTGCCTTAAAATTTGTAAATTGAAGACACGTCATAAAAGCTATGTAGGTTACGATTACTTGTAGGGAATTAGTTGAACTCTTTTTTTAATTGCTTTGAGTTAAGAAGTAATGACTGACTATAAGACAAGTTCATGTTCCTTTTATCTGGCCGATATGCACATAATAATTTCAGCAGGATAAACACAGTTCACCATGTAAAATCCTTATTCAAAGAGTCCTTATTTTTGCTGTTTTAGATAGTAGAGTATAGATTTGGTGTCATCAGATATGTAAACGTTACTGAAAGATTTTTGGATTCCCTAAAACATATCTGTATGTCTCCCATAATGGACCTGTCACTGCAGTGGGATTTAATAGGCTGTTCACTCTGTCTTCTCATCTGCAGTAGGAGTCACAAAAAGCTGACTTGGCTGAAGTCATTGAGCGTTTCCTCGTTGGCTTTGTTATGGCCAGTAAATTTCATCACAGAAGGAAGGACTTATAAGGAGGCAAAAGTAATACCGTGTATCACATCACTTGTTTCAATGTTAATTGGCATCACTTTGTAAGAAGTATTTTATGTATTCTATGTCCTTACCTTACATAGACAGTTTGTAGGAGTTAAAATTAGCTTCTCATAACTTAAATCTAATCTTCACTGTTAGAAGAAACCTGTTTCAAATTATTAGGTGTTTTCTGGGCAGGGACTGTGGGTTTGGTGGCAAAGGTTTGTGTGATGATGTAGAAAAAAATTATTTACTAAGTTTTAAATTGATACTTGCTTAGAAGACTCTTGAAAATAAAGCAATACTTTGGTATAATGACCTTGTAATATGTACAAGGAAGTTACCCTCTGAATAACTTGTCTATGGCTCTGATTATTTTCAGTTCATTTAGAGTTTTCATCAAAAAGCATTAATTAGTTGAAACACTGAGTGTATATAAACTTCAGTACAAGTTATTATCTTTAACAATATGTACGTACATGTTGTATGTATTGAAATGGTACATTCTTTGGAACAGAGAACTTTAGATGTGCCACAATGGAACCTTGTTTCATTCCTGACTTATGATCATTAAAATGCTAATTGACATGGAATTTAATTCTTAATTTTATTTTAAAAATTGAAACAACAACAAAAACCTCTTAGGAATTACCAATAATATCTTTTGCTAGAAACTGATCTTTTCTCATTTAATTTCAAGTTATTCTTATGTGTGGCTGTCCTCAGACTAAAAGATAACGAAAGGTAAAATGTTGTTTTGCTTCAGCAGTTTGAAGTTCCAGATCTTGGATAGCTAATAGCTAGCAAATATAGAGATAATCAAGGCTTGCTTCGGCTGATATATTTAACATTTTGTCTTGCCTTAACAAAACCATCCTTTGCCACTTCTCAAAGGTGCCATATGACCTCTGCTTCTGATACTTTCTTAGTATATGCTTATGTGTAGCTATCCAGTTGTAAAAGGTATTAAATTACTTATTATTATAATTTTACATAGAAATTTAAGGACAGCAACTGCAAACCAAGTTTTTTAATCCCATTTTTTTCTCTCCCGCAAATACATTCATAACTACATTTCTTGAAATTCCAAGCAATCTACTCTGTTCTCGTGATTTACAGCTCCCCTTCCCTTTTATTTAAGCATTAAATATTAGTAGTATTTTTCAAATTAGCGCTGTATACTGGGGGGTCGGGGAGAGAGGTTGATTTTATTTCTTTATAGACTTAGTATCCTTGGCCATCTTAACTTTTTTTTTTTTCTTTATGATAATTTCTTTGTTTCCTCAGCATACTGCTTTGTCCATTTAGTTTTACACTATTCATCAATGCAAAACATACTTTTTTAGAAACTTTCATCTATATTTAACTCTACTTAAGTTAACATTTATATCTGGGTAACTTTTTTTTTCATTTGGATTATTATCATGATGAATTTTTTCTGAATCTGGACATGATCTAAAGTGACACTGAATCTTCAGTGACATACTTCACTGACTTATTGCAGAGGAAATGTCAACATTGTTCTTGGCATTGCATATAAATATAGTAAGAATGATTAAGTCAGATTAAAAATCTGCCTAGTTTGATATCTTGGTTTTGATGACAGCCAGTAGTGGATATTTCTAAAAAAACCCCAAGAAATAGAATATGGATATAGTCATTCTCCCTGTGTATGCCTTCCCAGTTTCCGGAAACCAGGAATTTAAGGACTCAGAGCTCAAAATCATGTTTGTATATCATGTTTGATATCCCCCCATGCCCTCAACTGGCCTGTTCTGCAGCTAATCCCATTTATACTTTTCTTTTATAAAACCTTCTGTAAGAAGGAATTTTTCACTTGACTTGTGCCATTGCTTGGAAATGTTATTACCAATTCCATTCTTTGAGTGACATAGATAATTCATAGCATGGCTATATGCTGCATCACTATGCATAAGTCTGGGATTTTCAAGCTACTGAAGTACTATTTCTATGGCAAATCTTGCCTCAATAAATATTGTAAGATATACTGGCAAATTGTTCTCTCAGAATATAGCTTTTTGAAATGTATTTTACTTGTCTTGCTGTTGTTATTCTCCTTTATTGCTTTTATTTATAATACAGCATTGACTAGTAATTAGTTTCAGCATATCACATCTGTAGGACTCAGACATCATATATATATAATTTCCAAAGTAAATGGCCTAGTTGTTTTTCCTAATGAAGAAATGTTCCCGTGTAGGTTTTTGGTGTGGGTTTTTTTTTTTTTTCAGTGTTTAGATAGCTTTCTATGAGTAATTGTGAAAAAATACATTTGAACAACATTGGGAACTAATATAAAATTAAACTTTTTGTACTAGCAGAAGAAACAGGTGTTGGATAGATTCACTTAAATAATGGGAGAGAAAAGTGTGTTCATAGGACATGGCACTCAGAAAATACTCAAGCTAAATGACATTGGTAGTCTAACAAGAAAGACTTCAGGAAGGTAGTGGGAAAGTTCCTTGAGACAATTCCATAGTAACTCTCATTGTAAACAAAGATTTCCCCCAATCCCAGCCAACTCCACCCCAATCCCTTGGAGAGTAAGGACTGAATAATACTTTTTGTTTTGTTCTGTTTTAGTGTCCCTTTTGGCATCTTAGGTTAACATTTTAATGCAAAAAATAAGTACACACATTTCTTTAGATAAAGACCCAAAAGCTTTTTGCTGTCAAGTATGTGACTGTCACAGATGTCCTGAATAAGATTGCTTGGAATCTGTCTGACACAGAGTCAGAATTTCAGTGTTTTTCTGTGCATTTCACCTGTAGAGACTCATTTTGCTAGGTGTACTCAGAGTTCTGTTGACGCACTTGTGAAGTTCATTGAAACGCAGGTGTTGGTGTCCCTCTTGCTTTCCTCAGGCAGTGATACAGGAAACAAGAATCAGATGCCCTTTGTACTTCATTTGGGGTGGAGAGTAACTCGAGAATTGCACCTCACAACAACAGTGCTTGTAATTAACTTTGAGTGTTGGCCTTTTCTGTTTGGAAGAGTCTTAAAAAGTCATTATTCTCTAGTTTGTTAGTTGGAGTACTAATATGGTAGGGTCAATTCCCAGGCCTTACTCCAGTTACTGTTTTAAGCTATGGAAGTTCAACTGAAAAGATTAAAAGGTAGGTTTTTCATAATAATCTTTAGTCTCATAGCTAAAGAATCTTCCTGGGGATGTGGTTTCTGAGAAGGAATAATTTGTCTAAAGAAGGTTTCATTTTTCATTTTTTTCCTGTGAATGTCTGAATTGTAAGAAATATTCCCCGCTGTTTTAGTTACTAAAGCTGTACTCCATTTCTGATTGCTTTGTGAGGCTGAAGGCTTTTATAAACAGAATCTAAGTTAATTTAGAGAGTTTAATACTGATTTGAAATGGTGTAACTAAGGGCAAAATTTGGTCCCAAATGGTGCTTTTGTATGAATGTGGTGGTTATGACAGAATCACTCAAAATTCCTTAACTATGAATATTAGAGCTAAAATCTTTAAGGATACAGTTAACTGGCTTGCCATCATTAAAACAATTTCTTATTGTAATCCTACTTTAGTCAGGCATATCTGAGAGCTGAAATTAACCTTTTTAAAATTCCCATCTTTCACACCTGAGAGGTCTTTGAAGTGTGAGTGTATTAGAATGACTTTTTTGCTTATTTTATCCTGCAATAGAGTTTGTTGTTTTGGTTTGGTTTGGGGTTTTTTTTGTGGCAAATTCTTGTCAGCTCTCTCAGAAGTAAGTCTTTCGCATCTGTTTGTTGGATAAGCTAATTACTTTCATAGTAAGGTAGACTCAGTTTGTAAGAAACTTAGATTTTTATTTTTATTTGGCTTACCTTGCCTATTTCAGTTCTGATTTACACTTACAAATATTTGTTATAACTGATGGCAGAATTTCTCATCAGAATAGCCTGAAGATATACATCCAGTATTGAAAAACATATTTTATAGAACTAGGTGCTACAGATGGAAACTACTAATCAGCAGAAGGGCGGAGATATCAAGTGAAGTGCTGAGAGTGATAATTTTGTTTAGGAGTTTCTGGCATTCATGTGAGCTCTCTGCTTCTGCACTGATTTCCTTTTTTCAGCCACTAAATCTTTTCTATTTCATGCTGTATCCTGATCTTATCCCTGCTCTGGGTGCCTCTTAGTGGCTTCTCTTAGTCTGTAAAGTTCTGGATTATCCTAGTTTTAAATTTACTAGAGCTTTTCTAAGTGTCATACAGAGAAAATTGCAATGAGTATTTTTATTCTAGACTTGTAATATTTTCCCAGATAGTTAAATATTTCATTTTTTAATTTTAATATAATTATTTTTATTTATGTTTCCTATGACAACTAAATCCTCTCCAACCATATGATTTAATCTTATAAATGTATTTGAATGGTTTGGTTTTTTAGTTCTTGTTGTGTAGAGCAGTTCATATTTAGCTCACCTAAATCTTGTAACATAAAACTCCCTCAGGCATTTAATTCCTTCACTGTTCTTCAAGTCTGTTCTAATTTGGCAATAATTTTCTGGTCATATGCCCAGAACTGAACACACTGTTCCAGAAGCAGCTGTGAAAGTGCAGCATACCAAGGACCCAAACAGTGTCATATGTAGCTTTTGGTATACACAGCCTAATGCTCAAAGGCTTTCTTGATACCAATTCAAACCAATAAAATATATTGTTTTCTCTCTTAACTCCCAGATTTGACGTTGCTCTGAAAATGTCTTTTTAGTCAACAACTTTAGCAAATTATTTTCCCCAGTTTAATCCAATTTCATTATATTCAGATTATATTTTGAAAATATTTGTCTCATTGGTATTGCTTTATCTCTGGTGTGATTTGTATATTTCTTCAGCTTGTTACTTCTTGCATCTTCTAGGTTATTACTGAAGATGTTGAGTACTAGCCCTAATAAAGATCATCCTAGAAGCGAGTTTTCACTGTTCAATACGTCTTGAGTGTCTGTTGAGTATAGATTATTTGTGTTTTCTTTCCTTATGAATTCAAATAAGTATGAATTAGTTTTGTGACTGTGTTAAATCACTCGCTAAAACAGGAATAGTTTTCATTCATTAGATGGTTTTGTTTTCCTTTTCCCTGTGCTCTTCTAAACAACTAGGAAATTCAGTCAGAAATCATATGACAAAATTGAATGACTGTTTTCTTCCCTGTGGATTAACATTTTCTGGTTTTCTTTTCCCCCATTTTTAAATTAACTTTTGATATGGCTTCCTAATATTACTTTTCTAATGCAGGCTACTAGGCTGGTTTAGATACAAATGACCCAACATATTTTATATGTGTAATTCTGTAAAGTGAACAAGCATATCTTTACATCAGTTCTAGAAAAAGAAAACATCAAAATTCTCCCTCTCTAACCAGCATGGTATGTTCTCTCATAATATGCATAATATAGATTTCAGGGCCCAAAATAGTCCTTTATGCAGGATATTGTTTAATTTCTCATCACTGAAGGTACTTACATGAGTAAGACCTTTCAAGATAAAACCTTTAGTTACAGGTAAGTGGGTAATCTACTGCAGAAATTTCTACTTGGATACTTTCTGGCTCCTAGGAGAATGAATAATGAGCTCTCTTCTCTCCCTCCATGTGCCCCCTCAGTGCTAATTCTTTAGCCTTTCAAGAGGATAGGTGGAAAAGCAGGCAATATTAAAGTGAAAAGCCAGCTCAGGAAAGGAACATATCCTATAAAATGCCTTTGAAGTACAATGTTTTGATTTTTATCTGAACATGTAAAACTGTTTAATGTATTATACTGAGGCAGAGATAATAACCATTTATTTGAACTTGAACATTTTTTCCTGAGCTCTGTATTATTGACTTAATGACACAGATTAGCAATTGTTCACAGAATCATCTAGGTTGGAAAAGACCTTGAAGATCATCTAGTCCAAGCATTAACCTAACACTGACAGTTCTCAACTAGACCATACCCCTAAGCGCTGTGTCAACCCGACTCTTAAACACCTCCAGGGATGAGGACTCCACCACTGCCCTGGGCAGCCCATTCCAACGCCTAACAACCCGTTCTGTAAAGAAATACTTCCTAATATCCAGTTTAAACCTTCCCTGGTTTAACAGTGCAATATAACCCCTGGCAGGCTCTCACTTAGAAAGAATGAAGTACATACTTGTCAGTAAGTTTGATAATTGTTTCCTAGAATGTCAATGGAAAATACAACAACTCAAGGGCTGTGTTTCATTATAGACTCCAATGACTTCAACTTTAGCTCTTTCTGACCCATCCTCTACCATACAGTTAGTCCCTTCTCATGTAGTAGCTCCTTTCCCACCTCACCTAGGTGCAACTATTCCAGTCTGTTCCTTTTTTAACCCTCTGCTGATTAAAGCTGTCACTGTCCTCTTATTTCCATTATAGCTCCTTACCTTTTTTTCTGCCCAGTAGGATACTTTCTCCTTTATTATGTCCGGACAAGAAAAACACTGAGATGACAGCTGCAATAGAATTGCAACTTGTTTTTAATTTCTAGATCTCTTCCCATAATATCTTTTGGCTTTTAGCAAAAGTCATTGGGAGTAGAGGAGGAATAATCCCTTTGTGGTGCACAGTCTCCCTGGAGGCTTATTGTTATTAAGGCATGCTTATTGAAGAGGGAATCTTCTTGTTATTTAGCCACCAGAGTCAATAAAAACTATTTTGTATATATTCATTTTTGTGGATTTATACATCGGGTAGTGCTGGAGGAATTATTGAAAGGAAGATGTATCTTTGCAGTTGGAGAAGAAATATTCCATTCCCAGTCAGGTTTCAAGTGAGTGTGCTGGAGACATTCTTTGTATTTATGGGAAATAAGTGCTCCAGAAATTATAGAAAAGCTGTAACCTTTAAAAACAGTGGATTTTGCATATATTATTATATGAAACGTGTAATGGTCATTGTTCCATTTTTAAAAAGAGAAAAATGACAATTTTGGCATGGTTAGAATAATGTAAAGCAGGCTGTGTAATGGAAAATGCTGAATTAATAATTGTACAGAGAAAGACCTTGATAGCAGCTGTCCCTTGGCAACGAAGTAATGGCAATACTATTTAGCTCTTATATAGCAATTTCCATTTTCAAAGTACTGCACTTATTAAATAGAATTGATAGAAGGGAAAATGACTCTAGTCTAAAGCTCTCCCATTACTTTACATCATCTCCTAGGACTGAGTGAGGAACCCTTCACAAAGGAGAAGAGCTTAGAGCTATAAAGAATTGCTTCAGTCCTGAAGAAAGAGCTGGCTGATCTCCTTTTGTGTATTCTCAATATAAAAAGGACATGACCAAAACTAGAAACATTTACAGAAGGGTGGAAACTGGAGAATACCAATGTTTCTGCCATTGGTCCTTCTAACCATTGGGACTGATATTACATAGTATAGATTTTATAGAATAAAACTAATCCAGGGTTTTAGAAACTAAAGGCAATTTTAATTTGCATCTCCTCTCACAGTGGAATATATCTGACAAATTTCTTAGGTTTTCTGACTACTCAAAGTCATGACACTCTCAAAGATCTTTTAAAAATAAACTTATTTATATAACTGAGGAAAAAAATAGTGAGAGATACCCTCATGACATCAGCATTGACCTTTAGAGAGCGAGTCCCTGCAGAAGAACTAGCCTTTTTGCCATGTTTTGTAATTTTATATTTCAGTAGCAAGGGATTCTTTCAGAAGCTTTCTTCATTGCTACTCAAGAATATCTGTAATTAAGTAAAAATGAGATGGAATGAACATGCAGCAAAGGACTGTAAACACATTTACACGTTTTTGATAAACATTCCTGCATTTTTTTCTCTTGTAGCATTAATTCATCTGCATCGTATACTAAATGGAAATGAGCAAGATGTAAAATTAATCCACCCTTGTAACTATCTGAAGAGAGTAATTATCTGATGTGTGCAAGCTGTTTCTAGAATAGATCCTTCCCAAGCTACATTAAATTTTATTGTATCTGTGTTTGAGTCTCAAATTACAGTGGATCACATCCTTTAACAATATAAACAACGTTGCTCCACTAAAGTCAGTGGAACTGTACAGATTTTCTCTTATGGGACCAGTACCCTAAAGTATGTAAGTCCCCATTGCAAATTTGACATTATAATAAGTGGTAACAATTTTTGAGTGCTTATTCTGAGAAATCAGTGTATGGATAACTTACAATGCCTGGTTAGTTGAGTTCAGCTCCCATATCAGAGGTGCTCAAACTGTGGAGCCATGGAGCAAAGCTCTTAACAAGGATCACACTGTTTGCATAGCAGAAGCTCAAGAACAAGAAGAATAAAACATTCAGATTTGATACCTAGCTCCATGATAAGTATGCATAAAGGAAAATATACCCCTCAGAAAAACCAGTTTAAGACTTTTGGGGAATGAAGAATGGAAAATTGGCAAATTAAAGGATAAATAGCTGGAAAAGGCAAAGAAGATAATTTGCTGCTATTCTGTTTCTGGTTGTTAGGGTTTTCTTGTGTGTTGGGTTTTTTTTTTTGTTTGGTTGATTTTGGTTTTGGAGCAAGTGAAATGGCTAAGTGCAGTGCCTCACCTGAGCACTGAGTCTCACCAATGAGACTCTCAATCTTTGTAAACTCTGGAGTTTACAGACCCCAACCAAGAAAAGCTGGATCTAGTCCTAAGGACCTGTTATCCTGGTATTAATACCCTGCAAACTGAGAACCTTATCAAGCTAGGAAGCTCTTATGCAAATTTCTGAGATAACATTTATTATAGAAACCTCACACGCTTATCAACAGTAATCACAGAATCATCTAGGTTGGAAAAGACCTTGCAGATCATCTAGTCCAACCATTAACCTAACACTGACCATTCTCAACTAAACCATATCCCTAATCGAGTATAGTTGCAGGAACCTGTGGGAAATTCTAGCCAAGTCAGGCCATCATTGATGGAAACTTTGTAAATTAAAATAAAACTTAAATCGAGGGTTAACAATTCAAACATTTAAATATAGATTGGTTTTCTAATTTGTCTTCAGGGCATTAGAAATCTAGTGCTGACAAGTGAGGAGGAGGAAACACACTGACTGGGTGGAAGGAACAGGAGGGTTATCACTTCCCCCCCCCACCCCCCCAGCAGTTTAGATTTAGCTTGACATAAGTAGCTCATGAAACTGCACTCTTACTAATTTCTAGCTCTCTCTTGTACCTCTTTGTGCCATAGTTATTTTGGAATATTACTTTAAAAAACAAATGCACACAATAATGCAAAGTGCTTCTGTACAGGGTGCTGGAGAATTCGTAGAGGACAATCAAGAGTCTAGCTACATAAATCTAGATATGAGAGATACTACTCAATTTCTGAACAGTGGAGGAACTGGAGAGAATGTAAGGATCTAATATGCTCAGAAATGTCTGCCTGAGAATTCATAAAACTTTCTCCAAGTGATTTTTCTGAAACCTGGTGTAGAGAATTGACATCATAATCCAATATTAAGCCAGGAGTTTGAAAACTTTCTTAAAGATCTTGACCTTCTGTAAGTTACTCTATCTTTGTTAAACTTGTAGCACATTCCAAACTTGATTTCCAGACCTTGTGGAAGTGAGTGATGCAAGTACATTATCTGTCTCTGAGCATAATTACTAATCACATTGTATTTCAGAAATGAAATGTGACTATTAATACTCTGTAAATCAAATAGGTTTCTTTTAGTGAAAATGGAGCCCATTTGTGTTAGAGAAATGAGACATAAAAGAAAGTTTTATGGAAATCTAAGCTCTTCTCTTACTTTTCTCCCCATATTGATGTATTCATATGTTTGGTATTTGACTTAATAAATTATTAAAAAATATATACATTAGAAACAGAAAAGCTCAACTTCCAGTAAATACTTATGATTAGATTTAAGTGCCATCAAATAGAAAGATAAGTTCTTAGCCATGATTTTACTACATTTTACCTTGATGTTCTGTACTAGTTGTGGTGTGATTTTGATTTCGGTGATCTACTCTCCAAGATTTTTGCTCGAAAATTTTTGTCTTAAAAATGCTATGAGCTCAGACTGGAGATTATAAAATGGAAGCCCCAAAATGTCTCACTTGTTTTGTCATAGGTGATGTTGGCCAAATCGGTGTCTGGAAATAAATGCATTCTGTCTTAGGCTTCCTAGTGGGTAGATCATTCTCACTCTTCTGAGACCTGGCCTTTATTTCTGGCTTTGTTAATATGTTTCTGGAAAGAGCTGGCATAAAACTGGAAATTAATAGTTTCTGGGAAGCTGTAATCCCAGAAGCTGCTGAGAAAAGTAGGGACTCTTCCATTGGTCTCCATGGATGTTTAGACAAAGGAAGTAGAGATTTTGTGAGCCTTTAGGGTTATGAGAGTTAGTTGTCAGCATCAGAACCATTTTTGAAAATTCTTAGGTGGTTCCAGCCTTGAGAATCAGCCTTGATATCTGTATTGGGGTTTCCATATGGTTTTCCTCACTGTAAATTGAGGGGAAAATGATTCTTTGTTTCCCCTGTGAAGTGCTATAAAATCCACTGATGAAGGTTGTTATATAAAGATTTTTCCATGATGCTGGAGCTGAAGGAAAATGTGTCCCCAGAGAGGAAGACTATTAAACTTAGTAGTATTAATTTACCCTGTCTAAGTGTGTTTTGTAAAAAGAAATCAAAAGAAACTTGCATTGAATTTGAGCTTTTCTTAGCCAGTGAAACACTCGAGGGGGAAAAAAAAAAAATCTGTTCTTTCAGCTCTTGGGGACTGTAACACTGTAGGCAGAGGCTTAGTACATTGCTTTCTCTAATTCTTCTATTATTGTGAATTATCTTATCTTCTGCTGACAGCTTTTAACCTATTTTTACAATAAAAATCGTTCTTGATACTTGATCATTCTGCTGCATCAAACTGGAGCTCAAAGCATTATTCCTAGATATTCCTCTCTGAGAGTGTAAGGATGCTTTTAAAAAATTCTTTCAGTTATTGCTTTATTATTTGATGTTACAATAACTTTCATCATCTAACTTTTATTTTTGCCATTTTGAAAGCATCAGTAGTGGCTGTTTTGGAGAAAGCGCAAGAGTAAAAACGCAAAAAAAAAAAAATAGAATCATAAATTGTTTATAAAATCATAAGCTTTGATTGTGGTTTAATCACAAACACAAGTTTGAGACTACATCAGATTTTCCTTCTTTGTCCAGTTTCAAAACTGATATTTTCAGTTATCATTTAAATACTTGTGCCTTTGTGGGAAATAGGTCACTATTGAAAAATTTTCCATTTTTCTTATGAATGGGGTGATACAGGTCATCATCCTCTTCACCTCATTATATGTATGCTTTACCCATGGTATTACCCAGTCTTATAGCCTTTACTTCAGTATTGAGGCCAGTTCCTAAAATATTTGATAAAGAATCAGCCTTTCTTGAATTAGCATTTGAAAACCCCCCTCTGCTATATGTTATGATAACTGCCTGGTTCTTGTTGGGTTTGATAACATATGTAGGAGAATAATTTTCAGTGGAAAATGAAATATTCCCTACAAATATGTAGACCTCTGCCTCAGCGCCACTCATTGTCATAGCCAAATGAGGAGGTCACAAAGCCTCATAATTTATTTTCCTGTTTTTAATGCATGGCTTTGGTAAATTCTGGAATAAAGCTTGCTTAAAGAAGACACTGTGAACCAGAAGAAATACTGTTAAATCAGATTTATGCAGTTTACTTTGCTAGGAAATTTTGCACAAAGTAAATCATAAGCACATGATTTTAATACTGCATGAAGGCTTCTGCTGAAGAGCCTACAGCTTCTCTCTCTAAAATAAAACAGTGAAATGTCACGAGAATATATAAAACTGTACCAAAAGCTTTTCTTGCATTGCTAGCTGAATGAAACTGGTCTTTTAGACTTGAGGAGTACCCTTTCTCCCATTGTGAGATACTGTGCCTGACATTATGGGAGTAACAAGAAACTGTGGCATTAAACTGATGTTGGGAGTAAGCCTGGTATCAAGGCTGCTTTGAATACAGGGCACTGCTAAGCGGTAAATGTGCAGCTGCTGCACATGGCTGTGACCTTTTTGCTACTTCATGGCACTGTGCAGTGAAGCCGATGGGCAGGTTGTGTATGAGGGTGGTCACTGGTGGTGTCAAACAGGGGATGATGAGTGTAAGAGAGATGGCACTGCAGCATCTTTAGCACTGCCTGACCCAGCAGGCAGTTATTTATACATCCCAGCACTGCAAATGGGTGAGATTACAGGTTTAGCAGAATGAATGTGTGTGTGTGTGAGAAGCGTAACCACAGACCACATGAGGAGCCATCAAATATGATTTGCAGTCCAGTGCATGTGAGATCTGATTATTTGTTGAGTAGATGAAAGCATCTCTATCAAGGCTCTATGATGAATCTGAGAACTTTCTCCCTTTGTCTCCACTGAAGCTAACCCTGTATCTGAGTTCATTGCCTATTCAATATAAATTGCTTAATCTGTTTTAAAAGACCTATAAATCATGTCAGAATTTATCAGTAACAGTTGTTAGTATTAACGTAATGCAGAAAGGCTGTGCATCTTTGTCCATCTGAATCCACAAAAGCCATTCAGTTTAAATCCCTTCCACAATCAAGTCATCCAAATGTTTAAAATTCATTGGTCCATGGAAATGATGTGCTATAAAACAAACTCACTCCAAGATTTGTAATTCTTTTTCAACCTGTGTATATGAGTAGCTGTAATGGCAAGAGTTACTTGTTGAAATATGCAGGTAACAAACAACTTTTTCTATGCCTTTGTTCAAACTGGCTCTGAATAAAACTGGAAGATATAAGTTGATCAAAGGGATAATTTTTTATAAGTCATTCAGGAGTTACTTTGGTGGATGGAACTGTACAATTATATAGCTATGATAAGTGATGTAAGATTCTTCAGGGGTGTTGCTATTTGAGGATTTGGAGTCAAAGAATGTACTGTCATCTAGACAGGCTAGATTGACCCAGCCTGACCCAATAATTAACTTTTGATATGTTTTGCTTTAAGGTTTAGATGTCACATTCTGGAATACGAGTGTGAAATTTGAGTATATACTAAAATCCAAAGTCAGAGTTTTGCCTCACTACATTGCATATCCTTAATCTATAACGGGCTATCTGATGATTTCAGGTGCAAAGCACAACTAACAGTTCCCCTCCAAGCAAAAAGTATTTAAAAAGAATGATGTGGAAGTACTACCTATGCAGGAGCAATTTTATTTGGAGGCCTGTTCAAGACTGTAAATTGAACTCTGTCAGGATCTAGGAAAACATCACTGTATTCTGCTGCAGTACTTGGCAATTTGCTTGAACATTGCTTTCTCTAGCAGCAGATATCTATGTACAACAGCAAACATACTTGCCTTGAAAGAAAAATGCTAATGAAGTATGTCGTTCCACTTCATGCATCTTCTGACAAGAATTGTGTGCATAAAAGGTATGTCATGTAATTTGCATTGCTTAATGCACATCTTGAAATGCAGTCTGACAGTTATCTGATGGGCTTAGTATAAATTTATATAGAGAAAAACTTCAGTTAAAAATAATAAATACAGAAGTAGGTTCTTCTTAGTAAATTATCACTCATCTCCAAGTTGTAGGCCAACTGTTTATGCTTTTAATACACTAGAATTAATTTAAAAAAAAGCAGCATGTATATGTTTGTATCAGCAAAAGAAAAGATACTCAAGTTTTCAAAATGCCCTTTTTTTCTCCATGTACTATATGATTTCAGTTGTATGGCTGAATTTAAGTCTAGTGTTCTGCCATCTGTCTTTCAAAACACTGTAGTGTGTTAATGATTTTTTCCTCAGTCCCTCATTGTAAACAAAATCTGTTGTTGGTTCTTGCTTGAGTACTTTTTCCTAAGCCTTTACAATATGTCTTGGCACTACAGTCAGTCTGAAATATCCTTTTACTGCATGCTAAGTTAATGATCAGAGATGATGAAATTCAAAACAATGTTCTTACAGCACACCTGCTAATGCACAAGGACATTGACTGCAGTAAGGCTTTATATGACGACTATGTTTAGTGAACCACTATGCTAGTCTAAGAGCTAACAAATTTAAAGTTCAGTTTATTCTGAGGCCACGTTTGTTTCTGAGATTTTAAGGAGACTCTATTTCTGTTTTGGTTCACTGCAATGCTAATCCTGATGGTAATACCTCTTGATGGATTTAAAAGAGAACACTCTACAACATACATGTGCAGAAAATAAAATTTAAGGAGTATGTATAGTTTTAAATCAACAGCTGTTGTGTATACCTTCAAAGGCTTATAGGAACTGTTACATGCCTGGATGTGGACACTGTCTTAAATAAGAGAGAATATGGCGATAAAAGATAAAGTGGTTGTTTATCTTGGAGACACTAGCAGTTCCCCATTATGATTATATTTAATAGTGAAAAGTCTTTCAAATTTTGTAGAAATACCTCTTAGAAGTGTAAGCTTAAATTCTTTGTGTAAATAAAATAATACATTTAACATTCAACTTTAGTCTGTGAGCCCATCCCATTTGTACTTCAAAGTTATCTTCAGATTTGAATGCTTCCCCTTATAATGGCTGGAAGTACTAAACCCAGTTTCTAGTCAGTATTATTTGCTTGTGAAAAGTCAATGACACTCTGCTTTAATTTTGCTTTCAAGTGACTTCTGTATTCCAACACAGTCATAGATCTCTTCAATAAGATTTTTAGTAAATTATTTAAATCTCAATAAATATATCTATACACACACTTATGTAATATATATTCAGTGACATCTTGATAATTCAATGCACACAAAAATGTATACATTTAAACTTCCACATATGAATAACCTTAATAAAATCAATATAATCTTATATAATGTATTATAATGTACATGCTATATGGACTCAAGATTTGCTTAGGGTTTAGCTGAATTATTTTAGAAGTTTAGCTACTTTTTGGAAAAATTGGGGGAAAAAAAAAAAAGAGGAAAAAGAAGTACCAGCTGTTTATAATGACACAGGGCCATTATAAAGGATAGGATCTTGAGTCATGAAGAGCAAGTACCTTGTGACTAGACCATCTGAGGTAAAGAATAATACATTTCAAAATTAATTGAAATAAAGGTTCTTGTTATTTTGAGCCAACACATGCTTTGCTTTACAGAAAAGTTTTGGCTATATGATGTTATACATTAGAGAGTTAGGTAAAAATTGGCATGGACTGAAAACAAAGACCTCTCTCCACCTTCATTCATCTTCTGCAAAATTAAAAACATTGAAATTTTTCATTTTCTTGATTGTGGAGATATCTTCATTATAAATTCAGCCAGCACACAGATAAAAATGGTCTTAAAACCTCCCTGTACATTTTTGTTCATTCTATTCTCAGTTGCTTTCTAATGTTTTAAAAGGAAGTAATTGTAAGAGAATTTATAAAAAGTATGTATTTCTTTTAACATGAAACATGGAACAACATATGTAATTACCTGGACAAAACTAAATTAAACAATGTTGTATGCACATTTTACAAACAATGTTTGAACTCAGTTATGAGATATTCAACCAACTACTTCTGATGTTTTCTTGTTTGCACTGTACTCTGTTTGGAAACACATATCATCTCTCTTATTCACCTCTCATCAAAGGCTCCTCAGAATGCATTTCCAGCTGGGCTAATTACCTCTAGCTGTACTGTTGCCAGTATTTTGCCAATTTAAATTTTATTATAAATCTACTATGAGCACTGAGGAGGTAGTAAGAGATACATATATATGTAATTGTTATATGCCCATCAAGTCCCACCCACAGTTAAGGCTGGGATGCCTAAGTATTTTCTAATGTGGATAAAAATGATTCTTTACTGACTACTCCAAATATTGAGGTTAAAAATGATTCTTTACTGACTACTCCAAATATTGAGGTTTGCAAAATATGGGGGACCTTAATATTGCTACTGTGCATAATAATGTATTTTTGGTAATAATTTTACTCCAGCAAAGCTTTATTTAAAATTGTTTGTGGAGGGTAACAGACAGTTATATATAGACATTTCATTCCTTAGGCATGGTGTCAGCATTCATGGAATTAATATAGAACAAATACTTAATGTCCTTTGGATACTGATTGTCTTAGACTTATGGAAGTCCCAATACCAATTATAAGGAGCAACCACATTTGAATTTCTCTGGGGTAGGTGCTCTTGGATCCTCCCTCCTAATGTGATATGAGAGCATTTTATTACATTTCTTAAGCTCAGGAAAGTAAAACGGCTGATCCATCTGTACAGCTGCTGTAACTTTAAGATTTGGGGCTTATTTATAATACTTAGGAAGCTCTAAAGTAATGTAAAAACCAATGCTAATTTTTAAAGAAATCTTACCAAATTTATTCATGAGTTTACAAACCCCATATTTGCACTCTAGAGGGTTAAATCTTACTAATTAAGGCTTAAGAGCTAAGGAAGGTTCATATATTGATATACACAACAGTGCTTTTCCAGTACACTTTAAGTAGTTTTAATAAAAGCCTTGTTTGTTACATTAAGCAACAATGTGGTTCAACAATTTGCTCTAATAATTCAGCAAAAAGACTGAGTCATTGCAACTCCACCATTCTCTACAAGCACTGATGCAACATAGCTTTGAATCATATTTGTTTAAATAGACAACTAGTTATGAAGTGCTGAGATATTATGGAATAAAATGGATATGTTCTTTTCAGAATAAGATTTATGGCACTCTAAAGATGTAACCTAAACTTCATGTAGGATCCAGTCTTAGAAAGAAGCAGATCTCTTGGAAAGAAGATTGAGCATTTCCTTTATTTGTCCTTAACTGAAATCCTAGTCTTAAATCTTATTTTCCTGGGGGGAATAGCGGCGCATATCTCTCTCCCCTCAACAAAAGGCTATGCAGTCCTTCATAGAGAAGCCTTAGCTAACAATGATAGCTAGAAATCTTTTTTTTTAGTGATGTTAACTGGCTTTAAGGTACTGATAGGTGTAGAAGTCAACAGCTGTGACCCTAGAATGTTATTTGAAAGTTTTGAGGATTAAATTATAATATTTGAAAGATTTTTGGCTACCTCTAGTCTTAAAAAGTCCCACATGTGTAAGCTTTTAGTAATTGCTTAACTGAGATCTCTAGCATTACCACATAATTTCAGTTATAAAACTACTAAATATATACAAACCAGTAGGACCTACTCCAGTGTTTCTATTCCGTCTTGCCAAGATATAAAGGTGCATTGCTTATTATGTCCTTATCTTATTGCAACTAATAGTGTTGACTGGTTGTTGTTGGTTGGTTGGCTTATTTGTAAAACTTTGATGTATTGTTTAGCTGCATATAAACACATTTCACATAGATGTTCAAAGGAAGGTGGAAAGATAGAAATAGGGATTTTTTTTTTTTTTTTTTGGCTTTCTGATTCGATTACTCAGTATATTGCCATGCATACGCAGGTGGCAAAATGTGAATACAGGGCAATAATCATTATGTTCATTCACTTTGCCATTTAGGAAGCACAGATGTTAACTATATAGTAACAAGGTGGTTCTTACTGTATCGGTCCTGTTGTTAGGTCTTCCTGCTATTACAGTAGTTTGCTCCTTTGGCTTGTTCGAGACACTTTCTGCTGGGAACTTGAAACTGCATTGTATAATTTTTTTTCTTAATACTGTTTTCAAATGTGTTACCATATCAAAACAAAGGAAAAAAAAAAGTAAGTTAGTTTTGTTTGTCTTTCATAAGATATTTCTCATTTCAATTTCTAACATTTTATTCTCTAGGAATGCGTTCCCTTGCTGTCATGAACAGATAGAGGTACCTAACATGCATTTGGAATAATAGACAAAAAGTACTGCTCTGACTTTTTGAGGGTCTTGCTGCTTCTATTACTTATAGTTCTGTGAATTGCTGTTTGCTACTTTGACTAACAAATATTTGTCTTGAATGTTCAAAATGTCCTGGTAATGCCACTTCTTTTTTTCTTTCACTCATGTAACCTTAATGATATCAATATATTCAATATAGTTGGATCCATATGTGCCTTACAGCTGCAGTCTCAGTGGATAAAAGATCTTACTTCATGGAGGACAAGGAGATTGAATCTGAACAATGAAACAAAGGTCAAAGCTTCAGGGGAGATTAGAAAAAACCTGTTTAGTAGAATTATCCATTTCTCTAAGTCTCTATTCAACAAACGTTTACTGTCCTTCAGTTGCTAGGACCTCAGGGGTCTTCTGGAATCCTCAGTGACACTGCTAACCACGTAGTTATGTCTGCTTAAAATTAAAAAGTAAAAAAAAAAAAAAAAAACCAACCCACAACAAACCTACCTGAAAGATGAGATATCTTGTAACATACAGCTGCAGAGTTGATGACCAGTGGTTCAAGTTCAATTATTGATAACTGTACATGGATATAAAAGTCTCAATTCTGAGAAATGTTTCAACATGTTTAGAATTGAGCAACCTGGTTAATGAAAATAGTCAGCACTGCTGCCCCTCCTCTTGTATTGTGCTTGCTACACGAGCTCACATCTTGACTATCAATTGAAATTCAAGATCTAGGTTTTAACCATCAAAGCCATTCATAGGATTAGTCTAAGCTATGAGACCATCTCTTTTAGTCCATGGCTATGACTTCCCACAAGAACTACATTCCTCTGGAACAATGGAACTACCAGGCACTTTAAGAACACTGAGCGCAGCCTGCTAGCCCAAAGCTATTGAGTTCATTACTTCTGTAAGAGAAAAATGCAAAAGAGAGGGACACAAATACCGTCAGCACTGCTGAGCAGAGACACCTCATAGTATAATTAACAAGCCATTCAGATACCAGAGTAATTTCTATGTCATAAGCACAAATTTTTTTCTTCCTAAAAGCTTAGAGGTATCTTTCCCAACTGTTGATTCATTCTAGTAGTATTGCTTTAACTTTTCTGTATTATAAATAAAAGAAAGTTGAGGAGTTTACATCTTCTGTCGTATTGCTGATCCTGCAGAGAATTTCAGTTGTTCTATTTCATGCTAAAGCCTTTGAAAACACTTATCATAGGCATTTAAAGTAGCACAATACAGAATATAAAGTATTTCATAAAAATTAGCTAGATTGAATATTGGGAATATTGAGTTAGTCTCTTCATATGTCAAAGGAATATGCAGATCTCGCTGACTTACCAGCACAGCTATTATTAGGGTAAATTTTGCTGAGCCTTCATGATGATACAGTACATCTGGGCTTAATGAAGTAAAAAACCAAAACCAAAACCCAAAAATATTTTCTTGGACTTCAGAGCAAAATGTTTTTATCTCTCTGGAAAGATGCTTCCTATATGTTTGCAACATGCAGCTCTCTCAAGTAATTGATACAATTTTCAGAAAGAAATGGCAGTTGCTAAACCCAAAATCACATCTAGTTGGTTTTTTTTGTTTGTGTTTTTTGTTGTTGTTGTCTTATCTGTTGTTTTTTAATCTCTCTACAGGTCCACAGTGGCATTGACATTAGTTTCTAACAGTGCAAACATACCTTTGTGGGTTTTTTTGTTTGGTTGGTTTTTTTTGAACAAAATGCCAGTAGGTGACAATCCATGATTCACTGGTCCCATTTTATAGTTTTACAGTCCTAAGTACAGATGACACTGATTTCTTATCCCTTTCAGTGGGTGTCAAAGTATTAAGTTGGCATACTTATAGCTGAAATAGTCTCTGAGAGCTAGGATTATCCTGCCTTTTTTGGTAATAAACATTCTGGGAGAAGACATAAAATCCAGTTACTGAAAAATCTGCTAGTAAAAGGAGCGTCTTACTGCTATGCCATAATGACATTTACGTGCACCTTTTTCTTCTGTAGCAATCATCTTATTCTTGTATTCTTTGAGGCTCTCACATAACTGCGTCTCTGCAGTGCACTTGCCAGTACCGTTAGTGCTTTTGGAACCATACTGGCTTTCCCTCTTGAGTTTAGCTTACAGGCTGTGATATAGCGATTATTCAGTGGCTGGTGGCTTGTTTATGCTCCACTTGAGTGTTATCCTTTCCTCTTAGTCAATAAAACTGTTCTTACCCTTTTTGTCCATGCTAAGCATATTATGCTGAAGCTTTTTAACTCAGGCAAAGTGATATAATTGCTCATTTAAAAAAAAAATAAATTTCCTAGATACTAGGTGTCATCCTAGCTTGTGACATTCGCCCAAGTAGCTCACTGTGGTGTTCTGTGTTTTCTGACATTGAATTCTGCTCAGCTGTCTTACAATATTCTCTATTATGACTTAGCTGAATCTGAAAATACATTGTTTTGGCGAGTTCTAAATGCTTGGTGAATTATTACATCATACTCTTCCAAAAATCTATTTTTATCCTGTCAGTCTTTTGATGAGATATTCCATTGTTTCCTCCCATAATCCCAAGAGTAGCATATTATTTAAGTGTCCATTACTGTGGGTTTTATAATCTTAAAGGGACTTTTCTTGGGAGTTTTTGATTACTAGATCAAGATTTTGTTGTAGCTGCTGATCCAAAGTCTGTCTCCTTTTTTGTAGTAGTGCTATTTATCCTCATACAATTAATAAAAACAGATTAATATGTCAACTTCTTCAGGACACGCAATTGTCAGAAATCAAGGTATGTTTTGATGGTCTGCAGATACTTAGATTGCCATTAACTAAGTCTTTTCCACTTGTTCTCCCTAGTTCCAGTGTTTTAACTCTGGAATTATACATGAGGAACTTTGCTGGACAGCAAGTATGAAACTGCTTCCATGTAGCCTCTGACTGGAAAGACCCATTGTGGAATAGATGGGGCAAGGGGAAGAGGGAGGCAGTGTTGTGACACAAACATCTGAAAACAAGTGTAGGCTGGGAAATAGAAGAAAATATGTATGTTTTGCCCTCTTGTCCTCTTCTGGAATTGGCAGGTAGCCAGTTTATCTCAAGACAAAATTATAGGCTGGCCATACTGATCTGGATGAATCCATACAGATGTTTTTCTGTTCTTATTTTTGGTTAGCCAGTAATCTGCATAGGTTAAACCCATCAATTTATGTAGTCATGAGAAATTTGTGAATGAACATTAATGCCATCAAATATTTTAAACCACAAAATTAAACCCTAGACAATTAAACATGGCGAATTATTCAGAGCCTATTTTCCTGAACTGCAGAGATTACTGTGATGACTTGAAATAAAATCATATCAATGCTGGAGAAAGCCTAAAAAGGAGAGAGATCGTCTCCCTTAGATATTAGCCTAGGAAGGAAGAGTTCTAGGAGCTTTTGATTCAATGTTAACTTGCGTAGTGCTTCCTGCTTTTGAGTGATCTATACAGTGCAGAAGTTCTATAGGTCTCCATTACCAAATAAGGAAGAAAATCATTAAAGCACTTAAACTCATTATCTGAGATACCAGGAAAGTAATTGCAACTATCATTTTAATAATTAATTATATAATCCAGTCAAGGAATTTGAGGACGGTGTACAGATAATTGGTGTACTGAGTAGTCTTAATCTTCATGAAGATGACATTTTTCTTGAATATTCTTTCCTTATTAATATGGGTGAAAATTTTAAGCAATCTGTATATAGTATTTGCAGCATTTCTGGAATGGAAAAACACATATCTTCTTTATGTAGACCATCATTAAAGGCTGAACTTCCAGAGACCCACCTAGACCTACACTTAGTTATTTGAAAGAGATGTAGGGATAATATAGAAGTGGTCAGGCATCAGGAATCTTTTAGTAAAGGTGGTGTCAGTACAGGAACAAAGCATTGTAATCACCAATGTGAGAGACAGATTAAAAAGACCAAGGTAGTGTGTCCTTTCTTCATAACAGCACGTGAGGTTTCCTTCCGCAGCTGAAATACCAGAATGTAGATTAACTTTTCAGTCCGTGTGAATTTTTGAACTAATCCATCTGCTCTCATCCTGAATTTCAAACCAAGGGTTTGACTTGTAAGGAATCTGCATATGCAATGTAAAGTGTTCTTTATGACATACTGTGGACCCTATTTAATTCTAATATATAATTCTAATATAAAGATCAAGGGGAGGAGGAATACATTACTAAGCGTAACAGGGAGAATACAAGATACTAGAGAGATGAGATGAGAATGGAAAAAAGTTAAAATAAATTTTCAGGAAGTTTGGAGGTGCTGAACAAAGTTCAAAGGATATTGCTGTGCACATAGAAATATTTACTGAGTGTTTTTGCTGAGGATTCAGTGCAAGGTAAACTACTTTCCCCTATAAATTCTGTTGTATTTCTTTCTTGAAATAGCATGTGACTACATCTTGTAGTTCTTACTGTCTGAGCTTCAATGAAAACAGTTGTTTGCATTTAAATTTTTTGACAATTTATTAAGAATAATTTTAATTATGAGTTACAAGCAAATTTAGCTAATTTATGCTTGGTTTTGCTAGCATCAAATAGATAGTTTGGCTGAATTATTTCAAAAAAAGCATACTACATTTTCCTGGTTTATATTTAAAAATATATTTGGTCCCTCATGTCATTTTCCTATGCATGATTTTTCCAACCTTCCCGATCAATTACTTGCTCATAAACTAATCTGTTCCGAATAATTAATATGTGGACTTGCTCTATTGAATTTCTTTAAATCAATAAATATTTTTTCAGAGTTGTTTGTGTATAGATTAAACAGAATTGGCTTGTACTTTATATCTTTCGGTCTACCTTGAAAAAATAAAATTAAGTGATACTTCATCTTACATGTGGTACCTTGAGGAAAATTCTACCTTATGAAAGAAAGCTAGATGTTGTGTTTTGTCTTGTTTAGACTAAGCACAATTTAATACAAATAACTGTCATAATCTATAACAGCAATTTACAGAAGGACTTGGCTTTTTAAAATGCAGTCAAGTGTGATAAGAGATCTATTTCAATTATAGTAAAAAGTCATTAGAACGCTAACATAGCTTTCAAAAGATGTTAGATGTATTCAGGATGCATGCTCTATGAAATTCTATATATTTTTAACATTGAGCAGAATTCAGGTTTTCATCCCCCACACACTTGTTTAAAAACTAATTTAAAGTTCATTAAGCCCAATTAGACATTAAATATTTCAACTGCTTCGCCACCCATTTTCTTCATTTTTAAATCATTGAAGTCCAACAAAATAAATGGTATAGACTTGTTTCTAGCTGTAATTGAAAGATAGAAGTCTAAATTTTTTGAGTGAAATTATTTAGCCTTTAAATGGGTTGAAATTCAATTAGACTTGAGATAAGGAACACGTATCTTCCCATCATGTTAGTAGGAATCACAATTTTAAATTTTCTAGCTACAGTTTTCACAATCTTATTCTGCAGATCATTTTCTAATGTAGCTCTTGCTGTGGGCTAAGAACAGGACATGGAAAACAGCTTTGAAAACTACCAGTAGTAAGCATATGTGACAAATTATTGACTCCATTAATTGAGTTTTATCCATAGACCTATTAAGAATTGAAAGTAATTCTGTAAATGGGTTCTTCATTTGGTTGGCTAAGTTTGAGGAAGTTCGTGGTTTCTGCCAAAGCTAACATTTCTCAGTGTGTGTATGTATGTTTGCATTAAAACACTTCAATGTGTTAAGTAAAAATAGGGTTGTATTTTTGGTCAGCTCAATTGCCTTTTCATGAGTTTGTTGCATTCCTGTTGGCTTTGTGGACTAAACGTGCAAAGCAAAACTGCTACTTCTTCAGTAGACTGGCAATATTATCATTGACTGAACTGGATAAATCTTGTTT
Source organism: Strix uralensis (assembly GCF_047716275.1). Taxonomy (NCBI): domain Eukaryota; kingdom Metazoa; phylum Chordata; class Aves; order Strigiformes; family Strigidae; genus Strix; species Strix uralensis. The sequence continues at coordinate 45,951,489 of NC_133975.1, forward strand.
TTAGTGGATACATGATGGGTCACATCCTTCAATTTACCTGTGCATATAGCCATTCAAGTTCTTCAAGTATCTGTATTGTATTACCCAGAAACAGTTTTCTTTAGTATACATTACACTTGAAATCAGGGATGACTACTTTCTAAATTGCACACTGTTCATCAGAATGTAGTCATTTGCCAGCAAATCATAACATCTCTATACTGTTTCTTAAGTTGTTGAAGGGGTTTGGATAGGATTGGTAATGTATGCATAGTTTGTACAAGTACATTGATAATTTGAGGTACAAAGCATATTTTTGGAAATAGCTTTGCTCATTTTAGAAATTTACCAGAAATGTGTTGTATGATGAGGTAACAATTCTTTTATGTGTTGTATGATGAGGTAACTATTTAAGATTAGTTTTGCAATTTCTCTTGAGTAAAGCTGATTAAGGAAAGCTTCACCTGAAGTCTAGAACACAAAAATCCATTAACGAATACCCCAGTAATTATAATTCTATTTTATCTATTTTAATTATAATTTAATTTTAACATAGGGTCTTAGTAAGAAAAGACATTCCACATAGACTGCAGAGATATCTAGGCTATTGTTCTGGAGGAAAAAAAAAAGCAAGCAGCAAACCAGTGCCCCAACACCATCATCTTAACCTGTTTCCAGTGTGCTTATAAAATAAAATAGATCGTAAAATCAGAGAAATATTAAGAGATAAGTTATGTTAAAATGCTGATATTGGTTAAATACTATTATGTCTTGACAAAAGATACTTTTAATTGCTTTATGGTTTTATGAGAAACAGGGATTAACTGATTAGTTTCTTTAAATACAACAATGTAAAGCAGAAGGATTCATTTTTTTAACTCAAACATAAACATTTAATGGAACCTATAAACAAATGATTTTGTTTTAATGTATAATTTCTGAGGCTTCAGAGCTTGTAACTTAATAGTATATTACGTTATCAAGACCTTTGTGGATGAGGAAAAAAGATGTTATTAGGATATTTAATAGAACCTATTTAAATAGATTTTTGGGGTATAAATATTCTTTATATTTGCAAAGATAGTATCTTTTTGCCATACATAATTTTTATCAAAGAACAAAGCAATTTTCTATCTAGTAATAAAATGAGAACTTAAAAACCGAATTGTGTTCTATAATTTCAGTCCTAGTGTTTTTAGACCCAGAACTGTTAGATTTTACACAGATGTGGAAATAGAAAATAAATCTCATATTCCCTTGGTCCAGTGTTCACAAACATATGTCTTCTGGAATAAGGAACACTGGACTGTGAGCTGAAATACTAGGCTGAATATTCTCTGCTAAAATAATACTTACCTTCTACAGAAGATCATTCAGTAACCTGTGTTTTGGCATTTATTAGGATCATGATGTGACTGGAAAGAATCCCCTGTATTATGCCTGTCTTGAAGAAAGCAATATGAAAAATCTTTCAGCAGTGAGGAAAATGTAGGACAGAGAGAGCTCAATGTGCTTACAGGACTGGGTGAACATTTTACTGCAGTACTCTGACGTTTGTATGGATGGTTTTCCATAGCTTTGTAGCTGCTGATGGCATTGAAGCTTCAGGAGCAGCAATATGTACCTTTGGCAGAGAATTCTATTAATCTACTGGTATCCAAGCGCAGCTGTGAAAAAGAGAGGTGACGACTCTTTATTATCTTTGGATAGCAAGTCAGTTTTTCCTAGACTTGTGAATAGTAACTGTTCCAGTATGATGTGTGCTAAAATGAGTTCATATCTGTGGGAGATGGGGTTGCAACAAAAAGCTCTACTGTCTTTGTGTTTCCTTCTAGCTGTTTTCACTTTTGCTTTGCTCATGAGGAACACAAAACAATGGAATATATTAGTAGACACGGAGGAGGCTACAGCTTGTGAGGGGCTGGGCCTGCAGGAGACAATTTAAAGCACATACACAGGCAGCAGCTATTTTAAGTCTGAGCAGAATGTGTTTTATCATGAGTGTTTCTACAGACTTCTTCCCAAGAATGCAAAGTGGGCCTGAACTATGTATGATGATCAAGGGACAGTTGATGTCTTAGCATGGTCATGTCCAACAAAGTAAAAAAGAAAGCGTTTACTTCCTTTTAACCTCTGAGCAGAATGCTCTTGATTTAATGCAGAACTAACCTTTTGTCCCCAGCAAGAGGTTGAATTTGCTTTCGTTGTAATTTACATGAGTCATACCTCTGCAAAATCCTTCAGCCATCTGTCATCAGTCAATAAATCCTTTTTTAATTTCCATTAATTCTTATTAGAAAGATTGAGGAAATCCACCCATCTGTTTGATAGAAACATTATGTCCACAGGGAAAGCACATCGAGACTTTTATCACTCTGCTTTAGGGATGGGGGGATGATAATCTAGAACAATTGCACTAATCTGTGGAAATGTTCAGTGTGTTCTGCTGAGAGAATATCTGCATATTAATTAATTGAGTAACTGAGGAACAGAATATTATGATAGCCCAGAAATTCAGTGCCAATACAAGAGTGCAAGGTCTCTCTTTGCTTTTGACATGATTAGTTCTACCGTACCCAGTAAAACAACTTGTATAACAAGTCAGAAACTGTCAAGGAAAACTTAGTGGTAGAGAAATAGAATGGTGTAAGTGAAAGAGATGTGTGATCTTGTTCTGTGAATTTGCCTTTAGGATATAAGTTCTAAAAAGATAATGTTTATATTTCCTGAGCATTTTTTAGCATTGAACAATTAATCTAAATAAAATGGACCTGATTTTAGTGTCAGATGACAAAAGAGCAATAACAGAAACCACATCTGTTTTGAAAGCTGCTGTTTAAACAGCCAGTTCTGGTTGCTGACCAAATATTTATGACAAAATATTTTTCTTCATATGTGACAATATCCTAATACTTACCAAGAAATGGTTACATTATGTTGTGCCTGGTGCAATTCTGCTTAGAGGACTACCTTTGACAAAAAAGGCACCCTCAGTATTGTGTGATGAGAACTAGCTTTGAAGGAAAGTATTGACTACAGACTGTTCCAGAAGGTCACACCAAGGCAGCATGTCTTGATGACAAGAGATAAAAGAAGACAAAGAACTGACTAAATCTATACCCATTTGTGAATGTTAAGCTGGAAACTTTTCTGCTGAGAAGAATTTCTGAGTGTTCCTCAACTCTTTTGCTGAGATATACGCCATAAATTAGCTCAGAGTTGATTAACCCTTTGCAAGAACCTTTGTGGCAAAGCAATTACAGTGTTTTGTTCAGCATGAATTGCAGTATATACTTTAAAGAATAGTTCACATATACGTTGAAATGCTACATGCCAGAAATGCTTGTTACAGGTAAGTGTTTTGGCTTCAGCAGCATCTATTGGAGGTGTTCTGTGCTCATGCATGGATAAAGTAGTCAGTGTGTCCCCCCACATCCTTCATTCTGTCTTCCTGTTCTGATTTAAAATATTCATTTAAAATAATCTGGGTTTTTTTAATCAGACCTACTTACTTTTTTAATATGTGGTCTTACTGTTATGATTTTCTTTTTACATGTTTGGTTTCTCTTTGCTTAGGGGAAAAGAATGGAGTAACAAATTTGTTAATCTGCTTGTGACATTCACAGCTCTGGAACTGCTTGGGCTATTGTTCATAACAGACCTGGTGCATCTGGACTTGTAAATTTATTCTACTGAGGGTTTTTTTATGTCTTTTTCATAGTCCCTTAGAACTGTCAGAAGTTGGGAACCTAGATGTTCATGCCCATTCAGGATATATATCGGTTTCCCAGTTTATAGCCAGAGTGGCTGCTCTCAGCATCTGAAATGCACCTGAGATCGTGGCTTGTAATAGGAAGCTTCCACTGTAAAAACAAAAAGGGCTGATCTGAGACAACAAATGGGTAAGATACCTTTAGCAGCAGAAACACCAGTGTCCGTGCCATGATTGTCACCATCTACCCTGCTAAGGAACATGACTTGGTGAGGTGATCTCTCTTTTCTGAGTACACATTAATGTCAGGCCTCTCACATTTAAATCTTTTCTGAAAAAGATTTCTTTTTTTTTTCCAGTTCCTTTTCTTCAGGTTCTTGGTGTCCTCTGGCACCTGTTCAGTATCTGAGACTGAGTCTGCCAAGATGCCACAGGGATATCTCAGAAGCCTGGGCATTCATTCAGGCCCAGGAAAGCTGTCTCCACCTTCTTTAAGGTCAGATCAGCTTTATCATTAGGAGTACAGACTCTGAGAATAGACTGCAATTCACTTCTCTGGCACACACTAATTTACTTAACGTGAGAATTAAGGCAAAGTGTTCTCCGTGAGATCATTTCTCTATTACTTAGAATAGGTTAGAGTTGGGGGGCACCCCTCTCTGTCTCAGGTGATATGTACCATATCCAAATGAATTTAAAGTAGCCTTCAGGAGGATTAAAGAAGGTACTGCAGACTCTGTACATTTAAGCTGAGAAGTTAAATGAAGAATTGGGTATCTGCCTAGGCAAATAAGTACTTTGACTTAAGTGACTTCTTTAAATATCCCTCCTCTTGGTTCTTGAAGTTGAAAGGGCCTTCCAGAAGAAGCCCCTTCACATCATCTCCTCTTTGGCATCAATGCAAGCACTGTGTTTGGCCTAGGTAATATCTTCATATTTAGTAACCAATTTCCACCTTCACTAGTATGTCTTCTCATATTACTGATATTTTTTCAGATGGACTTCTGACTCTGAGGCTGGACATGTATCAAGCATTAGACTTCAAATGCAACCCCAAAATTCTTGACCATTTGTCTTGGACTTTTGAAGAATAACAGATTGCATTGTAACCTCTTACGAGTCAGAAAGGATGGAACTGCTTTGAAGGCTTATAACAAATTTCAGCTGACTTACAACTGTAACTAGAACATCCCTTTCTTGGAGACATGTATCATGGATTTTTGCTGTTTCTGGTTCATCTCACATAGCAGTGTACCCTTGCTGAATTAGCCGTGGTTGACAGCCTCTAACAAAGATCCTTACTCCCAGGAAGGACTCAAAGTAATTTTAAGTGGTCAGGGCATTGCTTAGAGTCACTAAAATTTTGACTTGTCATGGTGACAGTTCCTTAGAGTTTTAAATGTTAAAAAAAGTTCTTAAAGAACTGCATGTCATGTGTACTCGCTTCCCATTCTTTTCCTATTCAGTCCAATCCAGTGATATATTATATGCAATATATGCACAAAGGGACCGTGTTCTGATTTACACACTGATATTTTGGCCCATTTATTACAAGGCCAAAAAAAAATTAAGTCATTGAGGCAGTCACAAAGTATAAATGCACATGTGTACTTTGCGTCTCAGAGCCTTCTGGTTACTGGTAATTACATTTTCTTAACATTTACAATCTGAGACTTCAAAGATATATTTTGAATATTTGGGAAAGGATCTTGACTAGCTCTTCCAACAACAGAGGGGTGAAGTTGTAAGGTGAAATAAGCTTACAAATTTATAAAGGTGAAATTCTGTATCTAAATTCTATTCATTTTATTTCCTGTCAGTACATCTAATGGGAGAATAATGAATTTCTGAGAAGTACTGAAGAAAGAATTTCTGTATTCCTGTTTTCCTTTAAAACCAAACAAAACCCAGGAACATCCCCCTGCCAACACAGATGTGAAGAATGTCCATACTTACAACTCTAGAAGAAGAAACAGAGCAGTAACATGAATGGCTTTTAACATCTTCATCTTTATATAAATTCAGAGTTATTTTATTCTTTCTAAAAGACAATTTTATGCCCACTCTCCTCACTCCCCCCTTACTAGCTAGGGCATGTAGAAAAAAGAAGAGAGAAAAGAAGATTTAGTTTCATTATCAAGATAATTTGCAGAGACTGTCTGGAAAGCCTGCAATGTATTTGTAAGTTTGGAGAATAAGCAGGAAATGTGACTTTTTCAGGGGACACTGAACACATAATGCACAGTCTAGGCAGCTGAAACTGTCTCAAAAAAATTTAGTCTTACAAAGCAAATCTATATAGTGCCTTAATGCCACTCTTTTCTCAGGGCAGGAATAATAGTAATAATAATCATCATAACAAAAATTATATTCCTTGCTTCTACCACGTGAATCTTGTGGAACCCCTTGTTTGTAAATGATAGAATTAAATCTCTGAGTCTGATAACAGGCTAAATTCTTGTTCCCTGTCAATAGTAGAAACCTATGAAAACTACCTAACCTGAAAATAATCTTGGAATTAGGCAATATGAAGCTCTTTTCCACCTTTTTTTCCTCTTCCTTTTTCAGACAAGGTCTACAGGCAAATTTAGGTTAAACCTGCTCAAACTACAAATCATTAAAATAAGAGTGTCATCCCTTCACACAGTGGTGTACATATCACAGTACAATTTTCTTTCCAATGTACTGCTTTTTCTAAAGACTTCAATCTTTAAAATCCGTTTTGTATGCCTATGGGTACTAGAATTAGAAGACTTCAAGACTAATAGTAGTTAATACATGCTTTTTATTTCCAGACAAGGATTTTTGAAAATACACTTTTGGGTCTCTAATTAGTGAGCAAATTAACCTCAAGTAAAACTTTTGTACAGAACTGTGAAAATGCAGAATTCGGTCATACTGAATCACCAGAGATTTTGTCACCATTTTTCAGTGCATATAAAGTATGTTTTTTAGACAGTACATGAGTTTTCCATGAATTCCTTACACTTTAATTTTGAATTAGAATGAGTTTGCAAAAATAGAACAGTTTGACCAAGCTCACTAAGTAATCTGACAGTAGTAGTACAAATCATGCATAAGAAAAAATATACAGATACAAAAGGAAATATCTTTATCAAAATATTAATTTCTTCATCAGTGTTGTTTAGTGTAAGACACTAAAATGGAGGGAATATTATCTAAATTAAATCTGTGCCTGCTAATTCAAGCAACCAACCAAGATGAAATTTATATAGTTTGCTCGTAGAGTTTCTTAAATGAGTTTCTAGAGTTGATTGCTATTTAGTACAAAAATAAGAATAGAGGATAATTGTTGTTTATAATTACAATTATTTCTATGCAACTGCTAGTACTTTATTGTAGTGTTCCCGCTGTATTCCTGTTTTTCTGATACAACAAAATTATAGCAGCTAAAACTGTTCTGCTGTGAATGTAGTCATCTTACACAGTCTTACCCAGTTGTTATTCTCCCATTCTTAACTGGATAATTGACACTTTTCAAAATATTAAATTCTTTGAACAAATATTTATATATTATTTACAAATGAACTTAGCTGTTGCTTTATTATTTTTAGTGCATGTAAGTATACATATTTGTATGCATGCTCTGTTTCTGACATAATTTCCCAACATCATATTTTCTCTATAATGGTAACAGCAATATCACATGGCAGTTATTGTCTAATGTATCTACTCTTATTTTAGAACTTGTTTGACATTTGTGTCATTCAGCAGTCTGAATATTCAAACAAACATTTTTTCACAATAAACTTGTGCTTGGAGTTTCTATGTTGTCCAGGCCTCTCATCTTGCATTACTTTCCTGCTGCTGTAGTTCAGTTAACCAGCACAGCTGCTACTGTTCTTTGCTAACACAGGTAACTGGAATATTACATTTGAAACTGAAACTGATTTTGCTCTAAAATATCATATCTCATGATCAAGTAAGGTATTTTTGAAAACCATTTTTTCCATTGTGTTGTGTAGTTATAACTGCTTCTATAGTTTTGAGGAAAATTTGACCCATGTTCTTCCTAATTTATTGCTTTAGAGATTTATCAGTTATATTAAATGCTATTATTAAACATCTGCACTTTTTTTTCCTTAACATATATGTAGAACTTTCTTTCACAGTTAAGGGTCTCTTTAATTTGCAGATGTTAGTATAATTCAGTCACTGAAAAATTCTCTACCCTTGCTGTACGTTGTCTTGGCATTTGTACTCCGACCAGGTAAAATTTGGAGGGAGAACATGGCTCCTTCTCCATAGACCAGCTGAGCCTGTATAGCTTCAGGACTGTGCAGAGCTTCATAAAATGTATGGTGGGGCAGAATATTTTAGTATGGTTTGTGATTAGAATTCCCCTAAGGAGGAATACCCAGAAGGCAACCTATAATGTTGCCTTTTTCTCATTCAGTATTTGTTTTTAGAGACTGGAAGCCTATTTACTTTAAAATGAAAGCTTTAAAAGGAGAATTTCCATCTCAGGCCTTCAGCTGACTCTGGATCCTGTCATTATGTCAAATTCTCAGAACTCTCAAATCCTGCTAATAGATAGTGAAGCTGTTTTGTATCAGTAAAAATCTGAAAATGAGATTTAAGTAGTGACTGATCTATATATAAGAATAGAAATGGCAGATACGGGTATAACTTTTCTATAAATTAACAAGAATTGTATCCATTTTGTGGGTTCAATATTTTGAAATCTTACATCACCTCCCTTCATTTATCTGTGAAGAGGAGGTGCATGGAATTAAAACTGTCAGCTTTGCCACAGTTACACAATCTGCTGTGAGAGGATAGACAGACCCAAAATTGCTGTGTGGCCCATATTAGTAAACAGGGTGAAAGTCCTTGTTTTAAAGTGTTAGATGTTTTCTTGTGTTCAGTGTCATGTTTACCTAAGTAAACCAAACCACCTATTTTAGATTCTTTATATAAAATAAAAATAGTAACTATGAATATACTTGTTCAGGAAACAGTATGTGTGTTAGTTATTACAAAGACAAGCTTCCATAATCTCAGCACTGTGCTCAGTGATCCCTGAAATGATCCCAAAAGAAGCCATTAACTAGGCAATACAACCATAAGTAAATTTTAACGTTATCAAAAAAATATTTTATTCAGATTGGGAGAGTAATAAAAAATTTATGAAAGCTTTCCACTTTTTATTGGCATAATACAGAGCTGGAATATATTTTTAACATCTAAAAATTGTGGAAAGAATTGTTATATGGTATTTTCATCCACAAATGGTCTTTCAAGTCAGCTGTTGTTATTTAGTAAGAGTATAGCTTGATTTTTGCTAATATCTATTTTTATCCTAAAAACTTAGGATAAGGAAAGTCAAAGAGACTTTTGCTGTTTAAATAAAACCCAAACCAGAACAAAAAAAGTACTGTTACAGGGAAGAAATATGATTGCAGAATCATTAAAACTATTCAAATTGTAATTTAATTCCATGTTTACTTTAGCTCTGTTTGGTGTATACACTGACAGATGTCAGAATCAATCAGCAAAATTAAGTTAATGCTGAAATAACATTTAAAAGTGTTCTCTTTGGTTCAAATGTAAAAGATGGCCCTCATATAACTTTATTTTGGCATTTTAATAGTAATGATTGACACACATATGGTACTCTTTATATAGACATCTTGGTATGTCTGACACTTGTCTTGAGTTATGGTTAGGAGACAGTCATTGGAGTTCGAAGGCAGCTGCATTAAATTAGAAACAAAACACTATCCAGCAGTCATAGAGAGAAAGCAAAAAAATTATAATAATAAATTGGAATTAGAATTAGGACAAATAAAACCAATTCACTTCATTCTACTTTAGTCAAGCAAAGTGATGACGTGAAAAACATAGGAGATGTGTATCTTCAAAACTTGTCTCAATATAGGGTCATATATAAATTACCATAAGTAAAATGAAGCATATCAATGTCAAATTCAACCAGGTTGCCTTTTTTAATATTTTCTCTTTAAATTTCAGCTGAAACTCATCTACTGTATGAACTACTACTATGAAATAAACCATAGTAATTTTTGCACAGTGTAGACATAACTTACTGAAAAGTATTTTGATGGAACTTGAGTTGTTGAGCACTACTGCACACTTAGCACACAAAATACAATTGTATAAAAAGCGTCTTGACTCTTCAGGACAGTTGAGTGTGTGTCATGGTTTGGGCTCAGAGGGCAACTAAGCACCACACAGCTGTTCACTCACCCCTTCCCCCCAGCATTGCTAAGGAGAAAAATGAATTAAAAGGCTCAGGAATCAAGATAAGGACAGGGAGGGGTCACTCACCCATCAACTGTCACAGGCAAAAAACAGGCTCGTTAGGGGAAGACAAATGCTGTCACTTTAATTGAAAACACAAACGATAATGACACATAACAGACAGAATGGGACAGTGAGAAGCATTACCATATCTTAAAAACACCTTCCCCCACCCCTCCCTTTTTCTCAGGCTCAGTTTTGTTCCTGCTATTTCTACCTTCTCCCCCAGCAGCACAGGGGCAAAGGCTGGGTATGCATTAAGTCTGCTGCTTCTTCCTCCAAGGTTGGGGGAAGCGCTCTTAGCATTCTTCCCCCTGCTCCATGTGGCGTCCCTCTCACGGGCAAACAGCCCTCCATGAACTTTCTCTGCCATGAGTCCTCCCCACGGGATTCGTTCTTCTTAAGATGCTCTGGCATGGGTCACCTCCATGTGTTGCAGTCCTCCCAGTGCCAAACTAGAACAGCGGGGGCTGCTTCTTCCCACAGAGTCTCTGGGGTCCTCCACAGGCTGCAGGTGGGTCTCTGCAGTGACCTCCATGGTGGCGGGGGGGGCGGCCCTGCCATCTCACCACGGGATACAGGGGGACTCCCTAGTCTAGCGCACCTCTCCCCCTTCCTCTTTCTTCCTTCCACTAACCTCAGTGTTCACATAGATGTTCTTTTTGTAACTCTTCCTCACAAAATCCCTCCTCCCTCTCAGGATTCCCTTCTTAAATATATTATCGCAGAGTGCAGCCACCATCGCTAATTGGCCTGCCTTGGTGCAAAGGCGTGTCCGACTTGGAGCCAGAGGAGCTCTTGAGAACCTTCTCACAGGGGGCCACCGCTGTAACCCTCCTTCCCCACTACTGAAAACCCCCACCACACACACAAACCCAGCACAGTGTAGTAGGATTTTCAGTACTCCCTTTATGACATAGGGACTCAACTATTGAGGGTTACATAAACAAGAGTAAAGTGAAGGAGTGACAATACACTCTAGTAGTTCTTAGAACAAATTGTTTCTTAGGTTTGGAAAATAAACTAGAAGTAATGATTTCTAATCTGAGTGGCATTACCTCAGAAAAAATGATACCAAACCTAAGAAAGCCCTACTGATTCTGAGAAGTGAGATGATGGGTGGAGAAATGTGAAAATTCTGTAACTCTCATGAAAACTTGTATCATACCATTTCTGGCAAAAAAATAAAGGCCACTGAGTTAGTATTACATGACACCAAATTTCAGCAATTTTCTGTCCTAACTTTCCAACTACTGACTCTTTCCATACAAAAACAATGAAGCTTAGAATTTGAATATGTATTTTCAGTTGTTGCATATGTGCATCTGCTTCGTGTTTTTATACGTGTGTGTATATATACTTCCTCTCTTGGACTGGAAAATCTGTGCCCTTTATATGTTTTATTTTAAGATTGCTACAAATACTTTTTCAAAAATCCATTTGCATGTAATTCTTGCTAGACTTTTAAATTGTGATATGGATACAGTCTTAGGTTAGAAATATGGTGTGATAAAATGCTGGGAATTTAAAGTTTGGGCTTTAACCTTACGTTATTCTACAGATATAAAATTATGAAGTTTCAGTTAGATTTCAGCTTTACTTGCTTTTTTTTTTTTTTTTTTTTTTTTTTTCCTGTTGGTTGTTGTGGGGATTTTTGAGTTTTGTTTTTCCTTTTTTTAAAAAAGAACGAAACCCATTGTTTTCAAAGTAAGCTATGTCTAATTATACCATTTCTTCCCTAAGTCATGTTAGTGATAACCAGTAGACATTTGTTTTTGAAGTATGTTAAGAATTGTATCTAGAGAAACAGAATCAATATAAAACCAAATAGAAATGAAACTACTTTTTAAATATGTGAATAAGGACATTTTCTGCTGAAGGTTAAGTGCTGAACAAAACACTTAAACAAAAGAAAAACTTCAGTTGTAAGAAAAGTTATGAATTTCATTGCAATTGGTGAAAAGCTGAAGAGTCCCTTTTTTTTTTTCTTTTTAATGTCTTTCTGCATCAAACCACAGATGAAGAATAAAGATATAAGGTGTACATAGAGAGACAGTAACATCTTTGAAACAACTACTAGGTCAGCAGGCTTTTTGTAGTTATATAGAGAAATCTCTGACTAAAACATTTATTTCTTTATAGTGAAGCTTGAAAATTATTGATCTACTCTCTCTAGGTAGCCTTTTCTGTAACTGTGAAAGTAAAACAATGATCCAAATTCTTTTTAGGGATGACTGGTCAAAATACATTTGTGTATAATCCCACATTTTTGCAAGATATACACACTGCATCTCTAAAATTAAGTGAGAGTGAGTTTATGTAGGCCTAGCTTTTCTCTTGCACTGATTTACCCAACTCTAACTTCAAAGATTAGTATGAGCAAAAATTCGGATATAAGTGTGTGTGATGCCAAATTATTGCTGAAAGAATATGGAGTTTTTAATACAAAACCTCCACAGTGGGTATTAGAACTGTATGATTGTCACAGCACTTTACATGATGGATGAGGTGAAGGTAATAATATTGCAAGACCTGTGATAAGATGTGTCATTATAAAATGTTAACGGCCATGTTTACAATATTTAAGCCCTTCATGCATAGCTAAGAGAGATACTGGTATCTGTCTTCACAGTACAATGCTGTCTTTTTGTACATCGCCTTTCTGAAACATTGAATTAGTTAAGCACGTAGAAATTTGAAGTAGAGTAGACGACCTGTTAACATTAAAATAAATGGGGCTGCACACAGGTCTCAGCAAGGTTTCTGATTTCACTAAAATCCTTTTCACATCACCTTCCCAACCATAATTGATCAGTTTTCAAAATTTGTTTAAACATCAAAATACAATTTCAAGCCTACACTAAATACAGTAGAGAAACACTTAACCTCAAAGTGATATGAAGTTGTTAAGATTTAGCAGCCTGATCACATACTTATGCTGGTGCCAGACCAGAATGGTTAGGTTACATTCTGCATGCTCTTTTACTTGAGTTTCAATTTATAAATCTTGTTTTCCTCCTTCTATTGCCCACTAGCATATTCCCTTGTGTCTCTGTGGAAAGGATGGAGAAAGCAGAGAACAAGTACAGAACTGCTGCTCGACCTGGGAAGCACTATTTATGTCTCTTCCTCAGGCCAGCTAAAATCAAGTTTCATCACGTATGCTTACTGACCTTGGTCCATGGTAGCTCAGATTTCTCTGAATTGCTTTAGCTTATACTGTAATCATGTCTCAAAGATGAATAGCCCTGTAGAATATGATTTTTTTTTTTTTTTTTTTGCCTCCTGGTTTAAAAAGAACCTCACAGAACCACAACGAAAACCACATAAAACCCTTTGTATTGACCTGACAGTGTGGAGGGTCTCAGGATTTGCCTGGTCTTGCTTTGGCCTGAGATGATTTTACTGATTCCAAAAATTCCCTAGTGGTCAGGTGACTATTGCCTACCCTCTTTACCTTAAGCTCTCTCAGTCATATATGGCTAATTTATGCTTAACAAATAATAGCCTTTTATTTCAACTGAGGTTGTGGGAAGATTTGTCCATTTCCTTACTTAATGTAACCAAAAAAAGCAGGTTCTGATAGTGAAACTTATAAAACTAACCCAAGCAGATGCCAAGACTGAGGAGGAAGAACCTCTCACCATACCTTCATATTCCTCCTGATGATGACCTCAGGATGCTCTTGACTCCTTATGGCCTCTTCCCCCTGCTCTTCCTGAGGAAAAACTGAAACCTTAGTACCCAGAGAAAAACTGCAAGGGTAAGCATGAGATAGATATTTCAAGAGGATACTAGTAAGGTTTCTGGTGTAGTTTTGTCTGTGTTGTTGAGGCTTTCCCAAATTAAATAAATTGGGCTAATAGACTGCTTAAAATATTCATTAGAATAACAATAAATTTTTTTGTACCATATCTATATACACACGCACATAAAATTAATTGTCTTTCCTATAGCAAGAGGCTTAATGTAACAACTTCTGTAATAATCATCAAAAGCCAACTATACTAAAGGTAAAACAAAGGAAGTGGTGGGAATATGCGATGGAGGGGGAGAAATAGAAATGGAGCAACAGAACTGTCCTTTTTAACTGTAGTGCTGTTGTAGTTAGGCTTAACCCAGTCTTGAGACCTCACCATCATAAACCTGTAAATACTCTGCACCTCTGGGAAGGCTTTGGGAAAAGGAAGATTGTGACTTAATATAAGTCATGTTTCATCTATTTTTTCAGTAACATTTTTAAATAAGAGAGCCCTCTGACACATGCTTCCCAAGAAACAAAAGCAGAACTCTACATAGATTCATGGCTAAGCTTACATCCCATAAGTATTTCTCTGGTATATTTGGAATACTTTTTAATCTATCTTTTTTTTTTTTTTTTTTTTAATGTACGTCTATAGCATTTCATAGCTTTCATAGTATCACTCTAGATACTGCAAGTCAAAATTGTCTAAGTCCTGTGGGAAGAAGACTAACATCAATGGCTGGGTTAATTCCAATAGAGGGGAAAATACTGCATTAAACTCCTGTCTGAACTTTCATTTTTAGCAGTTCCTTCCTTTGAAGCACACTGCTTTTCAATTTTTCTCTCTCAGTTCTCCTTTTAATAAGATAGGAAGGACAAGGAAGTCCAGATTATCTTATTAATGTTGTATATGAATTTTTACTTACAAAATTGAAGGTTTTTTTTTTTTTTTTTCAATATATGGGATAAATAGAAAAACTGATCTGAAAGCTTGAGCTGGATACAAGAAAACAAAAATACATGGAATAAGTAATCTCTTCACATGTTGGGAAGAGAAGAATAACATACCTGATATAATCTGTTTGGAAAATTGGGAACATTTGTTAAATTTTTTTCACTTCTTTTTTTATGGTAGAACACCCTGAGGTAAGCATCAGAGACATCAGGAAATTTTGAGAAGTGACATCACTGATTGAAATTCGTGTGGATTTCAGTTGTTTGAAGGCAGGGTCAATCCTGTAGAAAATTCTTGCATTTGCCAGTTACGTACTAACGCTCCTTACGGTGTTTGTGATGCTAACATGCAGTCCAAATAACCCATACATTTAGTGTTTTCTCAGCTGTGAAAATGATGTTTTGATAATCATTGTCAATCTGCTATAGCCTTCAAATGTCATCCTGAAGGTAAAAATTTTATAGAATAGAATAGACTGGTTTGGTTTGGAAGGGACCTTAAAGATCATCTAGTTCCAACCTCCCTGCCATGGGCAGGGACACCTTCCACTAGACCAGGTTGCTCAAAGCCCCGTCCAACCTGGCCTTGAACACTGCCAGGGAGGGGGCAGCCACAGCTTCTCTGGGCAACCTGTTCCAGTGTCTCACCACACTTACAGTAAAGAATTTCTTCCTTAAATCTAATCTAAATCTACCCTCTTTCAGTTTAAAGCCATTATCCCTCATCCTGTCACTACACTTCCTGATAAAGTGTCCCTTCCCATCTTTCCTGTAGGCCCCCTTTAAGTACTGGAAGGCTGCTATAAGGTCTCTCCGGAGCCTTCTCTTCTCTTCTCCAGACTGAACAACCCCAACTCTCTTGTCCTGTCCTCATGGGGGAGGTGCTCTAGCCCCCTGGTCATCTTTGTGGCCTCCTCTGGACCTGTTTGAGCAGATCCATGTCTTTCTCCTCATGTTGGGGGCCTCAGAGCTGGACACAGTACTGCAGGTGGGGTCTCAGAAGAGCAGAATAGAGGGGGATAATCACCTCCCTCAGCCTCCTGGTCACACTTCTCTTGATGCAGACCAGGATATGGTTTGCTTTTCTGGGCTGTGAGCACACATTGCTGGCTCATAGTCATTTTTCCATCCACTAACACCCCCAAGTCCTTCTCCACAGGGCTGCTCTCAATCCACTCATTGCCCAGCCTGTATTTGTGCTTGGGATTGCCCTGACCCATGTGCAGGACCTTGCACTTGGCCTTGTTGAACTTCATGAGGTTTGCACAGGCCCACCTTTCAAGCCTACCCTAGTCCCTCAGATGGCATCCCTTCCCTCCAGTGTGACCTATTCTGTCAAGAGATCTGTGATATGTTAACTCTGCAATAACAAGTAGAAGTCTCCCCTCACCTCTACCTGAAATGACGATTTTAGTGATTTTCCTCATTTGCTAGTTGCTTTTTCGATTACTCTTTCTCACTCTATGTAACATTTGTTCTAACTAGTCCTGAAAAAAAGAAAAAATTGAGATAGTATTACCTATTTTCCTATTTTAATGCAAATTTGAGTCTGCTTGTAATGGTATTTAACCTAAGTGGCATATCTTTAAGGAAAATATGAATAATTTATCTGAACTATTCATTGTTTAAGCACTGAAAAGCTGTTTATATATGCCTCCATATAAGACCGGACACTACACTTATGCAGATATGTGAAATTAAGTGAAATTATGACTTCTGTCTTATGATTTAGAGTTTTGAAAGATCAGAATTGTTAAGAGCATTTTAACTGATAATATCTGAGGAAAGGACAGCATTATTCCTTGTTTACAAAGTGGAACTAGGGCTTTGCAAACCTATCTTCAATTCTATTTTATATACCAGCTATATCAATCACTTAGAAGTATTTGCCAGTGACAGATATAACTTCAAAATTTCAAATTTGTGTGCATGTCTCTAGATAGTAGGGTGTTTATGTATGTGGGAGGTATTTTTATATGTATATTGCAATAAATAGACAACACTGCCTTGAAAGTTCTTAATGATTCTTGTAGCTGCTTAGATCTATTTACACAGAACTGAAAAATTGATGTCCTTAACACCCCAGTATCTAACTTTGACAGTAATGCTGAATTTAGATTTAGATAATCGTATATGTCATTGGAAAGTAGATGCTACAAAATAAGACATAAAGCTGCCCATGTGCTGATTGAGTGCTGTACAAATTAGCTAAAAAACACCCCAAAAAACACAAGCTAAACCCAAAGAGATTCAAAATGTCATGGGTTTGTTTTGTTGTTTTTGTGTTATTTAGGCATTCTGAATATGTAAAGCTTCAGGGCCAAGATTTGCAGCCCTTAAATCTCATGTTTTTAAAAAATGGTAGAAAATTCTCACCTTTTATTGAAAAAATAGCTGCAGCAGGGAAAAATTTTGATGTTAATCCCTATTTATTAGGGATTTTTTTATTGAAAAATACTAGTTTTGAGTGTAAAGCTCTCCTCTTCACCTCTTCAACCTCTGGGCCATAGATTAGAAGTTAGGTCTATGTACAGATGAAATTGCTTCTCTTCAAGTGCAGTTCCAGAGCTTCAGTGAGGAGAGCAGAGAATAAGGGTCAAAACTGTTGAACTCTAGATTTGGAAAATAAGAGTTTGATATTGGAAAATAAGGTATTGCAAAATGATATCTGATCTGAAGTTTCTTTCAGATAAACCTAAGCAATTTTGGCGGCTTAAAATGTTTCTTTGTCTGTTAGGGCTACAAGTAAAATTACAACTTTCATGCTTCATCTATAGAGACTGAATCTTGAAAAATAGCTGAATGGATGAAGACCTTCAAGTTGTCTCTTGTGTTATGTTTGAAATTGAATTCATATCAGACCAAACTGTAATGACTTCTTCATCCTGTGTATGGGGGTGTATATGTGAATGTGTATGTGCAGATCTGTATTAGTTTATATATATGTGTGTGTGTGTATATATATGTGTGTTATCTTGGATTAATTTCTCATTTCTGCTTCATGGAGTATAATTTGTAATTTTGCAGTGAATCGTTTTGGCTAATTAGATTATTCTGAATATTTTCAAAATACGTGTAGAAGATTAACAGTAGGCTTGCTGTTTATTGGATCTATTCTAATTCCAAAAATCTGTGGTTTTTTTTTTTTTTTATCAGTTTTGGAATTCTTATAACTGTTCATATGTCTTATGGTCCACTGAAAAGTAGTTGCAAATTCTGGGAGATCCAAGGTTATTTTAATTTTGAAGGAAAAATGGTTTTGTGGAAATCATTTGTGCTATATAAATAAAACTCAGCTCAAAATCATAAAATATCTCAGAATCCAATTGTATCTCAGCAGCTGATGACTTTTGTGGAGATAGATGCTGCATGAATATTAATGATTCAATAGCTCTTTGACATAAGAGTTCTTCCTGCTATGTAGATGGAGATGCTAAGACAAGGAAAGGTTAAAATGCCTGTATTAACCATGAAATTGGTGAAAAGTGAGAACAGAAATCAAATGGTTTGCCTTTATTGCATTTTTTAATTTATATGTTCTTTCTTTCCTTCTCTATGTATACTAGTATTTTTCTAAAAACTATGTAATACAAAAATCTGATAACTGAACTTGGTTTTAAGGAGTGACTCCTAAGGTATTAGTTTAGCTGATTCTTTCCTATTTTTCTACATGTGATAAGAATAATTGTGGATTCACTTGCCAAGTTTTCATAAATAACATTAGTTTTGATATATATCTTTCTCTTGCAAATTAAGTAAGAATTAAATTGTCAAATACAGCTTTTTTCTGTATTATGGGCAAATATAATCTATTCAATACTGTCTAGGAGGACAATAGCACTCAGAATCTAACTTTCAGCTGTTTCCTAGGTAACAGAGATACAGGTGCAAAACTGTTGTACCATATGGAAGGAAACAGCCAAGTGTTTTCACTTTCCTGGTTTTGAGTTTGAATTAAGTAAACCCTAGGACTATCACTACTTCAGAAGTTACAAGTTATGGGACCAGAGAATTGCACTTTGATTCCGGTGTGTTTGTTTTGTCACTTTTAGTTTTCTGCACACCTCCTAGGTTTGCACAGATTATGTCAGAAAACTGTGAAATAATTCATAGCAGAGGTTTTTAGTTTGTTGTTGGTGGTTTTTTTGGGGTTTTTTTTGACAAAATCTGCTGTGTAGTAGAATTGATCCTTTCCATGAATGAAACAAACAAAAAACCCAAGAAAACACAGTATTTGCTGTTATTGCTTTCTAGTAGTTTTTCAGAAGTTAAATTTGTGTAGGAAACCTAGTTCACAAATGGAAAAAAAAAAAAAAAGAAGTAATAGAAAACTGAATTAAGTTAGTAATTATGCACAACGTGTAGGTTACTCTCTCATGTATGTAGATAATGATATAGAATTTAGTAGGCCTTCTTGGAAGTAATATAATTGTAGTATATTCCCAGTAGTTTGTCTTTCACAGTTATGTTGAACATAAATTACTTTTCCTCACTATAAAGGTTGTCATACTTAATCCCCATTTACCATTTGTGTGTCGTTGAGACAACTATTTCACAAGTAATGCTTACTAAATTAGAACATAAATAAAGCAACTCTTAAGTTTTTCTCTGTGCTGCTACTCCAGCCTGGGGGAGGTCTCCTGTAAACAGAGCCTCATTCTTGTAATTTAAACATCTGCTTCACATTTCCTTGAATATTACAGTAAAAAGCAGTCATGACAATGAGATAAGAGGGTGATTTGTTAATGAAACCGTTCATTGTGTTGACTAACAGTGTCTCATTGTTTACCCATGATCCTCTTATCTGTCAGTTGCATCCATTGATCATGTTTGTCCTTATGTCCAAATCTATGGGGTTGTTGTTGTAAAGACTACTTTGAATTAAGTATGAAATGAATATGTTTTAATGTAGTACAGTTGTGGTAAATCAGGTTTACGCAGCTGTAATTAGCTTAATCATAAACTGAAGGTTCATCTGACACCAGCCTAAAATCTATTGTTAGAATGCATAGTAAGGTTTAAAAGGTGGGTGTTAGATCATGGTATAATAATTCTATTACAACAGATTACTTTGCAGAACATAATGAGAGCTAAAGCGGTAATAGGAAAAAAATGGATATGTAGACTTTGGGGTAGAATTGCTATACAGTGTTTAGTCTGTTTTTGAAGAGTGTAAGTTACCTGCACTTATGTAAGTATATGTACTGTAAGTAGCAGACAATACTTTTCTCTTTATTCTCTTGGGTTTTTGCTGCAATTAAAGAAAAAAAAATCACTTCTCACCAATTTCATAAACAACTAGTGTTTGCAAGTGATAGCTACTTAAATGCTTACTTGTGTTTATAATAGCTAAGCATATCACCTAGTTTTTATTGCAAACCTTAAAGTTTGATATTCTCAATCGGTATGATAAGGCAGGGGAACAGGAAGGGTAACTAACAGTTCATCATGTGCAGCATGTACCCTGTGTCTATCCAGACCCCTGAATGTTGGTGCCCCTCCCAAGATTAATCAAAGGAATATGTTTGTTTTACACTGTGTGGGAAGGAAAATTAGTTCAGGTTATTTTTGTGTTACTAATTATGATCTGTCATGAACAATATCAAAAAACCATCAAATTCTAGGGCAACGGATACCAAAGCATGCATTTGTAATGTCTTGGGGTTTTTTGGTAAGGTCGTTTTAAGATACTTTAGGGTACTACCAATGCGCTTAAATGCCTGAGTATTGTTCTCCCCACCCGTATAAGCAAACCATGTGCTCATGTGCAGTGACCTTGACATCTTTTCCAGATAAAGGGACAGGGCAATGCTACTTCCATGTTACAGAGCACTGTGGCACAGTGTGGTTGCAGGGAGTATGAAGCCACTGTTGATAAAGCTGTCTTTTATATGGGTCAGACTAACCTATTTAGGTAAGTGAGAAACAAAATAGCATCTGTTTTAAACCATAAATGATGGCCAACAGAGATTTCTTCTGAAAGGTGTTAGCAGTATTTTTATTATGAGGACTACCTTTCAAACAAGTTAGAGAAGCACTAAAAGAATCATGCTGAGCTCTAGCAAACAAAAAACACATGCTAGAAGCCAATGGACTATCATGGCTGGGACTGTAATTCAGTCAGGTTGACCTGTACAGTGAGCAGGTACACACGAAAAGCAAATTACAGCTATTACCTTACAGACATGCTACAGACAACCCCATAGAGAAGATAGGCTTTAACGCCATTGTTGAATATAAAATAATAATCTGCTGAAGATGGGTTGTAGAGACACAAAATTGTTCTGTGAACCGTATTCACCTTATTTGCAGCTGGTTTTCAAGACTGCCATTGTGATTAATGTTTCTGTATATATAAAAAAAGCTACATTTTAGAGATTAAATAACATCATTTTTCCTTAATTCTATTTCATTAATATTAAAGAGACATTAATATTTTCTGTTAGTAACTAATACAACATATTGATAAGCTTGAGCTACTTTTTGGGTTAAAAATATTTCCAAAGGACATCACAGGAACAGGAAAAATAAAAATGAAAAGTTATCTTAGTGTAGAACACCTATAACAGATATTTAGCAACCTGTTCTCAGGAAACTATTTTCTCTTGTTGATGAGGTAATATAAGCTATATATACACTAATGGACTGTACTTTAAGATATTTTGTTGACACTGATGTTGTGGTAGCTTTACTAGGTGAAGAGCATGACTAAATGTTTAACAGCCTTCTAAATTTATGAATGAAGTTTTTCTACAGGAAGTAGTTGAACTTGCAGGAATAACAATCTCTCAGATAACTTTCTATTAGGCAGCATTTATGTTGTATATTAAAAAGGATATTACAAATGTTTTTCCCTTTGTAAAAATGTAAAAATAATTTATAAACGTGTAATATATTAAGTGCTCTTATATGACTGTTATGCTGGTTTCAGAAGTTTGTGCTATGCAATGGGAAGTGTACAAAAAAAGAAATGCTGTAGAAAATGTGTTGTTTGAATTGTTTCTTCTCTCTCTGAATAGGTATTTTGAGAGAATACATTAGTTCATCATTCCTTAACTTTATATATAAAGGGAATGTCTGAAGTGCATGAAAATGTCTTTATTTGGACTGTGATTGAACTTCCCTGAAAACTTTTTTCCATAAACTCTGTTTTGAGTTAAAAGCATGCAGAGCAACTAATTACTACAATGCTGCTCATGATCACATAAATTTTATTTTTTCCTCTAAATTTACACTACTTTGTATAATCTCTTATGTGGAAATCTGTGTGTAACACATGCAAAAGTTGTCCATATTTAATAAATAAAGAATATTTAATATTCTGATTAATATTTACATAATTATTGTCTTTGTAAGGGTGAGGACATATATTCAATTCTTGATCGATTGTTAAAGTGAGAGACATTGTCCCATGCCTTAAGGAAAAAAAAATTGTCAGTGTGACTTTTTTGTTCATTTTCTGTTTCTTTTTCTAACTCAGTCATGTAGTAGCTCATCAAAAATGCTGTGACAAATCCAGGATTTAACAGATATTATTAAGAAATAAACTGCTTTACTTATGTTGTATGTCTCTAAGGTAGAAATATCTCTCTTCAGTTTTAGAATTGCAGAATGAGAACTGTTTGATCAAAAATAATTTACAGGGGATAAAATCTGGATGTGGTAACTAGGTCTGAGCTGTACACTATCTCAGAAATAGGAGTTGTTTTCCTCCCTCCCGCCAGGAGTATAGGTAAAATGGTGTTAAGACTTCAGCTGCATGAGAATAAAACCAAACTGTGTCTCTCTGAGGATACCACAGCCAGAAAAGTTATCCAGGGGACTTGTTTTCCTGGCCCAGTCTTCTGGAGTTTACCCAAATGAATTAGAGTATGTTAAAGTAAAGTGCTTTCTTCCCTTCCTACCACCTGGAGCCTGCAGCCACGCAGATGGAAAGGTTTGCTCACTGCAGCTCCAGAATAGCTAAGGAATAAATGTGTTTCCCTACTGAGTATTTCTGCGTTAGACCCCTGAAAAGCAGTCACATAGAACTCAACTCTTACAAATTGTATGTCATCAATCTCCATGCCTCTGGCAAGTAAGGACAAATATGCAAATGATACATGTAGATTAGGCTGTCAGTTAAACATAGCTTGGTTTTGCTTATTTCTGTTACTTCAGTTGGAATTTTCAGATAGCTATATAACAGGCAGTGGCTTTTAGAAAAAAACTCCTGGAGTGGTTTTGATTACTAAAAACATTTTGTCTACTTCCACAATTTAACTGCTATCAGAGTCCTTCTCTTCTAGATCTGAGTCTTGCTAGGATAGTGAGAAGCATGTAAGAACTTTTGCTCTCTCTACCTTATGAAATGGCGATGGAGGTGTACATAGTGGTACAGTCACCATAATAATGCATGAACCCTTAAATACACCAAAATAATAAACTCCAGTCTCATACACGTAAATTAGACAATTCTTAAGTGGGATCCACTTACAATACAAACCACTGCTTTACCAGTTTCTGTGAGGTAAATAATTGTTCCTCATTAATACTTGCATCTTCATCAGAGTATCTAAAAGGAAGACTGGAACATAGCTTTCTTTGCTAATCAGTGTATTTCTCTAGCCTTGAATTTATTTCTTGAAGTTAACTTAAGTAGTAGCTAACTGTAAATGTATGTTTGCAACAAATAGATGGTGTTTTGCTGGTCCAAATTTAAATATCTCATCGTATCGAAAACCTTTTGAGATAGTAAAGTTATCTTAATAAAAACAAACCCTTCCAAACTGTTTCTTTGTTCAATTTAAACTACATAACTAATAGTAGAGAATACCAGACATAGATGATATTGTGTTTTGGTTTAGAATAAGTAGAGACAGTAATCACTGTATGTAGGATATTTGCTGTAACAATTTCCACTTTATAGAAGACTTGATAATGAAAAGAATAAACTAGATCTTGCCAAAGATATCATTTCACTTCCTCTGGCAATCCCACCTTCTCTTGTTCAAATGAGTTTGGTATGTCCAGTAATGGAAAGGTAGAGCTAGCTTATGAGCACTCAAATGTAATTTCTACTTTCAGAAGTCAAATCTTGTTACGAAATATATTCTTTATAATGTATAATTTCCTATCATATTTACAGGTTTTGCTACATCTATTATATTTCAGTATTCACTTCATGAAAGTTTATATGAAATGCAATACCAAAGGTAACTTTCCAGAATGATCTAAATGAAAAAAGTACAGGCTTGGAAACTTTCCTTAGTTTCCATGGACAGAAAACTTTTTTCTACAGAAAGTGTCTAGAAGTGTAGTAATTTTTTGGCTTTAATCTGAAGACCAGACAAGGAAATGGTATGGAACAAACTACTACAGAACAAATTCCTTACCTCATAAAGTAACTCTGTTGGTATTGTTATAAGAAGTTAATACTCTCTACTTTTCCAATTTTTTTAAAAAAATTACTTTTAAACTCTGAATAAGAAATCAAATCCAAAATAATCTTGTGTATTTTCTTTTCAGGGGATAAATGCAAACCTACTGAATACACTGAAGTAAAAAATATGTTACTGGATCTACAAAATCAGAGATATATTGCGCAATCAAAAGATAAAACTGTTGATGAGAAAATGACTTTAAAGAAACTTCTTGTAGATCAGATGTTTAATTATTTTGATTCAGACAACAATGGACTTGTGGACACTAATGAATTATCTCAGGTAAGCTTTAGATTTTGTTTCCATTAGCATAGCAGCTATTCAGTTGTCTTTGTCAGGACTTACATGATGCTTTCACTTTAGAAAATATATGTGAGTCTCTGAGGTAGAAAACTTAATTCAAGACTTATGAAAAAGCTGTATTATTCAGAAATTCTGCAGTGATTATTCAGAAATTTGAATACAGTGCTTTGGGATATACCTTAGGAGGTTAGAACACTAGAGTTTTCTTTGACCATAGTTGTTTTATTATCTGCAGTATGCTACTGTAAAGTCCACCTGTATAGATGTATTTTCCAAGTTGAAAACAAAATATTTTAAAATCCCTTCTGTAATACTAAACAAGTATTACTGCTTTCTACAAGTTAGGGCTAGAGAACTACAGTAGTAGTCTTGGAAAGAGAGTTCATGGTAGTCTCTAAACAGCAAGCTTTAACTAAGTACAGATCTAACCAAATAATTGTTGCTCTGGTAGGCATGACAGCACTAGCTTTAATCTACCTAGAATGGTTAATTCTATTAAATAGTGTTATGCCAAATGTACTTTGATTTACTAGATACTGTAGAAGTCCATGTTTGAGAAACCTAATCACAACAGAGCTGTATTAATGAGTCTAATACTAGGCAGCCATTAAAAAATTCAAGTAAAGCAAGATTTGTTAGATGCCACTGTTGATCATTATCTTATGTTTTAAGTTGCATTGAAGTGTTAAGAATTATTTACAAGTGAACATATAATACCTAAAGTGTTAGGCTGGAGTTATCACTTCCATACTTCTGAAATTTTAATGGCAATTTCCGGGACCAGACGCTGCATGCAAATATAGGTATCTTTTCAAATAATAATAAATTACCCTTTTCAAAAAAAAAAAAATTGTTGTTTTTCTGTACTTTATAAGATTGGGTTTTCCTGCTGTTTTTTATACACTTTCAGAACTTCAGCTTTCAAGGGAATTTACTACCTGTTTATATTTTACAAATAATACTTTTTATATGAATACATAACTTACATAGGAGTCACAGATAGAGATGTGCAAATTATATTTAATGCTTATAGATATATATCACTAACACTTGAAACAATGTGATAGTGATTAGTGTATTGGTTAGAAGTCTAAAGAAACTGAATTTTAAATCTTTATTTTACCACTTGAAAATAGCTTGACTTTGTTGCCATAGCCCTCACGTAACTACTGGAAAATAGTTGAACACTTTCACCACTGTAGATCCATTATCTAATTATCAGTGAATCATGCTCTTTTCAGTAGAGGAGCAGGACTAAAGTACTAGTGCTGAAGGTCATTATCAAAAATATTTTGCAGAATTTCTAGGTACGTATAAAGAAGCAATTCTTCTCTATTCAGTTGTTACACATATACTTTTCTTCTTGCCTTTGCTTCTTTGTGTCAAACATAGTTTAAAAAAAAATAAAGTCTTTCATTATGGTGTTTTCAAACTTTTTATGCATACTTTTCCCACATGTTTGTTTTTTTTGTTTGTTTTTTTTTTTTTTTTTTACAAAAATGAATTTATAATGGCAACTGTGAAGTAATGCTTTTTCACAAGTATGGAAACAGGTCAAACAGTCTTACAACCCAAATATGGTGCTTTGTGTTTTTGCTAAAATTCATTGCAGAAACATCAAATTATTAAATCTAAAGAGTAATGTAAAAAAAGTTCATTGTTAATGTTGTGTGGTTTATTATTGTATGTTTTGGTAAGAGACACAATGAATTGAACTGTTGCCCAGTTCATTGCCAAAGAGAATCTATACCTGTTTCTTGTGAAGCCTTCTTGATAACAGAAGCTTCAGCTGAGAACCTTTGTCTCTTTCATATGACAAAAGGAAACTCTGAATCACCTTTGTGAAACACAGAATAGTGTGCAGCTTTGCAGTTAAGAACTCAGCTCCTGTATAATGTCAGTATTTGTAAATCTTTGACTTCATCTGATGGAGGAAGATTTTATCCTGCATATTTACTGAAAACAAACCAAGTATGTGACTCAGTTCTCTCTGAAGACTTAGAACAAGATGACAAATTAAAAGAACTCAGAGTAACATCGTCAAATGAAATGCACTATTTTTCAGAGCATTATCTTTGATTGTTGAAAACTTGACACTTTTTTCATCCTCCTGTGGTTTAGCTCAATGAATGTTTTTTTTTTTGTTGTTCTTGTTGAATGTAAAAGCTTGATAAATCAAGATTGTTTTACAAGGTGGGATTAGACTCTTGCTCTCTTCTGCCCTTAGTGTATATGATAGCTATCGGAATTTCTAAAAATTGGAATTGCTGTAATAGAAAAAAAGAAACAAAAAGACCTTGTTTTGAATACATTATCTAGAAAGTATTGAATCATAATGTGAGAGAGGTCCCTGCTACTGAGAGAATGCTGGGCCCATTAACTTCCTTGAGAATGTGATTATTGAGGGGGAAGGGGTGTGGTAGTGATGGAAGAACATTAGAAAGGTCTTTAAACTTCCCCAGGGTTGAATGGGAGTGTATTGGGTTTGCATGGCAAGATTTTGGTAGCAGGGAGACTACAGAGGTGGCTTCTACTAGAAGCTGCTAGAAGCTTCCCCCATGTCCAACAGAGCCAGCCAGCTCCAAGTCGGACCCACCACTGGCCAAGGCCGAACCTGTCAGCAATGGTAGTAGCACCTTTGGAATAATATATCTAAGAAGGGGGAAAAAAACCTTCTGCACAGCAACAGCCAGGAGAGAGGTGTAAGAATATGTGAAAAACAACTCTGCAGATACTAAGGTCATTGAAGAAGGAGGGGGAGGAGGTACTCCAGGCACTAGCACAGACATTCCCCTGCAGCCTGTGGTGAAGGCCATGGTGAGGCAGACTGTCCCCCTGCAGCCCATGGAGGTCCACGGTGGAGCAGATATCCACCTGCAGCCCATGGAGGACCCCACACTGGAGTAGGTGGATGTGCCCAAAGGAGGCTGTGACCCCGTGGGAAGCCCACACTGGAGCAGGCTCCTGGCAGGATCTGTGGACCCATGGAGAGAGGAGCCCATGCTGGAGCAGGTTTGCTGGCAGGACTTGTGACTTGCAGGAGACCCACGCTGGAGCAGCCAGTTCCTGAAGGACTGCACCCCATGGAAGGGAGCCATGCTGGAGCATTTCATGAAGAACTGCAGCCCACGGGAGGGACCCACCTTGGAGAAGTTCATGGAGGAATGTCTCCTGTGGGACGGACCCCATGCTGGATCTGGGGAACAGTGTGAGGACTCCTCCACCTGAGGAGGAAGTAGTGGCAGAAACGTGTGATGAACTGACCACAACCCCCACTCCCCATCCCCCTATACCACTGTTGGGGAGGAGGTAGAGAAAATTTGGAGTAAATTTCAGCCCAAGAAGAAGGGGATGGCTGGGGGTAAAGTGTTTTTAAGATTGGGTTTTATTTCTCATTATCCTACTCTGATTTGATAAGTAATAAATTAATTTTTCCCCAAGTTGAGTCTGTTTTGCCCATGGTGGTAACTGATGAATGATCTCTCCCTGTCCTTATCTCACCCTGTGAGCCTGCCATTATATTTTCTCTTCCCTGTCCAGCTGAGGAGGGGAGTGATAGAGCAGCTTTGGGTAGCACCTGACATCAACCTACCCCAGGGAGACATTGTTGTATTCTTGAAAATGTTCTCGGGATTAGGAGAATTTTTCTCAGCTGTGCTCACAATACAAGCAAAATTTTGAAATCTGCAGACCTGTCATAAATAATAGTTCCTGTCTGCATTTTAAATTTAATCATATTAAGGGAATATGAAAAATAACATATTTGTTGTAGAAAACAAGGACTCCTGAAGTTAATTTATGCTCACATGAATATTGAACTTCAGTTTTTAGTGCATCTTAAATTTTACTTCTCCTCAGTCTTGCTGTGCAATGAGTGCAATCAGGCTCTTGGATTGCATTTTATTATCTTATAGGTGTCCACATAGTCATCCTACCTAATGTAAAATTGAAATAAATCAGTTGGAGATTGGAAATGGTGACAGCAACACTCTAATTTTTATTGATGTATTTTGGATCAGAAGTCATAAGGTTCTTGCATTTGCATCTTGATGCAATAGAAATGAATATTTCTCTCCAGAAAAAGCAAAAATAGTGCTTTTTATATAAAAAGCTATTTCAAATAGTGAGACAATTCTAAACCAAATACTTCAAGTATTATAACAATAAATTAAAAATTGTCAGGCTATTTTTTTCTTTTATTTGAACAATTCTGGCATCTAGGTATAATTTGTTTTTCATGGCTTTGTAAGCTAATACAGAATTGCTGTTAAAAAATAATTATAACTCCATTACACAGTATAAATGTCAGACAAGGTAGTCTGCAATGAAGATAGAAAAGTGGTGGGATTATGTAGCTCCATGCAGGCTAAGTGAATATTTTTTTGCCCATATAAATTCTTCTAACTTGACTGCTTTCACTGCTGAGCCTAACTCATTTCTAGTTTCCAAATCATATGTTGGCAAGTCAGATGTGGCTTGATTTTGAAAGAATTTACTGATAAAGTTAACCTTTTAGACCACTCTGTTTTGAGAATTAGGTACTAATCAGAAAGAATATCTACCCTTCCAAAAGGCTGGGCTATGAAATAGGCAAAAATTTCATCATCTTCATCACCTCTAGTCTAAAATAAATGCAAAATATCTGCAAGATTTCTATCAAAGTGGAGTAGTTCCTTCAAGGGTTTGTTTTGTTTTGAATGATAGAATGGTTTGGGCCGAAAGAGACCTTAAAGATCATCTAGTTCCAACCCCCCTGCCATGGGCAGGGACACCTTCCACTAGACCAGGTTGCTCAAAGCCCCGTCCAACCTGGCCTTGAACACTTCCAGGGAGGGGGCACAGCCACAGCTTCTCTGGGCAACCTGTTCCAGTGTCTCACCACACTTACAGTAAAGAATTTCTTCCTTGTATCTAAACTAAATCTACCCTCTTTCAGTTTAAAGCCATTATCCCTCATCCTGTCACTACACTTCCTGATAAAGTGTCCCTTCCCATCTTTCCTGTAGGCCCCCTTTAAGTACTGGAAGGCCGCTATAAGGTCTCTCCAGAGCCTTCTCTTCTCCAGACTGAACAACCCCAACTCTCTTGGCCTGTCCTCATAGGGGAGGTGCTCTAGCCCCCTGGTCATCTTTGTGGCCTGCTCTGGACCTGGTCTGTGTCTTTCTCCTCATGTTGGGGGCCTCAGAGCTGGACACAGTACTGCAGGTGGGGTCTCACAAGAGCAGAGTAGAAGGGGAGAAACACCTAGCTTGACCTGCTGGCCACATTTCTCTTGATGCAGCCCAGGATGCAGTTGGCTTTCTGGGCTGCAAGCACACGTTGCTGGGTCATAGTCAGTTTTTCATCCACTAATACCCTTAACTTCTCCACTAATTCCATCCACTGATACCCTCAAGTGCTCTCAATCCACTCATTGCCCAGCCTGTATTTGTGCTTGGGATTGCCCTGACCCACGTGCAGGACCTTGCACTTGGCCTTGTTGAACTTCATGAGGTTTGCATGCACCCACATTCTCAAGCCTGTCCAGGTCCCTCTGGATGACATCCTTTTCCTCCAGCGTGTTGACCGCACCACATGGCTTGGTGTTGTCAGCGAACTTGCTGAGGGTGCACTCAATCCCACTGCCTCTGTCACCAACAAAGATGTTAACCAGCGCTGGTCACAACTCTGACCTCTGAGGAACACCACTCGACTCTGCTCTAAACTTGGACATTGAGCTGTTGATTGAGTGGAGAACAGTGATGAGTGGTGTTCCTCAGGGATCAACTTTGGGACCAATGCTGGTTTTTTTTTGTTTTAAAGCACTTTGAAAGAATTTAAATTAATCCAAATAAAGGATAATAATTGGGTTTTCTCGTTAGCTATGAATATTCAGTTGTTAACAGACCCATGTGTTCATTGTCTTTTATCTTATGCAAAAGCAAACTGGAATTTAATGCAAAGTTATAAATGGAATGTCAGCATTTCTATTACTGTAGACTGCTTGATTACTCTATATTGTTGTTGCTGTATAGAAGAGAAAAAACATCAAAAGTGTTATGGAGAGACAGGGGAATATAATGTGCTTTTACCCGTGATGAATGCAGTTACTCCTGTATGGTGGAACTGCCGTTTTATAAGCAGTAAGCCTTTTCTGGTTACCATCAGTGAAAGCTTACATGAGCTTTTGGAATACTTCACCTTGCTCAACAGTGAAATTCAAGTTCCTTCTGTGGGTGAAAGTGAAATAATCTATACTGGATTAGACTTTAAGCTGCTTTGCTTCTATTTATTTCTTGTACTAGTGAGCTAAGACAGCAATTTTTTTTTAAAAAGGGAAGTGACATAATCTAAAAGCAAGTTGAATATATAATAATAATAAATTTTCCTCTTCCTTTCCTACTTTTTAATGATCTATTTTCTGGAGTCAAAGAAAGAATTTAGCCACCTTGTTTATAAGATGGTTTATCAAGGTATTTGAAATTACATATATTTTGTTATTTACCAGGTTAACATAAGGCAAAAAATTAATCCTTCCACATTTTATTTTGATGTTTTCTCAGTGTCATTTAATTTCAGTTTGTGAGAGCAAACAAAAACAATTAAGAAACAGCCTAATGAACCACACCCTCTCAGGAAATGTACCAAGTTCATTGCTGTGTCACGGGATGAGAAGTTGAAGTTATGGGAATTACTGTAAGATTAAATATTGCACTTTCACATATCAGTTTAATATGCTTCAATTACAGGTGATACCAGGAATATGGATTTCTCATAAAGTGTAATGAACCTTTGAATAGTATTATATATCCATGTGTGTTTGTAGATAAACAAGGTAGGGGTGTGGGTGTGTGTATGCATATATCGCATCTTTACATAAAGCATCAATTCAAAATTTCTAATGTAAAATGTACTAAGAGAGAAACAAATTTTAAGTAGGATATTAAGTACTGTTGTCTTTATTGATATGTGTACATATGTGTACTTACCTGTAAATCTCAGGAATGTGCCATGCCTTGGAAGAATACACTCTCTGTAGATGAGTAGAGCTGTACCTATATATGTCTTGGTTACTATATATTATAGTAAAAAAAACATATTCTGGAGGAATTATACATTTAATTGGTTTGCCTAATACAGTATTAATTGCTGCTAAATGTATAGGTAAGATAACATTTTAACTAGTTTCTTCCTGTTTCTGTTCCTTGAGTTCTTTTTTCTCAGGTTTTCTTCAATCACTGTCAGTTTTTATATTTGATAACAAACTGTTGCTTCTTTGTGATTTGAGAACAGATGTGTGTCCTTTTTTATGCAACAACTTGTCCTAGATTATGGATACATCTTTTCCTTTAAAGACTAAGATTCCTAAACTGTGTTCCCTACATTCTGCCACTGAGATCTGAAAGAAGAGAAAAAAAAAAACCTTCCGGTTTTATCTTTCTACTAATGATAATACTGTTGCACTTTATGCCAGCTGATACTTCAAGGCACTTTTTTTCACAGCTTCTACTAATGTAAACCTTTTCTGTCAGCCTTGGGTTCTCAGAACCTGATCAGAATAATTTGTGGATCCCTGGCCTTTAAATTTTTGCCTTTATGACTTCTGACTTTGCATCCTATCAGTGGTATTACTATGTGTTATTTGGAGGACTTTGAACTGACAGAAGAGATAATAAGCCTATCTCCTCTTTTTGAATTTTTAATCAACTTTGGTGTTTCCTACAGAGGGCATAGGCAGAATCATATTTTTCCTGTTAAACTATAGTTCTATTTATTTTCTGCCTATTAATTAGGAGTACCTTATTATTTAGGTTGTATTATGTATTTTTACTATTACTAATCTAAGAAAAATTGAGCATACACTATATTCAATTTTAGATTCAAAATAAAAACGAGAATCTTACATAAAACTTTAAAACTGGGGCAAAAGGAAAGAGAACTTTTCAGGGATTAGTAGTGAAATATAGCTTGCAAATACTGTAATCATGGTGTTAAACCCGAACATCTTGATCTGTGTTTGCTGCCTTTGCTTTTATCAAGTAGAAGCACTTCCCATTATTTTCTTGCATAATGGATAATTCAATTACTCTGCTGGATTAGAATTAAGTTATTTAGCTACTGGAATGACATGTAAGGAAAAAAAGGGCTATGAATTTCTTTTAAATGAGATTCATTCTATCCTATATCTAGGTATTAGATTAATACCCTGGTGTATGTATTCACATGATAATATTTCATATACCTGGGTAGAGAGCTTGAAGTCTTTTCTTCAGTCCAAATGGAGTATTTAGGATCCTTAGATGTGTGTAAGCATTGTAAAATACAACTGCTAGATGATCTTGCAGTTTTGAATTTCTCAGTTTCTGGCTAGGAGCAAAGTCTGTGCCTGAGAAGAAATGTTTTTAAATAAGAGAACCTTAACCATCAGATTATGTGGGCACAGTCTAGTGATTAGCTCATGCAAAATATAGAAGAAACAGTTTCTGAAGCTGAGGTTGTCTAGGTTATCTCTTTCTCTAGCCAGTGACTTCGAGGTTAGGCCAAACAGTTATTCTTCAGTTACTTCTCTCTGACTCAATGATTCTTAAAATCTGTCCTAAGAAACAGCGTCCTTTGAAACACAGCAACAGGCTGCAAAGGAAGCTGGACCCAGCTTCATTTCCTGGGTAGGTCCTTGGGCTGATGTTAGCTGAAAGTGGACACAAAAGTATAATGATGCAAGATTTTGTTTGCACTTGTGTCAACATTGTCTTCTGTTGGTGAGCTCCAAAGCCACAGGCTCAGGGTACTGGTAGTTCTAGGTCTAATTCGGAGGTGCAGAATTTTACCCATGCCATCTATGTGGTACTAATACCTATTCTGGTCCTATACTTTGGGCTAGACATCTACAACTTCAGCATTATACTTGCAGACATCTAAGGACACATTTACATCTTCTGAGTCAGATTAGGTCTTCCCCCTGCTAAATGTGGAAGTGGAAAGGCAGGGAAGTGTGACTCATTGGAGTAGTTTGCAGAGAGAAAGCTCATATCTGAGCAGCATAACTCAGTTAGTATGGGACAGTATTGAGGTAATACCCTAACTGAAACTGAGTCCATGCCTTTACATGCCACTTCATGTGGGTCTACCGGTTCAGATCTCTCTTTGCTCAGGGATCTCTGTGTCATGACCTACTCTGTGATGCAGAAGTCCCATATTTTTACTCACTCCACCTCAAATTTCTGAAGGTAACGCTCTACTATAGACACCAAATAAAGGGTGGTGTTGCAGTGCTACAGAACATGCTGGTAGACTACTGATTAAACTGGGTTAGGGGAACAATTTACCAACCTTTATTATTAATTTGGTTTTGTAAATGATCAATTATTTTAATTTCTACCCCTTCAGTCAGAGTTTATTTGTAGCGCAATTCCCACAGTGTTTGATGTTTGATGATCAAGCACTGAATGATATTGTTGTGATGAGGTGCTTGCTTTTAGGAAAGATGCACACTTAACCGAACCACCATATTCACTTTAAAGGAAATTTTTGTAGTCATATTTCTGTAGCATATTCTTTGAGGAAGTACGTAGAGACCATCAATCACAGGCAAGCAAAAAACCACTGACATAATTTTTGGTAATGTGGACTAATAAAGGGAACATGTTATAAGTGATCTAGCTTCATAATATTTGCAGACTTTTCATTGTGGCTGTCAAAAATCAAATTGAAATAAATGAAACAATCTATTCCAACATGCAGTTTGTAATTTTTAACTGGATTACCTTTTCCCGTCTCCTAAAATTTGGAGTACTGACTAAATTTGTGAGAGGTTTTGAACTTAGATAACAGTATGCTGTTTTATGGGAAATAAATAATTGTGTGCTACATCTTTAAAAAATACAATATTTGCCAAATACTACAAATCCATCCTCAATGTTTCAAAAAGCATTCAATTCTCAAGGATAAGGTTCATAGTTTAGAAAGGCCATATTTAATTTGCAAATTTAGATAGTTTCTGACTTCTCAGTATTTATGGGGTTTCACAATGACCCATAAACAGAGCAGCAGTTTTGCTGTATGTCTTACCTTTTACCTGTTCATGATATGGAAAGTAAATACTTCACTGTCTTTATGCAAATGTAAAGTAAAATTTGTGAGCATAAATATTTGTGAACATTCCCTGGTATCAATTTTCAATTCAGAAGTCTGAAATCAAATAATCCCATGTATGACTTGTATGATACAACATAAAATTGTGCAGATCATCTTAATCAGGCTTTAACCTTTATAGAAAGAATTTTGTTTCTAGCATGTGACTCACTAAAAATTTTGTCTGTTTCTATCTTTGCTCCCTAACTAATTACTCTGTTTAGTTTAACCAAGAAATAGACAAGATGGGTTTAAAGAATTGGCTCAAGAATCAGATTCCTTGAATTTTACTTTTCTCTCCTCCATGGACAGAGATCAATAGAATTTAAAATTTAAGGCTTAGATCATCTATGATACACCTTCATGTAATCTAACTTGTGTATCATAGACATGGAATTTTATTCTATTTGTTCTACACTTTTAATTAAAAAACTGTGATGTCTTGCTTTTGTCTGAAGCAAAAAAGGTCTACAGGAAGTGTGCAGCCTTGATTTGAAAACATAGAGGAGAATTTAAGAGTCCCAGGATTCAAGGTTAATTGTTCCTGTAGCTTTTCTTTTTTGGGTTCAGAGGTGCTATTCATTTTTCCTGTCCTATTAACTTTTGTTTACCAAATTGAAACACCCATATTTATTTCTTTCCCCAGTGAAAGTACCTATGGAAAGAAAGTACCTATGATAAGATCAATCCTTAGTCTCACTTTAAAAAAACAAAACCAAAACCAAAGCCCCCAAAACCTATAAAGATTGAGTTTTCTCAGCTCTCTTAATGTAAAGTGTCTTCAGCAAGCTTCTGATTAGTTCTATGGGTCCTTTCTAACTTGACAAGTTCCCTTCTAGTTTCTCAACACTGTATTTTAATATGGGCAAGTCAAAACTGAATGTTGTGTTTCCATATCCGTCCCACCATGGCCCTTCTACCCCCAGTTACCTTGTTACACTTCAGAAGAACATACTGCTTGGTTAGGCTACAGAATGATCCTGGAATTTTGAGACTTTCTTATCCACAGCAAATCCTGGCTCCTTTTCAGATAAAAGGCTTCCCAGGCCCTGTTTATCCTCATTAATGCATGGTCTGGGTTCTTATTTTTAGATGAATGACCTTACATTTGACTCCGTGAAAGCCCAGATCCTCTTTCTGAAAACATCCAAACATGTGATCGATTTCATTCCATATGCTGCCATGTCCTTCTCATTATTATTCACCTCAACATCTGGTGATTTTATTTTTTTATTTATTTTTAAATTATCAAAAAGGATTGTGATGAGACCCCAGACTTTCTAAATCCCACTGGATTGTTTCAGCCATTGATGATTCCTTGCTGATATCTACTTTTTGAGGATTTGCAATTACTGACATTATTATTCATGCAGTATATGCCTTACTGATATAGCATAGTATTATTTTTCTCTTGTAATGATGCAGGGTGTGAAATTAAAACATGCCTACAAGAAACTATTATGTTTAGCAAACTGCCTTTGTAAATTAAGTCCCTTACATAAGTAAAAGAAAATGAAAAATGGTGTTGTCTGACAGGTTGTATTTCCTAGAAGATGGTGTTAAAATACCATGATGTGACAGCATTTAGAAACACAAAAAGTATTCACAGTCTTTATTTGTGAATTCCACTGTTTATTTCTCAAACCAATACTGATGATTTTTCTTGCCCTGTTTGAATATTTGTGCTGTGTCGTTATATGTCCACCTTATGAAATTTCACTGATAAGTGAAGATCTGTTAAAAAGTAATGTCAACAAGAAAAAGGTCTCCGCTGATGAGTTAGAGACTCTTGTGAACAGGCAGTCTGATCCTGATGATTTTAAAACACTTGATGCTAATGTAAGGTGCTAAACGACTTGTCTGTTGGCCTATGGCTTGGTAAGTAGTCAGCTTGGCTTTGTTAGTCTCATATAGGCTGTAATTTCATATCACAGTCAATCTGATCTAACTGCAGGCTGCTACAGAAACAGGTAATTTTTAAAAATCCAAATCCGTACTCCCTAATACCTGTTCTGAGTTGTACCTCTTCTCATAGAATATTAATCCCCCACCCCTTCAGGAGAAAAAAAAACAACCAACCAAAGTCTCCATAAAGATTAATTTTGCTTTTGATGAGAGAGTTGATCTGATCCACGAGTCACATTGTAGTCAGGAGATGGGTAGATCCAGCACAAAACAAATTCCTATTGGATAAAAATTGGAACAGCTCTTTAAGTAACAAATCACAGATAATTAACATTAATCATGATATGAGATCACTTCTGTACCTTCTAAAATCTGTCCTCACTGACATTTTTGGAGGGTTTATTAAAACTGAGTGAATTTTCCAAAGAACCCCAAAGTATTTTGCCAGCATAAAGACGTCTGTGTATAAACAAACACTGAATCTTATATCTGTAATCAAAATTATTGGTTTATTGAAGATGAAAATAAAGTGATTGCCAGGAAAATAAACCATACCTGTCCATTATATCATTCTTGGAAATATCTCAATCATTCTGGCTAATCTTCTTTTAATTATTTTTATTTTTATTTTAAATAAAGTTAACCAGTTATAAATGAAAAACATCATGATACAGACTTCAACTCAAAGGATTGAAGCTGAGAACACTAACATGCAATTCAA
This sequence comes from Strix uralensis, assembly GCF_047716275.1. Classification (NCBI taxonomy): domain Eukaryota; kingdom Metazoa; phylum Chordata; class Aves; order Strigiformes; family Strigidae; genus Strix; species Strix uralensis. The sequence continues at coordinate 45,988,625 of NC_133975.1, forward strand.
AATGTGGTACTATAGTGGCAGGTGTTGGTGGGCTTTTAACAAAGGTTTTATTATACCACCTTAGGTGTAAAGTTTAATCCTTGTTTATACAATTGAAGCTAGTGGGAACAAGTGTTTTAAACTATTTCAGACCCACTTTTCTCTAAAACAAGCAAAGAAGCAATGCTTCTCACCCTGAATGTTCCTTTTTCATGAACCAGCTGTGATTTTAGCAACATTTCATGGCCTTGAAATCTCAGAGATTTCTAGCGTGAAGTTTTCAATACACACCATTATATCTTTAGTACTACTTGTATAACTACAATGGGTTTAGAGTTAATTTTTCCCAGACTGCATTTTTGTCCTTTATGTACCAGCTGTAAGATCTACACAATTTCTTTTTTTCTTAATTCAGTTTAATGTGAACTTAATAAACAGGCTTTTATTGTATGAGAAGTAGCTAGCACTAATATTCAGGTAGCGTAGTATGCATCTTTAATTAATAATAGCTAAAGCTGGTATTGTGGTGATTTTTCTTTGTGAACGGTTTTCATACTTTCTAATGTGCTAACAAGGTTATTATCTTTTATAATGTTTTTATATTAATATGTAGAGGATTGCTTCTAGTAGGATAAAAAGTTTGTGTCCTTTCTCTTTGCTCTAGTGTTCCTTTTATTCTCTATTATTTGTTTAGATATTTTGTATTTACATGAATAATAACTGAATGCATTCCTATCTATTCCTGCTGATACCTTTACAGAGCAACTGAAACACAAAAGCCTCCATATCCCCTGTTTTTCAGAAGCTATCATATGATAATACAAATATAATGGGTTTGCAGTTATTTTGGGAGACAGGGTAGGAAGTGTAATTATTTTACAAAGGAATTAACTATAGTTATATTCATTTTTTCTGTGCCCGGTACAGAAGTTTAAATTGTGCAACATTGCAACAAGGAGTTGCATTACGTTTGGTTCTTTCAGTTATGTGATAGTGTTTTTAATACATGCACCATGTAAAATGAGAATTCTGAATATTTGAGGTTATCAACATCTTAAAAATTCTTTGGATGGAATTGACGTAGCTGTCTAGAAACATATACAGACTTTAAACAAAATGGTGCACAAATTAACATTTCTCTGGGAGAAGTTCATTGGAGTTAAAAATCAAATAGCTATTAATTATGATCTATTTACACAGTGTATGTGCCTTCATTGAGAAGCAGGAGCCTTTTCAGATCTGCTGCTTTTCTAATAGGTCTTTGGGAAGATAATATGCTTGTCAAAAGCCTGTAAGAGGTTGATACAATTAGTTGAGTAATTGAAGTTTATTTTAGTTATTTTTGAAATTTTTTTTTGTGGTTAGGAATTAGACTGAGAGGAAGAAGACATTATGTTATGTGTACTTGGGAAATTATTATGTCAAGTATATTTGAAAGTTTCTTCATAACCATTCCTATGCATGTAAAGTAAAATCAGCTTTAACATTCATGGTGTCTTTACACTGCTTCTCTCTATCCCCATTGTATATTTTCTCTATATATTCTAAAATCTTTTGTGTAATCTCAGTGAGACTGTCCTAAAGGTATTAAGTTTTAAAAATGCAATAAATAATTACAAAGTAACTGGAAATCCCTGACTTTACACAGTTGCAGTTCATTGCCCCACAGCAACCTTAAAATGATCTATTAAATGATTATTAGAAACAATTAATTATACCAGAGAACTCTAAGAGCTCAAATGTAATTTCATGGTTATAATTTTTTTGTCAGGTAATAAAACGGGATGAGCTTGGCAAGGATCTGTCTGACTGCTCTCTCTTCGATTTGCTGAAATACGATGATTATAATAGTGACAAGCACCTAGCGCTGGAAGAATTCTATAGAGCTTTTCGTAAGTACAAAGATTAACCTATTCTTTCAGTTTTCTTTTCTCTCTCTTGCTTTGTTTTTCTAAAATGATATTTTTTTATTTTTAAATCTTGATACATCCTGATGCTGTACTTAAACAAAGAGCACAATTTAACAGTCATGATACAGTAGAGAACTTCTTAGCAGAAATCAATGAAATGCATTAATGTCCAGATTTCTGAGGGATTTTGGTAATGGAGAATTTCTAGATAATCTCTCTTAATGCCAACATGCATTGATAAGTCTGTGTTGCTTCCCACACAAGTGGGAAGTAGTGTGGTCAAGACGTAATCAATAGAACCAAAAAAGCTTGAACGCTTCTCCACACCCTGTATTTATGAGTACTGATAAGACCATTTCTGACAAACCCATCAACAAATGTGCCACTTCTATTAGGTGCCTTATGTCTTCACAGGACTCAGAGAGATAGAGATTTGTGGTGTAGTTTTGCCAGGTATTTGTGCCCTGAATGCCAAATGTGGCTGGGGACAACTATGTACAGTACATCCAAACATCTTGACCGAACCACTGGGGTATGGGTCAACATGGTAGTGGGTAGCAGAAAGAAGAAAGGTGTTGAAAGCCTTCCTTTTTGTATGTTACATGCAATATAAGATACATTCATATGTTTTGCTATATCCAGATCAGAACTGGTGATTTTCACTCTTACCTACCTCTAATCTAACTCTGAATCTTGAATTCTGAGTTTCGGTAGCTGTTGCTCCACGTTCAGCAACCTGGCAGCATAGCGGATCAGGTTTGTGCTCAGCTCTTTCTATAATTATAGTTTGATTATGCATTGACTAGTCCATTAATGTATCCTCATTTTGAGTCATTACAGCCTGTTGCTTTAGTCTTCATGTACTTTATCTTTGGACAACTGACAGCTCTCAGCCACTTTAGATGATGTCAAATGAAAAAAGATCCAAAACTATTTAAAGAGTTTGAAACTAAAAAGTTATGAATGGATATTAGGAAAAAAATAGCTGCATGGAAAGCAATAAGAGTAAACATGAAATTAATCATCAAGAAAGACTGCCTGAAAGTTTCCTAATTTTGCCCATTGAATTCTATTTTTATTTCCCTCAAAGTCTGTCAGAAAGTGTGATTTTGTGATACTGCTTAGCTGAACAAATGGCTTACTGCTCCTAAAAAAACCTTGATCCTACTTCCTGACATTATCTGACTGCCTTTCTTGCAGTGTCCTGACACTCATGGTCTCTTCTCTGAGCCACTTACTAAATCAGCAGAAAAATATTTACCCTCCACATCCCACTCCCAATCCTGCTTATTTTCTGCCAGTTGGGTGACCTGAATTGAATAAGTGAAGGGTCAGACCATAACTCATGCAAAAGGTGAGTACAGCCAAGAAATACAGGGGGAGAGGGAGAGAATGAGAGATGTTAGGACCTCGTGGCAGTGAGATAAATTAATTCATCTGTACCAGCAAAACACTAGGAAATACCGTAATTTCTTTATTAAAAGTTGTGATACAAGTCTGACTTACAAAAAGATACAGAATTACATAACATTTATAGAAACAAACCCATGTGTTATCTATGATTATATGGATAGATGTTGTACGTGTAGATCTTGATTATATGCATAGATGTGGAAATATATATGGAAACATGTAGGATATATAGCAATCCCAGAAGGTTAAAGACATGTTTAAAGCGTTAGCATGCTGTTTGCAAACACTGAAACCATGTATAATGGAAGCCTATCATTGTTCTTCCAAATAAGACTTTGATGTGCCTCTGAGGGAGTATTTTGCATAGCTGTAAAACTCCAGACATAAGAATAGCTTTTTGTTGTATATTTTTGACGGACTTTTTAATAATGAAGATCATTTCCATATGGTATGTTAAGCATTGCCATAATATGAATAATAATGGAAACATTAAATTACATAAAGTTAGGAATTATTTAGGTGTCTTTGTTGCACTACAATAGTGGAGAAGACCCTACTTAAAACTATACCGGTATCTTGGAAGATGATTTCTAGAGTAAGATTCATTCTTCTATGTAGGGTTTTTTACAAACTGTCTACATATTCACTACATTGTTTAAAAATGAAACCTAAAAAAAGGTACTAGTTCAGTGTATGTTGTGTGCCCAACCGGCCAAAGGAATGTGCTATACCATTAGTCTCTGTAATGAAGGCAGAACAAATACTCTTGAAATAAATTTGAGGATTAACTCTAATTCCGTTGCATTTGGTCTCAAGAGAGTTTGAATTCAGTCATTCTGACCTATGTCAATAACATTAACAAAAATTGCATAATGCTATAAAAGTATACTAAGCTAAGCAAAACCAAAATAAATTAAATGATAGCCACCTGGTCATTTGACTACTGCTCTTATGGCTAAAAAAGCTGACCCCAAGCTGAAACCAAGCTCTCCACACAAGCCAAGCCAACCCCAGGCAAAGCGAATGTGACAGCCCGGTCCAGAGGCCTGTATTGTTTGCTTAAGGAAAACCTGTGACCCGTTGCTAGTAGTGGCAAGTCTGGATTTACCAGGATACAGAGAATTAATACGTAGAGTGAACCAGATCCATTCAAGAAAATATATACAAGAACCACTCAACGTTACATCTTCAACACACCATTCCACATACAAGTATCTCCTCATTTAAGCATCAACCTATGATAGAATTAAACAGTTTCATTTTCTTCAATAAAGTGAAATAGGAATGTTGAAAATATTTATTCCAAACAGAAATAAAACTGATATTTTTCCCCAGAATTTTCTTTAAGTATTTAATAATTTCAATTTTGTATTCCATAGTTACGTTATATTGTAATCATATATTATAAATTTGAAATTATAATTTTGTACAGTATGGAAAAGATTATTTTTCACCAGCTTGGACATTTTCAAACATGTAGAACAAAATAAAACAATAATAGGAAGGATTTTTTAAAAAATACTTTTCATAGCTATGTAATGAGTGAAAGATTATGACTGAGTAATAGTATTTGCAAGGTTCATCTTCTAAAATATTATGGACTTATTTAAAGATGTTTAAAAGACATAACTGTTACTTTAAATGAAAAATGCATGTAGAATTTTTGACCCCTCCATGGTCCTCTGTCCATTGAGCTTGACAGTGTGTTTGTTACTGGTTTTTCATTCTTTTATCTCCACCTTTTTAATCTACATTTAAAACCTAATCTCAGTTTAATACCTTCTACTCTCAGTGGATTTACCTCTATCTCTAATAGCAGTGGAGCGGTGGATTTGAGAACCATTGAACTCTCCTTATTAAAGTTTGTCTGCCCAACTGCTGGATCAAGAGCTACTGACATTATTCAGTGAGAATGGCAGTGGGGGAAATTTGGGTTTGCAATGCTGGAAAAATTGATCCTATTCAAAAGTTCTGCACAGAATTCAAAGGGTGGATTTGTTGTTATTTTCTTTATTTTTGTAACTCTAATGAGTTGCTTTTTTAAGTATGGAGAGGAAGTGGAAGAAAGTGCAGAGAAGGGAAACAGTTCTAATGCCTTTTTTGTTAAGAGTCATATGAGCACAGAAATGCTAGGACTAGGTGGTAGAGGTAGGGGAGGGGTGATAGGGGTCACAGCACCACATGTGCTTTTTTTTACATGTGGCAATTCCCCAAGGGTACTTTTGAAGCCCATTTGTACCTAAAGCTACTAAAATGTTAAATGTACTATAGATAACAAAATATACTTTTAAGAGCTATTCGAATTTGTCAAGATTAAACAGCTCTCATTTTCTAAATGTAATTGTTCATCAATATCCTCTACTCATTACAGGCTCACACTGCACAGAACAACCTTGGTAAAAAATGAGAAGGCTGGAAAAGGACTGAGAGCAGGCATCAGGGATATTTGTGTCATCAGACTGAGCCTAAAAAGGAGATAGTAATAATAAGGCATACAACTAGCATACACATTTCTAGCTGCGATTTCCAATGGTATTTAAAAACACTTGGATAAGAGTTTGAACACAGTTGGATAGGATTGAAAACCGTCTTCACCATGCTGTTGAACAACCTACTTCTTTAAAGTGGTTTCTTTTTAAGGCATTAGGCAATTACATTTTATTTAAATATGAATGCATATCTGTGGGATTAATTATCAGTACTGTTTCATTAGCATTTGCAGGTGGGAATTTTTTTTCATTGACATAATTAGAAATTTGACTGTCATCTAAAGATTGTAAATTCAGAATCAAACATGACTAGATTGTACTACTTTATGAAGAGTTCCCCACAGATAACAGCAATTCTGTTTTTTCTCTAGTGGTAGAAAATAAAGATTTAATCTTTGCCTGCTTTAAAGGTATAGGCATACACATAAATATATATCTATACATATATATGCATATATATGCTTGCTTGTATTCTGTGAATTACTTTTGACAGTCTCATTTTATCTGACAAAATGAGTTAATGACAAAATGAGTTAAAAATAAACAGGACAACCACATGTGAATAACTGTATGCAGTGGAATAAAAATCCCTTTCCCCCTTCTGAAGGTCAGATGCTGAGGCAGTAAGAAAGAAAAAAAATGTTTGAGAGGGTGCTCTCTTCCTTGGAGGTTTGTGCCAAGTACAGCTTCACAAAATGTTACAAGCAGATGAAGATGCTTACTGGCTTCTGTAGTGTTTAACATACTGGCAAGACTGATGTGGTTTTCTGGGTATCGGCTGTTTTCACTCAAACTGTGAGAGGGTTTTTTTGGTGCTATAGCATCTGTCTACTAGATATTTGTCTACTAGATTCCACAACAGTTTAACTAGATCAATAGTGTATGCAGAGCAGAGCCTGAAAAACTATTTCCATTGATATAAGATAAACCAGAAAGTTGAGATCTAGCTAGGTTTTGGGATCTTGGGCCTAAAGGAATCAGTTGGTTTGGTGCTCTCCTGCTTTGGCCACATCATGTAAAATTCTATCTCAAAAGTGATCCAGCTCCATCTTAGTGTTTTGGTTTGCTTTTTCGTTTTCCTTCCCCAGCCAGCCCCAAGCTAAAGGATTTTCTACCAGCAAATATTTTTTTTTTTTTTTAGACAGGGAAAAATGACATTTTCTGAAAGGGTGGCTGAAAGCCTAAGGTGATGGAACCAAGCAAAAGCTAGAAATAGGAAATACAGCTTCTTGAAAACTTCTATAAACTAAAACTCAACCCATGTACTGCTTTTACTTTTCAAGGATTTTCTTTATGTAATGTCTCATATGGTATCAAGATAATTCTGTGTTTGCTGTAAATGCTGTCTCTTTTTGTTTGTCTTCTAGTGCTCTTTTCTAAAATAAATAATCTCATGTGTTTTCCTTCTTTAAAGTACCATCTAAAATGTAATTTCAAAGCAGGTACTTCAGGTGGCCTTCACAGTGGCTTGCAAAACCTCAAGGCATACCACAAGCAAGTAAATAGTAATAAATTATTCTGTTTGATCACTCAGCAGATGCAGATGTGTATGTAAGCACTTCCCTTTGTGAGTGCAGTAGAAAGAATGACACTAATTTAGACATTTATGAATAGAACTGATTGAATACAATGAACACAAATAACAAGTTTATTGTAAATAATAGAGCTAAATTCTCTACATAACAATTGACATCCTGCATAAAATAAAGAAAAAAATAGCAATATCTTTCAGAATCATTTTCTATTGTTAGTGTAGAACTATTTTTGATGCTATCTTATGCTAAAAAAAGGGTCCATGGAAGGCCCTCACACTAAGGACTTAAGTGTAAAAATTACCATTGGATGTACAAGAAATTGTAAGAATTACTTAGTCAAAACAAAATATGACATACTTTTATAGTCCCTTCTTCTATTAGTGATGCTTTATAGTTTCACTGGAACTACTTGTGCTTTCAGGTATGACTCAACACTATTAACAATATCTAATGCAGCTGTTATTCAGGATCATGTATATTGTTACTGTACATGCTATTGCTTTATATATTTAAAAGTACCTTCAGGCTTGAAATACTGTTCAGGTCACAGATATCAGATTCAGATTTCAAGCACTTCTTATTGCTGAGGTATTTGTATGAAGTGATATATAAACCTACAATAACAGCAGCTATTGCAGAAGTTGATCTGGGCTGAAATTACAGAACTTGTCTTTGGGCTTAGCTTTTAGGAGGAAATGTGAGGCCAATGTCTAGTATGATTGTCAAACTTGGTGCTTTGTTGAGTCTTGAATCGTGTGGAAAGGAAAGCAGCAAGCAAGAAGTGCCCATAAATACAGGGCTCATTATGATTGCATATGCTTAGTTATTAGATTCTCTCGGTCCTCAGATATTCTAAAACATCACCGTTTTCATTATGATAGGTTTACTACTATTTTGTCAAATGCAGTTATTACAGGTGCAGGTTCAAAAATCCTTCTTTGAAATGCTTATTTCCAAAGCAAAATAGACCAGAATTTAACAAAACAATAAAAAAATCTAAATATAAAGTCTATACTGAGTTATTAATTGAAATAAATGAGAATTCCCATTGGCTTCCATAAGTTATCCTCAAGTCCATAAAGCAGAACTCAAAAAATGCTTATTGAATTTATACTTCCAATTACTTCATTATGAGGTCTCAAATATTGTATTTAAAGTGGATTCTGAGTCAAACCTTGATAACTATGATGAGTCTTCAATAGCAAAAGAGGTTAACAAGTAGTACAGGAAAGATTTTCTGAGGGAGGAAGAGGTATTATTCTGTCTCCTGCTACCGTTAATTCCTTTTCAGCAACAACTAGTGTGTATTGGATTGTTCCAGAGGGTATTATATTTCAGCACTAGCCTCTGAAAATACCAGTGAACATCATACTAAGTAGGAACTACTGGACTTAGTGGTAATCTTTTTCTGCTCAACTTAATCTATCTTTCAAATTCCTACCTATGCTACATGTATTTTCAATCTATAGATTCTCAGCTGGAAAAGAATACAACCTCTTCTGTTGAGTGGGCAGAATTTTAAACTGATCATTTCAAACAAGTAAATATTTAAGGTATTAAATATTGTTTCATGGATTCAAGTAGTGTGCCTGAAATTTCTCACGAGCCACTCAGTCAATTAATTTTGGTGACAAGTGATTTCCAAATGATGGTAAATGTGTTTATTGGGTGTTTCCCCAGTAAGACTGTGTGTGTTTTTTCCTGGCGTTTGGGGTTTTTCTGTTGGTGGTGTTTTGGGTTTTTTTAAAGATTTTTGTATTTATTTATTTGTTTAAAAAAAGGTCTCTGAGTAAAAGGCCCCTTTTTTAAAAAAAAAAAAAAAAAATCTTAACTGTTGCTGTTTGACAATGTAGAAGTTCTCTGAGAAATGCTAAGTTGTTGGTGTATGTTGCCTGTTCCAATCTGGATCAATGTAGGAGATAACTGATTTTAACATACGTTCTTTATAAGTATACATTTGATAAAGAGCATCATGCAGCTGAAGTTTTTCATTCTTTTAAAGCTTTGCCTGATTTTTGCTGTCCTTCTGAATAAACAGAAAATGAAAGATTTTTATCAAAGTACTGCAAGATCAGATATTGTACATGCTTGTCATGAAGCTTTGACGAAGTATGATACTCATCATTTTATGTAATCCTGCTACTGTCTCTCCTAGGCTGTGGAGTGTTTGCACTGACTTGGGTAATTTAAGAACTGGATAAAAAGTGCCAAAATGAACCAGTCACATTCAAGTGTGAATAAGCTGTTATTTCCTAAGGTCAGATGTCTAAAATGGAGTACTAATAAAACATGATTACATTATGATGTCAAACAAATGAGTTGCAGTTCTGTAAATCTAGAATTTGACCTTTTGCTAAAATCAGGTGCCAAAGGTTTTTTCTTCATGTTTTGGGGGAATCAAGTAACAAATTTAAGGCCATGTTAGGTTTGCATGAGTAGATGAAACAAATATTTCCCAAGGTCTTTGGGTATCAGCAAATAATGAGGAAATTAGGAGATTTTGTTTATGAACCTTGACTTCTGCTGACCTCTAATCCCATCAGTGCATTTATCTGGGAGCTTTTTCTTGGTTCAGTGATGTAGGTTGCTAGAGATAACACTGTGAAATATGGGATTGCAGAAATGAACTTTGGAATCAAACACCTTAGTTATAGTTTCATTGTTTCAGGCAAGAGGATTGGTAGAGGTTGACTTGCATAATATTTGTTGTTGGCACAAAATGCCTGAGAATGAAGTCTTGTATGCCTTTCAATAAGTTCAATTGTATGCTTATTTCAGTGCGATGGAGAATGACACACAATGTTGAGGAAAAAATAAACACTGAGGAATTACACATATCTGGTTATGGTTCACAAAGTTCCCCAGTAATTGATCTGTTAGTTGTTTCTCAGGAATCAGTTATGTCTGGTGAGTTACAGTATTGTTGCAACTATTTTGTTATGTTGCTGTTTCTGAGAATATTTTCATCTTTGCAAAGCAGTGTACCTGCAAGATTAGGCTATCACTGATGTTCCAACATCCGCACACACCTTTATTTAGATATTGTAAGAAACATCTTAAGGCAAATTTAAAATAATTTGTAATCACAGTTTCCTTTATTAACAGTTTTAAAGGAACCACTTTCTCCGAGGGGGAGGGGGGGGAGGCAGAGAGAAAGAGAAAATACTATCAGAACATAAGGAGTAATGACTGTGCATTAAAGGAGAAAATCACTAATCCACAAGCAAGAACATTAAGTATCTCTACTTCAAGGCAGATTTACTCTTCTGGAACTGTAATGAATATTAATAGGGTCATAAAATATTATTTAGTAAGAAAGCATTACTTGTTTCCTTTGCACCCATGGCATTACCTCTTTATCTGGATTTCATAGTTAAAATTGGTCACCAATTTCAACTTCCAGGGTAACTGGCTATAAACGCTGTTAGCCAACAGTAAATATTCATTTAAGCATAACTTCTAAAATAATTTTCAATATTATTATTATATTAAATCTCAATACAAGTTACCTTTGCTTTAAAAAGAACTGAAATCATATTTAGTCTTTGACTTCTTTAGGAAGCAGCATCGAGAAATCCTTTTCCTCTTACAAAAGCCAGAGTGTATTAATCTGAATTTAAGACATGGGTGAAATGTTCAAAACTGTGTCTCAGGTATTTCCTTATGTGTCTAGATAGTTGTTTTACTTTTCCATACAGCTGAATGCACCAATTTATAATCCATTTAATAAAGGAGGTCATTACTGCATGTTGACATAAATGGTTTATTCAGTATTAAATATAAATAATAAAAAATTTGGAAAATTAAAAAACTCTGTCAGAAGCACTGCTGACTTGAAATCTGAGGGATCTTTGCTGTAACGTGATAAGACTCAGCAGTCAATTGTCAGTTGCACTTAAGAAACAGAAAAAAAAGGAAATAAAAAGGGTTCTAATTCATTGCCCTAAGTCATCAAAAGAGGAACATTTTGATCACTAAAATAAGTTAAGTATTTCAGATGAAGACTGAACAAATAAGACGCCTTTTCTATCCAAGAATCAAATTATTTGTTTGGAGGATGTTTTGAGCTGCCTTGTGTTACTTTATGCTCTATACAAGGTTGAGTTTACTGGTGATTCTTAACTATCAAGCACTAATGTTCACTTCAGAAGAGTGTTACTAAGTAATTTTAATCAAAAATTTAGAACATATTGTTTCATCTTTATACCTTTTGGGCTACTATGGAGTCCGAAGCAACAAGCTTTCCCAAAAAAAGGCTGTTGGGTTTTTGGTTTGGGGTTTTGTTCTCACATCTGGGTAAATAAAAATAGAAAAATTATTACAGTCAGAAGATTGTAAAAGGTTTTAGTAATTCCTGAGATACCTAGATTTCTTAGGCCTATCTGACATTTACACTATAAAACCAGAATCTGAAGACACAGTTTTGCACCTAGATTATATGAAAGTACTTGGAAATGCTGTAAATGGGATTGATAAAATAATAATGTCAATTCTGCAAAGCTTGTGAGCTTTTCTGTAGACCTTAGTGTTATAGAAAAGTGTATTACAGTATATTGGGAAAGTTTATAGATTGAATGCCCTCAGATATCCATTACATAGATTAAGGAAAAATTAGCTCAAAAATGTCTCCATTGCAATGAGATATATTGGAAAAGAAACTCTTTTAGTTCACTCCATTGTTCATGGTGAATTAGGTTCTGGCAAAGTGTTCTTATTTCAGGAAATTTCATTACTAACTTCATTTCCAAAACATAATAGCACAATTTCAAGTTTTACTATAGTATTCCTCCATTTTTTTTTTCTCTTTATTATTGTGCTTCCATGGTGGTTTTTGGTATTTTGTATGTTTTTGCAGTTTACAACTATCCTAGCACATCCATATATGCAATTGGCATAAGACATTGGTTTTGGCCAACCGAAATAAACAGTGAATGAAACATTTGGATCTAAATATTTTACAGAAAGCTTCAAAGAGAATGTGGATAAATTAATTTTCAATATGAACATTGGCAACATACTACATTTTAAATAAAAATAAGTGATTTAACTTGGCATCCTAAATTAAATGCTTCAATTACCATTTGAAGTTTCCTACCTGTTTTGTTTTTTTTTTTTTCTTTTTTTATAAAAGGAGAATAGTTTATTTTAAAACTGTGTGCTGTACACATAGAAAAGTGTACCATTAACATATAAGTACCCTTAGATAAAAGTGTGTACGTATATAGTTTAATCTGATGGGTGCCTTAAAAAGCACTTAAGACTTTGAATCCCTGTATGAAAATTCCCTCTTTATGTCAATTTTGAGAGCACCTTCTGGCCAGCTCCACACTACTGGGCTCTAACATTGTTGCAGGGCCCTGACCAGGGAAAAGAGGGGAAGTAGTGGAAAGAATTGGAAGAGTTCCTTGCTTGGTGACTCCCTCAGGGATATTTTTCTTTTCCTTTTCAAACTTCCCAAGGGAAGAATAGCAGGAGTAGACACATAATAGCCCAGAGGAGATCATCCAACTTACCAACTGTTATATTCTTCCTATTACATGTGCATTTATTACAAGGACACTCAAACTGTAGTAACTGCTGTGATCTTCATAGGTGGTGATATGCTTTCACTGTGTTCAGAGATGGAGCATTTTCCTGTCTACCTTCTATTTATTATATATTCTGCCTCAGTTTGATTTAGTTAGTTTTTTAACTAAAAATAATTTGTTTCATTTCCTCTTAGTTAATGTTTTCAGGCCTTGATTTTGTCTTTCCCTCCTCATTCCCAAGTCAACAAGGATTGATTAAATGCAAAAATGGTACTCATATAAGTGCTCTTGTACCATATGCTGAAGGATGCCATGGAATAAGAGGGAGTAATTTAGAACAGCCAGGGATTTCTGAGCTTTTATACCCTGTATTTGAGAAACTTGTAGCTGGTTCATAAAAAGTGATAAGGGAGAAAAAGGCAGTGATTTGTAAGGGTCTTCATGATGCATCCCTTTGGAAAGCAGGAATGTATATCTATCCTACTAACTTGCATCTCCTGAACTACTTTGAACTACAGGGAGGAGAGGCCTGCTTCTAAACAAAAAGCATCCCTCTAGGAAGTTTTCAACGCTCAGTTTGTTCTAAAGATCTAAGGCTACAAAGTTTGAAGAGGGTAGGATGATTGGAATATTAGTTAAATGTGACAAATGCATTATTTCTGTTTTCAATCTAGGTTTTCTTTTTACAAAGCATAATATAATGAAAAGTTGGTTTCTACCTTCAGAACGATAAAAAAAAATTACCAGCCCTTAACAAAACACATCAATTATCTATAAATTCGCGTTTGTTTTATGAAAATGAATAGATTTATCAAATACCCAGTAGGAATACTTAATTGAAAAAAAAAACAAACCTTAGGAGATATCTTTTAAGCTTAACTTCATTTTTTGAGGGGAAGGGTGTTTTTGTGGTCAATATTGTAATATGAAAAGCCTTTGAAAAAACATTCACTTTAAGAAAAATCATCATCGTAGAATCACAAAATACCTTGGGTTGGAAGAACCTTAAAGATCATCTAGTTCCAACACTCCTGCCATGGGCAGGGACGCCTTCCACTAGAGCAGGTTGCTCAAAGCCCCATCCAACCTGGCCTTGAACACTTCCAGGGAGGGGGCAGCCACAGCTTCTCTGGGAAACCTGTTCCAGTGTCTCACCACACTTACAGTAAAGAATTTCTTCCTTAAATCTAATCTAAATCTATCATCTTCAGTTTAAAACCATTAGACCTCATCCTATCACTACACTTCCTGATAAAGAGTCCCTCCCCATCTCCCCTGCAGCCCCCATTAAGTACTGGAAGACAACCATAAGGACTCCCCAGAACCTTCTCTTTTTCAGGCTGAACAACCCCAACTCTCTTGGCCTGTCCTCATAGGGGAGGTGCTCCATCCCCCTGATCATCTTCATGGCCTGCTCTGGACTGACTTGAGCAGGTCCATGTCCTTCTTATGTTGGGGGCCTCAGAGCTGGACACAGTACTGCAGGTGGGGTCTCAGAAGAGCAGAATAGAGGGGGAGAATCACCTCCCTCAGCCTCCTGGTCACACTTCTCTTGATGCAGCCCAGGATACGGTTTGCTTTTCTGGGCTGTGAGTGCACATTGCTGGCTCATAGTCATTTTTCCATCCACTAACACCCCCAAGTCCTTCTCCACAGGGCTGCTCTCAATCCACTCATCACCCAGCCTGTATTTGTGCTTGGGATTGCCCTGACCCATGTGCAGGACCTTGCACTTGGCCTTGTTGAACTTCATGAGGTTTGCATGGGCCCACCTCTCAAGCCTGTCCAGGTCCCTCTGGATGGCACATCCCTTCCCTCCAGCACGTTGACTGCACCACGCAGCTTGGTATCGTTAACAAACTTGCTGAGGGTGCGCTCAGTCCCACTGTCCATGTCACCAACAAGGATGTTAAACAACACTGGTCCCAATACTGACTGCTGAGGAACGCCACTCATCACTCTCCACTTGGACATCAAGCCGTTGACTGCAACTCTTTGAGTGTGACCACCCAGACAACTCCTCATCAACTGAGTGGTCCATCCATCAAATCCATGTCCCTCCAATTTAGAGACAAATATGTGTTCAGTACAGTGTCAAATGCTTTGCACAAGTCTAGGTAGATGATGTCAGTTGCTCTTCCCTTATCCACCAAAGCTGTAACCCTATCATAGAAGGCCACCAAATTTGTCAGGCATGATTTGCCCTTAATGAAGCTATGTTGGCTGTCACCAATCACCTCCTTATTTTCCATGTGCCCTAGCATAGTTTTCAGGAGGATCCGCTCCACAACCTTGCCAGGCACAGAGGTGAGACTGACTGGCCTGTAGTTCCCCAGGTCTTCTTTTTGTCCCTTTTTAAAAATGGGTGTTATGTTTCCCCTTTTCCAGTCAGTGGGAACTTCACTGGACTGCCACGTCTTCTCAAATAGGATGAATAGTGACTTAGCCCCTTCATCTGCCAGTTCCCTCAGGACCCACAGATGTATCTTATCAGGTCCCATGGACTTGTGCACTTCCAGGTTCCTTAGATGGTCTTAAACCTGACCTTCTCCTTCAGTGGGTGATTATTCTCCCAGTCCCCACCTTTACCTTCTATGTCTTGGATGATGTGTCTGGAACCCTTGCCGGCGAAGACTGAGGCAAAAAAGTCACTGACTACCTCAGCCTTCTCTGTGTCCCAGGAAACCAGGTCTCCCATTTCCTTCTGGAGAGGGCCCACATTTTCCCTAGTCTTCCTTTTATCATCAACGTACCTATAGAAGCCTCTCTTGTTGCCCTTGACATTCCTGGCCAGACTTAACTCGATCAGGGCTTTGGCCTTCCTAACCTGATCCCAGGCTACTCAGTTTCTGTGTATCCCTCCTAAGGCTACGTGTCCTTGCTTCCACCCTCTGTAGGCTTCCTTTTTGTGTTTGAGCTTGTCCAGTAGCTCATATATGAAGTTTTTTTTAAAGGCAGAATATTGTTCTCTAAGCCATCTAACAATCTTAGGCTAGTCTTTAACATTTGGTAGTACACATATTAGATAATGCCAATCATTTTAGTCCATTCACAAGATGCTTAGATAAAAGGAATCCATCGTGACAAATTGTTACTTCTGACTGGCTGATAACTTTATTTTCTGAAGTCATATCTTGAATGAAGGAAAATGTAATTTATATGTAGTTATTTTCAGTTTTGGAAAGTAGGATCAGTTTAATCCTGCAGTGATAGAACTATTTGATATATTTGAAGATATACATGAAGAGGTCCTTTTTGCTGGCTTTTTTATAATGGTATTCTAAACTGTGATACTTCTTGCTCCTCATCACTCCTGGCTTTCTAACTGCTCAGAAACAAACATCTCATAATTGCATATAATAATTATTTATGTATTCATTAGAGAGATACATGCGAGCTCAATTCAGTAGGAACATTTATGTATGTGTGGGTTGCATATATTTGATGAAATTGTATATCATGCTAACTCCACTACCTCTCATCACTGGAGCCCTTATTTAGTAGGATGACTATTATATGTTTTATATATGGCGTAAAAACATGTGTGGAATTATCCAAATTTATTTTAGTCGCTTCTGGATTTAAAAAACCCACACACAACCCCCCGCTCTTCCCCCTCAAACCCCAATAAAAAACTTAACATTTTCTACCAAAGGAAGTAAGGAAACAGAGTAACAAAATATCCCTGTGGTTGTGTTGTACATAGAATTAAATTGTCAATAGATTCTCAACCAGTTTTCTAAACAGATCTTGCTCTCAGAGTATCAAATCTTATGTTAAGTAGTTAGCAAGTGATTTATATGGAAATGCAATTTTGGCTGTATTAAAAAAGAAGGTGCCATATAAAGGCTATGAAGCAGAGGTATATGTAGTGCAATATTGTGTCAAAACGTGTTTAAAAAAGATGCAAAACAGTGAAAACCTGCAGAAGGAGAAAGCCACATAAGACTTCTCTATGTAGTTATTTAGTATAAGAATTGGGGAAACTGCCTAAGATGGAAGGGATCCAAACAATTCATCTGGTTGCCACTCTGCCATGAATAAATGATTGGAGGAAGTGTCATTTTTTAAAAATGTGTTTTGCATTATGATTATAATTCTTCCCAGCCTAGACATATGGTAGAGATGTATTTGTTGGAGGAAATAGTTACAGTGTTTTAAAACTTGCTGAACACTCTATTTAAGAAATAGTTGATGCTAAACAAAGATTAATGTTTTGTTTATGCTTATGAAGTGCTGAGTTAATGTCTACTTTGAGTAACAACATATACATATTAACAACTTCTCTGAGTTAGAACAAAGATACATTTAGTCCAGTATCTTTGCTCTAAGACTGCTTAGTAAAGATTACAAAAGAAGAAAAAACATGTAAGATTCCTCTAATATGATTTCTTTTCTCTAGTGATTCTTGTCTTGGAGACTGCTTGTCTTTAACAGCTCTTGATGGATGCCTCATTCATAAATTTGATTTTGGACCCATGTGAAATTAACATCCACAACATTCTGTTTCAGAGACTTTCACAAGTTTGGATAGAATAAGTATCTTTTTTTCTCCATTGTGCACACTTTCTGTTTAGTTTATTTAGTTCTTGTATGATAAGAAACCGTGTTCTGTATTCCTAGTCTCCAAGACACTTTTTTTTTAAGATCGTGATATAACTTTGTAGTCATCTCTTTTCCATTCTAAAAATCTCAGTCATTTAATAGGTGCTTGTATGGAAAGCCTCCCACACCTTTGATTATTCTTGTTGTGTTTCTCTGTTCTTTTTCAAGTTTCCTGCAAGATTTTTTTATAGAGGGAGGGACAAAAAGCAAACAATCAAGTTGCTCATGCAACATGGATTTATACAGTGGGATAGTAATGTTTTTCTGTTTGGGTACTAGTCTTTGCCTAATAATTCCTTTTATTGTCATATTGTCAGGACTGACTAGATGTTTTCATAAAACTGCAGATTATACTCTCAAGGTCTCACACGTAAGCAATAATAACTAGTTCAGAGCCCATCACTGTGTAAACAAGGTTGAGCACTTTTTTTTCCTTCATGCAGTTTTCGAATACTGAATTAAATATATTGAATTTGTCATGTCAATATCATAAGTAAGGTCTTTAAGCAAATCAAGTTTTATGTTTGCTACCTAAACTACCTGATCAGTTGTTCTCCAAAAATTCTATCTCATTTTCTTACCCCTTTTCCTGGATGATGTTGAACAACATGAGTTCCAGTGGAAGTCCAGGTGGAACTCCACTAACTTTCCTTCATAAGAGACCTACAACAGACTTCTTCAATGGAGAAGTGAAAGAAGATCATTCCCCAGCCCATGCCAAGATCTGATGCACGTTGTTTGTGAAAGGGTAGATCGGAAGATACTGTGAGTAGAACTGTGGTATAGAAGACTGAAGTGCTAATAACCAGAACTTAGTCCAGTCTGTCTTTAGTTTGTTCTTTAACCTTTGTGTCGATCTTCTTAGATACATAGCCCATTGTCTGCTTTGATCTTGGGGAAATATACCAGGTATGCAAAGCCAAAAGAGGAATACACAGAGTCCTTCTTGTTCTCGGAATGTGCCACTGTACTCAACAGGAAGTCATGGTCTTTTGCATGGACACCTAGTCTTAAGAGGAGTAAAACTATACTCAGCGAATAACTAAAGTTAGAAGCCTCTGTACAGTCAGGATATGGTGGGTTGACCTTGGCTGGACATGAGGTACCCAGCAAGCTGCTCTATCACTCCCCTCCTCAGCAGGATGGGGAAGAGAAAATAAGATGGAAAAAAACCTCATGGGTCAAGATAAAACAAAAGCAAAGGCTCTGTATGGAAGCAAAGAAAACCAAAATATCTATTCTCTACTTCCCATCAGCAGGTGATGTCCAGCCACTTCCTGGGAAGCAGGGCGTCAGTACACGTATCATTGCTCCAGAAGACAAATATCATAATAATGAATGTTCCCCCTTCCTCCTCCTTTCTCTTAGTTTTTATTGCTGAGCAGACATCATATGGTATGGAATATCCCTTTGGTCAGTTTGGGTCAGATGTCCTGGCTATGTTCCTTCCCAAGATGTTGCCCACCCCCAGCCGACTAGTGAGGGGGGAATGTTGGAGAGACAGCCTTGATGTTGTGCAAGAACTGCTCAGCAGTAGCCAAAACACTGGTGTGTTATCAACACCTTTCTAGCTACCAATACAAGGCACAGCACTATGGTGCTGTGGGGAAAATTAACTCCATCTCAGCCAGACCCAATATACAGGTAGAAAAACCTACTTTGTGGTCTGGTTTATTTCTTTTTCCCTCTAAATGTAAACAGTCATGTCAGCCAGTTGATAGATTTTTCAGAATCTCTTTCATCCTAAACTACTCCCATCTGTTCTTATTTCTATGTTAAAGATTTCTATGAGGACCTGCTTCATAACTGTAGTCTTCAGACTGCAGGGAGCTACTGGATAACAGTTGCATGGCCCTCTTCTTTTTGCAGTGGAAATGCAGTAGTTCTGCTGTGCTTCAGGCTTTCTAACTACAGTCCAGGTAATTTAATCCTGAATTACTATTTTAGAATATTGTCCTGTCCTTTTCCTCAGAGAACTGGATGAGGACATAGTTTTTACAAAGTTGGGTTATTATAAAACTCGAGATAAGTCCAGAGATATTAGATGTTTAGAAATTCTATTACCATTCTGGGAAAGAAGCTTTGAAATTTGAAAGTGAAATGAAACTACACAGTAAATAAAATTGGCAAATTATTATATTTATAAACTGAAATCTTCGTGCATAAAACTCTGAGTTACAAGGGCTGTCAACTCTCCTCTTAAAATTCCCATTTCATTATTGATTAGTTCCAGAAATACTTCATAGATTGAACTGCTGCATTTTAAATGTTTCATCTGAGGTAACTGCAAGTATGCACTATTGATGTTCAGCATCTGTATTTGCAATAAACAGAAGGAGCATTAAATTTGAATCTATACTAGTAAAATTGAAAATATTTATGCTAACTCTTAGCATTTAAATAAAATGTTTTTGCTTGAATTAGTCATGTGCAAACACAAGAAACATACAGAAATTGATTTTTGCATAAATTCCTTTGTTTAGACAAATTCAACAGCATGTTTACAATAAATAAGGTCAAAACCAATTATCACTATTACTTTAGTTAATTAGTACTTCCACATTATCTGGATAGGAAAGCTGTATTTAACATCTAACTTCATTTCCTGTGAAATTTGTTGTCAAGAGGAAAACAGAAAACATTATAAGGAGTAGTGGACTAGCATTCCTTTTTAATTATGTATTATTCCTGATGCACACTACTGACTATTCTTACCCAAATGACAATATATCAGTTGAAGCACTGCATATTTATGCTGCAGGCTACAAGGTTGATTAAAAATAGCTGAGTTAGCTTTAAACTAGCTATTTCAGATAAAAGTAGAGTTCTGGACAGTGCAACATGTAGCTGCAGCAACATCTGCAGCAGAAAGGCTTCTCCTTCTAACTAAGCAAGACATTTTAGATAGCTTTATACTCGACAGTGGACCCACTTTGAGCATCTGACTACTAAGTTTTTTTGAGATCGTGTGTTACTCAAGTGAGACTACCATTAATTTCAGTTGAATTCATTGACAGTAACTAGAAAGCAGGTAAACAATAGCACCGGTAGCAAGAGTTGCTGAAGAGACAAAGCACACAAGAAGGTAGTTTAATACAGTGATTGATAGAGAGAGAAAGAAATTTGCTAAGCAAAAAGATGCAGAAGAATCTGTAATTAACAAACACTCCCTCAGAACTTAAAATTGAAAGCCATGATCCTTGGTCCTTTCTCTTGGCTGATGCCAAATAATTGTGGGGTCCACTGCAGAAATAGTGAATGATGCCTGTAGAAATATGGGAAGCTATGGCAGCTCTCAGGCCTACAGTTTCTTAGATCAATTTGGAGTTTTGTACACTCTAAAGGTCTAAATCCATGTAAGCAGGACTTCCAGTAGTTCTAGATGGGATTTTTATTATCACAATCCTTTTAATATAACTTATAATTACAGTCTTTTAATTAAGATATTAGAAGAAGTTTGTATCAACTTTACTTGACCTTTTGTTATTGCATTATGAAGTAAATTTTAGTTATATTTTAGCACATATGCCTTGGTGTTCCTGTCTTATTCAATAAAGAGAATAGAGAATGAATCAGAAGTATAGTGTAAAACTAGCTTTTGTCTCTTGAGGCCTTTGCCTCTTTTGTTATTGAAGCTGAAAGGTGTTTAGGCAACAAGGCAGATAATTACAATAAGAAAAAAGAGAAAGCTAATGGTAAACAAATATGTTTTTAAGTGGCAAAATTTTACTGCATCACATAGACATACAAAAGTCTATGGGACCGGATGGGATACACCCGAGGGTGCTGAAGGAGTTGGCTGGGGCGCTTGACAAGACACTTTCCATCATTTACCAGCAGTCCCGGCTGACCAGGGAGGTCCCGAAGGATTGGAAATCAGCCAATGTAACGCCCATATGTAAGAAAGGTCGAAAGGATGATCCGAGGAATTGCAGGCCTGTCAGCTTGACTTCGGTGCCCGGGAAGCTGATGGAGCATCTCATCCTGAGTACCATCATACAACACATGTGGGACAACCAGATGATCAGGCCCAGTCAGCATGGGTTTATGAAAGGCAGGTCCTGCTTGACAAACCTGATCTCCTTCTACGACAGGGCGACCTGCTTATTGGATGAGGGAAAGGCTGTGGATGTTGTTCACCTTGACTTTAGTAAGGCCTTTGACGCTGTTTCCCACAGCATTCTCCTGGCAAAACTGGCTGCTCGTGGCTTGGATGGGCACACGCTTTGCTGGGTAAAAATCTGGCTGGATGGCCGGGCCCAGAGGGTTGTGGTGAACGGAGTTAAATCCAGTTGGCGGCCGGTCACGAGTGGTGTCCCCCAGGGCTCAGTTTTGGGGCTGCTCCTGTTTAACATCTTTATTGATGATCTAGACAGGGGATCGAGTGCACCCTCAGTAAGTTTGCAGACGACACCAAGTTGGGTGGGAGTGTTGATCTGCTCGAGGGTAGGGAGGCTCTGCAGAGAGATCTGGACAGGCTGGAGCGATGGGCTAAGGCCAACTGTAGGAGTTTCAATAAGGCCAAATGCCGGGTGCTGCACTTGGGCCACAACAACCCCCAGCAGCGCTACAGGCTTGGGGAGGAGTGGCTGGAGAGCTGCCAGTCAGAGAGGGACATGGGGGTGTTGAGTGACAGCCGGCTGAACATGAGCCAGCAGTGTGCCCAGGTGGCCAAGAAGGCCAATGGCATCCTGGCTTGTATCAGAAATAGCGTGGCCAGCAGGGACAGGGAAGTGATCTTACCCCTGTACTCGGCACTGGTAAGGCCGCATCTCAATTCCTGTGTTCTGTTTTGGGCCCCTCACTACAAAAAGGACATTGAATTACTCGAGCGTATCCAGAGAAGGGCAACGAAGCTGGTGAAGGGTCTGGAGCACATGTCGTATGAGGAGCAGCTGAGGGAACTGGGGTTGTTTAGTCTGGAGAAGAGGAGGCTGAGGGGAGACCTCATCGCCCTCTACAGCTGTCTGAAAGGAGGTTGCAGAGAGCTGGGGATGAGCCTCTTTAACCAAGTAACAAGCGATAGGACAAGAGGGAATGGCCTCAAGTTGCACCAGGGGAGGTTTAGATTGGATATTAGGAAATATTTGTTTACAGAACAGGTTGTGAGGTATTGGAATGGGCTGCCCAGGGCAGTGGTGGAGTCCCCATCCCTGGAGGTGTTTAAGAGTCGCACTGACGTAGCTCTGAGTGATATGGTGTAGTTGAGAACTGTCAGTGTTAGGTTGATGGTTGGACTAGATGACCTTCAAGGTCTTTTCCAACCTTGATGATTCTGTGATTCTGTGGATTACCTTTGCTTTTGCATCAAATTTCCTAACTAGCATAATTGATCAGACCAATAGTTCATTCAGTTTAACTGAATTGTTTAACTGGACATGATTGCGTATTCCTCATGCTCAGGATATGAATTTTGAGACAAGGATATCTTTACAGAGGTTCTGAGTACTCTTAGATAAAGCTGAAGTTAACTGAATCTGTACTTTGAACAAATAAAATGGTATCCATATAAAGAACAGTATCATGTTGGGAATCTAGGCCACTTGCACACTTTGGACAGTTTAACCTTTCTTTGCGTCACTTCCATACCTGTACTATATGATGTTAGTATTATTGCTCCCTAGAGTCACATGAGACATGAAGGCATGCTGGCAGAGTTTGAAAAACATGTAGCTGTCCCTTCAAAGCTCTTGATGAAGGGTGGAAGGATACTGTTAAGAATTTTTCAGAAATCCACCTAAACTACTTGACCTGGATCACCTTTGCCTTTCACAACCCTTACCACTGCCATTAGTAATTCAGATTTGTCACAGACTCTTTTGTAGCTGGGATCATTGAATCACAGAGGGGAACTGAATCCCCAGAAGGAAATTCTGTCTGGCATTTGGCTAAACTCCTTTATTCATGTTGAACTTCTGGTCTACCTGGATCCTTGTCTGCAAAGCTGATTTGTAGTCAGCTGAATCTCTGTACTCTTACATGGGCTTAGTTGGTTCCAAGTGCAAGATTTTTCATTTGTCTTGGAAGAATTTCATAGTTTGTCAGCCCATTCCTCCTGCTTATAAACATCCCTTTGAAGGGTGGTCTTGCAGAAGTATGCTTCCTGATCCTGTGAATTTGGTGCCAACTTCAAGATTTCTGAGGGTGCATTTTGTCATGTCATCCAAGTCACCAATGAAGGAAGTTAAACAGAATCATTCCAGTATTGAAACCACTTGCAGTGAGCTGATCCTTAGTCCATGAAATGCTGACCATGGCCCTTCAAGCCTGAAGGCAAGTAAGTTACTTATAGTTCACTCATGCAGTCCACACCTCCCTAGGTGGGGCCCAATAGTGCTGTGCACCACTGCATCAAAACCTTGCTAAAGTAAATGACATTCACTGCTGTTCCATTAACAATATGGCTCATCATTTCATAGTAGAAGCCAGTTCAGACTTAAATTTCATGCATATATTCTGATAAATGTTCCCCCCTACACAGATGTTTAAATACAGCTTTTTCACTTCACTAGGAAGTCCTTGCTGTTAACATTGCCTATGTCTTTGCAGCCTGCAATTTTGTTGACATTGTATTTTTAAAAATTTTATACAAAATTATTGTTCACTCATTACCAGTCTCTATATTTGAATTTGTCATCATCACAGGGTGCATAATTTGAACTTATTTATTTAAAGTTCAAAAAATTACCATGTAGATCAGTTTGATCACATAACACCACTCATGAATACTTATGTGTGTCACTGTTTCCATTGAAAACTTTATTTTCAACTTAATGGCATTCCATTTTTAACATTCCTAATTTCCAGTACTGGGTGAACCTTGTGTTGGTGATGTGCTAAGCATTTACAATTGGTCTTATCATGAATCATGATTGACTTTATTCCTCATTAGATCTCCTGTGAGGATTTAGAAAATGTAGCGTATAATCCTCCCATATGTTTATTGGTACTTATCAGGCTTTTCTGTATTCTTCAAATTGAAAAGTCTTTGTCTGAAAATAGTCAGTCATCATGGTTAATTAATTGTATATATCTTAAAGTTTTTTTAGATATTTTAAAGAAAAGTACTATCAATGGCTAAGTCAATTAATATACTTGATCATTGAAGTGTCAGTGCGAGAAGGTGTATTTTAGAGTTGTACTAAACCTGAAGGTGGGGGTGTTTGTTTCATTCTTGGCTTTTTTCAACATCACTTTTTCAGTATCTGGTGTCATGACCTGATTTTGGTAAATCATCAACCTTGACCCAGTTATCATGGAATATTCATCTCTATTATTGTTCAGCTAGAACTATATTTACTACATGAAATTCAGTTATGTCCCAGTCATATAGAATATAAGGACAAAGCTATGACTAAGAGGTTTTTGAATATAGTTTGTTAGGCAAAATAGTCTTTAATATCAGGTCTTCTCTCCATAACTTGCTTTCCTTATCCATCCTGGAATTAGATCAAAAGTGACATATTAGGGATAGACAAACTGATTTTAAAGTGACTGAATTTTTGGCACAATTTTATTTTAAATTTCACTGCTGATATAGTTTATGGAGGCTCTGTGGTCTCTTGTCTGCCAGATAAGTGATAGGGAACCTAGGGAAGGCCCCCCTCCCAGAAAGATGAGGCCTGAGGAAACTCTGGTGCAAATGGTGACCTCCTGTGAAGTCAGAAAAAAGAAGACATATACAAGCTAGGATTAATTTCTTAGAAGACAACAAACAGTTAAATTTAAAATGGGAATTGGGTAATAGGTGAAACAAAAATTATTTTTTGTTGTAAGCAGCCCAGGAAAGTGAGTGGGATTGGCTTGAGGAAAGCAAAGAAACTGATTCTTGGACTGAGTTTAAGAGGAACTTGCAATCTGTAATAAGTGGAAGGTGAGAAAATCAAGATGGTTGATATGGAAGATCTTGTGAAAAGTTTTCCATTTTTGCTTTAAAACAGATTCTAATGAAATTGTCTAAATTTTATGTTTACGAATCCAGAGGGGTTTATTAATTAGCCTGGTCCTATTTCTCTGTAGACAATCTTTTCTATTTATTTCATTTATATATTATAGTGAAGTTCTTCATCAATGGATTTTCTATTTGTATATGTGTGAGTAGATACACATCTCCCAAAGCTTCATCCTTTGACTTTGTGCTTATATCACTGGAATAAATTAGTGGGTATCATAATAACTACTGTTATTTTCCTCTGACAGCATTGCTTTAATCCCTTTAATCTTTGAAGGTCTCCATTTTGCAGATTTAAAGCGCAGTATTCAAAATATGTTCCTTAGGTATGAATAACTTAGGAGCAGGGTTTGTTTTTAATTTAGGGGTTATAATTGTTACAAAATCCTAGACATCTGAGATTTAAAACTTTTTATTTTCTTTAAGAAAAAAAGTAAAAATATGTGGGTTTTGATTTTTTTTTTTCCCTTAGCATCATATTATTGTCCAAACATTGATAGAACTTTATTTTCTTTCTTCCTTAGGAGCAGCTACCCCTTCATTACAAGTTAGGGAATTCCTCAGGTTAAAACAATGGAATTGTTGAGTTGTTTGGCTAACAGACCAGCTAATGCTAGTATTCTTGCCAGAAAACTTACTCCTTTGACTCATTATTTTAGTGTCACCACCATAAACTGCCTCTGGCTCAGGCAGTACTATGCTGATGGGTGCTAAAACAGAAGTCAGGGGAATTATCACTATATACTTGCCCAGTGTTTTCTTCTCTGGGCATTTGCCATCGACCATTATCAGTTACAGGATATCTCTGTTCTGACCATGTAGATTTTTAAATATGTGTTTAGGATGGCTTTACTATACAGCTGTGTTACTGTGATAGATCGTGGACTCTGTCTATAGAGCTATGGATTCTGCTTGATGTAAATTCAGACTACATTTTGAGTTTAGACTGCAAAGGTTAATCTTTGTGGTATATGTCCCATTATGTCTGAGTACCCACCTCATGTGTATCCCCCATTCCACCCTGCCCCTTTCCTTTTATCATTTGTCTTCAACCATACTTAGTGAAAAGCGTTACCAAGCAAGAAGCACTTTTCCAGACTGGCCATTTATCAACTGTCATTCAGTAAAACTTTTTATATTTTAGAAGCTGATCAGAAAAGCTGTATCTTCTTGTATCTGGAGCCTGATGAAATGGCCAGCTTCATAATCCCAGATCCTGAGGGATTCTCAAGAAGAGTGATCTGGAGTAGGGGGAAGTGAGACTAAGTTTACTTTTCTAAAAATTTGTGAATTTTAAAGTTTAAATCTGCATCTGCAATATGCATTGGCTTGTTCTATGCATGACTGAGAAGATAAAGTGTAAAACTGCACAGTCTTGGATGGGATGCTGGTAAAGTTTGTATTTAGGCTGTGGAAGTGTTCCAGAGATGTCAGGACTTGACATTGCAGACAGCTGAATGCTGTTCCAGGTCTTGACAAAAAGCTATACAGGAAGATCAGAAAAGTGTGATCTAAAGAGGAGTTTCTAGATTCTTTGGTTTGTAGAAGTCTAAAAGTCATGGGGACCCAGTGTCTGGGTCCATGGCAGGATTCTGGCAGACAACCTCTACAGGATGCACAAGGACATAATCACACTTATTGATATGTATTTGATACACTAATGGAAGAGTCTAAGTAGTTATTTAGTATTGATTTATACTGGCTAATGTATCAGTGATCAGGGTTTTGAAAATAATCTTTTACTCATCTTGGAACAAATTAAAAGGTTAGTAGCAATAGAAAACAATCCGGTTAATAGTTCTGTACTTAACTGTATATACTCCTGCTGTTCTGACAGCAAATTATAGTATGGTAACATCTTCTAAAGCGTGTACTATTGTTCAGAATAAGATCTAAATCTGAATAAAATATCTGAGATAAGATATTGAATGTAAAATAAAGTGCTCACTGTCATGATTTCCCTGTTGTCCAGACTAGTATATTTACTGGAATATTACAGGTCCCTTCTTCCCATACATGAGGAGATGTACATGTGGAAACAGGTGCATCTTGCCCAAAACCTAGGCAGGAAGTGGCAAGGGTGCATCCCTACAAACTCTGACTTAGCAAACACAAGTTGTGTCCCCAAGCCACAAGGTAGATATAACCACAAACCCCACTCCCCTTGCCCCACTCAGTGATAAATCCAAATAAATTAATTCCAGATCTAAAAGAAACTGGCTGATGCTCACTTCAATATCTATAGAGTTATTGCATAAATAGTATATGTGAATAAATTTAACAAAGGACAAGTAGAACTAATAGGATCAATGAGTGTGAGTAATGTGGTAGAGAAATAAAAAGGGAAGAAGGGCTGGGGAGAAGTAAAAGGAGATGAGAATAAGAAGAGATGAAAGAAAAGACAGTGGAAAGAAAGAAAGAAAAAAGTGAAGCCTATTCTAAATGCATCTGAGCCTATGTGTAGCTGGGAAAGCTACTAGAAGATAAAGCAAAGATTTGTTAAGTTTTTACATGGAAGTAAATGAGAGAAGCTGCCAAAATACTGCATTTAAATATAACAATGTTGTGTAAGGTTGTGTATACATACAATTTGAATGGATATTTTTTGAAGTGGTTATTGATTTGCAGTTAAACACTGAGATTGTTGGATGTCAACCTCCTTGTTTGCTTTCTATGATTTATCATTTTCATATTTTTTTTTTCCAGAAGGGAAATTGGTTTTGAAGTTATCATTGAAAAGGAATCATTTGTCTTTTGAGTGGAACAGATTGCATCAAATTATCAGTATTTTTTGGAGCATTTCCCTGGGGAAAAGTATCCTGGTTTTAAGATTTTTATCTACCATGATAAATTCCACTTGAGTTGGGGTATTCAGAAGCATTGCTTAGGCTGCTCACAGCTGCAAGTACAGCTCTGTTGTGGGAGTCTGTAGTTTGATCTGGCCCCCTTTTCTCTGAAGTTGTTGTTGCTGCTCATTACAGATTCTGGTACAGCACAGGAACATTCAATGTTCTCTTCAGCAGAATGATCCCTTCACACTACTTGTTTCTGACTACATCATTCCAAAACTGAAAAGTAAGCTACTAAATTTACAATTAACCCAAAATTCAATGAATAAATGCAATGTTGTTGATAATTCTCTTTTGGAAACAAACCAAAATCACACTGATATTTAACTGAAGAAGCATAAGTAAGAAAACAAGCAAAACAGACTTTCACTTGACTATTTTCTGCCCTTCTAATTAAATATAATCATAATTTGAAGACAGCGATATCTGTGCAATCACATATAGGCCCATGGCATTCCCAGTTTAGGGCTCCAGGTACCTGTCTCTGTTTTTTTATAAGTCTAATGAAATAAGAATATATTGACAGTGACTGTAGAAAGCAAACATATCTTTCTTTACATTTCTTCCATAGGTTCACTCACTATAATAGTCAGCATTTCCAAAATATACAAAAAAATCCTTAAAATATATTTTAAAATATATATTCCTGGTGTAGGTAATTTCCAGTGCACAGAAACATGTCATGAAGAACTTGGGGAAATGCATAGAAGTTGACAGGATGCATAGAAGTATCAAACTGAAGCTGTTCAGACACTTGGTGATGTGCATAAGGAAGTTGATGTTAATGTGATAAGGAAAATTAGAGAGATGTTTTGGGAATGGTGCATTACATTTGGCAAAGATGAACACCCCCACCCCCCACCCCCCCAGAAGAAACAGGATAGATTACGTCATATTTCTTTTTCTCCCTTCCGGAATGTGTAAGCACAGCTAAAAATGAATGTAAATAATAGCAACATGGAAAATTTCATTCAACCTAAGTAACCTCCAGAATTTCTGTTAGTATCTTTTTTATATGCTTTTTTTTTCTTTTCATCTGTGATTTTTACCTCTTTTGTACATCTTTCTTAAATACCTTTCTCACCACCGCTGCAAAGTCTCATCACTGCAATTTTGAAAGATTTGAAGTTCAATTATGTGCATCTATAAATATTAACTTCAGAAAATTAAACACTGAGATTCCACAGAAAGTTATGTGACTAAATTTAACATCCCATCAATTTGCATCAATAGTTGGTAATCTTGTTTCCTGATATTACTGTTTTTAAAAACCTACACATTTAAGACCAATTCTTCAACAGCTGTTATTAACAATATACTAGCGTAACAAGAACTATTTTTCTTTTTAAAAAGAAAACATCTAAACCTCAAGCACAGTCAGCATTTATTTACCAACGACAGTGCTGTTGTTGAGAGTCATCTTATTCTCCATATTCTGAACAAAACCACTTATTCTCTGCTGAATTTACAATGGATGTTAGTGTAAAGTGCTAAATGTTGCACACTAAATGAGAAAATTAGTTACAAGTCCATGAGTTTTTTTGAAATGCTAATGTATCTCATTTGAGGTACATATGCTAATATAGCTCAATGATCTGCTTTATTTTTGCACAGGCCACTCTTAGCATATGCTCTCTTCCTATCTTAAAATAGAAAAAAACATTTTTCATGGATTTTTAAAAAGCAACTATTGCTGCAAGAACAACTCTGTTTAAGAAAATGTCACCAGAAATTGTTGCAATGCTATGGATGCACAGTGAATAAGTGTATTCTTACAAACGATTGGACAGGTAAGATGTCTTAGCTGTGGGTGTCATATCCTCTCATATCAAGACAGGTATGATTGGAATAGGTCATTTGGCATATTTTCTTAAACAGTTGTGTAGCATTCTAGGTGAGAGTATTTATCATATTTTCTGGACTGCTGTGGTTTCTGTTGCTTTTGGAAATATTTTTAGTGTACAAATGTTTTAATTATATCTTACTAATCTTAAGTATAGCCTTTAAAATGGGATTGAAGTCTAAAAATGGCAATAAGTTATTAGGAAATTAGTGTTTTCTTTATTCTGAGATTTTCTTCTAAACAGACTTTAAAATTAATTTTTGCTACAACTCTATTGGCTAGAAATATATTGTTATATAACTTTGAATATTGAGTCTATAAAAGTTGCAAGTTTATATATACACATAAACCTAAGATACCATATCTGACTGCTTTCAGATCAGCAATTCCAGTAACATGCATCAAATCAAATTTTAACCTGTCACAATAACTTTGAAATTTCCCTTAGGATTCATTGAATGATGCATAAAATCAGTTACAGAACATATTGAGAGGATACGTTAAGGTTGGGCAGGCAGTTTCAGTCTGGCGAGATGATAGTAGAAACAGGAGGCTGAGAGATTTATTATTTACCAGTTCATTTACTGTCTCTTCAAGAGATGTAAATTAATAAAAGCTGGAATTCCGTTCTTCTTCATAAGGAGAAAGAACTAGTCTGTCAGTCAGGATATGCAAAGTTTGCTTTGTTTTGCTTATCCCTAATAAATAGTCTGTGAGAAACAGACTGACAGTGTTTTCCTCTGCAAGAGAAGACTTTGAAGCCATATAGATTGCAAGTTGACTTTCTTGGCCCGTGTTTTCCTCTAGGCTGAAAAAAATCTCATAAGAATTGAATGGCTTCTGCAACTTCAAAGGATTCTCATAACAAGCCAATCCATAGGGCGAACCCTTTATCTGCACTACTGTAAATATCCTTACCGTAAGCAGTAGTGATACTTTTCAAAACATGCTCAAATTTACCTAGTATTCCTGTAGTACCGATAAAAGAATATTAGGCAAACCCTAATACATATAGGTATTTCTTTATATTTTCCAAAGTGTCTTTAGCCAGATTTGAATGCTATATCTTTACAAGTTTCTTATTTCACATATTTCCTGTCCAAAAAGCAATTCTCCAACTGTCTTATCTGGTTCAGGTGTTGATTCAAAGTAACCATGATAGGGTGGTCACCTGAGAAACCTGATGAATATATTTGGGTTGTCAGTTAGTGCTGCTAATACTGCACTTCTGGCAATTCTTCATCTTGTGTGATGTATTAAACGAGGTGCAGCCCACAGCTGCATAGAAACATGCTGTGTTTCTGTATATGATGACAAGAGAGTCTGAAAGAATCACTGACTCCTCATATTTCCATGAATGATGCTTCTGAACTATTTTTAATGATCCTAGTGCCCTGCAGAGCAAGTGAAAGTATATGTTTTATTGATTTTAACAAAGACCTAAGTGAATCATTATAGTCCATGTTGCACTCATTTATAACTTGAGTGCTTTAGGCTGTGCAGATTTGTGAGAAACACAAGGTCTTGAGAAGGAGTTTGATTCAATGGACAGAGCAAGTGAAATTCATTTAATTTAAGTAAGAATTAAATTTAAAACACATGTATAATAAGCTTTGAAATTTTGTTTTACTTTTGTCATGAGAAATTAGCAAAAAGTGATTATCGCTGATTTTCATAATGATTGCCATCATTCACATTTTTTAAAAAAATAGTTAAAACAAGTATTTGTAATATGTAAGCAATGCTGAAAAGATTCTTTGCCGTTTAGAGATAATTCTGTTAAAAGCAATTAAAAATATCAGAAGGGTGAGTTCACCTACTGAATAAATGATTTTCAGGAGGTAGTACATACTCTTTATTAATTCAGCTTCATTACAGTTAAATTACTTTTTTCATTAAAACTGTTAAAATACTTTAAATCATGTTTCACTTAGTTAAAGCTAGGGCATGTAAACACTAAAGAAAACTTAGAAATCACATTTGCTGGGTGAATTCCATGTAAAATAAAGAAGCATGCCTTAAGACTATAAAAATGGCTGTACTGGTCCCAGGCCCAACTAGTCCAACAGTTTCTCTCAACCATGGACTTAAGTTACTGTCTAGAGAAGTGTAAGAATAATATCATTATACTTTGTTCATACTCTCCCAAGTGATTGTGCGATCTTTTCCTGCACATGTAAGTTTCTGGAATCCACCTTTAGCACACAGTTTTTTCAGATCTATCACTCAAGCATGAAAACTACTGTCCTTTGTTTTGAAACTGGCCTCCCACTTGCTTCTTTTGATGGCTTTCCACTCTTAGAAGAAACAAAAATACATCACTATCTTTTTCAGCTTTTCCATGACAACCATGATTTTGTAGAATTCTGTCAAAGCCCTCTACGTCATCTGTTTTGTAAAAGAAAAATCCAAGCCTGTTTGAGCATTTTTCAGATTTAAACTGCTCTATACGCTTATCATGCTTGTTTTTCCTGAGTTTTTATCTAATTTGCAGCGGACACAAAGCTGCATATGGTATTCATGTAGACAAACCATGTGGACAAAATTACGGGTTTTTTGTTTGATTTTAGTTCCTTTCCTAAGAATTACTAATCTTTGAATTGAATTTTTCTCTAATAAAGAGGACAGAGTTGATAAAACTACTTATCATAACTCCATTGTCTCTCTTCTGCCAAGTCAATTTACAGCCCATTGATCTAGATTTGAAGGATTGCTTTTGCTCTTGTATACTACTTTCCCTACTGTTGAATTTATCTACTATTTTATGTTCAAGTTCTCAGTGTCATAAAGTCCTTGAGCTACTTCTTACAGTCTACATTCATTATTCCTACTTCAGAGAACCAATAAAAACTATGGACTGCTTTAATGGTAAAGAGTGTATTAGTGCAGACATCTATAAACTTCTGTAAGATATAATAATCTATATTTTATTTAGTCCTTTTATTCACTTCAGCTGATTTTTTAATTTTTTTTTTTTTTAATGACTTTTGCTTATGTGGTCGTTTTTGGTCCTAACAAAATCAGATGAAAGCTGTTTCCACAATAAAAGAATTTGATTCTCAATTCACTAAAGCAAGAGGTCAGCTGACATATTCTACTTTCCTGGTTCTTAAATCCTGAAACATTCTTTATCTGAATAAAGAATACTGCATTCCATATTTGTAAGAAGAAATAGAAGGCATAGATTTTTTGCTTCACATTTGTCTTTCAGGGAAACTTTAAGTTCTTCCATAAAATAAATGTTTCCTAGCATGACCTATAAATCACTCTCCATTAAATCTCATTGACTCATATTACAAATAAATGCAGACAGGATTGTGTTTTCTTTTACGGTTTCTGTTAATTTTCTTTATGGAATTGGTACAGGACTTCCTGAAAACATGAGCTATTTCAATATTATAATTGTCAATAAAAAATTATTTTCATGTCTTTTTTTAGCATAGATGAAAGATAAATAAATGTTAATTTTAATGGTAAGTCTGTTAAGAGCTTTTGGTTTTCAATAACAACTGTATTTCAATAACAACCATATAAAAATAGAATCTTCTTCTATGCTGGCCATAAGTCTGGAAATAAGACCTCCTGAATTTTAGTCCAAGCTCTGCAGTAAAATGTTAAGGAGTCGTGAAAAAGTTATTTATGCTTTTTCCCTTGTGTGGGCTGTTGGATTATGAGAACAGAGACTCCTTTGCTGGCATAAGACCCTAGAGAACAGCCACTCATGAACCATGTCCTGTTACTTCTCATACTGAAACATTCTACTAAATATGCAAATAATATGTTTACAACAAATTCAAAGCAGAAGATACAGCACAAAATGACAAAATTAGCCATGCTAATGAAGATGTGTGCTGATTTTAAAATTGCTGTAAAAGAAGAGCAAAATGACACTGATGAAAAAGCTTTTGTCATGTCATTTTGAGGAAAGTGGGATCAATGCCAGAAGAGGAAAAGGCACATTACCTACCTGCATTTCAGCTATTTCAAGTCACCAAGTAATGTTATCCATTAAGTAGAGTTTACTGTAGTCCATGGAAAAAGGCTTCTTTGCTTGGTTTTAAAAGGTGATTATTTTTAAATTAGGTTTGAAATAGGCAAACAAAACAAATACAGGCTTTATGTGGTCTTAATTTTAGATAGTGGGTACCAGTCTGCGTAATATTCATTAGTTTAGACTCAGAAGAGTGTTTTGTGGCTGCTATGAATAAGTACACACAACTTATGTAAGTATACGAGAAGGTTCAAATCGTACATTTGTTAATGAAATTAAATTAACCGAAGCAGTCTACAGTTGCATAAAATCTTCCCCCCTTTAATAGATAATCAAATATATAGTGATATACAAAGTCCAAATATAACATTTTCTCATACTTTTAAGCTTTCAAAAACTTTTATTTAGAGTGATATTGTGGCTTTTCTTTACTGGTCATAAGATACAGAAAGGAACCACTTAATCTCAAGAAATTTCATATGCTTCTGTGTTTCTCCTCCTACTAGCCTGATTTGGTATTCTAAGATCACAAATGAGTTTTATGATTGTGTATAGTCCCCTACAGACTGGCCATCAAAGGAGTTGGAGATAAGATTTTTTTCATGTATAGGGAAAGAACTGAAATAGCCCAGATTTTACTATCTATTCTTTAACTTCTTCAGAAAACTCAAATATGTCCAAGTGTAACAACTCTTTTTATAAATCTGCTTAATTTAGAGCATCAGAATGGTCCATGCTATGTGCATCAGTCCATTGTACTTCAGATAAGATAACAGAAAGGTTGATCAAAACACTGCACAGCTATCACTCTTTTTTTCCCTAGCATTACCCTACCCCTCCTGCTATGTTTTAAAAATACAGTGATGTCATTTTATCTGTTGATTTACAAGAATATTGATATAGTTTGTCTTATACGAAGAATGACAACCCAACTCTTTCAAGAGTATGTCTCTTGAAAAAATAATGCTTAAAGTAAGGTTCCATTATTGATTTATCCCTATTGATGTTGGGATATTTCTGCAAAGTGTCAGCTTTGAAAACTCTTTTTCTCTGCCTTTCACAGTTTAATTACTAAATATTGGGCAAACTAAGAAAATAGAAGCACTTACACTCTATGCTAATTGATCATCATTCACACTATTGTAATAACTTCCTCAGAATTATTTATGCTTAACTGATTTCACTGGTAGTGGTCAATAAATTTTAAGAATTTTCCTAAGGTAAGCTGCATGTGGAGCTAAAAGCTTTATAAGTGAACACACTCACTGTGTATATCTTCATGTATTTTAGGTTGTAAGCTATTTAGGGATAGCTATTTGATTGTATTGTCTATATTTTCCAAAATTTCCTGCCTATGGGACATGCGATAGAGATGGACAAATACTTTAAGCTTAAAAAACAGAGTAACAATGATGTATGTAGTGATGTATATCAATAATACGATATATTGCAAAACAAAACATACCCCAAAAAATAGGAGATGTCTGATAATTATCCAATTCCTTTGCTGATTCAGTAGGAGTGATGTTATTTTGCATTTGGTTTCAGTAAGTTCTGAAGATACTTCAGAAAGATATTTATATCAGAAAATATTTAGAAAATTAGAAAAGCTGATCTTAATTTGATCTAATTTTAACTGAAGGACAAATAATAGTAGGTCTATAACATAGATTCTAGATAACTAAAGGGAAGCAATGAGAAAAGAAGTACTTTCATCATTTTAGGTAAAGCACTTGGTATGAAGCCACATGAGAACCTGTCCAATTAACTAAAATACTGGGAGTTAGTAGAGAAATCATAAAATCAATAAGGAGCTAGCTGAAAGGGAGGTGGTATGGGTTCAGTGAAATGGGAAAATATCACTTTGAGAAGGAGTTAGTGAAGTTCTCCAGTGACCACCTGGGAAGCAAACTTATTTAATGCTTTCACTAATACCTTGACCAAAAAAAAAAAAAAAAAAAAAAAGCAAGAGAAATCTCTCAGAGACCAGGATTTGGGAGTCATCATCAATACAGACAAATGTTAGATTATTATAGTAGAGGAACTGGACAGCCTTGAAGCCTGGCACAGTAGAAGTGAGATGAAAAGTAATGTTACAAAGTGTAAGATCTTATACTTGGTTAATAGTAAGAAATTATACTTCAAGCTGAGAACTAATCTACTGGAAAGAGCAGAGTTAAAGAAAGTTGTGTGGACCTGTCAATCACAGGGCAACTGTGAGGAACCAGATAAGATTAATATGAAAATGGCAATTGCATTCTAGAGATATTTACTGTAGTCTTTTGGGAAAAGACATGGATTAGTTGATACACTGCACTTTTTTATTCAAACTATTGTGTACAGTTTTATTTCCTGTGTTCTCAAGAAGGATGAATTCATGCTGGATCAAACACAGTGATAGCTTCAGTAATGCAAAATAATGAGAGGGAACCGGAAGAACTTGACTCGGTACCATTAAGCAGAATGAGGGGTAGGGGAGTTTGTAGAATGGCTGTAGCAACCAGGAGATTTGTCAAACCCTTTCAACCATCTAACACGCCTTCCTCAACCAACACAGGAGTGTTTTACATTTAAACCATTAATGTTTTTTTAATCTTGGGTATTTCTGAGCCTCTTCAGTAAGAGTTCTTTTTTTCTGGTCAGTGTTAATGTTTTAAAATATCTTCTCAGTAGCTAACACTTACTCTGATTTCACCACTTCTGTCCTCTTTTATAATGACCTCTTTTTGTATTACTTCCAACCCGATATTTCTACACAGCTGTCTGTAACCTATTGTGTTGTCCACATCTCCTAACTATACCTCTAGCTTTTATTTAAATAGTTTGGGGTTTTCTTTACCTTTCTCCCTTTATCTGAAAAACATACCCAGTGACTTTTTGTAGTTAAGAACCAGGGATGTGCATCAGACTGATATTGAATCTGGAGGAGTTACAAGTGAACTTATTAATACTGTATACCATAATAGATTATTTACACTTCTGATAACAGCAAGGTATAAAAGGCAAAACCTACTGGCTACTTATATATAATATTACTTGCTCTGTAACCAACAGTATCCAAATTTATTTTTTGCTTGGTGTTGGTATTAGTAAACTGAATTCATTTCACTTCCAATTTTTCTAAACCTTTACTCTGCTTTTTCATTTGAAATCAAATAAACAAAATGTGTGAGTCTGAACTTGAAAAGATTATCATTGCTCTATAAGGGCAACGTGGAGAGAAAACTAGGAGTCATCCTAGTAGGTGATATCTCCCAGTGCCCTGGCTTCAGTCTCTAGCAAAAGTCTTTGCTCTCAAACAGGTTTATTTCTTTCAGGGAGAAGAGATGTTAAATGCATCATTTGGTTCCTGGGCCTATTTTTTCTGTTTCCAAAGGAATGTCATGGAGCATGGACTCTGAGTGAGGTGCTGCCCTGTGCACCTGGAAACACTCTGCACACACCACACCCTTCCCCCCACACCACTGTTTGCCTCTTCCATCCTGGAAGCAGACAGTTCATGAACAGGGATTTTCAGGGACTTACCTGCTAAAGAGCTCTGCTCCAGGTACTACTCTGTCAGCTTAGGACTTTTTGGGTTGGGTGGTTCTTTTTTTTTTTTTTTTTTTTTTTCCACTAAGGAGAAAATATATGCAATAGTTTTATCTTTAGAAAATAAGAAAAGTTATAATGTAACATATATAGTATTTTTCATGACCATTACTTCATGACTTTCCTAAATTAAAGAGTAAGTTTGGAAAACACAGATAATTACCCCTTTATAAATGGACTACCAGAATATTTACCTACCTTTTGAGATGTTTGCATACTGAATTCAATAAAAAAGCCAAAATAGTTGTACTGTCAGTTATCGACTAGAAGTTTTGAATCATTCAGTAGCCATGCAGGTATATCTCAGGAAGTCTGCATGATAGTGTCACTGAAGAACCATCTCTTGTAACATAGGAGCTGAAATTATTCTGATGATGCAGTAAATTTTAAAAGCTACAGTAAATAGCGCAATATTCAACTTATTTCATACATTTCATTTTCCTTAGTGTAATAAATTGTGTCAGGTAATGCATCTACTTAGAAAAAGAAAGTCAGTCTCATTTTTGCATGCTGGTGGGCAGTATCACTTGAATTTTGAGTCACAGTATATTCCTTCTGCAAAAGAAAAGAATCAGGGGTTTTTGGGGTCTAAATGTAAATTTAAGTTTTTAATGTCACAAAAATGAACCATTGCCTTTAATTATAGAACAACAAAGCTTTCTTTCCCAAAGATATTGAGATGCCTCTCCGATGCTTGCATTTTGGAAAAAAAAATTGTGTTGATTACAAAGTACTGGTTTTATGAGGCTAAAAACAACCTATAAGGATCTTAGCTTGCTTATAGGCTACTGCTTTGCAGTAATGGAAGGATTAATGTCTCTCTTATATGAAAGTGATTTGGTAATTAAAGAATAAATACCTGATGCCTTTTGTAGTTTCCTTAAAAAATCAAAGATAAAAAAACCTAGAGATTTTTCATGCTTTAGCAGATGAGTGGAAAAATTACTATTTGGATGGTCTTCAATTCCTATACAGCTCTTTTGTCTAATATGACACAATCATTCCTAACATAGAATTTTAATAGTTTATGTTTAATCAGGCACAACACAAGTGAAAAGACAACTCAGCTGTTCAGCCTCTAACCTGTAGGCAGTTACATAAGAGAGAAGAGTATACAGTGTCATCAAATTAATGTGTATCACTCTTTTTATGTAATTGTCCAAATGAGTTGTGGGACATAGATTTGAAGTGGTCTTCTATTAATATCAGAGCTGTTTAAAGCTTTTTAATACATAGATTAGCAGAGAAAGTTTCGGAGAAAGTCTGGACTCCCATCACATGTCTGAATTTTTAAAAGATTACTTGAAAACTTGAATAACGATGAACTTTTGGTTAACCTGAAAAATTAGAATTTTTTTCCCTTGGATTGAAATGAACATGGATGTTCACATAATTTAGTTTTTTCTTCTTGAAATCTGTTCAGTTACTTTGGTTTTAGTTTGTGTTATGGTGCAAAGGTAATTCCTGAAGTCATGCATTATTTTTCTTGCAATATAAAATACCAGAGGCAGTCAAAAATAGTGCTAAGTTGAAAGGCTTGAGAGTACTTCTCTACTAATATTAATTTTATTCGCTTGTTTTTGCATCAAGTAGATTTGTTCCAAAATTGAATGACAAAGGTTTCCTTAAATGAAATATAAAAATACTTTTCCTTTTAAGGCTGCATACTCTGTATTTACCAGCATATTTGTTTATACTGAATTTAATTTCATTAGTATTTTCTTTACTTTTTTTAAAAAACTTACAAAATTTGTGTTGCACTCACACTTTTTTTTTAGATGTTTCACATACCATGCCATAAACTGTCCTCATTTTCACAGGACATTAAGTGAGTTTGAATTTGCTGCACCGGTGTTAATTTTAGAAATGCTGGATACTTTTCAAGAGCAATGTTGGAATTTCTTTGTGGTTCAAACAATAACTATGAATGTGAAAAAACAATTTTAGGTTCCTCAAATTTCCCATATTGATTGAATTTTCTTGTACACATGCATCATGCAGAACATGGTTTCTTAGTGTTTATGTATTCTTAATGATTTTGCTTCTAAATGTGTTAGCAATTTGTCTATCTTGAAGAAAAAACAAAACACACGTGCTTTAACCCCAAATGAAAACCTATGACACCCTTTTGAAATTGCTTCCTCTAAATTTACCGTTTTACAGATATTTTACATTGGGGTATTTTAGTTAATACTAAGGCTTGGCAAGCCTTCTGAAATAGCTTATCAACACTAGCAATTTCTATTGTGTTGCACAGTGAATGCAAAACATAAGCAGCAAATATTTGTGGATTGAGATAATTCACAGTATTTCAGATGACGCACTGCATTTGCTTCAGGTGTGTCTTTAACTGTTACACAGTATTGTACTCTGTACTTCTGTCGTGGTTGTTGCTTCTGTTCCTTGGCAGAGAGAGCAGTTTGGGAATTGGTGCAATAAAGTGCTCCATTTTTTTCCAGTTTTTCTTTTTTGTTTATTCCCCTCTTTTTCTCTTTTTTTTTTTTTTTCCCCCCTGCATTTAGAGAGATTTATTCAAGTACGCAACTATTTATTATTCTGGTTCTGAATTTCTGCACTTGTAAAAAGAATCATGTTTGACTAGAGAAATGTAGAAATTACTTAACACTGGGGTTTTTTTTAAATTACATTAATGTGTTTGGACTATGATTAATGCATATTCTTCTGAGACTGAAATGAGAGAGATTACTAATGTCAGTTTGATCTGGAAACTATGTTTTCACTGATATCAAGGAAAAAGCCCCATATTAATTGTATGTTCTGAATGCAGAATTCATTTTGTTGTCCATTTCAGTCTCAGTCCAGTGTGCTTTGTACTCCAAGCTCCATTTGTATTTTTCTTTTTTGAAGATGAACTCATGTGAATGACTGTTGCAGCAGTACTGCCATTTTAGTTCAGATGAAGGTGCTGACTACTCTGCTACATTGGCCTTAACTGTCAAATAACTTCTGGTGTCTGACTTCAGATACACTGTCATGTTTATTACAGTCTTACCTCGGAAATTAATTTTCACATTAAATGCTTCTCTTCTTACAGGGTGATACTTGTCAGTCAATTTAATTGAAATGTCATGCTGACCTTTATTTGAAATACTCTGAATTTCCTGTGGTTGTTGGGAGTTCTTTTTGCTTTGATTCCAATTAAAATCCTTAAATTACCAGTGTACAAAAACTGCATCCTAATTAACCTTATGAAACTGCCTGCTAATTAATCTTACAAACAATATATCTTTTGCAGAGGTAGTTCAGCTGAGTCTGCCTGAAGATCAAAAACTAAGCACCACTGCAGCAACAGTGGGACAAAGTGCTGTCTTAAGTTGTGCGATCCAGGGGATCCTGAGACCTCCCATCATCTGGAAGAGGAACAATATCGTTCTGAATAGCTTAGATTTGGAAGATATCAATGTAAGTAAGAGAAAGCTCTATTTAACAGCTTATTATCAAAACTCTTCATAAAGAATAGAGAAGTGATATGTAACAAGCTCCATACTCCTGACATTTTAAAGAAAAGAAATGGAAATGATATGTCTGCCAAACTCAGTCTGGTTTTATTTTGCTGTGTATTCAAACCCTTGTTGTTAAACACAGAGAAATAATTTTTAACAGACCAATCATTTAAAAGAATAAATATACCAGTAAAAGTATATGAAGACAAAATTGCAGCCCAAAATACAGTCAGCGTTATTAATTCAGGATTATACAGTCTTCAAACATCTAAAAGAAAAAAAAAAAATCTGTGAAATGAACATTTTAAGAAATGCATAGTGACTTACTGTGAACAGATCATAATCAATCTTCTAAAATTTCAATAAAAATGTATTTTTTCCAAAACAAGTGTTTTACTACAAAATCTGTTGTTTTGCTCCAAATATTCAGCAGTATATATGGTACTTCTCAGAAAATCACCAGTGAATACTAGTATACCTTACAATCTTTTTGTAGGAAGGCAAATATTTGCCACCTAACTTTGCCATGACCTCAAAATATGGAGCAAAAGAGAAAATGAGAAACATAATTATACCTTCTGACAAAACTCTGAAAATAATCTTTCAGCTGTATTTTGTTTGCTTGTGGGTATGCTTACTTTGTTTTGACTATTTTATATTAGCAAAGTTATAAATGTGGACAGACTGTTACATCATGAGATGTGCTTTCTCTCTGACTCAGGTGAGTCCAGAATCACTGGAACTGTTACGTGTGTGGAATATCACTACAATCAAATATCTACTTTGGTTTTTTTTATTTCATTTCTTATGAATGCTTTTATTTCCAAGTTGTCAATTGTACTCACACATCACCTTTGGTTTGTTTCCTGTTTTTACATTAGTTCTGTTTGTAGATTGAGCTTTCTCACAGTGGTGCTTTGTAAAATAAGGGGCAGTTTCAAAGCTCATCTTGCTTGAATGGCAGCTTTAAGTCACTTGAGAGGCTTAGGATGAAACCAGCATCCTCTGAAAGGTTCTGTTAAATAATTTTTGCCTTTGCTAGTTTGGTGTTAATCATATGATTGACATTCAAAAGTATTTTGCCCACATTCACAAGCTCCTTGCTGGGGTATTTGTTAGCTTTCTGTAAATATTCATGATGCTCATAAATAATGATTTGGAGTTCTTACTAATCACTTCTAAGTATAATACATGGCATGAGCTGTAGATAGAAACAGGAACATGCATCTGGACACAGAGAAATAGAAGGCAAATGATGAATGGAAATAATGAATCTAACAGCTTAGTTTCAAACGGAAAGGTTCGGTTGACTGTATTTGCAGATGTGAAAAGAGCAAGTGTTTTCAAAGCCTGATACATACATTTTGAGTATGAAAATTTAAAAAACCAAACACCAACAGAGAAACTTCTTGTGCCAGGTGCAGGTACACAAGTGTTGGCAGTGGGGGCTGCCAGGGCAGCCTCTGAGGGAAGAGGCGGAGGCTGCCCCATGCTGGACACAGCCAGTTCCAGCTGAGCCTCTCAGCCACACTTGTGGCAGCTCTTGGAAAACATTCAAAGAAAGGACATAAA
Organism: Strix uralensis; assembly: GCF_047716275.1. Taxonomy (NCBI): domain Eukaryota; kingdom Metazoa; phylum Chordata; class Aves; order Strigiformes; family Strigidae; genus Strix; species Strix uralensis. The sequence goes on from NC_133975.1 coordinate 46,031,345, forward strand.
ATACCAGAGGGAGAGAGAGGAGTAGAAAATGAAAAGAGCGAGAAACAGCAGAAGAAAGTCCAAGGCTGGAAGAGCAGGAGGTGCTCCATGGTGGAGCAGATATCCACAGCAGCCACACTGAAGCAGGTTTATCTTGAAGGACTATGGAGAGTCCTGGCTAGAGCAGACAAAAAGGGTGAGGAGAAAGGAGACTCAAAGAGATACTGCTGTGTATTGACTGTACCCCTCCAACCTTCTGCACCATTCAGGCAGAGGATAAGTCTGTTGGGAGTGAAGGAGTGAAGTTGACCCTGGGGAAGACAGGGAGGAAAGCTGTTGTTTTAATGATGTATGTCTTTTTGTTTCCCACCACCCAAATTAGTAATTACTTGTTTATTTTTGTTGTCAATAAATTAAGCTAAATTTCCTAAGGTTGACTCTGTTTCGCCCACTACGATGATTAGTAAGCAGTCTCCCTGTCTTTATCTCAACCCATGAGCTTTGTCATTCATGTTCCTCTTATTTTCTCCCCCTGTACTGCTGTGGAGAGTGGAGGGGGAACGAAGTAAGCAACTGGATTGGAGTTTGGTTATTAGCCAGGGCCAACCTGGCACACTTCTGAAGTATTTTATCACAGCTGGAAGAGGGTTGAGTATGGAATTTTTGAAGACTCATGGGATGCTCAATTTGTAGTCAGATTGCAGTAGTGATCAGACATTCAAAGCAAAGTTGAAATTGCTAGAATTGGCCAGTTTTGTTTGTATTCAATAGGAGAGGAGGAATGTGTGACAGTGTACTGAATTGACACCCCACAAACGTAAAAGGAAAGGTCTGCAAAGTGCTGAGATGTTGTCTGTGTGTGGATTTTGTGTACAGGTACAGTAAGAGCTGTTGAGGGAGTAAAAGCTTCCAGTTACAGGAGCACATAATTCTGAAGAGAACTGAAATGCTTGGAAGTCTTTTTAAGCAAAAATTATGTTACAGCTTAATCCTTTAATATTAACAGTTCAGTTATGATTCAAATATAGAAACAGAATGACAGATCCAATATCCATGGAGTAAGGCACTAAAATTAGTATCACTCATATATATAGGTGATATTCATCTAATATGTCTCCGTAGATAAACTAACAGAGGGTGGAGGAAAGAGTTAATGGAGTCTGATGCAAAAAAAAAAAAAAGACTGGGCATAAAGACATTGAGTTAAATTGTTCCCCAGAGTATCTTTTCTTCAAAATTTATTGTACATGTTTCACTGTTTGCACTGATTGATCCCCCTATATTTATTTCTAGATCTTCCCTTGGTTTGGTCTGTTTTGCCTTTTTTTTTTTTTTTTTTTTTTCCTTCCATATTTCTTTGGTCATTCCATATTTTTCTGAATCTTGTTCATCATATATTCCCTGTTCGGTTCTTACAGTTTTGCATTTGCTTAAAGGTTGTTATGTAGCCATAATTTAGTATCCATTCGGGCAATGTAATAAAAGTAAAACCTTGGGGAAAAGAGAAATAATTGGGGAAGAAAAGACTGGTGTTTTATACTTCACTATGGAAAATGAATTTAGTACTAAAATAAATATTAACTTCAAAGTAACAAATGCAGAGGGAAACATAGTGTGCTCCAGTTTATGTCACAATTTAACCACCAAAGAATGTGTTGTACTTATTCAGGCAATTTTAAACATTCAAAACCCCTAAGTCCTTGTATAATTTAAGATGTCCCCAGAGGCAATGTGTTCTAGGCTTTACTATGGCTATATTATAAACTACAATCATGTTTGCCTAACTCCGGGAATTATTAATTTACTCACTTATACAAGAACCACATCCGTGCATCTCGAGATTAATAATGTTGTGTAAATAGTAGTACTTTCTGGAAAAACATGACAAGCACTAACCTGGGAAGATAGATCAATATCCTTTTTCAGCAAAATGCGTCAGAGATCATCATAACTGGAAGTCAGCACATACCTAGGACTAAGCAGTAGTGACAATGTGATTTTGTAAATCATAGCAAGGGCTCATACTTAGAAATTAAGTTTTTGCACTATGCAGTTCTCAATAAGTTAAGCTATTTGCTTTAGGGAGGGACAAACTGAGAATATAATGTCCTAGTGTTTTGAGAAATGGAAAAATGTAACAAGAAGCATCAAAGAAGTCCAAGTCTAAACTCAAATTGTGACTGCTGAATTTCTATTTTGTTGAAAAATACTCTACTCCTCTACTGAAAGTATATAGTATATATGTCTAAGGCTGTCAACTGTGGAGTGGCTAAGAGCCAGTCTTAAATAATGAATAGTGTTATATACTCTAAGACATTTTAAAGAAATATTAAGAAATGTTGTTTGACTTTCAAGGATGATCATGAAAATTGTATTAAATAGTGCATTCAAAAAATGGTAAAATAACTTAGAGAATGCAATCAAGTGTGTGGTCAGATATTAATAATGTTACTGATAATATCCAGTTGGTAATTTTAGAAGTCCTTAGTACTCCTCAACTCTTCTTATGATACTTGTGATTACTATTTGTGGAAGTAATGCATCTTGCTACAGATCTTTCTCTTATTGAAACTGATGGGAGTCAGGGATAATCAGCATCCATCTGAATGAAACCATGAAAAATTGTATTCCTCTGCAAATTTTACTTAAATTACAATATAATTGTGCTGTGACTCACTGCAGAATTGATATCACAGGACATTCTGCTGATACACATCTAGAAAGACCTTTTTTTCCTGCTGTTATTCTGCATCTTAAGTCTTTTATCTGTCTTTCCACTTACCTCTTTGAATGTATTTTATCTAACCTATTATTCATTATATAAAATAATTATGTTATGGAAAATTTTAAAATAGTGAATTTTTTTCGCAAATGCAATAAGTATTGCTTTTTTTAAAATGTTGGTTCATTAACTTTTTTAACAGTTTTTATATCTCATTTTACTTTATTCTTGTTCTGACCTTTTCCTTAAGTTTTGCCTTCAGCTTCTGCCCTATACCTGTCAGCAATCACACTTTTATTACAAGATGTCTGCCCTTTGTTCTTTCATTTATACAAGATCTACTTAAATGACTTGTCCACATATAAAGTTTAACATCTGCTAGCATACTTAAATTAGTAATTTTTTAAAAGAATGTAGTTCAACTTTTTGATAAAAGCGTATGATATCTCTCTCTTTAGGCTGCCTTCACTGGAAGCATGTAGTATTTCCATTTTGGGATTTTTGAAGTTATTTATAGATTATCTTTCTCTCAAAACTTCTAATTTGTTCATCTTGTTAAAATTATTTTACAGATTACAACTTTCACTTTTTTTGAATCATTCAACAGTCTGTATTCTCTTACTAGTATATTCGTCCCCCCCCCCCCCCCCAACAAAAAACCGCAACCCCAAAAGGCTATAATGGAGATGCCATTAAAAGCTTATATCCTGTGAAAGAACATGCACCCTTCCATTCTGGAGAGTGCTGTTCAGCCATTGATGACACAAATGTTTTCAGATTATCCACAATGCTAAGCATATTTCCTAGAAAGGACTCCTGACATCTGCCCTCTTCTTTTCCTTCCAACTTCTCCCTCTTTTCTCCCCCTTTTTTTTATTCTTAGGAAAATTCTCATGAGAATCTCATGAATTATTCCCTTTCACATTGTATTCTCCCATGGGAGATAGTATGGACCTACATACAAACTTCTCTTTATGCATGGCTAAATCGTACTTAGTAGAACACAATTATGACTTTAAGGCAATAGCCATAAATATAAATGTCCTGTCTGCCAATAATTTATTTTTGTTGTGTTTGTATTTATGAAAGAATCCCAGGTGAGCCAGAAACGTTAGGGAAATATGCCTCAATCTTTTTTTCTGCTCCCCAAAGACAACTACTCTTGAAAGTGAAAAATCTCAAAAGAAGTTCATTGGGATATAAACTATAGAGGACTTAAATTTAAAGAAAGTGAGGATTAAAAGGCAAAACAGAATTGAAATTCAAAATTCATATGAACAGATTTCTTCTTTCTCCAGTGTCCTAAAAGAGGGAATGCCTGGTTCCAGTGTTGCCTTCAGTCAACTCAGTGACTTTCTGAATTGCTGCAGCAAGCTCTGCATGGTCTTGTTTCATTCTTGGGAGTGTTTCATCCTCAAAGGTTTGCCATTGCCCCTCTGATCTTGTGGAGTCTTTGCTGTGACTCTCTCACCCCTGTGTGAGGGAATGTGTAGGGGTCCTGTGACATGAAGGGACCATAAGAAACTGCTTCCCTTCAGCCTTCCCTTCAGAGATGATGCTCCCAAACTCTTCCTTTTTGGATGACAGTAACTCATAGTCCAACAATGAACAAATCAAACCACTCAGTCACAGTCAAAAAGCTACCAATCTTGTTCAATACAAAACCTGGTTCCTGACCAGCTTATTTTGAACTTTCCTTAGTAAATAAATTGCAGTGCAGCAATTGCAGTGTCATATCATCTATGTGGTCCAACAATATTCTGTTAGTGTTACAACCAGGATATATGAAGTTCACTTTATCAACATATTTGCAGGTTTCCCTCATACATTATGATTATGACACCTCTTAAACCCATCTGTTACATCTCCCATACCTTTTCTACTGAATTTTTTAATGAAGTGGTTGGATTTGATTAACAGTGACTCATCGAAGTCCACATATTTCTATTTTAATCTGTGTTGAATTGCCCTTTATCTGTCACACAGGATTTCTTTTTAGTAGGATGTATTATTACCTTTTCTCTTCTATTTATGGGTCAAATACCATTTTTTTTCTCTATTTCATCTTAAAAGTAAAGTGCAAATAGTTATTGTCAATGATGTCAATCATCAGCTTTATCAAAACTCTAAGGTTTTTTATTTACTTGTAGATACGCCAAATGTCTTGACCACCAGTGCAATCATCTCATTCAGTTCTCTTCCATCCTTTATTTTTCTCTTCTCTTTTTTGAAGTCTGATTTTGAGTCCTAATTAATTATGTAGCAGTAGGATAAATCACACAAAAGGGAAACTTTGGATATATGTAAGACTTGCAAGATTTGGCACGTTTTACTTATTTTGAATATTGAAGCTCTTTTAATACTTACTTTAGTGACGGCATGATGAATGCTACTTTAGACTGTACATCATGTTTTCATGACACTATAAAGACACATTTAAACCAGGTACCAGTGTTGATCTGTAATCATCTGGGTTAATGAAGTACAGTGAAAAATTTTGAGATTTCATTCACAAGTACTTATTCCCATTAAAATAATCTGGACATGCAAGTTATATACTCTAGCTTAATCAGAGTCATAATACTGCAGAACTTTGCTACAGCTTATTATGTACATCATTTTATGGTGGGGAGTATTTTAACTTTGAACCAGCTGATGATTCTCTCTTTATGAAGAAGCATTAAGATCCTCATGGGCTTTCTCTTCTCTTGCGCTAGATCAATCTGCCTCATTTTATCTTCATTAGAAATGAATGTGTTGATTTCAGAGGTGAACAGAATCATGTTCTGTGGAACATAATCTATTCTGATGCTTTCAACAGTGTAACTGAGATCATGATCTGGTCCCTTTCCTATCAGAGAGTGGGGCAAAGTAATTTCTTCTTGCAGAAGCTTCTCACAGTTCTGTGTTGTAGAGCTGTTTCTGCTAATCATATCCAAAATAGCTGAGTCTGTTAGTATTTTCCTCTTTGTTTTTCAGACATTAAAAATGAAAGGCTTTGTGGCAGTGGAAAGTGGTAATATAACATGTACATCCATTTCCCCTTACCATGAAGGAATCCTTGAAAATAACCCTAGGCAAGCCATGTTAAACTACCTATACATTTTTGACATCTACAGGCAGAAACTGCTAATAACGTAAAAGGGACATTGTGGATTTGTGAATAGATTGGTTCTTCCAAACCAATTTCTTAACACAGCGCATTGAACACATCTTTAGAAGAGCAGCTGAAATTATATTTCTGTATTCCTAGCTGTTTAAGAGTCTTCTGTGTGAGCTGAAATATATGAATACCAAAGGTGTTCAAAACATTGTTACCTTTATTCTCCACAGACATACCTTCCTGTACATTGCAGCTGATTCTGTCTAGTTTCATTGGGGATTTTAGAATACGTCAGTGACACTTTTTTTTAGAAATTCAGAAATTTCTAAAGGTAAATTTAGAATATAAAGACAAGAAGTAACAACTTTAATATTGTTGGTATTTTACAATATAGTTATATCCATGCCTGACTGTTCTATTTTTAAGTTTTCTACAGTAAATAGTAATTAGCAGATTCTGTAGAAACATGGAAATATTTTAAGGAAGGTATAGAGCTAATGAGTTCATTTATAATGATGTTTTCCTTTCAGTAAGCTGTCTTTTAGATACATCTTGATTTTTCTACCATATTATTAATTCAAACATTGTTTATTATTGTCTTGCTTCTATAGTAACCTGTACTCCTTTTTTCAGAGACACCAGAACTTCTATCATACCTACCTCTATTTTCACTCCTGCCCACCTTCCCTGTATTTTAAAATTAATGGAAACCTATTTGATCTATTGTGTTATAAGCTGACTTCAGAATTTTTGTAAGCATCTTTTTTCACTACCTTTTCACTTCCTTAACCCTTTCTTTTCAGTTCAAATTCACTGTTTTCTTTCTTCTTTTCTATATATGTATAGAGATGCAGGTTACGTCTTCGCTCTATATTGCTGATACCAGCAAATTCAACTTGTGCAATTAATTTCTGATTAGTGCATTAAAAAATTGAGTTTGATTTTTATGTACAGTTATAGACTTACTCTTTGTGGTGGTTTAGCCCCTGCCAGGGTCTGAGACCACGTGGCCGCTGCCCCTCCCCCACAAAGGGAGTGAAATACAAAGCCCCGAGACTGAGATAAGGACAGGTTTAATGCAACAATGCAACAGCAACACAACAAACAACAACAATAACAATAACAGTAACAGTAATAACAATGAACAGAGCAAGATATCTACCAATACAGCAGTGAGAGAAAACCCGGCTGCGCCAACCCCATGCGATCACCGATTCTTCCCGCGCTCTGGCGCCTGGACGTGATGTCAGCATGGCATATGAATAACCCAGCTAGAGCTTCCTCCCCCACTGCTGGGGAAACTTAACCCTATCCTGGCTAAACCAGGACACTCTTCTAATTTTTTCTGCAGTATACATTCCCTCAGCTGGGTGAAAACCAGCATCATTTCTGAATGTTTATATTACTAGTTACTAGATCTATTTTTCCAAATTGTCCAGGTCATTTTGCAGTACTTTTGCTATCCTACTACACTTAATGCTTTCCACAGCTTTGATAAGAATTGTGTGGAAGATTTTTATAGGATGCAAAAGTAATACTAAACTTTTCAGGTTATTATTTTAGAAAAGAAGTCCAAAAGAGCAGCCTGGACCAAGCTACAGCTATCAGGAAATGTTAGTCCTTAAAAGCATGAAAAAGATGCTTTGTTAATAATCGCCTGCTGTGGCTCACAGCCCTAACTTTCAAATCATCACTATAGTACATTAAATAGGAGGGTCACATCACCAGTGACAAAAATGCTTTGATAATATCCCAGAATCTGTTTCACTGAAAGGCCCAATTGTTTAAACACCAGAAAAAGGAACCCTTTCTAACCCTCCTTCCTAAGCATCCCAGGAAGAAGAATTAAGATAGGTAGGACATAATTACCTATTGGGAATTTGGCTCAACTGGCATTTATAATATTTTAAGAAATAATAAATAAATATGTAATCCTCCAGAATTGTACCAAGGTATTGATCCAGTACTGACTCAAAAAGAAAATTGCCACCCACCTATAAAATCACTAGTGCCACTACTTGCAAAAGTGATGTGAAGCAAATTACTTACTCAGAACAAGCCTGCTTAATTCATGAGCTCTGAGAGGGTTGCAAGAGAAGACAGTATGTCTCCCATTGTTTTCAAATGATGACATTAAAGATTTCTCTGAATCAAACTGCTCAGTGATCTATCTACCCATACTCCCCGTACCATGTATCCATCCATATCTAAATTTTATTGATCCACTTTAGTACAGACCAATTTCTCTCATTGTTCTGTTAAAGAAGGTAAAATAAATTAAAAGTTTTCCTAAATGTAGTACAAATTATGGCAATGCCTTTATCTGTCAGTACTTTTAATAGTTGCTGTAGTTTTGCTTGATTTTCATGTAGGTTTCTATTTCTAGTTCACATCCATATAGCTAAAGTGCTGAATTTTAACAGTGGTATATTTTACAGGGTTTTAATAATTTTTATTTGTTTACATTTACCATGATTAACACTGTGACAAATTTACATGTCATGATCATGAAAACCTTGGAACATTGGAAACATTGGGAAGAATTATCAATAAAGCAATGGTGATCTTTCTCCGTCCATCTTCTGGTGATGCTTCAACACTGAGCTGAAGAAAAAGTCTTGAGGGTGGTCATCTCTACAGTCTCCTCCTGGCTATTCTCAGCTGGGTTCCTCTTGCCTTTTGTTATGTTTATTGTTCTGTCTTCTCCTGACTCTCATTTTGGCAATGCTTTACAGGTAATAAGATTGGTACAACCTTAGGTTTTTACACAGTCTTTGGAACATCTGAGTAGTAATGACGTATTTTGATGGTTACGTGCCTGAGTTGGACTCGTATCTGGAGGTAAAATCTTTGATATTCTGTTTTCTACATTCCAAAACATTCTGCCAAGCCCTGGTGGAGAATCAAATTTTCAGTCTTTCTTGTTCTTCACAGGATTACTTTTTTCTGTGAAGCTCACTCAGGGCTTCATCTAGTCTGATAAAGAACGTAAGAGATGTATTCTTCAAAGTGGGTGGGAATTACACAAAAAAAGGATGCATTTTTCTATTGGGGAATAAATGCATCAATGATGTGCATCTAATTCTCCTTTCATGTATGCCTGGCTATTGTTGCACTTTAAACTCTAACCAGAAATAGAGAAGTTGAAACAGTGTTCCTAAATAATGCCTAGTTTGGTTTGGTATAAAAATTTATCCTACCTTAGAATAAGAAAGAATCAGGTGAATTTACAGACGATCACTGAATTTGCACTGTTTCTTATACTTTTGTGGGTAAAATGAGATAGAAGTGACTAGATTTTTGTCAGTTACTCAAAAATACTTACGAAATATGCTTTTGCTTTGCTGATGATTAACATTTTTCTTCTAGAACTTTCTGAGGAAAATATCTTAACATTTTCCAATGTGAAGTCTTTTCATATAGATTTTTAATTGAACACTTGAAGAGGAGGGGAAAAAAAAAAGAAAAAAAATTTCAACCCAAAATAAAATTCAGAGTATCTTAATAAAAGAAAACATTCTCACTCACTCTCATCTGAAGTAGGTTATCTTGTCTGATTTAAAATCAGATTTGAGTGTCCATTTATTCTTAAGAATTTTGATAATAGGAGTAATTATGCGTTTCATTTCAGATTGTCCAGTTACTTAGTTGGGATGAAACTATTTCTTCCTATGTAGAACATGTGCTCCTTCCAGGCAAAAGTCTGTCTTTGCAGGTCTGTTTGTGTTAATGAGAAATAAAATAGAATTGCCATACTCTGCCACAGTAAAATATCAATGCCATTCCACTTTTGTCTATGAGATATTTTAGATTTTGTGCAGCAACTTGGCAAACGTTAGGACTTCTGTGAAGTTCCTGCTATTGTCACTTATAGTTAGTGGAAGATGACTGAAATCCTGTTTTGCCTTCATGTTTTTGACATGATATACATTAGTTTTAACATCAGAAAAGAAATTAATTCATGAAAAAGGCTTTGAAGTTTAAGCTGTGAGTGCTAAAAAATTAATGTTTTAAATTCTAGTAAAAGGAAGGCAGGGGAAAAAAAGCCACCTTTTCTCCCACCCTTCTGTATTAAAGGTCTTATTTCTGACATGAATTCTTTTATCAGTTAGCAACTGTTGATGATAGGGTTATAATTAGAGTAAAATACAATTGAAACCAAGGGTTAGCTAGAGGGATCAGCGATAGAAAAAGAACTTCTGTGGATTTCAGTCTTGCAAATAAGACTGTACTGTATATAAGAAAAATTTGTATGATGGTATTTCAGTAATACAGTTATATATGGTGACAATAGCATAGAAGCTTTCCAATGAATAATGCTGTCCCATTGTTTAATATGAAAGCATAGAACAGAGGTGAAAACAGAAGGTATAGTATATATAGCTTCATGGTTCATAAAGGACTTGTACTTCTAATGAATTTTTGGGTCCATTACAGAAAGCCATAGTTAAAAAAGCAAAAATTAAATACAGGAGACAAATATAAACAATAATGGTATACTGAGAGGTATATATAAGAATATATATTATCTTGGTAGATCTCATAGAAACTTGAGGTCTGTTAACAGAGTTAACTATTGTTGCAACAAAAGAGGATTACTTATTATGATTGGCACAGCGGTAGTGAAATTGAAGCAGTGGATGTCTCACAGAGGAGAGAGCCTGTTACTCTCAATTCAAAGACAGCACAAGAATATGGTCATGACTCAGCATGATACTCTGATTTGCATATAAATATTTCATATCAGTGTTTTGTGTAACTGGAATTCATGGTCTTGGTTTCAACTGTGCAATTGAAAATACTTGTGTTTGATTTTTTTTAAAACTGTTAATAATGCATAGGAAATACATGTACCTCAATTAGGCACTTTGCTTCAAGATAATAGTTTACTAAGAATTTTGCAACTAGCAGGATATGGTAAACTTTACATGTAGAAAAAATTATGTGAGTGTTTAATAGGAACAAAGTTGTTAAATATCAGCAAGATTTCTTTACTTTGTTAATAACAACCAGAAAATATTAATGACCACTATTCTCAATCCCTTTAGGAACTGGGGAATTTCCGTCCTCATTTCTGTGACTTGAAGACAGACTAGATCTAACAGAAAGATATGTATGAGAAAGAAGAAATACAAATATCTTAACTGGTCATAATGTGTAGAAAAGATAAAATTTTGTTAGTTCAGCATTATGCTATTGTATTTGTGTATGAACAACCATCAAAATATATCATACCTGTAGGCTTATTAACTTTCTTTATAACATCTTGGCTTCATATTAGTAAAAGAACAGAAATCATACTTGGTACAGGTCTAGAAAATGTTTGTCAGTGCCACCACATGCTGAAACATTTTTTTTAACAGACAACTTTCTGAACACTGTAATTTGTCTTGTTTTGTACCGGGACCTCTTGCAATAGCTTATAGTTTACCTGATCAAAAACCATGACCAGAGGATACAAAGGCTCTCACTAAAATATATCATCACAGTTCATTTGTGTAGAGAGGGGAAAAGAAGGAAAAAAAAAATATCCTACATAACTAGTTTCAGTGGTTACACTGAAAATCTTGAGGTAGCTGCAACTTACCAAAGCTTTTTGTGATAACAGGTTAGACTGATGAACATGTAATGCTGTATTAGTGGATTGAGCAAAGGCAATGTATGTGATGCTTGCAGATAACCAAGATTGGTATTAAATGTAAATTGTCTCAGCTAATAAAAATACACTTTTTATTAGTGTAATTCAGCCTTTGCTTGTACTCCAGCTCATACTAAGTGCTTAGTTCAGATGGACTGTGATTTGCTCTTTGCTTAAAAGACTCTAAGAAAAATATTTTTATGAGTATTGAGTGTGTCATCTGGGCTAGAGCCTTGTTAAGTGATGCTGCTGTGCTAGCATTCAAGCTGTCAATATTTTGATTTTATAAGCAAAGAGCAAAAAATGGCAGTGGATGGATGTCACTCACTTTGTTGTATGTATTCAGGTGTATACTTAAAAATCTTTTGTGTAGCAATTCCAGTCAAGATTGTTCTTAGCATATATATGCCCATTTCTTATATAACATACCTGATAACAAACTGACACAAATGTCACTGTATTAATTATCCAAGTAACATGTGTGACTGGCTCTCTTTTCTCTTTACTTTTGCCTGGAGGTCATACATTAATGCTGCATATAAAATAAGTTATCATCTTAAAGAGAATTATTAAAGTTACAGTATGCTTTTTCTCTCCTTTGTACCCTAAGAATAACCTAAAGTGAATCATTCTGATTTTCAAAATCAGGTTGAAGGTACTAGGTTTATTTTTTTCTTTTTTTCCCTGTACCTCCTCTTCAGCTACCACATGGTAGGAAATTCCCTACCAATCTCTATCTTTTTTGTTTTAGGTAGCTTTCTCTGCAAGATATTTGAAAACTGTATGTCTTTGACAAGGTATTTTATTGCCCATTGGTTTATCATATGTGCACAGAGTAGCGTGTAATAAAACAAAATTTGTCCTGCAGAGCTTTTGCAGACTGCATAAGGCTTGAAGACACTCTACCTGCCTGTCTGTCTCACTCCTGGATAGTTCAGAAATACATGGGACAGACTGGATGAAAATTGAATGAAAATTTTAGTAATATGAAAGTTAAAAGGGTTAATTTTTTATTGTTTGTGGATTCTCTTGAGTTTGTAAAGAAACATCCTGAGAAATTTGTTTCTGTGAAATAAAATGAGTTCTATTGCTTTAAGATGAGTGCAGTTCAGGAACCGCAAATATGAATTATTGTCAACATAAGAAAAAGGGTTTGTACTCATGAAACTAAAACTGACACCCAGTATTTTATGCAATAGGAAGATCAAAAAGTCCAATAAACTTTCTACATTGAAAACAAAAGTGCTTGTAAGCTAAGTGATGGAAAATAAATTCAATCTTATCCCAGTGTAATTACGAAGAGTTGATGTTTTCAGAATCAGTAAAATTTATGCAAGGATTTCTGTACACTCTTCCTACAAATAAGAAGTGTTTAAAGAAAGAAAGTAGAAATGGGGATGCTCTTGTCAAGCTTATTCCAAAAATCTGGCCTTAAATTGAGTCACCTTAAAACATAAATTGGTTAATACTTCTCTGGGGCCTCCTAGCACTTATACATCACTTTGGAATGTGATCTGATACAAGTGAACTGTACAGTGCAAAGCTAGTTTCTTTTTGAAGATCTAGCTTCATGTGTAATAATAAATACATCTGTAATTAAAGCCAAACTAAAAAAAAAAAAAAAAACAACCCACCAATTTGGGGGAATTGTAATAAACTCTGGTAATTGGGTAATTATAAATTCATGTCACTGGTTATGACCTTAAATTTAAAAATCTATGAGAAACAAATGTCAAATAGCTTTATCTGATTAAATCCAATTGTATAACAATTCGTTTTGTTAAAAAGAAGTAGAAGTTAAATGGTATATGAGTCATTCTGAAGATCTCTGTGTAACATGAACCAATAAAAAAGACAGCTGTATCGGAGCATGCTGAACTTTCCATTTAAAATAAGCTGTATCTACTCAGTTGGAGATTTTGAATGTCTGAATAAATTAGCAGTCATTATTGCAGATTCATAGCAAGATAGCATAAAGTTACAGAGTATTTTGGGGAAGTAAAAGATTAGTGATGTTTTATGGCTAGCCTCAAGTGCACTAGTACTTTGGCAAAGCTGTCACTTATGTCTAGTTCATATCTCCCATACACAAGATCCAAATTCTCTTTACATGACTATGTATAAAATGAAGTTGTTATTCTCACTGGTGATCTAGGAGTTGGGGGTTTTATGGTGCTTTTCAGTGTGGTCCCTCTTCAGGTTCTTGGGAAGCTTGTAACATTATTAGGTTTCGAAACAGCAAAACCAATTTTTAATCAACTACATAGTCTGAAAATCACAAAGCAAGCTGCTGCATGTTTTTCATAGAATAATGGCTGTTACCATGTATTAGATGTTGCTATTTCCTCATGAAGTGAAATGGCAGTCCTTACTGTATCCAAGAGAAGGAAAAATCATACATCTCTACTTACTTAAGTAGGTACAGTGTTATTCTATTTATTTATAGTTGGATTTCTCAGATTTGCTGAATACAGGTAAATCCTGTTCAAGTAATGGTTGGGGCTCATGGATTACAAAGTCTTATTTTAGGAAGTGATAATAGAGGGTCATCTCTGTATTGATTATTTGTAAAACAAGTTTAGGAAGATATGCACAAAGACTTCCTCAATCTGCATAGTTAGGTGTTCTGAATTACTCACTGAATGATCACCTTTTTCCCCTTTGGCAGTAGAGTGATGCTATCAAGGCTACCTTGCTGTGCTGAAAAACAGCCTTTGTAAAAATCACTCCTTTTTTTTTTTTTTTTTTTTTTTTTTTTTTTTTTTTGTTTCCAGTCTCCTCAGCATCAATAAGCAGAGGGACCAATGAAATACTTACAATGCCTAATTATAGCTAGGAAGTTTGTTTCCATGGTCAGCAGAGAAAGGTAGGAGGTAACTCAAGCAATGAGCAAAGGCAGATCCACTGAACTGTCTCATGAAAGGATTTTGCTACCTTTAGCTTTCTCAACTGACTGTAAAAGAAGATTAGAAAGATTAATTTCCCTTGACTAAAGTTAGCCTGCATTAATAACCACAAACTCTTTTCTGGTGTTACATTCTTCAGAACAGATTTTCTTTTAAGATCCTGTGACTTTCTACTGTATATACTGTATTACTACTCACTATATTAAGCTGTGTTCATTCTTCCTTTAAGCTTTGACTGGATTTACAAATTTCTGTCAGGCTGGTTCTTTAACCAGTGGATTTACACTAGATTTATTATTTGTTCTTATTGCAGCTGTAAAATATGAGATTGAGAGAAGACACACAAAATTTGTGCTTAGGAAATTTAGGTTTTGTTTTCCCTCTTGAGCTAGAAGGAAAACTTAAAAAATCTTGGATTTGTGCCAAACTCAATTATTCTCAGATTTCTTTCTGACATGCAATAGCAAACTGCAGAGTTGCATTGCTCTGCCAACATGAACAGAGAAACTGATTACTTGGAAAGTAGGAGTTGTAACATTGACATTAGCATGAAAAGCCTGAGCTGAATTTATCTGGCAAACCAAGCACACATCAATAAGTATTTTAAAAATGTTTCCAGTTAACCCTCAAAAGGTTATCTGGTCTCTGTGTCCTTGTAATAAAGTTACAGATACTGAAAAATGAATATGTAAAATATGAACAAAAATGTGACATTAGTATTACTGGTACTTCCATGAGTCAGCTGAAATCAAATGCAGAACGTGTGGAGGGATGCATAGGAAAAATTGGGATTATGAATACTGACTGCATTTTACGAGCAAACAGCTGTTGTTTCGAAAATATCTAGATGGCTGCAATTATTGATGCAGCTTTCCCTTAGCAGACCAATGCAAAATTTTAATTCTTAGGTGCAAATTATTTTCCTGATCAGTTCCAAAACAGGTGATTTTTTTTCGTTTTCCCATAAGAAAATCAAGATTTCCCTTTGAAAAGGAGGAGGGAGAAGTCCCCACCCAAATTGTGTTGTCATCATTACTGACCTAGTATAACAGTGTTACAGTGTTTATATTTTTAACCATCATTAGAAAAAAGATACTAACCAATACAATTTTATTCTTTGTTGTAGGTTTGTCAGAGACTGCAAATAGAAATACAGGTTTCATCTGTAATCAAAAAGCTATTAATTTAAAATATTTGGTGCTTTCTAATTCTATTTATTAAGGAAACAGTAGGTTCATTTTTTTCTGTCTGAAGATAATGTAACTAAATATTCACATCTCCAGTTCTCATGTCCTCATTCCTGTATTCTTTTCTTTATTGTTTTTGTTACCTTTTCCTTTTTTTCTTTCCTTCCCCAAAGTGTGGATTTTTGGAGTTAAGCTTAATATTTTGAAGTTCTTTAGAAGCTGAAAATTTTAAGGCCAGAAGATTGTATCAATTCTTTCTTCTGACCTACATGGAACATGCCCCATAAAATCAGTACTCTGAAAGTGTGTAAGTGTAAACTTCGGTGCATAAAAATCACCTTTTTACTGTGTACCAATGTTTAGGTACTGGTGTGCGCTGGTGTTCCAGAAAACACACATAGAATTCATCAGCTGTCAGAAACTGAGCTTACAGAGCAGAAAAGACTCTTAACCAGTTCACAGATCTCTTAAATACAGTATGTTCAGTTTTGTAAAATGTTTGGATCTCTGTGTAAAAAGCTGAGGCTGAAATGCTTGTCAGGAAGTTATCATCTAGGCCTGAAAAATTACAAGAGTAAAAAAAAAGTAGTAGAAGCCCCCCAGACAACAACCAACCAACCAACCCCATGTAAAAATCAGGAGAATATTTCCTGGGTTTTGAGTTAAAGATGAATCCTTTGTATCACTCGAAATGTGAAAAGCCCAGGTACCAAGCCCTAGTTTGAATTATGTACCTTAATGATTTAACTATGGTGTACCTATATGTTATTTGGGACTCTAAGCACTAGATCAAAACTTATTTTGTGAGGCAGTTAGACCTTCTTTTCTAGAACAATCATGTTTTCTGATTTAAAAAAATAAAATAAAATAAAAAATGCCTTCAGACCACCTAAATTTAGACTGCATTCCCAATTCAATTTTCTGAACTTAAATCCTTTGAACTGGATTCTCAGTTTCATGTTACAAGTGAGATTTGGGCGGGGAACAGTATGGATGCACTCAGCAGAAAGGAAAATAAAGACATGATATTTTTCATTTTGGGGAGATATTTTCTGGGAGAAGGTTGTGATCTCTAGATGAGAGAATACTCAGGATTTGGAGTACAGAAGGTTTTTATACAAAACAAAACAAGAAGTTATTTAAGAGAGCAATATATTGACAATAAATTAACTATGGTGTAGAAAAACCCCACAAACCAAACCAAACCAAACCAATCCTAGTCTCTATGATAATGAAAAAATTCAAGTAGTCTGTTTCATTATACATTCTCCTGTGGGGAGTAAGCTGGCAACAGTCTTTCTAGAGCTGTTAATGAAGAAGTGCATGCAAATGATCATAGATTCTCTCATATGCAAAGTATTAGCATACAAAAGCAATTTATAAAACCAAAGGAAATAATTACTGATTTAAAAACAAAAATCACCTTTAGGTTTCTGTTGTATTAACACTGAGACAACTAAGCAAAGATTCACTGTCAAATGTCACTTTCCATAATCCTTTACTCGTTATTTGTGACATGTATCATGATTCTCAAATGTCAAGTCATCCAGCAGAACAGAGTTGCAGTGGGATCATTGTTAAAATAATTGTTCAATTCTATCCTTTTTATGCATGACAAAAATAATTAAAGTTTCTCAATTTAATTGTAGGAGTACCAGGCCATTTCTATTTAAACATTAGGCTATTTAACAAAAATTAATCTTGCAGCATTGTTTTTCTGGTCATCAAATATTTTCTCAAAAGGTAGGAAAACCCTTTTCTATATGTATTGCTGCTGTTATTTGAAAGCTCTGGTTCAGTGATGCTTGTGTGTGTCTGTATAAATGCAGTTTTTATCAGTGACTTAGCTTGTGAGTTATTCTATAAAACACTAAATATATGTCAACATTCGGTGTCAAAGATCTCTGTTTATACTTCACCATACCTTTCCAAATGCTGCTTACAACATTAAGTTCTCTTTGTATTAAATTGTTTGCTTTAATTAACAAAACAAACATTGAACTCGGTATAACAATAAGCTAGGGACATTTGTTTTGTAGTTGTAAAAAACCCAAACCAAACAACAAAACTAAAACCACCACACCAACAAAAATAGCCATCCATATGATTCAGACTCTCTGAGTGATGAAGTGATGATGTCATGTGGGAATCCTACTGAAATACTGATGTCTCAGTAAAATAAGTGCAAGGATGTTTTATCCATGGTTTCTATGAAAAAGGAGAAGCCATAACACAGACATCCATTTACTTAGAAAATAACTATGGTACCTAAAGATATCATCATGCCACAGTGAATCAGTCAAAGGTCTGGAATTGGTAAGTGTGCTTCAAAGCAATATCTAATAACTTTGCATAAGGAATGTTAAATTAAACTAGTCTCCAGACTGTATTGTAGCAGCTAAATGTTAATATGCTCCATCCTATGACTTATTTTGTTCACAAATACCTTTGACAGAGATTAGGCCAAAAATTTCAGACAGCAAAAATATTAGCCATTTGCTAGACAAAATATAGGTACCTTTAGTGTGGCTCTTTTGAACACCTGTTCTTCATTCTTCCACTAATAACTTGATGAGCAACATTTTGAAAACATTTTTAGCTAGTAAGGGGAAAAAGTTAATTGAACTTACTGATTCATACACTTTAGAAAGAGATAAAGAAAAATATCCAACTAGGAAGATTATTGGAGTTATTCAGGTGGGTTTTTTTGAATGGAAATCCAGTTGTATTAGTTCGCATAATTGAAGTTAAAAAGTAAGCATTAAAGGTTTTTTATTATTATTTTTGTAATGATGATTTACATAATGGCATATTGAAGACTTGGTAGAAATATTGTCTGTGTAACTGAAGTGCTAATACAGAAAGCTACAGTTAATTTAGGAAAGGCAAGTTATTGATTGACAGTCTTACCAGATAGGTTAATTTTTAGGTGGGTTATTTTCTTCTCTCGGTGAGCAGCTAGCAGAATCATCTGAAGCACAGAGCTCTGCAATGTGAAATTTAGTTGACCAAACACCTTTGGGCAAAGAAATACAGTGAGATATATGTTTTCTGAATAATATTTTAAGTATATTTATGGTAAGAAAATAGAGAAATTAAAGATAAGTTCATCTAGATTTCAATTTTTACATTTAAATTTCAATCTAAAAGAATACTGAAGATGTTACAGTGAAAGGCAGCTTGAGTGAAATATGAGCATAAAACCACTGAGATTATGTTCTCTGGGAAAGAATCAAAACTGGAAAGTGGGGACTGAAAAAAGTGAATCCCAAAAAATTAGGAAAGTGTTAGATGAGATTATGAAATAATGTAAGAATAGTCATAACAGACCAGAGGTTAATCTAGCCCAGTATTTTGTCATTGATAATGTTCAAAGGATAGAATGTAAGAATAAGGCAGCACATAGTAAATTTTTTTTATCAAAGTTCTTTTGCTGTGCAGCTTACAGACTCCACGAGTGAGGTGCTAAGGAGAATTTGAGGAATTTACAGAGAAGGCTACAAAATATGTGAAGAACTGGTTGGGGATATAAAGGTCAGGGCAACCTTGGCTGCAGTGACCATGGGATGGTAGAGTCGAGAATCCTAAGAGAAGGCAGCAAGGCAAAAAGCAGGAGCACAACCCTGGCCTTCAGGAGAGCGGACTTCAACCTGTTCAACCTGTTCAAGGACGTGCTTGGAATATGAGACCATGCTGAAAATAAGAGGAGTTTAAGAGAGCTGATTGATTTTCAAGGATCACCTCCTCTATGCACAAGAATGGTCTGGCACAATAAACAGAAAATCAAAGGCAGCCAGAGGGCTGTATTAAAGAACAAGGAGCTCCTGACAGAACTCAACTAAAAATGAAGAAAGGTGGAAGCAAGGACAGGTGGCCCAGGAAGAACATGGAAACACTATTTGAATGTGCAGGATTAGGAAAGACAAAGCCCCCCTGGAATTGAAGCTGGTGAGGGACATGAAGAGCTTCTACAGGGCTTCAGAGCTATATCAGCAGCAAAAGGAAGACTGGAAAATACGGGCCTGCTGCTGAGTGGGGTATGGGACCTAGTAACAAAAGAAGTGAAAGAGACTGATGTACTGAAAGCCTCCTTTGCCATGGTCTTCACCAGTAACACTTGCTTTCTGGAATCCCAGATCCCTGAAATCAGTTTACAAAAGTAGTGCTTCTGTAATGAATCGCTGTATCTAATGAGAAATGTAGATATTGTAGGTTGGTGATTAACCCTATTCTAATGAATTGGACACCTGTTGTATACTTTGGGCTCTGTGTGTGAGCCTCTGAGTGTGTGAATATTTGTGTTGCATATAATTACAATGTGTATATTATATAATACTGTATCCTGTGGTTAATCATAAGGAGAGGATATTTTAAGTTATTTAAAGATTTTAAAGGCTATTTTAGAGGCTGTTTATGTTAAGGAGTATAAAATGACTGTAAGATGACCATGAATAAGTTTGAGATAAAAATAAAAAGGAAACTGTATTGTATTCATATTAAGAAGCTTTGAAACAGCTTTTTAATATGCAAGAAAGGTAACTGAGTTTATGATAGACTATATTAACATTAGGCATACAATTTCCAAGGTCTTTTCCAACCTAAATGATTCTGTGATTCTGTGATTATAGAGTATGGGTTCCCTTCAGGAACCTGGGCTGACTTACATACCATAGAAGATCTGGCATACTTTTTCCTGTCATGAAACAGACTGTGTTTTGCAGGTTTTTCCTCATAGCTTGTACACTTTAATTTCTGAATTAAATATTTTACAGCAGAAACTATCTACTAGGCTGAAAGACATTTTTTCATAGTTTTACATTTCTATTTTATGTTATTTGCTGTTTTATGTAAATAAACTGTATATATAACAATAAAAGGATTGCTGGGTGAGACTGAAAATAAACTAAATATCAAGAAGTGTCCTAGCAGAATTTGTACAAGCACTTTAGAATGACATGACACTTTGACTATTAAATGTTCCATACAATAACTGGCATAGTTAAAATTGAACTGGGAATCAAAATGAAGGTCAAATTTGGCGCTCATACAGTGGAACCTATATGCCAATTAACAATATATAAAAGGGTGAAGTTAAAAATTGTGACTTAAATTGAAAAAAAATTAGGATTTTTTTTGGTTTGTGTATCTGCTCATTTCAAAGGGTGACCACACTTCCACAGGATGTCATTTGCCTTGTTAAATTGTGCAAAACTTTAGTTTTTCTATTTGATCAGATCCAATCCTAAATCACTTTCCTTCTGCAAATAACTATCATAGCTAAATAAACAAACATTTTATGTCTGCAGAGTTTAACTAGTTGTTATAGTAAAAATTATATTTTCTTTTACAGACACAGTATATGTGGCAAGACCAAACAACTCCACTATTCACAAATATAATATTTGGGTTTCAGATTGCTGTCAGCTATTCTGGTTTATGTTTGATATTTGCATCACAGCTTTGTTGCCAAGATGACGAGCATAATTACTGTAGAGATGCAGGCATAATTATGATAATCCTGTTTTTAATCTTTCCCGGTAGGATTTTGGAGATGATGGGTCCTTGTACATTACTAAGGTTACCACAACTCATATGGGAAATTACACCTGCTATGCTGATGGCTATGATAAGCTCTATCAAACTCATGTTCTTCAAGTGAACGGTAAGGAAAAATGTTCTAATTACCAAGCCATAAGCGACTTGGATTTGGATTTTGTTAAGCAGATCTGTTGTTGCTATTTTACTTTCTTTATATTGTGTTACAGCTTAACAGAAAAAGAGATAATTTTTTTTTCCTCATTGTTCTCCTATAAATAACCTTGCAAAACAATAAAACATAATAATTTTCATGTATTACTTTCATATGAGCAATTGTTATTAAAAGGAGTAAAGATAGTGCAGAGGACTTGCTGTGTACTGTGAACTGTTCACCTGTGAGGTCTTTTAGTATGTTATCTGCAGAATAAGTGTTATTATATATACATATAGATATATACAGATAAATCAGTTTTAGTATTAATTTAGCAATTCTGGAGACAAATTTGGAAAAATAAGTGCATAGGTCTCTTCTGTTAAGAATGTTGAATTTTAATATAAAATTTTTAAAATGCACTAATTAAAAGCTTTGTAATTGATGTAGGCTTTTAAATTCACGTTTATTATTTTGAAATCTAACCACAATTTACGTAGATTAACTAGAGGCATCTGGATTTGAAATCTTGATCTTTACATTTTCCTGTATCTGTTCAAGTTCTAAGCACCACTCTCCTGAACCCTGTACTTGTAACAACTGCGCTTAAGTTGTGCTGGTGCCCTGAAGACAGGCCTTTCCCTTATCTTGAACAGTAGTACTCTCTCCTAGCTCTTTTTCCTATATGTATTTTTTTTCCTAAATTATTTGAAGCAGTTGTTCTCCTCCACTGATCAAGGGCCCAAGGGTCCCACCGAACTTTACCCCCAGTGAGGTTTAATGTCTTTTTTTTTTTTTTTTTTGAGAGACTTTGTGCTTTCCTGTTACTTCAGTGTTCATATTTATCTTTGACTTTTAAGTCTACCTTTCTGCAGTAAACTATCAGTATTTATCATTCCATGTTGATACTTAATCCTATTCAGAATCATGTTTGAACTCAATCTTCTCCTGTAAATTTACTTTGCATTAACAGGCTCTAACTTTCTGTAGAAGCATACTCTATACCTAGTTTCTTGGTCTAGACAGCACTGCTGCTGCCATCAATTTTTGTTTTGTTAATTGTTAGTCAGTTATAATTGACTTTTCTTGACATCTCTTATCCAAAAATGCTGAAAAATTTTCTGATACTGATATCTTTCATTGATATTCACACCAAAAGCAGTTTCCAAGTTTATTTTGTCTATTTTGTCTATTATCTTTTAATAGCCATTTTTTCCCACTTTCTGTTGTTAATATCCTTCACATTTTAAATTACTTTGATGTTTAGTGGTTGTTTGCCATTTTCTTAACATGTTGTCTGCCATTGTGTTTCTCCAGGAAACTGGCTTAGAATACCTATCTATCTATCTATCTATCTATCTATCTATCATCTATCTATCTATCTATCTATCATCTATCTATCTATCTATCTATCATCTATCTATCTATCTATCTATCTATCTATCTATCTATCTATCTATCTCTTTTAAATTTTTTTTTCCAATTTCTTCCCCTTCTGACCCCCAACATTTTGTCAATGGAGTGTCCTCCTTGATCTAATGCATGGCATCAACATCTTTTCCTCCTTCAAATTTTTCTTCAAGGGCTGTTTTCTGCCATTTGAAGTCAGGTAGCAAATACTGACTAAACTAGTGAGTTTAGTGGCTAAACTAGCGAGAAGACTGAATTGCAGTTTACTCATATTTTAATTCCTGCAGACATAGCAGAATTACTGGTGAGTTGAGCACATTAGAAGGTCCTTGACCAACTTTCTCCTTCTGTTTTATGTGTTCTGGTTTACCATAATTTATTAACAAATTATATTCTTGTCAACATGTTCTCTACCAATCCTAATGTGTTAATAATATTGAAGAGGATCAATGGTTAAAATACTGTGATTCTTCATGTTTGGCTCAGTTCAGCATACAATGAGGCAAAACTGCACTTAAATTGAAGGTTTTCTGCAAGACTAGAAAATCAAGAAACATAATTTGGGAGAGGTGAAGGAGGACAACTGTAGATTTTTGTGGTGATGAAGTGTCTGTCAGGAAATTGTATTTTTCATCTAGAAACCACTGTAAACCTTTATGGTGCCAAAGGCAATCACTAGCATTACTCCTCTGTATCATTCATATAAATTTAAGGTTGTCCAAACAAATTGACTAGTCCATGTTTGCTCTGCTCAGATAGCTGCTGTTTCACAAGTTGACACTACAATGGTACCTTCCAACATGATTTGGATGTTCATTTTTTGCGGTGCAAGGAAAAGGAGAAAGGAGTCCGTTTGAGCAATAGGAACATTTGCTGTGCATATTGTGTATAAATGGAGTTAAAGCCATTGAGATTAAAGGTCTAACGAACAGCTCTTCCACAGTTTAGATCTGTGCTTTTAAGCAGTAATCTTCCTAAGGACAGGGATGATGGTCAGTACTTGTAGCTATGATAATGACTAATTAATATAATGATACTTGTATTAACAGGAGAATCAGACAAAATGTAAATGAGATAATGAAGCTTTGTTTGATCACAGAGATCTAATGTGAAGGTTCAGTGAAAACAGTGTAATTAGATTTTTTTTCTTGATTTCCAGTTGTGTAAATCTATATATTTTTAGAAAAAATATTTCTGTATTTTACATTGACTACTTTGCAGATATTATATATATAATTTTGGTTTATTTTTCTTTTAAGATTAAGATCTTTAGGAAATTTTTTTTGAGTTTTGCTTTGACTGTTACAGTAGTAAAGAATAATGGGCTTCCTTTGGAGTCTTAACAATACAGATAATGAGCACTGTAAAAGTGTAATGTAAAGTGCACATGTAAAGTAATTATTGTAAGCAATATTATAATAAGTTGCTATTTAACCCTTTTTCATATAAACTATTAAAAAAACCCCAAAATACAGAGTTGTAACGGGGCAGGAGTAACTGTTTCATTAAATAGTGCTAATTATTAACATTTACATAGTACGTAAAACTTTCAAAATTTATAATTTTATTACTATATGATTCTGAGACTATATGAATCTGAGCCTGTCAGTTTGATTTTTATTGTTTTCCTCCATATATCTGTGATATTGAAATTTATTCCATCAGGTATTTTTCCTTTACTGTTGTTGACATCGCATGTCATAAACACCATGATTTAGAAAACCTGTTCTCAGATAATGATTGGTGTATGTGATGGTCTTAGTATCACTGAAGACATAGAGCTATGCAATTCAATCTCCATTAAAATATTTATAATATCAACTCCATAATTAGTTCATTAAAATCTGTCTTTACTTAATTTGTATTTCAGAAGGATTTGTATCATCTCCCTTATGCTTGTTTAGTAGCCTCTGCTTTTCCACAGCAGCCATTCAAAAGTTTCTAGGGGAATGCTGGTAGAGTTCTTCTAAACAAAGTAGTAAACAGTGGTCAGAGCAAAAAATCTGTAACAAACTAAGATATATTATGGGTTGTTGTATTTGGTAGGGGACCACCTGTCTCTAAAATGTCCTTTGATGGTATTATATTCAGTTAAGCACTTTATATGCTAATATTCAGCTATTTAAGAGAACAGAAGTGTATACATGAGTTAAGTGAAAAAACAATTTGAATAATAAACCAAGATATTTTTCTTGTGTTTATGTTATTGTTTATGTTAATGGAAGTGTTAAAGGAGCATTATAAAAATGATTACTCTTTCTTGTTATTACTGTTCTCAGGATAACATGAATGTGATATCTACATCTGACACAAAAAAAAGCCTTGAAAATTGCTATTGAAAAAGCTGAAATACCTAGAAAGCTTGTGTTTTCTCATTAACTCAATGTTTATCATGTTACGGATCTATGCTGGTCATAACCAGATGTTAATATTATTGATCACGTTGGCAGTTATAGACATGATACTTAGATGTGTTTAAATATTTTTTTTATAACTCTGTCTATTTTAAAAGCATATATGTCTTAGAGGCTAGGTTTTTCGAAGTGTGAATTTGAGGAATTTCGCTTTTGGAAAGATGTTTCTAGACAAACAAAAATGTCATTAGGCATATTATAAACAGAAAGGAAGACTGCCTTCAAATTCAAACCTGCTCCAAAAATGGTATGAGTTTATGGTGTATGTTTCAAATCAGATCACTACATATGTAGCATGAATGTGACATTTTAATTTCTGTTTCTGTGTTAACAATGGCAACCTACTCCCTGAAGTTTCACATTTACAAGGCAATTTTTTGCAGAGGGGTGACAAGAATTTTCCTCACCTTAGTTCCAAGACAAAAGGCCAAAAGTACTTTAAGGTGAAGAGAGTCCAGACCCTCAGCCAGATATAAATCAGTGATTTATAGTGTCTGAAGAACACAGCACCTTTGTTTTTCCAAACAAAATATCTCAGTTTAATCAAAAATTAGAGTTATCATATACAACAATAGAAGAACCTAGTTCATTATATATATCACATGTTTCTTTCTTAAACACATACATTCTCCCTGGATTACAAACAACTTGAACAGACTATATTCTCTCTTCTCCCCATCCCATTCCATTAGACCTGACTGAAATAATCTTCAGGAGGGTTTATAGCAATTGTAAGATGTATTGAATAGTTACCTATTCACCATATTTCAAACCAACAGTCTCACATGGCTTTTTGAACTGAATGATACAGGATACAGGATTAATTTGATTGTATTATATATGATTTTGCTAAATACAATCATGCAATGTCTTCTCTCCCCTCCTTTTTTAACCTATGTAATGACCTCTCCCATATAAAGTAGGCTTCTTTAAGTTAAGATATTAGAACATTCCTCTTTGATAGTCAGTGTGAACAATCACATTATTTGTGTAATTAAAATTTGCTTTCTGGTAATATTTATGGTCAGTTACCCCAAAAAAGTGACTGAAATGAACCCAAAGAGTTTACATCTAGCTTGTCATGTCAAATTAACTTTTTAGACTGAGCCCATACTGCACTAATATTTTAATTGTCTGCCTGCCTCAGTTGCACAGTTCTTGGCAGTATATTACAGGTACGCTTCAGGATAATATAAAATAAAAAATTATAATGAAAAAGAAGGGTTGAAAAACTTTTCTAGTGGTATAGATAACCTATCAGACACAAATTTGCTGAGGAAAGTGGGAAATGGCAGCAAATGGAGGAAAAAGAGGGCAATAAATAAACATTAGTGTCATGCAAGTACCTCTGTGTATGGGAAAACACTGCTGAAGGGAATAGGATCTACTACAGAAATATGAGATAGTAGAAGAAAATTCAGACCTGCTTTCAATTGAGCAGGTCCTCACCTTCACATCTCCTAACTCTTGAGTAGTTAATTTAGCAAGGATAGCATCTTGTGATACAGGGTTTGATTTTGTTTGTTTGTTTGTTTAGGAAGTATTTGATTTTAGTTATATTTTCTAAAACTTTGCTAAGAATACAATTGCCCCGAAAATATCGTCTGCCTTTTGCCCTAGCTAAACTAATACATTCCTTTTCTATTCAGTGAAAATTCTCCAAAATTGGACTGTTTAAAAAATTTCTCTTCATACACACTCAGAAGCCTGTCAAGGTGTGGTTGTTAAATACCTGTAAGTTTTTATATCCATTGAGAATTATTTCACTGGCACAAAAAAGACAAGTAATATCCTATCATAGGTAGTGAGAATGCAATGAGTTGCAATGCCTTGCTATTAGTCCTAAAGGTTATTTGTGTTGCTGAGATGCTTGAGAAACTGATGGCAATCCTGTCTAAGGAGATGGAGCTCCTTGTACTTCTTGAGGCAAGGTGGAGAAATAAACTATTTGGCTTTGATGCAGCGGGAAATCTACAACATGGGGTAGGCCGCCTAAAAGACATTCTGTCAAGAAATGCTGAACAGAGCAGACATGAAAATTGGACCCTAGGAAATGAGACAGAGTAAGACTAGGAACTGAGGTGCTGAAAGAGGCTCAGGCCATCTGAGTTTGCAGTCAAATGGGGTTCAGTCCGAGGAACAGGGCAGGGAGGGCAAGGTCTCTGTATGGAACACACAGATCCTATGGGAGAGGAGACAGAACAGGGAAGAAGTGGAGGCAGAACAGGCATGGGAATGGCAGGCTTGAGATGAAAACTAGAGATCTGCATCCATAAAATCCAAGTCCCTTCCAGAAACTCAACAGAAACCTTAAATCCCCGATTTTCATATGCTCATGTCCTCAGCAGGTAGTCTAAGCAAGTAGCAGCCATAATTTTAACATTTTTAATCTTCTTCCATGTTCTTTTATTATATTTTTGCAGTTTGCCTATTGGGGTTATGTTTCATTTTCCGTGTATATTATTTGAAAAGACCCTCATCTCTAACTGAGTTTAAAATATCCCTGAAACTTAATGATTTTTGCATCTGATCTGAGATACAGTACATTTGTGTATTTCTTGTAATGTAGAAAGCTGAGGCATTTCTATGCCCTAATAGGACAGCATGCTGGGACATTTCTTGTAAACAGTTGGATAGCATTTGAAAATATTTAATCTTGTGCCAAAATAGACACAGTTAATTTTTGATCTTGTTATCTTCTTTCGTTATCAACTGATACTTCATCCTCTACCCAGCTGTGTTTTGTGACACCAGCTAAGTATTCCACATTTTTAAAGCTGCATTAAACAAAATTTTGGAGAGTAGGAAATATGCTTCTTTAACCTTCATTACAGTTGATTTTTTTGTTGTTAGAAACAACCTCAAGCAAGTTCTTTCTATACATAATTAAAGATAAGATCAATAATTACTCATCTAAAAAATCTACACAGCAAGATTTTTCAATCTTGCTTAATCATTGATTACCAATAGGAACATGTCCAATGTGATGTCATATGCCCTCTCTCTGCCAATACTGATGTGTGGTATGTAGCAGATTTTTAGTTAGTAAGCATATACCGCAGCAAGTTTCCAAATCTTGGAAAAGTGATGTCAACAATTCTTATATTTTGCTAATAATGAAACTCTGAAGACTAGTCTTATAAATGTCCTGTTTAACATCTTCATTAATGATCTGGATGATGGGGCAGAGTTGTACCTTCATCAGGTTTGCAGATGACACCAAACTGGTAGGAGTGGCTGATACACCAGGGGGTTGTGCTGCCATTCAGAGGGAACTTGACAGACTGGAGAAATGGACCAGGAGTAACCTCATGAAGTTAAGCAAGGAGAAGTGCAATGTCCTGCACCTGGGGAAGAAGAACTCCATGCACCAATATATGCTGGGGGCCACACTGTGGAAAGTAGCTTTGCAGAAGAGGACCTGAGGGTCCTAGTGGACTCCAGGTTGACCATGAGGCAGCAATGTGCCCATGTGGTAAAGAAGATAAATGGTATCCTTGGCACAGGAGGTCCTGTCTGAACATCAGGAAACACTTTTTATACTGTGAGGGTGGCCAAGGACTGGCACATGTTGCCCAGAGAGGTCTCTCTCCTTGGAGATATTCTAAATCCTAGATATGGTCCCGGGCAACTGGCTCTAGGTCGCTCTGCTTGAGAAGGGGGACTGGACAAGATGACCTCCAGAGGTCACTTTCAACTTCAACCGTTATGTGATTCTGTGATTACATGTTCTATACAGGTAAAATGGATTGCTGAGATGTGTTTTGGAGAGAGGGGAAAGGTGGAGGTGAATTGTTAAAGAAAAAGTTTGTGAAACAGCACAATTACAGTCTCTGTACATCACACAACTTACTGGTTGCACATTATTCATATTTTATAAAGAAATTTAAGGAAAAATAAAGATCTTATTACTCAATTTCAAACTACTGAATTAGAATTCAGGCTTTTTTCATTTATACCACAGGCAATGAAAAGAGGTTTTTCTCACAGAACATTCTTCCTGCTTCACAAATTTACTGTGACAGAGTTCATCATCAAATGTTACTGAATATGTGACTAATACCACAACTGTGTGTTGTTATATATAGCACCAGGAGTCTTTAGAATTGCTTATAATTATTTTTCTTAAGATGAAGATAATACTCTTCTGCACTAAATTATAATTGTTTCCTGCCTTCAGTTCCACCAGTCATCCGAGTCTATCCGGAGAGCCAGGCAAGGGAACCAGGTGTGACAGCTAGCCTTCGGTGCCATGCTGAAGGTATTCCCAACCCACAGCTTGGGTGGCTAAAGAATGGAATTGATATCACTCCAAAATTATCCAAACAGCTAACTCTTCAAGGTAAAGGGGCATATTTATTGTTTTCTACAGGTTGTGAATGCTTTATCAGTGCATCCTTTCCATACTAGACGTCCTTCTTACATAGTTTTAACCAAGGGTTGAAGCTTAAGCTAAAACATTTGAGAAGATGTCTTCCAGTTATTCCCCAACACACATATCTTCTCTGCTTTCTCTTTGTTAGAATAATGATTGTACTTACTGGCAGGATATTGTAGAATACCTACAAAGCTGTTTTTGTAAAATAGATCCTACAGTTGAACAAGTATACTATACTTAAAATGCAGTGAATCATTGGTCACATCATTATTCACATCACATTATTTAAAAGACCTTTGCTTGTCAAACCTGGACTGTTTGTTGACATTCCTACTCAAGCTGACATACAACTCCTGAAGTGGTTTCCACAGACTCCTACACTGATCTAGGTGTAAAATGCGAATATGCCTGTTTTTTCTGTTGTTACACTGCATTCACATGAAAACAAAACCCGGTGCCTCTGGTTACTTGAAACAATTTTATTAAAATTATTATTTATGTTGAAATTTTAGCCCATTATGTTGTATGGAAACCTAGGTGATTTTGTGTAAAGCCAATGATAGTGTCAAGTGACCAAATGCATAATTTTATTATGTTGCATAATATTTACTTGATTTTAAAGACAACCATAGTCATTTAAGCATACATAAAACCTCAGACTGATATTTGGCTCCGAAGTGCAAAATCAGCTGACGTATTCTGGAAATTTGTGAGATGAATAATAGTGCATGTAATTCAGTAGCCAGTTGAATACCTTTGGATTAGTTTGGCAAGCCTCCAAGTTATGAACTTAGGAACGAAAATGGTTTAATTAGTATGAGCAGAGAAAGCCTTCCGAATGTATAATCTGAAAGCACTGTAGCATGTCTGAATGTTGAATTTTTCCTCTCCTTTCAGCAAACGGTAGTGAGGTTCACATTAGCAATGTGCGCTATGAAGATACAGGAGCATACACTTGTATTGCAAAGAATGAGGCAGGGGTGGATGAAGACATTTCTTCTCTTTTTGTAGAAGATTCTGCTCGAAAGACCCGTAAGTACTATGAGAAGTATTTAAATATATGCAACCCTCACTTAAACATTAAAGGTATTAAAAACTATGAAACATTAAATAAATTAAAATGAGCATGTGTAGATAACTGATTAAAAACAAAAAAGACATCCAAGAGTTACCGAAGGCAGAGTGTGTAATCTGAAGTTTATTTAGAAGTAAAATGAAATCTCTGATTCATTCTGTGAATTGACATGTTTTTCACATTGCTGTTAAAATTTGGATAGTTTCTGCATGATAGATTTGTTGCATATGAACAGAAAAAGGAACTGGATGCCTAAATAAGGCAAAGCAGTAGTCCTGGTGTGGTTTCTGGAGGTTGGTGGGGGTGTGGGAGGAAGACCTTTTCCAATCTTTCTCCCTGTATGTTTTTGAGATATACCAAGAGCCAAACTTGGCCTTCATGATGTGAGAGTCATCACAGGACAATCTTACCTGCTGGAGTGCTCAGCAGGTCTAGATCAGTTTCAGCCTGGCCATGACATCTTGTGCCTGGATAAGAGATGTAGAGCAACAGTGACTACAGTCGGTTGCTAAATTGGGAGTTCAATGTGCCAAAGAAATCTCTATCACTACCAAAAAGTACCTTTCTTTATCCTCTGTTGAATGATAGTGGGGCTTATTTACTTATTATTTGTCTGCCTTGATACTTCTTTCCCCTTCCCTTTCTTTCCTCTGCTCCGAAAAATCCATTCCTGAGTTTACACTTCACCCATTTGTTTTTGCTTTTTTTGGTTGTTTTCTTTCTTTTAAATCTGTTACTTTAATGAATACTGCATATTCATTAGAAATATATCTAGTAAAATGGTAGTTTTTTACTGATTGCATTAACTTAAGGCATTCCTATTTATCTAGAAGCTTATTCAACAGTGCCAAGCATTTGACAGAAGATACTAAAGGCAGAATTAATAGCACTGCAAGTCTGCCTGACGACTCCTGTTGCAGGACACTGAGTTCAGTTACATATAGGTTTATTAAGCTTTAAATGTTTCAGAGGAAATCTTCCATGAAGGAAAATTTTATAATCCAAATGTTAATATCTTTACTTAGTTGCTTTCAGTAACACTAATTATAACTGTCGTTTCAAAAGTTTTAACAGATTTTTTTTAAGTGTCATGAAGATGACTGCTCAGGCATTTCTGAGAAGGCAGCTGAGGATAAATAAGTTGTTTGATCATGCTGTATTTCTAGTAATCTGGTGATATGAAGTAGCTCAATCACCTCCATTTGCCTTCTGCAGTCTGTGAAAAATGTTGTGAATGTTGCCAAATTACAAAACCCTGACAATCTAGAATTTGTTTATACTTGGTTAAGACTTGTTTGGTCCTAACAACAAAACATTTATATCCAACTGTCCAGTTTGCAAGTGTTTTAGTTACCTAATTGTTGTATCCGCTGAAGACCTGATCTGCAGTGATTATGCAGGAATAGCCACACCTATGCAAAATGCTGTTTTCAGGAATTGTAATGTGATGCAATAGTTTTAGATCAGCTAACTTTACAGGATTTGTAAAATCACATGCTATGCCATGAACACTGCTTGAAACAAACGCTTTAAAGCCTACTATCAGTAAGTTGTTATGATGACTATTGGTGTCATGAAAGATGTAAATGAAGGAAAAGAGAATATAAACCCAATTTTTTCTAAGACAATCCAAAAGACAGTCTCTTTCCTTCCTATAAAAGTCATTCCCTCTGCAAGTTCTGTATTGTCTATTGAAGGGAGACATTTTACCATTGTGTTCCTTGGTGTCTGAATATGGTTTCCTAAAAATTGGTGGATGTGTAAATACACATATAGTCCATAGCTGCATAATTATATTCAAATATAGGTGCAACAGATATTTACATGAGATGCTTACTCATACTCTGATTCAATGACTTTGGATCAGAAACCCATTTCTGTACATGCAAGAAGACTAAGGTACACACTAATAAAAAAAGCAGTTACTATCAATATCATTATCACAACTACATGAATAAACTGCCTTTGCAGGTACAAATTTTGATAGATGCAGTTTAAAAAAATGCCTCTGTTTAAAAAAAAAAAAAATGTCCCTTTACAGGGAGGGGTTGCTAGCATTAGTAAACTGAAATTAAGAGTAGAAGGGCATTATTATTAACTCGTATCTACTTGTTTTTATATTTCTTCCAAAACACTGGTTCATGCAGCAATTTAAGGATTATTAGGGAAGAAAATTATATAGGTAAACCCATATGGATAGGACTGTGGGCTTTTGTTCTCCCACCCACAAATTTTAAACACAATGCCACTACTACTTTAATTTAAAGCCTGCTGAATAGGTCACAAGTTGTATTCTGAAAATAGTCTCTGATGATATAAATGTGATTTCATATGATCTGATATAAACTGTACTTGTCATAGATGACATTTTTATAAATAATTTTGCTTTTATCCTCCTTTAAGAGAATAAAGCAGTTGTGTTTACTTTTTTAATTTATTTTTTTTCCTTACTGGAGTACTCCCTTCTGCAAATACTAGGATATTGCTTTGAACAAAAGTAGAACAGATTCTCACTAGTTTGTCAGTTTATCTGGGCTTGCCTGCTTTTTAAATGTCACATAAGGTAAAAATCATAGCAAACCCAAAGCATGTCAGAACATTGAGCTGAATGGCTATTGAGAGAGTAGTGAGAACTTTTACAGTGAAGCTCTAAAATATAAACTACAATTGTACTGCTTTGAGCATGACAGTCATTTTATAAGCCACATAATGAATGCAGAACATAGTTCCATTTTTACCAGTGTATGTATCTTATTTCCTAGGAAGTTTAATAGTCAAAGGAAATGTTCACTTTTTTACTTACCTGACCCATTGTTTATGTGCATACTAAAGCTTTTGATTTTTAATGCTACTTTGCATAATAAGCTTAATTTTGGGGAGTTATCTGTGGAATCTCATTTTCAACACATCCCAAATTTGTTATGTGGAAAACTCAGTACAGTGCTTTGAGAAAAATTTAATATATGTAGCAGAAAGCACATGGCTAGATCATTCCTTTGGGAATGGCTAGTGTAAACAGCTCCTAAGAGAAAATGTTATGTTTTCTGGCATGTCTGCCTAGATTAAAATCAGTGCCTTTATGGATAAATAGATTATTAACTAATAAATGAAGCTTTCTGTCACCTGTGTACCTAAAAATGTTATCAGATTGCTAGGTCTTCAAAATTCACGGTATTGGTTACAGAGAAACCTAATGGATGTATTATAAACAGAAAAGAAACAGAATGAATGTCAAACCTATACTGAATTGTGGGAAGTGTGATACTAGTAGATAAAATAAAAATATATAACGTAGAGTATGACTTAGGGGTGCCAGGACATTGTTTATTTTAAAGTTTCCAGTTTCAGCAATTTGAATTCCAGTTCCCAAGTCAATATACTTTAATGATAATGACTCAGCATCAAGATGTTAATTTAAGATGGAAGTGAATGGAAAATACTGTGAAAGATCTGTTCAGTAGATGCCAGCACTGAACACTGAGCCATTGTTCTGTCACACACAGGTAAAATTTTTAATAGTGGATGACAGTCTCAAGAGTAGTTTGGCCTTTCCTTAGCATGTCAACTTTTTTCAATGTGCACTAAAAATAAAACTTCTGAAAATATGCTTTCATTCTGGCATTGTCTTAGGTGAGAGGAATTAAATTATTTTCTTTAAAATACCTTAACTTCAACATTGTCTTTTAACAGTTAACTCATTCTGTAGCTGAAATTTGATATACTTAACATCTCTGTCCAAACACGTGCACTTTTTGCTAGATTTGTGAAGTTGTAATGGAAAATTTTAGTTTATATTACCTATATAAACATCTAAGTACTGGTGATAAATGCCTGGTGCTGTCTATTATCGGATCCTCTGATGTCAGCCATTTAGATTGAAGCATTCCGTTATTGCTGTCTGTCTCAAAAAACAGCTTTTTTGTTGCTTTTAATTTTTAATGTTTCCGCTAATATACTGTGGCCAATCCTGAAACAGATGTTAGGAAGAAAACATGATTTTACTCATGTTAAAAATGCTATAGTCATTTTACTTTGAGCTTTTTTACATCACAGTCTGGGACTTGATATTGGTGATTCATGCAGTGAGATTATCACTAGAACATACTTCAATAAAAATAATGATTTCTCCAGTGTTTGACACAGTAAAAATCTCCAAGCACTTGGTGATTTAAATAGTGGATGGACACTTCTTGGGAGTTTCCTAGAGTTCTGAAGATGCCATTTGCCCTCAGTAGATCCAGGTTTAGTACTACAAGAGCAGAGTAGATTCTCCATGCAACTGCTTTTTCTTTGCTCCACGGGCTTTTGTGGATGTGAAAGTGAAAATAACTTCTTGTGTTCTTGGCTCTTCTTGGCTCCTTGAGTGGTCCTCCAAGTAGCATCTGAGGAATGGTAATAAAGAGGAATAAGACTGAGTATATTGAAGAAGTAAAAGAGACCTGGGGAGGGGCACAATGGAAGAGGACAACAATGTGAGGAAGAAAGGGAGGACACAGGCAGCAGTAGGTGAAACAGGACAGGTTAGTGAGAACAGTTAAACCCTGAAGGAGAAAGAATGGGAGGAAAAAGGGATAGGAGCACAGAGGCAAAATGATCTCTTAAAAGCTACATGTTCATTCTCTGTAAGATGTGGAGTTGCATCCAGGAGTATCTAGTCACTTTAATGTCTTGTCATTAAATTTCTTGATCACATAGCGACAGTGTACGTCTTAAACTGTTGCTCCTTTTTAATCCATGTGGAGAATAACACTACTTCTACTACCAGTTAATACAAATGAGAGATATCTGAGCAGACTGAACTTTCTATTGTTCTAGTAAGTGGAACATTTTATTTAACTTGCCTTTTTAAGTAAGACAGCATATTGGAGTATAAATGTGTATTAAAGGAAAATCTACAAACATGACAAAAATTAGTCAAAAGAATGTTTGTAGGTAGAAACAGTCTATAGGATGAGATAATTCTGGTAGCATTTATTTATCTAGTTGTTCATTTATCATTTTGACCACTTCTGCCAGAAAATAGTTGGTTTCCCTGATCTAAGTGTCTAAATGGAGTTTTACTAATTAAACTCAGTAATTCTTCCTTGGGCTTTGAAGTATGCCGCTTCTACATCAGACCTGAAGAAGGGCTTGTGTGTGTGAAAATCTGTCTGCTTTTTCCAACAATACCAATTGCTGTCGAGCCAGTTGTGAAGAGCCTGACTCTGTCTTCTTAACAACCTCTGTGTAGGTGTTGGAAGGTTGCTATTAGGTGCTCCCAAAGACTTCTACTCTCCAAGCTGACCAAGCCCAATTTTCTTAAATTTTCTCCCTGGTGTGCATAGGTTTTATAATGTGGTCTTTGTTCTCCCTTGTTCTTCCCAGAAGTGCCCTTGCCTGAGAATTTTTAGATTTTGTAATCTCTGTTGAAAAACCTATATTTTAATCTGAGAAAATTTGACCTTAAACTGAAAGTAAATGTTTCATGAAAATGCTCTATTGTAACTGGAAACTACTTATGATCATTATGACATTTTATACAAATGTAAAACTTTTTTTTTTTTCTTTTTCCACTAGATATTAATCTTTTCTGGATTAATTAGCATTTTAGATTCATAAAGAAGATAAAAATTGTAATTACCTCTGTATTTCTTGTGCCTTCTTTATTGGCTCATTATATACCTTTTCAGAACATTCATTTTAAAGTATCATGATTTTGATTGTCAACAGGAGCCATGCAGCATGTACAGTGAATAGATCTATACATCCTACTCCTACAACAGTAGCATCTAAAGTATTTCTGAATGCAAAAACTATGCTGTTTTAATTCTCTAGAGACTGGAAACTCTTTTCTGTCCTGTGAATTCCATTTTCCCTCAAATTTGCAGTTAAAGCCATTGAGAATGAGATAGCTCTATCTGGGTGATAGCTGAATAACCCCTGCAGTGACTGGTAAAAACATTCTGGGGATTAACGACCTGGTCTAAATCTCATTGAAAACAGCAGAGTCTCCCCTACTGTCATGATCCTCTAATAATACCTGAGAGAACTCGGCTGTGTTGGAAGGAGTCTCTGGTATAATTGCGTTTGTAATACAAATAGCAGTTTAAAATCTGGTTTTAGTTTCATTCCAATGTAGTTTGATTTTTCAGAACAAATATTTCATGGATTCATAGATTTAAGCAGGATGGAACCTTTTCATCTAACTCTTCTTCATTTCACAACACATCAAATTGCATCCTGTTCTGCCTGAATACAGATCTAAAGCTTTGCCTGAAGTGTATCCTCCCAGAAATGCATCCACCTGAGTTAGAGGCAGAAAGAGTGAGATAATCCCTCATTTTGCTTTGTTTTTTGCTTTACTAATTATTCAGTTTCACTAATATAGAATAATGCTTAGTTTCTATTTTGAAGTCAATTTTTCCTTCAGTTTCCTTCTTTTGATTCTCATTTTTTTCCAATAAATTGACCTTTTGAATTTTTGTCCAACAAAAATACCATTGTTAAATATTGATTACTTTCTCTCACACACACTAAATAGAAGCTTCTCGTAAGAAGACAGTTACTGTAGGACTCAGTGTGGTCTTTTTGCCTTGAGGATTGTAAATGGATTTGGTATAGTTTTCTTAAAAAATGTGAACTGCTCTTTGCAAAAGCAAATATATTTTTTGTTTCTTTAATGTTCTGGAGAGTGAAATACATATTTGGTAACATTTTGCTTCCACATCCACTGATCCCTTGTCACTTTTTTCCACTAGTATCATCAGTGGAAGTTTATGTTTATATGTTTATCTAACACATGCCCGATACCTATCAGGCCTCACTTCCCAAATCCTGCTCCTTCCCACCTGTCTCAGCTCTCTAGTGTAGATATAACCTGCATTACATTTCCCTAGATGTCTAAATTTGCATTTTTCTATATCAAAATGTAATTTATTTTAGAGATATATTTGCCAAAGGAATTCAAACAACTTTCTGAAACTCTGTTATTTATCATAACAGGTAATTCACAGACTTAGGGAATTATTTTATGTTTATTTACAGATCATTGATGAAAATGGTTAACACAAGACTCACTACCCATTGTTCTGGGCACATTCCAGCAATGTGTTCTTCACCTTTTACTAATGATTTAACAATGAAAACTACTTTTTCAGATTAATCAATTTGGCAGGGTTTAATTCAATTGACATGTACGTTACTACTACTGTATAACTCTATTTAATCAGAATATTCTGTGTTAACGGATTAGATGTTTAGCAAAATTCTGAGTTACACCTATATGAATTTTTACATTACGAAAATTCCAATTGCATCAGGTTTGTTTGGAAAGACCTGGTTTCCATTAGAACATATTAGCTGACCTATCATTATATTCTCATCCTTTAATTTCTTACTGAATTGAATTCTGTATGAGTGTTGTCTATTCTTTTGCCTGGGACATACCCCAGTCTAACTAGCCTA
The DNA here is from genome assembly GCF_047716275.1 of Strix uralensis. Taxonomy (NCBI): domain Eukaryota; kingdom Metazoa; phylum Chordata; class Aves; order Strigiformes; family Strigidae; genus Strix; species Strix uralensis. Next base: position 46,069,289 of record NC_133975.1, read on the forward strand.
CAGCTACTTGAGTCACTAAGTTTCAGGGAGTGGGGGAACTGCTAGGGGCATATGTAGTGCTACTCCTCTTGAACTTTATGATATATTCTGAAATATATTCAAAACTAATAGCACCAGACCAAACATCTAAAACAACTTTTAGCAAGTGTTTTTATGCACTTCATTTGAACCTGGTTATTTTAAATGTTTGTCTTGACTACACATCATGTAACCCTCTTTTTTGTTCCTTTTTAAGGTAAAAAGTATTTAATCAGCCTCTGTTTTCAGTTATTATCCTGCTTCTGTGCAAATATAGGACAAAAGTGTAGGAGTCTGGGCCGTGCTGGGAGAAAGTTAGTGCAGACAGAAGAATGCAAGGACGAAGACAAGGCCAGCAAAATAAGGCTGGCAAAAACATACAAGACAGCAGATAAGTGAGAAGCACCTGTGGTCAGCAAAAGCACGCAAGTCTGAGCAAAACAGGGTATGAGATAAGGGAGTTTTGGCAAGTTTTGGGCTTTACGTGCTAATTGCAATTAACCAATGCAAATGCTTGTAGAGGCGCGTGAACAGCGCATGTAGATGACCCGTAGCCTATTAGAAGATAGATGAGTGCGTGTACGGAACTTAGTAGAATATAAATGTAACCAGAAAAGGAATAGAAAAAAAAAAAAAACAATAATATATAATAAAAAGATGGACGACCTGATCATCACATTGGTGTTGCGTCGTTTCTGTTCCCACACGGCGAAATAAGGACCCCGGCTAATGGTGACTCCGACACAAAAGTATAGAAGAGTATTGTCAGTGTAACATTAAAAAAACCTCTAGTTCATATCAATACAATTTAAACCTTGAGTAGCTCTGGTATTGCAATGCTTTTCTTCTACCTTTAGCAATTGTGTGTGATGATTTCTGGGGTCTTTGCTGCTGTGCTAGTGTAAAGGAATATCAAGCTGCTGGAACATCTGTTAGCACAAAAATGGCATGTTAATTGTAACTAAGGCTACTTCCTTTCTTAAGGAGTGTTATTTCTCTCTTTTTTCTAAATAAGATCCTTGTTCTAGCATTCCAGCATCTCTGCAATAACTGATAAAGGTGGCTTTTCATTTTCTAGCTTGCAGTACATGCAGATGCATTTTAAGGAATTCTCAAATCTTGTATTGATTGAGAGCTTTCTCTTCTGTACTACTGGATTTAGCAGTATTTAAAGCATGAGCATACAAATTTAACTTTGTTAAATTTCAGTAAGTTTCAATAAGGCCAAATGCCGGGTTCTGCACTTGGGCCAAAACAACCCCCAGCAATGCTACAGGCTTGGAGAGGAGTGGCTGGAGAGCTGCCAGTCAGAGACGGACATGGGGGTGTTGAGTGACAGCTGGCTGAACATGAGCCAGCAGTGTGGCCAAGAAGGCCAATGGTATCCTGACTTGCATCAGAAATAGTGTGGCCAGCAGGGACAGGGAAGTGATCTTACGCCTGTACTCGGCACTGGTGAGGCCACACCTCGATTCCTGTGTTCTGTTTTGGGCCCCTCACTACAAAAAGGACATTGAATTACTCGAGCGTGTCCAAAGAAGGGCAATGAAGCTGGTGAAGGGTCTGGAGCACATGTCGTACGAGGAGTGGCTGAGGGAACTGGGGTTGTTTAGTCTGGAGAAGAGGAGGCTGAGGGGAGACCTCATCGCCCTCTACAACTACCTGAAAGGAGGTTGCAGAGAACTGGGGATGAGTCTCTTTAACTAAGTAACAAGCGATAGGACAAGACGTAATCCTCAAGTTGCACCAGGGGAGGTTTAGACTGGATATTAGGAAGTATTTCTTTACAGAAAGGGTTGTTAGGCGTTGGAATGGGCTGCCCAGGGCAGTGGTGGGGTCCCCATCCCTGGAGGTGTTTAAGAGTCGCGTTGACGTAGTGCTTAGGGATATGGTGTAGTTGGGAACTGTCAGTGTTAGGTTAATGGTTGGAGTAGGTGATCTTCAAGGTCTTTTCCAACCTAGACTATTCTGTGATTCTGTGAAATTGACAGCTCTGCTGCAGATTTGTGTTGATGGCTACCATTGATAGTCACAGAGATTTGGATCAACCCAATTCCTAGAAGCCATAAAGCAAACCAAAATCATCAGCTTGTTCTTGTTGAAACACTGTGTGGAAGCTGAAGAATTTAAATATTGAACAAGGATTATTTGACAATGTGTTTTGACAACATATTTATGAGAAAGGTGGGGTGGGCAAGATGTTACTGCCTTTTTTGTTGATACAAAGTACAATAGTAGTCACAAATAGAGGAGGAAGAAATGGTAACTTCTATCTGTGGTCTTTATTTATTTATTTATTCATTTATTTAGGTCACATTCAGGTAGTATTAGGACCAATGCAGTTGTTCCAAATTTCAACTTTTAATCAAAGTAACATTGCTGCATACGGAATATAATGCATAGCTAAAGAGTATAAATAAACCATTTTGTGAGCTTAAAAAAAGATAGGAAAGAAAAATTATACTAGCATGGGAATATTTAATTGAAATAATGGAATAGAGTATATCAGTGTAATCTACAGATCTAAAGAAGAAAATCTGACAGTATAGAATAGAGGAAAATAAAAAAGATTGATCATCAAAGACAAGGGAATATTTTCAGATATTTAAAATTCATCTCTTCACTACAAGTAAAATATTTTAAAGTAAAATAACTTTAAAAATCCATTTTTTTTTCCCTTTCTCAATGACTTTGACAGGTACATCAGTTCTGCTGAGAAGGTTTCTTCTCAGTTTCAACTTAACATAATCCTATCAAACTAGTCATAGATCATGAAAACGTGCTATTCCCTTTAAAGCTAAACAGTTTTGTGGGTTTGTTGTTGTTTATTTTATTTTCTGTTTTTTACAACATTTTCATTCCTCTTAATGTTTTCCAAAACTTCATTTTATAAAATGCAGTTTAGTTCGCCATTGATTAATAGAGATTAGTATTTCTCTAAATTTTGTTGAGGCATGCATGTGTACCTTGGGGAGACAACTGTCATGATAGAAAGTTATCAGGTATTTCTGGTAAGAGATTTTCAAGATCAGTTTGTCAGTACTTGATGATATTTTAATATTTAGTAGCTTTTACTCTTGGTCATCCATCACAGACTCTTGTATTACTCAGTTCACCCACTATGACATCATCATATATTGCGAAGCAACTTCTCCTGCAGAGTCTTTCACCTAGCCACACAAAGCAGGATAAAAATTACCTGTCTCATGTATTGTGTCTGGGGGCTAAATTTAAAAAATAATATATCTGTTCTGTGTCATTAAGTAGATCTATTTCTAACGGTGCCTTTTTTACGTAATGTCATAGTCCTATCACCTAACAAGAGATTATGGGATCTGAATGCTACTGACTTGACAGGTTTATGGCCATCATAAGCAACCAGGCACCTCCACTGCCTAGATCTTGGAATGAGACTAAAAGCCTTTTGACTGTGATTTATGGCCTAAATTCTCTCTGAAGGGCTTTATGCAACTTTAATAGAATCTTCCTGTCACATCTTATACTGAATGGTACCTATTTACCTAATTTCCTCAGAGATAATTTATGCTGGCATTTTATTTTATGGCAGAGCTAAACAAGTTTATACTTGTTGACAGCATCGTAGGCAAAGACATTATTTCAAATTTCCAAGTATAGGGTAGAAATTCAGCTCATGAACCATTTTTTCTTCCTACTAGTGTAGACTGGATTGAGTTCATGTGCTATTGGGAAAGCACTTCATCATGATTCATTATTAAGATTTATAGAAAATAAATTAAAGACCAATAAGCTAACATGGTCATATTTGACCAAAAGTAAAGTGTCAACTGTGACTTTTAACTGATAAATAACAGTTTAATAGTCGTAAAAATAGATATTTGGTTATTGTATTAACCTAACCTGAAATGAAAGTGTATGTCACATAAGAACAGAGTGGAATTTTGATAGAATTTGTTGATAAAATAGTTGAAGCAAGCAATAGATAATTTTGAAAAAAAAAAAAAAAGTGTTTGTATCACAAATAAATTAAGGTTTATATATATTTATATTTGTGTATAAACCCAACAAATCTGAATTTCTTATAAAATAAGAATAAAATTAAATGCAGATATATGCATAAATGTTTTCATTCTGCTTGATTATGGAAGTTGAGCAAAAAGTAAATCACCCTAACCTCATATTCACTTTTAGCACTATTATTTTTAAAATGAAAATAATAATTAAAAACTTATGTAATTCAGTAACCAGATAGTATTGATGGTATAGATTTACCCTGTAACATAAAGGCATGTGTTTATACATCAGAGATATGAGAAAAAAGAGTAAGATAACAGATGCATTTTCTTTATCATGTGTATATGATTAACCAGAACAGTTGATAATGCTGGTGGCTATCAGTGAAGTAAGCAGACAGCATCCTTTCAAACATCTTAAAAGTACTTCTTTATGAGATTAAAAGTACAGCAGATTATGGTGGGACAATTCAGAAAAATTGTTGAATTCCACACTTTTGCCGTATGACCTTATTGCATCTTCCTCATTGTCCTATTTTCTACCGTATCTACTTGTGACCTCTTGCCATTATGGGTTTGAAGGCTTGGATAGTGGTTTCTTATCTGATGGTGCAAAGTCTCGCACAATGAGCTGATATGAAACTGTTGGTTTTTATTTATCAACTGTTACATTCTGAGAGAAATTCAGGTAAAATATTTATGGAATTTTAAATACCGAGCTTATGATTTGATGAGACAAAGCCTGGAATTAACAAGTGGTTCTCTATTCATGAATAGTCATTATTTGCATTCAGAAGATACCAGTGGATTTTTTCCTCCTGTTATTGGAATAGTATATAATGCAGAAAAGTTGTCTTTCTGCTGTTTTCCCCTCTTAAAGCCATTTTAAACTGCATTGTTCTCTTAGTGCAGCAAACTAGGAATTTTTTCAGATGTAAAGGTTTTAATTAATATACATTTTGTTTGAGTACCAGTGCAACAAAATAACATTTTATGAAAACATTTTATTCAGCTTTCATGATATGTAATGCCAGGAGAAAAGAAAGGAAAATTTCAGGTTATTTAACCACACACAGATAAAGTAGGTACAAAAGAATGACAGTTTTTAATATATATATACTTTTAAAGTTAATAGATTTTAAAAGCTCATTCAGCATTTTCTTGGATAATGACCACTGAAGCATGTGATAGAAGGGAGAAAACTCTTTCTGGAAGAAAATGAAGTATTGTACTTCAAGAACAAGTTTCTTTTCTGAATCTTATTGCCCTGATCTTGTTTTTCTCTGGAATGTAGTATTGTGTGCTGATTACTGATAATGTGAGCATCTGATTGCCAAAAGGAAGCAGAAGAGCTGCATTTAATCTCCAACCTCACTGAATGTCAATCCTAAGAAAAAAAAAAATATATATATATACACACATTATTTCCAACTGTTATGCCTTAAATGTTTAGAAAAAAGAAAAGTAGGGAGGAAGAACACTGTAGCTGACATATTTGAAAGCTTTGACATTGACTGTTGAATAGAAAGCCGAACATAATGACATTTATTACCAATGCGATAAGGAGTAGGATACAGAATTTATTTGGAAAGTGACATTGTAGTACCCTCTTAGTCATTTAGTAACAGAAATACATGGATTTTTGCAGTTGTTTCCATCCAAAGGGGATAAGAATCTCTACTGCTGTTACAGTCTGCTGCAGAATTTCATGAAGTACTAAGCACAGAGTTTACTGAAAAATGTGCAATCTATTGCCATTCAGCCAACATAGAAAATGAATAATAAAGATGAAGAGTAGGCTTTCAGATGTTATGTTAGCTACTCATAATCAAAGGCTGGGTCTGAGCACAAAAGCATAGAATAGCTATGAAAGGACCATGAAGAGTGATTTTTTATGGAGCTGTAAGCATGCTTAAAAAAAAAAAAGACATCCTCTTTCAAGAAAACATGGATTCTCCCCTGTTTTGCACTGGGTGGGTGGGGGGAGAGAGAGGCACGGTGCAGGGTTCTTTTTGGATGTCAATATAAAAGGCACAACATAAATGGTGTAATAAAATAGCTGCTTTAATAAGATAGAATAAAAAAAGGAATATAGGTAGCAAGTAAATCTTACATCCCTTCAGATGCTGGGCACCCCGCATTCATGCAACATCAGATGACTCTGCATGGATTTTCCCATGGCATGCTGCACAGATCCTGTCCATGGAAAGGTTCCCTCTCCATCCCATACTGTGGTGGCTTTTATCTTGTGTAATAAACAAAACCATATATCTTCTGACAGGTTGCATTGTTATCTCTGTCATAACACCCACCAGTGTGCAGTGCAGGCTGTTATGGGCATTCCAGCATATACCCTTGTGGCAGCTACCCATGCTAACATACAGGCTTCTCAAGCCTTAAGTACAAAGCCCAATAGCAGACGTAGCCTGCTTAAGGTCACTAACTCCTTGGATACAATGCTTTCTGCACGGCTTCCAGTACATCTCCTGATACTATTTAATAACTGTGTGTTGTTTGAATACCCTTCTTTTTATAAATCAGGGAAATGGGGCAGAAGAGAAGATGATGGTGTTCTGTCTTAAAAGCAGAAAATTTTACTGAGATCTATCAATAATTATGTATTTTTGCATCTTGAAGTTTATAAATGTGTGAGAGTTGAGTATAGTGTGTGGCTGAAGATGTTAATTTTTTATTAACCAAAAAGGAAGGTAAGCAATATGTTCCTTAACAAGTTTTCCATCTACAGATGTTATACTTGTTCCAGCATTGCAGTCTTTATCTCAAGACTGGACATATTTCTTGAATAGAAGATATAGGACTGATTAAAAAAATAAGTGAGGTTTCGTGATCTGTATTAGGTGAGGTGATGGTGTTGTTCATGATTTTATATTGCTTTCTTAAATAATGTCTCATTTTTCTTCAGTCTGACTTGTTAACTTTAAAATTAATGTGTGGGGCTTTTAAAGAACTCCTTTTACCCCCCCTCCCCCCTTTTTTATTTTTGAGCAAAGCTCAAAACCATAGGTATTGTTTTGCATTAACAAAAATTAACATGTTCTGTACTTGGTATCTTAAATCATTTCATTTAATGCTGTGTAGTTCCACACAGTTGAATAATTGTAATTACTTCTTATTTTCTTATATATGTCACCCCTAGAACAAAGACTGATCAAAAGTAGAACTTTATGGCTAAATTTACGGGACTTCAAGTGACATATATTACATGGTTCTTTCCTCACAATGTGAAGAGAAAAATAATTTTAAACAAAATCCTCCAGGTTGCCCTGGGGAAATTAATTTGCTTTATTACAGAAAAAAAGACTATACGAGATGACACAGGGAAACACAGAAGTGTCATATGAATATAGAGTCACTGTCTGGGCATGCAGAGATAAAGGTAGAAGTTCTGAAACACATTTAGAGCTGAATCTGGTGAGGGACATGAAGGTCAAAAGATGGGTTTCTATAGAGACGTCAGCAACAGAAAGGCAGCTAGGGAAAATATGGACCTGATGCTGAGTGAGGCAGGGGATCTGGTGACAAAGGACATGGAAGGGGCCAAGTTGTACTGAAGGTCTTCTTCACATCAGTCTTTACTGGCAAAACTGGCCCCAGGAATGTGAGACCAGTGAGAAAGTCTGGGAAGGAAGTCTTCCTCTGGCAAGGAAGCCTTACCCATGGTGGATAGAAGCAGATTAGAGACCATTTAAACAAACTGGACATTCACAGATCAAAGGGCCTGGATAAGATGCACCTGCAAATGCTGGGCAAGCTGGCCCATGGCATTGCAAGGCCACCCTTGATAATCTTTGAAGGATCATGGTGATCAAGGGAGGTTTCTGCAGGCTGGAAGAAAGCCAGTGTCACTCTTCAAGAAGGACAAGAAGGAGAATCCAAGACATGATAGGCCCATCAGCCTCACCTTGTTCCCTGGGAAGGAGATGGAGAAAATAATCCTGGAAACCATTGCCAAAAACATGAAGGACAAGATGTTTAGGAGCAGTCAGCATGGATTTAGAAAGAGGAAATAATGCCTGGGCAACCTGACAGCCTTCTGCAATCAGGTGACTGGCAGAATGAATGAGGGAAAGAGTGGATGTTGTTTATATGATCTTTAGAAATGCTTTGGACAGTGTCTCCCACGCTCAAAGACAAACTGATGACATTCAGGCTAGATGCACAGACGGTGGGGTCCATTGAAAACTTGCTGAACTGCCAGGGCCACCAGTTCCACCCAGAGGACAGTCAACCGCAGCATACCCCAGGGCTGTTTCTTTCCTGCTCCTGTCTGTCAAAGTACAAATGACTGATTTAGCAATTCAAGAGAGGGAAACAAATACAAGCACCTTAGCATTCCCTCTTTGAAGTTGCCAGCTTTTATACAGAAAGATTTGCCTGCATAGTGCTTGCAAAGCAGGTGCCAAATTTAGTTGATGGGAAGCACAGTACTATATTGTCCCAATTTCTTCTCCTTTTGGTCATGGAATATCTTTGGGGAAACTTCAGTTGCTGTCATCCTGCAGTGAAAAAAAGTATTTTCTGTAGCCATAAGTATTTAGTTTTCTCTTAAATGTTATTTTTATACAAATCAACACCTTTTTCTTCTTATCTGAACTGAAATAATTCCAAGATCTCTTAAAACTTTTAGATCATTCTTTCTGTAGTTCCAGTACTGATGATCTACTGATTAGGACTTTACTTAAAAAATAATAGCTGTCTGTAAAACATCAAACTAAAAGTTCCATCTCATGATTGCAACTTATAGTCAGAGGTCTAGTTTAGGAGAATAATCAAATAGTTTAAACATAAGCAGTCAAATGTTATTTAGAAGAGACATGTTAAATAGTCTGTTCATGTCTGCCAATGAAATAGACAGTAAACCAAATCCATTTTGTGCTGTCAGCACTGGATATAAATCTAAGAGTCGTACTGGTGCTAGCAATTTAGTCACCGAGAAGTTTCATTCAGAGCAGCTGGATGTCTGGAGGACACATACTCAGCCAACATAGTCAAGACTTCCTTCAAAGCTAGTGTCTTCTGAACATAATAACCTGAAATCAGAAGAGCAAGTATAAAGGCAGATGATTGAGAATTACATTTAAAACATGTTCACTTCATTTTGACCTTAGCAGCAACTCAACAGAAATTCTGACTCCTGGTTTACTACTCAGCCTGAGTAAGGGACAAGATGGCACACTCCATTAATCTTGGCTTTTAGCAGTTTATTGGATCCTAATGGTTCAAATATTAAAGGAAAGGCAAGGATGATATTTGAAAATAATGTACACATAATAGTCCAGAAAATTAAGCTGATTTAAAGGTAATAAAATACAGACTGAGCATGTTTGAAAGCTGCACTGATGTTCCATGTTGGGAAAGGGGAACTTTTTTATTCCAGTATTTGGTATCAGTTCACTTCAACAGTATTACTGCTACTTTCTACTTATGTGGGGATCTCTCACTTCAAAGCACTGAAGGTAAAAGTAATCGTCACCTTCATTTTATCAAGGGATAACTGAATGACACAGTTTAAATACTGTGTCTAAGGTCATATAATGAGGTAGAGCTGTTGAGAGAATTTGTGAAAAAAACCTCAGGAGACAAAAAACAGTAGAGGAAAGGGAGAGAAAAGAGCCCAGTAGCTCTCTTATGTTAAGCCTTTGAATCATGAGCTTGTCAGCAAGTAGATTGACACTATTTCCAAGGACCCTTCTACATATGTGGGGCTCTGTATATTCTTTCAGAGCTCAAGAATGAGAGAAATGCTGTACTGCATGAAGTAAAAAGCCCATCTTGGTCTTGTCTTCAGCAGTGCCCAGTAAAAGATGCTTGAAAAAATCTTAGCATCTGGAACTTTTCTGGAGTGATAGGTGTTCCTGTTTCTACTCTTATCCTTGAGCAGTCAGCAGCTGAGGGACTTCTGTGTACAAACATAATTTTTAATAATGTATCTTCCATTATTTTTCCAGACTTCTTTTTAAAGAACATTAACGTTTTTAGCTTTTACAACACTGTGCTTCAATGAACATCCTAATTTCATTATGTCTATGTGTGACATATACATGTTCTCTGTGTTGTATTCCTTTCCTTTATTTTTTTTTTCTATTTCCTAAAATCATTACTTTACAGAACACTTTGGTTTTCAGTGATGGTGTTTTAAACAATTTATTGCATGGCATGCTGAGCTCTAAATATTTAAAATTTGCAAGATTATATTTGCTTTCTTTTTATGCACCCCAGGCAGAAAGAGCAATATTAGGACAATTGGTTTTCATTGATCTCAAAGGTCTAAAGTCCAATTGTAAATAAGATGGCCAAATACAACTATGTTTTCATGGAAAAAGCAACTTAAAGATTTAGCTGGTTACCATGCCATCTTATAGCTCCCATCTTGGTCTTCCAAAGATGATGGCAAACATTATACAGCATGACAATTTTGGTAGCACAGCTGTGTTACAACAATACAGAAGAATATCTTGCATGTGTTTTGGTTTTCATGTTTCTCCCATAACTATGTCATGAAATAAATCTCTTTAAAGTCCAGTGCTTAAAGAAAATAATGAAAATTACATTGCCTGTAATTAATATGCATAATTTATGTGTATGCAAACTCCACATGCTTTTTGTAATGAAGCATGTTATGAAACACTATTGCTAAAGGCTAATGGAGTTAACCTGAGGGGAGCAGTGTAATGGGGGGTGATGGGATTTACCCTAACACCAACAACTATGATGGCTAATCACAATTTTGTCACTTAACATCAAGAACTTTATTTAAACTTATTGTTAATTCACTGTTTCCATTGATTTACCTGTAGAAGAATTTTAGTGAGTTAGAGGTTAAAGCATCATAATTATTTCTGAATTGATGTATCATTTCATGTTTTTGTTCTTGTTCATTTGTGTTTTCTGTTCTTTCTCTCTCTTACATGCTGCAGTTGCAAACATATTGTGGCGAGAGCAAGGTACTAATACAGATGGCTTTTTTCATATTTTCTCTATTACAATGAAATGCTCATCTATTGTTCCTTTTGTGTGCTTGGGGTTTTTTTTGTTCATACTCTAGGCTTACAATAATTACCTTCCCCCTTGCAACATTTGAGAGATTTGATTTAAATAAAAAATATAGTGGAAAATAATCCTTTAAATTCTCATGCCTTCGTGGTCTGCTTTTCCTTTCGGGGAGAGAGAAGGAAATAAACCATTCAAAAATTTCAGATGATTACTCAAAGGGGTACAAGAAGAAGCTCAGATTTAAAATGTAGACCTTTAACTTTTGTTTGTTTGCTGACATGATAAAGCTTCCAACCAATCAGTCTGTATGCCGTTGGCATTGATCTTTTTGTATGAATTATTCTTATTTTAAGTTTAATTAAAATTGAGGTACCTGTTGTTGCTTAATGAGACAAAGAATTTTCTTCTTATACTCAGGAAGAGTTTGTAAATAAATGTTGGGAAGGGAAATGGAGGTTTGTGGTTTGTAACCAACTGAAGGATAAATATAAATACAGACAGTATCAGGTGTTAATAACATAGAAAACATGGAAAGCATATTTAACTGACAAAGATAAGTGTTAATTTTCATATATATGAGATAATCTCATAAAACATGTTGCAGAAAAATATCATAATCGAAGTGTTGTCATGAGCTCTCATTTTGTTGCTCTAAGTAGTCTGTTCCTAATTTACAGTTGCAATTTAAATTAAAGATTCAAAAATTTGTTATTTCATTTGCCTAATTACATGGTAGACTTTGTCATTTCCCACTGTGTTTACAAATATGAACTAGTTTTATTTTTTATATTCCTGTTTTACCAGTTACTCAGCTGGTATAAACAATCAGTTCCCTGATTATAGAGGAGCTCAGCTGTGATCCTCCAGCTCTATTGGCCTTGCAGAGTACAATTGATGTGTTCAGAGTTTCATACAATTCCAATGTTAACAAACTGATGTACAAGATTCTGACACCAAAGTTTTCAAATGTATGGTATTCTCACTGCTTATTGGGAAGCTATCACTTGTGTTTTGTGTTGAATTAAACTGAAAACGTAATTGGCACCCCCTTGATTTTTTAGAAGATTGTCTTTTCAAGTCAAGTCCTGTGTTGCCTTCAGTGGTTAGAAAGCACTTAGCAAAACTTAAATTCTGTGACAATAAAGACCAATTAAAAATAGTAGCTTACCAGAGTGCTTATGGCAAAGACATTCAAATTTCTCTGTGACTATTGTGAAACTAAACAGAAAACAATTTATAGTATAGATTAAGAATGTGAAGTGACAATATCATCTTCTAGATCAGGTTTTCTCGATCTCTCCTGCATCTCTCATTGGCCAATTCTTGTGTTTTCAACAAATGCTGTTACTGCTTGCAACGTCAGAATTCATTTACAAGAGAGAAACACCCTGAAGATGCCAATAAGTATCACCACTAACTTCTCTGGGCCATGCATGCTCAGTCATTTTCTGTTATCTAAGTATTAACAGTGTTAATTAACAGGAAGGGAGGGATGGGTGATTAGTAGGACAATTAAAATCATGAAACCATAGATAGATAGGCTTTAGTGTCTGCAATGCATATTTGAATATGAGGTACACAAAAGCCTTATCACAACTGCTTGCTTGTGTAAGTGTAAAAAGAGTATGTGTCAGAAAATCTGAAAGTATTTTGAAAGTACATTAATTTGTATTACAAAAATAATGCAATATATACACATGCACAAATATATGCATATATTAAGCTATATGCAAAAACAAAAAAAAAAAAACCACCACCATTTTTTTCAAATCAGTATTAGCAATTTTAAATATAGATTCCATCTAAATGAATCAAATATATTTGCTTTTACTGTTTTTGCTTCTGACACTGTATTATAAATATGCTGGGTTGGTTTTGATTTGGTGGGGGGAGGGTTGCAAAATTAGGTCAGATGTCTTTAGAGGAATAGCTCCTGTAGTTGTGAGGAAGTAACTTGCCTATGTGATTAGATATTTATATAGATTAGGTATTTATACAGATATTTGTAGACACATGCTCAAAGAAAGGGTTTTGGGGTCCTAATAACTTGGAAGGGGGTTTATTTCATTGGATCCACAGGTAAAGGTTTCTTATATGAACTGACTTCCCTAACACAGTATTGAAATGAAAGAAGGACATTTCTTACTGTGTCTCCTTCACAGATTTTGAAGAACAGTTTGGTGAACATTACTATCTAACATGGGAAACAAAGCCTTCACAGTTTGGGCTGGATTACTATGCGTGAATATTATGTGTACATTGGAAAGCCTGCCTTGGAATATTGGCAACTGAGGAGGAAGTTTTAGGAGTCTGTTTATCAAATGTCTGTAACACTTGGGGCTCAGCTGACTTACTTCCTCACGTTCTGGTATTATTTATCCTGCTAATAACTATAATATACTTTAGCCAACAAGACCAGAGAGAAGGGAAGACTTTGTTTTGTCCCCAGTCAGCTCCACATATTTATTTATCACCAAGATGCAGTAAGCCAGTTGCTCAGCTATAGATCTCTACTCTGTGTTCACTGGTAGGGGTGGCCTAACCTCAGTCAGGCTTATCTACAAATTCCAGCTGTTCTTACAGGATGAAATATCAGGCTCTTTTTAAAGAAAGACCTTGGCATATTATCTTACATAGGCTATATAATTTACCTGCAAAGGCATATAAAAGTACCCATTGGCCAGAGTGAGCATATTGCCCTTAGTGTACCCTATGCTCAGAATAGACATGATTGGTAAGTTTTCCTTGAACCTGAACCTGCTTCTGTGTTACACCAAATGCAGCATAGACAAATTCCTTTCCCACTTTTTGGTAACCTATTAATAGATAGATTTGATATAAACTGAGGAAAACCCTGCTTGGAGACTGTCCCTTCTTTCTTTTTAGGAAAATTTGGCCAGAAGTTGGAAATGATTCCACAAGATTTCTCAAAGAAAATTGAACTAGCTTGTTCTGGGCACGGCCTGACAACCTGATGCATGTTACCACCTTTTAAATTACTGTATTACCTATGTGATTTCTAATGGGGACTGGGAACTTTTATGTATGTGTGTACACACATACATCTATATGCAAACACACACTTCCCCTCCTGAGTTAATGTTCTTATTATTTTATTTGATATTAAGATGTGTTATCTCTCTATTAACATAGGTTTTCCTTCAGAATTTAGGCTAAGCAGAATTTCAGACTCAAATTTCTTTTTCCTGGGTTTTATTCCCCTGTGTTCCTATACGAAATATTATGTAAAGTGGAAGCTTAGGCCCCAGGTTAAATGTACATTTTTATCATTGTAGCCCGCAGTTTAGCTGTCAGAGTTGGTTATAATGGTAATTTGATGAGTACTGTGATTTTCCTCTTAGAATTTTACAAATATGAGGTGATCATCCATCATAGCCTCCACATATCAAATCAACAACTGTTGTCTTACTTGGCATGTGGTAAACTATGGAGAATATCCTTTTTTATGAGACTTCATGCTACAGATCTGTTTCCCACCTCTCCACAAAACATGACATCATGCATCTCATTCAGCAGCACTGTGGTAGAAGGATTGAATAGTTCTATAAACGTTTGTGGCCCTTCAAACTTGGAATGAATGTCTGCCCAACTCTGGCTTTCCAATAAAATACCATAGGGAATATTTCCTTTTTCTGACTGAAAGAAATGCCAAATAAGGGTTTATAACAAAGATTCAGAACTTCTCTTTCAATGTTATACAGAAATTACTTTAACGCTTCAATCCCTCAAAAAAAAAAAAAAAAAAGAAAAATTTTAATACATGGAGGTTTTATATTAATTTGGTTTCAATGTAGATGATTTTACAAGATCACTTTCATTACTGCAGCTGTCAAACTATGTTTCTAGATCTGTATTCATAAAGACACTGTTTTGTCAATGGAGAAAACTGTGAAATTCTGAATAATGTAACAGTTTTGTTTTAGTTTTACAACAAAGGTTCTCATAGGATTAGCTGTATTAGCACTGTACACATTAACAAATTGGTCTCATACCAAAAATGTGATGAAGTTTTTAGTTCAAGAGGTTTTTGTCATTATTTAATTTTATACATTTCAATGTGTTTTCGTTCCTAAGGTCTGGGAATTGGGAACATGTTTTATGTTTTTTATGAAGATGGCATCAAAGTAATACAACCAGTGGAATGTGAATTTCAGAGACATATTAAGCCTAGTGAAAAACTCCTCGGTTTTCAGGCAAGTTATTCTTTTAAATTTATTTGTATTGTTTTCTCAATTACAGTTTTGTTTAGATAATAATTTATTATTGCTAGTTTAGTGTTTTCTGCGTAATGAATTCAGACATGTCTTCTCAATTAATAAATAGCTTATAATGGTGGACTCAAATTTTCCTGTATTTTCTTTTATCAAATTCAAACTTTCAATCTCCCTTTTAGATTGAATATTCCCTGTGTACTTTTCAAACCCTTTATTTTCTTTGGCTGTCTTTGTCTTTTCCCAGTTCTTTGCTTTAACAGCTCTCTATATTTCTAGTTTGTTGTCTGTTGTTGTTTTTTCTCCCCTTGCCCCTACTTAAGTGCATCTCTGTGAATCAGGGATTTATTCTCTCTCTATTAAATATAATATCTAAAGTTATTATTTTTAATGGTTTCTTTCTCTCCACTGGATGTTTGTCTATATTAAACTGTCAGCTATCATGAGGCAAATCCCTATCCTGATAAACACTCTTACAGCGCCACTGAAGTTAGTAGAGATGATTGATGCTTTGACTCCAACTTAGAATTCATCTAAGTAGTTTCAGTAACTCTGTTGTTAACAGATTTATAACTATTTCACCAAATTCTGTACATTTATGGAATAGTTTCCATGTGTAGCATACATAAAACCAGTAGTGTATTTTCCACCTGCATTTATTCTTTTCATGTTTTTCCTTTACTGCTAATCAAATTGCTAGCTGACATGATGCATATTCTCACAGGAATGCTAGGTACTAGTCACTACATTAAGACTTGTTCCATATGATCTATCACCTTTCAGAAATAATAACTTTTTCTCATTACTTGGATTTGAATGAGTGACCTTGAAATACGTAATAACCCATGAGCTGTTCACTTTGGTTTTTTTCCCTAATACCTAAATCACACTGAAATAACGGCAGAACTGTCTCAATGGAATTTGCCTGTTCAGTTATCATTATTGATGTCAAAGGCTGCTGTACGCAGCAGCAGGATTTATTTTAGTGTGAATAATTATGCTTTGAACAGCTAATCATACCTTGATTTGTGCTGCTTAAGTGAAATTAGGTTGACACAGCCAAAAATAAGCCAAAAAGCTTTTTTTATGGCTGTTTAATTCAAAAGCTGATTATTTAAGAAGTCTGTTAAAAATTTATTGGTCTGAAGTGCAGCCCAGATTTTAAGTGTATTTTTATTGAAATGTGGTATTAATCAGGATCAAACTTGTTTCCTTTTTGTAGCTTTCAAACCTTAAGTAGCATAATAATTATATCCTCCTCAAAAAAAAAAAAAAAACAACCCCAAAACCAAACCCCAAACAAAAAGAGAGACCAGGAAAGTAGGCTACTTCATAACTGTCATTTTAAAGTAGGTATAGACTTGTCCTTCTTTGGATATCTTTGGTTTGTGTGTAGGTGTGGTAAATACATAGCCAGACATTAAGCTTTGTACCTACATTCATGCCCATTAAATTAAAAAATATTTCTACTTATTCCCTCACATATGGTGGTTAATAAATCTTTATTCCTGCAAGAGAAAACAGAAATATTTGGAAAATATATCCTTATGTTTTTCTACTCATAGTGACATCATTGTTTACTCTGAATTCCAAAAACAGAAAAAAAAAAGAGAAATAGTTTTCAGTAAAAAATTTTGAAATTTTGAAAAAAACCCTTTAAGATTACTCCTAGAAGGATGAAACACAAGTTTAAAAGCATTCCCTGCATATACTGTTAATACTATGACAACAGTAGTATATTCTTGAAAAAACTCATTGACTGTGAAGCTTTAGACAACTGTTTCCTCCTTTGAAGAATAACATATCTTCCTCAAGCCTCTTTGGAAAAATCTGTTTTCTCTAAATAGAATAATAAAATAACACAGTTCTGTCCCAGCATCAGATTTTGTCAAGTTCAGCACGAGATTATTTAGTGGTAAGAGTTCATATCATAAATTGCTCATTAGTAATTCTCTTTGACTCTGTCATATAACTTTACTCATCAGAGATGTTGGTATAGTGCATGTTTTGAGGTGGCTTTCGTAGTCTTTCACATCTACAGCAGCTATTGCTAATAAAATCTCCATCACTTATCTCTTAACATACACCTAAAGGAAATACATACTTGCTTAAACCTGTCCCATTTCTTTACACTTTTCTGAATTAGATGCTCAAGTAATAAGTAAAACCCCAGTAGACCTGTTTCATTGCCAAATACTTGCTAAAGTGTAGGAGAATTTCTAAATTCCACAGCGCAGTTTAGGTACTAGAAGTGTTATGGAAAATGTCTGGATATTACATGTGATACTGCAGTGTTCCTTCCCAGGTTTCCTGTTTGCCTGTCAACAAAATAAATTATCTTTAGCTGAGCTCCTGTAAAAGAATGAACTCAGATGTTTTACATGGCATTGCATTGTATTGTGAATGAATGTTGCAGTAGTTACACATGTACGTATTTTGGTATGCTAATTTTGCTAAAGGTAAATACAATTTCTCAATAACTATATACTTGAGAACCCTTATCTAAATATTTAATTGCCTCATGCAACTGAGTGTCAATACAGCAAAGCACTTTGGTGTGTGTCTAACATGGGAATCAGACTGTCATTGTGTTTAAAGTAAAGCAAAAGATTTAGTGCTTTACTGGATCATCATGGTTCATATTAAGAGCTTCCTCTTCTCCTTCCCAGAATCTCCTATATTACTTGAATCTTCTAAATTCATATCAAAAGAAAGTAGGCTTTTATTAGGCTGCTAGTGACAATTTTGGATGCATAGGGACAGGAATAAACTTATTTCTGTTTTCTGATGAAGGTTATTGTTTAGTTATACCAGCTGTGACAGCTGTTTATTTAACCTGTTGGCAAATAGATTCTTAACCATGGTACAAGTAGAGTCTTTCAGCTGTTAAATGTCTCATTGTTCTGAAGTGTTTGGGACATTTTCCTCACTAACATGCAAACTGTATTTATCTTCAAGTTAATAATATCCAAACACATCAAATTCTAATTCTTACGTAAAGGTGTTTTTATTTTCCCTTCCCAATGAATCCCAATTAGAATATTTCAGGAGGCTGGAGATGGGAAAATAAGCAGTTGAAACATTTACCTTTGTTAACATCAACGGAAGAAACCTTTTGCTTTCAACATAATCCTGATGTTCCTCTTCATTACAAGAACTAGTGCATAATGGCCATATTTCAGTGAACTTGGCCATCTCACACTTGAATATGTGCTGGAGGTGAAACAAAATATTTAATTTCAAAATAATTAATGTGGCTACATGGCAGAGCAAAGTTTTGGCAGGAAATGAACTTGAAACACACTTGTTAGTCCACAGAAATTGCTTTGGTTTACACTCTTACAGCCCAGCAAGTGTAGTAAATGCAAGATTGTTAACTTTTGTTTGTTGAAAAAAATGTGGAAAAGTTCCAGAGTCTGATTCTCACTACAGAATATCAAGTAAACAGTAACTTAATATGGAATAGGTGATATATAAATTCATGTCTTAATACATGCACTGTTGTAACTGTTGATGTTACCTCACTCTTAGACAGTCACAGCATAGATAGACATTTCATTATACTACTTAAGATCTTGACTCAAATCTTGTTAAAACACTGAGAACCCTTGCATTAAGTGTAGATTTATAAACATAGAATTTGCACATATAAATCTACAAGTACATGTTTTCTTTTGAGGATTTTTTGCTGCAGACTACCTTGAAAAACTTTCTCTAAGGATTTATTTTCCTCCATCTGCTGACTTGTTAAAGGGCAAGTGACTTCTTGATTAAAAAGTCTGGGGGAAAAAAACAATGAAATAAATTAATGTTTTATCAGATGTTACCTTTTTTTCAGAGAGAATAAATGAGGAAAAAGTAAATTGCTCACATTTTAATTAGAAGAAGAAAATGGTGATTTTATGCTTATATTTTAAGGATAAATTATTTTAACCAATTACCCAACCACTGGGGAAATTAATACAGAGCTTCAGAATTACTGCCTGTAATGTAAAAGAATGTAAACTGTATAATCAGATAAATGTTAACTTTTCAAAAACAAGACTTCAGTTCCATTGATTGAAGCTATTTCTGAGGCATCTAGATAAACGTGTGTTTGCATAACTAGAGAAACAACTCATAAACTGATCAATGCTGGGGAAAAAGATTCTATTTTGGATATGGGATTTTTGGTGCATAATTTTCACTGTTCTTTGGAGAAACGCTTGTTTTGCTTTTATTTTAATTTTTCAGGTTTTGGGGCAAAGTGAGAGTTGGCACTGGATTATAGAAATTTATGACAAGATAAACAATATTATAGAACCAGTTAACTGTATTTGTATACATAGATTTATTTTTTATTTAATAATTTTTACTTTAGATCTGAGAAAGTGTCATGCTTTCTACTTACTGTATTTGAAGTGGAACAAGAGGAGCAATTTTATGAATTATATAGATAACATGAATCATGCCCTTCCGTTCTAATTTAACATATATGTTTGCATATACATCTATATGCATGTATTTAAAAACCCTGTATTTATATTGCTTCTACATTGAAATAATATTTAGGCATGCACTTCAGTCAGTATTTTAGACTCAGATTCCAGAAAATGTTTAAGGAGGTGGCTTAACTCTGGATATAGTTATAATTTACAGTATTTCTTATTCTGTTATATTTCCCACAATAGGAGGTATGGTTAGTGTAATCATTAACACTAATCTATATGATGCCATGTGAGAGAAACCTAGATTCCTTCAGCAGGAGTTGGTGCTGGTGTAAAGTAACATGAGTCCCTGAGAGACATGACAGAAGAATGACACAGTATAGAGTTGTTATAAACATTTACAGATGCATTATTTGAAGAAGGTGTTCTCTAAGAAAGAAATAGGACTGTGTAGAACAGTCTAAAAGTAGTTATCTGTTCAGATAAAATGTGGAACTAAGACAAGGCGTATTTGGAATAAATTTAAAGAATAATTTGAGATCAGTGAGACAATCTTCCAATTGGAGTGACAATTGCACAGAAGGCAAATGACAATAGATCATTGATCTGATGATTGCACATCATATTAGAGACATACTTGTTATGTTGACACTTTATAAGATGAAAATCTTTTAGCCACATTTAAGAATTAAAGTCCCATTTGTCACCATGCCTATCATTCTTTAAAAAACAGATTTTAAACGACTCCTTTCAAAGTGCATGGCTTTTTAGCAGTGCAAAATAAATCTTACTCTTTTTATTTATTTCTAAGTTCTGCTGAATTTCCTGATTATTTGCCATCCCATGCTACCTGAGTTTAGTAACCTTTCCTTATCGATGTGGTTTCTGAAAGACCTTCCCTTCATTGAGGATTGAGAACCACATAGGAACAAACAGTGGCTTTCGATCTCCTGTAAAGAAACTCCCTCTGTTAGAGCTGGAAATTGATTTTTTTTTATTTCAATATATAGAGATTGAGTGTATTTTTTCAAGTGTACAGGCACAGCAGGCAAAGAATGTTGATATAGAAAAGTTAGTATTGAAATGCATCATCATCTTCTTGAAAAACATTGCTTAGTGCCGGATATGTTGTTCTGTCACATTATTTTTCCCCTTCCTTTTAAAAAGAGTCTGATGCTTAGAAACAGAATTCTTGTTTAAGATCTCAACTCTTGCTGCTCATTCTACATTGAAGTCATCATCTGCTGACATATCACAATTATTTTCACAGCGACCAGTTATGATGTATGAAACAGAACATTCTAAATTAAGGATAAGCAGCAGATACGTGCTAAAAAGAATTAATACTTATGATTTGGTGAGATTGCCCCTTGTGATAAAAGGAAGCAAAATTAAGAGGGAAGAAAAGAATAGGTCAGGCAAACAAAAAAGCTAGACACATGCTGTACCTCTACAAGCAGAATGTTTTTCAGGTCCTTGTTTTTATGTAAATTTGATGTCCATTATCAGAAAAACTCAGACTATTTCATAAAGGGAGTTTCCAAATTTGATAACTTATTTCACCAAGTAACTTAATTTTGATAAAAGCAGGCTTTCACTGGGGGTAAATAGTTACAAATAGATAAATAGGAATATAAATATATTTACAATGAGTGGGAATATTTTTATATACAAACATGAATAGTGAGCATGTAAACTACAGATAGCTATTTTGAGTGAGGTTGCATAGTTATAAGTATATGTATTATGAACTATGAATTCACTGAAGTCAACGGGAATTTTGCTTTTTTTCAAATTCATCCTTTTGCCGGGATGGAAGGGCAGAGGGGGAGGGAATGATAGTTAGAAGCCATTTGATCCATATTTGGTTTAACATTAGTGAGATAGGCCATGAGAATGTCTTATGGCGGAAGTAGCCAAACTTCCTGACCTTTGAAGCAGCATATCAGTACTATGTGTGATAAAAAAGCAGATCCCTCTAACTGCTTGTATCGGGTCTGGCTGAGCCAGAATTGGTTTTCCCCTGTAGCAGCCCTCATGGTGCTGTGTTTTATGCTGGGAGCTGGCAGGGTGTTGATAGCACACTGGTGTTGTGGCTACTGCTGAGTAGTGCTTACACAGCACCAAGGCTCTTTCTGACATTTCCCCCCCACAGTGGGACGGGGTGGGCAAGATCTTGGGAGGGGACACAACCAGGACAGCTGACCCGAACTGACCAAAGGGATATTCCATACCATATGACGTCTGCTCAGTATAAAGCTGGGAGAAAGGAGGAAGGGGGTGGGGTCACCCTTGGTCCTCCGAGGCAACCACTACGCGTATTGGAGCCCTGCTTCCTGAGAAGGCCCGACATCGCCTGTTAATGGGAAGTAGAGAATAAATCTGTTTTGTTTTTTTTTGCTTCCGCGCGCGGACCTTTGCTTCGCTTTGCTTATATTAAAACTGCTGTTGTTTTACCCACAAGGGTTGTTTTGTTTTCCTATCTTATTTTCTTTCCCTTCTTTGCCCTATTGAGAAAAAAAGGGGAAAGGGGGGGGAAGTGATAGAGCGACTTGGTGGGTACCTGGCATTTAGCCAAGGTCAAACCACCACACTGCTGCTGCTTTGCCTCTATATCATGTGACAGTTTGCACCGCACCTCCTCC
Source organism: Strix uralensis (assembly GCF_047716275.1). Taxonomy (NCBI): domain Eukaryota; kingdom Metazoa; phylum Chordata; class Aves; order Strigiformes; family Strigidae; genus Strix; species Strix uralensis. The sequence goes on from NC_133975.1 coordinate 46,091,617, forward strand.
TCTTCCTCTCCATTTATACACGATCATCTTCCTAATTTAGTATTTGCCTGCCTTGCTGTTGTGTTCTCAGATGCAAGTGTAAGCCATGTCTGTAACTGCCTTCCTTTGCAAGATACTGTGATGGTGCAGATGGGGGAGCTGCTAGCTACTATACAGTAGCTAGATGTTGTTGTGTCTAATTTGTTTTTCTGGTTTTGAGGTCTCCTAGCTCTTGCTCATTTTATGTCTAAAAGTATCAAATGGGTTTCTTTCTCAGGACAACAGTGCTAACTGCCTGAATATCTAGAAAACATCCAAAAAAGCTGCTGTATGGTTTTCACTAAAGTGCTTGTGAGTTGTGTGGTGCTTACAACATGCAGTTTGGCTAATGTTAGTCTGTGTCCTAATGTTACCTGTCTTTTTTCCTTCCCTAAATTTTCTGAGATTTTATTTTACAGTTAGAAAAGAAGAAAAAGGTATAATTTGTCTTTTTATTGCATTGTTGGCTGTTCCGATTCTTACACTTTCCCTGTTTCTATTGAATTATAGGATGAAGTTTGTCCCAAAGCAGATGGAGATCCTGTTCAGCGGTGTGTATGGGCAACTGCTGTTAATGTAAAAGACAAGTTCATTTATGTAACTCAGCCCACACTTGACAGAGTTCTTATTGTTGATGTACAGTCTCAGAAAGTTGTACAGGTATTTATTTAACATTTTTAAGTTAATATCTAATTTGGACACAGCAATTTAAGGTTTTCCTTCATATTTTGGAAAAAAAAAGAGAGTAAACAGTACCTAGAAAAAAGCTTATCTACTTTTGATATTTAGCAGCAGTTTATGTTTAGTGACTATTCTTATCAATAGGCAATTGGGAGGGAGAGAATCAACGTGCAAATGCTTCATAAATATTAATCAATAGTTGAGGAAACGAGTTCTTTGGGAAGTTTCTGGATTGAGGTAGTTTTCACTTGAAAATGAAAATTCCTTAAAATAGAGTCTTATCACAGGATTGTGTCTATTAGTTTTGACAGGAAAGGTCAGGGGGTTAGGTTTGGCTACAGAAGGTGGAGGACTGTTAGTAAGCTTTTAGAAGAGAAATTACTGGAATTGTGGAAGACCCAACACCACCCTTAGTCAAGATTGGAGACTATTAATTTGAACTTCTCTATTCTTCTCTAATCTGTAGGTAGTACTATCAGTTTCTCAGTCTCTGGGATGCTGGAGATACTCTGCTTAGTCAAGATAATTCACTGGGTAAAAGAGAGAAATCAATGCAGTGGAACAGGGATTAATGCACTCATATAGTTTGTGGAAGACCAAGGCACAAGGCAATGCTAAAATGAATATTAGTCTTTTGGAGCTTTACAATTCCCTCAGGAGAGCCTGAGAGTCACAATATACTCCAAATGGTCAGTAGTCTTACAGGGATGGAGAAAAAATTTTATGTTTAATTGCCGCCACTCAAATATCATCACCACTGTAGTCTGGTCTCTCTTTCCCTCTCTTTTTTTCCCTTTATGTATCCAGTAGTATCAATGATATCACTGTACTGTGAGGTTAAATAGGGCATTTACATGAGGACAGATTTTAGTCTGTGGAACTGTTAAAACATGTGAAAATGCAATTAAAAAATAATAGCCATAAACTCATTAAATTCTAAAAATATATTTTCTGAACATGAAAAGTATATTTAAAGTCTTAAAATGCTTGTGTTAACAAGGCATATGAAAAAGGCAACATAATAATATTTTTTGCTATTTGGTTTCTGCCTAGTATTCCTGCCATATTACAGTATTTTTCTTTCTTTTTTTTTTTTTTCTTCATCAGACACATACAATAGACTATATTTCATTATATATTCTTTAGTCTTTCAGGATGATATCATTTGACCAGAAAGATTAATTTTATTTCACTTTCAGTGGCAAAAAAAGTCAATCAATTACAGTTGGGGACGGTCACCAGTCTTGTCAGCAGACAAAGGGCTTGTTTTTTAGTTGGGTTTGTGTGGGTTAAGTACATTACAGATCATATAAAATCTTGAAATTTACTTTAAAATCTTGAAATTTACTTTAAAAGTAGGTTTCTTCTTTTTCTGAAATAAAATTATTTCCTGGGCAAAGAGCTCTGAGCTAATTAATAACTTGTTAACAATCCTGCTCTGATTCTCAGAAGAAAGGACACTTGTATGTGAAACTGATAAAGAGGTTTTGACACCACACTGGCTGTTCTGATTCAAATTTTAGTCATACAAATGTGCCTAACATCTACAGGGTTACTTATAGTATCAGCACATTCATAGGAAACAGATGCTCTTAGGCTAAATAAAACATGGATTTTTGTTAATTAGAAATTGTTATTAAAATATTTAAATAGAGTTTTTCTTCATATGTTTCGCTTTTCTTTGCCAAAAAATGAATTAAAATCTTTAATGTATAGATTATATATCGTACATTGGGCTCTGGGGAGACCTTACTGCAGCCTTTCAATACTTAAAGGTGTCTTATAAGAATGATGGGGTCAGATTTTTAAATAGGGCCTGTAGCAATAGGACAAAGGGTACTGGTTTTAAACTAAGAGAGTAGGTGCAGACTAGATATCTTTATATTTATTTATATAGAAATTTTTTATGATGAGATTGGTGAAACACTGGAATAGGTTGCCCAGAGAGGTTGTAGCTGCCCCATCCCTGGAAATATTCAAGGTCAGGCTGGACAAGGTTTAGAGCAACCTGATGTATTTCAAGATGTCCCTGCTCACTGCAGGGGGGGGTTGGACTAGGTGATGTTTAAAGGTCCCTTCCAACCCAACCATTCTATGATGCTATGATATTAGTATACCTATATATTATGTATATTAATGAAAAATTTTAAAATGTATAGAAAAATTGCATTTTAAAAATTACATTAACTTGATAATTTTAATTTTAATAATTTTGCGTTCTTTAAACATCTGCATTTTCTGCCTTCTGTATTCTGCGTCAGCTAGCTCAGTACACATAGCTTCCTCAAAATCTGACCTATCCAAAAGGTGGCAGGGACTGATAAAATGTTTTATTCAAAAAGTTAATAGCAAAAAATTACTAATTTTTTTGTTCTTTTACATTGATTTAAGTTAAATTGACCTTTGCATATCAAAACAGAGGTGAACTGAGTGGATAATGAATTTTGGGGTTTTGAAAACAAGACTTTTTTTACAACCAATTCAATATATTTCTTCAGGAAGAGAGACTAAAAAAATATACTCTTACTACAATCCACAGATTTGAAGGACTGGAATCTATGGCAATGGTTTCCCTGGTCTCTGGCTGACGTTCATGTGTCATCTTGCTTTCCTGCAGATGATGGATGAAACACCAATTTAATTGCATTTATTAGCATTTAGACTTCAGTGGCAAGAGCATATTTTGCCTTTGGAGCCCATTGAAAAATAGTAGAGAAGTTGGAGGTTCTTATAAATTTATGGAATAGTTTGATTGGTAGACTCTCCTAATTTGCCTTCAGTTACATTACTTATTATATTGCTAAGTACTTCACCATTAACTGAATGTTTAGAGATATTTACCACAATGATGTATGACAATTAAAAAGTAAAATTCAATAACTTAGCCACTTCATTAAAAGTACACCCCTCCCCCAGAAATATGTAAAGCAATTCTCCACTTTTTGGATGGAGTTAGGTAGGTTACTGTTCTATCACATAAGTATTCAAGTTTCTGTAATGAGCTGAAAAACACATACAGGACACCTAGGTGTTACACAGAGTGTACTAAATCTGTGCTCCGTAGCAAATGTATTGAGCTAAAACCAGATACTCCACAATCTTTCATGCTAGTCCAGGAAAAAAACCTTTCACTTTCAAAGAAATTTTATTTTGAGGGATAGAATAACATTTTTCTAACCATTAATTGTTGTTCTACTCATATCATATACATATACATAATTACTCATACAAACAGGAAGCAAGGGAGTTTAAATTCTGTCAGATCAATCTGTTTTCATTACTTACACTACTGTCTAGCACAGAAAAAAAAATGATTTGTGAAAAATAGATACTAAGCTGTTAAGAAATGAGAGCATTTTGCTTACTAGACAGCCTTTTCTTTAAGTGTCATATTAATACAGAGGATATTATTTAAATTTTAACTATTTCTAGTCTATATGTTAAAGAAGAAACCACCTATCTGCTCTGAAAAACCAAGTTTTCAAAATGCATACTCTAGTAGGAACAAATGTGGAGAACACTTCATATTTTAAAAGTGAGCAGCACTCTAATAAAAATTTTGTTGAGGTGCAAAAGACCTAAATACGACTAAAAACATATTTGAAAGGACTGTAAGTTGAGTAACTGCTGTTTGGTGTGTGAAAATAATGTTGATTTGATTTTGCTTATTATGGTGTTTTCTCTGAAGTGCTACTGTATATGTTGTATTCTTTTTTACTGTGAAAGTTAACATAAAAGTGTGTGTACAGGTGCACATATGCAACAACTAGATTTGAAGGTGATTTATTTCTATAACTATCTCAAAATAAGTAGTTACAGAAGATTCTAGAGAAGACTAAATTGAAATGTATTGGAAACATGGATGGTGTATCTTTAGAGAGATGTGTGTAGACCTTTTGATTTAGCCAGGTAATTCTCATTATAATGTTAAGAGAAGTGGTTTCTTTCATTTGTAAACTCTTGAAAGCAAGCACTGTCGACTGCAATTGTCCAGTATTGCTTAGCAGCACATTTAACTGGGATGATTTAGAGGCATGCTGAAGTAAACAGAGATCATCCTTGTTCAGTCCATGCTGCTCTGCTGCCAGATCAGCCTGGCCCGCTAGAAACAGCTGAAAACCAAAACAAAAAAAAAAAGCTTATTGTTGGAAGATAAGTAAGACAGGGCCATGCTTCTGATGCTCAGCTTCTTTCTGCTGCTGGCTCCTCTCTTGGGAGGTGTGTTACCTGTGCTTGATTCCATAGGCAATTCCTTCTCCTTGTCTTGGCAGTGACATGGCCCAGACCTTGAGCACAGCTGGAACTCATTCAGCAGAATATGTACCGGTCAGACCTTTTGCTGGGGAAACCAAAAGGAAATTTGACACACCTGAACAAATTAACTGTACAACAGCCTAAGTATTATTTTAGACAACTTGTCTTCTAGCTTGCAGCAGAAAAATGTTATCAAACACAGATGACCTTTTTAAAGGGGTATCTTTCTGATTTTAAATGAGCCAGTGAGCAACCTGGCTTCATTTTCCATTTTCAAAAGGAAAAACAAATTCTGCCTAAATGAAGCTGTGGCTTGCAACACCTCAGGAGTACAGTTAAGTACCATCAGCAGTCTCAGCCAGCCATTAGTGCATTATCTTGAGGATCTATATCATTAGTTTAAATTAGGTTCACTTAATTAGCCAGCTGGTACTCTCCTTGACAAACTGATAAACAAGCTGTGCTTTACAGTTCCATAATGGTGAGACTAAAAAATAATTTCCACCTATTTTTTTCTGCTTTAATGATGAAAACAGAAAAGTAATTCCCCCCAGTTGTTTACTTCGTGCAGAATGTCTCTTAATCAAATATGTTGTCCTCCCATTTCATACCTCTGAAGTTTTCAGTTCTTGTCATAACAATGGAAGTATAGAGCTCGACTGTCTAAAAGGTTTGTGGTCTCAGGAGACAGTGCTCAAGGTTATAGGGAAAACACTTTTGTTCTGATCACAAGTCTACCAAAAGTAGCAACTGTAATTGGAAAACATATAAAAACAATCTTTCCAACTTCACAAAACATACCCAGTTCAGCAGAGATAGGAATCTTTGCTTATAGCAACATTGTGTTGATTTTACGCAGGACTGCGTAGTAACGCCTTGCATTGATACCAGTACGTGGCTTGAGAATACTCTTTCCTTTTTAGCCATTTTCCAATAATTCATGTAGTTTTTAAACTGATATGTATAAAGTGAGTGTGATGGTAGGGAAGGAAGATAAGTACTTTTTTCTTGATTTAAACCCCCTTTGTTTCCAGCTTCTTAATAGCTTCAGTATAATGTAATTTTGATGCCAAATGTTAGAGCACAATGAATAAAAATCACTTTTTCAGCAGCTCGGTAACTTTGAGTTAATTGTTTCAACAATTGACAACATAATTTTTAAATACAAGCTGAAAACATCATAAAATGCATGCCCAGTTATCATTTTAATTCAAGCATATATATTATTTTTCTTTTGAAAACGTGACAGAAACTAAGGATTTCTGTTTTTATTATGTTTCAGGCAGTAAGTACAGATCCTGTTCCAGTGAAACTACACTACGATAAATCACATGATCAGGTCTGGGTGCTGAGCTGGGGAAGCATGGAAAAGAATTCACCAACTTTGCAGGTGAGGGGATCAGAATGATTATATGCAAGGAAATTAGACAAGTTGAACCTTTGTGTAATTGCAATGTTTTGTATGTTTTCCTTTCAGCATTATTATCATGACTCAAGCAGGGGCAGTGAAATGATTTTAGGTAACCAGAAAATAATTCAGACAACTGACTTTCCTAAAAAAGAAATTATTTTCAACACCCTTACTCAGAAGTGACAATGGGAAATTGAGGGAGGGATAAGGAATGCAGCTGAAAGCAGCAGCATATTTTGTAACTGCCAGTTTTTTGAGAACAAACTGTTTATGATGGTTTTGTCCCTAATTAGAGGATAAACTGGATTTTAGGTATATTCCTATTTCACTAAAACTTTATTGACGCTCTGGAGGTGACAAGCTCTATCTTTACTTATTGCTTTTTTCAGATGTAAAATATTAAAAATCTTTACTTTTCCCATGCCTCTGAGCAGTGGCAAGCCTAGGGACAGTCACTAAACAAACATTTCAAGAAGCTGTACTTGCATTCCTACTTTTTCATTGCTTTCTGTTCCTTATTTAAAGTAATCCCCTGAGAGTATGATGATCATCTTTATGTCATAATTTCAAAATTGCTTTTTATTTCAACTGTTTTCCTCTTATTTAGAAATTAATTAAATCCTTATGTATTTAAAAGATACATATAAGATAAAGAATAAGAGAAATTCAAACTGTGGTGGTTTAGTCCCTGCCGGGGTCTGAGACCACGCGGCTGCTGCCCCTCCCCCACAAAGGGAGTGAAATACAAAGCCCCGGGGCTGAGATAAGGACAGGTTTAATACAACAGTGCAACAGCAACACAACAAACAACAACAATAACAGTAACAGTAATAACAATGAACAGAGCAAGATATCTACCAATACAGCAGTGAGAGAACCGGCTGCGCCAACCCACGCGATCACCGATTCTTCCGGTGCTCTGGCGCCCGGACATGACGTCAGCATGGCATATGAATAACCTGGCTAGAGCTTCCCCACACTGCTGGAGAAACTTAACCCTATCCTGGCTAAACCAGGACAAAACACAGGGCTCAAGCAGAAAAATGAATAACATTTGAAAACACAGATTCTGAGTAACTATGAGTATGCAAAGTAATTTGTGGGAGTTTAGCTGTCACTTCTCCCCAGAATATGACTGATAATTGAGTAAATCTTCTGTTTTAAAGCAACTGATAATCTTCATTCTCCTATTTTCTTACAGTATAGATAATTGAATATTTTTTTTAATCCTCTCTAAGTGCACGTATGTGAATATCATCGTGGCTATTACGTCTTTTATTTACCCATAAACATTTACCTCAGAGAAGGTCCAAGATTTGGGAATTTGAGAAAAATTGGTTCAAAACAACTTAACGAGTGTGTAAACTCAAATCAACATGCTATTCTGAAATATACCTGTGCTATGTTGACTTACCTCATGACTGACAAGAATTGGGAGTATGCCTAGCCATAGCTTCCTGTGGATCAGTTGATAACATCTTTTCACTATTTCTGAAGTGCTTAAGGAATTTAATCTCACTCTAGGATCTTGTGTAAAAAAAAAAACAGGTAAACAAAAAGCTTAGTTTGCACTAAGAACTGCTAGAGGCTTTAGTAATGTACATGAATAAATATAGACTCAGCAGAGTTAAAAAAAAGGCGGAAAAAGTAAATATGAAGATTAAGTGGTCAGGTATGTAACAGTTTGCTGAAATCTGTAATGCTGATCAGCTTTATTCACTGTCATTTGTGGGTTTTTTTCTTGGTAACTGAAGGATAATACAAGAGATGGAATACAGAGGAAATACTATATTAATTTATTTGGATAGAGATTAAATTTTGAAAGAGATTTTCTTCAGTTTATAATGATGTTACTTTATGTAGGTGATAACACAAGCCAGTGGGAGTGTTTCTCATCACACAATCCATACTCAGCCAGTGGGAAAGCAGTTTGACAGAGTCGATGACTTTTTCATTCCAGCCACAACCCTCATCATTACCCATATAAGGTAAGTTTTAGCTGAATTATAATTAACTTTCCGATGAACTATAACAATGTCTTCAAAGAAAATATAATTTAAAAACCTTGAAAATCTGAGACCACGCCAACTACTTCAATATTGCTTTGGAACACCCTTCATAAACAAACTAAATGCGAGTTTTCTTGAAAACAAGCTAGATATCAGTATAAACACATTTATCTGAGTTTTTCTTCCTTATCTCACCAAATGTTCAAAAGTTCCACTGCTCTACATACTAAAATTGAGATATAATATCATCTGGGGTTTTCTTGAGGAACTGATAATTTAAATTAGGGAATTATTCAGATCATTCCCTAATTCAGGAGCATAAATCTTATTTTGTAAATAATACTAATTTCTTCTACTACTCAGAGCAGTTGCCATAGATAGTATTTGCCATACTGTATTACATTTATCTTGTATTGGAGTTATTATCTTGACCAACAGAGCACAAAAATACACTTTTGGAGTTTTAAAAGGAATTGTGATACAATATAACTTAACTCTTTATGAACAGTCTTCTCTTGTTCATTCTACCTGTTTTTTCATCAGGCTGTTTTAAAACAAACCATGACTGAGCTCGTAACATAAACTCTGTTTAGATGCATGAATAAAATTGGTCTCATTTCATGGGTGTTGAATATACAATGTTAAAATGGTTTATATTGTAATCCATGCCAGGAAACACTATAAATTCTTGGGTCCTTAGTTATTTCTCAGTGAATGTAGGATTATCTTTGTCCAAAGAACAGACAAGTTCTATCTGTGATAGAAATACTATTAAGTGTGGAAGAATGGAGCAAATTACTAGCTGGATTTTAAAAGATATATTGGGACAGAGAAAGAGAGTGCGAGAGAAAGAGGGTAACACTTAATACAGGCATAGAGCAGAAATCTTTTCAAGATCTCCGCAGAGCCTCTTAAATCTGTTTTTTTCCTCCAAATGCATTTGTAAGAATGTGAAATATCATTTTCTTTTCATATTTTTTCTGTAACATTTCTACCTGTAGGGACTGAAAAATTCTGCAATTTAGGATTTCTACATGTGAATATTGCATTATATGTATTAGCACTTTGCATGTTTAGGACTGTTAGTTTCTTTGCAAGCTGACACAGCTCAAAACACCTCTGCAAATGATTAGCTCAGTTGTTTATTCTGCTCTTCCAAGTTCAAGCTTCTACAGAAATGCTATCATTGGGATGATCTTAACTGTCCTACAACTATGAGACATCATCATCCATTTTTAGCTAAAATCTCAAATTGCATACGTAAATATGCATCTCCACTAAAAAAGACATATTTTCTGATTGTAGAGAGTGGTAGTCTTTTAAATGTGAAAACATGCAATTTAGGATTATTTCACAATTGATTCCAGAATTTACTCTATATGTGCCTGTGATAAATCTAGTCTTATGTATCAAAAAACATTTTGCTTCTCTTAAAGACATTGTTGATGGAAGATATATTTTTAAAAAAATTTTCTAAAAAGCCTTAACTAACAATTAGAAATCAACCATATGCAATTTAAAACGGAATGTGTAAATTAATATAGCTGAATAGTACGTTGACTCTAAGTACCATTACTGCCACATTTCTTGAATTGAGTAGATAAATGCACTTTATGTCCTTGAAGTAATCTGCAGTCCTCACACTTAGCATTAGAAAAGCATTAAATAATTCTGCTACATTTGGAACAGGTATGCCTTGAGAGAACAAAAGTTACTGCTTCATAAACTACCAAGTACTAGAGATACCACCCCAATAGAACTGAAATTTAGATACATTAATTTTCATATAAATAGGAGAAGAAAAAGATGGATAGGGATAAGCATCATACAAGGAGGAGAACCAGGATTGGGAAAAGAAAAATAAGACCAGTCCATGTCTAGTGAGGAGCTCATCTTGTCTAACTCAAACAATTTTAAGTTGATATTTTGCCTAAATAGGTCAAATATGCTTTCTGCTTTGCATGGTGAGTCACAGATACCTTCAGCTGATGAGTCATTTCACCTGTACTATATGCAATTTAGGAGAAAAGAGAATTAAAGAAAAAAAGAGAACCCACAGAAATAAAACAGGAATATGAAATTCAATTAAACAGTGAAAGAATAAAATTGGATAAGTGACTGCATATATATGATAAACATGTACATCAATTCAGGCCTAGTATAATTATCTTGTAACTTTTTTTTTTTTTTTTTTTTTGCATTCATGTGCCATATAAATAAAGACCAAAAGAAAATTTCTGAAGTCTGACAAAAAGCCTGCAGTAGTTTGTCCAATGCTAAAAGCATAGATTTGGATTTTTAACCAACAAAATCAATTCAACAGCAATTAACTTTTTTTACCTACCCATGAGCTTATTTGAAATGCAAAGACTCTTATTTTAGTTTTCTAAAATGCTGAGTGCTTTTTCTAGAAAAGAAAAAAACCACAACTATATAGACAAATATTGCATTTTTATTTTATTATGTATTCTTTCAAGAGATATTTATGTGAAATTAGTCAGTCATTAAAGTATTTGTCTTACATAAAATGTCTGACCTGCAAGTACTTTGATTTTTTTGATTAAATAAAAACATACTATGTGAGCAGTGTGTCAGGAAAGGGTTTTAATTAACTGTATTCATCAAATTAGTAATGATGTAGAAAAAAGTGTCTACTAAATCTAACTGGTGACCAATCAACAGTAAAATTGCTCAATAACAGCATGGGTTTGTTAAGGATGTTAGGCAACAAACATAAAGCTTGAGCTTATTATTCTTTGGTGTATATACCAACCAGGGGAGCATTTTAGGAGTGTGAATTGTGAAAAATAGCTACAAGGGAAATAACCCCACTGGCTGAGTTAGCTGGTCTAGTTAGCTGCTCAAGGGCCCTGTTTACATTTTTTTAGAAGTCAATCCCCTTTGACCATGCAACACCAGCCCCTTCCAGAAAAATGAAAGCTTTCTGTAGCTAGGTGCATTTGTCACCTGTAAACTAAAATTTTGAATGATGTAGCAGAAGACAGATTGTGCATGGCTTACTAAATTTGCATCCAGAACCAAACTTTCAGTCTGAATAAAGGCATACCACTTGAAAGTATGAATTAAGTTTCATAACACAGTTAACTACCATCAACTACCATCTACAGTGTATTACTATCTGCTGCATATTCTGTCCAATCAGTTATTCTTTAAGCACTGTAAAGAACAAGGGAGAGAAGGTAAAGATAGGTAGGCTTGTTGACACATAGGGAGAAAAATAAGGGTGAATAATTTAAAGCTATGGTGGGTCACTAATTTTTTATTTTAAATAATATCTAAAATGTTAGTTGGTAACAATACATATATATGTATTTAAAACTTGTTGCAAATTAATTTTATTTAAGAAGTGATGGAACTATACATTTGCTTTACCTAGGTGGGTTATTTTTATATATGAAAATGGAAATGGGCTGCCCATTATTATAAAAGAAAGCTCCACATATTTTAATGCGCTCTTGGGCAGCAAATCGTTTACAATGCCCTTCCCCCAGATCAGATATTTGAAGAGGTACTAAAAATTTTGGTCTGAGGTAAACAATAATTAATCCCAAGGAAAAAAAAAAGTGTTTTCCCAAACTTTTCCTACCACGGGCTGAAGCAATGTTTGGTTGTGCTTACAGTACAGCAGGAGTCAGGGCAAATAACTATTTGGTTTGATAACCAGTAAACATAACATCCTTGCTTTGAACAGCTGTGATGAGCCATCAAAGCAGCAGCTAAGCAAACTAAGTAGGCAAAAGAAGGAGAGGAAGAATAGACCAATTCTGTTATTTTTGAACTCTTTTATAATTGGTGGATAGTTGATATGTGTACAGAAGAAGACAAGAAAAGAAGCTTTTTCATTTTGATGAGAGAAATGTGGTAGGTTCAGTACCATCAGTTACTTATGGGGAGTGAGGAAGTGTCTCCCTCAAACTATTCCCTTCTACTCTGAGATGAGGGAGAAAAAGTTTTGTGCAGTCAAACACCATTAAGAATCAATGTTTTGGCTGTAATCCTTTTGTAACTGCTAACCATTTATAAATATATATATATATTTATATATATATATAAATATAAAGAAAATATATATTAGTTTTAGTAAAAATATACTAATTACATTCCTAATAATGTGTAGAGCACCCCACTGATGTTTCCAGATAGCAAATCACTGTTTGTACACAGAGCCTCAGCTTCAGGTAGATCAAGTTGTCACCCCATAATGCTCTAAAAATGTAGATGACTTGCTTCTAGAATTTCTGTGGTTTTTTGACAAGACTAGTGACCTGCTGACTCTAAGGGAGAGATTACCTCATGCCTTTGAGCATTCCTTCATGATGGAAGTAAAATTCTTTCTTTTTCTCACAAAACTTTTAAAATGCAAGCTTAAAGTTTAGAGAAAGTCAGTTTCTCATGTCTTTTCATGATTTTCCAGTGCCAGCTAGTTGTAGTGCAATGCATAAAAATTCTTAGTCAGTCAGCAGTGAAAAAGAGTCTATGGCACAAGAAAACAGTAACAGTTATTAATAGAAAGAACCCTTAAAGAAGTTTCCCCAGACTTGCTTGTGGAAGTCTGAAGATTCAAAGGGAAGAAATTATACATTCATCTTGCATATCATGAAAAAAGCCTGTTCTGCTGTCATCATCAAATTTGTTTTACCTCTGACGTGCACTCACTGCCAATATATGTTGAATTATACTAAGAGAATGAATGAATGTAAAGCATTGCTTTTCATCCACAATCATCATGCCCATATTTTCAGTGCACACAGATTGAAAAAAAATCTTCTCCTCCCCCAGTTGTGTTGAAAATTTAACAGACACTGAGGCCACAAAAGTAGACAGGATGAGATCTATTAATCTGTAATAAATAGTACAATTCCCAAGGGTTTTTTCTTCAGTTATTACTGAAGCTTATTCCTTTTGTAGATGCACCTTTTAAGAACTGAGTATATATATTTTCAATATTTGGCCTTCTACATTTACTGAGAAGAAAATTTCTCAGAAGAAAAAGTTCAGAGCAACCTGTGATCTTGTCCTTAATTGTCTGCTAATACCATTCCTTATCATAAAAATAGACATTTGCAATTAGTATGTGTGATGGCTGCAAAAAGATTACTTGTATAATACTCATGAAAATATATTCTTGGAAGCCTAAGGAGCAAAAGGGCTGATTATTTCAGCTCCACTGTTCATAAATCGAAGTGAACAAAAGATAATTGGAATAAATTAAGCTCTGTCATTACACTGCTGTAAAATGTTTCAAAAGCAATATTAAATGAACCCACTGTAATGGATAACTCTTAACTTTTTTGATCTTTTAATCTTTTATTAAGTATTTTAAATGTCATATAGTTACCTGACCTAACAAGTGGAAGAATGAGCAATCAACTCACTAGTGAGATGGCTCAGGATCTGAATAGAGTTAAAATATTCTCAGTTTGAGTTTTTTCTCTCTTTTATTTCTCTGTTGTGTACAGTAATAGGGAAGCAGTCTTTCTAAAATTATACTTATTCGTGTACACAAAACAGTCTAAAAACTCAGCTTTTCTTTAAGAGGTAATTGGAATGTGCTGCCAATTCATTCCTGTGAACCTTCTTAAATGAAACCCGTGTGGGGTGGTGATTCAGTAAATTCACACTTCATTCCAGAGTTTAAGCCCCTATGGAGGTGTGAAGTAGCTGAAGGACTGTGAGAGCATTTTCAGTATTTCTATGCAAATAAGGAAACAGAAAATATTATTTTACTTCAGAAATCCTACATAATCAGAAAGAACTTTCTGTTCAATGGTTTACAAGTCAAATAACGGAAGTGTTAAATGCTGAGTCAACTGTAGACAAAGGTAGAATTAATTTGTAGAAAGAGGTAGAATTAATTTGTAGAAAGAGGTAGAATTAATTTGGGGGTTGAATTTTTCACATAGACAGTATGATTTAGTTCAAGGATAAGGGCCAATTTAATATTTTACAAATTCGGTTAACAAGGCACATTAGGGGAGTGGAAAGTTTGAAACAGTTCTTAGTCATTAGGCTATAAAGATATATAGTGCTACAGGGGAAATAACTTGAAAGCTTGAGGAATTGGAGAAAGAAGCTCAGTAGTACCAGGGCAAGCAGAGACTATCTAGAAAGTAACTGCAGTTTCTAATAATGATTATGGAATCTGTCAGTGAGTTGTACATGGTAGCATAGCAGACAAAGGAAGTCAGTCTGGGTTAGGGGTTCATTCTGCAGTCTCCCACTCTGTAAACTGTCTTTGTGAGAGTAGTGCTAAAGGGAAAACCTCGTAGTCATTCTTTCCCCTCTCTGTGTATTTTCCCCCTCAAAAGGAGGACCCTTCTGGTCCATAAATGTGTTGCTTTTGAAAAAGAAGCTCATAGAAACTTCTGGGAAAGATGGAGGGGAGACAGTAAAAAGTCTTTGTCTGCTTTAAATAGTGGATTTTACAACATCTTTGTTCCAGAGGGAGTATGAAGAATGAGCGATTGAGAGATTCAGTTCAGACAGTTTACATGCTATGAAATTTACTTTGTTCAACTACCACCATTGGCAACAGCAACTACTGTTGAAATAAGTGCCTCTTTAGAAAATGTGTAGGTACTCTTTAGTCTATCAAACCTATATTCTCCACTTCATTCCTCCTCTGTTCACACGTCCCCATGCAAAAAGCTAGGAGTCCATAAATGTAGCCACTGCATATCTTCAAACTAGGAACCTGACAGTCCTTTACATACATACAAGATATGCCACGTGCCCATACTTATGCTTCATCAGTATCCTCCCTCTGCTCCACTCCTATATTCTAACTCAAAAGGACCTGTGTTTGCAGGCTTTAAAATGTGCTAGGCAGTACGGATTCCCAGCTGTGTCTGTGGAAAAGCACCTATAGAAATTATGAAGTAACTGCCAGCACTCCACAAATACAATTAAGATTATCTGTCACTGAAATCTGTCAAAGACCTGATGTTCTGAGGTGTATATGACATCTTTTAACCCAGGTCATTTTGTAATTTATGGAGAAAATATTTTGATTTTTAAACTTCATTTTCAGCACGGTGTTATGAAATTTTATTAATAATTATTTGCACATTTAAATGTAGCTAAAATAAAAATATTTTTTATAATGCATTGAAATCTGTGATTGTTTCTAACCTTGCAAGAAATCGGTCTTGAAAACTGTCTTGTTTCTGGAGTCAGTTATCCTGCATGCCTTTTCCCATGTCACCTGACAATACAATAAAAATGCTGCTTGACCAATTTATTCAACTCATACTCCAAATCTTTTCCTCGTGGGTAGCTTGAATAAAACTTCACAAAGCTTTCAGACTAAAAATGCTAGCTGTCAACAGAAAAAAAAAGATCATATCAAAAAATATTTCCACTTCAGTGTGGCCATTTAGAAATGAAAATTCCCTTCGAATGTTGCCTAAAACATGAGATTGTAGCCAACCTTTATAGTGCTATAAAACTATTGCATCAGTAAAGGAAAATTCCTTATGTTCTACTTGTCTTTCCCCATTAGCTCAGGAAATGGCCTGAAGTTGGCTTAAGTAAGTCTAGTCAGCTCTACTAAAGCAAAGGGTAGTTTTGCTAAGATGTACATGTTTTTCACACTGTAAGATTTTTCTCTTTTGCATGTGCAGAAGTCATTACAGGAATATTTACCTTTGGGATAATATGATCTGTCCATCTGAAGTGGCCAAACCAACCATTCTTATAAATGTCTCCTAGTACCTATCTGCTTTTAAAAATTCAGCGTGTATCAGTATGTGAAAATACATGACACAATGAAATGTATAAAAATGTAATCAACTATAAGAAGAAACTAATCCCTGCAATTATGGCACATAATTTGTTGTACCCAGTGATTAGATCTTACCTTGGTGCTGCCTGAATTACTCATTGGCTTTCCAAATAAACCAAATTATAAAGATTCATTTATTAGTTTTAAGGTAATCTTAAAATTATGTAATTAACCACTTTTCTGTATGTTTGCTAATAAACTACCAGAGAGTGTCATTGTTTAAAAAAATTTGTGTTGGGTCTGGCTTGGATGGAGTTAATTTTCTTGACAGCAGCCAGAATGGTGCTGTGTTTAGATCTGTGACTTTGGAATAGTGAAAATATGTTTGGAAATTTTCATTTATACTTTTCTATTTTTAAGCATTGAGAATACATTTTTATTAATTACATTTAAGCTTTCCTATTTGATGTTATGTTACAAACCTATCTTTTAATTTTTAGGAAAGCTGAAATGTTTGTGTGATCATATGAATCAAAGACTTTAAAGAAACTTCCAAATCTACACAGATAGACTGCTTTGTCTGTATTCCTTCCATGGGTTCCCAACTGTCAGCATGCAACATTTTCTTGTGGATAAAATATCCAAACTTCCATCTTAACAGAGCCACCACCAACAATCCCTACCCCCTGTATCATCTATAAATTAGAACACAGCAACTTGCCATGATGTGCCTGATTTTTTTTTTCCTATCATAATGTTATATTTTTCAATACAAATGTCATCTCTGGTGCTTTTATGTGCCAAAAATAATATTTTATCATATTTTTTACATACAAAAATATTTTTTTGGTTCAGTCTAATATTTTCTTAATTTGGGTCACTAGTAAAAAAAAAAAAAAAAGGAAGAGAAAGGAATTGTGGTAAAGTTCAGTATTTGTTCTTTTGAGTATTTGCATATCCCCAGCTAAAACAGTATGTGAACTTCATTTTTAAAATGAAGAAAAAGATCTTTTGAGACTGTTTTGACATATGTAATTTATCACCTTTGTAGTCCTTATCTCTACCTCATTATTCATTTTCTACTAGTGCTGAATATTTCTTTTGGCATATATAAATTTGGCTGTGCATTCCGTATCATATCTGCCCACCTTGATGTTATCACATTTTCTGGAGTGCCAGATCTTCTTAATCCTATCCTACCTTATACTGTCATTTAGGACCATCTTCAGGACTCTCTTTTGTTCACTGTGTCTATGTAGCTAGCCCTTTCTTTGACTTTTACCACTTCAAAAATTGTGTTTTTTTTTTTTTTTATTAAATTGCTAGCTCTCCTTCCCTACAAGGTACAAGGAAGAAAAATACATTTGCTGCCAATACTGCAAATGTACTTTTACTGAAAAAAGGTTCCTTTATAAAGGAATTCTAAAACTCTAGAAATTAAGGTGCTTTCTGTTGTCCTAAAATTTCTTGGTTCGTTTTCTTGTGAACACTGTAATCATTGGACAACAATTTGCAATAAATAAAAAGTGTATTTCGTATATATATATACATGTTGCAAGTGTTCCACAAGAGAGGTCTCAGACAATTCATAGACTCCTGCATCACTAGTAGCTGGAAAATTCAGGATTTATTCTTACCCTGTGCAAATGTACACTAAATGTGAGTCAAAAGTCCTGACATGTGTGACATGTTAAAGCAAGTCACCTCTTCCTGCAAGATCTGAAAAAATGACTGAAGAAGCCACCATAGTATCTGGCCGGCTATGGGGAAATTTTCCCAGTCATTCTTTACACATGGGTCATTTAAAGATAGTCTTCAACATGAGTCTGGGATGACAGTTCATTTCTTTCCTCTGGATCTCTAGTGAGATATGACTTAAATGTTCTGCAAGTAAACTCTTAAACTGAAATAGTAATATAAATAAACAAATTGAAATAACAAATACTGATATAATTTTAAAAGGATTTCAGGCAGTATACTATTTTTATTATCAATATGAGACTTTAGTAAGAAATTTTAGCTTTCTCTTGTATGCACTTACATATTTTATCCAGCTGAGTTACAGAAGACAACTTGCATAGAGTCTCTCACACAAATAAGTGTTTGAAAGATTGTATCACTCTGCCCAAGTGAAAATTATCAAAATAAGTATGAGAATTTTGTTGATGGTACTTACAATGTCATTCACTTTGTCTCAGCAGCATTAATGTTGTGGCACTCATTTTTTAGAGTCTATAGCTGATCTTATTAAATATGATGTAGGATAAACTCAGAAACTATGCTTCCATTATTGTCCATTACTGAAAGATTACTAATGCTCAAAATCTATTTCTTTTATAACATTCATTTCTGTCCCCATCACTTATTGTCTAGGAATGGAAATTTTTCTATTCAAATTCAAGGTCTGAGCACAAAGCTTAATTTAAGGAGATCCTTTTATTCTAAGAATATAGCACTTGTCAGGGTTCCTTCAAGCCCTGTAGAAATTATATTTCTTCCTTTCTGTCTTGCATGGCTATCTTGAAGTTCTTGATATCTTTATTTTTCAAAATAATGGTCAGTATGTGCTGAGAGAGAAAAAGAAAGAATCATTTTAGTATGTTTGGCCATCATTGACTGTGAGGGCTCAGCCATCCAACTTAATCTTCTTTACACTAAATTCCTTCACTGAGAATGAAAATAGTGAAAACAGGTTCACTTCTATGAGGTGTGTACAAAGCAAGAGCAAAAAAGAATAAAGAGCTTCAGTGCTACCAGAACAAATCTGGGAATATCAATCTCAGAAATTTTGGAATACTTACTATAAAGATCACTTCCCTTTCATTCCCATTTCTCAAGCGATGTTCAGCAGTTGTTATCACCTCTGTAAAGCACAGCAGGCCCTCTATGGGATTTTTTTTTTCCCCCCAGCCTTTGCAGAATCCACCATCCCTCTTCTATTTCAATACATTTTAGGATCTAATCAGAAATTTTATCATTACTAAGATAATTCACTCCCATAGATTTAAAAATGTTGATTTCATAGATCTTACAATTTAATATTAATTTCCTTTCTGAATTACTCTATGAAGATCTATATTTCTTTGTAACAATATTATCAAGTAAACTTGTGAAGCATATATGACTTATGATGGATTAGATCTCTGCTGGTATCCATCTTTCATCCTAAAAAGGTATTCCTAAATCCATATCCACAATCAAGAATAAAAATATTATTGATTTTAATTGAAAGCAAGTTATATCTATATATTAATTTTCCTCTTTCCTCCCACATAAGTTATAAATCTTAGAGAATTCCTGTTATTGTATAGACATTTTTTTCTTCTAATTGGAAAGGTACAGATGAGATATTTAATGTGCAAGTCTGTAAGAACTCAGAAACCTGAAGTTTTCAAAACCCGGAACTTCTTCCCAATCAAGAGTATAATAAAATAGTCAATACTTTTAGAAAATGAGACCTGCCATCAAATTCCATTCTTCATCAGAACTGACCTTTTCATTCATCTAACAGAATTGATAGTGACGATCTTGTTTTACACTAAAATTATTCATTTTCCATGGGAGTGACCCCACAACCTTCTTTTCTGTGTTTTTTCATTTTCTTTCTTTTGACCAATTTTTTACCTGTTCCTGTTTCTTAGGACTATTATGTTAATATTTCCCAGGTACATTATCACAGTCACACATTACCACTGCAAATGTTATTTCTATCTTTTTTAGGAGGCACTTCTAAATATTTTGTTTACAGTAATTACAACAACTAAATAAATAAAATTGGTGAAGAGGACAAAAATCTTTTACAGATGTGTGTATGAATATATATTTTCATATACATAAATACTTACAAAAATAGAGAATTATCAAAATGTTCTCTAAGATGTAAATATGTCCTCAGATAGGAAGATGCTTTGTGCTTAATGCTGTTATATACAACTACCAAGGAAGGAGAAAAAAAGTCTTTTCTGATGAAAAACAAAAGTATGAAGCAAGTATTCTTAGTGTTGTAAAGAGCATCAGGAACAAAATTAGGAAAACGAACTTCAAAGGTCAAAGACTGTCATAGTACCCAAAAGAAAGGCACCATTTGTGCTGATGAGCAGTAGCTACTGGGCAAAATCCACTTAGCCTTTTGTTATCATCAAACAACCATTTCTGAACAGCAGAAATTAAAGAAAGGTCTTTTCTCAGCAACCTGCCAGAAATGAACTATTCTAGGCAACAGTAATTTTGTAAGTCCTGAGGAGAAGACTGGTATGCCCTTGCAATGCTGACAGTTTTTGAAATCAGAAACAGTTCCAAAATGAAAAGTGTGGTTTTTATCTAGAGGCAAATATTTTATTTGTGCAATATACTACAGTAATTGTAATAGAAAATACAATAAAAAATAAATGGTGTCTTTTAAAATTACTTAAGGAAAATGAATTGCGTGGTGATTTAAATGGTATGAATGCAAGGTCTCTGAACTAAAATAAATCAGTGTGAACAGTGTATGGATAGAAAGTGAGAGTAATTTTAACAAAGGAAGTAAGGGTTACAGTGTTGTATGTTAAGTTCTTGGAAAATCCTTAGTTGGGGGAAAAGTACTTTTTTTTTTTGTTTGTTGTGCTGGTGATGAAATCTCAATGGACCAATTGAGCTATACAGCTAAGAAAACAGTTCTTAGACCAATTTTCCTTTTACCTTTCCTTAATTGTTAATACTTCCTTCTCCAGAGCTACTGTGGATAATTCATTTAATCAGAAAAAATATTTTGTATAGAACACAGTTCTAGTTTAGAACTTTGTTTAAATGGTAATACTTTCCCATGTTGCCAGATTAGAAGTTTTTTATAGGATCAGGGTAAACCCTGATCCTCTAACAGACTGTTCTTGGGCAGTTAATGGCATTTGCTTTGACTTCCAGAAAACTTTTGGTCAGCTGATTTGATCAAACTTTGTAGTAATAGAGCTTTATCTTCCTAGGTTGACTTTGTTGCATAAATTTTGAAAAAATGGTCCCTAATGTATAGAATGTTGAGTGGCTTTAAACACAAATGTTAATCACTCAGGATAAAGTAGACAATGTTTATTATTATTTTCTTGAATTAAGTTATAGAGGTGAAAAAACCTCTTTCGTGCAACAATACTGCTATTTGCTTCTTGTATAGATAATTTTTTTTGTAGCTCATCTAATTCTCTTCTCTTTTACCTGTTTTCTGTTTTGAGAACATAATTTTCCTTAAGTGTTTGGTCTCAGATATCTCTTTAAAAATGTCTATTGATATCATGAGGGTAATCTGCAGGTGTAGGGCCAGAAACAAAAAGGAAAGAGGACATCAGTTTCTACATCATCATCCTCATTATCATCTTCTGTTGATCTTTCTGATCTCAACAATAAATACAGTTTTATGTTAATATATTAATTTTAAAAAAGTATAATGAAATTTATTCTCATGTCTATGAATAATTTTCTTAAGCTTTTCTTTTTTTGTCTTTTTAACCAGTGGTTAGATATTTCCTCTTTTATAATGAATGCAGTTGCAATAGTAAGAAATATATATGGCTTGTCTAAAGGAAGAAAATAACATACAGGAAGCCAGGGTGTTAATTTACTGCTTGTTGGCATCTCCACACTAGCATCTTGCTTGGCTATTCTTTGAGCATAGGAGATACAAACTAACTTTCTCTGTCTGAAAGGTGGAGAAAAATGATACCTTGCATAAACAGTTTTGAAGATGCAGTGTCAGAAATCACATGACTTTGGAACTTTGGAATATCTGGTCCATTATTAATTCATACTTTACTTGACTAGAACTTCCCATCAGAATAAGATTGCACCGTCACTAATTTTTATAGCTACAGATCTCAGTATTATTCTTCAGTCAGAATAACTACTGGAGATCCAATATTATTATGGGATAAACTGAAGGTTTTCAAATGCAGCAAATTAATATAAACTTTGTTCGTACAAAGCTGCCCTAAAGTCCTGCCTTGAGTTTCAGTTCTTCTTCATGAGGTTTTTTCTCTTGTGACCTTTGCTTTAGTATATTTTGTACAATAACCTTGTAGAATGTCACAGTATCATAAAAGCAATAAATAAAGGTAAGACAAGCTGGGCCTATGTGTGGTATAGTTAATTCAAGTAATAGTCTCTCAGTAGGCTTGAATTTCTTCCTGGGTTACCCACGTGGGACCCATCCTCTAGAATGTGAAAAACTCTGTTACATAGGTGGTGTACCATTCCCTTGCTTTCATAGTTCCTGTCTGCACAAACAGAAAAATTTTTAAAATTCATCTTTTAAAAACAGGAGATTTCCTAAACTTTTAAAATTGGTAGATATAGCATGATTACTAGCCACATTCCATTATATTATTTCTTGAAAAATATTTGTTAAATTTGCAAATACAGTGTCTGAATAAGAGATCTTAAAAGTCATATGATGTGATTCCATCTTGATATTTTGCAGTAGACTATGGTATTAGTTCTAACAGACTATGTCAAATACTTTAATACTGACATGAAAATGTATTTCACTAAGATATAGTGATAAACAGATAAACAAAGTTGCTTTTGGAAAATTATAAGATTTGCATGCAATTCTTGGAGCTCTGCAAAACCCTAAGAAGATAGAATGAAAGGCAGATGCCGAACAACTTTTGTCTTTTTGATGACTCTCTAGCCTTGACAAAATATTGAAGCTGATCGTCATAGTTGGAAAAAGACACTTTTCGTGAAAAGCAAAATTAATTCATGGCTTTGTATTAAAGCTACCCTTCGAGAGCTGTGAAAACTGGCCACCGATAATTCTGGGAGGGATATGCTCTCTTCTTTTAGCTCTGTTTTGCATGGAGACTTATACAACATTTGTCTCTCTATCCAGGCACTTGTAGCAGCGCTAGCTGCTCCTCTAAGCAGTCATTTTAATTTCTGACCACAAAGGGCAGCTTTAATAGCCTCTACAGCTGTGTGATACCCGAACTTATTACAATGGCCTGGAGAAACAGACAATCATATTTCAAGCATAATTGTAGCTCTTACTCACATGCTGATACAGTGTTAATCATTTAAACTTCAATTTTCCAAATCTGTGCAATTTTTTATAAGGCTGTTTTTGGGTATTATGCTTTCATTTTGAACCTTGCACTTACCATAAGTGAGTATGAGGTTCAGATTGTAGGCACCTAAATTTAGGTGTGAAAATACAGTGTATCTGTGGGTGTAAGCTGTCTATTTTCTGCTATAGTTAATGGAGATCTAGTCTATACAGATAGTGGAGTCTAGAAGACAATTTTGCTCACTCTGTACAGGGCTCTGGCACTGGTCATCTTAATAAATTCCCTAGACTGTTGACTATATGGACTAGACCTCTGTTGGCAAAAATATCAACCTAGGTGTTTAACTCGTATGTAGACATGCATAGTTATGCACAGAACTGTAGGTGTCTCCAGGAAAGGAATACTGCCTGTAGAGAGTGATATTTGTAGTGAGGAGTGGTGGTGAGGCTGAACATTCATAATGGCAATTCTTCAACCTCCTTATTGCCTACTGATATGATTGTAGAGGAGGGAAGCAGCTATGCTTGTTTAGGACTGCAGAAATATGTTTTTTCTTGTTTATTTCAAAACAGTAATGATGTAAATATAAACATTGTTATTTTTATTCACTCTGGAAGAGACAGGGTTAAGCCTTATATTGTTTTTGTAATTTTTTATTTCCTGGTTCATACATCATTTTTTAATAAACTGATGAAAAGACCAGATTCTAAAAAATACAGTACTTAAAATTACACTGGCCATTGTGGCAGTGTACTCAATTTGCATGTATGCTTAATCTAAAATATACCTTTTTAATTTTATGATCTATTACTTGAAATCCTTATCAGAAAAGCACTAAAAATTCAGCTTTGTATGGCTTGAGATCTAGCACTGCTATTCTAAATGATATATGATACTGAAATATGAGCATTCAGCTGTCCAATTCATCAACTGTGTCATGAAAATGTTTATGTTTAATCCTAAGGGGAGAAAGCATGCTTATCTCTTGAGAGGACAGGGAAAGGTCATCACTTTCAAGGATCTTACCATTTGACCTGAAAAAACATCAGTGTGCTCCTCATAGGAAAATTTGGAAGATACAAGATTGTGCAGAGAGGAGCAGAGAAAACATTTGGAGCATTAGGACTGAAACCCAGAATATGTGAGGCAAAAAAGGATTTTTATTCATCCACTTCCGGTATTAGAAGAAAAAACAGGCAAAGAAGGGATGCCCTACTGCATGGTTTTCTGCCTGTGTTTCAACTGAAGACTGAGATATTATACCTGCTATATATACACGTACATGTGTATGCATATTTATGTTATGTAACACGTGCACTTTTTATATCAAATAATACACATCTACATTAAAACTTTGCAGACTGGAAGTAAACTGCAGGTTGAGAGTCCTACTGCATGCGGTCTCAGAACTGCACTGTTATGTTTTTTTTACCCCTCTTATCCCTCCCTCTGCCCTGTAGGATTTAGATGACAGAAGGGTCTGAAGACAGGAGAATTTTTTAATGCTTAAGGATCTTTTGCTACATACCTATGCACAGTCGTAAAAAAGTGGTAACAGAATCCTTGTCAGATTTAATCAGCATTACATTAACTATGAAGCAACTCACAAGATGAGTTTGCCCTATAGCTATATCAACTGCCTTCAGAGAAGGCTGGACAATATACAAACTCCTTGTGTAATGGCTATGTATTTTGGTTTGAAAACAATGTCAACCCTTTCCAGATATGGAAAGGGATACTAGAAAGTGGCACTGATGAAGTTCAGGCAGTAATTAGCAACCTTCTGGCATTGGGAATAAGTTTCTCATTAAGCCTTTCCCCAACACTGGAAAACAGGAAAAAATTTATTTAGGTACTACTGGGATAAAGATGGGGACTTATGCAGGTAAGTGTGACATCTTGTAAGCAGGAAACCTTCCACAGAACTTTAGTGAGTCACTAAAGATTTATGTTAAGGTTCTGTTTTTGAGGTTCATTTACCACTACTAATGCATAACACATTCTACAAATGATATTTCTATAATATATTTTGTAACTAATTTGTTGAAATCTCGCTTCTTGTTATGGAACAAACCTGCAGAAAACAGAGCAGGAAGCTGTACACATTTTTAATTGTTTAATCACATTAAAACATATTTGGCATAGCTAGAACAATGATGTAAGAGATATATAAGAACAGTGAGATATTTGAGAGGAAAAAGGAGTTCTTGTTCATTCCTCAAAAGCAACATATTCCCATTGTGATATGCAATAGTCAAAGCTACTTAGGCTGAACAGACTTGATAAAGAACTTGACAGGAATTTTGTATAAAACCAACATTACTTTTTTGAAAACATAATGAACTATTTTTCTACAGTAACAGGTGGATTGGATCTGGTTTGAAAGTAGCTCACCACCTTTAAAGCACAGTGAATGAATAAGTGTTTTGGGCAGTGAAAGGGAGCTAACTATATAAATCCTGTTATGATAACATACACTGCACTTGCATGTTTTTTCATAAGTTGTATACTGTGTGAGGATTTATATTAAAAGAAAATTTGGTTTTACCCTTTATATCTGTCATAAACAATGGAACTTAAGGTGATGGAAATTTCATGAAAAATAATGTAAAAATTGGCTGTGATAAGAGAGAGGAGATAAGACTTGTAAAAACTGGTAATGTGGATGTATAACAATAATACCCAGTAATATTTCCAAAAATAATACCTTTTAAAATATGAGTTTAACATTCATGCTTCATGGCATAACTTGCTTCTTGATGATGGGCAAGTTCCTGTGAGCATGTTATTCTAAACCCACTTGTTGAGAGTTTTCCCATACTCAGGCATTTGATGCTCTGATGAAAGAGAGAGTAGTTTTGGTAGAGCATTAATCTGATTTGCTATATAGATGCCTTTGTTTGTCAGCTTGGCAATGAAAGTTTTCAGGTTAACAGTTTTGCAGTAGTTAGAGAAACAGAATAGTAATAATTATAACTATTTTGGGAAAAAGAATAATACAATTCATGGCTTTACTTTTCACTAGTTTTGTGTTACATACAGGCTTACAGTTCAATAAAATTAGAACCCAAATCCCATATTTTAAATTTATAACATGTTGTTAACTTAGTCATTGCAATTCTACTCTTAAATATGTGAGTGTTTTTTTCATTAAAATTAGGAAAATAAGGCACTTATCCATATGAGCTTCACTTTATTTATTTAAAAAAGCATTTTGCAATTAACACCTCTTAGGATATTCTTCCTGTCTCTTTTAAAAAGTTAGCTTGGACAAGTCATTTTTATCTACCTCAGTTTCCCCTTGTCTGGGTACTGTGAAGCTCATTAGCTTTTATGGAAAGCCAACGACTCCCTGTGGTGGGTTGACAGCTGAATCCCCACATAGCAGGAGCAATGGCTACTTCAGAAGGAGTTTTATTACTGATCATGATGTTATATGGCATGGAATATCCCTTTGGTCAGTTGGGGTCAGCTGTCCCAGCTATGTCACCTCCCAACTTCTTGCCCCCACTCAGTCTACATGTGGGAAGAGCAGAGTGAGAAACAGAGAAGGCCTTGATGCTGCAGCGCTACAGGCTTGGGGAGGAGTGGCTGGAGAGCTGCCAATCAGAGAGGGACCTGGGGGTGTGGATTGACAGCCGGCTGAACATGAGCCAGCAGTGTGCCCAGGTGGCCAAGAAGGCCAATGGTATCCTGGCTTGCATCAGAAATAGCGTGGCCAGCAGGGACAGGGAAGTGATCTTACCCCTGTACTCGGCACTGGTGAGGCCACACCTCGACGACTGTGTTCAGTTTTGGGCCCCTCACTACAAAAAGGACATTGAATTACTCGAGCGTGTCCAGAGAAGGGCAACGAAGCTGGTGAAGGGTCTGGAGCACATGTTGTACGAGGAGCGGCTGAGGGAACTGGGGTTGTTTAGTCTGGAGAAGAGGAGGCTGAGGGGAGACCTCATCGCCCTCTACAACTACCTGAAAGGAGGTTGCAGAGAGCTGGGGATGAGTCTCTTTAACCAAGTAACAAGAGATAGGGCAAGAGGGAATGGCCTCAAGTTGCACCAGGGAAGGTTTAGACTAGATAGTAGGAAGTATTTCTTTACAGAATGGGTTGTTAGGTGTTGGAATGGGCTGCCCAGGGAGGTGGTGGAGTCCCCATCCCTGGAGGTGTTTAACAGTAGGGTCAACATAGCGCTTAGGGATATGGTATAGTTGGGAACTGTCAATGTTGTGTTGATGGTTGGACTAGATGATCTTCAAGGTCTTTTCCAACATAGACAATTCTGTGATTCTGTGAAACACTCCTTAGCAATAACTAAAGCATTGGCAGGTTATCAACACTTCCGTTTACAAATCTAAAACACAGCACCGTACAGGCTGGTATGAAAAAAATTAACTCTATCCCAAGTCAAACCCAGTATACCACTCAACGGAAAGTGCTACAGAGTTGCTAAGTATTATTATTCCTATTTCTTTTAACTATTTGTCACAATGTATGGTTGAAAATCTTGAAAATACAGGATTAAAATCTTTATTATTCATTCATATGGAGTGAGTGAAGAAAGAAATCATCTCAGATTTCATAGTTCTAGTTTTTACTCCAGTTGGAGTGATATGCCCACAGGCTACAGATTCCCACTTGCATTAACTGTAAAATGAATTATTGGAAATGTGAAGATTTGCTCTCATGTCTTGCAGGCTTGAGTTGCACAGGATCCCAATATGCACTCTGACAAACGCCTTTATACGCTGTCTGATATTGTGCAAGATTTCACTGCATAGAAGAAACATGAGGGTTGAGATTCTCATAAATATTAATCAGGGATTAATGAACAGTGGGAGGCTTCTGCATATCAATCTATGTGAAAGGAAACTTTGCATTAAATACACCACCATCTATCTATAAATCATTTGGGGAAAGTGAAGGTACTCTCAAGTATCACTTGTTGTTTTCCAATAGCCTAATCATAAAAAACAGGCTAACAGTACATAGGCGACAGACACAATTTCATCACATGATTATGAATGGCTCTATTTTTTTAATCCTTTTAGAAAACTAAGTCATTTTGAAAAGTTATAAGATTGTGGTAGATTTGGGGGTTGAGTTCATCTAGCCACAGAACATACAGTAGTAGTGCAGACTTCTTTACTCAGATTTAATAGCTTTGCTTTACTTTGAATGGAAAAAAAGAATTCGGAGAGTGAAAGCTCAGCCTATGCACTTGCTGATTTAGTTTACTGAGACCTCCAACAAAACTCTCTTACTAATATCAATTTTGTGAAATATCCCTATTAAACTGGGCCTATAGACACGACTGGAGGACAACATTTGTTACAGCTTTGGTAAATCATGCTCTTTTATTACATATGGCTTTTTTGGGTCCCCAAATACTAACCTGTGCAATCCAAAGCTGCCTTTAACCTTAGTGACTTGCCGTAGTGTTTTCTGACAAATTTGGTAAGTACTATTTTTTTATAGATGCTCTTGCCTCCTCATCAGAAAGATGAAGGCCAACCTGGCAATGAAAGCAGAGTTAATAATCTGACATTGGCAAGCTGAGAAGGTTCTTAATACCGAACAGAAGGGAAGTACAGACAGATTCACCTGGTGGTTAGAAGGCAGCAATTAGGTTATTGGACAGTGGGCCAAAATTTTTTTGCAACTGATCATTGCTATGTGCAAGCCAGTAACTGTTCTGAAGCAGGTGTTTGTGATCTATCACTATTCCTCCAACCTATTCAACCATGATCTTCTGCATTTAGATCAATAAACCTCAAAGGAATCACCATCCCATCTTTAGTATGTCTTTCTTCCCAAGTGAAATTATAGCTGTTATAGTTGTATAGTTGTAAAATTATACAAGCAATTCACAAACTTCCTGCATTTGGAGACCAGTGTGTTGTCAAGGGGAACATTTATTTTGAAGATATAAGTGTGTGTATGAAAGATCAGTAATTGTAAAAGTTATTAGTAACTCACATGTGAAATTCAAAATTAATTAAGACCAGAAACAGTGTAAGATTAATTTTTAAAAAACAGCTTTTTTCTATACAGCGGATGTAAAACTGGCATCTAAACCTCAGACCTGCAGAAAGACAGATTCCTCTTAATACTGCTTTTTTTCTTGTGTTTGTGTGTGAGCTAAGGTATTGTGTCAAATTAATTTCATGAGATTTGAAATACTTGGCTGCTTCTTAAAATCTCCGCATCAAATGACTGAGTAGTATAAGATTAAAATCTACTGTACTTATGGAATTTTGATTGTATGGGCAAAACCAAAAAATTGGTTTGATATAGTCACAGGCTAGAACAGACCATGAGAACATCTTGTCTGACTTTCTATATGTAGTATAGAATTTAAACATTTCAAATAGTCATCCAGAAATTCAGATACTGAATATCATATTTCTAAATCTACATCTACTTGGGCTTGGACAAATCTTCCAAAAAAGAGCATACTCTTTTCCTGGAGATTCCCACCAAAGAAAATTCATCATCTCTGTGCAAGGGTTTATTGTCTGCATTGTTAGAAAAAAATATCTATTTCTAATTTAAATTTTTCTGTTTTCAGTCTGCCATCATTGTTATAATTTCTATGTGAAATTAAAGACAAAATTACTGAACAGTATGTTCTCTCCATTCAGGTATATATATGTTGTAAATAACTCATGTCTCAATTATATTTTTCATAAGCTAAATATATTGGACTCTCAAACTCTCACTTAAAATCACTGTCTCTCACTCTCAAATAATTTTCAGATTTTTCCTTGCCCCTAGTTTTTTAATATTCCTTTCTGGAAGGGCAGAAATAAATCAGCATAAAAGATTCATATATGTACCATCATACAACTCATGCGGGACAACCAGATGATCAGGCCCAGTCAGCATGGGTTTATGAAAGGCAGGTCCTGCCTGACAAACCTGATCTCCTTCTACAACAGGGCGACCCGCTTATTGGATGAGGGAAAGGCTGTGGATTTTTTCTACCTTGACTTTAGTAAGGCCTTTGACACCGTTTCCCACAGCATTCTCCTGGTGAAACTGGCTGCTCGAGGCTTGGATGATCGCACGCTTTGCTGGGTAAAACTCTGGCTGGATGGCCGGGCCCAAAGAGTTGTGGTGAACGGAGTTAAATTCAGTTGGCAGCCGGTCACGAGTGGTGTCCCTCAGGGCTCGGTTTTGGGGCCACTCCTGTTTAACATCTTTATTGATGATCTAGACGAGGGGATCGAGTGCACCCTCAGTAAGTTTGCAGATGACACCAAGTTGGGTGGGAGTGTTGATCTGCTCGAGGGTAGGGAGGCTCTGCAGAGAGACCTGGACAGGCTGGAGCAATGGGCTAAGGCCAACTGTATGAAGTTCAATAAGGCCAAATGCCGGGTGCTGCACTTTGGCCAAAACAACCCCCAGCAGCGCTACAGGCTTGGGGAGGAGTGGCTGGAGAGCTGCCAGTCAGAGAGGGACCTGGGGGTGTTGATTGACAGCCGGCTGAACATGAGCCAGCAGTGTGCCCAGGTGGCCAAGAAGGCCAATGGTATCCTGGCTTGCATCAGAAATAGCATGACCAGCAGGGACAGGGAAGTGATCTTACCCCTGTACTCGGCACTGGTGAGGCCACACCTCGATTCCTGTGTTCAGTTTTGGGCCCCTCACTACAAAAAGGACATTGAATTACTCGAGCGTGTCCAGAGAAGGGCAACGAAGCTGGTGAAGGGTCTGGAGCACATGTTGTACGAGGAGCGGCTGAGGGAACTGGGGTTGTTTAGTCTGGAGAAGAGGAGGCTGAGGGGAGACCTCATTGCCCTCTACAACTACCTGAAAGGAGGTTGCAGAGAGCTGGGGATGAGTCTCTTTAACCAAGTAACAAGCGATAGGACAAGAGGTAATGGCCTCAGGTTGCACCAGGGAAGGTTTAGACTGGATATTAGGAAGCATTTCTTTACAGAACGGGTTGTTAGGCGTTGGAATGGGCTGCCCAGGGCAGTGGTGGAGTCCCCATCCCTGGAGGTGTTTAAGAGTAGAGTCGACATAGTACTTAGGGATATGGTGTAGTTGAGAACTGTCAGTGTTAGGTTAATGGTTGGACTAGATGATCTTCAAGGTCTTTTCCAGCCTAGACGATTCTGTGATTCTGTGATTCTTAATTTGGTCTCCCCAGTGTAGAATACAGATATGAAACTGTTGCATTATTCTTATTCACCTCTCTATATATTCCTTCAAGGACTGTACAAGGGCTTTTGTTTCTTTTTTTTTTTTTTTTTTACTCATTAGACTCAGATCTCATACTGACCTGCATGTCTGCTATGATCCTTAAATCCCTTCATTGTCACAACTTTTCAGGATATTTTTCTATATGCGTGTCCTGCATCCCTCATTCACATGTAAAGTTGGTTGACTTTACACTTGGTTAGTTTGAATATGTTTTTCTTAAATGAGCAGCTTATTAATGCAATGACTTTCCTGTCATTATTTACAACCTTGGTGTCATGGACACATATTTACGTCCAAATCACCTGTGAAAATTTTGTGAAGTATCAGAGCTGGTACCAAGCAGAAGCAAAACTTCCCTGCAAAATGTTGATTCTGCATTGACAACTATTTTTTATTGCAGAAAAATTATTTTTCCTTCAGGTATCAGTTTTTATTCCAAGAAAGGTATGCCCTCCTGGTATTCAGTTACCTTCAGCAAGGTTTTCTAATAAAAAAATTAAATTAGGTTTGTCTGACAAAGTTCATTTTTCCATAAAACCATGTTGACTGTATTATATTCACGTTTTTCTATAGTTGGTTCTCATATCGTCTATTTTATTATTTCCCTGGGATATGCATCAAGCTATTCAGCTTAGCTGAGATACCTGGCTTTATCTTATGAATATTTCAACAATCTTATTCTAGACTTTCCAAATTTTCCTGTTATTCTGAGATTTATTAAAATGTTAAGAGCTAGTCAACTCTCTTAAAATTATCAGGAACAAATTATCTAACCTGACAGATATATGTTCCTATAAAAATTCTGTTTATCATCTTCCTGAGTTGCTAGTGGCTTGGAAAATACTTCCTCATCCTTAAGGTAATGAAAATATAATTTCTCATTCTTTGGTTATTTTTATTATACCAGACATGGAATCCTTAGCTTTCTGTATCAGTTTTCTTCACTTTTCCTTTTTCCTTCTGTATCTTCCCTCCAGAACTTCCATTACTTTTTCCATCCCTATGCCTCTGCCTAGCAGTTCTCATAGACTAAGAATCAGTCACACAAACCTCACAGGCACATGAACAGACCTTTCTTTTGATTTGTTTGGCTTCTCAAAATCCCAGCCACACAGCTTTCACTGATACAGGCAGACAAACAAATATATCAAATCCTTGCCAAATCCTTTTACGTGCAAGAAGATTGGCAGCTTTGAAACAGATTTTTTCCCCACTTCTTTTTCATCTGTATTATTGGTCTGTTAGGGTATTTACATCTCTGTCCAGCTTACTGAATGTTAATTGGGCACTGAAAAGTTACAGACAATATGACAGGCTGAGAAAGAATTGTTTAAACAATAGTACTGATAAAATCCTATTAGTTCTAATAAATTACTTTTGGCAGCCATACTTCTGGTTCTGCGGAAGGGTAGGTCCTTCATGAAGGTTTACCAGTTTCCCACTTTGGATCTTCTCTCCCACCCAGATCCAGGGTTCTGTCTAATTTTAATACTCATAAATATTATTTTGACAAAGTGATTTCCTATATTCTTACTCAAAATAATATATTTTGGTTGTCTGTACTTGCTCCCATCTCTCTTTTTAGGACCTCAGTTGCAAAGGTAGCCTGTAGCATGATCAGTTAGAAACCATGCTGGGCCTTAGATAACCCAGACTTTGCCAACAGATCATTATATAGCCTTAGGCAAGTCATTCAGCTTCTTTCTTCACTTTCTGTAATATTTGTAAATTGCTTTGAAATCAGTAAGTAAAAACTGCTACTGAAATTCAATGTATTAATCTGCTCACATAGCTGATCTTTTAGTGTACTCAGCTCCAAAATCATTACCTCTAGGCTAACCTTACATCTGTGTCCGAAGTAGTGGGTTTTTAAGGTTTGAACTAGTAAACATTATAAAGCAAAAAGTCTTTAGCATGTTAACTTTACAAGAAAGTGGAATTACATTTTTCCAGGGCTAGAGAAATTGCTACTTAAAGGAAGGAAGAGAGGGCATATCTCACAAAGCTGTGTTTTCAAATTCAGAAATAAGCAGAACACAATGAATAGCATGGATAATTAAGTCTACAAAGTCGAGAAGATTTAAGAATGTGAAAATGAACAATCGCAGAAAAAAAATTCTATTAAACTGCCCCTTGCACACTTTAAAAGTAAGATACATTGTGAATGGGTATTCAGGTATAGAAGATTATCAGAATATATATGATTAGCTGCTGCAGCAGGAGACTATAAAAATCAAGTATCTTAATAGTTTCAGAGCAAGGGACAGTAGATCTCCTAAGTGCAACAAATACAGCATCAGGATAAGTTGGTTGCAATCTTGAAGTCAGTTTCTTTAGTTTTCAATAAACTCAATTACAAAGCTGAACCTACTATTTAAATTGGAAGAGCAATCTATCCAAGATACTGTAAGCTTTTTACTTGTGCCTTTTGGACTGGGAACTAAATGTTACAAAGAGATACATAAAGCTGCATAAGAAACTAGACTGCTTTGGTAAGTTGTGGTTGAAATACTTGAGACATGATATGTTGTCAGCTGGTTTATCTTTTAAAATGTGTTTGCTTAGTCACTCTAGAATAAGGATGTGATTAACCCTGAAGGTTTGGAGTCCCTTGCTGTACACAAACATCCTTTTTTTAAATCTATGTGTGCTAGTGGGAAAGTTTATACCCACAATCTGCTCTGGCTCCTAAACTATTTCATTCATACCAACCAGATTAATCAACAGACACTATTTAACATTTAAATGATTCTGCAATAACTAAATTTATCCTAATGGCATGCATTGGAGAGTGCTTACGCAGACTCTTAGCTGGCAGAATTTAGGGGATTCGTGTGGCAGAAGGTACCACCAGCTAATGGATGGAGGACAAACCAATGGCAGCATCCTCCTCAGTGGGGAAAGCTGCTTGTCAAGTGTGAGTCTTTCCACAACTTCAACTGACATAACACTTAGGGAAGGTATGTAAGACTTTAACTTTAGAGAATATGTTCACTGTTTTGGTAATCAAGGGTTTTATGCAACCAAAGTTAACATGGGCTGAATGTACCTGTGGTTCAAAAACATATTATGCTGGGAATAATATTTAGGAAGCAAAGATTAATAACATATATATTTCTCTTGAAGTCAAATTACATTTGAATGCAAAAATATCACATAAATTGATCATTAACACTGCTTAATCAAGTACTCATAAGTAAGGCAGATTTCTTTGAATCAAACTGATTTAAATCCCTCATTTCAATCATGATTTAAATCAGCAAGTAAGAATTGCTGATTTAGATAATTGATGCTAATCTTGTTTTGCATTTTACTTCGGAAAGAAAAGGTCTTTTTCATCAGCTGGAATAATCTCTAAAATAAATAGATTTTCAAGCAGCACAAAGATTTCTTATTTTTGCTTGTTAGGTTGATATGTGATATATGAAAAAAAAAATGTTTAAGGGTTTGTCCAGTTTAAAATATATTTATTTAGATTCTTAAATTTGGTTAGTGGTAGAAAATGGATAAAAATTCATTACTTTTGTTTCAATTACTTGTGTTTTCTCTCAGTTGGGATAGAAACTAGAGTGCAACTCAAAATATACAGCAAAATTTTAAGTCTTTTTCTGTAGTTAAATAAAGGTACTATGAAATATGATGGACACACATATACAATAAAACATATAAAATGTGTTTGAATGCTAAATGACTGATTTATTATAGAAAAAAAATTAAATGCATTTAATACAGTTTCTGAAAACAATAGGCCAAACTTTCAAAAGTATTTATACATGTAGTCATATAGATGGTGTCTGATGTGATTTTCAAAATCACATAATTGCTTTTGTTTATGTTTCTGTGTATCTGAAAATGTCACTTGGAAATAAGTCTGTGTTTTAAGTACCTACATAAGTTAAAAACAGCTTTGTGAGAGCCTTTTCCTTCTCTTTTAAATAAGATTTCCTGTTTTTTCCCCATAACTTTATTTTTGGGTTGACATAGCACTTAGGGATATGGTGTAGTTGAGAACGGTCAGTGTTAGGTTAATGGTTGGACTAGGTGATCTTCAAGGTCTTTTCCAACCTAGATGATTCTGTGATTCTGTATTGGTATACTGAAAGAGAAAAATAATGTTTTCAAAGCCCTTACCAAACTCAAACAAAAAAAACTTTCTTAGTGTTCACTATTGAAACTGAGGTCAAAAGCAAAAAATGTCTGCACTGTGTACTTACATTAAAATAGATTAAATAATACTGTAATAGCTGAAAATAAAGTATTTAATGTATTCAGTACCTGCCATCACATTGACCTAAAATTAGATATTTCCCTTGCCTTCATATACCTTTATCTCATTAACATAATGAAAATTGAGAAGGGTTCATGAGCATCATATTAATTTCTTAATTTATGTAAATGACATCATTAATTGATAGTAACTTTATCTTTTAATACAGATATTCATAAATTGAAATGTAATTTAAGTACATTTTTACTAAGAACAGAAATTTTTTAAATCATATTTGAATAGGAGACCTAAGTGAAAAATCCATTTTTCTTTGAAAATAATAATGTTTACCTATTTACCTCAAAAATCGAATAATTTTAGTATATTCCTAATATTCACCAATTTGTGTTATTGAATTCATCTTCCAAGAACTGTATAGGTTAGCTCACCTTTAAACAAATTTCTCCATTCTTAGATTAACTAGTGTAACTTTTGTCCCCCGTGTTACACTGTTCCACAATAATCACGTTCTTTCATGTATCCACTTTCTCCTTCTAAAAATACCCTAATCTCTCTTGCATGTACCAACTATTTTCTTGCACAGCAGTATGCCCACTTTTCTTCACGTTCCTTCTCTATGTTTTCTAACCTGCTACCTGTACAGGCTAAATCTAAGCCGTAGGATGAATTCCTGCTGAGTTCACCCCATGCTTCCCTCTGCAGGAGCGTGTTTATCTTCCACTCAGCCACCAATCTACATCACATGAAACCCACCCCCCATTACAACCTCTGCTCCTCAGATGTGGCCAATGGATTCCAAAGCAGTAACACTGGAGTATAGCAGGGATGAAGAGAGAGCAGCCTGCATGCAATTACTTGAACCTAATTGTATTAGAAATAGGGCTGAAGATTGATTATACACAATAAACTTGACAGGTCAACAAGTTTGGCTGCATTAACTCGTACTGTTAACTTTCTGTATTTTTTTGTTGTTTTTACATTTTCTAATTTTTTAGTGCTTGATTTAGCAATCTAGATATTTCAGTTTTGGTTTGCATTTGATATTAATGAAACCAACAGTGATGACAATGTCCAGCCCTTAGTCAGTTCTCATCCAGAAAAGTCCTTTTAAGGTGCACTGGTGTTTTACAGGAGTAAAGATTAAGTAGCAGATATGTCATAAGTCACTGTCCAGAATTTTGTGAACACTCCTGGACAGTTCACTGATTGTTGCTTTACATTGAAGGCTGTTATGTAAAAGACAATCAGTAAGCTAATTCTGTTGTCCTTTTGTAACCACTGCTAATGTGTGTAATGTTGGTTATTTAACACTGGGGTATACCATAAACATTTGAAATATCAGAATGTTGCTTGCTATTTAACTTCTTTATTACAGGATGATTCCGTACCTAATACAGTACAAGTTTGTTTCTCATGAGCAAAAACTGCTCACTACATAATAACGGAATAAAGAATCAATTACTTTATGCCTGTCCAAAAAGATTAAGAAAAGGATACTATTAGATGGCCAAAACAACTAAAAATCAAATTCTGCCTGATGATCTTAGTCTTCCTCTAGGACAGAACAGACCTTGTGAATAGAAAAGTAGCAGTAATCATCAGTTATCTTGACATAACTTTCGTGAAGTCTTGCTCACCCTTTTTCTAACCAAGACAATTTAATTCAGATCACACTATTTATTATTGGATGAATAATCAAAGGCAAAAATGATCTCATAATCAACAAAACTTGTAATCGTGGGCAGTCTGATTCACACTGGCCTTCTTTGGGTGGGAGGTGGATCACATGAAATCCAGAGGTCCCTTCCAATCAAAATCATTCTGTGATCCTGTGATACTGAAACAGTATACAAGGATTTTAGAAGGTGGGGCTAAAATTAAAAATGTTCTTGTATCAGTTCAGTAGGAAGTGCAAATATAATTCACCCTGTCTTATGTCAGAACAACTGACTGAATAATGTCCTGAAACCTTTGTGCCTGTTTCTTTGGTGGTCCACTGATTAGTAAATATATCAGGATTGCCAAGTATAGTGTGAAAATTTTGTGCTATTGTCAACTCAATGGTTGGAATATTCTGTCTGTCATACTGCTTTAAATCAACAGGATGTGAAAGGTATTTTTAGATTATGTATCAGCATGCAGCTTCATTCTTATGATCAAAGATTCAGAGGAAAATGTTATAAGAAATGTGCCAAAGGAAAACAGCTGTTTGGGAAAAGTGCTGTGAAAGCTACTTAGATTATAAGCAAAACTAATACACTTTCACATGACTCCATAATACTTAGAGTGGTGGGTTTTGCATATATATAGTCAAATGATAGTTCAGTCAGAACTTACATGTTAACATTAGAGAATAGTCATATAGTTTATATTTAAAATGTTATAAACATTCAGCTCTAGGATTTTAAAGTTTAACCATATTATTCGTGTTCAGTGAAAATTCCTTGCTGTATGGAAAAGCATAAAGGGTCATTTAAATTGTAAGAAATATGGGGCTTAGACAGTCGGGAGGCATATACCTAAATCCTTTTATGATATTCATTTCTACTGAATTAAAATGAGAAAGATTCAGATAATTATCTGAATAACAATGAGTGCTGGGTTAAGTTGATGTTCCCAAGAAAGTCGAAGAACTATATGAAGTGAATTAAAATATGTGGGATGTACTATCTATTGATATTTAATCTTTTTCTCCTTCCTGGCTTTTGTAAAAGTTATAACTGAATAGATATGCTCAGAGTAATGTTTACCTTTTCCCCTATGTCAGAAGGAAAAAAATATTTTTCCTATTAATCAGATAAATGGTTTTTAGACATTTTATGTGATGCACTCTAAATTACAATTACAAGAACACTAAAAATTAAATATTATAAACTGCTTAATATCTGAAACATCTGAAGCTGAGATATATAGCAATACTCTGCTGCACATATTAACTGATCTACTTTGTATATAATGGCTTTCCCCGTTTGTACAGATTGCACACAGTAGCTCTGACTTTCTTTGATTTTGTGCTTTTCCTTCCAGGTTTGGATTTATTCTTCATAAGGATGAGCCTGTGCTTCAGAAAATTGATCTAGAAACTATGTCGTACATCAAGACAATTAGTTTAAAGGATTATAATTGTGTTCCTCAGTCACTGGCTTATACACATCTTGGAGGATATTTTTTTATCTGCTGTAAGCCTGATACCACTGGGGCTGTCCTACCACAGCTTATAGTAGATAGTGTTACTGATTCTGTGATTGGATACAATGGCGACGTAACAGGCACACCACATATCTCTCCAGATGGACACTACCTTGTCAGCATTGATGATGCAAAAGGTCTCATGAGGATCCAGTCCATAACAATGAGAGGAGAAATACAGAATGCATTTGACATTCACACTAATTTGCACATATCTGATGTAGCTTTTCAGCCATCATTCACTGAAGCTCATCAATACAACGTCTACTGCAGCTCCAGCACACAAACTGATGTTCTTTTCATGGAGCTCTCCTCTGGTAAGGTTAAGATGGTGAAGAGTCTGAAGGAGCCTGTCAAGGCAGGCGAATGGCCTTGGAACAGTAAGAACCGTCTTATAAAAGACAGTGGCCTTTTTGGTCAGTATCTCATGACCCCTTCCAAGGAATCTCTGTTTATCCTGGACGGACGTCTCAATAAGTTAAATTGTGAAATCACTGAAGTTGAGAGAGGCAACACAGTAATTTGGGTTGGAGAAGCATAAGGATCTGTGTTAGATATTTACTGAATTAGTAGTTTTACTGTACATTGCACTTAAATTACACCATTCCTCAAATTTACACAATTTTCATTTTAAATTGTTAGACCCTTCTATACCTGTTATTTCTTTGACTTGAACACAATTTGATTCAGCTTCCACATAAAAGTTACTAAAACAATGGCTATTTAATAATGGTACTCATTAATTATCAGATGATATTGTGTTTGACTGAAATGACTAAATATTGAAATTGATGATAAATATCATACATTATTTTAAAGGAAGTAGGAAAAAAAACCCACAAAAAGCTTCAGGGAATTTAATATGATACTTTGCATTTGTAAATGGAAGATCTAAATATGATTCAAATTTTTGTTTGATTTGCTTCAGACACAAAATAAGAGCTATTGTACAACCTTTGACTAAAACTGAAATGTTATGTCCTGTTCTGTCCAGTCCACTGTTTAATCTTTTTGTGCCTTGAAGCAAAAGTCTCACATGAAAGGTAAAGCATAGAAATTGTATAATTCATTCCCACTGTGGCTACAGGATTGCTTGTCATTGGAAACAAACTTTTGGTATCAAATTTCTAGTCTCAAATTGTGGAACATACATGGAGAGAAAAAAAGGAGAAATTATATTTGCAGTGTTTTCTGATCACTGCGATTTGAGGAGTTTATTTTTATGGCAAGTCTTAGTTGAGAGAGTTGCTTGCAGAAGCTTAACCTTTTTTTAGAAAGAAATAGATATTAGGTTTTTCAGCTATCACAGGGTTTCATCAGCAAGGCGTTTCAGTTCTACTAAAGAGAAATATTGCACTTATCCTTTCAGAGTAAACCACATTCTAAAAAACTGGCATCACAAAGCTTCACTTATATCATTGAGGAAACTGTTATTTGAAACAAACAAAATGCATTTTAAGACACTGAAAATGCAAAGAACTGAAGTCTACAACCAGTAGATAACATTTTTGCTTATGCATTGTACCATTAATCCATATTTGTTAAATCATTTGGTTAGTTCAATAGATTTTCTATTCCATGCATCCAATTGGATTAGTGCAAAAAACAAACAAGAATCTTTGTATTTTTTATAGTTTGTTTACTTAGAATTCTAATATTAACAATGGTTAAACATGTAAATGGGAAAAATAAGATTCCCGGAAATAGAATAACAAGTCAGTAGGATCAGAAAGCCAGCAGTAAACAACTATCCAGACTTAGAGCAATGACTTAAAAGTTTGGGAGTATTTTTATTTTTATTATGTTTTTGCTAAAGAATGCTTATAAACTCTTAAACTGACCTCCATTTAATGAAGGCAATCAGAAAAAAATATCCTTTTTTAAACAAAATTTTATTGCAATTTAGATTGTGTAAAATTGCTTAGAAATCTGGAATTTTCTAGCGTTGTAATCTTGTGTGCATTTAGCATCCTGCCCTGTGTGGTACAGTAGATCTCTCTTTAGCTTGAGCAAACCTCCTGGTAGGTAGATTCAACTAAGATAAGACTCTCCTTACGTTTCTAGCTACTGAATCTGTTTTCCTTTTTAACAACTTTTCTCCATTGTGAACAAACAAGAATCATGTAAACTGTCTGTTACTTATTTGCAGTAGTCTGTCTCATGCATTTTTCTTCTGTAACTTACACCACGTGAATGTTCTGTATGTAGAAAATGCTTGACAAAAGGAGAATAAACCCCATAAATTTTAAACAATCGTGACTGGTGAATGCTCCAATGTAGCCACACTGAAGTGGCATCTAACACAGACTTTATTTAAAAGCAGGGTAGGAGGAAGTTAATCTGCTTATTATTTTTATATATATTGTTATTTTATTATTATGCTTATTATCTTTATATATCATATATATTTATATATTTTATAGAAATAAATAAGTATATTTTTATATATAATAATATACAGTATGGAAAGAAAACTTTTTAGAAGAGCTTAACTAACTGGAAAAGTTTCCTTTGGCTGCTACAAATTAAAGCTCATCTCTTCACCAACTAGACACAGAGTAATTAGACTATAGACAGATGTTTATTCTCATGCCTAGCCTCTGGAGCCAAAAACCTCTAGTCTAGAAGCTATACAAACATATAAACCCATATAAACCCAAACCGAGAAGCATGCACACCAGTAGCACAGCTAAACAATTCCCTGTCCGGTCTGCTCAGTGTAGGTGGATTGTACACTTGCTTTGCCCTCTCCCTGCCTAACCATTAACATTAAAGATAAGAATTTAATCCCATGACAATAGTGAGATTCCCTTGACAACGAAAGCTGTCCTGTGTTGTGCATGATCTCTTAAAATCTCTATCAAAGTCCAAGTCGGTTGTCAGTTTTGGCAGCATCTTATTCTTTTGTATTAGCAACATCTGGCAATTGGAGAAGCTTTAAAACTTGAATAAATTATGTTGCTCATTATATGAAACAGGAAGCCAAAATCTCTACTAATAAACAACAGATTTGACTGCCAATAATATCACAGTAATTTGTATAGTGTAGAAACTGTCCCAACCAGTTTAGAATTCTTGTTTTAAACCAATTTCTCTATTCCCACCCTAAGAATGTCTCTAACTCTAGCTAAAGCAGTTTGGTAAAGGACTATGCCAATTTTCTGTATTGTGTTTAGCTAGTCCAGTGTAATGGCTCTAAGACCATGATTTGTTTCTTTTCCTTTGTTAAGGAATTGAAACAGATTTCTGGTGTCCAGTTGTTTGATTCCATTGAATAAATGAAAAATAAAACACTGTCTTCAGTATTTCAAATTTCCCTTAATACAAACCCAGATGTAACAACAGTTGATTTTGAATCCTATTGGAAGCAGTGGCAATGAATGCCTTCTCTTAATTTGTGATAAACAATTTTATTTCACAAGCTGCTACAAACTTTCAAGATTTAGGATTTTCTTATGAAAATACATTAGAGAAAAGTAATGGAAGATAATGGAAATGCAATAGAAGCCAAATGTACATGACCAAATTCTGTTACAGCTGAAAGATTCCATTATGTTCCTGTACACTAATGAATTTGAGAAGCATGTGTGAGGACAAGGCAGAGTGGTCTTCATCAGGGATTATGATGATAGAGTTGCCTTTGCTAAGGTGTTGAAAAAATATATCATTTATGAGGCACAGAGAAAAGGCTCTGTCAATCTTATTTTAAGAGTCATCAAAGAAAAGAAAAAATGGTGCCAAAGTAAAAAAAATGATACTTTTCCCTTCAGTTTGGCAGTAGACATTTTTAATAGTCTGTTCCTGAAGGTATCTTTTAAACTACTATTCCATACTGATAAACAGCTAGTTATTTGCTACACTACTGCATGTACATCAATCAATACTTAGGGGGAATTAAAAACAGGGTTTTTTTTGAAAGTTTCTCTTTTATAAACTGGCAGGTATTTTTATTTTAAAATATGATCTTGTAATTTTTAACTTTTTGCATGTGGTCCAGAGTATCATCATCTGTCTTCATTTATATACTTTCTGACTGCTTGGTTTATATCAAATTGTGAGAGACTGCTAGTTAAGCATCTGTATAAATAGGTAAACTGAGCTCAGAACAACCCATTCAGTGCATTTAATTATATTTCCCATAAATTATTTCAAACATCTAGACATATGGTGCCAAAAAGTTCATAAGTCCAAAAATGTCTTTGAAAATGTATAAGAAATATATCTTGTATAACCATGTCTTTAAAAACTTCAATGGAAAAAATGATGAAACAAGTTTCAAAGAACTCTACATATTTTTGTAAGTTATATCAATGAGGTTAAAAGAGTTTTTGTTGAGCCTCCTGCTCGTACCATATCATTAAGTAAAGCTGTCTGTTAAATATTGGTTAAAGGGCATCTGAACATTTAAGACTATTATAGTATTATTTAGATTTTAAATAGGGACACTTCATCAGCAGTTTCAACTTCTTTCAATTAATAGAATCTTCTGAGCTTGAATATGGTATTTCTTCATGTTACTGAACAGCTGTTTTGTTACATGGAGGTAGTGTCTGCATTTCAGTTAGGAATGAAATATTTCCCAATGTGGATTACAAGATAACAGACTTGCAAATTATAAATGTTGTATGAATAAAAGAAGATAGTTATTACATCATTTTGCCTACTTACCACAAGATACTCAGTTTGATTTCAACAGAAAGCTCA
This sequence comes from Strix uralensis, assembly GCF_047716275.1. Classification (NCBI taxonomy): domain Eukaryota; kingdom Metazoa; phylum Chordata; class Aves; order Strigiformes; family Strigidae; genus Strix; species Strix uralensis. The sequence continues at coordinate 46,135,095 of NC_133975.1, forward strand.
TCAGCTTAATTGGGACACTTGTTTTTACCTAGCAAAAGACCAGTAACAGGATACTTTGCAGGATATTTTATAAATAAATTGATAGGTCTTAATTCTAAAAAAAAAAAAAAAATACAATTACCAGTCATCTGTACTCATTTTTTCCACTTTTGATGGTATTTTGAAGTGAACACCTGTAATGCATTTCAAGAGCTTCTGGAAGAATGAATCAATTAGTTGTTACAAGAACATGCCTAGTGTATATTATAAAAATTCAAAACTTCATTAACTAACATTTTCACTTATTATCCTTATTCTGCCAATCATTCTCTCAAACAACCTTAGGCAAAATCAATACAGATGGATAAACTTTGTAAAATATTTTATAGGTCAACAGATTCTGATTTTGTCTGATTTGACTTTATTGTGTAAATGTGTAGATTTGAACCAGGCTATTGTGTATCCTGGACAAGAGCTCTCACCACTGGATAGAGTACAAAAAAGGAGGAAGCCTTCTCTCGCTCTTCCTGCATCTACATTTTAAAAGAAAAGAAAGGCCACATCTTCAAAGGTTAGATGGCTGTTTTCAGCTTTTTGAACTCAGATCCAAAACATCCAGCAGTTCTCAGTAGCAAACTGAAGTCATAGAGGTGTCCTATACCAGTGTTAATTCCATTAGCTACCTCTAGACCATCTTTTTCATCCTCTGCTTCTCCACGCTCTAATTTGGAGGTACCCAACATTTTCCATTGACATAGAGGACTCCTTAAAATAAGCTCAAGAAAGCCACTCAGCAGCAATACCTAATCCTAAAGTACTTCTGACTCCAAATTAGCTCTAAATACTCAAGCAACATGTATCAGCCAGTAACAATGTGACCTGACAGTACGTTGTTTCTGCCAATTTCAGAGCTTCACTGAAGGAAATAAGACCAGGATAAAGATTATTATGGATGAAGAGAAAATTTTAAAAAAGCCAGCACCAAAACCTTTCTTGCTTGCACAAGTAACCAGAAAAATGCTCAAAATAGGGATCAATATGCAAAGAATAAGTTTGTTTCCTTTAAAGCATCTTTGCAAAATATTAGACTTTATAGGACTGTTAACACAAACTTATTTTCCACATTTATTTATAAAATCCTCCAAAACTTTTCTAGGTTCTGTGTTAAAACAATGAAGGTTTCTAGCATAAATTTATTAATGACTATGGTATTTCTTGTGATGTAATTTTTGCATTCCATAATTTTACTGCTTCTTTGATAATATTTTCCAGACTCTATGTGTAAACAATTGTCACAACTTCTCACCATTTTTTTTGGTGAAAATAGACAAATACTTGATTGCCATGGTTGTTTTCATAGCTGTTACAGTTGAAGTTCAGCTTTCTTGAATATAGATGGCCTGACTGAAAGCATTAATCTGAATGAGGGGAAGAGCTAGAACCTCAGCTTCCATATTTTGCTGGCAGCCCTATGAGAAGAGCTGAGATAAAGGGACTTTTTCAGCCTGAAGAGAAAATATTTTCAGGGAGGCCTAATAACAGCCTGCTAGTACCTATGGGGAGCTTAAAAAAAGGTGGAGCTAGATTCTTCACAGCTGTGTGTAGCAGGAGGAAAAGACACAACAGGATAAATTTAACCAAGAGTTTCAGAGTGGATATAAGGAAAAGCTGTGAGGATGGCCAAGTGTGGGAGTGGGTTGCTTGGAAAGGATGTGCAGACTCCATCCTTGGAGGTTTTCAACACCTGGCTGGGTTATGCCTGTCTGACCTTTAGCTGGACTGGCTTTGAGCAGGGTGTTGCACCAGAGATCTGCCAAGATCCCATCAAAAATCTGAATTATCCTGTGATTCTATGATTATGGCTTAGGGATGGAAACAATAGCAGTGTTAATTTGTTTCAGTTGTTCAGGTTTCTGACTGAGCTTGTGCAGCAGGTATTTAAATGCACATTTGCAAATTAAAAACCCAAGTGTTAAGGTTGGACTAAAATATGTCTTAAGCAAAACACAAAAAGTAATGTTTTGTCACTTGAAATCCTTAGTGCCGGACATCTCATCTTTAACCAAGGGTATTGTCATTTTGAAATCTGGAATACATTTCTTGGCTTCTAGGAAATCCTAAACTGATAACAGAACTTGCACAGGGTGCAATATGTGAAGGTAAGTGTTCCTTTCTAAGTATCTGAAGAACAGCTATAACAGAGGAAAGGGGGACTTGAGAACAACATTGTAGATAAGGTCTCTTAACCTACTGAGAACAGCATATGTCTAAATGTGAACATAGCCACTTAAGTGTATCCTTGGTCACCTTTTCAAGTAAAACTGTTCTGGGCATTTTGTTGAGACCTAATAGGTACATTTATAATATGGTTCAGTAGTGAAATAAAAGATTTGTTAACTTGCTAAGCAATTTGAGATAGAAGAGCTCAGGTTGTATCTCTAGTCATCTCTCCAAAAGAAACACTCTGGATATGGAGAAAGTCCTGTTCACCTCTCAACAGTTTGTATTTTGCATTTTGGTTTTCATTGTAAGCAGATTCTGAAGAAACTTACTGATGACTTTTGTTCTGAGGTTAGCAACAAAAATATAGAACATATAGGAAATAAAAAAAGACATATATAAATATTAATTCATCCTTATGCATCATTACAGCTGAATAAGTATGAATTAAATTCTCTGTGAATACAGTTGTTGTGATGGGGAAAAGCATAGGCTTAACTCTGCATCTCAAAAATCCTGATTTCAGGCAAATTCAGAAAAAAACAAGTCAGAACATAGTAAATGAGAGAGAGGCAAAAGTGATTCAGAACATGAATATCTACTAGAGAGATGTGAGATGGAGTCCAGCAGTCAAGACCCTTACATTTATACTATATTGACAGTGTTTCACTGTGACTGACCCCCCCACAATGAAGGAAGACTTAGAGGAGAAGGGCAAAAATAATGAGCTCAGGGAAGAATGTAAAGAATGACCACCAATTATTGTAAAGAAAGCTGCACTTTTAGGGGGACTGGAGAGTAACTTTTGTTTCAGATATACAGCTATACCAGTGAGTCATCAGGTTGTATAAACAGCCTTCCCTGAAATAATTAGTGGAGAGTAATGTCCTTCTGAGCTAGCCAGAGCAGCATGGGGAGAGAAAGTGTATATGTGGCTCAGCCTAACATTAAGTTTAAAAACTGTCCAGCTAACAAAATGAACTTTGAAGAGAACAATGGGCTTGACCTGGCTTCAACCCCTGTATTCCTTCCCAGTGACTGGGTACACCCAGCATCATGATAATGAGCATGCAAAGACTGTTAATGGGAATTATGTTTGCATGGTGATTTGACTGTATACTGCAATAACTATATTGTACTTGTGTTGTGATTTCAATATACTGTTGTATCACTCTACTGAATCAAAATCCCATTCAACAACAATTATATCAAATAAGTAAATACGATATTAAACTTTAAACTCTCCTTTTATGGAATATCTAAAAGAACCTTGTCAGAGGGTATTACACTCTGACATTCAAATACTACCACTCCATTTTATATAATACTGTACATGCAGTACTTCATGGGATCACAGTAAGGATGACATTTGGAAGAAATGAGCAAACTTTTAGTTATGCTGGTATCAGTTCTTTCATAGTGAGCATCACATTACACAGAACACAGTAAAGGCAACAAAGACAATGTGATGAGCTATTTCATTCTTATATTGGGGAAGGAAGAGATTATGATGAGTCTGTAATCTAAGAGTTAAGATGGTGTCTAATAACTGCAAGGCAGAGATGTTTACATTCCTTGACATAGGTAATTGAAATCAACTTCCAGACTGTCTGACATTTTGTCGTTGTTTTGTTTTTTTTTTTTAAATAGTAAAATGGAAAGTCTTCAGAGAAAGTACTGACAAGACTGTGTGTTCAGAACAAAAATCTATTGGCATCAGTTTTATAAAAATTCATAACCAGGAGTTAAAAATATATATTTCACTTGAAACTTTCCTATTTGTCACCTCTTAATGGGTTAAGTGCCCTGTTTGGTGTGCCACTACTTTAAAAATGATTTTAAACTATCTTCAGTGAGCTATCTTTCACAAATTATGACAAATTCAGTTACTGGTAAAGGACTGAAAGATACTGAAATTGCCTTTTTCTATTTAGAAGTAATGCATGAAAAATTGCTTCTTCTAGCTTATAAATATTAAAATTGATCTTTTTTTAATCTAGTAGATGAAAAAATAGCTTCTTGGTTTTAGTCATGATGTTAATGTTCTTATTTTTAATGTTCCTGAGGTAAGGTGTCCTTTATCTTTCCACAGTGATGGACAATAGTTGTCTCATTTTGCAATACTTCTTTCTATATTTTTCTCTAGTAATGAAAACTTAAGTATGTGCTCTGCTTTTAATTAAATGTGTATTAAACCTATGGCAAAAAAATAATGTATTTGCCTGACAATGTTTTTCAGTGCTTTCCATTTATGTGTTTCAAGAGAAAAAACAAACTGCAATTCACCTTTCCCCAGCAACTCCCTGGAGTCTTTCACAAGAAGATTCCCTTCCCCCAGCTGGCCCTCTACATGTTTTCACTCATGAACAAAATTTATTGCAGTTTTCATCATATTATAATAATGAAAGATATTATTTTAGTTCTGTGAAATTATGTCACAAGTTTAAAAAAAGGATTTCCCCCACCCCAGCTTCCTGTGCAAGGTGTGTAATACAAATTATTAATGCGAACACTCTCTTTAAGAGATAATATAAACTGTAAACAGAATTATAAAAACACAAAAGGAATAATCAGCATTATTTTTTCATCTCAGTAGACCTATGCTAAATCACTGTTAATGATGCAACCATACACTGTGAGCAAGTAGAAACAACAACATATTTATATTGAAGAATGCATAAAGAAAAATTATTGTATAAATAAGAAGGGAAGAGGAGTTACATCTTCAAGTTATTGCAAAATTAGCTTTGAAGTGTCTTAATTAAAATTGTAAATAAATAGCCATTTACTCTGATTACTTCGAAGATTTACAGATATACTTGCAAACTGTACTTGGATGTTCTTTCCAAATAGAAAGTTTCTTCCAATACTTTGAGAGCAGAACTACCAAATTCACACTGTTCAGGCTGGACTGTCAGACCTCCATATCCTCTCCTCCACTGTTCGGTGGCTTCTGGCTCCTTTGTATTTCCAGTTAAGTGAACTTCTGGGGTGGCATTTCAGCAATCTTGTCCTCTTTTTTTTCCTGTAAGCTTAAATACAACATTCAGCACTGCTATGGTAGCAAGTGAACCTCTTTCCCACTAGATCAGCATGACCATTCTGGTTATATCTGATGCCCAAAGCAAGTTTGGCTGAAATGACTTATCGTTTTCTCTCAAATCCTATTAAATTTCCACAAAATACTTACTTTACTTTGCTTGCTTTGTTAAGCTGCATTTACCTTGTCTAACCTCAGTCTTGTGACAAAGAGAGGTTTTCCTACTTCTGTCTTTTTTAAAAACCCAAATAAGACATCTTTCATTCAGTTCACTAAAGGAAGGTGGTGGCCTCATTTTTTGCATCTCTTTGTTCACTCTGGAGGAGAATGGGTATCTTCCAGAACTAGTCTTATATAGCCGGTAGCAGCAGTACTTTGTGTGTACTAAGGAGGAAAGCCATGAAAGAGAGACATCACTGCATTAGTCAAGATCTGTATAGCAGGAAACAAAAGCAATAAGCAGTGCAGTACTTTCACCCTGTGTTTACCTCCTGCTATTTCACATGCTGGGGATGCGGACAATTACAGGGAGATAATGGATGTTGTTCGGTGAAGTTTGACTGTGGCTGGGAGCAATCAGGTGGAATACTAACTTCAGTTCAGCACAGGAAACCAGTGTTTCTGGACTCAGTAAGTGGTGAAGACAAACATTGGTTCCAGATTTCAAACCAAACATCGCACACAACCCTCCAAAACACGGGGTCTAACAGAATTCCAATCAATGCCAGGGCAGTGCTGTCTTGGGCCGAGGAAATTTTCTCAGAAGAGCTAAAAGTCCTTAAGGTTGCTTTACTTTTTCATTATTATTATTATATTTTCCATTATCACTTTTATAATTAATATTGGTTTTGGCACCCATATCCTATTGTTCTGTAATAGAAATGTTGCTACTTTTATCATCTTGGCTATATGCCAACAGAAGAAATGACTGTGCCCCTATTTTTCATGCTTTACCTTATTCTGTGTACTGACATAAGTAATTATGGATAAGACACAGTAAAGCTGTGATGGTCTAAGGGTAGAAGCAAGGTCTCCTAGGAGGGCATAAACTGCTTATTAACTATTTACCATAATGTGCAAAAACCACAGCACACATACATTAGAGTATCTAATAACCTACCCAGTCTTCCACAGAGTATGCTTCTGGTTTCCTAAACATTTTACATGTGCCAAGGACTGAATATCCTCAGTTCAACAAATGTGATTGTTCTTTAAGGGTTTTGTTAACACCATAATACTTCTATTGCTTTATCATCTGGAAAGAGTTTTGTCATTGGATCTATCCTTTTTTTAAAATTAGAAAACTGTTATTTTTAAGATCTAGTAAACCCTATTTTATTTAGAGGTTCAGTTACTGACTGTAGATTTTCATTGAATGAGATTGATCATGATTTACACACCTCACAGACAGGTGATAATTCAGTAATACGTAAAACTACAGAATTAGATTTCCCTGCTGCTATTCCATATATACTTCCATTTGAATGACAGTCTTCTGGGGATTGGAGGGTACTGTGTTCCCACTCTCTCTTTTATCATTTGATATCAATATAATTCCAAACCATTATTTAAGAATCTTATTTTCCTGACACATAGACATATAATAGAAAGGAGGAAAATAGAAAATTGTTTTTCTCTTTTTATTCTAAGCTTCAGTAATTTTGAAGTATTTTTCCAATTACTAGTTTATACAAATGAAACACATGGCTGAAATTCAACTCTAGTGTTCAGGTAGTGCTGTATTGCTGGTCACCTCTTCTCTTGTTGTTCAAGGCAATCTTTTTTTTTTTTTTTTTTCTATTGTAACTCTCAGATTTCTACTAGTGTTTGTATTATTATTTGTACTTGAGAATCAGTTAGCTTGTAGGAACAGCACAATTTTATAATATTCCTTTTCACATTGACCAGAACAATTCTGAAATCTTTCATTTAATTAAAAGCATTTAATTTCATCAGAATAAAAAGTCTTTGTAGTATCCAAAATCAGGACTTCACAGAGTTCAATTGCATTTTACCTAAAATATGGCTCTCCCTTTCTCTAGCTATTGAGTAGCAAACTATATTTGCATCAATGTATTCTAGCACCAGACAGTGAATATGGAAGATGATACCAATGTTGTGATTGGTGGTGGTCTCCAAAATTTCTTAACAAAGAAAGTAAACTAGAAAAGTAATGAAACATTTTAAAATTTCAGCTACACGCAAAATGTTAATTTAGAGTGCCCGCAGTATAGGAGGAAGCCAAAAGGAGAAAATTAACTGTATGCTTTTCTGTTGAGATTTTCCCTTCTAATTCAAAATGGTATCAGGCATTATTGATTTTAAATGCTGTAATATGATTTATCATTCTTTCCGGTTAGATTGCATGAATTGAGAAGACTTCTAAGACAGTCAATATATTAATTCTTCTGGCTTTTTCAAATACACACAATGTTAGGCATGTCATAGATGACTAGATAATTGCAGTAAAATACTATTCATACATTTCAGTGTCCTTTATAATTTTAAACAATGTATTGAACTGCTTCTTAGAGGCTTCCCCTTTCAGTGCTCCAAATACCAACATTTTATTCTTTGTGCGAGCAGTTTATCCTCCATCTCCTCAACAACAATGACTACATCCAGAATAGTTATTTCAGTGATTTTTAACTATAAAATAATATCTCTTTGTCTGGGCAGAAATAATACACTCTGCCTTGTTCCTTAATATTTAACAAAGCCGTTTAGTTCAAATTTCTATCAACTCCCTTTTCTCCTCTTGAGCGAGATGCTGGTAATTTTCAGCTCAGGAAAGATCCCTCTATCAGGAAATTTTTGACAGTAATAGCCACAGGAATGGCTTTGGCATTGCATATAAAATACTTACAGTGAAGTACTTGACAAAATATAGTTTGTTTTCCTTTTGGCTGTTTGAAAGATATTGTTATATCAATGGATAAAAAAGAAGCCAAACCTAAAATGCCATTGGCTATATTTGGCAAGAACAGAAACCTCAAAACACCTTTCTTTTCTTACTGGTGTTCAGAGGAGCACATTGACAGGAGAGTGTGGACATATAGTGTCATATCTGTAAAGAAGCCTGAGCATTTTGAATCACAGAAAAGAGATGGAGAATGATTTATGTTTATTTAGCCTGTTTTTCAAGTGCATTCAAACCAAGACGGACTTTTCATTCCCTTCAGATGTTTGGTAACTAGGACAGGAGAACAACCTCAGCACACACCACTAGCAAATTCAGACCCTGAACAGACCTGAGAAGAAAATATAAAATACAGCAAAATCTAAGATGAATCTGAAGCTGAAGTACTTATATCAATAAAAATTACTTTGCTAATATAGTACTTAATCTCCTTTAAGAATGACAAAGAAGCTATTTTTTCTACTACAAAATACTCTATAACATTCCATTTGGACTTCATGTGCTATTTAGTGTGATTTCATTGATTTTAGTGAAGTTGCTCTTGTCTTGCAGTAAGGTAAATTGGACCCAGTTTCAACATATTGTTTCTGAAACTGCTGAATATCCAAGATTTGTGGAGAATTAAACAAGTCTGTTGTAATTTGAGAAGAGAGACAGATTGAAAAGTGAAAACATGTGAAAACATGGCTGAATGCAACAAAGCCACACGCTACAGAGTCATTACAGAGAAGAAACATAATGGTTTCATCCAAAGTAGACAAGACATGGGGATGTCTGTTCTGTTGATATGTAGAGTTCTCTCCAAATAAACTGAAACAAGCAATTGAATGTCCTAGCTTGGTGAAGGGTAAAATTTATTACCAGGCATAACTGCCATCTCAGTATTTACATGTGCTTAATATAGTTTCAACATTTCTATAAAGAAACAAAGATGATGGAGAGCTGGACTGAAAGAGAACTTACAGTGGACTTTGGGGATGGGAGTGGCATTCATAACCCACAGCTGAAAGCTCTGGTTCCTCTGACACAGTATGGGGAGCGATGGTATCTCAGGAAGATTCACAGAAAACATCAAGCTGGATTGGCTTTCTCATTTTAGCCATTCCAACATAAACATTTTAGGTAGCAATTTCCAGAATTCTAGGAGGAGCTTTTAGATTTGTGTGTATTGGATATTGTGGACAGATATTTATTCATTTGATCTAATTACTTATGTTAGAATGGCATTAAGCCCAGGGTAAAAAGACCCTGCAGAATTACACCACACTGTTTGTCTGACAGAAAAAGCCTACTCTCTGCTGGCACTTAGGTCTGAAATAAATCCTCAGATTGCTTAGCACTGTTAAAATATAGTCAGATCTTGATATGCCCAGAAACAGACACTTTGTTTTCCAGAAAATATGTTGGAGGAAGCTGACATGCACAGGAGAATTTAGAGGCCTGAGTTCTGGAGGCAGGTAATCACAGGTTTTATGGATCTAAATTTTCTACTTAGGCATTTTAAATGTTTCATAGAGATAACACTTAAGACAATCAGGCACTCAGTGGAATTCACAACACATGAATGCAAGTTTTCTGAGAAAACCTGTGTTTTAAGCACCAAAATATTTTGTGCCTTACCAACACTGTCACAAATGAACTTTTTTTCAAAGAGAATGTGTACAAATTTTAGCCAATATAGTCCATGAGTTGCTACAATGAGTACAAACTAGGCAAATGTTTTCTCCTGTTTATAGGACATACATACTGCGGCTGATCTCAAGACAGGTCAAGCAAATCCTGACTATTTCTGACCCATAAAGTTTAGAACACTGAATGAAAAAGTACTGGGAGAAATGACCACATACCAGGAAATTAGTTCACTTTGTTTTGCTTTTTTAAGCAATGCAAATAAGTGACAATATGAAAAAGCTGAGAGAGCTCTGCACTATTTCACTGCAATAGTAGCTAGTTAGTTTCCACTCTTGCAGATTATTGACAAACGCCAGTCGCTAAGAACTGATACACAAAATAACTATTGTGGCTTATCTCTGGAAAAACATGCAAACAAGGGCCTGCAAGCAGGAAAAAATGGGCCTTTTTCAGTTTGTTACATTCATACTGTCAGACTCCAGTTGAAAAATCAGTATGACTAGGACAAAAAAAACCTAATCAGCTGACTGGAAGCCTCAGTCACAATAGTGGCTATGTGTTCTCTGTTAACATCCCTTTCTTTTGTAAAATCTGAAAGATTTTTTTTTCTCCATAATATTCTCTAATGCTAATATCTGGATTGGGGTAGTATGTGGCTCTATTCTGTAACACGGTTTTATGCTGAGCAGAAGCACCGTGTGACATTCTGAAGCAAACACCTTTATCCTGGAACCCCACGGGAACTCAGTGGGATCCACTGGCTTACTCAGGGCAAGATGCTAATTTGTTTCTGAATTTGGCAGCAGCTTTTGTTAGTCTCAGGCCACATGCTACCTGCGGGTAAGGTGCCACCCATCAGCAGTATCTCTTCAGTTGTGTCTGCTTTCCTTTCCTTCTTAACATACCATGAATAAAGCAATGAGGGAGAAAAAAATATGCGGTACTGCTTCCTGGGAAGCAAAGATCTCACGAGCACTTACACCTTGGAGAGCATATTTATGGTTGGGCTCGATGATCTTAAAGGTCTTTTCCAACCTAAATAATTCTGTGATTCTTTATTCTTAAATGAGAGTTTGGACTGACAATGGGAGACTATAGGCCCCTGTGTAAGTAGTGCCACAACTGTGTACTCATTCTGCTAAAATTGGCTTTCTAGTCTAGGTAATAGCACAGTTGCTGCAGAGCTTGTCAGGCATCTAGAAGGCCCCTGAGAACTGAAGGCCTACCTTCACAGAAAGACCTGAGACTCGGTCATCCAGCTGGGGAGTCAACAAAATTCCTTCCCCTCAGATGCAAAAGTCTGAGGATCTTCTTGCAGAGGACAGACTGCTGACAGGATGTCTAGAGGAATGAAGGTCACCTGAACAATTAGAGGGCAGAGATATGGGTCCTCAGTGAACTGCCACAACATGAGCTGGGTAGGGGTATAGATCCTCTTGCATTTCAAAGGAGGGTAACACCGTGCAACCTTTTAAAATCTAGCTGTTCAGCAGAGTGGTTGTATGGCTTGTCTTGAGCAATAATACTGCAGCTCTGAGTCTACTGATGCCCAAAGTTTTTGGTGCCCAAAGTTCAGCAGTGCAGTCTTCCAGCTGCAAACAGTGGGAAATTCAGGATCTTCTCACCTTGCAGAGGCTAAGGCTAGCATTTGAAGTAGAGGAGACATGAAAAAGACATGAGAGTAGTGCCATAGTGTCTTCTGGACTGCTGCAGTGTGTCAGGGCCCTGAGGGCACCAACAGGCTGTGCAGCCCCTTTCCTCCACCCCTAAGGGCTGCCTGTGCTCAAGGCCATCACTGCTATGGCACAGCTGTGTAACCTTGGGTCAGACTGCTGTGAAACCAGCTAAGCAATGAGAAACAGCTGAGAGAAGTCCTTTAGGGCCCTCCCTCAGCACTTAAGCTTGGACCCTTGCATAAACTCTACTGCCTTGCTCTTTGCTAATCCTGGCCTTTCCAGCTTGGCTTCACCTTGGACTTGCTTTATCACAGCAGGCTTGCCTGGTGATCTATGGACAGCTGCCTCACCCTGCTTATTTTTGCTCTCTTCTTTTTGGGAAATATGGAACTGAAATGCTTGCTGGTGATGTTGCAGCCTGACATTCACCATTTGCTACTGGCTTGCCATCCCCCATAGAGCAGCTGGCTCCTGCCGCTCCTTGGCACACTGCTTTAAGAGCTGGTGTGGGGGTTTGACCCTTGAAGGTGTTATGGCGACAGCTGCAGATGACATTTATCCAATGAATCACTTGATTGACCTTTTAATGGAAAAAAAGATGACTGTTTCAAAAACTAAAAATTAATGCTCATTAGTAAGACAGGCTTTTCTGTTGTTGTAGCAGTTTTGAACTTTTCCATATGGAACATATTTTTGATGTGAAGTTTCATTAATGCCTTGTACAGTGACATTAGTATCTTCATATATCTGCTGGGAATACCAAAAATACTATATTTTAGTACACTGTTTATATTTTCTACAGCTGTCTCCACATGAATGGCTTGGGGCTAGCCTATGTTTAAGTAGCATTCCTCTGTCTTTCTAGCTTCCTGTGAAGTCCTGAACCACTGCTACTGGGTTTCTAAATGCCACACACAAATTGAATGCTGTTAAAATTCATACTGTTTCTGTTATTCCAAGCCATGTCTTTTCTATACAAACCTTCAATCAAGAATTCTGCTGGATTCAGCTTTTCACGAAAGCTCAATGAAGGGATTACTGCTTTCTTGACCCAGATTGCACTGTGTTATGAGTGAAATATTAAAAGCTCTTCATTGCTATTAAAGCTGAGGTAGTCTTACACAAAAGCAGAACTTGAACCTTTCAGGGTGGGGGAAACCATGGGTCAAAACCAAATGTAAGTTAGCTGCCTCTGCAGCTAGGCTGTACTTTAACTGGTGTTTCTAGGATTGCAGTTTCAGACTTTACTAAAATATTATGTTAAAATGTTTTGTGGATTTTAGGTCTTAAAGAATAAAATCTCATTTTTCTTGTGTGAGGTTATCTGAGGTAATCAACTGCAGCCAGATCAGAAAAAATGGTGTCAGTTTAAGTCAGGAGAGTCTTAACATCTTCTCTGTTCTCTGAACAGTTTTGCTGAAGGAACTGAAAGCTGGAATACCTTCTCTCTCTCTCTTTAAATTCATGCGGCTTTTGTGCTTTTAGAGTTGTTGAAGTTTAGTAACTGCAATCACTGAAACGAATTTAAATAAAGTACATACAAAGGGGCTTCCCTGTGACTGAGCTTTTTACATTACAAACTTTACAAGAGAGCTTGCCTGAATGACTGATGCATTTAAGATTGAAATTGTTTACGAACAGCAAGTTGGAAGTGTTCCTTGAAATATCTCTTTTCCTTTTTTTTTTTTTTTTTTCTCCTAGTCTTCACCAATCCATTTTGCCTGGAATATGTTATCTCCATAGAAAAGCAGGACCTAAGAGTGATAATTCATAACAATATGTAAGAAGATAAGAGACATGTGTTGTTCCATATACCAGGTGTTACAATAATTCCTTCAGGTATATATGTAGAATTAAAACACTTTTTTTGCACTGCAAACTCGAATACAATGCTGCATGTGATCCTCATGTGATTTTCTAATATAATTTGCTTTTTGACTGGACATATCAAACATGAAATGCATTCAACAGCATCCTAGCTTCCAAATTCATATCCAGTCTATATAGAAATTCCTGCTTTATCATAGCAAGTCCAGTCTTTTTTTTTTTCTTTCTAGATGTGCATTATTTCCACTTAGCCATGAAAACACAGAGATAAATTATTGCATAGCAAGAGTCAAATTTATCTCTGGAGAAGCTATTTTCACAGTAAATCATGAACCAGGTACAGTCTAATAAACAGCACAGCCATCTAGTGGTGAAATTGTAACCAGGCCTTTTGTAGGGCTGGACACCTACTCTAACACTTGTGGGCACTACAAGATGCATCTCCTGGATTGGGATCTTGGATGTGACAATTCTGAAAGCAAACCCCTGTATCTAAGTCTCCTGTACCATAACCTGTAAGTATTCTGTATCCATATATTCCGGGAAAATTAATCTCAATATACTTAAGGCACAAAAATTTGACATTCAATTCATGGCAATTTTTGGAAGTGTTAGCAAATGTGAGTAGGTTTTTATTTGTTTGGTTGGTTTTTTTAATACTTCATCTTTTTCCACCTACAAAATGCTTTAACTGCCATAATACAGTTTTACCTAACTGTTTGACCTCACAATTTTAGTCTTTTATTCAGATCATTGCATCCTAGGCCCTGTTATTTTCCTCTTTCCAAACTCTAATGACAGTGCAGTCAAATTCTGTGACTGCATAATTTACTAAAGCAGTTTTCTCCTTCAGTGAGCTCCACCTGACCGTTATTGTTATATTTTCCCTACCTGTACACCGGTAAGTATGACCATAGCCATGACCAGCAGAAGGCCACAGGTTTTGTACTGACCAGATAGTCAGGTCTTAGGACTTGACTGGGCTTGCCTTGTCCTGAGCTGCTTTTAGCTGCTTTTAATAATTCTCTGTTGGTCTAGTAATTAATGTCTTGCTTGTTTTAGTTAGGCCCTATGAATAGACTTTATGTAATGGTCTGACAGACCAGGTTATTCATTCATTGCCTAAGGAGCAATAGCCCCTTATGGCAAAGAAAGCTGAGGGAGACTATGGTGCAACTTTCAAACTTTAGTTGGGAACCAGGAAAAGCGGCAGACTGTGATAAGACAGCATGTAAGAATAGCCCCAGGTGAATGCCAGTATTGAGGCAGAAAGGATCCTGTACACACACCTAATCTGAAGCCCTAATTGGAAATAACTCAGGATGTTGGTGGCCTGCTGCAACACCACCTCTCTGCTTGATGGAGGTTAGTGCCATCAACCTTGTGACCCAAGAGACACGTGAACGGTGAGCGTAACACCAAAGAAGAGCAGTAGATATTAGCAAGTGTCAAATAACAATTTTAATTACATCACCCGTAAGGCTTTTCAGTATGAATTTGGACTGTGAGTTAGTAGCTAGACTAATCAGTTGGTTTTGTTTTAGTTAGACTGTTAAGATTATTATTAGTTTAAAAATTAATTCTTGGCTCCATATGTAACTTTAAGTTCTTTTTTGGACATAACAGTTCTTTGAGTATAACATACCCATAACAGGCACTATCACCTCTACATCAGAACTGAGAAGACCTATTTCACCTTTCATCCTTTCATTTCATTTCACCTTTTCACTATTCCTGAAAACACAATTTGTGTGCAAGACCTGTCCGTACTAACTTCCACTTATTGAATAGTTAAAATTGATTATATAGCACATCCATACTAAAAGAGAAAAGACTGGAAAATATTTTAGACTGAAAAGCACTTATTGTTGTTGGTTTACGAAATCCCTGGAATAAAAATTATGTCTTCTATTAGATCTGTAATGCCAATTCTCTCTTATTTGATATAATTTTTCATGATAAGCCTATTTACATCTTCTATCAATTGGACACATAAGTGACAGCCTAAAAAATCAAGTACTCATCTATCTGAATTATATCTTGGACTGATATAATTTTATGGGCCCAAACTATACCATTTGGGGTTTAAAATGACTGTGATGTTAAAAAAAATCTTTTTTGAAAAATCTCATCCTTTGTTGTAAATTCCACAGATGTATACAGCTGAGTTCTTGTATCTTTACTCCAGCTCTTTAACCGTTCCTGAATTTGAAAATAGATGAACTAAACATAAAAATGAAATCAATCTTTCAAAAGATGAAAGTCTATATAGTTACCATGAGGATGAAAAAAGTTAAGGGATAGTTATTTTCAAGAACAGACTAAGAATTTGGGCTACGAAAGGTAGATCCATCATTATGCAGACTAGCAGAAGTCAGAAAGCCAGTATGTGTAGCTCTTGTGAATATGAAGATGTTTTCTGAACATTTTCTTGGTTGTCTTCTTAACACTTTCTAGATACTGGAAAATATCGTTCTTGGGTTCCTAAGGCAAGTATCATGAATTTAATCCAGTGTTTCAAGAAGGAGTCATTAACACATGCTTTGTCATACATAGTAAACTCTTCCTTTTGGAAATGGTTTGCCAGAACTTTGCTTTGCATTTGCAAAAGCTGTCATAACGAATAATGTGTTGTCTTCTTTTTTTTTTTTTTTCCCCCCTCAAACAATAGATATTGTCAGATTTTGCTGTTTCTGAAAATTATTCCCTTTTAGGACTTCCCAATAATAGATGGATTAGCTTTTGGTCTGAATATATAATAAAGAGCTGGCTATGCAGATAGTTCACAAAAGATATTAGGATTTTTTTTGCCTCCAAACTTTCATAGCACTATCTTTTATTTCTGCATTCTATTCACCCTCAAAATTATAGGAAAGAGTTGGTTAAAAAAAAAAATCCCAATCCCTTTTTACTGAATAACAACCAGGTTTCTAAGATCTGTTGGAAAGCAAATGACTGCTGATTCACAATGATGGACCTACATGCAAAAAGTGTCAGTGTCTAAATTCACTGACATACAACATCAAAGATTTGGTTCTAGGTTCATTCTCCTTGTTGGAAAACTGTAATAAAAATCTCAACATTGTAGTGCAACTACAGTGTAGTAGTTCTCAAGAATTTTCATTAAAATAAGCATCTACTTGTCTACCTATCTACCTACCTACCTTTTGGTCTTGTCTTTGCAACAGAAGACGGGCAGAGGGTAGGGAGAGGATGGAAAGTGGTGGCAACAGTCCAGGATCTTTTTATGTCATTGAAGATGATATGTGACTATATTCTGGATTTTCAAATATCTGTAAGTTACTACCATGTGCAAAAAAATAGCTACTACAAATTTGCATGAGAACAAAAATAAGCCATTTTCTATAAAAAAAAAATGTATTACTAATACAACAAAATACTTTTGTCCTCTAAACTTACCTCACTCTTCCATAGGGTTAGAAATTTCCTCAAAACTCCACCCTGATCTGTAACTTACAATGATGTAGCCAGAGCCCCAGAACCCAACCCAGCTGAAGTCAGCTGCCTCACAACTTTTCGGTTCCAAATAGCATAGTCCAAGTCCCTTAAAAATCATCTTTTCTGGAGAGGAAAAAACTCCAACCAAAGAAACCTGGGTCTTTATCAGAAACACAGTTACACAGCAGGAGAGTTGTATGACAGATGAACTTTTACATCTCCTTCAGCGTAACGAAATGAAAAAAACATTTGACTGTTGGTTGAGGTGAATTTTCTTCTCACTAATACAGTATTAGCAGCTGTTACCTGTTAGAAGAAAATATATATTCAAGCTTGAAAGCAAATTTATTTGGACAAGTGTGAAATCTGTTTAGCAGAAGCTGCCTGAGTTCTCAGAAGCCCTTTAGGACCTATGCAGTGTCAAAGACAAGGACTAAGTCAGGGCATTCAGATGATGAAACATGCTGCAGATGCTAGCTCTAATGACAATCTGCAAATCTGTCTCTCAGATTATTCTTTTAGATAAAAGTAAAAATACATAAATATATTAGACTGACATTTGGAATAACCTTTTCTTGTTCGCAATCATGTATTTTGTTCTGTATGATCCTAACTTCATTCTTTCTCCAGCTGTCTTTCAGAGGCTTCTGTTCCACTAGCAATTTTCCAGAGTACTATCTTTAAAAAAAAAAAATCCAAAACCGTCATGAAGCGTGACTTGCCTAAAAAATACTCAAGTAGTTTACCAAGTTGGTTAATCCTACTTTTATGAAACTGATACTAGATAATTTCAGAAACAAAAGGATTTTTATGGTAAATGAAAAGTGTTCCTTTCTGTTCTGATTCAGATGTTAAGTGCTTATGTATTACTTCGGGATCAAATCTTTAGACTGGTTTGTGAAACAGCACGGAGAATTAGCATCCCAGTTTTTCCAATATCTATTAAAAATAATGCTCTAGATCGAATCTCTAATTCATAAAATCCCTAAATTCTTATCAGAAGATGGAAAAGATTATTCTCTACTTATTCTCTACTTCTCAGTTGTTAAGGGTATCTTCTTCTTTTAAGGTTAATGCAAATACTTTGCTCCTTAGGAGTAATTTCTCAGTAATGTTCCTAGAGCAGGGCGCAGCTAAAAAATATTTTCACCCACAGACAGTTTTCAAGGTTTGATATTTTTTAGAGGATACACTACCAAAAAAACCATTTTCCTAAACCATTTAAGAAAACTCTCTCTAGTCCAGCCTCGTGTTTGCACTTGCTGTTTGAGAGCAGTCATTTTTATCCTTGACTCAGGTGTGCATTCTGACCACCAAGCAAGGGAGTCCTTCCCTGGCCAGATGAATATTGAATGTAGCAGCTGCAAAGGCAGTAAATGAGCAATTATAACAGGGACTGCCTGAGACAACAGATCTTAGCTCTACTCAGAACAAAGAAAAAGCAAATATTTAGACTACAATCTTCTGTAGCTAAATGGAAATCCTTGCCAATTTCTTTTACATATGTTGAGTTGTAACTGCTATCTAGAACCAAGAAACATTTAATAGAATCACAGAATGGGTTGGGTTGGAAGGAGCTTTAAAGATCATCTAGTTCCAACCCCCCTGCCATGGGCAGGGACACCTTCCACTAGACCAGTTGCTCAAAGCCCCGTCCAACCTGGCCTTGAACACTTCCAGGGAGGGGGCGTCTACAGCTTCTCTGGGCAACAAATTTGTTCTGCTGAAACCAATGAATTTTCCTTGAACATTTGATTCTGAAAAGATAGGGGCCTTTTTTAATATAATCACAATTTTTCTTAATTATAACCATTTTCTAACAGATATGGTATCTTTGTATGGCTAAAGAGTTCAATTGTTACTGACAAATGTAACTAGACTTATGTCCATTGTTTTTAAGGATTATATAACTAGATTTATGTCCATTGTTTTTAAGGATTACACAAAGGATGTGGATTTGAAAATTAATTTGTTTTATTTTTTTTTTTTCCCTTGGTAGAACAAATCTGTTTTAAATACACCCTTAAAGGGATGTAAGAATGTGCTGGGGTTGTGAACTAGACAAAACTTTGAGATGAATCTGCTTGCACTTAAAGCTTGAAGTTTATTAAAGCCAAACCAACATTCATTAAAACACAGGTAGCAACAATGGATTTCTTTCAACACAAAACTTCAAACAAGACATAAACAAATGCAGAATTATTTTCTACCCAAAACTCCACCCTGCTCTCCCTTTCCCCTCTGTTAATTTTGATGCCTGCCCCCAGTTACTCTTTGCAAATCCCCTTATCCACACCTGTGATGTGTGTTTTCAGGGTGGGGGGTGTCTGCCCAGCTGAAGCTATTCAGGTGCTTTCAGAAAGGAGGACTCCTTCCTCTACAGGAGAGAATCTTGTTCCACAGAGACGAGATTTTGTTTAATCTCCAATAATAGACTACACCACAGGTCTTTTAAGATTCCTTTTAAGATTTCCTGCCCCAGAGTCAGATTGGCTACTCTTCTTCTGATCAGCTGTTATATGAAAAACAAAGTGTACACCCACAGACAATTTATGAAGACCTTTTTTGCCACAGCAGGATGCTAAGGTAATTGTATGATGAATCTTATGTCTTTTCTTTTAAAAGAAAATATAATCTTTTAGCTAAAACTAGAAATTTCAAGTGTCATTAAAATGTGCAGTGAGGTCTGTAACGATGGATAGACTTTTATGTGTGTTTGATATGAGCTGCTGACTTTAATGATATACAGTACTCCTATTAGTTCTGGAAAGATGATAGAGATGAGATTGTGGGAAATGGGATTAGGCAGTGTTTGCATTAAACTTTTGCCTTAAAGTTTGTGCATCTCCTGGGAATTCCCAGATAGCTTATTTTGTTTTGCATAACTTAAACTGGAAAGTGGCAGTTGTGAAATGTGTCCTGAACAGGTTGTGGTTAGCAGCCTTTCTGCTTCTGAATGCTCTGTCTCAACGGGTGAGGCAACCTCCTAATAAATAGAGCAGTTCCTCTGTTGGCATCTTAGTGTTTCATGGTAGAGTCTCTGAGTGGAGCTGGCAATCTCTCTGCAAGCAATGGGAGATGAAAGAAATTAATAATGGAGAAAAAAATAAGTCATGAAATGGTTTGATGTGTTGTTAACCCAAACTTGTCAAAAATGGGATGCTTTGGAGGTAGTAGTTGTTATTTTTGTGTAGTAGAGACTGTAGGAGTGGAATCGGATGAATGCTTTATCACAGAGGACAGAACATAATTATCAGGCTTGTAACAGCCAAATAGATATCTGAGAAACTGGAAGCACTGAAAAGGTTTATTTCTCATGCTCTAAATATTTATATCAATTTGTGGATAGATTATATTACTTGCTTGAATTCAGTTCTCATGATATGCTTTCTATTAGAAAATTAATTCTGACTCTTTTCAGCTTTTCTCAGCAATGTTTTCTGAGAACATTTGTGTTAGTGGTAGTCCACCCAAGAGCTCCATGTAGACATGGAATGCTATTATGTAAAATGTTATTTTTCAACTATGTTAACAGTCATACACCTGGACATAAGGTACTATATACTGTTCCACAGAAAGAGGATTTTGTTTAATGTCTGAGAACAGAGTACACCGCAGGTCTTTTTAAAATTCCTAACAGAGATGTCTCCTTTGAGGGTACATCTGTTGGGACACTTGCTAAATGCCTTGGATGAGCAAAACCAGCATATGCTAGTATGGGGCCTGCTGCAGGTTCAGCCAAAGCTGTGAGCAGTTTAGAGATACAAATAAGATGAAAGAGAGTGAGATCTCCAAAGGTGATGATATACCTGTTCATAAAACAGGTGTCTGTGAAGTGGCACATGTGATCTTGGAGGTGGTCTATTTCAGGGAACTACAGGGCTCTGCATAGAGGTGTGAGAAGTTGTTGGTGTCATAGTCCTTAATAAACTATGTCCTGACAACATCTACAATTAAATAAAAAGATTAAAGACTTGCAATGTAAAGAATAAGCAAGATGCTTATGAATATATTTTGTGAAATATGGAGGAAAAAAGGTGTTATGTTTTTTTAAAGGATATAAATAAAGGAATAAAGATTGCATGGACAAAACTGCATTAGTTAAACTGTGGAAATCAAAATAAAGCACATAATTACTGAAAAATAAAATGATAATGAGGAAAGACATAGAGCTGTTATACAATGAGAACTGGGGTCAAGATCGCAAGTAATCTGGATCAGATCTAAACAACTGATATTTTTGCATTAATGCATACACTGATGTGAAGCAAAAGACTGTGAGCTTACTGGGAAATGAATTGGAAATTTTTCTATATAACTTGTTAGGAAAGGTGTTTCCAGTAGAAAAAAAAAAACAGTCTTAAAACTGTCTTGTAAATCACTGATGAGACCTCTTATGTGTACAACTCATGAGTTGAATGACCCTGAATACAGCCAGCATAATGATAAAATCGAAAGATTATATTGTGGATTAAGAGAAAAAATATTTGGTTTTTTAATTTGGTATAATAACAGTTGAAGGGGGATGTGCATCCTAAAGTCCAAGAGGGAAAAGTCTGTGGTGGTTAAGGTAAAGGACAATAATGATGGAAAAATCTAGCAGTTATATAGTCTCCACATCACATTTAGGCTGAACACTAGAAGTCAGTGGAGAAGGTGGTGAAATAGCTTTGTGAATGGAGTGATGAGGGCTCATATGTTAAATATTTTAAGATGGGGTGGGGTCTTTTTGTGAAGGAATTATGAAACCTCTTTGCTGCATCCGATGGACTGGATTGAAAGATCATAAATGTAGTGTCGTAGGAGAAAAATAAATGTTCATTATAGCATTTTGGAGGCTAATCACACTTGATCTAAAGATAAACCAGTTTCTTCCAAAATGTGCTGAGATTATATATTTTCCACCTGTTTCCACAGTTTTTGAATTTGTTTGTGATATTATTGTCATCTGACTTGTGAATTTATTCCATTCCTTAAGTGGAAAAGTGCCCATTTCCTCCTTTATTTTTCTTCTAATTTTTCTACACTTCCCCTTCCAGAATCACCTGTCTCTAGCCACTGTGGAGGAAAGAAAGAACTGAACTCCTTTCATTGTGCTTCTTGCTTTGAAACTCTCTGAATAGGCCAGATTGAAATATGTCCTATTACAAACGTTTTGGTTTTTGTATTGGGAGACATCTCTCTTTATAGAATATTTATATTCTTCCTTTCATGAGAGGAAGCTGCAGCTTTTCTTGTTTCTAAACAACGTATTTCAATTTCACAGATGAAATGCATAATTCCAAAAGAATACATACTGAATATTCTTTAAAATTCTGATTGATTAAAGATGTTGCCCTTAACAGCAGGAGGCCAAAAATAGTCATAAAGCTGTTTCTCAAACTAGGTGGGGGGAGAAATCAAATATGAAAGTAAATTCCAGGACCACTATATATATGGAGTATATTCTTTGTGGAAAAGCACTCTAATTCCCATGCAAGAAAGAAGAGAGCCTTGCATGATAATATTGCTTATGTAAAGCATGCAGCTTGGACCAATATCTTTTCATTAAAAAGCTTCAGGTAGTATCATGAAAATGTTTACAAGCATGTCATATTGTATTATTCTATTTGAAATATTTTTCAAGTATAATGCATCCGATAAGTAAGACTTATAGTCTTTGAGTAAGACTGTTTAAAAATACATAACATAAGATATATTTAAAACACTTTTAGAACAAAAGAGGGGAAGAGCTTGAGGTTTCTGTGCCCAATTTAAAATAAAATCTCCCATGGATAAGGTTGTGCATTGAAATTGTAGAGCAAAGTAAAATGTTAAAAGCGTTCACTGGCTAAAAGTGAAATGAATAACAAGTCAAGTAAATGTTTTCTTTGTCAGAGATTCCAGTCTCTACCTGTGTACATGGGTCTGTGTGCATGGGTTTGTTGCATTGTTTTGGTTTTTTTTCTTTGCAATATCAGATAAGCATGGTTGAGATCTAGCCAGTGGGATCTAGAATGAGCTGAGCTCCATGGTGGTGGAGTCAGCTAAATAGCTAAATAGCTCTGCCTATTTAAGCTTTGTGATGGGAGTTCAGAAACCTGGCTCCAATGTAAATACCTAATTTTGAGTGACCCTATCTGGACAAATGGATTTTGTCCAGACAGACAATACTGAAGGGACTTGCAATGATTTCAACTGGTAGATACAGCTGATATCATGGCACAGATAGATCTTTGTTAAGCATGTGTTTCTATGGTACTGTTATGTTTAAATGTTATTCAATGCTGCCAAAGTTTCAGTACAAGAAAATCATGGATGTTATTCTGATATTTCTGCACTTCAAATTGGCATTTCAAGAGTGGGGGAAGAAAAATAACACAAACCACCAAAAAAGCCCTACAAAAACCCAAATTGGAATAAGAAGGGAGATGGCAAGATTGAAAGGTTAATGTGCATTTGCGTGAATTTTTTTGAATGGTGGAAACATAATTATGTAAATTTACAGTTTAAATGTATGCAGTTTAGGATAGACATACTTGAAAAACATACAGAGGTCTTTCTTCCTTAAATGTACATGAAGAAGAGTATGTTGAACATCAGAGCAGCTTATAAGGATGTCTTGCCTGTTTAACACTAATTCACAATAGCGGCTACTGCGATTTCATCAAATAACAGTTGCCGAATGTCTTCTACAGTAAGAGCCAGCCTGGCTGCTTTTCAAATTTGAAACCAAGGAATAGCTGCAGAGTAATTCAGTGAGCTATCATCAACAAAACAGGGTGGGCAGAACTTGTGTTACCTCATCAGTGAGTAGGTAGTTGCACTGAAACCTTTTTCTGTAAGAAAAATGTTAATTCAGGAAAACCATCTATTTTGTTGGAATCTATTGTTTTTTGCAAAAATTGTTGTTGTTTGGGGAGGCTGAATGTGCAAAGAAGGGGTCATGGTGAAGTCAGTCAGTTAAAGTACTTACTTGGGATACAAGAAACTGGTTATATCTGGGTTTTTTCTTTTTCTTTTTTTTTTTTTTTTTTTCATTTTTAGCAAGCATGTTCTCCTGAGCACTCAGCACAAAAAATGGGTGTTCAAACCCATTGTGTTGATGGCAACCTGGGCTATAACTGTGTTTCTTCTCTTGTGTCTTTTCCCAAGAAATTCAAAGATATCATTTTTGTTCTAAAGTGAGATGAAAACTTTGATGTTTTCTCATGAAACTATACTCCTGTTCTCCAGGCAGTCCTGGAGAACGATGAATGATAGGTATCTCAAAACCTTCAAAATAATCCACGTTGCTTCTGACAGCTCTGACAAAGAGAATGCTATTAGCTGAGTCCCAAAGGACACGTTAGTAAACCAGCCAGTCTCCTACTGTGAACATATTTATCATCTTCATTGTTCTCAAGATTATGAAACGGACAATTCCAGAGGGCATGAGTTCTGCTTCTGCAAAACAGAAGCTCCAGTATTAAGGCAACTCCAGTTGCCCAGTACACAAAGGTAAACATCAGTGTCATGTCTGAATGGTTCAAAGCTTAAGTTAGAGATGTGGTTTAAAACAAAATAATTTTTTCAAACCCTCAGAGGAGTCACTGGAGTAATTTTTTTTTTTTTTTCTGGCTCCAGGTTTATGTTGATCACTTTTTCACAAAATAACTAAGCTCTCAATTGATTTAAGAACTGTTGCATTCCAATAATTTTCTTCTTTCCAACTTCTTTTAGCTATTACTAATTATTTATTTCGTTGCTATCATTAGTGGGTCAAATTCTGCTCAGCTAGTGTTTTGACATTTGTTTTGCTTGATCAGAATAAAGAATTTAATACGTGAAATAATAGCCTTTCATTCTGATTGCAACATATACAAGGGATAACAACCTTCTGAATAGCCAAAATCCATTACTTTAGCTGGAAATGCTACAATTAGATTATTAGATTATTCGATTAGCAGAAATTACCATATTTATTTGCAATATCTTAGCACTTCTACTGCAGAAACAATGAATGGAAATTCAAGGCTAAATGAACCTGCTGTGGAAATCAAATCAAAACAAAACCCCCAACAAACCAACCAAAAAAAAAAAACCAAACCCAAACAGAAAAAGCCAACAGAAAAACCCCAACCAAACAACCTAGAGTTATTCAAGTCTGTTGTACATAAGTGGACATCATCACACATACACACACAGAAATTACATAAGGATTTTCCATTTCAATTTTATCTAGTTACTCCAGCTCTAAAATATTAACAGGTCTTTTCCTTTTAGGACTTTACCTGAACTGTCTCTGAAGCTGTATTGCAGTTAAATACTAAAGTAAAGTATGCCTTGGCTGAAAAACAGGGCCATGAAATACTTACATTTTAGAAGTTATCACAAATACTATCTTTGGACTATTTGTAAACTTAGCAATAACAACATGAGACTGATGAGAAATATATATAAAAATTATTTCTATGGAACTATAGCTTTTTCCTTCTGACTTGTTCCTATTTTATATGACTAATTGATACATGAGAGTTGCTAGTGCATATTTAACTCTTCTCAGCCACTGGGGAGTTATGCAGTCTTTTCTTATGTAAAGAAACACATTATAATGAAGTAGAAGACCTTACACAATACAGAAGATTTTTGAAATATGTGGTTCATAAAAATGCCATTAAGGTGAAGTTGTTTTGTTGTTTGGTTTTTTTTTTTTTTTGGGGGGGGGGTGGAGCAGGGAGAAGGTGGCTGTAAGTTTCTAAGGGCCTGTTTGGGTTTTACAAATATATTTGTGAAGCAATTCTAACCTGATTGCAGTTACTGAGTATATTTTATAGTAAAATATCATTGTATAATGATATTGAATTATTTTAATGAACAAGACACATGATGTTGTAGATATGAATAAAATTTGAAGTTTAACATAGGAGACATCCACTAGGGGATCATAAGTATCATTCAGTGTAAAAAGGCTCCTCCACTCTGCTCTATTTTCATTATTCTGTCTTTGAATCCTGGCATCAGAACCACCTTCCTTGTAGGAGTAAGAACAGATGTCTCTCCCATTGGAGCCCGTCTCTTATCCAGCCAGAAGGCCCACTTTTAAGTTACATGAGGCAAGAGGTAGTCTCTCCCCCTATGAAGTTAAGTGAGCTGTCAATCTCAGCCCCTGCTGACTGAGGAGCAGGGAACCAAGATCACAATGGTACAAAAAAGCTGTACTTCTGATATCTCAGATGTCAGGAAGAGATTCATTAGAACTAAAATGTCATTCTTAAAAGCACTGCCTTCAGTGCAGCCATTGCTTTTGTTCTCTACTAGCCTTGTGCTTTCCCTCCTTGGGATAGCTAGACCACATATCCAACAGGAAAAAGGATTTAGCTTTCATATGTAGACCAGAGAGACCGTGTGAGGATAAGTCACGAAAATTGGTGGAACAATAAATCTGCCGCATTGCTGAATTAATGCTCTTTGGTACCTCAGCCTTGGTGCCTTTTAATAGCCACTAATAGCTCAAGTTTGGTTGAGCATAAGTGTTTCTCACAACTTTCAGTCTTTATAAACAAAATGTATGATGAAGAGACTTTTTCCTCTTCTTGATTTCCTTTACTGTGTTCAAATACCTATTAATAATTTTTTAAACTGTGTTCATACCATCAAAAAAAAAAGTAATGAATCAGAGTATATCTATTGTATCTGAGAACATACAGAGCACATGTAAACTGCATTTTTAATATCTTTTCACTTCTAGAGGGTTTATAGAAGGATAGATCTCCATACTGAGACTTAATAATAAGACTATCTTTTCTTCCTGTATGTCAAAATAAAGCAGCCACAGCACAGAGAAAAGCATATTTTAGTTTTGCACCCATGACACAATGTTTTAGCAGTGGAGCCTTGAGGTGGCTTTTAATCCTATTATGAAATGGCTAATTCTTCCTGTGCTTAAGGAATAGTCATTTGAGTCACAGTTGTGTAATGTGGATTAGGGATTCTAGTTTCCCATGTCCCACCCTGTAAAATCAAGATAATAGTCTTCCACAGAGATGGCATAAAGATAAGTACACTATTGATTGTGAAGCTACTCCACCTTTGGAAGAGACACTTATGAATATCTAAAATGGATTTATAAATTCTGCAGCAAACTTCAAACTTTTCGCTGGACTTTTGCATGACTTGTAACTGAGGAAAATTTGAAGACTGCTTCTGTATACTAAGGAATTGCTGATCCTGCTGTATATGTAGTCACAAAACAAGAATACATCAAATAACCTTATGATTGTGCCTAAGCACAAAGAGCCTTTAGTTTCTTTGTAGTGAAAGAGTGGAACAAGCTTGCAGCAGTTTTAGGGATAGCGTCTTGGGAAAAGCAGGAATATGAGAAACTGCTGGCAGGCTGAAGTTGTTCAAACACAGCTGTCTTTGCTGGAGTTCTGAAAGGGGCGTTACACCTGTGAATTGTAAAATTTGCTGCTGATGTTGCCATCAAGACACCTGCTCAGGCATACAAATAATTGTGAATAAATCAACCATGGGAATTTGGTATTCTCTGCTGTTATCCATTTATTTCTTTCCCAATGAATTAATTGCAGCACCTGGAATCAATTCTTTCCCAGCCACTGGGAAATTACAGTGATATCTTTTTCCCCAGAGTTTTGTACTTTTATATTGTAAATGTTGTGTTCAACATATTTTTTTTTTTAATACTGTGATTATGATTTCACCACTTTATGTATGCAGATGTCTGAGTTCTCCTGTAAAATTAGGAGAATCTACCATGTACTCTTTGCCACAAAAAAAAAAAAAAAAAAAAAAAAATTCAACACCTTGCAACCTGAAGGAACATGGTAAGAACTCTAGGAAGAAGAAGCACCAGCCTAACAGTTTGAGGGTCTTTTCACTAATGTCAAACACTACCAGAGAGAGTCTCTTCCTGTACTTATGTCTAACTCTGATCTTGTTTTTGCTGTAGACAATGTAAAATGCTCTACAGAGACAACTGCTTGACTTTATCACAGTAATCCTTTACTTTAGGGCTTACTACCAGGACAGCCTTTTTTATTGCTTTTTTATCTGGGAGACGCTGGATGTCATAGTACTGTGAGAAAAAAACTATTGTAGAAGTTGGAGTTCTTCCCTTAGACTGATATTCCTCAGGATGTTTGTGTATATGGCAGGTCTTATTTACATTCTGCTTTCATGTGGGTATTTTTTAAAAAACATCTAAAATTCTATGTTGACATGATACACCTTATACTTATCTTCATAGTGATATTTTTTAATTTGAAGTTATTCTTACTCCAATATTCATTTGAAACACAGACCATACTCAAGTGAGTTCCTTAAAGATGGATAATTTTTAATATTGACAATTCAGACCTATAACAGTGTAAGCAAGAAATGTTAAATTACAGCTCAGTAAGGGCATTTTGTGCTCTTGCTCAAAAAGCTATTAAATTCAGTAGTTGGTACTCTTTCACAGAGCCTTTTTTTTTTTTTTTTGCTGTTCTCTCCTGTTTGCTTTCATTAAACTAAAGTAACAACACCTTTCTGCTGAGAATTACCTGTAAGTAAAAAGAGGAATGGGAATTCTGAAAGTAACTCTTTTTAAAAGATGTTGTTGGGTGTAAAGGATTTTCAGACAATGCTGAGTACCTGGCTTCTAGAAATCACCCTCTAAGTGATTTCAGACTGGGAATCCAAAATCACTACCAGTGTTTGAAATTGTAGGCAGGGTAATATAAAATGGAGGTTTATTTCATTTAGATTTGAATGCTCTCAGGAATCAGTCACTGACATTCCCTTGCTGCTGTTTTCCAAAATGCTGATAATAGTCATCACTGAATACACTTCTAAAGGCATTTATCTGAAGAGATGCGTTAAGGGTCTGATTAAAAGGTCTTATGCATAGCACTGGGTTTCTTGTGCTAAGTGCAGATCAGAACAGTTCAACAGCTTGTTTGGGGTTGGTTGGTGGTTTTTAGCGGTATGACTTTTGGAGGTCTCTCAGTACAAAAGATGTTGGGGCTGCTGATGTCCTGTGTCACTGCTGCAGTAAATGATATCACATCAGCTTTTTCATAAAACAATTCTGGTTTTAGATGACTCTGGAAGGCTGTTCTAGAGTCTTTTATAGCTACATAATTTTTGTCCTAGATTTTCAATATTGTGGTGGTTTAACCCTGGCTGACTGCCAGACCCCCACCCAGCTGCTCTCTTGATCCCCCCCTCAGCAAGACAGAGGCAGAAGATGAAAAAGCTCATGGGTCAAGATAAATACAGGGAGACCACTCGTTAATTACCATCATGGGCAAAACAAACTTGACTGGGGAAGATTAACTGCCAATTAAAAGTAGAGTAGGATAGTGAGAAACAAAGACAAAACTAAAACCACTTTCCCTCCATCCCTCCCTTCTCAGGCTCAAATTCACTCATGATGCTTCTACATCCTCCCCCACCGAGAAGCACAGGGGGATGGGGAATGGGGGATCATAACACTTCATCTCTGCTGCTTTCTTCTTCACTCTGTTCCCCTGCTCCAGTGTGGGATTTCTCTCGTGGGATACAGTGCTTCATGAAATGCTCCAGTATGGCCCTTCCCATGGAGTGCTGTCCATCAGGAATAGACTGTTACTGCATGTGCTACTTTACCCAGACTGCAGTTCCTGACAGCAGCCCCCTCCTGTGTGGGTTCTCTGCATGTTGCAGCTTCCTTCAGGACATATCCACCTGTTGTGGTGTGGTGTCCTCCACTGGCTGCAGTGTGGATATCTGCTCTGATGTGGCCTTCTCCATGGGTTGCAGCAGGACAACCTGCTTCAGCAGGCCATGTGCTCCAGCACCAGGAGCACCTCCTACTCTTTCACTGACCTTGGTCTGCAGGGCTGTTTCTCTCGCATTTCTCTCACTCGTCTCTCTCACAACTGGCATGCAACACTTTTACCTTTTCTTAAATATGTTATCACAGGGGCACCTACCAGTGTTGTTGATGGGCTCAGCTTTGGGCAGCAGTGAAGCCAGCTGGAACTGGCTCTGTCTGTCAAGGAGGGCAGCTCCTGGTCTCTTCTCACAGAAGCCAACCTTGCATGTCTCCACAATCATAACCTTGCCATATAAACCCAACACAAATATTCATTAATAACTTATACTGAGTACTACGAGGCATTTCTCTATCTGCTTTCTGTTGTGATACTTTCCCTGAGGAGCAGTTAAAGTGAACTGCAGAATACCTGTGTGACCTGATGTTTGATATCTACACTTAGACCAGAAAATTTTTCAAAGGATATTTGTCTTGTATTTTCCTGGTTCACAAAGAAGCTCTTTAATAATTCCTATAAATTATGTTTAAGTGCCACAGAAAAATATGTGAAGAGAGAGGAACTGTTCTGAATAAACACCAAATCTCCTGTAACCTTAACGAGCAAGATATACTTAGTGAAGTTAAAGTTGTAGATTTTCCTTTGGTTATAATCATGTATTTTAAAAAATGTGATTATTCAACTTTGGATTGACTTAGGAAATTTAATTGTTATGAGTTCTTATCCTGGTGTTGCAAGGATATACATATAACAGCTCTCCATCATGATTTTTCTTCCATCTTACAGATTTCATTAAACAAATTAACTTTTTAGCTAGGAAAGTAGATAAATTTAATGATTTTTAGTGTTTATTAAAATATTCTACAGCAGAAGGAAGAAATTATTTGAAGTTTTGAAATGTTATTAAAGTAAACCAAATATGAAATTTTGAAAATTAATATGCTACTTCCTGTTAAGCTACTTCTGCTTTAAATCAGAGTGTATTTTCTTAATATTGCAGTCATGCGTAAGCACGCATTAGAACAACAGCACGTTATTACCAATTACTCAGGAGTAAAGCTTTATTCCTTTTTTACAAAGCTTTTAGGTATGGTAGCAGAAAGTTTCATCAACTATGACAGTTATGGATTGCTAA
Organism: Strix uralensis; assembly: GCF_047716275.1. Classification (NCBI taxonomy): domain Eukaryota; kingdom Metazoa; phylum Chordata; class Aves; order Strigiformes; family Strigidae; genus Strix; species Strix uralensis. Next base: position 46,165,759 of record NC_133975.1, read on the forward strand.
AAATTCTTGCAGATTGGAAACTGAAGGTCACACCAGCTATTTCACTGATAGTTTTGGAGACTTACAATAGACTTGCTTCTGTGAAATAATGTTTTTATAGGATATGCATCACTTCCTGCTCCACTTAGGAGTGATCACCGTTATTTGATTTGTTGAATCTATTAGAGTAGATATGCTGTTTCACTGAATGTTGACATGGATGCCCATGCAGTTGCACTGCAGCATGAAGCAGTCCTTTGCCATGCTGCAGACAGCTCATACTGTGACGCTTCTGCACGTACTTTTATTTATTAGTAATATTCCCTGGAATTTATTTCACTCCTCCAAAGAGTTTGCTGAGCAGATATTTATAAATCTCTGAAGTGTGCCCTGACAGGAGATAATTGATGAAAAGTATCTTGTACTTATTAGTGATTTTTAATTATTTATTATGGGAGATATGGCAGTCTTATTCTTATATTAACACCCTCGTTTATTTGCACTTTAGGAATGCCAAAACTTAAATTCTTTGTATATATCACCACAGGATCTTCATGATACAAAGCTTTACATTTCTATATGTCTCTCTGAAACCCTGATGTGAAGAACAGCTTCAAGCTGTGGAGCAAAAGAAACGCTTCCTTTTTTTATTTCATCACCTTTGTGTCTAAATCTTCCAGCAAATTTCATTGCAGTTTATGCACTGAGATATGCATCATGCAACTGCTATTTGATCAAGGGATGAATAATAAGTATGGCATTTATACTCAGGTCTTCTGTTTGACACCAAATGAAGCTTACCAGTAGCAGCACACAGTTACTACAAAGAAAACCTGTCATCTGTTTTGTAATTTTGAATTTTGGCTATGAATGAGTTAATAAAGTGTTTCATTTGACTTTAGAGGCAAAACAAGCATTTAAACTGAAGACTTTTTACTGGCCAAGAATTTTGGATTTCTTGAAATGTGTAAAGGACCCTAAAAAATGATGCTTGTTTGGCTGGTATTTTAGGTGTGACTATCAAATAAAATATTTTCAGGCTCCCGAACCATTCCACCTTATGAGCTATATCCTCTTCTGGTGACAGCATATTACTAAATAACCACTTTGAATTGCTGTTATGGGATCTCCATAAATCACAGTGATGAATGACACTTGTCCTGGTTTCATCCAGGACAGAGTTAACTTTTCTTGGGCTGAGAGGGAGCACAGCTAGAGGCCGGGGCCTGGGTCAATCATTTGAGTATTCCATATCATGTGATGTCATGCTCGGTATATGAGGGGACACATGTGCTCTCATTTTCAGTTTCGGTTTCCCAGTTGGCGGTGGGATGTCTGGTGCGGTCGGGATCGCTGCTGGTGGTGGGCTGCGTACCGATTACTGGTGAGCAACTGCTGTATTTTACCTGTTTGGACTTACTATTGTTACTGTTCTTTTGTTACTGCTACTAAATTCTCTTTTTTTATTCAACCTATGATTTTTTTTTTTTTTTTTTGTCCCTCCCCTATTTCACTGGGGGGGAAGTAAATGACTGGCCACATGGTGATTGGCTACCAGCCGAGTTCAAACCACAACAACACTAAACATCTCCACAAAAATTCTAAGCATACCATAACTTACTGTCAGTGATGACAGCAACAGTAAAAGATGCAAGGCTAATTGAAAATAAGATTTGTCAGGACTTGGCATCACTTAGTCTAGCCTAGCATTCCATGAGAAAGGAAAAGAAGGAAAGGGAGGAAAGGAAAGGAAAAACACTATTTTTTTTGTTCAGAGCTCTCCACTCGTTTTAAGTGAAAGCTCCAGCTCTGTTTGTAGTCTTCAAATGAGCTAAAGAGACAATGTTCTTGGAGTTTTAGCCTGTCATAGATGTTAGAATGTGGAGGGAACACTACATTTAAAAATGGACTTTGGAGCTTGACAAATACATACAGAATAGCTTAGCCAGATATACTGGTTATCAGTCACTGCACCTCATGCTCTTCCTACTTATTGATAGTTTTCCTGGTGCTGGACAGGACAGCATCAGGAGGTGCCACATACCCCTCTGCCTTGATGTGGGTTCTCCCATTCTGAAAGCAATGCATCTGTGAAAGCAAAGTTGAAGAGAGGAAAAAAATAAATAGTTGGAATATTGCAGTGTGTTATTTCATTCAGGCTCTTTTCCAGTATACTCTCAAATATAGGCTTCAGTGCCCCTAGTTCCTTTCAAAGCAGCATCAGAGCAAGTAACACAACTAGGGTATTATACTTGAAATATTATTAAATAGGAAGTATCCTATGGCTTTAGTAACCTGTCTCTTAGTTCATGGATTTTTTCCAATCAGCAAGAAATTAAGTTAATGAAAAACATATATATATTAATATGTACGGGGTTTTTTCTGTACAAAGTTAATGTCTTCAGATATATTTTTCAAACCTCCACAAAAGCCAAATAGATTACACTTGAAATGAAAATATGATCTTCCTTAATGTAAAGAAAACACAACTTGAAAAAATGTTAGTCTTTGAAACTATGGGATTCTTTATGGAACACTGTCTCTTTAATGACTAACATGTACAAAACTATAATTTTCAAGAAGCAGCTATAGAAAAGAATCCTCTCAATCAGATTTCTTAATGTATTAAAAGCTTTGGAGAAGCATTTATACTAGTTATAAAATATGACTGATCAAATAAATTTGCAGGTTTGAACATTTTGTAGATTTGATTAAAGGCTCTGTTAGGTAAGCCAAATCCTCCTGGGGTGGTTGCAGAGGTTACTCTACCTACAATAGAAGAGGAAGCTGTGTCTTATAGTTAACACACTGCATAATACCCTAATCCACTAAGTTTTTCCTTTTCTGTTTACTTGCTTGGATGTTCAGCAAAACACCTATCTCGCAGATTTTTGGGTTTTTGAGAAGTTCTTTAGAGTCGTCAATACTTTGCAAATACTGAGATGCATGTGTGATTTTGCTTGTGCTCTAACTGTTGGTCATATTCTGGCTCTGTTTACTTGGGGGTTTATTCAGCAAGTGTTTACTGGAACTTGTTACTTTACCAGAAGAGAGAATAAAATTGTAGTATATGCCTGGTGGAAAACCAAAGGGTTAATAGTTTTGCTCAAAGCTACAATACAAGCTACTCAGTATACTTCTCAGTGTAAGGTGATGGATACCATGTGCCTATGATCACTAATAAGAAGTCTTTCTTTTAACCCACAGTCCTTTAGCTCTACATTTTTAAAGAGTCTACTTAAGTGTTGAACTTGAAATATTCACAGGGTTGTATTATTTGTGAATGTATAGTGTCATTTTGGAGATCAAGTAACATTCTATTTCTTTAGTTTTAATTATTTCTGCAACATCAAAGTAGGAAGAACAGCTGGGCAACAGAGAGATCTGCTGCATAAATGACTTCATAACCAGTAAAGTAGAAAAAAAAATTAACATACAAATAAATCCATCCTAGTTTGAAATGAATTTACAAGACCGGCCCCATGAGATATGTTTTAAATTTGACTACAATTATTTTTGAGAATATTTAGGAACGCGGCAAATTGAATCCCAGAAATAAAGCAATTCTATGCCCTGCTTCGAAAGGGAAGCCCTTATGTGACTGTCACGCTCTTTCCATTACTTAAGAGCAAATTCTCCTGTCTTAGGTTGATTCTAGGAGAAATCATAACAGGTACCGTGTAGAACGCAGAAAATGCATCCTCTAAAATCTTGTAAATGAATATAATGCTGCTCATATGAATTTTTCTACTGGTTATTCTGTAAGCACTGGTCAAGGAGTACATGTAAGTTTCTGTGATCAGAGTAAGCTGTTGCAGTATGTTTGTTGAAAGAGGCTTTCTTCTTTACCAGTTCATTTCTTTTGGTGCTGATGTTAATACTGCAGTTACTGAGAAATCATTCCACATAGCTGGCTTCTAACATGTTCTGAAAACAACTGCCTTTCAACCATGGGTTTTTCTGAGCTCTTAATTTACACTTCAGCTTCTGAGCCTTTTGAGAGCTGTTTGGGGTTTTTTTGAGATCCAAATAATTTCACGGGGGACACTGTCAATCACAGCAGCTTTCCTAATAATTGCTAAATTTATTTTGACTGCTATTCTGCTTTAAGCTGTCATTTTTTTTTTTTCAGAACTATCTATTGTAGCTCCAAAGTTTGTTTTCCTTTAATAAGGGTAGGCCCATTACTACATATAGACAGCTGGGATTTTTTTTTTTTTTTGGTTGCATCACTTCACACTTTTATGTTCAATTTCATCTGCCAATTTATAATCCAGTAAATTTCATAAAGTCTTTTAGAGTTCTTTGCAGTCATCCTTCAACTCTTCTAGTTTGAACAATGTACTTTCATCAGCAACCTTTGTCATTCATTGTTTTTTCCCTTTTCCACGTCATTTATGTATTTGTAGTGTTGAAGAGCATGTAATCCAGCACATGTGAAACCCTCTTCACAGTCTTTCTCTGCTATGAAAATTCACCTTATCCAATCTCTCAACAAATTGTACAGGACCTTCCTTTCAACCCCTGGCTACTTAGCTTGTTTAAGAGGCTTTGGCAAGTAATCTTGAAAGCCTTGTAGCTGATAGTATCAGTGGATCTCCCTTATCCACAAACTTGTTAACTATTTCAAATATTAGTTCCCAAGCCTAACGGTGCTCTTTCACTTTTGAAAAAACATTCTGACTCTGATATCACAGTTAGTGTTGTTTCTTTTCGTGTGTTTTAGGGTTGCTCTTTTTCTTTTTTGTCCTCTTCTGGTAGTTTCTGCTACCTTTCCCAGTGCAGATGTCAAGCTAATAGGCATTTGTTTTCCAGGATTTTATCTGGAAGCCTTTTAAAAAAAATTAATGTAATTTTTTGCTGAAGAGACTGAATATAATTAAAACTTATCTGTATGTATACCTGGCTACCTGGGTACTGTCAAACAATACTATTTTGGGGGCATGTAGTTCAACATGTTGAACAATGGCAGTACTGGTATAAGTACTGACATATTTACACTTTTACAGTAATCACCTTTTGCGTTTGACATTGGCTCGTGTATCCAGATGGGTGAGCAACATGACCACAGTGTAGAAATACCTGGGAGCTTCCCTGAGGAAGAGATTCAAACCTTACCTTTAACTCCTTAGAGAAGTATTCCAGCTACGAGGCAAATGTGAGGGAGAAACAATTCCTAGTGCTGCTGTCTTTGGGGGGTGTGCCTGGTTTAAGAATATTTGGAGGATGCTTAGAATCAGGCCTAGATAATCGGATGATAAAAAAAATGTTTTTCCATAATACTGATTGAGGATTTTGGGCAGCTTTTCTGTTTCTATCATGTGCAGGGTCAGAAAGGGAGCCATACCTCAGTAGGAATCTAAGCAACAAAGGAGTTGTGGTTCTTTCAGTATTAGGCACCGGTTGAAAATGTTGATTTTTTTTTTTTTTTTTTTTTTTTTGATTACATGGTAGACTTCGTGGGCTAAGGTCTTAAATTTCTTTAAAAGTGGGAATATACTTCATACCTTCGAAGAGTATTGTGAAAATGCAATTAAAATTCACACTACTTGTATAAATGTAAGTTGCATAGATGCCAAAGAAGGATTATTCAGAAATTTGTTTGCAGGGTGGCCATATGATGTACACTAGATTTTTTGCTCCTGATTGGTGGTCGTAACTAGTTGCTCAGTAATCCCAGTAGTGATTATCTATGCTGCAAGTCTTCCTTTGGATGACAAAGTAGAGAGCTGGGGAAGCTGAGCAGACAGGCTTGTCTGACAATCACCAGTGAAAAAAATATTTTTATGTGAAATGCCCCATGTACTCTTGTGAATGTCAGTGTGGAAGAAATTAGCCTTTATATTTCATTCATGACACAGAATATCCTTAGCATATCAAGGAAAACAATTGTATTTTCTAGTGTTTTGTCTTCTGTAATCTGGCTGTTTGTTTTGGTTTTTGTTTTGTGGTGGTTTTTTCCTAACAGGAAAAAGAAGTATGTTTTGCTTTACACTGTGACCCAATAGGCAAAGTATTCAGCTGGTGAGCAGGCTGACTTGTTCAAAATCCTTGCCTTAAGTCCCAAGCACTTGGTGGGATCAAGATTTCATTGGTGGCACACCACAAGCACCATAAGGCATGGACAGACTTCACCAGCAGAAGCCTGAGTATGGGGGCTTAGCTAACTACATTGTTAGGAAACTGCTGAATGATGCTCTAGTATCTCTGTTGGAATTTCCAAGTCATTATATAGATCTGGTCTTTTATTCTTACTCCATCATTTGAGGGTTTTTTAATTTTTTTTTTTTAATTATCATGAGAAATTAAGGTGTAGAAATAGACAGAGAAGGACTTGTAAAACAGCTGGGATCCGTCAGAAAAACACTATCTAGGTAGGATAACCTTCCTTAATCATGTCCCTGTCTGGCTGGAGTTGTCTGTATGTGATGTGACAGTCCTTGAAAACTGTTGAGAAGAATCCAAAACAAATCTCTGTTCTAAACAAGTCTGTGATCCCTTTTATTTATCAGCTTCATGCAGTAGAACTTGCCTGCTCTGAATAAGCATGACCTGAGGTGATCTCCAAGTAGATTAGCTAATGAGGTTGAGTACAGCAGTGATGAGAACAGAACCATAGAAAGGAGGCAACAAAGTAAACATGCTGCAAATAGAATATTCTCAGCAGCATATAACTCAGTTTAGGTCCTTTGGTTAAAAGAAAGTGGAGCTATTTACGTGACACTATAGTCACTAGAGCTAAGGAACTTTTAAAGTTTTTATGAATAATCTCTGACCTTGCATCCATAGAGGCAAAAAGAAAAACATGAAACTCTGTAGTTTCTGCATTGATTAAAATTGACAGATGAATTAAAGATACAATATCTTGATTTGAGTTAAGATAACTAGCTTAAAAACCCCTATAAATATGTATTAGTTGTGCTACAAAAATTAGAGTGCTCATGCTGAGAGCTTATTCACTTAGAATAAAGTTATGAAAGTGCATGGGGGGCAGGGGAGGGGGAAGAGCAAAACTTCAAAGCTCATAGGAGAAAAAGACTTCCCTGACTTTCCTGTTTTTAGTTTAAATGTGAATATTTAGAAAGAGGTACAGTCACACTGCTATGGAGTCAGTATAGTTCTGCACTTGGAGGAGGTCACTATCTTCTCTGGGAAGAACATGCAGTTTCAACATAGTATAGTGGAAGTTCTGGACTGAAGATTTTAACATTAGCATTATGGCTAGGATGTTTATTAACTTTTTTTTTCTTAATTTCAAAGTTAATAATACTGTATTTCCTTTTACCTCTTTCTGCAGCTTAATTATTTCACCTTTCTTTGCCAGTGTTTTTCAGTGATTTTTCAACTTCTAATATGCTTTCCTTACATCTTATTATTCATTCTACTATGCTTTCATATCAGTCAACTCTTTGAGTCTAGCAGCAAGCACTAAAGCTAAACTCAGAGAAAATTTAGGATTCAGATTTGATGTAAGTCACAATTCAGTTTTAGTGAAGCATAGTTGTTTTTTCTATTTTTATATACTTTGCATGAGGTAAAAATGTAATCATGACCACACCTCTTGTGAGTATACTGGTAGGATTTAAGCAACTTTAGGAAAAATGTAGAGGATATCGGTTGCAGCTTGAAGAATATGCTCTTTGTGGAGAGCTTTGAAAAGCTTTGTGCAAATACTTATATGTTAGGGAAATGAGATAGAAATAGAATGGAGTTTTTATTGTTGACAATATTATTGCTAGTCCTGGGAGAGAATCCTCTGTTAGAATATACTTGTTCTTGAGACAAGTGCCATCAGTGAGTCATACAGTCCTTTGCCTCTCTCCAGAAGTAATGCACTTCAGTTGTTGGGAGTGGGGGCTGTTGGGGGGAGATGGGAAGAGGTGGGAAACCCACTCAAGGTTTTTTTTCATATGCATTAGTTGCCAAGCAAAAAAGGTGTGTTAGACAATGATAATGACCTTAAACAGAACATTAACTTAATGGTGTCTGTAGTGCAAAACAGTTTTTTCAAACTCAGCTTTTTTTTTATACTGTTTTTCTTTAAGAAGACTAGTATTTTTAACCTTAATTAGTTCAACAATTCTTCTACTAGTTGTGTGTAAAATGAAGACACATTTTATCCCTTGCTGATCTTGTAGGCAGACCTCATGCAATCTGTTTTTGACCATCCAGTATTTTGGTCGCACAGGTCTTTATTCCCCTGGAAGCTGATTTAATTTTATTGGATTTTTATATGCATTTGCAATTCTAGTTGATCAAACTATGTTTTTGTTCCTGTTTTGTTTTTTTAAACTCTGGTTATGGACAGTGATGTTTGTATGCTGCAAAAAACACATACTGCTGTGCGTTTTTTTGCCTCTCCATATCAAATAGGACTTGAAATGTCTTCTTGGATCATTAACTGCAGTTCCCTACTGACACAAAGCATGAGATTACACGATCCCTCTTATTTATCTCTGATGTTTTGCCTTCTGAGGTAAGGAGATTTCTCTTATGTGTAGTAATAGACAACAGTCTGTCTGGACATCTTTTGGTTTTTACTTTGACAGTGATTTCCATTTTCTGAAGAGAGGGTCTTTGTGAACTTTTATAGGTAATCATACTGAGATATTCACAGTAAAAACAGGGATTCAGTAATGCTGCTTTGTTCATCCTATGCTGCAAACGCTATGCTATTAAGGGTAAGATATCTCCAAAGGGTTTTATCACTAAAGCCTTGAAGAATGCTTGGCAGATCAAATCACGTTACACACTTTCCAATTAAACAGTACTGCTTAAGTTATGTGATAAGTAGCGTGTGCAGATTACTCTTGAGTATTTCTGCTCAGCGATGCTTTGAACACCTCCTGGTTTTCCTCCCATTGTGACATGTTATCATATCACATTTACCACCTGGGGAAACTCAAGACCAAAACTAGAACTTTAATAGGATTTTGGTTTTGGCATTTGCACTTAATTAAAATACTCAGATGAAGCCCAAGAGTTCTTCTATATGAAGGCATTTCCATGCTTCAGTGGAATAAATCTTCCTTAGAAACACATGTTCTGTAATGTAGTTATTTATGTCCTCTAGGGTTTGCAATGCTGCTTTACTGTCCTGCATGCCACTTTGAGGTCAAAGAAAATGCCTGCTTTGTAGTGGCTTCAGGCAACACTGAAGATATCTTGCTTGAAAAGATGCCTTGCATCCAAAGGACTTTAGCCAGCAAGATTATAGAAACAGCTGTATGGAGAAAAGTTGTGAGGGAGGAAAACCTTTATATTTTTTCTATAGTAATGTGAAAAACACTTTGTTAACAGAGGAACAAGGCTGAAGGAATTTGAGAGGTGTAATTGAATAGATTAAGACAATTGTGTATTTTGCTTGCCATGAATCTGCTGAAGTATCAAATTCAAGTATGACCACTTCAGTAAGACCCTTTGACCTTCAATGTCTTAATTTTCTCACCTGATGAATTAGGATAATCATCTCTTCATATTTTCAAGCAGTCTATGTTTTAGTTCTGGGAAGCACTTGAATTGCTTGTAACAGAAAAAAAAAAATGTGGAGTATGAAAGAAGAAAAAGATAAAATATTATTTGCACTGTTTAATGGAAAATATAGGCCACCATGAATGTTGTGTAAAAGGGATGGAGACTACAGGGTATTTCTTTTAGTTTCTATATATAAAGTCATGCCAAATTAAGTTTGCATGTCTCCTTTTACTACTAACAGAAGAAATAAATCATTCTTCCAACACTTACACTACAAAACAAAACCAGATTAGCTCTTAATAGCATCAAGATTATTAAAATTTGTATACAAGGTAGACATAGGCAACTCTCTTCTGAAAGGTACAGAGGCACTCATCTACTGACCTGACACACTCTCTAGAGAGGTGTGCTGCTACTGGGGGCTTGAATCAGGGATGTCACTGAGAGACTGCTGAGCCTCATACAGCCTACTGACTATTATCTGCTGCTGTTGTTTTGCGTGGGCACCAATGATACAACCAGGAGCCGTCTGAGGAGTATCAAGAAGGACTACAGAGCCCTGGGAGCAGTGGTAAGGGATTGTGAGCGTAGGTATTTTTTTCATCTATCCTCCTGGTCAAAGAAAAGGGGTTTGAAAGGACCAGTTGAAACTGTTAAATCAACAGCTGGTTATGGGACTGGTGCCACAGCCAGGGGCTTAGCTACTTAGAACATGGGACTTGCTTTGAGAAACCTGGCTTGCTGGGGGCTGATGGCGTCCATCTGTCAGAGAAGGGGAAGAACATCTTTGGTCATATATTGCCAATGTGGTGAAGAGGGCTTTAAACTAAAGTTGCTGGAGGAGAGGAACCTCAATCCATCCCACTCCTACCAACTCGACTCCAGTCCCAACAATAGATGCCCAGAGCCTGGAGAGGGATCACAGGTCATCAGGAGAGCACCTGAGGAGCAGCACAAAGGAATTCCAGCCAGTAAATCAGCTTCATCAGGGCCCAACTTAAATGCCTCTATGCAAATGCACGTAGCATGGGGAATAAACAAGAGGAACTAGAGACGTGCAGACGTCTGCAGGGCTATGATATTATTGGCATCATGAAGACATGGTGGGGGATGGCTCCTCTGACTGGAGTGTTGGAATGGAGGAATACCAGCTCTATAGGAAGGACAGGCAGGGAAGGTATGGAGGGGGTGTTGCCCTCTCTGTCAGTGACCAGCTGGAGGGCATGGAGCTTTGCCTGGGGATGGATGAGGAGCTGGCCAAGAGTTTATGGGTCAGGATTAAAGGGAGGACAGGGACAGGAGATGTTATAGTGAGGGACTGCTACAGGCCACCTGACCAGGAAGACTGAGCAGGTGAGGCCCTCTGTAGACAGATAGGAGCAGCCTCACATTCACAGTCCCTGGTCCTCATGGAGAACTTCAGCCACCCTGATATCTATTGGTGGACGACACAACAGTGCACGAGCAATCCAAGAGGTTCCTGGAATGCGTTGATGATAACTTTCTTGGACAAGTGATAGAGGAGGGGCTGATGGAGAGCGTGAGGCTCAAGGGCAGTCCTGGTTGCAGTGACCATGAAATGGTGGAGTTCAAGATCCTTAGGTCAGGGAGGAGGGTGCACAGCAAGCTTGCTACCTTGCACTTCAGGAGAGTGGACCTGACCTCTTCAGGGATCTGCTTGACAGAGTAGCATAGGATAAAGCCCTGGAGAGAAGAAGAACACAAGAAAGCTTGTTGATATTCAAGGATCACCTCCTCTAAGCTCAGAAGAAATGTGTCCTGACAAAGAAGAAGTCAGGCAAAAACACCAGAAGGCCTGCATGGATGAATGAGGAGCTCTTGAACAAGCTCAAACACAAAAACGAAGCCTATAGAAGGTGGAAACAAGGACAGATAGTCTGGGAGGAATACAGAGAAACTGTCTAGGTAGCCAGGGATCAGGTTAGGAAGGCCAAAACCCTGATAGAATTAAATCTGGCCAGGGACATCAAGGGCAACAGCAGAAGCTTCTATAGGTACGTTGGTGATAAAAAGAAGACTATGGAAAATGTGGGCCCTCTCCGGAAGGAAACGGAAGACTTGGTCACCTTGGATATGGAGTAGGCTGAGGTACTCAAAGACTTTTTTGCCTTAGTCTTCACCAGCAAGTGCTTCAGCCACACTGCCCAAGACACAGAAGGTGAAGGTGGGGACTGGGAGAAGGAAAAACTGCCTACTGAAGGAGAAGGCCAGGTTCAAGACCATCTAAGAAACCTGAAGGTGCAAAGACCATAGGACCTGATGAGATGCATCTGAGGATCCTGAGGGGACTAGGGGATGAAGTGACTAAGTCACTATCCATCCTATTTAAGAAGTCTTGGCAGTCTAGTGAAGTTTCCACTGACTGGAAAAGGAGAAATGTAACTCTCATTTTTAAAAATGGAAATAAAGAGGACCTGGAGAACTACAGGCCAGTTAGTCTCATCTCCGTGTCTGGTAAGGTCATGAAGCAGATCCTGCTGGAAACTATGCTAGGGCACATGGAAAATAAGGAGGTGATTGGTGACAGCCAACATGGTTTCACAAAGGGCAAATCGTCCCTGATGAATTTGGTGGCCTGATGAACTGGGGTTACAGCATTGGTGGATAAGGGAGAAGCAACTGACATAATCTACCTGGATTTGTGCGAAACATTTGACACTGTCCCGCATGACATCCTTGTCTCTAAATTGGAGAGACATGGATTTGATGGATAGACCACTCAGTGGATGAAGAGTTGGCGGGGTGGTCACACTCAAAGAGTTGCAGTCAATGGCTAGATGTCCAAGCAGAAAGCAGTGATGAGCAGTGTTCCTCAGCAGTCGGTATTGGGACCAGTGCTGTTTAACATCTTTGGCAACATGGGCAGTGGGATTCAGTGCACCCTCAGCAAGTTCAGTGATGACACCAAGCTCTGTGGTGTAGTTGACACGCTGGAGGGAAGGGATGCCATCCAGAGGGAACTGGACAGGAGTGAGAGGTGGGCCCATGCAAACCTCATGAAGTCCAACAATGCCAAGTGCAAGGTCCTGTACATGGGTTGGGCAATCCCAAGCACAAATACAAGCTGGGCAATGAGTGGGTTGAGAGAAGCCCTGCAGAGAAGGGCTTGCGGGTGTTAGTGGATGGAAAACTGACTATGAGCCAGCAATGTGCACTCACAGCCCAGAAAGCCAACCATATCCGGGGCTACATCAAGAGAAGTGTGGCCAGCAGGTTGAGGGAGGGGGTTCTCTGTGTCCAGCTCTGGGGCCCCCAACATAAGAAGGACATGGACCTATTGGGGCGAGTCCAGAGGAGGACCATGAGGGTGATCAGGGGGCTGGAGCACCTCCCATATGAGGACAGGCTGAGAGAGTTGGGGTTGTCAGACTAGAGAGAAGAGAAGGCTCCGGGGAGACCTTATAGCAGTCTTCCAGTACTTAAAAGGGTCCTACAGAAAGGATGAGGAAGCACTCTTTATCAGGGAGTGTAGTGATCGGATGAAGGATAATGGCTTTAAACTGAAAGAAGGTAGATTTAGATTAGATATAAGGAAGAAATTCTTTACTATGAGGGTGGTGAGACACTGGAACATGTTGCCCAGAGAAGTTGTGGATGCCCCTTCCCTGGAAGTGTTCAAGGCCAGTTTGGATGGGGCTTTGAGCAACCTGGTCTAGTGGAAGGTGTCCCTGCCAATGGCAGGGGAGTTGGAACTAAATGATTGTTAAGGTCCCTTCCAACTCAAACCATTCTATGATATGCTTTCGTGATAGAAAAAGAATAAATTCTAGGAGTAAGCCAACAATGCATTCTTAGAAAGTATGCATTAATGTGCATAATATGAACTAGCAAGCTAATGTGATACAGCTTGTATGACATTTAAAATACATTAAAAAGTTCAATTCTGTTTTTAACTGCTCAGTAAAATAGACAAATATTAGAACTTAATGATTTTATTCCTGTAACTGTTGATGCTAGGTACGCAACAGTTTAATTAACTTAATTTTTTTTTCTTTAGTTAAATACCCAAGAAGTAATTTTTCATGCACTATTATGCGTTGCGTTACAATCCATGCTAAAGCAGATAACTTCCCTGATTTTCACGGCATCACATATGAATTCAAATTCATCTTGCAAGAAGTTATACTGTTGTATGTTTCTGAAGAGATCGGGATTACCAACAATGTAAAATACAACATAGAGTTGCATGCTTCCTTTAAATTAGTATGTGTGTGTGTGGCAAAAATCTTTTAGCTTCTGGAAGCAAAAAGATACCCATAATAGAAGTAGTCTTTATGGTGTTAGGTGTAGTAGATTTAGTTTTGAACTGCTGAATGTGTTTCTGGAGTTAGCTGAATTAGTTTTGCAGTTCAAGAGGACACTGTGCTTGCGCTATACAAGTGAACTGTAAACACCTGGCTTAGCTCACTTCTATGAAGTTCACTTTAGTCAGTGTTTCAGGGAACAGACTATTGAAGTAAGGAAGTGTTTGTAATGCTTAAGAGAGTCTTTCGGAAATTAGAGTGAAATCTGGAGATTTAAGGAGATAAACTGTTTCGGTTGACCTCCACCACGGTAAAGTAAAAAGCAGCCCAATCATCTTTAGCAAAGCTTGAGGGGTATTCTGAGCGGTGAATTTTTTTTTTTCTATTTTTTAATGTAGCCCATCTCCTTTACGAGGTGTAAAACACTAGACTATCTAATGCATTTTGTACCTCCATAATTATTATCTGGACTTGGTCTCAGAAGCTTGCTTTGCTAGTTGCACCCAGCCAGCATCTTTGGATAAAACAGTATTGTAAACTCTTCAGATTACTTCATATCTTGTCCACATAATGAAGAAATAATTTTACTTGGGTAGCAGTGTGCTGGTTTCCACACCTACAACATCTTATCTAATGTCAATTTGAGTAGTTGCAAGAATTTTGATATAAATCCTCTACCCACCAGCATCAGATAACCAGTCAAAAGAAAGTTGTGTGTGTGGGGAAGGGGGACTAAAGCTTTTAAATACAATGAAATCAGTTGGACCTGGAGGGTTTTGGACAGGGAAGTGCAAAAAGTAGTAATTTTGTTTAAGAACTGTCTCTTATGCAGAAATAAGTTTTGTATGTTCTGAGTTGTTGTTTGATATTATTTCTTTTAAAAGTTATTTAAATTAAAAAACATAATTGTAATAGTATATGGATATATAAAATATTAATAATGTAAAAAATATAGAGTAACATTATAAGTTTTACCCAAGTGTCCTCAACTCTTCACAGCAGCCTATTTTTGTGTGGCAGTTTAGTTGTTTATGTAGCATTGTCTTCAGCTGTAAACAGAAGTGTTTTATTCATGCATATGGATCTCATTGGTCGGACACAACACATGGTAACTGCTCCAGAGATTATCATTGACATACAAAATAAGAAATAGTTTATAGTTACAAACAACAGGACTACAGGGAAATGATGACATACATTATTCAATATCATAATCAGTGCTCTGTGCGTACCAACAGCTTACTATTGTACATTTAGGCAAGTGAATATTTCAATAAAAATGAGGTCTTAAAATACTTCTTTAAGCCACTGTGCTGTATAATGCAAGTTTATCCCTACAACCTCTATCCTTCTCTGGTAAGATTTAAAACCAGAAATGATGATGCTTCACTTAATTTGCTGCAGAAAGCACTGCTAAGGGAGAATGAAGATAGCCTTTTGTGGGTGTTTCCTTCATAAACCAGGAAGTGTTACTTGGAAGAAATGTTGCGTTTTGTCACTGAAATGTTCTTTACTGAAGTTCCTTTGGGTGGGCGCAAAACCCCTTCTGTGGTTGCAAAGATGTTAACCTGCACAGATCCATAAGAAACACAAGGGTATAACTTGTTATGGTCAAAAGTAAATAGGTTAAATAGGTGTGGGTTATTTTTTTGGGGTGAGGTGGAAGGAGCTCTTTTCTCTTTTAAAGCATCCAGAGAATGGAAATGGCATTCTGACACTGATATTAACATTACATTGCACATAGTTCTGAACTCAGTGAGAATGCATTCCTAAAGGAAGTAAATCTTCAATGTTCCTTAAAAGGAGAGCAGACTGTTGTGATATCTTTCAGAGGGAAAATATATGCTGAAATAAAATCTTCCTATTTCTTTGGTGAGAAATGGAGACATGCACTTAAGAAATGTTCCTGTAACATGTGTCAGCTATGGAAAGGAAATTTGCAACTCCTCTCTGGAAGCTTCAACAGATATCACTACTATTAAATAACAAATAGAAAAATGTGGACTCAAATCTACTTGATTCTGTTGCAGTACAGCAGATTTGAAAGAAGAAATACAGGATAGAACTACTGCTTTGTGCAGCTGGGTGTTAACACTTGAATACCGTGAGATGGTAAGCACTGTGGAAATGACAAATTTCTAAAAATTGACCCCATAAAATATACAATACTCTAGAAAATCTGAGATGAGCAGCAATTTTTATTGTCTCCATATATTATCACTGGTAATCCAGGGATTTTCCACAGATGAGACAAAAAAGGGAATGCTTACAGCATAAAACTAAGACCATGCTTAATAATGAAATCTTGGTAGGTTTTACACGTAAAGTATTTACTTGTTTCTACATTACTTTCTAATGTTAACAGCAAAACTGTGAGTGTATGTAGCCATCCATACATAAATGCACACATATATATATATAAGGTCCTTATTTTGTCCAGCTAAAGGAATTACGATTTCCATTCACCAGAAAAAAAAGTATCCAATTTGAATTACAACAGCAGATAACTAACTTAATGTTCAGTAAACCCCCTTCATCTTGTATGGGAACTTAAATGAATTGAGCTCTGTTACTACATATATTTTACAGTTCCTTTAACCTTACAAGGTAGTGTGACAGTGTGATGCTGTGACTGAGTTAAGATCTATATGTTGCAGCATGTTCTGATTAACATTCTGAGACTATTATTAGTTTGGATTTAAATTAGTGTTCTCAGCCATATGTAAATAGATTGGCCTTTTGGGCTATAACATATTAACAGAATCTTGCAATTTCAAGTAAAATACTGTTTCCTTCATTCCTGCATATTTAGTTGTCAAAGTCAGATTATGTGCTCTATGTATGAAGAATTCATCCTGTGCAAGACATTATCATAAAGTTAGGAATCAAATTGATTCCGTGGATGTTAAAGCATATAGAAGAACCATTTAATTTTCCCTTTAAGATTGTGTGTTTGGCTTTTTTTAATGATACATTTAGTGGTGTAAAATTAATCACATCCTTTCAAAGGATCTTTAGTGCATTCATAATAAAATACACTATAGTTGTAAAGAAAAGTTTTGTTGTTCCTCTTGTTCTTTGAGGAGTTTGATGAAAGGACAAGGGAAGAGTTGAATCTGAAATTTAAAGTGGAAGGTTTTTTGGTGTTGTTTTTCTATGACAAAAAATAGGAAGAAGTTCTGTTGTTTCTCATTTAGAATCTGGAAAGGTAGAAATTATTTAGGAGTAATGTGATTGAACCACAGTACAAAGTGCCAACACAAAGGACTTGATTCCAAAGATTTTACAAAAGTGTAAGAAAGAAGTGGCTATGAATAGAATTTATTATTAAGATCTTTGGGATTTTATACTTATTCTATCTTCTCTTGTTACATCAAAATCCTTTCTCAAAATCATTAAAAATGCATAGCAATATTTTCATTTTGCTCTCCCATATCAAATTATAATTCTCGTTATTTAATTATGTATGCACTTTTCAGTATTTGTTTGAAATATTAAGAAAAATACCCTTGTATTTCCATATTGAGGATAACAAAACAATCTTCAAGAGATAGCTAAACTACAACTTTCTTGTGATGATGTATTTCCTTGGAACTTGTTTTAGGCAGGGGAGTTTTTCCAACAGCAGTTGAAAATGTGGAAACAAGTGTGGTTTTGGTGTGTGGAGGGGAGGGAGGTTTATTGGTGGTGGGGTGTTTTTCTTTTTTTTTTTTTTTTAATTTTTTAAACAACTGCTTTGATGGTCCTCAGTTTTATTTGAAAAAAAACCCAAAACAACCAAAAAATAAGAAAACTCCCAACCCCTCCCCCCCCCCCCCCCCCCCCCCCCCAACTGGTTTATGGTGTAAAATTTTGAGGATAGTTTAAAAAATAAAAAGGAGGTGGGCAGAACAGGTGCCATGCTCACAGTTCAGAGAGAAAATAATGTTAACTAATATTTCTATGATTTGGTTGGTTGTTTCCTCTTCCTCTCCACAGGTAGACTCCAGAGATTTAAGCAAATGGTCTTCAGACCTACCAGAATAATTAGAGCCTAATATTTTACATTATCTGTGTTCCTATACAAAGGATTTATTTACTTAATGACCTGTTAATGACTTGTTGAAACAAAAATATGCTTTACATTTTGTCTCATGAAAAGCATTCAAGATTCTTAAAACATTTTTTTTGTACGAAGTTCCAGACTCTGGGTTTAGAACATGTTTTATTTCTTTTCCTAATTCAGGCTATGGGGTGCAGGCAGGGATGAATTATTACTAGTAACAGTATGATAGTGAGTTAAAATTTCTGTGCACCTTGACTGCCATAAAGTTTAGATTGTCGTACAAATAGAGAGGATACACTTTTTTAAGGGAAATAGCTGAAGCTAAAACAGTAAATCTCATTAAAATTATTATGTCTGAGAGTAAGCAAGAGCAGCCAAATGGATGGATGAAAAATATTAGCAGTAAGAATATGGATAACAGATAAGGAATGTAAACCTGGTAAAATTGATAAACTGTTAGATGTTTAGTAATCACTAAACCTCTGATAATATTACTTAATATGCTAGTGTTTAAAACATAACCTACCGACTTTAACTTGAAAGAAAAAAAGTCCCACCGTGACAAGTTATTTTGTGGTTTATCATGTTTTTTGTGCTGTGCTGGGAAATTGTTGGGAATCGAAGAGCTTTGATCTTCATGATGAGCACCTCACTGATGCGTGCAGAATATTAATTGTGCAAATCCTCTGACTAGTCAATGACAATGGGCCCTGCCCATTGTGGGGAGATGCAGAATTGGTTTATGATGCAAAAAGTTTGATGCCATTTCAATAACAGTGGCTGAGATTTTACTGTTAAATTTTACAGTGGCGTTTCTGGCAGAATCATCTTTATTTTCATTTTGCAGTGGAAATATTTTTCTTTGCCTATTCATAGAATGGCTCCAATATCACTTTATTGCTCTTCCTGGTAACCTTGTGCAAGGTGCTCACTTTCCTGACTTGTTTTAGGAAAATGAAGTGGATAACTGGTGCTTCTGTAGAAGCAGATTAGTTCTGGTTTTTCCCTGTAAGCTTTGCCATTGCTGTGCCTTCCCCATCAATGCCTGATGCACCTTCATCCCATTTGTTCCCTGTGATAGTCACAGCAGCATAGGTTTCAGCTCATGAAATGTAATGGCTTTGAACAATGAGATAACCAGAATTCTAACCATGGACAGTTTTATAGCACTTGGCAATACCAGAAAAAATAGATGAAGAAGGAGCAGGTAAGGTCCAGGTCCCTCTAGCAAGTCTGTCCCAGGAGTCATTATACAAACACTTCATAAACTAATCCTCTCCACAAAAGGCTGCTAACCATGGAGTGGTGCAGTTATGCAGTGGTTAAGATTCAGCAATTTTCAGTCTATAGTGTAATTATAGCTACAGAAACAATCTGATAAATCTTTAAATTTAAACTTCTGCTAAATTTGTGGTAAAGACTATTGAGACAGGGAAAGAAAATAAAAAAGGGTTTTCTTCCAGTGGCATGAAAACCCCAGATGTGTAATACTAACACACATAAATGCTTTAGGTAAGAGGTATTTCCTTTAAATTTTATAATTCATTATTTTTAATGTTTCTTTTAAATAAATACCTGAACAGCATGTTTACACTTCTTTAAAAAACATTAAGTGGACCTGTAGAGTGTCAAAAATTACTTTTGATTTTTTTAATTAAAGGAATTATTAATTTTAATTGGATTTAACTTTAAGTCATTTTTAGTAATGACTTTTTAATATATTTAATAAAATTTCTTTCTTTTTCTTAGAGTTTTTATTGTGATCATGAAATGAGGTAGCTTGTTTCTCTGAAAATGGCCTTTTATGCATATTCATGTAACAGGAAAAGGGTCTAGAAATGTTAAAAAGTAAATTTTTTAAGGAAAAGCAGCAAATTATTTTTCTGCGCTTTGCTAGAGTCAGTAAATGATTAGCTCCCATTGCTCTTGTAAAGAACAAATCTACCACAGATTGCACGGAATTCTGAAGAACAGAGAACCCTCGTGTGATGCAAATTGACCAAACAGCTGCTGAATGTTGAATTCTAACAATATTTTAAACAGCTGCTTTCTTCTGGGAGATTAATATTAAAAACTGCAAGTAGAATAAGACTTGACAGGACCTGACTACTGAAAATTTTTAGGCAATTTGAGATTACTTAGAATTACTGAACAACTGGTAATTTTTTTAAAGGCACATACTCAAAATTCATGACAGTTTTCAGAATAATGCAAGACCATTGTGAAGTTTGTCACTAGGGGACATGTAAAGCAAGAATTCACATTCTTAAATAATATGGTTTTTTCCTCACAGTTTTTTGACAACACTAAAAGTTGATAATTTTATTGTTTGGATTAATTTATTAACTTATTAATTTATTTAGATTGATGGAGGTACGTGGAGGGAAACAAATACTACGTGGTTAAAAACACTTAGAGTCTGTGAAGTTGAGTGACGCAGCACATAGTTCTCAGTAACTAGTTGCTGAAAGATCTCCCCTGCCTGATTCAGGTGTTCAGGGCTGGCAGCAAGGGGAAGGGTTCTGTAAAGGTATCTTATACATGGAGTATTGCAGAAAGCTTTGAACGTTGTTTATGACGGGAAATGACCTGTCTGTCACCTCAACAGTTAAAATGCTATCCTGATAACAGAATACATGTGGAAATAGTACATGTGGTTCACATATTGCAAGTTTTAAGTTAGTGTAATATAAGAGAAACTGTGAGATATAATGAATATTCAGTTTACACTGGTTGTAGACTTACAGCTAAGTCAAAGGTCGCTTTAATATAAAATTTTCTGACTAAAAATGTTCTCAGGGCTGAAAGCTGTGCATTAATAACAACTCAAAAAGACCCAGAAGTGGCTATAATAAACTTGCACAGAAGTTGCCTTTGGAAGTTTCTACAAAATTTTGAACTTGGCAGTTTCATTTGGAATATTCCATACTAAAAGAAAGATTCTGAAATACTCATTTTAAACAATTAAATTTAGGGAAAAAACCCACCAAAGTTTTTTCATAATAGCAAGAAATCTGATTTTCAGTTACTGTTAACACTGCTTGCAAGTATCTGTATACGATGATTGAGCTGAAAAACATCTGACAAATGTTAAACGTCATTAAGAATGGAATGAAGTGACTACAAATCCTCTTCCTTCAATGAACTCCCTAAATATCAATGAATGGGGAGTTAATCAGAGGGTTTGCTATCTGTTGATGTAGATTCTTTGAGAATTGATTTTGTTTATAAAAGACTTCATACAAAGTTGGGGTAGGGGGAGAAGCAACAGGGCTTTGAAGGAACTTTTCCTGCATTAAACAACAAATCATCAGTATATTTGATACAGTGCTCAGCAGCAGGAGAAACATTGCTTAGCTAATGGAAAAATAATGATGCAAAAATGTATGAAATAAAATGCTGGACACTTAAAGCTGATTCTTAAACCATATCTAATCAAATATTCCATGTTTGTGCAGACCCTCTGGCTTTTCATATTCATAAGTTGTCTGAAATTAAATGTAGGTGTCTTGGTATTTTCTTGATAGAGAAGCATAAAATTACACCTTGCTTTTAAGGCATTTCTCTGTTCCCAAGGATAGTGTGGACCTTTTAAAGATCTATTTTCATTAGAAGAAGGAATTTGGTGGTTAATTTTCTTGAAGTTCATATGGGGATGAAACTTTAAAAGTAAATGCTACTGGATACAGATATTTTAGTTACACTAGTTATTGAAACCCTCTATATTAAGATCAAATCTTTACACTTTCATTCTACTTATGTACACTTTTGTTGACTTAATTATCTGGAAAGAATATAAGGAACTGTATAGAAACAGAAAAAAATTGAGATTTTTTTTTTTTTCAGTAATGCAGTGATACTTTGCAGAGTTTCTTAGCCTTTTGCTATGTGATCTAGTATGTAGGACATATCTAATGTGATTTTTACAGTCTCCTGAACACAAATCTTTCTACCACAATGTTCTGCAGTAGAATAGCATTTCTGGTGGTATTTGCTTCTTTATAACATTGCAAGCTAGGTGAGGAAAGAGACAGACTCTTTTGTTTGAGTGACAGTTCCCACAATGCCTAGTATTACTCTATCCAAGTAAAGTGCAAGCTCTCTCTTAAGGTTTCCATTAAACATCCTTCACAGACTAATCCTATTTGTTGTTTACTAATTAATCTTTTAAGATAATAGATTTAAGAACATATCTATCTGCATTTTTTACAGTGGTCTATGTTTCTGCACTTTCTCTCCTGCAGATCTCCTGTCCCATTCCTCTTTTACTGTGCATTGGATCTGGTCTGTGCAGCAGAAAGTCAGTCAAATACAATGACTATAAAATTCTGTGAAACCCAGCTTTAACAACAATAGCAAAAAATCAAGAGAGTTGGGGATGTTATAAATAAAAATGAATTGGTAATTTTAATTCATGGACAGTTTATACCCTAAGGTGGTACTTGATTGCATTTTAATTCTTTGTAATTATGGATGGAGGATTCCATTTTAAGCTTACATTCTGTGTAGAATAATTTGTTAGGCTGGTAACATGCAAATACTTGAAATTCATGATTGTACTATTGTCTTTCACACAAGTATAAACCACAGTGAAATCACTCTGCTGACTTCACTGGAATTCAGATTGAGTGTCTGTACTTATAACTGCTAGATTTCAGCATATTCAGACCAAAAAAATAGTTTTTCTACCACTAATTCTTCTTTAATTGACTTTAGGTAAGACATGAGCAAAAAAGTGCTTGGAATTTCCACTTTATGTAGTTTCCCACACTCTTACAGACTGGATTATGAAAGTTGTAATTTTTTTTTTTTTTTTTTTTTAGTTCTCATAAGCAACTGGTTGTTCTCACAGGAACAATAAGCATCATTTTATTCCTTAGTTCATCAGCAGAAAAGCTGACAGTTAAAACAATGAACTGAATTTTTCTCATTCCCTAAAGACCATAGGCCAGGACAGAATAGGAACTAGACTTATTTCAGTGCTTTGTAAAATGAAAGAAGTACGAAGACACTAGCTGTAATCATTATTACATGACTGCAAATGCTTTTTCTCTGCCTGGAGCATTCTAGTGTCCACCACGAGACTTCTTTAATCCTCTAGTTCGCTGACTTTTTTCTCAAATTCCCAGAGCAAAATCCATTTTTGTATTGGGTTATCTGAGGCTACTTAAATTTCCACGTATCACCTGGTTAGTGCAGTACCTGTAATGCCCCTCACCTATCTACTTTAAATTGTGACATATAAAAATACCTACTGTCCTTCCTTTTCTTCACCCTTTTTTTTTTTTAAATCTATCTTTGAAACGCTAGTGAGTCAAAAACATTCTGAACTTCTTGTTTGATATTCTTGTTTCTTATTCAGTGAATGCAGTTTTCTGTTAGAACAGCACATTTATCTTTCACTTGTGTATTTGGACAAGACCAGCACGTTACCCACTGACAGGGGAATGGTTTTATGCAAAACTTAAGTACGAAGCATGGTCTGAGTGACAAGGAGGGCCACATTGTTTCTCTCCTAGCTCTCATCACAGGCAACATGTCATGAGATTATGCAGGGAGAAAATTAGAAGGACCAAAGCCCAGCTAGAACTTAATCTGGCTACTGCTGTAAAAGACAGTAAAAAATGTTTCTATAAATAATCAACAAAAGGAGGGCTAAGGAGAATCTCCATCCTTTATCAGATGCAGGAGGAACAAAGGATAAGGAAAAGGCTGAGGTACTTAATGCCTTCTTTGATTCAGTCTTTAATAGTGAGACCAGTTGTTCTCCAGGTACCCAGCCCCCTGAGCTGGAAGACAGAGACCGAGAGCAGAATGAAGCCAATCCAAGGGGAAATAGTTAGCAACCTGCTACACCACTTGGATACACACAAGTCTATGGAGCCAAATAGGATCCACCCAAGGGTACTAAGGGAGCTGGCAGAAGTGCTCTTCAAGACACTTTCCATCATTTGTCATCACCCCTAGCTAACTGGGGAGGTCCCAGTTGACTTCAGGTTAGCAAATGTGATGCGCATGTACAAGAAGGGTCAGAAGGAGGATTTGGGGAACTACAGGCCTGTCAGTGTGACCTCGATGCTGGGGAAGGTTTTGGAGCAGTGCATCTTGAGTGCCATCACATGGCATGTACAGGACAACAGGTAATCAGGCCAGTCAGCATGGGTTTCTGAAAGGCAGGTCCTCCTTGACTAACCTGATCTCCTTCCATGACAAGGTGACCTGCTGGCAGATGAGGGAAAGGCTGTGAATGTGGTCTACCTAGACTGCAGTAAAGTATTTGACACTGTTTCCCATAACATTCTCCTGGAGAAAGTGGCAGCTTATGGCTTGGACAGGTGTACTCTTTGCTGGGTAAAAAACTGGCTAGATGCCTGGGCCCAAAGAGTTGTGGTGAATGGAGTTAAATCCAGTTGGCAGCTGGTCACAAGTGGTGCTCCCCAGGGCTCAGTACAGGGGCCAGTTCCGTTTAATATCTTTATCAATGATCTGGATAAGGGGATCGAGTGCACCCTCAGTAAGTTTGCAGATGACACCAAGTTCGGTGTCAACTGGACGGTCTGCTTGAGGGATCTGGACGGCCTGTATTGATGAGTCAAGGCCAACTGTATGAGACTCAACAAAGCTGAGTGCTGGGTCCTGCACTTGGGTCACAACAGCCCCATGCAACACTACAGGCTTGGGGAAGAGCAGCTGGAAAGTGGTGAAAAAATACCTGGGGGTGTTGGTCAATAGAAAGCTGAATATGAGCCAGCAGTGTGCCCAGGTGGCCAAGAAGGCCAATAGCATTTGGGTTTGTATCAGAAATATTGTGGCCAGCAGGACTAGGGAAGTGATCATCCCCCTGCACTCAGCACTGGTGAGGCCACACCTCAAATACTTAGTTTTGGACCCCTCTCTACAAGGAAGACATTCTGGTGCTGGAGCATGTCCAGAGAAGGGCAACGAAGCTGGTGAAGGATCTAGAATACAAGTCTTGTGAGGAGCAGCTGAGGGAACTGGGGTTGTTTAGCCTGTAGAAAAGGAGTCTGAGGGGAGACCTTATCGCTCTCTACAACAACCTGAAAGGAGGTTGTAACGAGGCGGGTGTCAGTCTCTTCTCCCAAGCAACAAGTGATAGGAAATGGCCTTAAGTTGCACCAGGGGAGGTTTAGATTGGATATTAGGAAAAATTTCTTCACCAAAAGGGTTGTCAAGCATAAGAACAGGCTGTCCAGGGAAGTGATTGTGTCGCCATCCCCGGAGGTATTCAAAAGACCTGTAGATGTGGTGCTTAGGGACATGGTTTAGTGGTGGACTTGGCAGTGTTAGGTTAATGGTTGGGCTCAATGATCTTAAAGGTCTTTTCCAAACTAAACGATTCTATGATTTCTTATACAGAGGATCTGTAATGGCACCACGGCAATCTTTACACTCCTTCAACACATCTCAGCTACAGGAAGCTGAAACATAGTAAGACAGGTCAAAAGAAAAGCCAAAAAATCATATGAAGGAGATACTTTTTTGAATTCTAACACCAGGTCTCACTAAAACTCTTTTAGAAGCTTCCTGCAAGTTACCTAGTGGTAGTAACCTCTCTCTGATGTCAGCTTCGCTTAGCATAGCAAACTGTGAGGGAACTGAGGTCATCAGGGATGTGAATTTTGATTAATTGTAATGACTAGTCTTGGTCTTGACATCCACAGCTGTCTTGGGTGAAGCCTTCATGTTCCAGGTCACTTCATATACTTTTTTGCATGTGCAGCAAAAACTTTGCATGTGCAAGCAGGTTATAAATGCAGAATTATAAAGCAATTGCTTTTTGACAAATGTGCACAATTGGTGAGACTAAGCTAGCTATTGTCTAAGCGTTAATATGTTTGGTATCCCCTTAACCCCAAAGGTGTCTTTGCTGCCCAAGATTTTGCTGGTCACATGTGGAACAGTCAATCTCTATTCTTCCTTGGAAGGTGCTGATCTTCCTTGTTACTGAGTTGCCATCTTCACATTCCCTGTATTTTCTTTAAAATTGTATGCTTTTGCATATTGGTGTTTTCTTCTTTAATCTGTGATCTTAGATTTGACTGCAATTTTACCTTTCCTACCTATCTTGGCTCTAGTCTATGTATTTTCTGACAACTTGGCCTAGGTTTGAAAACATGAAAAATGTTGCATAGCTGTGTCCCCTCAAAACCAGACCTTACAGTGGAGACAGTTTAGCTCTGGAAGGAAGGGTCACACAGGCATTTCCCTTGCAGCTTTTTTGGGAGGATGGGGAGGAAGACAGCAGATGAAGGTTGTTTTCTGTTTCATAATGTTTGCAGAGCTAGAAGTGTGAGGCTCAGCAGTATTAGTGTGGAGATATAAATGGGTCTGGTTGCAATGAAATTAACATATCACTGCCCTTTCTTCTTTCCATCTCAGAAATAGAAAAAAATAGGCAGGCCACTTCCCATTTTTTTATAAAAGCAGAGATAATGCAGCTAGTAAAGGCAACTCATGTTGAAGCAGAAACAGAAGATAGAAGATCGGAATGGAGGAAAGCAAGGGAGGAGAAGCAATTGTTCAAATGCATATGAGAGTATAGCTCCTAGTAGACTCTGTCATGTGATATATGTGTAATCTTATTTTAGGATCAGGAAGTAGAAGTCAAAGATGTATTTGAACATGGAGTAAAGAGAAAGGAGACAAGGATAACAACTATTATTTTTGATGTATAAGAAAACAAAGAGGAAGAAACAGATGAAAAGATAATTTAGGTAGTAAAAAACATGAACTTGATATATAAATGTTCTGAAGACAGAGAAAGCAGATGGAATAAAGACCTGGCAAAAGTGAGGATGCGTAAGGAATAGCAATCTAATATATAGAAGACATAACTTTGTTTCTACATACATCTCTGTTCAGGGAATTCTGAAACTTATTGATAGATGTATATGGGTCTATTGATGAAGGAAATAGGCTTATTTCTTTTGACTAAAAAAACCATAATGCTTGGATCAAGCTTTAAACATTTAATAAAAAAGGTGATTTTCTCTGTTTTCCATCGATTAGATTTTGTCAATCACTGCTGTCCAGTGGTCCGTTTTAAATTTTCAATATCTGTTTCCATCTTATGTATCACAGGACCACCATGTTGTCTGGTTAGCACCATATTTTGCTGAAAAGTCACAGGAATTCTTATCACTTGTATATAAATTAATATAAATCAAGGAGGACACCATTTTCAAATATATGTTAAAATCTATTTTTGTTTGTTATCAGAAAGTTAAATATACTGTCAAAAGATCTCAAAAGAAATATTAGCAAGTGTCATGGCTGATATTGCTTCTGTATCTTGATACCATTGTACACTAATTGAACGTGTGGTACATATTTATGGCTATGTGCAAAATGTCATAGAAGTGATGTGTGAATGTTATCACTGCTGTACAGATTTGTAAATTATTCATCCAGAAAATCCCACAACAATGAATAACACATGACATAGCCAACAGCAGATTTTCACTTTCATGAGGAAGGCTATTCATGGCCAAATGTTAGGCCTATTTCTTCAAGTAAGCTCCTATACATATTATCACTTGTATCGTAGTCAGAAACTCCCATCTCTGTTGATTGAATTACCCTGGTAGTTCTAAGTTCTCCAATATTAAGACCAACTGCCCCAAAATTATACAGGTGAGAGATGGAAAATGTCCAACAGCAATAAACAGGCTGTAGGATTTGGCATCAAGCGATGAATGTTCTGTATTGAAGACGACTTCTGAACATAAACATTTGAATAAGTCTTTTAGAGTGATTCATGTTATTAAAGGGTATATCTAAAAGGCAGCAGCACCAGTAATCTATTTGCCATTAATTTCTGTACAATTTATAAAATTATTACCTTCTTGGAATATTACCTACTTCTTCCTGTAATCATAAAAATTTATGATGTATACCTTTCAGTTGCTTGTGTAGGAAAAAAATAATGAATAACAATAAAATATGATTTGTGAAGAGAATAGAAGCCACATCATTTTTAATGATCTTTTTATTTTCAATGAGGGTTATGTGGTATTGAGGTAAATTGTCTGCCACAGTTTAAGAATACGTGGTATGTCATCTAGCTTTTTATCCTTGTTATCTGCTTAATGAATGAACCACAGCAACTGTATCATGTAAAGTTATACTGTATAACAACAAGATCTTTCAGAGAATATTAATTCCATAAAGGTGACTTTTGTTATTTCAATGAAAAAATTCTGCTTGTTTTGGGGGTTTTGTTATTGTGGTAGTTTTTGAATGTGGCACGTAGTTTGTTTTTTTGTTTGTGTTTTATGGAGAGGTTGTTTTCTTTTGGTTGTGGGGTTTTTTTTGTGTGTGTGTGTGTAAGTAGTACTATATCCATATGTTTGCTGACAGTCTGTACAAGACTAGTAGTTTTTCAGAAGCAAAATGCAGAATTTAGAAGTATTTTTCCTGAGGTAGTTTATCCTTCAAGTGTTCTGGATTCATGGGAAGACAAATGAAAGTAATATAATATGTATAATGTTAATGTATATTTAGTGAATACAGGTAGATAATATAATAGAAGTACTCAACCCATTTTTTTAAGTGAATTTGCCCAAAGGCATTCCTGGAAAGAACTCTTCAGTAATTATGGTATCCCATGAAATTATTTTAGTTTCAAAATCAGAGAAAGGGGATGAACATGTAATTCTTAAGTTATTTCTCTGTGGTTCTCAGCTCAGCTTTTACTTTCCAGTCCTACCCATCCAAATTTCCTGCTGTCTTTAAATGGTGAATTATTTAAAACTACCTCTTCCTTTACTGGATGAATTTCCAAAATAGTAGTATTACAAGTATACTTTCATCATTATAATTACTGGTATTCCTGTCTGTTGGCAATTTTATTGCTATTCTTGTTTTGTTTTCCATATCACTGTACTGTGATACTTCCTTTAAAACAAATAAAAATACTGAAGATAAATTTCCTAATAAGGATTGTAGAAAGATTATGTTAACGATAAATCTTACTACTACAGTCCTTAAGAACATTCCTGCACATCAACTCGGCTCTCTAGTCTGTTGTGTGGATGTTTCATACAATAGTTAATGTATGGTTCTAAATTACTTCATCAGGTACGTTTGCAAATGCATGATTTGAGTCATATTATATTTGTGGTGAATTACTTTTAACATACTTTCTTGAAAAATCAAGGTACACAGCAGAATTTAAATTTCACAGTGAATCCTGTTGCAAGATTAAGACAGACAATAGCGAAATGGGGTTCAAATTGAGATTGTGACCCATGGACACCTTGTGCATGTTGTTTCTTTTTCCTCTTGCACAAATAAGAGTTTAAGAACTCTTTTACCATGTGTAAAAATGAATGGGAACCTTGTTTTTGCATTTATGGCAGATTTTCCATAAAGAAGGCATACTTTGATTAAGGACAATTAAAAATATATCTGGCAAAGACTTTGCATTCACCTTCAAATAAAACATGGGATGTTATGATGGAGCCAGATGCCTTGTTTCTGCAACAACTAGAGTTTATCATTTCTGGATAATCTACAAACACAGTAATCCAGACATTTTGTGCATCTTCAGTGATTTAGTGGTCTCTAACTGGCTGTGTTGATACACAGACTTTCTGCCAATACTTACTATGCAAGAATAACTTTGAAGATTGAGGTAACAACAATGTTTTTCCTCCCTCAGGATACATCTTACATGCTGCTAAGAGGTAGGATGAAAGCACTGATGGTGGTATAAGGGACAGAGGGCTCACACAAACTATACGATCTGATGTGTTACTGTTAGGATCAAAAAAAAAAAAATTTCAAAACTAAAAATAGATCTTCATAAAACATAGCATGTGGCAACTTCAAGTCTTCTGACACAGATCATTTAGCAGACTTCAGCGATATACCAATAGCTTTCAACCTCTACAATCATCTCTTCAGACATGAGTTATAAAATAAATGAGTATTTTTCATGAGGGACCTGTGTGAATAGATTGACATCTCTGGAAAGTATTAGCTTATCTTTTCAGTAACTAAGTGAAATAAAATGAAAAATTCAAAGCTGTAGGCTCTCTTGGGATCCAGTACAGTGTAGAACTCTTCTTTATGCTTTTTATTATGAGCTCTCTAACTTTCCTGCTATACATAATGGATTATTTCTTTCCATTCAGAGAAGTAGGTAGGTATACGTGTGTGATAACTGAAACTGCCATTTGGAATGTATGAAATGTTCAAAATGAACTTCAAAATCCTGTTAATTAAATTCATCTTTCTAAAAGCGATTAGATATTGTGTTCCATAAAAAAATAGGTTTGCTATTAGAGATTTTAATTGTTGTAGAACAATATATCTTTTTTCTTTCTCAAATTTTGTTGGAAGTAAATTGGGTTTGTTGGTATGACTTGTTTATTTCTTTGTCTAAATAACTGATGATAGCTCTAATTTGTGTGTTCTGTGGGGACTGTGTTGTTTAGAATAATGAAAAATATTAAGTTTTGAATTTTAAAGATTAAAGAATATCTGTTAATAAAAATGCTTTTAATTTCTCTCAAACAATATCAAATTGATTATCAATACTTTCTTGGAAAGAATATATAGCAGGGTGAAGAAATCTGAAAATTTTTAACATCTTTTCCAAACACCAAGTTTTCTGAAACAACAAAATTATATACAGTGTTGAAATCTCTTTAGAGGTTAGAGAGGGAATCTGTGTGCTTTCTGTAGCTGTGGAAACAAATAGCTGAATTTATGTGGATCTGAAACTATAAATATGGAAGCACTCAGGAGCTAAGGGAACTTTGGTCCTCTCCTTAAGACTGAATTGTGTACTATATCCTACATCCCCTTCCTGTGTAGGGACTACTATAGCTACAGACTTCTCTCCCTCCCCGCCAAGTGTCAGCCCCTCTCATTGTAGCCTTTGTGAATGAAGCAACCATGCTGTCATATCCTACACCTTTGCAGATTCATACCAATCACTCACTATGTCTTGAAGGCTCTCTTCCTGTCAGCTCTAGGTCATTAGAGTTTTTAATCTGTTCTAATCATGTCAAAAGAAGTCTATCAGCTATCACAGCAAATAGAAAAATAAACAACTTTTTTTTATTATTACTATAAGAGATCAGTCTGACTTCCAGCTTCAGAAAGAAATCTAGGAATAAAATGCGAAAAGCATGGAAAATCAATTGACTATAAGTCACTAGATATTGAAGAATTACAGGCAACTAATCTGCCTTTTGAAAGTGATTGTGAGAGGAAAAAAATAAACAGCTTATAGTAAGTCATATCACAACTATCCCCCCAGCTATTTAAATTAAGTAATTTTATTTTGCCTCCTCATAACTATTTAAATCACGAACAGCAAAAGCAAACATGTCTGGAACAGAGTAACATAATAAGGAACTATCCATACTGGTGTTGCAGCACTGTGGTCTGGGAAGTAAAGCAGTATGCTTTCCCACCTGTGGAAGGGTTAGTTTTCTCAGTTTTAATAAACCGTTTGGGAGACGCCTCCCTTCTGTGTAACACTGGGAGGAAAAAACAAAAAGGAGATATGAGAAATTGTTAAACTTTTATGAGTCAATCATTCCAGTTGCTCCTGTATTCTAAAACATGCAGAAGTGAATTTCACTTTCTTAAACTATATTATAATTGTAGCACTTGAACCCCCACAATCTTCTTAACTTTGTTTTATCTTAACTTCATTCCATTGGCTTGTTATCATGCTTCTTCTCACTCATTTTTATTACTGTAATTTTGAATTTAATTTAATTTGGGGCAAATTCTTGGAGAGCACTTTTTCTTAAATTGAAGTTATGGTTTTCATTGATGGCTAGAGATAGTCAGATCAGTGGATTTAGTTCTCATGTCTGTATTTAAAGGCATCCTAAGGAAAAGAAATTTACGTAAGATTATTTTACCTTTATGCTGAGTATTAGCCTTGCTCAAATTAACAATCTTCACTTTTTTCCTACAGAGGGAGTGCAGTACAGCTGATCAGCATAAATTAGTCTTCAATAAATTGCTCTCATAGCTCAGTTTTTGTTTATATGAGAACTACAGGGTTTTCTTTGTTAGCTTATTGCACTGAAGGTTTTGTTTAATATAAATCTGTTTTCTGAAGTTGTCATTGTAACAGAACAAGTATCTGCTTAGGTGGGAAGAGGAATGATATTCACTGCACAGATTATTCTGAACAATGAATAACAACTAAATACAATTAATTTAAATTCACTTTGAATCACTAACAATGATGAAGAGTTACATTATGTTATGAAAATGTAAGTTAACAGTGTACTTTGACCAGTTCCATTGTTTACCTTCCAAGTATACTAAACAGAACAAATTTAAGCATTTTCTTTTAATAATTTCTTCAAAAGGACACGTTTGAAACAAACATAGTTGCAATTGAGCTCTGCTTATTTAATAACATAAATAAAAATTTTGGAACATTTTGGACAACCTTCAGTTTTTTGCTTCACTGAGGATGCAGACCCAATTACTCTTATCTCTATAAAAGACTGCTTTTATAGGTCAGGATTGAAGTGCAGTGGTGCAGCACAAAGCAGAGTTACTAATAGAATAATAAAAGGTTTTTGTCTCTAAAATTTCATTAGCAAAAAAGGATTATTGTGGCATTCTTAAAGTTTCAGCATCAAATAGAAAAGTAAACACAGAAACGAGGAACACAAACAAAATGTTTTCTAGCAAATATTTAGTATCCAGACAACTCCTTTCCCTAGGCTTTCTCCGTTTGTGTCTTGAAATTGGTCACAGTGGTTCAAGTAGGGCTTTCAGTGTCTCATATGGTTAGCACATAGTTACAGCTGAATATCCGCTTTTTTTTTAAAAAAAAAAAAAAAAAAGTAAAGGTTTTTTTAACTTGTATGTTCAGTTCCATTGTTCTGGTGCCTTTAAGTAATTAAACTCATTTTTTAGATAGTGTTAAAGCTAAATTATGTTAGTAATTATAGTACAATGATAAAACCACAGGCTATTGATCCTGGTGATATTTGTACTTATCTTTTATTCAGTGCACTGTTTGAAAATGATTTATTATTGCTTCAGGCTATAGTTAGTAAAATGAAAGCTCTGAACTTAAAATTTCTATTAAAACCTTTTGGTGATCCACAAGTCTGTCATCTGTCTTTGCCCTGAGACCACAATCACACATGTGAACAAGTTTAACTGAAAAGACATTTGAACCCACTTTGAACTGATAGGTGAGGTACAATAATTTCTTTTTCTTATACGGTCTATGTGTAAACAAAATTTGGCACTTCAGGAGAAAAGAAAGGAAGTTACTTGAAGTCACTGACAGTTCTCATAACTTTGGGCTGGACAAGGGAATCTAGAATATACATTGATAAGATAGATTATATGTCAGTCTTCGTGTTATTGCATATGTTTATTTTGCCTCATCAAAACTGCTGCATATTTTGACTTGGCAGTGAATGGGATTAATCTCAAACATGTGTTCCCAATTCTAGCATTTTACTGCTTAGGTGAGGAAAAAACACCCTCAAGAAGTCTATGTTTAACAAAAATAGTAACTGAATGCATTCTCAGATAAATGGAAACTGATGGGCAAGTTGGAACAGTTTTTGCCAAGAGGAAATTTCAGGTCCCAGAAAAGCTTGTTCTCTATAGACAAAAATGTTTTTTTCAACTGTTTGTGAGTGAGAGGAGAGGGAGAGATAAGGATAAGTGAAATACTGGAAATATTTGACAGAGATCAGATCTAGGATTTGGTTGAACCCAAGCTGAAATCTAGATGTTCTCATTCCTCATTTCACTCAGATAATAAACACAAATGTTACATTTCCCAGAGCAAAAATAAAAGTGCTGTAACTAAAGAATAGCCATCAACAGAAAACTTTAGTAAAAATAACTGGAGTACTAAAGAATAGAAACTACTATTTGCAGAGCACAAGACAAAGGGAATATAAAAAATAAAATAAAAAAGTTGTGACTAATATTTCAAATACTAAAATTGACTGTATTCAGAAAATAGGAGAGATTTCTGAGGCCTCATACTTCAAAGAGGTTGTTGCTCCTGGGAGATACTAGAACTGCTCCTCTAGGATGGCTCCTTATGGCTGAAATTGCTCAGTGTTGTGGAGCAGTTTGCTAACAACTGGCTACGTGAGAAAGGGCACAGCACCGAGGAACTGCTGACAACGGCGACGTGATGGGAGAATACCGAAAAGTATCAAAGAAGAACAAAGAACAGAAGCAGGACTATGTAGAAGGCCTTGCAGAAATCATAAGGGGAGAGATTGGTATTTAACCTTAGCAACCAATGTATCTAACCTTAGCAACCTATAAGGAGCTTGCTTTTTGCAATATGTATGAACTAATTATTGTGGATATAAAAGAAGTGTGAGTACTAATAAAGTTGAGCCTTTGTGCATTAAATGATGGCTGGGCTCCCTCTGCGTTCTTTCAACAAATGGTGACCCCGACGTGATACGTGCCAAAGGACGTATAAGGCACCACGAAGGATAAAGACCAGAGAAGGTTGTTCAGGTCCTTAAGCAGCGAGGACGGCGAAAGGCGACTAAAAAGGCCCGCGCCCAGGGTGTCACAAGAGGTGAGCCCTGCTGATACGTGCTGCCGAGACCTGGAAAGGCTGCAACGGAAAAATTCAGGTATGGACAGGCAAGCAGCATATGATTTATTTGCATCCTGGCTGGCACAACGCCGGGTTGAGGGAATAGATGTAAAAAAGGATCTTCAGGGGCTTTTAGCTTATGGGGTAGAGCAAGGTTGTTTTATTAATCCACATACAGTTCATGAGTTATCGGAATGGAGAAAATTTGGAGATAAGTTATGGGAATTAACATTGAATGATGATAAGACAGCAAAAAAGTTGGGAAAGTTATGGAGGGTGGTTCATAATGAATTGCTAAGGTATCAGGCTGAAAAAAGAGCTGCACAGGGCGCAATTGCGGCAAAAGAGAAAAACACCAGATATGGGGAGGAGGAAACTAAGTGGCCATTACCGCCTGCGTTTCGTGAGCTTGTTTTACCACCTTTACGTTCCGAAGAGACGGGACAGGAAAGCTCAGAACGAGTTCTCCCTACCGCTCCCCTCGCTTCTGCCCTGAGTAGCCCTGACGCGTCCAGCCACACTGTGACGCCGGAAAGCGAGAATTCTACTCCTGGCTCAGAAGATGGGCTGGGGATAGAGATCGCTAAAGAAAGGTGTCGGGCTTGGAATGCATTGGCACGAGAGGGGTTAGAAAAAGGGGATGAGGAGATGACTCAGATGGCGACAGCAATGGCTTTTCCAGTTCAGTTTCAGCCGAACCCAGCTGGTGGACTAAATGCTACTGTTACGGCATTAGATTGGAAGCTTTTGTCACAATTGCGCTCTACAGTGAGTTCTTATGGTGTTACTGGTGAACCGACTCGTCAAATGTTAGATTATCTCTGGAGCACTCAACTTCTTTTGCCTGCAGATTGTCGGGGTATAGCAAAGTTAATTTTCTCTCCTAGTCAGTGGTTGTTGTTTAATGCGCATTGGCAAGCGAGAGTGTTAGAATCGATAGCGGTACAGCGGCAAGCAGGAGATCCATTACAAGGGGTTACAATGGATGAATTAATGGGGTTAGGACCTTATGCTAGAGTAGAAGCTCAAGCATTGCTTGGTCCGGATAAAGTGAGAGAGGCAATGAGGTTAGTGAGAGAAGCTATAGAACAAGTGAAAGAGCCAGGCGGAGTTCCAATGTATATGGGGATTAAGCAAGGGAGAGAAGAGACTTTGGGCAGTTTTGTAGATAAGTTGGTAAATGCAATTGAAAGAGCAAGAGTACCTCTCTACATGCAGGGTGCTCTCTTAAAACAATGTATTTCACAAAATGGCAATCCTGCTACAAAGAGTTTATTGAATACATTAAGGGCACATTGGACTGTAGAGGAGGCACTTGAAAAAGCGTCATCGATACCTACTGGACCTCAGGCTTTTCTTGTAGAGGCAATAAAGAAATTAGGGGAAGGAATGAAAGAACAGGCTCAGGCTACTCAAAGTCAGGTTATGGCAGCCCTTGCGCCTCTCCAGACTTCAGCAGCAACAGCAGTTAAAGTGCAAACACCTAAAAAGGGGCAGCTACGGTGTTACCGATGCGGAGCTCCAGGGCATGTACGAAAGAATTGTACAGCCAGAAATGTATGGTGTCAAACTTGCCGATCCAACTCCCATAATGAGGTGGCTTGCTGCAGACGGTCGGGAAACTCCACACGGAGCGCGTTCGCCGGCCGCCGCGCAACGACCAAAATTGCAGCCGCAGCGCAGTCCTTCAACCCGCCACCCGGGGAAGTCTCGGGTTGGACCTGGCAGCAGCAGTAGATGTTATTCTGTTAACAAATAATCCTCAAACAATATCTACGAATGTACGAGGACCTATCATCATTAATGGGAGAGCCATGGGAGCTTTATTATTAGGAAGATCATCGGCATCACAATGTGGACTATTTGTTTTACCGGGAGTTATTGATGCAGATTATGAAGGTGAAATCTATATTATGGCATATACACTGAATCCACCAGTAAAGATTGCACAAGGACAACGGATTGCACAGCTGGTGCCTCTGCCACAAGTGACTCAAACAATACGACCAATAACTGAGGAGAGTCGCGGAAATAAAGGCTTCGGATCCACAGGAAGCCTGACCCTGCTAACACTGGATCTGAGTACGAGACCCAGAAAGACTGTTCACCTGTCATTTCAAGGTAACGCAATAACTGTGGAAGGGTTGTTAGACACAGGCGCAGATTCCAGCATACTGTCGCCTTCTTCTTGGCCACAAGGCTGGCCATTACAAGAGCATACCACTACCATCACTGGCGTGGGTGGTTTAACTTTAGCTAATCGAACGCCGCCCCTACAATTAACAATTGAAGGACAAACAGTCACAGCGGTGCTTGCTGTAGTGCAATTACCTCCAGGGGTAAATTGCTTAATTGGAAGAGATGTGTTAGCACAAATGGGAATAGTTTTGACAAA
The DNA here is from genome assembly GCF_047716275.1 of Strix uralensis. Classification (NCBI taxonomy): domain Eukaryota; kingdom Metazoa; phylum Chordata; class Aves; order Strigiformes; family Strigidae; genus Strix; species Strix uralensis. The sequence continues at coordinate 46,202,517 of NC_133975.1, forward strand.
CGATCACCATTTATTCTAATGGCCATTGCTTGGACTTTCCCGATCCCTATAACTTGGACATCTGACAATCCAATATGGGTAAAGCAGTGGCCACTAAAAAGGGAAAGTCTTGAGCAAGCACACTTGCTAGTACAAGAACAATATCAGCAAGGACATTTAAGATTATCTACTAGTCCTTGGAATACTCCGATATTTGTCATAAAAAAGAAATCAGGCAAATATCGACTTTTGCATGACCTTAGAGAAGTAAACAAGCAAATGGAACCAATGGGGGCTTTACAACCAGGTATGCCGAATCCAGCTATGTTACCTTATGAATGGCCTATATTGATTGTGGACTTAAAAGATTGTTTCTTTACGATTCCGCTTCATGAAAAGGACATGCGCCGATTTGCTTTCACTTTACCGGCAATAAATAGAGAAGGGCCAGATCAACGGTTTGAATGGACAGTTTTACCGCAAGGAATGAGAAATAGTCCAACTTTATGTCAGATTTTTGTAGATGCAGCCTTACAGCCGTTACGTCAAAAATGGACTAATGTTATAATTTATCACTATATGGATGATATATTATTTGCACAAAAAGAACCATTTACAGAAGCACAGATAAAAGAAATTGTAAACACCCTTGCAAAGCAAAGATTGGTAATTGCACCAGAAAAGATACAAAAAACAGCTCCATGGAAATATTTGGGATTGTCTTTGATGAAACAAATAGTGACACCACAAAAATTGACAATTAATCCTGAAATTTCAACACTGCATGATGCTCAGAAGCTATTAGGAGATTTACAATGGCTAAAACCTATAGTGGGCATCCCAAACGAGCTTTTACAACAATTACGACCACTGTTAAAAGGAAATGATCCTGCACAGGTGGTGTTTTTATCAGCAGACCAGAAGCGAGTGCTACAACAAATTATGGATCGTATTACTTCTGGACAAGTGCGTCGGAGAGACGCTGAGCTCCCCCTGGACATACTTGTGTGGATGGGTTCACAGCATTTGCTCGGAGCTATTACGCAGTTTAAAAAGAAAACGGGGGAGACATGGGTGCTAGAATGGATCACGCCAGCATTACAACAATCAAAATCTCTACTTCAAAAAATTGAGGCACTAGCAAATTTAGTAAAGAAAGGTCGTGTGCGAGTTATTCAAATAAGTGGAAGAGAACCTCAATTCATATACTGTCCAATGCAGAAGGAAACCATGCAGTGGTACCTGGCAAATAGCACAGCATTGCAGGAAGCCATGTTAAATGGGCCAATGATGTTGTCAACTGATCAATTATCTATGGAACCTTTGAGATGGTTAGGACAATTACATTGGATTGAACAGCCAAAAAGACAACAGGCGCCGATTCCGAATGCCATCACAGTTTATACAGATGCAGGAAAGAAATCTCAGACAGCAGCTATAACGTGGCAGGAAGATAATACATGGAAACACGAGATATTAAAAGCCACAGCACAAGACACACTACAAACTTTGGAACTGTTGGCAGTAGTTTGGGCGATGGTTAAGTTTAATGAACCATTGAATATTGTAACTGATTCTATGTATGTAGCAGGAATAGTAGCAAGGATAGAAGATGCAGAAGTCAGGGAAGTACAAAATAAGCGTCTCTATGAGTTGTTCTTACAATTACAGAGGGCCATAAAAATAAGGGAACAACCGTATGCTGTAATTCATGTTAGGAGTCATAAATGGGATATAGGACTTGGGGAAGGTAATGCTCGAGCGGACAAATTGGTATCCACTGTTATACATGTTCCTATGCCGAAAGACAAATTGGCAAAAGAAGCACATGACATATTCCATCAGAATGCAAAAGGGCTAAAAACACAATTTGGCATCACAATGGCGGAAGCAACGGCCATAGTAAAAACATGCCCTGTTTGTAGTTTTCACAATAAAGGGGTTGGTATTGGAATAGGAGTCAATCCTAGAGGGACGAAATCTAATGAAGTATGGCAAATGGATGTGACTCACATACAAAGTTTTGGTAGACTTAAATATGTACATGTTACTATAGATACTTATAGCAAATATATATGGGCCTCTGCACAGAGTGGGGAAAAGGCCACACAGGTAATCAGACACTTAACATGTTGTTTTGCAATAATGGGAGTCCCGAATACTATAAAGACAGACAATGGACCAGCATATGTTGGAAGTCGAATGCAAAGATTTTTAAGCAAGTGGGGAGTGAAGCATGTAACAGGGATACCGCATTCTCCCACAGGACAGGCCATAGTTGAGAGAGCAAATGGTACCTTGAAACGTTATGTAGCAAAATATCAGGAAATACAGGATGTACAGGAAAGATTAGCAAAAACATTATTTGTAATGAATCACTTGTGTATATTTGGAGACGCAGAACAACCACCAGCTATGTTACATTATGAGAAGGCAAAAGTAAGTGAGGGAAGGAAAGAGATATGGGTAAATTATAAGGATCCAAAAGATGGATTGTGGAAAGGACCAGCTAAAGTAGTAATATGGGGAAGGGGATATCTTTGTGTTTCTACACCAACAGGCACCGTATGGGTTCCAGCGAGATGGGCGAAACCTGCCGCACCTCCCAATGACACCAGAGGAGAGACAAGCTCATCGACAGCGGCTGAAGATCCAGCCTGTTTTGACCCAACTTGAGGGTCTACTCGGACATTCACTTTACTGGGCAACATTGTCAGATGTATGGAGAATTATTGAGTGGTTAAATGGGAATGTAATAAGAAGTGGGCAAAATTGTTTAAACTGCAACAATCCAGATCATCAAGCGTGGGTAAAGGTGTTTTGTGGAGGATGTGAAAAAAGATATTGGATACACCAATCACAGCTATATTTTGGGTTAAGATGTATTAACTGTCGTAACACATGGATTAATGACAACCCACAGAGGGCATTAGCAAGGTTTGCAGGACAGCCAATTCAAGAATGTTTCGGTTTGTGGGAAAATCGAGAGTCGTTATCCCTGGCAGCGGCTGTTTGGTGGCTGCAGCATCATAAGCAATGGTTAGAACAGGAATCAAAATCTGCATGTTCACAGACTGAGTGTTTCATACATAGTGCTATTCCTACGTGGATACAGATTGCTCCCCGTAGGTGGGGACAGATGAAAAGGCGTTATGTAGCAATAAAAGATGGAAGTACAAAGAACAATTGATTAATCAGGATTAGGAATTTATTTGTGTCTCCACAGATGGCAACCTTCATTAAGATCCTATCCAGCGTGATTGGCCTGTTTTGGACAATATATCAAGCTGAAGGCTGGATGGTTTCACAACCTAAACAAAATGTCTGGGTAACTTTGGCAAACATGACACATCAAGAAACTTTGTGCCTTTCTACTACGAATCCGGAAAATCCATTCTCCACCTGTTTGGTGGGAGTGCCAGTAGACACATGGCCAATCCCACAAACCCTTCAGATTTTCTCTCTTTGCAACTCTCCAAAAAATTGTACAGATAATTGGGATGGTGTATACAGTCACCTTCCACAGGTTACGCAAGAACCTCAAGAGCTAGAGTTGCTAGGCTCTGTTATAATGGATGCTTGTGTGTTTTTTAATTACTCCTATAACACCACACGGAGAGGGCAAAATGTGAATGCAACTAATGCTGCTTATCGTAATTCAACTGCTTGGTGCAATTATACTTCGACTAACATCTCACGATCTTTTGCTGTTCCTCTTGCATTACCTCCTAGTGTGTTTCTAATCTGTGGAGATCGTGCCTGGGGAGGCGTCCCATCTAAACTGAATGGAGGCCCGTGTAGCCTCGGACGTCTCACGTTATTAACACCAAATGTGTCAATGATTCTGAATATGACTCGAAAACATAAGCGAGTCCCAAGGACCGTTCATCGGTTTGAAAGTTCTTGTCGAGATAACATTGAATTCTGGAATCCAGGCCAAATCATAACAGCCTCCATATTGGCACCAGGAGTTGGTGTTGCAAATGCCTTAACTACTTTGAATAAGTTGGGATGTTGGCTTAGCAAACAGACTAATGCTACTTCTTTAGCTTTAAGTGGTCTTTTAACTGATGTTGATAGTGTTAGACATGCTACTTTACAGAACAGAGCAGCTATTGATTTTTTGCTCTTAGCGCAAGGACATGGATGTGAAGATTTTGAAGGAATGTGTTGCATGAATTTGTCTGACCACTCAGAATCTATTTTCAAAAGCATACAGCAGCTAAAGGATGGTGTCAAACATTTAACAGAAGATGATGGATTAGATTGGTTAACAAGGATGTTTAAAGGATGGGGACTTTCAGGATGGTTAATATCTCTGATCAAGTCTGTGGGGGTCATGATCTTGGTAATTGTGGTTGTGCTTTTGATGTTGCCATGTATTGTCAATCTTCTGCAAAGGGCCCTGCAGAAGACTGCCTCTGCAATATTTTTAGCACAAGTGCAAAAAGAAAACGGGGGAGATGTGGAGCAGTTTGCTAACAACTGGCTACGTGAGAAAGGGCACAGCACCGAGGAACTGCTGACAACGGCGACGTGATGGGAGAATACCGAAAAGTATCAAAGAAGAACAAAGAACAGAAGCAGGACTATGTAGAAGGCCTTGCAGAAATCATAAGGGGAGAGATTGGTATTTAACCTTAGCAACCAATGTATCTAACCTTAGCAACCTATAAGGAGCTTGCTTTTTGCAATATGTATGAACTAATTATTGTGGATATAAAAGAAGTGTGAGTACTAATAAAGTTGAGCCTTTGTGCATTAAATGATGGCTGGGCTCCCTCTGCGTTCTTTCAACACAGTGTTTCTGGGGTCTGGGGCTTCACTTGCTGTTGTGGTTCATAAAAAAAAATTGCAGTTACTGTACTGTTGTTAGTTATCCACACTGACTATATAAGGTAAAATATAGAGAAAGTTCTTTGACTTCAAGTAGGAAGAGTAAGATTCAAAAAAGGGTATGTGGGCTGTAGTTGCACAGAGGTGCAAACACAGGCAATTATTTAGTATAATCAAAACGTGGAAAGTTCTAAATAGGTTACTATAGAAATCTTCAATTTCTGAAGGTCCTGTGAGTAAATGGTTTCAGATGACTTAAGGCTTTAATTCCACCTTAGTTGGAGGAGTCTTATAGCGGATCTGGAGTATTTGCCCAGAGAATCTACAAGTGATTTATAAAAGATGAAACACCTAGCTGATGCTTTTTTTGGTCTTAAAAGTGCTTTGATTAAAATAAATAAATAAAATCTAGTGATATGTTTCCTTTTACCTAAGCTTGTGCATCTAAAATTCAGGTACCTAGATTAGGCTTGTCATGCAGACTTCTGTAAGCAGTTACAAAATAGTTCCAAGCCAGATGCAATCCATCCTGCCTGAGGTCAGCGACATTAATTTTCCTCTGAAAGTGAGGTTTAGGCTTCTTCAGTCTTGCGCACCTATCTCTTAATCAGCTGAATCCTTCCTAAGTGACTGTTTTGCAGCACTAAGCTGCTGCCTACTTGAGAGGATTATCATGTATTTGTGGATAGTTGTCATTTAAGTGTTCCTATACTAATCTTGATTTTTCTGAAGTGATTTAAAATAAATTACTTCTGATGACATGTAAAAGAAGTTGACAGGTTTACAAAGACTTGCATGTTGAAAACTGCTCTGTAATTAACAATTTTGTTATCACAGTTTTAATCAGATGATCAAAATTTGTCACTTTGAGAAATTAATAAAAGAATATTTTTATAAAAAGAGGAAAGTAATGGGAAGGTTTTAAATAAATAAATCAACCCTTCATTTTTTCTCTGACTACTATGCTAAATAACAACCTGTTGTGGTTTAACCCCACCTGGCAACTAAGCACCACACAGCCCCTTGCTCACTCCCCACTGGTGGGATGGGGGACAGAAGCAGAAGGGTGAATACTTTTATAAATTAGAAATACTTCTTACTGCTTACTGTATCTTGCAACAAAATGTAACTAAAATGGTTGTTTACATTTCTCAAATTCTTAACTTCAATGTAAGCTGACCAATTAGTCTTCAGTATGCGATATGGTCAAAAAAAATTATACTTTTTAGAGTTTGCCTGTTTTCTGGTAAGCTGGTTTGAGACAGAAGGCAGTTGCAGTCAACAAAATTAGTGTTATGTTCAAAATTGAATGAGTGTTAATATCTTTTCAGTTATAGACTCATCTGCAAAAGTATCACAGCTACATTTCCACAATAATATGTCATAGAAAAAGTTACTTTAAATACTAGTTTTGTTGAAAACAAAAATTTGCAATACTACTTTTGTCAAACGTTTTTCCTTTTTATTTAGAAGGGAAAACCCAGCTTCTACACTGCTCTATCTCTAGTTTTTATTTAAGAAAAAAAGTATATTCATGGTTTAATGTGATGTTCTGATTCAGTTTCACTGTAGATGCATTTAATTGGTTGATCTGAAGTTCTTTATGAGAAGGGAGGAGTGGACATTTTCATTGTATTCAACATCCTACTTGGAACTCATGCCTGTTCCTTTCCTCTATGAAGATTATGTTCTAATTTGAGTTCATTGCACTACATTTTGCATGAAAACAATGACTAGTATTTTTTTTTTTCTTTTCTTTTGAGGGGTGTGGGGGCAGCGTGCACAGAAAAAAATTGCTAAAGAAACAGTGAAATTAGGATTCCCTACCATGACCGTCACTGAGACCATTCTCTCTCTGACGAATAGAACAGTAATCTGAATTTATCTTCTTCTCTGCTGAAGCTTTTTAAACTTTTCACATGCTGACAGCTTTAGAGAGAAGAAACCTGTATGTATATAAGTTTAAAATGTTCACTGGAATTCGTTTGCTTTTTTCAAACTTCACTTTGTTTTCCTGAACTTGCATTCTTTCACCTCTGTATTTCAGACAAAAATCACAGCTTATATCTCAAGAAGTTTTATGGTCATTCCCAAGATCTCAGTGTTGCTATGCATTGTCATTACATGGATGTCACAGAAACTTTAACAGTAACAAAGAATGAATGCATTGAAAGAGTAGGTAAAGGTGATTTAGATTTTTTTTCAGTTTACTTTTAGATTAAAATTTATGACTTTTATTTATTTTTGTGACAAGCTAGATGATATACTCTAATAGCTCTTTCTGAGAGCTGTGCTAGGCATGAATAGAATTAAATAAATCCAGGAACTGTAACGAAGCCTGATGGGAACAATGTATTATTGCATTACCAGAATACTGTTCCTAGGGCTAGTCTCTGGTTTATATTTATCACTTTAAGAGACACTATATTAGTTGTTCTTTCATGTTATAGGAGTGAGTTTGGTTATTATGAAATAACAGCAATGTCCATAGCTATCTTATTAATTTCATTATTTATTATCAGTTTTGATAAGAGAAGTCAATGAAAAATAGGTGGCTGAAGAATACAGCTTGTGAAGTAAGCTTTTCCTTCAACAAAAGTTCTTCATATCCAGATACTGTAATTTGTTTTGATGTACTTCATATCCATAGGGAAGAATTAAATAAATAAAGTGGTTTTTAAGTCAATCATGAATTCAGAAGGCAGTGGTTCCTCCTTAGCAACCACTAAAGTTACTCATAGCAGGAAGATGGGGAAATATTTTGAAAGAGCATCAGATAACAAATTAAGCATGGCCCAGAAATTTCAATACTTATTTTTAATTATTTTGACCCAGTGTTTATTTTAAGGATATAATAAAAAATATAAAGTATTATTTGCATATTTATAGCATAGGTTTGGGCTTATCTATACACAAATAAAGTATGTCTTAGTTGGTAAAAATCCTTAAAATGGAGACCTAATTTGGGAGGCTATATTGATGCTGATACTATTTTATGGCTTGAAAAGTTAGAGGTAGGTGATAACTTAAACAGGATACTTAGGGTTTAGTTGATATATGGCCGCTGTTTGCTTGTCTGTGTAGGGTGAGTTTTTAAATTTTGATAGCAGAGATAAGAATGTTTGCAATCAGCATGTATCAAATATTACTAGTGTATGGGAACAGCTGGGGAAAATTAAATGTCTAACAGCAAAAATGCAGTCTAGTGTAACAGGCCATACATTTCATTAGAAAAGAGTCAAAATGTTTAGGTTTCAGACTTTTTATAGATTCATGAGTACATTAATATAGCATTTGCTTTTTTAAGCATATAATTGGTGTAACATTGTAATTGGTGTAACAGAGCTCAGAACTTGAATTCTGTATCACTGACTTTACACAAAGAAATTCTTTCCTTCTGCAGAACTGTCCTGTATTTTGCACTCAGGTCCCAGATGAAGAAATGAAGGAAATCACTCCTGTTGTGGTTGCAGGTTTTTGGGTTTGTTTTTTGAAGTACAACAGCAGACACTGGGCCATATCTATAACTTCTACAACCTGTAGACTTCTTTCAGTTGCCTGATGCCTTCTTACTGAATTACAAACATCCTTCAGTCCCTGTTGACCATCCTCCACAAACTGCTTCCCCTGCCATCATCCCAGCTCCTTCCTAGTTGCATGCTTGCTGGTGCATCTGCACTTACTGTGATATCAGTCACCTTGTGTTAGAGTCTGTAGCACAATTTTATTTCCTGTAACAGCAGGAAGAGGTTTCAGCAGATCACCACAAGTTATTCTAGGGTTGAATTTCCTGGACAGTCAGGTGTTGCATCCTTAACTGGAGAAGATAATGATGGACCGATTCTCTCTTTGCTCTCCCTTGATTCTCATTCTCATAAGGACTGTAATTCTCTTGCATATTTGCTTGTTATCTCTTTTGTATTATCTTTGTATTGGGCTGTTTCAAATGTATTGGATATGTTCTTGTTCTCATTTATATACTGTAAAGCTACTTCTACCCAGCTCTAAAACTACGTTCCTTTAATGACCAGTAACTAACCTTCTTGGCTTGTGTTTTTACCCTTAGAAATCTGTTAGCATCCTGGGCTTCTATTATTAGGGATTTCTGCTGAAATAGTATTATTCTTGTCATTCTGAATGCACAGTGAATAACATCCCCTGTTTATTTTCAGTAGGAGTAACACCATATCCTTTTTAACCTTTCGTCACCCTCCTGCTTCCCACCCCCACCTTCCCTTCTGTTCCCATCACCAAGTATTACTGAATTTGGAAGTCATGCTGGCAATAAGAAGTGATCTTAAGGATCTCTCCAGAAAAGGTTTAGAATCAGTACATTAAGAGAGTGTCATAGGAATGCTATTCCCCACAAGCTACCTGTCTGTGCCCCAGAGCATCACCGTCATGCAACAGAACCTGTGACATACGGACACACTACTTCACTGGTATGCTAGGGGAATAAGACATATTTAGACAAAATAGATATGTGGTCCATTTGTGACTTAGAGGATTTACTCTATCTTTTAGTCATTTCCACAGGTATGCAATATATACACCTTGATTATTAAAAACAATATTATCTCCTTTATTATTTTGTTATACTTTATTGAACAGTTTTCAGTTGCAGCTAAAGAAAGAAGGTAATCAATAGTTCTCAGAAAACTTGAAATCGATTCATAATATGCTCTTTCTATAGTAATTTGGTTTTTGTAGTATGATAAAAATCCATGACAGGCACCAAAATGCATTTGCAGAATTAAATCCCTGTATTAGCATAACTGTAACAAGAATTTAACAATGACTGCAGAAGCATAACCACAAAATGATAGTAGTTTCCTGGATATTTTCCCCCCCTCTTCACTGAATATGTGTTAAATGTAGTTGTATTTTTATAGAGAAAAATAATTGCTTACATTTTGCTCTGCCAGTGATGTTCTGTATGAACACTAACCAGTCTCAGTGAAACTTACTGTGCTCTGCCTGATCTCAAGCAGAGCGAATGAAATACTCATTAGATGGGCATTATCTGCATCGTTCAATACATAACTGTCAGGAAGAAGTAGGCAAAGGGGTAGCAATAGTGTTTTCCTACATGTCTTTAAGCAGATAAAATGGCTTAAAAAGGAAATAGAAAAGAAAGATACTTTTTCCGAGAAAGCCTTGGATTTCATCTATGCTACACTGCATGAGCTTCTGATTCTGACAACACTGTCATAATGCATGTGATTTTAAGAGTAGGTCTTTGCCATGATACAAACATTACAATGTAGTATTCATAAGCTATGGAACCATTCTCTTACTCTTTGAAACCAGTCTAATAATATTCTTTAAGTCATTAGGTTGCCTGCTACATGGATTAACTGCATGGTTAAGCATACTAAAGACTAACAGCAGCTGAAATGGGTTTTCAGAGCCTCCTGTTTTCTTCTGGTCAACAAGATAAATAATCATGTAATTCAACATGGTGGTAGTCCGTAGGTGGATGTCACTGTCATGTTTAATGATCCATGGGTTGCTTTTTCCCTTTGTGTATAAACCAGAGTTTGGAAAAACTAGCTGTGTTACTTTCCTTGGGCTGTGATCTGTCTGCTCTCCCGGCAGGCCTCTGGGAGCCGACAGTTGCTTGGAGGTGCCTGTTGGTTCACCAGGGCTGCTCTGGATATATGTGTTGGTGAAACAAGGTGCATTTTGATTAGTGGGATTCTTTTTGTTTGTTGGTTGGTTTAGTCTGGTTTTTGTTTTTTACTGGGGACCTTAGGGATGAAGTTGCATCATCTTCCAACAGTTTTCAGATGTCAGAAAATGGACACTGACATCCAGGGGATTTACCATTATTGGTTAACACTACATGGCCGTGTCATTATACAGAACACTGTTGTCAGCTACATCAAACTAGGGTAAAGTTTCCTTAAAATTTTACCCAACACCAGTGGAAACAATTGGGTATAATTTTTTACTGTCCTGGTGGTGATGGTGCAATATACTGTTAATATAATGTTGTATTTGAGCTTTACAGTGTGCTTACTGGCTCCAAGCAGTGGAATTTAATGTGAGCACTGGTAGCTTAGCATCGTGAATATTAAGACTTTTCATATATGTAGGAAGAATAAGGAAATATCACATCCATGGGGAAGTGTGATATTTTCACCAGTAGGAAAAGGTTTAAAAAAAAGCGCCTTCAAATAAAAGATATTCTTAATGAGGATGAGACTGTATTGACATATGACTGCATATATTTATGACACCAATAAGAACAGTTAGTTGGATGATCTTTGGAATGACAAATAGCTCTCACATTGGAAAAGAAACATATTCATCTCATAGTGGACATGCTGATTTAGATTGCTTCTTTATATGAAATGTGTAGAAGTTATGTTGTGAAAAATTTAGCACGCTTGATCAACAGTTATTTTTTGTACCTTTCATTCTTTAGTAATTTAAAATTTGAAGTGCTCAGTAAATTAAGTCAGTGATTCCTAGAGTGTGTTCTAGTTGAGTGGATTTAATTAACAGTTGTTATTGTAGTAATGTCAGAAGTACTTGAAACATCACTCTGAGGAATTTGCATTAGTTTTCTGTTTACTCCAGAGTCTTCCAATCACTCAGCAACAATATACAAGTGGTTATCTTCCCAAAATCTGGGAAATGTTTAATCCTGGTTTTCAAGATCATTCAGAAATGCCACAGCCTGCTGATCTTAGAGGTGTATTTCTATTAAGAAAAATAATAGTAAGGAGGAGGATGTCAGCTGCAGACAGCTGAACAAAATGGATTGAACAATAAAACTGTCAAAAACATGTGCTTCCAATATGTATAGAATTTCTCTAAGGAGGATCCAAACATAGATTTAGCAAAATTGTAAAGATAGATGACTGTTTTGTAACTCACTCAAAACTTCCTTTCAGGGAGTAGTAGGCCACTGCCATAACCATTTAGCAGAGAAAGAGAAGAAATGTGTCTGTCCTAGAGCTGAATTACCCAAAGCAATTGGGTTTTCCATACTGCCTATGAGCATCATGGCAGCAAGCAGTGAGGGAGGATCTGCTTTTGCCTTTGTGCTGCCTTGCTGTAGGCCAGTGTATCATCTCTTGGCTGTGATGAGACCTCTAAGAGTGGATGAGTGACCCTGCACCCCACTCCTGCTATCCCAGAGACTTTATTCCTCTGTGTAGTGGAGATGCAGTGGTGTGTCTACGAGGGAGTTTTGCTGCTGCTCTGAGCACCTGTTGCCAAACACCTTCAGTTGCATGCTGCTGTGGACACCACTGAAAATGTTGAGACACAAACTCCACTCTTCTCACTATTTTGACAGAAAACATATGTACTTCTGTTATTGAAATCATAGCATTGTCATGCATCTTAATGATATCAGCAATAAGACAATTTATTTATACACCAGGCAGCTTACTGAAACATTATTTGTTGTTTGGGGGTTTGTTTTAGAATATTTCCCTGTTTTGGCTATATTAACAAAGTAGGCTTTTTCCTGATAGAACTTTGGTTTCCTCTAGAATTTGAGACAGAAGGTCCAGAATGATATATTTTAAATATCCTGTTGTGTTACATGTATATGTAAAAATTTGCCTTTGATCTCTGGTTAACAGGAAAAAAAAAATTAAAAAATCCAGTGAGGTCTTCCATGAAACTAAATTTTCTTGGTCATCTTTACCGATTCTACACCTCTACATTTCAAGTAAAACAGTGGAAAATTATGTAATCATCCTGCCTGTAGGAAACAGAGAGGAAAAAACTCTTCACTTTTTTAGTAGATTTCAGTAACTTCAGTGCCTAATCGAAATAGGGTAACCAAGAAATAATCCTTCCATCACATTGGAGCACATGATACCGCCCTAGTGGCTGTGGTGTCTGAATGAGCTGTTTCAAGTTTTCAGCAAGTGAGATTCCTGTGAAACAGTTACAGCCATGGCTAGAGTTCAGTTTTCTCAGGTAAGACTATAATGCAAGACATGGCCAAAAATCTTCAGACAAGAAAAAAGTATGCACTATTCCCTTAGTATAAAAATATAGATATATTTTGCCTGCACTGAATAACATTTGCTCTGGGATTTGCCATCACAGAAAGATGAGTACCAGCAGCTTTCAGTTTGTAGCGATGACCTCCTTTCCTCCTAGTGCCAGGACTCTGCTCAAATGTTCTAAGCAGTCTTGTCTTCCTGCACCCCAGAGAGGTAACGTAGCTGTAGGCTTTCCCTGAAGTCTCTCTCGAGTCAGTTTTTGTACTGAGTATGCACAAGACAGTTGCTAAGTTAAGCAAGTTTCTCTGATTTCTCCCAAACAACCTAATTATAAGATAGTTAAACACCTTCCAGTAGAACTGTGTGAACATTCTCAAACTTCAGATGCCTGCAAAACCCCAAAACAAATAAACAAACAGAAACTGAATCAAAACCAAAACACCTAGAAAACAACTCAAAGCTTGCTGGATATATGATGAAATGATACAATTATGCACCTATTATTTCAAAGTCGTTCTGAGCACAAGGAAGAAAGGGAGCTGGAAAAAGTGTTGAGAAGTTGTAGGAAAAGAATGTGATTATTTGCGCAGATGCACCTGCACATACCTTGTTCCATGTATTTATGTGTCTGTGTATGTATTTTTTTGCTATCCTTATCTATCTTCCTTTTTACCTGACAAAATATGTCTTTATGGGTTAGTGTATTCTCTGGTAGGAGATTCTGCCTGGAAGTGCCTGAGGCAGTCTGCGTAGTTCTGTGAATGCCTTGTGGTCACACCAGACGGGTTGTGTGGGCTGGGGGACTCTGCGGGTACTTGCAGCGTATCCAGGTGGGACTGGCCTTTGTAGGATATGCAGCACGGGAGGGAGAGTGAAGGAGCCTTTCCCCCATTTGGTTTTGTGAAGGCCTTTGTACTAGCTGGTGTGATGTTGCTTTAAAATCATTGTCTCACATCCCTTGATGGGATAGTACCGTGTTTGTGTTCCAACATCACCTGCATTGAATACACATGATCTGTGCTAAAATGAGGAAAAGATATAGTTGGATAGTTATAGATATATATGTGTGTGTATATATAGATAGATAGACAGATGAGTGAGTAATGAGTGAATTTTTCTTCTTTAAGTTCAGGACAACTTTCTGAGTAGCTGCCTAAACACAACTTATAACTCAGTTCATGACAGTCTATATCTACTATAATTTGCTGGTGTATAACTTAAAATTTCAAATTTATGGAAGACTACACCTTTAAAAGTCTGAAGCCACTGATCTCATCTTCTGAGGTAGAGAAGTGTTTGCTGGAAACTCAGGCTGGAGAGCAATAAATCCATTGGAAGCCAAGAAATGCTTGGTGCTAGGAACAAAACTGAAGGTCTCATTTAGAATAAGTAGCAATAAGAGGGTGCTTTCACCTGCAGGAAGATTACATCCTTTAAATCAACTTTCATTCTTAAGGTTTTTTTTCCTGTTTGCTAAGAAGCAGATTTCATTCTAGACCATATGAAAGCTTTTCCTGCTATTATTGATGTAAAGCCTTCTGGAGCTTATAAATCACAAATAACTTTGCTGTTTCACTTCATAGCTCCCACATCCACAGTTCCATGTATTCAGTGTGTCATTCAAGGTGGATAGAGTTTCATCAATCTTCAAAATGTGCAATGGGATAAGTTCCCAATGTTTAATTTTTCAGTCTGTCTCAAAACTTTAGTCATAGTAGAAGGAAGGCAAGCCCAAGAAACAGATGTTTACTTGGAGAATATAAAGAGAAATCTTTACTCAGAGCCAAAATAAACAAAATTTTATCTAATAACAGAATGTGAATCGCTCTTGTACTTCATCTCAACTCAGTGTTTTAAAAGGAGGAAAGGTCTTTGGCTTAAAAAAATAAATCAAACATGCAAAATAGCAAAGCCTCTGTAATTGTTGTGATGTTTCTTTTATCTCCTTTTGGAAGCAAACTGTTTGAATTTTATTTCTTTTTTTGTTTACTGTTACAAGATTAATTTTTTTTTACCATTTAAGTACCCTTCACACTGTAGAGATAGAGGCTATGATCAGTGATAGAACAATATTATGTGCAAAATAATTAATTTTAAGCTGTTAAGAATTTTGTTAAATAGATGGTAATAGGGTACTGTCCTATGCCACAAGAAATCCTTTCCTATTTCCATAAAAATACATATTTTGTTGTCTCTACAACTGGAAAGAAAGTATGTCTTTCAGGGCCTGTTTGTTAGTGAAGTAGTTCACTTCTGATAATATAACAACTATGTCTAATTGAATTTAGATATATTATCAAAATGGCTTGTGGCAACCACCAGCTAGCATACTACTTGATCTTCTCTGTAACTTAGAGCTTGTTTTATTATTCATTATGTGACAGAGTAGTGTTCATTTTACCATTATCCTCACATGGCACTAAAAATCAATGCACCAAGTCATAAATTACTACTAGCTAATAACTAGTCTGTAGAGCTTTAATCTTACATATAAAACCAATGTTGATCATTTAGTTTTTCTACAAGTACATTTTTGTCGTAACATCCCTTCAACTATGATGACAGGAAATGTCATGGATTTGTTTAAAAAACCCCACCAAAACCAACCAAACCCCCCCAAACAGCATAAAAATAAATAAAGCCCCCTGAAGTTCATTGCAATATACTTATTTGGGGCTGACTCCATAATGAGAACATACTATGGGGAAGAAGCATAACAAAAAGGTTGCTATGGGCTTTACAAAAAGTGTATAGTTTTAAAATTGAATGTCAGCCAGGGGAAAAAATGAGAGAGGGAAAAAAAAAATCTAAGAAAAAGGGTAAAAGACACTACACTCCCAACAGGCAGAAAGTTCTCATCATTTGTAGGACAAGTGAATGATGTGACTACTGGTGCAATTTTTGTAGGTAGGTCATTGTTTGAACCCATGATTTCTTCCTGGTTTATACTGCTCTTGACTAATTACTGTGTGCAGTAGTAAACCTGCATTCAGCTGAGAAAAGAAAAAGAAAATGCAAAATTTGTCCTGTTTGAGGAATATCCAAAAAAGAGTGTCTAGATTTTACTCTTTTAACCTATAATCTCTTCCACACTCTGTCACAAGCTTCATGGATGAAAAAACTTTAAAAAAGCTTATGCAAATTGTCATAATGTAGTGCTAGAGCTGTTATGCTTTGTCGCCTGAAGGTCCATTCTGCACCCCTGTTTGCCACCTCCTTGTCCATTTAAAAGAAAGAAAATAACCCATTAAAGATCATCTTTTCTATTTGCACCAGTAAGTGAAGTATCTATACCAAGAGGTAACACTATCAATTTCTGCACTGGCCCAGAAGAAAAAAAGATCTATCCTCCCTTCTCTTTGTACATAGGTTACTAGGTATATGCAAGTACCAGGTATTAAAATTAGAATACTTCTTTTATCTTTTCAAGAAAACCATAATATGAAGTGATTGTACTATCTTTACAAAGTGCTGTAGCTATTGCCTATTTTATACTAATCATTTAGCTTTCCCATTCCTTTGTACCAAAAGCAGAATCTCATAAATGACTATACTACTTAGCTATTTTGATATTTTAGTGCTTTATCTAAAAATAATGAATGCATTTTATAACTAAAAATGTGTATTATTTAGAAACTCTCCAAAAATCTATTTATGCTCTTTGTCATACACTGCATCATGAGTACTTATTATTTTATTCACACAGCCAAGACTTCAGATCCAATCCAGCAACAGTTGGTGGTATAATCCGTTTTCCATATTAATCTCCACAACAGCAAACATTCTCATTAAGGCATCGCAGCATCCATTTGTTCCCTTACTCACCCATACACATTAAAAATTATTGTAACAAGTGAAATCTCATTACAGGGATTGTAACAAGATTTAAACACAGACTAAAAACAAACAAGAAACCCCAAAACAACAACAACAAAAAAAAGCCCAAACAAACCCCCAAAGTTAGACATGAGCAGACTTTTAGAGCCAGTAGTTCTCCAAATATATATTTTTCAAGATATTCAGCTTGTGAAATTTCTCAGGAAAGGAAAGAGGAAATAGTGAGTACTGTTCTTTTACTACAATTTACTGATGGAAGAGGAACAGAACAGGTGTAAAATGTGTTCTTTAAGTATTCAGCCTTGATTTTAAGTTACGAGCAAGCACTCAGAGCTGGACCCAGATAGGACTACCAAGTGCCAGGACTGCTAGCACTAGTCCCAGTTCTAGGACTGTTCTGACTCTGCAACAGAGACTAGATTACTTGTTTTCAGATATATTTTTACTTTAATGTTAGAGTATCAAAGAAATTCAACCTGTACACTGTATGGGATGGCTTGTGAGTTTTATTATTTTTGATAATGTGTTTAGTATACATTTTATGTGTATTAAGGTCTGTCAAAAAAGGTCATATTGTTTTCCCATAGGAAAAAGGTATCTCATGTTTTCTGAAACTGATGTGTGATAAGAATTTAGTGTTATAGCATTAATGATATTTATAACAGTTCTTGGTTTGAATTCAATTTAAGTTTTGTAAAAATTAGTGCTAGATGCTTCCTGGCAGATAATAACAAAAGCTAAAAGTCTGCGGTACAGATAAAAAACTTTGATTATTGTTCTGTTTTCAGTATACTGCATACTGATTTTGTTGCAATAGCATGAGTTTGGCTTGTTTAAGAAAAAAAAAATGTTAAAACCATAAAACAACCAATAAAAACCTACAGCAAATAAACCTTTTCTTGTATTTCTGTCTTCACCCTAAAAAAAAAACCCCCAAAACAAAACAAAGCCCACACAAAATATTATATCACCACATTTTTCAAAAATTAAAGGTCAGAAGGTACTACTGGATTATCTGTGTTTATGTATATCAAAAACCATTGTCTGTCTTCCAATACTGTCAAATATCTCATGAATATGTAAACAGAAACACAAGATCAGAAATCTTTCTGTAAATTACAGTTTGCATTATAATTTCTATAAAGCTACACAAGATGTCAAAGGATGGCTAATCCAGTACTTTTCTGATAGTTTGCTCTAATCATGAAACAAGTTTAATTTCTGTGTTCTGAGCTAGAACCTTGAGCTTAATTTAATGAACCCATTTTTGGCTTTTTTGTATAAGAGGAAAAATATCTTTGAGTCTGAAGACTGGCCTTTCCCTTAGAGGTAATCAGTGTTCAGTTTTTAGACTTGAGAGTCAAATATTTTGGTATTTATGATGGTTGTAACTGTTTCCAAAAGTTATCCTGAGCAGTTGGGAATAAGATGATGCCAGTAAAACTCAGTTTGGGATTACAGCAGTAAAGAATTTATTACTGATGTCATGGTACAGGTAAGTATTTATTCCTCTACTGGAATATCTATTTAAAGATATTAACTTCCAAGCTGGTGGCTGGTTAATCTTGAAACTGTCATAAATGAGTGCAATGTGAGGGTGATTATAGTGTGTTTTGTGTTTGAAAAAGGATTTTTTTTTTTTAAATTATTACAAAGTGCTTAGTCTTATTACTGATAGTTTGAGACTGTATTTCACAAATGAAAGTTCCTACTGCTACCACAATTCTACAATCTGCATGTTACCTAGAAAAAGTTGCATAATAACATAGCTTGTTCTCTACATGGGTTTTGGTAGTTTCCAAAAATGAAAGGTATAATCTTCTCTGCTTATATTAATTAATACGGCCCATATTCATTAGAGATCCTATAGACACTAGTTCTTAATTTTATCACTGACAACATACAGTGCTTGTTCCTACCTGTTTTATTCTGCTCCTTCTGCTCAGAATGTTTGTTATTAATGATTTTAACATTTGTCCTGTGAATTATCCAGCCCACTTCCAGTGGTGGCAATCTACATCAAACCAGCATCGAGCCTGTTGCCTGTTAGCCCTTTACTGATATTTTTGAATTAAAAGAAAATCCCTTCATATTTATTAAGCCCTTCTTTAATGATAGCGGAGTGACATTTTAAACTGGTTTTGGAAAAACACTGACATTTTAGAGCCAGTAACCACACAACATACAGGTATAATTTTGAGGAGAAAATTGTTTTTATGACAATTAGGATTCTTGGGGGTTCCCTCTACAGAAACTAAACAGTCTGGTATGAGCCCGAGCAGAAAGGTACTGTCAAGGCCGAGCAGTGCAAGGAGTCCATCTCTCAACTTGGGCCTCCACAAGGCTGGAGGACAAACCATATTGTCACTGCCACTTCACCAAATGACAGTAAAGACAGAGAAAGTGGAGAAAATGTGCTCTATGTCAGAAAGGGGTAAACAGATCATGTGCTCAGAGAAATTAGAACTCAGGGAAATGCGAGACCCTTCCCTTCACCCCAATCTTAGAGAGCAGTTAAGTGCCATGAGGGAATATTAAGCACTGTGTTGTGCAGCATTATCCAGGCCACAGCAGTTACTCCTTGCTTATGCAACATTACAAATATCTCAATTCATGCAATGTAACTTTAAAAAACAAACCAAAAAGAGCACACAGGAATATCTGTCTTGTGAGGATTCATAAATTTCTGTCATTTTGTTATCTGTAATCCCTAATATAGGCCAAAATACTGTCCTCAAAATGTCTTAAAAGTAATTTCTTTTTTTAAGTTAAAAATAGTTTAATGGTATTACTGAAGTCAAGGGAAAACTCCATTTGATTTCAATAGGATCAGGATTTTGCCAACATTTATAACTTTTAATGTGCTGCATCACCACAAGATACTATATATGATCAAGTCAGCAGAACTGCCATCTGCAAAATTCCTTTTGTGTCTGGAAAAATAAAAATATAAATGAAATTTTTCTAAAAATATATGACTCATATATATCACTCATCTGATTTTCTGTAAATAACCTCATTCTAAGGTGTAAAAAAAACCCACTCCAAAACAAAAAAACCCCAAACAAACACTTAATGTCCTACAAGAACTTCATGGATGCTTTATTATGGAGTCATTGGTTTTGTTGTGGAAACTATAGCTTGCTCACTGATAATAAAAGTTGATTAAAATTATTCAACAAGACTACCTGTAAATATAGTTGCCCAACTGTGGCCCAGAATCAAAGTCAAGGAATGGATTTAACTTAATCAATTAATAAAAGTGACATAATAAGAAGTTGACTATGCAAAAGATCCTCAGATAAGGTAAAAATACTGTGTCAAGATTATATACATCTATTTTAAAAGTATTTCAGCACAACGCCATAAAAATAACTTGCTCTTTTACAAAACAGCTTCTTATCTTCACAAACTTTTTTCTAACGTATTTAGAGTCATAATTTTAAAACTATTTGTATACTGAGAATCCCTTAAGAGGCAGGAAACAAGTTACATAAATTATCAGTGAATTTCAAAGGTGAGTGGGTGGCTATCTTCCTTGTAAACCTCATTTAAAAACATAGGCTTCTAACCCTGTTTCACATAGAGAGAAGGGGGGGAAGGTAATTTTAAAAGTTCAGAAAAATAATCATTTCAGATTTTTTTTTTTTTACCAAATCTACATTTCTTATGAACATTTTGTTTCAAGAATTTACAATGAAACAAACATTTTTTTGGCAATGAATGTTTCCTATGGATCATGATAATGAAGCTAGTAAGTCATGTGTTGTTAAATTCAACCTGTGTTCTAATGCACGGTACGGATGGAACAACAAACATTTTCAAAGATTTCTCATTTTCCAGATCATTTAGTTACTCTTTGCAGGGTACAAAGTAATTAGGCTCCTTCATAAATGTCTCTGTTTCTTAATATAAAAAAGCCTGCCTTTATTCTGTGCTGTACTCCAAGTTGCCTACTGGTACTTCTCCTACAGAACTCTGTGATCTCTCATTTGGCCACTGAAATAAATCACGAGCTCTGAGGACAATACTTGAAGTTACTGCCAACATAACATGTACTAACTTCTGAAATATTTGAATACTTTAAGTCTTTCCTTCAGTGGTGCAGATTCAAAGAATAGACAGTAATGCAAACACTTGAATATGTTGCTGGAATACACCTTAGGTCTTGGAACATTTGTGAATATTTCTTTTTGTATCTGTTTAGGCAGCACTTGTAAGTTGTTTGCACATTTTTTCAACTGTATATGAATAATAAATAATATGCATTAT
This sequence comes from Strix uralensis, assembly GCF_047716275.1. NCBI lineage: Eukaryota > Metazoa > Chordata > Aves > Strigiformes > Strigidae > Strix > Strix uralensis. The sequence continues at coordinate 46,223,414 of NC_133975.1, forward strand.
TTTTAAAAATACAAAATTAATATGTACCTTTCATTAATATATGTGCAAATACTTCATGCATAAGTGCACTCATTCTCCACTTACCCCCCTCCCCATATTTTTCTGTACTTGTGCCACTTAACTGTTTTCTCAGGTTAATTTTTTGTGGTATATCTATAGTGTGTATTTTAAGGTGTCATAGAAACAAACTACTTTCAAGGAAGGGAAAATGTAGCCACAGCAACATGACACATCATGTTACTGCAGTTGCAGTTTCCAGTCTGCATTCTAGCTTGCACAGGGATAGTTCAATTATTTTACAATGCTTTGTCTTACATGCTATAGCCTCAGTCTCTGTGCTGTCATCTGGATTTTTCAGACCTTGAGAAGATCAAGTGTGTTTGTTTCTTGTCTTATCCCCCACCCCCCATATTATTAGTGTGAAAAAAAAAATGCATGTGTTAATGTATAACAGCATGATAACTAGCTATATAGAAGATACTTGTATTTGTGAAAAAGTGCCCATTCTGGAGGAGGTTATCTCTTTCCTGTATGCTTGACTTTAATAGGTAGAAGGTCGGCACTTTGTTATTTGGTGAAAATATTCTCTCTTTAATTGGGATAAAAATCCTGATTTATAGGGTTTTAATTAAACTAATGCTGCTTAATTTTATCTATTTACACACTGTTTTGCACTGTACAAAAATCCAGGTACAAAGGTAAAATTGTCCTGTAGCATACAAAGGTGAGAAAGGACCCAGCCTTTGGTGAAGTCCTTAGTTTGGATGTCTGAGGCACTGATAAGCTAACACACACCCACTTCATGGAGCAAAGGTCCATCGAACCACCATGTGTCTCTAGGAGTTGTTAAAACTGGCTGCCACAGGAAGAGTATAAAACCAAGCCAAACATGTAATTCCACTGATACTCTCAGCTTTCTGGAAGAATAGGGTTTCTGTGTATTCAGTAATCCTGGACTTCTTTGCTTCTGACAAGAAAAGATTTAGGATGAACTCTGGAGTTCTGAAATGGAGACTCAACATCTTTTGTGACGTTGCTTTACCATAAACTTGTTTGAGTTGAATAGCTCGGCTAACAACGATGTAGTCTACCAGCAGAAAGCCTTGACTCAGTTCTTCCAAAGCATGTATGGGTGTTTAGCTGAAGGATTATGGTGAACCTTAGGGTTTCCTGGACCTGGTTCTGCCTGTCCTCAGCTCATGTTAGGATGAGAGGTGGTGCCCTTGCTGCTCCTTATCCATGGGTTTCTGTAAGGGGAAAAGTTCAAGAAGAAAATGAGGAGGATGCTTCAGGCAGGTCCCCAGTCAGGGTGACAGGTAAATTCACATGGTAGAGCACATTCCAGTTTGTACTTGAGGCTCATAATGAGAATGAAAAAATATTTCAATATAAAATTTATCAGACGTACTGTGCATATTTTCTAGTAAGGAAGCTGAAAACATGGAAAAAAAAAAAAAAAGGTTTGTAAATGTAATTTGAATGTATGGGATTTGAAGTTTTTTTATAAAAATAGCTTTATTTTAAGGTGGAGATAAACTAAAGGCATTAGAATTCTCATTCAGTTTTGTCATGGATGTTTAAGAAAATGTTAGCACTGTTTCTCTCTAATTTATCTGATGACAATTTTTATGTGAAATACAAATAATGGAAAAAATATATAGTTTAAATAGGATTATAAAAGACTAAAACTAAATAGTTGCAGTACAGCTGGTATTATCTAGTAAAACTGAAAGCCTAATGACTTTAAATATACAGTTTATATCTGTGGATAATGTTATGGCACTAAGAGATCAATTGTAGAGGAAATGATAGTGAAGAAAAAGCCAATCAGTGAATTTCATGTCATATCCATTTGAGAGTTGATTAGACAAGTTATAGACTGGCAGTTGCAAAACAGATTGTTCTTGTTAACATACAACCTTAAAAGGAAGTGTTATTTATACTAGGATGATTTTATGTTTCCCTTGTGCGCTGAAAAAGCAGCTGTGTGCATCGTGCCCAAGATGCCGAGTTTGGGGTAGGGGGTTAAAAGCATAAGAACGAAGAAGTCTTTTTTTTTTTTTTTTTTTTCTGTATTTCTCATACTTCTCACCTACCAAAAAACAAACAAAAAAACCTGACTTACAGAACACATTTCTGCAATTTCAGCCTGTGATGATACTATGTATTTTTTAAAAAAGAATAGATCCAATTTTGTTAGAGTAATGATCATTTAGAGTAGACAAAAAAAGTATTTTCTATGACTCGGATGTGAGTTCATTTTGTACTTGGAATGCACTTATTTGGCATACACTCTATCACCTAGGTATTATGAACCTTTGTAGGTTTTCTTTCTTAGTCTTCAGTTTTAATTAAATATATTTGACAAGAAATTAAATTTGCTTGTGTGAATCATACAAAATTTCTAAAGAAAAATCTTGACAATGTTAGAACAGGTTGCAATTCTGAATGTAAAAACTTTCTCATACACATGCAAACACAAGACAAAAAAAAAAAAAATGTAAATAAGATAAAACAAAAGTTGAAACCCTTCTTTCCTCTCCCTCTCCCTCTCCCTCTCCCTCTCCCTCTCCCTCTCCCTCTCCCTCTTCCTCTCCCTCTCCCTCTCCCTCTCCCTCTCCCTCTCCCTCTCCCTCTCCCTCTCCCTCTCCCTCTCCCTCTCCCTCTCCCTCTCCCTCTCCCTCTTCATTGTGGAAGCAAAGTGGAATGAGTAGTTTTTTCCAGTGTTGGAAAGTGTCTTTCACTGTTTTGGCTCTGGGTCCTTGTCTTGCTGATTTTGTCTTCAGAAACTGTGCAGCTTGAGGGAATTAGGTTGTCCCATGTGAGTTCAAAATAGCGTGAGCATTTGAGGAAATCCCACTTCATGGAGCAAGCAGCCTAGATGCCCTGAAATCTTCTCTTGATCTGGAGATTTCTCTTCCTTTCTACTATATAAAAATGAGGACCCTGAAAATTGCAGGTCTGGAAAACCTACTAGAGCACCTACAGCTCCTGGGCTCCGCTGCAGGATGCTGCTATTGCTTTTAGTTATCTACTTTATTTCACAAGTAGGGGACTGATACCTGCTGATCCAGAATGGTCATTTCAGTTAAACTGCATATACCCGAGGTTCAACAAAATAAAACAGTGCACTTAATTTCATTCGAAACACCTGTCAGTGTTGCAGCCTGCTTCAAAACATTGTCTTCTTAACTAGTAAATACGCATAACCAAATTGTTCAAAGCCCTGCTCCTTCAAAGATTCATGCCTGTGTATAGTTTCAGACAATTAGTAGTCTTGCTGAAATTGATGGGACTGCTCTCTGACTTTCATCTTGGCTCCACTGAAGACAATTTCAAATTTTCCACTGACTTCAGTAAGGCCATGCTGCTCTCAGAGTGTTTCATGTGCTGCATGCTGGATAATAATACAAAGGGATGCCACCCTTGTGAAACTAGATGAGCTTTTTTATCATAGTAATGTGTTTTGGTTTTGTTTTGTTTTCCACAGATATTGTGATGTTGTGCAGCATTCAAATAAACCTATAGAGGGGAAGGCCCTGGAGCAACTTCCATCTTTTAAATTTTGTAACTTGTGCTGCACTTTGCAGCTTGTTTCTTTTTAACGGTTTTCCCATTGGTCTTTTGTACAGGAATTTGTTGTCTTATGTTCCTCTAGTAAAAGATGTGTTCCCTAGCAAGAAAAATGACTCTGATGTCACATTATGACCCAACTGACTGATGATTCAAATTCTTCAATACAGAGTCCCTCTTCATATTTATACCACTGGTACTACTTATTCCCCCTTTTTATGTCTCCTTCTTCAGTCACCTTAGGAGGCTAGGCTTTGTCCAAGTTCTAGATTTGGACTATGCCTCATTTGTTGAAGTGTCTTTTTTGATTTTATTTCTGAAAATGCTGCATCTGTGATATCACCTCTGAAATATGCCTTTTACAGTCTAGACTGTGGATTTGATGTCATGTTTAAATGTCCTGAGTTTAGGCCTTGGTCCCCTTCCCATAAATGAAATACTATTTCCAGTATAGCTCAGGTGGTACTTACCTTGCAACTATTCTTCCCAGGAATAAGACTTTTTTGAAGTGCCTGTGGCAAGCCATCTCATTCAGTGTTTTATTATTGCATTGTTTCAAGTCCTCCATCAGACATACAGCCTTACTGTAACACATTGATGGTTTATTCTTTGTGTATAGATATACTGTAATGTATGTTCTGTTTGGACCATCTTCTAGTACTGGTGACCACCTTATCATACTCAGCTTATTATGTGGGGAATGTTGCAGAGTTTTGATCAGCTAAGTGGTAGTTTCATCACAGAACTGGCTTGCAATTTAACTTCCAGTCTCCTTTTGCCCCAAAGGTGAAAACTGAATTTGTCACTTCCAAAGGTTATGCAACAAGTTGTACGTTTCTACTTGATCATAATCACTGTCCATCTCTGTCATGTCTCTGTTAGCAACTACAAAGAATTGCTGGCTAGTGTTGATCCTAATGTTGCTTTCCAGGGCATCGCAAAAGGACTGCATAAGCGCTATGTCATTTTAACATTTGGGGATAGGAGTTTTGTTTATGTTTTTCTTCATCAAACACTTCTTTTTGGCTCACTAGCTCCCAAGCTTCTGTATGTACATATGTACATACTTCAGAAAGTTGATCATGCCTATAAATATTTTTTTTCATATTCTTTAATCAGAATAATTTGATTTTCCTCCCACCTACCCCCTGCAAAATCCAAGTAACAACTTGTTAGTAATTTTGTGAGTACAAATTTACTTTAGAGTTATCCCACTAGACTGCAGATGTGCTCAAAGCAGTCTCAGGTGCTATAATGATGCAGACTTTCTGGTGGGAGACAGAACTCTGCATTTGGTTCCCCAATGGATTCCATAGGGGAAAACGTTTCTAGTGCAAGCTTGCTTCCCACATCCTTAGCTCCTGAAAGCATACCTTGATAAATATTAATCTATGTACTTAGAGATTCATCTCCCTCCTCTTTCACATGGTGATAATTGTACTCAACTCTTACAGTGCTCATTCTATGCTTCTTAGAAGTGCAGTATTCTGTGTCAACTAAACTCCAAGTATTCCTTGTTTCATGGAATTCTTGCTTATAGTAGGCATTTGCAAATGGACATTAAAATGAAGTCCTTGCTTAGTGTTTCTGGACCCCAGCCCTGTGACAGGGATTCCACTACATCTGACTTCACAATCTAGCTAGAAGGTGACTAGCCGTTGTCTAGTAACATTGCTGAAATAAGGTAGTTAAACAGACAGCAGCTACTATATGCAGTACAAAGCTTTGTCTGCTTAAAAACCACGCTACAAACTTCAGCTGTGTAATTTCAAGTGTGAATTGTTAGTTCTTCTATTACTGGAGAAGTTATAAAATTAGAACACAATTTTTTCACATCCTTCTCTTGATGGCTGTGGAACATTCTTTTTGCCTTTATGATATTTTTCACAGCATATATGGAAAGATCATAAGACATATTTATAATTGGCTTATCTTGTCTTCTGTCTTGAGTCCTGGTAACTTTTAGTTTAAGTCTGTGAATTGTTCTATACTAGTGGATGTCATAATTTCAAACTTCCACCTGGACAGTTAGACTAACCTTGTTAATTAGAGGCATCTTTCAATATTAACTCTGAGAACCTGATGTAGCACAACCCTAAATACCTGTCTTCCTTTAAAGAGTCTTTAATATTTCCAGTATTAGCTGCTTCAGTCAAACTTGTTTTCCCCTTGGTTTCAGTTATAAAAGTAAACATATAAATCATCTTTGTTACCTCTTTATCTCACTTTATTTAAAATTGCAATCAAAGCTTTTATTGGTTGTTCTAATGTCTCAAGCATTACATAAAGAATTTCTGGTTGATTTCTAATTAATTTTAAACCAAATTTGAAAAAAATCTTTATCTTTTCCCACATCATTTTCTTATCTTCCTCCCCCCCCGCCATCTGACAGCTCTTACTGTTGGATGAAAGCTTGATTTTACATCTGTCATGATATATTCTGTTCTTAAAACTCCACAGCCCTCCACAGTACTGTGCTTGAGTTTTGCAGATTTTCTTGAGCTTTTCTTCCCCTGCTAAACACATTTGATGGTAGTAGTGCTCACTGGTCTGATGGAAGATGTCATGCTTCATGCTTTCTGTGTGTGAGAACATGAAAAAGAATATTTGCTTACAGTGTTAAATGATCTTTTTAACAAAACATATGTTTCCAGGCAGAGATGCTGTATAGCATTCTGATTGCGTGCATAAAGGTCAGTTTTGAGGTGCCTCTTCTCTATTTGCATTTCCTGTAGTGAGTCAGAAGCTGTAAAGCTTTTGCAGGATTAGGACTTACTCTAACCACAGTTCTTGTTTAGGTACAAGTAGCAATATTCAACAGAAGTGGGAGGAAAAAAAAAGACAAAAATAGAAAATTCTAAACCAAATGCATTAGTTCTTCTTTTCTCTTTCATTTAATGTTCATATAAATTGTGATGTATAAATATTATCATAGTAGGTATATTAAAATGTTGTAAGTAGACACAAAGAAGTATCCTTAAATTATAAATAAATAAATTATCTTTTTCTTTTCTCAAATTACCATGAAGATTTAAGGGTCTTGTTGCCTGTTCTTTACAGAACAGGTGCTGTTCTATGCTTCCAGTGGAAATTCTTCCCCAGAAAACAAGAGGTGCTGCCAGTCCTCACACTGAATCTTAATTTTGTTTGGCAGGATGCTGCAATACCTTAAACAGCACCTGAGGCCTTTAAATTCTTTAGAAGTATACATACATATGACATCTATACACCATTTGATTTCAATCTATTAACACTGGGGAAATGTGCTGCAGATTGCCTTCACTTAGATGCTTCTCTATCACAAAGTGTTCTGTGGGTCAGAATTGGCACAAAATTATTTTAGCAAACCAAAAGATTTTGTTCTTAATTATGAGGCTGGAGACTAGATTACAAAGAGAAAAATTAAGTAGCAAAATTATCAATATCTAACAAAAATAATTCACCTTGGCTGTTCTGGTATGTCTCATCCAGTGTTATTGAGACCTGTCCTTAAATCAATATTTTAAAATTTGAGGATATGTACTACCCTTCAATACTGAGCCCTAAGGTTTTGTTGGGCAATTGTTGAGCAACTCCCTTTTATCCTCAGCCTGTCTGCCTGGGGTTGTCTCATAGATTCTGATTTCTCTCTCTCCACTTCTTTTCCAAGAGGGATCTATAGGTCCCATAATTTCAAGTTTTGCATCCACAGTGTTCAGTTTCTAGGAAAGCAGTTCTAGTAGTTCTTTTCTTTGGTTGGTTGGTTTCCTCTCACCAGCAATGGTACATGTACAGAGGTGGTAGCCAAGCCATTCACTGTTAAAAGAAACAGAGAATTCAAGGCTTGTCTGGGAAATGTTTCTTTGTTAGAATAATTTTAATACAGAAATAATATTATATGTACGTGGTTTACCCACCATATATAATAAAATTGATAAAACCCACAGTGTTTCCAAGCTACTAATTTTCAGCATGGTCTTAGCTCAAAATGCACCACTATTTTGAAATTTATTTCAAGGAGCTGATTGTTGCAGATGGTCGTAGTAGACAGCAATAATGTATCTAAGATTTTTAAAGTGTCTTTCCATGATGACAAACATTAACCAGCAGATTAATCCATGGCTTAATTGTAAGAGGTTACCCAAATAGCATGCCTTCAGAGCCATCTTTCCAAGCACAGTCTGCTACAGAACAATTATTTTGGCCAGCACACAGGAGGAACTGGAGTCTTCATCTCATTTGTGATGCTGGGATCAGCCTGTGGTGATCCTGCAACCCTTGTTTAATTAATCCTATTTTGGCTTTAGACTTGTGTCTCTGTTTGGCACAGCAAATACAGCTGTGCTGTGAATATTTGTGGAAGTAGACATAACTGTGTTATACACTCAGAAGGTTTTAATGATGAATATTTATTCTTTTGACTCATTTCATAGTTAATATGTGCAGGCATTTGTGACAGGCTGCTACTTGCTGACTGATTGGCACAATTAATTTCCATGTTCCAGTTGAGCTACAATCCTGAAATACAGTTTGCTCATTCATTATGGGCTATTGCATATAAAGAGGGGAAAAAAAAAAATCTCATTTGAAACCTGACTTTTCCACCAGAGACTGTTAGCCCTTCAGCTGAGATTTTAAAATATTCAGGTGCCCTTCTACATGTTAGTTGGATGGCAGTTTGAGAAACAGATCCATATCCTCAGTGGGGACTAAGAAACACACAACACAATTCAGATTAATGAATTTGGAGATCCAGTGTTGTTAAATGTACACAGAATTTCAGTCTATGTTCTGGTTTGGTTTTGTGCCATCCCCTGTAGAGCAATATTAAAAACACTTCTTAGGTCCTACATCATGGCTCTAAGCAGGGCTTATTACTTCAAACACAAGCTTGTGTTAATGCAGCTATGTGACTTCTAGGCACATCAATTCATTTCTGTTCAACTTGGAAGATAGACAGGGCTTATTGTGTTTCTCCTCATATGATCTTCATTGTTTCCAGATTTTACAAAAGAATAGTAATGCCATTTTACAACTACAGGAATCATTTTTGTACTGGTGCTCCTTGCATAGTGAAAGCAAGAACAAAATACCAGAAGACTGTAGGGAGACCATGAAATAAATCATCACATACTATTTGTTCACTGCTGCTGAAATCAGGCATCTCTTGAGTTTAGGAGAGGATGAAGTAGACGGCAGTTGTATGAAAGTCAAGTCGCTATCAACAATAATTGATGTTACCTGCTCCGAACTTTTGAAATCTTGATATCTTTAACTGTTTTTCTTTTGCTATCTTTTTTAATAAGGCCTCTCAATCGGAGATTCAACTGACCAGTGTTCTTTTGGGCCATATAATGCAGTACAAGAATAAAAATCCTCTCTAATTGACTCTACAAAGTGTATGATTTACTCATAGTATCAGTTATTCCATGAAAGTGTGCCTACTCCAGCTCACTAGATGACAGAAACAGCCTTAAAACTGTAACAGCTGCAGAAACAAAAAGTTCTAAATGCTGCATTAGTCACTGAAACTGAATTTATATGTACTCTTTTACTCATAAACTTAGTATATATACTGAGAAATTTTCCTACTAGATCACTTCAAAGAGTTAATTTTCTTACTTAATAAAAAGAAATTTGAATTTTTTAATCTTCTGCTAATTAATATAATTACAAAGAAAATGTAATATAGTTACACAGAAAATGTAATAGATTATGTAAACAGAAAATGATACCCATCCATGGAACTTAATCAAGATCAAGCAAAACATAGGCCAATGTCATTGTTTAAACAAAAATGTGATCTTAGTTTAGCACAAATGAAATCTCTGCATTTCAATACAACACACAGGAGTGATTAAGTCACAATTAAACAAGGAGTTACTACACTGTATAAAACATGTATTGTACTGCAGACCTCTAGGATAGAAATAAACAGCTTAATAAGTTGTTAATGAGGTGTAGGCAGCCATTCAACTTTAAAACAGAATAAATGCTAGCAGAGAATTTTGTACCTAATGAGAAATACTATAGAACATATAACAATTAAAAATACATAATATCAAATAAAAAAATAATATTCCCTCTTGTCTTGCTCAGTTGGACCTGTGTGAGACGGTGACTCAGACATACCAATATGGGTAAATGTATGAGATTATTTCACTCTGTACCCTAACAGAATCTCAGTGGATAACAATGTCTGGGTAACATGTATATAAGTAACAATTACACTGAAGTAACTGTAGCCCATGTTTCAGTGAAAATCTCGTAACTTCTTTTACTTAGAATTTTATACTTAATTCATGATTGTATATTCCAGGGGTAATGGTTACCATTTTATTTTTTCATTTTACTGTTATTACTGTTAGCAAATGTTTTTTTTCAGATGAGGTAATGTAGAACTGGGAATTCTTGGATCTGAAAGTCTTTTCAGTTCTAGTCCTGCTCTTCCCAAAAATATACACCAGTTTCAAAGCAGCATGACACCAGCTTTATCTACTTGTGGTGTTCTCTGGCTCCCCTAGATCTTCCAGATCTTTGCAAATGAGTTACTCTTCCTACATCTAACTGGGCTGTGGGTTGGAGTTGCAATTCTTACTACTGGTCACTAGTGGTATCTCTTTGTTGTTAAGACTAACACCTAAAAGAAGAAAGTCACTTTGGCTGAGAAGCAAGTAATAATAAAAATTATTTGAAAGAAATCAGATAAAGGATGGATTGGATATGGTCTGAGTTAGGGTAACAATGTGGGAAAATATTTATCACAGTTCTTTGCAGTTTTTTTCTCTCCTACTGCTTATCTCAATCAACTAGTAATTCTTAACACCTCTTGGTGCTAGGAGTCCTAATGTGAGGGTGCTTTTTCCATCAGTTGTTTTTCATAGTAGCTCACAAAAGAGGCATGTCTTGTCTATTGAAAAAATTATGTATTAGACTGCAAACTGATCAAGAGGAAGAAAGGCTGAAGACAAGTTAAAAATGGACTGAAAGCTAAGTTTAAGGGGTACTGAGAAGCATGAAGTATAGATTGTCACCTCTTGACAGTTTTCTCCAGAGAAAACTAAAAACAAGAATTCATGCAGTACTAGAAACTGTTGTTAAAGTTAGTGGAACAGGAAAGTGTATACTCTGGGGACCCAACATCCTTCATCTGTCGTAGTAATCACATTGAGTGAATCTGTGAGAGGAACCAGGAGCACTGAGGTTGTGTTTTGCTTAAAAGGTCTTTCGTGTAGGAAAGATCCATCACAGATGTTTTATACTCAGCAACCATGAGTTTTTCCAATGCAGCAAATAACAGGGCTGATAATTATGAGGTAATCCACAGGTCCAAAGAGAAGTGCAGGGCATGCTGAAGGCTAGTTGATCAGATCTCAATGATGTCATGTGATTAAGAGAGTAAATTTAAATATTTAAAACTTTATGTGATCACAATATTTATCAAAACTTGTGAATATGTTGTGGAAAGGAACAGGTGGGGAATATTCTTTTATAAATCCCTGACACGAATTGGTTGGAATTTACTTTTTTTGATGTGTCTTACATTTCTGCTGCTAATCAATCAGAAAAGTGGATTAAGAAATCCTTTTCCATGTTGCCAGAGGTTATGAATGGTTTCTGACCGTATTATCATTAAAAAGTGTTAAAACTGATGTTAACTGATAATCTGCACTATGTAAGAGCTCCTAAAATTTCTAGATATATCAGCATTAATTTACTTGAACAATCTTTCACCTTAAAGCACCAGTCTGAGCCAAGATCATTTCAGACCTTAACAAAAGTGCACTTTGAATCAATTTTTGGTGGCTTCTTACGGAGTAGTGATGGTACGTCCCTGTTCCTTGTAAGCATGTTTCAACTTACTAGGTAGACTCATTAGAGACACCAAACATGGCTCAACCTAAGAGAACCAAAATATTTCTGTTATTCTAAGAACAAGTGCTCATTTCAGTGTTCAAATAGCCCAGCAGACAAATATTTGCTCCTTCCTTTTAGATAAGCATAACTATGAGTATTGGTACACTAACTCCATTTAACAGAAATAAATCTTCATGGTACAAAAAAATTATTTAAGCAATTGTATAAAGTATTACTTATAGTCTTGACTCACTACAATTACATCCCTTTTCCAAGTGACTGAAGTGGGTACAATACATTGTGTAGAAACAACTTTCAGACTGGCTACAGTCTTCAATTTCTAAACTTTTCTGTTGCTTTCCTTGGGGTCCCATTCTCTGATTTTTCTCTCATTTTCAAGAGAGATGGTTAAACTTTTTCCATCTAGTGCTTATTACTGCAAATAATATTTGGACTTCCTAAAAGTATGTCATCTCATTTCCTGTGTTCTTTTATCTCTGAATTTTCATTTATCGTGTTCCCATTTTTTCAAATTACATTAATTTTCTGCCTACTCCTTTCACTCTTTTTAACATATCTCTTTGCTTTTCCCTGTCCATTATTCTTTTTCCTATATTCTTGTTCCAGTTTTATTTAGTAATATTGTTTTCCTGCATGACTTAACATAATTTACTGTAAAGACCAAAAATCCTCAAAATACTTGTGACATCATTCTGAAATATCTTTAGGAACAGTGAGTCTTACACATTTTTGGATTCTGCACATATACTGACTAAATGTGTAACTTATCTGATACAAATTGATGTGGTGAGCCACATTTCTGAATGTTAGTATGAGATTTTTCATTTGAACTGACCAAAGAATATGAATGCAACTGCAAAACTTGCAGCTAGTTTGATAGCAACTCCCCACAAACAGAAACAGATTTTTCAAAGTTCTTGTCAAGCTTGCTTTATAGTAAAGGAAGAAACTCAAAAACCGTCTCCCTCTGGTCATCTAAGCAATGCATCTTTGTAGTCTCTCAAAGCCACTTTTGCTAACCCAAAGTCATCTTCAGTGGGAGGGCTGTTTGAAAATATTTACTGTATCATAAATAATGACATCCCCTTCCTTGTCTTTTTAATTTGTGACTTTTGATGCAACTTTGGAGTGTCTCATCCCACTTATGGCTGAAATCTATTGGAAAACTTCTCTCAGAAACAAAACCCACTTTGCAATTTTGTAGTATTAGAATTGCAGTACAGGATTTAGGAAAACCCAAACAAACAACCTCAAAAACCCCACCAAAATAATCCCACCAAAAAACAAAACCCAAAATGATTTTATTTTTTTCTTGTTTTCATAAATTAATTAGAATTCTTTCCCACTGACATTAAGAATAAATGCATTCAGTTCAAAACTCCTATAAGAATAAAACTATGATGATTCATCATCAGGGTGGAGGCCTTCATATATGGTATATTACATGTACTTGAGCATTTCTATTGGAAATCTACAGTTCCCTGGTACTATAATAGGTTTGGATTAAGTCTCTTTTTATTTAAATTGAAGATTTAACATTATCTTGATGTATTTTGGGACACATGTTTTACTGATCATAGACAGTTAAGATGTTAGTCATTTGTTCTTTATTTGCTGTACCATATTGGGCTACAGCAAATAATAACTTTTTGGACAGTCCTCACTTCCATTCTTCCAGACTAATGACATGACTAAAAAGAAAAATTGTTGTGTTTGCTTTTGCTTTCAAAGGCTGTACTATGTAGTACAGTGCTAATGTCAGGTATTGCTTAAATGCACAAAACTGACATGGCAGAGACAAAGATAATCTTTTTTGCACAGTATTATATGCTCAGTAGGGTTTTTTTTTTATCATAGAAAATAGACTGACTGGTAATATTTTAAGTTTTTAGATATTTCCTGACCCATAGAATCCTTTGTATTCTGAAAAGTATGGTGGTTTTTTGCTACTTTTGTTTTGGTTTGTTTTTTATTTATGGAAGAGGCAAGTGTATTGTTTTCTTCTCTTTGGTTTATATTAAAATCTTTGATGGGAACTAGGAAATAAATGAATTAAGTAGAGGTAAAATATGCAATTACTAAAGCAAAACAGCAAGTAGTAGGCAACAAAAACAGCAACAAAATGATCTGGGGCTGGAAAGCTTCCTTTTGCTCTTTATTAAACGTAGTGTGTACTGTAATCCCTTTTTCATCTTTCTAGTTGCAAAAGACAAATTGAGGATTTATAAAAAGGCATGTTTTGTAACATTATAAAAATTAACTGGATAGTTATGTGCTATATTTGATATTGCTGAACACTGTAGATTACACTCAAAGATCAAATTTCTGCCATCAAACAAAGCTGTAGTAAATTAACCTGGGGAGACATTTACTGCTAAGGTTTAACTGGGTTTGCTTGCGTAAAACTTTAAATCCAATTTAAATACTCTAATTGAATAAAACAAAACTGAAATGGGGCTAACATGAGACTATTTCTTTTGTTCTCAAGAGAGAGGAATTTATCCTTTGCATAACTAAGACACAGGGTTTTGAAGCTGAAATGAAACTGTCCTGCTATGTTATGTAGCTGAACCATATTCTTGTTTGATTTATACACCTGCAGTTTTGCAAAAATAAACCCCCCACCATCTATGGCTAAATTCAAAAATGTCTCCTAAACTACTCTAACCTTAACTTAAAAAAGAATATTTGAAAGGCAGTTAGAAGGAGCACATTCAAATCCAGTACCTTCAAGCTGTTCCCTCTCTAGTTTTTTTAATAAGCATTTTTTCTTAGTCTTTCAAAATTGTTCTTCAGGAGAACACAAGGGGTCTTTTGCCCAACTCCCATAAAAATTGACTGTCTTGTCTTATGTGATTATCTGTATGGTACAGAGTGTTTGCCTCTGAGATTTCAAAGTGTTGCTTGTTAACTTGATATTAATTGCATTTCAGAAAGAATAAACACTAGGTTGAAAACTGAGTTGTATATTATCCCAGGAGATGCATTTATCATTAAATTAACAGGAAACACTGTCAGAATTTCATTGTAAAAGGACCCTAGGAAACTCTGCAAATTGACTGATCAATAGTCATGGCAGCTTTCTATCAATGTGCATCAAAGTTTTTCCTGTGTTGCTTTCATTGTTTTAGTAAGTTAAAATATCAGGTGAAAAAAGAATACAATGTAGGTGTATGAAATTACATTGATATAGGTGACCTAAAAAAACCACATTTAATAGAAAACAGAAGAAACAGAAGGAATGAAAGAAGGAAGAACAACATGGGTCAAGCATTGGAGAATAGAACCTTCTCAAAAGCTTTCTGAAAATCCAGATTAATGATATCAATGTTTATTAACCCTTTCAGAGTAACCTGATAGATTTTAGGTGATTACTACCTATAAAAACCATGCAGAATTTTACAAATATTTCATATTTACCTATGCATCTATTAGTTCAGTTCTCCTACCTATTTTCCTGAAGGATATCCAGTTTACTATTCTGTAGCCCCTTAAGTCATCGCAGGAGTCCTTTCTCAAGAGTTAGATCTTCAATTCAGTCTTTTATTCCTCTTCCCACAGTGCCTGATTTGAGCAATAGTTTATATGCCACAGTTGGTAACTCAGCAACTTCATACTAGACTTCCTTCACTCTTGAACAAATTGCCTGCTCCTGACAATTGTTACTGTTCAATTTATTAATTTGCGCCAAAACCTCTTCTATTAATGCTTTTTTTAAAAAATAGTTTCTCCATCTCATCCCTTGTGAAGAAGGGAACCTTGCTGACCTTCTCCATAGTGAACACTGATGAAAGGATTCTCTTATCTTTTCTGCTGTCTCACCTTTCTTTAGTGCTCCTTTTGTACTTTGATAATCTACTGGCCCCACTGACTCTACAGTTGTCCTACTTCTGTGTTAGAAAATATTTTTATTATTATCCTTTATGCCTTCTGCCAGTTTCATCTTAAAGTATTACCTGTCTTGCTTTATTGTAGTTTTACATTTAACTTGCTAGGGGTTTTTTTATGTTTTCTCATTTGAAAGTGAATTACTTTTTTTTTTTTTTTTGCCTTTTGGTCTGTTCCTTTAACATGCTAGGCTTTTAAAATAAATTTTGTTATTTTTTTGTTGTTGACAAACCTTTATTCAAAGATTCCAGTGTGTGATCATCACCACTCTTCACAGTCACCTCAACAGACATCTGAAAGATGTGTACTGTGTCACTCTCTAAAAATCTATTGAATGGAAATTTAGGAGAACCTAAGAATCAGAAATCTATGAGAGATGTGAATGAGTTAATGATCCCACATCTTACTTTGGGTCATGGAGATGTACAGAATTAGAACTTTTATATTCTTGTCAACTTTTAAACAATAGATGAGTACTGAACAAAGCTATTTCAGGATTGTATTTCCAGGTAGTTTTTAATGTGCATGACTTTTTCCTTTTGTTTCAATTTATCTTTAATACCTTAGTCTATCTTGGTACCATTTTTGTCTTTATAATGAGGCATATCCTTAAGTTCTTGTCCAGATACGTCTCCTTGTACCTATTATTTTAGATGACAAAGTCTGATGAATCCTTTCATCTGTGGTACTTAATTTCAGTGGCATTCTAAAATCCAAGTCTTTTTGGTATATATACTGTTAAGCATATTAGTAACAATTTAGATAAGAATAGAAATTATGAGCAGTTACAAATTTCTAATGGATTTGGGGGGAATTTTTTTTAAACAAAATTTTTCTAGTGATACTCTCCGGCTGCACATTTGCAAAGTTTATTTTATCCATATTCCCAGTTAGTCTGCAGATGGTATTACATAATGTTTCTATAGTTATCTTTCTTCCTGATGCAAATGATCATTGTAAAACTAAAGAATGTAACAATATAAAATGGAAACCATTATAGTAGCTGAAGGTGAGAATGTTTTAGAGTAAGTATATCTTGTTGACACTTAAAACTGCACAATTTTGTCATATCATTTTCATTATGTAGCTAAGCTAAATTGATTCTAAATTGATGCTATGAAAAACTGATTTACCTGTTCCTTTTTTCTCCCTTTTTTTTTTTTTTACAGCAAAATATAACAGTTATATCTGGAAAGAAAATACTATTACTACCATCATTTATTTGTTTAGATTTATGGCTATGCAAAGGAAAGTGCCAATCATATGCTCTAGGCATCACTGTAAAATTACTTTTCAGGAAATTAAAACAAATCAACAGTTTCTTCAAATCTACAGCCCAAACAATCAAAACCAGTGAAGACTATGTTTTCTGTCAGTAGTTGTTCGTAATGATACATTTGTTTGAAGGATCAGGGATTTAAATTATATGCTTTAGAGCACTCCTTTCTCAGGTGCTTCCCTTATTTTTGCTGTATTAATCAGAACAGAATTTCAAAGTAACCTCAATACTTACATGTTTTTCAAGATTAAATTTCCCTTAGTCACTGAAATTGTTCACAAACTTGTAAGAATGATTTGCAACAAATGGACTCTCAGTAAATATCATTGGAAACTCAACGATTAGAACCTGAAGGACTAGAGAAAGAACAAAGGAATTATAGTCAGAAAAAGACCAAATAACTAGGAACCATGAAATGAAGGTCCCAGATAAAATTAGTACAGAGTACATGGATAGATTTTTTTGCTGGTATGTTTAGAAATACCTGGGAATTTTGCCTGTGGTTACAGCACATATGAATTATTGACTCTTTCTTCACTTGTGAAATAAAAATCATTTATAATGTGACATTTTCTATGTAACTATAACCAGAGGTTGTCATGTATACCTGCTTACAGTCCCATACACAAATAAATGTGCAATTAAAAGTAATTTATATCAAAAAATCCTCTATAGGACTGAAAGAGAAACCTTTTACTGCTCAAGAACATGGTCTGTTTCTTGAACTAAACGTAAAGCCTTGTGCAAGCACATTCTGCAGGAAATCTCTCATACTTGATCTGCAGTTCATTTCTTATCCAGCCCCAGTCTGCTATTATTCTCCAACCAATGTTCTTGGGCTAATATCAACATTGATTTACATTTTTTGCACTTCCATCAACTGTGTGGAGAGTGCTCCACATAAAAAATCTACACTGAATTTCATCATTCAGTGGAACTTTTCTTATGGGCTAGATATAATATGGTGATTTTTCCCATATCACAAGCTTTAAATAAAAAATGGTTTGGGGATATTGCCATAAGAAATTAATTTGTGTCTCTGTTCTTGCCTAAAGATGAGAAAGTAACCTTTTCTACCTTCTATATGGATGCATCCCATCTTTTTGTGCAGTTTATTTTCTTAGACAGAAGAAATGTTCAATTAGAGTGGGAATAATTAAATCCTTTAAATGAAAAGCAGTAATTAAGAAAACAACCACAAACGTAGCTTGATTTTGCTTGACCTTCATATTTGTTGTGGTTTGAGCTCAGAGGGCAACTAAGTAATACGCAGCCGCTCACTCCCCCCTTACCCCCAAGCACTGGGAAGGTAAAAATAAAACAAAAGGCTTGAGAATCGAGATAAAGTCAGAGAGGAATGAGTCACCTATTATGGTCATGAGCAAAAGGCAGACTCATTAGGGGAAGAAAAAAAGAACATAAGCTTAATTCAGACACTAACAACAACAACATGGAACAGACAGAGTAGGACTGTGAGAAGCATTATCACAGCTGAAAGCCACCTTCCCCCACCTCTCCCTTCTTCCCAGGCTCAGCTTTGCTTCTGCTATCTCTACCTCCTCACTGCCAGTATCGCAGGGGGCAGGGAATGGGGGGGGGTGGTCAGTCCTGCCACTTCTTTCACCTTGGTGGAGGGGAACTTCTGGCACTCTACCCTGGTTCAACACGGTTCCCTTCTTACAGGAGACAATCCTCCACAAACTTTCTCCAACATAAGTCCCTCCCACGGGCTGCAGCATTTCCCTAGTTGCTCTGGCATGGGTCACCCCCACATGTTGCAATCCTCCCAGCACCAAACTACAACAGTGAGCACTTCTTCCCGGAGGGTCCCCAGCTTTCTTTAGGCACAGTCACCTGGCACAGTGTGAGGCCCCCCACAGGCTGCTCCACCAATGGTATCTGCTCCACCATAGACCTCCTGCCATCTCACCACGGGATACAGGGGAGTCTCTGCTCAGGCACACCTCCCCCCTTTCTCCTGCTTTCTTCCACTGACCTCGGTGTTCGCACAGATTTCGCCTTTCAATTTCTCTTCACAACTTCCACGACTCCTCCCAGGTTCCCCTTTTTAAACATATTATCACAGAGGTGCAGCTAGTTGGCATGGCCTAGGTGCAAAGGCAGGTTTGACTCGGAGCCGGGGGAGCTTGGAGAAGTGTGTCACAGGGGGACACCACTGTATCCCCCTCGCCCATTACCAAAAACCCCCTCCAGTCACTCAAACCCAGGATAACATTATAAAGTAAGGATGGTTTTCAGAACTGACAGTCAATAGGAATTTTTCCCTGAAAAAGAAAAAATTATAATTAGGATTACCTGAACCAAACATGATATGTGCCAGATAAATATATGGCAACTTAGTATAAAGCAAGTTTTAATCCAGTCTGGGCAATGCATATCAAGTTCAAAGTGTAATCATTGTATGCCTTAATTGTTTTTGACAATCAAAAAGAGGAGGGGGGAAATAGCAGCGAAGAGCACAAAGGTCTAACCTTTAGGAGGTACAGAGTCAATAGCAGTTTTAAAACCATGTTAAAAGACAGTTCTTATAATATGCAGCTTCTAGTTGAACAAGTCTGTTGGGTGACAAAACATATGACGATAAAATTCATCAGCATTAAAATTTTTCATTTCTGTAGTACCTTTTTATGTCATTTTTCCTTCACAAATTTATGCTAATGTAAAATGTAGCAAGTTCTGGGGTGGAAGGCAGAATGTAAGTACATAAAGCACTCAGGTAAAGGTAAAACTATACTGGAGAGATGTTTTTTAAAAAAAAAGTATGTAAGCCACTGGGATTTAGTTTTTATTGCCATCATATTAGAATGATGCTGGATAGGAAACTATGATGAACTGCCACTGAAGCACACCTGAGTTTGGTGTCATACTGTTTTGTCAACACTGATTTCCCTTTAGATAACAGTGTATTCTGAAACCCAAGAGGAAATTTAGGGATGTAAATGAAGGGGAAAAAATTATACAGGGAAGAAAAGTAAGTGGAAAATACATAAGCTCTGTACATTTAGTGAGCAGGTATGTTTAAGATTTGTTGCTTTATATGCGCCCGTTTTATTGATGCTGTATTAGCTTGCCCAGAATAATTAGAGAGTACAGAATTTCACTTTGTAATTCCTGCCTGAAGCCATAGTTTACAGATGGTTTATACATGGAGAATCAGGTTCTGTTGTTTAAAGTAGCCATTTCACAGAATGACACTGGCTGTGGGGTGGCAAGTAAACAGAGAAACATGGATGTTTCTTGTGGGAAGCACTGGAGTTTTCTGTTTCTCTGCCATGTAGTCCCTTAACAAAAAGAATGAAAATGAATGTGTACATACCTTCTATGGTACTTCAGGGGCATATTCTTCTTTCTAAATCACAACCTGACTAATTTCAAGATTTCTGGAAATGTTTTCCTCTGTCATGTCCTGCTCAGACGAAGGAAACAAGTGACTTAGATTCGTAAATCCCCAACAGAATGAACAATGATGAGACAGGTATCAAAGTCTAAATATTTATTAACTTTCCACAGTGTACTAATTGGATACATGATAATTGACTAAGTATATGAGTTATGGCAAGCAATACAGTATGCTTTGCATTACTTAATGGTAGTGAAAGAAAAGGGGAAAAAGGAAAGGAGGGACACAGAGAGTATAGAGAAATAAAGATCACCAGTCTGGGTTCCTGTGTTGGTCCCATCCCAGTTCATCAAGGACGTACCCCTCTTCCTCACTTCTTCATGTCTTCTTTTTTTTCTTTCTCCCTCTCGCTCCTCCCTGTGCCCCCCCCCCCCCCCCCCCCTCCCCAATTTATACACACTTTCCTTGGGTCTGTCCCCTAGGTCAACCCACATACCTACGTACCCCATGTATGGGGAGGGGTAAGGTGCTTCATGGGATGATGTAATTATCATCATCTTGTTAATCTTCATTAGCATATTGAGGGATGTTAACTTTAATATGCATTTCATGGATAATGAAGCAAAGGTCATTCACCTGACAGATGACACTTGAAACTTTACGAGATGTACCACAGCATAACCATCCTGCCTTCACAAGGCTCCTTCCTCCAGCTGCATCCTGTGCTATCCAGGCAGCCTTGTCATCTCCAAACTCCATACTATCCACCCCATAACTATAGTTTTTCTACTTATGAGTGTTTGAGATGTTCCTCAGCTCGGAGGGCCTCCACTCCCCTCCATCCCTTATCTCTCAGACTGGTTTTTCTCGTGGGCCTGTTTCTCTCAGGCCTTGTTTTTGGGGAGTTACAAGTCATCTCTTGCATCCTCTTAAGGCAAAGAAAAATATGCCATTACTTGTACTTAAAATTTGTTTTGTTGATGGAAACCCTTAATGTGTGTACATTTTAGTAGTATCTGATATAATTACTCATACATGATTAAGCAAGAAGGAAACAAGATCACAGCTATTCTGTAGCACACTAAATAGGACTTCCATGTATCCCTGAGCAACAATATAGCTTTCTGGAAAAAAAAAAATTAGCCATCCCATCAGAAATTATTAGCAATGGCAGTGACAGAGAATCCATTGTAATCACTGCTAAACTGTTGCTATGATTAATTTCTTATTGTAAAAAATACATGCTGTGTTGTTAGTTTGAATTTGTATGGCTTTGTTTTCCAGCTCTGAGACCTTTGTTGTATGTTTTTGTGCTGGACTGAAGAAATCATTATCAAAGTTTTGTTCCTGCTGTAGATACTCATAAACTGAGATCGATTCACAACTTAACCTTCTATTTGGTAATCTAAATAGCTTGAACTCCTTCAGTCTTTCATTATATGGCATATTTTCCAATTCTTTCTGTATAGGTTGTTATTTATTCTAGTGAGGCAAGTGAATCTTGCTAGAGAAACCAAAAAAACCTGAAAACTCCTTAAAAAAGAAGTCTTGTCTACTTCTCTATCACCTCTTCTCTTTTCCCTGCAAAATAACAATGGACTTAATAAATCTCTTTGTAGTTAGAATAACATCAATTTCCCCCAAACTATTTTAGTAGTTAATTGATCTGTGGCACATTTTGGTGTAACTTTAGCCAAATACATTATAATGTCAGGATGAAATATGCAGTACTTTCAAAGTACTTGTTCTCTGTTTTTGCAAAACTTAATATTAACCCCTGTTAAAGGAGGGTCATAATAGTCCTTTTTTAATTGGGGAAAAAAATAAAGGAATGACACCACCTCATTTTTTGAATGAAAGATTTTAATTTAAGGAAAGAGTTCCTGAATATAGATACCAAATAATAAGAAGAGACTTCACATAGTGCAGTTACTTGAACTCAGACAAACGGTGTCTTTCTGTGTTTTCTATAGACTATCTCTAGTCATCTGATAAGTAAGGAGCTGCACACTTAAGGACCCTGTCTTTAGATGACTTCTGTCTTACTGAGGTGGGTGGTTTGTGTCACTCTTACTGGGAGTCCATGGGTATCTAACACAGATTTCCAAATTTTCACTGAGTGCACGTTGCCTCAAAATTACATTTGCAAAGCTTCTGTTGGACTCTTGAGGTTAGCCATAAGACATCCTGTTACAGCTGCATTACTTGAAAATCTCAAATGAAAATTGAAGTTACAGTCCAAAGCTGAAATGTCTCTATTTTGAATTGATGTGTTTGCAAGATCCATTTCCTATAAATAGTGCTCTGTGAGTGGACTGGATACATTTGAAAAGCTTTCAATTTCTTTTTATCTTTCACAGGGGTTATGGTTTTATTAATAGCTGGAGAAAAGTCTGACTGTAAAAACAATTTTTTGTTTCAGAAAACATATTCTGGCATGTTCTGTGGATAGAAAACAGAGGGATGTTCCTTTCATATCTTTCTAAAAAATTCCTGTAACACTGTCATTTTGGCAACATGCTGTCTGTCATAAACCCCGTAAAGTGTTTGATGACTCATATTAATGAAGAGAGTCTAAGTACATGAGAGCCAAACAGTAACTTCACTTAATCTACTTAACTATGAACAGCAACTGAGCAACTCTTTTAAAACATCTTTCCTGTGTATCTCTCAATGCATAATGATGAGAGGTAAAATATTCAACTTATGTTTTTCTTTGAAAGTGACGGACTAAAATAAAGCAAGCCTCTTAATGAAGAATTTTCAACATGTTATTAGCAAGACAAAAGTTAAAACTTAGTTTTTATTTGACTTCTTGTTGACAAGTACAAGTTCTCAGAATAAGTGCTTGGTTTTGTTGCCCTTTCTCTAGAAAAATGCTTTTCTTACATGTTTTTTTTCACACTTTTGATTACAAAATGTTACTAGCTGACTCCAAAAAAGAAAAGTAAGTGTGGCGGTAAAACAGTAAAATATAATGATGCAGCAAATTTACTCCTAGAGTCTGTTCTACAAAGTTGCTGTCAAAGTACAACAGCTGTCAAGAGAATTAAAGTCATATTTTGTTTGTATAAAGAGGAAAAACACATAAAAAAGATATGATGTATTCTAAGAAAACCATATAAAAAAGATATCATGTATTATAGGAGGAAGTTTTTTTGCTAGGATTTCAATAGTTTTCCTACTGGCAATTCTACCCATCCCTTTGCAGCATGATGTAACTACCCCTGTCAATTAAATACAAAACACACTTTGTATTGGAACAGAATTTAAAATCTGTATAATTTTAAACTTAAAGATAGATTTAGATACCTCACAGAAAGCTCTTCTTTGAAGAGTGAGAGTGAATTCCAAATAGGTCTTAATTACCCTAGATGTATTACAGACAATAAGCTTTTTATTGAAATAAAATGTGATGCTTTAAAAATCCCCTTTTCTATAAATGACTTCAGAATCTTCTAGCTATATTTTTGGCTCCTTTTGGGCTTAGTGTTTGTTGTAGATTACGTTGTGCTGTAAAAATTGGAAACAGTAACAGAGCTAATGGTAAATGTTAAATAGGAAACAGTAACATGCAAACGCAACCATTGATCTCCTCCAATCTCCTTCAGAAAATAACAAGGGAAGGTTTCAGAATAGATGAAATCTGGCTAGTAAGGAGAACTTAAAGCCTGTTAGTCTTTGTATTCTGTTCAGAAACACTGCAGAAAAATCTAGATTTTTGCTTATTTGCAGTACTAATGTAGTACTTTTTTTTTTTTTTTCCAGTAGAAAGTATTATGCTGTTTATATCCTATGTGTGTATGTATTACTTCATAATGATGTTAACAAAAGCTAGAAGGAAGGGTTGAAAGAGATCTCCATTATTCCCTTAAAATTATTGTATTGGAAATTTAAGAAATTTGTATAATCTCGCATCTTGGGTGTCAGTGGCTTTACTGATGTGACGTTGCTGTCAAGTAAAAAGATTGAGTAAGATATATCATACACAGATCATTCTCAGCAACATATTATAAGTCAGATTTACTGTTGGATGTGGAGAGAAAGACAGAACTTTTTCTACTTTATTTACTATTATTATTTAGACTGTCAGCACGCTTGTGCCTAGAATTTAACCATGTCAGGAACTTTACCAGTGAAGAAATAAGAGAGATTTAGGGGAAAAAAGACCCTATTTAGGAATGTTATTAATCAAAATAGGAAAATTATAAGAAATGGAGAGACAAACAGATTGTTCATTGCAGGGGTGGGTTTCCTGCTGAAGAACACCATATGTGTTCTTCAGCAGGAGGTTTTGTTGGTGGGGAAATGGAGGAAAAGTAGCTTGACAAAGCTTACTTGATCTGAAATATATCAGTATAGGTTTATAAAAGACAGCATCCAGTTCAGGTAAGGGAAAAACAACAGACTACTTCTTGGAAATAAACTATATTTCTCACACAGATCTTGGGGAAAAAAGGATCTTAGCTTGTGTGTTCTGTCATGATGTTTTGGGTTGAGATTTATAAGGGACTGCAGATACCATAAAATTAGCTTTAGGGAGAATTAGCCTTCTATGTGAATGATTCAAAATGGACTTGTGCTTAAGTCCTACATGATAAAATGAAAAGAAATTAAGAGAATGAAGCAGGTTGAGGCATGCACACATAATTAAGCAGTGGGAAAACCTGAGTG
This sequence comes from Strix uralensis, assembly GCF_047716275.1. Taxonomy (NCBI): domain Eukaryota; kingdom Metazoa; phylum Chordata; class Aves; order Strigiformes; family Strigidae; genus Strix; species Strix uralensis. Next base: position 46,248,046 of record NC_133975.1, read on the forward strand.
GTTGAGATGGGGAAGAGAGGGTTGAAGAGAGTTGTCAGACTTTGTTGTTTGACCTTGACAGCAGAGCACTCTGAGTGGCCCACCACTTGGCTTTAGTGAGTAGTATAACTTTAGGAGGCAATCAGCGATTTTCAGCTTGCAGTTGAGTCCTAGATCCCAAGGTTTCTAGTTTAAAGTTAAAACAAAAATTCAGAAAAAGAAAGCTTGTGTTTAGCTGACTTACTGTGCAAAGAAATATTTGAAGGAAAATGAAGAAGGGAAAAAAATATAAAAACAAAAACAAAAAACCCCAAAAGCTGAAAATCACTATATGAGAAGAAAAGGAGAGGAATGGCAGCAAGCAGACAAAATACAGAGGGAAAGATTCAGAAGGTACAGACAGCAGCTGACGCTGGATATTGCTTGAATTATTTTACGTTGCTATTCTGGTATCTTCAGATTCTCAGCTGCTCATTCTTTCTAATACGTTTCCTAAGTCTATGTGCCAGGGTGAGGGGAAATTTGTATAGGTCTTACTGTGACTACACAATGTAAGGTCTCCCCTGTCTACTGCTCATCTAAAGGGTGTTTTTAAGGGGATGATCTCAAGTCAGTTCTATATTCCTCTTCCTCTGATGAAATAGTATCTTCTTATACTGCTTTATGGGGTTGTTTTACTAGATTCATACTGTTTACCTCTTCTATGCAGTTTCTTTTTCAAGCTCTGTTTATCTAGTGAAGGATAGTGGCTAGGACCTTATCGCAATTATTATACCACTAGATATTTCTCATTTTGTAATTTTGAGAGAAAGATGGAATAAGGTTGATGAAGTAGGCATGAAATAGAGTTAAATTACATCTGTTCCCTCTGTTAAACATTCTTTATGAAGCTTAGTTTTAGGTCCTAAACATCTGTTTGTCAGCCATCCCACACTTGCTCTCTTTATCAAATACTTTTTCCTTCCCTCAAGGGCTTGACAACAGCTTCAGGGCAACTTTTTATGGTTTGGGGCTCCCCAGTGCAAAAGAGATGCTGACAAGCTGGAGAAGGTACTGTGGAGGTGCCACTAAGATGACTGGTGGTGCTGGACCACAAGACACACAAAAAGACTCCAGAGGAACTTGGTTCACTTAGCCTGCAAAAAGGGAAAAAGTTGTGGAAGCAGGGAAATTCTAATCATCGTCTGCCACAACGTAAAGGAGGGTTACAGAGAAGGTAGAACTAGACTCTTTGCAGACATCCACAATTAAAGGGCAGGAAGTGGCAGTCTTAATCTGCAGTAAGATGTAGAAGTGCAAAGAAAAAATATTCTTTGTTGTGACTGACCCTTTTGGACAGGTTCTCAGAGATGTTCTGGAGGTTTTCACAATACCTCTGGGTGAGGTTCAGAGAAACCTGGTCTACCTGTGAGGTTGCTCTTACTTGGAGAAGGCGACTGCACTGGGTGGCATCCTGAGTCCCCTCCAAAACTATGTTTTATGTGATTGCAAGTAGCTCGTGAGTGTTGTTGTTCCTTGGGGTACGATAAGAACGGACTACTGAAAAAGATTTTAAGTGTAAGATTTGATATCCCAGTGGGTGGAAGGGGGGTGTTAGGTGGTTGATCTTGCATATATCTGTGGAGAATACTTGAACAGCAGAGGAATTTTAATCCTGTTAAATTCAGCTTTTTTAAAATTATATTTTGTTCATTTTAAAAGTTCTCTTAAAAATGGACTAATGGGAAAGATTATATAATTAGATTTAGAGTTGCAACTAACAATAATAATCCATAGTTCCAGAGAACTACAACTTCCTTTGTTTTTGTAACATAGCAGAAAGCAACAAAGTTTAATGCTTATTCTCGAAAATAAAATTGGCTTTTGAGATTAATAAATAAAGCTGTAAATTTTGATAAGAAAAATACAGGAGTACTTGGGGGGTAAAACCAAACATACACTTTCTGTTTTGTAATGAGTAGTGATAATGTGGATATGTGGGGAGGTCTGGGGTGAGAGGGGACATTACACAGTGGAGAGGGAGATTGCTGGTGTTCTTTGACCAAGAAACGAGATTTGCAGAGAAGGTGTGTGCCATATTGCTGGTACAGAGTTAAAAGCACAGAACCTCAGCTTAGTCTGTCACTGGTTGCTCACACATAAATGACTTTGTCAAGAGAAACCAGCAGCATTCTTTTCCTAAGTGTAAGAATAGAGTGAATTTATGGTGTTCGATCTATTAGGAAACAGATGTTCTCGACAGACAATGTCATATACGTGAAATGTGCATGAATGTAGCAGGTCTCAGAAGAGGCCTAAGCAGATCTTGCAAACATACGATAAACCTTTTTCACTCTATCTATACAACTTGCTCCAAATGTGACTTAAATAATTTTAAAACTATTTAGAATGGCTCACAACACCTGAAAAGTATAGAAGTTGACTTGTACCCAGAGTTCAATTGCTTTTTCCTAAGAATATGTATACACTTTTTTGGCCACGTGTATTCAGTTATTACTGTGGTGCATAAAATATAAAATTAATCAGATAATGTTAAAAATTAATAAATCTGGCATCTGGAGACTTCTGTTTCATCTCAAGTTCTTAAAAAAGTCTGAGGACATGTTATCAAATTCAGATTTAGTGAAGATATTTTTTCTCTCATACTGACAATATAAAATATCTGATATTATTTGTGTAATTTTATGAAAGTGTTTATAGAATCTGCTTTGACAGGATTTATTTAGCAGTGTCTGTGTATTCTTTTCATGCTATATAGCTTGATAGCTTGGATTTACTTACGTCAGCTTATAGGTGTCAGTGGTGGGAATCAGAGGACTTTCCAGATTTCGTGAAGCCAAGTTACAAATGATTACAACTTTCCCCTCCCCCCCATCAACCTGAGTTCCAGGAGCAAATGTTATATTGTTATATGTTATATTTATACCTGGCTAATGGTGATTGCAGGGCACTACAGTTCATCATTTCTGGTGACCAATATGAACTGAATGTTCTCTGAAGTCACCAGGCTTCTTTATTCTGTTGGATCCAAACATTAACAGATCCTACTCTAACTGGTAAAAATAGGTGGAAGAATCATTGGAACACCATTTAAGATTAATATTGCCTAGTTCTCTGGGGCATTTGTAAGCAAAAATAAAATTTTTCACCACATGTTCCAATGTGATGACATGTAGTCATTTGGAACGCTGGGTGCCAGCGTGCAACATGAAATGTCCACGATAACCTGCTTTCTTAAACCAACTTATTTAAAAAAGAATGTGAGACTTGCCAGCTTCTGAAAGCAAAGTGTATTAAAAAACCTGCCACAAGAAGAATTGTAACTAATTTTTTTCCTATCATTGTTTATACCTGTTGATGTCCCCTCATTTTCTATGTTCATATAAAATATTCTGTCTTTGTCTCCTGTACACAGTAATTTATTGTAATTGAAAAACTTCCTTTGACATTAACTGATTGCCTCAAGCAATGATAAAGTACTTGTGCACATATAAACAAATTCCAGCAACTGAGAGACTGCACATAAGGATTTTTTTTCATTTATTAATCCATTTTTCAAAAATGATTATGTGACTTAGACTAAGCCAATAGTGCTAATTCTCTTCAATGCTTTTTATAATAAGGTTTTGTCTTTTGTGTTCTGTAAACACTATTACTTTATACATTTGAGCAGTTAATTTGAACTTAGGTGAGAGATGAAAGAGTTGGTTTGAATGTATTGGAGCATGCATATATGTCTGCCAAATAGTAGTTATTGAATTGTTCTGAAGTTTTGTTTATGTTTTATTTTTGTAACTAATCTTCCAATGTTTCTGTAATTTTCCTGGTCTGTGGATTCTCCAAATCTAGAGAAACTAAGAATATACTGAAATTTTTCCCTCTAACAAAAGTTTTCCATGTACAAGAAGTTCAGGGGGCTAGATGACAATCAAACACTGAAGGATAGATAAATTTTTGACAGTATGACAATCAAGATTTACTGACTTAAGCTACTCCCAAATACCATGGTGTTTAAAGGGAAAAAAAAAAAAAAAAAGTATTTGACTAAGTTTTTTTCTTACCTAACTCAAGAGTTTATAAAGAAGTAGTCAGGGTAATCTCTGTAGTAGAAAAAGGTAAGTAGTAAGGCTCTGAATGGACTATTATATGTCAAAGTAACAGCAAACAACTCATAGGAGCTTGTTCCAATATTAGATCTAATATTAGTTCTGTTCGGTCTGTTTATTTTTGTGTGCTTCAAGCTATGAGTTTTTATCCCAGTGCAAACACAGTTCATTTTGGAAATATTTATTGAAAAATCCTCTTTATACTATTTTCTGTTCTTGCAAGCTAGCTATAAAACAAACATAAATATAGTAAGCTAGCTAGTTTAGCTAGCTAAACCATTAATGTTTTACAGTACAAGATCAGCAATTCTCTTCTTCCAAGATTTCTTTCCTTATTCTCTATGTTCATCTTATATGGATGCAAGGATGAACTAAACTTAATAACAACTTAAGTATTCTGGTGAAATAAGGAGTAAATTAGCAAAGGAAAGACTGACAGTCTCTTCCATTCATTATTTTGCCAAAAATTGTTGTTTGCCTCCCTCTCTGTCTCCAAAACAGTGACAGTCAGGAATTTCTCACTAGATAAGGAAAAAAAAAAAAACCACACAACAAAAAAACCTCATAACATTTATGTGTTTGGAGTAATCATTAGGAATCAATAGGAAATCATTAAATGTACTTTCCATGACAGTTAACATTTATTCAGTTGATATTACTATATCTGTAGATACTTCAACATACTGTGAGGACTACTTTGCCACATATGTTCATTATTAAGTAACTGTTTAGGTGGGGCTAATGTACATGAACTAATGCCCTGCTGAAAGGTGTTTGCTTTTGGTTTTTTGTAAGGAAATCTATTTATATTTGACCTTGTTTATTATAACTATTCTTATCAATCTTTTTTCAAGATGGATACTCAGACCTTGCAATATGATTCTTGCTCTTCTCTGTTTTTTTATCTTGTTTTGATTTCAGTTTAATTGACTAGGAAAATTAAATACTACAGTATAGATTAATTGATGGATTGATTTTAATAATTTCTGGGATTTCTTCCAATAATTTCTTTAAATACTATGAAGATGTGAAGAATGAGAAAATTATGTTAGATAATTCTGTGATACTGTTTGTCATGCATTAATGTCATGTGGTCTTTGTATAAGAAGCTATAAATACATGATAGTGTTTTTGAAGAAATGCATATATTATGAGTAATTATGCTATATGTTTTGTAGAATAGTCTTTGAAATTTAAAATTATTGAGACCTGAGACACAACCCTCTTGTGCCCTGCTTCCTTATACACCCACAGAAAACTAGACTGTTCCATTCATACTATATGGTATTTTCCTCTCTTGTATTTGAAAGACCAGGTAGTCACAGTAAGAACGAAAACAGGTAAGGAACAAATTCTAAATGAAGGACAAAAAGAGGAACAGAGGTAATCACTTTTGAACAACCTAGAGGAAGGAAGCAGTTTTGCTCCTCAGGATTCCAGTCTAGTTTTGGATTAAAGTTCTGAGGTGAAGCAGGCAGGAGGAGGCCATGTTGTCCTCTGCACCTTTGTGATTATAAGGCATCTTCAGAAGTCCCAAGCTATAAAATAACTAAGAGAAAGTCTTGTTATAACCCAAAACTTCATTAGAGTCTAGTTTTAATGTAATTTTCAGTTTAGCCTTATGATGACGTTTAGGGAATTAGAACTGGCATCTCCTTTGATGAACTGCACCAACAGTGTGATTGCAAGAATGATTTCTTTCTTTTTTGCAACCACATATCAATACCTCTGTGCCTGCTTCCTGTAGGAAGGACAGCTCTGTGGTAATCTTCCACATCCTCACAGTGGCTATTTAGAGTTATCTTGTGATCCCAAAGGATCGGAAGGGATGTTTAAGAGACAGGGATTCTTTGACTGTGGATAGCAGAACTTCTTAGGATGCAGTATTTGGTCAATGATCCTTTAGAAACTTCTGTTTCTTCCAAAATAGCTCACATCAGGAGGAGAGCTTGCATGATAAAAGGCATTAAAAGTAAGGACCCAAAAGTAGACACTTCATTAAGATGTTTGGAAATTTAATTTATCATATGTTACATTCCAGCAGAAAGAACTACCCAGCAATATATGATAAGCTAACATTCAGGAAAAATTTCTTTTTGACCATAAATATGGCAATAACTTCAGACCAATATGAGCAAAGATATTCTAACTAGGTACCTCTGGCCATTCCTTTTATGTGGAAGCAAAATTACTTCTTTCTAAGGAAGAAATATGTGCACTGGTGTGGGTGAGAGGAAAAGTGAATTCTTTATTTCCCCATACATCTGACCACAGGAATTCCTGAAGTATGGAAATAACAATACACATTAGTTCTAACAACTACCACTGCAATGATATGCTCCTGTAGGCCACTTGCTTTATTAGGTTTTCTCTGCTCTATGAATGCTGATATGCTGAAGATTTTTCCACTGTAAATCCTAAATTTTAATTTTACCAGACTTTAAGAAGTAACTCCTTAAGAAATAAGTTAACTCCTTAAGAAACAGGTTTGCTCAAGAGTATCAAAATTACTTAGAGCTTCTATCCTACAAAATCCCAACCCTGCTCAGCGAATGGACTGAATTATGATTGTTGATTTTCCACTAACACTGGAAAATTATTGATTTCATAATTAACATTAATTTTTTGATATATTATTTTTTGTTTTGAAAGAAATAAAAACAACATCGATATCTGCCTACAGTAGAGGACAAACATGAAAGTGTTTGTGGACTCAACGGAACACCACAGTCCTTGTAGCTTGACAGGGGATGTAGTCTAACATATTCTGAACTCTTTTTCCTACTGTCTTAATCTTATTTTATTCTGTATATTTTTCAGGTACATCACTATTTTTCACTTCAGTTACACTTTTTAGGACAACAACTATTAATATTTTTCTCTCTTCCCTTTGCTTCTATACTAGGTAGGTGTCCAATGTCTCTCAGCAGTCCTTTCCTCCACTAATGCTATCACATTTGAATACCTAAACAAACTGGATGATACTCTTCTTATTCTGCATACCATTTAAAAATCTTACTTCTCCTACTTCAAAATGTCTCTTATCTTTGATCCTGAAAAAGGGTCAAAAGTGCAGAAAATGAAAGCAGTCATTTTATAGTGTTTCTCTCTCATTCCTGGAAAATTCTGAACTTTCTTGTCCAAGCCTAGTCAAACTTGACAGAATGGTAGCAGTCTCAGAGAAAAGTAAAGACCCACAGGTGGTGGGAAAACTCAGTAGAGAGGAGGATACAGATTAGTATCATCCTGGAAAAGCCAGGTTTAACTCAGTTCTTGCACATGCTAGCTCATAGGTGAAATAACATATGTCTTAGTCAACTGACTGTTGCCAATTAACATATGCAAAACTTTGCCTCAGACAGTTCTCAGTCCCTGATGTGTCAGGATTTTTGCTTGGTGAGAGTATTCTGATGGATTTGTCTAGGTCTTTTTCCTTGTAAGATCTCCAAAGAATTAAAATTTAAAAAATCTTTTAACCTCAAATATCACGTTTTATTGGAATGTGAACTTGAAAACTTATCTCTTTAACTAAAAGACTCAAGTGATTAGTTAAAACATTAAATAAAATGAAACAAAAAATTATATATACTTGTGGTCTTTTGCCCATGGTGTGACAGCAGAGCAGATTCTTTTTTCAAGGCTTGGTTTCAACAAGTTCCGTAATTTTCTGAATTGCAGCACACTCAGTCTCCACCAATCCACAGGTTCCTTCTGTCACATTCTGACACTGGGCTGTAAGTCTCTTTTTCTTCCTTTTTCTTCTTTTTTTCTTCTTTTTTTCTTCTTTTTTTTCTTCTTATTTTTTCTTTTTTTTTTCTTATTTTGTCTTCTTTTCTTCTTTTTTTCTTCTTTTTTCTTCTTCTTTTCTTCTTCTTCTTTTTTTCTTCTTTTTTTCTTCTTTTTTTCTTCTTTTTTTCTTCTTTTTTTCTTCTTTTTTTCTTCTTTTTTTCTTCTTTTTTTCTTCTTTTTTTCTTCTTTTTTTCTTCTTTTTTTCTTCTTTTTTTCTTCTTTTTTTCTTCTTTTTTTCTTCTTTTTTCTTCTTCTTTTTTCTTCTTCTTTTTTCTTCTTCTTTTTTCTTCTTTTTTCTTCTTCTTTTTTCTTCTTCTTTTTTCTTCTTCTTTTTTCTTCTTTTTTCTTCTTCTTTTTTCTTCTTCTTTTTTCTTCTTCTTTTTTCTTCTTCTTTTTTCTTCTTCTTTTTTCTTCTTCTTTTTTCTTCTTCTTCTTTTTTCTTCTTCTTCTTTTTTCTTCTTCTTTTTTCTTCTTCTTCTTTTTTCTTCTTCTTCTTTTTTCTTCTTCTTCTTTTTTCTTCTTCTTCTTTTTTCTTCTTCTTCTTTCTTCTTCTTCTTTTTTCTTCTTCTTCTTTTTTCTTCTTCTTTTTTCTTCTTCTTTTTTCTTCTTCTTTTTTCTTCTTCTTTTTTCTTCTTCTTTTTTCTTCTTCTTTTTTCTTCTTCTTTCTTCTTCTTCTTTCTCCTTCTTCTTTCTCCTTCTTCTTTCTCCTTCTTCTTTCTCCTTCTTTTTTCTCCTTCTTTTTTTCTCCTTCTTTTTTTCTCCTTCTTTTTTTCTCCTTCTTTTCTTCTCCTTTTTTTCTTCTCCTTTTTTTCTTCTCCTTTTTTTCTTCTCCTTTTTTTCTTCTCCTTTTTTTCTTCTCCTTTTTTTCTTCTCCTTTTTTTCTTCTCCTTTTTTTTTTCCCCCCACCCCCCAACCCCCCACCACCTTTTCTCCACAGGCTTTCTGCTCACTTATTACACCCTGTGAACTCTGAATCTTCTGTCCCCAGAGTCTGCCTAGCTCCTACCTAGAGCAAGAGCAATCCTTAAGGGAATTCTTTTGAGCTAGCCACTCTTTGTAAGGGAACTTAAAGGACAAAGTGAGAACAAACATATAGTGTCTATCATATTTTATCAGCTAAGCATGCAGGTGGAACAAGGAAGGAAAAGGGTATTACAGAAGTAAAGAAGTTAAAGGGATGGTGGTATGCATTTATGGGGACTCAGATTTGTTAATGTCTTTAGTGACAGAGAACTTGTTTATCATAAACTACAGGGAAATCTGGATGAGGGAATATGCTCTTCAATTATGAAGTTTTAGTAATAAGATTAAAAATTGAAGGAAGTATGAATCAGAGGGAAATAATTCACAGATGATACTTCTTGGCATTAGATTTGCTTTTTGAAACTGTAGATAGGAAATTGTGTGATCTATAGAAAAGGGTAGTTGGATGTTGTTCTATGAATAAAACTACCAAATGTAAATATAAAGGTAATTAAGAAAAAATACCCTCTGTTCTGAAACTTTATCCCTCTGTTCTGAAACTTTATTGCTTCAAACGCTGAACCCTGAAGATATCTTGCATCCTTCTTTCTTGCAAACTGTAGTTTATACTTAGGAGAAAATGACGTCTTGCTTGCATTAGCCAAAGCTGTCTCAGTTTAGAGGTGTTTTAGCATGATTAACAGCCTGTATTCTGCCTTCCTATTACAGCAAAGTATTCAAGAGGAAAAGGTCAATGTGATATTTTTGCTGTTTTCTCATAACTGTATTAACAGTAAATAGAATTAAGCCTGAAGAGTTTCAGAATGTTCTGCAAGAAAAGGATGAATTTAGGCAGATCAAGGCAGCTGCAACAATATGCCGGAGCCCAGATTTTAGATGCAGAAACGTAATGACTCAGATCTACTTTATGCCCTGTCATTTGGCACAACAGGCCTGTTGAATTTAACCACTGCAATAAGCTGCTGTATAAATCTTAGATGACAGTTACACCCTTGTTGTGGTGGCTGGTGACTGATGCTGCTAACAAATGTTGCTGAAACATGAGAAACAGCTTTGAATGTGCATTAACAGATGATTCCAGAACAGCCAAAGAGCTAGAAGCACTGTGTATGAATTTCCTCTCAAGAAACTGAAGAATGAAAATTCCTTGTGTCCTGTCAAAAATCAGGCTCAATTCAAACAGTTTTAGGCAAAACAGAAAAAAAAAGTAAAAAGATGTACATATTTGACTTAGGTGAATATTTTGAAATATCCTTTTTTTTCCCCCTAACCCCCCCCCCCCCCCCAACAAACGAAAAAACCCAACCCCCCAAGCTGGATTCCTGATACTTCTAATTGAAGAATTTGAGCTGCTTGGGTACCAAAAGCTAATTGGAAAGCTATAAGTAGCTAGCTCTTTCCCTGACAAAGGACTTTAGTCTGTTAGTTGCTCTACTCCTCTCCCTCTCTCTCAAACTTCTCCAGGCATGTAGTTGATATCCTGTTTTGGGAATTCTGAGGTAATTCCCAGTCTCTACCTCTTAGTGATTTTATCCTAAACTCTAAGTATCTGGTAATACTGGTATTTGTGCCTAGTTTAAATATACTTTCACGCTGACATTTTATATGAGGTAAATGCCTATTGTATCTCACTAATACAGGTGCCTGTACAGTGGCATTTAGTATTTCCTTGCTGGTTACAGAAATGAACAGAAACAAAAGAAACACAGCACATCCACTTTAGAGTACTACGTCAAATGAAAAGAATTGCTCTAAGGCTGAGATAATCCCCAGAGCATACCGGCTCAGAATAGAAAAAGCAATTGAGCCTTGCATCCTGTAGTGTGAACAGCATTCTTATGATATATTCTGTTCTTCTTTGATACTTCCACTTTTATTTCCCCTTTCTACATACATAATTTATTGCTTTCTAGTAGGTGGAAGTGTGATGTTGCATAATTTGTTTAGATTTTCCAGGGGACTAATAAAATAGGTTTCCTTCTTTTGTTTTATGGATAAGTACTAATTTATGTTTTTAACAGAATCTGAGTGACATGTAGTGAATGATGTATGATCTCCATCTAGAGCAGAAAGACCCATAAACAGCGCTTGAATACTAGCATCCCATTCTCATTTGCAAGATTATATGGCTGCTGCAGTACAAGCAGCATTCAGTTGATTTGTAGCAGGATTTGCACCTAAGACTGTTACTTAAGCAAGAAAGCGTATGGGCCCTGCTGTGAGTTACAAACAGTGATGTCTCTAGTTCACCCATAACAGCTGTCCTGGAGATGCTGTCTTTTTAAGGCAACATCTTAATACCGTGACATGTAACTCAACTACTTCTTTATGAAGATGTGTAGAGTTAGGTGCTCATTTACGCTTGAAACACTGGTCACAGGTTTCAAAAGTGATGTGATTTAACAGACTCTGTTAAAGTAACTTGGCTCCTAAGTTTGAAAAGCCTTTGTTGTGAAAAATCTTTTTAGCAGCTGGGGTCTAATTGTCTCCTGACAAAGTTTGGAGTTTTCAGTCAACTGGTAGGCATGGCTTACCATAGAGTAATATGTTGCATCAGATTAATACTGAAACACTATATGTATAAATAATACTAGGAAAGCTTTGAGAGGGCTTCAGTTGCTTTATGTGATGAAGAGCATACTGGAAAGAAAATGTGAGCTATGCAGCAAACTGCAATCAGCTTCACAAATAGAGATTGTCTAATAGCAGACTTTATCATTGTTTAAGTTACTCTTCCAATCTACTGACTTCAGTCACGAGCAACCTGTTGTTGATCCCATTCCAACTTTATTGAGGGACTGTGCAAGTGTTTTGGATTAAGGCTTTCCTACACTTTCACACTTTTCATCACATTTATACAAAACTTCCAGCTGTCCTACAATTAAACACCCTCTTCACAGTGAAAAACATTCACTCTGTGTGTGTGTCTCTTCACAACTTCTTTTAGTAACCTTATAAATGCTGTGCAGACTGCTATGCAGTTCCCAAACTGACAGGCTACTGTAGAGGAAGGATAAGGAATTTTTTGCGCTAGTTCACAAGTGAAGTTCTTGTGAGTAAACTTATGTATTAAGGAAGAGAACAGAATTTAGCTTTCAAAGCACTCTACATATGCAGCAAACTCACAGATTCAAGCAGTCTGATAGGACTGAAGAATATGTCTGGATGAGTGTTTTCCATTAGCATCTGAGTTCAAGTCATTAAATTTGCTGAGTGGAAGTTGTCCCAGTATTTGGTTAGTCTCCATAAATCTGTCTGGATTTTAAAAGCATCAGATTGTGTTGTACTTGGGGGATAGAGGCCATACAGAACAGAATGCTCAACAGTATGTTTTTAAAAAAATGAAAAAATTAAATGAAATCATTAAATGGAGGAAAACATTTCATACTTTCTCTTTGCCTCAGAAATTTTTATCAGTTAAAAATTTATTAACTCAGTATGAGTTAATAAATTTAATAATTTTGTTTTATTATATCTAAAAAAATCAAATTCATTTTTCTTGCCCTCTGTTGACATGTTTCCTGTACTGCGTGGGACAGATTCTGTTCTGTACTAAAGACAAAAAAATAGTTTTGACAGCAATCTTATCTAGGATAGCATTAACACCATCTTGCTATTTAGGAAAAAAATAAAAATAAAAAGGAAAAAAGAAGTGATGATAACCACACTTCTGAGTGGTTTTACAAATACCTTGGAGAACAAAAAATTTTCCTGCAGTCCCTTGGGGTGTCAAGCATTAATTCCCTCAGTCATAACCACCCTGTGTCCTTTCTGGTTTTGTAATCACAGTTGCAAACACTTCACGCCTTGTTAGTGTTTTTGAAACTAAAACTGCATACAAATCAGTGTGCTGTAACTCAGAACAGCTATGAGATAGAACGTTTTTGGGGGTCAGAATCCTTAACACGTTCTTTACCCTGTGTATCCTTTTCTTTATAAAGGGAAACACTATCTGCAATGCCTGTGAGAAAGACGAGTGTCATAGATCTTCCACTACAAGGTTCAGGGAGGATGGAGGACAGTTGCACTTGCTTTTAAAAAGCAGTTACAAGGAGAATAGCTTTGAGGAAAAGGGTTGCCTTTGTATGTAAAGGAAGGATCTGCTGATTCCTGGAAAGGTGTGTTAACTATAAGTAAAAATGCCTATCTAGAGCTATGGATCACATTTGGAATAACCAGAAAACGGAAATTAAAGCCTCTGGATATTGTTTGTGCTGGATAATGCCTTTAATGACGTGCTTTATCTTTTGGTTAGCCCTGAAGTGATCAGGCAGTTGGACCAGATGATCATTGTAGGTCCCTTCCACTGAAACTATTCTGTTCTGTTCTCTTCTGTTCCGTTCTGTTCTAGAGAGGATATTCCAAAATAGATCTCTTTCCAAAGTCAGGTTTTAAAATATCACTGTTGAAGACTTATCATTTCTATTTGTGGGAGAGATTGTGTTTTGTTGGTATTTACTTATTTCTGTTAAATGGGGACCGAGGTTCTCATCTTCCATATTTTTTTGCTAACCACTCTATCAGAAAACATTATTAGGCTGAAGAAATGTTCCATATATTCAGTGGGAAATCTGAAAAGTTATCTGGCCTGATTTTTTATGCCATCGTTATCCTCTGAGCACAAAAAAGGATAGTTAGTCCTTGTCATTTTCCTGAACACACGTATAAGCAAACAAACTCATTTCTGAAAGCAGGAGTTAGTATTTCCTTTTAGAATTTTGAACTTCTTATATAGCATAGAGAGGATTGCTAACTCTATGTCAGGGAAAAAAAAAAATCTGAAAAGAAGAAGGTGCTTGCTGTATGCACTCACAAATTTAACACGGACTGTGATTGTCCCCTTGGCCACTGTGGACAACTTATGTAGAGTCTCAGTCTCCAGTATTGTCCATCCATGCCTCTGCTTATTCTTTGTGTTCTACAGTTTCCCTAGTGTAGTGGTGACAATTATTGTTGTCTTAGAAAGCAGGGAAAGACCTTTCTAGAGACTTGGGTAGGCTGGTAGAATGTCTTCATGTTATAGAAGTTATACACAAATAACTTCATTACGCATGCAGTGCCCTCAAAGATGATCTAATTCAAGAAGAGTATAGGAAAAAAATCTGTTATTGAATCTTGTGTACTGAAACAGAATAGATTGTTTGTTTGTTTGTTTTTCCCCTTGAAACTTTAAGTGCTTCAGTGCACAGATAGAAAAGAATTAGTTGTGAAGCATTAAACATGGAAGTAAGTTAAAAATTTTGTCTAAGATGATGGAAGTATTCCCTGTTCCAGACTGGGTCAGTCATTGATTCTGTTGTTGTTTGGTAGGGTTTTTAACCTTTTCTAATGGAAGAGATCTTTTATGTCTCTTCCTTTTTAAGTTTACATAGATTTGGTACATGCATTGCAGATGCGAAGGTCTGTGGGTAAGAAATAAACAACTTAATCTATCTGCATGTCCTTAGAATAACTGAGAAAATCAGAGGTTTAAGGCTTAATTCTGAAAGATTGAACATGAAGTGTTAATTTTGATATTGCAAGCTTGGAAATTCTACATCTGTGTAAGCAAATTTTGCAATTGTAAAGCAAAACCACTATGTCTGATATTATATTGATCCTTTACTGTGCATTTGCAAATGCTGAGGGTTTTGACAAATGTATTTTGCAAACATAATGTAGCTCTCAAAATGAAAAAATATGTCTTTAGATAATACTATAGGATGAAATATATGGGAGTCTTAGAAGAGATGTGCAGCTGCAGCTTCTGTCAGCAGAAGCTGCTGATAAATAAGAAGAATGTGAATGATTGATTTGCCTTACAAGAGGGACTGTTGTAGGTAGGTAGGGTGCTTTGCAAAATCATAGACCCTGCATCTGCAATAGATCACAGGTAGGTCGCAATAACAGGTAATGAGCTGTGGAACCACTGATCTTAACTGTCAAGTTCTTAGCAGGTAACAGAGGAGCAGAGAGAGCACTTTAATCTTTAGTCACAGAAAAAACTACATATATTTATGTATTAAAAAGTCACAGTGCACTGATAGTTCCTTGATCAAGTTACACAATTTGATTTCAAAACCAGGATAACACTTCTGTTGGACAGAAACCTGTCTATGTTGGTAAAGTTCTGAGGTTTCTGCTTGACAGAAAACCTTATAGAAGGGAAAGATATTTGTTATTAAGCCCACAAAAAAATTTATGTTGCGATCCTAAACTCGGATATAATCTTTTGAGTTTAAATATATACAATGTGAAGTGAAAAGCATTCTAAATTACTTTTGCCTGCAAACAGATTTGAGAAGGTGCCGGAAAGCAAATGTT
Source organism: Strix uralensis (assembly GCF_047716275.1). Classification (NCBI taxonomy): domain Eukaryota; kingdom Metazoa; phylum Chordata; class Aves; order Strigiformes; family Strigidae; genus Strix; species Strix uralensis. The sequence goes on from NC_133975.1 coordinate 46,263,207, forward strand.
TGGTTGCATGAAATAAGTGAGTCACCAACTTTAAAGATATAAAAAAAAGATTAATATGATGCAGGGATGAGATAGGATATGTATGCCACAGCACTGAAATTCGATCTCAATGCAACATTTTGGATTTAAGCTGCCTGAAGCAATTTGCAGCATGCAGCTTTGTTACCTAATTTCCCTTGTGTTGTCTGAGAACAAGTAAGAGTTAAAAGGCATTCACTAAATTTTGAGGTGGGTATCGCATGTTCTCTGGTCTTTGCTTTTCATACTAGCTCATTTACCTTGACACTGACCCAGTCAGGTGCTTCACAAGAAAATGCACCCTCACACTTACCCAATTGTAGTGGGCTCATAACAACAACATATGAAATGGACAAACAAGCAGGGCAAAAGAAAGGATAAAACCAGAAATATTAAGGGTCAGATTTGCCTGGTATGACACTTATTTACTTCAGTGAAAATACTTGGTGCAATTTGGTCTAATAGTAGAAAGAATGTCAAAGCATGCATATGTGGAAGCCTGGCTTATTAAGATTACATGAAAATAATGGTATTGTGCTGGTTTTGACTGAGATTCAGTTAATTTTCTTCACAGTAGCTGGTATGGGGCCAGGTTTTGGATTTGTGCTGGAAATAGTGTTGATAATTCAGGGATGTTTTCATTACTGCTGAGCAGTGCTTACACAGAGTCAAGGCCTTTTCTGCTTCTCTCACCACCCCACCAGCGAGTGGGCTGGGGGTGCACAAGAAGCTGGGAGGGGACACAACCAAGACAGCTGACCCCAGCTGACCAAAGGGATAGCTCATACCATATGATGTCATGCTCAACAATAAGACTAGGAGGGAGGTTGGCAGGGGCCACACTGCTCGGGGACTGACTGGGCATCAGTCAGTTGGTAGTGAGCAATGGTTTTTATTTGCATCACTTGTTTTTCTTGGCTTTTATTTCTCCCTCTTGTTATTTTCCTTTTCATTACAACTTACTATTATTTTATTTTATTGCAATTATTAAATTACTTTTATCTCAACCCACAAGTTTTCTCATTTTTACCCTTCTGATTGTCTTTCCCCATCCTGAGAGGGGAGTGAGTGAGTGCCTGTGTGGTGTTTAGTTGCTGTTCCAGTGCAGTCTGTATCAATCCATGACAAGTATAAATAGTAACAATGAACATAAACTAGTACAAGGTCTTGATGACTTTTTGTATGAATATAATGGATGTTATACCTAATGGGAAGGTACATAAAGAGGGGTAAAGACTGACATCTTCTGAATGATGAGAAGAGCAGTGGCTGAGTTAATTTATGAAACTTTGAAGTACAAATGAAGAACAGGGGAAAACATTTAGGAAGAAATGATAGAAAATTCTTCCATGAAGAGATCAATGGGAGGGAAGGATGATGAGGGAAATGGAAGAGAATACAAAGATGTCTATCCACACCTCATTTCAACTAATTTATATATCAATACCTGACAAATGAAATGTCAGAATTAGTTTTGAAGAGAGATGATTTAAGTTATATTAATGAGAAAAAATGTATTTATATTATTATGCTTAAAGAAAGGCTTGTGGAATACTCATGATGAAATGAAACAGCTAATTAAATGCTAAGACTCTTAAATATTCAATTATTAATATTCCTCATGTTGACTTTGTCTCTATGAAATACATTTGCTTTTCCAGACAGGATAGGGCTCTTGGCAACCAGCACAGAACAATTGATAGATCTCTATCTGTATGGAAATTGCTTATTTTGTATGTTAGATTGAGAGGGAGCTTTTTCCTTTTGTTAGGAAATGTTTTTTTCTTGTTGCAGGTGATTCACTGTTCCATGATAGTGAAATAAGTAAAAAGCAGAGAGAGGAAAGAGCATGGAAGCAGAGATGAGAGGGAGCGAAGGGAAGGATTTTTCATGACACAAGAAACATTTATTAGATGAAGAGTAACAAAAATAAAAAGGTTTAAAAAAAGAATTTACACAGTACTTCATCTGTGCTCTCAGCAATATTATCAATATACAGAGGAATCTTTTTAACATGTTGATTCTCAGAACTGAAAGTTCTTAAGGAAATGAGTTGCTACCAGAAGAAAAGCACAGCACTACAGGAAAAAGAAACTTCTTTTCTTAAACTCAGATGGAGTTCAAAGCACGTTTATCTTTTGGCAGTGTAAAAACATAATTGGATTCAGCCTTTTAGCTCAAGAGAATCTCCAAGAGAACACTTACTCACATGTGATTCAAACAGCATTTATCTTTTAGCCACATACAAGCTGCTCAATCCAGCTTTTTGGACTAAGTGACCTTTTTCAGGGAATTAGGAACATTGAAGAGCAGAAACAGCATTTAAAATAACTCTCATTGCAAAGTGGAAGTGTATGTCTGGGTCAAAAGTCAGTCCATTGTCAGCAAGATTCCCCATAGCTGAGGACAGCGATGATTGCATTCTGAAGGATATATGAATAAAAGTCTTTTCTCAAAAAATGAAAGAAATGTTTTTCATACTGAGAAAACTGCTAGGATGGTAAATAAAAAGTAATACAAGGAAGTGTGGACAGAGAAATTACACTGAAAAAATTTGTTTGAAATTAGGTTGGTTGAATGGGGAAGAACAAAATCACTTTAAGTATTGGAAATAAAATACTATTAAAGTAAATGTGAAAATGATTGAAAAGTTATGATTAAAAGAATTCAGAGAGAGAACAAAGGGTATACCAGCAATTCCTGAATAAGTTTTTATAATATTTACTTTCTTAATCTGAGACTCTAATTCTGGGTTGTACTGTAAAATCTATGCTTTGAAACACCTCACTATTATTAATCTTAGGGTTTGGTTGAGGTTTTGTGTATTTGTTTTTTAGTTTTGGGTTGTGTTTTTTTTTTCTTTTTCAAGAATGGGTCTTTGCATTACTGTATTACTTGACATGCACAGAGCAAAACCATTATATAGTTCCAAGTGTTATGGATCACAGGACAAAGTAATGATCCTTTCCCAGAAATCTCTCAGGTGAAGACAAGAGATAGGTGTATGTAGTGAGGAATTAAAGGAAGTAATAAAGAAAAGTAGTAGATATTAGAAAATAGAAACAATTTTTTCTTAAATTACTATTTTCTTACTATTAATTCCCAAAACATAACAGTGACTAGGCTGTTGGTAAGCCTAATTGATCAGTTTGGTTTCTCAGGGCAGCCTCATAGTTTTTCAAGCCCTATGCGTTATTGTCTGCTTTTTTGTTCAAAGCAATGATACAACTGCTAATAATGGTATAAGTCTCACACAGTAAGGCCCACACCAATGAACCCAAGACTAGTTTTCTAGGTCTGATCTAGAAAGATTAAAAGAATGCACATGTACACAGATTAGAAGGGTTTATCTTTTTTTTTTTTTAATGTCAGTCTACTTTATAAAAGCAAGACTTAATTTCCTGATGGGCTGGGTTCATCCAGACACAGAGAATATTTTTTACATGTGTGACCTATAGATGCTGAGCCACCCATGAAACTTTGGAACTGGTTTAATAAAACCGAAAATGATTCAAAATTGTTTACATGATTTTCAGAAAAATCATATCCAAGCAAATTTCAGCATACTAATTAATGTAGTTTTTCTTAATGGCTTTGTGTTCTGATTATTTTGAGCCTCAAAATGAAATTAATGCTTCATGTTTATATGGGGTTTTATTTAACTTCTCTTTCTCAGACCTTTGGAGTCCAATGCAGAGAATGATCAAGAGCAAGTTTACACAGTATATCTTTAAGGGTAGAATAGTTGTAGTAATTAAATTGTTCCTCTAGGATCTCTTGTTCATCTGGTAGAAAGTAATTATTTGTTTCAAAGGTCAAACATTGTGGCAAGGACCATAACATGTATCTTTCACTTAGGATGGAGGTACCTTAACTATAAACCTGAAACCACATTCATTTCTCAGTTTTATCTCTGGCCTGATAGATCTTCATTCCTATTTGCAGAAATAGGAATGTCCCTGGTTCAACTGAAGGAAATGTGGAAAATGTCTGATTAGCTTCAGTTCCTAGTGATGAATCTGATTACCTTCTACTGTTTTACAGCTTAAGCTTGAGAGTTAGTCTACAGAGATGAGTAAAAATTTCCATACTTACAGTCTCCATTATTTCTTGGAACCACAATGTACTGACTTCCTTATTTTTAATGCAACTTCTATTATTTTCCTTCTAGTTATTTAAATGACATCTTACATAAATCCTCTTTTTACACCCCTTTTATTCTTTTGTTTCAAGGCAGAACAGTTTTCATGTACAATTTCAGTTTCTGGTTGGGATTACTTTTACATCTCTCACTGGTATTTTTTCCATTTACCCACTTCTGTATCTGTCACATCTCATCTTACTTCAGTCACTCTTTTTTTGAGCCTCATCCTAGGTGCCTATTTTGTTTATTCTTTCCATCTGCATAGTTTGTTTCTCTGGGTCTTAACTACCTCCATCTTATTCATGGTCTCCAACTAGAGTAACTGCTACCCAATTTTTACTTATTTAGGTTTTACATATTTCATGAAGTTTCAGTGCATCCTTTTCGCTGCTGCCCAGAAGGTTGCTGATTTTTTGTGCAGGGAAAAAAAAAAAGAAAAAAAGGAAGTGCATTTATTTTTTTTTTTTTTTAATTTTCATCTTGTTAATTGAAACTACATTTTTCTTCTTTTATTTAATTAAAAAAATAGATTCTACATGCGGCAGTGGTAGCATGCTGAACAATTATTCTCTTTTTCTTGGCGGTGTTACTGCTTCAACTGGATGAGATATAGAAGATGGGATTAGGTCTAAAGTATGTATATATTATTTGTGTGTAGTGTACTCATAGAAAAACAGTTATTTGTCTTCCCTTTTTATATTATATATGAGTTACCATCAATCCCTTTTACATTCCAGGGTTTTTGCTTTTCTGTCTTAGAGCTGACTCCTCATTACATTGCTCCCTATTTACTGCCATCTGTACTTCTCTGCTCTTGTTTCTGTTATTTAGTATTGTTGTGTCAAATCACAGCTTTAAGGCAAAATTTGAAGAAAACTGTACTTCTGAAAGTATATCTTCTGTGTTTCCTGATATGCAGCTGTAAATCTAATATTTTAACATTTCTACCTTCAACTTCTGCAATTCTTGCTCAGTTTATATGACAAAATATTAACCACAGACATTATTCTTTTAAATTGGTGCCTGTGGTGTTAGCCAGAATCTGTGAAACCACCATGACACTTTTGAAGTTGGTACTTTGTGCAAGTCTAAGATAAAATGTTGGTCCACTGTCTTAAATATCTGCTGGTAAAAAATTTCTCAACCAGTTTTTAAATGTTAGTTTAGATGATTCATGATCCATTGTTGTATTTTCTCTAGATTTTTTGTAATGAAGACCTAATGTTGATTTTTAAAAAGGATTTATAGTTTTGGAAGTAACACAGAATGTGTTAATTTAATCAATTCTTATTATAAATATACTTGAATTCCATCGCAATGGTGAATTGCTCTCTTCACATAGGAAAGAATGATTTTCTGTGAATTAGTATGCTGTGTAACAGGCCGTGTTGGATGGAAATGTTTGAACAAACCTTAATCTTAAAATAATTAGCTATGATCTTACATACTGAAGAGCAGGTAGGACCCCAACAGTCACAGTCCATTTCAAGTCTGTCGGTCTAGGCGAGCTCTGTGTTCCGAAAATATGCTCAGTCCTAAGCAGTTAGAATGGGGTTTCTTTATTTTATATAAGTCAATAAAATTATTTCAAGAGACCTAAATAAGTTCTGGTATTTCCATTATTCAGAAAGCCAGGATGACTCTACAGACTCAGAAAAACAAAATTATTTTAATGAATTTGTTGCCAAGAATTAAATAGAATGCAAAACTGGTAACACAATCTGGGTTGATTTAGAAGAGATACTTCCTTTCTAAAAGATAATCTATTCAGTCATAAAGACACGCATATGAGAATATTTCCTATGCTGTTTTTAAGATTACTCTCTACAGTGGAAGCTCAGCTGTCATTCACCTGAAACAACAAAACTAAAATTACATTTCCTAAGTTTTGGCTTCTTTGCAGAAGTGATGTGCAGCCAGGCTTGCAAAGGAAGCAAGGATTTCACAGCATTCCTCATTGTTGTCATTCTTTTGTTGGGGTTTTGTTTTTGTTTTGAAGTTTGTGTGTCTCATATAATGTGAGCTCTTCTTCACCTCCAAGTTTCTGTATTGAAACTCATATGTTATGTGTCATAGAAAATGAATGATTTACCTATCTTTATTCAAACATGAACAAGGAGGTCTTTTGAGGATGTAAAATACCTCATGTTAACATAACTGAAATTCACAGAATCACAGAATTTTTGAGGTTTGGAAGTGACCTACTGAGATCATCTATCTAGTCCACCCATGCCTTCAACCTGTTAAGCAGGGTCAGCTAGAGGAGGTTTCCAGGACATGTCCAGTCAGGTTTTGAATATCTCCAAAAGTGGAGAACCCACAGCTTCTCTGGGTAAACCTATTTTGGTCTTTGACCACACTCATAGTAAAAATATTTTTCTCATATTCAGGTGAAATTTCATGTTTTTTAAATTGTACCCATTGACCAATTCCATCCTTGATGAATGAAGTCACTTGAAGATCAGACACAAATTATTTGAAAGGATGGAAATGTAAAGATATTTATATTCATCTAGTATTTCCTCTAGGCTCATAGGTTGCATGGAATTTCTTTGAATTGCTTCTAGTCCTTTTTTAAGCAGTAAATCTGGAGACAGGGAGAAATTGAAACTAGGATTACTAAATCCTAGTAAATTGCATTAGAGATGTATTCACACAACAAAATTAATCAGTGCTAAAAACCCAGGTATTTCAGGATGCTAATTCTCATAATAGGTACCTATAGTTTGACACATCATCCCTCAGCTGTGTCCTCTTTCATGCTCCCTGAGGGAGATGAATTCCAGAAATATGTAAAACTTCTAACTGCAGAACAGCAGTAAAACAACCTCTTCAAAATTATACACATTCTCTGAGTGCTTCTGACAAAGTAGAAACCAAATGCATCCAATGTCTTAAAGCATGATCAAAATCTTAGCACAAAAAGAAAAAATGATAAATTTATTTAGTCAATTGTTGTACTTGAAGTTAAAGTTCAACAAGAGATCTAAATTAAGACAATACATATCTTTTTCTAGGCCCCCCTCCCCTTAATCTCCATTGTCATAAATCATTGTGCCAGCCTAAAATATTGAGAGTGACTTTGAATAGCTATGTAGCCATATAGCACAGATGGACAAACTTGCCTAAGAGACTTGGCAATTAGCAGGTATTGATCTATGCCTAATTCAACAACATTGTCCTGTAAAAATCTCTGCATCTCCCTTTGTCAAGGCAAGGATTTTCAAGATCTTTTCTAAACATACAGACCTGCCCTGGAGATTATGTGGGGTTAGCAGAACAGTTTGAAGAAAAAACTTGGGGGCAGTAATGTGTTCCATTCTCTGAAACCATACATGCTCTGTGTTTCTTTACATCCATGCAGTGGCTTATTGGGGGCATCATAGTGGTTCAACAGAGTTTTGTTGCTGCACGTTAGGAAGTCAAGGCAATAAGGACCATTCTGTCTCTGAGGTCCTGTATTTACATATAATGCAGATCAACCACCTTCTCTGTCATCTGTGGAAAGAAGTATGTAATGTACACTTTTCTTCATTTGTCACTGAGGGGTAAAGAAGCTTTTCCACCTCTCTCTCCCTCAACACAATTAACATCACTGTTTTATGCTAAGGTAAATGTGAGGTCTGAATTCTTGTATGGCACCTGGTAATGGGTGGGGATTCCATTTTTTGGGTGAGATTCAAGATGACACCTAATGTTTACTGGTGCTTGACTCCCTATGGCAATAGCAGGAATTAGACGTCTAGCACATAGACTCCTAACTAGTCATCCTAATATTGAATATAGTCTCATCGAAGATGTCTTTCTGTTTATACCCATTTATATATTTGGCTTGCATATGATTCCTGAATCTGCCCCATTTACTGCTGATGATACAAATTCTGATATAATCTTCATGTCATATACCTTACTTAGATTTTGGTTTTCTGAGGAAAAAATATTTTTAACTTTTTCCTATTATATTATTACCTTATGTCAAAATGCACTGTCATAGTCACTTGCTGCTCAGCTGCAAGATAATTAATTAATGAATGAAGAAAATCATTCTTTTACAATCTGCTCTCACTGCTTGTTTGGTCTAAACATCAAGATGAGTTCAGATCAAAAGATAGAAATGGAAGCTGAAGGTTCAATTCTAGAAGAAAATGAATTGAGACTTCTAAAAGCTGTTTCAAAACTAGAAAAAATCTCATTGTATGAAATTCTTGATATAAAATGGAAAAAGACATGAAATGTATCTTACAAATTTCATTGTGGGTTTAAAGTAAAACTATTTCTATGAGAAATAATATATGTGACTTGTTTTGAGAATGCATGTTTTTAAGCAAGTTATAAGTAGATAGGAAAAAATGGAAACAGTTAAAAGTTAACTTTAGATACTAAACACTTTTTTTATTAAGACAATTTCATATAAAAAAATAACATCTTGATTTACAGTGAAGTTCATAATTTATTCAAGTTTTCCACATATATAAAATAATGAGACACATGACATTAAATAGCTACTTTTAAAAAACCGGAAAAAAATGCCACCCAAATTTGTATAATATCCATTCCCACAGATTTTATACACTTCAGTAATCTCTTAACCACCTGACCATTCCTGAATGTGACTAATCTCCATATTGATAATAGAAATTAACATGCTTAAAAGATCTAAGAGCAGGTTTCAAGGGAATCTTTCTGGAGCTAGGCTTCTAGCTTACAATCATTTCCACAGGCTTATTTAGAAACTCAAATGATACATTTTTCCTTTAGAATATAGTAAAAGAGGTAATCTTCTTTCCTGTATGTAACAGTATTTCTCAGATATTCTTTATTTCTGCACAAGCCCCTGAGGTAACATGACCTTAAGTTCCTAATCAATAAATCAAAACTTCTTTTAGATATCATATGCATTGTGACATTTAGAAAGAGTGGCAAGAGGAATGTTAGGAATGATTTCTCAGTATTATTTCTATACTTGCCAAAATGTCTTCCCCTAGAAAGGAAGATAGGTCTTTATTTCTGTTTCAGACTTTGGTTCTCTGTTCACCCTTATTTCAGTTGTAAGAAGGACAAAATGATGATGTCCGTTTTGAAGTCTTAATTACTCTCCTTTACATCAATGGAAAGTTTAACTCTATTGAGGCTTCTTTGTCTTTTAAGCCACTGAAACACAATCCAAACACTTAAATCTATGGAATCAAAGGCCATGTGTCTTTGAGGAAGATGACATTCTGTCTGTAGCTCTGAATGGAGCCCAAAGGCTTAACCTTTCTTAGCAAGGTACTACATTGTGCAGACTTGTCTGTGTCTTTCCCACTGGGAGCTTTAAATAGGAGCCAAATAATTTTCTCTTTCCCTTTTTAATTATCCCATGCTGCAAGTTGGATTCTTCTGGCATAACGTCAGTTAGTTGGAAACAAGTGAACTCCAAGCTTTTGACACTGCAAGAATATTTCCTCTGTCCTCTGAGAGTTGGTAAGCACTGTAAAATAAAAAAGTTTCTGTCATTCAGTTTCTTTGTGCTATTTTTCCCTTGCACAAACTTAAGCTAGGAAAAGTCTGTGGTTTCTTTTTAATGAAAAGTAATGACAATGGTGTCAAAAAGTAATGTTTAATTGTTGGTTTTATTCTAAAAATGTCTATCAGGGCACACAACTTATTATGACAGATAAGTAAATTAAATGTTATATTCTGCATGCAGTGAGCTATTTTGCCATGTTTTTCACAGATTTGAGTTAGAAGGACCCCCTTGAGATCATCTGGTCCTACTCCCCTGATCAAGCAGAGTCAGCTAGAACTGGTTGTCCAGGATCGTGTCTAGTTGGGTTTTGAGTTTCTCCAAAGATGAAGACCGCACAATTTCTCTGGGAAGCCAGCGTGTACTACTGCATGGGATTATTGCTTCCCAGGAAAACTGAGGATGGTTCATGTCACATCATTAGAAATGACATAGACTATAGAGTCAAAAATAAGTACGTCAAGTAAATAATATAATTTTTAGTTGGATTTTCCCCACCTCCCCAAATTGGAAGATTTGGGTGAAGTTTTTTTCTTCACTCAAAAGACAAAGAATAGGGCATTTAAAGATGTTTTAGAGGTTCCTTTTTTATTGTCTTTTATGTTGTCTAAAATGTCATCTTGTCCATAACAATAAATACTTTAGGTCAAAATACTTATTCTTTTGGCATGGTCTGCTTTCAACTAAGTCATCTTAGTTAACTGGGGAAAAATATAGTTGAAAAATATTTCAAGTTCAGTTACTAATGTTTTCTGTACTTGGAGTACTTTCAGTAATAAGAAACTGGATGTAGTTTTAAATTTATCTTGTTGTGATCATGTGCAACATGTATCATAGAAGACATTTGGCATGTCCATACTGTGTAATGGTGTGCAGGAATATTTGTATTTTCCCAGAAACAACTAGAGGGAGTGGTATACAGCTGTACTGTCAGCTTGCTGTTTGGGATAATCTGTCAGCTCTATTTAGATGCATGATGTTTCATCATGCAATGCAGCAACAGGCTTTGTTTCTGTCTGAAAATACGTCTTTTGAACTACATTCGATAGAAGTCAGAATTAGGGAAAAATAGAATTAATTTTTTGTTTTCCTTATTTTCATGCTGGCTCCTTATTCCTCTGGGGAAAGTTTTGTGAGGCCCTAGTTTTCAAATCCTTAGAAATGTGGTGATGAACATTAACATAGTGCTAGAATAGGGTTTATTCACTTGAGAGAAGTTTTTTTGTTTTTGGGCTGGTACAGCAGAGCGAATGAATCATTATGTTTAAGGGAGAGGTGGTGTCCAGTATCTTATTCTGTTCCAAGCAACAAGAAATTCATTGTGTATTTTAATGCAGGACAGGTCAGGTATGAGCAATAGAAATTACTGAATGACCTATTTATTCACCTTACAGCAACATGGAATTGAGCCTGGAATGTAGACCATGTTTTAGATTAGCTTGGATAAATAACTGATGTTCCACACCCTTCAAAATAAGGCTTAAATTGTTAATCTTGGCCAGAACTGGAATGAGCTGTCATTTGTTGATATTACAATAACAAACAGTGAAAATCTGCAGCAGCATTTGGAATTTGTAATTTCCATGGTATGTTCACTTTCACTCTAACCACCTGTCAATAAGGTAACATGGTTAAATATTCCCTTTTGTCCACTTTTCTAAAATGTTTTCCTTCTGCACCCCCATACATACATAATACATAGGTAGATATAAAAGAAAACATCTGTTGTGAATAGATTGTTGCATATGATCATCACTTAGTGTATGAACAGTAAATATAATTAAAATGCTGGTGACAGCTTGAAATAGTTTTCAGACATTGTTGGAATATCATGTTCTGTCATTCAATATTTTATGTTTTCCATTTTTGTATTTTTTGGAAAGTTGTGAACATAAGGAAAAAGTCCACATATAACTAACTTTACAACCTCTTTCCACTTCATAAGCTGATTCCATTGCAAACTTCTTCACAGGTGTATCTTATGTAAAGACTGCAGTAAAATGAATATGAACAAATCTTGCAAAATAGTTTGTTTTTTGAGGGTGTTGTTGAAATAATAAAATGAGGAGAAGATTTTAAAAAGTCATAAATGGGCATATGAAATAAAATAACATGAAAGTAATGGTAAATTTAATTTAATTATAGTTAAAATCTGTCATTAGTGAAAGGGTGTGTTTGGTATTGGACAATATTTATGGGATCATAAATTATCTGTTTCTATTTTAGGTAGCAAATATAGAGTAGGTATGGTGAAAAGCAAGAGAAGACTTGGATTTGATGTTACCAGTCTTCGCTATGTTTGATTCGACTAAATAGCATGATCAGGTGACACAGTTCAAAGTTGAGTTTTGTTTTGCCAGAGACAGTGAGAGTGTTTGGGATTGAATACAACTGGATCAACTGTCCTGGTCAGGCATCCATAATTTGATGCTGAATCCAAACCAGACACAGAGAATAGTGCTTCTCTACCTTTCAATAGAGCACTGATGCAAAAATATAATTTAGGAGCCAGAAATTCTTTTTAAGACTTTGGGTGGGGGACAAGGAATGGAAACTTCACTGGAAATTCAAGTGAGGGAGCACAGTATCCTCTTCATTACAGATAATTAGGTTAATATCCTTGGCTGAGTCATAGATGTCAGTACTTCTGCTCTGTTAGGAATGTCTTGGTAACATAAGCACAGCAATTACTATGTCCTGATACATTCCATACTTCAAAATAACAGTAGTATAATGATGTTAATCAAACATAAGAGCATTAGCAATTACTTATTTCTACATTGCAGAGATTATATCTGAAGACATCCTATGTAGTTATTTGACTTCCTGGTTCCCCTTATATCAATAATGAACTGGGGAAAAAAATGTATTTCTTTTGTAGTTTAAACATATATAAAATCATCTTTGATAGAAAATAGCAGTAAATTATCAGAAACAGCATCCAATTTCAACATAATTCCTCAAGCTCAACATGTAAAATATAGACCAAGAATAGAATATCGATTGCATGACTACATGCATTGCCTATTAAAATTAAAGTAGTATTTTCTTACTGTATTTATATAAACAAATAATAGTCTCTGTATAAAATGTTGATTTAAATTTAAAATTGAAGTAGTAGTCAATATGCTATCATAATGAGACAGTTTTTCTCTAACTTGGTAGAAAAACTTCCTTTAATATTTGTGAAGCGATATGTTAAGATTAATTAAATTCAATTTTCTGTCCCTCATTGTAGATGTTACTTGAGAGTTACTGTCAAAAACAGTGAGAATAGTAAATACTATACTTCAGTGGGATTATTTTTTGAATACTTCAAAGACAGAAATGTGCTTTATGCCCATTTTTCAACATAAAGTGGTCAAAATTTAGGATTAAAATTTCCTGCAGGGTTAGTTGTAACTTCTCTACTACAAGAAAAGTCAACACCTCTCCTCTGTCAGGGTTCCAGGCAAATGTTGTCACAAAGATGATATACCACTTAGGTAGTAACAGAGATGCATTTTGCCTTATCATCTATGTCTGTTCTCAGATGCTCTCCTTCACTGTAGCAGCTAACACCTTTGAAAGCAGCTAAAGCAATTGAAAGGGGTTAATGAGCCACGCTGGCATAGTTAGATTTTACTTTAAAACTCTGATGCTGAAACTAAGAATTTCAATTATTGTGACTTGGTTCTGGTGCCAGAGAAAGTGCAGGTCATTCAACACTGTAAAGTATCAGGCATTTTTAATTAAAACTGTACTTAGAGGGTGGTAAAATATTTCTGAAATAATGTAACCTATAAAAACTGCTTCTGTACATTTTGGAAAAACACAGCCATAAATAAATAACACGAAGACATCAGTTCAAGATGATTAGTTAAATGTAAATGAAGAAAACTGGAAGTACAAAGTAAACACAGCTGTATTAGCATGCACAGAACAGTATCCTTGGTACACATTATGCACTGACCACAGCCAATATTGACAGCATCTACCTGGACTTGTGCAGAGCATTTGACACTGTCTTGCACAACATCCTTGTCTCTAAATTGGAGAGACATGGATTAGATAGATGGACCACTCACCGAGTGGAGAGTAGTGATGAGTGGCGTTCCTCAGGGGTCGGTATTGGGACCGGTGACGTTTAACCTTTGTCAGCGACATGGGCAGTGGGATTGAGTGTACCCTCAGCAAGCTTGCCGACGACACCAAGCTGTGTGGTGCGGTTGACATGCTGGAGGGAAGGGATGTGCCATCCAGAGGGACCAGGACAGGATTGAGAGGTGGGTCTGTGCAAACCTCATGAAGTTCAACAAGGCCAAGTGCAAGGTCCACACAGAGATACAGGCTGGGTGGAGTGGATTGAGAGCAGCCCTGCAGAGAACAACTTAAGGATATTAGTGGATGGAAAACTGACTATGAGCCAGCAATGTACAGTTGCAACCCAGAAAGCCAACTATATCCTGGGCTGCATCAAGAGAAGTGTGGCCAGCAGGTTGAGGGAGGGGATTCTCCCCCTCTACCCTGCTCTCATGAGACCCCACCTGCAGTGCTGTGTCCAGCTCTGGGGCCTCCAATATTAGAAGGACATGGACCTGCTTGAGTGGGTCCAGAGGAACCCATGAAGATGATCGAGGGCTGGAGCACCTCCCCTGTGAGGACAGGCTGAGAGAGTTGGGGTTGCTCAGTCTGGAGAAGAGAAGGCTCCAGGGAGACCTTATAGCGGCCTTCCAGTACTTAAAGGGGGCCTACAGGGAAGATGGGGAGGGGCTCTTTATAAGGGAGTGTAGGGATAGGATGAGAGGTAATGACTTTAAACTGAGAGAGGGTAGATTTAGATTACATATAAGGAAGAAATTCTTTACTGTGAGGGTGGTGAGACACTGGAACAGGTTGCCCAGAGAAGTTGTGGTTGTCCCCTCCCTGGCAGTGTTCAAGGCCAGGTTGTATGGGGGTTTGAGCAACCTGGTCTAGTGAAAGGTGTCTCTGCCCATGGCAGGGGGATTGCAACTAGATGATCTCTAAGGTCCCTTCCAACCCAAATCATTCTATGATGATTCTATGAAATATTGAAACATATGGTATTTTGCAACTAGCTTTGTACTCTCTCTGGAAGGAATCCCTAATCTAATTTGATAAATTAGACAATGTGAGCTTCAGCAAAGTAAGTATCAGGTCTTTGCTAACAAATAGTTTTGACTGAAGTAGGTTAACATACAGTTATATGAGAACCATAGCTAGCAAAATCATCAGGAGTAATAGCTTGTGGGGTAAGAAGGGTGACAGCAATCAGTTGGGCTTAGACTGGAGGCTGTTTACAGATGTATGATCATGTCCTAGTTATAAATATAGGTTATGGTTTTCTTTCAAATTCTTTTTCTTCTCTAACCTTGCTTGCAGGCATCTAAGTTGTTTGTTCTAACCTCTAGCTCAGGTTTTCCTAGATGTAACTCACATTTACTTACATCTATGGATTTTTTCCTTGTTTTTATTAGTTTTGATTAGAAGAAGATGTTATGTTACATTAATAATACCGCAAGGGTTTTTTTAAAGCTGTATGAGAATAGTTGTGTGTGTTTTATGATAAAAAGAAAACAAATCATGTATAAATCTGTTAGAAGTAATTTGACTAGTTTTTGGTTGTTTTTTTTTTTTTTTTTTTCTGACATTTAAAGGTGTGACTAAAGCATTAGATCTAATGTTAATATAAAAATAGGGTGTTTGGAAGAACTACTTCAGACTCCACTGAGTACAGAAGATGAACAGGCCCTGAGATCATGACATATCTAACATACCTGCATTATATGTTTAATTGACTCTCATGTAACAATTCTAGTCTTCTCTATAGACATTTTTCTAGGTGGTCTATACAAAAAAGTGTGCGAATTATATTAACGTGGGGTTTTTATGGGGTTTTTTGTTGGTTGGTTTTTGGCTCTAACATGCTGATTCTGTACTGTAGAAAAAAAAATTTTTTTTATTTTTCACAGTAGACAACAAAACTTGCATGTTCTCCAGTGATTGCTACAACCTGAAGAGTCATTAAGATACAATATCTAAGTAGCATCAATAATCTCCGTGTTCTCTTCTCAGAGAAAGCAAAGCACATCAAACCAGCAGGAAGCAGAAAAAGTAGGGCCAGAAGATGATATTTTTTAGTTTTGGACTTGGAGAAAAGGCTGTCTCACCAAGCGGGTAGTCAATATAAGATCAAGTGAGACAGCATATTTTTAGGTATTATAATGTTATCAAATAAAAGATGTTGCTTTATGACAGTTATTCTTGTAGAGTCCTGAAAGGATAAAAAGTAAGAAATCCAAATCTGATCTTACTGGTATGTTATACATTAAGGTAGAGTGTACTAGAACCAGTCTAAAACCAGAAGCAGTCAGAGCAGGTAAAGGAAAAAGCCCCTGTGCTTGTAATGATTGGGGTTTTTATTAACTCAAGGCAAGGCTTAAGCTGGTTGTATCCAGATTGCTTGTAGGATGAAGCTTGAGTTATTGTCAGTGCATCTATTTTCCTCTATTTTCCTAACAGGAGTAAGACCTGAGATGAAAAACTGAGACACTGTGTACGTTGTATGTGTAACTGAGGAGTTTTGAGTCTGAGTGTAATATCTGTCTTCAAACCAAAAGGTCAATGTAGATCTTCTCCTCACAGAAATCAGGATCAAGTCAAGTGTGCAGCCAGTCTTGTAAGATTGACAAGCTAAAACGATCAGCCTTGAGAAGCAATCTGTAAAGATTCATATCTAAATAAATCTAAAACTGATATGTAAAAGAAAATCAATTTTTCATTTGTACACTTTTACACCTTTATAACTGAGAAGAAAATCTGGCTCAGATTTCTGCGTTGATATCCCCTGGATAAGAATATTACCCAAATCCTCAAAGCTGATGCACGTTTTGGTTTCCCCTGAATAACAACAATTATGGCTGTCTGTTAGGCTGGCATTATGCCTAGGCAAAAACTGTGCCAGTTTAAAAATTACATGGAGGACCAACTGGTAGAAAGAAGTAATTTCCATCTCTTCTTCCTCCTTTGGTAGCCTTCATCAGAGATCTCTCTAAAGTTTACTGGTTTGGGTGTTTTTAAGTGTGTCTGGTTAACAAGGCAAATCACAGAAAGTTAATAGCACATGTACCTCTTTAACCAGCATTAATCTTAGACCTCTCCCAATGTAATTTTTGTTGTATTATGTCTGACATTTAGAAAAGTAAAAAAAAAAAAGATGGAGTTAAAAAAAAGATAAGGTGAAAGTTAAGGAAAGCACTAAGAAGCACATGAAATCTCTTAATGGCTCAAGTTGTGAGTCAGAATCACTTTTCTCTTTTTAAGTAAATGAATAATTAATTTTATATTAAGCCATTCTGCAGGAATCATGGTCCTCATTTTTATTTCTAAGAAAAGCCATTAGCTTTAACTGTTCTTCCAGCTCAGCCTGTGATATCACATACAGTATAGATTCTAAACAAATAAGTACTGTGATTATTGAAGCATCCAAAAGTGTTTACTTCTCTGTGACTATCTGGAAAGAGGTATGCAAACAAGTTTTCTCCAGAGGTTGCCTTGAAGAACAATGTTAATTCTAGACCTACAGGCTTGAAGCACTTCAGCTATAAAGTTTTCAGCTATTTTAAACACTTCCAGAACTTGTTACTGTTATTGCTTAATGTTGGAATCCTTCAAATGGTCATACATGGCATACAGTGCTAAAAATATCAACCAGGCATCTAATACCTGCCATCTGGCTTAGCACTTAAAAGGAATTCATGTCTGCTACATACAGCAGTCACAGTTCGTGGACAGACTGAGAGCAACCTTGAATTCTTCTATAGTGGACACACTGACAAAAAAACTTGCAGGCTGATATTGAAGGAAATGTTTGGAACACAAGCAACCAGACAATGGGTGGCTGTTGCTGCTGAAGCAGTAATTCAGTTTTAAAAAATGCTTCCACTATGAGAAGCTTTTCCTGCTATGAGAGGAAAAATGCAACACCTCTCATCTCCAGCTAGACTAATTTCATGTATATTGCATAGAATTTAATAATACCAAATGTTTGTTTTGAGACTAATTCACAGTTTTGTCTTCAATTAACGATATGCTCTTGCTAGTTTCTTTGTGCAGGACTCAGTTATATTCTAAATTAACTACTCTATTTGAAGAGTTTCTGCATTCAGTTGCATTGCGTGCATCTTTTGGGAATGCCTTTATTTTAAACTGTTACGGTTTCCTGGTTTTATTTTTACAGAGAACTGTTCTGCATTCTTAATAGTTTCATTTTCAGACTGTTATGTTTGTTCATTAATGTTCTTAATGTCCCTTGCTGAACTGCTGTTGCACTTTTACTGTCCTACATGTATCCACCTCTCATAGCTTGGAATTTATCTCACTGTAACGCAAGTTTGAGACTGTGACCTAAATGGTAACTACACAAATAATTTTGCTGCTACCTTGTACACACTGGCATTAATTGATAGGTTTGTTTGAATTTCTTGAATTGCTTGAGTTATGTATTTATGACAGATCTTGCAAAATGGCAGTAGACTAAACAAACCTGTTAGGAAAATAATTTCATTATGAATAAAATCAGGCAAAAAATCCCACCCACGGGATATTTTATAGTGTGTCATTCCTAGCAAAATCAGAAACCTGCTTGCTACAACTAGCTGTGCCATTGGTTAACTCATAACAATTAAGTAGTTGTCCCATGATAGCTTTGAATAGCTTTAACTCAGTCAGGGTTTGGGTTTTTTTCAGACAATGAGTTATTTATGAGTACAACTAATTTTTATTTGAAATTTGCCTTCATTATTTCTCTCTAGATGTCTTAATAATCCATTTTAAAGTACAAATGACAGAAATTATCTTCCAGCTGAAAGAAATGAAAATTTTCTATCACCTATTTTTAGTCAAGAATGAGCAAGTGATGTTTTCCATGAGACCTGCACTAGGACAGGAGGGTCAAAAGTTAAGTATAAAGGATGGAGTGGAGAGAAACAGAGTCATCACCAAGGTTAATATGATTGTTTTCAGTGGAAAAGGTGTGTGGCACCTGGGAGACAGACTAGAAAGTGACCTAGCTGAGAGGACAACTACTGAAGCTAGATGCAAATGTTGTCATGTGTAGGAAGTTCTGTTGGTGAGACAGCACAGATTCATAGTTCAAGGATCACAATGAGATGAGGATCAGTTCAGTCAAATGTGATGGACTGTTATTTCCTGTGGACTGTGCTTGTGCCAGTGTATGTTTATTTCTAAGGTTTGTTATTTCATGAGAGTTATATCACAATGAGCAAGAATTCTAGGATGCTCAGCTTTTGATAGCAGGACACATGGTAATCTAATATGATTTATACAAAAACATACATGCTTTGGAAGATCACTTTAGCCCTTTTGTGATCACATATGCTCTCCAAACCAAAAAATAACAGACTAATATGCAGAAGTAGACATCTTTTCAAGTGAGAAACTGTCAGAATTTATTCTAGTAATTGCATAAGAAGCAAACTGAAGCAGAAAGTGATTGAATAGTTTGTGCAGATGGAAAGAAACAGTTGTAAGTAATGCACACATAATGCAGATAAAACATTCCTGGAGTAGAGGAACCATATTTCTCAACACTAGCTTGAAGCTGAGTATGCAGATATAGTTGGTGATCTAATGATGTTTGTAATGTAAACCTTGGTCACTACCAGTGAACCTATTCCTCAGATGAGAAACCATTGCTTCCAGTACTCCAGAATAACACTTGTTGCATCTTCAGTTAGTGAGCAAGTACTTTCCAGCCATTCTTCCCATTTACTAGGGCTTGTTCACCGGAATACAGAAAAATTTACACTTAACTCCCAGTTTTAATGTTTTCAGTTCTGAAAGACTGAAGGGATGAATCTAATGATTCAGAGAATGAATCTAATCTTACTACCTTGAGTGATTACACCATCTGCATCTAAATACACAGACAAAAAAGGCTGTGCTTTATATTTTTAACAGGTCAAATTTTACTGTATCTTATACATTTATATGTCTACATGTGTGTGCTTTTATATGCTCATCAGAATAGGAGCAAAGTAAAACACTTTTTTTTTTTTTTTTTTTTTAAATGACCAAGACCAGGAACAGATGATGCATAATTCTAGCCTTCATTTCACTCAGAGAAATGATAAGAATGCAGTGAGTTGAGCTTGTCTCTCATGTCTGTATCCTCAGACATCTTGTCCTCCAGTGTATCAAAGGCTTCTGAGAGATCTAAAGAAACCAAAATGGATCCTGCCTTATTGATGACTATAAAATATAATTGAACTGTGAGACAACTAATACTACTGCTGTATGTTATTGCATCTTAAATCTGGATGTATAGAAGCAAATAATCTCAGGATGTTCAAGTATAGCCAACATTGTTGAAATAAAATCTTATTGATAATTTTCTTATTTAGAGGAGATAAAAGTGAGATTACTGATGTGAAGAGACTCACTATGGCAGCAGGAGGCTAAAAAAATCACTCACTTCTGAATAAATGTTACCTTCTTTAACAATGACTATGTCAATTTAACAAACTCAAAAATTCCCCTTAGGATTCGATGTGTATGTAATTCTGCTTCTGGGTAGCTGATTTCCTAAATTACTCTCTTCTTTCATTCTTTCCTTCCTCCTTCCTTCCTTTCTATTTATCTGTCAAATCTTTTTATTTATTAGCATTCTTATCTCCACTGGTTGTGCCTACAGATTTCTTTGGCATGTCAAGGGAGAAATGAGCTTAAGTTCTTCAAACACAACTGATTTACTCTTTTGTTCTTGCTCATGTACATTTGTTTTAACTCTAGAGTAAAATATATTTAGACTAATTTCTTCCACTCTTTCATGAAGAATAATACTTGTGTAGGGTAATATTGAGAACATGTGGCATACCATACCACATTGATTCAAAATGATTACAAAATTTATCTTGCAGATACATATTAACCTCTTGAACAGGAAGTTATACAAATGTTTGCTAGTAATTTTATAGATTTTATAATTTCTTGTATTTCAAACATACTGTATTTTAAGCAACTAAACATACTAGAGAGATGCAAGATCCTTTTGGTGCACTTTCTCTAATTATGGTGCTGAAAGTGGTAAAATATGTACCTTATTTGTTTATTTTGTCCTCCATAGGGTTCAAGCTTCAATGAATCTGTAAAATGGCAGATGCTTGTGTGATGCTGACAATAAAAAATTTCCTTTGAGCACCTATTTTCCATGAAGCAAGCCAGTGATTTTCCAGGTGTAGTCCCTATCCAGCTAGCAAATATAAAAATAAATCTTAATGATAGCCTTCCTTTTTATGTTTTTAATGTACATTTATAGAATTTAGTGTCAAATTTATAAATCCGAAATGAGACAAATTCTGTGACTCTGTGTTAAAGTGTTTCTGGATTTAAATCCAAGTGGAAGGTGAGCAAGGCATTTGTAGCTTCTTAAAATCTGTCCCTGGTTTCACAATTACTTTACATCTTCAAATTCAATTTTTAAATGACTGCTTCATTGCTGTCTATTTTACACAGAACATTTCTGCAACAACAGTAAGAAAGCTGAATTCTGCATTCAGATAGCTTGTCCTCTTATCAACAATGCAGACTTCATTATGAGACATCCCTGTTTATCTAACTTCTTTCATACATACTGTCTGAATGCAGTATCAGCCTCCTCTGGCTTAGTATCACTACAACTGCTTGTGGAGAAACGCTCTTTAAAAGTAACAACTTTTTTATACATATATGTAGGTATTTTTATACTTTTTATACATATATGTAGGTAGTTTTGTGGCAGACACCATGTCTTCATTTTTGAATGGTAGTTAGATATCAGTGAACACTAGGATTGTCATCTTCTGTGACTGTTACTGTAAGGCAAATGTTGTATTTAACATTTCAAGTTATTACTTGTTCAAGTCATCCATAAAACCTTACAGAGGCGTTACTTTTCACTTTTGAGAGTAAAGAGGAAAGTTTATTTCATCCAGGTTAATTTATATAAATAGTCATATTTTCCAGCCATAATTTTTTTCCATGAGTGGTGTTGCTTTGCTTAAAAATCTGTTTGTTGTAACTGAAGACATAACAGTAAACTATCCAGATTTCTTCATTCAGAAAGGCATAGGAATTATATTGGAAGTTCCCCAGCTTCACTGAAACGCCATAATCTGAGGAGTACTGGATTTTGCTTTCGCATTACAGCCCCTGTGCTGCAATAGCTCCTATGCTTTACTTTTGAGAACAGAGGTGATACAAGATGCAGGCAGGTCCTTTTCAATTTCTGCACCAGCATTTCTACTTTCAGAATCTGAATCGTACACATATCAATTTTGTAGTACTGTACTAACTATGGACATATCACCTCAAATACCATCCTGAAAAAAATACAACCAACTTTATCATAGAAATTGGCCAGATTAGCTGCAAGATAGTATGACACATGACTAGATACTTCTTTCTAGCCTGGAAGACAAGCCCTGTTCTGCACTGTTAGAGAGAACTTCTGAGGCTTTCAGTTCCAAGGTGTCTCAGCTTAATTTATTTATTATAGCAACCCAAAATTATGTTTAAAATCAGTTTGGATTCAAACAGTCAAAAATATTTAGAGATAAGAAAACACATTTCAAGTAAATTATTTTCAGTCTTTTTTGCTGCTATTTGGTTTCACTGAGAAAAGCTTTGGTACTGTTATAGATCTGGATCAGCTGGACTATAAGGAAAACACAGAAAAACCAAAAAGTTAAGGGAAGAATCATAGCTAAAGGTGGATTCCTATATTTAAGTAACTGAAGAAAGTTAGGACA
Organism: Strix uralensis; assembly: GCF_047716275.1. Taxonomy (NCBI): domain Eukaryota; kingdom Metazoa; phylum Chordata; class Aves; order Strigiformes; family Strigidae; genus Strix; species Strix uralensis. Next base: position 46,285,684 of record NC_133975.1, read on the forward strand.
GAGTGTAGGAAAGGGTGCAGCTTATCTGCCCTGAAACAGAGAGTGTCATATGTGAAGATGGAAGAGAAAAGCTGAGTTTAGTACTTAGACTAGTGGGAGCAATTGGAAAAAAAGCACATCATGGGAAAAAATTCAATTTTATAAGGAGTCTTTTTAGATTTGGAGGTGATGGGTTGATGATGCAATTCAGCCTCAGAGGGGGAAAAAAAACAAACAAACAAACAAAAAACCCCAACCAAACAAAAAAACAAACAAACAAAACCAAAACAAAACAAAACAAAACCCACTATATTTTGCTGACTGGGGTTTCTTTTTAAACATCTTTTCCTTATATTAGGTGACATTGCAATGCCAAAGAGCTCATAAGAAATGTCAGATAAAGTCTGATTATTAATTCAGTCTTGAAAGACAATGCAAGAGGTAGGCGGGATGTATGTTTTTGTGTGTGAGCATGTCTGTGTGTGCATTTCAGCAGAAAAGTTATTTGTAACTCATAGATATATTGGAACTTGCTCTCCACAAAGGTTCCTGAAAGCTTGCTATGCTATTAGCAACCATTTGAAATAGTTTTGTCAGGTCTTACTGCCAAATAGATCTGAATCATTAAAAAAAATTTTAAAAATAAAATAACTTCACTTTGTGATAGTGAGATGACTGATCAGATATTCATCTTTATAATCAAAATTTGCAGAGGGGGGAAAGATCAAGCTAATAAAAATATTATTAGTGCATTTCTTTATGAGAAAATCCCCACCTGTGTCTATTATAGAAAAATAAATAACTATTCTAGCTGCTGTGGTATTTTTGAAAACAAAATTAATATAGTCCTAAGGAGGTCTAAATTGCATTGCCTTATTTGCATTTTAGATGAAAATCCAAAACATTCTGAATACTAATATGAAATTCTCATGCTTCCACTTCAGCTCATAGATGGCAACAAAATGTCAACTTCCTCTCATTTCACTAGCTGGTGAATTGACTCTTTCTCGTATTGGACAAACAATTGGATAAAACTCCATATGAGCTACAACATTTCAAGGTGATGTGTAGCTGACTGCCCTGTGCTGCCCTCTTGCTGCTTGCTTCCAAGGCTGGTCCTGCTATGTCGTGCTGGGTACTTACACATGTTCTGAAATTGCAGTCTGGATGCAATTCAGAGAAACCTATTGCCTATGCAGGGCTATGGCAAGCAGAGCCAAATGATGTGATGCATTTTTTGAAAGCTCTTTTAATTTGTGTGGTTGAATAACCATTCTGAAGTAGCTTCTTTGTAAGCCATGATAATCAGAGGTTTGCCAGGAGGTTGCCTTCAGACATCCAATTCTAATTCCATCTTGGGAACACTTCATCCTAAGAGGTCCAGGGGAACCTTGTAATCAAAACAGCCTTAAAATCATGATGTAGATGACTTAATGAATTAGACAACAACAATAAAATAGAGCTGTCATCTTTGTAAAAGACTTTTAGCAATTACACTTATTTAAATTAACTACTGTTATCTGATACAACAAAGTCTAACATCAGAAACATGTAAAAGAATTCTACTACCTCTATTTCACTACACTCAAATCTTGACCCAAAAATCTCAAGAGAAATCCATTGTGAAATCTAGAACTCATAAAATAATTCTCCTAAATTACAAATATTTGTGTCTAGAATGAAGAAAGAACTACAGAGACCATTCACTTCTTTGAAATAGAATTTATTCCTGCTACTTTTCTAACTAAACTTTTTTCTCTATTACCTGTAAGATAGTGGTAGATTTCTTAAAGAATGAATACCCTTTAGAGTGCATAATGTGAAATAATTAGATTTCCCAAATTTGAGTAGTTAATCTCCATTTACTTGAGCTCGTTTTTGGCTAAAACTGTGTGTTTGGACACATCAGCCTTTACCTTCCTCTTTCATCTAGCTGTATGTTGATGCTACTGTACTTGAGCTGTCCTCCATTACTACCATACTTCTCCCTCAAACCAACAATGAAAGTTTCTTTGAGCTGACTCCTAAGCTACTATTGTAGGCAGATGTACATTCCCTTTTTTGTGGCTTGGAGACTATCATTCTTGCAGCCACTTGTTTCTGTAAAGGCACTCGAAGACCTTTTACAACAATATTGGACGGAGAACAACAGTTATTCCCAATAGCTTGAAAGTAATTTCTGGCGTGAGAATAAAAGAAGCCTGTATAATGTGAAATTCTGAAAGTGTAATTGTTGAATGTATATTAATGTTACTATACTAATATAGTATGCTAATGTTATTCATAGATATGAATGTGATAGGGTGTTACACAGAGTTAGCCCACAAGAGATGCAGGAGGAAATTTTAATGACTCTTGAGAAATCAAGTATTTCAGGCAAAGTAAGCTTATTCAAAACAAAATTATTGAATTTCTCTTTTTTGATTGCATTGTGTGAGACTTACCTATAACTGTTCAGTTTGTAAATTAGTCATAGATATGTCAAGGCTAAACTCTTACTTAAATGGGTCAACAAAGGTATGTGTGTATTTACGGACATGCACAATTTTGTCATTAGAGTACTTGGTAAAAACAGTGTAGATTAAGTCATGATTTCCATTTCAATGTAGTAATACAGAAATGTGGTTGTTGTTGTCCCTTGTGTTTCTCTAATACTCTGTAAGGGTGATCTTTCACCCTAAAATATGCTGCACACAAGAATTCATTTGACAGTTATTACAATGATCCCTTTAAATGCATGAAACTGCAGGAAATTTCCAGGACTGGCTTTGCTACAGTAAATTCATGCATAATTTTGGTCAGTACTCCCGGGATTTTTGACTGATAAAAGATGATATTTCACTTCCGACTGCTTATTGCATAGTGTAAAAATACTTTATTTTCTATGTACATATTTTCAAATTATCTTAATTTTGATTTAGACTTTAGTTTCTGATGTGAAACACAGTTATTATGTGTGCACATATTTTCTATTTAGGGATGAAATTCTAAGAGCAGTAGCCCTTCTATTCATGTATCAGCTATCAGTCATGTATCGCTTAAAATACTGATCAGGTATCACTCAGGCATCATGCATCAGACATATGAAACACAAAACTCAGTTTAGGTTTTGTTGTTGTTGTTGTTTGATGGGTTGATTTTTAAACACTTGGCTAGAATGAATTTGCCTTTCATCTAGTCCTAATTCTAGCTAGCAGTATTTTGTCTTTCCTCTCTCTTCTGACATTCTGATATTTCACAGTAGAAATTCTGGAGAACAGACAAAGGTATGGTTTGTATTGTTTTATAAGAATTATCTCCTCAGGCTTAACTGACATATTCATCCAAAATAAGAAAATGTTTTACATTATTAGAGATTATTTACCTATCAATGAGGATATTTAAAATGCACAAGGGAATTTATTTAATTTTGGCCTAGTGGAACAGAAATGAATTGACCCCTTAAGAAGCAGTTTATTGATTTGAACAGTTGTGTAGAAAATATTACATCATAAAAAATATTATGTCTCCACAGAAAAGCAATTGCACTGGAATTTCTGAACTGGTAAAAGAGAGTTCATTAGAAATAATGGACACTTTTCCCCAAACCCCTGACTTTCCTGATTACTTTTGCTGCTTTCTATATATTGTTGCTGCCTCAAAGATATGAATTACTAGGACTTCATAACAGATATAATCTAGATTTTTATAGCTTCTAATAAACAATTTCTATCTTCTACAGTCTGGTGTGGCTGTGAATAATAAATGTTGAATTCAATATACGAAGCTTCAAAACAATGCTTAAAAGTACTCGCTAGTATCAAGCAACCATTTGAAAATTTTATAAACATACTTGCAGACTCCTCAGGATTCCTAAATGTTTTTATTATAAGAACACATAATAATGTTGCTCACTGTGATATGGTGCTAGCAGCAATGAAGGTATCTTGTAAGACATGTTGGTGCACTGGTGCTATTTTATGCCTCTAGAAATGGTAGCAGAGGTCTTCATCTGAGGAGAACAGAGTTTTTCTGAGCTAGGTCTCAGGAAAACTTTCATTTCATAGAAAGGGGATCATATCAGTATAAACCTTTTATAACCTCTCCTGTCCTATATATAAACTTTAGATACAAAAAATTAAGAGCAGCCTGATGTTTCCATGATTTTTTACTTAGTCTAAAATGGATTTATTTTTGAAGGTAGTGAGAGAGATGGTTTTGTTTTCATTCTAAAGCATTGGTAAATATGCCAGTCATCTTTAATTGCTATTTTCTAGGAAATATTTAAAGGACTGATAAATTAAAAAATAACAAAGGTAAAATTAAACTCAGAGTCCAACCCAGTAAAAAATTACAGCTCATATCTAGCTAGAAGTAGGCAGCAATCATTAGCAGGTCTATTAAATACACTAATCTAAAAATGTATTTCTACTCTTCAAGTTCATTCAAAAAAAAAATCAAATATTAAGAGTAATTGAAACCAGTTTGTCCAGTCTTTGCACCTGCATTGATTTGAGTAAGAGTGGATTCACCAACTTGTCAGAAAATCAATTATTATAAAACAAAACCAATTTTAATTTAGAAAAAATTAGAGGTTAACAAGAATTTGTTTGGTACTTCATAAGTTTGGTCTATCCCATGACTTTAAGCAATTCATAGAAAGTTGTGGATTGATCCCTCTTTTTTTACCTGGAAAATGTTTCTACAGCTAAAAAAAAAAAAAAAAAAAAAAAAAAAGATTTATCCTTAGCTGAAGTTATTCTTATCTGCACTGATTTGGAAATAAAAGTGAGCTCTTTAGGGAAAACAAAACAGTCTAATTTCAGGCTGAAGAGATTATTCTAAACATTTTATGTATGAGTTAAACTCCAGTAGAGGCATAATGAATTCCACTCTATATTAAAATTAAGGTTTTAGCTAATCAGACAGAATAAACTGATAAAGTTTTGCCTTGAATAGGCTGCCTCATATCCTGTATAATTTAATGTGAGTTACAAAAGAAGCTGGTGAAGGAAGGAAATCAGGATCAACAATTAATCAACAGTAAATGCAGATAAGGGTGTAGTAGACAGCATCTGACTTTGATGTGACTGCTTTACATTGCTTTCCTTGGTTTCTTCACTGTCACTGGACTAAACTTTATCAATGTTTACTCATCCACTAAAGAAATGCACTTGTTTTTCTTAGGTCACCAAGAGTCTGATATTCACAATAATCACTGTAGATCTTCCTTAAAAGAATTATTGGGAAGGTATTTAGGAAGAGAGACTTGAGAGAGGAAGGTGCAGTTTGACACATAATTCTATACTTGTGGTTAATGTTAATTTCCTTTGGCTATGAGAAGATAATTGTGTGAACAGGTGCATGAATTATGTAGTTCCTGTTATTGACAATCCTAAATCTAAACTTCTCTGTCTTTAAGAAACTCACTCAGTTTTGGGTGAAACAGTAATTTCCAAAAGTAGATGACAACCACATCCAGTTTCCACCTTGAAGTCTTCTATGTGTAAAAAGAACACTTGTGAATTATGGCATCAATATCTGCCTTTATCCCTGGCTGCCAGTTCTAGCCTGGATGCACCATTTTGCTTTCCTCTACCTAGTTTTCAGAAAAAAAAAAAAAAAAAAAAAAAACAACAACCACCACAACAAAAAAAAACCCCAACAACCATAAACTTCTGTGGATACCTTTACCATGTGGATCAATCTTCAAGCCATTTCTTTTTCAAGCATTTGATTTTTTTCAAAGAGATCGGAAAGTTTCACACAAAAGTGTGATTCTATTTTTTAAACATTCACAGCTAGGTGAAAACTCAGATTTGTTATTCTAAAGCTATTGTAATAGAACACTTTTATCAGATCAAATCTTACAAGTAAAAAAAACAACAACGAAACCCACACTAAAAAACAAAGTCTCTTCATTTATAACACTTAATCTTTAACTTGAAATCTTCTTATATCACTCAGTACCAGATAAAGAACCTTCTGTAACTGGAAACCATCTCCCTATGCACCTACTTAGCAGACAGCTATCAGGTCACCTTCTGCTGAAATGATAAATAGCGGAAAGAATGGTCCAAATACAAATCAATAATGCTGTCACAAGCTTTGTGGTGATCTTGAGTCACTTTCGAAGTACTAACAGATCATACTTTACAAAGTACCTTCACAACTAGCAGTGTTGTTATGACTTTGCAGATCAGGTCATGCTGATCACTGTAAGTTTGGGAAACCAAAGAAATACAGCCTGGAATTTGAGTGGTTTTTTGTTGTTTCTCATTGAAACGAAACAGTGATTGTGTGGAACAGGAGGTTCTATATGTTACTTCCAGAATATTTCAGACTTTTCTAAGGAAGGACAGGAAACAGTGTTAAATGCAGAAAACTGAGGACAGGGAAAAAGCCTTAAAACTATTTCTCCCATTTTCCAGAGGGCTGCTCTAACCAGTTATGCTTGAGTCATTATTTCTTCTTCATTGTAATGACTAAAGTATGTATAATATGTAAAAAAAGAGCATTTTACCAGGTAAAAATCTCATGCCAAATTTCCTAACAGTCTGTTCAAAAGGAGGTAAGGGTATGAATTTTGGGGTTTTGACATTGGGAGAATATTCAATTTCTAAGGAACTACTTCGTTTTCTGGTAGTTTTGTGTATATACATACAAATTTTTTCATCCAATTCTGTGAATACTTCTGGGATGACTGAAATTATGCTTTTTTAAAGTATAAAAAATTTTCACATCAAACACAAAGCATGAGAGCTTTTTCTAATATAAGTATTTATTTATTTTTACCTAGGAAGGGAATCTGTGAAAACAAGCCTTCAGGTGACATTTCTGATGGCATGTGTTTGGAGAGAGTTTCCTCTACTTCCAAGCTCCTGTTCCTTGTCAGAATGATGACTGCAGATGCATGCATTTCTATTGTTTCTACCAAAGGTCACTTCCTTCTCTGACATTTCTTTCTCTTCCTAATACAAAATTAAGTCAAATTAATTTTTTGGTAGTTTTCCATTCTTATGTTAGTGAAACTATAAAGGTTATTAGCTGCTAGGCAAATTAGTGTAGAATAGTGACTGCCTTGTGTTGTGCCTGCTCTATACCTTGGAGTATTAGTGCAAGAGTTCTCAGCATTCTTAAGACTGTGAAAGAAGATGATGAGAGTCAGTATTCTCCCTGTTACTTGCTTTTCCACAGAGCGTGACAAAGTTTCTGTACCAATGGAGTTCTTAGTGTGTTTTTTTGGTTTGGTGGGGTTTTTTTATTTTTTAAGAATGTCCTGAAAAATTTAATTGAAATCACCACGACTGACAGAAATTAATAAACCTTTCATGAACGTAATCTTATTTGACTGGTGGTCCCAGATGTCAGGTGAAGAGCATTGAAGTCTGTGGCTAGTTTTGAAAAACCTTCAGTGAAAAATGAAGTTCCCCACAGATCCATTTTCTAGTATGGCAAAGTTCCTGATATTTCCCTTCATATTTAAAAAAGTCCCACTAAACTGTAGGACTATACGTGTTTTCTAAATTGCCACCTTCTGTGTTAACAACTTTCCCTATAAGTTTATACTTCATTTATTGCTTTCTGGAGTTGTCAGCAATGCATTGTTATTCCTAATGAAGGTATTTTAGCTACATAACGGGGAAAATATATAAACCAGGTCCATTGTTCTAGGTATTTTTTTGTGGCAATGAGATATACATAGAGTATGTTTGTTTATTATTGCCACAGTGAAGGAAACAGTCCAAGTTCTAATGTTGCACATATTGACCCAAAGCTACTGAGTTCAAAAGTACTCATTAAAGACTTTTCCAAGCCTATTTCTTGTCTAAGTTCTTACAGTGTTTCCTTTGAAGTCTAATGTCTTGCAGTGTTAGCCCTGCCAATGTAATAATAGTCAATTTTTTAATCATGAGTAAGAAAGTATCTGAGAAAGGTTTTAAAGTTTTGACCCACTGTACTGGGTCTGGCTGAGCCAGAATTGGTTTTCCCCTGTAGCAGCCCTCATGGTGCTGTGTTTTATGTTGGGAGCTGGCAGGGTGTTGATAGCACACTGGTGTTGTGGCTACTGCTGAGTAGTGCTTACACAGCACCAAGGCTCTTTCTGACATTTCCCTCCCCACAGTGAGATGGGGTGGGCAAGATCTTGGGAGGGGACACAACCAGGACAGCTGACCCGAACTGACCAAAGGGATATTCCAGACCATATGACGTCTGCTCAGTATAAAGCTGGGAGAAAGGAGGAAGGGAGTGGGGTCACCCTTGGTCCTCCGAGGCAACCACTACGCGTATTGGAGCCCTGCTTCCTGAGAAGGCCTGACAGCGCCTGTTAATGGGAAGTAGAGAATAAATCTGTTTTCTTTTTTTTTGCTTCCGCGCACAGACCTTTGCTTCGCTTTGCTGATATTAAAACTGCTTTTGTTTTACCCACAAGGGTTATTTTGTTTTCCTATCTTATTTTCTTTCCCCTCTTTGCCCTGTTGAGAAAAAAAGGGGAAAGGGGGGGAAGTGATAGAGCGACTTGGTGGGTACCTGGCATTTAGCCAAGGTCAAACCACCACACCCACCATAATGCTAAATGTATTAATATTTACTATTTATTTCTTAATTACTTTCTTCATTAAATGAAACATGATGAACATATGAAATATTTGATATAATTTTATAGGAGAAAACTTTTGTTTGTAAAAAATTTCTCACTCCTTTGTTTCTCCAGAGTTGATTCTATTGATGAGTTAGATAAATATGCCAGAATGCTACAGTGAATTGGTTCCTTGTATTCAGTCCCATACCATCTGTTATTTTCTACTGTTACTACATATCATGCAGTATAATACATTTGGAAACTGCTAAACATTGGTATCATTGCACCAGAGATCTGTTAAATAAATGTATTTTGCTCTCCTGTCTGTTTATAGGACCATTCCAAGTGATGTTGACTAAAGAGAAATATGTGACATTGAAATTTCTGCTACCATTGCTGTTTTAGTTATTCACAGAGTTTTTGATGAGCAAAGCTGAAATTGTGTCTGTGGAATTAATATAATTTATAATCTTGCTTATGTATTCATGTTTTTCTGAGGTTTCTTCCATTGGACTGTATTGTATTTGACTGTTTTATTAATTTTTATTTCCACATTTGAAAGGTAATAGAATATATTGTTTAAACCTGATTTATATTTAAAGTGTATTGGTTCATAGATGCACTGCACATGTATTGCATCACAGATTTACACATACTGAGATTTACATGTGCAATACATTTATAAATACAGTTTATAATATAGAATTTTTCACATGCATTTATGATTTTGTGAGGACCTTTTTCATTAATCTTATTCAGGTATTTTTCTAAGATTGTAACATGTTTTAGTCTACATCTTGGGATCGATTTATACATACCAGACTTGGTTTTCCTTTTTCACCAGTGAAAACTCATATGAAAGAGAGAATCTTCAGGCATGCAGCATACAAAGAGCTTGACTGTATTTTTTCTGCTAACTTCCAGCTACTGTACAGATTGTTGACATAAGAATAAAAATTACATTTGTACTTTTCCACATGAAAATATTGAGCATAACTAGGATAAACCCGGAGAAGGAGAAGTTCAAAGGAACCCTGGCTTTTTTTTCACTCCCCCCACCCCCCAAATGCTTATTCCAAGTCCTTTTTCATAGAATTTTCTTTTGTTACTACTGACTGATACCCTTTAGCTGATATGCCCTACATAGGATATGTTGATTTATGTAAGAATGCTCTTTCTAGCATGTAAAACCTTTGAAAATTATTCCTATTAAAATTTTTAATTTAATGCAAGTTGACTGGCAATTAGTGTGACCCTGGAAAAATTCTGTTTGATGAGTACTTCATTGTAGATACAGATATTTTAAATGTCTGAGAGCAAGATTCTCAAGATATCAGATTTGGATCCAGAACTAATAAAAATTTTTATGTGAAGCTTTCAAAACTCTGTCATCCTTTTAGTAATCCCATCCTCTCCCTCTCAATAACATATGGTGTCCTTGCCAGAAGAAGACATACTAAAAAGAATTATAATGGCCTGTTAGTGTTCTGGCTTTCATCCCCTGTCCTAAAGCTTTGGTTAGTTCATGATTTTTCTTGTTTATTGTGACAGCTTCTGATGGACTGTATAATCTTCCTTTATTGTACAAATGTACCTGGCTACACATAGCTGATGATCTTTCCCTTCTTATCTGGTAGGAAATGTTAGACGAACAGCTTTTTTTTGTTCACGGTGGTTTTGATTGTCTCCTCTCTCTGAACTGCTTTAGAGCAGATGAAAGAACTTAGAAGATTTTGTACACTCAAAGGAGTCTAGTAAGGCTGCACAGCCTAATTTCTAGTATTATCTGATAATTTAAATGCATGATTATGTGATCTTCTAGTCTTGCTTTATCATAGAAAGATACAAATATAAGAAAAGCATGTTATGTAAAGTTTCACAAAGCTGGTGAAGTCTTATTTTAATCCTCAGCACTTATTTTATTCTGTTTTTCACTCCTAGATCTGAGTAGACTATTGAACGTAACTAATTTCTCTGACAGTCACTTTTCCTATATGGTAAATATTGACAGTTCTCAGCTTATTAGTAAATTTACTCAGGGAGTAAATTTGAATCATACAGTTGTTCCAACAGTAATAAGGAAGATTAATTATCCTCAGCAGAGTTGGTTAGTTATCCAGGTCACATGGTTGTGTCTGTCTTCTAATTCAATAATTCAATAACCAACATACACATAAATCATGATTGTTTGATTCTTAGTTTGAATATTTTTCAATCTCACATGTCTACCTTTGCTACTTTGGATTAACATCAATTTCACTAAATCAGATCTGTTTCAGAATTTTAAGATTCAGTCATGCTTTTTCTAATGTTGTCTTATCTCTGACACTTAGATTATTTTAGATAATCAAGTTACCCCAACACATTTCTAAGGGAAAACATATCTCAGTGTCTTTTTTAGAATAACGCACTGTAAAATATTTTAAATAAGGACCCGCAAGTAAGCTACCATCTTTGTCTAATTTCATCCCTCCTGATCAGCATACGAGGCCAACACACTATGGACTATTAGCAGCATGCTACTGCTTAAGGAGTGATAACTGCAGATCATAAAAATGACTTTAGATAATTCTGAATCATTATGTTGTAACCTGAAATATGCTGTTGATTGCACCGCTTTTATTGCAGTAACTTATATTAGTTTTCAGTAAACACTGTTTTCAGAAGCAAACTAGACATTGCTACAATAAAATTGATTAACAGGTTACAAATTAAAAAGGATTTTAATTTTTCTGCTGCTGCTTAAGTGTATTACCTATAAGGGGCCAATCCAAATCACAGATAGTACTCTAAAAGTAAAAAAGAGAGTCAGGGCCCAAGGGTAATAAAATCTGTTCTGGGAGAGAAATCTAGTGAATGCAACAAGACTAAGATATATAGTTAGATATTTTTATGACTCAATTTTTTTTTTTATACATGTGTTATATAATTAATATGCTTGTGCACTGTGTAAAAAATGTAAAGTAAATGTATGTTTTAATTTTGGAATATTTTTAACAGCCTATAAAGTTAACGTGTACAAACTGCAGGAAAAAAACAGTATTACATTGCTTAATCAACTTAAGATGTAACAGAAAGTCTCAGGCTTAGTTTTCCATTTCATCTGAAGACTTAGTTCTATTAGTTTATCTTTTCTACTTAATAGATATTAACAAATTAAACCATGATTATCACTGTCTCATATATGCAGTCTACATCTTCAAGCTACTGAAATAGTTCTTGAGGATAAATCATGAACTAGCTTTTTCTGTCTGATGTTTTGTAGAGGTCAGAGCTGGGGTAAGTGGGAGGGAACAGACGTATGGAGTAAACATCTTGTATTATTTGCACTAATATATAACACACATTTCTGCTTAATGACTAGCCTGTAACCTACCAAAGGCTAATGACTAAGAGCTGTGTATTTAAAATCCATTATATGTGGAACTCTGAAGAAAATGTGTCAATGTGTCATGCTTCAGAAATATATTTCGTCTTAAAAATGGGTCATGGTAAATAGATAAACTAGTTTAGTGCAAAAAAGCAAAAGGTGGGATTTATTTTTCTTGAGAGTGTCTGTAGATTCCATGCCTGCAAAGATGCTACATGGTCCTCGAATTCCCAGCATTGTGACAGTTTCTTTTAAGACAGGTGTTTTGCTGAAGTAGAGAAAGGCTGCTGATATACAAACTCAGAAAAGGCCATAATTTTGTCATTTCAATATATTATTTGAGTCATTAGTGATTTAAAATTCTAGTGCTTTCTTCTGGCATGGAGGCTCAACCCTACTATTAAACACAGCAGCAAAAATTCCATTTCAGAACAGAATAACAATAGTTGTTCCTGTTGGGAAATGATAACACACCTTATCTAAGTGTCATTACACTGGTATAAATACAAACAGTCCTACTGAAACTAATAGCTATTCTACATTTACATCCATGAAATGATGCTTAGACTCTGGATCAGTGCCTTGCATTAGCTTATTATCATAAATTCACGCACGAATTTTGATAGCAAAAGGCTTGCGATGGGAAAGAAGGCAGCTGAAAAAATATGCGTTGCCTTTTTGGGGTTGTGCATGCACTGTATAATGGGAGTAGAAGTAGCTTACAATGGGAATTGTTGTTAAAATTATCTTTTAACTTCCATGATCTGTTTTACTCGAAGGAAAAATTGCCTGTTGGTTTTAGAGCAAGGAAAGGTTTCATGGACATTTTTCTATGTAAATAAATTCAGGATACTTTTGTTTCTTTTCTCAAATAACAGAATTTGTTAACTGCTTGGTACAATGTACCAATTTGCTTTTAGACAGTGAACACACACAAATAACAGTTTCAGAGAGATATTCTAGATTAAGGGTCAGAGATTGGCAATTTTCAACTCATATTTTATGGAGCTATTTCTTCTGTGTGCACATGGATTAAAAATTTTCAGCATGATTATTAACATATAAATACATTAATCACTGCCTAAACACCATGGAAGAGCATGAGATTAGAATTATGAAACTGAGGTAGTAATTCAAGGAAGCCATTGGACATGTGCTTTATTTTACTGAAGTTCAAACCTAAAATTAAACCTGTATATCATGTTTGTCAAACTGAATCTTAAATGAGTGTGGCAAGTCCTCTTAGAGAGAGCAGAAGTGCATTTGACTGCCACATAGCAAAAAGAGAAGCTATTAGAGTGAAAGCACAAGGTTAGGAGAGAGAGAAAAGCAAAATTATATTACTAAAATAGAAGCCTGTCAGACTAAGTAAAGTGGAGAGAAAGTGGCATGGATTATGGAGGGAAAAAAAAAAACCAAACCTCAAAACAAACCACCCCAGAGAGTCAGAGTACAACAGCCCATAGGGAGGAATATTACAAAGGGTTTGGCGATCATGGTGGAATTGCCTCTAAATTGAGCTTTAGAAGATAGCAAAATGTGACCAGTGTCCTGATTATTTTCCTCCAGACCTTGTTATATATTCAGCCATCACAATAATATTCCTCTCTGAAACCCAAGTAATTTTTTTTTCTTCCTTTTTTTTTTTTTTTCCCTGACAATCTTTCTCTCTTTCTGTATGTGTCCTGTCCTTTCTATGTTTACTCTCTGAATTGATTATATTATCTTTTTCAGCCACTCTTCAGCATGCTTTCTGGAGTGCTGGACAGCTATGTTGCATTTAAAAGAGAGCAGGTTGTGTGCAAAGAGAATGCAAGATAGTCTGGTGAGTCATTGGCATTTATTAGGAAAATTGTGGGGAAAGAAGGGAAGCTGCATTATTCCTAAATGCAACTGCTGGGGTTTTTTTAGCCAAAATTATTGAAAATATATTGGAAAGCTGAAGGGCAACACATAACTTTCCAGAACAACAACAACAACAACAAAACTTATTTAAGAAAACCAAACACACTTACAAAACATTAGCCATATCTAAACAAAAATGTACAGTGTAGCTACAAAGAAAATTATTAGGAGGGAGAAAGGATCAAAGTTCTTATTTTGGGTGTAGCCGAGTACTCACCAGAAATGTCTAAACCTTAGTAAAACCTTTGTATCTTATTTCCTTCTAATTGCAGACAGCACACTTGCTTACATCAACCTTTGCATGGCAACGCAAAAACATGAGGAGCATATTCAAGCTAGATATATGCTGTGCTTGTGCAGTCGCCCTCAGTGGGAATTTCCACAGCTGTCCCCAGGATCAAAGACACTGGCATACAGTGACCGAGGCTGAGTGCAAAACCGTCATGTAGAAAAAAATTAGAAGGTCCCAACACCCTAACTGTCCTGGCTTTTCTGGAGCAGAATGGTTAGAATTTATTGAATAACTTCTTGCTTTGGACATCTTTTTTCTATAAGCATGATCAAAATACTTTTTTTTTTTTCATTGAAAAACAAGTTCAACAAATGCATCACATAGTTTTCAATTCACACTTGTACCTGAACAGTAGTCCTCAGTGGGGATTTTCCTGGCTAACCCTAAGCTCAGTGTATCAAATGTGAATGTAGGCATGTCAGAGAAATTTAGAGGTCTTTCACAAAGTAATGGTTATGACATCTGATTTCCAACATGTAAAAGCTAAATATTCATTTCTTGCTAGTATTGTCATGATAATGAACAATCTAGGCTGTTTGTGTTTGTGTGGTAATTTTCTCTTAAACCTCTGTTGTATCATACACATCTGTGTTCTCAAACATATGCACCCATTCACACATCTACTACAATATTTTCAGTTGAAATCCCACCAGTTTAAAGGGTAAAGCTAAAGGCGCTGGCTTGGAGTCACAGTCTGTCAATGCAGCTGACGGAACACCAACCTTTTGTGGTAAAACAAAGGAGAAAGAATGAGGAGGTAAATCCTCATGAGGTGTGGTAAAGTTTCATGTTTGCAGAGTAACACCAAACTTTCTGGTCCTCTTGTAGTGCAGGTGCAATGATTATCAAACAAAGGTATACACAGGTTTTCTAATAGTTTCCAAGGGGAATAAGATTCATTTGCTCATAGACTGGGATGACCTTTTAATTCCCAAGTCTGGATGTTAGTAGGCTTCCTCATTAAAGAAGCTCATTAAAGTAAAAATCCCATTGAAAATTATTAACTATGTTATGATAATGCTGAGAAGATAAACTTATAGAGAAACAGTAAATACATTTTGAATGTCCTGTTAATCCAGTGAGATTACCTGTTGAGTGTGTTGGCTCAGACCTCCAATGACAGTAATAACAGGGTCACTTTAACTCCATATTCACCATTCTATAAAAGGAGTAACATCTAAAAAGCATCCCAATATGTCTGCCTTTTGCAGTACTCTTTTTTTGAGGACACTTTCACTCCTGACTAACTGGATTGTTTTGCTACAGATTTTTCATGTCTACTGTGTTTTAGTTTGCATCGGCAGTTTTAGTAGCTTCATACGTTACAAGTATAGCATAACAGGATATTTCATGATTATGAAAGTGTGTGAAATGACACCGTTTCCCACAGCATTCTCCAGCAAAACTGGCTGCTCGAGGCTTGGATGATTGCACGCTTTGCTGGGTGAAAAACTGGCTGGATGGCTGGGCACAAAGAGTTGTGGTGAATGGAGTTAAATCCAGTTGGAGGCCGGTCACGAGTGGTGTCCCCCAGGGCTCAGTTTTGGGGCCACTCCTGTTCAACATCTTTATTGTTGATCTAGACGAGGGGATCGAGTGCACCCTCAGTAAGTTTGCAGATGACACCAAGTTGGGTGGGAGTGTTGATCTGCTCGAGGGTAGGGAGGCTCTGCAGAGAGATCTGGACAGGCTGGAGCGATGGGCTAAGGCCAACTGTAGGAGTTTCAATAAGGCCAAATGCCGGGTGCTGCACTTGGGCCACAACAACCCCCAGCAGCGCTACAGGCTTGGGGAGGAGTGGCTGGAGAGCTGCCAGTCAGAGAGGGACCTGGGGGTGTTGATTGACAGCCGGCTGAACATGAGCCAGCAGTGTGCCCAGGTGGCCAAGAAGGCCAATGGCATCCTGGCTTGTATCAGAAATAGCATGGCCAGCAGGGACAGGGAAGTGATCTTACCCCTGTACTCGGCACTGGTGAGGCCGCACCTTGAATACTGTGTTCAGTTTTGAGTCCCTCACTACAAAAAGGACACTGAATTACTCGAGCGTGTCCAGAGAAGGGCAACGAAGCTGGTGAAGGGTCTGGAGCACATGTCGTACGAGGAGCGGCTGAGGGAACTGGGGTTGTTTAGTCTGGAGAAGAGGAGGCAGAGGGGAGACCTCATCGCCCTCTACAACTACCTGAAAGGAGGTTGCAGAGAGATGGGGATGAGCCTCTTTAACCAAGTAATAAGCGATAGGACAAGAGGCAATGGCCTCAAGTTGCACCAGGGAAGGTTTAGACTGGATATTAGGAAGCATTTCTTTACAGAACGGGTTGTGAGGCAGTGGAATGAGCTGCCCAGGGAGGTGGTGGATTCCCCATCCCTGGAGGTGTTTAAGAGTAGGGTCGACTTAGCGCTGAGGGATATGGTGTAGTTGGGAACTGTCAGGGTTAGGTTAATGGTTGGGCTGGATGATCTTCAAGGTCCTTTCCAACCTAGATGGTTCTGTGATTCTGTGAAAACAAGGCCAAAATATAGAATGTGAAGAATATGAGAAAATTAAGAAAAACCTAACAATATTTGGCTTTGTTAGAGGGTGACTTGATGACTGAACCAATAATTTAATCATAGGTACATCATTATTGTTCTTTATTTCTGTCTTTGAAATTGTTTTTCTGTGAAGCTTTACATGTATTTTCTTCTTATCGTCCCCTCTTCCCAATTACTTGATTTCCTCCATAAAGGTCTTGATTCCCATCAAGGCACATTGCTTCCCTCTGTGACTCAGCCACAGACAGATTGTTCATGCTACCCAATTCTGTAGGATATGACAAGTTGTCTATATCAGGGAAACCTCTTTCTTACAGAAAAGTGTGGAATTTGAAAGTGGTGGTCTTAGACTTGTCTGATCCCACAGACAAGCTATGTCTGGTTGTGAGGCAGAGTGCAGTGTTTGGGATGTACAGGTTCACACAAAATGTTCACATTTAACATCTTTTTTCTTCACACACTTGCAAATCCAGTTGTACTATGGCCTGTTCTGTGCATTGCAAAGTCAATATTAATATGCTAATATTGTAGCTAATGTTAACTCTATACCCAGCACACACTTTTGTGATAGGACATAAATTGTGGTTGGAAGAGGCACACCAGTTATATTTGTGGAGGTGGAAGACCAGATGTTAGCCAGGATGGTGTTCCACTTTACTGTAACAGCAGACTTGTTACCAAGCAGAGCAAAAATGAATAGTCTTTACAGTGGAAGATACAATACTTTTAAATAAACATGTGTTTTCTTCCCCTAGTGGGAAACAATGTATTTAAGGGCTTAGGCAAAACCGTCTGTTAATCTGTTCCTCTGGGGCAGTTACAGGCTTTGTATCAACACATGCTGACTGACAAATTGCTAGTGCCTGAACGGATGCAGGAGAAGGAATACCATGCCCCTTTTATTGCCAAAGAAGAGAGCATGATTTGTTGCCAGTATCTTACTATACCATTTTATATATAATTAGCTATCCTTTACGCTGTATAACAGATGGAGAGCGTATGTTTTGAATTGATGTGTGGGTACACATAAGTAGCCAGAGCATTTCTGTTTTATAAGATTTTCTACAGACTGACCTTTCAGTGCAGTAAGATCACTTATGCATTTAGAATTAAATATTTGATTAAGAACCTTGCTGTATTGAGATGTTGGACGTCTCCTTGAGGGCAAGCAGTGGTTTCTTGCTCACCACGTAAAGAACCTATTTCCCTACCACTAAAATAATTATCAAAGAAATCTTGCTGTGACTGCTGTTATATTTTCTAATCCTAGTGGATGTGTTAGAAATTGACAACAGTAAGTCCTGCATTAGGAATGGTCCCCATACTGAGTTACCATGCTGCTAGCTAAAATGGTTTAATCTTCTGCCACAGCAATTTTTTGTAACATTCTTATTGTTGCTTAGTTCATAAGTTAGATGCAGAGTTCACTTATACTTTTATGGTTGATAATATGCCCCTCTCTGGGACATAATTGACATCACTGCAGTTGCAAAGCAAGGAATAAAAGGCTTTTATTTGTTCCAAGTGGTTACTTCATGAGCTTTTTTCAATCAACTCTTTAAAAAATGTACAAATAATAAAGGAAACCAGGAAGCCTGTAATAACAAATTTAAGTTCTATTCAAAAGAAACATTCTGTATAGATAACTAAAGGGATAATAGGGCTCATTTTCTTTTGAGTCTACCCAGAGAATCAAAGGGTCATTTGTTCAGAAAATAGTCCTTCTCCAAACTCATTTGAACTTGTCAGAAAACTCACAAATCTATTACTGATGTGGGTGTAGTCCATGCATATTCGGCCTGCTAATGCAGATGAGTGATTATAAATGAGAATGGTTCGCAGCATCTCAGTACAAGAGAGACATGGACATACTAGACAGAGTCCAACAAAGGGCTGATTAAGGAACTGGAGCATGTCTCCTATGAGGAAAGGCTGAGAGAGCTGCAACTGTTCATCCTGGAGAAGAGAAAGTTCTGGGAGGTATTTCATCAATGTATATAAATACCTGAAGGGAGGATGCAAAGAAGATGGAACCAGACTCTTCAGTGGTGCCCCAGTGTCAGGACAAGAAGCAAAATGGGAACAAACTGAAACACAGGAGGCTTCCTCCATCTGAATATCAGGAAACAGTTTTTTTATCGTGAGCACTGGCAGAGTTTTTCCAGGGAGGTTGTGGAGTCTCCATCCTTGGAGATATATCAAAAGGTATCTGGATATGGTCCTGGACAACTGGCTTTAGGTGGCCCTGCTTGAGCAGAGCGGTTGGACCAGATGACCTCCAGAGTTCCCTTCCAACCTCACTTGGAAACTCAGGGAAGGGATCAGTTGACAGAGCCACTTAAGAAACAGGCCATTGCTCTAATAACACTCTTAGAGATTATAGAGACGTTGCAGAGGTTATGATGTCTGTTTTTCTCAGGGGGACTCTGCTTACTGTTGTCTTTCAAGGCTTTTACCATTAAATAGCAATGGGAGCTCAAAGTAAATTCTGTTGTCATTTATGCCACTGGAGTTGAAAGCAGTATTTGGCTCACACAGAATTAAAATCAATTTTATGCTGCATTACTGTGTGTTATTGCAGTAGGCCTTCAAATACAGGATAATCAACAGTAAGCCCTCGGATGTTTTTGAAGGTGTAAAACTCTCAGGACAGTTGATGCCCAAACAACCTACATCTCCTTCTGAAAGAGAACAAATAGTTACTCAAAGTTTTCGTATTGATTTCAATAGCACTATACAAATATGAGTGAAGGAAGGATTTGGCCCATGGAGAGAGCTATAACACAGATAAATTAGTCAAATAGATTTTTAAAAGGCTTATACTGGTGCAACACCTTGTCTTTATTTAATTTTAACTCTCCAAATTTAAAGAGCAATTTAAACCAGAATGATAGAAGCTAGAGGGGAAAGACACCTATTAGATCATTGAGTTAATCTCCTGCCTCTGCACAAATGTTCTCTGTTGTGCATTTTCAAGCATTTTGCCCAGAATTGTTCTTAAAGTCAAAAGCAACAGGGCTTCCACCCCTTGGAGAGGATTAGGATTTTCTGGTTAATCGTCCTCAGGACATTTTTCAGATATAGTCTTTCTTTTCATAATTTAATTCATAAAGTTCTGATGTTTTGAGAAAACAGTAGGAGGCTTAAAAAAGAACCTTTATAGTCTGCTTTCTACTGACAACCCACAAGGAAATAGTAGCTGCAGCTTTTGAAGCAACACAGCTTTTCATGATCCAGCAGAGCTGCAGTGAAAGTTTAGCCCCACCCTTGCAGACACTCAATACAACCTGCTCCCTGTTACGCCCAACACTGAGTCCTACCTTCTGGGTTTTTTGGCTGTACTGCTACTTCTAGAAGCTCTTTTATCTTATCTCTTTCCTTCACAGACAGAAACGTTCATTTTCTTTCTTGCCATTTTGTAAGGATGTCAAACCAAATAGTGACGATGTCTCTCTTGTTTGTTCCATAGTCAGACATCCCATGTTTTTGTTGGACTTGCAGCTTGACCTCAGCCCTGACTGTCACCTCACATTTGTCTGATGATCACTGGGCTGAACTTGTTACTGCCACCAATTCTGCTTGGTTCTGTGGGAGTGCACCCCAGTCTGTTCCAAGGTCACCTTTAGTTCATCCTCCATCATGTAGCAGTCCTGGTCTTGCTGCTTCATGATGGTCAGCTCAACTGCTCACTTCCCTGAAGCTTATGGCTATGCTTTTGCTAATGCAGTCCAACGTGAGATTTGTCTTTACTGTTGAAAGGGTGCATTGCTGGCTTCTGCTCAACTTGTCTACCACAACTTTTCAGATTATTTTGTACAAAGCTACTTTCTAACCACTTGGTCCCCAGCCTGTACAATTGCAAGGGGTTATCTCATCTCAGATGCAAGACTTTGCAATTGCATTTGTTGAACTTCATAAAGATCCTGTCAGCTCACTTTTCCATCCATCTAACACCCTTCTAAATGCCATGCCAGTTCTCCAGTGTAGATTAGTCCATGCAGTCTGATGTCATCTGCAAATGTGATGCAGGACCCTGTTATTTCATTGTCCAGGCTGTTAATGAATGACAGAATCATAGAATGGTTTGGGTTGGAAGGGACCTTAGAGATCATCTAGTTCTCTGCCATGGGCAAAGACACCGTCCACTAGATCAGGATGCTCAAAACCCCATACAACCTGGCCTTGAACACTTCAAGAGAGGGGGCATCCACAACGCGTCTGGGCAACTTGTTCCAGTGTCTCACCACCCTCATAGTAAAGAATTTCTTCCTTACAGCTAATTCAAATTTATTCTCTTTCAGTTTAAAACTGTTACACCTCATCCTATCACTATACTCCCTGATAAAGAGTCCCTCCCCATCTTTCCTCTAGGCCCCCTTTAAGTACTGGAAGGCTGCTATAAGGTCTCCCTGGATCCTTCTGTTATCCAGGCTGAACAACCCCAACTCTCTCAGCCTGTCTTCACAGGGGAGGTGCTCCAGCCCTCTGATCATCTTGGTGTCCCTCTTCTGGACCCGCTCAAGCAAGTCCATGTCCTTCTTATGTTGGGGGCCCCAGAGCTGGACACAGTACTCCAGGTGGGGTTTCACGAGAGTGGAGCAGAGAGGGAGAATCACCTCTCTCGACCTTCTGGCCACACTTCTCTTGATGCAGCCCAGGACATGGTTGGCTTTCTGAACTGCGACCGCACGTTGCTGACTCATAGTCAGTTTTCTGTCCACTAGTATCCTTAAGTCATTCTCCACTGGGCTGCTCTCAATCCACTCATCGCCCAGCCTGTATTTCTGCTTGGGATTGCCCTGACCCATGTGCAAGACCTTGCACTTGGCATTGTTGGACTTCATGAGGTTTGCATGAGCCCACCTCTCAATCCTGTCCAGGTCCCTCTGGATGGCATCCCTTCCCTCCAAGGTGTCAACTGCACCACACAGCTTGGTGTTGTCAGCAAACTTGCTGAGGGTGCACTCAATCCCACTGTCCATGTCACCAACAAAATTGTTAAATAGCACTGTTCCCAATACCAACTGCTGGGGAACACCACTTGTCACTGCTCTCCACTTGGACATCAGCCATTGACTGCAACTCTTTGAGTGTGACCATCCAGCCAATTCCCTATCCGCTGAGTGGTCAGTCTGTCGAATCCATGTCTCTCCAATTTAGAGACAAGGATGTCATGCGGGATGGTGTCAGATGCTTTGCACACATACAGGTAGATGACGTCAGTTGCTCTTCCCTTATCCACCAATGCTGTAACACTGTCGTAGGCGGCGCCCAAATTTGTCAGGCATGATTTAGTCTTTGTGAAGCCATGTTGGCTGTCACCAGTCACCTCCTTCTTTTCCAATTAAAACTTTAAACATTATCAGCTCCAGTATGAAACCTTGAAGAACATCACTTGTTACTAGCTGTCAGACTTCATTTGTGACTGGAATTTTAAAAACTGAGAATCTAACCTAATGTAAGAAACAAGTTTCTAAGTATGAATCTAAAATTCTTATTTGTGATTTTAGGAATTAGAAAGCTAAAGCCTGTGGTGTAAATAGCCCTGCAAATAGACAAAGAAAACTAATTCACAGGCTGTAGCTACAGGGTTGGAAATTAGGCAGCTCTGAATATCCCTCTGCCAAAATGAGACAATACACATCTTTATTTTTGCCTTGTTTCTCATTTTACATTTTGGAAAGGCAGTATGCGTGGGATATAGACAGGCATCCAGCAATTTTTCTCACACTGATAGCTTCAAAATGTCTTAGTCATATTCATATAACAAGATCTTTTAACATTTCAAAGTAGCCACTTTTGAAAGCAACTCTTTAAAAGAAGGACAAATACTCTTCTCCCTATAAAAACAGAGAAACACAATTTTTTGCCAAGGTATTTCATGCAATTGCTTTAAATCTTTATTATCCTAAAGGGCAATCTTCTTCGGCATGCCCAGGACTTCCAGAAGGTATTGAGTGGATGCCTCAGTAAGAACTGAGGTGCTGTGAACCACTACTTTCAATCGAAAGGGAATACACACTTGCTGTTATGACAATTATTTCCTTTAAAAACCTGTTATATGTTTCAAATAATGAAAAGAAGCCCAGAACATCTTACTGTTCACTTACTAGGTAGTTGTATCTGTCATTTATAGGTTATTTCTTACAGCTAGCTCAGTAAAGATGGTGAATGACAGTAGATATAAGAAAGTTCTTTGTCTTTGCTTGCTTCATTTGATAGCACATCCATATACCTTCTCTGGTACACCAGAGAAGTCAAGCAGGCTCCAAGTGGTTTTCTGAGGACCACGCATGAAACATAAAGTGGAATCTCTGAAGACAGATAGAGAGACAGTCAGGTAGACACTTCTGACAAAAGTAGTGTTTAAAATAATATTAAGTAAAATTAAGTATTACTTAAACATGAGAAACAGGCAGACCGCCTAAACTTATTCAAAGGATACATCTGGGGATACTTTTGGCCAGTGAATAAGGATGGTGGATTGCAGTGAGTTTTTGAGTCTTTGTGGCTTTGGTTCATTACCCATTGCAAGTTTGAAATCTGCTTGAACCTCAGATAGGTTCAAGCCACTACCTTTGTTGCCAGATGTCTGAATTTTGTGACTTGGATTAGTTTTTATATGATGAATGGACTTTATGTGATTGGTAATCTCACAAGTACGCTATTATATGAAACACACAGAAAAACAAAACTAGTCTGACCTTTTTGTTCTGTAGCTGACTCACTGATGCTTTAAAGAAGTTGTTTGAAAAAATAAGGGAAAAGGAAATTCTTCAAGTAGTGAAAAAAAATTAAAAGAGAATGTGCATTTGAATAACATCCAAATTACTATTTACCTCCTGTCAGTTTCCTTTTTTTGTTGATTTTCCTCTGAAGTACTATGTGTTCAATGAAATCAAATGCAGAGGGAAAAAAGAATGCTGTTATTTTTATTGTGGTTGTCTGTTCTTGTACTTGTGCAGACTCAAGATGAGAAAAACTGTTTCTTGCTCTGCTACCTTTCACAATTTGGTGCAGTTAAAAATATCCTATTTAGTCTCAACAGAAGCATGTAACAGTTATCTTTGTAGCTGTCATTTCTGGGAATGATTGGTGAGTGGTCTGAAGCACGAGTACACATCTAAGTAGTTACAAATCAAATGCAAGTAAAATTTAACAGTCATGTAAGCAACGAATTTAATTAACCAGCCAAAATCACGAAGTCACTGTTGAGGGAACTGTCCTTCAAGGAATAGATGTGTATAAAGTAAGCTGCATTTAAAAATAGGATTAGTTTTATTAATTTATCCATTTAATTTGATTTTAAAACCAGTGAAATTACATGATTTTTCCTTTATGCATATATCTATATCTACAGTGTAATTCAAAGTTTTGTTTATCAAGTCATAAAGAGTTTTGTGGTGTGGGTTTGGGTTTTTTTTAGTGGGCTTTTTTTCAGAGTTCAAACAGGCAGGCAATAAAGGTTTCAGATATAATTAAAGCCTACATAGTGTTATGAACATGCACAAAGTGATAGGAATGTAAAAAAAAAAAAAAAAAAGAGAGATTTTAAAGTATTGATTGAGATGATTCAGAAGTTTAGATTGAAACATTCATGTAAGTTCTTTTCTGGATGTGTGCCAGTGCACTTAGTTGTTCTTTTACTGGTAACACTTCAGTAAAGCAGATCTCTCAGACTGCAGTTGACACAAGTCCTTGCTACAGTTTATCATGGTAACTTGAGTTAGGATGAAACTGAAGGGTTTTTTTTAAATATCAGTCAATTTGGTGAGACTTCAAAACTGAAATAGGATTTGAACTTTGCTGCTTAGCTAATTTCGGATCCTAAGAGAACTGCTATGAACCCTGATGGATTGGTTCCCATCCCTGCCTACTCACGCCATCCACATGAGCTGCAGAACAGCGCAATGTTTCCTCATCTGAGTGGAAGTATAGCTTTTGATTACATTTCAGTGATTTTTATTTTGGTTATCTTCACCTATGATACAATTTTTTTATTGCCCGATGGCCTAATATAGTTTGAATATGAACTGTCTTTCATTTAAGCAGTTAAGAAACGTAAAAATGTAAAAGTCTGTATGCTTCCCTTTTATGCAATTCAATGTGAAAAGGTGATAAACTAGTGTTTCATCAGAAAAATAATTTTTAACTAAAGTAGCATTTAAAAGTATTTGAGGTAGCTGTAGGTTTTTTTCTTAAAGAAAGGTTCTTGAATTGAAACAAAGGAGCCTGACTAGACGCTTTAAAGGTTGAATCTGTGACAGCTTTAAAAGGAATAGAAGAAACTCTTAAACACCTGTCAGGTGAAACAAATACTGAATTCCGCTCCAAGTATGATTGAAGATTTTAGAGTTGAACCTCTCCTAATATGAGAGTTTAGATTGTGTGTGTGTATATATATGTATATATATATAAGAATTTTTTTCTTTAGCATCTTTTAATCAGGAAGTGGTAAGGTATTTTCCATACCTGTGCAAAAGTTGATATGTTATTTTCTACAAACCTAAAAATTCATGCTTCCATCTGATTTGCCATCACCTCAGCTGTATTACTTTTCCTGTAGTACTCTAAATTATGATTAATAAAAAATTAACAATCTACCAGAATTTTAATCATGACCTCATAGAGGTGCTCTACAACATATCAAAAAAGGATTTAGTGAAAAATCCTACTTTAAGAAGCAGAGTAATTTTTAATAAGAAGTACCAAAATTGTATGAAATGCCCATTTTATGAAGTGAAACATATGGACATATGAATCAAAGTAATACATTTTCTCTACTAGAAAGCACAAGTTGTTTTTTTTTTTGTTTTAAATGCCCTTAAAAATCTCTTGCTCTTCTGTCAACAGTTTCTGCTTGTCCATGGAAAGGGAAAAACCCCTTTTAAGAATTTCATATTAAGAATGATTTTTCATTTTAAAGTATGTTGGTGTCATTGCCATAATCAGTAACTTTTTACTGTAAAATTACTTGTTTCATAGCACTGTTTTGTTTTAGCAAAGTCAGAAATTAAGATCACTGCCTCCTGAATGTTTCACAAACTTTTATAACATATTGCAGATATAACATTTCCAAAAGAGTCCTTCAGCTGTGTCATTTCCACAGCAGTTATTAAATTAATCTATATAGCTCATAGGTAAGATCACTGTTCTGGTATACCCAAGACAGAAGAAGAGAGGAAACATTCATTCATTATTAAATAATTTGCAAGTTAGTTTTGGAGAAATGTAAAACCAAGAATTTTTAATGTTTAAAAATATCTTATTTTCTTACTCTGAAAGATATTATTTTTCTTTCACTGATATACAGTATAGATATTGTTGGAATTAATACAGTTTTAACAGGGCATGATATTCCTAGGCCATCTTGAAATAAATATGGACATGCTGGTCTGGACGTTATGAAATATTTGGCATGTGACAAGAAATAATTCAAAAGGTAGATATGTGCTGGCAGTCCAGTAACTGGGTTCATGAATTGCTTCCAACTAATTTCACCACTGCTCATGAAAAAGAAGTTTAGTTTAAGAAAATGAATCTGTTCACACAGAGATGAAACACTGAATTTTTGACTGACTTTTTTTCCAGATTCAGGTATTTAGTGGCACATGTAATTTGTACAATATTAATCTAAAAATATGTGCAGTACTTGGAGATATACTACCAGTATTTTTCAAGAGAAATCCCACAGTTTTGTTCGTCTTCATTTATGGTAAACCCTTGTAAAAGGAACTTGAGGACTTCTTGTCGGGGAAGTGGAGAAGATAAAGAGGAAATACCTTCACTTCTTTTCTCCAGCAAATAGAAATATATTTGCATAATCAGAGAGAATAGCACTACTTCGTAATGAATACCTATCAAATACATCCTAAATATTCATGTTTATATTCGAGAAAAATGATAACAGTTAGATGTTAAAGACGAGACACTACTAGAGATTAAAGTATTAAAAACAGAAGTTCAGTTAACAAATGACAAATTAAACAACAGAATTTCCTAGAACACATCCAAGAGATCTGAAGGAACATAGTGAAGGAGGTTGAACTCCTATAAAACAAACAAAAAAACCCCAAACATAAAATTCCCAAACCCAGGTACAAAGTTAACTTCTGTAGCAGAAAATATTTTACCCACCTTTGAGAGAGGGGCAAATGAGATCCTAGAAATCACAGATCTTCAGTAAATAATTTGGCTGAAATAATAATTTAAAAATCAAATTACAAAATACTTAATGGATTATAATTTTACAAGGAGATTGGTTTCTATAAGGGGAAAAAAAAATGTGTCTCTAATTTAATGTAGTAAAATTCCTTGAGGGTGTCAATAAAATGGTGAGTGAAGGAGACAGATAGGCTTGTTTGTCTAAGCTTTCAATAAGGTTTTGGCAAAGTCTTTCACAAGAAGCCATTAAAAATGATCACTCTTAAGGGGAAAGCTAAAATTCTGTCACAGGTCAGAAGATGGATGAGACACAGAAAACAAAGAGCCTGAATAACTCATAATCTTTGAAGAGGGTGAAATATTAACAGCAGTGTTTTTGAATATTGAAAGAGAACCACTCTGGTTTAATGTACTGTTTGCGTTAATGATCTGGAAGAGAAATGAAATGAGATACCCCTTGATTTTTTATGATAGAAGTAAAAAAATAATTTGAGGAGTTTCAGGGGAATTTAGCAGAACGAAGTCACCAACATGATGACAGGTATAATGTAAAGTTGACCATGGTAGAAAAATGCCCAGTGCTGTCAGTTTTCTAAAGGCTCTTAAAGACCTTTGGATCTATAATTATCTCTTCATTAAAGAAAACAAAACTCCTATATGTGTTTCTCGGTGATAGCCCAAATTGCCCCATTATTTGTGTCATTTCCACCCCCACCCCCCAAATAAAAGTCTCTTATGTATTTGTGGTTCAGAAAGCAAATACATTATTTGGAGAAGAACACCATGCAAAGTCATTTTACATTGACTCCTGAGTCTAATGGCGGACTTTGACAGTGAATATATGTACATGCATGTATGTTAGTTGGGTAATTAGAGATCACTGTGATGAAAGCATTTGGAAAACTGACCTAAATTAGTATATAATGGCACAGAGCTGATATTTGATTAGCTCTGGTGGCAATGGTCATTGATGGTTGTAGGCATCAAGGCAGTCAAACTTCAGAAGTCTTCTGTGAGGAGGGGAGCTGAAACCAAACCAGGCACCTGTTTCTCTCCCCTAGAGTCTGAAATCTGCCCTTTTATAAGACAGCTGAGTTTCTAGGCAGTTTGCAGCTCTTGGCCTCTGTCCCTGGGCTAAGCATTTTCAGGGCTGTTACTTTTTCAGGGCAGGTGCTTTATGTTGTTTCTCAGCTGTTGTTTTCCTTGCTGAGCTGCTGCTTCTTAAACCAAAACCAGTCCTGCCCCAGCTCTCAAGGTTATACTTTCTTCAACTTTCAACTTCTTCAGCTGCACTTTCTGACCATTAGTGAGTTGCTTACAGTTTTGGGGCCTCCACTTCCAAGCTGTGCCCACATTGTCAAAGCCTTTGCTGTTATCTTGTGGTCAAAGTGCACATCATAACAAGTGATGTGTGATATCAAGTTCAGGCTCATGTAGCCAGGTCTCATAACAAGCTGATAAGAGGCCCAGCAGGTCAGTACTGGCATCTTGCACTGTGAGCAGCAAACACCACTAGTGTGAAGCTTCTGGCCTTTTACTGGCAGTTATGGTAATGTTTTTACAGGTCACTGTACAAAAAAAAAAAAATGTATAAGATTTTGCTATATCCATGTGCTTATGTTTGGGTTCAGAAAAATCTAATGTTAAAATCTTCATAGTGTGCTTCTACTTTTATGGGAGCAGCAGGTTTCTGCTTTAGCTATTTGGGATACAGGTTTCTTAAAGAATTTAAGGATTACTTTTATGGTGAATACACACCCTGGGAGATTGATAGGACTGGGTTTGAGTCCCTGTTATAAGAAACAATTATGCATTTTTCATAACAAGGCTATTGCGTCAAACATAAAAACTATTCTGACATTACAAACTGATTACATTAAAGAACAAAGGCTTACTTTGGTATGTACAGTGATTATAGGTATAAAGTGACAGGGACTAGAATTACTGTGAAAAATGGAGCTTTCATAAAATTATTTAACTTTCCATGAGACTGCTGCCTATTGTCAGCAGAACACCCATGGAATAGTTTTGCAGTCAAAAAAAAAAAGGTTTTGAAATGTCACTGTAGCTCCTAATAAACTAATAAAAGTGATTTTCAGTGCTAATCAAGGCAATATAGTAACTAAAATTTCACAAGCTTAACTTTAAGCCAGCTGAATGGAAATATTACTAGATCTATAGCTGTATGGCTTGGCATGATAAAATCCTTTGGTGTATTAATATACTCCAGGAGCTAAATGTAACATAAATAAAGAGGCAGGTAATTATATGTTTCTATAAGTATGTGAGCAGCAAAAGAAAGACCAGAGAGAGCCTCCATCTCCTGCTAGACGCAGGAGGAAACATGGTAACAAGTGATGAGGAAAAGGCTGAGATGCTTAATGCCTTCTTTGACTCAGTCTTTAATAGCAAGACTAGTTGTATTGAGGGAATCCAGCCTCCTCAGCCAGAAGAGAGATACTGGGAGAACGACCCCCCTGCATTCCAGGAGGAGATAGTCAGTGACCTACTGCATCACATAGACATACACAAGTCTATAGGACTGGATGGGATACACATAAGGGTGCTGAAGAAGCTGGCTGGGGTGCTCGCCAAGCTGCTTTCCATCATTTACCAGCAGTCCTGGCTGACTAGGGAGGTCCCGACCGATGGGAAATTGGCCAATGTGATGCCCATATATAAGAAGGGTTGGAAGGATGATCCGGGGAATTACAGGCCTGTCAGCTTGACTTCGGTGCCCAGGAAGTTGGTGGAGCAGCTCATCCTGAGTACCATCACATAATACACACGGGACAACCAGATGATCAGGCCCAGTCAGCATGGGTTTATGAAAGGCAGGTCCTGCTTGACAAACCTGATCTCCTTCTATGACAGGGCCACCTGCTTATTGGATAAGGGAAAGGCTGTGAATGTTGTCTACCTTGACTTCAGTAAGGCATTTGACACTGTTTCCCACAGCATTCTCCAGCAAAACTGGCTGCTCGAGGCTTGGATGGGCACATGCTTCACTGGGTAAAACACGGACTGGATGGACGGGCCCAAAAAGTTGTGGTGAACGGAGTTAAATCCAGTTGGTGGCCGGTCACGAGTGGTGTTCCCCAGGGCTCAGTTTTGGGGCCACTCCTGTTCAACATCTTTATTGTTGATCTAGACGAGGGGATCGAGTGCACCCTCAGTAAGTTTGCAGATGACACCAAGTTGGGGGGGAGTGTTGATCTGCTCAAGGGTAGGGAGGCTCTGCAGAGAGATCTGGACAGGCTGGAGCGATGGGCTAAGGCCAACTGTAGGAGGTTCAATAAGGCCAAATGCCGGGTGCTGCACTTGGGCCACAACAACCCCCAGCAGCGCTACAGGCTTGGGGAGGAGTGGCTGGAGAGCTGCCAGTCAGAGAGGGACCTGGGGGTGTTGATTGACAGCCGGCTGAACATGAGCCAGCAGTGTGCCCAGGTGGCCAAGAAGGCCAATGGCATCCTGGTTTGTATCAGAAATAGCATGGCCAGCAGGGACAGGGAAGTGATCTTACCTCTGTACTCGGCACTGGTGAGGCCGCACCTTGAATACTGTGTTCAGTTTTGAGTCCCTCACTACAAAAAGGACACTGAATTACTCGAGCGTGTCCAGAGAAGGGCAACGAAGCTGGTGAAGGGTCTGGAGCACATGTCGTACGAGGAGCGGCTGAGGGAACTGGGGTTGTTTAGTCTGGAGAAGAGGAGGCAGAGGGGAGACCTCATCGCCCTCTACAACTACCTGAAAGGAGGTTGCAGAGAGATGGGGATGAGCCTCTTTAACCAAGTAACAAGCGATAGGAGAAGAAGGAATGGCCTCAAGTTGCACCAGGGAAGGTTTAGACTAGATATTAGGAAGTATTTCTTTACAGAACGGGTTGTTAGGCGTTGGAATGGGCTGCCCAGGGAGGTGGTGGAGTCCCCATCCCTGGAGGTGTTTAAGAGTCGGGTTGACATAGTGCTTAGGGATACGGTGTAGTTGGGAACTGTCAGTGTTAGGTTAATGGTTGGGCTGGATGATCTTCAAGGTCTTTTCCAACCTTGATGATTCTGTGATTCTGTGATATAATGAATATGCAATGGTTACATAATGCTGGATTCTAATGCTCTTGGATTTACTTAGCATCTTGCCTTGCAAATAGTCTCACTGAGTAGAATTTTGATACCAATCTCCATGAAAAGCAGTTGAGAGTCTCACCTCACCGTCTGTAATGTGAACTATGTGGACTTAACTCACTATTCACTTGGAAAGCAAAGGAGATGCAGTCGGGTCTACAGAGGTCCTGTTGGCAGGAGCAAATTACTTTGAGCACAGGAAGAACCTGAGTCCCTCCCGTGTGCTTCAAGAGAGGCAACACCAACCTTTCTTTCTTCTCAGTGTGTAGGCAAAGAAATGATGGTTATTTAAACAAAAAAAAAAAAAAAATTTGATTTGCTTAAGCAACACTTTGTGAAGTGAATGACAAAAGCATTTGCATAATAGAGAGGAAAAGGCAGGTTGATGTTGCTCATTTTGAGTGTTCAGCATGTTTTAGCTAACAAGGAAAAGATGGAGGTCCCACCCTTAAATCACTAAATGAAGATTTATTTATTTATTTACTTCTGTAAACAGAGAGCAAACTCTGCTTTTTTATGTGAGTTGTTGTATACGAGCCTTCTGGCTTCTGAGCCATTTCCTTGTCCCACAGTTTCTTTTGCATCGTGCTGTGGGGAAAACCCTTTCAGAGGTGGATTTTATGCTAGAAATGGCACATGCAGCCAATCAGCATTACACTATTAAATACTGCAAATCACTTCCTTCTTGGAGGTCAAACCACATTTTTGCTAAGGAATAGTATGCACATAGATCAGCGTGGTTAGGAAGAGGAAGTAAAAGCTCAAAATGATCCTTGTTAGAAGATGTGTCATTACTAACTTATCTTCAGGAAAATACAAGTGAGCTGTTTGTTTTTTTTTTTTTCTTTTTTTCTCTTCTATTTCCTAAAGCATTTTAACTCTTTTTTCTTTAATTCAGTTTGACTTCAGTCTCTTGAGTTGCCCTGTGGTAACTTTGATGTTTCCTCTTATTTAATAAATATTTTGTACTTTAAGGAACTGTTTTTTCCATTTTTGAGAGGGGTTTTTTTACTGTATAAACTGTTTACAGTAGTAGATACAGAATTTCTGAGAAGTGCAAGGCATCTAAAGATAAACAAAACTTTTCATTTCAGTGGGTTTAGATCTCTGCAAGCTAGGAATATGTGATCTGCAGTTATTCCACTGTACATGTAAAAAATTTATGAGTATCATCATAATCAGAATTTTGCAGCAAGATTAGTGATTCATCCCTAGTGAGAGCCAAAGCAAACAAGATAGGTACAGATGTAAAAATTATTAATAACTATCATCCCTCTGGTTCCATAAACAAAAGAAAAAAAGAGAGGACATAATATTTTAAGCATAATATTATTCTCTAGCATCTGTTTATGATGGCATTTGAATAATGCCAGATATATGAGAAATACCAAAAGTTGGTATTTCATTATACATGACCCAGCAGCTCATGTCATTAGCTAGGCCAGTGAGGTGCAGGAGTAAGAACAGAGGCACAAACAAAAAATTCCAAGTCAACCTCAGTATCATGTGTGGTTTCTCAAGCCATTTTTAGGAACTCCACTTAGGTGACTATTCTGGAACATCCCCCTTTCTTTCAAACTGAAAGGATTTTGATATTTTGTCTAATTGAAAGGAAGAAGTTATTTTGTTTTTTTAAACTAAATTTTAGTTTCTGTTGAAGTGTGGCTTTGATTGAACTGACGTTAAAAGAGGGACCATAGCACCCTGATTGCTCATGCAAAACTCAGCCATTTCAAACCAGATAAAGATTTAAGGGAGACCCAAATGCCTTAAATTATTAGAGCAGGGAGAAGGTTAGCATTTTTTCTCAATTGAACTTTTTATTTTATTAAACCCAGACACTTTGATCACTTTTTCTATTCTTTGACAAAATAAGAAGAGCTATTATTTTACAGGCTCTGCCTTTGTATCTGCCCTTTCCTCCAATTCAAATGACTGGGGAGGCTGGCAAATGAGATGATGACAAAGCTGTTTCACTCATCTTTCCAATTTCGAGATATTCCTAAAAGAGGAGGAATTTTAAGATTTGTTCTGGCTATTTTAAGGATAATTTATAAACCAGAGAATTCTGTCACTTTTATCCCCACATTTCATGAGAGACATTTCCTTTCTTTTAAGGACATCAGCAGCTCCATTTACAGTATTTCTTCCAGTAACAATTCCAGCACACAGTAAATAGTAAATCAGTAATTCTGACTAGCTGCTAGTAGCTGAGATAGACTTATCTATGTATTTCCTCATAAGAAGCAAAGCTAGGCAGTTGCATTTTTGAGACTTTTCTGTTGTTATTTGAAAAAAATATATGCCTCCCCAAAAGCCTTTTCCTTTACAAAGCATCAGTTTTGTTTACTGAAGCTAAAAATAAAGCATCAGACTGAAAAAGAGGACATTAACAGTAAAATTTGGTTTTGTGTCTCTTCTTCAGTATCTGTATAAGAGAGAAACATCACTGCAGTGAACTCCTTACCTGAAGAGCTTTATTGTCAGCTGTGTACCTACTTCATGTATTAAATGATAATTTTTCCTGTGTTGTCCTCTTTCTCCCCTCATTGACCTTTAGAGGCATTTGCACTGATATGTTAATCTAATATTCTAGTAAGATTTTGCTAGTTATGATGCAACAATTAAACAAGCAGTTCTTTCTAGTTTTTCCTCAGGGACTTCAGTTAGTGTCTCTCATACATCATAAATAGGGAATATTTTAATAGATGGTTGTTTCTCTACCTCCACCCGAAGATAACTAAGGTAACAAAAGACAAATTGAGCTGCAATATGAGTCAGTTAAAGTAAGTATTTTGATAATCCTGATACAAGGCACAATCTTGTTACTGTACCAAGCCCACAAAACTGAATTTAGTCTGCTGTGTACATGGTAGATAGAATAAGAAAAAAAAGTTGGGTTTATTCCAAGTAGTTTCAAAAATGTCTTTAGTATTACAGTTTTTCTTGGGCTACTCTAAATGGCAATAAATGGTGAATTTATGTAATAGACAATTTGCAACCATTAAACCAAACAGAGCTGTGTCTCTGTAGTCTTGTACAATGTTACCAGATCTAGTTCTCTATGTTATATCCTGCCCGTGCACTCATATGACAAATGTGCATGGTGTTCCATATACAGTTGCAAACAAATTGTTTCAATTTCCTAATTGCTGGGGATCTTCTTTACTTTGACTTGTTTTAGCCTTCTATAATATTTCTTCCTTTGCTAGTTTTACCCACTTTCTTAGTGGAGCAACTTCTGTTTTACTTGTGTAGATGCCTCTGTAAGATCTTCAGAGTTAACTTGTTTGACACTAGTTTAAGCATCCCGTGTAACTTATCAGTGATATGGGCCCCAGCTGTTATGCAGCATCTGCACCTATGGAAGAAGGAGGTATATCTTTTCAGTGGATACTGCCTCTGTGCAGCAGATCTTTTTCTAGACAGTAATAAAGGTTCATGCAGACCAACATTTATCACGAGTAAGCTGCTATATGCTAAGAATCAGTCATGCAGTTCCCACTTACACTAACTGTAACCACAAGGATCTTTTTTGCCATACTTTCTACTGAAAGCATAATCCTTAAAATTTAATCATTTCTTGGAAAAGCCCTTGTGGATGTGATAGACGTCCTATAGCACATCATAGAAAATTACATTCTGTCTCATGGAGTACTATGAAAACTTGTACAGTACACTTTTATATAAGTCATAGGCTATTATACCCATTTCTGTAGAGTCATATTACATACCTATGGAGATTTTTTTCAAACATGGTAAGTTTTAAGGGACTTTTCAAAAAAGAGCAGTTAAAGGATTAGCTGTGATTATGTTGCATGGACTACGTGAGGATTTATTCTGCATTGGTTACCTCCCATCCAGCTCTTGTGGATCCAGTCATTTGGGAACACACACTAAGGGAATGTGGCTCATGAAACACTTCAGGTGTAATAAACTACTCTGCAATGACTGCACAAGCTCACTGTGCACTAATTTCCCTCTATAAACAGCATCTAAGAGTGTCACCCTTTCCTGCAGTATATGTTTAATCCTGATAGGGATTTAATTTGAAGTATTTCACTGTATATCCCTGTGTTATCTCTTCACTTTCTGAAACAGGAAGCAACCAAACATTTGCATTATAGTTAGCTCATATTAAGAATACTTACTAATTGCTACTGTTTGAACGTTTATTATGTATCAGGTTTCCTCTGAAATATTGTTATGGTCGATTTGCTGGAAGAGGCGCTTGTGATGATTTAGTCACAGCAATGGCCAAATGCCATATTCTGAGGCATGCTTGCATACAATTCAGAGAGCAGTGATAATTACGGCCATAACTCAGTGAGGAAATAAAAGCAAGGTAGTCTGCCTCCTTCAGTAGAACCATTTAAATTGGAGAAACTACATAGCTGCTTTGCCCACACTTTGGGACATCTCTTCGTAGTTGGTTGCACCTGTATAGCCATACCAGTTTATGGCTATCTCTGTGTAAGAGCCTATTCACCTCCACAGATTACCTTTTAAAAAGATTGAAGACTAACGTCTTCATCTTGTTCAAGCCTGGGGAGAGATGGCATTGGTACCCATGTCACACATGATGAAGGATAAAAGTAAAAAAGTAATCCCCTGAATAAATTACATTTGCCCTGGGATTACTGTTTTAATAACTTGGCATTTCCAGTCAATCTTGAACAAAGAATTTAGGCAGTCCTCTATTTTTCTGAGATGATCCCTATAAATACGTATAGAATCAACTACTTTTGCTGGTATTAGTATTTGACAAGTGGTCTTGTTTATACGGACCATGGTTACAAATGTTTTTATAGCTTTGAGTGTTATTTTATAATTTTTCATGCCGCATATCTGGGATTTTTTGATTCAGAACAAGATATTGGCTGGTGACTGCCTCAGCAATGAATGACTTGGACAGCTGAACCAAAGGTAAAGCTGGCTGGGAGCAACTATAATAGAATAAATGAGGCCTTCCTACCTCAGATTTATTTATTCATGTATTCAACTTTTCCATGTATCCAAGTCACTCTAATCTACTTGGCCAGTACTTTGACGCAGTATTTTTTAAAAGGCTCAGACTTTATCCATTATTTTGGCTACTTTAGAGTGAGACTCCATTTTACTGGTATGCTGAATTAAAAGAATTTTTTTCCCCATGTTTTTAGAAATGTTTAAAAAATAAGTTTGATAAGTTTAAGTAATAGAATGTGGATTTTAGATACTGTATCTCTCAGTCCATATTCTTCATTTTTATGAAGACAAACAGAAGACAAAATTTGTTTCAGGTAATCTTTGCCATTAGTAGACATACTAAGGAGTATGTGTGTATAAGAAGAGTGCCTGTATTTGAGGTACATTATGACATTCTGTTATTAAAAAAACCCTCCTACATACTGCTTTTCTTTATTGTCCTTGAATATCTGCCTTCTGTAAAATTAAATGGGTACAGATCCCACTTCTTCCTTTGCTCTGGTAAATGGGTATCCAATTCAGATCTCACCGAGTCAATTAAAAAAATAAGGAAGCCATTTTGAGAAAATTTATATGGAATAGATCTATTTTTCTCTTCCTCAAGTAAATAATCAAATAGGTTTATTATGTAGGGTATGTGAAAGAGCTTTGTTTAAAGATATGAAAAATAAGGTCTTGGCTTTAAAATCACAGAAAATTGTGTAAAAGGACAATTTTAAGTTGAGAAACTAAGAATTTTGAGAAAACAAGTCTCAAATGTAAAATTTTAAATATCACTTGATCTTTCTAAATTCACTAATTTTTATGGACTAATGTGTAAGATGCGTTTTTTGTCTTAGTGTGCTTGCAGTTAGAATGTTTATTTTTTCCATTTTCATTTTCTGAGGTAAAAACATAGATTCTTGAGTTTTCAAATCTACTTAAAATGTTGTATAACTGACCATAGGGGGGGATCCCAAAGTTTCTTCAACTGCAAGGGCACACAGCAAATCAGTCATAGAACTGCATTAGTAGAAGGAAGGATGCTTACCCAAGAGAAGAACATGTCTGGGCTCCTATAAAACAGTCTATGACTTCAGAGTTGGAGCCACGTAAAGTAAGTTATAGAACTCAAATACAATGATGAACTAAGCTTTTTGTCTGCAAACCTACATGACTAAAGATAGCATTATTATTTTTAACAACGTTAACTTCCAACTGCAAAGTTCTACAAGTTAATAACCACTGGTGTCACTCCCAAATTATCTTAAATAACAAAAATATTTGATCTTAATATTTCCATTTTTCTTGACATGTTCCTGTCTTATCCACCCACGTTTGTGTGCTTTCTCCCTGTCTTATAAATACGAATATATAAAACCTGAAAATAGTTCTAATAGTAATTATACTACCATTATTGTGTAGGCAAAACATAAGGAAGTGATAGTAAAACATAATTTACTAAGATAATTTTTACTTTTTAGCATAAATAAAAATGACCAATTTATGGCCAAAATATTTCTGAAACCATTCTCTAACATGAAGGAAAAATTTATGAATCATTT
Source organism: Strix uralensis (assembly GCF_047716275.1). Classification (NCBI taxonomy): domain Eukaryota; kingdom Metazoa; phylum Chordata; class Aves; order Strigiformes; family Strigidae; genus Strix; species Strix uralensis. The sequence continues at coordinate 46,323,122 of NC_133975.1, forward strand.
GTCATAATTTCAAAATTAGGCCATATGCATCATGACATTTCTCCAGTTACTCTGAAGTAAATCTGGAATGATGTCAAAAGTCAGTCCTTTGGTATTTATAAATGGTTGCCATAGTGCCATATGTATCTCACTCAAGCATTTTCCCACCAGCGTAAAAAAAGGCTAGCAGTGATTCAAAGGCTATCTTTTCATTGTTATTGGGAAGAGCTGGATATTTAAGTAATTCAGTAAATCTGTAGACTGCTTTCAGGGTACATGGCTGCTAACCTGTTCTTACTATTTAAGACGTGTATGCTGAAAGTTCTTCCTCTCCTAGAGCATCTCTGGGCTCCTATGCCGTTGATACAAAGAAAACATTTTGTGGAGAAAGATGTTTATTCCCCTGAGCAGTCACCACTCTTTTTTTGTATTTTTTCCGCATTTGATAAAATTGACTGGCCCTTTTTTATGTTTTTTCTTCTTTCCAGCACTTAAAACTCTCCAGTTGGAACAATGTTTTATGTTCCTATAATGGCTATGCAGAAGATATTTGTCTAATTCTGTGTTTCTCAAACACAATTAGCACTTCTATTTACTATTAAATATTCATAAATCTGACCTCAACCAACCAGTGGCTCTTAACTAACACAGAGATTGATAACAGTTCTAGTCCAGAAAGCTAATGTTTTTTTTTTTCCCATTTTGCAAGAGTGATATAGGTACACCCAGTAACTGCAATGTCAGGAACAGAACTGTAAATCCCATTGTTTTTTGGTTTGTTTTTTTGTTGTTGTTGTTGGGTTTGTTTTTTTTTTAATCATAATTTTATTTTGCTCAAGTATTTCTTCCATGAAACAGGGAAAGGAAACAACATTCTATAAATGTTCTTAATACATAAGCTTTCATAAGAGAGAAAAATTGCTCTGAGTGACACATAATTGCATGGTTGGATGGCATGAAGTGGTTTTGGCCATTGTTTGCCAGAACACTCCTTGCCATCAAAGTTACTTGATTATCATATATTGAAATATCTACTGTTCAAATATTAATATCCTGGACCTGAAGTCTAGTTTTATATCATAAAATTTAGTAAGTAGCAATAAATCTAGAGAACACAGTGATCCTGACCAATTCCTGAAAGTGTGTGTGAGACTTCATTTTCTATGGCACAGAGAAGTCGAATTGTGAGTCAGGAAATCTTAAAGGGTTGGGAACCATCTTCTACTCATTCATATTAAAATGTGCTTACTGAGACTGCTTTCCATGTTGCAGAGAGGTTTTGGAATATATTTCCTCTCTCACTATGACCGTATTGAGTTAGGAACATGAACTGAGGAAGCAGAGTGGTTTAGGGGGCTGAGAAGAGTGGATTTGAATTTTCTGACCTAGGAGTCTCAGCTGGCAAAGGTGTCCTATGACTTTTTAATCTTATATGTTTGCTGTTTGGTTTGGGTTTTTTTGGTCATGGGACTTGAAGCTGCTAATTGATTGAGTAGGAATCACAAAATGATTCCTGGGTATATCCTGTGTTCTCATCTCAGCACCAAAAAAACCTGGTCTGTAGTTTTGGGCTCAATGAAAATTTAGTCCTAATTTTCTGGAAATTTATTGATGAACATAAGGTAGAATTCATTTAACCTTTTTCCAAATGACATACAGAATTCAAGTAAAATATGATAATTCCAGTGTTAAACTTCTGATACTTAAGTTATTCTGTTAGGATTGAAAACATTAGAGGACAAGGAAAAAGTATCCTTGGTTTCTTTCTGAACTATTTTTGAGCAATTTTGAGATGGAGCTATTTATAAGATTTTACTTATACAGGAGGAGATCAGGAACTCTGACCATTCTGACAAAAAGCTCCCTAGGCCAATCCGTAGTGAAACCAAATAACAAAGTAGTTAAATAGTAAGAGTTACATGATGATCATGCCTTCAGGGTTGTACAAAGATGTAAAGGGAGTCATGGAATAAGGAGCTTTCATTTGATAAGGATGCAATGGAAGATTTCAAGAAGACATTGCTAATTTTGCTCTGTTTTTATTAGGTATTTTTAGTTAGCATTAATATTGTTTAGCAGTTGCAAACGCAGAGGGAGATAAAAGCAAGTAAACTAAATTTGTGAGATAAAATGCTTTTCTGAAACTGGCAGACAGAACACAGAGTGTGTTAAAGAAAAAAATTCTCATTACATGTAGTTATCTTTCTAATCAATATAAAATCAGAAAAGGAAAAGAGGTGCATGAAAAGTACAGAAAACTTCCTTGAGATACAGATAGGCTACCTAGTTGACTAAAAGTTGCTGGAATGTCTTAGGATTCAGGAACTTCATGATTAATTGACTGTTGGCATAGGCATCCTATTGATAGCATATTAAAAGAGGTGGCATGCTACTGGACAAATTATTTTCGTTGCAAATAGGTCTTTTAAGTAACCAGTTATACAAACAGATGTTTCTGGAGTCCTGACTGCTATAACTCTACCAGAAAAAAAAGTTCAAAGAGAAAAACAAGTGTATGGCTTTGTCTTATTTCAGTACAGCATGTGCCAAGGAAACAACACTTCAGATAATAAATAAGAACTCTCTTCACAGTTAATGCTCTCACGTAATAACACATTTTCTGTTATCTCTTAGTTTACTTAACTGGTTATATCTATCAAAACCATTTCCTGAGAAGGTCAATCAAAATCCTGATTAATACAAGCTATAGACAAAAGATAGTTAATTAACTGGGTTAAAGGCACTGATGGCTTATTTTCCTTTTTTGTCTTAATTCTAGGAAGTGAACATATATGCATTATCCGAGATTTGCAAAGGATTTAGATTCTCTAGGTCAGTTAAGACACTGTAGGAACAAATGCTCTATTTATATTAAAATTATGGTAAGCCAGTTCCCTTCAATAAATAAAGAAACAGAGGAAAGAGATTTTTGTGAAAGAAGACTTGTATCATCAATATCCTAATGGAGACCTCTGCTTTATTAATAAACTGCATTTTATCTGTACTGTATTTCCAACCTCACCATCACTCAGATCCACTTAAACTAGCTTTTTGTATCACATGAGAATTTCCTCATGGAACATGTTCCGTTTTACTTAAGCTGAAAACCAGAGCAAAACAATTCTGTTTGCACCAATGTTTTTCATATTCATGTTATCATATACACTAACGGAGAATACGAACTGAGCATGTAGGATTTTTTCACTCTTTTCTAGCCTTTTCAATTCCATATCAAAAAATGTATTTTTAGTTTTCATTTATTATATTAAGGTAAAGATTTGTAAATTAAGAAAAAACCCCTATGTGCTTCCCTTTTCCGACCTTATTTTTTTGACATCTTCTTTTCTAGTCTTCTCACACCTTCAAATGTAAATATTTTGCAATTTTTAAAGGAACTATAGTATTACTTTTTGATAGAAAAAGGGAACAATATAGTTGAGAGGAAATTTCATTCTTGTTTGATGTTTCTTAGAATCATAAGAAAAAACCTATGAAACTGATGAATCACTAGGGAACCACAGACGTGTTAAATATACATATACAGATGCATATGCACATATATATACATGCATGTACATATATATAAAAATCACTCTGTATATCCTCTTTGCTATGAATGACATAAATAGATATTAAAGGGATGTACACTACAGATAGAAACCTAAACACAAAGGTGGTATGTGTTGAGATGCTCTATTATTTACATAATAGTCCGTCTACTTGGCAAGTGTCCCAATAAGGAAATTATAGTAGAAGAAAGTGTCACTTTTACATTGCAATTTTTCAAATTGTAATCAATCAAGAGAATATTGAGTTACTTATTCACAGCATATAAATGCAATCTCTAGAATTTAAATCTTGTCAGCTCATTTCTCAACCTTGACAAATGTTAAATTGAAGTTCAGCAAGGTACAGCTTGACATAGGTGTCCAGACTAAGCATATAGGCTGCTGAAATCCTTCAAGTATCTAGAAAATTCATTTTCTTCTTCTTCTCAATAACTGGGAAAGATGCTCATTGTACTTTTCCATGGTGCATATTTGACACTTCAGAAAACAAGAAGACTGTAACATCTGTTTTCTTCCAAGCCTACAGCATTATTATTGTTTAGTATTTAAATCCTGCTATTATACATAGCTGTTAGTCATATGCCTTATTTTGGGAGAAGCTGCTTTTCAGTTACTTTTACAATTGTATCACTACCTCTTCTGTCTTAGTTTATGCTCCCTATGATCTCTTTAAAGTGGTAAATTACAGTTTCTGTTTCAGGATGCATATAGTTCTTTGATTTATTCCCTTCCACCATGTTTTATTCTTTATCAAGCAGCAGCAGATGTCTAACCCTTGATTCTTGATAACATTAATGGTCCTCTGTAGAACTGAGTATTATAGTGTGGTTTGGGTCACTTTGATACATAGATGATATTACAGACCAAATGCACTGCTTTGGGAGGCTTTTACATTAATAGATGACTGTAGGACATCATTTTGCTCTTGATATCTTAGATATAAGTATGACTTAATAGTGTAGGACTAGGATTTGTAAACCTGTGAAATTTTAATCGTAGTTCTGACATTGACATGCTTTTGCGTCAAGTAAGACATCTCAGAATTCTCTATTATGAAATAGTGAAGATATTTAACCTCATGTAAGTATCTTTTATATAGCGTCATTAACAATTAATGTTATAGGCTTTATCATGGCATTGTTCTTTAGTTCATGAAGTTTGCATAAGATCATATTTATTTCTTTTGGGTTTTGAAAGGAGTGAACTGACTACAGGTTTCCCTTTGGTGTTTAGTCCTTTTTCTAAACGAATGTTGTCAAATTAGGAGAACCTGCATATTGAACTATTTTCTTGAATTATTTTAAAAATTTACTTTTTGTATTCTTTCTTTTGATGATAAAAATATATGTGCAAAATATTGCATCTCTGTAAAGAAATGTCTTTTCCATTCAAAAGACCAGGAACAATTTTTACAGTTGATGAATCAGTGGATGAGATATAATTCATGTAACCCCTCCTTCCTCTGTTTTCACTGTCTTGTATATCTGTCTTTGTCACACACATACACACGTGTGCAAGCTGATGTATGCTTCACAGAACTTTAATAATTATAATTTGATATATCAATACAGACAAGTCTTTCTGGCGCAGGGGGGAGAACCCTGTAAAAATATATATATTTTTATATATATGGATGTATATATGTACTTGCATTAGGTTCTGTTGTGATTGTGTAGCACACAAGAAATCTGGATTCCATTTTAGTTATTAACAATCTGTTAACATATGACCTGTTATATCTATTGTATCCAGGACTCTATCATATCCAGGACATGGAAACTGCTTTTTAAGACTCTACATGATATCTCTGGGGTGGTAGTAGGTTGTTTTTTTTCCCTTTTGAAATTTTTTATAATGTTGCTTACCTCCAACTGTCTGCAGGTTCATTTTTTTCCCTTTGGATTTCAACTTTCTCTTGGCCAACCCATGGTTTACTTCTTGGTAGAAGGTGTGGTAAAAAGGAAGTATCTAAATCCTGATATATGAGGTTAAACAATGATTTGCACTCTAATTCCTAAAATGGTTTTCTCAAGTCACCTAAAGTACATGTGTTTCTCTACTTGAAAATTCAATGGCTGTAATGTGAATCAATTCTAGAAAGAAATTCATTGTCTTATTTTCAAAATCCCTTTGCAGCTGTATGATTAGCAGAGTTGATTTTTCTTTCCTCACTATCTATGTGCATGTGTTTCATCTTCTTTCTTGGCTGTTGTGGTAAATAATAACCCAAACAGTAGGTAGTAGCCTCATTGTTCCAACACTAAGTGATGGAAAGGTCTTCAAGTCAAGACTTTACTTTCCCAATAGTTGTCTTTCAATCTTTTTTAATTAATTATTTTGATTTATTATTTTAATAACAAACCTTCAGTCTTAGATGTGTCTGTCTGACCAGCTGTTTTATTGAGAGGCTGCCATATAAAATAATAGGTCTAGGGGCAACCAGTCCCTGGGAACTCTGAGTTCTTGAGCTCTGAGTAGGTGTCTGCCTAGAAGGGCTCTTATTTTCACAGTGTTTCCTTTGGGGCAGAGGAAATAAGTATACATGCAGAGGAAAGAATTAACTCTCCAGTGCATTCTAGAGAGTAATTACCTATTCTGTGTTACATTATATGACATCTTTGAGAGTATCTTTTAAATGGGGACAGAGCTGTACCTGTAAATGCCTTGTCTTTCAAACCTTTTTGGTCATAGGGACAGCTGAGGACCATTGCAAGGGTTTCCCTTCCATTACACTCAGAAGCAGCAGTGGAGGCTGCTCTGTTTTGCTGATTAGGGATATCAATTAAACTCAGGCACCAGAGCGAAAAGAGCAGGCGTAGAAATAACTAAATAATATAACAGAATAATATAGAAAATATACAGTAAGACGGAGTAACGCGCTTAAACAAATAGGAAAATACAGGGTAATGCATCAAATCATTACTACCCGAGAGAGAGAGAATAGTGATTAAGAAAGATCCATCACCACTTGCATACTTTACCATCATCCAGATCCGCAGTCGCTGGGGAGCCCCGGTTACAGCGAGGATTTGGAGAGCCTGTCCCGGCAAGTGGGAAATCCTACATGGTGCGTTCACCCATAGGTGAGGCTTCCAAAGTCGCTGTGAGCAGGTCCACCCTTATATACCTAAAAATCAGTAAGCCAGAATAGCTGGCACCTTTGTTTTAAGCAGAAATATTTGGTTTTCATCTCACATTAGGTTGCCCCCAGAGCCTGGCCAGGGCTTAAGGGAGAAGTAAGGGAGTTTCCCTGCTTATCTAGTTAATTTAAGAACAAGGTCACAAGGCCAGACAACTGTTTCTGTGGCCCTGTTATCTTGCTCACACATAAAGAAATATAAGGATACATTCAAGATAGACATGTTTTATGATGTTTAAGCTACATCTTCTATGCATATTTCACTAATGACTACATAGAGAGTTAGCAGTTTCAGTTCAGGACCTGTTGCTCAGGCTTCAGTATTCTCACCTTTTACATCAGAATAGTTGGTTTGCTATAACTTTAGCACAATGGTTATCAGTTATAAAATATACAGGATTCATCAATAGGTCAACTCTGGTTTGGGCTTATTGTCCGAGCCTTAGCACTTCATGCTTGCACTCATACAAGGCAATGTCCTGACACCGGCACCAGTGTTGGTTGGGTATGTGGGACATAGACGACAGAGCAAACACAGGACCTGTGCTCAGGGCACAGAAGTTAAGTGGTACAGGAGTAAGCTCCGACCACCCCAAGACAGATACCACCATAGTACATCCTCTGACGCAGTAGGAAATTCCAGAAGCACTCTTTCTTCTTCCTGCCCTGCCTTTGTAATTAGTGAAGTGTGTCTTGAGCTGCAGAGGATGACTCTTCATGTTGATGTGCTTGCTAGGTTCCACTTCTCATGCAGTCAAATAATTTACTGCAGGCAGTTCCTAGGGAACTGCTGGGCACTAGGATTCACTCCAGGACACTCCAGTCTCAATATTGTGGGGCACTGAATTCAGACATTGTTTCAAAACACATTTGACAGGCAACACACCAAAGGAATGCATGCAAAGGAAACACCTTCCCATCATACTGTGTGGTTAAATCTTTGGATTTAGATGCTGCAGGTGTCTGAGTTTATGCAACATAACTCTGTGTTGGGCATCTCCAAACACTACCATGAACTGACATGTTCAGTGTTTTCAACTGTGTAAATACTTCTGAAAGGAGGACAAAATCCGTGGCTTCTCAATGATTGTGTCCAGTTCCCAAATTTAGAAACATTCAGTAGTGGGCTGCTTTGTGTATAGCCTTGGAGGGGACACTGCAGAAGCAATCAGAAAAATGAAGCAGAGCTTCCTTGGTGTTGAATGAGCCTTTATAGATATTCTGGTAATATTACAAAAGGGACTAGACTATCAAATCTGAATTGCTCCTTCCTTGCTATATTCATGTATATGTTTAGGTACCTATATAGGTATACAGCTCTGTGTCCCTATGTCCTTGACGACAGCTTTATCCCAAATAACTACACTGTATTACCTGTAGAGTTTTTTGGCTCTAGATACATCAACGACTTTATCTAGTAGTTTACTCGTCTTTATTCCTTCACTTAACATGTCTCCTTTTCCTTCACATCAAAGCCTCAAAATTTTTATCTTTACACTTATCCACAGTTCCTCTACATCTGTGTTGTGTTCTAGTTCCTTCATTACTGTGAATTCTGTCTTCTCTGATAACATGCATTAAACAAGGTCTCATACCCTACCAGCATATGCTGTGTGCAGAAATTTTGACTTATGTTTTTTTTCCAACAAACCCCTCCTTTCTGTGCTCTAATGAGAGAGAAATTTCAGAACATAAAGAAAAAAAAAACTTAAAATAGAGTTTAAGACTAACAATTAAAAAAGATATCTCATTAATAATACCTGTTTCCAAATCACATTCCTCTATTGTTAATTCGGATACTTAGCCCATTTTGCTTATGTTACTATCATAAATTGACTTGCATATGAGGTCATGATAACCACAGGGAAAAATTCTTCTAGACTTGTGCAGCCATGAATAATCGATGAAAATCTTGCATTAATTTATCTTTAAAGATATCTTTTAATATTCTCTTCTGAAATTTTATTACTCGGTCTGTTATTGCAAGTACTACATTGAATGTTTCAAGTCAATTGGCCGGCCCTTGATTAACATATCCCTTTTATATACAGAATTATATTCATGTATCAGCGTCTTATCAGTGATTCAAAGGTTCCAATACCATCTTTAAATCAGTTTTCTCTCACTTCCTGAGCAATTTTTTTCTTTTTCCCCTCAAAAGTTTGTGTTTGGAGTTTTTTTCGGAGGAGGGGGTGTTGGTATTTGGGTTTGAGGTGGTTTGGGGGTTTTATTGTGTTTTTTTTTTAAACTTTGTGTAATTAGGAAAATCAGGTGCATGTTTTAGAAAGCTTCCTTGAATTATAGATATCTGAGTTATACGATGAAAGAGAATATTCCAGGTAAAAAATATTTGCATATTTGAATGGAAATCTACAACACATCAAAACTTTTCTAAACCAAACAATGTTAATCTAAGTACTAAACAAAACATGGGGACTTTAACTGAATGGTTTGAAATGCTACCTCGATACACAGTCAATGAATAAATATAAATAGTTCCAGAAATAGACCTTCAGAGATTTAGATGCAAAGTTTATCTAACATGAAAATATTTCCTGGATCAGAAACTGTTGGACTGCGGGGGCAAGAGGAGGGAAGTTACATAAAACAGAAGTGGTCTAATTACACTGATTAAAGAGTAATACAGATGAAAGATTTTCAACAACTACAACAACAACAAAACCCCCAAATTAATGCCTGAACAAAATATACTGTGTTGGGATTTCTGTATGAAAAAGGCCAGCAAACTTCTCTTCCCCAGATCATTTGCTGAAATTAGGCAAGAAGGGTTCTTATGTAAATAATATAGAAAAACATATAAAATGTATTAATGTATAAAGTATTGTATATGATTTTGTCACAGCTCAGAACTATATACCTCTGCTGCTTCAAGTTTATTCCTTCAATTTTAGAAAATAAAAATGTTAGGGTTTTCTTTTTTTGGGGGGGGGAGGGGGGGATTGTTTGGTTTTCTTAAAAATGAAGGTTCAGAAGAAGAATCATTCTTTGATTTTCATTATTGGATTAACAGCTCTTCACTTTCAGTGGTTGCAGAGTAGATGTTCGGAGACATGCCTGGAATGTTAAACTGGCCTTTTGGAAAAGAGATAACATTTTACATATCTTTAAGCATACGGTGCCCTGGGGCAAAGCTAATTTCTTCTATTAGATGATTTATTCTTGTTAATTTTTAGTTGTATTACATAGTATGTATGGATTGAAAAGCAATTTTTTACTGTCAATTATTAGTCTTGGTGTTTATTTCAGTACAAGTAGTAAAATCTTTCTAAGAAATTATTCAAAACTTAGAATTGGAAAGGAGAGTTATTGTCTCAGAAAATTATTCTATCTCACTGTGTTATACTCTCACTGACTTTTGCAAGGTATTATACTGCGAGCATGTTCTTTACCACTGCAGAACTTTTCTGCAGACAGCTCAAAGATTGTCCGTACAACTGAATAAAGCAGAATAAGGTATGTGTACAGGTTAATTTCTTGTTATTTACATGTAAATAAAGCAAAATATTTCAGAAGTTTATATCTGCACTCATTATAATAGTCACTATAATATTATGTTTATTAAAGACACCTCCAGTATTTTAAATATACACAATGTTTGGCAGCCTGTGTGTTGCAGGAAGCGCTGAGAAAACAGGAAATGTTTAGGAGAACTAGATTAGCTCAAGTCTCATCCAGGTAAAAATGAGGACTAGGCTCAGTGACTTAGTCCATGCTTTAATAAAACAGAAATTGTAAAATATTATGGGTTTAAAGCATTAATGCTAAAGTGCTGGGTAATTAGAAGAATGAGTTCTACAGAGTAATTTGATTTCTGACATCTCAGATCACTGTACAGTATGACTCAATATTAAAAAAAATCAGGACCATAAATGTATCTGAAGATTGCAATTCATATTTTTAGGATGGATGTCCAATTTTTGGAATTTATTCTTAGGCATCCCAATGGATGAAAAATTAATAAAAAACACCTAAGGAATGCAATGGTTTAAAAGGTAGGTTACATGATTCTTGACTTCTTAGAGAAATTAGTTGAAGTAGTGTGGTCAATAATATACAATGCTATTGAGATCCATACTAGAATCACATAACTAGTTTTGATGTCCACACTCAAAAACAACATTAGAAGAAAGAGAAAAACATTGGAAAAAAAATCTAGAAATCTTTCCTACAATTAGTGTTTTGGCCAATTTAACTTATTAAGGTCAAGTTTAAGAAGCAATGTTACCGTCACATAGCATTTACATCAGAATACAATCTTTGTCAGACAGAAGTGGTTTTTATCCAGGTAAAGACATATTTGAATCTGTTCCTCAGAATCTGATGCTGGATACATTCAGAAAAAAAAATAGGTGCAAATTTTAGTAGTAATATTACAGTTTAATTTTAATAAATGAATAGAATAATTTAAAAGGACAAGTAACTTGATCAATAACTGGATAAGAGATCATAAATTAAAGTTAAATATCTTTCTCAACATATGTTGTATTTTAGATATACAGCCTCATTGCAAGACATACTGCTCAATGGACCACATTAGTTAAGACTTTTAAACAGTTGTTTATAGTTCTTCCTTGAAATCCTATGGAATTATTAGTCTTGCTCTACTATTCAATCCTCGATATATTTAGTGTAATATTTTGCTTTTAAATACAGTAATGTTATATATCAACACAGAAAGAAAAGTATGGAAGACACTACCAAAATTATTTTGTATCATGATTGATGCCGTTAGATGTTAAAGGTGGATCTACTTTACTCTAGGAAGGTCTGCCTAAGAGTTTCAGTGTTGTTAATTGACAGAGTGCAGATTTTCCAAGTTTTCTAAAATTTATTGTTGTTCTTAAAGATATGCCATTAACAGAATTATGTTTAGTTAAAAGTATGTTGGCCAAATACCTCAATCCTGTGAAAATTATTTTCACTGTAACATGATGACATCTAATAACTGCATAAAACCAAACCCCAACACAAATATCCAGTATTTTTCTTATAGATCACAGTAGTTATTAATTTGTTTTAATCATTCAATTTTTTTGTTATCATACTGATATTTAGCCCATTAAATATCTCTGTTGGACAGAGAAATCTTTTTTTCCACATTGCGAAAAGGACATTTTATTCCTAGTCATTAGTTTTCTCAGACTTTCCACAAAATTAAAAATCATTTACAAGAATATTATTATCTTTGTGGGAAAAGTCTGGATAGTTAATGGCATTGTTTTCTGAACTAATCAGTTGCAATAATATTATAGAATTATTCTTATGTTACTTCAAAATATATTAATATTTACCTTTAATTCATATTTATATTTATTAGAAGAACAAATGGGTAGGTAGGTAGATGAATGTATATTAATGCCACAAAAATCAATCTTTTTTTTCTTTATTTAGTAACATCACCAAGAAGTAACTGTAATGGAGATTCAGTTCAATCTAGCACATCAGCCATTTGCAGGTCCTGAGATACAAACTTTAGTCTCTAGTAACACTTTTAAGGTTAATCAAGTGATATGTCTTATAAGGTTTTTTAAATGTATATGGCAGATTTATTTTCTGTTGTTTTCACTTTATTATAACTTCTCATAGCAAGACACTTTGTTCAGAAGAAAATGTTCTTGCACAGTTGTAGATGAACCATATTCATTGAATATTTTTACATTTAAAATACTAAACCAGTGTTTCTAGCAGAGAGGTCCAAAACCTTGCAAACAGCTTTATGTCTGACTATAGGTTTCCTTCTTTAGACAACATATCATGAATATGAAAATAGATGCAGACAAAAATTAAGGGTCTGTACTACTAAAGTTTTTCTTTTTTTTTTTCTTTGTTTTTTTTTCTCCCTTTGGTTTTGGCCAGCTAATAATACAGCCTTATAAAAACTTCTTTCCATTTTAAGTAATAGTAGCTTATGATATACAGTATATTTTTGAAAACTGAAATCATGTTAGTGTACAATAAGAATATGAGGAAGTTCCCAATAAAAGATTTTATTGGAAAATGTTAGTTTGATGAACCTGAAATGCTTCATCACAGTGTACTGGGTCTGGCTGAGCCGGAATTGGTTTTCCCCTATAGCAGCCCTCATGGTGCTGTGTTTTATGTTGGGAGCTGGCAGGGTGTTGATAGCACACTGGTGTTGTGGCTACTGCTGAGTAGTGCTTACACAGCACCAAGGCTCTTTCTGACATTTCCCCCCCCACAGTGGGACGGGGTGGGCAAGATCTTGGGACGGGACACAACCAGTACAGCTGACCCAAACTGACCAAAGGGATATTCCATACCATATGACGTCTGCTCAGTATAAAGCTGGGAAAAAGGAGGAAAGGGGTGAGGTCACCCTTGGTCCTCCGAGGTAACCACTACGCATATTGGAGCCCTGCTTCCTGAGAAGGCCCGACAGCGCCTGTTAATGGGAAGTAGAGAATAAATCTGTTTTCTTTTTTTGCTTCTGCACGCAGACCTTTGCTTATATTAAAACTGCTTTTGTTTTACCCACAAGGGTTTGGGTTTTTTTTCCTATCTTATTTTCTTTCCCCTCTTTGCCTTGTTGAGAAAAAAAAAGGGGAAGGGAGTGGGGGAGGAAGTGATAGAGTGTCTTGGTGGGTACCTGGCATTTAGCCAAGGTCAAAACACCACACACAGGCATAGAGTTGAGATTTTTTCCAGTCCGTATCTTTGTAACAAAGTACTGACTCAAAGCCTAGGCCCTGGAAATATCATATCTATGTTTTTAAAAATATTTTTTCTCCGAATTTCCTTTCAGAATAAGTTTGGAGGTTCTGACTTGGGAGAGCTTAAAACTATTGTGCTGGTTTTGGCTGGTGTAGAGTTAATTTTCTTCATAGTAACTAATATGGGGCTATGTTTTGTATTTGTGCTGGAAACTGTGTTGATATTAAAGGGATGCTTTAGTTACTGCTGAGCAGTGCTTACACAGAGTCAAGGCCTTTTCCACTTTTCCACCCCACCAACAAGTGGAATGGGGGTACACAAGAAGTTGGAAGGGGACGCAGCTGGGACAGCTGACCCCAACTGACCAAAGGGATATCCCATAGCATATGACATCATGGTCAGCATAAATCTGTGAGAAGGAGGAGGAAGGGGGGAGGGAAATATTCAGGGTGATGGCGTTTGTCTTCCCAAGTAACCATTATGCATGATGGAGCCTTGCTTTCCTGGAGATGGGTGAGCACCTGCCTGCCAATGGGAAATGGTGAATGAATTCCTTGTTTGGCTTTGCTTGTGCATGCAGCTTTTGCTTCACCTATTAAACTGTCTTTATCTCAACCCACAAGTTTTCTCACTTTTACTTTTCCAATTCTCTTCCCCATCCCACTGTGAGGGGAGTGAGTGAGCAGCTGACTGGGGTTAAACCATGACAACTATATAAATGTATATATATAATTTATCACTGCCATAAATATAGTATTTTAGGTCACATTTATTTATAGAAGCAATTTTGTGGTTAGTTCAGTAGCAAGGTGGTAGATTCACTGAGTTGGGCTCCTGTATATTTCAGGTAAGTATTTGCAGCTATGCCTTCCCCTGCCCCAGATTTGGACAGTAACTTCAGGCTCTATGTGCATTAACAATTAGAAGCATTAAGCAACTAAAATTGTTTGCTACAGTTTTTGAGTTAGCTGTTTTACCAACCAAACTTGTTTCCTGTCAATAAGAAAGAATTTGTGATCAGAAGAACAGTAGTTCTCAAATTCACGGTATCATTTTAAACAAAGTCATATACGGGCTTGTCAAGGAAGGGCAGAAAAGCTGGAGATGAAAAAAGAGAAGTATAGATATCCTTGTCATCAGTGTTTTAGTAGTCAAATAGATCAGCCTCCCTGAATAACTGCATTCTTGAATTATTAAAGCATCTTCTCACTTTCCTTCAGGAGACGATGAGAGACTTACTCTAAAAAGAGATATTACATTTGAAGTGATAATTCTTAATGTCTTTTGTTCAATACATTATTACGATTTACTGATATTCATTCTTTCTACTAGCATGTTACCTTGCTTAAACTATATAGTAGGAAAATTGTCTAATTAAAAAAAATTTCCAAACCCCTCGGATTTCAGTGGTCTCCATGTCTGCCCAGGAGATTTGTCTCCCTAGGTTTCCCCTATACTTAGAGAAGTGGAAAGCCCTTACCAGAGGGTGATTTGTGTGCTTCAATTTGTCCTCTAAAATAATGTCTCTCCTTTTGCTACTAGAAGAAAGAGCCTCAGGAAACAAGCTTAAAATTAGCCTTTGTGAATAACCCATCACTACTCAAAGACCAGATTATCAAAAGAACTCAGGCAATTAACATCAGATTTTAGTCAAATTTAGTTGTTGAACTGATTTTAATGATCTGTTAAGTGTTTCACATCTTAACAGGAAAAATTCTTGAATGGAGCAGCTAGTGAAACCAGGAGTTTCATTTAACTGGTGTTTCACTCACCTTGCACATTGGCCTGTGAAATGAATTTACTATGATAAAATAGAGGCTCTTGGCCTTTATTCATCCAGGAAAGGCATCTTCAGCAACCTTCACATTTGTGTATTCACAGCAAGCCAGATCTGTTGCTTTGGTATTGTACCAGTTAAGATTTTTTTAATCTCTTCAGGAATTTGTGTTTAAATATATTTTACAGTTTTTGGTTTTTCTTTTATACATATGGAATAAACATAAGTGACTTTTGTTGAAAATAGAGTTAAAAAAATAAATAAAATCCAAGGAGGAGTCTGTGCTGCAAGCACTGAACTGAATATGAAATAACTTCCCATCTCCAAAGCAAGCAGGAGATCTAAAAGATATATATAGCATAATGCATAGAATGTAGTGAGAATGTTTATATCAGTAAACATTGCCCCATAGCAGTGATCTGAGGCTAATATAAAATATTCTAGTATTATATATCATTTTAAAGAATGTAAAATTCCCACCCAGTAAGATGTAGAAAATTAAACCAAGCATATCTGTGTCATGTAAGTCAAAAATTCTATGAAACCATTGAACAAATATGTAAATATAGACAGCAGAGTCATAGTTTAACATATTTTTTCAAAAGTCTGGAACTTATAGTAACAAAAATATTTGTTAGTTTTAAGTTCCCGCAAAGGTAGGCTGACAGCTGCAGTATACTTTTGGATCAGTTTCTAAAAAAAAACCCAAAAAAACCAACAACAAACCCCACAGATGAAATACAGCAAAAGATGTGACTTGAAGAGAGTGAGAATTGATTGAGGATATTTATGTAGGACATGTCCGTAGCCAGTGATATTGCCACACCATGGACTCATAGGAACTTTCTTACTGGAAAAAAATATTATTTTGTTCCTTTAAGCAATCTTATGCTGACATAAACAGTGATTAGTAACAGACACAACCAATAGAGGCTGGGAAGAGAAAACAGTCAACCACAGAATGGATCACAGCTCTGCACTGTTCCATTTGCGTTTGCTGCAGACAGAACCTAGAATTCAATCGTTTACAGTAGTGTAGGCAGGAGATGACTCCCTGATGTCACTGAGTTGTGCTGATTTAAAGATTGTGCAAGTGGAGAATGTCTTTTTATGTCATTAAACAGACCCAACCTTATAATACAGAATTTCTGAATATTTAGATCATATTGAATTATAATGATGTATACTAGCACCCAAAAGCCTGTTATAGATACCTAGAGGACGGAGCATGAACAGGCTAAATGTGAAGTGATGCTTCCCAGAATTACTAGCCTACCATTCAACGTTCAGGATTTTTTTCAGTCAGAGGTGGTATTTCTATATTTAATAGTCACTAATGTATCTTTTCTCCAGGTATTTTTCAAGTCACTTTTACAAGCCATGTAAACTTCAGTATCCAAAACACTCTGTAGCAAACATCACTCCATAAAGGGAATAGGTAACCTAGACACCTTTCTTCTCTTGGCTTGCTTTGAACTTCCTGACTGATGGTTTCACCTGATGCTTCCTCTTTTTCTAAGAGAAGAGAAAGTTAACATTTATTCCTTATAAGTCCCTACTAAGGAAAGCAAAGCAAAAGGAATTCAAATAATAGGGAAGAATGGCCTAGAAGGTTAAATACCCAGGACCAAAACCTCAATTGTAAAGAAACTCTTAAGGAAATCAGATGAAACTTTTATTTAGGGCCATATACAGAC
The DNA here is from genome assembly GCF_047716275.1 of Strix uralensis. Lineage (NCBI taxonomy): Eukaryota > Metazoa > Chordata > Aves > Strigiformes > Strigidae > Strix > Strix uralensis. The sequence goes on from NC_133975.1 coordinate 46,339,976, forward strand.
ATTGAAATATCACAGTTCTCATTCTTGGCAATTTAAATAGTCTTGTGTAGAGTATAATTGTGAATGCGATTTTCTAAGAATGAGACTGAGAATTAATTTAACTCAGGTTAAATTACTTCAACTGAGATAAGATGAATGTTGATTAACAGAGTCAAATGCCAAGTCAATTAATGTAATTCAACCGTAACAAGAAAACATTTGTGACATATTTATTGACATAAAGTCTCTTGAAACAAGATTATATGCATTCGCTTTGACAATACTGAAGTTCAGGCATGTTCAGGAAATTATGTGAGTAGGAATTGCTGACAAAAATATAGAGCTTAAAAATAGGCTTCCCTTAGTGTTCATGAAGTTAGAATCTCAAATAAAAATTGCACCTACAAAGACAATCAGGTTAAATTTTCTAGGCTGTTACCCTCTAGGTTGTAATGTAAAAATGGAATGGTAAACATTGAAACAGTAAGCTTGGTCTGCCAAAAGAAATTTGCTTGTTTTACTGACTCTTCAATAACAACAACAAAGTGGGTTTTTTTTAAGATTCTTGTATCACAGAATTTGTATTCATGCCTCAGATTGCCAAAGCACAGCTCAATCTGTAATAAAAATATAAACTACCATTACGATGAAATAACGCGAAATGAGTAACTTTGGAAATTACAAATCTGGTAAAAGGATGTAAAAAAAAAAAAAGCAGCACAGCATAGTTGCACTTTACCATGCAACTAACAAATAAACTGCCCATAGGAAAACTTTCTGAGTTCTAAAAGGTAAAATATGCTCATTTAAACTCTGGCCTTATATAAAACAAGTAAAGGTATGAAAATTTATTACTATTTAATGAAATCAAAATGCATCAAATCTTTGTTTGTACGGATGACACTGTTTTAGAAAAAAAAAAAAAGCTGCCATATTGAAGGATTACAAAGGTGCTTAAAGAAAACCATAGATTTTAAAAAGAAAAAGAGAGAGAGAGATTAATTTTATTGGCTGAAAAAAACCATTTTCAAATTTTTTTTTTTTTTTTGCCAGCACACTGACAATATACATTTAGTTAATAAATTTGCCTCTTTATTCCTCCATCTGTCAGCAGTGGAGTCATTGAGTGCAGTACTTAAACACTGAGGGAAGGATTTTTCCAGCCAGCAGATTAGGGAAGAATGTTTAAAGGTTATGTCTCCAGCTGATGAAACAGATTCTCTGGTCAGCAAAGGAAGAAATAAATGAAAATGGAAGACAGGAGGGCTCTCATTGAATATTACTGAATCAATAGTCAATGAGGAAGGGTTGGTTAAGAAGAATCAGTTTGATTACAGAATGTTTTAGAGGAAAGGGATAAAAAAGTGTCTATTTGAATAGTGTATGGACCGGATGTTCTTTATCCCAGAGGTTCAAAATGGCTGACTTGTGAAATTGGCAGTAGCAGGGATTTCTAATGAGTCTGCCAAGCTGAAGTGGCATTGTATGACAGGAAAATATAATATCTAGCTTATAAGAAAGAAAAACATGCAACTGCAAGCTGATTAGTCTATCCTAATATTATTCAAGACTTACGAATAGATACTGAAAGTAAGTATTCAAGTCATGACTGTAAATTAATAACTGTTGGAAAATACTGCATTAGTTTATCAAAAGTAGATTGTGTCAGACTAACCTTGTATCTGTCTTTGATAACACAACTGATTGATAGTCTAGACAGGGAAATTCAATAGCTTTAATTTAATTTCAGTAAAATATTTTATATAGTACCATGCAAAGATGGTAATGCAAGATGGTTAAGGAGGTTGTGTTGGTAAGACAATTGTTGGATTTATAGAAGGTTAATAGTGAAACTCAAAGATAATGTGAAAAATCTTGTTTAATACTTTTCACTGATTTACTTTAATGCCTTGGCAATGGAAATTTGCTGATGCAATGAAGATGACAGTACAGAGAAGGATTGAGGTACAGTAAGACTTAGACTCCTTAAGAATTGAAGTAATAGAAGTAGAATAAAATTCACTAGTTCAAAGTTCAAAATGTACTTCTAACAACAGTTTGGGCTATACAGTGGAAATACTACAGGTAGAAATGAAAAAAACATTTGAGATCTCCAAGTTAATTACAGATTGGTCAGGTTGAATCAGGCTTTGAGCAACCTGATCTAGTGAAACACCAAAGGCAGGGTGTTGGATTTAGATGATCTTTAAAGGTCTCTTCTGGCTCAAACCATTCTATGACTACCTGAAATCGCAAAAGCAAAGCAGTTTAGAAAAATGGTTATACAGACTTAAGAAGCATCACTCAAGCATTTTTTAAGAAGGAATTAATATTGTTATATAAAACACTGGTGAGCCTTTCTCTGGAATATTATGTACAAGGAAGAGATATTTTCAGGATGAACATGGAAATGGGAAATATATTTACTAAGAGGAAACTAGAGAAGTTTGGCGGAATTAGCATAGTAAAACAAAATCTGAGTGATTTATAAATATATCATAGTGAAAAAAGATGATAGTTAGCAGCACCAAGGGGAAAAACACCTAAAAGAATATATACACCAGAACACAGTGATATAAACATCGCACTTATTAAGTTAACCTGGAAAAGAGATGACAGTTTCTTACCAGAATAGGAGGAATTGGACAAAGATATTGTCTGCTTTTAAAACAGATTTTAATTGTTTTAGAAAGGATTATGTAGCATTGGTGACTGATTTGAGTGGTTCCTTCAGGTTTGTGTTCCTTGAAGAATCTTTATGTTCCTTAAAGAGATTAATCTTTGCTGTTAATTTTGTTTTGGTCTGAACTCAGAAATTTTTATGCAGGCCTACATATGGAAAAGAGGAAAAGCAAGGTTAAGAATCAGTATTGAAATATACTGATTGGAAAATTACATTCTTTTAGAATCAGCCAATGTGATTTTCATTATGAAATTTTATGTCTTCCTGCTTCATCTTTACCTTTTTTGAAATGATGAGAATTATTACCATTACATATTTTTTATTTAGTGTCAAATGAGTTCTCTATGTTTTACTGATAAATAAAAGAATAAGGAGACTATCATGAATATTCTGGCAAGCAGGGCTAAGATTTGCGTAGGCTTACTCCTGAAAAACTTTGAAGTCATTTGGGGATTTGCATGTAAAGATAGTAAAGATGATTATACCTGTGAAAAAGTCTTTGCAGGATCCCACATTGATTTGAGATGTTGCTTAGTATCAATCATTATAATCAGCATATAGTTCTCAATAAAAATACTTAGTTAATTACCTTGAAACCTTTTTATGACTCATCTGTAATTTATAATTTTTTGAGAATATGAGATAGAAAACAGTCTGGAGTCAAAGAGGCAACACTCCGTATAAAGTGAGAAACTAAAGTAGAATGACAGGCCCTGTTGGATTGTAGGCTTAATTATAACTCATATTCTTCAATCAATCAACAATTTTCAGACACTATTGTATTGAACCAGAAAAAAAATCTTTACTTTAGGATTTTTTGAAAGATGATGGAAAAGTCTTGCATTTAGAGGGGGTGTGAATTTATATTTTAAATTTTCAGTAAGGTCTGTTTCTAGTTGTCATTTCCCTGGAAGGTCCTTTTTTATTCAATCTCTGCTCAGAAGCTATAATTTTAAGCTACTTCTAATTTGTTTGTTTGTTTGTTTTTTATTTTATTTTATTCAGTATACAGTGCTAACCAGTCTAATTTTTTTTCTTTTAGAACATAAGAATTCCTCACAGAAACTGCTAATCTTAGTGCAAACATAATAGAACGATAGAAAATTTCTGTAGATATCTAACTAGGCATATATGTGAAATAGCTCATCAAATATGAAGGGAAAAGTGATGAGAAATGACAGTGGGAAAAGGTCAAAGTATGTTCATATCAGAAAAGTGTGAAATAAGAAGTCTACAGCTTGAAGATCACCAGCTTTGTGTAGTTAAAGAGGACTATTTGAATGTCTGAGATAATACTGAACTTGAGCACAAATTTGGATGACATCCAAACTTGCCAACTTTGGCATCTAGTTTAAACTTTTTTAAAAGGCTATATGGGGCTGTAATTATGTCTTTGAATTTGCCTATGTTGAAAGTAAAATCTGTTCTCTGTTAATGTATGATCAGTGGTAGAAATTGTCAGAATATTCATAATTACTGAAAAGAAAAGCCAAGAAAAATACACAGGTTTTCTGTCAGTTTTGTGGCTTACATCTTCAGTCTCAAGTGCATCACACAAGCATACACCAGGCCATTTCATATGGTTATGTGTGACCATAAAGTTGTATCATATTGCAGAATAAAGCTAAAAAATAACATCTTTAATAGAATTATAGAATCATAGAATCATTTAGGTTGGAAAGACCTTTAATATTATCAAGTCCAACCTAGCACTGCTAAGTCCACCACTAAACCTTGTCCCTAAGTACTACATCTACACGTCTTTTAAATACCTCCAGGGATGGTGACTGAGCCACTTCCCTGGCCAGCCTGTTCCAATGCTTGACAACCCTTTCAGTGAAGAAATTTTTTCTAATATCCAACCTAAACCTCCTCTGGCACAACTTGAGGCCATTTCCTCTTGTCCTATCACTTGTTACTTGGGAGAAGAGACTGACACCCACCTCGTTACAACCTCCTTTCTAGTAGTTGTAGGAGAGCAATAAGGTCTCCCCTCAGCCTCCTTTTCTCCAGGCTAAACAACCCTGTTTCCTCAGCTGCTCCTCAGAAGACTTGTGCTCTAGACCCTTCACTAGTTTCATTGCTCTTCTTTAGACACACTCCAGCCCTTCAATATCTTTCTTGTAGTGAGGGGCCCAAAAAAACACAGCGCGGCCTCACCAGTGCTGAGTACCAGAGGATGATCACTTCCCTAGTCCTGCTGACCACACTATTTCTGATATAAGCCCAGATGATATTGGCTTTCTTCGCCACCTGGCCACATTTATTATTAATAAAAGGAAAAAAATAATTAAGAAATAATTTATGATTTCAAGAAGGTTAAATATGGTGCAGATTCCTTTCTTGTGCCTAGTGTAAATTGTCATCAAGCTATTAGAGCTGTCAGCTGAGCATAGGAGCAAAGAATAATAACTTCTTTCAACTGTGGAAATAAAAAACTTATGCCAAAACAAAGCATGGTTAGAAAATTTTCTTTACACTATAGGACTCCTTTGTCTAACTACTAGAGACATCAAGATCCACCGACTTTCCTATAACCTGTCCAATTGTTTAGAATTTTTTCTCCAGATATCTGCTGGGTTGTGAGCTTTGTGAATTTCTACTTCAACATTTCAGAAATGCAAAACTGGCTTAGCATTAGTATTTCTTGTTTATAATTGCTTTCTTGTGCAATGTGCTCAAGAGGTTACCAACAGTCAAGTGAAAAAAAAAATCCCTAAAACTTCCTTAAAATTTCAGTCCTATCTCACTCTACCGTGAATATCAAAAGAGAAACAAATCCATTTCACAGTTACCTTTATTCCATATAAGTATTAAAACCATTGTTTTATAATAACTGACACAATTGTCAATATCAGTATTATGAAAAGAGATGTTGGTCCATATGAACTGCTGAGTTTAATTTTCCTCAGCATTGACTGATTGGAATGTGAGTTGATCAGTATGTGTTAATTATGAATAGAAAATTGAGTTCTAGAATGGAGATATTGAGCTAAATTTATACTTTCTCATTGATAATACTCATCAAATGTTTATTGTTGGGTGATTTTCTCTGTGGTCTGATAGTACTTAAAAGTTACTTGTTCATGGGAAATACGTAAACCAATCTTAACATAGAAAGAAATTCTGACTGGTCTCTAAACTCTGTTTTTTCTGATAAGAATTCTATCAGCAATAATCTTAATTCTAATTCTAGTCTACTTCTCTATCTATTTTTTATTTAAAAAAAATCTTAGATTTTCAAAATCCTTAGAGTCAAATTAAAGATGTTTCAGTGTCTCTGTATGAAGTATTGTTATTGTTTTACAGTTATCTACTGTTCAACAGTATGCACAAATTTGTCCTCCCTCAAAAGGCATTAGAATCAAAACTTATTCTATAGATTCAACCTCCTTTAAGATTACCACTTTATCTAGGAGATGTAGTGCCCTGAGTGGCCTAGAATATGTGAGACCATAAAGTCACATCATATCATATAGAATAAAGCTAAGAAATAATGTCTTTATTATGAGTAAAAAAGAAAATGTAGTTTTGGGTAGGAGAAGCATCCATTGGGAATTCTGTCTATATGAATTTCAGAGCATTATCTGATTATGCTTTCTCGAAATGCTATGACAACAAAGCTATACACAATGTGGGCACAAAATTGTTGTGCTCTGAGCTTTTTAGTCCATCTTGAATCTGGCAAGGGCTTGGATATATAAGGGAACTCTTTTGTTGATGAACTCCTATTCAGCCATCAAAAAGGGCTGAGTGCATGTCAGGATAAATCCTTATCAGTTTGTGGGACAGAAGAATCAGGACAGTATTCTTAAATACTTACTACAGAACAAGGGAATGGTGTTCTGTTGAAATACAGCAAGGAAAAAAAAAAATTAGACTGTTTTCATCTGTCCAAGATTCTCAGGAGCTCAGTAGCAACACTTGGAGGCTATTTTTGAGACAAAGTAGAAGAGACTTAAAGAAGAAAATGGTAGCTTTTTATGAGGTACATAAAATCATCACGTGAAAAATGATAAAGGTTCTGATAAAGCATTCAGATAGTACTACACTTGCACTACACAACAGTATGGTTTACTTCCAAAAAACAATCTGAAAGGCTTCCTGAGAAAAGGAACAGAAACAATCTGAGAGTTGCAAAGACAGGTAAAAGCTAAAAGTGACTAAACCCGTATCTTGGCTAACTTCCCATTGAGTTTGCTTATCCAGCCTATAATAAAAGGTAATATGATAATGTTCTCCACATTAAACATTAAAGTTAAGTTGAATTATAAGACACAGCATTCCCAACTCCTGACAGGCATGGTGACAAAGACTTGCATTTCACAAAAGTTTCCTTCTGAGAGTGAAAACACCATTATTGTACCTGTTTGTGTTTCAGAAAGGTTAAACTCAGTGTGACAGAAAACACTTGTAGGTCTTCTCTCAGCCACAGCCATACTAGTAGGATGGAAAGGTAAGCCAGGTCTCTTGCAGAGGATAATTACTTCCTTTAAATAAATGATAGAAAAGATTGAATAGACTGTCAACAACATGTTAATCTGCTTCAATTCTGCTGCCAGTAACTGTTCCCCACAGACCATAAAAGAGCTTCTGATTTGACTTTTAGATGCCTGGCCATCTGTTTCCCGAACATCTTGTATTAATTTTCTGAAGGAATAGAAATTTGGCAGGCACATGAACTTAACCTGTCCGTTTGTTAATGTGAGCTGCATCATCAGTGGTACACTATCTATAGTCCACAGTTGTCTCTCCATTTTACAAGTCCAAAGTAATTATGTATGTGTAATGTGCAGCCTGTCACACTAGGAAAGTCAATTGTTAATACTGTCTCATATTTATCTGTCTGTCAAATGATTACCATAACAAAAAGGGATGGAATTAATATATGTAGGGTTTCTGTTGACAATTAATGAAACCAAGTGAAGCCCTTCTGCCCATTCCACAATATCTTAAGTGATGGTTATGTTTTTCCATACATAGATAGCCCTGTTGTTTTCAACAAAGCTGGCTTTTAAAATGGAAGAAATACAGCTGTTACCATTGGTGCAGTTAGCTTAGAGTTGTGGAGTCCTGATCTCTGATTTAATATCCTAGATCCTACTATGATAGCAACAATCAGTAACAAGCTCTTGTTATCCTCTCTGACTATTTCAATTTGATCCTACAGTTAGATATAAAGTCACAGTGAAATGAACTCACTCAATTGTTTTTGTTGGGATTTTTCTCTTTTAAATCAAATTATTCACTTCTCTAAATGGTTTTGTGGACCATAAAATCTTCATTTATGAGTTCAACAAAGCATTTAGTAGAATTGTCTGTTTAGTTTTGGAAGGGGAAACAAATGAGAAAAGTTTGAAGACCTGAAATGTCACCACCACGATTGTATTTGGTAAATTTCATGGCATGCAGATCAAGGCTACATTAAGGTATGGCAAATCATGTTATAATAAAGATTTGAGCTAAATTAATTCTTCTTCCTCAAGTGAATCGATGCTAGAAGACCTGCAAAATGCTAATACAAGTAGAGAAGTCTGGAAACAGACCTCTTGTTAGCATTATTAGCAGTACACCAGATTTCTTGCAGCTAAAATAAAACTTATGGAAAAAGATCAATCAGATGTGTTTCATAAATGTGAAATGTGCCCTGAGAACTGAGGCATAACAATAGAAGTGAAGGTAACGAAAAAATTCTTTAACAACATAGGATTGGTTTCATGTTTCAGAACTAGAGGATTGCTTCTACGCTTTTCTTATTGTCAATGAACATGCATATCAGATTTAAATGAGGATCATAGGAAAGAAAAAAAAAAACAAACCTAGAAAAAATCTGCTAAGACCTGCATTTGTATATTTAAAACAAAGCCAGTAAGGTGCATTTCAGAAGAAAATAAGTGCAAATATAAAGTCACACTTTTTCATATATTTATTAGTAACACTTATTTATCTTAACAAATATTTTCTACAATTTTCTTTTTTTTCTTTTTTTAGACTTTGAGGACAAAATTTTCTTAAAATGCCTGAAAAGCGTGCATGCCATCATCTAATCTCATAGGTGATACATATATTACTTAATGTTGTATAAAATGTTTGTGAAAGTTCTGGATTCCCTACTAGTAGTTTTGTGCATAAGCAGTAACATTACTTCCATGCCCTTGTCACCATATGTGAGCAGGCTTAACCTTGAGATCTGATTTTTAAAAGCATGGCATGTAACACTCTTCATGAAAATCCATAATCACATAATAATTGATATGAAGGCTATTGTGAGTGTTTAACACAATTTTGATCTGAGAAAAGCTGTGGCAAGATAAGCATATTTTAATGGTCTTTTTAAAGTATTTTTTCAAATGTTTATTTGAATGAAGATCTTCTCCCAAAGGTCACATTTAGTATTTAAATTTGCTGTATACTTTGTACAGGACATATTATCTATTAAAGTTATGTTGTATCATTTTGGAAATGCTTAACGTTTTGAGATAAGGACTCAACACTGAAAAAGTATCCTTAAAATATTTTGGGGGCACTTTTTTATGCACCTTTTTATTATACTGGATAATTTCCTTACTTCCTCTGGTTTTGCTTCCTCATCCCTCTTTCTTATGTGAGCTGGGATCACCTTCAAAGCAAAAGATTTCTGAGGGGCAACAATGGTACTATGGTACTACAGGTGTCCTGACTTCTTTTATTTCAGTGAAAATAGGTCCATGGCAGTACAGGGGGGAAGGCAGGCTTGCTTTGAGCAGACCTTTCTCTTGTATCTTCTTTGAAGTAACTTCTCTAGACAGGAGCAATGAAGCCAAGGCAGATAACTGTGCTTCACGGGTGAAAATAGTCCTGAAGACTTGGGCCAACAAATGCTGGCAGAGTTTCACATCATCTGAAGGCACTGTCCTAGAAATTCATGCTCTGTTCACAAAACTACGGTGTGGCATCTACATGAGAGATCTCCAGCATGACAGAACATGTGCTTCTTTTAGGTTAGTCATCACCAGCTAAAAATAAAACCTTTAGATTAATTTAAGTAAAAGATATAAACACACATCCAAATTTAAAGATGGAAGTTGTGGATAGGCTTTCTAAATTTTCATACATTGGGAAAGTAATTACTGGAGGAAAGCACATACTTAATTAAAGAGAATGTTTTATTTCACTTCCACATCTTTTGATGGAAGTCTTAAAAAAAAAATGTTAAAACATTTTAATTTGGAGATCTTAGCAAGCTGTACTAAAAGAGTTCACCATGCTCACTGGGAATATTTGCATCTCCTTCAAAAACGCTGCTGTTTGTGAGTTTTCTGTCCTTTTCTTTCTTGTATTTTCATATTTTTGTCTCTTCTTTCAGATATATATCGGATTTTTTAAGATTATGTTGTTCTTCACTTCTTACATGGATGAGCTGGCATTCACTGAATGATGGCACCTTTGTGCTGGTCTCAGCAACAGAGGTTTAGAAAGAGAGCAAGAGAAGAGAAAGACAAACTGTTTTGATATGACTGCAGTGTCCATATGAAGTGTTACACTTTTTGTTGCTGATTTACAAATTCCACTCCTGTATAGCTTTCAATTTCTTGGATTAATTTAGAGACAATTTAGATAGAGAAGGATACAAAGGAGACAGGGAACGCTGAGCAGGAGCAGCAGATTAGTATAAAATATGTCTCCCTTATGCTCTAGTAGGTATGCATACTTGCAGAAACAAGCTAGTGTGCTCTGTTAGCAGTTGACTTCCTGAAGCACAGCTTGGAGTGTGCTCATATCAGGCATAGACTAAAAGAAGCAAAGAATGACCATGCTGGAACATCGAAGTCCAAAACTACATGGGGTGCTGGCAGAAGAATCTTGGCAGAAACAGAGTTTGCTACAGGAACACATCCGTATTGAGATCAATGTGGGAAAACTCATCCCACATCTCAGTGAAACTACTTTCACATTAGGGCCAGAAAATCATGTGCAAAGGCTAAATGACTCGCAGAAACATTTTACCTGTGGATTGAGGGTACTCTGGTATAAAAGAACCCAAAATGACCCTCTGCAAACTAGAAGTGTTAACAGAGCCCAAACATGTCAGAAATACTTGGTTTGAAAAGCACAATCTTATAATTACAAATTAAGAAAACACAGTCCGGGAGAGAATAGAAATAGCACCACATGCCTCTAAATCCATTTTGTTTCTGTACCACCTAGTTAGAGTTCCATAGAAGCCCAGCAGGAACACTGGGATGCAAGTAAAGCATGCATACATATGTATGTTCTGAATTGGTATGTATTTCCTGACCTGGTCCCATCTTAGAAATGTTACTTCATAAGGATGATACAGACAGTCACAATTTTTAAGACATAACCTAAAATCGCCAAATTTCCTACCATTTTAGAGCTGGAAGCCAGTCTCAATAGTTGTTAAAGTCCTCTATTCAAGTGGAGTATAGACACTCACTCAGCATTTCCAAGGTGAACGTTGGAAAATCCCAAAGCACTTGCAGGATATGAGCCTGATATGCAAGAATCATTATTAAAAATTAGATAAAAGTACTGTAATATTAAAAAAAAAAAATGTAAAATGTCCCACTGTTACAATATGCGTTAAAAAGAAGATGCTTCTTCCAGAAAAATATAGCAAATGTTTAAGATTATCTTTTAGGAAACAAAAATGTAGAAACTAGAATTTCTATGAATTTTGGAAGAGGTTTTCTCTTTCCTTTTTTTTTTTTTTTTTTTTTTAATTGGAAAGAGCACCGATTGCTTACTTTGTTCTTGAAAAGCATGAAGAACAGTTATCAACTTCTTTATAGTTAGGTGAAAATGTATAAAAAAATCCATTTCAAGGTAAAAGAAAGAAAGAAGTTAGTGGAAAAAGGATTAAAAGTCCATTTCTGATTTCTCTTTAATACCATTTTCTTTCTCTTTCTTGCTCCGAACTTTGGGGTTTAGATTGAATATATTAATACTTTTAATACCTTTCATGTGATTTAGCACTTATCTAGTTTTTCCTTTTTTTTAATCAATCTTTTTTCAGGGTCCTTTCTTGGATTAGTTACAAATAATATTGATGGAGAAGTTTCTATGATAATAAATCTGAGGTAAGCTCACATTCTCTTGTTCAGAAGTATGACATCTAGTCAAAAAGATATTTTAAATTTTCTAGAGGAGGAAAAATCACTTGACATTAATTGCTTGCACACTGTGCTATCTGTGATATTTGTACCAAACTTTCTGTTAGTTACTGTAGCAAATTTAAAATTACAAACATCTCAAGAAAGTTTTGCTGTCTTTGAGTTCATTAAATAACCATTATTTTGTTAAGTATTCCTATTAGACATACCAGCTTATTTCCACTTAAATAGATAGATTTTAATGTCTTTGAAGTCCCTAATATTTCTATTTACATAATATACTTAAGTATATAAATCCTTGCATCCCTAATTTACTACTGTTTGTGACTACTCTTATCTTTTGTAACCTCTCAGTCTTACAGATCTCATGAATGAATCACACAATTTGAGGGAATTTGGTTTTAAACCTTACCATATAAAATGTAAAGGACTTTAGTAAAAAGAAATAAATGTGAAAACACCCATGCATCATTGTTCACTGTTCTGCAGAAATACTGACAAAAGAAAGGATACTTGACTAATGGCTGTACAAAATAAATGCAAAGAGCAAGCAGTGATCAGACATGCAATAATGAGGTGGGAATCCCAGTCCCTCTGAATCAACTACTAAAACCAGCAAGACTGATACAGCTCAGCCTTCACCCTGAACAGCTAAGCCTTTATTCCTGCTGCAAAATCTGCTACGGTAGTTCCACACAGGGATGCTGCACAAACTAAGGGGGATGACTGCATAAAGGTGGACAGAACATATCAGAGAATATCTGGAGAGGGGTGGAGAGGGACATTCTGTCTTTGAACAAGAATTTGGGGATTGTACAGAAATTATTATGGAATGTTTAAACAGAGAAGAAAGAAGTGGAGGGATAGGAGTGAACTAGGATGGAACAAATGCAGAGGAATGAAGAGAAAGGGGCACAAAAGAGGCTGTAGATGCATAAACAGGCTCTTGGTCAGTGCGCTTGTCTCATCAACGCTGCAGCTGATCATCTCTCATTTTCTGGCTAAACTCAACTTTTAACCACTTTCTGTCTGACTGTGCTCTACTATTCTGCCTGTGTGACCCAGCAGCAAACTTCAAGGCAGACTAACTGGCAAGCAGGAGAAATCTTGGTGATGGTTAGTGGGGAAACCAAGGGTCTGGGAACTCGTTAACGGGAGACAGGATCTGAAATCTGGACCCCAGAGAGATGGACAACCTGGGAGACAGACACTGGTGAGACCTGGGAAGGGTTTTCCTCCTGAGAATCCTGAGAAACAGAACTGGGTTATTTATGCTGTCCCTGTTTTAAGTGGGTGCCTGTGAAGGTACTATTCTGTCTGTTAACCTGTTTGCAGGCAGCTGTGCCTGTACAGACCTTGTGTGTGCTCATGAGGCGTTAGTGCTCAACCTCATTACTGGCAAGTTCTGGAAAGGAAACAGGAGCAGCTCTTCTCAGCCAGTCCCGGAGGGGGTGGGCCACCTGTGTCGTTCACTCCACTGGATTTGGCTATATATTCTATGTGGATTAAATACTCTAAGTTTACCTACTAATCCTAACGTTTCAAAACTGTAGGGTCTGTGAGCTCTCCCAGGAGTCTTTTTTTTGGGGGGGGGGGTGGGGGGGGGATCAGGGGTGTGTGTAGGGGTGTGGTTTTTCTGTGTACTTTTAGGGACAATGCTGGGTTTTTTTCCACTTATTGTATCATTAGCTTGTGTCATAGATGGAGTGGAGATAAGAGAGGAAGAGTTATTAGAAGGCCTTAAACATGGATCTGCAACTATCTGTTTTGTTGTCTCTCTCAGTGAAAAATTCATGTTACAGCTGCAGTCTACAAATTTTGTCAGAAAGTGACCTGAGATAGCCTGACTCATCTCCCTGCAGGTCATGTTTTGGCTGGCTTTGATGTTTAGGGTATCTAGTCTGCAAACCTGGACTGAAGTTTTGCTTTTGGAAAAGACATTCTGTTTCAGGATTCCTTTACTTTTTCAATAATTCATGTTTCACGCATTACAGTGTCATGTCTTATAACACAAGTCTGACGTGCAATTTTGTTGCCATGAAAAGTTGCAGACCAAAGCACTTTCTTTCATGATTGTGATAAAGATAAAATACTGTAGGGCAGGTTATCAAGGTATTGAAAGGATTAAATGAGGTTAGACATAGCTTTGGGGTTTTACTTTGTATAGGAAAAAAACTTTTGTGAAAGAACTAATAACTTGTATCACCTGAAGGAGAGAACATTCTTTTTTAAGTCTGTTGAGGTTGTCATAGAATCTTACTGGGGAAAAAAAAATAAAGAAAGAGAAAAAATATTATTGATTTAAATTTAAAGGGAAGCATAAGACCTGAAAATGTTTTCTAACAATTTTTTGAAAAAAAAAAAATTACCAAAAATTTTAAGACATGGAAAATATTTTTTATTGCACTGATATTTTTATTTGTTGTTTTTTCCTGTTGATAACGTTCCTACTTCCCTTAATAGTTGGTCAGTGAAACTAACACTTGTGTTTTACACCGTTTTTTTGTAAACATTTCTCTTTCATGTGATTTGCAAACTAGTGATTATGAGTGATTTGCAAAGTAGAAAAAAATTTCTAACAATAAAATTAAAACTAAATTACTCATTGTGTTATCAATATGTTTATTTAACTAGTTACTAACACAGTGAGAATTTAGAAAATCTACTCTCCAAGTTTATATTTTACCTAGATGGACATAGTGAGAGGTGGTACCCCATAATCTAAGATGTCTTCCTGGGAAGAAATCTTGAGTAAGATTACTGTTGCATACCATTTTATGAAACAAATAGAAAGCACTCTAATTTCATTTAGCTACTAATCCTGAAATGTAGGAATGTGTCAGGCAGCACTCAGGCATAAAATGTTGACCTAACAAGATGTACTGTCATCTGATCTTACAAGCTTTACTCGGTATTTTTTCCCTGCCTTTCATGTCCTGTTTCATCAATACACTTTACTTTTAACCAACTACATTTCTAGAAAATCTCAATGTGTTTATATGTAATACCCCTCAGAAGTCCAGAAATCCATCATTCTTCAACTTCAACATGTTCAAATGTCATTGTTGCCTCTGAAAATATATAGTCCCAAATAATTCTCTCTCATGGTCATATACTACCTTCTTCATTGTCTGCTCTATGGAGATATAACCATATGGTTTAAGGCATGGAAAATTGTTATTGATTTCAGAGCTTTCTGTCCTGATATTTAAGAAATGATAAAATTTCACAACTGATAGCATATTTCTTAATTGAATACCTTCTGCTATGTCTTGTCTTAATCTAAGCAAGAGTGTAGTAAGGGTTACCACGTAATCTTGCTGATATTCCTTTATTTGCAAAAGACCGGTCTTATTTAAAAGACTAAGATCTCAGTTGTGTGTGATTTTTTAGATAAGTTTAATTTAACTCCTGTCAATTATGATCTTTATCAGGGAAAATTCCTTACTCTTGTATATGAAGCTTTATACGTACTTCCTCAATTTTTTTTTTTTTATTTTTTAATTATTGAAGAAGATATTAAATCAAAATGGAAATTGTTCACAAAATAGAAATTGAATTTTGGTGGAGCCAACTGAACAGAACATAGAAGGCCTTCTGTATAGGAATAATCAGACAATTACAATGAAACTTAATAGATGAACAATCCAAGTGACAAAACAAATAATGTAAAAATGTCCAAGTTTCAGTGTACGTTTACTTTAGATTCCTCTATTCTCTCCTTACTGCCTTCGTTACCATTGCCTGGGACATAATGTCATGTAATGGAAGGTCACAGATTTTTGCATAGTCCACCATCACAAATCAGGAAGGTCTCTTGTCACCCCAAAGTTTAGTAAAGAGAGGACATCTCTGCAAAACCAGGCAACACTGTCAGAGTAGGGGGGGTGAAGGGGGAGAAAAATAAGAACTTTTAAGAGAAATAAAATTATCTGAAGTATCATTTTTCATCAATGAAGGAAATGTTGAACTGGGATGAACTAAAGAATGGTAAGAGGTCTGAAATTAGCAGTCATATCACACTGAAAAGATTCTGTGACTTCTTGTGGTTCAACTACAACAAAGATGTTACTTAAATAGCTGTAAATGTAGTTGTGAATCGGTGATAAAAGAGAAAAGGTAGGAAGAAATTTTTACTAGAATAAAACAAATGCTTTTCTATGACAATAGTTCTCAAACAATAGCATGACAACAATTGACACCAGGCAAGCTGGTACACAAGAAAGTCTTGACACGCCATATTGCATGAGCTCTGCTGGTTTTGATTATTGTATCCTCTAAAGCAACTAAAAATACTTTCCTACTAACACTTTTGTACGTAAACAACAGATATAATTGCTAGTGATGACAACTGGGTTGGAAAATCCCTGAGAAGTTTTCTATTAACAAATCATCTATGTCGCTGCTAAATACACCCATTCCTTCTGCTCTAAGTTAGTTTCCTTGGTGGTATGTTGATTGCAGATATCTCTTGAGAGGCTTGAGAGGCTAACTAAGTTCAGCTGCATATGTATTTTTTTGTCCTTTGCAGTTTGTGAGAAAAATCAGATTTGACTCGTTTCTGTAGATTTTCAGTGAACAAGGTGTATTACAAAATGCCAGTAGACATATTACAAAAGGAGGAAAAATGTAGCTAAGTAATCAGCATGTATTCATTGTGCTTAGCTCTCTATCCTTCAGGCACTCAAAAGTAACATATATTGTAGGAATTATCTCTCTTTTCAATGCCTCTGTTGCTGTATGATAATTACCATAACTTTTATACAGGAAATTTATGCATCTAAATATTGGAAGGGTTTAATCTTGCCCAAAATCTAGCTGATGGATATAATAGCTATTTAAGGTATAATAGCAACAGGTATAAGAAAGCAATAATTTCTTATAATATACTATTCTCTCTTTCTTTTTTTCAGCTATTTACTCCAGTCTAGTAGTTTCTGATATTAGTACTAGGGCTTGGGATATTTTACCAGTGCAAAATAATAACTGCTGGAGACAGAAAAGCAGGTCAGCTTGTCAGCTTGCTTCCAGTTGCATTGTGGGGCGGGGGGGCAGGAGCAATATGTTTTCTAGTGTTTTGATTTAAGCATTTTACGTAAATGATGCAAATTATATAATTTCTTCTGGTTTCCTCAAGCAATTGTTTTAAAGTTAAAGCGTTTACCCTATCATAAGTTGTTTCTTATTTTTTTCCTTTTATTTTTCTTCTCTCAAGACCTTTATTTTTATTGGTTAAACTTGTCAGTGTTCCTACTTCTGTGGACCTGTTAATCTCTTTCTTTCACTTAATTAGTGAAGTATTTACATCCTTCAGTAACACTTGTTATTGTCCTAAACCATTGCTTTCTAATTTCTAGTTTAGCCGAGGTATACATGTCTTCCTTTTTTCAGCTTCAAAAGTAGCTTTCATATGTTGGCTTAATGTCATTTTTTGAACTCTTTTTGAACTGCTAATGACTTATTGGCAAGGCAGTAATAGAGCTATACATGGGATCTCTGCCATGCCACATATGCAATTACGATCATGATATGCACCTTATATTAAAATCTAAGAGATTTATTTGGCTTCCATTCAACATAAGAAATTCATTGCCAGTTCTATTACAAGTCTTTCTAAGTATCTTCATGCTGTTGAATAGCTATTTATATTAGTTTTGTACTGTGGATCAATTCTTGTGACATTGTAGAATTCATTACTAATAGAGTGGGCCTTGTGAAAAGATAATTTATTCAGGTTTTACAGGGGATGTAGTGTGTCTCTTGGTGTATAAGATATTTTAAAATAAAAGTAACAATAATTATTAGGACATTATCACAGAATATTTTCAGGGGTTGTGAAATTTCCCTGATGATATAATCACATATCCTTGCTCTCTCTAAAGCCATTGGAACTGTGGTTTTCTGAATATAATTGCTAGAGGTTAGAATCAAGTGCTTTATTTTAAACTTATTGTACCTAATAACCTTAGTTTCTCTCTTTTCACTCTCTGTTTTCACTCTTTATGAGATATTCAAAACACTGATAAATACTGCTACCATTCATTACCTGGTATTCCACAGGTATTCAAACTTTTATCAGATCACTTAATGAACGTTTTATATTACATGGCAATTACCAGTATTACAGATTATTTTCCTTTTTTTTTTTTTTTAATACAAGCCAAGCAATATGGATGTCAGCACCTGCCTCACTTCAGGTATGATTCAGTTCCACTGGTTTTCTTGTGTGTTCTTGATATTTTGAAGCATTTATATTCTTTATAAGATGGGCTAAGCTGCTTTTAAAAAATAAATAAATCAATGCAGTTGGACTACATGATTGTTGTAGGTCTGTTTTGCTGATTAGGGATACCAATTAAACTCAGGCACCAGAGTGAAAAGAGTAGGCGTATTTTGCTGGAAATAACTAAATAATGTAACAGATTAATACAGAAAACATACAGTAAGAAAAGACAGATTAGTGCACTTAAACAAATAAGAAAATACAGGGTAATGCATCAAATCATTACTACCCGAGAGAGAGAGAATAGTGATTAAGAAAGATCCATCACCACTTGCATACTTTACCATCATCCAGATCCGCAGTCGCTGGGGAGCCCCGGTTACAGTGAGGATTTGGAGAACCTGTCCCAGCAAGTGGGAAATCCTACGCGGTGCGTCCACCCGTAGGTGAGGCTTCCAAAGTTGCTGCAAGCAGGTCCAGCCTTATATACCCAAAAATCAGCAAGCCAGAATAGATGGCACCTTTGTTTTAAGCGTAAATATCTGGTTTCAATGTCACATTAGATTCCTCCAGAGCCTGGCCAGGGCTCAAGGAAGAAGCTAAGGGAGTTTCCCTGCTTATCTAATTGATTTATGAGCAAGGTCACACATCAGGTCACAGGGCTAGACAACTGTCTCTGTGGCCCTGTTATCTTGCCCACACACAAAGAAAGAAAAAGATGTATTCAGGATAGAGATGTTTTATGATGTTTAAGCTACATCTTCCATACATATTTCACTAAGGACTACATATGAACTTAGCAGCTTCGGCTCAGGGCCTGTTGTTCAGGATTCAATACTTCAATACTTTAGAACTTTTTACATCAGAACAGGTGGTTTGTTATAACTTAGTATAATACGTATTAGCACAATGGTTATCGATTATAAAAAATACAGGATTCATCAATAGGTTAACTCTGGCTTGGGCCAGTTCTCCAAGCCTTAGCACTTCAAGGTCCCTTCCAACTGAATGTTCTATTCTATTCTAAAAAAAAAAAAAAAAAAATTCCTGGTTCTCTAGCATTTTACAGAAAAAATTGTGCCTGGTTCCATACTTGTTCCTGGAAAAATCTATTTTCTACAGACTGTTTTAAAAGAATGAGGTCCTTAGGCCAGGATTCGGGCTGAGAGTTTCTTTGAAAGAATACATTTTGAAAAATTATTTGTGGATTTTTTGTAAGGTTTAGCTCTACTATTTGTATTGAACTGTGTAGAATGCTTATGCATTTG
Source organism: Strix uralensis (assembly GCF_047716275.1). Lineage (NCBI taxonomy): Eukaryota > Metazoa > Chordata > Aves > Strigiformes > Strigidae > Strix > Strix uralensis. The sequence continues at coordinate 46,359,242 of NC_133975.1, forward strand.
TGGAATTTAGGAAAGAGCTAAAAATATTCTTTTCATTTGTGAAGGACACCTTTCATGATAACCATGGTATTATGTGAACCAAAATGACAAATTCCCTCCTAATGATCCTGTTCCTCTTCATAAAACCACAGGTATTTAAATCAAGGAAAATATGAGTTTCTTTCAGATTTGTAATGGCAAGGAGGGAGACACCTAATGTTATGGAGTAATGGATGTAAAGGTTAATCTTGGTCCAGAAATCCAAGCAGTACAGTAAAAGCAATTACTGATTACTTCAAGCATTTCTGGAAAACATGAACTTCAGAAACGTTTCACAATCCTCATCTTCTTGCAGTGCTCAGAGGACAAGCGTAAGGAACTGAAAGAATACCCAAGGTACCAGGAGTGTATCGAAGGATGCACCCCCCACTCCCTTGCAGTTGCATTGTCAAACTCCTTAGGTAAGCCTCAAAGGGGAGACATGGACTGAGCGAAATCAAATGTTTGTCACTGGCTCCATGGTGTAGCCATTTGTGACCCTATTGTGTACACCAGACACCATGCATGCACTGATAATGAACTGATAAAAGAGGTGAGCATTTCTGCCCCAGAAGCTGGATGATTGATCAGGAAAAAAAAACCTGTGGGACCAGAGTTAAAAATAAAGGTGGGCAGATATACTAATCAGCTGATACAATGAACTTAAAAAAGCAACAGAAAACTTTGCTGTGTGTGCACCCACCATTGAAGCTAGATCCGTGTGCACCCACCATCCATGATTACTGGACCTGAGACAACACTGAATCCAGGGATGGTGATCCAGATTTCTTTGATTCTCTTTCTCTTCTTTCTTTTTCTTTCCTTTCCTTTTCTTTCTTTTCCTTCTTATAGATTTATAAGAGACTACATTCCTTATTATCCTTTTCCAAGTTTAAATTGTTCTCTACCACAAGTAAAACATTTTAACCGGTCCTTTGGTGTTGTTTCACCTTAATGTAACCTGAGGGGATCACAGAACCATTGCAACTGTCTGGGCTTCCAGTCTGGGTCGTGACAACAAGGCAGCAATTTTATGTTTTTCTTAAAGCATCTAAAAAGACTTCATGATAAAGTACAAAATGATTAATTATCCCTCAGAATTTGGAGTTTCCAAAGGCGTATTTCTGAACCACTAACCCATACCTGAAAGGGTTTTTTGCTTTTTTCCCCCCTGTCATAAATTTGGTTCTTGGTACACTAAATCTGCACATAAAAATAATAGAATCTTTTTCTTAGTCTTGTATGGTTTCTGCCTCAAAATTTTTATACAACTATTTCTCAATTAACTCCCATTTCCAATTATTGTCTGGCACAGGATGATTTTGTATCATGATTTCTTTCAGGTCACTTTATGTCAACCTAAATAGTACCAAAAATCTATTTTTAATTAAGACTTGAAGTCAGACAGAGAGTCTGGTCCAGTGCCGTTAATGTAAATGTATATCTTTCTATTGATATCGCTGTGTGTTCAACTAGGCTTTTAGATGTTCTTTCCTTCCAGATTTTTGTATTACAATTTTAAGCCTTCTCAGTTCTCCTGGAAATCAACAGGGACTATGATAATGTCTTTTCTTTATTTGTCACTTTTAACTGTGGTGAGCACAGTTATAAGTAAAATAACACATGACTCAGAGGAAATTAGTTTGGACTAAACAAGACAGACAGTCCTCTATAATTAGTGGCACAAGATTACAGCAAGACTAATAGAAAACACTGTAATTCTTGTATGGCATCCCATGTCTGTTCTATTTGCAAAGCAGCACTGGAATGAATGGGCATGGGCTTATGACTTTGGATCAAATTATTATTTTCTTAAAACTCTGACCCTTGTAATATGAGAGGGAAGGACTTAATTTCTGCATTTTACCACTCCCAGTATACCCAACTTTTATCCATTCAGTTTTCACCAGAAGTGTTTCTCGGTTGATTGTCCCGATCCAATGTCAGGGGAGGTTTCAATATGATCGCAAGAGTGAGATTAAGACACAAACGAGATCAAATGCCGTATACCCAAACCAGGTTTTTATTATTAAAAAAGTGAAGAGGTGTAGCGATAGGACAGAATGGAAGGAAAAGACAGAAATAAAGCAAGGATGCGAGATAGGGCTGCAAGAATAGTCACCACAATGAATCCAACAGCGTCCCGTTGGTCCTCAGTCTTCAGTTCTTCGGTGGTGGGTGCAACACAGATCTGGCTTCAACAGTGGATGCACACTGAGCAAAATTTTCTGCTGCCTTTTTAAGTTCATGGTATCCGCTGATTAACATATCTGCTCACTGTTAGGTTTTTATTTTCTCTGGTCCAACAGGTTTTGTTGCATCTGGCTTCAGGGCAGGAACCTTTGCCTCTTGTCAGTTCATTAGCAATGCATGCATGGAGTCTGGCCTACACAATAGAGCCACAAATGGCTACAGGATGGGGCAACTCAGCACACCTCTGCCCCTTTGAGGCTTGTCTAAAGAGTCTGACAATGCAACCACAAAGATGGAAGTGGGGGGGATGCATCCTTCAATACACTCCTGCTTCTCCGGGCGACACCCCCCAGACCAATTCGCAGGCTGCAGCTTCTCTTGGAGGTTTGCACAGACACAAGCAAGCTTTGAGACAGTCATATGACATTTCAGTCTCTCACATTGACAGACCTTCTGTAAAAGGTGAGAATGTAGTAACTTCTCATCCACCAAAGCAAAAACTCTGTTCTCTTCACTCTGTAATGGGCAGTTGTACTCAAATACCATAAAAAGTTATGAATTTTTTTTTTCTCTCTCTAGAAACAATCTCATTCTTTATCACTGAGAAAAAACAATCTATGTGACAAAAAAGCATAACTTCAGAAATTCACTGCAGTCTATGAGTCCAAAAATCAAAATCTTCATTACGGTCTAGACAAGTGGTCTGTGCAGTGGGTGGGGAACTGACTGACAGGCCACACTCAGAGAGTGGTGGTAAATATCTCCTTTTCAAACTGGCAACCTGTCACAAGTCGAGTCACCCATGGATTGATATTGGGCTCAATGTTGTTTAATATATCTTCATCAGTGATCTGGATGATGGGATCAAGGGTACCCTGATGAAGTTTGCTGATACCAAACTGAGTGGGGAGGTGGACACTTTGGAAGAGAGAGCCACTCTGCAGGATGACCTGCATAGGCTGGAAGAGTGGGCTAACAAGAACCTTATGAAGTTCAACAAGGACAACTGTAAGGTCTTGCACTTGGGAAAACATAATCCAGGAGTGCAGCACAGGCTGGGAACTACCTGGATGGAGAGTTGCTCTGGGTGGACAAGCTCAACATGAATGAGCTGCAACGGCAAAGAAAGCCAGCGAGATGCTGGGTTGCATCAACAAGGGAATCACCAGCAGAGAGACAGAAATCATCATCCCACTCTACTCAGTGCTTGTTCGACCACACCTGGAATACTGTGTTCAGTTTTGGTCCCCCCTATACAAAAAAGGTCTGGACAGGCTGGAAAGGGTCTAGAGGAATGCCACAAAGGTGATCAAGGGACTGGGAAGCCTGACATGTGAGGAAAGGCTCAGAGAATCAGATTTATTCAACCTTAAGAAAAGAAGGTTTATGGGAGACCTTATCACCATGTTCCAGTATCTAAAGGGTGACTGCAAAGATGGTGGAAACTTCCTCTTTACAAGGAGTCACATGGAAAAGACAAGGGGTAATGGGTACAAGTTACTTCTGAGGAAATTCCCATCGGACACAAGAGGAAGATTTTTCACAGTGAGAACAATCAACCATTGGAATAGTCTCCCCAGGGAAGTGGTGGATTCCCCAACACTGGACACTTTCAAGATTCAGCTGGACAAGGTGCTGGGCCATCTTGTCTAGACCATGCTTTTGCCAGGGAAGTTTGGAGCAGATGATTCTTGAAGTCTCTTCCAACCTTCTATGATATGATTCTATGATATAACCCCAATGGGACTCAAAGTAGGCCTGGAGACAGCAGAGGATCAGTAATATTTTGGGAACTGTTAATGTTGAGTTGATGGTTGGACTGGATGATCTTCAAGGTCTTTTCCAACCTAGACAATTCTGTGATTCTGTAATTCTGTGATATAAGGTAGGAGCATTACCGTGTTAAGCAATCATTTCAACTTTCTCTTTCCATTTTTCATACTCTGGAACTTACATTAAAAAAACCCAACATCATATTTTGCACTCAGCAGATCTGAGTTTAAACCATTTCACTGCTGTAGTGGATGAGATTAAAAGAAAATCAGTACAAGAATAACAGGGGTGTTTACTCTCTCTGGCAAAATTTTAAAAATAGAGTATAAAGGAAAATTGTCATGTCAGAATGTTCATGTAAAAAAATCTTAGATATGCCACGTGTCTTTACTGTTTCTATAAAAAGCTTATCAGCATTTATCTATTGTTTCTGTAGTTTAAAGAATAAAAAATTGAATAGAAAGCAGGAACATTTTTCTGGGAAAAAAGTAATGCCTTGAACACTTCTACGAAATTAAATTCAAGAGCTGACCATTATGAGAGATATCATAAAGTAATCACAACAACATTGGTAAATTGGGAATGTAGAGATCAGAGATGCAAACAAATATCTCCAAGCCATCAGTAATATGAAAGTGTTATTGTATTCACACACCCTTAAAAAGACTTATTCTTGTTTTTAAAAGCTTTTTATTACTTTAGAGGAAAATTATTCTCTCTGCTACAAGATGATGATATTCTCATTTTAGATGGCTAGATAGAAGCTCTTTAGTTCATGAACTCTCTTTACACTTGTAAGGCTTAACAACAATCAATTATTTTAAGATAAGTAGTTTCACTACATATCATAAAGCCGGTTTACCTAAAGGGTTGTATTTACACTATGGCTTTCCTCAACTTAAGTGAGTTTTGCATTCATTCTTTATTTTGGTTATTGCCTAAATGCCTGTGTTTGTTTTAACTTGTGAGAATCTCATAAAACCTCATTTTCCACTCTATGGGTTGTAGGCACTATTTTTGGCTGGGATGGTTGTGTTTTGCATAAACAATAATTAACACTGTGTCAGCATTTTAAAAAAGAAATCCATCTATCTAAACCTGCAAGTGATTTTTAAACTGGAATTCCAGGACTTTCATATGGATTTTATGATATGGAGCAATATGTAAAACCTTGATACTAAATTTTCACTGAAGCCGTTTCAGAGGCAGATAGTATAATCACAGACCTGTACCTCCATCTCAGTTAAACTGATCACCAGACCCTTTTAACTTTTAAATATATTCCTTTTAACTTGTGTTACTGTGACCTTGGAAATTTAGGCTTGGTCACTTTCAGATATTTCATTATAATTTTGAAGCTCCCTAGTGTCATTTCCTCCCTAGTGGTAAATTAGATCATGGCATTTCAGTCTACTAAAAGAATGCACCTCATGATGTTTATGTTATACACTGTTTACCACAACATCACATATAAAAGGTTTGGAAAGACAGAATATCTGTGAGTGTTCATATGTGTCTGCTTACTTTGTACATAACTGTATGATAGGTTGTATATGACACTGAAAACCTCTTGGGATCCCATTCATCACTGAATCATTTCAGTTTTAAGCTGCTATATAACTCCACTGTGTCTAAAAGACTACAAAAGCATAAAAATGGAGGAAAACAATGGCAATCAGTATTCAAGGAATTGAATTTGATGTGAGAAACAGGTGGACTTCACATCAGTGCATTCAATTGTCTTGGCTTTTACACTTCTGCAATTACCAATCTATCCTTTAAGGGAGAGGTAAGTTTCAAAGTAATATTATATGGCCTTTTTTAATATGGCCTTTTTCTTTGTCTTTTTTTTTTTTTTTTTTTTTTTTTAAATGATCTGTTGAATGACACCCCTGCTTTTTTCCACTAAGTTAAGTTCTAGAAAATTATGAGAGTTCTTACTCTTGATGAATCCTCTATAGTAGTAGAAGACATTTTCTTAAACTTCTCTGAATCTGTTAAACTGCTTAGAATCTACAAGATTTTCAGGCAAACCACTAGAACCATTGACAAAGAGACCCTGTACTTCAGTGTTCCTCCCAAATGCCTGGTGCCAGTAATGCTGCTGCTTCAGAAGGAAAGGTAAAGAAAAGAACATATATTAAGCCATACATGGAGCTTTTGAGGCTTCTTTTCTGAGAAATCCATGACTTGTGGGCCATAAAAGAAGCTGTAGGTATTGCAAACAAAGCTTCCCTCTTTCTTTCCTGTTATGCTGCTCTGTGGCTGTCAAACCCTGTTCATTTGTTTTGATGGCATCCCTTTAGCTGGTACACCAAGTAGGCAGTCTCCCCGGGGGTGGAACTAATGCAACACAACTGGAAATTTACCTTGAATTTGCTCTTAGAATATTTTTTTGTTCTCCCTTCAGCCATTCACCATGTTTTAACTGGACACAGGAAAGTTATGAACAGCCTGTTCATACCACATATCCAATCTAACACAGCTGATTTTACTGAAGCAAGAGTTTGACAATACTGAAGCAAGAGTCTGGCAGGATCTTGTCCAGCATTTTAGTAATAATGGGGTCTGAAGTCAGAGCATGTGGATTTAACTAAGATGTTTTATGTGGGACTTAGTGATAAGGAGTGTGCAGGCAGGAGAATCCACATATGTTTTACACACTGATCAGGGGTGCTGACAGGACCAGGCTATTCTGTAAAGCAAACTGGACAATTGCTGCGGGTGCCAGCACTGAAGGAGTAGCATTTCATGAGCTAACTATGGATCTGCATTTTTGAATAGTAAGCACACTAGATACAAATGTTGGAAAATGGACAGAAATAATTAATTTTGCTGATGATAGCAGCCCATTTTCCATACTGCAACTTCACTTCATTGCAGTAATTACAACTTGCATAATTATGTTATTAGTTGCAGAATATGTTATCTTTTTCTTAGATTAGATAGCTCGAACTCTAGCTATTCAAACCCTACAAAAATGTGATCACTGACTACTAAGCAGAAAATATATGTCTTAATACTGTTAATTCTCATCTCCCTCTGCAGCTCTCCACCATGGAGGGGTGCAATGAAATATCTATTCCCTTGTGATATGTTAGCGTTAGACATTTTTATGCTTTGGTGTACTTTAAACTGCAGAGGAAACTACATATACTTAGAATTTAATAATTTTTTAACATCACAGCATCATAATCACTTTTTAATATAATGGATCATATAGAAAAAGAAGAATCTTAGAATTGAAACAAGAGTCATAAACATTGCCAGACTTCACTGAAAAAAAAGTAGTAGGACTTCTCTCTAGGACAGATGTATGACAAGTTTAAAGTCTCTTTTTAAGCTCGAATGATTTTTTTTTCAGTTTGTTCAAGTTGCTGTTAATAGACATATCTATGATATTCATTTCCTCTATTAAATCCCTGCTTTCATTATTTTTTAATAAAAAGTAGATTTTCATTAGAAAGTCCATTAGAGTAGCATGAAAGTTCACAAAACATGTTAAAATTATCCCTTTAAGATTGCATCTGTACAACTCTGATTTATCTGCAGCTATTTTTACTGTGTGTGTCCATGGCTATAACCTTGTACTTAATAACTTCGTGCACAACATTTATTTCTTGTTCTCTTAGGAAAACCGTGATGGAAACTTAGCTCTACTTTTGCCATCTATGTTTAATTTTTACATTTAGAACCTTCCTCTTTCCCAGCGCATGCCACCACTTACCTGCTCTGTAATTATTCCATCCCTTAACAGCCTTTACAGGTGAGGTTGTTAAATACGCCTGCTCTCCCTCTCATTTTTGGTTCTGTAACTTACAATTGTGGCTCTTCTTGACTCTTAGTCTATTAGAAGAAATTGAATGTTTGTGAAATTTCAAATTATAGTTGATTTAGCTTCAGTTCAAGTCTTACTACAGTAGTTGTCCTGACATGTTATGGTGAAGGTATATAAAACATTAATCTCAAACAAGAGGGGAAAAAAGGTAGATCTCAGTATGCATGATTTATCCTGTTACTTATTTTTCTTTCTGTTTTTGATTTGTACTACTGTTGCAGAAAGTTTTATCACCATCTCCTACAGGTTCTCAATGTCTCTTCTTTATAGCAGTAAATTATTTTAATAGTTTAGATAAGATTGTTTACTTCCCTATTCATTAAGTTCTGTTAGCAGTAATAAAATTATTTACTTCCTGAAGTAGACTTTTATCTCAGTTACCATCAAATCAGTGTCTTTACCAAAATTCAGGGGAATTTCTCTTTTATACAACTGCACTTAATATTGCAATCTAAGGCATAAATCTAAAGGCCAATCAAGAAATGAAAATGCTTAACTACATTGAGTAAAGCTAGTCATATACATTTATACCCAACTCTAAATATGGAAGTAAGGATATCAATGAAGAAAGTCACTCAGGAGAAAGCTTTATTTGAGTAAACGTAAAGTCTTTTGATTGGGGATAAATTATTCTAGGAACAAGGAAAGAAGAGAATACAAGCATATGCTAAAGAGGGGTTTACTACACTCTCGATTGCCAGGTGTTATTTAAATACACAAACTAAACTAAAAGAGGAAGAAACATCAGTGAGAGAAAAGCATGACGTTATTGGAAATATGAAGAGGATACATGTGATCATTTGTTGGTTCAGTTGAAGAAAACAGTTTGCTACTCCTTTATAACCTGATGACATTTATCCATATGCCACGTCTTTATCTTGAAAAACAATGGGGCAATACACTGTCTCTCTAGTCTTTCCCTGTACTGCACCTAACAAAACAATGGTGCTGTGGTGGCAATTGATACTACTTCCCACAGCTCACCAACAAGGAAAGAATAACCTAATTTAAACATACAACCTTTACGAAAAGAACAAATGGTCAAAGTAGCCTTGTTATAGGAAAAGAGTAAATGAGATAATTGAAGAATTATGTCAGTGTAATTTTTTAGGTTGCTAGCATGGTAAATTTTACTTAGCAAGATTATAAAAATTTCTTAATTTCCATAGAGAAAGTACAGTGCTGAATACCAAAAGATTACCCAGCTATACCACTTAATTGGGGATGACTTGATTTTGAGTTTGGAGTAGACTTTTGGAAAGAAATAAAGAAGCCCACAGGGAGATATTCTTCTACAGAGGTCAAGAGTTCAAAGCAAAAACTCTTCTTCAAAAAGTAAGAAAAAGTAGATAGCATTTTCCTGAATTCTTTAACAAGAAGTGGCAGGGACATCAGTTGACATACCATATTTTAATTTTTTAAAAGAGAGAAGGAGAAGGGATTTGGAGCAATAAGATATTAAAGCAGACCAAAATCCAGAACAAGTATGTACACAGCAGAAAGACACTTTTCATATCTTTGATGTTAACCCAAAATCTGGATTATTTCTGTTTGTGCAGAGAAAAGAAACACAGGTAAAAATGGTTCTGTGTTTGTTGGGCAAGATTAGATGATGAAGAAATACAGCAGAAAATGGATGGATAAAAATGAATTTTACTGTGGACTAAAACAATAGAATCAAAACAGGTATGATCAGGGCTTAGCAACTTCACTGAACATGAAATGAAGTTACTAGAAGAAGATAAGGAAAATATTGGAAATCAGACAACACTTAAGAAAGTGATGTTAACAAGCTGGAAACTAACATCAAATGCATAAAAAACTTACAGAAATATATCTGTTCAAGAAGCTGAAATCCATTAGTAATGTATTAAAGGGACCAACATTTTAGGATTTAAATCAGAGTGATATTTGTAAAAATATATTTACAGAGCAGTGAAAGTGCTAATGGTCTTATTTTCAGTATGAAAAGTAGGAAAACACTACAAATGATATTTTAGCCACCCTGGAAATAATATGAATAAGACGGAAACAATTAAAGAGAGTGAGGTGTATGTAGATTTTTACTCTGTCTCCTTGTTTCATGACAGTGGAGGTGAAATTGCCATTTTACTTGAGCATCACATCACCTACAGAAACATTCTGCTAATCTTTATCTTCACTGTTGTCATTTCATAAGGGATATGGGGTTTTTTTGATCCTTTGTGAGCACAGTGTTACAGCTGTAGCCTTGCTCTGTATCTGTGCAGATATAAACTGGGATAATGATTTAGTCTCTGCTGCAGAACAGATTTGCTTGAACTTCCTCCTAGAGAAACTCCCCAGAGCAACGAAAAGGGTTTAGATTAAAAAATAACTTTTATTCAAAAATACAAATGTAAAAAAGAGAGTATTAACTTTAAAAATCAAAAGACCTCAGAGCAATGAACAGACAGAAACAGAGAGATTAGTACATTAATCTTCTGCTGTCCGTTGTGTCCCTGTAGACTGGAACTTAATTCTGTGCTTCAGTTCAATTAACTTGCTACTTTCTGAACAGCAAAATTTGTTCATTTCTTCTGTCCCAGAGAAGCTCTTTCCACTGTGTTTGTGGCCTTGCTGCAGGACTCCTCCTCTCTGCAACCTCTTAGCCTCTACATGAGCTCCAGCCTCTGTGCTGGATCTCGCTTACCAGCTCTGCAGCCTTTCCTGCCCTGAGTATCAACACAGCAGCTCCCTGGGGACAGGAGTGGCCTCTTCCCTTTCCAGAGGGCTCTGCTGGAGCCAGCCTCTCCTTGAGGAAAGGACAAGTATATACTTTGGAACACAGACATTGATTTGATCAAAGGATGGCCAAGTGAGCAAGTACAGTTTTCTACTGTTCATTAAAACACTATATTTCCTGATGGATATTTGATTTATTTTTATTGATTTATTTCTATTTAATCCTTTGATTTCCTTAAAATTACATCAGCATACCTTTTACTTATTTGACAAGGCATGACTTGAATCACTGGGAGGTTATGTGTTATTAATAAAATGTAGTTAGTGAAATGATACAAATTCATTTTAACTTCCAGCTAAAGTAAGCCTGATTTTATGGTGGTGGATTTCTGCATACACTAGCATTGAAATTCTCCTCCTTACTGGAAATAATTTCTACAAGATGAATTACAATTAAAATTGAGGTGTCTGGGCAGTTTTTCTAATGAAGCATTAATACTGTACACTTTTATTTCTTTGGCTTGCTCTTACATTTGTATCCTTTTCTCAAGCGATTTTGTAAGTCTTTTATCAAATGTTATAGTGGTAATCCCCTTCCAACATATCCTTCATAGTTTTGAGTGCTTTGCTTGTTTTGTACTCTTGCAGCTTCTATTCCTACAGATTAAGCCAGTTACACAGAAGCAATCAATACTAGTACCTGGTGGTCAGGAGAGCACTCTGAAAAAGCATATTTTGTAAAGCTCAAAATCTCAGTTAAGAACTTAATTTCACCGTTGGAGAAAAACAAACAAAAAAACCCACAACAACCCAAACCCACAAAGCAAAACAAACTCGAGAAACAGTACTCACAGTACTATTCTAGACGGATAAAGAACTTACACTCTAGACTGAGAACAGTAACCTTACAATAAATTCATAAACTACATTCTTCTAGGTTTTTCTTTTACATTTTTTTTGTTTGATGGTTCCCTACAGAAATTCACTGAATTGTAAATATTTGGCATAAATTACCCCTTTTCATGGTTCTACAGAATGGTTTAGTTGAATAGTGAAAGATAGAAAATTTCAGTTGCTGCATGGAATCTCCCTGTAAATGACTGTCAGAGTATAGTTAAAGAAGATAAGTAATAGAGGAAGAAAAAATTAAATTGAGTTGTCATTGCTGTTAAAACTGTTGCAGGGAACACTTATTAGAAAAATAAGAACTTTTAAAAAAATTACATTTCATTGTATATTAAGATACAGTCCAATGATAACAAGAGGGTCAGAAGAGCATGTTTTAATTTTTGTAGACTGAATCATTCCCTAAAACAAGTAGAAATCATAAATCTGTCTAAGCAATATGTTTTGTATCTTGTAGATCAAAAAATGCTATTTAGTTGGATTACATCAGTATTAAATAAACTATAAATAACCAAGAAAAAGAAAAGGAGTCAGAGAGGAAAAGAAAATAATAAATAGGAAAACCTCATCATTTTTCCTTCTAACCCTGAGCAAGGGTTTGGTGTCTGTCTAGGAGTCAAGGTGCCCTAGTTCCCTTGAAGTAAAATTGCCAGTAACAGACAATGTGAGTCCAATTGTGCATGAGGTGGGTGAACAGCAGAATCTGTTTGCTTTCCAAACCATCAAGCAGGTTTGGAATAGGGCAGGCAAGGGGTACATCTTGAACTTTACATATTTTTTCTGTGGCTGTGTCATTTTCATATAACATTCATAATATTGTATATTCAGTGTTTTTGTTAATTTTGAGAACATTTCTATTGAATTTGTCTGCAGTTTTATTATTTTATTAATTTTCTTTCTCTGGGGGAGGATTTTCTGAATATGGTGGTTCTCTGCTCTTATTCCTAACAGCAGTGGAAAAAATCCAGTGATGTTGCACAAACAGTTTATTTTTCTTACCTGCATGGATGAAAAGTCTGGCGTACAGCCTTACAGAATTTCTGCAAAAGTTTGTAAACTTAGAAAATATATGTTGCTGTTTCCAAATTCAAATATGAAATGCAGATCACATCCTAAAGTTAATTTATAGTGTTTAAAGAGTTGGACTGTTTATTTGGAGAAAATCAAGGGAATGAAATGGAAATAACTTGGACTAGCTCACTTTCACTTGTTTATTTTCTGTTTCTTTATGGAACAACTCTTCCTGGATATTTGGAGGACATAACAAAACTTAAACTGGAGGTACTAGACTTGGTTCAGCAAAAAAGAATGTGTGTGCTTTCTGTGAATAGGATTCAAAACCAGTTGCAGTAAATATATTTTCACCTAACTGATTCAACATTGTACATTGGCTTTTAGACCACTCATGGTTTTGCTCTCTGCAATTACATGAAGTTTAAAATTCAGGGGACAATTAAAATGTTACCATAAAAATAGGACTACAGCTTACACTTCTGCACAATTTTAAGCTAGTTCATGATACTTAGAAGGAAGATTTTTATCATAACAATAATAACACTAATAAGTAGAGCCTGAAATAAGGGGAGAAAAATTAAGATTGAACTTGTTTTACAAATTATAATGAGCATATCATTAGATTTTATAAAATAGTGATACTATGTTTTACTTAGCTCAGTTCTTAAGGAAAATCATAGACAATGATTTGGAAAAGCTCTCCCTCCACGGTATAAACATAATCACTTTTCTCCTAAACAGAAGCAATAAGAGCTGTTAAATATGTTGTCAATGCACAATTTGCATTTTAATAGTGAATGTATGCTGAGAAATTACAGTTTTCTGCCTTTTTAAAGTATGTATATGACACTTGAATGTTGTATAGTATTATTGATGGAACATAGACATTTCCAGTTTTCTCTAATATCATTTATTAGGAGCATTAACACTGTGCTTCTAGCTCTTGCTGATTAACAGGCAGTCATATTCTTTTCCCTTTCTAAAGCTAATGTCACTACAAAAATAAAATTAGTTAAAATAAACATGATTTTGAAAATAAAAAAAATATTTCAATTTAACATATTATTTTCTTCTTACAAAGTTACTTGTCAGGTTCTTCATGGAACATGCTGTTCTCTCTCTCTCTCTCTCCACAATGTCTAACAGGGGTCTACTGTAATATTGCCCTCTGTAACATAAAATTAAAACATATCCTGAGAATAGAAAGCATTGTTCATGACTAAACGTTGTCTTTCATGTCCCCAGACTTATTCTTTTTATTCAAATTCATGCATTTGAGATGGCTTCTACACAACATATTACAGCAACATAAGATAGTGTAAATGGTATTAGCACATAACAAAAGTATTCTACCTAACTATACATGCAGTCCTTTTGCCTGTTTTACTAACACCTAACTTAAAAATTATGACAGAGTAGAGGATCATAACTGTAGACTTAATGTAAATGAAAAGCACCTCTTCATCTAGAAAAGATGAAAGCAGATAAAAAGGTGGATGTCTGGAGAGAGTGAGAGAACAGTTACCTCTCACAAGCTCTGACACATCTTTTGTGCTCACCCGGGAGAAACGTATAAGTGTGTTCAAGCTGCTTTAGGTGAGAGGGTAATTTTCTGTGAAAGTATCTTCTGACTCAGTTCACTTATAAAAAGGTAGTTTTGTCTCTCCTCTAGCAGAGTTTGGGGTGCAGAGATTGTAACTCTGGGTAAAATGTAGTGATCAGCTCCATGCTCTAAGGCTGAGGCAGTTACTAGTTGCTCAGTGGCAACCTATAAATACAACTCTGTCTCCATCAACTTGTTCCAGATAGCTCAGGAAGTCCTTGGCATAGCCATATCCAAGCTTTCGTGTATATCACCTTTAACACCAATTACTAGAGCAGCTTTCTTTGTGGCACAATTATTTCCCTTATCCTTATTGCATTCTAGAAAGGTAATAATACCGTTTGATAGAATGCAAAATATTAGTTGCCCAGCAGTATTGCAAAAGTAGGATGAATGCTTTCAAGCAGGATGGGAAGTTATGGAATATAAAATGTATCACTGTGTGTGGTTTCAGATCCTGTGTGAATTAAAACCAACCAACAACAAAAAAAAAAAAAAAAACAAAAAGCAAAACAAAAACCCCCATAGAAACTTCACAAATTATGATTCTTAATTAGAAAAGTAAAGACTACATTTGGAATACTTAACAGCACTTGTGAGTAAGAGAGCCTCTTAATCCAAAGAAAAGATCAGCTAGAGACCATGATATGAGACCTTGGATGGCACATAAGAACTGATGTAATCTCACTTGCTTCTAAAAACCCTGAAGCTATGATTGTATAGCACAACTATTAGTTTGTTTTTATTCAAGGAATGACACATCTGCACTTCACTATATCCCCAGGCTTAAACATATTATACTTTAACTACCATTACACTGGTTCTTTCATCCCATGGCAGACATTTCACTTTCATTTTATTTTGTTTTACTGAGTGTTTATTTTATGACAGGTTTCTAGTTTTTTGTTTGTTGGTTGGTGTTTTTTAGTGGGGGAATGGGGGGGCGGTGAGGGTATTCTCACCTGCATTAGACTGTTTAATACTTTACAGAAGTGAAGTTACATTCCTTTTAAAGAAACAAAATTTTCAACTACAAATATACAATATCCCCTGTGACAAAACAATATTTCATCCAGGGTAATAAAAGTATATTTGTGGTGGTGAACTGCCTTAGGATGAAATATTTCTATTTCTTGTTATAAATCTGTGCAAATGTTTTAAAAATATACAAGTTCATTATAATATACACACAAGCATCTACATTTTACAGAAATTGTCAATATGTGTGTGTGTGTGTGTCAACAAATACACTCATTCATCCATCCATCCACAAAAAGCACTTTAGGTAAATATCCTTTTGTTTGCTACACACGCACACGCACATGTGTATATATATATATATATAAACCAGAAGACCGACTATTTATTTGTCTTAATTGACAATTGTATGTTAGCCCAAAATCATGTGTAATATGCTGCACTGGAGCTACAGTAAACAAAACTTTGTTGTGAATACCTTTAAATGTTGGAAAGGCTTAAACCCAAGGATACTTGTCAGTG
This sequence comes from Strix uralensis, assembly GCF_047716275.1. Classification (NCBI taxonomy): domain Eukaryota; kingdom Metazoa; phylum Chordata; class Aves; order Strigiformes; family Strigidae; genus Strix; species Strix uralensis. Next base: position 46,374,790 of record NC_133975.1, read on the forward strand.
CAGACTGAAGATGCATACTTTCATTCCAATCACAATTTCTTTAGCATCTTGTAAATGTTTTCAGACATCACTTGAACAGGTACTGCCTCTGGGTAAAAAAAATACTTTGAAGAGTTTTAGTAGCATAGAAATTTTTATTTCCTAATATTTTTAATTTAACATGAGTTGAATATGGTCTACAAGGGTTCTAGCTAGTGCTTAAAAATTGTATGTATGTGATACTTTTACAGTGATATAAAGACAGTTGGAACAGGTTTTTCATGAAATTTATTCTTGCTGAAAAGCAGAAGTATAGAAAGAGCTCCAAATAACATGTTGATAATCTTTGCCACAACATCTAGGAATTCATACATTATGCTCCTTAAGTCAATGACACAAATAATATTTATCAGAAATCAATGTTCCTATAGCCAAGCATAATTATCTGAAACTTCTAGATTCCACTGTATATGAACTTGGTAACAAGCCTGAGCAATATCTCTGATCTTCAAAGATAATTTTTATTATACATTGGACTTGATAAAAATAGAAAAATACAATCATGCTCCTCTTTTAGAGCCTCTAATCTATTTCTCTGCCACTTAAGGCTTATTTCCAACACTACGTTAATACTGTAATGAGTAAGGAAGGTAGGAATGTAATTTTGCATAGTAAAATGTATGAAATAAGCAGTAAAGTTAAAACAAATGGAAGTATTGTTTCATATAACACAAAGCCAATTTGCAGGATTCCTTGGCTTAGGATGTGGTAAAGGTCAAAATGTATAGAGGCTAAAAAGTGGCTTAGGCAAATCCACAGAGAAGAATGAAATCCTGTCAGTGACTATCAAACATGATGGTCTGGATGAAACCTCCCACTTTAGAGAGCCTTCAAACCACTCATAACCAGTACTGGAGAGGAGGTAAGAATCCATGTATACATTTTTACATAATAACAGATGCTTTGGAAAAGATTAGACCCAAATGCTTTGGAAATGCTTTTCCAAAAGCTTTGGAAAATATTAGAAGATTAATGGGCAACAGACTCAATATTGTAGTTTTTTATTTTCTGTTAACACACCAAATACACCAAACACCTCATCAGTTTGAAAAATTCTTAGTAATTTAGATTTGTTTACAATTTGCTGATATGTATTATTCAAGATATTTTGATAAAAGGTCGAGCATGACTTTTGGCCCTACTTTTTGTATAAATAACACTGTGAGAGATCTTTTTCTATGCATTTTGCTACCTCTTTTCTTCCAGTGTTACAAATTACCCTCATTCTCTGCTCTCTTATTTTCTTCCTTCCCCCAGCAGTTGGAGATCACACATGTTTGTTAGCATCTGCTGTGCCTCATTCCCCAGACTCCTCTTCTCTTTCTTTTCTTCAGAGAATCCTCCATTTCCCTTCCACAGCCTTACCTCCCCTTCTACTTGGCTGCTTGTTTCTCCTTTGATCCAGCATGCTCTTGTTTTTTCTCCTAAACATCACAAAATCCTTGTTCTGAGGCTATATACAAGGACTATATCAGACTAGAAGCAAAGTTTATTTTATGCCATACTTATATAATTTGAATAGCTTCTGTTTTGACATGAACTGGGAAGGGATTATTGGTCATTCAAATATATCAAAAAAGAGTAGTGTAACTTTCTGTACTTGTCTACTGTCTGTGTGTACAGAATACTGTTTGAAATAACGGTTCTTGATTTATTCACCGCATGCACGTAAGCAAAGTAAATTTTTAAAATCAAGTTGTAGCTAAGTCTAAGTTGGCCAAAAGTCTTACAATTCCTTCTATTATTTTCCGTGAGTAAAACATAGTTATACATTGGGTGGATATTTAGTGGTGTACAAAGTTCCTATTATCGTGTTACTTTTCCAAAGCTAGCGGTCAAATGGAAGTGGAGATGGGCTGTAATCAAATGGTTTCCTCCAGCTGAGCAGGGATCAAAAGATACATGGCCAGGCAAAATAAAACGAGATTTTAATTTAGTAAGTATATATTATAGTTAAAAAGAAACTATACCAATAAATTTTAATCCAGGAGGTAATGTTAGCTCCCATAGACATTTTCCTGATTTGTTGTACAAACACTTCTAAACTCGAAGATGAAAATGCACAAAAAGCTGTAAAACTTCTTTATGGTCTTTTCAGTTGAAAACAATATGTATGTGGAATAATAAAGAAAGAAATTCAGCCCTTAAGACTAGGGTAGCAGGCTGCAGCAGGTTTCATAGTAGTATTATTACTATGGATGAACATGTACTCAACTTCAGTTGAAACCAAACTATACATTTACTAAGAAATTTATTACTGTATAGGTATATTAAGTGTATATATATTACTTTATACTATATTTATAATTTATATGCATAAAATATATCTATAAAAATAAAATAATATTTACAGAAATGTTCAACTAAATATCTGTTCGATTGTGCCTGCTTAATTTCTTGTATGGACTTAAGCTTGGAAGTTATAAACTCCAACAGGCTTCACAGAATGAAGTGATGTATCAGAAACATACAATAGGAGAAAGAGAAACTAAGAGAAAAGAAGGCATAATATATAATGTTTCAAAGATTATGTTTTTAAAAAAATGTTTCTTAGCTGAAAAACCATCATACCTACGTGCAGTCTGTACCACCTACATTGTAGCATAAGAGCCTTCTATCAGTGTTTAAAGTTTACTGCTTGAAATGACAAATTAAGGTATGAAACAGCATTTTCCTCCAGACTGCTGCTTGGAGAAAATTTTATTGTATTATTGTAAGTAGTTTGCTGAGTTTAATAGTTTCTCCTTATGCTAATTCAAATGCTATATTTCTCTCCATGCTGCTACCAGACCTGGAACAGCATACATTTTAAATGATTGAAATGAATTTAAGTGTCAGATTTCCATGACTAAGCCAAAGGGGTAAGATGACCAAAAAAAAAGAAGCTTAAGGTAGAATGCAAATACAATAGAGGAAATGATAAAGATTTACAAAGGATATGGATTAATAAAAAATAAAATAAAAAAATACTTAACTGGGAACATATTGATTTGTCTATGAAACATATCTTGCATTGTGCTTTTCTTCTTTTTACTGTCTTTCATTTCAAAAGAAGTTCTGTGAATAAAGGTACATTTTTCAGTTGCTTTAAAATGGGGGCATCTTTTCACTTAAACAATCCAGAAAATCTCTTTCAAAGTTACTTGATCAAAATTCTAAACAGTCACCTTTTCATCTTTATTTATCAGGAAATTTCATGTAATCTCAGAAGGGGTTGATCCACCACAAAACATCCTGTGTCAATTAAATGTGTTAACTAGCCACAGTGTGTTTGGGTTTGTCCTTCATTTGAAGGATATTGGTACCACCACTCAGCTGGAAGGTTTATGAACATTCGTTATCTGCTATCATGCAAAGTTGGCCAAGTTGCTTCAAAACACTTTTAGTGTCTCTTCAGACTAACTCCACTCACCTTAAACTTAGGTAATAACGGAGCAACACGCTACAGATAGGATGGTGGAAGACAATCTCTTAAACAGTCACAACCGTTTTTATCACTTGCATTATCAAATTTGTTCGTCTTCTACAATGCATAGTAATATTTAAGGCAGAAATTCCTAAGCAGAGCATAAATTAATATTTCTATATATAACATTCTCTGCAGCGTTCTATAAGCTACAGCCTTCTCAGTTTATACTCAGCATAATTTCACACAGGTCTTCCTTATACAAATGCAATCCTTACTTCTATATTATGCATTTCTCAAACATTTAATTCTTCTTCAAAATACCCTATAAAAGATAATTATCACACTCTATTTCATTTTTATTATCTACAATTCCTTTTTCCTTAATTTCAGATTTACTTGCTCAATGTATTTTCGGTCCTAGGGAGATGTTCTGATTATCATAACAGGTCACTAAAAATAATAATGTCACTGGAAATAGTGACATTTTTAATAAAATAATGTCATTCATAATCCTATGTGTATGATGCTTAAATCTCAGCTTTGAAATCATGTTATATTCATATTGCATGTCATTTGGGTCAGGTGGACTTAATGTAACAGTTCACCTATTTGCAGATGTTTGTGAGATTTAAGAGTGGATTTTATGATTATTTAGAGCTTTTTCAGGCACACAGAAATAAATAGATAAGTCAGTTATGACATTCTGAATGATGATAAAAAGCTAATCATACCTATGCCCAACAGCCTGAAGACCTGACTGTAGTCAAGCATCATGTAAAGCCTGTAAATTTTCTCATCTGCATTTGTGAAGTATGGCAACTGACCAAAGTCTGACCAAAGAAAGAAGAGAATATATTTATAATGTTTTGCAAATTTAATAGGTACTAATCTTCTGGAATATGTCTCTATTTCATTCTAAATAATTGAAACATGGTTACAGCTTGAAATAAGACTCTCCGAGAAAACTAGTCCTTTGTAGTTTGGGAGACCAGTCACTGATGAGAATGGCTTATGGAAAACACTTATCTAAAGCTAATCTTGAGTCACTGTTGTAGACTGAAGCAGACAAAGTTATATGAAATAAAGAAAACTGATTCTTTTGCTATTAGTCTGAATATTGCCCACATAACTGTTAACTTCTGTGCTAGGACTCCCTGTCAGGTATTCTGCATGGCCATTTTAATGTCACTGTAGAAGTCTTCACTTATTTGTGGGAAACAGATAAACCTGTCAAAAAAAAAATGACCTGTAAGTAGCAACATATGTTATGGGAGGTATTGTTTTGCATCTCATGAATAGACAGAAGCAGCTCCAGAATTTACAGTATGTAACATCTCGCATGTGACAACTTGCCCAAATGTAGAACAGAACTGAGAGTTTTTTTCATTGATGATGTTTTTTGCTATTTTCAAAGGCAAAGCAAAAATCAGAGATTGGCGACATTTTGCAGGGAAGAGAAAGGAAGGAGAAACAGGAAGAGAAGGGCATAACATCAGGGATTCAGATAACAGTTTTACCATGGCAACTACTGTACCACAGAAAAGGTTGATTAACGTAAAGCTGGAGATTAGGATGGAATAACAGTGGTGTTACTAACTCTCTTCTTCCCTCCCTCCAAGGAAGTATAAATGCAGTCAGTTGTCATGGGTAGATATCCTTTTCCTCAGGAAAGATGAAGATGGCCAAGAGAGATATAGAACTTTTTATTATTTGTCCCCTATCAAAATACAGAGAACCAGAAAGCATTTGTCAGTCTTTGTCCCTGTGATGGTATTTGGGTCACTCAATTTGCTCTCTGTTGGATCTGTTAATGGAAGTCCTGTTCTGTCCTATTTCTGTGAGCTATAAACTTTGACAACTTTCTGAAAGCTTGTATAGTAAAGGGTAGGTTTTAGATGAACTCATCTTAAAGGCTTATCTTGTCCTGGAAGGTTCCAGAGTTTCATCTAAGCTTTTTACCAAGTCAGGAATAGCCTTCAGATAAGAATGTATCTTGGTTCTTTTGAAGAGTTTTCTTGAAAGAATGATGTCATCCTTCACCCTTACTGCAGGCTTTCTGTTGGGTGATTTATTTATGGTGATGACAGTTTAAACACCTTTTTCTGCTTTTAAGAATTTTAAATATTGATGCAAAGCTAAAACTATGTAATGACAGATGAAAAACGTATTTTAGCATGTGTACTATGAACACAACTTAATGAAAAGATCTTTGATGCTGATAAATGCAAATACAGCTGACGTGTACTGATAGTTCATTCATTTGAAGAGACAATTTATTACAGCAGCAGCAGGGACACATATCACTCTTAGAAGTGTTCTATTTGCAGTGAAAGGTACAGCAGTGCCTTAATCAGCATTTGTGTTTTCTGCAGTAGCGTAGGTGTGGCTAGTAAAGCAGTCAGTAGCGCAAAGCATTTCTGCACATAGCTTAAAACATGGGAATCCTGGACTTTAAGTATATTTAAAAGCGACTCTGTTGTATTTGTGATAATTGTGAAAAATTATACTAGCATTTTAGGTATGTATGCATGGTTCTGTTCCTGATCTCCTTGCCTCTGATGATGGCTTTTTAATGATCACAGTTCTGACAACTCTGAATCAAGGTTGCTGATATGGGCCTTGCTGATAAATAAAGGGGAGTTTTGTCTAGCTAGCTTTACATTTTCAAAGTGCAACATAGAAAGTACTATATATTAAAGCATTAAATATCACTTTTCTCACACTTACAGTAAAAAAAACCCCTTAAATTACAGTAGTGAAACTGAAAAAACCCAGTGTGGAGAACAAATATTTTAGGATGCAGAAGTTTCTGTTGGATGCTGGCAAGAAGTTTGGCACAGGTCAGATGTATGGCAGAAGCAGTCTGCTGATTACAATGTTTTCATTTCTGACCCTACACAATCTCTTCTTCTTCTAAACTCTTGTTTCGCTGAAGTGCATCTGACCTATCTCTTCCCCTAAGTGCAGAAAGTAATTCTCTATAAGAAGTCACCAGCTATACTAGTACATGGAACAGAATGTAAATGATAACATACAGTGTTCCCAGTAGGCTTGTGAGTGAAAAAAAAACCCAAAACAACTGATAGTTTTCCAGTTCTAGAAATCAATAACAACAATGTTAGCTACCACAACTAAAGTAAGTATTGAGCATAAAGATTGTGCCCAAAGTTGTAGGTTTACTGAAATTATATACTTTTATACGCAAAGGCTCACTCTGCTCTGCCACCGTAGATGTGAAAAAAGAAGTGAAGGCACAGTTATAAAAATAAGCTTCTATTCTGAAATCATATCCAAGCTGTTCAATTTGTCATAAGCTACCAAAACAGATTCACTGTTGCCAACCTGTGCTTAGGCTTATGCATAACATCAAATAGTTGGGGACTGATGCTCAGGGAAAGAGACTCTGGAAGTGGACTTGAATTCTAATTCAGCCTCTTGCCTTGTCATTGATTGCTTCATGGGATGGATAGGGTAGCTGAAGGCAAAAGTGTGTTTGCATTCAGCTCTGAGAACAAGCTCTGGCCACACTTGTCCAAGTTTCCTCAGCCAGGGATGACTTACAAGGGCTCAAAACTAAAATGAACTATCTTCAAACTGTGTTGTCTTCTCCAGCCAGTTTAGGAATTCAAGTGAAAAGATACCCTGTCAAAATTTTCTGTTGTTATTTCCAGAGAAACAACATCCCCTTCCCCAGATTCTAAGAGTTTTGAAGAATGAAAATGCTATTTAAATGAATAAATTCTTTCTGTCTTTTTGTTTTATTTTATCCCAACCCTGACCGCTGTGTTATGGTGTACTGAAATTCTTTCTAGGTTTCAGATTTATATAAAGACAGCAACAATGATGGAAAATGTTTTGTTTTGTTTTAATAGCTATTTCACTCAGCAGGACTAACAATGCTGTGGACACCTACTGTGACCAAAAAACCTTCATTGAAATGGGGACTATTCTTGAAGTCTGAAAAAATGGATTCTGTGATGCAGGTGGGAAAATTTTCACCAATATGTTAGCAAAATATTCCTATGCTTCTTGTGGCATGTATATTTGAAATGCTCATAATCAGTCATGCTGAAACTATTATCAGCCAACTCTAGGTGGTTAATTATTATGGATATACTTCAGAGTGGAATGATATGGATTTAAGTATGAGTACCTGACATATGTTTATATATTTTAAGGGATAGCAGTAGCTTGCCAAGAAATTATTTATTGATATCATATGGCAATCCCCCAAATGATAACCTAATTAATCTTAATTTATCTCATAAAACCCAAAATTTTTTGTCATCAAAAAAACTTAAGGACTGAAAATATTGCTTAATATAGTTTCTGGGGGTTTTATTGTTTTTCCTTTTATGAATTCTTAAGATGTTTAGAGCATCATTTAAGCTGCATGATGCTACCATAAGGAAATAAAATTGAGGAAAGCCTTTTTCCCAGGTATTCCTGTGTTCATTTTAATGTTGTTTTTTTAATAACCTCTTGCAGCTTGCTTTGAAGTCCTTCCTCCTCAGAAATCTCTCAACTGCCAGAGGTCTATTAAAGATATGTAGTAGATATCTAGAAATCTGTCAGAGATCCAGAAGTCAGACAGAATGTATGTGCAATAAACTCGAAAATATATTTGATGTGGTGACTGTAAAGAAGTGCAGAAATTTTGAGGGAAAATTATTTTTAAAATATTTAGGTATGTCTTCTAAAAATATAGTAGAAAATCAGAAAGGGATGGAAAAAAGTACATAAAGGGCTATGTTAAGTTATTACTGAATTGTGTGTTGCGTCTGTGTTCTGGAATAGAGTGTGTGTTGCAAACTGCCTTTCCATTGTGCCTGGTAGTTAACCAAGCTAAGAGGACCTGGGAAATTTGATGCAGAGTAGCTGTTTATTTTTCATGTGTAACGTAATTACTTGTTCTTCTAAAAACAACTACTTAATATGACCTACTCTACTGTATTTGTGTTGATCATTATGATATATAGTGTTTTAATTACCGGCTGTGGGATATATGAGCTCACAAAACTACATGAAATACCAAGTTTCTTTTTCTGACCTCCTCAATGAAGAAAGAATAACAGTCTGAAAACAGGACCTGAACATATTATATAATTTGAAAATAATATCTTTTAGGTATTTACCTATAATCTATTTTCAATGTCATATTTTTAAATCAGTGTAAATAATGGAAGGTTAAAATTATTACTGCTATTCTTGATTCTGCTAATACATCATTTTCTAAGCAATGAAAGGAAGAGGAAACCCAGAAGTCAGTTTCTGAAGTGAGTATATGTGAAAATAGCTTATGTGAAGATTAGATACACTTAATATCATCAAAAATACAGCATAGTAGTGCAATAACTTTGACAGATTCAAATATATATTTAGGTACACTTTTCTAATGAATACCAGGACCTCATGAAATCAGTATTTCTGGCAAATACATAACATTAAAAATCTGAAATGAAGAAATAAAAATGCAAGTTTCATTTTGAATCTGTTTTCTTCCTTAGCTGGAGCAAGCTACAGGGGTATATTCCCTTCTACCTGACATGACACATATGTGCCTTGCTTAGGGAGTTTGTCCATCATATAACTCAAGGACAGTGCATAGCAACATCTGTTATATATGCCTAGGTCTATTAAGCAATTCCATCATGCTGCAAAACAACAAATCTGCATTACGATATATGACATCCATTTAGTATACTTCAGGAACAGGTTTTCTTAAATGTTTGCGTAATAACTGTTTAATGCAGCTAAGCGTATAATTTCATTCAGATAACAAAATCATATTTTCCCCTCTTTTTTTTCTTTCCTTTCTTGTGATCATGGAATGACTGCAAGCAGAAGACTATTTCTAACTAACTGATTCCAATAATATTTTTGGAAGAATGCTGAGGCACTTTGTTTTGGTTAATTTTGTAGATTTCTGTCAGTTATTAATGATTTATTTTCAAAATGTAGTTCTAGACCTTGCCGTTCCTGAACCAAAGCTCCCTGGGAAAGTAATTTAGACATATTCAGGGAGGGAAGGCAACCCAGGTCCTACCTCCTCTTAAACTCTTTCAGATGGAAGAGATACTATAGAAGGCCTATATTTATGAAGGGAAAAAATAAAAAAGAAACATCACTGTGAACAATAACAGAGCTTTATGTACTCAAATAGAAGTGTTACCTTGACTTAGCTGATTAGAAAGGCAGGATATAGTTGTCTGATGCTCTTTAAAATCCACAAACCAGTCATTTCCATGCTTAATTATATTCAGGATCTGAATTTTCTAAGTGTTTTTGGAGCATAATTAACATACACTATAGGAAGTGACTCAAAGCTCTATAAAAGAAGATTGATCTTTTGCTTGAGCATCGTGCCAAACCTTATGTTTTTACATTTACAGTGAAAACTCACATGGAAGGATCATGCTTAAGAGGCTTCTTAAATGTGATCCATGCCGTTCCTCAGTTTGAAGATGGAGGAGTGTGTAGCCCAGGTTGCCTGAGTTGTAGGGACCGAGAGGAAACAAGAGAGACACTCATCAGCCAACAAATTCATATCCGAAGGTAACAGGTCTTGACATTCAGGACTCCTCCTTCGCAGACAAATGTCCTAATCACCTAAGCTAAGGGTGAGACTAAACAGCAAAAGCACCACCACCACTTTAATAAAAAGGATAATGCAGCTGCCCATGTCTTTTCCTTCAGTTATGCTACTTTCCAAGCAAAAGATATGGCTTCAGGCTCTTCACAGAACTAAGCACCCTCACTCCTGGCATCAGCACATTCTTGTAGTGAAGAAAAGTGTTTCACACACAACCCTTATGTTGCTGTCCTATGGACTGACTCTGGTCAGTGCCTATTGCTATGATTGCCAGTCCAGGATACCTACCTCTCTGCCCTTTACCATTTCTGGAACACAAATGAGCGTACCAGCGTTGCCACTCACGGTCTCAGAGCTAGATGCCTATTTTGAAGATTCACAGTGTTAAGGATTATAATGTCAAAGTCCCCTTTTTAAATCTGACTTGGAGTTTGTCTGGTTTAAGATAGTTAGACCCAGCATTGCCTCTACATAGCCTTAAAAACTGGGCCTAGGGAAAAGTATGAGAGAAGTGCATGCAGACTAGTCATGTTTCACTTCTAACATGAAACTACAAAGAATTCAAGGTCTGTCATGTTTAGAAGAGATGGCTCCTAGCAATAGATTAATGGAAGAGAAAGATCTTATTCCTTTGTTTTTCTTCCTGGTAAATAAAGAAATAGAAAGAAGACTGGCTGCTAGATTATTATGATTAATATATTTGCATGAGGGTCTTAGGAGGATTAGCTGGGATACATACTGCTCCCGCTAAGTGATTTACAAAGAGCCAGGGTAGTGGAGAGCTTAGGATGGCTTGGAAGAATCAGGCAAAGCTATGGACAAGCCGAGGATTGGTTGGGAGAATAAACAAAAAGACTGTGCTAAAAGAGTTAAACATCTTTGAGATGAAAAAGAACACTTTTTTTCATTGTAATGTCTGATTTCCAAGAGAAAGATTCTTTCATTCTTTCAGGGCAAGAATGAAAAAAGCTTCTGAGAAAGTCCATTGTGATGGGAGTCATTTTAGACAAAATCTCCAGAGGAAGCACAGCCAAGGAGAGGCAAAGACAATTCTGGTTTGGTTCTAAACATTATTACTGACTGGGGAAAAACATTTTAGTTTGAATAGTCTCTATACTGTCTCTTTAAATAGTGTCTCTGAAGGGGAGACTGAAGCACTGCCCAGAGGGATGTAGTTAGTCTTCCCTATCACAGAATGATTAAATGATCAGATCATGTTTTTCCTTCCAGACCAACTGGGTCCTGCATAAAAAAACAAACAATGTGAAAAAAAATTCTTATGACTTCTGAGTATGGTCCATCTGTGTAAGACCCAAAGCAAAGTAGTAGAATCTTTTCTACAGTTGAAATTCTAACATATTGCTTGTATTAAAGTTTTCTTAAAAAAACTTTAACCCCAGAGGATCCTTTTTCACCTAATTCTAGTAGTTATAGAATAGATCCTTTGCAAGGAAGCTGAAGTTCTTCCATGTGAAAAGAATGAATCTCAAAAAGAAAGGTTTGAAGTGACAAAATCATTAAATAGTCATTAGCATGAGCTCAAATAAGCAATCTGATGTACTTCAGGAAACTTTAAGGGACTGGTAATTTAAAGAATCATAAAAGCATCATAAAAAGAATTCTGTGATTCTGTGAAACAGAGAAGTAAATTTTAAAGAGATATAAAAAAAGGTTAAGGATGTGAAGAAATGTGAACACCTATGTATAAGTGAAATCTGAAAGAAAAGAAAAATAGGCCCAGAGAGAAATGGAAAGAAAAGTTTAAGTAGTGGCATTTACAAGATATAGATGAGAAATTATTAACTTCACACTACTTTGTTTTTTACAAAGAATGACTTCATCTGCACCCAAGGATGGTAGAATGTGATTTACTGTGTGACATTAGAAAAAAGCCTTAGGAGTCTAACAACTTGCTCTTAATATATATATATAAAAGTAATCCAAGTATATTACTGATTTTTAAATCTTTTTCCCATATTTTTTATAATGACAAGAATCTTAATTAATGAAGAACAGAAGGCAGAGATAGAAAGAGAATGGACTCTTCTTTTAAATATGCTGTTTTGATTGACAAGGTGTAGCTGGAAATTTCACTGTGTTCCTCTACACTGTTCAAAAATACAAATGTGTATTTATTGTTTTGACTGGCTAAGCAGATTTTAATGAAAAGCCTGAGGTCATAAAAAGTTATAAAAGTTTTTCTTTTTAGGTTTCACAGGTTGCTTTGTTGAGAAACCATATTTCACCATGATGAAATTTTTATTCTGGTTCCCATGGAAGCAAGAGCTAGGAGGTATTTGATTCTCAACGTGTTAGACAAGCTAAGTAGTAGTCTGACAAAATTATCAGAGGAAGGCATTCCTGTGTCACCTGAAGTCGGTGTTCTGTAATGTTTGTAAAATTGCCAATAAAATTAAATAAAAGTAAAAATATTAAAGAAAATATATTTCTAAGGTAGCAAGAAAATGTGTTTGAAAGTAGATACACTATTTGGACTCAGCTATTCTTTCAATATACTAATTATTGGTGTCTAAGAAGAAAAATTCAGTTATTATTTCAAGTTTCACATTTTACTGTCTTCAAATCTGACTGTTTTCTGCATACTTCGATAACATTGCTAAAGTTATGGTAGCACATTTTATTCCAGATTTCCGAAAGACTCATAAAGTTAATGAAAGTTCATAGTTTGCCCCTTAGATTTCAGAAAGGACAAGCTTTTGCCTCTTTCCTATCAATGCCTGTTTCAATTAGAAAAATGATCCAGAGGCCCCACTTTGATTTCCTTCTTCTGGCAGGTGTAGGCTTCAACATAGGAATCACTCACTGCCAACATGCCTGTTTAAGGCCACCTTATCTGTCGTAGTTGGTTATTTCCTGATCAGGCCTGTCTGATCACCATGTAAAATATTTTCTCCAGAGTGTTGACCTTCACTCTCACATTTCACTTCTTTTGTCTGACAGCTGCAGTTTGGCTGCGTATTTATTTAGTCAAGAATTTGGTTCCAATTTGAGGTGGAAAATGCTTACAAGACTTTACTGCCTGTTGACCTTAGATCAACTCATAATACTTGTTTCTAAACCTGGCCACTCTGATGGCATGATTAGAGATTCATGTACATATTTATCAATCAAACTATATTGATATTGTGCATAGCAGGGAAAGTGGACAGTAAAAAAGAGTGTTTTGAAAGGACACTAAAGATTAGGCAGGTGAAGGTGGCTAAGAGTGAAAAAGAAAGAGGAAATCTAAGTATACCATAAGTTTAAATAACATACCCATATGTTTCTCATAGTGATGAAGTCTTGCAATTATAGTGGGAAAAGGAGAAGCCTTCTATAAGGAAAATCTGGTAGTTTTAAGGATAGTATGTCTTCTTTAACTTAGCAAACAGGAGACTTGTCTGCTCAGTCACTACCTTTAGGAGATCCATATGGAAGGATTTATACAATAGTAAGAAATAGAAAACCACAGGAGTTAATGCTGATTTAACATTTTCTGCACCTGAAGAAGTAAAATGAACAGCACAAATTTGCTCTAAATGGCAAATCATGTGGTTCACAGTGGCAACTGTTGTTATGAAGTCCCCAAAAGACATATCAGGATGTTGGAATGAGTCTAGCTGAAATGAATGGGAACCATCTCACTTTTACCTCACTTATCTGTTTGCTTTAGGTAGCTCCTGTCATAAAAATGAAGAGGTGATCTAAACCCCAGCCAGCAATCTTGTTCTAGGCCATTATACATATGTATAACAAAAATGTATTTCAATAGTAGAAATTAGCAATCACATCACAGTGCTTCTCCTTTGTTTCAAGTCTTTACAAAGTATTACTGAATCATAGCCCGATAGATCTGTCCTTAGTGACGTTCTTCGAGACAGATTCTGTTTGAATGTAGTAATGTCAACTCTGACAAAGAAATGCCCTTCTGACACTTTAAAATGTGTATGTATGGATAACCCGAAGTAACAGTAGTTTTTCCTAAGGTACTGTGATATCTTTTGTAATTCAGGCTGAAGTTTAAAAAGCTCGTGTCCTTGCAAAGTCTTGCTGTAGTTCTGTTCTTGTGAGTAGGCTGACATTTTCAAACTCTTTCCTCTTTTTTCTCTACATTTGACATGTCTGAAGATGTAGTAACTACCATCAGCCTGTGTGCACTGAGCTGAGATTTTGACACTTCACAAAGACACATGCCAGAACATAAAATGAGGCCACTGAGGAAAAGAAATAGATATATTATTTTGTTAGCCTACTTAGCTAATAACAACATTAGATAAATACTTCTTTCTCTTTTCCCAAACCTTAAAATGCATAAGAAAACTTGAAATCAAATTCTAAATTCTTCCTTAAAGAAAGCATATCTTTTTATTTCCTTTTTGTACAGGAGATGGCATTTAGTACATTATGTAATGCAGTGTGAATAACTCATCTGAAAAGTTCTGCTACAGTGCAGTTGAGTGGTCTCAGCAGTAACTCATAGATTAAACACTCCAGAAGGAGAAGGACAAAGGATGCTGTCTGTCCTAAAGAGTTAATAATCTAAGGATGGATAGAAAGAGAATCATTGACTAAAACAAATATATGTAGGGGAATAAGAAATCAAGGAGATTATACTGATAAACATGAAAAACAGTGGGCACAGAACAGCATGCAACCTCCATGATGTCATAACTAAGAATTTCACACCCTTTTTCCACAGTCTTCTCTCTGCCTGTCATAAGAAACTGTTTAGATGGTTAAATGAAAACCAACACAAAGTGGACATGAGCTGAAACAACATGAATGACTTAAGAATTTCATAGGTCATGTACAGAAACTATTTTATAATGTGCCTCTAGATCAGGTCCTTCTATTCACAGATGTGTCCTTTAAAACAGCATAATAGGCAAGTCTGTGTTCCTAGAAAGGAAAACAACCAATTCATGCAATGGCTGAGAAAGAACTGATTAAAACAATGAACATGCAAGCTATTCTCTCCTGTAGCATTAAGCAACCAAGCACACAGGAGCTTTGGCATGGCGTATTTGAAATTACTTTCAGTTTCTCTCTGGCAGTGTTAACTGAAAATGCATATTATAACATTTCAGCTGTAGTAATGCAATGACATTGAAATCAACAATGGCACTCAATGTGTCTGTAACTGCTCACTTTATAAAAGAAGTCTTAATTTATTAACTCTGGGGTACTGAGTGCATCTGTTGTCAGTGTCAAACATTCCTAAAGATGAAGGTTGCTTTCATTTTCCTTTAGCTTAAGGTTCTGCATTGATCTATGGGATAACTCCAGCAGGTTATAACTATACAAAATTAAAATTATGTGCCCGGTATAAGAGTAGAATAGAGGCAGTACTTTAGTAAGGTGATGCAGTGTTCAGCAATGCTCATTTTCTGAACAGTCTAAGTGAAATCTGAAAAATCTATCATTTTCAAATTCAATGCATGCTGCTTGGCTTATTTTGCAGATCTCAGGAAATAGACACGTACTTAGATTATGGTTGGGTGGTGGTTGTTTTTGTTGTTATTGCTGGTGTTGTCATTGGTTGGGGTTTTTTATGCAAAACGGCATAACCTCCTGTATTTTACTGAAACATCCCTTGTAAATATGCTTACAATTTTTAAAGATGTTTTACTTTAAAGCAATGCATTTCAAATATTTGTAATGTCTAGAACGAAGCAGCTGAATGCCTCCCTCTCTCAGTAATATCCCAGAAAGGGCATAAAAGAAAAACCACTATAAGTCAACCCAGGAGAGGGGGAATTATGGCATGGGGAATTATTGCATGGACTTCTCCTGTCTGCTAATTTTGGTGCATTTCCATATTTATTTCTCTTTCTGGTTTGTGCAGATTATGAAAGCTTTAGATTTTTATTTTACTCAGCACTAGAACTTTAACAAATATGAGCCAAAATGCCTCAAATCAGGGACATAAGTAGGAAGTGGTCTCTCAGCCAAAGGAAATCTTAAAAAGCTGCCCTCTTATTGGCTTTCTTAAGTATCTGTTTGGAAAATACTGTAATCTGAATAACCTATTCATTAGTATGGGTACATTAAAATGCTCAACCTACTCATTATTTCTATTCAAAACCACTAAAACAGTGTTTTAATTAGTTCAGTAGCACAGACTTCCCAAACATATTGTCCTTGAGATTGCACAAATACTGCATCAGACCTCCCTACAAATTTGTCAAACTGCTAAGTGAGCTGGTGGGAACTCAAGTTGTGGAAATGTCAAGCAGAGACTTTGGTGATAGTAGCAGCACAAGGCTCCTAGCAACTGGACCTTTGTTTAGGACTGATCCTAAACAAAAAGTTATAAAGAATTTTCTTTTGGTACTTCTGACACCTAAAGTAATAGTAATCATAAGAAGAATAAGAAAAATAATTTCTTTGTAAATAGCTGCAGCTTCCTGATTTGCTGAAAATTTCTTTGAAGGCTTCTAGGATTGATGTTCTCCTACATAACTTGAAAAACTAATCAGTGCAGTATGTGTCACCCCTATTTCAGTTCTAAATCTCTTCTAAGGAAAAAGAATCAGGTCATTCTCTGCCATTGTGAACACTAGTGGTATCATGTCAGATCAGTGCCTTTGTGATAGAAACCAGTTATGTTCCTGATGTCATCAATAGCTAATGCAGAACTTGACTATTGCAAACTTATGGTGTGTTTAGCTCTTGCTTAGTAAGAAATTAGCCCTGGAGCTTTCAGGAGCCTTCAATATAGGAAAGAGTTAACAGTCATGAGAGGCAAGAGTGTGTCATACAGAAAAATAAGCACGTCTGCTTTTTTTTTTTTTTGCTAATCATGTATTGATCAAGTAGTGTCTTATTTTAGTAAAGTATTAAACACTTAGGCCACAGTTTAGTAAAACTATTAAAGAACTTTACAGGTTCAGAATAAGTCAGGATATTTTTAAATAAGCAAACCCAAAAGGCAATTTGATTGACCAGGAAGACGTTAAGAACAGAGAATTTCTGGGATGTAAATTGTAGTATTCACTTTAAAGACAGCTGAGGGATCTCCATTACTTTGATGGACTTTAACTATGAATCTGGCTATACAGAACATATAGCTGCAGCACCATGACAAGTCTCTACGCTAACTGCCCTTATTTCTCACTTTTGTTAATGAATAGCACTTACATTGCCATTACTCTTTCTAGGTTCTTTTCAGAAGATATGTAATTATTGAAAAGTAAAATACAAATATGAGAACAGATTTTCTGCATTATAATAGAAACCCGTAAAGGCTTGTGTTATTTCATTTGTTTTGTGTTTATATAGAAGAAATACTGAAATACTTTTTACTATATTTTTATGCCATTTTTTTCTTGTGTCTTGCACCTCTCCACAAAGAAATTATTATTCTTATTTGATAATTTTCTTTGACTGAGCTTTTCTTCACCTCTTAACTGGCATGGCTGCAGCATTCCATTTCTTTTACTATGAGAAGAAAAGTAATAATTCAAACCATATATTAATGCTTTTTAAACTGCATTTTCAATTTTATCAAGGGAATGTGACTGTCACAGGGAAAAACTACTCAATTAATATAGCTTAAGACAAATTAGGATCAAAGCAGTTTATTGATTTATTAATATATAATTAACCAGCAGACTATACACTCAAAATCTGTATCAGTAGTGCCACAGATAAAGAAGAACACAAGACTGTTATGAAATGATGAAAAATACCAACAAATTCCTAAATGCTGTCCTCTAACTAATCCCAAGGTGTTCTAATCACACACACATACACACGCACAGGCATACGTGCACACGCATGTGCACAGGTTCCCACCATTGCACATGCACACTCTCCCTTCTCACAGGCCCTGTGGGTTGCAATCACCCTCCTTTTTTTTTTTTTTTTTTTCCCCTCAAGATTTTGGGTTCCCTTATTTGCTCACCTCTCTGGAGGCAGATATGGGTGCTTTCACTTTCCATGTGCCCTTGTTGCTCTTTGCAGCCCATGGATCTGCACGTGGGTGAGGAAGCCCCACCACGAAGTGCTACATGCACATCTGAGGTGTGGGTCCCCATTTGTTTTGCCCTGGACTGACAGCGCCCTATACAGGCGCAGGCTGCTCACAGTGTCCTATGGGCAGCTGACACTTTTCTGGCCTAGGCTGAGGTTGCAGTGGCATGGAGTAACAGCTGGTAGGGCCAAAGCAGGAGCATACGACCATGTTGAGCGTAACCTGAAGATATCTTTGATATTGTACACACTAGAAAGTCAAATGGAGACAGATTTTGTTAATTTTCTCACTTACTGCTGAAAAGATTATTTTAGAATTAGCTTACTCTTCTGTTTAAACCATCTACAGTCAAAGGTAAAACAATGACTTCTCTGGATTTGCAAGGGAAAAAAAAAGTGTATGTGAGTTTAGTGTACAGGTTAGAGCTGGATGATTCAAGGTCTGTAAATCTATATGATATCAAATATCTTCTGGGATTTAGATCAATTTTAACTACTGAGGAGGACCACAGCCTGATTTTTGTCTGTCCAAAGACCACATTTTGGGGTTGAAGAAGCACTTGGAACATCGGTAAATGCTGGTTTGCTGTTCTTGAATAAGGAATGGGCTTTGTTGTTCATTTTTTTTTTTTCTCTTTAACAAATAACTACCGAGAACAGGAAATGTTGCCATAGGTGAGAAAATAGCACTGGTGATATTTCTCCTCTCTTAAAATGGATTACAGCTTCCTCAGAAAAAAAACGATTTTATATTGAAGAACTGAACATTCAATGTTAAGTCCTTTACATTTAGTTTATTTAGAAAGAAAAACTCATTTCTGGTTTCAAGAAATTGGTGTTTCTCAGGCACAAGCTAACCTAGTTAACAGAATTAAACAAGTCAGCCAGTCTTGTTGGTTTTGTGGCATTTGATAGCACTGATATTGTACTTTATTACTGTGTCTGAGTACAGCTGGGTTGTTCCAAACCAGCTCTGCTGAAGCAATGCCAGCTAGTTTCAGTGGCAATTTTTCTTTTGGGCATCCAGAAATCTGTATGGTTCCCCAAGGAACCATGCTGACCCAACTGTTTCTGAAGTTACTGTATGCTGCTTCTTGAATAGCTCTATTAGGGTTTTCAACTGGTGTATGGCTGTTAAGAAGGTGATCTCTAACTACATATCTTATGCACTTTAGCAATTGTGGGAGGCAGTAGACCCCTCAGCCTTTATACAGGAAAAATCCCAGAAGAGCTGTTTACAGGCCTGAGACTTTGAATTACAAGCTCTCCATCAGATAGATTACATCTTCTTAGATTTCACCACAAAACCTATTCAGTTCTGGGTAATATTAGTATTAGTATTATCTGCTTTAAATGATGCTCATATAAAGACATTGTAACACTTTAACAGAAGAGCCTTCAGAAAATTGTTTCAAAGTTAGGAAATTCTGGAATTTGCTGGTGAACTATGAGATGGCTCTCGTGCAACTGCATTGTTTTATAGAAAATCAGACACTTAAGAAACATATACACAGAGCTGTAGTTTTTTGTTGTTCTTTTTTTTTCCCTCCATCTTGATCATCTTCTAATTTACTATTGTGCTGGTTTAGGTCCTGCCAGGGTCCGAGACCACGCGGCCGCTGCCCCTCCCCCACAAAGGACATGAGATACAAAGCCCCGGGGCTGAGATAAGGAAAGGTTTAATACAACAGTGCAACAGCAACAAAACAAACAACAACAATAACAATAACAATAACAGTGATAACAATGAACAGAGCGAGATATGTACCGATACGGCAGTGAGAGAGAGAGATCACACAACACACGACTTCACTGATTCTCCCGCACTCCCGCGTTTTGGCGGCCGGAGGTGACGTCAGCATGGTATTGAATAACCCGGCTATAGCTTCCCCCCCACTGCTGGGGAAACTTAACCCTATCCTAGCTAAACCAGGACAACTATGTATTACTGAAGCCTGTCTTAAAAAATAAAAAAATATATATTTGGTCTACTAATTTTCTCTGATGGATATTATTCCCCTGTTGAAGTGTTACAAAAACACTAACTCTGATGAATGGTTTGACCAAACACAGCACTCTTCCTACTCTGCAGTCCATACTAGTCTGCCTTTCAACCCAACCTCATTCTCATCCTAGTCCCACTCTACAGATAACCAATGTTGAAACTTCCAGCACAGAGTCCATTCTTTTTTCCAAATGAGTAGCACTCTCAGACACTGCCAAAAACTGCCCTAAGACCCTTTGTTATTCTGTGTATTAATTATTATAGTTTAACCTAATATGAATATGTATTATAGTGTTCATTTCTTCAGACTGCTCATTCCAGATCCAGTTTGCCCAGTCCCCATTAATTCTCTCACCTTCTTAAACTTCTTGTTCACTTCTCCTTACTAATGTTTCCCTGTCAGACTCCTCCTTCCTTGCTCAGACAGAATAATTTCTTCTTGCTTCCTATTTCTCATCAAATCAGTTTCTCTTTTCTCTGTTATGCAACCTAAAAGCAACCCAACTCATGCCAGGGTTTCCCCTGGCTGTTTAGCCCATGCTCTTGTTCAGTTGGTCACAGTTCTTTTTACAATGTCACTGTCTGTGGGACCTGTGAGACTTTATCCTTCCCCTCCTCATGGATTCATCTGTCTCACAGCCAAATTAATACCAACCACCTCAGTTGCCATTCTAATTTCAATTTTGCCCTTTCCTCTCCTCTATAATGAATAATATATTCCTCATCAAACCCTATCAAATACCAGATATCTTTCTTATAACACAACGATTCAGTTAATCAGAGAAATTCCTATAATTTCTCAGCAACATTAAGCTTACCTTTCTCTACCTAACAGTGACTGAATTAATTTTGCTGAAATCTTCCAAAAATTTAGTCCAAATAAAAACATATTAGGTGAAATTCTACAGAAAATGATGATTTTTTTAAATTGCATTAAGATTCTGTTTTTGTTCTTACATATCACAGTTGAAAAACCCTTCAAAGGGGTGATGCTGCAGACTACTGACAATACAAATAATATTTGTTGTTATATTTATAGGCTTTGTAATTTCTATAATCCCTCTGTTATAGTCTAAAAAGTAATATGGAACTGACAATTATCAAGCAGTAAAAGGAAATTACAGAGCCTTAGAACAAAGATATCAAGTTTAATGACTTTTTTCCTTGTTTTGACAGATTTTTAATTTTATCATACTTTTTTTAACATGATTTGTGAAGCATATATTTGTAGTGATAGTAAGAATAAGCATAATTGGAAGCAGATTCTTGAAAAAATAATAATAAAAAAGAATAGAAATAATATTTTTAAAAATTATTTGCCTAAAAATTTCTAGTACTATATCTAAACAAGCATATGACCATTTCATTAAATCAACATATAGATATATATACATTAATATAAGGATGGTTCAAATGTGTCCCTAACTTATTCCTCAACAAATATTATAATTTTAATCTTTTAGCAGACTTCCATTATTGAAAGACCAAGGTTATTTTAAGAGTTATCCATATATAAAATTCAGATGAAAGTTCTAGAAAAATGAGATAATAAAAACTCCTCTCAAAATAATTTATCATTAAAAGTAATATCCATTCAACTTCACTGTAATACTACTATAAGAAAAAACATTCTCATGAACCTTAGTGCTCTTTGTCTTCTAGCACTTGGTTATATTTCTTTAGACAGATGTTAAATGCAGTGCTGCAAAACCAAAAGGTAACATATGCCAAATATGTGGCAGGAAAACAGCAGGAAATAAAGCCCTTCAACTCTTTTTGAGACAATCAGTTATCAAGAACAGTGCAGCAAAAAGAGCTTACAGAGAAATTAATCTTTAAAAAAAGTGGAAAAAGTTCATAGATCACAGAATCACAGAATCATCTAGATTGGAAAGGACGTTGAAGATCATCTAGTCCAACCGTTAACCTAGCACTGACAGATCCCAACTACACCATATCCCTCAGCGCTATGTCAAATGATTGGAAAAATAAAGGAAAAAAGAAAGCTTGAGCTTTCCAGAAAAAAGAGTTAACCATCTAAAAGTTTGACATGTTGTACTAAGCTAGTTACCTAGATAGTCAATACAGATAAGCAACTCCTGAGAAGTGTCTAAAATACAAGAAGGTAAGTAGACCTGCAAGTATCTAATGCTCTTGTAAAATGAACTGTTAGGGCAAGCTTTAAAGAAAGATACATTTTGAAGAAAAATATTACATACTAATGCAACAGAAAGAGACAATAGATACTTGAATCCTGATAGAGACCTGAACCCTAAGCTATAGCATTAAAAAAAGGTTATTGTCAACTTAAATTTTCGCCATTACAAGACCGCTGTGCTGTCACACATGAAGCAGAGTAAGTAAAAAGCTTCAAAATGCCCATTACCAGAAGGGTTCATAACAGGAAAAAAACCAGCTATTCTTGATGAAAAGAACTTAAATACTGAGCATCAAACCAAAGTCAAAAATAGTCTTATTCTGTGATGCATACATACAGACGATGCAAGTTGCAGTGTAATATTATGTAGGCACATGGATGACTTTGAGTGAAACGCTCCTCTGTGTAAAGGTCACCTGTGTGAGGCAGCCAAAGGGCAGTTCTGAGGATTTATCTGGGTATAGTTCTGCCACCTTCACTTTGCATGTCACAGCTGATGACAGTTTATCACATAAAAAATATGTGATAAAAATAAGACTTTAAAGTACAGGAGGTGAAAACAGTGGTTAGATTGACTTGAAATGTGAATATTTGATCAAGTCATCAAATTTGAAATCTTATTAGATATTGATATCGATTGTAAATCAAATTGTGTTAAATGTTATTTTTTAAAAAGCCATTTCTAATCATCTCATCTGATCAGACAGATTATTTCATCCCAATGGAAACTGATGCAGGTAACTAAAGGCAGTTTGAACACCGACAATTTTATGTTCAATTTTGTAACATGTCAAAAGTTGTAACAACTTGTAGCACCTTCAGAAATTAGGAGTAAGGAAGGACTAAGATGGGCTGTTTCTTGTCTTAAAGTACATTTTAGCCCATACTGGTGTTATATTTCTCACCGGCTCATTTTTCTCCTGTTTTCTAGGGGAACAGGGTCTTAGATAAGACACTTAATTTTTAGATTGCTAACATAAGCCCTAGATAGCTAACATAACACCTTAGGCCAAATCCTCTAAAAGAAACAAGATGTATAGAACTTTACTGTGAGGTGAAATACTTTTTTGCAGAACTGAAATTTCTGCCCCATATTTCCAGTGCTAACTTTTCTACCCAATGATTTTCACCACTTCCTTTTAAGTTTTCAAAGGTCTGTCTTCTATCAGGCTTAGTCCATTAGTGTGAAGACACCATATAATTCAGCTTTTCCTTATGAAAGTGTTGTTCTTTTAAATAGCCTAATTTTAGACATCAAAAGATATTTTCATCAAATGACCTTGCAAAACTAAGCAAGCATCTTTATCCCAGTCTCATTCTGTGGAAACCATTCTTCAAATATGGATTCTCTAAAAACATCTCTAAGCCTGGTTTTAAATACCATTTCTGGCCATCAGTAATAGCTGGCTTTACTCGTGCCATATTTTTACTCATTTCAAACTGTTTCTCATGTTGTGCATTCACATAGAACACCAACAGAGACTATTAACCTATTATTGTGACCTATGAAATGTTTTACATTTTCTTTTTTAAGCTAAAATTAATAACTTAAAACAAAGACCCAAATAGCTCTCATTACTCCTTCTTTATTTTTCAATAAATAAATAAATATTCAGTTTTCTGGAGGAGAGATTTATGTCCCAAAGAGTAGCAATAGTTGTAGAGATCTCAGTGGGGTTTGGGGGCTTTATTTAAAATGAAAAATCAACAATTACCCTAATGAATGTAGATGCTTTAAAGTGAAAAATGTGAAAGAGATTTTCAAGCTTGCAATCACTCAACTTTCTTTTTGTGTAAAATTAATATCCAGATTTGTTCACCTCTTTCTTTTAAAAAATGCTTTCATCACTGTGTCCTAAGAATAGCTCCTCCTGATCTGTTTTTATCCCTCCTCATTGGAACTGTCATAGTCACCTTCAAATATGGGCTCTGATGAAAAACGCCTTACTGAGAAAAAAATCCTGTTAAAATATACTACAAAACTAATTGAATTCACTCTTTAGGGAGGGCAAAGGGAGGGTAATTTTAAAGCTCATCTCAAAGACACAGTACTCTGTAAATAAGAATATGTTTTCTTCTGATAACTCAAGACTATCATCACAACCACCCTTCTAAAATACTGCTCTAATTCTATTCATGTGTTTCCTGGTCTGCAGTTATGAAGTGTTGTTATACGCTAAATGGATGTAAGTTAGAATATTTTTTTAGGCTGTATTAAGTTATGTTATATTATGTTAGTGACAGTTGATAGCCATGTGTTACTTAAATAGACCAGATCAGCATCTCTTTTTTTGGTATGTGCATATTACATATATAAAAATACTTTTACCATCTGAAAATCATCCATCATTGACCTTTTCACAGATGGAAATTGACCTCATTCCAAGCCAAACTTCCTAAGTTGATACCTTGTCAAGGACTCTTTAGAAGCTACAGACTTCCTGGAGAACAGTCCTTTGGTTGAGATCTTCGCTGATACTCCCTTCCCATATCATTTGCTCTCCATGCTTTGTGACCTTCCAGGGGTTACCTATACTCAAAATCAGTTTTACATCCCCCTGCTTCCTTTTTACCTAATCTTCCAGGAACCTCCTCAATGTTGTGATTCCCCATTTAGCTGACCATCTGACCTCTAACCATGTTCTTGACTTGGCCCTCTTGGTTGTAGTACCTGAGTTTTCTACCACACCCTGGCCTGCTTTTAATTGCAGCCCCACCCTTCATCTTTAAGTTATTCCTTTCCTTCTCTCTATGGATTAGACATTAGTTCAGACATCAGTTTTTATGGCTAACATTGTCTTCAAAGCAAACTCAGTGCAGATTTAACCACTCAAAATGACCTGAAGGTCATAAATTGAATAACACTTTCCTTTCAAAAAAACAGAATCCCTTTAATACTCTTGTGTACTATGAACAAGCATTGCACACTCCCATCTGTAGCTCTAAGGTTATACGGATGTGGAGCAGTTTGCTAACAACTGGCTACGTGAGAAAGGGCACAGCACCGAGGAACTGCTGACAACGGCGACGTGATGGGAGAATACCGAAAAGTATCAAAGAAGAACAAAGAACAGAAGCAGGACTATGTAGAAGGCCTTGTAGAAATCATAAGGGGCGAGATTGGTATTTAACCTTAGCAACCAATGTATCTAACCTTAGCAACCTATAAGGAGCTTGCTTTTTGCAATATGTATGAACTAATTATTGTGGATATAAAAGAAGTGTGAGTACTAATAAAGTTGAGCCTTTGTGCATTAAATGATGGCTGGGCTCCCTCTGCGTTCTTTCAACATACGGATATAGTAAAAAAAGAAAGACCAATCTTTATGCAAAAGAAACAAATTATAGACAGTAGTAAAAAAATTTTCAAATTTGTTTTATTTAGTTGGAAAAAATAAATGAACATCAGATATGGTCATTTGTAAACTAATCTGCAGATTTTCAACTGGTTCACTGGTTTAGATGACATGAGGGAAGTAATACATGTCACAAAGCACAATACCAAAACGGTCAGTTAAGGGTCAATTTTACATCTTTTCACATATTTACACACTGACAATGGAATCAAGAGCTTCAGTAACTGAGAATCAAAAGTATAAACTAATCCTAAAAGGATGAACACTTACATCCCCTTTACAGCTACTTACTTAGCTCAGAAGTGCTTTCCAATCTTGCTATTGCAGACTCAAATAGGTGAAATAAATTACATGTTATCTCCTACCACCTCATCTAAACCCCTGAAAATGCAATGAACTAATATGTTATCACTGAGAGCTGTTTACATGAGATATTCTTTGCATTGGCAGCTGATTCAGAGGAAAGAAAGATTTGTTAATTGCTAACCACTTATTAGAATAAAATTAAATGTGTTTCACAAACGCATTCTCCCTTTCTCTGTATGTTAGAAACAAAAATGTAAAACACTGAGTTGTTTTCCAGATCACAGACTGCAGCTTAGTAACTGATTTAATGTACTTTAATAGCTGGTTCCTAGCTAACCCTTCTATCATACAAAGTGTCAGCTTAGAAATGGCTGCTTGTTTAGAGCTAGTGATTCTTGTCAGACTTAAATAGATTCTTTTCCTATTTAGCCACATATTTCAATTAATAACTCCCATTTCCAAGAGTTATAAATGGAATATGCTTGCTTGCCTTTTTTTTTTTTTTTTCTTTCACATTAGTACAGATTTTAGACTGTGAGTGTTCTCTTTGAATTGGTTTTCTGTGTAAACTGTGTTGACATTCAGTGCAGAAAATCTGCAGTTACTGCAGTTGGCCACAACTTTCTTGGAATGAAAAGGAACTAATCAATCAGAAAACACATTCTCATATCCATGATAAATAAAGCTGTCTGCATACATTCAAAGTGGATATGTTCCACCTGTTTGTTCAATGAGATGCCCTAGATTTAAGTGGCAATTAAAACTCACAACTCTTGCCTGAACATCAGCTGACAGGAAATGCCCCACCCAGGTGAAATTTTTGATTAATTAACAAAGGAAAAAGTGTTCTATGAGTACTTAACACATGGTTACTTTGCACTGAGTGCTTTATATTTCCCTTTTTATGGGAACAAACCATTCAATTTTATGATTTTCTTCACTTATGAAGCACTCATAAATATGAACTTGATCCTGGAAAATGCTGAGCATCTGGCCCAGGTCCAGAAAAGCACTTCAGCATATCTTTAAGTATGAAACTAATCTTAGGGTTTAACTGACAGTTATCCCGGAGGCCTGTGTGCTTTCATGAATCAGTAAGACTGGGCAGAAAGGATAAGGCTTTGGAAAACAAAATTTCTATCTGTTCATGATAGGTACTACTTGCAGTTCACTGCAAGTTTAGTGGAAGCCTGGACCTTTCCATAACCTGGCAGACCACTCCTTTGCCTTAATGATCTTTTTTTTTTTTTTCCTTCAGCAGTGGAACCCTGGCCTTATTACTAGCTGTGATCTGATAAGTGTTTTCATCACTTTCACCAGCAAATGATGTGAATCTAGGTGTTTCTTGTAATAATTGGGGAATATGTCAGAGCATAGTGATTGTATGGGGACAAATATACCAGAAGTGATCATGGTTCTGATTTCCTGTGGTTTTAATCATAGTTCATATCCCACTGCAAAACTATGGTAGTTGCATAGTCCTTATCACATAGCAAGGAATCCTCGCAGACAACTTTGTCTAAGTGAACAGTTCTACTCTTTCATAAACAGTTTGATGAGAATACATAGGTGCATAATTGAGCACAAGTTTAAGGATGCCTATCCATTGAAGGATCGATACACCTTTTTGCCAATGCAGGATTTGATCCACATGATCCACAGTACATCAAAGTTAATGGCTTTGGCAGGTTTCAATCAGGCACAAGAATATGAGAATTATTTCGCTGACTGAGACCAAGAGTTAATCTAACCCAACATTATTTCTCCAACAGTGAACCTAACCAGATGTCTAGGGAAGTCTAGGACCAGGGCAAGTTTATATAACTACGCACCTGCAATATCCTGTGAAAGGATCCTCAGCCCAAACATGACAGGTCTATTTGACAATCCTTTCAAACTTTCCCGCAGTTTCACTGAGCCCCTCTAAACTTCTTAAATCCAGAACATACGTTAGCAAAAATCTGTTGGAAGAAAAGACATATTTTTCTCTTTTTAACCTGGCTCTCACTGACTAGCAGTTTTATGAGTCTCTCTAAATCTTACAAGTGTGATCTTTGCAGAGTTGTGAAGATTTTATCTCTATCTACCCTCTTCATGCCAAAAATCTCATTATCTTGAAGATTTCTTTCATAATCTCCCTATGTTCTCTTTTTTCCAGGCTGCTCATATGGCTTTTGATCACCCTGTTCCCATTGCAATCCACTCTTTTTTTTTGGAGAAGGAGGGAATAAGACTTTCCATGGTGAGTGTTTTAGTTGACTAGTTTTCTAAAGAGCTTGTTCATTTGAATTACCATATTTTGCCCTAACTAGTATGTGATAATTAATTTTTAGTAACTGATAATGTCAAAGCTTTACACTAAAGCCTATCTGTCCCAATTCCTCATCTTCCTTCATCTAGATGCTTTCATAAAACTGTTGCATTAATTGCACTGTATAATAACTAATCCATTTCATACAAACTGAAAAAGATTTTCCTAAGAGTTGAGTCAGATCCATAACAGAAACAAAGGTTTCCTTTTCTTTTCATATTCATGACTTTAAAAAATTGGTTTGAAAATGGGAAGATGAGAAGAGAACAAAAATATAAATAGGATTATTCCTCTCAGGAACCCAAATACAAGCAAGAATTATTACAAGATGGAAAGGAGATGACTGCTTTAGTTCGAATTTCAAGCAAGATCAGTGAATAAATATACATTACTCAGAGTTCTAGCCCATGAGCCTAAATTCAAAGCTTTTCAGATCAAATAAGCACTGTGACCATTTTTGCCAAAAAGCAAAAGTATGTCTCTAGTCCATTCATGAATCATTTTGCCTAGGGGGGACATAAATCTTTCCCCTAAAAACAGATATTGTAGTGAACTATTTCTATTATGTTAGTATAAAACTTTGACAGATGGTGTGCTTCACAAAAACATGGTTAATTTGATTATTTTTTGTGAACGCTTTTGTTAAATAAAAGGAATGTTTAAAGAATATCATAGTTGTCTTCTATCTAATCAAATCAAATTTTATGTCAAACTAGGGATTTAAAAATTATTATTTTGATTCATATTTAAACTGGTTGTGGTCTGATTAGGAAGCAACATTTGTAAGGGTAAAACATTTTAAAAAACATTTTAATTTTTCGGTTCTTCTAAAATGAAACTTCAGGCCACAAAATAACACATGTCAAAACCATTAAAAATTATTTAGTATATATTGACTTTTTAATCTCCCACTACAGAATTAATATAAGTGCTGTGTACAAATAAGCGCCAGTGTTCAGGTGGAGTACTATGGTCCTTACAAGACTAACGACTAAAACTATCCTATTAGCTCCTGCAGCTCTTTAACTTAACCCTTAATTAAGCTTGTATTCCAAGCCATTAGTTCTTATCTACAATAAAATGAAGCAAAAGCTGTTCACTCCTACCAGCACAAACCTTAACCTTAGTGGTTAGTTAATGAATGGCTTATCCTGCTTCTCAAGTAGGGAATCTATGGGGCTATAGCTATCATGATATGGCTGAACTATTTCTAAAGCTATGGTTCAGTACTGCACAAACTGACAGGTTCTGTTTATTGAGGCTTAGCAATGCCAGATCTGCATTTCTGGGATGAGGTCAACAGAGCTGAATGAATCTCACTGCTTCTTAGGACAAAAAAATAAAATATTTAGAATACAGTTAATGTTTTGAAAAGAAAACTAAAATCCTAAATAAGGTATCTAATAAAGTATCTAGAACATATTCACTCTGTTAGACTTACTTCCCCTGTTTCACCTATCTTAAGTCTTTCCACTATTTACTTTGGGTCTCATATCTCTGTCTGCCGTTTTACTTTCATGCAGAATAACCCCAGTAATGCATCAGTGTTACTCTTGTATTCTAAGTCAAATGATGATGCCTGAAATGAGTTCAGAGTTGGAGAGAATGATCTCTCAGTACAGGTATTGAAATTGACTGAAAGATGAGGGGTGGAAAATTTTGATGAGGTAAGTAATCAGTGTTTTATGTGTAACTTAAAACTGTGATTAGAATATGATAAATAGTTAAAAAAAAAAAAAAAAGAAGTGTAGTAGTGAATGAGAACATGGGTATGTAATATTTCTCTAGTGGAAAAAACTGGCTCACCAAGTCCTGTCTTATGATCCAAGCTGTCCATTTCTTCCATGGTGTCCCAAGCCTGCCACAACTATGGTGATATGAACTGCTTGTAATTTCAACATCAAAAACATTTGGTTTTCTTTCTGTTGGTTTTGTAACCCAGTTCTTTATAGTCATTCAGTTCAAATTGTTGTATCAGCACAAGTCACAGTACCACAACTGCTGCGCAGGAGCAGGTACAAGTGACAGAAGGCAGAAGCAATCTATCTCACCACCAAAAAGTAAGTGTACTGTGAAACCAGAAAGGAAGGGCCCACTGAACTGACCCTCAAATGAATTTTATATCCAGAAAAGTTCTTATTGCATACCTATAATTGATATAAAAATATTTTCACTGATAGTTTGCCTGAAGTTAACCTATATTCTTCTCATACCTGTACTAATGTTATTTTTCAGTTCATTTCTGTCATTCTCTTCACCTTCCTCAACCTATTTTTCATTTTTAGTGCCTTTACTATTTTCAGGATCTTCTTTGTACACATATCATCTTCTATTCCATCCATGGAATTTAAAATACAGTGTTTCTTAAAAATATTAACTACAAGTTTTGGATTTATCTGATCTGGTGATCTCTTAATATAATGATGGGGTAGTTTTGCACTACTATGTATTTTTCCTGTAGAAGCTAGAGCGTGATCCCTGCCAATAGTCATTCTGAGTATGAAGACTTCAAATGGTCTTTAAATGGCATATTCACTACTATATAGAGAGTTTTGACGTCGTTACTCTTGATATAACCACAAGATCAATATTCATTTTCTTGGCAGAATTCTTCACAGCTGGCATTAGATGACCTATGAATGTATCTAGGACAAGCATTCTTTTTCTTAACAGCACACCTGGTCTTCTGATCCAAATGATGTCCAGCCAATTTTTCATTAAATCTGTAGACATCCATCCTTGGTTTTGACACCTCACAATTATTCCAGTAGGCAGTTATTCCTTCAACATTTCTTTATGCTTCCGTATCACATATGGTAGCAATATTATGCCATCTGTTAACACTGCCAACATTACTGTATCATGCATTTTTTCATCCACCAGAGCTTTGATGGTGGTAGATTTTGTACCTATTTTTTCAATGTTACAATGGATGGCAGGTCAAAGTAAACCAATTTTCTTGTTTGGCTTAGCAGATAACAAAGCAAGGGGCAGATTCCTGGCAAATTGAAGTTCTTTGCCATAGGCAAAAAAACTTATGTTGTATCATTTGAACAGAACACCCCCTACTGGTCTTGAATTCTTGCTGTGAAAAGTTTTGTACTTATGCTAGCTCTTGATCTTTCTGTTTAATCATTCATGTATTTGGGTTTCCATTTCTTCTTTGACTATGTACAAATTATACAAATTTGTGCTCCCTCTTCATGGCAGTATCCTCCTCTGGGTCCAATTGGGCATCAGTTTAGGGCATAAAAGCTTCTATTTTGATTTTTTCAATATTCTCACATTTTCTTTTGCCATTATATTTCTTCTAAGCCTCACAACTCTTAATTGTTTCTGCATACAATACCACCATTATTTTAAAATTTGCATCATAACCTCTTCCTATACCTTTTAGTACATTCCCTTTTGCACTCATACCTCTCATCTCCAGAGCAGTTTCCATTTCACTATTCAATTATAAGATTCACAGAGATTCATAAAACTGCCAGAAAGACCAGTGGGATTCTCTGAGCTACAGCAGGTTACACCACTGCACCACTGAGGGGGTGAAGAAAGCAGCAGTAATCATGGGCTCTCTCTATGCCACCATTTTCTAGGCACATATGGTATATATCAAGTCACGGCACCATTAGAGTCTTGCTAGGATAAGGAAAATCAAATGTGAAGATTTAAACTATTAAATACCTTTCTGTAGTCCAGTTCCTGGAGGTTGAATAAAAGGCTTCTTAAATGTCTCTAGTGCTAGAAAAAAAAAAGAAAAAAAGAAGAAAGTAAGCCCACCTTTGAGGTCCTTAGGATGGGAAGAAGAAGCTATAAATTGCCTGGCAATAGATGACATAAATTAGAGCTTCAACATGTGTTAAAGTCCTTAGGTACCTTCAAATAGTAATATCATTTATCTGAATAACCACAGAAGTTAATAACTGTTCTTGCTACACAACTATTTAAACCACATAACTGGAGGTGAACTAAAGATCCTGTTTCGTGTACATTCTGCAAGTTTAATTCATCTGTTTTTACTGAAAGTCAGTAAAATTGCGAGATAAGGAAAAGAAGGTGGCAGTATATTTTGTGTGAGTGTCAAAGAAATGTATACATGAAATATTTTGTGGTGAGACTGCAAGCTGTAACAAAAGTGAAAGGTTCTAAGCAAACCAAAGCAAAAGGTTTCCATAATGTATTTTGTTTGAGTGTAATAAGCAAATCTTTTATTTTAAACTAAAGCTGATGATCTGCTTCTCTTCAGATGTCTTCTTCAATTAGATGTGCCTCATCTGATGATTAGATTTATGGTGAGGTTTTTAGTCTCTCTTATGGTTTAGAGATCAAATCTCTCATATCTTTCACAGAGACATATATTGTACTTAAATAGACTATTGATATTTGATCCATCTTTGGGACAGATGAAAGATACAATAACCTACATATTTTCTCATTTAAATGAATAAAATATCTCAGTATCTTTCTGACCCTTGTGTACACAGAAAATTCTCATTATCCTCATTAAGAATTCAGCCTTACTGCATAAAAGATATAGCTCTGTCTCTTAGATATTATGATACTTATTTGAATTTGAATATATGGTCTATTCTTAATACCAATATGATAGAGAGAGACTTTGGAGATTTTTCTTTTGCCCTTCCAAAGAAAAAGAAGGCACAGAAAAAGACAACAGTAAAAAGAACTTACTGGACATTAATAACAGGATGAGGTATAAAGCTCTATCAGGTCTGCTGGTAGTTAGTTCTCTATTTATAGACTTGATGTCAGAGGTATATTACTCTGTTTTGAATAATTGTTAATAGTATAGCCCTTGACAGAATGAGCTGTCAAAAAAGAAAATGTTTCACTGGTTTGGAAAGACAGAGCCCAGCTTTGGTTTGTCCTTTTTAAAGCTTCTGTCTTTTTTCTTTCCTTTTTTAATTTTTTTTTTTTTTTAAGGTGAAAAAGTGACATCGATGGCAGCTAATACCTAATGTGTCAAGGTTGCCAAGTAACAGGCTAGAGATGTGTCAGTGAAGTCTGTTTCTATGAGAGGAATTCAGTAGGCTACAGTTTCAAGTACTCGGAAATAAACTGATCCCATCTCTCTCTTTCTTTTAATTTAAAAAATAATTTGTGCTCTAACCAATGAAAATTAATGTAGTCAAACAAAGGATACAGTACATGCTTAAGATGCAAGTCTAAAAATGGGTAGCTGTGTTGATAGTTTGTGTTGCTTCTAAATCTTAAAAATAGTGGAATAATTAACATAACATACCCAGTTGCAATTTCCAGAAATAAATGTCTGATGGAAAAAATGACTTGAACATATCATCATTTCCTATGAAGTTACTTGGATTAAGGAGGTGCTGTAAGCAAAGTGTGAGCTTAATTGCTGAATCAATTTTAAGAGAGCAGAATTTGATTGGATAGAATAACAAGGTGTTAAGAAATGGCCAGTAGGAATTTAGTAGGAAGAAATCAAGTCAAACCAGTATAATTCTTTTTTTTTCACAGTCTGAGAACTGACTTGGTCAACGGGGGGAAGGTGTTGATGTGATACCTTAGGAAGCACTCCTATTTTTACACTGACCTCACTGACTCATTACTTACCCTCAGGCTGTATTAGGGGAATTTTGCAGTGGTCTGTACTGGACAAGATAGTGGTCAATATCTTCATTAATGCTCTTCATTATGGAATAAAGTGTTTCCTTATGAAATTTAATGGGAATGTTTGCAAGCACTTTGGAGGACAGGATTAGGATTCACAATGGTCTTGATAGACTGGAGAAACAGGTGGAAATCAATAAGATAAAATTCAGTAAGGACTAAAGACAACTTTAAAGTATTACATGCAGGAAACTAGAATCTCTTCCCCCAAAAAATTACTTCAGTGCAGAATTAAAGATTTAAATCATAAAATACGGCAGTAGGTCCTTCCAGAGGACCATTTTTTTGCTTTCCATTAATCTGTGAATTATGATGTGTGGTCTTTCTGATTAAGGAAGTTCCAACAAAAGGCAAAGTACCTTAGGTTGAACTCTTTGCTAACAGCTCTGTAACTATCAAGAAAGAGCTCATGTCTGGCCAATATGGCCAGGACAATTTTAGATCCATCCAAGCTTGAACTGCATGGGGAGATCTTAAATTAGATATTTCTAATGAGTGTGCCAGAGCCAACCACCTATGGTTTATGCATGAAGCAGCTAAATTAGGCAACCTGGATCTTTGCTGTGTATCTGGCCAAGAATGTGCTCTGTGTACATAGATGACATTCAGAGTAGTGCAGGCCTAAATTTTCATGAGATTTAAATTTATTTTAAATCAAGCCACATTTGGATTTACTGATAGTTTTCCTAGACTTACAAAAGAAGTGGTGCTTACCATCTGAAACATACAGTACAGTATATATTTTGGAAGGCAGGTTACAAGCTTATTTCAATACACTGTGAGCATGCATGTCTGTCTGCTGTAAAAAGTGTCACCAAGGGAATAGGACGAAAAGGCAAAACCAGAAATAATATCCACAAAAGTTTAACTGAAATCTAGTAAATCCAATGCATGTTACCCTTGCAAGAGGCTGCCTACATACCTCTAACGTCCTTTTTTTTTTCTTCCTTTCCCTGGCAGTGTTCCTCATTAGCATCTTGCTAGAAATGTGGATCATTATTTTTTTGAATGTTGCAAATCATGCTTGATGGTAAAAAATGCTAAAATTACATAAATTCATAAGGTAAAAATACTTTGGAAAAAAGATAGTATTGTCAAAACTTGCATGGATGAAACCAAAGCTTTCAGGGTTTTCCTCCATTTTAAAAATGAGAATGACTATGGTGGGACACCTCATAGCTTGGTTCAAAACTTTTATTTGTGGATTCTGTACATTCAAGTCTTAATTTGCCTAACTCAGAGAAATTATACTCTTGAAGTTTTCATGGTTTAGAGGCTTTCCTTTGTTTGAGCTTTGGGTAGTGGGTTTTTTCATTATTATACTTCTTTCTTTCTGTTTTTGATATGCATCTGTGCAAAGCAGGATAGCTGTAATTAAAAAAATACAAAAAAATTCTACCTGGAAACCGCAGTAAATTTGCATATCTTTTCTTCTGATAAATAATTTCTCAGTATTAAGGGAGTGGAGAAGGAAAAAAACAAGTTTCATTTATCTCTTCTGCTTACCTAGGTCTCAGATCATAATAGTAAAAAAAAATAAATTCACAAATGGAATAAACTGAAGTGATCTAGAGCAGGGTTAATATTAGCCATATGCAAAGTAAATACCTCAGCTGACAGTGCCTGTTTTGCCTGTACTAGAGGAGGTGGGAGTTAGTTCCTTTATCAGTGAGTGTAACCCAGACAATCACTTGTTGCCTCCTCCTTGCAGAAGTCTCCGTTGCTGCTGGTGTTGTTCCTGATGGACTTGCAAGAAAGCTTCCAGTAAGTGGCAGAGACAAACTCCTGTGCCTTCTTCCACTGTCTCATCTCCAAGTCCTGGCTTCCTAAGCTCCCAGCCTCCCACCCTAGTTTCTCTTAGCCTCCACTCTCCTTACCTGATACCCATCATTAACATCAGAAACCCACAGAAAAAACACTTTGCACTCCCTTTTTTGTATCTGCAGCACAAATAAACCCTTACTAACATCTTCCACTGATCTTACAAAAACTTCTCTGAAATTCTTACTGACTAAATAGGCAGCCTTACTTTTCTACTTTCCCCCATTATAATCAAACTAATGGCATATGTGGCGTTGATCTTATTGGGCAGATAAGTCCCCATCCATTTGCTCGCTCATTCCCCCCACAACTGAATGGGGGAGAGAATTATAAGGACAAAAGTGAGAAAAACTCACTTTTTAAAATGAGTTTTAAAAAGACAGTTTAATAAGTGAAGCATAGATGTGTGCATAAACAGAGTAAATTAAGGAATTTATTCACTATTTGTCTTTGGCAGGCAGATACCCAGCCAGTTCCTGGAAAGCAGGACCTCAGCATGCATAATAGTTACTTGGGAAGATGAAAGCCATAGCCACAAATGGTGTCCTTCCCTCCTCCTTTTCTTGAGCTTTTATGGCTGAGCACAATGTTATATGGTATGGCACCTCCCTTTGGCCAAATTGGGTCAGATCTCCTGGCCATGCCCACTCCCAGTTTCTTTCCCACTCCCAGCCTAGTCCCTTTGAGGGTGGTAGAGTGGGAAAAAGAAAAAGCCTTGATGCTGTGCAAGCACTGCTCAGCAATTGCTAAAATATTGGTGTGTTATCAACACTGTTTTAGTCACAAATTCAAAACACAGCATCATACAGGCTGCCATGAAGAATATTAACTCCATTTCAGCCAAACCCAGTACATGGCAAAATTCAATGTTATCTGTGTTGCTGGGAAGTGTACAGTGAGGTGTGGCTTGGAGTTTGAAAGTTCAGAATGAAAAGTCACAAGAGTTCAAAACAAAGCTGTGGAAAACAGGATTCTATTAAGGGAACTGATATTTCTGTATTAACAACGCCTTTTAAAAGATCTGATTATTATTTCCAACTTTATCTGCTTCAATGAAACTCCTGACAATATCTTTCCTATATTATTCTAAATGATATATCTCAATTTTAAGGTATAATTCCAAAAGAAAATAAAATATATGTATGAAAAACACATTATTAATAGTGAAAATATATAAGGCTAATGTATGAAGGGAACTGCTGGTTTGATTTCCCACTTTATCTTCAAAAACTGACAGAATATCTCTATCAGCAAACAAAAATATGGTAGAAATCAGTTTGTATATGATTCCAATTTATTTCCATAGATATAACATGAACATTGTATGTACTGAACATTACATTTGAAATAATGGCAAATAATTACTACTCTCGTCTTTTTTAAATATTAAAAAATACATTACAGTAACATTTTAACAGCTTTTTGTAGAAATAAACCACTTGTCACTGATATTTCAAAACCAGTCATAAACTCAATGATTACTTACTTATTCTTTCATTCTAATTTCCTTAGAAATTTACAGGAATATTGTACCACTGAGTAAAGAATGGCAATTTTTCTTTATTTTAGCTAATGCTAAAATGAAGTTGTTCTCAGTTCTCATGGATGATCATTCTTTGTTAAGGAAAACAGAAATTAGAAAGTAAAGGCAGCATTTTGCTAGGGAGCATGCAACATCTTCTCTTATTCAAAGTGCAAGCTAGATCACCCCGCACTGCAGTGAACAGAGATAATTCACTGAAACCAGTCTACATAAAAGAGTGGAAAAAAGAGTGAGGAAAGAAGGGTGGGGAACGAAGATATAATTTTTCTTTACTAGCACAACCTCATCACAGATAAATATTCTCTTTCTGAGTCAACTGACAAGATTTCCAGGAGTCAGTAACTATGCTAGTATGTTCAGAGAGCTGTCTAAGGTTGCTTAAATTATTATCTCAAATCAAACCAATCAACCCACAGCTACTTTAAAAAGCCTCTCAAAACATTCATTTTTTTCTGTGCATATGTATTTATACTCAATCATTCCAGGCCATCATTAGCTTTTACTTCCTATGGTTATCTAAAATGTAAGGAAGATTGGTCAAGTTTCTTTTCCGATTCCTACAGTAATGTGGTGTTTAAGAAAGTTGTGAGTAAATACTTTTAAAACTGTAGCTAATTACTGTACTTTCTACCAAATTCAATAATTTCCCTAATAAAAATGTATCTTTTTGTCTTTCACGATACAAAGGAGCTACAACAATGCTTACCCACCCTTCTGTATCAAGCACGATCTTTATATTCATGGGGTCTTCCTCTCTGACCACATATGAAATAAAACAGTATTTACTATTCTGAAAGACATACCACCATAATCCTTGAGAAGGCTGCCAGTAAATGGTACAACAAAATGTAATGATGAGGAAAACAGCTAATTAGCATTTTTTTTCATGTTTAGTGTATTCAGATAACTTTCAACTAACTATAATGTGCAATAGTTGCATATCACAGCTGGACTTTCAAGTCAGCTATTACAAAATCAGCAAGTGCTTTGAAAACCGTGGATTCCCATGCCCAACTGAGTTCATATTCTCAGTTGTGTTTGCATTAATTGTCACGGCACTTTAAGTACAGTACTTAGTCTCAGAAAATGTTCTGTAATCAGTCAACCCTCATGGCTCTTTAGAACCTGAGGTGCATATAGCTTCCCTGAATAAAGACTAGCACAGCTGCTGTCCAGATGTCTGCTCTTTGTCCTGGGAAGAGGATCTATGAGTTCCCTCTCATCTCCACGCTGTCCTTAGGGCCTTCAGGTTCTCACTCTGACTAACATTAGTATTGCACTGGAGAACAAGGGAAAAAGCTTCAAATGACACAGGCACTGATCCTCCTCTCTCTCCATGCAGCCTTTTCCTCTGAAGAGCTGATCTGTAGTGTTGGGCCCATCAATAGGAAGGTTTATTACTCAGCTCAGTAGTGAAATGATGAAGGGGGCATTCTATAACAATAGTATCTGCAGATTGAAAAAATCCTGAAGTACAAGATATTCTGATGAAGTCCCACATTAGGAACACTCTGCAGGGCCTGTTCTCCAGTATTACATATTGGAAGGAACAACTGCAGGGTATCAACAAACAACCTGCAGATCAGCAGGGCAGTTCTTTCTTCATGCTTCGCTATTTCAATTATCTTAATAAATACAGATCTCATAATTAATAGGACACCTTCCTCCAGCAAAGATTTGGAGATGTGTGCAGCAGGTGAGTTTGTTATTTGGCAGCATTCCCCCAGGTACACTTACCTTTTCATCTGAAGTCCTTAATCATCTACTTGTGCATTTCCAGTTCTTTTATCTTTCTCTCCTTTCAGTTTCTGTTTTTTCCACTAGACTTCTAGTTTCTCACCCAACTGCTATTATTTA
Source organism: Strix uralensis (assembly GCF_047716275.1). Classification (NCBI taxonomy): domain Eukaryota; kingdom Metazoa; phylum Chordata; class Aves; order Strigiformes; family Strigidae; genus Strix; species Strix uralensis. The sequence goes on from NC_133975.1 coordinate 46,413,816, forward strand.
TTATATCTGTTATTTTCTCATAAATTACTTTCTCTTTTGTTTTAATCCAGACTGCATTATTTTATTACTTGATCCTTCATTTGCAAAAGCTATAATGTAGTTTTTCCATTCTGTGAAATTCTTCACTCATATAAAAATCAAAACATTCATTCTTAAACTGTTCTTAGTTGAATTCAAGAAAGTTCTAAATTTCTGCTCAAATTCATCACTCAAAGATGAGGGAGGGGGTGGGTGGCAGCTTGGTGCCCACTTTTTTTTAAAGACAGGCAACCAAACGCCCCAGTATTAGTTTAACAAGAATATGTTCACTTATTAAGTTCTTGTAGTGACAAGACAGGATGACATCAATTCCAGTCAATAGTCAATAAGTAGGAATTACTGTAAACTTAACTAAATTAGAAACAAGTGCATCTCTGAGACACCTTCCTACTAGTAATCTATATGTGTTTTGTCCTTTGTTTTGTTAGAAAATTAAGGTGTAATACAGAAATCAGCAATAAACAACAGGATTTAAGCTCAGTGTTTGAGCCAGATACCTGAGAGCTTTTGACTTGAAAAATTTCTTTGGGTTGGTTTTGTTTGAGACTTAGAGCTAATTTCTAGAGGAAATGTGCTGAATTTTCAATTAATTGGGGAAAATGCACAGTTTCCACTGAAAACAAATAGCAGCTCTCCTTTTTCCTCCTGCTTCAATCTGATAAGACTGAAACTATATCTTCAAATGTGTAGATTTGTTTACAATAAAACTGATGTGCTAGAAAGTGAGACAGTGAATCTGACAACATGAAACACAAAGAAGGATGCCTGCAAGCTGAACCCACAATTTAAATAGTTTAAGGGATGTGTTATAACCTCAGGTAATCTAGTTTGCTTATTATCTGAAATTGCCATTTTTACATCAAAATACAGCGTTGGTATCAGAAAGTATCTTGACAGCCTGTAAATAAGCATAAAGAAATATAAGCTTCAAATAATAGTCATGATATACAAATACCTCTTCTCTGATAAAAACCACCTCAACAACAATAAATAATGTTAGGAAAAAACAAAAGGACTGGCTGGCAAGTTGATTTCATCCAATAGACTAGAGGAGTTCAAAATAGTCTTGTAGTAAGGAAAATCATCCTTGAGTGGAATTCTAGTATGTCAATATATTTTTTAAATTAACAACTAAACAATAAAAATATGTGAACAATTAATAAAAGGATCTTTGCTAATATCTCTATTAGGAGCATTCTTTGTGCTGTACTTCCATTAAGAAAACAAACATGTTTTTACAGTTTAATAGTATTTAAAATAAAAAGCTTAAAGAAAAATGGAATAAATTATACTGGGAAAAGTTATTGTAAAAAACACATTTCCTTAGTCCTTCTCAAATTTAAGCCTTAGCTCTGGTAACAGCTTTTGTAATTGGTTGGGATGTTATTAAGCAGACTGCATTGTAAATGGCATAGAGTTCTTGTCTATTTTCCACAACAGCTTTTCAGACCTCAGGATTCTCAGAGAGTTTTAAGAGGGGATTAAAAAAATATCTCTCAGAAACAGTTTTGATGTAGTGCATCATATCTTTTGATGGAGCAATGGCTTAGACAGGATCTTGAGGTACCTTCCATGTCTGTTTTCTAATTCTGTGATCTCTCAAACAGATGCTGTAATTTGGAAGTAGCCTCTCTTTTGTGTACTTCCTCTGGTTTCTTTGGTATTGTTTATTAAGGAACTGTAGCCTTAAACCTTGTTCTCTTCTGACAGTCAGTGACTGACACATCTTTTTTAAGCTATCAAGTGGTTCATGCTGCATTTGTAAGCAATTGCTGCTTCTTTCAGATATTTGCCTCTTTTCAAGAAATTATCTCTGAAGTTACCACAGATCTCCCTTCATTATCCCTTTCTTCAGTTTTCAGGATACCACATTAGGAATCAATCAAACCAGCTTCATTTCCATTTGTGTCCTACATGCCCTACTTAGTATTTCACTTTATTGTTCTTCGTTTTTGTAGTTCCCTCTTGTTCTGTTTGAAGTGCACTGTATTTTTTCTATTTTCTGGTATTCTAGCACATAGTTTTCACTGCAATAATGGAAGCGGTTGTTTTTCTTTTATCTTTAGGTGGATGAGGATGATACTTCTACAAGTAAAACACAAGATCATCTATATTTTACACAAGTATGTATAGGACAATTTAATAATGTTTCCAGTAATCTCTGGGGGGGAAGAAAAGCACCTATTCAGCAATGTCTTTGAAACTGAGCTAACATAACAATATTCTTCCTGAAGTATTCTCTTGTATTTTTTTTTTCAGTATATTAATATAATTTTAAATATAACATTTAAATATTACATTTTGCCACTGTGTGTCTAAGTTAATGGAAATAAGCTTTCATGGAGTCCCCTGGGAGTTCAGGTTTGTGTGTGCAGGAATAGTAAGAGAAATCATAAAATGGAATATTTGTCAGATAGATAAAAAAATAATTTTTTCGAATGTTATTGTTCAATGACAGGGGGAAAAAAAAATAACTGCAGCAAAGAATCACAAATGTCTTGTACTAGCACATTACAAATCCATATAATTTAATGGTCTGGCACAGGGATATGAATAACTTAAGTCTGACCACCAACTCTTTTTAATTGCATGCAATTTTTAATTAACACCTAGGATTTTATATACTAATATGGACTAGTTCTGAGCTTCACACTTAGGACTTAAATATAAAGGAACTTGTTTCACTTTGAATAGTTAGCAAGAAAGTCCCCAGTTGTTCACAAGAGCTCTGTTAAGGGGTGTAAAATATGAAAGGCCACTGGGTGGAAGGATGGCAGGAGCCAGTTGTAGTCCCTTTGTATGGTTCTGGGCAGGAAGCCTACACATTGGCCTGCTATGTCTTAGGCATAGCTATGCATTTCCTTGCCCAGAGAATCTTCTTTTTCAAGTCAGACTGGAATAGCTTTGTTTCTCCTGTATGCGATATGTCAGAGGGACTTTCTAATAAAGTACTTCAGAGCCACTGCCAAGAGACATTTTTTCTCACTGAAAGCATGTGTGTTCATTTGGTTTTTTTCCCAGTATGAAGAGGTATTTAAAGAGATTCTGCTATTAATGTCTAATTTGTTTTGTAGAATTGTGCTTGGTGCTTCTTAACAAGAAGTTTTTCCTAAATGGACTTCTTGAAAATAATTATCAACTTTAAGCAGGCAGCCTAAATGAAGGGAATCATAAACCAGTTCCTAGTGTTGTCACAAGTTCCCTCTCACAAGAGGCGCACCCAGTTATAACACTATGCTAGAAATATTGATCTTTCATAATGAGTCTGTACAACTGTTTACCTCTATTTAGAAATATAAATCAGGTCTGTAGTTCAATTATACAAGTGCAACATAGCAGAAAGTTCCATTAACTCTTTCTTTAGGGCCCGCAGCTGCTTCTACCCAGTCTTCTTTAGCATTATGCTTTTTTTTGTAGTTTTCATGTGGTCACTTTCAAGACAAAGTCTGGTTACCGGCACTGATTAAATTCTCTAGTCTCAAAGAGCTTCAAACCCAGGTGATATTGGAATTCAACTTTCACAGAAGTATTTTTCCCTTATTTAACTTGCATCTTCTTAATCCTGAGTTATCTTAAGCATCATTTGTTCTTCCTGAAAAATGAAAATCACAGAAACGAAGACTTACTCTCTGAATGAGGCATGTATTATAAAAGACTATTAGAAGATTTACTGAAATAATATAATGTATATATCATTGGTCTGACAAAAGATTAAGACAGCGATTTAAAAAGTACCAAAACTTCAACTTCAGGTTCTTGATAAATTTGGTCTTAAGCCTCATTAAAATATAACTTTCTAGTCTAACATTTCAAACTGACACCTCATGCAATAAGTGTGCCTCAGTTCTGTAGAAGGATGTCTTCTGAGTACTTTGTATTTAAATGTGCGCATGATGATTTTGAAACACCTCTGAAACACAGGAAGCTAAAATATTCATTAAATGCTTGAAAAGAAATAAGAATCAGACTGTTAGGAAGGCTTTCCTCACCCACTCAAAGACATGGCTTTCAGTAAGACCATTAACATGGGACAATTAGTTACTGATAAATGTAGAGTAGATTACAGTGAATTATTGAAAAGATTACTCATCTAGTACTTTTCCTTGAAGACTATTAACTACTATATTAATGCTCTTTCCACTGCACTAATATTAACTAGTCAAATTGTCAGTCCTAGTATGTGGTAATTCTACTCATGTCGATATCTAGAGATACAGTCCTTATAAAGCCCTTGCCTATAAAGAGACTATGAATGTTAGAGGCTTATAGAGGTAAAACAAATATTTTAAAAATTATTATTATTTCAAATAGTTCCATATCTAAATGCTCAATATTGTATATAGCAGCATGAGCCTGCACATGTGTTGTTTATCCCACTAACAAAGTTTGGGGTTTATGTCTTTCAAAGAGTTCTTATGTATTGGACTTTTAAACCTATAAGGTGATGGTGACTGCATGCATTTCTAGATATTTAATGCAGTCCAAATGCGAATATGTAACACCTGCATAAGAACATTTAGGAATTATATAAATGATTATCCTCTTTGTGGTCACTGTTCATTGTGATCTTACTTGGGAGGTATTTAGCATTTTAAAAAAGTTTGTAATAATGCTTTTTCTTCTTACTCTACCTTGGTTTTCTCAATCTTCAAGTAGTATTTATTGTTCTTCATCACTATCTAAAATTGGAGATTTTGTGAAATACAAGGTTGTGCAATTACTCACATATCCTGGACTGGATTCAGTGGGAAATTTAGTCTTGGAAATGTTTGGAGCTGTTTTTCTCCTCAAAGTAAAAAAATGTATCATCTGTAAACCAATAATGTTAGATTAAAAGAAAAGAAGCAGTATAAACAGGTCTCCTATGGAAGGTTCTGTTCTGACCCTTTCTGTAAGTCTATGTGAAAGACAGTTGCAAAAATTCTTGTAAGGGGAAAAAGGGAAAACTACAGAAAAGAATAATAAATTAATACACAAAAAACCAAAGGTAGTTAAAGAAAAGAAGACTAACGTAGAGAAACAAAACTTGTAGCAGAACATGCAGCAGAGGAACCAATGAGGGGAGGTGCTATGTTCTCACCAATAGGTAGGGGCTGGTGGGGAGTGTGAAGCGCAAGGGCAGTCCTGGCTGCAGTGACCATGAAATGGTGTCATTCAAGATCCTGAGGGCAGTGAGGAGGATGCTACCCTGGACTTCAGGAGAGTAGACTTTGGCCTCTTCAGAGATCTGCTTGACAGAGTACCATGGGATAAAGCCCTGGAGGGAAGAGGGACCCAAGAAAGCTTATTCAAGAATCAAGCTCAGGAGCGATGCATCCTAACAAAGAGGAGATCAGGTAAAAACACCAGAAGGCCTGCATGGATGAACAAGTTGCTCCTGGACAAGCTCAAACACAAAAAAGGAAGCCTACAGAGGATGGAAACAAGGACAGGTAGCCTGGGATGAATACAGAGAAACTGTCCAGGTAGCTAGGGATCAGGTTAAGAAGACCAAAGCCCTGATAGAATTAAATGTGGTCAGGGACAACAAGGGCAACAGGAAAAGCTGCTATATGTTGGTAATAAAAGGAAGACTAGAGAAAATGTGGACCCTCTCTGGAAGGAAACAGGAGACCTGGTTACTCAGGATATGCAGAAAGCTGAGGTACTCAATGACTTTTTTTGCCTCAGTCTTCATTGGCAAGGGCTCCAGACACATGCCCAAGATGCAGAAGGCAAAAGCAGATACTGTGAGAGTGAAGAACCACCCACTGTAGGAGAACAAGAAGTTCGAGACCATCTAGGGAAGCTGAAGGTACACGAGTCCATGGGTGCTGATGAGATGCATCTGTGGGTCCTGAGGGAACTGGCAGATGAAGCGGCTAAGCCACTATCCATCCTATTTGGGAAGTCATGGTAGTCCAGTGAAGTTCCTGCTGACTGGAAAAGGAGAAATGTAACCCCCATTTTTAAAAAGGGAAAAAATAGAAGACCCAGGGACAGGCCAGTCAGTCTCATCTCTGTGCCTGGCAAGATCATGGATGGGATCCTCCTGGAAACTATGCTAGGGCACATGGAAAATGAGGTGATTGATGACTGCTAACATGGCTTCACAAAGGGCAAATCATGACTGACAAATTTGGTGGCCTTCTACGACAGGGTTACAGCATTGGTGGATAAGGGAAGAGCAAGTGACATCATCTACCTGGACTTGTGCAAAACATTTGACACTGTCCTGCATGACACTCTTGTCTCTAAATTGGAGGGACATGAATTTGACAAATGGACCACTTGGTGGATGAGGAGTTAGCTGGATGGTCACACCCAAAGAGTTGCGGTCAACAACTCAATGTCCAAGTGGAGAGTGGTGACGTGTGACATTCCTCAGGGGTTGGTATTGGGACCATTCCTGTTTAACATCTTTGTTGGTGACATGGACAGTGGGATTGAGTGCACACTCAACAAGTTTGCCAACGACACCAAGCTGTGTGGTGTGGTCTATGCCCTGGGGGGAAGGGATGCCATCCAGAGGGACCAGGACAGGCTTGAGAGTTGGGACCGTGTAAACCTCATGAAGTTCAACAAGGCCAAGTGCAAGGTCCTGCACATGGGTTGGGGCTCAAGCACAAATACAGGCTGGGTGAAGAGTGGATTGAGAGCAGCCCTGTGGAGAAGGACTTGGGGGTGTTAGTGGATGGAAATTTAACTATGAACCAGCAATGTGCACTCTCAACCCAGAAAGCCAACTGTATCCTGGACTGCATCAAGAGAAGTGTGGCCAGCAGGTTGAGGGAAGTGATTCTTCCCCTCTACCCTGCTCTCATGAGAGCCCACCCTACAGTACTATGTCCAGATCTGGGGGCCCCAACATAAGAAGGACGTGGACCTGCTCGAGCAGGTCCAGAGGAAGGCCACAAAGGTGATCAGAGGGCTGGAGCACCTCCCCTATGAGGACAGAAATCACGGAAGCACCTGAGAAGGCTCTGGTAGGAAATGGGGCCCACACTCACAAAAAGGTATTGGATTCATTAGCTCATCTCAAGTGTATCTATACCAATGTAAGCAATATGAGCAACAAACAGAGGGAGCTTGAAGCCATGATGCAACACAAGAACTATGACATAGTAGCTATCACAGAAACGTGGTGGGATGCCTCACACTACTGGAGTGCCACAGCCGATGGCTACAAGCTCTTCAGGAGGGATAGACAGGGAAGGAGAGGCGGTGGAGTGGCCCTGTATGTTAGAGAATGCTATGAGAGCTCAGAAATCAAGTATAGTGATAACGGGGTTGAGAGTGTTTGGATTAGGTTAAGGGCCAATAAAACGGATCTTGCTGTGGGAGTCTGCTGTAGACCTCCCAACCAAAGCAGTGAGGTGGATGAAGCTTTCTATAAACAGTTGGGAGAAATCTCACAGTCACTTGCTGTTGTTCTTGTGGGGGACTTTAACCTCCCGGGTATCTGCTGAAATCACAACACAGCAGAGAGGGAACAATCCAGGAGGTTCCTGAAATGTGTGGAGGATAACTTCCTCACACAGCTGGTAAGTGAGCTGACCAGGGAAGGTGCACTCCTGGACATGCTTCTTGTGAACAGGGAAGGGCTTGTGGGGGAAGTAAAGGCTGGAGGCCATCTAGGCTGCAGTGATTATGAGAAGATTGAGTTTCCGATCCTTGGAGGAACAAAGAGAGGAGTTAGTAAAACTGCTTAAGCTTCCAGAGGGCAAACTTTGACCTGTTCAAAAGACTGATTAACCAAATCCCTTAGGAGGCTGCCTTGAAGGAAATGGGAGTCCAGGAAGGCTGGACATACTTCAAGAGCAAAGTCTTAAAGGCACAGGAGCAGGCTGTTCCTGCGTGCCGAAAAACAAGCAGGTGGGGAAGGAGACCACCCTGGCTAAACAGGGACCTTTGGCTGGATCTCAAGAACAAAAGGAGAATCTATGACCTTTGAAGAGGGGGCAGGTCTCTCATGGAGACTATAAAGATGTAGTGAAGCTATGCAGGGAGAACATTAGGAGAGCCAAAGCGCAGCTAGAGCTTAACCTGGCTACAGCTGTTAAAGATAATAAAAAATGTTTCTATAAATTCATTAACAACAAAAGGAGGATTAGGGAAAATCTCCCTCCTTTACTGGATGCAGAGGGAAACATAGTAACAAAGGATGAGGAAAAGGCTGAGGTGCTCAACGCCTACTTTGCCTCAGTCTTTAGCAGTGGAACTGGCTGTTCCCTGGACACCCAGCCTCATGAGCTAGGAGATGGGGAGGGGAAGCAGACTGGCGTCAGCACAATTAAAGAGGAAGTGGTCAGAGACCTGCTACACCACTTGGATGCACACAAGTCTGTGGAACCGGATGGGTTACACCCAAGGGTGCTGAAAGAGTTGGCAGATGTGCTTGCCAAGCTGCTTTCCATGATTTACCCGAAGTCACGGCTAACTGGGGAGGTCCCATTGGACTGGAGGGTAGCAAATGTAACACCCATCTACAAGAGAGTCAGAAAGGAGGAACCAGGAAATTATAGACCTGTCAGTCTGACCTTGGTACCAGGGAAGGTCATGGAGCAGATCATCCTGAGTGCCATTAAAAGTCATATAATGGACAACCAGGGGATCAGGCCTAGTCAGCATGGGTTTATGAAAGGCAGGTCCTGCCTGACAAACCTGATCTCCTTCTATGACAAGATGACCCCACTATTGGACAAGGGAAAAGCTGTGGATATTGTCTACCTGAATTTTCGAAAAGCATTCGACACAGTTCCCCATAGAATTCTCATAGAAAAACTGGCTGCCCATGGCCTGGACGAGCGAACGGTCTGCTGGATCAAGCACTGGCTGGCTGGATGGTCCCAGAGAATGGTGGTCAACGGAGCTAAATCCAGCTGGCGGCTGGTCACAAGTTTCTCAGGGCTCAGTGTTGGGACCATTTCTGTTCAACATCTTTATTGATGATCTTGATAAGGACATAGAGTGTATCATCAGTAAGTTCACAGATGACACCAAGTTCAGCGGGAGTGTCGATCTGCATGAGGGTAGGGAGGCTCTACAGAGAGTCTTGGATAGATTGGATCGGTGGGCCAACATTAACGGGATGAGGTTCAACAAGGCCAAGTGCCAGGTCCTGCACTTGGCCCACAACAACTCCATGCATCTCTACAGGCTTGGGGAGGTGTGGCTGGAGAGATGTCTGGAAGAAAAGGATCTCTGGGTTCTAAGTGACAAGCAGCTGAACATGAGCCAACAGTGTGCCCGGGTGGCCAAGAAAGCCAATGGCATCCTGGCTTGTATTAGGAATAGTGTGACCAGCAGAAGTAGGGAGGTGATAGTCCCCCTGTACTCTGCACTGGTGAGGCCACACCTTGAGTACTCTGTCCAGTTTTGGGCACGTCAATACGAGAGAGATATCAAGGTGCCGGAGCGAGTGCAGAGAAGGGCAACGAACCTGGTGAAGGGCCTGGAGAATAAATCCTATGAGGAGCAATTGAAGGAGCTGGGACTGTTCAGTTTGAGTAAGAGAAGGCTAAGGGGAGATCTCATCACTCTCTATAACTACCTGAAAGGACACTGTAGAGAGGTTGGTGCTGGTCTCTTCTCACAGGTAATTAGCAATAGAACAAGAGGGAATGGCTTTAAACTGAAACAGGGGAGGTTCAGACTGGATATTAGGAAAAAAATTTTCACAGAAAGAGTGGTCAGACAGTGGAATAGGCTGCCCAGGGAGGTGGTGGAGTCACCATCCCTGGATGTGTTTAAGGGTCATTTAGATGAGATGTTGGGGGATATGGTGTAGGGGAGAACTTTGTAGAGTAGGGCTGATGGTTGGACTCGATGATCCCAAGGGTCTTTTCCAACCTGAATGATTCTGTGATTCTGTAGACTGAGAGACTTGGGGTCATTCAGCCTGGAGAAGAGAAGGCTCTGGGGAGACCTTATAGCGGCCTTCCAGTACTTAAAGGAGGCCTACAGGAAAGATGGGGAGGGACTCTCTATCAGGGAGAGTAGGGATAGGATAAAATGTAATGGTGTTAAACTGATAGCGTAGATTTAGATGAGATATAAGGAAGAAATTCTTTACTGTGAGAGTGGTAAGACACTGGAGAAGGTTGCCCAGAGAAGCTGTGGCTGCCCCCTCCCTGGGAGTGTTCAAGGTCAGGTTGGATGAAGCTTTGAACAACCTGGTCTAGTGGAAGGTGTCCCTGCCCATGGCAGGGGGGTTGGAACTAGATGATCTTTAAGGTCCCTTCAAACCCAAATCATTTTATGATTCTATGAACACCAAAGATTCCTGATAACAACAAGTAGTTTTCTCTTTGGTGGTTTTTATAGCCTCCAAGAAAGATGCACTCTTGTCAGGAGTAAAGGACTAATGGTAAAATACAAAAGCCTCACAGCTGATCAACCTGCTTCTTATTTACTTCTTGTGTTGATACATTTCTCCATTATGTGGCTAGATGCTGTCAAAACATGGTTGACAATATCTATAGAACAATATCTAGAACAGTAACTATAAAACATCATAATGTATTTGTTTATAATCAAAATTGTTAACTATTGGTTCACTCCCATTTCATTTGAATGACATAAGTTCAGCAGAAAGTCCTTGCAAATCCCCCAGTGCAGAGAGCTGAGGTGTGATTTTCAAAGTCTTGCTAGGGCATACACCGCAGAAATGATAGATGGGAAAAAGAATGATAGACTCTGACCAGCAGTGAGCCATGGAGATGTATGTTTGTCACTTTCAGCATTGCAGGAACCCTTCAGATAGTCATGTACTGACAAGCATGAAAGCACACTGATGTGAAAAGAGTCCTTAAGAGAGAAACTGAAAAAGCAATCCTATGAGTTAGTCCTTTCTAGAAAGATTTAATGTATTTTATTCAGATTTTTAAAATATAAAGCTGTTAAACATAAGGAAAGTGGAAGATCAGCAAACTGTCAGGACACCAGTGCATTAAGCAAACTTATACGAACTTAATCAGTTTAGAATACCTTATTTCTCCTCCTCAGGCCATGATTTGCTTCTGCCTTTCAGAGATGCATTTTACAGTGAATCTGCTGATTGTTCTGACTAGGTGTCATAGTTTCTGACCTAATTTTTCTTTCTTTCCCTTTTAAAAAATAATAAACAACTTGATAAATCTGTTTGATGCAGACTGAAGAGAAGCTGTTTTGAATTTTCTAGCAGAAGAGTTTTATCTGATTCAGAGATCTCACACATACATCTCTGCTTGATGTCCTATTGAGAAACAGAATGAATAATTTTCCCCAAAATAGATAGATAATGTCAAATCTAATGGCAATGCAAATCGTAAGATTACCCATTGAGCTTGGCTACACTGCCTTGACTTTCAGGCATGTTACTTTTCAAAGGAAATGGCAGTCTAAAGTGGTATGTTATGTGGTGAGTCTTTGAGTCACAGAGAGCATGTTGAGTCACTCTTCTGTATAGGGAGGAGGATGACGCCCAGCACATTGCAGCATACTGTGAGAGAGAACATTACTGCAGCTCCTCCTCTAGCTCAGCAAGATGCACTGGCACTTATAGCATCAAAACACCCAGTAAAGGTCTGAAATGCCTACATTTCTGCTGCTCAGGATGCCTACAGTAAAGGTGCTCTTTGTCTATGCTGCATCTCAATGACAGTGGGATTCACAGATTAGACCTCCAGGGTAGGATCTGGCAGGCATGCGCAGAACAGTCTGAATCCCTTGCAAAAAAACACAGAGAAGTGTCCACTCCTGCCATAGAGCACAGCTGCAGACCTGACAGGGTGCTCAGTTGGGACTCAGTTAATGTCTCTTCCGTATCTGATTGCCTTTTGATGAAAGTATTTTACATCTCAGCAGAGTTCCCTAATTGCAATGTTACTAGATAGTCAGGAACATATTTCTCTTGCTCTGAATTCCTTCAGCTGAAGGTATTTAATTAATTTCCCTACCAGAAAGTAATGAAATAGTCACTGGAACAAAGAGAAAGGAGAGGGAAGAAACACAAGGTTGATTCATGTGCAGGCTCTAGTCCTTGCTTCAATGAACACTGAAACCTCTTAATTGAAAGGTAGCATTTTCCACAGGAGAGAAATTTACCCTGGAATACAGTTCAGCCCTATGGTTAGGCTATTTGGTCAAGTATTAGCATAGATCTGATCTATGTTGAATTACTTGAGACTATAACTGGACTGGTCTAGACAGCTACTGGAGGGCAGGGGAGGTTCAGGAGGAAGGCTCTTCTGCATATCCCTGTCCATGTATTCTTGACTCCTTCTTGTTCCCTAAAAGCCCAAGTATATTGTTCACTATTGAGAACTTAAATTAGGTGGTAGAACATCTACCAGCAGTCATTGTAATACCTAACTTCAATCTTTCTGTCAAATATAGTCCCCCATTAATTTTAGGAATGTAGTTCTTATAGTAGTGGGAATGTGGAGCTACTTGCAATCTTTTCCCCTCCAGTCTAGTGGAGGTGGTTACATCTATTTATTCAGCTTTTGAAAAAGTAATTTTGAAACAATATGAAAATGTATCAGCAATACACAGTCATGCCGGAATGAAAGAGGCATTAGGTAGTGTAAATAAAAGCTGAATCAGACTGTATTTAAAGCAGTGTTAAGGCAGTGACACAATTAAGTGAATGTCAACATTATCTCCCAGTTGTCATGGCTTTGTGTAATTGCTCTTAATATCGTATATAAACAGATCTTTTTGTAACTCAGTAATTAATGAAATGTATCTGGTCAGGATTCAGTAGGCAGTTAAATGATGCAAATTTTTTGTGTCCCGTGGGATATATAATAGTTCTGCTATTCTTCAGCCTGAAGGCTATATTGGACTATATGTCAAGTGAATTTAAATGCAGCCTCCCAGTTGCACTTTCAAATGTTTCAAATCATTGCTCACTTCAGTGGAGTTATATCAACACAATGCCTATTTTTCTTCTGCTGGAATCATTTACAAAAAGTAATCATTGTGTAAAAGCACTTTCATTTACAAATAAAATGTAATGTGAGACTGTATTTGCATGAAAACCTTAGATGGTCCAGTCTGTCACATGTCAATTTTTTCACCTGTAAATTTATATATGGTTGACCACAAAACATACAGTTTTGCAATTAGACAGTGCTTACCCACAGAATAAAAAACATAGTTAAATAAAAATACATTACATTTTACCAGGAATAAATAATTTTTCAATACCAAACTGCACTTGCTTCTCAGAATTACCCGTAATCATAAAAAAAATTTTTTTGTTATTATGTAAAATCAGAATTTCGTAACTCTATTAGGCATTCTTAACATTGTCAGTCACTATAATAACAGATTATGACTGTCAGGGACATGGATTTATTCCTATCTGCAAGGATCTATGATTGTGGAATTTGTATTGATGTTGCATTAGTGTGAATCAATAAATGAAATAGGCTAGCTATTTTGTCTTCAAAACTAGTGTGTGCATATGTAAAGACAGGCGAAAATTAGAGGTAGAAAAAAAAAGTTTGAATTGAATGTACAGAAAAGGACCAACAGGTAAATGAAGTATCACTGATGTCATTTAAGTATTAATAGTTAGAGGATCATGAAATTGAAGCTATTGATAACTGGTTAAAGAATCTTGTTAACACTGTGCTAAAATGAAGTATATAGTTCATCACATAAAATAAAATATCAGTATGGGAAGAGGGAAAGGACAGGGAAGGAGGTTTTGTCATTATGTATAGATATGCAAAGACACCTGGGAAAGGTACAGGAAAAAAAATCATCTACATGAATTAACTTGTATCAGAGAAAGCTTTCTATGCAACAGTTTCTTTCACATGATGACAGTAAGACAGGCAGGTGAAGGTCTCCAAAAATCTCCAGATGTGTCTAATTACATGACTGTACAGACCAGTAGAAAATCACTTTCCAGGCACTGTGTCATAGAATCATAGAATAGTTTGGGTTGGGAGGGACCTTTAAAGGTCATCTAGTCCAATCCTCCTGTAATGAGCAGGGGCATCTTACACAAGATCAGGTTTCTCAGAGCCCCGTCCAGCCTGACGTTGAATGTTTCCAGGGATGGGGCATCTACAACCTCTCTGGACAACCTGTTCCAATGTTTCACCACACTTGTTGTAAGATATTTCTTCCTTATATCTAGTCTGAATCTACCCTCTTTCAGTTTGAAAGCATTACCCCTTGTCCTATTGCTACAGTGCCTTCTAAAAAGTCTGTCCCCATCTTTCTTATAAGTCCCCTTTAAGTATTGAAGGGTTGTAAAAAGGTTCCCCTGGAGCCCTCTCTTCTCCAGGCTGAACAACCCCAACTCTCTCAGGCTTTCCTCATAGGAGAGGTGTTTCATTCCTCTAATCATTTTTGTGGCCCTCCTCTGGCCCCACTCAAACAGGTCCATGTCTTTCCTATGCTGAGGACTCCAGAGTTAGATGCAGGAATCCAGGTGGGGTCTCACCAGAGCAGAGTAGAGGGGCAGAATCACCTCCCTCAACCTGCTGGCTGGTTGTGTCACACCACCTTCCAGAGATCAGAGTTCCCAGTGTGACAACATTAACACTTATCTACCTGTTAACACCTGTGTAATTGATGAAAACAGTGTAGAGAATATTGTGTAAGGGGGGAGAGGTAGGAGCATTTTCCATTTTAGATTTGGTTTTCTACATTTCTTAGCAGGCCTGAAAGTAGCCATTCATCTGTCAGCCTGAACACTGATTCTGCATTTGTGACCATTCAATTCCTCTTGAGATCATTCATAAGTATGTCACCTAAAGGATCCCATATATTCTGCTATTTGCATCAAGACCACCTCCTTTTCTGATGTGCAATGATTATGTTTTTCCAGACTTGGTTTGGTTAATAATTGAGTGCTAACTCAGTGCAACTGTATGTTTTCTTTCCCGCTAATCTTTTCACTCCCCTTGCTTATGAAAGTACATTTATTTTGCATCTACAGAAGGTCCAGTAGACCTTTGCCATTTAGTTGATTTCAGATGCTACCTTTCAATTGCTTAAATATTGCTCAGATTATCTTCCTTTTCAATCTCTTATGTCTATATATCAGACAATAATCACATCTACAATACTGTGCTAGTCACTCATTTCCACTTCAATCAATTTCTTCTAGAAGAATCAGTCTTTTTCTATCAGTCTTCTATCTCCTGGTCTACATGCATCATCTATTTTTCAGTCTCCTCTAAATACATATATTTTCTCCATTACTCCTATCTTTATAATATCTGGGTTAATTAATTAGTTTACAGTGGTAAATCTCTTTTCCTAGTGTTGCTTGAGTAATGCAAACTGATATGTAAATGAGAACAATTACTTTGTCTCATAGTTACTTGTTAAAATCTTCTCATTAATACTTTTTTTTCCATTCATTGGTTAAATTTTGACACCCTAACAATTCAAATGGGGCACAGAGTACTAATTATTTTTGTTGTTACATCATTTTTTAAATTGTTGCATTCATGCATATCAGAATTAATACTGCATGACTCAGGGGAATGGTTCTTCACAAAGGGTGAAATAATGCCATCAACAAAAACATTATTTTTTAGTCTGTAAATACTTACGTAAGTAGCAAATGAATTATTAAAAAATACAGTTGATTAATGAAGGATTGTCACATGTGAAAGCTAGCTTTTTTATCGCTATTATTTGAAATAAAAAGCCTAATCTAGTCAAGAAACATAATTGGGATCTGCATAATAGATGCTATGCCAGCAAAGGGTCAACTGAGTTTCCATCGAAGACAATGACAATACTGTACTTGTTCAAATGTGAATAGCCTTAGATCCTAAAGACATTTCATTGAATGCTTGCATAATATGTGCCCCCATGCTGTAGGCTTAAGATAAAAAACTTTTAAGAACATGTTTATTCACAGACTAAAAAATAAATTATTTAACTGCAGTTGCTACACAAAATTCTCATTCTGCTTAATATCTGACAGGTAGCATTAACAAGAGTGAACAATAAGTTAACTTTTCTCCTATATTTTCTTTTCTTTTCTTTTGAAGTTCAAAAGAAAACTTGGGAATGTTATAACTAGAGAGGTAGAAGTGATTCTTTACATGTGCCACAGTTGATGTCACATTTGTACCGTCCTAATGAGGGGTACACCTCAGCTGTCCAACTCATTGATTTTAGTAGGAATTAGATATTCAGTGCCAATTCTGTAGAGAATTTAGTTGGGTGAAGTTGGTTTTTGAACACAGAGTTAGTTTTGTCTGTATCTGATTCCCGGGAAGCTGTTACGCAGCTGGGAACAAATGCCTCTGGCAGCAAATTTCAGTTGCTGGTTAGTAAAATAGTTGTCCAGTGTAAAATACTAAGTACAACAGTGTCTGAATCACCTGTTGCAGCTTAATGATGGCTTCAGAAGTACCGGCAGCTACTCAGCTACTTCTTAGATATCTTAATATATTAGTGCAGCTTCTGAAATGGTGAGCAGAGCAAACTTTGTCTTTTGAAACCTCCAACATGATGTTGGAGGCCCCCTGTTACTAAATATCTAGTAGCCTTCCAAGCAGTGGGATATCTGGGCCCTTCTCAGACTAAAGCTTAAATTGAATTTTTATTTTGTTAGTGTCTAAAGGTAGAGGCAAAGATGAGAAAACCCACTCTCTTCTTATTGTAATACACAAGATGCTACAGTTCATTTCTGCAAGAGCTTATATTCTAATTCAAAAAGCACTACAAACATAATGTAGAAGCAAAGATCTTCAAGGTGGAAGAGTGTAAGGTCCTTATCACTAAACAAGTTAAATGGCTGTTCATCTTTATGGTTGCAAGTCACACGAATACTTTTTTTTCCCTTTAATATATACTTCATACAGTAGTGCGTGTGTGGATGAATACATATTTATAAAGGAAATTGTTAAGGCTGGCACAACAGATTCAAAATAACAGACAAGACCCATTATCCCCTCCTTATAGGTATTCTAAGTGCTAAAGAAAGGGGCTTAGTTTAAAATGTTTACCATATCCAGTATATCATACGGTCTCTGCATCTAAGTTCTGAATATAATTCTCAACTTCCTAAAGAACTCTTCCCCTTTTGCCCCCATTCCAAAATGCCAATGACTCAATAACTAGTTGAGTGACAGGTACAAAACTGGTAACTATGGAATTGAACAGCTACTGGGCACAATCATGCATCCATTTACTCACACATCTCTGGTATACTTATGTTTATAGAAACCACTCATTTATCTTAGCATATAAATCAGAAGTACATTTTATTATTTCTACACCCCCCCACGATTATGTTTCTCTCAGGAAATTACATGATGTATAGTGTAGGACTTTTCCTTTGTAAAATAACATGTAAGCAATTAATTGGTAGATTCTTGACGCACCTAAATGAAAGAATCAGATCTTAAGTCATGCTTTAAAAACGGTGCTGCATGTGTGTAAGATGGAAGTATCAAGTCCCTGCCCTGACCAAGGCCTGAGTACAGTGCAAGCAGCCTTGTGAGCTTTGGCATGAGCCATGAATCAATAACTAATGGGAGAAAATTACTTAAGCCTGCTAGAAGGGTACACCATGGTATCACCATGGGCTGATCATGGGCCTGTGGTGACATCTCATCATAGAGTCTGTCTGTGGTAGAGACCAGGAGGGATACAGTTCTGTGGCCATCTGACACCACCCAGAAGCAGTGAGCTCAAGGGGAAAACATCTGTTGCTGAGCTGCTTCACAGAAGCTCAACGTTGAGATGGACTGGAGCATTGCATTCATCTCTCTTGGCTGTGATGATTCATTGGAGTGATAACTGGGGGACAGGGATCCCCAGTAAACACTCTGTGTGTGTGTGAGCATGCACAAAGTTCTCCCTGACACAGCCTCCCTCACTTAGTAAACTCAATGAACTGGACTTAGCAGTGTCATGCTGTTTGGCGTACAAGTGTTGAAGGGTTCACTCGTAAGCACTGCACACTGTGAGAGCTGGGTGTCATTCTCTAAACTGAAAGGTCTTCCTCAAAACAATATTCTCCCACAAGACCTTAAGCATGAGGGAGAAAAAAAATGTTTTTAAACAAGTGCCTGAAGACACCAGTGACTACATGAACAATGTTAAGAAAAGAGCCAGTACACACACACATCTGGGAACCTCTGGCTCAGGACAAATGGTGAAGATTGGTTGCATTTCACCTATCTAGCACCTGGTTTCCTGTAATGCTCCTAAGACTTGATAATCACTTCCTCTCTGTGTGTGCATGTGTCTGTGAGGGTATGTGTCTCTGTGTTCACTTCAAGGTATGTGGAATAATGTGAAGGCTGTACAGGTAGTTTCTGAAAACAGTTTCACAGCATGAAACTGATGGATGTGTCACACCACAGGCCATGCAAGTAGGGAAGATGGAGAATGCAAGGCCTCCTCAGCTAGCGTTGGAGATCTGTGTCTGACAGAAAGGGAGAGACAAACCTGGTGCAATCTGGTTCATGATGTCCACTATGGAGCTTCCTTGGCCTGTGCTGTAGCTGCAACCCAAGGCCAGAGAAGTGCTAGTTTACACGGACCCCACATCCTATACCTTGCTAAACAATGAGCAGTGCAGACATCAGAGGTCTAGTGCACAAACTCATTTAGATAACACCAACAACAGCTGGGGCTAACACTAGGAATGTTTCGCGTATGTAGAAGAAAAAGAAAATACTTACTCCAAAATATATTATTTAAACACAGAAAATTGAGAAAAGAAGTAATATCATCACCTTTTCTAAAACATTACAAACTGCTGCAGTGTTACTGAGTGACTCCCCATAAGTGATACAGTAATGAGACATAGCTCTCCTGAGTTCCAGGCCACGGCCATAAGTGCTTATTTGCACACTAAAGTAATATTTTACCTATCGTTATGGAAAAGAAACATCGTACTTCCCTGTTCCATCCTTGCTCTGTTGACTGATTGTGTTCCCAGCAGACTTCGTAAGAACGGAACAAAGGACTCCGAAAACTCCTATCCACCAGACCTCACCATACTCGTAAGGACATCGATGCCAGCACCAATGCTAGAACAGCACACTATATTTTAGTAAATAAGCACTTATAATTATTAAGACTCTGAAAGGTTGTCTTTTTTTTTTTTTTTTTTCCTACATGGTGGAGGAAAAGTAAGATCTATTTCTAATTAATATAAAAGCTTTACTTCTGCATATCCAATGGCTTTGTAAATTCAGAAGTCTGATATTGATTTTTTGGATACTATTTGCTGTAAATTATTCACATGAAACAATTGACAGTAAAAGTAATGAATGAGCACTTATAGGATGCTGAGTACAGTTCTATAATATAAAACCAACTGAAAAAGGATCTGTTTTAACATGGTTTTTTAAGTTAACAGAGAATGACCTACCTGGGTCATAGCCAACATATATAATTTTCTCAGTCTACAGTTATTAAGTCAGTTTATTACATCATTCAGATAAAATATAAAAGCAAATTCTTGCTTTTTCAGTGAAAAGTAGCTCTTCCATCCTCTGGCAGCCAGAATTTAAACTATAATAAATCAAACTTATCTTTAATACAATTCCACTGCTATAATTTAAACTTCATCAGAATTAAGTTTGGCTTTAAAAACCATTTTGTGATGAGAGCTTGCAGGTATCCTTATTGTTTTGCTTTAGCTCACTTCCCCAGAAGTATGTTTCAGAAGCATTTTTCTCTTACCAGATCTGGGCTTGCAGGCTGTTACCACTGCCAGGCTCAACAGTATGGGTGATGGTAGCCACAGTGCAGAAGATGGCTGTTTTCCAACACCTTCCCTTTCATTCTTTGGAGGTGAGGCGCTTCTTCAGGACAATATTAATCCAAGAAGGGAGGAATGTCAAGAACGGGAGCCACTACAAGGTCATGAACAATCAGGAGCTTTTAGCCCTCCAGCTGGGCCTCCTTTACAATTTGGAATGCTTATGGCAACTATTCCAAGTTACACAGGATCAGCTGTGTCGGGGCCTGGCCTTTGAAAAGACCATTTTAAGACTCTTGAGTATAACCATGGAACTGTAACTCTCCATTGCCATGCACTAGGCCACCTCCATTTAAGTGCTGAAGGAGATCTGCTAGATCAAATTTCCCATGCTCTTGAGACAGCTTTCTTCAAATAAAGGGCAGGACTTCAGTCTTCTCCCCATGCCTTTTTGTATCAGCATCAGATCCCTGGAAAAAAATGAAAAAAATTAGGAGGGTGGGGTTCTGCAGTTCTCAGGAGTAGGGTTTTTCATAATAGGACACCATGGTGTGTGTCCAGAGTGATGAAGGCATGGATGGAGCAGTGCATGGTGGGACAGCCTATACTGAGACCTGTGTGCAGGAGAGAAAGGCATTGTAGAAAAATGACATGGCTTTGGCTATACTGCTCAGTGGTACCATTATCTGCCATAAGTTATCTCCTGTGCCAGGAAACACAAATTGTTTGCTAGTGTTAGCTGATCTGAACCAGCAACTATTCTAAAAATGCAACAGCATAAACATTTACATGCTGGGCATGTGTCATGGCCTTGTCTCATTTATTAGGTTAACATAGCCTTTTCTACTAAATATTACCTTGAATTTTAAATATGTACTTTATATGCACACTTCTCTGTGACATAAAGCACACCGAGACCACACAATTGACCTGCAAAACAATGGAAAAGAGAACTCCTTTAGAGATATACCAGGCAAAATACTATGTGAAGGTATATGCGTTTTCCTCCCATTAACGTACATACATAAGAATCTAGGTCTGTTAGACCATCTAAATTAGATTTATGTCTCCAAGAATACTAGAACCTCTTTTTTCACTCTCTCTCAGTCTGTATCAAAAAGAAGCTTTTCTTTCATCTGAACATCACGTTTTCTTCTAGACTAGCCTTATAACTTACTTTTCTGCTGTAAGGCCAAACTTATTCAGATGTTTATAAATGTTTTCCTGAATACAGATGTGTTCTTGAATTAAGACTGAATTAAGACTGATAAAAACTGAGTCTGTAAACATTGAAAACAAAGTCAGCTGCAGGTAAAAAGCATTCTTACATCATAGTTTACATATAGTGTTGGTTGCTTGCTATTCCCGTTAGACAATTAATCCCTAGCTTTGATCATAGTTTAACAGATTGTGTCAGGACAATCATTCATTTCTTCCAATCAAAATGATAAGAAAAGATGGACAGCTTTCTTGGAAGGAGATCTGACTTTTTTTCATATGAAGCTATAATTTTGTTGAAGAGCTTGTTTATAGGAGGATTGTGCCCGGAAGAAAATTAAGATTCCAGTATAGCACTTTTTTCTGTCAGTCAGAGGGCATTTGCTGAGCTAGCCCATAATGTTTTAGCTATGCAAAAGCTCCCAACAGAGACACATAGTTTATTGTGCAGAGAGTACAATATTTTGTGTATGCTTATTGCCAAAGTAAATCAAAAGACATGTCAGACAAATTCATTGTCATTGCAATCACTGGCAGGGCAGGGCCAGTTTCAAGCAAGAGAAATAAAGAATGCAAGCAACTCATCTAACTGGCAAGTATGACAAATGGAGACTAGTCAATTCCACATTTTTTTGCCAGAACAATTTCTTCTTTAGAATGCCTCTTCATCCACAGTAATATAAAATGTGTCACAGAATCACTGAGGTTGGAAGTGAGATTTTCTAATCCAACCTTCTGCTCAGAGCAAGGTCAGCCTGCTCAAAGGCAGGTTGCTCAGGGCCATGTCCAGTCAGCTTTTTAATGGCTCCAAGGATGAAGACTCCACAACTGGCCAAGGCAACCTGTTCCACCATTCAATCACCCTAACAGAAATTTAGATTTTTCTTTTGTTTAAATAAAATTTCCTATATTTCATTTTGTGCCCACTGTATCTCGTCCTTTCACGGGGACATCACTGAGTCTGGCTCTCTCATCTGTACTCCCTCCATTAGGCATTTGTACACATTGATAAGATCCCCCTGAACCTTCTCTTCTTCAGGCTAAACAGTCCCAGCTCTCAGCCTCTCATTATATGAGAAAAGCCTTAATAATCTTTGTATAATTATGTCAACAAATATATTTTAAATAATATTATATACGCATTTATCCCTTTGGAAAATACGAAGCTGTCATAATTTATAGTTGATAGTATTTATTCCTTTGTTCCTTAGCATGTTTACCCAGATTCTGGCATAGTTATTTCCAGGCTTTTTTATTGTTTCATAAATCAGGCCTCTGAAATGACTTACAATCCTTTTTTTCTTTTTTTTTTCTTTTTCCAGAAAAGATGCTCCTCATGCTCCATTAAGAAAGTACATTGAAGTTTCTCGTAGAAAGGTACAGTCTTGCCTGTTTATTTTTCTGTTGTCCTCATACATTGCAGGAAAAATTCAACAACGGAAAAAAAATTACAGACTAATCTCTTTTCCTGTAATACCTCAAGCTTGTGGCTGAAGCAATAGGTCTAGTCATCTGGTCATTACTTGTTGAATTCATTATTTTAGGCTGGTTTATTTACATACAAAAATGAGTCCCCATTGCACAAACACATTTGTTAATGATATGATACAAACCTATGCACATATGTAAAAGTACATATTTTCCTATTCTGCCCTCCACTAAATCTCATTTTTTCTTCTTTTAGGTCCCTAAAACAATCATTGCTATTCCATTGAAATTCAGCTCCCAGTCATTGCTAAGCAATGACTTATTTTTAAGCACAAGGTCCTATAAACAAGTGATGGCCAGTGAATACAAAATTCTCTTTCTAATTTTCATATATGCATTGACAAGTTTCTTGATTTAAATCTTATCTTTAAAAACTTGATGTACTCTGCAGCTTATGGTTGACTCTATGCAAGTGCTTTGTGATCACATGTAGGGGTGATGATATAAAAATAACTGATTTGTATTCTCTTTATGACTGAAATTCTTTCCATAATTCAGCTTGCAGCACTGAGAAGTGCAAAGGTAGCTTTTTTTTTTTTTTCTTCTTCTTTTGGTCAGTTTAAGGCAGAATCGGGGAGCTATTTAAATAGAGTTTTAGTCTTATTTTATGTTTGAAAATCAAAAGTGTGGCTTCAAATGACTAAGAAAAAAAAAAGGGAACTTTTCACATTTTTACTGTGTTTGATGCTGAGGTTCCTTGACTGTTGAAAATGTTAAGGATCAGTATGTTGCATAAAATATATATATTGCAGAATATTCTCAACATCCTAACAAGTTCACATGATCCTTGTGTTACCTTAGCTAAGTAAGAAAGCAGTCATGGAGAACGGAAAAATGCTGTCTATATCTTATGATCAACATTATTTCCTTAAAAGTCGAGTTGAAAGCGTTCCTCTAGTATGCATTTATTTCCAATCAGTCATTTATGAGCTTTAACCCCCACAGAACAGAGCTTTTAAGGAACCTTAGGCAATAAAAATTTTAGAAAGTACAAACAGTTGCCAATGTTTACCCATCTATCTGTTCTGGGGATTTTATCCGATCACTGTCATAACCATTAGATTAAAAAACTGTCCTTTTAAAACTTAAGAGGTGCCTTGGCTAATGAAATTTGGATAGAGATTCATCCACAGTTCAAGAGATTTTTTTCTTTTTAATACCTTCAGGAGATATATAAACAAATAGACATTTTAGATCAAATTCTGGTACAGGAATTTGGAGGTTACATATGAACTGAACTTCATTTGCATAGCTTCAACACTGATCATGGCAATAAATTGCACCTAAAAACATCATCCTAATTATCTGTCAAATTCTTATCAGCATATAAAATAACCATCAACTTCATAAACAGCTCACATCTTTCATAGTAACAATTTTGCAGAGCTATATCTTTCTGTGATCAGTACTGATATTTCTTTACTCTTCATCTCAAAATGTTAACTTTTAAAATCCATCAAATTATATTATAATTTTACAAAAGATATTACCATGAGACTGGCAGATAGTGACCAATTAATATTCTTTAGTACTGCAAAATTACTTAAGTAACAGTGTACATCAATGAAGATATTAAATCAGTTAGTTATGCATGTGACCTCTGTGATACACAGTCCTCTGTGTATCAAACCCAAACTTTTAGGAGATATATATTTAACTCCCAAAGAACAAATAACACATAGAAAAAAAAATCCTAGATGTAAATTTCTATCTTCCAGATAACCTTCAGATCTTTTTGTGTCCATGGATACTAAGTGACTGTGAACAACATTCATTTTAAGCATTGTGAATAATGTTACCGTCCAAGCCTAACCTTCAGTATTTAAATTTCCTCTGTCATATTTCAGTGATAAACCACATATGGATACAATTAAGGCATGAAACCCAGCATTTAGTCTAATCTCTCATCTTGGAAAATGATCTATACAATCTGCTTGATGTAGAACTTCACAGCCAGGACTGTGGTTGTGCTGTGCAACTATTAGTGGCTGATAGTGAAGCTGAAGATCAACTTTGTTTTAATGCAGTATATTTAAACCTGTTATACAGTTCAAAAAAGGGGACCTTATATATTTATTCACTTTTAGTATCTGAGCATTCAAACACAGAGGAAATTTTACTGGCAGTATAGTATTTTTCCATTTTTGTTTTTAAATAAAAACTGTTGCAATTATGAATCTGCCTTAATGTGCTTTAGTACTAAGGGAAACATTAACTATTTACAGAAATTCAGCTTGTTTAAAAACTTATACCTTCCCATCTCCACTGTATTTTATAAACACCAGGAATAAAAACAATATGTCAGTACACAGACAGGTACATACATGTACGATAAATAAAACAGATCCCTCCTGTCCCATGATTTCACCTTATTTTTCTCTCTCTTATGCCTTTTTTGAAAGGACCACAAAGCTAACAACAACAAAAAGTAGGAAAGCAAGATGGTAATTTTTTAAATTGGAGCTGGCTGTAATTTCCTGCACCAAATGGTATGGTGCAAAGGTTTGATACTTATTTGTTCAGACTGTTACAACTCTACTTGCCAACATTTCACACAAAACTAATAACAGTTATGGAGGGTCAACTCCTTGTTGATATTTGGACACAATTTTTCTGGCATGTTTTCATGGAAAGACTATTCTAAAAACCTTAAAGAGGCTGAGCAGAAGGTTTTGTATAATATTGAGTTGCATAATGTTCAGCAAACATGATACAAAAGATTTCTTCTTATAAAACTCTATTTCTTTTTGCAAACTATACAAGTGTGTACTAAGCCATCAGATGGTCTCTAATATGACCATTGTTAATGTTCTGCTCCATTCATACCTATTAAAAAAAAAGTTTGGGGAAAACAAGAGATGCTGAATCTTATCTTAATGCACATATATTGTGTTGAATACTAATACGGTTGTGTGCCACCACATTCTCTTTAGAGTTGTTACTTGTTCCAGATACTATTTTTCCTTATTACTGGTAACTGCAATACTGTCATTACTACTGAAACATTTTCTTTTATAAAGTAGTTAAATATAGGGAAGAATTTTAAAATAACATTCATTTTGTATTGAAACACCCATCTAATTATCCTTGAAATTATGGTATAATGTCAGTTATGGCAGAATCATTTTAACATTTGCTTTTATTAATCGAAGAATTAATTCCAATATGAATATTATCTAAAACTACTATATGATAGTAACTAACGTGTTACAAACTTATCCTATTTCAGTACCACAAAAAATGGTCTTTTAATTAAATATTTCATAATTCTGTTTAACACAAATATTAACATTGGCCAGAATGATTATTATTTAAATATGTTCTCAGTTTCATTTTCATACAGAACTTAGGTGCAGGCTATTAGATTATATACAGTATAGCATGATTAAATCTGGTTTTGCTTATTTTTACTTCAGATGTTCTTGTCTTATTTATTGTTAACATTTTAATGGAATTTCCATATTACAAACTCATGCAAAAGCATCTCAAATCCACCTCTCCTGTTCAGGATACATACAAATATTAATTCAAATGGCCCCTAATCATAAATGTACAGACTGGGGAGCAGGGAGATAGACATGATTAATTTACTTAGAAATGCCATAAAACTCAGTGATGCAGAATGAAATTTCACAGCAATAAATACATAAACATCACTTAATTCCATCATAAACTCTGAGGTGACAGAAATAATGATGAATAGTAATGTAGGGTAAAGCCTATTCTTGTTCATCAAACATTTTTAGTAGATAGGTCAACTTGATAGTATTTATCATGTCATATTTCTTTAAGAACTTTATATGGGTTCATATTCATCAACAATTAAAATTGGAAAGGTCCACTGATACTTAATCACCCTAAATAACTTTAAAATAACATTTACTGTGGTGTAAGCTTAAAAACATTATTGATAAATAGGTATAAGCATCAGAAGAAGACTCCCAGTATTTCATTTTAAATTGTGTTCTCATTCAACACCATGCAAATATAAACAAAACAAAGCCTCAGAATCCTCCCCGTACTTGAAATATTTGTCTTGACACTGAAAATACTGAATCATGTAAGATTGCTAAAACACTATGATTCCTTCTTGTAAAATGTAATCAAAGCTAGCCAAAAAAAAAGAACTGTAAACCAGAGAAACTAATAGTTTTTAAAATTACACAAAAAGCTGTTTCACTTAACATGTTCCTTTTTTCTCTTAAAGGTTTTGTCTTGTGCATTTTGATGAGACAGTATAAGCACGACTGAAAAGTATAATCATGTATTAGAGAGTCTACCATAAATGTATATTAAGAGTGTGGCACATCATAGAATTTAAGCCATATGTTTCTCTTCATGGAGTCCTCTGTATGTCCTTGCAGTCTTTGGGATAGGCAGATTAATTGACTTCCTGAGATACTTGTCAGGCTTTTTCCTACAACTTTGTGATAAATGAAAAAATAACTCTCTATGCCTTGTTTTGCATTGAGCCCAGACTTGCCAAATCAAAGTATATATTAGCTGAGGTGAGAGATGTCATAAAGGATACACACAACAGCTCTTTCCCAAATCCTAATGCAGTCCTCATATACAGCATGACAATTAGTGAAAAAGTCTGCTACATTTTCTATGTAAAGGGAACTGGAAAACTGTATCACTGCAGATACATACCTAAATACAAAAGCAAAAGATACCCATGGGACTGCTTTAGAATTATAAATTGGTATAATTTATCAGAGTTCATCTGCAATATGGAGAAGCCAACAGATGCAGAATTGAAACTGCCACCATTAGCACAATATCTGTCTTTTCATTCCTGACCCTCTCACACCTTTCAGCAACAAATAAGTGCATTAATCTAAACCTCTCAATATGAGTATTGAAAAGGTTCATGTTTTTGAAGGTAGGAATCCTTTATTAAAATTCAAGTTTACTTCAGAAAGGTTTAAGACGTGATTATCCTGAACTGTCATAAAAATTGGTTCCACTTAAGAACAGTGAGAAATTATATATAGTTAGCGATTATAACAGCAGCACATTTTTTCTAAATAATTGGAAGAACTCTGAAGTTATACTGATAATAGTTAACCACCATGAATGCACTGGAGAAAGTAAAGAAAGTGGCGAGATTCACACGATGAGTTTTCAGTAGAATCAGATAACCTGAAATGCTCATTTCCAGGTTAAAAGGAAAAACAGTAACAGTTGAATAAACCCATGATTTTAAAATTATAACTTACTACAGGCAGTATAATGCACCTTTATTAAGATTGCCAGGCATATCACATTTTCATATTTTATGCCCAGTCTCTTCAGCATGAAGAAATTTCCAGTTTCTTGAACACTCATATCATCTTCTGAATTTGAAAACTTTAATTACATGGGTTTTTTTCCTCTTTGAATTAAAAAAATGTATTAACTTACAGTCACCTAAACACATATTATCTTCAGCCAGTAACTCTTGGTTACTGCTTACTAAAACTGAGTCTAATACAAGGTCATCTCTTATTTGTTCAGTGATTATTTGGTGAAGAAAATGGGTAGGTAATGTAATAAAATGTCAAAAATTTAAAAAAAAAAAAAGTCCTGCCATCACTATTACAATTTGTTCACTTTTTTTAAGATTATTTTGATCCAGACCGGTTCTGCTATTATTATGCTTTCATTCCATTCTGTCTGCATTTTTTCAGCTCTTTAATGCTCATTCCTCCTTGAACACTTTTATATAGTTTCTTGGTTTTTTAACTTCTAGTAATTGAGTTCCACTGCTAGTGATCAGCCCACCATCTTTCTAATATCCTTACAGTATCTACTTCACAGGTATAGTTCTGGTTCTTCTGCTTGCTGACACACCTGGGACTGCCTTTGAACTTATTTGTAAACTTTGTGGTTATTTCCTGATGACTATATTCAACTATCTATGAATCTTTCATGAACAGTTATGACCTACTTAGCTGTTGTGTTATTATTACATCTTCCTCCCTCATGATAATTCTCTATGTATTGTAATGTCCCATGTGACTCGTGTGTGTGTGTGTGTGTGTGTGTGTTAAAATTAATCGTGGCAATTGCATAGTGAGTCCAAATTTGTCCCCTTTGAATTTCAGGATCTTTACAATCATGGCAGCCTGAAGGTTGTTTTTCTCCAAAATGGATTTCATCCAATCACAGGATCTTGTGTTTCTGAACACCTACCCACAGCTGAAGGTCTCAAAAACCTAGTTAATGTTATTTTAACTCCATAGTCATCTATTTTCACAGTTCATTCAATCCTTCCACCTACTTTTTTTAAAGATGAGAAAAATAACACTTGAAATACTTTAAGATTCAAATTCTTTGACTGCCTTATAGGTTGGCAAAGTAATTCTTGATACTTTAGGAGGAATCTGTCAAATCTATCATGATGGATGAATAGCAGATTCTACTGTGTATTATATTCAGCCTCAGATAAACACCTGCTGCTCTTTCCTCTTTTATTTGACTTGGTCTCATTTCTCCTGTTTCTCCAGGCTGTAGCTGTCTCACATCATCCCCTTCTATGCTCTTGTGGTACTAGCTGTTATTTTATTTTTTTTAATATCTTATTTTCAAATGCATCATCTTACACTAGCTGTTTTTTCTCCAGCAACAAATCTTTTTCTGAGCACTCTTCTCCCCCATTTTCTCTGTTTTTGGAGACTCTTTTCCATAAGCTTCTCAAATCTAAACTCTTTCCATTTACACAGCAGCTCAATAGCCAGCAGGTCTTTATCAAGTGACACTACAGTCTTTCATTGGGGCACCATTAAAGTTTAAGGAAGAAAAGGTGGCCTTTTTTGTCATCATTGTTGTCTCCTCCATTCTTCAGATCCTCTGCAGCCTTGCATCACTATCACCTTATTTTCCTTAGTTCCAACTCTGAAGAAAGAAAAATCCAGTTCTTTCTCTCAGATGCCACAAGATGTAGCATAGAAGATATGAGAAAAGATATGACAGGGAAAAGAAAGATGCTGAGACAAGCAGGGAACAAAAAGAAGAGAAGCAGAATCTGTCTGCCACAGCACTTGAATCAATAGGAACTATCAGAAATAGATTATCTGATGGAGTTCTGCATGGTTCACTCAGTTTCCCGTTTTGGTTATGAATAAGATAGGTGGCATATGATACCATTAATTATTTTGTATTTATTAAAACAAGGAAAGTGGATGAAAAAGGTGGTAAATTAACTATTTAAAAATTAAATCAGAATTAAGATTACCTCAACTAATTTGTATTCTCATCCAGCTTTGGGCAATTGACTTCACTGGATCTATGTTGATTTACATTATCTGAGAAACTTTTCTATGCCTGGTGTATGGCACTAATTTAAATAGGGCACATAACATGTCAGACAGGGAAGCCAAGAACTTGAAATGTGTGATAGGCTATCCTGAAATATTTATTGTTGCTAATGAGCAATTACCACCACTTCCAAAATCACATGCAACATAATTTCCCTTCAAACAGGTATGGATTCTATTTTCATTTGCTTCTGAAGACTTCTTTTTAAGAAATATTAGAAACTAATATGATAGAGTTATACTTCACAGAGAAGTTCAAAGAAATTTCAACTTGTGTGAAAATTCTGGAGAATGCTATAATAAAACCTTATTCTAGGAAAAGATTTTGTAGTGGATTTTGTGGGTTTGGGGGGAGGGTGTTTGTTTGGTTATTGTTTTGTTTTGTTTTTCTGCTGGGATTCAAAAGGCCAACAAAATATTCCAGGATGTTTCACATTATCTTCTCTTCACCGTTATCTCTCATCACAAGGATATATCCCTAATGGCTTTGCATTGCCGTTCATTTTATACTGAATATTGAAATACATTCTTAGATAGAAAGTATTTACAGAGATATCAGTATAAATTATGCCAACACATCAATTTCCCTTTAATAAGTTCAGGAGAATCTTAACTGGCTCTGAAAAAATCTGACAAGTTTTTTTTTTTCACAGTGTTTGCTTCAGCTCTGTGTTAGCTGTAGCTGTGGAAAAGACAGATCCTGCCCTTAAGCTGGTCAGTCTCCCCAGGACTCAGGCTATAGGAAACACAGTGCAGAAACACCTAAGTGGCTTTGCAAGTGCCAGTTTGTGCCTTACTTAGCCATAGCTAATAAAGTGTTATTGAACCATGCTAACTCTGTTTTGCCAGTGTCTCTGTACTTCTTGCCTTGATGTATCCCATAGTATCTATATTATTTTTATTATAACTGAAGCATCAGAAGTTCAGGTAGTGGATAGTCTGGAAAAATAGGAAAAACCAAAGCAGACATTTGGAATCTCCCTGATGTAGAGGAACAGCACAGAAAAAGAAACTTATGAAGTTGATTCAGCTCGTTTTCTTACAGCCACTGGAATAACTTTGCTTCTATTCATTCAGAGGAAATATTATTATAATGTTCATTCGGTTCAGCTTCTGCATTAACATTAGACTCATGTTGTCCTTGAATAAGAGATGTGAAGAGCCAAGATGATCTATCCTTCTGCAAGTGGAGGAAAAGCTCTTTGTATCTCTCTACCCTTTTGACCTTTTTTTTTTTTCCCTCTCTCTCTCTCTCAAGGTCTCCTCCTCCAATTTAGGAAAGGAGTTAACAGTCTTTCAAGGTTATGCTCAATATTTCAAAAGCTGTGTGTTTCTTTCCCAAATTCTTTCTCAAAATACTTAATTCAGGACTCTCTCATTTCATATCTGTTTAACATTTAGTCAAATTGTGGCCCTAAATGAGAAGACACGAGTAAACACACAATCATAGCCAACAGAGGGATAGTAACAGTTAAAAAATGTCTCTATTTATAACAACTTTGATACATATTTTTGAGTGGACTTTCATTTATTACCAAAAGAGATTATAAGGTACAACTTAAAATAAAACTGCCTATTCATAAACTTAAAATATTAATCTCCTAAATAAATCAGAAAAAATTCTTTTACAAGTTTCCTAGTTAAATGCCTGGAAGTATCACAGACTGCTTGATAAATCAGAGATGTCAGAAATTCTAGGAATGTTTTTTTCTAGTAAATCTCTTCAGTAAATAATGTTAGATCAACCTCAATCATTTCTCCACAAAAAGGGATTTGTGTATTTTTCTGTGGAATAACTATAAAATAAGCATAATTTTTCATGAACTAAGAGTTCTTTATGAATTATTTTGTAGATGCTTCCTATGTTTCCTATATGTATGTTGAAAAATACATATTGCCCTTTAGAACAGAAAAAAGATGCAAGAAAGAATAAGGCAATACATGGAGATCTGGTGTTTTACTGGATTTGTATGGAGGGAAGGAATTTGACTCATCAGAGAAGATTTTTCTTGTTCATTCAAAGCCACACAGAGATGCAAGGTTTGGTCTGAAAGAGCCTTTCTTTTGCATGATTCACTGGTTTTGCACAATACACTAAAGCCACAGAAAACTTCCAATCTGATTGCTGGCAAATCTCTCACATCCTAGTTAGAAGAGGACTTGGCCAATGCACTTAGCTAGGCATCTGAATCTAATTCATCATAAGCATGTTTCTATTGCACCACATAGTGTCTAGTCATGAATAGTACTTTCCTGATAGATATATAGCAGACCTTCTGCTTGTAAGAGTGCAGAAAATAAAAGCCAAAGCTTTTGATAGACATTATGCTGTTCTTTCCAGTGGTATCTCCCATTCTTTCTTATGATCATGTTGTTAGTCAGAACTCTAAACTTTTTGCTGAGTGTATGATCATTAAAATGATAAAAGCATGATGTTCCTACCGATATTGATTTTTTCACTGGATTTTCAGCAAGAACATTCTCTGCCCCTGAGAGGACACCAGCTGTGCTGCACAACAGGATAAATAACATCTTTCTGTTTCCCTGAGAAGGTGCTTTCTTCATCTTGTCATCTTTCTAACTTTTCCAATTCCAGTTTATTTTTCTTTACACAAACCAGTTTATGGATTAAATAAGAAAAAAAGTAAAAAGCAGCCAAATTAAAAGAATATAAATGAAGTTACCTAGGTGTTAAGAGTTTTTCAAGGTTCAACTGAAATATATGTTTTCTAGATTTTACCACTTATTTTGAAAGTTAAAGAGAGCAGCTGGAGTCTTTATGAGAAGGAAGGTTTCCAGTGATTCCACGTTATTGACTTCCTAAGGAAAGCAAAGAAACCAGAAAATATTGTAATATGGCTAGTTTTTATTTTGGTTTTAATGTGAAGATGTCTGAGCTTTCTTGGACTTCATTTACACTGTCGGAGTGTACTTTTCACAGCAACTAGAAGACACAGCTTTCCTAAATATGAAAGCACAACAGTGCCTGCATTTTTTCTGAGCAGTGGGTCACAGGTTTTTTTTAATTTCATGCATCATTCAGAATTTGTTTTAGTTATTCTGTGAAGTTGGAATGTACTGTATCCTCCCTGACAAAGATTAAAAAAAAAATCACAGTATTTTTGTCTTTTTTTCAACAGCACACACTTGATTAGCCACACATTCTTTTTTGTCATTAAGTTAGAGTGCCATAAATTACATCAATTTATCCATGAATTAGAAAAGAAAACTAATCTTTTCCTGTTTTATTGTGAATGTGTTCTTTTCTGTTCAGGAACACAGAACAGGAATATCTGACTTCTGCAAATTCATGAGCAAAACTGTCTCAGACTGAATAGGTTTCAATATTAACAAATATTAAAAAAGTCCCTGGAAAGAAATAGAAATACTATGGTGTTAGTAGCTACACATGTTCTGTCTAATCTCTATTTTCCCTCAGATGCTCATGATAGGGTGCCACCATTAACCATTACCATGCATTTAATAAATTTAATCCATGATACTGCTTGCAAAATATTTTCTTTATTGTTAATTTGTAGGTTTCAGTCTCTGTAGTATACACTGAACTTCATAATCCTCAATTTAAAGGTTGGTGTTAACATAGAGTGTAGGACATTATCTATCCTTAATCAGTTGCAGTCAGCAGCAGAACATAGGCGGAAAAAATGTTCTAGGACCTTTTTTGCAGCCTTTTGGAGCCTGGATCAGACCTTCATGAGTCTTCAGGTGACGTGTTCTAATATTTAATCAAAATTACTATTATTTCATAATGTCTAAATGTGCACCACAAGCATTTTCAAACAATTAAGAATCACAGAACCACAAAATGATTGAGGTTAAAAGGGACCTCTGGAGGTCAACTTGTACAGCTCCAACCTTCACCACTCAAGCAGGACCACCTAAAGTGGAGGTGGTGGCCTTAGAGAGGACCATGTCCAGATGGCTTTTGAATATCTCCAAGGAAATGCACTTCAACATTTGTAATTCTTCCTAGAAAAATTGTGGTGAAAGAGTTGGAGTTAGAGGAGTTATTGCTATTAGGATTACAGAGAGCATGATGACACTATATTGCATTTGTAGCTATGCTTTTGTTGTCCATGAAGTAGAAGTTCACTGTGAAGCAGTGACTATATTTCAAAGATAGCATAGTACAAGGGCTTCCATACCACCTGCCTTTGGGCACCCAAACTAAAATGTTAAGTGAGTCAAGTACTCTTCCTAGTGTTTTCTAGTCATTTGAGATAGTTAAGGTACTATGGAGGAACTTACAGGATGTCTTCCCTGCATTACCATCTAAAGGATCCCTCCCTCTCTCTAGGAAGAATAACCACCTACCTTAGTCTGGTAGTTATGAGATCTCCCAGTCCAGCCCAGAGATACAATGCAGGAAAACAAAACACTGTGCATCATGTCTGCAGCTCCTCACTCAGACTAGCTAAGAAACACATCATTCACCTCTGCTCTGCTAGCTGTTAGTATTCTGAATTAAAATAATCACCAGTGTCCGGGATGATATGAATAAAACAAAAAAACATAGAGCTGTCATAATATACATTTGAATGTGACTATGTTAATTCAAAAGGTCTATATTTCAAGCTTATATTCATAACCTATTTAAAACCATTTTGTATTAGAATAGACTCCACCAGAAACAACAGGAGGGCTCTCAGCTGCAAAGGCAAGAAACATCCTTTCATAAAGTTTTATAAACATACGTTGTGGGTACTGTACAGGTTATTTAAAGCAGCAGATTAATCTTTTTTTGATTCTAAACACACCTAAGAGTAGTAAGAAAACTGTCAATACATTTATCATTTTTCTTCTCAACTCTTAAGCTACCACAATGATTACACAAGCTTTTTCCTTAGCCTGCATGTATTCAAAAGACATCAAACTGGATTTGTTGCTTTGTTGGTTAGTAGCTAGTGATTAGGTCTTGCTGGGACCAGGACGTTTTAGGATGGTAGGCTCGGTAAATTTAATAATTTACCAAAATCACTTAAATCAACAATTGCTAGTGTGAAGGCATTTCCAGTTCCAAAACCCAATTTGGAGAGGTCTGACTACAAGCAGATGTTTTATGGGTTGGTGAGAATAGGATTGCTGCTTGAAGGTATTGAGTGATTCATTGCAGTGTTTCTGCAAGCTGTTACCAGAAAGTGGAAAGACTCCATTTTTCTGTATTGCTAGTTTTGTTCAATAAAATTTACATTTTATTGAACAAACTACAGGGGAGTTCATGTTGTTCTCTCAGAGTAGCAGCAGATACTCCAGCAAGTGTTCAGTTTACTAACACAACTACCCTGACATTATTTTCTTTCCATCTAATGAAATCTATTTTTTGCCTTGAAATATCAGAGCAATCATATTTAACTTGTTCTTAAATTTTGTATTACAATGTGGCTATGTCAATGCTTGGACTGTCCCAGAGAAACAGTTCTAAGCCTTTTTCCTATCTGTGCTTCCCCTTTGTTCCTATGAAAAAATCATTTTACGTTATTGGTCAACAGACACCCTGAAAATGTGCTTCTCTGTCTCACTCACCCTCTCTCTTTCCCCTTTTCTCACAGAAAGTTGAGTCAGTGTAAATATTTTACATGTCAATATTTTTATTTACATTTGCTTATACTTACATTTTTCTTTATTGCTTAATACATTCATTTACATGTATTAAAATATTTACATGTAAATATTTTTACATGCTGTGTGGGTGTACGGCAAAACCTAAGTTGTCAGCTGGTGTCCTGGGATTAGAGGTAGCCTCTCTGACTTCCGTATCCTCTTCTATTTTTTCTTGTTCTTTCTATTCTGCTATGTCTATGCTTTGCCTTTCACTACTTCAACCCTTCCTCCATTAGCCCATTCAGTGTCACTGTTCTCTCCCTTTTTTTTGCTCATGATACTCACAAGCTTCCATATCCACTTCTTCATATTACCTCATTACCCTGCATGTAAAAGAAATCGAGTTTTCTCTGGCATAGCACAGTCAGAGCACAAACTCTAATAGTATCATTTAAAAAAATGTTCAGAACAGTATTGCTGAAAACTATGCTTGAACAGCTCAAAACTGCTGTTCTCATTAACAGGATGCTTTTTCTTCTGAGCCAACTGAGAGAGAAAAAGTCAGTGGATTTTTATAATGAAAGGTCCAGAAACTTTAGGAGGAAAATGCAACAGCAACAATAAAATGTTGAAACGTGTTCTGGCATTGCAAGGTGTCATTGCACTGCTGTGACAGAACTGAAGTTAATGTAAGTTTTGACATAGACTTTAATAGGAAAAGCCCTCAGTTTGTTGTGAAAACTAATATCTATTTTTTGTCTGCTCTTTGTGACAAGGCTATGAAAACATATTACCTGTTTGCTGGCAGTGAAATACATATATGCTATTTACATTAGAGTGAGTCCCCTTCAAAGTCTTTAAAATGCATTTTGTGCAGTTTATGACTTTGGCAAGGATATGCCAAGCTTTGGGCAAGGATATGACAGTTCTAAAAGCAAAATATCCCCATGTGGGGCGCTTCTGTTTTTCATTAACAGAATTAAATACCCTGCATCGTATTTTGAATCCATCACTTCTTTTTAAAATTTCAGTCAGATGGTAGCTGAACATGAGAAACATATAGTTGCCTAAACTAGTATATATTATCCTGAAAGCACAACATAATAGCTAGAAGGCAGACTACCTGTGGTTAAATGAGAGATGATATACGTGAATGCATTCATTTATTAAGACACCAAATTTAAGGAGGTTTTATTTTAAATCCCTAGTTTCTTCACTGAAATAAACAGACATCCTAACCCTGCAGCTTCAAGAAAAAAATGTAACTAGCAATACTCTGTGATGACTCTTTTTTGGCCTTAAAGAGGTCCTCTGGATATTTTTCACTTCATGCACTCTGTATGCAATAAGAGGGAAAGTGAGATAACATACCCCACAAGCTTACATGTGACTGTGACATTTGTCAAAGCTGTTACATTTGATGACAGCTGAAAGGTGTGCAGTCTTCTGATTGTGCAGGCAAGACGATCCCCTTGTCATCACTCCGAAGCCTAAAAACTGCTTGGACCCATGCCAGAAGCACTGCAGTTTTAGCAAATGCAAAGGGTAGATATACCAATATTGTTAAGACCTAGCAACACACTCAGGTTAATGACAGCTGCTCTGTCAACTGCTTCCTGATGCAGAACTGTTTACAGATTAGGGAGTAAAGGTAATGTTTTTATAGATTTTTTGGGGGTATTGTGTTTGAATGTTTGTCTGGTTTTGTCTGTTTGTTTACTTTTTTGGTTAAGCTAACGTGAAAAAAATGGTAAAATATACTTCTATATATCACAAAGAAATAGGAGTTGCTGCTATTGGGAATTTTCAGACAATATTCACTACTCTGGAACACTAAACCATAATTCTGTATTTCATCTCCCTGCAAATAAGGCAAGAATGAGACCCTTTCAAACAGGATAAGAGTTAAACTATCCAAGTAGATGTTTAAATGCATGCTGTTAAGTTTTTTATCTAAATTAGGTGGTGGTTGGAATAATTGCTGAATCCAAAGAAGGCCAAAGGATTATTTTAACATCTGATTTGGCTCTGTGGGTGTCCTCCTGACTTTACTAAGTCAAGCATAAATCTCTCATTGATTGCAATGAAGACAGTATTTCATGCTGCTTGTATCACTGAAATGCAACAAAATATACTCAGGTTTTGACAGACTTTATACAATTTCACTCTTCCACTGTCAATGTCAGAGCTGAACTCCTTCCATATAAGGTGCCACAAAATGCCTACTTTGCTGGAAACTTTATCATTTTATACAAATTAAATTCAGAGGTACCATTATATGATCCTACCTGTAGCATTGCTTTCTAAGAAGATGTGAATGCAGAACGAGAAAGAAAATCTGCAGCGTCTCAAGCAGCCTACAGGGAGCTGCAGCTTATGACAAACATACAGGCAGCTGAAGGCCTCAAAAACACCTTTTCATCTCTAATCCCTGCTGTGACATCCTTCTTTAGAAATTTCAATTACTACATTGTCTGTCTCTTTGTACATCAAAAGCCACTAGGTTTCATTCAGATATGCTCTATCAGGTGAAAAATCTTTAGTTAGAGAAATATTTAAAACTTCAGAAAAATGAAAACTTGAGGTACAGGTAGGGTATCGCATACACTAAGGAACTGCTGGTGCCCGAGGGCCTGTAAAGACAGAGAACCCCTCATGCTGTCCCTGCCCTTCCCTTTTTCAGGTTCTGCAAGGCCAGGAGGGCTTCTCAGCCTTGACATTTTTTTCTTCTGATCTACATCTCTTGCTGAATTCATATCTGTTATGCCTTCAGGCACTAACCAGCACATCTGAATGGTAAAATGAGAACAGTGTTAGCCAGATATGCTGGCCCACTATGAAATTACCTTAAATAACAGAGAAGCTCAGAGAGTGGTAGAGAACTTCACAGGAGTCTGGATCTCAAGATATGGAGGCACTGAACGAGGAGATGCATAAACAACATTTCACTAAGCAACATCTGTCAGGGATGAAGATCCTGTCCTGAATCAGTGCATGAACTGTTTTTATTTGCCATTGACACACATTGATAAATACTGCTGTTAGCCAGAAACAAACACTGTACCCTCACGATTAACAAAACAATCTATACATGTGTGATTTTTCTTTAAGTGCTTCTTAAACACACTCCCCCTGCCCATTGGCACTGGAATTTTTCACAATTTCTAAGTCCTTCACATCTCATCAAACCAACATTTGATGCCTTTAACATCTTCTGTTCATGATCTAACAAGAGAGAAAAAATTACGACAGTCTAATCTGGCAGGAATTATTTAATATTCCTAGTGAGAGTAAATAAGCATAACCAAAGCTGAGCCTTCAATTCTCCATGATTATTTTGTCAAAAATCTGAGTTTTCAGGTGAAGGAAACCTCAACTCTAAAACTGCCTTTGTAAAAAAAGCATTGCTGTCTCTTGTCATTTGAAATTGAAGTGACCGCCACATTTTCTAGTTTTCTGAACAGAAAAACATTCCTGGTTTTTTAGCCACAAAAGTTCAATCTAGGTCCTAAAAGTCTTTTTTCCTCCCAGTGTCAGTATCAAACAAGAATCAACTTATCAAAAACCATGCTCTTGTTTTTATCAGTCATCTTTTATGAAGTCTTGACTACTGGTGATTGTAAATCAGAAAGCATACAACAGGAATTATTTTGGCCCAAAGGCCTTTTTAAGTCTAGTTAGGAAAACAAGAGTCTTTTTGCTTGCAAAGGCAAACAATTTCTATATGTTCTCAGTGACAAATCATAAGTAAGTCACTCCATTCAATCACTTTTACCAAATAATTTCAGAGTTTCTGACATACAGAGAATAGGATATAAATAAATTTTAAATGTTTTGATAATAATCTTATTAATAATAAAATATTATTTCAAAAGAGCTACGTATTTCACAAAGAACTGATGTTGAAATGACCAGACATATTTAGAGTGGTTCTGCTCAGTCTTGTGCTGGATCT
The DNA here is from genome assembly GCF_047716275.1 of Strix uralensis. Lineage (NCBI taxonomy): Eukaryota > Metazoa > Chordata > Aves > Strigiformes > Strigidae > Strix > Strix uralensis. Next base: position 46,453,048 of record NC_133975.1, read on the forward strand.
GATGCTGCTAATTTTTGATTTATTCATGAATTAAATGGAGGAATAGACAGTATACATAGGAAGTCTATCCGCAAAAATAAGCTGGGAAGAACTGCAAATATGCTAGAAGGAAAGCTTCAAATTTTAAATGATTGCACAGTGCTCAATTTGGGGCCCTGGATCATATTCTTATGAAGAGCGTTAAGGTAGTTCAACTTGCTTAATGCAACAGAGAGGAGGCTAAAGGACTACCTACACCTACTTGAAGAGTATTTCAAAGATAATGTACCCAAAGGCTTCTCAGCTGTGCCAGGCAACAGAGCAAATTGCAGGTGAGGAAGGTCGTATTGGACATGAGGAAACTGGTTTTCACTGAAGGCAGTGGATCACTAGAATGGATTATCCCAAGAAGAATCTTTCTCCTTGGAGGTTTTCAAGATGTAGCTAGACAAAACCATGGCTGTCCTGGCCAAGGATATGAACTACTCACACTTCAGACTGAAAATAATCCTATAATGGCGATAGTATAATGAAAAGCATGCAGAACATAAGCAAGTGCAAGATAAAGCTAGTCACTAATGCAAAATGGGTATGAGTTGGCTCACTAGTCACAATTCTGAAGCCTATTGCAGATCACAAAATAAACATTAGCTAATAATATCAAGCTGTCACAAAACAAGGGAAAGTGTACTTGGGTGCATAAACAGACATGACATCTATAAGACAGCAAAGGAATTCTTCCTTATTTATTCAGTACATACAATGTCTCAGCTGGAATATTGTATCAAGTTTTGATCACTGTACTTCCAAAGAAATGTGGATTGATAGAGAGTTGAGAGGATGATAGGATAGGAAGTTACAAAACATGATGCCCAAGAAAACTGAAACTGAGTTGATCTGGTCTAAAAAAAGAGGTATATTTTGAAATAAATGTTGATCTGAGCTCTGCCTGGTTTGAGGGATGAATAAATCTTATTTGTTCCAGAGAAGCGTGTCAGAGAAGCCTGTATGGAAACAGGACAACAAGCTGTGTCCCTTCGGAGCTGATTTTAAAATGTCTTAGAGAAATCTTTGAAACATCTCTTGGATGGGGAAAGATGACCTGTGATTTCAAACAACAAACACTGGCTTCATTTTAGATTATATTTTTTTCTGGAGTTGCTCAAAAAAAACTTAAAGAATTTATGATCATTATTCTCAGATTATAGGAAGAATAATCACACACAGAGAAATGAATAATGGAAGTTCATCACCTATCCAGTTGAAGCATCTCAAAATTCTACTGCATTAAAGACACTTCCTAAAAATGTCAGTTTGACTTAAAGTAAGTTTTAAACATCAAGTTTTTTATTTTATTTTTGTGTAATCCTCATTTCTAGTTCATACTGGCATGTTTGATTATTATGATAAGAAATAATGTTTTTAGCAAAGCATGGCTCCAATCACCATTGTGCATTTACCAAAGCGAAAAGTAGAAGAGGTGCAATTAAAATTGGATTTTGGTTTTAAGTGACAACTTCCATTATTTTTAAAATGTGCAGTGCTACAAGAACTTGTCTTACCTTTAAATGTAGGATGAAGCCTTTCCCAGCCTTACTGTCATGATGTCTATCAAATATGCTTTTTTCTGGTGGAAGTACCTAATCTTCTGTTTCATTCATGTACAACTAGAGGAACAGTACTGTAATAGCCAAAACCAGCATCCTTTGCTTTATTTTCAGTTCCCAGCTAGCCAAAGGAGATCTGGGGAGGAAAGAAAAAAAACCAAACACACTACAGTTTCTGCTTTTTAAGAAAACTACTTAATACAAGATTCAGAAAATAAAATTATGTCTACAGCTGATCTAGCCAAATATTATTTATTAAATACATTATTCATTGATTTTTTGTCATTTTTCATTGACTGATTTATTCAAGAAATACTTCTTATGATATTCAATCAATTCTGCAGCAGTCAAAATACTATTTTTCAAATAAATTATCTGATAAACAATGACAATATTATTCAAATCCCTTAGTCAACTTTTCAAATTTGTATTTATTTATTTATTTATTTATTTGGTTTTGGCTAGCTGCACTCTCTGCCATGGAGTAAAGCTCCTAAATACAAATTTATGATACACATTAAAGGCTAACAGACATAAGGTTTCATCCCAGACAGTGTTGTAATTTCCATCAATCTGTATCTTTCAGTTGCTCTTTAACATTTTTTGTTTCCCCTGATCCTCCTTTCCTTACTCTTTTCTTCTTTCCAGCTTATCATATAATTTTCTGGATGATAATTGTCTTTTTTATATAGTTTATATCTAGGATGTGACTCAATACTATATTTGAGAAATGTTTATGATTTGCAATCTTTAACTATTGTTAAAGATTTAACTGCAATTTAACTACTTAGATAAGACTTCATAAAAACAAAATTATGAGAATGAATGTTATTTGTGTACTAGAGAATGATGTGAGCTCTGCTTCGGTTATTGCTGTGGCTGAAAAATGAGGAATACATGGTGCAGCAATAGACAGGCAAAAAGAATATTTTGCAATTAGGAAATGTTAGTATAGACAACTGAACAGAAAACTCGCCCATGGGCAGAATGCTCAGAAACTGAAACAAGAATTTTTATCAGTAATAATGTCTTCCTCCTTTTCTGTATGTCTAGTGTGAGACATCTGGAACTACTTTTGTAGAATTAGTGAGCATTCATGACTGCAGCCAAAGTCTATCAGAGTCAGTTTTGAACATGTGCAACACTACAAAATTATTAACTTCTCCAGAAAAAAAACAAACAAACAAACCCCCCATAATTCCCAGCAACATAAGAGAAGGTTTATGAAATTAAGCATGGAAAGTTTAGATGTCACTTGACAGTTTTGGCCTTTGTCACTAGATGCCTCAGTTCTCCCTTCTTAAAATGAGCTGTTAATACTCCTATAGATCTTGGATATTATGCAATAAATTTGTATTATTTCTATGCTCTTTAAGAGAGTCTTCTGGGGGGGTTGAGAAGAAATTAATATTTGTTCAATGTATAACTCAGATATTGTGCATAAAATATGGTTCATGACCCTTCATCAATTAAACAGGCTGAAAAGAAAGACTGAATAGTTTATTAGTTATGCAGCTCATAGCTTATTGAGTGAGACAGTAACCTTCTGGCAATATACTGATTCTGTATTGAATGAGTGAGTACAGAGCATAAGCATGAAGACAATAATTTCAGCTTAATTGGGCAGCATAAGTTCTGTGGTGGGGTTTGTTGGGGTTTTTTTCCCTTTTTTCTTGAGTTCTTTCTCTTTACAGAATTGCTAGTCTTTTATTGTCAGGCCTGAAGGAACAAGCATGCAACGTGGTGCAGGAGGCTGAGCCTAGGATGGAGCTGCCATGGGCCGGGGCTCATCAGAGGGTATGTCCATTTTCCTGGCTCCTCAGTGCAGGTCTGAACAGGGCATGAGAGGCTGGTGTCATGGATTGTGTGAGTGCATAGAGTGTGTTTTGTAAATAGAAATTTTAAAGTAGAGATCACCATTCACCTGCTAAACCCATTCTCCTTAATAAATAAATTACAGGTTATATGCTCCTGAGTACTGTAGCTCTGTTCTTGTGGCCATCCCATCTAAATTACTCTGACAATGAACAATCTGACCAGGTTTTAAACACTAAAGTTCCTCCATTCCTTGTGGGGACTGGCATTGACAATTCAACAGTGGCTCAAATACCTAAATTTTCTCTTTATTTTTAATAACTTAAGTAATTGTTACTCTTATCATTAATTTAAGGGACATAGTGTTAAATTTAATATTATCAACAATTATTATATTGATCACTTTTTTTTGTAAATTCAAGCTGTTTCTGCAACAGTTAAATCCAACATGTAGGTGGGGCCTCATCTTATTCAATGCAGCTAATTTTTCAGTTCAAACTCAAGCAAAGTACAGTTAAAATGCTAACAATATATAACTGTAAAAGTAGCTATAAGTATCCTAAAATTACATCACCTCACAATCCCAAACTGGACTAGCTGACATGTTCTGCTGCAAACAAATATGAATCTATTTTGATTTATATTTTATATTATGTCCCTTCAGTGGTTTTATTTTTTCTTTTCAAAAACTACAGGCATACCTGTCAAAGCAGTAATTTACCTAACAGAAAATTCATGGGATCTAACACTGTAACTACCAAATAACAATATAAATCAGTCAGATAACCCTTCTGTTCTGAGTCAGATAGCTTTTCTGCCCTTAGTGATTAGGAGTAACGCTGGTCCTTACTTGCAGTAGTCCTTTTATTAGCTTGTGTGACATTAACAGTGCTCTTAGGATGGGATGTGTAAAAGGAACAAGTTTTAGAAAAACTCTTTTCTCTTAGGATATTATTAATAGCAGGAATAATTAATAAATAGTGTTTTATAGGTTTAATTAATAGAGCACAGGTGCTCTAGGAACAATATTGACAGTTCAATGCAGTATGTGCAGGTGCTCTAGTAACAATACTGACAGTTTAAGATTGTTCAGAAGATAAGTAACCATGATGACCGAAGACTGCATCGGTGAGCAGTGGCATCAGAAGAAGAATTGGAACAGAATGATGAGAACTAGCCGAAACTGTGAAATATAATGGACTTTTGAAATTGATGATGAATTGAGAGCTGAAAGTTCCTGGAAAATCACCAGACTCTTTGTATTGCATGTTATATAGAATCACATATATAGAGGGCGCTTTTTTGTTAGCTGTTGTCACTCTCTGAGGTGATGGTCCAACTCTGAGTTGTTAATAAAGCAAGCCTAGAGATACCTGCAGTCTCGTGAAATCCTTTAACAGAATGTATGCCCAGAGTTACTTCAGATTTTATCTCTGGACTTGTTTAACTACATGACTAGCCATCAGCTGTAGCAATCTAATCAAAAAAGTGACACAAATACAAAATGAAATGCAACACCTTCTCAGTTGATAAATGGACAAAAACATGTAGACCATTTTACCCATGTCCAACATGTGTATACTTTTCAATCTGAACCTTAGTGGCTAACTCACAAATATTTATGTCAGAAAGTTCAAGATTTGAGCCTATATATCTGAAATATGGAAACCTATACACTGATGCTCTGACTCTAAGGTTATCTCTATTTCCATAATTACAAAGTAGATAACTGCTATATTATAAACTCTGTCCTTATTTTATCAGTAGTGCATACTTCTACAATAATTATTCATAGAGGATTGCTATTAATAGTCTTATATCAAAGAAAATCAACATAATAGATCTTTTTTCTTTTTCTGTACAATAAAATCTTCATAGAAGTAATGAATAACATTTACAAACACTGAAAGAACAGACTTTGGCATATGTTGTAGGATGGCCCTGCAAGGAAAAATGTTCTAAATGAAGTTAAAGTTGTTCAAAACGTACTTGATCCACAGCCTGAAAGACTTTTTCCCTGTGAGTAGGAAGATGATCTCAGAAAATAATTAAACACAGCAAGTCTCATGCAACCTTATTCTTTCTTATAGTAGATGGAGTGTTATCAAGAGAAACTACATGGCTCTGCTTTCAGCTGATGGTCTCACTGAAAAAAACCCAACCAAACCTTCACATTTACCTGAATATCTGAACCACACATATAATTCATGATGTTATTTCTTTAGAGCTCTAAATATGATGCTGCCTTGGGTGTCTAGCACAAATTATTACTTTGACAATCAAAACCAAAAGAAAATTCCTCAGAGAAGACAGTAGAAATGAGGAAGAGAGCGTTCTAATCAAAGACTCCAGAACAATAAGAGAAAGACCTGCATACCCTACTCCACAGAAGCACCAAGTCCCAAATTATCCCTAACTGAAAGCCTGACTCTGAGAGACTGAGCTGAGAATCTGGCTCTTGATATTTAACTGCACTGCCAATGATTCAACTGTAGATAACAATGATATCTGTCCAATGCTACAACTTATCTAGCAGCTGTGATGTTACTTTTAAGGATAAAAGTAATTGCATTAACTGAAAATAAAGGGTTGTTTAACAAAGCTGCTGATAACTATGCTTTAAGTTCCTAAGTGGCTCTAATATAGAATCGGAAACCAAAGTAATCCACAATACTAGTAATGACTTTTGAGCATTGTCACACATAAACAACATTTTGCAAATTCAGCAAGATAAAAAATTAGATTCTGTAGTAAATTTCTTCTTTATGAGTTGCTAATCATTACTGTAATGAAAAAAAAAATCCAAATCTGTAATGTACTTGGCTGGCCAGGTGAGATAACAAGCCATCTGTCTTTTTTCCTGTTCCTTTTCCAGCACACAGGCCAGACGAAACTGATGCTTCAACCCCTGAGCTTCTCTGAGGCTGCATACTGTTCCAAAGTGTAGAGTAAGGAGCAACAAACTGGGAAGGTTATAGTTAGGGAGAGAGATTGTGCAGAGGTATAGTGCTTGCACCCCCACTGTGAGGTGGCAGTTTGTGCACAGCCTTGTAGACAAATGAGTTCCAGGAGACATTGCCTTCTGAATGACCCAGTGTTGGTCTGAGTCATACAGCTATCTGTCCTGACATGTTCTCACTCTGGTATTCATATGTATATTTTTCATATTTTATGCAGCCTTTGATCTCTAAGGGCAAATTATGAAAGAGAAGGAGAAAGAAAATATAAGACTGAAAATTATATCAAGAAAAAAGTATTACAAAGATGTTAATTTCCTTGGTGAGAGTTTGCTGTTTCAAGCATAAGATAAACTAAAGGTCTCACACTACATGTTTTGAATCGCCCTTCACTGCGATCTAAGTAAATGCCCAGATTCTGCTACCCTACACTGATGTTAATCAGTGACAATTGTCCTGATAAATGAGATGTCTCCAGATTTACTTCAGTAAACAAGGAGAGCAGACTTCGCCCATGGGGAGTTGAGAGTAGTCATCACCTTTGTAGAAACAGAGCCAAAGTCTGGGCATTTCCACAGCTGAAGAAAGTAGACAGAGCATATGCTGCCTCTTATGAACTAAATGTCACTTGTCTTCTAAAGCTGTCTTTACTGTAAGGTTGCTATTACTTGTTTCCCCACAGTCCCCATAGTAACTATAAAAATTTCATTTCTACTGTAAATATTTAAATCCCAGTCAGACCTGTTAACATTTCGGAGAGTAAACACAAAGGAGCTGTGTGATTACTCTGCACTGTTCCAGGCCTCGCTGGAAGGTTGTATCAGCTGTAACTCTTTTTGCATTTTGGGGTATAGAGATTTCTTACTAATTTCAAACATAATGTGTTCTGGGATAATTTAATTGTTCCAAGAAAAGCTAGTTACAACACATTAACGAACTGTTGGGTACTGGAGTGTTATTTCCTTTTTTTTTTTTTTTTTTTTTGTTGCAAATTGAAACGTTTATGAATCAAGAAGCATCATTTCATCAGGGAGTTAGACTTTTTCAAACATTTCCATTGTTTGAGCTGACAAAAGTTTTAAGTATTAGTGGTTATATTGCACATTATGGTTTTTTTTCTCAGTTATGATTAAAATCAGACATACAAAGAAAAACTTTCCCAGGTCACTGGAAGTCAGCATTTTCCAACAGTCACTACAATTACTGTGTAATTATTCTTACAAGTGAATTCAGAGGTTCTCATCCATATAAAACCACCATTGCGCTAGTACAAAAATATATGAAGACATGATACTGACCACAAAAGCCTTATACTCTAAATGAAATTAAATATGACCAAAAATCATATCATAGAATCATACAAGGGTTTGGTTGGAAGAGACCTTAAAGATCATCTGGTTCCAACACCCCTGCCATGGGCAGGGACACCTTCCACCAAACCAGGTTGCTCAAAGCCCCGTCCAACCTGACCTTGAACACTCCCAGGGAGGGGGCATCCACAGCTTCTCTGGGCAACCTGTTCCAGTGTCTCACCAACCTCACAATAAAGAATTTCTTCCTTATATCTAAACTAAATCTACCCTCTTTCAGTTTAAAGCCGTTACCCCTCATCCTGTCACTACACTCCCTGATTAAGAGTCCCTCCCCATCTTTCCTGCAGGCCTCCTTTAAGTACTGGAAGGCCACTATAAGGTCTCTCTGGAGCCTTCTCCTCTCTAGTCTGAACAACCCCAACTCTCTCAGCCTGTCCTCACAGGGGAGGTGCTCCAGCTCCCTGATCATCTTCATGGCCTCCTCTGGACCTGCTTGAGTAGGTCCACATCCTTCTTATGTTGGGGGCCCCAGAGCTGGACACAGCACTGCAGGTGGGGTCTCAGGAGAGCGGAGTAGAGGGGGAGAATCACATCCCTTGACCTGTTGGCCACACTTCTCTTGATGTAGCCCCAACATGATTGGTAAACAATCAAAGAGAAAAGATTGATCTGAATGTTGAGGTTAACAAGAAAACCACATCAATTTGCAAATTAAATAAAACCCAAATGTATCATTTCTGTAAACTTAAAAGTGGTTTCCATAGTTGGATTTTCATATAAAAAAAAAATGGAATTTGTTGCAAGAGATGAATACTTAACACTTTCAGTGTTAATAATAATTTATTTTCCTTCTCAGAAAATCTGCATGGTTTAATATTGTTCTCTTCATATAATTTGTTAGCTTAGTTAATTATAAAGCAAACAGCCTGAAAACACCACAGCTGAAAATTAGGAACAGTGCTCTAAGTGCTTTTATATTGATCTCAGACCACTCTTATTGAGCACATCAGCATAATATTAGTGCCATAGGCACATGTGTCAGTTGATACAAAATCAATTTTATCTATTTTTATACTTGAAGTCATATTTTATTAATGAGAATTCCAAGAAAATACTTTTTGAAACAAAATATCTCTGATCCCTCTTTAGGAGTTCCATTAATTTATAATGTTCTTCAGACCCTGAAAATTTTTCTGTTTTATCCTTTCAATGAATAGGGGTTTGTTCCTGTGACTATCAAGAAAAATTTCTTCAGGCAAGTTTCCTGAGATTCCCTAACACATCAATCGTTACAGAAAATAAAAACATACTTTAAACAAACTCAGCAGGGTTATACGCACAGGCACAATTTGCCCAACAGAAATTTCATATCTGTGGAAAACAAATAAATATTTCTGCTTGTTATTTGCATAGAAGATGGCTGAAAATAACCATATGTTTATGTAACATTTTTATAGCTTTTGTTAATTAAACTAAAAATGGGCAGCATAAGTCCATTCGATCTATAACATACAAATGCAAATCTACTATGCCAATATTAAAAAAATAGTGACTAACAAATCATGACATTTATATTAATTGCCTTATTTTTGGTCTCTTACTTGACAAAATACTGTTCTAAAGTTAACTCTTACCATAAAATACTCAAAGAACTGGTGTTCACTGAGCAACATAATGTGGAAGGGGAGAGTAAAATAAAAACTAGAGTAGTTAAGGCAGCTTTTAGCCCCTCCTGTGGCCTCCTTGGGGACCAATAGCTTTGTAATGACAGCTACAAATGGCACTCACCTGATCTACTGGCCCCTCTTTGCACTGCCAAAATTATCTGCCTTGTGCAAATTCTGAGAAGTTCCCTGGAACTGTATACATTTTCTCAACCAGTTGTGGTATCTGTCAATTCTATTGTTTTGCCACCCCAAAATCCAGCGTCTTTTAAATCTGATGAGCTTCACCTGATAACTTGCATTGTCGACTTATGGAGAAGAAGGGAGTGACACAGATTCCAGTTTCACTTGCTGCTCTCATATTTCTGTAACTGCTTTTGCACCAGCACTCTAGTTTGAGCCCATGACCCCCATGGTTAGCAGCCAAGCACCCAACTGGCCACTCATTCACTCCACTCCTCTCAGTGAGACAGGGGAGAAAATATAACATGAAAGAGAAAGCCTGTGGATCAGGATAAAGGCAGGGAGATTGTTTACCAATTATTGCCGTCCCTGCAGCCCCCACTGCCAACATCTGGGCACCTGCACTCAGCACAAGAACCTTACCTATATATTTCTCTCCCAGATACTGGAACATTTGGCTATATGTTGCCTTTGATTTGAAACTGAACAGGGTTTTCTTCTGAAATAAAGAATGCTATACTTTTTTTCTTTTCTTTTTTCCCCCTTTAGAAAATGAATAAATCACACACTTACAAAAAAAGGCCATTTCCTGGCCTAACCCAACTGTGTAATATATAAATCATTTATTTTCTACTCATTCCTCCATCCATCCACAGGCTCATCTGTCCCTATGTTTACATGTGTTCTAGAAAATGTAAAATTCTTGATGGCTGATGCAAGAAGGCTGTATGTATTTGAGACTGATAGTAGTGCATTGTTTTGAATGCAAGTTACACTATTTACAGAAGTCCCTCCTTGGTGCCGTGCTTATTGTATGAAAAAATTATTTTCCCTCCCATGTGTGCTGGCATCCAAAATAAAGTAAATAATAAAGACCAGCAAGTGAAACGTCACTACCTGTTTCAGACAGTTTGCCTGAAATCTACCAAGCCTTCATACAAGATCATAATTTGCCAATTTATAGAACAGGACAGAAGATTACACCCTGTAATAGATCAGACATCAGGATTTTGTGATTTTTTAAGTATTCTCAGGGATAATAGAAAGTATACATTAAATATCTAAATAAAATAAAAGACATTAAAATGGCATAAAAGAAGAGTAAACATTTTATCTTAAGACCTTCTCCTCCTCCTTTGGTCTCACTCACAATGGAAATGGCACACTGGTGTTGTGGTTTGAAGTCAGCCAGCAGCCAATCACCATGCAGCCAGTCGCTCATCCTTTCCCCACCCAGGAAATATGGGAGGGAAAAAAAGGAAAAACACATAGGTTGAAATAAAAAACAGTTTAGTGATGGTAACAAAACAATAACAGGAAGTCCAAATGAGTAATGTACAATGTGCTTGCTCACCACCTGCTGACCAATAGGCAGCCTGCCCCCAGCAGCAGTCCAAGAGAACAAAGGTCCTGCCACTCCAACCAGAAGTGAGCGAGAACCCACCTCCTTTATACACCGAGCACAATGTCACATGATATGGAATACTCCAATGGCCAATCCGGGCCCGGCACACTGGCTGTGCTCCTTCCCAGCTCAAGAAAATTAACTCTATCCCAGCCAAAATCAGGACAACTGGAAAAGAAAACCTGAAAATAGTTTGAGGAAGGTACGGAAAAATCAAGGACAAAAAAATACTCTAGAATGGCTAAAGAAGGAGCACTTACATTTACAGTTAGAATCAAAGCTTTTGTCACACACAAAGAAGAGGACAGAAGGCAGAAGCTGTAGAGTTTTTCTTAGGTGCTATTTGCTTGAATCAGAAACTATTACTTTAAAATAAAAAAATCTCTAGACCAATTGCACAAAAGCCTCAACCTGGGGCATAGTAATGGGTCAGAAAATAGATAATCAGGAATGATTTTTCATAATATTCTGGACAATGTGATTTAAGTTAGTAATGAAGAAAAACTAATTTAGTTTCATGGTTGTTTAGTGGACTGTGAGACACTTATGGAGAATCATTTAATACATATTCAATTTACAATGGGCAGTATTCCACATGAGACCTGCAGACAGTAATCCCAGTAGAGCAACTAAGGATTAAAGGGATGATCTGCCTCCCTGAAGTAGTTCTAGCTCAGGGCAACACTAACTGAAACAGCAGCCCAGAGATTTGTACTGTTCCTGAGCACCCTGTGTCTTTTGGGGAGGCAGAAACAGAGAGCAGAATGAAACAATATTCCTTATAAGTAAAACAAAAACCTACAGTATGTTGCTTTACCAGTTCACCAGCTAAAATAGTTTCTCATTCACCTATACTGGCAGTTGACTTCCTCTGATCTTGAAAAATTATTTTTGGTCCATTGAGGCCAGTTGCTACAGGAATTAAAGTATGAGTAAAGCAAAAAGAACAGCAGCATTATTTTTTGTAACCTTTGTGTTTATAAAATTGGATTCATAATAACTGTAGATTCATAAATGGAGTGAACTATAAAAAAATTTTTGCAAGGATTTTTTCTATAATCATAATTATTAAAAATATTTTAAGAAATGGTTATACCCAGAAGGTGAAGCAGCCATTTTTCACTAGGAAAGCTGATCTGCATGTCTGCCTTCAAAGTTCTTACTTCATAAATAGAACACACAGGGCCAGGGTAAATTAAGGGACAGGAATATGATTAATCTTAAAACAGAACAAGCTGAGCAATCAAAACAAACAAAAAATTTCTTGTAACTGGTGATACTTTTCAGGCTTTTCATCTTTAAAATGTTGAATAATTAGCAGTGGGAAGGGGAAAAAAAAGATATTAACAAATGTGACAGAAAAGAATCTCTATTCCTAGAGCAGAACTTAATGAAATCTGAATGTGTAAGGGACTTCTACAGCATCTACTTATTTCAAAATAAAATTGAACTAAAGAATAGAAAACATCTTTCCGAAGGCCATTAACTCAAAATCTACAATTTATATTACAATAACTCCCAACAGAATAATCTTTATGAACAAAAGACTACTTGACAGAGTAGTCATAAAAAGAACAGATGGAATTAGTATCATTCTTCAGTTTGGGAATCTACTGTTTTCATCATCATCCTTGCTACTATAAGGCATTGTATCCAAAACCTTGTTTTGAGAAAGGCTTCTGATGTAGAAGTGTATTAATCTAAAAGGTGAATTTCATGAATGCAGGCATGAAAACTGAAAGACTTTAAAACTGTGGATTCTTCAGCATAATCGAAGTATTCCTTGAAGGAGTTTGTAAGACTTTACTGACATGGATGGACAACTAGATGCAACTGAGTGCAAAGAAACACAAGCTAACCAAATTAACATACCAGAGAAAGTGTCTCAGATATGTTTTCATAAAGAACAGAAATACTGAAGTATCCACCCTAACATTCACAGAGTTAGATATTTCAAAGGGAAAGAGTAAAAAAAGATCTGAAGGTAAGAATCTTTGCCTATGATAACTGTTCCCCAAGATTTCACTCAAGGGACTGCAAAGATCATATATGGCATTCAGAACGATTCCTCAGACTTCTTTACAAATTTGGGACTGCAGTTTACCAAGAGATATTCACAAGATAGAAAATGAAACAAAAATGCTGAAATTTATCTCTTGGCATCTTCACTTGACCCTGAGTTGCTCCTAACTGCATGCCATCAAAATCAGAGGAAATGGTTGACTTAAGCTCCTCACTTCCCAAGAATACATATACAATGCCTTTCAAATGTTGAAAGGAGACAAAATTGGAAGGAGAAATGCAGGAAAAAACAATAACATATTGGAGATTTCCTAAAAGGCAGTGAGAACTGAGTCATGTCTCAAGTCATGTCTGAACTGTGGAAAGCATCACCACATAGTGATGCCCCATTAAGCACTGAACATGTTGATACAGCATAGTCTTATATTCAATGGCCTTATTAACTTGGATCCCAGAAAGAACGTAGACATGTTCGTATAGCAATGAGTCCTGAATAATTAATCTTACCCCTCAGCCAGGCTGTTAGGTCCATAATGATACACAAAAAAGGCTGTGCTATTTCTTTTCAAGGGCTGACTTCAAGAGCTCACCTGGATAAAGGTGTCCAGAGAATCTCTATATCTAGCTGCAATCACATTCTCTTATGCTTAAATTACAAAGCATCACAAGCGTGGTAAAATAAAATGGTACCAGACCAGCCCATAGGATTCATGACCTCTCCCCCTTTCCTTAAGCATTTAAGTAATAAGGATAGAATAGCAATGATTCTTCCAAAATGTTGTGAAAAAAGATACTAAAAATAAAGAGAAAAATGTATTGGTAGCTGCGAATTATCACATTTTCCATGTATGAAAAACAAGGAAAGAGGGTGGCTTTTTTTTTAAATTCATATGTTTATCTTCATAAAATATTTATGTATTCTCTGTATTGACACCGATATAAATATTGTATATGCATACACACATTTATATTGTAACCTACAGTTTAGGTTTTAAAGTCAAGAATTTAGGGAGTATGATGGCAGCCTAAAATGAGGGTGCTGCCTAGAATTATTTGGAAGACTATGTATGCTTTTATTGCACCTATAATAAAGTCATGATAAGGATCAAATCAATTTCAGTAATCCCTTCAAGTACTTTGTTTAAAGATGGCAAGATCAAGTATTCATTTGTCTCTGCTTCATGAAAAGATTTTCTGAAGCCACTTAATGAATAGAAAAGTGAAGGGAAAAAAAAGAGATCAAGACTACATCATGAGAGAACGATAGGTAACCAGGGTTACATGAGGTGCATAGAGATGTTAATGATTATGTGGTGTTTGCAGAATGGTTATAGTTCATTTGTTCTAAGTTTAACATGAACAGATTGTTTCATAATGCAAATATATTTTTAAGAGGACATAGAACAAGTAAGATTTATACCTTTTCTGGATTTTTATTAGAGAATACAGACATTTGTGTATAAACCACACAACATGCATGCATGCACACGCACACGTGTGTTAAAGATAATAAAAAATGATTCTATAAATTCATCAACAACAAAAGGAGGATTAGGGAAAATCTCCCTCCTTTACTGGATGCAGAGGGAAACATAGTAACAAAGGATGAGGAAAAGGCTGAGGTGCTCAACGCCTACTTTGCCTCAGTCTTTAGCAGTGGAACTGGTTGTTCCCTGGACACCCAGCCTCATGAGCTAGGAGATGGGGAGGGGAAGCAGACTGGCGTCAGCACAATTAAAGAGGAAGTGGTCAGAGACCTGCTACACCACTTGGATGCACACAAGTCTGTGGGACCGGATGGGTTACACCCAAGGGTGCTGAAAGAGTTGGCAGATGTGCTTGCCAAGCTTCTTTCCATGATTTACCCGATGTCACGGCTAACTGGGGAGGTCCCATTGGACTGGAGGGTAGCAAATGTAACACCCATCTACAAGAGAGGCAGAAAGGAGGAACCAGGAAATTAGACCTGTCAGTCTGACCTTGGTACCAGGGAAGGTCATGGAGCAGATCATCCTGAGTGCCATTAAAAGTCATATAATGGACAACCAGGGGATCAGGCCTAGTCAGCATGGGTTTATGAAAGGCAGGTCCTGCCTGACAAACCTGATCTCCTTCTATGACAAGATGACCCCACTATTGGACAAGGGAAAAGCTGTGGATATTGTCTACCTGGATTTTCAAAAAGCATTCGCTGCAGTTCCCCATAGAATTCTCATAGAAAAACTGGCTGCCCATGGCCTGGATGAGTGTATGGTCTGCTGGGTCAAGCACTGGCTGGCTGGATGGTCCCAGAGAATGGTGGTCAATGGAGCTAAATCCAGCTGGCGGCTGGTCACAAGTGGAGTTTCTCAGGGCTCAGTGTTGGGACCATTTCTGTTCAACATCTTTATTGATGATCTTGATAAGGACATAGAGTGTATCATCAGTAAGTTCACAGATGACACCAAGTTCAGATGGAGTGTCGATGTGCATGAGGATAGGGAGGCTCTACAGAGAGACTTGGATAGATCGGATCGGTGGGCCAACATTAACGGGATGAGCTTCAACAAGACCAAGTAGCAGGTCCTGCACTTGGGCCACAACAACTCCATGCATCGCTACAGGCTTGGGGAGGTGTGGCTGGAGAGCTGTGTGGAAGAAAAGGATCTCTGGGTTCTAATTGACAAGCAGCTGAACATGAGCCAGCAGTGTGCCCGGGTGGCCAAGAAAGCCAACGGCATCCTGGCTTGTATTAGGAATAGTGTGACCAGCAGAAGTAGGGAGGTGATAGTCCCCCTGTACTCTGCACTGGTGAGGCCACACCTTGAGTACTCTGTCCAGTTTTGGGCACTTCAATACGAGAGAAATATCGAGGTGCTGGAGCGAGTGTAGAGGAGGGCAACGAAGCTGGTGAAGGGCCTGGAGAATAAATCCTATGAGGAGCAATTGAGGGAGCTGTGACTGTTCAGTTTGAGTAAGAGAAGGCTAAGGGGAGATCTCATCACTCTCTATAACTACCTGAAAGGACATTGTAGAGAGGTTGGTGCTGGTCTCTTCTCACAGGTAATTAGCAATAAAACAAGAGGGAATGGCTTTAAACTGCAACAGGTGAGGTTCAGACTGGATATTAGGAAAAAAATTTTCACAGAAAGAGTGGTCAGACAGTGGAATAGGCTGCCCAGGGAGGTGGTGGAGTCACCATCCCTGGATGTGTTTAAGGGTCATTTACATGAGATGTTGGGGTATATGGTGTAGGGGAGAACTTTGTAGAGTAGGGCTGATGGTTGGACTCGATGATCCCAAGGGTCTTTTCCAACCTGAATGATTTTGTGATTCTGTCGTTCTGTATGCTCTGTGTGTGTATACAGATATATATCACACCATTATGGAAACTGACAATACATTCTGTATAGTAGAGCTTTTTTGATAAAATGGATACAATCCTTCACTGTTCAGAGTACTGTGTATTGTTTAAAATATACTAAGCAAATTATTGCAACAACACAAACACCATGTTTGGAGCTCTAGCAATGGACCACACAGTATTATAAACTTAAGAGTAACATTTTTGCTTGCTTGTAGTCCACAGTGCCAAGAAAAAATTGATCTGTCCTTAAAAAAAGATTCTATAGATTAACAATACTATGGAACTAATGAGAAACAAAAGATTCAATCTACAGCTGTTCAAGATGAAAAGGTATCCACACCCTGTTTCTGTACTCATGTCTCATGTGCCTGTTCAAAAGAAGAGAAACACCTCTATGGAGTCAGACTTGAGCTTTCTGCTATGGATGGATAGTCTTACTCACCATATGCCAACCATTTTACACCATTGTCCTTCCTAGTGTTGATTGATGGGATCAAGTCCTGATATAAATGTACCTTTCCAAATAACACCAATACTCTAAGAAGGAAAAAATAAAAGCAATTAAAAAAATGGAAAAAGGTGATACAGGTTCCTTGAGCTCTATTATCTAGGAAATTTTTATTCAGATAAGTAATAGCTTCTTTTCAACAGCTACTGAATTCCAGGTGTGGTAGCTTCCTTAGATCCTGATATATAGATATACATATCTGTTATATGTCCTTCCTAACATCCTTTAACTCTGAGAGCAGTCAGTGAGAACAAACAGGCAAATAAATAAAGAAAAAAACCCCTCTCTAGTTAGAAAATACTATTTCATTGTTTCAGCTTTAAATATGTTATTAGATGCATAGGCCCATCTAAAGGAACATTTCAGGGAAGATGTGGTTTTTACTCTTAGCTGTAGAAGACGTTATTTTCGTTCGCTTCTGTTTTCTTAATCTGACTTCTTTATGGCATCAGCCATGAAAGCATGCACATAAGAGTACAGACTTATCCTGTCCTGAAATGGGTCTTTTGAAAACTGAAAGAATCAGTAATCTGCAGATTTTCTGATGAATTAAGTCTGTGACTGTTGGAGGATTGCATTTGAATCATCACAAATTAATAGTTACCTCTAAACAGAGGTTTATAATATAATTTTCTACATGTACTAAGGAACATATAAATATTTAATATTAATAATATGAAAAATGCACATACATTAAATTAAAAACTTACTAATACTTTATGTAACAGAAAGTTCAACAGGAAAAGAAAGCAAAACAGAATAATAAGTCAAAATCCCGGGTAGTAACATCTTTTCCTTATCTGCAACATATTTAACTGCAAAGGTCACAGCAAACAGTGAGGTCACTTTCATTGGATGTAATAGAAAACTGACCATAGCTGTATCATAGTCCTCATATTTCAGATAATATACTTACAGCAAAACAGTAGTTCGTATTTTCACTACATCAGAAACTGTCTCCTGATACCAGTCAGCAGGAGCTGGATATAAGTAATTGGCTTAATTACACTGAAAGGAAAGTAGTTCAACCAGATCAATAGATAAAAGGGAGAATAATTTTATCTTTAGCCAATTAGGATATCAAATGGATAGAAGGAAGTGTAAAGGCCTTAGAAGACAGTGAAGACCACTGTCCTGTATCCCTGCTTTAGTGGAAATTACAATGAATGAGAACTTTATGCATAAATTTTCAATAAGGTAGGTATTATTTTTGTATATTCTCATTGATTCAAGTCCAATGCATGTTTTAGGATACTTCTCATTCCTTAAGAAAAGGTTTTAATTTCAACAAGTGCAAAACATAAGGTCTTTCGAGAAAACAAAGAAAGAAAGAAACATTGCTTTACAGTCACTTTAGCAGCCAGCTTCTCTCCATAGCAATCATTTCTTGCAGTGGTAAAAATGCTTACAGAAGTATCAGCTCACTGAGCTCATGTTGCTGCTTGGCACATTAGGAAGGTTCTCTTTCCTTTAGCATCCAAACATATAAAGGAAATGCTCCATTGGTCTTTGGTTTATTTTGGTACACCAAGGGAAAAGATTATTTTGTTGGGTTTTATTTCAAGGATGACTGGCTGGTGAGTGAAGTCAATCTAATTTCTCCTTAAGAGCTCTGTCATTACAATGCTAAAGTTCTCCAATGGATCCCAAAAGGATTATTTCACCTTCAACAAGAAGAAAAAGAGCATATGTAGAAAGGAGAAGATATATGGCAGAAAAGGAGTAAGTCCCGCTATATGACTCTTTCACCAGCTATAACAGAGACTACCTCTCCATTGTTCCTCGGCTGCCATCTTCAGCACCCCACACCTCCAGTCTGACAGTTCAACCCATATCTTGCAACTACAGAAACAAATACCCCTTGAGTATGAATTGTATCTATTTATGCTGTGAGAAATACAGATGAGAAAATAAAAACAAGGCTCTAAACAATACAAACATGAGTTGTTGTCTGGAATAATACCCATTTTATTGGAACAGGGATTCTTACCATAAAGCCAGATAAAAAGAAATGCTGGGAGATACTTGTGGTTGTTACTGTTGTTATTTTCAATCTGCAAAGACATTGCACATTTAGTATCAGCTTTTCATAGATGAGATGCAAAGTTAACATGTGGAGATGAAGTCCAAAATATTGTAGTCCGATTTATACCTAGAAAGATGTGTGTAGTCCTACCTTAGCTGAAACAAAGGAGAAGAAATCTGTGTAGACTCAACCACTACCCCTTCAAAGGATGTGGAAGTAGATCCCAGTATGTTAAAACCAAATATTCTGTGAGCTTCCCTCAAAAACCTGAACCTTATGCCATCTTTCCCAGGGCAAAAGTGCAGTAGAAGGCTTGGTAGCTGATGGTGATCTATACAAATATGTTTAGCATGAGAGAGAAAACGGTTGCTACGATTCTGATCCTCCTTCCTACCTATAAAGCCCCACATAGAAGAAAATACTTCAAGATATAATAAGCATGTACGCATGGAGGCAGACAAATCTGAGTTTCTTTATGTAAGCATCAAGTGAGCTGGACATAAACTTGTTATGACCTGGAAAGTAGAGGAAAGATTGCTGTGTATCGGCTGAAACAATTAAGAAAATCAGATTTCTGACTGGAAAAACATTGGAATGATGTTTTATTTTGCATATTAACTGAGATGTTTTTCTTGCCATGTAAAAACACAAGAAGCATGTTTCTTATCATGATTATGTCTTTAATGTCTATTTTGTGACCCTATTATCACTGTGACAACATGACACTGTGAATTGCTATGACATGCTGGCTTCCCGGTTGTAGTTAGTTGGACAAGCAAGAAATCTGTTCCTGAGTAGGAGTGGGAGTTGAAGAAAAGCACAGTATAGTGGGTAGAAAAATCAATACTGAATCTTTTATATTATTCATTTTTATATAAAATTCTGCTGTTGGACAAGTTACGAAGGAATTTTAAAGTTGTAACTGGAGTTACTACATAAAAATCATTGGTCATGGAATAATTAAAAGAGCTGGCAGGAAGAATTAAGGGAACTGACATTTACACTATAACCTTAGGTTACAAAGCTAAACAGCTGAAGAGAACAGAGTGTACATCCTTGAATACAACATTTTGAACTCTCTGTAGGTTTGGGAATTGAGATCAGCAAGATATATATACCCTGTCTACTATTCCCATTTTAAAAATTCTTATTTCAGAAGGAATGCAAAAAAGTTTTTCCCTTGAGCAATTTTTCCTCCTTCTAAGCTAAATTTTGGAGCAAAACTTTTCAGCAAGGCCAGGGTCCTAGATAAAACAAGTGATGAGAAATCAAATGGAAACCTAAATTAGTGAGAATTACTCTGATAAATTGGAATAAAAATTAATTCTATAGTGCACAGCAGCCTAAAGTTAGAAATCATTAGAGCATTGCACAGTTGTTATTTTAATTTAAAAAAAAAAAAAAAAAAAAAGTTCTATTTCAAAGAAACAAGATCTAATGATCAAACAACTAGATCTAAATCAGAAAAAATCTGTTATAATCTTTGTGCTTTAAAGCCAAAATATAGGGTTAAATTCAGGACCTTAGTATCATAAATTGTGTATATCATCAGTTACGGATGAATATCATCAAATGAAGAAATGTTCTTTTCTTGTCACATTATAATATAAAGTGTCAGCACACATGGATGATTTTTATGAACTTGCACATGTCTGAAATTATCTGGTAGATTTATGCCATCAATACAGAGTGTTTTCCAACCTGTACATAAATCCTTTTAAAAATACAGTAATCTGTTACTAATTGACAACTGTTGAGGTTTTTCCTAGCACTAATACAGAGCCCCAAGGTATGAGACAAGAGATTTTTGGATTTGTAATAATGGCAAAGTACAGGTTTGGTGATTAAGCCACCCTTAATTGTTGTTTGATGTGAATCATTGTTGGAAGCATGGCTTAGAACTGAAGATTGACTCTTAAACATCTCTATCCATGTTGTTGCAGAGCTTTAGCACTACTTCCAGTGTTTTAACAGGTGAAGACTGCTGAGGTGACAGAGCCTACCTTCTGCCCTCCTCAGCCATCAAGGCCCTCACAAAGTATCATATCGATTGGGAAGAAATGGTAAAATGGTTGCCGTTATCCAGCAGTTTTAAGTGTCAACAATGATCATGCCTTCCGAATCAAAATAACTGCTTCTTAAAGGAAAATAACATGAATCGCAGAGAGAGGGCCTAAACAGTTGGGATCAATACAAAAGTAAATGCAAAGCACAGATCAGACGGAAGATCAGTGCTGTACCATCTAATCTTTATATTTCTTTGACAAGATTTTCTGTATTTTCTTCTCTGATATTCTAAAAAGCCAATCTTTGTTTAATAAATGAAAAGCTGGCACTAGGTTTTCAAGAAGATCTAATATATCGATTTACTTCTTATTTGCAGAAAGTCTGTGAACTTTGTCAGGGAAAACCTTCAGGCTAGGAAAGCATCTGCCTCCCCTCACTTTCCCACTAGAAGAGGTGTTTAGTTTCCTCTGCATTATAAACTCCAACAATTGTTCTTCTGTGCATGCATTCCTGAAAAACAAAGACTAATACTGAATGCTTTAACTTGACAAGGAAACAACAATGCAAAAACAATAACACATCAATAAACATAGCACAGGAATTCCATGTTTCCCCCCAGATGTTAAGATCTTGTAAATTTAGTTTAGTTCCACATTACATTGGGGAAAACACATTCATAGCTTTTCGACTGTTTTTCATTAAATGTAAATTGTAATAAATTACATAACATTTATACAAAAGTAGCTTAAAAGAGGTTATTTAGGTTGAAAAGCCCAAATGTTAAAACATGACAGATCAACACTTCCTTGGACAATTGTAATTCCTTTGTCATTGTGTTTATGCAACATGACATGATCTTCAAGTTCAGGATCAAATATATTCACCACAGACTGTTGCCTCACTCAGGACTAAAGCTGCATAAGAAAATGAAAATATGATTCTTTAAGGGTTTGCCTTTGCAAATGAAAAGTTTCTGGACATCTTACAACATTCTTCAGTTTTCTTTTAGCTATATATTTTTGCAGTTAGCAACAGAGTATCTACATTATTTTTAGATTTTACACTCAGGATAAATTAAGCATCTTTGTTTTATTTGGTTTCACTTTGTAGTACGCTAGCATGAGCCTAGAAGACTCTGGGACAAACTACCTTCATGCCTTTCTTAATGTCTCCATAACTGTGCCTGAGTTTATGTACTTCATACTATACAGAATATCCAGACCTAAACCACAATCAGTCCGTACTCTACTTGTTTTCCCTAAAATATTTCTTCCATCTAAACCACATGGTTTTACTGAAATTTAAAGGTAATCTCAAAGAACCATAAGAACTTCTGCCTATACAGAAAGTTCACGTGTACTGCTTTTCCAACCATTACATAGATGCTACAAATATGCAAATATTAAAAAAAAAAAAAATGTCAGTGCTCACCAGGTAGGAAATCAAAGTGATAAATTAGTTCCTGCTGTTAAACTGTTTTGATATTTCAGTGGTGCCAGGTTCTTCCTTTAACACCAACAGGACACTCAGCGAGAAACTGTGCCCATCTTGGGGTATTAGTGGTGTGATCATTAAAAGGTGCAGAGGATTGTTGTTTGAAAACTAACACTACTGTGTCAGTGTATTTTAGCAGTTTTCTTCTTTCTTTGCAAAACGGAAATGCAGGGAAATGACGTGTGCTAACTGACAGCTTGCCAGCAGGAGTATGATTGAGAGCATTTTCTATGAAACACCAAGATAACATTTTTTTCCTGCAAACTGTAGTGGAAAGCTGTCAAATTCTGGTCTCTTCCTGTGCATAATGAACTTGTGCTGATGTTATATAGTTCTGACTGATGTGGGGATTATAAATTATTCTTAGGCATGTACTGTTACCTTTGTCATTTGCATGTGTTTTGAAAGTGTTTTGAACATTTATTATGCCCATAACCTAAGCACCCTAAGCTCTTCATCACCTGGTGGGAATAAAGAGCCTGTGTAAAATCCATAGAAGGAGTTTCTCTGTAAATATAGACTTTCAGCTGTAACATCAAATTGAGTTAGCTATTTGCTTTATCTTCTCTCTTTTTCCATAGCTTATAGACTGCATGACTTAGTCACTTTTAATCTTCTTTCAGTTTACCATTTATATTTCCCCCCACAGGCATAATATCTTTCTGATGTTGGCATTTTTAAACGTCAGATATCTGCTTCCTCCCCAAAAAATGGTTTTCCAAAATATACCCTGACAATTAAAGCCAAAATTCTTCAAATCAGACATGCCTTGTAATTGCCTCGATTTTTGAGTGCCTGTTTATGCTTGATTTTCAGAGGCACAAAGTGTCATGACCCTGGTAAACACAATGGAGATTGTGGCAGAATGGCACTTACAGAAATCAGAGACAAACACCTGGCACTCACCTTTATTGCAATGGGCTTGTATCCAGAACCCACTGCAGTTAGGTTGGTTAATTTCAGATAACTTGGTTATCTCAATATAACAATGTCTTAATGAACACTTAGTTTGTTAGTGTAAGATCAAGGTTTCATCGGGGTATTCACCTGGTTCCCTGCTGAAAAGTTAGGGTATCATTTTCAAGACATTTAAAATCTACACCACTGGAAAGAGACTGCAGGTATTAAGATATTTGTCTTCTAGAATATTTCTGTCCTTTCTGGTACAGTCTTCTAGATCACAAGGGTAACCTGCACCTGACCATTTAACCAGCTATTGCCAGCTTAGTATTTGGTAGCTAGTTCTTGTTGCAACATTGAACACTGTTTGTTTCCTTTCCCCCTTCAAAGTAGGAAAACATTTTAACTTTCTGCCTCAGGCTATTAGATTTTAAAGATTTAGGTTTGGCCTTTTTAATTTTTTTTTAAATTCCCTGCACAATCCTTCAGCAACCCGTTCGCACAAGACATGTTGAGTATCAGTGTTTCACTGTTGGCATTCAGTGAGGATGCATGAGAGGGAGGTAGGGTGAAAGCAATGAGACTGGTTTCATCCATCTCTACTGTCAAATTAGACAGCTTTGAAACATAAAAAAAGCTTGCCATTCTACTGATAATAATTTAAAAAATTTAATTGCAGGGAGCTGCTGACAGACCAGAGCTATGTCTTTGCCTTATGGAAGCTGCTGTTCTTATAATTTGCTCATAATTAAAATAGGTCTCTAGAGAAATGGAGACATTGTAAGGTAATTTGTACATAAACCATACTTTTCTCCTTTGGTGGCTCTTTGTTTATCAAGGCTCATTCTAGAAGCAGAGGACAGATCTTTCCCTTTGAAATCCAGAAATTTCCTTCATGGTCAGCTTCAGGGAAGTCACCAAGTGATGCTATGTACTTGGGCAGCACTCCTGGCTGTTTATGTAACACCCAGAACAGCCCTGCTGGATAAAGATATGAAAGAAGTAAACATTAACACCATAGAAAAGGACAAAACAATTCCCAAATACAACAGAATCAAAGAAAAATATTTGTGACTGCCTGTGAACCACACAATAGCACAAAACACTTCACAGCTGTAGGTGTGAAAAGCCTCAGAATTCAGAGCTCTTCAGCAGTTGCGTCAAGCTTACAAAAGGCTTCAGGAGAAATAACTGAAGTTTGTGTCACATTTTAATGAAAAATGTTGGGTTTGGTAAAAAGAATAAGAGATTTTAGGTTTATTTTTATGTTCAATAGTTTAACAATAAAACAGGAAAAACAAATATTAATATTTTTTCTGTTTAGTCCTTTTTAGCTAACCTTTATGTTCTTACTGATAGGTAAAAGAAAATAAAATATTGAAAGTAAACTATTTAAAAACTCCCATATATAACTCAGAAGTAATAAAGTTCAAGAGAGATTAATATTTTTTTATTCCCACATTATTCTTTGCCTCTATTTTCTGACCCATCTGAGACCATAAGTATTAAATGCAGCTCTTTGTGTGGGCAGGCTTTAAAAAAATCAGAGGTTTACATGCTGCTGTGAAATACAGAGGAAAGAGACATGGATAATGAGTATTACAACCTAAAAATATGTTAAACCTATTGTAATTACCTGTGCTACAATATAGGTAAGAATATTAGCTGTTTATTAACACTTTCTCAATGGTCATTACTAACTTCCTCTCCTGACTCATGACAAAATTTATGACTGTTGATTTCTTTACTATGACAAAGTTGTGTGGAAAAGATCAATACATAAGTGTTCAAGAAACTGAACTTCTAAGGTCACACAGGCAAAATTTCTGACAAGAGTTTCCAGGAAAAAATAGAATACTATGTCTTGTGCCAATAATACATTATGTTCTTCTTTGTATAGGCTCAGAATGTTTTGTTGATGAGTAAGGTTATTATATACATAGCCATGCATGATTTAGTTGTGGGTTTTTTTCTTGTCATACAGAAATTGTTTTCTGAACAGAATTTGAAAACTTTGTGCATTTTCTGGAGCCTGTGGATATCTTGCAGTTTGATTTGCTTCCTGGATTTCTGGAGATAATGGATAAGAAGTGACATTAGAATTGGATGTTTCATCTACAGTAAAATAATTTGATGCACTCAAGATCCTGTTTAATTATAACGAATGTGCTATCCAGATACATTCCATGTGCAGGAGTAAGTCGGACATTAGATTCACAGTACCTGTATCGCACCATGTTCACGCATATAATTCTACCTTGGATATCCTGGACATAAAAATGTCAACCATTGCTTTTAAGGAGAGGTACAATGTAAAAGATCCACTGGCTCTCTGCTCATTCCTTTACCTTTAGTGCAAAGGAGCAGTGATCCTGCAGAAGCTGTCTCTCCACTCTTTTTGGGGTTGGTAGATATATCTATACAAAAAAATATATAATACTTTGACACATTAGGGACTGTTGAATATGAGAATGGAAAAGTTATTATAATTGTTGTTAGTTTTATTTGATTTTTAGTACTTTCCCTTAAATTACTTTTTAATATTCCATATCAAATTCACACAACTGTAATTTCCTGGGACCACAAATTTTACCCCCAAACTGTTAAACAATTAATAAATATGAGAAAAGTGTTACCTGCTTCAGCAGCATAAGTACAACCACTTATTTTCTTCAGGTCAGTACCAGTCAGAACAGTGCAAACCACATTATTTGCTCTTGTTAAAGAAAACTTCATATTAGGATGCACAGATGTGAGTACAATCACAACACCTGAATTTAATCTCATTGGAACTGAGGCCTTGCCTCCCTATAACCAACTATCTGAATTATACTTACCAATGTATATTCCAGAAACTAAATTTCTTTAGACAGTCAGAACTTCTTTCAAGGGAATCTTGAATTTTCATGTGAGCTGAATATCTTATGTCTGTTAGGATTTGTTTAGGTTGCTTTTCTGCTTTTAAGTGTGTTTTCCAAAGTCAAACTTCATACTGTTCCTAATATCTTGTGTGGAATTTTTTTTCCAGTTTGAGATTCAAATCTACAAAATGCCATGTAAATCTGTTCTTTAGTTCATGAAGTAAATTCCCTGATGCATCTGAGGCAATTCAATTGTTATTTTCCTTCTTCAGCATAGAATAGGGACAAGTAGACGAATCAGCAGAGGCAAAGTACAGTGGAGCAACTGTCTTCTATACATGAACCTGGAGTAATGTTCTCACCCATGTGCCTAGTACAGAAATTAGCAGTGGAGTTATGTTTCCTTTCCCATTTCAGTATGTCACTTTACCTTGAGAAAGGTGGACAGTTGCTGTGGTGGGTATGGGGAAGAATTTCTTCCTCTTTTCTGTTTCATCAAACATAAAGCCATATGACCCACCCCATTTTAAATCCTTTCAAGATCTATCCTTACACAAAGGAAAAAAATATATGTGCAGTTATAATACTTAATCTGCCACAAATATGCACTCCAAAGTCCAACAAGCCTCTAAAACTATTTGGTTCCATCAGCATCTGTGCACCAGCAATAAGGGTCCTTCAAGAACACCAGAATCAATAGGACATTAAGACATGAGTGTCTAACTATTCACCAAATTAGTATAATTATACTAGGACATAAGAACAAAATGTCAGCTAGGTAATCTTGCTCTCCATTCAATATCAGTTTGACCTAGACACAAACATACCATCAAGTATTGGACACTCTAATTGTGGAAAAAAACATGGTTTAGCTAGGTGATGACCAGATAAGAATAACAAGATCAATTAGTAATAAAAAAAATATAAACTACTAGAAAATACTGGAAACATGTTTTATTAAGTCTGGAAAAAAAACTACTAAACAAACCTAAAAAAACCCCACCTTTCAGGAGACATGGTCATAATTTTCAAATATATAAAAATCTACTGCAAAGCACGCTCACTTCTTTTCATCCTAGTCCCTGAAGTCAAAAAGAGAAATACTGGGTGTTGGAAAGATTGTGGAATCATAAAGGAAACATAGAGAAACACTTTCAAAAAAGTACAAGGATAAACTCACAAAGGAACTTAAGCATTGGAGAACAGTATTATGTCTGTCAGGAGTCTCTCAGTCCATCTGTCTATCTGTCTGTCTACTGCAATAGTGTCAAAGAGAAATTAACTAAAACACGTTTCTCTAACTCTGAGATTTTTCCATTTTAACTTTCTTTTATATGAAGAAGCATTTTCAGTCCCTACTATCCCTGCCTATCAAAGAAAAACCTTAGGCAACAGCTGATCAGAAGTCAATACGACAACCAGAACAGAATGGCAATCAACAGAGCTACATCAGAGCAAAACCAGAGTAAGATGAACATCACGTTCTGAATCTTGACATTGCTAACCAAAACTTAGTATGCTTTTACCTAAGGCTTTCTTTAAGATCAAATTAAAATATGAGACAATGAGTTTAAGAAAAATCTTTCATATACTTAGCCTTTACCTAGGGAGTTTATACAACTGCAAGAGAAATTGAAGGAAACCCAAGCTTTATAAAACCTAACTTTAAGATTTAAGAAATCTTACTTTGATTTCCTATTCCCATATTGCAGCTGTTCACAAAAAGATTCTGCATACTTCCACACAATGGCAACACCTTTAGTAAGATCAGACTGATGTATCTTCACTGACTTTGATGTATATACCTTGATCTGCATCAGGTAGAAATCTGGCCCTTTTCGCTTTTACACTCTTTTGTTGTAAATTCTTGCGCCAATGATAAATTTTCTAAGATAAATCAGATAGAAAATAATAACCTGGGGTTTTTTAATTTTAAATGCCTGTATTAATCTTTTTTTCTGCCATCTTGCCTTATAATATAATTCACAAAAATTTATTTCACTTTAATTTCACAAAATCAACTCACTTTCAACCAGTGAGACCATGCTAAAATGTGATTCCTTAGTGGGATTCCTGATTAAGAATCCCACTATCTTCTGTCGGTCTCAGTCCAGCCGGGATCGGGGCGACACAGAAGAAAGACAAACTCACACCAGTTTATTGAAGGGGAGGTATTGCTAAGAACAAATGCCACTGCACTGTGTGCCAGCTCCCAATTTATTCCCACTTGTTTACATAGGTTTGTTTTTACTTCTACACCCTACTGACCTTCAGGTTTTATCTGTTTACTGCTCACATGCTCACCATGCATTCTGCAGGCAGTGTTCCGGCCTGCTGTTTCTAACGCTCACAACACGGTGTTCCAAATATTGCCTCAGTTTCCCACAATCGTTCTTCTAACCTCAAGGTCAGTTTACATTTTGATAACCACTAGTTCTTAATTCCCACAATCTTATGGTTTTGTCCATGAAATATCTGCACGTAAATCAGAGTTTTCTTGAATTTTCTACTCTTTCAGATTAGTAGACAAGTTATAGGGGGATTTTGGTAAGAGAATGTGCTGATTTTGTCTGAGATAGGGTTAATTCTCTTCATAGGATCTGGTATGGGGCTATGTTTTCGATTTGTGCAGGGATGTTTTCATTACTGATGAGCAGTGCTTACACAGAATCAAGTACTTTTCTGCTTCTCACACCACCCCACCAGTGAGCAGGCTGGGGATGCACAAGAAGTTGAGAGGAGACACAGCTGGGACAGCTGACCCCAGCTGACCAAAGGGACATTCCATACCATATGTTGTTGTGCTCAGCATACGAAGCTGGGGGAAAGAAAGAGGAAGGGGGTGACAGATTCAGGGTGATAGCATTTGTCTTCCCAAGTAAACAGTATGCATAATAGAACCCTGCTTCCCTGGAGATGGGTGAGCACCTGCCCGATGATGGGAAGGGGTGAATGAATTCTTTGTTTTGCTTTGCTTGCACATACAACTATTGCTTTACCTATTAAACTGTCTTTATCTCAACCCACGAGTTTTCTCACTTCTACCATCCCATGATGGAGGAATGAGTGAGCGATTGTGTGGGGCTTAGTTGCCGGCTGGGGTTAAAACATGACAGAAACAGACAGAACAATTGGAATAATAATCTTTCTAAACATGAGAGAAACATACACTGCAGCAGTAACTAGTCAGCAAAGACAGATGATGTTCTGTATTTTAGGAGACCAGGAAATCATTTCCAGAAAAAAAAAATTATAAAAAGGGACATTACATATTCAGTTACGATTAATATTTCTAACATGTCTTTGAAACTCATTTTCCATGAAAATCAGTTGTTCAGCTGTTCACATAGAATAAACACAAAAGGAAATTGAATATGCTGTTACAAATTAATTAAAAGCCTCTGGTAGTACATTGATGGACATACATAAGAAGCTACAGAGCTATTTATTTTTTGAACAATCAAACAAATCTTTGCAGACTTATGTTTTTCATATTTTACCCAGATGCTACTGCCCTGATTTCTGCTTAGCAGAGAGCTCCTTGTTTCTGAAGTATAAAAGTCTGTTTATCTAAACCCTTTGACTTTATTCAGTTGTGTCACATTTATGTGCAGCTTTCTTATAATATGCTTAGGGCAAGTAACTCGGGGATCAGTCACCAAAACCTGCTGTTGCTTGAAGTGCATATTTACAGTCATATCTGGTTTCAGTCAAAATAAGACAAAGAAAAAAGTTAGATGTCTTCATTTGAGCTAAATCCAGTGCCCCGAGGTATCCAAGACAGCCACACAGAGCTTGCCATCTCTCAGAAGCTATAGGAAACCTGTGCCCTTCCTTCTGGGTCATCAGCTAGAGGCTGGGTCAGACACCCAAGAACAATTTTAGATGTTAATCTCCAGCCACCTTCACCAAACCACTGTTCTAAATAGAGAAATGCAGCTTATTTTGAGGAAGAACAGTTAGAGTGTCCCCTGGATGAATTTCAGGTTGAAAGACTTAATCTGCCTGAAGTCTGTGGAAAATTTCAAAAGAGTCATGGTCTATAAAGGCTAACAGAGGCACCAGAAGGAGGCACCCTCTGGGAGCACTCTGTGGTGAAGGCTAGAAAGGTTAATGCTCCCTACTAGTTGTAACTTGAAATATAATATACACTCAAAGAAGAAACCTTGATAAACGTTTTGTTAGAAGAAAAAATCATCTGAAGGAGGGAGAAAGGAAGGGAATAAAGGAGAGAAATCTTCTGATTTTCTTTTAAGCAACTTAAACTTTTTTTTCATATCTCAATGTCTTCTATAAATATTCTTAATTGTTTGCCTATTTTGGATATTCTAGGCAAATACTTCTATAAAAATTTTATCTTAATCTGGATTGAAGGGATTGTGATAACAGCAAGACTGTATTGTGATGAGTGTATAAACCAAAACAGTGACGCCTCCGAACTGGCAGAGAGCTGGCAATGCAGGAGACACAGTCTTTTGATAATGAAAGGTAATGAGGAGGACACTTCAGCATGCAAAGTTACCCCACCCCAGCCCATTTTTAAGATGTGAAGGGATAAGGCATTCTTCAGACACAGCATTAGCTGAAAATTTATACTGTATGATATGGTATTTTACCAAGACAAGTGCAAAATCTTCTCAAACGTAAGCAAAACAGTTTTTAAATAGATTGATACTT
Organism: Strix uralensis; assembly: GCF_047716275.1. Classification (NCBI taxonomy): domain Eukaryota; kingdom Metazoa; phylum Chordata; class Aves; order Strigiformes; family Strigidae; genus Strix; species Strix uralensis. Next base: position 46,483,812 of record NC_133975.1, read on the forward strand.
TTTCATTGCTTTTTTTTTCTTCATGTCCTTTCAGTAGCAGCATATTTGCAGGTACCATATTTTATTCCTTCATTTCTGTGTCAGATCTGTAACACTCCTTCAGATTTCTTCTTAAATTCCAAGGCTGAGCTCTTTTATAATAATAAATTGTTCCATATCTATTCTTGATGTAGGAGGTATTAGTTAAAGTGCATGCTTTCCTCAACTGCTAAATCAGGGGTTTGCTTTCTTGCCACAGTCAAAGCTTTTCTGTTTCAGCCTGAAAGAGTATATAGCACCATCCTGGTTAACAAGCTGCCCACGTTAAATGTAGCTTGAATCAATTGTTGTTCACTTATTGTAGATTTCACCTGTTAAAAATTTCTTGGAGCACTAATTATCATCTGATGAGTTTATAAGGAAGCCCTTCTATCATAAACCAAAAAAGGAAATGATGTTTGCCTGAAAAGAGATTTTTACATTAGTTTCCACAGGAAACTAAAACATGCAAATCTGAGAGACTGTGGTCATACAAGATGAGAGAAAATTAACAAGAGAAGGATTCTTGGCTGAATGATATCATATTATATACATTACAGATAGATCAATAATTCCTCTCTGCCCTGTGCTGTAGTTTTCTTAACAATATAATTGAGGTTGTCTTTTAGAATTGAGTTTTTATGTGCACCATATGTGCTCACAGTGTTAGTTTTAATGCTTTATATCTTGTCAATAAGGAATAGCTCTTGAAATTAATTTCATATTTGTAAAGAAGGCCCGCATTTTATTTAATTTGTTTTCATATGAAGCTGTTTAATTATATCATTAGAAAATAAGTTATTATTGTACTGTCCCTTTACCAGTTATAAATTGAACATTAAACTTGCATGTGTAAGATAGCAACACTGCATCAGCAAAGGTTCTGTAACTGTGATCCTTAGACCTCCTTATGGTCCAAGTATATTTGGCTTGTAATATTTTACTGAAGGACAAATCTCTATATTCACTTGACACATTGCAATAAGAAACACCTATTGCTGAAAAATGTATTTTTAGAGACTAAATTCCTAAGAGGGGCAAAACAAGATAGAAGTACAATTATTTTTTTCTGTTAGGAAGAGGATGAATAACCATGGAAGTCAAGAAAACAAGAACAAAACAAAGTATTAAAAATGCCTCCAAATAATTGTTGAAAGTTTTCCCTGCTGATTTTCAACAAATACTAAATACATATCTATGATTAAAAGCTTCATTTCATATAATCTATGAAGAAAAACTGGTACGTGAAAAAAAAATACAAACAGTAGAAGGAAAGTGACTAGTGGGATTAAATAGAATAATGCTTTGGAGAATCTAATATGGATTTAATAATCCAATAATTCAGATATAAATAATAATTATTTGGAATTCCAGAGTTATAAATTATGCAAACATAATAAGATTTCTCTAACCATATAAAGTAAATATTCTAATTTAGCTGTATCTTCGCAAGTAATCATGCTTAATGCAATGGTATTGGCAGTGTTATTAGCAGAATTATTTAACAGAACTAGTTCCTTTGTAAAATGGTAGTAAACCAAATATGTTTTAAAAGTTAGTCAAAGAAGGTTCCTGCATGTTCAACATTAATATATTATGTGTAAATGACTAATTACAGACACTGAAGATTTTAACTTTCATTAGATACTTATGATTTATGCAGAAGATTAGATGGCATTGATAGAAAAATAAATTAAAAGGCAACAGGACTCAGTAATATGCTTATTCAATGCACTGGTAACATGAGGTTCTGGCTAGCTGCAAATACTTATATTATCAGTTTAAGCAGTTCTGTTATTTCCTGTACCAAGTTCATACCTGAGTGCCTGGTTCCTATGAGTACTCAGCTTATCTGGTAAGTTTTACAGTATGTTGCTCAATGATGTATGCAAAGTTCTATAGTAGATCTTAGAGGGTCCTCTATGCTAGTCACAACACTGAACATGAAGCTCAGAGCCAAAGGAAAAAAAAAAGAAAAAAGGTATATCTGGCTCCCAACCCCCCATGACAGAATCCACAGCAACCCCGAATCCCTAAAAACTCTGCTCATGGGCTTTTCCTGTCATTTTCCACTAGCATGAGACCTATGAAGGAGCTGGGGACAGTTCTCTGGGGAAATGTTCTCCCTGCAGAAGTAATTTATTCACATCCTCCAAATACTGTTACAGTACTGAAAAGGGACAGTGGCAGAGAAATAATTTGCTCCTTCCCTAAAAGCACTGAAGTGCCAAAGAATTTCCTTTCAAAAGCAGTGTAATATGAATGTGTTACAGCTAATTGCCAGTTATGGATCTTCTCCCAGCTTTATAGTTCAAGCTTCTGCCTGCTGTTACACCAGTGTACGAATCTGAAACAAATCAGCAAAGGAGATATTTCTTCATATCTGTTGCATGAGAAAATAGACTGGCTGTATCTGTGACACAGTGAAATACACCAGGAGGGCTGTCTAGCTAATGAACCAATCCAGCCAATGTCTGGCATGAAACAGGGCACAAACTGCTGAAAGAGGTACACATCATCTCCTGGCAAGCTAGCATATTGTGTGTTATAAAGCTATCTATCATGCTGTCAAAGGTATCAAATCAGCACTGCTGCGGAGGGATCTCTACCACTGCGACAGAGACATTTTCCTACCATGTAGTGCCTCCTAACACTTAGATACTTAGCTTAGTTTTACTTTCCAGACCAACGCATACCCATCATTGCTTTTCTCCCTCACAACCTTTCTCCTTCCTCACATTTCAGATCTGAAAATTGAGAAACAGTTTGCACTTGATAATTAGTTGTTCAAGTCACACACCAATCTGTTAGTGGAAAATTACCTGGCAACATGAAATAATGTTTGAAATCTATCCTCTAAGCACAAGCTGTGGACATTCCTGTTGTTGCTTTCTTGTAGATGGCTGAAATATCTTAGAGCAAAACTGAGATAACTTTTCCAGGTAATAAATCTAGTCTGTTCTGATGCTGATATATTTCATATCTTCTTGATATTACAAGAAACCATGAAAAGAATTTTGTCTAGGAGAATTATCAGGACAGACGTGTTATGACAGTTTTCTCCTTTTTAATTTTGAGTTCTACAAAGAAAATTTGTGAAACACCTAAAGTAGATTTGAAACATACATCTTAGTAATTATAAAAACAACTGCCATAGCTGTATTACAGCTAAACCACTAGCTTTATAAATACCAGTGTATTTGAACAAATGGAATTGCCAGCAATGCATAGGAACTAACCATAGTAATGGATAAAGGTCATGTCTGATGCAGATAACAAACTTCAAAAAAATTTGGACAAGACACTCTTGTTATGATGGATACTATATGAGCCATATATAAGTGTAAGAGCAACCTATGTGTAAGAGGAAGGGAAGCAGTCTGAAGATAAGCTGATGATGCAAAGGCTGGTGGGCCTAAAGCTAAGAAGATGCCTACTGGAAATCCCTTTTCATGCAGCCACAACTCAAAACTTACTTTTGGACCATTTATTCATTTGTTTTTCCTGCTTGAGAGCTCCTTTGCTCCTGGCCTCAGTCCTAGATTGAAGAAAAGCCTCAGTATTTACATCTGTTCCAGTCACTCCTCCAACTGACAAAGCCAGTTATCTTTGGCATGCTTTCCCTCACCTTTCCCATGTAAAATATTACTTCAGTCATGCTTCATTTATTAGAAGTTGTTTAAGAGCATTATCTACAAAGTCTGATTTTATTCCTTCCAGTTTTAACAAATGAATTCCAAAGCCAAGAGCTTTTATAAGGCCCTTCCAGGACTTTAATTCTACCTCTTTGTCTTTCTGTGTGGTTTCTCCTGTCCGAGAAAGTTTTCTTTTCCTCTCAAACCCATCAACAGATATCCCAGTATTTGCATTCAGAATCAAGTCCGAGAAACTCCTCAGCAAAAAAGGAAAAGTTTTGCACTTGACTTACAGGTCTTTGTCTTTAAGTTCCATGCAATAATTTAGACCACTTACAGCACAGTCCTATTAGATCTGCCATTCATCTAACTGTACTCATTGCCTCTGTACTGGGTAATGAGGTCGTCTACATACCTGCAGGTAACTGCACATGATCAAAACACTCTGGATGGCTTGTAGGTGTTTAATCTCCCATGCAACTGCGAACGTGCTGAAGCGTGCTGAAGCATGCTGGTGGCATTCTGAAATCTGTGAGGACAAAGGGGTCTGGCAGTGCTTCAGACAAGTCCAGGATGTCCGTGCTGCTCCCAAGTGCTGGGGCTTGCCTGCTTCCTGCAAAGCATACATGGGAGCTTAACGAAGAAATACAGGCTATTCAAACCCCATATGCGATAACTGGATAGATCAGTTCTCCTTTTAAGCCTTGTAAGTTACTTTTTGGAGGTGCCTGACTTTTTCTTCTTTGACTGTTTACAGAGATTAAGTTCTCAGCTAATAATTACTCCACCAAGTCAGATTTTTATTATTAAGGGATCAAAAAACATAAATTAGTCACTTTGAGTAGAAATTCAGAATACAGACCTGTAATGTCAGCAGGTGCTTCTTCTGTTACTGTCTGTCTTCATTGCTTCTACCATTTTGCCAGGTAGCTATCACATTTATTAGCACTTTCAAAAAGTTTAAAATTGTACATGTAATAAAGTTGTGCTTGCTAACAGTTACCATCATGCTCTAGTAGACTAATAAAGTGACAAATCTGGCCTGAATTGTCTTCCCTAACAGAAAAAAGCCAAAACCTATGCACATTTTAAAATGCATTTAAATATAAAGCCCATAATTAAGTGCAAGTGTTCAGAAAATCAGAGTTTAAATGTGAAAACTTGGTGTTGATACCGGCATTAAACTTAGAATCTTAACTGTCATTTACTATTTTAAATCCTTGAGAATTATTTTGCCTTTTAAAATTAGAGTTAATCTGGTTGCCCTGACATGTACTGCAGATGACCTTTTAAGGCACAGCTAGTGTTAAGTGCAGTGTTAATAGTTCAATAGTTTCCGTATTGATAGTGTGGGTATCATCCTTCTAAAATAGCAAAGTAGATAAGATTAGCACTTTAAAATGAGATTTAGATTACTGTGCATAGCAATTTCTTGTTAAACCTTTGAATATTTCATACTAAATGAATATTCATTGTACAAATTTGTGTCATCTCTGAGACAACAGTGTGTGCTACATGGGAGGGACGGAGGGAATGATAGGCTGCATAGGAGAGGTCACAGGTCTTCTGCACTACACTTGTCTGTGCACTGGAGAGGGTCCTACACAGCAATGCAGCCTACACACTTCCTTGCACAGCCCTGCAACCAGGCAAAACAGGAGGGCTGTTGGCCTCTGACAACACTCAGGCTCCCAGTGGGGTAATGAACGCAGCCCTTCTCTTCCTATTCTGCAGTTTATACAACTATATAAAAGTTTCTTAATGTCAAGGGGAAAAAAAATCTTATTAAAGATCAGTTTGGAGAAAATTTATTAGAACTGATTGACTTTGAAATTCCCTGATAATCCTGGGTATTATAGCTAAATGTCCTTCCCTGTCTCTCTCCCTCACACACACTTTTCTGCTCTCTAGTAAACCAAATAAATCATCAGAACGCATTAACATAAAATAGGAACCAAAGAACTTTAGTTCCTGCTCCCAGGTGATATCTTTTCTTCCCCAGACACTGTCCCTTCTCTACCTTGTTCCTCACTCTAACAGTCTAGTTCTTGATACTTAGTGCTGCAAGTTCAACAGTGAAATTAAATCATATCATATCAGTTTAGTGTTTACGACATTCTCAGGAGCAGAACAGCATACTCAAGCAGAGGAGGCCTGAAAACTCGTATTTCATGTTCCAGGGACGTGCTCTAACTTCTAAGTTGTTTTAAAAAAGGTAACAATTCCAGTGCTGGTTTTGTACATATTCTGAACTAAACTCTGATGTGTCCACTTGAGTATGCTTTCTTGGTGAAGTGCCCATTATGAGAATCCTTGAGGACCAAATCTCTCTGAAGACTTTAACAGTTCAGGACCCACATCTCTGCACTGTAATGGAGTTTAGCTGTCGTCTGAGCATATTGCTGGTCAAACTCTAAACTATGCAGAGGTACTTATTCACAGACACATAGAAAAATATGCAGTCTAAAATAGAAACAGTTCTGAGTATTAGGAGTTTCCCAGGTAAGTGATAACTGAAAGTAGGTAGACTGAATAGCGCTCTTGGTCTAACATTACCTAAATTTGTGTTAAACATTAAAGTTAGGCCACCTGCATATTTTCCAGTTTATCTTAGATTAAACCATGAGCTCTACCTTATCCTATAAGTAAAAAAGTAATATAAAATCACATTTATCTATTTTGTACATAGTGGTATTAGATTAGCATATAGAAGGAAACAGAAATTTTTGCCTTATCACTCACAAGTAGAAGAAAATGTCTTCTGACTTTCCAGAGATGTTCATACACATGTAAATATACTTTCAGGCTTGATGATAAGATTTCCCACAACTTACCATACCCTTGCTTTTTTTTTAATTTGCATTGTGTCATCCTGACTCTGTTTTAAATCCTTTCTTCATAAAGATTTTTTCATAAGTCATATTTTTTCTTTACTTTCATATACTAATAATTTAGTAAATGTTTTCTCTGAGAGTAAATTATGTTTCTTTACATGCTAACAGAATAAGCAGCATATTTCTGAAAGCAAACAGCATTTACACTGCCTTTACTAAGAAGGCAACATGCCCCTGTGTCTTTCTGAACAAATAGCCCATCTTATACTTTTCTTAAAACAGAAATTCCTGTAAGCTGTATAGAAACAGACCTTGGTAATAAGAAACTTAATGCTTTTTCATTACAGGTATTGCTCTCTCAAATGTGCTCATTTATTTAATTTTACTTCCTTTTTTCCACTAGGGGAAAATAAGCAGCTGGTTTTGCATAGCACTGTCAATTTCCAATTAGCAATTCATAATATATCCTATATTATAACCCTTGACATCTATCCTTCACCTTCCTAAACTTGATGCCAGCTTTTGTTGGTGCCAGTAAATGTCTCAGCTATGATTTCCTAGAGGTACCAAATGGTTGCATTTTATGTTGAGTTCATTGCAATAGATATATTTTCTCCATTTTCAAGCTCTAGATATGAGATGGGTTGCACAAGTGCCTCACTTGTATATCCTAGCAGGTGATTTAACTAGTCAACTTCTGCAAAACTATATAAGCAGCTTTGCCGTCAGTCGTATAATGCAGTCAGTGCTCTATACCCAGTAACAAATACTCAGCCTACAAGCTGCCACTTCTTTTATAGCACATCTGTGGTCAAAAATCTACAGTCTTGAGCTTAGATATCTTATTTACTTTTCATCTACCATTTACTATATAGGGGACTCAGAGTGATCCTACTGAGGCAGATGTTCATCTATTTTGAGGTATCAGTAGTGAATAGGCAAAGTGTAATCCTTAGAAACTTAAGTTTGATTTTATGTAGATATAAAGAACTTTCCCTGCATAGGATGGTTCACAAAAGAATTGCTGCTTGAGAATCCAAGCACCCAGCCTACATGTTTGCTGCAAGGCACAATTAGGCCTCTCAGATTTTGCAGATGTACATACCATGGTGCATTATAGTCTTGGCTGAGCCAAGGCATACATCAAATACATGATCACATTCGTATGACTGAACAAATTACCAAGTGTCTTTTAATCCACTAAATATACACATGCATTTACTCCAAGCTCGCAGTAAATATGAGGAGACTCAGTGCGGGCTGCCAGCTAGTGGAAGTCTAGTCTGTGACCCATGTTCTGTGACAAAGGAAATGCTACAGTAATCACCAGATGAAGAAATGAGGGAATCAACAGAAGAATGATGGAGTATTTCACTGGTGGTGCTTTAAGATAAACTCTGTTGTTTACTAAATTTCCTACACTAGTTTCTTTACTGTGTTTTCACAGAACAGCTTGTCAAGAACTTAAGTCGCAAAAGTAACCAAGAACCATTTTATTTCTTTCCTGGATTACTTGCGTACCTTTCCTGTTTCTGCCTAATTTTTGCTTGATAGTTTCAGAACTTCATATTTATGAAAATACCGTACTGCTTTAAGACAGGTATTGTACAATCTCACAGACACAGAAATACAGACCTGTCTGAGCTGTCTTTTCCATCAGCATCTAGCAACATAATAAATAACTAAAGAACTCTACTGTGCCACACCAAAAGGTTCATCAAGTCCTATATGCTGCCTACCAGTACCTACAAAAACTTATATGAAAAGGATAAGCCCAGTACATCCTGTTCAGGTTCCTCATCATAGCACCTATGGGCAGTGGGTTTCCTGAGAGTCACAGCAGGCTTTGCTTGTGTTGAATCTCCCAGGAAGCCTCTGTACCAGACTGCTGCTTGTCCACTGCAGGATGTTGAGGAGGATACATGAGCCAACAAAACTGCAGTTGATGACAAGAGGAAGGTAACAAAATACTACTTGACAGTATTAACATTGCAGATGACATCTCACCAAAATGAACTATTCCCTCTCTGAACATGACTAAGCAGTATTTTCAGTAAAACATCACTGTCAGACTGTGCATTGAACAACATTATCATTTTGGTATATATAGACATAAACCAGCTTCACAGGAAGACTACAGTCTTGGAGCGTGGAGGACAAGAGACAAAGAGGCAACGTGGACTAGCAAAAAAAAAGATCCCATTTTAGGGGAAGTCTGCTTAGAGAGACAGTTAAATACTTAATACTTTTCACTGGCAGGAAGTGAGTTTTACTACCCTCCCCATTAGTTTTTTGAAAATGCTCGATGTGTTTGTTAAGTTTTACACAATCAAATTTACATCATACAGAAACAGTGTTACTAACCTCATAGTGGTTGCTCTAGAACAAGACATTCTACAGCTGCTATATTATACCAAAGCGAACTCTTGAAAAAGTAAGTTTTCAAAGAAATATAGAGAAGAATATTATTGAGAGTGAGAAGTAGCTAAAGTTCTCTGACAATGCTGCAGACTCATGAAGAAGATTTAAGCAGGTTTTTGAATCTACGCATGACCAGCTGGACTCAAAAACAGTCACAAAATGTAATTGTTTTTTTTTTTTTTTAAATATATTTTTCCTAGCAGTATCTGAAGCTCCCCACTTCTTTGTTAGTATGGTACTAAAAGAGAATGAAAGAATTGTCTCTATGAATATGCAAGAGAAATACTGAGCTCCTAAAAAAAGTGAAACTTTTGAAGGACATCATTGTCATCATATGCACCTCTCAAAGAACAGATTTTCTTTTATTTCTCTAAATTTGAGGAATGTTTGACTGACAGTCACTTAACAAGTCAGCCCTGTAATTATGGCATACTGACTGATTCCATTAGAAGAGATCACATAGTGATTGGAATAAAAAATATAAAGCTTCTGGAATGACAGCTACAAGGTAGAAACCTAAATCAGGAAAAGCGGTAAAGACATGTCAAAAAGATGCTAGAATATAACTGAGATGCAGTTACACTGGATAAACAGTTTGTCACAAGGGGAAATTGGAAAATGGAAAGACAATATAAAGTGAGAAACATCACAGAACAACAAGAAGCTGTGATGGACAGGAAGTGCATTAGCTGTAGAAACATGCACAGATCCAAGCATCCAACATCCATATTTAGATGCTGTGATCTTAACTATTTTACAATATTTTGCAACTTAATAAGCATATCAGTGCTTTGTATTAAGAGAAAAATGTGTGCAAAAATATCTGGAAGCGACTTCTAGAGAGACACTAAATGTTCAAAAGCTGAAAGCAGGGATGACAGAGGGCTGACATCTTGCCCTACACACTGAGGGAACACTCTTAATTATAGATTGGATATTGATACCAAAGTGAATATTGGACAAAAAAATGTAGCTGTGAGCTTTTGAATGAGAAAACAAGACCACTAAAATCCCATCAAAATGCCTTCAAGTGAGAAACAGTTATTCCAGAACAATAACATGATCTTGAACTGAAAATCAAAAGCGAAAATGAAACTGATTACATTTGTTGTAATTGTTAAACCTGTAAATATGCTAATCACTTACCAGCAGGTTAAATTCAGAAGACAAAAGAAAGATCCTGAAGATGTAATATACAGTTGGAAAATTAGTCTATATCTACAGGTACTGGATAAAACAGTTTAATGTATTATTATTCACATTTCTTCCAGATTGAATTCTTGGAGAACCAAACATGAATATCTTAGTGTACATTTGCAATATAGTTAAAGGGCACAGTGTAATATGTCATAAGTGTACATTAAATCTGTACTTACAGGACATGAAACTCCAGAAGTTTTTCTCTGGTGATGATGCACAGTTTAATGAACAAAAGAAACACAGTCACCTGCAAACTGTTTAAACTTCTTTTTCAGGAGAGTCAGCATTTAACATCACAGCTATCTGTAATTGAACAGTTTGATGAACAAAGAAATTAGGGCAGTTTAAGATAACTCAGAAGGTTACAGAGTCTGGAAGGGTTCAGCTCTGCTAAACTTAAGGGTATCACCTTTACAGCACAGTACATCACCATTGAAATTGTATTTAGCAGAGGAGAGCAGATTCTCAATTTAGCAGAACTGCAGCAAACAGTAGAACAAATTGTAACGTGCAGCAAGAAAAACTGATAAGGACACAAAAAAATGCATGGTATAACAGGGATTCAAAAGTATGAAATCCATTATGAAGTAGAGCTACTGTTCATTTCTACACAGATGCTTCATGAACTTTAAAAGACTACAGCTATCAGAAAGGTTACTCCTCATTTCTGTGAAGAACAACATCCTGAGGACGAGTTTTTGAGGAAAACAAGAGGTAGATGGCTACCAAATCTTAGCAACAAGCAGATAGACAAGTAGAATTTACAGAGACAGCCCCCCCTGCCCCAACCAAAAATTCTACAGAGACCCCAAAGAAATAGTAGCAGAGACCGTGAAGGAGCAGAAACAGGAATGTTTCATAGGAGTTCATCTGGAATTCACAAAAGATTCATTGAACATTGTTAAAACAATTACTGAAGCTGTAGTAGTGTTTGACGAAAGGAATATGTACTGTCATTTTTAGTAACTGAACCAGATCATCAGGAGGCAAGTCAGATACATAATTAACATAAATATCTAGTCAGTCTGTGCCCAGTTTTAAAAAATGCAGATTGCACAACTCACAACCAAAGAGACAGGCAATAGACTCTGTTCCCCAGTGGTTTTGTGGATCTTCTTTGGGGTGCTTATGTCACATTGTTCTCTGTTAAGTTATTGCATAGTCTTATCAAACTACCTTGAAGAACTGTTTTCTTTAGGTCAATAAATTCTTGAGTTATTGAGCCTGATTATTTTCTTCTTTCTACTCCTTAAGATGTGAATTGCTGTTTCAGCTGTCCTTTGACTGCTGCAGACTACCAGAACACTACGTGACTCTGCTGCTGGCTCCAGACAGGCAGCTTTGCTGCTTGATCAGATTTTTGTGCCCTGCCTGTTGAACAACCACGTTGCTTTGTGTTGCTGCCTCAGCTCACCTTATTCTCTCTGTTAACTCTTGCTGAGCCCTGCTAAATGCCCCTCAAATTTTGACTTCAGCTGTAAAAAAGTGTAAGTTTTCAAAAAAACTATTAATTTGCGCTAATTTTTGCTGTGTGTTATGTAAATTATGCAAATTATAAGGAGCCTTAAAACCTCTGGAAATGTGTTCAAGTGTCCTACAGTGTCACAATATTTGCTTGACCTAGGTCTAGATATGTGTGAAGAATCTCTGGGAAATGTAAATTTATCCATAATTCATTTTGCAACACGGACAAATTGAAACAGCATGAGAATATCTTGACTGTGACAACACAAGTGTGTGAGATATTCCAACATCGACTTCCAAAAACCTTCATCTTGAATAATTTATTGCATGTGATACAGGTTCAGGAATTTGTAAGCTTAAATGTGTAAATAAAAATGTATGGATCACTTAGTAAATGTTAATATTAATCTGGAAATGCATTCTTAGACAATAAAGAAGTGTGCCAGCCCTGCAGAACAGGTCTACTTTTATTCAAACTGTGATATTTTTGAACATGACAGCCAATTGGTATAGAAAGGACTACAGCTGAACTGAGAAAAGCAGTGACAAATTCATGTACAGCTTCATCTGTGTTCATTATAGTTTTGTTAGAAGCCATGTTAAGGTTAGCAACTGCCGTAGATCTTTCCTGTCTGAAACATGGGCATATAGTGTGATACCTCAGATTACTGTGATGCTGCTATTAAAATTTATATTTTAATTGTGATCACTCTATCACTGCATTAGCTGTGAAAGGAAAGTTCAAAATCACAACTTGGGTACAGATTCCACAGACATTCTACTTGAAGATTAATGTCAATCCAAGCAAGTTAGTCTTTTTTCCTCCCTTTCCTTGTCTTGACATTACCCATTTCAATACCAAGCATACGTCTTTAGTCTTAGAGTTTTATCCTTGAACCACAAATTCTTATGGCTGTTTATTTTAAGAGAAAAATAAAGTTTATCTTTTTAGCCACATTTTAAGGTTTTTTAATTTTATTTCCTTTGTTTAGTTTACTTTCTTATTCTAAAACAGTGAGAAATCAATACTATTGTAACTCAAAAAATTGAGTAAGACCTATTATAAGTAGATCGAAACTCAGTAGTATTTATTTACTGAGCAGTGGATGTTGGTATGGACATCTACAGTAAGTAAAGGTTCATATCCTGTGATGACTATAAGAGAATGTCATGCATTAATGATATTTTTTCAAACATTTGGCTACGGGCATGTGTTTGCTGTGCTTTAAATTCTGGACTGCTGAGGGGATCACAGAATCACAGAATGGTTGAGGTTGGAAGGATCTCTGGAGGTCATCTGGTTAAACCACCCCCTGCTCATGCAGGGTCATCTGGAGTCAGCTGCCCAGGACTACGTCCAAATGGTTTTTAAATATCTCCACATCCTCCCTGGGCAACCTGTGCCAGTGCTCAGTCAGCCTCACAGAAAAAAAGTGTTTTCTGATGCTCAGACAGAACCTCCTGTGTTTCAGTTTGTGTCCATTTTGTCCCTTTTCCTGGCACTGGGCACCACTGAAATGAACATGACTCCATCCCCTTTGCACCCTCCCTTCAGGTATCCATATACATTGATAAATTCCACCCCTGAGCCTTCACTATACCAAACAGTTCCAACTCTCTCAGCCGTTCCTTGTATGACAGATGATCCAGTCCCTTAATCATCTTTATGGTCCCACTCAAGTGGTTCTGAATCCCTCTCATACTGGGGAGTTCAGAACTGGACACAACACTCTAGGTGTAACCTCGCTAGTGCTGAGTAGAGAGGAAGGAGTAGAGGGAAAGGATCACCTCCCTTGACCTGCTGGCAACAGTCTTCCTAATGCAGTCCAGGATGCCATTAGCCTTCTCTGTCACAAGGACATATTGCTGGCTCATGGTAAACTTGCTGTCCTCTTATGCCAAGCTGCTTTTCAGCCGGGCACCCTCCAGCATATATCGGTGCATGGCGTTGCTCCTCTCCAGAAGCAGAACTTTGGACTTCCATTTGTGGAACTTCCTAAGGTTCCTGTCTGTCCATTTCTCCATCATATTAAGGTCCCTCTGGATGGCAGCACAACCCTCTGGAATATCAGCCACTCCTCCCAGTTTTGTGTCATCAGTAAACCTGTTGAGGGTACACTCTGCCCCATCATCCAGACCACTAATGAAAATGTTGAACAGGATTGGACCCACTATTGACTCCTGGGATACACTGCTAGTTACTGGCCTCCAACCAGACTTTGCACCACTGACCACCACCCTCTGGGCCAGGCTTTTTGGCCAGTTTTCAATACACCTCCCTATCTGTTCATCCAGCCCATGCTTCAACAGGTTCTCTATAAGGACCTTATGGGACACAGCATTGATTTCAATTCTTCATTACTGAAGGCTAGGAAAAAGTATCTATTGCTCTCCCCTCATCTACCAAGCCAGCCATTTCATTGTAGAATATTATCAAGTTGGTCGAACATGACTCTCCCTTGGTGGATCCATGTTAACTACTCTTGTTCACTCTCTTGTCTTTTATGTGCCTAGAAATGGTTTCCAGGATTGGTTGTTCTATCACCTTCCCAGGGACTGAGGTGAGGCTGATCAGCCATGTGTTTCAGAAGAGTATTGTTTTCCTCCTAGTAGCAGAGAAAAGCTCTTTTAGTGATTCTTTATTGCTATTACTGTACATTGATCCCCTAATTCCAATTTTTCTGCTCATGTTAGTTCCCACCAACAGATTATTTATTTCTTATGTTTTAAAACACTCTTTGTCTTCCTCTGATTGCTAACCCATAACTCATAGATGCACAAAACCTTTTTATGAAGGGGAGCTAGTTAAGAAACTTCAGCATGAATACCCTTGTTTGCACAAAAATATGATCATTCATGCTCCAGTAACCTTATTCACATGCATAGAAGATCTTCTCCAAGTATTTGTGTGAACAAAAGGAGTTTGTATGAAGTTTCATGGAAAAATTCAACAAAAAAAGACATGCCCATTGATCAATCATAGAGAAATTAGAATTTGCAAAAAATACTCATGATCAAAATTATTCTTATTATACCTCAGTTAAGGTAGCAATCCTCTAAACTTAAACATTTTCAATAAGCTCTGACTTGATTTCTATGTATTAATTATCTCAAAACCAATAGAAATTGTTCTCTTACCTGAAAGAATTTGGGCTAATCTTTGGCATTTCGAAGGCCACTGAGATTTTTCTGTCCAAATTCACCTGCTAGATATTAAACGTTTTTATTCAGATCCCAGCTCTAGATCAGTAAATTCATAAACTGTTATTAATTTGAGGGGATTCCATTGATGTATCCATCTATTTTGCCATGCAGCTCCTGGGCCATACAATTTCTGGATACATATTTTGAACAGAGATTCAAAGATAAAATCTATCTTACTTTACACAGCTCAAGAGATACATGAATCTACAAAAAAAAAGCCCAAACCCATCATACCTGTCAGAGTAAGTTAAGAAATCATTTTTATGATTTAAAATTGCTTTCACTCTCCATGAAATGAAGCTTTCAAAAGAGAAGTGAGGGAAAAGAGAGGGAGAAAAATATGAAGAGAGTGTTAATAAGAATACAGCTGCTTCACCTGATTTGGGGAAGCTGGAAGTTCAAGTCAAGAAAGTTCAGGGCTTTATCACATATTGAATTACTTACAAAATGTGGAAAATTTCCAGCAAAGATGAATAAGCAGATTTTACTCTGTGATGATCTGTAACCTAATAAGAGAAGTATTTACTTGAGACAAGCATAAGAGGTTTAAGCATCTATTGTGAGTAAAGCAAGACAATTCCAAGTGTGATTCTCTCACCTACCAAGTAAATACCACGAGCAACAGTGCATCAAGCCATAGGCTAGTCTGAGTCCTTATTCCTCTCCTTATTTCAGGTCCACCCAAATCTGATACATACATCATGTGGAAGTTACTGAGTTTGGACACATAGATATTTCACTAAAACAACAAAAGGTTTTAAAAAAAAATTCTCAGATGTCTCTCTTACATAGGAACCTTGTCTCTGTGTCCCTCCTTTTCTTTACAGACTTTGTCATCCTGGAGGGAAAGCAGTTCTCTGCCACTTCTCTCCAGAAAACAACTCATATTTCTTTCTTAAATCAGGCTGTTACTTAGGCCTGACAGCTATGATTGATCTTTAAGTCAACACTTACTGTGATCCTAAAGGTAATCTCTTTGTCTTTCTTTGTAAATCCTTCTATGATTTTGAATGCTAATAAGAAATGCAATCTCTGTTCCACTTTTGAGGAATGTCCCTAGTTCCCACTGCAATGAATCTTACACCATTTTCTCTGGGCATCACCTTCAATCATCCCACATTCTAATCTTCTGATGAAGGCTGATGTACAGCACAGGTCCTTGCATTACATCAGTCCCTCAATCTTGGAACAGACTACTGGGAACTGTTAACAAATTTACAGCAGTCCTGGTACAACAATATACAGTCCTTAGAGCCAGTTTGACACCAGGGACAGGGCAGGTTTGACACCTTCCACACTCCATGCCAGGCCATGCACCCCACAGCCATTCTCAAAACGCTGACAGTTACACTTGAATGCACATGCTGCATAGTTTGTGTGCAAAATTACTTAACTTTGCTTTGCTCTAGGTGAACAGGAGTCGCAGAGTTCACAGTTTTCTGGCCCTCATCAGTGTTGAGAAAAACCATTCCATTAGCAGAGTTCACAGAGACGTAGCTTGGGAGCAGCTTCTAACTCTTGGTCTAATGGAACAATACTGGTTAGTGGTTACAAAATTGATTAGACTTATAAGGGAAATTAATTGTCCATGAGAGGAAAGAAAGGGAAACTGTACACTTTAGTTAACTACCAAATAAAATAGACTGAAATTTCCTTCTATAAGCAGCAAAACACCTTAATGAAGTTTTCAGTGCTTAAAAGGTGGCAGATGATTCAGAAAACTACAAAAACTATATTAAATAGTAACTAAAGTAAGACAGACTCTTTTAAGGCTTCTAGCTCATTTTTCTCTTCTTTTTTTTTTCTCCCAGAACTGTAAGTGGAACTGTAAGTGCCATAATGTATTGGAAAGTCCCTATGATACACTGTTACATTGCATATTTCTTGAACTGCAGACAAAAATATTTTAATGGTATCTCAGCAGTGATCTGAACTATGCGTCATGTAATATTACTGTAATTCCAACCAATGCCTCTAAAGTCAGTAAGGTTAAGCTCAACTATGATTAGTTCAACAGCACAATGGCTGGTCCAAGGTTTTCAGAAGCAATGACAATAAAATATGTTGATTATGTTTAAGTGATGAAAGGGGAAAAAAACCTCAAATATATGTTAAGGGTTATTTAATGCTTCATTTATAGATTTTTTTTTTCTCTGTTCCATGTTGAAAGGAAGAGATGGAAGCTGTAGTGCCTTGCTAAAAGGGAATGGAAATCACTGCATTTAATGCTTCCCTACAGCTGTGAAACACTGCATTCAATTACTCAATAATTATCTTCTTCTAGTCTCTGTTCCTATAAAAAAGCTAAAATAACATTTTTTTAAAAGGATCATTCTTACCACTGAGAGGGCTGAGGGCTCTCCATGCTCAGTAATTAAACTACGTATTTAGGCGCTTAAACATTAAGTTAAATGTTTGGTTCAGGTGACCAATTCAACATCACATATGAAAGCACTATGAATAGGATTACTCTGGCAGATAGAGGGATCTAGAAAGTTTATCTGCTCTTTGCCCAACAGTCTGTGTTCACCAGTAAGTAACCGAGAGCTTAGATCAAACTCTGTTTTTCTGGGCAAACAAATCATTCTAATTAGCATATAATTCTAGGTGGTTGTGTTCATTTTATTGTATTTCTTAACTGCTATTGCATTCTTATACAGACAGCTTTTATATGTTTTCTTGTTATTTTCCCTCATTGCATACTTCTAAGTTGAATGTAAATGTGATAGACTGTTATTTTTCATGCTAATGAACAACTCAAACAATTGAGAAACATCTGAACTGTTGCCAAATTCATAACAAACTCAGTGTTGCTTAATTATATTTTATTGCACTATGCAAACTGTTTTAACATTACAGAGAATGCCCACTATACAGTGCCTGTGGGTGTTTTAGACTTTTATAGCAATTTAACAAACATGGGGCAATCGATCAGTACTATTGTTACTACCATTTGATGTGTTAGATCCTGTATGTGTACAGAAGTTCTTCCACTGTACCCAGCTTCTCAAATGTCCTGACAAGAGAACCTGAAGTGATATCAACTTCTGCTTTCATGTATGATGCTTTTAAAAGCTGTGAGGAAAATACAGCAATTCCACCCATGAATTTTGAATGATGAAGAGCCTGTAGTGAGAAAAGCTGCTCCTTCACTGCAGAAGCCTCCTTTTGGAAAAGGAGTGCTCTGGAGCTGTTACTAGGTTGAACAGCTTTACTATCAGTATCTAAATATTGCTAAGTAAGTCCACTTCACCTTTTCTAAGTTGTTATACATGACTTCCTGAAGAAACCACAAACATTCCTTTACAGCACAACTGAAGTTTTGTCAGTACTGGCATTAAAGCTAAGGAAAGTTCTATTTTGTTGAGTGGTTTCTTGCTTTCAAGAGTGAGTTCCTCCATTTACCGTTGCTCTGGCTCACCTCTTTCCATGCATTGTAACTAATGATGTCATGGTAGTTAGCTGTCACAGTTACCTTATATATTTTTACAACACGCACTAAAAATGCAAAAAGTTCACAATTACAGTATTTACTTCATTTTCCCCTTTTCATCTTCATGATCCTTATATGATTACAGACATGCAACGAATATATTCAGAAAACATGAAAAATCTGGAGCTTACCCCTAGCAACAAATTTTATCAAAGAAATATATATCCATGATCTTTGTTGCTGCGTAACAAGGTAAAAAATAAATCAATTTCTGTTTGTAGAAACATATATGTAGCAAGAACATGAAACCACATCCACTTAGTCCTTTTTTGAAAGTCTTAAAATCAGTGATTAGAACTGATGTTAAAACAAAAATCCCACCTCAAATTGGTATTTGACCTAATCATTCAACCCACAGAGTCTCAATATGCCTAATTATGTGACTAACCATAGTGTGTATCAGAATTGTGACCTGTTAAAATTCATACTATATTTTGATTTTTGTACTGAAGAAGAAGATAAAGCACCAGTATAATGTATCATTTAAACAAACAACATATACCCTTCATGTGTACAGAAGAGATGATAAAGTAAACTTACAATATACTAAGGTGGTTCTTCATAAATTTCCAGTACTCGTCATGAACACCAGTGTCATGCACTTCAGTACTATTTATCTTTCCTGTTCTCTGAAATCTTTCTTTTAATAATGAATTAATTAGTTCAAAGTCTTGTTGCTATGAAAATCTGGAGGGGGAAAAAAAAAGAAATCCCAAACAAGCTCAAAGGTCATAAAATCTATAGTATAGAATCAGTGCTTTCTTACATTATGATGGTCACTTTTAGGTCACAGTTCTACCCAGTGCTCAGGTGAACAACTAAATCTAGAGGCTCACTTTTCATTATTTTGTTGGGAGCACAAATACTGAACCTGTCAGAAACTCTAATGGCAAGAGCTACGCAGCACCAGATATGGCTAGACTAGACTTGCTATCAACATCTCATTTAACTGCAAAGTCAATACAGTGTCCATTCTATAAAAATCTTGTCCAAGCCATCTACTTTTGCATAATATTCATGGTGAGGAGTGAAGTTTTCCAGAATATTTCAACTACTTGGGGTCCAACAGTGCTTCTATTAACATCAGTGTCTAAATTCACATCAAAAACAGCTGGGGCCATGATGTGTTAACTAGAATAAAGGAACCTAAATATATCTGGGGAAAAAAAAATAGTCTGGGACTTTGGGTTTCATTCATTGTTTTCTGGCACTCTGGTAGCACTCATGGAACTTTGTCTTGCCACTACCTGCATGGCATGAACTAATCTACAATTTTTTTTCCATTTTTTAACGAACGTTAAGATGTAAAATAATGAATTAGAATGGAATAATTTTTAGTATACCAGTACTATATGTTACTAGTAGAGAATGTAGTCACTATGAAAAAATTAGGGGTTTTATAATTTTTTTTCTAATTCCTCAGTGATAACCAATTTGGGGTTTTGGTGGGGGTTTTTTGAATGCTTCCTCATTTGGGAGCAATCCAGCTATTCACTTTGTTATATTCAGATATTATTTATTATGCAGTTGTTAAAAACACAGTAGAGAACAATGGCAGCAGGGTCTGCTATGATGACAAATGACATCCGATTTCTCATTAAAAAGACAGTGGCTGCTAATCAGTGTGTATAAATACTTCTTAGTGTCTGTGGCAAAATGACATTTTAAAGGCTATTCCCCTTTCTCCACTTGTAAGCGAGGTCTTTGCCACTCCATCTCAAATTACAGTAAAGGAAAACTCCCTAGACACTAGAATGTTAGTCTGTATGGCTTTTTTTTAAAAAAAAAAAAAAAAAAAAAGAAGAAAAAAGTATTATTTGTCTTTGCTATCCTCTTTTTGATTATTCTCTGCCCAGGTCACACCTTCCTTGGTGTGGAACAGGTTAATACAAGTCTCTGGTTTTGATCACATTCTTGAAAGTCTGACATTCTGCTCATATTTGAGATCATGTGTACCCATTTCTGCTCTCACCCCTTTCCTTCTCCAGACCTGAATAAACAATACAGTTCCCTGCTGTTTAACCACAAAGAATTATTCTGACACTGTAATATGGCAGGGAGAAGAAAACCACTGCAGAGTTACAAAGAACATCTAGGAACTTGCTAGATCAGACTAGCGATTCATTTACTCCGGTGATGGGTTATTGCACATAACAGAGGCAGTACGCAGAAGGGCACACAGAAGGGTATCATGACCCGGACTGGAAGCCCAGAGACTCGCAACGGTTCTGTGATCCCCTTGGGTTAAATTAAGGTGAAAGGACACCGAGGGGGAGAGGGAAGGCGGAGGGGGAAGGGGGAGGGGAAAGGGGGACGGGAAGGGGAGGGGGAAGGGGGAAGGGGGAAGGGGGAAGGGGGAAGGGGGAAGGGGGAAGGGGGAAGGGGGAAGGGGGAAGGGGGAAGGGGAAGGGAAGGGAAGGGAAGGGAAGGGAAGGGAAGGGAAGGGAAGGGAAGGGAAGGGAAGGGAAGGGAAGGGAAGGGAAGGGAAGGGAAGGGAAGGGAAGGGAAGGGAAGGGAAGGGAAGGGAAGGGAAGGGAAGGGAAGGGAAGGGAAGGGAAGGGAAGGGAAGGGAAGGGAAGGGAAGGGAAGGGAAGGGAAGGGAAGGGAAGTAGCTGTGACAGGAGATCAGCATACTCTGCAGCATCAGAAAGGGCAAGAAAGAGACTGAAGTTCTGTCAGCTGGAGCAACCCATGCCTGGGTTGGTTTGCTACTTGCCAGGGCTCCTATTTGGGATGCTGCAAAAAGACTGATGAGGCTTCATCAGCCCTTAGACTATTAACTGCTGCTCTTCCACGTGTCAGGGAAGACCTGAAGCATACTAAGCATGACTATATGGCTCGGGGGGGGGGCGGGTGATCATCAGGGGCACAGGTGGTTTTCTCCTCGATCCTGCGGGTGACCAAGTGATCCTGTGGGTCAATAAACAGCTGCATGCCTGTTATTGGAAACCAGGATACAGTTTTTATGACCATGGGACTCCAAAGATCAAGGACTGCTGGGAAGAGACAGGATCCACAAGTGGTTCAAAAGTATCTTTCACACCCAGCTGTGCAAGTGAGTGAGGAGAGCTTTAAAGTAGGAAGAACAGGGGAGAGAGTCAACAACCAACAATCCAGTGAAGAAATGGTGGACCAGGCTGGCAAGCAAAGTGTATGGGGTGAAGTAGCCTGAAGCATCCTCATGATCAAGAAGACAAGGCTGAAAGGGGTCCATTTCAAGCATACACACAGAAATAAAGGAGTGCCTGTAAGAGAAGACAGTATCATGGGGAAGGAGCTTGTACCTTTTGTGGGAAATGAGCACAGCTGGGTCCCTCTCTGAAGTGCCTGTACACTAACACATGCAACATGGGGAACAAATGAGGAATTAGAGGTCAGTGTGCAGTTACAGGGCTATGAACTCATCACAGAGGTGTGGCAAGAGAACACACACAACTGAAGTGCTGCAATGGATGGATATGTGTTCCGCTTTAGGAAGGACAGGCCAGTTTGGCAAGAAAGGATAGTCACCCTTTATGGAAGAGGAGCAGGAATGCACAGAACTCTGTCTTCAGATGACCTTATGGGTCAGGATTAGAGGGGAGATCGAAGTGGGTGATATTATTGTTGTCTGTGTCTGTTGCAGAACACCTGATTATGAAAAAATAGATGAGGCCTTCGGATAACTTTACTTTTGCAGCCAGTGGTCCTCTTAGAGGACTTGGACAACCCCAGTATCTCCCAGAGGGACAACACAGAAGGGCACCTGCAATCCCAGACACATTAGTCGTGTACCCCAAAGGTCAACACTGAGCAAATACTGTTTAACATCTTCATTAACAACTTGAATGATGGGACAGAGTGCACCCTCAACAAGTTTGGGCATGATAGAAAATCTGGGAGAAGTGATTGATAAACCATATGGTTATGCTGTTATTCAGAGGAACCTTGACAGGCTGGAAAAATGGGCTGACAGGAATGTCATGAAGTACAGAAAAGGGAAAAACAAAGTCCTGCACCTGCGTAAGAATAACCCTATGAACTAGTACAGGCTGCAGATTGTCTGGATAACAGCTTTGCTGAGAAGGACCTAGGGATCCTGGCAGACAAGTTGAACATCAGCTCAGGTCCATGTGCCCTTGTGGCACAGAAGACAAACAGCCTCCTGGACTGTATTAGGAATAACGTTGCCAGCAAGTTGAAGGAGATGATCTTTCCCCTCTGCTCAGCCCTGGTAAGACATCTGGAGTTCTGTGTCTCTCCAGTCCAAGACAGGGACATACTGGAGTGGGTCCAACAAAGGGCCACAAAGATGATTAAGGGACTAGAATATCTGTCATTCAAGGAGAGGCTGAAAATGCTGAGACTACTTATCCTGAAGAAGAAATGGCCCAGGGGAGATCTTTTCAACATTTATAAATATCTGATGGGGGGAGTAAAGAAGATGGAGCTAGCCTTTTTTCCACAGCACCCAATGACAAGACAAGATGGCACAAACTAAAATACAGGAAATTCTGTTTAAACACAAGATTTTTTTTTTTTTTTTTTTTTTTTACTGTGAGGAGGACAGCACATCACAGGTTATCCAGAGAGGTTGTGGAGTCTCCCTCCTTGTTGATATTCAAAACCTGACCAGACACAACCCTGCGCAACCTGCTCTAGGTGACCCTGATTTGAGCAGGAGTTTCGACTAGATGATCTCCAGAGATGCCTGCCAACCTCAGGTGTTCTGTAATTCTGTGATATAGTAACATTGGTGATATATGTAGGATGCTGATGTGCATGTAGAACTGTGTGCACAGTACAAGCAAATCTGGAGCCTGTAAAACAAACATATCTACATCTCTAAATCTATGGGTATGAATATAATATATCTGAAAATAATTATGGTGAGAAATTGTCACATGGATTGTAGCGGTAATCTCTTTAAATTATTCTTAGAGAAAAAGAAAAGGGAAGGGCAAGGGGAAGAAAGAAAAACAGTTACAGTGTCATTGAACCAGACTCAATCAGCAGTTTGAGTTTATCAGGTGTCATGACAGCAATAAAAATTAAAGGATGTAATAGGGTATATTTTATCACAGATATTTTCCCTTGTATAAGCTATGCTATGTAGAAAAGATGCTGACTGCCAAAAAAAAAGATGCTGATTTCTCCCTTTGTCTTTCAGCATGCCTCTATTTTATGAATTTTCTGTTGTGTCACCTATCCCAAGGCTTCCCTTATGCTCCTTATTACTATGCACAGATCAAAAAAGATGCCAAAAAGCTCTTAGGGTTTTTTGTGAGGTAATAGATATATGTGTGTGTGTGTGTGTGTGTGTGTGTGTGTGTGTGTGTGTATATACACAACAAGTTTCATCCTAAATCTTATTTGGCAGCAGCTAGTTAAATTTCTACAAGATACAGACATGTATTTTCACATACAAAAATAAAAGATTTGTAGATATAGGTAATATATATGATGTCTAACAAATTTCTGGATGTTTCCACCATAAGTATAGGTATCTGATTCTTTTCTGAATCCCACAACTCTCCTCACTGTAGAAATACTTAATGACTGAGAGTTCCACAGGGTAATTGCAATGCGTACAGAGTGTTTTCTCCAGTTATAAGTGTATCCCTTCTGTCTTACCTGGACTATAGGCTGGTACTGTATAAAAAAAGGTACATCAAAATAGTCTTTTCCTTCTCTTTATCCTCTTACACCTCTACCATATAGTTGTTATTGAAAAATCTCTTTATCTCTTTTCTCATATTTTTGTATTTTTCATCTGTCTGTCATATTCTTATGGTATTTCATCATACAGCACTGCATCCTCTTGCTTAATCTTTTTTGAGACAAGGCAATCAGAACTGAATATAGCATTCAAAACAACTGAGTACCATCATATGTTAGAGTTGTACCATTTTCTTAGGAACACTAGCAGGATCTGGTTTTGTGCTCACTGCTATACATAGTGCTTAATGAGCTTTCCAGGTGGGTTTTCATGCATAGATCCGGTCAATGTTAAAGCTAGGAAATTTCTAGGATCTAGGATCAGCAGCTGTAAGCCTGCCACTGTCCTTAGAGTTGCATCACACACATTCAGCTCACAGTGTACAGGCACTTCTAATTTACCTCAGAAACTGAAAACCTCAGCAGAGCGACACTTGTCTTTCCTTTGTCCTTCGCGTCTCTCATCTATGAATTTGTTGTCATGCGAGCAACCCCAGAGCTCTGCTTAAACTTTCTACCCAGTTCAGGGCTGGAGAAACACATAAAGCCGTTTGACGAATGTCCAAGGCCTTCCTTCCTCCGGGTTCCTGAGCCTCCATTTTGTTGCTTGCACATCCTAGGAACACTCTGCTTGAACAGGGATGTGCACACATGATTATGGTTAGAGGGTGAGTATGAGCACTCATAAGTTTACTGAAATTGCACCTCTGGAATCTGTATGAGTGTTCTCTACCTCGCCACTAATGAACAAAGCCACAGCATTGATCAACACACAAAGAAATTCATGCTTTCATATTTCCAACAATCTAGGAAATCATCAGTTCTCTCAGCAATAAGTGGATGTTTGATGGAAAGATGAACAGAGGCAGTAAATGTTGCAGGAATAGGAAACCAATTAAATAAGATCCATATGGATTACACTGTGAGCACAGCGGGATGCAGAGCAGAGGGACTGAGTGCCATATGGAGTGTAGATGGTGAGCCCATCTGGGTGTTTTCTTTATGAAGGAGACCCATGATTTCATTATACCCATTCTGAGCTTTAAATTACAAACATCTTAAAAATGTTTGAATTATTTTTATTCTTACTGTGATTCATTTATGTGTATGCACAATACACATCAGTTGGAAGTATGTGCTTTTCAGTTATAAAGAATAAATCTCTGTTATCAAGATTCACTAATGTAGGGTCAGATCTGAAAGTTCCCTGGCAGTCAGTTGCAAGAGACAGCAAAAAGCTGTACTACCATGGGAACAGAGCAGGCAGAAAATTATGTGAGGGCACAGTTATGTCCCTAGTACTTTTTAAACTCCAAGTGGAGGGAATTAATCTGCAATTTTTCTCAACCTGTTACCATTTTTCACTCTAATAATTTTCTAGCTTCAGTATTTCAGCTTGTTTTGTTGGAGTTAATTCTCCATTCAGCTGTGTAGTAAGGGGAAAGGGAGAGGAAGGAAAGATGACTCAGTCATCAAATGTTCTGCAATGTCCCTCTTAGGTGTCCTGCCTAGAGGAATAATGAATCTCCTTAACCTGTTTACACAGGATAAGGCACCACCATTCTTTATCAGGGAGTACAGTGGTAGGACAAGTGGTAACAGTTTTAAACTGAAAGAGTATAACTTTATATTAGATGCAAGGAAGAAATTCTTTACAGTGAGGGTGGTGAGACACTGAAACAGGTTGCCCAGAGAAGCTGTGGATGCCCCACCCCTGGAAGTGTTCAAGGCCAGGTTGGATGTGGCTTTGAGAAACCTGGTCTAGTGGAAGGTGTCCCTGACTGTGGCAGAGGGGTTGGAACTACGTGATCTTTAAGGTGCCTTCCAGACCAAACCATTCTATGATAATATTATATTAATATAATATCAATAAAGAATGGGAATCCTGCATCTCCAAAACCTGGAATGTACTTTTCGTACATAGAGGACATTTTCTGTGAGCCCACTTCATTTTGCACTACAGCAGAATCACACAATCAATTACATGTCTCACCTGAACTTTTAAAATCAGCATATTAGGCTCTCAAGCACTTATCTGGTCATACTTTGAGTCTTATTTAGTGCTTTTCTTATTGCTGGAGTTGGATGTTTCTTCAAATATAAATAGGTGTGCTGCCCCTAGACAGTTCGTTAATATAGGGGCTGTAAAATACATTTTCTGTTTCAGCCCAGAATGCATGTAGCCTATTTTAGAACATTCAGTGCTTTTAGCTTTATCCATTTTTTACATGCCCTATCCGCCATCAAGAGGAACACAGACACTGAACTAGCCTGGCAAGGATCATACTTATTTGCTCCTGTGGTTAACAACATAAGCCTGTTTCTGTATCTGACTGGCTCACCTTCAAGGAATTAGTCAGTGATTTCTCAAAGACCTGAAGACATGCCAACAAGAGATAAAATGGGTTTTGTGGAGTTTTCCTCACCAACAATACTTGTGTCTGTGATAGATACAGTGTGCTGAATTAAACATGTTTGTCTTTATTCAGAATATATTAGGACCTTTCTTCATTTTCTAGCATGTCTGTTTTCTCTGCTTATGGATCAAAATATATGCAAAACAATTCACTGTTTAAAAACAAAATCACCAAATGAAACTGTAATATCCAGCTACAAATCTTAGTTTGAATTTCAGATGACCAGACCAGTTTTTGCCAGCTCAAGGGCAACAAGAACTTTCTGTCTTGTGCTTGTCATTTCAGTGTGCTTGATAAATTGGACTGGACAGTAATAAGAAACCGGAGTCTTTGGAATTTGGCACCATGGTAACTTCGAATACAGTAAGAGACGCAAGTAGTGGCCACTTCTGCAGACAGATATCAGAAGAAAAAATATATATAGGTTCAGCACGACAGCAATTGCATCAGTGTTGCTTCATATAAACACAACTGCAAGAACAGTGATATGGCTACAAGCTTGAGGCATTATAAGTTTTGCTTCACAAAAACGAAAACATATTTTCGATTTTATAGAAGAAATAATGAGTTTCTAAATTGAAAATAAATTTGTATTGAAATAAGAATATGGAGACCATTCTTTTGTATAGCTTTGCTGTAGCAAAAAAGAGTCATGAAAGCAATCTAGGAGATGTATATGGGAATATGTATGTTATTTTTATTCTGTTACAAGAATGACAGGAATACCACAGTAAATCCTTTGTAGATGCATGAATCCATTGGAGACATCTGTCATTCTCAAAATGTGGAAAGAAAATTATTTTCTACATCTGTAAGTATTGTGACTGGTTTTGAGAACACTTGGTATTCATGTTTTACAAGCTTTCATCAGGTTTCATTGGACCAGGATGTCTCATGTGTTTCTTCAGCCTCAAGGAGTGATCTACCTAGGGTAAGTTTTTCCTTTATAAGTGTGTAGGTCTGATGTGGGCCACAGGCTTGCAGATTAGCCTGAATCCTTTGAAGTAACTGGAAAAAAACTCTGATGGGATTTTCGTCAAAAAATAAACATATACTCCATACTACTATTAAAAAGCCCTAATGACATAGAACTCACTTATATGGTACTGTATTTGTACTTTAAGTTAAAATCTGCATGATTTATATTTTCTATAATTTTCAAATACATTATTCAATAATTTCTCTGTAAAATCTCTTTTCAGAAGGGCTCTTCCAGTTTTATTTGAGTTTTCTTTACCACTTGAAATGTCAGGTGGATCTGTCTTTTTCTAAGATTTATTTTCATATATAAAAATTTATTCATGGGTTTCCAACAAAAAGTAGCAAAAGTAATTACCATTCATCAGTATAGTACCCCTAAAAGGGTAACAAATATTTTCCATGAAAACATCACATTCTTTTTCTGTATGCTAATTTTTTTACTACTTCAGTCTACATTTACTATTGATTGTTCTATTTATTTCATATTCCCTGAGTCTGGCTGCCTGGATTTATTTGAAAGCTACAAAACAAAAATGTTCACTCTTTAGCAAGTATAACCAAACAAGAAATCAGCTGGAGCATTTTTAAATCAAATCTATGACAATGGAAAAACAAGCCGGCTAAGAAACCAGAGCACTGCCTTCAGAGCCAAAGACATAGAAGCAGAAAAAAACACTCAAAACACAGGGACAAGCTCTTTATCAGTGAATATGAACAAAGATTCCTATCATAATTTGAAAAGTGGAAATTACACAACTAAATTAAAAGAAATAAATTTTCATTCTGGAAAAGAGTATATGCACAGAAATATACCATGATTTAATAATGAATTTCAAAATTAATATGGATTGAATTTCTGGTGAACAAGCTCTGTCAATATCATTCCTCAGATTGACCTCTCTCAACGGCAGACATGTTTTCTGTCACTTTAAATAGTTACAGTAGGGGTTTTTTATTTACCTATACTAATCATAAAATATCTATTTATAATCTGAGTAACAGATTGTATGCAATATTCCACTCTTGATTCTACCAGTGTTACAGACAGATGGATAATGGCTTCTCCTACTCACTTTTAACATGTAAGAATGATATTAACATTTTTAGCCACAGCCCTGTATTGTGGTTTTCTTTCATTCACTTACCTTTATAGTTCCTAGGGTTTTCTCAGAGTTGCATCTTCCCTCACTTTAAAATCTTCAGTGGTCCTTATTCTTAAATGCCTCGCTTCACATTTGTGCATCTTACAACCTTTTTTTTTTTAACGTGTCCACGTAGATCTAGAGTGAGGCAACTTCACATGATCCAGCTCATCTTCAAATTATTATTTTCAAAAATTAACACTTGCTCAATTTTCTGGAATTTCCCTTGTATTCGAAGAGTTCTTTAAAAAGACAATTACAGTGATAAAGATGACTTCAGTAAGTTAGGAAGTCAAGTAATTTTCTGAGGAGACCTGAAAGACCTGCAAAATACTCAAAGTCATCATCTCGGGCTGCTTCCAATAACTTGTTTTCTGCTGGACAGATGGCATAAGAGTCAGATGTATTGTCCTTTCTATTTTGAGCCCTTATATTCCATGCACTACTGGGACAAAGGAAACAATTTTTCAATCCCCCTTCCCTCAAATACGCAGCATCTTTCTCCTCCATCCTCAAGGTGTATTCTCTCTGGTCTGTGTTCAAATCTTCTGCATGTTCAAGAACTGGTTGTCTTTTTTGTTTGCGTGTTTGGAGTTTCATTCCCATATTTGCTTATGTTTGTTTAGCACAGATCTCATTTTTCTAAGGCATTTCTACCAATTTCCACTTCAGCCATGAAACAAGAAAACAACCCACAAAAAAACCCACCTCACTTTCTATGCAACTCTATAAACAACACAAAAGGCTAAAAATATACTTGCTTTATCCTAGCCTTTTCTTCCTTTCTTTCTAGCATTCTTTACAATAAAATTGTTTCAGCTGGGGTAAATATTGTTCAGGCATGGATCTGCAATACATTTTGCACTTTGATATTCATAAGTATACATTTCCTTCCAAGCTGAAGACATTTATTGCAGTTTGACTGGCAGTTAGACATATTTTCTGGAAGAACTATACTATATATTTGACTTTCTTTCCCACTTTTCACTTTTGCTTGTAACTAGATTATATTCCTTTTTTATTTATGTATTTTTCCCAATTATTTCTACACCTTTAGACATATCTACTGCAAACTACCAGTCCAGCTCTTTCACTTATTTTCTTCGGATGAAATTGTGAATCAAATTCTATATCTTTATTCCAATAATTCAGTACTTCTTCAAAGAGCATCAAAGCACTCTTTGATCAAATGGGAAATGATCAAAGACTAAGCTTGTTAGGAAAAAAAAAAAAAAACCTCAACAGAAAGTGGAGATTCTGGTGCCTTTTTTCATTTTATCTTATCTCCCTGCTTTGATTATGTGTTTTATTGTATGAAGAAGGTTGATGGTGGAATAACGTAAAACAGAAATTGAGGGCCAATGGAAGTATAAGTATTACTGAAGTTCTTGACTGTTTCATGCTTTTGTTTTCAGCGCAATGCTTGCTTGTGAAACAAGAAAAGCTATACCTCATTGATAACTCCATTTTCATGTACATACATAAATTTCCACCTCAGGTTAAATAGGACTTTAAATTCAAAAAGGATCTACCAGTAGGAAAGTAATGCCAGCTGCATGTTTCTGATTAACCTAGTAGTGCACTGGAGTCGCAAGTACGCCGAGAGACAAATGCAACTCTTTTATGTTGTTAATCCAGCCCTCCTGCATAGTTCTAACTCTATTTTTGCAATGTGACCACTTGCATTACAGCTGAGTGACTTAAGATGCTATTTCAAATATAGATAACTTGAGTTATCATTGCACTGGAGATAAGCTGTGAAATTGATAACAAGTAAAAAGTTGGAGGCAAGGGTTGTTATGTGTTGTTCTTTTCATTAATTTCTTAATGTGTACCTAATCCTGAATTAGGGCTCTATGTTTTTTCTAAATTTACTTGAAATCAAATTTGTCATCATACAGACTTTACACAATGCCTAAATGTATATGCTACAAGGAATGTTTTAGGAAGGGATTAATGGAATCCCTTTAAAATCATAATATCATCATATTTTTCAAGAATTTATCTTTCAGGCTTGGTTTATGCTATTTTAGATGCTTGCTATCTATATCTATGTGCTTGCTTACTATTTATTATTACTAATGAAACCAAAAATACAGAAATTGAGGATAATTATATTTCAGGGTTATGTTCACCTTCTGAAAATTAACCAAAAATAAGAGAACAGTTATTTTGTAAATCTTTGGGATGTTAATGAAATCAACTTTTTTTGAGCAAATATTACCTACATGATCCAAAATTCAGGCTTGACAGATAGTCAAAAAGAAAAAAAAAAAAAAAAGCAAAGCAGAAAAAGGCTGAAATTATCTTTAAACTCTTCATTTAGTCACAGCATAGGAATTCCCATTGTCTCACTCATCTCCTACCTTTCTGTCTCACATTTTTAACACCACTGATCTCCAAACTTCATACCTTACCCAATCAGCTCTTTTTTACCCCTTACACTCACATTTCACCACCTTGACCACCCCTTTAACTGCCATCATAGAACTGAATTAATCTTATCCTGGGACACACATCCATAGAAAATGGTGAATAAAACCAGGTATATTTATAGATGTATTGTTGGAGGTAGACCTTAGCAAGGAGAATTCAGACTGATTTCTCAGAGATGAAATGCAGATTGAAAGATAACTTGATCACAGTTTACAAGTGCATTCCCACAAAGAAAGGACTGGCAAAGGAAATGTACCAAAGAGAGGATTAATGAGTAGAGGCTTAAATCACAAAACCTCAAATTGTAAATAAAGTGCATATTATTAACCATGCTTTGTGTGATCCATCACTGTAATGAATTATCAAGTATCATTATCCAGTTCTTAATATCTTCACATTATATCCAGTAACTGCTTTCTGAGAAAATGGCCTCAATCTAGTCATACCAATTATTGGTAAAAGTCAGGGATAACTAGTTGAAATGTAAAATCCTGTGATGTATAGAACTCAACTAAATACTTTCATAGTTAGAAAAAGATCAGGGAGAGTGTTAATCTGATAATAAGTGAAGGAAAAAAAATAGTAAGTGAAAGGTGATAATCAGAAAGCTGAAGTGTTTCACACTTTTGCATCAGTCTTCATTAAAACAATACATTGGAAGTACATAGCTACCTAATACTAGTTAGGTACTAATTAGTTACAAAAAAAGCAGTAGAGTATCAGCCCAGAACAGGGAAGGAAAAGTTAACAGTAACTTCTACATTGCATGTTTTCAGAACTTTCGGACTTGATGAACTTCTTCCTGAGATACTTAAAGGGTGATCTGAAAACTTGTGAAATTATTCTCTTTGCAAAATCATCGAGGAGGAGTTAGGCACTGAAAGACTGGAAAAGCATAAATTAATGTTAGTAAATGTAGTAAGTTAATGAAAAAAGCCCTAACAAGCGAGCAAAGGGGAACTAACAGAATACAGCCAGCTTGTGCTTAGTTCGGAGAAAACTGTGAGGTAAATATTCCAGCAAACTATTTGCAAACATTTTGAAGAAGGAGTACATATCATGTACTTCAGTGTCATAATATACGCTCATAAGAAGACAGGAAGCTGAAGATGATTTAATTGCTACACAGTAGTTGCAAAGTTGGATAACTGTAGCCAGAGAGCAGTTAACATAATGAAATTCAAAGATTGTTTTGGGGGATATACAGAAGCCTATTCTGAGTTGGGATCTATTCAGTGACTTCATCAATGACACGGATGGTGGGGCAGAGGATGCTTAGTGAATCTGCACTAAGGTAAGGAGGATGACACCTAAATTGCAGGACAGTGTGTTGATGAAAAACTGGAAATAGGTGAAAGACATTATACTTGGTCAATAGCAGCCAAATACATATAGGATTAGGAGGACAGGATGGGAAAAAAACTGCCCAAGTAGCAGATCCACAGAAAAGGGCAGAAGAATTATAAGACAGCAGAGTCTAAACACCTGTTCTCTGCTCTAATTATCATGGGCACAGCCCTCATGAATATAGCAGACTTGGTTACTGCAGTCCAGGACGGATGGGAATTAACTGGGTGCTGCTTAGAGAAGATCAGCCGGTGGTCAGAGATCCAGGAAACAGGAAAACAAAACTGGATGGCTTTTAAACCTAAAGACAATACTTAATGGGGGCATAGGATAGCTTTTAATTATGTTAAAGGCTGTGAAACAAAGGGAAAATAATTTGTTCCTGCATTACAGTGGTGTACAGGACAAGAAGTAGCAAGTTTCAGTTGCATCAAAAAAGACAGGATATTAAGAAAGAATTGAGATGATAGTGAGTTGATGACACAGGTTGACTAGAAAACTAGTGGAATCTCCACTATTGGAACAATTCACAGACTAGACAATACCCAGGTCCAGGTAAAGCAGAAACTAATACTGTTGATATAGGTGATACTGACATAGCTGATGTAGCTGATACAACGATAATTCATGAAAAAGTCCACAATACCTAGAAAGATGATGTTATATAGGTAGAGTCACACTAACTGCATTTAAATTTATATAACAAGTAAAGGCTGTGGCCTCCTCTGGAAGGTCAAATGACATTTTGTAAAACTTCTATAGCAAGTAAAGGATCATACCTGATATTCATATGACATTTCCACAGAACAGGAACTTTAAAAAAACCCAATAAAAATCTATAAAATCATATTAAAAGACCTTGAAGAAAAGACACTTACAGAGATCAGTTTTCAGCTACATTTGCTAAAGCACTGGCTTCATTCATCTGTATTAACTGAAGATAATTTGATTTAAAACAGGCCACTTCATTAAAAAGCTAGTTTAGAATTACTATCAATAAACCAAGATTTCAGAACTCTTAATAAAACTGGGAAAGTCTGACTTTGAAATTCCAAGTACCAAAAACATAAAGAGGATTATTATGCTTTCTTCTAAGTTTTTTGCTGAAGAATTAAAATACTTACAAAGTTGCATATGCACTAATGATTTGACGCAAACCAATTCAGTATGATTGAAGAGATACTCTGTGGGTTTTTGCATTAAAAATGCAAATAAGATGAAAAAGGTGTGCAAAGGAGATTAAATGATGACCAAGTGATTTTTTTTTCCAAGTACATACTTGACAATATAGCAAACTCAATTATTCCTCCCAATCCACATTTCATGCTTATATACACATAAAACCCATTGTCTAGTGCCCTCAATGGTTTTCAAAGTTGTTATTTACAGATTTTCAAGCTGACAGCTATATAGCTATAACTTTTGCTGGACTTCAGTTCATTAGTCTGTTCCTCCCTATGGTAATTTCATTAAGTCTTCAACCTGTGTTCTAACTCCCACTGCTACAATTAGACGTGAAATTTAAAGCTACCAGATTGTAAAGTTATGCTACCTACTACCTACTACCCAAGGGTAATTTAACCATTAATTACTGGAGCACCAGCTAACATTCCTCCCTTCTAGTGAACAAGATCCTCAGAGCTCACTAACTTTCCTTCATCCCTAGGTGTACACTTTGTTGATCTGAGGCTGAATGTCCCTGTTAATCTCACAATGAATAACAGGCCTTAAAAGCACCCTTTATATTACGTAGTAATTTCAGTGGAAATTAAATAAAATTTGGAGAGCTGGAATGAACACTGCCAAGGAAAACCACCATGGAGAGCAGGACTTCTGTGATTCTGGATGCTTTTATTTGTCTGCATCTGTCCATGGATGAAAAACCTGAAGGGGCCATATACTGAATAAACACAAACATAAATTCTGCTCTTGAATTCAGTGGGACTATACTCATGGAGCATAAGTCTTTGAGGACTGGATCTTTTAACAGTCAAAGGTAGGGGAAATGAATGGGAAGAACACTCATTCATTCTGTTCTGATGCTGCAGTTCATCATCAATATATTACACACATAAAGCTCATGGAGAGGGGGGTTAAGAGGTGCTAGTGACTTGTTTTTAACTATTCTGTCATCTTGTGGGGTTCACAATCCCACCTGATCTGTCTTAACGGTTTTGTTTGGTTTATAAAATCTAGGAACAGGAATCAGAAAACCCAGCATCAGGGTGATAAGGAGGAAGTGATGCGGGAGAAAGAGGAATTTAAGTCTTACATCTCTTAAGTGAGATGCTCAAATCAGGACACTGATCAGTAGTAACTGGTTTCTATGCAAGATTCACAAGTGTAAACCTTCTCCTGCATTTAGTCATTTGAGCATCGACAAAGAAATTTATGCTTTTTTCCAGGCACAGAAGTGCTGCTTAAACAAAGAACCTCACACATTGCTTAGGCTTCTTTCCTTCTAAAGGCTTCTTTTCTTTTAAAGGATCTCTTGTAAACATATATATATATGTATATGTGTATATCTAAATATGTATATATATGGACAAAACATTCTTGGATACATATATATATATACAGTTTTGTTTTGTTTTGTTTAAATATCTGCGATTTCATTAGTGCCTTTCTGCATGACCACACTGGACATCAGAGGGCTTAGTGGAGCTCTTCTTTTACAGCATCCAGTAGTTTGGGGGAGAGAGGAGGAGACATGCACTCTTTCAAGTGATAGAATATTTCAAGAATATCATAGTGAGCACTGTTCAGCAATAGCTAAAACACTGAAGCGTGACCATTTTAGTCACAGATCTAAAACACAGTACCATATGGGCTGCTATGAAGAAAATTAACTCCATCCCAGCCAAACCCAGTACAACCAGTCATGAAATTTTAAATTAGTTAATCCTGCTGTAATCACTGGCAGGGCAATACAGATATTTCCTACTTCAAGCATTACATTGATGCAGGGCTTCTTGACTCTTATTTTCTCTTCCTTTTTCACCCTCATTCTCCCTTTTTTTCAATATCCTCAGAACCCTGGCATCCAAAGCCAGCAGAGACACATAGTATATTTTCTGGATGTTGATGCTGCAAACACGCTATTAAACTCATAGTAGACATAAAGCCATCTTTTCTGTGGCAATAACATTGGACCTAATCTCTTCTATCTGAGCTGGTTTCCTTCCTTTTTGGTAGAAATATAATCTTCCATTTGTTTCAAGGTGTTACATCTCTTCAACCAAAAACCCCCTTTACCTACATCTTTTTTCCTTCCCTCTATTTTATACAGTATATACACTTACATAAAACCCAAAACTATTCATAGGTCAATAGATTATGGATGTTTCATAATTTATATTAACAGGTCTTGATTTCAAACAAAGGGCAAAATGTCAGGAGGTGAAAATGAGGACACTTCACCCCTGAACACAGAAGAGGGGTGTCTGGAAAAAGATGAGGGTAAAAATGTTTAAGCTGAAGAAAGTGCAAAACAAGTTTCCTGCTTTCCAAGTACTTGATCCCAGGATGCCTTCTGGACTGAATTTATGCTTCATTGCCAAAGAAGGACTAAAGCATCTAACTGCAAGAAAGTTAAATGCTTCTTTTCTTTACAGTAGAAAAGACTTAAAAAAGTACTAAGCACATCAGTTTCACTATACAGAACAACTCACTGATATATCACCACAGAGCATCTAATTTTTCATAACACAATTTACTACCTTGTGTTCCAATTCAAAAATTTTGTTCTCTCTAAATTTGGAGACTCCTGTACCAGGTCATTCATTCAGGTCAGTCTGTACTTGGATGTTACTTGTGAGAAATTTATTTTTCATTCTGTCCCAATAGGGCTGTTTTCTGTTTGACTGTCTATTAGCACTGACATTTTCTCCCTAAGGCTTTTTTCTTGTTCTTTTAGAACTTGACTGGGAGTTTCATGGATTTTGTGCACCTTTTATCGCAAGGAAAATGTTCTGTTTTATTTTGTGGTTATTCTGCTGCTGACATTTGGTGACATTTTCTCTTCTTGTTGACAGTTTTGTATTTTGTTAGAATAAGCTAGTCTAGTGAAGGTGTATAGATGTTTAATTTGCTTTGCCCAGCCTTTATCATATCCAGCACATATAGTACTGTTCTTATTTCATTCCTGCATTAGCTTTATTGCTTCTTTTCTGCACACTGGTTTCCTCTGTGTCCTCTGTGTGAAGTATCTTTTCTTTTGGGTAGCAGCTGAACATCTATTTACAGATAGTTGGTTTTTTTTTTTATCATTCAGCATTATAGCAGAACATTTTGTAGATACATACTTTAAAACTGTAAGTAAGAAAATCTTGCAACATTAAAATTAGAAAGTTCATGTTGGAAAAGGTCAAACACAGAGTCTTTTTGTTTCTCCTGCTAGCATGCCAGAGCTGCGTAATTACTAATCTTAACAGAATACTTAGTGCGCTGACTAAAATCCAAGATATTTTTTTCTAATAGCTGCTGCAAGGGTGAACCAGAACAGACTCCTGCGCCAAAATGGATGTGATTGGACCTCCAGCTTCACTGCTAATGACAGGAAATACAAAATACTACTGAAGAGCTTTCAAGCAGAGATATATGATCTATCATACAATCACCAGAGATTAAATACCTGCCAAGCTGCAAATAGCATTATGTCATACAGGAGGATCATAAACAACTGATGTTTATAACAGCATTTATTAAAGCTCTTAAAGTCTGAGCACTAAACAATAAATGTAATTGGTTAATTGCAGTTCAGCTATTGAAAATTAGAAGCTTTAAGGTTAAGTTTTTTAGAGGTGATATATTCTCTCTCCTTAATCAGTGTTAGATTTCAGAATGACTTTGGTGGGGAGAGGGAAGATGGCAATTTCAATTAGTAGTGCTAAGGAATAAAAGAATTTCTGACAGCAAAGGCTCAGCCACACAGCTGTATTCTGGATCATGTCATTTAGTTTTTAACCAATGTTATCATGGTTTTGCAG
Source organism: Strix uralensis (assembly GCF_047716275.1). NCBI lineage: Eukaryota > Metazoa > Chordata > Aves > Strigiformes > Strigidae > Strix > Strix uralensis. The sequence goes on from NC_133975.1 coordinate 46,521,089, forward strand.
TTTCCGCTTTCACATTCTATGCAGAGTAAATGATCTCCTGCAATATATGCCAGAGAGAAACAAAAAAATTTAGAAAGTAACTGGATTTCCCATATGATTAAAATTTCACAAAATTTTCCAGCTCTAACTTAGGCTGAAGCCAAATATTTTCAATGTTTCTTCATAACACTTTCCCATGTGTGTTTTGGGTGTAGATGGCAAGGTGGTAGCCAGGGGGCTGCAGGGATGGCCTCTGTGGGAGGAGGCCAGGGGTTGCCCTATGCCAGATACAGCAAGGTCCAATCAGCTCCAATGGACCCACCACAGGACACAGCTGAGCACATTAGTCAAGCTGATGGCACCTCAATGAAAACATATTTTTTAAAAAAAGCATAAAATGCCAGACAGAGAGAGGAGGAGGGAACAAAAAGAGTGAGAAACAACAGAGGAAAGACCAAGGTTAGAGGAGGAGGAGACCAAGGTCAGAGAAGGAAGAAGTGCTCCCTGTCAGAGCTGATATCCCCTGGAGCTTGTGGAGGGTCTGTGCTGAAGCAGACAAGTGTGAAGAGGAAGGAGCAGTAGAGAAAAACTGCCATGTACTGACCATAACCCCCCTACTCCCTGTACCACTTGGGACAGGAACAGAAGAGTCAGGAATGAAAGAATGACTCTGAGCATGGGAAAGGGAGGCCGGGGGGGCAGGTGTTGCTTTAACATTTGTCTTTTTGTTTCCCACTACCCAAATTAGATTTTAATTAGGTTCATTTTTCCAAGTTGAATCTGTTATACATGTGACAGTAACTGGTAAGCAATGTCCCTGCTTTTATCCCAGCCCATGAGCTTTCTCCTTCCTGTTCTTCCTCTTTTCTCCCTTGTCCTGCTGAGGAGGGGGAGTGAGGAAGAAACCAAGCAGGCATTTGGCTGTTAGCCAGGGCCAACCCACCACAGTGTGTTGTGAGAAACTCAGAATGCATAGCCCAGACTCACACCGAGCGTGGTCTGAATGTTGGTTTCATACAAAAGTGAAACAAACTGAGCTATTTGTCTTTCTTATGTGCACATATACTTTCACTCACATGTTCCCTTCATCCAATGGATCAGACAATCATTTCTCAATGAAGCCTCAAATCTTCATTAGAGCAATCAACAATCATCTTTTTCTATATATAATCAGAATGCTTCAATTTCCTAAAAACATTTAATAGTTACACAGCATCTTTCCATGCTTATCATTTTACAACTCAGATAACGAGGATAAAAACTGAAACGTTGCTGGTTTTATCCATTTTGTGGAATACTACAGTTCTAACTAAGTGTAAATAAATCTTAAAATATGTGTGTCTCTCCTACTGTGGATTTACAGGCCTTAACTATCAAAATGGATTAGGAAATTGAGAATGTTTCTCAATACTTGGTCTCTTTTATTCTGTTGTTTGTCTGTTTGTTTAAACAATTTCCTGAATTTTAATAATTTACATTTCTTTACATACTTGAGGTTATTTTCTGTGCTTTCTCAGTTCCTGGAATGCTAATAGCTCTGAAAATTATGGCACCCATATGCTTTGGTGCTCCTGTGCGTAACACCAGTGTTACTATGTGGCTGTCAGCATGAAAATAAACCCCACAGTAACCTTGTTCAATCAGGCTTTGATACAGACAGCTGACACTGAAAATGATATACAGTTTGGTTTCTACTTAATTTCCAATAGAATGGATATTTTCTTATTTGTGTAAGTTCACCTTTTGAGTAATAGTTTACCTTGCATGAAGTCACCAGTAATTGAAGAAGATGCAGGTACCACCTCAGTATCCTCTGCTGGTTGACACCATTTCAGGCATACATAAAAGAAAACAATCTCTGTGACACTGCTGAATACTTTTCTCATTCCAGCAATATGAAAGAACAGGGAGGTGTTGAAGACTTCATATCTTGGGCCTTCCGGAACTGAAGCTACACTGCCATACAACAGGACGCTGAAAGCATCAGGAGGTGAAAAATCTGTCAGGATATACACTTTTACAGTTTAGTGAGGAGGCTAAAAAGTTGTTGTCCAAGACCATCCCAGGTTATTCCATTGTAAATTTAACATTCATTTGTTGTGGGGCAAGGTCAGATATTGATGATCTGTCCCTATGATTTCTCCTATATAATTTGTGCATACAAACTATTAATATATTTGTAGTTGCAATCAAGTTACTTAACAGCTAACTTGCTACTCAACCCTCTCATTAAGAGGAGTGATTGGCTGCCAATGTAAGTCTGAACTGATAAGCTGAATGCTTTCCCCAACATAAACATTCTGTATAGCTTCACGTGCATTCTCCCTCTGAAGATCATCTCTGAAATAATGTTGTTCCCTATTTTTTACTAGTCCGTGATACGAAGCTGCTCCTAGATATACGATCCCATGAAGTTCAAAGACTCCAGAGATTTCATGGACTGTCCAATGCTAGTGTGAAAAAGAGACCTGCAGTAAAGAAGGACTTTGTAGAGATATTGTGAGGAAGAATTGGTGCCTGGAATGTGCAATGTGCTTTACGCTCTCTTTAGCTTTAACTTTGTTTCTGTTTTCTCATGGGACGTACAAATTTTATGCCTGGCTACCATTTAAGTGACATTTTGCAGATCATATAGAGCTAGATAAAAAACTTATAAAGTGCACTTTTGAAGCAGGTTTAATTCAGGCTTGATCCATTTCAAGAAATTGTATTCTCTCACTATAAATCATGATTTATAGCTTTCCCTGTTAAACCTTAAGGTTTCCACAACAGCTGCCTATTTTTAATTGCATTGCTTTTTCCAAATGAAAGCATTACAACTTGCTTGTTTTCTATTAATGTATGTTTAAATTGATCTTTAAATTGCCTTATTATTTTTTGTAATATCAAATAAAAGCAGACATACTGAAAAGCTATCCAATATTTACATATTTATTACACTAAGGGTGGTTCTAGAAACAATTAATCACAAGAATTTTCACCTTAAGGTACTGCTTAAAGTCTTTGAGCAGCTGTTAGAATTCAATTGCCACAGGTAGCGGAATAAAAAAAAATGTATAGAATTAATTTCTGTGATAATTCCAATAAAACTGGTGATGTTAGACTGGATGTCATTTTAACTGTTTGGAAACATAGAATTAAATCTTTCCAAAATTAGTAAAATTCATTTAAGTTGGTAGTTCATAAGTGTAAAAGGTTTAAATCTTCTCTGATTTACTCTTACTACGCTTTCACTTCATCACTTAATGTGTGACTTGATCCTTTGTGTTTATATCACTGCAATCTGAGGAATACCCTTGCAACATCAGTTATATTGATAGGTTTAAATGAGATTTAAAAAATCAAATTCACACCATAAAACCAGCATAAATTTGGTCCAGAGTTTCTTAATTTTGGAGATTTATTATTAAAAAACCATAAAACCCTTTGCTACATCTCCTATAGAATATTATTTCCTAGTCCAGTGGTTCAACAGATCTATATTACTTCTGTGGCACAAGAGAACTCATTTCAAATTCAATTTATAACTAAAATAATCTCTAAACTGTCATTAATTACAAGCATTGAATTTACATGTGTCTCCTCTGTCTCCCTGGTGTTCCTGAATAATAATCCAAAATAGCTATATCACTTTGATCAGATATGTCGTCCATTCAAAGTGACCACGTGCTTCTGACTCTTTTTTTGTCTTTCTCTTGATCACCAGGCTTCAAGTCATGCAATAATATGTTAGAATAAAGCTTATACAAATCATTTATTCACATTATTTTATTAACTGGGCATCTCATGGTCCAGCTGGCATTATTGTTCTTAAATATAGGGAACAGTAGAATATACGAATATCCTTGGGATCGTATAAGACAATGATCTGACATGGGTTTTTTTGCCTGCAGCTGAGCTGGGTTAAGCCAACATTATTCCCTGTTCCTCATCACCCTTTCCTTCCCATTAACATCCCCTCAGATCTGTTGGCTTAATTTAGGTATCAGGACTCCATATTAGCACAAGATAATAGTAGCAGTGTTTTCTAACCCAGACAATTTTACAGAAGCAAGTTAGTGATGATTGAGTGTGCTTTTAGCTTGGCAATGTTGTAAGGAACTGAAGGAAGTGAGGCCTCAAACATTCATTGACACAGAAAACATCAAGGACAAGCTGTGGCCTTTGTGATTAGTCCAAGGAATGTCACCCAAGGAAGCGAGAGTGTATCAAAGGATACACACCCCACTCACTTGCAGTTGTACTGACAAACTCCTTAGATAAACCTCAAAGGGGGGAAACGTGGACTAAGTGAAGCCAAATGTTTCCCCGTCAAGAACAAGGACTGCTAATCACTGGCTCCATTGTGTAAACCTGATACTTTGTGGCTCTATTGTGTACGCCAGACACATGCTTACCTTGCTAACGACTTTGCACCTTCCCCATTGAAGGAGTGGAAAGAACTGATAAGAGGTTATCATTTCTGCCCCAGAATCCGGATGATCGCTCAAGAATAATGAAGTCAGCAAAATTCTGGGAAAAATTCTGAGAAAAAAACAAAGTATGTTAATCTGCTGACAAGATGAATTTAAAAGGCAACAGAAACTTTGCTGTGGTGTGCACCCACCACTCAAGATTACCAGACCTGAGACAACGCTGGATGCAGGGGTGGTGGTCCAGATTTCTTCGACTCTCTTTCTCTCCTTTCTTTTTCTTTCCTTTCTTTTCTTTCTTACAGATTTATAAGAGACCACATTGCTTATTATCCTTTTCCAAGTTAAATTGTTTTCTACCACAAGTAAAACATTTTAACCAGTTGTTTGGTGTCATTTCACCTTAATTTAACCTAAGAGGATCACAGGACTGTTGCAACTCTCTGGGTTTCCAATCTGGGTCATGACAAATCTTTTCCCCAACATTGGACACTTTTAAGATTTAGTTGGACAGGATGCTGGGTCATCTTGTCTAGACTGTGCTTTTGCCAAGAAAGGTTGGACCAGGTGATCCTTGAGGTCCCTTCTAACCTGGTATTCTATGATTGATTCTATGAAATAGAAATGGTGATAACTCTCAGAGGTGATGACATCCTGGGAGAAGCTATGAACTAACATTTTTAACCAGCTGAACTGCATCTGGAACAACACATCTGACTGCAAACTCAGAAAGACACTGAGTTTGAGAATGACTGTTAGATTGTAAAGGGTTAGATATGTTCATTATAGATAATACATAACTGTGCCACTAAATAGTAGTTATTTATCTTTTATTTTTAATTATTTATTTGTTGGGGATTAATTATTAAATGAATTTTTTTTGTTTGTTTTACACTGCTCAGGGGTCAGTCCTGAGAGTTATATATTTATTTTCTGAATGTTCACACTTCAAACGTGAGGATATGAGTCATTTCCAAAACATTAATATTAATAAATTATTTTATGACATGAGTGTCAACAATAAAGGGTTTGACTCAAACTAAATAGTCATTCATAACCACGGTGAAAGGCTTTAAGTTCTGTTTTTTACTGAATTTGACCCTCTATCATTAACAACTCTGGTACTAAATGTCAGAGATGCTGTAAGTTGTATATTATCTTTGTATTTCAGACTAGACAGATGTCTGGAAAATGAAACAGCTGTATCTGTTCCGACAGCCTGGAGACACTTCTTCTTAGACAGCAAAATTTCTTATGATGGACAGGTTCAGATTTTAGGGACAGTCCTACAAACTCTTAACTGCAATAACTGAGCATGGATTCACCTATAGACCCCAGTAATGTCAAAGAAGATAAAGACATGGGAATCATTTTGTGCTGGAATGAGATTTTTCAACTTCTTCTCAGTGTAAGGGTTACCTGTTGTAAACATTTTATTAAATCAGATAAGGTTTCAAGGTAATCAAAAGTTATTTGAGACCAACATGAAATTTTTTTACATAGTCTGAACTTGGAGATTTTATGAATGATTGAAATGTTTGAAAAATTATGTGCATGCACTCTCCGTGTCCCAGAGGTCTGTTCTCGCAGCCCAGAAAGCCAACTGTATCCTGGGCTGCATCAAAAAAAGCATGGCCAGCAAATCAAGGGAGGTGATTCTGCCCCTTCACTCTGCCCTGGTGAGACCCCCACCTGGAGTACTGCATCTGGCTCTGGAGCCCTCAGCATAGGAAAGACATGGACCTGTTGGAGCAGGTCCAGAGGAGGGCCACAAAAAATGATCGAAGGGGTGGAACATCCCTCCTGTGAAGAAAGGTTAAGAGCTGGGGTTGTTTAGCATGGAGAAGAGAAAGCTCTGGGGAGACTTTTTTGCAGACTTTCAGTACCTAAAGGGGGCTTCTAAGAAAGACAGGGACAAACATTTTAGAAGGGCCTGTTGAAATAGGACAAGGGGTAATGCTTTCAAATTGAAAGAGGGCAGATTCAGACTAGATGTAAGGAAGAAATTTTTTATAATGAGGGTGATGAAACACTGGAACAGGTTGCACAGAGAGATGGTAGGTGGAAACATTCACAGTCAGGCTGGATGGGGCTCTGAGCAACCCAAGCTAGTGGGAGATGTCCCTGCTCATTGCAAGGGGGTTGGACTAGATGACCTTTAAAGGTCCCTTCCAACCCAAACTATTCTATGATTCTATGATCTCTGCTTGCTACTGGATTATTTTAAAATACCTTATTCTCTGAGGTCATTTCTTGATGAGACAACACAGAACTAAGCATTTTTGACCTTAATATGTCTTTTGTTCGGGTCTAGGTATAAAGAATTTGATTGCTACAGAAATGTCATTCTGAGGAATTTGTGAATTACACACAATAGGACAGAAAGGGATTAGAAACTTTTTGGGAAAAACAGGTTAACAAAAACCTACAGAGCAAGTTAGAAAGAAAAACTATAGAAGGATAAAGTCTGGTTTTTATTGCAATGAAGCAGGAACAGTAATGAAAAAAATACATGGATTCTAAAATGCCGTTAGGAAAATTTAATGAGAAAACCAGCAGCACTAAAGCTTTGTTAAGGCTATAGCTGCATGGTGTAATGAGCACTGGGTAAAGTACTAAATTTTAAATTGAATACATTGATTAAGATCAACACAGTAAAATAATTGTTATACTGTGTAAGAGAAAAAATGGGAATTTCAGAACACCATAACTGGTAAAAATCACGGTGTAGGAGAGGAATCAATGTAGAACTTAAAGACAGAGTCATAAATATATCATTGCTATGAACATCTAGATTACATATTGATGCAATGACAGAATGACTCAAAATTCTGGCTTGTAATGAGAAAACATATGAAATAATACAAAAGTCCAGTTGCCCAACCAGAAAAACCATTCTGCAAGATTCATCCTTGACTTTCATTATTGCATGGATATCTTGAATTGCAAATCTGTGCTTGAAAGATGTCATATCAAATAATTTTCTTTGATGCAGCCCTTTATCACTCTCACGTAGAGATCAGTAGGATAAAGACATGCAATTGGACATTTGGGGCGATTCAAACTGCAGTTGCAGACATGCTAAAATTACATACATCTTCTGAAGTGGATCTTGTATAGGCCATTGGTAAAGTTAGGCATAGTTAACCAAACTGTTTAAGCACCTTTCCTAGAGTATCTTCCAGATTGTACAAGAATAAGTTTTGCATGATTAGGTAAAAAGAACAGAACCTTTGGACCTATGTATGAACAAATGGAAGAGGAGTCTAGAAAGGTAGTTCTTGGTCTAGTTATAAACTCACAGATGATAAAGCTGCAATGGTGAGCATATCACAAGATGAGATACAGCCAACAGTGAAAGCAATGTAATGAGACACTCAGCAAAATTTTGCACTATAAATTAAAAGACAAGATAGGAGAACATGATGAGAGCATAAAATAAAGAACAAAAAGAAGTTAAGGCCTTGGTGCTTTTTAGGAATATAGTTGTAATTTTTTTCTACTTAACAAAACTTTGTTAAATAAAACTTCACATTAGATCATGATGTCCAGAATACTGTGTCTGATACTGGCCAAATTCACAAAACCATCATCATCAGAATTGCCCTTAAGAGCACTTGTAGCACATTTAGGGGTGACTGCAAATAAAACATCAGCAAAAATACAGAACCTGGGTTCACTAGTGTGAGACAGAAAAGAAAGTGTAGAAGATTATTTCATCATTTCATTTACTGGAATTACGTATGTAAGCTTGAATAACAGAAGAGAGATTGTACTCGGTTTATCCAAAATCTGCTTTGTAGAGTGAGAAGTAGGTCTTTCTCTTTTCATTATACTTTTAAAAATTAATAATTCCATTGTCTTCATATTTACCAATAGTGGGTATACACACTAAAATGCTCTGTCATGTGCTTAAGGAAGATGAATCCCTTATATTTTTTAAATACTAATTCAAACCAATGTAAAATGCCTGTCAAGATGAGACTTTATTATTATTACTTCCAGCATACTATATCTATATTTCCTCTCAGAAGACAAGATGAAAATTAATAGTTGTTATTCATATATTGAACTAAAATCTAGAATAAGATACATAAGTGAGAACTGGCTTGAAAATAAACAAAACATTACCTCTCTGGTTTTGTTTTCTTATTATGTTAACTAAAGACGTGATAAGAGAGTGGCATTAAAAAATAAACAAAACAAAGCAAAAAAAAAAAAAAGAGAAAAAGTCATTGTCTACAAGTTGCTTTCCTGAAAAGGTACTCTAAGTACTAAGAATACAGCAATCCCATGTTTAAAAGAAGTTAGAAGCACACATTTCTATGAAAATAAATTTTCTACACATCAGTGTAGCAATCGAGCACCTACTTATGTTGGAGAACTGTTTTCCAGGTTTATTTTATTTTGTTGGGTTTTTTTGGTTTTTTTTTTTTTTTTTAATTAGGGCTCTCAATATTAGATTAAATAGGTAAGGTAAATTATAATGTCCTGGAGATATTTGTACCACTGTATTTTCTTCTCACATGTATAGTAATATAACACTAATACATGCTAAACAACAACAACAAAATCAATATGATATTATAGATATAGAATCCATGTTTAATCTGATGTTTTAAATCTTTTTTTAAACATATGAAAAAGGGAATTAAAATCACAATGTTGTTAATTAATTTTTCCCTGAACTAACACTTAGGTTGGTAATCAGTTATCATGTGAGAGATTAGACCTGAAAAATAATACAAAGTATTTGTGTCCTTTCTTTTGAATAAAAAATGTCAATCCCTTTCCGTGAATACTGTTTGCCACTCTTCTTTCTTTATACGAAATTCCATAGGCAATTTGACTATTTTCATAAAGCTGAAGAAAGAAAAATATTTCAATATATTTATGCTGTAAATTCTCATGTATATATGGTTGTGGAGATACACAGGCCAGTCATGGACCAGAAACAATTTTATGATAAAAGCAATCATTCAATATCACAAAAGGTGGATAAGAAATACTAAAATACTAATGAATGTTGAAACCAATTGTAGACTGGCATTGTATAAGAACAACAATTTGGAGAAAGAATTTTCCATCTACTAATTGTTAAATATGATTGTTTCAAGCACCAAACTAATTCATAAATATCAACCCATTCATGAATAAAAGAATAGAGAATTCACTGAATAAAATACTTTTAAATGAACATTTAACCCACTTATATTCAATATCATCTTCCTCAATTTCATATTTGGAAATGCTAGTTAATGAAGTTTTATCGTTACCACTTTGTGCTGATTAAATACCATAATCCTCTTATTTGTGCAGGTCCCTAGTGTTCCCCACTTCTATTAAAAGCGGGGTTCTAATGAAGTTTATGAGGTGTCACTAGGTAATTACTACTTACAGTCTGAAATGAAGATCAGTTCCAAGCCATTTGCATTTATGTGCTAAAACTAAATGATTAATGTGGATTTTTACACATTTTTAGGTTTAATTTTTTAGGCTAATGAAACCATAAATTTCAAGCTTTCAAAAATATTCCTATCTCTTATTTAATTCAATATGTAATTGAGAACATGTTTTTCCTACAGATGGAGAGTCCTTTTCAAATTTGAATTAATTCGGTGTTTTGCTGAGCTAGTAGATTAAATACTACAGATTGCCTGATGTTCACTATGCTAAATCTTAGCTTTGAAATTAATGGCATGAAATTTTGGAAATTCACAAGGTCAAAAATATTTTCTGAAAAGCTGATGATAGCAATATTTTCTGCCCACACTCTGTGCACTGAATGACACCCACAAAGTGGCGAGAGCTGGAAACAGTCAAAAGCAAAATTCTATTACACCAAACTGAATAAAGTCCAAGTTCAGTTGAATATTCACTATATACAATGCATTCAGGGATAATACCTCATTTTAAAGAAGTGAATATATTATGTTTAGCTGGTAGTACAGACACTCTATGCAAAACGATTATAAAAGGATTATCCTTAAAGTTCAGAGAAGTATACCAAGTTGTAAACAGCAGACTGACACGGTGACTTCAGTGAGAGACTTTTTGGAGGAAATAAAAGAATGCCAAACAAAAGAATTCTTAAATGGTCACATATATAAAAATAAAAAAATAAAAAGTCCAGTATAGTTTCTTCAAAACTTACACAACTACTTCTGCCACTGATATATCTCTCAGGGAAATGAATGACAGTCAATATGGGGAAAAAACCCCAACACTCTTTCCACATCAGTATTCAGCATTGTTGAAGAATGCTATTTTCTATGCTTTGCATGAGCATTCATGTAGTATTCTGCTCCTCTGAGCTAGGACGGGTAAGGATATGCCATTACCTTGGGTATCTCAGCTTTTGCCACCAGTTTCTACCAAGAAATCATGACATTTTTCATTGAGCATGATGATAGGCACCAAAGTGTTCCCTGGCTCATATTGTCACTAATTCTCATAGAATTCTCATAGAAAAACTGGCTGCCCATGGCCTGGATGAGCAAACAGTCTGCTGGATCAAGCACTGGCTGGATGGACGGTCCCAGAGAATGGTGGTCAATGGAGCTAAATCCAGCTGGCGGCTGGTCACAAGTGGAGTTTCTCAGGGCTCGGTGTTGGGACCGTTTCTGTTTAACATCTTTATTGATGATCTTGATAAGGACATAGAGTGTATCATCAGTAAGTTCACAGATGACACCAAGTTCAGCGGGAGTGTCGATCTGCATGAGGATAGGGAGGCTCTACAGAGAGACCTGGATAGATTGGATCGGTGGGCCAACATTAATGGGATGGGCTTCAACAAGACCAAGTAGCAGGTCCTGCACTTGGGCCACAACAACTCCATGCATCGCTACAGGCTTGGGGAGGTGTGGCTGGAGAGCTGTGTGGAAGAAAAGGATCTCTGGGTTCTAATTGACAAGCAGCTGAACATGAGCCAGCAGTGTGCCCTGGTGGCCAAGAAAGCCAATGGCATCCTGGCTTGTATTAGGAATAGTGTGACCAGCAGAAGTAGGGAGGTGATAGTCCCCCTGTACTCTGCACTGGTGAGGCCACACCTTGAGTACTCTGTCCAGTTTTGGGCACTTCAATACGAGAGAAATATCGAGGTGCTGGAGCGAGTGTAGAGGAGGGCAACGAAGCTGGTGAAGGGCCTGGAGAATAAATCCTATGAGGAGCAATTGAGGGAGCTGTGACTGTTCAGTTTGAGTAAGAGAAGGCTAAGGGGAGATCTCATCACTCTCTATAACTACCTGAAAGGACACTGTAGAGAGGTTGGTGCTGGTCTCTTCTCACAGGTAATTAGCAATAGAACAAGAGGGAATGGCTTTAAACTGAAACAGGTGAGGTTCAGACTGGACATTAGGAAAAAAATTTTCACAAAAAGAGTGGTCAGACAGTGGAATAGGCTGCCCAGGGAGGTGGTGGAGTCACCATCCCTGGATGTGTTTAAGGGTCGTTTAGATGAGATGTTGGGGTATATGATGTAGGGGAGAACTTTGTAGAGTAGGGCTGATGGTTGGACTTGATGATCCCAGGGGTCTTTTCCAACCTGAATGATTCTGTGATTCTGTAATAAAGTAATGCTCACCTCTCTAATATACCTACTACTACACAGTGTATATCTAAGGGCTACTTTATCTATCACTATACAGAGAATAACTCACAAATCTTTCTGTATAGTAATATGTCACTGTATTTATTCCATGAGTAAAACAATTGCTTGATATTCAGAACTGTCATATTTTGCCTTTGACAGAAGAGAGTAGTTATCATTAGGAAGATGTTAAAGGCTTAATCACTACATCTAGTTACAAAATCTATTAAGAAAAATTGTCTCCAAAATGCTCACAGTAATAATAGTAGTTAACAAAATTGCCATGGATGATTACAGGTAAATCGTACAACTTATAAATCCCCAGGTTTAAATTTTCCAGACATGGGGGTATAAAATTCAGGGCAATACCTCATTCTTGCTCTATAACACTTGTGGCAAGGTGTCATGCATCACTGACAATCTAGTGATTCATGAAATGAAAACTCTTTCCTGTTTACATCAATGCAGACATTCCCCAGGGGTTCTACGCAAAACACCTGTCCAGTTGAACAGCATGCAAAGCATGAGACATTAGCTATCTTATAAAATACTCATATTTCTTTTTTTTTTCCAGAAGTGCTAGCCTTAGAGAAAATGAAGTATCTATTTCACTTTCTGTCACTAGAATTTAAAGATGGTCTCGGTGGAAGCAGCAGACTGATAACCTCAGCACTGGTGTTCTCTACAAGTCTTTGAAAGATGTGCAACATTACACGTAATTCAAAAGGTTGCTTTGCATTTATTTCACCAACCTCTTCAGATTCCCTCTTCAAAGAGACACCTCTTACCTTAGGCAGAACTATACTTCTGAAGCATTGCTCACAGCTGTGAAACCAAGAGCGCACTAGTTACTCCTAACCCAGAGAATGCAAAGACCTACTTGTCTTCCTGTAGGCAGTATGGAAAGAAATTAGACACCTGCTGAGGATAATCCTAATGCCCCAGCTGTAAGGATAAAGCAGTTGAGAGCAAGCCAATAGAGAATTATATACCCATGCATGTATCTAACTTCCTACCCTGCCTTAAAGCATGGTGCCTCTGCCCATTTTGAATGCAGCCTGGAGCCTATTCTTTAGAGTGAAGTTCACAGAATCACAGAATCACAGAATCGTCTAGGTTGGAAAGGACCTTGAAGATCATCTAGTCCAACCATTAACCTAACACTGACAGTTCTCAACTACACCATATCCCTCAGCGCTATGTCAACCCGACTCTTAAACACCTCCAGGGATGGGGACTCCACCACCTCCCTGGGCAGCCCATTCCAACACCTCACAACCCGTTCTGTAAAGAAATACTTCCTAATATCTAGTCTAACAAGCACTGCTTCCTTCTCTTTTTCCAGAAAGGGTAATGATGTTACTGTTCCATGCTGGGTGGTTGCTGAATTCCTTCTGACTGAGGAAATATTGAAATGCAGCCCTCTGGTGTCACACAGTCCCACCAGTCACACCTAGCACATAAGACCGTACCAGCAGCACTGCATCACTCACAGATTGTGTGGCTGTTGCTGCTGCATCCATGCTGTTTGGAAAACACTATTAGATTGAGTTTCTCAAGGGACTGCAGTCTTGCTCTGGACAGTTTTTGGATTATCGACAGGCCTAATTTTTCAGAGCAGAGCAGTTCTGAACATGCACACAGAGCACATGAGGGACTCTGTAAATTCCAGGAAATTACTACATTTTCAAAATGGTGGCATTAGTAAGCAATTTTAATTTTAGGAGGTTAGCACTTGCATAAACTCCTTTAGACACTCTGGTTTCTTGCCAGGTTTTGCCCTGTCTAGAGGGGCTGAAGCATTTCTCTACCTCGCCCTTTCTCATCATTCTCATGATGGCAAAACTGTGAATATCTTTCCAAAGCCTCTTTGCCTCAGAAACTAGCCACAAACAATGTCATGAAGTCTTCCCTGATCAGTATTACTATGATGAAGCAATGCTGGTCATGCATAAGATTTTAAGGCACAAAGCATTGGCACTTTTGTAACCATTTGCACTCAGAGGTTTCCTTTGGGATTTAGATGCTGTTTTCCCCTTCTTAACCATAATCCAATATTCTCATTTTGCCACCCATAAGTTTCTGTGCTTATATTCTAGCTGTGTGTCTCAAAAGAAAATTCAAAGCCATAATCCTTAACGAGCCTAACCTGGACATTTCTAAGAGCAGTCATGAAGTAAGATGTCCGTGGAACTGCCACATCTCTTATCACTTGCTATTATTGGTACAGAGGAACAATTTAGTGCTATATGCACTGTAAGAATTTTGCTCTACATATGCTGTATAGCTGACTGACTTGCATAGCTTATAAAACAATAGAAAGAACTCATTAACATTTTTGCCCACTTTTCACTTCTGAGTGATCTCTCAACAATGCTTGAAAAACAGACTGAAATTGAGAGCACAGTTTTAATTCTGAAACCTGCATAGATTGAATGATTGCAAATAAATTATATTAGACACCATCATTTTGATCTAGTTCCAGAGCTCTTGCATTTCTTCACAGCTCTGAAATAGTTGGGAATTAATCCTTCAATGTAAATGGGACTACTTTTCATAATCCTGGCAGTACTTGGCCCAGAGGGACAAATTTCTGGTGAAAACAAGCTTTCCTTGAAAACTAAAATTTATGTTTCTTTAACATAGAAAGCAGTATCATCATGTTTATACCATAACAGTCTGTCTATGGGCTACCTATATTCCATAGACAGTAAATGAAAATATTAGGAATTCAGTCCAAGACAAATCACTTTCTCTACCACATTTGTAAAAATGCACAGCATGGAAGGTGATGGATAATGTAGCATGAATTGCACTCTTTAGCCCACACACACAGAGACACATTTGAACATTTCCATTCATCTTTTTCATTCCTCAAAGTGCGAAACTACTCTGTTCCCAAAGCATGAGCTGCTACATCAGCTTCATGGTGAGAAGTATCCCTAAATCTACTAGAACAGTAAAACTGAAGCTGTAAGTGGGGTTAGGATCTGGGCCAGTAATTATATCTAGATTCAAAATTACGTGTCAACTTTCACACTCTAAGAAAATCAAACTAATTTTGGTTTTCCATTCCTTTCATAGTAAAGATTTTACAAAGAACTGCATTGAAGTTTTTTGACATAAGTGAAAACTTGTTCTTGTAAAGACCTTAAGAATGGGACTGAGAAGAGTAACACTTAAAGCAGATACTACAGTTCTCAGAGATTTCTAAGTTTATTAAATAATTTTCAGTTACATGAAATCTATTGAAATTTGTTGTGTTATACTCAGCCACAAATTCATCTGGACTTTTTTTAAAAAATGCAGTAATTAACATATTTTCAGAATTCCCTACACAGGAACCTGCTAAGCTTGGTCCGTGAGCTTGTTGTGATTATTGCATGTTGCCATGTTGTAACTGGGAAAGCATAAATGATTTCTTGGCTTTAGTGAGAAAGGTGCTATTTAGTTTTCTCTTTCTTGTGATTTTGGGAAGCTCTAATAAAATACATTGAATCATTCTGTGGATAGTGTCTATCACAGGAACATTATTTTTCACCTAAATTGTTATTCTTTTATATGTTACATAAATCTTCACTTGTAAACTTATCTTAGAGATAATATATGTTAAAAAAATTCAGCAGGCATCAGAATAAGCTAAAAAGAGCTCTCATGAAGGACTGTCATGAGATGCAAGAAGATCTTGTCACACATGCAATGCAATGTATGGTGGGTTTTGATAATGCTGTTTCTGTAGCTCTCTCAAAACAAGTCACTTTGTAGAAGCTAATTCATTTCTCTTGGTCACAGTAGTTCCTCTTTGTCACCTTGAGTAAGTGTTTTTCTGATCCTGTTCCTGCAAATTACAGTGTTCCCATGAGCTTTTCAAAGGATTTCTTGCTGTTATGGTGTGAGTTATTTTTCTAAACAGAAATTGACAGGCATTATTTATTTATTTTTTAGAAAAACAAATATAAAATTGCCCTCTGACAAAACCATGTCTTAACTCTACAGAGAGAATTTACCAAAGTCAATGGCTTAGAACATTTTTTAAATAAATACAATTACACTGAGAGTTTATACAGAGCTGTATTTGAAACTATATTTCAACATAAAAGATTCAGAATCCCACACTAAGCTTTTTTCCCTTAGGTTTGGATTATGTAGGATCAGACTCAGCTAGTATATAAACATGTAGAACTCAGTAATACTTTCAATGAGAATTTCACTTCCATCCTGGTTAATGTGGCTTATTGTCTTTAATTATTAGCAGATATCTACTACATCTGTAAGCAGTCAGCTCAGATAATTGGCAATTTTGTTTCTCCCTTAAACTATCCAGCTTCTAAAGACAAAACTATTTTAATGTCCCTAGAACAGAAGTAAAATTCAAATTATTTATGATTCATATTCCTATGATTCTTAACCATATCTCTCCTCAGGATGTATTTCTGTATCTCCTTGTTCCCTATTTTAAGTGTTAAGATTATACAAACATCTGTAGTAATGGGCTTAAAATCAAAAGATTGTTATTTATAATAGACAAAGGTGTTGAGCTCAATATGAATCACTTTTAGGTCTGTGAATGTTGTAACATGACAATATGTACAACGATACCATCAAATATTATTGTTTCAGAAATCTTAAGAGCACAATTATTCACCCACCTGTTCATCAGCACAACTATTCAAAAGATATTTGCCAAACACTGCTTTGCAACCAAAATATTATTGAAGTACTCAAAACAGCTCCACCTAGAAAAGGTGATGACTCCTTAAGGACCTCACCTTGGATCTTTTATCTTTTCCAAACTGTAAAGTTTCTCACACCTACGGCACACTCAAGAAAAATGCATGCACAGGCACGGACACACACATGCATCCAGAGAAAACACTTGATATGAAGGGTGTTACCATGTGAATTCTTGTAGAGGCCCAACATTCAGATTATGTTTTTCTAAGCATCAAGACTGGTGTTTTTACAAGCTAAGACCAACATCTTAAAATATCTATGAACTTCAGTTTCAGGTGAGACTGCTAAGGACTAACAAGTTGTTGCATTTAACATAGAAACATTCATCAGCTTATACAGAATGAAGGATGTAAACCAGCGCCAGCATACCACACATTTGTCTGCTGAGCAGGTTTGCTATTTATAAACCATCATAAAGAAATTATTTTTTTCAAAACAATATTTATTATAAGCACCAGGTAGAGTTGTTTGTGATGTTAAGGTCTATGAGCTACTAAATGAACTACTGATAGAGTACGTACTCACCCCAGCAGCTCTTCTTCCAGAAAGAAAAATAAACAAAACCTAAACCCACAAAAACTAGTGGAAAAGATTTACAATAAAAGCCATCTGTACACATTGTCATTCCCTAAAAAGCATTCTACCAAATGCACACTTCTCTGCATTTATGATTAGCCCATTCTAGACTCCCCTTTTGCAGTTGTGTCATATGTTACATCAGACATAGGTGGCTGTTTTCTTCTGATAGAGGATGGAATCATATTGCAGTTTCTTTACAAACTCCAACTTCTTTTTTTTTTTTTATCATTTTAGGAATAAAATTGTAGCAGCATACATTCAGGACATATGATTTTTGTACCACACTCACACATTGGTTATACCATACTGGCTACAAAAGCATACTTTATACAGACATTGGTAAATGTGCTTCTGTGAGTATGTACATAAAACAGAGAATATTACTTTATTTGAGGGGTTTCATAAGGAACTGCCCTTGGATGACTTTCCAAATCTATCTCAAGGAATTTGCAAAGTTTATCCTCCTCTTGCTTCTACCCTCCATTTCAGAATAAACCACAGTCACGACTTTAAGGCTTCTAACTGTACAGCTTTGATGCCACTTTGCTCTCTTTTCCAGAAACATGATAAGCTACAGTTCAAAATGCAAATCTTCAGTTATTTGGGTTTTTTCATGTGATGAGAGCATTTGTAGAGAGCCCAGACATAGTGCAATATGAAATGAAGAAAATATTGACGGGGTTTTTTTTGCAGTATTCTGTAAAGCAATTGAGAAAGAATTCTGTACCTTGGCACTTAGAGCAAGCAGCTACAAGAGCCTGCCTCATACCCTGCTCCTCCTTGACTGGGAGTGCTCTGGAAGTGTTTCTAAGAATACAGTACAGAACATTTATAAACATAACCAGCAAAAGCACAGTAACAAAAGGCTTGACTCAAAGTACTTGGAGTCAGTGAAAAGAACCCCAGCAACTACCACATTTTGTATCATGCCACTAAAGAGCTGTCGATACCAGGCAATGTATTTATCTAACATCTGGTGCAATCCCATTTGCAGCAATTATAGTTCAGATAACTACTTAAATATTTAAAAAGAAAATCGTGCTTTAAAGTTTTTCATTTTAGTTAATTAAAAATAAAATTATGTTTTATGCTATAGTATAATTTAATAAGGCTTAATATGTATTTCTGTCACTGTAAAGGCCTTCAGCCTATCATTTATAGCTTTTGAACAGAGGATGTCCAATACAAAATGGCAGATAATCACTTCTGTGTCTCATTCCACTAATTTGACATCAATAACTGAGTACAGAAAGAGGCAGAGATGAGTGTAAACTCTGCCATGCAGTAGGGAAAATAGAATTGTATCACTTGCCATTTGAATATTTGATTTTGAGTTCTTTTATTGCTGATTTACTCTTATTGTTGGATTAAATAGTCAAGGAAATGTGGTGATGAGCAACACAACACAAAAGCACTGTCTTCCTCATTATCAAAGGACACACAGGGGACACAGAGGAGGCATGAATGACCTCTTGCCACTCTTGTTCTCTGCTTTTTATTTTCTAGCACTAGCAATTTTTGCTTAGTTTTAACCTTATATTATCATGACAGAGTAGGGTAAAATACAACTGGCAAAAACATACTTTGCTGGATGCTTTTATTTCTATTCCTTTTTCCCCATTTATGTGTGTGTGCCAGGAAGGGTGCCTGCAAGTTAGAGCACAAACAAAACACATCTCTTTCTTTTTTTTAATTTTCAAGTGAAACAATGTTCCTAATTTCTGCTTTCTGTCTCCATTTAAGAAACAATTATTGTCTCTTTTGAAATTGTAAAATGTACATTTCTAACTTCATTGGATTTTGAAGTGCACTATACTTGTTTAGTGCTCATGATATCAGATGGAAAATCTTCTGACAGAACAGCTTTCCTCTGGAAATGTTGATTCAACAAAGCTGGAAGCAGCTGATTTCCAATTTTGCGGGCAATGCTGTATGACTTCTTGCCAGCTTGCCAAACACCTTGTGCTACAAACCACTCCCCAAAATGTAGACCTCCTTGACTCCTCAGGTTCAACAACTTGTTTTTTGATGTGTTCAGAGAGACAGGGCTCCCAGTGTTTCCCACTCCCTCAAGCAGGAGTGGCAGAAGGATGCTGCAGAACTGTTCGGCACAGCTTCAGAGCCCCGGACCCACCATTTGCCTAGTGAACCCCTCCAAAATAGACCCAGAACTCCAGCAACAGCCAAGTGGGCCTGGTAGCTAACAGCAGCCTGCAGAGAGGCAAGCAGTGAATCTCAGAGCAGGGAGCTGCCTTGTGAGAGGTTATAATGCCCAAGTAGTTGCAGATATTGAAAGCTTGGCAACCTTAATGACTCAAGTTTTGTGGCAGCTTTTTTATTCATGAGCTGCTGAGTGATGTGGCTTGCTGCTGCTCCTCCGCTTACCCACTGCCTGGCTATGAAATGCAATACAACTGTCAGATAAAAGGTAGAGAGGAAACGTTTGGACAATCAGCTCTGAAAACCAAACCTCATGTCTATATCTTTTGAATGGTCTATACTAAAAGCTAAAAGCAAACCAGAAATTGCAGATCTCGTTATATGTATGTTTAGTGAATCTGTTTTATGAGATTAGAGCCATAAAGTGATATAACAGGTGAAAATTTTGAGACCAGCAAGAAATTCACTTCAGCCAGAAAAAACTTGTTAAGGAAAACAATGAAATTTTAAGCACAGGGCAGTCCTTGGAGAAGACATTGACTGTGTCTGCAAAAGGACATAAGCAACATGAAAAGCATAAGTGATCTCAGCTATAGCTGTATCTGCACTATGACTAGATGAAAAGTTTTGAATAAAAGCAGGACAGGAATTGTGACACACTTCAACAAAAGAAAAAGTGTATCAGAAACCTGCTGTGCCTATTTCTGACAGGCAGCATTCAGGAGGCAAGGTGCTATTAAGTAGTTATCTCAGCTGCAAGTGTTTTTTTTAAGGTCAGTATAACTAGACATCAGGTGTCTAGGGTAAAGTTCCTCTGACAAGTATTAATTAACTGGATTTCAGAGCTGGTGACTGAGTGCCTTTTAACAGTTATTTCCAAACAAGTCAACTAGTCAGTGTCTTAGCAAGAAACATCCAAAACAAGCCCTCAGTGCCATCTTATTTTAGATGCCCATCTCCTGGGCTAAATGGTTCTTGGTGCTCTCAGGCAGCCTAGTAGCCCTGCAGTTTAGGGCACAGGTCATTGTCATTCAGTGGAGGTATTTCCAGCAAGCTGAAAAATATTCGGAAACCCCATGGAAGACATTGTGTAAGCTGACCTTTTGTTCAGATCTTTGATTTTAAAAAACAAATCCAACAAAAATCCCCAAACTAAACCACAGGCTTCTTAACAGTAAAGATCTTTTCCAGTTAGCTCTATTGTCCAACACTCGAGGCAACATGTAGTCCACTCCACATGCAAGTGATAATCCTTTTAAATATGAAGGTTATAAGGAAATCTGCAGTGTATAAATTCACAGAACACATTTCACAATTTTATCTTGTTTCAGCACTTGGCTGTTGCAAAACAAGTCAGTGATTAGATAAGGGACATCATCTACAGCTTCTGACCTCAACTGGATACCTCTTGAATAAAAAGCTTATCATCATTCATTATTTGTCAATGTATATCTCAAGACCCCATGGCCAACTGCTCCTGGGGAGATTAATCCAAAGCCACAAAAAGAACATGTAGTACCAGTTTCTGCTTGATTTTGCACAAAGTTTTTTGTAGTATGTAGTGAGCAGAAACCAACAGTGTTTTCACAGACTGAGGAAATAAAATGAGATACAGTTTGAGGAGCAGACTGGGACTTGATGAGACCTGAGCTTGGGAGCCATTCCACAGTCTGCAGAGGCTTAACTGGCTAGCAAATATGATAAATTACTTGCCAAGTTTGTGTTCAACATTTTTTAAAAGAACAATTCCTGGTGACAAACATGTGTTCTTCCTCTCTCTCTCCATGTATACATATACGTAAATAAAGCCTTGATAATCTCTGGTAGAAAGTGGGATCAGTGAACTGATATTATTTTTATACTGGAGGTGCACAGGTAGCTAATGTACAATTTCTTTACATTTCATCAGACAGAGAAAAAAATAAGAGCATGGCACAATGAAATTTCGAAAAGTGATAGGTAGCCATAATGTCTCCCTGTGCTACCTGTCTACAAATCAACATGATTAATCCAGCACACAGAGCTGCTTGTTGCCATTTTCAGTAGTCACAGAGAATAGCAAGGATTCCTCTTCTCCATGTGTCCCTATTCTCCTCAGAGGTGATTTGTTCAGAAAGCTCCTGAACTGGCTGTATATACATGACTTATACAGCCTGTAATAATAATATAAAACCTAACATAAGTACACAAGTTGCAAATTTCCTACATTTCATTAATAAAAAATATATTAATGCCAATATGATTTTGAGCAGGGTAAATGTTGTAATTCTAAAATGTTGACGGTTCTACTTATCCATACTTTATTTCTGCACTGTGTCTGGCTTTACAGTTCACAAACAAACTTGAGAGCAACCAACCTGTTACACATCACAGGTCAGTACTTTGCACTGACCACCATCCATGCTTGCTTTCTCTCCTGCGCCCTGGGTAATAGCATTAATGTAGAAAATACAACTTGTTTTCCCTTTCTGAAAATTGCCAGTACTTAACTCTGGCTTCTTCGACTTCTAGCAAAGCAGTGGACTTCTTCTGAGTCACTACTCTGGATCACATTGCACCGCTTTTATATTCAAAAACTTGGCACATATGTACCCTCTGGCATATTTTCAAAGGTGTTTGGAAGACCTTCAAGACTCTTGTCTTTCAGTTAGGATTCAGAATTAAAAATATTCTGTTCCAGGAAACTTTTGTGAAAGTTCCAATATTAGTTTCCATTTTTCTCATGGACAAAGACAAGGTATTTTGAAGTTTATCACTGAGGAAGAGTAGAAGAAGAGAAAATCACACTTTAAGGTTGCTTAGAGCTTGTAGATAAATCATCAAACCACATCTTCAGTAGACTGAGGAGGCTTAAGTATGGTTAAATAGGCAACAAGTTTTTCCAGAAGTTCAATACTCTCCTCAATCACCCCAATACCTTAAAGCTATATTGGCTATGATCTCAATGAAATGGCATGGTGATAAATACTAAATATAAATACTAAATATTTAAAATTTTAAAATATTTTAAAAATAAATCCTCAGAATATCATTCTAATACAGCATGTGAATTCGTAGCATTTTAAGAAATAAAGAACCCTTGTACTAGCCCTAAATTCAGAAGTGGTTCCTGCATTCAGCTAAAGACTGAATTTGGCCTACAGATTTAATTACTGCTTTAGAATTTGCTGCTGAAAATAACTAGATGAAACCAGCCATCAGCAATTTTAAAGCTCCAGGTTTATATGATTTTATGTGTGAAGATTTTGAACACTTTCAAAGCTTCATTGCTTAAAAGTTTGAAACTGAGATTTAAAGATCTTGAATCTAAAATAACCTCAGTAGAAGTATTACAGAAAGAATTAATAATTGATCCTCAGCCTTATCAAGACCTATTTCTTTCTTTCAGTTAATTTCCCTCTTTGCCATCAGGTCTTGTTCAAAGATATTGCCAAGTTACTATAGGAAAATGTTTGGTCCATCATATGAGTGTTGCTCACACAATACAGCTGGGAGCAGGATTTGACCACTGCTTTTAAGACTGAAGGAGAAACCTCTTCTTATCTGTTCTGCATTTTCTTTATTAAATATAGATTTCATCTGGATACTACATAATACCTGCTGTTGAGCATTATTGTGCAGCAAATACCACAAGGAGTAATGTGGTTAAGGGGAACAATCACACTGGGTGCAGGGATTGAAGGAAGTGCCCTCATTTATATTTAAGTTTTGCTCACAGAACAAATCCAGGATAATGTTCACGACTGAGTTGAATAAGTGATTTTGCTTTGCTTAGCCAGATACCATAATTCTGAGCACCGAGGATAAGCTTCTTCTGGCAGTAGCAAGGTATGCATTTTTTAATTAATTTTTTTTTAAATGTAATCATGGAACTAATAGCTATTTTGTATAAACACTGAAATTACAAAAAGATATTTAAAAGCTTTTAGTTAGGACGGGAAGAAACTTTTAATCTGAATCAAATTGTGTTTATTACTTCATTATACCACTAATTGGAAAATAGACCTTAACATTGGCTCACTTCCAACACTTTAAAGTCTATCAATACAATGCAAAAGAATAAAAGATAATGAAGCAAGGAGCCTCTGTTAATTTGACAATGTGGCTAATATTGGCAGCATGGTTTCACTATGATGATCCAGAAGATATGTTTCAAAATAGGAGGTCTGCCAGTTTTCAGTAACAATGTAAGTGAAGTGTCTTCATCTTTCTAGAACCTGCTAAAACCATTTAAACACAAGCTAAATTTGATAATTTACTTTTTTCCCTGTATAACAACCTTGAAAGCAAATCCTGCTTTGCTAGCTAAAAGAGGTATAAATTTCCCAGTTTGTTATGCTTTTCATTGCCCAATCTGAGACACTTCTTTTGGCTTTCTACTAACATCCACAGTTTACATAATATAATTGCTTGAATTACACCAAACTGTAAAAAAGCCACTATTTCCATTTATTGTGAGAGAACAGTAGAGCACTACTGTTATCAAAAGAAAGCTTCCATGAAGAGGGAAAACATTTGTACAATAGAATAAAAAGAGAATGAATACTGACCAGAAATCTGTTTCTAAGAACAATATAGGTCTTACCCTCACAAAAATCCCCAAGAAAAGCAGTCCTCAAATCCTGTACTCTGTCAAAAGCAGACTTCAGTGATGCCAAGCAGTTGTAATACCTCACAAGAGTCTAACTTGAAAAGATCTTTTGATATGGCTAGCTACTGTTCTAAACCAAATTATATGTACATTTTTGCACAATGAATGTGATAATCTTGAATTTTAAAAACATGTTATTTTATTCTCCCTTATATCTGCACCAACACATAATTTAGTTTCTCATTTTGACATCCTACAGATTTAAGCTTCTGGTGGCTTCCGCTTGGTTCCTGCTTGCTTAATACCACCAGAAATAAAGTACTCATGGGAGAGTTCTGCCTAAAGAATGAGCTCAATGGTGACACAAAATTATCTTCTGAGCTACAAGAATAAAGTATGTTTCAGTTTTATAGAAACTATGAAAATAAAGCCCTCATCCTTCATCATCTTGTTACCTTAAAAAGGACATCAGACGTGATAAGGAACTAAACTGTTCTAAAAGGTGAAGTATATTTTGGTACTTATTAAAACTACAACACAAAGTGTGGCCTGCTTCTCAATATTACCTGGTTTGCTTCTTAGCACAATTAAGACTACATGAAGACAGATTGGCCAGCCTGATGTGACTTGACTTTGAAAAACCATTTCAAGGGGTACAATTTCCACAGTCTCCTTTGTGTCATATATTAATCTTTACACAGTATTATGAAACAATGGACTAGTCTTATTTCATAAGGATATAATAATAGTGTAACAAGATAAAGATAACAAGGGCCAACCATGTTGTGACTGATATATTACAGAATCCATTTTGAACTGTACTGTTTTTATTACAAGCCACTTGGATGTGTTTTCACCTTCAGTTTATGACTACTTTTAGAAGTGCCACTTGTCTTGGATCAGTCCTTAAAAGCAGGAGAAGATTTCAGGCTTGCGTATTTCTCTTCCTAGCCAGTTTTCTGTATCTGTGGAAACCTTCAATGTATCCTATAGAATCAGCTGACATTCCAGGGGCTAAATCAAAATGTACTTTCATCTGCTCTTCACCTAATTAACCAGGTAATCACATCAGTCCAAAATATCATGTGGCTTAAACAAAGACAGAATGTTGCAACAATATATCAATTTGAAACTCATGCCCACATATCTGATTTGGAAACAGAAACAGTAATCTAGACTGGATGTTTAACACCAAGACTAAACTTTAACTTTGGAGCTGTGCAAAGACTAAAAAAAATGAATGCAACAAGGTTTTGATGAAAACAAAACCAGAAAAATAAGAAACCACCCTGGGGGTCTTTGCAAAATATGCTAGATGTCTTCTCATAAGATTTGTGGAAGAAGCAGTCGGAAAACAAATTTCAAGAGAGGAAAAAAAAAAGAAAATAAAATTTGTCATGTATGTGGAACTTCTTGTGGGAATAAACATTCACAGCTGATTCACAAACAAAGAGTGGGAAAACACATGTCTATACAGACGCATACAAACATCTCTTCTTATGCAAGTGGACATTCAGAGACAGTTAAACCCCACAGAAATGTATTCTTCAATCTTTGACACCATATTCAGGAATTCACTCATTCTCACTGGTTTCCTCTTCTGTAGCTCCTGAGAAACCAGTTCCAAAGAGGTCACTGGTGTAAACACAGCAAGAGTTGTTAGAATACATGTTCTCTTGGCAAACCCTATTTTCCACTACTCTAAACCTGTTGTTTTGACCACCACTGCTTAATCCATCAATGCTTACTAACAGTAAAACATATCCCTTAATCTTTATTAAACATTCTTTTTCCACATTCTAGATGCTGTACCAAGTGAACATATGGCTCAAAAAAATTGCATCCCTTATATTCAGCATATAGAGGATTATGCTTAAACAATTTCTTATTTTCCAACTAGCACACACATGCTCCTGAAGTCATACGACATCAGACTTTTAATAGCCTTGTCTGTGAAAGCTGACAGTACTTACAGTCTGAAATTGATGCTACCAGGTCCTTGATATAGCATAGGCCCTGATAGTTGGAGCAGAAGTTTCAGTACCCTAAAACTCAGATAGTCATCACACTAGTCAAGCAGCCACGGGCAAGCACGCTAAAATATGCTTTACTGCCACCATGTTATGACATCAGGCTTTGGCGAGAAATACAAATAGGTCATTCTGAAGAATGTACAGTGCTTTCACCTTCAGCATTTTCAATGTATACCTACTTCAGTGGGTAGTGGGTTCTAGTTCCTTCTTTAAAAGGAGACACCTTGCCTTTAAAAAAGGTTTTATATGCTTGTCTCAGGCTGGTTATAATCAGTCATTACTGTGGAAGGATGGGAAGAGCTGATGATAATTTCTACACAGCTTCCCACATTACCTGTAGAAAAGATTGAGGCTGTCGTGAATCAGAAGTTACTCATCTGATTGGAGCTCCTGCAACAGTTCCTAGTGCTAATCTTAAGTAAGGTTCAACTTTGCAGATGACGACAAGTTTAAACTTGACAAATACTGTGTTATCCATAATAGACCATGAGGTTTTCAGAGTAATAACTTACCAATAATAGAATGGCAGTAAATAAAAACATACAACATTGAAAAGCAAAAAAACCACAGCTGTTTTATATGATCTTATATCTAAAAATCCTTACCTACTAAGGAGGTGATTTTCTTTTTTTTCAAAGAAGACACCAGGTCATTTTCATGATAAAAAATCAGTGTTTCTGTGTATGTAATATCTGATTGAAATTTATGAATTTATAACTCTAATTAATATTACAAGTTTGGTGCAAGGATGGAATGATTATGGTTAACTAAAAGCACACAAACACATCTTTAAGAAATGTAGCACTTACAGATATTGCATTTCTGAACCATTCTGAGTCAATTCTTGTGAGTGAAGAGAAGAATGTGAACATAATGAGAAAAAATCAATAGCCCGCAGAATTATTTCAGGTGAGTAACATATAAAAAAGTGTATTTTTTTAAAGTGTAATTCGCTTTGAAGGTTTTAACTGAACTGCAGAAGGTCATGATTTTTATTATGGTTACTTACAGGATGTTGCTAGAAAGTCACTAATCTTTGTTACTAACACCTATTATACTAGAGCAAAAAAGCTACCCTTCTTCATCTGTAGTTCTTACTGTAATCTGTACTATTTCTTTTCAAAAGATTTAGTTATCAATAACATATATTATGTGAAGAAATCCCAGAAATCTGGTACCATTACTGAACATTCTACGGTGTTTAAGATAGTCTCAGCACTTACTCTATAAACCCTTGCTTTCAGAGGTTTATGACTAAGCCATAAAAATCAGTCCATTGTATAACTTCACTTATTAACTCTTATTTTAGGAGTCCGTTCCCTCCCCCCTTTCCCCCTCACTAAATATCCAGAAAATTTTCTTTACCTAAGTTACAGAAAGTTATTTTTAGAAATACTCTTTTATGAGTGATTTTCTTCCAGTTCCTTTCCCTTCACAATTACACAGCATGATAACAAACCTTTTAATATAAATGTAAGATGATCTCTCAGCTTTCAAAGACATAGATTATTAATAACTCAATGATTCTAATACATTTAATCCCCAAATCCTGAGCTTCTATTTTAGCTTGCCTCATTCATTATTGAGAAATAAGGCCCTTAGCTGTTGCTTCTCTTTGCTGTTGTCACAAGCCTCAGCAGCATCCCCGCCTGATTCTGTATCAGCCTGCCAACATATATAGAAAGCTGTGAAACAGAACCACATTTTCATGAAATATTTGCAGAATTTCCACATCTTGGTGCTTGCCTTGTCACTTTGTATCTCTGTGACACAGACACAGGCCACAACACTAGCCTCACATAGTCTTAGCAGATTTTGGTGTTACCATAGCACCAGCATGTCTGTGTGATATCTGAGTGATGCCCTCTATATTGTGAAGAATTTCATTAGATTTCATATGGTATCAGAAATTCTTAGCATTTCAACTCCTCAGCTGCAGGCCACCCAAATGGCTGTCAGCCAGCCATAGCTACAGTAATCTCCCACATATATGTTCCTGCACACATAGGGTCTGGATCCTACATGATTGCCAAGCACTCAGATTCATATTATCCAGAATGCCCAGCAACTCTCTTTGGTTATTCTGTCACAATCATCACTGTAAGGCAGAGACTGACCTGATTGCTGCTGTCTCAGTCGAGAACTGCCCTGCAGGATAGTGCTAGTAGAACTACTGCCTGGCCTACATCACCCCACTCTTTGCAGAATATCTGCAAAGGATTTACTTGTCAGCAGCAGTCCATTCTGATCTTCTGAAAGAGCAAAACAAAGTGAATAGCCCTGAAATACACAAAAATCTGCCTGACCTGGAGTTATTGGTGAGGCAGGGCGAAGGGTGGGAGGATAAAAATGTTCTCATATAAATAGGTCTCATCAAAGACAGATGCTTATGTGGTAATCCTTGTCCTCTTAACTCTTAAGAGGAGCTCTTAGCCTTCATGAGAATCCATGTCATTCTTCTTCCTGGTGTTAGTTTGTTCAAAAAACCTCTAGAATGAATAAACTAACTCTTCACTGTGTCCAGCACTGGCATCCAAAGTAGGCGAGTTTCCTGTTTTGTGCAAGCTATTGCACACTTAGCCTCATTTGACAGATCTGGTACATTGTCACAAACGGGTTTTGAGAAGCAGTGGGAAAGTTCTTCGTCTGACTTTTAATCCATTTTTTTCTCCCTATCATTCTGTGATGGCACTGTTGAATAATAGGCAAAGACTGGTAGGGCTCCTTTTGACCAGCATTAGCAAGGGATGCATATGAAAACTGACCAAAGGGGCAGTGTGCAGGCTCTAGAAGAGTCTAGCTTTTTCATGTGTGCTGCTGGGTGAGAGCTGTGGAGAGACCCTGTGGGTCTGAAGAAGGACATGGCTGAGCGTTATTACACGTTCAGTCCCATTGCTGCATTCTTAAGTGATCTAACAGAGCACTGGTCCTTTCTCAAGGAGTATGCTGATGTAGTGTAATAAAAAGTGTATTGATTTGGCTGTCAAACACAAAGACAAACTCATGGACGTTCCCAGAAATAAGGCAAAGTTCTCTTGTCCCTTTCTGTCTGAAGAGAAGAAAAAACACATCACACTTCCAGAGAGAAACTTCCTGTTTTCATTCTTTCTTATTTACTTATCTATTTATTTGCTTTCATCCATTTCTTTTTTTTTTTTTTTTTTTACTGCTTTCTTCATGTTGTCTCAACTTTCTTCCCTGAGGCTTGATGCTTTCAGCTGGCCTGTTGAACCTAGTTCTTTTCTCAAGCAAATGATAACTGAAAGCAAGTAAAATCAGACTGTCTACTTAGTTGCTTATGATATATTGGCACTCTCCTAGATTAAGCCCTCTTAGGAAAGAGAGATTCATATGTCTATATTGTCCCAATGTTTCTAAATAACTATCTGGGGAACTGACATAAAATCAAATAGACTGATTGCTTTTAGTTTCTTTACCCTCTTCTGCTCATGTAGTTCAATGAAGAGTTTAAACTCCACCAGGAAGGGCATCAGATTTGTTTATAGTATTTCTAATAGCACACATATGGCTCAGTGAAAACCAGAAATAACAAGATATTCTAGACTCTCATTGCTTTTCACTTAGTGTGACCTACAGAGGCTGCACAGCTTGGATTCTTTTTGTAAGAGTATCACTAACTTTCAGAGTAACCTTCAGTAAATCTTTGAACCCCATTTTTCCTTAATTATGAAATGATGATAGTAATATTCCATAAACCACAAAACACTAAGTGTGATCATTATTATCTAATTAACTTCAAATTTTGTCATTTCCCTCCCAGAAATATATACATACTAAAACAAAACAAAAAAAAT
This sequence comes from Strix uralensis, assembly GCF_047716275.1. NCBI lineage: Eukaryota > Metazoa > Chordata > Aves > Strigiformes > Strigidae > Strix > Strix uralensis. The sequence goes on from NC_133975.1 coordinate 46,550,983, forward strand.
CTGCAATATTTATAACCTTCTTCAAGGCCTTTTCCCAGCAAGTGAAAGACACCAATCCACTAGTCTTTATCATGTGGAACAAGGATTCTACATTTACAAGTCATCATCAAATAGCAGGGGAGGAATCTGAAGAAAGTTACTGGTTTCAGAAGTCCTTGGATGAGGCCACGTATTTTTATTTAACTACTTAACAGGACACAAGAGATAGTTTCCATTAGATTATAGAGTCAGAACACTTGGTCTTCAATTGCATCTCCCATTCTGAGAGATTAAAATTACTTTGCTTCTATGGGAAACTGCTCAGCTATAGCTGCAAGGTTATGTTCTTTCTAAGAGCACAAGAAACCTCAACATGGGCATTTCTATAAATGGATGTGTACACTGGATATGTCATGTCTGTGAAAAAGGAAAATTAAAATTGAAGCTGATACTAAACTTTCATACTAACACTTCCACTGAACAATCAGATTTCAGGATGAAATGCAAGTGAAATAATTTTCTCTTAATTTTCTTATCAAGTTTAAAGTTCAACAAACTGCATCCACTGTTTAGAAATGCTAAAATTATAACTGGTAATTCTGGATCATTTATTAATGGCAGTCACTTTTCTAAAAATAATGTTATCCGGACTCTAACAAAACAGGAACTTTTTAATTATAGACTCAAAGTACACATCAGTTGGCTGGGATACAAGAAAGCATACGAAACAACTGTTTAATTTTTGAAACATTTTCCTAATTGCAGAGAGAATTAAAGAGACAAAGGAATCAAGTTTCACAGACAAAATTTTCCTGCACTAACATCAATAGACATTTCTCTTTTAGCAAGTCATCAACCAAAAGAAGCTGGTTCTGCTCTGAACCATCTGCTTTATTGTATTTAAAATTACATATAATGATTATATGTATTTGAACATTTAACATTTCTAGCTACCTTGAGAGAAAAATGCAATTTCTTAGCCCAACTTTTAATTTATATTTTGGCTCATGCACTCACAAGGGAGAGAACGGCTGCTCTGTAGCAGTTTTTGAGGCCCCCAATCATAAAGTTAGTCAAGATTTTGGAGAATTACATAGAAGAGCTTCAGGATTGCTTCAGCCTACACTGCCAGTAGTTACCAACTGAACATACAAGTAGCCACAAATGAGACCATTTTGTCCCCTTTGTCAGGGAAATGACTCAGAGCCTGTGCCCAATTCGATCAGATAAACTAAAGTTATAGTAGCCATTATTAGGGACTTAGTGTAGTTAAGAATGTGACTTTTAAATATTTATTTCTACAGATAAATCATTACTTTGAAGTCTAGCCAAGTCCAAAGCTATGTCTGAAAACAATATCAGGCATTATATACGAGTCTTTCTCGTCTTTATTTTCTTTATTTCCATTTTAGTTTGTTTCCTTCTCATCCTGTCCACTCTAAATATCACCAAAAGTACTTGAATAAAGGACATTTTCAAAAGAAATCCATCCAAGTGCATTGCCAGCAATAACGCAAGTCAAGTAGTTGCTAGCTATTTTATTTCTGACTTTTAATTCCAGCAATCCTAGAAGTACACCAAATCAAAACACTTTTTTCTTTTTTTATTTGAAATATCTCTGTGAACATTTTTGTTTCTAATTTTTACTTTGAGTAATGTAGTTAAATCAATGTTTAGTTAGGTGTCCTAATATTACTTTGTATCTGAGCAAAAGTATTCTTACTTTGAATTCTATTATGAGTTTGATGAAGTGCTACTGCAGATTAATAAATTTACTGTGAATAAAGGAAGTGCAGCACAGCACGGGGGTTCACTGCATGGATGTATTGATAGTCGGTAACTTATTTAATTACTGGTTTAACAAACTTTGTTGGTGAGTCAAAAGAAGCCAGAAGGTACTTTGGGCACTAATAAAAGCCTTCTAAGAAGACCTGCACATTATGGCTAGTTATTTGTTGAGATTGTGAAGAAGATTTGGTGCAGGAGTTGATGTAGTCAGGGAACTGTTCTTTGAAAAACCTTCTCATCAACTCAGGGTAGGGATGCTCCATGAAATACTGCCAACTTTTTGCATAAGGGGAAATTTCTATCCATGCATGCATGCTACATATTATTCCCACATTTTTCACTTTTTTATGATTACATTTAAATATTCTGTTAAATATTTCCTTGTCTTTATATGATTAGAGTATATTTCCAAGGGAGGAATTTCTTTCTGCTGCAAGGAAATTCCAGAGTACAGTTAGTTTTGCTGGGATGGTGAGGCACAAAGCAGTTTATTTATTGATTAGGAGCCAATAAGGGGTTTTGATAAGGCTTTTTGTCTGTTTCTGTGTGGCAAAAGAGCTACATATATGAGGTTTTCTCATAAAATATTTATTGGTAGAGTGTTCTGGACATTATATTTATTATAAAATGGTAATATAATACAGTAGTGGAACTATAATATTGTTTCACAGAAGAGAAAATAATTACTAAAGAAAATATATCCATTGCCCATTTTAGAGTGCTTAAGCACTGTTTTTTGGAAAAACGTTATGATCTTTACCCTGATATGTTGCACAGTACAAATGAGTAAAGGAGTTATAAAACTTCTCTGGATTAGCAGCTAAGGGGATCCCCTAATGATGTGTTGATGGCACAGATGTCACTACAACATTCACTTTTTGTCGCAATGAAATAGAAGTGAAAACTTGATGGCAGAGGCATACCACAGTGCCACTTCACTCTAGCTGACCTCTAACATGTGTAATGACACTTTGGATACACTTAGAGACTGCCATAATTTATTACAATGGTACCAAAATGAGGCTAACAGAAGATTGGAACAAAAGTTTTGCCCCTAGTTGAATAAATTCAAAATGTGTTGTAGCTGTTTCTGAATTTATTTTAAGATTTTACAATGCATAGTGAAACTGAATTAAAATTCTAAGGACTTCTCAGAACTTTTTCCAAAATAACATTATTTAAACATTTTGCTTCAAACATCATGTTTAAAGTATCCAGTGTACATAAGAAAGAATTAGGATAATGATGAACACATAATCTAAATGCAGGAACAGAGAGGAAGTTAACTAACACAGATTAATTTAGAGGATTAATGGGTTGTTTCCTCACTATATTTTTGTAATCTTCTAATGTGTCACAACACTCAACTATCTCAGGGAGAGTACTATTTTCTGTCTCATCTGAGAGAAGTAAAGAGTCACTTGAAAATGTTGCTTATAAAACTATATTTCTCTTTCAGGGATCTTGTCAGTGCTTTTACAAATCGTTGATCTCCTACTGCATATTTTCACATTTGATACACAATTATTATTTACAAGCAGTATGAATTCATTAGCTTTATGAAACTGATAGTTATTATGCATGAGTTGCTTCCTGTCCCCCAGGACTGAAATGAAAGTGAGATACTGCATCTCTAAAGGCTTCCCTAAAAAGAACATTCATAAGTAAATAGTATAACTAAGCATTTGTTAGATTGACACTAATGTATACTGAAACACGTCTTACTTAATTTGAAGAAAAGATGATCTGGCTCCTTAATTTCCAGTATCAGTCTAGAAGACCTACATGTAGTGATGAGCTTGCTCAGAATGATTTTTTTTTGTCTGTGACTGCAGACTTGTTGACACCAGAAGTCCTTCTCATATTGCTCTTATGGTTACTAACATATTTCTTTGTATCGAAGCAACATGTTTCTCAGAGTTGTATCAACTTTGAAAGTTTCTGACTGGAAAGTTTCTGAAGTTGGATGTTTTCTGAGGAGAGGAATAGAGAGAGATCTAAATAAGAAACCTGTCTGTTTCCAAACAGAATAAATATTTTGACATGAATCTTTCATGAAAATAATTCATTATTTCCACCATTGAGCAAAAATAAATATAAGCCATCACAAAAATTTTACAGCTACCTTTTCCAATGAATGGCCTTGCGACAACTGATCAGGTAGTTAAAAACAAAACCTTGTAGAATGGTTTTCAATAAAGTCACAGCTGGTACTCTCATTACAGGTACCAGGAAATAGTTTCATGTAACATGACTTAGTTTATATCTTAAAAACCAGTATGCTTTCATTCCAACTAAGACACTACAGTCTGGGGAAACTTATATTACTTGCATGAATCAAGTCTGGCTTCTAACTTTCAAAGCTTCTTTTACATATTTTTCCATTTTCCTTAGCTTATGTTCAGCTATTGCAGCACAGGAATATATTTGCTAAGGTAATATGAATCTTGAAAGCCAGGACTAGTACCTCCCATAGAAGGTTTAAGAGAAAAAGCCATTTAACTGTGTTTTTCGAAGCTGCACAAATGACTTAAGAAAGTAGGGGAAACTGAGTGTTTCTGACTGCTCAGTTAAGTTAGCAATTTTAATTAGGTGTACTAACATATTTCGTTTATGAGGAATGTCTTCTGACCTCATAACTAAACAGTGTGAACAAGATAAGCAGGAATATTTGTCTAGCAGACCTTGAGAGCATCCACCATCTCCCTGTCACATTCAAGAAAGTACCAGCCATATCTCCCAGCCTACATCCTCCTGTGACAGAAAGGAAACAAATGCAAGGGTTTGATGAGATATAGGGCATACCCCAGGTAGGTTCGCAGTCCTGATAAGCAGTGAATGTGGATTTGTAGGTCATCCACAGATGTCTTGAACTCTACATAAAGCCTTTCCCTACTTTCATCTTCTTTCTAATGTCTTTGCCTTACTCTAACACTCAGCATCATAAATATTAATTACTTACCATCATGGACACTCACTAACTCATTAATGATCACAGTATAATCACACTCAACAATTCAACAGAAGAGAACAAGCAAAACAAATTCAACATACAAATAAACAAGCATTTTCAAAAAACAGAAAAAGAAAAAAAAGTCACAAGCACAAAAAAATCCTAAATAAAAAGACCAGTTCAAAAGCAAGTAAGACATCCAGATAAACTGGGTATTGATAAATCAGTTTCACAGATTGACAGCTGAATGGGTTGACAACTGACCCTTATTATATAAAACAATGTTCTAGAACTAGTATTGCTAATCTTATTTCTAACGCTTCAAGCAGTATTAAAACTTATGCTTACACTGGTGACATACGCAGTCTCACAGGCACAAGGGCATGCTACCTGACCCATTCCTACAACGCTCATCACCTTCCTGGCCACCAGCCACACCATGTAGCAATGACAGGGAAGTTGTACTCCTGCACACTGCCTGCTGGGTGGCTGGGAGAGGGTACACATGCTCACGAAGCTAGAGAACTGATCTGACCTCAGGAGACACTCTTACAGATGTAGACAAAGGTCCATACAGAGAGCTTCTTTGCCTCAGGCTCACCACTATAGTAAGCTCTTCTCTCCTCCCATCAGCAGTCAGTGCTGCCATCAGGCATCCTCCAGGATCTTAAAAAGATCTGCAGCCAAGCATCTGCCATGGACTGTGATTCTGGTCTAGGTAACTCATGAGTTCACTCAGTCAAGTAACTCCTCATTCATCTCACCATGACCTTATACAGCCATCCTCAGTGCTTAGCAAACCATACCCCTCTGCTATTAGTTTCAATCAACCACCACTAAGATCAGCAGTTAATTTCCTCTTTGGTTACACCAAAACCTTACAGTTTCTTTCAGTTCTATTACCATCATTTTAAAGCTGTGGGTTACACATTTGTCTCTGGCAGACTTCAGGCATCAAGAGATAGGTAAGCAGCCTCTCCCACACAAATATCTTGAGTACTGTGGACAGTCCTGCACCTGAAGAAAACATCATGGAGTTAGAAAGGTACAGAGAAGGAGTAATTACCTTACAGAGAGAGGTGAAAAGGCTGGAATTCTTCCATCTGGAGAGAAGGATGATGGGGTATGCTTGAGGGTCTGTAAAATCACAAGAGTGAATGCAGAACTATTTATTCAACAACTCCACAACAGAACCAGCCAGCACTCAATGAATTTATTAGATCAGTTTAAAACAGTTAAAAGAAAAGATGTCTGTACACAGCAGCAAGTGACCTCCCGAAATTTGTTGCCTCAGAAGCCTCTTGGAGGCAGCAGATTCAAAAAGGAATTAGAAAAAATTAAAGACAACAGGTCCATAAACAGGTACTAAAGTGAATAAGCAAAAAAGCACCTTCTAATATCCTTAATCTAATAACTGTGGATTTCTAATTTCTTCAATATGAAGAACTCATTAATTCTTACAAGTTCTTACCATTCTTATTCTCTTCCTATAAGTTTTTATAAGGTTTTCAACACCTGGTTGCATAAAGCCCTGGGTAACCTGGTCACCCCTCATAGCTGAGACTGCTTTGAGTAGGAGGCTGTATGAGATAGGAGCTTGGATGAGGATGGCTCATGAGGTCCCTTCCAGTCTGAAATATCCTATGAATTTATGACTGCAATAAATTTAAGAATTCAGGAAAAATAAAATTGATAGCCTTCTGGTGCCAGTAATCTTTTCAACAGAAAGGCCTTATCACAGGAAAAAGTACAGCTATATTGAAAGACAGAAAGTTAAAATTCTGCTACAATGTTTAGCACATATTAAAGTTAATGGGGCATATTTTGAAACAGCTTAAAGTCCATTCATCCCCACTGTTATAGTTAAAAAGAATAGAGCATCAGTCATAACTTGGTGAGATTTCAGGTGTCTACCTGGAGAGCAAATCTTAGCCCACAGAACTGTTCCCTTTCATTTGGAAGGAAAACAGTTGAGCTTGCTTGCTTGACAATAACTTCATTAATAAAGCTCCAAAGTGAGAAACTTGCTTGTGCACTGATCTAAGGGTAATGTAAATGGAGAAACCAGGCCATTCATGAAATAAAACTCTTTCACATCTTGTGTAAGCAGGATTCATAAAGGTCCATCACTCTTGTTTTCCAGTGAAGGGATGAGATAATTCTGCTGTGTCCCATATTTGCTTTTTTCCCTCCCTGCTCATCTTGATGTTAAAAAGTTAAAACAGCACGTTTTACTTTTTTAGTTTTTTCATGAATAGTGCCAAGTAAAACACAAAATTCCTATAAATTATTTCACCTTTGGCCAATCAATGATTCTCATTATAATTATTATGGAAAATTATATGGTGATCATTAAGTTAAACCTTCATTACAATATAGCTGTAACCAATATTGCAATGGTCATAAATAAATCCTTTCAATTCAGTTACAAATTTTAATGATAAATCTGTGGGGAAGATAGACAATATAATTCTGGCTCTCTTAGACTTAACAACTAATCAAAAGAGATAATTCTCAGAAAAAATGTATCTTAAGTAGACTACTAAATTTATGTTTTAAAATGTATTGGATAACTTACTTCCAGGCATAGAGCTGATTTCACATATTCAGTCACAAAAAACCCTGACATAACAGCCTAAATATCACTGAAAGTAAAGAATCTGCTTTCTTTCCATTTTACTGTCACTTTACATTTGAAATGTACAACTTGTGAAAAAACTACAGACAAGTCACGTAACAAAATATGAGCCAGCATATGTCAGTAGCATGCTTTATTTTTTCAAATTAAATAAATCATGCTATTTAACTTCCTATATTATTCACAATAATAATGACTAGAGTTTACTGACAGATATGAAACTCTTGACTCATGTATAACAGCAACCTTTTAAAAAGTTCCAAGTATAGACATTGTAGAGTTAGGAGTTAGCATTGCCAGTTGTTCCTCTGCTTACAACCCCTGCACCAGAGGAAGCAAAAGCCCGTGGAAAAATTACAAATGTATATTCATCATTAGTAACAACTTACCCTCCCAGCAAATTTAATTCATGTTCCAGAGACCACCACGTACGAGTACTTTACAAGGAACAGTGATATTCAAAATCACAGCTATAATATACACGATTGTACGACTGACCTAGTTTAATGATCTTTCACCATAATACTGTAGACTTGGCAGTGTTGGCAGACAAGCACAGGGAAAGGTACACATACCTGCAGGGATAGCCAAAAAATGGCCTCTTCCATTCTCTAAATTTCAGATAAATCAACTATGTTTCTGCTTCTTATTCTAGATTTTGTTTGCTTGGTGGCTTCCTGAGCTCGTAGTAGGAACTCGTAAAATCTGAAATTGGTTCTAGAAAAATCCAAAGCTGCTTTCCCTTCTTTCCAAACCCATTCAGGCATCCTCACACATGGATTTGATTGCTGCTATTGCCCCATTCAGTTTGGAAAATGGCATCCCACACCTACCTTGCAGTAAAATGACAGAAAGTGACATGCATATTATCAGCTTAAATGGTTTTGCTGAACTTCGTAGTTACAGCATCTGTCAATAGGCATATTGCTGACAAGGACTTGTAGTACAATTCAATATGTCTCATGAGGAATGAAGGGGAAAATATTTGATTTTCCCCTTCTCTGCTGGAGTATTTAAGAAAAGCCAGACTTCATCCTAATGCTATGCAGCAGCCCACAGTTTACTCCACAGCTACAAGAAACTTCATATTATTCAGCTAAGTTTGAGTATGAGTCAGGGTCAAAGCAATACTGGATGACAGTGAGAAAACTTATGGATTCTCTCAAATCCAAAATATAATATCTCAAATTGTCTCATATTTTGAATACCAGCATCTATCCTTGCCATGTCAATAGTTCAGCCTAAAAGACTTGTGTCTGAAACATTCATATTAACCATTTTATTTTCCCTGGGAGTGAGTCACAAGCTAGTGGAGAAAACTGGTGTCTTTCCATTGATTTTAATGGAGCCATGACAGCTGGCACACACCTAAAAGTTTCATGACTTATCTCAGATTCCACAGTCAATATGCCTTAATTCACGAACAAAGTAAAAGCTTGTGGGAAGAGGCCATGCCTCTCTACTGCACTGTCTCATTACCAACACTTATGGAAGATTTGGTTTTAGAATTCATGACCTGCTATTACTTCAGAAAGAAATAAAGCTAAAACAGCAATGCAAAAAAAAAAAAAAAATAAAGCTGGTTTTATTACCTGGATTGTGTGTGTATTGCGTATTCAGCATCTTGGCTTCTCAGTCCAAAAGTATAGAAATAAACAGATGGCAAATAAAATTCTTAAAGCATCTTTAAAACACTATTGTTACATCCAGAAAAGATATATTTCCCAAGGTCACCTACGTCATAAAACGTTAAAGAGGAGTGAAGAAATAACTTGGAAGAACCTCTAACTAATCTCTCAAAGTACAGCAGCCCAAATTTTACAATGCATTTTTAGATAATCTCCAAATTTGTAGGATCAATTTGAACTAAATATTTTGACTGGACTGTAATTTCTGTTGTTTAATGAGGTAGAGAAATCTAGACTATATGTGTTTATTTTTTCTATGTCTTTTTTTCCCAGTTATGGCTATTCTTGAAGAATTCATTATTACGTAAAGGTTTTATATTTGAGTCAGATCTTAGGTCCATATCTAAGAGTGATTAAATTCCACAGCACTGAAACATTTAGCTTTACTTGCTTGCTTCCTTTAACAAAATCTATACCTATGACTTAGTTTCCTAAATTCAAGAAGTACAGGGACAAAAAGAAGTCTCAAAACCACAAAAATCAGGGTACAGCTGGAAGCCAACCCCATATAATGTTTCTAAAGTGGACAAGACAAAAAAATATTCTGTAGCTTAGAATGTGGGCTACAAGGAAAGATACATTTCAGGCCATATTCTGACTACCTGAAGTAAAATCCATGGAGTCAGTCGTCTTGTCTAAGGCCACATCCTCCAATACAACAAATATCCAGGATGCAGTTGTACTTGCATTCAGTCCAACTCTTCTCTTTCCCTATATCATGTCTCCATGCCTTCCACTTTGCCCTCTTCCCCTTCCACACAGACTTAGGAACTCACGCTTCAAAGTTGTAGTCCTTTAAGGTCACTTCCACCAAGTTAATCAGATACAGAACTGGTATACAATCAAATATACATCTGATACACAGATAATACAGAATTCTTCAGTGTCCCATCACACAAGTTGTAAAACACCCCTCAAGGCACAAAACGTGCCTCAACATCCAATCACAGAATAGGGCCTTTAATATAAAAGGACAAAAGCCTATAAAATGAAACATGCTAGAGAAGGAAGTCTGCAGTAATTAAGGATACTGCCTACATCTTGAGATTCTGCAATAGAATGGAACTTTTTGGTGAAAATACCCAGAGGATCCCTGAAACAAGACTGTATAAAGCACTCCAGAGTAAATCAGCCTGGCATAAGGGAAAATTCCTTCTTTTCCCTAATTCTGGCCATAGGTTTAATGTGGGCAGCAAATCAAAGACTGCCACACCAATCAGATACAGGCAAGTAAAGAGTTTCCCAGCATGCCTGGAATAACAGGCTTTCCGTGGCATCTGTCCTTGTCAACCCCTAAGGTAGCTCTATTCTTTCAAAGGAAAGCAGCACAAGCTCTTACCCCAGCTACTACCCCAGCACTTCTCCCCAAAACAAATCACATATCAAAGGAGAGGATATTCTTTCTATCTGGGTCAGAAACCTTTAAAGACAGCAGTAATTGAATGCAACACTGGTATGAGGCAAGAAAAAAAGAGTGATCATATCTCATTTCAATTTCTGTTTGGTGTTCATATACAGGATCTGGAGCAAGTTACACTGTGCCATCCAAACTAATTGACAATGAAGAAAGATAAAAGGAGGCACTAAAAACTATTGATTGTTCAATGTGTCGTTACAGTCAAGAAATGATCATATATCCATCTAAAATGCCATCTACTCCAGAATAATATGTGCAGCATTGACCACTGTGTTTCAAAAAAACGTGTTAAAGAACTGGCAGAGGTTCAGAAAAAGGAGTTCAAATCTCAGAGAAAGATTCAAAGAAATGATCAAAGGGAGGGGAAAATGCTCAGAAAAGTTGGAATTCTTTTACTTAAAAAGGTGATGGAAAAGGTTACTCTTTCTTATCATGTATACCCATCACAATAAAGACATATGCACTGACAGTTTGGAAATGGTTGGGAGCTTCTGATCTCCATTTCTTGCAGTAATTGAACAGGAAATAATTCAATTAAAGGGTGGCAAATTAATCATAAACACCTTTTCTTCTACACAGCAGAATAGAAGTCACTGTTCCTGGAAGCTGCTGAGATCAAAATCTGAGATCCAAAAGAACATATGTATCTGATGAACATCCTGAATTCTTACAAGTATCAATAACCTTTATTTTGGAATATGTATAAAACTTCAGGACTAAGGGTAAAAACTTTGAAACTTTGTATCCAGCAGAATTCAGTTTAAGACCTAGAGGAACAGAAAGAAAGAAAAAAAAAAAAGTAAATTATTTTAGATTAACCAAGCCAGAAATTCTCACCTTTTTTTTTTTTTTCTTTTTTTTTTTTTTTTTAATGTAGCTACAGATCCAGTAAACAATATCTTACAATATCTTTCCTAAGGTCAGAATGAAAATACTGGATGAGACAGACCTCTGTCTAGTCCATTATGGAAATTCCTAAAACAACGGAGATTAAAATTATCTAGAAAATAAGTGTCATTAAATTTTTCAACAGAAATAGATCAATAGCAACAATGGTACCTTTCAAGTAATCCTACTGCTTAAATACCCAGGTAAACTGAATGTTATGTGACAAGTTTAATTTTTTTATTAAGCAATACTTTTTATCTAATTTTATTTTTCCACTTTCAGGTATGATTTTTTTTTTTTTGCATTACAGTTTAACTATGTGTCATATACTCTACCTTTGCCTTAGCTCTATTTTGATGCAAACTTTATCCTGAAAGACAGCTTGCTGCATGATTAGGTAAATTATAATTCATGGTGCATACTTTATTGCACATACTCATCTATACATTGCAGATATTAGGCATTTCATTGTTTTAATGGCAGTATAGCTATTGAATAAAAAACAACGAGATGTCATTTAGTAGGTAAAGGAAACATTTATGGTCCCACTTCCAAAAGTTATATCCCAATAAATATGAAGAATAGGAGAATAAAGTGTCATGAATTCTACAGTCATTTGCTGATATTACGGTATGCCTGTGATAAACAAGGTTAACCAGACTGTTAAAAACACTATTTTCATACTCTTCAAAATCATGTGCTTTTGTACAATGATTCATTTTAATTAAATGTAAATTTAAAGTCTTCTTTTTCCATTTGCTAGTACATTACTAGAACATTTTTCATATGTCCATTATAACATTTTATTTCCCTTGTCATTAAAACATTAATTCTTCATCAATATATCTCTGTTTCCTCAACAAATTTATTTTGTTTAGATTTGTGTATTTTACTTATATGTATCCAAATTGGTTTTACTATTAAGAAAAGACATAAATAAGCTCAAATGCACCAAATTTCCCAACATTTTGCAAAACTACTTTTATTTTTCTTCAGTCACTTCAAAACATATAACAGCATCATTCCCTTTGGATAACTAGAAAGTTCTAAGCCTGCCTGCAAAGAATTGTATAGTCAAATTGACTTTGGCATGCAAAAACATCCCAGACACTATGTATTGTATTGTGGTCACCATGGACCCCAATTAGAGATTATTATTCCTGAATTACGGTTCATTTCTTAAATGTCAGATGAAAATATCAGCAGTTGGTGAGATGTTTATATATCCTGAAACATCTTATAAAAGGAAGCTTTTGATTTTTAAAAAAAATAAGAATGGCTGAAAGATTATTGTCACAAAACTTTATTCTTTATAGATTTTATTTGAAAGTAACTAAAGTGAAACAATCTCCCTGTGCAGCTCAGTTGGCATACAGTCACAGAATCATCAATGTTGGAAAAGACCTTGAAGATCATCTAGTCCAAACATTAACCTAACACTGACAGTTCTCAACCTCACCATATCCCTAAGCGCTATGTCACAATCTTTCTTAAATTAACATTTAAGCAGGTACAGCTTTGACTTTATATCATGCTGCATTTCTGAATGCTTGGTAATGTGGCATCAATGCTTTTTTTTCCTTAATGCAATATTATCAAACTTTAATTTTAAAAACACAAATACAGAACACCTACTGGCCTCTTTTAATTTTATTTTTTAAGGAAGCAGAGCAATCTCCCAGACTTGATATGTCATTAGAGAGAGAGGTGTTTTCTCACTTTTCCCCCCTGTTAATTTATTTTAAAAAATACCAATAACATTTACAAAATGTTATTGTATTGTTAACACATCATTATATGTTAATTTTTACAATTAAAAATTGAAAGGGTTTAATTTTGAAAACTTTATGCATGACCTCTGCTACTCTTTAGAAAATTAAAACTGGGAAATCGTATTCAGATATATTTCTTTAGTAATATTTTTAAGTTTTTCTATACATGCAGTAACAATTCTGCATAGTATTCACTGAATTTGTCCAGAATGCCATCATGCATAATCTCTGGATAAGCATGTGAGTTTCAAAGTGATCTTGAGAATTAGTCCGGTCACACTCACAGATGAGAGTTACAGAGTAGTGAAAGGATGAGAGTGTCTGCTCTCTCACAGTAGCTGTAATTGAGTCCAGACTGGACTAGTGAAAAAAACCTTGATCTCACTCTAATCAATGACAGAATTTTCACTGTAGTGATGAGACTACAGAGTGTTCATTGATGTAACATACACATTACACAGAGTAGAATAATATGCAATTTCCATAAATTGGGTTTGCTCTGTTTTATTCATATTACATTGAAAATTATTTCAAAGGTATCTTTCTAAAGATCACTACCTCTCTTTCCTAAAGCATTTTTTAGCAGCCCACTTTTCTTCCCCTTTATGTTCTTTTATTTGTTAAATAGTATTTCTGTCTCTGAGTGGCAGTCTCCATTGGCAGACCTTCCTGAGACTTTATTTTCACCCATATTAGCACTCAAATGCACTATGCAAGGTATAACCTGAATATAGGCAGTTTCTGCAACTGTAAAAGAAGTATGCCCAGCAGAAGTATGACTAACTTGGAAATTAATCACACCTACTTCTGTTGTACTTCCAATCTAAAACTTCCATTCTCCTTCAGATTATAACTCAGCAATTCAGGTACACAGGCATTAACATGGCTCAGGATTTTAGAGTCAGAATACTCAGCATGGTGGTGTTTTAAACTAAACCCTTTTACTTGTCACTTGAGCCAGATTAGGAACATACAGACTTGTCTGTTATTACACTGCAGGTAACACAAGAGGGGACAAGGTTTTCTTTGCTGTTGGGCTCTGCCAGTCTGCCTGCTGGCTCCACACCAAAGCACCTCTGCACCACATTCAAAGAGAACAATATCCCTCTGAGGAAGCTGGGCAAGGGCTTCTCAACATCTGCAGAGAGAAAGAACCATTTCTGCCACCACAGAAGTCTCAACGGGCTTTTGAATTTCACAAACGCATCTTCTGATTGCTCCTGCTACAAATACAGAGAAGAGCTATAGATCTGATGGAGAAATTGATACTATGGGAGAAAAGAACTAGGTTTTTAGCCTACCAAAAATCCAAAGGTTTGATACGATTGCCCTCTGCAGACATATCAAGAGGCAACCTATCAAAAAGAGAGAAATGTTATTTCATATCAAGGGTAATGTGGCACAAGAAAAAATGAGTATAAATTGGGCATGAAGAATTGAAATTATTCTAGAAATTCAAATCAAGTTCTTTGTTATGGGTCGCTGTTCTGAAATACTGGGAAGACCAAACATCAAATCTGTTTTTAATGTGGACTTTAATAAATTGATTAATGGCATTACATGATACAATTTCTTGTAATATTAAAAACCAGAAAAAAATAAAAAAGAAAGGAAAAAAAAGAATTCATGCTTAGCTAAGCAGGATATAAATAAGAACGTCTGATATTTCATTGTTTGCCTCACAAACTGCAATGATTAAAGTCGCTGATTCAGGCACCTGTACCTTCAAGTTGATCACCCTACTTGCTTTAAGACACCAATGTTTCAATTTGTTTATCAGTGTTCCTATTCTGATATGCATCATCTTCACCTTTTCAAGTAGTAAATATGCAGCACAAGAAGGATTCACATTTCCGTTCTGTTATCAATAATTGTTAAGTAATATAAGACTCTATATTTATTAAAGCCTATAAAGGTAAAAAACAGTAGCACTAGGTCACTCGCTTTCTATATGTAAGTGGATTTCCCCCCCCCCCCCCCCCCCCCCCACTGAGTGTTCTTATGAGAAGGAAAAACTAGATCTCACCATCTTTGATGATAATGCAGTACAGATTTGGAGTCTTCAGGAACTCAATTTAAAACAGCAAGAGTTGTTTACAGAAAGTTTCTTTGTAAATGTATCACTCCAAGCCCTGTCTTCTGATGTGATCTTTAAAATTGTCTTTTCCACTGAATATTTTGTCTTAGTTATATATGTTTACTATACACTAACGGTATAAATTATACCTCTTGCCCCCTAGTGTGTATTTTTCATATGAAAGCTCAATATCTTGGATTCATTAGGAATTAAGTAAATAAGTTTTGCAGAAGTACAGGAGTCCTACAGGCAGTATCCTAGAAACCAATTGGATTTTCTAGAGAATTATGTTTTTTCTATAGAGTGTGCTGAAGAATATATACAATTAACAGCAGAATTTTATACAAAAGTTGAAACAACACACTGGGAAAGGTGTCAGTTTTCTCAAATTCCCGAGGACATTTCTACAAGGTAACCACACAGCAGCATATTAAAGTAATTATTCTTCATTTATTACATTTCGGTCCCAGTACAAGTCGATTGCACTTTGTGATAAACATTCATTTCTTTATAACACTGAGTTTATTCAACATTTCAGACACATACAATCTTTTTGACCATGGTGTATTATCAATATTGAAAAGACTACATAGATTTGGGGGTCAATCATTCTCAATCTGGTTCAATGATTATATCATAAAAGAAATTGGAGATAGTTTGGTGACCAATGAGTAGACAAAATTAATTAAATGAGAAAGAAATTTTAGTAATATATGTAAAATTGAGTTCAGAAGGGAAACATGTTTGAAGATGGCTATAAAATGGAAGTATAGGCATATATCAAGCATTGTTAGAGACAGTCAGTTTATCAATTGTGCTAATCACATCCAGAGGAAAATTATCTAAATAGGTAAGTAAACTATACTGGACACAAAACATTGGACTATGTTTATTAGCTCAGTACACACTATCTCATTGGTCTTCAGCCATGAGACAACCTTTATTTTTGGCACCTGTAAAACTGCCATTTTATAAATCACAGTAATCCATAAAGATGAAAACAAACATATGTATGATTAAATAGGGAAATCTTGTATAACGAAAATAATGGAAACAACTTTGTTCAATAGCTGATGCCTATACAGATGCTCCGACTCAAAGGAATAATTACAATGACATAAATTATGTAAATTTAAAGACAGGCATATAGAAGCAGAGATTTCTAAAATTTTATAATTATATAGGAAAAAAACTTCTGAAAATAAAATTGATTTTCAAATCTGTAGACCAAATCTAGAAACAGACAAGTTGGTAACACAAATTAAAAGCTCTGAAAAATAAGACACATTATAATTGTTACATGAATTGTATAATCTTCATGCAAATTTATAATCTAGCTTTGAAATTGGCATTCATTGGCACTGAGACAACTAGTAATTATCTATAATGCTTACTGACAAGTTGGAGCATTAAAACCACTAGGTGCCACTTTTTTTTTTTTTTTATTCTCTAGGTCACACAATATAAAAAGAAAAACTCTGCTTTCCAGCAGGTTTGAAATACATGACAGCACCTCTTTAATGCATATCTGTAAAGGTGACATACATTTCACAGAACATTAAATGTACCATTTAAATCTATTCATTCTTAAGAATACTGATTTTAGAGTTGAGATGTCTTTTACCCTATTGCCAAATCTGATCTTTGTTTTCTTTTCCTTGGTTTGGCGGAATAGAGATTGAATTCAATCTGTCTGATATAAGACACTTTTCATCAAAACCTATTTTAATTGTTCCTTTAAGGTACCTGAAAAAGTGAGACTTTTTTGGTTCTTAAATTAGTGGCAATATTGCCATTGATCTCAATGGAGACTGAAGAAAGGAGTGTCATTGACTAGACTCTTTTAAGAAAGAGGAAAAAAAAATTACACAAAATCCATGAAGTATTGACAAGTTCTATATTGATGAAGAAATATGTGCTTCACACACAAAGAAGCAAAAATAAATTAGGATCAGCATCTCACCTGTCTCAGGTTTCCAGTAATGATTATCTCCAATCTATTTTTATGCAGTGGATAATGGAACTGGGGCTCAGTATCCTGTTTTGGATCCTTGGCTTAAAGATTTCAAAAACACAAATG
The DNA here is from genome assembly GCF_047716275.1 of Strix uralensis. Classification (NCBI taxonomy): domain Eukaryota; kingdom Metazoa; phylum Chordata; class Aves; order Strigiformes; family Strigidae; genus Strix; species Strix uralensis. The sequence goes on from NC_133975.1 coordinate 46,568,263, forward strand.
TCTGAAATCAGTATAAGTCCTTAGTGATACAGGTTTTTGTACAGAAAGAGCTAAGTATCGTTAGCACTTAACCATCAGTACTTACATAACAGTTTTCAGTGTTCAAGGGCACATTGGCAACTGTTTCAAATCACCTGCAAGTTAGAGGTACTGCATGAGAAGGAAAAAAAAAAAGGGGGGGGGGGGGAGTAAGAACAGCAAAGATTACATAAATTCACAATAAAGTATTCAGTTATATAAAGAATATATTCAAATCATAGAGGCCTATGAAAAAGATGACTGTAAAAGCACCTGGCAACTTTTATCTCTGCAGACAAAAGTCTGTGCATTTCTCTTGGTGGTAAATTTTACCTGTGGGGAAAAAAAAAAAATGAGATTCAGTTAAAAATACCTTTTTTTCAAGATTGAAGAATAGGTTAAGTCAAGTATGTCAGCTGATAACTGGGACTGAAGAGAAAAAAATAAAGTAATTTTACATTGTTTAAAAAACCTGTTTCTTAATTAGTTTATAACTGTATTTTGAAATGAAACAATCTTTTAGAACCACTGGTGTAAGTAATAAAGTCAAAGTGATACCTTCCATCAGCAGCCCAGATTGCATGTCTGACTGTCCCCATCTTAAAGCTAATGGAGCAAATGCTCCACCTTTACAGGGATCCCCTTTATTGTATTAACAGCCAGTGTAACATCAGGAGAAAAGCACAGCAGTAATAGCAGTATTCCTGTCTTGAGAGGCAAGAGGATATGAAGGAGGGGTGTTTCTTGTTATGGAGGAACATGCTCCTGCTCTGTGGTACAACCTGACTGTCACTGTTACATCTCTTTCAGCTGAGGATTAAGCTACAACAGAATTTCTCTCTTTAACCAACCTTTTCCTCTCCCTTCCATCTCCTACCTCCATCTACACGAAAGGTGCTGATCAAGTAACTGACAGAACTGTGAAAGAAGAGAGCAAAAGATCTAGAGATTAATGTATTGATCTGTTCCCTACTACCAACGTTTTTGTTAATTTTATACCATTTGACTTGTTTTATCTAGAAAACACCTTCCCCATATTATCTAGCCTAGGAAAGTGATGTTACATATTCATGTACACATATCACTTCACAGGGGTTTCAAAGGTCTTTACAAATTGAATGTATAGCACACAAGAATCTTTTCAGATACCGGGGAATTGCAGTTAGTTTTAGGGTAAATTTCAGAGACTATAGTGATTTTGCACAATATTACGTAGTAGGAATTGAAGACTGCATCCATTTGGAACTGCAGGTGAAGTTAGGTAAGGAGAAATTAATTACCAAAAATGGAATTTTAATAGAGTGCTAACAACTCCATTCTTGTAGAACAATACTGACATGCTTTTGCTTTTGTCACTCATGTGAAGAACATAATCAACTCTATAATATGGAGCCCCTTACTCACTGCTGAGTCATAGATTCAGAATTGACTCAAATGTGTACAAGGTTTTTTAAAAAAAAATCTACCACTTGATTTTCTTTGTGGTTTTACCAGGAGGAAACCAGCCTCTTTGATCACAGGGTTGTTGCTTTTTTATTTCCTCAGGAACAGGCCTGTTTGATTACACAACTGAAAAAATACAGACCAAAATGGATTTTACAAATGGAAAAAACATTTTAGATGAATTTCAGCGGTTGAGCCCAGTTGTCTGTTGCATCACTAACATTGTTTTCTTTGTTTTTGGAACAATCCCAGAAGGAAATGCTTTCTGTATGTACAGCACAGGAGCAAGATATGACTAATGAGTCTGTACTGTCTTTTAGGGCTGTCATAAGATTGCTGTCAACAGTAGACTCATGATCTGACAGTGAGTGCTGAAAATCCAGGATCAGGTGAAGGACTGGGGTTCAGGACCTTCCCACACCTAATCAAATTAATACTCTGATCGACATGCAGACATGTCCAGTTTGTCAAGGTAGAGAACAGGAGGGTTAGCCTGCTGGTAGTTTAGTTGTAAAGATTGTTCTGGCTAAACACTGCAAACTCTCTGTACGCCTTACAAATATCCATATTTTTTTATGTGCAAGGAATTAGTTGTGATTTTCCTACAAACTTTAACTGTAATTTAAAAGACATCAAATTTCCATTAAATAAGTCAAAACTTTTGTTTTGTTTTGTTTTGTTTTCTTTTAGTTTTGCCTTTACCTAAACTCAAGAATCATTCTTCTCATCCAGAGCAAGAGCCTTTGGTGCTGATGAATACTGTATCAGAATTTTACACTTAACATTTCATAGAATGTTAAAATCACATATTTTTTTTTTCTGTCTCTGAGAAAGCCATAATTGTAGTTAAGCTGAAAATTAACAAAATCTTTAAACATTACCAGCAATTATACTGAAAAAAGCTTCTTGTTTTGGTGGTAATAAGCAAGACCATGAAAGTCCCAGGCATACTTTTTCAGATCCCTTCTGGCAGTTATGCTGTCTGAATTAGATACAGCCATTGCAATTATCCTATAGATTATAAGTACTGAAAGGAAGCTACAGCCTGAATACAGACAGCATATATGATTTAGAGACAGGGCTTCCAAGATTGAGTACCAAATAACTGGAGCATCTACATCATGTTTTATTGGTGTTGAAACAGAGAGGGTAATATTTACCCCATCACCTATTCACGGGAGGTGAAGACAAATATATCTGTGTCCCTGAAGTCTAGAGACTTGAGAACAGCTGCAGAAGAGCTCAGAAATAGGAGGAGTTTGTCAACTTTCTCATTAACCAAAACCTGAAGACACATTTTCACATATCAGAAAGAAACGTTCTGAGATTCAACAGCAGAAGCTCTCTACTAATTTCTATTCATCCCATCTTCTGATGGGATTGTCTCACCATGAAGAAGCTGTTGTAATCCACTCCTGCTAAGTGGGACTAGGACCCAGCAGATGCCCTTTGTCTCTGTTGTGCCAGGTCACGCGGGTACTTTGAAGCTGGTGCAGAGAAGGCTCCCAAAGGAACAGTGTGCTCAGGGATTCACATCTCTTCATGAATTTTTAGACCCAATTAGAGCAGGAGGATGAAGCACAGAATAGAAAAGAGGCTGTTACGAGTTATTATACATCATAATAGTTGCTTCTGCTTCTGCCTTTCATAACATATAACACAAGATAGCATTAGAATATTATTCAACTTTCCTATACAAATCTTAGGATCAATACTACAGCAATCCAAAGAATCTATAACTATCTACTTCTGCTATTGTCCTTCAAGATTTTTACATATTTTCCAATCATCACATTAAACTAGCCTATTAACTTGATCAGTTAATGTTACAAGTACTTTTCTGGCCACTTTCCCACTGCCTTGACACTCTTCTAAAAGAATAAGGCAAAACTTTAACAAAAAGCTATGTATAAAATATAATCGGCCTATCACTGAGAGTTCAAATTACTTTAAGATGTAATATTGGACTGAGTCGGGGTCTTAACACACTTCAGCTAATGATACCCACTGAAATCAGAAGTAAAATTCCCACTGACTTCTTAGGGAGGGGAATTAGTCTGATGCTAAGCAGTTTTAGCAGATTAACTACAACTACACCTTTCCTCCCATAGTCTACAATTTTTTCTATTCCAACTGCTCTCCTGCCTTTTCTTCTCCTTAGGATGAGTTGCATTCTCTGACCTACATCAGTTTAATGTTATTTCACTTGGACTGTCCCTAATCTAATCTAATCTAATCTTTTAATTCATGTTTAAATTGATAATCAGATGTTAAACATCAATACATGACTGTGCATGATGAAGGGTATATTTTAAAGTTGTTATCTTCACTGTCTTGCATGTTCTCTCATCTCCCCATCTAAAAACTAAATTAGAATAATTAGCAATCAACACCCATATGGAATTTACTTGTGACTGACAGGTGAATTGTGCAATTTTATGATGGGTGAACTGATATAAAATGGAAAAGAGAGAAGACTATCAATTCTGTTCCCTAGGATTAACTTATCAGTGAATAAATATTCTGTAAGAGAAACAGCTCCATCCCAGTTTAAAAGATTTTTCTGCTAAATAGAACATGTGAAATAATTTAACTATCTAACATTCAGATTAGGCCCCTAGTATGGATTTCTGAACAATGCCACACATTCATCTTTCCTAGAAATGCTACTACTGAAATTTTTCTTCAACCTCCTGTTTTCTGTCTTTCCAATTTAGAATTTTGGTACTTCCAGTTAAAAAAGATCTTCATTTTCCTGGAACTTTTGATTCTGGACTGTCCAGATATAAACCTCAATACAGCACACCTTAATTAATTTTCTTGTTTGAGTTTTAGGTTCACATTTTCCAAAAAGTGAAAGCCTCCACATTTTGGGCTTGAATTCACAAATGCAAATGACTCTCTTAGAAAATGTTAGACTGAATGCAAGGAAAGTAATTTTTCTTTACAATTACAGTACAAGTCTCATATGTGCAGTATACTAATCTTCACTTCATTACACAACTGCAGTTATATAAAGTACTTTACACCCAGAAAAACAATAATTTGGATGTGATTTCATGCAAAAGAACAATTGCATCTACAAGATATTTTCTATTTGAACTAAGTGCACTCTAAATGGGTTTAATTTTGGAGCTACAACTAGAAGAGCTGCTGTTTAAATATTGTTTCCTAACCAAAACTCTACAGTACATATCTCTTTTTTACCTAAAATATAACAACGGAAATTAATGTTTTATGTAGAATGCTTGTTATATTCTATTGCCTCTTGTTCACAGTTAAGTACAGTCGGGGAACAGAGTGAGATGGAGCACCCTTGTCGTCAAACCCAGCAAATAAATATAGTTACTCAACTGACAGGAGAAGTATTGGTCCTTGCCAGAACTAACCCTAGCAATTTTCTGTGGATCTATTGGGAGTCAAAAATAAAGTCCTCCATAGACAAGTAATTTCCAGAATTAGTGTAAGATTCAGGAAGAATTAGGAAAAAGATTTTCTGGGATATACTCAAGTGAGATATTGTAAGATGTGTTAGAGTTAAATCTATGGCTACAGAGTGAAAAATGAGATGCTTGTTCTAAGTCAAACCTAGACTGGATTCAGATTGGAGATTTTTTCTTAACATTCTTAATCACACTTGAAGCCAGAGCTGAGTCATGCACACTTAAAAGGCAAAATTCAGAGCACAAGAGGTAGAGACATATAATAGATCTGTCTCAAAGTCTGTATCGGAGGTTTTAAGATAGGTTTGTATCAGAGAGTTTCAAATTAACTGGAGATAGCTTCCTGTAAGTTCTTAAACTCAAGAGAAAAAAAATGGAGTTTGTAGCAATTAAAATGATTCTACAGGATTGTAATAGTCAAGGGTTGGATTTTTTTTTAGATTTTTACTAGCACTGTATTTGTTGGCCTTATTAACATGCTGGAAAAAAACATCTTGAATGCTAGAGAACTTCTTAAAAATCAGAAGCTTTTGAGAATGGCATTAAATCCCCTGACAGTTTGTGTGTTTGCCTTTTGATTTTTTTCTTTTAAAATTATTCTCTTTCAAATCTGGATGAAAATTGAAAGACCTACTTATTGAACATAGGGCTAACACGGGACAAGAAAGAAGTCAATAGAACTGAAGCTGACAGACCCTTTGGTAAGTAAGTTCAAAGAAGAAGGTTTAAGGCAGAAAATAAGGATACACTATCACACAGACAAAAGGCTATCTGCTTTCAATGTCTTCTAAACAGGTTGATGTAAGTGGTGCACCTTTTTCATTGGCCTTCTCCAGAGGACGCAAACTGGGAAAGGAAAGATTAAAAAGCTATATTTCTATCTAAATAGCCCGGAGTTATTATATTTGTGGGGAATCTTCAGGGTCTGTGCTGACTGAGTATAGTTAAAGAAAACACAGGAAACCAGAAGAGTAGAGCTGTTGAGAAAAGCTGATCTCTTAAAATTTATGATGATCGTCAATGCCCAGTGTGAACACTGTTTGCTGTTGCCACCGCAAGACACAAACCTACTGGCAGTTATGTCAAACATACACTCAAGGAGAAAATGTCCACGGAGAATGGGACTGTGTCCTCCAACAATTTTACTGGGGGCCTGTGGTCACTCATAGGCATGTAGATCACCATAGGTCAGTAATCAAAAATCAAATAATCACTGAGGACTAGTTTGGAAAAAAAAATCTTGTTGATTACTGTTGTTTAACTGAGTCTTTATGCAGTAGTGCGAGTATAAGATAATTTGGTACATAGACCTAGAAGTGGAGTTCTGCAAATCTTCACAGCCATGCAAAACAATTTCAAAATCTAAACATGGAAAAACATATAATCTATTATTTAAATCAACGAAGTTCTGTTAGAACCTATCACATATTCTGGTGTATGACAAATATCTACTGAGCCTTAGCTGACATATATGTGACACAAACTTTTGCATAACAACTAACTCCAAACAGCTTAGACAAGAGCCTCATAGTTATATAACCTTCCACCCCACCTACCTATCAGCTATTTGAGGCTTAAGTGCTGCAAAGGTCATACACTTTCTTCTTTAATGAGGAATAAGCTACCCTATGTACACATGTGTTCTTATTCAGTTAATTAAATTTCTCTTCAATTGATTTACTTGTTGACATATAATATCTTGAAGACCTTACAAGCTATACGACAAATTGCGAGATGTGCACATATAAAGAAACACACTGTTGGCAGGAGTGAAATACAAATTTCAGGGGTAGGTAAACAGCAAGATGCATCACCATTTTTAACTCCAGGCTTAAGAAAAGATGGATTTGAATATGGGCCACAAGCACTATTGAATTTGTCAAGATAAATTATAAAATATAATACTATTACCTTTGGGATACAAATAAGAAGAATTAAAATGGTGAACTGGGCACAGTCAGTGCTGCAAAAGGAGTAAAAGGCAACATTTTATATTCTCCACACCTTCTAAAATTTAAGATGACAAAATACCAGAGGAGAAATTTACACAAAAAGCAGCTGCACTTGAATAGACGGATGGGGTGCGCAAGCATGATCAGAAGCTGTCTGCATAACAAAGTGGACGGAAAACAAAAAAATATTCTACTGGAAACAAACTCTACAGAACAACTGTACTCTGTGGACACTTAGGTGATGAATTAATGGTTTGCACATACAATAAATATACTCTCAAGAGGCAAAGTGGCATGAACACTACAGGTCTAATTGAAAGGTTTAGAAAGGGTATGAAACCTCCAGAACATCATGTTTCCACACTGCTGTAAGGAGTCATCCAGTAGCAAAAAGAATTGGATTCCTTCATCCCCATTTCCAAGACACTTGCAATTTATCCATCTCAGACACCAGGCATGCAAACACCAGATTTAAGTCAATTGATTAACTACGCACTACTTAAGATCTGCTTTGAGTTTCAGTGCAAATACAAAGAGGGCGTAAGGGTTATGTGAATACTTTTAACCTGACTGCTCAGTGGGTCTCCCATAGCAGAAATCAAAGCTGAAAGAAGTGTGAGCACAGTATTTTAGTGAGGCACAAATCAGTCCAATGGAGGCTACTGATTTGTATAGTCCCAAGCTACCAAACTGTCCTTATTGGGAACAATAGGTCATCTGCCTCAGGAACTCATCAGGAGCCAAAAGCTGCTACCCTAATACAATTCAGTGGCTCTCACGGAGTTCTGAGTGATGGAAACTTGTGCAGCATACAGCAATTTGTTTTACAGCTCCTTTGGTAATTCAGCAGGAGCCAAGAGCAATTGCTTTATACAAAGGCAAGATGATGGCCCATTAATCAGTAAATCAGTGCTGTCAAGGTGGAAGAGTGACAATTTTTAAGTTATTGAGGGTAGCAAAATACCTCACACTAGCCATGCCTTTTCTTCAATTGAACTTTAGGACCAAAAGCATGTGTTTTTGAAAGTCTGAATGGATGAAAAATACAGGAAGAGTGTACAAAGGTGAGGAGAAACATTTCTCTTATGTTGAGAAATTGTCATGGGCAGATTTCTAGGAATATTTACAGAAATATAATTCCTGCAAAAGCAGTAGAAATTAATTTCAGTCATTATTGGATGTGAGGACACTCACTACACCAAACCACAAAATTGCACATAAATATCATAGTAGATGGCACCTAATCAAAATGCCAAAATAACCTCTCAGACTAATCATTATTTAAGATAATTATCACAGAATCATAGAATCGTCTAGGTTGGAAAAGACCTTGAAGATCATCCAATCCAACCATCAACCCAACATTAACAGTTCCCAACTAAACCATATCCCTCAGCGCTATGTTGACCCTACTCTTAAACACCTCCAGGGATGGGGAATCCACCACCTCCCTGGGCAGCCCATTCCAACGCCTCACAACCCGTTCTGTAAAGAACTACTTCCTAATATCCAGTCTAAACCTTCCCTGGCGCAACTTGAGGCCATTCCCTCTTGTCCTATTGCTTGTTACTTGGTTAAAGAGGCTCATCCCCAGTTCTCTGCAACCTCCTTTCAGGTAGTTGTAGAGGGCGATGAGGTCTCCCCTCAGCCTCCTCTTCTCCAGACTAAACAACCCCAGTTCCCTCAGCCGCTCCTCATAAGACATGAGCTCCAGAACCTTCACCAGCTTCGTTGCCCTTCTCTGGACACATCGAGTAATTCAATGTCCTTTTTGTAGTGAGGGGCCCAAAACCGAACACAGTCATCGAGGTGCGGCCTCACCAGTGCCGAGTACAGGGGTAAGATCACTTCCCTGTCCCTGCTGGCCACGCTATTTCTGATACAAGCCAGGATACCATTGGCCTTCTTGGCCACCTGGGCACACTGCTGGCTCCTGTTCAGCCGGCTGTCAATCAACACCCCCAGGTCCCTCTCTGACTGGCAGCTCTCCAGCCACTCCTCCCCAAGCCTGTAGCGCTGCTGGGGGTTGTTGTGGCCCAAGTGCAGCACCCGGCATTTGGCCTTATTGAAGCTCCTACAGTTGGCCTTAGCCCATTGCTCCAGCCTGTCCAGATCTCTCTGCAGAGCCTCCCTACCCTCGAGCAGATCAACACTCCCACCCAACTTGGTGTCATCTGCAAACTTACTGAGGGTGCACTCGATCCCCTCGTCTAGATCATCAATAAAGATGTTAAACAGGAGCAGCCCCAAAACTGAGCCCTGGGGGACACCACTCATGACCGGCCACCAACTGCATTTAACTCCGTTCACCACAACTCTTTGGGCCCGGCCGTCCAGACAGTTTTTTATCAGATACAAACCAAAACTAAACAAAACAGTATAAATCCAGTGAAGAAGATTCAAAAGCTTTAAGTTTCATCAAGGCCCAGCACAGAGTGAAGATTGTCATTACAGTTCTTTATACATTAAAATAACCCAAGACATGCCATGTTAATTTTCACTGCTAAACTATTCTCTTAGCTGGAGGGTTCAATGCTTAGCAGCCTCTCCCATTGCTCTCGTAAACCAGCCACTTATTTAACTATATTCCAACATTCTCTGTGCTGGCTTGCAAAACAGCAAATACTGGGTGCACCCAAGCCTTGATAGTGTCTGGTAGTCACATACAAGGGGACCACTGACCATAGTGACAGCTGCATGACAGCACTGTTGGTTTACACTTCGTTCCTCCAGGAACTGCTGAGCAAATCACTGAGAAATAACATCACAGCTGGAAGTTGCCCATGTCACTGCATGTCTCTGTATGAGATTCAAAACTGCTACAAATCTTATTTAGATCTCATGAAAATATTTCCACAGACAGCTGGTGAGCACTGCCTGATCTGCATTTTGTTTTTCAATGAATCACTGCACTGAACTCAACCAATTCAGGTTGTTCAGAGCTGATAAAAATGCTCCCAACTGTATTACTGACAGCTCTTTTTTGTAGTAAATCCCTAGACATGAAATCAGGGTAAAATGGAAAGGGCCAAACAAACCACAGACTTACCTTGTCGGCCTTAAGATTCCAGGACCACAGGAGAGGCAAATTTCATGTGAACCCTTAGGTCTCCTACTGCAAATGTGACCTACTCTGTACCTTCCTGTTGTATATGAGGCAGAGTGCCAGGTGTCACTGACTGTTTCACAGATGGCACAAAAACCAGCACTGTACGTTAGCCACTTTTGTTCTGTCTTGCTGTTAATGAATGTGTGTGACACCTAGTTTTGCTATGCTATTCACAAAATCTATGCTGACACAGTAGAAACAGCTGGCAAGACTGCATCCTTAGACATGTTGCATATATTTTTACCATCCTCAGATTAAATTTAAAGTTAATTATATTGTGCCTCACCTGATTTATTAATCCTTTCCTTACTATTACTATTGTATTCATAAACATCCAGAGCCCATTTTAAGTTATAAAAAATGTTTTACCTCCTTGTGCTCCCTAGATTTCCAGCTTGTAAATTAAAAAGTAATATAGCAGCTCTTCATTCCATTCTGAAGAAATTAAAGTTACAGCATTATGATTACAATTATTAATGAAACCATTTCCCAAAATTACTTTTTTATGATGTACATGAAAAAAAGCATATAACAGCATAACAAATAGATGAAACAAATGTTGAATGGAGCGTGCCCAGCATTTGATTCTGATAATTAGAAATACTGAAGAAGAGATTTATCAAACTAGGGAAAAAACCCATGATGTTAGAAGCCAAAGTATCTTAATATTTGCAAGAGAAACACAGAACAAATTCTTCTGCTGTTACAAGCTTTGTGCATAATTTGGGTTTCAACAGGCATAGTCCTCAAAAATGAAGGGAAACTTCATTTAAAGGGCTGCAGTTTGCATAAGAAGCTGTTGTCTTTAGAAGAGATAGAAGTTTCACTGGATGCAGAGACTCCATTGAGTCGGTTTTCCTCATTATGATGGCACCTGCTGAAAGACTTTATTATATTATGTTCTATCATAACTGCTTTCTCAGGAAGGTGAATTATGGTTTGTGGTACAATGATAGGTAGTTAATCACTGGTGGTATTTTGTGCTCAGTATTTTCTATACATCAGTGCACTGCACTGTCAATGGTTTATTATAGTGACTGATTTGATTTGATGAAGTGTGATGATTTATTAAATATTTTTTAAAATTTTCAGGTGATATTTCAACAGTTAGTGACACATTCTGTTGCCATTACCTTCAGCTAATTAGCACTCCTGGATATTTTTTTTTTACACAACTGACTGAAGATGAAACACAACACCACCAGGAAATTGCATGAAGGATGTGACACCAGAAAGACTGCAGTTCAAATGCTTTGGACTGAATTCAAATGTGGTATTTTAGCCACTGGAATTCTACTGGGGAACTGAAGATCCACTGAATGTACCACACCTGAATTTGGTTCCTTAATATTAAACTATGATGCTGCTCTTGATTCTTTCTATAGAAGAGCTCCACTGCCTGGGTAAAATTCACCTCAGCACAATAGGTCAACACAAAGCCTATGATTAATTGAGCCCCACTTATGTGTTACTCAAAATAGCACTATAACCTAAATGGTCTTTTAGTGACCCTCTATAGAAAAGTAAATTGTCTTCCCTTTGCCCCCCCCCCCCTGACCAATCTCTCTCTCTGGATATTCAGAGGTGTACTTTTCTGAATAACAGTTTGGATTTTTTTCACATTAATTGATATAACCAGATAATCTAGGACTAAGGGCATCAAACAACAACGATCAAATGAAATTCTCAAACAGGCAGGTTCAGTATTTGACAGGGGAATAAAAGGAAAGTGTTAGCAATATCGTTAATAGCATTCCTGTCAGTAGCAATAAGAAATGTGCCGTCATGACTAGCAAATACTTCACAGCTGAAAATATTTTATCTCTCTCTCCCATTTCTACTTGTATCTGTATCATCAAATGAACTGTTGATCTCAAAGGAAACATGATCAAAGCCTAAGCCTGGAGTGTGCATCTTATCTTCCATATATACTATGTCATTTTCTCTAACAGTTGTTGTAACTACATTGTGTTTTGTGTTACTTTTTCCTTCAGAAATGTGTATGAATAGATTGTTACCTTATGCTTCCATTACATTGCCTTTAAATTGGCTTTTCTTTTCCTGTTACCTCTTACACTGGCAAGAAAAATAATAAGTATAATAGAAACTCAACATACTGTGATCAAATCCCTGCCCTTTCCTGTTCCATTCTTGCTTGTTCAGTTTTGCTCAATCAAGGCACAGCATCATACAGTCAATTTTATAATCCCTGGGTATTTTCCTCTAAAGCTGCAGAATGGCCACAGGCAACATACTTAAATCCACAAGCAGTATCAGACACTTGATATACCAGCTTTATAGATTTTTAAAAAATAAATATTCCACTAATATAATATTTCTTTATTTGGATAGCATTTAGTTAATAAATATACTTTATTACAGTAACATATTCTCAGCTATGTTTATATGTAATATTGATGACATTTTATAGATATAGGAAACCTTGACCTTTATTTCCAAACTTGCTTGTAATATTTAACAGTAGACAATACAAATAACATATTTATGCTCATAGTACATTTATTTTTATCACTGTAATATACTCTCTGATGGTGATGTCACTGCTATGACGTCTTTTACCAAAGTCAACACCAGGGTTTTTTTGTTAAAATTATCAGTGAGGAGGAAAAAACAAACAAACAAAACAAAAAAACAAAGGATGATTGTGAAACAAATGCTTTTGTGATTCCTTTTTGTATGACATGAAATGTCAGGGAAGGGATTAAAGATAATGTTATAATTTAACAAATACAAGAAGAACAAAGATCCTTATTGTTTTAAAGCTAATGGTAAATTATCTTTAGCTCAGAATCAGTTTCCAAATTGGAAAAACCTCCAAATATTGCATATACTTCTGGTCCCTTTTCATTTAAGAAATGTGAATTTAAATTGGAATGGGTTTCATAGCAGGACTAATACAATGATTAGATGACTGGAAATATTTTTTTTAATTGAAATATAGATTAAAAGAACCTGTATTGTTTTGTCTGCAGAAATGAAACTGGAAAGGGAAGCTGAGGAGGTCTGCAAATATTGTAGGGACAGGAGTGTACATTAAGATGAGAGATGAATTATTTCAGTTACGAGACATAATGGTCTATGGTCACACTGATATGAAGTTTCCTTGTAATAACTCCGTAGATATGAAAGGTGTTTTCCAGGCCTCCACAGACAGAACTTTTAAAATGGAATTTAAAATAGTTAGGGAGCATTTATGCTCTTTACAGATGAGAGAAAATGTCAGAGAATATAAGTGGATCATGGAGTAAAAAGGAAAGCTTGTGTTTAAAAGCCTTTCCTAGCCATCTTTTTCACCTCAAAGGTAATGTTTGCAGGACACTGAACTGCTGTTTGAATGTCTAATCTCTCCTGCTTTAATTTTGTGAAAAATTACAGTTGATGCTTTTCTTTTTTACTGTAGATCTCAAGTTTATCACAGTGCGTTAAAAAAACATTTTGTTAACTGTGATGAGGGAGAGGTAAATGTTTAGGAACATAAATGTATGTGTGGAAACCTGAGAGTGGCGAAGGGGACAGAGCTAAGTGCCTCAAGAAGTGCATTCCATCTTTGTTCTTTACATGATCTTTTTTTCTCCCTTTCTAGCTGTACATAAAAAATTTGTAATCTTCATCATCATGCCTTCCTCCCGCCCATACACATATGCTCTCAAAGTTTTGTTTTGATGTTAGGGAGTCAGAGCTGCAAGAGGAACCAACACGAACACATCAGTCTCCATCTCACACTCAGTGACAGAAATCCATAACAATTTGCTAATCTTACAAGCAGAAAAAAAACCCTTTCTTCCCTTCTAATCCATGAACAGCTGACAAGTTTCCCTTTTCTCCTACTGTATAGTGGTGTGTGCGGCTGTGATAGAAAAAAATTACCCATCCAACTCAATGTTATCCACAGCTTATGTTTATTTACAGGCCAAATTATCAATTATCAGCTCTAGTAAGTTTTTCAGTCTCAGCATCAGTGCTCATATGCCTCACAAAAACAGAAGGAGAATTGTTCCTGAGGTCACAGGGACAGATTGCACAAACTAATTTATAAAACAGAGAGACATAAACCACCAAAAAGCAACAGTGTGCAATTTCACTGAACCAGAAGGAAAGGCAAACGTAAAAAGGCTTATTTGAATCTGGCCCAATAATTGACTTCTTCAATATGGTAATTATCAAAGATATCCATGCAATCATTCCCCTTCTTGATATATTCTCTATCAATTAGAAACTGAAGTCAATTCGCAGTACTGAAATCATTACTGTTTTTACCATTAGAGACTAGTGTGAAGTGGTGTCTCTAATTTTCCAATAGCAAATTGAGACAAAAAACTAGTAACGCAAAACCACTATTTACATAATATAGTCCCACCAATTTAAAGCAAAAATTCCTCTCCAAAAGAGTATGAACAAACTCAGGGTATAATAGATTTAGCAGTTCATGCAACTGTATAGGAAGCATTTTTCCTCCTTAAAGGTTTTTTTTTTTTTTTAAATTTCACATAATTTAACCACTTTTTAAATTAATTCCCTTCAAGAATGTTCAACACTATAGTTTTTATGGCAGAAGAAATTACTTTTCTAACTTACTCTATAAATAATGTAAATAAACATATTTTAACATTGGATATGATGGAGTACACAACAAATACGGCAAACACTCCAGGAATAGAATAAAATCTAGCCAGGTTTTTTTCAGTGAAGAAGAAAGTACGTTTTCTTTGAACACTGTTTGACATTAGCTTGATGAAATCTTTTTTGGATAAATGATTTGGACCAAGAGGACTCTTTTTTCCCCCCCCTGCAGTTTACCACACATGTATTTTCTTCCCTGTCACTGCTGTGGCTCTGAGCATTACAGCTGTCTAGGATGCAAAATGCCAGAAGCTAATTTACTGCTCTGCTTAATTAAAGTTGCTTTTACCATTGAAGGTAAAAGAAACTAGATCTCTGTTAGCTGCCATTAAAAATGATAAGATATTTGCATTTTTGTTCAGAAGTGCCCTTGCTCCCCTAACAGTTGCTGTAACCCACTAGAGAGATTTTACAAATTATTCAAATTTCCCCACGCAATTGCCAAATATCAACACCTGCTGGTTCACAAGTAATAGACTTCTGCTTTAGCATGGGCACCACAGTTAGCATGTAACTAAACTAGGCATACAGAAAAAAAGGCATGTTGCTGAAAGACTGACATGTTCACAAAACTCTCAGATGCAAAGACGCTTAAAGTTCCATGTTACAATCCTATTTTTTATGTTGAACCTCTCTGTCCTTAATAATAATAAAAAATACATCAATATGAAAGTAGGAAGAAGATACAGCAGGAAGGCATTAACATTTTCAATTCATTCCTCCCTGAAATATCTATCCAAAGATCGATCTTTCCAGAATTATTGCAGTTTGGTATTTTTCTTGATGCTTCTTCTCTTAGGCATTTGTGGGCTTTCAGAACAGTCACTAAATGTGTGGAACAGGATGCCTCCACTCACAGATGTATAATAAAAAGGGATAGCAAAATACAACCTGGCAGTAACCTCTCTGCATCATGTTCTTGTTGAACACTGATGGTATTAGAACCTAGTCAGCAAGGATCTGCCCACACATCCTAAGGCACTGTTGTTAAGGTCAACTGGAAAATAAATTAAAGCAATTCCAGCAGAAAAGGAACAATATTCAGAACATTTGTTCAGATTAAACAGGAAGGAAATTTATTCTCTGGATTTGTTTTTACTCATTTCTTGACACTAAAAATACTGACATTTTATGATATGTTGTTACCTGTTGAGAAAGCAGGAATGATGATAGGTTTGAGGGATTACAGAATCCAAACTGCTTGATCTGAAAGGGTTATGGTGACCTATGGCCCTTCTTGTCTCCCACTTGCCCCAGAAAACAGTATGAATAACAAACACTGCTTTACAACTGCAGGTCATTGCAGGTGTTTACAAGGCAAAGAAATAACAGCAGAGCTAGAATCTGAAAGTAAATAAATCCAGAAACAGTCTGTGTGGTAAAACTACTGCAGAAGCATGACTGGAAGATCACTATGACAGGCACATTTAATTAAATCACAAAGAAATAATTGCATCTCATTTGTTCAATTCCTTTTCTTATTTCTGCTAGCAGAAACACAAATGTTTACTATTATTTTAGCAAAACATATTTTAAAAAGAATGGATGCTCACTGTATGTATACCATGTCAAAGGTGATTTCTCTGATAGCAAGAAGTTATTTGATTGAGAAAGAGTTCTGTAATTCAATAGTTCAGAGAGAAGTAAAATATAATTAGAAATATAGGCATATTTTTAGAGAAATAAGGATCTCTATGAGTTATATTTTTAACGTATTTTATTTTCAAAGCCCAGGCTACTTACTAGTCTGTGAATCTATGTGAATCTCCACTGATTTGCAGGGTATCATGTTATCCCTCATAGGAGAATTAACTACAAAAACCTAAAGCTCATCCATTGCCTCCACAGATCACAATCATACTTGAACTATTCTGGTGTAATGGCAACAGTAAATAAAGGTTCTATATTAAGTGCTATTGCTCTTGAGAATGAAGTGAATTGCTTTTGTTCCAAACTCTTCTAACTGTCAATTTAAAATCTCAAGCTTGACTGCCTCAAAGCTTTAATATTCTACCAGAATTTTTATAGAGTTCTGAAACTTTTCAAAAACATAAAATATTTAAATCCTAATATGGTTAAAATACCTAATCTGAAAGTCTTTCTTTTTTAATCTGATGCAGTCTGATGGACTTTTTTCATTTTCAAATACATATTTTAATGCCAAATTGAAGATATGTGATAGCTTTCCAAAATTTAGGGACTGTTTCCCCAAAGTTCTTTACCTGTGTTGTAATGTAAGCACATTTATTTTCACTGACTTAAATCAAAAGTAATGAATTTTTAAGCAAATAATTCTTGTGTTTCTTAAAAAATGCTGAAATTAAATTAGAGCCATCCTTAAAACTAAATAATGGTTATCTGTGGATGTTTAAAGAAAATGTCAACTTCCCTCTAGATCATTTTAAATTTATGTCTAAACTAAAAGATTTATCAACACAGTACAACAAGGTTGGACAAGAGACCCAACACACATTAAAACTCTGAATGTGTCCTTTTTCACCTTGATTTCCAAAGGTAGGAAAGCTGTGCTTGATCTTTGAAACAGCTATGACACCTTCTGCCCAGGTTTACAACACAGCTGGCACAGAACCAGAAGGACAAGCTGCCATATACTGGAGTTGTAAACTGACTAAACTGACCAAATTTGAGGTAATAGGTATTTAAATTCCTCATCAATTCCCATGTTTCCACCTTTCCCTAATCTTGCCTAATGTAGGGTTTAAAAGTCCTCAAAAGACTTCGACACTGTTCCTGAGCTGCACTGTCCAGATTCTATTTTTGAATTTTCTGACAGCTGTATGAGAATTGTAATTCTAACTTTTCTATGGTAGTTAGAGTCCATGGTCCAAAATGTTGCAGAAATAATCTATTATCAGTTCACATAACCTACACAGTATCTGTCAAGCTTTTTTGGTTTTAAATTAATTCTACTAATCCCATAAACTTTAGACTTCTTCCAATAAGTTTGTGCACAGAGTTTTCCAAGTTCTTGTTCCCCATATTTCTCCTTCTCTTAATACAGCTGCAATATGTGTTGATCTGATCTCCTTCTGTCTAACCACCAGGATAGTCAGTCATATTTGTAATTGTGCTCTTCTGCTTCAGTCCAAATAACCTTAGTATTCTTTCCACTTTGGCCTAAGAAACCTGAGTTTGAATTGCTTCACACAAGATAGGGAAATGGTCCTGTGCCTCATACTGTTTCAATATGTATTCTAACCCCTAGTTTCCAAACAAAAGAAAATGTGGCTAGGAATCACCCATTTTTAAAAGAAAACCATTATCTTCCTCTTCAGTTTCTTTCTCCCACTTATCCCTGCTTCACTCATGGTTTCTGAAAGAAGATAGATCAGCATTTACCTTTCAAAAGGGTTCATGGGCCACAATGTGAGCATGACTGGGTATGTGCTGCTTCCTAGTCTCCTGCAGGTGTTAAATCCCTGTAGATTTCCTAGTCTTCTGTAGGAGCTAGATTTAAGACACATCTGCATGTAGTATTTTCCATTTACTATTAGAACATAGTTTACTTCTGAGACATCTAAGACTAAGTCAACACTGTTGATTCAACAGTTTTGAGATATCCAAGCTATCTGTGAAGAAGTATAATCTGAAGATGTTAGGACAGATGCTGCAAGCAGAATACTCATATCATCTTATCCTTACTGGTATGACTTCTAAAATCTTGTTTGCTAGTACGTAGTCTCCTATTTGAGTTAGTAAAAGTCACCCCCAAGTAAAACAAACATCAATAAAAAGGTTACTAACAGTACTTCTTCCTCAAATTTGTTTCATAATAACAAGAAAGCTAAAATACAGCACATTGAATCTAAGCCTAAACAACTCAGTGCAGCTGATGATTACCTACAAGTGGTGAGATGACAGCTCTAACCAAGACAGAAATTTTGAAAGGTAAAGTAAATCCTATAGTGAATGCACAAAATCCTTGTTTATTTACTTTCATAAAAGCATTAAAAATTAATTAAAACAAAAGCAGCAGATTTACTGCTGGCAGAGTCAGACACTAGAAGGCCCTAAATATGCAAAATAGGAATAAAATATAGTGGACTCAATTTCATGTTATTTGTTATCTATTTGTTGCCATTATGAAATAACCCAAATAGAATGAATTAAAAGCAAAAGATGAGCACATAGGGCTTAACAAGATTATGAGAGGAGAATGAGGGGTTTAAATGATGGGCATGCCAAAACTATAAAATATTCACGTTTCTGCAATACCAGAGTGCACAAGACAATTCTTTGCTTAATGGAGTTTTCCTTCTTTGTAATTACTTCAGTGTCTGGGTCCACAGAGAAAATACCTCTAGTACATGAGGATTTTGCCACTTCTTTCTTCATCTTTATGGTTTATTGTTGCTTGACTCTAGTTTTAGTAGTCAGTGCTCTACTTTCTACTGTGCATGTTGGCTGGGGCCTTCTCTTATGCAATGGTATGAGCAAAGGCAAATCTATTATAGTTCTTGAAGTGTTTTCTCTATAAATCAAAGAATTTCACTAGATTGAGAGTTGAAGTGATTTTGACTTTCTTAATTTTCTTTCTTAATAATTCTCTTTATTAGTTACAGATACTTTTTAAAAGTGTTGACTGTAGCCTGATTCATTATTTCTCATTAAATCTTGCTCTGCTTTCATGATATTAAATAACCACTTCATTTTAGTATTGAATGAAGTGATCTTGCTATCTTTTGCACCCCAGGTTAAGTACAAATACTGGCAGGTTCTTATTGCATTTGTAAGATGATCTATATTAATATTTAAATTAATGAAGAGATCTTCTCTAGCTTGCACCACTCAAATAGCTGCCTCCTCTCTTTATTGTACCATGTGCCCTGCACAAGCCAGCTCTTTTGCCTTATTTACAAAGGAGGCTTTTGCTACAAAACCATCTGTGAACTATATTCTAAATTCATCTGTACTTACAGAGGGAGAAAGAATAAGAACAGTGGAAAGCTGGAAGATGGGAACAAGGCTCATTGCTGATAACTCCATGCTGCAACTATAGACTAAATTTCAATCATTTCAGACAATTAACCTGCTCCCCAGTAGCAGAACACTGGGATCCAACTTCAGCTGGATACTGAATGTAGATGTATACGCTACAGGGAGTTGACAAGGTTCCATATGATCTTGTGTGTATACCAAAACTATGCAACACGCTGACTAGGAGCTACTTAGGAATTTGATCTGAGAATGATTGAAGAGAGATTTCAGTTTCTTCATAGTTTAAATTTTTCTGTGTTTTAAGGGTTTTTTTGTTTGTAGGTTGTTGGGTATTTTTTGTAATTTTACAAACATTGCATAAAATATGTTTTACAAACATTAAATTCTAAAAGAAGATTCTTTGTATATGGAAACTCAGGTTAATGCAGTATCACATTGCATTTCCCTATGGCATAATTGATAGAATTTACTGTGTATCAGAAGTGACTACAACTTCTCCTAAGCAATGTGATGAAACTAGAAAGCTACTACTACATTGTAGTAAAACTAGCCCAAAGAGCAAAAGTATATGCAATCTGAAAAAATGAGGGTCAGAGGTACCTGAACATAAATATCCAATCCTAAGTGAAAATAGAGTACTAAAATAATAGATATCTTAAAATCAATCTTAAGCAAGAAAAAATGTTTTGATTCATTAACTAAAGTGGACAAAAACATGGTCCTGAACTCTCTTTACAGCCTCCATCAAAAAAAAAAAAAAAACCAAGATTGCTTTTCAAAAAGTGTTTAGCATTTCCCCTCATTGCAAGGCTTGTCTGAAATAAAAGGCAATATAAAAAGAAATTACTAGTTACTACTAGGCTCAGTCAGCATTTTCCAAAGGGGGAAAACACAGGCTTCATCAAAGTATTCCCTATTACATCATCATTTCTCTAAAGCCAATGAAGTAATTCTTATTTTGCCAATGGAACTTAGTAGCAACTCTGATCTTTGCATTTCTAAATAATAAAGTGTAAAACATGCAATATGCAGCTCTACCAGACTATGTAATTTGCCTCAGGGAAAATAGAGTTGCAGAGTTTTCCCATAGATAGTACTGTTCTGAGCACAGGAATAGATATGGGATACTCAGAGCACTACTGTTCAAGAGGAAACATATGAGGATATATCCTACTCCACTCCATATTTTTCTTGCTTTTTATTGATTCATGGTGCTACTTCTCACTTTTTTTTTTTTTTTTGTCATTTATTTTTTTGCATAACAATGTTCAAATTCTGGCCGTATCTCTCTTCCTAATCTTTACACCTCCAGGTCTAGTGGTTTACACTCTAGATCCACTACAAAATTCTTTTTCATGACTTAGCATTTTATTCTCCTTCACAAAATAGTAATCTGAAGTAGTGAACTATGAGGAGTAGATTACAGTGGAATTCACAATTTTAATGATGATCATAAATCTTGCTCTGTGGTGATGTAAAAAATCACATATCTCCAAGCTGCAAAATGACCAGCAAAAAATTAGATGAAAGTGATAAATACATTAAAATAAAAGGAATTATATTAGAAGGAAGCTTCA
Source organism: Strix uralensis (assembly GCF_047716275.1). Taxonomy (NCBI): domain Eukaryota; kingdom Metazoa; phylum Chordata; class Aves; order Strigiformes; family Strigidae; genus Strix; species Strix uralensis. Next base: position 46,589,405 of record NC_133975.1, read on the forward strand.
GAAGGATAATCTCAGTCAGAGGAACCTATTTTTGTCAGCTGTTTTAATAATGTATCATCAAATCATTAAAGCCATATGGCTATGGTTGCAAGGTTTAGATTTTTGGTTTTGTTACCAACTAAAGCTGGATTATACACTATTGCATAAATTATTTGAACAGACCAGCAGTATTTGTTGTATAAATGGAAATTATTATTTCATGCAGTTAAACAATAATGATGGCTACCCTTATATGAACTGAGCATTTTCATATGCACATTTCAGATGAAGGTCACCTTAGTGTTAAGCTCTATGATTTTATTGCACTGTAAAACATTATTTGTAGAATCATTTAATAAATGAAATGGAATACTACCTATAAATAAGGCTGATAATTCTCAGAACAGTAAAACCAAAAAGTTCAGAAAACAGTGTGATTTATATTTTCTATCTTTTTACTGAAGCTGTGGACCACAAATCTACTGATACAGAAATCTAAATGAAGATGGTGTATCTCTAATAAATGGTCAATTAATTTTCAGCTAGTTAAATTTAACTTTCTATATTTTATGTTTTCAACAACAGATCTTAAAATCAGAATTACCTGAGAAATTTGTGGTTTATAATATTTCTATTTTATGTTCCTCTGTTGACAACTGCTCACTAGAAACAAACTTTGCAAATACATATAGCTCTATAATCAAACAAACCAGTACCAGCAAAGTAACTTTTTAACTTTAGTACTAAAATAGTATAACAGCAGTTGCAACAAATAATTTATAGTTAAATAGATATTTCAATTTGGTCTCTGGATATTATTCAAACCTTGTTGCAATTCTTAAATATGGTGACATTTTAGAGGGATTAAAATAAATGACATTTCATAATGACTGATTAAACAATCAATTAAACAATACTTTCTATTATTGCATAGAAAGTTAATATTTCTCTATTGTTACTATGATTGGAATAAAGGCTTTTACAGCTTCACATTATTTGAGATTGTTACAGGACTAATGGCAGGTTCAGAGTTTTCGTAAGAAATCAGACTCTTCAGACACCTTTGAGGATTGCCCTAATCTGACCTGCCAATAGAGTTTATGACTACATGGGATTTCTACTCTGTTATGAAAGCAACATCTGCTTCATAATGTAAATCAGCAAGTTATAAAGTTGTACATTAATGTGAGAAAACATCCTTTATTCTCCTGTAGTGACACAATGTAGATTGTATAATCACATCTCTCTCAGTACTATTCCATGGCTCATTCTCATTCCTTTACTGTCTGAAAAAAAAGATAATCTTAAATAGCCTCCCAAGAATTACATCCTTTACACTCAGAAAACGGACTCAGTACTTTCTGCTTGAGATAACATCTTTAGCTGACAATATTTTTTTAGTTTTATTGTCAAGCTACAAAATACAAGAATTTTAAGAACTGATCTTTGTTTCACATCTGAAAGCAGAAGTAGATATGAGTATTAAAGATCTTGTTGTCAATTCTATGATGTATATATGTTTGGGTGTATAATCTAGCCATAGGAACAAACATATATGCATGATATACTGCCACAATATGATGTGCAACAGCAACAAAAATTAACTTCTCTGAGTTCACGACTATGTGAAAAGAGTGAACAGAAAAAATACCACATGAAATTTAGTAAAAAGAATTCACCAATACTTTACCCAGATATAGCAATCATCTTTTTTTTTTTTTTTTTTCTGAACTAATGAATTTCTGGAATTCAACCAATACTTAAAAATAAGCCACCACCCAAATACAATTAAAGTGGATTGTTTACTTAGCATAAAATGTAGACACACCACTTCAAGGTTTGCTATTCTGAAGATGCAGAAGAGACCATATTGAAACCAGAGGCTTCAGAACATAACTACACATCTATTGTGTCAGGAGAAAAAAAAAAAAACAACAACTCTTTTTTTGTGAGCAAAGGTAGAAGGAACTGAGACACCTCATATTTCCCATTATCTTGTTCTCAACCTGCAGAAACTGCTATTGTGCTAGAAGAGGCTGAGACAGAGAGGTAGAAAAATACAGGAAAGAGACGAGGATAATTCCCCTTTCCTTTTATTGTCTTCCCCTCAAGGAAGCTGGTGGCACAAAGTTTGTTATCAACATCCATTGCGGAAAAATGTTCCAAAAAATATTTTAATGGCTTTGACTACTTTCAGTAGGAATATAGGTTTAGAGGTACCTATTGATCTGAGCAACAAAAGTACATTTTGGTCCCAAAGTGAAATCAGAATTTATGCAGAACTGGGGCTCAGTAACTATTTAAGTCAAGTCTGCAATGGAAATTCCACTGCCTTTTGGTATCTGAAAGAATATGAGTAGCAATAGCACACTACAGTCCTCTATCCCAAATATTTAGCTTGTGACAGGCAGCAAGCATCTCTAGCTATGTTTTCTACCATTTTAACATGTTTCAATAAACAAAACAAAAGAATATAGCAATTTGTTGTGCATACATCTGCAACCTTCACCTATGGGTAAAATACCCAAAGTTTGGCAGGATGGTGAAAATGTGACTTTTTCTTTTCTTTTTTTTTAAAGCTAAAATTAATTCTATTTTTAAAAAGAGAATGATGGTTAAAAGAAAAAGAAAATAAGCCCAAAATAATAAGTGCAGTCTATTTTCATTGCTTTTTCACCTTGTACATCTGAATGAAAAGACACTAAATTGCTTGGAGCAAATACTTATCAATTATATGTCACACTGTCCATTTAGAAGCAGTTTTATAAAACACATAGAGAACTGAACTTTCCTTTTACTTCTAAAACCTGTATTTTTTTGAAGTTACAATTAACTATCTTATTGTCTAAGTTTTAAACTACATGAAATCATAAATCCTCTCTAAAGGGCCTTAGAAAACCACTAAAATGTAAGAATTTCCTATACTGCTTTTTAATGTATTCATAATAAAACTAGGTTGGTAAAAAAATACTTAAACTGGTTAATATGAAGATCTGGATTTTTTTTTTTTTTTTTTTTTTTTTTTGATATATGGAAACAGTTCCTCTAAAGTCAATATTCTCCTAATAGCATAATATTATGTTCCCATTAAATCCTCATCTTAGATCCACCCCAAAACATAAGTATACTCCTTTGGACTGTAGCAATGATGGTTTTTATCTGGTAGGGTTTTGAGAGTGCACAGATGGCTATTATAGATTACTAAAATGGGACTGTGTAATAACAGTGCCAGCTGTGTAACAACCAGTCCATCTCTAAAAGAGATTGCAAATTCCAAGAGGGAATTCTTTCAGAAAAGGTCTGAGAGCTGCTTCAGAGGAGCTGAGACACTACATTAGGAGGACAGAATTCTGGTTTTACACAAAGAACAGAATGCTTCTAGCATATTTGCCATTAAAATTGTGTTTCAGCGAGTTGTTTAGGGAAATGAAAGAGCTGAAATACTCTCCTTTATATTACAGTGATTATACCATTAAACACTCAGCTCTGATTTGTCTTAATTTTTCTAATCTGACCATAAAAAAATTAACTCCAGACAGACTAGAGCAGTGGAGTTACTAGGAGGAAAGCTGATTTCCAGAACATTAGTCCTAGCTGTGATATCTAGGTCCACAGTGCCTGAAAACTATCTCTTGAGGAATCTTTGCTGGTTCATTTGAAAAGATAGTGTGTCTTTGCTCTACATCTCATTGAACTGAGGGAGGGCAGGAAAAAAACAACCACATTCAGAAGTTGGCCCCTGAATTCTTAAATATTGGGATCATTTTATATTTCTTTCAGGAGGCAGCAACTCCACACAAAACTGGTCATCTCTTTCATTTTTTTTTTCCCATTCCTTTTTTTCTGGCTCACTGATACATTTAGCAATTAGAGGTTCACATTAGGCTAAATGCCTTTTTGTTAATTACTGAAACAGTTATTGCATGTGTTTGGTATCCTAGGGTTCAGTTCAGTATGGATTGACAGTAATAAGTATCTTGCAGAGCATGTGTTTTGATATCAGCCACAATTAATTAAAGTAAAACTTTAAATAATTCTGTCATTATTATAAATACAGGGACATCTTTACAAAGATGTCAATAATGTCACATAAAACTTTGCACAAAGAAGAAGTCAATATTACAGTAGATACCACTTTCTGGTGTCTCAGCTGAAACACTGAAGACCAAAAAAAAATATAGTCATTTTTTTTCTCCTACATTCAGATTTAATCAAAATTCTTACTCTATACTGAAGCAGTGTAGTATTGTCAGTATATTTACTACATTTATACTTAACTAAATATATGAATCAAGCAAAACATCTTCCAGTTTTTTTGGCTTCTTTCCTCTCTCACAAAGAACTTGACTGAGTCCTTACTCAATACAAGGAACCTGATCCTGGGAAAAGATCAGTATTAACAATAAAAACGACTGGGTTAAGGATCCAGTTCTCACAAGGAGCTTAATCAGCTGAGGATTTTACAGTTTTTACTGTTTGCTTGAAAATCTGAAATAAAATTTGTCCTCACTGAATTTAAGGAGAGTTTTTTCATGAGATTTGAATTGAAACATCGTTTCACCAGAATTTGTCTCTTGAGATGCAGACTTCTTCAAATCACCACAGAAAAGTTGGTCTGAAACATGCACTGTAAACAATTAGCTACAGAATTCAGCACTTTGTGTTTTCTCATAAATGTGGAGACCCTACTCTAACATCTATGAAACGTTTACCTGTGCAAATCCATTGAGTTTGCACATAAATGTTTTTTTCTGCATATATGCAGATACTCCTACAAACATACATCAATTCAACAACTGTTTGTCAAATCAAAAATTCATTCTCTATTATACAATAATAGTGCACACAATTAGCAATTAGGAGGACCAATACACAAAACTGAACAGTTATGAGGAATTTAAAATTATGATAGCCACACCCTGGATAGCTCTTAGTCTAAATTTCTTTCTTCATTTATGTACTATCTAACACTATTTCTGGGCTATTTCACCCGTAAGTTGATCATTTTAATGCCAGGTACAACTAGTCCAGTTGTTTTCAAATAGGAAAGTAAAATGAGTAGCACTTACTTTTTAAGATACACTTTTTAACAAGTTTTAAAGAAGTTAAATCTGCAAGGAAAAAAATATTATAGGTAGAACCAGAGTGGGAAAAAAAATAGTATTGTCAACAAAAATAGCTGGGTTAAGGCCATAGCATGACAGTATGATTCTATCCTTTCAGAAGCTACAATTCATAAATGTACAGATAAAGCTAAAGGTGGAAGACACAAACAAGTTTAAAACCTCTTCATCAGATCATATATAAAATATATGGGTTGAGGGAATAGAAAATGTTCTTCTGGCTGGCTAAGCAGGGGAATTGCTTCAACTACCATCATTTCCTTCTAGTAGCAGAAAGAGTACTAAACATAAAACCTTACAATAGTTCCTGCAGCAATGTCAGCTGGAGTTCAAGTAGTACCAGAAACTGCTGAAGTGTCCTTTACAAGGTGAAGTTACTGTCCTGTTAATGATCTGTTGTGTTTTCTTGATAATGTCATTTGTCCTGGTTTATGCCTGACTTATACCATTATTAAGGAATAAAATCATATTTGTAACAATATAATATTTTAATACTAGTCTTTTTCCAAAAGTTCATATATTTTCAGTGAAGGAGGTCATTCTTTAGTGCTTCAATTAGGGTAGACTCTAGCTTCTGAGATGAGTTTTTTTGTTCAGATTTAATGGCTCTTTTATAGACAATTGTATCATAAATTGTTTTAACTATTCTGTTTGGTCCTTTTCTTTGTTAAGAATTATTATTGTGCCTCTGGCTTAGGAGCTTTACTTGCTAATTCTCCAGTTATCTTACATCAGTTTTAGGGCTCCACTTCCTGGAAGACTCCTAAGATTTTATGTGGTGACATTTTTCACGCTCCAACCTTCATATGTGAGGTGGCCTCTTTCCTAGTTTGAGGTGTATTGTTTAACTAGGGCATTAACATGACATACATTGAAGATCACTTTAAAAAAAATCTAGCGCACTCAGTCATTTCCTTCTAATCACCCCACAGAAGGAGCTATCAGAGCTGAAATTAGAAATAATTTTTTGGAAGTTGCATTAGATTCATGCCATTAAAGTATGCCTTTTTCTTTTCATGCAGGTGCAAAACAGTCTTTGAACAACTCTCTAATATTCTTAAAAAGTGTTTTATTCACTGGATATAATGATAAAAAAACCTCAACTGATTTGAAAACCATCATCTAGTACATTCTCTAGCTAGGACAACTAGATAGATGATAGCAAAGATAGATAGATAGATAGATAGATAGATAGATAGATAGATAGATAGATAGATAGATAGATAGAAGCCAGCTAGATAATTAAAAGCTGGCCAATGCACATGAAGGGGAAAACGGCTCTCGCAACATTTTTGCAGCCTAAAAGGTTGAAAAACACTGGGTGTTCCAATAGAAAATCCACCTAAATAAGAAGCCTTAAGAGCAACACTATTTTCTGTCCACTAGCTTCATTCATCTCCTCCTCATTTGCTTAAGTGGAAGAAGGTTGGAAATGAATAACTTTTGGTAGACTTTGAAGGAAACACCTGTTCTGATAAAACTGCTTTCAGGAAGAAGCAGGGTGGGAGACATAGCATAAGAGACCATTTCACATGATGCATAGAATTATGACTGAACTTTCCTAACAGCAAGAGAAGCTTCTGGCCACTTCTAAATTCATGACATCAGTGAAATTTCTCAAATCATTGCAACAGAAGATCAGACCCCTCATGTCTTTGGGTGTAATTACCACAATAGTATAACAGGATATACTCTGTAGAAAATAGATTGGAAAGGTCAGGGCTAGATTGCTGATTAAAAGGCTTTCCATACATTTTCACTGCATATTTTTTTCAGCAGAAATTCATTACAACTTGCCTTATCTGCTCTTAACATTCATGAAGAAGGGTAGGATTTTTTTCTACAAGCAAAACAGAAACAATCTAGAAAATATGCATATCAGATATTGTGCTTTTACATAGGTATTGGTGCAGTGGAAATAATAAAATGGCACATATTTAGTAAAAAAATAAGTTGTTTGCTTGAGGGGAGGGTATTTTTTGTTGTTGTTGTTGTCTTTTATCCCAGAAAATGCAGTCACTATCCTATTTATGTTTGGCTAGCTGACCTTACATAGTTGTTTTCCTTCATCTATCATATGACTTTTAATGGCTTGGCAGAGCACAACATTTCTAACGTATTTAGAACTATGTAAACACCCACTTCCTCTAGCTAGGATTTCTGATTGAACTTGGCTGGTATCTTTTGCAATTTCATGTGTTTATATATATATATATTTATAAATACATATTTCAAATATGGTGTAAATTCCAATTATCTTTTATCCATTAAAGCCAGTTAAGGGCTCTGAGATTAGAATCAGCTTCCTCTGTGATAATTTTTACCTTTTTTTAATGTACATTTCAAACTCAGATCAAAAAAAACCCCAAACAACATAACAAAACTTTCTGTTTTGGTACTTTCATTCTTATTACAAAGAATATAATGAAAAAAAGAATGTATGTTTAGAGGACAGAGACTACATATAACAGCCCAAGAGGTGTTTTCTTACAACTTGCTCAACAATATTCTGTAAGTACCAGGTACCATTTTTATTTAGACAGAGTCAAAAACACAGGTCTCATCTCCCTTTGGAATTCATAATGACACTTTATTTTGTTGTGGATACTTTAATTTTTTGTACAGATTTATATGCAGGGCTTTTAAAAAATTATAAATGTGTCCAATACTTTATGTACCAAGGTATAGATCTCACCTTAATAGTCTCAACTGGGCATAATGTAGATCCAAAACACCATCAGGAGCAGAAAGCAGAAATAGGATCCTAGGAAAAGAGTCAACTATTTCCTAGGTCCAGTGGTTAACATTTTTGAGCTGGAAAAGACTGCAACATATTTTAATGAGTTTAGAGCTTTGGCCAACACTCCCAAAGTGCTGTTATTCCCGATTTTACAAAATGACCGCAAAACTCTCAAAAATGGCACTAACTGCAGTGACAAAAAGTCTCCAATTGTATACTTATTTTGTTATCTTGGGTAACAAATTTACAGAACAACATTAATGGAAAAAAAGAATATATGCTATTGTCTGTGACAAGTTTGACAATGCCTGTATGCACCTAGGTAATGCTAAAAGCAGTGACCAAAACATAACATCCTGCAATAAACACCATCTATGATATTGCCTTTTGAACAAAAACTTCCTTCAGCTGAACCAATAGTTCTTCCTTGACTTTAATTTGTAGTTAAAACAAGCAAAGCTATGTCATAAATTGATTGTTTCAGTGATATTTTCACACATATACACACATACGTACACACATGTATCACAATATCCACAGTGGGACTAAATGGTACCATAGATGGCCATTGTAGCAATGGAGTGAAATCAGAAATAGTCAACCTTATCGAGACATTTCTTTTTTCAGCTGCCTTGGACCAAAACAAAGCAGCAACTGCTGTGGTTAATTCCCAGGGGAAAAAAAATCCACAAATCTGAATAACTTCAAAACTTACTGTACATGTTTCTTTGGTCCCAATTAACCCCATTGCCATAGCAAGATCAGCAGAACCAGGTAGATTCAATACAAAAAAAAAACCCACAAACTTTCTTGAGAAGGAAAAAATGAAAATAAGATAAATTTTCAAAACATATATGATAAATTTTTAACCAAATCACATTTTTTCCTAATTGTTATGTACAGGGGCATGATTTTGCAGAAGGTGAACCAGTAACTGACTGCAAAGGCAAGTGGTGAGGCACCGATTGTCTAGCTTTTACTGTACACATCTGTGCTAACACTTCTGCCAATGCAGCATTAGCGTTCATGATTCATCAACTCTCCTGGGTGGATCAGGAAAGGAGAAGGCATCTGTTTGCAACACAGTTGACAAGTGAGACTGGGATCCTGCAGGAATATTTTCAAAAATATACTCTTAAGAGGCACATATACTTTGATCCTTCCCCTTCCACCTTGACTTTTCTCCATTCTTTCCTCTCTTGCAGCATTTTACTAGCGAGTGATTTTATATCCTCACAGTAATAACAGTATGCTTTCCCAGGGTCTAGCAGTTTGTGGAAAAGCAAGTGCTTCAGCCCAGGAATAATGAAGGGAATGAACAGTATTACAGCACTGCACGGTGTCCTGCAGAGGCTCCAGAGATGTCTTATTCGGCAGTGTGCACCAGCAGCAGCACAGTATTGAGTTCAGATCAATCTGTCTTGCTTCTCAGCAAGGAAAATAGCCAGGACAGAATATCATGCTGTCACAAATTTAATCCTTTAAACTAAACTACCAGAGATACCTCTACTAGACACAGGACAGTGTACTCCACCTATCCAGAAAGTACAAGCAATCTCCTTCAACAGTACTATCTGCAAAGGTGCCACCTCCAGTACTAATGACAAGGCACTGCATAGGAGAAGTCATACCTTTCTTTCTCTTCAGTCATATCTCTTACCAACAGTACCTGTTTAGATTACCATGGCCTACTTTCTGAAAGCACTTTCTTTATCCTACTTTAATTTTTTTACATCACAGAAGACCATGGTTATCTGACATAAGAATAAGGGAACCCAATATCCAAGTAGTTCATATATTTAAGGACTTTACAAACCTTTGTTGTTTCTTTTCCATGTGTGGCTAGGATATCTTTAGAAGTAGCTCGTAAATGTTCAATAGACTTTCATTTTAACTAGTAGATACTTATTCTTCCAAATCAATTATGCATTTTTGCAAACAGTAGAAGATTTGGGAAAGAATCACATAAGTTTTGCATAGTGTGATGTGTGTCCTCCATTGGACCTAAACCCCACAGCAAATATCTTCCATAAGTGTTGGCAGGTCTAAGCTAGAGCCATTGTTCTCATCTTACAATACCTGAATAAAAATGTACTTTCAAAAACTATCTATACCTTGCTTGACAATTTTATTGTGAAAGAACAGAACAATCAAAGACATTTCCTAATAAAACTTTTTTCATATGTTAATCTCCTCTCCCCCAGCCTTTGACAGCTCATTAAGATTAGTAAGTATTGGTAGGTAAAAGTAGTTAGGAGAAGCTCACAGTTGCACCTCTGGTTTAATAGCAGATTATTTTCTCCCATGAGAATCCTTAGCCTGTTAAGGATACAGAAGCATGTGCCCTACTCAGTTTAGGGTTTGGCTTCTCTTAGGCAATGTGAGAAGGTGCAGATGGCTTTTATTGTAGTCATCTTTTCTGAAGGATGAGCTGTTACTATCAATGATGATAAAATAGTCTCATACTGTTATCTTTACCACCGTAGAGCTGTAAAAGTCAATTAGAAAAAACTGGTTACGTAAATTATGTTCTCAGTTTCTATCCCTACAGAACTCAACTGGTCAAGGAGGATGGCAGCCAGAATGAATCTTTTCTTCCTGGCAAACAGAAAAACCCTACTAAATGTGCAGTCTGCACTTACCAGACAGGGAATGTCAGATGTCAGTAAGACCACGCTGCAAACTGAAAGCCAGTAGAGAATGATCACTTGCCTTTTTGAATCACTCAAAATTCATGGTGAACAAATGGAGTCACAGACACTGAGCTTGTAAAAGCCTTTCAGATTTACACCATCATTTTTTTCTGGTTTATGATAGATATAAATATAGAATCTCACCTACAGAGAGAGAGAGAGTACAATCAGAAAACTAAAGGGATTTGCAAGAAAGACTTCAGGATGAAATTTTCTTTCCCACTGACCACTCTATAACAGACAACAGGTTATAGATGACATAGAAGCATAGAAGATTCTTTTAAGAAGCTGGTAATACTATTGAACTGCTGTGCTTTAAAACTAACAGTCCCATGTGCATACAAAGATATTCTTGAATCTATTTTTAAAAGCAAAAGTAATGAAACTCTTGGTAAATGTACAAGTTTTATATTTAATAATAAATAATAGAAAACATATAACTTTCAAATTGCAGTTAAGTGAAATATTTGCTAGCTAGTAGAGCAGGTATCAAAATTTTCAGTTTAATACCCAGTTTTACTACAGCAAGTACAAAAATCCAGTGATAAAGCAATGAAATATTAATTTATGCACATAAGCAACAAAATTTTTTATATGACTTTACCAAGAGCCCAGGCACAAAAAAGTTGTAGATATTTTTCCTACCAGTAGTATTTTATTCTAGAATATCAGCTGCTAAACATTTATTTCAAAGGTGAGGCATATCACACTAAAAACTTACACTATACATCAAAGTTTCTGGCCGAGTTCTTAGGTTTTCCATTTTCTAAGGTTATAAATAACTGCAAATGTAGTAGCTTCTACCATCTTCCTTGATTTACTTCCTTTCTCCAGTAGTGACTGCCAGTTTTTGGACACTAGTTTTAGTCATTAGATGACAAAAAAACATATGCTAGATTTATCTCTTCTATTCTTTCTCCCATATTCTACTTTTTCCACAAAATGCAACTTATAGCTAATGACATTTTCTTCATTTTAATGAAAGTGACAGGCCTAGTTGCTACCTCCAGCTTATGTGAGAGATCATGTGGCTCTAAAGAGTTTGTGTGAAAAGAGGACCTCAGTCAAAATATTGTTTGCAATTATATTACTGTAGACTTCTTACTAAGTCTGCTGAGGTGAATTAAAGAAAAACACTGGCCTCTCTCATGGTGCATCTTCTATGACACTGGCCTCATATCAGTCACCTAAAATGTCTCAGTTGTCTTAAAACTAATTTATGATTAACTTAGAATGCACACCTCCAGAAAACAGGGCTATCACAAATTTCACTTGATTTGATTCAGTGAAGCTCTGCAAGATAAACACTACATATGTGATTTTTAATTCAGATCTATTTCTAAGGCACATTGGATAGTGTTGACTCAAATAATTTACAAAGAGGGAATAAGATACATAACCAGTATGAAAGGAGAAAGATACACTTACTCACATTGCTACAGGAAAAAAACTTGAATTCATATGCTAATGTTTTTTATTTGAGTAAAAGAACTTGAATCTAGACTTACTAACTTTTCCTGAATCACCTAGTAAAAAACTGACACCCAAAGTGTTTGTCTGGCAAAACATACTTTCAGGTAGGGTGTGATTCTGAGAGAGTCTAAAAAGTCCTAGACTCTTTTAATCCTTGTAACCAGTCACAGAAGTATAACCCTGCACATAATCTAGGAAGTACAATTTTCTAAGGTGAGTCTTAGATAAGCAAAGTTCTAGAGCATAATTAATTGAGAAGTAATCTTAAAAAGTATCTGTCTTTTTGCAGAAAAAAAAATCCCTTTCAGTACATCAGGATGAGTATTCCACCATAACATGAGCACTATAGATGGAAATTCTTCTGCAAGACCATTTCCTCTCAGACTTATATTGTCTTTCAACAATTTCTACACGGTCTTGATTTCCTCCTTGTTCTTGTTGAACCCATTTCATTTTGTTTTGCAAGTATTTTGCTGACTCCTTCCCAGCAATTTTTTTCCATCCTGAAAGGATTCTATGCTGATCAGATAGGAGCAACCTAAGCTAACTTTCACAAGAGCTTGTATAATAACAGCATTTGGCTCACAGATTGTCTCAGCCTATAGCCCTGTTATGACAGCTGCTCCCATGACAAATGATAGGAGCTTACAAACAAGGCAGAGTTGCAAAGGACAGTGGATTTCAAGGAGCCATCCACTAAGTTGTTTGCAGATAGAGCAGCTATTTACAATGTCTAGCACAGTATTTACAGTGCAAAAATAGATATGAGATCCTTCAGTATTCCCTAGCCATACTGATGTTCTCATCTATTCTCACTCTTGGCTCCTCTTCTCTATCCTCTCCTCCTCATTCCCCACAACACCCACACATAAGCACACATAAAACTCTCTTCTGTTTGGAAACACTTTTCTAGGAAGTTTCATGAGGATAAATTCTGGGTAAAGACACAAGATACAAGAAAGTAATTACAGGAATAATAAGAAGAGTGCTTGTTAATTGTTTGTTGCATTGGTGTTGGATTACAATGAAAACTTTCTACTACTTCCTAACTACAGTACCATTTAATTTATAGGTGTAATAACAAATCTTCTGACATGAAATACAATCTAATTTCCATGGAGTAATTTATTCTTAATGTTTTAACTACCGTACTGACTATATTTTGACCAAGTCTGTACATATTGTTCATAACTGAATGATAAAAAAATAAAAATTTCTAAATTGTCAGCTAGTTTATACACATAAATCTTCAACAGGAAATGCTACATCTATACACGAATGACCTACAGTCCAAAGAAAGTTTTAACAAAAAAAAACCTAAAATCACTGATTGGTAGTTAAAATCCTAGAACAGCCTTGAAAGTCTGAAAAACTTGTTTCCATTTACTATACTATAAGCTGCAAAACAAAACATTACTTGGGTCTGAGAAACACAAAGTGGTCAGATAATCTGAGAACTCAATAGGTCTGCAAAACTTCCCCCCTTTAGGAAACACTTGCTAGGATTTAATCTTGCCCTTTCATCTATAATTTACTATATCTCAGACTAAGCAAATGCAATATTATTTTCCAAGCACAAAGAGATTTCTAAAATGTGATCAACCACAGGATTTCATTCTGTTTAATTATACGAGTAGTCACTCAAGGTGAATGACACAGAACAAAGAAAAAAATCCTTACATTTCTGCACTTCACGAAAGGACAAGGAGATATCTCGAAGATGACCAAAAGTATCCTAAGGACAAAAAAGTCTTAGTGTAAGTCCTTACTTTCCATACTTGAGTGACATATTGATTTCCCTTTCAAAGCTTTCAATTTTCTAGTCACTGAAACAGAATTAGAGATATTTGCACATTGACATGATGATTATTCATATACCCTAACTTTAAGAGTCTATCTGAGGCTGAAATTAAGATATTAGTCTCCTTAGACCTAGATTGCAGTCACTGGAGAAAAGGTCATTGTTTTGTAGAATTCAGAGAAACAGAATGAATCTCCTATTCTGAACATCTGGAGAAGTGAAGAACAAGTCCCAGTGCTGCAGGAAGTTTAGGGAGAGCAGCCTAACTTAGCCAGCCACAGTGGTGATGTGAATATATCCCCATTATTTTCTTTCCTCACAGCATTTTACATAACCAAATGCTTTTGTCAGCATACCCGTGACCTCAAAGACCAGACCGAGAGAAGCTGTTATTGACCACTGACATTCACAAATGTGGCACAGCAGTACAGATATGGGAAATTTTCGTGATAACTATATCTTTTCCTAATGCAAAATTAAAAGGAAGCAATAGCAAAATGTTCTGTGGAAAACTCTCTGCTTAGACCAAGCTCTCTAATTACATCATTTCAAATCAAAGTAAGAACAGCCAGCAGCTCAGGTTCAAGTATCTACACTGAAGCAGTTGGAGTATAGTCTTGGTAGATTATGGCATATTCCAGGTAGGTAGAGTTACTCTCTTCGGACCAATGCATAGTTAATTACCTATAGAAAATAAAGAACAGCTTGAAAACAACATATCCCAGTACAGTCGATTGCATGGTAGGAATGATATTCATCTATGATGTGGACTAAACATACAAATCAAATCTTGACTTTCAGCCTGGCAGAAACTTTAATTAAAGAAGCATCTAGTTTTCTAGGTGCAGCTAATCGTATAACTAATGCAATTAATAAGTACTAGAGAATGCCTCCACTGCTCAAACGTCTCTGAAAGCATTATGTAGGAAATGAGATATTGCCTGATAATGCATTGTTAAAGGCAGAAAAATATGGTAACTCATAACATAGATTCCTTGCATAAACTGAAAGGAAACCAGATTACTTGGTCTTAATACAGACAATCTAGTTAACTTTCAAGAGCTGTGGTACCGTGAAAAATATTTCTCCTCTTTCAACATTTCAGGCTGTCTGTACAAAAAGCCATGAAATTGTACAGATGGCAGAGTTTCACCTTGCACTTGAAGGCAGCACAAGATCAAGGGGAAAGGATTTATCTGTGGAGAGTTTTGTATGCTCTCACATGCTGGTGTTTTTTCTCACACACAGACAACTGGTACAGTGATCAGTAATGACATTTTTTTCTGTACCTTCTTATCAGGCATTCTCAAATCATCAGAAAACCTGGTGGGATCTTTTCCCTAATCACAGCCAAATTTGAGTGACCATTTCCCCACTGTATTTCATTTGCAACTGTAAGTTAACCTTACATTAATTTTGCACATCATCTCATGTGGCCTCATCAGGACTTTGGATGGCATTGTGACTTAGACTTGTTTACTGACCATACTCTACCCCAGACTACAAATCACCACTGAAAATGCCAAGTCCTTTTCTCCCTGGTGCATATACCAGAGCACAAATCACTTACAGATTCACCATGCTGATACACAAAAAGTCTTAAATGTGTTTTGAAAAGTAAATTACAGCAACACTGATTGTCCTTTGACTTCCAGCACTGTAAATCAAAAATAACTCTATTTTAGTCAGTTATACTACACAGATATAAAACTGGCCTAAGAGAACTGAAATTAAAAAACCCCACATGTTCTCTCCCACATCTCTGTGTGTGTGTGTAATAAATCACCTGGAAATGCCATGTTTTACCATAGGTTCTAAGGTGAAAGCCTCTTTTATAGCAAACAACACCAAAGTGCTATCAAAGCACTGCTGACATGTTTAGCCCAACAGAAAGAATTATCTGTTGTTTATGGATTTACTATAACAAGGAAAAGTATTAAAATTATTATCTCTTCATAATTGATTATGTTACAACAGACTCTCCCAGGGTGCATTAATATTGAGGTAAAAACCATATGTAAGTTTCTCGAGAATTTCCTGGTATTAAAAATCCTGCTGGAACAATCAGAGAGGCAGAATGGGATGCAGTATGTTCTTCAAAATAGTACATTTAGCTGCCCTGGTTGTGTCTGTGCTACTAGCATTTTCAGATACACAATGACAGTGTGTAGCTAATTGCAGTCATTGGCACAAGTCCAGCCAAGGATTTTGTCAAATGCTTTTTTTTCCATTAAATGAGCAACAAGAAGTAATGCGAGTTCAGAAAGTATCTGGCATTTATGCAGATAGGTTTTTGTGCTTTGCTATTTGCATTTTTTCTCTCATAGG
This sequence comes from Strix uralensis, assembly GCF_047716275.1. Taxonomy (NCBI): domain Eukaryota; kingdom Metazoa; phylum Chordata; class Aves; order Strigiformes; family Strigidae; genus Strix; species Strix uralensis. The sequence continues at coordinate 46,605,542 of NC_133975.1, forward strand.
TGGTGCTATAGCAACGGAAGGTGTGGTAACTCCCAAAAAAACAGAAGAAAAAGCACAGTATTCACGTTTTTAAAACATTAGCAAGCAAGCAAAAGTCCCAATCAGATATATTCATTTTTAAAATTATACTATTTTTTATAAAGAATTAGACTAATTTTTAAGAACTGCTTTCATAATAATTATGCACCTTTTGTTCATTATTTTAGCCACTAAACCAGAGTTAAATCTATATGTCAGTTCATCTTGGCCTATATTTGCAGAGTAATTAGTGAATTGAAGTGTTCTGATGCGGCTTTTCATTTGAAAAAATTTAATGGTCTTCCAAGACTGACAGGCAAAACTGGGGATCTCAGACTTGTGGTCATTTCTGTGGGAAAAACATAAGGGAAGACTAAAGGAGCAAATTTGGTTTTCGTTTAGAAAAAAAACTTTTTACTTTGTTAGGGAGTAGATAGAATTATTTACCTTGCAATGTTTATGGAAGACTACTAATAAAACCAAGAAGTACATCTTTGTAAAACTCACGAATATAAAAGGGAAATGCAAAGCATTGCTACAGAAGAGCTGAACGCCCATACAGAGATGGTATGTTACTAATCCCTAGGAGGGCTTTGATACTAAATCGGTTGTACAGAATCAACCATCTCTTCAAACACAGCTATCATGGAGGGAAGAAAATCTTAAATGCTTAAATGAGAACTCATAGAAAAGCATAAAGGATCACAGCATGCTTACAATTTGCAATTCCAAATCTTTTCACACCTCCTAAAAGCAAAACTCTGCAGCATCCAGACTGATAAAGTGGAAGGAAAGCAAATATAAAATGCAAAGAGATCGTTAGGATAATGACTTCATTTGAACAATTTGGTGAACAGATCAATGATTTTTTTAAATTATAAATTAAGTCAAGGCTGCATAACAAAGTGAAAAGTGACATGAGAATGCAGAACTCTGTCAGAGCTGATATTGTCAGGAAGGCAGAAAGAAAGACCAAAACTGCCTGAACTTTCAAAAATGAATATGACAAGTTATATTTATTAAGAGCATTAATGACCCATTCGTCATTCTACCACCAACTCAGCAGGGAGTTCGAATCTTTATTTGACATACTGAAACAATAATGACTAAAGACATTCACAGCTTTTACTGTTGTTGTTCTTATCTGGTATTGAATGGGAACAAGTATAAACTTTGCATGTGAAAAGAAGGATAGTAGGTAAGGAAAGTAACTGAACTGACCCACATTTTATGCAACTGGAGGCAAGGTCAGTGTTTCATTTCACCCTTCTGTTTAAAAATATATATGCTGAATTATTAATACCATACATGGTGATGTTGTCGCTAGAGTTGTGTAAGTAAAGTATGCAGAAGTTGTGAGTACTGGGCATCATCCAAACAGGTATTTGGTTCAACCTCTAGTTCAACATGTCTTATTACCAGAAGAAGGTAGAAAATTAAGTCAAAGTTGTGTCAAATAAACAAGAAGAAAATTGATATCAAGTACTATTTTAAGACAATAGAACTATTAGAATCACAACCAGTTTAACTAAAAGACTGCAAAATCCAGTGACAATTCATAATCCACTCTTGTCCTAAAAGACATAGATAGGTTACTTTACCCTTAGAAGGGTCCTGGTTTAGCTAGGATAGGGTTAAGTTTCCCCAGCAGTGGGGGGAAGCTCTAGCCAGGTTATTCATATACCATGCTGACATCACGTCCTGGCGCCAGAGCGCGGGAAGAATCAGTGACCATGTGGGTTGGCGCAGCCGGTTCTCTCACTGCTGTATCGGTACATACCTTGCTCTGTTCATTGTTATCACTGTTATTGTTATTGTTGTTGTTGTTTGTTGTGTTGCAGTTGCACTGTTGTATTAAACCTCTCCTTATCTCAGCCCCGGGGCTTTGTATTTCACTCCCTTTGTTGGGGAGGGGCAGCGGCCGCGTGGTCTTGGATCCTGGCAGCGACTAAACCACCACGGAAGGTTAGCTAATTACTCAGAGGCATTTCTGGGGGTTTTGAGCTTATACACATGGAGAAATTAAAATACAGTGATAACACCCATATAAATTGGAAAAAAAAAAGTTGTAGCTGACACTTCTGTGGTGTTAAGTACCTCTGAAAGCATGTCTAAGAGGAAGGTATATCTATTGCTTGGTCAGCAGAATCATAAAAAATTGTAAACCCAACCAAATAAAACTTCAGTGTAATCATGAAAGTTTGCCATGGGGCTCAAACCATGAGATTTCTATGCCTTTTTGGAAAAAAATAAGCTTTTGAGAAAATTAGTTTAAAGTCCTTCCTGTCAAAGGAATTTATTATAAGCCTGATAAGTTGGACTGCTCTGCTTATAATGATATTTCATTCCTTTCTTAATGTTTTCCAGCTGACTGCATGAAGATCAAATATTAGGACCAATAAAACCTACAATAAAAAGTTCATAAAGAAGCAATCTGCTATCAAGAAACATTAAGTATGAAGCAATGCATGACAACATTCCACGCCCTTGCAGGACAGGGAGACCACACAGGCCTATGCCAACATGTAAAAAGAAAATCTATTCTGACCAATGATAAGGGACAGCACTACGGCCTGCTCATACAATACCTGATATACATGGAAATAATACTGGCCTGACCAAGAAGAACCAGAAAGTTCTGTCAAAGGATAGTGTGAGCAGTGTGTGGTGGTGCTGACCCCCTGGGCCAAGTTACCATGTCGGGAGCCAGCCAATATTATGCTATTGTCTTGGCTACAAGTGCAGTGAGCTGAGATGATCTGGCACTTTCTTGTCATTTATACAAGTGCAGTAAGTTGGGATGCTTAGGGACAACTTGATCATACCCAAACCCCTGCTGCCTGACAGTGAGTTTGGATGATTAGGCCCTCCCTGACCATACCTGGAACTCCTGTTGCCTGGGAACAGTATGTATAACTCCTGTGTCCTGGATCGTAGCCTGCTCTGGAAGGTACCATAATTACCTGACAAGAATTGTGGCTGAAATGAAGAATTACTGACCAAACTCAGTTACCTTGCGATCCTAAATGAGACCCTTTGACCTCTCCAGGATCGCAGCAGACTGTGACCCAGTATCTCCCTCTCAGCTGGGATGCCTCTCAGAGCAGATTTTGCAAGGATCTTGAAGAATAGATTTCACAAAGACTTCCAAGATCATCCACTGGTAGATGCTGACAAAGGGAAAGGGTTTAAGATTGTCTGCTGACAAACACTTATGAAGGAAAATAGTAATTCATTACGATTAGCTTTTGCAATATTTCAATGATCAATTGTTACCAATAATTTACTATCATAGGTTAACCTTTATATCTCTCTGTGTGTGTTCATGTGTGTTTGATTTGGGAAGCCCTATAGTGTTGATTATAGCAAATGTTATTAAATCACCCTTAATAATCAGCCAATGACTAAGTGTTGTTAAAAATCATTCAACCTAATCCTGCGTTTTACTGTAATAGCGTTGATAAATCTTAAATTGCTGCTACCTCAGAAAACTGTGTATGAACCATAATCACTCATTCCTCAACAAATTAGCATAACAAGTCAACAAGATATTTTCCTTACCATTTATATCAATTCCATTAGACAAACCATTGACCAAGTCTGGGACTAGATTTGGATCTAGCTGCACCTAGACTCCTCTCTGAGAAGGAGTTTAGAAAGCAAGGGTGGCCAATCTGAACTTCGTGACTCAACAGGAGGGTCTTCTTACCCTTTATATTCCTTTCACTAGGCATAAATCATTGATCAAGCCTGGGACTAAGACTGGATCTAGCCTCACCTGGCCTTCTCTCTGAGAACAAGTTTAGAAAGCAAAGGGGTCCAGTCTGAACCTCGTGGCTCAACAGAAGAGTCTCACTTACCTTTTTACATCTTCAGTCCCTGTATAAATCATTTAAAATCAATCCTAACTTAAATTTCCTTTATATATTTCTTCTATGTAGTAAATAATAGAACGAACCCTACCACTGAAGTTTGTTAAGTCACTCTCACAAATTCACATTAAAATCACTTTTGCTAATACCTTTGACAGTGATTCTTTAAATGTTCTAAACCTCTCATCCACAACACAGTGTTAACATACATTCCACCTGCAGCTCCAGAAGATTTTCAGGTGACTGGGTGAAAATAGATGGAAAGCAAATATCAGAAAGTCAAACAACAAAAAGTTAGGAAAGTCTGTAATTAAGGCTGCACGTTTAAATTCATTCATCTGTCTACTCTGTATTTCTGAATTACGATACATTTAATTATATAATTACATACATTTCACTCATTCAATAAATAGCAAGTCACTGCTTTGAAGAGAACGATCTTGGTTTCATTTCCTTCAGGAGCTGGAAGGATTATGGCAAATCAAATAAGATACTGCACGAGAAGAAAGAACAATCATATGGCTTAAGAATTTTTACACTCTCCTGGAATATTGGATTTTACCCTGTCTCTGAAAGAAAGCTCCTGGAGGAATCTGGACAAAATGCTTCAAGTGAATCTTTTAGAAATCCTAACTAATCAGTCCCCATTATTTGGACATAGAAATTTGAGACCTGATGATAAAAATTGCAAACCCACTAAACACTTACTTGTGAAAACTATGTCAGTGGGATTTGATTGTATAAAATTGAATGTCAGTGTTTTGATTTTAAAAAATGTTCTGTCCAAACAAGTACCATGCAAGATTCTGAAATTTTCTGAACTAGAAATATCACTCCATGCACCCTGGATTAGCAGACAAAATAACTAATGTTTCATGTACTTTAATAAAGTTGATAAAATGGAGCCAATATTATATACTTACATCATATAAAAAAACATATGAATAAATAGAAATTCTCTCTTCAGAACAGGGCTTAAATATCATTCAGTACTTTAGATTGGGTTTGCATATTGAGAAACAAAGATAAAATAAAATATTGAAGCTGAGTGTCTGCTGCTTATCCTGTGCACTGAACAAGTCTTGAGGATGGGAAATCCAACATGTTATCATGCTCATGCCTTCTGCTTCAACAGTTTTTCTAAGTAGAAAGTGGCTGATAGACTTAAGGTATTAATAATGATTCCATTCAGTGCATCTCTTGATACACACAGGATGAGTTAACAATCCCTTCTTATCCTTAAGGATTCCAAATTGTTTACTATCCACTCTACTCTCTAATTTTGCTTCCAGCCAGTCTTACCAGCATACAAACTTATTTTTGTAGACTCAAATGACATAGGCTAAGAGACTTGGTGCTTGTTCAGTTTTAAATTTTTTAATTTCTCCTTAATTTTCTTAATATAGTTCAGTTAGACGTCAAAGAAACATGCAATGAACAAGCCATAAAGATGCAATCTGTACTGTTTATTGGACCAGGCTTACAGTAATTTGGAATATGAACTGAATGCTAAAAAAGTTAAATTGTCTGTAACAACAATTCAAATTACTAACAGTATTTTACCTAGAAAATTGAAAACTATATATGTATGTATATGAATTCATAATATAAGATGTTTTCTACTTCGAAGGAATGCTTCAGATTTGTTTTCCTCAGGCGTAAAATTGCCACTCCTGAATATTTTAAATAGTTGTGGGGAAGCTAACAGAGCCCAAGGTTAGTGAGCTTCACACACATGCACACGCACACATAAATAAAATAGTGAAACATATCACTTCTCAATTATAAGCTAAAGTTATTCTCATACTTATATACTTATACTGTGGTAATGTATGATACCACAATCTTTTCTATCTAAAAAAAAAAAAAATCTGGATTATTACAAATTGTTGAAATAAGATAACATGGATCTGGCTGATTTTTGATCAGAAATCTTAGTGAGTTCTGACAAGAAGTTTGATCCATATGATTTAATTTTAATAGAAATCTTTTACTGGCTTATACAGGAATTTTGGTTCAAATTTAAATCTAGATCAAGATATGGCAGTTGATAGAAACTGCACAGAATATTAATATACTGCACATTGACAGTGTGTTTGTTCCTGATGTAAACCAAATTTGCTTCAGTTTTTTACCAGCTGAGAATCTGACCAAAATATGTTGACAAACATTGAATTCATGCTGGGAGCCATCCACATACACCCATGACTTATGCTGTTGATACAGGTATGCTATCTTTCTTACAGGAAAAATACAGGGAAAAAAGATCAAATAATTGCAAACTTTTTCTTAGTTAAGTTAAAAAAACAAAACAAAACAAAACAAACCAACAATACCTTATGCTACATTCTTCTCTTGTTTCATTCTCTTGTTTCCTATTTCAGGTTATGTGTTGAGGAACAAGCATACCTGATTACATGCAAGTAGGAATTTAAAAAAAAAAAATCTTTCCTGTGCAATAACACATAAGCACTCCTTGTGTATTTGCATAAAGGTCCCTGTGGAGCAATCTGTACTCTGGATCTACTATTAATCTACTTTGATCTGAGAGCTAACACACTTGGCTCACCTATGAGTTATCTCTTTCTCACTCAGATGTCAGTGGTGCCAACTTCCTGGAAGAATTGAGTCTCCTCCTTGCCTGAAACAAGTCTAAACCTAGCCTGGAAAAAAACATTGCTGCCAAGGGAACCTGTGGATGGGCAATAAAGGTATGGTTTAGTGCAGTCTAGGATTTAAACACTTCAGTGTTGCACTCTTCTGTTTCCCAGTAAACAAACCTGAAAGAAGGGATTCCTTGAAGTAATACAAGGTGAGTATCATATAGAAAAAAACCCAAACTGCTACTCCAGAGTTGTGACATACTTCCAGGCAACAGGTAATAGACTACTCCAGGTCCAGGTGGACCTGTCCAGGATAATACTGTCAAGACATGTCCCTTAGGAGGTACTGATACCTCCTGGAGAAAAAGAAGGAAACATTAGACTGGGAACTATGTAGAGCTAAGGAAAAAGGACAAATTCAATTAACCCCTGCCAGAGAGGGTGTATTTTCCCTGTTGCTTCATTAGCAGTTATATCACTTTCAGTGTATATTGGCAGGACTTCAGCATAGGAGATTTTGGTAGGCAGTGGCCAGTTTTTGCATCACATTACCTTCTCAGCTCTAAAGCAGAAAGCCAACAGAGTAGTTTATAATAATGGTGGGAATAAAAGCAAGCCATATGATGCAGAGTCATCTACTGTAATCTTGATTTGTAGAACAATTAAATGCATTTCTTCACTTGACATTTGTTCCCTGGCATATATTTCGTATTGCTCTGCCATGCAGCAGAAAAGTATATCCAGATTTCACTGCATCTGGGGTATGGTCAAATGAAAGCAAAGTGAAAATTGTAGATGTAGAAATGAAAATCAACAGCTGAAATAAAACAACAGAAGTATTACACTGAAATCATCACCAGTTGGAGGCTTGGTGGCTGCTGTGGGATGAGTAATCACAAAGTCTAACACAACAATAGACACCCTTACTCTCTGAGACTCTGTCAATGCAGTGAAATACAAGCATACTCAGAAACGTTTCCTGATCAGATTAAATTCATTAGTGTAGCTGTAACCTCAGTGTATCACCTATGAACCATGGCCAAAAGACTGAAATCTTCTTGCATTTGTGCAAGTTTTAGCTAGTGTTGAGGTGTAATAATAGGCATTGTACAAAACTTTGAGGTCCAGAAATTATGCTTATTCAGAGAATCTGTCTTATTCAGTTCACTATCATCTTGATTACATGTTGTGTCATAGGACATGGCTATAATATTCAAACAAACAAATAAACAAACAAACAAATAAAAAACCCCACCAAAATTCAGAGTTACCCAAGTTGGCACTGACTGCACAAGTCAATTAGAAAGAGTACTGTGATGGCACTGGCAAAACTGTGACTGGGGGTGAATGCCCCTGCTCTGGAAGTACATCATTTCAGTGCACGTCACTGGCAGCAGATCAGGCACCCCTCCACAGAGAACTGTGTTGGTTTAGGCGGAGCGAACAACACATACAGCTGGCTTGAAGCACATACTCCCAGCTAGCTTGGAGCATCTTTGCACTGTGCTGCTAGGATGTTGTGGGAGAAAGGCAAGTCGACATCGGCCTGTCAGGTCTGCGCAGCCCCTGAGAAGCAGCAAGGATTTGATGAGAAACAGGCCTTGGGAGAAAGATAAGAAATGGCCGAGTTGTGCCAAGGTGGCAGGGAAAAACAACGGACAGCTGCAACACTGAACTGTGGAAAGTTACCACTGCATGAACAGTGCGTGAACAAGAAGTTGATTGGTCTGCACAGTGCGTGTTAGAGTGGTCTTATGCTGATAGGAGAACAGGTAGATAGCTGTCTAATTGCTGATCTGCTAATTATGAAGTAAGAGCTTTAATCATAGCATAAGTATGTACTATTGTAATAATAAAGGGTCTTTCCTTCTGCACTTCATGAAGAGTCCGTGCCTCAATTGTCACAGTATGCCCATGGTTTCCTTACAATCTTCATCTTGCCTATAACTGTCATTCTCATTGTTTCTTGAGAGCTCCAGGAAGGCTCAAGACATTTCAAAAGTTTTATTCCAGTTTCTTGGAGGCAGGGAACTTCTCTGTGTCCACTAAAATAGGTTCCTGAATATAAGTGAATTTTCTGAAAATCAGGGGGTGGATTTATTAGGCACTACTCTCCACTTCAACTTTATAACGTGAACTTCCAGGGCTGTGTCACAGAGAGTTTGCATCCTGAGATTACTTACTCCGTCTATCCTCACATAGGCCATGGTAGTAGAATAAAGGTTACATTACCTCTGCGTATGCTGTGCAGTAATGTGATCACTATTAGAGCACTACACCCAGGTATGACCTTCACATTTCAGGAAGAATATCATTAAATTGGAAAAAATTCAGAGAAAACCCCAAGAACAATTAAAGAATCATAAACTTTGGGTTATAGAGAAGTTAAGAAGTTCATTCAGTTTAGTTCATTAAAGAGAAACATACAACCTGGATATAAAAGTCAAAGAAACCAAATTCTTAAAGATATCTATTCTATTCCTCAAATCAAGATACAACGGGATCTGTATAAATTCTGGATTAAAATTTAATATTTGCTTATTCATGGGTTGGTTGTTTTTTTTTTAACAGACAGTGCAATCAGCCATTGGGATAGTTTACGTTGTACATCAGTGAAAATAAGACACTCAAGACTTGAGGGTATTTTTCTAGAAGCAGCATCTACTCACCATTGTGGATCCTCCAGTCAGAAATAATTCACAGAAGGTCTATAGCTTCTGCAGCAAAGGGATTCACAGCAAGAGGATCATGATGGTTCTGACATTTTACCTCAAAATTTATTAAACTAAATAGTAATAAAGAAACATTTAAAATTTTGCTGAGGTCTCCAGAATGGTATACAAATACATCCCACAGTACAAAACAACCCCATGATTTTCTGTTACTTTTCCAGAATGCCACCTATACAAGGTAATAGAGGTTCAGTATCTGGGCTTCAGAGTACTACAGCTTTGTGTAAAACAGAGATAATAAAGCTGTGAAACAACTTACTACATTTCATAATTTCCACCAGTATATTAGAAATTTCAGTAAGGAAAACTAAGCAAACTACCAGCAATTTTTGTATCCTCTTTTTCTATCCATGAGCAAACAGCCAAACTGAAATAAATCCAATTAATCTTACTTGTGAAATAACCTGTGAATTTCTCTCTGTGAGAAACGTTCAAATGTGTTTACTTGTGGGGGCACTCTGGCTTTGAGCACTTGTCTAATATATTTCTTACATGCCTGCAAGAAAACCTGTATTAAAGTAATTCTAATGTGCCTAGACAGATACGTGGGGTTTTGTTTCTTTTTTTTCTTTTTTTTTTTTTTTTCCAATAGTTGACATCTCCAGAAAAGCTCATTTTGGAGCATTCCCAAAGTACTTTCTCAAGCAACATTTAAATGGCCTCTGACATTTTTGAAGATAGTGGGTTTTTTTGTGAAAAGTGGTAAAACTCCCTCTTTTGGTATGCAGCTGCAATCAAGAACTTTTACTCACCATAAAACATGTCAAAATAATGGATGGCATTCCCAGTAAAGAAAATTAATTTAAACAAGTCAGGTAGAAACATATACCTTTCTGCAGAGAAAAGATTCTTTGAGACATTCAGCTTATTTATTGCCTTCATAGGAAACCATACTACATAATTGTTTGGGACTGGTTTATTTTCCCAGCATATGCCTTTGAAATAAAAAAAAATTCCAATACTTCCACCAATAATGTTGCTTCTTTCAACCTGTGTGCAAAAAAAAAATCCCTTTTGACTTCCAGCTGGCCTATTAGTTAACCAGCACAGCTTATTAGAAAATCAATAACAACATGCCATTGCTGATACACTTCCCATTTACGAATGTGAATATACAGGGATTCCAACTACTTCATTACTGAATTTATTTGTTGGAAAGATTCTTCAGTGAGTAATGCATTAGGCTGGCGTGAAGTCTCTCAGCTCCGCATGTGCAGAACACAAATAAAAGTGGGAATGAGGAAAAGCTGCTTACTACCTTTCTAGTTCTTTATTTATCAGACTCTTCATTATTGTATGAAACATTAACAAAACACAGTATTAAAAACCCACACATATTTCTATATAGTTTAATACATCTCCCTCTAACAATAGAAATAAAGCAACAAAATTCACCCACCCTAACTCTTGTAATCGCTGGCAGTATCAATTTTGTGTGTTACTGAGCTCAATAACATGAGACACACAACTACCTCAGGTATTATAAAACACAAAGGAGGACAACTCTGGTCAGATAAAGACATTGTTAATACTCAATAGCAACAGAGTAATTCTAGCCAAACTAATGTTCTCCTAGCTGTTGCAGTAATCTTTTTCAAAAAAATTCTCTAATGCCACTACATCAAAAATGAAAGCAACCTTGACTCTTAGATTAGACATACTTTGAAAAGACAGTAAGGCGGGTTTTAAGGTCTCATAAACAATTCAGGTGCCAGACAAAACAATGACAGTTACTCAACATGTTTTAAGTGTTATGATATCAGTAACCAATTTGGAAGATCTTAGAATCAGAGAGTGATTTAGGTTGGAAGGGATGTCTGGAGGTCAAGTAGTCAACCCCTCACTCAAAGCCAAATTGATAGGATCAGACTGCTTGCGGCCATGTCCAGGCAAGTCTTGGGCTTCTCAAGGATAGAAGTCCTAGAACTTTCCTAGGCCCTTGTGCCAGTGCTTGACCACCCTTGTGGTAAGAAAAGCTTTCCTTTATATTCCTTTTCCAGCTGTTAACTATCACTGGCAGCAGCAAGCCACCAGAAGAGGTTCCTAGAAAATGCAGCTCCCAGATATTTCCTGAGGCAGGAGCCTGCAAACTGCTGTGACAGCTGCTCCCTCCCCTTTAACTACCTCTGCTGTTTTCCTATGTTGCATGAGAAAAAAAATACCAATAAGGGGCACAGTGAGACTTTCAAATGCAGGATGCTATTGACTAAACTTTCATTTTATGTATTTGCCTAAAGTTGTTTGTCATTATGCTTAACTGAAAAGCATCTTGTCTCAAAAGCGGGTCTCTGGACCTGTTGATATTGTAGCTACTTTTGGTTCTCTGTAAGCTCAACTTTTTCCTGAAGCAGTTTGTATTTTCTTTATATGATTTTCACAGACAATAGCAGAGTAGACATGGTACATTGCTGCCTAAGCTGAAAGATTTCTGTAACATGTAAGCAATGCCTCAAAATAACTTTCTCACCTGTACTTAGCAGCAATCAATTCAGTGATGTAAAGAGCATTTATGTGGATCTGGACACTGACAGAAAAATTATGGGGCTGTACTGTCTTTGCTGCAGGACTAACACTGAATGCAGAAACTAACATTGAAATTACTAGGGGGGGGAAAAAACAAACCAAACCAAAACAAAAACAAACCAGTATAATTGTATTTAGATTTTTGTCACAAATAAAATGCCCAGAAAATTCTGATCAGGGTTCTTCTGCCCACCCATTTATTCAGGTCCCAGCACTCTGGATGTGTATATTCTCAGTTTAATTTTGTCACTAGGTGTTGGAACATTGTTTCTTCTTTTGACCTCTCTGACACATTCCCTGACCGCTGGCACTCCCTCTTTTTCTTCTTTACAAGAAGCAGGAGATCCACAACCCAAGTATTGTATGTAGGCCAGGTTACAAGGCTGATCCCTCAAGGTTTACTAGGACCTTAAATTATTCTAGTCATGTGACGATATTGTGTTAGAGCTCAAATCTTCAGTGATACTTCAAGTAAAGTAAACAAGTGGGATTTGTACCTGTTCACCTTATTCCACTTAGTTCCAAAAATACAAAATACATAAAATATAAAACAATGAACCCTGGAGAAATCCAACTTCATTCGTTTTGACTCTTCTCTAAGTTACAAAGTGTTTCTATACATTGTTGGTCTAAATAAGCTTCTTATGTGGCCAGTTAATAGCTCCTCATACTTATTAATGTAGATGATTAACTCTTAAAGGCTCATCAAGTCTTCAAAGTTCTTCTTGATTTGAACTGTTGATTTCTAAAGCTCAGACTTAAAGGAAAAAATAGTATATAAATTGTGCATACAGGGACACTGACATCATCACCAGAATGCTGCCTGTTATTTACTCATTCATGGACAAAACTAAACTGCAGTGATAAAGTGGTGGAGCTGTATCTGTCCCAAGGATCCCAGAAATCTAGGCAGAAGGACTTCCTACAGAAAATGGGTGTATTTTCTCCCACAGTAATCCAGTGATTCACCAGCTAAGGGGCTCTTTGACTGAGCCAGTGATCACTTAGAAGCAGTTGCAGTGAGGTCCTAATGATCGCTTTCAGATTAGCATCAGTGTAATCTATTAGAACCTGACTAGAAAGTAGTCAGAAATACCAGAACAAAACAAAACAAACAAAAAAACAAAACCAAAACAAACAAAAAAAAAAACCAAAACAAAAAAAAAAACCAAAACAAAAAAAAAACCAAAAAAAAAAAGAAAGAAAGAAGGGAAGAAGCACACCAACAGTTGCTGAATCATGTTATCATGTTCTGAGTAAAAACATATATCCTTGTTGACCATAGGAAAAATAAATGTTACAACAATCAGCTTTGAAGCTAAAATAGGGGTAGACTGTATTCTGGATATAGCTACTTGTCTGGAGATGGTTTTCAGCTTGCAGTTTTTGGTAATGCATATGCTTTTTTTCCCTATTTCCTAATGATTTCCTTGCTTCATCCCTTCATTGTTTTTGATACATTGGTGGCAATTCGCTACTTCTTGCTGATTATTTTTATCTTCTGATTTTTAATGGCTTAGATATCTTAGAAAATTAAGTTCATATATTGTGATTTATGACCAATATAGTTATCTATCTAGTGACTTATAGTTGCTTTTCCTTGGTAGTCCAAAGTCCGTGTGAGCGGTTAAATGCTTGGATGATCTGTTCAGATACCGTAGCTGAGCAGGCTACATGCAGTAGCCCTGTATGTGGTTCTTTCATATCTTGCTAACAGCTCATGACTGACAGTTCAAATATGGAAGCACAAATTTCTTCTTTCAGCAGCAAGAAATATGCCTCTGGCATCTTTCTTTTGCATTTGCCAGTCATGAAACTGTACACCATACAGATTCTGAGGGCAGCAGAGCAACAGTGGCACCACAAGTTAGAAAAATACCGGTATTCAGGGATTTGAAGTAGAGGTCTGGTTTCAATGAAAATAACAGTAAATGCTTTGCAAACACTCCATGGACTGTATGACAGTGCTCTATTACACCACTGCCTTGACTGTTTATGCTCCAACATCTTAGTTGGGTAGACTTCTTGTTGCTTTGAAATTAGTGCAAAATCCTAATTTCAGTACAATTTGATCTGGATTTACTCTCTTATCACATAACTGACAACACACACACCATTTCTTTGATAAAACTCTCCAGATCTTTTCATCATCTTGCCACAATCATTTTAAAAGAAAAGCCATAATAAACCAAATTTTTGAAGTTGTGGTTTTAAAAAGTCTTCACTCCACACAGTCAGCAAGTCTATGGGAACAGGCTGAGATCTCCCAAGCTGAACCTCACAGATTTTATACAATTCATATTCCTCAAATTCTGATACACGGGAGTCAGGTGGCTAAAGGGACGGGGCTGCCTATAAATCTAGGTAAAAGGTGTTCCCACATCACACTTTATGCTGCACTTCCTCTACTTTCTGCTGCACTTTTATCTGGAACCAAACAACCCTATGCCCCATAGAGGTCCTTCTGTGTAAATTTCCAGAAGAACCAGTGGAGCAGAATAACCTCCTAGGTGTTGGCATAAACATTTTCCTCTGAAAGAAAGCAAGCTTCAGTCTAAGTCTCCTATCTGTACATGGATCTTAGGAAGTAATCTGGTCTGTAGCACTGATTTTGTTAGTGCTCTTTTTTGCCAAGGATGGAAACTAAAAAGATCTGCCCATCTTCAAGGAACCTACATCTCCCCTGATAGTGCTCAACTTTTCCCCAACGTTTGCAGAATAATATACTGTGATGAAAAAATGCTATACTAGACGAGGGATGGAATAAAGTTTATGAGAAGGGAGATAATATATATACACATAGTAAAAAAAAAAATCTGAATACCTCAGAAGAAGTTCCTGGGTCATCCTCTCTGGGTACTCAAGGTGCTTTGTGCAAATAAAACGCTCCAATATCTGTTTGTTCCACAGTCCCAGAGGGAATGTGAACTATGTTTTAAAAAGCAGATTTGTCTGAACCTTATGTGATATAAGGTGAAGTGCTTTCCTCAAGTATACCATGGAGTCCTGATCTCTGCACTGCAGAACAGGTCTGCTGTTTTCATGTATCACTGTGGGTGCAGATACAAGTTAGCAGGTGTGCGTAACAGAGTGCTCCATCCACAGACAGCATAAATTTTTAGTGCTTGGGAAAGCCAGGTTAGTAGAGACAGAGACAAAGCAAGCAACAAAGCAAATAGATTTAACTCTTCAGGTAACAATGCACAGGAGAAAACTGTGAGCAGAAGTGGATCATCAAATTACAAAGCACAACTACTTAAGCAGAGGCCCAAAACAGTTCTCAAAATAATTTCTTATGCAGTACTACATGCTGTATCATAACATGCATATTAATTTTTCCAGCAGAGTAATTCAACAATATTTTCTATGCCATGTCACAGATCAAAGACTTGGATATTGTTCCCATTAAAAATAACTGTGGTAATTATTTTTGTTAACATTCTAATGAGCCAACTATGTCATTTTTTGTTGGGAGCAAATGCATAGCATTATTGAACCTTCTTTGCATTTTCCTCTTTGGTAGAGGTAAATGGGATGATTATTTTCTTTTCTGTCAGAAAATAAGATGAACTGAAAAATCTGTTTATACTATAAAAGCAGTGAAGTAATAGTGCAATACAATGTAGTCCATGGAACATTTGCAGAGCATTTTCAGTTATTTCCATGAAATCAAACCTCTACCTTCAGTCCCTAAGGACCATTTTTTTAGTATGTTTTGTGGTGCCACTGCTGCTCTGCTGCACCATCTGGTCTTAGAAGCCAATCAAGAAATAAAGCAAATTTTTGAGACATTGAATACAAAGCTTCTAAATACCAAGAGCAGAGAAGAACAATCTTGAATTATTTCCATATTTCTTTAGAATCTCCCTCATGCTTAGACAGTTCTCCATGGTGAGTCCTGTTGGGATGCAGATGATGTACTTAACATGCAGCAAAGGAAGTTATATGGAGTAACTTACTACTTATAATAACAATAAACTCTACTGCCATAAGGATTGTAATTCTTAGGGAAATAATGAACAGGGTAACAAGAAATCCCCACATAGTTCATGATTTGCAGGTCTTTCCCCTGCTTGGATCTCATTCCAGAGCTGCAGGACATAAGGTAAGGGAAACTCTCTTCTAAGCAGCTTTCTCCTTGCGCTCCTTTCCAAAGTGTGCTCCTTTCAGTTCCCGCATGCCCTGTATGAGCATATGGAACCACACGCCTTACAAATAATGCCTAAGAATGCCTCACATAATTTTTTTCAAGTGTACAAATAAAACTAAAATGTTCAAACTAAGGTGTCAGAAAACTTGGGTGCTAGGAAATCTTACCAGCTCTGAAGTCAACTAAAACACCACCCTGCTGATTGACTGACCTTAGGAGGTCAAATGACAGTGTTGCAATCAGTTGTGAAAATCATTTTATATGGAAGAGGCATGTCGGAGTTCTGAAATAAGATCTCTTTACAGAATAGAAAGCTATGAATTTCAAAGTGGTATCCTGATGACTTTTGCTCACAGGGGAATAAATGATCAAACACATATCAATAGCTTTGATCTATGTAGTGCAAGTGAAATGACACATTTTAGCAGTACTACTTTAAAAAAAAAAAAAGAGGGTCTACATGTAGATTTAGTTCATTTAACGCTTACTATTTTGTCTTTCCAGTTAACACAAACTTGTGCGCACAACGGCCTGTTACAAGTAATCATTGACTCAAATATAAATTAGTGTCTTTGAAAAACTCTTCAGCGTATGCCTGATTTTGTTTGCTCTTGCTATCCGTAAATGTCTGTGCCTGCAGATTTTATATTTACATGTTACTCACGTGTTTGTTATGTGGGCTCATAATGGCAGGCAATCAGAAAGTGTCAATATTAGTGTCTACTAATATGGTAATAATATAATTTCTATATTTCTCAGGCAACCAGTATATACCAAGTAGTACATAGTAACCACTGTTCAGTCTGTTTCTCAGTATTGACTAGAATCACTTGATTACAGCTGATTGAACATCAGAGACTTTCTTTTGCACTACATCATGACTCCTTCACTGTGCTCTAACTTGAAATTCTTTAAGCAGAGAAAAAAAAATCTGTAAAAGCTTACCAGAGATCACACAGTTTGGAAGACTACGCCACAGTCTCAGAAGATCTCTACATAGAAAAAGAAAAGGAAAAGAAAATCTCCATTTAGTAAGTTCACCTTTTATGCAATATGTCAAGTTCTCACGCCAGTAACTGTAGAGAAAACTCAGTAGGAACTTAAGAGCTGTAACAAAGAAAACCTCAGTCACTACAAAGACTTATAGTCTTCTTATAGTTGAATGCTCATGCTTAAATTGTGCGCACAAAGCTTTTTGCTCTTTAAGTTGCCACAGATTGCCATGGGAACTGAGGTCAGGAACTGGGAATGGTTTTTAGTGAAGGCTCATAGAAAAAGATAACTTTAAACTTGCATGACAGTTTCCCTCGGTCTTGTTACTGATTCTACACTCTGTCTAGAAATCTGGAAAATTTCTCAACAATGAAAGGATTCTCTCTACAACTGAAACTTTTAGTGACTATACTCTACTTTTAATCTCATCCCTTCCTTTGGAGCACCATTAAAAATTGCTCATCAGAAAATTAAAGTACAATTTAAACAGAACATGAACTGGAGTCTTAAAACTTTCTGACAATTCTCTTCCAGTATAAATCAAAATGTTTATGAGGCTCTAATTTAATATCACAAAAGAATTGAGTCTCTGTGCTCAGTCACTCTGATAATTGAAGTGGTGATTTTATTCACTTGAATTCAGGAAAACAATACAGTCCTAAGGAATGGATGTTTTGACCCAAGACAGAGCTGCAGTTCATGTCTAAGTGTCACTTTCTAAGGTGCAGCCCAACTTTAGCCATCAGTGATGCAGCCAAACTCATACATGTAAGGTGGGTAGTTTCTTGAAATTATTGGGATTGTTCAGGAAATGGAAGCCCTTATGAGCTTTAATAAAAGCTGAAGCTATCCCAAGGACCTACTGAAAAGGTGGGAAATGAATGTTTCTTGCATTTTCTTCTTCTTGTGCTGAGCCTGATAGAATCAAATGCTTGGAAACATCTCTCTTTGGAGACATTATATTGTCCTTGGCTTTTATTTTAAAAGCATAGGAATTCAAATACAGAATTATGTTGTCAACTTCACTCTTTCTTCTCAAGAGTTTCTCAACAACAGTTCATTTCAATGAGATATGTCACCACATTGAATCTTTTTAAAATCAATTTTTTATTAGTTTTTCCTTATCAGTTGGGTAGATAGCACCCAAATTTCAAGTCTGAAGATGTGCATATCATTTCTAAATCTCAAGTTAAGAAAACAGTTCTTAACTCTGAGGAATCCTTGAAACCACAATTTTATACTACACAGAAAATAACTTTATTAAACATCAGCTGCTTCTGGGGATATCTTCAACTGCAAGTTGAATGAGTTCCTAATAAAAGTAATTTTATGTGAATGTGCAGAAAACTGGGAATTATTAAGTGGAAAGTAATGATCACCTTTCCACCAGAAGATGGATGACAAGAAACAGTAGTCAATACCCCATTAGCAAGTCCATTATAACCTTGGAATAGAAACACACTTTATTTTAGAAAGCTAAAACAATTTTAAGTGAATTTTACCAGCTGAATAAATGTATGTACTAATCTATGGTTACAAAAGTTAAATAAATTAGTCATGCCATCACTTCTACTGCACAAAAAGTTAGTAACTTATTATCAGACTCATTATGAAACTCTTCATTATGACTACACACACTTTTTACCTTTAATATTGTGTCAGCATTTCCATTACAAACACATCAGGGGTTACGATTCAATCATTGCAGAAATTCTGCTTTGGATCCTTCATTCTGGAAGACATTTTTATAGATGGCTTTAGCATAGCTCTAAAAAACTTATAGAAGTGCAAAAATAATAGTTGTTATTTGAGATAATTACTTCGGGTTCAAAAATTCCTCTGCAGCTACAGACACTCAAGTCTCTAACCAGCTCAGATCAAAACTGACAGGAAAAGCCCAACCAAATATTTTTCAAGACTGAAATATTGAAAACATGAGGTGATTGTGAACTCCTTACTTTTTTCTCTAAATAAGTTAACTGATAGGAATATGTTCCTTCATGCAAAATTCTGGTATTTACATAGTATCTAGATTTCAATGAATAAAATGAGAAAACTAGATTTCATTTTTGCTGATCCAATAGGATCTGACTCTCATTTCACATATGTTGTTTGTCAGTGGAAATACAATATTGAACTACCTACTGACATGATTTAAATCTTGTCTCATTCCAGTTGAAACCAGGAATATCAGGTTCACAAATTCAGGTCTCTCGGTTTTTTTAATTTGCCATAACCAAAAATGTATCTTCAGTACTCATATGGGGCTTATGAGTTCAGGGGACTTCCACTGTTTGAGAGAAAAGGATACAGTAAGTCAGGAAAGCATATTGCACTGTGTCCTCCAAACATGTTTCCATTTAGTTTTGTCTGGGATTGTCTGTCATGGAAGAGTATGTTATTGTTCTTTGTTTTGTGAGTCAGAGTGAAAAACAAATTCTGCATTTTCCTACATGTCTGAAAAGTGAATGCCTTACTCCATTAAAGAGTTTTTCTAAAACAAATTGAAAAACTCTTGTAGTCTAGCTCAGTTGTGCAAAATATAACTCTACCACATATGAATTTCAAAAAACTAAGGGAATCCAGCTGCACTACAGCTACTGTTAAACTGAGTTTGATGTTGAACTTTTCTAAGTCCTTTACAAAATTTTACATGCCTATTCTTATCATGTCAAACTTTTCCACATCTCAAGATGATGAATAATGACAGTTGGCTCTATCCTGGTCTATTTGAAAAGGAAGCTTCAAGTTAAAACCTGTTATAAAGAGCATACCATGAAAGGCTCGTAATTCACTAATCCATAAGATCACTTGTGTGACAGTTACATATGTGAATACATGACCGTGCTCTCTTAAGCAGGAAATCTGAAAAAATTTCGATAGAGGGTGAAGGTCTCTAGAATAGCACATGTTAAACACTCCCTTGCTAGAAAGATTCAAACACATGTAGAAAAGCTAGACAGATGGATTTCTAGCAGCTCACAGTCACATAGTTTAAGGGAATATATTGTGATTACTTCACCTTCAGGTACATCTACTGAATCCAATTTTGAGCTCTGTTCTTGACGTATAACTGAATAGAATATGCAGTATACAGCTCATATCTACCTGTGTTCAGATTTTGTGTTGGATATATTCACAGACATAGGTACACCCTTCTGAAAAAGGTTGTTACTTTGAACAACTGTTTTACAGAAAGTAATCGAACTATATGTACTTTGTTGTTCAGACAATTCTAGTGACTTTTTGAGGCATGATTCCTCTTGACAAAAGCCAGCCTGACTTAAGTCCATCATAACCCATTTTTCTGGGTTATTTTCATAAAATCTACCAGTTTGTCTATCATAGCCCACAATAATAAAGGTTATCCCACTCCACACTGCATCTCTAAAAGGCTTTTACAATGACTTCCAGGGAAACTAAGCACCTATGAAAACAGAGGGAAGACATTTGTGGGAACAGAAATGTGATTCTACTCATGCAAAGAAACAAAATGTAAATGCTTTTACTTCACAATGAAGTCAAAGGGGGAAACCACAGGAACCCATGTTGGGATGCTATATCATATATAATTATGAACTGCTACATTTAAGCCCTTGTGAAGTCAAGAAACTCAGTACACATAATGTGATAGTAGCCTTGATGATTTACCTCAAAAAAAAAAAAAAAAGGTATGCCACTCAACTTGTTAGACTTCAAGGCTCTAGCAACTACGGTCAAAATTCAAGTTAACCAAAAATTACATTCTCCTTCTCTCTCTCTATCTTCCCAAACCAAGATCAAAACCCAATGAAACTCTCTTCCTTAGCCTTCCACTCTCTAACGCTAAAGCCTGTTGTGATCTCTCTAATTCCTGGATACAGAGTAAAAACCTCTCCAAAACCATTTTTTCACAAACATCCTGTATATCTTAAGAATCTGCTTTTGCATCTTACAAGTGTCTGAATCCCACCGTCCATATCAGGAGGTTCTTCTGACAGCAAGAACACTACCTCACATCCCTGCAACAACCAGAGTGTCTCTCTGGCTTTGAGATCTCTAATGCCACACACAGTTTCTCAGTCCAGTCCACCCACAGCTTTTTCCAGTAGTCAAAACCTTGGAAGGGAAGAAAATGGAAAAGTGAGAGAACTATTTTTCTTCATGGCCCAAAATAGCAGTCTCCACAAAGATTCAGCAAAAATGTTATGGTTTAAGTCTTGGTGGCAAAAGTTGAACATAGTTTGTAAGTGGAACCAAAAATTTAGTGTTAGTTCAGTTAACATCCAAATTATTCAAAGTAAAACAGTTATCATTAATTCAGTTACAATAAGATCAATGGTCCATTAATTAAAGAAAAAAAAAAAAGGTCTTTAATACTGTCGTCAAAGAAAACTTACTAATAACCACTCTTTTTCTCTTGCATTATGTTTACATTTCCAGTATCCCCCTAAGTCAGAAGGCTGGTGACTCCCACTCTTACCCAGGCAGAGATGTCCTGTGAGGTGTCACTGTGAGGTACCAACATCCATAATTATCCACCATGAGCATGACAATACTGGTGATGAGGCGCTCTTTCTCCTACACTTGGATCCACCTGAATCTATTTTAAAATGTTTTCTAATCACAGTCTGTTGGGTTTTTTTAGTTGGTTCTCAGATGAAGTTTTAAAGCTGTACGATAACCTCCCACTGTCTCAGTTGGCACAAAGTGCTGTTGTTTGCTGGGCTACCATACTATCTGTTATGCTACACCTGATAATCTACTCCCTAGGTATGTCAGACTTTTATGATCTGTGGTATTCACAGAGCTTGAGTTAAAACAGGGAAGAAAGAGTCAACTGCTAGAAAACTGTTAAAAGCTCAGGCCCAAGTCCTGTCAGGTCAATAAAAAACCTGTCAACTTGAACTAGCCACAGCAAAATTTCTATTTACTGGGCTGTGAAAGATAACAGTTTGCTGCCTGAATTCTGGTTTCCACCCTCCCCTCACAGGTTCCAATGGCCAGAAGACAAGAAAAGATGGCTAGAGAAAGCAGTGGGCAGCAATCCTTGCTTCAAAATATCTCCAATATAGAAGGTGTAGATTATGATTACAATTCTTTTTACTAGGACTATGTAGTGATTTCTGAAAGAAAAAAAAATAAAATTTCCTTTTTCAGATCTTGTTCTTACAATGTTTCAGACAATCCTATTTATTTTGCTTTCCTTCCTGTTGGAACTGAAAAGACTCTAGGCTTAGTTTTAGTTTGGTGATTCAACATAATCTGCTACTAAGAACTTTTTTTCCGATTGTGGTGTTTTAATTATGTATAATCACCATGACTGTTTAGATATCCATTGTTGTTATTTTTTCAGCATGACTGTAGAAGCTACTAAGTAAATGAAATAAAAATCAGAAAATTAAGGGACTAGATAATTACTGTATTCCAGTATTTCATAGGCTCAAAACAAACTTTCACTTTTCAATTTCGTTGTGTCTCAATAAAGTATTATACTGAATAATTAGATATCTCAAGGAACTTTGGGAAGAGTTTTAAGGCATTACAGATTCCTACTTATTAAAAAATTATCATTGCAAAATACAGTGAAGGTTGAATGGTTCTCAGACTCATTATTTATTTCATCATTTGTAATTTTTTTTCCAGCTCACTAGCTAGAAAGTGCCATGCAGAAAAGTAACTTATAATTGCATGAATAGTTACCATTCCTTCACCTGAACTCAGTGTGGCTCTAAAACTGTTTATGTGTTCTAAAACTTTGTTTATGTCTTAGATTAGCTAAGTGAAAGCTCACTGTAAAACAGATTCATGATAGTAGCACATTAAAATTTATGTTTTAAAAAGTTTTTTGTAGACTACAGAAAAAGCTATTGAACACTCTCACCAAAGAGTCACTATTTTGCATGACAACAAGATAAACCAATAAAAATATTTTTTAAGTTGAGGGGGACGGGAAGGCTGACTTTTTTAAGATAAGAGTCTGTTGCAAATCTTGCAACATTTGCAGAGTCATTTGAAAGTGATTGCAGAATAGTGTTTCTGAGACACCTCAGAAAACTAACATGATGCAAGTTCGATTATGTTTCTTTCTATCTCTTGATATTCTTGCTTCTGTTATCAAGCAGAAACTGGAAATTGATTTCATCAACTCTCAGGCTGAAAAGGATGACCTCTAGATACCAGGTAATGATAGTAACATCAATTCCCACTCTTAGAAAAGCAAGAGCATCAACAAGAATGATAACAGGTCTCAAGGAAGGAAATAAAATATCGATACTGAAACCCATTGGTAAACTCTACAGTGCTTTTAAAATACAAACTAATGTGACTAACACAAATAAGAACGTCTGATGCACTAAATTAATCTTGTAGGTCGTGGGAGTCTTCCTTACCTCTGAGCTCCAATGCAGATCTTTTATCATAGATTTGCCTTTGTTTTACTTCAGCTTGTTTCCCATGGAAACCAAGCTGATTTAATAACTTTCCCTGTGCCATTGTCAGTGTCTGAATATGTCTTCAATCTCTTCCATATGAACTGAATGATTTCAGAATAATTTGACAGAGGTGAAACAGTCTTAAAAAATAATTGCATTTCTACAGTTTTCATGAAAATAAGCATCCAGGTAGAGAAGAAAGATCCCTTAGAGGATCTTTTATTTAGATACCCTTCCTTAGAGAAAGTCTGCACGATGACCTTAAACCTTCCTAGACTCCATAGTCAAACTGTCCTGAGACAAATCTGTAGGAAAAGAGGCTGCCTTAGATTCTACATTTCAGGAGAATATTTCTTATTCAAAAGCATCATAACACAATTCTTAATTTCTGCCACTTGTTCTTTTCATTCCCATGCTGTTTCCATGTCATTGTTTAGCCCCAGCCAGCAACTAAGCCCCACACATCCACTTGCTCACTTCCCTCTGGTGGAATAAGGGAGAGAATCAGAAGGGTAAAACTGAGAAAACTCATGGATTGAGATAAAGATAGTATAAGGTAAAGCAAAAGCCACACATGCAAGCAAAGCAGAGCAAGGAATTCATTCACCACGTCCCATCAGCAGGCAGGTGCTCACCCATCTCCAGGAGAGCAGGGCTTCATCATGCGTAACGGTGACTTGGGAAGACAAACGCCATCACTCCGAACAACCCCCCCCTTCCTTCTCCTTCCCCAGTTTTATATGCTGAGCAGACATCATATGGTATGGAATATCCCTTTGGTCAGTTGGGGTCAGCTGTCCCAGCTGTGTCTCCTCCCAATTTCTTGTGCACCCCCAGCCCACTCACTGGTGGGGCGGCATAAGAAGCAGAAAAGGCCTTAACTCTGTGTAAGCACTGCTCAGCAGTAAGAAAAACATCCCTGAATTATCAACATTGTTTCCAGCACAAATGCAAAACATAGCCCCATACCAGCTACTATGAAGAAAGATAAGTCTACCCCAGCCAAAACCAGCACATTCCAGAATAAAAAAATATTGATAGATTAATAGATTTACTACAACTTCTACTTTAAACCCCAGCACATAAATCACAGAAACCATTTTCTGTACTAAGGAACTAGATTAAGAAAAGGATGGAGGATCCAAATAAATCTAGGCCTCTTTCCTAGCATGAGTGAAACAACATTTTTTCCTTTGGTTTACCTCAGGCAGTTTAAAAGAAAATTAAACCAGTGAACCATTCTAGAAAAAATGTTACTATGTATATTTCTCATCTTATTAGTTCTGTTACTGTACAATGTACAGACAAGCCTTACCCTGCTCTGCTACTTTCATAAGACACCACTTTATGGTTTTACTTTTTCCTCTGAAGTATGATGTATTTAGCAATAGTTGTTTGCCTGTACTCGACTAAATGTGGAATGAAACATAAACATGGTTTGAAAGCAATAAGTCAGTCAATATAGTAGAAGGTGAAGACTATGAGATGTCCCTCTGAGTTTTCTCTTAAAAAAAAAAAAAAATTGTCAACAACTACGTACAAGAGAAAATCACCAATTTTTGTACACATCTATTGCACACCCAAGGAAATTAACTAAATATTCAATAAGAACTTGCATAGAGCACACAACACAGCTGTTGAGCACAACTTGGAAGTTCCATTTTTCTGTAGTATTTAGGTGCCTTTGGTATTCCACAGACAAATTGTGTAAGTGACAGACAAAATGAGGAGTTATCCAATAAGGACAAGCTGTAAATCAGGTGTGTCTTCCACAGAGGGATGTAGATTTACGTGGTTTTGGGTTCTGATTCAGAAATTTTACTGGAAGAAAAGGCAGCAGATGTTTATGCACACATAGAGAAGTGATTTATAATTGTCTTTCGGCAGCTGATTATATAGGAACTGCTTATCTTCACATGTAGTGCATCAAGTGTATCAACTGAGGTGTATGTTCTGTTAGAGAATTAAGCAAAGAGTATGCCAAGAACAGCAGCATTGACATTATATACAATTCTGTGCAGCGATATCTGCAAAAGAAGGGTCAAGATCAATTCCATTAACCAGAAAGCATCACTGAAATAGATTTTAACCCCTTGGATGTAATTACTCACAAAAATTTCCATTAGCACCACTCCATCCTTTTGATGAATTGAAAGCCATTAGCTACTCAAGTTTTGCAGAGACTGTAAAGTTATCCAAAGCATCTAAGGGTAGATACTTTGTGTTGGACTCAACTGAGACACCACATTCAGCCAAAACCAGTTTTAAATATTAAAAGAAACAAGAGAGTGAGGAAAACCAAACAAAACGTGCAATGGGGTGACATCTACTTACATTGCCATTTGGCCTCATATTTATTTGCAGATGCTCATATAAACTTACAACAGAGACCAAGCCATTTCAATTCTCCCTTTTACCCTTTTCCCAGAATCTTCCTGGAGGAAGAAAATTACAACTCCCCCATGTTACTGAGTCATAGTGTGCCTTTGTTTCCTGAGATGTGCATTGCCTACTTTGAAAGTATAGGTTTCAGCTTTGTTTACTAACAGATAAACAAGCTACAGCTACCAATTCATCTCCACAAACTGGCTTCTTGGATGCCTTGTGGAAAGCTATATCCTAAAAAGTGAAGAGATTTAGGAACAGGACTACAAAAAGCCAGACATGTACACCTAGTTCAATACTCTGTTTAAGAAATGTATAACAAAAATCACAACCCTCTAATGCCCAAAATCTTTAATGAACTGCTTTAAGTGTTTCAGGTCTGTTATGTCCAGAAAAGTGTGTTGAACAAAGAGCTATACCTGATGAAAATCTGACTTTAAATTTTCACTGAATTCTGCCAGGATGAAAAAATAATGAATTCTGCTGTGTATGTTGCTTGCAGGGTTTTTTAACCTCTCCTATAGAAATCAGAAATCATACCATTTCACATGGAACACAAGGTCCCTCCCCATATCCACATGCCTATCTAGTATTTGAAGATGTATACACCCTCTTGTGTGTAGTGTCTTTTTCTACTTTAACCAGTGAAACTTGAATTATATCATGAAAAGTGGAATATTTTATGCAGGAAACCCTAACAATCTGCCTCATCTCAGCAAACTGTTTTTTCATAGTTAAATACTAGTAAATAGTAGAAGTAAAAGCAATTTCTCTCAAGCATAAATAGGAATTCCTTCCCTGTTCTTCTGCATTGCCTCTCAAATTTTGCATTAGTGCACTAACCACTGAGCTGCTGGGCACAGAGCAGTATTTTTACAATATAATCAGAATTTTGTGTGAATGAAAAAACCTAGGCATTGGCTTCTAGGGAAAAAAAGGAGTGTCTAACTGTGTGTAAAAGGAGGCATTTAAAGATCAGGGGAAAAAAAGGATTTAAATATAGATGCTTTATTCAGGCATTTCTTAGGGATAGTTTAAGCATTTGAACCCCTTACCTATACAGGCATCTATATCCCTACATTGAACAACTTTACACCTATCTGAGAATGTAGATTCTGTCACAAAGACAAGATACTAAAAATTAATTAAATTAATCTTCAAAACTGAACATTGTTGCAGACATAGCCATTAGTTCTTCACTTCTTCATGGATGTGGAACACACACAACCTGTCTCATTGCAGTACCCGAGAGTACCAATGATATCAAAAGCTCTAAAAGTGGTCCATCAGGGCTGACATACACCAACTTGAATAGGAGGTTTATCGGCCTAATTGAGGAGCACAGCTATAGCTAAGCAAATCTGCAAAGTTTCATCTCAGTTTTGAAGATGTGAGGCAGAAAAATAAGTCAAATTTGCCACTGTATTATGAGAGAAGTGACATATTTAGTCCTCATTAGTTTATGTTTTGAAGTATGCTGTGAATAAGAGAAGTCTTATATAATGAGAACGTCAGCTATTTGAAGAAAGGTTGTCTCCTTTGAACTGGGCAATTAAGGATTGTCTGGTATTTCTGAGGAACATCAGCAAAACTACTTAGTGCAACCTAAATCTCAAAAGCATATGTTAACCCAAATATTTAGGTATTGGATGTGTGTTAACCTAAATAAGAACCATCTTCTCTTTGTCAGTATAATGTACACTAATTCAATACATTTGAAAATTAATTTAAATGTCATTACTTTAATAACACAGTTGGGGGGGGGGGGGGGGGGGGGGCAGGAAAGGCTGTTAATAGTCCAATTTTGGTGAACTGCTTATAGCCCTCTACTTTTACTAAATTCACCAGCAGTAAAATACTCCAACATGAGTCCTTCACATGGACTGCAATTCTTCATGAATTGCTCCAGCATGGGTCCCCTGCAGGGTCACAAGTCCTGACAGAAAACCTGCTCCAGCATGGGCTCCTCTCTCCATGGGTCCACAGGTCCTGCCAGGAACCTGTTCCAGCGTGGTGGGCTTCCCATGGTGTCACAGTCTCCTTTGGGCATCCAGCTGCTCTGGTGTGGGGTCCTCCACAGGCTGCGGGTGGATATCTACTTCGCTGTTAACCTCCATGGGTGCAGGGGCACAGCCTGCCTCACCAAGGGCAGCAGGGGAATGTCTGCTCCGGCACCTGGAGAACCTCCTTCCGCCCTTCCATCCTTCTTCACTGACCTTGGTGTCTACAGGGTTGTTGCTCTCACATATTCTCACTCCTCTCTCCCAGCTGCTGTTGCACAGCAACTTTTCCCCTTCTCAAATATGCTATTACAGAGGTGCTACTACCGTTGCTGATGGGCTTGGCCGTAGCCTGCAGCAGGTCCGTCTTGGAGCTGTCTTTGTGTCTGTGAGACATAAGGGAAGATTCTAGTAGCTTCTCACAGAAGCCACCCCTGTAGCCCTCCCTGCCACCAAAACTTTGCCATGCAAACCCAATACAGACAGGAATCTTGGCATTAATTCTGAATCTTAATTGTACAAGTGTCTAAAAAGTAATTCCAGATTACATTGCTGTAAGAGATGAACTCTGCCCAGTGTTTCATAAAAACAGTACTTCTGACACTGTTTACACTATGACATGTTCATAGCAACTAATTCTGATATTGTGACCAGTGTGTACACTGCTCTCATACCATACCTTGTATTTGCTTCTTTTTTCTGGCATAGTTAAAACTTAATTCTTAGTAACATTTTTTCCCCCTTATGGAAAAGAACCTCTAGCAAATCTGAAAATCCACACAATAAACAGCAGCAATAATTCAAATGACATGTCTAACAGCATTCAGTTATGGCATAAATATTCAGTAGCAGTGATCCTGACCATTAGTAACAAATGGTTTTGTTAACTGTGTTGACTTTAAAATAACACTGGGAGAAAAGTACTGATAAAAAATTAAGAGTGGCCTATATATAATGTAATACTTTCGAGTTCCTCAGTTCTGAAGACTGAATAATGCAGCATGGTCAAAGATTTGTATATACCCAAAGTAGAATTATATTCTCTCATAACATCTTCTTTGTCATTTAATGTCTATCAGAACAGTATTCACAGGTCCTCTCTGGTAATTTAAAACTAGCATTTAGGATTTCACTTTCAGTGCTTTCGTGTACTCTGAACTGCCAGTTATCTTATTTCTCCTTTATCATGTTAATTTCAAGACAGAAGGCTTTTGCTCTTAGTAGCCAGTGTAATTTCACTGAATTCAAGTGCTTTTTTAAGAGGTACACAGGCATAATAGACCACAACTTAGTCTACGGCATATTAAGATTAAAAAGTGTGAAGTTATACCGAAGTCACAATAGTAGAGTGGCATTTCAGATGTGCCTCTATGTTAGTCTTACTTTCACTAATTTCAAATTATTACACATCCCAAATTAAAAGCTTTTGACCAACAAATGCCATGTGACAATTTCCTCCTGACTTCCTGGAGGTTTCCTCTGCCCTTTTCATATGTTAGCCTCTTGGTTTGTGCATTGAGTCACAACGTCTCCTTCCCTATCTCTTCAACCTCTTCTCACAATTTCTCCTTTCTAAATGGTGGGGGTTTTTTTTACATTCTCAAATTTTAATCTTATATTCCCCACATCATTTTATTTTCATTATGTCATCAGTGTGACATGAGGCAAAAAATTATGTCACATTGTATTCTGTAGATTTTTCTTCTTTTCTGAATTTTCTCCTAGTCAGAAATCATTACTCAAACTGCTCTGCCTACTTATGTCAGCCATGCTAGCAAATGATTTAGACTATTTAGGTTAGGGTACAAGGTAAAAGGAGAAGTCTTTATATCATGGTATCAACACAATCAGTGTATTGTCTTCTAGTCATTAACTCACAGTGACTGAAGATTTGGACTGAGATGTTAAACTCCTGCATGGAAATCAAGTGCTCTATATCTTAAGGTATGCTTGGATTGTATGATTTAAACTCAAATATAAATAGTTCAGAAATTATCCTCCTTGATCAAGTATACTTTTTTTCCTAGGAACAAGCAAGTCTCTGAGCCATAAAATTCCTGAGACCTGGCACCCTACACAACATACCACAAAGGGAAGTGAAGCTTCAAGTTGACTCACACACTAAAACATGTGTCTCAGGAGAGCAGTGGGGCTGCAGAGAAGCACTGTTTGAACTCAGCTGTTGTAAAAGTGTCTAGAACTAAAATCTATGCAAGAGCGTCAAGCTGTTGAAAAAGAGGGGGGAAAGTCTGATAAAAAGACTGACTTCAACATGAACAGCTTATCAACTATGGAAAAAAGCAAGTCAAAAAAAACGTCAATACAAAAGAACAAAAACATGTCAAAATAGAGGGGATGTATCAGAGCTCAGGACTTGTCTAGCTTACACTATCGAGAAGCTCTTCCTATACATACCTCACAGAGGGCCCTTCCTTACATAAATCGCACAGCATATATAGTATACAGCACTAACTGCAGTTACACATTGTAAATTTCTCCAAACATATAACAAGAAATGTGAATATAAAAATACTCATCAGAACAGAGGCCCTATCTGGAGAACAGCCCATTGTGCACTGGTTGGTCCAGTTCTCTGGATTGATCCTGAAATAGTTCCTTCCTTGATGACATAAAGCATAAAGCTATGCTAACTTGCTATGATCGCATGCCTTTCTGTTTCTTCCTCAAATGCTGTGTACCTTTAGAACTAATGAAAAAGCAGTATCATAGCAAGTAAGCTACCTTCCTTTAAACTATATGCTGAAAAAGCTCTTTGGGAGACTTTTTCTCCTGTTTTTACTTACTTCAGAATCAGTCTCCGTTAAATCAAGTGATTTGCACAATGTCCCTGCTGAACAGTGCAGTCAGAACCATAAAAGAATCACATCTTCCTTAGTCCACTGTGGATTACAAACATCCAAAGCCTACAGTTCTAGTAGTTAACATTCATTCTTGAATACCATTTAAGCAAAATTGATGAGGTTTGAATGTATTAAGGACAAACCTACTTCTGTTAGAATTCTATCCCAGGAGTCTTACTAGGTTATAATCAAGCCATAAAAGGAAAAATGTTTACTTCAGAAATGAATTATATTCTATTCAAAATCTAAAAAACAAACAAACAAAAAACCAAACACTACCCAAAAACCTAACCTGTGAGAATTCAGAAAAGCAGTTTTTATGTGCCATTTTGCCTTCATTACTGAGCACAGACTTTAGTATTATTTTTTTCATCAAATCTAAGATCCAAATTTTGATTAAGAACACACATAAAAATACTGTAAAGAAATAAGATTGAAATTTTTCTCAGTGATAAATTGCTTATTTTAAAAAGTTATTACAGTTTTAGTATTGAATAGAAAATGCATAAGCTCCTGCAAAAAGATGGAACTTTGCTGATGCAGAGAATTTGTGATTACATTTCTTAAACATCATAGTCACTATTTTGCTATGTAAGACACTGTAAGAGCAAATATGTGAATGGTAAAGCTAGAGAAGATTGCTCTTGAATATAAGAGATGAGCACAATTTTCACTCACTGAAATCCTGCTGTGAATGGGCATCTGTGCTACCACATGAATCCTGTGCTCACGGCTACCTTATGGTCTTTTCTCAGTGTTGATTACCAAAGAAATTGCTTTAGGTCAGAGCAGAATAAATATAACTTGCCTTCAGCAAGATGACCAAAGTGTAACAAATAAATAACCCTTTTTTTTCCATCATTGTTTCTCTTTTCATATATATTCTTGGAGCACATAGTACATGATACAAGACTGCTTAGGTCTCCTGCCAGGTCTTAACTGCACAGGAGTTTTAACAAAATTTTCACAGATGAGGCAACTCATTAAGTGTTTCCAAACTAAAGATACCCTAGGATGAAATGATAATGTGGTGAATGGCGTTCAATCCAGTTGACAGCTGGTCACAAGTGGTATTCCCCAAGGCTCAGTACTGAGGCCAGTTCTGCTTAATATCTTTATCGATGATCTGGATGAGGGGATCCAGTGTATCCTCACTAAGTTTGCAGATGACACCAAGCTGGGCAGGAGTGTTGATCTGCTTGAGGGTAGAAATGCTCTACAGAGGGATCTGGACAGGCTGGATCAATAGGTCAAGGCTCACTATATAAGATTCAACAAGTCCAAGTGCTGGGTCCTGCACTTGGGTCACAACAATCCCATGCAACACTACAGGTTTGGGGAAGAGTGGCTGGAGAGCTGCCTGGCAGAAAAAGACCTGGGGGCATTGGTCGACAGCTGACTGCATGAGTCAGCAGTGTGCCCAAGTGCTAAGAAGGCCAGCAGGACTAGGGAAGAGATCGTCTCCCTGTATTCGGCACTGGTGAGGCCGCATCTTGAATACTGTGTTCAGTTCTGGGCCCCTCACCACAAGACAGACATTGAGGTGCTGGAGCGTGTCCAAAGAAGAGCAGTGAAGCTGGTGAAGGGTCTAGAGCACAAGTCTTATAAGGAGCAGCTGAGGGAACTGAGGTTGTTTAGCCTGGAGGAAAGGAGTCTGAGGGTAGACCTTATCGCTCTCTATAACTACCTGAAAGGAGGTTGTAGCGAGATGCATGCCAGTCTCTTCTCCCAAGTAACAAGTGATAGGATGAGAGGAAATGGCCTTAAGTTGCACCAGGGGAGCTTCTTGACAGTGTTAGGTTTACAGTTTGACTCAATGATCTTAAAGCTCTTTTCCAAACAAAATGGTTCTATGATTCTATAAGTGCACAACTACTTGTCAATATTTGGTCCATTTCTTTCATCAAAATATGCAGATCTGAATGAGCTGGAAGAATTTTCATATTGTTACCCAATTCAATAAATTGTTTCAATCAAAAAAAAATTTAAAAATTACAAAACAAACAAAAAGATCAAGAAGTTGGAAACTATTCTGTTAGCATTTCCAAATGAATCATTTCAACTTTGCATGGCCTTTCATTATAGAATTGTTTCATTTTTGTTTTGTCTGAAAACATGGTCACCAGCTGAAGTGAGATAGTGTGTTCTGAACTGCACTAAGGGTAAATCAAGTCAACATAAACTTCAGCTGCCTTCTTAGAAAAAAAGTAATTTTAAGCAATTTTAGGCAGTAAGTGTAGTTTTTGTTTTAATATTTTGGAATTGCAGCCACTCACTTGAAACATTCAGGTCTTTAAGCAGTTTGGTTGGTTTTTTAACTTTCAGGGCTCTGGCATCTCTCAGCTCATCAGTTCTCTTTTTGCATTGTAACTCTACTACACCCTGTATGTATACTCTTTTGTTGGATTAACCCTGGTAGCATTCTTAGCACCAAATCTCTCATCTACAGCGAGCTCTTTGAGTGCACCCTGGTATGCCTAATCATGAAATTTAGTTAGCACTTGGTCCTTAAATTATGCTATAGAGGACTACTCCTGGCACTTTAGATGACTCCCTGCACTAGAAATAATCTTTCAAGACTTACTCCACAAGAAAGTCCAGTATGGCTACCAACACCACTATCACTATCCATGCCCCACTGCCAGAAGAGCTTCATGTAGAGTAGAGCATGTCCCCACAAAAGCTTTGTAGCATTGTCAATTATGTGGTCTCTTCACTGGTAACTCTTCAAGGAAAGATATTTTCTGGCATTCAGAACATATCCTTCCCAAAACGCTCCACAGGATCACACTATACAAGAGGAAATTAGTTCAGCAATATCTTGCCTCTCACGCAAAACTGAAAGCTCTCTGAGAGATGGAGCCACATGGCTGCACTCATAGACCCACCAAGATGACATTCACCTTTGCTTAGGTCCCAGGTCTGACTCTCTCAGCCAAAAACTGAGACTTCCATCTGGAAACCAGCAACCTGGCCAGAGTTTGTGGTGACCAAGTCCAGTCAACACTGCTTGCCACACCCATGCATATGTGCCATCTCTTTCTGCAGCCACGTGTTTGTGGTTACCCTTCGCCCTAGCCACATGCCCCTGTACATGAAACACCAGCCAGAAGAGTTTGACCTAGTTGGTGCCCCTGTGCACCCTTCACGTGACTAACGCTCCCACAGGGCTTTGTAGCCCTGGCTGTGAGCACATGGATAAACACAGAGGAAGGTGATTTGGATTGTCCCAGGACCATTCATCTGTGCCTTTGGGATGCATAAGGCAGGAGCCTGCAGTCCATGCCCATTACATCCGTATGTATTTACTGTCATCCCCCACCTCCCAGCTTGACTTATGCATGTCGGTCAGCCTATGCAAAGCCCATTTTTCAGGAAGATTTGGGAATGCAGTGCAAAATTGTCTTTCTGTGAGGGATTCCTTAGAGAGAAGTGTGTGAGCTGCAGGTGTTTTCTGCACACTCCCACCAGAGGAGAATTGGCTTCCCCTGAGAAGGTCAGTCCAGCTATCCACCGTCACTAAGACATGACAGTCACAGGCAGGCTCACATTGCTTGACAGTACATAATTTTTCAAGACTTCCTCAGGGACAGTCCCTGCAGCCTGGCAATCCTAAAATAGAGTACCCATTGCCTGCCAAATGTTACCCAGCTCCTCTGCAGAGATATCTGCAAGAGCTCATCTAACAGGTTTATCAGCCTGAGCCTGACATTTTGGAAAGAGCAGGAGGAAATCCTGAAAATTAATGTTGCCAGAAGTAAAAGCATGTATTGGCTTAGGAGCTATAATGAAACAACCTTTAGAGAAGGTCTACTGAGGACCTGCTGGGCACCTTCCTGGTTGTCTGGTGAGTCACATTCTGTTCTTCTTAGGATATCAGGAGTTAAAATATGAATCTATGGTTATGAGGGAGTGAACAGCAGAAAAGAGGTCCCCATAAGGGACTGTTACATTTATAAGCATTTGGCTTACTCTGAGCTTACTTTTGCCCCAAACATGGTCAACTCTCCCCCTCCTTTCTACTCTTCTAAGAGGATTCCAGACCATATTTCAGGACTAATGACCATGAGGGCCGTTCCAAAAAGCCTGTGAAATACCAAAGACTCATCATCACTCAGACACCCATTTTGTTTAGCAAAAAAAATTCCTGTCTGTACCTGGTTGGTCTGGTTCTCCCAAAGAAGTTCTGTTAGGAAGCAGACACTTCAGTAGTACACGTATTTTTGGACTGATAAGCTTCATGACCATGAGAGATTGGTTCAGCAGCATTTTCATGACATGGTAGCACCTTCCTTATCTCCAGATGCAGGTTATTACAGGCAACAGATTATACAAAGCTATATCTGCTTTATCCACACCTTTAACTGCAGATCGCTAGGTGCTCTGATATCAGTTTTTAACAGGGGAAGGTGTTCTACTTTGTAGTTTTAGATTAACAATATTGACAGCAGGTAACAACACACACCCCTTTTCTGCAGTTTTGGTATTTGACGGTGCCAAGGAAAAGATTAAAGGATGACTCAAATGGGTTTTTAATAAGCCAGATAGGAAGTGGCTCATCTCATACCCCTAAACTGAACTCCATTGTGAACTATTATATAATGTAGGTAATATCTGATGAAGATGCAATTGATGTGCACAGCATAGATTTATCTGTAAATACATAGTTCTAATAATGAAGAGAAAACAGCAGCCCAGAATGAATACAAGGTGGAGAGGGATGTTTGTTTTTCTAAGTGCAAATACCTCTACATTACTTCAGAAGCCATTTTTTCTTGAGTTGTCTACAAGAACTATTGTTCTTAAACTACTTAAACTATCCTCTATTCTTGATGTACGGAACAAAACTTTAATTCCTTAGTATCAGTATTCATGGTATATACATTTTTTTTTTTTTTTTAAGATCTTTTGCAGCTCTGCATCACCTTCTTATCTCCCTGTTATGATAGTCTTCTGTAGCTCTTCAGGTATCTTTCATCAAAATCCTCCTTACTAAAATACTTGACTGCCTAGGGATAATAGTCTGTTTTACCACCTAGAAGATATCATGGTTGTCATACTAGGAATCACCTCTCATTTTGTCTTTGCAGGGCAGGTCTGTTTGCTTGCTTTGTATCAGATGGCCAGGTATATAACCTAGCTCTGTAGTCCTACCCATTCACTTTTGTCAAGTGGTCTCAGAACTTGCATCTCCAAGTACCCAATTTTTACCTCAGATGGTCTTTTCTGAAAAAGCATGCATTTGCAGCTGAAAACGATGATTTCATCCACTACAGGCTGTTTGCCAGGCACCTTTTGGCAATGGCAGTAAGTGGCTTATAGTCAGTTTCAGCTAACACTGACCTTCTGTAAATAATGAAAACAAACTATTTTTATTCTCAGAGACTAAGGCCAAAGACTTTTTTTCTCTATTTAATTTTCCTTTAGTGGCAGTGATGCATAAGCCACACATCTGCAGGACTGTCTTGTGAGAAAGGATCGTACCAATAAGTTCCTTACAGACATCTGTAACTACAGAGCTGATGGTCTCTTTTTAATATGACCTGCCAGCTCACTTTGCTGTACAAGATTTTTCAAGTATGCTATCTTCATTTCAGCTTAACATTTTCCTTAGTATGCGTTAATTTAACAGGTCCCACCTTTTCCACAGCTGCTCAGTGTCTTTAGTTATGCTTTTCTACCATCCTTTCATCATATTCAGACATCATCTGCACACTTTAGCACTTTCTTGGTAAGCCTTAGCGTGACTAGTGGTAGCCTGAGGGAAGTGTCTCCTAAAATGCACACTGAATGACTGTACGAATGGGAGCATTTATCTTCTGGTTTGTTTTTCTTTCTAAAGGAATCTGATGGAAACCTGAAGATATCTCGAAAATTTTAAAAAAGAAATAAAAAAAAAGAAATCCAGAATCAGACTTCTCGTCTCATTGACAATAAAGCAACCTCCATTTATTGCACATTTATCTAATTCTTAAGTATGTATTAAAAAACAAAATATTGAAGATTTTCCTAGAGACACAAAAAATGCATCCTACATGATAGCTTTACTATACATTATTCCCAGAGCTATCCATGTTTTGGGGAGGTTTTTTTACTACTTCTTGTTTGGTTGGTTGGTTTTTTTTTAATCTCTGCATAAAGATGAAAAGAACTTTCTTAGGGGCATGGATCATAACTCAACTCGACTTTTTCAGATTCTGTGCTATATGCAATTAAGAACTACTTTGTCCACTGGGAGATATCGTCAAACAATTTCTCAATTGTTTTGTTTTTTTACTCTCCAGTAAGACCACACATTGATGCATTCTTAACTCATATTTTTAGTCCTGATACTATTACAAAATGAACATGTTATAAAATCCTTCAGGACCTGGGAGTCCAAAAGGTGTTCCTGGCTAAGACAGGTCATCAGATATCATTTTTTCATTTTACTACAAACTTCCAAACAGACTCAGGCAGCTAATGGGAAGATGTACCCTTTTATCCTTTTGAAGAAACATATTAGTGTTTTGGGCTTTCTGTGAGTAGTCTAGTACCCAATTTATAATGATTACACACCCCAGGGAATGTGACATATTGCTGTTTGCTGCACTTAGCCTGTAGCTCAAGCTAGATACATATTTCTTTGCAAAATCCCCACCATCAGATAGGGATCGTAGTTATAGGTTCTGGCATGATAAAAATGAAGGAAGGACACAGTTAATCCACTTACATTACAAGCAAATTTCAAAATTCTTTCTTCCTTTCTCCAAGTCCAGCATTCACATCTCTAGACACTTATTCAACCCTTACAGTCAGGGCAGGTCTGAAAGTATAAAACACCACACAGGAGACCTAACCTCATTAACGTAGTTAATGTCATCTCAACTACTAGTATATGAAACACTTTTCATCAGCTTGTTCTGGCTAAGACAAAATGAACAAAAGACTTTCCTCCCTCAAAGGAACTCTATTACAGCTGTTGGCCCCCTCAGACTTTAGTAATAGTGTTTGGAGGTGGCCCTTGTTCACACCCTATGTTACTGATGGGCTAAGAAGCCTCCTCAGCTCCCTCAGTGGAAACACATCTGGATGCCATCAGCATATTGCAGGTACTGTTACTCAAATGTCTATGCTAGACCTCCTGACACTGCATATACCTGTTGCATAGGAGGAACAACTAACTTCCTTCTGTAAAAGTAACCTCCACAGTACCATTTAAGAGTTTTCCTCAAAATACGGCTTTTGTCTTACTCAAGAACAGAACTTCACATAACTTCAAAAAGTTTTGCATAAAATCTTGTGTAACCTCAAGCTTCTATACAGAAATGCAAACAAATAATGTTTCAGTTTTACCTGTAAATATATGTGATTTCTAAGAAGTAACAGTAATCATATATTTTCAGAAAAATCACTAATTCTAATGCAAAAGCAGATCTCCCTATAGACAGAATTTTCTCTCTAGCAGCCAGGCTAAATAAAATGGCCAGCCAGGCAGGAAAAGGGTCTCTCTCACTTCTATGCCATCAGCAGCGCTTGGCTTCTGCTTTAGCTAAAGGACAGGAGCAGCAGTAATAATCTCTCTCTGTGGAGGAGAGTGTAAAAGCCTAAGCTGTTGTTGGAAGAAAAGTAGCGAAAAATTTCTGCAAAAAGGATAAGTGTTTTAAGGGGGGAGAAAGCTTTTTTTTTTTTCCACATACCTGTTTTAGGAAGTTCAGGAAAGGAGTGAAGAATATTCTCAAGACGAGCCTGTCTTTCTGGATCTTCGGGGATAAAACAGAACTGATCCAATCTCTGTTCAGACATGAAACAATCTCTCCCTGCAGTCTTCCCTTTGCATACACACATACAACCTTCTTCCTTCCCCTGTTAGTCAGCGACAAGAAATTGAGAAATAGGTAAGTGTGTGTTGCGATGACAGGCATCTCTGCTTGGGAAACTGCAGGTCTTGGATACTCTTTCTCCTCCATGTTGCAAACCAGTTTGTAGGATATAGCTGTAAACCAAGCTCTTGAAGCTGATTATGAAGCAGGATATGCAGAATTTTCATTTTTAAAGCAAGTTGACCAATAAAGGGTGCTACTGCTGGAACAGTTCTGTCAGTTTTTCAACTGTCAGTTTTTGACACACTAAGAACTTTTCTAAATGCATCTGGAATGGTGTTTGGAGAAGTAGCTTTCAACATGCACTTATGAAAGCATACACACACAGACATGTATTTATACACACATGTATGATCATGTACTTATCCATGCTCTCTTTCTATAATATAGACAGAGGAGCCTATCTGTTTCTTCATACCTGCAGACAATGAGTCTTATGTGGTGCTGATCCAGATGTATCTGTAGATTTTTGAAAATGCCAAAGTACCCTGTCAGTCAGATTTCCTCACTGACAATGAAACTTTAGTATCAGCCAAGGTTAAGACAGTTAGTTTCAAATATATATGAATATATTGCAACCACACTTCATTTGTCATTAAATAAAAAGAATGTATGTTTATATCTATCTTTCTAGATATCTATTCCATACAGATATGCACACACCATCTACACAGCAGTCAGAACTAAAAACCACATTGATTATGTTAGTCGATAACCTCTTCCTGGCACTGGTAAAAGACAACCTGATCATTCTACTTCCTCTGTTTCTGGATATCTGTGTTAATAACCGTAAGACATTTCTGAGATATCTCTGGACCCTAGAGGGAAAGAGCATTGACAGGAACCTGGGAAGTCATCTCTCTGTCTTGCTGAGAGTATCTGAGTAACCATGGTGCGCCAACACTCATCTACCAAAATGTCATTTTCATGAGAAACCACTGTTCTTCAATGTAGTGTATGTCAGTTGGACAAGCTGCTATATTTCAGCATGTTAACGATATTGTCTTTATTCTGTGCTGCATAGCTAAAATGGAATAATAATATTTTGTTCCCCTGGTTTATTTTAGAGTACAAATTCTCAGTGGGGTACGATAAACCAAAAATTAGATGGCTTTCAGTGCCTGAGCTTAAATAATAAAAGCCAGGTTAGATATGCAGTGTAGATTTATCAGTAAATTAGATAGAATTTGCCACAAAAGGACTGTGTGAGTAAAATCACTACCTCATTAGAGTTGGTCCTAAAGCTATAAGTGTTCTCCAGATGCTCTTATTGAATATTCTAGACAAACAAACAAAAAAATCTAGTTGTGCTTTGTCTCCTTTTATTTAGTTTTTTAAAAGACAGTCACAGAGCTTGAAACTCACATTTCCAACAAAAAAAAAACCAAAAATAAATTCAGCAACAAACCCTATCATATATGGTCAAGACCTTTCCTGCACATTCCATATTAAAATAGCCTTGGGATTTAAATGTGTTATCCTATGCTGATTAAAGTCAACATCTTTAAACTGCAAATGAAAAAAACCATGGTGCAATTACTACTCTAAGATGAAGAACAAGCAAAACAAAGAAAAAAAAATCTCAAAACATTTTGAAGGAAAAATAAGCATTAGAATGACAATAGCCAACCAAGATCAGTTTTCCATCTGCCAAACACTGTTTCACAATGAAATAAAATCTGCTGAGTTCATCAAAGTGGAAAGTGCTTTACTGCTACATCAGGCTCCAGATCCCTGTGAATCTCATCACAAGAAAAATGAAGAAGTATGTAATGAATTAGCTGGGAAAGGGATAACTGGTTGTCATTTCTGTTACTTCTTATAGCATCTTAATCTGAATAAAGTATCACAGAACCCTAGCTGGGCCTAAGATTAGAAGGAAATGTCTATAATGCATAGTTTAGAAAGTCAGATTCAGCTGTTAACAGCTAAGACAATTGCATACCAAGGAAAAAGATGAGGAAGAAGAAATATGTAGTAGTAGCGCATAGTCAAGCAGCATGATTGCAGTGTTAGTCTCCACAGAGGATAAACTGATTTGTTACAACTTTAAAACTGGTTTATATACATGCTGGCTCTTTTATTAGGATAGACTGTAAAGTTTGTTATTTTTCCATTCTCACTAGCATTACAGAGACCCTTGTTTACAAGAGGCTCTGCTGTTTTCACCCTTTGCAAAGGGCGGGGACAAAGCTCTCTTTCAGTAAAGTGTCAGGGGTGGAAAAAAGAGTATTAATTGCAAGTAAAACAAATATTGCTGTTAATACTATTGCAGGAAGTTGTATAGTCCCATCTAGTGGTCAAAAATTACTTCACTGCGTAGAAGAAACAAATACAGCACCTAAGCAATAGTCCCATCAGATCTGTAAATGTTATTATCTGTTTAAGCATTATACCAGCATTCTCATGCTAGTATAAGTTCCAGACCCACTATATTTTGTTATACAATATCCTAAGGCAGAGCCATACAGAGTGAATGCTCCCTGTCCACAGCTAATTCCTGTGAAAACAGATACAATTGCATCTCAAAACTGGATTCATCTAAAGAAAGAAGCTATCATTGATTTTATTTTGTAGCTGACTCTGCTCCTTGAAAATATTTTCTTATAGTAAATATCACTCTCTAATGGTATTCTGCAAAGTGTCAACTGACGGTAGCATCATAAACAGCACTTTACAGATATTGTGGATTATATTACTATTGACACAGTCTTAAAATGAAGCAGAATTCCATTTTTCCTGCAATTGCAACATCTCTCTTACAGTCTCCAAAAGAGCATTTCAAGGAAGTCGGAGTTCTGCTGCTAGAAAGATGTATGCTTTTATTGCCAGCATGCGCATGCAGTATTTACAAATATTTAAAAATCTCTGGAATTTGTTGAAAATTTTCTGGAAATTGTTTTGATAAATGTCAGAAATACCCTTCCTTAGTAAGCTATTAAGGAAATTAATTTCTACAGCATTCACAGTTTACATTGTAACAGGCCACCATTTTGGAAACAACTGGTTGTAATACAGCTAGGTTTCTGGTAATGGCCTAAATCAAGGGCTAATGTGTAAATTGCACCATCTCGAAAGGGAATGTGAGCGGCAACAAAAGTCTGAGGCAGTTATTTTACTATTTAGGAAAAGTATAGGAAAAAGTTTGGTAATTGTTTACGTAAGTAATGAAATGTGTATCATGGGCTGGGTGAGAGTAATATCTTTTTCTCACAGAGTTGCTACAACCACTGTGATTGCTATCATCACTGCTGCTAAGGAAAAGGGCCACACATCCACTGCAATGAGACCTGAAAGCAGCCTGAAGAGACTAGAGCAGCAAGGGATTATAAAGTGCTCTTACATATGAAAGTGCACTAGATACCAAAATGTCCTGTTATCACTTTGCAAAGCAAAGGTTACATTGACTTACCCCCTCAGCAACTCTGCCCACTGCACAGAGAGCATGGCCAAGGCTCAGTGCATTTTTTCAGCATACACCTGGTCACCCACTCTGAAAAATGAGATCTCATTTACTTTTACAGTCCTGCAAATCCATGTATTGTCCCCAAAATATTCTTGTCATTCATTGTGTTGTGTGTGTACATTGTCCAAGTAAAAAATTCTGCAATTTTTTTTTTTTAAAAGGCTTACAAGGAATTTCATTGCAAGTACACCTGATCCCTTTACAACATGCAATACCTGTTCAATGCCAAACCACTGCATTATTATGTTGGCTGGATGAGTTACACCCAGTCAGCAAGAGATCACTTCCCAAGCCTGGGATATGAGGCTGAAATATATGGGAAACACAAATGTATTTCAAAACTCGCATGATTTATTTAACTTTTTCTGACATTTCAGAGCAAGCTTGACTGAAATTTTACTCAGTTGTATTCAGAATACAAGAGTAAGTTTTCAAAATGAAAGCAATCTACCTGGGAAAAAAAATATTTGGGTGCATCAAGAAATCTAGATACCTGTGAAAACCTATGTATCTCAGTTACAGACAACAGTAGGAGGAATGTTGCAATGCACATTGCAGGATGTTAAAAGCTGACATATGTGGTAAGAAAAAGTCCTGACCTCCTCCTCTATGGTTCTGTACTGCATTAGGGTACTCTCTCTATGTTCACGGGAAGAGGGTTGATCGCCTATGTTAAGATTTTTTGCTTAGATTTTGAAGATTGCATATTTTTCGCTCATTTGCAAATAAATGTATTCTGTTAAGCAGTAATTCTGAAACTGAATGCCTTTCCATTCCATTTTGATTGTATCTTTCCAATTTAATGACCATTTGAGGTGGCATGAGGTTCCACATCTTTCCGTTTTTTTTTTTTCCCAAAAGAAGATCTTACTAGTGAAATATGAAATGGCAAAAATTGCTCCTTTCTGATAGCTTTGGATCTGCAGATATAGTCTTTTCTACCTTCACCACCTTTCCTATAGTTTTTAAAATGGCAGTACTGAAGAAATCTAGTAAAAAATTCATCAGCTGAACTAACTTAACTCCTCATTAGCCAATGTTACTGCACTGGTGACATCTATTTACACAGATCCATGATAAAAATCCACTGTTTTTACAAGCTTGCTATGCTAGTTTTACCTACTAGAAATTCATATCCTCCTCTGTACTAGCATGCAAGTAGTTTTAGTAGCACTCCTCACCAACATGCTCTAATCCCATATATTAAGGCCACTAGCAATAACATTCAATAAAATTATTCTCAAGTTCAGGCCTCCAGAATTCCTACTAGTAACTGCCTTTCAGAATGTTCCTTCCCTTTTCAATGTTACCTGTTTAACCTTCCTCTTAGCTAGTCCATTATCCATACCACAATTTTGCTATATCTTCTCATGTTGAAATGTCTTTGAGACACTAAATCAAATTCTTTTCTGAACTCCAGATAAATTAGCTCTATCGCATTTTCCTTGTCTATAAAATCAATTGTTACCAAGGAAAGACACCATGTCGTTGTGATATGCATTCCCCTCATAAATCTGTATGGTCTTTTTGCCATTTTTCATTTAACTCTACATCTTTAGTTAATCCATCTTCAAAATGTCTCTCAAAGTCTTCTTACAGTTGAACTGTTGTGGCCAATAGTTGTCCACGTCACTTTTCTCCTGCTCTCTTCAACAAGACTTTCTTATTCATATAACTCCCTCTCTTATTGCAATTCCCTGACTGGTATTTAGATGACCTGGCAGACTGTGTCCAAAACCCATAAAACTGAAAAACACGCCAGCTTCTTAATCCATTAAAATAGCGCAGAGATCTTATGGAGGAACAGGTGGAATAAAAGAGAAAAAAAAGACCTTCTCATAG
Source organism: Strix uralensis (assembly GCF_047716275.1). Classification (NCBI taxonomy): domain Eukaryota; kingdom Metazoa; phylum Chordata; class Aves; order Strigiformes; family Strigidae; genus Strix; species Strix uralensis. Next base: position 46,649,262 of record NC_133975.1, read on the forward strand.
CACAATACTGACAATGTGCACAGTGTTATACAAATTCTAGTTGAAGATACCTGTTAAAATAGAAAAGGGTTTTTGAGCTTTTGTGGAATTCCAAATAAACACTGCTCTTGAAAAGTTATGGTAATTGTGCAGTAGACTTTAATGGCTCCTTCCCAGATGCTACACTGTACCTGTACAGTAAATCTATCCTTTGGTAGTTTTTAATGAAGGATTTTTGACCTAAACAACAATGTATAGATGTAAACAACAATGTAAATCACAGTACAAGAACATTGTATGTTGAACATACAATGAACAAGGCTCCCTTCTGAAATAGTTGGGTTCCAGGAAGATTTGGTTTATTAGGTTCATAAGAGAACATAATTAGGAGCATTCAATAGAAAACCAGTCGCTACTCATACCTTATCTTCAGGAAAATGCCCCTATTCAAAAGCAATGCATAGGTTTAAGAAAGTGGGTCTTAAAGGTATACTTAAGACACAGGTGCCAAAGAGCTCTCCTAATTAGAAATAGACTTAAATGTAAGTTGCAGTTAATAGGCAATAACTCATTATTGTATCACTTACCAGACTTAGGATATAGTTTCTCTTGTTCAGTTTCACTGTTTACATAGTTAAATATTTTCTAACAAATCTGCTTCACTGAAAGCAAAACCCAATGCTGTATAAAAATTTGAGATAAAACAAGAAATCTATTCATTCTCAAGGTTTAATCATTCTATTTAGCTCAATTATAACTGAAATGGTTAACATAATTAGAATTAAAGGAACACACCATGATTAAAGGAATAAAAAATTACCTGCTTATTAAAGTTCTTTGAAATTTTATACACACACACAAAATTGAAAGGTTCCCTAGCCTCAGTGTGAATTTGACTGTCATGTAATGAGCAGAAAATGTCTGCATAAGTCACTAGAGAGAAAAACAGAAAACAGAAAATATAGGCACAAAAGAATCAACTATATAAATTTCAGTGCTGTCTGTTGCCAGGCTAAATAAAAATCGAATTAGGATCAGTTTGCAAGCAAGATGAGTTCTTCAGGCATCACAACAGCCTAAACTACAAGATTTTACCAGCCAGAGACCGAAGTCTTGATTTTGGCATAGGCATAGTAAAAAAAAAAAAAAAAAAAAAAGATAGAATTGCAAAGAGAATTACAAATATCTCTGACACTAAAATATTTCATGAGGTGGGAGCTGGGAGGGAAGGATGCAGAGTTACTTAATATTTTAACTTTTCATTAGCTTTTCTTCCTCTGAACATCACCTCTAATAACTATATCTTGAATGGGACACTGAGAATAAAGGAAGGACTTCCTCTCTGAGTAGCCCTGGGACAGGCATTGCTGCGTGAAGTGGGCAGAAGGCAAAATAGCAGTTTTTCTTCTTAGGTCACTAGCTTGGAGGCCACATGGGCCATTTAAAAGACTGACATCAGCAGCAGAGCTCTTTGGCGTCAGGAACTCAAGAAGGTTATCTTTCTCTAATTGCTCCCTAAGCATCACCAGAAGGAAGATAGCTTTTCATTACTTCCACTGTCGCTCTGCGGTTAAATGCCAGAGCTAAGACCTTTACTTGTCATTGCATTCCCATTTCATCCTATCATTCTTTAACGTCCATCCCTTCTGATCTGGTCTTTCTCTCACTTTCCTTTTTATAGATGTGAAACATTTGGGTTGGGAGAGATTCCTGTAACCAATATGTATTTCAGAATATATTAGGTGGGCATGGGTCACCATAGAATTACTAGGTCTTACATTCATTTATTTTTTTTTAGAACACCTATGAGACTTGATACTTACCTGAAGGTTCATGTTCTTTACAGACACACTTTTATGTTATATGTTAACCATATTGTTCATTTAGAAAGCAGAAAATATCTACATTTCCAGTCTACTACAAAAAGATTAAGTATCTCTTAAGAGCTCAGATATTGAAAGGAAAACACAAAATACTAGCATGTTGTTTTCTTTAAAAACTGAGAATGTAAGAGGCTTTATTTAATCTTCAGTACCTTGAGCACTGCAGTCTCTGTTTTGAATTGTCTTGCATATAACTTCCTAAAAAAGTAAAGAAAATAATTGTCCTCATAAATGTCTCTTTATTAGGGTATTTTCAGTGTAGATCCCACTGCAGTTTACAAAGATTTGAATGTATGAATGAGCTTATGTGCATAGGTAGTCTTGCTGCCCACACATTTTCAGGATCAAGCTTTTTATCCTAAAGCAACAGCTTGAGAAAACAGATTCCTAAAAACATGAATATATTTTCACTTCATTTATTTACACTATAAACATTGAGTAAGCTTTATGAATACAAGAAATTTGTCTGTCCAAACAGGAGTTGGAAGCCTCCTCTCTTTTCCTATAATTGCTGCAGATACTCTAAGGATTACTTAAGACTGTGGGGCTTGGGAATTTTGTTTTTAGCAAAGTCATCTTCACCAAACATTAGAAAGTGGGGGTTTATGTAATCTAAACAGATTATAATTCATAACTAGTTATAAGTAATGTTTGTCACATTTGCTGTTTGTATGTGGCAGTCACAAGGACCAGATGAATAGCAACTGTCTGGTGAAACAGTGCTGTTATTTTATCTATTCTCTCTAAATTCTATCTCCCTCCTTCTCTTACCATACGGTTTCATTTTTAATTCTTTTCACCTTTGTATTTGGTCAGTGATGATCTCAGTAAGTCTTTGGAATCACCCACTTATTCCAGCTGCCCTTTAAAGTCACAAAAGTATACTTCTGTCACATAAATTAGTAACTATATAGTAGAATTTATTGTTGCAGACATCCTCGGCTTCCAGAAGGTCAGTAGAATTAAAAATAATGATAATTAACATGAATATTTTTATGAAAAAAAGGTAAAGCTTTATAAAACAAAAGCATTTGGAGGGAATATTAATCTTCATGCCTCAGGGCATAAACAAACCTCTAAGTGATGGGTTGCAGGAAGAAACTTTTTCCTCAGGGCAGATTTTATAATTGCTTACCACATGTCTTCTTCCAGTTTTCTTTAAAACATGTTATAGCGCTGAGAGTCACTGCTAAAAACAGAACACTAGAGTTGACGGAGTACTGGATTGTTTTTGCATGGTATTTCTTATATTTCTCCTACGTCACTCTAACACTGCTTTCATTTAGAGTTACTGGGTCCCAGATTTTACTAAACAGATCTTAAGATGACCCTTTTCTCAGCCAGCTTTTTTTCCATTTTATATTTTGCTATATGGTTTATGCAGAGTAAGTTAACTTCAGCTAACTCATTTGCAGTACTGACAGCCTCAGTTATGTCTTTCACCTTATAGCCTCATTCATAAATTCTGTTTCACAGCTACTAAGTTCTGATGTGTTTTGTCTGACAGTCTGTCCTTTCTGGTTTGGTGTCTATCTCTCTTGTGGCTTTTCAAGACTTCCTGCAAGCTTTTCTTCCTTCTGAAAAGAATAGTTGGCATACTAGCACTACTTTACAAAAAAACCCAACCAACCAAACAAACAAAAAAACCCAAAAAACAAAAAAAATCGAAAAACAAAAAACCCCAGAATTTGTTTGCTAGAACAGAGTTTGGTAGAGGATCCTGGTTTTGTTTCTAGGAGCTGTATTTTCATCATACTGTTACTTTTACAGCGAAAAACTGTTTTAATCCATACCAAATTGATAAAGTCGATTAACACTCAAATCACCAATTTTAAGTTTGTGAGCCAATTAAACCAAAAACTACAAGGAAACACAGCTTCTCAAGAGTTCTGTGCCAAGTGTTGTGTGATCTGAAGGGAGAAAAAATAGGACAGTGGAGCCAAAGAAATCAAATATACTTACAGACTGAACTGGATGGTCTGGTTCTGATATCCAGAAGGCCTTTTATTCTTATGAACTGATATTGTGGTATACAAAATTGAATTTGTCTGTAGAAAATAAAACAGGGAACAATGTAAATTGACCCACATAAAAATAAATGAAATAGCTTTTTGTTTACTGATATTAATTTTATATGCAGTTTTTTCATCCAGGGCATTTGCTTTAGGATACTATTTCAACTAATGACTTTCAGTATTTGTGATAAGTATGGTCCAGTCAGAAGATGGCAAAACATAATGTGTTATGATAAACATAGCTTTTTTTCTTTCCACTGCTTTTTAATCTGCCAGTGATTCCTGAGTATCAGTCAGATCTTTACTGGGTTTCTTAGGGTTCTGTATGCAGTTCAAGTCTGGACATTGTTCTGTAGGTTTACTTACCTTGGTTATGAGGTTTCCTATAAACATTAGACATACAGAGTTTATCACAGAAATGTACTTTATTCTGTCTATGATTTAGTGCAACTAAATGTGCATAGAACTAAACAAAAATGATGATGTTTACTGTCTTTCTGTGATTGTATTCAGTTTGGTAGGTGCTGTGAATAGTAAAACCCCCATACGTACAAGAACAAGTGTGAAAGGGCCAGACTGAAGATACCAGTAATAAAGTAGTTTAAAGATAAATTGAGTGAGAATGTTGGACTTACATTTTGAAAATTAATCCACCGTTCATCTCTAGCATTCATGTTTCTATTCCTTTTATTTAAAGTAATAGGAAATTATGATTAAACTTTAAAGGTCTTGGATCAGAGACTCAGGAAGGATAAGTATTCCTCTAGTTCAGAAACAGACAAATATTCTTTCTACTTAACTAAAATATGGTTGTACAAAAAACTGCTTTTTTGGTGCAGCAGTTTAAAAATAAACACACATCAGATCATTTCAGGATTTATTTTTTTAATCTTTCCCTGAAATTTTTGTTTAGTTTCTGACTTGTGGGCAAAGCAATGGGAAAGAAGGCTAAGACTCGTAAAGTTGCTGGAAGTAGAACAGCTGTCACAGGACCTCAAGAGTTCGCCAGTTCATGCAGAGGGAAAGTATCTGAGTTCAGGCTTCCCCAAATACAGGGCACTCAGAGGAAGATGATGTTCTCAGTCTCTTCTTATGACATTATACCAATAATTAAAATATCCCTAGAATCCTTATCTCTTAATGAATGTCCTCATCATGAAATTAGACATGAGCCTCAATCACATTTCTGTACTGTGAATAGCGTAGGGCAGCCTCAGTGCATGCTTCCACCTTTCTCAAGCTCACTCAGTTCCAGCCAGAAACTCTGATGAATATTGTTAGTGCAGAGCTGGGACCCACCTACCCAACAGTGCTGAGCTCATACCTCTCAGCAGCAATTACAGTGCAAGCTCAGCTCAGCATTGAGCTTGTTCATGGGACTTCCTCTCAGCTCAGAGCAGAAAGAGAGCAGAAGACTGTAAAAATAACCTGTCTTGCTTCTCTTCTCCATGTAAACCTTTATAGAAAATGGAACAGGTTTGTCCTCAAAATCTGTTCTAAATCTTTTTGTTTGTTTTTCTCCATCCACAACCCCTCTGTGAGTCGAGATCTTCTTTGACACATGTGCATATTACAGTTATTTGAAACCTGCCTCCTATGAGGGTAATGGTGCTTGTCCCAGTCCTCTCAGACTCTTCCCACTTACACTTTTCCACTCACTTTCTTTCTGAGCTTTCTTTCTCTTCCATCAAATTCTGATTCAACTTAATCTCACCCCTGTCAACCATACTGTGAAATTTGAGGAGAAATTTCATGTTTTTAGAATTGAATCCCAAGAGGCAGAAGGAAATAAACCTTCCCTAGTAATTCTTTTATTCATCTACTTTAATTGTTATATATAATTCAATAATGCAAAATTAATTGTTTCATAAGTTAAATATAATTCTTCTAATGACTCCTTTTACTGAATGTATCAACATTTCTGTTGTAACTCTGCCTTCTGAGTCAATAGTCTGAATCCTTAGAAATTTACTATATGTTGCTTTCCTATAGTTCACAGCTAGGGAAATTAATTTAATTTTGTCCAGACTCAAAGTAAATGTTTGACTAAATGCAATTAGTAGTTAGTTTACTGATACCTGAACAAACCTAGGACAGGATTTAATTACATTTACAGAAATTTAATCTAATGGATCAGGTTGATTTTTTTTCAAGTATTTAATGGACCTTGCCAGGATCAGTACAAGAAAATCACCCAAAATAGTAAAAAAATTTCTTCCACACTGTTACGGAGGCTTCCAAATAAGCAACCCACCAATTTAAAAAAATAAATAGATTTATTTTTTCCATAAAACCACCAGTCAGCTCTCCGTAGATTACAGATCCGGATGTCCACAAGAGGAGAACAGAATAACTTTCTGGGGTTTAACAATAACCCGAAATACTTTACAAAGCCCCACTCCCCGGGGGTTTAACGACAACCCCAAACGAAAACTTCACTTCCTGGGGTTTAACGGGAACCCGAAACGTAAAACAAAGCCTCACACCCCAGGGGTTTAACGACAACCCCAAACGAAAACTTCACTTCCTGGGGTTTAACGGGAACCCAAAACGTAAAACAAAGCTTCACAGCCTAGGGGTTTAACGACAACCCCAAACGTAAACAAAACTTCACTACCTAGGGTTTAACGACAACCCAGAACGCTCTATCACTCACCTAGAAAGTGAGGGCTCTCAACCTCGAGGACCTGCTCAGGGCAGCGTCCCGACCCAAAGTACCTCGAGGAGTTTCCTTGGGCAGCGTCCTGACCCAAGGGGAGAGTCCTCTGACCGCAGCGTGCAGCTCCAGGGGACGAGCTCAAAATGGCTCCCCCAGGGGACTCCATTTATACCCAGGCCGAATCTGACCTGTAGTCAATAGCGGCTCCCATTGGTCAAAAGGTCTCAGCTACCGCGAGACCCTGAAAACAAAGACAGCCAAAAGCTGCCACGTTTCAACAGCCAGGAAGCTCTGTTTTCACTGGGCGGATGCACCTGCCACACACACTCCTCTTTGAAGAAGCAACCTGTATAGCTAATCAATAGCTCTATAATGTTTGTACAATAATATGGAGGAAACCTTTCTTCTTTTTTTTTTTTTCCTAGAATATCATCAAGACTGGGTGCTGTGTAACAATGATGATGTGCTTGTGGAAAATAGCTGTATAACGGACACATCAAGGCAGGATTTGCCACCTTGACTTTCTAATTTAGTGTTCTGCCTCCAACAGTGTCCAGTACTGAACGTAGCAAGTTACAAGAATTATTATAGCAGATAAGCATGTGATAACTTATTCATAGAATATTTTTTTGAATATATTTGACTTACTGTTCTGAATTACAGGGAATTATTTCCAGTCTATCTACCAAGTATAACTATGCTTAACCTTACCACACAAACACATGTATTTAGTCTCTTCTCCCAGAGTAAGATTGTAATTTTACTAATATCACATGGCAATTAATTCATAATTCTACTATTTTACTGAGAAAACAGATTGTTTCTGGAGCTACATATAAAGAGAAGGATATTTAGTACCTGTGCAATTGACTGAATATGTTCCCAAATTTATATCATCTGTAGCATTCACTGTTAACAAACCATGGCCATCCCATGCTCTTATACTGGTCTCACATCGCTGCCTTTTTTTGAACCTTTTTGATGTTTCTAGTAATTTTCATTCTGCCTTAGAGGTGTGCCTCTTTATATCAGTTTCTCAGGCTACAATCTTTAAAGTATAGTATTTTGGCTCAAGTCACTTTTTGAACTCCAGCATGAAGTACTTTTTTAATGTTAGAATTTCATTTTATCTGTCTGCTCTGATCTCATGACCTCATTTAAGTAGGAAAAAAGCCTCAGTCCTGTATAATTCAAACTTTTCAATCCAACAAATTCCTGGGATTTGAAAATAAAGATCAATAAATTTGCACACTCAAAGATAATGGATAAATAACAGATAAATTATGTTCATAGACAGTAGCGAACCTGGGGAGTAAGAGAGGTAAAATGTAGTCTTAGCAAAAGAAAACTTTAATCCAACATACTTAATCTAACATGATAGATTTCTCTTTGGATTTATTGTTATAACATATGTAGTTAGACAAACCAATCTTTAATTTGAAAAGTATTTCCCTCATCAGATTTTTTTAGGTTTACATATAACACTTTCATAATAATCCTTTATTATGATAAATGAAAATTCAAGACTATGATCTTGAGGTTCAAACTTAATTGTCTCTATAACAAATTGCTATAACAATCAGAATTAGAAATTTAATATTTTATATATTAAATAAGTAAAAAAGTAAAATCTTTTTTTCTTAAAGTTCTTGTAAAATGCAAATGCAGTTTGAAAACTTTTTTAACACAGACTTTTTGGAAACCATTTTTTTCTTGTGTCACATTTCAAAATATTGCCTAGAAAGACTCTATGTTCCTGCAATCAGGATGTGTTGTAGATCTTTCATTTTTATAATATTAATTATAAAATTGTACATTACAAAAAAAAACAAGTGTTGCCTATACTTAAATCTTATTTATATCATATTAATAAAAATATTACCAAGAACATGTAACACCTTTTTTAGCAATTTCTCTTTACTTGAAGGAAAAAGTTTAATTTTATCTTCAAGTACTCAGCAATTTGGCTTTCACTCAGAGGCACACCTCCTATGTTGTCACATGAATCACATAACCGCTCAACTTATCAAACACTTACTAGATCTTGATAGCAATCTATTGTATTTTAGAAGTAAAATAAATTCAGATTCCACTTCTGTTTCCTAAATTATTTCATCTAAGATGACATCTAAGACTGATTACAAGAAGGAATGATTCATAACATGGTGAACAGCTACAATTCATATTGCTTAGAAGATTTTTGATTTTGTAGTCTTTTTTGTCCTGGACTTTCCTTTGGATCAGGTACCATTAGTTCTCTCTAAGGCAACTTAAACCCAGAAAAAAAAAAAGAAAACCTGTCATTGATTCTGGCTAAATTGACCAACATGTGAATGTGGTTTTAGTTTGATCGACATCAAATTTGTGAAATCAGAATGTCCAGTATTATTAACGGTAAGAGAAATATTGCCTGAGAAACACTTTTACAACCACTTGGATACTTCTGGTTTACTATTCAAAAGTTATTCTGAATTTCTTCTTGCCTTTAAACTATTTCAAAGCACTTTCACGTTCTCAGTGAAGTTTTGCTCTGCAAGCAGTAATAAGAAGCAAAGGGCAAGAAGCCAATCTTTTGAAAGATTTGTGAGATGAGGAAGCAGGTGACTGAGGGAAGAAAATGGGTAAAATAATCTGAAAGTGTCCTGAATAAGAAAAAAGAAACAGGAAAATTACAAAAAAAAAAAAAAAAAAAAAAGGAGATTGAAATGTAGGGTATTTGGTACAAATTCATACATGCAAAGATCCATGCAATTATCTATATACCGTCACACATATACCTATCACATACACACAGGCACAAATATACACAGACATTGCTAGAGAATAACAAAAAAATTATGCAGCTTCATGGGTATTTCATCTTTCCCACTTTCAGATGTCTTTACTGCTGTCTCAATTCCAAGAATGTTACTATACTTCGGCTTATATTATGTTCCTTTAATTGATAATTCTCAACACTTTAGTAAAAGTGTTCATACATGATTACATTTTATTTATGCAGGGAAAAAGGGGAGATGAGATTTTATAGATCGTCTAACTTCAGTGCTATTTCCTGAGGAAAAAGAATCTCAGTTTATAAGTAAAATCATAAAAGTAATACTAGAGTGATATCCCATTCTTTGCTGATTGTTTCAGAGTATGAAGATCCAAGGAATGTTGGTACAAAAGCAGATAAACCAGCCGCACATCTGAGTATCATCAAAAAACTACAAGAGAAAAGAACCAAAGCTCTAAACAATAAATGCTCTGAGATAATGCTGTTATGTAATTTCTGACAGCTGCATGGATACATCATGTAACACTGAGTCCAAAGCAGCTATATAGAATACACTGGAAGTACTTGTTAATTGGCTAAAGCCAGCCTTAATTAGAAATATTTGTCAATTATGGCTAACTATGCATTTCTAGGTTGGCTACCACAGTATGTAACTGTGGATTAACACCAGTTACAAAACTGTGAAATTTTTATCCTTGAACCAGAATAGAACACAGAAAACAGTGCTGATGAAATGGTTAAGTGACGCAACAGTTTGTAGACAGGCCACAGTAGTTGCCAGGAGTCTGCACTGGCCTCAGCAAGAGTCACAGAGGAGAGGGATGACTGAACCGTGTTCTGCCAAACCAGAATGAACCATCCCGATGCCAAGCACACGTGAAGGAGGCAGAACCCTCACCAGGTGAAAAAGTTACAGAAACTGATCTATGTAGGCACAGAGAACAGCACAGAGACCCCAGAATGACATGTGGTAAAAACATTTGCTTCTTCTGGAAACAGAGAAGAAATAGTCATTTTTAGTTGAAAAATGCAGTTTTTCAATGGTAGACTACTTGTCTTCATAGGAAGCTCAATTAAAAGCTCTTACAATTGGCTTCAGTCTAGACACTGCGCAGACAGAAATTCTTCAACACAAATTAACTTACAAGAATTAAAATAATGGCAACCAGGATCCCTGCCCTTTTACCTACGAAGTGCAGGGCCTCCTCCTGAATTCTCTTGTACCAAAGTATTTGAAAAACTGTATGGAACACTGATTAACTTCAGTGAAATTACTTTTCATTAACCCCTTTTGACATTAGAATATAAAACACTTTAATGAATTAATACTGAAATTAAAGTTAATTGATACCTAGAAGACATCTCCTTGAAAAAGATTTTATAGTTTGTTCCAACAGACACCTTTTATTCTAGTTATCAGATCTTTCTTCAGACTGCTTTTTCTCTGTATGAATATGAAAGCAGTTTTTACAAGGAGCTGCTAAACAATTTCTTTATGTGACCATAGCAACATCCTATGATAAAAGCACATTTCCCTGAAAAGTAGAATTAAATTGATCCGTGTTACTGGTGCTAAATAGCAGTCATTCAAATAAATAGTCTTATTCAAGTCAAAGAGATTACTTTTGTGAGAACCTAATTTCGGTAAATATATACTTTTAAGTTTTATATGCTTTATACCAGAAGCACCATCTTAAATTCAGGCCCTCTTAAAATGAAATGGGATTTTATGGTCAGGAAGTGGAAAAAACAGCAGCATGAAAGGTAATGAAAATTACAAAGAGCTAATACAGTGAATCTTGACCCTTTCATGACAATTAGCTGAAATAAGTTCAGAGAAAAACTGGTTCCCTCTTGTTGGAATGTAACAAATTCATGAATTAACTTCTTAGTTTACAGGAAAAGCAATAAGATCAGTGTGATTGTAGATTATTTAATTATGTCACAGACAATGCTAATCAATGCACCTAAATATAAGTGAAATATAGAACTAAGATTGGAAAGCCATTTTTCAAAATCGCAAACTGCACTGTTAAATCACAAATTTATTCGCAGCTAAGGAGTGCAGACTTCAAACCAATATATCTAACTACTGACGTTTATTTATGTGCAACATCAATGTGATTTAGACACCTAAATCCAACAGGCACTCTGAACATACCAGCTTGAATTACAAGCTTTTTGAGCAAGATAAGCCCTGATGTAATGCAACCACATTGACAAATCTAGAATTTTACTTTATATAAGGCATGGCATACATCTGAGCTGAAAGAGAATCAGAGCAGTCACCTGTAAATAATAGTACCCAGACCTGGAACAAGGTGCTTAAAATAATATTTTAGGAATAAAACACTGAAAACAACTTCCATTGTCATCACGTCTAACCCCTTGTTACCTGAGAAAATCTGTATTGTACAGCCCAGTCCATTTCATAAGCGGTCTCTCATCAAATTGGTTAGATGGCATAACCAAAGTAGACCTAAAGAAAGGCTACTTCAAAAACTCATTCTTAAGGCTACGAGTTCCCTACTATTCTAAAGTTTACCATATCTGTTTTCATTGTCCTTGATCCTTTGTCTCTTGTGCATTTGCTCTTTGACCTCCATGGTATTTGACCAGCATTGTTTCTCCTTCTGAAAAATTTCTAGCAAGCAATTATGCAATCTATGAGCTAGATAGAAAAAGACAGGCTCTTTCAGCACTCTGGTAAAATGAGCTACCTGCTCCCTACTTTTCTGATTACTCCAGCAGCCTTTCACTAGGCTTCCTCTTGATGACTAGAATTCAACAAAGCATTCAGGTCAAGGCCATAACAGTGAGTTTTGGTTTTGTAATGGTTTCAGTATTTCAGTAGTTGAGTGGAACATTTTCTTTCTATTTCCAGTAAATTCTTGAGATTTATCACATTAAAAAAGGCAAATCTATGTGTAGCAGCAACATTATTGGCGGAAAAATGGCAGTAAGCAGAAAAATTTAATATACCAGACTGGAAGTACACCTTTGTCAAGATGGTTTTCTCTAATTCCAGTTGGTTTCACAGAGAGAAGGAAAGTGTTAACATAACTAACATGTTGTTACAGAGGGTCTCAAATAAACAACCAACCACCAAAAATTAAAAATTTATTGTTAACACAATTAACTATCTCTCCATAAATTACAGGTTCGAATGTCTGTGAGAAGAGAACAGAACAACATCCTAGGGTTTAATGACAACCCAAAATGCAGAACAAAGAACTCCATAGGGTTTAAGGACAACCTGAAATGCGGAACAAACCACCACTCGACAACCCAAAACGCTCTATCACTCACCTGACAAGTGAGGACTCTCAACCTCGAGGACCTGCTCAGGGTAGCGTCCAGACCCAAGGAACCTCGAGGAGTTTCCTTGGGCAGAGTCCTGACCCAAGGGGAGAGTCCTCAACCACAGCGTGCTGCTCCAGGGGACAAGCTCCAAATGGCTCCCCCAGGGGACTCCATTTATACCCAGGCCAAATCTGACCTGTGGTCAATAGCGGCTCCCATTGGCCAAAGGCCCCAACTGCCATGAAGCCCTGAGAACAAAGGCAGTCAGGAGCTGCTACACTTCAGCAGCCAAGAAGCTCTGCTTTCGTTGGGCGGGTGCACCTGCCACACATGTCACTGTAGTACAGCCAGTGCCCTGGCAGCCTGCCCCAAAGAGTACCCAGTTCTCCACCGAGTTCTGCTGCTCATTCAAGTTGTTCAGTGGTAACAGCCCCAGAGCTGCTTTGATCTGTCATGCTTTCACCAAAAAAAATGAAACAAACAAACAAAAAGATTTTAATTTCACCAGTGCAAAAGATTGCCATTTGTAACTGGATCAAAGAATCTATTTTATGTTCAGATACTGCAGCACTTGGCTGATGCCTAAAACCAATACATTAAAGGCCTGTCCTCCACTCATAGAAAACACTGGAAGCTTGGCACAGGATAGAGCCATGGACCCTGAAACATCTGACTGAAACAAAACAAATTACCATACTGTGCACCATTAAAAATTAGAGCTAGAACAGACTTGTTCCTTAATTTTTGCCAAAGTTATTGGCTCACAGGGACAGATGGAGTCCTACTGGTTTTGGATTAAAGAGTGGTGTGACCACTGATGCCACAGAAAATGAAAAATTTTTGAGATACCACAATGACATTTTGTGCTGTATCTACTGATTCCTTTAAGCTTGCAGGAATTAGTTCTCCAGACTGACTTGCACAACCGTCTACCTATAAAGTTAATCAAAGCAAAACTGACTCTATGCAGCTGAGCATCTCAAGTAGTTAAAAGGAAAAATTATCCTTTCCATTTAGTTGTGATACATAGAAATCATAAGAATATCTGACATTCTGATGCAGACTAGATATTAGGAAGCATTTCTTTACAGAACGGGTTGTTAGGCGTTGGAATGGGCTGCCCAGGGAGGTGGTGGAGTCCCCATCCCCGGAGGTTTTTAGGAGTCGGGTCAACATAGTGCTGAGGGATATGGTGTAGTTGGGAACCGTCAGTGCTAGGTTAATGGTTGGACTGGATGATCTTCAAGGTCCTTTCCAACGTAGATGATTCTGTGAGAACTTCCTCCCAAATCACTGCAAAAAAAGGAGAGAAGAACCTTAAATATGGTAATAGCTGCTCTGCATACCTCCAGAACATATTAACAAAATCAAAAATAGCTGTTTTCTATTCACCCCAAAATCTATACTACCTATTTTATGTATTCTATAGTATTCTCTTTGAAAATTAAATAATTTACTCCTTGGATATCTTTTAATATAATCTGAAGGAATGTTTTTATTACTCTCACCTTGAACCCAAAATCTTTCATTTAGTTGTATTATCAAGTGTCTATTCTTATGGCCTACGGTAAAACTCAAATGCATTGTCTCAGAATGGAAATGGATATGCTGAGGCTGTACAAAACCCACCTAAATACACTAGATTGGAAAAGTTTGTGTCTCAGACTTGACTCCAATAAAGCAATGAAAAGAAAAAAGAATCATTCTTCCTTTCTGGGATACCTTCATGTATTAAAGAGAGATTAATATTTTAAAAAAAAAATTCCAAAATTTGGAATTCCATCCAATTCAAAACTATTATTTAAAGTAAAATAGTCTCTTTAATCTCAGAAAAGTTTGGTGTATAAGGTATTAACAAATGCTTTTTCTTTTCACAGTTAATTTATTCATTACCACTATTTTTTTTAAATATTATCTTTCTTTCATCAAATAAGACTCTCAATATGCTTAGATACATGAAAAGGAACAAATCTACTCTGAACAAAAGGTTTTCTTATTCAAAACATTATTATTATTATTTAAACTGGGGGAAATATACATAAAAACAAATCTGAGAAAAAATACAAAGCATTACTGAGAAAGTTACCAAGAAACCACTGTTTAATGCCAAGTAAGAATAATATTGTCTATCCAGTTAGTGAGCCTATGTGAGAAAAGTATCTTTGTTAAATCATAATACACTATCAGATATGAAATTCCAATACAAGATGCAATTTTAATTGTAACTATCAGCAGATGAAGCTACAGAAATAACACGAAATGCATGGCACAGTTGCTGGAGGCATTGGAAACAGAGATAATTTTATAGCACAGTCCTTTCCAGAGACGAGCTAATACAATCAATAAGAAATATAGCTGACCTTGCAGTGTCTGTAACATTCGATAAATATCTAGTACAATCTACTAGCATCTGCTTAAAATTAATCTATAACAACACCTTATTGTCTAGTAAAATGAACACATCTGACGTGACCAGCAATATCACTGCTCCCAAATTTACAAAAGAGAATCCTAAAATAGCTAGTTGAACAATTTCATGTCTGTACTGTTGGTAAATAAGCTCAGAAATAGTGCCAGTGTAATTAGTTTGTTTAAGGTCTTTTAAAAAAGTAATAGCAATATCAGTACACTCTCTGGTGTTGCTACAGTAACACCAGAGTAAAAGCAGTTTATTATTAATCACTCCTGTAAACATATAAGGAAGGAATACACACACACACGACACAGGTTTTTACATTTTTAACCACAGCAGATTTAAACTAGTAGAATAAATATCAATCAGATTTAAAACTATTTTTAGATCCCATTTTTTTAACTGAATATCTTCCTTCCAGAACATTCATTGGAGCAAAATCTCACAGGGAAAAAAAAAAGCAAACACACATACAAAAACCAAGGTATCAGGGTGAGAGACAGTTCTTCTAGTTAAAAAGTAATATATATCCTGCCATATGTGTGGCTGAATAAGAATGTCTGAAACATTACAAGGGCTATTTATGCTGTTATTTGCAAGCTTCTGCATTCTAGCTTTACAAGAACACATTCAGATATGTTTACATAAGGTACATGACTTCAAAGGAAAATTTTGCAATATTTCTTACAGTAGCAAGGAATCATGTGTTAATGAGAAAGAATAAGTTGTTTATGGGCTGCAGAAACATTCTGACTGCAAAATATATATTAGTATTAATAATAATAGCCAATACTTCAGCCATGTTCATTGCAGCCAAAATGTGATCTCTTCTGTTTTATCATTGTGCATAACAATCAACTCACTCCTCCATTAATATTACCAGCTTTGACTTTTTTCCCTTTGGTTTTTTGTTGCTATTTTTCAGTAATCCATAATTCTGAGAGCATTCCTTGCAAAGACTGTAAGGACATAATTTAACCATCACTCAAACTCAATTAATTTTTCACCATTCTATAGAGCTGGTTTAATTCAATGTACAATTATTCATATGATAATTTAAGTAACAAAAATGCTAACATTTGAAAATGTCTCAAAAGAAACATGCCAGTCCTCCTCTTGCTCTATTCACTACAACAGATATCTCAATGTCACTTGATTTTCATAAGAGTTCTGCAGCTGTTTGCACTTTCATTTTCAGAACTTGGAATTAAAGAACAAATATGCAAAGGTGGTATTCATCTTTCATAGAATAGATAAAGCCCAAAATATTTTGGTAGAACAGGGCCTATTTTCTTGAATTACAAACATGTTTATGTTCTTTCAACTTAGTATTACTTCTTGCTTGTACTTGTAGCACCTCTGCTATGTTTTATATTATTCCTTGAATCTGTTGCAGACAACCCACCCAGAGAGCCAGACTGCTCCACGAAACATGCCCTTAAACACCGTTGGTCTGTTTATTTACAGATTGCCACTAAAATTTTGCTTTTAAAAAGGTCACTGTTCCTTCCACTGTTTTAGAATCTATTTTATATTTCTAGTCTATCGGTAAAGCTGCATTATTGTTACCACCATTTTTCTCTGCTTTTTTGTGTTATCAAAAATTCTTAAAATATATGCTTTTGAAATCATATGATTAAATAAGACTACAAGACTCACGTTTCTTCTTTTTTTTCTTTTTTAAAATAGAGTAAATCCTGAAAATAGAAAACCAGAATTATTTATGAAATAAAACCAACCATGTTTGTATTTACCTTAAAGTTCAGGATATTCATGGCAGCATTACAACTGAGAGGTCTAGATTTGTGTGGAGATAGTTGGGGTTTGGGGGAGGAGGTTGTTTCAGTTAGTTGGAGGTGGGTTGGCACTTGGAGTTGACAGTAGCAGTTGCACAGTATGGTAATATTTTTTAATAATATTGAATTTTCCTGTATCATATAGATACAACAACATTTTCCAAGTAAGTGAATAAATTTTTATTCCCTCTTCCCTCAGAAAAATCACTCCATATAAGCCTTGTCTCTTGATCTGACATATGGCTTTGGCTGCAAAAAGACCTTATCGGAAGCCAAGCCTTGCTCTGAAGCCCTTCAGGGAAAAGCACTGAAAGCCACACCATCAGCTAAACACTCAGACCTAGATGTCACTGGGAGAGGAGGTAAACAAAATGTCTCAAGATGATTTGAGGACAAAGATAATGGTGAAGAGTGGGAAATTGCTTTCATCAATATTAATGGAAAACACCATACTGAAAACTGAGCTGCTCACATATTCTGAGTAAAAGATTGAACTGTATAGAGGTGACTAACTTAAATTACACTGGTTCTCTTTTGTGTAAACAAAAGCACCTTAGTTGTTTAGTCAACTTTAGTTGACATGCAAGGCTGACACTATTCAGCAACAATCTCAGCAGCTGAGATTGTTGAAATTACCTCTTCCCCAGGAGTTGGAATGGCAATGGGCCATCAGGAAATACAGGCCTTTCAGCATCACAAATCCTGACTAGCAGGTAACAGGGCCACCTATTTTCGCTGCCAGCTCACCACCATTTTCAGGAGACAATATTTACCTCCACTGCAGGGAAATTAAAGCCCAAGCAGAGCTTCAACTCAGAAACATATGGAGGTCTAAGCAGCAGGCTGCAG
This sequence comes from Strix uralensis, assembly GCF_047716275.1. Lineage (NCBI taxonomy): Eukaryota > Metazoa > Chordata > Aves > Strigiformes > Strigidae > Strix > Strix uralensis. The sequence goes on from NC_133975.1 coordinate 46,666,935, forward strand.
ATTCAATCTCTATGAAACATGCACAACATATAGAAATTGGCAGCTGCTGCTTTACTTATAACCAGCTGGGACATTTGAGATCATCAGGTTGTATTCACAATGAAAAAATTCAGTTGACACGGGATTTTTGTCTGTCCTAATGAAAGTACTGGAGTGAGTAAGAAAAAAAATAAACTTCCATCAATCCTCACATCCATCTGAATTTAAATTCAGATCCTAGGTATAATGCTGGCAGAACAACTGCACTGGACTACTCATTTGCCAAACCAGGAAAAAATGTGAGTATGAGCCATGAAGCTAACAATTCAGGGAAGCTGAGCTTAGGCTGCTAGTGAACCCTCTGCAGCAGGGCTCCAGGAACCATGCTCCAACATGCAACACAGCAACTGTCCAGCCAGGAGATGAGAAGGTACAGAGAGGCTGCCCCAGATATGACAAGAGATCACAGACAGATTCCTTGTCCCAGCAGTCAAGGTCACCTGCATGTGTCACTATTTATTAACCCATAGGGCAATACTGAATTGGAGTTCCTACAACAGTGGCATCTCTTTCTCAGAGAGAAATAAGTTTAAAAGATCAGCTTTTTGCTGATACACTGAACATTAAAATTCAGTCCATTCCTTCAGTGGAGCATTTTTCTGAAGACCTCTTCAGAACCTGACTTGCCGTTTTTGCTCATGGATTAGAACACTGCTGTATGTGGAGAGCTTAACAATAGTAATTCACAACATATTTATGAATGAAATTCATTTTTAGCATGATATCTTAAGTAAGAAAGAGTTGTGCAGTCAACACACTCCACATGCACGCCCGTCTCTTACCTCTGCGTGTACATCTGGCACTTAGCTCACCTCAAAGTAATTATTTAATCTATTGACTAATCTTAAAAGAATTTGAAATAGGGGTGTGGTCTCAGATTCAGCATCCAAAGAGAGTCTTAATCTGCTTCAATTGCTCTCAAGGGATGCTGTGAGCCATCACATATAATTAGAAATAGCAGAAGACAACAACATGCACTCAGTAATGAGGCACAGAACAACAGGCTTTTACAGCATGACCTACTTTCTTCTTCACTGTTATTCAGGTGTGTTGTCCGTTACAGATTTTGGGGTAAATAAGAACACTGCTTTAGTTTTGAAGGCACTGATCACGAAAAAGCATTTTGATTATGCAAATTTTTTTTTTGCACTTTTTATATGGAGAGTTTTAAAGCATTTAACTAGAAAAAGCTCCCAGTGAACTAGGAAAAACATTCAACCTTAGAGACAGTGCAAAAATATGGAGAGGGTTAGGTTTTAGGGTACATAACTTTTGCTCATACCAATACCACAAAAACCTCACTGCATGAATTTATTAGGTAGAGGGACAAAATGGCCATATCATTTTGGTGTAACATATGTGAAGAGAAGCTCATATGACCTCACAAAATTCTATCAAGTTTGAGGTAAAAAGTATGATCAAAAAATTAAGTGTGAAGCATTGCCATACAGTGATGAAGATGGAAGAGAGAAATGGAGATAAAAATGGGGGGTGATGTGACTGAATCTTTGATATTCAAACTCTCAACTGGGAGAATGATATTCAAACATAGTCAGAGTAGCATGAATTTAAAAGACCATAAAAATCAATGGTGTAAGTAAAGAACAGGGTTGATTCTACAAGCTTTAAATATTCTTACTAATGGATCATATGCTATCTACTTTCCTACATTAATGATGAGCCAGTTTTACTCCCAAATGGTAACGCTGAGTCCACTTAAGACTTTCTGAACAGAGCTAAGAAAAAAAATTAATTTCCCTGAATATTTCCATATCTCCTTCATTAACCACAATGTGCCCCCCGCAAAAAAAAAAAAAAAAAAAAAAAAACCACACCAAAAAAACCCACACCCAGGGGAAACTAACAAACCAAAAAAAACCACAACAAAAAAACCCAAACAAACAACCAAAAAAAACCCCAGAAAAAATATCCTTTTGGAAATCTTTATTTCCCAAGTGGAAAATTTCCTGAAAATGTCTATCTTCCAGGAAGTTGGATTTCTAAAAAAAAAAAAAAAAAGTAAATTGAGTATGGAAACAAGTCATTAGTCTTTACCCATTCCAGAGCACAAGTCTAATATTATTAGGGCAGGTAGAGAGAGAAAACACGAAACAGACAATCCATGAAGTTCTGGTCCTTAGAAAAAAGTTCTGTAGTGTCCACATAATTCAAGAGTTGCCCTAGGAAAGTTGCAATTAATGAAAAGGTGAGTGCTAATTACAAAGCCTGAAAGAAGGAAGTAGAAGGCTCCCAACCATCTGCAGACTGAGCAGAAAGCTGATTGTATACTAGTTATTGCTGTGAAATTAGTTGACAAAACCAAAAAGGAAAAAAAAATACAAAAGAAAAATTTATTTTTGAGCAAGAATATATTCCTCCAGTATTGGGGTTTTTTCAGAGATTTTAAAATTGGTGTCAATTATTTTGAGGCAAGTTTCTAAACATAACAGTTCAAAATCAAAATTTAAAACACTGCATTTTATCTTCTTTTTACTTCTCTCTTTCTGCATGAAACCATTCTTCTCAGCCTTCAGGTTACCAACAAAAAGATCATAAATTTTATCCATCCTTCTTCTATCAGCTTTTACCAACAAATGGCATTGTTTCAATTTTATTGGAACCTGTCCCACAAGCTTTCATGTATGCTCCATTCTCCTCTTGGTTCTAAGATAGAGTAGGAGGCAGAAGTAAAAATCTTTGTGTCATCATTGTACCAAGAACACTAAAGCAAATATGTTATCACATAAATATTAGTGTAACAAAAATAAATTAATACATATTCTTTTTCAAAGGAACCTATGTGGCAATTTCCATTGTTTCCTAATTAATTTAGGCAAATGAAAGAATATATTTGTCTTTTGAATAGTGTACATACATATCTTTGATGGGTTTATTACATGTCTTATGTAAGCTATATTTGAATTAACAGGTATTTGAATTTATATTTAAATTAATATTTATTTAAATATATATTTATAAATATATCCATTAGATATATATTTTTAAAAATTAGGAAATGTTCAGTATTAATTTCTGCTAGGAGAAAGATCTTTACCTAAGAATTAAAATGCCAAATCTCACACATGCATGTGGTAAGAAAATACAGGCTTTCTTATTTGAACTGACCTTTAGATCAGTGACCTCCTCCTTTTGCCCTAAGCGTCTGTCAGACAGGCACTGTCACAGAACACCATTGCTAACCTTCAACCTTCAATTCTTCTCTCGTACTGTGCACTATAGTTCAGGTTACACCTACCATCCCCTGAGCCATTAAAAAACTCACAGATTTTGCCTGCGGGGCACTTATTGTAGCTCTAACTTTCTTTTCTCTTCAGTATTTCAAAAGCCAGATGGTACGGCTAACACTCACTTTCTCTCATGTAGTTTTCTTGGATAAGAGTGACTGTCAGTCTACATAGTTTTTAACAGTAAATAATGAATTTATTCAGTGCTACAGAAAAACCAGGCTGAGTTTTAGACAGAACCAACAATTTCAAAACCTGCTCAGTTTTAAAACACTTGCAATTCCGCTTGTCAGCAATGAACTCCAGATTGCCAACCTGTCATTTCAAGTGAAAAAAACCCTTTGACATTCTTGAATAGTGTTAACGGAAGCTTTTTTTCTTCTTTCTTCTCCTTTTTTGTCGTTTTTGCTAGTTTATCTTGTGGCCACTACTTTATTAGAACCTGACTTTAAAGTTCATTCTGGTATTCATTAAGGATAAAGAGATATATGCAATGGCAACCTCCAGTACACTGCCATCACTGACACTGATGGTACTTTTGCCTAGCAATTTAATCTCATCCTGACCAGCCATCAGGCACCTACATGCAATTAATAAATAAAATAAAAAGTTTTAGATTAATTTTGTGTCAAACTGCTTTACAAGCAAGGACACAATTTCCTGACGAGTCAGATTTAAGCTTTGCTCACATAGGAACATCAAAACCCAAATAACAAAATTAAAATGTAGACTCAGACAAAGACTTGTCATAAAGATACAAAATTTTTATCATGTGTGTAGTCAGACTGCAAACAGATATGATATAGGATTTCATGACAAAATTGAATGACGTAGACCTAAAGAAGGCGAGGGATTTTATACCAGCCATGATCTACAAGTAGAGCAGTATTCTAAGACTTCAGGACAGTAATTATGTTGAACAACTGAATGCTTTCACTTTGCTGCATAGCTTTTATCTAGGGACCTATGTTTTCCTTGTCATTTGGCAACTTTGTGTCAAATCAACTTACCCGCTATATAAATTAATTGCTATGCCATTCTGAGGTATATTTATATGAATAAAGAAAACTGTTGAATTTATTGGATGTCTGAAGGCACAGGCACACAAAGTGAAATAGATGTGCAGCTGGGGAACAACAACAAAAAAAAATGCACATAAATTAAGGATCTAAATTTTTCACACAACTGCCTGCACAATGCCTCTGTATATCTCCCTAATATTACTTAACTAAAATAAACCATATAAAGATAAATACCTAGGAAAATATTTGTTCTTATTTTGCTCTGATTTTAGCAAACTGGACAGCTGGCATGAAGAGAAATGAATAAAACTTGTGAAGTTGTATAAACTGTGGTAAAATTTGCAGGCTGGCTGACCAGTTATCTATTATCCTTTCTTTGGGGAAAGGACTCTATCAACCTGCATTTCATACTAAGATGAAAGAGCAGGCGTGCTTTGTGCTGTTGTTATAGTCTATGTGTGACAAGTTAGTTTACTTCTGCTAGTGTATGAGGGTGTGTTGTCATGTACTAAACCAAAGTGCTTTGCTTAGAAAAGGCAATTTAAACTGTGAGTGGGTACCTCTAACCCAAATGGGAGCCTGCTAGCTCTCCATCTAGGCTGCCACATTCATTGGGAGCCCTGGGCCTGCATCTTACCATTGCCATGTCTCATTACAAATGCCTTTGCTGAACATCTCCAGCTGCCAAAGGGCAAGGGGGTGGTTAACCCAGGGCTGGTAAGACCAAAGTTAATCACCATAGTTCCTAGGGTCTCCAAGTTCAGTTATAGTAGATAAAGACCATAGGGAAACCACTGAAGAACTGGGCAGCAATGACTAAGCTTGTCCTCTTGTGCTTTGATTGCTCCTTGCTATCTGCTTGGAGTCCAAAAGTGGATTTTTAGCAGAGCTGTTTCTCCCTGTACTTTTGATTAAGGGAGGTACTCTGAACACTGCCTCTGAAATAGTTCACTGATAAGGCTAATACAGGCATAGGACTCCAGGGCTTTTAAAAAGATTTTTTAAAGTCCAGTTTACAGGAGGCTGAAAGCACAGCTTCAGTACAGAGAACACCAGAACAACAGGCTGGGAGAGAATTTTTCAGCCACTGCAGGAAGACTGTTCCCCTCTTGCCCGCTGAAGTTCACTTGATTTGAAAATGGAGCAAATACAGGATAGTTATTACAAATGCTTCATAAATGGAGGTTTGAGATAAACGAGAAGTGGAATTGAGAGTAGAGGGGTTCTCCCTTTTCAGGGAAATTGAAAGCAGCTAAATTGCACTGCTTCCAGGTTTCGGCTTGGCTTTCTTGTGGGGTTTTTGGCTTTTGTTTTGGGGTTTTTGTTTTTAATGTGAAATACAGCTCAGAAAATATGGCCTTGTGTGAACCAACAAAGTATATAAAGAATAATGCCAGGATTTTTTGTAAGTATAGTTCATCCCACTGTTATCATTTGCTCTAAACACTTTGGGGTAGTTTGTTCTGCATGTCTCACTTTTCAGCTCAGAGAGGCTGTATTTTTCTTTCTCTAAGAGGAGTACAATGACTTTCTAATTATCTGAGAGACAGATGAAAGTTATTGTAACTGGCCAAGTATACAAATTCATGCCCTAAAATGTTATTTATCAATTAAAAAAAAAAATCTAAATTTAATTTTTAAAAAACTTGGACTGGCACATCTATAACTCAGTTCATCATCTGGGATGGAATGTGAATATGGTTTTGTAGGCACAGGTACACTTTAATCAAAGATATGATAAGAATGTTCAGAAAAAACATACTTTGCTTTTCCTTTAGACTCATGTTAGAATTATAATCCCAGTTATTTGCAGAATGGAAGCTTTAAAATATCCATTGTCTGGGTAAAGCAAGGCAAACAGCTTCCTGTTTTGATGGGGTTTTTTTGAATATTATAAACAATGTTAGTCACAACACTTAGAATTACTTCTAGAACATATCACAGATTCTCAATTTCCTATGTTACAAAACTCTACATTCAGACAGAATTTTCTCTCTCATGGAATCTATCTAGAAAAGAAAATTCTTCACCAGAGCATGCCTGTACCTTGTCATATGACAGTGGAAGTGATGGTTTTGGTCTTGCATTACCCTCCAAAAAAGAGACAAATATCAGTAATAGTCAAATAAGGAGATTTATGTCTTCCTAAGCAAGTAAACATAATTCTTAAGGATACATTAGTAACACCAAGATAGTATCTTCATAAATGTCCACACAGAAAAATAATATTTTTTATACAGTATGCTCTATAGGTTTAAAGTGCAATTTATAGGAGTGAAAAATGCAACTAAGCTTCACACATAAGACATATTTTAAAACAAGCCACTTGGAAAACCCATCTAAACTTCACATAGAAAAACAATCCCTGATAGCATTTAAGTATTACTAGTGTCAGAATGTTAGCTCTGTGAAAATGGCTATATGTGGTAAGGTTGGCCACATCTATTTTTTTCTTTTAAAACATTTTTAACCTCCAGAACCATACTCTACCTAGTATTTAAGAGTAATTAAAAATTTTGTTAACATAAAACCTCCAAAATAAAACCAGCTGTAAAATGCTCACAACTTAAAAAAAAAAAAAATAGAACACCATATTTCTATTCATGTCCTAAAATAAACATAGTAAAAAATTAAAAAAAGATGAAAACAAAAGTATGCACATTTAGATTATATATGTCTGTATATGAATTGCGTGAAAAGTTTAAGTACACTGCTAAAAAACCTATGCTCTCCATGAAAAGTTCTGGAGATATTTTATTGAAATATTCTCCCAGTTCCAGCTACCCAACAGGAAAAATGACAAAGTATCAGCAGACAATTAGCTGCTAATTGCAATAATGGAACTAATACTGAAATCAATTCAACAGGATCATTCTTATCTTCTCATACTCTGTTTTCTTCAAAAACAGAAAAGTTTAAGATTCCTGTTTCTCTACTCATTTTGTATCAATCAAATTTAATACAACTCACATGATTTTTTTCTAACTTCAAGTTATATTATTTTTATATTTCAAATAAGGTTTATGCTGCAGGTAGACAAAGAAAATGAGCAACAGGAAGAAAAACAGAAAAATCACTGACCAGTAAAGAAATGTCTGAACTAGTTTTATAGTTGAAGTTTACAGAGAATTATAAACGTCTGTGGAATTATAATCTTGAAGATGGGTGGAAGAAAGACTAAGAGGAGGCAAGGTTCAAGAGTACAAACTAGACTGAGAATTGGAAGGCATTTGTTGAAATCCACAGCTACAAAACTTTTTCCTATGTAACTGTGACACTTAATGTAAAATCCACCAAATGGACATGAGTTATTCCCATGCAGCATGTAGGGATTAGGAGTAATACTCAGAGATGTTGCATTATTCAATGCCCCTAGAAAGGGTAAATCTTTGCAGGACAATAAGAATATAAACACATAAAGTATCCAAAGGGAGAGATGAAAGATTCAGATGACTAATCTGGATAATTTCCAAAAATGCCTTAGACAATACTGCCTCCCTACAAACCTGTAGATATGCAGTCTCAGTTGTACTAATGGGCAAAATGCTCTCGGATAGCTCAGCTATCGATATCAACATGTTTTCTCCCCAAACCCCAGCTATGCTATCTGATTTCTGGAAGACAGGATTATTGTATTAATCCAGACCTGATTTTTTTCAGAATAAATGTGAATTCCACAACCTATGTGAATTCCACAACCCACAACAGCGAAAGGCCCAGGCACAACCCAGAAGCAGAAGCAGCTTGCAAGAATGGATCCTGGCTTCCCTTATAAGTCATTCTCCTCTCATCATTTTAAGTAATGAATAAATGAAGTACAAAAAAAGAGTGCCCAAATCTTACTACTAATAAGCACAAACATAAAAGGAAACAAAAACTTGCTAACTGTGCATCTCTAAATCCAATCAAGGCTGAGAAAAATCATTACTTCAAGAAGTAGACTTTAAGTACATTTATACATGCACCGTTTCTTTTTGGAAAGGTCAATTAAATGTCAAAGTGTAACTAAAAAATGAGAAATTATTTAACATTCAGCAGTTACAGCTTGCCTGTTGGTATACATTACATCTAATTATGCACTTCACAATCATTTCAGAAAAGAAGTTCATAAAACATTTACAAAATATGTTCAGCACATTAGTCATAACTAGATTTTTAAAAATACTTTCAGAAATACAATTAATTGGAAATTGACTCTACTTATTTAAAGTGTCAGCAGACAAAGGAATAAAGTGTCAGCAGACAATATATCTGCAAAATCCCTGGAATACACATTGTATCTTGTAAGATATTACCATGAACAAATAAAACAGGCCACCACATATTTATGAGATTTTTTTCATCCTTGACTAGTTATATCTGTTATTAAAGGATTTTAAAAAATAATAAATACATTCCTGTGAAATCTGCTTTATAAAAATGCATATTTTGAAAATTGTGATGCAGCTACTAGCAAACTAGCAGTAAATGCCAGAGGAAATCACAGACCACCGAATGTTTGCTATATGGTAGTCAATAATACTGTCAGTATTAAAAAAATATCTCTCCTGTGTTTTCCTACTTGGAAGTATCCCACAAATCATAGACAAAAAGATAATCATGTATTTTATAAATCATTCTTTTCAAAGTTACACTGTGTACAAAACATATTACTAAGAACCAGATTCTCATACCCTCATTCTCACTAGACACCTTCTTTTTGGTCAGTCATGCAGCAAGGTGACATTAAAACAAGAGAAAGGGTATATGAAACCTTACCACCAAAGAATTAAACCAGTGCAGCAGCAAGACAGCCCTCAAATGGGTCAGCAGGAAGCCAATAAGAATGTAGATACTTATTAATCATCAAAATAAGTTACACCTGCATTCATTTTACTAATTGTAATTTAGTATTCCTGGATTTTTCAGAAGACAGATGTTTCCTTTCTAGCCATTGTGAAAATAATTTGTTCATCTTTTCAGTTTTGTGCTTCTGGAATTAATCTAACCTTACCCTAGAGAAAAACCTCTACTATTTTATAGAAACCTACAGGTAACAAAATGTCTTTAGGTTGTCAACAAGTAGACTCCTGAACCTCCAAAGCAATGTCAGCTCCTGCAAAATGGCCAAGAGTACAGTGGTCCCTCAGCAGTCTCTGAATTCCCCAGGATTGTGACCAGCAGCTCTGTGAATTCATCCCACCATTGCAGAGGGCCCCTGGACTTACTGGAGCAATTGTTCCTAATTTGCTGGAGCACAATATTAATTACAATGAAGAATCTAGTTCTGACTGACCACCCCTGACTGACTGACCAATTTTAGTTGCTATACACATATAGAGCCACTAATCACAGTCGTTGATTCTCACATTTCATTGTTCTACCATCCCTTCTACTTCTTCATTTACATCAGACCTGTTACACTGCAATTTTTAATTCCTTTCTCTTCATTCTCTAGTTCTTCATGACTCCACAATCTGTTTCCATGACTCTTTTCAGATAAAAAGTACTTTTTCTTTGTGACTGTATCCCTCACAAAAATATATATACATTAATATGCAAAAAGGCAAAACTTGATTGATACTCACATCTGTGTATGATTTCACTCTTATTCCTTGCTTGTTTTCATCTCAGAAGGATTATTACATTGTTTTTACATCATCACTCTGGGTAGGTCGAAGTGCAGAACCATGTCACTTTCATAGAGGTATTGAAGAACGTTGTCTATGGGCACTATAATAGCAACAAAGGTGTTCCCATTAGTGTGGCACATTGGTTGCTCACTGGATATTAGAGCAACAGAGCTGTGCAAAGCAGTCAAAGCCTGAACCAAGAATCAGTAATATGTGGGAAAGGATTCCTCAGTGAAGGGAGTGAGAACAGTGCCTTGATCATGAAGTAGTTTTAATTATGCAGACAGTTAAAATCTGTATTCTTCCATATCTATGTTCATGAACATCAATAGTGAAGTGAGTTATTTTGTTAGCCTGCACACCAGTCAAATCCATGTGCATGTCACGTGTGAAGATTTGGTAGTACTGGGTGCCTGTAGCTTTGAGTTTCCAAAATATCACTGACATTTTTCTATCTTACTGACCATAGCCGCCAAGGAAGCTATTTAGGGCATAGTCTCAGTGAAACCTTTAATTTTATTGTTTGTTTGTGTAAAGAATGTCTTGCTATGAAACTTCAGTATGAATTTTAAAAGGTATAAAGTTGACAAATCATTAAAATAATGATTCTAGTAGAGCACAGTGGTGAATAGGTATGCCCACAACTGACTGATAACTTGCATACAAGCTAGTAAAATTGAGACTATATTGATTGCATTTTAATTGAGACAAAAGAGAAGGCCTTTGAAGAATGCAGAGTCTAGTATCTTTATATTGGTGGATTTACTGGTGCACTTAAATGTAAGAGCAATTAACTGTTAAGTTCAACTTACTGAGTTTGAAGCTGTTTGGTAGCCAGGGAGAAAATTTTGCATTGATTTCACCAAGTAGAAGCAAGGTACCCAAGAGCTTCCCACACCAGCAAGCAGGCAAGAGGCATACGGAAGCCATCCATTGCCAGTTTTCCACCTGTTCTTTTCCAGTGGCAAGCTATGTTAGCTTGATGGCAACTTTGACATATTTTAACCTTCAAATCAGCAAGATCAGATTAACTGACTTTTGCCACAAAATTAAAACCCTGTAGAAGAACAAGCTGAGCAAGGGTCTCTGTAAAGACTTTTTCTGTAAAGCCTCTTAGAAGTGACTCCTGGTCATTGCATTTCCCTTCATAGCATGACTCAGTTTCTACTCTGATACGTTACTAGTGTCAGTGCTTAAGGTTCGTTTCATCAGATACCAAGTGTAATGAAGACCGAATTTATAGATGGGGTATTTCATGTCAAAACTTCATCAACAAGACACCATTGGCACAACTTGTAAACTACAAGTATGCATTGGGTTTGTCAAATCATTAAGATTTCCAACCTTTTGAGATGTACAGCATCAGTGCAGTGTTATGTGAAGCAGACATACTCTGTCCTCCAAATCGTCACATATACAGGATTCTACACACATCTGTTAGCTATACAGGTGTAAAAGTTATTCTAACTTTAAAAGTCTTAATTAAAGCTTTTAGACTCTCAGCCTCTTTGGCTGTTGACTCCTAGATGCTCTGTGTTGGAAACAATTGAGAGCTATTCCTTCCAAACTCTGAAAAGAGTGCAAGATTGCAATCATTATTTTTATAATACTTTAGCATCTGCAGTTAGTCCTCATGATCAAAGATAATCTCATCTAGTCATTAGTTTTGGAAAATATTATTGCAACTAAAAACACTATATGCAGAAGTTTACTTTTGTACATTTTGGGTACACAGTGCTCTTTATCTAAGAAACTTCACAGTTAGGTGGCTATAGTGGTTTGCCAGCTAATGATCATATTATCCAACCACTTTGCAATGATATTACATGCTTGATTAAAGAGCTGGATGTAATATGTGCTCAGATAATGCATGACTTGACAAATTTATTTCTTGCATTTTCAAAATATTGTTTCAAAAACCCTTATACCCTCATATGTGTTTTTAACTCAACATTTTTTTCCAGTATGACTTGGGCCTTGGGCTTAAGCAGTTAACCATTCTAAGCATTCACCTTCCCTTACTTCAGGCTCCTGGCTATGTGAGCATTGTCTCTGTTCCCTGAGTGGATATCATTATATTCGTAAGCAGCACAGCTTAAAGCAACATCTGGCTAGTGTGCCTATATTATTTACAGCCTTCTGTTAAAGATTTTAACTTTTCCAAGCAAGCCTAAGGTGACATGAAATTATAGTTATGTTTCCCATCAAAAAATCCAGAAAAAGAAGAATGTCCAATTTCTGTGAGCATCTGCCATTTACTGCCATTATATCCATCTTCCTATTGCCACCATTTTCTGGTATTACTGTTATTATCCCCATTACAAATTTGCTACTATTTTGTAGGTAGTATTCTAATGTATCAATGCCATAGGCACATAGATAGTTAATATGCTGGAAATGTGAGAGATAATAACTGACCATGCAAGCTCCTAAGCCATATGAAAAAGCATAAGCTGTTTACAAGAGGCTAAGAGCTAGACAGAAGACTATACTTCACAAATTAAGAAGGCAATTTCTGTTCTGGTCTTGGTTCTGCTACATGAACTTGGACAATCACAGCTTCTATATATATTGGTTTTCCTGCTGTGTCATGGTTTTTTGCTGTAGAAAACAGACAGGATTCCTTAATGATTTGCTAGATAAGCAACAAAATTCAGATATAACTGCAGTGCCAAGCAAGAAATTAATCTGAGGTGTTTACTGTGTTGGACAGTCACACATGTCCCCACCCCCTAGTATCAGCCATAAGGCAAGACTATTCTGTGCTATGATAATCAGTGATACAGCTACCTGCCAACACCATCATCTCCCAGAGGCATCAGAAATTTGGATCCCAGAACCGGATCCCATATTCGTTAAACAAGATCTGTTGCTGGTGATATTCTAGCCCCGTGATATAATTAAAGAAACACAGACAATTTCAGAGAAAAAAAAAAAAAAAAAAGCTGTTTAAAGTTGTCCTTTTCACTACTGTTAGATTGTCTGCTATTTGACTTACTTTTACTTCACTCTTTATGATTTCCAGTTGTTTAGCAAATATATATGGTGCACAAATTTCAACTTGTGGATTGCTTATAAATGGCTGACTGTAACAACTTTGGTTTAAATAGGTTTTATTCTCATGAATATTCAATCATTTGTTTTTTCACATCACATTGTTTTCTTTTTCTGTCTGGGTGACATAATCATTTGAAATGGTTCTGCTTTCTTTCACATCCAATGCTATTTTACTCATAAAACTTGGATATGTGCCCAAAAATGCATTTTCTTGAATAAATTTCCCTGCATAAATATGTGGGAGCAGGGGGGACACTCTAATTAAAAAGCCCATATATGCAGTCAAGCCCAAATTGCATTGGGAAGGCAATGAAATTGCTCCCTTGCTGCATACTGTGAAGTGATCTAAAAATGGAAACTGCTGTGTTACTCAGTTAATGGAACAGGTTACAGTACAATTCAAGACCTTCCTCTCTCATTCAGAAATGACTGTGGCCTGACTTTGAGAAAAGGATTTCTTTCTCCTGAAATGCACATATAGAAAGTGATTTATTCTCCATTCTCCATTACAAATATGTATGGATCCCACTTTTAAATCTACCAAAACCTGAGATAATCACAATGGAAAACACTGGGAGATGGCTGATTCAGATCCCTTCATGTTAATGCAAAACTCAGAGTGTATTTCCCAATGGGTCATTTTACATTTTTCTGTATTAAATTTTGCCTACTCCTTCACTGTTACCTGGGTCTTGTAAAGTCCTTCCATGAGTCTACCCTGTCTGCCACTGCCCCACTTATTACCTCGAATAACTCGGTATCATCTGCACACTTTCTCACGCTTCATCTCTAACCAAGACATTCATGTTTCTCTTTCAGCCAACTACTAATCTATGCTACGATCTTTCCTATTGCCCCACCAATCCCTTAAAAGCCCTTGCAGAGGGTTTACCTTTTGGAAACTTCAGTACACTGTTTTAGCAGACTCAATCATCCCATCAATATGCTTGCTGCTGCCTTGAAAGGACTCCAAGAAGCCTTACAAGAGACACAACCTCTGCCAACAAGAGCCATGCTGAACTCTGCCACCCCTGAGTCTGACCAACTCTGCCCTTCAGCAGAACTTCTGCTGATCCATCCAGCACAGGAGTCAGAATGGCCAGTCTGCAGTTCCCCACAGTGCTCCCACCAAAACTTTTTGGTTTTTTGATGTTATAGTTGCCAGTCTCCTGTCTCTGGATATCAGGGCTGTTCCAGAGGGTGCATACTAGCATCAGTAAATCAGCTACTTCATGCTTAAGATGTCTTTGAACTTGTATGCAAATATTATGCAACTCTGATCATTTTGTGGGTGTTCCATCTAGTTGTACCACAGTTTCTTCTGCAGTCAGTGTGTTTACAGACAGATCCTATGCTGAGCCCTCTCCTCCTCTGTTAGAGCCTTACAGAGTGCGAAGCTCTTCATTTCTTCTACAATAAACATCAATGTATAAAATTCATTTAGCTTCCCTGAAATGGCCTCAGGCTCCCTGAGTGCTTCTTTTATAATCTGGCTGTCATGGCACAGGCCCTCTGGTAGGCTTCTTTCCAAATATGCTGGAAAAACTATTTAGTTTTAATTTTGCTCCTTTAGTTAGTTTTTTCTCACTTTGGCTTGCTGAATAATAGTTTATATTTAAGCTGCCAGAGTTTATGATATTTACTTTTTCCTATTTATCTTATTTATATTTGTATTTATTTTATTCCTGTTTATCCTATTTCATGGTTGTCAGGCACAACCATTTACAGAGTCCTTGCCCATGATCATAACGATAATAAATGTAAGGGTCTGTGCTAAACTATGCTATAGAAAATAATTTTCCTGACCAGTCCTGTAGAATGAAAATTGCATCTTCTTTGTGGTTATTGTCATCATCTCAGACAATCACCGTAATGAGCACCCCTAAGCTTTTTCTTTGTTTCTGCCTACAGAAATATTTCATCTTTGTCTAGTCTTTCCTCCTATTCAGTCATGGGAGAAGAACTTGCAACCATGCAGGTTATTCTAGGTAGCCTCACAGAGGGGATAAGTAGCTAAGAAAGCTGGGTCTGCAGTTTTTCTACATAATTTCAGTGAATCAGAATTTATATATACATAGAAGGAATAATTTAAGAATATTTGCTTACAATACTTGGAAGACCCTGATACTACTTATCTTTTTGCTTGCAAAGTCTGCAGAGATGAAGATGACATTTCTCTGGAGTTACAGTCTTTTCGCTGTTACATTTGTAGAGCTCAGTATGATTCCTGATAATTCCTTTGGGATGCTACAGTAGAACCAATAGAGAAGCAGTAAAAGTACAGTAAGGAAAGACACCACCTCAAACCTAGTTGGTAACAGAGAAATACTTGCATGCAA
The DNA here is from genome assembly GCF_047716275.1 of Strix uralensis. NCBI lineage: Eukaryota > Metazoa > Chordata > Aves > Strigiformes > Strigidae > Strix > Strix uralensis. Next base: position 46,682,249 of record NC_133975.1, read on the forward strand.
GAACTTTCAAAATAACAGTCATGAGATTTGACAAGGTCAAAGAAGAATAGCTAAATGTGGTCTATTCTACTAGGCTTTATTCAATAACATACTCTTTTGTTACTTTAGTATTTCCACTGGGCTGATCCAAAGAGCTTCAGATATCACCTGCACATTTACAAAAAGATGAGCATACACATCCTGGATCCTTGCATTTGCTCCAGGAATATATACAGTACTTACAATTAAAACTATGATAGGTACTCAGGATGGAAATTTGTTTGTGATTGGCAGTTCATGCATGCTTGATATGTACCAAAAGTTCTTCAAATATCTTATAAATACAATTCATGCTTTGACAGTTGAGGTTTTTCGTGCAAATTATTTTTAGCAGTATGAGGAAAATGTTTATTACCTTAATTGTCATAGAAAATAAAAATTTTGGAATATAAATATAAATACTTACACTACAAAGAAACATCCATGGAATATAAAGTCCTGAGTGAGTCTTGACAATAATCATCAGATTTTGCTAGGTTTATTTTCTTCTACTGTAATTAAGATAATATCTAATAGCATAATAATGTGTCACAAATAGCCTAGACACTTTTTTAAATAATGAAGCAGCTTCAATAGTATTTCTGTAGGAAATAAACCCACTGCTACTGACTTACTTTTAGAGAGTTCATGTTTTCAAGATTTGATGAGAATTTGTGTTGAGCATTATTTTGAAATGGCTTCTAGATTTTTAAGGAAGCACCTATCCATACATTTTCATCCATCTTATAGATTTTTAATAAGTACGTAGCATATTCACTGATTGTTGGACTTGTCTTTGTGATTCCAGATGAAATAAATACCCAAAATAAGTATCCACCATCATTAATTAGACTTAATTAGAGTTTCCAAGGCAACCAGTCACTGTTGTTCTGTGCTATTACATTGACCCAAAAGGGTACAATTCTACACCCTACTTTGTTTTTCTTGATATACCAATCTGCTTCAGTATTTCTGTTCTAACCTGGAATCTTGACTTCTGTTTTATAATGATGTCTCTCAAAAAGATATTGCTCTTTGACAACCTTATCAAGGGTGTGTATATATATATATATATATAAAAAACTAAATTCTAGAGAAAGACCTGTCTGCTCTGAAATAGGACAGTCATTTCAGAGCAGGAAAAGCCACCAGCCAGTTACATATTTATCTTAAATATATAAAGGTGAACTTGGTCCTGCCATTTCCTAATGGAGAAGAGCCCTCTGGAATGCAAAGATAAGCTCCAGGAAAGGAAGGAGTTGAGCAATATTAAATTGTGTTTATTTAGCCTGACTTTTCTCAAAACTAGCTATACAGTTGATCAGACTTTGGCAGCATACTTCCTCTTCTCTATCAAATTTCCTGTAGTCTTACCCACATAAATCCAGGTCACTTATGCTCTGTGGCAAGAAGCCACACTGGCATAGATGGTCATGGATAGATATCCAATTCCTACCAACTCAATCTAATAGAAGCATCCCAATTTCTTTAACTAGATTGCCAAAGTTTTGGTATATTTAGGATTCACTGATTTCAGCAGCAGTGCAACTCTTAGCAAAGTCAAGCCATTTACGTAGAGTATCAAGAGAGGTTAAAAAGTCAAAATATATATACCAGAATTTTGAAAACCTTTCTTTTTCATGCTTTAAAAGTAAGTAATGTAAAACAGACATGCTTTTCCCATTGAAAGAAAACATTTTCTTGTATGAAAAAGACTAAAGCACCAATTGTTTCCATAAGACTGTTTCTAGAAAGATACCAGGGATACATCTGAGGCATATTTGGAAATGCACTCGCTACATGTTTATGTAGTCACCCCATAAAGGGTTCAGTATGCTGTCAGATTTAGCATTGCATATAGAAGCAACTGTCATGATGTCACCACTCTACATTACCTAAAGGAAAGGGCTGTTCTTATTCATTGGCAAATGTGTGCTTTAATGATAATGCTTTTTATTTCCCAGTTTTGTATAGTATCTTGTGATTTTTTGGTAACTATGGCAACAGTTCATTTTTGTTCTGAATAGAAGCGTATTGTAAATCCATGTGACTTGCTGGCATATAAATTAAGGTTGCCTGCTGTAACTAGTATGCCAGAGTTCAGTTTTCCCACTTAGCTTTAAATTGACATGTTCACTGTTGATGAAGAAAGTGCCTGTCTCTGCTGAGGAAAAAAAAGATTTGTCCTGAGGAGGCAGAAAAGGTCATTCAGTTCAGTGCACAAAACACAGGTGCTGATGACTACTGACAGAGGATTGAGTCAGTCAGGCTGAGCAAAGAAAATATTGGAATTACCTTTAAAAAGTGATGGCATGAATTCCAGCCAAGAGGAAAGAAAGAGAAAAAATAGAAGGATGAGAGGTTACACTACAGCTGAAACTTACCTGCATCCCAGAGAGAGCAGCCTAACTCCTAGGTGCGAGAACACGTTTCAGGAGCACCGGCGTAGGCTGCGGTATGCAGAATCACCAATGCAACACCCTAGTCCTCACTGCTGACTGCCCTGCTGCCATTCTCCAGGCCAGTGTAACTTTGCTCCTCACAAAATACCTGCTAGTATCTAATTCCTCCTAAAATAAACTCCCCAAACTTTTATTACTACATTGTCAGGACCACATAATTCAACGGATTAAAGCATCTCACCAACATATTTTTCCCTTCCTAACTCACTCCCATCTGTTTCCCCTCTTTTGCTTTCTTAGAAAAGCAGGAGATTTTCATTCAAGTCAGTTAATGCTAAAAGGTACAATGATACTTCTGTCTGTATTGTGGCAGTTGCCTGCATTTCCAGTGTACCTGAAATTTCAGATACATCCCCTCTTATGTGGGCTCTGTTCTGGTCTCTCATCAGTATAACACAGAATCGTAGAATAATTCAGGTTGGAAGGGATTTCCAGAGGTCCTCTGTTCCAGCCTGCCATTCAGAGTGTGGAGTCAAAACTGATCTCAGACCATGTTGCTGAGCACAGTTTCAGCAGAGTTCTTCCTGAAATGTCTGGGTATAGATGAAAGAAGAAACAGCCTGCAGCAAAAGTAATGATTTGATGAAGGGCATTGCAGACAAAGGTTAACATAATAGTCATATTTCTTTTTAATCCAAACAGTAGCTTATCTTGAAATATTATCTCCAGAATTACTTTCAGAATTCCCTACCCAACTTCAGTACCAAGTTTCATGACATTACTTCTCCAGATAAAGTTCAGTGTGTGTATAAATTTTATGTGAATCGAAACCTGGAAGATTTATGCCCTTTGATCTTTGCAAGCCATTATTACACCACTATCTTCCCAAGCATTAATTAATAATGCTTCATTCATCAGGAAGCTAAGCTAAGCATATTTTTTCACATCCTCCCAGCTCTAGGATCCCAATTCTATTAAAAAAGCTTAGCACTAACACATCTTCATTTCCAGATGCTTAAGTCTCTTCACTACAGAATTGATGCAGCAGCATGTTTTAGTATTATTACTTTTCAGATTAAGCTAAAACCAGTATCTCTGGTTTCCTTTTCCCATCTATGATACTACTTCACCTTAGCTCTTTATTTGCGAAAAAACTAGCATTGATGTTTTAAGTAAATGTTTTCAACACAGCTAGACAAATCATTAGATCTCACAAATAATAGCAGCAGTTTCCACTCTGCAACATTACCATGATGTCAGATTGAGGCTCCAGAAGACTGAAATCATTATTTTCTGCATTTTAGATTCTGGCATAACTGTTCAGTGGAGATGCACTTATAATAGGCCAATGAAAGGTAGATAACACACAAGTGAATTTTAGGAAGATGGGTGATGTTGCCAGTTTTAACAGATCTGCCAATCTATGTATCATGCTCTCAGGGAGACCTCTGATTTGAACAGGTTTTCTTCAGAGTCAGAGATCACTGCTCCAGCAATTCTGTCTTAAATCTGACAAAGCTTTATGGAAATAATATCAAATCAACAGTAGCATCCCTTGCTCCAATTCACAGGAAAATGCCAAAGCAGGGAGAATTTTGCCCACCAAGCATCTAAGTGAGATAAGAACTAAAAACTCCCCTACATCCCTTCAGTGGGGTACAGCAACTGATAAAAATGCAGTTTCCAGTCACAGCAATTCATCCAAGAGGAAAATTAAAGACAGGAGAGAGAACATGGAGAAATTTTGGAAAGGCATAGGGATCCTATGCACAAAAGGGACTCCTGTCTCCTGTTCCCAAATGTCAAAATGCCTGAACTTGACACCACTCCCAGAAAACTGTTTTCCCCATGCAGTCTATGTGTGTACATCTACAAATCTAAGCTCAACTCCTTATTGTTTTTGAGAAGGGGCTAGTCAGACAACAGCCCCAGTGACAGTTGAAGACTGGGATTAATAGTCGAGTCCTGTATTCCTATCTTTGGCAGCAGACTGAGAGGACTGCTCCAATCTACCAGATTCCTCTATGAAGTAAAAGCAGCAATGTTTCTTATCAAAAGTATGTCATTCTTAGGAGTGGATGCTCAAAAGTCCCTCTCCATCATGTATTTTTCTAGATTTAAATTGCCCACTGGAATTTATGCCGATGCAGAATTTATGCTGATGCATAATTTATGCACAGTAAGTATAGGGTTATTTTAGGGTTTTATATTACTGCTCTGAATACCTTTCTTAACCACCTCAACATACCACACAGGCTATGCTAAATCATATCGGTCATTTTCTTAGTCCAACAAAGAAAGAGAAACAGGACCCAGATGTGACAGTTATCTGTACCATTAGTCAAGATACAGCAACATTACCAGCAGTGGGGCTTTTAAATTTGGATATCTATAAGTCATCTTAGCTGCAGTAGAGGAAAGCATGTTCCAAACCCCTAAAACAACTACAGAGAGAGAAGACGATGAAGGGAAAGTCTGGTTAATACTTGGTGCAGGGACAAGTCCCCAGAAGACAGCATTAAGCAGGCTTTGGAAATCTTTCTAAGATTCAAAGCTGAAAACTGCAAGCACACACTGAATCAATTAGACACATCAATTTAGTTTTCTAATTTTATCCGGTTAGGACATTGGATTTACATACTTTACACAATACATTTCCTTCTGAATCACAATTTCTTTGCTGAACATGACTCTACAGGACAAGAAATAAAATGAACATGCTTGGACCTTCAGGATTGCAATCTCAATTTACACTAAGACTCCCATTAACGTAAGCAAAAGTAAGATGAAATACAGCCTTCAGCACATTTCAACAGCTACCAGTAGGACTTACAATGCAGGGGGAGAGGAGCTGAAGCTAAAACGTGATTTAACCAGAAAAGCCCAAACTGCAAAAATCTATCATTGATTCATGTCTCAGTAAAAATGCTCCACGATCTTCTGCATCAATATGTGATTGGATCAGTCATTTTATTATTCTGAAGACAGTAAAGATCTATAGGTCAGGAATAAGAATGTTTGCTTTATATTTTCTTGAGAGGTGAAACTTCTTAACTGAATCTTACACTTAATCATTTCTAAATCCCAGGCTATATCTGCTGATCCCTGTTTCGATTTAAAATAAAATTCATTTTCTGGTTTGCTGCATGACTTTTATTTCAGATTTGACTTAGAGATTTATGAATGGGATATAGCTTTTCTTGCTGAACACTGGAACAATCTTGGTCCCTGTGGTGATTTCCACATTACTGCAAGTGGCAAGAAACACTCACTACTGTAAAATGATATGACAACCCTTCTTCAGAAGCCAAAACAAATTTTTGAAGGCTGAAGTGTTCAGGTGCAGGAGGGATGGAAACTCAAGGGGATCTAGCCCTTGCAGTATTCTGAAAAGTCGATGCCCGTTTTCAATTCATTGCTTCTTAATTAAGAATCAGAGAGAATCTAGGTACACAATAAATCATCGCTGATATGGAAATGGGAGGGACAGGGAGATTATTGATTGAACTCAGACTTTCCCCTGTAGCCACGAACACTGAAATTTGACTTTGACTCAGAGTAAAATGATTTCTCCTGAAGATAACTGCTCCACACTGCACTACACAACTTACCACAAAAGGCACTGTTACAGGGTTGGACACAGCACATCACACTGGCATGGCCCCTTGCTGCATGGCATCTCTACTGCTGGTCTTCCGGGTAGTAGTGCCTTAAATAACTCTAACTACTTGCACACCCAAACTGTTTGGTACCTCAACCTGCGATGCCCTTCTTGGTGCAAGTTACAAATACAGAAGAGCTGCTCTTTTCTACTTGCCCTAGTACGCAAGTACAGCTTGAGGGTTGAGGTACAAAACGGTCTGGAGCAAAGGCAAAATTCAAAGTGTTCAAATTCAAAACTGCAATGCTGAGAACCCTCCTTTGTTGCCTGCTTAACCCTGGTTTTTTTTCTTAATGCCTAGAGACATTCTGGTTTTGACAGAGTACAATTTATGCAGTGTCCAGCTCACAGTGACTGTGAGTTTCAATACTGTAGGATAAACACACTCAGTGCACCCCATGGACCTGTTTTCTTCAATGTCCATACCAAGATTCCCATGGGACCATGCCACAGCTCCATCCCTGCTAACATTCTTGAGTCTCCTTCCAGAGGAAAGCCTCCACAAAAGAAATGCATTTACTATGTGTAACGTACATCCATTTAATACACATGGAACTGTAGAAGTTATGTAGGAATTTGGAGTACAACAAATGCCAATGACTTTGAGGCCACATCACTTTTTTAAATGGGATTTGGTGAATATATTGTAAGGACAGTGGGGTAACAGGTCAGGTTTTTTGTTTGTTTTTGTGTTTTGGTATTCAGTGCCTGAAATCTCTAAGTTAGCCAGGTGATTTCTCACTAAAACAACACACTAGGAGCCTAACATTCAGGCCCTTCAATGCCATTAGAGATCTTACCCCTGTGTTCTTACAGTTTTAGCCTTGGACTCAGACATCTAGAAAAGTGACAGAAGGAACAAACTGAGAACTGAAAATTATTCTGTACAAATACATCTGAGGAAAAATTGTCAAATAGAGAAGACAAATCTGTGGGATTCAGATCTAAGTTTAGTTGGAAAACACACAACCCTCAATACCAGGCAGCTCAAAACAGTGGAATCAATGTTCAAAGTAAAAAATCAGATGACATTCTTAATAAATGAGTAACCAAACTACACCTTCAGAGATGAACCACTTGAAGGCTATGTATCTTGGAGATAGGTGTACATTAATTTTCAGATATTGTATATTACACAAAAATAAAATGGGACATTAATCACTAATTCACTGATGAACATAACGTGCTCACATTTTAATGAGGCAGTTGAAAATTTTACCTCTTTTGCAGTTCTGCTTTGCAAAGCACTTCCCAAATAATTATTTTCAAGTAACTTACTTTATTCTACCAGTATCTTCCTGACTATATAGCATTGCTCATATACTCAATTTCCAGAGCATTTCACTTCAAAATGAGATGAAGTGTGACTCATGTACACCTAGGAGCACTGAACCATTTGGCACTTCCTTCATCACAAAGCACAATCACTGTGTTGAAGACCTATCTTGCATTATTTCATCTGTTTCATAATATAGTAAATTCTTTTTTTTCCCACAAAACATAAGTAACAAAAATAACATAATAGAAAGTATCGCTTATTCAGTGTTTTACATCTTCAAATATTCTACAAGCATTAATCTTCACAAAATCCTTTACAGATAAAAGTACATACTTTCAGCACTTGATTTAAAATTGAAGAAGATAGCCCTATCAATCTTAGATACACGTATGCCTCCACAACTTTGAAAGTATTTGCTTCGCTTTGTATGTGAAGAAGGAATATCATATTAGCCTCTTTTTACTGCAAAGCACTGAGACATGAGGTCTAGAATTCAACACATTTCAGATTAAGAACCAAGTCAGTCTGGGGTCCCTGTTTAAAATGGAGATAAAATGTTCAGTCCAGAAGACAGTTCACATCCTCAGTTAACTGAGTTGTATTCTGGAAGTGTTATTACCCTCTGTTGATTTTAATAGTGACCTATGGTAACTAGGATACTTAGGTTAAGTGTTTAAGATCATAGTGGCTGAATCAAAGTCTATGGTGACATGCCAGAACATGTTTGGCAGAAGACGAAAAGATGGTTCAGCATCTTTCAAGACCTAGCATAGCCCACCCCACCTCCAAAGATGGACTTTACAAAAGCATCATGGAAAGTGGCCATTTATACTTCTTTTGAAAACCTCTCCCAGCATGACGGAATTATTCACTAAAGCACACAGGGAAAAAAAATATTGCACCCAGGACTGGACTGTTGAACAGCTTTGCCCTCATAGCTTGCCTATCCCTCAGACACCAAACAAATGTTAATTCAGGGCACTCAACATTAAGTAACTCCTTTCACATACCACCCTGCTTTACAAAGACTTCTGACTTCAGTATATTTTTGAACATGGAAATGGTAACAATGCTAACAAATAAATATTCAACCCATTCATAAGTAATTGCCATGTGATTAATATAGGTACTCATATCTGAATAGGTTAGATGAAAATATCCTGATATTTCTCTCACTTGTTATGACTGCCACTCACTCTAAAAGTTTTAAGATAATTTATAATAATGAACAGGGTAGGCCCACTAAAGACTGATAGAAAACTGGTGTACATAATTTGATCAGAAAGCAATCTAACGGGTTATGTAAAAGACAACAGGGCAAATCTTTGCAATGCATGAGATAAGTAAAGAAAATCTCAGGGGATGGACCAGCCAGAGAGGATCAGACACCTTTCTCAATTAGTTGGATAAAAATCTGAGATAAGTGCCACTGACATGAGTTTCAAACACACATGTTTTAATTGAGATCAAAATCTGGCCAGTGTCTCAACTTTTGATAGATCTGATATTCTGTCTGCACTATATTCCCAGGCAATTTGAATGAATAGCTGCTTCAGGCAGGCATTATCTCAGTCTGACTGTATGTGAAAAGTCTCAACAACACAAGTATGTGTCATATTAAAGGTATAGTAAGTTCTATTAAGCTACAATTTGAGGTGAAGTAAAAAACATAAAATTATAGCAGGAAAAACAAAAAGAATGAAAGTGCTGTAATAATGGTAATCACAAACTGTACCAAGCTGAAGACTTTTTATCACTGTATGAAAAACCTCTTACTTGAAGAGCCTGACAGTAGAGAAGTGTAAGATAGCAGTGATTATCCGAACCCTTGGTTTGCAGCCCCTAGCAACACATGGCTGAGGGAAACAGAACTGAAGATGAATTTTTAAAGATTATCACCAAAAGCACCTCATAAATACAAAGAAAATGCAACTCTATAGAAACTGTAGTTCTGCTGCTAATGCTGTGGTTCCTGAGGTGGCCTTATTATTTTTCTCTTATACGGTATGAAACCATTAAGCATCAAAGATACTTATTATAAAGTTGGGGGTTTTTTAAAATTAAGAGAACAAAGATCATACAAAAATATTTTCCAAGGACAGGATAGAGATGTATAGTCCTATTTACAGCCATAGTTTAGATTATGTTATATAATACTTAGTGTGTCTCTTAAGAAAAAGATTTTGAGGGTCTGAAGAGAAAACACAAAAACAAAGCAGGATCCAAGATCCAGATAGTATTTGCCCTCAGCAGTGTTCATGGGGCAGTCAGATAGCAAGCAGGGTTCCCCAGATGCTATTTGCATTTCAATCATATTACAGGTCCTACCACTATGACAGTGCACAAGTTTGTCTGAAAGATTATGAACAGCTCACTCAATGACTCTTCTGCATATTATCAAGTAACACAGGTAAATGAACATAGAGTTTAAGAGATTTTTAGGTCCCAGTAGTGCAAATGCAAAGCCTAACACACCTGAACACTTCACTCAGGGACTGTCCCTTTTCTTACAGGTTTGTACTAAGCCTGGCACAAAGAGGACCCATGGCTCCCATGTGCTCTTGGATTACAACTCAACTCTTCAGTAAAAACAAGAGCCATGCAACACAACCCCACCACATCAAGACCATGTTTTTGTGCTTAAAACATCAATTCCAGATCTTTGCAATGCATCAAGGCATTTTTTAAATCTAGTTTTAATGCACTTACACTAAGTACCTCTGAATATAAAATGGATATTCTGAGAATACAGAGTAACTGTTAGTTAGAATTAAAATTAGTTTGGAAATGGTTCCTTTAAAGCCCTAACAAATTTCTTACATAATTTGTATTTATCTTAAATGATCCAAATGCAAGGATTCGAGTTCTCCCTGGCGTGTATCAAAACCAGCTCCAGTGCAGTAGACTGGCATTTAAATAGGCAGGCTTCCAACAACCTAAGAAAAGAGAATTGGTTTAAAAATCACTGAGATATTTAACTCGTATGATCATCTCAACAATCATAGTGGTTACAAGCTACTTGTATTTTACTTTTTGGTGCACAAAAGGTAAACCTGGGCTAAAATTACAGAAAATGCAACTTCTCAGAAGTCCGAATTTGGACAGTTCTCCAGTAAAAGAACATAGATACAACTGTTGGAACAGGAAAACACTGAAGATTTGTTTCTAATACCGATTAACTTGTTTTCAACACAATACAATTTCCTTCACAGTTAAGATCCTTTCCATTAAGATTCACTAAAATAATTTGAACCATTTACAGTTTTAGTTTACTATGATTTTGTAAAGTGATTTTTTTTCTCCCATCAGTCTCAGGGAATGTTTATCAAATATATTTACTGTCTCTATTTCCTATTCATCATTACCTTGGGGTATGAGAGATACTGTCCTGTTTCTTCCCACTGAGACTAATATGAATTAATGTCCATGCTGAAAAAGGGCCAACACTTTGCAAAGTTTCTTCTAAGGGGATAATTGTATTCCTCCTTCCATCTACTGAGACCAAAGCTTTCAGTTTTGAAGAAGGGCAGAAAAAGGAATCATCAATCATAAATATTTCTTTGCTTAAAGTATTCTTTTTATCAGACCTAGTCTCCAGAGATGGTAGAGAGCAAAGGGCAACAGAGGGTGCACAAGGGTGCTGGGAAATGTACAAGAAAGAAGGTGAAGCAAAGGAAACCCTTTATACATTCCAGTATCCTCACGTTTCTCTGATGAGGTTAAAAAGCAGCAAACACAGCTTAACTGCAGGTTTATTATGTTTGTTTTGTACAGCTCTTGAACAGCAGAAAACAGGCAACAGAACAACTTTCACACAAACCTGTTTCACCTGCAGATTATTAGATACATCACATGTTAGTATTTCCTTATTTTGCATTGATTAGTGCAATATCCTTCACTTAAAAATCAAAATCAAGTGAAAACAAAGTGATTCCCAATAGATGGGTTTTTTTAATTGAATCTGCTTGTCAGAGGTCCACAGGAGACACACTTAATTCAGGAAACTACAGGACAAGAAATACAGCACTTGTTTTTTCTGGTGGACAAAAAAAAAATAAAAGGTAAAAAAGGATATATTCACTACAACCATGGAGGAGAGATTAGAACAGTCCCTATGGCCTCCTTCCCCAGTTTCTTTGTCACTGAAAATAAACCGCTTTTATTTCTGCAACAATCTCTCACTTAATACTTAGTGATTCAGAGGAAAAAACCCAACTATTTTAATCAAGATACCTGTCTGAGATTTGTGGGCACTGGAACAGCAGAGTTTGCACACATTTCTGAATCTCTGAGGTACTGATTCTCATACTGATTAATCCATAAAGTTTGTATTAATCAACATTTCTCCAGCTGTATGTTGGCACCAGCTAACACTGAAAAAGCTACACTAGAATTCAGGGAAGCTCTAATAAGCAACTGTTCATGTGGAATTCACATGTGAGGTCCTTACCCCAGTGAGCCAACTGATTTCAAATTCTGCTTGCAGATATGTAAACCAATTCTGTATCATGAGTGCTGAGTAATTTTTTTTAATGATGGTCAGAAAAAATTCTCCAAAAGAGGAGAGAATAAAATATTCCCTTTTCAAACATTTTCATTGCAGCTTGTTTTTAATTAGAGTGTATTTTCAAAAATTTTCAAAAACACCACTATCCACTCAGGACTTTAATAAGAACAGTGGGCTGTTCATTCTCCAACTCTCTGTCTGCCAGAGTTGATACATTTGCCCATACATAGGTATATAGTGCCCTTTCAGATGCTTTAGGGCTTTTAGCTTGGCCTTCAGTTGGCACACTAGAAGAGCATGGGTCTCCCATTGGTCTTGTGTCATATTTGCCAGTTCTGCACATACATCTTGGGATAGATACCCTGAGAGCATCTCATATAGCACCAGACACTTCCACGTAGGCAATGAATTGCAGCCAGTGTGTCAGATTCTGCAGTGCTGTGAGATGGTCTGTATTTATGCACGTGTCCTATGTGCCAAGGTGACCAAAATGGATCTAAGTAATTTGCCCTTGGGAGCCAAGAACTTCGAGCAGCTCAAACAGTTAATTGTTCTCTTAAGTGACTAGAATAAATGAAATCTTCTTACTCCTCATGTTGAATTCTTTGACTGAAAACCATAAAAACTATTACACATTGCCTTAGGCAAGCCTGAGTCTGTTTAAATCATCACAGGAGTCTTCATATTCTCAAAATACAGCAATAAGGCTCAAGCAACTTCTTGATCAATTTAAATACAAAGATTTTTTCTAAAATCAGATTGTTTATTTTAGCAAATGTAGTGAGAAGCAGGTTGAGAAAAATCAATACTGATCCATGAGATAGAGGTTCACAACAGTCATAAATTAACAGTTTTATTAGGGAAGTAGAGTTGGATTTTAATGCACAAGGGTGCTGAGGAGGTTGTCAAATGGAAATGATAAAACTTTAATATCTTGCTGGTGGAAAAACATAGTGCACTGTAAACTTACCAAAAAATAAGCTGTCTCCCTCAGTTACTTAATATTTGTAGTATGAAGTCTTTTCTTCCTAACACCATAAAAAAAAAAATATATATATATATATATATATATATAGAACAGTGACCCAGCCTCCTGCTGGCATTTTTCTGTTGACACGAACCCAGGATATCATTACACAGCTACCTCAAAGATAACAGGGGAAAATACATCATTTTGTCTGTGCTTCTGCACAATGTTCCTCTTCAGCACAGACTCCAGGTTTCTCTTTAACTCAATGACCTTTTCCATGGGCTTCTGCAAAGAGGTCATTTACAAAGCAGGGAACTTGCCTGATTATGAATTATCTTGCTGTAGATTGGGAATAAGCTCACTTTTCCCTTTTCAAAGTGTTTTGAAATCTACCAGTCATACCATAAGCTTTTTTAAGAGTTTTCTCCTTTCGGGAATGCTGAAGGTGGTCAGCACCAATAGAAACATTGCAACAGCTTAAGCACACTCAGCCTTGTGCATTTCTTCTTAACTTCTGAATTTTATTCATTAACACAAAATTCCCAAGTAGCTGTCAAGAGACCATATATATTGTTTTTACTGGATACTTTAAAAAGACTAACTTGATTTTGATCAACCTCTCATCTCTAGCTGAATATTGACTTTGTTCAGATTTCAAAAATAATGAGCACATAACCGCATAGCTATCATTGAAGTAGAGATTCTATTCATTTTATTTTCAGTATACTTCGTACTAACGAAGGATGCTGGAAGAGTCTCTAAGAGTGCAGAAATCTTATACTGTTAAAAACCATGTACCAGAAAAACAAGATCATTTTAAATTTTAGAAGTCAGTTTGACATATTCGATTAAGTTTTAATGGCTCTGCTATCTCCACTCTTTTCTCCTATGCATCTTGGTACAAGTAAATAAAAGACAAAATCAGTGGCAAGGATTGAATAAAACTATGTACTTAGCAGGTGCAAAACAAATTTTCAAATGAGAATAAAATTTTTAAAAAGTTAGGACCGCTGTGGTGTTACTTTAAGTGCCACTTTTTCATTTAGAAAATAAGAAAATTGTATGCTGAAAATAAATTGCATAAATTTTGTTCCTTTTAAAGCAACAACTAAACAGCACACACTACCTGAGTACTCTTCTAACTGAAAATAATGGATAGGAAAATTATGTGTATTCTAATTAGGAAGTAACAGCTTTATATGAGATATTAGAAAGATAAGCAGAAGGCCTAGGAAAGCCTAAGCTTTACAGTTGAATATTATTTTGAAATACACTGTATATACACTTTATGAAAAAGAAATCATTATTTTGGTCTGAGGAGGCAGGAAAATACCATATGATTAAGAGTATCAAAAAATTCCAACTAACAAAACAAGTGACAGGTGTGCACTACTAAAGAGGTATTTAGGGTTAAGTTATATGAAATAGAGAGAATACATTGCAAATGCATAGGTAGACTTTACTTGCCTGGTCATAGCTGTCAGTTATGACACTGCAGATAAATGTAGAATTGTCTGTCAGAACCTGCAGAGAATTGTTTATTTTGCTCAATAAACCATTTTATATGCACGGTAACACACACTACAGAGTATGCATTCATCAGCCAGCACACTTCCAGCTCTCACAAAGCAATTTAACAGGATGCTGCCAACTTGAAATATTAAGAATCTGAAGTCCTGCTTCCACATCCCCTCCAAGAAAAAAAAAAAAAAAAATCCAAAACCAACCACAACTTAGTTCTAAAAAATACTTTCAGGTGTAACACCTGCTCCTGCCAATTTTTTCTAATTTTGTAATCATATTTTCCAACCAAAGAAAAATTTTTCATTTTCCTGTTGCTGTGTGATAGATCCACTCATTGCAAAACTGGTTGTATTAGCAAAGGTAAATCCAAGCAGCTACCAAACCCTTTCAGTTTCTGTTGGGCTCCTTTTAGTAATGGTTAGCAATGAAATTGGAATGTGTGGCATATTACAACATTTCCATTTTCATTCCATTAGCCTAATAACAGCCATAGGTTTGACAAAAAATTTCAAGGTTACAATGAAATAATTTATTTCTTTCAGTATATTAAAAATATTTGGAGTAAGTTATTCTGAGATATTACAGTTGAAAACCATGTACAAGACAATCATGGGTTTGTAAGAACTACTTTTTGGGTTGAGTTATGCTTTTAACAACCATTTTGTAACTTTTTTTCTTACTAATATTACCATTTTATTGGCCATATTTTGTTGTGGTCCACAAAATTCAAATCACCTCAGAATCATATTTCACACTCAGCTAATTTGGAACATCTAAAAATTTCACAGATGTGAGCAGCACTCAGAAGCAGACATTTTTATAGGTGTTCTCAAGCCTTCCACCACCCAGCCATCAGGTCAGACACTCCACCACCACCCCCTCTTCAACTTTTCCTTTCTTGTGAGAATCAAGTGGCACATGGCAACTGTGAACTTGGACAAACATACCATTATAATATTTTTCTTTCTTGGTCTATTAATACCATTACAGCTAGAAATACTGTGCAGTCAGCAGGACAGGGGAGAGGCTGCAGCGTCCAGAGCTGCTATCAGGACCCTCATGTCCAATTACCAAAACGAGTGATTTGAACAATGCTGACTGCACCCATGGTGCTGACCCTTGTCACTGGCTCCTCTCTCCCCTGTAGGACATCTCTCTCCTCCTGCTCCAAGATGAAATCTGCAGCAGAAGATATCACCACTACATATAAAAACCACAAACACTACAATTTTTGCTAATGGTTTTGACCGCAAACCTAAGAGGATGTATTGTGTAAATATGAAATTATCAGAGTTTAGTTTTCTCAACCTCAAAAGTAGCCATCCTTCACAAAGCCAGATCTCCATGGGTTAATTCACTATTGGATAGAGCAATTGGTATCACTATGTGATCTTCTCTTCTCTAAAATTGCCTAAAAATACAAATCAGATTGCAGAAGAGGTCAGATCATATATTTCACAGACATCTTTAAGACACCTGAAAATTAAATTATTGATGTTTCTATTCATCTTGGTTTACTGTAATTTAAAAGTATAATTTATTCTTTGCTTAATACAATAACTGTAGCCAGAATGTATATTTGGTTAAGTCTAGCTAAACATTAATTCAAAGAAAAACCGTGGGCTACAGTTAACAAGTACCTTCAATTCATGAGATAATGAACAATAATATAATACTTTTCTGTTTACCAGACTATTGTCAAAACTGTCTCCTGTACAATCGTTATCATCATTCAATCAGAAAATCATAGTGTACCAGTCTCTCACATTTAACGGTTAAATGAGTTATTTATGGTTTTACACCTCATAATCATCTCAAAAATGTCACTACACTGAAACTCCAAAGATGAAGGAAAGAGAAGGAAAATTAACATGTAAGAGGTTTCTCTAGCTTGTATCTAGTAACTGTAACCCTTAACTTCTTCATGTATCTTATTAGGATAAAAAAAAATGAAATCTTTACTTGAACAGAGAAATCTTAAATTTCTGAATATGTTACTCAGGTTAATCATATGTCCTGCAATTTATCTCATGCATCATCTGGTCTTTCTTCTCCCCTGAGTTTCTTTACCGAGCTTTCCCCATGCTCCTCGGAAGCATGGGGGTGCAGCCTTTCTTCAGTTCCCAGCCCTCTGCCTCCAGGGTAACTTAAAATGTTCATTATTACAATCGATCTCAGCTGCACCAAGCTGGGGAGGGGGGCAGGGGAAGGAGAATTACTCAAGAGAGATCTGTGTTGAATTTTACATGATTTCCTATCATCTGCTTTCTGATAAACTTCTTGTTTGCCAGGCCTTTGTCAGATACTCTGTATTTATAGTCACAAGGGACATCCATCCTAACTCAGTTCTTATGGCAAAT
Organism: Strix uralensis; assembly: GCF_047716275.1. Lineage (NCBI taxonomy): Eukaryota > Metazoa > Chordata > Aves > Strigiformes > Strigidae > Strix > Strix uralensis. The sequence goes on from NC_133975.1 coordinate 46,698,970, forward strand.
TTAGAAGAAAACTTATGCCTGACATTTATTTATACATAATGCTAACATTTATGCCCTATCATTATTGTATTCTTTTTGGGCTGCTTTCTATTAAATCAGCATTACAAAATGCAGAGTTGGGAGTTCTTTTAACCTAATTTACTTTATGTGCTTTTCCCCTAAATTGAATATATGTGACTGCAGACAATTTTCAGAATGGAAGTAAAGATTACACCATATAATTCATACTGCAGTAGCAAGTGCTAAAATCTCAAGATAAGCTATCCCTTCATCTTGTGATTTGTGAAAACACTACATCATTTCAGACATATATTATGTCATCATCACAATGTGTCTTGCATGGAGTCTGTGTTATCATTCTAAACAGATCTAGCAAACAGAAGAATCTTTAGGTAATCTAATTTTATTCCCCAACACCAGAAATACATTAATAAAAACACGTGTCAGGCCAGGATGCTCTGGCATAATTCAAATAAAAAGTCCTCAAGTTTCTCCTGAAATAATATATTACCTTTACATACTGGGGTAGAGAGAGAATTTAACTTATTCCTAGCACTTTTCTCTACAGCAATTACAGGCAGTATTTTTATGCTCAGAAACATCTTAGGATATGGTCCTATGTGGTAATTTCTCCAACACCAAAGCAATTTTAAGAAAATACCTGCTCTCTCCAGATCCAAGTCATGCACCTGCCATTATGCAGTGAGACGACTTAATGGTGTGGGTGGTTTGTTGTTTACATCAAATTGCTCTGGAGTGTGACTCCACACAGAATCTCAGTGGCACGATTAATGGACGGTCAACCTGAGGCAAGCAGGAAAGTGTTTGAATGAGAACACTTTTACCACTGGAGAAGCCTGATATGGGCTCCATCCTTTGTCCATGAGAAACAGTCCTTCAGGGATTTGTTGACGACAGCATAGTAGGTGAGCATATAAATTCTCGGTAGTGTTTTCAAAGGAGGCTGTATGTATGGGAGTGCAGGTACAAAGGCCAATAAAAGCTGGACATGCAACACTTCCAGCTACTGTGGAAAACCCAGCACTAGTGAGAAATACCTGCCTTATGCTCATGCAGGTAACTTGAGATTGCATTTGTCTCATCCCTAGGCAAAGTATAAAAAAAAGAAAGGAACTTCAAAGAGTGCAAAATGAGAACAAAGGGAATATCCAGAACTGAGACAGCCAAAGTCAGCTGCAGACAGAGGGGAGGCAGGAGGGGAACTGCAGAGTCATAAGACTGAGTCAGAGCTACTGAAGCAGCTATTGCCAATGAAGAGGAGGAGGAGGAAGGAGGAAAGGTTTTAAATACTTCTCAGTAAGATTTGGCAATTTCCCCGCAATATAGAAATGCCTAAACTAATTTTTAAATGATCAGTCTAGCTTGTCAGCACTATGGTCAGTAAGGGTTAATTTACCCTGTTTCTCAGCCTCTATGATAGTAGATGTACCTGAAAGGCATGAACACACACAATTTTAAATATATTTCATAGAATCATAAAACAGTTTGCGTTGGAAGGAACCTTAAAGATCATCTAGTTTCAACCCCCTGCCATGGGCAGGGACACTTTCTGCTAGACCAGGTTGCTCAAAGCCCCGTCCAACCTGGCCTTAAACACTTCCAGGGGCATCCACAGCTTCTCTGGGCAACCTGTTCCTGTGTCTCACCACCCTCACAGTAAAGAATTTCTTCCTTATATCTAAACTAAATCTTCCCTCTTTCAGTTTAAAACCATTACCCCTCATCCTATCCCTACACTACCTGATAAAGAGTCCCTCCCCTTAGATGTGAGATACAACATGGTTTAAATAAACCTTGACAGACTTATAAAGCACACCACCGTGAGGTTATAGGCTAAAATCCTACACGTCCAGTTATTATAAATCAACTAGTAACAACAAAATAACTGGTGTAAAACATTTAAATTTTTAATATAAATTTACAATTAATAGATTCCAGAGCTTTTTCTGTGTTTTCTACATATCCACATTGTCAGCTGGATTCTTTGTAACTATGGAAGGAAAGTATTGCTAATTAACCTGACTCTCACTCCAGACTCTTACCTAGACTCTCATCCTGATTTTAGAATGGCAATTTCAAGGCTCACAGCAGAATACAAATGTTGAAGGAAAATGCAAGGGTTGTATTTTCCGTTCTATAATAATAATGTTTCTGGTAATTTATTCATTGGAGAATTTCCTTACAAATAACCAGCTGTAGCACAGCCAGGTGCCCAGGGTGGTAGCTAGGAAGTTAACATGCACAGATACTTCTGAAGGAAATTACTGAGCAATTCAAATAGTGAAATCAAACTGCAACATCCACTTGAGACAATCTTTGCAGAGATGCTCCTTTGTTAGCCACTAGTAGGAAGATAGATTTGGTTTATATGGTAAAGCTGTTCACTTTCATAAATCCAGAAGGGACCCATTTGTGTCTCAGTTGTAAGACAAAGCAGGATGCATACAGCAAGGCAATAACCAAATGCAAATCTGTTGATTGTCTGGGTGTGCCGTAGTGACTGGCCGCCAGTAAACTCACAGACAAAATACAGGTGAATGAGCTTGGGAACGCTATCATTATTTACTTATCACTTCTTATGAAATATTTTTTTTCTTTTCATATTAAGGTGATAGATTATAAAGTGGAGGATTACATATATAATTATGCTATTTCACCAATAATTTATTCAGTATATAATAAACAAAAAAAAAAAAAGATGGAAAGACTGTTCTTATAACAACATTGATTTTAGATGTTAGGACTTGAGGCCATACGTGAGATTCTGATTTAGATTAAATATTTGTCAAAATCTTACAACTTCATCTGATCTCGTAAGATCAGCTCTACTTGGATTACTTTGGAAGAATGAACACTCCTTCAAGGAGTGTTGAATGCAGGCTCTTTCTAGCTAGAATAACAATAAGACTATGTTTTGTCTGGAAAAATACAAAGCTAATGCCACATTACTCATCCTCAAAATCCAAAAGGATTTAAAATTTATCTAATTCAGAACTATCTATTTTATTTTTTAAAAAATAAACATTCACATTTGTCAGTCTGAGAAGTACCAAAGGAAAAAAAAAAAGTAACAACACAAAGCAGTTGATCTTGCTCATGAACCTAGGCCTTGATAATAAGGAGCAAAAAGCAATGAAAGGCTGAAGGGTCAGGACAGAGACTTCCAGTAGAACCATTTGAATGTTTCATCATTGAATGTTTATCAAAGTAGGAAACTACTAACCATCAGTCATCAGTTTTGCTGAATTCTCAGAGAAGAAAAAAAAAGTACCTCTTGGTGCAAGCTGCAAGCATTAAGCATCCAATTCCTGACATTGAAGGGAATAACATCAAAATGCAGACTCAAATTTAAATAAAAAGATCTAAAGCTAGTTTTAATTAGACAATTGCATCACATGTCAGCTTAAGTTTTGAAATATATTTTTGTCCTTTACTGGGACAAAACCAAATACTTTCAAATATTATTGCAGTATGTCCCAGGGTCCAAAGTCCAAATAGAAGAATTTGGATTTGGAGACTGTTTTGGTTTTATTTAATATCTCTTTTCCTCCCATTCTCTTTCTTTTTGTCTGGTCAAAAGTAACAAAAGAACTCTGAAGTCTCAGAAATACTCAGATGTCATCAGAATTAACCCATATCCTTGAAACAGCATATTTTGAAGACAATACATGCAATTAAAACTTTTAACCAATATCTTAATTTTACACTACTATCTACCTGTTCATGTGCATATAAGTGTATACAAGGAAAGATTGGAACAACTAAGGAGATCAGTGCATACTTAAATTAAACCAGCATTGACAAGCATTTCATCAACTTTGACTGACAATCCCATTGAGTGGAAAGGGATTTCTGAGAGGGTTCTCATTTAAATCCCTCTCACAAGCCCCAGCTTAAATGTACAGAGCATTTTTTTCTTCTTTTAAAACAGTTCACTTATCCTTAAAGAATCATATAATAATTCAGTAACACTTGTTATAGTAAGTGTTACCACTTATTAGTTGAGGGACAATGTTAAGAAGGTCTAAGCTCAGGAGCACACACACTATTGAATGGGTTGGGCACAGACACAGCCAACTGTAGCATAAAGTCATGTTAAAAAAACACCTGTGATTTGAGCTAATGAACAGTTTTAGGTGACATTAGACTTGTTAGATGTATTTCTGTAAGGAAAGTTTGGCTTCAGTCTGTAACTGAGCTCCATGTAGGGAGACTTGCAGGATTCTGTCTCTCACAGGAACACCAGCTGACAGTGTGCACAGAGCTTCCTTAGGAGATTCACAAAGCCACTGTCATCCTCTGAAAACTTCACACACAGCAAACCAGCATTATTCCTCATACTTTGAGACAGAAGTGTAACCTATTCAGAATGGTGCAAAATAATCTAAAACTAATCAAAACAAGTAGGTTTTCCAGAAATTTCTTGAAGAACTTAGGAATTTGATTATAGAATCATATATATCTCAGTATGTGGAACATCTTCAAATCACAGTAGGTTTATAATGGAACCTGGTTTATGACCTGAGCTTTTCTGAAACCATTGTCTTTGTAGATGAATCAAAGCGATGGTCTATCAGCATCTGCATATTTTATCATTTTCCTTCATAAGTATTTAAGAAAAGGATAAAGGAAATAGATATACTTGTTTCTGTTGGTAATTTCAGAGGGCTTAGTTTACAAATTTTACATTTAGGGAAGGCAGCATTTGGGATACATCTTTAACAGTGTTTGTTCAGTCTTAGGATAATTCTGTCTAGTCAGAGACAAACTTATGAAATCAGAGTGTCAGTATGAAATTAGAGTATGTCCTGAAAATGGTAATTACCTTAAAGATGGATAAAATTCTTTTCAAAGTGAAGTTTCAATGAAACACTGACTTCTATCAAAAACCTTTCATTAATATTATCTTGTATGTCATCTTTGGTAACAAAATTCTGTGCCAGCTCCTATTTTTTTTCCATTAATATCAGGAGCAAGAGTCATGGTAGTTCATTAAAGTCATGGCAATCATGTAATCTATTAAACCTGCCTCCAAAAACTGCTTCTTGTGTGTGACTGTCAGAATCTACCAATGCTCCTATTTGTGATGTAGTGTGATAGTGCTAAGCTGAGAGCAGAAGACAAAGAAATATTATACAATACGCATTTATTCCCAGTAAGTACTTTTAAATGTATAGCAGCATGATTTAACACTAAAATAATCTCATTCCTATTAATGCAGCAATCCCAGTTGCAGTATCTCAATTTATGTGACTTAATCATTCACATCCATCAAGTTGCTAAGTCTTTAATCACAACAGTGTTTTCTAAAAGAGATGTATTCAGAGTCATTTTCAATTTTAATGCCAAAACATATTGTATTGGAAACTCCACCAAATATATTTGTTTCTCAGTCTAAAATTGTTTACTCATTCCACATTTTATTTTGTTTAGCACAATCCACAAAACATTTCTACTGTCACATTCAACTCTCACGCTACTGAGACCCACCATGACTCTAATGTTATCCTTTTATTGATGAGCTATTAGGGGTATTCATTAGTCCTAGACATGCAGAACATATAGTTAAAAGTGTCACATGTTTAAAAAAAATCTCATTTGCATTGTTACCCAGAATAGGAAAATTACGATATTCAGAAAGACATGTGCTTTGTTCATGACAAGAACGCTTTTTAAAATGTTTTTCTGGTGAACATTGTGGAACCCATACAGCTCAAAATTGTGCTTCTTGCTCTTAATCCACAGAGCTGGTGATATATACCCCAATTTGTAAAGTATTTAAGGACATGCTTTCCTTGTGTACGCACAAAAAGCACTTTCCTAGGTTGGAATTGAGGATGTTCATAAAAGAGAAAACATTCTCCAGTGGAAGTGTAAGAAAGTCAGTGACTATACTGCTAAAACGCAGTCAACACAAGCATATGTTAAAAGTAATAGATTTAAACACATTGTTAAATCAGAGCCTGAATTAAAATTGCAGAGCCAATCTCCATCTCCTCAGCATTACAATTAATACTGTCAGCCAGCAAGGACTTACTAGAGGCCCTGTAATCTCTGTATTAGCAGCATTTAGTGTGGTACATTGCTCATGCTCAAGTGATAGAAGTAGTCATTGAACTGAACAGAATATCACATATACCATCATTGCATCAAGCCCAAACAGCTGTACAAACACCTTGAAGCAATTTGTGCTAGTGTGCAGCCACCTCAGCACGCAAAAGATGCAGAAATTTAAAGAAAACACAGTTTGATGCCATTGGTTTCTGGGGAAAGGAAGATTTGTTGTGTACCCACCAATGTTACCAGTGATCACAGTTCACATAAATGTGCAGTCGACCACATTGTACATTCAGAGTGTTTAAACCTACCATGTGTATGCTGCACAGCCCTTCAGCTCTGTGTGTGTGTGTGTGTGTGCGCAAGTGTGCAACAGTCACTGAGCACAAGCCAGGCTGGCCGAGCATCCTCTGGTCACACAAAAGCGTGCATCAGAGATCTGCTGATTCACAGAGCACATGACACACAGTACATTTGTCTGTAATTCCAGGACTAACTGATCTGCAGCCATGTATATCCTATCCCAATACAGTGTTTAGGATTTCAAGATGTATCCTAAATGGTTTGAAAACTGAAGAAAGATCAGACTGTAACTATGAACGCCTCTCTTTGCAGGGAGTTTAACGGCCAGTTTAGTGAATGTCAAGAAACAATGCCTCACCGCCACCTAGAGGCAATTCAGATATTCCCTTTCTTATCCTCGTAAAAAACCCTTCCTAGTTCTGCTCAAAATGCAGATATCCTGTACTGAGTTTTTTGAAAAGTAGATTAATCTCAAGTTTGTTAAGCAGGCAACGAAGTAAATCAACACTTTATGGATAATGGATATGAGTTAACAGTCAAATATCCAGGTCTTTGTACCACTGAGAATGCTGTAACTAAGCCCAAAGGCTGTGACTTCCTGCATTACAGTGATCTCTTTCAAAGGCAACAAAAATCTACGATAAATATAAGTACATATATTTTAGTATATAAAAGTAAAAAAGCATCAACAATAAAACTACATCGACGATGTACAGTTGGACAGTACAAAACCAGTATATACACAGCTCTTATCTTTTGGTCATTAAAAAAGGAACACAGAATATTTCAACTAGGTCTCCAGAATTATATTTTTTTCACTATTACTCCACTGAAATGCTTGTTGGCTTTTTGAGCATTTGAATGTTGCACTGAGAAAACAATTTAAACACACAGCTATGAAGCAACTGTAGACATGTTTAATATTTATTTTTGTCATTACCATTCATTCTTCATGCAACAAATATTTCCCATCTTTGATTATGAAATTTTACACAGCCTAAGTTAAATTTGGTTTACATCAGTGTAAAATAATGGCCATTGAGAGTTTTGCTTACAGTAGAGATTCCCAAACTGCAGTGCCTAATGTTCCTATGAGGTGATTCACCCCAGATGTGATGCCTCTACCCCACAGTCAAGCCAAGTGGGATAGACAGAAGTGTTAAAGGGATGACAGGTTTTCTGTCACAAAGAACATATCTATGGCCAGGAGATTCAGGTTTTCAGTTTGGGAATAGTACAGTAATCAGAGAGAAGAAAGGTTTACAAACCTCCTTTTAGACCTAGAGAAGGAGGAAAGGGAACAGACTCTGGTAGTCTCATACTTTTGGCCTGGTACAGAGCTGCTAATGCTGCCAAAATTCCCACAGCTGTTGCTGCCGCTTCTTGTAGTGCTTGAGCAAACAGGCAGAGCTTGGGATCTCCCGGGTTAGAGCTGGATCCTATCATCAAGTTAATTTAATGAGAGCCAAAAGTAGGGGAGAGAAGACTGAATTATTTCAAAAGGAATATCTGGATCAAAATCTTCCCTCAGTTCTCTTCCATCTGTTATAAAAAGTCCCTGTAATAAATGCTGTAGTCTTAAAACTATTTGAAAGTTGCACACATTTGGAAAGAAAAATATTCAGTCTTTAGATTACTTGGGTTTTAGCTCCTGGGTTTTTTGGTTTGTGTATATCAAAAGAAATTATTTGGCAGCATAAGGATAACAAAGCTTGCTGAGAGTTGTGACAGTAGAAGGAACCAGACTGAAAGAAGTTCCTTCCACCATCTGTATGCATCTGTTCCAATTTGTACTGGTTCCTGCAACATGAAGCTCTTCACAGGTAGCACAAGAGGCATTTGGACAGTAAAATTCCCTGTCTTCATTTATTTCCATAACTTTCATTGTCATTATCATTTTGGCTGAAATTGTCCATGCTGGGTGTCTGCACAGACTGATGGATTTGGGGGAGTTTTGTTTTAATACTCAGCAATTCTGTTTAGATGTAGCTAAACAAACTTTGTAAACACAAGAGAGAGCTTGGGGTGCAGGGGGTGAGGTCCACCTAAAAACATATTAGATTGGCTGTTGCACTAATAAATTCTGGTGCTCCAAGGGGGAGCTTCAAATTTGCTAGGGAGTCACATTAACCACTGTTTACCTTTTGAAAGACTTGAGTTCATCCACATTTGGCCAGGTTCTATGACCATGAAAAAAACTGTCACTTGCATGTGTCCAGCAGAGATTTTCAAAGAGTTTAGCAGTTAAGTTCTCTAAAGAGTCTGTCTAGAATGAGAGTGATCCTCAAAGCTCCTACAAACTGAAAAGACAAAGGACTGCATTGATACACAGCATTCTCATTAGGCGTGCTCCAACCAGTTTACTTAGGATTTTCCCTAAAACTGTCACAGAGGTTACTCAGAGGATACTGGATACTAAACAAGAATAGAATTACTAGGAAGGTCATTCTGAAATGTCTCAGCTACTCCATTCATCCCCAACCTCTCTTCCCCGCTTATAAAGTCCCAAGACAATCAACAGAAGTTTCCTTCAACTTTTCCATCCCACCTACAGGACATTGGGAAGGCAAGAACTTGCAGCAGTTTTCAGAGACCAGCTTGTTTTTTCCAGGACACAATCATTATATTGGGACAAGTACAAGAAAGCTCAATGCTGTTTTTACACAGGAGCCGCATCCATTCTGCATGTGACATTAAGCTTATTTATTAGTCACTCAGTTTGATCCTTTTTAGTGCTCATGAAAAATGGAAGACATGGATGTAACTCAGCTCAAATTCTGTCCTAGAGAGAAGAAGAAATACAAAGCAGACTGAACAGGGAGGAAAACAGCCTTCATGAGAAGAGACCTAAGCACAAGGCAGGAATGATGGCTGTGACTGAACTGCAGCCACTTTGTGATAGTATTCTTGAATACTAACTAACTTTATCACTGGCTAGGAACACCCAATCTGCATGATACTCTGGTAAAAAATATCCTCCTCATGAAATCTGTGTTTTTCACAGCATTAAAAATACCTGAGAAACTGTTGTTTTTCCACTAGGAACTTGAAATGACAGACACCTCATTGCTGTCAGGAGAACTGTATTCACATTTACTTAGTGTCTTCAGGCAGGCTGCTGATGACTTTAAATCTCTGCTTTCCTTATCAGATACTTCCAATTTGTATGTGCCTGAGCTACCAGCAAGACTGAGACCAAGGTTTTGCTCACCTTCTTACCCTCCCGAGAGTGAACTGTGACTGCACTTACTACCTGGTTTTTCAGTCTCCAAGTTGAAAGGCTCTTGCCAGTTTCACTTTCTGTCTGCAGAAGGCAATACAGCTGTCCGTAACTTTCTGGATGAGCAGGTTAGAAAACATAGGAGTGCTCTTTGGGACCTCTTAAAACATGAGACACAGAAGACAAACCATATAGCTACAAAGAAAAAAAGGAACAAGAAAACCATAATATTCAAATACCAAACAGTTAGGAAAAAATCTGGATAAAGTACCAGCTGGATAGATGTTCTGAACTATGAAAAGGAAATTATTTTTCACTGTTTGGTTCACACTGTGCTCAGGGAAACAGAGTTTTCTTTCTTTGAAATGACCAGGATTATGTGAAAGAAATATGATTCCATTATCAGTTTATTCCCCTCTTGGGAAGAACTAGTAAACCTCCCTAAAATTGACTGTTTGGGTCAAAAGTATGAGGTCATTATATTCTCTGACATAGACAGTATTGGTATCATGAAGAGGAATTTCAGTTGCAGGATTATCTGTTTACCAATATATCTTAATACCAGGCATTATCATCAACTTTTCCTCCTGGGGCTTACCTTCTACATCAAAGTTAACAGACCTAATGGCGCACCACCATATTATACGTTATTTTAAGGACTGAACTCAACTGAAACTGCCTCAGCTGTAGTATCAGATACTGAGACAGTCACTGGAAAAGTTATTCTATTTTATAAAAGCGTTTCTCAAATTCATTGAGTGGCATCCTGATTTGGCAACAGTTATGTGCCTCTAGAGCTGAAGAGAGAACTAGCCAGAAATCCTGTTTTAAAGTATTTATACTTATTCCCTGACTTTGGAGGAATGGAGCTGCTGCCAGCCATTAGAGGTGTTTAGCTGTTCTTGGGCTACTGGAAGCACATAAGGAGGCTGTTTCTTACTCCTGTTTCTCAAAAAAACACATAGAACTGGATGATACTAATATCCAGCAGCTCACTATCTCCACTTGGCACTGACCCCACTGCTTCCTCCCTCTGCACCACCCCAACTGCTGTGCACTTGTATCAGCTTTGAACCAGCCCTGGAATCTGTTGGGCCTTCTATGTAAGAGAATTCGAAGCATTAATCTGGCAGAAAACTAGCTCAAAAAAAAGCAGGGGGCAGGGGGTGTTTTCTGCTGGCTTATGGAACTCAGTTGGCTCCCATAAATGTCTGACAGGAACCAAAGCTGGCATGAGGGAAGGGCAGAACTGCAAAGCCAAGAATAAGTGAAAAGAAGGAAGGAGCAAAGAAGTAGAATGGAAAATTATCTTTCAAATAAGACAAAGATTGAGCTTTGTTAGATCTAGACCCCAAATCTATAAGGCTCACGATTCTTTTCCTACAACAACTTTTCCTAAGCCAGCAGAAATGGCAGTAGTGTCCGCTTACCTCATCCTTGCATATCTGACAACCAAATAATGTTAATTGGCATGAAAGTTTTGCTCATATTTCTGGCATTCAATCCAAAGACATGCCAGTATTTCAGAGCAACACTTTCTCTGTGACTCAGTGCACTTCAGAGAAGCAGGAAGATAACATGAATTCAGTTTGTTATCAGTATGGATCATGAAATTGGTTCAATTTCCATAGCTGCATAAAAATCAGTCAAGCTAACCTATACGCCATGAAGCTATTACATCAAAGGAAAATTTCCCAATAAACTCTTAAAGAACAGTATTTACTAATGGTAACTCCAAATGTTAATGAAATTATTTGCTCTCAGACACCACATGAATGTGTGAAAGCTAACAGTGACATAGAAATACAACTGCTACTCATTGTAAGATCCTTTTCATCATCAGCCATTTGCTATCAACCATTTCCCTAGTTATTTCAGGTCCATTATTATTTCCAAAGTGATCCTCATATTGTTTTTCTTATTCAGACAAATTTCCCTTAGATTCCTATAACATTCAATAGTAATTTTGGACTAAAAGACAAGATATGAAGATTCAAGACTGATTTGCAAAGAGAAATGAACTCCTGGTGACTGCGCAGGGAAACTATGACAGAAATATCTAGGCGGTAAAAACTGATGTATAAAATGTAACTAGTCATTAGAGAGTAATGTACTATCAAGATTAATGGCTATTTGTTTTTTCTTTGGAGTATTTTCTCCATGACAAGGTACATCTGTCAGGGTTTCAACAGATCTTGATTTTTTTGGCAGAAAAAACAATAACAAACTGCAGTTTGCTGAATATTTTCCAAGCGTAGTTCCCAGTTGCCATAGAGGTAGTAGACATTTTGGAGAAGCTCCAGCTGAACCAAAAAACAAGCAGCTCTTGGCACTGCAAAAGTTATTTTGAGTCTGTCACACACTCCAGTAGGATCCAACAGTGAATTACAAAAATACTGCTTCAAAAGTTTCACAAATCCTCCTTTGGAGTTGGTCTGAAGCCTCCAAAATACACAAGTGTTGCAATATGGGCATACAATAACTTCAGAGCTATGTATGTCTGAGATCTGCCATCATCTGCATCTCACTAACTGTGGAGCAGTTTTATATGAAGCCAGAAAGTCAGGCTATCTTGTAGCAGTCAAGAGCAGGAAAGATTTGAACATTCCTGTAGTCTGCAAAGAGCTTGCTGAATAATTCTCACAGAACAGTTTGTTCAGTAATACACAAAGAGTGGGTGCTCAGGACAAACTGCCAGCAGGCCACCATTTGCTTGAATTTAATACTCAGATTTTATTCATATCTAATAAAATATTGATCATCTTGTTTAACTGAAATAGTCAAAATCCAAGCTGTGTTTAGCTGCAGTTGGTCAGCTATGTTGCAGGATGTTTGCATATTCTCCCAACTGGATGAGTTTACAGGCATATCAAACAACTGTTGTGCAGCTGGAAGTATAATGCAGCTCTTTCCCACAGCACATTAAACCTTGGGGTTTGCATTCTGTGAATGCTTGAGATTTTCAGACTATCTGGAGAGCAAGGAGAGGTAAAAAGAAGGAGAAAGCTTCTTTGAAAAAAATTAATTTAACAGTTCAAAACAATTCACACTATTTACTCCTGTCTTAATTATAATTGACTGCAAAGGACACATTCTGCACACAAGCGTGCTGGAGATACTTAATCTCTTTCAGCATGCATGGACATAAAGCTCTCACCATGGGATATCTAGGGAGAGATAGCACTTTCTAAAAGAAAAACTAGAATATATACAAAATGCTGGAAAAGCCTCATTCCCTCCTCCTCCCAAAAATAAATTCAAGAGAAACACAAGCTCTCTCATTAACATATTTCAGTCTCATTTAAGGGCCTATAAAATCCTACATACATGCAATACCCCTCCTGACACTGTGCAAAGATAGTTATTAAGATCTGGAGTGGTGGTTCTATTTCTGACCACTTTTGAGACTTGAACTGCCCCTTATCTGAATGCCAGTTCTTAAAACATGTTTTCTTCAGAAGACAAGTTACTGAACTGTGTTTCTCATCCTAGATACAGTTGTTCCAGCAATAAGCCACACACATGAGCACATAATCTTGGATGTAAAAAAAAAAAAAAAAAAAAAAAACCAACCAAACCAGTAAACACTTACAGCAAGCAGTGAATTTATTAACATGACATCTCCTGCTCCTCTTGATTAAACCAATTGGTATCAATGAAGTCAGAAAGCAGAAAGTTTTCTGCAAGCCAGGCAGCCATGTTAAATCATTTAATCTGTCATAATGTCAAGATGTGAAACTTTTTCTCACCTCAAAATCTGCAAGTATTTTCTAATAAATGATTTCTTCTGTGGACCAGCTCAGATTTTAGTCTTTGGCTCCTGTTTGTTTGGATTGCAGAGCAATTCACCTGTCAAATCACAATAGATGAGATCCTCTAAAACAGATAAGAATTTTCAGAATAAATCTCTCATATTGATGAACATCTTGTATCTAATAGCTAACAAGTAACACTACAATAGCTAATAACTAATGCCATTTTCAATGTGAACAATCATATTGCACTTTTGAAAATTTCACCCACATTCTAAATATTGAAATCAGATATTCACTTTTATTTTTAAAGAAAGCTTTTAAATATGGTCCTGCTTCCATACATTTGCACTCTGATATCAATTCACACATTCCTTGTGCAAACAACATACAGTTTTTATAGCTCTTACACTACCTTTTATAAAAATGACACCCCAACATTGCTAGTCAGGAGTCAGGACAAATAAGGAAATATTGTTTCTTGTTCATAAAAGCAGGAACGGACATTCTATTTTTAGGTAGGACTCAAATTTATCGTTTGGTAATTTATAAATTTTTGCACATCATTTTCCCACCTGTAAATGAGGAATGCTATTTTCAGTTTTACTAAAAGCTAAATACAGATATCTCTTTCAAGCTTTGGCTCTCTAAACTAGAAAGAGCTCACAGTGAAAGCATTAGCGCTGTGCATTAGTATTTCTGCTGATCAGGCACCTAAGACTAATATTCAAATTATACTTTATATCAAGATTAAAACCTGTAAGGAAAAAGATGGAATAACTCACTTGGGCTCATGGCCATTAATCTTTCATTTCTTGAGCAAATCTTTTGCAAAGCACTCTTAAGTCAATAACAGTTCCAGACAGAAGAATAACAAATACAGAAAATTATCATCAGACAAGAAGATCTGAAAGTGAAACGCCTGGATGCTACAACAGAAAGCAAGTGCTAGATCATAATTAGTTCATCCATGGTTCTAAAATAGTAGTGTATTTAATATTAGCTTCAAAATAACACTAGTGAAGTCAGTTGCTCAATAAGACTATTTGTAAATATTAACATCATAATATTAATATTATGATAAACATTGACTTTAAAAAAATATTCTAATTCCTGAGAAGCCTGTTGATTATTTTATGTCTAGGAACCTACTTGTAGATTGCATCAGGCAGTAGAAAACTGTCTTTTCCACCCAGTTCCATTCATTGGCTTATTTGTTTGTCTTTGGGTAGAGCCACAAGGTGCCTTTGGAACACCCTAGGAAATTCTGAGAACAAGGTGCTTTATAGCACCTAGGGAGCAAATCATATGGAAAGAAAGTATCCAGCGAAACAGGCAGCTCTCTCCACTCAGCTTTTCATACTTGGATGCTGGCAGTAATTGCTGACCAGTGTACGGAGAGTTATTGCAGTCCTGACTGATGGCTCAACAGCAATATACTCCTGATAATCCTAATAAAGTATGACAGGTAACATTTTCTCTCTTCTTGTGGGGAAAGGAAGTGATATTTATTCTAAATCAGCCTCCTCAATAACAGGATTTTAAAATGTCTTCACTAATTAATTCTGGCTGCTTGAAGGATTGTTGCTTTTTTTATTTTTCTGTTAATTATTATAATTTCCTAACCTCATCTAGCTCTGCTATTGTTTCCTAAACCTTAAAAGCACAGCTGTCACAGAGAAAACTTTGATGCTTTGTAGCCTTTTGTATTTTTGTTTAGTTTCTTCTCCTCGAAAAGTACTTACATTAATGTCAGAAGCATTTAATGTCAGTTTACTACTTAGTGATCAGGTAATGAAGCAAAGCACAACTTCTGAAGGAAAGTTTGGTCAAGAGCTATTTCAGAAATGTATTGCCCAACACAAAAATGTTTACATTAGAACTACTTTCATTTTAAATAGAATATTTTATGCTTCTGAGAAAAAAACAAAAGTTACAAAATACTCAAGTTTTAGTATTATATTATTATTATATTATGTTGGTTCCAACCTGTATTTTGGAGGACTGGACAAAATGCTGAAAGCTTACAAAAAACCCCAAACATTTCCTAATTTGGTTTCATAAAGAAAAAAGTGTCCATTCTTCACTGAATTACTTTTTGAGTAAAATATGTTCAACTGGTTCTAGGAAGTCTAACATCAAGCATAAAATGTAACTGGATATTGCAGGAATGGAAACAGGCCAAAAAGTTATTTGTGATTTGAGTAAAGAGCTAAAACTTTCAGTTATTCAAGAAGGACAGCAATAAAACTGGAGGTGATTTGGTAGCTCTGCGTGTTATAGAAATGTATGACAATTAAGAGGGAGGCATGAAGCTGTCTAGAGACAATACAGGTATTTAGGCCTATTGATACTAAACTTGCCTTTCTTGGTTACCTTTTATTCACCCTAAAGTAGTAAGCACCGAAATCCCCTGGGCCTGTGGACCATAAATTGAAAAGTAATCCTGTAGTGAAAAAGCACAGTCTCTTTAGGATGAAAGTTGAAAAGCCTCAGAAGAGAGAGCTTTGGAGTACTGTTACAGAATCATTAAGTTTGGGATAGAATATGAAAAGAAATCTCTAAAAGATTATGAGAAATAAACAGTAGTGATTGTGTGAATGTGGGAGACTAATCTCCCAAACTTGGATACAATATAAATGCCATCACTAAGAGCTGAGGGCTTAGATAGTCTTGAACTTGCTATAAGAGAGATTTCTTTAATAAATATCCAGTGAACCAATGAAAATTAATGTTGTTTTGGACATAGGTTTAGCAAGAAATGAGATCTTACAGAACAGCTTTTCATAGAAAACAATCTTGGATTGAGTGATCATGAGCTGAATCAGTCTTTATCAAACTGCAAGACAGACAACAAGTCTGCCTGTGACTAATGTTTGGGATTTTAGAAAGGAACTAAAGAAACCATACAGAGTGAATTCAGGAATGCAGAGCTTTTAAAACATAGAAAGTAAGAAATCACTTTAAATCAAATGGCAGACACTATTTAGAATTCACACTGCAAGCAAGAAAAAAAAGCTAATAGAAAAAGCTTATGGGCTTCCTTCAGTGAATAAGCTGCTTTTGTACACATGCAAATCTACCAAGAACAAAGAGCACTGTTCCTCAGAATGCAGACGATGTAGAAAGAAGGAAAATGTCTGAGATTTTTTGAGGTAGACTTTATAATTACCATTGAAACAATCAACAATAATTCTTTATAAACAAAACTAAAGAAGGATGGGGAACAAAAACGTTAGTGCTGTAAATATATAATTTATTATTTAATAGAGATTAACATTAATGTAGATCTGATCCACATTTTAAATTCATACCTTGTCTCCATTTTCTATATAGTTAATGATGAGGACATTAGTGGATTAAGGAGTAAAAGTGAAGGTAGAGCATGAGAAATTATGACACATGAGAGAGAAATAAATGTTAACATTCTTAATACCTCATAAAGCAAAAGTAAGATGGGCTGGATAATCTCCATGTTGGAATACATAAATATGAAACTGTCAAATGAAACTGCAAGTCCAACTGATAGGATTTTTGGAGGCAGTATTTTATGACTGGAGAACAGTAAACATAGAAACAAAAGAACAGGAACAAAAAACAATTCTGGAACCACTAGACTTATTAAACTGACCTAATTAAAAAAAAAAAAAAAAGACCCAGAATTGTGCAATTAATGATAATTAATGATAATGTGGCTTTATCAACAGTAGATCATTTCAAAACAATCTAATATCTCTTTTCAAAAGTTATCTGCTTTATTAGAATATTATTTATCAGAGATTTAAATAAGGCATTTGATGCAATATCCCTGCAGAAAAGGTTTGCTAAAGGTGGAGAAGACATGCTAATACAAGGTTTCTGAAGCAGCTAAGGATGTGTTTAGAGGGATCAACAACAGCTTATACTGACTAGGTAACCACAGAATGAGAAGAGTTTACTAAGTGTTTTATCAATCCCGTTTAATAAGTTATTTAAAGATCTTAAGGAAAAATATAGATTAAATTAGCAGACAATGTAAGGTTGTGCAGTATTGTCATTATTACAAAGACCAAATCATCTTATAAAAGCATTTAATTACTGTATTGATTTGACTGATAGAATGAGATATAATTTAATTGTAGAAAGAGTATATTCATGCACTTGGGGACATCTGTTAAGAATTCCTGGCTCATTAATTATGGGTGATCATATAGGTTGAAAAGTGAAAAAAAAGCAGGTATATTGGAAGATGTAGTCTACTGGAAGTAGTCTACTGGAAGATGGCTATGAACAGTGATTGCTGAAGCTATGAAAGGGCTAATGAATTCACAAATGCATGAGGAAAGACATTTGTTGTTAGAGGAAACAAAAAACCTGATTAGGAATATTGTGTACTGTTCTGGTCAACCAGTTTCAATGAAGATGAACCTTAACTGGAATAACTGCTAAGAAAGATGATTAGAATGTTTAGAGAGAACTAAATGGAGCAATATTATCAGCATGAGATCAAATGGTAATAAATCAGCTATAAATACATCTTTACAACAAGTTCAAGAAAAGTCTTCCAGATAAAGTAATGAAAGCACCAAGAAAATTCTATTTTTTCAAGATGAAGACTAATAAGTTGATATATAAAATTGTATAATTACATTAAGGAGTTCCTTGTAATAAGAATTCTTATTCCTCTTTACAAGCTTTCATAGATGGCTACATATATTTAAGAAGTTACATACACACGTGGGACTTATCCAAACCATGTATCCAAAAGGACTGGTAATCATCACCAGAGTCAGAAAGGAATTCTATCCTTATGGTGGGTCTGCACTGTTTGAGTTTTTGGGTTGTTTTTTCATGTTCTCCACAAGAGCGTGCAGCATATGTTCTTAAATGTCAATTGAGAATATTATTTTTAGAGTTGCATTTCAGGGATGTTTTGCTACATCTCCTGCTTTTTCTCCTAAGCAGCATGCAAATTCCAGTAAATGCTTCTCTCATCTTGCTTTTGTATCATCTGGAATTCACTAGCACCACGAACGTATCTCTCAACAAATGAGAACAGAAACTAAGAAATATTTATTGCCACATACAACACCCACCACTGTGTGAAGACTTTGTTGGAAGACCCAGAGTGATCAGGATTTGTTTAGTTATAACTATCTCGACATGGGGTCAGCATGGGTGGAACCAGCTGCGGTGGTGTGTCCCTACCCTCAGACCTTTATGCCTCCTGGTATTGAGATATGTGGAATTCTGCAATTTGCTCAGGTTCAACCAGTCTCCAGCTTGTTGCTCGCTGATACTCTCAATACTACATACAGGCCCACTTGGGTCTCGACAGGGCAAAGGATTGCATCCTGGGGTCTAAAGCAGCAGTCAGTTAAAAGTAACTCACACCTGAAAAGTCAAGAGTCAAATACAAGAATACTTTGCATGTATCTTATCTTTCTTTACCTGATTCTCTTTTTTCATAACATAGAATGAGCTGAGTATTTCTTAGGAATCATACACAAGAAATACCCTCCACAACTTCCAGTGGGATTGCCTTGCTGTAAGAGTAATTCTTGCCCATAGCCTTCCATCATTTCAACAGTCTTCCTTTTCTGAGGATAACCCCAAGCCTACCTCCTGGCATGCATATTGCTCCCTGCAGGCAGTCTGACTTTATGTTAGCTCTATGCTGTTTCCAAATCCCATCTGCCCTTGTGATACCACCATTTTAATGGATTAGTTTGAATCATCATAGATAACTTTCACTTAAATTTCTGCTTTTAGGCAAGCAGAAGTACAAATCTAAATATAGAAAAATGTCTTACACAAACACGTTTGTGAAACCCAACATAGACATTGTCCCAGTTGTTCACACCTTGAATTATATCAGTACTCCCCAAATGCTGCTCTTCATATAGCACATGTAAAGTCATTTAAATAGTTCTGTTATTTCCCTTGCAGTAGAAATGCTCTTGAGAGTGACAGTACCTCTGATCCACAACAGCAGGGTTATGATGTTGATCTTAAGTCAAGGGCTCTAGGGCTCTCTTTCCATAAGGCAGAAGGGAAGCTGTGCTCACCTTACACTTTGAAATTCCTGCCTATAGACTTTAGGAATTAGCTTAAACAACTTTGAAGGGAGAATAGGTCTTGTTTCAGACCATCTTTAAAAAAAACAATCTACTTTCTGACTTTCCTTTTTTAGGTTCTAAGCACTGAATACCCTTATGCTTTGCCATTAGACTCCTTTTTGGAGTTGATGTTGAAATGTCTTCGTTTATTATTATACACATGAAAGCACCCTGAAACAAATAATTTGAGCATTTCAGCAGATTAATAACTCACTGTTATTGGTGAAAAGTTCTGTATGTCACCATCAGCTTCTCAGCTCCCTCTTCAGTAGTATCAGTGTAAACCACATTAGAGTACTCACAGCATGCGATGAAATATGGCATTGATGTTACATAAACTTTTCCTTACTCTATAAAAAGTTCATTGCCACTAAAAAATTGAAGCAAAATAAGAACACCAAGGATGGTGACAAAATTATTAAAAGCATTAATAAATTTATTCCATAGTTATCAATTAAGTTCCCTGTTCTTTAACAGGACAAAATATGGTCATTATTGCCAGAAAAAAGGACAGCAGTCTAGATACATTTTTAGAAAACTAAATTAAGATGTTTAGGAGTTTCTCTAGCCTAAGGGGTGGGGAAACTTGAACCTGCATTACAGTTTTGGCCCTCATAACAGAGCTGGGGAGAGGCTGTGCTGTTTCAGCCTTCAGACCAGAGGCTAGACTGCAGTGAGTCCTCCCCTTCCCTAGACCCAAAGTGCTGCCTCTCCATAAAGAGAAGGTGAGGTAATGCCCATGAGGCAGCACTGCTTCCCTCCTGATCTCCTTCGGATCCTATGCTTCACACCTCTGGGAACATTCTGTTAAAGTAGAACCCCTTGCACAACACATCATTTTCTTTGCTTGATATTTTGTTTAAACTGGCTCAAGATTATTTCTTTGAACGCAATGAAAAATATGTAACAATTTTTTCATCACATCACTTAAAATCCGGACTTTTTCTAAAGGTTGTGCCTGTCACTTATTCTGCGATAACTCTAGGAGTGCTTCTCCTCCCCCCTTCTATTTTCTACCTCTCTGTCTCATACAGACAACCGTAGTCAAACAAACCCTTCAATTCAAATGTTTGAAGACTAGATTGCCTTGAGTAGACCATTGCTAAGATTTGGAGGCTATATCCTCAAATAAAGGACTTTCTTTTATTCTATTTTTCACAATAAAGAACTGCTGTTACATCAATCAGTTTTAGCTGGCTTAATCTCGCTTATAGCATATACTTACTCTGTCATTCATAATCCAAGTATTCCAGAATACTTCTATTTTCTCTTAAAAAATAAAAAAAACCAAAATAAATCAGTTCATTCCACAAAAAATATAACAACGGTTGTTTTCCAAGTGCTTTCCTATCATTTTGCTTTAACCCATTGGAGTCCTTTGACACTTTACGTTGAGGAAATTTTGTGGCAGTAAGAATACATGATTGTCTTCCCTTTCTGCCAGAAAAGGCTTCCTTCTTTTGCTTTTAACTTCTCCTAACCACCCATATAATAATTTAGACTTTCTTTCTGATGGAGTTCCTAATCATCAGAGAGGATGCTTTGCTGCAAAGGAACACTAACATTACATCTAGGCATTTTCATAGCATAAAATTGTTTAGTTTTGTCACACAGTTCCTGCATTGACATACACTTTATACTCAGCTGTGGAGGGTACAGACCAATCTAAACACAGAGGTTAAAGCCTAATATACTAAAGAAAGTAGATGTTAAATAAAAAGTTCAAGCACTTCTGAACTGAATGCTGAAGTGCTCATTTATTGAATAAAGAGTTTTAACTAGTACTGCCTACATTTGACAGATGTTTAATTAAACATTATTGTGGATCTTTGTCAGAATGCTGCTCATTAGTCAGTAATAATTACAAGAAAACAGGATAACTTATGATGGGAGTAACAAAGAAGAAAGCAATTTTTTCTTAGACAAATAAAATAGGTAATTTATTTGTTGAAGGTGATCCATGCCCTCCTGCTTACCTCTGATTAAAAAATAGCCCAGATCTCCACCCATATGCTAGAGGACAAAACCATAGAAGATGGTAAGTCATAAGACCTTTAGAATCTCTCGGTTACAATTTCAAATTGTCTCCTTACAATAAAAACACTTCTTTCAGTAAAAGCCTGGCAAGCATGTTTACATTGTATTGGATGAAAGTAATTTCTTCAGCTTTCTTTCAAATAAGATGAAAGAAAATGGAATTTGGAGGATGTGTTCCTTTTGCTGCAAGGTTTGACAAGTACTCTAAGTCCCCACTAGAAATTAAATAAAAACTGTTAGTAGTTCTGTGAGAAAAATCCTGCAAATACTGAAACTCTTTCTTCATTCTTAGAATTTGTTACAGAAAAAAGTCACTTTTAACACAAGGCTTAACACAGTAAGGATTTAACACAGTGTTGTGAAAAGAAGCAACACACTTTACTCCACGAGCTTAGTGAACATCACCAGTGATCTTGGTATTCCATAAGAAACTCAAACAAATCTGGATAAAAGAAAACAATGCATATCACAGAAGTGCCCTAACATTTCTCTATGTGGAAAGCATGAAGACCCCTTAAAAATTAATTACAGGTTGGGTTTTTTTTCTTTACAGTTAAGAACATGATATCTGGTGAGTAGGACATCTAAGTGCTAGAAATTAAACAGCAATTTATTTCCTGAGAGATCATTATATTGGGTGTTCTCTAGACTGCAGAGTAACTGATGATGAAGTGGGAAAAGACATTCCAGAGAACACGAACTTCCCTTACAGTAGACTCCTAAGTGCATTACCTAATACACTCTTAAATATTAATCTGGTTCAGGTATTTCCACCAACTATTCATTTTTGTCAAACAGATCCAGACAAATTTCTGAAGTGCACCAGACCACTTTTTATTTGTTCTAGGACTTTCCTAGGCATCCAGTTTCTCCCAGATTTGTAAGCAATAAATATATTTGTAAGCTGCAGTATTGTTCTTCAGTAATTATCTATATAGCAACTTCTCAACTATGCTGGAAAGCTGAAATACTATACTTGGAATTCTCATTTTCTAAATCTCTCTGTGTTTCTTTTCCAGTTGCTCCTTGCAGACACTTAAATCTGTCCTTTTCTATCTCTTCCTCTCTCAGTGTCCCATCAAGGTCCCTATCAGCAAAAGATTATTTTCCCACACCTCAAACAGATCAGATCCTAACTTCGTCCCTTTGGTTCCTCCAGCATGTTCATGCTCTGTCTCTAATAGTTTATGTGATCTTGAAAAAATTCCAGTTCTAAGCATAAGTGGGAGTAGTGGAGCTCCTTTTAAAATTACATGAAAGTTACTCGGTAATCACATACCAGTCATCTGTCTTCCAAAGCTCTAATCAGAAAGCGATGCATAAAAAGCCAGCATTTGATGTTTTTTTTATTGATCTGATCAAACATTTAAGAAAAGAGTGTACTCCTCCTGAAGTCAAGAGGGCATCAGCTCAAATTAACTATGTGCTTAAGGACTCTGATTCATCAGACTTTCCAGTACTTCATTTGTAAGCCAAATTGCACAGTGTACCTTTGCTCTGATGTTAGTCTACTAGCATTAGAAAAATTGAGGTGGAAATCTTGAAGTGATTAAATGTCAGTGTATTGAATTTCATATACCAAAAAGCAAAAATGCCAAGGAGTCTGTTTTAATAAGTGCTCCATAACAGGAGTGAAGAAGGCTGAGGACAAAATTCATGCTTCAACCAATTAATTAAAGTATGTGATACTGATGTGAAGAAGAAAAGTCTACCAGAACAGCTTGGGTAAACAAATACTTCCGATTCCATGATCTGTACAAGTAGAAAGTACAAAGGAAACCAGGACTGATGCATTTCTTGCGGTAACTAGCATTTGAACCTGGTGGGCAGCTGAAAGGTCAAAGCATACAAAGTCTCTGCATGTGCTTTGCTCATGTATTTTTCCCCATCTGAAGTATAAATTCTTTCATTTGGAACTTTGACTTGACTTACAGTTCCATAGGAATGAACAGTGACGTGCACGTGCATATCAACTGCTTAGAATAAATCATACAAATTTTTCTGCTGCTATCTCACTTCATTAGGAAGCAGGCTCTTACCTACAGTCAATGACAGAAAAACACATGAGTCACCAGCAATTTTCAATGGTCTCTGCTGTCTGTGCCATTACCCAAATATAGTAACTACCTTAGTAGTTTTGCTAGTCTAGGTTTTATCAGAGCTGATGGAGAGCTAACAACAGAAGAACAAAAGTGACTTAATAGAAGCTTTTTTTTTCTTTGTTCTTTCTTTATCCTTAATTCACTGTCCTATTCATCCAGTTTGGACAGTGTGGTCAATTTTATTCATAGGCATGGCATGATCAGAAAAATGATGGAATGCTGTTCTTCCTGCTACATAATTTTCCATTATCTCATAACTTCCTCAATGATAAAAAAATTATATGTATATATGAGAATATCACAGCTCATGCAAATTCAGGGATAAATTTTACCACTAACTTTCTCAGTATGAAATCTTCCCAACCACAAGGCCAATCTTCTTTTCATAGAAGTTTTACATCAATATAATTTAACTAAGTACATAGTGCAGTTACTCCTCTTTACACTTTGAGAAAGTTAGAGAATCAGCCTCTGCTCATACCCAAATATGAATAAATCCAAACTATAAAAAAAGCAGCACTTCAATACAGTAAATCACTATGGCCCATGACCACTTCTCTGCTCAAACACAAATGAAAAAGTTCTAAAAGGATTTGTAACTTTCTTTCCTATGCTTTTGTCTTTTTAATCTCTGTTCTATTTAAGTCCTTTTACAAAGCCACTAGAAAGGTGGGTCTCTATAAGGCTTCTGCACCATTTTTACTGACAAAGTTGTGGAGACAATACATTAGGATAGATTAGGTGGAATAAAAGTCCCAAGTTCTTAAGTGTTTATCTGCTCAATATTTCATGAAAATTAAAAAGAGAATGACAGACAAATAATGCTATCAACAGCTCAAAATGTATTAAGGATATTCCAGTAACTGTCCCTTTAACTGTTCTGTTTCCCCCTCCTTTATTCAACTCAGAGTATGATTATCTGACAGTTGACTAGTATCTTCCACAAAATAGACACCTCTGTGACTGAAGGCAGGAAAAGCAACAAGACACCAAACAACATGCAGAAATCTTAGAGTGAAAAGTCTCCACTCCTGCTGATCTGCTTGCATGCTTTAAGAACGGTTTCCCATCATTAGAATAGTAATTGATACTGTTATATTGCAAATCATGCCTGGCATCACTACCTTTTTTATTATTATAAATTCTATTTTGATCTCTATGTAGCTGCATATTTATTTTTTTTTTAATACAGGCCTATTTTGGAGAATTCCAAACATTTGGCAATGATAGTTGCACCTAGCAACCATGGATCCCCAGGATGGCAAACAATACAGTTGCCTGAATTATGGCCAATCTCCAGGGTATCACTGGCAGCATTCCCACAAATAAACCTTTCCTAGTCCCCATCTTTGGTTTGCTTTTTCATAAAATCCATCTGGTAAATACCCTATAATCTGACTGAGATTTCCAACTGTTGTAAATATTTCACTGCAGTAACATGGATCACAATTCATTAGAACTATACCATTAGTTACAGCGTTTAAGATTAGAGAACCTCACTCCTCATTTTAAAAACTGAGCGACACTCAACCTCAAAATACCTGAAGTACAGCAGTCCCTCCAAAACAAGCAGATTAAAACCAAAGTTCCTATTAGCTGCTTTAAGGCTTTGGAATTTCTGTATTTCATCTGTAAGTGTAAAGCCACTAGGTACCTCATCTTCTACAGATTTTTTATTAAGAAAACACTTCAACAGTTTAGATTGCAAATGCCTTCCCTTATAATTCCTTCCCCATTCTTTTTAATCAAACCAACAAACAAGGAAGCGAATGACCCACTACAATTTACTTGTGTTGACATAACTGGTGTTGAAAAGCTAGAAAGAACAGGAGAGAAAAACCATCAACTAAGGTGCACCCTTCTTACTTCAAAGATTTCAGTACTTGACTCAAACATATTTTTATCATGCATTCTGGAAAAG